>NC_140584.1:561363264-571363264 GCF_964204655.1 Triturus cristatus | reverse complement strand
ATAGCCGTTACAGTTTTGTGACCGGCATCTCGTATGTGGAACGTATGTGGCTTCTTTATTTTGTGACTGCATTTAAAAACAAATAAACGTGGAGTGATTGTATCAGTTGTTTGAACTGATGTGCTGAATAAATGTATTCTCTCACCCTGAAGATGTTCAGTAGTCTGAAAGAACGAAATTCGTTGGCTATTTAAAAAAAATCTTTAATTAAACAAGACATTTTACACTAGCCATCCCCGTGTCCACGTCAATTACGAAATAGAGGTCTTTTTAGATTCAAGAATTTCAAATCTAAATATACATCTGCATTTGCCTCAGATTTCTTCTTTAGGTTAAGAGTCAAACGGTAAAATAGGCAGGTCAAATTTAACAAATGAGAGAAGAGATACTGGAACTGCAGCTAAGAGGTTCGCGAAGCCACAATAAAAAAAGAGCTTAAAGGATAAAGAGGAAACGAAGAAACCATAAGGGATAAGACTTGCCCACCTACCTGCACCAACTCTAGAACCCAGAAGATTAGCAGTTTATCGATTGCTACCCGAACCAAACAGCAAGAAACTCCACTGCATAGATGGGTCTGTAGTAAAAACAGAGAGCGGACTCTCCCAGTGGCAACATAAAATATCGGCCATGTTATAATGGGAAAGGTTCAATTTGTTTAATATTTTGAAACAGTAGGGGCGCAAACAGTAGGGGCGCAATAACCTGTGGTTATGTAATGTAATTCGCTTATCAGGCTCACTTCAATTGAAATTATTAAAAGCACTCCTAGCACAAAGGTAATACCGTTTACTACGCAAATTGATTTGCTGCCCCAGGCCATTCGAATGATCACTAGAATAAGATGGCTGCTCGCCTCGTTCTGTTTCGAATATCAGAGGCTTTATTTAAGATTTCATACTATATACGCCGTAGGAATTTCTAGTGTCCTTTATCCTGTTTATGCAACCATTAAGTATAACTATCGCTATGCAACAATTTAGTATATTTATCTCTGTGCAACCATCGAGTATATTTACTGTGGCCCCCTAATCAGTGAGTATTTTTCCTATGTCTATGCTTCTATATATTATTTCCTTGATAATCTTGAAATTGTACACATATTAAAACAAGAATAGGGCACTCACATTAGTCTGGAAGGGTTGGTGCCTTGCCACATAGGAAGTGTTGACAGATTGAGTACAGGGGACCGCTTCTTGAGCGAGTAAATATATAACCCAATATTTTAATATCTTAAAGTAGACCTGTGGATAGTTGGTTTGTGGTTCTGTCTGTAGGCAACCTGCAGTGGTTAATAACTACATGTATTAACCGTGTGGTGGGCAGCCCCTAGACTTTCTCCATATACCGTGGTTTAAACGGGCAGGCACTGTCGTACAGAGTGCCTACCCTTCTTCAATTTTAAAGTGGTTATCTGCACTTCTCGACTGTGCTGCAATACTGAGAGAGTGCCAGTACTTCTCAAGAGTAAACGGGTACTCTAAATAGCGGGTACCTGCACTTCTATCAGTTTAGACTGCCTACAGAGGTAACATATGGCTACTTGCTGGGTATTTAGTGGTATTTCGTTTTAAGTTGTGCGAAAATGAGTCAGCATTCAAATAACTACTTGGGGGGGGGCACTGCATGACAATATTGGCGAGGCAAGCCCTCGCGCCAGGGAAAGCCAGTCAACTACGACGCATCTTAGCTGCGCACGTGAGTGTAATATGAGTTAGATAAACCTCGGTGCAACTCAATAAGATACCAACCAGTGTGACTCGAAGCAAAGCGTGCTGGCTAACCGAATTAAGCAGGCCTCGGACGGTAGTCGAATTCACCTAAACCAACAAAAATAAAAAATGGAAGGTGAATGTCCCATCATAGTAACGAGTTAGTAAGCGTTTCACGGACTCGTAGTAACAACTTAAAATACAGTCTGCAGAAGCGCTTATAAAAGTCGTAAAGGCCACTCTTGTACGCACAGGCCTATGGCGCAACTCATAACAAACTGCTAGATATTTACTGAAGCGTCGTAAGACACATATGTTGTTAAAAGACATACTTATATACTGTGCAATTAATTAATTTCTTAGGCTGAAAAAAACTGAACTTCAAAAAGACGAGAACAATCAGGTTACCGTTTTAGTTTACGTTTCAGCGCGCAAACCACTCCACGACGCCACTCTAGGCCATTCGGTTTCCTAACAAGCATTGGCCGCACGCGCGCCTCGCGCTTAAAGTTATAAAAAAAAAAAAGACAAGCCCGGCGTAGCGTGGCGCGCGCGCGCTTGGGGGCAGGGGAGCAAACCCTTTGAAGTGCTCCCAAAAAGCGGAGTGCATGGCGGCACCAAGCGCATGATTGTGCGCGTGCTAGCAATGCAATCCGCTTTTTGGGAGCACTTTGAAATGCCCTTTTACAATAGTCTCGCTTTGCGATCGCTCACGCGATAGCAAGGCGAGACCTAAAAAACGGTTCATATGGAAAATTAAAAAGAACCCAATAGAGAAGTTTTGAAACCTAAAAGAATCAAGGAACTATTCTAATTTATTCTTTACATGTATTTATGTGTGCAGCAACAAAATTATAGACACAACAGCACTAGGAAGAGGAAGAAGCAGGGAGTGGGGGGAGGGGGGGAGATGGGCAGAATGGCACACATGCACAATTAAGTACAACACACATATAGACTAACAATGGCCAAAATGAAACACACCAACAAGGAACACAAGTCACACAACCTGCCAACATCACACCACTGAACGAGCATAGAAGTGAAAACCATGCTGCATTCATACAAGATGTGTACAAAGGCCAGTCGTTGGTGTTGTGGGATGTCTGCGACCATGGTCATCATGGATGAGATGCCCAGCATGTGGCACATGGTCGAGTTCACTGTGTGTTATGTTGCCAAACGGCTGCTCCTCCCTCCCACAAGCCCCCAAACTTTTGTACGGTGAGCTGTTGTATCTCGTGCACTCGTACGGCACGCCATTGTAATGCCTATTTGTGCATGTCCTGCTACATTCCAACTACAACATCACAGTGCCGTTTGGAGATGGTGCATGCCACTTTACAACATCGACTGCTGCGGCTCTTGTAACAGGCCACACCAGAACACAGAGACACACTTACCGCACTTCCTGTACATGGACATGTCCGAGACACCCCGGTCCCCTTGCCAGATAGGCACACCCCTGCACTGACCTGTGAACAACAGACCAGCACACGCCAGTTGTGCATGCAGGAGGATGCGTACGTAGCTACACATCCAGGCTCACTGCCAATGCTGAGGTGACAGCACACTGTGAAGTTGCAGGGCTCGTGCCTATCATGCTAAGACAATGACCACTGGGACACACTTACTAAGATGTGGATTTGGGGGTATTGGCGGTCCTGGAGTTGTTGAGATGAGTCTTCTGGCCCTCATGGGTATCCCTGTATCATGCTCATTGACTCTATGGCACCTGTGGGTGTTCTGGTGTGGCTCTTGGCTGTGTTCACTTTCATGGTGCAGGTAGTTGTCCTGCTTAACACTAGCAGAAAGCAGGTGTAAAATCCCTGGTGCTAACGTGTCTTACCGCCGGAATTTGTTTCGCATTGCAATTGGTGTGAAAGTTGTGATGTGATTTTTTTCGTGTGCACAGCAATACACGAACTGAGCAGTGTATCTCGTCAAGATCCAGCACCTGACGCACTATTCCCAATCAATATAAATACAATAAGATTTCTTAATAGATTATGTGTGTACACTGTAAGTGCAGCCAATACCTCAGTGCAATACAATACAGGATTTTAGTATTTAGAATAAATCGCAAAGGTGAACCTCGTGTCTTTTTGCACGGGAACGGCTACTCTCCATTTCATTATCAGCACTTTAACAGAAGTAAAGTTGAGATAAATCTAACACACTATTCAGAAGTTGGTGCAAACTGCAGATATCACCAGTATTCCAGCGATAAGTGCCCCAAAATTTAACACCATGGTGGACTCCATCAAATAACAGTAATAAGAACAAGAAAGAGTCACACAGCAGTTAAGAGAACAACCAAAAACGTTATTAATTTTTTTTCAAACTTTATTTTTTATAATAATAAATATATAAATGAAAAACTATTTTCAAACTTTATTTTTTTATTAACATATATATGAACAATAAACTAATAAACAAAAAGTAACAACAATAACAAAAAACAACAAGGCGGAACACTACTGTGGGGACAATGGATGTCGACGACAGACCTGGAAAATAAGAAAGATTGTTAAAAAAAAACACAGCATGGTATTCTCAACAAAATACCACAAGAAACAAATCACAGATATATAAAATGCATACAGCTAACAAAATTTTATAAGTTTAACTTACAAAAACTGTAAATGTTGCCGCTTTTAAATATTTACCGAATCTGAAGAAAATGTTTTGCAGAAGGCACCACACCAACAAAGTTTTTCTTCAGTGGTGAGGAAATGTTTTACTTTTTCCAAGGAGCAAACAAAGACCAATGCCACCTTCTTCACTCGCAAGATTGCCAAAGAGTTCTGTTACGAGGGGATCCTAACAAAAAATACTCGTGCGGCACAGCAAGTATGATGAAACACCTAAGGACCCTTCATCCAAACAATCTTGCACGAGAAGAGTGCAAACAGATGAGAAACACTCCTGTTCTGTATCTGTAAAAAAGACTCACAAATAAATGTATATTAATAACTTTCAAATTTATACTATTCCATTACTGTACAAACACATTTTATATAAAAACTGACTAAGAAACTATAGCCCTGAACCACAAGTGTGACGATCGTTAAAACACTACATGCATAGTGCATACTACTTTGAAGCAGTTCATGCCCTAAAGCCTACCTCACTAAAAGACTACATGCTAACTGACTGAATGATTACAGTACTATAAGGAGACACACTGGGTGAGTGACAGGGTGTTTGCTAGAAGAGTATGAATACTAACTAGGGAATTGAAGGTGTGAAACACAACTGTGTAGGTGATTAGAGGACTGCATCCATACTGCATAGGCATTCAAAGCAGTCCATGTGCTAAGGCCTGGCTCACTGCATGACTAGAGGTCACTAGAGGAGTGCAACGGCAGTGACAGGGTGTTTGCTGGAAGTGAACGGATACTGACTGGGGAATTGAAGGTGTGAAAGACAAGTGTGTAGGTGGTTAGAGGACTGCATGCATAGTGGATATGGGTTTGACTTAGTCCATGTGCTAAGACCTGGCTCAGTGCATGAATACTTAGGCAGTGACTGAATCATTAGAGTACTGGAAAGAGAGTGTCTAGGTGAATTTATAAGTGTTTGAGTTTTGTCACAGTCAATGGATTAGTACATGCTGTTGAATGGGTCTCTAGAGGACTGCAAAGGAAGTGACAGGATGGTTCCTGGAAGTGTATGGATACTGACTAGGGAATTGAAGGTGTAAAAGACAAGTGTATAGTATGTCAGAACACTTTTATTTGAAGCAATCTATTTGGTACTTAGAAACTGACTAAATAATCAGACTACTTCTAGGACAGTGCTTAGGTAAAACTTTTAAATTTTCAGTTCTGCCACAGTGAACAGAATAGTACATGGTACTGCACCTTAGTGTCAAACCCTGACTCCTTTTATCAATGCATAAGCAAAGACTAGCTTCTACTGCTACTAAAACTTGACAACATGAGAGGTTTTAAATGAGTTATCTGTCAGAAAATACACGATGTTACTAAATGCTTCTCTCACAGTGGTTCTCAAATGCACACAGACTCACAGTGTGATTCTAGACAACAACCACTATACCTAGGAGTTTACCAAAAATCATTCACTACTGTGGAAGTGGTAAGCGAACTGCACACAATCTTCATATTTCAGGACTGCACTTTTATGTCAAAGCCTGACTCATATAATCAAAGCATAAGCAAAGACTGGCTTCTAATGCTACTAAAATTTCACAACATGACCGGTTTTAAAACAGGTATATGTCAGCAAATACACGATGTTACCAAATGCTTCTCTCACAATCCTTCCCCAAATGCACACAGACTCACAGTGTGATTTTAGACAAGCAACACTATCCTAGGAGTTTACCAAAACTCATTCACTACTCTGGAAGAGTTAATGGTACTGCACACAATCTACATATTTAAGTAAACCACATCAGTGTCAAAGCATGACTCATTTAATCAACGCATTAGCAAAGACTGGATTCTAATCCTACTAAAACTTCACAACATGACAGGTTTTAAACCAGTTATCTGTCAGCAAATACATGATGTTACCAAATGCTTCTCTCACAGTGATCCCAAATACACACTAACTCACAGTGTGATTCTAGACAAGCACCACTATCCCTATGAGTTTACCAAAACTCATTCACTACAGTGCAAGTGGTAAGGGAACTGCATGCAATCTACATATTTCACAACTGCAATTTACTGTCAATGCCTGACTCATATAATGAAAGCATAAGCCATAACTGTCTTCAAATGCTACTAAAACTTGACAACATGACATGTTTTACAACACTTATCTGTCAGCAAATACACGATGTTACCAAACACTTCTCTCACAGTGGTTCCCAAATGCACACAGACTCACAGTGTGATTCTAGACAAACAACACTATCCCTTGCACTATACCAAAACACATTTCTTCATCTAGAAGTAGTACTACATTTTAGTGTAGAAACATAACATAACTCATTTCACAAATTCATAAACAATGACTGGTTTCTAATTCTACCAAAATATAAAAACTGCACAGTTATCTGTCTACAAACAAATGAAAAACACAAATGCCTATCACAGAATGGTTTCTACATGCATACACATAGTAGAGAAAAAAAGTACTCCCTACACTTTAGCAGGAAAAATACATTAGTCTGATTAAAATCAAAATAGTCTACATACATCCCCTCACAATTAAATAACTCATCTTTCAAGTTCTTTTGTAGAATAAGGAATATATCAATCACTCACCATATTTTCTTTTACAGAATCTCTGCACTGTGCACCTCTCAGCAAAAGCAAAGAATGGAAAAGTTTCCCTTTCATTTTCCACACATATACATGTAAACATCAAATCACAATCCTTCGCACATAAACTCAAAATCAAACACACATTTCTATTGGTTAAACATTTCAACCCTTTCCAACTGAAATACATTTCAACCCTTCCCCCAATCTGCCTTCTGCCTGTTACCATAGAAACAGGTCATGGAACATTGCACTGAGCTCACAGGTCACAAGTTCAGCACACAATGTTCCTACACAAGACAGGAAGTGTGCTTTCAACATATCAGCTTATCATATATAATGTTCCTTACAATCTGTTTGTGTTAACCAATAACAATCATACCTTTAAAAAACAAAAACATACACCGTACCTTTCAGTGTAGAAGGTTGTTATACAACCAATGATTTCTTGTCGTTTTTCAAAAAACGTTGCTGTGGATCCGCGCACCCACCGCGAGAGAATCCGTGCATCCAACGCGATAGGATACGCGCACCGTGAGCGCATTTCGCCGCTTTTTTTCTTTAAAAAAAAGGGGGGCCCCAGGGGGTCCTTCTGGGAACCCCTCAGCAGATATAGACGGTCAGAGTATTTCCACTCTGCCCGTTTAATTCTTTTACACACTTATTCCCCTTCCATCTTCAGCCTCGCTTCTACCGAGGCAGAAAATGGCTGCCAACAGTTCCTGGTTTCGAATGTAGAGAGACGCTCGACAGCCAATTAGCATTCAGTGCGCGATCGGGAGGGTGCGCGCTCCGTTCGGGGAGGGTGAATTACGGTGCGGGTACGGTCCGCGGATCCTCCGCGGCCATAGATATCACTAACTTTTTTACCGTAATTTTCTCAGGAACTACTGAACAGATTCACACCAAATATGCAAAAGGCACGAGTCCGAACTGAGGACTACCTCTTTGCCAAATTTGGTGTCATTCCGTTCAGCGGTTCGGGCTGTAGCTGCGACAACAGATCCTATGGGAAATTGCATGGGGAAAACGCGTTACGGGACCCCCCTTTTTTCTCGGCCCCCGCTTCACGGATCACAAAACTTTCAGGGTAGGAGCGGAGCGGAGCTGGCCAAAAGTTTGGAGAATTTCGCGAAGATTCGACAATCGGCGCCAAAGATATTCCCAATAGAATGTTGCGGATTTCCTATGGAAAATAGGTCCTAACTATAACTATCTACTGGCGACCGCCAGTAGATAATATATACATTCACATACATACATACATATACATACATACATACATATATATATATTCGTCAACCGGCGCCAGACTTATTGTGAATAGAATGTTGCGGATTTCCTATGGAAAATAGGTTCTAACTATAACTATCTACTGGCGACCGCCAGTAGATAATATATGTACATATATATATATATATATATATATATATTCACTGAAAAAACCATAGGTTTCACACACGTTAAAGTTAGGAATTAGCATTTAAAAAACCTTGCAAATTCACTGAAAAAACCATAGGTTTCACACATGTTATAGTTAGCTGGACATTTCACTCGTACAAAACCATTGAAATTCCCCCGTTATAGTTAGTTCAGCTAACTATAACTCGCACGCCCGCAATCCACTGCTGATGATGTCACATATTACATCACTCATGACATGGTCAGTGACATCACTCATGACATCACTGATGACATCTCAAATGACATCACTGATGACATCACTGATGACATCATCCAGTGAATGTGTGTCTTTCTGAAAAATAAATATTTTTTATATATGTATATCTAAAGGTTAATGGAAGAAAAAAATGGGTAAATACGTGTCTAAATGGATGGGATTTTTTTGTAAAATTAATTGTATAACTGACTTATTAACAGTATCTTAGTGAATACAAGTATTAGTGAGTAATGTTTAAATATTTAAATATCTGTATCAGCGTCTCGCTTTGTGTATAAGTGGCTGCATGGGTTGGTGAGTAGCTACATGAGTGTGTATATGGGTTATTAGTACATTTTAGAGTATCAGTATGAGTGTCTGTATGGTTCAGTGGGGGATGTTACTTAGCGTATGGATGCATGAATGAGTGACTCACTGTTTCTATGTATTTTGAAGACAGTATGTGAGCAGGACAGTATGGGTGGATGAGTGTGTGTATGGGTGAGTAAGAGAGTGAATGACTGTCTCACTAGTGTCTTTATGAGTAAGTCCATATGTTTTGAACTAGTATATGTGAGTATTGATGTATATAAGTGAGGGTATATGAGAGTGAGAGATTGGAAGAGTTCCTGTATAAATAAGTATGTGTTTCTATAACTGATTATTTTAGAGAGTAAGTATGTGTACGTTTCTGTAGAAGTAAGTGTACTGGTGTGTGTATAGCTGTACATGCAAGTAAATGGATGTTTTTTTGCATGTGTGAGTATGTGTGTGAGTAACTCTATGTATGAGTGTAGGTGTGTAACAGGATGTATAGGTGTATGAGTACATATGATGACTGAGTACATGTATGAGTGACTATATAGAAGTGTTGATGAATGAGTGGATGCGTATGTAGATTTTGGAATTACTGAATAGGTTGTTCTAACTGGTATTGGTATCTCTATAGTATTCAAAACCTTAGTTTGTATTTTTCAATGTGTGTATCAAAGTTTATATTCGGATAAGAGGAGGTCTGCCACTATTACACAAGGATGATGTCATCAGTGATGTCATGAGTGATGTCATTTGAGATGTCATCAGTGATGTCATGAGTGATGTCACTGGCCATGTCATGAGTGATGTAATATGTGACGTCATCAGCAGTGGATTGCGAGCGCGCGAGTTATAGTTAGCTGAACTAACTATAACGGGGGACTTTCAATGGTTTTGTACGAGTGAAATGTGCGGCTAACTATAACCTATGGTTTTTTCAGTGAATTTGCAAGGTTTTTTAAATGCTAATTCCTAACTATAACGTGTGTGAAACCTATGGTTTTTTAAGTGAATTTGCAAGGTTTTTTAAATGCTAATTTATGAATGTATTATTATATTTTTTAAATATTTATTTTACAATAAGCTACCAATGTATATAGTTATAGATTGACTGTATCCTGTAATATGGAATGGCTCAGCTCTTTTTTTTTTAAATTTAGATAAAGTTGAACAGCATAGTTAATATCTTCTATAAACTTATAAACACTTACATTTTTTTTTTAAGGGTTTTTGACCGTGCGCGCATGCGTACGTGCTCCGTCTGCGCATGTGTACGTGCTCCACGTGCGCATGCGTATGTCGTGCGTGCTCTGTACGCGCATGCGCGCGTGCTCCGTACGCATGTGCTCCGTACGCGCATGCGCGCGCGCTCCGTACACGCATGCTCCGTACGCGCATGCACGCGTGCTCCGTACCGTGCGCGCACCGTGCGCGCACGGCAAGTCATGTGATTAAGAACCAACACTTTTCATTGGTTTATAGTAGTTTCAGGTCATGTGATTAAGAAACAACACTTTTCATTGTTTAAAGTAGTTTAGTTCCAGAAACTTCCAACACCACACCCACTCCCCTCATTATTTCTTCTGATTCCCTGGGAGAAGGAGCTGAGCAGCTTTTCCAGTACTCCAGTACTTGAGAATGGCAGAGCAGCAGTCATCTTCTGGGAGTGAGCAGGAGACCCTTGTGACACAGAGACAGAGGAAACAGAAAGACTCTTTTATATGGTAATTTTTAGGTCTCGCCTGACCCAGCGCATGCGCTGGTCTGGCGAGACTTTTTGAGAGGGCTCCAAAAAGTGCTACCAGGCCAGCCTAGGGCTACAGTGCATGTGCGCGGGCGCGCGCACCGCGCTTGACCGCAATTACTTTCACTTTCGCGCCGCTTTGATGTTTGCGATCGCGATCACTTTCGCGGCCGCTTTATTCATTCTTTCTTCACCAACTGCACATGGTCTGTGTAGTAGGATTTGAGTTAGGAAAAGCATTAGTTGTCTCTAAATACTCAAAAAGCTACGACTGTGGATCAGGCCCGGCTCCAGGAATTTTTGTTTGGGTGGGCCAAGGGTACATTTGGGTGGGCCACTGCTGGCCCTATTTGTCGCTTATATATCTAGCCAGGCCTGCTTCTGGGCCCTCCTTTTATCTCTCCTTAGTCTTACAAGGTACAGTAAAACACACTCTTTTCCAAGTCTCTTTCTAAATGTTATCACTCTCAAAAAGTGCTTTTCTTCCTTTGATGGGAAGGAGGTTTCTAAGGTGGGAGTATCTAGTAAGTGACTCTACTCAGGCTCCCTCTGTGCGAGCCTTCAGGGAGAAACCCTCTTCATTACTACCTCCTCCTGACCCCTGACTGCAGCGCACTCCCTTACCGGCTTGATTATCCACTTTTCTACCACCCCCCTCCATTACACCTTATCTCACAGCTGACCTTGGGACCCAGCCACCATTCCGTTACACTTTCATTATTCCCAGTAAAAAACAATAGTAAAATCACCTTCAAACTTGAAACATTGAATATAGCAGCAGATGTAATTATGCATGCATGCTAAAGTATGCTCGACAGTTGTCCTAATCACCTGAGTGTTAATTAAATAAAAACAGAAAAGCCATGACAGGGCCGGCTTTAGTGCTGGTGCAAAAGTCTTTTTGACCTCTTTTTTGACCTCTTTCTCTGTAGGTAACTCAACAACCACCCTCCAAAAGTGCCCTTCATCTCTCCGTAGCCACTCCCCCTCATGGCCTCCTCTTCAGTCTTCCTAACTACCACCCTCCACCAGTCCCCCTCATCTCTCCGTAGCTCCCCCACACCCCATGACCTTCTCCTCAGATTCCCTCACTGCCACCCTCCACCACCGCCATTCATCGCTCCGGAGATCCCCCCACCCCATGACCTCCTCCTCGGATACCCTCACTGCCACCCTCCACCAGTGCCCCTCATCTCTCTGTAGTTCCCCCCACCCCGTGACCTCCTCCTCTGACTCCCTCACTGCCACCCTCCACTAGTGCCCCTCATCTCTCTGTAGTTCCCCCACCCCATAACCTCCTCCTTGGCCTCCCTCACTGCCACCCTCCACTAGTGCCCTTCATTTCTCTATAGCCGCCCCACCCATGACCTCCTCCTCAGATTTCCTCACTGCCAGCCAACACGAGTGCCCCCATCTCTCTGTAGTTCCCCCCCACCCCGTGACCTCCTCCTCTGATTCCCTCACTGCCACCCATCTGTCTGCAGTTCCCCTCCACCCCTTGACCTCCTCGTCAGATACCCTCACTGCCACCCTCCACCAGTGCCCCTCATCTCTCTGTAGTTCCCCCCACCCCGTGACCTCCTCCTCTGACTCCCTCACTGCCACCCTCCACTAGTGCCCTTCATTTCTCTATAGCCGCCCCACCCATGACCTCCTCCTCAGATTTCCTCACTGCCACTCTCCACTAGTTCCCCCACTGCCACCCGCACCAGCGACCTTCATTTCTCCGTAGCTTCCCCCCACCCCATGACCTCTTCCTGGGATTCCCTCCCTGCCACCCTCCACTAGTGCCCCTCATCTCTCTGTTGCCCCTCTCTCATATCCATTCCATTATTTGTATAGCACTACTCATATGAGTGTAGGGTGTCACAGTACTTTACATAACAGCACACATTATACAGAGACAATAAATCGGTTTACGCGGAATGTCACATAAACAAATCAGGATTACAAGGTGTAGGAATCACGTCATCTGTACTGGTGGGCAGTATATTTTACGGGGGTTTGGTCTGGAGAAGCACAAACTCAGGATTTAAAGAGTACTCCAGTGGTCAGGGTTGGCTTTACTGATAAAAATGTATAACTGCCCAAACAAACTCTTTTTAGAAACATTAGAATAATGAAAGACTGGAGAAGTTCTAACTACATCACAACACAAAAAAGTGAAGTTTGTATGCAGCGCTTTGGTGCCAGTTCATTGGTCACTGTCCTATGTTAGGATAGTAACTTCTGAACTGCAAGTAACACACGGATCTCTGTGACAGACGTAGTAAACCACTGAGCTATTCCATTAAAATTCAGTTTATCTGCATTTAAAAATTACCAACAGACAAATGGTTGCTCTGCAGCAGGATCGTAAATCACAAGTTATCTGAACAGTTTTTATTGTTGTTTTACATAGGTGGCAAATTCACTGCGAGGGCCAATGCTCATGTTTGGGTGGGCCTGGCTCATGTTTGGGTGGGCCTGGCCTACCCTGTCCACCCTCTAGAACCCGGCCTGCTGTGGATGTGAAACTCTTTTTACATTGAATTTTACCACCGCTTCTAAAAATCAGGAATGATCACCTCTGCTTATAAATGTCGAAGTTCTGCATACTTTGAGGAAGATGTGTAGCCGACACTTCCACTTGCAGAACTTCACTTTGAAGCTGTTCACCCTTTGTGAACAGTTTCGAAGCCATGCATGAAAAGCTTGCCATGTTATATGAACATCATTTTCGCACATCAACAAGGTTTTGAAAATCTAGCCCAGAAAATTCTGATGCCAGACCTAAGCAAGAAACCTAGCGGAGGAAGAAACACCATTAAACGTGTATGGCTAAAATTTGTTCAGAAAATGTTGATCTTACGACTCACACAAGCTTTAGTAAAACTAACTATTTACTCTGTCTGAGTTCATGGGTTTGCGGTTATTTTGTTGCTGCATTGCCTCCCCACAGAATGCGTCATCTTGCTCGACTGGGCAACTGCTGACATGTTCTGCACAAAAACTGATTGTAACCCTTCAGAAACGGGGTTTCGTCAGAAAACATACCCAGTGTCATTCCACAGGCCATACGTTTTTTGTGTGGGTTTATTATTAAATCATCAAGCTCAGAGGTGATGCCGCGCCCGCCTCTCACAATTTCCTGGTGATAAAATTAACCAGTCGAGCATTTCAGTAGCAACAAGTGTGGCCAGTGGTTTGTGCCAATCGACCACAAACGGTGAGGTGCAAGAGCATTATGAGGTGGTGAGTCACAGCAGCATTTAATCAAAGAATAAAGGCTAACGAAGTCCATTTAGTTTTTCTCAGTTTAATTTGTTCATGGCCTCTGCAAAAGTAGTAATATAAATAATATAAAAGCAGTTTCCATAAAAGCAATGAAAAAACATTATTAAAAAATGCACATTAATATTCTCAATGAATATTACCAAAAATGTTAAAATATAATAACAAATTCATGGTAACTGCGACTTCAGAAACAGAAAAGTAATTGCTTCCCAGTTCGTTGTAACACTATAATTTAAAAACACTGGGCGTAAAAAAAGAAAAATCATTTGAAAGCTTCACAGGCGACCAAAGTGTGCTTCCAGTTCTGGATGCCATTATTATGTATATTTATTCTCTCTAGCTGTATGCAAGAAGACACACCCTTATCATACCCTTTTAGCTCTATACTTCATGTATCTGTATGTTGAAAAGTCCTGATGGACGTCTATAGAACCCCTTCCTACACCACAATGTAGTCTGACTTGTCCAGTCAAAAGCAGTGGTAAAATCACCAAAAGCTGTGTAAACCGGCTGCTCCACCAAGATCTAGAGCACTTATCAAGCTCTGAGTGTACTATTGCAACATTATCGAAGACTGAGTTGGCAACACATATATGTATAGCACGTACGTTAGGCTGCTAGTTCTTTTAAACTGAGAGGTTATAATGGTAAATATTTGTTTATTGATGGTATCCACTAATTGAGTTGAGGTAATTTTCAGTATTAACATTTTAGCGTAGATAGTTAAACTCATCTCAAATTAATCTGTGATGTCTTAAGTCCTGGATCGCCTTGTCACTTTTATTAATACTGAAGAAAGATTCCAATTGCCTGAATTTGAAGAATGATAGTTGACATCCTCAACCGTTCCGTATCCTAGCTCAAAGATCGTGGCATCCAGATATTTAGGTCTTGCTGAGTCAGCATACATGCGTTGCTCGGAGAGACATTTTGTATGTGAGTTTTCAAAGTGCTGCTGGCTGGCCTAGTGCTTGCGTTCACGCAAACGTGCACGCGCGCATCCGCCAGCTTTCAGCCCACACTGCATCGCACACCACTCGCCAGCCTACTTTGGCCATCGCGTGCGCACCACTCGCGTGTCGCGCACACCACTCGCGCCCTTGTTTTAAACATCTTTTTACTTTGAACACAGCCATACAAACATGGTGCAGTGGATACATTTCAGAGTGCCGCACAATGACACATTGGCAATCAAGAGCTGGCGACCTTACTCAAGCGGTGAAGCAAGTCCAGAGCCCAGACGATCACATGTGCTGGAGTTCCTGCCTCTGGGCTGAGACAGGAAAAACAGGAAATCTCTTTCACTGGGAGCAGCTCTTGTAGCACCTATCACGGACATGGCAATCGTATTAGTAAATGATTTCGTCTGAAGCAAGGTTCCTATATCTGCACTAGGATCCACCTCATTAATAAGAACTGTGAGGGGGAGAGCGACGAGGAGTTAATGGGTGGTTTAATAGCTCACTTTTTTCTCTGAACATCATTTTCCCCTCTCAGAAACACCTGACGAAGGCAAGGCAGGGCTAATGCGATGAGTAAAGACCGGGGAATGAAACCCAGTGCTTAACAGTGGTCCCCACTCCTAATCTTGTGACGACTTGTTGAATAAGTCCTTCAGGGGCTCTAATGAACTCATCTCCTTTCTCTCTATACTCCCCTCCTCGATTGACTTCGCCTCCCACACCTTTTCCTCAGGCACTGGGAGCAGCTGACACAATAAATGACATGACATGTTAATGAGCTCTCCCACCTCCGCCATAACCTCACGGGCGGCGCCGATTTGCAGCCGCTGCTGTCTATTGAAAAGAGAAATATTCACTGCGTTTGTTTGCCCGCAGGGCTTCTGATTCCTCGCTGAATAAGATTCCCACCGCAGGAACGTGTTCCATGGGTTCACTCTGCGCAGGAGCCGCCTGCGAACCCACCAAAGACGGACACAATTAGAATTCAGCAGCCGCATACACGTATTGATCGGTAGATTACTGCAGCGCAATGCGACTGAGTTCAGCACCTTGATGGAAGATTGTAAGAAAGAGCGTTGCGGCAAGCATGAAAAGTGAATACAAGGACCCCAAAGATGACTTCTGCAGTTATAATATTTATTAAGTTATTGACGCAACCAACAGTACTCTAAGATCTTCTTATATGCTCGTTTTGAGGCGGAAAATGCCACAACAGGCTGTGTTACGTTGCAAACACTAATTGCAATTGACTAAAGGAATGTAGCCCAGAAGTTACAGTCTCTCCCGAGATTACTGCACAATACAGCATTACTGTGCCCTGCATGTTTCCCCTATGCCAGAGGTGCGTCTCAAGAGCTGCTAATCAATAACCCAGTGACCTAGACGCACTTCAGTGAAGTGTGTACCACCAATGTCCACATTCTGAAGTAGTTCCAACAGAGAAAGAGGCCTCCAAGAATCCAGCGGAGCAGCATCACAAAGATATGTGGAAGAACAAGCCAAACCAGATACTAGGCATGTGCATGCAAACAATTTTATTGCCTACCCTATCCCATAAGGACTTTGTAAAGTTAACTAGGGCCCACAATTAATTGATGCATTGCCAGGCCTCCAATGGTCATGTAAATGCTGGGTGCGTTCTCTGTTCCTTTTTTAGGTCCATACATATAGGTCTCGCCTAGCTGGGATCTATGGACATTGTCAATGTTATTTTCTTTAACCATGTTGTATAGAAGCACGCCTGTTCCGCAGCATGGCTGAAAGTGGAATTAAACAAGCATTGACATAGCCAATAGGTCTCGCATTTGGGACCTTATAAGTGTTTAGCCATGCAACAGTTGCTGTTGTTGCACCAAGGATATTCTGCTGCATAACTAAATACTTCTAAGGTCCCAAAAGCGAGACCTATTGGCTATGCCAATGCTTGTTTACATTTCCAGAGGGGCAGAAGAAGGTGAATGCTCCGAAAGTCACCTGCACTATTTGTGGTGTTGTCTTATCAAGAGGAGATCCTAAAAAGAAATACTCTTTTAGTATTTTCACTATGATCAGGCACGTTAAAGGAGTACATCCTGTGGCTTATGCTCGAGCTGCTAGAGACAACCCTCCAGCAGCTCAGCCGAGCACATCCGCAGCAGCTCAGCCGAGCACATCATCGGCAGCTCAGCCGAGCACTTCATCTGCGGCGGCAGCTTCACCTTCTTCTGTTCCTCTGGATATGCACCCTCTGTTCAAGAGGGTGCATATACGGTGCAATGCGTGCAATGCTCTTCTCCCTTATGGTGACACCAGCATTCCCCTAATAGAGAGCAAGATACAGCAGCACACATGCGGCACCCCATAATTTTTTTATTCCTCTGTTCCTCAATTAACACAACGGCTCTTTTTAGAGCCACCTAAAATCTAAACACTTAAATTTGATTTTTAATTCTATTTTTTTAATTATTTTTTTTACGCCATGCGCGCACAGTGCGCGCACCTCGCGATTTAAAAAAAAATATATATTTTTTTCACCCTTCGGGGTCCTTCAGGGACCCCCTGACAAAAGCTAGGGGGTCAGGAACTCTGTACCCTGCCCCCTTTTCACGTTCTCCACCTTTCTTTTTCACTGTCACACACAAAATGGCAGACGACACTTCCTGATTTCGACCGATTCGAATGTTGACTGACATGTAACCACCAATCACAATTACGCTCGCGCACGTTAAGGTGCGCGCACGGTGCGCGCTTATAGATATTTATGTGCTTTTAACTGCAATTTCAGGAACTACTGAACAGATTGACACCATATATGCAAAAGGCACATGCCTGACCTGAGGACTACCTCTTTGCCAAATTTCAAGTAATTCTGTTCAGCCGTTCGGGCTGTACCTTCGACTAAAGGTCCTATGGGAAAATGCATGGGGAAAACGCGTTTTGGGACCCCCCTTTTTTCTCAGCCCCCGCTTGACGAATCACCCCGAGACTTTCAGGATAGGAGCTGAGCGGAGCGCCCCATTAGTTTTGAAAATTTCGCGAGGATTCAACAACCGGCGCCAAAGTTATTCAAAATAGAATTTTCAGATTTCCTATGGAAACTCGGTCCTAACTATAACTATCTACTGGCGACTGCCAGTAGATAATATATATATATATATATATATATATATATATATATATATATATATCAGGAAACAGATCGCTCGGCGATTCGAGAGCGCACTCGGAAGCAGAAGAGTAACCTCTTTATTATCCACCAGGCAAAAGGAGTACATTTGCAAATTCAGTGAGTCCGCCTGACGCGTTTCAGAGTGTTCCTTCATCAGAGGCATGGCTCAATTAAATCGCTCTGCTGCGTGACAATATTTGAATGCTCGCCCTCCAATGGGCTCTCAGGTGAGACCCCAGTGTTTGCTGGGAGATGTAGTTTGTCACGCAGCCTGCATTTTATACCAGAATTGGAATGAGCTGTGACTCGCAAAACGGTCCTGAATGAACCGCCAAATGTCCCCAGTGTCCGTAATCCATAGGACTCCTTCCCCAAAACGAGCACGGGAGATTCTGTGCCCATCGGCCCCTATCGCATCTTTAGGGTGGTGCGCTCTCCACGGCCCGGAGCCGCCGTGAAAACATCAGGAAACAGATCGCTCGGCGATTCGAGAGCGCACTCGGAAGCAGAAGAGTAACCTCTTTATTATCCACCAGGCAAAAGGAGTACATTTGCAAATTCAGTGAGTCCGCCTGACGCGTTTCAGAGTGTTCCTTCATCAGAGGCATGGCTCAATTAAATCGCTCTGCTGCGTGACAATATTTGAATGCTCGCCCTCCAATGGGCTCTCAGGTGAGACCCCAGTGTTTGCTGGGAGATGTAGTTTGTCACGCAGCCTGCATTTTATACCAGAATTGGAATGAGCTGTGACTCGCAAAACGGTCCTGAATGAACCGCCAAATGTCCCCAGTGTCCGTAATCCATAGGACTCCTTCCCCAAAATGAGCACGGGAGATTCTGTGCCCATCGGCCCCTATCGCATCTTTAGGGTGGTGCGCTCTCCACGGCCCGGAGCCGCCGTGAAAACATCAGGAAACAGATCGCTCGGCGATTCGAGAGCGCACTCGGAAGCAGAAGAGTAACCTCTTTATTATCCACCAGGCAAAAGGAGTACATTTGCAAATTCAGTGAGTCCGCCTGACGCGTTTCAGAGTGTTCCTTCATCAGAGGCATGGCTCAATTAAATCGCTCTGCTGCGTGACAATATTTGAATGCTCGCCCTCCAATGGGCTCTCAGGTGAGACCCCAGTGTTTGCTGGGAGATGTAGTTTGTCACGCAGCCTGCATTTTATACCAGAATTGGAATGAGCTGTGACTCGCAAAACGGTCCTGAATGAACCGCCAAATGTCCCCAGTGTCCGTAATCCATAGGACTCCTTCCCCAAAACGAGCACGGGAGATTCTGTGCCCATCGGCCCCTATCGCATCTTTAGGGTGGTGCGCTCTCCACGGCCCGGAGCCGCCGTGAAAACATCAGGAAACAGATCGCTCGGCGATTCGAGAGCGCACTCGGAAGCAGAAGAGTAACCTCTTTATTATCCACCAGGCAAAAGGAGTACATTTGCAAATTCAGTGAGTCCGCCTGACGCGTTTCAGAGTGTTCCTTCATCAGAGGCATGGCTCAATTAAATCGCTCTGCTGCGTGACAATATTTGAATGCTCGCCCTCCAATGGGCTCTCAGGTGAGACCCCAGTGTTTGCTGGGAGATGTAGTTTGTCACGCAGCCTGCATTTTATACCAGAATTGGAATGAGCTGTGACTCGCAAAACGGTCCTGAATGAACCGCCAAATGTCCCCAGTGTCCGTAATCCATAGGACTCCTTCCCCAAAACGAGCACGGGAGATTCTGTGCCCATCGGCCCCTATCGCATCTTTAGGGTGGTGCGCTCTCCACGGCCCGGAGCCGCCGTGAAAACATCAGGAAACAGATCACTCGGCGATTCGAGAGCGCACTCGGAAGCAGAAGAGTAACCTCTTTATTATCCACCAGGCAAAAGGAGTACATTTGCAAATTCAGTGAGTCCGCCTGACGCGTTTCAGAGTGTTCCTTCATCAGAGGCATGGCTCAATTAAATCGCTCTGCTGCGTGACAATATTTGAATGCTCGCCCTCCAATGGGCTCTCAGGTGAGACCCCAGTGTTTGCTGGGCGATGTAGTTTGTCACGCAGCCTGCATTTTATACCAGAATTGGAATGAGCTGTGACTCGCAAAACGGTCCAGAGCCATGCCTCTGATGAAGGAACACTCTGAAACGCGTCAGGCGGACTCACTGAATTTGCAAATGTACTCCTTTTGCCTGGTGGATAATAAAGAGGTTACTCTTCTGCTTCCGAGTGCGCTCTCGAATCGCCGAGCGATCTGTTTCCTGATATATATATATATATATATATATATATACATACATATATATATATATATACATATATATATATATATATATGGAAAATGCCATGGATTGAGAGAGGGAGCAGAAAGGGTGAAGCATCATTACCCACTCACCTCTTGTAAGTCTTTGGGTTGATGTACAAAGGTGCTCCATGGTAGCAAAGCCTACGATTCACAGAATCACAGGGTTTACTACTTCGAAATACCTTTTTACTATTTACAATAGCCTTTTGCTTTGTGGGAAAACTCTTTCTGACTCACAGAAGGCATTTTGCAATCCTATCTGAATCTCATATAGGAGAGGTATGACAGGAGTGTCCTCTTCCTATCTATAATTCAGATGAGAATGTACCAATGGGTGTGACCGTAATAGCAGTCGCAAACCATGGATCAGCTATCAAAACCTCTGTTTCTCCAAGAGAAAAAAGTACATCAATCCTAGAGTCCATTTCCATACTCAACAATGAATTAATCAATCGATCAATCAGGGGTTTGTAAATCGCAGCTACTCACCCGCGAGGGTCTCAAGGCGCTGGTGGGGGGGGCTCCGTTAAGTGCTGGGGTCATCCGAAGAGCCTGGTTTTTAGGTCTTCCCTGAACTGGTGCAGTGTAGGGCTTTGCGGGAGGTGAAGGGGAGGTCGTTCTAGGTCTTGGCTACAAGGTAGGAGGACGTTCCTCCCTTTCTGGTCTTGTAGATGCGTGGGATGATGGCTAGAGAGAGGTCAGTTGATCTGAGGTTTCTCTTGGGTGCGTGGAAGGGGAGGCGGTTGTTTAAGTATGCTGGTCTGAAGTTGTGGATGCCCTTGTATGCATGAGTGAGGAGCTTGAAGGTTATTCTTCTTTCGATGGGGAGCCAGTGGAGATCGCGGTGGAGTTGGGTGATGTGGTTGTGATGGGTGATGTCTAGGATTAGTCTGGCTGTGGCGTTCTGCATGGTCTGGAGCTTGCAAAGGAGTTTCTTGTTGAATCCGGCATAGAGAGCGTTGCCATAGTCCAGTCTACGACTGATTAGGGCATGAATGACCATGTTTCTGGGTTTGGATGGGATCCATCTGAACATTTTTAGGAGTATGCGGAAGTTGTTGAAGTAGTCAGAGGATACGGCATTGGTCTGGCGGTTCATCGTGAGCGATGAGTCTAGTATGATGCTGAGGTATTGTGCGTGGGCCGTCAGGGTGGCGGGTCTCTGAGGGTGGGGGGCCACCAGGTGTCTTCCCATGCGGAGGGGGTAGAGCCAAGGATGAGGATTTCTGTTGTCTCAGAGTTGAGTTTCAGGCAGCTCTTCTTCATCCAGGTGGCGACAGCTTTTATCCCTTCTTGGAAGTTGTGCTTGGTGATGTTGGGTTCTTTCGTGAGGGAGAGGACGAGCTGGGTGTTGTCGACATCTCTTTCTTGAAAGTTGTGCTTGGTGATGTTGGGTTCTTTGGTGAGGGAGAGGATGAGCTGGGTGTTGTGGACATAGGAGATGATGTTGAGCCCGTGGTTTCTGACAATGGTTGCGAGAAGGGCTATGTTGATAATAAAGAGGGTGGGGCTGAGGGAGGATCCAGCATGTGGTCTCTGTTGGTTCCGAGAGGTAGGGCGGGAGTCTGACTCACTGAGTTCTGTCTGTGAGAAATGAGCATATCCAGTCAAGGGCCTTTCCGCGTACGCCAGCGTTGTGGAATCTGGTGGCTAGTGTGTAGTGGGAGACGGTGTCGAAGGCAGATGAGAGGTCCAGGAGGATGAGGGCTGCCGTTTGGCCCTAGTCGAGGAGGAAGCGGATGTTGTCGGTGGCAGCGAGTAGGGCGGTCTCGGTGCTTTGGTTGCTGCGGAATCCGGATTGGGAGATGTCCAGGATGTTGTTGGCTTCGATGAAGTTTGCTAGCTGGGTGTTTACGGCCTTTTCGATGTCCTTGGCTGCAAACTGAAGCAGGGAGATGGGCCTGAAGTTCTTGAGGTCCATCGGGTCTGCGGAGGGTTTCTTCAGTAGGGGTTGACTATGTACTGTTTCCAGTCATCGGTGAATGTGGCGGTTTCGAGGGAGCAGTTGATCGTCCGGTGTAGTTTGGGCACAATGGCTGTGGCGGCTCTGTGGATGATGTTGGGAGGGCAGGGGTCTGAGGGTGCTGCAGAGTGTATGCTTTTCATGGTCTTTAAGGGGTCTTCTGTCATGAGCGGGGTCCAAGTGAGCAGGGTCTGTTGGGTGGCGTCGCTTGGGGGTAGCTGGAGCGGTGTAGAGGTCTTGGTTGTCAAAGGTCTCATAGAGCGCCTTAATCTTGATGTGAAAAAAGGTGCTGAGTCTGTTGCAGAGGTCTTGGGAGTGTGGGATGTCTCGTTGTTTCGCTGCCAGGTTTGGCGAATTCCTTCATGATGGAGAAGAGTTTTTTGGAGTTGTAGGCGTTGGTGAGGATTCTGTCTTGGAGGAAGTTCTTCTTCGTGGATTTGATGAGTTGGTGGTGTGCTGTGGTAAGAGGTGCGTGTTTATGGGGTTTTGCTGTTCCTCTATGTCTTTTTGAGTTGTTGGCAGGAGCGCTTAGATTCTTGGAGTGCAGGGGTGAACCAGCTTGCTTTCTTGCTATGCCGTCCTGTAGCTTTCTGGAGTGGGGCGAATGTATTGGCATAGTTTGTGATCCAGCATTGGAGGTTGCGTGCCTTAGTGTTAGCGTCTAGTGTCGTCAGAGATAGAGTGCTGGTGTGGGCAGAGGTGTGCTGTACTCAAGTGACTTTGTTCCAGCTTCTACGGCGGAGATGGTGTGCGTGCTTGTGTACGGTGGGTTTTCTGAAGGAGAAGTGGATGCAGTGGTGGTCAGTCCAGAGGGGTTTTGTGGTGTGGCTGTATGAAACGCTGTTCCCTTCTGCGAAGACGGGGTCGAGTATGTGTCCCGCTGTGTGCATGGAGGAGGTAAAAAGTTGCTTCAGTCCTATGTTGGCGAGTTTCTCTAGGAGGGCGGTGGTGTTGATGGTCATCGTGGTTGTCCTGGTGGAAGTTTAGGTCTCCGAGTAGGATGTAGTCTGCGGAGGAAAAAGGCGTGGGGTGTGATGAGATGGGTGATGTTGTTGGTGAAAGAATCATGGGGGCCGGGCGGCCTGTAGATGAGGGATCTGCGAAGAGTCGATTTAGGGTTGGTTTGGATCTGGAAGTGGAGATGCTCCATGAGGATCGTGGTGTCGTCCGGGCCGGTGGTTATCATGCGGAGGGAGCTTTTGTGGGCGATGGTGATGCCTCCTCCTGGGCGGGTGGGGTCGTCTTTTTGCAGGATCTTGTATCCGCCGGGAATGGCGGTGGCGATATCGGGCGTGGAGCTGATGCTGGTCCAGGTTTCTGTGAGGAAGGCAACATCAGGCGCGTGGGTATTCAGGAGGTCCCAAAGTTCTATGGCGTGCTTGTGTAGGGAGCGCACATTGAGGAGATTGCAGTTGAGTGGTTTCTGAGCGGTGATATCCGGTAGGCTGGGGGCTGCTGCTGGGGTCAGGCTGTTGGTGAAGGTGCAGCTGCAGTGTCGACAGGAGATCGGGCCTTGGGTGTTGCTCGGAGACGAAAGCAGGTAGTTGTTGCTGCATCCGGGGTTGAGAGCGTGAAGGGTGCTGGAGTCGTAGCAGAGGCGGGTTGGAGGACCAAGTTCCCTGGCGCCAGTGCTTAATTTGTGCCAGTGCTTTCCGGTGCTTAGCACCGGCACTTATTTATCAGGGCCCGGTTTGCACTGCCACTGCAAACTCACAACAATAACCCGACTGCACTGCAGTCTGTACGTCAAGTGTCAAATATAATTGAGACTGACTTACTGCAGTGTTGTTCACACTCTGTTGCAGTCTCCAGAGTCCCTCGGTGAAGAAGAGTGTTGCTGTGCTGCTGAGAGAGCAAGCCCGATAATAAATCCATTGCCCATGCATGCAATTCAATTTGCCTTCAGTTCAGTGTTGCCGGAGTGCGGACCACTGATTGGGCTCTATTTGGTTCTATGGGGATAGGGGCCTGCGGCAGCATGCGTAACTTTCTTTCATTCCAGGGACCACGCCTCGGCACACACGCATTGCACGAGTCACCACAACATCGAGGCAGGTACTTAGAAGCAGAAGCAGGTCTCTTAATGAAGGCAGTGCCACCAGCAGTAACCAGTAAGTAATGAAATAAACCAATGCGCGTGGTGACGGTCATGGAGTCAGAGGCCTGAGCATTCATGCCACTGGCGCCGGGCGGGCACTGTGTGCAATGCTCTGGCCCCCAGGCCAGGAGGCTGGAAGGGCAGGGCCTTGGCTTAACCCCTGGCCTAATGTGACTATAAATACTGGTTTCACTTACTTTTACTTGTGCAAAACTGAAATGAAATGCTGTTTTCTTCTCTTTCGGATTCCGGATATTTCTATCCTGAGTCCTACGTCATCAAACCTCGTAGCTCAGCTGCTCAGGGAGTTTGTGTGGTGTATGCAGTCGAGTCAGTCTCTAACAAATGGAGCAGTGCTATTTCTTTAAGCATGTTATATATATTATAAATTATGGCTTTGCTTATGACCGAGTTTGCTTATATTTACCCTCCTCCAGACATTCACCTGAGATGGCATATTAACCGAGATAAAACACCCCCTGGGCTCTATTTTCAGAACACCGTAGCATTGCTTTACAGCCCTCATTATAGGAGCTGGTAACACCATGTCTACTTTTATAAATAAATAGTTTCTGATGGCTGTTGCACACTGTAGCGTAGGTACTTCTTTGAGGCCACAGAACTATCCTAAGGAAAGGCTGTGAACCTTTCACTGAGTTTCTGTCTGCCCTCTGTGACTCCCCAGTGCGTCTTTAACTTTATTTGGTTACAAATAGTTTGGAAGGGACAGAGAGAGCTCTCATTCACAACCTTTTCTCTTCTACGGGCAGTGCATGCGAAAAATCTCTTCAGTTCATAAGAGTTAGCAAATCCCTTGCCTGCAGCACCTGCAATTCTCATCCCCAGTGGAGGACATTTTCGAGATTTTATGTTTGATCCTTCCTATTATGTTCTTCTCTCTGAGTCCTAATACAAAATGTCCCATTTCTTTGCTATTGTTGTGGGAAACAGCTATCATTCTAGACTAGGCTGCGCCGCACTGGTGTTTGGCGATCCTCTTGTTTAATTGCTGATTTTTCATCCGTGAACCCCAGCCTAAAATTTTGAATAAATACTTCTGAATTTTTAAACATGCCCTCTTAGCCTATCGTCCTCACGTCTTACTTTTTTAAGCTGTGTTTGCATGCTTCCTTTAGTAATTATAGTTGCATGTGCGTCCCTCACACAGCCGCGAAACCACTTTATACTTCTCAAAAATAAAACAACACCTCTATACAACAATAGTGAGAGTGGTCAAAGACTTAATCAAATCCTGTACATCTCTGTCCTCCTACTCTCATTTTGTCACGATTCATCGCAGCCCAGGCTATGTGAGACATTTCCATGCTTTATGGCCTGCATGCCTATGTGTGATATTTCCACGGTTTATGGCCTGGCCCTGGATGCTTATCTGTGACATTTCCATGGATTTTGGCATGGGTGCTTATCTGTGACATTTCCATGCTTTTTGGCCTGAAGCCTTATGTGTGACATTTCCACTGCATTTTCCACTGTTTATGGCCTGGGTGCCAATATGTGACATTTCCGCAGTTTATGGCCTGGATGCCCATATGTGATATTTCCACGGTTTATGGCCTGGATGCTTGTGTGACATTTCCACGGTTTATGGCATTGGTGCTTATGTGTGACATTCCCAATTCTTTCTGGCCTAGGTGCTTATGTGCGACATTTCCAAGGATTATGGCATGGGCGCTTATGTGTGACGTTTCCATGCTTTTTGGCCTGAGGCCTTATGTGTGACATTTCCACTGCATTTCCACTGTTTATGGCCTGGGTGCCAATATATGACATTTCCACAGTTTATGGCCTGGGTGCCTATATGTGACATTTCCACGGTTTATGGCATGGGTGATTATGTGTAACATGTCCATGCTTTTTGGCCTGTGGCCTTAAGTGTGACACTTCCACTGTTTATGGCCTTGGTGCCAATATGTGACATTTCCACAGTTTATGGCCTGGGTGCCTATATGGGGCATTTCCACGGTTTATGGCCTGGATGCCTGTGTGACATTTCCACGATTTATGGCCTGGATGCCTATGTGTGACATTTCCACGATTTATGGCCTGGATGCCTATGTGGGACATTTCCACGGTTTATGGCCTGGATGCCTATGTGGGACATTCCCACGGTTTATGGCCTGGACCTGGATGCTTATGTGTGACATTTCCACGGATTATGGCATGGGTGCTTATGTGTGACATTTCCATGCCTTCTTGCGTAGGTGCTTATCTGTGACATTTCAACGGTTTATGGCCTGGGTGCTTATGTGTGACATTTCCACAGTTTATGGCATGGGTGATTATGTGTGACATTTCCACGGTTTATGGCATGGGTGCCTATGTGTGACAATTCCATGCTTTCTGGCCTGGGTGCTAATGTCAGGTCATCATTTACGATTTACTATGCTCTGAAAGTTAATACAGTTAAATATGTAATGAAAAATTTGTTGTGCACCATTTTGCTCTTTCTTTTTACAAATTTTTCTTGAGGGGAAAATCCCACCCAAACCCCTCTAGTAGTCATTAGGCTTGCTGCTCTTGCTCCGCACTGTATGGGGCTGGTCTAACAAAACTTGCCAGGGCTATTATGGGTTCCCAGTCTGGCCCTGTTTGCATGATTTTATTCAATTTTTCAGTTTAGAGTGTTTTTGGGATGCTTTGGTTTGTTTTGTCACATAAGATATGTAAAAGTTGTTTCTTTGAACTCATGACACACAATTAGACTCTGTTAAAAATGGCATACCAATTGTCCTTTCCCCCAATCGGCACAGAGCACTAGAATGTTTCACATGTCCCTTTTCAATGCATTAGTCATTTTAGCTAATTTATTTCAAAATTTTGCTTTAAATGCACTTTTGATTTCATCTTTTCAAAATGTTTTCATGGCAGGGGAACCTTACTTGGAGGAAGGCTCCTTTGCTGAAATTAAGATCGGGTATTACATCTGACTATCTGCAGTGCCAGTTGAGGATGTGGGCGGAGACAAAAGAGTAAGTGGGTGGAGCCAGTGGCGGGAGTGGGTGGAGCCAGGGGAGAGTGGGTGTGGGCTCCGACAAACATTTGAGCACCTGGACTTCATTTTTTACAAATTAAGCACTGCCTGGTGCTGGTCGTGGCCGAGTCGCGGTCGAGTGCAGATGGGCCTGCCTTTGGCGCGCCCGCTCAGCGGCCCCCATTAAGTTTGATTTGGAGGGAGGGCGGTCAGCTGGGAGGCAGGAAAGGGAAAGACATGCTGGAGGGGGAGGGGCAGCAGCGGCAGAGAAAGAAGAGGGCAAGGAAAAGAGAAAAAGTGGGTAAAGAAAGCAAAAGAGAGCAGAGAGAGCAAATACGAGAAAAAAAGGGAAAAGAGAGCAAAAGAGAACAGAGAGCAGAGAGAGCAAAAACGAGAAAAAAGGACACAGAAGATGCCAAAAGAGGCGTAACAGCAGAAGAGCAAAGTGCTCTCCCACTGGACCACCAGGGATGAGATGTAGGCAGCAGTCTGCGGCTGGAGGAGGGCCTCGAACACTTACCAGAACAGAGAGCTCAGGGGCTCAGATGGCAACACTTGCTGGTGGAGCTGCGCGGGGGAGAGCAGTCACAACAACCAGGTCAGTGGTACCAACAATGGTAGTAAACGTGTGTGATGTTTCAAAAATGTCATTATTAGTATTTGTTATATTCATTTTAGGTGTTGAACATCTGGAACGATAAAATGGCTGCAGTCTAACTGGCCATTATTTCTTCAGTCATGAATAATTATGACTTTCTGCTGGAATATTTTGTCCCTATTCAGGGTTGCATGTCAAGTTCTTACTGTGGCGTGTCTTCTTAATACTATACATTGGAAATCATGATCCATCAGCTCCATAGATGTCCTTCATCCATTTACATGTGTCCTACCTGCTGCCACCCATCAGCGCGCAAAAATAATTTTGGTGACTCGCTCAAAGTGCAATAATACTATAATTATCCCACTAACAGATTGATTGGCTATACCAGCGAGCCTGGCAGTCTGAGGCTTTTTCTCATGCAAAGCATTATAAGGTCCCCAGCAGAAGCTGTCAACAAGATCTACCCTGGTATTTTCGGATGACGAAAGCTTCTTCTGGGATTTCTTTCAAGCATTGGGTGTTACACATTCTCAGACCACTCACAGCTGACTCAGTATTCCCTAATGACACCACAGACATTGCTTTATATGGCATAGGTCACATGCTAGACAGCAAAAATGTCAGCTAATGAAACAATTGCACAATCACTCATATACCTTCTATGAATACTTCCCAGGAAATATATTCACCTTTTAACTAAACCAAAACTGTGCATCTTAACAAAACACCTCTTCTGGGTACCATTATGATCAATATCCATCCCAAACATCACAGGACTGTTGATAATTACAAATCACTGTATGAACATATTGGTTGGGTTACACTACTTGCTGGCACTACCAGGCAACCACCAAGAGCTCCAGCAGCAAGGGCCATTTTCCTTGGGCTACAACCATCAAAAACATATCCATTGACAAGGAAGATAGAAGAGAAAAGGTTTTTTTGTGTACAGTGACAATAATTCTTACGCTGGCTCTGTGTGGGTGTGGCTCTGGAAGAAAAGAAAATTGTCATTCCTATACTGTTGGACCCGGCTGTCTCTGCGAGCTCAAACCAAACCTTTTGCCTTCACCCTCCAAATTTGTTGAACACAGTTTTTATTGGTTTTAGGGATCTGCACACGTTACCACTGCCTAACCAGTGCTAAAGGGCTTCTGCTATCTCCTTTAAACATGGAAAAATTAGCTTACACCAATTGACACATTTAATATACTTGTAAGTTTCTTGTAAAGTGGTACTGCATGTACCCATTGCCTGTAAATTATATGCTACTGGTGGGCCTGCAGCACTTACTATCCCAACTACTTAAGTAGTTCTGTAAAACATGTTTCAGGCCTGATATTGCAGCCTGTGCGTGCATGTTTAAGAGCTATAATGATAGCGAAACACGTGTCAGGGTTTGCTTTTATTCATTCCAGGTTGACTTTGATGGTATTTTACCAATCCAAAGCTGTAATACTGTGCCTGGAGTGGTAAAAGGATTTTGTCATTTTACAGCTCGGCGTGGATGGTACTGTGCTAATCCTATGCTTAAAGACCTTGCTGTAGAAATGGCAAAATACTTTGTCCCTTTCTATCTCTGTGTGGATGGCTACTGGTGGGCATGCAGCACTTATTGTGCCACCTACTTAAGTAGCTCAGTAAAACATCTCTCAGGTCTGCTATTTCAGCCTGTGTGCGCATGTTTAAACTGCCATTTTGACCTGGCAATATATATCTTTTGCCAGGCCTAAACCTTCCTTCTTAATACATATCAGTCACAGCTAGGGTAGGCCATAAACAGCCCACAGGTCAATGCGCAGTGCATTTAAAAAGTTGGACAAGTAGTTACATTTTTTGTATACTTGGTAGTGAGAAATTCACAAATTCGTTTTTCACTACACCGAGGCCTTCTTCTCCCATATGATAACATTAGATCAAATTATTATTATTATTATTATTATTATTACTACGTGAATTTATAGAGTGCAACTGCAACCTCAAAGGTATGCAGGCGCTGCCCTCCTAGAAGGGGGACCTGAGGGACAATCTGAGCATTTATACGGGGAAGAGACACGTTTTAAGAACTCTCTTGAACTGTAAGTCCTGACAATTTCCTAAAGAAGACTATTTCAGAGTTGTGCGGCCCTAACTGAAAACGCTTGCTATAGCCTTCTGGAATTCAGGAACACACAGTGGCGTAACATAGGCCCCTGATGTTCCCAAGGCCAGGGTACTATGCTGAGGGGGCCTGAGCTCCAGGGAGCCCCCTCAGCATGGTAGCCTGGCCTCTGAGCTCCTGATTGAGTATGAAGGGGGTCCCTCTATGTACCATGCACGGGGCCCTCCTAAAGTTTCATTATGCCACTGGGAATACTTAGAAGGTTTGGGTTTGAAGAGTGAAGATCTCTCAGTGGTATGAAGCATTTTAACTTCCTTTGTAGAAAAACAGGACCTTTTTGTGAATTGCTCTGAAAACAATACACAGTGGTTCGAACACAATCCGTTCCTACACTGGAAGCCAGTGGAGCTCTGTCAGAGCGTTAGAGAACAAAGAGTAGCTAGGTATATTCAGAGCAAGCTTAGCAGCTACTGCTTATACTCGACAAGAGCCTTTTGACTAGGAATTCTGGTGCACCTTACAAAAGAGCATTACAATAATCAAGTCTGTGCAGGATCATACACTATACTACCAATGCCATTGCTGATGGTGGTAAAAAAAATAAGATTTTCCTAAGATTATGGTCCAGGGCATAACAGGTCACTGCAGTTTTATCAACATTGGGCTCAAAGAACAAATTATTGTCAATTAGACCCCTAAATTATGGACCGTGAATGACACTTACAGGCTGATATTGTTCGGCCAAGAACAAAAATTGGATGGAAGTCCGGCCAACGGCTTGCCAGTTGAGCAGAAGAGAATTTCAGTTTTGTATCCATTCATTCATTCATTAAGTAGTTTCTACTCAGCCAATTTGCGACATACTTTAAGCAGTTGTGAAACAAGTCCAGTCTTGTGGTTAACCAAGTAAAAAGAGGCTTATAGATCAAGTAGATTTAATAAGTGATAACTTTTGTTTGGGAGCAGGTGGAAATGTCATGTTTGATGTCTAAGCATTTGTAATTTAAACCCCTCTTTAATGGTAAAGTCTGATTTTAAGTCCCAATTCTGAAAAGGCCACTTTTAGAAAGTAGGCATTTTCTTGTCTTAACCATTTAGTGCCTGGAGCCTGTATCTTGGGTCACATTACTAGGTGAAGTTGGCAGTTGGACTTTGTATAATCCTCCCAGACAATATTACAATAGAAGGTTTGAGTTTTGGCATGATGGGCCATCATGGCTTGATGGGGCGGAGCTATCACCTAACACACTTGCACTTCAAAGGCACTGGCCGAGCTCACACACAAAGGACTTCACACTAGCCTATTGTGCCCGAGACAAAAGGGGATCAAGGCAGGGAGGCAGGACATTTCAGACACCTCTGTAGGGAAAACTCTAGAAGCTTCTCCCACTTCAAAGGGGACTCAAGGTATAAAAATGGGACCCTCACACCCACTCTTCAGTACACCTCTTGACCTATAGATACTACAAAAGACGGACTGCCCTACTGCTTGAGGCCTACCCTGCTGACTGAAAAGGAAGACTGGTCCTGAGCTATTCATCCCAGGTTGAAGTGACTCAAAGGGTCAGCAGACTCACCTCTTGTTCTGAGATACAGGGAAACAACAATCTTCAGAGGCCCTTCTGCAACTGCCCACCTGAACCTGCTGCAACTGGACCTGCCTGAGCCCTGCCCTGCTGACCTCTACTGGAGTGAATTCATGATCCCAAGACGTGCCTCATAAGTCAATCTTTAAGTACTTATCCATAAAGGAATATATGTGCCTCAGGGAAGAATCCTGCTTGCCCTCACTAACCCTATCCCATTCAGGATCCTTCAGTAAAAAACATTCCTGTTGTGGATGGCTCACCAGCTGCAAGCATATATTTACCTGCCTCCCATTGCTTTGTTTGTTTGTTGCAGGTGATGCTCAAAGAACAAGATCAGAAAAAAGGGGGGGAGGTAGAGGTATACGCTAGGTCCACCCTCCTAGTACAATAGTAGACCTACAGAACCCGAGATGTCGAGTAAAGAACTTAGCTAAAAAGGCAATAGTTTTCGCTCAATCTGAGTCCGAAAATCAGCAGGAAAGAAAACAATTTCTTTCATGAGTCGCCTCACTCACCATGGTTTCCCCTTGGTGACATGCTTCACCATAGGGGCCATCTCAGTCCGCTGCGAACTGAGGCGTACTGCGACTTGCGAAATTACATAGGAGCACTTTTGTGAGGATTATGTGTAGTGCAGTGGTGTTGTGGAGTGGGAGATGTGAGTTAAAAATACCTAACTAGTGGGCGAAATAACTTTATTCTAGCTCCTAGTCGGTATGTCTAAAAACGGGGTAAGATACTGGGAAAAACCTAGCTGTGATGGGTTAGGGGTCCCTAGTATACGTCAACATGTTTCGAGCATTCCCCAGAGCTCTTCGTCAGGACTACACAGGGTCCCGCCCTGTGTGTGCCACTCCAAAATAACCTAAATTGAGGTAAATAGTGAAAAATAATCAAAATAAAATGCTGCAACCAATAAGCATGCATACATACGATAAACCATTGTCACGTAGTATCTGTGGGATAAAGAGAGACATTGTTATGGGAACAAACGCCCCCCAAACGAGATTGGTGGGTAAATTCCATTTAAGCGTTGGGTTCTCACACATAATGCTCCTGTATGGTGCGTGAATCTAGCAGTACTACGTGTTTCGCCGTGCCTGTTAAAACGTAAAACACAATGCTGCTTTGCTCAAGTGGCGGTAGTGAGTGACATTAATAAAACATACACCACGTGACTGAAAACACATGACACACAACACATCCAGTATGTACAAAGAACGTAATCACATACTCATATGTAGGCAAAATTGTGCCCCATGGTCTTGAGGGGATGAGGGCTCTCGTATTCTAATTCTGAAAGGAAGGACAAAGCCTGGTTAATGGCCTCTCTCTCTAGAAAACGCTAGGAAAAACACACGGTGACTGCCGTGGTCAAGAACGCAGTTTGCCCGGTTTTCATCTCCGCCTGAAAAGGAAAGGACTTACTGATGGAAGTTCTCCTCTCGGTGTGTTACCTTATAGTTCCCCTCGAGAACGCATGTTAGCGCATCTCATATCGGGTGCCCATATTTAAGCTTGTGTTTCCGCCCGGTCATTGTAGGAAAGACTGGAGCGGAAAACCTACCAAAATGGCCGCCACCATTGGCCAATCGTGTCCGCCCTCTTGGAGGTATGGAGTTGTTAAAAATGCTTGTAAATTCAAATGGGACATGAAAAAAACGTAACTAAAAGCTGAGTGTCAAATCATGGAATGTTATTGATATCTTTATGCAGTGAGTCCCTTTATCTTACAAAACCTTGTGGCCGGTTTTGTGGTTGAGGTGCCGTTTTTTTTATACACTGTGTTTCTATTAGCAAGTCGGTGAGAAAAATATATATATATACTAGTACCTCAAAGGGCTGGTGTGTCATCATGGTGTATATGGTGACACTATCTTGGACACCTAAGATGGTTTGAATCGCCTGTCGACCTACCGGAGAGTAGCGTAAAACTGGAGGTCCAGGTGATTAAAAATTATTACGGGCCCGATTCACAGAACTAACTTAAGACAAAATCCTAAACTTACTACCATTTTGGTATTCACAGAAGGCACTTACTCATTTTGGTATTCACAGAAGGCACTTACTCATTTCGGTATTCACAGAAGTTAGGAGTCTAACTTTAGGACTCCTAAATGCCTTCTGTGAATACCGAAAGTCTTAAAATTAGGATTTTTCTCAGTTTAGTAGTAGTATAGTTAGGACTCCTAACTTTAGGACTCCTAAATGCCTTCTGTGAATACCGAAAGTCTTTAAATTAGGATTTTTCTCAATTTAGTAGTCCTAAATTTAGGACTCCTAACTTTAGGACTCCTAAATGCCTTCTGTGAATACCGAAAGCCTTAAAATTAGGATTTTTCTCAGTTTAGTAGTAGTATAGTTAGGACTCCTAACTTTAGGACTCCTAAATGCCTTCTGTGAATACCGAAAGTCTTCAAATTAGGATTTTTCTCAATTTAGTAGTCCTAAATTTAGATTTAGGACTACTAAATTGAGAAAAATCCTAATTTTAAGACTTTTGGTATTCACAGAAGGCATTTAGGAGTCCTAAAGTTAGGAGTCCTAACTATACTACTACTAAACTGAAAAAAATCCTAATTTTAAGGCTTTCGGTATTCACAGAAGGCATTTAGGAGTCCTAAAGTTAGGACTCCTAACTTCTGTGAATACCGAAATGAGTAAGTGCCTTCTGTGAATACCAAAATGAGTAAGTGCCTTCTGTGAATACCAAAATGGTAGTAAGTTTAGAATTTTGTCTTAAGTTAGTTCTGTGAATCGGGCCCTTAGACTGCAAGAGTGAAGTGTATGTTGTGACACCTGTTGACCTGCCAGCGAGGCGGTTGCTATGGAGGTCTTGTTTCACAGTCTATGTTATTGATCAAGGGGATGTATGTGTCCTGCGCATGCGCCACGCATTTCCAAAGTTCCGTTTTACTATTTGCGCAGACACTGCATATTAAATCAGTTCAGTTTATTGGGTAGTACTTTATCTGGTTCATTGAGTAAATTGGCCCCAAGGGATATTATCAATAAGGCCCTGGCTATCTGAGTGTAACTTAAAAACCCAACGTTGTTCCTTTTCAAAGAGCCTTTTTTCGAGATTTTCGCGACTCTTAATGCGTTCCAGGACCACCCACCTCATGTCATTGGGGTTGTGTTGTTTCTCTAAGAAGTGAGATGTCATTTTTGTAGTCGCTCGCTTGCACCTAATGTTGCTTCGGTTTTCCACTATTCTAGTGCTGACTTTTCTGATAGTCATCCCTACGTAGTGGAGGTTGCAGATGCAGGTAATTAGGTACACGACACCTGCTGTGCTGCAATTGGTGAAGTTTTGTATTTCTCAATTCGTATTGTTGTTAAACTCCACTTTTTTAGTGGCTGAAGTGGCTCAAAGAACAACAGGTATGTCCAGAAGGGGTTCCTGTGCTCAATGTGTCACAGGACCCAAATCATACCTCACTGATGAGACAAAAGCACGATGAAACCCGTCTGGGGGTGCTGAAGTTCCTGTCTGATGAGGACATGGTCTGGGAGTTCAGGCTAAACTGTTCCGACTGGAGCAGAAACAAGACAGTCAGTAGCGGAGATGATTCAAGTGTTCCTTCCTGGGTTCCAGGGGAGCTGCGCCACAGAACTCAATCTATACGTCACTGATGAAGTCTACGCAAGCGAAAACATGTCTGCGATTGCTCATGTTCCTTTCTGGAGGGGACTGACCTGGCAGTTCCGGCTAGAGCTGATTGTGTTTCTGCATGGAGGGGGCCTGGTCGTAAAGTTTGAGCGAGACTGTTCCTATTGACGTAGGGCCAAGAGTGATTTGCATATAAAAGGGTCTCTTTAGATTTGGACAGGGGGCAAAAAATTATAGAATGGAATTTGAGCCCTGGCGATCACCACTGGCTGAGATTAATTCATGCATTCCTTCATTACTTTCTTGCTTGTTGCAGTAGATAACTGTAAAGCTGTATAGAATTAATAAAACTTCTACATGCTCTTTCCAACTGTATGAACAGACTAGAAAGAAAGAAAGGTGACCTGAAGTGGTCCTCATGAATATTAAAACCACTTGTACCCTAACAAATGCTCTGCCTGTGCCAAATAAGTAGAGGCGGCTGAGCCAAGAAACTAACAGGGAGAGCAGAGCCATAGCCAAGCCAAGGATCTGACTTGGATTTAAGAACTCAAGCACAAGCAAGGCCCTTAAAGCTGTTGGCATGTAAATCACACAACAAAACTTATACAAAAATAAGTCACAATTCAAACAACTCCATTTTATTAACATGCGGAAGTATTTCACCTTAGTACATCAGATTATATCACTACATTCACAGACTTTTATTACAAGAGGTAGTTTAAAAAAAATTATATTCATATATTCATGTCACCTACCATAACGACAATGCCACTGGTGCATAAAGAGGGAAGTTACTTGTCATGCTCACCCTGTATGTGGCCTAGACTCACATTGCCATGGAGCAACGCTATAGTGAATTTAATCAAACACAAGAGGTTTTTGTAGACTGAAAACACACATATTTGAAAGAAGGAGGATGCTCAGTGAAATAAAATATTTGATAAGGATCGCATAATTTGGTGATGCGAGGAAGCCGGGATTAATGTTAGGTTTTCTGTTCCACATTCTGCAGTTCAGCCTCTAAGGCGATATCTCTGACTCTGGCCCATTTTACATCAGAGGCCACTTTCTTGTGTTTAATTCTTGGTGCATGAGGTTAGAGCATGGGTGGCAAGCAGAAGCCACTTGAGGGCTTGACTCACTTTGGGCTCAAGGATCCAAAAGAACGTCAGGCTCAGCCACAGCCAGGCATTTGGCTGGAACCTGGCTCAAAATGTTTAAGTGGATGCCAACCTCAACAAATAAGTCGTTATAACATAATGGGGAGTAAATAAAATCAATAACATTTATTCTCACCCTTATGGGGGCAAAAATTGTAAGAAGTTCCTTATCGCTGGCAGAAAGCTTGAGTAGGCGAAATTGCACTGCCAAACATTGGGAGGGAGGGGGGCAAGCCGACACGAGACCAATTTTCTGTGTGTGTAAAAGGCCGCTTTATTGAAACAGGTGCATATCGCAATTTCATCACCTTGTGAGGAACTTCGATTTTCGATCACGATCGAATCGACCCGCCATTTTGTGACCCGCCGCCATTTTGTGTTGCCATCACTCAGGCAGCACGGCGAACGAAGTCTATTCTGCTTTTCCCGTAGCTTGGTGTCGAAATTCGTCCTCGGCCTTTATTTGTGAAGCTGGTGTTTGGACTAGCCGAGTACACTAATCCTTGTCTGGCTTTTCCTAATCCCTGTTTCAACTATCTGTAGGCTCACACTATTCTTTCCCGATCATATCTTATCGACTGGCCTTCACCGTCTTCTGCTAGCATTCTCTTGTGTCATGCCCATCCTCCAATACACACAAACGTATCTCGCCACCTGCAAGTTAGTTGTAATCTGTTAATGAATTAGTTCGGGGTGGGATGACAAACACAGTTGGAGGAGAGGTCTCTTCGAGTCATCTGATCTTTCTATTTTCGAACCTTTCTTACTGGTTCCGCTTTGTTTTCCACTTACCCTATTGGCTCTTTTCTTCCATGCTTGGGGCGTATGTCTTGTTAATAATCATGTATTGTATGCTATTTAATCTGATGGGCCACAGAGTGAAGTGGCAGTCTCCTGAGAACCTACTTTGTGTACTTCTAGGATAACTGTACTAGCTTCAGCTAAATAAATCCAATCTTCTAACGCCGACAGAGTGTCCCGTGTCTCTGTGTAACGAAGCAGGTGAACCCCGGAGACAGAGGGTGTACCCTGCGCCCCCAGGTCCAAAATGTTCTGGTTCTTCAATTGGCGCCCAATGTGGGGCGGCTTCAGTGGTACCGGTTCTGCTCGAAGGTCGTGAGGAACCTCGCAAGAAAATTCCGGAGGGTTCGCGAGCCACACTAAGCGACCCCTGTATGTCGAAAGTGGTCCGAAGATCTTTTGCAGCGCGGTTACTCCTTCCTGACGGCTACTGGCGACCGCTGCCCTGACTGCCGCCCTGCTTTGGCCCATTCCTTTGGTGATGTATGGTAAAGCGAGACGATAGACGGGCCTCTGTTGGTGGAAGAAGACGTCCTTAGTTAAGTTAAGTATTTTCGTGGGTCGCGCCCACAAATTTTGGTTCTTTGTTTGATGTCCTTAGGTTACTTAGATTTAGTCATTGCAAAGACTAAAGCCGAGGGTAAGTGCATTTGTGCTGCGTAAACTGAGTTTTACTCCCTTGAAGTTTGTGAACAGTCCAGAGACATTGTGAAATGCCTGGTCTGACTAAGTTTGGAAGAATTTGTTGCCTTGGTTGTAATAGGGACTCCCGACTTGAGGACTCTTGTCCGATTCCTTCGGTTGGAACTCCCACATATGAGCTCTATTCGAAACATGGTATTGGCCCCATTGCCTTTAACGAGACATGGACTCGATACACGAAGAAAGATGGTGTTCTTAAATGGCCAGAAAACGGTAGTTTTGACCCTGATGTGCTAGATAATTTGGAAGCAGTTCTGTTCAAAAGAGAAGCCCGGCCGGCAATGTTTGACTCTTTCCGCCTTTGGCGTAAGGAAGCCAAACAAAAAGAAATTAAACAAGCAAAACGAGATAGGAAAGCACAGGGTATGACGATTATACAGGCTGCCCAACAGTTCAAGAATGATGAAGTTGACAATGCGATTGAAATTTCAGAAAGACAACATCGTATGGCGATAGATAAATGCTATCCGGTGTTGCCTGTTTCTCCTTCTGATAATAAGAAAGATATAGAAGAAGATCCCCTAATGTCTCATTTATTAAGGTTGCCTCCGCCCTATGCGCAAAATGCCAATGTTCCTCAGCCGTTACAGCCTGCTCAGTTGCTAGTGGTACCTCCACCGGTTCCGGCTCTTCAGCATTTGCCTCCTCCAGTACTACCGCCCTTGCGGGTTTTACCATTAGTTTCAACTTCTCATCCTTCATCTCCTGATCTTAGCTCTCCTTTGCCTTCTGCTCCTCCTGTAATTTCTAGTTCTTCTCCTGTTAGTTCTCCTAATACTCTGTCTTCAGTTCTGATGTCCAATTCGCCGTCTATGCGTAAGCGTCTCACAGATTCTGTCACTAGTATTTTATCTCCTTTCTTCGGAGCTTTTAATGTGTCTCTGGCTTTTGTTCGAAGACAATCTCGTAGTCAGTTTCCAGATTTTGAGGAACGAGAGAAGCTAGATTCTCTTGCATGAAGATGGATCAAGAAGGGTCCACAATATAGTGTGTCTGATATTATGCCTACCTTTTTGCAATGGAACGCGCCTATGCAAAGGTATGTTTTCAATGTAATGTGCGATATTCTCATTAAAGAATGGGAAGATGTGAGTTCGAGTCCAATCTCACAAGATTTGTTAAATGTTCAAGCAGATTTTGAAAAAGGACTTATTGTAGGTTCTAAAGTCGAGGAAGCTGTAAGAACACTCATCTCTTATAGAACCTTATTGTTCTCTCAGATTTTTCTTGATTCTGATCCGTCGGTTAAACTGACGTCGAAAAACTATCCTATGAGAGAGGTTCCTCCAGTATGGAAGGAAGAGGTTGCGGGAGTAGGTGCTAATCCAGCTATTCCTGCTCATTTTCAGCGTATATGGGTACATGTGCCATGGAAGAGCTCTGAAGTTTTGGCCCTTAAGCAGACTCTACCAGATCCTCGTGAGAACCCTGCAGGTTATTACAAAGAATTATCGCAGACAATCGATGCTTGTATTATGAATTTAGCAGATATTGATATGCTAATAGGTAATGTGGTCCCACAGACAATATGGGCTAAGATTCGTAGAGAGGATCACGCACAGGAACTAGGTGCTACTTGGAATGTTATAGCTGATACAGATAGAGATCAAGTGGGTGGCGCAAAGCCTGACGCATTGATCTCGGAGCTTCCTGGTAGAATCATTACGTTAATGAAAACTATGATGCCTGCATTGAGAGTGAATTGGGATAAGCTAGCAGCATGTAAACAAAAGAAAGATGAAAGTGTCTCTGATTTCTTTACTCATTTCGAGGAGACATTTATCGATCACAGTGGTCAGGACATGGCTACCGAGGGTGGACAGCGATTATTTGTGGACAAATTTGTATTTAATTTGCTGCCCAAGCTGTCACACAAATTAAAAGATTCAGAAAGTTCTTGGGCTGTTTCTTCTTCTGCCCAAATATTGGCTACTGCACAATATTACGAGAATAGGGATAAAGAAGAAAAAAGAAAAGCAAGAGAAAAAGACGAAAGATTTAAAAACGAAGGTTTTCTTGCAGCAAGCTTATCCCCCACGTTATGTTCAGCCTCAGTTTCAAAGGTTGTATCAGAAACTTGAGCCATACATTCCGCGACCTTTGTTAGGTCCTAATCAATGTGCCTAATGTAGAGAGGAAGGTCATTTTAAGAGTAGTTGTCCGACTTTATTGCAGCGCAATGGAGCGTTATCTGCTCCACGAGGTCGTACTGGCCTCCAGTCAGCAAACAGAGGTAGAAGTCGGGGTGTGTTGACTCAAGAACAGCGTGCCCTTCCTTCTCCCAATTCTGTGAACCACTTTGATCAGCAAACTGTAAGATCTACACAGTATTACAATGAAGACCATTATGTTGAGGGTGAGACTGAGAGTCTTCATGCTAACTAGGACAGCCATGGACAAAGTAAGGGAGTTGTGCCAATCCCAGTAGATCAAAATGGACCTTATGTTAACGTCACTACAATGGGTGTTTCAGAGCCATTTCTCCTGGATACTGGAGCAATGAGAAGTTCTATCATTCATTCTAAACTCCCTGGGGCACCTTTGTCTGGCTTAACGAATGTTTCTGTAGGATTTTCTGGCGCCCCTGTTCGCAATCCAGTTTCTTGCCCTTTGCCTATTTCGGTTGATCCTTATGATTTGGAAGCTCCACTTCTGTTGATGAATGGTTGCGGAGAGAATCTGTTAGGTCTAGACCTATTGAAAAGAATGCATGCTACCATATATTGTTCTCCTTCTGGCGTACATCTTACACTAGGACAGAAATTGGTCTCCCCAATGTATTTGTCCAAAGATCTGTTTCCACCTGAATTACTTTCTCTTCCAACAGCACTTTGGGCCACGGGTCTGAACGATGTGGGTTGTCTTGAGATTCCGCCTTATGTTGTCACTCTCAAGCCCAATGTTGAATTACCCCGCATCCCACAATATAAAATTTCTGCAGAAGGTGAGAAAGCGCTTTTGGGAATAATTCATGACTTGATTTGGAAGGGTGTGGTTGAAGAAACAAGAGGTAATACATGCAATAGTCCTATTCTTCCTGTTCTTAAATGCACTGATCCTTCTCAGCCTCCTGTGTACCGTTTTGTAATTGATCTGCGAGAAGTAAACAAGATTGTGATTCCACAATTTCCTGTCGTTCCAGATATCACTGCTTTGTTGACAATGATACCTTCCACAGCGACTTGGTTCTCTGTTATCGATCTAAAGAATGCCTTCTTTAGTATTCCCATTGCAGAAGAGAGTAGGGACATTTTTGGCTTCTCTCTTGGAGGCCGAAGCTTCCGGTTTAAGCGCGCACCTCAGGGTTATTGTGAAAGTCCCTCTATTTACAGCCAAGCTTTAAAATGTCATCTTGATACTTTTCACTTGCCATCTGGTGCTGCTCTTATCCAATACATGGATGACTTATTAGTCACCGCTGATTCAGAAGATATCTGCAAAGATGTTACTGTTGCTTTGTTACGCCACTTGTTTGAACTGAATCACAAGGTTTCACCTTCCAAACTACAATATGTTTGTCAAGAGGTTACCTACTTGGGTCATCTCCTATCAAAGGAGGGACGACGATTGACACCAGAACAAATTCAGGCGATTTCGCAAATGTCTGTACCATTCACACAAAGGGAAGTACGTGCCTTTCTGGGTATCACTTCTTATTGTAGGCAGTGGATCCCTAACTTCTCTCTAATTGCCAAACCTTTGCTGGCACTCACTTTAAAAAATACGCCTCAGCCCCTTCCATGGACTGATGAGTGCCAAAAGAGTTTCACTGACTTGCGTACCGCTCTGTGTTCTGCTCCTGTACTAGGCACTCCAGATTACACTAAGCCTTTTACGCTTTATGTGCATGAGAGAGAAGGTTGTGCATTGTCAGTTTTAGCGCAACAATTTGGAGACAAACAGCGGCCATGTGCTTATTTTTCGGCTACGTTGGATCCTGTAGCTAAAGCATTGCCCAGTTGTCTCAGAGCGACAGCAGCAGCAGCAATTTCTATTCGACAGTCTGCTGGAGTGGTGTTGGATAACACTCTCATTGTCATGGTGCCACATGCAGTGGATACCTTACTAAACAGAACGAAAACACAGCATCTTACGAGTGCACGTCTAACTGGATACGAGCTGACGCTGTTGGCTAGTCACATACACATCAAACGATGTAATACCCTAAACCCAGCTACTTTGTTGCCCCTTCCGAATGAGGAGAATGTTGAGGACCAGCATGATTGTTTCTTCCGTACTGAGGAAGAGACAAAAGGAAGAATTGACCTGAGAGACACACCGCTAGAGAATCCAGATGGAACTCTATGGGTAGATGGTTCTTGCTTTAAAATGCCTAATGGAGATACGGTTTCAGCCTATGCTGTAACTACTTTACATACGATTGTGGAAACTGCACGCATTAGACACAATTCAGCGCAAGCAGCAGAATTGATAGCATTAACGAGAGCTTGTGTATTAACGAAAAGAGTGAACGTATACACTGACAGCCAATACGCTTTTGGTGTAGCGTTCAATTTTGGGCGTCTCTGGAAGGAGAGGGGTTTTCTCACTTCACATGGCACCAAAATAAAACATGGTCAATTGGTGACTGATCTCCTCGAATCACTTGCTTTACCCGTCCAAATAGCGATAGTGAAGTGTAGTGCACACAAGAAGATTACGGATGATGTTGGACGAGGAAATGCATTTGCTGATGAAACAGCAAAGAAAACAGCGAGAGATTCAACGAGTCGAATGTATATGGCAGGTCCTGCGAATTGGGTCAGGGAGAGAGGAATGTGTGAGAATACAGTAGAAAGCGTGAAAACGATACAGAGAGAGGCTTCAGAAAGAGAGTTGAGCAGGTGGAGAGAAAGTACGGGAATGTTAGATGAGATGGGTTGTTGGGTAGAATTATCCGAACATCAACGTTGGTTGCTACCGGATGCTTATGTACTCCCAGTGGTTACTATGGCTCATGGTCCAGCTCACCTTAGTGCAAAAGGCATTTGTAAACTTTTAGCCCCAGTTTGGCAGAATGAGAATATCCCAAAATGTGCAGACAACGTAGTAAAGCATTGTATTGTTTGTCTGATGTACAATCCAGGAAAGGGAACCCCCACTCCAGCAGGTCACTTTGCTCCTCCGACATACCCATTTGAAGTGTTGCAAATCGATTACATTCACATGGATCGATGCAACAACCTCAAATATGTTCTGGTGGTAGTATGTGCCTTCGAGATGGATAGAAGCATACCCTTTGAAAGATAACACAGCTTTATCCACAGCCAAAATCCTTCTAAAAGAGTTCTTTCCCAGGTTTGGATTACCGCGCATTGTCTGGAGTGACAATGGGAGCGAATTTGTTGGCCAAGTCATGCAGAAAGTTTGTGCAGGTCTTGGAATCAAGCAAAAGTTCCACGCGGCAAATCATCCTCAGTCAGCGGGTTTAGTAGAATGTTACAATGGAACTCTGAAGTTGAAATTAGCTAAGATTCAAGCAAGTACAGGACTTAATTGGCCTGATGCTTTGCCGTTAGCTCTGCTATCCACCAGAACTGCAGTGCACTCTCGTCTGGGACTTAGCCCTTACGAAGTGGTGTTTGGCCGTCCGGCCAACGTATGGGGAATACCTCGTCCCAAAAAGTTTTCAGATTTGCCCTATCCAATGTTAATTGACTATCTGCATGACCTTACAACTAAATTGCATGTCCTTCATCGACAGGTTCAGAGCGCTTTGCCGGAGGCTTCCACAGACCCGGGTCATTCCATCCGACCAGGTGACTGGGTCTGCACCCGAAACTTTCAGAAGAAGAAGAATTTGGAACCCAGATGGCGGGAGCCCCGAATGGTCTTGCTAACGACAAGGACAGCAGTTAAAGTTGAAGGAAAGAAAAATTGGATTCACGGTGTGCATTGCAAGAAAGTACCCTTGCCCTTGCCTTTTGATCAGTGGGTTCGTAGAGGGGTTGGTGACTGTGAAGGCGAAACAGTTCCACGATTTGTACCCTTTGGCGATGCACATCTGAATGGGACATTGTCTGAAAAAGAGGACGACGACATTTTACAAAAAGCAATTCCATCGCATCGTCGCTTGAATACGACTGAACCAAGAACATTGTTTCAAGATCAGAGTGTTCTGGGGAAGGAACGTTATCACCTCAGGCCCAGTCAAAAGAACAATTGAACTTTCTTCTCCCTTGTGTAGTGTTCTGTTTAGGTTGCAGGGTCACGGTAGGAGTCTAGGTCACGACCTGAGTAGTGACAATAGGTCTGCAGGATTTTCAGTGTCATAGGACGGTAGAGCATCGTGACTTCAGTGATCGAGGAAGATTGCCGTGAGCATCCACTAGTGAAAATGGAAACTACACCAAGTAATAAAGAGAGAAGAAATGAAATGAAGAAAGCATCTTGTAAAATAATGTACAGTCGTTACAGTGTAACTCTATGTGTTTTAATATCATTATGTATTGCTTTGGCGATTATTGGTTGGATGGTTTATGTTTTGCAGCCAAGAAATACCTCCCCTTCTTCCTCTTTACCTTCTTCTACTATCTCTCCACACCTCTTTCATACTTTCCCTTCACATGAACTTGTCAGAAGAAGTGAGTATTACAACAATTCCTTTGTCCAACTATTGAACCAGCATCAATTAGTGGTTAACACAACTGATTGTTGGGTATGTGGTCTTATGCCGCATACTACTGAGAAAGGAATACCATATCTAGTTCTTCCTTTCTCTTATGAGGGTTCTGCTTGGGCATTCTTTGTCATTTTTTCAAATGCATATCAAAGCAAATTACACGGTCCGTTGCTTCACAAATTAATTATCCGGATTTTAGTCAAAGTTCCTTGATTAAGGGTATGGTAGTTATGGCTAAAATCATGGAGAACAGCAAGATTTCCATCGAGGAAAGAAAAGCATACAAAAATTGGAACGTCACCCAATACATGTCGAGTCTTAATAATAAAATGGGAAAAGAGAAATCCTCACCAATCTGGACTAAACCGCATCAAGGTAATTTTTGTTTAAAAATAAACGATCGCTCTTCTGATACTGCACTAAAGAGCAACTGTTCCTACACGTACATTTATTCCTCTCCAAACTCGCCTCCTCTAGTACCGTCTCAAGGCACCTATTTCATTTGCTATGATAGAGCTTATACCTGGTTACCAACGGGTTTCTCTGGTACCTGCTACATAGCTTTCCTTCTTCCTCCTACTTACACTGCTTCTGCCAATTATCACCGAACCCGTCTCAGCCGAGGAATTATTGACTCAAAAGACACCGCGGGACAAGAAGGAGGAGATTTCCTTAAAGGTTTTCTTCCCTTCTGGGGTCCAATGGCCAACAGCAGAAATATAAGGCAACTGGTCCGTGTCGTAGAGACTACAATAGACATCACTGTAGGAGCCTTGAGTAATATCACGGCGGAACTACAGGTCTTATGGCCTTGCAAAATCGAGTTGCCTTAGACTTCATTCTTGCCGATCGTGGTGGAGTATGTAAATTGATCGGGTCAAGCTGTTGTATTTTCATTCCTAATGACGCTTCGACAGTATACCAAGCTATCTCCAAGTTACATATAATCTCCGAGTCTATTCATCAGGACGAAGGAGATTGGTCTTTAACGGAATGGTTTTGGGGACTACTGTCCAAATGGGGTTGGAAAGCATTGACATTCCTTGGAATAATCTTGACTATTGTATTTTCTTGTTGCCTTTGTATGCACTGTGGTCCCGCTATCTGTGATCTTTGTGCTACTATATGCATCCCAAAACCCAAACCTCAAGTAACAGAAAACATAAGGATGATGTTACAACAACAGCTTGATTATCTCATGGCTATAGATGTGGACTCAGATTAACGTGAGTCTATCTTGCCTGAGTTCTGGCAAAAGGAGGGTCTGAGGAACTTCGATTTTCAATCACGATCGAATCGACCCGCCATTTTGTGACCCGCCGCCATATTGTGTTGCCATCACTCAGTCAGCACGGCAAACGAAGTCTATTCTGCTTTTTCCGTAGCTTGGTGTCGAAATTCGTCCTCGGCCTTTATTTGTGAAGCTGGTGTTTGGACTAGCCGAGTACACTAATCCTTGTCTGGCTGGAGGAGAGGTCTCTTCGAGTCATCTGATCTTTCTATTTTCGAACCTTTCTTACTGGTTCCGTTTTGTTTTCCACTTACCCTATTGGCTCTTTTCTTCCATGCTTGGGGCGTATGCCTTGTTAATAATCATGTATTGTATGCTATTTAATCTGATGCGCCACAGAGTGAAGTGTCAGTCTCTTGAGAACCTACTTTGTGTACTTCTAGGATAACTGTACTAGCTGCAGCTAAATAAATCCAATCTTCTAACGCCGACAGAGTGTCCCGTGTCTCTGTGTAACGAAGCAGGTGAACCCCGGAGACAGAGGGCGTACCCTGCGCCGCCAGGTCCAAAAGGTCCTGGTTCTTCACTTGGCAACTGCCTTCCAAAACTAAATCCTCGCTATACATGAATTTCCTGACCCCTTGTTCCCCCCCCACCCCTACGATCCCCACATCAGATCCCCCACCCCCAAAATACAACATAACATTCCATAACAATAATATTACACAATCCTACACAATCTAGCATTTACAAATCCTAACCTCCCCTGACCCTAATCCCTACCTGCCTTTGTGCTACTGTAACTAACCAACCTCTAATCCAAACTTATCCTACCTGATTACCCTTTCCCTGCTCCTGCTCACAAACTACCTACATATAACAAAAAACTACAGCCAATCCCGGCCAACTGTCAACCACCCCGCCTGCACCTGTTCCAAGCGACAAATACAACTTATCCAAACCCCTATGTACCTGTTCCAACAAAAGCTGCCGCAAAAGAAACCCCAAAAATCCAAGATAAGAAAAGAAAAAAGCAACACCCCCCCAAAAACCCCAAAAAACTGGGGAGGGGGTCGGGGACAAAAAACCTCACTACAAAAGCGCTCCCAGCCACCAGGTCACCAAACCTAAAATGGTGGCTGAGAAAGCGCGAAAACTGACTAAATAGTCCCTTTGGGCTAAACTGACAAAATTGGGCTACAATTGGGCTATTCTCAATGTAGCCCAAAACCTCAAGATGGCCGCTCTCCGGCCAGCCCCTCCCCCTCTCAAACTGCCCGGGGGTCAGACCTCGCCGTGCTCGGCTGCCCCCCAAACTCCCCTTGGGAGGGAGGGGGGCAAGCCGATACAAGACCAATTTTCTGTGTGTGTAAAAGGCCGCTTTATTGAAACAGGTGCATATCACAATTTCATAACCTTGGCAACTGCCTTCCAAAACTAAAACCTCACTATACATGAATTTCCTGACCCCTTGTTCCCCCCTACACCTACGATACCCACATCAGATCCCCCACCCCCCAAAATACAACATAACATTCCATAACAATAATATTACACAATCCTACACAATCTAGCATTTACAAATCCTAACCTCCCCTGACCCTAATCCCTACCTGCCTTTGTGCTACTGTAACTAACCAACCTCTAATCTAAACTTATCCTACCTGGTTACCCTTTCCCTGCTCCTGCACACAAACTACCAACATATAACAAAAAGCTACAGCCAATCCCGGCCAACTGTCAACCACCCCGCCACCCAGAAAAAGGCGAGAGTGTAGATGAAGACGCCGCCTCCCCCCTTTTCCTGCCCCCCAACAAACCCCCACCCCCTTTTCAACACCTATGAACGCCCAGCAATCTGGCCAACACTTCTCTCAATTCCAATAAGTACAAGTCCAACCCAGCCGGGATAGATGGACCCCTTCATCTCTGAAAAAATCTGGCGTGTCATACCTAATATCCTTATGTGCAATCCTACAAATTCCCGACTGCTGACAAAATCTCACCATTTCCGTATTCAGCTTACGCCGGGTTTTGTCCGCTGCAGCCGGGTTAACCGCCCCTCTCCAAACCCTACGAGGAACAAATTCTGTCCAGACAATTGTACAACCAGCCCACTGAGCCTTAATCAAAGCCAAGTCCCGCTTCATGCATCTCAAAAGTGCCAGGCCTGTTTCCCTTACCATGTCGTTCTCCCCTACATGAAGTACCAAAACATCAGGGCACCTACCAGCCACCAAAATCCAGTTGAGAACCTGCAGCAACTCCTTCCAACGCATGCCACCCCTGCCCCGCCAAGACACATTAAACAGTTCTTTATTAAACCCCAAACTCTCCCCAAAGTAGCTGGAACGGGCCTGGATTTGCGCCCGCCTCACAAAATAATGGCCGACAATCCAAATGGACATCTCCCTGGCGAGGGGACCCATCACCGAACCTGTAACGATAAACAAAAATGAACAGGAAAAAAAGAACAACCGCGCTATAACCCCCCAGGTACTCTGCACACATAACGTCGGTAGGAGTCAGAAGACCACCTACCCAACCTCATGATGTCCCCTCGCCCCCAACCTCTATTACTGGCTTCCGATGCCGCCCCAATCCGAAAAGAATGAGTCCCAAAATCCTTTCCTTCAATCCCCAACCTACCCAGCGCTTTCCGCAGTATCGCTAACAGCTGCGAGGCTTTCACACCTCGACCATCCCCATGCCTGAAGACCAAACCCCCCAACTCCCCCGAGAAGGACCTCCACCTCAAACCCCACCGGTAAGGGCAAACCTGCGGAGCATCCCCTTTTTGCAACGCAACCCATTCCCCCCGATCCGTTTTTGATTTTCTTAGCCATATATTGACCCTATCCTTACTGAAAGACACCTCCCTCCAAGACAGCCCCTGATCAGCTTTGGTCCCCAACAACTCAGCAACCCGAAAGGCCCCAAAAAACATCCAGGACATCAGTGTGGAAAAAAGACCAACTTCCCCTTCGTTAATACAGGTCCCAGGCAATACCCCAAGCACCTTCTCCAACAACTCCCACGACAAAGAATTCCGCACCCGAGTCATGCGGCCACATTCCCGGGCACAACCCTTCAACATACGTGTCCCAAGTTTCCCCGCGGAGGGTGCGTAGCCCCACAATAATTTACCGATGAACGCAATCCCCGCAAGCTTACCCGCTATCGTGACCCTCGTAAGACCCTTCTCAACCAGATCCAAAATAAACTGAATCACATCCTCCTGTCTAGCCGCCAAAGAGTCCCGCCACCTAGCGCCGGAGCGCAAAAATTCCTCCCATGCTGTCTGATACGCCGCTTTCGTGGATGGAGCCACGGAACCTAAAACCAGCTGCAACATCTTGTGTTGCCTAAGTACCACAAATGCTGCGGCATTCTGGTCGGAGTCCTGTCCGCGTCCTTGGCGAGCCCACGGAATCTCCCCCACTGTGAATGAGACAAAACATTCGCAATGTCAATGTCCACACCTGGCACATGTTCCGCGCGAAAAGCAATATCATGCTTCAAGCATCCCAACACAAACACCCTCAACACTTTCAAGACCTGTTCACAATGTGCACCACCGCCATGTTGTCAATCCTGAAGGTTATTCGCTTGTGCGCCAAGAGTTCACCCCATAACGTGATCGCCACAACCAGAGGGAAAAATTCCAAAAAGGCGATGCTTCTGCCCCCATCCAACTACTCCTGAGGCCAGTGCTCCGCACACCACCTTCCTTGCCAGTACAAACCAAAACCTGTGCTCCCCGCCGCGTCTGAAAAAATCTGGATATCCCACAACATGTCTGCCTCCCTCATCAAGGGTATGCCATTGAAATGTTGCAAGACAAAACTGCCACATCCTTAAGTTCTCCTGCACCCCCGCTGACAGACGTACATGATGATGCGGAGGCTTCTGTCCTGCCAGTGCCCTACACAGTCGCCTTCAAAAAGTCCTCCCTACTCTCACCACCCGACAGGCAAAATTGAGGTGCCCCAGCAGTACTTGAATTTCTTTCACCGTGACCTTGTGTTTTGCCAATATTGTTGCCAGCAGCCCAAACATTTGCTGCTTTTTGTCCATCAATTGTGAGTCCAATTCAATCCCTAAAAAAGAAAGGGCCGTGCAGGGTCCCATAGTCTTCTCCGGTGCCAATAGCATGCCCAGTTGCCTCATGATCTCATTGAAACTGTCCAGAGCCCTCTGGCAGTCCGCGGAGCCTGAGGCGCCAACAAAAAAGAAGTCATCCAGGTAGTGCGTAACTCCTTGGTGACCCGTCCGATCCGTAAACAACCATTGTAGGAACGTGCTGAAACACTCAAAAAGTGCGCATGACATAGAACAGCCCATCGGCAATGCCTTGTCCACGTACCAGTGACCTCCAAACTGGATCCCCAAAAGATCCCAGTCATCTGGGTGTACTGGAAAAAGCCGGAAAGCCGACTTTATGTCGGACTTTGCCATCATTGCTGTTGCGCCCGCGGTCACTACTAGTGACATGGCTACGTCAACAGATGAATAGGACACCGTGGCCTCCCGCTCGTCGATGAAATCATTCACCGAACCTCCTTCAGGCCACAACAAATGTTGAATGAGACGAAACTGACCCTGCTCTTTTTTAGGCACTACTCCAATGGGTGACACAATCAAATTAGGTAAAGGCCACTCCTGAAAGGGACCCGCCATGCGGCCCTCACACACTTCCTTATCCAGCTTTTCTTGCACCACCTGAGAGTGCTCTTTCGCCGATTTCCAATTGTCCGCCCACCGTCTTGTCCTCGGTCCATCGTACCCCAGGCTGAAACCCTCCAAAAAACCCAATCGCAAACGCTCAGCAGCCTCCACATCAGGATACCCCTGTAAGGCTGCCAACAAATTGTCTACGTTTTGTTTCCAAAAAAAATAAATTAATTGTCTACGTTAACGAGAGTACGAGCCCTTTGGCCCAGGTCCCTTAGCTCCTCGCCCCCTCCCAACTTCTGCTGCTGTTGCTGCTGACCCCCTGACTTAAACCCCCCTGCCTGCCACTGCTGGGACCCTTGCTGCTGACCCTGGCCGCCCCAACAATTGACCAGCGCGTGCCGTCCTCCGCACCCTGAGCAATCGTGCCGGAAACGGCAGTACTCCCGGGTGCACAAACCCTTGTTATAGTCCCAGCAAGCACCTTTCGCCCCTGGCTGAGCTCTGCCTGCCCCCCCCCCCCACATTCCCTCGGGTGGGGCCACCTCGAAAGGGCCAATAAACTATCGGGAGCCCGCTGGCCGTAAAAATGGTTTTCCCAGACCCCGCTAAACCCATAGTGTGTTGCCACAAATCTGTATCAAGCTCCCTCTCATTTAGCCTCCGGGTCCTTTGCCAATGCGTGCCCGAAACTCCTCATCGTATTGCGCCCAGGCATACCCGCCCCCCCGTAATCTGAGCCTACCTGATCACATCCATGTACTTAAACATGGCCATAGACCTTTCAGGGTATTTTTCGCAATAAACGCTGGCATAAATGAGAAACGACGCCGTCCAGTTCTCAATAGTCAATGGCACCTACGGTTGTTTTGCCTATTCAAATTCTTCCTCTTTTGAGCCCTCCTTTGCCCACACCTCCCTGTGAAGTAATTTAAGCATTTCAACATATTCTCCCTTCCATATGCGCTCCTTGGTGGGCAACATTAGATGAGCGCCCAATGGCTTTGTAACACCCATGTATGGCAACCGTTTAATTTTCACCTCCTTGCTCTCCAATATAGTTTCCAACTCCCCCGTCTGAATCTCATCCATCACCGTCTTATCTGTCACACCTCCAATGTCTATGGACGTCTTACCTGTGCACCCCACCGATCCTTTACCTGATTCCTCCATTCCTACCCCAACATCTACCACATAAGCACCTTTGATCAACCTACCTCCTGTCCCTTCCCCCTGTCAGGTCCACCCACACCCACCGACACCATCACAGGACGCAAGTGCAATGACCATTTACCTGGCACCAAGGACTCCGTCCGCCGTTCCATCCTGCGTCCTGGCAAAGGGGCCGACCGCTCCTCTCAACGCGATGTCCGACCCGTGGGCTGCGCCTGGCGTCGTGACACCTGTAAGATACTATGCACAATATTACTTGGCCCCCCTCTCCCCATCATCATCCCTCACTTCTCCCTCCTCCATACTATCCTCCTCATAATCCAACTCCTCCTGCCCAGCACCCCCAGCACGCCCCGCTGGTGGAGCAGAATGCACCCTTCATTGAAAATCAAATTCTTCTGCCCCGGCGCTCTGTCTTCTTCGTTGACCCCCGGGACGATGTGAGCCCATGGGTGGTGGGGCAGGTGAGCCTGTCCCGGGCCTACTTATGCCAGCCGCGCCGGATCCCCCACCGGTACTGGGTATGCCGCCCGAGGCTCCACCCTCCCTTCTCCTTGGTGCCAATGGGCCGCTCCCAGCCCTACCAAATCTGGCACCCCGCGATGCTCTGTGCGTTGCTCCACTGCCTGAAACAAAAAAGGATGGACTGGTGTGCTGGGCCCCTCTCTCTTTTCCCTCCCATCCCAACTCCTCTTCCAACCACCACCTAACGTGTTTGCCACCCACGCCCGCCCCACCGTGCTAAGATCAACCATCCCATCCCCATCCCCTTCCTCCCGGTCACTCCAATCCCAAACTCCTGCACTCTGCTGACCCACCCCACTCGGCCCCGCCTCCTCATTTCCCAAAACCAGGCCCAAACCCCCCGCCGCACCTCCAACACTGCCGTCCGATGGCACCACTTCAACCCCTCCCCCCAACACCGCTGAACCCCCTCCCCGGCGGGGCTCCCCAAGACCATCATCTCTCTGCACCCCCGCAACCCCCTCCGCCCACGAAGAAAAAATATCCAGGCCATCCCAGTCCCTCTCACTCCCCTCCGACTCAATTAGCACAGGGTAAACCCCCCCCTCAACTGCACCCCCTGTTCCCCCATAGCAGGCCCAACCAAGCCCCCCACAACACCTTACTGCTTCTTAGCCCCCTTGCCCCCCTGGCTAAGAGGCTGCTCCAGTGCCACCTGCCCAATCACCCTACTGGCCTTCCCAGCATGCTGTACAGCCTGTCCACTCCCCTTGCCCTTGCCACAGCGCTCTGAAACAACCGGGCGAGCCACAGCCACTCCCACCCCTCCTTCACTACTCTGGCCCGTCACAACTGCCCTCGGGCCGCTCTCCGTGCATAGGAGCGGCCCCTCTCAGCCATAGATCGCGGTGAGGATACGCGCGTCACTCTCCTCTGCCGCGCCTGCCCTCTCGCATGCCCTGCAGTCTGCGCGGCCACCCTGCCCCCGCCGCATAAAATCCGACACCGGGGCAGCGCTGTCTTTACCCGCCCCGCCCCGGTGTTGATCAACGCTCTCTCCGCACGGCGCCGCTCCCCTTGCATACAAGCGGCCCCCAACTTCCCGCGACTGAGGCGGGGAGACGCATTACACGCTCCCCCGCCTCGCAGCAGCGCCAACCGCCCCAGAGGCTCCCACACCTCCCGCGCTCCCACCATCAACCACCTCCGCTCCTGTCGGGCCGCGCTCCTGGCATCCACACGGCCCCTCCCACTCACCTTAGTTTTCTCGGCTCTCCGGGGGGGCGAACAAGCCGCGACGGCGGCCGCCACACTGGCCGACGCACGCCTCACTGGGCACGTGACAGCGGAGGCCTCCGGCAACAGCAGGTCGAGCCAGCCGGCCTCACTTAAAAGAGGCACTGCCTCCAAAACGCGATAATCTGCACCAGACATCTCCTCACGATAATCCACCACTAACCACCTACTAGAATGCTACCACTACAAAAAGCCTTAAGGCCTTGACAAAAAACCTCACTACCAAAGCGCTCCAAAACCTTAAGGCCTTGACAAAAAACCTCACTACCAAAGCGCTCCCAGTCACCAGGTCACCAAACCTAAAATGGTGGCTGAGAAAGCACAACAACTGACTAAATAGCCCTTTTGGGCTAAACTGACAAAATTGGGCTACAATTGAGCTAGTCCCAATGTAGCCCAAAAACTCAAGATGGCTGCACGCCAGCCAGCCCCTCCCCCTCCCAAACTGGCCAGGGGGCAGACCTCGCCGTGCTCGGCTGCCCCCCAAACCCCCCATGCCAACAAAATCCCGGCTTAGAAATCCTGGTGCAGTCCTTCTTCTCCAGCAGTTGCCACAAAAGTTGAGCCGGGCCACCCACTTCCCCTTTGGGGTGTGAATTAACACTAGAAAGGGGGCCTCTTCCCTCATCTATCCCCTTAATAGAATATTATTACGTTCACCGTTGCCTGAATTCGATGGTGATGTATGCATTGTGTGGAAAACCACTCTAGGAGAACGTGTGCGAATAATACTGTAAAGCCCAAAGTGAATTATAGATGTATAAATAATATAAAAGAAGCCAATTAAATGTAAGTCAGTGGTGTGTAAATGTGTCTCTGAGTTACTTAAAGTGAGGCCCCGTATAAAACAACACAGCCAGTATTGGCCTAAACTGCCAGGGGAAAATGTGCTGAATTTCATCGCTGGAACATTTCGAGCATCCCTTTCATCTGGACCTGTAAAGCGAAATTATATCCTGATATTAGCTGCTACCTGCTTCCACTTGAGAAATTCATTATTAGAGATGGAATATGAAATAAATAAATACGCCAGCTATTAGGCAGTAATCTGATTGGGGAGGGTGTTTAAAATGCATTACAGTCCATTAAACTTGCACAGAACTGTTAGCTTCATTGGAAAAAATAAATAAATAGGCGATTCGCTTTGATCAGCAGAAATTCTGATAAAATCAGCAAAACACCAATTAAGATGTGAAAAATGTCACCTAGTTATCCTAATGAATGGACGGCTGAGAGGAAGCCGGTGATTGCATGTTAATTTTCATTTCAGTTGTGGCTCCAGTCGGTAAATATGAGCACATCTTTCCTCCGTCAGCCAGCTCTGCGCATTAATCCTATTGCGGGAATTTATAGCAGAGCGTCCTGCGTTCTTCACTTGACGCGGCGTCACTCGGGCAGCTTTGTCTGTCGTCGTCGTTGTGCGTGATTAATTCTGCATCCTCTCCCAGGCGGAAACAGAGCCCTCTCCAGACGAGCCGCTATTTGAAAGTTGGGTAATTTGGAAGGAAAGGCTGCTGAATGAATTGGTAACGGCAAATGGCCTGAAATTTGAATGATTTTCCACTCCAATTAAATATATTTAGAAGTGCACCCAAATGATTAAAAAGTGCTGAAAATAAGCAGTATTTGGAATTAATGGCGGCAATCTCCGCCGTGCTTTTTGCATTTATTCTTTTTAATTACAGTCCCCACTTATCTCACATGAAGAAGTGCAGTCGAGTTAAAATAAAGCAATCTGTTTTTTGTGTTATAGTAAATACTGGCAAAGTTTAGCTGACTTGCATAAACAAAAACAGGAGTGGTTCTAGCTCAGGCGTTTTTTTGAAAAGCAGCAGTGTCAAACGATTTATTTTAAATGTGTTTTCACATTTTCTGTTTATTTTACCCAGCCCAAACCCCCTTCTTTTTATACTATTATTTAAATATTTAATGTTTTCTTTGCATATAATAATTTTTCTTAACCCATTTTTTAATTCATTGTTTTTTCTTAGTTTTCCATCCAAATATTTTTTTTCTTTCTTCCTTTGCATCATTTATTAATGGGCGTGTTACTTTATTTCCCCTCAGCTTTTTCTCTTCTGGTTTTAAGAAGTGTTTTCTCCACTTTACTTTTTCTGTTCCTTTATATTTTTATTGCTGTCTCTCTATTTTCTTTTTTGTACTCTACCTATCTTGCTGTTTCTGTTCATTTTTCTTCGTCTGTGATTTTATGGCCTCTTTTATCCTTCTAGTACCTCTTTATTTTTCTTCCCATTTATCTCAGAATAATTCATTTTCTTTTCCATGTTAAATTTTATTATTTTCTCTTAGGTTTTTGCAGTACAGATCTCGCAGCACATTGCAATATTCCAATCACAGCAAAAGTAATGCTGTGCGGTATATTGGACTGGGGTCGATGAGAGGAGTGGAGTAGAGTGGAGTGGTGTAGATTGGAGTGGAGTGGGTTGGGTTGGATTGGGGTAGATTGGAGTGGGGTGAATTGGAGTGGATTGCATTGGAGTGGAGTGGGGTAGAGTGGTGCATAGTGGGGTAGATTTGAGTGGAGTGTGGTAGATACGGGTGGAGTGGGGCAGATCGGGGTGGGGTTTATTGGGTTAGATTGAGTGGGGTAATTGGAGTGGAGCAGAGTAGAGTGGAGTTGAGGGGGGTACATTGGAGTGGAGGGGGGTTGAGTGGGGTACATTGGAGTGTAGTCAGGGAAATTGGATCATAGTGGAGTAGATGGGGTAGATTGGAGCAGAGTGGGGTAGATTGAAGTGGTGTGGGGTAGATTGGAGTGGAGTAGGGTAGATTGGGTGGAGTGGGGTAGATTGGAGTCTAGTGGGGTAGATTGGAGTGGAGTTGGGTTGATTGGGTGAATTGGAGTTGAGTGGGTTAGGTTATGGTAGATTGGAGTGAGGTAGAGTTGAGTGGAGTGGGGTTGATTGTCTGGAATGGTATGGATATGAGTGGGTTGGGGTAGACTGAAGTGGGGTATATTGGAGTGGAGTGGGGAATATTGGAGTGGAGTGGGGTAGATTGGGTGGAGTGGGAAAGATTGGGGCGCGACAGATTGGAGTGGGGTAAGTGGTGTGAAGGAGCACTGAGTGGAGTGGCATATTGTGTCGTGGAATGAGTGGCGTGGAGTTGAGTGACGTGTTGTAGAGTGTCGGAGTGTAGGGGCATAGAGTGGAGTGGCATGTCATAGAGTGGAGGGATGTGGCATAGAGCGGAAGGGTGTGGAGTCGAGCGGCGTAGTGTGGAGTATGCATGATGTGGTAGTGCACTTTTTAGTCGAAATTGCCATTACATTTGCACCGAAATACGGTTTTACTACACACAAACGATAATGTGGGCAAATCTCATCACCTAGTGTATTGATGTGTTTTGATCATATTCAAATATTTGTTTCCACCACGCTTCAGAATTACAAAACATTTTTACTTTATTTGTACTTATTCTGATATATTCTGAAACATCAGCACAGTTTATTTTTAGGTCTTGGCTAGGCAGCACATGCTTTGTTTCTTCGAGATATGCTGTATCTACTTCATGGGCTTTCATCATACCCATTGCTTTTCATTGGTTCCTTTGTGTGCCTTTCTAAATTCCTGGTGAAACGTTTCTATTTGCCCCACCATTTGGTCTGTTTTTCGCTTGCATGGCTACTGCCCCTGTTGCATGTCCTCCTACTGTTTATTTATGGTTTGGGCGGCGCACTCTTTTTGTCTTTGAAGTGGTCCCATGCTTTTTGTTCACCCAATCTTGTGGGACGAGCATGTCCCATCAATTTCCTTGTGTTTTGTATTAATTGCTTTTCATGCTCAGCACAGCACCTGCCGTTCTTTATCTTGCAGTTACCGCACAGCGCCCACTTCACAGCTGCCGCGAGCACTTCCTAACAGTGCTCCTGTTTTGTTTACATTGCTTTTCATGCAGAAACAAAGCAAGCTGAATTAAAAAGCTTCTTTTCATGCTCAGTGCTGCGCCTACTGCACTTTATCTTGCAGCTACAACGTTCGGCCGACCCCCGAGCACTTCCCATCAGTGCTCATGTTTTGTTTACATTGCTTTTCATGCGCACACAGAGCAGGCTACCTAAAATGGCTTCCGCCTGCTGCCGGCAACAAAATAAGCGCTTTCACTTTAAATTTACAGAGCCTCTGAGTGGCAGACCTGTACGACGAGCTCAAGCAGAGGGAGCTCGCCTTGCTTTCTACTTCCGCATTCTAACTTCGGCCGCTATAAGACTCTCTGACCAGCCGCCTTGCACATCCCCTCCTGTAAAGTTTAGGTAATTTTGTGCGGGTGCCCAGTCAGAGTTGTTCAGTTTAATGTTTGTATCTTGCTTGGCTGACTTGTGCAATGACTCATGCCTGGGCCACACGCTAGGTGAACTCCTCACCGTTGGACGGGTGTCTGCTCCTGTGTACGGATGCATCACCTATGTCATGCGTACTGCTATTTCAGGGGGCTGTGTTGTGTCTGTCATGTTTAAGCACCCTTGCGCCTCCTCATTTTCTTCTTGTTGCTTCCACAGCCTACAGAGTGCCCCCTGGTGCCCAGGAGACACTGCTGCACTGACAGGCAGAAATAATTGCCCTTCATCCCCAGGCACTCTCAGGACTTGCGCAGGTTGCTCTACACACGAAGAGCACAGGAACCCTTACAATAACAGCAAGAGAATTCACTCAAACAAACAGACCCCAGAAAACAGATTCCTCAGCTCCTCCTCACCCCATGGCTTCCATACTGCACCTTTACTGATCTGTGCTGCCTGTGCGCAACTCTTCTTCCATGCATCCTCTGCCCTCTTCTCTCTAAAGGGCAACCTGTGGGTACATTTTAAACACACCCACCCAAAGCTTCAAGTCTCCGTGCCAGGCAGCAGCCCTTAGAGCACGGGCTGCCATTGTTCAAGTGCACAAGCTGGTATAGTCGGCAACACTCACTGATTGTGTTGATAATATGCCCCCAGACAAACAGTACTTATGAGAATTCTGTGTACGTGCCCTCGAACATACAGGGGCTCTCAGTACATGTACCGTCAGACACATGTGGAGTTTGTGCATGCGCCATCAGACAAGTGGGGATCTGCACGTGCACCCTTAGAGACTTAGTGGCTCTGAGCATATCTAATTAGGCATGCATGGTGTCTCTACATATGCCCTTCATACATGCAGGGCTCTTACGCGTACCGTCAGACACACACGTAGTCCATACATCTGCCCTCACGCACACAGGTGCTCCATACGTGTGCCCTCAGATACAAAAGAAGGGAACCCATAGACACATCTCTCTTAGTAGGTGTCCTCGGGCCCACCGGAACAAGTACTTCAGCGCCCGGCACAGGGGTATTAAGGAGCACCATATAAATGTCACACAATACAAGTGTCCCGAAGCACATGGCGCATCTTTGTACATGCGCCCTCGGAGCACGGTGGCATAGGTTGTACCGTAATCTCACCTAGTGCACACAGTGTTCAGCGCAGGGCAACCAGTAGATTATTACATTTTAAAATCCAATTACTTCTCCCCATCACCCCCCTTAACTGAGCACACATTTTCAACCAATGCCATTAACTAGATCACGCGCCCCTCAGTTCCGAAGCATGTAGCTTTACTAACCTCACAATAAACTCTATTGATAATCCGAAATGTGGGAGGCACACATCTGCTTTTTGTACTCACAGCACCGTAATCCGAGGTACATTTGCAAGATATATTTTGAGGGTATTTTTTGGCTGAATTTCCTAATATTGTACTTTCAGTTTTCACGTTTACTATGCGGCGTGACATACTGAACCCACTTCTCTCATGCACTCACTGGAGACAATGTTCACAAACCACCAAAATACAACAGTCTTTCGGCTTTCTATCATTGTTCTGACAACACCTGATTTGAAAGACCGTAGCTGGCTTCACTGCTACGAGGAGGGCCCACCCCATCTCTGTCAGAGTCTCACACTGTCTGTCTTTCTTTCTCTCATTTTTATCCTGGGCCACTCTCTTTCTTATCTTTCACCCCTTTACAGGTCTCTCATTCTGTCCTGTCTCCCTGCTTCGCCCGCCAGCTTATATTCCTTCTCCTTCATATAGTATTCAACATATTACACTGCACACTATTATTTTAACTGTTATCTTTTAGTATTACTCCTTCACTGTTTCTAGACAGGTTTCATTCATACCCAGATAAATCAAGTTTGCAGAATCCACGCATGCATCTCATTGGTAAACAAATGTCAAATAAAAGCAGGATGGGGTTAGAATTTGGTCTCCTTGTTCTACTCCATAATACTGCATCTAGTATTTGCACAACTATCCCAAAATCAGTAATTAGTTGATTTATTTGGTTAATTTATATGGCACTACATAACCCAGGCACATGATGACAGAGCGCTTTACAAGGTAGATATGAAAGAAGCTGCAAAAATAATCAAGTAACATGCATCATGTCACTCCTGCCATTAATCAATATAGGTTTATTTTGATTGCATCACTGACTGGTACAGTTAGTGAAAGCATTATTTGAATAACATCATTTATATTCATCGATAAAATTCCTTTATGTTTCAGACTTGCCCTATCTGGGCATATATTGCATTTTCAGTGTTCATTAAATAGCACAGAAGCCCAACCTTGGGTGTATGGCCGTTCACCAGTGGCATGTGAAGTAACATTAAAATGTTGTAGCACCTAGGATAATGTGCTGCATGGCTGAAAAGGCTGAATACTTATAAGGTCCCAAATGTGAGATCTATTGGCTATGCTTGTTTTTATTGTTGTTGTGAATAAAACATCGTACACCCTCTCCTTTTACAATGATACTCAGTAGGATTGTCACATAAATTCTCTCACTTCAAAGTCAGAGAAAGAAAAGTAAACACGAAGCTCTCGCAGAAGACAGAACTTGACATTTGACCTCTGTCCTTGAATGTACAACAAATGTGACAAGATAAGAACAAGATTTAAGGGCCTGTTTACGGAAAGCAGGTTTGTGAAAGATTACAGTAAGCAAGGTTTGGGCAACAGGGGAACAAACTGAAGCTCTACAGCCTAAAGCATATAAAGCCAGCAAATAGAAATTCACAAAATGTGAGTTACAAACTACAAAGTATTGTGAGTATATCATACAATAATAGAACATTTCTTGCCAGAAGATGAATTTCTAGCTCAGAAATTGTAATTTAATTTGTTCTACGGTTGTTACGGGTCTGCTCAGCAGGTACATGAATGATGATTAATATGAAAGCTACCTTAAAAGTCGTCATAGGGCTAGCGACCAAAATAATGTAAACCATGGAAGTAGAAAATAAGCAAATCCTCTTTTGGCACAATTTAGACGCCCCCCTTCTCTGAATAAGAAAGGGCATCAAAGCAACCAACGTTTGCATTGGTACCATTAAAGGGCTTTCACTGGATGATAGCTTGATAACATTACTGTGGTTTTGTCGATGGCATTTTGTAGGTATCTAATTAAAGTTAACCAATAAAGAAAAATTGAAAAAATACACAGGGCATGTTATTTAATGCAGCTTTATTTAAGGCGGAAAATTACATGTTGGCAAGTACTTCAGAACAAACGCAGTGTCGCTTTAGTGCCGACTCAGCAGCAAGCACCCGGTGATGGCCATCAATGTCCCATCTTGCAAATACCGCTTCTAGCAGCATCCGGCAGCGCGTGGTTCCATGGTTCAGTGGTAGGGGTTATGTAAAACCGGAGCTGCACGATAGTAGGAAAAGGGCATTACATTGCCTCATGTCTCTTTTTCAAGCACTCAGTGGCTTTTGCCGTGCTTCCAGTGACAGTCTGAAGCTGCAAGACGTTTATCGTCTAGAAAAGAAGTGGACAGATGCATTCTATTTATATGTAATGAAGAGATCAGGGCCCTGATTTGTGAAGTTATTGCGCTACCATTGCATCGTGCAAGGCAATGCAAGGTCTTTAGTGAGATTTACTGAGCCACCAAAGCCACTTTGTGAGGCACTGCGTGGCTTAGTAAGTCTAGAGAAATACAAGGTGTCATAAATCGCAGCCTTGCATTACTATGATCTGGGAAGGCGTTCTAAGTTTTTGGTGCATTCTCAGATTTACTAACACTAGTAAACCTGGGAATGCGTGAGTTGTAAGAAGTAGAATGTTTATTTCTCCCTGTTTATTCCCCTTTCTATATATGCTGCATTGTGCAGCACACATAGAGGAAAAAGCCTCAGGTGTAGATTTGTGCCATACAAAGTGCGACACACCAGAGTCTGGTGTGAGATCTGTAAGTGACTCTTTAATTAAATGGTGGCAGCCCACTGTCAGGTTTGGCATCAATGGTCAATTCCACTGTGAGTACTGTTGGTGCCTTTTAAATCATCAGATCATGTTTGCCTAGTTTGGGATTTGAATTAAACATCCAGGTTCTAGTGTACGAGTTGTTAATCCCTCTTTAATGGAATTTGGTGGTGGTAGTTCATTGTTTAGCTTGGCAAATGACCAGCATTTAAAGTGTGTTCTGCTAGTGCTTCTTTAGTGGAATCAGGTGATTGCACTCCATTGTTGGGTCTGGCTTCAAAAGGGTGTTCTAATGTGATATCTGTTAATCCCATTTCAATCGAGTCAGGTGGTTGCAGCGTAAAAGATTTATGAGCGTTTATATTTTTGTGCATCATTAATAACATGCAGACTGTATTTTTTCATTTGACTACAAATGTATACTGATGACCTGAAGTGTACTTGTTTAGTTCCATTATTTTCACTGTCAGTGTTTATGGTGCTCTCTGGGAATTTACCCCAGCTCAGTCCCAAACTGAAACATTTATCCCAAGGTCCTTTCGCTGGTTTACTGTGCTCTATTCATTCATGTAACCTGCTATTAATGTTTCTTGTTTGTTCTAGCAGCTCCTGACATCATTTGCATAGAGGGTGCTCTATTATTATTCATGTAGCAAGTAGAATCTTGACAGGAGGATGGTTGTAAAGAAAACAAAAGTGTGTATCCTGGATTGGGTAAAGATTGAGAATCCAAGGATAGGGAGCCTGACTGACAAGTTTGGTCAGCCCATAAAGGTCATAAAATTGTTCAGTAATGAGGTAACAACTAGTGACGATCGCCTTTAGAGTTTGGGACGTGCTGCTGTGTGGGAAGGATGTAAGAACGGGAATGATGGTGACAGGGCCACTAGTGCATTGGAGGAAGATACGCAACAGCAGAGGGGAAGGAGTACGAGATTAATAAAGAAACCAAGTTGACTGAAGGATTATGTGCAACTACAGCTGCTTGGTAAAAGCAGCTTAGTTAACTCCAATATTCTCATTAACAGCTTCGTTGCCTCCAATACTCTTTGCTATCGTTTTGTGTGCTGTTGCGGAGGCTCCGCTCATTATCCTGCTTGGCTGTACTTCTCTCCCTGTTGGTAGAAGCACCCTGGTGGGACAAGGTCCCAGGGCTAACTTTCCACTCCACTTGACTCTACCGCTGTTGCCAACTCTCTGCGAGAGGACTCCAACTCCCAGAGTGCCATTTCCCTGGTCCAGCTGCCGGGAGTGAGGGGGAGGCGTTGTCACCACGCATATAGCGCTGCCTCTCTACCCGCAGCGTGGTACGCGCGCGGTACGCAGACCGGACCAAGGGCGTGCCCGTCTGACCCCGTCAGAGTCCGGAGGATCATTCCTAAGGGGGCTTTGTATTGTTTAGTTTTTAAATCTATTTGTAACGCCACCCATGGGGGTTGGTCAACTGGGCAAATGAAAGATGGGGGTGGGAGGCGGAGTTGTGGGAACCCTCGATGCCTTCCTGTCCAGGGCCGAATCTGCGCTGATTCATGAGATTCAGCCACAGAGCGCAGGCTGTCATTAGAACCTCCATTATCTTCAGCTATAGGAACCGCGGCACCTCCAATTTTCTTAACGTCACCAACGCATACGAATCCTCCCATAGCCGCTCCTTCCGCTTCATGTAGTCTGTTAATATCTGGTCACACCATTTCATCCCCACCGACTCCTCAGAGTCTAGAAGCCCCTCCTAGTTCAACCAAGGTTACCACCAGGGGAACGAGGGCAAAGAGGGGTGCTGAAGGGGACAAGGGTGATGGAGAGGAACCTCCTACGAAGATCAGGAAAGCTCGGCGTACACAGAAGACCAGCTCCAACCCTTCTGGGGGAGCTGGACGGAAGGTTACAGCAAAAGGGTACGGAGGGGGTCCCCAATCTACCCCGGACACCCTTAGTGATCGCCTCCCCGCTGATGTTACTGCCAGTAAAACTTATGACAATGAGACAGATTTTATTACCCAGATAATGCAGGAAATGTCAAAGATAATGGCCCCCATATTGTCAAAACTAATTTTGATAGAGGACAGACTTACCAAAATAGAGCAGGGGATATCTAATAACAACTCAAACCACCCTAATACATCGATGGGGGGTGGGGGTGCTACTCAACACCGGGAGGATGGAGGATTTCAAAAAAGGGGATTAGAAACTCCGGCCGTGACTGTACCCAATCGTACAGAGGCAGCCCCGAGTAATAGCCTACCAACCTTACCACCTTGGGGATGTTGGAGGTTGTGTGTGACAATAGCCTTTATCCCTCTCGCTGTCCTCTAGAGGGCGTTCCACATGCGTCAAGGTATTTACACCTACCCCCGGAAGCCAAACCCTACACAGTTGTTTTAGGCAATGTTCCGGAATTAGCACCCAATTCACGGGAGCATTGGTCCACTCTGCGTAGCAAGGCATTACATCTGTTGAGCTTTAGGACAGGGATTAATACCCAACTATTTACGGAATTTAAAATGGTGCGTAGAGTACCATGGGTTGGGAAGTCTGAAAAGTCTCTCAGGGATGACTGTGTGGTTTTAAGTTTTAGGTTACCTAGTTTGGTCCAGCACATATTGTCAAGGGCAGGGCATTGTGATGCAAAGGATAACATCCAAGTTCTTCCATTGGGCTACTTCTACCGACCCACTCCAGATTTTAGGCGCATCGACCGGTGTGGGCCATGTCCCTCTTTTGACCAATCCAACTACCCTGTCCCCATAAGTAATCAATTTGATGTTTTTAATTCTTTAGATGACATTGATTGACTTGATCCCTATGGCCACACATTACCAACTGTTGCAAGCTTTAAAAGGTGGTATAGTAGTTCTGGTCAAGGTATTCCAATTTGCGCCCCAGGCACTCCTTTCACAAACAGGGCCACTTTTCCAGTGAGGGCCGTAAAAAGTTTTTATCTTGACAATTTAGGAGACGCTAAAACTTCTGGGGTTGTAAGGAGCAAGGAGGTGAAGTTGGTAGGCCTAGTTAAAGCCCCTCAGGTCTGTTGCCCTTTGTCAGATAGTACCCACAGTGTGACTTTACAGAGCCCAGTGAATGTATCCTTACCCCAAAATTGTCTGCCCAGCACACAACATATGTATTCTAACTCCACCATTACTGTTGGCTCTTGGAACATAGCAGGGCTCCCGTCCAAATTCGAATCAAGTGATTGGGCCGCATTGATTGACCAGCATGATATCTGGGCATTCCAAGAGACTTGGTCCTTGGACGAAGTCTACTACCCTGGGTATCTAAATTTCTCTAAGTTAGCCCAAGGGGGACGTAAGGGAAGACCTACAGATGGACTTACTTGTTGGGTGAGACAACCATCGGGTTACACCGTTGAGGTAGTATTGATCGATAGCCCAGACATCATGGCCCTCTGGTTTAGGCTGGGTAAAACAGGCGATTTCCTGCTAATTAACATCTACGCTAGAGGGTTATCGGGTGGGAGGCGCTCGGAGATGGTCGCCCTCCTTGATAGCTTTTTGGATAACCAGAGGGCTAGGTGCAACCTGATCATTGCAGGAGACTTCAATTGCTCCTTCGAACCCCTTGACAGAGAGGATGGCAATTTAAGGCCCAATGAGGATACACAGTGGAATATTCCACCCTTAGACCTCAGCCCAATCAAGAAATGGACAGAGGCTGCATTGCAACTCAAAGGGCTGTGTTTGGAAAAGGGATTGAGCGCAGTAAACGGGAGGACCCATTCAGACCAGAATGGTGCATATACTTTTAATAATGGGCGTATTAGAAGTTGAATAGACTATATTCTTCTTAACGTGGAATTTTGGTCATCCCTACAAGATATGTTGGTATTGGAGCGTACTGAAAGTGATCATGACCCACTAATCATGTCAATAAAGGTCTTGGGTTTTCAGGAGAAACCTTACAAGTTAGGTGCGAACACACCCCCAGAACTACTGGTCGTGAATAACACAAGGAGAGTTAGATGGGCCAGGTTAGTTGAAAGCGAAGGGGACCTTGAGCAGATGAGGGCTATGGTCGACCAATCGATAGCTCTTTTCAACAATTGTGATACTCAAGGGGACCTTAGCCACACTGTGCCACAGGTTCACAGTGATTTGTTCTTTAATCTAAAAACCTTTTTTACTAAGCACAACCTAAGGAAGAAAAACCCAGGGAAAACTACAGCAACCTGGTATAACAAATCTTGTAGATAGGCATACCGGTTATTAACAAAGGCCAGTAGATCTTCTAATATGGGAGAGCTTAGACTGGCCAGGGCAAGGTACAAAGCCATCCAACTAACAGCCAAGAAGGAATGGGATGACAAACGATGGCTCGATTTGCTTGCCGCCTGTAAGGAGAAAGACATGATAAAATGTTGGCAATTAGTCAAGTGGAGAAATAGTGGAACACCTCAAATCCCAGTTAATCATGTAGCACCAGAAATGTGGTCTTCGTTTTACGAAGCCCAGTTCTCCACTCCAAACAATATTTTAGCAAATTTCCAAATTGATCCTCCGTCTACCACCCTATCGTTTGATAGGTCAGAGGTCGAGTCAGTTCTTCCACTCATCCCGAGAGGTATGGCACCCGGCCCCGATTGCATCCCGGCGGATTTGTTTTTGAATGATAAGGACAACTGTGTCACTTATATTATGTTCTTAGCCAATGCCAGTGGTGCTCCCATCCCCGATACCTGGTCAGGAGCAGTTATCATTCCTATATATAAAAAGGGTGACCGCTCGTTACCCGGCAACTACAGGCCCATCAGCCTTATTGACTCGGTACAAAAAATAGTCGCCAGGTTGGTACTTCGCAGAATTCAGCCGTGAATAGAGGAGTTTGTGATCTTATCGCCCCTGCAAGCAGGTTTCCGCTCCCACACTAGTACCATTGATCAGGTTTTCAAGTTTGTAATGATATACTGGCAAGTGGTTATTATCGGAGGAGGCTTTCTATATGCAGCTTTTATTGACCTTAAGTCTGCTTTTGACTTGGTCCCTCGTGACAAACTGTGGAGTGTGCTCCAGGACATGGGGATGCCACTGGAGCTGCTAGCCATGCTAGTTAAACTGCATGATTCCAATTATGCTCAGGTCCGCTGGGGTACACAAGGAGAGGTAACCGATAGATTTCCTGTTGTAAAGGGTGTCCGCCAAGGATGCGTCCTGGCGCCCACCCTGTTTTCTCTGTTTATTGATAGGGTTGTCCAGTATTATTCCACTTGCCCTACTGATGCGCCCACACTTGCGGGCTTGAGCATCCCCCTGCTCATGTTCGCGGACGACACTTTATTATTATCTAAAACCCAGAAGGGGTTACAGGCCGCTCTTTCTCGGTTTGAGGTGTTTTGCCTCGACCATGAGCTGGTGGTAAACGTGGACAAGACAAAGTTCATGGTTCTCCACAAGTATAAAGCTATTAAGAGCAGAGTACACATGAACAACGTCCCCCTAGAACAGACAGAAGTGTTCACCTATTTGGGGATAACTTTAAGCTAAATTGGAAGCCCCAGATTGACAGGCTAGCTTTAAACCATGCTCAGCTGGCTGGCGGCCTTATAAAAGAGCAGAGACTCTCATTCACTAAACCATTAGCCCCAGCTCTCAAGATATATAACTCCAAAGTTGTCACCTCAACTTTATATGGAGCTGAATTATGGGGTTTTGACAATTTAACATCTTTGGCTATGGCTCAGAACAAATTTGTTAGAGGCATGACGCATCTCCCGCAATCAACACCACTGTTACCCCTATATTTGGATCTCGGTTGTCCACGTCTCGAGGACTTGGCTCGCTATAGACCAATAGCATTCTGGAGAAGGCTCTGGGTCACCCCGGAACGCTCTACCTATGCTAAACCCCTTCTGGTTTTTAGAGGGGTAGGATGCTTAAGTAAGATCAAATGGTTTCAGAATATAAAAAATACCCTAAGCCAAATGGGGATGAGCTCTTTGTGGGAAAACCCTGAAGCTAATCCATTCCTGCCAAAGAAGGAGTTTAAGGCAGCTTACTGGAACATGATCAAGCTTAAGCACTTTTCATCTACCACAAGGCCAACCTTGACTAGAGATTTTCTGATGCAGAAACAGGACTCTGTGTTTGAACCTTACTGGGATACCATCCTGAGACCGTTACATAGGAAACTTTACCATCAGTTCAGGGTGGGTTCCCTTCCAACAAACACTTTTAAAAATAGATGGCTACGGACCACGTCGGATCTGTGCGATTTTGCACAGACCAGACTGAATCTGTAGCTCATGTTTTATTTGTATATCCTGCCTACACGCTTCCCAGGTCCAAGTGGCTTAAACCCATCTGTATGATAATGGGTATTAGATCTGCTATGGAAGTGATAAGAATTCTGCAGCCCTCCACTCAGGAGTCCATTGTTATTGCCATGGCTAAATTCCTAAAATGGGGTTGGGTAATCCGAGCCAAAAGATTTAGGGAACTCCGATCCGAATTATAATCACTCAGCTGCCAAGTTACTAACGTGTAGTGGATATGAATTGATGGTTGGGCTGACAAATCTTATTCTTTTTATCATCATTTTAAAAGACAACAGTGGATTTTATTGTGTATTATAACACTTGTACTTCAAGTTAACACTTAATTTAATGTATTTGACACTGTGGCCCATTTATGTAATAATATCTGTGTGGAACCAACCTGTGAGCTTCTCTCTCTGCTTCAAGTTTTTTAAAATATTGATTGTACAGTCTTTTATGATTATTTTAATCGAAATAAAGACTTTATGAACTGAACTGCCTCCAATACTGTCATTTATGTATTTTTTTTTTTTTTTTAGGAGTTTTATATAGCCCAAACTGGACCCGAAGGTATCGGAGCACTTTACATGAGCACCAGTTACGTTACATGAGGACACATTAATTTTTGTTAGGCATGGGGATATTAAGTGATTTGCCCAGAATCAAGGATGTTGCGTGTCCTTGCCGAGACTCAAAACCGGTTCCCCAGATTTGAGGTCGACCGCCCTAGCCGTTAGGCCAACTCCTCTCCCCATGTATATATAAGTGTTCAACTTGCATTTGACAGAATTCAGCACATTCCTGTCTGTATACTGTACGATAAAAGTCATCCCTTTTGTAAAATATAGTATTGTATTGGGAGGGAGGTGTGGGGTATCCTAGCTCAATGCATGCAGCGCAAGCAACAGGTAATAGCATCACTACTTGTTCTGGAACACCTTGAGGTTGTTATGTACATTGGAATGTGTGCATTTGAACGCTGAGTGTTGTTGAGCATTGAGAGAGGAGCTGCCATGACTGGTAGATGAGGCTTTTATTCCCCTGTGCGTAATAAACATGTATTTGGTTATGAACTTTAGTGCAAAGACTGACTTTTACATTAGTTCTGGTCAGAGCAGAGAAGTCATGGCGGTTCCCTGAAATTGAAAAAGTCCTAGAGATACTTTGGCCCTGTGCAGTGAAGAAGAGGGGAATGACACTGCTGTTTTCAGTGTGGCCTTTGCAGCTTGAACTAGAGCAGGAACGCAGAAGTGCATGCAAAGATGGAGGATTTGGATTCAAGCAAGTAACGGAACAGTAGCTTCCGTACTTGCAATGTAGCGTTATGCAAGGTTGAGAAGGAGTTGACATTGGCGCCAGAACAATGGTCCGGTGAGAAATAGGAAAGAAGGAGGACTCACAGTTTAATGGAAGCGTCCATTACGAGAACAAGCCCAGGGCCAAAGACATGGGATCAGGTAGGCCTTACTGGAACTTGGTCAGTAGGATGACACGCCATTATGTGCAAAACAATACCCAAATATGGAAAGGGCATATTGTAGCTATACTGGTGTAAACTGTCTCATTCTCGATGCACCGATGAGAATCGATATAATGCATGATTAGTGCATGAACAACACCTGTTACGGTAATACTCGTGTTATAAAATATTGTCACACATTTTCCGCCGATTGGCTGTGTAATGATCACGTGCATTCTGTTGACAGTCTTTAAGTATGTAATAATGTGTGTAATCGAGGGAGCTTCATGAAACATTACAGATGCTTCCAATAATCATTGCGTGGAGTAGAAGGCTGTGTTTTCTTCAACAGCAGTGCATGGCCTTCCAAACGAGACTGAGAAGTATGTGTTGCATTTGTTGGCCCAACAACAACCCGCATAGTGCTTTTGTGTTTTTATGTTACATAACCACTTTTACATAAACAGAAGACAGTTCATGTATTGTTTTGGACTTCCTGCAATTACTTAATCTATTTTTTTAGGATGCCTGAATAAGCTGTCCTACAGTACTGCAACCTACACAACCACAGCTTCAGTCAATAATTTACACTGCTCGATGGACAGCAATGACCTGGCCATGGTCAGGGCCCTGTGGATGGATGACAAGGAGTTCTTTACAAGAGTCTTGATCTATGCAGTAATGGGCGTGGAATAAAACCTGTGAACTAAAATCCTCTACTTGACACGGTGTGCCACCTGACCAGGCTTTCAGTGCCTTTATCTGTGTTTCCTGTTAGTGCATCCAAAATACATCACAAAAAAATGAACATGTTTCTAAAACAAGTCCCACCTACTGACTTTACTTGTTATTACTGATTTTTATTACGCATCAAATAAATGATTAAAAGTTGCTATTCTTCGCTTCCCATCACTTTTTTCCTCTACAAGCTCCCTGTCTGTGTTAGTCACTTGCACCAAGTTTCTCCGCACATCTATTTGTTGAATCTCTCCATCTACACATCTGCGTATCTCACACTTGATCTTATTAATCTCTATTGGTCTTTTCTTTCACTCCTTCTGAATGTACTTCCTTTCATTGTCCCCACACCCCCATCTCCTTTCTCTCTCTGCACTCTCTCTCACACACCCAAACCGAAACCCAAACGGTGCATTTCATTTCCCTTTGGTGCTGTCCATATTTCGACGTCTATTTACCTCCTTGTCACAATTTTCCATTGAGTCGTAATTGCACTTTCCAAATATGTGACCTTCTTTCTGACTGTGTGCTCTGTAGAGAAGCCAAGGATTGGATGAGCATGTCGTCAGAACACCTTTATGACACAATGGCAGGCACTGTGAGAAACTAGCAATGCCTTCAGCTGCATCTCCACAACTTTCAGTCGTTGCCCATTATGAAAGCTCATCCAGACCCTGAAAGCACCCAGACACAGAGTAGTGACTTAATTTCAGTAGGCACCAGAAAAGACTCACATGTTACATAAAAAAGAAAACTACAGAACAACATCTGAGAAATTGAAATAGCCTTGAGAAATAAGGAAATGTGCACCATGCAACTTGAATCATAACTTCTGAAATGTAATAGGTACTGAATCACTGGAGAAAGAGATCATTGTTTTTGCTTGTAAAGATAAGGACATGAAGACAGAGGGGCATATTCACAACCCCTTTGCGCCACTTTTGCATCACATTTAACATGGGAGAAGTGACGCAAAAGTGGCGCAAGGGGCTTGTAAATCTGCCGCAGAGTCTGTTACTGCTGCTGCTGGGCCAGGGCCGGACTGGCCGTAGCGGGCACCGGGCGATCCCCCGGTGCGCCGCAAGGGTGGGGGCCGGTTTTGGGCCCCTGGGAGCCGTTTTTGTTTCAGGGCCATTTTTGCAGCAAAATCGGCCCTGTAACAAAATCGTCCGAAAAACGGCCCTGGCTAAGAGCTCGGCGGCACCCCCAAGCCCCAGGGGGGGGCCGGCCGAGCACTTTGCCAGGGCCGGTTTTGGTTCCCAGTCCGGCCCTGTGCTGGGCACTGGCAGGACTCACTCCACTTACAGCCCTGGCAACAGCCCAGCGGACACTGTGGGATAAGGAGAATGTAAAGATACATAGATGGCAGAAACTGTTGTTCCCAGCCACTTCCTTGGATTTTTATTCAGGTTATGACAGCCTGATAGTATGCTAGGATCCTTTCCAGAAGCGACTGAAAGATTCAGCGAAAAAGTTGTGTTTGGCATGTCATTTTTTAGAGGCTATCTTGATCCATGTGCAGCCGATTCAAGATGGTGGGAATAGTAAAACTGAAAGAAAGAGCCAGGATGGAGGTACATGGGAGGAAAGTGTGAAGTACAAATAGCACGCATTGCTGAGTTTCATTCATCAGGTTTTATTTAATAGAGAGATCTTCACCTACAGATCCATCCACCGTGCATGAAGCTCTTTCTACTCTCCACCTCTACATTCCATTCCGTCATCTCATACAAGTAGCCCCTTGGTAGCTTTTAAATTAATAGAGTTATTCAGGTCTCCTTCCTAAAAGAGGACCTAGGGTCCTGAGATCACAAATTGTATCTCAGTGAATCAAACTCCTTTACTCAATCAAAGTGCATCTTGGTGGGAGGTGGACCTTAAGGGAACAACTGTCCATGCATCTGCAAGGATGCCATTGTTTATTGATCAGGAGCAGCGAAAGAACAGAGATATTGCTGTTTTCCCGATACTGTAAAGGGATTATCAGGTGGCACGGTCAGAAAGTGAACAATAAGTGTCTTGTGTTAGATAGGAGGTAGATTGTCCATTACCAGGCCCAATGCCTTTCACGGAAAGGAGGCAGATGAAGCAGGGAGCATGTGGCAAAACATATATTCTCTAAATGAAAAGTAATGCATTAACATAAAGAATTGAATATAATCTTAGAGAACATATATATTTGGAGTTGAGTGAGTCATTTTCACCATGAACTAGTGAAGTACAACTTTAGGATGAACTTCTCTATGGTCCATGCTCAAAACGCATTGCCATAATGGATCGATCCCTAATAACTTATATGAGGTATACGCCTATACAGAGTTTATAGTGGTTTATTCTCATTTCAAGGGAGAAAAGAAGCCCTGTATACACAGTTGGAGCAAGGAATCTTTGACCTGCGTATTTCAGTTGCCTGTGAAATGTTGAAATAAACAAAAGAATGTTAGACTTATTATTTAAAATACCGCACGTTTTTCACCTTAAATTGAACAAGGATGTATTTGTCCATCTTGTTTAGAACATAAATTTAAATCCCAATTTGATTATTCAGTAGGCACAGTGGAGGGTCTATGAATATAGAAGTTATAGTCATAATAAATCATACATTATGTAACTATTGAAGTCCGAAATTCAGGTTGACTTTACCACAAACACACTTCTGAGAAAGTGCAGTCCATCTCCTGTTTATATCATCCATTACCCATAAAGAAATGGTAGGGGCCCACTCAGGCATGTTACTGATAATCAAAATGTAGTGGCAGCAGATTGCCTTAAAAGGAGTAGTAGTAAAGACGACATAGGAGACACCACTGCTTAATCATGGTGTTCTAAAGATAGCATAACAATGTCTACCAGGGCCTTCCTCCTGCCTCAATCTGATTTTCATTTAGGGGCTAAATTAGTTAAGCAGCTTTCCCAGGAGACCCCGTGATAATCTGTAGTGGGGGGTGGTAGTTGAGGTCCCTTTCATCCCCACCGACCGTGTTGGCTAGGGAGGCGAATTGCCAAATAATGATATTTGCCGCTCATGCTCATTTGGTATGGCTAGCATCTGATTAGAGTTAATTATATGCCTCACTGACCTGGCCCTGGAGCCCAAGGGCAGACAGCCTCGGTGGCCCTACACGATTCTCTTGTACTTGCCTTGGTGGCCCAGTGAGAAGAGAAGTGTGTTGCTCAACCTTTCCTGTCATTGAGTTACCCAACAGCGACCTGCAGATATTGCATCTCTGGTGAATGCTAGGGATGACCAGCACCGGCTGCCGTAGGGCCTCTGCACAGCTCTCTTGTCATCAAGGTAGTCCCAACGACACCAGGTCCATGCGCACTGTGATCCTACCATGGACACTAGTGGGTGGGAGAGACCTTGCTGCTCCAGACCGTTGAGGACCGCTACAGCATGCCCGCTAAAAGTGAGGCTGTTTTATCATGGAAAATTTACACATTGAAGCATGGCCTTCAAGCACCTCTTCCTCCGCCTCCTTATGGAGAGCAAGACCCAAAAGAAATTGATATACAAGTCAAATGGACATATATGGGGTGCCCTCCTATCACAGTTGTCGGATGAGAACCAAGGACTGTCAGTAATATGCTGCCCACCGGGGAGATGTGGTGCTCCCCTAGACACAAGGCAAGGAACCTTCAGTAAGGGTATACAACCCGTACAGTGCGGTCACTGTGCACCTCTGATTCAGGGACGTAGGGGTGTCCTTTCTAGAAGCTCTGTGTGGAGTCTGCTGATGCATCGGTGTACCCCGCAAGGTTTCCCATGCAATGTTGCCTTTCCAAGTGGGGTATTTGCGGTGCTAGGGAGGTGGTGGGCCTGCGGGGAGAGAATAACCTTTGGGTTATTCCCTGAATTAACCTATTTGCTTCATGGCTGCTGTCTGCTTGCCTCACTAAATTTAAAGGAGGCATTAAAATATTTCTGGGCAAAAGCAAACGTTTCTCTTCTTGCTGTCAGAAATATACTAACACACAAAAATGTATGGTTACTGTAAGAACCCAATTTGAAGCGGTTCACGGGAATTTTGATCTCTATATTAAGAAAGGACAGGTAATTTGTATCGCATTCATTTCACTAATTAGCTCGGTCATCAATCACCACGAAGATTTCTTTCTCCTCTGCCCATGTCCATCGCCTGAAAAATACAGGGATCCCGCACTTTGCGGAAATAAAGAGATATTTCGTTTTCTGTGAGCCAGTTGAAGCGCGAGAGCTGCCACTCACGGCGCGAAGGGCGGGCGTTAAAAAGCCATGACATCTGAGGCGCGAAGGTAATGCAACAAGAGACGCGAGTCCATAAAGGCGTCACCTCTCCATCTCCCGAGACGTTATGCTTTATGGTAACCATAAAACATTTTAGTGCAAAATAAATTGCTCTCCTATTCAAATGCTCGCAGCGCCACAGAAGATGTCGCCGAAGACATACGGCTATTTTTCTCGGCCCTCGGATATATTTTATCATAATTTGTGAGGTAGGTGACAACACTGTACACATGATTGCCCTGCCCTGCTCAGTTAGCTTGTCAAGGTCAGAGTTCCTCAGCCTTTTATGTAAGTTGAACTATTAGCAGAGCAGGGAGAGAGAGACGAGCACAGCAACAGGGGAAGCCTTCGCTGTCATCAGGCCGTTTGAAAAGTTTGCTTCCAAAACAAAAATATAAACTGAGGCACTTTTTTAAATGTGTCTCCAAAGACACGAAAATCATGGTCCCTCTTCTATTTCTGTGTTATTTGTTGTGATGTGTGTTAGTCATAACACCTGGAGTCCAAGGGCTACATGTATCAAAATTGTAAATAGCGAATGCCTAATTGCGAATTTCTGAGAATCGCAATTAGGTAATCGCAATTTTCAATGTATGAAACTCAAACTGGCACATGCATCAAAAATGTCATTTGCGTTTCCTTATTAGCGAAAAATAAGGATTCGCTAATAAGGAATCGCAAATGCCTATGCATGTAGGAATCCCTAAAAATATAGCGATTTCTAAACATTCCTTAATTGCACTCGCAAATTGCAATTAAGGAATTGATACCCATTCATTCCTATGGGCCTAGAGGCCGATAGGAATCACCTATCAAGGTGCCAAAAGGACACCCTGTTGCACCCCTTAAATTGATATGTGAACACATGTTGCGCACACACATGCCCCAAGGGCATGTGTGTGTGTTACCTGGAACTTTGAAGTTTTCGCTAATTACCATTAGGTATAATTTCCAGATAATTAGCGGACCCTAATAGCGAAATCGCTATTCTAAATGGCATCTTGCATGGTATTCAAGGCATTGTAATTTGCGATTCCTTAAATGCAATCGCAATTTGCGATTTTTGCATTTGGGATGATGCATCCCAAATGCAAAAATACCGGTCCCAAAGGGGCAGATTCTGAGAATCTGTCCATTTGCAGCCATTTTTTGATGCATGTGGCCCAAAGAGTTTCATAAAGCGATTCCTACGAGGTTGCAAATCGCTCTACCTCATTAATATTAATGAGGTAGATCGCAATTTGCGATCCCCTAGTAAGCACTAAAATCACGGAGATGGTGGCCTCCTGGGTTCAGAAACCACCATTTTCGTGATTGCTTTCAAATAAAGCAAACTTTTTTTTTAAATGTAGTCCGTTTTCCTATGGGACGCGTTTCAAAAACAAAAATGAAAAGTTTTCTTTTCATTTTTTAAGAATAGGCAGTGGTCCGTGGGACCACTGCCTGTTCTAAAAAGATGCTGTAACAAACATACTCAAAGGGGAAGGGGTCCCTTCGGGACCCCTTCACATTTGCTAATGGATTACCACCTACTTACTTGAAGTAGGTGGTAAAATGCAAATGTTTTGGTCACAAAACATTCCTACATACTGATGTGATTGGGTATTAGAAAGGAACGCCCTCAAAACTCCTTTTCCTATTAGCGAATCGCAAACCCATTTTGCGATTCGGTAACAGACTACCGAATTTCAAAATGGGTTTTGATACATGTAAAAAGCCTTTTTAGAGTTGGCAAACAGGCCGATTCTGGGAATCTGCCCGTTTCCGAATGCTAAATAGCTTAATACATGTAGCCCTAAGAGAGGTAAGCGCTGCTCAAAGGCATTGGGCAGAAACTACTTTGCTGGTCCTTAGGATTTGCTTAATTTTAATTTGTTTACCATTCGGGTGAGGGTAGGGGTGCCTAAATGAAACCGCATGCGTCACATTTTTTGTGAGGACACAGAAGTGTCCAATCAACGCCAGGCTCCTTTTGTGCTGTAGGAGCCAACTATGGGCTTTAGCATGACCTCAAGGACCTAAGTGAACCTGACCGAAGTCAAATGCAGGCATCATCTAAGTTTCCCTTCTCCTCTAGCTCCAGTGGGCCTCTAGAGGACCGAGGTAACTATAGAAATGTTGGCTGCCACTGTGCAGATTCCTTCCACCTCTTCAAGCTCGCTTGTGTCACTTGAGAAAAGAGGCATCCTGACTGAGGACATTTGAGCACTTTCAGCATCTCCTCCCCATCTCATACATTCTACGGGACCCTAAGGCCCATGGGAAAAGTAGAACCTAAACAGGTGGGTGCTTTTAACATTGCTTCCTCCAATCTCCTTCACATCCTCTGGGCTTTAGAGATGATGGGGGACCACAGGTAATCTGAGACCTCCCTGTTCTGCTTCCAACACTTTCTCCACCTTCACAGCTCACTAGGATCCAAGTGTATAGAGGTGGGTGTGCATGGTGGGGATTCAGGGGTACATCAAAGCAACAAAAGAGAAGGGGCATATTGGTGGATGGAGCTTCGTGTCCGAGGGTGATGGCCGCCTTTCACTGAGCTCCACATCGGCCCTCCTCACGTTAGAGGGCCCATGTGATTCCTGGGCGAACTGATCCCCTATGTGGTGGTGATATTGATCGGGAGGAGCACGAGCTCGATTTAGGGCACACAAAGGTGCCCGCTAACATGGGTGCACGGCTGGCCCTGGAGAAATTAAAACATCTCATAAAGAGACCTGAGTAGGACCGATCGGTGGGCACTCCAATAAATTATACACCCTGCTTACATTTGACTATGAACAGTGGAGTTCCCAGGCAAAGGTGACTAGGTGAGGAGTCATAATTGGTCCCACCAATGGCGATACTGGCATCGGGCTGGAAGTTGAACTGCACTAAAAATAGAAAGAGGATTGGTGGCTATTGTGGCCTCTCTCCTGTTAAGTAAAGACAACTGTACATGATAATACTGTTTTTTCTGCCAATGCATTGCTGAGGACAGCACACTTAAGGCCACTTCTGGATTTCCACACAGACAGGTCCCTATTTAAGCCCTGAGACCTGGCTATAATCCCTGGCATCTTTCTCCTCTTCTGAATTCATCTGCAGAGACACACAGATATTGAACTGGGTCCCCGATGTCAATTGTCTCACAATCCCCATCTCTCATTACTGAAATTTCCATGTTAATAGAGGTATGCACAGTTGTCTATACCAACCCCAGGGGCTAGGTAGCTCCTCGTCTGGTTCATGCTTAGGGAATAGACTCGCTTTTGAAAGTGAACACAGGATAGGGTTGGTTGCTGCTCCTCTACTCATAACAGAACAATACTGCTGGTAGCAAAGTCACTGCCCTCATATGTGCCACCACACAGGAAAACCTTTCCCAAGCTGACAGGAAGGACTCCATACTTGAAGGATCGCCACTAGTGCCACTACCTTTGACACCAGCCCCCGCACATTTTGAGATCAGCACAACAGCTGCTATTTGCTGAGGCAGTAGCAGGATAGACTACAAAATGACACAGCTGTGGACCACCATGGCCAAGGACACAGCCCGGGATACAATTCCTAAGGCACTCACTGGATTGACAACGTCCATCTTCACCACTGAAAGAAATACTGCCAAGACCACACTGAAAATGTCCTCTCTCAAGGCTGATATTGCAATGTTTAATACCCTCTTGATGGCGATGGAGACCAGACTGACAAAGGTAGAATAAACCATTAAGAAAGCCATTAACTGGGAACAGGTCCACTGGCAGTTGCACTCAAGACTCAGAGTTGGAGGACAGGAACAACTTACGGTGTTCAGGTGATCCAGGGAAGACTGAGAAAGATGACATGATGACTTTCTACAAGAGTTTTATACTTGACATCACAGGTTTGACTTTTGACCCTTGGCTTGAATTTCAGCGAGCCCACAGAGTACGTGAACGTTTCAGCAGTAATCCTAATAGCCCACAACTAATCATAGTCTACTTCATCAGATACCAACAGAGCTGTCAGATACTGCAAGAAGCTAAACGAAAAGGTGTTGGGGATCAAAATCTATGCATCCCAAGACTTCTCAGCTGAAACGCAACAAAATAAAAAACGTTTCCTGACACAAAGAACACGACTCAAAAAGATCAAGATTTGCTAGTCTCCTGAAACCTGCCACCATGTTGATCACATGCGACGGATGCATGCTCAAATTCAGTGACCCAGGCCAGCAGGAAAACTTCCTTGACTTTCGAAAGCCATCAGGTATGGACACCTCAGGGGTATGTCCCAGCTTCATGCCCGCTCCAGGTAACAAAGATAAGCCTCAACTAGGAGATGATCCATATGAACGACAATGCCTCCAGGAAGTCACAGAGCAGTGGATGTAAGATGACAAGCATAAACAATGCCACCAAGACTCTCTTACCCGCTACAGATTGAAATCCCTGCTCAAACAGATGCGAGTAGAATGAAAGAGGTGTACTTTTTTGAATAAACAATAACACAGATCCTGATGTAACAGTACAACCCGACATTTACCAGTTTCTCTCACTTTCGGCACAGATGAATGACAAATGGATTCTTGATACTGTGAGAAACATGTTCATCGATTGGTCTGTCATTAGTTTCATTGTTGGGGGCAGCTATGAAAGGGTATGGAGTAACATAATTTCTGGCTCCATCCTTTTACGTTTTGCTAGGTTATATAAATATATTTATGTTTGGCCTTATCTACTCGTGTGACACAATAATACTAATCAGATAAGGTGCACCGAAGGTATAGAAGTGCATTTATTGTGTGTCTTGACATATATGTGTGTGTGCATATTAACATTTTTCCTTTTCAGAAACATTTCGATTGCTGATATTACATCTTCTATAGGTTTAAATTGCAAGGTGTTGCGCTAAAATGCATTTAATGCAGTGCATTTGGCAAGGATTAGTGAGAATAAATACCGTGGTGCCGATTACGATCCTGGAAAAAAATTCCCCGTACGACTCGTATCCGGTCTTTTTACCGTACGAATCGTACAAATGCCGTACAAACTGCCAACTACGATTCGCATGGGAAAAAGTCCATACGAATCGCATTGGGAATAATTCCCCACACGTCCTCGGGTCGGAAAATGTGTCCGACACGTCCCCGGGCGATTTACCGTACAAATGTGAAAAGTGAAGTCCGACCGCGCAAGTACGATCCATCCCGTGCGTCTGATGTTACAACCGGATGGAAAAAACACCGTCCACACCGAACTCCTATAGCAACCATGGAGACATGTGCCCGCATACGCGCCCAACACCCCCCCCAGCCCCCGTATGTACGCGCCCAACCACCCCCCCAGCCCTCGTATGTACGAGTCGAACCCCCACCCGTGTATGTACACCCGTGTACGTACGAGTCGAACCCCCACCCGTGTATGTACACCCCCGTACGTACGGCCCGTACCCCCACCCGCGTATGTATGGAGCGTACCCCCACCCCAACCGTGTATGTACGGACCGTACCCTCATCTGCGTATGTATGGAGCGTACCCCCACCCCAACCGTGTATGTACGGACCGTACCCTCACCCGCGTATGTATGGAGCGCACCCCCACCCCAACAGTGTATGTACGGACCGTACCCTCACCCGCGTATGTATGGAGCGTACCCCCACCCCAACAGTGTATGTACGGACCGTACCCTCACCCGCGTATGTATGGACCGTACCCCCACCCCAACCGTGTATGTACGGCCCGTACCCACACCCGCGTATGTATGGAGCGTACCCCACCCCAACAGTGTATGTACGGACCGTACCCTCACCCGCGTATGTATGGAGCGTACCCCCACCCCAACAGTGTATGTACGGCCCGTACCCTCACCCGCGTATGTATGGAGCGTACCCCCACCCCAACAGTCTAAGTACGGAGCGCACCCCAGGCCCCAACACCAGCACCCTCACCCAACATCGCGCATGTACGAGTCGTACCAAGCCAGAGACAAGGACAGCACTGTACAACAAAATGGCCGATGTACACACCGTACAGACGCTAAAAACACACGTACACAACCAGGAGAAAGCAAAATAACACAAGAAGACTCCATTCGAATTGCACAAAGCCGCAAAACATGTCCAACAAGCACAAATACAACACATTCACTGACCTGCAACTGTCAAACTCCCAAACAGAGGCCCAAAACACAACCACTCCTTATAACAAACTCACCCAAAGTTCAAACACAGCCACACCCACCAACGGACCAATAAAAAGGCCCAACACACACAAACCATGATCCTTTGCAACAGACCCACTGCTGCCAAACCACACCGAGAAACAACTGCCACATACTACAACCTCCACTACACCTTCCACCTGCACACCTTCACACAACCACCTTCACAAACACCCCCTCATCACATTCACACACCTGCACAACCACACCCACACACCCACAAACATCCACACCCACACCCCCCACAACCATCCACACCCACACCCCTCACCATGCCCACTAACAAGAATCCAAAGTTCACTAGCCATGAGTTGGAGGTCCTTGTCGACGAAATCCTCAGAGTCGAGCCACACCTCTTTGGAACATTGGTCAGACAGACCAGCATTTCCGAGAAAACAGCCATGTGGCAGACGATTGTCGATGCTGTGAATGCTGTTGCGTCCACCAGAAGGACCAGGCATGAATGCCAAGCCAGGTGGTACGATCTGCGGAGGACGGTCCGCCGCAAAATGACCGACGACCACAACCAGGCCAACATCACTGGAGGAGGGCCGCCCCTAAGACACGTACAATACCATCCCTGGGAGGAGAAGGTGATGGCCATACTGCTGGTGGTGGCAGTGGATGGAGTAGAAGGACTCCGAGAGCCTGGTGAGTACACAAACAACTCACCTCACATGGGGGGAACGTCATCCACAACCAAACTCACAATCATGCACGCAACCACCCCAAGCTATCGCATGACTCAACCACACTCCATAAACACGCACATGCCACTAGCGCCACCATGCCCCATGCACCCAGCTGGACAATGCCAAGTCACAGGCCACAGAAAACACCAACACAAGACACGGTAACCCGGATGGTGGGAGTGTGGGCCTCAAAAATCACATAGTGCAACTCAGAAGCAGACAACAATGCCCTCTGCACATATGGCCTAGGTCACAGCCAGACAAACAGTGTGTCCCCACACAGGAAAGACTTGCCTGCAAATGGCGGACGCCTTGCATGAAGACATGGGGGTGAAGGCACCTTTTTGCACATGACAGCAGCCAATGAACAGCCAACACTGTGAAAGAGTGGCAGCACACACCACCACAGCAGCAGCGCAGACACAGACACTACACCCAATGGGTGCCTGGAGATCAGAAACAAACTCACATGAACAAGCCAAGGGCCATTTAAAGATCTGCAAAAAGTGTGTGCCTAGGAAGCTGGGCTGAGGTGACAGAGGGTGACACACAGAGGGAGGGAGAGGGGGAGAGAGAGGGAGGGAGACACAGGGAGAGGGACAGAGGGAGGAGGCTGACACAGGGAGGGAGGGAGAGGGGGACAGAGAGGGAGTGAGAAAGGGATACACAGGGAGACCAATTCAGCCTTGGGTGGTGTGGGAATGTCTGCTCGTCAGCAGGTGGACTGCGTGCATGTAGACAAGGGTGGCCAGTGCCTGAATCCCCCTCTCTTCTCCATGGCAAAACACTGGGCCATGTCTCAACCTGTGCACGAGCACAACGACAGCTACCTGCATTATATAAGTGTGTGGAACAACTCCATGTGCCCACGTACAGTGCAACATGGAAGGCGCCAATGCATGGCTCGCCACACCTGCTCCCTCCACTGCTGACTGCAGTCACAATTGACGCAGCAAGTAAGACTGTGTCACACATAGGTAAAGTCTCAAAAGCTGTGGCCAAGGGACATACCCATGCACAAGTGCACTGTGAGTGGAATGCAAGACATATCCAAATACCCAGAGGAAATGTGCCAACTTTGAAACTAATGAAACATGGATGTTGCATGGAACAAAAATAACATTGTCTCTCACACACACAGGTCAATGTCGTGGATCACCCCCCAACACTGGGGGGGGAAAACTCACAGGACCCGGCTCTGTGGGATGACGATCCCACCGGCAGCAACGACTCTCACCACTCTGTGGACGACCCCGACCAACCTGGCCCCTCTGGTGTCCAACCACCTGCAGCACCTGCGTCAGGTACAACTGGGCCAACCACCACCCCCACTCCTGCCACATCCCAGGAGACACCCAGGATCCCTGCCCCACCACCACAACGCAGCCAGGCTGACCAGGAGGAACACGGTGTACCGGGCACCCAGGAGGAGGCAGGCGACAACGCAAATGCCACCCCTCAGGGGTCCCGGAGACCCGATGTGCCGACAAGGGCAGGCCAGGTGCAAGTGGGCAGGGATGGTGGGAGTGGAGGACGGCGGAGGCGCGACCAGTTGGCTGCAGAACCGGTATATTCCCATGTAAGAAACATCCTGGACACATACCGGCAGGACACCACGGGCATGAGCCAGGTTGTGTCCACCCTCAACGAGATGAAGGGGACCCTCGAGGAGATCAAGACCCAGCAGGCCCAGCAACATGCGGAGCAACATGCCTGTCAACTGCGACACCAAGGGCGGATGGAGGACAGACAGGCTGAGTTCGTGACGGTGCTCACGGGAATTAACCGTTCACTCCGTCGGATAGCCGATAACATGGGCAACCCTCCCTGTGCCACCAGGCGAAGAACATCACCACCCACAGGGAGGGATCAGGAGGAGGAGGATACATCCGACGGAGCATCCCAAACATCGTCACGGCCTGCTTCTGAGGGTTCCCGCAGGAGGGCGGGTCATCCACGGAAAAGACCGTGAGGGTCGGCGCAACAGCACCATCTCCCAGGACACCTGGCCTGGCACCTGGCCCACTGGACCAACAGCAGCACATCAGCAAATGACATTCTCTGCCACATGGACTTGCTGGTCACTGTCTGACCAATGTTGACAAAGACTGTGGCATGGACTCTGATGAATTCCAATGGCAAGGACACCAACTCCCCCAGTGAACTTTGGATTCCACACACCCGGAAAGCCCCTCTTGTCATACCCCCCCAACACGTACCCCAACACAAATAAAAACTTACACGATAAAGAGATGATGCCTACATTTTGCATTATTACCTTACATGTGTCTTGTAAAGTCTAACCATGCCTGAGTTCTCCTATGACTTCAACCATCCATACCCTGGGGCCTGAGTCTGGCACAGGACACACATGGGTCACAATGTATTAGGCAAGACACACATGGAGCACCATACACACCCGGGATGGGCCCAACCAGCTGAGGGGGTGGCCGCACAACCGTGCCGACAGACATATTGAGTACAGCAACAGTCATGCACAGAGGTTAGGGATCATGTGGAGTGTCCTGGGGGGCACCCAGGTAAGTGTAGACAGGTGGCAGAACCATGTCCTGCAAGCTTGAGTAAGGTGGATGCAGAGAATGGTGGCCTGGCCAACGTTGGATGCATGGGGATGGCACATGTCACAATACCCACACAGTCATGGACATCATGCACAATGCAGAGTCTAATCCCACACAAACAGCTTGCATCTTGCTACTCTACACATAGACACATAGCCACTATCACTGAAAACCATGCCAGACATGCCGTATGCACCGTGGCAACACACCAGCATTGACTGAGAAGAGGCACCTTGGAGGCATAGGGACACCTTTATTAGTCATGTATTCCGGAATGCAGAGGCAACTCGGAGTACACATACACAGGTCATGTGGGTCCAACACTGGCACCCCCCTTCTGCACCACAAATGCGTGATATCCATGGAACTGGCACACAAGTGTCGGGTAAGAGATAAACACCCCCTGCTGCTCACGGAGAGGCTGCCATACACCATTGATCCTCTGATGTGGAAGTCCCACACCATGTCAAGCCAATGCAAACCGTATGTGTCCGAGGGCAGTGTTACACACATTGATGCCATCATCACAATCCACTATCCCATTACAGATGACTGTCAACAAGTCTGACCATCTATTCAGGTGTATCCAGCTACATGTAATGTGTCCCATGGTGATGCGACATGTCTGTAGAGGAACCAAACATCGACAGGGGCAGTGTGCACACATCGTAAACAACTGCCACACCCAATACACCCCTGATGCATCCCTTACCCTAAGGAGACTTCCAAACTTGTCCGTGCGTGTAACGCTGAGTCAGCACACGATGACGTGTCCATGAGGAATGGCAGTGCCACAACAATGCAACCAGCAGACGGCATGCGCAAGTACCTGGGGATGAGAGACACACAAGAAGTCAGCCACAAAAAGCACAGCCACTTGCATGTGCATGTACTCGACACATGTAAGGATGACAACATGCTAGGTCACAATTATGACTGGGGAAATACACTCATCACTGGCACCATCACTCGAGTGACACATCCACACACACCTCTGACTCACGTGGCATACATGCAGATGGACACACACATCGCTACACATGCCACACGGGGACCAATGCGTGCACACTAAGACACTGGTACTCACCACTAAGCAAAGAAGTCGCGTATGAGCCGACTCCGGATGTCCTCTTGCGGAACCACATCCTCCACATCACTAGCCCCATTGCCAAGCCCTTCGTCCTCCACGGGTGGATGGTCCTGATCATCTTGATCCAGGATGAGTGGCACAGCTTTCTCAACTGCCATGTTGTGCAGCATGCAGCAGACCATGAAGATTTTGCAGATCTTCAACGGGGCATATGGGAGGGCACCGCCGGTCTTGTGTAGGCACCTGAATCGGCTCTTCAGGAGGCCAAATGTCCTCTCTATCACTCGCCTTGTCCGGCCATGGGCGGTGTTGTAGCGGAGCTGGGCCGGCGTGCTGGGGTTGCGGAGAGGTGTGATCAGCCATGGCATGTTGGGATAGCCAGCGTCCCCTACATGGAAACCACATGGACATAAGTAGGACAGGAGAAGCGGTCGGGCTGGAAGTCTACGCAAAATACAGGACAGACAGAGTGTACCCACCAACAACACATGCTCGTTCGTTGCGCAGCTGCGTCATCATTTCAGGCACCCTGCTACGCCTCATGATGTAGGCATTGTGTGCTGATCCTGGAAAACGAGCACAGACATGTGAAATCACCATGTTGGACAGACACACCACAAGGGCATTGATGGAGTGGTAGTGCTTGCGATTCCTGTACGCTACCTCCTGTGCCTGTGGTGGTACCAAAGCCACATGTGTCCCATCTATGGACCCAATGACATGGGGCATCCCTCCCAGGGCATAGAATCCACGCTTGACAACAGTCAACTGTTCAGGAGTTGGGAAATGGATGAACTCATCCAGGTGAAGCAACATGGCCTCTAAAAAATCATGCAGCACACGGCTGAACATGCTCTGGGACATGCCACCAACATGAGCTATGGTATTTTGAAAGGTACCCGTGGCAAGAAAATGTAGGGCTGCCATTACCTTCAGCTTGGGTGTCAGTGCCGTAGGATACCTGTGCAGCGGTTGCAGGTGTGGTGCCAGCCTTGCCGTCAACTCCTCAATCAACGGTTGGGGGAAGCGGTAGCAGCGTATACAGTCATTCTCCCGCATGTCAGCCAAGTCCGGAATTGGTCGGGGAAGAGGCGGCGCTCTGCAGTAATTTGGAAGTGACAAGGAAGAGTGAGTGCACTACAACAACAATTTATATGTACTGAGCACATGTTAATCTGTCAATACACACATGCTACATAGGGAGTCAGGTATGTGCTACATGCCCTGGACACGTATGGCTGCCAGGTGACACTCCTACCAAGACCCAGCTACACACGGAGATTGTGAACCTCCACATCCCATGGCATGGGACTAGCTGTGTCCCAGTGTAAGTGAACAGCCAGACGCAATACAGGAGTGACATACATCAACATATCAGCAGAAGTAGGATGTTGATTGCAGAGACAGGTAGCGGAACACTAGAGCCACAGGTCACATGACATTACACTAGGACAGCCCACACACCTTGCCATGAAGGTGTACATGTCATGACTGACCACACATACATTGAGAGGATGCAGACAGGTCCTTGTTACGCTACTCCGTGTCCCATGCGTACATACACACCTTACATCCGATACCACATGTGGCCTGGTGTGCGTAACAGTGTGCCATGTCCATCTACACACAGACACATGTTGGTTGCGTCAACAGCAGATGCTTATGAGGGAACACCAACATCAAGCTAATGTGAACACACCACATATACATGACATAGTCACATCGTGCACCGTGGGTAGTCACATGTCTGGTGTGGTAACCCCTGTAGCGGGCATCAGGGGACACTTGCGTGTGTTGTTGACTGTGCCATGCCAGTGACGCTCATCTCAAGTGTGCTGTACGACATGCACACATGTCAAAGGAGTGACTGGCATGTCTGGCACATATAGCACCTTCACACATTACATCTGTACACATCTCATCATACATCTATTGCCTTCACAACTCAGGAGTAATGTGCCACCTCACAGCCTTTCACACCTGTGCCCCACACATGTAGTACTGGCCAGACAATGCCTTGATGTCCATCCATGGACAAGTATGTCAGCTCTATTCCTTTCTGTGTGCTGCCTGTCACCACTGTTATGTGTGTAAGGCACCGTACATTCGCTCTGAGGGCGTGTGTACATTCCCCATCACTATGGGAGTGCTGCCGTAGGCCTACCCATAGTGATAGTGAGCGTACGCGCGTGTGTACGGTCCGTATCACTATGGGTACGCATACGCGAGCACACCCATAGTGATAGTGAGCGTACGCGCGTGTGTACGGTCCGTATCACTATGGGTACGCATACGCGAGCACACCCATAGTGATAGTGAGCGTACGCGCGTGTGTACGGTCCGTATCACTATGGGTTTGCTCGCGTATGCGTACCCATAGTGATACGGACCGTATTGCATGAGGGATGGATATACCCTGGCCATCTGATGCGAGCAGGGAGCAGTGCTGTGTGTCTGATGTGCAGAGCCAGCCCCACACCTGTGAGCCCCCCCAATCTAGTGGCACATGTGCAGAGTGAGGTTTGTAGCTGCATTTGGCAATGGCAGGTGAATGTCCTGTGCCTGTGTGTGTCTGTGTACTCTGCTGAGGTAGCGTCAGTGGCATGTGGCATGTGACTGCTTTGAGGTGCTGCACATAATCATGGTGTACCTTGTGATGCACAGTGTGAGTCTGGATCACTTATTGTGTCATACCCCTCATGCCACCTGTGTACTTTCAATGGCACGTGGTGCATTTGCCATTACACAGAGAAAAATGTCCCTATGACAAAGGTGCAATGCTTTGGCTGCATACTATGCCTTGTTGAAACAAGCTAAATTGTACTAATGTGTGTCTCTGTGACATGTGGCAGGTGTATTGATGTAGTCTCACTTTTTCAACCCCACAGGTAGGCGCCGCTGCCAAGGAGCAGATCTGGAGGGACGCCGTCAGTGCCGTGAGGAGGACGGAGGGTCGCAAGCGGCGCCTGGCCCAGGTGAGAAAACGCTGGCAGCATATCCGGTGCTGGACGCGGAGGATCGCACGGGTCCTGCTGGGGGACTCACCTGTGGGCCCTAAGAACCATGGGCGTCGCCGTCTGACCCACATCCACAAGCGTGTGCTGGCGGTGGTCTTTCCAGACATGGACAGGCGCTTAGGGGAGAAGCAGCAGCAGGAAGGGGGTAGGTACATGTGTGTTTGTTGTGTGTCACCAGCATTTGCAAGTGCGCAGTTGCATGGATACACTGCCAGTGTTTAATTTTGCAGTGCAGGTCCTGTCACACACAGTATAGCGGTGCTGTCCTTCCTCCCTTCCCCTCCTTGCCATGTGTTCCCTGGTCTGTGTGTAGTCACTCTTTCACAAGGTCATCTGGGCTGGCAGTTAATCCACGTGACCAATGCTTGCAGCATCATGTGTGGGGGTGGTGTGTAACAGGTTTTGGCACCTTGCCTGTGCCCTGTCCAGTACAGTACTTGTGGGGTCCATGTCAATTGGCAATGATGCTGAGTCCAGACATAGGAGTATGTTTCTGAGGTGTAATGCCTTACAGCAAGCATGTCCTATGTTGTGGCCTGTGACATGATGTGCATGAGTGTGCGATACGCAGAGTGCAGGGATGGTGGCCTGTGTTGCAGTCATTACCATTCAGGACCATGGAATATTCTGGCCACTACTGTCCCCTGGGGCATACTTTGCTAGGTATCATGTGTGTCATCACAATATGTGGACACTCTCAGTGTCTACAGCATAGGATGTGCTCTGTGCCATTGTCCCCTGGCACCATGTATATTTACGTAACATGTTCTACAAGTGTCCACTGTACAGCCTGACCTAATTTTCCTCGTTCATACTCATGGTGGCCAGTGCCTGTGTGTCTTGTTACAATTACTGATGATGGCCATTGTAAATGAGATCGTTGTACAGGCGCACATGGAGTATTTTGGGTGCAATATGGGTTTCTGGCAGCCCATGTGTATTTCTCCCAGACTAAGAGATGCAAGTGCTTCCTGTGTCTCATCACATTGTCTCATGTAGGGGGTGGTTGGTGCGGGCAAGGCCTACATGTCGACCCCTGAAATCTCATTGCTCGGTCTGGCCAGTGTGTGCTGTTTGTCTGGACATACACTCAAGGTGCAGTGTCCCATTCATGTTGGGCATGTCTTTAAGTATTACCTTTGCAGCATGTGCCTCAAGTTCATGGAGATGGTCCCTGCTCATCCCTAGATAGGGCAACGCTGTGTGGTGCAGATGCAGTGCTGGATTGTCCCCAGAGCCTGGCTCCTCTGTCCAATTCCATATCATGTCATTTGCAAATGTGTCATGCTCTCCATAGTTTATCAGTGGCATGGTGGGTGAACCAACTGTGTGTTGCAGGGCCTATATATGTACCTTGTATTGTAGATGTTACTCATCTTTCATTTCAGGCTATGCACTGTAACCTATGTTGATTTGACTCATGTGACATATGTATACAGGTGTCTGATTAATTCCTGTTCATTCACCTTGCCCACAGCATCGTCGGGGGACATGGATGGAGACACCGGCACGGACCGTGCGGAGGGACCGGGCACCAGTGCCAGCAGTGACACCTTAGCTGGCACATCGAGTGTAACTGAGGCCGAGGGGAGTGAGCCGGAGGACCTGTCCACTGCCACCACAGATTATGAAGCTGACGGGTCCGAGGCTGACCACTCCGAGGGGGCAGAGGATGCTCCAACAGCTGACAGCAGCACAACATCTCACCCCGCCCCCTCCATTGCCATCACCGGCCTCCCACTTGCTTGTGTCCCTTCCGGGCGTGCTAGGTCACCACGTGTCTCCTTCCTGCCAGGCACCGCACCCCCTGCCCCTGTATCCACTGCTGCCACCAATGCCGAGTCTGTGGACATCCTGCGGCAGTTGCAGGTTGGTCAGGCTGCGATGCTTAATGTCCTCCATGGGCACGGCCAAGTGCTCACCAACATGGAGGCATACTTGGAGGGCATTTCAGCATCGCAGGCTGACCAACGCAACTTGCTGCGGTCTATTGACTCGACACTGTCTGCAGCAGTGGGTCTCCTGCAGCACTTCGTCCCACACCCTACCCATGCCCCATCCACACTTCCCACTCCCATGCCTGTCCCACGTACACCCAGACGTCAGCATGCACACACCCCACCAGACACAGGCACCACACCAGCAGGGAAGGCAAAGCGCACACCTCCTGGCACGCACACACAGGGTGAAGTAGGCACACCCACTGGGTCGGGGGGGAAACGGAAGACACGCAGCCAGAGTGGGAGTCCACATTCCTCACGACCACCACCCTCCAAATGCACTCCCCTCAGCTCTCCTGGCCAAGAGTCGGACACAGGGTCAGTTCTGCCCAGTCTGTTCATCAGCCCCAGTGTGGCACCACCCCACAAGCGGTGGAGGCAGGACACCGGGAGGGGAGTTGAGTCCGCCCCCTGTCCACACCCCCCCCCCAGTAGCGCTGCGATCCATCCCTGTGACCACCCCCCCTCCTTGGGGCCTGTGGTTCCTTCGGGTGCAGGGGAGACGCTGAGCGACCTGGCAGTAGTGTGCAGCGCTGTGCTCGAATCCACCTTTGGCAATGCCCCACCCCCTGTGTTGGAGTCGTCCGTCCCTGCACCCAAAACACCTCCCCTTGCCCCTCCTGTCCCTGCGGTGCCTGGTCCTTCCCCCCAACATGATGCCCCCCCTGTGGAAGACAAAGGAGTCTGACTGTGCAGGCAAGCTAGGGGACACCCGTACCACTGTGTCCCCCATCCGGATTGGAGTCATGGACTGCCCTATGGGCCTTGTATATATTGACATTTATGTTGCTTTTTACTTACATCATGCTGATTAAAGCAATTTGTTTTTTCATTTGAACACTACTGTTTATCTGGTGTTGCTGTTGGTGGACCAGCTCCATGATTTTGGGTGGTGATAATGTGTTGGGTGTGTGGGAAATGTAGTCTTGTGCTGGTCATAGGGTGGACCCTGGTATCTGTGTGCCATCACAAGCTGTTGGCTAAATTACTTTGTTCATGTAAGCAGTTACTGCATGGTGACATCGTCCCAAGGTGTGTTCCTTCCTCTGTGTAACCTGACATCTTCCCTGCAGGGTGTTTCCACTATGTGGTGCTGAGCTGTGTCTACATCAGCTGGGGGTGTGACGGACTCCTTCAACTTTGCACATGCATGCTGTGCGATGTCTCCACCTGCATCATTTGTGGCATCCTTGGTGGTCACTGTACTTGTGTGTGTAGACTGTTGAGAAGACTTCATGTGGACATGTTCTCTTTTAGGTGCTATGCATGTGTGTACTCCCAGCCTTGCACACATGTGGTACATGTACTGCAGGGTCTTTGTGCACCTGACTGATATTTGTGGGCAGTGTATCTGTGGGTACTCCACCCTTTGCGTTCCATGGGCACTGCTGGGAGGACTCTACACCCACCCCTCCTGTGTCTGGGCACTGCTGGGAGGACTCTGCACCCACCCCTCTTGTGTCTGGGCACTGCTGGGAGGACTCTGCACACACCCCTCCTGTGTCTGGGCACTGCTGGGAGGACTCTGCACACACCCCTCCTGTGTCTGGGCACTGCTGGGGGGACTCTACACCCACCCCTCCTGTGTCTGGGCACTGCTGGGAGGACTCTGCACACACCCCTCCTGTGTCTGGGCACTGCTGGGAGGACTCTGCACACACCCCTCCTGTGTCTGGGCACTGCTGGGAGGACTCTGCACCCACCCCTCCTGTGTCTGGGCACTGCTGGGGGGACTCTACACCCACCCCTCCTGTGTCTGGGCACTGCTGGGAGGACTCTGCACACACCCCTCCTGTGTCTGGGCACTGCTGGTAGTGATTGGCACCCCACCCCTCCTGTGTCTGGGCACTGCTGGGAGGACTCTGCACACACCCCTCCTGTGTCTGGGCACTGCTGGGAGGACTCTGCACACACCCCTCCTGCGTCTGGGCACTGCTGGGAGGACTCTGCACCCACCCCTCCTGCGTCTGGGCACTGCTGGGAGGACTCTGCACCCACCCCTCCTGTGTCTGGGCACTGCTGGGAGGACTCTGCACCCACCCCTCCTGCGTGTGGCCATGTGCGCTCCATACATACACTGTTGGGGTGGGGGTACGCTCCATACATACGCGGGTGTGGGTACGGTCCGTACATACACGGGTGGGGGTACAGTCCGTACATACACTGTTGGGGTGGGGGTACGCTCCATACATACGCGGGTGTGGGTACGGTCCATTCATACACGGGTGGGGGTACGGTCCATTCATACACGGGTGGGGGTACGGTCCGTACATACACTGTTGGGGTGGGGGTACGCTCCATACATACGCGGGTGTGGGTACGGTCCGTACATACACGGGTGGGGGTACGGTCCGTACATACACTGTTGGGGTGGGGGTACGCTCCATACATACGCGGGTGTGGGTACGGTCCGTACATACACAGGTGGGGGTACGGTCCGTACATACACTGTTGGGGTGGGGGTACGCTCCATACATACTCGGGTGTGGGTACGGTCCGTACATACACGGGTGGGGGTACGGTCCGTACATACACTGTTGGGGTGGGGGTACGCTCCATACATACACGGGTGTGGGTACGGTCCGTACATACACGGGTGGGGGTACGGTCCGTACATACACTGTTGGGGTGGGGGTACGCTCCATACATACACGGGTGTGGGTACGGTCCATTCATACACGGGTGGGGGTACGGTCCATTCATACACGGGTGGGGGTACGGTCCGTACATACACTGTTGGGGTGGGGGTACGCTCCATACATACGCGGGTGTGGGTACGGTCCATTCATACACGGGTGGGGGTACGGTCCATTCATACATGGGTGGGGGTACGGTCCATTCATACACGGGTGGTGGTACAGTCCGTACATACACTGTTGGGGTGGGGGTACGCTCCATACATACGCGGGTAAGGGTTCGGTCCGTACATACACGGGTGGGGGTACGGTCCGTACATACACTGTTGGGGTGGGGGTACGCTCCATACATACGCGGGTGTGGGTACGGTCCGTACATACACGGGTGGGGGTACGGTCCGTACATACACTGTTGGGGTGGGGGTACGCTCCATACATACGCGGGTGTGGGTACGGTTCATTCATACACGGGTGGGGGTACGGTCCATTCATACACGGGTGGGGGTACGGTCCATTCATACACGGGTGGGGGTACGGTCCGTACATACACTGTTGGGGTGGGGGTACGCTCCATACATATGCGGGTGAGGGTACGGGCCGTACATACACTGTTGGGGTAGGGGTACGCTCCATACATACGCGGGTGGGGGTACGGTCCGTACATACACTGGTGGGGTGGGGGTACGCTCCATACATACGCGGGTGGGGGTACGGTCCGTACGTACCCATGCCCACGCTGTGTAGTGCTTGTGCGGCCCATACCCAGGCCTTTGGCACATGGGTATGGGCCGTACCGCCATTGTTGGGGTGACGTGGGTGTGGGCATGGTACGACTCGTACGCACGCTCTTAAGGCGTGGGTACGGTACGTACCTGTATTGTTGTGTTGCCGGTTCGCGTCGTTGCCCACTTCCGTTGTGGCGGACGCTGGCGTTGCTGGACACGCCCCCACCCCCTCTAAGTGACCAGGGCCTGGAGGTCAGGTATGTCCAGGGCATGTGTGCTGTGTGACTTGGGTGGGGGTTTTGTGTCCTGCCCCTGCCCCCCCCCCCTTTGCCCCTGGGTGTTGTTCTGACCTTCTGCGGCGTCTACGTCGGTACCTGTAGAGGAGGTCGACTGCTATGAGGGCCGGGATGACACGTAGGTTCTGGTCCATATCTGTCCGTCGCGTACAGGTGCTCCTTGTGCGCGTCGTCCTGATTTCCCGGCAGTTTTTGGCTGCCGGAAAATATTCTCCGCGCGGGATGACGTCAGTGCGAATCGTACTTCCTGGTTCATGGAACGCAGGCTGCATGCATCCCGACGTCACGTCGGCGCTTTTCCTGATGTCATTTGTGTGTATATTTTCCTCGGTTGGTGTTTTGTACGATTCGTACGGAAATAGTGTTTCCATGCGAATCGTACTTTCATGTGTGTAAAGTTTTGCAACCGGGTACGAGTCGGACGGAGAATACGCTCCGACCGACGGTTCGTACCCGGTTTCTCCAGGATCCTAATCGGCACCCGTGTGTTTAACCTCTTCAGCGCGGCACGGATTTCCGCGCCACGCTGAAGATTCCGTGCGCGGGCGGGGCCATGACGGAACGGTTCCGTCATGCGCACAGCGCAACCGACGTGCATAACGGAACCGTTCTGTCATGCGCGTCGAAGGGGTTAATGTTTTCTTTATAAATTGTGACTAGTTGTTGTTTTTGCGTAAAATTACATGTATTAGTTATTGTGCCACATATAAGAGTACAAGAAACACAATTGATGGACGAAATGAAGAACAAATCAAAACATTCACCCTCAGTCAAGAGATCTGGGTTAAATCCATCATTCTTTTGCTCACCATGCCACCCCAGTTTAGACCTGGCCATATGCAAATCAGTCTTGACCCTGTGCCTCATGGGAACAGTCCAGCCCGAACTGCCAAGCCAGGTCCTCCCTGGACCGGAAACAAGCATCCTAGGACCGGTTTCGGGGTTTCAACCCTCTTCAGCCAGGATAGCTTGATTCCAGTGGCACAGTGAGCCCAGGACTCACGTCTAAGCATACCTGGCGCACTTAGGGCGAGAAAGCAAAAGACACACAATTGATGGACGGAATGAAGAACAAATCAAAACATTCACCCCCAGTCAAGAGATCTGGGTTAAATCCATCATTCTTTTGCTCACCATGCCACCCCACTTTAGACCTGGCCATATGCAAATCAGTCTTGACCCTGTGCCTCATGGGAACAGTCCAGCCCGAACTGCCAAGCCAGGTGCTCCCTGGACCGGAAACAAGCATCCTAGGACCAGGTTCGGGGTTTCACCCCTCTTCAGCCAGGATAGCTTGATTCCAGTGGCACAGTGAGCCCAGGACTCACGTCTGAGCATACATGGCACACTTAGGGCGAGAAAGCAAAAGACACACAATTGATGGACGGAATGAAGAACAAAGCAAAACATTCACCCCCAGTCAAGAGATCTGAGTTAAATCCATCATTCTTTTGCTCACCATGCCACCCCAGTTTAGACCTGGCCATATGCAAATCAGTCTTGACCCTGTGGCTCATGGGAACAGTCCAGCCCGAACTGCCAAGCCAGGTCCTCCCTGGACCGGAAACAAGCATCCTAGGACCGGTTTCGGGGTTTCACCCCTCTTCAGCCAGGAGACGGTACATATAATTTGAAAACTATTGAAAAGTTGAGGAGAATTTTATATGAGATGAAACCACAAACTAGACCTACACAATGTGAAGCGCTTAACGCCTGGGAGTGTGCAGCTCATGCAAAAGAAAAAGAGAGATATCAGGGACAAGTGAAAAGGCAGTGCATATTTATGCAAGGTGAGTTGCAGAGCAGAAAAGGTGGAGAACTGACATAGCGGGAGTGAAATTATACCCATTATTGCAAACTGGAGAAGTGGAAGTAGGGACCGAAAAGAGACAGAAGGATACAACAATAGAATCTGGGAAGAGAGATGAAAATAGTGATAATAAAACTAGTGATAGTCTTTTAGATGTAATAATGTGACCACCTCAGTATAATGAGATTCAAATAGAGGGAGGGGGGAGTGAGACAGCCTGTGAGAATACTGGATTTACCACTGCACCACTATGTATGGGTTAAAATGAAATTAAATGAATATAAGATTTCTAGAGCGCGGCTACTACCCAGAGGTCTGAGAGAAGCAGCACATGATGACATTGGGAGGATAAGAAACTACTTATTGAATAGCCAGGTTTTTAGTGTTCTGGTTTAATAGGGATTTCTCCTATGCAGAAGGACCAGAGTATGATGGGGACTATTACAGTGAATCAAAACATGATGGGAGGAAATTCAGGGACTTCTGTTCCTTGGACCTCAACTGGTTGTACAGTCCCAGGTGCACTTACAGTTACTATTACCATTGGACAAGTGATTTCTATATATATAAACCTGGTTCTGGGAGAAACGGGACTCAAAGCTCAGCCATTCCCGCTCAACAACTAGCATCAGAAGCTATACCCATATGTCAGAGAGTAGGGGAATTTGTCCCTTTAAGCCCAATTAATGCATGTTCGCCTTGCGGTGCGAGTGCAGCCCCATCTGTGCATCAAACTGGAGTTGGGCCTTTAATGTTGTTTCCCGGGTTACCAGATCTGGGTTCACTTACCTGGGAACTGCCTTTAAATATAGCAATACATCTGAAGTAAAGGCAGTATCTAAAGATTCTAAGGTACAGCTTGGTCTTAATGTTCAGGAATTGAAGGGCTTTTTGAAAGCTCTTAATGCTACATCGAATGAGAGTGGGAGTACGGAAGTGAGTCAGGAAACTCTTCCGTCTACTTTGAAAGTAAACTTGGTGGATGTTTGAAAACAGAAGTTGGAATTGGATGAAATGAAAAGTGGTTGTTTTGCATTGGATCAAATAGAAACGTATCAGCAGAGTGACCTTTTGATCATAAGTAAAGATGTTACAAGGAGAGCAAGACAAGCACATGACAAATTATCTGAATTGGCTCAGAAATATGAGATAAATTTAGAGCAGACAAAGGCTTTACGGAAAAGCCACTGACTCAATTAGTGGTTGTGTGTGTCCACAATACCCTTACACCTCTTACCGGAGATGTCTGTGGTGTTCAGAATAGATCCTCCACTGTGTTTGGGAAGTACATAATTCTGTTGTTTTTTCCAGCTTGAAAATTTCGAAGGATATACTCATATTTGTGTTGCACTGTTTTCCATGATGTGCATACAGAATATTGAGTTGGTAATGTCGAACTACAAAAATATTGAGTCCTAAATATCGTGAGTAAGAAATATAGGCAGCAAGAATATCGTGGTCAAGAATAGGGAAACATCCATTACCACGCGGGCATTGCATCACAATGCCTTTACATCACGGGTAATACAATGCAAGTCGTTAGAATAACTTGCGCTGGATGGCGCTCTAACCTTAGGAATAGTATGATTTACTATTCCAATACCTTCCCTACTGTACGTAGACTGGTGTTGGAATTGTAAATCATACTATTCCTAAGTCCAGCGCCCTCCAACGCAAGCCGTTGTAACGACTTGCATTGTAAAAACTGAGGTGTAACGTTCCACGTTCATTTTGATCGCGTTGTAACGTCACATATTCTCAAGAATATCGATTTTAAGGTAAGAAATATCGTTTTTAAAAATATAGAAGTCATTAAATGTATTTTATTGTATTGTAATTTCATTTATATAGCGCTTACTGCCCCTGGCGAGGCGTCAACGTGCTTTTTCGGCGACTAGCACGCTACTCCGGGACCCATAGAGGATTAGTGTTGAAAAAGTATAGTGAAACATGCAAGTACATTTTAAGTGGTGGATAGGTTAGTCAGTTATTTGGATTCTTAAGGATAGCAGAAAGATTGCAGAAGGATAGAAGAGGAAAAAAAAAGGTTTGTATTTATATAGCGCTTGTTACCTCTGATGGGGTGTTGAAGCACGCTACTCCGGAAACCCATAAAGGATTAGTTCTGAATTAGTATGGTGAAATATGAAAGTAATTTGAGTGGTGGATATTAGTCAGTTATTTGGAGTGAGAAGGGTAGCGGAGGGATAAAAGGAAAGAAAGGTTTGCATTCATGTAACACCTGTTACCCCTGATGGGTGTTGAAGCACTTTTCTGGCGAGTATGATGCTACTACGGAACCCATAAAGGATGAGTGTTGAAAATTAGTATAGTGAAGTATGAAGTAATTTGAGTGGGGGATATGTTATTCAGTTATTTGGATACAGAAGGGTAGGTTGCGGGTTAGAAGAGGGAAAGAGGTTTGTATTTATATAGCGCTTGCTACCCCTTGATGGAGTTTTGAAGCACTTTATTGGCGAGTTGCACGCTACTCTGGAACCTATAAGAATTACTGTTGAATTAGTATGGCGAAACATGAAAGTTTTTTTAGTGGTGGATATGTTAGTCAGTTATGTGGATTGAGAAGGGTTGGGGAGTGATAGAAAAGGGAAAAAGGTTTGCATTTATATATCGCTGGTAACCCTGATGGGGTGTTGAAACGCTTCATTCAGCGAATAGCACGCTACTCTGGAACCCATAAAGGATTAGTGGTGAATTAGTATAGTGGAATATGGAAATTGAGAAGTGAACATGGTAGTCAGTTATTTTGATTGAAAAGGATAGTGGAGGGACAGAAGAGTAAGATTATTTTTTTTGAGGTCATAGCAGTAGGAGGAGTCTATTGGATAAGTAAAAAGGGGTTTTTGAGGGGAAGAGTCAGAGGGGAGAGTTTATAAAGGTTTGTTTTGGGGATCGGTATAGTAAAAAAGAGGTGTCAGATGATGCAAGGAGGGATAGAGTAGGAGAGAGTCCAGAAAGGGTTATTTTGGGGATCATAGTAGTGGTAAGGGGTTTGGGATAAATGAGAGAGTGGGTGTAGAGGATACATTGATAGATGTATAGGGTGAGAGATAGGGTAGTGCATTGAAAAGAGTAGTAGAAAGTAGTTTGAGATGAGTCAGAAGGTTGGGCCAGAGGATATATTGAGAGAAGTATAGGCTGAGAAATAGGGTAGTGAATTTGAAATGCTAAATTAGAAGAAAGTGGTAAATATATAGATCCATAAGTACATTGAAAGTATATAGATGCATAAAGGAGGCAAATATATATAGATTAAAGATATTGACAGAGGTACAGGATGAGAAATAGGGTAGTGCATTGGATATGCTTTTTCAGGAGAAAGGTAACAGACACACAGATCCAAGTACATGCAATGTACATAGATGCACAATGGAAGTAAGTACATGTAGACCAAAGATGATTTTTATTCATTTATTTATTTATTTATTTATTTATTTATTTATGTACAACATAATTATTCTACAAGTTTATACAAAGCAATACACAAAGATAGGTACATATCTATAGTGAAAATAAATGCTTATATACAGAGGAATATGCTGTAAAGTTTGCATATGGTGCTTATGTGGGGAAGAGAGTAGTTTTCTGAAGATAAGGTGGTTGTCGGTGGATCTTTCGTTGGGGGGTAAAGAGTTCCATAGTTTGGAAAAATATATTTGTTTAAAATATTGATTTTTTAATTATTGTTATGCATTTTAGTATATATTTTAAATGTATGTGATGTATTTATTTTGTATAAGATTTTTTTGTAATATATGTGTTAAATCTTTAGTAGTTATCAATTTTAGTTTTGCGTTTTTTAGTTCTGTAGCAGGTTGTGGGTTTATAGGGGAATAGGGTGGGAAGTATTTTATAGTGTTAATTCTTTGAAGCAATATATTATTAATTAATTATTAATTGGTTGTTAATTGATATTAATTAATTAATTGCTAATTAATTATGGTAATTGTGTACATTCTTTAGGTGCAGGTTGTGGGGTTTATAGGGGTAAAGGGTGGAAAGAAATTTATTTTAATTAATTAATAATAAGTTGTTGATTAGCATTAATTACTTAATTGAAAATTAAATATGGATATTGTGTAATTGATTTTAAGTACGGGTTATGGGGTTTATAGGGGTAATGGGTGGGAAGTAATTTATTTTTGATTAATAATTAGTTGGTAATTGATATTAATTAATTGATTGAAAATTAATTTTGGAAATTGTGTAATTGAGTTTTGGTGCGGGTTGTGGGGTTTATAGGGGTAAAGTTTGGGAAGTAATTTATGTTTAATTAATTAATAATTGGTTGATCATTAATAATAATTAATTTATATTTAATTAGGGTAATTGTTTATATTTTTGTGTGTGGGTTTTAATTTCATTGGGTTAAAGGGTGGGGAGCACATTAATTTTACTTACTTTATAATTAGTTATTAAATAATATTAGTTTGTTTATTGAAAATAACTTTTAATTGTGTAATTCATTTTTTACAGTTTAATTTTAGGTGTGAGTTGTGGGGATTATAGGGGTAAAGTGTGGGACGTTAATTAATTTGTATGCGTTTTAATTTGTTTTTAAATTAATAATATTTCTTTAATTGGTAATTAGGTATGTTAAATATGAAAGAAAATTTCTTTTACATTTAGATGTGGGTTGTGAATTGTGTGCTGTTATAGGGTAGGAAATAAACAAAACTAAATGTCTGTAACAATTAATGTTTTTGTTTGTAAATATTTTCTAATTAAATATATTTATTTGTTTGAAAATTATTTTTTCTTTTATTTAATATAATATTTTTAGGTATTTGTCATATGTATTTAACATTGTAATATGCTTTTAGTTTTTTTTATTTTTATAATAAATATATTTGTATTTGAATTTATAACAAATTTATATTTTTTTATTTGTTTTGTTTTTTAAATATTTTGTTGTTCATATTTTGTTTGTTTTTAGTTTTGAATTGACTGGAGTGGGAATATTAATTGTTACCCCTCTACAATCCAACACTTTCCCTACGGTTGCACTCACTGGAGTGGGAATAGTAATTTTTACCTCTCTCCTATCCAACAGTTTCCCTACTGTTGCACTCATTGGAATGGAAATAGTAATTTTTACCCCTATGCTATCCAGCACTTTCCTTACAGTTACACTTATTGGAGTGGGAATAGTCATTTTTACCCTCCGCTATCCTATTGTTGCACTAACTGGAGTGGGAATAGTAAATTTTATTCCTCTGCTATCCAACACTTTCTCTACTGTTGTACTGACTGGAGTGGGAATAGTGATTTTTACCCCTTCGATATCCAACACTTTCCCTACTGTTGCACTTATTGGAGTGGAAATAGCAATTTTTACCCCTTCGCTATCCAACACTTTCCCTAGTGTTGCACTCATTGGAGTGGGAATAGTAAATTGTATTCCTCCACTATCCAACACTTTTCCTACTGTTGCACTCACTGGAGTGGGAGTAGTAATTGTTACCCCTTCAATATCCAACACTTTCCCGACTGCTGCACTTCTTGGAGTGGGAATAGTCATTTTTACCACTCCGGTATCCAACACTTTCCCTACTGTTGCACTCATTGGAGTGGGAATAGTAATTTTTACCCCTCCCCTAGCCAACACTTTGGTGCCGATTCCGATCCGTTAAAAAAAAAATTACCGTCCGACTCGTATCTGTATTTTTTTACGTATGAATCGTACAAGTCCCGTACAAACGGCGAAGTACGATTCGTACGTGAAAAATACATTCGCATCACTGCGGGAAAAGTCTACGAGACGTCCTCAGACAGTTTTACATACAAATCGTAAAACTGAAGTCTGAGCGCGCAAGTACGATCCGTACCGTCCATCCGAAAACACAAGCGCATGGAAAAGGCCCCATACGGAGCGAACGCCGTACCACTCGTATCCGGGTAAACTTGTGCCCGGGATACGAGTCGTACAGCCCCTCCCTCCCCCATATGTCTGCACCGTACCCTCACCATGTCGGCACTCTACACCAGCCCCGTACGTGTACGCACCGTACCCCACCACCGTACCCCAGCCCCGTACATGTACGCACCGTACCCCACCACCATACCCCAGCCCCTTACTTGTACGCACCGTACCCCACCACCATACCCCAGCCCCTTACTTGTACGCACCGTACCCCACCACCGTACCCCAGGCCCGAACTTGGACGCACTGTATCCCAGCGCCCTACACCAGCGCCCTACCCCAGCCCCGTACCCCAACACAGTACCCCAGCACCGTACATGTATGCACCGTACCCCACCAACGTACCCCAGGCCTGCACATGGACGCACCGTACCCCAGCGCCATACAACATGCCCCTACTTGGATGCACCATACCCCAGCGCCGTACCCCATGCCCCTACTTGGACGCACCGTACCCCAGCGCCGTACCCCAGGCCCGGACTTGGACGCACCGTACTCCAGCGCCCTACCTCAGCCCTGTACCCCAACACCGTACCCCAGCACCGTACTTGTACGCACCGTACCGCACCACCGTACCCCAGGCCCGTACTTGGACGCACCGTACCCCAGCGCCGTACAACATGCCCCTACTTGGACGCACCGTACCCCAGCGCTGTACCCCAGCCCCGTACTTGGACGCACCATACCCCACCACCGTACCCCAGCATCCCGTATGTATGAACCGTACAACAACATTGCATATGTGAGCACTGTACAACAACATCGCGTATGTACGCACCTTACATACGCTAAAACTACTCGTACAGAACCAGGACACTGTAAAACAGCACAAGGAGGGTCAATTCGCCTCGCACAACACCACAAAACACGTCTACAGTACAAAAAACATCTAAAAGACTGACCTGGCACATCCAAACAGGCAAACAGAGGTCCAAACTCACAACCACCTCTTATAACACACCCACCAAAATGTCAAACCCAGCCACACCCACAAATGGACCAATAAAAAGGGCCCACACCCACAAACCATGAGCCTTTGCAACAGACCCACTGCTGACAGACACCACACACAAACAACAGCACCCATACACCTCAACTTACACACCTTAACACAACCTCCTTCACACATACCCCCTCTTCACATTCACACACACATCTACACATTCACACCCACACACCCACAACCATCCACACCCACACCCCACACCATGCCCACAGACAAGAATCCAAAGTTCACAAGGGAGGAGCTGGACATCCTTGTCAACGAAGTCATCAGAGTCGAGCCACAGCTCTTTGTAACATTGGTCAGACAGACCAGCATAGCCGAAAAATCACGCCTGTGGCAGAGGATCGTCGATCGGGTGAATGCTGTTGCGCCCATCAGAAGGACCAGCAATGAATGCCAAGCCAGCTGGTACGATCTGCGGAGGGCAGTCAAGCGCAAAAGGAACGAGGACTACGCCCAGAGTAACATCACTGGAGGTGGGCTGCCCCGCAGACCTGTACATTACCATCCCTGGGAGGAGAAGGTGATGGCCCTGCTTCCGCCGGTGGGAGTACACGGAGTCGAAGGAGTTGCCGAGCCTGGTGAGTACACAAACAACTTACGTAACATGGGGGCAATGGCATCCACACCCCAACTACAACAAATGCACTCACCTACCCCCAAGCCCTCACCGGACACAACCACACTCAAAAACAACGCTCATGCCAATAACATGTGTATGACCCATTCACAAAGCAAGGCCATGCCATGTCCCAGCCTACACAAACCACAAACCCAAGACTGGATGTCCGGGATGCTGGGAGGGTGGGGATCACTAAACACATTGTACAACTCAGAAACAGACACCATTGCCCTCAGCCCATATGGCCCAGGTACATACCCATGCACCATGCACAATGCACAGGGACTGGCAAAGTACTGACAAGGTAGCTGACACTTGGCCCTGCTGTAGGCAGCACAAGACCCTCCTGTGACAACTGCAAACTCTAACACAAACACAACAAGCTCAGATATCTAGGACAGGAACTCACACTCACTGACTTGGCAGCATGCTCCATGGGGGGACAGATACATCACCTGGGAGACCCACTGCAAAATCACACTACACCCACCAGCAGGCACCGTCAATCAATCAACAATCGATCAGGGTACTTGTAAGGCGCGCTACTTACCTGTGAGGGTCTCAAGGCGCTGAGGGGGGGGGTTCCACTACTGCTCGAAGAGCCAGGTCTTGAGGAGCCTTTTGAAGGCAAGTAGGTCTTGGCTCAGTCGTAGGTGAGTTGGGAGGGTGTTCCAGGTCTTGGCGGTGAGGTAGGAGAAGGATCTCCCGCAGGCAGCCGTACGTTGGATGCGGGGGATAGCTGCGAGGGCGAGGCTGCTGGAGCGGAGCTGGTGGGTGGGGGTGTAGAAGCTGAGTCTGATGTACAGGTAGGCTTGTCCAGTGTTGTGGAGTGCTTTGTGTGCGTGGGTGAGGAGCTTGAAGGTGATCCTCTTGTCGATGTGGAGCCAGTGCAGGTCACTCAGGAGGGGGGTGATGTGGCTGTGGTGGGAGGCGTTGACGATCAGTCGTACGGAGGCGTTTCGAAAGCGTTGTATCCGCCGTTGGTGTTTGGATGAGAGTCCTGCATAGAGTGCATTGCCGTAGTCCAGTCAGCTGCTGACGAGGGCCTGTGTCACTGTTCTACTTGTTTTGGTCGGGATCCACCAGTAGACCCGGCGGAGCGTGCGTAGGGTGTCGTAGCAGGAGGAGGAGACGGCGTTGACCTGCTTGGACATGGAGAGGGAGGATGCGAGGATCAATCCTAGGTTGCGTGCGTGGTGGGTGGGTGTCGGTGCTGTCCCCAGAGCGATCGGCCACCAGCAGTCATCCCAGGCTGAGGGTGTGGGTCCCAGGATGAGGACCTCCGTCTTGTCCGAGTTCTGTTTCAGATGGCCGCTCCGCATCCAATCGGCGATGGACCTCAGCCCTTGTGGATGTTTGTTTTGGCGGTGTGAGGGTCCTTGGTGAGGGAGAGTATGAGCTGGGTGTCATCGGCGTAGGAGATATTTTTGAGGTTGTGGTGGCAGGCCACTTGTGTGAGGGGGGCCATGTGGATGTTGAACAGCGTCGGGCTGAGGGATGATCACTCACCCCTCACACAAGCACACACCCCCGGGGCAGCCAATGGAGTTACCCACCCTCACAATGGACATGTGACACAACAAGATCAAGCCACAGCCAAAGAAGCATCCAAGCCCAAATTCGACATGTCAAACACCCTGGAGAACATTTCAATCAGTCCCCTGCAACATACCCATCCACAAGTGAATATTGATGTGAATGCTAGGCACATACAACTACCTGGAGGAACTGTGGCAAATAGAATATGTATGAAACATGGATGTCGCATTAAGCAGCATTAACATTGTCTCTCTCTCACACACAGGGCAACGTCATGGATCTCCCCCCAACAATGGGGGAGAAGAATCACAGTCCCAGGCTCGGGAGGAACGTGATCCCACCGGCAGCGACACCTCACAACACTCCGCGGATGACCCCAAACCCACCTGGCCCCTCTGGTGTCCAAGCCCCTGCAGCACCTGCTTCAGGTACATCTGTGCCAACCACCACCCCCATTACTGCCACATCCCAGGAGACACCCAGGGGTCCTGCCCACACTGAACAACTGAGCCAGTCTGACCTGGAGGGACAAGGTTCGCCAGGCACCCAGGAGGAGGCAGCCAACACCAACACTGCCATCCCTCAGGGATCCCGTAGACTCGATGTGCCCACAACGGCAGGCCAGGCTCGTGTGGGCAGGGGTGGTGGGAGTGGAGGCAGGCGGAGGCGAGAACCTGACCAGACAGCTGAAGGGACCGGTATGTCACACGTCCGCAACATCATGGAGGCATACCGGCGTGACACCAGGGCCATCAGTCAGGTAGTGGCAACCCTCACAGACATTAAGAATCAGCAGGCCGAGCAACACGCCAGTCAACAACAACAGCAAGGATGGATGGAGGCAAGACTGGCTGAGCTCCTGGCGGTGCAAAGGGACATAAGCCATTCACTCAGTCGGATCGCCGGCAACATGGGCAACCCTCCCTGTGACACCAAGCGCAGACCAGCACCAGCCACAGGGAGGGAGGAGGAGGAGGAGGAGGAGGAGGATTCGTCCGACGGAGCATCCCAAACATCTTCAAGGCCTGCATCTGAGGGTCCCCGGAGGAAGGTGGGTCGTCCACGGAAAAGACCGTGAGAGGCAGCGGACCATCCACATCTCCCAGGTCACCTAGCCTGGCACCTGGCCTTCATGCGCAACAGCAGCACATCATTCACTGACATTCTCTGCTACATGGACTTGCTGGTCAAAGTCTGACCAATGATGACCAACACTGTGGTCTGGACTCTGATGACTTCAAATGCCAAGGATACCATCTCCCCCTGTGAACTTTGGATTCTATGCACCCGGTAGAGCACCTTATTTTATCTACCAAAACACGCACCCCACCGAGAATAAAACTATTTTTTTTCATGAGATGTTGCAGTCATTTTGCATTAGTCCACAACATACGTGTGTGTAAATGTCAAACTATGCCTGAGTGTTGAACTAACTCCAGCCATCCATACCCTGGGATCTGAGTCTGGTACAGGACACAGATGGGTCACAATGTATCATCCGATATAGCCTGGGAGCACAATACTCACCCGTGATGGCCTCAAGCTGCTGAGGGGGGGCTTGAAATACTGTGCGGACACACCAATCAGGAAGAGGATCATGAAGGCCTAGAGGTCATGGCTCATGTGGAGGTTCCCGGGGAAGGAGTCCCAGGTATGTTTGTCCAGGCGTGAGAACCATCTCCTTCATGCTGGAGTGTTGTGGATGTGAAGAATGGTGGCCAGGCCAAGTTCGGATGCATTGAGTTGGGCCAACGGGGTCTTGGATGACAGACGTACAAGGTTGATTTTGGGGTCTGGGGTTGTTGACTGCCTCCTGAGTGTGTGTGAGGAGTGTGAAGATCATCCTGCAGCACACAGTGATCCCTTGCAGCTATCTCAGGTGGACGGTGATGTGGATGGGGTGCGGGATGTTGAAGCTGAGTTGTGCAGATGCACCCTGGATGTGGACAAGTTTCCCGTGAGTTTGGATGTACTTGCTCCGTAGAGGGCGGGGCAGTAGTTGACACGGCTGGTGTCGTGGACCTGGGGGATGGTCTGTCTTTCCTTGGAGTGGATCTATCTGAGGATCATGTGCATCATGCAGAGGGTGTTGCAGCATGAGGTACAGATGCTGGTGATTTGCATGGCAAATGTGAGTGACAAATCCATGATGCACACCATCTTGTGTGCGTGGCCACTGGGTGCTTGTGTAGGGCCCCTGCGGGTGGGACACAAGGAGTTGAGCCAGCTGTAAGGGGACAATCCTCAGATGCTTACCTCAGTCCTGTACAAGTCCAGCCTCAGGTGGCTGATGTTCAGCCATTCATCCACAGACCTCATGCCTTCTTGAATGTTGGAACTGGCAATGGCTGGGTCTTTGGTGAGGGTGAGGAGCACCTGGGTGTCAATGGCATACGACATGATGATGATGTTGTGTGCGCATGTGATGGTGGAGAGGGGGGTCCTGGACACATTGAAGATTGACATGCTGAGAGATGATCCCTGGGCCATGTGCCAGATGACGCCACTATACCACATGCTGAAGGTTTGAGTCCCACTCCCATGGCCTTGCTAGTGGAAGGAGCCGGTGTGGAGCAGGAGGGACATGATCTGGTTGGTGTGACAGGGCCTGGAAGGCGAGGCAGCGCTGTGTAGGCAGTTGGAGTTGCACACTCAGCATGCAAAGGTGTCATGTGTGCGCTTAGGGTATGCCTGAGAGCAGGCGGTTGAGTTTCGTATAGACATTGCTTGGAGGGTGGCTACAACATCAGACTGTAGTGTGATGTGGGTCATGCAAGGACATGAGGGTTGTGCAATGTGCACGTTGCATGTGCTGACGGTCCTGCCTTTGGCACCGCGTGGACCCAACAGTGGCACAGACAAGATGATGACAGCCAAATGAATGGGTGGAGGGAGGCAGGGAGGAGCATCTTTGAGGTGTGTGTGTCGCCGAATCCCGCCACTTTGTGGGCCCTTGCTGCAGGGGCCGCAGCATGTCCTTGAAACTATGCCAAAAGTAGCACACAAAGACAAGGATGTCAGAAAGGACAACTGCAACAGGCGTATGTAAAGGAAGGAGTGTCCGTTTACCCATGGAACACCCAGAGAAAATGGATGCACAATCACCAAAGATGACTGACACAGGATCAGGAAACAGAAGGCCGAGCCGCGCACAGGAGACACACCCTCAGCAGGCGTTGACGGCCCGTCGTGGGGACCAACATGCCCAAATACATGCACAACCATGGAATTCAAGCACAATCGAGATTCTAACCCATGAAGAACTGCATGCATGTAGCCAAACTATACATAGACTCATATGCACAATCTTTGAAACTATGCCAGAGATGACGCATGCAAAGTGGCAAGAGACCTGCATTGACAGAGATGAGGCACCTTGGAGGGTGAGGAACCCCTTTATTACTCAGGCCCACACTAAGGGAAAAGCATCAATATGAACAGACACACAGGTCATTTGGCAGAACATGTGGGACCTACACTGGACACCCCCTTCACAACACAGATTTAGTAAATCCAAATGGCCTGGCACACAAGTTAAGGGGATGAGCCAAACACCCCCTTCTGCACCCGAAGAGGCTGCAATTCCCCATTGAGCCTGTTATGGGGATGTCCCACACCATGTCCACCCGTAGCATCCCATATGTTTCTGAGGGAAGTTATACACACATTGATGCCTTCATCAGAATCCACAATCCATTAGAGATGACTGTCACAAAGGTTGACTATCAATTCATGGGAGTCATGCTACATGTCATGTGCCCCATGGTGAGTGGACATATATGCATGGTAACCCAACATGCACAGGAGTAGTCCCCACACATTCCAAACACCTAACAACCCCAAAATGCCTTGCTGCAATCCTCACCCAAAATGACTTTTCCACATGTCCGTGCATGGAACGCTGATTCAGCACAAGTTGCAATACTCATGAGGAATAGCAGGAGGCCAACGATGACACGACCAGACATCATGCGCAAGAACCTGTGGATGACAGACACACAAGCAGTCAGCTAAAAGATTGTTATCCGCATACATGGTCAGTTACTCTACAGGAATAATGTTGTCACCATGCGATTAGAAAAATTAGGGTCACAGCTCAAATGAGTGGAATGACATCATCACTCGAGTGACACATCAAAACACACATCTAAGTCACTTTGCATACAGTCAGCTGGACACACACATTGCAACACATGCCACACAAGGCTCCAAGCGTGCACACTCAGACCCAGTGACTCACCATTATGAGAAGAAGTTGCGTATGAGCTGACTCCGGATATCCTCCTCCGGCCTCCTCCTCACTTGCCTCGTGACCAAGCACTTCATCCTCCACGGGTGGATGTTCCTGCTCATGCTGCTCCAGGATTAGTAGCACTGCCTTCTCCACTGCCATGTTGTGCAGCATGCATCACACGAGGAAGATTTTGCAGAACTTCGGCGGTGCATTTGGGAGGGACCAGCCTGTCCTGTGAAGGCACCGAAATCAGCTCTTCAGGAGGCCAAACGTCCTCTCAATCACTCGCCTGGTCTGCCCGTATGCATCGTTGTAACGGTGATCTGCAGCTGATCTTGGGTTGCGGAGAGGCGTCATCAGCCATGGCATTTTGGGATAGCCAGAGTCCCCTACATGGAAACATCATGTAAAAAAGTGGGTCAGGAGATGCCGTAAGATACAAAGATACCGCAAAACACAGGACAAAGCGAGTATACCCACCAACAAGACATGCTCGTTCGTTGTGCAGCCGCAGCATCATTTGTGGCACCCTGCTACGCCTCATGATGTAGGCATCGTGTGCTGACCCTGGAAAACGTGCACAGACATGGGAAATCAGCAAGTTAGCAAGACACACCACAAGGGCATTTATAGAGTGGTAATGTTTACGGTTGCGATAGGCGACCTTCTGTGCCTGTGGTGGTACAAAAGCCACATGTGTCCCATCAATTAACCCAATGACATGGGGCATCCCTCCCAGGGCATAGAAATCACCCTTGACACCTGTCAACTCCTCAGGAGTCAGAAAATGGATGAATTCATCCAGGTGCTCCAACATGGCTGCCAAAACATCATGCAGGACACGGCTGAACATCGTCTGGGACATGCCACCAACATCAGCTGTGGTGAATTGAAACGTACCTGTGGCAAAAAAATGTAGGGCTGCCATCACCTTCATCTTGGGGGTCAGCACAGTAGGATAACTGTGTCGCGGTTGGAGGTGTAGTGCCAGCCTGTTTGAAAGGTCCTCAATCAACTGTTGGGTGAATCGGTAACGGCGTATGCAGTCACGTTCCCTCATGGCACCCAAGTCTGGCATTGGTCTGGGGACAGGCGGTGCCCTGCAGAAATTTGGAATGAATAACGAAGAGTGAGAACATAACAACATCAATGTCAATGAACTGAGCACATGCTCAACTGCTAATACACATCTGCTAAATACAGAGTCTGGTCTGTGCAATACATCCAGGACACGTATGCCAGCCAGGTGATACTCCTACGAAAAGCCAGCTACACCCGTTGATTGTCAAGTCTACATGACATGCCCTGAAACGAGCTGTGGGCCAGTGTCAGTGAATAGCTAGAAACATCACAAGAGTGACATACATCCACATCTCAGCATTTTAAGGATGTCATCTCATACAGACAGCTGACGGCAAGCTAGACGCACAAATCACATGGAATGTCAAATGTACAGATCACACACATTGTGATGAAGGGGTACATGTGAAAACAGAAAACACAGACATTGAGACGACGCAGATATGTCCTAATGTCAAAATATTAAGTTAGATGCATACAGACACACGTTACGTGGAAATCCACATGTCGCATGGTTTGCGTAGATGTGTGCCATGCCCATCTACACACAGACACATGTTGGATGCAGCAACAGCAGATGCAGTTGACGGAACACCAACAGCAAGCTCATGGGAACACATGACACACACATGACATAGTCACATCGTTGCACGCTGGTCGTTAAATGTCAGTTGTTAGTGTCCCTGTCCCTGGCATCAGGGGACAATTGCGGGTGATGGTGACTGTGTCATACCAGTGATGCTGTGCTTGACACGTTTGTACTACATGCACACATGTGCAAAGTGTGAAGGGGAAGTGTGCCACATAGTGCCCCATCACAAATGACATGTGTACACAGGTCATCACACATCAATTGTGCAAATACATGAGGAGACATGTGCAATATCACTGCCTGACACACCTAGGCCCTTCACATGTAGGACAGCAATGACAATGACTTGATGTACATCCTTGTGCGAGTCTGAGACCTCCATTCCTTTCGTGTGCGCATCCTCTCAACAGTGTAAGCGTGTGAAACGCACCGTACACGCGCTCTGAGGGCATGTGTACGGTCTGTATCACTAGAGTTGTGTGGCCGTAGGAGCACGCGTGGTATGGACCATACAAGTACGGTCCGTATCGCTATAGTAGTGGTGCCCTAGGAGCACTTGTGGTACGGACCGTACACACGTACGTGTACTACCAGTGCCTACACGTACGTGTACGCACTGGTAGTACACGTACGGGTACATGTACTACCAGTGCCTACACGTACATGTACGCATTGGTAGTACACATATGGGTACGTGTACTACCAGTGCCTACACGTATGTGTACTACCAGTGCCTACACGTATGTGTACTACCAGTGCCTACACATACGTGTACTACCAGTGCCTACACGTACGTGTACGCACTGGTAGTACATGTACGGGTACGTGTACTACCATTGCCTACACGTACGTGTACTACCAGTGCCTACACGTACGTGTACTACCAGTGCGTACACGTACGTGTAGGCACTGGTAGTACACGTACACGTACGTGTAGTACCAGTGCGTACACGTATGTGTAGGCACTGGTAGTACACGTATGTGTAGGCACTGGTAGTACACATACCTGTACGTGTACTACCAGTGCGTACACGTACGTGTAGGCACTGGTAGTACACGTACCCGTACGTGTACTACCAGTGCGTACACGTATGTGTAGGCACTGGTAGTACACGTACCCGTATGTATAGTACCAGTGCGTACACGTATGTGTAGGCACTGGTAGTACACGTATGTGTAGGCACTGGTAGTACACATACCTGTACGTGTACTACCAGTGCGTACACGTACGTGTAGGCACTGGTAGTACACGTACCCGTACGTGTAATATCCGTGCCTACACGTACGTGTAGGCACTGGTAGTAGACGTTCCCGTACGTGTACTACCAGTGCGTACATGTACGTGTAGGCACTGGTAGTATACGTACCCGTACGTGTACTACCAGTGCCTACACATACGTGTAGGCACTGGTAGTAGACGTACCCGTACGTGTACTACCAGTGCGTACATGTACGTGTAGGCACTGGTAGTACACGTACGTGTAGGCACTGGTAGTACACGTACCCGTACGTGTACTACCAGTGCGTACACGTACGTGTAGGCACTGGTAGTACACGTACGTGTAGGCACTGGTAGTAGACGTACCCGTACGTGTACTACCAGTGCGTTGGTAGTACACGTACATGTAGGCACTGGTAGTACACGTACCCGTACGTGTACTACCAGTGTGTACACGTACGTGTCAGAGGCACTGTGCAACTGGTGCCATAGGGGTACGTGTGAAACACACCGTACCTGTGTGTGGATTTGAAAAGTACATAGGGGACACATAAGGGACAAGTATTAGGCACTAAATGCATGCTGGTTGTCATGGATACAGAGTTTTCAGTTCAAATTTTTCCATCAGGTGGCCTGGAAAAGTCAGTTGGCCACCAAATACAATGTTGCAAAGTGGTTGTTGACTTGACATTATGCTCAAAATTTGAACGATGCAAATGCTGTCACTGGTGTATGTGGAAAGGGATTGGAGTAAACGTAAGATGCGAATGAATATGACCAATCACTATGTACTCCTCCAAATGAATTCCCCTCAGCAAGACAGATATAAGTCAGCCAGAACCCATGAGAGGGCACTTGCCTGCACAACTTTCCTGTCGACAACACTGCTGCTGTCTGTGCTTCCTCTGGCACCATATCAAGGTCTGTGGAGAGGGCCCAGCCATTCACCCAGGAGGAGAATGAGGCATTGCTGGATGCCATCCTCCCAAAGTACCCCAGCCTGTATGGGAGACCAGGGGAGCAGGTGAGTGCAGACTCCACTAGCTTTGACTGTGCACCTTTTTTGTGACTGTCACTTCTTGCATTGTGTCCAGGTGTGACAGACATGCAATGTTGTTTAGAGTGGGTCCCAGGGGGGGAATGGCTTATGTCTCCCATTCAGAGCATGATGTAGTTCATGTGTGCACTCCTCACTTGCATTGTGCTTACTGTGACATTGACTGCGTAGTGCATGACACATTCAGCCTGGCTAATCCTTTGTGGCATTTTTTGGCTAAAGTCCTGAGGTGATTCAGTGGTCCCCCCGGTGTGACAGGCGACTGTACCCACAGATGTGTGTGAGTTGAGTGGAGCTGTGGTGAGAGTGTCCAAGTGATGTGTACGCCCCCTGGACATTGATGTGTGTGAATGTTCCTTGTCATTTGGGTGAGTGTCTATGTGAAGTGTTGCACCACAGCTGCATGGAGGAGGCAACAGCTCTACCCATCTGATGTGAGAAGTAAGCCGTGCTGTGTGTCTGACTTGCTGAGGTAGACCCACACCTGTGACACCCCAAAGGCAAGTGGCACATGTGCAGAGTGAGGTTTGTATCCGCTGTTGCCAATGGCATGTTATTGATCTGTGCCTGTGTGTGTCTGTGTACTCTGCTGAGGTTGCGTCAGTGGCCTGGGGCATGTAACTGCTTGTAGGTTCTGTCCATCAGCCTGGTGTTGCTTGTGATGCACAGTGTGTGCCATGTTCATGGAGTGTGTCGCACCCCTCATGCCACCTGTGTACTTTATATGCCATGTAGTGCATTGGGGCTTCCACAGAGGCCAATGTCCATATGACTAAGATGCTATTCCTTGGCAGCATCCTATGCCCTCTTCAACATATCAAAGATGTTCAAATGTGTGTCTCTCTGACATGGAGCAGGTGTAGTGATGTTGTCTCACTTTGTCATCCTCACAGGTAACTGCCTACGCGAAGGGGGAGATCTGGAAGCGGGTCGTCAGGGCCGTGAGATCGGTGGAGGGTCGCAGTTGGCACCTAGCCCAAGTAAGAAAACGGTGGCAGGACAGCCGGTGCTGGACCCAGAGGATTGCCCGGGTCCTGCTGAGGGACTCACCTCCACACCCCCATGGAGGGCACCGACGCCTGACCCACCAGATGAAGCGTGTCCTGGCGGTGGTCTTCCCTAACATGGATAAGCGGTTACAGGATATACAGCAGCAAGTAGGGGGTAGGTACATGTGTGTTTGTTGTGTGTCACCAGCTTTTGGAAGTGCTCAGTCGCCTGGATACACTGCCAGGGTTTATATGTGCAGTGCATATCCTTTTCCCCCAAGTCAACCGGTGCTGTTCTTCCTCCCTTCCCCTCCTTGACATGTGTTCCCTGGTCTGTGTGTAATCACTATTGCACATGGTCATCTAGGCTGCCAGTTAATCCAAGTACACATTGCTTTCTGCATCATGTGTGGGGGTGGTCTGTGACATGTGTTGGTACCTTGCCTGTGCCCTGTCCTGTTCAGTCATTTGGGGGTCCATATTTGTTGGCACTGATGCTGAGTCTCAACATAGGAGTGTGAGGTTTCAAATTAACAGACTTGCAGCATGCATGACCGATGTTGTGGCCTCAGACATGATGTGCTTGAGTGGGAGATATGCATAGTGCCGGGATGGTTGCTCATGTTACAGTCAGATCATTCCAGGACCATGGAGCAGTGTGCCCACTACAGTCCCATGAGACACCCTTGCCTCGGAATCATGTGTGTCATCCAACACTGTGCCCATTCTCTGTGTGTTCAGCATAGGTTGGCCTCTGTGGCATTGTTCCCTGGCCTCATTTGTATTTATCTAAAGTGTGCTACATGTGTCCACTGTACAGGGTGACCCCATTTGGCTTGTGCATCCTCACACTGGGAAGTGCCTGTGTGTCTATGTACAACTATCTGTTGATGGTTGTTTGTTACAAATATGTGTTGGCAGCCTCACGAGGTGATGTGGAGTACATTTAGGAATTCTTGATGCACATTTTAGTAAACCCAGATTAAGAGGTGTAACTTCTTGATCTGTCTCAATCACATTGTCTCAGGTTGGGGGGTTTGTGCGGGCAAGGCCTACATGTCCAAACCTTATGTCTCCTTGCCAGGTCTGACCTGTGTGTGATAATTGTCTGGAAAGACACTCAACATGCAGTGACCCAGTCATGTTGTGCAGGGTTTAATGTTTGTGCTTTGCAGCATGTATCAAAAGTTTAAATACATGATTCCTGCTCATCCATTTTTGGCACCAGTGTGTGGTCCAGATGCTACGTAGTTTGGTCTTTGTGTGCTGACACGTGTGTGGACATTCTTGGTTGCCATGAGGGTGTCTCCTCAGTGCAGGTGCTCCTTATTCCAACACAATTGCAGGCCCATTAGCTTATGCATTGTCCTGTGTTTGGACATGTGTGCCACTCCACATGACAGGCAGTGTGTCAGATGTGTTGCCAACTGTGTCATCACGGTACAGATGGCCATTTGACAGGTGGCATGATTCAAGTTGTTAGTCAAGAAGTCTTGAACCTTGGCACTCACTACACTTGTCAACATGTCTTAATTTTTTCAATGCTTGACTTTGATGTTTTGTTGTGAAGGACAATAATGTGCCTGCATGACAGATGTCTCCCAAGGAAGTGCACAACAAACCACCTTTACACTTTCAGGGGACACGCTGGCACATTTTAAAGAAAGGCACAGTTCGAATTACACTTTTGTTTCAGATTATACATATACATGTTCCCACAGTGTGGTGGCATTTGGGTAAGTCCTTGGTTGTTGCTGATACCAACTTACGAGTGTCAAGTCATCCAGACCGCCATGTATATGTACTTACTGAAACCCCATTTCTTTCTAACAGTGGCTTATTTGAATAAGGCTGGCAGCTCATACAATGACTGTGTAAATGTAGTTTTGTGTGCACCTCCTTGTGTGACTTCTTTTATACAGGCACATGTGTGTTCTGTTCACAAAGTGGCACATTCACACATTCTAAACATGTAGATTGTGTAAAGTGTTGTGATTCCCAAGGGATCACAATGTATTTCGTTTGGGTTTCCAAAGTACTCACAGGTCTCTGAGTGTGGGGACACCTTCAGCATTGCGGTCTGTTATTTAGCCTTGGGTGCACCCATACTGTTTCGTTCACAGTAAACAAGAGGTGGCATGCCTTCATAGTATTGCTGTGCTCAACTGTTCCCAGACACTAGCTTCTCTCTATAATTCAATATCAAGTTATTTGCTGTTGTGTCCTATTTTTCCTTGTTTCCAAGTGGCATGGTGGGTCAACCAACTGGGGAGTGCAGGGCTTACATATGTGCAGAGTAATCTAGATGTTTCTCATGATGCATTTCCTGATATGCACTGTGACCTATTCTGTTTGGACTCATGTGTCAGATGTATACAGGTGACTGATTATTTTCTGTATCTTCACCTTGCACACAGCATCAGCGGAGGACACCGAGGGAGACACATGCACGGACCTGGAGGAGGGATCCAGCACCGGTGCCAACAGGACCTGTCTGGTGGCGACACCGACTACGACGCTGACGGGTCCGAGGCTGATCTCCTCGAGGGGGCGGAGGCTGCTACAACACCTGGCAGCAGCACAACATCTGTCACAGCCTCCTCCATTCCCATCACCGCCCTCCCAGTTGCTCCGGTCCCTTCTGTCCGTGCAGGGCACCACCATGTCTCCTTTGTACCAGGCACCGCACCCGCTGCCCCTGGGACCCCTGCTGCCCTCACTGCAGAGTCTGTGGACATTCAGCGGCAGTTGCAGGTTGGCCAGACATCGATTCTGAATGTCCTCCATGGCCACACCAGACTGCTGACACAGATGGTGTCGTTCATGGAGGGCATGTCAGCAGCGATGTCTGACCAACGGATGTTGCTGAGGTCCATGGACTCTTCAATGACTGCAGCAGTGAGTCTCCTGCAGCACTTCGTCCCCCCCTACCCCTGTCCCATCCACATTTCCCACTCCCGTGCCTGTCCCATGCACACCCAGACATTCCCAAGCACGCACCCCACCAGACACAGGCAGCATACACGTAAGGGAAAGCACACACCTCCTGGCACGCACACTCAGGGGGATAAAGGCACACCCACTGGGTCTGGGGCACACAGGCATACATGCAGCCACAGTCTGAGTCCGCATGCCTCACTACCCAGTCCCTCCAAAGGCTCTGAGGGCGTGGGTATGGTCCGTAACACCATTGTTTTGGTGATGTAGGGGTATGCGTGGTACGGACCATAGCCACGCCCTCAGAGCGTGGGTACGGTCCGTCCCACCATTGTAGTGGTGATGTAGGGGTACGCGTGGTACGGACTGTACTCACGCTCTGAGGGCGTGGGTACGGTCCGTACCATCATTGTTGTGGTGATGTAGGGGTATGCGTGGTACGGACAGTACCCACGCTCTGAGGGCGTGGGTACGGTCCATACCACCATTGTTGTGGTGATGTAGGGGTACGCGTGGTATGGACCGTTCCCACGCCCTCAGAGCGTGGGTACGGTCCGTCCCACCATTGTAGTGGTGATGTAGGGGGTATGCGTGGTACGGACCGTACCCACTCTCTGAGGGCGTGGGTACTGTCCGTACCACACGCACCCCTACATCACCACTACAATGGTGGAACGGACCATACCCACGCCCTCAGAGCGTGGGTACGGTCCGTCCCGCCATTGTAGTGGTGACGGGTACGCGAACACGTCCACTTCCGTTGTGGCAGTACGCAGGGATTGGTGGACACGCCCCCGAAGTGACCAGACCCTGGAGGTAATGTATGTACAGGATAGATTTTTTTAAAATTGGGTAGGGGTTATGTTTCCTGTCCCTCGCCCCCCCCTTTGCCCACAACTTTGGTGTTGTTCTGACCTTCTGCGGCGTGCATGGCGGTTTCGGTGCACCAGGTCGTAGGCTAGGAGGGCCGGGATGACACGTAGGATGGGTTCCATGGCTGTCCGTCGCGTACCGGTGCTCCTTCTTCGCATCGTCCTATATTTCCCAGGAGTTTTTGGCTGCCGCGAAAAATGAGCCGTGCGGTGTGACGTAGGCACGAATCGTACTTGCTGGTCCGTAAAACGCTGCCTGACTCCGTGCGGACGTCGCGTACGCGCTGCCCCGGATCGGAATTGCGGGTATTTTTTCGCCGCACGTAGTTTTTTACGATTCGTACTCAAATGGTATTTCTGTATGAATCGTACTTGCTGGTTTGTAAGGTGGACTTCCCGGGTACGAGTCGTACGGAGAAAACTCTCCATACGACCAATCGTACGCAGGTTTTACAGGATCGGAATCGGCACCTTTCTCTACTGTTGCACTGACTGGAGTGGGAATAGTAAATTTTAACCCTCCACTATCCAACATTTTCCCTACTTTTGCACTGACTGGAGTGGGCATAGTAATTTTTACCCCTCTGCTATCCAACACTTTCCCTACTGTTGCACTGACTGGAGTGGGAAAATTAAGTTTAAAGATTTTTAAATTGTTTAATGTTTTAATTTATAAAATAATGTTTTTTATTAGATTTTATGTTATTGGTATATATGTATATATATATCCAAACTATGAGTAACTTCTTCCGGTCAGCTCGGGACCCGTGAATAGTGGCGCGCGCACCGGCGGAGCAAACCGGTTTGTAAACAATGCGTTAATCCTCAATAAGTGCGTTCTCAGAAACACCAACTCCGTGTAGAATGCAATTACCGCTGTTTATTCACAACGCGTTTCGCTTTAGACAAGCTTGATCACGTGATCAAGCTTGTCTAAAGCGAAACGCATTGTGAATAAACAGCGGTATTTGCATTCTACACGGAGTTGGTGTTTCTGAGAGCGCACCTATTGAGGATTAACGCATATATATATATATATATATATATATATATATATATATATATATATATATAAAGTCGCACTCCCTGTTTCAGGGCTTGAGAAGCAAAGCGTGATAACTGGAATACTCGGCCTCTTGCCTTACGCGTTTCAGACTATTGCAGTCCTTGATCACAGGCAGCCAAACACAGAATGCACAGGGAAACAGCTTGCTTGTACAGTTTTATATAATTTAAAAATTATAAAATACATTAAAATTATTAGTTTATTAGTGGTTTTAAAGTATATATATATAAGTATATTAATTATTATGTATGTGTTTAACTTTTTTTAATTATGTTTATTTGTTATATTTGTTAAAATGTATATTAAGTGGCTGATTTCGATCCGGGTCAGAAAAGACTCCGACCGAGTTGGATCCAGAGTGTTTTCCGACCGAGCCGGACCCCTACAGTCCGTCCGAGCGAGTACGATGCGCACGTATGCTGTCGGACTCGGTTCGGTCGGACTCCCATAGAAGTCAATGGGAACCGGTCGCACGATGCGTACATGGGCTCCCATTGACTGAATGGGTACGTTTCGAACAAGTGCGCCCCCTACAGTGGGTACGCGTCGGTGCCACATGCACCGTACATGCCTGTGTTGGGGAGACCCATAGGTCTCCCCCTGTGTCCGAGCCATAGGTCTGCGGGTGTCAGGGGGTCCGTCGCGGACCCCCAAAGTCCGACTCCAGGAGCTTTTGCGAGTCAGACACTCCGGCTCGCACAGGCTGTCCGACGTTTGCATCGTACTGGCTCGGTTGTAAATCGCATCCATTGCACGCCACGGTCAGCTTCCGACCGGAACATGCGGAGCGGTTTGGACCCGGAAACGACTCGGTCGGTGAATTTCATGTAGCTCGCATCGTACTTGCTCGCTCGTACAGCTGTACAAGTCAGCCGGAAAACATGCGTACGGCTCGTAGTTTTTCCGGCCGAACCCGATTCAGTGCTCTTCCGACCGAGATCGGAATCGGCCCCCAAATCTAAGTTTTTAAAAAATTAATTTTATCATTTAATATATTAAATATTTATTCTTTTATTTTATATATATATATAAATCGATATTTTGTACAACTATATTTTTGACCTCGATATTTTTGTACTTGCCTGTTTAAGTATAGGGAGGTGATATTTCTGCATTTTGATTTTTTTTACTTCTATATTTTTTAGATCGATATTCTGTCAGTGAACCATTGTTCATACTGCTGTATTATGAATGCGCTGCAACCTGTTGCATTTCCTGTAAATTGCAGACCTGCTGTTTATGCACACGTAATGTAACAAGGACTTACTAATGTAGGCTGTGCTTTTATCTTTGTAGTGGAAGTGGGTGCCGCTTATCGCTTTGAAGTCTTCTATTCTTGGGTCAATTTTCTGGCTGTGGATGGTAATACAAACACATTTCATGCATATACACCTCCTCCACCCCCAGCACAATACTGAACATATGTATTCAATACCTTTGTCTTATTGGGAACATCATACCTGGTTCCTAGGTTCCCTCCCACATGTCTCTACTCCTGTACGCATCAGTCCCTTCAGTAATGATGGGCCTACCTCGCTAGCTTTAGCTGGATACACACCTTATTCTGATATGGCTAATCAGAAACTTGTACAAACACCAGCATTATTGGGCTAGTGGCTCTATATAGATGCCTAACTCAATATATTTCACACACCTTGTTGGGGCATTCTGCAAGAATTGGACTGCAAGGGCAAGTCCAGGTGCCTAAAGTACCTTCAATTAGTCCTGTAATTGTTCATTCAGTTATGGGCAAAAGACCCACTCATCATGAGGAAATTCCATTTTGGATCACCTAAAACGTCGACCAGATTGAAGCTGTGTTTCCCCTTACGGGAACACAAGCCAAGCACATAATCTTAACTATGAGCTTACCCCATGGGATGGTTCACGCTATAGGAGACTGCAACAGTGTTCGCCGCTGTCTATATGATCAGTCATGGCACTCCCTCGATGTCAATCTTGCCTGATGTATTTACAAATACGTACGAACACAGGGCAGCGACTGCCCTGGATTTAGGGATTTAACTAATGGGAAGCTTTCCCATAGTATCTGCAATGATTTTGTCTAACATTAAAGGTGAAGCAGCATCTCTGGCAATACGCAATACGCCAGCGGCTTGCAGCTGTTGCACAAGCCGACCATGAACATGAGCTGCCTATTATTATTAGTCATGATTGACATCCTTAGGATGCAATCATTTGGGAACCAGACCAGGACTACAAAACCACTGCTTGGCAAGCCTACTCCAGACAAGGGAACCAAGCAAATCCGTTTGTTAAAAAAAACCTAGGATAAATCAAAACAACCTCAGTATTAACCTAGTGGAGGTTGTCCACCCCCGGAGTCCTCTGAGAGGTGCTACGATTTTCGTGATTGCACTAAACTCAAGACTCCAGACAGGTATCAGTTTCATGATACATGTTCTCTGTGTTCCTTTCAGGAATTATCTGACAAGCAGTATGACAGGGAAGAGCGAACTGAACGGAGACAAGAAGACGTAAGGCCGAATAAGAACGCACAACACTCATCTGATGTGAAGATAAAGGAGGAAAGACCTCCTCAATATAAAGCCCCTTATAAAAAAAGACACTAAATATGAAACCCTGAGAATCCTCCTCTTGAACAGAAATTGGGCGGTGGCTCTCCTCGACAGCACGGCAGAAGTTACCATAGCGTGCCAGAATCTCCAGGAGTTTCTGGCAGCAAAGCAACTGATGCTTTTATTACAGTTGAGACCCCAGACAGGCATGTAGCCCTCCCGATAGAGTATATGATCTAGATATCCAAATTGAGGGTGACATACGGTGCACCATTAAAGCAATATTCGGGGAACATTTAACTTTGTCTTATGACATCCGTTTGGCGGAGGTCGACTCAGTTTGTATAGACATCCCCACAAGGTGTGGATGTAATACTTCCTTCGTTTTTCAGCGCTTGTCCCTGATCAGGTTTAGCAAGCGTATGCAGCTGAATGGGCTCTTGCACTGACCCCTGCATTATATCACAACCATGTCATCAGGGAGAAGGATTCTCCTTACCATATTATACCTATAAGGACCAGCCCACAAGTGCAACCCCAGTACCCTATAAAATGGGATGCAAGAGAAATACTCACCCAATTGGAGTATCAAGGAGTAATTGAACCCTGTGTCTCCTACATGAATAATCCCCTTTTTCCTATTTTGGAACCGGATCATTCATATCAGGTCAATAGTCTTAGACTACTGACATACACACACGTTTGCAATAAAGAATGCACACAGTACAGCACTTATAAACAATATAATCCATAAAAAATGCAAAACACCCTTGGACATTTCCTATGTTTTCTTCAGCCAGAATCTAATGCTTGAAAGCAGAGATTGGACAGCCTTTCTTGACTTTGAAATGAGATACGCAATGCTCCCAATCGGTCATAAGGATAGCCCTGGACTATTTGCTACGCCATAGTGTCAATTCTACATGATATTGACCCATGTAGATTAAATCTACCTTACGGATGATGACTTGAGCCCACATTTGGCCAGAGTAGATCGCATTATATTGGGATTTGCTGCACTATGCTAAAAGTTCAACTTTAAGAAATCTAATATAGCTTTTCAAAGTGCCCTTTTTCTAGGATATGAACTTACACATGAAGTCTTGTGCCTCATTTTCTTGAGAAGTGTGCACAATTGACCTCCAAATCCATTAAAAAAATTACAATCCTTGTTAGGATTTCTTAATTTTGCCAGAACATACATTTCTGATTATGCACAATGCGTAAAACCTCTTTATAAATGAACCCATCCTGATTTTTCTACTTTGCTTTCGACATCAGAACACAGTGATACACTCAGATCCTCTACAATCTGACTTGCTTGCCACACATCACTTACATACACTCCTAAATACCACAAACCTTGTCCTCAGGATCTTGTCAGGTGCAACTGGATTTACCAATATCACTTTTAATGTAGGTGGAACAGTGCCAATGGCATTTAAATTACATTTATATTCCAGTGCGGAAATGTGTTTCGCTTCCACTAAGAAAATACTGACTGGGGTGCCTGATGGCTAGTTTTAGAGAATGGCCACTTGCACAAGGGAAACACATTATTGTTGTCACTCCCATGCCAGCCTTCAAGGCTGTCACAAAAGCAAGTGTTCCCAACACTAAAACCCTGCATCCTAGATGGGTATAGTGGGCAACATCCTTAATAGCTGTTGATCTAGATTTCATCTTCATCCCGTCTTTACAGACACAAGAGTTCCTCCAGTATGCGCAATTCTACCCCATGCCGACTTCTGTCCTACCACTTGAACTGTATAAATACATTGTTTACACTGATTGGTCAGCCCAACCTGCTAAAGGTTCTAAACAGCAATATTCAGCAGCATACACCACTGTTGTTGGGGTTATTTTGGACTGGAACTTCCAACCACAAAAAACTCGCATAGGTCCCTAGGGAACTGCACTGTGCAGTTGGCTGAACTGAAGGCTTTGCTTCTTGCACCGCAACAGATGGATCCTGAATTCCTGACACATAGGGCCCGATTACGATCTTGCTCCGAAGGGCTCCGAACGGGATCCATAGCGAGCGAGTCTGATTCGTAGCCCTGGTTTCCTAACGACTTGTACCGCTGTATGAGTGAGCAAGTACGATGTGAATATTGCCTCGCGCTCTGAGCGACTTGTACCCGTCAGCAAAGTCCTCCGGACGACTACAAGATGGCCGACTTGTGCAGCGCAATGGATCCGATTTCCAAGCGATCAAGTACGATACGCGTGTCGAGCAACCGGATTGAGTCGAAGCCTCCGACTCGAAAAAGCTTCAGGAAACGGACTTTGGGGGGCCGTAGCGGGACCTGCTCACCCATAGCCTTACAAGTCGGTCACAGGAGGGACCCAAGAATGCACAGTGCGGAGAGCACCGAGGCGTCCATGTGGCAGGGAGTGCACTTTTCCACAACATACCTTTTTTCTGTATGGGAGCCTACGTACGCAATGTACAACAGGTTCCCGTAAACTTCAATGGGACTCTGAGTGACCTGAGTCCATCAGTGCATACTTGCATCGTACTCAGTCGCTTGCAGCCCTGGAGCCTGACTCGCTCAGAAAGCCCTCCAAATCCCATTCGGTCGTAGGGCTTTCCGAGCGAGATCGTAATCAGGCCCTCATTGTGTGTGATTTGTATTACTATGTACACTCCTTTAATGATAATTTACATTACTGGTGGCAGACTGGTTTAGAAGATTCTAAAGGCAACACGATCAAACATAAAACGCTTTAGGTTAAAGTGGCTGACCTCAAAGACAGGTTGTCACAGGTTCATGTTATACATACGTTGAGTCATCAACGTGTGGAAGCACACATAAGAAATTCTCTGGCAGATGAAGCTGCCAAATCTGTAATTGTGACTGCTACTGTTGCTGCAATTACTTATTCTAAAACAAGGATAGATAGTGATATCTTAGCTACCGTTAACGCAAAGAAAGATGGCCTTCCTTTACCTAAAGTCTTTGCTTCTAAATATACCTACCACTTAAGTGAACACATTATTCAGCTTGTAACTATTCCAGAGGCTGGTGATCGTTTGATACCCAACCAAGACCACAAGCGAGCTTTAGTAATAGCTGCACATGAAGGTGTTGCTTCTGCACATGCTGGTGTGGCGGCTGCTATTTTGCTGCTTCAGCAACGTTATTGGTGGCAGGGTTTATACTAACAGGCCAAAACATATGTCCTGTGTTTTGACATTTGTCAACAGATTAAAGCTTCCAACGTGGCTCATCCACCGCAGACACACCTGTTAATTTCAAATAAGCCTTTGGTCTGTGTTTACCTGGACCATTGTGGTCCACTGCTTTCGGATACTGTGTTTAAATTAATTTTAGTTGCAGTAGATTCTTGCTCCAGGTTCCTCTGGGTTTGGCCACAGTGCTTGGCTGATGCTCAAACTGTTATTTAAAACATGTAAATCTTTATCGGGGCAAATGTATGTAGTACACTCCACTCTGGCCATGGCCCAGCCTTTTCTTCTAAAGCTTATCAGTACTCTATGACTTCCCTGGGTGTACAGGTGCATTATTCCTCTCCATACCAGCCCGAGGGAAATTCTGTAATGGAGAGGATGAACCGTGACTTAAAGCAGGCCTTAACAGCAAGAGTATTAGGCCCTGGGCGTAGTTGTATCCATCACCTTTATGGGGTTCAGCATGCATCAAATAACCTCCCCAAAAAGATCTCTGGGTGGCCGCCATACAAAGTTCTTTTTGGCATCAAAATGTTCATTCTAGACCTTGATTGTCCGGACACCCGCTTTGAAGTAGATAATCGTTGTGCTGCCTTACAGGATCTACAAGAATTCTGTGACACCAAATCCATGAGCAGTTGAAAACATTTGCCTCTGTGAGCATCAAGGAGAGACAAAACCTTCTGGCTGGATTGCACAAGTTGGGGATCTCGTGTAAGAGAAGTTGGCGGGGAAAAAAAGAGTTTGGCCTTTCCTACCAAGCACCAGTGCCAGTAATGGTGTTCAAGGTATAAGAACTGTTATCTTTCCACCGCTTCCTGGTTTCAAAGGCAATCGATTTGTCTCCATTGATCATGTCAAATTGCACCATGTATCCGATCCTAAATAGTAGGTCACCAGGCATCCTTGATAATTCCCACACTTCTCTTTCTACCATACGGGAAATTATTTTGCAGCTAGTGACTACTACCTACCAAAGCTGTTTCTTCCCAGCGGAGGGGGCAGAGAATGCACTCCAATTAATCTGTGCAATGATTTTGTCTAACATTAAAGGTGAAGCAGCATCTCTGGCAATACGCAATACGCCAGCGGCTTGCAGCTGTTGCACAAGCCGACCATGAACATGAGCTGCCTATTATTATTAGTGATGTTTGACATCCTTAGGATGCAATCATTTGGGAACCAGACCAGGAACCAAGCAAATCCGTTTGTTAAAAAAAACCTAGGATAAATCAAAACAACCTCAGAAAGTTAAACCTAGTGGAGGTTCTCCACCCCCGGAGTCCTCTGAGAGGTGCTGCGATTTTCGTGATTGCACTAAACTCAAGACTCCAGACAGGTATCAGTTTCATGATACATGTTCTCTGTGTTCCTTTCAGGAATTATCTGACAAGCAGTATGACAGGGAAGAGCGAACTGAACGGAGACAAGAAGACGTAAGGCCGAATAAGAACGCACAACACTCATCTGATGTGAAGATAAAGGAGAAAAGACCTCCTCAATATAAAGCCCCTTATTTTAGCATATAAGCCGAGACTTGCTGTTCTAAAAACAGACAGGAACAAGGCCTGCAAAGAAAAAGTCCCGAGATGAAAGATGGGTGCGCCTGAGATGTAGACAAACTGATTTCTTTAGTATAAAACTGTGCTTTTATAGTAAGGGTAGGCTTAGGCTGATTTGTCATTCGCTATGACAGGGCTTTACATTGTGTGCAGTTTATTAACTGTGCTAATCACATTATTAACTTGCATACGCCTCCTAATTGCAGCACAGTTTTTTCATGATAGAACACATTAGTTTTAAAAAATATTGTAAGCTTTCTTAGTTCCTCTTTCCTTTTCATTGTGGACACATGTGAGTGAGAGAATGAAAAGTGATATACTGTTACTACAACTCCTGAGATAGTTCAGAGTGTTGTGTTCTGGGATGCTAATTAATCTGTCCCTCTGGCAGATGAGGAAGACAGGTTAAGCACTGTGAGTTAGTCACAATTTGGGCCCATAGGTACTAATGTGGTATGATGACTGAGTCACCACATGCGGATGTCCCGTGTTCCCAGGCATAGTTCTGTTTATAAGCAGAATGCCTGCAACACTCTCCTTAATAGCCTTCAAACTTCTGTGCCCTAAAACATCATCATGGGGCAAACCCAAGCATTCAAAAGGATAGATTAGACATTTTAATGACTTTAACCTATGGTCACTTGAAAACAAGAGCTACAAGAAATAAATGTTGAACCTGGTTGGCCACAAACCCAACTCCTCATTGCCCACCCTAACTCAGTCTTACTAGAGGTAGCAGATGAAATGGCCCTTCTGAAACCAAAAATGTTAAAGAGAATGAAGCCACAAACTAGTTTTCCAAAAACCACTTCAAAAAAATTGAAAAACACCAGACTGACAGAACATGCAGAGTGCAAAAATGTTTTGAAACTGAATCTTTTAACTATACACAATAAGTGCAAAGAATACAAAAACAAACTATAGATGCACAGACCAGACCAAATCTAAAGTTGAAACCTCCAAATATTTGCCCAAGAAAACTGTTGGACCTTGTCAGGAATGTTACCAATCTTCAGGCACTCTGGATCATCCCTAATACCAAAGAGTCATTCGAATTTTCCAAATTTTTCAACGACAACATTTTCAAAGAATTACTACCACCGTCTTACCCATCCTGACAATGGTGATAAATGACTGTCTCACACAAGGAGAAGTCGCTGATAGCCTCGAAGTAGGTAATTTAACCTGCTCCTAAAAATCTAACACTGACCCGGAAGACCTGAACAATTTTAATCCGTTAGTCAATCTGCCATTCATTGCTAAAGTCATAGAAAGCTACATGGGCTATGCTAAGCATTACTGATGACTCGCTGACTATCTTAGACAAGGGTATCCTGCCTGGTTATATTTTTGTACTTGATGCCTGTATTTGACATTATAAATCATGTACATCTCCTAAAAACCCTGAATGAGTGGAAGGTTTAGAGGGCTCTGATCTATTCTGGTTTAACTCATACCCCTCAAACCACTCCCAACATAGAAAAGTAGCAAATTACATCTTAACCCCCTCACACCTTGAACATGGAGTCCTCCAATACTTCATTCTCTCCCCTACCCTTTTCTAATAACACATTGAAACTTCACTACTCGTCTGAATAAATCAAATATTTTATACCATTTATATGCTGATGAGACATAACTATACTTGAAGGTTTTGTCCTCTGACACCATACCTAAACTGGGAAGAATGTTGAAGGAGTTACCACCATACATGACCCAATACCACCTTAAACTGAACCCACACCAGATCCTTTGATCTGATATCATCAGAGTATCGCTACTCCTGTACAAACATGGTTAATCACATGAAACATTTGTTACTATAAGACAACTATTTTTGAAACAGTGAAATTGCTAAGTTTCATCCTTGACTAGAATCTAAATCTATAGGCCCATGTCAGTGCCATAGCTAGGAATGCACAACACCAAATCAGATTTCTCCGAAAAACGTCAAACCCTTCCTCACGAAACATGACTGGTGATGGCCTTCTGATCGACATTCCTCAAATACAACTCTAAGAGCACCACTCAACCCTGCAATCTGCCTAGTATCATTTGCCAGTATATATGGTCACATTGATTGTAGTCTCATATATCGAAGCAGTAATACATCGAAAGCGGCTTTGATTGACATTGTAATGTGAATGAGGTTTGAAAATAAAGACTCCTTGGAGTTAATTGCAGCCCGAGTGCGTTCTTGTGCGTGGGAACACTTTGGAGCATTGACATATTGATGGCTGCCCAGCCGTGGAGATCAACACCACCCCAGGGATTGTAGGGAGCTGACGGACTTGGAATTTGCCGAGTTCGACTTCGGGGCAGCAATTTCAAGATTGAAACCACATTACATTGGGCCGTAATGTAAGCAGCAAACATAAATAAACAGCGAGCGTACTACAAGTCCCAGGATGCTAAGGGGACTCACTCATCTGGGTGGCTCATTGGAGGGTGTATAATTAGATGCAAATACGCTCGCAGGCTGCGTGATTTCGAGAACAGCCTAAGAAGAAGGGCGTCATGCCCGAAATGCGTCGGCGATCAGATACATCGAAAGATGTATCTGACATTGCAATGTGAATGAGGTTTGAAAACAAAGACTCCTATATATATATATATTGTAGTGAAAGCAAAAATAAAGTGCTCACTGTGGCCCCCCCCTCCTGTTTTATTGTGATAAAAAAATAAAAAGTGGGTCAGGCCCAGGGGGAAGGGGTCCCTGGCACCCAAAAGAGTCAAGGGAAGCGGGGGCCACAGAGCCCCCCTTCCTAAAGTAAAGGAAAAATGGAGCCGGCAACTCACAGAGGCCCCGCCCCCTCCCTGCACCACTCTGCAAACGTGCCTCCTGGCGCGCACTTGGTTGGGGGATGAAGTCCCCTACACTCCTGAAGGTCCATAGGGACAAACTAGCACACCAGATACCTTCGATAAGCCCCACATAGTGGAATTGCTGAGAGGTGGTCCAAGGCCACGCCACTTTTTACAACACTGCAAAAGCGCCTCTTGGCGCACTGTTGGTGGGGCGATGAGGTCCCCTTGTGTCCTGCGGGCCTCAGGACTAAAGTGGACTTCATCCCTCAAGCAGCAGTGTGCCAGGATGCGTGATTGCAGAGTGGTGTAAAAAGGTTAGCCGTGATGACCGATCTGGTCGAAACGCGTTGGCTTGTGAACTGATGATGGTGATGGCTGTAAGATTAATGGATTAAACAAGCTTTGCACCAAAACGACCTGGAGTGCGGGTGCATTATTCTTTGGTAGATATATATATATATATATATATTATCTACTGGCGGTCGCCAGTAGATAGTTATAGTTAGGACCGTGTTTCCATAGGAAATCCGCAACATTCTATTTGGAATAACTTTGGCGCCGGTTGAGTGTATACTTCACATCAGAATACATACCTCATATAAAGTGCTAGTGCTAGAATGGTATGTTTAAAAATGATAACAAATGATAACAAAAATTTGCCAAAAGTAGGATGAGCTTTCAAATAATTTACGTGCACAAATATAGGCGGATGTTGAGTATGTAATGAGTTAAACCCAGGTGCTATTATCGGCAGTCATTACATCAGTAGATTGTTGAAATCTCGAGTAGAACCGGGGCCCCAGTAAAACTGTTGATAAAAACTCATCTAACAGTAAAAGCCTGATAAAATAACACAATGTAATGGTATAAGACAAAATGGTAAAAATACAATGACAGATATAGAAAAATGTAATAAAACAGGATGTACGACCCAGATATGTGAATTCCATATAAGTAAATTACAGGAAATGGTGCAATTCATCTCCATTGTTCAGACCATTTGGCATTTTGAAATCTAGAGTCAGGATGTAAAATGACTCGAGTTGCCGCAATTTCTTCTCCCTGTTGCCCCCTCTGATGGACTTGGGTACCATGTCAATGACAAAGTAGCTGAGGTCATTGAGATTGTTGTTGTGTATATGTTTGAAATGACGTGCCACAGGGTAACTGGGGTCCGAATTAACTATTGCTCTCAAGTGCTGAAGGATCCGGTTAAAGACTTGGAGTTTGGTACTCCCTACATATCTGAGTTTGCAAGTACATTGTAAGACATAAACTGCAAACTCAGTGCGGCATGTGAGCATTTTAGAGATTTTGATAGGGTTAGATGCCACCATTCCTGTAACTTCATTCATATTGATGCCGAATCTACAAGCTCTGCATGAGCTGCATTTGAAAAAGCCCTTTCTGGTGTTGGTTAACCAGTTACTAGTGGTTCTGGTAACTTCAGGACTTGATCTTACTAATGCGTCTCTCATGGATGGCGCCCGTCTGAAAGTAATGTTAGGCAATTCGGGCACCAATTGGGACATAGTGAGGTCTGTTTTAATAATGTGCCAATTCTTATAAATAATCCTTTTGATTTGTTTATTTTGTTGGCTGTACGGTGTAATGAGTCTAATGGTGTTTTCAGATTCAGTCTTTTTAGTAATGGGACATGATACTTCATTCAATTCTACATTATCGCTATGTGTATTGGCTCTATCCATTGCTTTGAAGAGTTCCTTTTTATTATATCCTCGAAGGATAAATCTGTCAAATGCCCCCAATTGACATATTTTGAGGTCCTCATCTGTGTTACATATACGTTTGATCCTCAAGAATTCCCCATAAGGGATACTTTTGATCAAATGATAGGGGTGGGAACTCGTAGCATGCAGTATGGCATTGCCTGCTGTGCTTTTTCTATGTAGTTTGGTGTGAATCGAGTTGTCTTTGATATAAATTTCTACATCTAAAAACTGTATAGACATGTCACTTATATCTGCCGTGAAGTTCAGGTTTAGATCATTGACATTTATGTTTTCGACAAATTTGAGTGCTGTTTCTTTGTTGCCCCTCCAGATAACAAACACATCATCTATAAAACGCCACCATCTGATGACATGAGTGTCAAACAGCTCCTTGTGGGTGGTTCTGAGGACATGTTCCTCCAACCAGCCCACGTGAAGGCACGCGTAGCTGGGGGAAAAACATGCCCCCATCGCCACTCCGTGTAGTTGCTGGAACACTTCTTTGTTGAAAATAAAGAAGTTGTTTGTTAAACATATGTCAATCATGTTAAGTAACATAACATTGTGTTTGTAAAACATACTGGGGCGCTTACACAGAAAATATTCATTGGCAGCTATACCATCAGAGTGTCCAATGCTGGTATATAAGGAACTGATGTCCATAACCAAAAAGCTATATTCTTGATGCCATTCAATAGTTTGAAGTTTGGATAAGAAATGCTTAGTATCTCGAATATATGAGTCCAATTTCTCCACATGTTCGTGTAGAAAGAAATCCACATATTTGGACATATTTTCCAGGAGTCCCCTTTGAGCTGAGATTATAGGTCTCCCTGGGACTGGATTGGTCATTTTATGTACCTTAGGGATGAAATGAATTACCGGAGTAATAGGATGGTCATTCTTTAAAAATTCAAACTCGTATTTGGTCAACAGTCCCATTCTTTTCCATTCGGATAGATCTTTGAATACTTTTTCTTTGGTTTTCTTCAAGTCATTGAAGGTTGCTTTGATATAGCATTCACTGTCTCCCAGATGTCTGAGTGCTTCCGCCATATACATTTGCCGTGGCCATAAGACAATGTTGCCACCTTTGTCAGAGTTATTGATAACCAGGTCTTCATGTGATTGAAGTTTGCGCATCAATTTGGAATATTGTATTTGCTTATATCTTCTTTGTTTATTTGTGCGTAAAGTTTTTAGGTTCAATTTTTTCAAATCCTCTGTAACGCAATCATTGAAAATGTCAATCGCATCCCGGGGCATCATCGGGATGAATGAAGACGGTGGTCGAAATGGTGTGGGAATAATTGCATTGTGTTGCATGCCCATAGCTGACATGTCCTCTTGTGTTGGTTGGGTAATGTCAGGTTCTCCTTGTGCTAGGGCATGCATGGAACGGAGTAGTGGGATATCGCACACTTGAAACAGTTCATCAATGGTGTTTGTAGTTGTAGAAGTGGTGGACTTGGCCAACATCTTATTTAGTTTGAAGTGTTTTTTCAGTTTCAATTTTCTTATAAATTTGAAGACGTCAACTCTGGTTTGTGGGTATTTAGATCGATCGCCTGGACAGAAAGAGATCCAGTGAAAGTAGTTGTAATTCTGCTACTGTTAGTTCGATGTTAGATAGGTTAATAACAGTGTTGTCTGAGGCTGATTGATTTGGTTCTGTCGTTACCATTTTCTCCCCCTGCTCCCTCTGCCTCTTCCTCTGCCTCTGGGCTTTTCTCCTTTGTTTTCTCCTGATGTTATTTTCCCGGCGTTTGACTTCTCGGGGTCGTGTGAGCGTAGAGTGTGGCGACGATCGTCTATAAGAAACCCCAATTCCTCCGAGGGGGTATAGTCTGTTGGAAGTCTTGTTAGATGGTTGTTTGAGGCACTGTCGTCAGAGTCACAATTGCTGCTTGCAGGGCTGGTGTCAGTGCTTATGTTGGTCCTCCCCTGGTCTTCATTATTGACATTGGTATTTTTGGCGGTCAAAGCTTGTCTTTTGGCATTGTCAATTTTTTTTGAAAATGTGAATACTCTTCCTGTTTCATAATCGGTTTTATTCCTTGAAAACTTCCATATTTTCCTCGCTTTAATTGTTTCTTCATGTTTGGTTAGTCTTATTTTTATGTCTTCACGATATTTTTTGATGAAGTCCTTCTGTTCATGTGCATCTAATATTGTATTTAAAGATTCAATTTTCTTGAGGATCTCAATTCTATCAATTTCTGCATATTTTATCAAAATTGATACCATATTCATGGATGCTTCCAGATTGTTGTTTGCCCATTCTTTTAACATTGAGGGATTAGGGTTTTCAAATGAAGGTGCAGTCAGTATTCTGAGACCACGTGGGACACGGCCCACTTCTTTGTATTTTTCCAGGCTCTTTTTTTCCCACCATTTGGTAAGTTCTGTCTTTAATAGTTTTTCTAGATTTTTTAACATTGTTTTTACATCAAGATCAACACCTGAACCGTCCTTATACCATTGTGGGTTGTGTCTGTAGCTGGAAGGTTAGCAAATACAGCATCCGCTATAGCTTCTCTGGCTCGCAGCGCGTCTGCCGATGTAGCCATTTTGTAATGTTATTAATGTTGCTGTATGTAGCAAGAAGTATCTGCACTAGAGCGCCTGTTTATCGGTGTGAATGTGTTACACACAGCGCTGATGGTGTTGCAAACACGAATCTCATTCACCCGCCTCTTAGCCGCTTGTGAGGTGTAGCTAATGCCGCTTACCCTTCCGGAGTCACTCCTTCTCCTCGTCGGCGTCCTCCGACCTCCGTTGAGTCGTTGGCTGAGTCCGGGAACCAGGGTTGCGCGGGAAAGCGTACGTGTGCCTCAGGTTAGGCAGCGGGGGGCTGGCTTGAAAGAAATACTCCTTCCGAGTTCCTCACAAACGCTGGCTGTATGATTCTGCCAGCCCGTTACGAAGAGAGGGTCCGTAGAAGGGAAGACGGCCAAACTTCCCCGAAATGTATACAAAGTATCACCGTCCCATCTGTTCTCGGAGTTCCGGAAAAAACAGGTACAGACCACAGCGTGTTAAATATTTCAGTGCAGTTTAATGCTCAAGTTGTCAGCAGTTTTGGCATAGTAGCAGCATTACGCGTTTCGACAGTAAACTACTGTCTTGATCACATGACATGCATGCGGCCAATTAGAGCTTTTATCGGTGAAAAGACAGTGAAAACAGACACCATAAGCCGCAATTTTCTGAAATATCAAATGTAAACATATAACACAATATTACTTGACATATTGTTAGAGATTTACAAATAAGTATTTGCATACGGACAAATGTGCAAAAATCGCAGTTTACAATAAAATAATAAATATGTAAACAGAGTGTAAGTGCAAGTGCTAAAAAGTTGTAAAAGATTAAATTCAAACACCGACAAAATTTAAAACCTTATTGATAAAATATCCATATAAAAATCATATGAAAATCAATCAATATAGAGAAGCTACATCCAAAAAATGTGCATATGTATAATGTGTGCAGATTCTTCTAATGGCATTTGATGGAAGTGAAGTAGATAATAAGACTGAAAATGGCCATATTATGACAACCTCATGTGAGGTTGTAGTGTATACTTCACATCAGAATACATACCTCATATAAAGTGCTAGTGCTAGAATGGTATGTTTAAAAATGATAACAAAAATTTGCCAAAAGTAGGATGAGCTTGCAAATAATTTACGTGCACAAATATAGGCGGATGTTGAGTATGTAATGAGTTAAACCCAGGTGCTATTATCGGCAGTCATTACATCAGTAGATTGTTGAAATCTCGAGTAGAACCGGGGCCCCAGTAAAACTGTTGATAAAAACTCATCTAACAGTAAAAGCCTGATAAAATAACACAATGTAATGGTATAAGACAAAATGGTAAAAATACAATGACAGATATAGAAAAATGTAATAAAACAGGATGTACGACCCAGATATGTGAATTCCATATAAGTAAATTACAGGAAATGGTGCAATTCATCTCCACTGTTCAGACCATTTGGCATTTTGGAATCTAGAGTCAGGATGTAAAATGACTCGAGTTGCCGCAATTTCTTCTCCCTGTATATATATATATATATATATATATATATATATATATATATATATATATATATATATATATATATATATAGCGGTCGCCAGTAGATAGTTATAGCTAGGACCTATTTTCCATAGGAAATCCGCAACATTCTATTCCCAATAAGTCTGGCGCCGGTTGATGAATCCTCGCGAAACTTTCCAAACTTTTGGCCAGCTCTGCTCCGCTCCTACCCTGAAAGTTTTGTGGTGATTCGTCAAGCGGGGGCCGAGAAAAAAGGGGGGTCCCAAAACGCGTTTTCCCCATGCAATTTCCCATAGGATCTGTTGTCGCAGCTACAGCCTGAACCACTGAACGGAATGACACCAAATTTGGCAAAGAGGTAGTCCTCAGTTCAGACTCGTGCCTTTTGCATAAATCGTGTGAATCTGTTCAGTAGTTCCTGCGAAATTGAGGGTAAAAAAGTTAGTGATATCTATGGCCGGGGAGGATCCGCGCACCCTACCCGCACCGTAAGAGCACCCTCCCTGAACCGAGCGCGCGCTGAATGCTAATTGGCTGTCGAGTGTCTGTCTACATTCGAAACCAGGAACTGTTGGCGGTCATTTTCTGCCTCGGTAGAAGCGAGGCTGAAGAAGCAAGGGGAATAAGTGTGTAAAACATATAAAGGGGGCAGAGTGAAAATACTCTGACCCTCTAGAGATGCTTAGGGGGTCCAAGAAAGACCCCCTGGGGCCCCTTTATTTTATTTTTTTAAACAGCAAAATCCGCGCACGGTGCGCGCATCCTAACGCAATGGGTTAAATACAATAGGTACCTTGAGGATTTATTTAGTAACAAATTAATTATTTATTCAGGAAGTCACAAAGTGATCTTAATTTCCTAGGACTCAAGCAAAAACGGGGAGAGCTCATATAGTGCATTAATACAAAAAATGACCCAAGTTCATTCAAAGTTTTTTTACCAAAAATAAATTTGTATTTTCAGTTTCTGAAGTCGTGAAACAATACACTTTACATTTCATGTATGGCAACATAAAACTACTGTCTTATTTGCAATCTAATTAGCAGTAGTTACTGACATTTCTTACATATACAACAGAGCCCACCAATTGTTTGGCCAGGCGATGAACTAAATTCATACAAACTTAAAGAATTTTCTAGGCTACCAATGCCTCTTAGTTATGCAAGAAAATGTCGCAGCGTCGATGTTTCGGTCTCACTCTTGAAGAACAATCACAGAGACCATCCTCAGGACCGAAGTTGCACCATGAATTGCAATATGAAAATCAGCCTGTTCTAGAACTTTAGAGCAGCGTATGCACAGTGTTCCTTGAGAATCAATCCGGCAGTTACAAGCCGACGAGACGGCAATACTCGTCTCCTCCGTAAATTTAATTCACCTTCTGATACAGACAGCTCCGAGTTCTGCCTTTCACTCACTAGGTCAGTCGAGCCTAACGCAATGGGTGCACGGATTCTCTCTCGCATAGGGTGCGCGGATCCAAGGAAAAAAATATTGAAATTTTTGGGAGATAAAGATCAAGCTTAAGTGTTTTGTTCTTGAGTGGCTCTAAAAAGAGCCGTTGTGTTCATTGAGAGTTTTTGGTACTTATAAGTAAGTACCTATACAGAGTCTAAAGTTGTTGAGGAAGACTCTGTTTCCTTCATCAGTAAAGTGTACTCCATCTCTCCTATACATCTCTTGCATATGAAAGCGCAGATTGTTATTGTAAATGGACCCCATTCTATAGTCTCGGAGAAAAGCAGAAACAGATTTATTCACATGTTTCCTAGCTTTCTCAATTTGTGAACAAAAATGATCGGACCAGTTCCATTTCTGCCTTTGGCATATGTTAGAATACACAAAGGCAGTTTTGGGGAAAAGTGAAATCAGTTCTGAAAAGGTGTCCTTCATGAGGATTTCCAGGCCTACCCCAGTCAAAGTGCCTAGGTCATTGCCACCACAGTGCACTATTATGAGGTCAGGGTGTTGGATATGCATGAAGGATTTCACCAATTACATCAATTGGTGCCACTTTAACCCTCTCTGTCCAATCCATTTAATGTCTACATTTGGCAAACCTAGGTCTTTGTGAATGCCTTTGTTTTCTGCATACCTTTGGCTCCAGAAAATATAGCTGTGTCCCACAATCCACAGTCTAAGCATCTTGAAAGGAGGTCTGGATGCACTCAGATGGTCTCTGTAAATGAAATGGCAGTTTGGAAAGTAAGATGTTTCTAAAATGGTGGCTAAGATGCAGTTTTGAAAAAAGACAAGAAATCATTGGTTGTTTGACAACCTTCTACACTGAAAGGTAGGGTGCATATTTCTGTTTTTTAAACGCATTATTCTTATTGGTTAACAAAAACTGATTGTAAGGAACATTATATATGATAAGCTGATATGTTGAAAAGTCAAGCACACTTGCTGTCTTGATTAGCAACATTGTGTGCTGAACTTGTGACCTGTGTGCTCAGTACAGTGTTCCATGACCTGTTGCTATGGTAACGGGCAGAAGGCAGATTGGGGGAAGAGTTCCAATTCATGTCATTTGGAAAGGGTTGAAATGTTTATCCAATAGAAATGTGTGTTTGCTTTTGAATTATGTGGGAAGGAATATGATTTGATGTTTACATGTATATGTGTGGGAAATGAGAGGGAAACTTTGCCATTATTTGGTTCTGCTGACCGGTGCACAGTGCAGAGATTCTGTATAAGAAAATCTGGCGTGTGACTGATATCTGGTGTGTGACTGATATACTTCTTAATTTACAAACAACTTAAAAGGTGAGTTATTTAATTGTGAGGGGATGTATTTAGACTATTTTGATTTTAATCAGACTAATATATTTCTCCTGCTAAAGTGTAGGGAGTACTTTTTTTCTCTGCAATCTTGTTGACAGTGTGTGTGCATGTAGAAACCATTCTGTGATAAGCATTTGTGTTTTTCAAGTGTTTGCAGACAGATAACTGTGCCTTTTTTATATTTTGGTAGAATTAGAAACCAGTCATTGTTTATGAATTTGTGAAATGAGTTATGTTTCTACACTAAAATGTAGTACTCCTTCTAGATGAAGAAATGTGTTTTGGTAAGCTGCTAGGGATAGTGTTGCTTGTCTAGAATCACACTGTGAGTCTGTGTGCATTTGGGAACCACTGTGAGAGAAGCATTTGGTAACATCGTGTATTTGCTGACAGATAACTGTTTTAAAACCTGTCTTGTTGTCAAGTTTTAGTAGCATTAGAAGGCAGTTTTTGCTTATGCTTTGATTAAATAAGTCAGGCTTTGACACAAAAGTGCAGTCCTGAAATGTGTAGATTGTGTGCAGTTCCCTTACCACTTCCACTGTAGTGAATGAGTTTTGGTAAACTCCTAGAGATAGTGGTGCTTGTCTTGAATCACACTGTCAGTGTGTGTGCATTTGGGAACCACTGTGAGAGAAGCATTTGGTAACATCATGTATTTGCTGACAGATAACTCTTTTAAAACATGCCATGTTGTCAAGTTTTAGTAGCATTAGAAGCCAGTCTTTGCTTATGCGTTGATTAAATGAGTTAGGCTTAGACACAAAAGTGCAGTCCTGAAATATGTAGATTGTGTGCAGTTCCCTTACCACTTCCACAGTAGTGAATGAGTTTTGGTAAACTCCTATGGATAGTGGTTGTTGTCTAGAATCACACTGTGAGTCTGTGTGCATTTGGGATCCACTGTGAGAGAAGCATTTGGTAACATTGTGTATTTGCTGACAGATAACTGTTTTAAAACCTGTCATGTTGTCACGTTTTAGTAGCATTAGAAGCCAGTCTATGCTTATGCATTGATAACATGAGTCATGCTTTGACACTAATGTGCTGTACTTTAATATGTAGATTGTGTGTAGTCTCCTTACCCCTTGCACAGTACTGAATGAGTTTTGGTAAGCTGCTAGGGATAGTGTTGCTTGTCTAGAATCACACTGTGAGTCTGTGTGCATTTGGGAACCACTGTGAGAGAAGCATTTGGTAACATCGTGTATTTGCTGACAGATAACTGTTTTAAAACCTGTCTTGTTGTCAAGTTTTAGTAGCATTAGAAGGCAGTTTTTGCTTATGCTTTGATTAAATAAGTCAGGCTTTGACACAAAAGTGCAGTCCTGAAATGTGTAGATTGTGTGCAGTTCCCTTACCACTTCCACTGTAGTGAATGAGTTTTGGTAAACTCCTAGAGATAGTGGTGCTTGTCTTGAATCACACTGTCAGTGTGTGTGCATTTGGGAACCACTGTGAGAGAAGCATTTGGTAACATCATGTATTTGCTGACAGATAACTCTTTTAAAACATGCCATGTTGTCAAGTTTTAGTAGCATTAGAAGCCAGTCTTTGCTTATGCGTTGATTAAATGAGTTAGGCTTAGACACAAAAGTGCAGTCCTGAAATATGTAGATTGTGTGCAGTTCCCTTACCACTTCCACAGTAGTGAATGAGTTTTGGTAAACTCCTATGGATAGTGGTTGTTGTCTAGAATCACACTGTGAGTCTGTGTGCATTTGGGATCCACTGTGAGAGAAGCATTTGGTAACATCATGTATTTTCTGACAGATAACTATTTTAAAACCTGTCATGTTGTCAAGTTTTAGTAGCATTAGAAGCCAGTCTTTGCTTATGCATTGATAAAATAAGTCATGCTTTGACACTAATGTGCTGTACTTTAATATGTAGATTGTGTGTAGTCTCCTTACCCCTTGCACAGTAGTGAATGAGTTTTGGTAAGCTGCTAGGGATAGTGTTGCTTGTCTAGAATCACACTGTGAGTCTGTGTGCATTTGGGAACCACTGTGAGAGAAGCATTTGGTAACATCGTATATTTGCTGACAGATAACTCTTTTAAAACCTGTCATGTTGTCAAGTTTCAGTAGCATTAGAAGCCAGTCTTTGCTTATGCGTTGATTAAATGAGTTAGGCTTTGACACAAAAGTGCAGTCCTGAAATATGTATATTGTGTGCAGTTCCCTTACCACTTCCACAGTAGTGAATGAGTTTTGGTATACTCCTAGGGATAGTGGTGCTTGCCTAGAATCACACTGTGAGTCTGTGTGCATTTGGGAACCACTATGAGAGAAGCATTTGGTAACATTGTGTATTTGCTGACAGATAAATCTTTTAAAACCTGTCATGTTGTCAAGTTTTAGTAGCATTAGAAGCCAGTCTTTGCTTATGCGTTGATTAAATGAGTTAGGCTTTGACATAAAAGTGCAGTCCTAAAATATGTAGATTGTGTGCAGTTCTCTTACCACGTCCACAGTAGTGAATGAGTTTTGGTAAACTCCTAGGGACAGTGGTTGTTGTCTAGAATCACACTGTGAGTCTGTGTGCATTTGGGAACCACAGTGAGAGAAGCATTTGGTAACATTGTGTATTTGCTGACAGATAACTGTTTTAAAACCTGTCATGTTGTCACGTTTTAGTAGCATTAGAAGCCAGTCTATGCTTATGCATTGATAACATGAGTCATGCTTTGACACTAATGTGCTGTACTTTAATATGTAGATTGTGTGTAGTCTCCTTACCCCTTGCACAGTAGTGAATGAGTTTTGGTAAGCTGCTAGGGATAGTGTTGCTTGTCTAGAATCACACTGTGAGTCTGTGTGCATTTGGGAACCACTGTGAGAGAAGCATTTGGTAACATCGTGTATTTGCTGACAGATAACTGTTTTAAAACCGGTCATGTTGTCAAGTTTTAGTAGCATTAGAAGCTAGTCTTTGCTTACGCATTGATAAAATGAGTCAGGGTTTGACACTACAGTGCAGTACCATGTACTATTCTCTTCACTGTGCAAGAACTGAACATTTAAAAAGTTTTACCCAGGCACTGTCCTAGCAGTAGTCTGATGATTTAGTCAGTTTCCAAGTACTCATGTTGTGAACCATACATTAGCGCATATACTGCTTCAATTGTCTATGCAGTATGCATGCAGTCTACTAACATACTACACACTTGTCTTTCACACCTTCAATTCCCTAGTCAGTATCCATACAGTCCAGCAAACATCCTGTCACTCCCTTTGCACTCCTCTAGTGACCCATTCAGTACCAAGTACTAATCCATTCACTGTGCCAAAAGCCAACCACTTATAAATTCACCCAGGCACTCTCCTTGCTGTACTCTAATCATTCAGTCAGTACCCAAGTACTCATGCAGTGAGCCAGGCCTTAGCACATGGACTGCTTCAAACATGTATCCACCATGTATGCAGTCCTCTTAACCATCTACACAGTTGTCTTTCACACCTTCAATTCCCCAGTCAGTATTCATACACTTCTAGCAAACACTATGTTACTCACCCAGTGTGTCTCCTTATAGTACTGTAATCATTCAGTCAGTTAGCATGTAGTCTTTTAGTGAGGTAGGCTTTAGGTCATGAACTGCTTCAAAGTAGTATGCACTATGCATGTAGTGTTTTAACTAAGGGTGGGCATAGTGGGTGTAGTGGGGCTACGTGAAGCAGCACGTAGTGTGCCCGAATCTACGCACACTACGCGCTTCGCGTAGCCCCACTACGCGCCACCCGCCTCCCGCCCACCCTCCTTTTGAAAAGATAACATACATTTATAATAAAGCTAATTAAAAGGCACTTACCTGAAGCGCGGCGTCTCCGGGGCTCCCTCTTCCTGGTTTTCAACTTTTCTGACAAATGCGCATGCGCGGACGCCCGCGCATGCGCATTTCTTGCTAGACCATTTTTTATTCCTATTTTTGTGAAGGTAAGTTTAACTAAGTCTCAATATGCAGAATGAGGAGGTCTGCAAGAAGCTACAAAGTTGAAACACGTTTCTAAAAACACTCTGTTTATACCTATGTAGTTTTGAAATCTGACCATAATCAGATATCATGTGACCTGCAAAAAAAGAGATTTGAGGGGTTCATAATATTTCCCATTGTATCTATTGAAGGACCGCAATCATTTCAATCATTCTTCTTTGAACATCTTTGCAGACAAAACTCTGTGCTTACCTTCTATCATTCGCAAGGAATTTTAAAACCGGAAATATGTCACTTTTTGTAACATAGTTATTGCGCAAGACACTCTTTCATATTTACAAAGAGAGGAAAAGGCACTCTGTGCACTTTTTATACTCCATGTAAATACAACCTCATTATGCACACCACTTTGCGTTGAAAGGGTGTTCTATAAGTGTTGTAGTGCATGATTGCACTGAATACTCATAGAACAAGAAACATGTCTAGATTTATCAGAAATTATAAATCTCGATATGTGTGTGAATGCTGCACCATTCTAAAATTGGTGTGGGAAAGCACAACAAGGAGAATTGTTTTCAGTTCTCCACATTTTTATATCTTCAATGCATGCTGAAATATTCAGCATACATTGAAGGAGAAAAATGCATTTTCTCATTGTTTTTGTGCAGGAAGGTGTGTCTTCCTGCACAAAAACAAACAGCATATGACACAGATATCCTTGCACTATGGTGCAAGGGTGCCTGTGTCACAACATGGCTGCAGTTTAAGCAGCCATGCAGAGAGAAGCATAGATTTGCAACATATTTATGTACATATGTTGCATCCCTGTGCTTCGGAAGTACTACAGCACACTGCAGTTAAATAGGTTACTGTGTGATGCTGCAGCACTTCCTCATAGTTCTGCACTTATACATTCACCATACGCTACTAATGCATTCATTCAGTCAATTACGTACTACACATACATTCATCTAAACTTTCACACACTAACAAAGAAATGTAGCTGTTTTTTTAAACCAGGAAAGTTAGTTCTTAGAATCACTTTTGTTTTCTTCTTTCTTCTTTTATATTTTTTGGGGGGGTTTTCTAACAATTTTGTGATTTTTTTGGTTTTTCTGGAAAAAAATAAAAAACAAAAAAGGAGGAACCAAACAATGAACTTTAGGGAACTAAAAAAAACAAAAACCTTGCAATTGTGACTTTCTTGCCGGCGGCAGATCAGATCGATCGACTGCTCACATTAGCACAAAGTTGCATTGCACTTAGTGCAGAGCACTTTTAAAACTTGAAATTGAGGACGTATGTTCCAATTTTGTGCTGAAGGATGCACTCTTGAAGTGCTCGGCTGCGATGAGGTGGAAGGTGCAGGAGCAGGAGTGTTTCTCATACGTTTGCACTCTTCTCGTGCAAGATTGTTCGGATGAAGGGTCCTTATGTGCTTCATCATACTTGCCGTGCCGCACGAGTATTTCTTGTTAGGATCCCCGCTCGACAGCACTCTTTTGCAAATCTTGCACGTGACCAAGGTGGCATTGGTTTTAGTTTGCCCCTCGGGAAAAGTAAAAAATGTCCAGACCACAGATGAAAAACGTGGTGTGGGTGGTGCCTCCTCCAAAAATTAATCCTCAGATGAATGAGGAGATGCAGGTGATGCCTGCTGCCCTGAAGCCATTTTTAGTTGTAAACTTAGTCCAAAAAAGCTTCTTCTCTGCAAAGCGATGTTCCTCCAAAGAAGGTCAAAGAAGAATGATTGAAATGGGTGGGGTCTTTCAATAGATAGAACAGGAAGTGTAATGACCAATCAAATCTCTTTTTTTGCAGGTCACATGGGATCCGCGCACCCTGCGCATACGCATCATGCACCCAGCGCGCATCCGTGAAATTGAATTAAAAAAAATAGGATTACATGTAAAATATTACTTTTAAGGCTATTTTAGAGTTTGTCTTCAATTAATATTCACATGAAATACATATATATGTTTTTTTAAATGTTAAATATTTCGTGGAATCCGCGCACCTACCGCGTCATAGATGCAGATGACGCATCGCGGAAGCACGTAAACGTCGCGTTACATACATCGAACGTGTCGCGTATAGGCTGGGAGTTGCGTACCGGTCGCATTGCGATCGTGCATTAAACACGTACCCAACGCATACCATGCGCGGATGCTATCGCGTAGGGATCGAGAACGGTGCGCATAGGGTGCGCGGATCCAAAAAACATGGAAAAAAATATATAAAATAACGTTTTGAACGTATAGTTAAAAAATATTTTAAAAAATATAAAAAATGTGTTTGAAAAACCCAATAAAAACAAATATTAGTTTTTAATTTTTAAAAGAATTAATTGAAAAAATAAGTTTAAAAAATGGTGATAAAAAAGTATTTTAAAAAAAAACATAATTAATGAAATTGACACACTGAATTTGAAAAATATAGAAATCCAATGACAATCATTAAACATGATATCTTTAGAGATAAGTTATAGATAGGAATTAGCATTTAAAAAACCTTTGAAATTCACTGAAAAAACCAAAGGTTTCAGCGGCGTTATAGTTAGGAATTGGCATTTAAAAAACCTTAGAAATTCACAGAAAAAAACCATAGGTTTCAGGGGCGTTATAGTTAGCTGGACATTTCCCTCGTACAAAACCCTAGAAATTCCCCTGTTATAGTTAGTTCAGCTAACTATAACTCGCGCCCCCGCAATGCACTGCTGATGACGTCACATATTACATCACTCATGACATGGTCAATGACATCACTGATGACATCACTGATGACATCTCAAATGACATCACTGATGACATCTCAAATGACATCACTGATGACGTCATCCATGTGATAAATTAGTGCATCTTCTCACACCCTAATATAACCTTTGATACACCGGCTCAAAATTTCAGATGGCCATTTTGGAAACCATAGATACTCCAATACCAATAAGTACATACCCACTCATTGACTCTTAGGTCTACATACACCTCCACTCACTCACCTGCACAGTCACTCATACTTACAGTCACTCCGTACAAGACTATCATATGCATTTATACACCTATATAGACACTCACACACCGCCAATCATCCATTGAGGTACTGACTCACCTAGTCAGTCGTGCAAATAATTAAACACAGTCCAATTTACTCACCTATACAGTTAAACACACTCAAGTTCACTTACTCATAAAAATACTAACAAATTCTGACGCTCTTATACAATTACTAATACAAGCACACACTCATCCATACAGCCACTCCCGCAATCACACACTCTCACATATAGATAGTTATATACTCTTACACACATATACACTGCATTTCACATATGTAGTTACTGACACATGTACAACTGAGATATACATTCAATCACTAACACACCCATACATTCACTCACCCAACCATACAGTCCATCACAGTTGCACTCTTAAAACCATGCACCCATAGAATCACCCACTCACACATCTATGCACAAAGTCACACACACCCTACCCACACAAACACTCAGGCACCCATTAAGATACTCAGACAACCAATCAATAACTCATATAGACACTCATATAGCTATTCACAAAATCATGCAGCCACTTATACACCAACACACAGACACATACAGACATTCACACAGTTTAGTCACTAGTCTGCAGTAAGATACATTTAATGACTCACTTATAGAGTCAGTTACGCATCTAGAAAATCATCCATTCACACACTTGTACACCCACTCATTCTTCAACAGGCCTTTCCCTATATATATTAAACATATTAAAACTGTACAGAAACACATACTCACTGGATGATGTCATGAGTGATGTCATTTGAGATGTCATCAGTGATGTCATCAGTGATGTCACTGACCATGTCATGAGTGATGTAATATGTGATGTCATCAGCAGTGCATTGCGGGGGCGCAAGTTATAGTTAACTGAACTAACTATAACAGGGGAATTTCTAGGGTTTTGTACGAGGGAAATGTCCAGCTAACTATAACGCCCCTGAAACCTATGGATTTTTTCAGTGACTATATATACACACACATATTGCCACTGTACACATATATGGAGTTAGGTAGAGCAAATATATATATATACTTACCTGTCGATATTTTGGGCTTTGAGATTCTTGTCACGATATTGTGACCACTAGATATTCCTGCTTCGATATTCGGAACCCACACCAATCACTTCTCACCCATTCTAATCACCCTCAATTGCCTAACCCATTGAAGCCATAAGTCAATTCAGACGAGTCTGTGTTATCAGCAGAGGGACTTCAAACTAGCATCTCAACAAACAAGTTATTTTGGGTGGATCCCGAAGTCTCTCAGTGAAGAATCAATTCTTCTCGGACAGCGCACTTAAGATCTGGAAATCTAGCCCATCAGTTCTAAAAGCAAACCCCTCTCACTTTCAAGAAAGAACTTGCATTTGTTTGATACGTCCAGTCATGATTTGCCTCAATTCGGATAACACAATTTGGTCAGCCACATTAGTTGATGAAAAATCCATGGAGAATACAATAATTTCGTTGAGGAGTCACCAGTCTGTTTACTTCCACGATACTCCAATCGAATATTACTGTTTGATTTACCTTTCACCTACCTTGCTCTCCTATTCCATCATACTCTCCCTTACACTCAAACTCCTCATTTTCCACTACTAACATTTTTGCACTATATACCCATTTTTGTCTAAATATTTACCTGGCTCTATTTAATTGCTATAAAGCACTCCGATACCCATGTGCGTTTGCCCTTTATGAAAACACAAATGAATAAATATTGGATATCCCCCAGGTACGAATTAAGGAAGATGCAAGAGCTGCTACGGTAATAGATTGGTATATCAATGGGGAGAAAACTTTTGTCTACTTGTGCATGAATACAGTGGCGGCTTGCATCGAAGGATGGTGGTGAGGTGAGAGGGGAAAAAAAGAAAAGTTATAAATAAATAAATACAAAAAATTACACTAACCTTTAATCCTGGCATGACGTCCTTCTTGCTCGGGTCCTCTGTTCTCCATGGAAGCCCGAACGCGGGGCCAAGAAGCTGCAGTAACCAATCCTGGTGCTGCTTACATGCAGCATGAATGCAGCACCAGGATTGGAGGGTGCAGCCTCTCTCGCCACTTCAGACAGCCCTGGAGCCCAATGCTGTGTCTAACTCAGCTGTCCAAGACAGCTGAGTTAGAGAGATTAAAACTGCGCATGTCTGGCTGGCCGTCACAAAAGCCGGCCAAAAAGACATGAATACTTTAAACCTAAGTGCCCTGCCTGCCCATCACTGCTCTCTGCTGATGACTGACTGGCAGCAGTAGAACGTCTCGCCCCCTGTCCTGATGCTTGGCTCAGGACGGGGTTTTGAAAAATAAAATGGTATTAAATTGCCATTTTATTTTTCTATCGCTGGGGGCATTTTTTAGTGGGGCGACGCTCCTCCGCTTTAACAGAGGAGTCGCCCCTGCATGAGTACATGATCGGAACTTTCTTGGAGTTAACACATTTGGATAAAATCTAGTCTCTGAGAGTAGTAAAGCCCCGATGACAGGTACTGCCCACCGAGCAGCCCAGTGGAACCTTTGCCTTGCCAAACCTGGCTTGGGTGACAAGGACCTGTTATGTTTCCTGGGTGAAGGGAACTATGTTAGCTTAGGGTCATAAGTATGACAGGAATGTCCAGAGTAAACACTGGGACTGGGCATCCATTCACCAGGCCTTGGCAAATCACAGGGCAAGTTCCCGAAGGTCTTTTGTGTTGATCTAACCTTCACCAGCTGGAAAGGTACATAGGAATCGCCGAATCTGAAGTTCCTTGGTGTGCAATAAAGAGGCAAGTCATCAGTAAGGGCTACAAACTCCATGGTTACATTTATGGGCAATGAGGTGTGTGATGTGACTGGGGGGGAGAAAGAAAGAAAGAAAGAAAGAAAGAAAGAAAGAAAGAAAGAAAGAAAGAAAGAAAGAAAGAAAGAAAGAAAGAAAGAAAGAAAGAAAGAAAGAAAGAAAGAAAGAAAGAAAGAAAGGAAGGAAGAAAGAAAGAAGGAAGAAAGGAAGGGGGAGGGAAGAAGGAAGAAAGGAAAGAAGGAAGGAGGGAGGAAAGGAAAGGGAAGGGAAAGGAAGGGAAGGGAAGGAAGGACTTATTGTTCTGTTGGCTAAATAAGACGTATGGAATAAAAATAGCTGCAGTGGAAGAGCCCAGTCAGGTGTTGGTGGAAACAATGGAGCTGGTACAGTTTCTGGTGAAATGCATTAATGTGTGGCGGTTATGCTGCTGCTGAGAAGATTTCACTGAGGTACTATGATACAAGCAAAATTAAAAGTAAAGTGTCTTAAAAATCTTAATGTAGGACTGATACCCATAACCAAACTGCAAATATTTCTGCAGGATCTCGGAGGTGGGTTTGCACCGGAGGGTCGAGTGGGTTCTACAATTCACCCTTCACTTGTCAATGCGTTCCTATACCACCCTCGCTTACATGCCCTCATGTTGTCCTTTTTGAGTACCCTCTTGTATGTTGCACACTATGGGGCATATTATCAAGCATGGAGTTAAAATTATCGGCGCTAAAGCGGCGATAATGGGCTTGATAATATGCCCTTGAGTATTCCCATAGAAGCCCATGTTCTGGTGTCAACATGGGCTTCTATTGGAATTCTCTGCGGCATATTATCAAGCCCATTATCGCGCTTTAGCGGCCGTTTTCTGCTGCTAAAGCAGCGATAATTTTAACTCTGTTTCTTGATAATATGCCCCTATCTTCGCATAGAGTGGCACAAGTGCGCACAAGAAGGGAAGTAGTTGGACCATAAAGTGCACATTCTAAGCAGATGTCACATTTCCCACATACTGTTGAAAAGGGATTCGCCATGATGTTTGCTTTTCTCCGTGTGTTCCGCGCTAGTTTAAAGACGCTACGAAAATACTATCACATACATGTTGACAAGCAAACACAGCACTGACCAATCAAGCTCTAAGCTCTTCCCTGAAACATATTTTAAAGTTTAGTCCAGCCATTAAGAGTGTCAAAACGACAAAAACTAAAATATAAGAGGTTTTCTGAGGCTCTCATTAGAAAACGGTTTTGAGTTGAGTGTTCCGGGCCAGAGTGTGGAGCGGCCACCTATAAATCTGCCTCAATTAGGTGATGTGCCTTTCTTCTGGATAATGTCATGTCCCTGCGTGGACATTTCATGGCAATGAGATTTAACGAGACGTAGGACTTCCTAATAATCACAGGAGGCTCGTTAGTTCTTTTTGTCTGATCCTTTCTTCCCAACCGTCTTATTACACGCGTGACTTACAAGCGTGACGTTTTTCAGACTTGGTTGCGGGGCCAAAGACAACAGTAAGAATGAACGTTTTGTCAGGGCCCTCCGTAAGTACCGACATATCATTCCTATCATTCGTTTAATTTTTTTTTATTTTGACACTTTTATTTGCAGCAGGTCTGTTCTATTTCTTATTTCTTATGGTTTTCAGTTCTTTGCTTTTGTTTTCCTCCACAAACTCTGGGCCAACATATCACAGTCAAATGAGTTCTCAATAATGCTGCACAATGAGAGATGACTTTCACTATAGTACACACTTTATCAAAGAGTGTTCATCTTCTTCCACAATCCTTCACTCGTTTTCCACCCATTTTTACTAATCGCTACACCAGCCATTCAGTGACACACTTACATATTCAGTTACACATTTAATCACTCGCTCAAATGTATTTACTCAGTTCCATCTTTCTTCACCAGAAGAATGGACTCGTGTGTTCTTGAAGGTCTTTTTCCTAGTTTATCTATGTACTCCTGTTGTTGGTGAGCTGTTGGTACCACTGCCAATTGCAATGGGGATTTGGAGGCGATCTGCCCCCTGGAGCTTTTGGGACAGGGTGCAGTCAAAGTGACTGCCTTCCCCTTCCATTGGTTAGGCTCCATTGGAGCCCCAAATAGCCCTATAGGGCCCCCTGACACCATTTTAGTTTCTGGTGACCTGCTTGCTTAAGCCCTGTACTTTTTTCCTTTGATTAAAGGCGTGCAGTACTTGTGAGGATGGCGTCAAATGCCCTTTGAGGGAGGGGGCCGGGCCAACACAAGCGACATCGCCCGGCGCCCCAGCAACATGCCTCTGAGCCACAGAGATCTGAAAAGTTTCAGTGCTCTGTCCGTCATCTCCTTGTGTTTGCTTTGTTCGGCCTAAGTTGGCAGGGTATGCACAGATGTGGGTCCCTTGCTCACTTTGCCACTGGATTCAAGCTAGCATGGCTAATGATGGGTGTTACCCATAAACCAGTCCCGGGATGCTTGTTTCCGGTTCAGGGAAGACCTGGTTCGGCAGTTTGGGCTGGACTGTTCCCATGAGGCACAGGGTCAAGACTGATTTGCATGTAGCTGGGTCCGAATTGAGGTGGCGAAGTGAGCTAAAGAATGATGATAGATTCAACCCAGATCTGTGACTGGGGTGAGTGTCTGAAAAATGTCAGCGCTCCGTCCATCATCTCCTTGTGTTTGCTTTGTTCGCCCTAAGTTGGCAGGGTTTCCCCAGACATGGGTCCCTTGCTCACTTTGCCACTGGATTCAAGCTAGCCTGGCTGATGAAGGGTGTTACCCAGAAACCAGTCTCAGGATGCTTGTTTCCGGTTCAGGGAATACCTGACTTGGCAGTTTGGGCTGGATTGTTTCCATAAAGGCACAGGGTCAAGACTGATTTGCATATAGCTGGGTCTGAACTGAGGTGGCGAAATGAGCTAAAGAATGATGATGGATTTAACCCAGATCTGTGACTGGGGGCGAGTGTCTGAAAAGTTTCAGCGCTCTCCTTGTGTTTGCTTTGTTCGCCCTAAGTTGGCAGGGTATGCCCAGACGTAGGTTCCTTGCTCACTTTGCCACTGGATTCAAGCTAGCCTGGCTGATGAAGGGTGTTACTCAGAAACCGGTCCCAGGATGCTTGTTTCTGGTTCAGGGAAGACCTGACTTGGCAGTTTGGGCTGAACTGTTCCCATGAGACACAGGGTCAAGACTGATTTGCATACAGCTGGGTCTGAACTGAGGTGGAGAAGTGAGCTAAAGAGTGATGATGGATTCATCCCAGATCTGTGACTGGGGGTGAGTGTCTGAAAAGTTTCAGCTCTCTGTCAATCATCTCCTTGTGTCTGCTTTGTTAGGCACGGAGGGGCAGGGGAAGCCGAGGCAAAGCAACGGCAACCGAGAGGTTTCCACGTCGAGCAGTGCTGCACCTCCCACTATAAACGTGGCGGCAGCCAAGCCGTGTCCAAAGCGCGTGAACGAGCTCACCACATACAAGGAGCTGGGTGGGCGGGAGACTGCTGCAGTGCCTCCTGCCTCCCAGGGGGCGAGTTTAGAGCAGGAGGCAAGTGATGAGCCTCCCGCTCCCATAATACTGGACAAAGTGCTGGAGGAAGATGGAAGGGGGAAAGAGTGGGCGGGTAGAGTAGCTCTGCATGCTATGGCTCCAGTGAGATTGGGGCCCTCCCAGGAGGATGCTGAGCGAGTAGCGGGTTCTCTGGGGACTGGGGTGGTCCCCTTGCTGGGCCACTGGGATTTGGCTCCAGGGGACCCTGTAGGGTCTACAGGAGTGCTGGGAGGAAGGTGGCCCCAGGAGGGTGAGGGGGGCTGGGGATCAGAGTGGGACAGCCCGGACCGGGGCAGGTATTGGTGGATTGCGCCAAGATGGGGTCAGGGGCCCCTCTGGGCCACAGCAAGTCCATGATTGTATGGAGTGGAGAGGAGAATTCAAGTCTCTGGAGAGCTTAGTGCAGCTCACAGACACTGAGAACAGAGAACAGTTCACCAGATGTCTGTGGGGATCCCGTCACAGCCAGCATAAGTAGGTACAGAACGACCTTGTTGGCTCCAACAGCAGGTAGGTCTTGGGCAACCTCCAGCTCTTTCAGCGTAGAACAGGGAAGGGTGATGAAAGCAGAGTGGTATGGTGGGGTTCAGACAGCCCCCATGGCCGCTGGGTGCCAGCCCACTGGACAAGCGAGAAATACGGTAACAAGACAGTCGGTGTTGGTGGGCCTGAGTTGGGACAGGACGAAGGGTACTATGGGAGTGTCAATGATGGATTATGAGGAGGATAGCCTCAAAGAAGGTGAGGTGCGAGATGGGGTTGAACCCGTAGAGGCACGGGATGGGGCATGGGTGTGGGGTACTGCTAACTCATTTCTGTCTAGAGTGTTACAGACAGGAGAGATACTGCACAGAGCGGCATCAGGAACACGGAGGCCACTGACGAGGCAGCAAGCACCTGCACAGGCACCGACCTTCTAATGTAATGTAATGTAAATTGGTACTTATAGAGCACACAGGTACTCCGAAGAGTGTCCTGGTGCTAAAAGACCTCAAGACAGACAACTGGCACTATTACTGCAAGGAGAGACTAGGCTCATTGGCTATTGCTGGAATAGCCAAGTTTTCAGTTGCTTCCTAAAGGTGAGTAGATCCTGCACCCGCCTGAGTGACAGTGGCAGGCCATTCCATAGACAGGAGGCCTGCACTTGGATGGATAGACCTCCCTTGCGGGCGCTGGCAAACTTGGGAATGGTAACCTGCAGCTACGATGAGGACCTTGGAGCCAGGTGAGAGCGTTGAGGTGGGCATGGGCCCAGTACTGGTATGTATAGGTGTGGATGCGGGGTGTGGTAACAGGAGGAGGCGACGGCTGAGCAGAGGTAACTACGTTGCTGATGTTGGGGTAGGTACAGACAGAACAGCTGGCAGTTCGGTGAAAGAATTGGGAGTGGGAGTCAAGGGAAAGAAGGACAGTGCAGCAAAAGTTGGGGAGAGGGCACCGGGCTCAGGTGCGACATGTTTGGGGGACGCAGGTGGCAAGAAAGATGGCCCAGACAGCAAAGAGCTGAAGGTCAAAAAGCTTCCTTATATAGGGTTGACAAAGCCATTTGGGGCTCATTTAATGCTGGCAACGAAGGAAACAATTTGGATGGGGGAGTATGTGGAGATGTTTAAGCTTCTTCATAGAGAACTGCACTCCAAAGAGTGGTCCAAAGAGGAGGAGTGCCAACTGGCCAAGAGGCTGCGGGTTCTGACAATAGAGAATTAGACCGCAGCGTTTTTATTCTACGCCAGTGTCTACTGCGAGAAGTTCCCTGAATGGTGCTTTGCACTCTTCAAATATATGGGTGTAATATACAAGGCCCAATTTTCTTTGGCACAGATGGCTAAATGTGATGTGAAGTTACATTTTTGGCTGCCTCTGGTTCACCCGGATGACTTTCATTTGTTGTCCATGCACTTCGACTGTAACTAGTATGTTGACAAGGCTTTACCGATGGAATGCTCTATCTCTTGTGCACTTTTCTAGTGCTTCAGTTCATTTTTGCAGCGGCTCTTGACTTGCCATTTGGGCCATAGGTTAATGACTAATTATCTGGATGACTTCTTCTTTGTGGGGGGACCTGTCTCGACAGACTGCCAGCTAGCATTGTCCAGATACCAGGAGCTCATGGGTGACCTGGGCATTCCACTGGCCTCTGAAAAAACAGTGGGCTCAACACGTTATTGTCCTTTTTTAGGATTGACCTTGATGCGGACAAAATGGAGGCAAGGCTACTGAGGGACAAAAGAGAGACTATGCAGACTTTGTTAGTGAGCATGCTGGCCAAGGAAAAGGAGAAGGTGAAGGAAGTGCAGGTCCTATTGGGTCACCTCAGTTTTACATATAGGGTCGTAAGGGCAGAAAGGACATTCTGTATAAGGCATCATCATGTGCTCATATCGGCTGGGGTCAAAGAGGATCTCAGAATCTGGAAGTTCTTCTTGAATTCCTTCAATGGAATTTCATTGGCCTATCAGGATGACATTGATTGGGTTTTGCAAATATTCTCTGATGCTGCCGGAGGTCTGGGCTTCGGTTTGTTCTGGGAGGGTTGCTGGTATGTGGAGGAGTGGCCAGCACAGTAGAAGGAAGGATGAAGAAGCACTGCGTTCCTGGAACTCTTCCCATCAGTTGTTGTGATTACCTTGTGGGGAGCAGAGTTGGCGCACCTGAGGATGCAGCTCCAGGTGTACAACATGGCTGTCGTACAGGTGGCAAACATGCGGCAAGAGACGTGCCAGTGCTGAGTTTTTTTTTAAACTTTATTTTGAAAGAAAGATGGATTTGAGCGAACATGTATCAAAAGACAAAGGAGCATCCATGGGTACATAGTACAATCACAAGCAACACAGTAGAGGCAGGAAATTATAAACACATCAGACATGGACATTGCGAATCTGCCTATCAAAGCAGGGCTGTACATCAGGCCGAAGGTTTGCCTATGCCCGCCCACTCCCCGGGGGGAGGGGGGTCCCCAGCCAGTTCCCATGTGTCTCGGCACCAGGCATCTAGTGAATATGGTGTGCGGGACCCAAGTCTCCCAATGTGTAGTACTCGCAGAGCCCTACCCCAGGGGCAGCATCTCCCCTCTACAAACCCCCATCATCCCATACGCGATGGCCCAGCAAGAGGCTAAGTGGGGGTCCCATGTCCCATAGCATCCTCTCCCTCCAACAGGTAGCAGCGTAGTGGAGCCCAGATATCTGTGGGTCGTGATGTTGGTGGCATGAGTTCAGAGTATGTGTTGATCTGTTCCTGACAGTAAGTAAGATCCCGCATCCAGTCTTTAAATTTGGGGGCCCTGCCCCTACCCCATTTACACGCGACTCGTCTTTTAGCCAACAAGAAGGCAAGCGCAATGAAATTGCGATGCGCAGCCTGTATGGGTTCCACGTATCCCAAGAGGGCAAGGATAGGGGAGGGTTCAATCTCCGAGTTAACCATTTTAGAAAGTGCCGTAAATATCTGGCACCAATAGCGGTGCACCGCTTCACACGACCACGCCAGGTGGAGAAAATCCGCCCCCGGGGCACGACACCTGTCGCATCTGTCATCTTCACAGAGTCGGTATCTGCAAAGCCGAGCAGGAGTATAATATAGTCTGTGAATGTATTTATAATGTATGATTCGGAATCTACTACTAGACGATATACGTTCCGTTTGTTGCAGGCAGAACTCCCACTGCTTATCTGTCAGTGTGACTTGCAGCTCCAGGTCCCATTGAGCCCTAGCCCTCAGAGGCGGGGCGACCATGAGCGAGTGGACCATTTTATATATTTGGGAGACCAATTTTGCAGGGGACTCACCCAGAAGGATACGTTGCAGTGGTGCCACAACGGGGGGCTCCTGCGGAAAGTCGGGTGTCAGTGCCCTAATCCCTCGCCTGAGCCTGAGATACAGAAAAACGTCAAGGGGTGATGGCTGGATGCCTGCAAAGAGGTGGTCCATAGAACGGAACACGCCATTGTGGTACAGGTCCCCCCACGTCGTGACGTGGATACTATGAATTAATTTCCGAAACCCCGTCTCCTGCAACAGGGGCATACCTGGATGGTAAACCAGGGGTAAGAGCGGTGCATACAACAAGGTATTCCCCAATTTAGCTGCAATTCGATTCCACGCCATGACTGTACTCACCACTGACGTGGGTGACGTATCCGTCCCATGCACAGGGATATACAAGGCACCTCTATGGGGACCGGGTGCGCCAGCCAGTGTTCAGCCGCTAGTTGGGGCATGTATCGAGGCTGCTGTATCCAAAAATATGCATAATGTGCCTGCGCCGCTTGAAAGTAAAGCTCAAAATCAGGGACGCCAAACCCGCCCTGGTTATACGGCTTGATAAGGACCTCCCACTTGAGCCGGGGTGACTTCCCTCCCCAAACCAATCTAAGAAGCTCCGAGCGTAGGTGCCGGAAGAAGAAACTGCCCGGGTAAAAAGGGATGTTCAGAAAAAGATACAACAGCTGAGGCAATATTACCATTTTGATCAACGACACCCTTCCCGCCATGGAAATAGGGAGCGTGATCCATCTAGTAATGTAGTCTGTGATACGTGTCATTGTCGTGCCATAGTTTGCCCTCATTAGCTCACTTTTGTCTTTTTCTATGTGTATCCCTAAATACTTAAAGTCACCTTCACACCACGCTATAGGGTACTCCAGCACAAACTGCTTCGTAGCAGCCGTGAGGGGGAAAACCCGCGACTTGCTCCAGTTTATCTGGACTCCCGAGAGCATGCCAAACCGGATAAATTCCCTAAGAATTGGATTGAGGTTATCACTAGGGTCCCTTATGTACAGAGTAATGTCGTCTGCGTACATAGATATTAATATCTGCCTCTGAAAGCAGCGCAACGCCTTGTCCTTATGATGTTGCCGTAACTTTGCTGCGAGTGGCTCCATGGCTATAGCAAACAGCAGGGGCGACAGGGGGCAGCCCTGTCTAGTCCCCCTGGTGATGGGAAAAGCCGAGGAAAGTGTGCCGTTGATCAGCGCCGTGGCCTTAGGAGACGTATATAACAGTCTAATCCAGGAGATGAAAATGAGTGGAAACCCCATTCGCTCCAGTACTTGGAATACATAATCCCATTCTAATGAGTCAAAAGCCTTCAAGGCGTCGAGGAAGATGGCGGCCATCGGCAGGTCCTCATGTACAGAGTTTAGGATCGAAAAAAAGGTACGCAGGTTATGGGATGTCGCCCTCCCGGGCACAAATCCCGCCTGATCAGGTAGTATCAAGTTTGGGAGTAACAAGTTAATACGGGTAGCAATTAGTTTCGCAAGGATTTTCACATCGCAATTGAGCAATGAAAGGGGCCGATAGGAGTCACACCTGTTTGCCGTTTTCCCAGGCTTAAGGAGGGACGTAATGAGGGCCATGCGCATAGAAGGGGGCAAATGGCCCACCTCGAGAGCGTCTTCATACACTTCCCGCAAGACCGGTGCCATGAAATCGATGTAGGTCTTATAGAACTCTATAGGTATTCCATCTAGGCCCGTGGCCTTGCCCGAGCGCATGTGCATAATGGCCTCACGCACCTCATCCAACTCAAAGGGAGTGCTCAGGAACGCTCTGTGTGTATCGCTGAGCCACCCGAGGAACACATCCTCCAGGTAGTCCTGCAAGTTTAAATCCCCCGCCCTAGTCAACGTGTACAAGTGTTGATAGTGCTCCACAAACGCGTTAAGGGCTTGTGCGGTGTCTCTATATACCGCACCTTCCCTATTGGCTTCATCTGTATATTCCGACACCTTTTCGCGGATACGCGCCAGCGTAGCATCATCAGGGCCTTCAGCCAACGATGCCTCAAGCGCAGCAAGGTCTCCCTCCAGCGCTCTTAGGCGTGTTAGTATACTCTTTAGTACACCGGACCCCTTAGCTATGCACATGCCCTCAAGGTCACCTTGAATGCATCCCATATAGTCTCAACAGCATACACAGAGTCTTTGTTGTGCCTAAAAAAATCCAAACATTCTTCCCGTAACTCCTCCTGAAACACCGTATCAAGGAGCATTGTGGGTTGCAAGCACCACGCAGTCAAGGGGGGGCCAATGTCCGCAGCCCGTAGCGTAACGCGGACCGGCGAGTGATCAGAGAACGTTCTTGGAAGATGGCGTGCCCGCGCAAGCGCCGTATAAAAATGGGGCGACAGAAAAATGTAGTCCAACCGTGCCCACGACCGGGCCTGCGCCGTAAAATGTGTGCCTTCCCGCTTGTCCGCAGAGAGATAGCGCCATGTGTCAATTAGATTGTGTTCAGCTATCGCGTCTACCCGTGTCAGTCGAGCTTTCGTATAATGGTGTGGGGCCGGGTGGGACCTGTCCTGAGCCGGATCAATCGTGGTATTAAAATCCCCTCCCCAAATGAGGTGCCGCGGGCCCACGCCCATTATGGCCGCATTGAGGTCTGTAAAGAAGCGCGGGTCATCTATGTTCGGGCCGTAGCAACAAACCAGGGTAACTGCCACTTGCCCCAGCCTCCCCCACATCAAACAATACCGTCCCTGGGCATCGCTCCTAGCGCCTGTCATATTGAAAGGCGTTCCTTTTTTAACCAGTATCGCCGTCCCTCTAGAGTATGAGGAGTAGGAGGAAAAGACTGCGTGCTTCGCCCATCTACTGGCATAAGTGTGAGTAGCTTGCGCTTTGAAATGGGTCTCCTGGAGAAATGCTATATGGACTGCGTGGCGATCCAAATAAGAGAGGATCTGCCTCTTTTTCCTCGGGTCCCCCAGGCCCCTGACATTCCAAGTTAAGATATTTAAATCTGTATCTACCCTAGCCATGTTAACAGTGAAAGGGGGGCAAAGAGCATCGGCACAGGAAATCCCAACTCGTTCCCTCCAGCGGGCATGTGCACGACCCGTGCTACCTGCACAGCGCAATAGAATCGTACCTTGTGTCCTACCCAGATGTAAACCTCACTGCATATCTTATGTGAATATCTGCGTACCCCACATATGCCATGAGGGGGTTCCCTTCGCACTTCTGTACCATGCATTCTCCCAAGATCCGCGCAACACATCACTGTGATATCATCCATACTCAACATTATAATAACATTTCCAAACATCCCCAGCCCCCCTCCCCTCACCCGAAATTCCCCAAACGAGCGTCCCGTAACCGCCTCATTCTCAAGTCCATCTGGCATTGGTAGAATAGCAATCCCATACACCTCAGGAAAAGGGACCCCCGTTACCCATCCAATGGGAAAAACCATAGCCACCCCGAACCCCTCCACCCCACCCTCCACCCACTGAAGCATCCCCAACTTGCCAGCATCCCGTCCCCACCCCCCTCCCGAAAATCCCATCAAACAGCTCAACAAGAGCAACAGTGTCAACAGTCTCAGTGGGGTACACCCTACGGGGGTCATCCAGAGTGCGCCCGAGGCCACCCCCTACAACCTGCCCTCTACCGCAGTCAAGAGGAGGGGGGGGTGGTGCCTGGAATACATTACCAACCACCGTCCTCCGGCCGACCATGCCATTTTCATACAGTCACGGCACCGTGGCATCCGCATGACCAGCAGGTGGACCACCATAGCAGTGGCCAAGCAGCAGTCTTTAGGCTCGGAGACCAATCAGTAAGAAGCTGCACCTCGCAGTCAGTGTTCATCCTCATGAGCTGCATCATCCTCCTCGCGGCGCTCAGTCCTCACATTTTTCAAAGCCTTCAAGAAATCGTCCACTTGTTGCGGATTCATAAAAAAATGTTGCTTTGCTTGGTGGGTGACTCGCAGCTTTGCCGGGTACAGTAATGCATAATCAATTTGCAGGGCACGGAGCTTCTTTTTAACTTCTAGGAATTTGCGGCGTTGTTCCTGAACAACTGGCGTGAAGTCCGGGTAGAGGGTAAAGCTGACACCATCATACGAGAGCGGTTGGTGCGAGCGCGCCGCCTTCAGCGCCGCATCACGATCGCGGTAGTTTAAGAGCCGTGCAATGATGGGCCACGGCGGAGCCCCGGGCCGGGGCCGCGGTCCCAGAGAGCGGTGCGCTCTCTCGACGATGAACTGCTTCGAGAACGCCTCAGACCCACCGGCGGCAAGGAGTATCTTCTCCACATAGTCTTCCATACGTCCTGTATTTGTAGACTCCGGCACCCCCACCACACGGATGTTGTTGCAGCGGCTGCGGGCTTCCAACTCCTCATTCTTGGCAGCGATGATTCGCAAGATATTGTCCATTCTTGAAAGCTGTGTGGAATGCGCGGCCGTAGTGTCCTCATGATCAGATATTCGCCTCTCCGTTTCTGTTATACGCTCCTCATGTACATCCAGTTTATGAGCAAAGGCGTCCATTCGCGACGATAAGCGATCCACTTTATCCACCACGGTAGCAAACCCCTGCCTCATCTCCTGCATCAGCTGCTGCAACTCCGTCGCAGAGGGGCCCGGCGCCGCGCCATCCACGGACGGGCCCTGGGAAGTCCCCGCTTCTGGCGTGCCTCGTGCCCCCTTCTTAGCCGCCGGGGCCTCAAACATGAGTTTAGGCTGCCGAGTGTCTTTTTACCCATCACGGACGACGCGTATGGGCCCACAGTAGTCAGCGAAGGGTGAGGTCGTGTTCCACCTAGGCGCAAATGGGGTCCGGAGCGGTGAGTGGAGCGCAGTACCGAACAGCAGTCCTCGAGATGGCCCAGCCCGGCACCCCCTGACAGAGACTGTGGGCTGGGAAGGAGGCGTCTCCTGCGATCCACCGGCCGCCGCAGCCAAGCAGCCGCTGCTGGAATCAAAGTTCGAACTGAGCAGAAGTGTCCTCGCAACAATCACCTATCTTCCACCGCTGCGGCCCAGCACGCCAACCGGGCAGCCGGGGGGGGGGGGGGATACGGAGCTATCGCCACCAGGGCCTGCCTCAGGATATGCACCCAGTCCCGGTGCGCCGGATCTCAAAGTGGGAAGCTGTGAGTTCTTGTGAGTGCTCCCAGGGTCGCACGTGCTGGTTACCGGCTCCCTGTATGTTGGTAAGCCCAACGCCTTCCACTGTACCTTGTAGCGGGGGGGGGCCCGGTCTCAGCCGCCCGATCAGCCTCACCAGTCAGGGCGTTCGCAGTGCGCAGACCTCCCGGGCCTCGGGCGCAACCCGCAACTGGCAGCACTCTGTTCCCGCGCCTCTAGCACGGCAAAGCCCCCAACGGCCGGCACCGTCGTTGCTGGTCCGGTGCCCTCGTGTAGGCGATACTCCTCTGCAGGCCCAAGCGGGAGGGGGGGGGGCGACAAACACCAAGTGTCAGCGGGGCATATCTCCCGTCGTCAGCAGTACTCCTCGTCCTCTCGCCCCAGGTCCCCCCAGCAGACAGCGCCCTGGGTCACAACAGGTACCGATGCAGGGCACGCCACAAAGCCGCTCACCTCGGTGGGGGGGTGGGGGGGGTAACCATCAGGTGGCAGCCGCAGCCAGCCCCACAGGAGTGCAAGGCTCCGCAGCCGACGATCCCCTTCGAGGCCCGTCTGCCGCGTGGTATGCCCCGGCCCAGAGTAGATTGCCCGCCGGGCAGAGCGTCGCACCTCCCAGCAGCCAGTCGCCCGACCAACTCGCACCGGTGATATCTTCGCCGCGGCAAATCACCCAGTCTCGAAACTTTCACCGAGTGTGCTAGATGGCAGTAGCAACACTCGTTTGTGGTTTCCGTCGGAGGAGCAGCGGTCTAAACCAGGATAAATGGAGGATGTTCTTCCAGGCAGCAGGAGCCTCACACCAGTGCGGCCATTCTGCTTGTGCGCCCTCTATCGCCCCCCGCCAGTGCTGAAATTGTTGCATGTTTTTGTGTTGGGTTGCCTGCAGCATCATATCTCTTTCAAGGAGGGAGTAGAACATTGCATTGCTGAAGGCTTGTCTCGTTTTAAGTGGCAGAGATTCTGTGGTCTGGCCAATGACACAGACAGATGCAAGATGCCAATACCAGTGGAGTTGTGGTCAGTAGGCAACACAGGACGGTGCAATTGGTGGGAGTGTCCCTAGCTGAATCGACAAGGAGAGGTTATCGTCAGGCATGGTCACGTGTTCTGGCATCAGGGGCACAGTGCAGGGGGAAGGATGGCATGGGAAGGAGGATGTGATTCACTTTATCTTGGATTTGACAATTGCAGGAAGCCTTCTGGTATTGCCTTCATGGGAATTTGTTGCCCCATCAGCTGGGAACTGGGACAATGATGCTTGAGGGATAGGCAAGGGAGCAAGTCCTTTTGGGGAGGACCCCCAGGCCCCTGAACCTGTTCTGCCAGGTGCTACGACAATTGCTGTTGGTTTGCAGGGGAGATGAGGTTTGTATGTTCTCCAGTTTGATGTTGTGGATGTTTTCTTGTGTTTTTTTTCCTGAGTTGCTGGGCTGCGGGGCAGAGGAGGTGTGACGTGGGGGGATGTCTCGATGACAGAGAGTAGGCTGGTGATCTGGCTGCACAGCTCCAAAACCGACCAGACAGCACGAGGAAAGCATGTGGTCCTGCAGGCACTTCAGCCGTCGGGAAAATGCCTGGTGACATGGGGTGACAGGTGGGCTGCGCTTTCCGGGGTTGCCGGAGGGGGTAGTTTTCCGGTGCAGATTGGGGGCGAATGTGACGGCATTTTTGCTCCTCTCTGTTTTCCGTAAGGCAATTGCAGCTTTGTAGGCCGCCCTCCCAAATATGGGACACATTAGTTCTGGATTGGAGCTGCAGCAGAGGCTGGCGATTGAATCTCGGCACAGGAAGACATCATGTGGCTAGGGTGCTGGTCTTCGGATGTCTTTAGGAGATAATTATGTGCAAATGCAGGGGAGGATAGGCAGAACAGACATTTCTATGTGAATATTTACAGCTTTTTTTGTTCCAGGTTTGGTTGTGGGTCAGGCGGTGGAATATGTGTCCATCTAGGTAGTAGGACATTCCTTTGTCACTTGGGCGAGTGTCAGGTGGCTCAGAGAGGCTACAGGTCCAAATTGTAATCTGACAAGCACGTGTTTTTGGCTACTTGGTGGGGTAAATGGAGCATGAGATGGAGCGAACTGATCAGGGGCTTTAACGGCATGCTGGTGGGGGGGAGATGACCAGACGTATAGGGGGAGAACGATTTAGTACAAGAGAAAGGGGTGGTTTTGGTGAGGGCTATGAAACATCATTTGAGGCAGTTGAAGGCTTGGTGGAACGGTTGCTTCATACTATGGATGGAGTTCATGTCCTGCAGGCTTTAGAGGGATGCTAGGAAGCCAACTTCAGTGGACAGGGTGTGCAGGAAGATTAATAGGGAGTCGGTTTTGCAGGGACCTTGGTTGTGGCTGCATTTGCCACTGGGATATTCAGTAGGATCATGTTGATTTTTTCAGTGATGGGGTTCACCTTTCCCTGATGGGTATGGAGTTGTACCTTTTGGAATTGAAGGAGGCAGTGGTGTCCTCTCTGAACATCCATTGATGAATGGGGACCCATGGGAGGTCAGCTTCGGGGTGGGGACAGAAAAAGTCATTAAACAGTCTTTTTCAGGGTGGTGGTGGCCTGGAAAGCTTTTCCAGGAGGTTACAGAGGTTGGAGTGCTATTACCATAGGTGAAACACGGGGATATGGAAGGTAGGCAGGAAGTTCAAGGTTAAAGACGTTTAGTTCCTTGGAGTTTAATACTTACACATAGGCTGGAAGGAAAAGTTAAGGTTGAAAAATGTTGAAATGCGCTTCAATAGCAATAAGATACTTGCAGGGTGGGGTATTGTGGGTAGGACAGTAGAGGTGGGGGTAGGACATTGGTTAGTTAATTGGTTGTTTAGCGAGGTGGTAGTTTTGTAAGGCGGTTTGCCAGGAATAACTGTTAATGTGCACCTGTTTTAATAAAGCAGCATTTTTCACACTTTATAAGATGGTCAGTGGTTTGTAACTACCTCCCCATCTCCCAAACGCAAATCATTAACAGTCTAATGACTATTCTATGCTTTAAAACTCCATTGATGTGGCAGGGCCAATGCAATTGGGGCAACAGGTCGACAGTGTATGCTTCGGAACAAGGAAAAGGGGAGACAAGTGTGAAAGTGAAACGGTTCCTGTAGCTTGCTTTAATTCTGCACACATGATTTATACGTTTTTGGCATAGTATTACAATTTTGTACTTACTAACTTTTGTGGACTTTTTGCATTGCCTTGCTGTATCACAAGACAAATACTTTAAGTCAGTGGTGGGGAGGATTAGCTTGTTGACTGCTATATTTAACAGTGCAAACCCATCCTGGTACAAAGCATGGGGGAGGATGTGGTGTTGGGGAACAAAGTTTGAGTCTTGGCATCAGCTCAACATCCTGTGATTCTGGGATCCCTGATTAAGTGATCTCCCTATGCCTAAAAAAAAAAAAATGTATATTTGTGTAATGCAACTGGTGCTCATGTAAAGTGCTCCAATACCTTTCGGTTGAGTCTGTGCCATATAAAACTGCTTATAAAGGAAATAAAACATTATAAAGGTCTTGTGATGGACTTTACATCGAAATACACAATTTTCGTTTGGAAATCAATTTGTGGGGGCTTGGAAATCCACATGGGTTGACCTCTGCCCCCTTTACTCTGACGCCCCAAAAATATTGAAAATGTACTCTCCTTATATAATAATAATTGTTATTGTAATTATTTAATAATTCAGTTAGTCCAATGAGTATTGATGGTCTATTGTCCAGCGTTACATGCTGGTAAGAAAAATATTCATAGCTGACACGTTTCGCTTGCCCAATAGTTTGATCAAAAGCTTTTTTAATGCACTAATTAATATTGCTAAGCAGTTCAATAACAGAACGATGTGCTTGTGTCGATATATCAATATATCAGGCTTTGGAGTCAGGTCTACTCATCGATTTACAGTCAATCTTAACTTCAAAGGCTTTGCCGTTCAGGAGGATGAAACCATCTCCAGATTATGAATACAGCTCTTGAACAAATTTTTAGCCAAGTTGAGAGACTTCCTTACTGCTTCTGGAGTTATCGGCCACATGTGACACTGTTCGCCTTCATACCCCAAAGAGCAGACAGTCCCCCTTTCATATTCTCCCCTCACCCTTAACATTGAGGCATCTCTGAGGGATCAATCATCTTTGCTCTCCTATTCAAAATCTATCTAACCCCCTTCCTGGACCTGATCAAATTATTTAACCTTACATGTTTGAATTATACAGATGATGCACAAGTCATTTTTACACTGGATGGCCCAGAAGACATCTACAAGTCAACAGTTGGTGATTGCCTCTGTGCCTTCAATGCATGGAGCTCAACCATCCAAAGAAAATCCTGACCGGTGGACAATGGTACAAAGACCAGTCTATAGATATATGCCCAAGGAACTTGATGCCCTACCAAATATGTCAAGTGAGAACCCTGGAAGTAGCCATGGACTCAGTTCAATCCTTGATGCCACATGTTCCCATACATTGGATACCAACAAGTCTTACAAAGTATTCTCATTCATGTGATCTCCAAGCTGAACTATGCCAATATTCTATAGCTTGGTGCCCCTGTTATTATACAAAAAAAATCAATAAATGGAAAACACTGCTGCAAGATACCTCCTCTATCTCCAGTCCTGAAAATACATGACACCGGTCCTGCAAACACTTAACTGCCTATCTATAGGAAGACAATCAAATTTCAAAGCACTTTGTAGCTTCCACGCAGCCTTCCAATAAAAAGGACCACTAATAATAAAATAAACAAAGTAGGACCCTGTGCTCACAGCTAGCACGATGGACCGTCATACTGCCTACAGGTCAAAAATCCATAGGAGGCTTTGCTTTCTCGGTACAAGGAGCCAAGTGTGGAACTCATTGCCAGTCAAGATTGCAGACATCCAGGAACATCGAAAGTTCAGAAAGCATGTGAAAACCTATTTCTTTCCAGAATAATTACATTCAGCGCTGCAACTGTGACAAAACCGGAATGAAACCCCTCCCACCAGTATAAGCATTGTTCAGAGCAATGGAATAGTGCAACCAGAACACCATGCCATGAAGACACATGCACACAACCCAAACTGGAGAGCTATTCCTAGCAATCTCATAATGACCTTACATTCTGGTAAAATATAATAACTAGGCTATCCAAACCTTAATGTATGCCCCTCCAATCAATACTAGAGGTATCTGCAGCCTCTCTGCATTTGAAAACCTGCAGCCTGCCCATTAACATTTAAGACTATAACTGTAGTCCCGCCTACACTTCACAGACATAGTAATTAGTGTCTAGCCTACTTCCTACATTTAACCACATGAAAGAGGGCAGTAAGTCTCATCCTTAGTTGACATCTCATAATGGTAATCATATAAAGAATGACTGTATAGCAGCCCATCCAAACAGATCTCTGATCAGACCATTCACCCTTTACCCACCCCTGTGTTCTCTCCTGGATCCATGAGATCACACGGTGAACAGCCTCCTGCCACAGCCAGCACAGGAAATCAGAATGAGAACATAAAAGATAAACTGCCAGCACAACAATTAATCCGAGCCAACAACTTCACACAAATTGAAAGAATCTGTGTCTAACTCAAACACTACCTCATCCATCACCCTACTAAGTGCCTTGCCCCACAACACGATAATCACATCTCAGTGGTCATAACATATGACATGGAAACACTTTCCATCAAATCTCAAAGTAAAGACAACATATCTCCAAGCCCACACCCACACAGTGTAGGTTGTTACCCATGTGGGTAAAGGAGTCGCTTCCCCACGTAGGGGTAGTAAGTGCTATACAAATGCTGTAATACAATGCAAGCAAAACAGTTGTTGGCTATGAAATGTTTGTTACCCAGATTTAACAATAAACAATACACCATCAGTACACGGCAGACTAGTTGAATTATTGAGAAGTCAAGCATTTCCATGGTAGTATTGAAACTTTGAAAGGTGTGCCACAGCAGGAGATGTTTCAAGTCTGCTTTGTAAATGGTGGACTTGGTATGTTTGTGTTCCTCATGACATACGTAAGTGAGGTATCTGTGTAACATGGCTGAATAGTGGGCTTCCTTGTCATGCTTGAACAAACTCTGGCAGTCATCCCCATGTTAGGGCGACCAGACCTCCTGGATTTGCCCAGACAGTTCAGGTTTTTAAAGGACAGTCCCAGCTTTCTTCGCTCCATGCAATGCCTGCTGGTGCAAGCCAGAATAGATTTTAAAATATATTGTCTTTTTTTTAATTGTCAATCAAGCAATATGGTAGCTGAGACCAATGACACTGACCTGCCAGATTTTCCACATTCTGACTTTGCTGGCAGGGGATAGATAATTAGCTATATATGCCAATGAAAGTCTGGATAAAATAAAGCTAAATGCTGAAGTAAAAACTTAACTGCAATTTTTGAAATTGTAAAAAAAAAGTATGTAGTACGTCTGAGTTTTGAAAGTGTAGCTGTCAAATAGACCGATTGCTAGCAATATAAACAAAGAAGGCTTTGGTCCCCCACTTTCATCCATCGGCTTTCTTCCACCAGCCTCTTTCAGCCATTGACTTGATTCTTTGCTAATCACGTCTTGGTTGAGTCCAATATTGTATTGATCTCACGCCTCATTGGCAATTTGACTGTATCCTTCCACTCGATTGCTTACATTGAAGTGCAAGAGGGACTACATAACAAGTACAACCCTCTCTGTTACTGCTAGCTCCTACCCATGTGTCTTGCTCTAATGTGCTACCACTGCGTGCATTTGCACATTAAACCCAGAACAATTGGCTTTGCCAGTGCTTGATGTTTGTCATTATTCGCTGCTGGTGGATCTTTACTGTTCGTGTATTTGCTGCTGTCAGATGTCTGTGATGTGCACGTTACTGCTAGATGTGTACACTGTTTTATCATTGCATGGATTTTTCTGTTTTTAATATGCTTTAATGTTTGGTTGTAATTGCTAGTGGCTGGGTGCTTAGAAACACTCCAGTGGGCACTGTAGTAACAAAATAAACACACAAACACTGCAACATTGGAACTTTGTTTACAGACCGTGGCCATTTTGTCTCAGATAGGGTCAGTGCTAGATTTGTGGCGTCCTAAAACAAAGTGACAGTTTTGTTGCGTCGTCGACCTCTCTCCCCCCTCCCCCCCTTTCCCCATCAATAGGTCCAGATTTGAATCCTGAACTATCTGGCACCCCCTGGTGGTGGCTGTTTATAGTGTCTGGCACAGATACCCCAACTCCCTTCATTGATAACATGGCGTGCAGCTGGAGCAGGCTTGTGAGTTAACTAAATTGTCATCTCCTAAGAACAACTATTTTTCACCATTCTCCTCGCCGTCTGAACAATATGTGTTTCACGTCTGTTTAAAAAACACTCCTGGCGCCGGCAGCCATAGCAATCTCGGCATTACCCTCCGCCCCCCATCTCATTTGTACTCCATTTCCCCTGCCTCCGGGCCTTTACGGAGTTAGGCCTATAATCCACCTGACCTATCCCCGCCGCAGAACAAAACTAAAGCAAACATGTCAGAGTAATGATGCTAGGATTTTGGTTTATTGAAAAGGCGATTTATTAATACCTTATTGCTACAAGCTGTGTCTTATCATCGCCAGGGGTCATTGGGAATCTGATTAGATATTCTGACGGCGGAAGAGTAATCCGGAGATAAACCCTCCGCCGCGTCCTTCAGAGTTGTCATGGCAGGCACCATAAACAGCATTTATAACAATCTCGCGGAGGGCGGGCGGCGCGCGCGCCTCTGTTTAGCATGCAGGAAATATTCCAATGGGCCGCCTCGGTGTGCAGGCTGCCGGCCCTCCCGAGAGAGGCCCAGGTTTAATGTGGCGTGCGCATCCCTGAAGATCATGGCGGGGAGCCGATGGGTCCGGGCGAGCAGGGACTGCCGTCCAATTGTTGGGCTGCAGGTAGCGCCTTCAAGCCGGAACTGCAGCCTGTGAAAAATGACAGGGTTCATGCTGACAAATTGGTCCGAGGAGGAGGCCGCAGCGCTTTGTCCTGGTGATAAACTGATTATGTCCCCGGTGGGTGTGCAAGCGATTTGTCTTGTGCTGAAAGAGCCCACGCCTTGAACGCTTGTATGGAGAGCAGGTCGCGGGATGCTCTTGAGTCATGGCTGTCAAAGAACTTACAGGATGCCTCACTCACTTCACAAGGCTGTGCGGCAGTGCGTGCAGGGGAGTCAGTCATGCTAATATGACCAACATTAAAGGGGAAGTGTCCAATAGCCAGCCACGCTGGGCAAGTGCTGGGCGGATATTTCAACATTATACTTTGTCAGCTTATTTTATTCTTAATAATTTAGGCGAAGATTAACTTTTTTCAGGTCGGAAAAAGTGGTCGCAATTTGCGACTGGCCTTTTGCTTTGTTTTTTACCATTTTTTTTGCTAACCGTCCTATTTACTAATAGGTCGGTTTGCACAATAAGGAATTGGCGTTAGTCGCGGTCTGACCAACCAAGTTAAATTTAATGTGGTGGGTCGCAGATTGCAAATCATTCCAGTTGACCAACATTCCAAGGATGGTAGCCTGCAATGTTCAGCAGACCACCATTCCTGAGACTGCTTTAAAAAAAAAAGTATGTTTTATGCATTCCTATTTCCTTAAAACAACAAACGGGACTGCTTTTAAAAAGAGTTTTATTTTTTTATAAGTTTCAGTGAGAGTTTCCCTGAATAGGGAAATGCTAATACCTTTATCAAACTAAAAGGCATTGCTATTTGAGTCTGCCACTTCCGGGATATTGTCTCTGTGGCGGTAGCCACAGAAGGTGACCCAAGAGGTAATATTCCCTTCCTCCCTGAAAATAGTCGGGGACATGGGGCAGTCCCCACTCTAATCTCGACATGTCCAAGGAAGACAGATTGTGCGGGAAGCTGAAATCAATACCCGGATCAGCACTGGTAATTTCCATTACACTGTTTCTTACTCTTCGTCTGAGTCCTTATGTCAAAGGGGTGATATTCTGTGTGAGGAAGCACCCGAATAGCTTCCTAAAAGCATGTTTTAATCCTTCCTTTCACTGGTATGCGGTTATAAAAGGTCATCCTAAAATTGGAATTCTTGTAAAGACTTACTAAGCAGAACAACTCTTAACAGAATACCTTGCCTGACATCTGCTGTGAGGGTGGTAGAGACAAAGGCCGTGATGAGCAAGACCAGGACTGATTATACGGAATATTATCATTTAGTCATGAATGTATCATCACTTTGTTCTTCCTTGTCCAGTTCTCGTCTCCTGATGAGGAAGCAAACAGTCAAAATTAATCATTAACTAGAGAGTCTGAAGCATGTAATACTCATGGATTTTAACGAACGATGGATGCAGAGACAATTCAGACTCTAGCAGTGCTGAGGTGAGCTAATCGACTGCAAGTCTGTAATGCCTGATGAAGGTTTCAGGTGAAGCCCGGATATCCACCCAACATATGGCCAACTAGGAAACCTTATTATGTTTGGTCCATGATGGAGAGATCCATTTCGTGGTCACATCATAGAACCCTTCATCGAAGGAATTCCATTAACTGAACTAAGCCTGGGCAGAGTTCGCGGAGTTTTAACTACACAGAACTTCGCGAAGTGCCAGAAAAACTCTGCCATGCTCCACCGAGTTCCGCCAGCGGCGGGATCTGTTAAGTCACACTCCTCGCACTGATTTTTAGCGCCGGGAGTTTGACCTGCACTTTAAAATCAGCGTGAATGGCATTACGCATCACACCATTGGACGCTGCTGCTTTCTGCTGCTCAAGTAGACATTCTACTTGAGTGGCAGCTTCCTCAACGCAAATGGCAGATTTCTTAACATGAGCGGTTGTGACCTGCCACGACCACCTGCAATGAGAAATCTCGCTGGGAGGAGGTCTAGCGCGTGATTTTTATCTCACGAGTGCTCGCCAAATTACCTATTGCGAGCTGCGCGAAAGAAAAAACTCCTCTCTGCATCACTTTGCAGAGTTTTTTGAAACTCCGCACTCTGCGTGGAGATTGAAGTGGACAAAATCAGCAAACTCTGCAGGCAGAGCGAAATTCTTTGCCCACCCTTAAAATGAACACTATGAGAATAGCCATTGAAACCCCAAATGCCCATTGAAGCATTGGTGGACGTCTTAACCTTATTTCCTAGATCACATATGGAAACAAGTTAATTTGATGCGCAATACCTCGACCTGGAGTTAGATCCTGACTCCACCCCTTAGCCAGGCTTTTCAGGAGAAGAGATGCAGAATGCTTAGAGTGAGAAGGACAGTGTTTTTGTTGAAATAAAAAGCAATGTTGATGATACCGAAGATTAAAGAATGGGGAGAACTGAAGAACTAAGGGGCATATCAGCAAGGGCCGGTGATAATTATTGCTCAGCGCTCTTAGCGTGAGGATAATAATAGCCGGCCAACTCTGAATTTTATCACTGTGATAGCGTGCTATTAGCAACGCTTATCTCCAAAGCGATAAAATTCAGAGCGCAAGCTGTCAAATGTGTGATTATCGCTGAAAATCCAGCGATAATCACACAACTTTTGGCGATAGCTTGCTGATAGGGCCTCACATACTTAGCCATGATATCCACCTTCCATAGGATATCATGGCTAAGTCAGTTTCAAAGCAGGCATAAGGAAAGTAGCGATAACAGAGGTTATCGCTATTTTTTTGTCTCTATGCTGCTTTGCATGAGACTTGATAATAGGAGAAATGTCGCTTAGCGACATTTCTCCCGTTATCCTGGGGAGGAACGCCCACTTTGCATCTCATTAGAGATGCAAAGATGGGCGTTAAGGGAAATGGCGATCAGGCAAGGTTTCACGCCATAGCGTGACCTTGCTGATCAGGTGATAAAATTATCGCCGCTTTTCGTCCGAAAACGGACGCAAAAGCGGCGATAATTTTTTATCGCCTGCTTGCTGATATGCCCCTCAATACTTTTGATGAAACTAAGGGTTCCAGGCATATGCTCACTCGCCATTGTGGTGACCAGTGATGGCTGATTATAGACAAACAACTTTCACTTAAAGCAACTTTAGAGAAATCACAGGAAGGTGTTCAAAATTAGGCTCCTGTAGTGATCGAAGGAACCCAAGGGCAGAGGAAACAGCAACCTGTGTTGGATCAAGTCAAAGCTATGCAAAAGGTGAGTTGCTCTGGGTTCCATTGAACCCTTTCTATCTAAAGCCTCTCTAAAAGCATTAATGCAACTGGAGCCTGAGGAATGAAAGCATGAGATGAAATAGGACTCCACCTCCTTAAGTCAAGGATATTGATGAAGCCACAGTTTATTGGGGCCAATACATGAGATAAAAATTACTCTAGGTGATGAAACCAGAAACTGAGAGTGGTGCTGGGCTCAGGCTGCTGAATGGCACAGGCTTCCCAGGATTCCTTGATTTTCGATCAAGTTAACAGTGTAAGATGAAACAGTGATTACAGGAGAATAGCATCAGGATATAAGATGGAGAAGAGAAACTCATCTGGGGGAAATTCCTTACCAAGAACTGATGGAAACAAGTCAGGGAGATTGGAACAGATGCACCTTCATGGCAAACAACTGACCCCTCCATGGTGCCTGAACTGATTCCATGGTGACAGTTTTGTGGAATTAACAGGGGAGCCAATGAAGGGATGACCATCTGATAAGCGCCAACCTCAGCCCAAATTTGAGTAGAAAGTACACAGCAAGGTTCCCTGAAATGAGAATCAATGTATATTAACAGTTAACCTATATGTTTCCTCCTGAAAGTAGGCTCACACCAACTCAATCCTCTTCCTCAAGGCAGATTGGAAAACAGGAAATTCTAATGGATATTTGCCCTATTTTTGCCCATCTTATTGGAGAAAGAGAGGAGTAAAAATATTTTGTAGGACGCAATTATGGTGTCTTCTTAAGAGAGTGGATCCCCCTTATGTTTTAGAAACTTTGTAAGAAAGAGGGAAAATGTGGTAATGGTTGCAATTTTATGGAAAATTGATATGTGCGTACGCCATGCTCTCACTTGCACAGTTAACACTGACAAGCACTATCCTGTATATCATAATATTCTAAACTTTCATCAGAGAGATCCCCTAGTTACTGTGTGTGTCTGTACCTACTTCACTTGCAGGAGTCACAGCTACAACCAACACAATGGGACTGTAAACTATGTTTAGTTACTATGGTCAGGAAGCAAGGTACTTAGGTCAACATAGTAATTTCTCTGGATGCATCTCTAGAGCTTATGTAAAATTATGTTTTTTGTATGTTCTAATTTATTTTTTTATATATATTTTTCTTCTTCTTCGGGGTTTGTCAATAATGGTCCAAAGCTAAATAGGGCAAATAGGGCTCACCACATATACGCATGGGCGCAGTGCTTGGTTGCCAGTTCTGGTACAGGGTAGTGGAAATTTCCCCAGGGAGAAGGAAACAGAAGGGGGACGAATGAGACAGCAGGGTGGGACTGCAGGCGGGCAGAAGGAGGGGTAACTGAGGTGGTCATGAAAAAACAGCCCTCATATGAGCAAGGGGGGTATATTAGCACCCGGCTTACACCAATATGTGCAGGTTCAGGAATGTGCCACGTCATACAAAAGCATCCCCCTGCTACCTGAATCTGCTAGAAAAAAAATGTTGTTCAAGCCTAATTCTTTTAAAGGTTTTATATTTTATTAAGAGTTTTAATATTACAACATTGCACATGCTACATAGTAAAAAAGGGGTACAAGGTCACACAATGAGTACAGTTCTGATTATGCACAGCATCGCATGTTGATCAGGGCGAAGATTTCATGACATCACATTATGGGGTGTAGGGATGTTCAGGTGGCTCTCAGGGCAGTCCCAGCCTAGGACTCACATTTACAACACCTGTCCACCAGACTGAGCTCCCACTGGTCATACAGTAGTCGTAGCCGACAACATTGCACCCTGCTCGACAACCTCGCCAATCTTGGACTCAAGCAGCTGGTGTCCACCCCCACCCACCTCGCCGGACACACACTCGACGCAGTCTTCTCGTCCTACACAGACATAGACTTCAGCCACGCCACAGAGCTACAATGGACGGACCACAGCTGCGTCCACTTCACCTTCAAGAGAACGACGACTCACCACCACCAGCAACAGGCCGCCCGCAGAAGCTGGAACAAGATCACAGCAGACCAGCTCGCCACCTCCCTGAGCCAGCACCCTCCTGCCAGCTCAGCGAACCCCAGCCAGGCCGCCGACAACCTCACGAAGTGGATCAGCAACTGCGCGGACGAACTCGCCCCGCTGAGGACCCCGCCCAGCAGACCCGGCAGCAAGAAAGCCCCGTGGTTCACCGACGAACTCAAGAGCTCCAAGAAGAACTGCCGAGCCCTCGAGAAAGTCTGGAGAAGGGATCCTACACCGGACAACAGAACCACCTTCAAGCTGGCCACCCGGAAGCACCACCAGCTGATCCGCGCCGCCAAGAAAACTGCTTTCAAGGACCGGCTGGACAACAACGCACACAACTACAAGGAACTCTTCAACATCGTGAAAGAGCTATCCAACCCCAGCGCAGGAAACAACGACATCACCCCATCGCAAGACCTCTGCAACTCCCTCGCTTCATACTTCCACAACAAGATCGCTGACATACACAACAGCTTCAACAACCAACAAACGCACACCAAGCCCGAACAACCACCCCTCACCACCACCCTCCACGCCTGGACCCCGATCAGCACCGAAGACACCATCCGCACGATGAACTCCATCCACTCCGGATCACCGACCGACCCCTGCCCTCACCACGTCTTCAACAAGGCTGACGCTGTCATCGCACCCCACCTGCGAGACATCATCAACACATCCTTCGACACCGCCACCTTCCCAGAAAGCTGGAAGCACGCCGAACTCAGCGCTCTACTCAAGAAACCCACAGCGGACCCCACCGAACTCAAGAACTACCGCCCCATCTCGCTCCTCCCGTTCCCAGCCAAAGTCATCGAGAAGACCGTCAACAAGCAGATGGCCGCCTTCCTCGAGACGAATGGATCCCTCGACCCCTCACAGTCCGGCTTCCGAGCCAATCACAGCACCGAGACCACCTCATCGCCGCCACCGATGACATTCGAGCCCTGATGGACAACGGAGAAACAGCGGCCCTCATCCTCCTAGACCTCTCCGCAGCATTCGACACTGTCTGCCACCGCACCCTAGTACAGCGCCTCAGCAACGTCGGAATCCAGGACAAGGCGCTGGAATGGATCATCTCCTTCCTCGACGGAAGAACACAGAGAGTCCGTCTACCACCGTACAAGTCAGAGGCCACTGAAGTCATCTGCGGCGTCCCTCAAGGATCCTCACTGAGCCCCACCCTCTTCAACGTCTACATGAGCCCCCTCGCGGCCATCGCACGCCAACACAACCTCAACATAATCTCCTATGCCGACGACACCCAGCTGATCCTCTCCCTGACCAACGACCCCGCCGCCGCCAGAGCCAACCTGCACGAAGGGATGAAAGAGGTAGCCGAGTGGATGACGACCAGCCGCCTGAAACTGAACTCGGACAAGACGGAGGTCCTCATCCTGGGCTCCTCACCCTCCGCCTGGGACGACTCCTGGTGGCCTCCCGCCCTGGGCACCGCACCCAAACCGACAGACCATGCACGCAACCTGGGCTTCATCCTGGACTCCTCCCTCTCCATGACCAGGCAAGTCAACAACGTCTCCTCTACGGCAACGCCCTCTACGCCGGTACCACCGCCAAGCTCCAGAAGAGACTCCAGCGGATCCAGAACGCCTCAGCCAGACTCATCCTCGACATCCCACGAACCAGCCACATCTCCGGACATCTGAGAGACCTGCACTGGCTCCCCGTCAACAAAAGAATCACCTTCCGCCTCCTCACCCACGCACACAAAGCCCTACACGACCAAGGCCCGAGCTACCTCAACAGCCGAATCAACTTCTACGCTCCCAATCGCCACCTCCGATCAGCCAACCACGCCCTCGCCGCCGTCCCCCGCATCCGAAGAGCGACTACAGGAGGAAGGTCCTTCTCCTACCTGGCCGCCAAGACCTGGAACTCCCTCCCGACCGACCTGCGCCTGACCCAAGACCACTTCTCCTTCAGGAAGAAGCTGAAGACCTGGCTGTTCGAGCAGTAGCGGCACCCCCCCCCACCCCCAGCGCCTTGAGACCCTACGGGTATGTAGTGCGCTCTATAAATGTCTTTGATTGATTGATTGATTGATTGCTAAGTAGGTCCCCACCGGGGCTCATATGTCCTTTGGGCGTGATCGGACTGGCATCAAGTCCCAGTATGACTTGTATTGTTCCTGCAAGCAGTGATTCAGCTGAGTGGATAGTCATCTACACCACTGAACGGGAACACTGTGCAATAACATGATGCTGGTCAGCTTCCCGGTCCCCGGGGTTATATCTTTCACATATCCAAGTAAAGCCACCAGGGGGGTGCGTTGGGGAACATGATTGGTGAACACCTCAATCAAGTCAAAGACCCTGGTCCAGAATTGTGCCACAGCGGGGCATTCCCAGGCCAACTGGAGGAAAGTGGCAGTGCGTGTAGTGAAGCACAAGCAGCGTGTGTCACCCACAAGTTTCGTCTTATGCAAAGGAAACAGGGTTTGGTATACTGTAAGTAGGTATTTGAAGTGAATACGCCTAAGCTTATAATTTGGGGAGAGGGCTCTGGACAGTGCACAAAAATACTGCCATTGCTCCTCACCAAGTGAGGGACCCGCACCAGCAATCCCGAGGGCTAGGCCACAGGGACACTGATTGGGGCTTATCCTGCATCATGGCGTAAAGTCGGGTTCTATCTACACAGGGTTGGGTCATCTATTATCATTTCCAAGGCATCAAAAGTTGTGGGTCTTCTGGGAAGGTGGTATGCATAGCCCGGAAAGCGGCACACAGCTGGTGATAAGTGAGCAAATTTAAAGACGTGTGTTTCGGGTCGTCCAACAGTCGTTGTGGGTCTAGGACGCAGCCTTCCAGGCGCACGCCACTGAAGGTGTTGAGTTGCAAGCGCAGCAACCAGCAGCGGGGACTGGTTTTAGCGATGACAGGGAGCAGAGGGTGTACTGCAAGCGGTATATTCAGGGCATACAGGTAGTCAAAGCCATCTCACAATCTTAACATATCCCACGCCGATGTTGTGCAAGCCACTGTGTCAATCTCAGTATGAGGTCACTTAGAGGGCAGCTAAAGAGCAGTGCTCAAGGGCCAGCGGGACTATGTGATCGTGCTCAGGAGCTGTGTGAGGCTGAACCAGATTGGAATGTCACCAGAAGTGTGCAAACTGTGTCTGCGTGCAGTACTAGTAAAGATCCATGTCTGAGGGCAAGCAGATTAGACCAGAGGCACTTGCGGAAAAGGGCCGTGAGGAGGAGTGGGAAATTGATGAATAAATACAAAAATTTAGGGAGCACTACTATTGTAGCCATGGCGATTCTTCTGGCCATTGGGAGCGGCAGAATTATTTTAAGGTTTGATTACTGCAATTCTCTTATGCTGCTTTCCCTGCTTACAGCATGGCTAGGCTTCTCTGTATAAAAAATTAAGCTTCTCAGCACGCTTAGGTCTAAATAAATGTACCAGAATCTTGTCTCATTTCAGATACCTTTACTGACTTTCTGTGCAAAAATGCTGCCTCTCTATGTTCCAATGCTTTTGTCATACATTTCCTCATTCTTCCTCAAAGTATTACATACGTTCACTCTGGGCTTGTTATGCTCCATCCAGAGCTCTTCGTTCCAGTTTTGCTTTTCTTTTACCGTTGTTGAATTTGAGAAAATCTTGCATTGGAGGTCGAGTCCTTTTTTCGATTTTCACTGCCAAAGCCAGGAATTCCCTTCTTCCTGGTCTTCGCCTAGTTAGATTGCGTAAATGTTTCAAAACTAATCTCCTTCTAGTAAAATTCATAGCTGGTTTTTGAGTGGCTCGTACCTTCATCGCTAGCACCTGTTACACGTAATTCCATCCTGTAACCTGTCTTTGCTTCCTAAACAGACACTACCACTCCCATAATGCCCTACTTTAAGGAGGCGTGGTTGTGTACCTACCCATACTGCACGGGGAGGAGATCACTGGCTGATTGGACCGTTTAAATTGCCACTCCCCCTGGTGTTTTGTGCTTGGCTTACTGTATTCTAGTGGACCACGCCGTGCTACTCGACCTGGATTCCCCGAGCTTCGTGTCATCTTGATCATTGTTCATTTCCCCCGTGAACACTGTGCTGGACTTGTTCCTTGCCGCTGTGCCCTGTACTCCGTGCGAGAAAGAAATCCCAGAAACTTTTTTTTGTGCCCTCGGGAAACGCTGGTTCTTTCCTTTCCCCTCAACGTTCTTTCCTAATCTCCCGCTGTCTTTGAACTTGTAAACGCGCTGTACGCGTACTTTCCTTAATTGGATACTGCCGATATCGGACCCCTGCAGAATTCTCCTGCACACCGCGATTGTGTTTCAACTTCCAAAGAACTTAAGAGCGGAGTAGAGAGTGCTGTCTTCCTGATTTTCAGGACGAAGATCGGTCATATGTTTATTTTTTCCTTCGGAACAATCACTATAAGAGGAGACGCGATTTGCCCCTTTATTTTTACATCAAAGGAAAAGACGGAATTCTGTGTTGTTAATTGAGGTAAAACCATCAACAAAGGAGTGTATTAAAGTAATAGCAAAGAGGAAGAGCAAACTTGCAGATGATCGCAGTAAATTATCACTGTTTGAAAAAACCCATTTGTTTTTTTTAAAAAGCCCTCACTCACCAACCCGGTTGGTGACATGCTTCATCATTGGGCCCCACCAGGAGTGGCCGAGTGCCACCCTAGTGGGCTGCGACGCCAGATTACTGCGGAGCTGGTAAAAAGGTGTTTAAGTGAGAAGTGAATTTAGTGAAATTAAAAATGTCCAAATTGTGTCAAAAAGAACTTTATTGATTTTGCCAATCAGACATGGGTAAAAAAATGTGTGGGATAAAGAACTAGAATTAAAAGTTCATGTATTATCCCTGAAAGTGCGGTCAACATTCTTCTGCCTACATGAATGTTAATCAGGCTTTCATCAGGACCAGAGGTGTAAATGTGAGAACCCGGCGGTATGGGCACGCTAAGGCTCACCCTATCCAAGGGTTTGTAAGTGTTAAAATATCAAAAAACACTCAGAGTAGATTCCGTCATGTGTAGAGAGGAACCGAGTTTATTAAGAGGTGCAAAGGTTCTGAGCACCATGGGTCACGAGAGGGGGGTGGTGGCAAAATGGCTAACCCTGGGCGTAGTTCGCGAAGTAGCACTTCGCGAAGCTACGCAAAGTGCACTTCGCACTACGCGTAGCACTTCGCGAACTGCGTAGTACCTTGTGCGCACTGTGCCAGACGTCGTTTTCAATGATTGCACAGTGCGGACAAGCAACCGGCACTGTGTAATCATTGAAAATGGCATCTTGCACAGTGCGAGCTGTAGTTTTCTGCTGCTCGAGTAGATTTTTACTCAAGCGGCAGCTTTCTCAACGCGAACTGGTAGTTTCTCATCGCGAGCATACACGACCACTCGCAATGAGAAACCTGACCTCCTCGCGTTGGGAATCTCGCCGGGAGGTTTATTTTTCCATGCTCGCGATCGCCAACTTGATGTTGCTGATCGCGAACAAGGGAAAAGTCGCGCCGGGATGTCATTTTGCTGCTCGCGGTCGCGAACTTGACGTTGAGGACCGCGAGCAAGCAAAAATTGACCGCAGCACAACGCAACACTACGCTACGCGTGTTCGCACTGTGCTACGTGCAATTCGCGTAGTGCGAAGTAGCGCAAACTACGCGAGCGTAGCGTAGTGCTTTGCCCAGGCTTAGAAATGGCACACCGCCTGCAATGCCAGGCACCCGTTATGGACCTACGTACACCCTCTCATCGGGGTCCGCTTAGGGGAGGGTGTACGTAGATGCCATTTCGCCACCACCCCCCTCTCGTGACCCATGGTGCTCAGAACCTTTGCACCTCTTAATAAACTCGGTTCCTCTCTACACATGACGGAATCTACTCTGAGTGTTTTTTGATATTTTAACACTTACAAACCCTTGGTTAGGGTGGGCCTTAGCGTGCCCATACCGCCGGGTTCTGACATTTACACCTCTGGTCCTGATGAAAGCCTGATTAACATTCATGAGGCAGAAACAAGTTGACCGCACTTTCAGGGATAATACATGAACTTTTAATTCTAGTTCTTTCTCCCACACATTTTTTTACCCATGTCGGATTGGCAAAATCAATAAAGTTCTTTTTGACACAATTTGGACATTTTTAATTTCACTAAATTCACTTCTCACTCAAACACCTTTTTACCAGCTCCGCAGTAATCTGGCGTCGCAGCACACTAGGGTGGCACTCGGCCACTCCTGGTGGGGCCCAATGATGAAGCATGTCACCAACCAGGTTGGTGAGTGAGAGCTTTTTTAAAAAACCAAATGGGTTTTTTCAAACAGTGATAATTTACTGCGATTATCTGCAAGTTTGCTCTTCCTCTTTGCTATTACTTTAATACACTCCTTTGTTGATGGTTTGACTTGTTTTGAGGGGAGTAGGAGTGTTCCTTCATTGTTCCCTTCCTCTCCTGTTGATTCCCGTTAATTGAGGTAATACTTGTTGGAGTTAGTATTACTCATAAACCAATACTGAGCAGTTCCATAATTTTTTTAATGAAACTTTATTGCACCCTTCTCTTTTGACAAAGAGTTTAAAGCTGCTGCTATAGGGTGCATTTGGCAGACGTACGCCTTTGTATTTTTTAAGATTCATTATTCTCCATTTGCTACATGGACTTGTCACATCTATAATTTGTTGGACATTATTTGGGGCACTCCTAGAAGAAAACTTCTATTGCATTTGTGTAAGTATGAGGGGGTACACAATTTCACTCCTTTCTTAAATGGTCTTACACTGTGATAACCCATTTACTGTTTCAATCCTCAGTGAGGAACTTTAGATTCTGTCTCTTTTCTTTTTTGTTTATTATTTTGTCTGCTACAGCTTTACTGGGTTATAAATCCCGCTCCTCCCTTCCTGGATTTGCTACCTTACTGGCAGTCCTCCCTGTGGTCCTGTGATTGTTCCTTCTTTCCAGAGGGGTATATGTCACTATTCTAGGAATTTATTTCTCTAATTGGGAGTGGTTATAGCCCTGGGGAGAGTTGGGGCCCTGTCTTCACTCCCAAGGATACTGGAATTGGCTGCTCTGACACAAGTAAATCTGACAGAAAGCCAAGCCCGAGTATACTCATATCCCCTGAGCGGAGATGGACAACACCCTCATAGATGGTTCACTGTCCATAGAAACACCGGAAACAACTATGAATGAGTTGGCATCTGCTGTAGTAAATCTACAGGCGGAGCTTAGAGTACTGAGAACAGAAAATCAGCGTTTAGTGTCAGAACTAGATCTTCTCAAGACACAAAGACAACTAGAGGCTAGGGTAGCTGATGTCACCCCTAAATACAAAAGGAGTTACATACAACCTGCACACTTCCAGGTTCCTTCTTCTTCTTCTACGTCTACCGCTTCTTCTACGGGGAGTGGGGGGCCTCCTGTTAATGTAACTGTCATGTCTCCATCCCCAACCCCATTAACCATGCCCGAAAGATTTAATGGAGATAGTAGTAAATACGGGGTGTTCATAAATCAATGTCACCTGCAATTTCTGCGTCGAGCCGCCTCCTTTCCCGATGACGCCGCTAAAGTTGCCTTTATCAATTTGTACCTAACCGGAAACGTGGCTCTGTGGGCTGTACCTTTAGTTGAGAACGATGACCCTATCTTATGCGATTTATCACAGTTCAAGGAAAAGATGAAGAATCTTTTTGCCCGTCATTCCTATATGCAGGCCAGCGATAATGCGTTGCTGGGATTGAAACAGGGCTCCAAAGATTTATTGACCTACATTACCACCTTTAATCGACTAGTCACAGAAACTAATTGGCCAGAAGAAAAGAGAACTTCCTTATTCTTTAAAGGCTTAAAAGATGAGTTGAAAAATGTTTTGTCCCAAATAGTCGACCCTCCCGAAGACCGCCCATCCTTTATAGATCTGGTGGTGAAGTTGGACCACCGTCTTAATGAAAGGCGAAGGGAAAGGACAAAAGGAGAATATCCCCGTTTTCTATTGACTAAAGTAGAGAAGAAAGAAGTAAAGGATACCAGTGAACTTATGCAAATAGTAGGGATTAGGGGTCCCTTATCCAGTGAGGAGCGAGAAAAAACGTCAAACTCAATTTTTGTCTTTACGGTGGCAAAGGGGGTCATTACGCCAGAGAGTGTCCAGCTAAGCCTAAGGCGGGATTGAAACTTTCCACTATAAAGACTGGTTACGCGACTCAATCGGAAATCTAAAGGACTTGGAGGACAAAGAGATCGACCCTCCAAGTCTGTCCTTGTTACAGATCTCGCAAGACTTAGCTAACATTCTTTCTTTGGTACCTAGACACTTCACCCTGATGGTGGTATTGGTTTTACCATCCCAACACAGAAAGACCATGCCCATACTTTTGGATTTAGGGGTGATGGGTAATTTCCTAGATATCTCCTTGGCCAAGACTCTGGGATTAGACTTCCTCCCAAAGGCACAACCCAAGAAGATAAGAGCAGTTGATGGTACTGAATTATCATCAGGATTACTAGCCTTTCAAACACCTGATCTTACTATGATATGTGATAATGGACATTCCGAAACTATCCGGTTAGATTTAATAGACTCTCCCAATTTCGGTGCCATACTCGGGGTGCCTTGGTTACAAGTACATAACCCACATATTGACTGGGTCTCGAGAAGAGTTACCTTGTGTTCTCATAATTGCATGGTACATTGCTATCAAGAAGCTTCTACGTGGCAGACCCCCATATGCTGTGCTATGGAGAAGGATGTAACATCTGAGTTACCCCCCGAGTATGGTGAATACGCAGATGTGTTTGATGATGTAAAGGCTGTGGTGTTGCCCCCGCACAGGGCTTATGACTGTAGAATAGATTTAATTCCTGGGGCTGTTCTTCCGGTCAGCAGAATATACGCTCTCACTGAGCCTGAAACCAAGTACCTGTATGAATACTTGCAAGACATGCTTAAGAAGGGTTTCATCCGGCACTCCACCTCTCCGGTCTCTTCCCCCATTTTTTTATTCCCATACAGGAAGGCAGATTAAGAGCTTCCCTGCACTACCGCGCCCTTAATAAGGTCACTATAAAAAAGAAATACGCTCTTCCGCTCATCTCCACTCTTCTGGATCAAGTGCGGAAAGCAAAAGTCTTCACCAAGTTGGACCTTCGGTGGGTGTATCACCTGATTCGTGTTAGAGAAGGAGATAAGTGGAAGACGGCTTTCAGCACAAAGTTTGGGCTATATGAATATTGCGTAATGCCGTTTCGCTTATGTAATGCCCTGACGTCTTTTCCGTTTTTTATTAATGAAATCCTAAGAGATTATCTGGATCTTTTTATCGTCTATATAGTCGACATACTGATATTTTCACAATCTGAACAAGAACACGTGCAACATGTGAAGATGGTTCTTCAACGTCTCAAAGACAACCATCTCTTTGCCAAGCTCGATAAATGTCTTTTTCATGCCAAAAGAGTCAACTTTCTGGGGTTTGTTATCTCCCCTGAAGGGATACACATGGATCCTTCTAAAGTATCAGCCATCAATCATTGGTCCAGTCCCACTACTGTGAAAGAGATACAATCCTTTCTTGGCTTCGCCAACTTCTACAGGAGGTTCATTGATCACTTTTCTGACCTCATCACTCCTATCACAAGACTTCTGAAAAAAGGGGTGGTATTCGAGTGGGATGAAACTGCGGAACAAGCCTTCCAACTACTTAAAAAGAAATTTGTTTTCGCTCCCATAATCCAACATGCAGATGGTAACCAGCCTTTTTATCTAGAAGCTGACGTATCCCAGTATGCGGTAGGAGGGGTTCTCTCGCAAAGAAAGCCCCAAAATGGGAGTCTTCGTCCTGTGGCTTATTTTTCCAAAGCCCTCTCTTCGGCTGAGCAAAACTACACCATAGGGGAAAGAGAGTTGCTTGCTATAATAGGCCACCGTCCACCATGTGCCCAAAGCGGTCCCACCCCACACATCACCAATTCCACAACACACACATGCACCCGTGTGAAACACAGCAAAGATGCGTATTTGTGAGCCACACCGACAATGCAAGTGACACTACATGACGAGCAGCATGGCTGGAGTACAATCACAATGACATAGGGCACGCCACGACACTGAGGTGGCTGAGTGTGGACCACATTCGTAAAGGAGCAGGTCACACTCTGACACATCCACGTGCACAAACAACCACTGGTGTCAACACTACATCTGCAGACAAACATTGCACAAGAGTATAAAAACCATCCAAGAGCACAAATGACCCAAGTCGCCAACATCAAAGCACCTTAAAATCACAAAAGCCAAAGGCACCCCGCCTCCAATGTATAATGGGCAGCAAAATCACAGCTGCAGGGGCGACTCTCCCACAATGCAGCACACCCACATAGCAATGACAGCACATCCACATGGACGACAATGTGGTACACAGTGCAACACTTACCCTGCAGAACAGAGAACATAACTGGGTCCGCTTGTGTGTAGAAAATGGCCTATCACATATGAAATAGCAGGAAACTGGGAGATGAAAATGTACGTGTACAACCTCACCTACGTCATGTAGCCCAAATGTTCACTGTCCCGCATCAAATAGTCCGTTCCTCCCAAACAGTCACAATGTACATTGTCATGCAGTCTGTATATAAACTTGAACAATGCGTCAACATACATGCCAATACAATGTCAAAAAGCATCTCCCCTTCACATTGCAGAGGGACAAATAACACCTCCAGCACAGTACAGACAACTCTACAGTGATGCTGAAGAGGACCTCACACTTTCAACACCGATACCCTACAACAGTTCATGGACATCTTAGGCAATCGACCTCCAGGAGCAGGGCATCGAGGATACTCCACCCCCTGCACAGACCACACAGCTGGATCCCAGCACCCCAGAAGCACACATCGCATTCCAAGGCCAGCTGTCAGACTACCAGAAGGGGGTGGCCGAACAGGTGGTTCTACTTCATGGAAGCCGAACTAGATCAGATTTGTGGGTGTCTAAGTCCCATCAGGGACCACCTACAATCTCTAACGGAGACCCACACTGCAACAGAGACACATGACTTTGCACATTTCCAGTACTGAACCACACCCAGAGCCACGGGATAATCATCCACACCCAACTGGTGTACGCTGGCCTAATTCACTCCTCTTACGTATTGAGTGGGGGGCGACAAAGCTACACGTGCAAGGTCTCACCCGCTGCCTGTGGCGACATGGCTGCATCCGCTGTACACAGCACAATGTAATGTTTTAGGGCCCGGGGCCCTAATGCATACATCATGAGCACACAGACACACTCAGTTAGTTCGTTGAACTGGCTACAGGCACGTGCGCTCGACACCTTTATTGCCAGGGTCACATGTACAGTGACGCCTGTGCTGGATGTGCGTGGGGTGAGTGTAAGCCAGCCCTCATGGAGTCGTTGGTGCTGGCAACATCTTGAACAGTGATCACATTTAAAGCGGAAACAGAAAACACCAGCAAAACAGAAACAACTGTGAAGCATCATGGTGGCAGCCGGAGAAAGTACAGTGTTCACCCAATATGCAACCAGCATGGTTCATGAGTTGTGGTGCACTGAGTTAGTGGTACCTGAAGAGCTAAGCAGGGTATCAACCTGATGATGGCACCCACGACAGGTGTGAGCTACTCTGACAGTCTGGCAGGAAGACACCTCCGACTCGGGCACCTGTTGTTTGGAGTTGGTCCTGGTACAGGTGGCGTGTGCATCTTGCGGTGATGCAATGTCCGGGCAGGTCAGGACTCGATTTGATGTGTGATCCCAGGTGGACTGCAGTAGAGGCCAGAGGCAGCGGACAGCGCTGGGCCACAGACACATGGGGCCCGGTTCACAGAACTAACTTAAGACAAAATCCTAAACTTACTACCATTTTCGTATTCACAGAAGGCACTTACTAATTTTGGTATTCACAGAAGACACTTACTCACTTCGGTATTCACAGAAGTTAGGAGTCCTAACTTTAAGACTCCTAAATGCCTTCTGTGAATACCGAAAGTCTTAAAATTAGGATTTTTCTCAGTTTAGGAGTCCAAAAGTTAGGACTCCTAACTTTACTACTACTAAACTGAGAAAAATCCTAATTTTAAGGCTTTCTGTATTCACAGAAGGCATTTAGGAGTCCTAAAGTTAGGAGTCCTAACTTTACTACTACTAAATTGTGAAAAATCCTTATTTTAAGACTTTCGGTATTCACAGAAGGCATTTAGGAGTCCTAAAGTTAGGAGTCTTAAATATACTACTACTAAACTGAGAAAAATCCTAATTTTAAGGCTTTCGGTATTCACAGAAGGCATTTAGGAGTCCTAAAGTTAGGAGTCCTAACTTCTGTGAATACCGAAATGAGTAAGTGCCTTCTGTGAATACCAAAATGGTAGTAAGTTTAGGATTTTGTCTTAAGTTAGTTCTGTGAATCGGGCCCCACGGCCTTGATGACCCCCGGTCAATCTACCCATAAGCCATCCAATATGCTATCAGACAGGGTCCATGACTTGAGCTGCACAGAGTTAGTGGCCCCGGATGCACTGCGGCCAGCACAGGCACACCGCCACGAGACGGTGACTTGCGGTGCAGTGAGATAGGGCCACGCGAGCTGAGCGGGTCCTCGTCGATGCCGAAGGTGAATGTAACGGATGGTTGCGGGGGACAGTCCTCCAGAGCATGATGCAGAGGGCAAAAGCTGGCCAGAAGCGGCAAATGGAGGAGTGGAATGCTTCAGCCTCGTTTTTGCCACAAAGTCAGTATCACCGACATGATGATGAAGACAACCCCCAGTCCATAGACTCAGTCGCCACCAATGTTCAACCAGAAAGTGTCCATGGATGTCGGGGAACATACTTAGTAGCACCGGAGCTGAAAGGCAGTCTGCCTGGTACTGACTGGATTGGATTGGTGTGAGGCCTGCTGGCCCGCAGTATAGGCCAAAGGCATAGTCATCAAGGGCCCACAGACACGTGTGGTTGGGATGCTATGCACAGACTTGGTGTCACCACATCGAAGGGAGTATAATGATTTAAACTGTTCATTTATATGTGTACTCGGCCATTGTGTAATCAAGACTCAGTTCCAAATGTGTGACCTTCTTGACCATAGTGTAGGCCGGAGGCAGAGGTAGAGTACGTCAACGAGAAAGGAGTACAACGGGCCTGTGTCACAGAGGCCGTGATGGTCTGAGGAGGCTGCCAAGGTCACATGCTTCGGGCTTGGAGCTTGCGCCGGCACGTGGTGAGCCCTCTTTGACACATGCCGGTGTCGGCAGGTGAGCAGTGAGGCCTGGCTGCGCAGGGGCGGGCAAGATGGGTTCGGGGACCAGCAGCCAGGAGTGCAGCAGGCGCATAGGATCGCAGGCAACACCGCTCATGGCAACAGCGTCAGCCTCGTGGCAGGGTGGGAGGCGCCGCCCTGGCAGACATGTTGGGCATTCCGTAAGAAAACCACGCCCAGTGCTTTGTGCTTTTTATTCACACTCCTACGCTGGCCTGGCATTCGCCGGGCCCGCCCACTCCGCACACGCTTACAGGGGGGGACGTCACAAGCTACATTTCCGCGATCTTCCCCGCTGGCTGGGGTGACATGGTTGCGTCCACTGTCCGCTACACTCCAAACACCAGCAGTGCATGTAGGCATGGATATGTCTGTGGTCTGCATACTGCAGTCTGTCCAGCACATCTCCGCCACAGTCTTTCTTTCTTTCTAAGTGCAGGAAGGCTAGAGGCAGAGGAGTGCGTTTTCACCAGAGAAGCCCTTACAGGTAAGTTTCTCTTACATAGCCATAATGAGCATCAGTGTTTGAATAGATTTAACACATATTCGTACCTGTTCTTCATTTATGAATCCCGAGGTTTTTAGGCCTGTCTATCTTCAAGACAAGGTAGAGCTGTGTCTGTACTACAAGAAAGGTTCTGGGACAAAACCCCAGATGGCCTTGGGTGGCTCAAGACTGAACTGCACTTCTCTACTGTATGGAATGTAGTCAACTTCAAGACCTCTACTTCATGCAGAGGGCTTTGAACGGCAACTATATACCCTCTAAGCTGTTTATTTTGAGAAAAATAAACCTCACAATTGTTACGGTAGGAGAAATAACATCCGAATTCCCTTACACATTCGTGTTAAAGTTTAAAGTGATTGCGATTTCTCATATGCACCATATATGTAAATAAATGCATGAATATATAAACTACAGGCATATCATCAAATCCACTTGATAACTGTAATTTACATTGTTGCACAATAATGGAAATAAATGCATCAGCTATTGCAAACGAACAATGCATATGGCCTAAGCAAATCCACAATATAGAGGGGCCCCTAAAAGGCCTATAAGGCAAAATGTATGACATTACACAACACACGTGGGATTTTGAAAACGTAGCAGCGAGGCTTCATTCTTAAAATGTGAAACAGTTATTCCATGTTTAAGCCGATTTCTGGTGTTAAATAAGCAAACCGTAAATTATGCCTTGGAGCCCTACAAGCTCCAGTTGCACAATACACAAACGGGGAGTATGCAAATTGTGCTAATTTACATGCTTTTGGATAAAAATGGTCACCATAGGACAATTCGTTTACAGATAGCTTTCCAATGGCAATGCCTGCACTGTGTTAAAAAAAATACACAAATCCATGTGGAAATATGAATTGCTAGGCCATTGTGGTTCATGGGAAGACAAGAGACAGAACATTTACCTGAAATGAACCTAGTTGGTGAAGAAGTACAGGAGTCAGAACTTCAGAAGCCACTGCATCGCTTGGGCATTATCCGCCCTGCAGAAAACAAGAAGACTGTAGATAAATACAACATAGAAGGACACAATTATTTAGAGAAAACAATTTGAGATGCTAAGGTAATAAGGTAATTTCAAGAATCTTGAACACAAGTTAATTTTGAAAAGAAAGCAATACACTGAGTGAAAAACAATTTAAAGTTTAACCTCTGAAATTTAACAAAAGAGTAGAATTTCAAGTTAAAGATTGAGCAATTTAGGCAACAGCGACTCAGTAATATCTTTAACAGAGTGAATTGTGTCATGAAGTGATAATAATTATCTGCTACAAGATTTCAAGTTTCATAGAAGATTTATCAAAACTGTGAGAAATAGATATTGTTGAAGTTGCTCCAAGTATTAACAATGCGTGTATTTGCAGGTACAAGGTTGATGGAGCGTGATGATGCTCTAAAAATTGTAGATGAGCATCATAATCATGGATAGCTCGCACCCGCATATATTCCTGTGTTGTATTAACTTTGATCATTAGCAGTGTGTCGTAATAATAAAATGTGTAAGTGGACGAATAGAAAAGTATTTTGTACTATGCAAGAGAAATGAAATGGCATTTATGTTTGAAACTGTAACCTTTAGTATATTGCATTTGCCTAACGAAAAGCTCATGTGTAATGTAGTGCATTCCGATTTAAATGTGCACCATGATGAAGATTGCACGAGGAACTGACGAATTGTGCTTAGAATGTAATAATTGTAGGTGTTGCAAAGCAATGTATATTAACATGCATATAAATGTATGTGTAAAGGCCTAAATGAAATGTTCACGTTGTATATTTGAAGGGCCTATTCGTTTATCCTTATGTTGGCTGAATTGTAATTTCCCTGGTAAGCTCTCGCATTTAGAGGTAGTAATATTATGTGCATGCAAGGTTTTTCTGTTCTCACGTTTCAGTTGCAGGTGGAAGAAGCTGTCTTTGTTAGTTAGAACTAACATCCTTTTTTTAGGAGTTAGGCATGGAGGAGAAGTGATACTTTGTAAATGGAATGTTGATAATTGGGAGGCAGTGTTCTTTCTCACCGAGGAGGCTTGGGAAGCAAGGTTATCGGACTGAACACTGGAAGGAGTCTGGAAGACGTGGAAAATTACCTAGGAGAAGAGGTGTCCGTTGAGATGAGGTGATCTGTGGGCGTGTTTTACATTTTTGCATTTTGTATTAGGGAAAGTGTCCCGAGGGAGGGGAGGCAGAAGGAGACAGGATGAGTTAGGAGAAGGGGTTAGGAGATCGATCTGGAAAGAGCATCTTAGAACAAGCTCTGTAGCTTTGGCTACCTGACTTACATTGTGAATGTGCTTCTTAGGAAGTCTTCACGTGCTGACACCTTTAACTGACTTGGCCTGGGATATGCTAAGTAGGGATGTCACCTTAGAGATAGAGTAGGGATAGTTTAATGTTTTTCACTTTTCAGCCACAGATGAAGTCTGACTTGAATATTGGAGCAGTTCTTGCTTGAGTCTTATTTTTTGAGCTTTTTATTCTCTTCATGATCCATCTGATTAGACTCATCTGTAGGTATGGTTTTGTATTAGCTTCCATGTATTTTTACAACCTTGTCTTGAGGTGCTTGCATGTTCAGTTGTTTTTGGCCTTGTAATAAATCTCCTAAACTGAAGTTCGGAGTCTGTTATCTTTTGAGCCACGGTTATTATTGATTTTGAATTGACTAAAATGAGTTGTTTCTCCCCTTTACACTTCTCAGCAGGTAGGAAAGAGCCATCGACCTAGGGTTTCTCATAAAAATTTTGATATTGGAACCCGGCCTTATCAGTCGGTAGCGAGAGGACGGTTACCTCTGTAGTAAGGGGAGAAGTTAGGGAAGAGCTAGTTATAATCCCCATGAAGCCCAAGAGATGGTTGTCCAGAGGATTGGGAGCAGAAGATGACGGTGTTTGGCGGAGACCGGCGGAGAGTGATGGTGTGGCGGAAACAGCAGTTCAAGGAGGAGCGAGTATGAATAGGAATGATTGTTAGATTGCAGAGATGATTTGATTGTATGATGTCTGGCGGAGTTGGAATGAGAGTTGAGTGATTGTGATTGCAGACTGTGAGCATGCGCGGGGCATGTGATTTCTTGATGTCAGACTCGATGAGTGGCCTATGATCCCAGGATAGATAGATTGCGGTGTAGAAGAAACCCATAGCCGTAATTGTCGAACATTGATTGTGGGAGTCGTGATCGACAACCCCACCCGAGATAGGGAACGAGAGAGCGAGTGTTTGAGTGACCAACGCAGGTCATGGGTTACTGTGTGTGTGTGTAAAATCGACTGATTGGATCCTATGAACTATTTGTGTGACCGTCCGGCCATTCGTGGGCAGATGGTCGAGGGCAGTTGTCCGGATCTTTCGCGGACAGACAATTGTCAGATTGAGGTAGACAATTACGAGCGACTGTCCGGTCGTATGGTGGACAGACAGTCGATCAAATGATTGTCCGGTCGTTTGGTGGACAAACAGTTACTTGCTGTATGAGTGAGACGTGCAACAGTGTTAGCGGGAGATTGTATAGGAGGGGAACTGCTGAGTGAGGAGGAAGTGTGACGTCGAAGTGTGCCACGCTGTGATAGGTTGGTTGGTGTAAGGACGCACTGGTATTGGTGGATTGACATCAGGAAGAGAAACGAAAACCTTGTGGGCAAAAGAGCTGATTTCATCATGAAATGTTTTAAGGTATTGCGAGATCTTTGTAGGGGAGATAGAGGAGTGGTAACTTGAGTCGGGGAAGAAGCACCGCCCGAGGATACCCCAGCTCATTACATGGCTACGAACATAGGGCTCCATACTATAATTTGGCTTCAAAATTGTCAAAAGATTAGTGAAGAGGACGGAGACTTGGCTTTCCCACATTATGGTTCATTCAAATTTGATGTGTTGTATCATTTAAAGGAGTGGTGACTGCGTTGCGGCCTTAACCTAGACCAACACAGTTCGAAGCACTAGATGCATGGATGAGAGCAGCGCATGCAAGGAAAAGAGAGCGAAGTCAGTAAAGGGTGAAGAAGTCAATCAGAGCGATTCAAGCTGCACGATGGGACGCATTGGTGAAAAGGTGAAACCATTTAGGGAGATAGGCTGTTCCCTCTATTGGTAAAGGTGGGAGATGCTCAGAGGAGAAGAGAAGAGGAAGATGATAGTGATACAGATGACAGTCTACTGGAAAGGTGACTAGCGGAGCGTCTACCTTCGTATAACCCAAGTTTGGAAGAGAGAATGAGAGCAATTACAGAGGAAACTGGAGAGCCACAGACTAGTGTAGGAGTAAGAGGAAGGATTTCAGAAGGAACAGGGAGAATGGGGACTCCACCACTGAGGGGAAGAGAAGTGAAGGGAGAGGTCGTTACGAGATTGCTGGAAGCTCTTACAGTACTGGTCACCATTGTACCTATAGCGTCAGTGTATGATCCAGCTCAAGCAGAAAGTAGGAGTTTAATACCAACAGTAGGCCTGGGCGGTAAATTCCATTCCGCTCGTGGAATTTGAGGAATATGGGTAATTTTGCATTCCGTGGAGAATGCAGAATTTGCAAAAATTCTGCAATCCGCGTCTTCGCAGAATTTTTTGCTTGTTCGCGCTTTCAAAATGCGTGTTCGTGAGATATTTCCCCGAGCATGCAAACTGCGTTCGTGAACAGGAAAAAAGCATTGCAAACTGGCGGAACAAGCAATTCCGCGTGTTCGCCAAACTCTTCTTGCTCCCGGAAATTTTTTACCGTTTCGCAGAGATTTGCGTAGCGTGACTACGCAGATTCCACCCACCCCTAACGAACAGCAATGGGAGAAGGTATTGGTTCTGGAGCAAATGGCACAGCGGGTGGAAGAGGTCACCCTTCGAGACCCTTAGAATCGAGTACACCCTTGCCAGCCACTGCAGATTCTTCTAGAGGTCATGTGGAGGACCGGGCAGCGAGAACAGGGTCCTTGGCCGATTCACGTTCCGACTTGAGTATGTGGGAACCCCCAGTGAGAGGCCCTAGTGGAAGAATATCAGGAGGTGACAGTGGGAAGGGGGTTTCAGGGAGTCAATCTGTCCCCAGGAACATCATGGAAGGGAATCAGCGGGGAGATCAGAATAGTGAGAGTGAAGAGTCGAGTAGTACGTCAAGTCGAGGAACAATTAAAGCTGCTATGAGGGCTAAAGTATAGGATGTGGTGAGGTTAAAGACAGAAGTTGAGGAAATAATTAGTGGAAATCTGCCTTTGGAAAGGATGGAACTTTATGAGCCACATGAATTGCTATTTGTGGCAAAGGATGCAACTCGCAAGGCGAGGAAAGCACATGAGATATTGACAGAGTTGGCACAGAGGTATGATGCAGATTTGTCCAAAACAAAGATGTTACAGGGAAATCACAGGCTAAATTACAGTGATCAGGAATTAGAGGAGAAAAAGGTAATAGGTTTGAAAACAAATATTCAAGAGTTGATTGTAGGGATACGTGCCTGGAGCATGCTTGACATGTGGGAGAAAAGATGGTCAAAGAAGAAGAGTGCCAAGAAGAGCATATGAGGAACTCCACCTTCAGGAGGTGGGATAGTAGGAGTAGAGGCCTACCCATTGTGAGAGGTACCAAGTGGAGGGAACGTGCATGTGCCTTGGAGCAGGGGTGATATGGCGGCATTTACCAATGATTTTCCTCGGCTGAGGGAAAAACCAGTTGAATGGTACAAACAAGTTGATCGATTTGTCAAAATTTCAAAGGTACTCTGCGTTGATCTAAATAAGTTATTTGATATTGTGGTACCGAGTGATTTGTGGTCAGCTTGCAAAATTGCGGTCGATTGGCCGTCTTCGGAACCTGGGCGAGATTTTGTCACACATGGTCCTTCACCGTGGTTATGAAAAGGTATGAGCAGGTAAGTACATCGTTGCAATCCAAGCTTTCCGTACAAGATATTGATTGGGTTAAGAAAGATAGAAATGTTCAGGAGCCAAAAGAGACTGCACATGCCTATTATGAGAGGCTCTTCCAAGCCTTCAAGCAGTACAGCGGGTTGGAAACTCTTGACCCAAAGGATATGGGACAGTTCATCTCTAAATTTGTTCTAGGATTGAGACCAGAAGTTAGCCTTATGATTCAACAGCATTTGATCTGCTGGTAAAATAAATCCGTGGATGAGATCCTACGGTATGCCAGGTATTGTAGTGACGAAGTGGACTCGAAGCATAGGAAGCTTAAGGATAAACTGATGCTGGTTCAAATGCAGAATGCAGAAAAGGAAGACCAGTCACAATCAAGCGGAGGAACGTTAGAAAGAAGACAGGGGAACAATCAAGGAGGGGCTCAGAATGCATCAGGACAGGGAAAGAGGAAACCAATAGATCCTAAGACAGGAATAGATGTTGCTACAGTAATGAAAACCACTGCATGTCATAATTGTCACAAGATCGTGCATTGGAAGCGTGAGTGCAGGTCGAATCCGGCTAATCAGACTCAAAAGGAGGAAGTAGTGCAGATATCTGAGCTTGTCAATACAGTGATGAGACCCAGGTCTGTACAAGGGGGAACAATAGCTCCGCAGGTGCAAGTTCCCCAGCCACCAAGAGTCCCGCAGGGAAATTGAACCTATCAACAGATGCCCTTTATCGAGACTTCCGATGAATTTGATTCAGACCTGTTGCAACAATGGTGTCTGAGGGGGGGAGGAAGACTGTACCCTTGGAGCAGTCTTGGAGGTAGACCAGAGAGGACCGTATGTAGAGGCGGATGTTAATGGTCATCCAATCACCTTTTTGGTAGATACTGGTGCTACCCATTCTACTGTGAGATCTGCAGTAGTTTCCAACTTACCCCTTTCGGTACAATCCATCCAAGTCGTAGGAGTGGCGAATAAGAGAATGACCAACCCATTGACTGAGCCAATACCTGTGAGAATAGGAACCTTTCACAATCGACACCAATTTGTGGTATGTGACTCAAGTCCAGTCTGTTTGTTGGGCCGCAATCCTTTATGTAAATTGAACTGCACCATCTATTGCACGCCCAGGGGAGTAGAACTGCCGACTAGTGATGACGATGTTGCATTTAAGGTGATAAACCAGAATCTGTGTATATACAAATTTCCTATGTTAACAGTTGAGGAACTCCCACTCGACCTGAGAGACTCTGTCTCTTTGGATGTATGGGGTTCTACAGGGGAAGAGATAGGACTGATCAAGCGAGTTGAGCCAGTTAAGATTCAAGTTAAACCGAATGCTGAATTTCCAATAACACCTCAGTATAATCTGTCACCGGAAACGGTTGCTGGAATCAAGCCTGTGATTGAGTCTATGATTGAGCAGGTGATTCTGAAGGAGATAATGGGAAACACATGTAACTCACCAATTATGTGATTGCAGAAACCAAGTGGGAAGTATAGAATCGTAGAGGATCTGCGTAAGATCAATACGATTGTGGTTGCATGTTGTCCAGTTGTACCGAATCCATCAGTGATACTATTCCAGATCCCATGCGAAGCTGAATGGTTCACTGTGATAGAGCGCGGGTCACCAGTTCGGGTTTAACACACACATACCTAAAACTCACCTTGGCCCAGACTATTCACAAAAAATGAGCCAGCAAACCCCGCTGTTATCAATTTTTGAGTTTTACCCGTAGTTTTGTTACACTTTTACCAAGTCTTACCAATTTGATTTCCTTAATAATTCCTTTCTCGATGAATCAGGTTTCTGAGATAGTTTAAGGTAGAAAATGACATTTAACTTAAACTTGAAATAACCACAAACTCAAAAAGTTTGAAAACCTTTATCTAAATTAATAATTTTGTGAGTTAGAATCAATTACAGCTTAAACACTTTCTTCCAAGAAGCTAATTAAAGTCAAATAAAACAAAGTCATAAAAATGATCAATGAAGACGGTACCTGAAAAAAGGAAAAAGAGAGAGCAGGTACAATGACAGTTTTTGCAGAATTATATTTACCTAAGGTGATAGATGAACCCAACTCTTTGAAGATAGGCCAGATAGAATCTGCCAAGACAGGATGCAGACAGAGGATTGGACAGATTCGGATCTGGGAAGGTGACCTCTTCTAAGTGCAACAGCAGCGTCACACCCCTCTCTGATACTACTCTCCTCGGGTGTCCCTCTTCTGAAATCCCCTTCTAGATGATTAGAATAGCGATCAGTATCTCAATTTCTCGAGCAGAGTTTCTGGCAGCAGCAGGGTCTGAGACAGCGTCTCGGACAGAGTCTGTAGCAGCATACGTGTTGGGTCGGTGACGAGTCGGAATGATGGATCTGACAAGTCTGACAAAGTCTCTAGCTAACTTACCTCAATTAAACTATTCTATATTCATGTACCTCCGCCCAAAAATGCAATATTTGTGTTTTTCCCTATTCTGATTTGTCAGGGAGAGCAGGTGAGTTCATCACACCCTATTAAAAGTAATAATTTCACTGTGGACAATTGTTCTATATTTCCGCCCCTTAATTTACTTTCCCATAGCTTTATTCCCACCCACATTTCACATTATGATCATTACAAGTTTATACATTTTATTCAAAATTGTTGCTTTCGTCCAGTGCTAGGGATTTCTTTCCCAGGCATCTTCGCCTAATGTGGCCTTGGCTGTGTTTCAAGTGTGTCATCCTAGTTTCCGGCAAGTTTCTATGCGCGGATCTTGTGGGGTAGGGATTTCAGGCACCCTCCGAGGCCCAAACGTGAACTAGTAATAAAGTCAGAAAAAGACACGTTAGGATGTGACAATAAATGATTTCACTGTATACCACTTATCTCTACTCTATCCCCATTTACTTATTTTAATCTTCTGCATTAGTGTTTAATAGAACTTACGAGTTTTAGTTCAAGCAGTAGCATATGCGTTAATATGTGAGTTTCAAGCGGCCATTTTTAAAGCTATTGCGCAGCTGCAAAATTTTCCCACCAAGCGACAGAATGCGTCATACTACGTAGATGCAGTAGACGCATGTGCAATGAAGTTCCCGCGTTTTTTTGGCGGCCATTTTAAGGCACTCGGGTTACTTGTTAGTAATACACATAGGAAACCTTCCCCTAGATACAGTATGTCATGTATAATGCAATATTAGTATTTACAAAACGTGTTGGTTACATGGTTACATGTTATTTGAGAGGATTGCATACAAGCAAGTTTCTTTTAATACGAAACCTTGCCCCATCAATCCCCTCTCTGATGGCATTTAATTCCATCACTAATTTCTACTAAATCAGATGCCAGCTTTAGCACATCTCAATTTCTTCTTCAGCCTTTTCATTCCTTTCTTTCTCTCCCTTACGCTGTAATCCTCTCATCCTTTTGTAATAGTCTCCTTTTAATTCTTCTACTTGTATTCCTCAAATTTTCGTCTCTTGCCTCTTTCATTCAATTCGTATTTCTTTCTCCCTTTGCAGCATTTATGCCAAAACATTATTGCTAATACCAATAGTATTATTCCCATTATGGGCAGTATTATGTGGCCTAGAATACCATTACCTATGTTAGAAAACCAACTACCTAAACTAGAAATGCTATTTGCCAGCTTCTTCCAAACATTTTCAACTTCCAGTGGTTTCAACTCTTCTTCTAATTTTGTAATATTTCTAATGCATTTCCCAATTTCAATGCTTTTATCTGGAATATATGTGCAACAATGTTGCACTTTCAATAATTTACAGACTCCACCCTCTTTTGCCAATAGTATGTCAAGAGCAAGTCGATTTTGCATAACCATAGATCTGACTGCAACTAATTCAGTGTTGATCATTAGGAATCCTCTAGCAGTAAATAACCGATCAACTACTGTAGATAACGGACAAATCTTCCGTGAATTTAGAAGAACTCCCACTGAAGGTATCAATGCTCCAAAATGTCACCTACTGTTTCTGAAAAATTAGCTCTTTTTACACGTGTTAGTTCATTATTGCCTTCATTGCTTCCAGTGATTCTCTTTACATGATAAACTTTAGGGAACACTATTCCAAAATAGCAACTCCCATACCAGTGATCAGGCAGCCTAAAATAGGCTTTATTACCACACACATAATAGATTCCAGGAAATACTGGATCCATTCTTCCTTTTAGTCCCCATCCCCCAATTACTAAGAAATTATGTTCACATTCACTGGAACCAATAAACACATTGTTATATTGAGTCTTTAACCTATGAAGACAGATTTTTCCCTTCTTTTCAAAATCCAAAGACATTGCAGCATGAGTCTTACCATTTGCATAATGCTCTTCCTCCTCAGCCTATTTAGGTATCTGAGGTTTAGGTTCAGCAGCTCTCTTTTGAAATCCTGTCTCCTTGCCTCAACTAAATTCAAAAATATTTTCTCTTCTTCATGCAATTTACAAGTTAAATCGTGCTTGTGTGCTTCAGCTATATCTATTGCTTTCATTGTTAGAAAATATTCACCCATAAATTGTGAGTCTCTCGTACAAAGGACAGGGTTCATGCTTTTTCACATAGGAACCTCAGATAAAATCACATCTACATTAGAATAATAATACTGCAATTTCCCTGTTCTATAGAATAAGCTTGCTAAAACGCTACACGAAATACCATATATCAATGGTAAATGATGATATGTTACTCCTTCTGCTACAGATGCAGGTAATTTCATACATACATAACAATCACAAACCTCCATGGTTTCTACATATTGTACTAACAAGTTGGCAAAAACATTCAAGTCTGTATCATTTTTATTAACAGTGTGATGTAAATCTAACTCATCTGGTCCTTCTAATTTAACTTTGTCTCCTTTAATGGTATCTAGCTTTCAATGTGTATTAGTGTTATTTTGTACATTTGTAACCATCAAATAAGGAATGGCCACGGTTAGTACTAACACTATTGTGAGTACTAAAAATATACTACCTATACATATTCTACAACATTTCTTTACACAATTCAGTTTTCCAGCAGCTCTATTGTCAGCCATTTATCAAAAAGGATAGGAAGATTTCTCTTCTTTACTTTAGTATTATACTTTGTGACAGAATATAAAGGGAAATTCGTTTCAGGTTGGTCTCACTTCTTCATCAATTGGTTCTGCATTTAAGCTTCTTTATCTTCTCCAATTATCTCTAAATTTTTGAAATCTTCAAGAATAACATATGTCCATTCGGGACCCTTGAATTTATTATTTATTATTTCCAATCTTGGACTTCTTCATTTTGGTACTTCAGTTGACGGTCCAGATTGACTGGATACTTCGTGTACTTGTTCTAGTTCCTCTGTTATGGGTTTAAACCGGTACTTCACTCTCTTGATAACACTAGGCTAATTATCGCCTCTCTTGATTCTTTTAGCTTGCAGTGCGCTTTCAGTTTCTTCAAGTGTACTTTTATTTTCACTAAGTTGTGGCACAACTTGTTTATTTTGGTTTTCCGAATCCCTCTCTACCTGACCTTGTCCAGGGCTTATTATTTTCATGTCTTCTGCCTGGATGCGTTCTTCTTCCCTAATCTGACCCTGTTCAGGTTCACTTATAATTGGCTTTTCTTCTTTCTTTACCTGAACTTGTTTGACTTTGCCTGTCTGGTCCTGCTCAGGTCTTTCTGTTTCTTGATTATCTTCTGCCTGAACGTATTTTCTAAGACCTATCTGTCCCTCCTCAGACACCGGGGCTGTAACTTCAACCCCGACTGTCTGGGTAAATTGCTCTTTCCTTAACTGGTCCTGCTCAGGTTCCCTCACAATTGTGGTTTCACTTACTTGAGCGTGTTCTTCTGTTCCTACCTGGTCCTCACTCTTTTCCTGACTAGCTAATCTAGTTTGGCTCCTTGTTCTTACAATTTCTTCAGGTATCTCAACTATTGGGATCCAATCATATTGACTGGTGCTTGGTTGTTCCTGCTCAGCTACTTCAGGATTAATTATTCGTGATCCTTCAGCTGTACAACCTTCAGCCCCTTCACCTGCTTGAGTCTGTTGAGGTTCTTCTTCGTCTGGTGCTGGTACTTTTTTAGTATGGCTTGCATGAATCCAATTAGGCAAACCTGCACATTTTACTGCTGTTGTTGTAACCAATATAACCTGATGTGGTTTTTCCCACCTTGGTGCTAGGCATGATTCTCGAGTATGATTCTTCACTACAACCCAGTCACCGGGATTCAGATCATGCGCTTTTGGGTTGGCTGCCTGGGGACTGCATCTTCTCCAACCTGGTGAGATATAGAACGCACTTGGTCAGCCAACTCTTTGCAATACTCCAGTACCAAATCATCAGTTATATTTAACAGCTTGTGTCCTGGTATACATGCCTGCCTCATTGTTCTTCCCATGATTATTTCATGGAGACTCAATCCGGTATTCTTGTCTGGAATAATTCTAAGTCTCATCAGAACAAGAGGTAAAGCATCAGGACAATCCAGTGAAGTGGATGCACACACCTTTCCCAGCCTTGACTCAATTGTGCCATTCAATTGTTCTACCACTCCAGATGCCTCTGGGCGGTATGCACAGTGCAGCTTTTGTTCAATTTTTAATTTTTCACAAATTAATCAAATTATTTCATCAAATTATTTCATTATTAAAATGAGACCCTCGGTCTGATTCAATAGTTACTGGAAAACCGAAACGCGGTATAAACTCACTTAATAGGAGTTTGGCCACTGTCAAGCTGTCATTTCTTCTGGTGGGGTATGCCTCCACCCACAATTTCGAAAATAGACAAACAATTGACAAGTACATATTTTAAGCCTCGACAAACAGGCAACTGAATGAAATCAGTTTGAAGTCTTATAAAGGGACCTTCAGCTTTTCCAATTTTCCCTGTATTGACTATTGTTCTCTTGCCGGGATTCATTTGTTGACATGTCAAGCATATTTGGCAAAGACTCTCTGCAATGTTCCTGAACCTTGGATTAAACCAATCCCGTCTAAAGAGTCTAATCATTGCATCTCTACCTATGTGGGTGTCTCCATGATACATCCTAGCCATGGGTGCAAGCACGCAATCTGGCAATACACGTCTGTCATCTAAGTAAACCCATACACCATCTTCTGCCCTTCTCTGACAACCAATTTTCTCCCACTCTTCTATTTCCTTTGTCTCTGCTTCATCTTGGAGTTCTCTTATTTTTCTCCATGTTTGTAATCCTGACAACAGCATAAGTTGGCAGCTGATTTCACAATTTCAACTTTCCTGTTTTCTGCCATTTGAAATTTTGAGCAGTGTTGGGCAAACTGGTCAGCATATCGATTACCTGCAGTCACACGGTCATTTCCTGACTTGTGTGTGGCACACTTGATCACTGTCACCTCTTTTGGTAATTGTATTGCTTCAAGCAACTCCTTTACAAAATTTCAGTTTTTTAATGGGAGACACTGAAGAAGTCAGGAAGTCTTGCTGCATCCAGAGCTGGCCAAAGTCATGCACAACCCCGTAACCATACTGACTATCAGTGTAAATGGTTACTCTCCAATTTTTCCCATTCTTGCAGGCTTTAATTAAAGCTATCAATTTGGCTACTTGTGCAGACTTGACTCCTGATAAATAGGATGCTTCGGCTATTCCAGCCAATGTACATACGGCATAAGCAGCACTCAACCCTCCCTCCTCATGGCGCATACATGAGCCATCTACAAAAAGCTTATGCTCAGTATCTCTCAAAGGCTCATCCTGTATGTCTGGTCGGGGTTTGGTACTGAGCTCTGTTACATCAAGACATTTGTGTTCAGCCTCATCTTTCACTTCCTCATTGCATGGGTCTGGTAACAAAGTAGCTGGGTTAAGAAGGGTACATCTGATTATGGTCACATTTTCTGCTCCCAATATGATCCTTTCATATTTGGTTAATCTGCTCGGAGTGAGATACTGAGTTCGAGTTCTTGTTAACAGAATTTCAACTGCATGAGGGACGTATACCTTAACAGGATGTCCCATTACAATTGACTCACTTTGTTCTATACTTACACATGTTGCAGCCACAGCTTTTAGGCATCCTGGCAATGCAGGTGCTACAGGATCTAAGGTAGCAGAAAAGTATGCCACTGGACATCGCATTAGACCATGTCTAATGCGACGTCTAATGTGTTAAACTGAGTTAAAACTGAGAGGGCACTGTTTTCTCTCTCACAACAGAACAATGCGAATTCTTTCGAATAATCTGGCATACCTAGAGCAGGTGCTTCACATAAACAATTTTGCAATTTTACAAAAGATTTCATGCTCAGATCATCCCACTCTACTGGGTCTTTTGCTCGTTTCTTTATCATTTGCATCAAGGGTTTTGCCAGTAGGGAAAACCCAACAATCCATTGCCTGCAATATCCCACAACACAAAGAAACATTCTTATTTCTTTTTGTGAATGAGGTAGTTTCATTTGCTTTATTATTTTTATTCTCTCAGTGGTCACTCTTCTTAATCCTCGTTCTATTTGGTTTCCTAAATACTTTACTTCATTTCTACAGAATTGCAATTTTTCAGGGGATACTTTATGTCCACCTTTTGCTAGATGGTTTAATAGGGCAATGGAATCAGTTACACAATCACTTCTTGTTTTGGATGCGACTAATAGGTCATCACTATACTGCACCAGGACTGATTCCCGAGGCAGCACCAATGTCTCAAGGCATTTTTTCAAAATGTGGTTAAACATTTAAGGACTTTCTGTGTACCCTTGAGGAACGCGATTCCAAACATAGATACGATCCTCAAATTTAAAGGAAAATAAAAACTGTCTCTCAGGATGTAGTGGGATGGAGAAAAAAGCATGGCATAAATCAATTGCATTCCATGGTATTTGGTACAAAGTCACTGCAGGGTTGGGTACTATAGGGCAACATGGCACAACAATCTTGTTTATTTTTCTTAAATCTTGAACTACCCTATATTTTACGTTTGGTTTCTTAATGCCAATTATAGTTGAATTACAGGGACTACTCATGTTTTCCTTTAAGATGCCCTGTTCGACCATTCGTTCAATTTCTGCTGCAACACCAGCCTTTACTTCGGGACTCATCTTGTATTGTCGAGTATTTGGATATTCAGCACCTTCTTTCACAATCACTTTAACAGGGTCTACGTCTGTCATTAACTCTACTTCTTTTCCTGTAAAATCCCATACTTCAGGATTCAATGCTGTTTTGACCTCATCAGGTAAGTCGTCTTTGGTCATCACTGAATATAATTCATCTACCCCTGTTCCTTGTTTGGCTAACATCATTTTATATATTCCATCTTCATCAGGGGTCTGAATGGCAACACCGTCCGGTGTGTAAAATATGGTGCAATTCATTTTGCACAACAAGTCCCTTCCCAATAAATTTACAGGACTATAATCGCACACTACAAGCTTGTGCATTTCTTTAAAATTTCCAATACACACTTCCATTGGTTTTGTAATAGGGGTCCTAATTTGTTTATTAGAAACGCCCACTACTTTGATCGCTTCTCCCGAAAGGGATAGGTTTGGGATGTCTGCTGTTTTCACAGTAGAATGGGTAGCACCAGTGTCCAACAAAAAGGTTATGTCATTTCCTTTTACCTTTCCATCAATGTACGGACCTGACTGATCTACCAGTAAGGATGCGACAGGTACGCACTCCTCTTCCTCCCCTCTCAGGCACTGTCATTGATCTTGATCTCCAAAATATGTATCCTGCAAAAGAAACTGCAATGTTACATAGTTTTTCTCACCACTTCCTTCTTGGAATCCTGTGTCCGCACTGTACTTGGCTTGACTCACAAAATTTGGCAAAGGGGCAGGTGGCAATTGACTTTGTGGGTTTACAACCTGCTGGGGTTGATTCATTAGCACCTCATTCTGCGTCGGTGGATTTAAATTTTGATTTGGGACATTATTATTTTGTGTGCTTTTACACTCGTTCTTCCAATGCCCCCATTTTCTGCACCCATGACAGGGAAACATCTTCTTGGCCTCTTCTCTAATTAACTGCCCTTTCGGTTTACCCCCATTATTTTCTCCCTGACCTTGCCCTCTTCCAGTATTTCCTGCCTTATTTTGTAACTGGAGTTCTTGCTGTTCTGCTAATTTCACTTGAGCCCACATCCCTTTTTCTTCTAAATTCTTTTGTCTATTGTCAATTTCATCTCCACAATACTTTGCATATTTTAAAATCTCGTCTATTGTCTTTGCTTGCGAGCACAAATTATGCTGCTTAATCATTTCAGATATTTCTTTTCGTAAACCCTGACACAAACCGATACACAAAATGTGTCATGTCCTTATCCCCAATACTCTCAAATCCACTATACTGTTTGAATACCTGTAGGAGGCGCTCATAATACGCATGTACAGACTCATCTTTTTCCTGGGTTGTTCTATCTAGTTTTATCCAATCTGTTTCTTTTGGGGGAATTTTACCTTTTAAGAAAGTTATTACTTGGTTATACTTCTTCATAACCTCCTCTGATGGAGTTCCTGGTTTCTCATTTCTCAGGTACTCAATATTAGGCCAATCAACTGTAATTTTACATTCAGTCCACAAATCAGCAGGCACCACTATATCAAAGAGACCATCTAAATCTTTCAACAAAACTTTCGATACTTTCACAAACCTTTCAACTTGCCTGTCCCATTCCACTGGTTTTTCTCTCAACTTTGGAAAATCATTTGTAAATGATAATATATCCTGTCGGGTCCATGGGACATGTACATATCCTCCTCCTTGAACCTCTCTCATTGGGTAAACCTTCATGCCTTCTCTGTTTCTTTCACTAAATATTCAGATGTTACCCGATTTACCTGGGCTTCCTCTATTTTCTTTGACCACCGAACTTTCCATCTGTCTAAATCTCCCCATTTCTGCAATATAGTCATTAATTCTTTAACCTGTAATTTTCTTCCTTGCACATTCATATTTTCTAAATCCTTATTGGAAAATTCTGCTCTATAAGGTTTTTGCAATACTTTGGATCGCCCTATTTCTATTCCCCTTTCAGAGGCTAAATTTACCAGTTTTTCATGAAATGTTTTTATGTTTCGGGTTATGCTTCTGCAAATGAATAGCAATTCTTCCTCATTATAGGTATTTAACCTATCTAGTCCTACATTCCCAGCTATAATTTCTTCTAATTCGACTCTCAATTTGAATATGTCTAATATTTTCGGTGGTGAATTTGGTTTCTCTATTTCTTGTGCCCATCTTTCTATTTCTTTTGGGGTTACAATTGTGGCACTTTTTGATCCGATGGCTGTCTCAATTCGTACTTCTTTTGAGCAACCTGATGTGACTCTTCGGGGTGTGTCATTTATTTGCCCTCTTATCGGTAAGTCCATTAATAAAATTACAGACTCGCAATCACTAGCTTGGTCATCAATTAATAACTTCTTGTTTCTTGGCTCAATAATATGTGTTGTCATGACAGGTGTTTTAGGACAATTTGCTTTATCCCTGTGCAGTGGGACAACAGGACCTATAGTAACTGGTATAGTCAAAGCTTCGGGATGTGCGTTTAGCTGCATTATCTTCTGTATTAATTCCTCTCTATTCTTATTTATCGCTTCCCTTTCTTTTTCCTGAAGTACCCTTTCCATTGTTCTCTCATGTACTATTTGTGGCACTAAAGGTGTATCTAGAATCGGAGCACTTGGGGTAGTTCTATTAGGTCTTTCTTGATAAGGCGGAGGATTTTTCATTAAAATATCTTCTAAATAATCATCTTCTGAGTCCCCGCAACCAGTTAATGTTAAATGCTTTTTCTTTTCTGTGCACTTTCCTCCTGTTTGTTCCTCTGCCACCAATACAGAATATAACCCTTCAGTTAACATGGCCTCTCTCCACTGTTTCATCTGCTTATCTCGAGTTTCACATGGAAATTTCAGATAATATCTGCTCAAATTTCTGTCACTCCTGGGTCTATCTCGCCCAATGCCTTTGTTTCCCATTCTTCTAGTGCTTCATACTGAATTAATCTGGGTCTTGGTTCTAATTCATTCATTCTAGTGCATAAGTTATGTACAATTCTTCCATTAAATGTTCCATACTCTGGGAACGCCAGTATTCCGTCATCTTTTGTATACTCTACCCAATTTTCTATCCAAACACAAGTATGATAACCTCTTTCTACCATCATATAGGATGCAGGAGTTTTCGGAGGAGGAAGGAGAATTACCTCTCTAGTTTTAATGGGTTTATCCTTTTTAAAATAATTCTTAATTTTCTGCATTAATGACATTTCCCTTTTCTCTCCATACATTTTGCGTGATCTTCCCTTTATGCACTGTTCATGGGCAAAACCTAAGTATCTTCTATCTGGGCGAATCCCTAATAAAGTAGGATCGTGTCTCCACATGCAACACCCACTACCAATTATTATTATGACTCCTATTTTCAACTAATCAAATGTACGCTTTTACTTTAACAATTGGCCAATACCGGCACGACTTCTTTTTCTTCTCACCAATCTGATTCTGTTTTGCTATGCGTAAAGCCAGTTCTAGCGCGGCTCTCTATGACGTCAGTATCACTCCTCACTATTGACCCCTCCTTTACAATTCTTCACATCAGTCACACGCCCGCTGTTTCAACCAATCCCAGTGCGGCCCTCTGTGACGTCAATGCAGCACCCGCAACTGACCCCTCCTTTACAAGGCAATATGAAAACGTGTTTCTTTCACAAATTTACATGCAATTTTTCATTAATCAACAACATAGAAAAATTCACTACTGTGTCTGATCCTCTAAATTCAAAGAATAGTCAACATTTTTACTGAGAGCAAACCCTTCTGCTTACTCTTCACACACTACAAGTAAAACCTTTCCGCTTTCTCTTCACACACTATGAGAAAAACCTTTCCACTTACTCTTCACTCAAGCATCCGAGAACCTGCTATTCCTTCAGTATTACCCTTTCTAGGTGATATAAGACCAAAGTTTCACCAGCGGACTCCTTTGCTACCAATTACTCTCACTTTTATACAAAAGAAAATAGTCCCTAAATCAGTGCTTCTAGTCCTGCATAACTTTCAGCACTGTCCTGATCCAGACAAGTAACCTCACTGGGGTATGGCTTCCATTCGCCACCCACTATTCAATATTCCCGGGAATTTCCAGACGACATGAAACAATACATACCAATTAACGAATGGCAGTTGTTAATGCATAAATCAAATAATTCAATCCACAATATTTTCTACCTAACTAACTAGAACCTAACCATGCCTCTGCTACCAAAAGCAAAACTGAAAGAGCGCGGGTCACCAGCTTGGGTTAAACACACACATACCTAAATACTCACCTGGACCCAGACTATTCACAAAAAATGAGCCAGCAAACCCCACTGCTATCAATTTTTAAGTTTTACCCGTAGTTTTGTTACACCTTTACCAAGTCTTACCAATTTGATCTCCTTAATAATTCCTTTCTCGATGAATCAGGTTTCTGAGATAGTTTAAGGAAGAAAATGACATTTAACTTAAACTTGAAATAAACACAAACTCAAAAAGTTTGAAAACCTTTATCTAAATTAATAATTTTGTGAGTCAGAATCAATTACAGCTTAAACACATTCTTCCAAGAGGCTAATTAAAGTCAAATAAAACAAAGTCATAATAATGATCAATGAAGACGGTACCTGGAAAAAGGAAAAAGACAGAGCAGGTACAATGACAGTTTTTGCAGAATTATATTTACCTAAGGTGATAGATGAACCCAACTCTTTGAAGATAGGCCAGATAGAATCTGCCAAGACAGGATGCAGACAGAGGATTGGACACATTCGGATCTGGGAAAGTGACCTCTTCTAAGTACAACTCCAGCGTCACACCCCTCTCTGATACTACTCTCCTCGGGTGTCCCTCTTCCGAAATACCCTTCTAGATGATTAGATTAGCGATCAGCATCTCAATTTCTCGAGCAGGGTTTCTGGCAGCAGCAGGGTCTGAGACAGTGACTTGGATAGAGAGAGTCTGTAGCAGCATCTGTGTTGGGTCGGTGATGAGTCGGAATGACGGATCTGACAAGTCTAACAAAGTCTCTAGCTAACTTACCTCAATTAAACTATTCTATATTTATGTACCTCCCCCCAAAATTGCAATATTTGTGTTTTCCCCTATTCTGATTGGTCAGGGAGAGGAAGTAAATTCATCACACCATATTAAAAGTAATAATTTCACTGTGGACTATTGTTCTATGTTTCCGCCCCTTAATTTACTTTACCATAGCTTTATTCCCACCCGCATTTCACATTATGATCATTACAAGTTTATACAATTTATTCAAAATTGTTGCTTTTGTCCAGTTCAGGGGTTTACTTTCCCAGGCGTCTTCGCCTAATGTGGCCTTGGCTGTGACTGAAGTGTGTCATCCTAGTTTCTGGCAAGTTTCTATGAGCATGCGCACGGATCTTGTGGGATAGGGATTTCAGTCACCCTTCGAGGCCCAAACGTGAACTAATAATAAAGTCAGAAAAAGACATGTTAGAATATGGCAATAAATGATTTCACTGTATACCACTAATCTCTACTCTATCCCCATTTACTTATTTGAATTTTCTGCATTAGTGTTTAATAGAACTTACGAGTTTTAGTTCAAGCAGCAGCATATGCGTTAACATGTGAGTTTCAAGTGGCCATTTTTAAAGCTATTGTGCAGCTGCAAAGTTTTCCCACCAAGCGACAGAATGCGTCATACTACGTAGATGCAGTAGAAGCGTGCGCAATGAAGTTCCCACGTTTTTTTGGTGGCCATTTTAAGACACTCAGGTTACTTGTTAGTAATACACATAGGAACACTTCCCCTAGATACAGTATGTCGTGTATAATGCAATATTAGTATTTACAAAACGTGTTGGTTACGTGGTTACATGTTATTTGAGAGGATTGCGTACAAGCAAATTTCTTTTAATACGAAACCTTGCTCCATCAACTGTGATTGATTTGTGTCAGGCATTCCTTTCGATACCGTTGCACGAGGAGAGCCATTTTTTATTTGCGTTCCATCTAGAAGACCGTGTGTCGAGGAGAGTAAGAGTGCCTTGCCAAAAATATGCTGCCCTGGACTTACATGGTCACTGATGCTGGGAGTGTTGGGAACCGGGAGACTGAGGTCTTCACAGGTGATCAGCAGAACGCCCGAGCTGAAAATCGATGTGGGACTGATAGTTCCTGGACTGGAAATAGAAGGAGTGCTGACAACTGTTCCGAGACCTCCGGTGCTGAGCAGAGTGAGGTCTCTGATCCTTCAGGAATTGTCATTTCCGACTTTTGTATATCAGCCACCAGCACAGGAGATCGCAGCTGTTCGTCTTGAAATTTTGAAGCGTATATTATTTGAAATTGGTTCTGAGCTCATAAGAGACTGTGAATGAACTGTGAACTGTAAATAGATGTTTCAAAGAAGATAACTTAGGTCAGAGTGGAAGAAGAATAAACTTAGGGACTTTTCCGTAGAAGAAGAAAGAGGGCTAGGGAAGTCTTTTGAACTGTGTAAATAAACAAATTTGTGTTACGAACTGTGAAAGGATTTCCAGTACTTCAATGAACTGTGTTTGATCTGTTTGAACAGCCATCAGAAGTGAAGAACAAAGACTCTTAGTGTATCCTCTTGTTGAACTGAACCGACAAACTGAAGATGGAGTCTGGAAATTTGAACTGTAGGTCTAACTGTGTAATAGGTACACTCTTTATAGGAGTGATAGTTATAACAGCAGTAGTCATTATTGTATCTGTAAAAGTTTCACATGACACAGAGGTTGAAAAAGTGGGAGTACAAGGGACGTCCACAGCTACTACTTCTAGCACAAAAGAGGGTATCGTAGGAGCAGAAAAAGCTATGCTAGATCAAACTAGTTGTATGTTGCATTTAGATTTGTCTAGAGGTGATTACACGCTTAATGCATATGCGAAGCTGCTATATGAATATGTGAACATGATGGATGTGAGAGACTGTTATGTGTGTATGCAGCTGCCTGCATCTGTGGAGGAAGGTATTCAATACCATCATCTCCCTTTGATGTATGGTATTACTTGTAGTTTATTGCTTAGTATGTTTTATGATAAGTGTCATTATGAGTATTATTTTTCTAACTATGATGTAGTGCTTTCAGAAGTTCCAGCTTATAAGCATCTGAACAAGTAGGATTATTATAAGCAGGAAGATAGAATAGGGAAGTATTTTATACCCACTGTAACTTTAGATACAACTTATGCACATCGACATAACCTAACATGTTCATTAACAGATGTAGAAAAGAAGTTTATAGATCAAGTCGAAGATAGGCATAGACAACTAACAGGAAATCATTACAACAAGGGAGGTAAAGTTGAGTGGACCAAAGAAGAGTTGGCGCGTATCTGTACTCCTGAGGCACAGCCGGGAGCTTTGCTAGAAATTGGGATCGTTTTTTTTAAATACTTATGTAAAATTGTTTTAAAACTTGCGTACTTCTCCTTTACCTGTCAGGCTGGTTGGGGCATCTATCCGGCACCTAATTACCCGCGCAGCTGATCTGAATGCTGCCACGGGGTTGGGAACTCGCAAGCACCGCCATCAGCGACCGAGCATGTTCACAGGCCACGCCCACTTCTCCAGGCCATGCCCCCCGACTGTATAACGCACCAACGCCCAGCTCTTCGTAGTATCTGTACTCCTGAGGCACAGCCGGGAGCTTTGCTAGAAATTGGATCGTTTTTTTAAATACTTATGTAAAATTGTTTTAAAACTTGCGTACTTCTCCCTTACCTGTCAGGCTGGTTGGGGCATCTATCCGGCACCTAATTACCCGCGCAGCTGATCTGAACGCTGCCACGGGGTTGGGAACTCGCAAGCACCGGCATCAGCGACCGAGCCTGTTCACAGGCCACGCCCACTTCTCCAGGCCACGCCCCCGACTATATAACGCACCAACGCCCAGCCCTTCGTAGTATCTGTACTCCTGAGGCACAGCCGGGAGCTTTGCTAGAAATTGGATCATTTTTTTAAATACTTATGTAAAATTGTTTTAAAACTTGCGTACTTCTCCCTTACCTGTCAGGCTGGTTGGGGCATCTATCCGGCACCTAATTACCCGCGCAGCTGATCTGAACGCTGCCACGGGGTTGGGAACTCGCAAGCACCGCCATCAGCGACCGAGCCTGTTCACAGGCCACGCCCACTTCTCCAGGCCACGCCCTCTTTCTGCATAAAACTATGCACAGTACTCGGACGCGCAGCGGACGGGCGCAGCGGGCGCGCCGTCAGCGCGCCGAAGGCGCGCCAAAGGCAAGCCTGTCTGGGCCCGTCCGGGCCCAGCCGGACCCAGGCCCAGGAACCCTGCCGGATTTGATGCAGGATCGTCTGGTGTACACAAGTGACATGCTTCGGGCCCTTCACCAGAAAAAAACTCAGGACTGCCATTATGTCCATGCCGAAGGTAAACCCTTTGTCAACTGCGCACGATGTAACTCAGCCGAATATGGCCCGGGAAAGCCGGGACTACAGATGGGCCTCCTTAACTGCCGCTCCCTCCCTAAGCATGCGCACGAAATCAATTTGCTGATACAGGATTATGGCCTGGTCGCTCTGTTTCTCACAGAAACCTGGCTTTCCACCAGCACGGACTCGGACATTGTCAATGCCCTACCCCCAGGCTATCTCATTCAAACCTTACATAGACCTAAAGGGAGAGGAGGAGGGCTGGCAATCATCTACAGAGAACATCTTGTCTGTAGGACTAGCAATGCCAACATTGACGACTGCGAAAGCTGCTACTTCGCCCTTCAAATTTCCCCGGCACACTCCCTCTCAGGACTGTTGCTCTACCGCCCTCCGGGGACACTAGGGAATTTCCTCAACGCCCTCACTGACACGGCGTCACAATTAGTCTCCTCCGCCTCGAACTTTCTCGTCGTGGGCGATCTCAACCTTCACCTTAATGACCCCACAGATTCCTCAGCTTCGGATCTTCTTCAGGACCTTAGATCTTTCAATATCCGACTGATCAGCAACGAACCTACCCATGACAAGGGTCACCTTTTGGACCCCGTCCTGACCAACATCAGGGATATCACCTCGGGCCCCCCCATCCCTCTCCCTTGGTCAGATCACTTCCTTGTTCCCTTTTTCTGGCACATTACCATTGCACTTCCCCAACCCCCCAAAATCCGAGTGACAGACCGACGTTGGCACAAGCTCGAACCTGTGGAATGGGCCAGTTTGTTCTCAGATTCTATACCTATCCTCTCCACGGACCCAGTCACGGCCGACGAACAGTTCAATTTTTGGCTCACATCCTCACTGGATAAACTCCTCCCCAATACTATCACCCTTAAACATACCAAAAGGTACACTCCGGCACTCAAATCCCTTCAACAGGAATGTAAGAGAACAGAACGCTCCTGGAGAAAGGATAAATCTAACGAAAAGAAGGCTGCCTATCACACCGCCTTACAAAACTATAAAACCACCCTCCGCAATACCAAAACTCTATTCTTCCAAGAAAGAATAGAACAATCCGCTAGCTCCAGTAAGGAATCTTTCACCATCTTAAAAGAACTCCTTAAAATCCCGGACCCGAGACCGAGAGACCCCCCAGACCCCAAAGTTGATGAGGAAAAGTGCTACAAGTTAGCGAATTTCTTCAAGGAGAAAATCCAAAAAATCCACGACTCCATTCCATCCATAAGTTTGAGCGAGGAAAAAGAAGCCTACAACTCCCTTACCCCCCCATGTCTCACCTCCTGGGGACAAGTGACGGCAGAAGAGTTCTTAGATACGCTGAACATCATTAAAAGCGGGTCTCCCAGGGATCCGGCCCCCTTACGTATTCTCAAAAAGGTAGCACCCACGATCGCTCCCCCCCTTATCCACCTTATTAACGCCTCCCTTCAACAAGGAGTCGTCCCCCCCAGCTGGAAGGCGGCAGTCGTCAAGGCACTTTTAAAAAAACCTTCCCTTGACCCTCCCGACCTAGCAAATTATAGACCAATCTCCCTCCTCCCGGGAACTAGCAAGATCGCGGAAAAGCTCGTGAACAGAAAACTTTCACAATTTCTGGAGAACAACAACTGTCTAAAAAGTTCGCAGACGGGATTCCGCCCCAGGCAGGGCACCGACATCGCCCTCCTTATGGCGGTGGAAGAGGCCAGAGCACTCTTAGACGAAGGAGGATCAGTGGCAGTGATCCTCCTCGACCTGAGTGCGGCCTTCGACACCGTCAATCACCAGCTTCTTATCCAACGACTCAGGGGTGTCGGTGTTGAAGGAACTGCCCTGTCCTGGCTATCGTCCTTTCTGAGTCAACGCTCCTTTCAAATCTGGGAGAATAACACTCGCTCCTCCGACACTCCCCTCCAATGTGGCATGCCTCAGGGCTCCTCCCTTAGCCCCACATTATTTAACATCTACATGTCCCCATTGGAGGAGGTTGTTACTCCGTTCGGGGTGAGCATCGTTAGCTATGCTGACGACACACAGTTAGTGGTGTCCCTTTCACATCCCAGACAACAGCCTGCGGACCTGTACAACTGTCTGACACAGATACAAGGATGGATGAACAGATCGTCTCTGAAACTTAACGGTTCAAAGACTGACATTCTCCTCCTTGGCCAGAAGGGACCCTCTCCACTACAAAACATCTGGCCACCCAGTTTAGGCCCGCTCCCAGACCCCAAACCAGAGGTAAAAAGCCTGGGTGTTTGGCTTGATAAGGACCTCTCATTTGTAACACAAGCTAAAAAGGTAGCCGGGACATGCTTTGGGCTGCTCAGGTCAATTCGAAAGATCTTGCCCTTGCTCCCCCACAAATCCCAGAAACTGTTGATTCAAGGCCTGATACTCTCCAGGCTCGACTTTAGTAATTCCATCTACTTAGGGGCCCCAGAGGCAACCATGAACAAACTACAAAGGGTCCAAAATGCAGCTGCCCGGATCCTCACTAACACCCCTGCCAGAGCTTCGGTCAAACCAGCTCTGAAGCGTCTCCACTGGCTCCCGGTGAGAGAACGTGTGATGTTCAAGGCCCTCTGCCTGGCACATAGATTGCTTCAAAACAATGGCCCCCCAAGCCTGGAAAAATGTATCAAACCCTACAAAGCCCCTAGATCCCTCCGCTCCGACAAGGAACATCTTATCGTCACTCCCAGAGTGAAGAAGGCACGAACAGGAGGAAGACGCTTCTCGGTTCACACCGCACGCCTCTGGAACGCCCTACCTCACCTCCTGAGAACTGAACCTAATTACCTACGGTTCAGGAAGCAATTGAAAACCCACCTTTTCCCCTAACCGACCTCCTTCCCTGCTCCCGCTGACTCCCCAGTTGTACTGATCTTAGCGCTGGGATACTTACGGGTGACTACGCGCTCTATAAAAATAAATAATAATAATAATAATAATAATAAGGCAAAAGGGAGCAGTGGTCCAATTGCGTTCAATTTTGAGCAGAGAGGGAAGTTGTGTGAGAGACAAGTTTAAACCTACTATGATAAGGTCTTCGTGGGAGAGAGTGTATGTGATCATACTTTCACCATTGAGGCCTGAGCAAATAATTCTTTTACAAGATGCAATACAAGTGGTGCCAAATGTGTATTTTGTGTTTGGGAAGAATGCCTATGTGCGATTGTCATTGAATTGGTATGGTACGTGCCTTGTGGCAATAGTGTTTCCCAAGATTTATCATGTGGAGGATTTGGACCATTTGGAAGGTGGTTTACATTCCAGAGGGAAGCGAGGTGCAAGTGCAGGAGAAATTGTAGGAGATGTTTTTGGAGCATTGATACCAAGTTTGGGAGTGGTGTTGAATGATATCAAGATTAGAAAATTGTCAACCATTGTGGACAAGTTGTCAGCAAATACATCTCAGTCGTTGTTGCTTGTAGATGGAGAGATGGTGTCGATAAGGGCTATGATGATGCAAAACCGTCTTGCTTTAGATGTTTTACTGGCAAAGGAGGGCAGAGTCTGTAAAATGCTGAAGGTCCAACAGTGCTGCACTTGTATACCTGACAACAGTAAAGATCTGAAGAGGTATATAAGAAATGTTAGTGAGATACATCATGAGGTGCATGATTTAGCCACAGAAGGAAATTGGGACAAGGTGGGAAAAGGATTTGGTAAGATAGGGAGTTGGTTTGCGTCCCTAGGAAAGGGAATTCTTGGTTACATCTTGAAGCCTATCATTATAGTGGTGGTCTGTGTTATTCTGCTGTGGGGACTAGTGAGGATCTATAAGTGTCATAAGGCAAATAGAGTTGAAAGATCTCTTAGAGAGCAAGAGTGAAGGATGGAAAGACAACAGGACAGTCATTATGTTAATATTAAAAGCCTAGAGAAGTTCCGACAGGGAAGGATGGCTACAAGCTCTGTTTAGGTCGGTTCTTTCTCCAGTTTCATTAGTTGTGATGCCACTAGTCATCAGAGGGGGGAACTGATGGAGCGCGATGGTGCTCTAAAAATTGTTGGGGTGTAGCATAATCATGGATAGTTCGCACCCGCATATATTCTTGTGTTGTATTAACTTTGATCATTAGAATTTTGTCGTAATAATAAAATGTGTAAGTGAACGAATAGAAACGTATTTTGTACCATGCAAGAGAAATGAAATGGCATTTATATTTGAAACTGTAACCTTTAGTATATTGCATTTGCCTAACGAAAAGCTCATGTGTAATGTAGTGCATTCCGATTTAAACGTGCACCATGATGAAGATTGCACGAGGAAATGACGAATTGTGCTTAAAATGTAATAATTGTAGGTGTTGTGAAGCAAAGCTATATTAACATGCATATCGATGTATGTGTAAAGGCCTAAATTAAATGTTCATGTTGTATATTTGAAGGGCCTATTCGTTTATCCTTATGTTGGCAGAATTATGTAGGCCTGAAATTGTAATTTGCCTGGTAAGCTCTCGTATTTAGAGGTAGTCAGCGAATATTATGTGCATGCAAGGTTTTTCTGTTCTCACATTTCAGTTGCAGGTGGAAGAAGCTGTCTTTGTTAGTTAGAACTAATGCTCTTTGTTTTAGGGGTTAGGCATGGAGGAGAAGCGATACTTTGTAAATGGAATGTCCATAATTGGGAGCCAGTGTTCTTTCCCACCGAGGAAGCTTGGGAAGCAAAGTCATTGGACTGAACACTGGAAGGAGTGTGGAAGACGGTGGAAAATTACCTAGGAGAGGTGTCCGTTGAGATGAGGTGATCTGTGGGCGTGTTTTACATTTTTGCATTTTGTATTAGGGAAAGTGTCCAGAGGGAGGGGAGGCAAAAGGAGACAGGATGAGTTAGGAGAAGGGGTTAGGAGATCGATCTGGAAAGAGTATCTTAGAACAAGCTCTGTAGCTTTGGCTACCTGACTTACATTGTGAATGTGCTTCTTAGGAAGTCTTCACGTGCTGACACCTTTAACTGACTTGGCCTGGGATATGCTAAGTAGGGATGTCACCTTAAAGATAGATTAGGGATAGTTTAATGTTTTTCACTTTTCAGCCACAGATGAAGTCTGACTTGAATATTGGAGCAGTTCTTGCTTGCCTCTTATTTGTGGAGCTTTTTATTCTCTTCATGATCCATCGGATTATACTCATCCGTAGATATGGTTTTGTATTAGTTCCCATGTATTTTTACAACCTCGTCTTGAGGTACTTGTATATTCAGTTGTTTTTGGCCTTGTAATAAATCTCCTAAACTGAAGTTCGAAGTCTGTGATCCTTTGAGCCACGGTTATTATTGATTTTGAATTGACTAAAATGAGTTGTTTCTCCCCTTTACACTTCTCAGCTGGTAGGACAGAGCCATCAACCTACGGTTCCTCGTTAACATTTTTATATTGAACCTGGCCTTATCAGTGTCAAATGTATAAAAAGTCCTGGCTGCAAGAAAGTGAATAAGGTACAGTTAGTGTATTACAGCTAACAAATAAGAATGATTTGTATTTGACTAACTTGAGATAGGTGTAAGAACCCAGTTGAGAAAAGAGAAAAGGTGAAGGTCACCTAAATTAGAAGAAGCCCGACTGTTGTGAAGTCAATGCTTGTGAGGAGTCGCTCCTGCTCTCTGTCTCATCATCTCCTTTGCCTTCTTCACAGATTAAGAGCAGATGTACTCTAAACATTCATTCTGGAGTATGTGTAAGTGAGGGAAAAAAGGCCTTCATCATTCCCACTGGGCCAGCAACTATCAGGCCAGTCAATCTGGTAATCCAAACATTGTTAGGACTGTATGCAGTGTTAGACTTGAACAGATTTTCTAGACCACCTGGCAAATCCAGCTTGAGAAATGGATACCAATGATGAATTAACCATCATTTTGGAAACCACTACATCGTTACTGAAGGAGGTTCATGGTTCACAGTTTGGAGATCAAGTTTTGAGAAATGAACAAGTGGCAGTATGCAAGGAGGTAATGGGAGATTAAGGGAAAGGCTATTCTGCATCGGGTGCCATGTGCTGGAAAGGGCCAGAACATTGTGCTTTTTCTCCACCAACAGGTGGATCCAAAGTATGACCCAGTCACACAAATTCAACATCACTAGTTTCCATCCACTCAGGTGCCAGCATTCATCCTTCAAATCCTCATCCTGCCATAGGGATGGTACCTCCCAAATTCAGGTAATTCAACTCCTGTGATACCATTGGCACCACTTGTATACTTTTATTGGGTTCCAAGTAATTTGTGGTGTTTATAAATTGATGCAGATTACATTTCTTGTAGAAACTAGCTGCCTTTCCTGACAAACAAACCAAGATAGATTTGTCTTGTCTTATATGAGAGGAACTACAGCAAATTGGTCAATCTCCATAACTGAGCAAGATGATCCAAAGTTATGTAACCTTGTGACACTTTGTATAGAAATCAAAATATTGTTTGATAGAAACACAGTGCTTTATCAACAAGGAATTGTTAACTCTTAAATAGGGGGTCTCGAGATTTATTAGCACACATTATCTTCTTTATCAAACATTAAGAAGTGAACTGAAAGATTTCTTGACCTGCGCTGTTAATTTTCCTAATTCTTGTGAAAAAAATAATATATCTGGCAGTTCAACTGGATCATATATGGACAGAAAGAATGACAAGTCAAAAGGACATACAAGGAACCAAATAACGTAACATAGAAGAAGGAAACATACAGATGGACCAGAGCCAATGCAAGTGAATGGTATTAGGGGACCATTAACTGCTGAAGAACATGACAAAAGAAGGAACTAGATTGTGGTTGAAGTGGCCTTTTTATTTGCAAAGTAAAAGGTGAAAATCCAAATTATTAAGGTGTCCTATAAGATGCAGGCAGTGGTTTTAACTGGCACTGATGAGAGTGCAGAATCATATTCTGTCAGGAGAAGAAGAGACCCAATTCTCAAGAGAAACTTTATCAGAGGTATTGACCGTAACCGCAAACATCTTACAATCCTCAGTGGAACATTTTAATATGCCAGTTACCAGAAGGAGAAATAATTGAGGTAGTAGCGCTACTAGATTTAGGCGCCACTGGAAATTTATCAATCAAAACTATGCAAAGTATTCAGCCATATCTAGTGCTAGGAATGAAAGCCCAGATAAGGTAGTTGATGGTGCTGCACAATCATCAGGACCGGGTTGCTATCATACTTGCTTTCTGATAATGTTAATGGGAAAAGATCATTTTGAAAACATTAGTTTAGATTTAATAGATACTCCACAATTTACGATGATACTTGAAATACCATGTTTAACACTACATGTCCTAACTATTCTTTGGGTGGCTCGTTCAGTTCAGCTGAAATCAGAATTCTGTCTTATTGTATTTGACATCTCGTCGCAGTAGCAATAACTGAAACCTCAGCAATGCTTCACGAGTATAAAAGCACTGAATCATGAGTGTGTTGCAGAAAACTATAGCATGTCTTCGATAGGCAGAAGGCTTGTGCGCTCTCACCACTTGATGAGTATGACATCTGCATAGATTTGCAGCTAGGGGCACCTATTCCATTTAGCAGAATATATACCCGATAATCCTAACTGAGACCCAACATTCAAAAAAATACATAGAAGAAAATCTAGATCCGGGATCATCAGACCTTCACAGTCCCCTTCATCCTCTCCTGTCTTCTTTGTACCACAAAAGGGAGGAGAGCTGCGTACAGGGCTGTAAGTTAAGGGGCCTTTAAGAACGGGTACCAATTACTATTATTTCCTGTCCTCTTGAATCAGATCAAGGTAGCTGTCATCTTCACTAAATTGGCACTTCAGAACATATATGATCTAGTCAGAGTCTGACAGGTTAATGGATGAAAGACCGCATTTGAGATAAGTTCAGTTTCTTTGAGAACATGGTCATGCCCTTCAAACACAGCAACACCTTGGGTGGGTTTCAATACTTTAGACATGAGGACTTATGTGGGTACTTAGATTCTTTTTACATCGTCTAGATAGAGGGTATTCACATCTATTTAGGTTCAGAACAGTAGCAAGAAGTTCATGTAAAGGGAGTCCTTAATTGATTAATTTATGTTCCAAGTGAAAACAATTACAATTTGAGAATATTTCAGTGATTCAACTAGAATACAAATGGATAATCATAAAGCGTTATCTATTACCCAGAAACCAGGCCCATCCGATGAAAAGACATTACAAAGCTTATTAGACTTTGCTATTTTTTTTATAGACAGTTTATCCAATATTCAGTATCAACAATGCAACTTTTTTTCTGTCTTTTAAGAAAAGGGTGTTCCATTTAAATGGGTAGAAGAAACAGAAAAGCCTTTCGAAATCTGAAGGTACTGTTACAACATCCAGATGTAAATATTCCCCTCAACAATTTTGAAATAGTCCTTTCCTCAACAGCGCATGAGATAAAACAAACATAAGTACTGAAAAAGGTAATGTTTAATGGCAGTGTGAGAACATATAGTGATATGTTTATAGGTCATCACCTTTCACTGTTGGGTTACTACTAGAGAGAAGAATGTCCAACATCTGGAAATCAAATTGCTGCTTGAACTGAAGAGACCGAAGATGTTACCAGATAAATGACTGAGGGAAACTGGGTTCTTCATCAATCTAAAGATCTGAAAATCGTTCTTATTGATCTGAGAAGCTGGCCTGCCGGATGACTATAAGAAGTAGAGGACTATACACATTCTGGAAAAAGAATCACAAGTCCAGTGGGGTGGGCTTTTGGCTGGTAACCCTGCTGAAGAAAGTTGTTGAGAAGCCTGTCTCTCTCTGATATCTCTAGCTGAACATTCTGGGAGTGTTCCTTAAAGTTTGGCAACTGGAGGCGTGGCTGTGAGGAGAGCTTAAACCTTTTGTGAAGTTGGCACTTTGGTATGATTTTTGACTCCTGCAGGACTGGGACATGGTGCCAAAGATACTTGACAAAAGTACACACTGACTAGGTACAATTTACTGGTGCCTTGTGCTCAGAATTTCACAGCACCGTTTGAGGCTCTTCCAGAACCATCAAAACCAGGTGTCAGACTTGTTGGAGCTGTGTCTGCCAGCATCTCCAATTTTGACCCACTGAAGAAATGTGAGCTCCAAAGAAGTGACTGAGTCCCAACATGAAGATTAAGAACAGGAAAGACAGGCAACGTTACCCTAGCAGTGAAACAACCTCAACTGCTACAGTTTCCAAAGTACTCCCACTCTGAGGTTTTTGCACCAAAGTTTAAGGCTTCAGGAGGAACTTGATACCATAGTACCTATCCTCATGGTGAACCTTGGCCACAATGTCCTGCCTTGTTCTACTGGAAGTTTTTGCTTCAGTCTTGCATATAAAAAAAAGTAAACCTAGTGACTGGGGAGAACTGCTAAGCTTAACTGACCCTTGCTCTACTCTCTATTGTAGTTAGCTGCAATAACACCTAAGACCGTGACTTCCAAGTTCCCATTGTTTTCTATTATATTCATATGCTCTGATCTGCATAGCCAATGTTTGTAATTTGGGCATTGATTTCATTATTGTATATTTCTTATTTTTACTAAATTGATTGGGAATTGTATATAATTAAAAAAATGTTAATGATGATTTGTTGCTGTTAAAATACTTTACGTGTTCTTTCTGTCGGAGAGCCACAGTTACCAGTGGTCAGCTTAGGATCCTTCATTGAACCTACCTCCCCTCGCATATCCATCCCAGCTCCCGCACTTCCATGCTTACAGCAGGAGGTAAAAGGAGCATTATTCCATATGGAAGGAAAAACTGGTTCTGCTTCGTTATTCCCCATTCTATGGGGATTAACTTGTAATTGCCTGGGGTTGGCAGTGTGCCACCAACAGTATACGTTTTTACAAGTGAAGAGTTTCTACCCTGAAACTTGTAATTGGTCTCTAATAGGGCAAACAGAAACTCAATCCACTGGGATCAATTGAATGTCAAAGGACATCGTAATGCCAAATTCAGATGACCGTCAGAGCAGACAGGTACTCAGCTTTTCAGTTCATAAGTTGCTAAGAGACTATGGAGCTCTGTATGCAAGTGGTGTAGGTCTAAGCCATGTTGGAATGTCAGGTATATCTATGTGTAATTACACTACTAACCATTCATAGAAATTAGTAATAAGTGTTTATTACTGCAAGAATAAAATAATTTGAACAACCTTAGAGTTAGGAAAGGTTGAGAAAAAACTCTGCAAACGTCTATCTTTGTCCATGTCGCCAATTTATTTGCAGGCAGAGTTTGGCTATAATAATAATAGATTGACTGGCGTTTCCTTTTCTAGCACTGACAGCAATGTTTTATTTTCTGCACTTCCAGTAACAAATTTATGGAGCACTCTTTTATCAGCACAAAAGGCAACACATTGGTGACAAAGGGAGAGTTAGCGCATGACAATGCAATGTAATATAATGGCATTTCTAGAGTGCAACTGCTACTCCGGGGAGCGTCCTGGCACTGATGCACAAAGGGACCAGCGGGGGGCTTTTGGCATCAATATCAGTTGTTGGGGAAGAGCCATGTTTTTACCGTTTTTCAGAAGAAAGGGGTTGCTTTAATGCGTCTTAATTCGAAGGGGAGTTTGCTCCATAAAGAGGAACCAGGAAGGAAAAGGATCTGCTCCCAGTCCTTGCTTTGCGGATCCGGGGGATTTTGGGCAGAAAAAGATTTGCTGAGCGCAAACTTCTGAGGGGGGTGTAAAACCCGATTCTCAATCTTAAGTACCCTGGGCCTGTCCCTTGTAATGCTTTATGGATGAGGAGTAGGATCCTAAAAGTGATACTCTTCCTGACTGGAAGCCAATGCAGGTCTCTAAAAAGTAGAGATACATGCGTCCTCCGAGGAAGGTACAATATAGTCCGAGAGGCTGCGTTCTGAACCCTCTGTAGCGTATCAATCAGATGATCAGGCAGGCCTAAATACAGTGAATTGCCATAGTCAAGTCTCGATGTAATCAGGGCTTGGACTACCTGTTGTCTAGCTGCCAAAGACAGGAAGTGAATTAGCTTTCTCACCATATGTATTAAGGCAAAACAGGTTCTTTCTACTGCATTGATTTGTAATTGAAACAAGAGTTGTCCATCAAACTTGATACCTAAATTTTTGACTGAATTGATGTGGGTTAGTGGCGGAGGAGCGTCCATTGGCCAAAATGTCTGCCATGATTCCTCATCTCTCAGTCCAAAGAAGAGGAGCTCAGTTTTCGCCACATCACATTTCAGTTGATGGAAGGAGAGCCATTGAAAGGCTTTGCTCAGACAATTTCTGATTTTCTCATTCGGAAATGTTTCATTTTTTTCCCATGAAAAGAGCAGTTGGGTGTCAACAGCATACAACACTACATTGGCACCCAGTGCCTCTGCCAAGCCTGCCAAGGGAGCTAGATACACATTTAAGAGTGTGGGGCTTAGGGCAGAGCCCTGCAGTACTCCCACCTTCAGCTTTCGGGGTCCAGCCAATCTTCAACGAAAGAAGCTAACCATTTCTAGGTCTATCCTCTAATTCCAATGGACTGGAGATGCGCCAGAAGGATGTGATGAGGAATCGTACCAAATGCCGCTGACAAATCCAACATAACCAGCAGCGTCTTGCCTCCCGCATCAAGGCTAAGTCTGATTAAATCAACCACCTCTACCAGCGCTGTTTCAGTGCTGCAATTAGGATGGAAACCAGATTGGCTGGTGTGTAGCAGGTCATTGCTTGCCAGGTATAAGGATAGTTGCTGGTTAACATGTTTTTTGAGAACCTTTGAGAGAGCCGGGAGTACAGTGATGGGCTTATAGTTAGCCGGGTGCGTGGGATCAGCCTAAGTTTTTTTAATAGTGGCACTATTTTAGCCTGCTTCTATGTTTTGAGAACAATAGCCAACGAGAGGGAAGTTTTGAGAAGATGATTCACAAAAGGATTGATGGCCTCTGCTCCCTGGGACAAGAGGATAGCCAGGTAAGGATCAGATGGTGATCCTGAATTAAGACATCCTATAGCAACCAGAGAATCTTCGAGGGTGATGGGAGCAAAAGTCTCTAAGGAAGTGATCTTGTCGTGGGTATGGGTGTCATGCTGTCTAACTCTGGGATTTTCCCCTCCACCGCCGGAATTTTCCTCTACCTCACTAATGCCTGAACTCTCTGCACTCCAACCTGGGGAGGGGAGATTGGCTGGAATAGTTGAGATTTTATCATGAAAATAACGTGCAACTTGTTCACACCATTCCATGGTCAGTAGCTGTTGGCCCGTACAGGCTCCTGGGAAGGTAAATTATTTTACTATTTTGAAGATTTATTTGGATTGATTTCTGGCTTTAAAAATTCTGGCCTCAAAATACAGTTTTTTGCTATCTTTTGTCTTTATGATATTTCCTTAAGCTGCATTGTACCCTATTTTGGCAGTAGGATGTATGCCACCCTTCATTATCTCTCCCAGTGCTTGCATTCTGATTTCCTCACTTTAAGGGAGTGAGTATACCATGAACTAGGCGGCTTAGTGCGACGTGACTGTTGTCACAAAGACACGGTTCACATTAGGATGAAAGAAACATGTGGAACAAGGACAACCCGTACGTGTGCTCCAAAAAGTGCCTCTATTAGACATTCTGAGCGGCTTAATGTATATGACTTCGTGATTGGGATAGTGTTACCGGGGCTTGTTGCCTGATTGTTCTTCCTAATGTCCTCCTCGCCCCCATTTCCTTCCCCCCTACTGCTTTTCCACACTCTCCTCTCCAATGTTGTCATTGTTTTACTTTTATTGCAAATACCAATAAAAACATTTTTTTTAAAAGATGGAAGCTGCCTGCGCCGACCAGAGCTCATTTTGTAGGTGCATACATAATAAATCAAAGTAAATCAATCCTGTAGAACGATTACTCTGCTTGCCTGCTGTGATAAAACATAACTGGGTATGATTGGTAAATGTAACTCCATCGGTATACGGCAATGCTATGCAAAACTCTCCAAATAATAAAACTTAAGGTGGCCATCTAAAAAATCAAAAGGAAAAGATAAAAATGGGTAACAAGAACGGGCACACCATCGCGCCACCTGGATCTTAGAAGCGAGATACAGCATATTTCCCAGAGCAAGAGAAAATTAAGAAAACACTTCCCTTGAGGGCAAGAAGCCGCAAGTATGGGGGTTTGGGGGGCAGCCGAGCACGGCGAGGTCTGCCCCCCAGGCAGATTGGGAAGGGGTGGGAGTGGCCGGCGAGCGGCCATTTTGCAGGTGTTGGGCTACATTGGGAGTAGCCCAATTGTAGCCTAATATTGGAATTACAGCCCAAGGGGTATTTATTCCATTTTCGCGTCTCACCAGCCACCATTTTAGGTTTGGTGACCTGGTGGCTGGGAGCGCTGTCCTAGAGAGGTTTTTTTGGCCCCTCCCTCCCCAGTTTTTAGATATTTGGGGGGGGCGTTTTTTCTATGGCTTTCTATTTTGTCTTTTCGGTTTTTTGGTTGGTGGCATTTGTTGGAACAGGTACATAGGGGTCGGTATATATTGTATGTGTCGCTTGGAACAGGTGCAGGCGGGGTGGTTGACAGTTGGCCGGGATTGGCTGTAGTTTTTTGTTATATGTTGGTAGTTTGTGAGCAGGAGTATGGAAAGGGTAACCAGGTAGGATAAATTTAGATTAGAGGTTGGTTAGTTACAGTAGCACAAAGGCAGGTAGGGATTAGGGTCAGTGGAGTTTAGGATATGGAAATGCTACATTGTGTAGGATTGGGTAAGATTATGGTTATGGATTGTTATGTTGTATTTTGTGGGTTGGGGGATCTGATGTGGGGATCGTAGGGGTGGGGGAGGAACAAGGGGTCAGGAAATTCTAGTATAGTGAGGTTTTAGTTTTGGAAGACAGTTGCCAAGGGTTGGAATTGTGGTATGCACCTGTTTCAATAAAGCGGCCTTTTTCACACACAGAAAGTGGTCTTGTGTCGGCCGGCAACCCCCCCCCCCCCTTTTATTTCCCAATGTTATATTTGAGGAAGTACTTTATTATGGCAGTCGCTGAATAATGATGTCACGTACTGATCCGAGGATCCATCAATACCCCACCGCTTTGTTGTATCTTTTGAAGGCAGGCGACCTTGGTCGAGAGGGGACAGTAATTTTTGTTGCCCACACGAGTCCCCTTAAACTCCACACTGGATGTGGGAAGACGTACTGGATTTTCCTTTTGCAGATCACTACTTTCAAGCTTGACAGCCCAGTGCGGTTTAACTAACTAAATATACATGTCCCAGAATGCACTTGAGTGGTAAATGTAAACCAAGACCAGAAACGAGGTGTCATTGTGGCATGGTGTCATAAGGTAACTCTGGACATGTGTCCAGTACAGTACCCGTCCTCTCCCATCAAAAGCCAGCGCCCCAGACGCTTCAAGATAAAGTTGGTTGTTGTCACTTTTGATGACGAAGACGTTTGTTTTCAGAATTTGACCTAAAAATGTAAATCTGGTAAGAATGATTGGATGACAGACGCAGTGTGCACACTCGAGAACAGGAACGGTTTAAAAAGACAATAGTGGCAGATGCTGCTGAGATAATATTTAGCGAGGCCGTGAACACTTTGAGAGTGAGATAAAAACATCTTCAGGTACAAGTGAGTCATTAATCATAATTAGGGTAGGTATGACAGGTTCTTGGCAACAGACGCAAGGGCTGTAAGTCTCTTTTCCTGACACTGAAATCCTTGAGGGATACTCATTGTCGCGAGATCAGGTGTTTTTGCTAAAATATGCACTGAGAATGAAAGGTGCTAAATCTGCACTGTTTTGGGAGGTGATCGCACAGAGGTTTTAGGCCTTGTCACTCTTTATTTACCAATACTTCACCTCATCACCCAGCGAGTCCCACAAACAAAAAGCCCGCATTTGCTGCAGAATATAAAGGAGCCTCAGCACCAATCATGACAGCGGCAGGAAATTACTATTTCTATTTATAAAAGATGAAATAATTGCTCGAGTCAACCCTTCCAAAAACGGGCAAGCATGTGGCTCTCCCTGAAGGAAGTGACGTAGCTGCATTACTGCTCTCACGAGACTTGGACGTTCATGCTTCGTTAGGGTTTTATTTCTTTCTATGTTGTTGTAAGACACACTATGGCTCTGATATTAAAACGTTTGTGTGCATAAGTGGTTCATGCATATGTGCATGTGAAAAACTGTGAGTCATAGAAAATAGGGCCACATGTACAAAGACTGCATTCCGTAAGAATGCACCAACGTTATCCCAAATGCATTCGTATTTTGTGAACTGACCTATATACTAATAGGTCGGTTCACAAAATACAAAACCGTAGTGGAATGTAAATCGTCCTACCTCATAAATATTAATCATTGTAGGTCGCAAATTGCGAACAACTACGATTCGCTGCCGTTACAGGGATGGTGGTCTGCTAGGGTCAGCAGAACACCATGTCTGTGATTGCTTTTAAATAAAGCAAGATGCTTTTTAAAATGCAGCTCATTTGCCTTAAAGGAAAACGGGTTGCATTTGAGAAAAAAAGTTTCGCAAACATGTTTTTTAGGAGTAGGCAGTGGTCAACATTCACAAAGGGGGAGGTGTCCCTTGGTGACCTCTTCCTATCTGCAAATGGGTTACCACTTCCTTTGAGGTGTTGGTAAAATAGTAACGTTTTCCAACTGGATTTCAGTCGTCAAACATTAATACATACCACGAGGAATCAGTACTGGAAGGGACCTCCTAAACATACCCCGCCCAAATACCGATTTGGTATGGATTCCTAAACCCATCTAGCTATTCGGTTAACTGATACCGAATCAGTAAATGGGTTTAGTATATTTAAAAAACACATTTTCTTCCATGCCTGGTCCTCCTTCTCCCAGTACTAACCATGGAGGTCGCCCCGCCTCCAACAGGGATTGCTTACACAAACCAATCAAAATGAAGTAAAACAACACAAGGGCATAATAATCCCTCCCATCCTACTCACTTTCTGTTTATAACAAAGCTGATATTAATCGTGTCGGGAACTTAGTGTGATCAGGACCATCTTAAGGGTAATGAAGATTACTGGTAAATTAAAAGTTCTTTACTGGTTGCAAACGCTGCAGTTTACAGAATCTTAGGGGTTTTTTACCAGTAAATGCATTTGTATATCTGGCCCAAGGATCTCCTTATATTTAATGGTGCAAATCGCACTTACTACTGCAAAAAGTATGTTAGGGAGACAGATTTTCTGTAGTCATGTGAGTAGAGTGCGGGGCAAAAATTGGAGTTACTATACCCACTGTAAATGATGAGAGCACCCACAAAGCCTTACCTTTGTGGGTACTCACAGACAGTACCAAAGCGTTTCCTCACACTCCTTAGACTTTATAAATTGTGCCTACTTCAAGTAGGTGAAGGTTATGAATATGCAACAATGCGTCATACTCCTGATTTTTTCACTCAGGAAGAACAGGTAGCAATTTATTCACATGGAAAACAAGCTTTCCATTTGAAGTAAAAAATAAAAATAAATTGCAATTGCATTTTCATGCTAACCCTGCCACTGCGGATGTTTTGGTCTTCTTTCCCCACTCACATGATAAGGCTTTACAGTTACTGTCTACCTGCTACTTCTTTGAATTCTCAAATATCATATGTTCATAAATTCTAGAAATACCCGTATGCTAGCTTTCATTTACTAATTTCTTTCTGTTTCGATTTGTGGGGTTTTCTTTGGAACGTAGTAAGTCTAGGAGCTGGAGTTTCCATTTGCATCTATTAGAGCAAGCCAACTAAGCACGTAATTACAATGATACAGACACACCTATAACTGGGTACATACTGTGCTGTCGACCTTGAGCAAGGTGGCATCTGTCTGTATAGCAGCAAAGCCAGGTCAATGGACAGAAAAGGCCGTCTGGTGTCTAGAGCAGAAACTGCATGGTAGTTGTAACACAAGTTCATTAACACTTTCTGTTTAAGAGTTCTCAACCAAACTCTGAATGGTGCCTGTTTAACACGTTCTCAGAAACTGCTAATAAGCACGTCAAAGCACTAGGTATCCTGCCCATCTCATTTAACATCATATAGATTTGTAGATGAGTAACTGACAAGAACAGGGATGTTTTCAATCCAGGAATTTTGAGGCCACATCACAGGGAACTCAGGGAAAGCACCTCCTAACATGACCACCACCTTGAGAGGATTCGTATTGAGATTATCTTGACACATCCATTTGGTAACTGCGACAACGGCATCAGAATCTTTTATGTACCGAGATTATGGTTGATGTTTTTTGCCAGATTAAAAAAGTAGTATGGCCAGAGGGATCCTGTGGGCCCCCACAGTCAATAATCTGGGGTTGAGATTGATATGGTATAGCCGTCATTAGCTGATTTTGTTATCCAAGGGTCATTTCATCTAAGTCAGGGCTCTGACACAGATTTCCACTTCTAGGCAACCAGCTATCAACACAGAGGTCGACTAATTCAAACGTTTGTGTGCATTCTGTTTCTACTGCCTCATATCCTTGTATGCATTTCATTCTATGTCAGCTCACAAACACCATTTTTAGGATGTCCTATTTTCAGTGTTTATTTTTAGTGGAGTTCTGTTGTGTTTTCGAAACCTTTTGAAATCAGTGTTTATCAGTGTTTCTTCAGCTGCCTAACCTTAAAAATAAATGAAAACAGGGTTTCCTGTGTTTACAAAGCATATTATTTTTTTGCAGTAATTGTTTTAAAGCACATGTTTAATTTAAAGGAAAGATAATGCAAGGTATGTAGTGTCTTCCGACTAGCAGTGTATCAAGCGACTAATGTTGGACTGTTTTAAGCATTGAAAGTCTGTGTATTGCGCTCACACTCTCATCTCATTACTCTCCTTCCCATCTCATTACCTCTCACACCCACTCTGTCAGGAAGGACTCTGTCTGGTTTACAGTATTATTAATGGATTAAAAAAGTATGAGTGCTATATTCAAATTTTCTAATAAATAAACGCCTGGAAACAGTAATTCACCTACTCCTTACTGAATATTATGACATTGTAGAGGTGGCAAACCCTGCCAATAGCATAATACCTTGTGAAGCCTTTAAACATTTTGAATTACATAAGATTAATTTGGAGCTCTGCAATCTAAGGTCCCTTAAACATGAACCTTTAAGCATTCTTTCCACTGCTTTTCTTCACTCTTTACCTGACTACATTAAGGTGGTGCTGCTGAATTGTGGTCATTCATAGCTTCCAGATGTCCCCATAGCAAATGTCTCTCTTTAAGACAGTACTGACCTTTTAACAGACATCACATTGTATTCTAGGACTTTAAATTTGGCTGTTAATATTGTAACTACAGGCCCAAACCCCCCAATTGTAAAGTATGTTTGGGTACATAGCCAGTCGAGGATAACAACCAGCATACCAATGGGACACCTTGCACCAATGAAATTTGTCGGCATGTGGAACGTCTTGTGTCATGTTTTCACCTCTATCCCATCTGGATGGTTATAGTACTCTTTTCACAGGTAACTGTCACTACACATTACATTGAAAGTTTAAAGGCTGGGTTGTTGGGCCGTTGACCTTCCATCAAGAATCTCTTGTTAGAAAAAGAAGTTGATCTATTAAATAGTTTCACCCATTCTGTGGGTAAATGTGAAAGGACACATTGGGCAAGATTCTTATGAGCCAGCCATTCCTTCAATCAGTGAAACAATTAAACACTGCCAAAAGGTCAAATATGATTTTAATGTTCCCAGATTCTCCAAAGTGTTTAAAATATTTAGATCAGATCTAAAACATTCTTCCAAAACCCTCACCTTTAATCCAACCACACACAATTGGAGGAAACAAAAAGAAGAAACAATATTGTAGTGACATCCCTAAACAACAAAAATAAAACAGAATAATTTAAGACCAGTCTTTCTTGCAGCTACCTTTTATAACAAAGTTACATTGATTGCATTGGCCACTTCAGGAAGAAATCAAACGACTCATTCTCTCTTACTTTCATTTCTTTGAATGGCATTTTAGTTTGTGGTTGTGCAGGTGTCTATCAGTGTTTATATGTTTACACTTATGAGAGCTCTCTCCCTTTTTGGTAGGATTTTTATCAGTTATTATAGGTTTAAACATAAAACAGGATAGCCTAACCATGTCAAGTTAGCTTCACAATCATAGTCTGTTTTCAGATTAATAAACAATAAATGACCACTGTCCCAAATAAAAAATGAAATAAAGTATTATTAGTAAATAAATATAACAAACTCTTCATCACTTCTCATTTTTAGGTTGAAGCCTGCCAGACAGCACAGCTGTATGGAAAGACTTATTGGGAACATGTAGATAGCTGACTTAGAAAGCAAATGTGCCCATTGCTTTCCATTGACATTCAGTTTTGTCTATCTTATTTTCTTGCTTTCTATTCAATGTTTCTGTTTGTTTTAGCCTGCCCATCTAGTCTTTGCCCTTCCTGCGGAACTCAGCCTGTTAACGTCTGTCTGATTGGGTATATTTATCCTTCCATAAGTGTCTGCTTTTCTGGAACTTTTTTTCATATTTTAATAACACTCCGTGAGAGTGAATGCATTTCCTCATCCCTCTCTATTTTCCCACTTCTCCCAGCACATTTCTTTCCATAATATTATACAAATGTCATAGTCCTTTAATCCTCTCTTATGTACAATATCAGTTTTATCCAGCATTGCCCTTCGAGCCACTCTCCTCAGCTCTTTAACTCATGTTGTGCTCAATCTGATAATACGCTTCCAGCCCTCCTCCAATGGCCCCTGTATCTGTTTGCTTCCCTGACCACGCCCTCTGTGTTGCTCCCCCCGGGCACCCAGTGTTGCTTTCCCCACACTCCTGTTCATTTCTCACTTTCTGTGATTGCACCCTCAGTGTTGCTTCTCCCACTTACATTCTTTACCCCTACCCAATCACATCATTATATTTTTGCTTATTGATCCATCTTGGATCAGTAAACAAAAAGACAAAATGCTTAAGTCATTTTGTAGGCCTGTGCATGTTTGGTGCATATGCCTACAACACGAGGCAGCTGGCTGTGTAGACTTTTTTCCCCTGTTTATTAATTAAGATCGCTCAAGAATGGAAATGCTCCTGGCCAAGACAACAGGAATGCAGAAATGGCCATGGGAAACCTTAAAACATTAGTCAAGATCCTCCAATCACGCTTTATATCAATCTGGGATGGGAGGGGAAGTGAGGGGAGGGGAAGAAAGTACCATATGACTGAAACAAAGGCATCATTGTCAAGGTTCCAAAGAAGGGTGCATTAACCAATTTCAACAACTGGAATGCAATCATCCTTCTCTCAATACCTAGTAAAATCCTGGCAAAAATCATTACACAGCAAATTTCTAATGCAGTGGACAATCAGTTAAGAAAAGTACAGGCAGTGTTCTGCAAGGGCAGAGGGTATATTGAAAAGCTCCTTACTCTATACAACATCATAAACCAGTGCACAGAGTGGCAGAGACAACTATGCAGCAACTTCATTGATTTTGAGAAAGCCTTTGACAGTGTCCACCATGACAGCATCTGGCATATACTGAAAGCCTATGTCATACAGCAGCAGATAGTTCTCATTAAGACGTTCTATGATACATTTACAACCAAGGTGGAAGATAGTTAGTATGGCTTTGAAGTCAACCCAGGCGTGAGACAGAGATGCATGATGTCAGCGTTGCTCTTCAACCTAGTCATTAACTTGGTGATGCGACCTACAACAGAGGACCAAGCCAGAGGAATCAGATGGGTCTTATTCTGCACACTGGAGGACCTTGAATATGCAGGTGACCTAGCCTTGCTCTTTCACACACACCAGCATATGCAGGAAACATCTCACCTCAACATCTATGCACAGTAAGTGGACCTGAAGATCAACACCAAGCAATCAGGAGTCATGTCACTCAACATCCCAAAACCTTCAACAATCAAGGTGGAAGGTGGTTGGAAAGGGCCTAGCCATGTCTGAAGAGTTCATATACGTAGGTAGTACTATCAGATTTGATGGAGGGGCAGGCAGTGAAATCAATAACAAACTGAGCAAGGCCAAGAATGCCTCCAGGATGCTGAACAATGTGCGGAGGTTATCTCAGTACAGCACAAATACTAAGCTGAATCTTTATCAGGGCTTTGTTCAGTCCACACTCTAGTATGGATGAGAATGCTGGTGACTGACAAAAAGCGACATTGCCAAGCTGTCAGCCTTCCACACCATTAGCCCAAGAAGAATCATACTCGTTTTGTGGACACAAACCATCTCCAACCAGAAACTGGTTGCCAGAAGCAAAGAAGAGAGCATGGGCACCAAGATTATAAAAAAAGAGAGGGAGATGGCTAGAACACACCATCAGAACAGTACAAGACTCCATAACAAGAACAGCTTTCCACTAGATCCCGGAAGGCAAATGGAAGAGAGACAGGCCAAAGAAAACCCGGAGGTGAACTGTGGAAACAGAAAAGAAGACACTGAACCATAGCTGGGGCACCGTACTGGAATTTGCCCAAGATAAACAGAAGTGGAGGTCCTTCGTTGCTGACCTACATGCTAGTCAGCAGAACAGTCAGTAAGTAAGATATTAGCCATGCTGCACTACATCAAGAATGCTGTGCAGCATAGCTAAAGCCACTGGCAAAATTAAGAGTTCCCAAATGCAAGAAATAATGGCTTTGCCTATGCTTATTTTTTTTTATTGGCAACAGAACAATATTAACGTTACTCTTTGAGAAAGAAGAAAGAAATTAAAAACTTGACAAAAATATAACGGGTTATTTAAAAAAAAGAAAAAAGAAAAAGCAAATAATTTCATTTGCACAAGAAGCGAAGTGAGCAGCTTCCACTAACAACAGTCACCAGAAGGCTGCAGACCATTCAGAATTTGGCAGCCAGAATTACTTTGAAACTCCCACACTGCACTCACATCACACCATGCCTAAAGGAGCTCCACTGGCTCCCCATTCATAAACTAGCAACATTTCAACTCCTCACCTACACTTTCAAGGCACTGCATAACACTGGTACAGTATACCCCATCAATCTTGTCTGCTTTCACGAAACTTACAGACACCTCTGCTCGCCTGGACTCCCACTTGCACAAATCCCACGTACATGGAAAACCAGATCCGGTGGTCAAGCCTCCTCCAACATTGCTCCTAAAGCATGGAACGACCTGCCACTACAAATAGGAGCCTCCTCCTCACTTCCTGAATTCCGCAAGAAGCTGAAGACATGGTTTTTCGAGTAGTCCCACAAGGCCCTATATTTGGCTAGTCTCAGTCCAGCTCAGCGCCAGGATACCCTCCTGGGTGACAGTGCACTCTACAAATATGCATAACATAACATAAGAATCTGTTCCATTTCATAAAATTATTTTAGCTCATCCCACCATTCTTGAAATGTCAGGGATTTACAATCCTTCCACCTTTTGGGTATAATTAGTTGGGCAAAAGACAAGGCATATAACGTCATGTCGTCTGCATTGATCCCTAGAAAGATTGTGAAAGGGTTTTGTTTGATCTGCCTTTGTAGGATTTTACTTAATTTTGGTTTTAGAAAACAGCAATTGAATTCAGAGGAACTAGCAAATATTTGATAGTGTCTGCTTGAAGGCATTTGCAGCATTTGATGACATTGTGCCATTACAAAAGTTATGATGAAATAATATAAAATAGTACAGTGTACAGTATAGCTGACTTCTAAGTTGAGTAGGTGTAATAATCCTGCAAAACCTTTGAAGTAGAGACAAGATTTTCTCAAAAGACTATTAGCCCACATGGTCCTTTCATCTGAAATAATTTACAAGGATCGGTATATAAACCAGAGACAGACAATCTGTTTCCCCTCGAATGAGTTGCAGAATAATGTGCTGATTAACTGGGGGAGTTAACTTTATGGATTTTGTGAAGAAGTGTCTGATCTGGGAATATTTTAAAAAGTAACTTTTATGGAGGTTGAAATGTAGTTGTAATTTTTTCAGATGATTTCATTGCATCCATTAGCAAATCACCTAACTTTAAGATCTCCGAAGCTAAAAGGCTGCATTCTGAATTTGCTTTGTTTATCCACACAGAGAATCTGTCTCTTCATCTTTCCCTGATGGATAAAACCACTACCCAGTAATTAAAGAATGCCCTCGCTTTAGTACTGGTGGTGCTGGCACACAGGACAGGTGGGGTTTCCTGGCGTGAGTTGGAGGAAGGTTTGACCGTTCCAGGCCCGCTTAATCCATGCCTCACCCAGATATCAGGCAGCTTGTGAGAACAGAAAGCAGTGCGTGGCCCGCAGGAGTTGCAGACCATGTGTTCATCGATCTGGGGCACTGCAGGTGGAATGGGGACAGACAGTGATGCATGAAGACCCGAGGGGGAAGCAGTGGTGGCTCCTCCACTATGGCGGAGGAACGCCGCCCTACTGCTCTTAAGCAGTGCGAAGAAGAAGCATAAAATGATAAGAACTCAAAGTTATTATCATTTTATGCTTATTTTATGCTTTGCAGCCACTGCTCTGCTCTCGGAGCAGGGAAGGAGAGGAGTGGTTTGCCCACTCCTCAATGCGCAATAACTGTTGGTCGGCCCTCTCTGGCTGCCCAAACCAGTCATTTGCACTTTCCCGGTTTTCCATGCAGACTGCATTACAGCGTGCATGGAGAACAAGCCCAGGCTCCCATTCCCTGGTTGAGCGTCCAACTAGTATGCTCAAAACCAATCACAATGCTGCATTGCATAATTGTGATTGGTCAGGGGAGCCTGGGTGCCTACCAATCACAACTCTGCATTGCAGCGTTGTGATTGGTCACAGGGGCATGGCTGTGTTTCCGTCTGAGACGGAGAAAAGCAGGAGCGGGGTCGCAGGACCCGGCGCAATGGTAAGTTTATTTTATTTTTAATGTGTTTTTAAAAAAAAATATGCTTGACCCCCCCCGAACAACCCTTCACACCACCCGCGATTTATGCCGGCCGCCGCTGGGGGGAAGAAATTAAGAAGTGCGGGCCCAGGCAGCTGCCACATCATACTTAACTGCCGTGCTGCGTGGAGCAATGCGGGTGCTCTGAAGGGAGGCCTGCCCAGTCGTGGTGAAAAGAACAAGCCTCAGGGTGACCTCCACGCACAGCTGGAAAGCAGGGAGTAAATTCTAAATCTCATTAACTGTATTTTGCGGGAGGCACAGTAGGATCCTCTGCACTAGGGCAATCAATGCACCGTGTCCTTGCCAAATTGAACCTACAACTGAGCTCCTCTGTGGGTGCAGGGTGACACCTATCCAATCTGCTTTTGGGACTTACATCTCTGCACTTCCATTCCATGAGTCCTGTGGGGTTCTACCAAGGTGAGTGTGGCCCATCTGGGGGCACACTCTTGGATGATTGAGATGAAGGCAGAGGGCATCTGGTGGACTGCTGTTTGACCCGTGCTGGTAGAGGTGGCGGTGGTGGGGGACACGGGGCTGACAGTGTAGACCTTCTCTTTCCAGTAGTGAATGAGACACCATGGGCAAGCCAGATGGGTCAGCCAAGGATGACCTTCGAAGTAAGAAAGGTTCGCTCACAGGAACGCACTAAGGATAAAGACCATGGGACAGCGGCAACCCATGAAGTGAGTGCAATTGATGGAGTGGAAGTGTAGAGCGTCCATCGAGAAATGAAAGGTAGCCTTGCCTCAAATGATTCAAAAATTGATTCCCTGACCATGTTCCTAGACGACATGAAGGAGAGATTAGACAAACAACATACACTCTTTGGCATGGCAGAACGCCATATCTCAGCCATAATGTACGATGCAGCGTCACAGTCATAGCTACTCAAAGCACTCCCCTCTGACACAGAGAAGAATAAATTAAAGAATGAAGATGATGAATCTATGTTCTGATTGAAATCATAATTGCATATTAATATGAATCTATTGCAATTGAAATGATAATGCTGTAAAGATCTATGATTTTCTTATCTATGCTAAACTAGGCCGTGACAGCATATTGTTTTAATAATATTCATAATATTCGCTTGTGTTTAAATTTCTCATTGACACAGCATGCAGCAAAATGTGCACTCTTTGTTTTGTAATGACATGCTTTCTCGAAACACCACGGAGGAAGCCTTTAGATACTTTTCAAGTCTCTTCCTGTTCGTTCACAGTAGGCCATTAATTATGAGTCTTTTCAATATTAATGTAACCAGATTTGTTCCAACACCTCTGAAGACATTAGGGAAAAATGAGTTGATAATTATTAATTTTTGGGGGGATGAGAAGTTGTGCAAGGATGGTGGTTTTACATGACTGTGTTTGATTTGTTGTTGCATTGTTACAAAATGCTGACTGTGCTATTTCCATGGCTTTCTATGCTGACAATTATTAGAAAAGGATATCAATTTGGGGGTGAGCCATGACTCTTTTCTGAGCCTTTAGACATGCTGTCTGATTTTCTATCAATTTGCTGCACACTCTGAACTTAGTATGTTTTCAGGGTTTGCTCATTGCTGCTGCATCTATGTTAAAAGCTAAGAGCCTTTATAGCAATTGATTTCAAAGTCTTATGGCTGATTTATTTAGACCATTTTAGCCTTTTGTATTGCACACTGATATTTTAATAAACCTCCATGGTTTTCCTAATTTATTGATCTCAAACTCTCTTTTTGAGTCAGTTCTTACTCATTGATTGTATTTGGAAAAGCTGTTTTGAACATTGTCTCTAAGGACACATTGCCTAGTCTATTCTTGAAAAAACATTCTCAAACCCACGATCGATAGCACCCTGCAAGGTTTAGAAGCATGTTCACAACAAAGGAATCTTTGCATAGACGTATCTCTAAAGCTACTGCCATGGCACACGTAGAGGACTATATCAAGCAAATGCTCACTGATATTTGTGGTAGAGTGGGCTCACAGCACGCTAGCACCCAGGTCCGTGCCGGGTGCTCTGCCACACCATATTCTCACTAAACTACTGAACAACAAAGACAAGGACCGGATTCAACATAAATCCCAGGAAAGGTCCAATATCCAGCATGTATGAGTCACAATTGCATTCTACCCTAACTTCACTCATATTGTCCAAGAAGCAAGGCAGAAATGATTCCCAATCAAAACAAAACTCAGTGACTTGCGCATTCAATATGCCATGTTCTACCCTGCTAGGCTTTGGTTCACCCTATGGGATAAAAGCTATGCATTCACTAACGCAAAAGACACCACCATCCTCTCAGACGTGAATCTCTCACCACAACAAAACCAAGAGAGATGATGACACTGGCCAGAGTCCTAACTCAGTAAAGATAGTAACCAGACAAAGTTGCTGAAAGCTGCTGGGCAGATTGGTCCGGAAATCATTGTATCCTGAGACAGTGAAGTAGGGTAAGTTAGCTATTAGCAATCTGCTTAGCTGATGGTTAAAAGTCAAAGTCAGTAGCTTACTATATATCAATATGGGTTTATGCTCTTTGAATTTTGGTGTTTATGGTGCTACAATGTTATGGAGGAGTGATCGCTAGAGGTGCTAACAGTCACGATTATTTGGCCACAAGATCTCTGTTCCTTCTCTAGCCACCCCTAGAGTTGTGCTAGATAGATATTTTGGTTCAGTGGAGTTAAATGCTTGGTTCACAATGAGTCCATAGGCCGGGGTTTTGGAGATAATCACTGAGAAGGTTGGGCTTGGTGTGGGAGGAGGACAGGGAGTTATGAAGTTAATGGCAAAAGGACATCAGTGATGGATATAGGTCAATGACATTGGTTCACTATGATACCTCATGTGTGATGAAACAGCTCCAGTGAACACATGGGTTAATAGCTGCAGATGATGGGGTCAGGGGTGACAGTGCCTAAAGATTACTCAAAATGCTAACATAAAAGCTGAGGGGCCTGAATATTCATTGCAAGATCCACCAGATCAAGCCTACATTAACAGACACAACATCAAGATTGTCTCCCTACATGAGAGACCTCTTCCTAGGAACCACCAGTGTGGTCTCTTTCGGAGCTGCGGGAGGTCATAACTTCTTCTCCTCCTACTCCACTTACTCAGTGGTTGTGGCCATACTGATAAAGCAAAGTATGAAATATAGCCACTGCAGTACTATTTCCCACCAAGAGAGAAGATATTTAACTGTACTGGGAAGACTGTGTGGGTCTCCTGCCATGCTTATGAACACCTACGGCCTAAACTATGATGATCCCAATATCCTAACCAACAAAGTGAAAAGGTGTTCTGACCTCTCCCCACAGTCAATCATAGGGAGGGTGATATCAACCTTACATTACATGCAGAGATTGACAGTTTGGGTGGAGAAGCCAGGAGGAGCTAGAGATACGCTGCTTAATATAATGCAACAGCATGAGCTAATTGATTTATTCCACTTCAGATTCCCAGATGCCACTGAGTTCACCTTCCACTCTGTGATACATAGGTCATACTCCATAACAGATTACTGTCTGGGAGCTAGAGATAAGACCAGCTGGGCTATTTCGATTGAACACCTCGCCAGGAATTATTAAGATCACAATTTTGCTCGCGATCCCCATAAACATGTGTACACATAAAATAAGTCAACTACAGCCATTTGCCCTGATATGTTCATTGTTTAATGAGATTTGGCATCATATTCTGTCCAATTTTTAAATAAATAAAGATATGTTGTGGGAGTTATTCAAAACAGTAATACGGGGAAAATGCATAGCAAAGAGCCACACGATCCTTAAATCTATCTATAACACACTGAGCTCATTAGAAAATGGTCTTGGCTCCTTAGAGTATGCATATAGCCTCTCTAGGGAACCTGCTAGCTGATCTGGACTCTAAGTTGCCTGATTTTAGCGAGAAAGTGGAAAGAGCAATTAGGTTACTGGGATAATATACAGCTGATAGGATATATGGGGAGAATTAGCACCATGGTCTCACTCTGGATGGTCTTATTTGAACACCATGGGTCTTCTCTGATATTATTCTGATTGAAATAGAGGTTGGCTGGCTACTTCATCGCCTGGCTTACGTACTCAATAAATTCATAGAATTCTACTCTGAACTGTATTCTGCGCAGTCAGACCTAGGATTCACATAAATCTACAAGTATCCCGATAAAGCCACTCTAGCATGGCCTGACTCTGAGGCGGAGAGCCACTCTGTTTTCATATTACCCTAGAGGAAATAAAACATTATAATGAGCATAAGGAATGGATGTGACCATGATGGGGTGGTCTACCATTTGATTTCTGTAAAGAATTTGATTAGGAGATTATCCAATTCCTATTCCTACTGGCAGTGTATGAGGAAGCATTTGAGGGATGATGCCCCATCACTGTGTGAGGCTACAGTCACTACCCTCCTCAAGCCAGGCAAGTCCTCACAGTTTTACAGCTCCTACAGACCCCGATCATTGATTATTGTGGTGAACAAAATTCTGGCTAAACATATAACCAATAATTTGCTTCCTCAGTCCAGACCAGTTGGGATTTATGCTTGGCAGATCCACAGCTAAGATCTTGCACACACTGTTTGCAGTCACTCACCAGCCCGACCCAATATTGCCATGGTTGCTACATTCCTGGATGCCACTAAGGCATGGAGGGACATGGCAAAGCTGCCCCATGTCACCGATTCTATTTGCACTGGCCGTGGAGCCCCTCATCTGCATTTTCAGAGAATTTCTTTACACTCAAGGCATTAACCTTGGCACATGTCGGATCTTATTGTCGATGTATGCAGATAATATCCTCCTGATGACTGAAGATCCAGAACTAAACCTGAAGCCAATCATAAGGGCGATCATCATATTTGCTAGACAGTCAAGTTTACTTATAAATTGTTCTAAGTATGTAATGCTTAATTTCATGATAAATACAACTATGCCAGCATTGGAATTCCCAATTACATGGCAAACTTAATTGATTAGATACCTGGGTGTGTTATAGCAGTAGGATATAGATGTAATAATTAAGGAGAATTACTGTAGATGTATGGACACTATTACCTCCATGATCAAAAAATGTATAAGAATATCATTAGCTATTAGAGTTGCCTTAACAAAATGGTCCTACTGCCTAAACTGCTCTACCTGTTGCCAGATATTCTTATTCCTCACACATAGGCATTTTCGACTAACTATGTCGCTAATAATCAAGATTGTATTGAATGAGCAACAGCCTAGAATGACAATGAATTATAATGCAATTGCCTGACGAAGAGGGTGACTTTGCAGCCCCAAACCTTGGGATCGAAAATTGAGTATCACCAGTGAAATTTGTGCATCAATGTTTCCACAAGTTGAGGCTGTCTCTCCACCACCACTTTGAGATGGGGCTTGCATACCCAGTGCTACTTAACACTACAGTGATGTCTCCAAACAGACCTGTAAGGAGAGCCACACTGTGAAGTTCACAATCTGGGCATGGGCGAGACTATTGTCAGAGTGTTGGGTAGAGTCGACGTACTCTCCTCACTTCCCTTTAATCAATAATCCCCAGGTATATGTAACCAGGGAAAGCAGGGGTGATCAAACAACTTGACAAAAAACTTGAGCTCACTACGGGACTTAGTGCCTAATTTAGATCTTGATGGAGGGGAATACTCCATCATGTTTGTGACGGAGATCCCATCAGCGATATTACGATCCTATTATATCCTATGGAGATCGTATGTAACCACTGATACTGCAACACCTTCCAAATGAATATAATGGAAGTAAGGACTTAAAATAAAACCCCGTAGCAAATAATTGTGACTTAAATTACAATATTTTAAATAGTTGAAGATATAAATGAAAGTAATTTATTGCTCCACAAAATTTGCTAAAAAACTACAGACCCATCTCTCTGCTCCTCTTCCCAGCAAAAGTCATCGAGAAAGCCATAAACAGCCAACTCGCCACATTCATCGAAGAGCACAGCATTCTCGACTCCTCCTAATCCGGCTTCAGAAAAAAACACTGCACGGAAAGCGCCCTCCTCACCGCAACAGACGACATCCGCACCCAACTGGACAAAGGAGAAACAGCAGCCCTCATCCTCCTCGACCTCTCAGCGGCGTTCGACACAGTCTCTAACTGCACCCTAATACGCAGACTCCACGACACAGGGATTCAAGACATGGCCCTCGACTGGATCCGCTCCTTCCTCTCCGGCAGAACGCAGCGAGTCAGACTCCCCCTTTTCGTCTCGGACCCTACACCAACCACCTGCGGAGTCCCCAAGGGGTCATCCCTCAGCCCTACGCTCTTCAACGTCTACATGGCTCCGCTCGCCCCTGTCGTCAGGACTCAACATTATGTCATACGCAGACAACACCCAACTCATCCTCTCCCTATCCAACGAACCCAACACTGCTAGACACAATTTTCGAGAAGGCATGGAAGACATCGTAAAGTGCATGAAAAACAGCTGCCTTCAACTAAACACCAACAAAACGGAAGTACTCATCATGGGCCCTCACCCCGACGCCTGGAACGACACCTGGTGGCCCCCCACCCTCGGAAGTCCGCCCACCCCCACGGACCACGCACGCAACCTGGGAATCATCCTGGACTCCGAACTCAAAATGGACCGCCAGATCAACGCCGTCTCGTGCTCCTGCTTCCACACCCTCCGCCTCCTACGCAAGACCTTGAAATGGATCCCACTCAAACACAGAAAGACTGTCACTCACGCCCTGGTCACCAGCAGACTCAACTACGGCAACGCACTCTACACCAGAATAAACAAAAACCTCACACGCAAGCTACAGAACATCCAGAACGCTGCCGCAGGACTGGTCCTCAACCTGCCAAGACACTGCCACATTTCCCAGCACCTGCGCACACTCCACCTGCTCCCCATCGAAGCTAGAGTCACCTTCAAGATGCTCACCTACGCTCACAAGGCCCTCCATGACACCAGACCAGCATACCTGAACAGCTGACTCAAATTCCACGCACCCCAAAGGAGCCTACGATCAGCCCAGCTCTCCTACGCCATGGTCCCCCGCATCAGAAAGACTAGATCAGGTGGCCGCTCCTTCTCCTTCCTCGCGCCCTCCCTCTCCACCTCAGACAGACAACATCTCTCCCCGTCTTCGCAAGAAACCTCAAAACCTGGCTCTTCGACAAAGCCCCTCCTTGATGGGCTGGAACCTGCGAAACCCCCTCCCCAAGTGCCTTGATCCTCACAGGTGAGTAGTAGCGCTTAACAAACGTGATTGATTGAAATAATTTCATTTTACTTTAGCATTTATATAACTTTTGAATTTAAAAATGGCTTATTTTTCATAAAATATTATTAAATTAGTTTGAAATATTTCTATACATCACCTTTAATAATACATAATATAAAATATTTGTCAAGGTGGGATTTTTTTTAAACTTGATTCATAAAAAGAAGTTTCATGTAATTTTATATATTTAAATACATTTTAGTTTAATTGAAGATTAATTCAACTGTGCGGTTTATTTGTATCTAACATGGGAAGTCTCAAATCCACTACTCCTCACCTTCCACCACCAGAGTTTTACTTCACACTTCGTGGCACATTTTTGTCAGGATAGAATTTTTATGTTATTCGAGGCACTCTTTCAGCGGCCACCTTCAATATCAGCAAAATGTATGATCAATACAAGTATACGTACAGTGTTCCTCTGTTCAAAAGGACGAACGCCTTAGTCCTGCAAAATTACGTGATATAGCCCTGGGGAAGACCTTGATTGAACAATGTCGATATTTATTAGAAACATTAACGCACTAGATGAACTTTGAAAACACGTTTCGAAATGTGGAAGCAATAGATCTTTCTAATCAAAAAAGGCATTTGCCCTCATAAAGATCTACATGAAATGTAATCTCTAGGTTCTATAATAAATCAGTTTATTACTAATAAAATCCAAGACATCTGAATCAAATGATTGTTATAATTTATATGTGATGTTATGTCTTCATTCACTTTCTTTTTCTTCTGAAGTCTTATGTGATATAGTCTGTTTGCCATCTATGAAGGTGCTAATATTGTAAAAAATTACGTAAGAAATATTTGAAACTCTTTCACATTGCATAACTTCCGTGTGTTAATAGTGCTGAGTAATTATTCAATGTATGGCCAGTGGAAGCCCTCTTGCATCTCTCATGCATTACAGATCCGTCTCCCGTGGGCCTTAAGTGCACCCGACCCAGTACTGATAGAGTTATGTTCCCATCCTGTGCACAGTTATGGGAGTTGTGCCTGCATGGGCGTCAATCATATATTGCACAACTGTTCCTTCTCGCTCGGACTAACTGTGGTCTCTTTGAGTCGCCAGTGGTGGTCTCTCGGATGCTTCTGTCACTGGACCACCACCACCTGCAGTCAGTGACATACAGCTGTTTCTCTGCAGCCCAGTCAGAGAGCCGCGCGGGCGCGCCCTCCAACTCATGCAGAGCCCCAGCGACGGCTTAATGCGCCTGTAAAATGTGTGTAAAAGGCGGTAAAGTAACCCCTACTGCTGCTGAGTTTTGAGTTTGTTGTCTATTCTGGGCCATAGCTCATGCTAGTGAGATCCCACCGGGTTTAGCAATTAACATGAGGGAAGCAGTATGATAATCAGGAGAAATTAATGGTTTAAAAACATAATCTTGCCTATCCCCCAGGACTTGTTCCGTGCAAGCAGATCGTAAAAAAATTTAATTGATTCTTATTAAGAGAATTATCTGCCACGAAATGCGATTCAGACATAACAGATTATGCGCGCCCTCTGTTTGAATTGAGCAGGAACCTGGTGCAAGCCAGGCGCTAATAGGAAGCCAGGCAGAGCAGCTCGGCAGCTCCCAGGAGCTGAGCTGTGACATTTACAGAACACGGATAGGCCTTGTTTCATGCTTTTATTGATAAAAGGTGGCAGTGCAGGGTTCCTTGTTAATCACATGTGTTGTTACTCACTCTCTTAGTTAATCCTTTTAGGGGTTATCTAGTATTTTAGTTAATCTTGTTAGGTGTTACCCAGTCTTTAAATTAATCAAGTTAGGTGCTGTTCAGACTTTCTGGCACTCATGTTAAGGGGTACCTAGTCTCTTCAGTAATCCCTTTAGGTGTCACCTAGATTCTCCATTAGTGCTGTTGGATGTTATCAAGTCTGTCAATTAATTGTGCTAGTTGTTAGGTCACTCACTCTCTTAATCCTATTAGGTGTTACTCAGTCTCTCCATCAATCCCAGTACATGGTTTTCATTCTCTCCATTAATCCCATTATATGTTAGCGGGTCTTTCCACTAATCTCATGAGGTGTTACCCAGTCACTGCATTAACCCTATTTAATGTTATCTAGTCTCTTCTTTAATCCTATTAGGTGTTACTCAATCTCTCCATCAATCCCGGCACATGATTTTCAGTCTCTCAGTTAATCCCATTAGATGTTGCCAGGTCTCTCCATTAATCTCGTGAGGTGTTACCCAGTCACTGCATTAACCCCATTTAATGTTATCCAGTCTCTTCTTCAATCCTATTAGGTGTTACTCATGCTCTTCATCAATCCCGGCACATGATTTTCAGTCTCTCTGTTAATCCCATTCGATTTACTAAATCTCTCAGGTCTCTCCATTATTTTCATGAACTGTTACCCAGTCCTCATATTACCCCATTTTATGTTGTCCAGTCTCTCCATCAATCCCATTAGGTACTTCATACTTTCTCTATTAAAGAATAAATGTATGAAAAATATCTTGAAAAGCACAAACTGTTATCCTTATAAGGCACCCTTATACAAAGAAATAGGCCGGACAAGAACAGAACAGAGCGAAAACATACTTAGGAAAGTAGACAACTGTGAAGCTTCTTTTGTAGAAATAGGGGTGGTTGTTTTCACCTCACAAATCCAGTGGAAAACCTTCAAATATTTTGCCACTATGTAAGGAAAGGAGCACCTGACAAATAGGCTTTTGGATGGCCAGGACTTGAGGGAGATGGGCAACAGCAGAGAAAACAGTTATTGGAGGGTAGTAAGGTGGCATGTGCTTCTAAATGCTCGTTTTGTCTAGAGCACACTTAAAAATCCTAAGCATGGGCATCGGTAGGGTGGCGGGGGGCATGCCCCCACCCCACGGATCACTTGTGGGCCTGGTGAATTTCACAGTGCAGCGTAATACTACGGCCGCTGCCCGCCATAGTGATAAACTGCACTAGCACTAGTTTTACGGCGACACCGTTGCACCAAAAACAGCCCCGGGTCAACTCACGGTGAGGGGGGGGGTCCGTCCTCCTGGTGGTAGGCAGCTACCAGTAACCTACTGTCATTGGTAGCTGAGCGCTACTAGGCTACCAAATAAGACTCTCATTGGTAGTAGCGTAGCTCTCATCTACCAATGACAGTCAGCAATGTAATTGGTAGCCGAGTGCTACCAATGAGATCCCCTCATCGTGTTCCGACTCGTAGTTGGACCAATCATGGTCTGACCTGCCCTGTCCTATCCCCCAGCATAGTGCGTACTGCGCAGGATCGCACATCAGAAAGCCGCAGGACTTCCAGAGACTAGCAGCATCTGTGTCGTGTGCCGCAGCAGCACCAACACCCCTTCACTTCTTGGCTCACCTCCTCTGGCTCATAGTGCTTTTTGTCCCCCTACCAACCTGGATCCAATCCTGGCAGCTGTAGCCTGTATGTCATAGTTGGTTGGGCAGTTTATATACCATGCGCAGTGCAGTACAGTTATAACATAAAGTAGTGAAAAACGAGGGAAAGTAAGCACTGAGAAAAATAGGGGAAAGGAAAAAAAAGCAGAAAAAAGAGTCAAAAGTATGAGAAAACACTCAGAAAAATGGGAGAGAGGAAGGAGAAAGGAGTGAAAAAAAGAAGAAAAAAGCATGAGAAAGAATTCAGAAAAACAGAGGAGTGGAAGCAGGGAGCAGAAACATCTAGGCAAAAGAGGAAGGAGAAAGAGGTAAAAATGGGGCAAAAGCAGGAGAAAGTGCTCAGAAAAACGGGGGGAATAGAAGCATAGAGCAGAAAAAAACTAAGGCAAAAGCATGAGAAAGCACTCATAAAAACGGGGGAGAGGAAGGAAAAAGTAGTAAAAAATGGGGCAAAAGCACTCAGATCAACAGGGGAAACGGAAGGAGAGAGCAGAAAAAAACGAGGCAAAAGCATGAGAAAGCAGTCAGAAAAATGCGAGAAAAAAAGAAGAACGCAGGAGAAAGCACTCAGAAAAGTGGGAGAGAGGAAGAAGAAAGCAGTAAAAAACGAGGCAAAAGCAGGAGAAAGCAGTGGGTTTATATTTTGTGCCGCCATGGGAGGATATGTGATTATCTGGTGTGGTAGGGTTATACCTGGTGATGTGGGATTATATCTGTTGAATAATGTGGATGCCCTTCAATGCCAAGGCAAGTTCTGTGGGTTTAAAGCTGGTGCTGTGGCAAGTGTTTCTGGCGGTCGCCAGTAGGTAGTTATAGTTATTAGGACCTAGTTTCCATTGTAAAAGCATTTTTTGTTTTCCCAATAACTTTGGCGTCGTTTGATGAATCTTTTCGAAATTTTCAAAACTGGTGAAGCGATCCTGTCAGCTCCTATCTTGAAAGTTTCGGGGTGATTCGTCAAGCAGGGGCAGAGAAAAAAGGGGGGTCCCAAAAAGCATTTTGCCCATGTTATTTTCCATAGGAAACTTTAGACAAAGCTACAGCACGAACTTCTGATTCAAGGATTCAAGGAGACTTAATCCCCAAACTTAAAACACGCCACTGGGCGCGTTTCTACACTTGTCACATCAGGCCCCCCCTTCACCACTGTGCAAACGGGTCCTCTGGCGTGTTGTAAATTGGGGGATTAAGTCCCCTTCAATCCTGAGGTCCCTTGGTTCGTCACCTGTACTCGGGTGTAAAGTTTCCTTAGTTGAAGGACTTGGAAGAAAGTGTTTATTTCATGGTGGCAGACGGCGGTTTGAGGTACTTCAAAATATACGTGGAGTTGGAATTAATTGACTTTGAATCTATTATTACTGGGACACCTATAAGAACTATAAGGAAGGAAGATATAGTGACAATATGGAGAGCTGTCTGCAATAAGGAACATATTTTGAGGAGCTTTGAGCCCTGATGAAGCCGCAGGTTAATCCTACCACGGCGAAACGCGTTGGCATATGGTATTGGAGGAAATGAGGAACAATAAAAGAAGAACAAGAGCCCAACTAATTATTAGTGATTGCGTGTTTTATGATTTGTGATTTGAATTATTGATGTAATTGTGTGCTCCAAAAAAAATAGTGATTAAGTCCCTTGGGACCAACTTGCCCACCAGGTACCTCCAGTAAGCGCCACAGGGTTGCGTTGCAGAGAGGTGTAAAAAGGAGTGTGACCTTGGACCACCTCTCTGCAAATCAGCTCTGTTCCACTTACTGGAGGTCCCTGGTGTGCTGGTTGGCCCCCAGGGACCCTGAGGATTCAAGGGAACTTAATCCCCCAATTAACAACATGCTAGGGGGCCCTTTTGCACAGTGGTGCAGGGAGGGGGCGGGACCTGATATAAGAAGTTAGCAATCCTGCTGTGTGGAACTTACTGGTGGTAATAAAAGGGATAGTTGGCCCCCAAGGTTGACTTTGGGGGCTAACTACTCCTGTTACCTCCAGTAAATCCAAACAGTGGGATTGCTAAGAGGTGTTTCGGAGGCCACGCTTACCTTTCTCCACCACTCTGGAAACACGACTGGTATGTTATAGTTAGAAATTAGCATTTAAGAAACATTTGAAATTCACTGAAAAAACCATAGGTTTCAGGGACGTTATAGTTAGAAATTAGCATTTAAAATTTAAAAAACCATTGAAATTCACTGAAAAAACATAGGTTTTAGGCACGTTATAGTTAGAAATTAGCATATAGAAAACCTTAGAAATTCACTGAAAAAACCATACGTTTCAGGGACGTTTTAGTTAGTTGGACATTTCACTCATAAAAAACCAAAGAAATTCGGCCGTTATAGTTAGTTAAGCTAACTATAACTCTCGCCCCCGCAATGCACTGCTAATAATGTCACATATTACATCATTCATTACATGGTCAGTGGCATCACTGATGACATCACTGATAACATCTCAAATGACATCACTGATGACATCACTGATGACATCATCCAGTGACTGTGTGTTTCTTTAAAGTTTAAATATGTTTTATATATATGCGAAGGTGTATTGAAGAATGAGTGGGTGTTTAAGTGTCTGGATGGAGGATTTAGTAGGTGCGTGACTGAATGTATAAGTGTATAAGTGAATAATTAAATGTGTCCTACTGTCTGTTGTTATGTAAGCTGCTGCATGGGTTGGTCAGTAGCTACATGAGTGTCTCTATGGATTATTGATTGGTTGCCTGAGTATTTGTATGGGAGACTGAGTGTGTGTGTGTGTGGGTGGGTGGGAGGTGTATGACTGTGCATAGATGTGTGAGTGGTTGATTCACTGGGTGTATGGGTGCAAGAGTGCATATTGAAACAGCTGTATGGGTGGGTGAGTGTGTGTAAGGGTGTGTTGGTGAGTGAATGGATGTCTCAGTGGTACATGTCCAAGTAACTACATATGTAAAAGCCAGTGTATGTGAGAGTTGGAGTATACAAATGACTATACGTGAGAGTCAGTGATTGTGAGAGTGGCTGTATGGATGAGTGTGTACTTGAATCAGTGATTATATAAGAGAGTAAGTATGCGTTAGTATCTGTATGAATAAGTGAGGTGGTGTGTGTATAACTGTATAGGTGAGTAAATGGTAGTGTGATTGATTCTTTGCATGACTGACTAGGTGCGTGAGTGACTCCATGGATGAGTGGCGGTGTGTGAGTGTCTATATAGGTGTTTGAGTGCATATGATAGTGTTGTATTGATGACTGACTGCATGTATGAATGATTGTATGGGTGAGTGATTGGATGTGTGTGTAGACCTAGGAATCAGTGAGTGCGTATGTAGTAACTGGTATTGGTATGTCGATGGTTTCAAAAATGGTAGTCTGTATTTTACAGTGGGTGTATCAAAGGTTATATGTGTATATATAACCACACACATACACGTTTACTTTTTCAAGTTTTTATTACTGCATACAGAGCTGTATTCAATAAATAGTGGTTTGTAGGTGAGCTATGTGATGTTCACAAATCTCATCTTACCAATATAACTATGCATTATGCCAGGAAAGCTTGGTTCTCCTTGCAGGAGAAATTTAAAGGGATTTTTCAACACCCTGCAGCTCACCTACAACTCACAGTTTATTCAATACAGCCAGCCTGGTGATGAGCAGAGTATTTAATGATCCCCATTTTTTTTAGTAATGGACATCCACAAATACTTTTCAAAATGAAAATTGGATGATTTTGAATCTGATATTAAGGAAGCAAGAAATTAATCTAGACATGGTGAACAGGAGGCAGAAGAACCAAGCACAATTAGTTCTGCAGGTCCAGTTTTATCTCCAACAGAATGTAGCCATGATGTTGATGCTCTTATAAATGATATTGGATTGTATTTTATCACATAAAAAAATCTAACAGATTATTTTAAACACAATCCATTAATAAATACGTATACCTCACCAGAAAAGTAAGACTTGAAGAAGGATTCAGGTGGGCCACGCTGTTTCCGTCATGTGTGGATTAATCAATATTCACCATGGCTTTGATACTCTCCACAAGTGAAGGATGCAATTTGCAAGTATTGCACAATTTTTCCACAGCCAGTTAATCATGGGACACAGGGAGCATTCATATCTACACCTTTCACTAAAGGGCTGATTACGATGTCGGGCTGACTTGCGTGCGCCTGATACCATTGCGGATTGGAACCACCCGACGATAGGTCGGTGGTTCTGACTGCACAATTTGGATGCTTCCACCATATGGGTGGTTGGAAACATCCATTTTCTAATGGCAGCTTGTGTAGCATGCAGAAAAGACCCCCAGCAGAAGCTGGCATTGAAAAATGTATGTTTTTAACATCACTGCATCGTGTGCCAGTCACCATGCAGTGCCTGCCACACGTTGCAGGGATGTTTAGAAGGGCACTATAGGTGCCCCCCAGGCCTCATAGTGGAGGGCCAGGGGGGAAGGGGACCCTACTACCCATGTTGGAAAGGCTGACATGGATTGGCAGTTGGAAAGTGCCATCATAATCCCAAGCGCAGATCCGAGGCTGGCTTTGCCATCTTTATGGGATTATGTTTGCTTCCGATGCTCCGATGGGCTCCTTAAGCCCCTCGGAAGCACAGCAGAATCCCCTTCCCCCCAGGTTTTGCTCTGACCGCTGTCATTGTAATACGGCAGTTAGAGTGAAACCAGCAATGTCGGGCAGAAAGCCTCTGACAATTGGTCGGAGGCTTTCCGCCGACATCTTAATTGGGCTCTAAATATAAAAACTTCCATGAAAGTGCACACAACTATGTTTTATAGTCTTGGCATATAAATGCACAAGTGGCTGCAACTCACTGTTTTCAATAAAATAGAAACCGGAAACAAGTATTTGCTAAATAGACTTTGCCTTTACAAGGCATGTTGAAGAAAATCGGAAAAAGTTATTTCCATTTTTGTCCACTATTTTTTTTTTTGTGGCCAACATGACATTGCTTTACGTGGGAAAAAGTACAACCTGAAACGTGCAAAGTCTGTACCAATTTTGCATTGAAACAGGAGATGTAGACACAGGCACAACGGTAGCTGTCATCAGAAAATAATTCCTTGGATTTGCAACCATAAAAGAAATGGATACTCTCTCAGTTGCAAATATTATTATGGATACATCTTCTAAATTTGGATGGCCAAGGATATGATAAATACTCTACTGTGGCAGGAGAGGATGGTGGCGTTCAAGCTAGAATAAAGAGAAAATATCCTAAAGCTGATTTAGCTCACTGTGCGGCACATAAACTTAATTTGGTTGTTAGTGACCTGAATGCTGTTCTGGTATATGGAATTCTACTGGGACAGTGAAAGCCATCATCAAGTTTTTCCGTGGAGTCCAAAAATAAGAACGATTATTCCCATAGTGCCATTGTTGAGTGGAACACGATGGACAGCAACATACAAGAGCATTAGCATTTTTAGCTCCATCTTTGAAGACATTTTTAAGCAATTAAGCTTACTGGTTACTACAGAATCAGGGAAAACACGTCAGGATGCATATCAATTGCAATGTTCCTTAAGCACTGTGAGCTTTCTCTTTTGCTTGTCCATAATTTCAGATTACTCATCAAGACTGGAATCTGTACACCAGGCTCTCCAAGGTATTCAGCTTGATATCCTCAGGGTGTTTAATGATGTGCGAGACCATCTGATTGTGTTCTGTGATCCAGACAAAAATCAGAAGAGCAATTTAAGAATATGTTTTCAAATGTTCAAACAAAGACAGAAATATTGAACCTTGTGTTACCAGACAGTATGGCCGGCAAGTATTTTATTCAAATTTTGGTTCCTCTTCTGTGGATGACTATCGCCAGCTTATCTATGTGCCATCCATGGACTCTATCATCATATCATTAGAAAGCCAGTTTTACAATGAAAAAACGAACAATTCGAGAATTTTCTCACCTTACCCAAAACACATGGCAAACATGGCACCTGAGCAAAACAAATGCCATAATGCACACATCATAGAAATTTATGACATTGAAAACCTGGAAGCCGAAGCAGTCACATGGTTTGAGATCTGGTCAATGAAGGATGAGCAGTTTGATAATGGATTTCTGGATTTGCTAAGCCACGCAGATTTATTTGCATCAGTCCAGCAAGCAATTCTCATGTCGCTTACATTACCAGTGACCACTTGTACAGTGGAAAGGTCTTTCACCACAATGAGAATGGGTGAAAACCTGGCTGAGTTCGACAATGGCAGATGATCGCTATCTGGTTTGTGCATGACGAGCATACATCGAGCAAAAATTTATGAAAACAAACAGCTGATTGAAAAAGTAATTGATAAATTTGCACAAGACTGCAGACGTTTACAGTTCCTTTTTTGAGATCACTAACAAGTAAACAAAAATTTCTGCGGACGGCCATGTGAACTGCTGAACGGAATTACACCAAATTTGGCATAAAGGTCACTGTTGGTTCAGAAAGCAACCATTTTGTGAATTTGGTGTACATCCATTCAGTAATTTTTGAGATTTTGAAAGAAATCCAAATTCAGATATATAGGGACACGAAGGATCCGTAAACCCTCCTAATCTCATCCTGAGATCTGACTGCCTGCCAACACTTCAACCAGAAAGTGTTGGCAGTCATCTTGGGATTTGGCTTTAGTCGAGTCCATGAAAAAACGTTTAAAAAAACAGGAAAGGGGGCTAGGTAGGAATACCCTGACCCCGTAGCACTGGTCCTGGGGTCCCAGAGAAACCCCGCCAGGGCAAAAAGGCACTTTAAAAAAAAAATAATTCTGTGAAATCACAATGGAACAGCAAATCCATGGCAAGAATAAAAAAAAAACAAGAATGGTCTCCTGTGCTTGTTTACACTACAGCCCCCCAGGTGGACCAGGTCCTGGGGGCATGTGAGCATTTAAAAAAAAAGGGGGGGCACATGGGCCTCCCTTTAAGGACTTATATTGCCCTGGGGACCACCACCGCCTCACCAGGGCTAATTTTCATATTTAGTTGGGGCCAGGCAGATCCCGTCAGGCCCCGGAGACCACCACCTCCCCAGGGCTAGTGTTAGAAATTAATAGGTGGCCTTGTGGACCCCCTCTAACCTCGGGACTCACCACTTCCCTGGTGCTGGCCCACGCAGATGAAAGGAGGGGGGCCAAGCGGCCCCCCTCCTGGAACCAATAATGGCCCTGTGGTCCACCACCGCCCTGCCCCCCCGTGCCAGCTCTTTTTATGTCCTGGGGTGCCCCCTAAGACATAGCTGTTTGCTTTTGCAAAGACTCCAGTTCCCATGGGCAAGAGCTGTCAAAGTGCTCCTGCCCCCTGGAAGCAGAGGTTTCATATCTTTTCCTGGCCGCAGAAATGCGGGCAGGGAAAAAGATGAAACAGAAGAGCAATGCTGTTTTCCACAGGAGGCGGGGTGCCGGCTGGGAACCTTGAGGCAACCCCTCTCGGTCCCGGGCAAAATAAAGTTCATAAAGGAGTAGAACGAGGCTGAATAATGACCAGAAACAAGCAGAAAGAGGCAAAATAAAGCTCAGAAAGAGGCAGAAGAAAGGTAAAAAATGAGCAGAAAGAGGCAGAATAAACATCAGGAATGAGCAGCAGAAAGAGGCAAGATATAGGTGAGAAATGAGCAGATAGAGGCAAAATTAAGTCAGAAAGAGGTAGAACAAAGGTCAGCAGTGAACAGAAAGACGCAAAAAAAGGTGAGGAATGAGCAGAAAGAACAGCCGTGGCCTGTGCAGGTGAGAGTGGTGGAGCGGTGGGGCCGGGTGGGGAAAGGATTTTGAAAGACGACGAGGGAAAATGAATTATTTATTTAATTTTCATTGTCTGTCAAAATTTCTCCCACCTGGCCCCACCGCTCTTACCTGCATGCGCCGTGGCTGAGAAAGAGGCAGAATAAAGGTGAGAAACGAGCAGAGAGAGGCAAAAATCAAGTCAGAAATGAGCAGTAAGAGACATAATAAAGGTCAGAAATTAGCAAAAAGAGGCAGTATAAAGGTCAGAAGCAAGCAGAAAGAGACAAAATAAAGGTGAGAAACAAGCAGAAAGAGGCAGAATAAAGGTCAGGAATGAGCAGAAAGAGGCAAAATAAAAGTGAGAAATGAGTAGAAAGAGGCAGAATAAAGGTCAGAAACGAGCAGCAAGTGGCAGAATTAAGTTAAGAAATGAGCAGAGAGAGGCAGAATAAAGGTTAGAAAGGAGCAGAGAGGCAAAATAAAGGTGAGAAACCAGCAGAAAGAGGCACATAAAAGTCAGCAACAAGCAGAAAGAGACTAAAAAAAGGTGAGAAATGAGCAGAAAGAGGCAGAATAAAGGTCAGTAACAAGCAGAAAGAGGCAAAATAAAGGTCAGGAATGAGCAGAAAAAGCAAGATAAAGGTCAGAAACAAGCAGAAAGATGACAAATAAAATTCAGAAACAAACAGAGAGAGGCAACATGGATGTCAGAAATGAGCAGAAAGAGGAAAAATAAAGGCTAGCAGTGATCAGAAAGATGCAAAATAAAGGTCAGAGGGTGCAGAAAAAGACAGAAAACAAGCACAAAAGTAGCAGAACCTACTCAGGTACTTATGCACCCACTCACAGAACAATTCAGACACTCTCACAGCCGCTCACTGACCCATTCAAACACTCATGTACCCACTCACAGACAAACTCAGACACATATCAGTCATATTCTCTCTCACCCACTCACAGGCCTACTCAGAGACTCAAGCACCCACTCACAGGCCCACTCAGATGTCCAGTGAGACACTCACACACTCACACACATATCCACTCAGACACTCATGCCCTCACTCAATACTCACTCTCAAATGTTCCAGGTTACAGTTAGGAAATAACATAAAAACATAGATATTCTCTGAAAAAAACAAAGGTTACTGGGACATTATAGTTAGGAAATAGATTTCTCTAACGTAAAAATTCACTGAAAAAAACAAAGGTTACAGGGATGTTATAGTTAGGAAATAGAGTCAATGTTATAGTTAGAAAATGGAAAAACTGAAAAAGCCAAACGTTGCAGAGACGTTATAGTTAAGCTCAGATTTCATTTACCTGAGCTAACTATAACTTATACCCACTTAATGACCTGCTCATGACCTCACATATTACATCACTCTTGACATGGTCAGTGACATCATTTATGGCATCACACACACAACCACTCACATACCCATTCACAAACCTATACAAGTACTCATGCACCCACTCACTCATACATAGGGACACTCACACACCCACTCATTCAAACAGACCCTCACAATTAGTCACTCACCCATACAGAGACTCCCACACCCACTCACTCATACAGATGCTAAGACATATTCAGTCACCTAAACAGTCACTGAGACAACCACATAGTCTCCCATAGAGCCTCTCTCACACTCACTTACCCATACAGGCAATCACATACCCAGACATTTGCCCATACACCCACTTACATACCCATTCATGCTCTCGTATGGTGTCTCATGTATCTCACAGCCACCCATAAAGACACTCATGCACCTGCTCACTCACCAATACAGCCATGCATGCACTCTCTCATTCACAATTTAGATCCACTCATACTCTCACTCACTTACCTATACAGCCACTCATGCACCCTCTCATTCACCATTTATAGCCACTTCCACACCCACTCACTCACCCATACATCCACTGACATAGCCACTTGCTCATGAATAAAAGAACTCACACAATCACTTATCTATACAGTCTCTCACATATCCACTCACTCATCCATACACCACTTACACACCCTCTCACTCACCCATACAAACACTCACATAGCTACTTACTCACCCATATAGCTAATGCACACCCACTTATTCACTCATTCAGCCGCACACACCCACTCATACGCAGAGATACACAGTTAACAAGACACTCCCATAATCTATGTTTTAAAATAGAATCACTCATTAGAGGTACACAAAGGGCCGGATGTATCAATATTAGGAATAGCGATTACCTAATTGCTATTTTCTGCAAATTGCAATCAGGTTATCACTATTCCTAATGTATGAAACTCATTGAGTTTCAGTTAGCGATTCCTAGTGATTCGCAAATTGACCAACCTCATGAATATTAATGAGGTAGGTCGCAATTTGCGACCTATTAGGAATCACTAAAATCACAGGGATAGTGGCCTGCAGGAGTCAGCACACCACCATGTCTGTGATTGCTTTTAAATAAAGCACTAATTTGTTTTTTAAATGCATCCAACTGAGGAAAACCGGTTTCAAAAAAATTAAAAGTTTTCTGTTCATTTTTTAAAAGCAGACAGTGGTCCGTGAGACCACTCCCTGTTCTGAATTTTTTTTTTAATGAACATTCACAAAGGGGCAGGGGTCCCTTGGGAAACCCCTTTCTGTTTTCAAATGGGTTACCCCCTACTTGAAGTAGATGGTAAAGTATGAATGTTTAGTGACCACATTTTGGTCGCTAAACATTCTTACATACCACTGCAATTCGATATTAGGAAGGAACGCCCTAAACTCGCTCCTTCCTAATACCGAATCGGTATGTATTAGCAATGCCAAACTGCGATTGGATAACATGTTACAGAATCACAATTTGGGAATGATACATACCATAATGCATTCTGTGAATCGGGCCGTCTGTGACCAGAAATATTCTAGATACATATGGCCGAAAGTAAACTAATCTAAATTTTGTGATACCATAGTATATATGTTTAGTACACAGAAACTTTTAGAAAACACTGGCAATCAATGGATGATGTCATGAGTGATGTCAATTGAGATGTCATGAGTGATGTCATTGACCTTGTCATGAGTGATGTAATATGTGAGAGCATAAGCAGTGTATTAAGGGGGGCGTGAGTTATAGTTAGCTCAGGTAACTATATCTGCTATTATATATATATATATATATATATATATTATCTACTGGCGGTCGCCAGTAGATAGTTATAGTTAGGACCTATTTTCTATAGGAAATCCGCAACATTCTATTGGGAATATCTTTGGCGCCGATTGACGAATCTTCGCGAAATTCTCCAAACTTTTGGCCAGCTCCGCTCCGCTCCTACCCTGAAAGTTTTGCGGTGATCCGTGAAGCGGGGGCCGAGAAAAAAGGGGGGTCCCAAAACATGCAATTTCCCATAGGATCTGTTGTCGCAGCTACAGCCCGAACCGCTGAACGGAATGACACCAAATTTGGCAAAGAGGTAGTCCTCAGTTCGGACTCGTGCCTTTTGCATATTTGGTGTGAATCTGTTCAGTAGTTCCTGAGAAAATTAGGGTAAAATAGTTAGTGATATCTATGGCCGCGGAGGATCCGCGGACCGTACCCGCACCGTAAGCGCACCCTCCCCGAACGGAGCGCGCACCCTCCCGATCGCGCGCTGAATGCTAATTGGCTGTCGAGCATCTCTCTACATTCAAAACCAGGAACTGTTGGCGGCCATTTTCTGCCTTGGTAGAAGCGAGGCTGAAGATGGAAGGGGAATAAGTGTGTAAAAGATATAAAGGGGGCAGAGTGGAAATACTCTGACCCTCTAGGTCTGCTTAGGGGGTCCCAGAAGGACCCCCTGTGGCCCCCCTTTTTAAAAAAAAAAGCGACAAAATGCGCGCACGGTGCGAGCATCCTACCGCGTTGGATGTACGGATTCTCTCGCGGTGGGTGCGCGGATCCACGGCAACGTTTTTTGAAAAACGACAAGATATCATTGGTTGTATAACAACTTTCTACACTGAAAGGTAGGGTGTATATTTTTGTTTTTTAAAGGTATGATTGTTATTGGTTAACAAAAACAGATTGTAAGGAGCATTATATATGATAAGCTGATATGTTGAAAAGTCAAGCACACTTCCTGTCTTGTGTAGGAACATTGTGTGCTGAACTTGTGACCTGTGAGCTCAGTGCAGTGTTCCATGACCTGTTTCTATGGTAACAGGCAGAAGGCAGATTGGGGGAAGGGATGAAATGTATTTCAGTTGGAAAGGGTTGAAATGTTTAACCAATAGAAATGTGTGTTTGCTTTTGAGTTTATGTGCGAAGGATTGTGATTTGATGTTTACATGTATATGTGTGGAAAATGAAAGGGAAACTTTTTCATTCTTTGCTTTTGCTGAGAGGTGCACAGTGCAGAGATTCTGTAAAAGAAAATATGGTGAGTGATTGATATACTCCTTAATCTACAAAAGAACTTGAAAGATGAGTTATTTAATTGTGAGGGGATGTATGTAGACTATTTTGATTTTAATCAGACTAATGTATTTTTCCTGCTAAAGTGTAGGGAGTACTTTTTTTCTCTACAATGTGTGTGCATGTAGAAACCATTCTGTGATTGGCATTTGTGTTTTTCATGTGTTTGTAGACAGATAACTGTGCAGTTTTTATATTTTGGTAGAATTAGAAACCAGTCATTGTTTATGAATTTGTGAAATGAGGTATGTTATATTTCTATACTAAAATGTAGTACTACTTCTAGATGAAGAAAAGTGTTTTGATATAGTGCAAGGGATAGTGTTGTTTGTCTAGAATCACACAGTGAGTCTGTGTGCATTTGGGAACCACTGTGAGAGAAGCATTTGGTAACATTGTGTATTTGCTGACAGATAACTGTTTTAAAACCAGTCAGGTTGTCAAGTTTTAGTAGCATTAGAAGACAGTTATGGCTTATGCTTTCATGAAATGAGTCAGACATTGACAGTAAATTGCAGTCGTGAAATATGTAGATTGTGTGCAGTTCCCTTACCACTTGCACTGTAGTGAATGAGTTTTGGGATAGTGGTGCTTGTCTAGAATCACACTGTGAGTTAGTGTGTATTTGGGATCAGTGTGAGAGAATCATTTGGTAACATCATGTATTTGTTGACAGATAACTGTTTTAAAATCTGTCATGTTGTGAAGTTTTAGTAGCATTAGAAACCAGTCTTTGCTTATATGTTGATTAAATGAGTCATGCCTTGACACTGATGTGCTGTACTTAAATATGTAGATTGTGTGCAGTACCATTAACTCTTCCAGAGTAGTGAATGAGTTTTGTTAAACTCATAGGGATAGTGGTGATTGTCTAGAATCACACTGTGAGTTAGCGTGTATTTGGGATCAGTGTGAGAGAATCATTTGGTAACGTCATGTATTTGTTGACAGATAACTGTTTTAAAATCTGTCATGTTGTGAAGTTTTAGTAGCATTAGAATCCACTCTTTGCTTAAATGTTGATTAAATGAGTCATGCCTTGACACTGATGTGCTGTACTTAAATATGTAGATTGTGTGCAGTCCCCTTACCCCTTCCACAGTAGTGAATGAGTTTTGGTAAAGTCCTAGGATAGTGTTGATTGTCTAAAATCACACTATGAGTCTGTGTGCATTTGGGTAAGGATTGTGAGAGAAGCATTTGGTAACATCGTGTATTTACTGACAGGAACCCTGATTAATTCGAACGCTGCCTACCTGCTGGTGAACTTTTCTTTGTGTCTTGGGGCTGGTGTTGCTGGCGCCGCTACCGGGGACCTCCTCGTTGTGTCTCCCCGCCGCCATTGCCATCTCTCGCGGCCGGAGACCGGAGACCGGAGATCACAGCCCCCAGAGTGCCTTGCGCCCGGAGGCGCATAAAAGCGCGACGCTCGTGTTGCAGAGCGGGAACCCTGATTAATTTGAACGCTGCCTACCTGCTGGCGAACTTTTCTTTGTGTCTTGGGGCTGGTGTTGCTGGCGCCGCTACCGGGGACCTCCTCGTTGTGTCTCCCCGCCGCCATTGCCATCTCTCGCGGCCGGAGACCGGAGACCGGAGACCACAGCCCCCAGAGTGCCTTGCGCCCGGAGGCGCATAAAAGCGCGACGCTCGTGTTGCAGAGCGGGAACCCTGATTAATTCGAACGCTGCCTACCTGCTGGTGAACTTTTCTTTGTGTCTTGGGGCTGGTGTTGCTGGCGCCGCTACCGGGGACCTCCTCGTTGTGTCTCCCCGCCGCCATTGCCATCTCTCGCGGCCGGAGACCGGAGACCGGAGATCACAGCCCCCAGAGTGCCTTGCGCCCGGAGGCGCATAAAAGCGCGACGCTTCTCCCGCATCGCGGGACGCGCGCGGGCGGCGCCGGGCTAAGCCCGGGCAAAGGGCGGGCCCTCTTAGGCCCTCAGAGGCCGAGTGAGGCTGGGCCGGGCCCCTTCTCTTTGGCATGTGATCGCGGGACACCATCTACTATCTGCAAACGGACCGTACGCATTAGGTAAAACTGTGACAAATATTCCTGTTGTGATTGAAGTGACGATTCCTGGTGGCTGGCTGCATCTCCCACGGCTTGCATCTGCATTCTATCATAGCGGAGAATGAACTCTAAAATTTGTAAAAGGACTGGGGGCTTGGGAACTCTTGATAGTTACCTAAAACATGCTGAATCTGCTATTGTAAAAGAAATTGCGTTAGTGGAACGTAGACTATCACTTGAACCTCCCAGGTTAGTCGCATCTTGTACCCCTCCTACGACCACTGCAGCTGTTGTACTCCCTGATGATGCCAACCCTAGTATGTCTCAAAATGGGTCTGAAATGGCGGAGACCTCTTTAGTTATACCTGCCTTGTTATCCAATCCTAGTCCTGCCCCCTCTCCGGTAGCTGTTAGAACTAGACAATCAAGAGGCATTTCTAATCAGCTATCTAAGGGGGGTAAAACCATGGCAGGTAAAAGAAAGGCAAATAACTCCCTGGGAGCACGGAAACAGGCAAAAATCCCCAGAAAGAGCAATCCTGATCAGGGGTTGCCACAGGCTAACCTTAGTATTCCTCGTTTAGTTGGTGAGTCAACGTGCGGGGGAGTCAACCACTGTATAACTCAGGGCCCCGACACTGGTAACAAGTGTATAGGGTTAGATATAGGGTCAGATATAGCGACCATCATTGATGCTCGCCTTAAGCTATTAACTGTACCGTTAATGGCTATTTTGAAACGAATAGAGGACCGCATCACCAAAATCGAGTCACACCTCCAAACTAAGGTTTTAAATGCCGATTTAAGACCTGAGGTAGCTGATTCCCTAAATGCGTGTACAACTACAGTTGACAATATGCTGGATTCTATGATCACCACACACCATCAACCTACACTTCCTTGCACTACACCAGCTATAGGCTCTTCTACCATTTCCCAACCTCCCATTGTTGAAGACATATCTCAGGGTAGGGTAACACACAAGCTGAACCTAAGGGGGAGGATTTGTTCCCCGGGTCGGCCCCCAGGGAGGGACTCGACACTACACTTACCTCCTGAGGCCTGCCCCTACTCTATTATTTTAGCCAATGTTCCTAAGCTTGTGGACGGGAACAGTGAACACTGGTCCTCATTAAAAAACAAAGCCCTTCATTATTTGTCAAATAAAACCGTATTGGGGCAACATTTACATAGTAATTTTTTGATGATTAGACGAGTCCCTTGGGTGGGTAAGACTAACAAGTGCTTAGACGGTGACTGTATTGTCATAAGTTTCAGATCTCCCAGGTTGGTTGAGGACATTCTGAGGCAGGCAGGTTCTGCCAGAGTCCATTATGATTATGTTAATGTCTTCCCCTTGGGTTTTTTCTATCCCCCCGCTCCTGACCCAAGGACGACCAATAACTTCCAAAAGAGTTGCACCCCCCTTGACTATGTCGTCCCTATCTCTAATAGATACTCTGCCCTATCCACCCTGGATGACAACGAGTGACTAGGGCAGCAAGAACTAAGTATAGTGTCCGAAACTCAGCCAGCAGTCCCAGACATGGTACCTTTGATAGTTAATAGTGCTTGTAATGGTCCCACGGGCCCTCTAACTAAATTGGTCTCCTGGAACATAGCAGGGCTGAGAAATAAGGCAGATGACCCGGCCTGGAGAGATCTTATCTGCTCAGGCGAAGTAATCTGCCTCCAAGAGACTTGGGACACGGACAACACCTTGAGTTTAGATGGTTATAAAAGTTTTTTTGTACCTGCCGTACCGTCTCATATGGGGAGGGCCAAGGGAGGTTTGGTTACCCTGATCTCAGCTAGCATTCCTGGCTCGCTGACTCAATTAGATACAGGCTCATGTAACTGTTTGGCAGTTCAGATCTCCCTCAATGGGGGTAGTAATTTTTTAATTGTTAATTTTTACAACTCTTTTTACAGAGACACCACGGTTGAGCATCTTACCGCATTACATTGTTTTTTGGCTAATTTTAGAGAGAAAACTGAGATAATTTGTCCTATTATTATTATGGGCGACTTTAATATTCACAGATGCCCAGAGAAGTGTTATCTGGGGGATCCCTTAGGCCCAACTGAATCACGGGAGGCCCACTTTGAGCACTCCTCTCAGGGTGCTCTCTTGGAAACAATTCTTGCTGACCATGGCTTGTTACTCCTTGCCATGGTGGATGAGAACATCCCAACATTTAAAGGGAATGGGAAATACTCTGTGATCGACTATATCTTTATCAGTTCAGGATTGAGGAACAGGACTAAGGAATATTCGGCAGTCTGGACACATTTCAGTGACCATAATCCTGTGGTCCTTATCTTGTCTGATCTTTTTTTACAACCTGTTATAGTCGCCGACAGAACGGACAAATCTCATATTCGCCCAACTGATCAGGATCGCAGAATCAGATGGGACAAAGTCATCCCCGATGATTTCTTTGCAAATTTGAAAAAGAAGGTTGGCCCTGAGTTGACCACGTGCCTTGACTTGGAAGCAGGGAACATGGAAGTACTAGGGGCGTATTCCGCAATCTGCTCCCAGATCTCAGCTGATCTTCGGTGTCCAGCGAAAACAATGGACAAGGCAGAGTTAGGTTGGTTTGACAAAAACTGTTCTCTGGCCAACAGAAAATTGAGGGCGGCCTTGAGCAGCAAACCTTTGAATCGGTCTAACATAGCTCAACTCAGGAAAGATTATACTAAAACCTTGGCTACTAGGAAAAAGGAGATCCGGGAGGACGCTTGGGAGGAACTTTCTTCCGTTGACGTCCTTCGCAATAGTGCAAAGTTCTGGTCTGTCGTTAATAAACCTTTCTTTCGCGATTCCTGTAACACTCAATTAGATTGCGGTATTGGGGTTCACCAGTGGCACTCTCACTTCAAGTCAGTCTACGAAGTGGGCATGAATGGTGGATTAAATCCCCCTCTTCCCACTACAAAACAATATACTTTATCCGTAACCAAGGGCGAGGTGGCTGAGGCCATCGGCAAGATGACGAGCAATAAGGCTCCGGGTCCCGATGGCGTCCCCTCGGACCTTTTTAAATCAGACATCGAGACGTGGTCCACAGTTTTAATGAATATTTTTAACAGGGTCTGTGTCGCAGGCATCCCGGACACTTGGTCCGAGTCAGTGATCATACCCATTTTTAAAAAGGGTAACAGAGGGGACCCTAGTTGTTATCGCCCCATCTCACTCATTGATTCCGCAGTTAAAGTCCTGGGGCGAGTAGTTTTAGGTAAATTAACAGATTGGTTGGAGGATACCAACACCCTTTCGTGCCTACAATATGGGTTCCGCAAGGGCCGTGGCACCATAGACCAAAGCTTGAATCTTTACCTTTTAATAGGTAAATATACTATAGCTAAGAAAGGGACGTTACATCTGGCCTTTATGGACTTATCCTCGGCCTTTGACCGAGTGAATCGGTCGAAACTCTGGGAACTCCTCCTCAAGCAGGGAGTAGACGAAAATCTTGTCTATTTTTTAGCAGATCTTCATAGAGATCTCTCTGCCATTGTCAGATACGACCGATTGGGTAACTGCACTGGCAAGATTGGAATCTCCAATGGTGTCAGGCAGGGCTGTATTTTAGCTCCCCTCCTTTTTACACTTTATATTAATGACCTTGCCACTGCCTTAACAGAGTCTTGTAAGGATATCCCTAAGGCTGGGAAGTATCAAATTCCTGCATTATTATATGCAGACGATGCTGCATTGTTAGCACGCACAGCAGTAGGGCTTCAAAGTCTCCTAGATACATTTGCTGACTTCATGAAAAGACTTGATTTAAGCGTGAACTTCTCTAAATCGCACGTCATGACTGTAGGTTGTAAACCCAAGAAAATTAAGACCATGCTATGTGAGGGCCACGTTTTATCTAGAATCACAAGCTTCCCATATTTGGGGGTTATTTTTGATGATAAGTCATCTTGGGCCCCTCAATTAGCTGCAAAACGTAATGCCTTTGCTAGATCCATTATAGGTGTTCTGGACTTCGCCCGCAAACTGGGGGTGAAACCCATGCAAGCCATACTGAACATTTATGCAGCCAAATGTACCTCCATAGCTATGTATGGTGCGGACCTGTGGGGTTTTAAAAATGTGAAGGAACTTCAGGTGGTAGAGGACAAGTTCTTAAAAACCATTCTATCGCTCCCCCAGGCAACCTCTGGTTATATTGTACATCAAGAATGTGGGGTTGGTTACTTAACTGATCGGATAGCTTTAGCCCCCCTATTAAAATGGATATCAATCTGGCTAAATCCGGAACTTGAACTAAATCGCGAAATTATAACAGACTGTTTATCGCTTGAGTTCGGAAAGGCTATTCCATGGCTGCGTTATGTTAAGAACCTAAGTGACGAAATAGGCCGCCCAGACATATTCGATAATCCCAATAATTTATCAAAGGGAGATCGCAAATGGGTAAAAGATATACATAAGCTCAGAACCACTCTAGCCAGAGAAGAAAAGGAGTTAACAAAACCTACAGTAAAGGCCCATCAGCTATTAATAACTACATGCAGCATAGAACCTTACTTGACCATAGTGAATAACATGAATCATCGCTTTTTATTGACAAGGTTTAGACTGAACAAATACCATCTTTTGTTCACTGATTCCGCAGGATGGATGAAGGACAGGGACTTAGAGATCTGTTCATGTGACAGATTCTCTCTTAAGGACACTGTTCACCTTATTTTCTTTTGCAAACATTTGTCCCCTCTCCGCAGAAAATTTATCATCCCTCTTATCAAGAATAAGGGATTCAGACAAGTCAAACCTGCTCTTTTGTATCTCCAGCTGCTAAGCACTACCTGGGAGATTTTTAACATTGCAAATTTTTTGACCATTGCGATGAGATTAAGGAAAAAAATCATGTGGTCTTAGTCTTGTTTAAAATTAACTGTGAATTATGAGCAAACTCGACCTTGTCTTATTTTAATGTAGTGTTTTAAAATCATGTGCACATGCTTATTTTAACTGTAATATATATTGTATTTATTGTGATAACTTGCACTTTTATGGTTCTTGATATGAGCCGAATAAAGTAATTTTGACTGACTGACTGACTGACAGATAACTGTTTTAAAACCTGTCATGTTGTTAAGTTTTAGTAGCATTAGAAGCCAATCTTTGCTTATGCGTTGATTATATGAGTCAGGCTTTGACATAAAAGTGCAGTCCTCAAATATGAAGATTGTGTGCAGTTCGCTTCCACTGTAGTAAATGAGTTTTGGTAAACTCCTAGGGATAGTTGTGCTTGTCTAGAATCACACTGTGAGTCTGTGTGCATTTGAGAACCACTGTGAGAGAGGCATTTGGTAACATCGTGTATTTGCTGACAGATAACTTATTTAAAACCTCTCATGTTGTCAAGTTTTAGTAGCATTAGAAGCTAGTCTTTGCTTATGCATTGATAAAATGAGTCAGGGTTTGACACTAAGGTGCAGTACCATGTACTATTCTGTTCACTGTGGCAGAACTGAAAATTTAAAAGTTTTATCTAAGCACTGTCCTAGAAGTAGTCTGATTATTTAGTCAGTTTCTAAGTACCAAATAGACTGCTTCAAATGTCTATGCAGTATGCATGTAGTGTTCTAACATACTATACACTTGTCTTTTACACCTTCAATTCCCTAGTCAGTATCCATACACTTCCAGGAAATATCCTGTCACTTCCTTTGCAGTCCTCTAGAGACCCATTCAACAGCATGTACTAATTCATTCACTGTGCCAAAACCCAAACACATATAAATTCACCAAGACACTCTCTTTCCAGTACTCTAATGATTCAGTCACTGCCTAAGTATTCATGCACAGAGCCAGGTCTTAGCATATGGACTTCTTCAAACCCCCTATCCACTATGCATGCAGTCATCTAAGCACCTGCACACTTGTCTTTCACACCTTCAATTCCCCAGTCAGTATCCGTTCACTTCCAGCAAACACCCTGTCACTCCATTTGCACTCCTCTAGTGACCCATTCAGCATCATGTACTAATCCATTCACTGCGCCAAACCCTAATAAATTCACCCAGGCACTCTCCTTGCAGTACTCTAATCATTCAGTCAGTACCCAAGTACTCATCCAGTGACCCAGGCCTTAGTATATGGACTGCTTCAAACCCTTATCCACTATGCATGCAGTCCTCTAACCACCTACACAATTGTCTTTCTCACCTTCAATTCCCTAGTCAGTATCCATACACTTCCAGGAAATACCCTGTCACTCCCTTTGCAGTCCTCTAGTGACCCATTCAGCACCATGTACTAATCCATTCACTGTGCTAAAACCCAAACACTTATAAATTCACCAAGATACTATCTTTGCAGTACTCTAATCATTCAGTCAGTGCCTAAGTATTTATACACTGAGCCAGGCCTTAGCACATGGACTGCTTCAAACCCCTATGCACTATGCATGCAGTCTTCTAACCACCTAGACACTTGTCTTTCACACTTTCTATTTCCTAGTCAGTATCCATACAGTCCAGCACTTGTGACTGCCTTTGCACTCCTCTAGTGACTCATTCAGTACCAAGTACTAATCCATTCCCTGTGCGAAAATCCTAGCACTTATAAATTCGTCTAGGCACTCTCCTTGCTGTACTCTAATCATTCAGTCAGTACCCAAGTAGTCATGCAGTGAGCCAGGCCTTAGCACATGGGCTGCTTTAAATGCCTATGCAGTATTGATGCAGGCCTCTAACCACCTACACAGTTGTCTTTCACACCTTCAATTCTCTAGTTAGTATTCATTCTCTTCTAGCAAACACCCTGTCACTCACACAGTGTGTCTCCTTATAGTACTGTAATCATTTAGTCAGTTAGCATGTAGTCTTTTAGTGAGGTAGGCTTTAGGGCATGAACTGCTTCAAAGTAGTATGCACTATGCATGTAGTGTTTTAACGATCGTCACACTTGTGGTTCAGGGCTATAGTTTCTTAGTCAGTTTTTATATAAAATGTGTTTGTACAGTAATGGAATAGTATAAATGTGAAAGTTATTAATATACATTTATTTTTGATTCTTTTTTACAGCTACAGAACAGGAGTGTTTCTCATCTGTTTGCACTCTTCTCGTGCAAGATTGTTTGGATGAAGGGTCCTTAGGTGTTTCATCATATTTGCTGTGCCGCACGAGTATTTTTTGTTAGGATCCCCTCGTAACAGAACTCTTTGGCAAATCTTGTGAATGAAGATGGTGGCATTGGTCTTTGTTTGCCCCTTGGAAAAAATAAAAAATTTCTTCACCACTGATGAAAAACGTTGTGGGCGTGGTGCCTTCTGCAAAAAAAAATCCTCAGATTCGGTAAATATTTTAAAGCGGCAACATTTACAGTTTTTGTAAGTTAAACTTATAAAATGTTGTTAGCTGTATACATTTTATATATCTGTGATTTGTTTCTTGTGGTATTTTGTTAAGAACACCATGTTGTTTTTTTTGTAACAATCTTTTTGATTTTCCAGGTCTGTCGTCGACATCCGTGGTTCCCACAGGAGTGTTCGCTTTGTTGTTTTGTATTATTGTTGTTACATTTTGTTGATTAGTTTATTGTTTATCTTTATGTTAATAAAAATATAAAGTTTGAAAATAGTTTATCGTTTATATATTTATTATTATAAAAAATAAAGTTTGGAAAAAAAATTTATAATGTTTTTCGTTGTTCTCTTAACTGCTGTGTGACTCTTTCTTGTTCTTATTACTGTTATTTGATGGAGTCCACCATGGTGTTAAATTTTGGGGCACTTATCGCTGGAATACTAGTGATATCTGTAGTTTGCACCAACTTCTGAATAGTGTGTTAGATTTATCTCAACTTTACTTCCATTAAAGTGCTGATAATGAAATGGAGAGTAGCCGTTCCCGTGCAAAAAGACATGAGGTGCACCTTTGCGATTTATTCTAAATACTAAAATCCTGTATTGTATTGCACTGAGGTATTGGCTGCACTTACAGTGTACACACGAAATCTATTAAGAAATCTCATTGTATTTATATTGATTGGGAATAGTGCGTCAGGTGCTGGATCTTGACGAGATACACTGCTCAGTTTGTATATTGTTCTGCCTACGAAAAAAATCACGTCACAACTTTCACACTAATTGCAATGCGAAACAAATTCCGGCGATAAGACACGTTAGCACCAGGGATTTTACACCTGCTTTCTGCTGGTGTTAAGCAGGACAACTACCTGCACCATGAAAGGGAACACAGCCAAGAGCCACACCAGAACACCCACAGGTGCCATAAAGTCAATGAGCATGATACAGGGATACCCATGAGGGCCAGAAGACTCATTTCAACAACTCCAGGACCGCCAATGCCCCCCAAACCCATATCTTAGTAAGTGTGTCCCTGTGGTCATTGTCTTAGCATGATAGGCACGAGCCCTGCAACATCACAGTGTGCTGTCACCTCAGCATTGGCAGTGAGCCTGGATGTGTAGCTATGTACGCATCCTCCTGCATGCACAACTGGCGTGTGCTGGTCTGGGGTTCACAGGTCAGTGGAGGGGTGTGCCTATTCGGCAAGGGGAACGGGGTGTCACGGACATGTCCGTGTACAGGAAGTGCGGTAAGTGTGTCTTTGTGTTCTGGTGTGGCCTGTTACAAGAGCCGCAGCAGTCGATGTTGTTAAGTGGCATGTACTACCTCCAAACGGCACTGTGATGTTGTTGTTGGAATGTAGCAGGACATGCGCAAATAGGCATTACAATGGCGTGCCGTACGAGTGCACGAGATACAACAGCTCACCGTACAAAAGTGTGGGGGCTCGTGGGAGGGAGGAGCAGCTGTTTGGCAACATAACACACAGTGAACTCGACCATGTGCCACATGCTGGGCATCTCATCCATGATGACCACGGTCGCAGACATCCCACAACACCAACGACTGGCCTTTGTACACATCCTGTATTAAGGCAGCGTGGTTTTCACTTCTATGCTCGTTCAGTGGTGTGATGTTGGCGGGTTGTGTGACTTGTGCTCCTTGTTGGTGTGTTTCATTTTGGCCATTGTTTGTCTATACTTGTGCTGTACTTAATTGTGCATGTGTGCCATTCTGCCCATCTCCCCTCATCCCCCCACTCCCTGCTTCTTCCTCTTCCTGGTGCTGTTGTTTCTATAATTTTGTTGCTGCACACATAAATACATGTAAAGAATAAATTAGAATAGTTCCTTGATTCTTTTAGGTTTCAAAACTTCTCTATTGGTTTCCTTTTAATTTTCCATATGAACTGTTTTTTAAATATTCAACAACACATAGAAGTCAGAAGTGCAACATATTCTATCAACACACTTTCTAGAACATTCTACAACACGTGCAGGTTAAAAGTTCATCAATTTTTTAAAACTTTACGATATTTTTTTGTAACATTTTCTTGAACATTTAATGACACGTGCAGGTTAAATTTTGACGATTGTTTTAAGTTCGAACAGTGCCTTCCAAATGCAAGTAGCAGGTGTGGTTGAGCTGAGCAAATTTTATCCTATGATATGTACTCCACGTTGAAACTGCTTTTCCACAAAACTAATGTGCACCCTACTTTTAAAAAAGAATGCTTTTCATGATATCTTCAGAGATAAGTTATAGATAGGAATTAGCATTTAAAAAACCTTTGAAATTCATTGAAAAAACCATAGGTTTCATGCACGTTATAGTTAGGAATTGGCATTTAAAAAACCTTTGAAATTCACTGAAAAAACCAAAGGTTTCAGGGGCGTTATAGTTAGGAGTTGGCATTTAAAAAACCTTAGAAATTCACTGAAAAAACCATAGGTTTCAGGGGTGTTATAGTTAGCTGGACATTTCCCTCGTACAAAACCATTGAAATTCCCCTGTTATAGTTAGTTCAGCTAACTATAACTCGCGCCCCCGCAATGCACTGCTGATGACGTCACATATTACATCACTCATGACATGGTCAATGACATCACTGATGACATCACTGATGACATCTCAAATGACATCACTGATGACATCACTGATGACATCATCCAGTGACTGTGTGTTTCTGTAAATTTTAAATATGTTTTATATATTTATAGTGAAAGGCCTGTGGAAGAATGAGTGGCTGTACAGGTGTGTGAATGGATGATTTTCTAGGTGCGTAACTGACTCTATAAGTGAGTCATTAAATGTATCTTACTGCAGACTAGTGACTAAACTGTGTGAATGTCTGTATGTTTCTGTCTGTTGGTGTATAAGTGGCTGCATGGTTTTGTGAATAGCTATATGAGTGTCTATATGGGTTATCAATTGGTTGTCTGAGTATCTGTATGGGTGCCTGAGTGTTTGTGTGGGTAGGCTGTGTGTGACTCTGTGCATAGATGTGTGAGTGGGTGATTCTATGGGTGCATGGTTTTAAGAGTGCATCCGTGATGAACTGTATGGTTGAGTGAGTGTATGTATGGGTGTGTTAGGGATTGAATGTATATCTCAGTGGTACATTTGTGACTAACTACATATGTGAAAGGCAGTATATATGTGTGTAAGAGTATATAAGTGGGTATATGTGAGAGTGTGTGATTGTGTGAGTGGCTGTATGGATGAGTGTGTGCTTGTATCAATGATTGTATAAGAGCATAAGAATGTGGTACTATTTTTATGAGTAAGTGAACTTGAGTGTGTATAACTGCATAGGTGAGTAAATGGGAGTGTGATTAATTATTTACATGACTGACTAGGTGTGACAGTACCTCTATGGATGATTGGTGGTGTGTGAGTGTATATGTAGGTGTATAAATGCATATGATAGTCTTGTACGGAGTGACTGTAAGTATGAGTGACTGTACATGTGAATGAGTGGAGGTGTATGTAGACCTAAGAGTTAATAAGTGGGCATGTAGTTATTAGTATTGGAGTATCTATGGTTTTGAGAATGGACGTCTGAAATTTTGAGTTTGTGTATCAACGGTTAAATTAGGGTGTGAGAAGATGCAGTAATTTATCACATGGATGATGTCATCAGTGATGTCATCAGTGATGTCATTTGAGATGTCATCAGTGATGTCATCAGTGATGTCACTGACCATGTCATGAGTGATGTAATATGTGACGTCATCAGCAGTGCATTGCGGGGGCGCGAGTTATAGTTAGCTGATCTAACTATAACAGGGGAATTTCAATGGTTTTGTACGAGGGAAATGTCCAGCTAACTGTAACACCCCTGAAACCTATGTTTTTTTTCAGTGAATATATATATACATACACACACACATATATTTATGTATGTATATATATATTATCTACTGGCGGTCGCCAGTAGATAGTTATAGTTAGGACCGTGTTTCCATAGGAAATCTCAAAATTCTATTTTGAATAACTTTGGCGCCGGTTGACGAATCCTTGCGCAATTTTCAAAACTAATGGGGCGCTCCGTTCAGCTCCTACCCTGAAAGTCTCGGGGTGATTCATCAAGCAGGGGCTGAGAAAAAAGGGGGGTCCCAAAACGCGTTTTCCCCATGCATTTTTCCACAGGACCTTTAGACACAGCTACAGCCCGACCGGCTGAACAGAATTACTTGAAATTTGGCAGAGAGGTAGCCCTCAGGTCAGGGATGTGCCTTTTGAAGGTCTTGTGTAAATCTGTTCAGTATTTCCTGAGAAAATAGCATTTAAATCAATATATATATATCTATAGGCGCGCTCCGAGCGCGTACCGTAAGCTTACCGTACGCGCACGCCGCCGTGCACGAGCGCGATTCTGATTGGTTGTTAGATCTTAGTAAACATTCGAATCGGTCGAAACCAGGAAGTGTCGGCCGCCATTTTGTCTCTCGCAGTCTGAGGGGGTGAAAAACAAAGGTGGAGAACGTGAAAAGGGGGCAGGGTGGACAGTTCCCGACCCCCTGGCCTTTGTCAGGGGGTCCCAGAAGGACCCCCAAGGGCAAAAATTAATTGTAATTTTTTTTCGAAAAATCGTGGAATGCGCATAGCGTACGCGCAAAAAAAAAATTAAAAAAAATACATAACTTAGCATTTAAAAAAACGTAAAAATTCACTGAAAAAACCATAGGTTTCACACACGTTATAGTTAGGAATTAGCATTTAAAAAACCTTGCAAATTCACTTAAAAAATCATAGGTTTCACACATGTTATAGTTAGTAGGACATTTCACTCGTGAAAAACCAATGAAATTCCCCCGTTATAGTTAGTGCAGGCAACTATAACTCACGCGACCGCAATCCTCTGCTGATGACGTCAGATATTACATCACTGATGACATATGTGTTTTTCTGAAAAAAAAATATTTGTGATATATGTATAGCTAAAAATTAATGGAAGAAGACATGGGTAAATAAGTGTCTAAATACAGTGATGTAATATCTGACGTCATCAGCAGAGGATTGCGGTCGCGTGAGTTATAGTTGCCACCACAAACTCTACCCAGGCCTAGCTTACATATCCACAGAAGCACTCACACACCCATCCAGTTTCTCACACCCAATCACACAGCTACTTACGTACCCATGTAGCCACTCATATACCCATTCACAGACCCATACAGCCACTCACACACTGACTCTCACACACACATAACCACTCATATACCCACTCGCACACCCATCTAGCTACTCACATTGCCACTCACAGACACATACAACCACACACAGACCCACTAACAGACCATTATATTCACTCACACACCCACTCAGACACCCACATAACCACTTGTATACCCACTCACACACCCATCGAGCCACTCACAGACCCATACAACCACTCACACACCTACTCAGACACTCATACAGCCGATCTCACACATACACACCAGATAACCACTCTCAAACCTACCCACTCAACCATCCACATAACCACTTACACACCCACATTCACACCAATACAGCCACTCACACATCTACTCACAGATCCATGCTGCCACTCACACACCCACTCATGTACCCAGATAACTACTCAGACACACACTCACAGACCTATATGGCTGCTCATACACCCACACACACACCCATTCAGTGACTCACACACCCACTCACACTCCCAGAACCCCACTCACACACCTAATCACAGACCCATACACCTACACACACACCCACCCACTCACAGACTCATACAGCCACTCAAACACCCAGATAACCACTCACACATCTACTCACAGACCCATACAGCCACTCACACAGCTACTCACAGACCCATACAACCACTCACACACTCAAATAACCACTTACACACCCAGATACCCACTCACATACTCTCTCATAGATCTATACAGACACTCACACACCCACTCACCGACCCATACAGTCATTCACACACCTACTCACAGACCCATACAGCCATGCAGACACCTACTCACAGACCCATACACCAACTCACAAACCGATTCACAGACCCATACTGCCACTCACATAACCACTCACACACCAAGATAACCACCACACATACGTGCAGATACACACAACCTCTCATACACTAAGATAACCACTCACACATTCACTCACAGACCCATACAGACAACTCACATACCCACTCACTAGCCCAGAACCCAGACAGTCACTCACACACCCACTCAGACCTATACAGTCACTCACACACCCACTCACAGACCCATACAGTCACTCACATACCCACTCACATGCCCACTGTTAGACCTGCCATCCTTGACATGGTTTCCCCTGACTTTTTGTCTCTACTTCCTGCATTTTTTACTGTGTGCTAGACTTTGTTTTTGCTGGTTTAGGTACTCTGGGTACTTTTCCACTGCTGGTCAGTGCCAAAGTACAAGTGCTACCTGTGTAAATTGTAATTCTGATCGGTTCTCCATGATTGGCATACTAGTAAGTCCCTAGTAAAGTTCACTGCGCATGCCCCGGGCCTGTAAATCAAATGCTACTAGTGGGCCTGCAGCACTGATTGTGCCACTCACACCAGTAGCCTTTGAAATGTATCTCAGACCTGCCCCTGCAGTGTCTTCACACAAAGGTTTTAACTGCCATGTCAACCTGTCAAGTGCAACAACTTGCCAGGCCCTAATCTTCCTTTTTCTTACATGTATGGCACCCTTAAGGTAGGCCCAAGGTACCCTCATGGGCAGGGTGCAGTGTCTGTGAAAGGTGGGACATGTACTGATGTGTTTTACATGTCCTAATAGTGAAATACTGTGCATTTCATTTTTCAGAATTGCAAGGACTAACTCTCCCATAGGCTATCATTGGAGCTACCTTGTAACATTTTATAAGTGTACATTTCAATTGGGAAAAGCTAGAGATTCGGAGTTTGGGCTCCCTGAGCTCAGAATTTAATAACACATCTTTTAGTACAGATGGTTTTTAAATTGTGTGTTTGAAAATGCCACTTTCAGGAAGTGAAGCAAAGTATGCAACTTTAATGCACTCAATTGTACTAATTCAATCAAAATCTTCAAGTAAACAAATTAATCAAAATAACGTGTACACCTGGTTGGGGGCTCTGCCAGCCTCCTAATTCACAATTGAAATTACAAGACCCAGATATGTATCCGGGAGTGCCAAGTGCACTACATACAAATCACTTATAATAAGTGTAGACAACTTATATCTAGAGTTCTTGTTAATATTATTACAAATATTAACCATTCTTGAAATAGTAAACCATCAGGAATCAATGCATCCTAAATTCACAATGATTCTGCAAACATGAAAACATTGTTCAATCCGCTTTAATCTTGTTATGTTATGTTATGTTAATAGCATTTATTACGCGCACAGCTGCCCCAGCTAAGGGGCGTCCTGGCGCGCGACAAGGTACAACACAACCAACACAAAACCACGAGTACAGGGAACAGATTAGAACAAGAAAGTTTTTAAGGATTTCCGGAATAACAAAAGATCGTTAATTGTACGGAGCTGAAGTGGGAGCGAATTCCATAACGCTGCAGCCTTCATCCGAAAAGAGCGCCCCTTGATGATAGCAGATAGTTCATAAAGTAAATCAAAGAAGCTTTAAAATCAGCAAAAGCGTTGACAACATGATGTTTCCCAATGCATTTCGGGCTATAAAATGAGCCCTTCTTCAGGGGAATCTGTAACAAATTAATAAATAAATTGTTGCATCTTATATATAATGCTAAACCTTATCTAAGACAACTAAATTATCAACAGGGCTTCAAGGAAGACGGGGCAATTGAGTGATGGTCAGTGAGGGTCCCAATGTTAAACCTCATGCTCTACCCGATATTGCAAATGAAAGAAGTGCTTCAAAAACAAGCCGACTGCAGTGCTCAAAGAAACATGTGACATGTGCTCGTGTTAAATGATGCTTACGGGATATCATCAAAAAAGGTTCATTGTGCTGCATAAATCAACTGAAAACAAATCAATGGTGATGATGAATAAACGAGCGTACCGTGCTGTAAACCAAAATTAAAACTCCACAAGTCGAAATGGAGCATACCTCAAATGTTGAAAGTTATCAAGCTCGATCATCAAAGCCGATGAATATCGGCAAAGAATCCACTAAAAATCAAGAAAATAACTGATTAACTCGCAAAAATTCAGAAGGTTGCTGAAAAACAATCACACCAAGATAATTTCTTCCCAAAGCGTGCTGGTGATTAAAGTAGTGTGGAATTTCACTGCCAGCGAGTCATCCAAAAACCTATGAAAAAAAAGCTCCATCAACTAACTGAACCATTAAACCAAAATTAACTGACTAAACTATAATCATAAAACACCAAAGTGCTTGCGTCCACTCACCTAAGTATGTAGAAGATGAAAAAGCTTTACCGCTCGAGTGCCTCTACAAACGACTGAACGCCGACAGCGTACGTGGTTCAAGCGTTCGTCAGCATATATCTGCCTGCTTAACCAGAACGTAAAGTGCTTCATTCATAGCAATAGAAATAGGAGTGACATGAGTGCAAAAAGACCAAATCGGAAATACACCAAAGAGTAAATACACCAAAGAGTGAATGAAGTAAACACTGCCAGTGAATCTAGAAACCTGACGCTAGGCAAACCTATTGTCAAACTAACAATTATACAGGACACAATGATGTTGACATTGACGCTGATACAAGCTTATGTAAACAGAAGAAACATAAACAGAAGAAACGTTCTTGTATGACATAACTTAATATAATCCTGATTGAGATTGGAAAATACAATCCTGATTGAGATTGGACTATACAATGTGTGCATGAAAAATCCATAAAACCTTGTGGAGTTCTGTGATCAACTGAGATTAATACACAAATGAAAACATAAACAATAAAACACAATGTGAATGATCTCATGTGTGAAAACTCTGATCCTAATACAAAGGATGTCCTCACTCATGAATGCTAGTCAAGTATTCAATGGCAGGTATTCAATGGCAGGATACAGGAGCAACAACACACATAAAATCCCTGAATGTTATTGATGACTCTACGATTTGACCAATGTACATGAGGTGTACTTTCACTGAGAAACTTCACAAAAAACAAGACAGTTCAAATTTATCATTTAATCCTTTCGGGGCATGATTTCCAAGAACCAGATCCAATGTGTCTCACTTTGAGAGAGTACTCTAGACATATCTCTACCAGGGTGAATCTTTACCACTTCTAGAAAACTGAATTTTAGCTGTGCTATCGTGTGACCATATGATGACCAGTGCTGAGCCAATGGCAAACTCATTGTTTTGGGCCTAATTCTCCTCCTGTGTTCGGTTATGCGAGTACGCAAGGACCTCTCAGTTTTATCAACATAATGTAAATCGCAGGGGCATTTGATCACATATATAACATGATGACTATTGCAGTTGGTGTTGAAATTTAGGGTAATCCTTTTTCCTGATCGTGGATGTGAGAAACTGCTGCCCGGGATCACATTGTTACAGTGTGAGCGATTCATACATTTATACATCCCTCTGTTTGGGGCACGAACAGTAGTAACAAGTTTAGACAACATTTCTTTCAAATTGCATGATATTTTGTAAGCGAATGGAGGAGGGTTAGAGAAAATGCACCTAAAATCAGGCTCAGATTGAAGCAAGTCCCATCGTTGTAATATTTTCTCTTTGATCAAATGTGAATGGGTCAAAAACGTTGACACGAAAACTTCTCTCTGGGTTTAGTTTGACTCTCACATGTATTCTTCAAAAGATTTACACGATCCAGGGCAAGTGCCAGATTCTCTGCTAGATCAACCACCTTCTGGGGATAGCCCCATGCTAGGAATTTTTGTTTATACTCAGTAATAGTATGCTTGCCCAAATTCGAATCAGAGGTTTATACGCCTAATACTGGAAAATTAGGAATAAGGAAGATGTCGTTTGAGTGACCAAGGGTGAAAACTCTGGTACAAAAGAGCGTTATTGCGGTCACTGGGTTTCTTAAAGACACTAGTACTAATGGTGGTGCCTGAAAGTTCTAACAGTACATCCAAGAATGCTATGCTCTGTGAATTAATGTTGAAAATAAATGAAATCCTGGGATTTATGTCATTCAATTTAATAATCTGATTTTCCAAATCAGTCCGTGACCCATGCAAAATGATTAGAATATCGTCAATGAAATAACGGTAAACAATCATGTGTCTGGTCTAATCAAGGTCAGAAAGAATGTGTTCTGTCTCATATTTCAACATGAAAACACTTGCATAGCTAGGGGCTCCTGAAAGCCCATGGATGTACCATTGGCTTGAAGAAAGAAACAATCCTTGCCTTTAGAATAGCTATGGAATAAACAGACGTGCAGAAATTCAAGAAGAAACACCTTATTCGCACGTAAACCCTCATGTCGCAAAAGTGCCCACTCAATAGATTCAATACCTTCAAGGTGGGTAATCGAAGTATATAGTGCCACCACATCTACTGTACATAACCACGTCTCTCGATCTCAGGAATCTGGACCTCATTAAGAATGTTCAACAAATGTGTGGTATCTTGTAAGTATGAAGGACCTGCTTGTACATTAGGTTTAAGAAACTTATCAAGATAATGACCCAAAGGTTTGTGGATCGATCCACAACCGGATTCTATTGATCACAGAGGATGATTCAGTAGATTATTGTGAATTTTTGGTATTTTAGAAAGTGGGAATTTTCTTGTGTAACAATCCTGTGCCACTGCCTGCCTGTGGAATCAATGTCTGGTTTTAGATTGACAGGGACTTGTTTGTGCATTCACTCAAGACACTCACACAAAGGAAGCTGAGGTGTGCCCTGAATATGCTGATTGGCCATCCTTGGCTTGAGTGGTGGGAAGAGTTGTCACTCACACCTGAATAGGCGGTGGCTGACCTGCACAATGCTGTCTCCACCCCCTTGTAATGTGGCTGGACCAGGGAGGAAATAACTATTTTTTACTGAGCAAGAGACACTATCAACAAAGACTTCAAAGGGAAAAAGGGGTATAAGCTTTAGACCTAAAACCCCAGAACTTTAGATTACTTCTGGATTAAGAGGTCCCTCCCAAGAAGAAGAGCAGGAGAGCTGCCAGGAGGAGTACTGCCCCTTTGCTGTATGTTGCTTTGTTGGGTTGGCCTGCAGTTGCTGCTTCTGTCTGTGGGCAGTGTAAAGGACTGGACGTTTGTCTTGCTGTGGTATTCTGCTTCAAGGGCTTGATGTAGAGCTTGCCACCTGTTAAGAGGTCTCAGGAACACAAAGACTTCACCTGCAACTTACTTGAATTGTACAGCCTGGAGTTCTACCCTGCCTTTTAGTCCCAAATTCAGTTCTGGGACTTTGGAGGTTGTTCCTGCTGCAAGGAACTAAAAAGAACTGAAGAAACCTGCAATATTGATGCTTTGAATGTCTTGCGGACGTATTTTCCGACACAGCACGCCCTGCGAGAGGAAACCCCAATGCACAGCCCTGTGCGGCTGAAGAAACCAATGCAGTTCCTGTCAGTGGCCTGAGAAAACGCTGCACATTGAGTCCAACGCACCGGTACCCAAGTCTGTAACCCTTGCACTGACTCTGATGCAGCCCCTGCTATCTGGCTACAAGAAAGTATGCATTTTGAGACCATAGCTGAAGAAATCGATGTGCCGCTTGCTTGCCGTCGTCGCATTGACCTCAAGCACGTCCCGGGTTTCCATGCATCTATCCTGTGCACCAAGATTTCCTGACGCAGTACTTGCAGACCAGAACCATCTTTGAATCAACGCATCTCTTCCCCCTACAGTCTGGATTTGATGCATCACTTCTCCTGCGTGCAGCAGAACTGCCTCCTCAAGGATTCAGAAACGTACGCTTCGCTGTGTTTTCTGACGTGTCCCTCCTCTGCGGCTGTTTTTCCTGGTGGATTTTGACGCATTTGAGGTGTTTTGTGTAAAAGTTACGCATTCATAGTTTCCTATGGACAGAATTGCTTGAAACTTTTTAAAAGTACCAGTGCAACTATAGACCCCTATTTCTAACAAATATTCACACACCCTCTCTGGCCAATATAGCTAGATACACACCAACTCAGACCCATCCAGCCACTCACACACCCAAATAACAATTCACACACCCCCTCCCAGAGCCATTCACACACTCATATAATCTCTCACACACCCATACAGCCAGTCACACAGCCACTCACAGACCCACACAACCACTGACACACCCATAAAGTCACTAACACTGTTACACTCACTCCCTTACCCATTCACTCAGACACCCACTTAAACACTCACACAACCACTCACACATATATAGTCACTGAAAAACCAAAAGTTACAGGGAGGTTATAGTTAGGCAATAGGATTAAAAAAAAATTGAAAGTCACAGAAAAAAACAAAGGTTACAGGGACATTATAGTTAAATTCAGTCTTTACATGCACAAAACCATAGAAATTCAGCAGTTATAGTTACCTGAGCTAACTATAACTTACCCCCCTGCAATGCACCTTTTACGACCTCACATATTACACCACTCATGACATGGTCAGTGACATCACTGATGACATCTCAAATGACAATACTCATAACATCATCCAGTAAAGTAAACTTCAATATGCTTCATAAAATAGCATTACATTTAAAAAAAAAAAAAGAAGATGGGTGACAGACATGCAGCACAAGGCTCATTATAACCTTATCAACTACTACACTTAGTTATTACTCAGGAGAAAGTTGTCAGTGGCTATTTCTGTCCCTTGTGAATTGCTGCTCTAATCACTATTAACCAAAATAGGAAATCTATCTATATGGGTTACTCTGTCATAAACCACAACACCACCATTCGTCAACATGGAAAGAGGTTTTAGTGCAGATGTCATTTTTACACATACCACTACAACACATACCCAGTAAAAAGGTCTTAGTGGACAAGGCACTAAGTCACAAACCACTAGTAAAATCCTTCTCATTCCTAGAGAAAGTTGTGAGCAGAGAGGTCAGTCTGTTGTAAATGTCTACAAAACTGAGTCATCACCCGAGATAAAGGTCTTAGTGAACAGATTAATTTATTGCGATCTGCTGCTACAGGCATTCATCACAAAGGAGACCGGTCTAAGGAAACTGGTCAGTATGTCATAAAACAGAACTATACTCAGCCATCACAGTGGAGTGAAGTCTCAATGAATAGGTTAGACTGTTGCAAAGCACTACTATACACATACATCAGCAGGAGACATATCAGTGTAGAGGCTAGTTCACTGATAAATGGTACACCCACTTTAAAAGGCGAATTATACTTCAGATATTATATGTGAAAAATACTAAAACTCATTCGTACTACAGAAAGAAAATTAATTTAATTATGCAGTACCTCTGTATATGCTTTTCAGTGTGAAAAACTTTTACAAAACACTCAAACTCACTGGATGATATAATCAGTGATGTAATTTGAGATATTATCAGTGATACCACTGACCATGTCATGACTGATGTAATATGTGAGGTCATAAGCAGTACATTGTGGGGGCGTAAGTTATAGTTAGCTCAGGTAACTAAAACTGATACATTTCAATGGTTTTGTGTTTGTACAATCTGAATCTAACTATAACATCTCTCTAACTTTTGGTTTCAGTGAATATATATGTGGATAAGGGTGTGCTGTGATGGAGACTTTAATAGATACTGCCAAAATGTTTTCCATTTTAGGAAGATGTCTCAAGGTAATCCTAGGTCTGCTTCAATTGACCTCACTCCTGGGGGAGCACAGCATTATGTTTGTAATAAGAACAGGTCAATTATGTAGCAATCTATTCAAAGTTGCATGCAAAAATCTGTGTCTCCTCCTTGGGCTCTCTGCCTCAACAATGGAAGACATTTATCTTCCCTCCTACTAGTGCTGATATCCCCAGCCCTCCAGGCCTCAGCAACTGAGGTCCCTTCTGCGTACAGAGAAGGCTTAGTAGGCAAAAAAACTTCTAAGGTGCCATCCTTGGAGAGTCTAAAATGGCAAATCCAGATTCCTTCCCAAGGGTATGTATGATACCGAGGAAGAATTTGTTTCTGAAGAATCAGTGTCAAGAGTTTGAAGACATGAACTCTGATGCCTCAAAAAGGGATTTAAAGCCCCCATGGTGTCCAGTGTCCAAACACAGGCAATCTGAGGAAAATGCTGTGGAAGACCCTTCTACCATAGCTCCAACTGACATTCTAAGTAATACGTTCAACAAGGAGATTGTGCGCCCATATTCCTCTGTTTGGGTTTCCTTAGCAAGAACAGTCGCTTACGTTAAATATTAGCTCAGGAACCCAATTCCCAAGGAAATGCGCAGTCACCTAATGATGCCGTATCCTTGCCCTGCTTTTGAGAGTTAAGTTGCGAACACTCTTGAGATTGACACAAATTGTCATACTTTTTTGGGGAGTGGGTTAAGGATCCAAAATTGGTATTGAGAGGTCCTGGTGGACCTGCTAAGAAGAACGTCTGAATCTCTTGCATCCTCTTTCAAAAATGTTGGATCTGACCTGAACTTCCAAGGAGCATGATGGCTCTGTTCGAACCGAACATGCTAGCGGGTTGGGCCCAATGGGCTATATGTGTTTTGGGAAACACAAACTGTGTCTTCTTCACAGAGAGAAACATAGATCCATTTAGTCAAGGATTGGCCATAAGCTCCTCACCTAAACCCCTAATGATGCTGGTCAATCGGCTGGGGGTGTTTTAGGTGGTGAGCCCTTTGTAAAGGAAGTATATAAATTTGCCAGCACTTTCAGTTCCTTTGAAAAGGTCCCAGTGTCTTTGACTAAAGTTTTCAATCAAAACATTTTTCCAGGGTCAACAGAGGCAGGGAATAGTCTGCTGGCTGGTATTCCTTCCTGCCGCTACAGAGGTTATCCAAGGAAAGGGAAGGTTACTAGGGTGAATATCACTTGGGAGAAGACTTCTATTCCCATAGAGCCAGACCGTTTAGGGGCTGTAGGTATCCTAGACCCAGATTACCCAGGATGATTGGAGTTTCCAGAATGGGAGAGGCTTCCATCTTGAGTTTTTCACTACCATAGATCAAGCCTCTCTCCCAACAAATTTTATCTCTGGAGAAACAAGAGTTCATAGGCCAAAATATTCCTTCCCTACATCAAAACAAAGCAGTACGACATACTATGCCTCATCCCAATGGATTATTTTAGCAATATCTTCCTTGTGAACAAGAAGGGAGGCGGTTGCAGGCTAGTCATCAAAATCAAACACTTAAACACATGGATACTGTACAAAGAGATACAGACTGGGGAACCAGAGCAGTCCTGGCAAAAAGCTTGAAGCAGCCTTGCTCCCTTCATCTCATTGCACAGTCTCTATCCATCTATTCTTTCTCTCCTTTCTTTCATCTCCCTCTCTGATCACTTTCTCTCTAATTTCTCCCTTTTTCCCTTTCTTTCTGTCTCTCTTGAAGGCTCTCTGTGCCTGTTGCAATAAATGTTCTGGGATCTGGCAAATATGACGGAGGCACCAGTGGGGAAATGCGCGATGGAATAAAGGGCCTGTCCAGCTCTGTGTACTGACACTACAAAGTGGAGGTTAGCCACCTCCAATTCCTTAATTTTTGACGGTGTTGGGCACGGGCAATTCTTTCTCAACACCTGAACATATTTCTAATAGGCTAAAACATTATGGTGCTTTCTGTATATTTTTGAGAAAAGCACATCAAAAGAGCATTTTAAAGTTCAGTCTAAAATAACAAACCTCGTCCAGACCTTTTATTTTTTACAGCTTTGCCACTGCTACATCCTATGGGAGATGTTTAGAGAATAGGACTTCATGTTGTGCCTAGAACTTAAGCAAACATTCATCTCACTGCTCATTTTTCCTCTTCACCGTTGTTTCCTGCAATGTCTTTGTAAAACCTCAACTTCTGAATTTTTGCACTTCCCTTCAACAATATCTTGACTATAGCACAAGACACAGTTCTTGTCAGTCAACACGTAAATGTAACTATCTTTTAACTTTAGGGGTTGTGTTTTGTGACAAACCAGTCCAAATCTCTGGTGATGCAGACTAAACCAGTGTTGTTTAGCCCGCATGGAAGTTTTAAATGGTCGGCGGTTTTAGGGGTGGCCTCTGATGTAGTGCTCGAATCAGATCCATAACGAATTAGATGCTATGGAGGGATATCATTTAACATGTCAAGAGTGATGGAATATGTGAAATCATAAGCAGTGTGCGATGGGGAATTTCAGTTTTAAAAAAATGTAAGATAAGATCTTATTAATTAACCTAACTATATCATCATTTGTTTTTCTTCAGTGAATTTCTGTGTTTTTTAATCATATTCTAAGTTGAGCAGTCACCAAACCCACCACTGCGAACAGCATTTGGGCATACTCAGTGAGGTTTGGCCACAGGTGCTTGCCTCTGGCATGGCCAGGTCATGCACATAACTACCCCTGTATTTGACTAACACCCCACTGGGGGAGTGATCACTAGGTGCCAGGCTCTGCACTAACCCTGGGTGGTGAACTCCGCTCGCGGCGTTTGCACTTCACGTTACGCAGATTTCGCAGAGTTCCGAAAAACTCCGCTTCGTGTTGCGGAGCGGAGTTTTTTTCCTCGCTCATGTTCAACAACGTCAAGTTGGCGACCACGAGCGAGGAAAATCAACCTCCCGGTGAGATTTTTCATTGTTCGTGATCGTCAACGTCAAGTTGGCAAGCACGAGCGTGGAAAATCAACATCCAGGTGAGATTTCTCAACACAGGGGGGTTAGGTTTCTCATTGCGAGTGGTCCCGAATGCTTTCGGCAGCTCGCGTTGAGAAACTGCCCATTGATGAGTGATGTCATGAGTGATGTCACTGACCATATCATGCGTGATGTAATATGTGATGTCATCAGCAGTGCATTGCGAGCGCTTGAGTTATGGTTAGCTCAACTAACTATAACAGGCGAATTTCTCTGGTTTTATATGAGTCAAATGTCCAACTAACTATAACTATAACGTCTCTGTGAATTTCTAAGGTTTTTTAAATGCTAATTTCTAACTATAAAGTCCCTGAAACCTATGGTTTTTTCAGTGAATTTCTAAGGTTTTTTAAATGCAAATTTCTAACTATGACATCTGTAAAACCTATAGTTTTTTCATTTAATTTCAAAGGTTTTTTTAATATCGAACAACTATTGTGCTATTTGACATTACTACTGTTTTTTCTAACTTTTCAACTTCATAAAATAAACTGCAAAACTACTATGTAATGTAATATATTTCACAAATTACAGTGAGTTTTTAAATAATACAAAATAATTAAACATTCAGAAAACAATTTTTCTCCCTTTTTTGCTGTCATCAGCTACTACTTAACTTCACTATTCACAGTGATGTCAGAGTAGTTTCATCATAAACAGCAGGGGGAAAAAACAATCAACTAGTTTGTTAAAAAAAACAAATCCCTAATTCTCACAAATATAATACAAAATCAACACAAATAACACATCCAATACTATTTCCAATCTTCAAATCTTACCTTTACTTTGTTGTTTCTGTGAACATTTTCCCAATACAGCAAATAATGTATCAAAAATTTTGCTTTGAAAGCATCCAGTATGAATTCCTTAAAGTATCTTTACACCTTCCCACAAAGCAGAATGTTGTATCTAAAATCTTTGTTTCAGAAATATCAAGTATGAGTTGGGTAATTCTCAAGGCAATCTCGGTTTCATTTCTAATTGCGTATCGTTGCAGTGACTCCAACCATTATTACACTTTAAATAAACTGTATAATGTCCACTTCTGGTAGTACTTTCAGCATGGAAAACAATAGCAACTGTTGAAAAAGTTCTTCCAGAAATAGATACTTGACTACCAACAAAATTTTTTATTTTGGTTTCCACTTTTCTTCCATTTGGTCTGCAGCATTGTAGCATTATAATCAAATATTTTCCATATCTTTGTAGATAGCATTGTTGATTTACAACGAGAACAGATCATCTCGTGATCAGCTTCTTTTAGTAATTTGGAAAATGGTACAGATTTGCAGGCAGGTATTGTCAAATATAGAAATCGTTCTCTTTCCACTATAGTGCTTGAAGTTAATGAACACTGTTCACATTTATGTTCCCATTTGTAACTGAGTCCAAATAAACTCTCAATCTGAATTCCTTCATCTTCTAGTACTCCAAGCATAACCATCAGAAATTCTTGTGCATCTTGTTGTATATTTGCACTGAACGTTAAAGATCCAGTACATGTATCCAACAGTTGGCGAATACCAGAAGCAGAATGGATCTTACTTCTATCAGTTCTCAATTCCTGAAATAAGGTATAAAGTGCTGAACATAATCTTTTTTCCTGACTTTCCATAATTTCACCATAAACATCTTCAAAATAAAATATACAGTTTAGAGTAACATTACCATAGCAGTTGACACCAGAAGCATTTTCTAATTGGAATCCGACAACATCATCACTTGTTTGTATTTTCTGCTTCTTTACATCTTTTCTTTTCTCTTGATTTTGTTTCTGCTTTCCAACCATAGTTGATTTTTCACCATGTTTACATTTTAACACACAGCACGATTCTCATAAATAGGATATTCACCTAAACTTGAAGCATAAAGCCTTCTCAAACGATTATATTCTCTTACACAATTAACATCAGCACTAATCTTGTTCTCATCAAAATCAATTAAATACAAACTAGACAACGTTCTAACTCGAGATATTGTAACATTCCTACATTCATCAAAGCATTATCTACACTTAAACCTTAAGATTTATGAATAATTATTGCATATGCTACACAGAAGGGAAACTGTTTTCTAGGAACATACAAGTCTTTTACAAACAAAAAACGTACAGCACAACTCGCAATCTGTCTTACCTCTGTAAACTGATCAAATTTAACTTTCAAGAATTCAATTCCATTTCTATTTTGATATTTCACAAAATCAACAACTTTCCCCATTGCTCCATTCACTAAACCTTCTTCCACATTCAGATTACGCCTCAAAATTACCCGACAGTTTAAACATACATCTAAATTTTTTTCTAAGCCAGCAGTTTTTGATACAGACTTTTACAAAGAATCCAATTTAGTCTGTAGTTTTTCTGAAAGAAGAATTGTTATTCCTTGATGCTCGATTTTATCAATAGCTTCAATGTGAACTATTTCTTCATTTTCCAATTTCATAAACTCTCTATTAAATGTATAACACTCTCCCACTGTAGGCATTAAGCAAACTATAGACTTTTTTTCTTTCATTTTCTTGTACATTACTTCTGCTGGTGTGTTTTCATTTGTAAACAAGTTCTTTAGTAGACGACTTTGAAAAGCTTCTTTACCATGTTTGCTTAGAACACCAATTCTTACATCTTTTAGAATATTTCCATAATCTTCATCTCTTGCTTGTCGCATATTCTGAGTGAGTTCTTTATATTCAACATTTAACCACAGATTCACATTTCCAATACTTCCCAGAGATTTCTTTGTGTCTTCATGTAGAAGAGTTTTAAACACTGGTTCTACTTTTACAGGTGTTCGTTGTAGCAGATCTCCAAAAACTATTAAATGTTTTCCTCCAAATAGAGCGTCATCATCTGTTTTTAATACCTGTTGCAATCTTAAGTGCACAAAAGCAAGCATTAAGTTTGAGACCATGCTCACCTCATCAATAATTAATAGTTTCATTTTTTTCAGCACTCTTGACACTTCATGAGAAGCTTCTCCAGACAACTTCTGATATTGTAATTTACTATCATGCTCAACTGGTAACATCAGTAATCTATGCAAAGTAACTCCTTTAACATTGTGTGCAGCTAATCCAGTTGAAGCTGTTACCACAGAACATAAATGTGAACCAGTAGTTCTTTGAAGATAACTGGTCAAAACTTTAATTAAAAAACTTTTACCTGTCCCAGCTTTTCCACTGATGTACATCAGAAGAGGTTTAACCCCTTCGGTGCTCATGACGGAACGGTTCCGTCATGAGCCACGGTTGAGCTGTGCTCATGACGGAACCGTTCCGTCATGACCACGCCCGCGCAGGAAAAGATCAGCACAGCAGGGGAATCCGTCCAGCATGGAAGGGGTTAAAAGATGAACACAAACATGCTGTTTTTTCATGCAACAAACCATGTTCTTTCTGTTCTCTCACTTGTACATATATTTCTTTCTGTTCAACATTTAGTTGTTCTTCTAACTTTTCCAATGTAATATTCTCCTCGTCTGCTTGTTGCATTGCAATTTCGACTTCATGCATAGCAATCGCTGCTTCTTTTTCCCGTATTGGTTGTCCAAGAGGATCTTGACTACATTGACCATGACTTTGACTATCTTGAGAACTTTCATTAGCTATTTCAGCTGTTATAGTCTTTTCTTGTTCAACTTCATCATTCAACATTTTTAAATATGTAGGGAAAATTGTACATGCAATGCATTAAAAGAATCTTCATAGCACTCAGAGTCTCAAAGTAATTCACTTTCGCTATGCCATGGTTTAAAGAGTTGGAGAAAAGCTAAATAGTAAAATTCTCGCTTATCTGGAGTTTCACAACTGAGTTTCTTGTGGTTTATAAGATTACCCTTTGCATGTTTTACTAATCAACCATGACATCCAACTACTGCATATTTTCCTTCTTTTAAATTCTGTTTAACGTTTCTTTTGAAGCTGTAATGTTGAAGTACTTAATACAGACATAGCTGTTCCAGATGTCGACTCTTTTTCGGATAGTATATATCCAACATATTAGTTTTAAGAATGTCTGTACTGTCTGGTTCATTTGCTACTAAGTATTCAATTTCTTCTAATGATTTCAACACTCTATTCCATGAGCAGGCAAGACCTAAACTTACCCAAATGATTTCTCAAGACTTTGAATATAAACTTGAAGAGCACAGGCGGTCTGAACATTCATAGGATCCAATTTCTCGGTGGCAAAGCATTTTCAAAGTAAAGCTGTACAATTTTTTGCTAACGCTTTTCTCTTGGGCAATTTCTTCCCACATTTGTTTCATCTCTGTTTTTTCTGATTTTGTTATGTACGATGTATCATAACGGGCAACAACAATTGAGTTATCTGCAACATACTGGATGTCCATGTTCGCATTCCACATTTTTAAAATGACTGGATTGTAGTCATTGACATACTTTGACAATTCTGTTCTTTTTAAGTTGTAGGTATTCTTTCCAGATTTGTGTGTGCTTTACAGAAGAAAAACCAAACCGACATTTGGTGTAAAATTTTCCTTTAGATTTGTATTTTCTTCTGCAGTACTTTCCACAACGGTGACTTTGGAAACGTAAAACTTGCTGTCTCAAGCTTCTATCGCCTTCTTCTCTTGGAATCTCACATGTCACATACTGTTCGATGAAAGACAATACTGTTTCTTCAGAATCAAATCCAAATTTAGATGCATCCTTGACCCATAGTAGCATATGTATATGAGGTGCACCTCTTGCTTAGTACTCCTTTCTCCAAAAGAAATCGGTAACTTCTCCAAGAGGTGGATTCTTTTTATTGCAGATAAAAGACATCATAGCTTGAAACCTATGATTAGAATATCTGCACACATTTACAGGATCCAATAAACACAGTTCACCAGGAGTCTTTATTTCAACATTTTTAATATTGGAATTCACTTCTCTTAGAAACTCAAGCAAATCTTTCCATGCATACTCTGCACAGCTAAGTGTGACAAACCATGTTGGTATACCTAAGTTCCGTAACATACACTTGAGTTCTCCATGACGACGATACCAATACTCATTTGTTCCACGTTGACATGCCATCAAATTGATTAACTGTGCTTCTAAATTTTCATCTGTTTTTTCAACTTTCTCCACAAATTCTTTTGCAGAAAGAAGTGATTGATGAACTCCAGTTTTAAGTATGTGGTTCACTGCATATGACAGAGAAGAGAAATCACTTTCAAACAAAAGGTGAAATATATATGGAATGCACTGTCGAAATATAGGATCTTCAGAATATAATCTTGTTGACCAATATTCTGAAGCTGGAATACGTACAGGTCGGTCATCATATTGTCCACCTTCTCCAGTAGGAAACAGCTGTGGAAAACAACAAGCTTCCAAGCTCTTCTCCCATACACTCATTGTAGTTCCCTGTGATTTTTTAATTTGAAATAACTCATTGCTGCTTCCTATTACTTCTTTTGAATGCAAAGGACATATTGTGTAATGTTCATAAATCTCTTCAGTCCTTGACTTGTCCACTTTCTTTATTTGACTACTTGAAATTTCACATTCATCTTCTAAACTTACTACCTGTTCATCCACATTTACAGTTTTGTAATAAATATTGTTCTCTATAAGATATAAGGTAACCTTTTCAACTTTCTTAACATCCACAAATTCTTGCCATATTTTCCGACTCTTTGTTGGTACACTATTTACTAGAATGACTACTGCCTCATTTTCCTCTTTCTCTCCAGCAATAGTTTCAATATTTTTCTTAAAATCCAAAGGTAAGTACACCACTCTTCCTTTCAGCCCTCTTTTCAAGTCTGTTGGTGGCAGTTTACCTGTTTTAGGCTCCATCCGAATTATAGTTTGAAAAGGATGAACAGATTGAATTAGAACTGACTCATATGTATTCAATTCTGCCAGTTCCTCCGGAATAGCTACTAATTCTAAGTTATTATGTACTGCTCTAGCAGGCATTTTGTTCTCTCCTAATTTGTTGTAATAATATTTACATATACGTTGATCACTACCTAACTCAAATCGACCTTCCACCAACAAGTTGCTAATTCTTCCCACTTACTATTGTTCTCCTTTTCACTTTTCACTTTTCACTTTTCAACAAATCAACATTCCAAGTTTGACTTTTATAATGAGTACGTCGACAACAAACACAAACATAGTTTGGTATTTCCGAGCACACTACATTAAACCTTCCAATTTCTTCTTCAAAGTGATCAGTGCTAATCACTTTCCCATCTCCTTCAACATCTGTAATTGTCAAACTTTCACTTTCTATTTTTCTGCTCTTCTGAACCAAAATATCGCATTTCAATATCATCACACTTTTTTTGAACATCTAATAAAGAACCATATAAAAGAGCTGTATTCAGTTCACTTAAACATAATGCAGGACTTTTTACATAGTACAGTTTCCTTACAAACTTGCGCATTTCTGAATGGTGTACTGCTAACATCCTCAAGTGATGAAAAACACTTTTACAAACTTTTCTTGAAAGACAAGCCAGAGAATGCCCATGTTTCTCAGTATATTTTCTTACATTACATAGATCTAGTCCTTGCAACAACTTAATCTGCTGTTTAATACTTTTCTGTGTATATTCTCGTAGCAAATTTGGCATTATATCAATAGATTCCTGTTGAATACTACAAATACTGCTACAACCCCACTTATACACAGGAGCTTGTGTACGTTTCCCTTGTACTTCTTCAACTAATATGAAGAGATTAGGGAGGCGGTGAATCAGGGAGGCAAGGCAGCACTGATTCTGCTTGATTTGTCCGCGTCATTCGATACGGTCCACCACTCAATACTCCTTAGTCGCTTAAAGACGTGTGGGATTGGTGGTAAAGCATGGGACCTTTTCAAATCCTTTTTAGCAGACAGAAAACAAGTGGTGACCCTGGGGGAGTTCCAGTCGAAACCATTTTCCACACCTTGTGGGGTCCCTCAGGGGTCATCACTTAGTCTTACCCTTTTTAACATTTATGTTAGCGCTTTGGCACCCGTTATAAGTTCCTATGGGTTTGGTATCACCTCCTATGCAGATGATACACAAATTGTGGTATCTCTGACACCAGGGGGGGAGGTTGATATGGAAGTGCGCCTGCAGGAGTGTATGCTGGCAGTGGGTAACTGGATGGCCAAGAACTGTCTTAAATTGAACTCGGACAAAACGGAGGTAATATTGTTTGGCAACACCTCTACTTTCTGGACCCCTGCCTGGTGGCCCGACTCCATGGGCACTCTCCCAGTTCCAGCTAGAAAGGCAAAAAACCTCGGCATAATACTCGACAACAAATTGACTCTAGAGCACAAAATAAAAGATTTAACTTATAAAACCATGTCCATCATCAGAATGCTGAGGAAAGTGTTACCCTTGCTGCCCCGGGATAGCAGGCACACGGTGATCCGGGCTCTGGTTATGGCTAGACTTCATTACTGTAACGGACTCTATCTGAACGCTCAACAAAGAGCACTGAATAAACTACAGATTCTGCAGAATGCGGCAGTCCGACTACTTACAGGCTCCTCTAGATTTTCCTCAGTTACTTTGGAAAGAAATCCCTGCATTGGCTCCCTGTCAAAAGCTGAATACGTTTCAAGGCACTGTCCTTGGCTTTCAAGGCTCTGCATGGCCTAGGCCCAGAATTTCTAAAGCGACGACTACAATGGTATGTCCCGGAAAGCAGCCTGCGGTCAAGAGAAGCTAAACTGGCCCGAGTCCCACGTATTAGGAAAGCTCGATGGGGCGGCAGAAGTTTTGTCTACGGAGCTGCCAAGGCTTGGAACGATCTGCCACTCTATCTTAGAACCTTGACTGATCTTTTGTCCTTTAGAAATGAACTTAAGACTTGGCTTTTCCATAATGAGTAATCTCCCGTCCCATGTCTCTCTGATCTCAGTGGCTCAGAAATTCCCAGGACAATCTAGACAGCGCCAGGACACCTCCGGGTATTTGTCGCGCTTTACAATTGTCAATAACATAACGTAACATAACATACCTCTTCAGCACTTTTACCAACTAATTCCTCTTTTGGAAGTGGACAACCATCCTGAACTTCGTAGCAACGACCTCCAGTATCAACTGTAAATGGTAAACTATTTTCCTGGAAGTAACTTTCCTCATTAAAAAAAGGCTCTCTACTAGAAGTATGTTTCCCATGTCCACTAAAGATTTTGCAAAAGTTGGTTCTGTTCACAAGTATTTTTCTTCTACTTTTCTCTTTCAACACTTTGGTAACTTTATCTAATACTTTGAGCCTCTTCAAAATCACAATGAATAACTTCTGTTTTAAAAGCAGTATCCACTATACTTTCGATATGCTGCTTCTATTTGAATTGCAGCACTTTCTTTTTATATTTGCAGCATGTTTTCATTAAATTCTGAATCACTCTAGTTCGAAAAAGTCTCTGATGAATTTCTTGAAATTGTTTTTGTCTCCGGGTAACAGATACTGTTTCTTTATCATGTTTTCTTTTCCTTGTATTTGAAATTGAACTCTCCTTCTTACTTGAAAAATTCTTCTTTTTCCTTTGTGTGATGTTATTTTCATTAAATGTTTGTAATATTCTTTTCAGAAATTGTCTAGTGTTTTTACCAGAAGAAACTGTTTGTGTAGTGCTCTCATTTTTTGTAATTCAAAATCTTTTATTTTTTGCAAATATAAATGCTCCTTTTCTTGTCTGTTTTTTTCAGTTCTTCTAGGCATTTTCAAATTTTTATCCAAATGAAATAATTTTCAGAAAAAAACAATAGATTCAATGTTTTTTTACATCAGTTCTATACATTACAATAATAACATACAATTACATAAATTCTACTGATGACTTCCAGAGGCAGTGCTGCAACGTGATGGAGCATGGCAGGGGAGCAGTAGGATGACGGGTAGTGCCATAGAACATACAGCAAGTATTGATTTAATCATTTATATACAGCTTTACAATTTACATGTAACTGCACTACCTCGTGCTTTTCACCTCTCCACCGCACCCCACCCCCGCACTCCCTCTGCAACCCACCGCAGACAAAATTTATAGATAATATTTTTAAAAATTGTAATCTATATACTTAGGATGATATTATCAACCAAACAGCACACAGAAAAATTACCATTATTAGTCTAACAATTTTATCTACAACTTTGCAAACATATCACTGCACCCAAAGCTTTAACTGGAGGGGAGGGAGTCTGAGCACTGGCAGTTTATTTTTGGGGGCCTCGAAACAGATCTCTATGGGGCTCTATTTTCGGGCCTCACAAAGGTAGTCCATTGTTTTTTTTTATTGGACTGTAGTGAGACAGTGAGACCATGCACATTGCTCACTACTAAATAGTGGAGACATCATGCCAGCTTCACACCACAACCTGGCCGGCTATGGGAATTGACAAGGGCATATTATCAAGCCCATTATCACCGCTTTAGCAGCAGTTTCCTGCCGGTAAAGTGGTAATAATTTTAACGCCGTTCTTGATAATATGCCCCGTTATCTATCTAAATTAACGTCTTACACTGAAAAGCTGCTTTACATTTATTTCCCTACATCAACCTTTGTTTAAAACGCCACCAGAGAAGGGTGGTGAACTCTAGTCCACAAAGAGCAACTCAAAGCTTTCTTGTTCTTTATCAGAAACTTCATCTGCCTCTCAATGATTATCGCCAGCCTTTTCGGCCCCTTAAGAGGCTGGATGGATGAGTACACGAAAATAAGGACGGATAGTAGAATAAAGGGCGACTGGATGGATGGCCAGATGGATGAATGGATAGCTAGATGGATGGATGAATGGAGATATGGATGAATGGAAGGATAAAGGGATGCATGGACCAGTACTTAGGATACACGGGTGGGCTGATAGATGCGTAGGATTGGTTCTGGGACAGATGTATGTATGACTATATGGGCGTATAACTAGATGGATGGCACAGTGCTTACCATAGGCGAGTGGGCTGATAGATACTTAGAATAACTGCAGGGACAGATGTATGTATGTATGTAGGTAGGAATGTCTGAATGAATTGAAAGATGGTTGGATGGCGCAGTGCTTAGGATGAATGGATGCAGGGCTTTAAGTGGGCCGGCTCTGAGCACCGGCAGTTATTTTCAGAAAAAGTCTTTTTTTTTTTTATTTGCCTGCAGTCAGAGCATGCACATCGATGTGCGCATGCTCATTTTGCTCACTACTGAGAAGTGGAGACATCATGCTACGTGAGCCACATTGTAGGAGGAAGAGCAATCCTTTAAAGAGCGTGTTTGCCGAACGTAGGATAATTCGAGGGGATTTTCTTAATCACACCCCTTTAACAGGTTTGCCCCGCCCCTTTTAGAGCGCTCCCAGTTTTTTTCCCACTTAAAGCCCTCACTGCACCATAGTAACAAAGAAATGGTCCAAGCTTCCATTTAAATGTACAATGCCACCAAGTTTCATAATTTGCCATCAACGCTGGCAGCCTTCTACCACAGTGCAAGAGTGTCTATCAGCACAAAGATTTGTTATCCACAGAAATGGTGTGTGATTTGCGTAGCTGTCTGCTGGAACACTCATCACCAAAAGGTATTAAAACATGCAAATTTGCGAGAAAAACGTATACCATACCATAAACCGCTTCATAAATGGGCCCAGTGCCACTACACCACCCTCATCCCATTCTTGCGTAACTTTACGAAATCAAAGAAAGACCCAAGCGAACCTGGTAGAGCCACTATAGCAATACAGGGACTAAATTTGAACAAGTCCCTGCCGGAACACCCAGCAACAAAAGGTATTAAAACATACAAATTTACGGATAAAACATATACCATGCCATAGAGCGCTTTATAAATTGACCCAGTGGCACTAGATCACCTTTACTAGCTACACATATGCACGTTACAAATGTCCGTGTTATAATCAGCAAAATACCCACCTCTCCCACCCCCACCCCTTCCCTTGCTTAACCATACGAAATCAAAACAACAAGCCCCAGCACTCCCGTTAGCGCCACTATAGCCATACATAGCCCCAATTTCAACAGGTGTCTGCCGGACCGCTCATCAGCAAAAGGTATTGAAACCTGCAATTTTCCAAGTAAAACATACACCATACCATAAGGCGGTTCATAAATAGTCCCAGTACCACTACACCACCTCCACACCCGCCCTTGCTTAACTTTACGCAATAAAACAAAGAGCCCCAGCAAACCTGGAAGCGCTACTATAGCCATACAGAGGCTTAATTTCAACAGATATCTCCCGAAACACTCATCAGCAAAACGTATTAAAACATGCAAATTTGCGGGTAAAACATATACCATGCCAAAGTGCGCTTTATAAATGGTCCCAGTGGTACTACATCACCTTTAGTAGCTAGACATTTGCACGTTATTAAAGTCTGTGTTTTAATCACCAACATACCCACCTCCCCCACACCCGCCATTGCTTAACCGTACGAAATCAAAGAGAAACCGCCACCATTCCTAGTAGCGCCACTATACTCATACTCGGGCTTAATTTTTAAAGGTATCTTCCGCAACGCTTATCATCCAAAAGTATTCAAACATGCAAATTGGCGAGTAAAACATAAACCATCCCATAGCATGGTTTATAAATGGGCCCAGTGGCACTACACCACCTTTACTAGCTCTACATCTGTATGTTAATAAAGTCATTTAAACACTGTAGAGTGTATAGCAGAGGATGGGGAGAGTAAACAAAGTTGTAATTCCCAAACTTTTGATATACCATCCCTTTACTGTATGTATATTAAGGAAATTCAATTGAATGAAAAAATTGACTAGTGTCTCAAAAGAGATAGCGAAACTGAGCACCGGTAAAACCCGGACCACTTAAACACCTACGTATATTCAGCACAGGAACACAGCCTGACAATTACTATCACTTGTAATGACATGTACTTTACTACTGTCAAGAAAGCCATACAGAAAATATACCGAACATTTTCATTTCTTTTTTTATCTCTCACACATTTATAAAACATCTCTTCTAAAGAAACACTCCCCAACAACTTCTATTTCATAAGAACAGACAATAATTAATATGTTCACTACCATATATTTTAGTATATCTACCTTTTTATTATTCACTAGCCACAAACTACTAAAACTATTAACTATACCCAAATGCAAACCAGATACCATGTTCATATTATATCTCAACCTATATTTAAATGATTCAAACTATGGGTATATATAAAAGGAACGTATCACTTTTACTATCTCCACCTCCTCTCCATGTAATCTCCAAACACTGTAGACGGCCTCACAGTACAACAACCTACCTAGACTTATATTCAAATCTACCTCTCATTGTCAAAAATGACACCACAACCTGTCCACATAACATTTCTGGGTTTGCTTTTATCGCTTTTAACTTAATAACACATACATCTCCTACCCCCCCCTTCCCTACTACTTCCACAAAAAGTATAATTTGCAAACGTGGGACATTTTGTTTATCTCGCCTGAATACATTAACAAACCCAAATTAACGCTGTACCTCATTTTGAAGATGACAAACTACATTTCTTCTTTGTGAAAAATTCCTAAACATATATAAAGTACTTATATACTTATAAAACAACAGGTCAAATTTTAAGCATATTTTATAACCAATATGAAACACCACACTTTACTAACAGGATATTATTTTGAAATAAAAAATACTTTCAAACTTAAAAATATCACCTCAAATACTTAATCACTACTACATAACACACCTTGTTCATTTCTACTTTAACCTTTGTAGTTGGTATGCAGATTTCAAATGTCACACACGCATCCAATTCTTTCTTTCTCACACAGTACATGTAATGCACCACTTTCATCAAGAATGAAACAAGTAATGGCACAATTTCTCTGTCGCTCCACATATAAATACATGTAAACAACAAATCAGAATACTTCATTCCTTCATCGACTTTCCAAAACTTATCTCTATTGGTTATTTTTGAATTTTGCATCTGAAAAGCTACTTAATATTCCGTGCCACACACAGGTCAGAAGTTCAACCTATTTTATCACCACACTTTCTGGAACATTCTACGAAACCTGCAGGTTAAAAGTTCATGATTTTTTTAAACGTAACCTTTTCTTTTTCAGCATATTCTCGAACATTTAACACCACATGCGGGTTAAAAGTTCAACATTGTTTTAAGTTACAAATGTACCTTCCAAATGCAAGTAGCACGTCTGGTTGAGCTTTGCACATTTCATTCTATCGTAAGTACTACACGTTTAGACTGCTCTTTATTAACCAATGACAAACATGCTTTTTCACGCAACTAATATGCACCCTAGATTTTAGTACCCAATGCTTCTTATCTTCCAATCAATTATCGTTTTCTGTGTAGTTTGCCCTTTACAAATACCATATTGATTTACCCTCGCACTCCCTGTATAACACCACCTAAGCACCATATAGAAATTACCGTGTTCCAAACAAAACTTCCTCCTACTCTGTATAAAATATTACTGACACTACTTAGACAGGTGTGGCACAGCGGCCAGGGCACATGACTTCACACCATAAGACACACAGTTTGGGCTCACGCTTTCATCCCCGACTCCCGCACTAGCTCACCTTAGCAGCATCAGACTCTACGCAATACCTCACTTAATTTCTGTACCCAGCTCAATTTCATTGGTTTCTATGAGTAGTTCACTTCGCACCCCCTCTATGGCACACCGTAAATACCCCCACAAAGGTTACAGTGCTCCTACCGTCCTCTTTCCTACTTTTTTTGCCCTTTTTTCCCCTTACTCGCTTCGACGGAATCACAAAATGGTGGCCAACACTTCCTAGTTGCAACCGCTCACAGCGCTCCCAACCAATAAGCAGCAAGCTCGTGCTCGTAATGCCTCAGCCAATCAGATGGCAGAATTCCCAAATATCGATATATGTAAATTTCGATATTTCTCAAAAACTACTTAACGGAGTTACACCAAATAAACAAAAGCGTGCTTTCTAGACCAAGACCCTTCTCCCTGCCAAATTTGGGGTAATTCCGTTCACCCGTTCGACCTGTAGCCTTGTCTAAAGTCTCCTATGGAAATTAACAAGGAGAAAACACGTTTTGGGACCCCCTTTTTTCTCGGCCCCCCCTTGATGAATCACCCCCAAACTTCCCACATAGGAGCTGATATGAACAAAAATTAGTTTGGAATATTTCATGAAGATTCATCAAACAACGGCAAAGTTATAAGCAAAACAGAAAATGCTCTTCCTATGGAAACTTGGTCCTAACTATAACTACCTACTGGCGACAGTAGGTAACATATATATATATATATACATTACCTACTGGCGGTCGCCAGTAGGTAGTTATAGTTAGGACCCTGTTTCCATAGAAAAACCGCAACATTCTATTTTGAATAACTTTGGCGCCGGTCGATGAATCCTCGCGAGATTGTCAAAACTAATGGGGCGCTACGCTCCGCTCCTACCCTGAAAGTCTCGGGGGGATTCGTCAAGCGGGGGCTGAGAAAAAAGGGGGGTCCCAAAACGCGTTTTCCCCATGCATTTTTCCATAGGACCTTTAGACACAGCTACAGCCCGAACGGCTGAACAGAGTTATTTGAAATTTGGCAGAGAGGTAGTCTACAGGTCAAGGAAGTGCCTTTTGTAGGTCTGGTGTAAATCTGTTCAGTAGTTCCTGAGAAAATAGCCTTTAAATCAATATATATATCTGTGGCAGCTTACGGTCCGCTTACCGTGCGCTTACGGTGCGCTTACCGTGCGCGTACGGTGCCGTGCGCGAGCGCGATTCTGATTGGCTGTTAGATCTTAGTAAACATTCGAATCGGTCGAAACCAGGAAGTGTCAGCCGCCATTTTCTCTCTCGCACTCTGAGGGGGGGGGAGGAAAATCAAAGTCTGAAAACATTAAAAGAGGCTTGCTAGACATCTCCCAACCACCTAGTCATGGTTATGGTGTCCCAAAAGAACCCACAAAGCTAAAAATTTAATTTTTTTTATTTTCCAAAAATCGGCGATTACGCTTACCGTACGCGTACGTTAAAAAAAAAAAAACAATATCCACGTTTTCCCCACCCCGTGTGCAAAAGGTGCCCGAAGGGCAACTTTTGTTCATTGCACATTCAAGACGTAGAACAATCAATACATAACCTTTAACAACGATGCGCCTAATACGGCCTCCGTGTGCGGACGGTGCGCGAAGCGCATCGTGCGTACATGGCCCATGTAGCGTAACGTGGGCACGCGGTGCGCGTAGCGCACCGCGTGGCCACCGTGCGTGCACGGCACTAACTGCCTAAAGTGGGCGCACCACGTGCTCACTGTGCGCGCACGGTGCGCGAAGCGCACCGTGCGCGTACGGAACGAACTGCGTAAAGTGGGCGCGCACGCCACGAACGGCGTAAAGTAACTTAGCATTTAAAAAACCGTACAAATTCACTGAAAAAACCATAGGTTTCACACACGTTATAGTTAGGAATTAGCATTTAAAAAACCTTGCAAATTCACTGAAAAAACCATAGGTTTAATTTAATTTAATTTAATTTAATTGTGGGTTTATATAGCGCTAGAATCGACTCCCGGAGGAGTATCTCTGCGCTTCGACCGCTGGGGAACCCGTCCTGGCTCACCCTGAGAGATGGTCCCTAATGGGTATCTCCAAGGTGCGACCCAGCATCCCCGGCGGACTGGGGGGGCCGTTGTGAAGATGAGGCAAGCTAATGCCCAGAGTTGCCGAGTGTGGTCCCTGACTAGAGTAGGCACCGAAGCGAGAATTATCGAGTCCGCTGACCCTGGTCCACGACCCTGCCACGTCGGGAATTGAACCCTGGTCCCGGGCCGTCCTCTGCTTGCGGGTCTGCCGCCTCTAACCAGTGAGCCACACTTCTCACACAAGTTATAGTTAGCGGACATTTTACTGATAAAAAACCATTGAAATTCCCCCGTTATAGTTAGTGCAGGCAACTATAACTCACGCGACCGCAATCCTCTGCTGATGACATATGTGTCTTTATGAAAAATAAATATTTGTAATATATGTATAGCTAAAAATTTATGGAAGAAGACATGGGTAAATAAGTGTCTAAATACAGTATTAGCATCAGCAGAGGATTGCGGTCGCGTGAGTTATAGTTGCCTGCACTAACTATAACGGGGGAATTTCAATGGTTTTTTATCAGTAAAATGTCCGCTAACTATAACTTGTGTGAAACCTATGGTTTTTTCAGTGAATATATATATATATATATGTATATATATATATATATATATATATATACATATATATATATATATATATATATATATATATATATATATATATATATGTATATATATATATTCACTTAAAAAACCATAGGTTTCACACATTTTATAGTTAGCTGGACATTTCACTCGTAAAAAATCAATGAAATTCCCCCGTTATAGTTAGTGCAGGCAACTATAACTCACGCGACCGCAATCCTCTGCTGATGACGTCAGATATTACATCACTGTATTTCGACACTTATTTACCCATGTCTTCTTCCATTAATCTTTAGCTATACATATATTACAAATATTTATTTTTCATAAAGACACATATGTCATCAGTGATGTAATATCTGATGTCATCAGCAGAGGATTGCGGTCGCGTGAGTTATAGTTGCCTGCACTAACTATAACGGGGGAATTTCATTGGTTTTTTACGAGTGAAATGTCCAGATAACTATAACATGTGTGAAACCTATGGTTTTTTAAGTGAATTTGCAAGGTTTTTTAAATGCTAATTCGTAACATGTAAGGATGGAGCTTTGCGATATGTGATACTCGGACACCGACCCACTACATCCTTTGAATGCTCATCATTTTGTAATATGTGCCAATTCCGTTTATTGAGGGAGCTGATGATGCTGTGATGCTGTGTTCCATGTTGTATCCCATGAAGAACCTTATCTTATTGTCCTGCTCCATGTTTCATGTATTGTGGTTACCGTTCCTTTGTTTTTTAAAGTGTTGTTTGTTAAAACTCTAGTTTTTTCATCAATGAGAACTTGTTGAGGATACCCCTCTCTCTGAATCTTGAAATCATCACCTTGGACTCGCTTTCAAATAGTACATTGGTGGAACATATTCTATGAGCTCTAAAGAGCTGGGTGTATGGAACGTTCCATTTGAGGGAGCGAGGCGGCCCACTATATCCATGTAATTAAGTCTGGGTGGTGAACTCCGATCTGCTCGCGGAGCTTGCGGAGTTTTCTGCACTCCACGTTACGTAGAGCTGTCGTAGTTCCAAAAAACTGTGCTTCGAGTAGCTTAGCGGAGTTTTTCTACTTGCTTGCATTCGTCAACGTAAAGTTGGCGAGCGCAAGTGAGGAAAATTCACCTCCTGGTGAGATTTTTCCTCGTTCGTGATCGTCAACATTAAGTTGGCAAGCGTGAGCATGGAAAATCAACCTCCCGGTTAGATTTCTCAACGCAGGCAGTCAGATTTCTCATTGCGAGTGGTCGCATGTGCTCGCGACCGCTCGCATTGAGAAACCATTCGTTCGCGTTGAGAAATCTGCCACTCAAGTAAAAATCTACTCAAGCGGCAGAAAGGAAGCAGTACCCGCTTGCGCTGTGCATGGTGCCGTTCGTGATGATTACACTTGCGAACAAGCACCTGGCACTGAAAATCACTGCAAACAGCATTTATTTAACGCACTCCGCTGCTCGCGGAGCTCTGCTTAGAATGGCGGAGTTTTTTTTGCACTTTGCGGTGTTCTGCACTCAAATGTGAGAGTGATTTAAATCATTTTATTTGCAGTGCTTATCATCAGTACGTGTTTCGGCTTTGTTCACAGCCTTTCTCAACTGAAATCAGCACCGTAATTTCATCAATTAATGCACTGCATGTGAGTTGAATATATATATTTATATATATATTACCTATTGGCGTCATTTGACGAATCCTCGCAAAATTTTCAAAACTAGTATGACGCTTACTCCAGCTGCTGTCTTGAAAGTTTTGAAGTGATCTACCAAGTGGGACCTAGAAAATAGCCCATGTTAATTCCCATAGGAACTTTAGACATGGCTACAGCCCGAACTGCTGAACGGAATGACACCATATTTTGCAAAAAGGTAACCAAAATTCAAATTTGTATATAGAGGGATGCGAAGGCTCCGTGACACCTTTTGATCTCATACTTAGATCTGATTGGCTGCCAACACTTCAAACCAGAAAGTGTTTACAGCTACCTTGGGACTCAGCTTGAGCCGAGTCCCACAAAACAAGGTAAAAAAAAAGAGAACGGGGTGGGGTAGGACTATTTTGACCCCCAAGCCCTCATGGCAACGTGCAGGATCCCTGAAAATGTATTTTTGTTTAATTTTCGTCGGGAGTCGCGGATCCAACTGGGCTGAAAATAAAAATAAATAAGCACGGGCTCCTGCACTTCTTTTCCAAAAGACCAGATCCTGGTGACATGAGCACTTATCTAAAGGAGGGGGGCCAACGGACCCCCCTCCAATGGCTTATGAATGTGCCCCAGGGACCGTCACCACACCAGGTCACTTTCATATGTGTGTGTGGGTGCACCCGCTGGGCATGCCTGTGACCCGGTAACCACCACCACCCCTGGGCAAGTGAAGTTGATTTAATGCTGGGGGCCTGTGCAGCCCCCCGTATCCCTGGAGATCACCACCTCCCAAAGTAAGTCTTGTTAAGTTAATGTGGGGGGCCCACATTGCCCCCTGCAGCCCAAGAGACCGCCACCTCCCCGGGGCACTATGAAAAATGAACATAGGGGGTCTGCAGTGGGCCCCTGGGACTGTCACCTCCCTGGAGCAAAGATTTAAGATTGGGGTGGTGTGGCCCCCTTTGTGGAGCCATTTATGGCCCTGTGAACTCCCTCCCCCAGAGCCGGCTCCTACTTCCTCCCAAGGTGCCCATCCTTGGGAAATAGCTGTTTGCTTTTGCTTGTTAGGAGCTGGCAGCTCCCACCAAGCCAAAGCAAAGATAACTCTGCTTTATGTAAGCCGAAGCTGTAAAACAGAAAGCAGAGTTTTCATCTGTTTCTCTGCATGCAAATATGAAAAACATTGTTCTGACAGGTAGAGTGCTGCCTTTCAGCAGCCCCCTGTCTGCCAGAGCAATGCTGGCTCCTGCAGGAGGCAGGAAGCTGGCAGGGACCTCAGGGGCCTTGAGACTCCCCCGCAGTCCCCAACACAGGCCACTGGGTGCCCTAGGGGCACCCAGAATAAAGAGGCCAGACCCCAAGGGATGGGGTCCCTAGGACCGACATCGGCCCTGGGAGGGGACCATGTGGCCCCCTCACCTTATAAACATACATGCTATAAAAAAAGGCTGTTCCCCAGGGGAAGGGGTCCCTGGGCCACAATTTGCCCAAGGAAAGGGTCTGCATAGCCCTCATCCTCATTGTAAAAATATGAAACCATTTTTTTTAATCGCCGGCCCAAGAAAAGTTGCCAGATGCCCTTCCGCCTTTCTCAAGGGACCAGCAGTAAGTACCACACAGCGGGGTTGTTGAGAGGTCATCCAAGGCCCGCGCCCTGGTGCAGTACTGGTTGGGGGCTAAAGTCCCCTTGGCTAAAGAGGGCCATTGGGGGCCAACACCTCCTCCTGTTACCTTCAGTAAGTTCCACACAGTGGGATTGCTAAGAGCTCATTTGAAGCCTCGCCCCCTTTTTCCACAACTCTGCAAATGCTCCTCCTGATGCACTATTGGTTGGGGGATGAAGTGCCCTTGACTGCTGAGGGTACTTGGGGGCCTAGAAGCCATCCTGTTACTAGCACTCTACAAACGTGCCTAGTAGTTAAAAAACCATAGAAATTCACCGAAAAACCAAAGGTTACAGGGACTTTATAGTTAGGCTCAGATTTCACTCATACAAAACAATAGAAATTCAGCAGTCATAGTTCCCTGAGCTAACTACAATTATGCCCCTGCAACATACTGCTTATAACCTCACATATTACATCACTCAGGACATGGTCCGTGACATCACTCATGACATCTCAAATGACATCACTGATGACATCATCCACAGAACCACTCAGATACCCATACAGTCTTTTGTATGTATACTCACACCCACACAACCACTCACATACCCATTCACAAACCCATACAAGTGCTCATACACCCACTCACTCATCAATAGAGCCAATTATACACCCACTCACTCACTCACTCAGACAGCCACTCATACAAATATTCACTCACCCATACAGCCACTCATACAACCAGTCACTCACCCACATACCCACTCCCACAGCCATACACTCACCCATAAAGCTACTCACACACAGACTTTATCACCTTTACAGTGACTCACACACCCATACAAGCTCTCACACACCCACACAACCACTTACATACCCATTCACACATCCATAGAAGCACTCCTATATCTGCTAACTCATCCATGCAGTCATTCACACAGACACTCACTCTCCAATACAACCACTCACACACCAACTCACTTAAACAAATACTCACTCAAACAGCCACTCACTCACCAATACTGCCACACCCAGTCACTCACTCATACAGCCATTCACTCACGCACAAAGCCACTGGCACACCCACTCACTCACAAACATAGTCACTCACACACCCACTCAGTCACCCACATAGCTACTCCCATACCTACTTATACACCCATACAGCCACTCACACACCCACTCACACACTGATACAGTCACACACCCACTCAGATCACACATGTTAGAGATAGTATAACTCATTTATAGTACTACTAGAATACTAATCTAACTTATGTAGTAGGTTAGTATATATGTTTAACAGCCAAAAACTCTTAAAACACTTATGCGCACTTGATGATATCATTTGAGATGTCATCAGTGATGGCACTGACCATATCATGTGTGATGAAATAAGAGAGGTCATAGGCATTGCATTGCGGGGTGTGGGTTATAGTTAACTCTGGTTACTATAACTGCTGAATTTCTATGGTTTTGTACAAGTGAGATCTGATCCTAACAGTAACGTCCCTGAAACCTTTGTTTTTTTCTGTGAATATATCAGTAGCCACTCTATAGGTATGGTTACTAGAGATAGAAATTCCTTGGATTTTTCATCCTTAATAATTTTGCGCCAGTTTGATGAATCTTCACAAAATTCTCCAGACCTATTCTTCCTTCTACACTGGAAGATGATGGCAAGTTTTGCAGTGATTGGTCAAGGAGGTGCGAAGAAAAAGGAGGCCCAAAACAGGTTTTGACCCAAATGCAATACACTTTTTGTATTGGCGTAGTGGCAAATGGCTGAATGGATTGTAATGAAATTTCACAGCAATGTACATTATACTATGAAGATGATCCCTTTTGCTATTACAAGTAAAGTTATGAAGTGGTTATGAAGTTATAAGGGCCAAATACTTAGTGATATCTGTAGCATAATATTTCTAAAAGTAGCATGGAAGCCCAAAAAATGAACTAGACTAGCTCCAGATTTACTACATGAATAGCTGATAGACTCATTTATGGTCACATGTTAATGGAAACCAATAAACTTGCATAACAAATAGAATACGTCTTAATCTACAAAAGTTTTTTTTTAATGCTGTCTGGCTAACAAAATAAAACTGTATACCAAACCATCTTCCTTATGCACTCCTGTGGAACAAAATGGAAAAGTGACCTAGCAGTGAGCTACACAAACTACTATATAGAGGGAATGATAATTGGCCATAACGGAAAATAAATTAATAATCTCAATTTTTATAACAGCAACACTGATAGGCTTTCATTCACTTTGGGGTTCATATGTAGCACAATACTACTAAAAGTAGCAAGGAAGCCCAAAACATTAACTAGCCTGCATATGTAAAGTTTCAGAATTACTCCACAAACAACTAAAAGACACATTTATGTGCACATGATTATGTAAACCAATAAACAAATGTGTAACAAATACAATAGGTAAAAAGAAAGAAGTCACATTAAATCTTATTTCCACTCTGTAGTTATAGTTAGGATTGCAAGGGATAGGAATTCTTCAGATTTTTGTTCCCTGATAACTTTCCACCCATTTGACGAATCACCACAAAACATTCCAGACCTATAGCATTTTACTACATTTTGCCATGATGTAATTTTTTGTGGTGAATCTTTAAGGAGTACAAAGATAAAAGGGGGGGTTCCCAAAATGTGTATTTGCACCGATACATTTGCAATAGACTACTGTATTCAATGTTGCGCAAAAACAGCTGAACGGATTTCCAGGAAATTTAGCATTTTTGGGTCCTGCAGGTAAGTATTGTTTAAGTTATAAGGCATTAACACTTAGTGATATCTGTGACCACGCAACTTTCGTGGAATTTTGCAAAATGTAATGAAACTACCATGGCACATGGTGGTTACAAGTCATTATCTGATTGGTTAATGACTGCCTGTACAACAGTTTAAGGCAGCCATGCTGTTTTAAGGCCAATTTGCAAGTGTTCTGGCTTAAGGCCTTAGATATAGGTATCTATTAGCTTTTAGATTTTTTCCCCTACCTATTACCACTTTATCAAAGTGGTAATAGGTACGGAAAAATAATTAGACGTTTCTACATATTTTTAAACAATGTTACGTAGTACCGCGGTACTACCAAGGAAGTACCGCAGTACTCAAAAAAATATATAGAGATCTTAAAAAATTGAAACAAATACCTTCATTCACTGTTTTTTACTCTATACCTGACTCACCAATATGAGACACCATGCTACTACACTATATAACACTTTACTATGCTGTACAACATGCCACTCCACTGTACTCTACTCTATTCTGCTCTACAATACTCCTCTCTACATCAATAAACTTTACATCACTCTACTCCACTGTACTGTGTGACACTCCACCTAACAATACTCCACAGGACGACTCTGGACTCTACGATTTGAGTTAGTGTGTCTGGTTATTGAGATGAAAAGAGTGTGCATGGAGGTGCACTACTGATAATAATTTGAAGATAGTGGATACATTGTAAATGAGTTATAAATATAATTTTAGAATAACATTTCTAAAGTTTGTATGGTTTAGGTTTGGTTTGTATGGGAAAAAAGTGTTCCTAACTATAACACAGCTTTATCCTTTGGCTTTTTTCATATGTTCAAAGGAAATATGTAATTTTGGCACATTTCTATAGTGAAGTCAGCCTGAAAAAAACAGGTTGATAAAACTTCATTTTAGTGAAAGTTAAAATGGCAAGATGCTTTTGTCCACACAAATATATTATTTCTTTGGCAAAAAAAATATTTATTTTAAAGGATAACATGAAAAAGAGTTAAGAAGGGAAAGGGGTGGGTATACAAGATGGTGGGAGGTGTGGATGGGAAAATAGTAAGGAGTGTGTTAATAAAAAGGGAGAGGCAGTAAGCAGTTTGAAAATAGGGAGTAAAGTAAGAGGAGGAATAAGAGTTTGTAAATAAAAAATGGAAGCAAAGCTAAAAGAGGTAAGGAGTTTGAAAACAATGGTGTGGGAGTAAGGAGTTCGCAAAATAAGGTGTAAGCAGGAAGAAGAGTAGGGGATTTGAATAAAGGGATAACATGGTAGAGTGAGTAAAAGGCCAAAAAAGTAATAAAGTGGCAGGGGAAAAAGAGATTTATTTAAAAAGGAAGTAAAGTGGGAGGGAAAATTTTGGGTTTCAAAAAAGGGAGTAAAGCAGAAGTGGAAGTAAGGCGTTTTTTAAAAAAAAGATTAAAGTTTGTAGGGGATTAAGGGGTTTCGAAAAAGGGGTACAGTGGGAGCAATGGTTTGAAAAAAGTGAGTAAAGAGAGTGGGAATAAAGGTTTGTAAAAATTAGGAGGAAAGCAGAAAGAGGTATAAGGTGTTTGAAAGAATTGCAACAAAGCGGGAGTGGGATTAAGGCGTTCACAAGAAAGGATAATGAAGGAAGGGGAGCAATAGGGCTTGAAAACAGGAGCAAAGCAGGACTGGAAGTAGGGAGTCTGTAAAACAAGGCAGTAAAGTGAGAGAGGAGTAAACGGTTTGGACAAAGGGAATAAAGCAGGGATGGAATAAGAGGTTTGTAAATAAAGGAGTTGGGAGTAAGGGGTCCCAATTTAAAGCTGGAAAGGGAGTAAGTGGTTTAAGAAAGAAATAAAGTTGGAGTTAAAGGTATGTAAAAATGAGAGTGTGAAAAAGAAATAAAGTGGGAGCAAGGTTTGGTAAAAATAAAATGGGAGTAAAGTGGGAGTCAGAGTAAGAGATTTCACAAAAAAAGGAGTAAAGCAGAAAGGGGATTAAGGACTGTGTAAAAAATGTAGAAATTGGGAGGAGGAGTAACAGGCTTGTAAAAACAGAAGTAAAGTGAAAAAAGAAGTAAGGTTTAGTTTTAAAAATGGAGTGAAGTGGGACTTGGACTAACACAATGGGGATGGAAGGCAGGGAAGAGCATCTGAAAAAAGCATTGAATAGTGAATCCCAAGTTTAAAAAAGAAAAAACAAAAATCAAACATCAAGAAACTAAAGTTTATTCCCTATACTGGCAATATATGTTCTATACCCTCTCGAGATTTGGCATGCCAGAGGAATATATAAGTTGGGTGAGGGTGCTATACATCAATCCCATGGTATGTGCGTGTACGAGGCAACATATTTCACAGCAGTACAGAGTAGCTTGTGGTACCAGACAAGGATGCCCACTGTCACCCTTATTGTTTATTTTGGCTTTAGAGCCTCTCCTGAATAAACTTTGAACTATGACAGGTCAAAGAGGGATCACACTAGGGACCAATATACATGTTGTCTCTGCATACACAGATGATTTAATTTTATATTTCAGAAATCTGGTCTTGCAGTCTACGAACCCATACCTACTATCTTTGATACCTTCCAACGGCTTTCAGGCCTCGCTATAAATGAGACCAAGTCCTATATATATTCCTTCACTGACGCAACACGTATCGGTCCCATGTGTTTTGGGAAGTGGACGTTTCAGAAAGCACCTACTACCTTCAAATATCTAGGGATTCAGGTATATAGGGACACAATAAATATACTAGACGGTAATTTAAACCATACTATAGTTGCGCTCAAATCCCAAATACAATTCTGGACTTCTCTGCCCTTATCAGTAGCCGGTAGAGTGGCTATTGCCAAAATGGTGTTGCTTCCCAGGTTGTTATATTACCTCACGAATTTCCCCATCATTGTCCCTGTGCAGGTTTTCAGGTTATTAAACTCCCTATTAATCGACCTGATACAGGGCACAGGATGCAGGCGAATCTGATTAGTAAAGCTACAATTAGACACAAAGCAGAGGGGACTTCGGGCACCGGACCTGAAAGCTTATTGCTATGCGAGCCAACTACAGGGGCTGGCATACTGGGTGGCTGATCGGAACCTACAGGAGATTGATATGCCTTGTCAGTCATGGGAAAGAGGGGACATACATACACTCTTATTACCCAATAGCAAGATTCCTCAGTCGGCTCCTCATCTATTGCGAGTTGCGTTGCTGTACTGGAGGAATGCTTTGCAATACACGAAGGCAGTAGCTCCATATGCCCCTACTATCCCTCTCTTAGGTATCCCCTCGCAGATGGGACCTGTTACAAGTAGGAGAATATTAGTCTGAGGGGATTCGGGAGTAAACACGGTGGGCATGCTCTTCTCAGACGGTGCCTTGATGCCACATGATGTCTTTGTCCGAGAACATCGGGTACCAAATACATTGTTTCTCCTGCATGCTAACATCTCTCGATACATTCGCACCACTTGGGCACCGGAGTGAATAGAACCAGCACCACACGCATTACTTAATATGCAGTATTTGTGGGAAATGGAAAGCATCTGACTAAATGGCTTTATCGAGGGATCCGCATGGTGGCCGCAGTGTTGCTCCAGTTCCTCCGTAACAGATGGGAAGGAGACATAGGCCGTGCATTCTCTGATAAGGAGTGGGACATTCTGTTCGAATATCCAAAGAAAATATCCAGGAACACTAAATTTACATTTATCCAGCTCATGATCTTACATAGGGCCTATTTGACCCCGCACAGATTGAATTCCATGTTCCCGGACGCAGTGGATAGCTGTCCACGCTGTCACTCATCGGAAGCGGAATTAATACATATGCTGTGGAGTTGCCCAAGATTAAGTCACTATTGGGCATCGGTATGTAAGATAATAAAAGAGGTTGCTCCGGTACTGAATAATGACTCGCTGGAATATTGTCTATTGGGGCTAGGCCCAAGAGGGAAGAAGGGAAACCCCATCAATAAATTTTCTAAATTGGCGACAATATTAGCCAAGCGGAATATTACCATGAAGTGGAAGGCCGCTAAATCACCATCACTGCAGGAATGGCATAACGAAATGGTAAGATGGGGCAGGGCAGAGGGGGCTGACCTGAAGAGGGAAGAACACAAGGGATTGAATAAAAAACCCATCTCCATGGAATGGAATGTGCTTTTGGAAGACTTTATAGCAGTTGATATACAAACGTACTGAAGGTCTACATAGATGCCCCTTGAGCCTTTTGACAGAAAGATAAGAATAGGTTGGGTTGATGTACGTCTCGATTATACAGTGATAATAACTGTTTTAATGTGGTGCACTGGAATTCCACGATTATATAGCATTGGTGTGGGTCAATCAGATGTGGAGGATTTTGGCTGAGTCTGTAGGGGGAAGGGGGTGGGTGTAGGGATTGATCTCAGTTTTTATTCATAGGAGAGACACGGTTACTAGGGATCGTCATTATGATCAGTTCTTCTGACATTGTGTGGTCAACTGTGACGTAATCATAATGAGCAACGACAGGAAAGAAGAGCAATAATGGGATCTGCCTGGTCTGTTATATGTCGACTGTTGATTCTGTTGCATATGTGGGATAGTACTTTATTATATGCTTGTATGTGCGTTCCTCCTGGGTATTGATAAGCTGTTATGTAACACTACCAGCTACTGTCTTCTGGTTTATTTTTTCTCAGTATGTAAAATCAATAAAATAAGTTAAAAAAAAAAAAGAAAGAAACTAAAGTTTAGTCAACCTGGTAAAATCCATTCAAAAACTGTCTACAATTGTTCCAAGAAATAAATTCTTCATAACCATTTTCTCTGTGTTTTATTTTCATTATAATCACGTGAAACACTTTTGAAGAGGGTTCAGACTTTTTTATAACACAAACATACTTACCAAAGGAAGATAGGAATAATATTTTGTTAACAAATACCTAACGCAAAATAGACAAAAATGGTTCTGATTAGGATTACAGCTGCAGTAAAAGAAAATACAAGAGAAGCTGAAAATCTCAAATTTATTCAAATAAATTAAGAAAATTGGAGTGGAGCTTTTCACTTGTGCATAATAAAGAGCCTTACTACATGAAGTATAGCGTTGTGATTAAGGGTACCCAGTATCCCAGATGTCACAAAAATAAATGTTTAGTTAATTGGGGGCAAAGAGTATAAGTAGAATTAGTAAAGTGATAAATTCAGAGAAATTACAGAAGCGAGAGAGGGAGAAGCACTTGTGCTGCTGGTGGCATTTCTCTGCATACTCCTTGAGGAAGGGTTATGTCAGAGGAGGGGAAAGGCTGGTAAGGATGGACTGGCCATACAGGCATTCCACAGCAGGGTGGGAGGGTAGCCCCAAAAGCAGCACACACTCAAGCAATCAATCAATCAGTACTTGTAAAGCGCAGCGTATCACCCATGAGTGTATCCAGGAGCTGGGTTGCTGGGCTTAGTAGAAGATCCAGGTCTTGAGTTTATTCCTGAAGTCCATCAGCGAGTGTCATTTTCAGTGGTAGAGGACATTCCAGAATTTGCGGCGAGGTGGAAGAAGGAGTGCCCTGCACTGTGGCTACAGCGGATGCGCTGTGCCTGTGCAAGGATGAGGGAGGTGGAGCAAAGGTTTCTGGGTGGTTGGTGGAAGTTCACGTGGTGATTCATGTATGCACGTCCTTGGTCATGGGGGGCTTTGTAGGTGTGTGTGTCAGTAACTTGAATTGGCATCTTTTCTGGACGTGGAGCCAGTGGAGGATTCTCAGGTGTTGGTGATGTGGGTCCGATTGGGCAGGTTGAGGATCAGTCTGGCCACTGAGTTCTGCATTGTCTGGAGCCTTCTCATGAGTTCAGTGGTGGTTTCTTACAAGCTCCATGACTCTGTGTCACACCCTGAAGCACAGAACTATTTAGCCATTGTCTACTCAAAAATGGACTGTAAAACCAAAAACGTATCAGACAATATATTTGGAAAATATTTGTGGTAAATAAATTGTTTGGCTCCAAGGAATTTTGGAGATACCCTCTCTCAATTTTGCCTAGTTCTGGTAGGTTTCAGAGCTTGTTTTGCTCACTGCCATGTGGAGTTGGTATTTTCCAGGGGGGCTGCTTGTAGCTTAGAGTACAGCTGTAGGGGAGCGTGTTGCACAGCACTGTGCAGAGTGAGGTAATTACACAATGATGGACAAAGGGCCAATGGCTGGAGGTTTCTTCCTCTATTATATTCAAACCCAACACAGGTGGGCTGGAAAGGCTGTCATGCTCACATCTCTAAATAAAGGGTCACTTCAAAAGTGTGATTGTGTAGTGGCAGAGTGTTTGGCTTAATGCGCTGCACTTTTCTTAAATTCCACTCTCTGCTGCATAATTTACAGATTTTTACAAATCAATTTTGTTTCCAGGTCAAAAGATCAAAAGTTACTAAAGAAAAGTCCTGTGTTGTGCAGTACCTGCAGCGGAAGACACTTTGCAAAGGTTAATTTACTCCCTTGTGAGTGCTGATTGCTGTGTTCAGTATTAAAGTGGTACCAATGAAGTGAACCTTTTGCTGGGACACTATAATGTACCCAGTTGATGTACTGGGTAAGAACTTTTGTCTGAAGCATTAAATAAACTCTAAAATGTATGTGAATGTATATTAGAGGTGGGTGAGCCAACAAATTTACAGGGAGGGCCAAGCCAGCGTAGGCTTTGGCTTTCAGAGCACCAAACATCATGTTAAAATATGATGATTTGTCTTCAAAATTCAAAAAAGCATATTTCTTTAACACAGGAAAGAGTTTCTCCTTAGTGCATCAGATTATGGGGCATATGTATCAAATTCAATTTTTGCGATTCTCAAATTGCGATTTTTAGGGAATCGCTATTTGAGAGTCGCAAAACGGGATGTAATAAAAAATTCGCAAATGTTTTGCGATTCCTTGGCATTCCTTAATTGCGATTAGCAAATTGCTCATTGCAATTAAGGAATACCTTCTCATTCATTCCTATTGGCTAGTAGGCCCATGGGAATGAATGGGAAGACATTCTCATTTTGCGATTCGCAATTTGAGAATCGCAAAATGAGAATGCAATTTCAAGGGTGCCAGCGTGTCGAAAGGACACCCTGTTGCACCCCTGAAATATGTATGTGTGCACATGTGGCACATATACATGCCCTAAGGGCATGTCTGAGCATCACATGGCACTTTGAAAAATGCCAAAAAGTGAATTTTTCAAATAAATCGCAAATTACCACCAACTTGAAGTTGGTGGTAATTTGCGATTCCTTACGGCCAAATTGCACTTTTTCTAGGCTTCATACATTGCAATTAAGGATTCCTTAAATGCAATCGCAAAATAGAGAATCGCAAATTTTGCGATTCTCTTATTTGCGATGGCCTTTTGGGATGATACATCCCAAAAGGCCTTTTCCCGTTCGCAAACGGGCCGAGTCTGAGAATCGGCCCGTTTGCGAATGGGAAAAGCGCTTGATACATATGCCCCCATATCTCTGCAGAAAGAAGTATTTATTAAAAGTGAGAGTTTTGAAATATGAGAACAATTCCTGCCCTCACCATGATGAGAATGCTATTAGTAGATTAAGAGACAAAATGGTTGTTTGTACTCTAGATTCTTATTATAACTGGAGCAACATTGTAGGCTATTAAGTCAAACACAAGCGAGGTTTTCGTACAGCACACATCCTGAAATCACATATTAGGAGGTACGCTAATATGTCATAATAACTAAAAGTAGGTGTTTGCCTTAGATCACAAATTTGGTCAAACAGGGAAGCTGGGATTGATCCCAGATGTTCCATTTTCACACTGTGCGAATTTGTCACCAGATGGGTGTTGGTTTCTGCCATCAAACGTTAAGGCTTTGTCCATAATTCTTGTAGGATGAGAGTGTGACCAGCGGAATCCACATTTATTTTTTGGCAGTTTGTAATAGTGCAAGCCTTGCTTAGGAACACAGGGGTGTAGCACAGGCCCCTGCGGCGTGGGGTGGGGGTGCCCAACCCATTTGGGGGACCCCATTATGTCCAAAACAAAGGAATATCTGGTAGCTCACGGGCCCTTCATCATATTCTGCAGGAGTCCCCATCATTTTGAGTTATGCCACTGCAAGAACATAGTATAGCTTCACACCAGACACTGCCCAGGGTATGCGTTTTTTTGTTTTTTTTTGCAGAGGGAAACCCCGTGAAAATAGGCATTCTTTCTAGACAAAGATCACCTTTTCTGCTAAGCAGACATCACTTTTTGCTGATCATTCCTGTCTGTAAAATCGTTCTGACCTCAATATCGATAGCTTTGCTCCAGCAATCTACTTCGATTAAGAACGTTTTGACTGCATCAAAATGATGCCAATAACGCCCCTCCATTCTGGCCCAGTGCTGTGCTGATGAAGATCCGCGAACAGAAACTCTGTTCGTCTTTCAGTTCTTGTTTTGTATTGCTATATTGATTTTTTTTATACTTCTTTTTAAAGGTGTTTGTCAACCAAATAAAATAAAAAAGATAAATGGCGTTCCTCTGTTTCCTTACAGCTCAAAAAATCATTTTTACTAAGTAATATTTTCAACAAGATCAGGGGAACGTGTATATTTTTCTATTTTAAGGGACCTTCCTATTGTGCCTGGTTTTGTGTTCCCTTTCAATGTGTGCCAATAATAACAAAATGGAGAGAGAATATTGCATGTGTTGCAGAATGATACATAATTTGCCTTTTCTTGAAACATAATTTAGCCACCTTACTTCATTTGGTCCTTCTCTGCCACATAATTCAAGTCATGTCAACATCCTTGCAGTGGATTTAGATCCTTTCCTGCCAATGTAAGAACACAACCAGCAGAACTGCATCTTGCAAGCCAAGACCTCAAAGCCTGCCTTGCCAAACAGAATGATACTCAGTTTAAGGTTTTTTCAAGATTGGCGTTTACAAAAATAAAGTATATTCCAGACACCTAAGAAAAAAAAATGATTTCAGTAAAAAAAAAAAAATATATATATATGATGTGCAAATGAAACTGTGTTCACCTTTAGCAAATATGGAAACAAGATTACTGGGAGATTAAGTAAATTCTCAAGAATTATGTAATTAATCATTCGAGAAAGCCAGAATCAACTCCGGTACAGCGATCTTTGGAGCTCCCTTTGCTCAGCAATAAGGCAATTTACTGCAGTGTCACATCCTGTTAATGCCAATATTTGGTGGCATCCAAAGGCAGCATTAAGGTAGCACGGATTCAGGCCGCGAGACAAACCTAGGCAGCCTGATTCAGAAGTCTGAAACGTGAGCAAAAACAGTGGAATGAAATGGGCTCGGAGAAATTACTGCTGGTGAAGATTGTTACCTAACAAAAGAACACAGCAAGCACCCATACATTTCATCCACAATTTTTCCTTTCTCACTACCTCTCAGAAACACCACTGGATCAAATAAAGTATATCCCTGTGTCAGCACCTTGTTCGCATCACGTGTGTTCATGACATTTACAAAGATGGCAGTCACGGAGGGTAACTTGGTTACGCCTAAAATGGCAGCTTTCTAACTGGATCTCGTTGCATGGTACGTTTGGGAGACCAGTTCTGACGTGTGGGGATCCGTTCATGGGACTGAGCTATGCACACAATGTGGGGAACTGGAGCTGTCACTAATAGTGGCAGCACTGAAGGAAGGCTAGCTCCCTGTGTGTCTTCCATTGGCACCTGTGGGCATCCCTTCCCCATCATACCCCAGAAGGTGGTGCCACACCCAGAGCCTCGCGTAAAGACTGTTTGCATCAGACCTTAATTTGTAAAAAACATAAGTATGAGGGCTCTCGTCAGGAGGCCACTGCAGCTTGCACTACACATTGCCCCTGTCATACTGTTAATGATAGTAAGAATGCAACTGCTAACATTCACACTCCTACAAGTGTGACAATGCAGACTATTTCAGGACCCCAAAGCTATAAGAATATTGTGGGCGGCAGGTTATAGTCATTTTTAATATATGTTAAAATAATAATTAACTGTTGTGGTCATCTCTAAATTAGCTAGACAGCTCCACCTTGTGGCAGACTGCCACAAGCGCTGGTGTTGAGAATAAAGTGCTGGTTCTGAGCTCCGGAAACCAGTGGTTCAAATTAAGCACTGGTTTGCCTTGTGGACCAGCTAGAACAGCTTGCCCTTGAAGTCATGAGCAGAGTGAGACTGACTCCCTTACCTGTGGGAGACCCAGCACCAGTGACCCCACTGTGAATGGATTGCTGTGGAGTGACACCGTTGCATAGGAGGTGGCATGCTGAACGGCCCCAAGGATCGGTGAGTCGGGGAGATGTGTACAACCTATGTACCCCCTTTTTGCCCAGGACTGCCGGCAGAAACCCTGATGGTGTGCAAGTGTGCACTTGGAAGGTACTACTAATTGCCCTCTGCTGCTAACACACCTGTGAGGTGGGGGGGGAGGGGGGCACTCTTCTCTAAAGTGGAGGCTAGCTGGGAGAGGCACAAGCAGATTGTTATCCCGCTAGTCTCCTGATCACTCAGATCTACTCATGGAAGGCCCCATGCAACCAATTGATTGACTTTATTAGAAACTGTTGCATTTGGCCATGAAAGCAATTAACTGAATTGAACATTACCTCTTGTCATTGCCTACCCATAGAGCGGACTGTACCTGAGGACCACGTAGACCCCCCATATGTGTGCCACTGTGCATTTGTCTAGGAGTGGTGAGATAGTGATGGGAGAGTCCAGTTGTGATATCACGCTTGTATTCTGTGTTAATGACAGCAAGGGACTCTGAGTACGAAACAGCCCTCCTTTTGAATGCGCTGAATTGGAGGCACTGTTCCTTGAAGCCAGGCTCACTCATTGATTCCCTTAGAGTCCTTCTGACCCTCAGTGGGCCCTCTCACACCTGAATAAAATTGAAGACTGAGCACGATGGCCTGTCAGGCAAGAGAGCTCTAGACAACAATGACTAGGTCTGCACCGACAGTGACACCTCACCATAGCTTGGGCCCAGGGTTACTGGTGCTTTCCACCTGTCAGGTTGCGTGAGGACTTTACTACTTCTGTGAATCCTGCACAACAACTTTCTCTCTTGCAGTACTTGTCAGGTGGTAAACAAAGTCACTAATGCTACAACCATCACACCTTAATCTGCACTGTACCCTATCTTGAAAGAGATCTCTACAATATGAGATGCAATGGGACCTCTGGACTCAAAGAGATCGAGGGTGTCATTTGAAGTCAAATCAATATTCCACAATATTGGTTCCATTCACAAGTGTCTGGATTCAGAGGAAAAGAGACCCGATGCTGCAGTAGAGAAACTGGACAGATGAGGAGACCTGACATCTCTGCAGTAAAATTACAGATTTAGAGAATCACTTCTATAGAGCCAACATCTGCCTGTATGGGATGCAGGAAGGGGATGATAAGAAATATCCACTTGGCTTCTAGGTGGAGATTCTCTAGAATATTACCTGCACCAAATGGATAAAGTTCCAGAGAGCGCATTAAATTAGAACCGAAATCCCAATAATTTGAACAAGACTCACCCTACTATCAGGTGCCTGCTGCGACTACTGCATGTCCATCTGATTTTTTAAGCTTCAAACAAGAAAGAGTCCATTTCTTAGGGAGGGCCACCCTTTTCACATAATGGTGGATTGCTCCCATGACACAAAGGGTCCTAAAGCCTGCCTGAAAAAGTGGGAAATTAAATAGAGCCCACTGGAACCTGCTGTAACTGTGGGGACTCTTGACAGGAAAACCACTGAATACTCTGAATCTGATGAGTTTGAGGACTTTATGGTCTCAGTGGATTCATCGTCCATGGAAATACTTAAGGGTCACTCAGTGGATTTCAAGCAGCATGCTTCTACCTCGCCTTCATAGGGCCACATCCTGGAGCTGTGTCTGAAGGTAGGAGACACAAGAGCCGATTTTAAAGGGTAGGCCTACACTAGATTGTCGAGGCCCTGAAAGAACAGTTGGAAAAATCTTGCTTGCCATTGAAGCCCTCAGTTGAAGCTTAAGGGATGTGGAAACCTGATGATCTCAATTCCAGTACTCACACCAGAACACAAATTATGGGCTAGATGTACGACCATTTCATTTTGCAACTCCCAAATTGCAATTTTTAGTGACTCACAATTAGTGAGTCACAAAATTAAATGTACTAATGTGTCTCAGACTCATTTAGCAATTCCCAATGGGGTCGCTAAATGACCTACATCATTAATATTCATGAGGTAGGCCGCAATTTGCAACCCATTGGGAATGGCCTGTAATCACAGGGATGGTGGCCTGCTGGGGTCAGCAGACCACCATGTCTCTGATTGATTTTTTTTCTGAAATGTAGCCCATTTTCCTTAAAGAGGGTAGCTGAGAGCCAGGTTGAGGTCAAAAACTTGCAGTCACAGATACCCACATGGGAACTGCACCACTCAATCTCTTGTGCAGTACACTCCTCATATATATTAGACCATATCTGACCATCTCTATCTGCTTCCTCCCACTGTTTCCCATCTCCCACAGCCCTGCCTGTCGATTCTTCTGCAATCCTAGTGATTTGTTGTTCTCTGTTCATGACCGCTCATTCTCTTCTGCACGTACTGACCCTTCCTTGATGATGTCTCCAGACTTTTCTACCGATAGGCCAGTGAACATCATGAATAAAAATGGCTTAACCAATGTTCTCAAAAGTACAAAGGTCCTACCCACATAAACATGGGGGCAGACATTGTGTGGATGCAGGAGAAACAACTGTCCACCTTCAATCAGAGAAGATTAGGAGGTTCTAGATGGGGTGGGTGATCAGTAGCAGCTGCTCTGTATCCCTTTTTAGTTATCAGGAGAGAGCCTGAAAGAACTATAGAAAGTGTGGCGGAGTATTCTTGTTAGGAAGTCCTTCTCTCACAAATGCTCAGCCCATGGACTAACCCAATAGTCAGATAGATCTTTGCACTACTTAAGAATGTAGACTCCATGGTCACTGTATGCTCTATGTGCACCCAATATGAGCAAACAGTGCTTATTGCAACTCTAGGCTCTGCATACAATTTGGCAAAATGTGTCTCATCATGGGTGGAGACAGGAACCTTGCACCTCACCTTGTACTGGACAGGACTGGACTGGTAGACAAATGTAATGCAGCTGAAAATGCCCTACTACATGATCTCATTGGAGAATCGTGGTTTATGAGTAAATGGTGCCTGTTACAACTCAGCAGTTGGTACAGATCGGCACAGGATTGATCATGTCTTGTGACATATTAAACAGTGGTATCTCTGACCATTCCCCCATCCAGTTGTCTTAAATCTAGGTCATATAATGCCTGCTATTCCAATTGATAGATGCCAGAGGATACCATATCAGAGTCTAATAGACATCTTAGAGCATTGATACAAACTTTTAAGGATCAGAATAAACATTCACAGTCTTGTCTGCCCACAAACTGGCTACCGTGGCTATAGGCAAGGCTACAGTGAGAGGCTTGTTAATCTGCGACTCAGCAATAACCAAAATGGAGGAAAAGATGTGACAATCTTATTTTGAAGCTGAATATTTGAGGATCAGGGCATAGCTAGCTCAGTATTCCGGCAGCCACTGCAATTTCATATGCCTAAACAACAAACATTAGGTAAAACTGTGTAGACGTTTTGACAATTACCCTCAAGCAACTTGGAAAAGAGATACTTAAGAACAGGCTAGAGAATTATTACTGTATCTAGAAGTCTAGAAGGTGATGATGTGGGACATCTAAAAATGGCATTCCAACCTGAAGAAATCTAGTCATATAAAAGTGGATGCTCAGTGTCTGAAAGAACTTTTCTATCCACAAAGAACCAGACTGTGAAAGATACACTTTTTGTACGGCTTGTTAAGGTCCTGATAAATTGAGGGACGATTTTTGACTCAGGATTGGGTACGTATTGTTGCTTTCATAAGTTTAATAATGAAGATACTATTTGTCTGCGCATTATTGAAGGATGTCACTCCAAAGCATGTAGAACCAAATTACTCAAGGAACCTCTTGTAGTGCCTAAAATCTTGCAGATGGCACACACAGAAGTGAAAGCAGAATCACATTCCATCAACATGCAAATCAAAATGGAACTCTAAAACAAGTACATCAAGTGTCACTAGGTGAAAAAGGTGTCAATAACATATTAATAACAGGGAAAAAAACAAGCTGTGTTACTAATGTGGATGCACATTTCTGCCTTTGGGTGTTTATTCAGTACTGGGTCAGTAATGACTTAAAAATGCAGCAAAGTGTTTGCAAGAGCAGCAGACACTTAAATACAGAAGATGGCACCTCAAAAAGCAGGTGGAAAAGAAAGAAAATAAATACAATATATTAAGCATATGGATGATTAAGAGTACGGTGGAAAGGAGCGCTGTGTCAGATCAAAATGGAAAACAACAGGAACTATGGGGCATATCAGCAACAACCGGCGATAATTATCGCTAAGCGCACTTCGCGCTAGGATAATTATCGCCGGCTATCGCTTGTTTTTATCGCGGAGATAGCGCGCTATCAGCGACGCTTATCTCCAGAGCGATAAACACAACCGAGTTAGCTACCAAATGTGCAATTATCGCTGGGATTCCAGCGATAATCGCACAACGTTTGGCGCTACGTTGCTGATAGGGCTACACATACTTAGCCATGATATCCATCTTCCATAGGATATCATGGCTAAGTCAGTTTAAAAGCAGGCGTACGGAAAGTAGCGCTAACCGAGGTTAGCGCTACTTTTCTTATCGCTCTGCAGGCTAGGGTGAGGCTTGATAATAGGAGAAATGTCGGTTAGCGACATTTCTCCTGTTATTCTGGGAAGGAACGCCCACTTTGCATCTCATTAGAGATGCAAAGGTCGGCGTAGGGAAAAAGGGTGCAACATGCGAATATGCATGTTAGCACCCTCTTGCTGATAGGGCGATGGTTTTATCTCCGCTTTTCTTGCCTTTAAAGCCAAAAAAACGGTGATAAATCCCTTGCTGATATGCTCCTATGTTGGATGTAATACTGCTTCTGTGCAACTCCGATCTCTTCAGCATATTCGTATTTTTGTTATTGACAGCGGTGTAATATGCAATATCATGAGTGCATTAGAAAACGAGAAAATCCACATAATCTCCTTTACATGTTAATGTGTTCCAGCAGAGTGCTAGCAGATCAGTGCAAAATCTGAGAATGTTTAAAAAGGCTATGGGGCATATTATCAAGAACGGCGTTAAAATTATCGTCGCTCTAGCGGCAGGAAACTGCCGCTAAAGCGGCGATAATGGGCTTGATAATATGCCCTTGAGAATTCCAATAGAAGCTCACGTTCTGGTGTGAACATGGGCTTCTATTGGTATTCACAAGGGCATATTATCAAGGCCATTATCTCCGCTTTAGCTGCTGTTTCCTGCCGCTAAAGCGTCGATAATTTTAACGCCGTTCTTGATAATATGCCCCTATATTCTATGTCTGTCTCAGGAAGAGAGATATATAGTCTAAGAGAAGTCCCTGCATCGAGTCTTCCTCGTAATGTTGGTGGAGCTACTGGCAATAACTTTAGCGTGACCTCGGACCTCCATGTTCAATTAAGTTTCCAACACTTTGGGTAAATTGAAAGACAAGTAGACGACTTTACACAACAGTGAAGCTCATTCAGCACTTCAAATGCACTCAATGAGTATTAGATCATCTTCCAAAACAAGCAGAACTTCAAAGCCTCTTAGAGCAAGACATCATAAAGCGAGTGTCAGGCCCCACTATGGACACTTCATACAGTGTCTGTAACATAACAAGCATTGGCAAAGCCAATAGGTTTCACCTATGCGAAAGCTATTGTCTTTGTCAATGTTTTTTACATGTTGTACAGCAGTTGAGCTGCTGTGCAATATGGTTTAAACTCTTTTTAAAGTGCTATGACGCGGCAAGCACTGACTGCGTCATAGTGCTTTTGTTTTTGTTTTTGTTTAGGCCATGTTACACAGCAACTCAACTGCTATTCAACATGTATAAAAACATTGACAAGGCCAATAGATTTTGCATAGTCAAAACCTATTGGCTTTGCCAATGCTTTTTTGTCTTACTTCTTAACTCCAAGAACACACAGTTTGTTACTGACTGCACCTTGGAGGCAGCCATCACGAAAACATGGATGAGAAGATGTGGCATAACGGCCACAAATGGCGACTTTGGAGATGGGGTACCAGGCTCGAGTCTTGGTATCGGCTCAACATTCTATGATTCTGGGCAAATCACTTAATCTCCCGTACCTACCAAAAATGAATGTGTCCTTGTGTAATGTAACTGGTGCTCATGTAAAGTGCTCCAAGTCCTTTTGGTTGAGTTTGTGCACTATGGAAAAGATATAATGGAGGTAGGGAACTAGTGACAGGGTGGGGAAGGGGCATGCAGCGACAGGAGTGAGGTGGTGGGCGGGACGGGCAAGCAACGAATTGCCTACGTACACTGGGCAAATCACTTAATCTCACTGTGCCTACCAAAAATGAATGTGCCCTCGTGTAATGTAACTGGAGCTCATGTAAAGCTCTCTAAGTGTTTCCGGCAAAGTTTGCACGGTATAAATCAATCTGTGATGGATGCCAGAGGGAGGCAACTAGAAACGGGGTGGGGAAGGGGTATGCAGTGATGGGAGTGAGGTGGTGGGAGGGACGGACAAGCAACAAACAGAATGCGAACGCTGGGCAAATCACTTTATCTCCACATGCCTACCGAAAATGAATATGTTCTTGTGTAATGTAACTGGTGCTCATGTAAAGTACTCCAAGTTTTTCCGGTCGACTTTACACTATATAAAACAAGCTATGATGGAGGTAAGAGGGAAGCAACTAGCGACAGGTTGGGGAAGGGGCATACAGCAAAGGGAGGGAGGGAGGTGGTGGGAGTGATGGGCAAGCAATGAACGGGGAAGGACATGCAGCTATAAGAGTGAGATGGTGTGAGGGATGGGCAAGCAACTAATGGAATGCGCACACTTGAGATGGCCTGACAAACGATGCACTCTTATGGAGTGCTTCCCTGTAAGTTAAAAAAATATAGGACCTTTAAAGTGTGTGGCCAGTTGAAGCACACTGGCTGCCAGAAGCAGTACTTGGTCCAAGCTTCACAGCAAGGACAAAGACTTGAAGCCGAGCAGGAAGCTGGAGGTAGGAGGAGGCACTGACCAACAGGAGGCAAGGAAACTAGAGTGACGTGGGAGGCAAACAATGTTACGTAAAGATAAGTAATGGTCAGGCTCTCAGCCCCTTTTAAGATATTTTTTTAATTACAAGAGATTTCGCAAGCACGGTGCAAGCACTGTACAGGTGAAACTTTAGAAAGTAGCTCAAATGTTTGCCTTTATTTAGATATGCAATTACCCAACACTGTAATAGAAAGAAAAAGCCACCCTGCACCATCCTTAAAATAAAAGACTAATTGCTTAAAATTGAATATCTGTCCTCTCCAATTTGTATTTTGACAAAGGATATCACTAACTAGAACTGGATGAATAATTAATATAAATTACAATGTTCTCGACTCACATGGGACTATTAAAAATATAAGATTAAGCTTTTGGATATCTTTAGCAGCTGAAATGTTTTCAAGAATACATAAGAAAAATCATCCAGCCTGTGAAATTTTGTTTCAATTATAGTGATCACATTCTAGTTTTTGGTTATCATGAAGAAGAACATAATGCTCTTCTCAGAAGGAAGCGGGATTTACCCGCAATGCTGACAAATGCGAACTGCATATAAAGAACTGGCATTTTTTAATCATACTTTTTCAAGAAAAATGTTGCATCCTGACCCAGAAAAAGTGGTGGCACTTCACAAAACACAAATTCCCAGTGATACTTTAAGTATCAGTTCCTGTATAGGAGTGGTTAGTTAACTCGCCAGACATATTCTGCATTTTGCAGATATTAGCGTTCTATTACATGAAATAACGAACAGCCAATTTTTGTAATTGTTATGATGCGTTCCAAAAGATTACATTAGAAGGAACTTCTGTAAAAAAATATAGCTTACTTTGACCCACATTTGTGATCAGAAATTACTGTTGATGCAAGTTAAGTGGGGCTTGAAGCAATACTGGCACAACGTATACCAGGGCTAGAAACTCTGTGGTATATTGTGTCTTACTGGTGTCAAACACACATATATCCAACCAGTATAGGAAAACTTAGCAGTGATGTGGGGCATGGGAACATCTTAGTTATCTGAAATGTAAGTCCTTTAAAGTTGTTACTGATCATCAAACTCTCCTTGGGATCTATAGAAATTCACATACTTAGACACCGTGAGAATTTGAATGTAGGACATGCACCTCATGGAATATGGCTATATGACTGGACAAAGATCGGGTAAAGGTCATAACCCAGCAGAGTGCATTTCAATGCATTTGCTTCTCCAAACCAACAAAAAGTTTTCACCAGCAGAAGTATTTGTTAACTCCGTCATCCATCAAGTTCACGTCTAAACGACTGACTGATCATTAATTGATCTAAACGACTGACTGATCATTAATTGATCAAGACTTTGCAAGATGATTGAACAATTCAAGAAATAAAAAAAAATCTATCAATGAAATCACTGCAGATATTTCACAAATACTACACATATCTGGAAAACATAAGGAGGATTGAACTCTAAGCATGCAAATACATTCAAAGTAAATTAACTTCAAATTAATTAGTTCTACAGGAAACTAATATTTTCATTCCTTACATTTCACACAAGAGTAGTGGGTTTGGCACATGAAAGACTCTGAGGTCTCGAGCAAAAAAAGAATTTCCGATGGAAAACGTGTAATTTCTTGGTCTTGATTTATTAATAGATAGTACTCAATAATGCTGCCAGTTTTGTCAAAGTATTCAGAAGAATTGTCAACCAAAGAAAGTGATCATATCAGAGTGGCCAGATGCTGTAAACATGTAGTCATTGATATTATAGACCTCTGGATTCATGTTATTATTCGCTTGTTCTCAATGATAAATATTCATGATTAGCAATTGTACACTAAATCACGCTCACTTCAGTTTTAGCAATGCTATCTATTTAGGATAATATCTTTGCAGCATGGATTTTTTCATCAATTCTAAAATATTATGTCAGTGGGGCTTGGAGCATTACTGGCCCAAAATAGACCAGGGCATGTTTCGCTAGGTAGATTGTGACTTATGCAGGTGGCAGTTCAACTAATGTTGAAAAGACATATTTACAAACAGACCAGAACAAATTAGCAGTGATGTGAGCAAGAGAACATCCACATGGACTACCCTTCAAACGAGGTGAATTTGGCTGGCTGATTCACCCAATATTTGAGAACATATGTTCCAAAAACCCCAAGGACACTGTGGAGTCAAGCCAACGGCATGGTGGAAATGTTTTTGGCAACCATGAAGAAAACTGTAAAAAGAGTCAACGAGGGCCTGATTACGATTTTAGTTGATATTTAACACACCTCATAAATAGTGATACCACGGGTTACATTATGTATTGGGTGCAATCAATAACACCTTTTATGAATTTGTGGGGTTATAGCATGCGGAGTTTGGTGTTTAATGCACCAAAATCCACATGATAGGGTATATACTGTATGTTTTTCCCCCAATAAATGTTGCCAGGTTTGACCTGCAGAAATTTAATGAAGGTTGAATTATTTGACGCAGCCGATAATTAGCAGATGCGTAAAATACCTTCAACTCGTAATTTCGACTGTTACGTAAACAGGAGTTTACGCTTGGGTCAGAATTAACCAATCCACTTGTAATTGGACCCTTAATGGAAATTTCTGTCAATCAGGCATTGTTCCAAGTTTTACAAGCTAATCGAGGAACTCCTCCTGGATCCATGAATCTCCATTAGGATTGATATTTGGTCAGGCACACCGAATTTACCAGCCTCAAGTTAAGTGTTTGCCGCCTCATGAACATGAAATGATTGTTACGACTGACAAGGCTGCAAAGAGCAGGATGTTGTAAGACACCATGTGTCAATTCTAACATCACTCTTGGAGAGTTGGTATTATTGTGACAAAAAATAGATTTGCTGTTTCAAAGCACTCCTCAGAAAGTCACAAAAGTAAAAGGGACTGTGAGGTTTCTGCTAAATCAAGTCAGGCATCCATAGCGAGAAGCTGAACTTACCAATTGTTTATACATTTTGGAATTCGACAAAGAATGCAGGGAAACAAATAGCTCAAAATCCAGCATGTCCTAAGAGGGGTTATAGTCATCCGGTGGTTGAGAAGGGGTTGAAATAGGTGGATGTCATTGATCAATAAGAACTATTCTCCACCCACAAAGGCACATTGAACAGATTTAGGGCATGACTTAGACTTAGCTGGAGTAAATGCAGTCAGAGTTGTGGAGGACTTAACGTCCACCATCCTGCCTTTATTTGACTTGCCAAATTTGGAGTTCACCACCGGTCCGATGATGAACTCTATGGGTTTGTATGAACCTCCATCACGGTGGTTTATATCAACCCATTTAAAAAGTTAGTGTGCATCTGTCATTGATGAAGCACCATTACACCAAACCTTTGAAAGTTTTTACTTTACCAAAGGCAAATTCACAAAGCAAGAGTTTGTTTATGGAAATGTAAAAACTAATGGTTCTAACACCAGGGAAGAATTCCTCCATGCTATGGGGGTCACTTATTTTTACCTTCCATCACCACAAGGATATTCCCAGAGTTGATAGTAAAAGAAAAAGCCATACGACCACCCACTCCAAATAAGGCGGCTGGCCAGATGGCTTACTTCCTACAACCCATCTCCCTCAGGCTGTCAGAGGAAGGTGTACCCCAACAAAGTAAAATTTACTCCGTAGGTGTAAACCTGGCAGTCTGCCCACCTCACAATTGGGTGGGTGGACCGAGAGTTTGGTGGATAGGGTGCTCCGTTGCAATTGCAATAGAGTAATGCGTCCAACAAACTCAAAATCAGGCCGTTTGTTCTTCCACAGTTCGGTACAATTTGAAAGACATTTTTCTTACTCTGGTGCAATATTATGTAATATACAGCATTTGCATTTTCATTTTTCTTATTCTTCTACCTGTATCCCTTTTCAAGAGAGGGACAGATGTTATGTTTTCATGTGGTGACTGATATGACAGTTATAAGCCCAAAAGTGGTGCCCCAATCAGAGAGATGAAGGAATTTGTAAGGTTCCTGGTGATAATGTTGGACATTAAAGCTGAGTGTGTGGAACTATTTCTTTGGCATAATGGAGTAGAGCATTAACCACATCTGTTTACCATCCAGAGGAAAATGGCAAAGTTGTTAGGTTCATAAGAGTAATTAAAGGTGTATTGCAGTTGGGAAGAAATAATAAGAAAGACGGATTTTAGAGTTTAAGGAGGTTATTTGGGTGTACTGCATATCTCCTACCATTTTGGGGCATAGTCAGTTCTATAGGTGATAGAGCGCGATTGTGCTCTTTCATTTGTAGGGGTGCAATATAATCATGAGTAGTTGGCACCTACACATATAATACTTTATCGTGTTAACATCTGGTTATTAGAATGCGTAACGTAATAATGTGAAAGTAAAGTGATAGTTATAGTTTTGTACAATGTGGAGAAATCAACATTGGAATCGTGTGCTATTCGATGAAGCTTTAATGTTTTGAGTTTTACATGTGACTTACGAGAGATAATCCGTTTGCTATGTAACGCATTAATCTAAATTTGCACAGTAATAATGTGTATGTATACGTGTGCTTAATGATATCTCATGTTGTTTCTTATGTTAGCCAAATTTTGTACGCCTCATGTGTATTTCTCCCTGGCTCACTAGGCAAGTTTGCTAGTAGAATTCATGTGTATGCAGAAACTGTTCTTTCTCGCATTTCTGTTACAGGTGGAGAAATTCATCCTTGTTAGCTAGAATAACGCTTTTGTTTTAGGAGCTAGGCTTAGGGAGGTAAAGATACATTTGAACAAGCGGTACTGATAATGTGGGACGGTGTTCTTTCTCTCTGGAGAAGGCCTGGGAATCAATGTCATCGAACAAGAGCCTGGGAGCACCATTGCTGCATGGAAAGTTACCAACGAGAAGGTGTCCAGCTGGATGGGATAATCACGTGATGTGATGATGGGTGTGTCCTACGATTTTGTGTTGGGGTTAGGGACAGAGTCCGGGGGACTTCTGCCGGGACTGGAGAGGAGAGAGCATCTTAGAACGATCTCTGTAGCTTTATGCTGCTTGACCCATTCAACATGAGTTCACTTCTTAGTAAGTCTTCATATGCTGACACCTTTGCCTGTGCTTGCCTGGGAAATGGTAAGTAGGGATGTCACACTAGTGATAGTGTAGGGACAGACTAATGCTTTTTACTTATGAACCGCCAATGAAGAGAACTATTGATGTTGGCGCAGTAATCTTTTGCGTAATGATATTGGGATTAGTCATTATGTGCATGTTGCACCGTCTAAATTTTGCACGTAGATTTGGCTTTGTAGAAGTGCCCATGTATTTTTACTCCCTCATCTTGCCGTGTTAGTATGTTCAACTTTCCTTGGCTTTATAATAAACTCACTAAATTTTAAATTCGGAGTCTGTATTCCTTCAGTGACATGGGCAACTGGAATAATAAAAAATAATTGGAAACAGTTTTTCTCCCCTCCACACTTTTAAGCAGGCAACAAACAGCCATTGACCAGGGGTTCCAGAGTAAGTCTAGAACTTGGAACCCGGCTCTTTCACAGGGAAGGATGCCATTTATTTGGAATAACCCTGGGTGAATGTCTAATGTCAATGAAGATTGAATGGTCACCATTAGTACGGAAGGGGAACACTGAAAGAGTGCAGGTCACTCAAAAAGTATTATGATTCCAAACATGACGTCAAGAGTGTATTGTTGGATGTGGTAGATTTGGTCATGGTGAAACATCAAGGTAAGGTGAGGAAAGGTGGATGTGTGTCCCTTGAGGGTTATTAAACTATTGACCAACTTTACTGGACTTAATGAAGGCAGGGAGTGGACCTGAGCAGACTGGCCAAATGTGAGGAAGTGGTGTACAGAGTGGTGAAGATGTGCAGGAATTTGGAAGTAATTTTGACTGGTCAGACAACGACAAAAGCAACAGATGATGTACAGAATGCTGAATCAATCGAACATTCACCTCCAGTCACAGAGTTAAATCCATTGGTTTTTTTGCATGCCACGCCTTTCCAGTTTAGACCCAGCCATATGCAAATCAGTCTTGACCCTGTTCCCCATGGGAACAGTCCAGCCCGAAATGCCAGGCCAGGTCCTCCCTGGACCAAAAACAGGCATCCTCGGACCAGTTTCAGGGTTTCACCCCTCATCAGCCAGGATAGCTTGAATCTCGTGGTGTAGCAAGCACCGGTCCCATGTTTGGGCATACCCTTCCCTATAAGGGCGATAAATTGAAAAAGAACTGATGATGGATAGAATGCTGAATCAATCGAACATTCATCCCCAGTAACAGATCTGGGTTAAATCCATCGTTTGATTTGCATGCCACACCATTCCAGCTTAGACCCAGCCATATGCAAATCAGTCATGACCCTGTTTCCCAAGGGAACTGTCCATCCCGAACTGCCAGCCAAGGTCCTCCCTGGACCAGAAACAGGCATCTTAGGACCAGTTTCAGGGTTCCACCCCTCATCAGCCAGGATAGCTTGAATCTGGTGGACCCACTTAGGGCGGCAAATGCAAAAAGAGCAGATGATGGACGGAATGCAGAATCAATCAAACATTCACCCCCAGCCACAGATCTGGGTTAAAACCATTTTTTTTGCACGCCATGCCATTCCCATTCAGACCCAGCCATATGCAAATCAGTCTTGACTATGTTCACTATGGGATCAGTCCAGCCCAAACTGCCAGGCCAGGTCCTCACTGGACCAGAAACAAGCGTCCTAGGACCGGTTTCGGTTTTACCGCTCATTGGCCAGGATAGCTTAAATCCGGTGGCGGGTGGCATTGTGAGCAAAAGAACGATGGATTTGACCCAGGTCTCTTGACTGGGGGGTGAATGTTTGATTTGCTCCGCATTGCGTCCATCATCTGTGTGTCTTTTGCTTTCTCGCCCTAAGTGCGCCAGGTATGGCCATACATGGGTCCCTTGCTCACTGTGCCACTGGATTCAAGCTAGCCTGGCTCATTAGGGGTGATGCCCTGAAACCGGTCCCAAGATTCTTGTTTCCGTTCCAGGGAGGATCTGGCTTGGCAATTTGGGCTGGACTGTTCCCATGAGGAAAAAGGTCAAGACTGATTTGCATATGGTTGGATCTAAACTGGGATGGAATTGTGAGCAAAAGAACAACGGATTTAACCCAGAACTCTTAACTGGAGGTGAATGTTTGATTTGCTCTGCATTCTGTCCATCACCTGTATGTCTTTTGCTTTCTCGCCCTAAGTGCCCCGGGTATGCCCAGGCATGTGCCCCGGGCTCACTGTGCCACTGGATTCAAGATAGCCTGTCTGATGAAGGGTGATGCCCCGAAACCGGTCCCAAGATGCTTGTTTCAACTCTAGGGAGGACCTAGCTTGGCAGTTCGGGCTGGACTGTTTCCATGAGGAAGACGGTCAAGACTGATTTGCATATGGTTGGTTCTAAACTGGGATGGCAATGTGAGCATAGGAACAATGGATTTAGCCCAGATCTCTTGACTGGAGGTGAATGTTTGATTTGCTCTGCATTCCATCCATCATCTGTGTGTCTTTTTGTTAGACAATGAAGCATTAAATGAGTCAGAATCAGTCAGTGAGGTTGTAATGTAGGCAATGAGAGAGGGATTGTAAATGTTTCCTCAGCTCTCTGTGTAGCAGGGGAGATGCTGAGTACTTCTTCCCTTTGTCAATCACAAGAAGCATGGGTTGGTACTCCTTGAGGGAGATTTGGGCATATAGTCACACACCCTGAGGCCTATGAGATTATGAAACTTGTTAATGATGTCACTACACTTAATTGCTATGCTGTACTGATTAGTTGTGATCCAGCCAATTTTTAAAAATTGTTTTTGGGTGTTTCTTCTTGGTTCTCAAGGGGGGGATATGTGGTGTTGGAGTATTTCAGAACTATGCTATATAGATATTAAACATAAAATACATCTATGTTGAATGTTTACTGCTGTACAATATTTGCTATGAACTTTATCGTCAGTGTCCTGGAAGCCACGGGTGTGGATGGAGATGTGGACCAGGGATACAATAAACTATCATTTAACTGTGAAGAAAGCGTTGTGAGCATCTTATATTCTCCAGCGCGTGGGTAGGTTTTTTGTACTAAGGCATCACAGAAGGTATACAGTTTTTGCCAGTCCACGTGTGTCTGCCCGTGTGTTTTTAATTTATATGTCTGAACCTGCTGTGTAAAGCTGCTCCTAATGATGCACAATTTGAGCCACAATAATTTTTGGCCACACCTCTTCTATCACGGTCCAGAAAAGTATATGAGTTTTGTAACTCATTTCCTCACGATAAGCAACCAATTTCCTGGTCAGGTGTGCCACACTTATATTGCACCTTTGTCCCCTTATCCACAGCCCAACATTTCATGTTTTTATCCTGATTTACTTCTTGTTAAATAAGCACAAGAGTAGATAGACTATGCAGTGAGCATAGCAGTTGGTGTGATTCAATTGCTTCCTGGGAGCATTCAGATTTAGATCTATTGAGTTTTTTATTTTGGTGAATGCAAATGCTACACTGACAGCAACTATATCAGTGACCCTCTGAGGCTAACAACACTCAAAGGGTAGTTTGATTCTCTTTCTTGCACTAATATCTAGGTCTAGTATGCACTAAAATATCCTTCAGAAGAAGGGATCCTCTTGAGTGTGATTATCAATCATGGGCACTTTCCAGTTTTTCACAACATTCTTTTTGATATTGTTAGGCAGAGGAGAGAAGGTAGTAACACAATTGATTTTGGAGTTAGATGAAGTCTCAACTTTCTCAAGGAGTGCATTATTCTAGGTGCACTTCCTGGCTGTTTTAATGAGTTGGTGGGATACCTTTTAGCTGCAAGCCTGGAAGTAAGCACTTTCACCTGACTCACAACATTTAAAATGTCTAAATAGTTCCTCCTGATACAGAGAACGAGGGTAGATTACCACTCAGCTGTTATACAGTAGCAGGAAGTTGCCGCCTGTAGTTTATTTAAATTCTTTGCTTGCCAACCAGCCTTCTGTGGCATAGCTAAGAAAGCCTAGAAATGAAAATTGATGTCACTAATCATTATTTCTTGGCCATTTAAATGTTGTTCAGATACATTTCCTCTCCTGTCCAGGTGAAGAAATGATCTATATATCTTTTCCATACTGCAATATTATTTAAGTATTCTTTAATGTTAGATATTTTTATTTGTTCAGAGTGAGGACCAAAGAGGTATGCCAGGCCCAATACGAAGTCCAAACCCACTTTCTTCAATTAATTTTCCAGAACAAATCTAATTCAAATGTAAAAAATGTAAATGAAGCTCCAGATCTGTGCATGCCATGATGAAGATACTGCGTGTCTCCTATGGCCACTCTGTCTCAAGATCTCCTCTGTCACCCTCAGGGTCTCCTGTTGGGATATGGTCTGAAAGAGTGACTCCGCATTAGGGTTGGCCTGTACCTAAATGGTTTTGTTCTACAAGATGCCCTTTATCAGATTTTATGAGATTGAGCACAATGTAGTGTCCTTTATAAAAGCTGGGTTTTAAACAACCTCTGTTTTAATAAAAAGTCAAAGAATGCAACAGATGTTCAAGAATCAATCTCTTTCTGGACACACTGGAAGATCAGTGCTAAGGGATCCTCTTTCTTTATGTATTCTTGGAAGGATGAAAAAAAAGATGTTGTCATAAGATTGTTATTACACAATATGTCCACCTTCCATTTGTTAAGCATCCAAGATCTATCATCTTCATTCACAAGGGCCTTTGTTTCAGTGTGATGTGTTGCAATGGATGCCCTCTCAAACATGTTGTGGCTGGTTTCATTTGACAGCAGTAGTGGTCTTCTTTACTTTAGATCTGTGGCCAATATCACCATAGCTCCCACTATGTCACTTGATTGTATCATGATCTCCTACATATTTTTAAGGTTCTTAAGACCCGTCATGCTGATTTTGACATATTATTGAAGGGTCAATGGGAGGATTGCTTCAGAAATTCAATGTCCTAATCACTAGCTTTTCAAAAGTTAATATTTCAAGGGTGAACAGATCGGCTAAGGGGTTGAAGAACCAAAGCTTTCTTAAGGCCTGGTGTCTGCTCAATGATTCCCTCATTGTGTCTCAGACTACGGCTCCTGAACAATTGTTGTATTTCAGCTTTAATCTGGAAACAGTTGTCTGTTTGTGGGCAAAAACCCAACACCATCTTCAGTACTTCTCTTACCATGAGGGAGAGCGTATACTCAGACAATTTCACCACTTAAGGACTGATTACGAGTTTGGTGATCTCGCAGTGGGCCACCACGCCAGCCCCCCGCTGCGAGACCGCCAACCCCGTAGTCTGACTGCCTGCCACATTATGAGTATAATCCTGGCAGGCGGTCCTGCGGCAGCGGTCCTACGGCAGTGCCTTTCTTAGGCTCCTAGGAGAGCCTTAGAAAGGCACTGCCGTAGGAGCACCACAGCCCATTCCTGCATGGATAGAAATGCACAATATTGGGTAGTTCTTTCCGTGCAGGAACAGGGGGTACAAAAATACAGGGAGGCACACCATGTGCCCCCCTGCATGCATGGGCCCCAAGTTGCCTCACTGCCAACCTTTCCATGGTGGGGCTCACCACAGTGAAAAGGGTCGCAGAGAGGCAACTCGAAATATGCTCTGCGATGCTGTAGCGGCACCACCAGCATATTGCTGCCTCGGACCACTGTGCCACTGCCATGAGATCAAGGATCCTGGCGTTAGCAGCGGTCCAGTGGCAGTCCCCCTGCAGTACTTGTAATATGGCGGGTGGACCGCCAGTTGGGAGGAGCACGGACCTTCACCACGGTTACGGCGGTTCCATGGATAGCTAAACTCGTAAACAGGCTCTAAATTAGTTGCTAGAACTGTGTCTGATTTTGATTCCATGCCACTCATGGTAATTACCGCATCCAGTTGTCTGAAAGTCGGCCTTATTATATGCCCTCTGCCCTGGAATGCACGTTGCCCACACATTTTTACTGGAAAACAACTTCTATGTAATAAGAGAGTAAAATGCGCAGGTGGAGTATTGAAAATACAGAACCAATCCATCAAGTCTGATCACAATGCCTTTGATTTGTGCAGACTGTCTGGTTGCAAAATGAATATTGGCAGCTCACAAAGAACTAACAGAAAGCTTAAAACTTACCCATCGCTTACCCTGGGTTTACTTTCTTGTCACTCTCATTTGCTTGCTTCTTATTCAATTGTTTGCCTTGTACATCTTGTGTATGTCCCTCTCCTGGAGCATACCCTCTTTACTTGTGTTCTTTCACAGTTCACTTTTAGGGAACAATTTTTTTCTTTTTGGCTTAAGCACTCCATTAGAGTGAATTTGCTTTCCAAATGCCTCCCTCTTCTGCTTCTCTACCCCTCAAAGCTCATGTTGTTCTTGCCCATGTGCTTCTCCCTTCACCCTTTGTTGTTCTCCCCTTGTGTCCACCAACCCCCACCCTCACTGTTGCTCTCTCGCTCATGTGATTTTCCCTTCCTCCTTCCCACTTGTTCCCCCTACCTGCTTGCCTTCCCCAATTGTGGTCAAATTGCATCTGGTCCTTCTACTTTTTAAATAAAAATAGATCTTGCCTGTGTCACATGCATATGGTATGATGCATGCATACTCGCCTACCGAATGATGTGGCTGCCTTTCCACACCATTTTTTTCCCTCCTCTTATGTTCATGCTGTAAATGATCTGCATTTTTGCTGATGCTGTACAGCATGAACAAAGGCACTTGTTTATCCTGGATACAAGAGGGAGCAGGCCCAGTCCTTCAGTGCTCCTCTCAGGTCACAGACTAAAGGTTCAGTTCTCCTCTGATCTTCTGCAGGTCAAGAAAGTGTTCTGTAGTGGTGCATGGAGGGGCTCCCATTTTTGCCTCACACTAGATAGCTGTCGGTAATGACTCGTGAGCACATCTTAAGCAATGGGTTAAAAGTTTTTTGGGCCAATCCTACCCATTTTGGGCATTTTCAAGGTGGCGAAAGTCTTTGGCCACACTAAATTTGGGGTCTGTGGGCTGGGGTATTTGTGGTGAGTGTACACTCAATCAATCAATCAAGTTTCTTGTAAAGTGTGGCTACTCACCATTTAGGGTCTCAAGTCGCTAAGAGGGGGGTGAGGGATGGGTCTGTGGTTCAGTTGAAGAACCAAGTCTCGAGGCCCTTTCTGAACCGCGGCATCGATGGTGATTGCCTGAGGTGCTGAGTCAAGGAGTTCCAAGTCTTCTCAGTGAGGTAGAAGGATCTTCCTCCAGCCGTGATCTTGCGGAACCGTGTGATGGTGGCCAAGGCCAGTTGGGCAGAGCGGAGACGTCTAGTGAAAGTGTAGAAGGAGATGCAGTGACTGAGGTATGCAGGTCTGGCATTGTGGAGGGCTTTGTAGGCATGCATGAAGATCTTGAAGGTAATTCTTTTGTTGATAGGAAGCCACTGAAGGTCTTTCAGGTGACCAGTGATGTGGCTGCAGCGGAGGCGTTCTGGATGTTCTGTAGTTTCATTAGGAGTTTCTGGGTGGTGCCGGTGTAGAGCACATTGCCGTAGTCGAGTCCGCTGCTGAAGAGTGCATGGATGACAATTTTCTCAGACTCAGTGGGGATCCACTGGAAGATCTAATGAAGCAGGTGGAGCATGTGGAAGCAGGAGGACGACACAGCGTTTATTTGGAGGTTCCTTGAGAGCGAGTAGTCGTGGATAATGCAGAGGTTTCATGTGTGGTCCGTGGGTCTGGAGGTGGGGGTTCCAAGCGCTGCAGGCCGCCAGGGGTCTTCCCAGGCAGAGGGAGTGGAGCCCAAAATGAGGACTTCGTTCTTGTCTGAGTTGAGCTTGAGACAGCTGTCCCTCCTCCAGGTTGCGACTGCCTTCATCCCATTGTGGAAGTTGCTCTTGCGGCTGTGGATTCATCTGTGAGGGAGAAAATCAGATAGGTGTCATCTGCACAGGAGACAATGTTGAGTCTGTGGCTTCTGACGATGGCTGCAACTTAAGTGGGGCCATGTAGATGTTGAAGAGAGTGGGGCTAAAGGAGGATCCCTGAGGCACTCTGCAGCTGGTCTTTGTGGGTTCTGAGTTGAACTGTGAGAGTCTGACTCTCTGTGTTCGGCTGGTGAGAAAGGAGCGGATCCATTCTAGGGCTTTGTCTTGGATGCCAGCGTTGTGGAGTCTTGCGCAGAGAGTGTTGTAGGAGATGGTGTTGAAGGCGGCTGAGAGGTCCAGGAGGATGAGGGCAGCCATCTCACATTGATCAAGGAGGGTGCAGATGTCATCTGTAGCAGCGAGGAGAACAGTCTCTGCGCTGTGGTTGCTTCCGAAGCCCGATTGGGAGAGATCCAGGATGTGGTTAGTTTCGATGAGCTTTGTGCGTTTAGCGTTGATGGCTTTCTCAATGCCTTCTGTTTGGAAGGGGAGAAGAGAGATGGTTCTGTAGTTGGTGAAGTGCGTCGGGTTGGCAGAGGGTTTCTTCAGCAGGGGGTTGATCTGTGTGTGTTTCCAGTCTTCAGGGAAAGTAGTGGACTCGAAGGAGCAGTTGATGGTGAGGCAGAGTTCGGGTGCGATGGAGGTGCAGGCTCTGTTGGAGATTTGGTGAGGGCAGGGATCCGAGGTGACTCCGGTGTGGATGATTTTCATGATCTTGAGGGTGTTGTCAGAGGTGAGGGTGGTCCAGTTGGGCAAGGTCTGCTGGGGTCTGAAGCCACTGCGTGTGGTGGTTGTCGGTGGGGTGAGTGGCTCTTGGGTTGCGAAGCTGCCATTGATCTCCTTGATCTTGTGGTGGAAGAAGGTGGTGAGGTTGCCGCAGAGGTCTGAAGGGGGGGGAATGTCTGCTGTCTCTGTGATGGGTTCGGTGAATTCTTTGACTACGGCGAAAAGTTCTTTGCCGTTGTGTGCGTTGGTGTGTTCCTGTATGGCTGCTTTCTTTGTTGTTCTAAATAAGTGTTATGTTATGCTAATATAACTTCTAAAGCACGACTGTTACCCTAGGGTGTCCTGGCGCTGAGCACTTGACTAAATGGTTACTGTTGAGTTAGTGGCTATAACGTAAATAACCAGGTTTTCAGACCTTTCCTGAGGAAGAGGAAATCAGTTGCATTTCTGAGGTAGAATGGTAGATTGTTGCAAGCTTTTGCGGCACAAGTAGTAAACCTCCTACCCCCCAACTGGCTTTTTTTACTGAGGGAGCAGTCACTTGCTTTGCTGTTCCAGAGCGCAAGATTCTACTGGGAACATTCCCTTTAGAGCCTTGTAAACCGTACAAAGGGCTTTAAATTGCGTCCAATGTTCAACTGGCAGCCAATAAAGAGATCTTAGGGGCATATTATCAAGGAAAGCGTTAAAATTATCGCCGGTTTAGCAGCAGAAAACTGCCGCTAAAGCGGCGATAATGGGCTTGATAATATGCCCTTGAGAATTCCAATAGAAGCCCATGTTCACACCAGAAGCCCAATATTTCTGCCGCTAAACCGGCGATAATTTTTAACGCCGTCCTTGATAATATGTAATAATATGCCCCTGTGTTCCTTCCTGACCGAGACAAACCTGGGTGTACTCGTCTGTGGTGGTGTGTGGTGATGGCGGTTTTGAAGGCCCCGTGGTCTGCCACAATCTTGCTGCTCCTCCCTCTTTTTTTGAGCCGTCTGCAGGTGCGCCTGGACTCTTGGAGGGTGAAGAAGAACCAGCTGGCTTTCTTCGAGGACTGCATGGCCTGAGGGTTTGCTCAGGGGAGCCAGTAGTAAACCTAGTATCCTCCCACATCTAACACTAAAATCCAGTTTGAGCCAACCACTGTATCCCCACCATAAACCCAGTGACATAAGTTTAGTAGCAGAGACCTGCAGCAACCAGACAGTGGATCCACAATAATTGCCTTGGCATCCTGTTCTATCTCTTTTCAAGTGCGCTCCAAGGGGCATATTCTCAAGGAATTATCGGCGAGTTATCAGCACTGTATCGCAGCCAAAGTTGCAATAAATATATCACCCCATTCACAAGCTGGTGCAAGCAGCCGATATCACCAGTTTTCCGGTGATAGCACCTCCCCTGGACCAAGACACTGCAAATCAATGGCACGAAAACATGAACAAAAGCACCCGCCTGATGTTGCACAATTGCAACAATCATCATACATGTGAGCACCGAAATCCTGATTCATACATTCACCATTGAAAGACCAAACAAAATGTCACATCCTAATTTGTCACCAAACCACTATTTTGAAGAGTCATGGAGGGGCATTCCTGGACCATCTGTGACTCACAGCCTGCAAGACAATATCCAAGATAAGAAGGTGTGTCAGGCACTCATCAAAGGACAGGGAGAGAGAGAAAGAGAGAGACTGAACAAGGAGTGCAAGGCCAATCGGGCCCTTGGCTCATGCAAACATGCCAACAGCTGTGTGTGTCTCGAAATCTGTGCACCCCAAATCACAGACAAGGCATCAAAGTCAGCACGAAGTCCACATCACATCCAAGAAGCGCAAGCAGTAGTCAGACTGATATCAGGAATGAAAGCCCCTTTGTCCCAACATACAAGGCTGAATGTGGCTGGCACACCCTGCGTGAGATACCATACCTGCCTCCGACGACTCCCACACCACGAACTGTGCCAATGAAACACCAACGTGCCCACACCCCACACACACTTGTCCCTGCATGACCTACACCTGCAAGGGATGCCCTTGACACATAAGTTAAAAACTACTCATATGTCCAAACGTCGCACACACATACGACTCATTGCCCGGAGCTGTGGCATATCGTCCACCGAACTTCCGCCGGTCTGAGAAGTGCCAGTGCCACGTGCCCAACAAACACAATGGCAGGCCTTCCCAGTCACATGCACAACCCCTATCACGTGGAACTGTACCTTGCACGAATGCTCCATCTGTTGGGATCCCTGCCAATGGCAGTGTTGTGAATCATTTTCTGTCGGAGTGTCCGTCTTGCCTACGTCACCTGCGTCCAGCCCTGGTTCCACTGTCGAACATGCACATTCGAGTGGCCCATAGAGGTCTGCCTATCCAACACAACAGTAGCTGAACTGGATTATGACTTGTGGGTGCGCCCCCTGCTGGCCCACAAACAGGAGTGTCGCCGGAAGAGCCGTGCATGGGATGCACTGATCTCTGGCGTATGTGCTGGCAGTTGCGCATGGGAGATTGCACAACTCCTCGTGTGCAGTGACCACATCGGGGTGCTCCCCTATTGGGCTGTGTTGCGGATCGGGGAAACGGCGTGGACTGAGCACATCTGCCCGGACCAGTTAATGGATTGGCTCACCCTGGTGTTCCTTGAACCCGACAACGACGTACTATTGGAACACATTGCACATGAGGCTGCGCTTGCATTCATGGATGAGTAACTACGTTCCTGCAGCCACATCGGATTGTCACCCACAGCACAGGTCCCAAAACCTTGTTGTATCGTGGGGAATGCTCACATATCCCACCACTATAGAGGACATGTCTGCCTTCGTCTGGACTCTGAATGCATGTGTGTGGAACTATGCGCATGTACACACACCTGTGCAAGGTGATGCAGTTCCATGGTAAGAGCAGCACAGTGTCTTTTGGCAAAGTGAAACATTCGGACACACTGCTGGGGGGAGAGCACACACATGGCAATGTCGCACCACATGTGACCTTGTCGGACCCTTCCACCTGATCACTGTCAGCAGAGCAGACAGTCAGCGCATTCCGGTGGCAGAGCACTATGCAGACCCCATGGGCTGTAATTCGTGCCCCCTCATACAGGGCAATTGGCAGACACCAAACAACACATGACTCGTCCAGCAAGGCAAGGTGGGCTGAGACCGTTGCCATCCGTAATGATTGGTGTTCAGCTCTGCCTCCCCACTTCCTGCACCTCGAAAGGTTCCCATGCTGCGTGCAAGTGTCTTAAGCATATCCCTGCCTATTGTGGCTGTTGCCTTGACCGTACTGACACGCACGTGTCAATAAAGTCTACGCAACTTCACGGGTGTCTAACTGTGATGAGTGTTGATAAAATTGACCACTCGTGTGCCACAATGAGCCTCGTCCCAACACAGAGAGGGTCTGACTGATGCATGTACAATGGGGGTGGGTCCCTTTTGACAGCTCCACCTCTGTGAGCCAGACATTGGTTTGGGATAGTTGCTGGCAGACCTGTGCACTTATGTGTCTTCAGCAATGTGAGTATGGTGTTCAACCTCTGACCATGTGGAGCAATGTCATATATCATAACAGAATGTGTCCACACAGATGTGTGTGATTAGGTATGCGACGTAAAGTTCTGTTGTCACATGTGATGTAGGACAGCACTCCTGGCCTGCTACCGATTTGGTTATTCCTACACACTGCCCTATTCAATACATGGACGTGTGCATATGTTGGGGGGTTGTGAGATTGCTGTCAATGTGCAATGGGGATACAGCTAGTACTCACCTTCACAGACATCCAATTGGCCATGTATCTCAAGGATAAACATATGCAGTGATGTCATTCACCAGGGTGTACCTTCTTGTGCAATCATTGTCCCTACATCCAGCCAAACTTTCATACATGAGTGGACATAGTCATGACACATCTGTGTGATTTAGAATGTTTTATTCACATTATGGTGAATGACGGAGCTGGAGCTGTACGTGGTCATCCAAGCCCACATAACATGGAAGCCTAGTGGTGGGCAAACCAGAGTCCTTTGGGGATTGAAAAGTGATTGGGAAGAGGGGGAGTACAGTCCGCAGCAGGATTGCTGTGTAATTGTCAAGCAGTGAAGATGTGTCAGTCCAGGTCGGGGTCCGGGTGGATGTCGTAGAGTAATCCTGGGGATAGTGGGTGGTGTTGTCCCAGGGCAGAATGCATAGGACTGAACCAGGCAGGAACAGGCCATCTGGCGGTGATGGATGCTACTACCTCCTTCCTCACACTGTAATTACCATCCACATCTTACTCCTCTGATACTTCTTTGGTGTCCGGTGTGTCCGGTGTGTGTGGCGATGTAATGGCTGCATCACTGGGTGCCACTGACACATCAGGGTGCGAAGATGATGGAGCTGCATCACTGTGTGCCACTGACCTATCAGGGGTCGGAGATGGATGTGTCGAAGTTCCCGCTGCAGTTATCTGGGACTGGCTCAGTGGCAGCAATGGCAAGATGATGAACTGCAGGGCATGGAAGATCCCAGCCACATCTCGCTGGTGTTCAGCCGTGGCAGCCGTACTTCCAGCCTGCATCTGCTCCATGGTCTCCATTGTCCTCCGTATCTGTGCCAACTCTGTGCTGCCATCACTGGTGCCTGTCTGACTGGACAGATCCTGTCTCCGAGTAATGGCCCCAGCGAGGTCAGCCAAGGATTGTCTGTGAGCATGGTGCGGACAGGGGGTGTCTGTAAGGGACTGTATGTGGTCCCTGATGGAACTCAGACAATCACGTATGGCTTCGAGTTTGGCTGCCACGAGCTTGAAACCCACCCGCAGTTGATCCGCCAACTCCACCTGGCAACCCAACACACGGCATTGAAATTCCATGTATTGTTCGTGGGGGTCCTGGGAGACAGCCGTGGTGGTGTGTGTTTCCTGCTGTGTGGTCTGTGCAGGTGGTGGGATCACCTTGAGGCAGCTGGCCTGCCCTGCTCCTGGGGGTGGGATGCGGAGGCTGTCCATTATCCGTTGGAGGGTGTCTTGACATATGTGCAGGTTGTCCTCTATATCATCAATGAAGGGGTTTGTGGTCTGCTCTGCAGTAAGTGTTGATTGCCCCTCTGCAATGTTAAGGAGAGATGCAGGTTAACAGAGTTTCCCCCGTATGTTGACGCTTGGCAGATGTTTACATACAGACTGCATGACAATGCACATTGTGACTATTTTGGTGGAGCTGGCTATTTGATGGCAGACAGTTGGATTTTCGTATACATGACGGATGTGTGGTAGTACCCCTACATTATCATCACACAATGTCAGTCAATGCCAGATGTGAGTGGCCAGTTACTACGCACAAGTGGAACCTGTTGTGTCCTCTGTCCTGTGGTGTAGGTGTTGCACTTTGTACCACATTGCTGATGTTCTGTGATTGCTATGTGTGTGTGTGCTGCATTGTGGGGGAGTTGCCTCTGCAGCTCTGATTTCGTGTACCCTTATCCCTTTGAGGCGATGTGCCTTTGAATTGTGTGCTTTTAGGGGGCTGACATGTTAGCGAATTAGGTCATATGTGCTCTTGGACAGATTTTGTGGTCTTGTGCATTGTTCATCTGCTGCGTGTATTGGACGACATGGGTTGGGGGTGCACGTGGATATGTCAGCATGTGACCTGCTCCTTTACGGATGTGATCCACACTGGGCCCCCTCCATGTTGAATCATGCACCATGTCATGTATATTGGCTGCTGTCATGCTATCGGTCATGCAGTGTCACTTGCATAGTTAGTGTGACTCGCACAGTCACTGCTTTTCTCTATTCATCACATGTGCATGGCTGGGTTGTGTCGTTGGGGATTTGGAGGGGGCTCATGTCTGCCCATAGTGGACGGGTGCCTACTTGGTGTTCCTCTGTGTGCTGCAGTGTGCCAAGGGTATCAGGGACATGTTCCACAATCATTGTGGGTGTGCAGTGTGCTACAAATAATTGTGCATGTGTGTCATTGTGCCCATCCCCCCGTCCCCCAGTCCCTGGTGGTTACTCACCCTGTTGCTGTTGGATCGGGTCATTTCGAGCTGTGTTCATGCCCCCAACTCCTGCCACCGTCTCCACACTGATGACTGTGGCTTTCCATTTGCTCCAGCTCATCCAGCTCCTCCTGTGACGCAGGAGGCCCACCTCCAGTCACCCTTGCTGCCTTCCTGTTGGCAGAGAGCTTCTCCTTGGTTTGGCTGTGCACTTCATGCCAGCGCCTCTTGACCTCCTCCATTGACCTCCTTGACACTCGGACTGCATTGACTTTGGTGACGATGGACTACCATATTTCCGTTTGGGTTGCCAGTGCTGCAGTGGAGGTGATGAACAGTTGTTATTGGTGTTCAATCACCTCCATGACGATGATCCGGTCTTCCTGAGCACTGAACTCAGTCTTCATCTTCCTCTTCTCCTTGCCCTTCCCCAAACACAGGGTTCCTGGCTGCTCCTCCGTGGGGCTTGTAGGGTTCGGCTTGTCCTCTGCACTCGGTCCGGGTGCATCCATGGTGCTACGCAGCTTGAATAGGTTTTGGTGGGGGGGGGGTTTCTGCTTTTATAGTGCATTTTACCGCATGACGCGTGGGAATTACAGGCCTGTTGCTGGTTTTCGCTGATTTTGGTATCGCGCTTTGTGGCATCGCAACTTTTTGGGCGTTCGTGTTTCACATTTTTTGTTTGACGCCTTGGTTTTTACGCGGTCATTTGGCGCGTTGTCATGCTGCTATTGCATGGTGCCGTCGGGTTGGGAATTGGATGTTAAGACGGTGTTATTTTCTCGCGATGGACTGCGATATGCAAAGTTGCGTTAAGCTAAATTTGCAATGGTTATCACATGTTCTTGAGAATATCCCCCCAAGTGTTATATGAGAACTCAGCAGACGTGTCAAGCAGGGTGTGACACTGAAGCAGGATTTAATACTGTAGTTTCTAAAATGATGCCTGGGGATTACAGGGGAGTCTCAGTTGCCCATTCATGCCAGCCTATGGTTTTCCACTCCTGGGAGGTATTTCACACATATTCAAGGCTAATTACTGGGTGGGAGCTGTCAGAGGCTTATGTTAATTAGCCTTCTGACAGTTTGGTAGATAAAGCGTAACTTTCTAAAAGCTACTTTACCTTGATATTTATTAAACATTCAACTTCACTATTGAATTGGCTTTTTAATAACTAATAAAAATACTTGTATGATTATTTTTCTAGCTAGATATAGATTATAGTATTAGTGTGTTAATCTGTCCTCTGGCTTACTAAGCAGGACAACTAGGCCTCCCACATTGAAAAATAGCTTTTGGGTGCTAGTCACTGTAAGGAAATGCGAACATTAAATGTCTACATGCCTTACTTTTAAATGCCATGCATTCTGCTTTGTGGGCCACACGACCTACATAGGGAAGGCTTATCAATATTTAAAAGGGAAATCAAACTGCAGTTTTTACACTGCTCCAGTCAGCCTACAATGGGTAGGCCTGAAGCCATGTCTGCACTATCACTGTGGTGGTTGGCATAATAGGTACTGAAGTCCACTAGTGACATTTAACTTCCAGACCCTGGATACACTTTAGGCCATATATCTGGGGCCTATAGACAAGTTAAATATGCCAATTGGTAGTATGCCAATTCAACCGTGTTAAAGAGGAGGAGCACAGGCACTTTGCTACTGGTTAGCAAGGGTAAAGTGCACAGAGTGATAATGCAATCAAAAGTATAGTGCCCAACAAAAGGCAAATAATCTAGGGTGACCACACAGAAAAGGCAAATTTCCTACAGGTGAAAAATAATTGTTGGTAAAGCATCAGTGGGACCACGCAAAGGCATTGGTGGAAAAAAACACATTTCATTTTGATGCAAAATCACATCAGGGTGCAAGGTAACCTTTAGTGAAATATTGTCAGATTTGTGGAGATACGTTAAATTGCAAAAACACGATTAGGAGCAAAAATCTGATTTTGGTGCAAAATGTTGGTGTCAGATACACAGGAGTGTCAAATAGGAAACAATTCACATTTATAGTATAGAAAACATGTATGAAACCACACTGGTGCAGACTCAGCAGGAGTCCAGTATCCCATTCAGGTGCAAAATCATCAAGTACAGAGATATGACTACAACAGAAAGAAGTCACATTGAGGGTGAACTGTGATCAATATATAATGATATTTGGTTGACAGGATTTTGCAGTGCAAAATTACCATTGGAACAACATCAGTACGAGTATGGAAAACCTTTAGGGCCACAAATCAAAAGTAGATGCTAATTCACTTTTAGGTGCACAATAACTGTGATGTAGAGTAAGCAGCATTGTGGTATCAAGTGTGGAAACCCTTTTGGGAGCACAAAGCACTTTTAGAAAGAAAAACACATGTAGGTGCAAAATCACATATTGGGATAAGTTTACCCTTCATTCAGCATCAACTGGAGCAAGGAAACACTTAGGAGAACATTACATTTTACAGAAAAACACTTTCAGGTGCAATATTTCACCGGGTGAGGCTTTGACAAGAGAGTGAAAAAACTTGTAGGAGCAAAAAAATAAATACAATTGGGAGGAAGCATGCATTTGGTGCAAAATCACATTTATGTGCAAAGATCACCAAGATCACAAATCACATTTAGATGTATATTCACTTTTATGTACAAAATCACCCTTGATGAGGCAGCAGCAACACTGGTATCACATCCAGGAGCAACCTCAAATTTAGGGGGAAAATAAGGTTTATGTGAAAAATTACCCTGTTTGCAAAAGTGTGTGAAAACTTTTAGGAGTACAAAACATATTGAGAAGCAAAATACATTTAGGGCTAAAATCATTTCAGATGCAAAATCTTCATTAGGAGTGTGGAAAGGCTTTTTGAGCACATACGTACCTCCATTGATGTACAGGACTCATTGCCTCACCATCTAGGCACTGTGATTATAAGCTGAAGGGGGCAGGACCAAAGACCCTCTTTGTAAGTGTGCTTTTGTATTGATGATAGTAACACAGATCCGCAGCTTAAAGTATCTTTGGCCAGACATAAATTATTTTAAAAACATGAAACCAGCGACAGAGTGCCTGTCTGCTGCCTGCAGTTGTTATATTCTTTACCTCACTTTTCGTATTCAGTTCCTTCTGTAATTGAGACTTTTCGATGTTTTTTCTTCTACCCTTTTAATCATGGTGTTTTTGTTTGTTGCTGTACTATCTTTCAAGCATCCTCTTTCCTGTCCACCTGGTTTGATCCGTAATACTGCTTTAGTATTAAAGTAAATACATATTCATGTTTATCTAGGGTTTATAGGGAGTTATTGTTGCATAATCTATCTCTTGTTTTGGAGTCATACACATTTTTTCATTAGCTTCGTCTTTTACTTAATTAGCTGAGGAAGAGCCCTTGGCTGTGATCATATATCATCACACAGTACAGAGTGACGACAGAGGTGCATACTTCCCTGTAACATGATCAACAAAGCAAGACACATCTAGCCCACCTGCTCCAGGCAAGATTGTTTCACAGCAACTTTGGGCCCAGTTCACAAAGTTGTTTGCGTATTTAGGTTAAACATACAGGTGTGCGGCCTCTCGAAAAGATATTTGCTCAGGATGTAAGTCTTGCTTACATGTGCAAATGGCCTGATTCATGACAACCTCTGTAACACACAGGTATCAGTTTTGAACTTGTGAACATAATATTGACTTACATTGAGGTTTCCTCCTGTGAAGGTAGAGTGAGTGTTCCAGGATCCGAAAACCTATTCAAGTTACCAAATATCCATAAACCTAAGCATTATGGGCATTCATCAAGCCATTCTCGACCATTCTAGAATGGTCGGAAATGTCCTCCTTTAAGGGTGCGCTGAGGCAGGAGGGTCATGTTCGAAGTTGAAAAGTCTGTGTTTTACACAACAAGATCAGACCTGGGTTCTCCGTGACCGGAGGCAGGGTCATAAAGAGACAATGGAGAGGTTATCTCGGTGGATTACAAATAATATTTTGCTCTGTAATATGCTATGGGTGATAAAGCAGGTAGTCTACTTGCATGAATCCTGAAATTCGAAACTCCCAGAATCCCTATTGGTGCCAAGCGATATCGCCAGGGACTAAGGTTAACTCCCACATTAACAAGGTACTTGAGATATATTACAGGGACTTATATATCACCACAGTGGGGTCAGCCCCAATGGCAGCCCTTAAATAAATAGACCGTGTAGGAAATTGAAACCCTACTCAAGCAGCAACCACATTTCCTGTCTGGGTGACACAGAAGCAAGCCCCAAATTAACCTGTGCTTAACCCTCCGGTATTTGGCAGAAACGCAGGGTACGTTATGTCCCTGAAGCTCAGGACAGGAGATCAGTCAGCTGACCCTTGGAGTCACTTCAGCCTGGGATGAAGGGTGTAGGCCCAGCTTCCTTCTCAGCAACTGGCAGCACACAGCAGGGCAGCAGGGTGATAAGGCAACATGGTAGCAGTCCTTCTGACAGCACAGCAGCGCAGCAGTCCTTCTGTAGTATCCACAGACCCATGTGTGTACTGAAAAGTTGGGTATAAGGGTCCAATATTTATAACTGGTGCCCACTTTGAAGTTGTAGAAGTATCTAGAGGCTTCCACCCCCAAAGGTGCGTGGAATTTCCTGCCTCCCTGACCTGGCCCTAGCGTGTCTGGGTTCACAAAAGACTAGTGTCAAACCCTTCATGAGTGAGCTCAGGCTGAGGCTTTGTGATGTGCAAGTGTGGTAGGTGACAGCTCCGCTCCCTATCATGTCAGAGATGTCCCATCTTACCAACACCTATTCCCCCTTTTATCGCACTGTCTGGGAGCAATACACAAAGATCAACTGCCAGCTACACCTAGTCATGTGACCCAGGATACAGGCTGCAGGCACCAAATAGTTAGGACAAGAGAATGCAAACTTTCTTAAGAGAATTGTGACTTAAAATTTAAATTTACTATTTAAGAGGGTTCTAAATTACAATTTCATAGACATCAAACTCAACATCCCTATCTGCTCCCAATTGAAAGGTACCACTTAATAAATGTAATAAGGGAACCTAGTGTTTTCCTATTGGAGAGTTAGGCCTAAAGGTAGTGAAAAAACAAATTAAGGCATTTTTCACTACTGGGACATGTAAAAATTAAAAGTTCAAGTCCAACTTTTTAAATACACTGCACCCTGTCCTCTTGACTGTGTAGGGCTTACCCTGGGGGTGACACATGTGTATTAAAAAGGGAAGTGTGGGCCTGGCATGAGGATGAAGGATTCAACCCAGATCTGTGACTGGAGGTGAGTGTCTGAAAGGTTTCAGTGCTCCGTCCATCATCTCCTTGTGTTTGCCAAGAGTTTTATCTTGCCAGATTAAAATGGCAGTTTAAAACTGCACACACAGGCTGAAATGTCAACCTGAGACATGTTTAACGGGCTACTTCAGTGGGTGGCACAATAAGTGCTGCAGGCCCACTTTACAGGCCCTGGGTACATGTAGTAACACATTGCTAGGGTCTTACAAGTAAATTAAATATGACTGTCAGGTGTAAGACAATGTTACCATGTTTTAGGCAAGCACAAGCACTTAGCCATGGTTAGCAATGGTAAAGTGCACAGAGTCCTGGAGCCAAATAAAAAATAAAAAAATTCAGCAAAATAGGAGAAGTGAAGGGAAAATGTCTGGGGGAGACCTTGCAGAGAGGGACAAGTCCAACAGACCGGCTCATGTGTCCCACAATAAACCCACTTCAGAGGCAAGAACCAGATGTTCCTATATTGGCAGAAGAGATTCAAATTGCCTTATTTCAGATACCTAGACGTAAAACCGCAGGAAAGTATCATTTCCTGGTGAAGTTTTGTGCTGCATATCAATCTCAATTAATACCAAGATTGTTACAAGTGTCTCAGGATGGCTAAATTCAGGGTTCTTTATCTGACTTTATGCTGAAGGCATTTCTAGTGGTTCTTCAAGACAGGCTGGGATTCTATGAGAGTGGATTCCTGTCGTCTACAATCACTCCTGAACCTACATTACAAGATCCTAGGTAGAATTCTTGGAAATTGCTTGATCCCAATAGTACACACGATGGTCTACCTGGACCAGAACAGGTTTAATCCAGGCAGCAATACTTTCCTTAATCTGCTCCATTTGTTTAGGATCATAAAATGGGCCCATCATATGGCAAGTATTCTTGAGTGGATATTGGGAAGGTGTCAGGTGTCAGATAAGTTGGGGTGGCCCTATCAAATGGCGGCGCTTCGTAGATTAGGAATGTATCTGGAGTTCCTGGCCTAGGTGGCCCTGCTTTACACAGTCCCTGTGGTGAGGGTACATATGGGGGTGTGTGATGTCTGACACATTAAAGGTGGAGATTTCTTTGACTATTATTTTAACATTGACGATGGAGCCGTTGGCTCACTTGCTACGCTTGCAAGGTCCCAACTGGTAAAAAAAGCACAAACCCCAGATACATATATAGTTTCTTTGCATGCAAACGATGCTCAGATATATCTTCGGGCAGAATTTATGATAGTGACTGCACTGATAACATCGTTAAATGAATTTGAAAAGATCTCTGGCTTACAGATTAATTGGGACTGGTCCGGTTTCCCTTAACCAGGCTGCCTGACATGCAGGTTAGCATGCTCCCAAGTCTGCCACTACAGTGGAACCTTGATACCATGTTACAGATATTCTACAATGAGAAATGTATGGTAATGTTGGGAAGGCAACCGATGTGGCTCGTCAGTCTCTGCTCTTTTGGTGTTGCCTGCCATTGTCCTCTTTGTTGAGAGATTGGTGATGGTGAAGATGCTGGTCCTGCCGCAGGTCTTTTACTTCTTCACTGCCATTTCACGTACTTTGAATGAGCCATTCTTCAAAGAAGTACAAACACTACAGGCCTTACTGGATGGGGAACGGGCAGGCGGCGGTTGCAGTAGCAAAGTTATGTGCTCCTTTTGAAGAGAGGAGTTTGGGGGCTCTCAACTATGAGCTATACTATGCTGCCGCTCAACTGCAGTGGCTGATGAGAAGGTTGGGTGATGGTTCTGGGACAACCCATTAATGCTGATTAAGGAATGGTGGAAATACAGGTTGGGTGGTGAAATTCTCATTAACGTATGGAAAAAAAATGTGGTATCAATCAAACATGTCTCAAAGAAATGTATGTTCCGCTTTCCTCAACTTACCTCTATACATCACACCTGCGTGTCCCCAAAACGGATTGGCAGAATGCATGCAGGAGCACAGATTAGATGCCCGTGGTACTCAGAAGATTTGGCAACCTTTTGCCATATGGTCTGGCAGTGCCCACTAATTTCTCCGTTTTGGTCACATGCTCAGCAGTGTGTGATGGAGGTGACTGCAAGGCCTCACCGTTTGGTCCCGGTTCAGTGTCTACTGGACGTGCAACCGGTTACAAAGAGAACAGGCATTTGCAATGCAATAGGTCTCGCATTTGCGAGAGTTTGAGCTATTGGCATTGTAAATGACAATGCCTTTTATTTAGGCGTTTGAAAACCTGCAAGCTGTGCGTAAACAAGCACTTTGTACTTATAGTCCTTGCTTATGAGAAGCAAGGCTGGCATTGTCTTTTACTGCCAGCCTTGCTTCTCGTAAGCAAGGACTATACGTACAGTGTGTGTTTATGCACCGCTTGCAGGTTTTCAAAACAAATGAATAAAAGGCATTGTCATTTACAATGCCAATAGCTCCAACTCTCGCAAATGCGAGACCTATTGCATTGCAAATGCTTGTTTAATCTGGAGCTCAGTTTCGTACAATTCCAGGAATTCAACTGAGCGGTCGTAAATGATTATAGGGAGATTAGTGGATATGGATATTTGTTGAAAAACTTTACCTTGTTAGCAACCAGAATAGTTGTACAAATCATTTTAAGGGTTGAAATCAGGACTACCAGCATCAATGGAAGGAACTGACCAAGACCTCCTTACTGGAGGAAACCAGGCCTAGAATAAGACCCCTACGAAGGGAATGGGTAGGAGGTCTATTGTTCAGGGAGTGAACCATGGAGAGGACCACAACCAAAATGTCATGTTATACTATGTACAATTTATATACCACTATTGCTGTCCAAGACTGCTCTAAGCTGCACCAGCTGTGGTGTGGAACATGGCTTAGACACACAGTGGGTCTGGAGGGCTTGCACCCCTGGAATCTTATAGGCATCTATAAGTTAGGCAACATCTGAGATGGTGATCATAGCAGATCATCTGCACAGCTGGCAGAGGTATACATCGCAATTCAATAAATACCTACAGCTGCAGAATGCTTGGGAAGCTCACAAGAGTAGCCTGGTTGCACCTCCCAAATTCAGCCCCTTGGAGTCGAAGATTACAACGTCAGAGCTGAGGACAAAGGGTATTTTCAGGGTGTATGTTGTCCAACACCCTGGCCCCTTAACATATCTGTGTGAAAGATGGGAGCAATATGTCGGCCCCATAGAGGATGAAGAATGGAATTAGGCAAAGATGTCCCCTAGGATCCTCATTGTCTATGTGGCTGAGATTCATCCAAATGAAAATATACATCAGGCTTAATCCAGCGCCCCTAGACTTAGCAGGATAAAGGGATGGATCATCCATCCCCACTACTTTAGGTGTGGGGCGGGGTTGGCTAGTTATTTTTTCCTATACGATATGAGAGTGCCCAGTCATACAACTATATTGGTCTACAATATACAATACACTGATTCAAATTGTGGGTAGACTAGTCATATCCGATTGTAAGATGGCACTACTGGCTCTGAAGGATTAGTAGAGCACAAGACTTTTGGTGCCAGTAGGTCTGGTAATTGCAAAGAGGGATATCGCCATCAGTAGTTGTCTACTTGGGTGCCCCCCATTCGAAAAATACACCTGTGGTATTTATTATTGTACCAAGGCAGAGGAATGCATCTACAGGACAAGGGGATGTTCACAGCAATGTCACAAAGCAAGGGGAATGTAGTGGATATGCCAGCAGGGTCAGGAACCTGGACTGCTGCTAGCAGGTGGGACCTTAAAATGTCAATTTCAGGCAAAGATCAGAACTGAATTTCATGCATCTGCTCTAAGTAGAGCTTCATTTTAGTTTGTCATGTTTGGCCTAAATGGCAAAATGTAATAGCCCACAAAATTAAGAAATTATCTTAGCAAGTTTTGTTAAATTTCGACTTAAACTTGAGATTCTCTTGACCTGAAGAGATGTCATCTGGGACAGTCTTTCAGCAGAAGGGGGCTGCAGCACAGCGTCCTTCACCATCTAGCTATGTGTGGCATTTGATAACAGCAAGTTTGTCATTAGTCGTTCTGTCATCTCAAGATGGACAGTTATTCTTTATTCTAACCTAAACTTGCAGAACTTAAGGCATCAGGCAAAGGACCTTCGACCATATTTTCCATTTGATAAAAAGTCACTGAAGGTCTCTGGACCTTTGAATGTGCGGTCTCTATTTCATTTTAGAGATGATTTATATTGTAAAATCTGAACCTCCCTTATGATTTTCGGCTGGTAGCAGTGACAGTTTCAGTGGAAACATTCTTGCTAACATTAATGTAGATTAATTTTTTTGTATTGTCAAACTTGAAGATGTTGTTTAAAAGTGATATATTAAAGTGACACAAATCAAAAATAATTTACGAATGAAGACAATAACAAGCACTCAGGAGGTTAAAAGCCAGAACCAAAAGAATCGACCGGGTCAGCAATTATAAAACTGATGAGCGGCAGCAGTCAGGACGCAGATTAAATACCAGAAGTCAAGAACCCTGCTGGTGCCAGCAAGAACAGAAGTACCCAGGCAATTTAGGGGAAGCAAGAGCGGCAGACCAGCCCGTCCACGACACACCCAGTAAAGACGAGCAGCCGCTCCCAAGACACCTTATCAGGGACTGAGGCTTCCATCTCCCCCTCTCGCCACTACAAAGCACCGGCTTCTTCCTGCACGTGAGAATTCACCACAGCTGACCATCCTCCCCACGGCAAACCGGATGGTGCAACTGAAGCCTCAGAAATGCGGCTACGCTTTCCCAACAGGTCCTTAAACATCATCTCTGTCAGTTGTGTTTTACGTAATCCAACCCTCCCTCCAAGACCCTGGTTCCCAACGAGAGGAAAAAACACAAATGAGGAAACATGGTGCCTGGAGCCCAACTCTTAAGAATAAAGTGACGGCATCTTCTTTTCAAACCACTTTGCGAGCGACTTGTGAAAATAAATGCGTGCGTGCAGAGCCTTTTTCAGCAACCGCACTATCGAATACAGGAGTAGTCGCCTACTAAGGATGCATAGTTTATTGATTCCACCTCACGGCTGTTCCTTTCTCCTCTAGAGACAAGGCACCCCCCCCCATTGTCCCGGCAGCTTAGAAAGTAAAAGTGAGGCGGCACGGTGCTGAACCTAAATAAAGCATGTCGTGTTCTGGCGAAAATAGTACACATCAGTGTGCGGTTGAATCACTTCTTCATAGAACAGCGGAGAGCCTTCAGTCGGAAGGCTGCCACTTCGGAGGGTAAGGGCCCTGCAAGCACCCTGTTATTGGTGAGTGAAACCTGCAATCCAGTACGCCGAGCAATGTGTGCTTGTGAACTTTCCAAGTACTTTGGACATATTTTATTTTCTGCTGGTTGGCTGGTGTGTGTCAGTGGATCTCGCTTTCACATAGCCGAAACTAGCCAAGTGTCTCCGTGTGTGTAGCCAGACATCTCCAAACCAAGCCTGAACAACGAGCGTGAGGCAAGGACACAAAACACATGACGAGCAACAGACAATGGGTGGGCGGGGCCTAAGGGAGACAGGGCGCGCACCAACCCCACTTCCAAAGAAGCCCGACAGAAAATCCAACAACTATAGATCTCGCAAGAGAGCAGCTTGCGCTGCAACGCAGGCGAGACCTAACTAGCGAGCAGCTTGCGCTGCAAAGCAGGCTAGACCTAAAAAGCACATGCATGGTTTCTTGTGTTTAGCATTGGTTCTTGCTAAACACTGCATAGCTATGTCGTAGAAGGACGCTACTGTGCCCTTTTCAGATTGGTGCAGTGACTTGATAAAATGGTCCAAGGTGGAAGTTGTTGTACGGTCAGGTGCTCATGGAGCCGGAGGGCGGCCATGATTGGTCGATATGCCACCTTTTAGAACGGGGTGGGGTGATTGGTTTCACAGTGTTTTGCATGTATGAGTGAACTGTGTATTGTGTACTGGCCCTGGGTGGTCTGTTGCTGTAACTTGGCTGCATAGATTTGAGGTGGGCCTCAGAAGTGTTGCACTCATGTTGCAAACTGTCTTGGTTGATGTGACAAATCGGGAACTGATTCTCTTTGTTTCTCTCCATGCTTTGTATCTTTGCTTATTCTTAACATTTTGTTTGGGGAAGTTTTCCAAGGAATGCACTCAGTTCAATTAGTTGATTGTTTTTCTACAGTTTTTCTACTACACAAGTCACTTCCTGTACGTCATCTGACCACTGTACTTTCTTGAAATAATAGCACTGTATTAGAACTAATCGTTTTACACTTTGCTCATCCTCTGTGATCTAAAAAAGGAAGGTTTATACCTGTATATGAGTACTTTGCTTTATAAAACTACAATAAAGGAATTTTAAAAAGTGCGCTGGAGCAGTTTTCAACCAGTTGTAACCTAAGATTTGGCGAATTGCACGCATTGGAAACTCCAGCCCTCCAATGGTCAGAAACCTGCTAGTGAAGCTTGACAACTGTATTTAAGATTTGTGCCTGCAAAGGACCTTTTTATGACTGCAAACCACTTTTGGCATTCTCAGAATTTAGTTTGGCACATTTCAAACGATTATCTCTCACAAAGAGTCTATTCTGAGGGACAGGGATGGGCAGGGGGATTGTATCCTAGAGCCAAAATGCCTTGTAAGTTTCTGCACACCCATAAACTTACATATTTTATTTTGGTCCTTCGCACCCTATAAATAGGCAGAGTTTTACAACTGTTAAAGGCTGAAGTAAACCCCTTTCCAGATGGTAAGGAAAATGGGACACACACAACATTTGGGAGAGCACTGGAAAAACTTCTTTGTCTCTGGCTGGTTTCTAGGCATACTTATGGAGACTTTTGAGAATTCCTGGAGTCGTAAATCTACACCTGAGGCCGTCTAGCTCAACAGAACCAAATTTACATCTTTCTGTAAGAATTAACCCCACTGACCTTGCCTGTAACCTACCTCCTAGAGAGTGCATCAGTTGAAGGACAAGGAAAACAGGTGTGACTATTACCACCATCCACAGTAATCAGATTGTCCCTACATCCATACATTGGACAGTTTTGCAGCTTACCCCATGTCATCAGAACACTATGTTGCCAGTTCTGTGACTGTATCCTTAACACTGAGCGCCCGGGGCAGAATGGAGCTGTTTTCAATAAAGGCACCATATCTACAGCACATAATGCACCAACTTAGTAGTTCTGGGAGTTAGTGAGATGTTTTTGCAGTCTTAACGAGCGCAAATTCACCCCAAGATATTGGAGCGCGTTACATGAGAACAATCTACATTACACAAGGACACATTCATTTTTTTGGTAGGCACGGAGAGATTAAGTGACTTGCCCCGAATCATAGTGTGTTGAGCCAATGCCGAGACTTGAGCCTGGTTCCCAAGTTCCAAATTAGGCAACTCTGGCCATTACGCCACATCCTCTCCCATGTTCAGAGTAGAGATCACTGCTCTGTAAGTCTAAGCTATGTTGTCCTTGTCTCGTATATGACCTTGTTTTACAAATCAGAAACATATTGTTATCAGGTGTGCTAGTGCAACTGGCTCAAGATAATAAAACCAAGACTACAACTCCTAGAATGCATTACCTCATTAAATGACAGCACAGGACTGGAAACGGTGCCCTGATGGAATGCAGCAAGGCAGAAGCCTTACATTGCATCTTTGTCTCCAGGAAAGTTAAAAAGTCACTTGGCATGGATGTCAAATCACCAACATGTAAGGGGTAGCAGACTGACATCATGTAGCATGTGATTGTGTGGACATCACAGGCTTGACCCAGTATTCCACCAAAAGATCCTCACTGACAAGCCTATTTGCTACTGAGCGGCTAGGGGGAAGGCAGGTAAAGAGTTCTCCTCAGCCTGGGTAATCGCCAGTGACTACGCCACACATGGAGCTTAGTATAACACGTCTTTATTCATCTGTGTGTAAACACGAACTCAACATTCTAAACCTGCTTTCACTTCGCTATGCTCTAGTGCTTATGTCACAGTTCTATGGAACCCATCAGGAGCCAAAAGTTTTCTGTCATTGCTAACTCACACAACATTATATCTCCCCCTCTGTTAGTTAAAAATCTACAATTTTTTACAAATATATACACAATCATAGCTCTTCAATAAATCTTCGTGGCACTTTGATCATACGTCCCGACTGTGTCTTTGGAAGCTGGGGACAGACATTAAAAGTGTCAATGATCTGTGTTGGCGATGTAGGGACAACAGCAGTCAGGGGGTTTTCTCTTGTCCTTTCATACTCAGTCTCTACATTGACATCAGTGCCTGGCGAGTGAAGGGCCATATGTCGGAAATGCGAGGAATCTCATGTAATGGACTTACCAGGACGCTGGGCAGTCACCATGTGTCCTTCGCTGTTCACAGCATGAAAGGGCTCAGCATCGAATGGAGCACCAGATTTGCTTTTCCTAGATTGACGGATACACGCTTGATCTCTAGTGAAAGTAATGTCTTTTGCATGTCGGTGCTTGTCTGCGTAGCCTTCATTTTCCTTTTACAAACCAAGTCTTTTATACAGGTTTCTTCTTCAGTACTTGATCTTGTTGGTGAATTCAGGTAACTTGTTCATCATGGATCTCATGAACATCAAGGTTGAAGGGCTTTCACCTGTGGTCGAGTGAGGGCACAAATGGTAAGTTCGAAGAGTAGAATTCAAAACAGTTTGAAGGTCGATCTTTTCTAATACAGCACACTGAACAGCTTTCTTTAGACTGGGCCATAGGCCTGTGGTCGAAGAGGTGTGCTCTTCTGATGCTCCACATTAAGATGACTGAGAAAGTCTGTGAATTCTCAACTGTTGGAAGGTAGGCCGTTATCAGATTTTAAGATTGCAGGAACACCCCATGTCACAATGATGCTGTCTAATCTCTTGATTACTCTTTTTTGATTGATAGATGAGAGATATTCTATCAATGGAAAACAGAAGTATTCATCAACAATCACCATCAGGTGATGTCTATTGCCATGAGGATCGAAGACGTCAACGACAATTCTTTCCCATACCTGCTTTGGCAACTCTGACATGTTTAAGCTGTGCTGAGTGGTTTTCGATGAAAGGCAGTTGCATATATGAAAGGCCTTCAATTCTTTTTTAACTCTTTCATCAAGATGAAGAAACCAGACTGGGTCTAGGAGAGCTCATTTTGTAGCAAAGGTTCCACCATGTCCTTCATGGGCCACTTTAGTTATCTGTTGTCGCAGAGTCTCCGGAATAACAATTCACAAACCTCTCAGGATAATGATTTTCTGAGTAACAGACAGTTCATCTTTGACTTTGTAAAACTTCTAGCCCTCAATGTCACTGATAAGAGGTTGAGTGTGCTTTTCCAAGACTGATGCATAATAATGTCCTTTAGTTTTAACATATCACTATCTTGACTTGTGGCAGTGACAATTCCTTTCAGCAAAATGGCAGCTGGTGTGCTTGATTTCACAATGACATTTATGTAGGCTTCAGCTGTCTTGGAAGGGGTACCATGGCACTATAGAAGCACTTGTGAGAAGTAGTTGGCAGGGTTATGATCTTTCCCTAGATGGGCCACAATAGGGTAGTTGTATTCTTGTAATCTTAGAGCCCGAAGTTCAATGCAAGGAGGCATCTTTTTCTTTATATTGCCAAAGATGGTCAACAATGCTTGATGATGTGTCACAAGCGAGAAAGGCTTTCCACATAAAAATATGTTAAATGTTCACAGGCCCACACCACTGTTAAACTTTCTTTTTCAGGTTATGAATAGGCATGTTCAGTTTGGGACAAACCTCTGCTTGCATATGCCACAATATGTCTTCGAGCATTGGGGTGTCCGCTGTGCTTTGAAAAGATGGTGCTTAACCCAATGGGGCTAGAGTCAACAACAACCTTGGTATGAAGCTTTGACTCAAAGTATGTCATTTCAGTAGCGTTCTCAATGGTTTGTTTGATTTTCTTGAACCTTTGTTTGCTTTAATGTGACCAATTAAATTAAACAATCTTTTCCATTAAGTCTCTTAATGGCACACTTAAAATGGCAAAGTCTTGTATATATCTAGAGCAGTAGCTGGCCATGTAAAGGAATGACTGTAACATGGAAACATCTTGTGGGTGACTGGCAGTTGACAACACTTGAGCAAGGGGTGGGCGGTGAGCTCTGTCCACCAGTAGAGTTAACAGAGTTTTGTCCGCTTGGATTAGAGCGCGGAGTCCGCCAACCACAGGTTGAGCGGAGTTTACCAGCGCGTGCCCATTCCAGACACTGTGTGTTTCTCCTCTGACTTCACCAGTTAAAGCAAAGATTACATCTTATGAGAAAAGTGAGCAAACAATATGGCACAATGCTCCGGGAAACCTAGAAAGGAAAGGAGTATGGCTTCTGCCTACCTCTGACTGTGCAGTCCCGCCTCTTCAGGACAGAAGGCACACGCCGGAGCACAATGCCTCAGTGGATGAAAGATACTGCATCCCTTTCGGGGGGAGACCAAAGGGTTGGCTGGTGTGTGGTCACTATGGAGTCGCTCTGGCTAAGCCTCCAGAATGCAATGAACTGTTGGCTTTCCCTTCGCCCTTTGCCCCGTGCCCTGCTCAATTCCTTCCCCTCCTCACAGGCACGGCTTTGATGAGGCTGCATCGGAGTAGAGGAGTCACTCCAGTGCCCGCACCATGCAAACTGCAAGTGTAAAGAAGGAACACAGACCCGTGCCCTACTCTGCTTTACCCTGCTCTGGATGCTGGGCTGCTGACTGGGCATCGTCGTATTCATGGTCATGCGACTCATAAGCAGTTTCAGCAGCAACAATAAGGTAAGAAAGAGCCAAACGGCTCATACATACTTCCACCGCTCACCTGTCCAAAAAATCTGGGACTGGGAAGGAGCTAAACTGCTGCCGTTCCCTTTGAGTGCTGCGCGAGCATGGCGCCAGACATGTGCTTGGTATCTCCAATTAGACAATGCGGCACATGCACCGGTGTCAGGGGTGTGTCTGGTGCAGTGTGCACACGGTCCGGTAAACAAATTCAGCATATTGCAAGCTCTCAAGGCCTCACATCCACTCAATGACCGCGATATATTTGGTAGGAGTGGACCGGGCGGCACTCCGACACATGCTGAACTCCATGGAATTCCATGAAGTTTTTAGTCATGTCCGCGGATTTCAAAGTAGTAGAACTCTGCAGAATCCGCCCACCCGTACACTTGAGCTGGATTGGGTGTCATACCCCTATCAGAACAGATATGGCCAAAGAAGTTTTACTTTGTCTTATGGAACTCACATGTCTAAGCATTCAGAGTTAAACCTGCATCAGCGAGCAAACAACACACTTGGCGAGAGCTTTATCGTGTTCCTTCTGTGAGGCTCCGAAAACTAGTATGTCATCACTATAATTGAAAGCATTTATGACAGGCTGCATGATACATCGAATGACATCTTAAAAAAGCTCTGCAGCTGATGACACGCTGAAAAGTAGCCTTTTATAACGGAGCAGACCAATTTGTGTAGAAAAGGTTGTATTGTACCTGCAATTCTGCTCAAGGTCCAACTGATGATATCCTTTATTCAATTCAAGGCTAGAGAATATCTTTGCACCATACAATTGTGTTTTCATGCTGGCAATATGCGGACCTGGATGTTGTTCTTTTTTCATTGACTTGTTCGCTTGACACATATCCACTCAGATGCATACGGCTCCTTCACTGTCCCTTTTGGGTACTACCACTATTTGGAAGCCCATGGTGTTGGACCGGTGGAGCGCTCAATGATATCATGTTTGAGTAAGGATTCAAGTTCTCATTCAACAGCTTCCTATATATGCTAGTCGTCTGTGTCTTAGAACAATAGGACGAAGTCCTCATTAATGTGTAATTGTACTTTCACAATTTCGAGTTAAGCCAAACCATGAAACAACGAAGGGAACTAACTTGCTATTTCGAGATGCGCATTCACGTTATAGTTCATTGATATCAGTCCCATATCAGCTACTGTGCTGAAGCTGAGTAAACAGTCACTTGATGCTATACCTTGAAGTACATGAATGGGTGCTTGTACTTTTGTTTTCTTTTGTTTCATCGTTGCTACAAGCAAACCTTGACTTTTTAAGGGTGTTGATGCATCCCACAAATACACTTTAGTTTTTGATGGTGTAAGTCGAGCAATGGAGATAGTTCATTCTATTTCTCCACAGGCATAATGTATGTCGATGCAGCACTGTCGATAATAAAAGGTATTGAGCAACAAATGACTTTTAGTTTAATCTTCAGACAATGTTTGAATGCCTTTGGTGCTTTTTCATGTAGACTTTTCTTTGACCTGTATTTTTCTTCAAATGGGGCCAGTCCAACATGCACACGTTTCTCTGAGGTAAACGTCGACATTGCACAAATATCTTCTTCACTTTCATTTGACATTGATACTGAAGAATGGTATGATGATGACTTAAATGGCAAACAGCTTCGTTTGGTGGTGACTTGCCGCAACGGTGGGTTCGCTTGGCCTTGTGGGCCTGTGTCAAACGTTGCTTCTGGAATGTTCAGTCGGTCATTTTGTCTTCGTGCCATGATGCACTTACTTTTTCCTTCACCTTGAAAACCATTACAAAATGGTTCTCCTTCCCACACACTTTGCAGATCTGTCCGACATTTACTTTCGTGTGGAAACAAAAATCCACACCTGAAGTACTTTTCTGTCTACACATCACTCTTTGTCCCTCTGCATTGTGCTTTGGCTTACTTTTCATGTTCATGACTGACTCACTCTGGGCACCTGTAGCCTCCATGTCAGCAGCTTGTCGATCGCCATGTTCTTCAGCTCTGTCTGTCATGAGGACTCACTTCAGACTAAGGTGCCGATCACGATCCGGTAAAAATTAGCCCGTACGACTCGTATCCGGTCTTTTTACCGTACGAATCGTACAAGTGCCGTACAAACTGCCAATTATGATTCGCATGGGAAAAAGACCACGTCACCGGACGATTAACCGTACAAATGTGAAAAGTCAAGTCCGACCGCGGAATCACGATCCATCCCATGCGTCCGATGTTACAACCGTATGCAAAAAACACCGTCCGCACCGAACACCCATAGCAACCATGGAGACATGTGCCCGCATACGTGCCGAACACCCCCCCAGCCCCCGTACGTTTGAGTCGTACCCCCACCCGTGTATGTACACCCGTGTACGTGCGAGTCGTACCCCCACCCGTGTATGTACACCCGTGTACGAGTCGCACCCCCGTGTATGTACACCCGTGTACGTACGAGTCGTACCCCCACCCGTGTATGTACACCCGTGTACGTGGCATACCCCTCGTGTATGTACACCTGTGTACGTGTCGCACCCCCCGTGTATGTACACCCGTGTACGTGTCGCACCCCCGTGTATGTACACCCGTGTACGTGTCGCACCCCCCCGTGTATGTACACCCGTGTACGTTCGAGTCGTACCCCCACCCGTGTATGTACACCCGTGTACGCTCGAGTCGTACCCCCACCCGTGTATGTACACCCGTGTACGAGTCGCACCCCCGTGCATGTACACCCATGTACGTTCGAGTCGTACCCCCACCCGTGTATGTACACCCGTGTACGTTTGAGTCGTACCCCCACCCGTGTATGTACACCCGTGTACGTGTCGTACCCCCGTGTATGTACACCCGTGTATGTGTCGCACCCCCGTGTATGTACACCTGTGTACGTTCGAGTCATACCCCCACCCGTGTATGTACACCCGTGTACGTTCGAGTCGTACCCCCACCCGTGTATGTACACCCGTTTACGAGTCGCACCCCCGTGTATGTACACCCGTGTACGTTCGAGTCGTACCCCCACCCGTGTATGTACACCCGTGTACGTGTCGTACCCCCGGTGTATGTGCACCCGTGTATGTTCAAGTCGTACCCCCACCTGTGTATGTACACCCGTGTACGTGGCGTACCTCCCCTGTATGTACACCCGTGTACGTTCGAGTCATACCCCCACCCGTGTATGTACGACCCGTACCCTCACCCGCGTACGTATGGAGCGTACCCCAGGCCCCAACATCACCACCTTCACACAACATCGCGCATGTAGGAGTCGTACCAAGCCAGACACAAGGACAGCACTGTACAACAAAATGGCCCATGTACACACCGTACACACGCTAAAAACACACGTACACAACCAGGACAAAGCAAAACAACACAAGAATACACCATTCGAATGGCACAAAGCCACAAAACATGTCCAACAACCACAAAAACAACACATTCACTGACCTGCAACTGCCAATATCCAAAACAGAGGCCCAAAACACAACCACTCCTTATAACACACCCACCCAAAGTTCAAACACAGCCACATCCACCAATGGACCAATAAAAAGAGCCCACAGACACAAACCATGAGCCTTTGCAACAGACTCACTGCTGCCAGACCCCACAGACAACCTACAGCACCATACTAGAACCTTTACCACACCTTATACTTGCACACCTTCACACACACACCTTCACAAACACCCCCACATCACATTCACACCCACACCTGCACAACCACACCCACACACCCACAACCATCCACACCCACACCCCTCACCATGCCCACTAACAAGAATCCAAAGTTCACTAGCCGAGAGTTGGAGGTCCTTGTCGATGAAATCCTCAGAGTTGAGCCACACCTCTTTGGAACATTGGTCAGACAGACCACCATTTCAGAAAAAACATCCATGTGGCAGACCATCGTCGATGCTGTGAATGCTGTTGCGGACACCAGAAGGACCAGGCATGAATGCCAAGCCAGGTGGTACGATCTGCGGAGGAGGGTCCGATCCAAAATGACGGACGAACACAACCAGGCCAACGTCACTGGAGGAGGGCCGCCCCGCAGACGCGTAGAATACCATCCCTGGGAGGAGAGGGTGATGGCCATACTGCCGGTGGTGGCAGTGGACGGATTAGACGGACTCCGAGACCCGGGTGAGTACACAAACAACTCACCTCACATGGGGGGAACGTCATCCACAACCAAACTCACAAACAGGCACACAACCACCCCAAGCTATCGCATGACTCAACCACACTCCATGAACACGCACATGCCACTGGCGCCACCATGCCCCATGCACCCAGCTGGACAATGTCAAGTCACAGGCCACAGAAAACACCAACACATGACAGGGTAAGCCAGATGGCGGGAGTGTGGGCCCCAAAAATCACATAGTGCAAATCAGAAGCAGACAACAATGCCCCCTGCCCATATGGCCTAGGTCACAGTCAGAAAAACAGTGTGTCCCCACACAGGAAAGACTCGCCAGCAAATGGCGGACGCCTTGCATCAACACATGGGGGTGACGGCACGTTCTTGCACATGACAGCAGCTAATGAACAGCCAACACTGTGAAAGAGTGGCAGCACACACCACCACAGCAGCAGTGCAGACACAGACACTACACCCAATGGGTGCCTGGAGATCAGAAACAAACTCACATCAACAATCCAAGGGCCATTCAAAGATCTGCTAACAGTGTGTGCCCAGGAAGCTGGGCTGAGGTGACAGAGGGTGAGACACAGAGGGAGGGAGAGGGGGCCAGAGAGGGAGGGAGACACAGGGAGGCGGACAGAGGGAGGAGGCTCACACACAGAGGGAGGGAGAGGGGGCCAGAGAGGGAGGGAGACACAGGGAGACGGACAGAGGGAGGAGGCTCACACACAGAGGGAGGGAGAGGGGGACAGAGAGGGAGGGAGACACAGGGAGACAGACAGAGGGAGGAGGCTCACACACAGAGGGAGGGAGAGGGGGACAGAGAGGGAGGGAGACACAGGGAGACGGACAGAGGGAGGAGACTCACACACAGAGGGAGGGAGAGGGGGACAGAGAGGGAGGGAGACCCAGGGAGACGGACAGAGTAAGTAGGCTCACACACAGAGGGAGGGAGAGGGGGACAGAGAGGGAGGGAGACACAGGGAGACGGACAGAGTAAGTAGGCTCACACACAGAGGGAGGGAGAGGGGGACAGAGAGGGAGGGAGACACAGGGAGACGGACAGAGGGAGGAGGCTCGGACACAGAGGGAGGGAGAGGGGGACAGAGAGGGAGGGAGACACAGGGAGACGGACAGAGGGAGGAGGCTCACACACAGAGGGAGGGAGAGGGGGACAGAGAGGGAGCGAGAAAGGGACACACAGGGAGAGCAAATCAGCCTTGTGGGGTGTGGGAATGTCTGCTCGTCAGCAGGTGGACTGCGTGCATGTAGACAAGGGTGGCCAGTGCCAGAACCCCCCCTCTTCTCCATGGCAAAACACAGGGCCATGTCACAACCTGTGCACGAGCACAACGACAGCTACCTGCATTATATAAGTGTGTGGATCCACTCCATGTGCACACGTACAGTGCTACACGGAAGGCACCAATGCATGGCTCACCACACCTGCCCACTCCACTGCTGACTGCAGTCACAATTGACGCAGCAAGTAAGACTGTGCCACACATAGGTAAAGTCGCAAAAGCTGTGGCCAAGGGACATACCCATGCACAAGTGCACTGTGAGTGGAATGCAAGACATATCCAAATTCCCAGAGGAAATGTGCCAACTTTGAAAACAATGAAACATGGATGTTGCATGGAACAAAATTAACATTGTCTCTCTCACACACAGGTCAACGTCGTGGATCACCCCCCAACACTGGGGGGGAAGACTCACAGGACCCGGCTCGGCAGGATGATGGAGCCACCGGCAGCGACGACTCTCACCACTCTGTGGACGAACCCGACCCCGACCAACCTGGCCCCTCTGGTGTCCAACGACCTGCAGCACCTGCGTCAGGTACAACTGGGCCAACCACCACCCCCACTCCTGCCACATCCCAGGAGACACCCAGGATCCCTGCCCCACCACCACAATGCAGCCAGGCTGGCCAGGAGGGACACGGTGTCCCGGGCACCCAGGAGGAGGCAGGCGACAACGCAAATGCCACTCCTCAGGGGTCCCGGAGACCCGATGTGCCCACAAGGGCAGGCCAGGTGCAAGTGGGCAGGGGTGGTGGGAGTGGAGGACAGCGGAGGCGCCAGCCTGACCAGTTGGCTGGGGAACCGGTATATTCCCATGTCCGAAACATCCTGGACACATACCGGCAGGACACCACAGGCATGGCCCAGGCTGTGTCCATCCTCGAGGGGATCAAGACCCAGCAGGCCCAGCAACATGCGGAGCAACATGCCTGTCTACTGCAACACCAACGGCGGATGGAGGACAGACAGGCTGAGCTCGTGACAGTGTTCACGGGAATTCACAGTACACTCCGTCGGATGGCCGACAACATGGGCAACCCTCCCTGTGCCACCAGGCGTAGAACATCACCACCCACAGGGAGGGATGAGGAGGAGGAGGAGACATCCGATGGAGCATCCCAAACATCGTCACGGCCTGCTTCTGAGGGTCCCCGCAGGAGGGCGGGTCGTCCACGGAAAAGACTGTGAGGGTCGGCGCAACAGCACCATCTCCCAGGACACCTGGCCTGGCACCTGGCCCACTGGAGCAACAGCAGCACAGCATCAAAAGACATTCTCTGCCACATGGACTTGCTGGTCACTGTCTGACCAATGTTGCCAAAGACTGTGGCATGGACTCTGAGGATTTCAAATGGCAAGGACACCAACTCCCCTAGTGAACTTTGGATTCCACATACCCGGAAAGCCCCTCATGTCAACCCCCCCCCCACCCCAACCAAAATAAAAAGTCACACCATAAAGAGAAGATGCCTACATTTTGCATTATTAGCTTACATGTGTCTTGTAAAGTCTAACTCTGCCTGAGTTCTCATTTGACTTCAACCATCCACACCCTGGGGCCTGAGTCTGGCACAGGACACACATGGGTCACATTGTAGTAGGCAAGACAGACATGGAGCACCATACACACCCGTGATGGGCCCAACCAGCTGAGGGGGTGGCCGCACAACCGTGCCGACAGACATATTGAGTACAGCGACAGCCATGCGCAGAGGTCAGGGATCATGTGGAGTGTCCTGGGGGGCACCCAGGTATGTGTGGACAGGTGGCAGAACCATGTCCTGCAAGCTTGAGTCAGGTGGATGCAGAGAATGGTGGCCTGGCCAACGTTGGATGCATGGGGATGGCACATGTCACAATACCCACACAGTCATGGACTACATGCACAATACACAGTCTAATCCCACACAAACAGCTTGCATCTTGCTACTCGACACATAGACACATAGCCACTATCACGGAAAACCATGCCAGACATGCCGGATGCACCGTGGCAACACACCAGCATTGACTGAGAAGAGGCACCTTTGAGGCATAGGGACACCTTTATTAGTCATGTATTCGGGATTGCAGAGGCAACTCGGAGTACACATGAACGTGTCATGTGGAGTAACATGTGGGTCCAACACTGGCACCCCCCTTCTGCAGCACAAATGCGTGATAGCCATGGAACTGGCACACAAGTGTCGGCTAACAGCTTAACAACCCCTGCTGCTCACGGAGAGACTGCCATACACCATTGATCCGTTGATGTGGAAGTCCCACACCATGTCAAGCCAATGCAAACCGTATGTGTCCGAGGGCAGTGTAACACACATTGATGCCATCATCACATTCCACAATCCCATCACTGATGACTGTCAACAAGTCTGACCATCTATTCAGGTGTACCCAGCTGCATGTAATGTGTACCATGGTGATGCGACATGTCTGCAGAGGAACCAAACAGCGACAGGGGCAGTGTGCATACATCGTAAACAACTGCCACACCCAATACACCCCTGATGCATCCCTTACCCGAAGGAGACTTCCAAACTTGTCCGTGCGGGTAACGCTGAGTCAGCACACGATGACGTGTCCATGAGGAATAGCAGTGCCACAACAATGCAACCAGCAGACGGCATGCGCAAGTACCTGGGGATGAGAGACACACAAGAAGTCAGCCACAAAAAGCACAGCCACTTGCATGTGCATGTACTCGACACATGTAAGGATGCCAACATGCCAGGTCACAATTATGACAGGGGAAATACACTCATCACTGCCACCATCACTCGAGTGACACATCCACACACACCTCTGACTCACGTGCCATACATGCAGATGGACACACACATCGCAACACATGCCACACGGGGACCAAGGCGTGCACACACAGACACTGGTACTCACCACTAAGCAAAGAAGTCGCGTATGAGCCGAGTCCGGATGTCCTCTTGCGGAACCACGTCCTCAACATCACTAGCCCCATTGCCAAGCCCTTCGTCCTCCACGGGTGGATGGTTCTGATCATCTTGATCCAGGATGAGTGGCACAGCTTTCTCAACTGCCATGTTGTGCAGCATGCAGCAGACCATGAAGATTTTGCAGACCTTCACCGGGGCATATGGGAGGGCGCCGCCGGTCTTGTGGAGGCATCGGAATCGGCTCTTCAGGAGGCCAAACGTCCTCTCTATCACTCGCCTTGTCCGGCCATGGGCGGTGTTGTAGCGGAGCTGGGCCGGCGTGATGGGGTTGCGGAGAGGTGTGATCAGCCATGGCATGTTGGGATAGCCAGCGTCCCCTACATGGAAAGCACATGGACATAAGTAGGACAGGAGAAGCGGTCGTGCTGGAAGTCTACGCAAAATACAGGACAGACAGACTGTACCCACCAACAACACATGCTCGTTCGTTGCGCAGCTGCGTCATCATTTCAGGCACCCTGCTACGCCTCATGATGTAGGCATCGTGTGCTGATCCTGGAAAACGAGCACAGACATGTGAAATCACCATGTTGGACAGACACACCACAAGGGCATTGATGGAGTGATAGTGCTTGCGATTCCTGTACGCTACCTCCTGTGCCTGTGGTGGTACCAAAGCCACATGTGTCCCATCTATGGACCCAATGACATGGGGCATCCCTCCCAGGGCATAGAATCCACGCTTGACCCCAGTCAACATTTCAGGGGTTGGGAAATGGATGAACTCATCCAGGTGAAGCAACATGGCCTCTAAGAAATCATGCAGCACACGGCAGAACATGCTCTGGGACATGCCACCAACATGAGCTATGGTATTTTGAAAGGTACCCGTGGCCAGAAAATGTAGGGCTGCCATTACCTTCAGCTTGGGTGTCAGTGCCGTAGGATACCTGTGCAGCGGTTGCAGGTGTGGTGCCAGTCTCGCCGTAAACTCCAGAATCAACGGTTGGGGGAAGCGGTAGCACCGGATACAGTCATTCTCCCGCATGGCAGCCAAGTCCGGAATTGGTCGGGGAAGAGGCGGCGCTCTGCAATAATTTGGAAGTGACAAGGAAGAGTGAGTGCACTACAACAACAATTTATATGTACTGAGCACATGTCAATCTGTCAATACACATATGCGACATACGGAGTCAGGTATGTGCCACATGCCCTGGACACGTATGGCTGCCAGGTGACACTCCTACCAAGACCCAGCTACACACGGAGATTGTGAACCTCCACATGCCATGGCATGGGATTAGCTGTGTCCCAGTGTAAGTGAACAGCCAGACGCAACACAGGAGTGACATACATCCACACATCAGCAGAAGTAGGATGTCGATTGCAGAGACTGGTAGTGGAACACTAGAGCCACAGGTCACATGACATTACATTAGGACAGCCCACACACCTTGCCATGAAGGTGTACATGTGATGACTCACCACACATTCATAGAGAGGATGCAGACATGTCCTTGTTACGCTACTCTGTGTCCCATGCATACATACGCACCTCACATCCGATACCACATGTGGCCTGGTGTGCGGAACAGTGTGCCATGTCAATCTACACACAGACACATGTTGGTTGCTGCAACAGCTGATGCTTTTGAGGGAGCACCAACATCAACCCAATGTGAACCCCCCACACATACATGACATAGTCACATGGTGCACCGTGGGTAGTGACCTGTCTGGTGTGGTAACCCCTGTAGCGGGCATCAGGGGACACTTGTGTGTGTTGTTGACCGTGCCATGCCAGTGACTCTCATCCCAAGTGTGCAGTACGACATGCACACATGTCAAAGGAGTCAAGGGCATGCCTGGCACACATTGCACCGTCACACATAACATCTGTACACATCTCATCATACATCTGGTGCCTTCTCCACTCAGGAGTAATGTGCCACATCACAGCCTTTCACACCTGTGCCCCACACATGTAGTACTGGCCAGACAATGCCTTGATGTCCATCCATGGACAAGTATGTCAGCCCTATTCCTTTCTGTGTGCTGCCTGTCACCACTGTGATGTGTGAAAGGCACCGTACTTTCGCTAAGAGGGCCTGTGTACGTTCCCTATCACTATGGGAGTGCTGCCGTATGTGTACCCATAGTGATAGTGAGCGTACGCACGCGTGTACGGTCCGTCTCACTATGGGTGTTCTCGCGTATGCGTACTCATAGTGATAGTGAGCGTACAGGCGTGTGTACGGTCCGTACCACTATGAGTACGCATACGCGAGAACACCCATAGTGGTACGGACCGTACACACGCCTGTACGCTCACTATCACTATGGGTGTTCTCACGTATGTGTACTCATAGTGGTACGGACCGTACACACGCCTGTACGCTCACTATCACTATGAGTACGCATATGCGAGAACACCCATAGTGGTACGGACCGTACACACGCCTGTACGCTCACTATCACTATGAGTACGCATACGCGAGCACACCCATAGTGATACGGACCGTACACACGCCTGTACGGGCCGTTGCTATGCATTTGGGGTGCCCTAGGGCCCCGGAACGCACCGTACCTGTGTGTGAAGCTCCAAATTACATAGGGGACACATGAGGGACAAGTATAAAGGCCTACATGCATGCTGGTTGTCATGGAGACCAAGTTTAAAGTTTGAATATTTTGAAGCAGGTGCACAGCAGTAGTCAGTTTGAATGAATCTACTTTGTTGCAATGTGCTTCAGGAGTTGACATCATGCTGAAGAAAAAAACCACAATGAGAACCCACTGACTGTGCTAGGTTTGAAGGGATTGGAGGAAACATAGGATGCAAATGTGAGTGACCAATCACTCTGTACTCCTGTGCATGAAACAGGCCAGCAAGGCACATATAAGGCAGCCAGGTCCCATGAGGGAGCACTTGCCTGCACATCTTTGTATTTCACGACCTAGCTGCTGCTACTGATTCCCTGGAACCATGTCAAGGTCTGTGGAGAGGTCATAGCCCTTCACCCTGGAGGAGAACCTGGCTTTGCTGGATGTGATCCTCCCACAGTACCCCATGCTGTATGGCCGACCAGGGTATCAGGTGAGTGCAGAGTCCACCAGCACAGACTGTGTCCCTTTTTTGTGAGTGTGACTTCTGGCATTGTGTCCAGGTGTGGCACACATGCTATGTACTGTAGGGGGGGTCCCGGGGGGGGAATGCCTGATGTCTCCCAGCCAGTGCATGCTGTGGTGCATGTCTGCCGTCCTCACTTGCACGGTGTTTACTGTGACAATCACTGCATGGTGCATGCCACATTCTGCCTGTCTTGTCCTCCTGGGAATGTAGCCTCTGCAGTCCTCATGTGATTATGTGGTCAGCCCAGTGTGACAGGTGACTGTACCCACAGATGTGTGTTAGTTCTGTGTACCTGTGCTGAGAGTGTCGACATAATGTGTTCGTACCCTGGACATGGGTGTGTGTGTAAGTCCCCCGTCATGTGGGTGGGTGCATATGTGGAGTGTATCACCCCAGCTGCATGAGGGATGGATATACCCTGCCCATGTGATGTGAGCAGGGAGCAGTGCTGTGTGTCTGACGTGCAGAGCCAGCCCCACACCTGTGAGCCCCCCCCGGCTAGTGGCACATGTGCAGAGTGAGGTTTGTCGCAGCATTTGGCAATGGCAGGTGAATGTCCTGTGCCTGTGTGTGTCTGTGTACTCTGCTGCGGTAGCGTCAGTGGCCTGTGGCATGTGACTGCTTAGAGGTGCTGCACATTATCCTGGTGTAGCTTGTGATGCACAGTGTGAGCCTGGATCATTGATTGTGTCGTTGCCCTCATTCCACCTGTGTACTTTCAATGGCACGTACTGCTTTTGCCCTTCCCCAGAGGATCATGTCCCTATGACAAAGGTGAAATGCGTTGGATGCATACTATGCCTTGTTGTAAACAGCACATTTGTTCTAATATGTCTCTCTGTGACATGTGCCTGGTGTATTGATGTAGTGTCACTTGTTCATCCTCACAGGTAGGCGCCTCTGCCAAGAAGCAGATATGGCTGACCGCCGTCAGTGCCGTGAGGGGTGCGGATGGTCGCAAGCGGCGCCTGGCCCAGGTGAGGAAACGCTGGCAGGATATCCGGTGCTGGACGCGGAGGATCGCACGGGTCCTGCTGGGGGACTCACCTGAGACCCATAAGAACTGGGGGCACCGCCGTCTGACCCGCATCCACAAGAGTGTGCTGGCGGTGGTATTTCCAGACTTGGAGAGGCGCTTACAGGAGAAGCAGCAGCAGGAAGGGTGTAGGTACATGTGTGTTTGTTGTGTGTCACCAGCATTTGTAAGTGCACAGTTGCATGGATACACTGCCAGGGTTTAAAGGTGCTGTGCAGATCCAGTTACCCACAGTATAGCTGTGCTCTCCTGCCTCCCTTCCCCTCCTTGCAATGTGTTCCCTGGTCTGTGTGTAGTCACTCCTTCACAAGGTAATGTAGGCTGGCGCTTTCTCCACGTGAACTATGCCTGTAGCATCATGTGTGGGGGTGGTGTGTAACAGGTTTAGGGACCTTGCCTGTGCCCTGTCCAGTTCAGTGCATGTGGGTTCCATGTCAGTTGGCACTGATGCTGAGTCCAGACATGGGTGTTAGTCTCTCAAGTGTCAGGCCTTACAGCTCGCATGTCCTATGTTGTGGCCTGTGACATGATGTGCATGAGTGTGCGATACGCATAGTGCAGGGATGGTGGCATGTGTTGCAGTCATTCCCATTCAGGACCATGGAGTTGTGTGGCCACTGCTGTCCCCTGGGGCATATGTTCATAGGTGTCATGTGTGTCATCACAAAACGTGGACACTCTCAGTGTCTACAGCATAGGTTGTGCTCTGTGCCATTGTCCCCTGGCACCATGTATATTGACGTGAAATGTAGTACAAGTGTCCACTGTACAGCGTGACCTGATTTTCCTTGTTCATAGTCACAGTGGCCAGTGCCTGTGTGTCTTGTTACAATCATCTGATGATGACCATTTGTACATGATTATTTGGACAGGCGCACCTTGGGAATTTGGCGTCCAATCTTGCATTTATGCAGCCCCTGTGTATTTCACCCAGACTAGAGATGTAAGTGCCACCTGTGTCTCAACAAATTGTCTCATGTAGGGGGTGGTTGGTGCGGGCCAAGCCTACATGTCAAGACCAGAATTCTCCTTGCTAGGTCTGGCCAGTGTGTGATGTTTGTCTGGACATACACTCAAGGTGCAGTGAGCCAGTCATGGTGGGCATGTTTTCAGTATTACCTATGCAGCATGTGCCTCAAGTTAATGGATATGGTCCCTCCTCATCCCTATTTTTGCCAACGCTGTGTGGTGCAGATGCAGTGCTGGATTGTCCCCAGGGCCTGGCTCCTATGTCAAACTCCATTTCATGTCATTTGCTATTGTGTCATGCTCTCCATGGATTTTCATTGGCATGGTGGATCAACCAACTGTGTGTTGCATGTCCTACATCTGTACCTTGTTTTGTAGATATTACTGATCTTTCTTTTCAGGCTATGCACTGTAACCTATGTAGATTGGACTCATGTGACATATGTATACAGGTGTGTGATTAATTGCTGTCTCTTCACCTTGCCCACAGCATCGTCGGGGGACACGGAGGGAGACATGAGCACAGACGGAGCGGAGGGACCGAGCACCAGTGCCAGCGTTGACATCGTGGCTGGCACATTGAGTGGTACTGAGGCGGAGGAGAGTGAGGCCGAGGACCTGTCCACTGGCACGACAGAATATGAAGCTGACGGGTCCGAGGATGATCTCTCCGAGTGGGCGGAGGCTGCACCACCAGCTGACAGCAGCACAACATCGCACCCAGCCCCCTCCATTGCCATCAGCCGCCTCCCACTTGCTCGTGTCCCTTCCCAGCGTGCCCGGTCACCACATGTCTCCTTCCTGCCAGGCACCGCACCCCCTGCCCCTGTCTCCACTGCTGCCGCCAATGCCGAGTCTGTGGACATCCAGCGGCAGTTGCAGGTTGGTCAGGCTGCGATCCTTAATGTCCTCCATGGCCACAGCCAAGTGCTGCACAACATGGAGGCATACTTGGAGGGCATTTTTTCATCGCAGGCTGACCAACGGCAGTTGCTGAGGTCCATCGACTCGACACTGACTGCAGCAGTGGGTCTCCTGCAGCGCTAAGTCCCACCCCCTACCCCTGCCCCATCCACACTTCCCACTCCCATGCCTGTCCCACGTACACCCAGACGTCAGCATGCACCCACCACAACAGACACAGGCACCACACAAGCAGGGAAGGTCATACGCACTCCTCCTGGCACGCACACACAGGGTGAAGTAGGCACACCCACTGGGTCAGGGGCAAACGAAAGTCATGCAGCCAGAGTGGGAGTCCGCATTCCACCCAATCCACTCCCTCCAAATCCCCTCCCCTCAGCTCTCCTGGCCACATATCCGGCAAGGACTCCTTCATGGCCGCTCTGTCCCTGAGCCCCACTGTGACACCACACCGCAAGCGGTCAAGGGAGTCCCCGGTCAGGGTGGTTGAGTCCCCCCCCCTGTCCGCACCCTCCCCCAGTGGCGCTGCGACCCATCCCTCCGCCCCCCCCTCCTTGGGGCCTGTGGTTCCTTCGGGTGCAGGGGAGATGCTGGAGGACCTTGCTAAGGTGTGCAGCGAGATCCTGGCCTCCGCCTTTGGCCCTGCCCCACCCCCTGTGGTGGAGTTCTCCATCCCTGCACCCACGACGCCTACCCTTCGCCCTCATGTCCCTGCGGTGCCTGGTCCTTCCCCTCCACATGATGCCCTCCCCGCTGTGGAAGACGAAGGAGTCTGAATGTGCAGGCAAGCTAGGGGACCCACGTCCCACTGTGTCCCCCATCCAGCTGTGACTCATGGACTGCCCTATGGGCTTTGTAAATATTGAACTTTCTCAGCGAAAACTTTTTTTGATCATGCTGATTAAAGCCATTTTTTGTTTCCTTACAACACCACTGCTTTTCTGATATTGCTGTTGGTGGGGCTGCTACATGATTTTGGGTGGTGATCATGTGTTGGGTGTGTGGGAAATGTAGTAGTGTGCTGGTCATAGGGGGGACCCTGGTATCTGTGTGCCATCACAAGGTGTTAGCTAAGTTTCTCTGTTCATATAAGCAGTTACTGCATGGTGAAATTGTCCCAAGGTGTATTCCTTCCTCTGTGTACCCTGCCATCTTCCCTGCAGGGTGTTCCCAATATTTAGCGCTGAGCTGTGTGTACATTAGCTGGGTGTGTGAAGGACTCCTTCAACTTTGCACATGCATGCTGAGCGATGTCTCCACCTGCATCATTCGTGGCATCCTTGGTAGTCACTGTACTTGTGTATGTAGACTATTGACATGACTTCATGTGGACATGTTTTCTTTTCGGCGCCATGCATGTGTATACTCCCAGCCTCGCACACATGTGGTACATGTACTGCAGGGTCTTAGTGCACCTGACTGACATTTGTGGGCATTGTATCTGTGGCTACTCCACCCTTTGCGTTCCATGGGCACTGCTGGGAGGACTCTGCACCCACCCCTCCTGTCTCTGGGCACTGCTGGGAGGACTCTGCACCCACCTCTCCTGTCTCTGGGCACTGCTGGGAGGACTCTGCACCCACCCCTCCTGTCTCTGGGCACTGCTGTGAGTGTTAGGCACCCACCCCTCCTGTGTCTGGGCACTGCTGGGAGGACTCTGCACACACCCCTCCTGCGTCTGGGCACTGCTGGGAGGACTTTGCACCCACCCCTCCTGTATCTGGGCACTGCTGGGAGGACTTTGCACCCACCCCTCCTGTGTCTGGGCACTGCTGGGAGGACTCTGCACACACCCCTCCTGCGTCTGGGCACTGCTGGGAGGACTCTGCACCCACCCCTCTTCTGACTGGGCACTGCTGGGAGGACTCTGCACACACCCCTCCTGCGTCTGGGTACTGCTGGGAGGACTTTGCACCCACCCCTCCTGTCTCTGGGCACTACTGGGAGGACTTTGCACCCACCCCTCCTGTGTCTGGGCACTGCTGGGAGGACTCTGCACACACCCCTCCTGAGTCTGGGCCCTGCTGGGAGGACTCTGCACCCACCCCTCTTCTGGCTGGGCACTGCTGGGAGGTCTCTGCACACACCCCTCCTGCGTCTGGGCACTGCTGGGAGGACTTTGCACCCACCCTCCTGTCTCTGGGCACTGCTGGGAGGACTTTGCACCCACCCCTCCTGTGTCTGGGCACTGCTGGGAGGACTCTGCACCCACCCCTCTTCTGACTGGGCACTGCTGGGAGGACTCTGCACACACCCCTCCTGCGTCTGGGCACTGCTGGGAGGACTTTGCACCCACCCCTCCTGGGTCTGGGCACTGCTGGGAGGACTTTGCACCCACCCCTCCTGTGCCTGGGCACTGCTGGGAGGACTCTGCACACACCCCTCCTGCGTCTGGGCACTGCTGGGAGGACTCTGCACCCACCCCTCTTCTGACTGGGCACTGCTGGGAGGACTCTGCACACACCCCTCCCGCGTCTGGGCACTGCTGGGAGGACTCTGCACCCACCCCTCCTGTCTCTGGGCACTGCTGGGAGGACTCTGCACCCACCCCTCCTGTCTCTGGGCACTGCTGGGAGGACTCTGCACACACCCCTCCTGTCTCTGGGCACTGCTGGGAGTGTTGGGCACCCACCCCTCCTGTGTCTGGGCACTGCTGGGAGGACTTTGCACACACCCCTCCTGTCTCTGGGCACTGCTGGGAGGACTCTGCACCCACCCCTCCTGTGTCTGGGCACTGCTGGGAGGACTCTGCACACACCCCTCCTGTCTCTGGGCACTGCTGTGAGTGTTGGGCACCCACCCCTCCTGTGTCTGGGCACTGCTGGGAGGACTTTGCACACACCCCTCCTGTCTCTGGGCACTGCTGGGAGGACTCTGCACCCACCCCTCCTGTGTCTGGGCACTGCTGGGAGGACTCTGCACACACCCCTCCTGTCTCTGGGCACTGATGTGAGTGTTAGGCACCCACCCCTCCTGTGTCTGGGCACTGCTGGGAGGACTCTGCACCCACCCCTCTTCTGACTGGGTACTGCTGGGAGGACTCTGCACACACCCCTCCTATTTCACGATCTGTACGCTTAGAACATACACGTGTGTGGGTTCGCTCCATGCATACGAGGTGGGGGTACGTGTTGTACATACACGGTTGGGGTGGGGGTACGCTGCATGCATACGGGGTGAGGTTACGGTCCGTACGTACACTGTTGGCATGGGGGGTACGCTCATACGTCCGAGGGTGAGGGTACGGGTCGTACTTACACTGTTGGGGTGGGGGGTACGCTCCATGCATACGCGGGTGAGGGTACGGGTCGTACTTACACTGTTGGGGTGGGGGGTACGCTCCATGCATATGCGTGTGAGGGTACGGGTCGTACTTACACTGTTGGGGTGGGGGGTACGCTCCATACGTACGCGGGTGGGGGTACGGGTCGTACTTACACTGTTGGGGTGGGGGGTACGCTCCATGCATATGCGGGTGAGGGTACGGGTCGCACTTACACTGTTGGGGTGGGGGGTACGCTCCATGCATACGCGGGTGAGGGTACGGGTCGTACTTACACTGTTGGGGTGGGGGGTACGCTCCATACGTACGCGGGTGGGGGTATGGGTCGTACTTACACTGTTGGGGTGGGGGGTACGCTCCATACGTACACGGGTGAGGGTACGTGTCGTACATACACAGTTGGGGTGGGGGTACGCTCCATGCATACGCGGGTGGGGGTAATGTCCGTACGTACACTGTTGGCATGGGGGTACGCTCCATACGTCCGCGGGTGAGGGTATGGGTCGTACTTACACTGTTGGGGTGGGGGGTACGCTCCATGCATACGCGGGTGAGGGTACGGGTCGTACTTACACTGTTGGGGTGGGGGGTACGCTCCATGCATACGCGGGTGAGGGTACGGGTCGTACTTACACTGTTGGGGTGGGGGGTACGCTCCATGCATACGCGGGTGAGGGTACGGGTCGTACTTACACTGTTGGGGTGGGGGGTACGCTCCATACGTATGCGAGTGTGGGTACGGGTCGTACTTACACTGTTGGGGTGGGGGTACGCTCCATACGTACGCGGGTGGGGGTACGGGTCGTACTTACACTGTTGGGGTGGGGGGTATGCTCCATACGTACGCGGGTGAGGGTACGTGTCGTACGTACACGGTTGGGGTGGGGGTACGCTCCATGCATACGCGGGTGGGGGTAATGTCCGTACGTACACTGTTGGCATGGGGGGTACGCTCCATACGTCCATGGGTGAGGGTACGGGTCGTACTTACACTGTTTGGGTGGGGGGTACGCTCCATGCATACGGGGGTGGGGGTACGGTCCGTACATATGCGTCCCCACGCTATGTGATGCTTGTGCGGGCCGTACCCAGGCCTTTGCCACGTGGGTACAGCCGTACCGCCATTGTTGGGATGACGTAGGTGTGGGCGTGGTACGACTCGTACCCACGCTCTTAAGGCGTGGGTACGGGACGTACCTGTATTGTTGTGTTGCCGGTTCGCGTCGTCAAGCACTTCCGTTGTGGCGGTCGCTGGCTTTGCTGGACACGCCCCCACCCCCTCGTAGTGACCAGGGCCTGAGGGTCAGGTATGTCCAGGGCATGTGTGCTGTGTGACTTTGGTGGGGGTTTTGTGGCCTGCCCCTGGTCCTGCCACCCCCCCCCCCTTTCCCCCCTCCCTTTGTTGTTCTGACCTTCTGCGGCGTCTGCGTCCGAACCTGTAGAGGAGGTCGACTGCTATGAGGGCCGGGATGACACGTAGGTTCGGGTCCATGTCTGTCCGTCGCGTACAGGTACTCCTTGTTCGCATCGTCCTGATTTCCCGGCAGTTTTTGGCAGCCGGAAAATATTCACCGTGCGGGATGACGTCGGTGCGAATCGTGATTCCTGGTTCGTGAATGGCTGGCTACGTGCGTCCCGACGTCACGTCGGCGCTTTCCCGGATCGCATTTGTATGTTTATTTTAGTCTGTCGGGGTTTTGTACGATTCGTACGGAAATGGAGTTTACGTGCGAATCGTAATTCCATGTTTGTATATTTTGACGACCGGGTACGCGTCGGACGGAGAATATGCTCAGTCCGACGGTTCGTACCCGGTTTTTACCGGATCGTGATCGGCACCTCTGAGTTTCTCTCAGCATTTGTTGTCTGAATGAATCTGACAGGCATTTATCAATAACTGAGACGTACTTCTTCATCATTAAATAAATTGAACTTACAGTGTGTGATGAGTGTATCTAATTTCTCATGAATTTGTCAATGGTTTCAGCAAGATTCTTAAGGTATTTGATAATCGTCTTGTTATCTGCTTCTTCTATTGCATCAATGAGGTCATCAAAAGTCTCTATCCAGCCAGTCCATATGTTGTCAATATTTTGCTTATTTGAGGTATCGAATGGTGATGGTGGTGGTTTCAAGAAGGCTGAAGCATTGTAACCATTTATGAGATTGACTAACTCTGAGGGTGTAGTTCTCTCCGACACTGCTGTCAGCTAGGATCTGCTTCATCCATACCATCTCTGCGCTGGCCTCTGGGTCATCTGGGACAGTCTGTGGTACCTGTACTTCCCTTTTGGTCTAACGTGGAGCACTTCACTTTTATGGAGACAATTGAAGTTCTTCTGAGCCGCCACACGGCAGCTTTGGTGGTGTACCACTTTGGGAATGGATGGCTTTGTCAACACAACCCTGTCCACCCAGTTCCATGGTATGATGACTCTCATTAATCAGTTTTGGTAAGCAGATGATCATTTCTTCTATCTATATCACTTTGCTTTTAGGCGTCTCTTTATACTGTCTGACACCTGGTGGATCTCTACCTCGCAGCACTTGTTTTCACAGCATTATCTTGCAATTTGAGCTCTTTCAAAACCTGGTTGCATATGCCTTCAGCATTATCACTCTGTATGATGTATAGCTTTATGTTGCACAGTAGCACAGTATGTCTCTTTACAGCCTTACCTGCAGGTTCTTGGCCAACAATGGGTAGACTTCTCAGAGAAGCTTTCATTATCATCAAATACTTCACATTGGCTGGAGTTGCACTTTGTTTCCACATATGCCAAACGTCGATTCTGCACTGCGACTGAGGCACACATGGCATGCACAAGCAGTTTGCTGGACCACGGCAACCTCTCTGAGAGAGCACTATTAATCTTCGAGTTGCTTATCCCCCATCTCGTTGCCAGTTGTAGCGTCTTCCTCAGCCTGGGTACTCCCCAATGACTACCCCACACACGGAGCTTAGTATAACATGTCTTTATTCGTCTGCGTGTCGCTCCGAACTCAACATTCTAAACCTGCATTCACTTTGCTATGCTTTAGCGCTTACATCACAGTTCTATGGAGTCCACCAGGAGCCACAAGGGTTCAGTCATTACTAACTCACATGACACTACAGCAAGGAGAGTAAAATACAGAAAGTAGAAATGGCTCTTAGGCCCCACTGTTCAATATCCAGTGTTTCATTTTCACGCAGAACCTGTACTGTGATCCGAGAATATTTTTGTATGGATGGATGCACTAATCTTTCACAGATGTAAATTTATTGTAAGGATTTACAGAATAGCTGCTCCCTTAATATTAATGAACCAGGAATTCCATTGTAATACCCGCCAAATGCCTGCCAATAAAGGAATGGAGGCCTGTGGAGGACAGCAGACCACAATCCCTTCAATCTCAATGGCATAGCAGCCCTCTCCCTTAGAAGTTGTACTTTAAAAATAAAACGGCATTGTGCAAAGAGTCATTAGGTGTAGCAGGCAGCAGGTCCCTAGATTTGTGGCTCCTTCCACCGATGCACACAATTCACAATGTGGAAACTATCTAATTGACAGCTTAGTTTGCTGGTGGATACCACCGCATTTGAGATGTTTGTATCTATTAAATGATTTGCAAACAATTGATTCATCTCTTTGCCATTCCCAAGGAGGGGGTGGGATAGCACTTCCATGCCCCTCTTCCTTGTAAATCACAGGAAATTGCAGTACATGGATAACGAGTTACAAATATATACGCGACTGATAATGTACTTTTAGTACATTGCATTGTTGTTTGTAATGGTCGCACAGCCTGCAATTTTGAACAACTCACACTGAAGAGTCCATGATGCCTGTTAACTTACTGTTTCTGAAGCTGCTTTCATGATGCGTATACCCAGTGACAGCAAGAGCAGTGCCAGAGGTACAAACGAGCTAACAGGGACTAGTAGCCGCTGCCCCAATATGATATCCATGTAGTGCAGAAAACTTTCTTGCACCCCAGCTCAGAAACTGCACAGCTTGCGTACAAATGCCCAGCAATCCCAGGGGTGCAACTATCAACAGTGCAGCAGGCGAGTGTGCCTTGCTTCAAATATGGCTTTTTTTTGTTAACAAAAAAGGGCAGTGGGACGCATTTTACTTGCTTGCCTTATGGTGCTCTTGTTGCTACCGAAAAAGTCTATCTTTTTTCAGATCTTAAGTATTTTTGTGACCCTGTAATTCAGGAGCCTGAATGTAGAGATAATGAAAATAATACCTTCCTTTTAAGAAAAGGCAAATGTTATTTAAAACATGTGGCTGTGGTGAGCTGTAAGAATGAAGGCGGTACTGATGATCCATTAAATACATAAGGAGGGAGCCACTGCAGTGGAAGCATCCTGTGGTGTACAGAAATGCTCTTTTCATCTGCGACCAATGCCCCTATAGAAATCTGAAACGGGTTCAATGTTTGTTTTTTAACTATATATACAACACTCTTGAGACATTTGTAGCCCTTTTAACTGAAATGCTATATATAAGAAGCACTACCCACAAAACTTTCATGATAGTTTGAGAAATGAGACCGAGTGAGTGGGGTGATGCTTCAAGTGAACAATGCTAGTACATTTAAGAGCTCACTCCATGTGTCCTGGTGAAATGACGTGTAAAAAGCACACAGATGAGTATCAATGCTACAGGTCTTGCTTTTTCATGTGCGCAGTACCAGCATACTATTTCGAGTTCAGCACAATGGAACGGGAGACAAAGCAATAATACAGCTTATTTAACTCTGTTCCAAGCTGAAAATTCGTAATGTGCTGTACTAGCTTCAATAAAATCTTTCCGGATTTGGTTGCTGAAACTTGAGAGGAAAAAGTGCAGTATCTTTGCACAAGTTGGAATACCTAATCAGGTGCATCCATCAAAGAATGCTTACAAGGCCCATTACTTACTGGCTCTCCAATCAATCAATCAAGCAATCAATCAGGGGTTTGTTTAGCGCAGCTACTCACCCGATAGGGTCTCAAGGCGCTGAGGGGGGGGGGGGGCGCTGCTCCTGGATGTACATGGTGATTCGTCGAAAAGCCAGGTCTTTAGGTCCTTCAGGGGCGCCGAGACAAAATATCGAGTCACAAATATCGAGTTGCATAAATATCGAGGCATAAATATCGTGGGTCAGAAATATCTACAGCAAGAATATTGTGGTCAAGAATATTGATTTAAGGTAAGTAATATTGATTTAAAAAATATTGAAGTGTTTAATTTCGTTTGCAAAAGTATAGTTGTTAAAAATATCGTTTTTATTATTGTTATGTATTTTAGTATATTTTTTTTATGTATGTGGTGTGTTTTTCGGTATAAGAATTGTTAGTAATTTAAATATATGTGTTACATTTTTAGTAGTTTTTTTATTTTATTTGAATTTTGTGCTTTTACTTTCGTCGCGGGTTGTGGGTTTATAGGAGAATAGCGTGGGAAGTAATTTAATTATATTATATTTATTATTTTATTTTTATTTGAATTTTGTGTTATTAGTTCCGTGGTGAGTTGTGGCTTTATAGGGAAATGGGGGGAAGTAATTTAATTATATTACATTTATTGAATAATTTGTATTTATTAATATTTATTAATTTAATGTATTAATATTTGTTTAATTGAGATTTTATAGTGTTAAATGTGTAAAGTAAATCATTATTAATTAATTATTAATTGATTGTTAATTAATTTTAATTAATTAATTGGTAATTAATTATGCTGATTGTGTAAGTAATTTTAGTTGTGCGTTGTGGTGTTTATAGGTGTAAAGGGTGGGAAGGAATTTACTTTTTAATTTATGAATCAATAATTGGTTGTTAATTTTAATTAATTAATTGGTTATTCATTTTGGTAATTGTGTAATTAATTTTAGGTGTGTGTGGTAGTTTTTATAGGTGTGTATGGTGGGAAGTAATTTATTTTTAATTGAAGAATTAATAATTTGTTGTTAATTAATTTTAATTAATGAATTGGTAATTAATTATGGTAATTGTGTAATTAATTGTATGTGTGTGTTGTGGTGTTTATAGGTGTAAAGAGTGGGAAGTAATTTATGAACTAATAATTGGTTGTTAATTAGTTTTTAATTGATTCATTTGTAATTACTTTGGTAATTGTGTAATTACTTTTAGGTGTGTGTTGTGGTTTTGATAGGTGTAAATGGTGGGAAGGGAGGGAAGTAATTTATTTTTAATTGATTAATTAATAATTGGTTGTTAATTATTTGTAATTAATTAATTTATAATTAATTATGGTAATTGTGTAAATAATATTAGGTGTGTGTTGTGGTGTTTATAGGACTAAAGGGTGGGAAGTAATTTGTGTTTAATTAATTAATATATAGTTGTTAATTAATGTTAATTATTTGATATTTATTTAGGGTAATTCTTTTTTTGTGTGTGTTGTTTTCACGTCAAAGAGGTAAAGGGTGGGCATTAAATTACATTTAATTATTTAATTATTAGTTGTTAATAGTAATAGTTTTATATTTTTAAATAGGTTTTAATTGTTTTTTATTATTTTATAGTTTAATTTAGGGGTGTGTTGTGGATATTATAATTTTAAAGTTTGTGTAGTTTAGTAATCTTTTTTAGTTTTGTTTTATTAATAATATTTTGTTCTTTGATTTTTATTTATGTTAATTTTATAAATAAATATAATTAAAAATGTTGAGGTGTTTTGTTATTGGTGTGGTGTTATAGGGTAAGAGATAAAGTAAATATATTTATGTTTTAATTAATTTGTTTGTTAGTAAATATTTTATAGTTTAAAAGAATTATTTTTTTGTAAATGCACTTATTATTTTATTTTATATAATATTGCTAGGTTTTTGTTATATGTTATCAATGTTTAAAATGTGTTTTTTTTTTTTTTTATATTGTTTTGTTTTTCTTACATTTCTAGTGTTTGAGTGTGAATAGTAATTCTTTTTCTCTGCTATCCAACATCTTTTCCTACTGTTGCATTCACTGGAGTGGGTATAGTAATTTTTACCACCTCCCCCGGCTATCCAGCACTTTCCCTACTGTTGCACTCAGTGGATTGGGAATAGTAATTATTTTCTACCCCTCCGCTATCCAACACTTTCTCTACTGTTGCTATTACTGGAGTGGGAATAGTAATTTTTATCCCTCCACTTTCCAGCACTTTCCCTACTGTTGCACACTTTGGAATGGGAATAGTAATTTTTGCCCCTCCGCTATCCTACACTTTCCCTACTGTTGCTCTCACTGAATTTGGAATAGTAAATGTTACCCCTCCGCTATCCAACACTTTCCCTACTGATGCACTCACTGGAGTTGGAATAGTAATTTTTACCTCTCCGCTATCCAGCACTTTCCCTACTGTTGCACTCACTGGAGTGGGAATAGTAATTTTTACCTCTCTGCTATCCAATACTTATTCTACTGTTGCACACAGTGGAGTGGGAATAGTAATGTTTACCCCTCCGCTATCCAACACTTTCCCTACTGTTGCACTTACTGGAGTGGGAATAGTAATTATTTTTCTCTGCTGTCCAACATCTTTTCCTACTGTTGCATTCACTGGAGTGGGTATAGTAATTTTTACCCCCTCCCCTGGCTATCCAGCACTTTCCCTACTGTTGCACTCAGTGGAGTGGGAATAGTAATTTCTATCCCACCGCTATCCAATACTTTCCCTACTGATGCACTCACTGGAGTTGGAATAGTAATTTTTACCTCTCCGCTATCCAGCACTTTCCCTACTGTTGCACTCACTGGAGTGGGAATAGTAATTTTTACCTCTCTGCTATCCAATACTTATTCTACTGTTGCACACAGTGGAGTGGGAATAGTAACGTTTACCCCTCTGCTATCCAACACTTTCCCTACTGTTGCTCTTACTGGAGCGTGAATAGTAATGTTTACCCCTCCGCTATCCAACACTTTCCCTACTGTTGCACTTACTGGGGTGGGAATAGTAATTTCTTCCCCTCCGCTTCCAACACTTTCCCTACTGTTGCTCTCACTGGAGTGGGAAAAGTCATTTTTACCCCTCCTCTATCCAGCACTTTCCCTACTGTTACTCTTACTGGAGAGGGAATAGTAATTTTTAACCCTCCTCTATTCAACATTTTCCCTACTGTTGCATTTACTGGAGTGGTAACAGTAATTTATTCTCCTCTGCTATCCAACACTTTCCCTACTGTTGCTCTCACTGGAGTGGGAATAGTAATTTTTACCTCTCCGCTATCCAATACTTATTCTACTGTTGCATTCAGTGGAGTGGGATAGTAATTTTTACCCCTCCGCTATCCAACACTTTCTCTACTGTTGCTCTTACTGGAGTGGGAATAGTAATTGTTACCCCTCCGCTTTCCAGCACTTTCCCTACTGTTGCACACTTTGGAATGGGAATAGTAATTTTTGCCCCTCCACTATCCTACACTTTCCCTACTGTTGCTCTCACTGAATTTGGAATAGTAAATGTTACCCCCTCCGCTATCCAACACTTTCCCTACTGATGCACTCACTGGAGTTGGAATAGTAATTTTTACCTCTCCGCTATCCAGCACTTTCCCTACTGTTGCACTCACTGGAGTGGGAATAGTAATTTTTACCTCTCTGCTATCCAATACTTATTCTACTGTTGCACGCAGTGGAGTGGGAATAGTGATGTTTACCCCTCCGCTATCCAACACTTTCCCTACTGTTGCACTTACTGGAGTGGGAATAGTAATTATTTTTCTCTGCTGTCCAACATCTTTTCCTACTGTTGCATTCACTGGAGTGGGTATAGTAATTTTTACCCCCTCCCCTGGCTATCCAGCACTTTCCCTACTGTTGCACTCAGTGGAGTGGGAATAGTAATTTCTATCCCTCCCCTATCCAACACTTTCTCTACTGTTGCTCCTATTGAAGTGGGAATAGTAATTTTTACCCCTCTGCTATCCAACACTTTCCCTACTGTTGCACACTTTGGAATGGGAGTAGTAATTTTTATCCCTCCCCTATCTAACGCTTTCCCTACTGTTGCTCTCACTGAATTTGGAATAGTAAATGTTACCCCACCGCTATCCAACACTTTCCCTACTGATGCACTCACTGGAGTTGGAATAGTAATTTTTACCTCTCCGCTATCCAGCACTTTCCCTACTGTTGCACTCACTGGAGTGGGAATAGTAATTTTTACCTCTCTGCTATCCAATACTTATTCTACTGTTGCACACAGTGGAGTGGGAATAGTAACGTTTACCCCTCTGCTATCCAACACTTTCCCTACTGTTGCTCTTACTGGAGCGTGAATAGTAATGTTTACCCCTCCGCTATCCAACACTTTCCCTACTGTTGCTCTTACTGGGGTGGGAATAGTAATTTCTTCCCCTCCGCTTCCAACACTTTCCCTACTGTTGCTCTCACTGGAGTGGGAAAAGTCATTTTTACCCCTCCTCTATCCAGCACTTTCCCTACTGTTACTCTTACTGGAGAGGGAATAGTAATTTTTAACCCTCCTCTATTCAACATTTTCCCTACTGTTGCATTTACTGGAGTGGGAACAGTAATTTATTCTCCTCTGCTATCCAACACTTTCCCTACTGTTGCTCTCACTGGAGTGGGAATAGTAATTTTTACCTCTCCGCTATCCAATACTTATTCTACTGTTGCATTCAGTGGAGTGGGTATAGTAATTTTTACCCCTCCGCTATCCAACACTTTCTCTACTGTTGCTCTTACTGGAGTGGGAATAGTAATTGTTACCCCTCCGCTTTCCAGCACTTTCCCTACTGTTGCACACTTTGGAATGGGAATAGTAATTTTTGCCCCTCCACTATCCTACACTTTCCCTACTGTTGCTCTCACTGAATTTGGAATAGTAAATGTTACCCCCTCCGCTATCCAACACTTTCCCTACTGATGCACTCACTGGAGTTGGAATAGTAATTTTTACCTCTCCGCTCTCCAGCACTTTCCCTACTGTTGCACTCACTGGAGTGGGAATAGTAATTTTTACCTCTCTGCTATCCAATACTTATTCTACTGTTGCACGCAGTGGAGTGGGAATAGTGATGTTTACCCCTCCGCTATCCAACACTTTCCCTACTGTTGCACTTACTGGAGTGGGAATAGTAATTATTTTTCTCTGCTGTCCAACATCTTTTCCTACTGTTGCATTCACTGGAGTGGGTATAGTAATTTTTACCCCCTCCCCTGGCTATCCAGCACTTTCCCTACTGTTGCACTCAGTGGAGTGGGAATAGTAATTTCTATCCCTCCCCTATCCAACACTTTCTCTACTGTTGCTCCTATTGAAGTGGGAATAGTAATTTTTACCCCTCTGCTATCCAACACTTTCCCTACTGTTGCACACTTTGGAATGGGAGTAGTAATTTTTATCCCTCCCCTATCTAACGCTTTCCCTACTGTTGCTCTCACTGAATTTGGAATAGTAAATGTTACCCCACCGCTATCCAACACTTTCCCTACTGATGCACTCACTGGAGTTGGAATAGTAATTTTTACCTCTCCGCTATCCAGCACTTTCCCTACTGTTGCACTCACTGGAGTGGGAATAGTAATTTTTACCTCTCTGCTATCCAATACTTATTCTACTGTTGCACACAGTGGAGTGGGAATAGTAACGTTTACCCCTCTGCTATCCAACACTTTCCCTACTGTTGCTCTTACTGGAGCGTGAATAGTAATGTTTACCCCTCCGCTATCCAACACTTTCCCTACTGTTGCATTTACTGGAGTGGGAACAGTAATTTATTCTCCTCTGCTATCCAACACTTTCCCTACTGTTGCTCTCACTGGAGTGGGAATAGTAATTTTTACCTCTCCGCTATTCAATACTTATTCTACTGTTGCACTCAGTGGAGTGGGTATAGTAATTTTTACCCCTTCGCTATCCAACACTTTCTCTACTGTTGCTCTTACTGGAGTAGGAATACTAATTTTTACCCCTCCCCTATCCAACACTTTCCTTACTGTTGCTCTTACTGGAGAGGGAATAGTATTTTTTTCCCCTCCGCTTTCCAACACTTTCCCTACTGTTGCTCTCACTGGAGTGTGAATAGTAATTTTTACCTCTCCGCTATCCAACACTTTCCCTACTGTTGCTGTTACTGGAGTGGGAATAGTAATTTTTACCCCTCCCCTATCCAACACTTTCCCTACTGTTGCACTTACTGGAGTGAGAATAATACTTTTTACCCCTCTGCTATCCAACTCTTTCTCTACTGTTGCTGTCACTGGAGTGGGAATAGTCAATTTCCCCTCCGCTATCCAACACTTTTCCTACTGTTGCTCTCACTGGAGTGAGAATAGTAATTTTTACATCTTCGCTATCCAACACTTTCCCTACTGTTGCACTTATTGTATTGCACAATTTAAGTTTAAATATTTTTTTTATAGTTTAATGTTTTAATTTATTCTAGAATGTTTTTTTATATTTTAAATACATATTTTATTTTTATATCATTTTAAAATTTTAAAATAAATTAAAGATACTAGTTTATTAATTATTTTAAAGTAAATATATATGTATACATTATTATGCTTGTGTGTTTATTTTTTTAATTAAGTTATTTTTTATATTTTATAAAAATGTGTATTAAATTTAATATATTTTGTTAAGATTTATATATATAAATATTTTTTATATATTTTAAATCGATATTTTTTACATTTATATTTTTTACAATATTTTTGTACGTACCTGTTTAGGTATAGAAGTCGATATGTATTCTATATATTTTTTTCGATATTTAGAACATCAATATTTTTGACATAGATATTCTATCAGTGAACCTCCTTCAAGAACTTGGAGACAATTGGTGTCTGCCGAAGGTGGGGAGGGAGGGTGTACCATGCCTTGGCTGCGAGGAAGGAGAAGGAGCGACCTCTTCTTGATGCACGACACCGTCGCAAGGGAAAGCTGGGCTGAGCGGAGGGATCTTTGGGGTGCGTAGAACGAGAGGTGGTGGTTCATGTAGGTGGGTCCGGTGTTGTGGAGGGCTTTGTAGGCATGGGTGAGAAGCTTGAAGGTGATTCTTTTTTTGATGGGGAGCCATAATAGTGTCCGCAGATGTTGGGTGATGTGGCAGTGGCGCGGTAGGTTGAGGACTAGTCTGGCAGCAGCGTTCAAGATGTTCTGGAGTTTGCAGGTGAGGTTCTTGTCGATCCCAGTGTAGAGTGCGTTGCCGTAGTCCAGTCTGCTGATGATGAGGGCGTGGGTGACGATTTTCCTGTTTTCTAGGGGAATCCAGTTGAAGGTTTTTCATAGTAGACAGAGCTTGTGGTAGCATGATGAGGTGACAGCGTTGATTTAGTGGTCCATTTTGAGTTCGGAGTCCAGGATGATTCCGAGGTTGCGTGCTTGGTCCGTGGGGGAGGGAGGGTTCCCGAGGACCTGGGGCCACCATGTGTCGTCCCAGGCATCGGGGTGTGGGCCCATGTTGAGTACTTCAGTTTTGTCCGTGTTAAGCTGTAGGCAGCTGCTCTTCATCCACCTGGAAACTGCTTCCATTCCTTCTTGAAAGTTGTGTTTGGAGATGTTGGGTTTGTTTGATAGGGAGAGGATGAGTTGGATGTCGTCTGCGTACGATGCGATGTTGAGTCAGTGTGCTCTGACGATGGATGCGTGCGGGGCCATGTAGATGTTGAACAGGGTGCGGCTGATGGAGGATCCTTGGGGGACCCCACAGGTGGTTGGTGTGGGTTCTGAGAGGAATGGAGGGAGTCTGACCCGCTGCGTTCTTCCAGAGAGGAATGAGTGGATCCAGTCGAGGGCTTTGTTCCGGATTCCTGCGTCGTGGAGTCTGTGGGCTAGGGTGTGGTGTGAGACTGTGTCGAAGGCTGCAGAGAGGTTCAGGAGGATGAGGGCCACAGTCTCTGCTCTGTTGAGGAGGGAGAGGATGTCGTCTGTCGCTGCGAAAAGGGCGGTTTTGGTGCTGTGGTTCTTTCAGAAGCCTGATTGGGAGAAGTCGAGGATGTTGTTTTCTTCTCTGAAGGAGGCGAGTTGACTGTTAACAGCTTTTTCAATTACTTTCACCAGATACGGGAGTTAGGCGATTGGTCTGAGGTCGGTGGGGTCCGCCAAGCATATTTTTAGCAGAGGCTTGATCTCGGCATGTTTCCAGTCATCGAGGAAGGAGAAGGTCTCGAAGGAGCAGCTGATGATTTGTCGAAGCTCGTGGTTGATAATGTCTGTGGCTCTGTGGTAGATGTGGTGGGGGCAGAGGTCCGTGGTGGCCCTGGAGTGGGTTGACTTCATAGTCTTCAGGATGTCTTCAATGCTGAGGGCAGTCCAGCTGTCAAGTGTCGGCTGGGTGTAGGGAACGCTGGGTGTAGATTCTGCGTGTGGGTTGTTGTCATCAACGTTGTCATAGATGGTCTTGATTTTGTGATGGAATAAGGTGCTGAGTCTGTCGCTGAGGTCCTGGGAGGGCGGGATGGCAGTTGTCTCACTGTTGGGTTGGGCGAATTCTTTGATGATGCTGAAGAGTTCCTTGCTGTTGTGTGCATGGGTGGAGATTCTGTCCTGGAGTGCTTTCTTCCTGCAATATCTGATACGTTTGTGGTGGGCAGTGGTGGCTGCTTTGAAGTTGTCAAGGTCTACTGTGTTTTTGGAGTTCCTCCACAAATTTTCAAGGCGTCTGTAGGTTTGTCTAGATTCTCAGAGTTCAGTGGAGAACCAGCTGGCTATCTTGGTGTGAGGGTTAGAAGTTTTCTTGAGGGGGGCAATGGTGTTGGTGCAGTCGGTGATCCAGTTGTGTAGGGTACGGGCGGAGGTGGTTGGGTTGTCATCTGCGGAGGTAGGAGCGGAGCTGCTGAGGGTGGCGTTGAGCAGGTCATCGGAGATCTTTTTCCATTTCCTGCACTTGAGCTGGTATGGATGTTAGTTTCAAAGATGAAATGGACATAATGGACGTAATGGAAAAAATGGACGTAGTGATGGTCCATCATGGGAGTTCGGAGGTGTGCTTGAAGGTGATGGAGTTTCCTGCTGTGAAGATGGGGTCGAGGGTGTGTCCTGCTAAGTGTGTGGGTTCTGGTGCGATCTGTCTGAGTCCGGTGTTGAGGAAGTTGTCCAGAGGGAGGTGGAGTTGTTGTCTTGGAGGTTGTCGAGGTGGAAGTTTAGGTCTCCGAGCAAGGTGTAGTCGGTGGAGGTGATGGCTTACGGGGTATTGATGTCGGTGATGGAGTCGGAGAAAGGTGCGCTGGGTCTGGGGGGCCTGTAGATCAGGGTGCCTCTGAGGGTGGTAGTCGGGTTGGTCTGTATCTTGAAGTGGAGGTGTTCCATTAGGTCTGTGGGCCCGTCGGTGTGGGTGCTCAGATGTAGGTTGGGCTTGTAAGCGATGGCGATGCATCCTCTGGGGTGGTTGGGGCGGTCCTTCCGGGTGATCTTGGGTACAAGGTCCAGATTCATACATTTGGGACAGTTTACTTTACATTCAATGGTCTCTTCAGATTGAGCAGAGAGCACTTAAGGATGTTTTTCAATTCCATTAGAGAAGAGGTTGCTCTGGGCTGGAAAGGGAGAGCAATCCAGAGGAATTGTCCATTTAGTTCAGGAGAATAGCGCGCGGGTAGGGGAGTGGTGCAAGACTATTTAGAAGATGAGAGTCTTCTTTTCCTCAAGAAAATAAATAAATTGCAATTAATTAAACAAAATGAAGAGGCTTGTATAGCGCACTATGCAGAGACTCGTCTCTAGGCTCAAGAAGGGACTCAGAGCTGGTAGGTTGTACTGAAAGTGTATTCAATGTTGGAAAGAGAGTCTTGGCCACATTTTCAGGTTATGCACATGAATAGATTTGCATATAATGAATCTAAAAGGAAATCATTTGCATAGTGATTATCCTATAAATCTGACATGTCCTTGTCGCTCATGGGCTTAAGCTAGATAGCATCTATCCAGACATCCAAGAAACCCACAGGTGATGCAGGTCTGCACCAAAAGAAATTTAAGTAGTCGACTGCACAAATATGGATGAAAGCTCACAGCTCTACTGTCCTTAACTCACAGGCTAGAGTTTTCATCCTTGCCATTATACATTGGAACCACAGTTGTGGTCAGCAAATAACATATTAGCTCTCTAAAAAATAGTACTAATACCAAGGGCCTTATTACGACTACGCTGATCCACAGGACAACCGTAGTTGCGGTGGCGGTCAGTGGACAGCCAGACTGCCAGTCCACCTGCCCTATTATGACTTGGGCAGTTGGACTGCCACAGGTCTGCAGCAACTGCCGGGGATCCGTGATCCCTTGCAGTTGTGCAGCAGTCTGAGGCCAAAATATGCTGGTGGTGCCACAGCAGCACTACAAAGAATATTACAAATTTCCTCACCACCACAGTTTTCATGGTGGTGAGCCTGCCATGAAAAGTGTGGCGATGTAGTAACTAAGGGGACCCTACAGGGCCCCCTGTTGCATCAGGGCCTGGGAGTGCATACAGGGGGGCACATGTTGTGCCACCCTGTCAGTATGCACCCTGTTCCTGCACGGCATGGACTGCACAGTCCATGCCGTTTAGGAACCTGCTTTAGCGCTCCCATTGCAGTGCCTTTCTAAGGCTCAGATATGAGCCATTGAAATGCACTACTGTGGGACCGCCAAAGCACTGCCCCCCAGACCACGAATAAACTCGTAATCTGGTGGGCAGTGTGAGGACTAGTTTGGCGATGTTTTAGTGGGGCGCTGGTGTGGCGGCCCGCTCCCACACTGCCAAACACATAATAAGGGCCTAAGACTTTTGAAGTTAAAATATTCTCCATTAGGGTAAAAGAAATTGAAAGAAAAATATGTGCTTAAAATACTTAACCTCTGACTTTGATCACAACTTTTAATAGTGGTTTATTAATGACGATTAATCTAAAATCTTATTTTTTTATTGTGGAAATCAACTCTGATAAATTTTAATGGAAAATCTGAGATTAATATTGGATTTTCCCTTCTTATAAAACAATTTACAGGTGGAGATTCTCTTCCAGTAACCGACTCTGTTCCCTTAATGTTTATCCTTAGTTCATCATTCATGCTGTAACCATTACCCAGATTGTTATACTTAGTGGTATCCTGTTCCTGTCCCAATTTTCTTCATCAATGTTTTTGGTACCCATTTTTTCTTAACTCTCTTAAATCAGCTGTTACCACAAATATCCTTGTAAGTGAAAACGAACACCTGCGAACCGAAGTTAAATATTTGGGTTATCAGATCAATAAGAAAATAATTTCCATGGATCCACAGAAGATAACGGCTATACTAGATTGGCCATCACCATCAACCATCAAAGAAACCCAATGCTTTCTGGGGTGAACAAATTTTTATCGCCAGTTCATGTATAATTTTGCCATTCATACAGGCTATATTTCTCAAACTTTAAAAAAGGAAAATCTCCGGCAAGGATTTAAATAGACTGAAGCCACGGAGAAGGCTTTTCAGACCTTAAAAGGGGCTTTCACTAAGACCTTAGTTCTGCGCCACCCAGACATGACCAAAAAATTTGTAGTGGAAACAGACGCTTCAGATAGGGCAGTGGGTGCTGTTCTACTCCAAAACAAGAAGACGATGGGCTGGAACACCCAGTATTTTATCAATTCAATGTTCTGTAAGAGTCTAAGTGGAATTACTCAGTTCTTGAGCGAGAACTACTAGCAATGAAGTTAGCTTATCACGAATGGAGGCAGTTCCTAAGGGGTACCAAGGAGCCATTTGAAGTCAGGATGAATCACTGAAATCTACGTCTTTGCCGTATTCTATACTAAAACAGCCATCAATCTTGGGGGACCTATTTCTTCAGCCAATATGACTTTTCCATTACCTAAATTCCTGGTTCCCCAAAAAAATCTAGCAGATTCTGTAGCGCGTCTATAACCCGAAAGTCCAGCTATTCTACAACAACATATTATAGAACCGCAACGCATCATTGGTACTGTTGAACCGTTTTAGGACAGGGTCCAGTCTGGCTATGCAACTCTAACTACAGAAGAATGGAAGAAGGTGGCCAGTTAACTTCACCAACATGATAAATGTTACCATTTGGAAAAAGTGTTATTCCTGCCTACTAAAAAGGTGCAAGTAGAAGCCTTTCAAATGTGCCATGATTCTCCCATTGCAGGCCACGTGAACCCTTGAAATAATACTTCGATCTTTTTGGTGGCCATCAATGCGAGAGGGTACTGACACCTATTTGTCCTCCTGCCCGACATGTACCCAAGCTAAAACTCCACATTCTAGACCTATTGGATTACTTCAACCTCTACCTGTTCCTCCTGCACCATGGCATACAGTGTCCACTGATTTTATCTCTTTGTTGCCTCCGTCTGCAGGACACCAAGTCATTATGGCAACGGTTGACTCCTTTTCCAAAAGGTCACATTTTACCACCCTGAAGACACTGCCCACAGCAAAGGAGTTAGGCAAAATCTTCATACAGAAGATCTTTCGTCACAGGAAAATTACAAGATCCTCCCCTTAAAGTTTAAAGATATTGGTGGTACATCCAGAATACAAATATCGTTGTCCCACAGACTGGTAATTTCAAGCTTTTATTATAAAAAAATATATATATATAAATATGCATAAATAAAGCAGTTTTTTATAAATAGGTTGTTTCAGAAGTATATGTAGACAATTACATTCAGGTAAATACTAACAAGTCATTCAAAACAGAAAAAAGAGGCAGTGTGTTCCGGGACTGGTGCAGACCCACACGACTTTGGGTGATCAGCAGTATTCTACTTAGACCCTTCATCGTGAGGCTCTTTGGAGTGAAACGTGTGGAGCCCGTAGTCCGCGATTCTGTGATTCCTGCCGGATATTGCAATTTACATATTGGGTTCAATTACCGCATACATACTCCCCTTTTTTTTATCCCATTCAACTATATCGGACCCCCAAAGGTTACATCGCTACTCTACAATATGAGGCTCTCACCCCTTCGTTATTAGATGATGGTCACCGAGCCGCTTGTTCCGGGGACTACTTAACGTCCCGGCAGGAGTACTCATCCTTCCGTCAAGCCTCTACCATTAGTAGCAGGCTACTGATTTAACATAATTTCTCAGTGAGCCCCTTGTACCACATATCCTGTGGTCTCTACTTCATATACAGATGGCCCGACACTACTGAATGTATCACTAAGTTTACGCCCTGCAGAAGGAACCATTTACGTGTCTCAATGTTCTGAAATGAGCTTCGGCGTTTTGTCCTACTGCTTCATGCTTTGTCGCCAATTTGTTATATTATTGTTGTATTACTGTATGGTTATTTGTCTATGTATTTTTTCCCTTTTTTGTTTAGTTTTTGAATTATGTTGATTGGTTGTCTGGGTTATATTCAATTTTGTCTAATTATGTTTTACATTAGAGCATTTTGTCCGGTGGGCTTTTTCTTTTTCTGTTTTGAATGACTTGTTAGTATTTACATGAACGTAGTTGTCTACATATACTTCTGAAACAACCTATTTATAAAAAAAATGCTTTATTTATGCATATTTATATATATTTTTTTGATAATAAAAGCTTGAAATTACCAGTCTGTGGGACAACGATATTTGTATTCTGGATGTACCACCAATATCTTTAAACTTTAATGGGAGGATCTTGTAATTTCCCTGTGGTTATTTCCCTGCTCTCCTCTCCCCTATTGAGATTACAGCGACCCTCTGTTGTTTATTTGTAGGAGATCTTTCATCTACATGGTCTTCCACAGGCCATTATATCTGACCGAGAAACTCTATTTGTATATTTTAGTTCTGGAGACACTTCTGCAAATCTTTTCACATAGATGTGGCCCTCTCTTCTGGATTTCATCCCCAGACCAATGATCAAACTGAACGCCTTAAACAATGCTACCCAGAGTGACTGGACTACTTACTTGTCATTAGCGGAGTTCTTCTATAATGCTATTCATAGTGCATCAAAGGCCACACCCTTTTTCTGTCTATATGGCCATCATCCAAGAGTCTTTCCTTCAGCCTTAAAAGATTCCGCTTCTGTCCTAGCAGCTGCCTCCTTTATCCGTCATCTCTGAGCAGTCAGGAAACAAATACATTCTTACTTACAAGACGCCAAAAAGAAAATGAACAGTCCGCTGTCTTCCTTTCACATCAGTCTCCCTCGTATCAGGTGAATGATAAGGTTTGGCTCTCCTCAAATTATTCACCCCATCATCTGTCCCATAACAAATTTAGGACTTGCTTTTAAGGTCCCTTTATAGTCACCCAGATAGTGAATCGTGTGTCTTTTCAACTACAAATGCCTCGTTCATGGCAAGTGCATCCTGTATTCCATGTTTCACAGCTGAAACCCAACTTTACCAACCCCTATAAGAGGGTCTTTACCAGACCTCTTCCAGTTTTGGTCAATAATGGTTGTGAGTACGAGGTTCAGGAAATCTGAGACTCTTGGTTCTTTACAAACCATCCCGGGTTAAAGCACCTTCTTCATTAAGAACATGCCGCAGAGTTGTATGGCGGCATGTTTTCTGTGTCTGCATCATTCAGGGCATGCCACGGTTCCAGTTTTGGAACCACGACTTTTTACACTACAACCAGTTTTTGCCCAATAGATCATACTTCTGGCCTGGGGGGCACATATAATTCTGATAGACATTTTCCTGCATGGAGGCCATCTTCATGTCTGTCTTCTTCTCATGAATCCACAATCTTCCTCTCAGAAGGCCTTAGGAAGAGTTTTGCTACACCACTCTAAAATGGCGATTCTTCCTGTCGTTTTCACCTCTCCTTCCCTCTCCAAGATGGTTATTATTCGCTGTCTATTTGCATCACTTCCTGTCTAGGGATATTTAAGGGGCTGAATCTCTAATTTCTCTGCGTTGCAACACTCCCTGCTCTTGCTGGTGTGTCCTCGCTCCTGTTTGTGCACTTAACTCCTGTCTGGTGTATCTTTTTTCCTGTTGGCACTTCCTGTTCCTGTTTGGAATCTTTTTGGAGTCTTCTGCTCTTGCCTGGAGTTTCCTGTCTTCTGGTCTGATTTCTCCATGCTGGTATCTTCAGGCCTCATCCCTGGCCTTCCTCTTTCTCCTCCTTTCCTTTCCTGGAGTCTCCGCCTGTTGTAAGAGTTTTTTCCCTTTGGGGTTTTTCCTGTTTGGGACTCCTTCTGGAAGGCACAGTCTGCTCTGGCGTTACACTGTCAGCAGCACCGTGGCTACCGGAAAGGGTTGCCCTTACCTCAGACAGACCAGAACCTTCAAGAACCAAAGTCAGGAACCATCCCAGCCCACCAAAGTCAGTGAGAGAATTTCCGATGGTGACAAATATTCACACACATTCTGATCTCAGATTACCCCTTCTACAATTCTGCTTGAATAAAAAGGTGGTAATAGTTGTCTGCACCAAACACTGCCTTACTTATGACTAAGGCTCCCTGTTTTCTGTTTTTAATGATTTTTACAGATAAATACAGACAGAAAACATTCATTTTCTTGTCTGTACTTATTTTAAATGTGGATGAAAACAGAAATTGAGTTGCTTTTTATGTAATTCTAAATACTGTCTGCCATAACTGCCAGGCCAATAGATCTGTGGATTGATAGATAAGGGGGTTAAAAAAGAAAGGGGTTTTATGAAAAGAAGCTTTAACAGCAGAAGATATGCACAAGGTTAATAATGAAATGTGCATAATTTCATGTAAGTGCACTGATTTATCTTCTGCGGGTGTTCACAGCACTGAAACCTGGCAGGCATTCAAGCATGAGTGCATATTGATTGGTTAAATGAATGTGGAAACATACTAATTTCAGCTTACTTATTCCACAACACCCAAAATAAGTATGGATAAATACAGATAAAATTAGCAAAAAATAAATATGGATAAATACAGACAGAAATGGCAAAAAAATAAATACCATAAAACCGGGAGCCCTACTTATGACCAAGGACATGTATCTGCGCCAGTCAGAAATGTTTTTTAAACTGTCCGTAGAAATTTAAGTTCTGCATTTACAATAGGAAAAACAAAACTACAAGAATCAGAATTTAAAGAAAAAAAATTAAGAAAAAACATGACTGGGTGAGCTACTGTATAGGGGACATACCTTCCTGCACTAGGAATTGAAATGCGGGACTCATGTTCTCATTTAGTTACAATATTAAACGTCTTTCACTGTGTACAGGGCTAAGATTGAACCGCTTTGGTTGTAACTTCTCACCTCTGTTCTGTCCTGTTAGGCAACGTTTTAGCAAAACAGCACCCAGAGAGGGCCTCTGTGATTGGTACAGCAGTTTCACTTAGCTACTCATAACTAACTTAGGGCAATACGAGATGTCTGTGCACCAAAGGCTGCCAAAATTAATCCTTGATAGTTTTCTGCGAACTGATTTTTTTAAATAACAAACCTTAAAAAATACACCCAAACTTATTTTTTAATACACTGCATTGCAATTTACACAAAGCAATTATATGAAAACTCATTTAAATCAGGTATGGCCTCTGATTTCTCTCACACAATCCTAAAAATTGCATACAGCAATGCATGTTTTATTCTTTGTTTCTTTATTAATAATGAGTCTTTATGCCGTACTTCTGACATTTCCAAGATGAATAAATAACATGTTGTTATCACAGAGACTCATTAAAAATTCCAAGGGTGGCAATAAAATACATGAGGGCAGATTTACAAGAAAGTGACGCATCTGTAGAGATGCGTCACTTTCCCTGTGCCAGCCTGAAAAACCCTTGCGCCACCATGGATGCGCCGTATTTACAATACTGCACACCATGGCGCAAGGATTGACAGATGCATCAGAAATTCGCAAGCATCTGTTGGGGCACGAGGCTTTCCTGTGTGGGAACGCCCCCTTGCATACATTATACCTGACGCAAGTATAATGTGACGCAGTGTTTTACATCGTGACGCATCTCCCTAGATGCGTCACGTTGTAAATTGGCTGGATTTTTTACGCCACCGCTGTGTCACATAAGTGACGTAACAGCAGCGCAAAAGTGTTGCAAGGGGCTTGTAAATCTACCCCATTATTTTCATTGACTACATTTCTTAGAAATGTTCATCTGGTTCTCTTAAGAGTTATGTACGACCCTTGTTTTGTTAAAGGGTCCCCTTGCTACGAAGGTATCCTAAAAAGAGAATCGGCCCTTAAAACACCACCTACATAAATAAAATACATTTTGTCGTAAGCCAAACAATACAAATATGTTTTTATTTCTATATAATCAATATCTGTGCAGTATAGGTTAAGTATAAAGTGCTCCATAGCTTAAAGTTATCAGTAAAAAGAAATCCAGAAAATCGCAGTCAGGTAGCCGCACTATGCCAATAGGTTTGTAGTACAACCTCCCTCAGGGTGAAACAGACAGCCTGGGAACAGGCAGTAGCGGGAAGCCTTGCAAGGAGCGGAGGCCTCATTTGCACCCAGGGCAGTGGGAGGGCGCGCGCAGCGCACGTGCACAAGAGCTGCAGTGCGCGCGGCGTACTTCCTCCCTGCAGCGCGGGTCAGGGCAGCAGCCCCAGCCACAGGCCACAGCGACAGAACTTTACTCCACATTAAGATCATTTCTGCACGTACAATCATGCGCCTAATTAAAATTAAGAAATTAGAACACAGTTAAAAGGGATAATATTTTGCTCACAGCTAATTTCATTAAAGTATTAATGAACAAGGCTCGTTTTATGACTGGAGGGCAACTACTTTCTGCAGCGTACCTCCATGCAGGCTAATTTATTCATGCATGAGAAACACTCCAATGAGGAATGGTTGAGCCGGGAACTGGTGGTCCTAATTAAAATATTTAAAACACCACGTCTATTTTCCTCCATCTAGCCAAACACCTAGGCTTGAAGCCAGCATGGTGCCAATTAACATGGAATGAACAAACACACAACACCCACAGTTTCCGATGAAAGTGCACATTACGGTCCCGCACAATATATTGTTCCTCACATATATGTAAATGTTTAATTAACCCACGTCTAAATCTCCACAACATTTGGGGATGGATACATCCGTCTCAGATGAAGGGGCGGCCTGGCTGTGCAGCAAAGCCCGCGTTATTTATGGCCGTGTTTTGCAGACATAATTTGGCGCCACCTCGGTCTGCGCTCAGGGACTCCTTGAGGGAGGCAGGCCGAAGGGGTTCTGTGCTGTTTGAGGCTGGAAGACGACTCCTCGTCGCCAAAGGCTTCACATTCTTTCCCATTAATAATGGAATCCGGAGATTGTAGCTGGAGCAGTATGTCAATCTTGGATGACAACAAGCAGCCAAAGACATGTTTGCAGGAAGAGGTGCGTAGATCCTCTTCGGTGACGTGCCCGCGGCTTCCTATGGGAGAGAGATGCCCTGGTCACAGCCTGTGATGCTGTCTGTATTTGCTGGTGGAACCTGTTTGTTATTGGTTATCCATGCCAGGCACGACCAGGAACTGTGCTACGACTATCAATCCATGCAAAATAGAGCTGTGCATGTTAGGGAACTGACAGTACAATTTTTCTGGCCTATTGCAGTGCTTTTCCACCGCCTCTATGTGGTGCTCCAGGGCTGCTTCCTTACCACACATTTTGAACTGGTGGTCCTGGTCATGCTACCCTTTTGCAATTTTGATGCCCTATAAAGAAAGGTTAAGGTGATTTTTCACACGTGTGTATGGTATACTAGAATGCTGTAAAATATTAGTTCCACTTATTATGAATATTCATCTTAAATTCTGACATCACTCTTTTAACAGGGAATGGGTAAATGAGACCTTTGTGACAAGCAACACACCAATGTATAAAAACAATCTTTGTTAGAGGCACTGGGCTCAGGAATTCCTCAAAGGCTACTTTCTCCAGTCACTCCTTAAGCTACAAGAACGATGCATAGCATAAGTCCTCAATGCTGGTGCATCTTTTCCCACCCACTAGACAGGTATGCGTGTGTATATGATTGTGCTTATGCATGTGTCTACAGGTGCGTTTGTGAATTTGTATGTGAGTGGACAGTCATACTTGGGACAACAGGGTGTGACACAGGACAGTATGTGTTACCTCTGGATTTTTCGCCCCTCCTCATGTGGGTATCAACAGGACCACACTTACGCTTTCACAGCCGATGGTTGCGTTACCTAATCCAAACATTGCAGATTCACATCAGGAAGCGAGATGCATTGAAGCTAATTGGAGCCGGGACTCAGATCAGCATGGAAGACAAGCACCAGAGCATCATCTCAAAAGGCTTTCCCTCAGGTAGAATGGCTGATAATGTACCACCTTACTCATTCATGGTTTTGTCTTGACTGAGTGACACCGATGTGATCCATCTCTCTGTCATGTCTATTGTTTTCAGTGTTTGCATCTCCCGCATGGAGCAACCCATCTTCCAGTAGAGCATGCATGTGAGGGCATCTCTCATGCTGTGCTTATACTTCCAAAATGGAAAAAACATATTTTACAAAAATGTAGACCCACAAAATATAGACTGCCAAAATCTCAACGAGAAAAAAATCTTGCTCTCTATTTAATTCCAATGTTCAGCCAAACTCATTTCCAACATATTTTAGGACTTGCTTATGTTATTATTTGAAGTATATTTCTAACATGTTTTGGGCGAGTAACTAATAGTTGGATCAGGTGCAGGTCACATTTTCTGTAGGGAGATAGTTATGTAAAAATGAGATTTTGGTAGTTGATGTTTTGCACTCTATGGGCCAGATTTCGAAGCTAGTCGGAGGTTTTCCGCCCAACCTCGATGGTTTCCCTCCAACCGCTGTATTACAATACCAGCGGTCGGAGGGAAACCCGTGGAGGGATTCCGCTGTGCCTTCGACGGGCTCAAGGAGCATCGGAAGGACTCATAATCCCATAATGACGGCTGAGCTAGCCTTGGCTCCGCCGTCGGGATTATGATGTCGCTTCCCACCTGCCCTTTCATGACGGTCCACCCGCAATGAAAAGGCAGGCAGAAAGTGACGTTGGGGCCCCTAGCAGGACCCCCTGGCCCTCTGCTATGGGACCTGGGGGGGGCACCTAAATTCCTGCGCTATGTGGCAGGCACCGGACTGTCCCGGCCACACAGCTCAGGAATGTTTAAGAACATCCATTTTACAATTGTAGCTCGTGCTGCGGGCCATTTGGGCCCGCCGCACAAGCTACAAATGTAAAATGCATGTTTTCGACCGCCACTGGGGTGGTCGCATCCAAATTTGGGGGGTCATTAGTATGGTGGGCGGACTTTGTCTGCCCGCCATACCCCCGGGCAACGGGACCGCCCGCAATGCATGCGGCGGTCCTGCATCTACAATTAGGATCCGCCCGCCGCAATGCCACAAAAGCAAGTCGTGCCTTTCAATGCACCACGTGACAGGCACCGTGCGGTGCCTGCCACGTTGTACATTGAAATGCAGGGGGGTACCATAGGTACCCCCCATGTGCACCTCCCACCCCCCAGAATCCCTGGGGGCCCGCTACGGGCCCCCAATGTGGAAGACCGCCTGCCTTTCCGTGGAGGCGTTGCCGCCACGGAAAGGCAACACCCCGCTGGCATCATACTATGGATGGCGGTGTCTGCCAGACACCGCCACCATATTAATTGCTTTTCCGCCCGGTAGGCAATCGGGCGGATTACCTACCAGGCAGAAAACTAGCAGATGGTCTTTCCGCCCGCCGGGGTCCCCCCGCCATAGTAATATGGCAGGGGGGAATTGGCATGCGGGCGGGAGGAAATGTCGGGCGGATCGCCACCGCCATGCGGGCGGTGGCGATCCGCCTGACATACTAATGGGTCTCTTGGTTGGGCAGCATCCGGCCGACATCGCAATAAGGCTCTTTGTTTTCAGATGCTAACCTCTAAATCACAGACTTTTACAATGCTCCCATTAACACTCAAAACTAAGAAATACGTCACAGTTCTTGATAGCACATCCACATCCTTCCACCACTTTATGTATAAAAATCACTCAGTTGAACTTAAACATACAGCATCCCCATTAGGGGTTGGCAAACCTGAGTAACTTTATTTCTGTGCATCATATAACTGAGAAATTACACATTACGCAAATTAAGTTTAAGTGGTGGTCAATGTAATATACAGATGCATGAAGACTGTAATCGAGGTGTGCCCGCTCATAGCAAATGCATATTACATACCTTCTCAATGCATTTTACATACAGTTTCTGAAAAAGACGTGAGGGAACCACCACTTCACTGTTCAAGTGCCACACATTTCCAACATAACATGTTCGATTTGAATCAATCTTCAGCATGTGAATTGGCATGTAAAACATCAGCCTAATAAAGAACAAAAAGTACGCAAAATATTGAAACCCATTTCTCGGGAAATACACAAAATTACGCAGGACTAGAAACATTTCCAGGGCCTAATACATATGTGCTGAACTTGCATTGCATCATTTAATCAGATTACTTATTTAGTCATTTTAACAGAGTAGCCAACTTCGACTGAGACAGTGACACTATAAAAACATAACTAAACATAGACAGCAACACATTAACATAAAATAACATAGCATAACACAACACAACACAAGACAACACACATTAGTAATGGCTTTATGTTTAAAGAAAGCTTCTTTTAGACAAGCTTCCAGACTTGGTTGAGGGTGACTTTGGCTAGAGGTTTCCCACTGTTTCTGTGGACCAGCTCCATGGTGGTCCCCAAGCGAAGGGGAAGGAACTGCACTTTCTGCATGGAGAAGACCGGAATGAAAGGTGGCAAGCAGGGATGACGTGGCGGGCACTCAGCTGCTGTGATGTCACCGCACTGAAAGACGCTGCGGGTTCATTAGACTGCTGTGTAGCAAAGCTAAAGAGTATCAGCAATAGGTTCTCCACCCTATTGGGACGTGGAAAACACCATCGCCATTTTGAGAGGGCCAGATCACCTGCCACCAGTACTATCAGAACACCATGCTTTACCAGGTCACGCAGGTAGGCCAAAGCAGGCTCTATAAAATGAGTCCAGGATGTAGTAATTTGATGTTGGTTTGCCTCTTCATTTGGGAAAAAGCGTGGAGTCAATAGGAGATGGGGCTTCACACCTCTGGTTAAGGGGGTCCCTGACTAGTTTACAAGCTAATGCATTACCTCTAGCTAAAAAGGCAGGAAGATGGTCCAGAGGCATCAGTGAGTGCCACAGCTCCCACCAATAACAAGCATTTGCAATGCACTGGGTCTCGCATTCATGCGAGCTTGAGCTATTGGCATTGTCAATGACAATGCCTTTTATTTATGTTTTGGGTTTTAAAACACAAATAAAAGGCATTGTCATTTACAATACTAATAGCTTAAACTCTTGCAAATGCGAGACCTATTGCATTGCAATAAAGGGCCCTCTCCACCGCTTGTTAGATTGTAAATATCAGAGGAAGAGACAGGCCTGGGATGTCTTCAACGTAGTGATAAATAGTGCAGTGAAGAAGATGTGTAAGTGTTGCAAATTACACAGACACAAAGGGGCCTATTAGTATTGCGGGCGGATCGCCACCGCCCAAACGGAGGTGGCGATCCGCCCACCAGAAAACTCCGCCCGCATGCCAACTTCCCCCCGCCTTATCAGTATGGCGGGGGGTACTGAGGCGGATGGGAAGACCGTCCACCGCTTTTCCGCCCAGTCGAAGAGTCGACCGGGTGGAAAAGGGTTGAATATGGTGGCGTGTCTTATAGACACCGCCATCCATATTAAAATGCATGCAGGAACCATCCTTTCCGCGGTGAAAAGGCATGCGGATTTGGCTGTTGGGGGCCAGTTGCGGGCCCCCAGGGTGTTGGGGGGATGAAGGGGGCACATCCCCCCTGCATTTGCATGAACAAAGTGGCAGGCACCGCAAGGTGCCTGCCACATTGTGCATGCAAATGCACAAGTGACTTTTTTGCATTGCGGTCGGTGCTGCTGACAGCATCGCCCACCGCAATGCAAAAAATGCAGAATGCGCCTGCCAGAGTGGCGGGCGCATCAAAATAGCACATGCGGGACCGCCGCTAACATGGCGGGTGGTCCCATTTCCCGGGGCAATGGCGGGCGGACAAAGTCTGCTCACCATGCTAATCAACCCCATAATGTGAAGTGAGAGTTACATATGATCCAAGCTATAAACACTAACAAAGCGCTCCAACACCTTTCTCTCTATGATTACACTGTTGTGGATCAGGAGGAAGTGCGGGAAGGGGGGCTATTTCCTACCTTCTCCATGATTTGAATGTGCAGTATGGCATTGCGTAATGTCATTGCTATCTTTGGCATAATAAAAAAAACTCCAGCTGAGGTAGGGCCCTGGCTTCACCTCCTGGTGCAGGGCGGGCTGTGCTTTATGGCAGGCATGGAGGGAGGGAGGGATGGTCTCAGCTGCAGCACCCGCCTCGTACAGTGGCCCTGCTATTACTAGTGAGTGAGAGGCACTGAATTGGTGGAATTGGTGGTGGTGGTATTGGTTCCGGTGGTATTGGTGGTGGTGGTATTGGTGGTGCTTGTATTGGTGTTAGTGGCGGTGGTGGTGGTATTGGTGGTGGCATTGGTGGTATTGTTGTTGGGGGTATTGGTGGAGGTGGTGTTATTGGTGGTGGCAGAATTGGTATTGGTGGTGGTATTGGTATTAGCGGTGGTGGTACTGGTATTGGTGGTGGTACTGGTATTGGTGGTAGTACTGGTATTGGTTGTGGTGGCATTGGTATTTGTGGTGGTGGTATTGGTGGTTGTATTGGTATTGGTGGTGGTAGTACTGGTATTGGTGGTGGTATTGGTGGTATTGGTGGTGGTGGTGGTATTGGGGGTGGGGTGTTGGTGGTGGTATTGGTGGTGGTGGTGGTACTGGTAATGGTGGTTGTTGAAAAATGGATTATTGGTAGGGGTAAATGTAGGACTGCCACTGGCAAAAAGGCCACTAACACAGTATGGGGCTCAGAATAGGTCTTAGAAAATGATTCCTATGCTCAATCGTTGGTAACATGGCTGCGAGCAGGCAGGCTTAACTTCAAAGACAGGTATGTAAAGCATTTAAAAACTAACCCTGGGTGGTGAACTCTGCACCGCATGCGGAGTTTGCGGTGTTTCCCGCACTCCACGTTATGCGGAGCTCGAGGAGTTTTCCTCGCTCGCATTCGTCAACATCAAGTTGGTGACCTGGAGCGAGGAAAATCAATCTCCTGGCAATTATTTTCCTCGTTCGCGATCGTCAACATCAAGTTGGCGAACGCGAGCGTGGAAAATCAACATCCTGGCGAGATTTCTCAACGCGGGGGGGGGGGGGGGGGAGGGTCAGGTTTCTCATTGTGAGTGGTCGCATGTCCTCACGACAGCTCACGTTGAGAAACTGCCCGTTCGCGTTGTGAAAGCCGCCACTCGAGTTAAAATCTACTCGAGCGGCAGGAAAGGAAAGCAGGGACTGCTTCCGCTGTGCATGGTGCGGTTCGCAAGGATTGCACAGTGCGGTCAAGCATCCTGCACTGTGCAATTAACGCAAACTGCATTTTTCTATTGTACTCCGCTGCTTGCGGAGCTCTGCGTAGTGCGGCATAGTATGCACTTCGCGGAGTTCCGCGTAGTGCAACTCTGCGAACTCCACCCAAGGTTATTAAAACACCAATTCAGTAAATAATTAAGACACAACACAAAATAAAAAACCTACACCAATTTATAACAATAGGAAATATTGTTATCTTTTAAATGACACCAAAACGAAAAAAATCCACTGTAGGGAACCAGAGATATGAATTTTTAAAGATTAGTCACTTTCTAGTGCTTAGAAACCAAAAGTGCCCCTTTTAGCCGTTTTGTTGCCTCTGACAGGGACACATTCACCTTTATCAATTGTTCTGGAGGATCTCCCACCAGTCTTGGGCAGCTCCCTCCAGCAGGATCGTTCCTGTTAGAACTCCTTCCTGAAGTTCTTCTTGCGGGTCCCAAAGTATCCAACACGCAATCCAAGGTACGGGAATCTCCAAGAGGGTCCTTGAAAGTGTGAGACTTCAATTCCCACAATCCACTTGAACAAAGCCCTTACAAATCCACTGATAGTACTCCAGGCTGGGGATTCTTGTGGTGATGTTCCAGGTGAGCTCTGTTAACCTGTAGCTTGCATGGATTCCACCCTTTAGTCCTTTTGAAGCAGGTTTGATCCACATGGATGCAGTTTCAAATGGTGCAAAAAGGCGCAATCTTCAGAGTGCAGGCCTTAGGAAATGCACATCAAACTTCCAGCATGGCCCGTCTTGCTTTCTTAAGTTTCAAGCAGCAGATCTGAGGGGCTATGCCCTTCTCAGATACTTATTCCAACTTCTCTGTGTCAAGCAGGAGGTCACTCCTGTCCAATGGGCTGCAGGGTTCCAATCAAAGGTCTGACCACTTCCTGCAAAGTGTGGCAAAATGCTAACCCAGAAACGACTATTCTTCCAAAATTCAATATGTTAGAATTTTCAGCAGGGAGAGAAGAGCTGGCTATACACACTCCTCGGTTGGCTAATCTCCATAGTCTCCCCCCTTAAACCTGTTCATTCCTTTCTTAAGCCTAGCATCTGGCTGTAGGTGAACAGGGTAAAGTTGTAAATGACACTGGGGTCCTCCCCTTACTCTTGAAGTCCATGGTTTATGACTCCTCCCCTTGCTCTGGCATTCCTATTCCCAACAACGTCTCCTCCCCGAGAGGCTTCCTAGCCCCAGGGGTCATTTATCACCTCTTCAAAGCAGCCATGCTCACCCACTTATCTCTGACCAATCAGGGCAGGACAGTACAGGGTTGAATTTTGGCTTACGGACAAAAAAAGTCTTATACCTTCTTGTATGTACATTTTCCAATAAATTCAACAATACCATATTATTGGATTTATCATTACCATTTTACTGAGTCCTTTAATCCTAGTTTTATGGCTTTCCTTTCTCAAGTTATTAACTAATAACCTTTTCCAATGTTAACCTATGGCATGGGATTTGCAATGGGAAAAGTGACTTGGGCCATTTTTCCATCACCAGGGCTTATAAAAACAAATTTTATAAGTACTCTACATATATCTACAGGACCCCCACCCCAGGAACACCTAGGGGAGACTTTAGGGGTTCTGAATATGTAAAAATATTGCAGGTCTTCCATCCACAGTGCTCCTACCTCCAAAGTCGATTTTGGGCAGCACTTTATCACAATGTGGGGAGTGAAATATGCAATTTCACTTTACCCAGGGCATATAAAACTCATTTTATAAGGGTCCACATTATAGATACCTGACCCCCCACCCCCTGGGACACCTAGGGGAAACCCTGGGGTACCTAATATGCCCAAACATTGTAGGTTAACTATCTTTGAGTGCCCCAAACATAAAAGTTGAGTTTGGGCACAATTTACTTTTTAAAAGCAGTCCTGTAGCACAGAGCCACTTTAAAAAATACCTCAGGGTTCAGCAGTGCACACATGCAAGTGCAGAAAGGGCTACTGGCCTCTAAACTGCCATGCCCTATTATTATACTAGGGACTGATAGGTAGTTTCAATCCCCCTGCCCTATTATGTACAAGGGCCCTATGGGGTAGGTCATACCAATCACAGGGGTACCCCTACCCTTAGTGTACCCTAGTGTATGTAGGGGTTTTCACTGTATTCTAAGTGTTTTCAGCATATCCCTGGCCCTGGGCCTAGTTAGGCAGAGCCCAGGGTCAGTCAGAGTCAGTTACCACCAATGCCAGTCAGGAAAGAGTTGGGGGGTGCCGAGGGGACAGGATGACTTTGCAACAGTGGTGGTACTGGTACTGGTGGTGGCGGTATTGGTATTGGTGGTGGCGGTACTGGTGGTGGTGGTATTGGTATTAATGGTGTTGGTATTGGTGGTGGTGGTACTGGTATTGGTGGTGGTGGCATTAGTGGTGGTATTGGTATTGGTGGTGGTATTGGTATAAGTGGTGGTGGTATTGGTGGTGGTGGTGGTATTGGTGGTAGTGGTGGTATTTGTGGTGGTATTGGTGGTGCTGGTATTGGTTGTATTGGTGGTGGTGGTATTGGTGGTGATGATATCGGTGGTGGTGGCATTGGTGGTGGTACTGGTGGTGGTGGTGGTATTAGTGGTGGTATTGGTGGTGGTATTGGTGGTGTTGATATTAGTGGTGGTGGTATTGGTGGTGGAAATAGTGGTATTGGTGGTGGTGGTATTGGTGGTGTTAGTATTGGCGGTGGTGGTATTGGTGGTGGTATTGGTATTGGTGGTGGTGGTATTGGTATTGGTGGTGGTGGTATTGGATTGGTGGTGGTGGTGTTGGAGGTGGTGGTATTGGTGGTGGTATTGGTGGTGGTGGTGGTATTGGTGTTGGTGGTCTTGGTGGCGGTATTGGTGGTGTTGGTATTGGTGGTGGTGGTATTGGTGGTGGTGGAGGTATTGGTGGTGGTATTGGTGGTAGGGTGTTGGTGGTGGTGGTATTGGTGGTAGTGGAGGTATTGGTGGTGGTATTGGTGGCAGTGGTGATACTGGTGGTATTGGTGGTATTGGTGATGGTGGTGATAAACTGGTTGTGATATTCTTGGTGGTGGTGGTGGTATTGGTAGTGGTGGTGGTGGTATTGGTGGTGGTGGTATTGCTGATGATGGTGGTATTGGTGGTGGTATTGGTTGTGGTGGTATTGTTGTTGGTGGTATTGGTATTGGTGGTGGAGGTATTAGTGGTGATGGTGGTATTGGTGGTGGTATTAGTGCTAGTGGTGGTGGTGGTATTGGTATTGGTGGTGGTAGTATTTGTGGTGGTGGTATTGGTGGTATTGGTATTGGCGGTGGTAGTGGTATTGGATTGGTGGTGGTGGCATTGGTGGTGGTGGTATTGGTGGTGGTATTGGTGGTGATGTCGGTATTGGTGGTGGTGGTATTGGTGGTGTTAGTATTGGTGGTGGTGGTAGTGGTGGTGAGGTGTTGGTAATGGTGGTGGTATTGGTGGTGGTATTGGTAGTATTGGTGGTGTTGGTGGTGGTATTGGTGGTGGTATTGGTATTGGTGGTGGTATTAGTATTGGTGGTGGTGGTATTGGATTGGTGGTTGTGGTATTAGTGGTTGTGGTATTGGTGTTGGTATTGGTGGTGGTATTAGTGGTGGTGGTGATATTGGTGGTGGTATTGGTATGGCTGGAGGTATTGGTGGTGGTAGTGTTGGTGGTGATATTGGTGGTGGTGGTATTGGTGGTGTTGGTATTGGTGGTGGTGGTTTTGGTGGTGGTGATGGTATTGGTGGTGGTAGTATTGGTGGTGGGGTGGTGGTGGTGGTATTGGTGGTGGTATTGGTGGTGGTGATATTGGTGGTGGTATTGGTGGTAGTAGTGGTGGTGGTGGTGGTGGTATTGGTGGTGGTGGTATTGGTATTGGTGGTGGTGATCTTAGTGGTGGTGGTGGTATTGGTGGTGGAAATAGTGGTATTGGTGGTGGTGGTATTGGTGGTGTTAGAGGTATTGGTGGTACTGGTGGTATTGGTGGTACTGCTGGTGGTATTGGTAATGGTGGTGGTGGTATTGGATTGGTGGTGGTATATGTTTCCTAACTTCTACTGATTGTATCTACACAATACCTCACCAACGTGAGCAGGCTAAGGGCCTTATTATGAGTCTGACGGTCCCCAGACCGCCAGACTCACGGTGACATCAGTCCATGCCATGCAGGTACTGCCTTTGACATTCCTATTGTGGTGCCTATTTCACAGTCACTGCCCTCGGAACGCCAAAGAACCGCCCGCCAGACCAGGAGCAAACTCCTGATCTGGAGGGCGGTTCCTACATTGGTTTGGCAGTGAGGGAGTGGGGCGGTCCCGTTCCTGCACCGCCAAACTTATAATAAGGCCCTAAGCCAGTATAAGCTGTTCCCTACTCATAACAACTATTGCGTTGAATACTGTGTACCATATTATTGGTCTCTGACGTTAATGTACAGTACTGCTTAAAAGGAAAGGTTAGAGAAATGTTTATTTCCTGATATTATTGGCCGCATTGACTTCTGAGTTTCTGCCCCGCACCACCTCCCTGAGTAAGCCTTGGACTGTACAACCTCATTACCCTGAAGTTCAAGTGTTAAAGGGGTGTACTCGCTGCTTTTTTTTGGGATCAATAGTAAGGTAAAGCCCTTACAAGTGATAAAAGCCTTTCATTGTCACAATTTGAGCCCAGTAACAACTGCCTGCCCTGAGACTCTCCAAACATGTTTCCAAAACTTTAAATTGTAACAGATTTATATCTTGATAAAAACTAAATGTGCGCTAGTGTCTCCGACCTCCTGTGCACTGCTTTACCTGGACGTCTAAGGGATTTACTTTTACTTTAAGCCTGGAGTTCCCCCCCCTTTCTTGTCAACTCTGTAGCTCTCAAACGCCAGGAGAACAGTCTCTGGAAATTTTCTGAAGCGGCCACAAGCTGGATATGTTGCACCCAAAGGTCTGTGCTCACACTTAAACACACTGAAGCTATTTTGTATTTATTTATTTATGTAGGGAATTTATAGAGTGCAGCAGTGGCCCCATGAAGCGTCCCCGCACTATGAGACAGCGAACAGAGATCAAGATCTGCATTATCTAGAGTGTAGGGTCATTGCAAATAAAAGCATGTTTTGAGCTTTTCCCAAACTTGCTATTAAACCGTGCTTCAAACAGAAATAGGGGAGATGGTTCCACAAATGACCACCAGCTCATGCTCTCCTAGCACCAGGGTAGTTCAGCAGAAAAGCAGAAAACGATCTCAGTGATCAAGGAAGAATGCATTACCATTATTATATGGAATAGTAGGTTCCAGTTCAAAAACAAAATAACAAATCTAGGCAGTAAACATGGATTATAAAGTTACGAGGCAATATCAAAATTCTAATTTGATTGAGACAGTGAACTCCTACTACAGTAAAGATAATTTTAAATAATTTTATTTATATTGCATAAAACATCAGACAATATGTACAAAGAAGCAACAAGAATAACAACCACATAAAATGGACATTACTGGCACAAAACAGTGTTTCCAACAGAATACATAATGACAGGAAAGAAGTGATACATATACTGGCTTATAAAGCGAAAAGCTGGGGGGAAGGTGGTTAATTTCAGTAGAGAGTTGTAATTTTCTACGCGCGTTTCGGCATTAAGATGCCTTCTTCAGGAAAAAGCCAAAACAATTCCTAAATAAAAAACAAAAATGGGTTTGTATAAACAATTTATAAACACATAGACATACATGTAATTTCGGCAATCAATAAGAGCTTTGTTTCTTAAAAAGGTGTTTAGAGACCTATTTACAGAGTATATTGGGTTATTTGTATATGCATATATATGACATAGTGGAGTACACTGTATCCATATGGAAAATATAGCACAGAAATGGGGTTGGCACACACGAAAGAAAGAGGAAAATGAAACCCAGAATTGGAAAGAGTTGCTGATATAATGCATCAGGAAAGAAATTAACGATATAATAATATAGTGAGGAGACAAAAGACTGTCTCCAGATAAGACACCTCTGTGTCCAGCGTGAAAGAGTTAAAACAGAACTACTTAATGAGAGTCCAATAGAAACCAACCACCAATTAAGAAATAAGACATAATCAAATATAAGTATCTATTACCTACTGTGTCCCTGATGGACATGCAGAGACAGAAATTTCTCAGGATGCCCAAGACAAGATGCAAATATCATAAAAAGGATGCCGAATGTCCAGGATCTGGAGATTCACGGAGAAACTCGCGACCAGGGGGTCCTAATGTTGGATCTATGTATAGTTCGGAACGGGCAGACTAAAGAATTCTGTAAAGAGTGAATTGAAAATGATAAGGAACTGCTCCAATATTAAAGTGAATGACTAAAAGGTGAAGAGGGATATTTACCTAGGTAAACTCAAGTTCTATGGAAGAGAATCGATCAACCATGGATGGCGCTAAACCCTTAGTCGCCAGAGTTACCACAACTTACATGAAGTGGCCCGGGTAGTAATTAATTGATGGAGGCTAGAGAAAAGCAATTAAAGAATGTCAGAAAAATCACCAGAGTAAGACTAATAAAACGAAACTTATGTGCTGAGGAATAGCGTGTACATGTTGGGAAAACTGGGTTAGGAAAGCAGCGAGTAAACTTAAAAACATGGAGTGTATAACTGCAGCGGATTGACTGGAGAACAAGCTCTGGGTATTACCTGTATAAATAGCAACGGAACTCTTTATGTAGAGATGCAAGGGATAGGAAGATGAAATCGTCGCTGTACTATGGAGTACTCGTAAAAGACATATAACTGTAACGAAATATACAATAAATTCAATTATAGAACATGTCAAGGGATACAGAGGGTGATGGACATGACTAAGAAAATAACCCATCAGTTACCAACCATGGATGAGTCAAAATTTAAATTTTAAGATGAGGATCAAAGTATTAAATGGAGGGTCAAGAATTTGCTAACCCAGCATAAACGCTACAATGCGAAAAGGTACTTACTTCAAAACGTATGAATGTCAGCCTGTCTGTGATTCAACCCGGCACGGAAATGACGGAAAGGAACAGGGTGTTTATGAAAGAGTAGGCAGCCAATGGCATGGCTGTGTATAGCTCACGTGGTCATGACGTGAGACGCACTCAGCGTATACAGGAAATACCCAACCAAGTCTGAATATCACAGTGGATGCTAGGGGAACTAGAATGCTAACCTAGTGGTGATAGATAGAGGTCTAAAAGCAAGAAAAAAAGGAAGGAAACTTGTAACGGGATGACCGATAGGAAAAAATAAAATAGGGGCAGAGGCAATGCCTTCACTAATAGTAGAGGAGCATGTATATTTGACGCAATATGGGAGTATGTATATGAGTAAATAAAAGGAAATAACGATGGCCACTATGCAGACACGCTTGATAAAGAAGAGGATATGCAGTGGCATGTATAAGTGGTAAACAAAAATGGAGGAATATGTGAATAAAAATAGAATTAAAACCATAAGTATAAATGTGGATCAAAAAAATTTGGAATGGTTCAGAATCTGAAGAAGTATTGTACGTATCAGAAACAGCTTTAATGGAAACACAATATGTGGTCAAGGGGTTTAATGATAGTTATAGCGGATAGCGTTCTTCCAGGGGATTTCGCTATTTAATCAGTTTTTAAACGTATCAAGGGTAGAAATCCAATATACCTCCCGTTTTTTGCGTATTTCTTCTGATCTGGACTTGTCAGTACTGTCTATTTTTTCAATAATAAACCACTTGAAGTCGTTAGATGTATGTTTGTATTCAATACAATGTTTAACTAAAGGAGCATTTATTTTGGATGTGTGTATAGCTGAACGGTGTTCAGTATAGCGAATATTGAAAGCTCGGGCTGTCTCCCCTACATAGCCCAAATGACATGCGCAGATCATTAGGTAGATGACGTTTTACTTTTGCAATTAGAGAAATTGTGAGGAGTGATAGAATATCCATGGTATTCGTAGGTGGCACCAACAATTGCGGTGTCGCAGGCTATGCAGTTGGAACATCTGTATGTGCCTTTAATGGGTGCTGAGCCATCAATGGTTTTTTGAATAAACGGTGTGGTTTCAATAAACCTGGAGCGTGTCATAAGGTCTTTCAGATTTTTGTTTCTACGATGGGCGAAGAGAGGTTTAGGGATTTTCTCTTTGGTTTCAGGATCACTGTTTAAGATATGCCAGCTACCATTAACAATTTGTCTAACTTTATTGTTTAGGGTGGAGTGTTTGATTATGCATACCAAAGGATTTTTAGTCGAGGGTATTTTCTCTTTCAAAAGGCAATCCCGATCATAGAATCGTGCGCGTTTATAAGATTCGCGAATCAGTCTATGAGGGTATCCCCTCACAAGAAACTTTTCTTTCAAGTTCGAGGCTTGTGTATCAAAGTCTCGAATATTAGTGCAGTTTCGTCGTAAGCGTAGAAACTGTCCAAAAGGCATGCTTTGTCGTTGGACTCGAGGGTGATAGCTATCGAAGTGTAGTAATGTGTTGCGTGCTGTAGGTTTTACAAATAAATCGACCTCAAGTGTGTTGGTATTATTCCTAATGATGATATCAAGGAATTCTACATGGGTTTTACTAATGTGTGATGTGAACCGAAGGTTAGTGTCACATAAATTGAGCCAGAGGAGAAATTCAGATAGATTTTCATCACAATCAATCCATATGAAAAATATGTTGTCGATGTACCGGGACCATCGAGTGACAGACTCAGAGAAGGGCGCAAGGTCATTGTGTATGTATAGCTGTCCGGTTTTTGGTTTAAACCTATAATAACTGATAAAACCCCACCAAAAGGGAATTAGCCCTCACCAGTGTAAACGTATAAACACTGAAAAAACACCTGCACAGCCACAAACTAAATGGCATTCAAAGGAAGAAAAAGGGGAGTGAAAGAGTCATTTTTATTTCTTCCTGAAAGGGCCAATACAATGAAACTTTGTTATACAAGGTAGCAGCAAGAAAGACTGGGCTAACATTATTTTGCTTGACTTTTGTTGTTTAGAGATGTCAATAAAATATTGTTTCTTCTTCCTTTTGCTTTTTCCAGTTTTGTGGTCTTTGGTCTTAAGATGCAGGGTTTAGAAGCATGCTTTGGGTCTTGTTTAATTATTGTATAAACTGTAGAGAATCAGGAAATATCAAAATCATATTTGATATTTTGGCTACGTTTCTTTCTTTGACGGATAGGTAAAATGGCTGGTTTCATAAGAATCTTTCCCAATATGTACCATCACATTTTTCCACAGAGAATGGGTAAATGCCCTTGCTACATCAGCCCCCTTTTCTAGTGAGTCCGTATTAAATGTAGGTGAACTGCCAAAAAGCCCAGGCTTTAAACATTCAATGCAAGGTGTAGTGACAGGTATATGTGAAAAGAGTGCTGTCACCAAGCATCTGGGATAGTGGGGAAAAGATGACACCAGACTGTTGGAAACCATGGAATGCAGTGTCACTTGGAATGCTGCTGCAAAAGCTTCTTACCAGGTTCAACAGAGATTGGAGTGATATTGTTTGTACTTGCAGTGATTTAGCTATGTATATGAAAAAAAGTTGTGTGATGACCTGTTAAAATCGATATCTGAGCTGAAGTACTTTCCTGTCAGAGATCCTTGCCACTTGTTAGATGGAATGCTGAAAGCATCTTTGTAATCTTCAGAGTAAATGAAGAATGCTATTGACTTTTTAGTCCAATTTTGTTATGTACGGGAACTAAAACGCAAATATTTCTCATTTTGTGCTTTGAGTGGCATCAAAGAAAGAGTCATCCCACTGTGTCACTTAGCTGGTGATTCTTAGTTCTAGAGGCTGTGAATTCTATATTATCCATGTGGTGAGCGTCTACAGAATGTTTGCTGAGTGATGATGCCAAAGGCAAGAAATGAGAGGATCTTCAGTCGCACATTAATAGTGATGTGAAAAAAGTACACTCTACTGCATTCTTAGATTTTTACAGGAAACTCAGACTGCTGTAGTGGACATAATAAAACTAAAGTCTCTATACACTCTTGTCTACCAAGTGTTCAGCATAATTGGTGTAGATGTGAAATATTTCCTTGAGTAGGCTGGACGACACTTTTAGTGACTTTGGCACTGCAACATGTTCCATGTTAGAGTGCTAGCCACTTGGTAAGCAGAGACATGTTGAGGAGCTATTCAGGAACTTTAATTTTACAATGTATGAGAAATGGCTTGCAATGATGCATAGAAATGTTCTTTCACCAACCATGGCATTTGAAGTCAATGAAGCCTCAGTGAGGTACTCTGCACAAGTACTAGTTTCCTTCCATAAAGGGGAATTTTCTCCGGAGTTTCAAAAGTACTGCTTCATTTTTGACTGCTTCAATAACTCTGAGGGCTCATACGCCCAGTTCAACACATATGTTGACCAGTGGCCAGAGTAAGCATAGTGGCTGTTTTGGCGTTGCCCATCTCAAGTGCCAATGTTGAGAGGGCCTTTTCACAGATAAAATTTACATGGGAAGGCAAGAGCGAGCGCACATGACCAAAGATTCTTTGAAGAAATATTGTAAGGTGTACTACAATAAGTTTGATTTCTAAAAATGTATTTGGACCTCATATACACTGTACATACACTGTGTATATACCATGCACTAGCAGTGCAGAAAGGAAGAAATAATAGAAGCAAAACATTCCATAAACACCGGAAAAACACTGTTTCTGTTGTTTTTAATGGCGCAAAAATGTATAATCACTGATAACCACTGTTTTTTTAAGGTATTGAAATCACTGAAAAAAAACCACCAGAATTTGCCAAAAATAGAAACTGAAAACAGGAAAGCCTATGTATGTATTTCATTTCGAAGTACGCCATATATATATTGGCCACTAAAGGAGCTACCGAAGCCCCCATACTTACACCTTTGATCTGTTTGTATAAGGTGTTGCCAAACTCGAAAGTGTTTTCTGAGAGTACAATGTGTAAGCATTGTAGTACAAATGTTTTGGGACATATAATGTTATATGTGTCAATGAACCAAGAGACAGCGTCTAGGGCTTCACGTTGAAGTATGTTACTGTATGAGGATTCGATGTCAAGAGTAACCATAGTATGTCTGGCTTGATTAAAAGGAAGATTTTCAACTTGATTGATCATAGCTCTAGTATCCATGATATAGGATGGAATATTAATCATGTGCGGTCTCAAGATGTTGTCACAGTATTTAGAAAGGGGTTCAGTAATGGAACCTATAGTAGAGACTATTGGTCTAAATGGGGGATCCAAAGTATCTTTATGTATTTTGGGGACGCCATAAATACAAGGCATTTTCGGTTCCCCTCGATTGAGATAGTCATATTCTTTAGGGCAAATAAGGCCGTTGTTCAAGGCCTGTCTGGTAAGATGTTGAATTTCTGACATGACTTTAGAGGTAAGATTTTGCTGTGCTTTAACATAGAAATTACCGTCACTAAGTAAATCTTTCATTTTAGACTCATACTGAATAGTATCTAGTACTACTATACCTCCTCCTTTGTCACAACTTTTGATTGTAAGAGATTTTTCCTTAGCTAATTTGTGGAGGGAATCATGTTCAGGTTTATCTAAATTGTATGTGGGTTTAGGTACAAATTGGGTGGCCTTTTTTAATTTATTTAGCACAGTATGTTCAAACACAGCAACTTCAGGGCCAAGTTGTTCTAACGTAGGAGTAAAAGTAGAGTGGTTGGATACTATAGGTGTCCTGTCAGTCTCATAAGATACTGGTTCTTTGTCAACAAAGAACTTTTTTAGTCTGATTTTCCTAAAGAAAGTGATGATGTCTTGATGTAGTTCAAATATGTTGGTCTTAGTTTGGGGTACAAAAGAAAGCCCTTTTGATAATAATGTAATACTAGCATTATCAAGAGTAGAAGATGAAAGATTAAAGATGGGTATAGTATCTGTCTGTGATGCTGACATCTTATCTATCTTTAAGGGCCTTTTCTCCAGTATTGGGCATTGCGTGTTTCTAGCATATGTTGATTGGTTTGTTGATATTGAGGGTTCTGATAATTTCCCCTCGTTTGAGTCTGAAAGCGAACTCTTCGTCGGGCTCTCCTGCCTCCCTGTTGTCCTAAAAAAGGTTGGGGGCGTTCGGATTCATAGTAAAGTTACTATATTGTCCAGATTGATCGTAATTATACGTAGAATGACCTTCATCAGAGTCGGAAGTATCCGAAAAAGTTTGGATACGGCGATTACTGGCATTATTCTCATTGGTGTAGTGATTGTGTTTGTAAAAATTCTCAGAAAGATAAGGATATGTCTTTTCTGGTGTATGGTATCTGATATCTTTCCTTAGTTTGTCATTTTTCCGTTTAAACAAATACTCTTGAAACGATGCCAATTCTTTTTCTGTATCTTCTAATTTCTTTTTAGCCTCTTCAAGAGCATTGTTTTTACGAATTTTGTCTTCTAATTCAGTGATCTCAGTTTTTAAATCTGCTACTAGTTCTTTGGCAGTTTCTACTATTAGCATCATCAGATCACGTGAACATCGATTCACGATCTGAGTCCATCTTTCTAAGAATTTTCTTATATGTACGAATAAGCCAGGGATGTTACGTATTTTAAGGCCCTGAGGGATTACTCCTGCTTTCTCAGTGATCAAGGAAGAATGCATTACCATTATTATATGGAATAGTAGGTTCCAGTAGCAGAAGAGCTTTTTGCAAGAGGCAGAAGTATTTAAACCAAATACATTTTGCATCTTGGAACCAATGAAGATGGGCCAAATGTTGAGAAACCAGATCAGCCTCTTAATATGAAGTACTTGTTTAGCAGTTTTGAGTAACTACAAGTTTCTGTACAAGGTGTTCAGGAAGAAAGTATCTTCCCAACAGTCCATTAGAATAATACGAAGAATCTTCTTAAGAGTTCTCAAACTCATAAACTAAGTGGAAGAAGATTTTCTATTATTAACACCATGGTGCAATATTGTTGTGAACAATATTTAAGAGGTAATATTAATGCAAGACGCTATTCTGGAGATGAAATCCTGGCAACATCTCATTAAGACCAGAGTCTCATTAGCATTTAGCTACATTTCATTGTTCTTCGTCCAATTGGCCAATAGCCAACAAAAACACTGAAAATATGGGCATAACACATAAAAGAAGGCTGTAAAAAAGTTACTAACAAATGATGTTTCCATTGTTGTGGCAGACAGTACACTTTGAAACAGGATGACTATAATTTGTTGATAGTTCTGTATTTTATTTTGTATATTTCTGTGCCTTTTTCCTGGCTTCAGTTTTCCATCTCACATTTCTTTCTAGCGTTATCTATAAGCTTTATCTATCACGAGTGACGATGTAATATCAGCAGGTTTATTTGGTGAAGATAGGACTGCTGTTTTCTTTTTTTTACCTTAAAATTAAAATATATGGGCCATATTATCAAGACCAGCGATAACATTATCGCCGTTTTAGCGGCAGGAAACTGCTGCTAAAGCGGCAATAGGGGGCTTGATAATATGCCCTTGTGAATTCCCATAGAAGCCCAGGTTGACACCAGAACATGGGCTTCTATTGGAATTCACAAGGGCATATTATCAAGCCCATTATCGCTGCTTTAGCTGCAGTTTCCTGCCGCCAAAGCGGCGATAATGTTATCGCCGGTCTTGACAACATGGCCCTATATTTTGTAATGAATTTAATGAAAGTATGCAATGTAATAAATTGCTAATAACTGTTACTAACATCGTATGAGAGAGAGCATTTATACAAACGCCACCATTTTTCAAACAAGTGTTAAGCTGTAACAAGGCAATACATTATCTCTGAGCCTGCCAAACAGCCTTTTGTAGAGACCATAAATACTGCAGACTGTGGCTATGTACCTGGTCTCGTTGACGCTCCAGCTATAATCACCTTCCCTGGCTTCCTGCTGAAGCAAGAGTAACATTTCATGTTGTCTGGGGACTGCATTGGCCTCTTTATGATACAAGATGCTCTTTTTGCAGAAAAAGTTGAGAACCTACCGCCCAAAGTGAGCGCTGCAACCTGTCTCACAATATCCTCTTGTGGTATTTGGGTACATTCAGGAAAGTTGTGGGGATGGAATTTTTTGTGTTTATGCTGCGGTTTTTTAGACTAAGGGGTTATCTGGAATCTTGCACATGACCCATTGGCCCGACAGGTCAGAGGAAGCTATTGCATCTGCTTCCCTGGCAGAGGATTGCCAGCCATATTTAGAGATCCCCAGGGCCGGCTTTAGCACTGGTGGTGCTTGGTGCGACAATCACTTTTGGCACACCCACGTCCCATGACCACCTCCTCGGATTCTCTTCTTCCCACCTGCAAAAGTGCCTCTCATCTCTCCTATCATAAGATATTGCTAAACACAGTGCCCCCTGAGGTCACAGCGCCCCCTCCCCAGGTCAGCACCCAGTGCGGCCGCACCAGTCGCACTGCCCTAAAGCCGGCCCTGGAGATCCCAGCCTAGCAGGCGGGGATAGCTGCGTTCAGTAAGGCACTGCACGGAGCCCTCCATTGAAGGCACTGACGTGTTCTTGAATGGGCAACATGTGTGAAACACCCTCCCAGCAACCCTTTTTGTTTTCAAGAAACAAACTCTCAAAATGGGAGTTTGTTTCATGTAAAAAATACACAATGGCACTGATATGCAGGGAGCTTTCTCCTTGTTCTTTGTGGCGGCCATTGTTTGTTTTTGGTTCTTGCACCCACATGCCTTGCCTGGCAATCTCAGGAAAGGAAGAGGAGTGATGGGTACCCAGCCCTGAATCAGACAAATTGCCATCACTTTGACTGTAGTGAACAGGTCATCGAGTCAAATTTAGGTGGCAGAGCCAGAGCATCTCCACATGTGTAATCACACCCGACTCTAAATAGAGCCGGCAAACCACACGTTTGTGCTCCCACTCCACTCCTCTAAATAACTCTGTGGGTTTCTGTCCTTCCTACATATTGAAGCAGATTTAAAAAGCATGTGTGTTGTAAGTTCACTATCAACATTTTGGTCAGTGCTAGGGAACCCCTGGTTTTCCATTCACTTTAAGAGTAGCAATAGGACACTCCATTAGACTGTGTACTGTATTATTGATCCTTTCCTGAAACTCCACTGGCAAGTCTAGTGGAAGATTTCATGTTGTGTTTTTTCAATGGGCACTGACTATCAGCTTCATTTCATGTACACCTGCTCTAGGCCCTCCCCCTCACGGCTACAAATCTGACCCCAGTTGCCATTTGATGATAGAAATTTGGACTCCGCCCCACCTTGTTTGCCTCAATATATTTTTCACAGAACAGATTTGGGATCCGTGCATTGTCAAGAAAGCACAGATTTTCACTTTGTATTTTTGTATCAATGCAAGCTGTTGTGGATAAATCTGACTTTAGTGTAAGTGTAGCACTTTACTATAGATCTGCAGGCGACACTAATTTGTATTGATTTCTATTTATTGATAGTCAAATTGTAGGACATTGCAACAGTTATCATCTTTTTTAGAAGCATAGTCAGAACTTGTATTTAAGTTCAGTAGTATTTAATTCTGCTCAGCCAATGTACGCTTAAAACATTCTTCTGATGACCTCCGTACTGGCCGCACTCCAAACTGACATGCATATCGTTCCTCACATACATCTCAATAAAGTCTGCCAAACACATGTCTTGTTTATTGTGCTAGGTGTTGGCCGCAGTTTATTCTGTTAACATGTAGGAAATACTTTTTGCATTACAGTACTCCAGTCATAACTCAATATTACAGGGTCATTAATCAACATCACAGGGGTCATAAATCACTTTTGACACGCTCATAAATCATAAACGTGACAGGTCATTAATCAGTACATTTACCAAGAGATAAGTCATTTTGACAGGCTCGTAAATCATGTGACAGGTCATAACTCACAACGGATGACAGGTCATAAATCATTCCTGACATATAACAATCGCATTCTGTTGTCTGCTTGCAATACTTGTGATGCCTCCTAGTTTGTTCAGGCCATCTTACATGCTGTTTAATGGGGTCATAAAGTTCAATGCTGCTTTTAACACTGATTATGTGGAGGAGTAGCCTCTTACTGGAGTTAGGCCCCAATTCGCTACGTTCTTGAGCCCTGCCATCTGGTGGGTCTGGGCTGCGAGGGCCTTCTCCGCTTACTCCATCCTTTTGGCCTACTCACCTTGCCGTAAATCATCCCCGGGCAAGTGGCCTTCCTGCTGCACACTGACCTGCCGGTGTGCCTTCTTAACCAACAAATGTACACCTTCTTAACCGCCACAAAGGCTGCCGTCTGCCAGTGGCTCCTTCATCCTCTTTGTGGATCTTTCTTTTTTAGGTGCAGCCTGCCATTGCCATGGATGCTCATAGGTTGGCCCAGAACACTTTCATCCTTTCCTCCAACAGATGCACCCTATCCTGGGTATAGAGCTGTGGGCGCCCTGGGTTGATCAAGCCATGTCAGATGCTCTCCAGACCGTTGGTTTTGCAAAATCTGCTGACTGCAAAGTTTAGTTTCCTCTTAAAACTATCCACTGCCCTATTTGACATGGACCCTCGCCATGCCAGCCTGGTGATTATTTCAGAGCATATAATGGTGGTGCTGCCAAACAGTTTGACTACTTCTGTCAAGCTTGGGAGGATGGCATGGAGGAGATACCACCTCCACAGCTGCTCAAGGTCGTTTCCCTCAGATGGATCACCATGACGTTGGGGTGCCAGACGGCTGCCGCCTGTAGTCCACTTAGGGTTGCTAAAAGGTGGTTCCATTTCACCCCTGGGTGGCCCCACCACCTGACGCATGTGGCTTCTGATCTGCCCTTCTGCCTATGTCCACTACGCAACCACCACGTCTACATCCGGTCGAAGTATGACTGACCAACCACCCAGACCAACTTGCGAGGGTCCCTGCTAAGGCAACAAGTACAGTGTCAATCTGTCCAGATGTTATGTTTCTTCTTTGTTTTTAGATCAACTGTAGCCTCCCATATGTTTTATATGCTTTTGAGTGCCACCTGCCCACCGCCTTGATTACGGCGTCTGGCATCTCGTGTTGCACAGCAGTTGTTGCCGCCCCTATCCTAAAGGAGTGAGATCCAAAAGATGTGAGTTGGAGCCCTGCTTTGCACAGGGCTTGATGCATGACCACCGTGAGTTGGAATTTGCTCAGCAGGTCCCAGTTTCTGTGCTTGAATAGTGGGCCCTCCCCTGTGGGGGTATTGTCATGTAAGCAAAAAGGCAACCAATTGCACAGTACCAGATACTGGGGTCCTCTATGCATTCCAGTTGTACCCAGGAACCTGCCTGATCTGTCCTTGACTATCTCACTAACAGATCTACCTGTGCTATTCCTGGCTTGACTTCAGTTGCTTGCAGTCAGCTCTTTCCAGCACCTTTATTTGCTAAGGTCACAAACTCCCAGACCCTGAATGCCCCAAAGAATGCAGTTACAAAGGCGGCTTTGAACAGAGTTACCTCCAAATGTGTTCCTTGCCACCTCTTCCTACGCGTCCATTAGGTGGGTCTGCTTCTCGAACTCTATGGATCGCCGACGGTCTGTTTTTTTCCCTCCAGGCACTGCCATCCTTTCATGGCTGCTCTGATGTAGTGGGAGGCTGTGGGGTCTTGCCGTGTGTATATCTTTGAAAAGTGTGCAACTGCTGTCAAGTGGGCCTGGGCCCATGATTTGAACTTTCTCTCTGTGTATGCCCACTGGATGAAGCATTCCACTGCCCTATTTGTAAAACGCCGCACTTGCAGCCTCAAGTCATTTGTCAAATATAAGCCCTGAAAATATGCTATGTGTATCACTAATTCTTGAGATCCTTTAAAGAGTTAGGAGTTCAAAATGCATTTACTTTGTAGTCTGTCACCTTTAAAATATGGCCCAGAATGTAGCCACAACAACTATCATAGTGAAGCAAATAGGTGCCCTTTCTCCAGTCTGCCCTCACCTTTGGCATGATTAACACATAATCATCCAGATTCTGATGACTCAATTACAGCATAAGATCTATTTAACAGTTAGTTTCTTTAAGGATACCTTTTTCTCAATCCAAAAACAATAGTTGATTGGATAAACAAAATACTTGTGTGTAAGAAAGTGTATTATGTGGAATAGGTGGCTGCCCACCTCGAGGAATAACAACACCCTTTGTCAATGTGAACCCTCAAAGTCACTGAATGAATCTGTGCTCAACTTCCAAGTAGCTCTGGCACGCTTACGTTAGGGCAATGTGTAAAGTATTTATACAATACCAAAAACAGTAATAAAGTAAAAACATCAAGCAATATAAACCCCAAACAAAATTAGTAAAGTGTAATAAACAAAATGGCACAAAAATGGCAAACATCTAATAAAGGGAACCAGAGATATGATTTTTGAAAGTTTTAAGTAAAAATGGTGTCAAAAAGTCCCTAAGTGCCAATGATAGCATATGGTAGTAGTCGATCAGGATTAGGCACAAAGGATTCCTAGTTAGATACATCTAGTCGATTGATCCCAGTGAAAGTCTAGAAGTAAAAAAGTTCAAAAATGTTTCTAAGTCCCCCTTCACAAATGGACTTTGTCAATTTTTTAGAATAAAAATCCTAGCTGCGTGGGGCACCGCTGAAATTGTGGAAACAAAGGTCAGCTATCTGAGGCAAGTTGGTCCCATTGCAGCTTTGGAGATTTCTTGCTGACATTTTTCAAGTCCCAAAGCAGAATGTGTCATTTTTTCAGAGGGCTTTTGAGTGGGACAAATCTGAAATCCAATCCAACACTGTGGAACTGCCGGTCAGATACGTTTCTAGCAGGTCCTACTAAAGTTCTGGAGGAAAGGTTTTCAAGAGTTTCCAAACTTTCTTGCGGTGTCCAAACAAACACAGGAGTACACTTCTAAGTCCACCCAGGATGTCAGGGGAAGGCACATAGAGACTTTCAGCGTGTCATGCAGAGGTCAACAACAAAGTCTAGTCAAGGTCCAGTTGATGTTGATCAGCTGAGCACTTCAGGGAACAGGCCCCTTGCAGTCTGTTGTGTCCCTGTAGTGTCCTTCTGGGTTACTCTCATGTCACAGACATCAGGCCTAGTCCTCATCTGACCTTCCACAGGTCCAGAAAGTGCTCTGTGGAGGGTTCCTTAGGATGCCACCTATATGGTTGGTACTAGCTAGTGGAGAGGGATGACTCCAGCTTCCTTCCTAACCAATAGGGTGAAAGTTCTGAGGGGAAATCCTACCCAATGGTTCAGCAGTTCTGTTATCCCTACTGCTAACAATCCCACAGTGCACCTTATTCCTACAATCTAAGATGGGTCAAACTGTCAAATTCATAAATTTCATTAATCATAATTACGTGAACTTGCTTTTCTCCCTGACTTTAAGCAATAAGGATTTATGTTATCCTGACCTACACTTAAAGATAAGAGATGGACAACTAACCTCTGAATTGTGATGAAAGCCTACATCAGGGAACAGCATACTGCATGCACCTAGTCACTACTTTACATATCTCAAGTGAAGCATACCCTACAGTAAGCTATTAAGACCTTTTCTCAATTGCAGTACCCAAAAAACTTACGATAATTAATGTCCCATCATGAGCAAATGTTTTTTGGAAAGAGGTTTTTATGTATGAGTTATCAACACTACTATTAAGAAAATGGAACAAAAAAACTTGGGAAGTTGACCCCAGTAGCCCGTAAGAAAGATTTTTAAAAAATTGGAATTTAGTTTGGTTATCACCATGTACAATAACCCAGCACCCCGTAAGAAAGATTTACTCAAAAAATTGGGCAGCTTTGAGAAGTGGCATGATTGTATTGGTTAGATACAAACCATCCACAGATTGGCTTTCATAAACTGAGATCTTAAGGGCTCCATAGTCCATTGCTTTCTAATTAGATCCATGGGTGACAACTGGTTACAAAGAAGGACTTTTAAGAGGCAATGTATAGTAGGCAAGAATAGCCACACTGTTGGTACATTTGAGGATACCCATTTAGGGACCAAGTTCAGAATTGAATTAGGAAATACATTAACTGTCCTTCTGATTATGTAATATATGTGATAGAATACCCATGCAGTAAGAGGTATGTAGGGAATACTATTTTCCAAGTCAGAAAACGAATACAGGAACATATTAGAGCAATAAGAAACCAGCAATGCTGCAATGACGGTTGTTAGACATTTTGCCTTAATACATGAACAGGATCATAAGTTAATATCATTTTATGCAGTAGAATGAGTTGAAAAGAATGGCAAGGGGGAGTGATAGACTACTAAGATTAGGAAAGGTGGAATTTACATACATGACTGATTTTAAGACAAAATAAAATGTTCAGGCACTATCACACTCACCACAGAGATGCAGCCTGTTAGAGGGATTGCTGGCCGACCTCTCTCAATGCAAATTTTGTGTCTATTGTCACTCATAGGCAAAGAGCAGCCCCCTCCAATATTGCAGAATTCCAGTATTGTACTTTATTCCCAAACAATCCATGTTTAGAATCATGACATGTTTCAAACTGGGCAGTCTTGATCACATGTTGAACATTGTTGATTTAGATACATGTATATCAAATATATTAAATATAACAGGAATGAGATGGACATCTATGATCGCCTGACATAATTTCCACTTTCATCTCCTGTTTTTCTACTGTTTCGGTTTCAAGTACTTTGAATATGGTTTATTCATCTAGAACATAATTTTTTGATGTTTGGTGTGCATCTTTTCTTTTCCATTTTTAGGAATTAAGAACACAGGTGAACTTTATTTCTCATGATTATGCCGACTAGGGCGTAATAATAGTGCAGATATAGTAAGTACCAGAAATGTATTTATTAAATACTCAAAGTAAACATCTACAATACTGTTTTTGTACAAACTGAAGATTAAGTTGTAATTTTATCTCAAAGCTATCATAAAAGTTTGCAATTGATGTGATTCTTTCTATTATTAAGGTACAATATATGAAAATTTGGGATTTCAATTAAATGTTGCCATATTATTGTGAAATTGCCTTTATGAATGCTCTAAACTTGGTTTGCAATTTTACAAGTCAACAGGGATATAAGAATATAATTACATTCAATTGTTGAAGTAAATCTTGCCTACCGCTTAACTCTCAGATCACTAGTTAGATTCCAGTGGCAAAGCTTCATGTAACCAACAATAAGATGTAACTGATTATATGAGAGATGATATAAAGTCAATATTTCAACTGCAACAACGGCGGGCCCTTCTTGCCGCACCTCACACCAGTTCTTGAGATAAATGTGATGATTGTCGTGCAATCCACCCCATACGCCAGCCGCTGAATGGCGCTACTGTGCTCCAGATCAAACGTCAAGAAAAAATGAAAAATGGGGGTGCACGAATAAGATAGTCCAATGAGCCAAAAAATTCTTTTAACTAAATGTCCTCTCTAATTTTCATTTAAATTTTGTAGATAAAAAGAATGGTCAGCCAACGCGTTTCATTCCCTCAAGGGGAACTTCATCAGGGCTTGAATCAGTATGTATTTTCATGTGAATAAAACAAGTCTTGCATTTTCCAAGAAGGCTAGTGTATTTCACAAGTACTTCAAATTTCGGCAATTTCGTTGAGGAACACGCCGTCGCATCTAGAACTCTGTCCATGCTATTGCCGAAATTTGAAGTACTTGTGAAATACACTAGACTTCTTGGAAAATTCGTGCACCCCCATTTTTCATTTTTTCTTGACGATATAAAGTCCTTGAACTGTGAATATGTCATAGAATTTTTTTTTTGTCATAGAGGAATGTTCAATTTAAGAAATATTTCTCCATTGTCACAGATGAATGACATGATTTTTCATAACAAGTAATACAGGACAACCATGATTCTTCATATAGGGCAATTGATAAAAGCCAACATGTGTTTCACAAATAATCACTTCTTCAGAGCATCTTGCTCCTCAAAGTTATACTTCCTGTTTCGACCACAACAGTTAACTTATGGTTTCCCCCAAAAAAATCATGACAAAAATACATACATATACAGCGTATTTCAACTAACCCTCTTTTGTCATTGGTCTGTTTAAACTTCACTCAACTTATGCTCCCTTCACTACAGCAGAAACTATAGGTTAATGGGTCAGGCCACTTCAGCCATTGGATAAGTTCAGTTTGAGTGACTGCGTTTTTCCTTTGCTCATGTATATATCTAAAAAATAGTTCCATCCAAAGAAAACATTTTGAGACACTTGCATTGGCCAGTGACTGCTACTGCCTATGTTTAGTCGGGTATCATCAATTATTTCAATACCAATCAAGACATTTATTGAAATTTGCAATGTTGACTCATCATCACAAATCAACTTTAGCATACATATTCATCCTATGGATAACATGGAGCCGTTACTTGCAGAAGCACAGAGCGCTTTAGAAACGGAGACCAGCGGGACTACATTGCCCAGCAGCATTTGCGACGGGAGGCGCCCACGTGTATCACCTGTGCCAGGTGGTGCTTAAAAGCAGCCGCGGCCTCCTGTGGGGTGGGAGCCATTACTTGCAGAAGCACAGAGCACTTTAAAAGCGGAGACCTGTGAGACTACATTGCCCAGCAGCCTTCGTGCCGGGAGGCGCCATGTGTATCACCCGCGCCAGGTGGCATTTAAAAGCTGGGCTCACCCTCTGACATCCGAGCCAGGGCACAGGATTCAGGGATTCGAGCATTAAAGGTACTGGCTATTATTACCATCTTTGTTCCTTTAGCTGCCAAAATGACCAAAAGGATGAGTAGGCGCAAGGACATAAGTATGTCTGCAGGGGGCGGAATTGTGGGGACTTTAGATGCTTTCTTAGCAAGGGCTGAGTCGGTGCTGTCAAAAACAATCCTCTATAGAATGCATAAGTATGGCCAAATCCCCTGTAGCCTCCAGAATACTTGATGAGCACCCGCACGACGAACCGGCAAGAACAGGAAGGCCTAGGGGGTCAGGATTCAAAGTCAATGCCAGCAGACTCCGTATTTATCCTCACAGAAGATTCTATCTGCACGGTCACTGCTGTCTTCGTCCTCAGTGTTCATGTCTACCGTCCCCACTGTATTGTCTGCCCCATCACAATACTAACAGCATCAGCTCCTGGTACCAGTGGTACCAGAGAGGTTTCCACCAGATACAAAAAACACTCAAGGCATAGCCGAAGAGACAATTTGGCAAGATGAACACCAGTAGCTATCAACAAACCTCCAGTCAAACGGAGTAGGGGAGGTGCCTCTCAAAAGCAAAGGCAAAAGCGCAAACTAAAACAGCAATCAGCTAAGTTATTTAATCATGACTCGATGGCCCCAGAAGACACACAAGGCGCAACACTGAATCCCACAATGAATAGCACTGCCCACACCCTGCGGGTTCCTGATTGTAATACTGACCAGTAGAAAAGACTTGAGACATTGGTGCCTGTGCTATTGAATCCTTTACTATGTAAATTACAGTTAATTGAGGAGAAATTGTCCTTGATTGATCAGTTAATTAGTACACCAACTAATCCTCCAACTATAGGGGTATGTCATTGCAATAGCCCAGTCCAAATACCATCTGTGGCCCCGAAGGCCCCTGATCCCCCCGAGGTGAGAGGGCCCGTGTCAGGGACATCATTGTACTCAACGGGCTATAATCTACGATCAGATAACTGCGTCGACATGACAATTCAACTCCAAAGTCAGCGTTTTGAAAGGGCGCCAAAATTGAGAGCAATCCCTCCCACACTAAAGCTTGTAAGTAAAGCAACAGATACATCTAATATATGTTGTCACAACGTTTAATAAAATAAGCTTAATTGGGCAAGCATTGTAACAAAGTTACAATGAACTAAAATAAATTGTTCGTCAGTGTAACAAGTGTACATTTCCTGTGCTGTCCGGTGTGCAATTCTTGTGTGCCCAAATGTGTATTTTGCAAAGTGCTAAACATTTTTTTATGCTTCAATCCGAAGCGATTATGCTAACCGGAAAAGTAATCCTACTGGTGTTAGATGGAGACGGGGGAGGTTGGTTGCAGGCTGGGAGAGGAAATCGTTCTTTCATTGTCTCATTTTTTTAGAACTGAAGTATTTTCAATATTCAACAAAGCCATGGTTGCCCTTTTTTTTTTAAGCAACTAACAACCATTGACAAAGCCAATAGTCCCGTCTCGTTGTTGGTGTAATGGTACTTGCTGTATAATATATCTGGATGCAATGACAGAAACGACATAATACCAGTCGCGCGGAACACAGTGCTAAACACAGCTTTTTATCCTAGGTGATTTAAACCACGCCATAATTACATCTAATACCCCCTTCTAAGAGACGCCCCATTTTTTTTTACACCACTTAAAGCCCTGTCACAGTCACCTCACGTCCTGGCACTTTGCTTCATGCATGACTCATGACTTCTACGTTTTCCAATTGCCTATGTGCAGGGGCATAATGAACCCTCCCCACCACACCTCTTGTTTTAGGAACTACAGCGAGCTGTAGTTGTTAATGGGCCTCTTCTGTCTGCAATTCTGCAGACAAAGGCTCAGCTCACAATGAGCAAAGGTGGGTGATTAAATAAGTGAAGGGTTGTGTGCATGGCTGGATGGATTAGTGAAATGATGAAAGGGTCAATGGATAGATAATGAAAGGATGGATGGATGAGTGAATGAGTGGAAGTATGGATGAGAGAAGAGGTAAAAAGATGGATGTATGGGTGTAAGGGTAGATGGATGGGTAAAAGTGTGGATGGGTCTGTGAGAGGATGGATTGATGAATTCATAAGTGAAAGAGTGAATGGATGGATGACTGAAAGGGTGGATGTAAGGATTGATGAGTAAGTGATGGGGGTAGATGGACAAAAGGATGGATAGATGAGTGAAGAAGTGAATGGGTGGATGGATGAGTGAAAGGATGGATTGATGAATTGATAAGTGAAAGGGTGAATGGATGGATGGATGGATGACTGAAAGGGTGGATGTAAGGATTGATGAGTGAGTGAAGTGGGTAGATGGACAAAAGGATAGATAGATGAGTGAAGAAGTGAATGGGTGGATGGATGAGTTGAAGGATGGATTGATGAATTGATGAGTGAAAGGGTGAATGGATGGATGGATGGATGACTGAAAGGGTGGCTGTAAGGATTGATGAGTGAGTGAAGGGGGTAGATGGACAAAAGGATGGATAGATGAGTGAAGAAGTGAATGGGTGGATGGATGAGTGAAAGGAAGGATTGATGAATTGATAAGTGAAAGGGTGAAGGCATGAGAGAACGGATGGATGGATGTATGGATGGATGAGTGAAAGGATGGATGAGTAATTGTGTCAATGGATGGATGAAGGAATGGATGAGTAGATAGGTGGGTGGATGGATGAATGGATGGGTAAGTGAAAGGGGATGGAGAGAGAAAGGGAGGATGAATGACTGAAAGGGTGAATGGGTGGAAGGATAATTGACTGGGTGGATGGATGAGTGAAAGGATGGATTGATGAATTGATAAGTGAAAGGATGGATGGATGACTGAAAGGGTGGATGTAAGGATTGATGAGTGAGTGAAGGGGGAGTAGATGGACAAAAGGATGGATAGATGAGTGAAGAAGTGAATGGGTGGATGGATGAGTGAAAGGATGGATTGATGAATTGATAAGTGAAAGGGTGAAGGGCTGAGAGAACGGATGGATGGATGGATAAGTGTAAGGATGGATGGAAGGATACATGGTAGATAGGTTTGCAAATGTTTGAAGACTATAAAAGAAATTAAATACACATGAGAGAGGGTCTATGTGAAGATGAGGGGCACCATTGGAGGTTGGCCGGACAGGGATTTGAGTGTTACCCTGGGAGGCTGGAAAGGGGGGGAGAGGAGCGGTTTTGTTACTGGGGGCTGGCACTGCAAAGTTTGATCCCGGTACAAATAATCCATACACTTAAAGAAACACACTAGCTTCAAATTTTTATAATGTGGTGTAACACACGAAATGTCCACATTAGAACAATTCACAACATGTATCAGACCAAAACAACTGCTCCATTTGTGTCCCCCCCAACACTTACAGAGTTTAGCACATCTGTACATTTCTCGAAAAAGCTAATATTGCAGCTTAAAAGCAGCGCAGTGCCCTGTTGAAGTTAACTGTTCCAGAACCTATAGCATTTACCGTAAACGAAAGGCAAGTTTTTTTGCGAATGAACACGAGAGTTGTTGAGGGAACAGGCCATCATTCGTGACCAAAGTGCATGCTAAATTGTTTTTGGGGAATACTTTTGCTACGGTAAAGGTAGTCCGAAACTGGTGTAACTTAATTGTTCAGGGATAGACCCTACTACTGAATAATACCAATTTTCTCTCCCAAAATAGGCCATCACCATTGACAATGTTCATCGGAATTTCCAAATGCCGAAACACTAACCACGAACTAATCCCAATTTCACAAAAAGTATACAGATACATGAATGGCATTTGATAAGGGCTATTGCGCCAGCCAATTATCTCAGAAACGAATGTGTTGCATAGTCCCATGGCATTTAATGTCAGCGTTCTCTCGCGTAGTACAACAAAACACCAAACTAATAATCACCCCGCAAACATAGTTTTTATTTTGTTGTTACGGCGTCTCAACGCAAACGGAGTTTCAAGGCAAGCAGAACATTTTGGTGTCATCGCTAAGTGCCAGAGCACAGTAGTAGAAAAGGTAAAACAGATTAAAAAGATAGTTTGTGAGTGAACCTATGCTATTTTTGGCACAGCTAATAAATTCAAACAGACGTATCCAAAGTTTGTAGGTGCTACACCAAGAAACATTTCCGCCAGTTTTAATAGTCCCCAAATCGTGTTCGCTTATCGGTGCTATCGAAATCATCATTTTTCCTTTTGTTGCAGGAATGTACCTAAAACTGTCTACACCTTTTACGACTTACAACAGCAATAAATGTCCATGTTTGTGTATGGAAACTGATTTGCTTTTGTTTCTCTTTTTTTAGAGCTAATGTCTGTTCCAAAGATGGCCAAATACATCACCTCCAGCAGAGGAAACCGCCTACTAAAACATAGTGGTTATGTATATTATAAGGAGAGACATTCGGAGCCACAGGGTCATTGGACGTGTGTCCAATACTACTCCAGCCATTGCAGAGGCAGAGCGGTTACTCTGGGTGACTCTGTTTAAAGAAGCACAGACCATAACCACTCTGCCTCTGCAACGACTATTGAAGTGAGAGAATCTATAAGTGAAATGAAAGTGATTGCAGGCAACTCCAATGACCCGTGCGGGGCTATTTAAGGGAGGTATCCCAACACATTCCTCAACATGTTGCCAGTAGTATGCCCACTATTCCAAACTTGCGTAGAATTATCCAGCATAAGAAAAAGGCAAATAACCCTAAACAAGTTACACCACAAACCTTTTCAGATATAACTATTCCTCATCAACTCTCTCTTACTGTTTCAAAGGAACCTTTCATATTGCATGATAATGAAAACCCTCTAAAGCAGATGTTAATGTTTAGCATCCCCCGTAATCTAAATAGGTTGGAGAACAGTGATGTTTGGATGATGGATGGTATGCTATAAAAGTACGCCCACCCCTTTCACCAAAATATACACTATTTACGGCTACGTTAACAACAGAGTATTTCCTTTAGTGTACAGTTTTCTACCAGACAAACAATCCTCAACGTATACTGAAGTTTTGTCAGTATTTCAATCAAAAATCCCAAACAAAAGTCCGAGAAAAGTAATTATGGACTTTGAATTACCAATGATGAATGCTATAAACAAATTGTACATGGATACCCAAATCCAAGGATGTTTTTTCCACTTTCTCAGGCGTTTTGGCGTAAAATTAAAAAAATATCCCTAATTGAGGATTATGCGTCTGACAGCAAACTACAGTTTGAGCTTAAAAAACTAACTGCCCTTTGCTCTGTACCTCCTGATAGTGTAGATGAGTACTACACATCTATTACAGAGTCAGAGCACTTTATTGCAAATGAAGAAAAATTGGCACCAATTTAAAAATATTTTGAAGACACCTGGATTGGCCATCTAAGCAGGTTGGGTCGCCAGAGGAAGACACGTTTCCTTGTGGACTGGTGGAACTGCTACTCGACCTGCTTAGAGAGAGGAGTAAAGACAAACAATGCCATGGAGGGATGGCACAACTCTTTAAACAACAGTATTGGCAAACCTCCCCCTAATTTCTACAATTTTATGGAGATTTTGAGAAAGGAGCAAAGTTACCAGGAAATGCGAATGTCACAATCATTAGCAGGTAGTCTAAAACCACGTATTTCCCATCGAACAAAGGAAATGTCGGCAAGACTATTGGCAGCACTAAAACTCTTTACCTTGTCTGTGTCTTCTGACTACCTAGCTTCCATTGCACACATACTGAATTCCTTTGCCTAACAATCTTCGTACTTTCCTATTTAGCATCCCTAATGTAAGCCGAGATATTTCTGTAGTCTACCCAAATGTGGGCATAAATTGACACCCAGACACTTACCAAATATGCTGTTCTATTAACGCACACAATACCATCCAACCAAAATGCCGAACAAAATCCGATGTAAAACATGTTAACTATGTCTTGAATAAACAAAATAAAAAGGAATAACTATTTTGCAAGTATTATAGCTGTATAATAAACCATTCCATAAATGTATTATGCAACCGTACCACCGACAATTGTTTTGTAAAATAAAACAATAATGAAAAACGTTACGCATTGCGTAATCGCTTACAGTGAAAATAAAAAAGATATAATTGCTGTCATTAACTCCAATGTGAAACCGTGGGGAAAAACATCGAACGTATGTATTTGTGGAATATAAACCCAAATAAATATAAATAAAAAGTGAAATATGTATTATATTAACACAATAATCTGAAAATGTACGTTTCCAAGTTTGAAATGCCATAAATGTAATATGCAAACGTACCACCGTCAATTTCTGTTAAAGTAAACAATAATGCAAAACACTGCCCATTGTGTTTTTTTAAGTTACATTACATATCCCCTTGTGTTGTTATTTGTTACAACTAAACAGAAAGAATTAGTGAAGTGAAATAACATTTCAATCATGTGCACGTCAAAAGTCAAAAGTGAAATTGAATATCAATCCAATCAAGTGCATGTAATATTTCAATGGTGAAATGACAAAACAATTAAATCATGTGCATGTCAAATTTGAAGATAAATGTATAGACCGTAATTACCGTATGAAGTTTTCTTTTGTCAATACTTGTCCTTGTCTCCTTTTCATATGTTCACCAAGAGTCCTTTTCCCATTGGCTGCAACACCTTAAAATCACCATTCATATTCCCTTGCTCCGTGTTTTTTTTCCCCTATGTATTGCAAGTTGGGCTCAAAATGGCAAAGCTTTAACTGTAAATTGTCCTTTAATTCCTTGCCTGGTATCCAAAGCACACCACCTCGACTGGCCAACTTTCAACCCCAAAAGTATCCTTCTACATAAAGACCTTGTATTTAGGTGGCAATCCTTGAATAGTATTCCCAAAACGCCTCCAATAGCAACGTTTTTTGCCAAAATGTTGTATTCCAGTCAATTCCTTCCATTTGTAACGAAATCCAAAGGCCATGTTAGAAAGTAAGTCACCATTCCCAAAATGTCCTAAAACACACCGAAGGTCTTGAAATATATTGAATCCCGAATTTAGAGTTCCAGAATCTTCTGTAGGCGCCATTGTACATTCCATCTGTTTTTTATGAAAAAGGGCCAGAAAATAGTTAGAGTTTTTGGTAGAGAGTTCTTAATTACCCCCAATGTATACCCCTACTAATTAGAGTAAAGTAAGTAGTAATAAGACGTGCTATGCTGAAATGTAAGTTGTTCCTAGTATTGCAACGTGTCATGGATTGTAAATGTGAATCAAAAGACGTCCTTGGTATGGGGGAAATATTAATAATATACCTCCTACCAAACTAAACTATGTATATTAATAATGTTCAAGTGTCTTACCTGCTGTGCCTTTCTGACTAGCGTGACTACCCCTAGACTCCAATATTTGCTCAAACCTTTCATGACTAGCCTGACTACACCCAGACTCCAATCTTTGATAAAAACCCCTCATACATCTTCACTATCTTAGTCTAAAAATAGATAGACAGGTACTTGCATCAATCTTGGGACACCGTAATTAAGGTCTGACATGCCTCTGGGTTAGTAGTAGTACATGTTGTGCCTTAACAGATTATTATTTTTTTCAAGCATGTACCTGTGAAACTTGCCGGCTATGCACTAGTGGATTAGCAGGTCAGAAGCTTGTAACTGTCAGAAAAGACCGATATTAAGCTGAGTCTAGAGACATTTAGAATGCTTCTGTGCCTTCCCAGTGCATCACTGTAAATGTTGTTCAAGGCAGTCTGTAACTGAAACTAGTTGTGGTGGTGACTTGCTGCTAAGTGTCTGTGGAGACATGCTAAACAGCTCCTATGTGCAGATCCCTTGCTCCTGAAACCAATTGCTAGCTCCCTCATGATGTAGCAAATTGTAAATTATGAACAAAAGATGCAGCAAATTGTAAATTATGAACAAAGCGGTGGAGCTGTACAGTCAGGAGCAATAATAATGTACCTCCTACCACACTATGTAGATTAATAATATTCAAGTGTCTTACCTGCTGTGTCTTCCGCCGACTCGCCGCTCCAAATCTAAAATAAAAAAGTATCGATATTGACATTGACCTTACTGTACCATACCACCCAATTATAAACAATAACGTATCATTGTTATTTGTAACCGTCCACAAATTATTGATTATTGGCCTTCCTATGAAGCAGCCTTATGCAACATAATAATAAATTAATAAATCTTAAAATGTGTTACCTTAACGGAGCGTTCCGGATTCCCGAGCTGTCCATGCCACTTTCCGTTGACCTGTCTTCCGCCAAGTCCCGTAATTTCCACAGTAAGGTATGCGCACCAAATCTAAAATAAAAAAGTCCAGATCTTGCCATTGACCTTAATGTACCATATCACCCAACTATAAATAATAAGGTATCATTGTATGTAACCGTCCACAAATTATTGATTATTGCCCTTCCTATGAAGCAGCCTTATGCAACATATGTGTAATTTTGATTTTTAGTCATACTATTGAGCCTTTTTATTTACTGTGTTTGACGAATAGCATTATTTATGTATTCAATGGCATATGGCAATCAATAGTGAATTGTGAGCAGTATTTATATATTAGATAGCATACATTTGTAAAAATCGTATATTTTAAAAAAAAAGTATGTTTCCTTCATTTTTACGAATAATTTTGAGGGTTAGCATTTAGTAAAGGCATTATCATTTAGTAAAGGCAATCACTAGTGAATTGCAAGTATTATTTCTGCACCAAATCTAAAATAAAAAAGTACAGATACCGAGCTGTCCATGCCACCTTCCGTCCATGCAGCATTATTTATGCACCAATTCTAAAATAAAAATGTACAGATACTGAGCTGTCCATGCCACCTTCCATCCATGCAACCTTCCGTTCCGTTAAGAATAATATTGAGGATTAGCATATTAGTAAAGCTTCCGTTCCGTTATGAATAATATTGAGGATTAGCATATTAGTAAAGGCAATCAATAGTGAACCTTCCGTTCCGAGCTGTCATGTCAGTGTGCAGTTATGAATAACATTGAGGATTATCATATTAGTAAAGGCAATCAATAGTGAATTGCCTTCCGTTCATGCCACCTTCCGTTCCGAGCTGTCATGTGTGCAGTTATAGCATGCGTTGTAAAGGCATGCGATAATTTTTACAGCGTGAGCATGCGTTGTAATTGCATACGATGGAAATACCAGTGCGCAGTTATAGCATGCGTTGTAATGGCATGCGACGCAAAGGACCCTGCGATGTAAAAGTTGTGTTGCGATGGCACCGCGTCCAATTGCCTCCGTTGTAATGGGTGTTTCCCAGACAGGTCGGATCCAAAATGCTACCAGCCCATTTCTTTAATTGATTGCTCCTGCAAGATTATGGGCTGTGTGATATTAGGGAAGTTGGAGACCTGGGTAACAGAAAATGGGAAGTTTTCTGATATTCAATATGGCTTCAGGAGAGGCCTGGGCACGGTAGAACAGTGCCTTAATCTGCATCTGGTCATAGGCAAGTACACCATAGACAAGCCTGGATCCCTTTTTCTTGGGTTCATGGACTTGACGTCTGCTTTTGACTGGGTGCAGAGAGGAAGGCTCTGGGAGAAGATGTTAACCTTGGGAATTGAGCCACCTATTGTGCATTTTTTAGTAGCAATGCATCAGGGAGTGACGGGGAGAGTTCAATATGGAGCTGGCGGTAAACTCACTGCCCTAATAAAGATGGATCGTGGGGTCCGACAGGGCTGCGTTCTTGCCCCTTTTCTATTTTGTTTATATATAAATGATCTAGAGAGTCACATTAAAAATGGGAATGTTGATGCTCCCCTGATAGATCGCAGGCCCCTACCAGCATTATTATACGCTGATGATTGTGTTTTAATGTCTAGAACGGGGATGGGCCTGCAGAGGCTTTTAACCAGTTTTAATCATTTTATGAATGATCTTGGCTTCAAAACTAATGTAGCGAAATCTTACATTATGATGGTGGGTAAATCCCCCAAGACCTTAAAGACCTGCTTTGTAAACAATGAAAACCTATTTTATGTGCCCACTTTTTCTTATTTAGGAATTCTCTTTGATCAAAATAGTTCTTGGTCCCATTTAGTAGAGGCAAGGACCAGGGAATTTAACCAAAATGTGGAGGCTATCTTCAGATTTACTAAAAAACGAGGCTCCCGGTCCATAAAAGCCATTGTAGACATCTATAAAGCCCGTACGTGCGCTGTCACTTTATATGGAGCTGGAGTCTGGGGCTTGTGTAACATTATGGGCCTACAGAGAGCTGAGAACACGTTTATGAAACGCCTGCTGACAGTCCCTAAAAGCACTTCTGCTACCATTTGTCATTGTGAACTCGGTGTTATTCCGCTATCTTTTCGTATACAATTGGCACCTATATTACAATGGCACAACATTTGGGGAAAAGAAGAAGCAGTTCTGAATCGTGCCATTATTTTAGATTGTCTAAAATTGGACTGTGCAAATAAAATCCCCTGGATTACCTATATAAATGATCAGATGGAGAAACTGGACTGTCGGATTGTCTCGACAGCCCCGGAAATATAGCTAAAATAACAGGAGCGAAGCTGAAAAGAGACTTTTAACATACTATTTGATTAGAGACAATCAGGAGTTGGTAAAGAAAAGGGTTGCTGACCATACATTGTTAGTTTGTTCCCTTGGCACTGAACCCTATCTTTCTTTTTATTTTACTCATGTCATAATGTTTTATCTTATAAGGTTTAGGATGGGAATTTCCCACTTACTAGTCTCATATCCTTGTGATGTGTACTGTGATGCTAAACTGGACTTGTGGCCATATGATTCAGAGTCAGTCTAGAGCACCTTGCACTTTATTTCCTTCTGTAAACTTTATATTAACCCAAGACATGTTTTTTTTAAACCACTCTTAAGAGTTTTAAAAATTAGAAAGTGTTGGGCTGCATTACATTATCTTTTGCTTTTAAAAGACAAATGTATCTGCCTTATGGTCTATGAGTATATCTCTTCCGCTGTCTGGCTCTGGAACATCGTTGGAAAATGACTATTAGGAAAATGTGCCCAGGCCTCAAGATTTTGATATATTGGCTTAATACATTATAATGATTAATCCTGAAATTTAAAAGTGATAACTATCCATAGGGAGACTGCATACAGATGTTCCTCTCTTTATCCACCAATTAATCTTTGTACCTAGGCATTTTGGCTCCCTGCCTGTGAACTAATTATTTTAATAGATTGATACCTGGATATGTGTAACTGTTATTGTCATGGAATCATCATCATTGCTTGTATCTTATCAATTTTATTGTAGTATTCTTTTTTGTAAATGTTTTTTATGATCCATTCTTTTATGGCTGGTATACAGCCGAATAAAGATTTTGAATGGCTGACTGACTGAATACATTATTAGCAACCACTTGAGGTACTAAAACTATGTCAAGCCTTGAAGCAGTTAGGTCTGATTCAAGAGGAACACATAATAACTATTCAAAATACTGCCGCTTTTTGCAAAAGTTCAGACTTGAATGCCTTACTCAAGAAGGATGTCAAGAAACGACTTTTCAAACTCAGATATTCTAGAATAATTCATAGTAAAAATGTGCATACAGATATGCATTTGAAATATGACCTTTCCTTTTAATTATTCGTCTATTGATATGCTCAACTGACATTTTTATAGCAAAACACAGCATAGTACAATAGATGAGAACAGCCAAACTCTACAATAACAAATCCAATTTCCTAGCATGTGTGTATATATATTTTGTTGCCATCACTTTTCTTCCTGTACATATGAACAACCCATTATCTGTGGACTTATTATGCTACATTCTCCCACTTGGGGAAAGCATTTGTTTTCATGAGCACGCCATTTTTGATGGATTTTGTTTGGCTTGCTTGTCTAGTTACACACAGTTACTGAGGTTCTGGACTTTTAAGAGTCCAGAGGTGTCAGGGAAACAACACCCAAAGACCCCTGAGTTCCTTCCTGTCTTGGTGCACAAATGAAACAGAGACGCGGGCTTCTCGATGGTGGCGTCAGAGACCAAGATTTATTTACTGCAGGGACACAGAAGTCATAGGAACCACACAACGGCAGAATCTACGAGACTGTTCGATTTGCAAGAAGTGGGTCGCACCTTAAATACATAAAATATGCCTTCAGGCAACATTATACGAATACTTTTCATGCCCAGCCCGGTATCCCAAACAGACAATAAATATACACCAAACAATAATTAGTCGTAGGTTTTCAGTATTCGATCAAATCCCTTTGTCAGTTTCCCATTCTTTGACCGATCCTCCCCATCATAAAAATCGTATCCTCCCCATCGTAAAAGCCCAGAAGGAGAGGAGCAGAGCCAGGTGTGGGAGATAGAAAAGTAGGATAGGGATGTTTATGGATCATAAATGGGCATGGCTACCGTCTTCGGCCTTTCAATCAGGACAATGGACACGAGAACCAGTATAGCAGGGCTGGCCTCAGGCAGGGGAGGCAGCTTGATTCTGCCTAGTCACGCAGCGTCAGCTTCCTCGGGCTCGGGCTTACGTGTCCTTAACAAGGTGATTCTGCCGGGGTCATTGCTCGTCCATTGACTATGTGAGGGCAAGAGACAAAATGGGTGCCGTATCTAAAATGGATGCCATGGCTTTACAACAAAATGCCCTATTTCTCGGTGAATTCATGCTCGTAGCGCAGCGAAAACACTGTCATATATATAATGGATCATTTACGGTTCATTGGTACCAAAATCGTGTCAGTACTACGATACCGAATACACGGGTTCGGATCGCTGCAGAACCTCAGACCGTCCTTTTGCCCTTACATAGGCAATAACTCACTCTATGTCAGAGTCCATCTCTATGTTCATTAGGTCACTGATATGTTGCTGGAACATCATTCTACCCTGTGGCGTATCTCCAAGAACAGGTGGTCTTCTTACGCATGTCGAAACACAAAGGCCACATAAGGCAGGACCACACTGAACAATCAGAGACAGCACGAGAATAAAAATACCAACGCAACACCAGTGACTATCAGAACCTTCCATCCCCACGCAGATAACAGATTCCAGAACCATCCCAGTAGTGACCAGTCACCTTCCTCTACATGAATAGAGTCAGGGATTTTGTGTAACTTAGAAATGGCCTTATATACCGTTGGTGCATTATCTGGGATAAAAACACAACAACTCGATTGGATCATCTTACATACCCCACCTCGATCTGCAAGTAATACATCAAGGACCATACGATTCTGTAACGTCATGAGGCGATCCGCTTGAAGCTCAGCTGTCAGGTTGCTAAGGGCACCCGCAGTCTCGGTAATAGTGGATTCAACTACCCGTGTTAGTTGACGTAAGTTTCTACTGTTGGCCATAGGCCCCCAGAACGGAAGGAAACCTTTGAAGAAGTCTCCTGCTTCTTGGCCAGCAGTGTCTTCCTTATTGAAAACACCTCTCACAACTCTAGTTTTGTGATAATCCGGTGCAGCAGTGTATGTCGGAGGCAACAGTTGAGCGATATAACATGAGCCTGAAAAGTCAGCGGGCAGCCACGTATATGCTCTGTCTTTGCAAACAAAATAGGTGCCCTTAGCAGCTAAGAATGCAGGGGAAAACTGTGACGGGAAAACGTAGGTCTCGGAACAGTCACTCTTCCCTAGTCGAGCTTTCGGATTCCTCCCATTTCCTTGCAGACAGACCTGACCTTGGTGGGGTACGACCCAGATCGGAGTCGAGCTTTTACGTTTGTTCTCACCCAAAGTAATGCCATATTCCGTAACGTTCCAACCCATGTAAACTCGCAATTCATCCTTGGGAATAAACGGAGTGTTATTGACATCTCTAACCATGTCAGTAATTCCCTTTACCAAGGCTCTATTAGCGGAGTTATACCTAGTGGAACGCGGAGGTCGCGGGGGATAGGTCTCTAGGGCATAGACGAACATGGTCTGAAATGCCCAGAATGATCCATTATAACTAAATGGCAGAACCAGATAAGGGATACCCTTGTCCATGGTATGTGGTATCAAACCACACACCCAACAGTTCGTCGTGTTTACCACTAGTTGGTGTTGATACAAGAGCTGAATGAAAGTGTTATTTATAAACTCAGAGCGTCGAGCTTGCTCATGTGCAGGAAAAGGATGGAAAGAATGAACAGAAACAGTAGTCGGAGAAACAGAAACATGGGGAGATGCCGTAGATGTAACAGGTGCAAAGATCAGTTGAATACCAAAAATAATTCCGCCTACCAGAGTTATTAAAACAATCAGAAATGTCAGAGCGCATTGCATTAGAAAACATTTGCTATGTAATACTTCATACAGTTTTGTCTTGCGAGCGTTTATGACGTTAGCCCGTCGCAGTTCAGGAAGCTCCATCTTCTACAACCGTTCGCAACGGATGGTTTGTACCGGTTAAAAATTGCCTCTGTCTACCCTGAGAGTTCCCAAGATAAACAGAAGAAACCGACCTAGTGTCTGGTTCCCTGCAAGTTAAAACAACGCACACGTTACGACCCTACGGTAACCCAGATGGCAAGTTGAGAGAACAACACACAAAAAATTATAGAGCAAACTTCCTGACTGAATGGAAATGTGATAAGATCAAAACCGTTTTCAAATAGAAAGGTAATTATGCAATGTTATTGGTTCATAGAATGAGAACGTAGGTTATATCTGTACTTTCCGGGTCTTGTCTGATCCTGAAATAGCTGGTCTACAGGTGCAGTAATGTTCGAATCCACAGGTGACAAATGTTCACTTTGTATAACACTCTGTTCAGGGTTCGAAGGAACAGTTCCTGGGGGGGTATCAGAGTTCTGCGTTTCAGTTCGTTTGTCCGTTATGTACTCTGCATCACTGAAGGGGATGAGCCTAGGAACAGGTTCTGTCTCGGATACACCAAATCCCTGTCTAACCCAGTTGTCGTAGGGGAGTGGGAGAGGGACACGCTTCGTATGGCTAGCATGCACCCAATTCTTTCTTCCAGCTAGGCGTACAGCAGTTCTTGTTGCCAGGAGCACCTGAAACGGTCCCACAAATCTTGGCTGGAGGTTCCGGGTTCGTTCAAAATTCCGCACCACCACTTGATCACCGGGTTTCAACGTGTGGCCTGGACTCTCTGGCAGTTTAGGCAAGGATTCAAATACCTGTTGATGAATAAGGCTCAATTTAGCAGTCAGGTCAAAAAGGTAATCGATCAACATTGGATATTCGATCTGTTTGAATTCCTTTGGCCTAGGGACTCCCCAAACATTAGCAGGACGACCAAACACAATCTCATATGGGCTAAGCCCTACTCGAGAGTGTACAGTCGCTCTGGTGGACAGTAAAGCTAAAGGCAGTGCGTCTGGCCATGATAGACCAGTGGAAGCTTGAATCTTAGCAAGTTTTAGCTTCAAGGTACCATTGTACCCTTCAACCAAACCTGCTGACTGTGGGTGATTCGCACTGTGGAATTTCTGGGTGATTCCCAGACCCGCGCACACACTCTTCATAACTTTCCCTACAAACTCACTTCCATTGTCCGACCATACAATCCGTGGCATGCCATACCTGGGGAAGTACTCTTTGAGGAGGATTTTTGCAGTGGACATAGCAGTGTTGTCCTTTAACGGATACGCCTCAATCCATCTTGAAAAAGCACAGACTACCACTAGGACATATTTAAGATTATTACATCTGTCCATGTGGATAAAATCCAACTGAATCACTTCAAAGGGACAAGAAGGGGGAGCAAAGTGACCAACTGGGGTTGGGGTTCCCTTGCCAGGATTATGCATCAGGCATATCATGCAATTTTTCACCACTCTTTCCGCACACTTAGTAATTCCATCGTTCTTCCATACTGGAGCTAACATCTTACATATCCCTTTCGAACTAATGTGTGCCGCTCCATGCGCCATCGTGACTACCGCAAGTACATACGCATCAGGTAACATCCAACGCTGCTGTTCAGACAAATCAACCCAACATCCACTTGAATTCATTCTACCCGTTTTCTCCTTCCATTCATTCTTCTCATTTTCAGTTGCTTCATTCTGGATTGCCTTCACGCTTTCAATTGTTTTCTCACACATTCCTGATTCAGCAATCCATCTCGCAGACGTTGCAACATACATTCGACTCATCATGTTCTTGGCCGTCTCTTTGGCGACCTCATCAGCAAACGCATTCCCACGGCCAACATCATCCGTAATCTTTCGATGTGCACTGCACTTCACAATCGCAACTTCATTCGGTAAGGTCAGAGATTCCAACAGGTCATTGACTAACTGTCCATGTTGGATCTTAGTCCCATGGGACGTGAGAAAACCTCTTTCTTTCCACAGACGTCCAAAACTATGTGCTACGCCGAAGGCGTATTGGCTATCGGTAAACACATTCACTCTCTTTCCCTCAGCTAAAACACACGCTCTTGTTAATGCAATTAATTCTGCAGCTTGGGCAGAATTCTGACTTACTCTTGCGGTCTCAACAATCGTGCTCAAAGTCGTAACTGGATACGCGGCCGTCACATCACCATTCTGTAGTTTAAAACATGACCCATCGACATACAAAGTGCCATCTGGATCTAGTAACGGAGTATCTTTTAAATCAATCCTACCTTTTGTTTCTTCCTCAGTTCTAAAGCAACAATCATGGGGCTCTGAATCACTCGACTCTTGAGTAGTCGGCAACAACGTTGCTGGATTCAATATGTTGCATCGCTTGATCTGAATGTGACTTGCCAAGAGCGTCAGCTCATAGCCTGATAGTCTAGCACTGGTGAGGTGCTGAGTTTTCGTTCGATTCATGAGTGTATCCACAGCATGTGGGACCATGACTACTAACATGTTGTTCATGACTAGTCCAGCAGACTGTCGAATAGACACTGCAGCTGCTGCTGTAGCTCTCAAACAACTTGGCAATGCTCTGGCTACCGGATCTAATGTGGATGAGAAATATGCACAAGGTCGCTGTTTGTCACCAAATTGTTGCGTTAAAACACTCAACGCACAACCTTCTCTTTCATGAACATATAAAGTAAACGGCTTACTGTAGTCAGGAGTACCCAACACAGGAGCTGAACACAGCGCATCACGTAAGTCGGAGAAGCTCTGTTGACATTCATCAGACCATGGCAACGGGCTCGGAACACCTTTTCCAGTCAGGGCTACCAATGGTTTTGCCATGAGAGAAAAATTTGGGATCCATTGCCTGCAGTATGACGTAATACCCAAAAACGCACGCACTTCTCTCTGTGTGCTTGGTACAGTCATCTGCGAAATTGCTTTGATTCTCTCTGGGGTCAATCTTCTTCCCTCCTTTGACAAAAGATGACCTAAGTAGGTCACTTCTTGGCAACAATATTGCAGTTTAGAAGGTGAAACCTTGTGATGTAAGTCTGACAAATGACGTAATAAAGAAATTGTAGCTGTTTTGCAAGTTTCCTTGTCATCAGCAGCCAGTAAAAGATCATCTACGTATTGGATCAGGGCAACACCAGGAGGAAGTACAAGAGCATCTAATTGACTTTTTAATGCTTGGCTGTAAATTGAAGGGCTCTCACAATAACCTTGTGGAGCGCGCTTAAACCTGAAACTGCGACCACCTAAGGAGAAACCAAAAATGTCTCTACTTTCCTCGGCTATCGGGATGCTGAAAAAGGCATTCTTCAAGTCTATCACTGTAAACCATGAGGCCGATGCAGGAATCAACGTCAACAATGCAGTGATATCTGGTACCACAGGAAACTGTGGAATCACTATTTTGTTAACCTCTCTGAGGTCAATCACAAATCTGTAGATTGGAGGTTTGGAAGGGTCAGTGCGTTTCAAAATCGGCAGAACAGGACTATTGCAGACATTTCCTCTAGTTTCCTCTATCACATCTTTCTGTATTAAGTCTTTCACAATCAGTAAAAGTGCACGTTCACCTTTATTCGAAATCCGATATTGTGGGATTCGTGGGAATCTAACATTCGCTTTCAGACTCACCACATAAGGGGGAATTTTCAAAAGACCTACATCGTTAGGACCAGTTGCCCAAAGAGTATCAGGGAGAGAACGCAGCTCCGGTGGGAGTTTATCCATCGACATGTACATTGGAGAAATGACTCTCTTACCCAATGTGAGCTGTACTCCCGAAGGAGAACAGTACAGTGTCGCATGTAGGCGTTTCAACAGATCCAAACCAAGCAGATTCTCATTACAGCCGGTTGTTAGAATAAGGGGTGCTTCCAGTTCGTATGGCCCAACAGAAATTGACAAAGGACTAGAAACAGGATTGTGAACAGGGGCGACTGAGAAACCTACTGAAGTGTTCGTTAAGCCAGACAAAGGTGCTCCAGGGAGTTTCGCATGCATAATTGAACTTTTTGCCGCACCAGTATCCAACAAAAACGGTTCGACCACGCCTGATGTAACTACTGTGACATAAGGTCCACTCTGATCAACTGGAACTGATACTACTCCCTCTCTTTGCCTGTGGCTGTCCTAGTACTCGCTTCTCTGAATCTCTTCATTATTATCATAGTAATCCTCAACATGATACTGTGGAGATCTACCTGGTTGCGTAGATTGTACATTTCGCTGATCGAAATAATTTGATGGGCGATCAGCCTGTGGAGTCATTGTACCACGTCCTCTACCTCTAGGAGATTGCACAAACCCACCACTACCTCTATGAGCTGGGACACCACTGGTTTGTGCGTGCAGTACTGGACACTCGTTCTTATAATGGCCCTCCTTTTTACAATAGGCACACTGATTCCATGCTAACTGTTGTCGGGGAAAACCATAACTAAATCTTTGGGACGTCCCTTGCTGGAATTGTGGCTGTTGCTGAAACTGAGGTCGCTGCTGTGAATCTGACTGAACTGTGCGAGGTGGGTATGCCTGTTGCAAAAGAACTTTAGTTTTGAAATCTTTGTCTTCTTTTCTGACTTTTCCTTCTCTTCTTTCTCTCTATTCTCGTAATACTGAGCAGTTGCAAGTATCTGTGCTGTCGTCGACACTGCCCATGCACTCTCAGAATCCTTTAACTTGTTACTAAGCTCAGGCAGTAAATTAAACACAAATTTGTCGACAAACAACCTCTGACCTCCTTCAGTACTCATATCTTGCCCACTGTGGTCTACGAAGGTCTCTTCAAATCTAGTGAAGAAGTCAGAGACGCTTTCGTCCTTCTTTTGCTTGCATGCTGATAATTTATCCCAGTTGACCCGTAATGCTGGCATCAGCGTTTTCATCAGATTAATTATTCTGCCAGGTAAAGCAGCAATCAGAGGCTCAGGTTTAGCACCACCAACTTGTTGCGCGTCTGCCGCTACAATAGCTGGCCAATCACCTCCTAAGGCGACTGGGTGGTTTTCTTGCCGAATCTTGGCCCATATAGGCTGTGGCACTACATTGCCAAATAGCATTTCGATGTCTGCCAAATTCATGACACACGCTTGAACCGTCTGTGTTAACTCTTTATAGTAACCAGCAGGATTCTTACGCGGGTCCGGTAATGCCTGTTTTACTGCTAACACTTCTGCCCGCTTCCAAGGGATGTGTATCCACACTCTATGGAAATGCGCCGGAGCAGCTGCAATGCCCAGAGCCGCATCAGCTTGAACTGCTTCGCGCCATATCGGCGGAACTTCCCTCATCGGATACTGACCTCGCTTCTTCCTCGTAATCGGAGAACCATCAGAAACCATTGCAGGCCGAAAAGGAGAATCATCCCTATAAGCTAAAATCAGTTCTAACGCTTCCCTTACTTCTGAACCTATCACCATTCCTGCGGCGAACTTTTGCTGAATATTTATCAAATCAGAAGGGACGGAATCTGAGTCATCATTATCCCATTCCTCATGCAAAAGAGAACACATCACGTCAAAGACATAACGCTGAGTTGGTTCATTCCATTGCATAAATGTATCTGACACTCTTCGTGCATCATACTTCGCAGCTTTCGACATCCACCTGAGGGCTGTCGAATCCAACATTTCTCGTTCCTGAGGACCAGGAAACTGGCTACGTCTCTGTGTAGAGTCAGAAACGGGGGTCCCAATTAAAGACCTGTAGAGAGGAGTTAGGATATTAGTTACAGAGTCGGTTATTTTCCGACGAACAGAAAGCAGAGTCAGAATGTTTACAGAGTTCGGGAACAGGGAAGCTGGAGCAGATGAAATGGTAAGGGTGGGAGTAGCAGGTAAAGCAGTTTGCGAAACGACAGGCAAAGGCGGAATAGGCAACCCAGAAAGAGGGGGTGCCGAGGGAACATTTACCACAGGAAGGACAGGAGCTTGAATCAAAGGAAGTGGAGCAACTATTCCAGGCTGACCAGCAGCTGGCTGCACAACAGCTAGTAACTGTGGTGCTGTATTACCCTGTGCATACGGTGGAGGTGATCTCAACGGATAAGACAACAGAGGATCCTTTTCAGGGTCCTCTATCGGCTTAGCAGGACAAGATGGCAAGACAGGATAGCATTTATCAATCGCCAAATTATGTTTTCTATTCGCTATCTCTATTGCTTTCTCAGTTTCGTTGACATGTAACTGTCTAGCAGACTCCATTAATGTCAACCCTTTCTCTTTCTGTTCCTTCTTCATCTTCCTAATTTCTCTCTGTTTAGCTTCTTTACGCCATACGCGAAAAGAATCAAACATTGCCGGCCGGGCTTTCTTTTTAAACAACTTCATTTCTAGATTGTCGAGAATTTCGGTTTCAAAGCTACCATGCGGTGGCCAACTAAGGACACCATCTTTCCTGGTGTAACGGACCCATACTTCATTATAAGCGATAGGACCTACACCGTGTTTACAATAGAGCTCATATGTAGGAGTTCCAATTGGAGGAACCGAACACGGATCCTCCAACCGGGAATCCCCGTTGCAACTTAAACAGGATAGGAAACAATTACTACTGTTAGTCATTATAAACTAAGGACAGATTCCAACCAAAATGCGCAAAGAACTTAGGCCTACCAAATGAACTAATACCAAAACAAAGATTATCTTAACAAGAGCAACCAATGATAATCTACTAATTCAAAAACAAACGTATCCAGAGAACAAAACACAAGAGCAACAGAGCACGACCCACTTAATACTTAACTGAAATGCGGAAGATGTCGCCAAGGAGAACCCGTCTACGTCTCGCCGTACTAAGGTCTGCACCTCGGGTCCAAGACAGGGCGACAGTCAGGGCAACGGTCCTCTGTAGCCGTCTAGGAACGGGAATCCTCGTGGAAGAGATCGTCGGGCCACTTTTACGACATACAGGGATCGATGAAGCGGGGTACCTCCCTCCGGAATCTTCACACAAAACTCCTCGAAATTTTCAGGCTTTGGACCGGTACCAGATGACGTCGCCCCAGGTTGGGCGCCAATTTGAGGTTCTGGACTTTTAAGAGTCCAGAGGTGTCAGGGAAACAACACCCAAAGACCCCTGAGTTCCTTCCTGTCTTGGTGCACAAATGAAACAGAGACGCGGGCTTCTCGATGGTGGCGTCAGAGACCAAGATTTATTTACTGCAGGGACACAGAAGTCATAGGAACCACACAACGGCAGAATCTACGAGACTGTTCGATTTGCAAGAAGTGGGTCGCACCTTAAATACATAAAATATGCCTTCAGGCAACATTACACGAATACTTTTCATGCCCAGCCCGGTATCCCAAACAGACAATAAATATACACCAAACAATAATTAGTCGTAGGTTTTCAGTATTCGATCAAATCCCTTTGTCAGTTTCCCATTCTTTGACCGATCCTCCCCATCATAAAAATCGTATCCTCCCCATCGTAAAAGCCCAGAAGGAGAGGAGCAGAGCCAGGTGTGGGAGATAGAAAAGTAGGATAGGGATGTTTATGGATCATAAACGGGCATGGCTACCGTCTTCGGCCTTTCAATCAGGACAATGGACACGAGAACCAGTATAGCAGGGCTGGCCTCAGGCAGGGGTGGCAGCTTGATTCTGCCTAGTCACGCAGCGTCAGCTTCCTCGGGCTCGGGCTTACGTGTCCTCAACAAGGTGATTCTGCCGGGGTCATTGCTCGTCCATTGACTATGTGAGGGCAAGAGACAAAATGGGTGCTGTATCTAAAATGGATGCCATGGCTTTACAACAGAATGCCCTATTTCTCGGTGAATTCATGCTCGTAGCACAGCGAAAACACTGTCATATATATAATGGATCATTTACGGTTCATTGGTACCAAAATCGTGTCAGTACTACGATACCGAATACACGGGTTCGGATCGCTGCAGAACCTCATTACTACTAGATTAATTGGTTCCAACTGTTTGTAAACTGCACCACATGACCAGCCCAGCCAATGTTTCTCGAGTTTCACACTGTTCGAGATTGATTCCTATTTGGGTTCATCTACCCAGCCACTGTGATGAGATGTCTTGGCATTTTCAGTTCTATTTAGGACGACGCAGTTAGGCGCTACACATCACTCGGTATGCCTAAAGTATTGGGGTAACAGTTTTCCCAACATACAATCACTGGGTCATTCTGTCATGTGTTACTTGTGCAAACATGATTAATATAATATGTATGTCTTCAAACGAGCAGTGCCAGTTTACTAAATTGCATTTAACGTTTGGTGTTTTGCACTGACCGTGTTGCTACTCCAAGATGGCATCCAATTTCACTAGGTGTTAGCTTGGATTCATTGTGTATCCTGTCCATCTACTATTGTTACCAACTTGTATGTAATGAGGCTGTTTGTTCACTTACACCTTGTGTGATCAAGGGAGCTTGACTCTCGAAACGCGCCACGTCTCGATTTATGGAGTAATACATCATTTGATTTGGACATCCTGGTGTGGTCTCTGAGAGCGCTATTTACTGAACTCTGGTTTTGGATTTTACATATATATATATATATATATATATATATTCACTGAAAAAACCATAGGTTTCACACATGTTATAGTTAGCGGAAATTTTACTGATAAAAAACCAATGAAATTGCCCCGTTATAGTTAGTGCTGGCAACTATAACTCACGCGACCGCAATCCTCTGCTGATGCTAATACTGTATTTAGACACTTATTTGCCCATGTCTTCTTCCATACATTTTTAGCTATACATATATTACAAATATTTTTTTTTCATAAAGACACATATGTCATCAGCAGAAGATTGCGGTCGCGTGAGTTATAGTTGCCAGCACTAACTATAACGGGGCAATTTCATTGGTTTTTTATCAGTAAAATTTCCGCTAACTATAACATGTGTGAAACCTATGGTTTTTTCAGTGAATTTGCAAGGTTTTTTAAATGCTAATTCCTAACTATAACGTGTGTGAAACCTATGGTTTTTTCAGTGAATTTGTACGGTTTTTTAAATGCTAAGGGACTTTACGCCATTCGTGGCGTGTGCGCCCACTTAACGCAGTTCGTTCCGTGCGCGCACGGTGCGCTTCGCGCACCGTGCGCGCACAGTGAGCACGCGGTGCGCTTCGCGCACCGCGCACCCACTTTACGCAGTTAGTGCCTTGCCCACGTTACGCTAGATGGGCCATGTACGCACGATGCGCTTCGCGCACCGTGCGCACATGGAGGACATATTATGCGCTTCCTTGTGATAGGTAATCTGTTGAAATTTTTTGGGAAAATTTTCTGTGCTCTGATAAGCCATGCACAAATGGTGGCCTTCGGCCACCATTTGCACAAGGGGTGGAGAAAGTGTGGATAGTGTTTTTTTTATTTTTATTTTTTTACCGTACGCTTACGGTAAGCGTACGGTAAGCGTACCCCGCGAAATTGCCAAAAAAAAAATAATGCCGTTTTTGCTCTTGGGGGATGTTTGGGGACTCCCTCAACATGACTATGTGAGAGGGAGTTGTCAAAACATCCCCGTAACATGTTTTTGGCCATCATGTTTGATACATAACACTCAGTGCGGTAGACAAAATGGCGGACGCCGCTTCCTGGTTTCTGCCGATTCGAATGTTTACTAAGATCTAAGAGCCAATCAGAATCGCGCTCGCGCACGCCACCGTACGCTTACCGTAAGCGTACGGTAAGCGTACCGTAAGCGGGCTCAGATATATATATTGATTTAAAGGCTATTTTCTCAGAATCTACTGAACAGATTTACACCAAACCTACAAAAGGCACTTCCTTGACCTAGGGACTACCTCTCTGCCAAATTTCTAGTAATTCTGTTCAGCCGTTCGGGCTGTAGCTCGTTCTAAAGGTCCTATGGAAAAATGCATGGGAAAAACGCGTTTTGGGACCCCCCTTTTATCTCAGCCCCCGCTTGACGAATCCCCCCGAGACTTTCAGGGTAGGAGCGGAGCGTAGCGCCCCACCTATTTTGAGAAATTCGCGAGGATTCGTCGACCGGCGCCAAAGTTATTCAAAATAGAATGTTGAGGTTTTCCTATGGAAACGTGGTCCTAACTATAACTACCTACTGGCGACCGCCAGTAGGTAATATATATATATATATATATATATATATATATATATATATATATATTCACTTAAAAAACCATAGGTTTCACACATGTTATAGTTAGCTGGACATTTCCCTCGTAAAAAACCAATGAAATTCCCCCGTTATAGTTAGTAAAGGGAACTATAACTCACGCGACCGCAATCCACTGCTGATGACGTCAGATATTACATCAGTGTATTTATTCACTTATTTACCCATTTTTCTTTCCTTTAACCTTTAGCTATACATATTTAATAAATATTTATTTTACAGAAAGACACATATGTCATCAGTGATGTAATATCTGACGTCATCAGCAGAGGATTGCGGTCGCGTGAGTTATAGTTCCCTTTACTAACTATAACGGGGGAATTTCATTGGTTTTTTACGAGGGAAATGTCCAGCTAACTATAACATGTGTGAAACCTATGGTTTTTAAGTGAATTTGCAAGGTTTTTTAAATGCTAATTCCTAACTATAACGTGTGTGAAACCTATGGTTTTTTCAGTGAATTTGTACGTTTTTTATATGCTAAGTTATGTATTTATTATTATTTTTTTTTTTTTTTAAGGGTTTTCACCGTGCACGTACCGTGCGCGCACGGTGCGCTTCGCGCTCCGCGCGCCCACGTTACGCCGTTCGCGTAATTTTCACGTTTCTACCGTGCGCGCACGGTAAGCGCACTCCGCGATTTTTCGTAAAAATATTAAAAACATTTATGGCCCTTGGGGGTCCTTTGGGGACCCCCTGACAATGGCTAGGGGGTCAGGAACTGTCCACCCTGCCCCCTTTTCATGTTCTCCACCTTTATTTTTCACCTCCCTCGGACTGCGAGAGACAAAATGGCGGCCGACACTTCCTGGTTTCGACCGATTCGAATGTTTACTAAGATCTAACAACCAATCAGAATTGCGCTCGTGCACGGCAGGGTGCGCTTACCGTACGCGCACGGTGCGCGCCTATAGATATATATATGCTTTTAAATGCTATTTTCTCAGAAAATACTGAACAGATTTACACCAGACCTGCAAAAGGCACATCCCTGACCTGAGGACTACCTCTCTGCCAAATTTCAAGGTTTTCTGTTGAGCTGTTCGGGCTGTAGCGCGGACTAAAGGTCCTATGGGAAAATGCATGGGGAAAATGCGTTTTGGGACCCCCCCTTTTTCTCAGCCCCCGCTTGACGAATCCCCCCGAGACTTTCAGGGAGGGAGCGGAGCGGAGCGCCCCACCTATTTTGAAAATTTCGCGAGGATTCGTCAATCGACGCAAAAGTTATTCCAAATAGAATGTTGCGGATTTCCTATGGAAACACGGTCCTAACTATAACTATCTACTGGCGACCGCCAGTAGATAATATATATAAAAAAGCCATCAACAAATGTGCTTACCAACTTTGCAAGAGTTATCCTTAAATCCAACAATTTTACATTCAATGGTAAACACTATCTGCAGATACAAGGGACTTCCATGGGTACTCGGATGGCTCCATCCTATGCAAATATCTTCACGGGCAAACTAGAGAACTGTATACTTGCTACTTCTAGCATCAAACCACTGGTATGGCTACGATACATTGATGACATATTTATAATATGGAATTCAGGAAGTAGAACATTGGAACAATTTACAGCTTATATCAACAATATCCATCCTACCATCAAATTTACCAGCAGGAATACTAAACAGAATCCTCATCTCCCTTTTCTTGATGTGCTACTCACCATTCATGAACACAAAATTACAACTGATCTGTACCACAAGCCTACAGATGCTCATTTGTATCTAAACTGGACTTCATGTCACCCACACCACACTAAACTGAGCATCATCTACAGCCAAGCACTCAGAATAAGACGCATCTGCAGCAATGAGGAAACCTGTAAAGACCATCTACAGGAGCTTGCTACATTATTTAAAAGGCGAGGCTATCCTCTGCATATCATACAGCAACAAATTGACAAGTCTTTGCAAATACCCAGAGAAGCACTTATTTGGAATACCAATGGCAGAAACAAAAGTGACAGAACTCCATTTGTAGTTGACTATCATCCATCAGCTCCTAACTACAGAAATATAATGCAAAAAACATTTCCCTTACTGTCCACTTGTAAAAAATTGCAAAAGGTTTTTCCAAAACCACCAGTCATTGCTTACCGCAGAGCTCCAAATTTACGATCTCTTATTGTGAGAGCTGAACTCAAGCAAGCTGTAACAAATGCAGGGGTTCATTGCTGTGACTCTAAAAGGTGCATCACATGTGAATATCTTTTACAAACATCATCTGCAACTAGTTCTGTTACAAGAAGGACCTATGCAATAAGGCAGCATCTTACATGTCGCTCAACATGCATTATTTATGTGATTCAGTGCCAACGGCAAAGCTGTAAAAAGCAATATGTAGGCCAAACAGTGAATGACCTCCGTACACGATTCAGGAACCACAAATCTGCAATAATTAATAAGAAAATTGACCAGCCTGTAGCCAATCATTTTAACCTTGTGGATCATTCACTATCAGATTTGAAGATTTTTCCCGTGGAACATGTTTCAAAGGAAGAACTACTGGACTCCAGGGAAAACTTCTGGATGTACCGTTTAAAATCACTGCATCCAGATGGACTGAACATTACTGACAACACAACCTGATTACTGCATATCTCAAGAGCTCTCTGGACTGCATTGATTCCACATTCCAAATGGAATCTTCACTCATGATGCTTTTTGAAAATTCAGCTGTCATCTGTGCAGCCACAGAGCAAACCATCTTGTACTACCTGAGGAAGGCGGAAGCTGAAACGTTGTAGTGGAAATATATTTTTGTTCTTTGGTGAATCTATCTGTTTGAGTCACTTCTTTCTTGGATATATATATATATATATATCCAAGAAATATATAGATCCAAGATATATATATATATATATATATATATATATATATATACATGTATATATATATATATAAAATCCAAAACCAGAGTTCAGTAAATAGCGCTCTCAGAGACCACACCAGGATGTCCAAATCAATGTGTATATATATATATTATTTATATATATTTTATATATATCCAATTCAAAGACAGTCAATAATCACGTGCTCTCAGGGGTCCAGATACCAATACCAGGAGTTTATTTCAACTCGCCGAAACGCGTCATGCCGTACTGAATAAAGAGCGAATTTTCCAGTGGAATCCTGTGGGCTCAATTCTTTCTCAGTGGGAAGGAGTTTGGACAGTGATATTGGTGTGCGGCCACAAACACACGAGAGAGCCCCCACCCCCAAGCAGTTCGGCGGTACCAGTGGCAACCTTGGACATCCAAAAATGCTTTGGGAAATGCCGAACCACCGCACAGAGTTAATTTTGACCCTGCCAATAGTGCTATTGGAGTGTGACTGCACACATTTAGCGCTACTTATTCAACAAGCGCTACTTACTCAACTGGTGCTTCGAGGGATTAAAAGGAACTTCAGTGGTGGGGTGAGAGTCCCGGAACAGAGATCGAGCTTTCCACCATCAAGATCCAGGTAGGCGGGAGGAAGAAGCAGACACCGCCCACTGGGGCAAGCACTGACGTTGAGTGACTGCTTCGTGCGAACTCGGAGCGCCGAGTCCGCAGTAACCCCGCCCCGCCCTTGCCTGTCAGCACACCTCAGCCAATCACAATGAGGTATTCTGTATTTTAAAAGTGGGAACTTTCAAGCATTCAGTATTGAGCGGCATTTGAAAAAGGCATTACGCCAAAACACGTCATGCCGTACTGAATAAAGAGCGAATTTTCCAGTGGAATCCTGTGGGCTCAATTCTTTCTCAGTGGGAAGGAGTTTGGACAGTGATATTGGTGTGCGGCCACAAGCACACGAGAGAGCCCCCACCCCCAAGCAGTTCGGCGGTACTAGTGGCAACCTTGGACATCCAAAAACGCTTTGGGAAACGCCGAACCACCGCACAGAGTTAATTTTGACCCTGCCAATAGTGCTATTGGAGTGTGACTGCACACATTTAGCGCTACTTATTCAACAAGCGCTACTTACTCAACTGGTGCTTCGAGGGATTAAAAGGAACTTCAGCGGTGGGGTGAGATCCCGGAACAGAGATCGAGCTTTCCACCATCAGTGATGTCATTTGAGATGTCATCAGTGATGTCATCAGTGATGTCACTAACCATGTCATGAGTGATGTAATATGTGACGTCATCAGCAGTGCATTGCGGGGGCGCGAGTTATAGTTAGCTGAACTAACTATAACAGGGGAATTTCTAGGGTTTTGTACGAGGGAAATGTCCAGCTAACTATAACGCCCCTGAAACCTATGGTTTTTTCAGTGAATTTCTAAGGTTTTTTAAATGCCAATTCCTAACTATAACGCCCCTGAAACCTTTGGTTTTTTCAGTGAATTTTAAAGGTTTTTTAAATGCCAATTCCTAACTATAACGTGCATGAAACCTATGGTTTTTTCAGTGAATTTCAAAGGTTTTTTAAATGCTAATTCCTAACTATGTCAGGCCTGAAACCTATGTTTTTTTCAGTGAATTTCAAAGGTTTTTTAAATGCTAATTCCTATCTATAACTTATCTCTGAAGATATCATGTTTAATGATTTTGATTGGATTTCTATATTTTTCAAATTCAGTGTGTCATTTCATTAATTACATTTTTTTTAAAAATACATTTTTATCACGATTATTAAACTTATTTTTTCAATTAATACTTTTAAAAATAAAAAAATATTATTTGAACTTAATGGGTTTTTCAAAATATTTTTTTAACTATATGTGCAAAACTTTATTTTATATATTTTTTTTCCATGTTTTTGGATCCGCGCACCCACCGTGAGAGGATCCGTGCATCAAACGCGATAGGATGCGCGCACCGTGCGTGCAGTTCGCCGCCTTTTTTTTTTAAAAAGGGGGGCCCCAGGGGTTCCTTCTGGGACCCCCTAAGCACCTCTAGAGGGTCAGACTATTTCCACTCTGCCCCCTTTATATATTTTACGCACTTACAGGCACATGCATCAACCACAAAACCGGTCGCACCTTTGCGACCGGTATTTTTGCATTTGGGATGCATCATCCCAAATGCAAAAATCGCAATTTAAGGAATCTCAAAATAGCGATTCCTTAAATAGCGATTGCATTTAAGGAATCCCTAATTGAGATTCCTTAAATGCAATGCATTAAAGTTTAAAAAATAGCGATTTCGCTACTAGCGGGAGCAAATTACCATGAAGCTGGACTTCATGGTAATTTGCTAAAACTTAGAAAAATGCACTTATTTGCATTTTTCTAAGTTTCATGTTGCGCACACACATGCCCTTAGAGCATGTGTGTATGCAACATGTGTGCAGAGTTCAAATACATGGGTGCAATAGGGTGTCATCTTGACACCCTTGCACCCTAGAAATTGCGGGAGCAATTTGCGAGTACCTACTGGTACTCGCAAATTGCTCCCGCAATCTCCAATGCATTCCTATGGGCCTGGAGGCCCATAGGAATGAATGGGAAGCCATTCATTAATTGCGACTAGCAATTTGTGAGTCGCAATTAATGAATGTTAAGGAATCGCTATTTTAATAGCGATTCCTACATGCATAGGCTTTTGCGAGTCCTTAATTGCGTTTCCTTAATATTCGCAATTAAGGACTCGCAAAAGCTTTTCTTGATGCATGTGCCTGTTATTCTCCTTGCTTCTTCAGCCTCGCTTCTACCGAGGCAGAAAATGGCCGCCAACAGTTCCTGGTTTCGAATGTAGAGAGACGCTCGACAGCCAATTAGCATTCAGCACGCGTTCGGGAGGGTGCGCGCTCGGTTCGGGGAGGGTTCGCATACGGTGCACGTAGGGTCCGCGGATCCTCCGCGTCCATAGATATCACTAACTTTTTTACCCTAATTTTCTCAGGAACTACTGAACAGATTCACACCAAATATGCAAAAGGCACGAGTCCAAACTGAGGACTACCTCTTTGCCAAATTTGGTGTCATTCCGTTCAGCGGTTCGGGCTGTAGCTGCGACAACAGATCCTATGGGAAATTGCATGGGGAAAACGCGTTTTGGGACCCCCCTTTTTTCTCGGCCCCCGCTTGACGAATCACCACAAAACTTTCAGGGTAGGAGCAGAGCGGAGCTGGCCAAAAGTTTGGAGAAATTCGCGAGTATTCGTCAACCGGCGCCAAAGATATTCCCAATAGAATGTTGCGGATTTCCTATGGAAAATAGGTCCTAACTATAACTATCTACTGGCGACCGCCAGTAGATAATATATATATATAGTAGCCACAATCCTTAAACGATCCTTTTCTTGATCTAAAGCAGGTACGGACCACAACGTGGAGAAAATTTCTTTTTCATTTTTGCAGATTTAAATGTGCAAGTGCATATTCCGTTACAAGCAAGTGCCCAGCCTGACGCGTTTCGACTGCCCAACGGCAGTCTCGATCACATGACGCGCTGGACCAATCAGTGCATATATATATAGTGTCAAACAAAAAAGCACATGATACACATATCAAAACGGAGTGCAAACATAGAAAGAGGCCTGTTTTCTTTAAATAGAAACAAACCAATCTTAATAGATCTTGCAAATTGCTGATCGCGTTTTTTTGTTTTGCAACCAAATGAACAATGAAAGCTTAGTGCTCCTTAGTTGATGACTCACAAACAGACATTGTCCAAATATATACAATTGGATTTAGGACATCTGGAAAATACAACTTCTAGCATAGTGCTAATTTTCGAGTTAAACTAACTAAAATATGTATTGAATACAGGCCTATTGACAGCAACATCTTAGCACTCCTAAAATGTATCCGTTAATATCACCAAATGATATTTTAAAAATGTGCAAATTGTGCGATAAAGTGCGAGCGTTAAAGTGCTTAGTTACATAAAAAAATATATATAGATGAATTCATAGCAGCTTCTAGCAGACGTCTCTCATATCATCTCATATTCCAATCTCTTGACATGCTTAATAGTTGTATATACACAAGTCCCAATCTCCAGATCACTCTGTTTGTAGCATCTATTGAGACAAAAAAAAATACGTGTTTTTTGATGTTGGCAAAACATTGATTTTACACTTAGCAGCAAAACGTTTTTTTAGATTATCATGTTTTTAAAAGTTATGTTATGAAGAACTGGTGGATAATGCTTAAAAAACAAAACCCCACCAGATAAAAACATCACCACACCAGTTCATATATATTGTTAAACCACAGTAAAAACCATACATTTAGCAGCCATTAGAATAAAGTGCATACAGTTTCATAAATTAATGATGATAAAATCAATAAAATCCCAGAGCTCAAAAACTGGTAATATCCTCCACTAAAACCAGATAAAACCTAGGAAAACCCAGACTAAAACCCGGCTGAAGCAGGAATGAAAAGCAATTAAAAAGCATACCTGAGATTCATCATTATTACCATTCCCCCCAACAACATTCATAAAAAATTATGCAGATCATCACTGTTGTTGAGGCCATTCGGCATTTTGGTATCGAGTAACATGATAAATTCTGATTCCACTTGTCTCAATCTTTTTTCTCTATTACCCCCTCTGATATTTTTGGGTACTGAGTTGATAACATAATATCTGAGGTCATTAAGATTATTGTTATGTACTAATTTTAGATGCCACGCCACAGGATAGTTAGGGTCTGAGTTGACCACCGCTCTAAGATGTTGTGAAATCCTGTTAAAAACTTGAAATTTAGTGCTACCCACATATAATAAATGGCAAGTGCACTCTAAAATGTATATTGCATAATCAGTTCTGCAAGTATAATGTCCTTGTATTTTGACAGGATCAGAGCTAAAAGCAGTAACATATTCAGAATTTTTTTTCCAAATTTACAAGCGCGACATGAGCTACACTTGAAAAAACCAGGTCTAGCTGATAGCCAGGTATTCGAAGTATTAACCTCAGGACTGTTTCTTACAAGTGCATCCCTCATCGAGGGCGCCCTTCTAAATGTTAACGTGGGAAGTTCTGGCAAGATTCGTGACAGAGTAATATCTGACCAAATTATCGGCCAGTTTTTGTATAGAGCCTTGCGCACTTGTCTTTCCTGTTTTCAAAAATTAGTTATCAATCTAATGTTATCAACTGATTCAACAGTAATGGTATCAGCATCATCATTAATTTGCCTTAATGATGTATGAATCTCAGGTATATATATATATACATAGTATTTTGTCTATGTCTATACGGTGTGTGTGGTCACATGGGTGTTGGCATCACTATTTAAAAATGGTCTAATTACCTTGCCTCGTTGATGTGAACAAGGGCGAGTGACGCCCGAAACGCGTCTTCAAGAGGACTAAACAGCTTCAATAAACAACTTGTTGCTTCAAATCGGTGGTTTGTGGTTCCTTGGTGTAAAAGGCTGGTGTAATGGACGCTGTTTACTGACCGAGGACCAGGTGTGCTCTGATATATATATATATATATATATATATATATATATATATATTCACTGAAAAAACCATAAGTTTCAGGGGTGTTATAGTTAGCTGGACATTTCCCTCGTACAAAACCCTAGAAATTCCCCCGCTATAGTTAGTTCAGCTAACTATAATTCGCGCGCCCCTGCAATGCACTGCTGATGACATCACATATTACATCACTCATGACATGGTCAGTGACATCACTGATGACATCACTGATGACATCTCAAATGACATCACTGATGACATCACTGATGACATCATCCAGTGAGTCTGTGTTTCTGTAGAATTTTAATATGTTTAATATATATAGAGAAAGACCTATGGAACAATGAGTGGGAGTATAAGTGTGTGAATGGATGATTTTCTAGGTGTGTGACTGACTCTATAAGTGAGTCATTAAACGTATCTTACTGCAGACTAGTGACTAAACTGTGTGAATGTCTGTATCTGTCTGTCTGTTGGTGTATAAGTGCCTGCATGGTTTTGTGAATAGCTATATAAGTTTCTATATGAGTTATTGATTGGTTGTCTGAGTATCTGTATGGGTGCATGAGTGTTTGTGTGGGTAGGGTGTGTGTGACTGTGCATAGATGTGTGAGTGAGTGATTCTATGGGTGCACGATTTTAAGAGTGCATCTGTGATGGACTGTATGGTTGGGTGAGTGTATGTATCAGTGTGTTAGTGATTGAATGTATATCTTAGTGGTACATGTGTGAGTAACTACATATGTGAAAGGCAGGGTATATGTGTGTAAGAGTATATAACTGGGTATATGTGAGAGTGTGTGATTGTGAGAGTGGCTGTATGGATGAGTGTGTGCTTGTATCAGTAATTGTATAAGAGCATAAGAATGTGGTAGTATTTTTATGAGTAAATGAACTTGTGTGTGTATAACTGTATAGGTGAGTAAATTGGAGTGTGCTTAATTATTTGCATGATTGACTAGGTGTGTGAGTATGTCTATGGATGATTGGCGGTGTCTGAGTGTCTATATAGGTGTATAAATGCATATGATAGTCCTGTACTGAGTGACTGTAAGTATAAGTGACTCTACAGATGAGTGAGTGGAGGTGTGTGTAGACCTAAGAGTCAATGAGTGGGTATGTAGTTATTGGTAGTGTAGTATCTATGGTTTTGATAATGGCCGTCTGAAATTTTGAGTCGGTGTATCAAAGATTATATTAGATTGTGAGAAGATGCACTAATTTATTACCTGGATGACGTCCTCAGTGATGTCATCAGTGATGTCATTTGAGATGTCATCAGTGATGTCACTGACCATGTCATGAGTGATGTAATATGTGACGTCATCAGCAGTGCATTGCGGGGGCGCGCGAGTTATAGTTAGCTGAACTAACTATAACAGGGGAATTTCTAGGGTTTTGTACGAGGGAAATGTCCAGCTAACTATAACACCCCTGAAACTTATGGTTTTTTCAGTGAATTTCTAAGGTTCTTTAAATGCCAATTCCTAACTATAACGTGCACGAAACCTATGGTTTTTTCAGTGAATTTCAAAGGATTTTTAAATGCTAATTCATATCTATAGTTTATCTTTAAAGCTATGATGTTTAATGATTTTCATTGGATTTCTAAATTTTTCAATTTCAGTGTGCCAATTCCTTTAATTATGTTTTTTTAAAATACTTTTTTATCACCTTTTTTTGAACTTATTTTTTCAATTAATTCTTTTAAAAATTAAAAAATATTTTTTGTTTTTATTGGGTTTTTAAAAAAAAAATTGTTAATGTTTTAAAATATATTTTTATATTTTTTAAATAATTGTTAAACTATATTTTCAAAACTTTATTTTTTATTTTTATTTTTCCATTTTTTTGGGATCCGGGCACCCAACGCGTTAGGAACCGCGCACCGTGCGCGCATTTCGCCGTTTTCAAAAAAATTAAAAAAGGGGGCCGCAGGGGGTCCTTCTGGGACCCCCTAAGCAACACTAGAGGGTCAGAGTCTTTCTACCCTGCCCCCTTTACATCTTTCACACACTTATTTCCCTTACTTAATCAGCCTCGCTTCTACCGAGGCACAAAATAGCTTTTTAAAAAAAATTGTTAATGTTTTAAAATATATTTTTATATTTTTTTAAATAATTTTTAAACTATATTTTCAAAACTTTATTATTATTTTTTCTCCAGTTTTTTGGGATCTGCGCACCCAACACGTTAGGAACCACGCACCGTGCACGCATTTCGCCGTTTACAAAAAAAAAAGGGGGGGCCCCAGGGGGTCCTTCTGGGACCCCCTAAGCAACACTAGAGGGTCAGAGTATTTCTACCCTGCCCCCTTTACATCTTTCACACACTTATTTCCCTTACTTAATCAGCCTCGCTTCTACCGAAGCACAAAATGACTGCCAACAGTTCCTGATTTCGAATGTAGACAGACACTTGACAGCCAATTAGCATTCAGCGCGTGATCGGGAGGGTGCGCGCTTGGTTCGGGGAGGGTGCGCTTAGGCTGCGCGGATCCTCCGAGGCCATAGATATATCTATCTTTTTTAGTCTAATCTTCTCAGGAACTACTGAACGGATTTACACCATTTATGCAAAAGGCACGAGTCTGAACTGAGGACTACCTCTTTGCCAAATTTGGTGTAATTCCGTTCAGCAGTTCGGGCTGTAGCTGCGTCAACAGGTCCTATGGGAAATTACATGGGGAAAACGTGTTTTGGGATCCCCCTTTTTTTCGCGAAGATTCGTCAACCGGCGCCAGACTTATTGGGAATAGAATGTTGCGGATTTCCTATGGAGAATTGGTCCTAACTATAACTACCTACTGGCGACCATCAGTAGGTAATATATATATATACATACATATATATATATTCACTGAAAAAACCATGGGTTTCACACACGTTATAGTTAGGAATTAGCATTTAAAAAACCTTAGAAATTCAATGAAAAAACCAAAGGTTTCACACATGTTATAGTTAGCTGGACATTTCACTCATAAAAAAACAATGAAATTTCCCCGTTATAGTTAGTTCAGCTAACTATAACTCACGCGCCCGCAATGCACTACTGATGACGTCACATATTACATCACTCATGACATGGTCACTGACATCACTCATGACATCACTGATGACATCTCAAATGACATCACTGATGACATCACTGATGACATCATCCAGTGATTGTGTGTTTTTCTGAAAATTAAATATGTTTTATATTTATGTATATCTCAAGGTCAATGGAAAAATAAATGGGTATATAAGTGTCTAAATGGATGCTTTTTTTTAAAAACATTTTTTGTGTAACTGACTGATTAAGTGTATCATAGTGAATACATGGCTTACTGAGTAATGTTTAAATATGAAAATATCTGTATCAGTTTCTCACTTTGTGTATAAGTGGCTGCATGGGTTGGTGAGTAGCTACATGAGTGTCTATATAGGTTATTAGTTGGTTTTTTATCAGTATGAGTGTCTGAGTTTCTGTATGGTTCGGTGGGGGGTATTACTTAGTGCATAGGTGCATGAATGAGTGACTCACTGTTTGTATGTGTGGAATACAGCATGTGTGCAGGACTGTATGGGTGGATGAGTGTGTGCATGGGTGTGTTAGTGACTGAATGACTGTCTTTATAGTGTCTTTATGAGTAACTACATAAATATTAAACTAGTATATGTGACTATTGGTGTATATAAGTGAGTATATGTGACAGTGAGAGATTGAAAGAGTTCCTGTATGAATAAGTATGTGTTTCTATAAGTGATTGTTTTTTAGACTAACTATGTGTAAGTTTCCGTAGAAGTAAGTGTGGTGGTGTGTGTATAACTGTATAAGCTAATAAATGGATGTTTGATTCTTTATTAGCATGAGTGACTATGTGTGTGAGTAACTCTATGGATGAGTGGCGTTGTGTAACAGGATGTATAGGTGTATGAATACATATGATGAGTGAGTACATGTATGAGTGACTGTAGAGGACTGTTGGTGAATGACTGTATGTGTATGTGGTTCTTAGAATTACTGAATAGGTTGTTGTAACTGATATTGGTATGTTCATTATTTTGAACATTTTAGTTTCTATTTTTGAATGTGTGTATCAAAGGTTATATTAGGGGAAGAGGAGGTCTGCCACTCTATCACAAGGATGATGTCATCAGTGATGTCATCAGTGATGTCATTTGAGATGTCATCAGTGATGTCATGAGTGATGTCAGTGACCATGTCATGAGTGATGTAATATGTGACGTCATCAGTAGTGCATTGCGGGCGCGCGAGTTATAGTTAGCTGAACTAACTATAACGGGGAAATTTCATTGTTTTTTTACGAGTGAAATGTCCAGCTAACTATAACATGTGTGAAACCTTTGGTTTTTTCATTGAATTTCTAAGGTTTTTTAAATGCTAATTCCTAACTATAACGTGTGTGAAACCCATGGTTTTTTCAGTGAATTTGCAAGGTTTTTTAAATGCTAATTCCTAACTATAACGTGAGTGAAACCCATGGTTTTTTCAGTGAATTTACAAGGTTTTTTAAATGCTATTTTTTTTTTTTTTTTTTACATATTTTTATTTTATTTTTCTATCCTTTTTTAAAGACTATGGTTAAATTTTAAAAATTCTACAATATGTTTTTTTTTACCATTTTTATAAAATAAACAGGTAAGATTTATTAGTATAACATATTGTTTTTTTTTTTTTTCCTTTTTTTAAAAAAAAATTTTTTTTAACGTGCGCGTACGGTAAGCGCACGTCTTGCTTTAATTACGTTAGATTTCTACGCTGTTTGCGTTCATTTACGCAATTTGCGTAGACGCACGTCACGCGCGCACAGCGCGTAACACGTACGCTGCACGCGCACGTTACGCGGAAGTGAAGGGGCGTGCCTGTTTTGCGCATGCGCGCGTGTGCGTGTCTTTTTTGCGCGCATGCGTACTTTTGCCGTAAGCGCACCGTAAGCGTAACGTACGCGCACGGCAGATCATGTGATCAAGAAACAAGACTTTTGATTGGTTTTTACAACTTTCAGTTCTAGAACTCTCCTACACCACACCCATTCCCCTCATTTCTGCTTGTGATCCCTTAGGAGAAGGAGCTGGGTTGTCTTTGTGATACGATGGCAGAACAGCAGAGCTCTTCTGAGAGTGAGGCTAGCAGCACTACCTTGAGGCAGAGAAGGAGGAAACAAAAGACCTCTTTCATATGGGAGTATTTTACTTTTCCAGAGGGCAAGAAAAAGGTAAATGCACCCTTAGTGACTTGTAAGCTGTGTAAGCGTGTACTTTCAAGAGGGAATCCCAACAAGAAGTATTCCTTCGGGAATCACACCATGTTGAGACACCTTCAAGATGTACACGGAAGGACACATGCTCGACATACTGAAGGTAACCCTTCAGTAAGTCAACCAAGCACATCCACAGCAGCTCAGCCTGGTCCATCATCTGCAGGGCCGAGTCCATCTTCGGCAGGTCAGGTGAGCCCTTCATCTGTGGGGGGAGCATCTCCTTTTTCTCGTCCTCTGGAAATTAACCCTCGGTTTCTGAGGGTTGAAATACGGTGCGCCACTTGTCATGATCTAATTTGTCATAGGGAGACCAGTATTTCCCTAGTGAACAATAAAATAGATCAGCACATTTGTCGTACCGACTAATATTCCCATTCTTTCTTTCCTCTGTCCCTGCATGAACACAACGGCTCTTTTAAGAGCCAACCTTACCTTTTTTTAACTTTTTTTTGATTTTTTTTTTACCGTACGCGTACGGTACGCGTAATTATTATTATTTTTTTTAAAAAACACTAAAAATCAATTATCACATTACAAGGTCCTTGAGAGACTACAATGAAAAACTGAAAATATGATTGTGGAGAAGTGGAAAAAAGGGACCATGAAATTTTTGACTTACCATACCCACTCAAAAAAATATTTATTCATTTAAATTTATTTTTAATTGCTTTAAAAATGGTTCTAGTTTTCGGAAATTTTCTATCTCAATCTGAAAAAAAAGAAAAAAGTATTAATATTTAATAAAACATTTTATAATACAGTACACATATTTACATATTTTTCAAAAAACAATTTTGCCTTTTTTTTGCTGTTTTCAGAATATATTGCATTTCACTATAAATTGTGAAAGCAATTGCATTCATCATTTAACAGCGGGCAAAAAAAAAATTAACAATCTCAAAGATTGTTTTAAAAAAGCCCACAATCTCTTTTTGCATAAACATAACTTTATAGAAATGCATAATATTCTTAAAAAATATCATCTAATATCAATACTTATTTCTTTAAAATACCGTCTGATATTTTTGTTTCAGAAGTATAATCACAAAAATATATCTCAAATAACTCCACAATACATCTGATTCCATTTCCTTTAGGCCAAATAGTAATTTTAAAATTCTTTTTTGATTAAATTTCCAATGGTAATCCAATAAAAATCTAAAGTTTAAATTGTACAGATCTCACCGATTGTCTGTAACATTTTGGTTTCCGAAAGATTAATTAATAATTAAATAAGTCCACAATAGAATTGTTTACCTTTCCGCATGGCCAAATAGTAATTTTAAAAATCTTTTTGGAATAAATTTCCAATGGCAATCCAATAACATTCCAAAATTTAAATTGTGCAGATGTTACCGATTTTTTCTAAGTTTTTGGTTTTCCAAAGTTTCATTAAAAATTGAAAAAGTCCACATTACAATTGGTTACCTTTCCATTAGGCCAAAAGATAATTTGTAAAATCATTTTTTTTGAAAATTCCAATGGTAATCCAATTAAATGGTAAAATTGTTTTGTACAGATCTTGCCAAGTCTCTCTAAAATTTTGGTTTCAGGAAGATTAGATAGGAATTTGCTAAATCAAAAGGCAAACGTTGCTTAAAAATCAATTGGGAATCATTACACAGTGTCCAGCCTTTTTCACATTTAAGATAAACTGTGTAATGACCAGAAGTTACAGTAGGTCCATCATGGAAAATTATTGCAACTGTTACAAAAGTTTTTCCTGAAATTGATAATTGCTGTCCTGTAAACTTCTTTATTAAAGTATCTAATTTTGAACCATCAGCTTTACAGCGTTGCATCATTAAAATTACATACTGTCCGTATTCCTTTAAAATTAACGTTGAAAACATGTCAGATTGACACTCACTGCATTCCATGCTATGATTAGCATCTTTAACTAATTTAGCAAAAGTGACTGTTTTACTTTCTGGCAATGTTAAATAAATAAACCTTTCAGAATCAACATTAGAGCCACATATATTATAACAGTTTTCACAACTATGTTCCCATTTATAAGAGAGACCAAATACATTTTCAATGGGAACCCCTTCTTCTTCCAGTACCTGAAGAAAAAACATCAAGAATTCCTGTGCGTCTTGCTGTACATTTTGAGAAAACTGTGTTCGTCCTGAACATACATCTAAAAGTTTTCTAATTTCAGTAGCACTTTCTATTTGAGTTTTATCATTACTCAGCTTTTGAAAAAGGAGACTCAACTCAGAACAGAATCTTTTTCCCTGATTTACTATTATCTGCTCTTGCACACTTTCCAGATAAAATGCAACATTCAGCACTACAGTAGCGTAGCAGTTGACACCAGAGCTATTTTCAAAATGACATCCTACAACCTGTTCTTCATATTCCTTTTTCTTTTTGCTTGCAATTACATCACTCCTCTTTTTTTTCCTCCTCTCTACATCTTCATTACAGATATTCTCATTTCTCCTTTTACGAGAAACTACACGTTTCTCCAACACAGGATACTGACCTAAATGAGGAGCATAGCTTCTTCTTAATCTATTATACTCCTTTACACAATTTGTATCAGCACTAACTTTTGAGTCATCAAAGTCTATCATGAATAAACCTGATAATGTTTTCACTCGTGACAAAGCAACATATGCCATACCTTCTTTGAACACAGTTGAACCAATGTTCACAAAAGCACAATCTACAGTCAATCCTTGAGACTTGTGAATAGTTACAGCATATGCTAGAGAAAACGGAAACTGCTTCCTACGTACATATAAGTCTTTCACAAGCATGAAACGAACTGAACAACGACAAATATCTTTAACTTCTTCTATCTGATCAAATTTTATTTTTAAACATTCAATTCCATCTTTTTTCTGATAATTAATAAAACCCACAACTCTTCCCATAGCTCCATTAACTAAACCTTTTTCAACATCCAAATTTCTCCTTAAAAATACTCTACAGTTCATGCAAACATATAGATTTTTTTCTAATCCAGCTGTTTTGGAAATGTTCTTCTCTAGTGAATCCAATTTATTTTTCAGTGTGCCTGTTAATGTGATAGTAATTCTTCCATCCTCAATTTTGTCCACTGCTTCCAATTTCCTGATATCTTCCTTTTCCAATTTCAAAAGCTCCTCATTGAATATTGAGCATTCACGTAGAGTTGGCATTAAGCAGATGACACTTTTCTTTTCTGCAATGTTCTTGTATATCTTCTCTGCAACTATTTCTTCCTTTGGAAATAAATTATGTAGCAACCGACTCTGTAATGCTTTTGTGCCAGCTTCAGTGAGTAGTCCAATTCTGATATCTTTCAGAATACTTCCATATTCTTCATCGTTTGCTTGCCTCATATTAGTAGTAAGTTCCTTGTACTCAAAGAAGGACCAAATATTTGCATTACCGATGCTTCCCAATGACTTCTTTGTGTCTTCATGTGTCACAGTATTAAACACTGGTTGTCCTTTAACTGGAGTAAGCTGTAGAAGATCCCCCAAAACTATGACATGTTTTCCACCAAATAACACGTCATAGTCTGTCCTTAGAATTTGCTGCATTCTTAAATGCACAAAGGCAAGCATTAAGTTTGATACCATGCTCACCTCATCAATAATGAGAACTTGCATCTTCTTCAATACTCTTGAAACTTCCAAGCATGCTTCTCCAGTTAGCTTGTTGTATTGTATTTTGTTCTCATGCTCCACTGGTAACATTAGCAAACGATGTAAGGTGATTCCTTTTATGTTATATGCTGCTAACCCAGTTGGAGCAGTAACCACACAAGACAAAGTAGAATCCGTTTTTTGCTGTAGGTAGCTTCTGATGACTTTTATTAAGAAACTTTTTCCAGTTCCAGCTTGTCCACTTACATACATCCTGATTGGATGAAATGATGTGCATGAGCACTCTTTTTTTTCATGTAGAAATCCGTGATCAATTTTGTTTCTGATCTCTTCATAAATTTGTTGCTGCTCTTCGTTCAGTTGTCTTTCCAAATTTTGTAAGTCTATAAATTCTTCTTGAGCTTGATTCATAGCCGTTTCCACTTCATTCATGGCTATTGATGCTTCATTTTCAACGATTGGTTGTCCTAGGGGATCTTGACTGAGTGTTCCTGAACTTTGGCTGTCCTGAGAACTGTCTCTAGCTACTTCTGCTGCAATTGTAGTTTCCTGTTCAATTTCTTCATTTAACATTTGCAGATAAGTTGAGAATGTACTGCATTGTATGCTGTCTTTGCAAGCATTAAAAGAATCTTCATAGCTTTGAAATTCTCCCAGTAGTTCATCCTCTGTACGCCATGGTTTAAACAGCTGTAAAAGAGCCAAGTAGTAAAATTCCTTTTTGTCAGTACTGTCGCAACTCAGCTTCCTGTGATTTATCAAACTTCCTTTTGTTTGCTTCACCAAACATCCTTCCTCACCAATGACTTTATATTTTCCATTGTTGATGTCTTCTGCGGCTTTCCGTGAATAAATGTAGTTCTGCAGCACTTCATACAGACACATGTTCTCCAGATGATGACTTCTCTTTGGGTAATATGTGTCCAACATGTTTGATTTCAAAATATCTGTACTTTCTGGGTCATTCTCGGCCAAATATTCAATTTCTCCAACAGATTTCAGTACCCGATTTCTCATTGCTGCAAGGCCTAAACTTGCGCAAATTATTCTTCTTGATTTCGAGTAGAGACTTGCAGAAGATAACCTATCTGAACATTCGTAGGATCCAATTTCTCGATGCGATAACATCTTTTAACTGAAACTGTACAGCTTCTTACTGACAGTCTTCTCGTGAGAAATCTCTTCCCACATTTCCTTCAATTCTGTTTTTTCTGATTTCGTAATGTAAGACGTTACATATCGAGCAACAGCAATGGAATTGTCAGCTACATACTGTATATCCATGTTAGCATTCCACATGGATAAAATGACTGGGTTGTAGTCATTTATATTTTTTGATTCTTCTTTTCTTTTAAGGTTGTAGGTATTCTTAGGTGATTTTCTTGTGATAGTATGTCTCACAGATGACATAAAACTGTTTACTCTTCCATTTGAAAGAACAGGTCTAGGAAATCCAAATCGACATTTAGTGTAGTATTTATCTTTGCTCTTGTATTTCCGTCGACAGTATTTTCCACACCGATGACTTTGGAAACGTAAAACTTGCTCCTTTAACTTTTTCTCTTCTGTGCTTTTTGGTATAGCACATGTTGCATATTCTTCAATGTAAGATAACACTGCTTCATCAGCATCTGTTCCAAACTTTGGGGCAACCTTGATCCACAACAGCATATATTTTTTTTTTTCAAAGGCTTTATTTCGACAGTTAGTCATAAAAGCACAACAATACAACACATAACACACAATAAATAAGACATAATACAATACAGTTGCAAGATAAAATAATTATTAAATTCCATATACTGTCGGATATCTAAAAATTATTTAAAAAAAGATATTACTGTAGCAGCTGTTTCCTGGCAGTTCTTATCCTCCAAGCCCAACCCAAAAATTTAGCTAGACAGCAGGCAAAGAAGGGAAGAGCGTCAGAGTGCAATATGCGTAAAGCTTCCAAGTGTGATCTTGTACCTAGGCTCCTACATAAAGGCTTCAGCCATCTCGACCTAGGCACAGAATAAGCATGGCACTCGAACAACAGATGAGCTATGGACTCGACCCTTAAATTACAAAAGGGGCAATAAGGTACAGTTTGGTATGGAGGTTTCCAGGAAGACGTAAAAAATCCTAGGGGAAGAACACCCACCCTGAATTTAAAGTATAATGCTCTATCGCCTGGATTGGAGATTGCATCCAAATAAGGTTCTCTAAAAGGGATCTCCTTAACTAACAAAAACTGGGCGACAGATTTACAATGATTGGGGTTACACAACCTCTCATTATCCACCCAGAGCCAATAGATCTTCTTGAGCATTTGTTTTGAGGGTGCTGTTCTATTGACCCAAGCATCTCCTAAACCCAGGTCGTAAAGAAGTCGCTTAACCTCCCTGAGCCAGATTACCTTATACCAGCCGGATAAGGATAACATTTCGCTGAGGGCATCTGCATAACTACTCAATTCAGGGACATTCCATATCCTGGCCCACAATAAAAGGGGACGTAGCCTAGCTTGCTCACTGATTGAGTGTGTGCCTGCATCTAACAGGAGAGGAATTGAAGGGGTACTATGGGGTAACTTCATAAGGTCTTTATGAAAATTATTTTCAAGATGTGTCAAAATGTCAACTCTTTGTATACCCCATAATTCCGCATCATACAGAGCTGCACTCACCACCCTTGCCCTGTAAATATCAAGAAGTGCCCCAATTGGTTTTAAAGCTGAGGCACGTTGTTCCTTGAGCAGGGACCCTGTGACCCTCTTGTGGGTCAAAAACACCTTTTGGTGGTGCGCCTTCCAGCTCATATTGGCACACAGGCGGATACCTAGATAGTCAAATTCGTTGACTCTATCAAGGGGAACAGAATCCAGGGAAGGAGGAACAGCCACTTTCCTGGGAGGGTTAAGAACAAGGAATTTGGTCTTGCTTATATTTATGGACAGGCCCTTGGTATCACAAAAGGCCTTAAAACTAGAAAGCAACTTTTGGATACCTGCTGGTGACTTTGAAATTAGGAGGGTATCATCCGCGAAAAGGAGCGTAGGTACTTTACTGCCAGCCAAGGATGGTGCGCCTGACGGCTGTTGGAGCAGATGCTCCACCACTCCGTTAACATAAAGAGAAAACAGAGTGGGGGCAAGCACACATCCCTGGCGGACGCCCCTATCTACGGAGATACGAGGTGTTTTCTCCCCCTGGGTACCCCACCTAATCTGGGCGAAGTTGCTTTCGTGGAACTTTATAAGCAAGGCCAACAGATAGGGAGGTAAACCCAACCTACCTAAGACATTCCACAATTGGACTCGTGGGACCAGGTCGAAGGCAGTTCGCAAGTCTATAAAGACTAAGTATAAGCTGCCCCCACCCAGCACAACCACTTTCCAATATATCATTAGAAGGTGAAACGTCTGCTCGATGGTACCCATCCCTGATCTAAAACCTGCCTGGAAGTCTGACAGAACCTGGTTTTCTTCAACCCACTGCAGGATCCTACCTAGTACCACTTTCCCCGCAACCTTTTGTGTAGAATCAAGCAAGCTAATAGGACGATAATTAGCTGGGTCGTCCCGACAACCTTTTTTAAAAATAGGGACGACCACAGCACGCCTCCATGAGTCAGGGAGAGAACCTCCCGACACAACCTCATTCAAAAGTGATGCAATTAACCTACTCCAGGGTAATGGATATTTCTTCAGCAAGTCACCCGGGATTCCGTCCGGTCCGGCAGCCTTGTTAGAAACAATGCAACTAATTGCCCTTGCAACTTCCTCGGTGCTGAAGGGGCAGGCATTAATGGAGATCTCGGCTGTTAAGCTGGCAAGAAGGCCCATGTTAGGATGGGGTACCTCACTTTGGACAGAGTAGAGTTTAGAGAAGTGGGCAAACCAAAGATCGCCAGGAATATTACAGGTAAGCAGGGAATCAAAAGGTTTGTCCCTAGCTCTCAGCAGCTCCCAGAACCCCTTGGAGTCTTTCCTGGAGCTTGCTTCCACTAGATCCCACCAAAAACTGTAATCATGGGCCTCCTTTGCCTCTGCCACAACTTTTTTATAGAGTTTCCTCGCCCATCTAATGTTGCCTGCATTCTTACTTTTCACTGCAGAAATAAGTTCCCCCTTTGCAACCCGACATTTAGAGGAATACCACTTGTTTCTTGCCCTAGGAGCACTTTTCGCATATGAATATGAGGAGCACCTCTTGCCTGGTACTCTTTTCTCCAAAAGAAATCCACTACTTCTCCTAGAGGTGGATTTTTTTTATTGCAGATGAAGGACATCATAGCCTCAAATCTATGATTGAAATATCTGCAAACATTAACCGGATCCAATGAGCACAGTTCTCCTGCTGTCTTGTATTCGATGTTTTTAATGTTTGAATTTGCCTCTCGTAGAAAATCCAGTAAATCATCCCAAGCGTACTCAGCACAGCTTAGGGTAACGAACCATGTTGGTGTTCCTAAATTCCGTAACATGCATTTTAATTCACCATGGCGTCGGTACCAATATTCATTTGTCCCACGCTGACAAGCCATCAGGTTGATCAGTTGTGTTTCCAAATGATCATCTCGGTGCTGCACTTTCTCCATAAAATCCTTTGCAGACACATTTTGTAAATGTACTCCACTTTTTAAAATGTGATTTACTGCATAAGACAGTGCAGACAAGTCGCTTTCAAATAAAAGATGGAACAAATAAGGAATACTTTGTCGAAATCTGGGATCTTCAGCATATAGTCTTGTAGTCCGATACTCAGAAGCTGGAATCTGTTCTGGACGTTCATCGTATCGTCCTCCTTTTCCTTTAGGAAACAGCTGGGGAAAACATCGAGCTTCCAAGCTCTCCTCCCATACACTCACGGGAGTTCCTTTTGCTTTCTTCATCTGAAACAGATCAATATTGTCTCCCATAACTTCTTTTGAATGAAGAGGATGTATGCTAAAATGTTCATAAATTTCTTCTTTCTTTGACTTGTCCACTTTTTCAATTTGTCCAGTTGGTGTTTCTGTGTCTTCTTGTAAATCTTCTTCTTCTTCTTCTTCTATATAAATTGATTCATACCATTTGTTATTCCTTTTCAAATACAAATTTGCTCTTTGTACTTTCCGTACATCTACCAGCTCCTGCCAAATCTTTTTATTCTTTGTAGGTACACCATTAACCAGAATAATTAATGGTTCAGTTTCCAAAGTATCCGCATCAATAGTTTCCATATTTTTTTTCAAATCCAAGGGCAAATACACCACTCTACCTTTTAAACCTCTCAGTAAATCTGAAGGAGGTAATTTACCAGTTTTGGGCTCCATACGTACTATGGTCTGGAACGGATGAACACATTGAATGAGTATAGACTCATATGTATTTAATTCAGAAAGTTCAGCAGGAATAGCATCCAATTCTAAATTATTATGTACAGCTCTGGTCGGCATTCTATTTTCCTCTAACTTGTTGTAACAGTATTTACAAATACGCTGATCTTCACCCAATTCAAAACAATTTTCAAGAAATATATATGTGGCAAAATCCTTCCACTTATAATTATCTTCATTTTCACTCTTTCTGTAGAGATCAACATTCCTAGTTTGTTTTCTATAATGAGTTCTGCGGCAACAAATACAAGTAATATTTGGTCTTTCATTAGAGATTATTGCAAATTTTGTTATGTGATCATTAAATGTCTTACTTACAGAGGGTTCTACATTCTCTTCCACTTCTTCCTCATTTACTGTGTCCTTTTCTGCACTGTTTTGTTCAGGACCAAAGTAACAAAACTGAATTTCATCAACAACCTTCTCTACATCTGATACCGTTCCACGGAACAGAGCCCTATTCAATTCATCTAACTTTATTGCTGGACTTTTAGCAAAATACAACCGTCTCACAAACTTTCTCATTTCAGTATGATGAACAGCCAGCATTCTAAAATGATGGAAAACACTATTACAAGCCAGAGAATGACCCTGCAAACCAGTATTCTCTCTCACTCTGCATGGATCTAGACTTTGAAGCACCTTAATCTTCTGTTTTACACTTTTTTTTACTATATTCTCTTAGAAACTCACGAAATTTATCAATAGATTCCTGACGCACAGTGCAAATACTACTACAATTCCAAGTGTACACTGGGGCTTTAGGACGTCTCCCCATAGCCTCATCCGCCATCACTTGTACCTCATCTCTTGGAACCATTATCTCCTTCTCCATTATGCAACCATTTTTCACTTCGTAAGCACGACCTCTGGTGTCAACTGCATGCAGCAAACTATTACTTTGAAAATAGCTCTCTTCATTAAAAAAAGGTTCACTACTTGAACTATGCATTCATTTTCCTAAAAACACTTTACAAAAGTTTGTTCTGTTCACTACTCTTTTCCTTTTGCTTTGTGATTTCAGTACATTAACCATTTTATCTAATGTACGCATCCTATTCAAAATTAAAATGAATAGTTTCCTTTTTAATTCTAATGCCTTTGCTGCAATGGCTTCAATTTCTTTTTTTCTCTTGTAAAATTTAGCCTTTTGCTTATATTTCTTCACATCCTTTATCAAATTGGACATAACTCTTCTCTGAAACATTGTTCTACGTATCTCTTTAAACGCTGTTTTTCTGTTTAAGTTAATCTTTATAGTTGCAGAAGGTATATTTGCATTAACTAAATTCTCAATTTTTTCCTGTCCTTTTCTATTGAAAACATTCTTTCCAGTACAGACATTTTGTACATTTTTCCTTTTTTTGAATATGTTCTTTAAAAAATCTTTTGTCTGCTTACCAGAAGATTTTTTCTTTTTCCCAACATGAGCATCTCCAACTAACTTAGGTCCTCCAGTTGTCTTCAAATATAGGTTTTTTTTGTGGTCTTTCTTTACTCTGGATTTTGTAGGCATCTTAAATTTTGTTCACTGCTCTTCAGCAATACCTGAAAAAAACTAAAAAAAATTCCTTTATTTTATTTAAATATATTACTACATTTTTTATGTTCTTTAGAAATCTTAAAATACTATAAACCCCTTTCCTATAAATGAAAATCACAATAACACCTTCACAAATTAAATATCTAAAAATAATTCCTGTGTGCACACAAAGTCATGCTTTGAAATTAGACAGAAAACGAAATTTCTTTGCCAATTGCAAAGCATACTTTCTACTACTTTTTAGGCAAGTGAAAAGTACTTTTACAGACTGACACATTATGAATCCACTTTTCAGATTCTGATAAAAGCACATGTCCAAACAGCTTTTTAAGACCAGCACCATGTGTAACCTGGGTGACTGACTACACTCCAGCAAGGGCAACCAGCCTTAGTGATGCTGAATGTATTTGCATTACTGACTGAAACCTCAAACCCCACTCGCTTGTGAATACTGTGCATGATTCCACAGGGTAAGCAGCTGGGTGTGTGCTAAGAGTCTGCTTCTGCACCAAAAAATGGCTCCCCCTTTCCATCTAATGCAACTGTGAAATCACCAGAGCAATACGCAATAAATCTCTGCCTGTAATTCCTCTTTGCACACAGAGTCATGTTTTCATATTAGTCACAAAACGAAATTTCTTTGCCAATTTGAAAGCACACTTACTACTCTTTTTTTTGGCAAGTGATAAACACTTTTACAGACTGACACATTTTGAATCCACTTTTTAGATTCTTAAAAAAGCACATGTCCAAACTGCTTTTTCAGACCAGCACCATGTGTAACCTGGGTGACTGCCTACACTCCAGCAAGGGCAACCAGCCTTACTGATGCTGTATGTATTTGCATTACTGAGTGCAACCTCAAACCCTTAAAGTATTCCTTATTTTTACCAGTACACCTTAATTTATCGTGAAAACATAGTCCATATTATTTTACATGTTCCTCACATTTAAATTTCTCCCAAAACAGAAAATGATAAACACAACTTCAACAAAAGGAATTCCATTTCTATTATTCATTTCTTAATTTACCATATACATCCCCTCTCAAACTCTAAACTCACCTTTAAAATTAGTTAGCTGTGAAAGAAATGTGGCACTCAAACAGCAGATTATCAGAGCCAGGATCTCTTTTCTTTACACCTCTCTCCTCTCAGCAGAACCAGATAATGGCAAACTTTCCCTCTCTTTTTCCACACATATACATGTTAATTTCAAATCTCAGTGCTTCCCCCTTTTTTTCAAATGTAATCACACATTTCTATTGGTTGAAAACCAACCCTTTTCCAAAAGTACCCTTCCCCCAACTTGACTTCTGCCTAGTACCCTTCCCCCAACTTGACTTCTGCCTGCTACCATAGCAACAGCTCATGGAACACTGCTGTGTGGAGTTAGGTCAGAAGTTCACCAAACAATGTTTCAATTCCACAGAGCAAGAGTGCTTGACTTTTCAAACCTAACAGCAAATCCATAGTACTGTTCTTTGGTAACACATTTTTCTGTACCAATACAAAACATGCTTCTACTAATTTACACATACAGCCTAGTTTTTATTCTAGAATGGTATGAAACAGCCAATCAGTTCTTTTTTTTATAAAAAAAATATGTATGACTCCATTTCCAAACTGTCTTTCATTTCTTTTTACCATTCTACTGAATTACACCTCCTGAGTGCATCCAGTTCTCCTTTGAAGATGTTCACAGTGTGGATTGTAGGGCACAGCTATGTCTTCTGGAGTGAAAAGTATGCAGAGAAAACAGATATGGTGAGAGACCTTGCTTTGCCAAATGTAGACATTAAATGGATTGGTCAGAGAGGGTTAAAGTGGCACCAATTGATGCCATTGGTGAAATCCTTCATGCAAATCCAACACCCTGACCTCATAATAGTGCACTGTGGTGGCAATGACCTAGGCACTTTGACTGGGGTAGGTTTGGAAAGGCTTATGAAGGACACCTTTGCACAACTTTTTTCACTTTTCCCTAAAACTGCCTTTGTGTTTTCTAACATATGCCAAAGGCAAAAATGGAACTGGTCCAATCATTTCTGTCCGCAGATTGACAAAGCAAGAAAGCACGTCAACAAATCTGTTTCTGCTTTCCTCCGTGACTATGGTATGGGTTCCATTTACCACAACAACTTGCGTTACGACATGCAAGACATTTATAGAGGAGATGGTGTGCACTTCAATGATGAAGGGAACAGAGTCTTCCTCTTGAACCTTAGACTCTGCATCGGTACTTACTTGTAGGTACCACTTAAAAATCAATTCATAAACACAACGGCTCTTTTTAGAGCCCCCTAATATCTAAACTCTTAAATCTGCATTTCATTTCTTTTATTTTATTTTTTTTCTACCATGCGCGTACGTTGAGCTTACCGTACGCGTACCCCGCGATTTTTTTTAAAAATCAATAAATGTTTTCTTTGTACTTTTCTGTCCTTCTTTGACCCCCTTACAAATGTTAGGGGGTCTGTAACTCTCTCCCTTGCCCCCTTTTCAAGATATCACTCTTTTTTTTCTGAGTGAAACACACGAAATGGCGGCCGCCGCTTCCTGGTTTCGACCGATTCGAATGTTTACTAAGATCTAACAGCCAATCAGAATCGCGCTCGTGCACGCCACCGTACGCGTACGGTAAGCGCACCGTAAGCGCACCGTAAGCTGGCTCAGATATATATATTGATTTAAAGGCTATTTTCTCAGAATCTACTGAACAGATTTACACCAAACCTACAAAAGGCACTTCCTTGACCTGAGGACTACCTCTCTGTCAAATTTCAAGTAATTCTGTTCAGCCGTTCGGGCTGTAGCTGTGTCTAAAGGTCCTATGGAAAAATGCATGGGAAAAACGCGTTTTGGGACCCCCCTTTTATCTCAGCCCCCGCTTGACGAATCCCCCCGAGACTTTCAGGGTAGGAGCGGAGCGTAGCGCCCCACCTATTTTGAAAAATTCGCGAGGGTTCGTCAACCGGCGCCAAAGTTATTCAAAATAGAATGTTGCGGATTTCCTATGGAAACGTGGTCCTAACTATAACTACCTACTGGCGACCGCCAGTAGGTAATATATATATATATATATATATATATATATATATATATATATATATATATATATATATATATATATATATATATATATATATATATATATATATATATATATATATATATATATATATATATAGATAGATAGATATATAGATAGATATATATATATAGATATATATAAAAAGAAAAACAAGTAAAGGTGGTATGGACATTTTGATGAGGGCTACATGGCCTGATTGGTCTATAAGAGTTAACGTCCTTGGAATTCTTAACCTTTTTTACAAAACTCCCAATAATCGCTTCTTTGAAGATTGAGGGGAAAGCAGTGAAGCACCACCTATCTTAATATAATTAAACAGCTTTGTCAAGAAGGGAACCAATTCCTTAGTGAATGCCTTATAAAATTCAATCGGCAGCCCTTCATTCCCACAGGCTTTTATTCCCACCATAGACTTCAATGTTGCAAAAAATTCCGCACCTAATATATTGAGTTGAACCTGTCCCACAAGGGAATCCGACAAACTTGGAAGATGCAAGCTCTCAAAATATTTCTGAATTAAATCTTGCCCAACCGCATATTTGGTAGCATAGAGCTGTTGATAATGCTCCATAAAGACTTGTAGGATTTCGTCACTGTCCGTTATCACAACTCTAGTTTTGCGGTCTGTGACCTCTGGCGCTTCCTTTCTAGTCTTAGTTAGCCTGGTTAACAATTTACCAACCATTTGGCTTTCTTCATATCCCCGTTGTTAGAAACTCTCCGGGTGTTGTTTATCTCTTCTATTAAAAAAAATTCCCTAAGCGCCCTTTTAGCCCTTTCCAGCTGATTTACTGCTGCCCCATCACCCTGTAGAGGGTCATTTCTCAGATTCAAGGCACTGTTGACTGTCTGCTGGAGTTCAGCTATTTTATTTCGACGTGCTTTGGACTGAGCGGCCGAAAAGTCAATTATTTGCCCACGTACAGCTGCCTTAAACCCCCCCAAACTGAAAAAGGTTCTGCCGTCCCCTAATTAATTCTGAAATAATCAATTATCCATTCTCTTAAGTTGGCTACCCATTGAAGATTTAGGAGGAGGAGACGATCCATCTGCCACCTGGATCTCTTCCTCTTTCCTGCTTTAATTTCCAGCTCTAGTTTAATAAAGGAGTGGTCTGAGAATGAATCAGCCCCAGCTTCTGCATCAACGTAATTCAAATACCGAGATGTTAAAAAAAATTCAATATGAGAATCTGTTTGAAATTGACGGGTGTAACATGTACATTAACATGTATATTCGCATAATGTCAAGTTGGCTTTACGCCATGGGTCTATCAGCTGGTACTCCTGTTTTATGGCATCTAGGACTTTTTTGTTTTTGGCCTCAATTGATTCTTTTTTTGGTTAGAAGTATCTTTTTTCAAGTCTTGGATAAAGTTAAAATCCCCTCCTACAATGATCTGACCAGGTGCCCCCCTTAGTAGTTCGCTAACCTTCATAAAAGCTAAGGGATCGTCCATGATTGGGCCATAATAATTCACAAAGTTTAATGTTGTCCTGTTTAATTTAGCTTTGACCCATAGCCATCTTCCATGAGAGTCTCTCTGGACTTGCACAAACCCCAATGCCAAACTTCTGCAGAAGTAAATGGCTACTCCTCTCTTGGCCAGCCCAGCTGATGCAAAGAAAGCCTTTGAAAAAGCTCTGGGCAGAAGGAGCTTGGGTGAATTAGTTTTAAGATGGGTTTCTTGAAGAAATAAAACTTATGGCGTAAAAGAGGCCAGCCATCTTATGAGCCCTCCATATTTTTGTTTGTTTAACACCCCATTAGTATTTACCGACATAATACAACATTTACAAATCATTACTGAACCTTAAATTGCGGCTAAAATCCTTTGGAATCAAACCCCTGTTTTCCTTGCCCCACTTGCTACTGCTCTTTTTACTGCGAGACCCCCACACTACCACTCACCCTCCCCAGACAACCCCCCCGGGAAATGTGGAAAACCCCGCTAGCTACTTCTCACCCCCCTACTTCATTGTAAGGTGTCATGGAACTACACCCTAGGTGACCCCTACCCCCCGGCAATAGAAGCCATTTACATTACGCTATTTATCATTTTTCAATTAGGAGAAGAGATCTCTTTCAGCAAATCCTGAGCTTCCTCAATACTGGAAAACATATGAAATTCCCCTCTCACGAGGACACAAAGCTTGGATTGTTGGGCTATTGAAGCCTGCGCCCCTTGAGCTTTAAAGAGATAGGAAAGTTTAACAAACTCTTTGCGCCTGCGTGCAGCTACAGTTGACATATCAGAAAATATATGACATTTCGTGACTTCACTGATAGAAAATTGTCTCTGCTGTATTGCCTCGGCCAGAATCCTCTCTTTAATGTGATAGTCAGCAAAGTTAATCAGGATGGTACGTGGGATCTTTGAATTGGGCAAAGGGTGTGAGGGAACTCTATGCGCCCTTGTAATTGTGAGGTCTCCAGTGGGTTCGGACAAAACCTTCTGCTTAATAAACTACTCAACCCATTGAAGTGTTTGGGATTCCTCACTCCCCTCGGGGACCCCTACTATTCGTAAGCTCGACCGTCAAGAGTGGTTTTCAAGTCCCTTGAGTTTATTCTCTAAAATGTTTTTATCTTTGGTAGCTTTGTTTACTTTCAAAAGCATAGTACTCATTTGATCTTCCAACAGGGCGATCCTTGATTCCGCTTCTTGAATTTTTGCAGGAAAACAAGCCACTGCCTCTTCAATTTTCCCAAGACGCAGGTGGAGGGAGGCTATCTCGTTCTCTTAGGATCTCTTCATTTCTCTTATCTCTTCCAAGATAAGATTCAGCATGATCTTAATATCGATCTGTTGAGTAATAGCTCCTTCTATGGAAGATTCTGAAATGTCCTATTGTACTTCCCATCTTCCTTTTGAGCCCCAGGGGGCTGACCCGGAGATTCATGCTTGCTCCACCAGGCGTCTGGGACTGGGTCTGAGGCTGTGTCTGAGCCCCTGATTGCGGTTCTATTGTATCTACTGAAGATGATTTGGCTGGCTGGGTCTGTGACCCTAAAGGAGTTTAAGTCAAAGGTATTGCCTGACCCTCCAAGGCTTGGCCAGATTCTTGTACTGCCAGAGCAGTTGTAGAAGGAGCCTGCCCAAGCGCCTGGACTCATGGTGATAAAGATGAGGTCTGTGAGGGACTACTTGGTGCGTCTTCTGGCCCTTTCTCCATTAATCGCTGTGATTTTGTTGTAGATTTGGGGGGAGCCGTCCGTGACCAGCGCTCTATAATCTGACTGTTTAAGGTTGAGAACGTGCAATTTCTCGTCCGTGACACCCCGCTCCAGATCCCCCTCCATCTCAGCTATGTCAGTTTCCAGGCGGACCACTTCTTCCCTCCCGCACCTCCTAGCATGGGAAATAAGAGACAAGGCTTGCCCCCGGATCACCGTTTTATAACCTTCCCAAAGGGAGATAGCAGACGACACTGACCCCACATTATCTTTGAAGTAGTGATCGATGGACTTAACCAGTTCAGCGTGAACAGCAGGGTTACGTAAATACCAGGGGTAATTTGGCGCAACTCTTCCCTCCGCCCCAGGAACAACCTCCATCTGCAACAATAGAGGGGAATGGTCAGAAATACCTCGGGCCAAATGTCGCACCTCGCCGATCATTCCAGCCTGGAACGCTGGCATAAGTATATAATCAAGTCTCGAGAGACTCCCGAGTGGAAGGTGTATTGTGCCTGTCCCGGGTGCATCAGTCTCCAGCAATCTATAAGTCCTAAAGTATCTAGAAAGCCACCCAACCAGGCCTGGGCTCTAGGGAGGTAACTGGGGGGGTGACGGTCCTCCGTACCGGATACAACAGCGTTAAAATCACCCCCTAGCACCAGAACCCCCCCCAGGGAGTCCCAGGACCAAACGCCCCAAGTCCGCGAATGTAGCCGCCTGCAATCCAGGCGGCACATAAACAGCAACAAGCAAAACAGTTCTACCCTCCTATCTCCCCACCAATGCCGCATATCGCCCTCTATCATCGTGGAGCACCTCGTCCACCTCCAACGGGAGAGAGGCCCTGACCAAGATACCCACTCCCCTAGAGCCAGAAGTGAAACCAGAGTGAACAGCTAGGCGATAGCCCCGCCTATTCAGGGCATGGAAGGAGTTCCCAATCAGATGTGTCTCCTGCAGGAAAACAATGTCGGGCGAGATCCGTTTCAAAAACTGCAACACCACCCCGCGCTTGATCCTATCCCCCAGTCCGTTCACATTCCACGAGAGTATTCTCAATCCCTTACCCCCCACCCCGCTCCCGTGCATGATGCCCACATCCCGGAGAACACAACCAGAACAAGTCAGCAGCTATCCTCACATTGCCTTGTGAAACAAATAAACATTCCCCAACTCCCCACCTCCCCACCAACCTTCCCGTTACAACTCCCCCCACCCTGCACCCCGGCGTGAGCCCATGTAGCCCCCCCAACTTGCAGTGTGCCTGTCGCCCTAACATTAACTATTGCTACAAAAAGAAAACCCCTGAGGAGGAAAGAGCCTCACTGAGCACCCCACAACCCCCGGGCATTGAAGGATAAGGTGCTGAATAGAAACACCAAACCAAAATATGGAAGTGCCATCACAATAGTCAGTCACCGGGAACCAAAAGTCCACTCCTGTCCAGCCACGCCCGCTCCATTCCCCTCGATCTGTCCCTCTCGACGTCGTTGCTGAGGCAAAGTATCAAGCCAATCTCCAACCTCCTCCGGCCGGTCGAAGAAGTGCGTCCGATCCTCAAACTCAACCCGCAACCTGGCCGGAAAGAGCATCGCATATTTCAGGTCCATGTCTCTCAGTCGCCGTTTGACACCCATGAACTCCTGTCGCTGCTTTTGGACCAATTGTGTGAAGTCCGAGTAGAAACTTATATGAGTGTTCTCGAACTTCGTCGGCCCACTCACCCTCGAGGCCTGCAGTATAGCGTCCCTGTCCCTGAAATGAAAAATTCTGGCGATGATGGGCCGTGGGGGAGCGCCCGGTTTGGGCTTACCACCCGGAACTCTATGGGCCCGCTCAACCGCAAAGAATTTACTCAAGCCTTTGGGTGCGAGATGGTTGATCACAAGGTCTTCCACCAAGAGGTCAGCAGCAGGAACCTCCGATTTCTCCGGCACCCCGATTATGCGCACATTCTTCCGCCGAGCCCTACTTTCAAAATCCTCCAATCGACGGGCAGACAAAGCAGTAGACGTCCGCAGATTACGGACCTCGGTTTGCAGGTCAGACACATCCGTTACCAGACTCGACGTCGTCAGACCCAAGGATTTGACCTTTTCATTCATTTGTGAAAGGTCCGCTCTGACTAGGTTAACGTCGATCAAAACTGTGTCCAATTTATGGGCCAATGTATCGAATCGCTGGCCGACCGCCGCTTTCATCTCTTCGATGGCACCCATGACGTCCTGTAGTGTTAACTCCGTTGACGATCCCGGGCCATCCTTGGATCTTTCCGGCGACTTATGCGGGCCACCAGGAGAACCTCTCGACTGGGTATAGCGGTCCATGCTGTTAGCTTGGGTATGGGCTCCCCGCCTAGTCGTCTTGGATTTTTGCTTATCTCCGTCCAATCTAGCCGCTATTGTCTGATGGGCGTCAAGGGTGTCGGCCACCAACACGATGAACGAGCACTGGAGAACCAATCTAGAACGCCTCGGAGACCCCAAAGGGTAGTCCCAGCTAGTGGCCAAGAGCAGGCAGGGTACCCAATCGTCTCTCTGTAAATGTGTAATGACAATCCAAGGCCCCTCAGGTTCAGCGAGGAGACCCGAAACCGAAAGTGAAAGCAGGGGGTGCACACCGGCCCACGTCCTGCATGCCGTTGTTGTTCACTTTCTGCCCGGGCACCATGCCAACTCGAGTCCGGGGCCAGGTCTGGAGTAGGCCGCCAACTTGGAGTCGATACTATTCCGGCTCCCGATGTCCGATTTGAATTTGGACAGCAGGTATCACCTCCACATAGGTTCGCCCGTGTAAGCCCGTCGATAAAATCAGGATCAATTCAGGATAGACGTGGGAGGTTGCGGAGGCCCTCTGGAGCCCTGTGCCTACGCGGCCATCTTGGTTACGCGCTAGGCTCCTCCCCGAAATAAACACTGTTGAGGTCTTCTCTGGTGCTATTGCTTTTAACAAGTCAGGGAAAAAGTGGAGAGGAACAGGTACTGTACAACGATTTCTGACCCATCCACCAAGGTTAGACCCAGTAACTTGTCCGCTTCTATGTGTAGTGATTATAGCCTTTACAGCTTGAGGGTGTCTGGCAATAAGCTTGGAAAAAATATGTTGTCATCCCCTGATCCCTTGCATATTTAAGGATTCTCTGTACTGTTATACAGGACTCTTTGGATGATGGGTGAACAGGTGGTTTGGGAGGTGCAGAGGCTGTGTTCTTGGAAGGTACACCACTGTACACTGCCCAAATTGGACCTGTCTGGTATAGTTAGGCTTTCCTGTTTTAGCTTCCATTTTTGGTAAATTCTGGTGGTGTTTTTTCAGTGTTTTCAAGTGATTTCCATACCTTCAAAAAACAGTGGTTATAAGTGGCTACATATTTTTGCGCCATTAAAAACAAAAAAACGGTGTTTTTTCCGATGCTTATAGAAGTTTTTGCTTTTATTATTACTTGCTTTCTGCACTAGTAGTGCATGGTATGTATTCAGTGCACCTACAGTGTAAATGAGGTCCAAATTCATTTTTACAAATCAAACTTATCTTAGTACACCCTACAATACTTCTTTAGTGAGTATTTGGTCACGCACGCTTGCTCTTTCCTTCCCATGTAAACTTTTATCTGTGAAAAGGCCCTCTCAACATTGGCACTTGAGACAGGCAACGCCAAAATAGCCAGTATACAATTTGCTAACTCTGGCCACTGACTTAGCTTTCCATGTCAATTCTGGTGCACCTGAAGATTGTGATTCTCTGTGACAGGTTCTGCAACATATGCATTGAACTGGGCGCATATGCCCTCAGAGTTATTGAAGCTGTCAGAAACTCTGGAAAAAATTTCCCTTTACGGCAGGGATCTATAACTTGTGCATGGTACCAGAGTGAGGCTTCATTGATTTCAAATGCCATGGTTGGAGAAAGGCTATTTCTGATACATTGTAAAATAAAAGTTTCTGAATTGCTCCTCAACAACATTTCTTTGCTCACCAAGTGGTAAGCACTCTAACATGGAATATGTTGCAGTGCGAAAGTCACTAAAAGTGTCGCCCAGCCTACTCTATAAACCAATTATGCTGATCACTTGGTAGAAAAGGGTGTTTTCAAACTCTACATTTTTTTATTATGTCCACTACAGCAGTCATGCTTTCCTGAAAAAAATCTAAGAATGTAGTAGAGTGTACTTTTTTTCAAATCACTATCAATATGTGATCAAAGATTCTCACATTTCTTACCTTTGGCATCATCACTCAGCAAAGGTTCTGTAAACGGTTTCCACATGGACAATATAGCATTTATGGCCTCTAGGACTGAGAACCACCAGCTAAGTGACACAGTTGGGATGACTCTTTCTTTGATGCCCCACAAAGCACAAAATGAGAAATATTAGCATTTTAGTTTCTGTGCATAACAAAACTGTGCACCAGAATGGACTAAAAGGTCCATTCTGGTCCATTCTTCATAAACTCTGAAGATTGTAAAGATGCTTTCAGCATACCATCTAACAAGTGGCAACGATCTCTTTCAGGGAAGCACTTCAGCTCAGGTATCGATTTTGAAAGATCATCACACAATTTTTTCATATACGTAGCTGAATCACTAGAAATACAAACAAAATCACTCCAATCTTTGCTTAACTTGGTAAGAACTTTTTGCAGCAGCATTCCAAGTGACACTGCGCTCCATGTTTTCCAAAAGTCTGGTGTCATGTTATCACCAGTATCCCAGATGCTTTGTGACTGCACTCTTTCACATATACCAGTCACTATACCTTACATTTAATGTTTAAAATCTGGGGTGTTTGACAATTCACCTACTATCAACACTGACTCACTAGAAAAGAGGGCTGAAATAGCAAGGGTTTTTACCCATTCTCTGTGGGTAAATGTGATAGTGCATATTAGGAAAGATTCTCATGAAACCTACAGTTTTCCTATCAGTGAAAAACTCAAATGTACCCGAAAAAATCAAATATGATTTTGATATTTCCTGATTCTCTACAGTTTATAAAATAAATAAACAACACCTAAAACATGCTTCTAACCCCTGTATCTTTAGACCAAAGACAACAAAACTGAAAAAAGGAAGTAGAAACAATAGTTTAGTGACATCCCTAAACAACAAAACTCAAGCAGAATAATGTTAGCCCAGTCTTACTTACTGCTACCTCATATAAAAAAGTTACATTGTATTGGCCCCTGCAGGAAGAAATAAAAATGACTATTTTACTCTCCTTTTCCTTTTTTTGAATGGCATTTAGTTTGTGAATTTGCAGCGTTTTTTTCCGTGTTTATATGTTTACACCGGTGAGGGCTATTTCCCTTCCGGTGGGGTTTTATCAGTTATTATAGGTTTAAACCTAAAACCAGACAGCCTAGGTATAGTTCATCTTCAGGGGGAGAGGGTTGACCCAGAAACAGTCAACTTTAACCCCTTCAGTGCCACGCCCTTTCCCCGGGCGGGGCGGGGTTCATGACGAGATAGTCTCGTCATGGGCACAGCGCAACCGTGCTCTATGACGAGACTATCTCGTCATGGGCACTGAAGAGGTTAAGAGGTGGGGTCATTTCTCCCCTTTACAAAATGAAACAAAATATTTTACTTCAATAAGTTTATTCATCTGTTGTGTTACTTCCTTTTTAATTTGATAAATATTCTAACATGGGTATAAATGTGTTATTGTAGTTCTAGAGAGCTGCTCTAGGTCTGTGGACTTTCTATGTCTCACATGCCATGTACCCTACAGAAGAAACCAGAGGGAAGTTCTGTAGGTTCGTAATGCAGGTGATTGATGGCATCTTCTAAAGAAAGAATGGGCATCTATCTTTGCAATAGGGTAGAAGATCTGCGTGCATCTCAAAGCACTATTGAGAGTGATCTGTGTCGGGTGACTGGACACGGATAGAATAGAGGTAAGCGTTCTCATAAAATTTCCTATTGCGATTCATGACTTTACTTAGTATAATGATGGCATCTTCCTGGGATACGGCAAACTATTTCTTAAACATTTTTGCTTATGGTGGACAAAAGCATGCAGCGGACTAGTTTCAACTTTGGAAAAAGGGCACATAATGTTCTATCTTTCTAATGCCTCTGTCCCTGTCCAGCTGTGATCTAAGGTAGCGAGGATGGCACCGGTACAGGTGGGGAGCCAGCCAGGGAGAGGAGGTTTGTAATTTTAGATATTTATTCTCAACCCGATTCTCTTTGGTTGTGATTTTATTTCCATTTTTTTATAATAGTAACTCTCTCCTTCAATACATCACTGCACAAGTTTGTCATTCCTTTGGGATCAATCCAATTATTCATATGTGCCCTCTTACTGCTCACAGTATTGAAGCTTGCATATGCAAAATTTCTTGTCTCCCTTCACATGGTGTAGCGGAGGTTTCTCTTTGTTCCTCCATGAAACTTCACTCCCGCTCCATTGGAAGTCCTTAAAAACAGTTTCAGCTACTCTCTTACATTGTTGCCATTCCATTTCATCCCGAGACGGGACACGAGCTGATGCCCATGTGGCCATTATGGTCTATTTTTGTAGATCACAAGCCTGTCGTCGGGGGCATCACTCTGACGTCCATATTCTTGCATTGACATACACAAAAACACCACTAGTATCACCCAATCACCAGTGTTGAGTCTCCTTTTCCACATGAATGAAGAAACATGAAACAGTCAATTTTCTACTAAATGCAAAAATTATAGGTAATGCACACAATCACAACCCAAGAAACTGATTAAAACAACATAGTATGTGACCACATGTTCCCCTTCTACTGCATTGTCTCAGCCTTCTATCTTACATGAATGAAAAGTTTCTAGAAGCCAGTATTACTCACCCACACCGGACGGAGGGGCCATTAATAAAACTAGTCTCTGAACATGCCAGAATGTATATAGTACCAAAATTGATAGCTTTTGTGACATACCTCTTCTGCCTGAAAGAGTGCAGTCTTTTTCATACACAGCCAGTATGGTATGAGTCCCAGTGGAAGCATATCACTACAATGCATGACTTTAAAAAGCAGACCTTTACCTTGTGCGTTGGAAATGATACATTTTTGCGTGGTATTCCCCAGACCTTTGCCTTTTTTAGCTAAATATTTTGCTGACCATGATCTTCCTGTACACTTGACCACTGATAACCAGTGCTAAGGCGCTTGTGCTCTCCCTTTAAACATGATACGATTGGCATACACCTAATTGGCACATTTAATTTACTTATAAGTCCCTGGTATATGGTACTATATGTACCTAGGCTAGTAGCACTGTACAACATGTCTACAAGCCTGCCCATGCAGCCGGTGTGCCCAATTGTACACTGCCATTTCAATCTGTCAAAATAAACCTTTTGTTAGGCTCACACCTTCCTTTTTAATATTTTTAAGTCACCCCTAAGGTAGACCTTAAAAGCCCAAAGTGCAGGGCGCATGGTATTTAAAATGTGGGAAATGTAAATGTAAGGTTTTACATGCCCTGGCAGCAAAATACCTATATCTTCGTTTTCATTGCAGCAAAGCTGGCACTCCAATAGAAAAGCACTTGGTTACATTATAACTCCGTAAACTTGCATAAACTCTGCATAGGGCTGGCTAGAAAAATGATTCAAGGACTCATTGTAAAAGGAATTTAAAATCCAATCAAATAGTAAAGTAGTTTTCTGCCTAAACCAAAAACTGCAATACTGTCAGTGTCCAGGTGTTACCTGCACCCGCTGGCTCCCTGGAGTGAGATGTGTATTCTAGAGGCCTGTCCAGCTTCCCAGCTTATCAGTATTAACTGGATCTGACCTGGTCCTCTCTGCTGACCTCTGTGGGGTGGGAGCGAGTACTGACCCTGAAGTGTTATCCTCAACATACTGGAGCCTGGGCTGGAGTCAGGGTACACTTCTCCCTGCCTAACTGAAGGTTTCACTGGATTTGACACAGAGCTACCCCATGCAGCTCCTGACTGGAAGACTCATAATATTCAACCCAGAGTAACACAAAGCCCCACAGACCCACACCATGCAGCTCCCCACTGAAGGTTTTACTGGATCAAGTACCGAGCAATTACGTTGCTGTTGCATCCGTATGTAAAACTCTCACGCCCTGATGAGGCCCAAATGAATGTGGCGGAAACGCGTCGACCATACAATACGGAGGAGTCCATCAGACTTGGATTAATGTTAAAAAATTGTGTACATGTTCCTTAAAACGGGTTGAGGGTTGAAGAATCCCCTGGAATGTGTATAGGACGACCTCTTTTTGTTACGGATGGTTTTTCGAGAATTACATTGCTGTTGCATCCATATGTAAACATAACGGACAGGAAAGATTGTTTATGGGTATATATGTGTATGTAGTTTGTATTTCTTTATATTTGTCTTTATGTTTTTTTTGGTAAAAATCAGATAAAATATATATTTTTACAACTACTTTTGGCGTTAGTATCGGTTTGACAATAAAAGAAATAAAAAATTGTAGAAATGTAGGACTCACAGATAGGGACTGATATATTTTTTCCATACATATAAGTATTGGTTTATCAGTTCCGCTGCACCGCTGTTTATTCCCAGAGTGTATCTCTTGCCCAGATGCAGTAGGATTATTAGGGCATACCCCGTTTTTTGGAACAGCAGAGCCACAGCAGCCTCACCAGATCCAACGTAGAGTGACACAGAGCCCCCACAGAGCCGCGCCGCATAGCCCTTGCATCGAAATCAGATGGTAAAAATCCAGAGGGACAAACTTTCTCCTTTATCTGGTCCGCACCTCATCAAGGTCAGCCTGAACATGCGACTTTGACCTGGTCCACTACGACTAGATACTGCACAGTTGACATGTCTTTTGACCCTATTTTTACCTAAAACTTTAAAATCTCATAACTTTGGTTCTACTGATGGTATTTTTGTTAATTTGGTTTCATTTTATTTATTAAACCCCTCTCTATTTTTCAAAATAGGTCTGAGAATTTTGTTGTGGTGTGTTTCTATTTCATCTCTGTTTGAGTATTGCATAAATAATTTGCACATTCTCTCTAAGTGAAGCCTGACTGTGTTTGTGCCAAGCTACCAGAGGGTTAAGCACAGGTTTATTTTGTGACTTTTGTTTCTCATCCGGGTAAGGAGTGGGATTATTATTTGAAGTGGGTTCTCACCCCTTTCGACCAGTAATCCAATTTCTTAAAAGCCATATTTTAAAACACATGGCCTTTCAATGTTATTTTAATGTAGGAAAAGTTATTTTTCTGGATTAAAAAACAGTGAACAATTTTTAATAAACAGTTCAAAAGAAATACTTTTCATCATTAGTCTAAATGAAGTTTCTCTAACCAAGATGGTGGCTGAAATGACTATCGAAGGTCAAAACAATTTGAAAACATTACTCATAACTATAAATATTTTTTTTGCTGGAAAATTATTGGGGAAAAAAGACAAACTATTCGTCCTTATTATTTTAAATGATGCTAAAACTTAAAAGAGTATGAATTGAAGCATCTATGATTTTGCGCCCAGAGGTACAGCCTCTAAGCTGACCATACGCATTTCTGAGGTACACCAGAGGAAAGAGAACAATGACAGTAAAGTAAGTATATTGCATAACTTGTCTGCATATTTACAAAGGAATACTCACTCCTAATAAAATTGATACTATTTGTTTTTTCCTAGCAAACAAAATACCTAATACTCTGTATCATTTTATCAGAATAAACAAAGAGAGAGGTCCAAGCACATCACATCTTAGTTAAAGACATCGGAATAATAATATTTGTAAATTAATCCGATGCATATTGTAAAATAAATTAGAATTAATAACTTTTTTTTTCACAGAGCACAACTTAGGGCCCTATTAGGATGTTGGGCAGAGTTTCCTCTGCCCGACATCGTCTCGGTCATGGGATGACCGACACCCAGTCGGTGGTCCTGACCAACTAATTAGGATGCGACCGAACACTGTTCGGTCGCATTCCTATACTTTACAATGGGAGCATGTATTCCGGCATGTTCCTATTGTAAAATAGGAGCTGCAGTTCATCCCTGTACCCCACGGCTGGCACCTCAAGGTGCCTGCCACGGGGTGCAGGGATAAACAGGGGGGAACCATAGGGGATCCTGCTGGGGGCCCCCAAAAGTCGGGTTCTGACAGCCTTTCCGTGTCAGAAACGCCGGCACGGAAAGGCTGCCAAAACTCCACATCGTAATCCCTAGGGCTGAAAGAGACGCCCATGGGATTACTGGCTGCATTTCGACTGGCAGACGGGCTCGCCAAGCTCGTTGGAAGCCATTCGGAGTGACCATTCAGATTCCTTTCTGACCACCTCCATCATAATGAGGCGGTCGGAAAGGAATCTAACTGACATATTACGATGTGGTCGGAAAGGCTCCGACCGACAGTCGAAGTCTTTTCCGACCACATCATAATCGGCCCCTTATTTGTGAAAGAAAAATCAATTATGTGGCATTTTTAGAAATTATTAAATGACACAAACATGTTTAACATTGCAACATTTGTTTTTTATTAACTTTAATAACACCAGTAATAAATTGTGTTAAAAACACATCAACCATTAAAAATATATTTCTTTCTACAGGGTTAAAACACTAACCAGTTTTCATTCCACAGAAAGAATAGGCAAAGTTAATTATTGTTTTGTTGGAATGGAGAATGATCTTCAATATCAGGATACCAAATTCATTTTTTTACCTTTTCTCTTCACGAAAAACAAAGACATTAACCCATGAGAAACAAAAACCAAACAAACAGACAACCTAAACAAGCTCCATTCACCAAAGGTAAATTAAACCCAGTTTTAGTAACAACCAACAATTAAGCAGTATAATGTTTCTTTAAACAAGAATATAACAAAACAAAACAAAAATTGTCAAATTTAAAAACCGAAAACAGAGAAAATTTTACATTTTTTCCCCTGGTCAAAACAGGGCAAAAATATGCACACAAGGAAAAACATGCCCACATATTACTTTTTTTAAGATAGAAATCAAGCTTATAAAAAACACAGACAAAGCTGAATATATCCTTTCTAAACATGGGAACAGACTCCTTAAACCTGGTTGATACATTTACTGTACGGAGAGATTTACTGAGCCCAGGATTCATTGGAGGTGTGTGAGGTACTTTTCAGCTCGCTGCAGAGGCAGAGCCATTACTCTTGATGATTTTGTTGAGCAGACAATGAAGCATAATCTCTCTGCCTGTGAAACAGAGTTTGAAGTGAGAGAAAATGTCCTGCATTTCAAGATGCTTTGTGCTACCTCCAATGAACCCAGTGGCTCAGTATTAATTAAGGTATCCCAAAACATACCCATGAATGTTGCTAGCAATATGCCCACTGTCCCCAATTTTAGAAGTATGGTTCAAGACAAAACAGGCAAGCAATGTGGAACTAACACAACCTAAAACATATAGAGCCTGATTATAATGCCAGTCGGACCGCATTCTGTGGTCCTGTCGGAGGGGGTCAGACCGTCAAAGGTCTGTTCGGAAGCAGTCGGTCCGATGGACGGATTACTATGCATGCATTGTGTACTCTGACTGCTGAAAGACTTCCTACTCCGAAAGCTTTTCTCTAGCCGTCAAGATGGCATTCAGAGACAAACTGCATCCATTGAGCTGTACAGGGATCTCCAAATGCCGTCTGGATTTTGAAATGGGTTTCCAACTACCCAACCATGGTGGTCCAACCAGCTGCCTCGAGTCATCAGAAACAAAGGAAAAGTTGTGAATACTCAGCTGATTCCACTTCTCCCCAACAGACTCCAGAATGGATCCCTTCCTCCAGGTCACCGCTGCACCTCAGCAGCTGCACCCCCAAGTGGATGCTCCTGTGGGCGGCGAAATCCAGGTAAGTCCTCATGTGGCATGTATCTCCATTGACTGGACTGTGCACATATCGCCACACTCCAGCAATGGGGTACATGGTGCACAAGGCGTCCCCACATGCATCATGCATGTGTGTACAACTGCACATGTTTCCTGTGCATTTGTATCCACTTGCAGTGACATATCAGGGGAGCGTGACACCACCGATGATGAGAATAGTGAAATCTGGATGATGGATTTGACATTTAAATCAATGTCCCATCAATTTTCCTATATTCATACTACTCATTCTGATGTAACTAGAACAATAATACCACTGGTATTCAATATGCTATCTGACAAACAGTCCTCAAAATACACTGAATTTCTGTCAGTAATATGATTGAAAACACTAAACAAAAGTCCTAGGAAAATAACAATTGACTGTGAACTGCAAATGTTTTATACCAATAAAAAATAGGTACCCGGATACTCAAATTCAAGGAGGTTTTTTTCAGTTTCCCTGGCATTTTTTTGCAGTCATAATGGAAACAAATTAACAAATCCTTAGCTGAAGAAAATGTGGTAATGTCCAAACTTTAATTTGAAATTCAAAAATTAAGGGGCATATTCTCAAGGAGCTATCGCTGAGTTTCCGGGAATTTAGCGCATCCAAAGTCGCGATAAATCTATCGCCCCATTGTTGAAATGAGGGTTCTTATGCAAAGGTTTTAGTTTGAAGACCTTTATTGGTTAACATGCGTGGGAGAAAGAAAAAACCATGACCGCTCATCCTGATATTCCCGCTACAACTGCCAAACCTAAAGAACAAGCGGAGTTGGAACGAGAACTCCAGAATGAGTGACACATTAAATAACAATAGCGCCCGAGAGCCGGCGCGCGAAACCGACAAGTTGTCTTTAAAGGAACAAAGACAACTTGTCAATACAACATTAGTTTCCCGTTTTTCTAACTTCTGAGATCGTGCATCGTGTAAACGCCCTGGCAGAGGTGACGCCGCTTGGAGGAATTTGGAGGTCGAGTTTCCTCCAAGCTTGGTTGGTTGTGAGTACGTTATTAAAAATTTCATTTTTTTAAATTACTTCATTGCCTCTGTGCCCCTCACTTTGGCAGTTCAACCACCCTCCCTGCAGTTAAAATGAAGGGCTCCTCGAGCCCTGCAGCGCTGTCTTCGTCACATCAGCAGCCTTTGATGCCTTGATGTGCCGAGAACCACCCGGCTTTCCGTCCTGCTGCGTGACGCCACTTTGTAATCACAAACTCCTACTTACTCTGCACACTTGCCAACCACGCTTTGTTGTTTTACATGCGGTTGCCAACCATGTTTTATTCCCTTGAAATAAAGTCAATTGTAACTGCGTCTTCATGCCGCCCCAATACTTTTCTTCCACCATGCTCGTTCTTCAATTCCCAGCCTCCTCGTGCCCCGAGCAGGCTCTTTGGTTGTGCTGCCTCCTTACTTAATTTTGATGGTAGCCGAGCCTTCAGGGAACCCTTTTGGAACTTTACTATGCCAATGGAGGCGAGGATACTCGTGTTTTTCAAGTTCACCCTGCTTGCCATGTGTACGGATTACTTGTTACTCATTTGACTTTTACATCATTTACTTGTACTTTGTTCACCACGCTGCATCTGATTCACAAAACTACTATGCGTTAACTTGCTATCAGCAACCTTAACTGTTCTTTTTCCCCATTTATGGTGGTTGCGGGCACTCATATTTAAAATAAGTACTTCACGATGTATTTTTACAGTCATGTATGAAATAAGTACTTCACGATGTGTTTTTACGGTCATATCTAAAATAAGCACTTCACGATGTATTTTTACTGTTATATTTAAAATAAGCGCTTCCCAGTGTATTTTTACAGTTATATCTAAAATAAGTACTTCACGATATATTTTATAGTCATATTTAAAATAAGTACTTCATGATATCTTTACAGTCATATTTAAAATAAGTGCTTACAGTCAAAATAAGTACTTTGCTATATATTTTGTTGTTTCATGTGGTGCTACCACATCTTATGCGCATTTATACATAATGCATTTACGTTGTTGTTTCATGACCTGCTCGACACCGTCTCACCCGACGTCGCTTTCTTCACTGAAACCTGGACCAACCCATCCTCCGGCCCCGACCTCGCCACAGCCATCTCCGACGGATACAAGATCCGTAGGAAAGACCGTCCGCTCAGAACCGGGGGGGAGGGGCTCGCCATCATCCACAAGAACCACCTCCTACTCACCACCTCCAGCTCCGACGACCCCGACACCAACACAGAGCATCTCCACTTCCAGCTCCAGTCCAGCGCCTCCTCCACCCTATGCGGCACCCTCATGTACCAACCTCCGGGACCGCGAATCCGTGCTGCCATGACCATCAATGAACTCGCAGCGCCCCAAGCCATCGCCTCCCTAAACTACATCCTACTCGGGGACCTCAACTTCCACCTCGACGACCAGGACGACCACGACTCCATTGCCCTCCTTGACAACCTCACCAACCTCGGGCTGAAGCAACTGGTCAGCACCGCCACCCACAGAGCAGGACACACCCTCGACCCCGACTTCACGGGAGGGACCAACATCAGCTTCAGTCGGACCACTGAACCCTCCTGGACGGACCACCACTGCGTCCATTTCACCTACCAGACTTCCCCCGCACCCAAGCCTCCAACTCGCCCGCCGCGGAGGAACTGGAGCAAGGTCACAGAAGACTTGTTAACCTCTGCCCTCCTCCTAGCCCCTCCCTCGGGCTCGGCCAACCCCAACGACTCTGCGGAACAGCTCCACCACTGGATCACTGGTTGCGCAGATAAACTCGCCCCCCTCCGACGCCCCACCAATCAACACCAGCAGAAAGCCGCCTGGTTCACCATAGAACTACAAGAAGCCAAGCGAACCTGCAGACATCTTGAGAAATCCTGGCGTCACTTGAAAAACACCGATACCCTTGATGCCCACAGAACTGCCTTAAAGACCTACCACCAGCTTATAAGAAACACCAAATGGACTTTCATCCGGGAAAAGGTCCTGAGCAACACTTCAAACGCCAAGGAACTGTCCAGCGTCATAAAGGAATTCACTAAGCCCCCCTGCGAGTCCACAGACATCACACCCTCCCAGGAACTTTGCAACAAACTGAGCCCATTCTTCCATCAGAAGATCAGGAACATCTACGACAATTTCAGTGAACAGACGCCGTACACTATCATGGCCCCCACCGTAAACACAGGTAACCGTACCATCAAGGCTTGGGACCCCTCCATCACAGAAGTCATCACTGCAACCATGTGGAAAACCCACTCAGGAGCCCCTACGGACCCCTGCCCTCCCCACGTATTCCACAGGGCAGCCGCCACCATAGCACCTGAGCTACACCGGACCATCACCTCCTCCTTCGAAACGGGCTTCTTCCCCAGCATCTGGAAAAGGGCAGAGGTGAAGCCCCTCCTGAAGAAGCCCACAGCCGACCCTTCAGATCTGAAGAACTATCGACCCATCTCCCTCCTACCTTCCCCGGCCAAAGTCACAGAGAGACTCGTCAACACCCAACTAACCACCTTCATCGAAGCAAGCACCGAGACCGCCCTCCTCGCCGCCACCGATGACATCCGCCGGCTACTGGACTAGGGACAGACCACAGCCCTCATCCTACTGGACCTCTCAGCAGCCTTCGACACTGTCTCGCACCACACCCTGGCATCCAGACTCTATGACGCAGGAGTTCATGACAACACCCTCGACTGGATCAGATCCTTCCTGACGGGCCGAACTCAAAGGATCAGACTGCCTCCGCTCCTCTCCAGACCCACCGACATCATCTGCGGGGTACCTCAGGGGTCATCTCTGAGCCCAACCCTCTTCAACATATACATGGCCCCTCTCACCACCATTGTACGTCGACACGGACTCAACATTGTCTCCTACGCCGACGACACACCGCTCATTCTCTCACACATAACCCCGAGGACACCAGACGCAACTTCCAAGAAGGAATGAAGAACGTGGCAGAATGGATGAAGGACAACTGCCTGAAACTGAACTCTGACAAGACCGAGATCCTCATCCTTGGACCCTGCCAGTCAGCCTGGGACCACACCTGGTGGCCCGCCTCCCTCGGCACGCCGCCGGCCCCCACCGACCACGCTCGAAACCTAGGCATCATCCTCGACTTCTCCCTCTCCATGCATCGCCAAATTAACTCCGTGGCCTCCACCACCTTCAACTGTCTTCGCATGCTCCGTAAGACGTTCAAATGGATCCCCGCGGACTGCAGGAAAACCATCACCCACGCACTTGTCACCAGCAGACTGGACTACGGCAACGCACTTTACGCCGAGACTAACAAAACCCTGATCCACAAATTACAAACCATCCAGAACACCGCCGCCAGACTAGTGCTGGGTACGCACCGTCGCGAACACATGACCCCACATCTCCGTGCACTCCACTGGCTGCCCGTGAAAGATAGGATCACTTTCAAGCTCCTCACCCACGCATACAAGAGCCTCAACGATGCCGGCCCAACATACCACAACAATCGACTCTCCTTCCACGTGCCCGAAAGAAACCTCCGGTCAAAGAACCTCGCCCTGGCAGAAGTCCCTCGCATCCACAGTACCAGAACAGGCGGGAGGGCTTTCTCCTTCATCGCGGCAAAAACATGGAAAACGCTCCCTGTGAGCATCAGACGCTCCCCTAACCTGGAAACCTTCAGGAAGGACCTCAAGACCTGGGTCTTCAAGTGACACGGAGCAGCGGATCTCCCCTCCCCGTAGCGCCTTGAGACCCTCACGGGTGAGTAGCGCGCTTTAAGTCCACTGATTGATTGATTGATGTGGTACTGCCACATGCTATGCGCATTTTACATTTCGCATTTACGTTGTTTCACCCATTCACAAGCCGGTGCAAACAGCCGATATCACCAGTTTTCCAGCGATAGCATGCTCACAAAATATCGCCACTGATGATCCCGGCAACTATGGCTAATGAGATGCAGAGTAGGCATTCCCGAGCAAACAGCAGCAACAACACCACACCTCAACATTCTCAACGACCAGCCACATCGGCGATAAGATCACAAAACAGGCAATAAGGCGCGTTAGCAGCAGGAAACTAACACCTGCTCTAACCTGGTGTAAAGTCGGACGACAACCGGCAGCAGCCAAGGGAGCAAAGGACATAGCCAAACATAAAGATGCCCACGAGCAACTGAACATGCAGCCCGGAGCCTCAATAGGGCAACAACACACACCACCACACGCCCCCCGGAACTCCCCCCCTTTGGACAAAGAGAATGCACATCAACTCCACGAAACCAGGAACCAAACAAATCGCCTGAAGTCGCACAATCACAACACCTAACATACAGGTGTGGCCAGAAAAATGGAAACACATATTCATATCATTTAATCAAAATGAAACCTTTATTACAGATTAACTAAAAAACAACAATCATGAAGAGGCATGGTGGGGCATTCTGTAAGTCACAGCCTGCAAGACAGAAATACAGATAAGAAGGTGTCTCATGCGCCCATCAAAGTACAGAGAGACAGAGAATGAAAGAGAGCGAGAGAGAGAGAGAGAGGGGGGAGAGAGAAAGAGAGGTAGAGAGAGGGAGAGAGAAAGAGAGGGAGAGAGAAAGAGAGGGAGAGAGAAAGAGCGGGAGAGAGAGGGAGAGAGAAAGAGAGGGAGAGAGAGGGGAGAGAAAGAGAGGGAGCGAGAAAGAGAGGGAGAGAGAAAGAGATGGAGAGAGAGGGAGAGAGAGAGAAAGAGAGGGAGAGAGAGAGAAAGAGAGAAAGAGAGGGAGAGAGAAAGAGAGGAAGAGAGGAAGAGAGAAAGAGAGGGAGAGGGAGCGAGAGTGCCAACACTGCGGACCCAGGACTCACTGCTCACCTGCTGCCACCGGTGTGTCTCCAACCACTTGCTGGTATACACTGCAGTCCCCCAGGTCCCTTATCTGAAACAGTCCACAGAGACATGAAAGGCAGAGTTCATACAGTTGCACAAGCCATCATCGTGTGCCCACCCCTGCACACACAGGCTGCCGCACCCCAGCCCCTCCCGCCGCCCAGCAGTGATTGCCCACCCCTGCCCAACCCGGCCTCACTGCTCACCTTCCAACACCGTCATGTCTCCAAGAGGGCAGACCATGTGCCGGTGGGAGCTCTAAGCCCAGGGCCTGCGACCATGGCACCCTCCACATCATGCAGCCCCGCACCGTGGGCCACCAGGACACACACTTGATTCTGGGTCTTGATTACGCAATGTCAGAGACCATATCAGTGCACAAGGCATCATCGCAGGCTGCACACCCGCTCAGCAGTTCAGGTGCCCCTATCTCACTGCACCGCAAGACACCGTCCTGTGGCGGTGTGGCTGCCGCAGTGTATCTGGTGCCACCAAGTCTGTGCACCACTAGCCATGGACCATTTATGATTGAGTCACTTGGTGCGGATGCCATCATGTCTCCCCCGGCCATGGTCAATGTGAGGTGGCAGGGTGCTAGGCCCTCATGTATAAGTGAAAACCACACGGAGACACCCAGTTAGAGAGTGGAAATGGTGTCCAGCACGTGCACCCGGCCCTTATTATTGGCAGGGTCACATGTCCCATGACGCCAGTGCTGGATGGGTGTGGTGTGGGTGTAAACCTGCCATGAGGGAGTGGCTGTGGCATGCTGTCAACTAGACCTGTGAGCAAAAGATCACTACAGGAAGGAACCGGGGCATGTAGCGTTGCCATCCCCCCCCTGTGAGCGTAAGCGGAATGGGCCATCCTGATGTATGCCAGTCCCGTGTAAGGGTGTGAACAATGTCCCCGGGGCTCTGTGCATGGTTCCGTCCTGGGCTGGACAAGGAAGTAACTAATGGATGTGTTGCTGTTGTGGTGTCGGTGCCACCCAGACTGTAAACGGCAATGTGTTACCCTGTGACCCAAGTGACACAACATGAGCAACATGACATTCATCCATACTTCCACGCTTGAATGATCATGGGCATGACACATCTGTGTTAACATGAATGTTTATTGCACATTCAGTGGAGTGTTGCAGCTGGAGCAGTACAGGACCATGCAAAGCCCACTTCACATTGTTGGCCTGTGGAGGGCCAGCCAGAGTCCATCAGGGAATGACAAGTGCATCAGTAGAGGAGGAGTTCAGTCAGCGGTCTGATAGTTGTGTCATTGGTGACCAAACAGAATGTGGCAGTCCATGTCGAGGTCCAAGGTGAGTGTCGCAGAGTGCATCGGGGGACATTGGAAGGTGATGATGCAGAGGGCAGTACCAAGCAGAAACTGGACGTATGGCAGAGATGAATGCTACCGCTGCCTTCTGACCGCGAGGACAGATTCATCTGCATCTTCGTCCACTGCTGTTTCATGTGCCTCACATGTGGGTGGTGGTGTTCTGCCTCCAGCACTCTGTGGCAGTGACATCGCAGGGGCCGGAGGTAGATTGTCTGCCGCACTGTGTAGCACGGACACATCATGGGCCGGAGATGTGAATGGAGTGGTAGCAGCACCATGCATCAGCGCCAGGCCTTGTGGCAGCAATGCCATGAAGATGGTCTTTAGGGCATTGAGGGACCCAGCTACCTCTCGCTGGTGCGCAGCCGTAGCTGCTGCTATTTCCACCTGCGTCCGCTCCATGTCCTCCATGAGCCTCCGCATGAGTCCCAACTTACGGGCGAGCTCGCTGGAGCCACTCTGACTGGACAGTCGTTCTTGTCTCTGAGTCAGGACTCTGACGATGTCAGCCATGGTTTGTTGGAGGGCATGGAGCGGACTGTGGGTATCCATTAGGGACTGTGAGTGGTCCCTGATGGGACTCAGACACCCACGTATAGCGTCAGTTAGTCTGCCATGCGGTCGAACCCCACCTGCACCTCTTCAGCCAGCTTCTCCTGGCACCCCAACACACGGAATTGGAAGGCCATGTGTTCGTTGTGGGGGTCCTGGGAGGCAGCCGTGGTGGTGGGTGCTTCCTGCAGTGTGTACTGTGTAAGGGGTGGGTTCTCCTCCTAGCAGCTGGGCTGCCCTGCTCCTGGAGGTGGGATGCGGAGGCTCTCCACGAGCTGTTGGAGGGAGCCGGAGTCGAAGGTGTGGTGGTCCTCTTCGTCATCAGAGAAGAGAGGTTGGGACTGCTCTGCAGGAGGTGTTGAATTTCCCTCTGCAATGTGAAGGGGAGATGCAGTTTAAACACTGTGTTCACATGTATGTTGACGCAGTGTACATGTTTACATGCAGACTGAATGACAGTGTACATTGTGACTGTTTGTGAGGAGCTGCCTATGTTATGCGGGACTGTGGACCTTATGACTACATCACAGATGTGTGTTTGTACTTGTACATTGTCAACTCACATTTCCCTGCGATGCCATATGTGATTGGCCAGTTTCTGCACACAAGTGGCACCAGTTGTGTCCCCTGTTCTGTTGTGGACGTGTTGCGGATTGTGGCACATCAATGTTGATGTGCTCTGCATGTGATGTGTGTGCCGCATTTTGGGGGAGTCGTCCCTGAAGGTCTACATGCGGTATGCCTCTGACTTCTGTGCTTATACAGTGCTGGGATGTTGCATTCTTGGGTGCATTGGTATCTTGGTGGAAGTTGGGGGTCTGTGGCATGGTTGGTCTGCATATGTGCTATGCTTACTTGTGCATGTGTGCCATTGTGCCCATCTCACCCCGTCCCTCCAGTCCCTGGTCGTTACTCACCCTGTTGCTGTTGTGTCCGGTCATGTTGAGCAGTGTCCGGGCCCCCAACTCCTGCCACCGTCTCCCCACTGATGACTGTAGACTCCATTTCCTCCATCTTGTCCAGCTCCTCCTGTGGCGCTGGACTGACACCTCCAGTCTGCATTGCTGCCTTCTAGTTGTTTGCAAGTTTCTGCTTGGTTTTGTGCTTGACATCATTCCAGCACCTCTTGACCTCTTCCATTGTCCTCTTCAGCACTCCGACTGCATTCACCTTGTCCACGATGGTCTGCCATATTCCATTTTTAGTTGCCAGTGACACAGTGGAGGTGACGAATAGTAGTTGATGGTGTTCTATCACCTCCGTTATCAGGATCCTGCTTTCCTGCGTACTGAACCGCTTCTTCCTACTCTTCTTGTCCTTGACCTTCCCTGACCCCGAAGTCCCAGGCTGGTCCTCCGGGGGGCTTGTGGGGTTCTGGTTGTCCTCTGCACTTGCTCCGGCTGACTCCATTGTGCTTCTCTGTTGTTTGGCTTTTGTATGTGTTTTTTATCAGCTTTTGTAGTGCATTTTCCCGCATGTCGCATGGAGGTTGCAGGCCTGTGGCTGGTTTTCGCTGATTTTTCTATCACGATTGGCGTCATTGCCGATATTTTCGAGTTGGTGTTTCGCATTTTTGCGGCATCGCGTTGCTTTTAATGCATTCGTTTGGCGCGTTGTAGTGGGACTATCGCATGGTGCCGCAGTCTTGGGAATACCACATTAACACAGAGTTATTTTCCCGTGATAGCCTGCGATGTGAAGAGTTGCTTTAAGCTAATTTTGCGGTAGTTATCACATGCTCCTGAGAATATTCCCCTAACAGTATTATATTTTGTACCTCCTGAATTTGTTGATGAACTCTACACTTTCACAAAATGAGGCCAAATTGGCCCCACTTTTCAATTATTGTCAAGACTCCTAGATTGCCATCTAAACAGGTCGGGTAGCAGAATGAAACCACATTTTCCAATTGAGCGGTAGAACTGCTACTTGACCTGCTTAGAGAGAGGATCTAAAACTAATAATGCTATGAGCGTTTGCATAATTCTTTCAATAATTCAATTGGTAAAAGCCATCCTAATCTATATGATATCCTGGATGAAAGTTTTCAGGAAATGAGACAGGCCCAATATGTAGCAGGAAGTCTGCAACCTCGAGTATACAAAAAAGTATAGAAATGTCTAACTGGCTATTCGCAAAAATCTAAAAAATTTCATAGTTGGAGGATGCAAACTACCTGGAAAACACAGCCAAACGTTTACACTATTAAACTAAATACTATCTTAAATGCACTCATCTCCTATTTTGCAATCTCTGATTTTTACAATTGCCATTTTCATCAAAATTATTTTTTATAAAATAAATGCTTGTCCATCGAATTGTTTTCTTTTTTCAAGTCTTGGTGATGAGTTACCCATCCATTCACCAAAACTCAATGGTACTCATGTAATCCAAAAGTACTTAATCAATCCACAACCCGATATATTTAAAGTGTTTGTTAAAAATCGCTCTTCAATGTTGATGAAGTTGAAAAATCCTCTGCTCCATCTTCATGCTTCAGAGCTACTTCAGGAATCCAATGTTTTTTAGCAATTCTAAACCCTGCAAACATAAAAACTACATATTTTTAAATTGCACTTCATTGGAAATGGATAAGAAATTCTTAAAAACCATCTTCTTTGAGAGACTCGGAAGATATGTCTCACATTGGCGAGGTTTACCACAGTCTTTGATGTGCAGGGCAGTACTGTTCAAGATGATGGCCCTGCCTGGTCTCCGAAATATATTACAAAATACACCACCCAAAATTCCTATTGAATTTGTGCGTAAACTGGATGTGGAGCTACGCAGACTATTATGGGATGGGGGAAGCTCCCAGATTTCATTCTGTAAGCTGCAGAGAGGGGTTTACAATGGGGGTTTGGCAGCCCACAATATTAAGAAGTACTATTGGGTGGTGCAATTGTTCATGGTAAATGCGTGGGTTTACACGGATAAGGAGTAACTGGCTTATCAGTTCGGTCGACGGGATGGGCCAGCGGAACTATTTGGCAGCACTTCACCGCAGGTATAGGTTGAGAAAGTTGCCACCGCACACCCAGATGGTGGTACGACTATGGCATGAGGGCATTTGATTCATAAAATGCAAAGATATACTTACGGCAAAAGCCCCCTTGTGGAACATTGACCTGTTGAATGAGGTAGAAAATCTGGAATGGTTCCATAAGTGGGAGCTCCTGGGAATTGAGACACTGGGAGACATCTAAAGAAACCAGGCTATGATGTCCTTAGAGGACATGAAGGTCGAGTACAGCATGGCAGACACTGAAATATTTCCCTACCTCCAGTTGGGCTGTGCGCCAAAAAGGCACATAAAAGAGGGAGAACAATTGATGGAACATAGGCCCCTAGAAGATAGGCTCTTGCTAGACCCAATGGAATCCAAGGCCACCTCTCTAATGTATAGAAAGATCATAAATAACTCACCTGTTCCCCTAGGGTCCTGCAGCAGGCCTGGGAATTTGATATTGGGTTGATAGAAGATGATGACTGGCCTGAGGCGCTCCAAGGTACGAGAGAGGTGGCCATTAGATCCCGTTTCCATTTGATACAATTGAGAATACTACATCGATCCTACTCCTCCAGGCCGCTAATGCATAGACTGGGGCGAAGCAATACCGACAAGTGTGCCAGGGGCTGTGGGCACCTTTTTGTCATATACTCTGAGAGTGCCTGGCTATTCAAAGGTATTGGGGGAAGTCACTGGGGTCCTGTCTGAGGTGGTGGGTTGGCAGGTCCCGCTGGAGACCTGATGGTGCATCCTGTACGTGACAGGAGAGGAGGTTTGGCCCAAATTCTTCAAGGTATGCTTATGGTAGCGGCAGTGGTAGCTAAAAGGAGTGTAGCCAGAGCCTGAGGAGTGAATCTTACGCCGAGAGTGTACAATTGGAAAATAGACATTGGATTAGTGAAGTAGAGTGGAGAAAGTTGTGTACCAAAGCCGAGGCTGTCCCCAAAATTGGGGAAAAGTATGGGGGAAGTGGGAGGCATACAGGGGGTTTTAATAATGAAGTGGTCACACTGGGCTGCAGAGTGAAACGTCCTCATTGTGGCTATCTGTAATATGTATTACATTAATCCAGAATGTTGGGACCAGGAATGAACCCAAATGCTGGAATCATAAAGTACTAGAGGTTTCTCAACTATGATATGGTCATACTGATGAATATGTGTATTTTGACTGAGCAAATATTGAATAAACAGACTTTTATAATAAAATAAAATAAAAAACATCTTTTTCCATTACCAATACTTTATAATCTATAGGTTAAAGCGCAAGTAGAAAATTGCGAAAACATTTTTCTAAGAAGGAACATTTCAAAAAACGACTCGAATTACAAAGGAGAAATCAAATCCACAGAGTCAGTCTTCTTTTGAGAAGTTGGGTAAAACAAATATTAAACCTATAAAATACACGACAAAACTATTGAAAAAAGGTTGTAGTATAGATTAATAAAATGAACCATATTACAATTTTTTTTAAATTGACAACTTCCATATGTACGCATATGCAAATAACCTGCATGGGAATTTAAACATTGTACAGTGCTCCTTCCTACGCCCAGTGCACCCTGTTCCCTCACAAATGCCCCTTCTTGTTTCTTTACTTTAGGGTGGATTAGCTTAGTTCTGTCTAGATGTACCAGTGCTTGTTATATTAAATGCTTTATCCAATCTATTACTTCTCTTTTCTCTTCGGTTTCTAAAATGCCATTGGTTACAGTGTATAGTTTCCTAGAGTAAAACCGGTAGAAACAGGAGGACTGCAGGGACTGAGGACTATATGGCAAGTACAGGTAATTACTGCAGATCTTGACAGTATGAAGAGCTATACACACCAGAAAGACCAAGAACATACTATTCTTAAGGCTCCCAAAATACCGCAGAAGATATGAACAGGACTTCAAAAAACTAAAGTCTTGGAAACACCCCAGGATTGTAAGCCATACGGGGAAAACTACATATCAACATATCAAACAGACACAAATGTCAACTAAAATGGTGGACAATTAAACATTAAAAAGGACAATTTTTACAATTTAAGTCAATGGGAAAGCATGGGGAAATGTTTAAAAAATGTATTATTAATATATAAAAATACAGCTTAATTGTTTTAATTATGTAGAAAAAGAAAGATTCTTTTTTTTAAAAACAAATGCGTTTTTAGTGTATTTAAATTATATTAGGATTTTTAAAAATGATATTGTGGGTTATTTACTTATTTAAATTTTAATAAAGTAGTACGATTACAATATATATATTTACCTAGATTTTCTAATGGCAATTGTTTTCAATTTATATGCTACATTTTACAATTGTGTTATTTAATTTAATATTTTAATTTTAATTATTTGTTATATATTTATTCTATTAAGCATAATTAAAATATATTTATCTGTGTGTGTATATATATATATATATATATATATATATATATATATATATATATATATATATATATATATATAATATAATATAAAATTATAAAATATTCAATTTAATTTATATTTTGGAAAGTAACCATCATTTTGTCCACACATTTTTACCCATGTATTGAAATGAATACCCGAGTATTAATACAATTTCCCACCATATGACCCTTATATCCTGGATGTACATCAGATATTAACATTTATAATGTTCGATAATAAATAACTAAATCTAATATTTATATTCTATTAACAATGTTCACTAGAGTTTTTAATACGTAGGGGCCGATTACGTTGCCTGACGGCCCAGAGTCCTTCCGGCATTATTCTGGAACTGGAACCGAACAGCCTCCAGTCGCCGGTTCCATTCCAGGAATTGGGATGCAATCCTATACTTTGCTATTGAAGCATGCATTTCGAAGGGAATGCATGCTCTCATAGCAAAATGCTAAGGTGCACTTCATTCCTTCACCCGAGGCAGGCACCTCAAGGTGCCTGCCACCAAGTGCAGGGATCAACGGGGGGCTCCTATGATGCACCCTAGGCCGCCATTCGTCAGCCTTGTAGCCATGGAGGCCCTCCTGGGGCCCCGAAAGCTGTTTCCCACTTGCTTTTTGTGCCAGAAAGGCCAGCACCAAAAGGCAGTGGGAAACTGCCATGATTTTCCTTCAGCCAGAAAGAGGCGGCTGGGGGATTACTGTGGGCCTTCCGAATGGCGGACGGGCTCTCCGAGCCCATCATAGGACATTCAGAAGACTGGCTTGGATACCCTTCTGACCAAGCCCATCGAAATGGCTCGGTCGGAAGGGAATCCGAACCAGTGATTACAATACTGGCAGGAGGGCTCCGACCGTAATCGGCCCCTTTGTGCTACTCTCCTGGCTCCTATCTTTAAATTAAAAAGTTATAACCTCGTTTTTACCTTCAACTATATTTTAATAACCCCAACTTTTACAACCAATACATTGATACCTATTTATCAATAAATATATTAGCAATTTAATACTCATACCCCACTCGTTTCGCTAATATTATTAATATCTCAGTTATCTTAAATATATAATTTATATGTTTTATATAAGAATGGTGTTTTTTTTAATCCATACATACCTATACTTACTATTAAGCATGGTAAAGTGATCTGTGGTAAAGGTAAAGTGGGGTAAAAGCTGTTGTCGTCCAAGTGGTCAGTACTGTGAATGGAAATTTCTGGTCCGTTAGAAAGAGCGCCGAACCTTGCTTAGCACGGACTGTGGTATAAAAAAGACACATTATTCTAGAAGGGAGAGTTATATACATTTGAAACCATGTACTACTAATAGTGAAAGCATTGCTGACTTGATATTCATATGAAAAATAATTTTATCTAACTTGACATAGGGCCTTGGATGTTGTTTGGTTTTAGGAGCAGATTAGGGGAAAGAGGCGGGTTTATGTTTAACCAAGTTTGAGGGACTCTTAGGTGTGGCAAAGATTTATTTTAAAATAGCCTTAGAGCCTGCCATAGTAGGCTCTACCAGCCATTAAAGGCCCGCTCCAGCATTAAAGGCCTGAACCGAAGGCATGGGCCTTTTACAAGGGAACGAGCATTTAATGGCCAGTAGAGCCCGCTACGGAGCACTATAAGGCCATTAGAACATTCCCCCCCTAAAGGACACAATATTCTAATTTGAAAAACAAAGGCCTCATGAGCCCGAGAGGGTTGAAATCCCTTTGGCTCCATGAGACCTTTGGGTTTCTACAGGCCATTAGAAGCCCGGAGCACTCCATTGTCTTAAATGGAGCTCCCAACTTTCAAATAGTCTAATACGCAATTATTTGTTTTTCTATATGCTCTCTTTGTTGCACTGAGTTTCTGCTGATCAATCACTGCTGGGAGAGAGCTATCGCACATGTATGTGGCGTGAGAGGAAAGAGGCAGCAGGGCCCAGCCAGTCTACCTCAATGCTTGGTCCTAAATGCCCAGAACAGCAGGTAGGGTAAAAAAACACAAAACTGCTCGGCTTGAATTCAAATATTTTTCACCTCGAAATAAATACAGCATTATGAGTTTTTTCAACTGCAAACATTTATTTCCCTTGAGTTTGACAAAAAAAAATGTTCCTTTACTTAAATCTAGTTTGGACCGTGGCCCAGTAAATGACTGGAAGCTGCGCAGCACATAGGATAAGAAAATGCAAGGTTGGAACGAAACACAAAGGGGCATGTTATCAAGGGCCGGCGATAAATGTCGCAAAGCACGCTTAGCGCTTGCTTATTTATCAACAGCTATCTCTGGAATTTATCGCCCGGTTAGCGCGTTATCAACAAGGCGCATCGCTGAGGCGATAAAAATTCCAGCGTTAGCTGCCGAATGTGCGATTAGCACTGGAAATCCAGCGATAATCGCACAACGATTGGCGATACGTTGTTGATAGGGCAGGGCAGACTTAGCCATTATATCCACCTTCCATTGGATATAATGGCTAAGTCAGATTGAAAGCAGGCGTAAGAAAAGTAGCGATAAGCGCGGTTAGCGCTACTTTTCTTATCGCCATGCAAGTTAGCGGGAGGTTTGTTGATAGGAGAAATGTCGGTTAGAGACATTTCTCACATTATTTTTGTGCGGACCGCCCACTTTGCATCTCATTAGAGATGCAAAGCTGGACGTTGAGGGAGAGGGCGCTAAGGCAAGGATTCACGCGATAGCGTGACCTTGCTGATAATGCGATAAAATTATGGACGCTGTTCTCCCGGAAACGGACTCTAAAGCGGCGATAATTTTATCGCCGGCCCTTGATAATATGCCCCAAAGTTGTGTAAAATGTTAATAGATTCCACAATGCACCACACAATTAAATAAAGTGCAAGTTGGAATATTATGCAAATTACTGACATCCATAATAATGCAGACTGGACTAGGGAATACAACGTGAGAATACGGATAGTTCGAGATTTAGATTTGGGACTTGAAATGAATGAATGCATGCAAAACAGACTGAGCTTATTGAGCGTGGGAAATATGAAATATGCTCTGGATTTAACAATACAGTGAAGAGGGTGACAGGTTCAGAATAGGTGAATTCATACACTGCGCATTCAGGCGCAATGTAGAAATTCAGGAAACATTAACTTTGACATTGGAAATCCATTGTGAAACACATGAAAAGCAGAAATGGCTTTGTGGTGCCAAGCATAACTAGTCCAGTGCCGAAATATATGGATTCGCAGCATGAGATTGAAAGGTGGTGCTAGCACTACACTGAGCCTTGACTAGGGCATTACATGAGCAGTTAGTTGGATAAATGGACAGTTCAAATGGCTTTGCTTTGGAATGCTGATAAGCCATATTTCTTTCTGGAAGGAAGTGTTGAACTGAACAGTTTGTGGACATCACACTGTTAAAATAAATAACACAAACGTGGAACAAATCAAACGGCATTGGACAACATGGAAGTGAGTCAAGCCATAGACTAATCTACCCTTGCACGCGGTATCTAATGTCCTGCAGTCTTTCCAACTTTTCATTGTACTCCATTGAGAAATATCCCCATGCCGTTGAGATGTGAACTGAAAACTGAAGCTGGAATGAAAAGTGTTGTTTACCTTAACAGTGCACCTGGGATTCTCTTGTTTACCTTATACCTTAAATTCAAAGGCCATGGAGAGTTTTTCAGCTGCATTTGGGATGAAGGAGCCGCCTCATAAGATCATAACCAGGGTGATCTGAATATTCAATGCACGTTGAAAGTGTGTGGGATTTGGGGTTTCCTCTTTAGGGAGTGACTGATGTTGATGTTTGGTAATAGAGTGATGCTGGTGGAATGGGAGTGGGACCTTTAGTTGGGGAGAACCCAGGTCATGGCCCCAACATGCCTAGAGAACAACTTCCATCTACTCCATTGCTACAATTTGCAAATATGTTTCTGTTTAACTGCCCTTAGCGTGCATCTTTTGCCTGTGGGCACTCCAGGTTATCCTCTGGAGAACCTTTTTCAGTGGACGTCCAAAAGTTTTATGTTTCTTGTAACCTCGGTTAGGGTGTTGTATAAACATCGACTTAAAGAATTTGAAAGTAGAGTGCCATTGTAAGAAATTGGATTGGTGAGGACACTAAAAGACCACAGTACCAGCAGTCTTATCCATTGTACATTCAATCACTCCTCACTCTAAAGAAGCACGGCCCTTCAAAAACGTTGAAAAGGTCCACAAGTGCTTATTCTGCTGCTCCTGACAGTGCGTTTCCCAGGCAAGAAGATGCGACAGAGGACCATCCCTTCTGCACCTCACCTCATCTCCTGTTATAATAGCAGTGTGTAGAGTACTCACCAAAGGGGGCGCACCAATGTTTCCCCATAGTGCTCTACTTACACTATTAAATGTGAATGTTCTGTGCTATGAACATCGACATGGAATAATGTAGCAGCACTACTTAATTCTTCCTCACCCATAGTGGAGTCATGACCTCCCCCTACTTTAGCAGCTAAAGTAAAGAGTATAGTTGACAATGGGAATGATGGACTGGTAAGCTGGGTCAAAACATTTTTAATTACCTATTTATGAGCTGCTTTTGCTGGCAAATCAGCAGATAAAAGCCTGTAAGTAACAATGTAAGCAAGATTCATGACAGAGTGGTGGGGTTGGAGCCAAGCATAGGGATAGAGACTCAGAAGAAGGACTGATACAATTGGGAGAAAAAAGGAGATAGAAAGAGACCTTGTGTCTGCTCCTGATTGGCGGTAGATTTGAAAATGCCCCATCCAGATGGGAGCAAACACGTTTCCCTGCCTGTGAATGTAGGGAAACTGCTGTGTCCCGGTGGTGGGCTCCCTAGGACACAATATGTGAGCTGGCCCCAGGGGATGGGGTACCCATGGTCATTAAGGGCTCAGGGAGGTGGACTTTGGGCCCCCTCCCTTTTTTATAAAGTGATGACCCTGGGGGATGGGGTCTCTAGGGTCTTTTAAAGACTCAGGAGGGGGCGGTGTGGCATACCTTCCCTCAATAAATACATTGGTCACCAGGGGATGGGGCCTCGGGGGCCAAATCTGGCTCGGGAGAAGGACTCCATATTAATAAATCAGGCCCAGGGGGATAGGGTCCCCGGGGCCGAAAATGGCTCAGGGAGGGTGGCTATGTGCACATGTTGTCATTGACAAATTCACCTAACTCTATTGTTAGTTAAACCTTTAGTTTTTTCAGTGAATTTCCAAGGTTTTCTAAACAAAAACAGATCTTTTTATCATATCTAGCTATAATGTTACCTTAACCTTTGTTTTTTTTAGTGAACTTCCAGATTTTTTTGAACGTATAGTGAGACTTAATTTCCATACGTAAATACAACCACCGCCATGCACCACCTTTGGTAACACGCGACCCTCCTCTCTGAGCCTTGTGAGACCCTGGGGGCCCCGTCCCCCAGGGCCACTCTTTTAAATAAAGCAGAAGGGATTCAGGCCCCATGCCCTGCGGCCCAGCATTCTTTTGAGAGGGACTCGTGTGACACCCCTCTCTTGGCCAATTTCAGCCCAGGGACCCCATACTCCACTTCCCGACGTCATTCTTAGGAGGAGGGTGCACGTGGCCCCCTCCTTGGATAGATTTCAGCCCCGGGCTCCACATCCCCTGGGTCCCAGAGACATTTTGTAGGGGGAGGGGAGCACTCGTCCCCCCTAACTGGGCCGATTTCAGCCCTGGGGATTCCATCCCCGAGGGCCATCAAACTTAAAGGTAGGTGCCCACCTAGGGCAACCACCATAGTCTCATGGGGGCCACAGGGGGAACTTACAGCGGGAACCTGCATTGCTCTTGCCCACAGGGAGCAGCTCATAATCCTGCCCCCTGGAGGCAGGAGCTATATTTTATTCTGTTTCCCTGCCCATATTACTGTGGGAAGGGAAACATCCAAAATTACGCTCCCTGCGGGCGGGGGCAGTTTTGAAGCTCTCGCCTACTGGGAGCGAACTTGGTGTTTGCTCCCCCTTGGCGGGAGTTTTGAAAATGCTGCCACCAAGTGAGAGCAATCACAGGTTTCCCTGCCCATGCTGCTAAGCAGGTAAACCGCTATGTCCCAGGGGTGGACTCCCCAAGGCATAGCTAATGAGCCGGCATGGGGGGATAGGGTCCCCAGGGCCATTCATGACTCAGTGTGGTCGGTGCACAACACCCCTCCCTTAAAGTAATCAGCCCTGGGATGCGCTCCCCAAGCCAATTGGGGAGAGGGGCCACAAGGCCCCCTCCTCTTTTTGCTAAAATTTGGCCCCGGGTGGTGGGCGCCACTGGGACTTTAGAGGCTCGGGTAGGGGGCTGTGTGGGCCCCCTATCTATATAAAGGAATTTGGGCCTCAGGGTGGGTTCCCAGGGACCTCTGCAGTGTCGGGTAGGAGGACACGTAGCCCCCCTCCCATTTATTAACACAGCCTCGGGGATTGGCTCCTCTGGGCTTATACTTATTTTTTCTGCTCCTGTGAGAGTCTTGTGGTATTGTGGCATTTATTGCAGTTTTTAGGGTTTTTTGGCCTTGAGGGGTCCCTCTGGGTCCCCACATGGAGCCTAGGTTGTCATGGTATCCCTACCCTGCCCCTTTATATTAATTTTTTTTTACTTCGGGACAGGGGATTAAGGGCCATATGTATAAAAGGATTTAGCATTTCTTAACAGACTGACTCACAATTTCAGGCCGTTAAGCAATGCTAAATTGCCTTTCCTAATGTTGCAAAATGTGAATTCTACCCTGTAAAATTTGCATTTTGTGAGAACCAAAATAGGAGATCTCAAATAGGGATTTCCTATTTGCGATTTTCTAAACACATGTACAAAGCATTTCCTAAATTCTAAATGGGCATTTAGTAAATGCTATTACCATTGTATACAATCCAATGGTAACCATGTGCAATTTGAAAAAAGCACCCCAAAAGGTTTTTTTTAAAAGTTCCATGGAGCATGCACATGCCCAGAGAGTATTGGAGCGCTTTACATGAGCACCACTTACATCTGATTGTTATTTAAGGGGGGCTAAGGAACATAGATCAGCAGCGGCCTCTACAGGTAAGAGCGTTGGGGCCAGGTGGCGGAGCTGTATGCCGGGTGAAGAATGGCGAGAATGGTGGCCATCTAATATGTCTCCCCCAACCGCTTTGACTACTACGGTCAAGAATTTGGGGGTCAAATTGGACAATAACCTTTCCATGAATGCCCAGGTTCAATTGGTGGTGGGCTCATGTTTCGGTCTTTTAAGGATGATGCACAACTTCCTTCCGTTACTTTCTGTATCCCACAGGAAGACAGTCGTGCAAGCCTTAATACTATCTCGGCTGGACTATGTGAATGTCCTATATTTAGGCCTTCCTGAGTATCTGTTTAATCGGCTTCAGGTCGCTCAGAACGCTGCTGCCCAAGCGATTTTTTTAGCTGATCGCCGTACACACACGACCCCTCTCCTTAAAACGCTTCACTGGCTTCCAGTGCGTAAGTGGGTGTCCTTCAAGGCACTGGTACTGGCCTTCAAGGCCTTTCATAATATCGGCGCTCCTTATCTGAGGGATAGATGCCAGCAGTATGCTCCCGCTCGTAATCTACAGTCTTCATCCTCCCGTCTTTTACTGACCCCAAGGTTTTGTCGTGCTCGGCTGGGAGGTCGTTCCTTTCAGGCACTGGCATCTGTACTCTGGAATAGTCTACCTATTGAGCTACGCCGGGAAAATGATCTTTTGCTCTTTCGTCACAAACTCAAAACGTTGTTGTTCCTATGATCTGCGATCTGGGTCTGACTGATGAGGTTTTTCTTGTTACGGGTTCTCTGTGTTAGCGCCGGGACACTCTTGGGAGTAGCCGTGCGCTCTATAAATACCCAGTAACATTAACATGAACATTAACATTAACATTTATTTAATTTTTCCTTGTGGTCTTCTGTGGAATCCCCCCCAAGCCAGCCCCACTGCTCTTACCTGCACGGGCCGCTGCTGCCATAGGTACCAATGGTATTGCATTCCCTAAATTGCGATTTCCTTCTAGGAAATCGCAATTTAGCAATACCATTGGTACCTATGGCAGCAGCGGCCATTCGTACCTTTGGACCTAGGGCCCTGTGATTAAATGGTTTTACATTTCCTAAATAGTGATTTCCTAATAGGAAATCGCTATTTTAGTACACTCCATTTTGCATTTCCTAAATAGCAATTTCTTAGGATTCACTATTTAGGAAATGCAAAATAGAAGCTTTGTACATATGGCAAGGGACAGATGTATGTAACTGTTTTGATACAATAGGCAGCCCGATGCACAGAATCGGGCCATTTGCCACAGGAAAATAGCATTTTCCCATGTACCAAACCCTAGTTTGTGATTCGGTAACCTATTACCGAATAGCAAAATGAGTCAGCAATTCAATATTAGGAAGGGGCTTGTTAAGGGTATCCCTTCCTAATAGCGACTCACAGTGGTATGCATGAATGTTTTGTAACTGAAATGCAGTTGCAAAACATTTGCATTTTACAACCTACTTCAAGTAGGTGGCCACCCATTCGCAAATGGAAAGGGATCCATAGAAGACCCTTTCCTCTTTGTGAATGTATGGGAAAAAAGTGTTTAAGAGCAAGCAGTGATCCCATGGCCCTTTGTCTACTTTCAAAAAATGAAAAGAAAACTCTCCATTTTTGTTATTGGAATGCATCCCATTTTCCTTTAAGGAAAACGGGCTGCATTTTTTTTTTGTAAATGTTGCCTTATTTAAAAGCAAACACAGACATAGTGTCCGCCTGGCAGGCTACCATCCCTCTGTTTTTAGCGATTCCCAATGGGTCGCAAATTGCGACCTACCTCATGAATATTAATTCAGTAGGTCAATTTGCGACCTACTGGGAATCACACACAGTGTAAAACACACTGTTGTACATAGCTATTTATGATTTCCTAACAGTGAATCACAAACATTTGCTTTAGGTAATCGCAAACCTGAGTTTATGTACATCTGTGCCATAATTCCTCCACAGGTGCAAATCATGAATGCCTGTAAGAATAGTGGGTTAGCCTGCAATTTAATTAAATTATTGGGTTTGCGAGGACTATTTATTTTACCTCTGTACTAACCCCATTTCTAGAATTGCAAAAGTATTTCTGATTTGGTAAATGAGTTGAGAAATGGTTTATGAATCACTACTTAGAAAGGTCATTTTGTGGGTGCCCCCTCCAAACAGTGATTCTTTACTGTGTGTGTGTATATTACCTAGTGGCAGTTGTCACTAGGTAGTTATAGTTAGGTCTGCTTTTCCATAGAAAGAATGTTTTTTGACTTGCTAATACCTTTTGCCCCTTTGACGAATCCTCACAAAACTTTCCCCCAAAAAGTTCAACTTCCTCAGCTCTTTCCTGAATAGTTTCAGGGTTATCCGTCAAGCAGGGGCTGAGAGAAAAGGGCATCCCAAAACACAAAATCCCCATACATTTTACATAGACTTCTTTATGAGGGGCTACAACAAAAACTGCTCAACGGAATTACAACAAATTTGGCAGGAAGCTAGATGTTGGTCCACAGATTGTGCTTTTTGTGATTTGGTGTAAATCCGTTCAAGTCGTTTTTTTTTTTTAATTAGGGTCAACAATAATTGTAGAATTAGAGAGTTGGGTCCGCGAAAGTCTCAGATTCTTGCGGAAGCGGGATTGGCCCAGGGAGCTTTATTTCCCTTGGGCTATATCGCTCCCACAAGAATCAGACTTCTATGAGAGCAAGCGCTTTGATTGGCTCACAGCGTCATGAGAAAAATGTTGCTGTCAGTCATTACAGGGCTCAGGGACTTAGGTTTCTATGGATTGGTGAAAACTAATGAGTATTTGCAATATTTCATGGATTTTCGCAACTGCCTACAAAACGACAAACGTGCCTGTTTAGCGAATATTGGGAAAATTATACTGTATAGGCTCGGTTAATGGAACACTGGACTGGGGTTAACTTCTTTTCACTATATTTCACCTCCAGGCCAGCCCAGCACAGTTCTTTTCAATTTTGTAAATGTGTCACTGCAGCGCGTCCTAGTCATTCCAGAAACCCCCTCTGTTTAAAGGAGGTAGATTTATTCCGAGTCTCAAATTAGCTCGAACTGGAAGAAACTGCGCTCTTTCCGTGGAAGGCTCGCCGCACCACAAGAATGAGCTAGCTCGCCATCTAGTGGTCAAGCAGCGTTTAAAGCTGAAGCGCGTAAAATAAACCACGACAAGGTCGGGATTACGAGACTGAAAACACTGGCTAGGACGATGTAGTGTGCGGATGCCAGACAGAGTGGTAATCGATAGCACTGACTACAAGACAAAGGCCAGTGGAGATGGGGTGGAGCGGGCGGGGCAAAGTTTCAATGCTAGCAGCTTCTGAGATCAGGGATGGCGCTTCGATAAAGCGGGATACAGCTTTAGAGGCACTACATGTGCTGGTGTCGACAAATTACTAGAAAAAGTCCAGAAAATGATGGCTTCTCGGATGGAAGCCCTCCTGCTGGCAAAATTCGTTTTTACCTGGAACCCTGAACATCCTATAGCCGCTTCTCTAACACGACTTTGACCCAGCAATGGGCAGAGCGGATGGTTTGAAGTTCTGTAGGGGACCAAAATTTGTATAGGAAGTCCACATATCAGTTTGTGAATGGACTCTACTAGAAAATGTTACATACAAAAATATTTTTCACTTAGTGCTCAAGCGCGCTTTTTCATTCAGATTCAGTGTCACACAACGGCAATGCCACAGAATCACTTCCCACGACTGCCTGATGGACACGTGGCTATCCACAATCATTCGACTGTGCAGCAATGTAATTCACTGACACCCGTCCGACCCATGGATACTAGGTGGCCCCCGCCATGGCGCTTTATTCATGGGACCTGGCTGGCACACAGAATAAAGGAAGCAGATGAGAGGTGAGGTGACTCTCAGAGACGTTTTAAGGCATGGGCAAAGTAAGGGGGCCCCGTGATAGAGAAAGTTCTGTTCTGCAGAGAGTTTTGCCCTGATGACTATGAATAATATTTAAACAGACTGTTGTAAATAGCGTTTTTCTATCATTTATTTTTAATGTGTGAGTGTCTCTTACAAACATTTTGTTTCATGCAACAGTCATATAAAACGTTTCTTTTAGATAAAATCAGGACCTCACATATGAGAAATGGGAGGGTGTCACAGCGATTATTTGCAGTAAGACCAGTTGGCTGCTGCTGTGTTACAATACTGAACACAGGTCGCTATCCCTGAATGTTAGATGTAAACGCATTTTAGAATTTGATCGAAGAGGGCTTGAAAGAGTTGAAACTAGATAATAAAATAGCTGTTTTGTACAGGGGCCCCCAAAATGCATTTGGCCCAGGGCCCCAAAAACCTTAAAACGTCCCTGGTGACACTCCCACTCCTCAGACTCCGATCCCACATCTGCTGTGACACCCAGTAACATCCACAAGCACATTTCTAGCACTGTGAGATAGAGGTGAGTCAGTCAGCAAATTAACAATGAGAGCCGAGCTAAGGGTCTTGCTGGGCTCTACGAGCCTGTGCACGAGCCGAGCCCTGAAAGTATTGTGCCATGCAAATTATAAAACATATTGCAAAAATATGAGAACCTTTCTTAATTTTTTTAAAATATATATATATTTAAGATGCATAAGCGTTTCTCCCTATTACATCTGATCCTATCACTGCATCGAGAGGCGTGTTAAAAGTGATAGGGGCATATTTACAAGCCCCTTGCGCCACTTTTGCATCATGTTTAACATGGGAAAAGTGATGCAAAAGTGGCGCAAGGGGCTTGTAAATCTGCCCCATAGTGTTTAAACATTCCTGCCGCCCTGACAATGCCATCGGTAAATTAAGAGGCGAGTCACTGGTCATGTGTATGTGCTTAGATTCTTAGATGAAGCAGCATTCTATTCTACTAAATCAAACCCAATAATTTTTCGTACACCCACATCCTACACTTACATATTTAAAGTTGTTCTCATATGTGATCATTGAAAAACGAGAGGGCATATTAACAAGGGCATTATCAAGATGCAAAGTGGGCGTTCCAGAGCAAAATAATAAGCGACATTTCTCCTATTATCCTATTGTCAAGCTTCACGCTAACCCTGTTGGAGACAAAAAAAGCAGCGCTAACCACGGTTAATGCTGCTTTTTTACGTCTGCTAATTTTCAGATTTAGCCATGTAATCCAATGGGAGGTGGATTACATGGCTAAGTCCACCATGGGCTATCAACAAGGATATCCCTATCCTTGTAGTTTTATCGCTGCATTACCAGCGATAACCTCCCACAATGCCGCTATCGCTGGATTTTTTATCGCCTAGGCGGTTAGCGTTGTTAATAACGCGATAACCAGGCAATATTATCCAGCGATAGCGGGCGTTAAAAAAATTAACGCTAAGCGCCCTTAGCGTTAATTTTCCCTGTTCCTTGTTAATATGCCCCGAGGTTCGGTAAAATAAAATACTTGTCAAGGATCACAGGGGCATATTATCAAGAAACGACGTTAACATTATCGCAGCTTTAGCAGCAGAAAACTGCCGCTAAAGCGGCGATAATGGGCTTGATCATATGCCCTTGAGAATTCCCATAGAAGCCCATGTTCTGGTGTCAACATGGGCTTCTATTGGAATTCTCTGCGGCATATTATCAAGCCCATTATCGCCGCTTTAGCTGCAGTTTTCTGCCGCTAAAGCGGCGATAATGTTAACGCCGTGCTTGATAATATGCCCCACAGTTTTATGAAGCAGAGAAGCCAAGATTGATCGCAGGTTTTCTAGTTCCTAATTGCGTAGTTCAACCAATAGATGAGTGTCTCTTTGTCTTGCCCTTTTCACATTGAAGGTTACTAGTTTACACATAATTCTTGGCGCATTAAGGTAGAGCGTCGGCGCTACATGAACGCTCAGCTTGCTTTAGGCTTGAGGGTCGAAACCGTCGAATGGGGCCTTGAACTGAGCCAGATCAGCGGACCCGGCTCGAGCGTTTAGTGGCTCGCCCACCTGTACGGTGACAACACTCAGCCCTGGCATCGATGCCCTGTGACATCAAAGGACACTCCTAGTCCTTCCATACTCCTTGGAACCGAGGGACTCCATCATTCATATTACCATGAAGATACTAGGTTGTAATACGGCAAAACAATAGTACGTGACTGTAAATGGTGCCACCATAAGGGGCATCCAACTGCCCTTATAGGTTTTAAATATGCCCGAACCTGGATGTTAGGCAGGATAAAGTCACCTCACCTGGTGCACCTTAAATCCTAGTCCTGCAAAGAGAAGTTTAGCTAAGAGAGCCCATTCTCAAACTACCTTCAGTGCAGAGGGACACAATTTTGTCGGCTTGGTGTGCACTTCAGACATACAGTACCGTGCTTACCACTCCCACCCAACTCTCAAGGTAAAGGAGAACAGGTGTCAAGGAGGTAAGACAAGTGCGTCATCAGCAGACACAATGCACTGCTCCAGGTTCGACTGCAGCCTCCCGTCACCGGTATGGTATCGTTTAGGCTACATATAGGGCAGTACTGGTCATATATAGGCCCCAGCTCTGGTGAACTAATCATATTTAGATTTGACTACCATGGGTTAGACACAGGTGTTAAAATTGTGTGGCTGTTTTTCGCAATGTACAATAAAGGTGCTAGCCAAGGTGACTTGAAGAGAGAAAAAAGAAACAATAAACAGAGAGCGAGAGGGTGTGTGCATACCGGGAGTGTGTGCCTAGGTGTGTGAGAGAGGGGGAGTGTGGGTCATGTGATCAGTGGCACTGTAACTAACTGGGGCATTATCGAGTCTTCTATGTGGTAACTGGGGAATGTGGAATCTGGCTAGTTGTAGCAACCGGAATGTAATGGAGTCTGTCTGTGTGTGCTGACTGGGGCATTTCATTGAATGCAGCTGTGTGAGTGAACGAAGGTCACAAGGAGTCTGGCAGTGCGTGCCAACTGGGCATTGGATGGACTGTGGGCTATTGGAGCTAACCATGGGCATATGGCCAGGTAATGCTGAGTCCCCCCAACCCCAGACATACCTTTTACCTGTTCACTTGTTGACCTTAAAGGAACCACTGATCCTCCACTCTCCCCCAAAGCATCCGCAATGGAAAACCAACACACAATGGCTTGGGTTAAGGGTCATAAAACCCCGGACGTATTTTTTATTCATAAACATAACAAAACTTTAACTTTCATATTTACATTATTTATAATATGCAGAATGCTAAAATGATCAACAATCAGTCCTTTTCTGCGTATCCCTGTTTGAGCATACGGCAAGGTCAATTACTGGTCCAAGATAGTGCTAGGGCCCACCCTCCTACCGGAGTGACCTGCGCAGGGGGCCCAGTTTGCCAGAAGGTTATCTCCCCCGGGCATCCCCTACGCCCTCAATATTATCTCTAAGGGGCTGTTCTGTCATGACAGGTTTCTTGCGCCTCTGCGCTTGTGCTGTGGTTGTCCCAAAAGGTCTACCGGAAGCAGAACTTCCCCTTCCCCGCACCTTTCCAGCCTACCAGCTGTAACTGTCCCCTGGAGTTCCATGGGAGACCAACTGTCCCCCCCCGGCGTCCTCATTTGACAATGGTGATGCCTACTAAGGACCGTAAAATGTGCACACCAATCATGACCTTACCGCATGACTAAGGATACTACATAAAATACGGCAAAAGCATTGCCCTGAAAAGAAAATTGGTTAATACTACTTAAACCGCTTTTGGGAAGAAAAACAGCTATAAACCTTCATTACTATATCATAATTACAAATTGCAAGAAAACAAGAAACTTAGCACACATTGAAACTTCTTCCTCAGGGGATGGTGGGTGGGGAAAAAACGTAATGCCGTCTCCGTCCTGGAGACCGTGACCTTGAAGACTGACTGTGGAGCAGCAAAACAAAAAGGTCGATCCACCGCTCCACAGCCCCTTTTAATGACCCTACTGCAGGAAACCAACTCAATCCGGCCTCCCGGCTTGTTTTTCCCCGAGCAACCCGGAAGCACTTGAGTGCTTCCAGGTCGCTCCTGCTTTGCGACCAATCAGGAGAGAGGGGAGACCATGTCACTCAGTGTGCGCTGCACGCCCCCGCCTCCAACATGGGGACCGGCACAACCACCATACTCTGCGGCATGCTCGAGTCCGGGTGGAGCCTTCGGATTCTGCCATTTGAGGATGGGCGCTAACTGAGAAATAGATTCATAGTTTATCAATCAATCAATCAATCCATTTGTAGAGTGCACTACTCACCCGTGAGGGTCTCAAGGCGCTGGGGGAGGGGGTGGGGGCTGCTACTGCTCGAACAGCCAGGTCTTGAGAAGTCTCCTGAAGGTCAGCAGGTCCTGGGTCTGTCGCAGGCGGATGGGGAGAGTGTTCCGTGTCTTGGCGGCGAGGTGGGAGAATGATCTGCCGCCGGCGGTCACTCGTCGGATGCGGGGGTCGGTGGCGAGGGCGAGGTCAGCAGAGCGAAGCTGGCGGTTCGGGGTGTAGAAGGTAAGTCGTTCATTGAGATATGCTGGTCCGGCGTTGTGGAGTGCTTTGTGAGCGTGGGTGAGGAGCTTGAAGGTGATCCTCTTGTTGACGGGGAGCCAGTGCAGATCTCTCAGGTGGGGTGTGATGTGGCTGTGGCGGGGGATGTCGAGGATGAGGTGAGTGGAGGTGTTCTGAATGCGTTGTAGTCGTTTCTGGAGTTTGGCCAAGGTTCCTGCGTAGAGGGCGTTGCCGTAATTCAGATTGCTGCTGACGAGGGCCTAGGTGACTGTCCTTCTGGTTCCGGTGGGGATCCATCTGTAAATCTTGCGTAGCATGCGGAGGGTGTTGAAGCAGGAGGAGGAGACAGCGTTGACTTGCTGGGTCATTTATAGTGATGAGTCCAGGATGAACCCCAGGTTGCGTGCGTGATCAGTGGGCGACGGTGAGGCTCCCAGCATGGCCGGCCACCATGAGTCGTCCCAGGCGGAGGGGGTGGAGCCGAGGATGAGGACCTCCATCTGGTCTGAGTTCAGTTTCAGGCGGCTGTTCTTCATCCATTCGGCGACTGCCTTCATTCCTTCGTGGAGGTTGGTTTTGGCGGTGGTGGGGGCCTTGGTGCAGGAGAGGATCAGCTGGGTGTCGTCGGCGTATGAGATGATGTTGAGGTTGTGCGATCGGACGATGTTGGCGAGCAGTGCCATGTAGATGTTGAAGAGTGTCGGACTGAGGGATGATCCTTGGGGTACGCCACAGATAATCTTGGTGTCTTTAGATCGGATTGGAGGGAGGTGGACACTCTGAGTTCTGCTGGTGAGGAAGGAGGTCCAGTCCAGGGCTTTGTCGCGGATCTCTATGTTGTGGAGGCGTGTGCGTAGGGTGTGGTGGCAGACAGTGTCTATAGTTTATGATAACCGTAGTGGGTGTAATGTCAAGAACATGGAATAAAAACAAGGATATGGGTACAAATAAGGATAAAGAAACCGAAATGGTGTCAATCAATCCACTTAGGGAAGCATTAGACAAGGAGGGCTGCTGAGAAGATGTTCAAAGCATGTCTTCCAACTTCTTAAAAGAGCTGGGATTCCATAATAATGTTTGTCCTTCAAACACAGGTTCATCGGCTGCTGACTTTTTCTTTCTGGGTGAAAGGAATAGGAAAAGTAATAAAACAAGATAGACAACAGCTTGATGAACATGAGTTGATCTTACTAGTGAATTATTGAGATTTTCTCCCATCAATACATTATGAATAATGGAAAGAGTAGAAATGGTGTTATCTTTACTAATTGGTGAAACAAATTGTTTCAACTTATCAGACTAAGATATGGGGTTAGATGGCCTGTGAAAAAACACAAAAGTATTACAGGTTTCCACATCTTTCAAACTTTAAAAGCTCATATAATGCACTTTTTCCTTCCCAAAAAGAAATAGCTTAATAACAACCACCATAAAATGGGATAAACTGCTGGTTTAATTTTATATCCACCCATAGATAAATACCCAAAATAAAATCAAACTATCCAATTGCATATACTATTGTTTGGACCAACATACTTCGTATACCGTCTGCACCGTGTTGATTTTGTAGGGTGACCCTAAGGCTGGGCTCGGTTTGGCAGAAGGGAAACCTCCAGGCTATTCCAAGCAACAGAGGCATCCATGTTGGCTTATCTTGCGAAACCCGAGGTGACATTGCTACCTATTCTAAGTAGGACTACCTTGTGGGGTCGACAAAGTTAGCCCCATTATATGTAGTGGTCTGCATACAAGTGAATACTGAAACAAAATATATTCTATTGTTAGCTTTCATGGCCATGTGTTGTGCTAACTAAAGGAATAATTTCCAAATCCATTTTAAAATGTAATAATATTTTTTATGTGAAATGTAACTTTCATTTAATTTCAATTGGAACTGTGAATTTAAAATTATTTGTAATTACTTTACAATTTCTTGGACTGGGAATGTGCTACTTCAAGGTTCTAACGTATGCAAATCACGTTGGAATGAGGGCAGGGGTGATTTGTCCATCCTAAATTCAGGATTTGCTACAGTAGCATCTCCTCCTGCATATTGTATTGTGAGGGGGACTGAAGAAGTAGAAGGAATGGTTTGGGTGGGGGTTTCAGGTTCAACCCGATTATAAATATGTGGCATGCCAGGATTTTAAAAACAGTGTAAATTGGGTCTGCACGTGGGTCGTGATCTGAGCTGCCCAACTCATAAATAACCCTTATATTTTATTTAATCTCTCATTCCTGTGTTATAGTGATGAATAACGGGGTTCATTTAGCTTGATAAATAACCTGTGCTAGATTTGCATGCTGCCATCAGACATGAATCCCAGTAGGATTTTTAAGAAGATTTCATTGTAAAGCAAGGTAGAAGCCACCACCAACTACCAATGCCGTTTTGGGGATGATCCCAGGTGATGTCTAGAAGCCATATGAGAGGGTAGACGGTAATGCTGATTTTGGTTTAGTGAATGGAAATGGGTCGACATAGCCAAGACCTAAAAGTGTGAATCACTGAGTTTTCAAAGTGACTAAGGGCCAGATGTAGGTGGCTAAATACCGGTCGGTAACGTCAAAATTTGCTGAATTTCTGCGCTACCGACTGGTATTTAGCCATGTACAATGTAGGTAACAACAAACGCCATCGCAAATAAGGAATCGGTAAAAATAAGGGAAACCAGTTACCGATTCCTTAATTAGCGATTAGCAGACACCAAAACCCCCAAATACCGAATCGCTAAATAGGAAATCGTTAAAAACTCGCAAATCGATGTACCAAAAATTGGTAATACCGAATTTTCGAATTTTCGGTATTTAGGGGTCGCTAATTACCACTGACTCAAAGCAGGTGGTAATTAGGTGCACTGCATTTAAACAGCCCCAAAATGCAACAGTGTGAACACAATGGCGGCCCTCTACGTAATTGCAAGGCGGCTACGTTTGAAAGCAGCAGGACTGAGGATCTGGAGACGGGATGAGCGCGTGTACAGACTGCGTGTTACACTGTTCCAACTGACTGAGGCTGAAATCCATGATAGGTACAGGCTAGACCCCCAAACCATCCTCGACCTGATATGGGACCTGCACCCACTCCTGGAGCATCAGACACCAAGGGCGCACGCTATACCAACACATGTTCAGGTGCTCTGTAGCCTGCACCTACTTGCATCAGGAAGTTACCAGGGGGTGATAGTTGTGGCAGGTAGGGTGTCACAGAGTTGCCTGTCCCGTTTCTTTAACACTTTCCTGGATGCCATGATGCAAAGAATGCATCACTACATATGCTTCCCCAGCACACAGGCGGAACTGCAGAAAACAAAGACGGATTTTTCCCAAAAGGCACAGTTCCCACATGTTATAGGGTGCATCGATGGGACACACATACCAATCTGCCCACCTGCAGCTGCAGAGTACATATACCAGAACCGAAAATCTACACATTCCATCAACAAGCAGGTTATATGCGATGCGGACCACATTATCACTGACATTGTAGCCAAATTTCCAGGGAGTACCCATGACTCCTACATATTCAGGAACAGTGGGATCTACACACGTCTGGCTGGGGGTGAATTTGGAGAAGGATACCTACTAGGTAAATCAATGTGACACACCCTGATGTATACCTCTGATGTATGTGTTGGTGACTGTTCTTAATGGCACTTCCTTTCCCACTTAGGTAATAGAGCATATGCCGTGCGGGCATTTATCCTGACTCCATACCTCAACCCATCCACCCCAAGTAAGAGAAGATACAATGTGGCACATAAATCTACACGCAACATTGTGGAGCTCACATTCGGACTCTTAAAAAGCAGGTTCCGCTGCCTCCACAAAAGTGGAGGTGCACGTGCTGCACAACCTTGCCACAAAGAAAGGAACAGCAGTGGAACTAACTGACCTTGAGGACGAGGGTGAGGATTGTCCACAGCCAGAGCACAGGGCAGCAGGTGTGGCAGTAGCACCAGATGGGAGACACAGACGGGCTGAGATCACACGCAACTATTTCTGAGTAAGTAAGGAGACACAGCCAATTACTGCAAGTGAGTGACGGTGTTTAAGTAGCATAGCACACCGACACAACATGAAGGGCTTAACATGCCAGGTCAAAATGAAATGCAGATTACAAAGGCGAAATGGGTTACATCACCCATATCGCAATACCATGTGATGGCTGGTATTACATCCTGTGCCCACGCGCTGCACTGCTGCGTTCCTTAGGCACACTGTCCTCACTGGCAGTCTGTCCTGTGGCAGTGCTGTGCCGTTCGCTGCGCCTCCTAGACTCTGTTATAGGGGGTGTGATGCTACTGCGGCTAGTAGCCTCTTCACTATCCCCCCATCACCTGCACCTGTAGTGGCTACCTGGTTTGTCTGTAGCACTTCGAGTGCACTGATCACTGTGACCAGCCCCCTTGCCACGTCATAGCTGCAGTGGGCCATCTCCTCCTGCATGGCCACCGAGCGCCTGCAGAGCAGAGATGTGGCAGTGGAGAGGCGGTTCACCACCTTAGTGTAGTTGTCCAGTTTATGCCTCTCCCTGTGCCTCGCCAAACGGTCCTCATCCGTTTTGCTGCACAGCAGCCTCACTGCCTTGGAAATGTCCCTCATGCCCTCAGCCACTGTATTGCTCATGCAGCTGATGCCCTTCTCTATTTGCAGCATGTGTCTATTCATTTGTACCATCTGCCGCTGGACTGACCTTATTGCTTTGCCTTGCAGGGGCTGCACCTTGAGCATGTTCCCCTCAAGACCGGCAAACACACTTTGTTCCTCACCCTGTGAAGCTGGACTGGATGCCCTTGCCCTGCGGCGTCTGGCACCTGTGTGGGCACGCTCGGTGGGGGACTGTGTGCCTGCACTGTTGGCATCATCTGCCACCGTGGTCTGTTGGCCTCCCATGCTGTCCTCCTCGGACACCTCCATCGGCTGGAGGCTAGCCGCTGCATGCCTCCTGGCTCTCGGTGCTGGTGCTGGTGATGTTGGCGGTGGTGATGCTGGTGATGGTGGTGATGGTGATGGTCGTGGTGGTGGTGGTGGTGGGCTGGTGTGATCTGCAGGCGACCGGACCTCCTCCTCCTGTGTTCTCTCTCTCCTGGGTGCCCTTCCTGTGTTACCCTCTGCAGCCCTGCGCGATGACTCGCCTGTGGAGACAGAATGTACATTGGCAGCTTTTGCGTAGTAACAAATTTCATGACTACCAATCAAAGTGACTGTCCTCTGCTTGCTAATTGCTGATGTGTGTCACATGCCTTTGGGTTCAGTGGACTGACTGTTATGACGTGTTACTTCTGACTACATCTCCCATAATGCATTGCTGGTTTTCAGTAAAACATGTACTGGAGTGGGATTCATACTGCCTCATTGGGGATTGGGGATTGAGGTTAGGGAGTGGGGGACACAGCATGCTGTGCCTGCATCTTACCTTGTCTGTTGCCAGCTCTGGCTGAGCTGTCTGCATCCCCAATCCCACTCCCACTCTCCGGCTGGATGGTGGACTCCACCAGAAGATCAAGGGCAGTTGGTGCAGGTGCTGTGTTTCTCCTTTCATCTGTCAGGCTGGCTTGCTTCTTTCTCTCTGCCAGCCTCACCTCTGCAAGCTGCCTGAGGTCATATCAGCGTTTTTTTAGGTCTTCAGTGGAGCGCTGGGTTACTCCAAAGGCATTGATCCTTTCCTGGATGACCAGCCATATCTTCCTTTTCTGAGATTCAGGCACATTGAGAGAATGTTTCCCAAAAAGTTTGTCATGGTCCTTTGTGACCTCCTCGATAAGGACCTCAAGCTCCCTGTCACTAAATGTATGCTTCCTCTTGTGTTCACCTGCCTCCTCTTCCCTCTCCTGGTTGTCCATATCTGCTCTGTGTTCTCAGCAAAAAGTTGGAAGAGTTGCTCCTGGGTTGTTTGCTGTGCTCCCTGCCTCTCAAACAGCTTCAGGCTCAGTGCACCTGCATGGGTGTGGCCACTTCCTGTTTGTGAGGTAATGAGGAGGCACAGGATTGGCTGATTCAAAATTTACCAATATTGGGAAATACCGATTCGCTAATTACCGAATCGGTATTAAGGAATCGGTGATGCAGAATCGGTATTTTTTTGCCATATTTTAATGAAGCGCTAATTCTTACCGATTCTTACCGATTCGGTAATTATTAATAATTTTTTACCTACAACGGAGATACCGAGTTCTTAATAGCGAATCGGTAAAATTCGCTATTAAGAACTCGGGGGCAGATTTACAATAACTGGCGCATCCCTGCATATCAGCAGGGATGTGCCAGTTATTGTGCGTCACGGCTCCGCCACCATGGATGCGCCGCATTTACAATGCGGCGCACCATGTTGCAAAAATGGACTGATGCGTGACGCGTCTGCTGCCGTAAAGGCGGAACATTGCTGGAGTTGTGTCGCAAGCGCAACGCAGCTCCAGCAAGGCTCGGGGGTGCCCTATCTTTGAAATGCTGCATCAATCCTTATGCCTGCTTCAAGCAGGCGCAGGGTTTTGACGCAGCATGGCCTTAAAAGTGGCTGAGTGAAATCTTGTAGATTTCACTCAGCCACTTTTAGGAGGCGTTCCTGCGCCGGAAAGCCCCCCCCCGCGCCGGAACGCCTACATGTGGCGCAGGGCTTTACAACGTGATGCATCTCCCAGATGCGTCACGTTGTAAGTACCCCGCACCATGGCGCTGGCTTTGCGCCGCCACTGCATCACAAAAGTGATGCAACTGCGGCGTAAAAGAGGCGCAAGGGGCTTGTAAATCTGCCCCCAGGTATTTAGGAATTACCTACATCTGGCCTCAATTGATGAAAGAAAGACTCCTCTAACATATGTGTAAGACTCATGCCATAAACATGTACACATTTATATGTCGGTGTACCAGTCTGAAAGTTCTAGTGCCAAAACAAAATCAAAGCACGATTAACAACTGGATATGTAACAATAGTCAGAGAATGAAAACTAACTGGGAGATCATGAGAGATGGTGCATTATTAAAGGTATAGCCCAAAAAAGACTTGCCCAACATCTCTGGGAGCTACCTTCAGTCATGGCAATGGTAAAATGTTTGAGGACCCCTGTTGACTTGGAGTTCACCGTGAGAGCTCGAATACCAGCTGTGATAGTCATTACAATGTTGACTGCATCTTTTGTTTCTTGGCATTCTCTCATTAGGGCACAGATAAGTATCCCAGTGGTCTGTTCCGGGCCAGAACATTGCTGAAGATCTGTTGATGATACAAAGTCTTGTTGTTTGTTATTAAAAGTCATGCTATACTTGCTACCGCTGGGCAGTGAACAGCAGTGTATGGAAATGGGCAGAAATAAATGCCTTCGACAGGTTTCTGGATGACCTTTGAAACTGGTCTGCCTCTTTTACTTTCAATTTTAGGGCCTCAAGGCCCTATGGGCACATTTGCCCCGCCGGAATATCACTTTTTAACGTTTCGGTAGCGTAGTGTGTCACTGGCATTTTATAAGGCCACGTAAAGACATATTACATGGCTTTCCCTGGCCTTATAAATATGTGCCCCTTCCACTCAGAAAACTACGTGAAAGGGGCTTTCCATGGGTGTTGCTGGGAGCATTCTCAGCAACATCCACGGGTTTTTGACACTGCCACAGATTTACGAGAAATCGTAAGTTTGAGGCAGCACCAAAAACGTACGCCTCTCCAGGGGAGGCGTAAGATAGGCACAACAAGGAGAACTCTCTTTATTTCTCCTCGTTTTTCCTCTTTCTATGTGTGCTGCATTCTCCCCTTCCTGCACAAAAATAATCATCACCCCAACGCAGGCACTCTTGCACCATGGTGCAAAGGTGCCTGCATTGGCGCCCGGCAGCCCATGGTGAGTCGGCGCAGGGGAAAAGGACAGGAATGCACCATGTCTAATAGATATGGCACATTCCTGCTCTTTTCTGTTGCATAGGGCAGTGCAGCAGCAAGGCCTGCTGCACTGCCCTATGGCAAAAAACTCATAAATGAGGCCCTTAGAATCAACTCCGCAAGAGACATTGATACCCTTGACTGATTACGCTTGGATTTTGCCACAGTCAAACTGTGGGGCCTATTTACAAGCTGTTTACAAGGAAAAAGTGACGTATTAGTGGTGCAAGGGGCTTGTAAATAACCTCTTGTATGTTTGTTGCTTGTGAAAACACAAGGTCCTAAAGTATGGACTATTAACCCCTATTTAATTTCTGTGACAATGAGGACTCTACTGAAGGAATTAGAACATTAAGCATGCTGGTTGATTCCATTTCTTCTATAAATGTGGCTTTCTGTTAAGAAGTTGAGAAGTAAATCTTACCTGATGCCTTCATGTTTTTGAAGTTTGGCAACCAGCCAGAAGTCCCTTGAGAGCAAAGTGTATTTGACTGCTCTCTCTCTACAATTGCAGTCAACCACGCTTTTCTTCTTTAAGCAGAAATTGTTTGCTATCAATGCAGCAACATATCAAACTGAAGGCTGTTTTAATGGATAGTGATTCACTAAAACACAAGAGATTCAGTGGTGTATGAAGGGGGCCAGGGTCCCTAATACAAGTAAGGAAAATGGGACTATCCTCTGGTTTCTTAGTGAAAACAGCCACTAACTCGGGTGAATTAGACCTCACGCACCCTTGGGCCCGAGCACCACTGCACCTGCTGTACTATTTACAGCTACGCCCCTGCAGGGATTGTGGAAGTGACGTAAGTCACTCTTTGACCACCGATGCCATTTGGAAAGGCAGCAGTGGGCGACTTCTCAGCTTAGATTGGCTGTGCTCTGTTGCAAAAGCTGCTTGAAGCCCATTTACAGGGGCTGCCGCTCAATCTGTTTTCTGTATGTATACTGTTTTCCTCCCTACTATGGGGCCCCTCCCATTTCTGGTGCCGGATCACCGCCACCTTCCATTCACCCAAGCTCCACTGTACCCCCTCCTCCTGCTGCTCCTCCCTGCCTACCCCTACTCACCTCTAGAGCTGGGTATTCTGGCTGCATTAAGAAATATATGAAAGAGAAATGGCTATAGCCAAGAGCAGGGGTACTCCCGCTGGGAGGAAATTCTACCCAATTTGGGGGTCTATGGAAAATATAGAACAGTAAAAATGTCATGGCAGTATTATGCTATCTTTTTTCTTTTTCAGATGCGTATTAACTTTATTTTTCTTTCTTGCCCTCTCTGTTATGTATTTGTATTATTGTAGGATTTATAATACCTCTTAAGTGATTCTTATTACTATATGTTTGAATATTATTTTTATGGATATATGGTTTTCATGTTTACTCCTGGAGATAAATAAAAACAATGAAAAAAAAAAGAGAGCAAACTTCTCTTTGTGCCTCTGCTCACCTCAAGGTCATTTAGAAAAGGGTCAGCGGGCTGCTCCTCGGGGTAGCTTTACTGTGATCTGTAGCTAAAGCTCCTAGACCTAGACACTCGTTTTTAGGGGCTGCAGCGTCATCTGTTTCCTCTTTCCTTCCTGAAGGAGTATTGTTTTTCTTCTCTCAGGCGGTGCCCTTTCCCATTGCCACTGAGGGTCCAACCCCACCTTCCCAGCACTGCAAGCTCTATCCCTGGCCCTGTTGCTCCTCCCTGCAGTGGCCACCCTTTTACACTCCAGTGAGGATTTGTCTTTGAGCCTCTGCTCATCTATTGGTCATCTGAAAAAATCTGGGCGTGGACAGGACTGCTCCTCGTGCTGCTGTCCTAACGAAAGCAGAGTGGGTCTCCAATCACCACTCTTGTTTACCCCAAAAAGTCATTCCCTGCTAATGATAAAAGTGCACGTTGTCTGGGAGGACATCCTAGACATGGCTGGTTCTAGGATTCTTGGGGCCCCGGGCAAAGGTAAATGTGCAAGGCCCTTCTAATTTACATAAATGACACCTTCAGAACTCCAGAAGCTGATTTGTGGAGACATCTCCTGGGCCGCAGCTCCTCCTCTCAGCCTCCTACAAGCACCTCTTTGACAGCTCATATCAAGTTGAAGGTGTAAGAATTGCTTGGGGGCTAAGAGTTAAAAGTGTGGGGGCGCTAAAGTGCTGGTCAATGAGCGTTCCATAATGTCTCTGAAGGGATAGCTGAGCAGGAGGCCTAAATGCAGGACAAACCTGCAGAATGTGTTTCGTTGCAACTGGAACAAGAGGAAGTGTCCCATCCCCTAGGCCTTCCCACACCATCCCTGAGAGCCTCAGGGAGGGGAGACCCCTCCCATGGGTCCAATTGTTACGAGACACCTTTCTTTCAATTGGATCGGAAGGGGTACATGAGGACATGTGGTGTGTTACACTTGTGCGGGGCCCCATGCTGGTAGGCTGAGTGCGAGGCCCTGGGCAGCTGCCCACCCTGCCCATGCCTTGCGCCGGCCCTGATCCTAGAAGGCGTCAAGATGCCGCATTGTATAAAACTAGAGATAAGGGTCTCTGGGATTGAAGGAAAAGTACGGGGCTTACCTGGAGGGGTGAAGACAGAAGGGCAGCACATGGACGATTTGTTCTCATAATGTTAGGGTAGCAGCGTACCAAGAGCCTCATCTCTCATCCATGTACAAGCAGGGTGCGGGTCTGACTAAGGTCTGAGGAGTGGCCTGACAAGAGCCTAGCTGACCAGTGCTCATCTGCTTTGGGAAACCTTCAAGACCATGAGAGAGATTTGTGGAACAAACCCCAGCTAAACTGTTGGACCATGTCAGCCTAGCAGGAGCAGGTGTAATCTTTTACAGACAGTGTTGTGTATGCTAAGGTTGCCAGGCCGGATTCCCCTTCGACTTCTTACCTCGTTCATGAGTTTTATTTCTACAGCAGTAGAGAGCATCTCAGTATATAAGAATGGCGCATAGCTACTGCTCATGTCATCAGCTTCCTTTCATATCCATCTGGTGTTTTTGACTTATATGACAACAAAGTGCTTAATTTGAGCCTGTGGTTTCCACTGCTCAGCACCTTCACTTAATTGCCGGCACTGACACTAAGGGGGTCATCAGTATTGCGGGCGGATCGCCACCGCCCGTATGGCGGTGGCGATCCGCCCGCTAAAAACCTCCTGCCGGATTTCCGCCCGGTCGAAGAGTCGACTGGGCAGAAAAGCTGCTAACATGGTGGCGGTGTCTAGGTTACACCGCCATCCATATTAGCATGTAAGCGGGGACTTGCCTTTCCGTGGCGGCAACGCCGCCACGGAAAGGCAGGTGGTTTTCGCAATTGGGGGACCGTAGTGGGCCCCCAGGGATTCTGGGGGGTGCACATGGGGGGTACCTATGGTACCCCCCTGCATTTCAATGTACAACGTTGCAGGCACCTCACGGTGCCTGTCAAGTTGTGCATTGAAAGACACAAACTGCCTTTGTGGCATTGCGGCGGGTGTTGCTCTCTACACCGTCCTCCGCAATGTTGCAGATGCGCCATGCGCCTGCCAGTGTGGCGGGCGCATACTAGTCGGGAGTGCGAGACTGCCTCACCCTCAGCGGGCGGTCCCGTTTCCCGAGGATATGGGGGGCGGACAAAGTCCACCCGCCATACTAATGGGTCCCTTAATTGCTGGAACCTGTACTTATGACAGCTGCCACATGGAGGCGCTGTTTGTACAATTTGAAGATAAGCAGAAAACAGTTGTTTGTTATTTAAATATACATTAAAAACAACCAATAATTGCCACCCAAGACATTCTTAAAGTTTTGGCGGCCTCGAACAGTCTGTACTGTCACACTTGTAGCAGTGTGATGGTTAGTATCTGTGCAAGTACAGTGGCAATGTGTGGCGCAAACTATGGTGGATTCCTGAAAGGGCCCGGCACATATTTTTTTCCCCCCACAAATTAAGCACTGTGTAGCACCTCTGCCTTGCTCTTTGGATTACTAGGCCTTTGTAGAGTACTCACACAGAACACCTCGCTGCCCCTCTGGCTGGACAGTTGGTGTGCGGCTGCCTAAATGTTTTAGTAGTAGCTATAACTGTAACTTGCATATAACTCTTATTCACACACAACTCCACAATTGTTCCCACATACGATCACAACAAATAGGTGAGTTGTAGTATATGCATCTAATGGAGATAACTGCCGAAAGAATGAAACCTTAACTCAACTAGAGAAATGCCTGCACGTGACAGGAGACAGCTCTGCAAACGCATCGGTTGATCTGACGCTCATCGTGAGTTATTTACAACTGAACTCCGGCGCTGTACTCAGTGTCGACGATGCCTTGCACTTGGATTATAAATGTGCGTGCTCGCTCAGGTGTGTCAGGTGCAGCGGAACAGGAGCCCAGAAAGCCGGCTCAGCACTGCTCTAGGCATGCAGTCACAGCCTTCCTGCTAACAACACAGGTGCTTCTCTTGAAAAAAACAGCTAAACTGCTGTTTTCCATGTGGGCAGATGTTCCCTTGCCAGATTCCCAGGCAGTAATGAGCGATCCTCAATATTTAATGAAGCTGCTGTTCCATCTGCAGGCGCTGAGCGCAGACAACTGCTTCGTATCTACTAACTGGGCATTTAAATGACGCAGAGTGCCTTTTAGATAGTAAATTGGTCCATGTTACATAGACTTTGCTGTGGTACAGAACAGAGATACTCTATCTTACACCCTTTATGCCTCTTGCTTTAATGACTGGGTTTAAACGTTTTCTAAAGTGCCACATAAAAAAAGCACCATACCAAAGTAAAAAGCGCACACGGATTATACTCTAATCCGTATAACATGTAGCTGCCAATGTGGCGGTTGCACTCTAGAAAAATAGACTCGTCGAGCGGCACCAAGTTTATTCCACTGGCTCAGCACCGTTGTATCCTTTTTTTAAAGCGTAGGAATGTGTTTTTGAAAATTCAAATCATCAATGACCCCGATGTGCAGTGAGTTTTCTTTGTGCACTTTGGGCCATTAATTGATTTCCCTGCCCAGGGCCTCCGTGCTGTGCACGGTGGTCCAGGGACGGGAATTCCTGAGACGTTCGATTATCCCTGTGACCTGATAGGTGATTAAATCAAAGGTTGAGGCAGGTCCGGCTCCCCCACCGGAAACCCCATCAGTCATCAGAAGCCTGTGGTTCCCTCCATGCACTGGGATACTCATTCATGTGATACTACTGTGGTATGTCGAGGACTCCAGGGCCTCACCATCTCAGACTTATGTTGGTCCTCCCCTGGTACAGCAGAGGACGCCTTTGGTCGGATCCTCTGTGGCTCCCACTTCTAGGCAGCATTTCCTCCTCTCAAGACACCTTCAGTGTTGCCCTTGAACAACTGGCCAGCTCTCTTGCTCAAATTAGAGTCCAGGCAGCCTTTCGTGGCCTGTTAAAGCAGCGCCACCATGGTTCCTGGTCCCAAACCTGGCAAGGGGAGTTGTTGGTTAATACCCCAACCCTGGAGCTAAAAGTTTCTTGATCCCCTGGCCTAGTGACCCTTAGTTGAAAAACAAAGTCATGGCACACCTACTGGAAGTTTATATCCCATCTTTATACCCAAGCTGCAATCTTTGTATATTCCAGCAGTTCAGTTCTGCAGCCAGTTTTAAGTTCACTACTTGTGCTATTTCCAAGCAAAATGGTCCAATCATGCCCTTTGTTCCAAGCGTGAGCAGGATGTGGGGAACTGGGAATCTCCTACAGATGCAACCCGAAATAGGCCCACAAGGACAAGAGAGGCTGTCTGTTTTGCCTCTATGGCTTTATGGAATAGTAGAAAGTCCCTTCCGCTCTATATTTTTCCTGGAGTACAGACATTCCTAGTGCAGGCAGTTGGTTAGTGGCTGACCTGGGATGACCACTGGGGTTAGGTTTCAAATAAAGTTATCTTGATGGCTATTGGAGCCTCTGGCGACAATGATGGGATGGCCAGAAGGTGCCACAACCCAGTCAGGTTGTCTACATACCCTTATAGTCAGGTGGAGTGGCAGAGTTGAACTGTGAACTGCTTAGCATTACAACAATATACCAACAGGCTGAGGAGTAAGACATGAGTTGGCAGAAAATTTGTCAGAAAACTTAGCAACACTATTTTTATCATTATAATGTTTCCCCAATGTTGCTATGTGAGTGCTTGTATTAAACGTGACATGAGCATTCTATTAAGCTGCACTGTGGCCACGCATGTTCAACAACACCAAGAGCCACACAGCACTCATGCGCATTTGGACAGAATCTGCAGTGTGAAGAAGGAAGTGACATGGCATCTTCAAGCAATTAGAGGAACGTTAGTGACCACTCATTTGGTTGTTGATAAACTTTTTTTTTAAACTGGCACCCCTGTTGTTGTTAAGTTGCCATTGTGTCACAATAAAAACACCGTTTCACATTCCACACAGAAAAAGTCAATTATGTATTAGTGTGATTTTTCTTGTGCTGTCCTTGTCCACTATGGATTCCTGCACTGCTGTTATTTCATCACCGTTGCTTTTGTCACAGCCTGGCTCTCCACAAATAGATAGGGGAAAAAGGGTGCAGGTATTCTAAAACTATCTGAAAACATTGAATGGACAAAACTTCTTCCCTACATGAAAAAAATCATTATTGTTGACAGGTCTAGGAAAAGAAAGACAACAGATTTATAAATTCCTACTTGTAGAGTTGGAGTCTAGTGGCCGACTGGTCTTGGATGTATATAGGGTGGCAAAAATAAGGCTTGAAACCAGAATCACAGAAGATGTCATCTAAGCCATGACAACATTCATGTTTTATACCCAACCTCAAAAATTCAATTACATTGTTTACTAATTTGTGGCGAGACTACAGGCGCGCTCCAATAAATGTCAGTTTGGAGCCACAACTGACCAATTTATTCATGGTCAACTGACTGAGTAATGTAGGAGTAAGAAAATACAAGAACGAAATTGGGGAGCAAGGAACCCCTCCCTTAAAGCTGGTATTGACATTGATAACATTGTAGAGGAATCAGGGTTTTGTATGAGGGAAGTAGAAAGGGGACAGTGGTACCAAGGTATCAGTGGTAGAAAAAAACAAATGGACCAAAACCGTAGTGAACGTGGTGTCCAGAGCAGGAATCAAACCAGTAAAAGAAGTACAGGTCACAGGACATTGTCACAGGTGTCTATCAAGTATCTACCAAGATTACCCATCATTCACCTGCACAGCAAGTGACAATAACTGGATTTCCCATCAGCCATCTTTGCAGGAAGTGACATCACTGGATTCCCCGTCAACCCACTGCACAGGAAGTAACATCACTGGATTTCCCATAATCCACCTGCACATGAAGTGATACCACTGGATTTACCATCATCTATATGCACAGGAAAGTGACATCGCTGGATTTCCGATCATCGAGCTGCACAGGTAGTGACATCACTGGTTTACTTCCACAACCATCTTTAAAAGAAATAGCCAAGCAAGAGGACTAATTTCCATTACCCATCTGCACAGGAAGTGACATAACTAGATTGCCACATCATCCATCTGCACAGGAAGTAATATCACTGGTTTCCTGTCAAAACTGTGTTTAAAAGAAGAAGCCACTCAAGAGGACTCACATCCCATCATTCATTTGTGAAGGAGGTGACATCACCAAATTTCCCATCATCCATTTGCAAAGGAAGTGACGTCACTGGTTTCCCCCCAAAACTGTCTTGGCTTAATGGAGGCTGAAAGCCTGTCCACACCCATCCCTTCCTGGACCCATGGTACTCCTTCCACCTACCTCCCCCGTCACTACAACAACATGACTCACGACACCATGAGTCGCTGTCTCATCTTCTAGCGCTCCTGCCACACGTTGATGCCTGAAAGTGTGTTCTCCTGTGCCACCATCCATTTTGAGTGCCACCAGCCATTACACATGTACCTTCTCATTCTCTCCTCACTGCCCCATGCACATCCCACACTGACGCACACGACCACACACACAGACTGCCTCTACACCACACCCCTCCCTGTCCTTTATATTCCTTAACACTTACTTCCTCGCTTAACACACCACTGAAATGAGGGATCCGCTCTTCTTAATCAAAAACTGCCTGACTCCCTTGACAGACATCATCATCGCCACAGCAATTCCCCACGGTTACAAGATTGCATTACAGGACAAAAGACCTGTGGACAGAATCACAATCATCTTCAAAGAATATATCCAATGCTCCACCACCTCGGAAGGTTCCACCAGCAACATGAAACACTTGACCTTCAAACTCCTCATCACCACCAGCCCCACCCTGACCATCACCATCATCTGCCGCCCTTCCAGACAATGCACCAGCTTCATCAGCATCATCTTGAACTTCTTCACCCTCCCTTATCCTCTACTCTAGCACTTTCATCCTCTTCGGTGACCTCACATAACATCTGGAGGACCTCACTAATCCTAACACAACCAACTTCCTTCACCAGTTTCAGCAACATCACAGTAGACAGTCCCACAATGATTACCTGGCCCGACAATACCCTCATCATCTTCAGAATACCCAAACCACACCACCACAGAAACACCATTACCAAATCTTCACAACATGACTGTAAGAAGATCACAGAAGAATCCTGGTCTATGAATCCTAAACCACCAGCCTTGACACAACAGCAACCTCCTCAAATCCATCTCCAACCCTGTATCACCTCCTGCTCAGACACCCTTTCTCCTCTCAATGCCAACAATGCCATGAGGACCAGACTGCAAGCAAGCTGTTACATGGAAGAGCTCAGGACCACCGAACGCCAGTGCAACCAACATGAAAGCAGAAGGAGACAAAGTCCGAAAAAACTTGCAAGAGCACATACAAATCTACCCTCAGACCAGTAGCGGCTGCTACTAAACGGGGGTGGGAGGGTACAGGGGTAGCAGAAGGAAAAAAAAAACACTTATCTGGATATGCCACCTCTCCTCCGTCCTCTTCTCCTCTCACAGGCAGCAGGAACCAGGAAGCACACAGCCTCTCAGACTCCCCTGATCAATCACAACGCTGCCTTACAGCAACTTGTGATTGGTCTGAGCGCTGTGGTTCAGTGCTCAGACAGGGGCAGGGAGGCTGTGTATGTTCTCCACCCAGGCTGTAATGCAGCATGGGTAGAGGACATGCAAAGTGGGCATGACTGTTTGGCCGGCCACAATGTCATGCACACTTAGGAAGTGCCTACCACTCCTCCTTTAGCTCTAAACAGGCAAGCTCCACCAGCATAACCCCCACTCAGGACCTATGTACACAGCTGTCCCTATTCTTCAGCCACAAGATCACTAGCATCTATGAAAACTTCATGCCTCAAATGGACCCTTCCATTCTCGCAGCCCTCCTACCTATCTCTACCAACATTCATTGGACCAACCTGACCACCTGACTCACCATCACCACTCAAGAAACTGCAACAACCATGCATTCTATACATTCTGGAATACCCTTGGACCCTTGCCCTCACCACATCTTCATCAAAGGAGTGGACTCCATCAGTGCAGCCCTCACCCTGATAATGAATGACTCAATGATCACTGATACCTACTCAGACACCAGGACAAATGTCACAGTAGCCCACCTCCTTAAGAAACCCTGAGCAGAATTGGAGACATAACCCAACTACCAGCCAATATCCCTGCTACCGTACCTGGTATAAGTCATTCAAAAGAATATAAATGCCTAGCCACCCACCTCACTGACAACTACCTCCTCAACACCGCTCAGTTCAGATTCAGGCCCAACCACAGTACAAAGACAGCCATCATGACTGCCATAGACGACATCCATATGAACTTGAAAAGAGGTGACACCACATCCCTCATCCTACTGGATTTTTCCTACAGCCATCAATACTATCTCCCACCCCATCCTTATACAATGACTCCACAAAGTCAACATCCATTGACCGGCACTTAGCTGGAATTACTACTTCCTGACAGGCCGCACACAGTCGTCAGCCTGGCCCCCTTCACCTCAGACACCATTAACCTCATCTGCAGAGATCCACATGGATCCTCTCTCAGCCCCACTTTGCTCAGTGCCTATGTGACTCTACTTGCCAGCCTTATCTGCGCCCATCAAAACAATATCATCTCCAATCCTGACCACGTTCCTCAGATCATATTCTCCCGCTCTGGCAAGACGGCAAACACCCAGACCACTTCCTCCGCCTGCATTACCAAAGCTGAAAGATTGATGAAAAACAACTGCCTCAACACAGACAAGACGGAAATTAGGAAAATCGTCAGCAAAGACACCTCGCTCTGGGATTCCACCTGGTGGCCTGCTGAACTTGGATCCACACCACTCCCTTCAAACCATGCAAAGAACCTGAGAATAGTAAGCGACAACCAACTCACCAGGACAGGCCAAGTGAATGCAGTCTCAGCCCCTGCTTACACACACTTATGATTAGTGGAGTGCAACTAAGCGGAGGTCCACATATTTAACGAAAAAATCTGTGGAACTCCTCTCCGCCACCGGCCTCCACCCCCCCCTAATAAAATAATACTTACAAAGTAATTTAAAATCAATAAAGTCGCATACCTGTATTGCGGGTCCCCGGGCTGCCCTCCTCCTCCTCGCCGTACATCTTGCAAGAACTGCGCAAGAACTGCGCATGCGCATTTCTCACAAGACATCTTGTGAGAAATGCACGCACGCGCATGTGTAGTTCTCGCAAGATGTACGGCGAGGAGGAGGGCAGCTCCGGGATGCCGCAATACAGGTAAGTGACTTTATTTCTTTTAAATTATCTTATACATATTTTTTATTAGGGTGGTGGAGGCGGGGAGCCAATTATGCGGGGGAGGGGCTGGCTAACTCTGCTCTGCTCCGCTCCACTGCGGAGTCAGAGTTTTGCCCTTTACTCTGCGTTCTCAGCAGAGTGCGGAGTGAGGAAATCTCTGCACACTCCGCAGGCAGAGCAGAGTTCTCCGCCGGCCTTTAATTACGATGCTCACAAAGATCTTCAAATGGCTCCACATCAACACTTGTAGATCCATCTCCCAAGCCCTCTTCACCAACAAGCTGGACTACAGCAACGCACTCTATGCAAAAATTCCTGACCATACAAAACTCAGCGGCCAGTCTCACCCTCAACCTCCCACCCCTCCCTCACATCTCCCCGCAAATGAGCACTCTCCAAACTCCTCACACACACAAAACCTTACACAACCTGGTCCCCACATACCTCAACAACCACAAATTTCCATAAACCTACCAGATGCCTCGGCTCAGCTGGACTCCTACTCGCACACACTTACCACATACGCAAACCAAATCCGGCAATCATGTCTTCTCCTAGCGCACTACTAAAGCCTGGAATGACTTGCCCCTGCACATCAGAGCCTTCTCCTCAGTTCTTGAATTCCACATACAACTGAAGATCTGCCTCTTCACCTAGCACTGACCCTGGCTTGGTCCATATAGCTCCAGCTTCAATACTAGAATAACCTATGGATGAGTTGTGCTCTATACAAATAGACATGTTTCTGTATCAAGAAAAGGTATTTCCATCAATAGGGAATATAGGTGGTGTAGATACAGAGGTCATTTACACACATAAGCAAGGGAAATAATAGTGGCGCAGTCGCAGCTGTGGTAAGCAATGCACCCATTGAAAATGTCAGTGACGGTTTATTGATTGTGGGACAAAAGGCAAACTAAAGGCAGAGATTAGTATAGCTGGTAGTGAGATATGGTGTTCACTGGTTATAACTCCAAATTTGTAGAGAGGTTTGCAGATAAAACAGAGTACCTAAAGCTCACCCTGAAGCAAGAATCTAGTTTCAAGTGGGAGGACGAACAACAGAGATGCTTCAATATGATTAAATATAAAATTTGTAATGCAAGAATCCTTTTTGTTAATTTGATGCAGGGCTGAAGACTATCCTCACAGTTGCCACTGTTGCCACAGGAATAGGTGCTATCCTTTCCCAATTACACATAGTAGAACTAAAACAATGGTGGCCTTTCTTTTAGGTCCTTGACACGTTTAGAACAGAACTATTCTGTTATTAAACGTGTAGCTCTGGCAGCAGGCTGGGGTACAGAGGAGTATTATACCTCCTTATGGAAGATGCACTTCATACTCTATATGGACCATCAGCCTCTGGTCAAAGTGTTGTTGTCTGGTGGTGATGGGAAAGGTTCAGCAAGGCTTGCTAGATACGCTGCTAGGCTATAGGAGTACCGTGAAGTGGTAGAATATATCTAGGACTAACAAAGTTCTCAGGTCCATTGTCTTTTTTGCCTTTTTGTGGATTGGAATTTGGTGGATGGTGCAGCATTCATTACCAAGGAATGTGGGGGTGCTGTAGCTAGTGTGCAAGATGTTGTAGCATGGCGTGATGGTGTGTGAAAGCCAGAGGAGTGAGTATATGAAATGGATGAAGAAGTTGTATGTCTCATTTGACAAGGAGGGACAGTGCTGTTTCTCCTTCGGTGAGACTGTACATCAAATGAGATGACAGTGCGTGAAGACTAGTGGTGAGGGGAGCTCGATTTGTACCTCCTGGTGGTGTACACACCAAATTATTGAGCCTAGCACACAAGTAGTACTTGGGTTAGACTCTGACTAAAAGGCGAGTAAAATCGGAGTTTTGCTGGACTGGCTTATTTGATCAAGTAACCACTTGGGCTGAGCGGAGTATGGCATGTAAAGAGGGGGAGAAGAGGTGTGTGCATAGAACCTGGTGCTGGTCATATTGTTTTCATGGATTTTATTGGATCATTGGTTAGGTTTACAAATTGTGTAGGAAATCACCCTTGCTTTGCTGTGCATTTACTCAAAGTCACTTGTAATGATGCAATTAAGAAAACAACAGCTGACCAAGGTCAAGCACCTCAATTCCAATAATAGTGTATATCAAAAGTCAAGTGCAACAACTCCCCGCATCCGGTGTTGGGAGATGCCAATCAATGAATCAGTCCAAACAAAAAATGGAAGGTGCCCTCTAATGGAAGTCAAATAGGAAATATACTTGAAGTCCAAAACGATTCTTCTTTTATTTGCAGTTGTTTTACTAAAAACGGCACACAGCCAACGCGTTTCGTTCCCTAGTGCCACGGGAACTTCGTCAGGGCTTACTAAGAATATCAAAAACACGATTCGCGCCGTCCACAGTTATCAGGCTGTCTGATTTCCTTTACTGCTGACGAGAAAGCTGATAGTGGGATCTAATGGTTCTCTATCATTATTACCTGTGTGAAATTACTGCTCCTGCATTGGTGACTCATTTTGAACCGTATTCCCCCTTCATTAAGGAATACTTGGATTGGTTGAATCGAATTTTCCGTAGTAGTGTTTGCATACACTATAAGCACTGAACCTGAATCTTGATGCTCACTCTGAAAGTGTTTTTGATATTCTTAGTAAGCCCTGACGAAGTTCCCGTGGCACTAGGGAACGAAACGCATTGGCTTCTGTGCCGTTTTTAGTAAAACAACTGCGAATAAAAGAAGAATCGTTTTGGACTTCAAGTGTATTTCCTGTTTGACTTCCATTAGAGTGCACCTTCCATTTTTTGTTTGGACTGATTCACTTGTTATGATGTTCATGAAAGGGATTACCACTAGGTCAACCATTAGGAGTTTGGAACAGATATTTTGTATTTAATTATTACTGGTAAGGGTACGCAAAAGCAGTCAGGCTTAACTTAGAGGCACTGTGTTAAGTATGTTTGCCGTATAAAGTGAAAACACACCACAAGAAAAATCCCACACCAATTTTTAAAAATAGAGTAAATTTTAATCAATGAAATGATTCCAGAACATTAAAAATACAATTGGTAGAACCAAAGATTTTAAAGTTACTGGTAAGTGTAGCACCTTTAAGCACAAAGGGCCACTCATGGACACCTTGTTGTCCCAAATCAGGGGTAGTCACAAGTTCAGGCCGACAACGATGGAGTGTTAATTTTCTCCCAAACATTATGGCATTCAGCAATGTGTTGAAAATGTCCTTGTTCATCTAGTCGAGTGTAACTACTAACGTTCTGAATTCTATCGATTTCTAGGCCTAGATGTACAAAGCATTTTTGTGAATGCAAACGTTCTGATTCAGAGGTTGTGAACTCAAAATGTTTTTTTCACAGTACTAAACCCATCTTATGATTCTGTAACTTTTTACCGACTCCTAAAATAGGTTTAGAAAGTATAAGGAATTGCTTTTTGAAAAGGGCGTGTTTTAGACACTCCCTCCAAGTAGTGATTACTATCCAGATGCATCAATGGTTTAAGCCTACAATAGAGGATATAACCAATTCAAAATTTACTGACACCCATTCGCAAGAGGGTATCCCTTTTCCTCTGTAAATGTCCAAAGAAAAGTTTGCCTGGCAGTAGGCAGTGGTCCACAGAAAAACTGGCAGCCCTCAAACCTTTTAAAAATATATACTTTTCTTTTTAAATGTGGTCCTGTTTCCATTAGGAAAAATGGGCTGCATTTGAACATGTTACTTTATTAAAAGACAATCACAGCCATAGTGGTTTGCTGACCCAGTGATGGTCTCCAATCAGAGTGCCTCATACTTTTCAACCTACCTCAGAAAAAATCATGAGGTAGGTCGGATTGTGACCCATTCAGAATCCGAAATCTTCAAAAGGACCTATTTGTACCGAAAATAATTTACTGATTGCAAAAATACTGGTCACAAATTGAGAGCAGTATTTTGCGAGCAGTCAATAGTACTCTTAGCCCCTACTTCTGCTTGAGGTAACTGGGTTCCTTTGTACATTTTAAAAAACACTTCTTATTAGTGTCCTGGTTGGCAAGTTCTTATTCTGTGACATTTACTTTGCACAACGTATGCAACTACCTAATCAGAGAGGGTTTTTCGTGCAGGTAATGCATTGAAAAACTAGCTCTAGTTAAATTAAATCTGAAACCAATCCACCAATGCTTGTGTGTGCATCTTGTTGCATATGCACACATGTAATTAGAAAAAAGCATTGGCAAGGCTTATTGCTCAGCATTTAAGGTTTGGGACAAAATATTGGATTTGCTAATGCTTGTTTTTGCTTATCGATGGTTTGCTGAGTTATATTAAGTCTGGACCAAAGTTGGTCATCTTTGCTTTCTTATTTTTTTCTTAAACTTTTTATTGAGCAGAATTATACCTGAAGCCGTAAATAAGCCAAAAGAATCACAATAAATATAGCTGTTTATAACTTATAAAATTAAATATTTCTTCTTGGTTTATGCCAGAAATTAAACATTCCCCACAGCTTCATCCTATACAGTCACAAACCTACCGCCTATCTAAAATGCAGATAATAATGTGTAGTGCAGAGCAGCTTTGTCATGATCAGGCTATTAGATTCATCTTTCTACATAAAGACCAGTTTCTCTTATAAGAGCACAAACCTCACACCAATCCAAAATACGGATAATAAAGTGCAGTGTATAGCATCTTTTACATGATTAAACCATTTGTTTCATCATTATACATAAAGTCCAGAAAAGAACATTTTGATTCTTCTCTTCCTTAATAATCCATATATATTTTCCTCCTTTCCAAAGGCAGTGGACTATAGGAACAGAAGTTGACCATCCCGCCTCAGTCTAAGCTGCTATACATTTTACTTTCTGCTTTATTCATATATTTCCAAACTGCTGAGAATTTTTTAATAGCCCCTACCCTTTTTGCATAAGCCTCCTCAAATGTTTTGGTACGTAGCATTTTTTTATGCCAGTTTAAATAGTCTGGAACTTTAGTTGTCCTCCAAACCTGAAGGATCAAGGATCAAGGACCGTTCCATTAGAGAGGATATCGCTTTAAATGCTTATCTCATGGAGATTGGAATGTTTGGGCTCTGCCTTACAACCCCAAACAATGCTATCTAAGGCTCCGGTTTTAATTTTCTCTAAAAGCCCTCGTTGAGGGCAGAAAACACTTCCTACCAGAACTGGGTTGAAAGCGGACAAGTAAAAAAAAAATGGAGCCATCCCCCCTGACCCATTTGCTGGCAACGAAAGCACCTGTCTTCTACTTCTGGATGCATCTTATGTAAAACTCTTGGTGTATAGTAAGACATACAGCGGGATAGAAATGTCATTCTTTTAAAAATCTGCTGCTCTTAGTGCTTTATTGCAATGCAACGAAATCTCCTGCCACTCTAGTTCTGAAAAAGTACTGTGTGTTTCTTGGGAGATTTTTTTCTAGAAAGCCTATTACTATAGAGCTTTTCCTTTGGCTCTGCAAAAGTCTATACCAGTTTCCAACCCCCCTTAGCTTAGCTCTATAAAGGGCTGTTAATAGGGGCACCGGGGCAGAGCTTGATGGAGAGCAACATTTTTTCAAGAATTGGACAAACTGAGAGAACCCTAAAAAGAATGGCTTACAGCTTGTTCCACACCTAGCCTGGATCTCATGACATTTTAGACATCTCCCCCACTATAAAGTGACTGAGTGCCCCAAGATCATTACTTTTCCAAAATCTTATCTAGCTATTCTGCAAATACAGGCCTAAACTGTTTCATTCTGTAAGGTTTAAGAACTCATACCCTGCTGTCTTTGCCTTCAGAGAGTAGAATAACTGTATTCTAACCCCGAATTCCTGTAATGTCCTGTATCGAGTCTTCTTAGGGAGTTTAGTGGTTTTCATTAAAACTGGAATTTGAGATTCTGCTTCCTGCACCATTTTATCCAATAAAGAACTATCCAGTGATTCCTTGCCATCTAGCATACAAGCCATTATATCCAAAAAAGAAGATATATAATCTGAGGAGAAAAAGAGGTTAGCCATCTAATCAACCCACCATATGTTTTCTCATTGGACACTCAATTAACATTCATCAATATTATCCTTACTTTAAGATCCATTTCACTTCAAAAGTAAGCCCAATAACCATAACTAAGAAATCTTGTACACTCTAGTAGCATTCCTTCGAGTTATTCCTCTCATGATTACTCTTTCTTCTATAATTCTGCTCTTTCATCAAATTTGCTCCCTCAGCCCCACCTTCCCTATCCCTCCCTCCACCTTCCCTGCCTCCCACCAACACCCTCACCAACTCCCCATGCCTCTTCCCACCCCTGGCAGTTGGGGAATAGCCCACCATACCCCCTATCTCCCCACCCTCAATTGTCCCTAAGCCGGGTGCCATGGTATTGCACCCTGATGTGACCTATCGCCCCACCTGCCTAAAAGAATGACCCCCAATCATTTTGATGACAAAAAGAGAAAATGAAAGATATGCATCAGTCGTTTCTGACTCTCTACTTTTCCGTAGTAAGCTTCTGTAGTAGTTCCTGTGCTTTGTCAAGATTTGAGAACATGTGGAATTTCCCTTTCACCAAAACGCGCAGCTTCGATGGCTGAGCTATTGCCACCTGAGCCCCCTGTGCCTTGAACAGGTAAAGGAGCTTAACAAATTATTTCCGGCGATGAGCCGCTGCCGCTGATATATCGGAAAAAAAATGGCAGCTGGGAACTTCACGAGTTGATAATTGCTTTTTTTGAATAGCTCTAGTCAGTGTCCGTTCTTTGACCCAGAAATCCACGAAGTTGACTAGGATTGTTCGTGGTAGCTCGGATTTCAGAAATGGCTAAGCTGGGACTCTATGTGCTCTCGTGATTGTCAGACCTCTAGAGAATTTGGGCAGTATGTTATCCTTGATGAATGACTCGACCCATTGATGCATTTGTGACCCCTCACACCATTCTGGGACCCGACCAGCCGCAGGTTAGAGCGTCGAGAATGGTTTTTCAGCTCTTCCAGCTTAGTTTCCAATAGATTTTTCTGTTTTTATCCAAAGTAGCCTGATGCTGCATCGAGGTCATCTGATCTTCAAGATGGGATATCCTGGATTCAGCTTCTTGTAATCTTGCTGGATAAGTACCGACTGCTTCTTCGATTTTGGATAGGTGCGAATGTAATCCTGCAATCTCATTTGCTTGCGTTGCTTTCAGCTTACGTATCTCATCAAGAATGAGATTTAGCATGGTTTTGATGTCATATTGGATGCTGGTCCCGACCTCTAATAGCTGGTTTCCTAGGGGTTCTTCCGGCGCTAGCCGAGCCAGATCTTGCTGTGCTGCGTTTTTTATCAACCACGGAGGTTGAGGGCTGGCTATCCAGTGGCCTAAGAGGCGAAGTGAGAGTTTGGAGATCTAACGGTACGCCCACTTGTATTTCATCAAAAAGCTCTTGCTCTGGAGCTGGATTTTGTAGAGGCAATGGGGGCAATTTGGGTTTCAAAAATAGTGGATATTCCTTAGTCTTCCTTTGAGATGTACTGGAGAAGTCTTCCTTTGCGATCTCTTGGTTCGTCGTCTCTTCTAAATTCCCTGACGTCCGTCTAACTACACCAAGACTGACCCTTTAGTGACTGAGACAAGTTGGGCCAAGGTCAACCCTTCAGCGCCTAGTTCCACAGTCAACTTTTCCTGGTGGGGAGTTTCGGACATATCCTGATTTTGATCACCTTTAACCCCCATCCCAAGATCCAGGACATCATCTCCCGAGCTCAACGGGCTTGATGTTGGGGCTGACCCTCGACGAGCTTTCTGCAAGGGTACAGCTCTTGCATTTGCAGAGGCAATCTTCAACTGGGTTGTTCGAGTGTTTAACTTCATACCCACATTTGAGTCAACATGGGCCATTACTTTGGCAATCTTTAAATGTTTCCCCATCCTAACAGAGGGTCTAGGAAGCCAAAACCACAATTATTTTCTGACCTTTTGTATAGAAAAAAGCTATCCACTAACGACCAGATATACGTAATTGTATGTCGAGTACTCTGCCCAGTTTTTTAAGCCCTCTTCATATGCATGTAGATTGGGAATTTCATTAGTGCCTGCAGAGTGGCATTCTGTGCTGTGCTTTCAAGCTAATAATGGCTATCAGTGCTTAATTAATGCTTTTAGAGATTTTTTTGTAAGTTTCCTGCAATTTTCCCCTGTGCTAGGTCCAAGCAAATGCCAACCGGGGTTTGTAGGAATGTTTGAGCGGCAAATAGAGACCCCCCTCCAAGAAACAAACTGTGTCTGGATCTCTCACCTCGCTTGCAAACCCTTACAAATGAGAAGCTCCTTTGACCACTTGCCCCAGCGCCCTCAGTAGGCTTCTCCCAAATTCTTCTCTAACATGCCCCTCTGTAATCACCGAGGCCAGCATAAGTCCAGGCAATGCCCAAAATATGAAAATCCTCTCGCGAAGTATAGAGAAAAGAGCCTCCATGTTATCGGCTCCAAGCTCCGGGGGTCTCGGCGTCTCCTCGCCCGGCCGCCATCATCCGTTATTCCACTCTGTAACAGGGGGAGTGGTGATGTGGTCACTCGCGGCTACACTAGGCGGGATTCGCCGTAGCCATCATTTAAAAAACAAGGAACGTCGATCATCTTTGCTTTCGATATATCCAAAGTTGCTTATGGTTTCGATGCCCTCATTAAGATCTGTCAAGATCTAATGCAGTGCACTAAAGTGTTTCTTTTTAACGTAACCTAAAATATGTGTATAGAGGATAGATAAATTAGAGTTGTTCATTATACCACTTTGTAATGATGTGTGCCTCTCTTTGGGTACAGTTTTATTTAATTCATAATAACACAGAAACCTACTGAAGAACACATGTAGGTTCGGTTATTGTTGCTTCATTGTTTGAAACGTAGTGATATAGCCTTCACTTGATCCCCCCACTCGGTTTGATTAGATATGCCACAGCTTTCTCAAGGCTGTTGATGACAATACTAAAAATAACAATACTATTGTAGAGTCCGCAAAGAAAAAGACAAACAAAAATGTGCAGGTAATTTGGTGGTTCCTGAATGATAAATCAAAATGTGATACAATCCATGTATGAGGTGAAAAATTAAATGTGACAAAAAAGTGCGATAGTTGAATGAATTTTTTAAATGTAAAAGAGCATCTCATGCATTGCAAAGCAAGCACTCCATGGCAGGCAGCACGATAAAACAGTAAAAAGCATGACACAGAGGGAGAATTACTCCTTTTGGGCTGTTCTAAAACGCTAATGACAATGTCTCATGCCCATATCATAAGAAGGCTGATCCAAATAAGCCAACTGTTGACGCACACTAACACAAAGCCCACTTTATGTGTATTATAAACAATAAATATGCAGTCTGCAGTGTGGCTACCTCACCCCTAAACAAGTGTCTATAGGAGTGTGTGAACAAAATTAGCAACTATCCACTAAATCCAGGGGCACAACATTTCTATCAATCCCACACAGGGAACCAAAACTTCTTTCATTTTTTAGAGACTTAAGAGTAAAATCGCACCTAAAGGTGGTGACCTTCAAAGAAAAATACATAAAAAAGAAGTAAAGGTAATTATTAGCTAGGAAACAAAATGTCCCAGTGGCTACAAATGGCGAGAGAATACCATCGATTCAATGAGTTGTGATCGATATGGCATTAGTCTGAAATATTTTGTGATGAAGCTATGAACTAATTGGGAAGAAAATAATGATGAGGTGAATATCTATTACAGTTTGTTTTAATTGACTCTGTAGTTGCTTTTTTGGCATTTTCTACCTTTATGTTTACTGTTTGAAATCTCTTTATTTAATACTAGTGCCAAAAGGGCATCCCAGGCAACGCACTGGAGCTTCAGTAGTAAATCAGTCAGGGTTGTCCAATTGTGATGAGCTGAAAATCCAAGTCTGAGGCCCACCTTGTGAAGTCTTCAGCGGTATTCAAAACCATCAATGGATTAATATATGCTAGGACATACGAGTAAATCTGTCCAGACCTTATTGAACACGTAGTCGGGCGCCACCCGCCTCGAGAATAGCCTTCTGCCAAGTTCAGCTTTGAACTATGCTATCTTGGATAGCAAGGTATGTTGTTGTGTTCATTGTGGTATTCATTACCAGTGTTTGACTTATGAAGCTACACTGATAAGAAAAATTGTAAATTCATTTTTGCTTCTAAGCAGTCACGGACCACTCTTTTTCATTACCGTATTGTGCCCAGGTCCAATGGTGATTATTGGGCTACCCCATTATTTTGTAATGTTCCATAGGTGTGTGAGTATTTCCGCGAGTACTAGAACACCAACTAGTGTGCAAATATGCATCAGGAACAATAACGAATAAGGGGCCGATTACGATGTCGGTCGGAAAGGCTCCGAACGGCATCTGGTTTGTCCAAATCTGTTTCGGAACCAGCGTTTCTGACCGACTAGGAAATATTTTTGACCGACCGATTACGATGTTAGGTAACTGTACGGCCCTTCCGACTCAGTTCCGATCGACATTCAGAGGAAGTCGTTTGGAGCCAACTCGTACGGCTCCATGGACCGTGTTTCCACCGATAGATTACGATGTCGGATTCGGTCAGCCGTTCCGAGTCGGTTTTTCTGACACGGATTGGCTGTCAGAAAGTGACTTTGGGGGCACGTAGCAGGCTCCCCCCTTCACCCGAAGGCCTCCGGTTGGGGCCTTGGGGGTACCCATGGGTCCCATCTTTCCAATCATGCATGGTGTGGCAGGCCCCATACATGCTCAACAAAATGTTACATGCAAATAGACCATCAGACATGCACCTTTTAGGATACATATGCATGCCATGTACCCTTGCACAACAGCCTTAGAGTGGCATTTTAGTTATGATGAGTGTGCCCCCTAAATATTCATTTTGAATTACCCTGAATGTGTCCAACACACCCACAATTGTAGACACCCCGCCACATGACAGCCACATATCTAGAATTCATCTCTTTGGGTTGCCATAGCAATCCAGGAAGCCAGGCATTAGGAGGGTCCTCCGGAAGTCAGGCGTGAGTCAGGTGACAGGGACCTGCACGCCCCGGAGACCCTGCAAAACCTTTGCAACCTTTTTAGCCTTGCGGAGTAGTATAGGCACTCCGCCACCACACGTGTGACTGGTTTTAACAGAAAGTGTGTTTTGGCAAGGTTGAAATGTGATACACACGCATCCAGGAAGTCAGGCGTAGGCCAGGCAAACCAGCGGCATGCACACCCCCTCGTAACGTCATCACGCCACGACCGGCAACATTTTAAATCTAATGCCTAGTCCAGCCCGATAAAGAGGAGTCCTGGTGGCACGCGATTTATGGCGTACTTCAAAAGAGCAGTTCCCTGACAGTATTAAAGAGAAGTAGCCCCCTACACCCAGCCCCAGTCTCCCTGCTTAGATATACAGCGGCAGCATTCTCAAACAAGCATTTGCAATGCAATAGGTCTCGCATTATTAAAGTTTGAGCTATTGGCATTGCTAATAATAATGCAACACCAATAGCTCAAATATTCAGTAATGCGAGACCTATTGCATTGCAAATACTTGTAATAAACTAGTCCTTAGCAAGTTGTGCATAGTGAATAGACCGAACCCTCCTTTTAAAAAATTGACCGAACCCTCCTTTTAAAAAATTGATACCATAAGCAGTAGCCAAACTTGCTTATCAATAAACATGTGCAAATGGCCACGCAAGTCCGTTTCTTTAAACTAGGATAAAGGTTCCTCGTTCACATTAATTTTTATTTTAGAGCAGGTACCTTGCAAGGAAGGACTCTCTGATGTCATTTGCAAATACGTTTAAAAACCGCCCTCATTACTGTATTAAGAAGCACTGGCAAAGCCAGTAGGTTACGCCGTTACAAAATCTATTGGCTGTCAATTGTTTTAGATATTACACAGCACTAGAACTGCTGCGCAACATAGCTTATGGTAAAAAAAAAAAAGAGCTATGACGCAGTCAATGGTGCGGGCATCATAGCACTTTTTTTTTAATATTAAGCCATGTTTCACAGAAGCTCAACTGCTATGCCATATGTAAAAAAAAAAGAATTGCCAAACCCAATAGATTTCATATAGGCCAAACTATTGCCTTTTACCGATGCAGGTTGTTCAATTTGGCAGGTATGATGGCCTGAGTGAACTTGTTCTCCCTGTTCAGCAGGAAGTCACTATACCTGCGGAAGGGCTATAAGTGGAATGAAAAAACGTGTGGGGGCTCCCAGAGGGGCATGGTCGATGTAATGAAGGGCATGGCTTAAAAACCCAAACTGAAAATCCATGCCCGGCATAGTGTGTCGCCTCACTGGTATTTTGCTGCTTTGTCATTCCATCCATATACAAGTAACATTACATCTACTACAATTAGACTATTGTCTTTGTCAATGGTTGTTCATTGCATAAGATAAATATGCATCAGCGATGGCTTAGAAGCTTGAGAGGGGTGCTGCTAAGAGTGAGAGGGTGCTGCGAGGGGTGAGAAAACTGTAGCTGGTGTGAGAGCGGCGCTGCGTGGGTGTGATGGGCGCTGCGAGGGTCTGATGGGCGCTGCAAGGGTGTATTGGGTGCTGTGAGGGTGTATGGGGCGCTGCGGGGGTGAGAGGATGCTGTGAGGGGTGCTGCTTGGGATGAGAGTGGCACTACTAAGGGTGACAGGAGTGGTGAGAAAGAGCTCCAGGTGGTGTGAAAGCTGCACTGCTCGAGCGAGAGAGGGCCTGGTGGGGGTAACAGATGTGCTGAAGAGGGAGCGAAAGGACACTGTAGTAGACAAGCGGTACTTCGGGGTGAGGAGGGTACTAAGGGGTTTGGGGACGGAGGCTGCAGGGGGCAAGGGATGCCCTGCAAGGGGGAGAGAGGACATTGCTGGTGTGAGAAGGGCACTGACGTGTGCCTGGGAGCTCTGCACGAGAGGGGATCGCTGCAGACTTCATCGTGGGCTTTGAAGAGGGTGAGGCTGGAGGCACTACCAGAGTGAGGAGTGCCATGGCAGCGGCTAACAACAAAAGGATGGGGCTGATAGTATGATAAGTGTGTAAACGGGCGCTCCTCGGGTGTGAGATTGGATGCCCCATGGAGGGAGGCCAGGCATCGCGCGACTGGTTGAAGGTGTAACTCGGGGAGTGATCAGAGGTGCGCGTCTAGTAGTGAGCCGTCACAGTGAGATCTTGAAAGGAGTGAGTGTGTATGGGGGAAATCCCGGTCTACCAGGACTGTGTGTGCACGCGTGTGGCTGAGTTGTGAATAGGACTCACACTGCAAGAAGTCACTGTGGGGAGAGTGGATGTGTGCACGGGTGATAGTGAGTGTATGGAATCACCGTGTGAAGGTTGCATCCGTGCAGGTGGTGGGGCAGCAAGGAGAGGGTGAACCAGTGTTGTAATGACTGTGTGCTGGCGGGCTGTGTGCAGCGATGGGGGGCTGCTCGGTGAAGGTGGGTGCAGCGTGATTGTGAGGAGACAGTGAGTGCAGGTAGTGTCTGAGAACAACTGTCTGCCAGCAGTGCGTGATACGTCACCGGTGCCCTGAAAACACACTGGTGCAGTAACATAAGGAGCCATTGCACGTCACTGATATGCATGTGAAACACGACTGGGGAAAAAACAAAAGTTGCAAGTGCACCTTTGATGCTATCTACCTTACAATGAAGTAAGGGCTGACCAAGTTCACGCATAACTACTGAAAAAGGAAAGCATGGTATCATTCTAAGGGAACAATTCAAGCTCACCACAGTGAATATGCAACATTTGCAAAATACAGTCAGTATATACAAGAGCGCGCGCGAGCACCGAATTACTCCAGATTCACGATCCGTAAAATCATTGTGTCAGTTTGACAAAGTGCTGCAATAAATGCCAGACGGGGAAAGCAAAACCACACAAACGAGCATGTGGGTAGCTTTCTAAACCCTGTACAAGAGGTCTCACACTGCGCGAGCAGTCTACGCACTGCAACGCTAGGCGCGAGACCTAAAAACAAGTTAGGGCCACACGACAGGGCCGTGTTCATTTTTTTCATCTAGTTCCACTGCACGGGCTGAGCATGAGGGTCACACTAAGGACTGCATGATACAAATGCACTTAAATTGAGCACAAGAACCAGTCACCATTCGTTTTGACCAAGGCAGATATGGTCAGGTGACAGGGATCTGTACGCCCCGGACACCCTGCAAAACCTTTGCAACCTTTTTAGCCTTGCGGAGGAGTATAGGCACTCCGCCACCACACGTGTGACTAGTTTTAACAGAAAGTATGTTTTGTCTAGGTTGAAATGAGATACACACGCATCCAGGAAGTCAGGCGTAGGCCAGGCAAACCAGCGGCATGCACACCCCCTCGTGACATCATCACGCCACGACTGTCAACATTTTAAATCTACCACCTAGTCCAGCCCGATAAAGAGGAATCCTGGTGGAACACGATTTATGGCGTACTTCAAGAAAGCAGTTCCATGACGGCAGTAAGGCGAAGTAGCCCCCTACTCCGTCCCAGCCACAGCCTCCCTGCTCAGATATACGGCGGCAGCATTCTCAAAAAACAAGTTATGGCCACATGAGAGGGCCGTGATCATTTTTTTCATCTAGCTCTACTGCACGGGCTGAGCATGGGGTCACACTAAGGACTGCATGATACAAATGCACTTAAATTGAGCACAAGAGCCAGTCACCATCCGTTTTGACTAAGGCAGATATGTGATATATTCACACTAGGACTGCATGGTGCTAGTGCACTTCAACCAATCACAAGTACCTGTCACTATTCTCTTTGACCCACTCCCACAGGTTGGGGTAACACAAATTAGCACGTAGCCACACCATGCATGATACTAAATCAAAGACAATCATGATATGCATGACATTAAAAGTATGGCCTCAGCAGCCACTACATTCGTCCAGCATGTCACAAAGGAAAAATTAGAGAGTCATACCACTGCAGAAGCCACTTGTAACCTCCCTCCCCCCATTTCCCTTACAACTTCCAGATTTGAGGACCCTAGGGCATCATCAATTTGCCCCATAAGAAAGACACTCTTAATAAACAGGGTACCAACCAGGTCCATTGGAAAATGGCGAATCCATAATATTTGACCACCGGTATGTTGAATTCTTTTTCCCCTTTCTAGAACGTATAAATAGGTGAAAGTTTCCCCGCTTTAATATGGGTTTTTAATACATCCACAGTGTCCTTCCATGAACGCATACTGCCCTGAGGAAGACCTTCCTTTAACTCTACCTACAGGTCCAGAAGGTCGAAACGTGTTGGCACAACAAAAAAGGGGTCAAGCGCTGGCGCCCATAAGGAATCGGACCTTATAAAGGCACCATAAACCAATGTATAGACAGTGATACTTGGTTCACAAAATAAGTTAGCAATGTTCTGCCCTCAGTAGGTCCTTATCTCCAACATTGAGAACACATGAGGATACAAGGAAAATAGGTCCCAGAATGTAAACTAAGTTGGAAACTTGCACGCACCACACACACAATGTATAGTCAATGTTTGTAAATTATAATGTAAGGTTTTGTCATTGTACTTTATTCATTTCCGTCATTTTTGATCTTGTGATATTTGTAAAAGTTTTCAGTTTGCTTGTAAATATTCTTGTCATTTTTTGATATATTTGTATATATGTCACCACTTTCACTGAAAAAAACTGAAAATAAGTTTTGAATGAAAAAATGTATTTGAAACTTATAAAAATGAATTAAGTAAACGTCTTTAGTTGAATACCTGGCTCGTGTGTAGTAGATCGACGAACAGGTGGGTGGTTGGTAAAAAAGAATAGGAAATCTTGGGAAACCTCAGTCTCATTGTGAATGAATTTTTAATCATGTCTGCACATTAATTGTACTTTTGGACAAAATCACTGTGAATCCATGGTCTAGGAGGTACTCTTTTCCAGAAATGCCACAGGGTGCAGGGATTTCCGCAACCACCCCATTTTTCAATTGGAGCCTGTGCTGTCGGTCGGAACACATGCTCCCATTGGGAGTCTGACCGAACGGTGTTCGGAAACATCGTAATCGGTCGGTCGGACTCCCCGAATCCGATTTGGTCGGAAAAGCATTCGGACACAGAGTCACTCCGAATGCTTTCCGACCGACATCGTAATAAGGCCGTTAGTCATTTGAGGAACCCGTGTTTTAAAAAAGTCAACGCTGAGTGGATGCAGAGGCAATGGCAGTTCAGATGCAGTTCTGTGACATGCTGAGTCAACAGAGCAGATTTAGAAGTTGTTCAATAGACTTTCTTTGCAACAGGGCAACATGGGTAGTGCTGCAATTGTTCCATGATGATGAGCTGGAAGGGATTAGGAGACTGTCCACACATTAACTGCAATGCCACATAACCATTAAAGTCCATATTCATATGTGTAATCAGACTGCCAGTGAATACCGGGAAAGAACGAGCGCTGAAACTTTTGAGACACTCTCCCCCAGTCACAGATCTGGGTTGAATCCATCATTGTTCTTTAGCTCATTTCACCACCCCTGGCTTGGACCCAGCCATATGCAAATCAGTCTTGACCCTGTGACCGGTTTCAGGGTAACACCCCTCATCAGCCAGGCTGGCTTGAATCCAGTGGTAAAGTGAGCAAGGGACCCACGTCTGGGCATACCCTGCCAACTTAGGGCAAACAAAGCAAACACAAGGAGATGATGGACGGAAAGCTGAAACGTTTCAGACACTCACCCCCAGTCACAGATCTGGGTTGAATCCATCATCGTACTTTAGCTCACTTTGCCACCCTAGTTTTAACCCAGCCATATGCAAATCAGTCTTGACCCTGTGCTCATGGGAATAGTCCAACCGTTTCAGGGTGACACCTCATATCAGCCAGGCTAGCTTGAATCCAGTGGCAAACTGACCAAGGGACCCACGTCTGGGCATACCCAGCCAACTTAGGGCTAACAAAGCAAACACATCGAGACTAGGGGGGGGGGGGGTCATATTTTGCTACTCCACTGATTGGCTCTCCCTGGAGTGAAGGGTGGAAGTCCAACTCAGACATTCACTTTCAGAACTGAACTTTATCTTCCACTTGCGGAGTTTTCCGTGGCACCTACTGAAACATTTTTATGGAGAGAAAAAAAATACAAAAAGCATCCAACATGTTCACTCAAAGAAGGAAGCGCGGCCTGCTCTCATTCTTCTCTCTGTAGGCTCGCGATAACACACAGTGACGCCAGAGGTAACTCCTTTCTAGGGGTTTGTGCAGTTCAGATAATTTGTTTGCCTCCTGTGGGATAGATTTGGGACCCCGGGCAATCGCTTTAGTCTTTTCCCGGGCACGTCCGGGTGCGGGCGCAAGACACAAGCGATCTCCTCATCTCCGTTCCCCCGCCATCAGCAGTGGAAGTGACAGGCGGCCTCATTAGGCCCCACAAAGCGGCAGCGAGGAAGGCGGCACCGCAGCGATCTGAAGGAAGCAGCGCTGACCCCCGAGATGCGGGTGCCGCCCGCGGGCAGGACTGGTACTGCTTCATCTTCAGCGCATTACCGCCACTCAGCCGCATATTCATAACGCGCGGCCCCCGAACTACCCAGCGCGCGCACCGAGAACAAAACACAAAAATTCTGTCTCTTCTAATCAAAGAAGGCACTGGCAATTTTTCAGAGTCGCATTAAAAGCAAAGAGTAATTGAAAGAGTGCACTGCGTTTGCTGTTTTATAATATTACTCGGAGCTATGTCTTTGAACCGCCGCCATTTCTCTGTCAAGAAGGCGCACTCAAGAATTCCTCACAAGTTTTTTCTGCGCTCTCTGGCTTCCCTTCACGCGGCGAGCCCGCGTCTGCACGCGGCAAACAACATTTGCAGAACTTGCGGGTCCTTAAGCAATTATTAGCGATGAGAGTTTGACACAATTGAGGGCTGTCAACAAACTAGTTCAAACAAAGTGAGAGGAGAGCAGAGATAAACAGCGCTCTCAGCAAACGGAAGGGCCTGCAAATTAAAGAACCAAAGCAAATGTTTTCAAACACTACAACAAAACCTTGACTGGCAGAGAGACAGTTTTAACTAAACATATTCTTGCAATAAAATTATAGGAGATTTGCAAATCCATACGAAAGGAAGCCATTGGCTCTTTTCGTTGTTTATCCAAGTTCACTTAAACACTAAGCAAAGACAGTGGGGTATATTCACAAGGACTTATCTCCGATTTGTCTCCACCTTAATGCATCAAAAGTGGAGATAGATTTACCACCCCATTCACAAGCCGGTGCAAACTGCAGACATCACCAGTATTCCCGCGATAACTGCCCCAAAATTTATCTCCATGGTGGACACCACCAACTAACCCTTATGAGATCCAGAGTAGGCGTTCCCCTGCAAAAACACACCAAAAAACCACAACACCACTTTCACATCGACCTGCCAGACCTGCGATGCGAACCAAAAACAGGCGATGAGCCACGGTAGCAGCAGGGAATTGACACCTGCCTTTTGCTGGTGTTAAGCAGGACGACTACCTGCAGCATAAAAGGGAGCCCAGCCAAGAGCCACACCGGACGACCCACAGATGCCATGGAGACAATGATCATGCAACGCGGATACCCATGTGGGCCACAACACCCACCGCAACCACCCCCAGCCCCCTTCCGCCCCCACCCCCCGGATATATACATATCGTGCACGACACAAGAGCCACAAAAAGCGCATGATGACGCACATTGTCACACAGCACTGAAGTAAAAACCAAAAACTTTATTGAAATATAACACAAAACACCAATGCGGAAGACTCCTGTCAGGTCCGTCAGGGACAACTCGACGTCACAGCCTGGAAAATAAAGCACAAAATCAGGATGTGTGTCATGCGCACATCAAAGGAGCGAGATACAGAGAAACAGAGAAGGAAAGAAAGCCAGAGAGAGAAAGAAAGGGAAGGAAAGGAAGGGAGAGAGAGAAGGAAGGGAGAGAGAGAGAGACACCGCTGCCCCCGGGCACCCAGGCCCCACTGCTCACCTGCTGCCACCGGTGTGTCCATCAGTGGGCACACCACGTGCCCGTGCAAGCTCCAGGCCCCGGTCCCGCCACCATGGCCTGGTCCACATCATGCGGACCCGCCCCACGGCCCAGCAGGTCCCACATATGACGCTGAGTCCTGAGTCATCAATGGCGGAGACCACATCAAAAATGCACAGCCTGGAAGGGAGCTCTTTGCTACAAAGAGTCGCTGCTTCATTATAGCACTGAACTGAAGGTTTGCTGAGTGGGTGCCCTGCTTGTGAGACTTTTTTGTATTTAGAAAATAAACTCCCAACGTGTGTTTGTTTCTTCAATCAAAAAATAAGCAGGTTTAACAAGCAGAGAGTTTCTCTCTGTAAGTGGAACCCGTTATACATTTTCCCTCCCTGCATAGCGGAGAGGAAAAAACAAATGATGGTCATCCCGTCCTAAAAAGGGCGTGGCAGCTGTCATTAAAATCATATTGTACCAACGTTTCTGGGGAGAGTTGCGTACTAATATTATGAATATGACAATTGGAATTTGAATGTGGAATTGCTTTAAAGCATAATTGCTTAAAGACTCCCCGAAAACTGTCAGCACTATCTTTGCTAAATATTCACCTATCCCCAAACCATTGTTCTATTGTAAATAAAAGTATACATTTTTCTTTATTAGGCACCCTTGGTATTTTTTTTCTGAGAGGTAGATTTTCTGTAACATCTTGAAAAGCCTATTCCTGTTTTTATTTTGTGTATCATTTTGGATATAGTGCTGATGGGGTGCCACAAGATTTATTCAATGTATCTATTTTTATTGTAAAGATCTGTGTAGTTGAGCTATCATATATGTATTATAAATATATATGATAGATATGATATGCACAATATTTAGTTTTATATACACACACACACACACAAACACACAGAGCACAACCCCTAAAAACAAGCATTGGCATAGCCAGTAGGTCTCGCCTTTTCGACCTTAAAAGTAGGCCTGGGCGGTAAATTTCGTTCCGCTCGCGGAATTTGCGAAATTTGGGTAATTTCGCGTTCCGCGGAGAACGCGAAATTGCCCAAAAATCTGCTTTCCGCAACTTCGCGAAATTTTTTGCTTGTTCGCGTTCTCAAAATGCGTGTTTGCGAGATATTTCTCCCCGAGCACGCACTCAGCGATTGTGAACAGGAAAAAAGCATCGCGAACAAGCAATTCCGCGTGTTCGCGGAATTTCTGTGTGTTCGCGGAGATTTTTTACCGTTTCGCGGAGATTTGCGTAACGCGATTACGCAAATTCCGTCCACCCCTACTTAAAAGTGTTTAACCATGCAGCACATTGTACTGGGTGCTGTGCCGCCTTGCATTGAAGAGCTATACAATTACTATACACTGAGTCATGCAGTCTGATTTGGGAATACATGCTTGCCTACGCCCGTGCCTCTTTCTGGATGGCATTAACAAACACTGGGAAGGCTTGTGACGTCAGATGCAATGGGCACCAGAAGCCAGTCTATACAGCAACGTTTGAGGGAGTCTAAAGCATTACCTTTACAAAGAAAGTAATATAATGGAAGCATTACCAAACTAGTGTTACCCGCTGGCTGCCTTTTCCCTGGGAAGAGACCTTATCTCGTGACAGTCCGCTGAAGTCTGGGTAGTGAATGGGTCTTAATCAGAGTAATTTACCCCAAATCACCATATGTTAGGGCGACACTAGGTCTGCAATGCGATTTTATCCTTTGAAATACCCCAGCTGTAACCTTAAGTGCCCATTGTGTAAAAGTGTATTCAATATGAGCTATGCAGTTAACACGATTATAACAGCTGCTGCTAGCAATGATATTATGGTTTGAGGTGTGCGGTTGTGTTTTAAAGTGAGGACAAGGAGAGAAAAAAAATACAGGAGAAGAAGATAGCAAACAGGGAAACACACACAGCAACAGTGAAATAAAGCAGGACTGAAGAAGGCAGTTAAACTAAGAAAGGATAGGAGCGTGGGGTTCTAGAAAGGAAGAAAACATAGAGGAAGGTTAGAGAAAGCCAATAAGGATAAGAGAAAAAGCTAAGTTTGTGGAAGGAATATGGGGCAATGCTTAGCAGCTGCCAACAATTTTATCACGGTGTGAGGTGTGCGGGTCGGTTTTAAAGTAAGAACAAAAATAAAGACAGGAGCAGAAGGTACCCTAGCAAGGACATGCACGCAACAACGTATTTATGCATTAATTCTATCAATTAACCTTCCCTGCCCCTCCATTCGCGGTCAGTACTGCAAGAAACACAGTAAAGGATTTTTGCGCCTTTAGAACTTCACAATAGATCGTAAATTAGCAATGCATCTAAAGGCTGTTGAAAGCGTTCCAGGGACGCTTTCTTAGAGAATCGAGTGGAGTTGGAGTGCACATTCCCTGTAATAAAGTGCAATCTCCCAATGGATTTGGGTCACCTACTGGCAAGTGAAGCCAGCATCCTGAGAGTGGTGTAACCCCACTTTTGGCAATTCTGGGTATCTCTTTATGTATAGAGAGCAGGTTAAAGGCAGCGTTACTCATATTAAAGTGGTACGGTGTGGAGATGAATATACACCAAAAATATTATATATATGCATTGCGGTGTGCTTATTTCTCAAAACTTACTGCCATCGTTTTTTTTCTCACAAAGTGAAGTACATGGTACCTAAAAAGGTCGACATGGAAGTATGCCATTAAAGCGTAGTTGCCACATCGCATCGTCCTGTACTCTGGCGGACTCAGACAGGTTTAAACAGGCGTGGAGGATGGGGCGTGATGTCCACGAGTAGCCTCGCACACGGAAAGAGGTGCTGTGTGTGAATAAATGAAAATAAAAAAGAGGAAGCCACTTGCAGAGGAAGCTTTGTGCCCAAAATAAGCAGGGAACAGGGAGGGGGAGGGTGACGGCACTGCCGGGTCAAGTTGCAAATCGGGAAGCGGGTGGGCGACAGCACGCAACACCTGAAAGAACAAAAATATTATTATGAAAGAGAATCAAGTGGAGTTGAAGTGCACATTCCCTGTAATAAAATCCAATCCCCAATGGATTTGGGGCGGCTACTGGCAAGTAAAGCCAGTATCCTGGGAGGGGAGTAACCCCACTCTTGGCAACTCTGGGTAGCTCCTTATGTATAAAGAGCATGTTAAAGGCAGCGTTACTCGTATTAAAGTGGTACGGTGCAGAGACGAATATAAACCAAAAATATTATGTATATGCATTGCAGATTATTTCTGAAAATTTATCGTATTTTTTTTTCTCACAAAGTGAAGCACATGGTGCCTATAAAGGTCGACATGAAAGTACACCATAAAAGCATAGTTGCCACAGCACATCATCCTCAGGCAGGTTCATACAGGTGTGGAGGATGGGGTATTTTGACCACGAGTAGCCTCACGCACGGAAATAGGTGCTGTGTGTGAATAAATAAATAAAAAAGAGGAAGCTGCTTGCAGAGGAAGCCTCATGCACAAAGTAAGTAGCGAAGAGGGTGGGTGACGGCACTGCCGGGTCAAGCTGCGAATCGGGAGGGGGTTGGGCGATAGCACGCAACACCAGAATGCACAGAAATGTTATTATGAAACAATATTAGACACACTGAATTCTGCAGAGCGGTGCGGGGGTCAGATGATGCACTGCACTCGCTGGAGAAAAGGGAGGCTCACTTTGGCAGAGCGCTGATTATAACAAGCAAAGGCAAAAGCACAGTAATTGCATGTAACCTGACACACCAGGAATGCAGCTGCCACTCTGCGTGCCGCTGCTCGCTCCCGAGAAAAAAACACTGTGGGAGTGACACTTTGGAAAGGAGGTGGGACATGCACCCGCCTTTGGCCATTTACGTGCTTTCATTATTGAAAGCCACACGCCATGGCCAATCCAATGTGTCGGAGGAGTCAGACCCACAGGGAGAAGCTTTGGGGAAGTTTGGAGTGCTCACAAGAAGCCTCCCATAGAGCAGCACATATGCGCTGCGCTAGGCTCGACCTAAAGAAGTGGGGGCTAACCAAGTTAGGCTGTGTGCAAGTGATATCATGGTGCGTGACATCACAGTGCGTGACACCACTGTTCGTGACATCACATGTGGCATCACAAGAAGTTATATCACAACCAATGTCCTCATAGGAAGTGACATCACAAGAAGTGACATCAGATCTTAAGACCTCACACATATGTTTAGCAAATCTATCATGAATACTTTTGAGCGCATTACAAAATTTCACAAATTAGATTTTGCGTCGGAGCTGTGCCAAAAAAGTGGCACAACTCCGATTTAAAATCTGGGCCTCAGCTTATTTAAAAGACGCTTGCGCTGCCGGTGCCTCACTTTTAACATTGGAAAAAGTGACGTACTGGCGGCACAAAGGGCTTGTAAATAAGCCCCCTATTATTTAAAAACATGACACAAAGAAATTGGCAACAAGGCTAAACGTGGCACTAAATCTGTTCTGCTTAATTAGTTGCAAAGTCTGCATTTTAAAATTTCATATGGGGTTAAGGCACCTCCGCAGAGATCTTTGTGTGCCAACCAAATCACATGGATTGATAACAATGGTAAGATAACTCTAGAGGTTAACAATTTTGCTGGAGAGATCTGTTTTTTGTCTAGTCTCAGTTTACAATCAGAGTAGCATAGAGAGTTAATATGTCTCCTGCAAAGCACATGATGTTACACGCAGATGACAGATTTTTATTTTATGTAAGTGGGTTACTGCTTTTAACACAGAGATCCTTCTGTTGCTTGCAACTCATAAATCGTAATCCTTTTACTATAACACAGTGAGCCATGAAGGACATGTGGCTCCTGCACCATGTAACCCTCACTGTCTTAAGTAACACATCCTACACATTGATTTTCACTCATATAATTTATTATCAATGTATAACGTGTATTTGTGATGTGAAGCGCTCTGATACTCTGCTTTGGGATGAGTAGCATTATATAAAACTAAATAGTGGTATTTCAATTGTTATTTGTGTAAATAATGGAACAGACCAACACATCTGACATTCTTTTTTTTTTTATGAAACATTTTATTGACAATTCAATACACAGCGGGTAGAACAACTCATAGACATGACCGTATACAGTTAATAACCTATATGCTGGAACACACAGTAAATTCGTACACACCAAAGAACATGTAGGTGCATATGCGTTCACCCGTTGCCACTTAGTTACCGTGGTATTGTTAGCCACATTTAATATTTCCCTCATATCATCTCCATAGTGTGAGAATCAGTCACTCATGCCAATGTCTGAGTTGTCGGGAGGGGGGGAACATATGTTTCCCCGAAAGTTGTTCCGGTTCCCCCACACTTGTGCCCACTTTCGGGGGCATCCCCTGTTGATAAAGACTGCTTTCTCTGCCACCATGGCGCTGTCTAGATCTCGTGACCACTGCTGATGGGTCGGTGCAACTCGGGCACCCCAGTGTCTTGCAATGTTCCTTTTAGCTAGGGTGACGCTGAGTGTAGCCCAGCTCTGCGCCGCATGATTAAGATCGGTGGGTTCCCACACATTAAGTAAACACATTCGGGGCTCGAGAGGGACCTCAAACCCACATACCTGGGTGATCGTTGTCATAACAGCTCTCCAGTAGTGTGAGATGTGAGGGCAGTCCCATATTGTGTGATAGAAGGACCCAATAAGCCCGCAGCCCCTCAAGCAAAGTGGCATGTCAGCCCTCCCTATTTTATGCATTACCGATCTCGTATAGTAAGTTCTGTGTAATATTTTGAGCTGCACGAGTTTTGACCTGGAAGGGGTTGCCACCTCCCGTGGGGACGCCAGCGCCTCCTGCCACTCCTGTTCGTCCAGTTCCCCCACCTCTGCTTGCCACCTCTCCTTTAATGTCTGTGTGGGATCTTTCTGATTATTTATCAGCTTTCGATAGGTGAGAGAGATTGCCTTTTTGGATAACGCGTCTGTGAGTAGACGGTCCTCGAGCGGGGAGGACTCAGGAAGATTTGTTCCAGGGGGTATGTTCTTAGTAAGGGCATGTCTTATTTGAGTGTATCAGTACTGTTCCTTGCCCGTCATTTGATACGTTTCTTGTAGTTGTGCAAAGGAAACCACCGTACCTTTTTTCCATAAGTCGCCAACTTTGGAGATGCCTATAAGATCCCACCCAGTAAAACCTTTGCATGTGCGCAATTTGCCGAGTCTCGGGGAGTCCCACACTGGGGTATGCTGTGTAATCACCCCCTCCCACCCCAGTACACGCTGCGCTGTGTACCAGTTTTGCACGGTGTGGGCCGTGGGTCCAACTAGCGTGTTTTTCTTGTGTTTATCGTACAGTGCCTCAATGGGACCATTCACACCCAACATGAGCCTATCCAGGCGCAGAGCTGGCTCATCCTGTGGGACGTGCAGCCACTTATTGATCACTCTGAGCTGGGATGCCCAGTAATATAACTGTTTGTTGGGCAGGGCGATGCCGCCGTCGTACCAACTGCGCGTTAGTTTACTCAAAGCTATTCGATGAGGTTTTCCCTCCCATAGGAGAAGGCCCACCTCTGCCTCAATGGCTTTAAAATATGAGTCGGGAACAGGTGCGGGGGCATTTTGTAACACGTATAGGAACCTAGGGAGGGCCATCATCTTGAACAATGCCGCTCTCCCCAGTAATGTCAATGGGAGTTATCGCCAGTTTTTAACATCGTTCCTCAGTCTGGGCAGCGGCGGGAGCAGATTACGTTCCACGAACCGTTCGTGATGGGGCGTGATATTTATACCTAGGTATTTGAAAGCGGTCTGTGTTATCTGTATCTCCGCTCCCCGGGGTAGGATTGGGGGGGGGGGGGCCTGCAGTGTATATAGCATAGATTTGGCCCAGTTGATGGTATAGCCGGAGACCCTCCCATAGGACGTGCAAATGTCGCGTAAACAGTTAATGGACCGTCTGGGATGTGTCAGGTATAATAAAATGTCGTCGGCGTAAAGGGAGATACGGTCCTCCCATCCCTCCTCCCACCTTAATCCCGAAATCACTGGGTCTCTCCTTATCCACGCAGCGAGCGGCTCCAATACTAGGGCGAACAGGAGCGGGGAGAGGGGACAGCCCTGCCTGGTTCCCCGCCCCAACGGAAAATCCTCCGAAAGGTGCCCATTGACCGTCACCTGCCCCAGTGGCTGTGTATAGAGCAGCTGACATCTGACATTCTTACAGTGCATGCATATATTTTTTTATATACAGGGACTGAACAAAGTCAAAAGTATGCCTCTCTTAAGTACCTGTGAAGTGATAATCTTTGTGCCTTTGGTTCCCCTCCATTGCATTTAGGTGTGAGGCTCCTGAGAGCACCTAGCCAGGATTCTCCAACAAAAGGAAACCTGATGGCCCCTTAACTTTGGCCTGTGTTATGGGCCCAGGTGGAACATGACAAGCCCCTTCCCCATTTCCATGTTGTTATTCAAAACTAAAGAAGACAACATGCAGGTGCTGGTGAATGTGTCCCGGTGCCTGAAAATTACACCCTGACAAGTAAAGTGTTTTTCTGTGGGGCCCAACTTCTTTGCAGGGTAGCCGGTGTCCACTCTCTGAAAAGAAATTTAGTACGGTTTGACTAACTGCATCCACCTCAGCTCCTTCCGGAAAGTTTCAGGGTGATCCATCAAGTGGAAAATGAGAAAAAGGGGCGGTCCGAATAGTAAAATCCAATCCAATTTACTTAGTGAATTTTAGACAGCTATACAGTCAAAACGGCTGAACGGAATTGCACCAAATTTGGCAGAAAGCTAGATCTGTACCGAGAAAGCACATTTTTATGATTGGGTGTATATGTGTTCAGTAGTTTGAAAAAAATAAGCTTCAACATTTCTAGATTTATTGACAGTTGATCCTGTGGGTGTCCCACAGGACTGGGAATTAATAAATGAACTGTTCCGAGTGGTTTTCCTCTTCGCCCTGCACAGAGGTCTTTGTGGACAGGCCAGTTCCTCACCAAATCCTACTACGCACAGCCTTTGCCCTGCACAGAGGCCTTTGTGGACATGCCAATACCTCACTAGACCCTACTATGCACATCCTTCTCCCTGTACAAAGGTCTTTACAGACAGGCCAGTCCCACCCTCAAACCTACTACACTCACTCTTCGGGGAGATGCCAGTCCTTCAGCAAAGCATACCACCCACAGCTTTCACCTAAAGTTATTTTTTTGGAGGTGGGCAGGTTCAAATGTTAAATTGATCTCGCTGGGCTCTCTTGGGACTAAAGGAAATATGGGTAAAAGGCTGGATTTTCCCCGATGTACTCCGACAGGAGTAATACAATTATTTAAAAAAATTTGGTTAAATAAAATCTTTCTATCATTCAGAGGTGCGGTGGCTCTTAGAAGAGCCTTTGTGCTGCTAGTGTGTTGAGCACACTAAGAGGTAAAACTAACTTAATGTTATGGAAAACCCTGCTTCCATCTTTTGTAAATTAGAGTTCATCTTGACGATAAACTCCAGACATGTCAAAGCGTATGTCACTGTCATATATATAGAACCCATCACATGATACAGTGCAATGCCGAATTGCTTCATTGCCATGTTTCCAGGATTTCTTAATCTTTGGACAAAATTGGCTTGACCACTGCCACTTCTGCTCTTGGCACGCTTGAATAGGCAAAGGCATGTGAGGGAAGAGAGTCATCAAGTGTGCTAAGTTTTTCTTCTTTTGAATTTTGAGTCCAACTCCTGAAATTGCATTCAAATCGCTGCCACCACATTGTACAATCATCTGGTCTGGGTGCTCACAATTCAAAATGCATTCACCATAGCTAACAAATGGTGCCATTTCATACCTCTGTGGCCAATCAAAGTACTGTTCACTGAAGGAAATTGTAGATTCTTGCCAATATCACAATTTTGGCATACTATCTATCCCAGAAGACAAAGCTGTGACCCACAATACACATTCAAAGATATATGCTACTATGCTGGAGCTGGTCACGAGAGGAGTGTTGCCGAATAGACCCACCTGTGTGAGCTAGTAGACCCAATCCACAGGAGCGACGAGAATATCCCCACACTCCCAAGGCCTGTCCATGGAAGCGTGAGCACAATTACACTCCACCAGCAGACAGCCCCTGAGAGATGTGGGGACCCAAAGCTTGGCAGAATAAACTTTAGATCCCCCAGCAGATTTCCTCAGAATGGTCAAGGAAAAGGACAACCTATAGAAGAGATAATAAGGGAAATATTAGAAAAAGGTCTCTTCTCCCTAGAATCAAAAAAATATCATACTCGTTAGTGCTTCTGTTAGCTATGACACCCACTCCCTTCTTACCCGCTGGACATCTCTGGAGTCAATAAGGAGTGTAGAATTGACTCAGCAAGGCAGGCATGTTGGATTGGTGTCTCAGCAGGGCAAGAAGTAGTCAGGAACAGATTGGGTAGCGCAATGGGGGCTGGCGCCTAATAGGTGACAGGCAAGGAAGGAGTTTCACAGGGGCTCTGCTAATTGTGCTCAATGGGGATTCTCAAAGCGACATACTAACAGACCTCTCAAGGCAGCTGTGCTGTAAAGTAAACGGGGCCCACACACTGATAGAGAACACCTGTCTCCAACAGCAACTAGAAGCCCAGTTCGTTGCTACTGCAACTATCTAAATGATGAGTTTCCCAAAATGTGGCATTAAACACGCACCTCAAGTGCAAAAGAAATTCAGGTGAGGATCCTCAAATAATTTCAAACGTACATCGCGTGTACAACATAAAATTCTACACAAGCACACACCTAGCTTCGGTGAAATGCTTACGCGGAAACAAGATACAATTTATCCGCATTCACGCCAGCATCTGCTGACTGCGTATATCAAAGAGATGGCACCACCATGTCAGGGGTAAAAAGAAAATCGGATACTAAGTAACTTTTCCAACGCGGCCGCGTCTCTTTTTGACTTTAAACCGCGGCTGCGAATTAACACTCGTTATGGAGTGGGGAGTGGGGGAATTTTCTCTGTGACTCTGATTCGCTCATGCGGGGACGGGTCCTGGGGTGGGCAGCGAGCGGGAGCCTGGTAACTATGGGCGTCAAGGTGTAGGAGACTCACGAAACAGGAACTCGTCAGGAGGGGCGTGGCATCTGGATTCAGGAAACCGAAAGCCAAGCACCGGCTTCTCGGCTAGAATGGCTATTTAAGGAGGGAACGGGAGTAAACTCCACCTACCGGCACTCGGTAAGGGAGCGTCTAAAAAGTCTATGCCCCATAACACCCGTACTCATTTCTCCCCTGAGCCCGTGTGACTACGCAGGAGGCCCGACGTGTAACAAGGAGGCAGGAGCAGAATGAGCAATTTTCTGGAAGAACGTGTAGTTCGAGGAGATATAAAAACCTTTTTGAATCTTAGTTTTCTGATGTGTTGCTGTTACTGAGCTAAACAGCAGATTAACTAGTCAGTAACTGCTACTTGTAGTGTGATTTGTGATTGGAAAATAAGGAGTCCTAAGAGTAGTTAATATGGCTATTGATTGACAGTCTCTAACTGTAGAAGTGGACAGCCAGTAGAAATGTTTAACAGTCTTGTATAGCAGACCATGCTATGCGAACCTTTGAACTGGAGCCATGATTGGTGCACTGCACTAGAGTATTGGCAGAGGGGGAAGAATTCAAGGCCTGTTACAAGTGAAGCTTTGTGTGCTGATTGAAATGTACATTTTGTGAATTTTAGCTGGAGAAATCTCCTTAGCAGACAGTACTCTGTGTGCAAGGAACCACTTATAGACTCACACTAAACGCTACTATGCACAGACTTTGCCCTGTACAGAAATCTTTGCGGACAGTCCAGTCCCTCACCAAACCCTATTACGCACAGCCTTCGCCACGTAGAGAGGTGTTCTCAAACAGGCCCGTTACTCACCCAATCCTACTACAAACAGCAATTAGTGATTCCTACTAGTGGGTAGTGAGGTCTCCGCTGCGCAAAGTCTGATGGTTTAAGTGTCTAAGACCAAATTTACAAAAGCTGCTTCAAAGGGAAACTCAAACAGCCACCACCCCACACTGTTAATTTACAATTACAAGCAATTGCTAAAAGTTAAATCAAAAAATGGTTCCCTGAGCAATAACAAGATGTATATGTCTCTATGTTAAACAATAAAATTTCCAAACGTATGTCCATGAAAAATTTATTGCATCCAGTATACGTCCACAATCTTTATTTTCAGATTCTGTAGTTTCTCTGGAAGACTTGTTTACACACAAATTCCGTTCTCAGATAGTACAGCCAACATGTGTTTCGTCTATGGTAAAAATTTCCAAAAGACTTCCTCAGGGCTGTAATAGATAGATATACAATCTAATTACCATCTACCACATCTCTCTGTAAAGATTAAACTTAACCTCCACCGAATGGGGATAAAGTGAGAAACGGAAACCGAGAGATAAGAAATGTCCCCGAAATGTGCATATAGCATACCAACCACCAATTAGAAGATTATAGATATTACATGATTTTACATAAAGAAAATCATATCATAAACCAACAAGCTATTTTTCAATCGACAAGTATTTTCCAAAATGTAAACTTATTTTTAATTTAAAATTTTTTTAAACACAAATACACTCTAACGTGATTCTGACAGACACCGAAAAAAAAACATGCTTTAGAGCTACAGAATGAAAGCTACTCACCTTGAGCAGCATATACAATATAGATAATCCTTTATTCATTAATATCACCATAAAATCTAAATAAAAACGTGAGAACAAAACTCCTATCAATTAAAGTCCTAATGTTGTCATAGATTCTATATTATTGGATCATTCCATCCACTCACCATAATCCAAGTATGGTGCTTCCTATTTCCATAATACAAGTTCGATATTAACAATCTTTCCAACGACCAGCACGTGACCGACTTCTCCTTGTTTGCTATCTCCTAACACAAAGAAGACATACATATTTATTAAGAGACTAAGGGCGTCTCCTCCCATAACCAATTACTTAAAATTTTTGCGTAGTTCCATTTAACAATACACTTTTAACCTCATTGTTTATATTTAATTTAACAATAATATTCATTACCAAATACAACATAGAACACTATTTTAGAGCACTGATCTTTGTTCTCCAACCTCCATTACCTAAATTTCATACCTCGTTTTGCCGCTATTAAGTTTAAATGGTTATCCTTTTGAATCAAACTTCTAAAGCAATAATTCTATGCCTAACTATAATTCTTCAAAGCCTCAACTCCAGTATCGAAGCGTGTTGCATCAGCGCCATGTTTACAACTTTATTTATTTTAACAGGACCAGGTTAACAACAAAAACGGACTTACTCGCTACCTGTTACGCTTTCACTCCTCACTAATAGACGCCATATTGAGACAGTTTAAAAGTTTTTTGCAAATACTATTTACTCCTTTGGTTATCAGCCTCTCAGAAAATCAATCGTAAAGCAGAACATCGGGAGGTGAGACTTAAAATAATACGGTTAAGTTTTGAATTATTGTTTTAGAAGATCATTTTAAAAAGAATTGCATTTAAATATAATATTGGTAAAACGATGTATGACATTTTTGGTATTATGGTTTGGAGAGCAAGATTAGCGTACTAGAACTGTGTTCTGTTTGGACATGTTTGAATGAGGTCAATTCATGCCCATAAAGTGGATGTTCTGCTTTACGATTGATATTCTGAGAGGCTGATAACCAAAGGAGTACATAGTATTTGCGAAAAACCTTTAAACCGTTTCAATATGGCGTCTATTAGTGAGGAGTGAAAGCGTAACAGGTAGCGAGTAAGTACATTTTTGTTGTTTACCTGGTCCTGTTAAAATAAATAAAGTTGTAAACATGGCGCTGATGTAACACGCCATACATACCTCTCGGCAATACGAGCTGGAAGGCCTCGCTTCGATACTGGAGGTGAGGCTTTGAAGAATTACAGTTAGGTATAGAATTATTGCTTTAGAAGTTTGTTTCAAAAGGATAACCATTTAAACTTAATAGCGGCATAACGAGGTATGAAATTTAGGTAATGGAGGTTGGAGAACAAAGATCAGTGCTCTAAAATAGTGTTCTATGTTGTATTTGGTAATGAATATTATTTTTAAATTAAATATAAACAAACGAGGTTAGAAGTGTATTGTTAGATGGAACTACGCAAAAATTTTAAGTAATTGGTTACGGGAGGAGACGCCCTTAGTCTTTTAATAAACATGTATGTCTTCTTTGTGTTAGGAGATAGCAAACAAGGAGAAGTCTGTCACGTGCTGGTCGTTGGAAAGATTGTTAATATCGAACTTGTATTATGGAAATAGGAAGCACCATACTTGGATTATGGTGAGTGGATGGAATGATCCAATAATATAGAATCTATGACAACATTAGGACTTTAATTGATAGGAGTTTTGTTCTCACGTTTTTATTTAGATTTTATGGTGATATTAATGAATAAAGGATTATCTATATTGTATATGCTGCTCAAGGTGAGTAGCTTTCATTCTGTAGCTCTAAAGCATGGGATTTTTTCGGTGTCTGTCAGAATCACGTTAGAGTGTATTTGAGTTTAAAAATTTAAAAATTAAAAATAAGTTTACATTTTGGAAAATACTTGTCGATTGAAAAATAGCTTGTTGGTTTATGATATGATTTTCTTTATGTAAAATCATGTAATATCTATAATCTTCTAATTGGTGGTTGGTATGCTATATGCACATTTTGGGGACATTTCTTATCTCTCGGTTTCCGTTTCTCACTTTATCCCCCTTCGGTGGAGGTTAAGTTTAATCTTTACAGAGAGATGTGGTAGATGGTAATTAGATTGTATATCTATCTATTACAGCCCTGAGGAAGTCTTTTGGAAAAGTTTACCATAGGCGAAACACGTGTTTAGCTGTACTATCTGAGAACGGAATTTGTGTGTAAACAAGTCTTCGAGAGAAACTACTGAATCTGAAAATAAAGATTGTGGACGTATACTGGATGCTATACATTTTTCATGGACATACGTTTGGAAATTTTATTGTTTAACATAGAGACATATACATCTTGGTATTGCTCAGGGAACCATTTTTTGATTTTACATACAGCAATTAACCTGTACAGAGACCTTTGAGGGCAGGCCAGTCCCTCATAGAATCCTACTATATTTAGGGCCTCATGTAGGAAGCCAAATACCGGTCGGTAACGGCCGAAATTCGGTAAATATCCTGTTACCGACCGGTATTTAGGCATTTGCGATGTAGGGGTCTGATTTTCTGGATTCGGTATTTACCGAATCGGAAATGAAGAAATCGGTAAAATACCGATTCGGTAAATACCGAATCCTGAAATCATATGTAGGGAGCACTCTAAAGAGTGAAAATTAGTATTAAGAATTGGTTATTTACCACCAAATACAGGTTGGTGATAAATAACGAATACCTTGCAAAAAGTAATATTTTGCAGAGTGCCATGTGGCAGACATACATGCCCTTAGGGCATGTATGTGCGCCACATGTGCACACATGCATGAATCAGGGGTGCAACAGGGTGTCAATGTGACACCCTGCCACCAATGATAATGCCTCCCCTATTACAGATTCGGTATTTACCGAATCGGTAATAGTAACTGGCTTCCCATTCATTCCTATGGGCCTCAAGGACCATAGGAATCAATGGGAAGGGATGCATTATTACCGATTCGGTAAATACCGATTCATAAATACCGATATTTACCGAATCGGTAATGATTACCGATTAATTACCTACATACTATTTACAGATTCATAAATACCGAATCGGTAAAATTCGGTATTTATGAATCGGTAAATGTTATGCTACCTACATATGGCCCTTAGTCTTTGCCCTGTACAGAGGTTTTTGCGGCATGGCCAGTTCCTCATGCAACCCTACTATGCACAGTCTTAGCCCTGCACAGAGCGCTTTGCGGAAAGACCAGTCCCTCAATAATCCGTAATACGCATAGCCTTCAGCCGGTACAGAGGTGTTCATGGACAGGCCAGTCCCTCACCAAACCATTTAACACACAGCCTTCACACTGTACTGAGGTGCTTGCGGACAAGTCAGTCCCTCACCAAACCCTATTATGTACAGCCTTCGCCCTGTACAGAAGTGTTTTCAGAGAGGCCTGTCCCTCATTAAACCCTACATGGCACAGACTTCACCAAATACCGAGGTTTTTGAAGAGAGACCAGTCCCTCATGCAACCCTACTACACAGTCTTTGCCCTGCAGAGACGGCTTTGCAGGCAGACCAGTACCTCATAAAACCATACCATACTCAGCCTTCGCTCTGTACAGAGGTGTTGGTGGACAGGCCAGTTCGTCACCAAACCCTACTATGCACAGCGTTTATCCTGTACAGAGGTTTTTGCAGACAGGCCAGTGCTTCATCAAACCCTACTACATACAGCCTTCACCTCGTACCAGCCCCTTTGTGGTTAGGTGATCTCTCTAGAGGGAACAATAACATGCGAGCAGCCAAATACCTACAACACACAGGTTACACTTGTACAGAACTCTTCATGGCGAGCCTACTCCCTCCAGACGCCCAAGCAATCTTAGGTAGCCAAGCTTCTGCTACACACACCCGACTTCTTGTTCAGATATCCTTACGGAGAGCCCACTGTCTCCACACATTCACAAGCCTCTACTGTGTATACACCATTTCTTGCTCAAACGTTTCTACAGAGAGCTCAGTACCTCCACAGACCCATGTCCCATTAGGTGGGCAAATCTCTGTTATTCACACCCTTTGCCTTGTATAGAAGTCTTGACAGAGAGCCCAAATCCCTCCAGACACCCACGCCTCATTAGGTGGCCAAGGTCTTACAATACACACTCTACCTTTCTACAGAAGTCTCCACAGAGCTTCTCCTACACATCTATAGACCATTACTGAGAAATAACCTACTACTCACACACTATGTCTACTAGAGAAGAGATATACTCTCCATTACGTGTGCTGCCTCTAATACACACACCCTATGTCCAGTACAGAATTTTTCTCAGAGATCCCACTCCCTAAAGATAGCCACACACCTTTAGGTGGCCAAAGTTCTACAACTCACAGACTACAAATTGTAGAGGAGAGTTCACAGAGAGCTCACTTCTTCCAGATACCCATGCCTAATTAGATGGTCAAGGTGCTACTACTACTTACACTTTTTGCATTGTACAGAAGTGTTCACAGCGAGGTTACTCCCTGTCACACCTATGTCCCATTAGGCGAGAAAGCCCCAACTACACACACTCTTCACTCTCTGCCAAATCATTTGCGGGTTAGCAATACTTTAGGCGCAGTCAATGATATGTGAAAAGCTATGTCTTTACAATGCACAGCTTACACCCTGTAAATAAAGGTTCACAGAGTGTCCTTTCCCTGACATACATACATCCTATTAGGTGGATAAGCACCTACTATTCACACTCTTTGCCCTGTACAGAAGTGTTCATGGAGAGACACTTCCTCCAGACACCCAAGTCTCATTAGACAGCCAAGCCAATACACCATACAGCTGGGGACACATTGAACCTTCCTCCCTCTCTCCTTCCATTGCTTACAGTTTCGCTGAAGCTTACGAGCGAGGGAGGGGAGAATTCTGCTCAGCTTTCATTGTCATCAGCTCTGTCAAATGATGACAGTTTGGAAGAACCAAGGAGAAAAGGCCTGACTGTTGCACAGTTTCAAAGCTTCTGCTAGTTGTGCGCATGATAGTAAAGTCATGCACACAGAGGGAAAGCTGTGAAAGGCTGAAAGCTTTTGAAGATGTGAGGGATTGTAAACTACCTGCATCTCCCAGGAGGCTGCTTTTTTTTTTTAGAACATTCTGCCCTCACGGAATGGAACTATCTAACAGGCATTAAATCTTCTGTAGGTGGCTATATCAACCATTAAAGGCCCGCTCCTGTGTTGTAGGCCCTCATCTTTGGCGTGGGCTTATAGCACTGGCGGAGGTCTTTAAAGGGCAGTATAGCTTGCCACAGTGGGCTATAAGGCTATATATACATTTTCTATTGCATCTGCATTAAAACAAAAAGCAATTTCGACTGTCACATGGACCGGGGATCCCACCATGAGTTCCCCTATCTATGGAATCGAGTATTTGGACCATCCATGTCATGAGGCAGGGCGCCTTAGGAGTTGAACTCTGTCCCTTTAAAAAAAGGCTTCTACTTTGGGGCAGGAAGAGTGGTCATCAGGCAGAGCCGACAGCAAAGCGTAAGTGAAAACCCTGTGGCAGGAAGAGGATGATGCGGCCAATAGCGAGGACCCTTCTGCTTCTGAGGGAAAACACAGTGACCCCCATTGAGGAGAAATCCTGTGTTGCAGAACATGGCACCGAGACCATCCATATCATCCCATGAGAGGCAGAGGAGAAGAGGACCAAATCACATGAACAAAGGCGCCGCCGCTTGGATGGAGCTTCCAGCCACGCTCCAAGAGGAGCATGGCTTTCGCTGGTGCATAGACGTTTGCCGGCCTGGGGTGTGGGAGAGAAAACAGGAGAAAAGCCACCATAGAGCAGTCAGGAGGCGAACGGCGAGAACATTGTCTCTTTTTTAAAACCACCAAAATTAAATGACCTGAATGGGATTTAAGGCACCTTTATGCATGTTTTCCTGAACATGCCAGACATCATGGAAGCGCTTGAGCATGTTGCACTAAAATGGAGGAACAGGGGGTAGCCACGAACAGTACCTCTGAGCATGGAATGGGGTGTTAACTCTCCAAGGTCACTCAGTTTATGTTCACAGTAAACCACGTGATGGCTATAAGGGCCTGACAAGTCTAAAAGGAGAGCCAAGGAGTTACTTACCTGCCATTTATATAATTTATACTGAGGGGATGCCAACGGACACAAGACCACAATCTGGCTGAAGATGACCAACCCCAAAGAAAAGCTGGGACATCAAGTCACTCCCTTCTTGTCTCTGGTTACAATAAAAGCAAATTAACACAGAACAGAAAAAGCTCTGGTCTATGTTCTTCATGGGCTTGACCCCCTATAATCCAGAAACATCACATATGGTGGAGAATGCGGGCATAGGTCCGCAAACTGGTTCAGCAAATGATGGAAGGACAGAAGAAGCTGTAGTGGGATTTGGAACGCCATGTCAGCTGCTAGCACCAATCGTACCGTCTTCACGAATGCCATTAAAGTCCAAGGGGAACACATGTCCAAGATGATGGAGGGCCAATTTCAATAAACGTCAGGACTAGTTAAAGGAAAAGGTCCCACTCCCACTGGGCCAACTGTATCCTTACAGAAGTATGTATCAAGTGAGGATCCTGTATCCTTCCTTCATAACTTTGAAAAAGCAGCTAGGTCCAGTCTTTGGCTGCTCAGAAGGTGGTCCTTCTATCTCACACCTCTCTTGACTGGCAAAGCCCAAGTGACTTTCCAGACAGCTAATGTCAATGGCACCATACCTTATGTGAATGTGAAGAAGGCCATCCTAGATCACCTGGGGTTTGATGATGAAACCCTGTGTGTACAGTTTCGGAAGGAGAGGAGAGCCCCTGGGGACACACCATAAACACTTTTCTTCAAAATGAAGGACGCATCCGATTGGTGGATAAAGTCTTTGAAATCTGGTAAGTAGGAAATTATGGGGGAGATCTACCTCGAACAGTATCTGGATGCTTTACCTTATCATGCCCAAAAGTGGTTGTATCAGCACGCTGGCCTAACCCTGGAACATGCAGTGGAAATGGCTACAACCTTTTTCCGGGCTCAAGGTCAGGCTCCTTCTGTAGAGTATGACAAGGGGAATAAGTCCAGTCACTCTGTACATAGTAATAAGACTGAGAAGAAACATTGGCGAGTACCTGTAGAACTCACTGAAACCCACACACAACGAGCTGAACAAATACTATACCCCAGTGTTATGACTGTGGAGTTTTGGGTCATATAGCCAGGCTCTGCAAGAACAAAAAGACTGAGGAGGGACCAATGGACATCAGCTATGTTCCCTACTCCATATACTATGCACAGGAAATGGGGCCTATATTTTATGTAAGTCTGTTGGTTAATGGTAGGGGGGTAAAAGCCCTTTTGGACTCAAGTTGAAGGCAGTCTGTAATCAAGGATGACTTTGTTTACCTTTCCCAGATCATTCCCAACAAACAAGTAGAAATCTGATGTTTTCACAGGGATACAAAAGTATATCCATTGGTCAACCTTGTGGTGAGAAACCAGGCAGGCCTAGAAAGCATGGCAGAGGTTGTGGTACTTCGGACACTCCTGGAAGAAAGCATTCTAGGGACAGACAATTCCTATTTTTTAGATCTTCTACGGAAGAAATTCCAAAAGGGTGGGACTGTAGAAACGTCAACCTTTCCCCTTTCTGGATGAGTAGTTTCTCCCCCTCCCCTATAGAACATATAGAGAATGCCCTTCTCACCCCAAAACCATAGGTCATCGGCCGTAACTTTAAAGTGGCTCAGTTGGATGATACCTTCCTCCAGAATGCACAGCAAGAGCCCAAAACAAGTGAAACCAAAACCCAGCCCTCATATCCCAGGTTTTCCATCATCAAGGGTCTTTTATACAAGATAGCTAAGGAAGGTGAGGAACTACAACTACTGGTTCACTTTTGACTTTAGGGAACATGTTTTGTTCTACACACGCTCCCACTCCTTGCCGGGCATGCCGGTGATCCAGCGCAAACCCAATAAATTGATCAGGGATAAATATTCAACATCTCATTACTTTGGCCCATACACATTCACTCAAATCTCTGATGCGCCGGGGTCGAGTTTATGAAAAATAACTTAGTTCACTATTATTTTCTAATGTATATTTAAGATATCCTATACTGCTACACATTGATATATAAATCAACTTTCCATCCACCTGGTCGATGAACCAACTAGTTGAAGAGTTGATGGCAATGGTAATATACACCCTTATGCATCAAGCCAAAATCCAGTCGGTAAAATACCGATTCGTTAATAGCTCCCGGTATTGCGTGAAAAATACCCAATCCCAATGCATCAACCCAAAACCCGAGCAAATAACGAATCGCAAAATATACATCCTCGAACATACCGAATCGCTAATACCCAAAATGCTAATTTACCGATTCGCTATATACCGAATTAGCAATTACCGAAATCACTATTAGCTCCCGGAAACTGCCAATAGCAAATAACGAATCGCACCCCAATGCAACAAAACTCGCTAATAACGAAAATCCCAAAAATCGCTATTTTGCAAGAGCTAAATAAGGGGAATCAAAACCTGGAGGTAAAGTTACAAAAAAAAAAAAATTGAGGCTAAATTCTTCCTACATGTGCAAATGATTGAGGCAATCACTAAACCCTTAAATGTGGCCCAGGAGACCCTGTTGGCTCCCACAAAATGGCTGCCCTCTACGTGCTTGCAAGGAGGATGCGGATCAATGCAGCAGGACAGCGCAGGAGAAGGGTCCAGGAGCGAGTGTTCAGACTGCGCATAACCTTGCTCGGCCAGAATGAGGACGAGGTGTACCAGAAGTATCGCCTCAATCGCGCTATGATCATGCGCCTGATTGCAGACCTGGAACCATTACTGCAGCACCAGACACACAGGACAAATGCTATCCCTGCGTACGTTCAGGTCCTATGCAGCCTGCACCTACTGGCCTCAGGGAGTTTCCAGGGGGTAATTGCGGTGGCCGGAGGTGTTTCGCAAAGCGCACTGTCACGCTTCTTCAAGAAATTCCTAGATGCCATGCTGACAATGCTCCACACACACATCAGCTTCCCCACAACCCCACAGCAGTTGGACCGCACCAAACAGGCTTTCTACCAGGTGGCACAATTTCCACATGTGATTGGATGCATTGACTGCACGCATATCCCCATATGTCCTCCGTCAGCAAATGAGTACCTATTCCGGAACCGCAAGTCATACCACTCGATCAACGTGCAGGTTGTGTGCGATGCCAACAACATCATAACGGACCTAGTGGCACAATTCCCAGGGAGCACACACGACTCATACATCTTCCGCAACAGTGGAATGCACAGGCGACTAATCAATGGAGAATTTGGAGAGGGACTCCTGTTAGGTACGTAGAAATACGCTTCCCCACACCAACACCACACATATATGTACATCACCAATGCTAAGTCTATGCTTCTATCTTCTAGGTGACAGTGCTTACGCCCTGCGGGAATACATACTCACCCCATACCTAAATCCAGCAACCCCGCAGGAACATCGATACAACGCTGCACACATCAGCACGAGGAATGTGATAGAGCGGACTTTTGGGATTCTCAAGAGCCGCTTCCGTATCCTCCACAAGACTGGCGGCGCCATGCTATACCAACCAGAAACATGCTGTCGAATAATTGCTGTATGTGCAATGCTGCACAACATTGCCACCAGAAGGGGGATACCCATGGAGGTGGACAGGGATGACGACCACCAGGCTGACCAACCACCCGCCCAACGACGACAGGCACACATCCCAAACACAGCAGAGGGCCATAGGAGGCGGACATACATAATGCAAAATCATTTTTGACCCAGGGTAAAATGAGACATTACAAGTTGGTTTTGGGTGCAACTGTTTAATGCACAGTAGCACTGAGGATTGTGCAACAGAACTAGCATTGTGAATCATGCTCCGATTGCATACATGTAAATAAAAGGTGCCTTAAAGTCAGGCCTGTGCAAACACAATAATTGGATGGCCATGGTTGCCCCACCATGGACCTGCAGCATGTCCAAATGTCTAGTGGCGCTTGCCACGTACACCAAGCCACCGCTCAGGTGCATCCAAAGCCTCACCACGGCCTGTCCCCGTGGAGGCACGCGAACTGCGGCGCCTGGTGCTGGCCTCTGCCAGTGACACGCTGCTGACACTGGAGGCAGCCTCACTGGTGTCATCCCCTCCCAATGCTGCAGCACTGCATGTGCTGCTCTGAAGTTGTTCCACAGCAGTGGTGATGTGTTCCAGTGACTTGGCCACATCACCGCAGAAGTGCCCAAGGTCCACCTGCAGGGAGACTGTGCGGCGTGCCAACACAGCGGTGCAGTTGCTGTGCCGTTGTATGGCCTTGGTAGCGGCGGCGGAACGCAACATTAGCTGCCGGTTACTCCTCCTCTGGGACTCATGGCCCTCCCTGATGGCACGGGTGAGCTCACGTACCTCCTCCCTGAGCTGAGCATTGCCATCAGCAACCGCAGTGGTCTGGTCCCTGACCGCCGTGCCCATGTCCCTGACCGCGGAGCCCATGTCGGTGACTGCTGCAGTCATGGCGCGCATCTCCCTCGCAAGGCGCACGATATTGCAGCTAATGCTAGCCACATGTCTTCCCTGCAGGCTCTGTGTACGCAGCATCCTCTCCTCGATTGCAGAGGTTGTTGGGACATCCTGGTCTGCTGAGGAGACGGAACTGCGACGGGCCCTGTGACGCCGTGCGTGTGTTGGGCCTCCAGGTGGTGCAGCAGGTGGTGTGGATGTGCGCTGCCTGGGTGCCAATTGCGGGGGGGGTGTTACCATCTCCTGCAAGGGCGCAACTTGGTGCCTGTGCCTCTGCGGTATTGTGGCTGTACTAGCTGCGGGCTGTTTTGCTGGTGCCGTAGCTTGTGGCGCTGTTGCTGGTGCCTTGGCTAGTGGCGCAGGTGCTGGTGCCTTAGCTTGTGGCACTGGTGCTGGTGCCGTTGATTGTGGCGCTGGTGGAGGTGGTGCTGGTGGGGTGGCAGGTGTTGGCGATGCGTGCGCATCCTGCGGTGTCTCCTGGTCTGACTCCACGGGTGTCTCCGAAATGATCAGCTGGTCGCTGTCGTCAGAGTCCCCAGGTGATGCATCTGTGTGTGAAACAGTGCATGATTAGTGGGATGATTACACCTACATAGTGTTGTACCCATTAATGTCCCTCTGTGGTCCAACAAATGAACAGTCTCCAGCCATGTACAAAATATGTGGTGTATGCTCATAGGATTTACGCCTGTACATGCACTCTGGGCTGACTAGACTACAACTCCCAAGATGCAGTAGTGTCATGTGTGGAGCTGTCTGTGCCAGAGCTGCAGACACAGTGAGATTGGGCTGGGGGCATGGGTATGGATTTACGCTATGCTGGGTGTGGCACAGGCATGCATCTTACCTTGGGCACTTGTGGCTGCGCCGGACGTGTCCATCTGGGTCACCCCCATGACGGCTTCCCGCTCTATCGTCCCTTCCACAAGGTCCTCCAGGGCTGTGTTGGATGGTGCAGTAGATGTTCCGCCTCCAGTCCTTCTTGCCTCCCGGAGCCTCTCAGCAATCCTCTCTTTGGCGCGCTTCCGCAGGTCATACCAGCGTTTTTTCAGGTCGTCGATGCTGCGGGTAGTGACGCCAACCGCATTGACCCTCTCACGGATGCGCTGCCAGATGCGCCGCTTCTCTGTCTCAGGCACCTTGAGGGACAGCTTGCCAAAGAGGCGGTCGTGTTTGCTGGACACTCCCTCGATGAGGTACTCCAGCTCCCTGTCCGAAAACTTCTTCTTGCGCTTGCGTGCAGATTCTGCGCTGGATGGCACTTCCTGCGACATGATGTATGTCTGATGTGAATAGCAGAATCGGTGTGGCCTCACTCTGCACAGCCTGTCCTTCTTTCCAGCTCCTGTCTGCTCCTCTGTCGAGGCTATGTGGGTGGGGCAGCAGTATTTCCTGGTTGGTGATGTCATAAGCCGGTTCCCGGAGCGACGCGGCAATTTGCGATTTCGCTATTACCGATTCGGTAATAGCTAACTCGGTATTACCGAACTCGCTATTAGCCAAATCGGTATTACCGAACTCGCTATTTGCTAGTGAGGCCGTTTGCGTGCCCCGCTATTAAGGAATCGGTAAATTTAGCGATTTTTAAGGAATCGCTAAATTTCACCGAATCTGTTGATGCATGCCAATTACCGATTCCTTAATGGCGATTCCTTATTTTTCGCTATTAAGGAATCGGTATTCCTTTGGTTGATGCATATGCCCCATAGATTTTAATCATAAACTTAGCTAAATAACCACAGACTCTCTGTGAGGTTTAAAATTGTTTTTTATAATAATATTGAATGCTCAATGCAAATACATTCATAATTTCAAATACTAAAAACCTCATGAGGGAGAACTTTGATCTATAACAGAGCAAAACGGAATCATTCATCAACATTATGTTGCAAAGAGTGGATAGATGAAGAGACATTAGGTACAGGCAAAATATATCGATTTAGATCAACATCTCGGAGGGGATAGATGGAGAGATAAAAGATTCAAAGACAGATACAATCTGCAAATTAATTATGCAATGCTTAGTTCGGTGCAAATACAAACCCATGGGATCTGTAGGGAAAAACCACCACCCAGGCACAGGCGACAGTCGGGGACCCCTGAAAGAGAGTCAGGGATCAAATATTCAAGAGTCTTGAAATGGGACTGGACAGGAAACAGCTAGGCCTCTGTGGAAATCGATGAACAGCGATGCAGCTCCCTCTCGGACACTTTCAGCCTAAGCGTTTTCCACACCCCTAGAGCACCTATTCTTATACCCTAAAAGTACATGTCCGTCCCACAATAGTTGCTAAATTCACATTTTCTAGCTAAGGGATTGGTTGAGTTCTAGGGGTGGGATGTCACTCCACTATGAAATCATCTACTTTTGACTACACCATTGTTCTAAACATTTTTTTTAATATAGTCATGAATACAGCTCTCTCTCATAAGTACACATGTATCAAACGTAACATAATTTTATTAACAATTCATTACATCCGTTGACTTCATGTGCCGTTCCCACAATGACACTGGCTTTGGCAGGCTTTCAATGTTCTGTCCTTTACCAGGTCAGGCTTTTTCAGCTTTGCACAGCAGTTCAGTCACGTGGTCACTTGGTTCCTGTTCACTCCTAAGTCCACCTGCCCTCGGTTAAGCCAACTTTAAAAGATAGAGGACTCGTCCATTACTAAAGAAATGGAAAGCGAACATTTATTAATTATGTAACAATGGAATTTTCACTGTTTACCACCCACTTTAGCTCTACTTTATATTAACAGTTAGCCTAGCATAGCATAAGCAGAAAAGCCACATTATTTATTAGTTTTAAATCAACACACACCATGCTTTTTACTAAATACACATGCGGCTTTGCCATGCAAACCTTCTGTTGGGTGTTCTGATCGGGTTCCTTGCACGGAACCTGGAATGTAGGTTCCGTGCAGGGAACACGGAACGGACTGGGATGACAGTTGCTGCCGGGAGGTCTGCGCTACTGGACGCAAATAAAGGAGTCTTACCAGATCGAAGTTGTCGTCCTCCTTTTCACTGGCGACGGGCTGGTCCAGTGTTCAGCCTCCCTTCCTGTGTGTTCCGTGGCTTCGCTGATTTCCTGCTTCCAGCGATGTCCATGACTTCGGTGATTCTTCGCTTCAAGCGCTCCCCTTGGTGATGTGGGCGGAGTGAGCCTCGCCGTATTTGAGAGTCGAGGGATTCGGAGCTCCTCCTCTTGCCCGCTCTCTCCAGCGATCCTCGTATGGTGAGATTTTTGTTTCCCTTCTGGGACTTAGTTTGTTTTCTTCGGCGCGTGCATCGACGCGCGGCGTCAACGCGAGCGCGGCGTCAGCGCGAGCTTCTCTGCGAGGACATCTCCGTTCCAATTGTTTACCGTTGCCCTAGCAACCATTGCCTGTTTCAACGCGTATGTCTCAATTAAAGATCACACGAAGACAGTGCTTGAGATGCAACAACAGTGATATTTAGAATGGTTTTTCTGCATTTTTAAGCGCAGCTATAAGATATAATTTAGTGAATTGGGGTATTGTGAAGTGACACCTGTTAAATAGTGGTTATTTTAAAGTGGCAGCAACTCACCCACGCAAAGTAACCAATGGATAACGTTGTAGCTCCACCTCCATTTTTACAGTTACCTGGCCCTCCTCCTATGCTATGGCAACCATGGAAAGACACATTTGAAGCATATTTAGAGGCAATTGATGCTGATACTTTTTCTTCTAAAAAGAAAAAAGCTTTATTGATGTACAATATAGGTGCTGAGGCCAGGACGATCTTGAAAACTTTACCTCTGGAATCAGTTTGGATGTGTACCAGTGCAGGTGATGATGGCGATTCACTAGTCGTTGATGACTATGCTTCATTAATAAAAACTCTTGAAAAAAGATTTAATCCCAAGCGCAATGTAGTTCTTGAGCGGCATACATTTTTGCAGCGTGCACAGATGCCTGGTGAATCCATTGATGACTTTGTTGCTGCTCTCAGAATTTTGGCCGTCAAGTGCAACTATAGGGAATTTCGCGATGAAATAATTTGTGATCAGTTGATTGAACGTACATGTGATAAGAAAATTCAACAGAAATTGCTATCCTCTGATGATCCTGATTTAGAGACTGCTCTCATTTTAGCGAAGAGTGTTGAACATTCTCAACTCTGTATGAAGGAGTTAAACACATCTACTGTCACTTCCAATACCACATCTCTGTCTGAAGTCAAACTAGTCACTACGAAAGCTTCTACCAAACCAACGAAGGGCATCAACACCAACGTTTCCCACGCACCATCGGTATCTAATTGCCCGAAAATGAAAGCTGAAGGTCAACATCCTCTATGTTATCGTTGCGGCAGTGCCTCTCATCTGGGAAATTTCAAGTTTTGTTATGCCATAAATCAGACTTGTTTCAAATGTGGAAAGAAGGGACATTTGGCACGCATGTGCAAAGCAACTCTATCTCACAAGGTACCTCCTCATACTGTAAGGGCCATAGAAGAGGACTGTGAAGATGATGGAAACTATGAATTACTAATGCTATCTTCGTCATCTATAGAAGAGGGGGTGGTGGAAATAGCTTCTATTGGAGAGGGTCAAAGAAGGAAAAACCCTGTGTGCATCATAAGTGTGAATGGGAAGGGCATTGAATTTCTTGCCGATTCTGGTTCCCCTTTTACCCTTATTAATGTCAAGGATTTTAAAAGTTTGGGTGACATCCCTGTAGCTCACTCCTGCATAAAGATTTTTGCATATGGTGGCAAACGAGTGGAAGTGTTGGGCAAATTTAAGGGGAACTTAAATTTCAAGGGGGATGGCATTTTAGGTACAATATTCATTGTGGAAGAAGGTGCCAATTTACTAGGATGGCATGAACAAGGTGAGTTAGGAATCATCCTCGATCCCAATCACGCTGACATGGTTTTATCCAAACGGGAAGCTAAACAATACTATGCCAGTCTCCCTGATTTTGACGTCACTCCTGTGCGCACGATTACGACTGATGTGCATGTTGAGAATGATTGGATCAAAAACTACCCTGAAGTTTTTAATGGGAAGTTAGGCAAACTTAAAGGATTTCAGCACCGTATTATTCTTATAGAAGGTGCCAAGGCAGTAACACACAAAGTGCGCAAGGTACCGCTTAGTATGCGTGGTGAGTTGAAACAAGAGTTGGAACGGTTATGTGCTACAGGGGTGATTGAACCCATAGAAGGGTCTGAGTGGTTGTCACCTATTGTTTTAGCACGCAAAGCTGATAAGTCTCTTAGGATGTGTGTGGACTTGCGCGATTTGAATGCTTGCATATGGGTGGATCGTCAACCTCTACCGAACATAAATGAGATGTTGTCAACTTTAGAAGGTGCCAAGTATTTTTCTTCTCTAGACATATCTTCTGCATACCATCAAATTGAACTGTGCAAAGACTCGAGACATCTCACGTCTTTCGTAACTCCTGATGCTGCATTTCGCTATTTGCGTATGCCGTTTGGTCTGGCATCAGCTTCCGCAGTGTTCCAACGCCTCATGGGTAACCTGTTCAAGAACACTGCGGGAGTTGTGTTCTTTCAAGATGACATTCTTGTTCACGGAAAGACTATACAGGAGCACAATGCTAAAGTCAAGCACGTTCTAGAAATTATTAGGTCTAGTGGGTTAACATTAAGGAAAGACAAATGCAAATTTCTTCAAGAAGGGGTAGATTATCTTGGTCACCACATTTCGGTTAGAGGAGTTGAACCTAAGATGAAACTACTAGATGCCATTCAGAATGCACCCGAACCCAAAAACAGGGATCAACTACGTTCCTTTCTGGGGCTAGTCGAATATTACGCAAAATTTGTTGCTAACTTTTCCGACAGAACTGTATGTCTGCGTAATCTTCTTAAGAAAAACGTGAAGTATGTATGGTCTGACCAATGTGCATCTGACTTCAATTTGTTGAAAGAAGCAATTGTACAAGCACAGCCACTTAAACTTTTCAACATCAACGATCAATGCATTGTCGCCACCGATGCCAGTAATGTGGGACTTGGGGCTGTTTTGATGCAGAAAAGATTAGACAATAGAGAAGAAATTATTGCCTTTGCTTCTAGAACACTCCGTGGTGCCGAAGAGACCTATTCCACCATTGAGAAGGAAGCTTTGGCGCTAGGGTGGGGTGTGCATTATTTTCGAAATTTCTTGTGGGGCAATGATTTTGTTCTCAGGACTGACCACAAACCTTTGGTGGATCTTTTTACCACCAAAGGCGGGGGTAGAGCAACGCCTCGTATTGCTAAATGGCAGTACAGACTCAACAAATTCAATTATCATCTAGAATATGTTGCTGGTGTAAAGAATTGCGTGGCTGATTGTTTGTCCAGATTGCCTCTTTCTGAAAATGTGGTTGAACCTATAAACGATCATCTAGAAATGGTGTGTGCGGTCAGCACCATAGCTAACACGAGTGCAGCTTTATCTGAGGTCGATTGGAAATTGGCCATGTCTGAGGACGCAGAGCTCAGTATGGTGATAAATTTCGTAACGCTGGGTTGGCCCAACAGTACTGCTATTCCTTCGGAATTAATTCCTTATTTGAGAGTTAGTGATGAGTTGTCTCTGATTGATGGAATTTTGCGCAGGGGTGGGTTACTAGTTGTTCCTCTATCATTACGGAACAAAGTTCTAGACTTAGCTCATGAAGGTCATTTAGGTATTCGGGCAATGAAGCGGAGAGTGAGGGAGGATTTTTGGTGGCCGGGTGTTGACAAGTCCATCGAACATTGTGTTAGAGATTGTGGTGCATGCGTATTGAGTGATAAAACTCAGGTGACCTGTCCGTCCCCTGTCAGTCCTATTCCTGTCAAAGAATCACCTTGGTAAAAATTAGCCTTTGATGTGGCTGGTCCATTTGGTGGCTTAGGTAGTTCTCCAAAGTATGTGCTAGTTCTAATTGATTACATGTCCAAATGGCCAGAGATAAGGTTTGTGGACGGTATCAATTCTAGCATTATTATCAAATTTCTTACAGAGATTTTCCTTCGTGAGGGGTTTCCGGAGGAATTGGTAACTGACAACGGTACCCAGTTGGTGTCTGCTGAAATGCAAGATTTTCTGAAAAAACACGGCATTAAACATGTACTCACCTCTCTTTACCACCCACGTAGTAATGGGTTGGTTGAGCGTTTTAATCGGGTTTAATCGGGTTATCAAAGAGCAGTTACAGTTGTCCTTCATAAATGGTCTTGATTGGAAGTTAGTGATTTCGGACATGCTATGGGCAATTAGATACAATAATTCAATCAACTAATGATTGACGCTGCGCACTGTGCTATTTGTAACAAAGAAACTGTAGCACGATACCTGATTAAATACAATAAACTCTACTTACTTCAAAGACGCGACGAGATACGACCAGTTCTCACGTGTGATGTCCTGACATCGCTACGAAAGTTTTTTAACTAACGACAACCGCGCCGATTTTGTCTTATCTCGTTAGCTGTCTCTCTCTAGAGCCACTGGTCATTTTCATCTTTATTTTCACTGTTGGGTGACGGTATTTCTTTTGTATATATTCGTGATTTTTTTAAATGGAGAGTTTATCTACCGCATGAGTGTTCTACGGCTGTATTTCATGTACTATGTGAATTATGTAATCTGCCACCATGTATCCTTCTTGTGTAAATATTGTAAGAACGTGTTGCATTGATTATAACAATATACATTCTTTTCACAGAACGCCCCTGACGAAGGGACAGCCAAGTCCCGAAATGCATTGGGCTCATCACTAACATCTTGTTGTGATTTCATGAAATATTATGTGGCATATTTAAACATTGCACTGTATATGGTAGTTGTCTACCGTTTCCTGTAAAAGTGTTGATACATTTATAATGTTATGATTTGAAGCTGATGTTTACATATATGTTGAAAATATATGTTTAAACGAGTAATTGTGTTGGATGTTTCTTGAATAATTTTTTGTGAATTAGACTAACTGTTAGTAACTTTGTTACAAATAGCACAGTGCGCAGCGTCAATCATTAGTTGATTGAATTATTGTATCTTGTTTTTCCATGCCTGATAGACAGTGGGCATTACACTGCAGCACCTATATCATTCAGATTATAACTGTGGGTGAATTAGAAGATCAGGAGTGCTCTGCTCATTTCGCTTTGGGCAATTAGAACCACTCCACACTACAGTACTGGAATGTCTCCCTTTTCCTTGCTGAGAGGTAGAGTCGCGGGTTCCAAACTTAATAAAGATTGGATGTCAAGGAAGGTGGTGGATCCACAAAGGTTAGGGAGGGTAGTTGATGTCAGAGCTGCTACCCAAGCCAGATACGGGTCTGTTTGTCTCAAACGGTCTTCAGTGTGTCAAGGAGACTGGGTAAGAATTAAGAAACCAGTGTTTGTGCGTAAGGGTTTTTCCCGGTTTTCTGCTCCTGTCAAGGTTAGTAAGGTGATGGATCATGTAGTGGCTTTGGAAAATGGTAAGGTGTGGAATAAGTCTGCTGTATCGATTGTGCCTAAGCCAAAGGTAGAGTTTGTGAAAGACAAATTGGGGGTCAACACTGATGGTACAATTCTAGCTCCTAGGATCAATATGTCTAGGGATTGTGCATCTGGGAGCAATCTTGCTTCTCAACAAGGTCTCTTGAAGACTAAATTTCTCCCTGCCAGAGTCAGGTCATCCCCCGTCAAATTACAAGACTATGTCAGATTTTGATTTTCTGTATTTTGTGTTTAATGCAGTTTCATGAGGTTGTGATTGTTTTCATGTAATGAGGAGTATTGTTTTTTGTGAAGGGAGGGGGGTGTGTTGGGTGTTCTGATCGGGTTCCTTGCACGGAACCTGGAATGTAGGTTCCGTGCAGGGAACGCGGAACGGACTGGGATGACAGTTGCTGCCGGGAGGTCTGCGCTACTGGACGCAAATAAAGGAGTCTTACCAGATCGGAGTTGTCGTCTTCCTTTTCACCTTCTTAACTCGTTCTAAACACAAGATTATTACATTTCCGGTTATTTACATATTATTCAGGGTTAGTTCATGCATATTGCAAAGCAAGCTTCCCGCGTGTAGTGTAAATGTGCACATTAGTTGTTCCAACACTATGTAAGTATTATAGGGGTGTTCGATTGAGCAGGTTTCTTTCGCAAAATCCTGCTCCATCACTGGCGTTGAAAAAACGAGTCAAGCCACCCTAAAGAACTTTCACTGGCCTGGCATATATGCCCAGATAAAAAGTACTGTCAAGAATGTGAAGTCTGTCAATGGAAGAATCCCTTTTAATACCACACATAAGGTCTCTAAAAGAGCATCTACCCTACCAACAACTTACTGCTCCCAAATGATCAGTCTCACACACTATTGTACATTTGGTAATACGAGGGAAGAGCACTTTGCTGTTAGGACGAGAACCCTCACTCACCCAAAGGTGACATGCTTCATCATTTCATTGGGTTTCCTCCTAACACTGCAAGTGACCTTGGGTAGGATACAACTCCCGAGTGTGAGACCAGGAGGAGTGGAGGTGTTTTGATGAGCGAGATGGTAATAATGATGAGTGAGGGGCAGAGTGCAAAAAGGAACCTACAGTGTCAATAAAACTATCTCCTGGTGAGCGAAAAAACATTTATTCTGGTGCCGACATCGGTTAGGGTTAAAAAGTGCGAGGATAGGGGGTAAGAACTACCCTATCTCAATGGGTCAACATGTTTCAGCCCTTTAATGACTTTCTCAAGTTCTTGGGCATTCATCAGGACCAGAGAAAAACTGTTACTTTGCTTTCAGAAAATTTTAATTGAATATCAGTCGTACATTTGACTTGGTGGATTACTGGGTGGGTTACCATTATGCTCAGTGTCGACCTATGGCACTGAAAAAAGAAGAAGGCAGCAATTACTATTATTTTCATTAAACTATAACCCCGTTAAACAAACTTTGGGGTGAACAGGTGCAAGGCAATCCGCCCATTACCATCAACCACACTTGTGCTTGGGTAGTGTAAAAAGAGGGAGAAAAAGACATAAGAGTAATCTTACCTGGAGTGCATGTACATATTCCACTCTCAAGCAACAGTCCCCATCAATGTTACAGAGCTAAGTGGGTTTAAACAGAAAAGTAAAACCAAAACATAAAGAAAAAAAATCAAAGACAAAAACCAACATTGGATTCTTAATTATCACTTTTACAGATAGTAATCAATCTGCATTGAAGGCACACTATATTTAGTGACCCTCTCTTTGTGATAATGTTTATTCATATTCTGTAATATCAAGGTCGACTTGGTCAGCCTTAATGATCTAACATACATTCCAATCTTCAAAATATTGTCTTATGCGTTTCCGACACTTCAAACATTTCAAAACGGAATCTGCAGACACACGGGAGGGGCTTAGACTCTCACTCTGTACCGTATATAAGGCTACCCTGCAACAAGATCCCATCTCTAAACGCGGGCTGTTGACAGCCTCGGTACCGGTTATTCCTAACGTGATGTACTGATCAGTCACACACTCAACTGAAAAGCCTTTCACCTAAATTCGTATTCAGCCCTAAGCAGTGAGCGATCTCCCTTAATATCGCACATACCTGTTGCGATCTGGGAGGGGGGATCGTCTGTCCTTGGATACTTTTTCTGACTGGCTCTATAATATAAACACAAATCTGAGATTCACTTGTGAACTCAGCAAAACCAAACTTCTATTCTTGGATCTACTTTTGTATCCCAAAGAAGGGAGTATTTACACTGAACTCTATCAGAAACCGATGGGTTGCAATTCATTACTCTGTTATAAAAGCTTCCATCCAAGAGCCCCACCGGACATTCTCCATATAGAACAGTTTTTGAAATTCAGAAGAAACTGTACTGAGATAGAAAAATATAATTACATGCTGAAACTTGAGCAAAAATCTTACAGTGAAACAATGCCCCAGAGATCTGATTCGCTAAGCATCTAAAAGAGCCCGCAATAATAACAGAGAGGCCCTCCTAGAACCGTATCCAAGACAGAGAAACTGGTATGTGTTAACACATGCAGTCATCTTACTGATACAGTCAAGAAAGCAATCAACAAGAACTGGCATATCCTGAATATCGGAGATAAATCAAGGGAGAAGCCCACTTTTGCTCTGAAACGCAGTAGCAACATCAGAGATATGTTGGTCCATACAAGACCACATATTAGTAAGCAGAATGAAACTCAACATGGACTGTGGACAATTACACAAATAGAAGGACACTTCCCATGTGGAATGTGCTCTGTCTGTGTTTTAACTCAACCTACGACACAGATTGATATAGCACTCAAGACACCATAGGTGATACATAATTATACGAACTGTAACTCATTTGGCGTGATCTACCTTATTATATGTCCGTGCGGACTATTATATGTAGGGATGACTACCTGAAAAGTAAGAACCAGAATAGTGAAACACAAGAGCCTATCAGGTGCAAAAAAAAAGTAACACTAAACTGACCATAGATTTTCTGCAAAAATGCTATATGGAGAACGACAATAAATAAATCGGGCTAGATAAACCCAACTATACTACACAAATGGGGGAGTTAGACACTTTACTCTTTTGCAGAGAACAACATTGGAGTTTTAGACTTAGGAGCCATCTGAAAGGTTTAAATGATGATATTGCTTGGTCTTCCCTCTGATGTACACCAAACCTGTAACTTATGATAACCTTAGAATTTTGCTAACAGAAAAGTCACACAAGATAATACATCATGAATATACAGCATTTCACAAATTGATCATTAACAACTTGGGAATACAGGAGGTCAATGAAAATTTAAAAAAGATATATATATATATATGTGGAACTAACTACGGATGTTGTATAGACTGTTTACTCCTCTATATTTTACATTATCTTGCATGATGAAAAGACAGTTACTATGATACCCAATGAGACTGAACAATTTTATTTTGCCTCATAGTTTTCAATAATTTTATTTGATCCGTTCTTCTGCTTTTTCAGAACTGAGAGTAATTAGACATGCTGCCTACTTTAATAATTGGAAAATGTCAAGTGCATTGCTATAGAGAATCAATGCTTACCACATGGAGACATAGTGGGCGATATGTCTCTTTTATCCTTTCAATTTCGACACTGTCTGAATGAATGCCTCACAATAAAGTGAATAGTGCACTGAAGGTTTTTCTCCTTTTTCTTTATCCCCTCATGTTTTTCTGTATTTAATATGTAAATAAAATATTGCTTCTGAATTTTGACGAGGACTACAAGTCCCATGACACTGAGTAATTCGCCTCATACAGCATTTACGGGTCAATACAAACCAGCTGTATTCAAATCAATGCTGGTTACGGCACTTCGTCCTCTTGCCAGCTCCATTTATCCACCCATTTTTCAAGAGCATAACAGGTATGTGTGATATTTAGGGAGATCGCTCACTGTTTAGAGCTGAATACAAATTTGGGTGAAAGACTTTTCAGTTGAGTGTGTGACTGATCAGTACATCACATTGGGAATAACTGGTACCTAGGCTGTCAAAGTCTGCGTTTAGTGATGGGATCTTGTGGCAGGGTAGCCTTATAAACGATATGGTGTGGGAGTCTGAGTCCCTCTCGTGTGTCTGCCGATTCCGTTTTGAAATGTTTGAAATGTCGGAAACGCATAAGACAATATTTTGAAGATTGCAATGTATATTAAATCATTGAGGCTGACCAAGTCGATCTTGATATTACAGAATATGAATATACATGATCACAAAGAGTGGGTCACACAGTATAGTGTGCCTTCCATACAGACTGATTATCATCTGTAAAAGTGATGATTAAGAATCCAATGTTGGTTTTCTTTGCTTTTATTTTTTAATGTTTTGGTTTTACTTTTCTGTTTAAACCCACTTAGCTTTGTAACATTGATGGGGACTGATGCTTGAGAGTGGAATATGTACATACACTCTCGGTAAGATTACCCTCATGTCTTTTACACCACCCTAACACGAGTGTGGTTGATGGTGACAGACAAATTGCCTTGTACCTGTTCATCACCAAGTTTGTTTAATGGGTTATATTTTAATGAAAGTAAGAGTAATTGCTGCCTTATTCTCTTTTCAGCACCCTAGGTGGCAGTAGCGGCTCATGGAGGGAGTGCCGTGGGGCTGGGGTGGGCCGGGTGGTTTGTAGTAAGCTCTGGCTCACAGCCGACTGGAGTAATGTAACTAAATAAATGAATAAAGCAAATTTCAATGCACGCGCTGAAACGCCAAATACGTTTCAGTGCGCGCAATGAAATTAATTTTATTTATTTATTTAGTTACATTACTCCGGTCGGCCGTGAGCCGGAGTTTACTACCTCCTACCCTGCCCCTCCCTAGCCCCGCCCAGCCGCTACTACTAGGTGGACACTGAGGATAATGGTAATGCACCCAGTAATCCACCAAGTCGAATGTACAACTGGTATTCAATTTGAAATTTCCGAAAGCAGAGTGTCCGTTTTTCTCTGGTCCTGACGAATGCCTGTGATCTTGAGAAAGTCATTAAAGGGCTGAAACATGTTGACCCACTGAAATAGTGTAGTTCTTACCCCCATCCTCTCACTTTTAATCCCTCTCAGATGGGGGCACCAGAATACAGGTTTTTTCAACCACCAGGCGATAGTTTTATTGACACAGTAGGTACCTTTTTGCAATCTGCCCCTCACTCATCATCATTATTACCATCTCACTCATCAAAACACCTCGGTTCCTCCCGGTCTCACGCTCGGGAGTTGTAGCCCACCGAAGGTACCTTGCAGTCCTTGTGGGAGGAGGGAACCCAATGATGAAGCATGTCACCTTCGGGTGAGTGAGGGTTCTCGTCCTAACAGCAAAGTGCTCTTTCCTTGTATTACCAATCGTACAATAGTGTGTGAGAATGGAAGAATGCCTACCAGCCCCCTAAAGTTTCCCAACAGCTTATGCCCATTATTGGGAAACCCTTTGACAGAATAGGAATGGATTTTATAGGTCCACTTCCCCTCTCAGCTAGGGGTCATCACTATGTTTTAGTACTAGTGGGCTACTCTACCCAGTACCCATAGGTCATACCCTTATGGACAACCACCACTAAGGTTATTGTATAACATTTGATTGAGGTTTTCTTCCTCATGGAATTCTCAAGAGAAATCCTAACAGACCAAGCTTACAGACAAAGCTTACTACCCTCAAACAGACAGACTGGTAGAGAGGTACAATGGTACCCTAAAGTTAACCCTCAAGAAAATGTTGTCCAGAGACGGGAATAATTGGGACCAATTATTGCCTTTGGTACTATTTGTTCTCAGGGCATAAAACCAAAGTAGTTTTGGAGTGTCCCCCTTCAAACTCCATTTCAGTAGGAAGCCCAGAACCCTCTTGGAAATCAAAAAAGAAGCTTGAGAAAAGGACACTGAGAAGAGAAAGGTAACCTTTTGGAGTATACCGCCCAGTTAAAATCTTGCATAGGTAAACTTAGAGAGCTGGCCCTCCTGCATCTGGAGAAAGCTTAGTAAAGACAAAAATATTTCTATGATAGAAGGAAGAAGTGGCGGGAGTACAACATAGGTGACTGGATGCTAGTGCTCGCCATCCTACTCCCCGTCTAAAATTAAAGCAGGGTGGCAGGACCCCTATTGAATAGTAAAGAAAATAGGGAGGGTCTCCTACAAAGTTCAGCTGTCAAGATATCAACGATTTTACCACATACATTTATTAAAGAATTGGTTAGGACCTCCTCTTCGAACAATTCATATGGCTCTCTCTCCTAAATCTGCTGATTCCTCTCTCGAAAAGTACCTATAGCAACAAGTCACTCTCTAGGAAAGAGAGAGGCCAGTTACTCCAAGCCTTAAACGTCTTTTCTTCTATATTTTCAGACACCCCATCAATTCTAACCTGGCCATGCATTACATATCCCCAGAGGAGTCGGTTGTTGTGAAACAACAGCCCTATCAAGCCCTTAGGCTAGGAGACAGGTCCTACAAAAGGAGGTGAAACAAATGCTAGCCATGGGGGTCATTGTCCCGTCCAGTAGTAAATGGTGATCCCCAGTACTCTTGGTACCAAAACCGGATGGAAGCATAAGGTTTTGCATATACTTCAGGGCCTTGAACAAGGTCTCCAAGCTCGATAGCTATTCCCTCCCTAGTGTAGATGAGTTAGTTGAGAAACTGAGCAAATCCTGCTTTATCTCTACAATAGACTTAACAAAGGGCTATTGGCAGGTATCCCAAACCTAAAGGACCAGGAAAAGACCTCTTTTACCACCTGATGGGTTATATCTTTTCATTGTACTTTCCTTTTGTCTACAGGGGGCTCCTACCACATTCCAACGACTAATGAACACAGTACTGAAACACCATCAAGAGAATTTCTCCGCCTATTTGGATGATATAGTAATTTCTAGCAGGACATGGGAGGACAACTTAAAACACCTACATGCCTTGCTGTCTGAATTACAAAAAGCTTGCTTGAACATTAATGCCAAAAAGTCAAAATGTGCATGTGGGAAGGTAAAATACTTGGACTATTTGCTGGGAAAGGGGGTAAAAAAACCTCGAATTGAGAAAGTCAGTGCCATCGTAGAAACACCCTTCCCTAAGTACAAATGGGATGTTCGTGCCTTCCTAGGGTTACTGGGCTAGTGCAGAGACTTAATATCGAGTTTTTAATATCGACCTACATTAATATCGAGTTTTTAATATTGTATGGACAGAATATTGACATCAAGAATATCGACAACCAGATTATCGACCTGAAGGTAAGAAATATCGTTTTTGTTAATATCGAAGTTAGTAATATCGATAGCAAAAATATTGATGTTAATAATATCGATGTTTACATTAGTGTTATGTATTTTAGTATGTATATTATATGTATGTGTTCTATATTTTTTGTTAAGTATTGTACTGTTTTTTTAAATATATGTATAAAATTTTTAAAAGTTAGTAATTTTTTTTAAAGTAAATTATACGTTTTAGTACCATAGCGGGTTGTGGGTTTATAGGGGAATAGGGTGGAAAGTAACTTAATTATAGTAAATTAAATAATAATATTTAGGAATTAATAATTATTTTTAATTAAATGTTGAGTTTTAGTTCTGTAGCGGTTTGTGGATTGATAGGGGTATAGGGTGGGAAGTAATTTATGTATAGTAAATTAAATAATAATTTTGAGGAATTATTAATTATTTTTATTTACATTTTGTGTTTTAGTTCTGTAGCGGGTTGTCGGTTTATAGGGGTATAGGGTGGGAAGTAATTTAATTGTAATTAAGTAATTTTTTTATTTATTTATTGTTATTGATAATTTATTGTTAATTAATTAATAATTGGTAATTCGTTTTTATTAATGGATTAATTGATAATTATAGTAATTGTATTAATTTATTAATGGAGCGGGTTGTGGGTTTATAGGGGGATAGGGTGGGAAGTAATTTAATTGTAATTAAGTAATTATTAGTTTTTAATTTTGGGTATTGATAATTAATGTATTGGTAATTAATTATAAATTGGTAATTAATAATGTGTATTAATTATTATTTATTGGTATTGGTAATTAAGTATTAATTAATTATTAATTGGTAATACATTTTTATTAATTAATTAATTAATAATTAAATTAATTGGGTGAAATTTTATGTAGAGTGGGTTGTGTGTTTATTGGGGAATAGGGTGGGAAATAATGTAATGTTATTAAAGTAATTATTAATTTTAATTTATTGGCATTTTTAATAAATGTATTGTTAATTTATTAATAAATCATTATTTAATTACAAAAATTATTTAATTTATAAGTATGTTATTTTTAACCCCTATGCCACTGGTTCCCAAACTGTTGTCCGTGGACCCCCAGGGGTCCGTGACACATTCTAAGGGGGTCCACATGCAACAGTTTTAAAAGCACTGCAAAGTTCCTTGTATAATCAGCAGTTTTGGGCAGCAATAAAAGTGTCAAGATAACTCCGGTGATTAATGTACCTGCTGAAGAGAGATGGGGGTTTTGTCCAGTGGAAGCTTTGACTCATCTAAGGAAGCGCAGATGGTTAACATGTCTGCTGCAAAGAATGTCTGCAATGCATTTTAAAAAAAGCTGTTTTTTGTTTTGTGCGTAGCTCGGAGGGTTCCTGCTTTTGCCATAGAGATTCTTTTGTTATTGTGCAGTTCACAAGTTCCAATCATCATCTAGCACAGTGAGCTATAAATTGCCATCAAAGAGCTGGATGCAAACTGCATGATACAAGTTAGTAAGTTATGCTTTTTCCCGGTCTTTCATTATCCCAATGCTGCTAAAAATGTTTGTTTGGGTAGAAATAAATCCTTATTATTAGAGTCAACGCTAACCCCTGTGTTATGTTCTGAATCCTGATTTTGTGCTTCTCCAGACCAAGCACTCTTAAAAAATGCCAACCCGTATGGATAACATGTGAATCCTACACCTTGTAGTCCCCTTTGACTTTTGTAACATTTTCTATTCACTGATTTACACATGTATGATTCATTGTCTCTGTATATGTGTGATGTAAAGTGCTCTGACACCCTACAGTGGTATGAGAGGTGCTATAAAATAAATTAAATACATTTGACAGTGGGGCTATGGAGAGATGAGATGCACTGTTGGAGGGTAGTAGTGAGGGAATCATTGAAGATTGCCAAAAGATTGCTGTATCCTGATGCATAGTCAGGTCATTATTTACTATGCTTTAAAAGCTAATACAATTCAATATATAATGACAAATGTGTTGTAAAATACACCATTTTACCCAAATTGTTTTTGGGGAGAGCCCCTCAAAGCCCCCTTTGTAGTGGTCCGGCTCACTCACTGCACTTGGTGTGCACTCGACAGGGACTGGTGTGACAATATTTGCCAGGGCGGCATTGTGTTTCCAGTCCAGCCATTGGCAGGAGCCTTGGGCAGTGAAATAAAACCAAGCAATGATAAGTTAGTCGCAAGATGCAGCACCAACCTTCACATTAAGATTTTTCGATTTTTGCAAATATTTTTAATATAAAAATACTAAAATCGTTCGTAATTCAAGTCTAGTCTTTGTTTGATGTGCACATGTGTGTGTTTATTTTTTCGAATTACCATTTTGATGTTTGACATTTAAATCACACAAATTGCTTGGGGGTCCCCGACTTCCAGTAGTGAGTCAAAGGGGTCCTCTGGAGTGAAAGGTTTGGGAACCACTGCCCTACGCCATTTAACACTTTCCCTACTGTTGCACTCTTTGAAGTGGGAATAGTAATTTTTACCCCTACGCTATCCAACACTTTCCCTATTGTTGCACTCTTTGGAGTGGGAATAGTAATTTTTACCCCTACGCCATCCAACACTTTCCCTACTGTTGCACTCTCTGGAGTGGGAATAGTAATTTGTATCCCTACGCTATCCAAAACTTTCCCTACTGTTGCACTCACTGGAGAGGGAATAGCAATTTTTACCCCTACGCTATCCAACACTTTCCCTACTGTTGCACTCACTGAAGTGGGAATAGTAATATTTACCCCTATGCTATCCAACACTTTCCCTGCTGTTGCACTCTCTGGAGTGGGAATAGTAATTGTTACCCATACACTATCCAACACTTTCCCTATTGTTGCACTTTTTCGAGTGGGAATAGTAATTTTTACCCCTACGCTATCCAACATTTTCCCTACTGTTGCACTCTCTGGAGTTGCAATAGTAATTTTTACCCCTACGCAATCCAACACTTTCCCTACTGTTACACTCTGTGGAGTAAGTATATATATTATTTTATACATGTATATGTTTAAATTATTTTAACATTATGGGGCCGATTCCGATCTTGTATTTTTTTTCCCCGTACAACTCGTATCCGTAAATATTTCCATACGAATCGTACAACTCCCGTCCGACCCATGAAGTACGATTCGTATGTGAAAAATACATACGGATCTGCCCTATCCGTACGAATCAGATCGGGAAAAGTTGTACGAGACGGACCCGGACACTTTTACGTAGGAAGCCTAAAAGATTCCGACCGTACAAGTACGATCCGGACTGGCTTTCCGATTTACAAATTGTACGGAAAACGTCCCGTACACGGGAATGACTTGTACATATGCAATGTCGGTGTACGCACCGTACATAGCAATGTCGGTGTACGCACCGTACATAAGCAATGTTGGGGTACGCACCGAACATAAACATTGTCGGGGTACGCACCGTACATAAGCAATGTCGGGGTACGCACCGTACATAGCAATGTTGGTGTACGCACCGTACATACGCAATGGTGGTGTACGCACCGTACATAGCAATGGCGGGGTACGCACCGTACATAGCAATGTCAGTGTACGCACCGTACATAAGCAATGTCGGGGTACGCACCGTACATAGCAATGTCGGGGTATGCACCGTACATAAGCAATGTCGGGGTACGCACCGTACATAGCAATGGCGTTGTACGCACCGTACATAAGCAATGGCGGTGTACACACCGTACATAGCAAAGGCGGTGTACGCACCATACATAAGCAATGTCGGGGTACGCACCGGACATAGCAATGGCGTTGTATGCACCGTACATACGCAATCGTGGTGTACGCACTGTACATAGCAATGGCGGTGTACGCACCGTACATAAGCAATGTCGGTGTACGCACCGTACATACGCAATGACGGTGTTCGCACCGTACATAGCAATGTCCGTGTACGCACCGTACATACACAACGCATGGGGGTGTGTGACTGTACGACTCGTACCCCTGTACCGTACTGAAGCACGGACACTGTAAAACAGCACAAGGAGGGTCTATTCGACTCGCACAACACCACAAAACACGTCTACACTGCACAAAATATGGAAATGACTGACCTGGACACATCCAAACAGGCAAACAGAGGGGCAAACTCACAACCACCACTTATAACACACCCACCAAAAATTCAAACTGAGGTCCACCCACATATGGACCAATAAAAAGGGCCCACACACACAAACCATGAGCCTTTACAACAGACTCACTGCAGCTAGAGAGCACACAACAACAACTGCACCCATCCACCTTAACATATACACCTTCACACAACCTCCTTCACACATACCCCCTCTTCACATTCAGACCCACACCGTCACATTCAGACCCACACACCCACAACCATCCACACCCTCACCCCACACCATGCCCACAGACAAGAATCCAAAGTTCACAAGGGAGGAGCTGGAGATCCTTGTCAATGAAGTCATCAGATTCGAGCCACAGCTGTTTGGAACATTGGTCAGACAGACCAGCATAGCCGAAAAATCAAGCCTGTGGCAGAGGATCGTCGATAGGGTGAATGCTGTTGGACCAGGACTGAATGCCAAGCCAGGTGGTACGATCTACGGAGGGCGGTAAAGCCCAAAATGAATGATGACTACGCCCAGAGCAACATCACTGGAGGTGGTGGGCCCCGCAGACCAGTACATTTCCATCCCTGGGAGGAGAAGGTGATGGCCCTGCTTCCGCCGGTGGGAGTACATGGACTGCAAGGAGTTCCAGAGCCTGGTGAGTACACAAACAACTTAGGTAACATGGGGGTAATGGCATCCACACCCCAACTACACCAAATGCACGCAACTACCCCCAAGCCCTCACCGGCCAGAATCACAGTCAAAAATAACGCTAATGCCACTAACATGTGTATGCCCCATTGAGAAAGCAAGGCCATGCTATGTCACATGCTACACGACGCACCAACCCAAGAATGGATGTCCGGTATGCTGGGAGGGTGGGTGGCACAAAACGCATTGTTGAACTCCTAATCAGACACAATTGCCCTCATCCCATATGGCCCAGGTACATACCCATGCACCATGTGCAATGCACAGGGATTGGGAAAGTACTGACAAGATACCTCACACTCAGCCCGGTTGTAGGCAGCACAAGGCCCTCCTGTGTCCAGTGCAAACACAAACACCAAGACAACAAGGTCAGATATCTAGGACAGGAACTCACACTCACTGTCATGGCAGCATGCTCCATGGGGGGACAGCTACATCACCTGGGAGTCCCAGGGCCAAATCACACTACACACACCAGCAGGCCCTGCCACACACACCCCTTACACAAGCAGACACCCCCGGGACAGGCAATGGATTTACCCACTGTCACAATGGACATGTAACACAACAAGACCAATACATAGCCGAAGAAGCATCCAAGCCAAAAATCTACATGTCAAAGACTCAGGAGAACATATCAATCTGTCCCCCGCAACATACCCATCCACAAGTGAACAGTGAGGAGAATGCTAGGCACATACAACTACCTGGAGGAACAGTGCCAATTTGAATGTGTATGAAACATGGATGTTGCATGAAACAGCATTAACATTGTCTGTCTCTCACACACAGGGCAACGTGATGGGGGGAAGAATCACAGTCCCAGGCTCAGGAGGAACCTGATCCCACCGGCAGCGATGCCTCTCAACACTCCGCGGATGACCCCGACCGACCTGGACCCTCTGGTGTCCAAGCCCCTGCAGCACCTGGTTCAGGAACATCTGTGCCAACCACCACCCCCATTCCTGCCACATCCCAGGAGACACAGAGGAGCCCTGCCCGCAGTGAACAACTGAGCCAGTCTGACCAGGAGGGACAAGGTGCGACAGGCACCCAGGAGGAGGCAGACAACACCGCCACTGCCATCCCTCAGGGGTCCCGTAGACCCGATGTGCCCACAACGGCAGGCCCGGCTCGTGTGGGCAGGGCTGGTGGGAGTGGAGGCAGGCGGAGGCAAGAACCTGACCAGCAGAGCTGAAGGGACCGGTATGTCACACATACACCACATCATGGATGCATACCGGCGTGACACCAGGGAGTTCAGCCAGGTAGTGGTGACCCTCACAGAGATAAAGAACCAGCAGGCCCAGCAACATGCCTTTCAAGAAGAACACCAAGGACGGATGGAGGCAAGACTGGTTGAGCTCCTGGCGGTGCAAAGGGACATAAGCCATTCACTCCGTCAGATCGCCGACATCATGAGCAACCCTCCCTGTGCCACCAGGCGAAGACCATCACCAGCCACAGGGAGGGAGGAGGAGGAGGATTCGTCCGACGGAGCGTCCCAAGCATCGTCAAGGCCTGCATCTGAGGATCCCCGAGGAAGGTGGGTTATCCACGGAAAAGACCGTGAGAGGCAGCGGCACATCCACATCTCCCAGGTCACCTGGCCTGGCACCTGGCCTTCATGTGCGACAGCATCACCTCATTGACTGACATCATCTGCCACATGGACTAGCTGGTCACAGTCTGACCAATAATGCAAAACACTGTGGTCTGGACTCTGATGACTTCAAATGCCAAGGATCCCATCTCCCCCTGTGAACTTTGGATTCTATGGACCCTGCATTGCACCTTTTTCTGTGCACAAATCACGCCCCAGAGCTATAAATTAAAAATTAATACATGAAATTTTATGTTGCAGTCATTTAGCATGAGTCCACAACATACGTGTGGGGATATGTCAAAGTATGCCTGAGTGTGGAACTAACTCCAGCCATTCATACACTTGGATCTGAGTCCGGTCGAGGACACACATGGGTCACAATGTATCACAAAATACAGACATGGAGCCCAATACTCACCCGTGATGGGCTCAAGCTGCTGAGGGGGGGCTTGCAATACTGCTCAGACAGGCCAATTTGGAAGAGTATCATGAAGGTGTAGAGGTCATGGGTCATGTAGAGGTGCCCGGGGAGGGAGTCCCAGGTCTGTTTGGCGAGGTGGGAGAACTATCTCCTGCATGCAGTTTTTATGTGGATGTGATGAATGGTGGCCAGGGCAAGGTGGGTTGCATGGATTTGGGCCAACGGGGTGTTGGATGCCAGACGTCCAAGGTAGGTTTTGGGTCTGGGGTTGTGGACTGCCTCCTGAGTGTGGTTGAGGAGTCTGAAGGTGATCCTGCAGCAGACAGTGAGCCATTGTAGCTGTCTCAGGTGGACGGTGATGTGGCTGGGGCGGGGGATGTTGAAGATGAGGTGTGCGGATGCACCCTTGTTAGAAAAGGTAGACGGACCGGGAGGGTCGGCCGGGGTCAGGGGGAGAGGTCTCCGGGGAGAGCCGTCTCCAGCGATCGTACAGACAAGTAACTTCCCCCCCCCACAGACAGATATCACACACGGATAAGGTTCAGTGTTCTTTATAGGTACTTAGTTATGTTACGGTAGAATGGTACAAGGAGGTCTGGACGCAGGGGTCCCCTCGATTAAAGTCTCGTAGGGTAGGGAAGGGGGTAGCGGGTCAGTCTATTTACCAATCAGGTAGTTCGGATGAGATGAGGATGAGCTCACAATCCTCGAGCTTGGTGGTTAGGTGGTACGGTCCGCGGCAGCGCCAGCAGGTCCCGGTAAGGATGGTTGATACAACGGGCCGCGGCAGCGCCAGCAGGTCCCCGGAAGATGTACGGTCCGCGGCAGCGCCAGCAGGTCCCGGTGAGGATGGTCGTTACAACGGGCCGCGGCAGCGCCAGCAGGTCCCAGGAAGATGACGGTCCGCGGCAGCGCCAGCAGGTCCCGGTGAGGATGGTCGTTACAACGGGCCGTGGCGGCGCCAGCAGGTCCCAGGAAGATGAAGGTTGCAGAAGGCCGCGGCAGCGCCAGCAGGCAGGACGATGGTTCACAAGAGCGGGCTACGGCAGCGCCAGTAGACCGTCAGGGTTGAGTTCACTCGGTGTCTCTCGACTCCAGGATACAACTGCCTTCCTGCTCCGGAGCTGCCTCAGTTATAGGGCTGGTGCCCTTTGATGTCCGGACCCTCGCACTTGGAGGTCGGGGGGTCCGGGATGAAGGTGTCCAGACACCCAGCAGGGGGTGGAGCCCGCGCCTGGGGGAGCTGGAGGCGATCGGCACCTGGCGGGGGAAGAGCTCTTGACACTTCGTCCTCCCATTGACCTGCCAAGTGGTCCGCTCACCTCCTGGGTGGATGGTGGTGCCGGGATGTCGGGGCCGGCCAGGCCCGGGGTTAGGGTCGAGGTGAGGCCACGCGGCCGCGTGGTGCAGGGCCCAAGATGGCGGCTTGACCCGGCCGGGGAAGCCGGTGGGCTGGACCCCGTGATGAGTAAGGGTCCGAGGGCAGAGGGTCCGTCGGGAGACGGAGTACATGGGCTTGTCACGGGGGTATGCCTGGTGGGCCGGAGCTCGGGCCCTGTCGTGCGGGGAGGGAGCAAGCCCTCTGTGTGGCCTGTCCAACATGCGTCCCCCCCAGCTGAAGGCGGGGAGAGTCACCCATCTCCTTGGGGACTCTCTTCGTCGAGGCGGAAAAAGCGGGACAGGCCATCCGCGTTGGCGTGGTCTTGGCCTGGCCGGTGCTCCACAGTGAAGTCCATTCCCTGCAGGGAAATGGACCAGCGCAAGAGTTTTGGGTTCTCCCCCCGCATCTGCATCAGCCATTGTAGGGGTCGATGGTCGGTTTGTACCCGGAAGTGGGTACCGAAGAGATAGGGTCGGAGCTTTTTGAGGGCCCACACTACTGCAAATGCCTCCCTCTCGATTGTGCTCCAACGCTGTTCTCGGGCCAGGAGACGTCGACTGATGAAGGCCACCGGCTGGTCATGACCTTCGGGGTTCAGCTGAGAGAGGACGGCCCCGATGCCGTGGTCGGAGGCGTCGGTCTGCACCACAAATTCCCGACTGTAATCGGGGGCCTGGAGCACCGGGGCGGTGCACAGGGCGGCCTTCAGCTCCTCGAAGGCCGCTTGACAATCAGGAGTCCAGTGGACCCGCTTCGGTTGATTCTTGGATGTGAGTCCCGTGAGGGGCCCCACGATGCTGCCGTAGTCCTTCACGAACCGCCGGTAGTAGCCGGTGAGCCCCAAGAAGGCTCGGACCTCGGTCTGGGTGACGGGGGGCTGCCAGGACTGGATGGCAGCAATCTTAAGTTGTAGTGGGGCCACCAGCCCGCTTCCCACTTGGTGCCCAAGGTAGGTCACAGACCCTTGGCCAATTTGGCACTTGCCGGCCTTAATGGTGAGGCCGGCCCGCTGGAGGGCTTGGAGGACCTCTTGGAGGTGACGGAGGTGGTCGGACCAGTGGCGGCTGTATACAGCGATATCGTCCAGGTAGGCAGCGCTGAATTCTTCGAGCCCTGCCAAGACCTGGTTCACAAGACGTTGGAATGTGGCGGGGGCATTCTTCATGCCAAAGGGCATGACCTTAAATTGATAGTGGCCATCGGGGGTGGAGAAGGCTGACCGTTCCTGAGCCCTGGGTGTGAGGCCGATCTGCCAGTAGCCCGCCGTTAGGTCGAAGATACTAAGGTAGCGGGCGGCCCCCAGCCGGTCGATCAGCTCGTCTGCTCGGGGGATGGGATGAGCGTCGGTCCGGGTGACAGCGTTCAAGCCCCGGTAGTCGACGCAGAATCTCAGTTCAGGGGCGGTGCCGGGGGCAGCGGCCTTGGGAACTAATACAACCGGACTGGCCCAGGGACTGTCCGAGGGCTCGATGACCCCGATCGTGAGCATCTTGGCCACTTCCTCCTGTATGCAGGCCCGTACCCGATCTGGTACACGGTAGGCCCGGTGCCGGACAGGGGGACTGTCCCCGGTGTCTACGTCGTGCAAACACCAAGGGGTGACCCCGGGGGTGAGGGAGAACAGGGCAGCGAACTGCAGCAGGAGGTCCCGGCAGTCCTGGCGTTGCTCCGAAGTGAGGGCGTCAGAGAGCCGGACCCCATCCACGGAGCCGTCCTTCTCCTGAGTCTTTAAGAGATCCGGGAGGGGCTCGGAGTCTTCTTCTGTACCGCTGTCTGTCGCCATCAGGAGGCTTAGTTCGGAGCGCACAAAGTGTGGTTTGAGCCGGTTGGTGTGGAGGACCCGCAGGGGGTTCCGGGTGGACCCCATGTCGATGAGGTAAGTGACGGGGCTTTTACGCTCGACCACTTTGAAGGGCCCCGTCCACTTGTCTTGCAGGGCACATGGTTCGGTGGGGGACATCACCCATACTTGCTGCCCAGGCTCGAATTCAACGGAGGAGGCATTGTGATCATACCACCTCTTCATGTCCTCCTGACTGGCCTCGAGGTTCGCCTTGGCCATCTCCCTGAAGCGCCGGGTCTGGTTTCGTAGGGCCAGGATGTATTTGAAGACGTCGGGAGGGGTCGTTAAGGGGGCCATCTCCCAACCTTCCTTGACTAGGCTGAGGGGCCCTCGCACAGGGTGCCCGTACAAGAGTTCGAAAGGGCTAAAGCCGAGGGACTTCTGGGGGACTTCTCGGTAGGCGAAGAGGAGGCACGGGAGCAGCACATCCCACTGGCGACGGAGAGGCTCTTCCAATCCCCCAATCATCCCCTTGAGAGTGCGGTTAAAACGCTCCACTAGTCCGTTCCCTTGGGGGTGATAGGGGGTCGTGAATCTGTAGGTGACCCCGCATTGTTGCCAGAGGGACTTCATGTATTTAGATATGAAATTCGTACCTCGGTCGCGGACGACTTCTCGGGGGAAGCCTACCCTGGAGAAGATCCCCATCAGGGCCCGGCCAACCACCGGAGCTGTCACTGTCCGTAGGGGCACCGCCTCGGGGTAGCGGGTGGCATGGTCCACTAGTACCAAGATGAACCTGTGTCCTTGTGCCGTGCGGGGGTCCAGAGGCCCCACAATGTCTATCCCCACCCTCTCGAACGGGGTGGTGACCACAGGGAAGGGTTGCAGAGGGGCCTTCAGCTTCCGACCACTCTTCCCGCTGGCTTGGCACGTGGGGCAAGATCGGCAGTGGTTCAGGACGTCATTCCTCATTTTTGGCCAGAAAAAGTGGGTCACCAGGCGACTGTATGTTTTGTCCTGGCCCAGGTGTCCCGCCAGGGGGACATCATGGGCTAGGTTGAGCAGAAAGTCTCGGAAGCGGAGCGGTACCACCAGAACTCGACCGGCCCCCAGCTCGGCGATTCTTTGCTCGCTGTAGAGCAGGTCGTTGTCCCAGTAGACCCAGTGGGTTCCGGTGGTGTCCCCTGCGTTTTGGGTATCGGCTTGTTGGCGGAGTCCCTCGAGGGAGGGACAGGTCTTTTGTTCCTGGCGGAACTGTTCTTGGGTGGGCCCCCCCTCTTGACGCCACTGAGCCAGATCCGGAAGGTCCTGGTGTTGCGCGTCTGCTTCGACAGTCGGGTCCGGGAGGTCGGACTCGCCGTTGTCCTCGACGGGGGCAACCGGGGGCGGAGGTGCTGGCCATTCGGTTTCTTCTGATCGGGGGGTGGCACGGGCGGCCATGGATCGGGTGGTTATGCAGGCCCAGTCCGGGAGGCCCAGCATCCCCAGGTGCTCTCTTTTCTCGACGGTGGCCCACGGGGAACTCTCGAGGTCATTCCCCAGGAGGCAGTCCACGGGGGCATCGTCCCGGACCGTCACCTTCAGTAGGCCGGAGACCCCTCCCCATTCAAACGGGACGCAGGCCATCTTACACATACTCTCAGAGTTATCTGCCGAGCGGACGGGGCAAAGAATGTTCGGCAGGATCTGCTCGGGCTTCACCAGATGACAGCGGACGGCCGTCACGCTGGCGCCGGTGTCACGCAAGGCCTCGGCTCTCTGTCCATTAATGGTCACCCACTGACCGTATTTTCTGGTGTTGGCGGGTAGGGGAGCCCGCGGAACCATGTCTCTTCCCCCTAGGCATGCCAGGACCATGGCGGCCGGTTCCCACCCTTGCTGGGCCGGCTCGTACTCTTCGGGTCCCTCCGATGATTGCTCTTCCCCTAGGGCAGCGGCCGCTACCTGGCGGGGCTTGGGTGTTTGATTTAGCGGGCAGTTCGGGTCATTGGCGTAGTGGCCTAGTCGCTGGCACCGGTGGCACGTGACGTTGGCTCGGTACCCAGGCCGCAACGGGGGGTTGCTCCGGCCGGCCGGAGGCGGGGTGCTGGCCACGGGTGTTGCTGGTAAGGCGTCTCTCCCTCGCCCCTGGCCCCCTCCTCCTCCCCGAGGACGGTGCTGGCCTTGGTTGCCTCTGTTCTGGTCGTGGGGCCCTCTCCGGCCCACTCGGGTGCTTTCCCACCGGTCAGCTTCGGCGGCGAGCTGCCGGGGGTCGGTCAGCTTACTGTCGAGTAGGTGCTGCCTGAGCTCGACGAAACAGTTGTTTGACAGGTGCTCCCATACCATAAGGTTGAAGAGTTGTTCGTAAGTGGTGACCTGACTTCCCTTGATCCAACCTTCGAATGCCCGGCTGAAATAGTTCACGTATTCTACCCAAGTTGTACCTGGGATCCTGGTGCAATCTCTGAACCTCTGGCGGTACATCTCGGGCGTGAGGCCGTAGCGGGTGAGGAGGGCAGCCTTCATGTGGTCGTAGGACGACATTTGGTGATCGGGGAGCTGCAGCAGGGCATCGCGACCCTCGTTGATAAATCTCCCCCAAAGTCCGGCTCCCCAATCACTCCGGTCGATTCGGTGGGAGGTCATTGCGATCTCATAGGCTTTAAACCACTGTTGTATGTCGTCTTCTCGGACATATTCGCGGACAACATCCTTGGGGATGTGAACTTTTTTCTCACTTGGCCCCGGGGTGTGTGGTCGCTCAGGCACCCCCAGTTCCTTATTCTGTTTGCGCAGTTCTATTTCCGCTAGTCGGCGCTCGTGCTCGAGCGTTATTTTTTTCTCTTCCAGCTCTCTCTGTCTCTGCTTTTCTTCTCGTTCCTCTCGAAGCCGCATATGCTCGAGGTTGAGTTTCTGTTCAGCTAACTTGAGTTCCCCATCCATCTTGAGTCGTGCCATCTCCAACTCGTGTAATCTGACTCTGTCTCTTTCTCGGATCTCCTCTTGCGGGAGGCCCGTTCCCCGCTCCTCGGGAGCCGTGGCGTTCCCCTCTGGTGTGATGCTGGTTTGGTCTGGTGTGACGCTGCTTTGGTCGGAGGGTCCTGTGACCCCCGTTTCTGTCCATGACTCCAGAGCGCGCTTTAGATCATCCTTGGTACTCAGGCCGGTGGTAGCAATGCCAAGTTCTATGCAAAATTGTCTCAGTTCGCGGTGGTTGTATTCTTCTAATTTCTCCATTTGGAATTTCTCGGTGGAGCTGCTATCTTTGGTCGACATCGTGTTTTTGTCGTGGGGTGAGCTACTTTCTGTACGATTACGCGTTGATTCGGATCCCGCCGCTGCCACCAATGTTAGAAAAGGTAGACGGACCGGGAGGGTCGGCCGGGGTCAGGGGGAGAGGTCTCCGGGGAGAGCCGTCTCCAGCGATCGTACAGACAAGTAACTTCCCCCCCCCACAGACAGATATCACACACGGATAAGGTTCAGTGTTCTTTATAGGTACTTAGTTATGTTACGGTAGAATGGTACAAGGAGGTCTGGACGCAGGGGTCCCCTCGATTAAAGTCTCGTAGGGTAGGGAAGGGGGTAGCGGGTCAGTCTATTTACCAATCAGGTAGTTCGGATGAGATGAGGATGAGCTCACAATCCTCGAGCTTGGTGGTTAGGTGGTACGGTCCGCGGCAGCGCCAGCAGGTCCCGGTGAGGATGGTCGTTACAACGGGCCGCGGCAGCGCCAGCAGGTCCCAGGAAGATGACGGTCCGCGGCAGCGCCAGCAGGTCCCGGTGAGGATGGTCGTTACAACGGGCCGCGGCGGCGCCAGCAGGTCCCAGGAAGATGAAGGTTGCAGAAGGCCGCGGCAGCGCCAGCAGGCAGGACGATGGTTCACAAGAGCGGGCTACGGCAGCGCCAGTAGACCGTCAGGGTTGAGTTCACTCGGTGTCTCTCGACTCCAGGATACAACTGCCTTCCTGCTCCGGAGCTGCCTCAGTTATAGGGCTGGTGCCCTTTGATGTCCGGACCCTCGCACTTGGAGGTCGGGGGGTCCGGGATGAAGGTGTCCAGACACCCAGCAGGGGGTGGAGCCCGCGCCTGGGGGAGCTGGAGGCGATCGGCACCTGGCGGGGGAAGAGCTCTTGACACTTCGTCCTCCCATTGACCTGCCAAGTGGTCCGCTCACCTCCTGGGTGGATGGTGGTGCCGGGATGTCGGGGCCGGCCAGGCCCGGGGTTAGGGTCGAGGTGAGGCCACGCGGCCGCGTGGTGCAGGGCCCAAGATGGCGGCTTGACCCGGCCGGGGAAGCCGGTGGGCTGGACCCCGTGATGAGTAGGGGTCCGAGGGCAGAGGGTCCGTCGGGAGACGGAGTACATGGGCTTGTCACGGGGGTATGCCTGGTGGGCCGGAGCTCGGGCCCTGTCGTGCGGGGAGGGAGCAAGCCCTCTGTGTGGCCTGTCCAACAACCCTGGATGTGGACAAGTTCGCCTGCAGTTTTGCTGTTGTTCTCCGTAGAGTCCTGTGCTGTAGTTGAGCCGGCTGGTGTCGTGGACCTGGGGGACGGTCTGTCTTGCCTTGGAGTGGATCTATCTGTGGATCATTTGCAGCATGTGGAGGTTTTTGCAGCATGAGGTACAGTTGGTGGTGAGTTGCATGGTAATTGTGAGCGATAGGTCCATGTTGAACACCAGCTTTTGTGTGTGGCCACTGGGTGCTGGTGCGGTGCCCAGACCAGTGGGACACAAGGAGTTGACCCAGCCATAAGGGAACAGTCCTCAGATGATGACCTCAGTCCTGTCCAAGTCCAGCCTCAGGTGGCTTATGTTCAGCCATTCGTCAACGGATCTCATGCCTTTTTGAAGTTTGGATCTGGCAATGGCTGGGTCTTTGGTGAGTTTGAGGAGCAGCTGGGTGTCATTGGCATACGAGATGATGATGAGGTCGTGTGCGCATGTGATGGTGGAGAGGGGGGTCATGGAGACATTGAAGACGGTCACGCTGAGAGACATTGAAGACGGTCACGCTGAGAGAACAGCTCTGGGGCATGGGCCAGATGACCCCAGTGTACTACATGCTGCAGGGTGGAGGCAGACTCCCTGTGCCTTGCTGGTGAGCTACCTTCTGATTTAATCCTGGGCCCTCCTCTGGATACCAGTGTTGGAGATGTGTGAGCTGACAGTGTGTTAGCACATGGTGTAGAATGCCGTGGAGAGGTCAAGGGGCGTGGTCTCACCATTGTTGAGCAGGGCAAAGTTGTTGTTGGTGGTGGCAATGATGACGGTTGCAGTGGTGTGAATACTGTGGAAGATAGTCTGGTGCCGGTTGCCTGGAGCTGGTTGCGTTGATGAAATTTGTCAGTTGCTTGTTGAGTGTCTTCCTGATGACATTTGCTGGGTAGGGAAGCCGGGTGATGTACCGGGAGATCCCACTGTACTGCCGTCCGATGTTTAAGAAGGGCCTGGGTCTCTGCATGCCTCCGGCACCCATGGCATGTGGCAAACTCAAAGGAGACATTCATGACGCACTGGACGTGGGCTTCAAGGATGGGGAATGATGTGGTTGAGATGTTGTGTGGGAAGGGGCCTGATGGAGAGCCAGAGTGGATGGTGCACATCAGCCAGGTTGTGTAGTTGCTCCTGACGGGAGTCCAGAACCTGAGGGGGGTTTGTCCTGCGGATAATAGTGCTGTCTGCCTCTGTGTGCCAAGGTTGTTGTGTATGGCCATGAGCTTGCAGTGTTACAAAGTTGCAAGGGATGTGATCTGCCTTGCAAGGGTGGGGTGTCTTGGATGGAGATCTGCTGTCATTTCACTCACAATGCTGATGAGCTCCTTGATGTCGTGTGTTTTGTTGTCTCGGCACTATCTGAAGGATCTCCACTTGTCCTTGCAGATGATATGGTGATGGCTGTGTGTGGTCTTTTACAGGGCTGTAAGGTCAATAATGGCTCATTGTGTTGCAAGGTTTGCACAAGAGTCCGGCCAGGTCTGTAGGAGTCCAGTAGGCCTGCCTTGTCCCAGGTGCCTTAACTGTTGTTGGCTTCACATGAAAGTCCGTCAATGTGGCAAGATTGTTGGATCAGTTGCTGATCCAGTGCGTGAGGTTTCAGGGTGTGGCGGTTGTGTTGTTTTGAGTGTCCCACATCAAGCATCTTTGAGGTATCGTTAGCGGTGTGTGGGGCAGTGTGTTGCTTGTCGGAGACGCGGATTCAAATGTTGATGGACCAATGATGGATGGTGGTGTGGTTCTCCTCCAGCAAGAAGTTACTGCCCCCAGCAACATGTAGCCTGTGGAGGTGAGGGCGTGCGTGCAGATGTACGTGTTGATGGCTTAGCGGAATTGTGGATGTAGGCCGGGAGATCTGTAGATGAGTGTTACTCTGAGTGTTGCCAGGGAGTTGCTGCAATCCTGGAATTGTGACTCTGAGGGTGTATCTGTGATTAAATTGCAAATCATCCTTCGTGATTGTTGGTGCGGTCCCTGCGGGTAATCTTGTATCCGTCTGAGATGGCAATGAAGAAATTGTGTGCTGAGGATCCCTTTGTCCAGGTTACTGTCATGAAGGTGATGTGTGGGTCTGTGGTGTTGATGAGGTAACAGAGTCCAATGTCGTGCTGGTGGACAGAGCGGGTGTGTAGTAGGAGGCACATGACCTGGTTGTCCTGACAGGGTCTGTTAGGCTTGGCAGCGCTGTGTAGGCAGTTGGAGTTGCACACTCAGCATGCAAAGGTGTCGTGTGTGCGCTTAGGGGTTGCCTGATAGCAGGCGGATAATTGTCTGGAGGACATTGCTTGGAGATTGGCTGCAGCATGAGCCTGTTGTGTGATGTGGGTCATGCAAAGACCAGAGGCTCGTGCACTGTGCACGTTGCAGGAGCAGACGGTCCTGCCTTTGGCACGGCGTTGGCGCAACAGTGGCAACAAAAAGCTGCTGGCTGCATTTAGAATGGGTGAAGGGGGAAGGGCTGAGCATTTTGGAGGCGTGTGGGTTGCAGAATCTGGGCACTCGGTGGGGCGGTGCCGCAGGTGAGGCAGCAGCAGGTGGAAGGGGTGAGAAATTAGTCAAAAAGTAGCACACAAAGACAAGGAGGTCAGAAAGGCACAGTGCAACAGGTGTATGTAAAGGAAGGAGTGTCAGGTTACCCATGGGTCACTACGAGAAAATGTATGAACAATTACCAAAAATGACGGCCACAGGGTCAGGCAACAAAATGCGGAGCTGCGCACAGGAGACACACCATCAGCATGCATTCACGTCCCGTTGTGGGGAGCCCCCTGCACAAATACATACACAACCAGGAACTTCATGCTCAATAGATATTATTAGCCATGAAGAACTGCATGCATGTAGCCGAAGTACACATACACCCATATGCTCAATCTTTGACAAGTATGCCATAGATGACGCATGCAAACTGGCAAGAGAGCTGCAGTGACAGAGATGAGGCACTTTGGATTGTGCTGAACACCTTTATTCCACATACGCACACAAAGGGAAATGCATCCATGTGAACAGACTCACAGGTCAGTTGACAGAACACGTAGGACATACGCTGGACCCCCCCTTCACGACACGGATGATGTCAATCCCAATGAACTGGCACACAAGTTAAGGGGATGAGCCAAACACATCCTGCTGCACATGGAGAGGCTGCAATTCCCCATAGAGCCTGTTGTTGTGATGTCCCACACTATGTCCACCCGTAGCATCCGCAATGTTTCAGAGGCAAGGTTTACACACATTGATGCCTTCATCAGACGCCACACTCCACTACAGATGACTGTCAAGAAGGGTGACTATCATGTCATGGGAGTGATGCTACATGTTATATGCTTCATGGTGAGAAGACATGTATGCATGTTACCACAACATGCACAGAAGCAGGCCCACACATTCCCAACCCGTACCACCACCAAAAAGTCTTGCTGCAATCCTTACCCAAACTGACATTTCCACATGTCCATGCATGTAACGCTGATTCAGCAGACGTTGCAATCCTCATGAGGAATAGCAGGAGGACAACGATGACATGAGCAGACAACAGGCGTCAAAACCTGGGAATGACAGACACACAAGAAGTCACCTAAAACAATTCCCGCCGCACACATGGACATTTACAAAACATGAACAATGTTGGGCAAATGTAAATTTCTAAGAAAGTCTCTCCGCAAAACTGTGTGGCATGACATCATCACTAGAGTGACACATCAGAACACACATCAAAGTCACTTTGTATTCATTCAGCTGGACACACACATTGCAACAAATGCCACTCAATGCTACAAGCTTGGACACTCATACCCAGTGACTCACCATTATGAGAAGAAGTTGCATATGAGCTGACTCCGGATATCCTCCTCCTCCTCCTCATCACTTGCCTCGTGACCAAGCCCTGGATCCTCCACGGGTGGATGTTCCTGCTCATCAGGATCAAGGATGAGTGGCACTGCCTTCTCAACGGCCATGTTGTGCAGCATGCAGCACACAATGAAGATTTGGCAGACCTTCTCCGGTGCATATGGGAGGGACCCGCCTGTCTTATCAAGGCACCGGAATCAGGAGTCCAAACGTCCTCTCAATCACTCGTCTGGTCTGCCCGTGTGCATTGTTGTACCAGTGATCTGTAACTGTTCTTGGGTTGCGGAGAGGTGTCATTAGCCATGGCATGTTGGGATATCCAGAGTCCCCTACATAGAAACATCATGTAAATAAGTGGGTCAGGAGATGCCGTAAGAGCCAAAGATACTGCAACACACTGGACAAACAGAGTATACCCACCAACAAGACATGCTCGTTCGTTGTGCAGCCGCAGCATCATTTGTGGCACCCTGCTACGCCTCATGATGTAGGCATCGTGTGCTGACCCTGGAAAACGTGCACAGACATGGGAAATCAGCATGTCAGCAAGACACACCACAAGGGCATTTATTGAGTGGTAATGTTTTCTATTGCGATAGGCTTGCTCCTGTGCCTGTGGTGGTACCAAAGCCACATGTGTCGCATCAATGGACCCAATTACATGGGGCATCCCTCCCAGGGCATAGAAATCACCCTTGACCTCTGTCAACTCCTCAGGAGTAGGAAATTTGATGAATTCATCAAGGTGCTCCAACATGGCTGCCAAAACATCATGCAGGACACGGCTGAACATTGTCTGTGACATCCCACCTACATCAGCTATGGTCAATTGAAACGTACCTGTGGCAAAAAAATGTAGGGCTGCCATCACCTTCATCTTGGGGGTCAGCGCAGTAGGATACCTGTGTCGCGGTTGGAGGTGTGGTGCCAGCTTGTCGATCAAGTCCTCAATCAACTGTTGTGTGAATCTGTAACGTCGGGTGCAGGCACGTTCCCTCATGGCAGCCAAGTCTGGCATTGGTCTTGGGACAGGCGGTGCCCTGCAAGACATTGTTTGGAAGAATGAAGATTGAGAGTCTGCCAACATCAATGTCAATGAACATAGCATAGGCTAAACTGCTACTACACATCAGGTAACTATGGTGTCTGGTGTGTGCAATACATCCAGGACACATATGCCAGCTTGCTGGCACTCCTACGAAAAGCCAGATACACCTGTTGATTGTCAAGTCTATATGACATGCCCTGAAATGAGCTGGGGGAAAGTCTGAGTGAACAGCCAGAGATATCACCGGAGTAACACACATCCACATAGCTGCATTGGAAAGATGTCATCTCATCCAGACATTTGACTGCAAGGCACACGCACAGGTCACATGTAATGTCAAATGTCCATATGACACACATTGCGATGAAGGGGTACACGTGACACCAATTAAACACAGCCATTCAGACGACGCAGACATGTAAGCCTGGGAAAATATGAGGTCCAATGCACACAGACCCTACAGCCGTGGGAATCCACATGTGGCATGGTGTGCGTAGATGTGTTCCATGCCCCTCTCCACACAGACCTCTGTTGGATGCACCAACAGCAGATGCAGTTGACGGGACACTGACATCAAGCACATGGGAACACATGACACACACCTGACATAGTCACAAAGCGGCACACTGATTGTGACATGTCAGTTGATAGAGTGTCCCTGTCCCTGGCATCAGGAGACAGGTGCGTGTGTTGATGACTGTGCCATCCCACTGCTGCTGTGCATGACACAGTTGGACTACAGACACACATGTGGCAAGTGTCAAGGTGATTTGTGCCACATAGTGCCCCATCACACATGACATGTGTCCACAGGTCATCACACATCAATTGTGCAACTAGATGAGATGACCTGTGCAATATCACTGGCTGCCACACCTAGGACCTGCACATGAAAGTATGCAATGACAAGTACTTGATGGACATCCTTGTGCGACTCGTAGCCCTCCATTCCTGGCATGTGTACACCTGTATTACCATTGTAAGCGTGTGAAATGCGTACCCGTACGGGTACTACTAGTGCGTACATGTATGTGTACTACCTTAGTACATGTACGTGTACGCACTAGTAGTACACGTACGTGTACTAGTAGTACAGTGCGTACACATCTACGTGTATTACTAGTGCGTACACGTACGTGTACTAAGGTAGTACACATACGTGTACGCACTGTACTACTAATACACGTACGTGTACTACTAGTACGTACACGTACATGTACTACCTTAGTACACGTATGTGTACGCTCTAGTAGTACACTTACGTGTATGCACTAGTAGTACACATACGTGTGCGCACTAGTAGTACAGTGCGTACACGTACGTGTACTACTAGTGCGTACACGTATGTGTACTACTTTAGTACACATACGTGTACGCACTAGTAGTACACGTACGTGTACTAGTAGTATAGTGCGTACACGTACGTGTACTACAGTGCGTATACGTACGTGTACTACCTCAGTACACGTAACTAGTAGTACACGTACGTGTACGCACTAGTAGTACACATACGTGTACTAGTAGTACAGTGCGTACACGTACGTGTACTACCTTAGTACATGTACGTGTACGCACTAGTAGTACACGTACATGTACTAGTAGTACAGTGCGTACACGTACGTGTACTACTAGTGCGTACACGTATGTGCACTAAGGTAGTACACATACGTGTACGCAGTGTACTACTAGTGCACACACGTACGTGTACTACCTTAGTACACATACGTGTATGCACTAGTAGTACACGTACGTGTACGCACTAGTAGTACAGTGCGTACACGTACGTGTACTACTAGTGCATACACGTACGTGTACTACCTTAGTACACATACGTGTACGCACTAGTAGTACACATACGTGTACGCACTGTACTACTAGTGCATACCCGTACGTGTACTAAGGTAGTACACGTACGTGTACGCACTAGTAGTACAGTGCATACACGTACGTGTACTACTAGTGCATACACGTACGTGTACAACCTGTATACGTACGTGTACGCACTAGTAGTACAGTACACGTACGTGTACGCACTAGTGGTACAGTACATGTACGTGTACGCACTAGTGGTACAGTGCGTGCACGTACGTGTACTACTAGTGCGTACACGTACGTGTACTAAGGTAGTACACGTACGGGTGCGCACTAGTAGTACATGTACGTGTCAAAAGCACTGTACAACTGGTGCCGTAGGGGTACGTGTGAAACGCACTGTACACCTGCAATCATTGCGTGTGTACGCTTCGTTTCACCATTGTTCTGGTGCCGTAGGGGTACGTGTGAAACGCACCGTACCTGTGTGTGCATTTCAAAATTACATAGGGGACAGATAAGGGACAAGTATTAGGCCCTAAATGCATGCTGGTTGTCATGGAGACAGAGTTTTCAGTTGAAAAGTGTCGATCAGGTGTCGTGGAACAGTCAGTTGGCCACAAAATACAATGTTGCAAAGTGGTTGTTGACTTGACATGAAGCTCAAAATTTGAACGATGCGAATGCTGTCATTGGTGTATGTTTGAAGGGATTGGAGTAAACGTACGATGCTAATGAGTCTGACCAATCACTATGTACTCCTCAAAATGAATGCCCCTCAGCAAGATAGATATAAGGCAGCCAGAACCCATGAGAGGGCACTTGCCTGCACAACTTTCCAGTCAACCACATTGCTGCTGTCTCTGCTTCCTCTGGACCATGTTACGTACTGTGGAGAGGTCTCAGCCATTCAACCAGGAGGAGAATGAGGCCTTGCTGGACGCCCTCCTCCCACAGTACCCCAAGCTGTATGGGAGACCAGGGGAGCAGGTGAGTGCTGAGTCCACTACCTTTACCTATGCACCTGTTGTGTGACTGTCAATATTGTGTCCAGGTGGGACAGACATGCAATGTTGTTTAGAGTGGGTCCCAGGGGGGGGGACATGCTGATGTCTCTCATGCAGAGCATGATGTAGTTCCTGTGTGCACTCCTCACTTGCATTGTGCTTACTGTGACTTTCACTGCATAGTACATGACACATTCAGCCTGGCAAATCCTTGGTTGCTTTTTTTCCTATTGTCCTGAGGTGATTCAGTGGTCCCCCCGGTGTGACAGGTGACTGTACCCACAGATGTGTATGAGTTGAGTGGACCTGTGGTGAGAGTGTCCAAATGATGTGTACGACCTCATGGACATTGATGTGTGTGAATGTTCCTTTACATGTGGGTGAGTGTCTATGTGAAGTGTTGCACCACAGATGCATGGAGGTGGCAACAGATCTACCCATCTGATGTGACAAGTAAGCCGTGCTGTGTGTCTGACTTGCAGAGCTAGCATGACACCTGTGACACCCCACTGAGAAGTGGCACATGTGCAGAGTGAGGGTTGTATCTGCTGTTGTCAATGAGAGGTGAGTGATCTGTGCTTGGGTGTGTCTGTCTAGTAGGGTGGGTCAGTGGAGTGGGACATGTGACTGCTTGGCACGTGCTGGCCATCAGCCTGCTGTTGCATGTGCTGCACAGTGTGTGGCATGATCAGTGAGTGTGACGCACCCCTCATGCCAACCTGTTGACTTTCAATGCCATGTAGTGCATTGGGGCTTGCACACAGGCCAATTTCTTATTGTGTATGATGTAATTCCTGTCTGCATCCTATGCCCTTTTCAACATTTCAAAGATGTTCAAATGTGTGTCTCTGGGACATGGAGCAGGTTTATTGATGTTGCGTCACTTTGTCATCCTGACAGGTAACTGCCTACGAGAAGGGGGTGATTCGGAACGACATCGTCAGGGCCGTGAGATCTGAGGGGGAGCGTAGTCGGCAGCTGCCACAGGTCCGCAAGAGGTGGCAGGACATCCGGTGCTGGACCCGGCGGATCGCCAGGGTCCAGCTGGGGCTCGACCTTCCTCGCCCCCACGGCGGCCGCCGATGCCTGAGCCCCCGCATGAGACGTGTCCTGGCGGTGGTCTTCCCTGACCTCGATAGGCAGTTGCAGGAGAGACTGCAGCAAGGAGGGGGTAGGTACATGGCTGTTTGTCGTGTAATGTGTCACCAGCTTTTTGAAGTGCTCTGTAGCGTGGATACACTCCCAGAGTTTATATGTGCAGTGCATTTTCTGTTCCCCAATGTCACCTGGTGCTCTTTTTCATCCCTTCCCCTCCTTGACATGTGTCCCCTGGTCTGTGGGTAATCACATTTGCACATGGTCATCTAGGGTGCCATTAAATCTAAGTGCACATTGCTTTCCGCATCATGTGGGAGGGTGGTCTGTGACTTGTGTTGGTACCTTGCCTGTGCCATTACCTGTTCACTATGTTGGGGGTCCATATTTGTTGTCACTGATGATGATTCTCAACATAGGAGTGTGAGCTTTCAAATGAACACCCTTGCAGCATGCATGACCAATGTTGTGGCCTCAAACATGATGTGCATGAGTGGGAGATATGCATAGTGCCATTACGGTTGAACATGGTACAGTCAGCTCATTCCAGGACCACGGAGCAGTGTGCTCACTACAGTCCCCTGAGACACCCTGGCCTCCTAATCATGTGTGTCATCCAACACTGTGCACATTCTCTGTGGGTTCGGCATAGGTCTGCCTCTGTGGCATTGTTCCCTGGCCTAGTTTGTATTTTGCTAATGTGTGCCACATGTGTCCACTGGACAGGGATACACCATTTTGCTTGTGCATACTCACACTGGGCAATGCCTGTGTGGCTATTCACAACAATCTGTTGATGGTTGTTTGTCACAAATACGTGTTGCCAGCCCCACGAGGTGATGTTGTGTAAATTAAGCAATTTTTCCTGCACAGTTATTGTAACCCTGAATAAGAGGTGTCACTTCTTGATCTGTATCAATCACATTGACTCAACTATGGGGGGGTGTGCGGGAGAGGCATACATGTACAACCCTGATTTTTCATTGCCAGGTCTGACTTGTGTGTGAGACTTGGCTGTACAGAGAATCACCGTGCAGTGCCCCTGTGATGCTGGCCAGTGATTGATGTTCGTGCTTTGCAGCCTGTGTCAGTTTTTTAAAAACATGACTCCTGCTCATACATTTTTGGCACCTGTGTGTGGTTGAGATGCAATGCAGTTTGGACTTTGTGTGCTGACATCTGTGTGTACATTCTGGCTTGCCATGAGGGTGTCCCCACAGTACAGCTAGGCTTTTCATCAACCCAATTGCAGGCCCATTAGCTTATGCATTGTCCTGGGTGTGGACATGTGTGCCACTCCAGATGACAGGCAGTAGGTCATATGTGTAGCCAACTGTGTAATCAGGTGACGGATGGCCATGTGACAACTGACATAATTCAAGTTGTTACTACCAAAAAATTGTACCTTGGCACTCACAGCACTTGTCAATAGTTGTTCATGTTTTAAATGTGGAAATTTGAAGATTTGTGTTAAGAACACTGATGTGCCTGCATGAAAAAAGTCTCCCAAGGAAGTGCACACCAAACGACATTTCCACTTTCATGTAACACGCTGGCACCTTTTCAAAGAAGCCACTGTTAGAATTACATGGTGTTGCAGATTCTCCATATACATGTTCCCACACTGGTCTTGATTTTGTGAGACTCCTTTATTGTTGGTGATACAAACTAACGAGTGTCAAGACATCAAGACCTCCGTGGGCCCATGTATATGTACTTTCTGCAACACCATTTATTTCTAACAGTGCCTTCTTAGAAAAGGTGCCAGCTTCTTCAATGACAGTGTCAATGTACTTTTGTGTGCACTGCCTTGTGCGACATATTGCATGCAGGCACATGAGTATTCATGTGATGCTGGCCAGTGATTGATGTTCGTGCTTTGCAGCCTGTGTCAGTTTTTTAAAAACATGACTCCTGCTCATACATTTTTGGCACCTGTGTGTGGTTGAGATGCAATGCAGTTTGGACTTTGTGTGCTGACATCTGTGTGTACATTCTGGCTTGCCATGAGGGTTTGCCCACAGTACAGCTAGGCTTTTTATCAACCCAATTGCAGGCCCATTAGCTTATGCATTGTCCTGGGTGTGGACATGTGTGCCACTCCAGATGACAGGCAGTAGGTCATATGTGTAGCCAACTGTGTAATCAGGTGACGGATGGCCATGTGACAACTGACATAATTCAAGTTGTTACTACCAAAAAATTGTACCTTGGCACTCACAGCACTTGTCAACAGTTGTTCATGTTTTAAATGTGGAAATTTGAAGATTTGTGTTAAGAACACTGATGTGCCTGCATGAAAAAAGTCTCCCAAGGAAGTGCACACCAAACGACATTTCCACTTTCATGTAACACGCTGGCACCTTTTCAAAGAAGCCACTGTTAGAATTACATGGTGTTGCAGATTCTCCATATACATGTTCCCACACTGGTCTTGATTTTGTGAGACTCCTTTATTGTTGGTGATACAAACTAACGAGTGTCAAGACATCAAGACCTCCGTGGGCCCATGTATATGTACTTTCTGCAACACCATTTATTTCTAACAGTGCCTTCTTAGAAAAGGTGCCAGCTTCTTCAATGACAGTGTCAATGTACTTTTGTGTGCACTGCCTTGTGCGACATATTGCATGCAGGCACATGAGTATTCTTTTCACGAAATGGCCAATTGGCACTTTCAAAACATGTCGATTGTGTAAAGTATTGTGAGTCCCAAGGTAGCAACATTTTTTTTTTGTGTTCCAAAGTACTTACAGGTCTCTGAGTGTGGTGACACCTTGAGTATTGAGGTTTGTTAGTTTACCTTGGGTGCACCACTACTGTTTCTTTCAGGGTAAACAAGAGGTGGCATGACTTCATTGTATTGCTGTGCTCACCGGTTCACAGACACTAGCTTCTCAGTGTATTTGTCATTCAAGTTGTGGCCTTTTGTGTATTTTTTTCCTGGTGTTCAAGTGGCATAGTGGGTCTACCAACTGGGCAGTACAGGGCTTACATATGTGCGGAGTAATCTAGCTGTTACTCATGATGAATTGCCTGATATGCACTGTGACCAATTGTTCTTGTGCTCATGTGTCAGGTGTATACAGATGACTGATGCATTTTGGTTTCTTCTCCTTGCCCACAGCATCATCATCCGCAAGCGAGGGAGACACCTGCATTGATCTGGTGGAGGGATCCAGCGACAGTGCCACCAGTGCTGTGGAGGCAGAAGGAGCCAGTGGCACGGAGGGCGAGGGGAGTCAGTCGGAGGACCTGTCTGGAGGCGAGAGCATCTACGACGCCGACGGGTCCGAGGCTGACCTCCTTGAGGAGGCGGAGGCTGAAACAACAACTGGCAGCATCCCACCATCTGTACCCGCCTCCTCCATTGCCATCTCTGCCCTCCCAGTTGCTCCCGTCCCTTCTGTCCGTGCAGAGTCCCACCATGTCTCCTTCGTCCCAGGCACCGCACCCCCTGCCCCTGTCACCCCTGCTGTCCTCAGTGAAGAGTCTGTGGATGTACTGCGGCAGTTGCAGGTTGGTCAGGCATCGGTGCTGAATGTCCTACATGGACACACTAAACTGCTCACACAGTTGGTGTCGTTCGTGGAGGGCATGTCATCAACGATGTCTGAGCAACGCAGGATTCTGCGGTCCATGTACTCTTCCCTGACGGTAGCAGTTTCTCTCCTGCAGCGCTCTGTCCCCCCCTACCCCGGACCCATCCACACTGCCCTCTCCCATGCCTGCCCAACGCACACACAGACAGTCACGGGCTCGCACCCCAACAGACACATCCAGCACACCCCTAAGTAAGGCACAGCGCACACCTCCTGACACGCACACTCAGGGGGATGTAGGCACACCCACAGTGTCTGGGGGCAGACGACAAACATGCAGCCACAGTCGCACTCCGCAGTCCTCACAACCCTGTTCCTCTAAAACCACTTCCCTTAGCTCCCCTGCCAAACTCTCACCCAAGGACATCTATATGGGTGAGCTGGCCCTCGCCCCACTGAGCCACCACCCCACAAGCGGGCGAGGAAGTCCCCGGGCAGGGGAGTTGAGTCCCCCACCATGTCCACCCCCTCCCCCAAGAGCGCTGCACCCATCCCTCGGCCACCACACCCTCCGTTGGCCCTGGGGTATCTTCAGGTGCAGGGTTATGATGGAGGCCCTAGCAGAAGTGTGCAGCGCCGTGCTCACCTCCACCTTTGGCGCTGCCCCACCCCCTGTGGTGGGGACGTCCACCCCTGCACCCACCACACCTACCCATCCCCCTACTGTCCCTGCAGTGCCTGGTCCTGCCACAGATGATGCCCCCCCGGTCGACAAACCTTAAGGTTCCTTTGTGCAGGCAAGGTAGGGGTGGATGCGGTCCCCTACGTCCACCCTTGGACTTGAGAAATGGACTGGCCATTGGCCTTTGTATATAGTCTATTTTAAAATCATTTTTTTGTGCTGAATAAAGCCTTTTCTTTTGCTTTCACCACTATTGCATTTCAGGTACTTGATGTTGGTGATGAGGCTCCTTGAGTTGGTGTTTTGGTAATGTGTTAGGGTTCTGAGAAATGTTTTTGTATGATGGTCATGAGGTGGACCATGGTATCTGTGTGCCATCACAATGTCTCTGCAAAGAATCATTGGTAGTGTGTGTTCATCTTGTTTGGAGACATTGTCCCAAGGAGTGTTCATTCCTCTGTGGCACCTGACATCTTCCCTGCAAACAGTTGCACAAGTGTTGTGCTGACCTGTGTCCACATTTCCTTTGTTGGTGAGGGATCCCTTCAACAATGGCCATGCCTGCTCACCGATGTCTCCTGCTGAATCGTCTGTGCCATCCTTGCTAGTCACTGTACTTGTGTTTTGGGTATGTAGGAATGCCTTCAGGGACAAATTGGCCCTTTTCAGCACTATGCATGTGTGTAATCACGGCCTACCACACAAATGGTACTTGTTATGCAGGGTATTTGGGCACCTGACTCACAATTGTGGGCATTGTATCTGGTGGAATTAAACCCTATTCCTTCCATGAGAGACAACATCTTGGTGGCTGGACCAGCACCTGAACATTCCTATCGCTCCTGGGATGTGCGTGACAGTGTGTGTTCCCTTTGGCTATCTTAGTTTTGTATGCAGTTACAAGACTATACAGTCTGTTGGCATGAACTCAGGGTGTGTATTGTGCTGCATCCGCCATGGGTGGGTATGCATGTGTTATATGTCCTCACACCCACATGTGGTGTGTCATGCAGTGTGTGAAAGACATCCATCCTCCTGGGAGTGGGACACTGCTGTCAGTGATGTGTTGTAATAGCACTGAAATCATAGTCCAAAGTTATGGATGCGTCCATACCACCATGTAGGTGTGGTCATCTGATAATGATGTACACCCCCCCATATCTCTGTCCACTGCTGGGAGTCATATGCACCCACCCCTCATATGTCAGGACACTGCTGGCAGTCATATGCACCCACCCCTCATATGTCTGTCCACTGCTGGGAGTCCTCTGCACCCACCCCTCATATGTCAGGCCACTGCTGGGAGTCATATGCACCCACCCCTCATATGTCTGGACACTGCTGGGAGTCCTATGCACCCACCCCTCATATCTCTGTCCACTGCTGGGAGTCCTATGCACCCACCCCTCATATGTCAAGCCACAGCTGGGAGTCATATGCACCCACCCCTCATATCTCTGTTCACTGCTGGGAGTCCTCTGCACCCACCCCTCATATGTCAGGCCACTGCTGGGAGTCATATGCACCCACCCCTCATATGTCTGGACACTGCTGGGAGTCCTATGCACCCACCCCTCATATCTCTGTCCACTGCTGGGAGTCCTATGCACCCACCCCTCATATGTCAGGCCACAGCTGGAAGTCATATGCACCCACCCTCATATGTCTGGACACTGCTGGTAGTCATATGCACCCAGCCCTCATATATCTGTCCACTGCTGGGAGTCCTCTGCACCCACCCCTCATATGTCTGTCCACTGCTGGTAGTCATATGCACCCAACCCTCATAGCTCTGTCCACTGACCTCATATGTCAGGCCACAGCTGGGAGTCATATGCACCCACCCCTCATATGTCTGGACACTGCTGGAAATCATATGCACCCACCCCTCATATCTCTGGCCACTGCTGGGAGTCCTCTGCACCCACCCCTCATATGTCTGTCCACTGCTGGTAGTCATATGCACCCACCCCTCATATGTCTGGACACTTCTGGTAGTCATATGCACCCACCCCTCATATGTCTGTCCACTGCTGGGAGTCCTCTGCACCCACCCCTCATATGTCAGGCCACTGCTGGGAGTCATTTGCACCCACCCCTCATATGTCTGGACACTGCTGGGAGTCCTATGCACTCACCCCTCATATCTCTGTCCACTGCTGGGAGTCCTATGCACCCACCCCCATATGTCAGGCCACAGCTGGTAGTCATATGCACCCACCCCTCATATCTCTGTCCATTGCTGGGAGTCCTCTGCACCCACCCCTCATATGTCTGTCCACTGCTTGTAGTCATATGCACCCACCCCTCATATGTCTGGACACTGCTGGTAGTCATATGCACCCACTCCACATATGTCTGTCCACTGCTGGGAGTCCTCTGCACCCACCCCTCATATGTCAGGCCACTGCTGGGAGTCATATGCACCCACCCCTCATATGTCTGGACACTGCTGGTAGTCCTCTGCACCCACCCATCATATGTCAGGCCACTGCTGGTAGTCAGATGCACCCACCCCTCATATGTCTGGACACTGCTGGTAGTCATATGCACCCATCCCTCATATCTCTGTCCACTGCTGGGAGTCAAATGCACCCACTCACGCACCCCCTTGGAGCAGTACACTGCTGGCCAGGACCTACACACACACCAATATGAAGGTAATATGCTAGGCCAGTCCTCTAAGCCCACATTCCTGGCGTGTGTACGCCTCGTATCCAAAATCTACTGGTGCCGTAACGGGGTACGTGTTGTACGCACCGTACCCACGCATTCATTGCGTGTGTATGGTCCGTATCGCTGTTCTGCTGTGCCGAAGGGGTACGTGTGGTACGCACCGTACACGTCCACTTCCGTTGTTGCGGTACGCAGGGGTTGCTGGACACGCCCCCCCAAGTGACCAGACCATGGTGGTAATGTATGGCCTACATATTATAGGTTTGGCTTTGAGTATGGGGTATGTTTCCTGCCCCTCACCCCCACCCTGGCCCCTGGGTGTTGTTCTCACCTTCTGCAGCCTGTGCGTCGGGTGCGGTGCACCAGGTCGTAGGCCAAGAGGACCAGGATGACACGTACGACGGGGTTCATGGCGTGTACGTCGCATACCGGGGCTCCATTGCGTAGCGGTTTGCGTAGGACTTTTCCGGCTGTGTTTGGCTCCCGTAAAAAAAGAGCCGTACGGAGTGACGTAGGGACGAATCGTACTTGCTGGGCCGGAAACCGCTGCTTAAATACGTCCGGACGTCGCGTACAAGCTGTTCCGGATCAGAATCGTAGGTTTTTTGGACCCGTACGGACTTTTGTACGAAACGTACGGAAATAGGCTTTCTGTACGAATCATACTTCCTAGGTTGTACGGAAAGTTTACCGGGTACGAGTCGTACGGGGAAAACGCTCCGTACAACGATTCGTACAGCCTTTTTACAGGATTGGAATCGCCCCCCAAATGTATCAGTTTTTAATTTGTAAACATGTTTTAACATTTTTAACTATGTTTCTTTTAATTATATGTATTATTTACTTTATTTTACATTATTTATATTTTTATAATATTTAAAAAAATGAAATTTTTTACAACTATGGGGCCGATTCCGATTCCGGCCTCAAAACAAACCGACCGACACGGACCCGGACCAAATACCGACCGACACGGACCAGCGGCATACGACCCGTGCAGTACGATGCAACACGATTTTCACCGATCGACACGAACCCGGAATGAACCCGACCGACCCGTACCCGCGATGTACGATTAGCGCAGTATGATGCAATGCGTGTAATACCAGACCGACTCGCACGGAGACCAAGCCGCACGACAGACACACACAGACAACCCGGCACACAAGCAATAGAGACCGCCACGAACGACGCGTACCAAACACAGAAGACAGGCAGCGTGAACGAGGCGGAGAAGCCCGCACGAGACAACAGCAGCGTCCGTTTCCGTCACATGAACGTCTCCTTCATGCCCACAAAACACAAAGGCAAGAACACAAAAAAGGACCAAACAAGCAATGACTAAGCCAATAAATACCCCAATAAAATTAATTGGACAAAGACACACCCACAACTTCAACTCTATAAAGGACCACAATCACTACCATCATCCCTTGCAAACAGGAGACACAGCCACCAGCAAACACCAGTACACAGCAACCACAGACACACTCACAACTCACCCATCACACAACTCGCACACCATCAGCACCTCATACAAAAGCACACACACATACAGACAGCAAAACCAACACCAACCCAACATCACTTGCATCCTCACACACACATCCCCCACCACCACCACCCATCACCATGCCTCCAAAGAAGAATCCAAAGTTCACAGATAGTGAGTTAGAATTGCTGGTAAACGAGATCATCAGAGTAGAGCCACATTTGTTTGGTACATTGGTTCAAAGGACCCCCATCTCACAGAAAACCAAGATGTGGGCGAGGATTGTGGACAAGGTGAACGCACAAGCACCAACATTGCGCACAAAGGACGATATCCAGAACCGGTGGTATGACGTGCGCAGGAGGGTCAAGAAACTCATCGAGAAAGATCACGCCTTGAGTCAGCGCATTGGCGGTGGCCCTCCTGCTAAACCAGTCTACTTCAGGACCTGGGAGGAGAAGGTGCGGGACATCCTACCACCAGAGAGCGTCCATGGCCTAACACACATCCCAGAGCTTGGTGAGTACACAAACAACATATCCAAGATTGTGTGGCAAGGGAACAGTGAAACCATGCACCGCAAGCAAAGCAACAGTAACCAATAGATAATCAACCCAAGATGTTTATGCTAGTCACACAAACACAATACCTGCCATCTCATAGTGACTGGGGACTGTGTCATGACATGCACCAACCTACAAACAAATAGAGCAAGCCAAATACACCCACCCAGACAGTTTACCACCACAAACACACCACCTCACAGTGCAGCTGTCTGTCAGCCAGGAATAGTGGGGATGCAGGTGAAGTGAGTGCAGACAAAAGCATGATGGGGCCTGTAGTCACAGATAATGCCCCCCCCTCCTGATTGGCCCATCATGACCCCTCTGAAACATGCCCACATCACAGGGAGTGGAAAATGACTGACAAGATGGCTGACACTGGGTCCTGCTGTGGGGAGCACAAGGCCCTGCTAGGGCTTGTGTGCAAATCAGAAGCAGGACACCACTGACTGACATCCTGAAAGACAACTTGCACGCCCTACAATGGAAGCACGTTTCATGATGGGAAGGAGGACTGACAGCCCTGACCATACTACTCAGCATGGGTAGACACCCCCCCCAACACAAACTCCACACAACTCACCGGGTACAATGTATTGACACACACCTCATTGAAATTTCAGCAAAAGATACCCCGTACTGGGTGCTGCTGTGTGAAGCACAGTGGTTCACTTGGGACTTGTAGCCAAACAAACACCAGGATTTCAGTCAGCCATCTTGCCATTGATGTGTCACACCCCCTCACAGGGAAGCTGAGTTAAGAGGGAGGAAGCATGGGCATAGTGGGAAGGGGGGGTGTAGCCAAGAGTATGATGGGACCCGCAGTCACAGACAACCTACACCCACCCACATGGCCCTGCAAGATCAACCTGAACCATACTCGCCTCACAGGGAGCAGGAAGGGACTGACAAGATGTCTGACACTGGGCTCTGTTGTGGGGAGCACAAGGCCATGCTGGGACTGGTAGCCAAACAAACACCAGGATTTCACAGTCAGCCATTTTGCCATTGATGTCACACCCCCTCATAGGGAAGCTGAGTCAAGAGGGAGGAAGCATGGGCATGCTGGGAAGGGGGGTGTAGCCAAGAGTATGATGGGACTCGCAGTCACAGACAACCTACACCCACCCACATGGCCCTGCAAGATCAACCTGAACCATACTCGCCTCACAGGGAGTGGGAAGGGACTGACAAGATGTCTGACACTGAGCTCTGTTGTGGGGAGCACAAGGCCATGCTGGGACTGGTAGCCAAACAAACACCAGGATTTCAAAGTCAGCCATCTTTCCATTGATGTCACACCCCCTCACAGGGAAGCTGAGTCAAGAGGGAGGAAGCATGGGCATGCTGGGAAGGGGGGTGTAGCTAAGAGTATGATGGGGCTCGCAGTCACAGACAACCTACACCCACCCACATGGCCCTGCAAGATCAACCTGAACCATACTTGCCTCACAGGGAGTGGGAAGGGACTGACAGGATGTCAGACACTGGGCTCTGTTGTGGGGAGCACAAGGCCATGCTGGCAAATGGCCAACAACAAGATCAAACTCTGTCTGTGACAAGCTGGGAAAAAGCAGTGTAAAGGCAGGTATCTGTATGAAAAGTAGAAAATGTCATGTTTGTGAACCAACGATGCATGTAGAAACATAAATCACATTGTGTGTCTCTTCCAAACACAGGTCGTGCTGGAACCCAGCACCAAATGACGAGGATACCCAGTCCCAGACTCTGGTGGACACTGAGCTCTCTGGTCTGACTCTCTCACTGTCCTCTTAGGATGACGACGACCAATCTGGCCCCTCCGGTGTGAGCCATCATGCAGCACCAGCAGCAGCAACATCTGCACCCCCTGTACCCACGCCTCCAGCATCTGGACACCGACAAGGCACCCCCGCCAACACGGACAGACCAAGGACAATCAACACCCACAGCACAGGGACACAGGACCCTCCAGAAGCTACAGCCAACACCACCAGCAACACCACCCAAGGGTTCCCAGTGTCACCTGTGCGTACCGCCGCTGGTCCTGCCCATGTGGAGAGGGGTGCTGGGAGGGGTGGGAGGCACAGGGCACGCCTTGCAGAGGGGTCTGGACTGCATGATTACCCCCAACTGGCATGCATCTTAGATGCGTACCAGGATAGCACCGGAGGATTTGGCCAGGTAGTGGTGATCCTCAAGGACATGCAACATGAGCAGGTGGCCCACCATGCCCGCATAGAGGCCAAGTGGGATGACATCACTGCGGTGCATAAGGACATACTACAATGCCTCCGCCAGATCAACACCAACATGTCTACACCCCCCTGTGTGCCCACAACATCTGTCGCAACACCATCTGCCAGCGCCACAGGGAGGGAGGAGGACTCTGGCGGAGAGTCCCCTGCACCGCAGAAGCATGCACATGAGGATTCCCCCCTCCCTGAAGAAGAGGGGTCGTCCGAAGAAGGACATGTGAGAGGCAGATGTCCCAGCACATCCCCCAGGGCCTCCAAACCTGTTCTGGACAATGTTCTTTGTGCGCAACCCATTCACCTTGTCCAATCGCACACAACTCGCCCACATTACATGGAGGGTTCATGTTGGGCCAATGTAGCAGACGACTGTGGACTTTAGTCTGGACATTTCATCTACCAGCACTTCAAACTTCAATGTGAACTTTGGATTCCCAAACCACTGTACAGCACCCACCATCCTGTGCACGTCACTCACACATGTTTGTAAATAAACTCACCAGTGCACCATACTTGCCTCTGTTGTGATTCCAACTTGTCATGTTCAGGGCAAAGTCGATCTGCTACACAACACAGTGCATGCAAAATACTGCAACAATGTGACCAACGTAAGGTGAGTCATGGGGATGTGACACAAGTGAGGGAGACACAACACTATGGCAACACAAAACATACTCACCATGGCCATGTTACTCATCACACACAATGATGTTGACCTGAAACACATTGGCATGCACAGACACAACACCTAGCACAGTCAGTGGTAACAAGTCCACAGGTGAGGTAAGCAGATGTCACTCAGATGTGGGAAGACAGACAACGCACATAACAAAGCGTAGCACAGGTGCATTACACATCAGCAACACGTTTATTCCACACTGTTACGGTAATTCTACGTAACAGTGGACACAAGCTCACAATGTGTTGGAGAATGAAAGTCCAGGGATGTGTGGTACATCAGTTGATGGGAATTGTCAACTTCCACACTGGTGTTGGCTTCTGGGTGTTGGGGGTCAGTGTTGACCACACAACAGGCAAAGGACCCTGGGAAGGACAAACAAGATACAGTCAAAAGCACAGACGAACAGGAGAGAAATGCAATACACATGCACCAAACATGTTGCAAAACACCTACACAAACACTAGTTAGCAGTACTACCCTATTGTGGAGTACACACCACCTCAATGGACACATCACAGCATGCATCCAGTCAAGTGGCACACAGACACACTCAGACAGCAACAGCAGGCTCAAAACATTCCAGGCTACCTCCATATATTCACATAACAACACTGGAAACTCGCATTTAGAAGTTGTTGATGAGCTGGGAGCGGATGTCACCATCATCTTCATCATCACTGGCATCTTGGCCCAGGCCGGGATCCTCCACAGGTGCCGGACGTTGGTCGTCGTCATCGTCATCCTGGATGAGAGGCACCTCCTTCCGCACCGCCATGTTGTGTAGCATGCAGCAGACCAGTATTATTTTGCACACCTTAGCAGGCTCATATGGGAGGGCCCCTCCGGTCTTGTCCAGGCAGCGAAAGCGGCTATTCAGGAGGCCGAATGTCCGCTCAATCACCCTCCTGCTCCGACCATGTGCCTCATTGTAGCGCAGCTCGGCTGGTGTCACAGGGTTCCGGAGGGGTGTCAGCAACCACGGCATGTTGGGGTATCCAGAGTCACCTACACACACAAAAATGAACAAGTAGCTGAGTTTTGTAGGAGTGCAGAATACAACACTGACAAACACACACAATGAGAAACAGTCAGTACACACCGACAAGCCAGGCACGCTGAGCTGGCATCTGTAACATCAGCGTTGCAATGTGACTACTCCTCATAATGTAGGCATCATGTGCCGAACCAGGGAACCGTGCACACACATGTGTGATCAACATGTCAGCAAGACAGACCACCAGAGCATTGATCGAATGGTAGTGCTTCCGGTTCCGGTATGCCTGCTCATGTGCCTGTGGTGGTATCAGGGCAACATGTGTCCCGTCAATGGATCCAATGACGTTTGGCATCCTCCCCAGTGTATAAATGGCATCCTTATTTTCAGGGAATTCATCTTGGCTCGGGAACTTGATATACAGGTCGAGGAATTGCAACATCCCCTCCAAGACATCGCGTAGCACCCGACTAAACATCGTTTGCGACATGCCACCAGCAGTAGCCACAGTGTACTGGAAGGTACCGGTAGCAAAAAGTGCAGGGCTGCCATCACCTTCACCTCCGGGGTCAGTGCTGTAGGGTATGTCCGGCCAGGTAGCAGATGTGACGCCAACTGCTCCGCCAACTCCTCAATCAGTGGCCTGGTGAAGCGGTACCGTCTGATGCTGTTGCGTTCCTGCATGGTTGCAAGGTCTGGGAACGGCCGATGGACAGCTGGTACCCTGCAGTACAGAGATGCACAAAGGAAGATTGTCAGTACATCCATCCATGTGGCCATGACCACGATCACTATCACATGCTAGTTCATGACATTACACAATGTACTGAGGTGTGTGCTGATGGGCATGGACACATATGTCACCTACAAGACCACCACCTCACATCTCAATTCCACATGTCCACAAGAGTGCCATGTAGTGCAATGGGCTAATCATCTGGCTGTGTCTCCCAACTTATGTGCTGCTGCAACGTACAAAAAACCCACCACAGTGACAAATGAGGACTCATGTCTCCCAGGCATCACAGATCTTTGCTTTACAGAAACCCTGGCTCCCTGTATTGCCACATCAACACAGCAATGGACATGGCGTAGCACGTACACACCACAAGGCAAGCGTAAGTCCCACAAGTAGTGGCCACTGTTGTTCCTGCCGGCCCTAAATGTACATCTCGTAGAAACACACCCCATCAAGGTTGATGCATATACCACATGGCTGTGGAGACTGTCACCCATTGGTAACATGTAATCAGACACATCTGAGACACAACATGCACACAGACTGTGGGTGCACATCAGTATTGGGGCTACAGGTCTCACTGTGACATACATGCCATCACCCCCAGGACTCAGGGCGTATGTGACATGTCTTAAACATATCCAACCTGACACTGTGGCCTTCACTCATGCCCATTACTGTCCAATTGCACATCACAGTGGTAATGTGCACAACACAAAAAGGGCTCTGCCCCCATGTACAAGATAACAGCCTGGGAGTGGCTGCACAAAGTGCCAGACAAAAAAACAGCTGTGGCCCCCTCAAACACCCAGGGAATGCAGCCTCACATGCCATGGGACACTGTGTGACTAATGCTATAGTGTGGCAGGTGTGTGCAGTCGTCCATGGCCAGTATATGTGTGTTGCATCCGTCTAATAGTCACCCTAATGAGGTCCGACGTGGGTGACAATGCGTACGCATTACAGAGTTCATGACCGAGCTGTGCGTACGCCTTGTCATTGAATCCAATGAGGTCCGATGTGGGTGACAATGCGTACGCATTGCAGGGTTCATGACCGAGCCGTGCATACGCCTTGTCATTGAATCCAATGAGGTCCGACGCGGGTGACTATCATGCATACACGTTGGACAGGCATGGTCCGAGACAGGCATACGCCTTGGCCATTGAATCGTATGGAGACAGGTGCATGTGTATATTCAAAATACGCGTTGTACAGTCAGTTGAACGAGCCGGGTGCACCTATTGGCTCAGGACTGTCATGGAGACGGATGCGGATTCAAAACTTGTACAAGTTGTGCACTGGAAATTCAGTTGGATGCCTACAACAATGTTGCAATTTCAAGTGTTCCATGAAGGTGAAGATTTGAACGATTCGGAAGGCGTGTATGAGTCGTACTTTTGAATGGATTGGCCAGATTCATAGGATGCAACCGTGCTGGACCTATCATTTGGGACACATGGCACAGAGTCTGCCTCTGCAGCACAGATATAAGGCTGGCTGGCCCACAGGGAGCTCACTTGCCTGCGCTACATGCTACTGGACCACATCCCTGCTACCACTGCTGCTGTCCATGCATCCTCTGGCTCCTGCTATGGCACGTACACTGGAGAGGGCCCCAGACTTCACTGAGGAGGAGAACCAGGCCTTGCTGGACGGGCTCCTTCCAGAGTACAGAAAGCTCTATGGGACACCAGGGGAGCAGGTGAGTGTGCTGTCCACTGCCTTCCTAATTATGCATGTTGTCTGACTAGCAGTACTAGCAGTGTGTACACCAGTGGCAAGCATTCTCACTGACTACTTTCATCCACCAAAGTGTGTAGGTACATGTAATGAATAGTTTTCCTGCTGCTAAAGTGCATTATTGCAAGCTTAAACTATCCAAGCATTGTTAACATGTCAGACATGCATGTGAGTTTTCATTCCCCATGGTTGCACTACCTGTGTAATTTATTTCCCTTTGTGATGATGACATGTATATCCAATTGTGTACTGCACAAATCTGGGGCATGTGTGATAATGTACTTTTCACTTTGTCATCCTCACAGGTTGATGCCCACCAGAAGCAGGAGATCTGGCTGACCATCGCCCGGGCTGTTCGTTCTGTGGGGGTCTACAAGCGCCGCATCCGCAACTGCCAGAAGAGGTGGCAGGACCTTCGGGGCTGGACCCGGAGGATAGCTAGAGTCCAACTGAAGCTGTCACCTCCACGCAGGAGGGGCGGACACCGGACCCTGACTCCCCACATGCTCCGGATACTGGCGGTGGTCCTCCCGGACCTGGATAGGCAGCTGAAGGCCAGACAGTAGCAGGAAGGGGGTAAGCCCATGCCTGATCTGTGTACTATGTCTGACGTGCAAATAGCAGTCTTTTGTCCTGGTCATACTTCCACATTACGTAGGTCTTGTAGTCCCAAAATCAGGTCCCTCATTTGTGTGATGCACCCTCCTCATCTGTTCCACAGGTGTGGCCCCTACAGTCTGTTGCTTGTGTCACTAGGGCACTGTGTCCCTGCAGTCAGCTATGCTTCAGGTACCAGTCAGCATCAGTTCCCGTGACTCTGTTGTGTATTTCATGGGTGGTTCAATTGTTTACACAATGCCTGAGATCTGACATGTGAACTGTGTGTGCCCTTGAGATGTGCACCAATTGCTGGCCTGACTCGCAACATGTTTCTGGGGTATTCAAAACAAAACCATGCAGCAGGGGACTCCAATTTTTGGGCCTCAGGAGTATGTATATCAAGTATGTCACACTTGCTTAGCCACCTGACTACTGTCCGGGGCAAGACACTGTTTCACTTCGTCCTGCCCAGTCATGCCCCCTCAAGGGCATTCAGAAACACTCTGTAATCTCACTCCTGTGTATGAAATTGCAGGTTGTGCTTAGTGACATGTGCCCTCAGGTGTGTGCCTCTGTGTCATTAGGGTGTGGCTTGTTGCTACGTACAACTGGGGTGTCCATAATTCAGAGGGTCAGCAAGACATCTGCAATGTGACTGTGGGAGACAAGACCTGTGTGACATATAGGTGTGTGATCATCTGACAGCGCACAATGGTGTATGCAACTGTGTCCCTCATGCAGCTGGGTTATATGCATGGCAGACTGTGATGTGTTAATGTACATGGATTTGTGTTTGCTGAGACTCATATGAATGATTTTCATGATGTGGGGTCTTCTGGGTCCTGGATATGTTGTTTGCATGGGATGGGCAAATGCGCCGGTCATCTGCAGAGTCAGATTTACCCCTGAGCTAGGATTGTGAGTCAGTGCATATTGTTGTTGTGTGGATGCCCTGCCCCTGTGACAGGAGACAGTGTTGACTGACTTTCAGGCCATCCCAGTGCCATGGCAGTGAACTTGCTATGACTGAGCCTGCGTTGTGTTCAAGTGTGCACCATGCACCCCATTGTGACCTTGCCCATCAGGACATGAGTACATCATAGTGTGGGTTGCTGGCATGCATCCCAAGCATGTGAAATGAGTCTCTGCCCATCCCTTCATCCGGACACCTGTACTGAGTCAGTCGCAAGAGATGTGCTGTGTGTCTAGTGACATACTCCTACATGTTCACTTGCATGTACAACTAATGTGTGGGTGGTGCATATTAGCACATTGGTGTGTTAACATCCAACATGCAACGGACATATGTGTGAAAGTCAAGGAGGGATATGTGTGCCATGGTTGATGTTGAGAATGACATTTGTCTCATCCTAAACAGTGTTGGCACTTTGAGCTGTGTTCAGCTGATGATGCCAGGGCTTGCCCTGTGATGTGATGTACTCACTGTGGTGTGTGCAGTCGGTGCAGGTGACTGATGTAGTTCTGTTATTTCCTATTCCTATCCAGATACATCCAAGGCCACAGGAGGGGACAGCTCCATGGACCAGTAGAAGCCACAGAGCCTTACAGGGACAGGAGAGGAGTCAGGTGGACCCAGTGGCACGGAGGGCAAGTTGAGCCACACAGGGGAGTCGTCAGCACCATCCCCCCCAGCTGAAGGCCACAGCAGCTCTGAGGATGACTCCCCTGTGGAGGCGGGTGTCAGCAGCCACCAAACACCAGCTAGTGAGGCTGTCTACACCACCGCCACCGCCACCACCACCACCACCACCACCACCACCCCCTCCCATCGGCTCCCATCCCATAGGTCCCTGTGGGCTCCCGTGTTCGTGAGCATGTCTCCTTTGTGCCAGGCACCGCAGCCCCTGCCCCTGTGTCCCCTGCTGCCCTGAGTGAGGAGTCTGTGGACTTACTTAGACAGATCCATGTAGGGCAGGCGTCGATGCTGAAGGTCCTCCATGCACACACAGGTCTGTTGACACAACTGGTGTCATTCATGGAGGGCATTTCCTCTGGCATGTCTGCCCTACAGAGGACCAACCAGTCCGTGGCCTCCTCCCTGATGGCAGCAGTGTCCCTCCTCCAACAGTCCTACACCCCTCCTACCCCTGCACCACCCACCATTCCTAGCACCCTACCTGTCCCAAGCACAGAAACCCCCAAACCAAGGGCTAGCCGTGCACACAAGCAAGCGCAGGGGACTGATTCCACACTCACAGGGGCTGGTTTGCTGACACACACACAGTCATCCAGAACCACTCCACAGTCCTCCGAGACCTCTCCCTCCCAGCCCCCTTCCCTTGCCTCACCTGCAACCCCATCCCCCAGAAGCTCTTCCTCTGTGACCTTGGCCTCTTCCCCACCGACCCAGCAGATCCTGATTACAAGGGGAAGAGGAAGTTCCCACACACAGAAGGGAGTGCCCCTCACACCCGGACACCCTCCCCCAGGCGCAGTTAGACTGAGACGCCCACCCGCAAGTCCCTCCGGCGCAAGAAGAGCAAGACCCCCCCACCACCACGCAGCTCCAAGGCAAAGTCTCCGTCCTCCATCCCCCAGGCCACCACTCCAGAGGTTCCCCCGCCACTCCCTGCCCCGGGTTCCCCCGCACACAGATACACCATCCCCAAAATACTAAGGCCATCCCCCCCTAGCACTTGCTCCTCCACACCTGGTCAGACAGTTGGTGCCACTGATGTGGGGACCGTGTCCCCCCCTGCCCTGCCGACCTCACATGTTCCCCATTCCGCTCCCATGGATGTAGGCACTGCTTTGGAGTCCACGACCACCCCGTCTGACTTGGGCACTGCAGTGGTGAGCCAATCCACTCCATCTGACCTGCCCACTGGAGTTGTGCCGGCACCCACCCCATCTGATTTGTGCCCCACAGTTGTGACCTCTTCACTGCCTCCTTCTGCTGCGCCCTGATCCTGTCCCTGCGGTGCCTGGCCTGCCCCCATGTATGCCCCTCCGAGGGGGTGAGCCCGGTCCTTAGCAGTGCAGGCAAGCAAGGTGTGACAGTTGTCACTCAAGTTCACTCCTTGCCATTTGGACATGGACTGGCCATTGGCCTTTTGTTGGAACAGACGTTTCCCTTTTCATATGCTGAATAAAGCTTTTTTCTTTGTCCCTGTGAACTTGATTTAGCTGTACATCATGTTGATGTTGTTTTACATGCCCTTGCACCTGTAATGCTTGGTTTACAATGTTGCATACTGATGTGTTGATGTGCGGTACTCCCTGTGGTCCATGAGATATGTATCCTATTCTGGTGAGTATCCATGTCATCCTTTGCAGCTACCTGGGTGTGTCTGGATCAACTATTTGTGTACATCTCTCTGTGAGCATTTCATTGGCATGGTCACATCTGTGGCGTGCATCCCTGCACATATGATGTGCTTCCCATTGTCCAAATTGTCACTTCCACATACTTCATGCTCATCACTACTGGCCCTACAGGTGTTGGCATCATTGTAATAGGAGCAACTGGGGCCTCTGTGCAACTTGCTAGACATATGTTTTGGGTATGTGCAGATGACTTAGGGGAGACTCCCGTACCCAGGCTGTTGTGACCAGAGCCTTCATTGTGTGGTAACTGATGGCTGACTGACCAAGTGTTCTGCAGACATGAGTGGGACTTGCGGTGAATATGTTTGGCACAGCTGGGCTCCCACAGGAGTTGTGTCCCCTCAAGTTGGTGTGTTGTCCAGTGACATGGCCTGGGCCCATGGTGTGTGTTGTATGTGCATGTGTGTGTGTCCACATCCCTGTTCATAAACAGACAGTGTTCCCTTGATATGTTCCTGTTGTTGATGCTTGCTGAGTGGTACTGTGTTCATCCCACTACTTTTCCAATGGGCTACCAGATGTGTGGGTGCATGACACACTACTGTTAATTGGTGTATCATCATTGGGATTTGTCAGTTCTGAGTGGTGATGATGTTGTCAGACACATATGGGACACAGTCAGGGTTCCTCAAGGCACTTGTTTGTTTGCAATATCATGTAGTTGTCCCTAGGTGGTATTTTTTAGTGATTGAGACATTTCTATGTGTGTGTGACTGCTCCCACTTGGGTTCACGGTTGCGATGCTGGCAGGTGTCAGCATGGGTGCCTTGTGTTTCTCCTTGGCATCTGCATAGTCCTGGGACTGTGGCAGGGATTCTGAAGGTTACATGACCTTTGAGGTCATGGCCATGTACCGCATACTGTGCAGTGTCTGTCATTCCCCAGGGTTGTAAACAGTCCTTGTGTGATGTGTGTGTGCACCTTAGTTCCTGCCAACATTCCTGTGTTTGGCATGGGTGCATGTGCAATGTCACCTGTCCATGTGGACTTCACAGATACACATTGTTGCAGTTCAGGTGTGTGGTGTTGAGGGTTGACTGATATGAATGTTTGCATGGATGGTCCCCTAGCTCCTGTTTGTCCATGGATGAGGGGCCATGCTGAGTGATTTGTGTTTGGGTATGTGTGATGTACGTTTGTGGCACAGGACACATGTCTGGGTTTCCCAGTTTGTACGACATCTGCCTTTGTCATCACAGTGGAGGTGTCATGCATGCTTGTGTCACCCCACTGTCTGGTCCCTGGGGGTAGTGGTGTTGTGTGTCAGTCTCTTGCTGTGTTAGTTGGTGCTCATTCCAGCTTGTGTCACATGTGTCTGTTGTGCTTCCTCTCATCTCCCAATGCCTGATTGCCCACTGAGGGTGTTCCAATGATGGTTTACTTTTGTATGGCACTGTGTCCACATCTGTGTCACTGTGGTTCAGCCCCTCTCATGTGTTGTGTAGTTGCCTGGGGATACTGTGACACACACACACACATGTTGTGTCCGATGTGCAGTGTGAGTTTGCCTGTTTGTGCATCTGCACCAGTGCATTGGTATTGCTGGTGTGGGCCTTGGTCTGGATGCTGTTTCTGTGATTTTGCATGCTGTCCTTGTGAGTCATTTCACATCATTGTGCACATTCATCCTGGTTGTTGGGTGCCATTGCTGGCATGGAATGTGAGTTTGTGAGCTGACACCTACAGTCTACACATGTTGTTTTGATTGATGTGTCTATTTTCGAGATGTGTGCATGCTTGGTGATGCTCACTTCTGCTGTTGTGTCATTGTACGCTGTGTGCATTGTCAGCCCCCATGTGTGGTGCTTGTCTGCACATGGCCAATAGTGTTATGTTTCACAGCACTGTTAGCCTCACCACATCTCGGTGTGTATGGGACACAACCACTAGTTTGCCCCAGAAGTGTTTGATGTGTTGGGAGCAGGGATCATACATGCTGTTTGTTATTTGCAGCTTTGACCATGATGACACTTACCTTTTGGTCACTGTGATGAGGGGGGGTTTAGTCCCCATCACCACGATGCTCCACATCTGCTGCATTTTGGAAGCCCCCACTTAACTTCTGTTCTACACAGTGAGGGAGTGTTCTTTTTACATTGCCACAGTGCTATGGTGATGCTTGCCTTGTGTATGTCACACTCATGTGTTGGTCACACATGTGCTGTTACTTACATTGTATGCTCGCAGCCATAATCACTGTTGTGGGCATTTGTCACAGACTACACACTGTTGTCATGATGTCATGGGGGATGTATTTTGCAGACATACCTGATGTTTGCGTATGCTGGATGTGTTGCGCATCACCCATCCTATGGCTGGGGTGGCAGGGGTGATGGTCAACATAAGCACTATGGCTGGGGGTGGCAGGGGTGATGGGCAACATAAGCACTATGGGTGTGGGCGGCAGGGGTGATGGGCAACAAATTCCCTATGGCTAGGGGTGGCAGGGGTGATGGGCAACATAAGCCCTATGGATGGGGGTGGCAGGAGTATGGGCAACATAAGCCCTGTGGCTGGGGTGGGCAGGGGTGAGGGGCAACATAAGCCCTGTGAGTGGGGGTGGCAGGGGTGATGGGAAACATAAGCCCTATGGCTGGGGGTGGCAGGGGTGATGGGAAACATAAGCCCTATGAGTGGGGGTGGCAGGGGTGATGGGCAACAGGTCCCCTGTGAGTGGGGGTGGCAGTGGTGCTGGGCAACATATTCCCTATGAGTGGGGGTGACAGGGGTGATGGGCAACATAAGCCCTGTGAGTGGGGGTGGCAGGGGTGATGGGCAACATAAGCCCTATGGCTGGGGTGGCAGGGGTGATGGGCAACAGGTCCCCTGTGAGTGGGGGTGGCAGGGGTGATGGGCAACATGAGCCCTGTGAGTGGGGGTGGCAGGGGTGATGGGCAACAGGTCCCCTGTGAATGGGGATGGCAGGGGTGATGGGCAACATAAGCCCTATGGCTGGGGCTGGCAGGGGTGATGGGCAACAGGTCCCCTGTGAGTGGGGGTGGCAAGGGTGATGGGCAACAGGTCCCCTGTGAGTGGGGGTGGCAGAGGTGATGGGCAACATGAGCCCTGTGAGTGAGGGTGGCAGTAGTGCTGGGCAACATAAGCCCTATGGCTGGGGGGGCAGGGGTGATGGGCAACATAAGCCCTGTGAGTGGGGGTGGCAGGGGTGATGGGCAACATAAGCCCTATGGCTGGGGTGGCAGGTGTGATGGGCAACATCAGCCCTATGGCTGGGGGTGGCAGGGGTGATGGGCAACAGGTCCCCTGTGAGTGGGGATGGCAGGGGTGATGGGCAACAGGTCCCCTGTGAGTGGGGGTGGCAGGGGTGATGGGCAACATGAGACCTGTGAGTGGGGTTGGCAGGGGTGATGGGCAACAGGCCCCCTATGGGTGGGGGTGTTAGTGGTGCTGGCCATGCAACCCCTATGGTGGGCTGTTGTTAGTGGCCAGGATGCGGATCCCCTGTGTGTGTGTGTGCCATTTTGTGTGTACGTGTTGTTTGTTTGTGTTGTAGGTGTCTGACTTACAGTCTGCGCCATCGGCGTCGGTCCCCGATCCGGTCATGGATGTCGAGTACTGGTATGACCTGCGCGATGGGATTCATGATGTGTTTGTGTCGTACACGCTGCTTGTTGCTCCGTCTCGTACCCGCTGCCAGCTGGTCCGTCTCGTAGCCGTGTATTGAGTTGTGGCACGAATCGTAGCTGATATGCTTGTTTTCCGGATGTTGTGACGTGCCGTACATCACGACCCGTCCGGCGCGTAGGAAGTACGCATCGTACTTGTCATACCGGACACTGCTATGGATACTGCTTCCGGGCGACTCGGTTCCTCTTTAGGAGTTACGGCTCGGACGGAGAATGGGGCTTGATTCACAGCCTACGTGTCGGTCGTGTTTTTGGCAGTTATGCGCATCATACTTACTCTACAGGATGGACCGGCTCCGGGTACGTGTCGGTCGCAGGGTAAGGCTACGGACAGCTGTCCGACCGGCCATCGGAATCGGCCCCTATATTTTTGACATCGATATTTTTTTTTCTATATTTTTGTCCTTATCATGATGTAGATAGGATGTCGATATTCTTCACTTCGATATTTTTGCGTCGATATTTAGGTAACTCGATATTCTGTCCATCGATATTTTGTCACTGGGATACTACAGATTTATTCCCCAATACTCTCACTTGGCCACCTCTCTCACAGACCTTCTCAAAAAGAACACTCCCTCCATCTATTTCAAGAATCAGTCTTCTGATGTAGCAGATTCCTTTCACTATCTAAAGGTAACCCTTGCTACTAACCCTGTATTACAATCGCCCAATTTTCTAAAACCCTTCAAACTTCAGACTGACTCCTCCAATGTGGGTCTTGAAGCTCTTCTATTGCAAGAGGATGAACAAGGACAGGAAAGGCTCATAGTATATATCAGTAGGAATCTCTCCCCAAGGGAGAAGGGGTACCCTGTCATAGAGAAGGAACGCTTAGCAATCAAGGGGCCATCGAGAAACTCCACTACTATCTGGACAGTCGGTCCTACCTTCTCTACACTGACCATGTTCCCCTCACTTGGCCTAGTAGGAACAAAGAAAATAATCCCAGAGTTCCACGCTAGTTTTTGTCTTTGCAGCCTTACCATGTTGAGGCCAGACATAGGAAAGGCAAAGAGCAGGGTAAAGCAGATTTCCTTTTACTTTACCCCATTTCCCCGGATCGGTAAAATCTGATGAGGTAGATGTGTCACAAGGATAAGGACTAACCGGGGGTCCCACCAATAGGTCCTCTAACTATGGGCTTGAGTATTCGGCCCGTCCATGTCACAAGGCAGGTCGCTATAGGAGTTGGACTCTTCCCCTTTAAAATAGGCTTCTCTTTTTGGCAGGTGGGGTGGTCATCAAGTGGGGCTAACATCAATGAGGAATTGAAAACCTCGGGCCAGAAAAGGATGGTGTGGCCAATGACGAGGATCCCTGGATGACTCTGAGGGAAAATGCAGTGACCACCATTGAGGAGAAATGATGTGTTGGAGAACCAGGTTCCTAGACCAACCTTGTCTTACCAGGAGAGGCTGAGGAGAAGAGGTCATAAGCAGAACAAAGCTGCCGCCAATTGGACAAAACTGCCAGCCATGCTCCAGGAGGAGCATGGCTTTCACAGGTGCGTAGACATTTGCGGGTCTGGGGTAGGGGAGAGAAAACGACAGAAAAGCCAACTCAGAACAGTTGGGAGGCATTGTCTTTTTTTTTTAAACTGCTGTAATTAAACCACCTGAATGGGATTTAAGGCACCTGGATGCATGTTTTCCTGATCGTGCCAGTCATCACAGAAGCGCTTGGGGCTTGTTGCACTAAACTTGGGGGAAGGGTAGCCACGAAGAGTACCTCTGATAATCAAGTGGTGTGTTAACTCTCCAAGGTCACTCAGTGTATGTTCTCGATAAACCACGTGGTGAAGGCTATAAGGGCCTGACAAGTCTGAAAGGGGAACCAAGCAGTTACTTACCTGCCATTTATATCCTTTATATCCTTTACACCAATGAGTAGCCGGCAGACGCAAGACCACAACCTGGCTGAAGACAACCAACCCTGAAGAAAAGCTGGGACATCAAGTCACTCCCTTCTTGTTACTGGTTACAATAAATGCAAACTAACGCAGAACAGAAAAAGCACTGGTCTCTGTACTTTGCCGGGTTGACCCTCTATATTCCAAAAAGATCACACCAACCTAATACAGAATTTTTATAAATGTACAACATATTTATTGGTGCAAGTGTTTGAGTTATATTTCCGCTTATAACAATATATTTCCCTTTTATTACTAAGAATAGACTGCTATATCAGATTATTGTGAAATAACAACATAAAGACATATATGTGACAAACAAGATAAAAAATTATATTTTCAAACTAGTGCAGGCAGCTCTATAAAGAAGTGTTTGAACTGTTTTTATTTATGTTTATATTTTTGTTCAACTGGGGTGTAACAAAAAACAACCAGGACATCGAAAACTGGTGGTGAAAAAAAACTAGTTCTTCTTTGGACACTTATGCTCTTTTGCAAGATGATTGCGAATCGTGATGTTCTTTTCGCCAGTAAACACCTTTTGGGAACGTTTATTGCAGTACAAAAACTGGTCTGCACGTACAGCGTCCAGGCCACTAAGTGTAGCAAGATCTTTAGGAGACACAATGTCCCCTGCAGCTAGTGAAGGCCCTGCTGAAGATGTTGAAGGCTGGTCTCCATGTTTTAATGTTGTTGCTCTAACTCTACAAGAGCAAGTCATGCAAGGTTCATGGATAGCATGTGTCTCTACATGCCAATTGTCCCAAATTAGTATTTCCGGTCGCTCCCATGAGAAAAGTCTTTGTGACAGATATTACAAAGTGGCTAGAAACCTTTCTCATCCCTTTAGAGATTGGAACAAAAATGCCAAGTCAGTGAATCTGTCACAAGGTTGTCTCTTCCTGCTCCTCTTCCAAAACACTTTGCTCATCTTCTAATGCCATACTTATTGCTCAAAGATTGAACTTCCAAAATAATACACAAGGTCTCCATTAGGCGTTCTCTCCAGCACACATGAACCGCAAATAAGATTCAAAGGATGGGTACTTCCCGTAAATGGACCAAGACATTAAATTCATCCAATCAGATGTCTTTCTTGAATGTGACATCACTCCCGTGGGACTATTGCAAGAGTCTCTCAAGATTCCCGGGGGAGTACAAAAGCTGAAAACTGAGCAATTTTTACACAAAAAGACTCATTAACTGGCTCAGTTAGAACATTTCAAGGGTGAAACTTAAATGAAAAGCACTCCTTCAAAGTAAATACACCATTTTAACTTTTGGAGTTCTCACAATATTCCTGTGGAAGCTGGACCCGGAAATACAGCTTTCTCTGAGTGGGGTTAGTTCATTGGCTGAGACTCCTGAGAGATTCACTCAGGATCCGCATGACACCCACTAGAGCATTAAACCAGTCCTATAATGAGTCATGGTCAGTGGGGTTCCTTTCACCACTGATTCTGCCAAAAAGCCATTCCCTTGTCTGTGGTTTCACTAGAGAGTAGGTCCGGACAGTGGGAATCTTATACATTCATGCACTTCTTTAATTAGATGATGTTTGGTTATCTTGTACCACCATTCGGTGGCTCCTTTTAGGTTATTATGCTATCCATCAGCGTCAAATTGATTTTGCTTCCAACAACAGAAAGATTGTCCTGGAGTGCAACTACACATTGACTTGCCCTCATGGATACATGAATCACATTTGGATATAGATAGTGCCCCCTCTGGTACTATTCTAACAATCCTAACTTTAAACGTAATTATGGTAACATTGAATTCATCTTAATATTGGTAACATTCAACTAATTATAACACTGATAGATTTCAACTATTTATAATACTTGTTATTACATCAAACATTATCAATTATGTTAACCATTATATGTCAATATTCTAAATACTATTCTAATTTAGGCGAGATTAGGTTAACTGTTCTGTGCCAACTTTCCTCAAATTATATTCTACCTGAAATGAGATACATATCCAATTCACTGTATGCTTATGAGATATTCTAATCAATTATTTGTCCATGAATACTTCACACATCTTCAAAGTGTCCATCAGAGTAGTCAGGCATATATTTTTCTTAAACAGGAAGGGCATTTGTAGTCCACGATCTGTAGAGCAATGTCATTACATTAAGGCCAAATACCTCAACATCCTATTTCTGTACCACCACGCGGTGACTAATTCTGGGTTATTATTGCTGCCCATCAGAGTCAAATCGGTCTTTCTTTCAACAATACAGCATTCATTCATTCCAGAGTACAGCCACACTTAAAGCTTTGATATCCTATGACAAATCCTGATAATATTTAACTTTACTCTCAAACACTAGCTCTAAGGAATTCTGTGAGTTTTCACAATAAATTTAGACATCAATCACTATAGCAGTACGATCTTTAGTAAATACTACATCTGGTTTTCGTAGTTCACCTCTACTGCTTTTGACATGAGGTTCCCTATATGTCATCCAACCACACCTTTTTGCTCCATCGATGAGTAATTCCAAAATGTTGTTATGCCTTTTGATCCTTATGTCCTTGGTTTTAGGACATGTACCTGAAATGTGAGCAATTGTTTCACAAACATCTTTATAGCATATGCATGTAGCAAATGTTCAATTTCTTCCCCCAGTGATGGTTTCTCTGGTATACAACATTTTTCCTTCATTTCTTTATGCTTGCAGGTCCAGAAATTTGAGGTTGGATTGTTTGCTAAATAGTTAAATACCATCACATTGGACAGGGAGATTTGTCAAATTCTCAAATTCCTCTTTCCTCCAATCATAGGCTGCTAACAATTGTAAATCATAACTCAGGAATCTACTGTCTAAAATGTCGAGTGTGTGAGTTTTGATGATATTATCATTTTTTTCATTTAATATTTTCCCTGCATACATGTATGAATGAGCTATGCACAGATCTGGAGCTTCTCTGAGGTATAGCAAATTGTTAACTTTGTTTAGTATGATTGTTGTATATAGCTTTGGTACACTGAGGCCCCCATATGATTTTTCTGGAGTAGAGGAGACCATTTCATGTGTATACAGGTGGGTGTAGTAAGTGTTTGACCTATTTCTTTATAGTTTGATCCAGAGTGTGTAAAGCTTTTGCTTCTGCTCCTCTCATTTCCAATTTAAATGACAATTTAGGGATCAAATATTGGTACAAGATTTCTATTTTGTAGTGGTAAATTGTCAAGTTTTTTTCCCAAATTTGTAAGAACCTCATTTATTTTGTTTTTACTTATATGGCTGGTGTGTGGATCAAAGTTCAACCTGAGGTATCTCTCCCTGTCTCCTGGATGAATATTTTCAATATCTTGTTTTTCAAATTGCCATGGTTTACAGTTATTTACTAGGTTTTTGTCTTTCTGGTGACTTATGCAAAATCAATTTTTTTACATTTAGTGTTACTTTACTGAATTTTTCAATGATTTTCAGAATTGTACTAATTCCTTCCCAGGTGTTGCTGAGTACGGCTATATCATCGGCAAAGACTGGAACGGTGATCTTTTCAATGAGACCATCTGAGCCGAATGCGAAGCCCTTGTCATTTTTCTGACGATCACATATCAGAAGTTCCATGGCAATGTTAAACAAAAGTGGGGATAACAAGTAACCTTGCTTTACTCCAGATTTCATTGTTATTCCTGGTGTAGATTAATTATTCTTGCCCTTGAAAAACGCTGTTGAGTCAGTATACAAGTTTTTTATTATATCTCTGATGTATGAAGGAACTCTGTGCATTTCAAGACTCCGTAGAATGGGACCATGGCTAACAGAGTCAAAGGCTTTGGCGATGTCTATGAACACCAGTGCTAGTGAATTTTTGTTTTTGCTTCCCCCTTTTATATTATTTTGAAGAAGAGTCAGATTTTCGAAACAACCTCTCACCTTTATGAAGCCCTTTTATCTTGTATTTAGCTTGATGAATGAGGTAAGTCTTTTTGTCAATATTTTCATGAATAGCTTCATGAATGCTGGACCGATTGTGATTGGTCTCCAGTTACTGGTATTCTTTAGTTCACTGATCGGTTATTTTTTTGAGATTAATATTGAACGCTTTTTCTTTATACTTTCTGGGACTCTTCTCATAGTTAACCAAGACGATAGAATTCTCTGCAGCAGTCTCGGTTGTTTGTTGTGAACATTGTTCAGATCATTTAGGCCAATTGTGTCGGGCCCCACTGCTTTATTTAAGTTTGACAGTTCGAAGGCTTCAGTTATTTCAAGCAGTGTAATTTCTTTGCATAGTCTTTCAATATCCCATTCATCTGGTATCCTGTCAATTGGGATGCATTTGGAGTTTGTTTTTTTCTATTATGTCTTTCTAGTATTGAAAGATATCATCAGCACTGATATGGCAAGTGGTATATTCTGCCCCATCAGTGATTATCCTGGCAATTTTCTTCTTGTCTTTCGTAAACATTGCCTGCTATTCCTTGTAGCTGCCCTTTGCTTTAGCATACTTTTTCTTATGTGTGTGATTGAGCCTTCCATTTTTCTTATCTTTCTTTGATACGTTATTGTGAACTGATGCATTCATTCTTATGCTCATCTTGAGCAGTGTTCATAGGCTCATTACTGGGTTCTCTTGTTTGTTTATTTCGATTGGCTGATATAGGACTTATATCACTGGTGTTCTCTGAAGTATAAGTCACAATTTCATCCATCAGGTCTATAGCAGCATCGTTATGCTTGAATTTTGAGAGTATTTCTCAACTTCTGAGATTCTATCATTCAGATCATCAAAGATTCTGATTTTTAGTACACGCTTTCTGTTGATAAAGTCTTTATGCCTTTCTATTGTTGTTTGCACTGAAACGTCAGGTTCATCGTTTGAGTCACTTTCAGTGTTGGTAGATACTTGCAGTACATCCTTTGCCTTTTTTTAGATCTCGTCTAACTCTTTTTTACTGCATTTTGTTTTCTGTTTTATTTTCAAAATGCGGAACCATCAGTGTATCAATATTTCTTTTGTTTTCATATTCTTTCTCCAATTCTGCTAACATCAGTAGTTCTTCTTGTGACCATAATTTGGATGATTTACGTCCTGCTAGAGCTACAGGTCTAGTGTCATTCTGCGCTTTTGGATGTGAATGGTGAGCATGTTGTGATACTCCAATTTGTGTTTCAAATCTGAGGTAACAAAAGCTACATAGAAATTGCAGCTATCATTTTTTGTTCCTCCTTTGAATTTTGCATAGTGGCATGCAATGTTGTGGAATTCGGCTTACTTGTCACATTTTGAACAATATGTTTTCAGATAGAATCCTCTATGTTTATTGGAGACATGCTTTCTCAGCTCTTTGAAAGTTCCCATTATGTCTCCACATAAATCACACTTATTTTTGGCATTTGGATATTATCAATAAGTGACCTTTTGGGCACAATCACTTTTTTTTGTTATTGAGTTTATCGTTGACCTCAGGCAGATTTTCAAGTTTTGATGCAATAGTGTCACTTTTGGCTGAGTAGGCCACAAATTCAATGGTTTTACAGAGGTCTATGGTTATTTCATCAACTGTTGTTACGGACGGTGAACAGGATGCTCTGACGTGATCTGAATCATTGTTATTAGTTGTGCTTTTAGAAGTGGGTGCTAGATTGACTAAATCGGTAAGGAGGTTAACAATTTGTGGAAAAGACAGCACCTCCTTTCGCCATCTTAATGGGGTTTTTAATCGCAAGAAACTACCCCCTCTGGAATTGTGATTGTTAGCCTGGCCATTTCTCACTATCGCTCACCGCCATGATAGATCTTTGTTTGACCTGTCTCTATAACCTTCTCTATGCAGAGTATAGTGATAAAGAGACAGTTACCAGCGGGACCACTAGAAGCAAGAGGCCACTATGACTGAGAAGAGGTTAAGAGAGTCATATTTACTCCTGCCATTTACCCGTGCTTTATTGAATTGCTTCACTTTGACATTCATCTGCCTTGGCAGAAATCACATCATATCAACACCCTCATTAGGCCTTCGCAAAGTTTTGTATTAATCAAACAGTCAGATTCCCCTGGTCTGTTCCAGCTGTAAGTCAGCTGCTAGGTACCACAGGAAGGGCCCAGCTCGCATGCAGTGTCACCACCATTCAAAAGTGGCACACACCCAGTCTTGCTTCTTGCCCCAGCACGACCAACCCAGACCTTAGGGCTAATTCTTATCCGGAAGTAATGGATTTGGCTAGCCCACTTCCCTTACCAATTTTTGGACCTGCCCCTTTCTGCTGGGTTATCCCCAAACCCTTTCCCTCCTCCTCCTATTTTTCTGACCCTTTTTTTGCTGGCTTTAGGATTCGGGGCACATTACCACTGCTAACCAGCACTAAAATGCATATGCTCTGTACTCTAAACACGGTAGCATTGGCCTATCCATAAATGGCATATTTAATTTACTTGTAAGTTCCTAGTAAAGTACACTATATGTGCCCAGAGCCTGTAAATGTAATGCCACTGCTGAGCCTGGAGCACGAATTGTATCATCCACTCAGTAGCCCTTTAAACATAGCTCATACCTGCCATTGCAGAGCCTGCATGTGCAGTTTTAAACTGCCATTTCAAACTGGCAAGTTAAACCCCTTGCCAGGCCCAAACCATCCCTTTTATTACATGTAAGTCACCTCTTATGTAGGCCCGAGTCAGCCCTATCGGCAGGGTGCAGTGTACCTAAAAGGTAATACATGTACATTTGAGTTTTACATGTCCTGTAGTGAAAAACTGGCAAATTTAGTTTCCACTACAACAAGGCCTATCCCGCCCATAGGTTAACATGGGGATTGCCTTCAAACATTGTTTAACTGTAAGTTCCCATTGGGAGCAGGTAGACAAATTGAGCTTGGTGTCTCTGAACTCACAATTTAAAAACACATCTTCTAGTAAAGTTGGTTTTTAAATTGCAGGTCCAAAAATGCCACTTTTAGAAAGTCGGCATTTTCTTACTTTAAACATTCTGTGCCACTGCCTGTCTCTGAATACACATCTGGGTTTGGGTGACAACTAGGCTTTGTGCATTCCCTCTAGACGGTCACACAAAGGGAGCTGAGGTGTGACATTTGCATGCTGATTGCCCATCAACAGTCTGGTGGGCCTTCCTGTGGTAGGTAAGGAGGGGGAGACTGACACCTGCACCTGAATAGGGCTCTGCTAGTCCCCACAAAAAGCAGACTCCTCTGTAGTGCATCTGGAGCCAGGGAAGGAACTGCAGGGACCTTATGAGGATCAAAGACCTCTTTTGTTTTACTTCCACACTTCAAAGAAGCATTTTGGTATAAGTACTGGACCTCTGACACCCCCAAGACTAGTTCACATTAGGGTCCTGAGGAGACTCTGCAACTAAGAGAAGCTACGCTACCAGGAGGACTGACACTTTGCCACTGCTTTGCTGTGTTGGCCTGCTACTAGCTGATTGCTATGTTGTCAGGAGGGACTGCTACTTTGCACTGGGCTCTGCTGTGTTGATCTGCTGCCTCTGCAGTGAGGGAGGAAGGATCCTGCCCTCTACATCCAATTACCACAGGAACTCCAAGGGCTTGTCAAGCTTTCCTCCAGTTGTGGAAGATTCTGGGATATCAAAGCCTTCCTTGTGCTTTGACTATGCACTACTTGCGAAACAACATCTCCTGCGGGGCATTTTCAAACCTTTTATTGGGCCACCAGATGCACTTTCACCATCCTGCACCGGCTGTTCTGGCCCCGATCAGCATATGCTTCACTGCAATCCACACAGCTCGCAATCGCCTGCTGTATGCGCACCGAGGCACCGTGAATTAAGTGCCACTCTGCAAGGATCAAGGGTTGTTGTGCTGTCAGAAGTCGGTGCTGCCCGCTTGTCAGCTGGGTTCAAAGCGCCGCAAATAAACTGCCTGCTCTGCAAGGACCCAGGCCGCTGTGGGAGAAGTCAGTGCTGCCCGATCTCCAGTGGGTGCCAGGCACACCGTGTGCGTCCCCGCAACCAGTCCCTCTCTGTGCCTGGAAACCACTGCGGAGTGACGGCACTACACTGACTGACTTTTGCCCTCCGTTAGGAAACTCTGTGGAGTCCCGAGGGACAGCAGTGCAATGCCTTCAGCCTCCCCTCTTCGAGCTGGGAGGCGCTGTTGCAGTAACTGCACTACTGTCCGATTATGAACTAGCATCTGGGGCAGGGGAGTTATCGGGAATTTTTGCACTGGGGTCCCTGACAGAGATCTTCTACAGTGCCCCCCTATGTTATTTGCACCAACGGGAATGTACTGTAATAGAAGGCAAACACAAGGAGACGATGGACAGAGCGCTGAAACTTTTCAGACACTCATCTGGGTTGAATCCATAATCGTTCTTTAGCTCACTTTGCCACCACATTTCAGACATAGCTATATGCAAATCAGTCTTGACCCTGTGCCTGAGGGAACCGAGGAGTTGGTCATGGGGGGGAAATTGGGGGGATTCTGTCACACCAGGAGCCACCAGCATTAAAGCCGGCCATACAACCATGTCCTGTACCCGTCCATTTTCATCTCACAGAGACCTATCATTTCTTGTAAAAAGATTTGAATATGCCCGACAATTTGAAAGATGCGAACGTATTTTCAAAAACCTCAATGCGCATCTCCAAAGATACTACGCAGCACAAAATTAACTTGGAGCAAATCACCTGCAAGGCACGAGCAGACAGGACGTCAGAATCTAGCGTCCTTCCGCCACTAACTTATCACAGGGTGGCCGAGTTAGCGCTTACTTGGTGTGCGGCCTCCACGCTAGAACATCATTTTAAATCACAAAAATAGCCTACACAGACAAGTAGCCAAATGAGCAAATACCGATTACAGCGCGGATGGGTACACCAAGCCATGATAAACAGTGCCGACATTTTTCTATAAATATAATTCTGTTTTTAATAATACTAAATAAGAATTGATTGCAAACATTTGCCTCAGGGAAAAAAAATGCAAAATATTTAAATTCAGTTGAATAAATGAGATCTCTAGTTTCAATAGTGCTATGCGCGTCCAAAAGTGCCGCCACTTTGTATATATCACTTCGCGTATGACGGTAATTTAGTTGCTATATCTATATTAATGTATTTTAATATTTGCATTTCCTTTAGAGATTCATTTTTAAAATCATTCAAGCGGACGATGAACCCACTGCATTTGTTTTGTAAAAACAAGGTCTTTACGTACAGCTAGCTCCATTAACTTACCAGTACTATGGTCCCTGCAGTGGGAGCCTTTTTCGTTCCCAGTGCAGTGCACCAAAGTACTATAGGGCAGTCGAAAGAATATGATAGAATAGACTGAGAGGGCCTCAAAGAGTGTCTCAAGCAGGGTCTGACAGGGGCAGAGAGTAGGACCATGCACCAAAACAAAAGTGGCTCCAACAGGCAATTACATATGTAAAAAAACAAAAGTGGCTCCAAGAGGCAATTACATATGTAAACAAGCATTGGCATCGCCAAAAGGTCTCGCCTTTGGGACCTTATAAGTGTTTAGCTATGCAACCGTTGCATAACTAAATACTTATAAGGTCCCAAAAGCGAGACCTATTGGCTATGCAAAGCGGCCGTGCGGCCGCGAAAGTGAAAGTATTCGCGGTAAAGCACGGCACGCGCGCCAGCGCACATGCACTATAGCTCTAGGCTGGCCTGGTAGCACTTTTTGGAGCCCTCTCAATAAGTCTCGCCAGACCAGCGCATGCGCTGGGTCAGGCGAGACCTAAAAAGTGGGTCATGTTTCCAAATGAGGCAGTTTTGTACTTGTAAAGAGAAGCTGTGTAAGTGTTTTGCAAGATACAGACGACTGCTTGGATATAAGCTTGCTGCAGAAAGTGTTTGTTTTAATATCAGGGAAATCAACAGTAAAAACCTTCATCGAAGAACATAGTTTTAAAAAAAACACCCCTCACACAAAGCTGTCAGGCCAGCCCATCAGGCACTGCCTGCCTGCCCTAAGGGCCAGTCCTACTGTGGTCGCAAGCAGTAGCATAGCAAGTAGGCCATGGGTCCTCGTACAAGCAAGGGAAAGGCCCTCGTTGACTGCTCTTTGAGTAGTAAAATACCGCAATTATCAGGGTTGCATAGGCCTCTCGTGGCTTTGCACCCCATCTCCTGCTGCCACGTACTTGTCAAAGGAAGCATTATGTTCATTCTGGAAATGGGACATCAACTTCTCTGTGGTCCTATTTCTAACTCCAGCCTCTAATGAAGATTGGCACAGGGGTAAACTGGCCTACATTTGTCGGCATCTAGGACCCCTTTAATGCAGGACACCACATGCTAGTCTGCGGCTAATACAGCGTGAACATAACATGAATTGCTTTACATTAAGCTGGGCTTGCAAGGATAGTGACAGTGACTCCGAGCTAGTGCATCACTCCTGCCTGACAGAACTATAACTGCTCACTTCATGGCACCTTGATAAAGCATTTAATATCACAAAGAAGCCCATGGTACCAACCAAAACAGCATTTCAGAGTACCCCATGGCATCTAGCTAAGCCAAAGTACCACCAGCGAGCACCCCACAGCACCTCCCAACAGCAAAGTATTCCAGCAGAAAGCCCCATGAAACAAAGCTCAATGAAAGTATGGTAGGTAGAAGACCATGGGGGCTTTCAAAAGCAAAGCCTTAGGAGGTGACCCATGGGGTCAAGCTAGTATGTAGAGTGCACTTCTTTAGGGTGCGTGGTGCCAGGGCCCGAGCCTCCATGGATCTGCACCCTCCACTGCTTTTGCGAGTCTTTGGCTGATGGGCAGGCAGGGGAAGCCAAGGGTCCGTGAGTCGCATTTTCTTTCCCTTGTCTCGAGATTGCAGGGCGGGGGACAGGAAACAGGAAAGGGGTGGCATGAGCGGCATGTCACCTACGGTCCCGGTGTGGCAATGTTGGAGGGTTATGATGGCGTACACCTATGTGATGCGGGCATTGATCTCTTTATAAGGGAAATTTAGCCCTTCACACAATCCCTTTTCGGTGGTGGGGAGGATATGGGATGCCCTTTCTCTAGTAACCCTCATGGCGGTGGAGTGAAATGCAGCAAAAAATGATCACAAGGATGAATGGACTCTCCATACCAACACTTCTTATGGCAGCACTGTGGGGAAGGGCAGCAATCCTTACCTTGCAAAGGACAGTCACGCCAGATGAGTGGGGCCGGGAGGCATGGCTTGCAGATTACCAGTGGAGCCCAAGGGGTCAGTTCCTGGTATCGCATCTTAGGGCCACTATGGCAGCACGGTGTTGGAGGGGTGAGCCAGAGTCAGGGTGTCAAACATACAGAGGGCAGGAACCGCCACTGAGGCACACATGTGGTTTCACCAGGGTGATCCGAGTAGATTAAGGGAAGTAAGGGCCTGATTACGAGTTTGGTGGTGTGTAAGTGGGCCGCTATGCCACCGACCTGCTCCCACATCGCCAAACTCGACCGCCACCCACCTGCCAGATTAGAAACTTGCTCTTGGTCTAGCAGGCATTCCTTTGGCAGTCCCACGGTGGTGCCATGCTAAGGCTCATATGTGAGCCTTAGCTAGCCAGCGCAGTGGGAGTGCCAAAGCCCATTCCTGCATGGCATGGACTGTGAAGTCAATGCAGTGCATGCACATGGGGGGGCATGCCATATGTCCCCTGCATGCGTCCCCAGGTCTTGAGGCTACAGGGGGCCCTGTAGGGAGCCCTTTGCTTCCTCACCACCACACTTTTCATGACAGGCTCACTGCCATGAAACCTGTGGCGGTGAGTAAATTTGTAATATGCTTGGTGGTGCCGCAGAGTTACCACCAGCATACTGCAAGCCTCTGACAGCCGTGCCACCGCCGAGGGACCACGGATCCCCAGCGGTTAAATGGCGGTCCGACTGCCAAACTCATAATAGGGGGGACGGACTGCTGGTGCGGCCTTTGTTGCACCGCCACCGTGAGTTTGGTGGTCCATTGGACTGCCAAACTCATAATCAGGCCCTAAGTCCATAGTGCTATGACATTCATTCTCCTGTGTTGGACTCACATGCAACATTTGTAAATATGGATCTATAATTTTGTTATATAGGAATTCATAGATTTGATCTGTGCAAGTACACTGTATTCTGTGTAATTTCCATAATGCAATCCTCTTACTATTGTGTGACTAGGAACTGTTTTGCTAGCTGAAGCATGCTGTGTTTATTGTTTGATGTGAATAAACATGACCCATTATCCAAGCAGAATACTTGTGTATGTCTTTGTCATCGACTCGGTTGAGCGTGGAAGGGCATGAGGTCCAATCTGGGTGTTCCTGCACCCTTATCAATGCACACCACTACAGAAAACCCCACAGCCACTATTAAAAGCAAAGTACCACAGCAGAGAAATACATGGCACCTAACTAAATCAAAGTACCATTCTTTAGTATCTAACTGTCCTGCGTACAACCAAGAATCTCATGGTACTTAGGTTGAGCAAAGTGCAAGGGCAGAGCACACTGTGGCACCTACATAAATCATAATATTACATCAGAGTCCTATACACAACGGTAAACCAAAATACCATAGAAGAAGTGTCTCATCTACTGTGAAGTGAGACAAGGGAGAGGCTGCTTAAGAAGAAGCAAGTCATCTCCCCAGGGTGCCTGCTCTCACAAAGAAATGCAAATGTGTGCAACTAGTTAATTAGCCAATTTAAATGCTGCTGGGGAGCCAGTACAGGCTTTAATTGATAGAATGTAGGATTTGTCCTATTAATGGAAACCTATAAAAAAGGTTTACCCTAGGTACAGTTAGCGTCTTACTAAAACACAACTTTTGAAAAGTTTGTAAACATTTAAACCCTCTTTTCACAGATTTTGCGACAGCCTATTTATACTGTGTGCAATATATTCAGTAAACAAATGATTCATTGTCACAGGGCTTTCTGTTGCAGGTTTAAATCTCTTAGAACTATAAATACACATCACTAGTACACCAGGGTAATGACCAGAATTCAAATCAATGACCATCCGGTTACACCCATAGGCATCTGAAGTGATCCCATCAATCAACCAAGCTTTCCTACTCAAACAATGTCGTTCCCCATAGATAAATGTAGGTTGCATTTAAAGTTCATTCAAGGTATGTGCTTTATTTTATCTGTAGTTACCTGCACGTGAATCGTTCAACAAAATTGATAATATTTCGTTCTTTTTAGCCATGTATCTGACCACGCCCCCACACTCACTGACACTGCCCCACTGACCTGAGAATCACAGCTCCCATACTTTTCTTTATACTCTTCGACCACAGTTTTAGGTGATCCTATTGTGTCAGCCAGGGGGCAGGGCTAACCGCCATGGAGAGTGGAGCCAAGCAACAGAGTGCTCTACTCGACCCGACATGATCCTGACATATTGGGCCACGGGGTGCCCACCTAATTCTCCCATTGCTTAGCACTTACCGAGTATCTATTGAAGTGGTTTCCAGACCTTTTACAGCCTGTTTGCATCCGCAACAGGATTTTGTTTGGGGTGACCACCTCAAGATGACTGCAAGGTCCTGGCGAGCGACGGTGAGCAGCAGAGTCCTGTCTTACCGGAGCGCTGCAGTGGAGAGAGGCCCCCTTCCTCCTCACCGCTGTAGAGCACCTTGACCTGGGGTGACAACTACTTGATGCCCCCTGCATTGGGGGCTGAACTGCTCCTCCTCTCCCTGTCGTGGGGGACCCCCAGTCCACCATCCCTCAAGGAGTGACTTCCCGTGGATGATGAGGGGTGGGTACAAGCGTTGGTGCCTGCATCTGCCGGCAACTGATCTTGGGAAGAGTTTTCCCTTCTTTCATGCTAACGCTTGCCTTCAAGACACTTGGGAGTGAGTGCTGCGCATCGACCTGGAGAATTTGGTAATCAAGAGTAGGTGATTGGGAATGGAGCCGTCCCGCCCCCTGCATACAACCAGCTCCTGCTCTTTAAGCTGTGGTGCTCCTGCATATATGACCTGCTGCCAAGAGTACCCTCTCTACAAAACATAGTGGGCCTTGCTGCACTGTTGTCCCACCATCACATTCTCCAAGGACCACCACGGCAACATTATACCCTTTGCTTACCCTGCACAACAGGAGTAGGAGCTTCTCTGACCTCTGGGCCTGCACCTTTGCTCTCGTTTTGGGACGGCTTGAGGGAACTGGGGTCTGCTGCAATGTTTGAGACCCCGTGTTCCTACTACACTGGGCCTCAGTTGATTATCTGCCATACCCAGCCACACTGGCCTAACTATGCGACGCTGACACAGGGCATCCGGCAAATGGATGCCTGTTGGGTCCCCTACCCTCCCTTCTCTTCTTGCTGTTGCCTTGCTCCAGCCTGTGCTAATTTTGTGCGATGAGACATGGGGCGCACACAATGACACAAAATGGATACCACTGAGCTAGTCCATTCTTCCGCCCCCAGCTCCCTGCAGACAAATAGGACAAGATACTGGAGGCTGTAGGATCCACCAGGGATGCTATGGTGGTGGACCTCGGGCTTCCCTGGGATGGTCAACAGACATTCACGAAATGTGTCCATCGTGTGGAGACGGACCTTCTAGAGCTGGGCCACACCACCACAGCTCACACCAGAGACTTCAGCGCCCTAATGAGCAGGGTCAATGTCTTCGAGACTCAGATTGAAGATCAAGAGGGCTGATCCTGGCGGAACAATATTAGAGTAGTGGTGCTACCAGAAGGGAGGGATCGATTCTGCGCAGGGAGGCGAACAGAAGTATGCACTTCCCGGATCATGCCTCTGTTTGGGATAATATACTGAAGACTGCTCTCACGTGAATGCATCTAGAGCCCTCATTTTGCCCCTCAGACAGTGCCTCTGATGACTTGGGCAGACACTCTGTGAGATTCTAGCCACTTGGACGGCAACATACATCCTCCTTACCCTACCCCGATCAGGCTTTCGAGGCTTTCCCCCTTCCCAGGCAATAAAAGTAAGGAACTATTTAAAATTGTCAAAAATTTCTCTGCCCCATGTGCAACATAAAGTCTTTTTATTCCCACGAATGAATGGATGGCCAGCATTGCACACTATTTCTATACAAAAATCACTACCATCCAAGCTACGTTGGGTGAAGCCCTGCCGCCACAGCAGCCATTTTAGATAACCCCCATCCCCCCACGCTTTACCCAACGCCGGTGGATCCCTACTGCCCTTTCCTCCAATCACGCTGGATGACTCACTAAAGATAATGAGATCACTGAAATCAAGCTCACCCTCAGACCCCTGCGACGCGAAAATACTGGCATCTGTTGCAGAGGTGATAAACCCAGCCGTCAACAAGGTTTTGAACCTCTCTCTGGCTGAAGGAGTGATGCCTGATAGTTGGAAGCACAGGAAAATTCTTCCTCTTCTAAAAAAATCTTCCACCGACCCTTCTGTAGCCAGCAACTACAGGCCAATTTCATTGCTGCCTTTTTTCTCCAAGGCCCTGGAGGAATTTGTAAATAAGGTTGTTGCGGAGTTTGTTGAGACCAACCGTATATTACATCCAAGCCAATCAGGTTTCTGAGCTAATTTTAGCACTGAAACAGCGCTTTTGGAAATCTCTGAATCCATTAAAACCACACTTGATAAAGGAGGGAAGGCAGTTGATATTGTTGGACCTATCCGCAGCTTTTGACACCGTGCCCCATGACCTCTTTTTGGGTAGACTCCAAGGATGTGGGATTGGGGGCACAGTCCTGCAGTGGTTCAGATCTTATCTGGAAAATCGTCAGCAGTTTGGTCTCCCCCTTTTGCGGCCCCTATCCCGCCACTGAATGTAGGTGTCCCACAGGGATCTATTTTAAGAACCACTTTGTTCAATGTGTTTATGGCCCCTTTGGTGCCATTGGCAGAACACTACGGCGCTAAAATAATTTCTTACGCCGATGATACACAATCGTTGTTCACGTGTGTTAAGAATGAGGCCCTCAATGGGAACGAGAAAAACACCTGCTTGTCAGCAGTATTTGAGTGGTTTAAACAGAATCAACTACTGTGCAATTTGGAGAAATCAGAAATTATTTTCTTTGGTCACAATCCGGGGGAAGAGTGGCGTGATTGGTGGCCACAGAGCATGCCTCCTCCTGCTACCTCAGCCACAACTGTCAAGAATCATGGGGTAAAATTTGGACACGGATATCTCCATGAAATCCCAGGTCCAGGCTGTGGTTGGCACATGTTTTGGCCTACTGAAAATGCTGCAAAACTTCCTCCCGTTACTCCCAGTTTCTCACAGTAAAACAGTAGTACAAGCACTGATTCTGTCCCGTCTTGATTATGTAAACGTTCTTTACGTTGGCCTTCCGGATTATCTTATTGGCCGCCTCCAGGTGGTACAAAATGCCACGGCTAGAGCCATACTTATTGTGGACCTCAGGACTCATGTGACTCCTCACCTGAAGTCCTTGCATTGGCTTTCAGTATGCAAGAGGGTACATTTTAATGCCTTGGTGCTGGCTTATAGGGCCTTCCACAATATTGGGGCCTTATATCTGAGAAACAGGTGCCAGCACTATGTTCCATCTAGAAGTCTGAAGTCTTCCAATCAGCTACTCTCGCAGATCCCAAGGTTCTCCCGCTCTCGTTTGGGTGGGCGGTCTTTTCAGGTGGTGGCCTCTCGGCTCTGGAATAACATGCATCCAGCCTTGCGGCAGGCGCAGGACCTCCTCAGCTTTAGACGCGGTTTAAAAACCTGGCTGTTTGCACAATAGTTCAGCGGCCTCGGGGCGGCCTGTTTGGTTCTGTCACTGGTTCTCTTTTCTTAGCGCCGGGACGCTCTTGGGAGTAGCCGCGCGCTCTATAAGTACCCAGTAACATAACTTAACACAAACAGCCCCAATGGGCCTGCCGAACACTGAGTCCATCTCCCTGCTCTCCCTTCTCCCGTCCCTCACGGATTCACCCTTTTTAGCTCCAACAAGTTGTCTCAGTTGTTACACCACTTAGATACTCTTATTATCCATTTCTCCTGGTGAAACCTTAATTGGAAACAGGAGTTGATGTATATCTTCTGACCTGTTTCATTGTTTGTCACTGCCTGTATTTGCCTCACTCCAGCATATTTAGACTTACCTGCTGCATTCATTTTTCACTGTTCTTCATGTATAAGATGAAAACTAATGAAAGTGTGTTAGAGTGTTATCAGTACTTAATTTGTAAAAGAAAGAGTGCCAATGCCCAAAGATCTTTTCAGAAGCCCACGGCCAGTGTAATTGAACATCAATGTGCCAAATATCAAGGGTGGTTTTCTGAAATCCACCTCATACCTCCTCAATTCACTACTTGATACTCCCCACCTCTTTATCTCATGCTAGCAGGTCTTTGCTTTCTCACTTTGTAACTGCTTTGCCGCCTTTCTCTTCCTCCATCTTCCCGATCTGTGTGTTTTTCTCTATCTTAAACTCAGTAGTACATGATGCAAAAAATAGTGCTGGTCCCCAAAAATAAGTGCTGGTAGCATCCACTGACTCAAATTAAGCACTGGCGTCATCAAGTCCTAGGAAAGCAATTTGTAGTGTGCTATGTAATTGTTTCATCATCATCATAACATAATGTAAAAACGTTAATGTACCCACACACATGTGCTTCTGGCTGGAGAATTAGACGGAGGAGTCTTCCTGTGTGGCACAACTAGCAAAATATGAACGCGGCAACTTCAGGGAAAATTAGTGGTTTAGTGACTTAAAATGATGCACCACTCCTGGAACTACAAATTAACTAATAGATAAATGCAACAATTCATAGTGAACTGTCAGTAGCTAGTTTCATCCAAGCACCAAGAGATATTGAGGGCCCAGGTCAGATCCGGTGGAAGAAACATGTTAGAAATATGTAAATAAAGAAAAAACCTAATGGATTCCCTATAGACTTCTATGGAAGAAACTTCCAATGCTTCTCTTCACTATCTAATCCTGACGCAGTACCTCACTAGAGGGCTTCTTTTCTCGAGTCAAGCTTTGAGGATACCCCCTTGCAAAATAAAGTGATGACCTCAAATCGAGGGTCCTCCTCATAAAGACGAAAGCTCCACACAGAACCCTTTCTGGGCTCTCTTCCTGGTGTCCTCCCTGGGTGGCCTTTGGGTCCTCTTACCTCATCACAACTACCTGTTGGATGGTGCTTGAGACAAGCACCCTTCTGGCTTGGTTGGCTTGGTGGTGATGAGCATGAATGTGTCTGAGGAATAAGGCGGAGACCCAATGAGCTTTGTCAGGATCTGAAAGAAGAATAAATCAATAGAATGAGCCGAGCCAAGATTCTTGGTTAGATAAAAATCACATGCAGTATTCATTTAATAAAACCATGTACAGTTCAATATCTATAAATTACTTCCGAAATTGTGACAAATATTGATCAGTGTTTGAGGTTCCATACGGAGTAAATCAGACAGAAAGAATTCCTAACAATCCCCAATCCATTCCTATGCACAGTTTTTGAAGAGCCAGGTTTTGAGGTTTCTTGCGAAGATGGGGAGCAATGTTATCTGTCTGAGGTGAAGCGGAAGGTCGTTCGGCTCTGGCCGCACGGAAGGAGGAGGAGCGGCCTCCCGATCTGGTCTTTCTGGTCATCCATTTGGTGACGGCTTCCATGCCTTCCATGCCTTCTCGAAAGTTGTGTATGGCGGTGTTGGGTTCGTTGGATAGGGAGAGGATGAGTTGGGTGTCGTCTGCGTATAACACAATGTTGAGTCCATAGGTTCTGACGATGGGGGCGAGCGGAGCCATCTAGACGTTGAAGAGTGTAGGACTGAGGGAGGACCCCTGGGGGACTCTGGAGGTGGTAGGTGTAGGGTCCGAGAGGAAAGGGGGGAGTCTGACCCCACCCCAGGCCTTTTCTGTATCCTTTAAACCAATGTGAGCCCCACCTATACTGTGGAGGTCCACCCAAAATCTTGATTTCAAAAGAGGGAAGCAAGGTCCACTCAGATGCAAACCTTTCACCCTTTAGATACCAGTGCGGAAAGGACTTTAAATTAAGCAACAAGTATTAGGCAGTGTCAACATGTTTCTGTTCAGGCACTTAATGGATTCGTTCAGCATCTTATAAAAGGTGATCCCCATCAAATCGTCCTGTCCATCACAAGACCATGCAATCACAGCCAGCACAACACTCAACTTCCGGAAGCATCAATTGGAAACTCACTTTTCGTTAGCTGGCCCCTGCTATCAGAAGATAAGCAGACACAAGGAGTGGTCAAAAAATATAGAAGTAGCAGATCAGAGAAAACAAACATGTTATGTAACAATATGGTGTGATGCTTTATTCTCGATTACCATAGATTATCAATCAATCAATCTGGATTGGTAAAGCGCAACTACTCACCTGTGAGGGTCTCAAGGTGCTGGGGGGTACAGGGTGCCTTCATTGAGTGCTGGGGTCATCCAAAGAGCCAGGTCTTGATGTCCTTCCTGAACTGGGGCAATGTAGGAGATTGCCGGCGGTGGCAGTCTGTAACCCTTTATGAAATGAACTTGGGTTTTGAGATTGTATAGTTTGCATAATTTATAAGCTTGCAATTACCTATAGTTATGTTCTACAGACCTGAAGACGTTCCATGAGGAGTAGTGCTTAGTTAGTAAAAGAATGAGTGCTGGCACCCACCGCTCTGATCAGAAGCCCAAGACCGATGCAATTATATGTCAGCACACCTCATGCCTCGTTAATCGACTACCAGACACTGCCTACCCCTTCATCCCACTCTTGCAGGTTCCTGTTTTCTCTCTTTATGACTGTTTTTCAATCTTTATCTACCCTTCTCTTTCTGATTTGTTTGTTTTTCCCTCTCTTAAGCTCTGCAAATGTCTGATTCAGAAACATATGTACCGCTTGGTCCCAACGGCAACCACTGGCACAAATTAAGCACTGATAAGAAGGAACAAAATGCGTTGGCTGCCTTTGTCTACGTTACCATGCATAAATAATTGGAAAAATTGAATAAAAGATGCTTTGAAGAAAATTGGATGTTTATGAAGAAACTGAATACATATCTTTGAATTTGAAACTGCAATTAAGCCTATGCATCAAAGATTCCTTATATAAAGATTGTTTGAGCTCAGTTGAACACACATGTTGACAGTTCCTCTTCCAGTATAGTCATTATTGATTCACAGGCTTTTTTGGTGGCTGGCACAAGGAGGTGGGCACTTGTTACTAATGTATATTTGGAAGAATTAGGAAATGCAGTACAGGTACCTCAGCTGTAAATTGGTCAAACATTTTGGATTATATGGTCAGTGCCTCCCTCACTTTGATACAGTATGCCCTAGCCTGCCCCTGCTGGGCTCATTATATTAAATTCCATTTCTAGTAATAGATTTACCCTGGGAGAAATTGCAGCAAACATTTAGGACCAGATGCATAAAGAAACCGTTTAGCGATGTCCTAATTGTGAATCCTTGCGATTCGCAATTAGGAAATCGCAAAACAGTATGCATGAAAGTGTGTTGAACACTTTTTGTGAATCCTAGGGGATCACAAATGACCTACCTCATGAATATTAATGAGGTAGGTCGCAATGTTCGACCCCCTAGGTATCGCAAAAATCACATGGATGGTGGCCTGCTGGGGTCAGCAGACCACCTTGTCTGTGATTGCTTTTGAAGAAAGCATTTTTTTAATGCATCCCTTAGAGGAAAACGGGATGCGTTTCCAAAACAAAAATGTGGGACCACTGCCTGCGCTTAAAAAATGCCGTAACAAACATTCCCATTCCCCATTTGCAAATGGGTTACCACCTACCTTAAAGTAGGTGGTAAAATGTGAATGTTTTGCTACCGAATTGCCGTCACAAAACATTCCTACATACCAATGCGATTTGGTATTAGGAAGGGATGCCCTAAACACGCCCCTTCCTAATACCGAATCGCAAACCCATATTGCGATTCGATAACAGGTTCCCGAATCGCAAAATAGGGTTTGCTGTATTTGGAAAGCATTTTTTGCATTCGCAAACATCCTCGTCGCCAAAATGTCGTGGTATAAAGAAGTCCGGATGTAACAAGATGTAGGTTCCAAGATGGTGCGTTATTAAGTTCCAGTTATAATTCAAGAAGATGGTAGATAAGATGGTAAGTAGATGTATTGTAGCCCACCAGGAGCAGCCTCCCTGCTGCTCAGCCTGCATCCACCAACTGGCACTCCACAAATAACCAAGCAACCAAGCATTCCGTGAACTCATCACACATTCCAACACTCACCCTGGTTGAGCAGCAGGGAAGATGTAAGTGAAAGAAAGGAGCGGCGACAATAAAAATGCTTGATGCATGTGTCCCTTGGAGTTTCCTTTCTGAATTGTTATCAATTTGTATCTGACCCAGGTTCATGAAGCACAGCCTGTAAGCGGCCATTCCTTCTTTGTTTTTCTTCACCCCTTGTCACCATGAGTGGAAGACAGTTTTTCCCAAGACTGATGCAGAGATGTGTTTATTTCTTCAAATGAGAAATAGTCTATGTTATCGCAGAATGCATTTCATGGACCAGCACAATGTGTTTCTTATATAAAACAAAAATAAATGAGAACAAAATAAAAAGGAAAATACCCAAAATAGATAGGGCTTGTCCTCACTCTGGGTGATTGCACTGTGTAGAGGCTCTTCTTCACCAATTTAACTCCAGTGTAACTTAGGAGGATGACTCCAAACTAAGGGGAACCAACCTACTCTCACCACGGACTGCTAAGCATCCAAGTGGGAACTTCCCCTTCCTTTACCTACAGGCCAACCTACTAAAAATCATCTACACTCTTCCACTAGCTGAAACGATCAATATCCACTCTCTCTTATAACCTATTCCTTTTCTAAAATATATACATTTCCCAATTTTTAGGTTTCACTTATAGACAGAATTTCTCTGTTGTCGAGGACCTTTTGTGGACCATACCTAAGCTTACTGTGGGCTTAGTGCCAGACCATTGCTTACCATTGGTTAGCCTTCTAGTCACTTTTGTTTGCTTGCTTCTTATTCAAGGTCTTTCATTCCTCTTCTTTTGTTTACCCCTCACCTGTAGGATATGATCTTTACCACCCGTTTGACTGGATGATTTGTATCCTTCCACTGCTCACATTCAGGTAACTATTTTTTTGCTTTTACATTCAGCCCTCTCTCCATGAGAATGCATGCGTTCTCCTGCTCTATCGTGTGCTACTTCCGTTCTCCAATACCTGCCCTGTGGTCCTACTGTTGCTCCCCACCCCCTCAGCTTGTCTGAAAAAGCACCGCAATAGGTATATTTTTTGCCAAGGTATGACTAAGGAGAAGGCTTTATTCATTTCCTGCATTCCACATATTGCTTAAAAGCACAGAGCCTGGTATACAAACAATTGTATAGCACTGGTAGAGAGGATGGTTGCTGCACTCACTCAGCTGGCCTTTGAGACAGAGAGTGTACTTGTTGAAAAGAAGATGTTTCTTGTCCTGGGAGTCGATACATTTTATCCCTGGGCTACTGCCGAGGAACAAATAGCTGGAGCATATGTTTAAGTTCTGTGGAAAGTAAATTAATTTTTGGCAAGCATTTTCCTTTCAATTTGGACACTTCCTTATAGGACCTGGAGATCCCCAGACTGTACCACACCGCACCACAACCCAACCAAATCAATGACAAGTCATTACTCCAGAATGTGCTGTGGGCATCAGGGCACTTTTATTTACAGCAAATCATAACCACAATACTATTAAATCTCATATTGGCTAATCTAGGGGTCATAGTGTTACTCAGTGGCACATCTCGGAAACCCAGAATAAAGTTCCGACTTACCCCATGGCCCATGGGTAATCAAATGGCTAGGGTTCCGGGCCATGGGCAGGGACAGGTGCAGACAGTTCTGCATGTAGTGCACCCCCCGCGCGTCATCAGCGCACCCGCTGAGTGCGTCTGTAGTGCGAACATAAGGCGGCCATTTTAAATAGGGTGGATGGTCTGCAAATGAAGTTGCATCCCAACAACTAGAGTGAGTACTTTAAAACTGGCAGCTCTAGTGTAGAAGCACTCTGAAGACGAGAAATGGGGGCAGAATTTTAAAAAGTGCTCACTCCACAAAGCTAACCGGGGAATTGGACGGACGGCCATATTTCTTCAGTCCTTGTTCTGTCATGTGGACATCTGGAAGGATTACCTTTAAGCGGCCTTCAGATGGTTCAGGTAGGTTCAAGATCAGCCAACATGCAGAAAAAAAGTTGAAATACTAACAGAAGCAGCATTTATATTAAAGCACGTTGCAGGAGACATTGCCTGGTTATTGATCTAGTGTGCTAAAAACACTTCATAGGAATGATCAAAAAGCCCAAATACAACAAAATATTCAATTCAATGTATAGTTTTGGAGTGTAAGATTCACATAAAAGTTGCAAAACCATATCTGGAAACCGAGCTACATTGAAGTTAGGAAATATAATGATTTCCTTCCGATACAAGCCACCTGTTACGATTTGTGTAACAGAAGTTGGCCCCAGTGCAGTCAGTGCAAGCGGTTAAGTGTGTGCGAGTGGAGTGCCTTTTCTGATTGTGACTATTTTCAATCCACCACTGAAAACGTCATTGCTCTGCCCCCTATAAAATATTTTCAGGATGAAATTACTTTTACTGCTGTTATAAGATCCCAAGTAGCGTCACTTTACTTTATCTTCTATGCAAAAGACAAGATGGAAGCCTTTGTTTTCAGTACATTTTTGTGTGATGATCTAATGCTGCTCATGAAAGTTTAATATTAATTCAGAAACATTTTTAGGGGAACGAGGTGATCAAATATGAATCCGTAATGAGGCAGTAGCTTAACAATCACGAGAAAACTGAAATCACAGATGTATATTGGAAAAGGTCTGTCTTTTAGTGAAGTGATGCAATTAAGGTGATCATATTTATGCTATTTTTATTCAACCACATTGGATAGTTTGGTTATGTTGTGCATGATTATTGATCATGATCTAACAAATTCAATTAAATGACTGCTACGCTGATTTATTCTGCTTTGTCTTTTTCCTGTTTTTATGACCATTGTATCACCACAAAAAGGAAGGCTTTTTCATTGATGTGATGGGAGACAATTACCCATAAGATCAACTTGGATTACTGTCAAGTTTCTTTTGACCCTGGGTAATAGTGCCATTGAAGATCAGGGTCCCTGGTGATGGGGATAGGAATGTGGCCTTTATACGGCCGGACCAAGCAGCACTGGGCTTAAGTGGGACTACTGGTAGGGGCTTTGGCTGGACCATAATCAATCTTCTTCCAAGAAAGATGTTGGGCAGAAGCATAATAAAGATCATGGCAGAGACATTTGGATATAAACTAAACCAACAACCACCATGCTTTGTGTGCTGACCTTTCTCCCCATGAGTCAAACATTTGTGCCCCACTTCTCTCAAAGATATACCTGTCACTAGATATGAATGAAGCACAATTCTGCAAGGTCACCATCTTCAATATCCTGCATGGAGTCTTTACCATGAAGAAAAAAATCCTCACCGGTCCACCAATGCTCCCAGTAGGGGTAGTGCTAATGTCACTGGCCATGCACGATTGCAGGTCACCGGAGAGATAAAACAAAGCAAGATGGCACTTGAAGATCGAAATGCACAATTGTCACATCTCTATGATCTGTTCATGGCTTAAACTCTGCTCCTTTCCCATAAAATCCTTTTACGGCACAAAAAAATGGTGAGTTTGTGGATGCGTTCCGTGGGGCACATGTTAAAGTTAGGCAAATGTGCCTTTACCTTATTTACAGTATAGTCCTGATGCTGCTTACCAAAAGTCAGCCACAGCACTCATTACCTGAGATTCCCCAAATTTGAATACCACTGCACTAGAAGGAACAGCTAATCTTCCACTCAATGGACAGTGTCTTCATCCAGTGTGCATCCCTCTAGGAACTCAACTACAGGTTAAGACTGGGGATGAATCCTTGAGCACAAAGTATGTTTAAAACTAGGGCAGTGCCTTCCTCAATTGGACCTACAGCCTTTTCTGAGCACAGTATTGAGTACATCTTATTGACTCCAATGACGATTCTTTGTTTGGGAGAGGGACAACAGTCAATTGAGGAAATGTGCCAAAACATGTTGAACTTGGTTCAGCTCTCCTCACACAGGGTAAGGTACCAATGCAAGCTGGTTTAAATGACAATCTGTAGTCAAACACACAAGTTTGCAGGTGGATAAATAGGAGTAGGTGATAAACTGGGGCACATAAACTAGAAACCACACATTTACCTAGAAAAAACAAACACCCTCCAAATATTTTAGGTACCAGTGCTTCATTGTAGATGAAGGCATAAAACTAAAAGCATAACCACAAATGGGCAAATAGAAGTACTGGGGCGAAGGTCACACCATATGGTGCACACACTTCGTCTGCAGCCTCAAGAAACTTAAAGCTGTGTGCAGCAGTTCATGTCCTCTCTGAAGTCAAACCAAGGCGCTGGGAGTTGAGCGACTTGAGGAGAGAATTAGGGCAGTTAATGTCGCTACAAACAATGCTGTCATCATTGAATGATTTAAAGGTATACCTGCTGAAATGCATCCCTTTAGTAATTAAGTGTCATATAGGCCCTGCCCCTTCCCCACAAGGTAAAGGATGCTTGAATTAGTGGAATGGGCCCTGTTGTTTGATGATCTGTGAGAAGTGCCTGGAAACAGTTGCCTAAGTAGCTAATTTAACTAGCTGGGCCTTTAAAATTTTATGGATACGTTGATTGAGGCGTCGTTCATCAGCAAACAGTTTCACACCTCAACTGGCAGCTGGGGCCCCTGGCAAAGGGGGGGCAATGGCAGCCCTCCATAAAGTAAATAGAAATTGCAAACCTTAGCATATTCGAGTGGGGCGTTTCAGCGCGCAGCCATTAAGTTATCTGCCGGTTATTTATTCCTTCTTTTTCTTATTAGCACTGCGAGGAATATTATTCTAATTATGCCAGTCCAATCAGCAGTATTGCATGTCCGGAGCTCATTTGCATTAGCGCGAGCTTTGTCTTTCACACTGTGATACTAATTCAATGAGACATCAAACATTTCAATTGACCCCTGATGCCGGGGTCAGGCAGTTTTGCCCTTAAACTCTATTAGCACTCCAGTGTAATTGTGTTTGGCGCTCTCCGCGTGATTAACAGCAGCCGGGTGGCCATCAGAGCACCAGCGAGCAACACACTAATACGTTATTTTGTTCCATAATATCAATATGTGTTTATTCCGTTGTTTATGCTTGTCAAACGGCAGGGCTTTCCGAAATCCACTTCTCCTTAAAATATGGCCTTTCTCTATGATAATGGAGGAGTGTTTTTGTATCAAATGAAAAAGATGAAAAGGACTTGAAAGTTTTTAATTCCAAAATGGCCACCCTGGGCTTGCTTCTAGTTTGAAACAGTGTTGTGTCGCAGCTGATGATGGTTCTTGTATTAACACCCTTCTCAAGCAGCAAAATAGGTCTGACATTCGTAGAAAATTAGGGGCAGATTTACGAGCCCCTTGCGCCACTTTTGCGCCGCCGTTGCGTCACTTCTGTGACACAGCGGCAGTGTAAACCATGCACCACGTTGTGCTCTATTTACAACGTGACACATCACGTTGTAAAGCCTTGCGCCACATGAAACCTGCGTCAGGTTTCATGTGGACGTTCCGGTGCGGGGGGGGGGGGGCGTTCCGGAGCAGTAAAGCCTCGAAAAAGTGCCTGAGTGAAATCTACTAGATTCCACTCAGTCATTTTTCTGATGCCGCTGCGTCAACACCTTGCGCCTGCTTGAAGCAGGCGTAAGGCGTGATGCACCACGTCATGTATGGGCAGGCCACGAGCATTGCTGGAGTTGCGTCGTGCTTGCGACACGACTCCAGCAATGCGCCACCCTTCCGATGGGAAATGCGTCACGCATCTGTTTATCTTTGCGCCACGATGCGCCGCATAGTAAATGCGGCGCATCTGTGGTGGCGCAAGGGTAAACTTGCGTGATGCATCGTACCTGGCGCATCCCTCCTTATTTGCAGGGATGCGCCAGTCGTCATAAATCTGTCCCTTAGAGTTTTGTAAACTGGTGAAGTTAGTCCAAACCGAACTACACAGAGAGAGAATGAAAACTGAGCAATCACAACCAGTTAAGGTGGGGCCACCCCGTCCCAACAAACACAAATGGAATCAAATGGTGCGTTTTGCACATAATTTTCCAAATAAATTGACAGTAAAGTCAAATATTTTACGAGGGTTCAGAATTGTTAACAAATAACTATTCCGTTGTTTTTATACTTTCCTGAGTCAGTCTGATCCTTCCCAGGAATGTTTGAGTTTACTTGATAAATGATTTGATTAAAATCAAATGATGTATTAAAACAATTATATAATTTCCTTAGAAACTGTAGGAAAACTCGTTATTTCAGCTAGTTGATTTAGTCTCGGTACTCAACTTGACATTGCTTCCTTTAACTTTTCTAAAAGCTTTACTTTGTCCCCCACCTTGGTTTCCTCTTCTAATCTTGTGCCCTTCTAGGACCCTGATTACAAGTTCAGGGCTACATTCCAATATCTGTTCAAATATGACAGGGTTAAAAACTAGATTTGCATGATAATCATCAAACACTCGCAGGTTTCCCCTGATAGTTTATGACTAGTCAAACCTGCCAACATTTAAAGGGAAAGGGCTAGCAAAAAGGCACACCATGTGGAATTCTGTTTTTTAAATACGAATTTTGAATGCTATGTCTTGTTTAAATCTCGGAATAGGAAGTATTTACTAGATCCAATAAATACCTCACATTGGGAAAATAAAACAACCTCAGTAGTTTAAAATACTTTATTGAGACATTCAAGTCCATTAAAGAGCAAAAATAAAAAAATATGAAGAAGTATACAAGCATAAAAGTTTGTTTGACAACGAGCAGGGCCATGAGGTGGGTCTCACAGTTTTCCAAAGAGAGTATTAAGAACAACACCACCCTGAACTGTAATTGTGTTAGGGGCAAGCAATTGGAATTGGTACCAGATGCGCCATGGGGTCTATGTGACATCTGTTTACCCACAATATATATGTCCATGTATGCTGTATATCTGAAGCTTTTTCTGATGTTTAATAAAAAGAATTTTATAAAAATACGTTTGTTGAACACAAAAATTTGCTCAAATAAACAACAACACGCTGTGCAGAGCAATCAATGCGTGTAAAGCATAAGATGGAATGAACTCATAGCATAATATCTTTAAGATTCAGCAAGCTAGAGTCATAAAGCTTTTGCATTTAGATTGTATTTTCACCAGAGATTTTGTCCAACTCATAAAATATGTATGTTCTAAAATGGTGTGATCTTGTTTGCTGTATTTATCTACGTGGCTATTTGCAAAGATTCAGAGCTTCTTGAATAAGAGCTAATGGCCCAACAGTGCCATTGATACATCTATCTGGTTGACAATATACTGAATACGCTAGCTAAAGTAATGAGGACATTTTTTAAAAGCCAAAACAATAAATATTTGAACACCAATTGTAAAAGTACCATGCAAATTACGTCTTGAACTGAAAAACAAAATTGGGAGGATAGGTATTGGTTCTTTCGAATCCAAATCATTATCACATGCCGATCCCGATTAGTGTGACTGTGATAACCTAGCAGCCTCCCTATTATCTCAGTTCATTATTCGAGTTTTTGTTATACAGTGTGTGAGGAGATTACCTGACTATGTTTATTCTGCTCCTTAAAAGCCCCAAGGGGCAATCGTAATTAACACTACATGGAAGACAAAAGGTTTTAATGCCAAACAATGGAAAGTCTTTTCCAATAGTGTTCCTTTGCGCTGGCAGAGTTTATGTTTCCATTTTGAGTACAAAGGCTACACAGTTGGAATCCGTCCATGATAATCATGAGGAGTGTTAACGCCACTATTTGCTGCTTGGCTCCTTTTTAGGTCTCGCCTAGGCAGCGCGCATGCGCTGTCTCTCCAAGCCATCTAGTAATCCGTATAGCGAGGGTTATCCCACCTGTTGCTTCCCTGCTGCTTGCAATTGGATTATTTACGATTTCCGGCCTCCCTATTGTTTGCTGGTCCGATGCATCACTTCCATTTTTATCGGAAGCAGGACCGACCGACTACAGTTTCATTGCGCTGCAGCTGTTGGAATGTCATGTTTAGGGACTTCTTCTTTAAACAATTGTAGGCTGTATTTATCAGAGCGGCGGGTCGCGCTTTTCCCCCTGCTCGACCTTTTATCTGGGGCTCACCCTCTTGCTTCCACATGCTTAGCAGCTCTCTGCATGCCGAAAAAACCCCAAGCGCCTGCGGCAGGACAACGCCATGCACAGCCGTATCAGCACTCATGCTTTAAAATAAAATAAAAAGTGTGCGCGCATTTGAAAAACATACCACATCAAAAGTGTGCACGTTTAAAATACACACTGCAACGAAGTAAAGCAACTACGTTTTTCTTTTTGATGCTCTGCTTCGTTGCAGTATGTATTTTAAATGTGCACACATTTGATGCGGCCGCGGCTTTCACTTTCGTGTGCACAGGGACGAGTCCTCTTCACATCCACCCCCTACAAGTGGTGCATCCCGCTCACGTGCTGCTGGGTGGATCTTGTTCACCCCACACTACCCAACCCCACCATCTTCGGCGCCCTGCACTGTCTTGCCTGTCAGATTTGCATTTTGTGTACCACCCGCGCCTTCAGTTCTCTTTGGCTGTTATGTGTTGAGTTCAGGGTGTCATTGTCAGAATGGTATGGGGTCTGGAGTTAGTAACTAAGGCCAGAGGCTTCATACATTCTCTGTAGTGATCTCTGGGTAACATGCACATGACAGCGTGCATTCCCGAACAGCTCAGGCGGTTAACGTACCTGCAGCAAAAATTGGTTTATAAAAGCACCAAAGCCCTCACAGAAAGAGTGCTTGGGGCGAGTATGAGCTTGCTGCAGAAATCTGTATATGCTGGAGTACATACATTCTAACACAGGGAAAATAGTTCAGGGGGCAAATGCACCTGCTACGAGGATCGGTGTGTGAACTGCAAGTCTCTGGTTCCAGTTCAACCAGGGCCTGCAGTCATCCTTTCGAAGAAGCGGAAAGAGAACAGTTGAAAGCCTTTCCTTTTTTTAAAGACATTTTAATTGATTTCCATTCTACCTACCCGCCCTTCTTAGACTGATACTCTGCTGTTGAACCCTGTAAGGAGCTTTGACACCATACATATTTATCGCTGGTGTAATTGTTAATTCTGATGCTGTGTGGTATTGTGCTTCTTCTGTCGTAAAGCGCTCTAATCCCTCCCACAATGCCCACACTATACAAACTTCATGGATACGTGAATAATACAATAAATACATGCATACATACATAATGAGTAGTACTAGTACCTGTTTCTAGAACACCAAGATATTACTCAGATAGGTGTGGAAAACATGACGTGGTTATCGCTGTTATATTCTAACCATTAGCCGTACCAACTGAGACACTTCCGGAGATCTTCTAAGCAACCCCCCAGCCTCCACAGCTGCAAAACATCTGGAGGAGGCACGCCAGCAACACCCCCCATACACCCTGCCCCTGTAATGGGATTTATTTCACAGGACTTCCTGGTTCTACCCCACTGGCTCATTTTGATCTTAGAACATTTGTTGTGAGGACAGCAAGAGTGGCCCCTCCCAGAAGACCCCCTGAGGCCTGTAAGATTGACGCAAGCTTTGACAGTAGGGATTACCCTAATCACTTCCTGTGCAGCCCGGAGGGCCTGTGTGTGACTTCCAAACAGAGGACGGGGTGGGCACACACCTACTGCCCCTCAGTCCTGCCCCACCCCCAAGCAGATGCAAGGGGGTTATCCTGAAAAAGCATTAGCGGGGCAGCTAGCAGCACCCCCCACCCATGACTGGGATTGGTGGGCTGGCTGCATGAAATAATCTCGGTCTCTCTCGTGTCACATCAACAGTTGGAGATACAGACGGGACGGGAGGCCTCAGCTGTTCACTCGAGGCCTGGCATTCTGAACTCTGACTTGCAGGAGCGGGACGGCGAAGAGCCATAGATAGGAGCAGCCCCAGAGAAAACAAGCATTTGCAATGCAATATGGCTCACATTTACGCGAGTTTAAGCTATTGGCATTGTTAAATGACAATGCCTTTTATTTATGTTTTAAAAACCAAAATATAAATAAAAGGCATTGTCATTTACAATGCCAATAGCTCAAACTCGCGTAAATGCGAGACCTATTGCATTGCAAATGCTTATTTTGTGTCCGGGCAGTTTAAAATTACGCAGCCACATTCGAGTGGCCTGGAACAAAGGCTGAAGTCCTGAGTTTTTTGTCCGCTATTTCCAGTAATTTTATGAGGCAAGTAATTGCTTGAGGGTAAGCTTCGTTCAGGAGAAAGTTAACAGCCAAGAGTATTGACTGTGTTCCTTGTTTGATTATTAGGAGGCGTAACAATATTCTGCACTATATAATAAGAAGGGGCAAATGCAAACCAGGGGATCTAGTGATTCCTGTAGAGGCCACATATGCGGCACAAGTTGAGGTCGGGTTGGCGTATCCAGGGGGTAAAAGATCCAATGATATGTAACAATCCATCCGAAGTTGGCAGAACTTCATTTTATAAAATACGGTAAATGATTTAGTGACATATTTTTGGACCCCTCTGTTGGCGTAGCTCTTAATGACCACATCGGCATGCTTTCTTTTCATAAAGGATCGAAGGTTGTTATAAAGGATTCCATATGGACCTCTTTATTTAGGGTGACTTTAAACTGCTCATATGGCAGATTTAAATTCCACAAAGCTGCTACACCTTTCAACTGCAAGGCATCCTTAAGAGCCTTTGACCAGACAGTCGAAGGCCTGAGACTATTTGCAAGTAACATTTCTAGCCAAATAAGTTTTTTCAAGGATCCTTTATTGGCTGCCCGTGCTGAGTGTATTTCAGAAAACTAGCTCACAGCATGAGTAGTTGGTTGCCCAGCTTAAATTCCATCCTGATCTGGGACGGTGAGGAGTTGTGCAGGAGTTTGAAGAGTGACCTAAAGACGGCGTACTGGTCATTGTTCAAAAAGACGCCAAGCTTGCCTGTAAATGCTTCCGCGCCATAAGCCAGAGTTGGGATCAGTTTGACATTAATTATTTTCAGCAGTGGTTCAAGGGTGGGCTGATTTATGCTTTTAAATATGGCTCGAAAAGCAGAAAGTAGTGAAGCAGATTTCGATTTTAATGAGGTACGATGCTTTAAGTAAACTCCCTTATCGTCCATCCAGCATCCCAAGTGTTTATATTTGTTTCAAACAATCAGATGGGGTTTAATATCAAGCCAGGTGCCTCCAGTGGCGGCCCGCATGGCTCGCGGGTGAGGGGGCAGGCGTGGGGGGTCGTAGGGATGGGTTCCCAAAGAGAGGGTCGCGATTGTGGGAGGGAGCATATTTAAAAAAACACAAACTTTACCTTCCCGCCGGGTCCCTCTTCTCTGCTCCTGCTGTCCTGCCTCCGACTTCAGGAACAGGAAGTAGGCAGCCAGTGTTCCCTCCCCTTTGCCAATCACAACGCTGCAATGCAGCATTGTGATTGGTCTAAGGGCCGTGACACAGAGCTCAGGCAGGGGCTGGAGAGGTGGGCATGTTCTCCATACAGGCTGTAATGCAGCCTGCATGGAGAACAGGAAGAGTGCGCATGACTGGTTTGGGTGGCCCGAGCCCTGCTCCGAGAGCAGAGCAGCCCACCCGCCCACCCGCAAAGCAACACAAACATAAAATGATAATAACTGCAAGTTATTATCATTTTATGTTTTTGCTTCTCGCACTGCATGAAAGCAGTGGGGTGACACTCCTCCGCCATAGTGGAGGAGCCGCCACTGGGTGCCTCAGCAGTAAGTGCCACTAAATCAGAATTAATTATTACACAAATATCAATTTGAAAGATTTTCGGAGTGCATGCATTTATTCCCAAATATCAGCTATATTTTGTAAATAGACTCATTTTGTTGCAGTCCAAAAATCAGTTTGTCACTTTCTGAATATACACTAATAGTCTATAAATACCAATTTAAAATTTCCTGTAAATGAACTCCTCCTTATATCCCCCTAACTTCAACTTGGAATTTTTTGAAAACACAATAATTTTGTGTGCAAATATGAGCTTTTCATCTTAGTAAATTTAATGATTTGTGTAGGAAATCCCATTGTTCCTTGATAGCCCACAGATGCATTTTTCTTTCTGAAGAATCAGCATGAATATAGTAGACCAGAGAGATCTGGCTCAGTTAAGGATATTGGAACATCTGTGGCTCTTGATACTCTCAACCAATCTAGATTGCTAGAAGGGATCCAGTGCATTGACAATGAGTTGTTTGAGCTAAATGCAGCTAAAAGGAATTTCTTATCTTTGGCACAAACTGATTGGAGAATGCAGTGCCAATCATCAGTCCATGATGAAGATTTCTGTTTGCAATAATTCCAAAGCACAGCTGTGGCGCAACGCAGCCATTACCATCGGAGAAGAGGAAACCAGATGGTCTCTAGCATGGCATTCGCTATATTGATGACATAATCTTTAATGGCTCCCTCAAAGCATTCCTTGACCTAAGAAGGTAGCATGGCCTCCCTAATTCCCAGAACTGGTGATACCCTCAATTGTCCCATGCTTTGCCGACCATCCTGGGGAGGGCACAGATCGATCTACCGATCTACCTATTTCTGTGGGGTCATTACAGTACTCCATACTACATTGATTGACCATTGCATTTCCAATGCCACATCGTAATCGCTAAACACCGGGTGGGAAATACAGCTTAATGTTATGTTATGTTATGTTACAGCGTTCTTTTATAGCGCACGGCTACTCGAAAAGAGTGTCCCGGCGCTTTCCACCTGCATCTCAGAATAAAAATAACACAACACAGCAAAAGAATGAGAAAAAGAACTGAAACTGAAGCAATAAGAACAGCCTAAAGATTAAAAAGCCAGGTCTTCAGGCTCTTCCTGAACTGGAACAAATTGACAGTGCTGCGCAGCGAAAGAGGAAGCGAGTTCCACAGCTGTGGGGCTTTGCAGCTGAAAGAGCGCCCTCCCGTGCGGGCCTTCCTCACCCGAGGGACCACCGCTTTGTAAAGGGATTCCGAGCGCAAGGAGCGGACTGGTCGATAGAAGGCTAGTCTCCGCCGCAGGTATCCAGCCCCTGATCCAAACAGGGCTTTGTGCATCAGAGTCAGGGATTTAAACTGGATCCGCTTCCGGACAGGCAGCCAATGTAGCGCCTGAAGCAGCCCGGAAGCTCGGGCTCGTCTACGCAGGCCAAAGATAGCCCGGGCGGCAGAGTTCTGTACCACCTGTAGGCGCTGAACTAGGTAATCAGGGAGGCCAAGGAAGAGGGCATTAGCATAATCAAGCCTCGAACCGACGAGAGCCTGCACAGTAATACGCCTGTGCTCCTCAGACAGCAGGGGCAGGAATTTACGGAGCATTTTCAAAATTCCATAACAGGTGCCAGCCAGACCCAGAATGTGTGTTCGCAGCGATAGCTGGTTGTCCAGCTTGACACCCAGGTTTTTAGCCACCAAGGAAGACTGTGCAGGAGGGCTCATGTCGGACGGCCACCAATGCTGCCACTCCGGATCGACACCGCAACCAAAAAACAGAACCTCGGACTTGCTCGAGTTGGCCCTTAGACTGTTCCGTTGGAACCAGTCAAAGACCAAGTAAGACAGTCCCGAATTCTCCCTCCATCAAACTCCTGGTCTTTCCCGCATGTGAAGAGGAGTTGCGTGTCGTCGGCGTAAGAGATGATCTGGGCCCCATATGCTTCCACCAAGGCCGCCAAAGGGGACATAAAGATGTTAAACAACGTGGGGCTCAACACAGATCCCTGTGGAACCCCAACTCCCAATGGCGGCATCTCGGCAGAGCTCTGGGAAACCCAGACCGTCTGGCGGCGGCCTTCAAGGAAGGATGTAAACCACCTGAGCGCCGTCCCCCTAAGGCCGATGTCATAAAGCCTCGCTAAGAGCGCCCTGTGGGGGACGGTGTCGAAGGCCGCCGATAGATCTAACATGACCAGCATCGCCCTCCCGCCGACATCAAGAGTCTCCCTGATGATCTCAGTGACCTCTAGCAATGCCGTTTCCGTACTAAAATTAGGACGGAAACCGGATTGAGATGGATGGAGCAGATTGTTAGCTTCCAGAAAGCGCGACAGGACACCGTGGACGTGTTTTTCCGTGATCTTCGTGAGGGCCGGAAGAAGTGAAATTGGCCTATAATTGGCCAGAACCTCGACGTCGAGACCCGGTTTCTTTAGGAGGGGGATCACCATCGCTCTCTTCCAAGAGCTGGGGACCCTCCCCTCCCTCAGCGAGGCGTTGAGGATGGGATTAACCAGCGGATTCACCACCTCCGCCATCCCAGCCAAAAATTTGGCGGGGCAGGGGTCAAGTGGCGAGCCAGATTTCAAATTGGCCAACAGCTGCCTGGACACATCGCTGGAAACAGCAGGAAAATCAGACAGCACCGCCGTCGGTGTGTGCGGAAATCCGCACCCAGCCCCGGTGACGCCGCTTCCATCCTCCGGTCCTTCCACAAAGGAGGCCTGAATCGCCTTGATCTTATTAGTGAAGAAGCCGGCCAGATCACCTGCCCACGTATCTGAAGAAACTAGAGGGGGCGATTGGGAACTAGGGGTCGTGAACTCCTTCACAATGGTGAAGATCTCCTTACAGGAGTTCGCGGATGCCTCGATCCTCCTAGCCAAATAGTCCCTCTTAGCTCCCAGAATGTCCCGATGGTAGGCCTTCACCACCGCCTTGTAGGCGAGTTTAGCCTCCCCATCATACAAACGTCGCCAGGCCCTCTCGGCCACCTTACATTGGCTGCGAGCCACACGAAGAGCCTCCGTAAACCATGGTGCAGATTGCCGTGCCACCGTGGATCGGAGGGCTACCTTGGGGGCCAGATCGTCCAGCCTATCAATGAGCCACCGCTGCAGAGCCTCAGTGTCGCTATCCAGATCGCCCGAAAGATGGCATGGGTGATCCAGAAGCGCCTGTTCCAGCATGTCAGGTGTCACTCTGTGCAGCGCTCTCGAGGTCGGTCTAGACAAGACTGAGGCACTGTTATCCGGCCGCGCACTCTCCAGCACCGAAAATCTGATCAGCCTGTGATCGGACCAGAGCACCGGCAGGGTGTCAACCTCCGTAAGAGGGACAGATGAAAACACCTGATCCAGGGTATGCCCCTTCTCATGGGTTGGCCCCGACACGAACGGTAACAATCCCAGTGGAGATGTAATATCCAACAGTTTGACCGCATCCGAGTCATCCGCTACGTCAAGGTGGAGGTTGAAATCACCAGCCATGACGCAGTGCTGTGAGGTCAGCACCAACTCAGAGACAGCTGTCTGCAGATCTTCCAGGAAGGAACCCAAAGGGCCTGGTGGCCTGTAGACCAACAACCCCTTCAGGGCCTGGCCCGGGGACAGTCTGAGCGTGAAGGCGAGCGACTCAGCGCTCCCGATGGAATTAAGAGGGAGAACTGAGCAGGAAACGCTCTTTTTCACCACTACCGCCACTCCCCCGCCTCTACCCTTCACTCTATCCTGCCGGAAGATATTGTACGCCGGAGGAATGGCTGAGAAGACATCCGGATTGGAAGCCTCTCCCAACCAGGTTTCGGTAAGTAGCAGGCAAAGGGGATTTTCCCTAACAAGGAGATCGTAAATATGCAGGGCATGGCAGCCTACCGACCTTGTATTCAGCAGCAAACAAAGATGCTGTGCGCCAGCCGTTGCAGGGCGAGGAACATTAACATGGGTCCAGAAAGGCGTCCAGCCACAACACGGACAACGGCGTTTACCCTTAAATCGCCCCGGGAAAACGGAACGGCAGGAGCTAGAGAGGCCCCGCAAATCCCGCAACATCACAGAGGTATAACAGAGCATCTCAGCCAGTGTGTCACCGGACCAGCTTCCCCCGCCGCCCCGTCGCCTCCGGGACGCTGACGGGCAGGACTCCGGCACGACTCAGGCTAAGCGAAGGCGTCCACCTGCGCGTCACGCTGCGCGTGAGGGAGCGACTTTAAATAGGCTCTCCAATCAGCCCTGAGCGTGCGAGTCCGCTCCAAGATGGCGGCCGCCGCTGGCTGAGGTGTCCCAAACAAAGATGGCGCCCAAAATGACCCCCAGGACCCGGACCCACCGAAATGGTGGTGCTTGGCAGGCAGAAAAAGCCGTTTTTTAAATGCAGGTAAGGGGAGAGAGGGGCGCAGGCTACAGGCAAGCAGGCTAAAAGCAGGGAAAAATCAAACAGAAAAACGAACCTAAATACAAAAACCAGGCAGCATTAAAATACTCTGTGCTAGTATCAGCGCGAGTGCAGCGATGTGGTAGATGGTCTGACCAGCACCGCGCCAAAGCCCGCCTTAAATAGGCTCTCCAATCAGCCCTGAGCGTGCGAGTCCGCTCCAAGATGGCGGCCGCCGCTGGCTGAGGTGTCCCAAACAAAGATGGCGCCCAAAATGACCCCCAGGACCCGGACCCACCGAAATGGTGGTGCTTGGCAGGCAGAAAAAGTTGTTTTTTAAATGCAGGTAAGGGGAGAGAGGGGCGCAGGCTACAGGCAAGCAGGCTAAAAGCAGGGAAAAATCAAACAGAAAAACGAACCTAAATACAAAAACCAGGCAGCATTAAAATACTCTGTGCTAGTATCAGCGCGAGTGCAGCGATGTGGTAGATGGTCTGACCAGCACCGCGCCAAAGCCCGCCTTAAATAGGCTCTCCAATCAGCCCTGAGCGTGCGAGTCCGCTCCAAGATGGCGGCCGCCGCTGGCTGAGGTGTCCCAAACAAAGATGGCGCCCAAAATGACCCCCAGGACCCGGACCCACCAAAATGGTGGTACTTGGCAGGCAGAAAAAGCCGTTTTTTAAATGCAGGTAAGGGGAGAGAGGGGCGCAGGCTACAGGCAAGCAGGCTAAAAGCAGGGAAAAATCAAACTGAAAAACGAACCTAAATACAAAAACCAGGCAGCATTAAAATACTCTGTGCTAGTATCAGCGCGAGTGCAGCGATGTGGTAGATGGTCTGACCAGCACCGCGCCAAAGCCCGCCTTAAATAGGCTCTCCAATCAGCCCTGAGCGTGCGAGTCCGCTCCAAGATGGCGGCCGCCGCTGGCTGAGGTGTCCCAAACAAAGATGGCGCCCAAAATGACCCCCAGGACCCGGACCCACCGAAACACACAATTCCTAGAAGATGACCAGGGAATCCTCCTGGTGGACTATAGTACGGGGTTGCGGGAGGTGAGGCTTAAATATAGTTGCTTCAAAATTGTACAAAGTTTGCACTGGTCCCTGGCGAAAATATGTGCAGCCCATCTCAGCATGGACTATCGTTGCTGGAGATGCGGAAACGAAACAGTGACAAAGTCCATGTGTTGTGGGAGTGTACCATGCTCCAAGTTTTTTGGATGCAGATTTGTAATCACCTGAAAGAGGAGCTGCAGGTGTCTAGGCCATTGTCTGCTGTCTATTCTTATTACATGATACTTCTGATCTCCTCTCCCTGGCACATGTTAATAGATAGCGCTCTACTTCCCCTGGCATGGCCAAGATGAAGATCCTGCATCTCTGGAAGATTCCCCATGCCCCCTCATTCCATACCTGGCTGGAAAGTACGTACAATATTGCACTCTTTGAGAGATTAATTTATAAGTTAAATGGCAAGTTGAAGATTTGTTATGTGGTTTCAAGTTCCTTTGTCCGGAGAGGTGAGTGTATTTTCCCCTACCTATTACAGACACACCTCCCACATTCTCTTTCGCCAATAGCCTTCTAAAGCCCTGGACCTGCCTTGCAAACCTTTCCAGAGCCTATCTTACTTCTCGGTAGGAAGCATGGGCTGCCCCGTTGGGCACTGGGTTTTTCCATGAAGTTTGGCCACACCCTATTTTATGCTGGCAGATTCACAGAGCACCTGGGGTCGCTGGAGCTACCAGTGACCTGACCACTGCGGTAAGTAGAGTGACTGGGTATGGGGGTGGGATTACTTTGGTTCCTGGTTAAGGGGTAGCTTCTCCCTCCATAATTTCATTTTCCTTTTTCTTTCATAGTTTTAATAACGTATTTCTTACTTCTCTCACACGAGTCTGCATTTTCCTGTCCAATGATACATTTTTCAGCAATAGTCGCTCACCTTGGAGGGCCATGGTGTGAATTTTGCAATGATGCTGGAATATTAGCTGTTGCTAATATTCTGTTTCACACTGTGCCCGTTATTTTCAATGTTTGTTGTACACCTGGATTACTAGTTGGAAAATGAATATAGCCTTATAGTCCACCATAGTGGGTTACACTGGCCATAAAAGGCCCACTCAAGTGTTAAGGGCCTTTAGTAAGAGAGCCGGCCTTTAATGACGGTATAGCCCACAACGGAGGGCTTAAAGGTTATTAGAACACTCCCTAGAGGGTGGAATTTTTAATTAGTAAAACAAAGGCCTCGTAGAGCCCGAGGGGGTTGAAATCCCCTCAGGCTCCGTGAGGCCTTTGTTCACAGCAACAACTGTGAAAGGAAAACATTGGAATGTTGATGCTCCGGTCTTTTATTGGCCATTAGAAGCGGAGCACTCTATTGTCTTCAATGGAGAGCTCATCATTCCAATGTTCTAATAAAGAATTGCAATACAAACAAAAATACACACATTTCTTCTTCATTAAAGAACCTACACTGGCAAACAGTGTGTTTATATATCTAGTTTAAGTCTATGATACGTGCATGGTAGAGCTCCATCCAATTTGAAGCACTGTTTCACTCTTACTGACTAATTTGCTCCCTCGGTTATTGCAATAAGAATTTGTTGCTCCCACCCAAATGTATACTTAGAAAAGCAGGAGGCTGAACTTTTGTGAGAGTTGCTAATAACTAGTGGAACGCCTTGGTTGAGAGGCTTGAGTACATTAATCAACTTCTCTTTTAGTAGGAAAACATCGAAGGCACACATATTTGAGTAAATGTGTATCGCCAACGCTTAGTTTTACACACTATGTAAATACAGTGATCGATTCGTTGATTTTCTATTTTTTATTGCCTGTTAGTGCCTGGGGCCTGCTAAAAAAGCTGTAGATCTTATATGTTGTTTAAAAATGATCTGCCCATTTCTGCAGTGTAGCCACTGTCGACATGAGTATGGCTGCACACTTGACAGGCATGCAATGTTAATAAATAATGTTAATGTTAATAACTAGAGGTGGGCACAATGCATTTCCATCTGTTTGCTTGGGCAAATGTCACTGGTGACATTTTGGGCAAACCCACATTAGTAAGCTGACAAACTTTAAAAGATGGATGTCTTCAAATTTTGCAAACCCAGAGGGCTGACAAGACTCTCCTGTTTGGTTGGGAACATGACTCTGGGTGATGCTTGGAGCCAGGCCTGGAGGACCAGGCCCCAAGACTTTTTAATGGACATCACAGACCTCTCACTGGTGTTTCATTCAGCTGGTCAGCTTAGAGGAGCATACAAGGCGGGATCTTGCTCTGTGTAGGGAAGTTTGTACTGGCCTGTTCCACTGGGGCTTGTTCAGTCCTGCATGTCTATGGCGACTATTCACCTTCCAGGAGCCTTTTTTTTTTTTATCAAACTTTATTCGGCATTAACAAACGCCATAAAAAGTACAGAATAAAAACATCATATATTTACAATCTTCATTCTCATATGTTAGACCAATTAATCTTTTTACATCCTAAATTACTTAAGCACACTCCCCTATTTCTGCCCACTTATATCTTAGGGCAACCTTACTCTTGCCTGGTAAATCTCTAATAAGGGATATGATAAACAATAATTTGCAGGGCTTCCTTAATCCTAATTAATTATTCCCTCAGCCAATCTCTCTAGTTTCTCTTAACTTAAAAGCACATCTTAAAAAACATATTATACAGAATAGAGCCCTGGGGTCTTTAGCCATTTGTAAATAAAGAAGGGCCACATTTGCATGTTTAAATTTGTTCTCCTTCAACAGGTCAATTAAAAAATGGCGCCTTTGCAACGAATAAAAAGGACACAATAATACAAAATGAAGGGCATCCTGCGGAGATCGTTGATCGCAGCCGCAGGGGCCCTTTGGCTCAGAATTTTTTTTAAAACCCGCCGGTACGGCTAATAAATAATGTAAAAAATTGAGCCTAAAACGTGTTAATAAAAATCTATCATGAGGGTTATATATGAGGGACAAATATGGTTCTATTCCATCAGTGGTCCTCACCAGCCCATATGCTTTCACCGACTTTTTCCTCCAATCCATATCTTCTCTTCCGGTGACTTTGTGCATAAAAAATCCCTTTTTTACTACCTCCTTGTCTTTCCACGTTATTCTGTCTGGGTTGGAGAAGAGATCTTCGAGGCCTATTGCTTTAAAGGTGGCTCTCAAATATTTTAGCCAAGGGATGTTCATCCCCCTGTCCCTTTCCAGGCAGTTTTTAATTATCTGTCTGGAGAGTTCCGCTTCCGGATTAATACAAATTTTTAGCCAGGCCAAAAGTGGTCTGACCTGTACCTTGTCCTCTATATAAATGCTCGCACCTAGTTCTTCATGAATGATGCTTGCGGGAACACATTGTGGTAGCTTGAGCAAGCATCTCATAAATTTATTCTCCTGTAACTGCAGCTTCTCAACCCCCGCGAATCCCCACAATTCTGCTCCATATGTCGCTTTAGCGAAGCAGATAGAGTTATATAACTTCATCATTTGTTCTGGGGCCCAGCGTCCAATCCTTCTGGCAAAATTCATGAGTGCCCCTACGCTTGCCGCGAGCTTGTTTCCCCTTTCTTCTGTAAGTTCTTTAAAATTTAAGTGCCCATCGAATAGAATGCCTAAATATGAGAAGGTCACGACCTTCTCTATTTTGTGGGCGCCTATTCTGTAATTGTAGCCTTTATGGACCCTCCTACCTGCTTCTAGTACGTACGATTTCGCTAAATTAGCGCTTAGATCCAGATTGCTCATAAAATTGACAAACCCATTGATCAATTTTTGTAGGCCCAAAGGCGTGCGTGCCAATAAGACCGCATCGTCTGCGTAAAGCAGGACAGGAATTGGCCTATTCCCTACTCTTGACAAGTCTATTTTTAAATCCAATAGAGCTTTTTCCAGACCATTTATATATACAGAGAACAAAAATGGGGCCAAAATACACCCTGCCGTACACCACTGGTACAAGCAAAGGGTTCCGTACATTCCCCCTCTGTGTTGTACCTTACTTTAGCCATGGTATTCCAGTGGAGTGTTTTCATGATCTCTATTAGTTCTTGATCTGTCCCTAATGTGCTGAATAGATTCCATAGCTTCTCCCTGTTAACACAATCAAAAGCGGCTGTAAGATCCATAAAGGCAAGATAAACCGCCTCAGTACTAGCAATGGTATATTTTGTCACCAACAAGTACAAATTTAAACATTGGTCTTTGGTGGATCTACTTGACCTAAATCCATACTGAACGTCCGTAATGACGCTCTTCTCCTTTGCCCAAATTGTCAACCGATTTAAAATAATGCGCCCTAGTATTTTAGCGGTGACATCAACTAATGAAATTGGGTGATAGCAATGCGGGCTATCCCGATTTCCTTTTTTAAAAATTGGCACTATTATGGCTGTAGACCATGATCGGGGAAGCCCTGTTGCTATGGCTGCATTTATTATTCTGGTAAGAATTGGTGCCCATAGATCAACGTTGCTTAAAAAGAGGTCTGGGGGTATCCCATCCGGGCCCGGTGCTTTATTCCTGGTGAGTCCACAGATTCCTACTCTTATCTCTTCTAGATTAAATTCAGCTTGTGCAATCCTTTGTTTATCTCTAGGGGCCACTTTTAGGGCATTTCTCAGTTTCTTTTGTGCCAGGGAACATGCCTTATAAAACCATTTAGGATCGTTATTTGGCCTGCCCTGTCCTTTAGATGTTAATAGGCCGTCAATTATAAGGCCCAATCCTTCAAAGTGTTCTACCAGTTTTTTGCCATTTACTGCTAAATCTAGTCAATCTTCCATTAACTCTTTGCCCCCTATTATGAGTGATCTGTAGAACTCCTCGCTATCTATGCAAGTCCATTTTAAGCGTCTGCCCTGATCAGTGGCCGTCTCTACAATTGTCTCCCTTCCCTTTTTCTTGATTTTAGATAAGTTTGAATCTGCCAAAATCAGTGCTAAGGGCTTATGATCACTAAAGCCACTGATTTCAATAGAGAAATCTTTTATTCTTGGCTTCAATTGTTTTGACACCACAATAAAATCAATAAACGAGGAGCACCCTCTTCCCTTAAATGTTGGCGGTCTAAATTAATTTAGTCTTAACTCTAATAAATCTATGGTGTGCGCTAAATTGAGTGTATTTATCACCCGAGCTAACACCCTACCTTCGGGAGTATGTTCAAGATGTGGGCCCTCCTCATAATTGCAGGTGGTCCAGTCCTCCTTGATCGGCAATAAATTAGGGCATAAATGACAGTTAAAGTCCCCCACAATTAGAAACATAGGTGCAAGGGGCCCTAATGTCTTCTCATTCAAATCATTTAACCTTCCCTCAAGTTCCCTTGCACATTGACCACCCGCATTATAAAAATTAGCTAGGATAATATGGAGTCCCCTCATTCTTAGACTTAAACCCAGCATATTTTCAGTATTCCAATTCAAATCTGTCCAGGTTCCTACAATGGTTAGATCTACAAATATTAAAAGCCCCCCCCCCTTGCTCTCCCTGATGTAGATTTGCTTGCTGGGTCCCGAATTGTTTATACCCCTCTAAATGAAAATGTAAGTATTCTGTCTCCCACGTTTCCTGGATGCAAATGATATTGAAATTTTTGATGTATGCTATCCATTCCTGGTTTGTGAATTTGGTCGCTAGACCTGCCACATTCCAAGATACCAAATTCAATGTTCTTCCTGCACTAACATCCTCCCCAAATCGGACAGCTTCCAGGTTTGTGTGAGATATCTTCTCTTGAACTGTTTCATTTACATCCACCTTCCTAACCAGGACATTTTCCGCCTCATTTACTGTTACATTTTTTAGAACCCCCCTTTTGGATAGTTCTTGTCTCTGCCTGGTTTTTGTATCGCGAAGTCAATCTATTTCGCTAAGGCGCCTACCCCACTGAGGTCTCGCTTGTCTACTGTACTGATTCATGCCCCCCCCACTCAGCTCTCCCTAATGTCTGCTGTGTACAAAGCCTACCCTCTCCTTCTTGCTGCGTAGACTCCCATATTCGTCCAAATTCACGTCCGCTCTCTCTTATTCTTCCTATCTGGCCACTACATTCCTCCGCAAGCCGCAGATTTAAGCGAGTGCCCCCAAAATATGCGGGCCTATAATAGTAACCCAACTCGTGAACCTGGATATGTGTCTCCTGATGTGACCATATTCCCCTACAGATGTGATCTACTACTCTAGGATCACTAAAATTGATAACAATACAGTCCCCCCCTTTATTTTCTTTTTTTTACTCCCTCCTATCCAGTCCACTCTCCGTACATGAAGGATTTTACATCTTACCCCTCTAGGCAATGGTCTGTGGGTATTTAACCAATGGGTTACCTTGTTTTTCAGCTGGTCATAAGCTTCAATTTTATCACTCTCCCATGGTGGGACCCCAGTGAGAACCACCACACATGGGGAACATTCCGGTGGCAAATCTAAAATTTAATGCAATTCCAGATCAGTACCTCTGATCCCCCCCCTTTCATTAGCACTTATGACTCCTCCCCCGGCTAGTGGGAACTTCCCACTCGTCCCATTCCTCCCCAAGGAAACAACTGGGCATTCCTGTGGTATTGGGGGCACCGTAGAAGTTGTGCTTGTTTGGGTAGTAATAACTGGGATAGGGCGAGCCAACAGATCCTTCCCCGCCTCTCTCCCACCCGCACTGGGCAAATCTCCACACACTATTTTATTTTCCATCCCCCCCAAAGCGGCTAACACCAGTTTTTCTGTTTCAACAAGCCTATTTTCAATGTCTAAAAGTCTTGTTGTTAATGGCTCCAATGCGGCAGTTATCAGTGCCCCTAATTTCTGCCAATATGAGTCCTCCATTGTCAGTGTGCGCCTGCTACAATTGTCTTCATTTGTGAGGGTTAGTGTGACAGCCAGTGTGACCGCTGGCCCAGGCGGCTCTTCCGCCCTATGGTGTTCTCCTTGTGTTATTCCATGTTTTCCTCTTTGTGCAGCAGTTTTGGGCATCTTCCCCTTTTGGTGATGGGCTCCTCGCGGCACCCCTCGTTTCTTCCTTATAGCCCCTCCTTGTGTGGGAGTATGTAGATCGGGGGGGTCAGTGGGATCAATGGGCACCATATGAATGTCTGCTCGGGTCTCACCCATATCCTTCCAGGGATGTGACTGATTAGTAGCTTGTGGCCTATCTACTGCTGGACAGTCAACCATGTCCGGTACTGTTGGTGGAGTTAGGGGTACCATTTCAATCATTTGCTTAAAATCCGTGGCCAGAATAGGGTGACTCATTCTTTCCGGTGTACATACATTAGAAATGTCCCCCATTGACGACATTTTGCTAAGCTGCGGCTCTAGTGATAGTCGTCTCTCTGTGGCGGCGATCTCATTAGCCAGTACAGATGATGCCCTTGTGATAATCTGGTCCAGTGTTCCCGCCACATAATCCACACCCATTACTTTCTTACCCCTTCTTTCCTGTGCCGCCATTCTGACTGTGGACTACGACCCTTCAACTACAGTTATCCACACAATATCGAACTTCGGAAATGGGTCACCCTCTAGCGCGCTTCCTCAGACCGGTAGCTGGTAGCGTGTATTGCATCTCAGGGGGGTGGCCCAGCCCTGCCTCTCCTGTCTCCAACGGGCTCAAACGGGCCCGCCCTTGGCCTGGGCTTTGCCCGGCGCGTGCCCGCGCGCGTCCCGCAGGACCAAAGGGAGAGTCTGGGTAAATACACCTAGGCAAGGCGTATCGAGTGGGCGGCTCCTAGCCCCACGGTCTTCTGGTCCGCGTAGTTCTCTGAATCCGAACTCTCAGCCCCCAGCAGCTCCTTCTCACAACTTGCACCTTTGCTTTCAGCGAGTGTTTCCCGCAAAGCGGGAAACGCAAGAGGTAAAGTACACCTGGGCAGAGGCAAGGCGTGTCGAGTGGGCGGCTCCTAGCCCCGCGGTCTTCTGGTCCGCGTAGTTCTCTGAATCCGAACTCTCAGCCCCCAGCAGCTCCTTCTCACAACTTGCACCTTTGCTTTCAGTGAGTGTTTACCTTCCAGGAGCAAAAGCCTGGTTAGCCAGGGAAGTTAAAGCCTCCCACACCATTTGAGCCTATCCAGGAAGCCATATTTCTGTGACTATTAATCCCCAATTACCAGGTGTCCCTGATCAGCTACCGACCAGATGGTCCTGACCAGCTCCCAACTAAAGCTGTGGATACGATACCTCGGCTCGCTCAAACTGCAAACCAGAAGGCCCAAAGACCTAGAGCCACACACCAGCCTAGCTTCCTGGTGCCTCCACCTGTACCTTCTTGGAACATCCTGAAATTATGCTGACCTGCAAAGAGAGTGTGCCCACAACAATTCACCTGGTAGCTAAGGTCAGAAAGGGGAGGCCCATGTGCAACATGGTACATGGAGGTAGCTGTTGTTGTGCCATCACATGTCCTTCACACCAGGGGCACATGGACATTGGCATGAGCACCCATGGAGACAAGAACATGGTTCATTGGATGATTTTCAACAGTTAAGTAGTTGTTTTACTACTTACAAACCCCTAACTCAAATCAGGTCACCTACGAAAGAGCTAGAACGGAGTTCCCCATGAACATGGCGTGCACTAGGGGTGATGAAGGTGGCAGACTTCCATCATGTTCAAGTCAAGAAGCACGCTATTCAATGCCAAATAAGGCTCCACAGCACTGTAACAGTTTCGGGGCGATTCTGACTTGGAAGTGTAAAGTCATAATACCTTAAATGGTAGTTTTTTCCCATTGGCTCCTCATCCATATACCCACCAAACATCCAACATCACACCACCAGTGACGTAAAATTAATCTGTCTCACAACGATCTAAACCCAGCTTCCTGTCCTTGGTGGTGGGTAAGCAATATAACTAGGCTATTTGGTTTTAGGTTTAAACCTATAATAACTGGTAAAACCTCACCGAAAGGAAAATAGCCATCACTGGTGTAATCATATAAACCCTGAAAAAACACCTTTGCAACCACAAACTAAGTGCCATTCAAAGAAAGGAAAAGATGAGTGAAAGAGCCATTTTTATTTCGTCCTTAAGCGGCCAATACAATGTAACTTTGTTATACAAGGTAGTATCAAGAAAGACTGAGCTACCAATATTCTGCTTGAGTTTTGTTGTTTAGGGATGTCACTGAAACATTGTCTCTTCTTCCTTCTGCTTTTTTTAGGTTTGTGATCTTTGGTCTAAAGATGCAGTGTTTAGATGCATTTTTAGGTCTTATTTAGTTATTTTATAACCTGTAGAGAATCGGGAAATATCAAAATCATATTTGAAATGTTGGCTACATTTGAATTCACTGATAGGTAAAATGGCTGGTTTTCATTAGAATCTTTCCTAATATGTAGCATCACATTTACCCACAGGCAGAGAATGGGTGAAATCCTTTGATACATCTGCCCCCCTTTCTAGTGAGTCAGTATTGATTGTAAGGAAATTGCCAAACAGTCCAGCTTTCAAACATTCAATGCAAGATGTAGTGACAGGTATATGTGAAAAGAATGTTGTCACCAAGCATCTGAGGTAGTGGTGAAAACATGACATCAGGCGTTTGGTAAACATGGAACACAGTGCTGCTGAAAAAAGTTCCTCCCAAGTTCAATTAAGATTGGAGTGATATTGTTTGTATTTGCAGTAATTCAGCTACGTATATGAACAAGTTGTATGATGGCCTGTCAAAATCGATACCTGAGCTGAAGTGCTTCCCTGTAAGAGATCCTTGTCACTTGCTAGATGGTATGCTGAAAATATCTTTACAATTTTCAGTGTTAATGAAGAATGCTATTGACTTAGTAGTTCATTCTGGTGCAGTAAAAATGTATTTGGTCCTCATATAGCCTGTGCACACACTACCTATACACGTGCACTATCAGTGCAAAAAGCAAGCAATAATTAAAATTAAATTAAAATTCCATAAACACCGGAAAAACACTGTTTTTGTTGTTTTTAATGGCGCAAAAATGTGTAACCACTGATAACCACTGATAACCACTGTTTTTTAAGGTATTGAAAAAACTGAAAAAACCCCACCAGAATTTACCAAAAATAGAAACTGAAAACAGGAAAGCCTAAATATAACACTTGAGGAATTTTGTTTCACAATGATAGGACAAGCTGTTATCAAAGGATCAAAAATGAACATCGCTATGAACGCTTAGCTGTCACAAGCCACTTTTTCCTGTGGTATATTTTCTGACACCGTCTGCTTGAAATCCATGACGTCAGAAGGATCACAAGGCCATGCTTTCATGGTCTGTATTCATGCTGAAAGTTATGACCAAGAAAGTGTTGTCTTTCTGCTCATTAGTAGGTTTATGTCTTCCCCGAGCTTGCCTTTGGTCACCTCTGTTGTTGTTTCACAGGTATATCACTGCAGTCAAACTTTCCAATTGCCACTGTTACCAATGCATTCAGTACCCTGTAGGCACTGGGCTCTTGGAGCCAGAAGCAACAGCCCCATGGTTCAAACCCGACACCCTACCTCACAAGGCAAGTGAAAAAAATGATAAGAGTACTGACTCCCAACACCTCTCATGTTACTTCACAGAATAAAGTCAAGCTCAATAGGAAGTCCTTTTGCAGCTGATTTTGCCAAGCCCAAATTCAACAGACTGTAGGTAGGGATAGTATGAATCTTGTTCATCCATTTATGCATGGCACTCATTAGATGACAAGGTACTTGGCTATTCGTACTATCACACAGTAGATCATTCTGGGTTATTATTGCAGTGTCAAAACAATCTTGCCTCCAACACCACAATAACTATTCTAGAGTGAAATCACAGATCAAATTGACCTTAAAGAACATGAATCCCATAACAGATAGAGAGTGTACACCTTCCATTATTTCTATCAACTAAACATTGCCTAGTACAGCACCTCTGGATTATCTAATTTGATTGTCTTGCGCAGAGTAAGATTTGATTAGCATTCAATAAAGTGAACTAAACGAATATTGTTTGAGGTTTCTCTAAAAATGCACTAACATACGTTAATAAACTACATCATTAACTTGGAATTTTCTTAATCTACCAGCAATACCCCAAAACCCTTTTGTATCATGCAGTGAGTGTCTAATGTGGCAAAGTGAAATAAGATGTTTCTAATGTTATTATCTATTTTACTCTAATAATAACACACTAAGCTCTAACTCCACATCCCAATGTTCATACATTATATTCCTAACAAATCCTAAAATTAACACTTTACTTACTCTATCCTAATACTCACAGATTAATTGACCTATTATTCAACACACAATAATTTAAATTGCTAATCAGTTAATTATTCACAAACTCATTGCAGATTTTGAAAGAGTCTGTCATTGTAGTGACACAGACATTTATTTTGAAAGAGAATGAAGTTTGGAAGCCTAAATCTGCTAGAGCAACATCATTACATTGCGGCCACATTCCCCGACAACCTACGAAGAAACCACAAAATGTAACCATGTAACAGTTAGTGAAACATTTAATTTATTGGAGAAGTTAACTTAGCTTTAGTAGCATGTTCAAGGAAGTTCTGGAAGTTTTCATATCGGATTGATACATTGATTACTACTGCGTTACCATTTTTGGTGAACACAACATCCAGTTTCCTCAGTTCCTTGGCTGTTCTTTAAATGCGGTACTCTATATGTTACCCACCCACCTCATTTCATTCTATATATAAGAAGCTCCAAGATCTTATTGTATCCTTTATTCTTATTTTGTTTGTTTTGGAACATGCTGCTGATACATATGCAATTGTATCACAAACATCTATGCAATACCAGCAGGTAGTGAATCATTGCTCTCTCCATTTGGTAGTTGTCTTACTTGTATTCATGAGATTTGCTCTCAACAGACGTATCGCAATATATTGATTTTCCTTTATTTTCATATGCGTGGTAATCCAAAATTTGAGCTTGGGTTGTTTCCTATGTAGTGTTCGCCATTTTCCTGCACAAGTAGATTTTTCTATTTTTTTAACTACTTTTTTCTTTAGTCATATAATGCTAACAACTTGTATGGGTAGTTCAGGAAACAGCTTTCATCCACCCTTAAACTGTGTGGTTTTATAATATGGTCTATTTTGCCATTTATTATTTCACCCGCATACATAAATGATTGAGCAATGTACAGGTCTCGAGCTTCTCCGAGATATAGCAGGTTGTTCACTTTGTTTATGCCTATTGATGTACATAGTTTCGGAATTGCAAAACCACCATTTGGTCTTTTTGAATACAACTATCCATCACATGTATTGACTGGTAGGGTGCTAAATAGTAATAGTCGAGTTTTCAATTAGAATTTTCGTCTTTACACCTGCCATATCTAGTTTGTAAGGTTCTTGGTAGTCAAGTATTAAAAAAGTATTTCAACGTTTTTGGGTGGGTTTGAGTAGTAATTTACCTAGCTTTATAGCCCAGTTCGTTAGTTCCTCGTTTACTTTGTTGTTGTTTATATGGCCTATGTGAGTTTAATCCAAGTTATTTTTCACTGTTGTCTGGTTGTATGTTATTTGAATTTTGCTTGTCAAATTGCTGTGGTTTTAAGTTGTTGACTGTGATTTTGTCTTTTTCATGACTTATAAAGAACCCATGTGCCTCCTTGACATTTAGGCTCTCATTCTAATGTTGGTGCGCCCACCACCGATGGCCCATCGACATCTGCAGAAGTGGTCCGATCGCTGGATTATGATCTGGCGGTCAGAGGCATTGGGTGGAGGGACCAATTGCTGCTTTTCCGATGGGCTCAAGGAGCCGGTCGGAGAAGTGCTGGGACTGTAATCACTACAATAGGGGCGGTGCCTACTCAGGCACCGCCGTAGGGATTCCAATGTCCATTTCCCTCTCCCTTTCACAGCAGTCCAACAGCCATGAGAAGGCAGACATAAAGGGACTTTTGGGGCCCCAAGCAAGGGCTCCCATCTACCCTGGGGCCCGGAGAGCACATGTGGTGCATTCCAAACAACCATGCACTCTGTGCCATGCACTGTGTGGTGCCTGGCACACGATGCACAGATGTTGGTAAACAGGCATTTTGCAACCATTGCTTGTGCTGCGGCTCTTTTCCAGGCTTCAGCACAAGCCACAGTTGTAAAAGGTATGTTTCTGCCTTCATGGCGGTCGAATCGTAATAAGGTGGGTGGAGCCGCCGACTACATGTCGAGCGGACTCCATCCCGGTAGGATGTTGGTTGGACACTCATCCAACCGGCATGATAATGAGGGCCTTAGTTTTAGGTCGGTTGACTTGCTGAATCTTTCAATGACCTTAGGGTTACTATTCATACCTTCTCATATTTCACTGAGTAATATGCCAACTGCAAAAGCTAGAGCAGTCAATTGTTCTATGATTCCTAAGGACCCTAATGTAAAACTGTTGCTGTTTACTTGAAGATCACAGAATAAATGGTTCATGGCAATATTGAACCATAGTGAGGACAGTAAGTCACATTTCTTACTGCCAGATTTCAGTGTTAGTCCCTGTGTTGATTCATTGTTTCTTCCCTTGAGATATGCTGTTAAATCATCTATACACCAGTCTTTTATTGAGTCACAAATACACAGTGGGATTCTCTGCCTTTCAAAACTTTGCATGATGTGATGACTGACTGCCAGAATCAAATGTTTTCAAAATGTAAAAGAACACCACTGCAAGAGAGTATCTGTTCTTCCATACCCCATTTATTACATTTTCCAGGAAAGTCAGGTCCCCAACACACCCCCTGCCCTTCATGAAGCCTTTCTGTCTTTGATTCATGTCTGTAAAGCAGGTCATTCTTTTGTCAAAAATGTTTCTAGCTGCATCATAATTGTTGTACCTATTGTAGTCACTCTCCAATTGCTTATTTTGTTGCGTTTGTTTCCTGGCACATATTTTGGAAGTAATTAATATCGACTTGTTCCTTCAAATGGTTTCTGGAATTATTCTAATTTTCAACGAAGTTGGTAAGATTCTGGGCAGCACTCTTGGATATTTGGTATGTACATTGCACAGATAGTTTAAGATAACATTGTGAGGACCAACCACTTTGTTCAAGTTGACTTGTTCAAAAGCTTGTGCTATTTCAAGAGCTATGACTTCATTGCACAAGGTTTCATAATCTCATTCCCCTGGGATTTGGGCATTTGTGGCAGATGTGGATAGTTCTTATTTTCTTTTTCAATTATTTTGTTGTACCTCTTATAAATGCCATCCATAGTGACCCGCCATGGCATCTTCATCCTCATCAGTCATTATTTTGGTAATTGTTTTGGGTTTTTTCGAACATAATTTGGTATTCTTTAGAGCTGCCCTTTAAATTTGACTTTGTTTTTATGATTTTTGTTGAGCTTTGTACTATTCATAGGTATGTTGCTCTGAAATAGAGTATTATGATTTTTCACCTTGAACAGTGTTCTTAGGCTTATTACCTCTTTCATTAGGTGTGTCAGCTTGATTATGGTATCAAGCTTTGGCTGGATGTCACTGATATTTTCTGTGATATATGTTACAATTCTTGCCATTAAACCCACACCACCTTCATGGTGTCAGGGATTTTCAGAGTATTTTTGCACTTCATATGTTTGATCTTCGAGATCATAAAAATCTGATTTTAGAAGCTTTTTGTCAGTTTATAAAGTCTCTACAGCTTTCTTTCACTGTTTCATCGGTTATTTTGGTTTCATCATTCAAGATGCTTTCTTAGTACAATGCATATGAATATTTGCTACTACCACCAACATGTTCACCAATGGAGGCTAAACCCAGCACTCATTCCGGGCTTCTATGCGCACTGTAGTGACCCCCCAACTCATTGTGGCTCTCAGTGCTGGTGATGGCTGGTTATAGGCCCGACACTTCAGTACCATTCTTTTTCAGGGCTACTTGATTTGGCTAGTATGTTTTTACACATTAGCGGATTCCGACTTCCATATTTATTTATTTATTTATTTATGATTTGTAACGCGCTAGAATCGACTCTAAACAGAGTATCTCTGCGCACAGAAAATAAAAATAAAAAAAGGAGAAATAAAAAGAAAGAGAAACCAGCAGCAACAGATCAGCATACAGTTCAATTTGATTAAAATAGAAATGTTTTGAGTTTTTTCCTAAAATTAAGATGTTCTGGGCATTGCCTGAGCTCAAGAGGAAGTTTATTCCACAAAGTTGGTCCAACAACCGAAAGAGCTTTACCACCTTGTCTGACCTTCTTTGTGGTTGGGATTTTCAATAAAAGTTGTCTACTTGACCTAAGAGAACGTGTGGGATTATATGGGATAAATGTATCCTTCCAATGGGAAGGTCCACATCCATGTAGACTCTTATGGATCAGACAACAAGTCTTGAAATGTATTCTCTTGCGGACTGAAAGCCAGTGTAATTTATCCAGGAGGGGCTTTGATGGCGTTCTTGGAGGGGCGTTCAGCACAAGCCTTGCTGCAGTGTTTTGTATCACCTGGAGTTTTGCTAGGACACTCTCATTGGCTGACAGCAGAAGTCCATTGCAGTAATCCAGGCGACTCAATACTAGTGCCTGAACCAGGGTTTTTCTGATGGAGTCCGGTAGAATTGGAAAGACTTTTCGTAGGAGTCCAATAACATGGAAACATTGGCCAACCACCCAGTTGCCATGTTGTTTGAGAGTGAGCTCTCGATCGAGACGAACACCTAGGTTTTTTACTACCTGTTTAGGTTCTGGCACTTGGCCAAGCTCACATGGCCACCAGTCCGATGTCCACAACGTTCTTACCTCCCCAAAAAGCACAACTTCGGTCTTATTTACATTGCATTGGAGATAGTTAGATGTCATCCAATTTGCCACAGCCTTCATGCCTTCGGAAAAGGCCGTCTTCACTTCATGTGTGAGCCTTTTGAAAGGGAATAAGAGCTGGGTATCATCCGCGTAGGAGACGGGGATGAACCCAAAGTCTCTCAGAATTCTGGCCAGGAGTGCCACATAGATGTTAAAAAGAGTCGGGCTCAGACAAGAGCCCTGTGGCACCCCCTTCGTAATGCAAGTCTCAGTCGACCGAAATGAGCCCATGTTGACAGCTTGAGTACGGTTAGATAAAAAACTCTTTAACCAAGCTAGTGCTGTGCTCTCGATGCCAATCATAGTCAGACGTTCGATTAAGATTTTATGGGATATCGTATCGAACGCTGCCGATAAATCTAATAGTTCCAGGATAACAGAATATCCTCTGTCCTGGTACATGTGAAGATCATCTGTCACCGATAACAGGGCAGATTCGGTACTATGTTTTGGTCTAAAGCCAAACTGAGAGCTGTCTAGCCTACCAGTCTGTTCAACATAGTTTGATACATGTTTATTGACGTGTTTTTCTATAAGTTTCCCCAAAAAGGGAAGTAGGGAGATAGGCCTAAGATTAGACATATCAGTCCAGGGAATGGAGGGGTTTTTCCTGATAGGCCTTACTAATGCTTTCTTCCATTCCCTAGGAACTTGACCCTCCACCAATGAGAGATTCACAAGACATTGAATCTGTGGGCTAAGAGTCTTACCTACTATCGGTACAATTCTGGCCGGGATGATGTCTGCGGGGCTCCCACTCTTAATCTGACCTAAATAGCATTCAGTCTCTACCAGGGAGATGGGGGGAAAGGAGCCCAAGGCCATTGATCCTGATTCTTTTCCTTCTTCCCGGAGGGAGGGTATATCTCCTGTGATAAATAGATTGGATTTAGTAATGTCATCATGTATCCTATTTATTTTGTTGGTGAAAAACTGAGTGACTTCGTTGCATAGTTGTTGTGATGCTTGTTCGGAAGTTTCACAAGCAGCTGGTTTCACAAACGACTGGAGGGTTTGGTATAGAATCCTGGGAGTATTTCCTGCGGCAGAGAGAAGAGACTCAATATGAGCTTTTCGGGCGCATCTAATTTCTTTATGATAGGTGGTGAGAGCTGCCCAATAATGATTCCTGTCAGTTTCCTCATGGGTCATTCTCCACACCCTTTCTAGCTTCCTAGCCAGTTGTTTAAGTGATTTTAAATGCTCCGAAAACCATGCTTCTTGTTTACGAGCTAGGCGTGGTTTAAACGTTTTCATAGGGGCAATGCAATCGACCGCTTCAAAAATGGCATGATTATAATTGGCTAAAACCGTATCAACATCATCTGCAGAGCCAATGTGAGGTACGGTAAATTGCTCCTGGAATACTTCAGGGGAAACCTTATGCCATTGCCTGCGTCTAGTAGGAAAGGTGTGCACCTGCAAGGGGGCTTTACCTGGATGTGAGGTATGGAATTCCAGAATAAAGTGATCTGTCCAATTTACTTGTGTTGGAGGAACACATGTCAAAGTGGAAGATTTATTAGTAAAAATGAGGTCCAGTGTGTGACCAGCTAAGTGTGTAGGACCAGTATTCATATGAGTTAGTCCAAACAAAGAAAGATCAGTCAATAGGGACTGTGCATCTCCATTATCCTTCAGGTCACTGTGCACATTGAAGTCTCCTAGGAGTATAAATTCATTCTCTGAGTCAATGTGTCTAGCTAGTATCTCCAGCAATAAGATGTTAAAGCTGGCACAGGGACCTGGGGGACGATACACTAGTGCCCCTTTATAGCTGGTTTTATTAGAGATGCAGACTTTAAAGACCAGAATTTCTAGCTCTGGAATACTCATTTCTTCTAAGATGGTGATCGAAAGATTGTTTTTATATACAATCGCAATACCTCCCCCAATCTTAGCTGGACGATCTAACCTGACTATTTTTTAGCCTTCTGGAATCCCTAATGTAATAGCTGGAACCGAGTGGGGTTTTAGCCAGGTTTCTGTTAGATAGCAGAGTTCCGGTTGCACCGAGGAAATCATGTCCCATACTTCACTGTGATGTTTAGACAGTGATCGGATGTTACACAACAGGTTTCTGCTCTTTAACAAGCCCTGTGAGATTATTTTTCGGGTAGTGGTATCATGTGGAATACAACGCAATGTTTAGTTGTAAGATAATTTAGGAATATTATTTAAAAATTCAAAATACAAAAACCTACAAAACGGACAATTTGTGACAATATATCTCTGAGAACTTTGGAGAGTGTATCAAATACATTTTATTTATATCATATTATTTGTACATTGTATATAGAATTCAAATCATATTCACATGTTTCGGTTATTTTTAAACTCAAAACAGAAGATCGAACATTTCTTTTTTACTCCTTATGAAGTGAGTGAGAAACTTCAACATAACATAAGAATTCAAATCTTTTTTGTCACTTAAATTACATACAGAAAAACAAATTACATTGGTGAGTTGTTGTGGCAGAATCGTTGGTATATCCAAATTACATATAGAAAAACAAGTTGCACTGGTGAGTAGTCATGGCAAAATCGTTGTATATCCTACGCGCGTTTCGGCTGTGAAGCCTTCATCAGGATGCCATGTGCATGTGCTTTTGTTATCCTCAAAGAAATAGCACTATCCCCCAATGGAGAAGAAAATGCTGACGATCCGTCGCCGGATAAAGATGCCAGAATGATGAAACGGGATGCCCTATGGTGTTATGCACGCAGCGAGAACGGGAGGGTCCTCAACATGCCGGTAAGGTCTGTTTTTATGAGGCCCAAGGTTTGTCTCTATGTTCTGGCACGTCTCGTACTCATCGACCGCAAGGCTGGCTGGGTGAAGTAACCACAACGCAATGGACAGTGAGGGGCTTGATATTGACATTTGCGACGTGCAAATGGTCCCTCTGGAGGTACTCCTCCTCCTCCTGAGCAACCCAGGAGCGGTGGCGTCCAAATACGTAGTAGCTCCAGTTTCGAATATCTTACCAAGGGCCACCACCTTTCAATCTACATTAACCAGCACCTTTTCTTGAGTACAATGATCAGTGGCATCAGGTGACCTAAACCAGCCTTTGGGGCATCCTGCATTACAAAGCCTGCTTATCAAAAGTTGCCCATCTGAATGTATCATCACTGAGATGTGCGATCAGCGTGAGGTTATCTAGAGTAACCAAAGTGGCCGAGAAAGCTTAGATTGTTCTTGATAAATGCATACATCCGAGTAGTTCAGAGCTCATCACCATGAATAAGCTCTAGAATTAACACAGTTATCCAACTAACTAGATGGAGCAATTTAAGTTCTTTCACAGTATCGCTATAACGGGTGTGTGTACTTTAAATTGAATGGCTTAATGGCAGCATGTACAAGGTAGCTGCACCTAATGGAAATGGAGGAGACCATGTGCCCATCCAAACTGACCTTTTCACCTCAAGAGCCTGTGGTCCCTGCAGGGGCTGGAAGAACAGAACAATCACACCAGCACCGATAGCCCAGTGTGATCCACAATGGTGCATGGATGAGCAATAGTCAAAACCAAGTCAAGAGTGTGACAGTCCCCTTCTCCCCCACAGCCAACCATGACTATTTGGGGAAGGTGACTAGGATTTCTTGTAATTAGTGTACCCATGGTGACAGATTGGGGCTTCTGACCAGAGGCACCCATCCTCATAATGTCCCTGTTGCAAGTAAATTTTAAATAAGCCCTCCGTTGGACTTCCAGAGCAGCCCGGAATTCCAGACTTTGAGTTCCATCCACGAATCATGAGTTTTCTTTGCTTACAAAACCTCAGAAGTGACATTGACAGATTTTGCCCAAGCCTGCAAATGAAAATATTACACAGGTTTTATTTCGCACAGCTGCATTATTAACGAGGAGACCATATGCCATCTCAATACAGGGATTTCTTTACTTGGTCATGCAAATGCCACCAATAGAAGGCCAGGGAAAAGATGTAAACCTTCTTCTAAAATAGCGTTACTATTCCTTTCAAACATTTCAACAATGGCAGCTACAAGTTTTTCCTTTCAAAGCAACAAACATTTCTGAACAATATTCTCAAGTTTGAAAACAGAAGTATGCTACCTTAACTGGAAATATGGTCTGAAGCTTTTACCCAGCATGTACTTGTGAAACATAAATGTTTAAGTGTGTGCCATGAGTCAAATGCAATCATAAAATTCAGATGAGCCTCCCAGGAGAGGCACCTGCTTTCATGAATGCAATAATCTTCCCCTTACAGTCGGTCAATAGGAAAAGAGCCCAGCTAAGCTTCCGACCAGATGGCAGATATAAAAAGCATTGACAAAGCCAATAGGTCTTGCCAACGTAAGATGTATTGGCTTTGTCATTGTTTTTTAGCAATGCTGCTGTGCAACATGGCTTAAAGTAAAAAAAATATGACACGGGCAACGCTGGCCGTGTCAAGGTGCTTTTTAAAATTTTTATTTTCTTACTTTCAGCCATGTTGCACAGCGGCCGATGTGCAACATGTTTAAAATATATTTTTAAAATACACTATCATGCTGATGTTTTAAGCCCAGCACATCTTTATGTTATGGACTGCCCGCCTGAAATTGCCTCTGCTTCCATGTAAGCCTGTAGGGAAAATATATTCCCCACTTTTTTTCAAAATCTCCTGCTTTGCAGGTTGAAAATGTTTGCAAGTATTATAGAGCCAGCTTCTTACAGCACTCCATACTGATCATTTCAGGCATTAATTGCCGTCTTGCCTGTGGGATTACCACAGTAGCACAGAAACAGCCAACTTCACTATCGTACTTGGGGGGCGTGGCATGCCGGGCAGCGGAATGGTGGCTCTCTAGAGTGCTCCGTGGGCCGAGAAGACATTTGCCATAAATCCGTACATAACTAGGTTGGACTTATGATTTTAAACATTGTTCGAACACCAGAGGCATCGGTGGCATCGTTCGGGAGGACTGCGCTGCAGGACGGGTGCCTCCGTGACTGTTTCTGGGGCGGAGAGACGAGTAGCGGGACGCATCGGAGCAGGCTGCGATCCCCGGTCGCGGCCGGGTGAGTCACTGGAGGCTGTGGATGCGGGCTGTGTCTGCGGGGGCCTTTGTTCGGCGACGTGGGAGATCCGACGCTGCTGGCAGCGGAAGCGCTGGGGGCAGAGATTGCTGCCGCTGACGCGGGCGGGCGTGGGGACACAGCGGAGACTCAGGAAGAGCGCTGGTTATCGGAGTGGGCCGTGGAGGCCGCCATTTTGTACGAGATTGCAACCTCCATGGAGATTTAGCAGAGAGGACCCTGACGTGAGTGATACTGCTGGCCCCGGTGGAGATAAGGCCCCTTGGGGGAGGAAGTCGCTCGCCTGGCTCCCTGTAGGCGACCTTGATATATGGAGAGTTGTCTCGTGAGCGAGCGGTTGGTGGACTGGCAGTGTGCTGTGGCCTGGGGAGTGTCGACCTGGTTAGATGTGAGCCTTTTCTCGGAACTTGGCTATCCAGCGATTACTTGGCTGGTTCACGCTCTGCAGCGCTAAGGAGCACCCCATTGGTTTTTGGAGAAGAGTCACTGTCTGTTCGTGTCCACTGCGGCTGGGACCCGGGGATGATGCAGGAGATAATGGCCGACTGAGACCTGAGTATATGTGGAGGTGGAAGCAGTCCACGGCGCCCATACCCAAGAGTTTGGTTCAACTTCGCTGTACGCAGGGAAACACATCCATTGCAGCGCCGCGTACCGCGACACGACTGGTACTGAATCGTTGGGACTCTGCGGTCACTGTACAAGTATGGGGAAGCAGGACACTAAGCAGCCTAAGCTTAGCTTCGAGCAGCGCAGGTCGACCAGGCAGGCGGAGTCGGATGCGGAGTCAGCCTCTGGGGGAGCGGAAGGGGTGCAGCATGAGGATCGTGGAGAAGACATGCATACCCTTATGCTAGAGATGTGGTCCAGCTTGCGCACCATTGACGCAAAACTAGATACGCTGACCACGCAGATGGAGTTGGTGAAAACCCAAGTCGGGGTGCATGAACAGAGGCTAGACGTTCTTGAAAACAAGCAGTCTGACTTCCACGAGTTCCAGGTCGAAACCAAAGACCAGCTGTTGCAAATGGATAGACTGCTGGGGGTGATCAGGGCAAAGAATGAGGACTTGGAAGCCAGATCGCATCGAAACAACATACGCATCACTGGTGTTCCGGAGACGACGGCTATCACTAAAATGGAACACTATGTTACGGATTTGCTCAAAGAGTTATTTGCTGATCACTTATCTCCTACGTTTGCGGTAGAACTAGCTCATCGCACCCTGGGAGCGCGTCCGCCGGTGTGGGCTCCGCCGCGGCCGATTCTGGTGAGGATTCTCAATTATCAAGACCGGGATGCGGTGTTGCGACAGGCTTGGATCAAGGAGTCTACGGTGCACCAGGGAAATCAAGTTGCGTTTTATCCAGACTGCACCCCGGCGGTCCAGGCGGCCCGGAGGGAATTTTTGGCAGCGAAACGAATCTTGCTGCAGGCACAGGTTCCCTATTCCCTGCTCTACCTGGCCAAACTTAAAGTGTCCTATGATGGCTCTGTTCACTTCTTTAATGACGCCAAATCGGCTCTGAAATTCGCTAAGCATTTAGGAGGCAAGTAGAAGAAATCAAGTCTTCGTAGTGGAACTACATTGGCCACTCAGCTAAGTGATAATGACTGATTTAAATGCTCTGTTATTCCATTTACGTGGCACTTCCTTTCCTGATTATTTGCAGAGACATTGATATTCAGTTAATTGGGGGTTAGGGGCGTTACAATGATGTAGGTTACTTGTTCTTTAGCACTATATGGATGCTGCTGTAGGCAGGTTATTGGCCAACTAGGATGTATCCAAGGTGGGTTCTGTGGCCCTGTTTCGCTCCTGCACGCTTGTCCTGAAGAGTGCTCCCACTATCGGGAGGTGACTGATTGTAACAATTAGTATGATAGGTGTTGACCATAACGCTCGAACCACGAGATCATTCTAGTCATAGTGATACGTAGTCCTGTCCTTGCAGTCTCTTGGCCACCCCACTTCGGTAGTGTTGTCGCTCGGCACTCACGCGTTCCCCTGGGAGAGTTCCCAACTAATTTTTTGTTGATGGGGTGTGGGGGTGGAGATATACTTCAGCCTAATTGGGGGGTTGTTGTGGGTGGGGGCTGGGAGCTTAGGGCAGTTACACATTGGCTTGGTGGAATGTGGAAATGTGTCGATTGGTCTGATGTGTGGATGACAGTAATGTTGGTGGACAAGGGCGTGACAAGAAATGGTATGTGTGGTTGTGCCTTACAATCCACGAAAAGGTAATACATTGTTTGACCTGGAACATTCGTGGATTGAATGACAACAGGAAAGCCCGCATGGTGCATGCTTACCTTACGCGACACAATATCGATATCTGTATGTTGCAGGAGACCCACCTGCAGTCCCTGACCTCAATGAGACTTAGGTGGCGGTGTTGATTAGGCGGGGAGTGGAGTGGAAGGAACATGAAGTCTACACAGACCCAGAGGGTCGCTACATTGTTTTGTTGGGGTACCTGGACGGTGTTTTGATGACTTTGGTGGCACTATATGGTCCGAACGTAGATGCTCCGGAGTTTTTCTAGGAGGTGTGGGCCAAGGTGCGTGCTACTGGCTGTACCACAACTCTTTGGGGGGGGGGGGACTTTAACGTTATTTTACATAATGACCTCGACAGACAAGGTACGGCCCGTGCTCACCATCCGACGGCGACCCTAAATGACCTGCTGATTGAGGGGGTGTCTGTTGACTCTCTCTATTCCTGGTACCACACGTGGAGCGTTCTCTTGGAGGCTTTCCCCGCACGCACTCTTAGATGAGGCCTTCAAGGAAGAAATCCGAAGGGATATCTTGGAGTACTTTGAGTTAAATGCAGGGTCGGTGGACACGGAAGCCTCACTATGGGAAGCATCTAAAGTGGTAATCAGGGGGAAGTGTATCTCTAGACAAGCTGGAGTCCTTAGGGCTATCAGAACCACCCTGTGTGCGTTAGAATCCCAAATAAAGGAGTTAGAGGCGCGCACTTACAGGGAGGATGATTCAACATCACTGGCGGAGTTGAAAAGTAAGTTGTTGGAATACGAAGAGGAAGCTAAACGAGAAGTCAAATTTTGGGGGAATTATGCAGAAGCCCGCAGATATGGGGAGGGGGACAGACCAGGGCGTACATTGGCTGGCATGTTGTGTGCTCTGCCTTCCAGGGCTTTTTCTCCGAGATTCATGATGAAGGGGGTGCCCCAGTTCGAGGCTCTCCAGCTATTCTAGAGCAATTCGCTTCATTTTATGCCAACTTGTACACTGCAACTCAAACTGAATGCCCGGAGGGCATGGGGGACTTTCTAGTCTCTGTGGCGTTGGCGTGGTTCAACGATCGCCACAGAGAATATATGCACCTGCCCATTACAGTGGAAGACGTGGCTGATGTTATAAAAAGCATGCCGCCGGATAAAGCCCCTGGGTCGGATGGGCTTACAAGGCGTATGTCGAGGAGCTGGCGCCCAGAATCTTAGCGGTGTTCGGGGAGGCGCATGAAATGGGTATTTTGCCTCCTTCAATGCGGGAAGCAATTATCATTACATTGCTCAAACCGGGGAAACCTGAGAACGAATTAGACTTCTACAGGCCACTATCACTTATTAATGTTGATGTTAAAATTTTGACTAAGCTGATAGCAAATAGACTTCAACCCATGCTTCCTATGATTGCCTTGCCTGACCAATCAGGGTTTATTCCCGGTAGATCCATGGCTCATAACCTGCGTACTGTATTCTCGGTCCTGCACTATCTGCATCCCGACGAGCAGGCAGCGGTGGTGTTTCTAGATGCCACTAAGGCATTCGATTCCCTTGAATGGCCATACTTATTTAAAATTCTGGAACGTATGGGATTCGGACCGCTGTTTCTCAGGTGTATCAAATTATCATACTCAGCACCGACTGCTAGAGTCCGGGTGAATAACCTTATCTCTGATGCTTTCCCGATTTCGCGTGGCACACGGCAGGGCTGTCCATTATCCCCACTGCTTTTTTCCATAGCAATGGAGCCCCTGGCCGCACGTATTCGACAACATCATATAGACAAAGGTATAGGGTTTAGTGCTCGGAGTCTTTTAATATCGCTTTATGCGGACGACGTCACCCTATACATAGTACATAATACATCCAGAGCGCAACCTTGATGTCGTGCTGAGGGAATTTATCAAATTTGGTGGTTTATCGGGAGTGTCTATCAATTGGAACAAGTCGGTGATGTTTCCCTTAACTGATAACACAAGGGCGTTTGTCACAGAATTCCCGTTAAAATGGGAGGTGGAAGCGGTGAAATATCTAGGCATATGGATTAGTCGGGACGTACAAGACCTCTGGAACCTGAACTATGGTAAGATGATTAATTGGTTGGAAGATAAGGTATTGCTGTGGAGCAAGCTCCCGCTGTCACTGGCCGGTAGAATTGCGCTAATCAAAATGATAGTGTTGCCTAAGTTTTTGTACCTGTTTGTAAATCTGCCAACTTTTTTAAGACTCTGAGATCCTTGTTAATGTCCTTGGTATGGGCGGGTGGCCAAGCTAGGATTTCCTGGGAAATACTGTCTATGCCTACCAGGTTGGGAGGGTTGGGAGCCCCTGACGTTTCGGCCGCATGTAGCTGTAGAGGGAGATGCGGTATCGCCGGTTCCCCTACAAGTGGCAGTCTATAAGACTCATAGATGACCTACTGACGAGATTGACACGGCCGAAACTCTTAGATGGGCGTGGGAGGGCTTGCGGAGGCGGGCCAGGATACCCATACTATATGCACCCTCGATTCCTCATGCACATAACCCCTTGTTGCCTAACATTGGAGATGAACTGGCAGGCAAGTGGGCTCAAAAAATGAAACTCAAGACGTTTGCAGACCTGTACCCAGGTGGCACATTCAGAGACCCCCCGTCGGCGGAGGAGGGGGAGAGACCTTCGTTCGGGGAGGTGTTTTTGTACCACAGGCATCGAGCGGTCTGTCGGCAGATGTATTCTGGATTCCCCGCTGTGCCGCCTGCTCTCGCTGCATTGGAGAATGTTTTGTCTTCTCCCTCGCCACGTAAATTTATCACCAGACTTTATGTCCGTATGCAGACGGAGGACACTGAGGCGAACTTGCATGTTCGTGCTAAATGGGACAGAGAGTTACCTGACCTCATAAGGAATGAGATATGGACGTACTGTTGCGCCCAGATGACTGTGCTCTCCCCCAACTATAAACTCCGGCTAGTACATTTTAAATTCTTACGCCGATATTACAGAACGCCGCTGAGTCTATACAAAATGGGTGTTCGTGAAAGTGACAGTTGTTGGAGGTGCGGGGCGGAGGCTGCGGCGTTTTTACATATGGCTTGGGCATGTCCCGCATTAGGCGCATATTGGACCAGTATTTTTGACTCTGTTAATCAAATTTTAGATCTGAAGGTGGATCCTTCACCTCTGATGGGTCTACTGGGATATGTCAAGACCACGCATATTAAAAAACGCAAGCTGCATGCATTACTTTTGCTCTTTGCTAGACGCCAGGTAGCAATTGTTTGGGGGAAAAAACGGTCACCCGCACTCAATGATTGGATCCGGGAGGTCACATATGGTCATACGCAGCTGGGAACGTACTGGGACCTCATGCCACCAACCTCTAGGCCCAGGGAGATATGGGGGCTCTTAATTGATTGGATCCGGGCACGGGTCGATGCCTCTGTTGAGGCTGGTGCGGCTGGCAACGAAGGAGTGCCTACTTAAACCCTAGAACGAGCTGACTGTAGTAGATTCATGAGGGGGTTATGGGACGATCATATAAGATGTAAGAATATGATAAGTGGGGTGGGCTTGCATTGCTCGCGGATGTCACAATTGACCTGTTTGTCAATAATGTCGCACCTATTGGAAAATATGTACGAGGTGGTGAATATTGTTGAAGATTATAATGTCACTGCTGCCATCACGCTATACAAAGTGTATTTATTTGTCTATTTCCAATGTTCCTGATATGAATCAGAATGATCACATGTAACCAAGCTGTGTAACTTAAGTCTGTTTTTGTTTTTTGTATTGTACTGTCTTTATTTTATTTATTTATGTATTTTTTTTTTTTTAAACAATAAATAAAGTTAAAAAAAAAAAAAGACTTCACTATCGTAGCCTTTCACCCCCCAAAAACATAAGCACAGAGCTCTTGAGAAGGCTGGGAAGACTCCTCCGGAACCGGCTTGAAGCTTGCTAGATTTCGAGATAATGACACATATTTTACTTTTGAGAAGTTAACATTTTATCATTCAAAGCGTACATTTTATTCCATATCAATAGCGTGAAACAAAATGTAGTTGACGCTGTGTGGCCCTTAAAATGAAAGAAACAAAGTGTCTGTTTTAAGAATCGGCGCCAGAGGGCGAGCTGAAAAAACCCTCTCGCACAATCCAATGGGGGAAGAAATAAAAGGCTAAAGAAAGAAAGAAGCCACCAGTCCCCTAGTCTACAGAGAGCAGACGGTTGCACCCCTCACACAGGATCCAAGATCACACCGTGCGCCTGTAGAGGGCGTGCTGCACCATCACACAAGCATCCAAGATCACCTCCAGCCTCTCTCCATGCCTAAAAATGTCAGCACTAGAGAGGTACTATCAGGCGCGCAACACCCATTGGACTCACTGGGCTTCAGCCCCCCCCCCACCCCACCACACCCCCCCCTGTCGTGCGTGTCAGCCCGGGCTGAGACAGCTTCGCGGGCTAGCGACCGACTAATTGCAGCCGCACCCAAGTACTTCACAGGTCTTTATAAGACCATTTACTTGTTAAAGAGGCATTTGTTGTGTTTTCATCCCTTCTTAGAGTCACTCAGCTTATGGCTGTAAGAATAAGCCCCCCCACACCGCCGAAATCTTTTTCAGCTTCCCCCCCTCCGAAATTTGAGTCTAGTTGCCCGCCTGGGTACTATCATGTTTTTTTAAACACTCCCAGCTCAAACCAATCATAAAGCAACCCAAATGTAGTGCAATAGTGGTCAGCTGAGGAAGGAGGGGCCGAGGTGTGGTACTACAGCTAGGAATGAACCTTAACGGCTGTACTAGTATGGTGGTGCAGAGCGGGCTGCCATTATCCTGTTGCCCATCTCTTCTCCCTTCAGCGTGACCAGAGAGTGAATCTGTGCTCAAAGTGTTCCCATACTCTTCATCATCCGGTGCTCATCATGGGCGGGGGGGAACAGGCTGTTTGCAGGCCAGAAAATTACAGGTCACCCCAATTCTTAATATTGACAACACGTGTAACTCACGGCAGCACTTCTTGCAGTGTGAAGAGGATGTGGTGTTACGGCTAGAGCTACATATTTTAGAACTAAGAACCAGGTTCGAGTCTCTGTGTCGGCTTAACATCCTACGATAATAATAATCTCCTCCTGGAAAAAAAGAAAACAAGGCTGACGAGATGGTAATGCATACACGTGACTCATCATTGGTTGTACAGGAAGCTGAAATAGCAGGTCTTCTATTAACATTGTGTCTGACTGTAGCAAATCAAATTGTTATCTAGGTGCTGTTGCTTTCTTAAGAAATCTGCCACCAGAATGTCTGCGTTCTTCTGCCTCCCGATCTCCCTAAGAACTGTTTGTGTAGTTTAGTTGGATTAAAAAAGGTTCCTCCTTTTACATGTGTCTTCCGTGTGAGGTTGTTGTTCTTGGCCCTCTTGCTACAAGATTCCATTTTGTAAAAGTTTGCATTGAAACTGTCTTTTGTTATCACCTGACCACAGGAAAGACAGTAAAAAAAAAATATTTTTCATGATCACTTTTCAAAGGTCAAGGATCCGAAAAGCGCACAGCACTGGCTGCCTCTCTGTGCACACAGAGCACACTTCTACAAGAAGTAAAACTAGTCAGAAGTTTAAACAAGATTTCCAACCCTATTTAAGAAATGGAGCTCGTCCGCGGGACCCACAGACTCCTCGAACAAGCGATGAGGGACGGAGGGAACAAGCAAGGAGGGGGCAAGCAGCGATGGAAGGGGGAAGGGGTTGACTCACTTTGAAGTCAGACAAAGAAAACTAAACAGGTGCCCTCGGGGAAACAGCATCTGACATTCAATCTACGTCTTTGAATGAAAAGCAAAATTACTGCCCTGTTTAAAGAAAAGGAAGTTGGAGCTTTGATCGATTAAAAACATCAAGTGCTCATGTCAAGTGTTGTTAGACAAAGGAAAAAGTAGTCACTTTTACAGTTGCTAAAATTGGACAAGTGGAAGGCAACAAGTAATGGGGTGCTGCTCCATGGGAGTTATCAACCGATGAAAAGAAGGGACAAATAGGAAATATTAACCATATGAAAGCAAGGAATTTTAAAGGACACTGAAAGAAAAAATTGAAAAGCCATTGGCGGGCTATAAGCCCACAAAGAATATACAACATATCTCGAAGAGACAGTGCAAGCGCTGACTAGGCTCGGACTAAAAAGGAGTGAAGTTCCCTGCTCGACTCACTGGCATTAAATCCTGGGGATTCTCGACCTTACATTTTCCCTAGAGGTAGGAAACATTTTTAAAGTAACAGAGTGTTGTGGGTGACTGGTTGCCCTGCATCCCCAGAATACCAATAAACACAAGACCCAAACAAATGATGAAAAGGGCTATTGCACACCAGCCTCCATACCACTGCTTCAGGCATCAACTAATAACAAAGAAGCACAATCCAAGACCACAAAGTCTTGTGCATACCTGAGCGATAAAATATATCCAGCCATATTTGCGTTCACCCAGGGTACTGAAGCTTCACACTGCAACAAAAGGTGGTAGGTTAGATGCTTACAAAAGTTCCAGCCACTTTTAATCTCATCCTGGATCCTACCACTGACACCACGGCACCTGCGCCTACCACTAAACCCAGATCATTTCGCATATTGCATGACATCTGTGATACACACCTGATGTGCGATGCCTGGCATTTAAAACACACCTCTGACCATGGATTCAACTGCTACTCGGCCCTGCACAACGCATTGTCTTGCATCGATTACTACCTACTCTTTGAAACAATTTGCCCATGGTTGCTCTCCACTCAACATCTCTCCTGCACTCTATCCGATCATTCTCCGGTTCTTGTTGCCTTTATTATTCCCTTTGGTGGAGGTTGGGTATGACAAGCACGCTTCCCTACATGGGCACTGTAGGACGAGCTATTTCCATCTAACTTACGTGGGTCGATTGTGGAAAATTTCCAGCTTACCGAGGGCATAATGTCCTCTCATGCCACCCTCTGGGAGGTGTTTAAAGCCTTTATCAGGGGCATATGCATCTTGAAGCACTCTGGGGCCTTTCTGAACCTGCACAGGAACCTCATGTGCCTCGAGGGGACCCTGGCCAACCTAGATATCTGGATCTCGGCTGGCACCGCTCAGCCCAACAAGCAGGCTCTTTTAAATGAGTATCGCAATCTCGCTGACATGGAAGTTCTTTATTTAGGCGAGCATGCTCAGGCGTGTAGGTATGGGTAGGGTTTACGCCCCGGGCATACACTGGCACCCCTGCTTTGCCCCAGCAAGGGCAACTCATATATCGCTGAGTTGGAGGAATGCCAATGGACTGTTTCTAATAAGGGTGTTATAGACAACCTGCTTCAGTACTACATTCAGCTCTACACCTCCCACCGTACTGGTGACACCGAGACTCAGTCAGCATACATTGAGGACAAAGCCATGGTCTAGCTCTAATACTCAATGCCAATTTCTCAGTGAACCCATTACCTGTGAGGAAATAATACAGGCCATAGACTCTTTGGATGGCTCCAAGGCCCCCAATCTTAATGGCTATACTTGGAGAGTTCTACAAACTTTTGAAACACCTCCTAGCTCTGAAGCTGCTGGTGGTTTATGAAGAATCCTTAAAACTGGGTGCTCTGCCCCCATCCATGAGCGAAACTGTCATAATACTTCATTTCAAGCCCAGCAAAGTTCCGTTACACTGTGGTTCTTACAGGCCACTGTTGCTCCTTAACCTTGACCATAAAATATTGGTGAAGTTTCTATCCAACCATCTTTCCTTACTAATGGACCAGATCATTTCACCTGCTCAGTCGAGATTTGTCCCCCATCACTCCATGTCACTGAATCTGAGAGGGGTGTTCTCAGTGCTCCACAGAATTTCACCAAATACACCCACAGAAATTGCACCCCTGGACGCCAAGAAGGTGTTTGACACCTTGTAGTTGCCCTTCCTATGCACTGTCAGTCATAAACTGGGGTACCATCTGCATTTTCTTCCATGATTGACCTGCAATATACACAACCCACTGCACGTATTAGAGTCAATGGCTCGATCACGGCACCATTCGCAGTAACATGGGGCAATCGACTGGGATGCCCGTTGTCTCCTTTGCTTTGTACAATTGTACTAGACCCCCTAGTCTTTCCCTCCACATGAGCCACATTCACCATGGCCTTCAATTTAGCCTGGGCCCCCTCCTCATCTCCATTTACGCAAATGACATCCTATTATTCGTTAGACACACGGAGGAGAATTTGTCCCCCATCTTCACTGAATTGTTACACTTTGGGAATCTATACGGTCTTCAGATTAATTGGCCCAAGACTCCAAATCTGATCTCTTTTCTGTAACGTCGGCCACGTTGTGGCTAGAGTGTGAATCCTCACTGACCTGCTGCGACAGACTGGTTAAATACCTCGAAGTAGTGATCTATCCTGATAAGGAACAGGTGATAAGACTCAACGACAGCCCTGCTCTTGACACACTTTCGACGCAAATCGATAAATGGATCCGACTGCCTCTTTCCATGGCCGGCTGGATTGGAATTATAAAGATGGTGATTCTTCCCCACTTTCTGTATCTGTTCCTTAACATTCCCATACCACTCACTAACTCGTCTTTCTCCACCCTCCATGGCCTAATCCTCAAACTGATTTGGGGTGGCCGGAGGCCTCATGTCAGCTGGGATAAACTGGTGCTCCCCAATGAGCGGGGGGTTGGAGTTACCCATTTTCAGTTTTATTACCTGATTGCACAATGTCAGTACACCCATGGCTGGTACCATGCCGATGTCCGAAAGTTATATGCAAAGCCTGAAAAAGATGTCACTGCCCCCACCCCCCTCGCCTCCCTCCTTCCGAAAGCAATCTTTCTGGACCCAACAGACATTCAAACCCTATCCACTACTTGTTGGGCGTGGAGGAAACTCCAGCATCTTCTGGGAGGAACCCTCCTAGACTCACCAGCGTAGACTCTGGTGGATAACCCATGGCTCCCCATCTCCTGTGAACCTTTAGTGAAACGCACAGTGTCCCATTTATTATTGCGTCCATACATTTGGCGACCTCTTCCCGGAGGGGCATGCTATAACTCACTCCGCAGACCCACGTTTTAGTGCTGCTCTGCTCATGGACCGTTTTATTATGCTCCATATACACACTCTGTTACGATCACTCATACCCACCTATCCTCTGGCTCGGGAAGACTTCTGCTCCCTGATGCTCATCATTACTGATCCTGATGGGATACCTCTGGTGTCTAAACTTTATCGTGCAAGCGTGGCACTACTCCCAGTGCACGATGGGAGGCTCCATTTACACTGAGAGCGTAACATCGGAAAGCCTATAACTGATAAAATATGGGCAGCGTGCTTCACTCAAACTCGACTGGTATCGCCCAACCCCCGGTATAAACTCCTGCATTTCAAAATTCTGTGGCGCATCTACGTGACTTCCTCTGACCAACACCGATTCGACCAAAAACGCTCCTCTGACTGCCTGAAATGCTGTGCACCAAATGCAGATTTTCTCCACATGGCCTGGGCCTGCACCCTTGTGTCGCAATACTGGAGGGAGATTTTTTGCAAATTATCCCATATGCTAGAGCCTGATTTATGTGCAAACCCACTAAAAGCACTGCTGAGCTAAGTGCGGGATCACCCCCAAAACATTAGACATTTTACTGCAATAGCTCTTCTCCTGGCCAAGCCGAGGTTGCGCTCCACTGGTGTAAGTGACTTCCCCCCTCCGCCACCAACGGGATCACCAGTTAACATACTGTGACAACACTAGTGAGCTGTATGCATCTTTACAACCACTGGCCTCCTGAATGAAAGACGTATGGCAACCATTACGTAACTATTTAATGTCACTCTCACCTCAGAGGAAAGACTCACAATCGCATCCATTGGGGCCCCCCACCACTGCCATCTGAACCCACTTACCAGCCTGGGACTCCCTGACCCTCCCGCCGACTGCAAAGTATTGGAAGGGACACTCCCCCTGACACCATCTCTCTAACCTCCCTCGCCATTTTTCCTCCCCTGCCCCCCATGTCTCCCCATTCCACTTGTGGCGACCCTCGTCAGGGTGCTTTCTGAGGTGAAGAGAGGCGGCAATTGGTGCCACGGGGCAGTAAATCTCAGCTCCGTTTCAGTTGGGCACACACTGCTTCTGCGGCGCTGGGGTGAGTCCGACGTAGGTGGGCGAGGATAAGGGCAGGTAGGACTACCCTTCTCCTCGCCCGCCTACGTCGGACTCACCCCAGCGCCGCAGAAGGAGTGTGTGCCCAACTGAAACGGAGCTGAGATTCACTGCCCCGTGGCACCAATTGCCGCCTCTCCTCGCCTCAGAAAGCACCCTGACGAAGTTCATTCTGCTGAACGAAACGCGCTGGCTGAGATTCTTTGCACAATTTGGTTGGAATATTTGGAATAAAGAACAAATAATTGTTTTACTCAAAAAACTTGACTACTGGTTGTTACTTAAACAGAGAACCAGGGTAGTGCACAGCTGCATCTTTTTTCCAGATTCCTGTTTATCTGCCTGGCAGTTTGTATCTCCCAACGGCAGGTGCAGGAGCAGTTTGTGCACACCAATTGTGACTACTATATCGACTTTCTATAACGGGAACGCAGTGAAGAAGTGCGGCCATCTGAGTCCGCCGTTGATCCTTGCCCTTTTATACACTTGTGGCGACCCTTCTGGGAGCGTAGGAATCCCCCCCCCCCCCCCCCTTCAATCACGCTTCGGACCACTTGATACTAGCGACATGACTTTCCCATACAATAAGGATTACATTACTTATTGTTATTCCCTTTTTTTCTCCCTTCCTCCTCCCCCTTTTTTTTATTTTTCAACTGATGGCATACCTTGGCTTCAGTGTATCCCTTCACTCCATTGTCCGAGTGGCCAACATCATCTCATCTTTACATTCGATAATGTCATACCTGTATGCATATGTCATGTTTCTTGTTTTTGGAAAATGAATAAAAACTGTTTAAAATGAAATAAAAAGTCCCAGCAACATGCAATGGCCCAGGCTGCATTCCAGTCCATGGTCTTTTTCACCACTATTCAACATCAGACAAGAACAATCATAAAACCAGCAATAAAAAAATATCACTTACAGACTTCCAACATATCAAATACAGGATAAAGCCCTGAGACAAGAAAACATACACATGCATATGTTTTAGTATCGTGGAGAAGGGGAAATAGCCAGTGTCAGTTCCTTAAGTTGTGATCAACTCTCACCTCACAGACTTTGGGTTACACGTCTTTGTGGGACAGCCTAAGCCTGTAACTAGTCCAATAACCGTTTAGCAGTAATTACATGGTTTATGGTCATCTAGTAGGCTCTCAAACACACGGAGTGCGGGTGCAGGGTGTGAGACCTGCAACACGGCCAGTCACCACGCAGCTTGGCGACTGACCAGGTAACACGCACTAGCTGCCATTATATAGGGCGAGTGTCAGCAAAAGGGTCTGCTATATAGAAGCTCAGGAGGTGAGGTTCTGGGCAGCAGGCCAGGAGCACGTGTGGTAGAAGAGCCAGAGATGGAACAGATACTGCAGGAGCCAACCAAGGAGGTAAAACAACATTGTCTGTGCTGCTTGGGTTATGCATGCCTGTGTGTGTGAGGAAGTGTACCGTGGTGTCCACTGTGATTTCTCTTTCAGGCGTGATAGTGCCCCTTCTTGGGTGCTACCTGCCCCCGGCACATTATCTAATCCTCCCCTCAACCCACTTCCACACTGCATGACGCAGGCTCAATCTGTGGCATCACGGGGCTCACTTCTGACATAATGGAGGCCCGTCGTGACCCACTGTGTTCATCTAATGCATGACTGGGCTCCCATCTGGCGTTCTGGTGATTATTCCTTGCATACTGCAGGCATATCGCCTTAATTGGACCCACATGTGACGTGATAGTGGCCATTCATGATGTATTGTGTACGTCTATGGCATGATTGGTATCATGCCTGGGTTAACAGTAGCAATTATTGACTGAATTGGGACTCTATGGCATGAATCGTCCTACACCTGGAATATTAGGAGTATCTGTGGCATGGCATAAATGGCATCATAGGGGACCCAGACCTGTCATTACTGTGACTGTTCATGGGATACAGTGGGCACCTATGGAAAAAGAGGACCCACACCTGGCATAACAGTGATCATTTTAGGCACATTCAGGGCTTCCATGGAATTGTGGTGGCGGTCCGCGGTCCAATGCTGAATCGGGCAGAATGCTGCCCTGTTTGGCTTCCTGTGGACATATATTACATGACTGGGCTCATGCGTGCCACAATGATAGTCATTTTTTCAACATGTTGGGCATCTCTGTAATGATGTAGGGCATGTCTCATATATACGTTGCCATGGCATAATACTGCCCACTCTTGATATACTGTGACTATTGTTAACATAACTGTGGCAATTTGTGGCACATATTGGGCAGGATTGGTATTTAATGTTAATACATGGGAGTGTAACACAGATTCAGTCGATGTGTGGCACTAGCACGTGGGAGTAATGAGATAATAACCCTCTCATGCATGTAAACCAATGTATGTTTACCAAAATTTAAACGGTTTCAGCCAAAAATGAGTGTTATTGCATAAACATGACACGCATTTATGTGGGGGCAAAATGGTTATTTTATCCAAAAAGAAGCATTTTGTTCTGCTAGTAAAATGAGTGCATTTTCAGTAACTGACCACATGAGTTTTGGCATCACAATAATGGTATTTCTAAAAAATATAAAAATTTAATATTTTGTGATAATCCATGCGTAGTTAGGGAGATGTATTGCGGATGTTGTTTCCTCAGGGGGAGCAAGACCTTGATTTTGACTGTTATTTCATGACTCTTGATGAAGTAGTTCATAATATATATTTTTCAAAAACTTTTTTGATACTACAACTTCTGTGGTCCGAGGCCTGCAATATTTGTGTAACCTGGTTCTTCCCATTCTAGGGGGACTTGGATTGAGAGTTTTGCTGGACTTACAAGTGGAGCAGGGCGGGCCAGGCCTGATTTGCATATGACTGGTCCCTACCTGAAGCGGCATAGAGAGAAGATCAATGATGTCTGAAATCTGCTTGAGCAGCTGCCAGTGACAGAGACTTTTACAACCATTTCTCATTATCTTTGTGGTTCAGTGAGGTGCACTAAGTGTGATGAATATGCCAAGATGTCGGTCCTCTGCTGCTGTGCCATAAAACTCAATCTTCATCTCTCTGTTGAAGTCCAGCAAGGCCAAGACCAGGGTCGGATTTGCTTATGGCTGTTCACTGTGTGGAGGTGATAGTAAGCAAAACAAAAACAATGGACAGCAATAGAGCCCTGAGCGATTATGGGTGGCTCAAACCTTTACATACAAGCATTCCAGACATCACCTTTTGTTTCAACGTGATGCCCTCAGGAAGATGGGAGTATCCAGTCAGAGGTGCAGTGCTCGCTGTGCCCCAGGAAACATACTACACTTCATTGATGAGGACCAACAAGGCCACAACTGGTCAGGGTCATTTGTGTTTTCAGTATGACCTGGCCTGGTCCAACATTTTGGGATGAACTCTTCCTATTGGACCAGGACCATGCCTGATTTTCATATAGTTGGCCCCTGTCTGGAGTTGAAGAGTGGTGAAAAAGACAATTGACTGGAAAGCAGCCCTGGCCGATTTCAGGTGGTGTGACATTTGCAAGCATCTAACCTATCACAGTTTGTTGCAGTATGATGCCCTCAGTGTTGTGGGTGTACCCAAACATAGGTCCTTTGCTTGCTACACCAGATCACTCAAGTTGCACTTCTGTTAGGACCAATAGGGGCCAGTTCATCATACAATGATTCTTATTTAGGATAGAACTCTGGCAACTATGGAAGACAATTCAATTGAGACAACATGGTTGCCCCAGTGGGTAAAGGCTGTTGCACTTCCGGGTAATTGGGAGGCCATCTTAGGCATGGAGGTAGGAATAGTTGAAGAACATCTTCAGACAGTCATGGCCCTTCACAAAGTGTCCTGTTCCATTTTGCTGTTGAACAAGTTCATAAAGGCCTCGTGCCTCTTCACCCTTGTAGTTCTCTTCTTTCCTTTCCTTAGCTTCACTTCAACTTTTCAGCTCTGGTATTTGCTATATTCACACTTGTGGGCACCTCCCTGTCATGCTTACACCAAGTAGTTTTGCAGAACTCCGTGTCAGGTGCCATTTTCTTGGGCTGCAGGGTCAGTGTCCAGGTCTTCCCTGCTGGCTTGAACTGGAAAGCGGTGAGCTAATCTACTTGTCTATTGTAATATCTTTTGGTTTGACATGATAGTGGCCTTCTGCCTCTTTGTATTAGAGAGCTTCTAAGCAGGAGGTAAAAAGCCACCACCCTCTCTTGTAGATGACTCTGACATTGCTACAGCTGGCTACTCTGACTGGATTAATCTAGCAGTTACGAATCTAGCTCCCCTTAAAATCTATAAAAGTCACAGAAACCAACCTACCACTCCCTGATTTTTATCTAAATTAAGATCATTAAAACAAAAATGCAGAAAGCAGGAGAAAAGTGAAGGAAAAACTACAGTCTTGACGAAAGAAACAAATACAAGCAATTCATCTTAGAATATAAAAACATGATTATCTCATAGAGAGCAAACTATTTTATTGAGAAAATCACCATAGCAAGAAATTGGTGATTTTTGGTGCTATATTCATTTTATGCCTTAAACATTCATAACTCCGGTTCTCCTGATTGGATGTTTATCATTTTGGTCTTGTTTGAAGTGTTGCACAATACTTTACACCTTGTCTTTAAGTTAAGCCTGACTTCCCTGTGCCAAGCTACCAGGGAGTTGAGCGTCGGTTAATTTGAGGTTTGCTTGTTCAACTACAAGGATTGTAGTTGCTGCTTGACCAGGGCTCATACCCCAGTCAACCAGTAACCTAATTTCTCACACTATGCTACAGAATACTTGGCCATTCTAATATTATTCTAATACTCTCCATCACAAGCACCTTAGGAAATACAACAGCACAGGTCATTAAATATCAAGCATTGAACAAAATCAATGAAAGATAACTCACTGCAATCTTGGATGCATTACAACAGCTAGTTGAATTAATATAGCAGTTACGAAGCTAGCTCACATTACAATCTCTAAAATCCACAGAAACCAACCTACAGCTCCCTGGTTCTCATCTAAATTAGGATCATTAAAGCAAAAATGCCAAAGGCAGGAGGAAAAGTGGAGGAAAAACTACGATCTTGACGAAAGAAAAAAATTTAAGCAATTCATCCTAGAAAAAAAAACATGAGTCTCTCAGAGAGAGCAGACTATTTTACTGAGAAAATCACCCTAACAAAACATTGTTCTAAACAATTATTTAATACAATTAAAACTGTCTCCAAGTCCCATCACCTCTAAGTCTATGACTCTGAGTCTATCAATCCTTGTGAGATAAACTGGCAAAATTATTCCTAACTAATGTAGAGGAAGTGTATTGTAAATTTGATGTCAGTCACATTTTCATTCCTGCCAGGTCTAAAATAGAACCCCTAGGAAACAGGAAGAGTCAGCTCAATGAGATTCCTTTTCTGAAGGAAAAAGAAGTGATCAAATTAATTGAAGTCACTAATCTGGGGCTCCTTCTGATCTCTGTCACCCTAACATTCTCCATGAGATAGCAGCCACGGTAGCAGTCACTCTTACCAACCTACTGAATGGTATTATTCTCCTGGGTCAGTTTCCCAAGGTCTGGAAAAAGCATCCATTTATTCTTTGTTAAAGAAACCTTCTCTAGATCCCAACGAGGCAAAAAGCCACCACCCTATGTCACTTTTACTAATGCTGGCTAAAATCTTAGAAAGACATCTCAACTCTGAACTATCAATCTTCTTAGATGAAAACGGAGTAATGGACGATGCGCAAAATGGGTTCAGGAGAAATCGTAGCACAGAGTCAGCTCTGATGGTCGCCACTGAAGAGGTCAGATCAATTGTCAACAATGGAGGGAAGGCAGCAGTGATCTTGTTGGATCTATCTGCAGCATTTGACGGCGTGAATCACACAGTGCTACTAGATCAATTAGACGCCATGGGTATTAGAGGGTCGGCACTCAAACTGCTGTGCTCCTTTCTCTCAGATAGAGAAGAGTTTGTCTCCCTTGGAGAGTATACATTGCAATCCTTCTCATTACCTTGCGGCATTCCACAACGGTTGTCTCTAACTCCCACCCACTTTAATGTTTATGTTGTCAACTTGCATTTGTAAATTCACTTTGTTTTGTTCACAATTACCATTTTTATCTTGGGATCGCAACCTTTTTCTCGATCACGTTACGATCTGGGAACTGGACTATTTTCATCACATTGTGTAATTTAATTTCATTTGGAGTTACACGCTCACTTGTTTATACATCATTAGTACGCTGACAACGTGGCTTGTATAATCACGGGGAATACTCAGTAACTTTTGTTGCATGATTCTAACAGATGCATATTTCTCTCATACTTTTTTTATATACTGGCACGCTAACGGATAATATATATACAAAAGGGGAGGGTGGAGGCTGATTAGAACCGCACCAGACAAATATTAGTGGTTGACGTGGACAATTCAGATAGTGCACGAAACCAGAGAGTACTACCCTCTTTACTCTCAACAATGTAGGACTAAGTCCTACAACAACATATGAATACACAGGAGGTTCAGCACTATGTACTATGGTTAGATCTCCAAGTACCTATATACTTTTGTATCTTTAACAGGTAACGAGTAAACTTCTAATAAAGCATACGACACATTTAACATATAAGTTTTTTCTTTCTTCTTTATTGATTTTGAATGAAGATTTCTTCCATGTCATATTTCATATTTTCATAGCCATAGCCAACGCGTTTCGTCTCCCATGAGACTTCTTCAGGGCTATCAAAAGAGCATACACGAAAGAGTTTTAGGATTCAATGTTAGCATTTCTAAACATTGTTTAAAAACATATTTCGATTCCTTCACAAACAGATGTTTGTCTATAAAAACATAGCATGTCTATATAGTTCTACATTGACCATATCATTCATAAAGCATTTTACATACACAGATGGAAGACCTAGTCTATAAAGGCATTAGACAACATTAGTATTATTATTTCTTAGTATTTAGTTATTCTCTGAATTAATGACTTCATAAGTACATATCACGTGTTCCTTAACTCCTAGGTTCCTTAGCTTACAAGTATGTAACATCCTACTTGCCTAAAAACCACATAATGGTCAAAGACTTTATGATTACAGAAAGCTTCAATTAAAAGTATAGAATACATAGTTTTGTTGTAATACAATGTCACATCCTCATTGTCAATATCCTATGCTCGATTTATGTCTTATGCCGCCGAGATTATCCAATGCGGACCGACTCTATGAAATTCAGTTCAATAAATCTGAGTATGTTATATATACATAAACTTGCTGAATAACTTCACATTTTATGCGATGATCTTAGCATCAATCATAAGTATACATTTACATCACTATTACATAACATTCTTTAAAGTCATATTTACTTTGCATACCTCAATGATATGGTGAATCTAATTCTTTTCTATCGTGTCGTTCTTTAGGGTATGGTTTCCACAATTCAGGTTTTGTCTAGATCATAAAGTAATCTATAATGAGTATATTTGTAAAGTCTTTCAGTATTCATTCCATATTTAGTGATACACTAGACTCATTTAGAGAATAAAAACATACCACATAGTCATGTAGTTCTATTACTAGGAATAAATATAAAAACATAAATTCTATTTTAAAAGCTATATTACATAGCATGTTTTTATAGGTGGATCGATACTGTCGTCACATTGTGGACTTATAATATGGCCAAATTATCTTTAGAGAAATGACAATGAGATAGACAAGTTTCACAATTAACATAGAGACATCTTTCCTTATTCACACTTATTTACAAAATGATAAAAAAAGGGAGGACATTTTTGATATCAGAGAGTAAATGTCAGTTTGTATATGTCATTGTGACACTAGTTGGGAGTCTTAACTTCATATGCAACTGAAATACAGATGCTATGTAGATATTCGCCTGTATGGGCCTCATAACACCAATTAACAATCCTCAATCCATACGAAATCATATTCGCATGCGCTATGTAATAACACCATTTTTTCACATGTATTCGGAAATAAGGTATTATCGCGTGTGACGGGGAATCATGAGCGCACAATCAGACATAGAAATCGTGCCTCTTGTGTTTACACCCCACCCAACCCGTATAGGTGTAAAATACTCGCAGTATTAATTGCATCTATTTCAAAACAACAGAGACCGCATGTATATGAGAGGTCCTCCTCTTTTAAACCCCCAACTATACCGAGCCCATATTGCATTTCAGTTAAACAAACATGTATTCAGAAATGAACTATGGCCGCGCACAATCAGACATAAAGATCGTGTCTCTTCTGTTTACACCCCACCCCACCCGTATCGGTGTAAGATACTTGCGGAATTGGTTGCACTATTTCAAAGTTACAGAGACCGCATGTATCTGTTTAGACAAGTACGGTGATTAAAAAATATATAAAAAAATTATATGAGAGGTCCTCCTCTTTTTAACCTCCAACTATATCGAGCCCATATTGCATTTCAGTTTAAACAGAGATTTTCTATCTAGTTAACTTACTTGCGACGATCTAGTAACCACCGACTCCGGACATGATTTCAGCGAAGCCGTGTACGTGTTGACTACGGCTTTTTAAACTCGGCGCCAGGTGATATCATGGTCACATGCCCTATGTCTCGTTTAGAATGTTTGTTAAAGTTGTTGGTGCAAATCTGTCGGCCATCTTAGAGTGGTATAAAAAACACACATAGGTTGTGAACAAAATCATTTAGAATTAAAGGGTGAAAGCTAAACGCAATATTCTGGGCAGTAATTCAACTAAAAAAGCCTTTTTTAATTGTTAGAGTTAGTTGTTTTATTTCCTCAATTATGTTTTGTAACAATTTGAACCCAACAGCTAGATTTTATTCATATCACGTGTGCTAAATGACAGCCGGTTCGTTTTGGCAAGGCTGTCGGGACTACTAGCGCGGCCATCTTGGAGTGGTAAAAAATGGTCTAGTACGATTAAAGCGGACATCTTAGTAAGTTGATGAAGGCCAGCCCTCTTATTAAAAACAACATTCCAAGTGTACAGTAATGGATTATGCGTGTTTAGTAAAACAAATGTATTGGGCAAGGTTTTGACGAGATTATGTGGGTTTAATAACTCACGAAAAAATATAAAAGACAACGTTTAGACGAAAATGCACGTTAGGTATCTTTGAAAGGTCAGCGTATCGACATGTCAAGAAAAGAAATTGTTTAGGACAATATTGTATTGATTCATTGCCATAACATTACTTTGTATAACAAACTCAAGTTGGAAAAAATATGGCAAAGGATAGTCATGACATGTGTAGGTCACTCTCTTTACCAATTAGATCATAGGAAGTGATGCATCTCATCATAGATGTTAAGACCAAACTGCACAGTTCTAAGACGGCATATCCATGACGCCTCCCGTTGTCGCAAAATCAATTGTCTATCACCTCCACGTTCTGGCATCTTAACATGATCGATACCAATGAATTTGAAATTTTTGTCATTGGGATGTTCACATTGAACATGTATTGAAACTGGATATTTGTCATTGCCATTTTTTATGGCTCTTGCATGTTCTTGTATACGCAGTTTCAAACTGCGTATACTGCTTCCAATGTATTTTTTCTGGCAGGCACATATAATCATATATACCGTGAAATCGGTATTGCAGTTAATAAAGCAATTTATTGCGTATTCTCGTGAATTGTTGCTGAAATTCTTATTCCTATTCATGTCAAATTGGCATACGCAGCAGTTGCCACAGATGTGGAAACCCAGAGGTTTGTCTGGTAACCATGTGTGTATAGGTGTCTGTGAGTCCCTGATGTAGCTCGGACTCAGGATTTCTTTTAGGGTTTTGCCTCTACGATAGACAACTCTCGGTCGCTTAGACATATGTGTGCTTATTTGATCATCTTTAGAGAGAAGATGCCAATTTTTCTTTAAGATATTATATACAAGATGACTCTGAGCGTTGTATTCCGTAATGAAAAGTATCCCTGATTCATTACTTTCTTTGGTTGATTCATTTGTGCCTTTCGCAACCAATAGTTCTTTCCTTTTAAGGGTCATAGCCCTCTTTTCAGCCTTATTTAAACATGCCTGGTTATAGCCTCTCTGTCTAAATCTGCTCTTGATTTTATTGATGTTACTTATAAAGTCAGTTTCCAAACTACAATTGCGTCTTGCGCGAACCATTTCACCATAGGGAATAGCTTCTATGGTGGATCGTGGATGCGCGCTAGTTGCGTGCAGGTAGCTGTTGCAGGCAGTTCTCTTCCTATAGATGTCACTATGTATATTTCCATCCATGACAAATAGCTTTAGATCTAGAAACTCTATATTTGTTTCAGAGTGCTGGATGGTAAGCTTTACATTAAAGCTGTTTGCATTAAGGTAAGTATGATACCCCTCTAGCTGTTCAATTGTGCCATGCCATATCATGATGATATCATCGATGTAGCGAGCATAAAAGATTACATTGTTTACCCAGGTTTGGGCGCCCGGGCCCCAGACATGCTCCCCCTCGTACAGCCCCATAAAGAGGTTGGCATAAGAAGGAGCAAATCTGGAGCCCATCGCAGTCCCGCGTCGCTGTAAGAACCATTCTCCATTATGTAGGAAAGCATTGTGTGTTAATATCATCTCCGCCATGTTCAAAAGCATGTCTGTGTGTTCTAGATCCTGTGCGCCTCTCCTGAAGAGAAAGTGTTTAAGGGCTCTCATTCCTTCCTTAAAATGAATACAGGTGTAGAGGCTTTCTACATCCATTGTAACAAAATGTAGGTTGTCCTGGTCCCACTTGAAGTCTTCAAGTTTACACAGAAGGTCAGAGCTATCCCTAAGATAGGAGGGGAGGTTCTTCACAATGGGTTGAAGAAAGTTATCTACATACTTGGCCATATTTTCTGTCGGTCCTCCATTGCCAGAAATAATGGGGCGCCCTGGTGGAAAAGGGCCCCCTTTGTGGATTTTAGGTAGGGCATAAATACAGGGTGACCGAGAGTGGTGTGCCTGTAGAAATTTGTATTCATGATCCGTCAGTAGACTGGATTCATGCCAATCCCATAAATGTGCATTGATATTTCCTTCTATCTTGGGCATGGGATTCATTTTCAGTTTGTCATAACAGTTGATGTCATTAAGTTGTCTTTCTATTTCTTGGAGGTAGTCAGTTCGGTTCATGAGGACGATATTTCCACCTTTATCCGCCTCTTTTATGACCAACCCCTTGTCATTTTTTAGGGATAGTAATAACTCATTCTCTGCCTTGCTGAGATTTTTTGAGAATGCGCATCTATGTTTACTATAGTATGAATCCTCTAATGCATAAAGATCTTTTGTTACATTTTTATGAAATTCATCTATGGCTAAGTTCCTCATTTGTGGTGGTATAAATTTAGAACTACAGCGTAAGCCACTATCAATTGTATAGTCCTGTGTAATGTTTAGATGATTAGCCATCTGTCTCACATCCCCAATCTCCTCCTCATCATATAATGTTGCCAGTAAATGTGTATGGTGTAATTCTGCAATAGATGGTACATTGGTATCATTGAACATTAATGAAGGAGTGCAGTGGACAGAAGGATGTTCTTCAAAGTATTTTTTAATCTTTATCTTGCGTAGAAATTTAAATAAATCGGTGTGCAGATTTACAAAGTCACATTTGTTTGTGGGACAGTAATTCAATCCCTTGCTCAGAACAAGTTCTTCCTGGGGTGACAATGCTCTTGCAGACAAATTAACAATTGACAACATATCAGAATCAGTGTTTGTCTCATTATCACTGTCCAACACTATTTCTTGTTGCCCAAGTTCTGTTCCCTGGCTCTTGCTCCTGACCTTGTGTTTCTTGCCACCCCTTCGTCTGCGTCCTCGTTTGGTGGTCTTGCCCTGTTTCCCAATCTGTACCTCCGTACCTCTTGTAAAAAAACCGAGGGTGGGTCTGCATTAGATGTATTGCTAGTTCCTTCACCGGGATCACTGCCCATGGAGGAGATCGAGGTGTTGCTTGAGGAGACACTGCAAGGTTTATCATCAGCGTTTTTTTCTGTTTGTTGTGATTTCTGGGGTAAATCATCATATTTCCTAGCATATGTGAAAATGCGTCCCCTTCTATAATCTCCCTCATCTCTAAAGATCTTCTTATGTTTCTTATCTTTTAGATACAATTGATAGTTACTTATCTCCTTCTTTAAGATTATCATGTTTTTCTGTATTGTTTCCTTCAGGTTGCTCTCATTAATTTCTAATTCTAGCACTCTGATTTCCTCTTTAATCTTGGTGACCTTCCTCTCAGCATTTGTGATTAACGTCCCCATCATTTTATAGGATGCTTCATATAATCCTTCCTCCCAATCTTTTAAAAGATCAGGATCCAGATCCTCAAAATTAGGGAAGATAAGGATTCTGAGGCATCTAGGGATACGTTTGTTCTCAATGTATTTCTTGAGAGTGGCCCCATCCCACCATTTGCCAAATTCTGCCTTCTTCAATTTCTCCAATCTCATGAATTTACTTTTTAGGCCCTCATTTTTATCTGTGCATGCACCTTTCTGGGGTGCCTTTGACGGTGGTCTATCGTTGAATAGATCTTCCAAGAGTTCTTCACGTTTATCATCATAATCCATAGTAAAAACGTTTTAACCCAAAATGTTGGTGCTGGCAGCCCAAGAAACAATATATATACAAAAGGGGAGGGTGGAGGCTGATTAGAACCGCACCAGACAAATATTAGTGGTTGGCGTAGACAATTCAGATAGTGCACGAAACCAGAGAGTACTACCCTCTTTACTCTCAACAATGTAGGACTAAGTCCTACAACAACATATGAATACACAGGAGGTTCAGCACTATGTACTATGGTTAGATCTCCAAGTACCTATATACTTTTGTATCTTTAACAGGTAACGAGTAAACTTCTAATAAAGCATACGACACATTTAACATATAAGTTTTTTCTTTCTTCTTTATTGATTTTGAATGAAGATTTCTTCCATGTCATATTTCATATCTTCATAGCCATAGCCAACGCGTTTCGTCTCCCATGAGACTTCTTCAGGGCTATCAAAAGAGCATACACGAAAGAGTTTTAGGATTCAATGTTAGCATTTCTAAACATTGTTTAAAAACATATTTCGATTCCTTCACAAACAGATGTTTGTCTATAAAAACATAGCATGTCTATATAGTTCTACATTGACCATATCATTCATAAAGCATTTTACATACACAGATGGAAGACCTAGTCTATAAAGGCATTAGACAACATTAGTATTATTATTTCTTAGTATTAATTTATTCTCTGAATTAATGACTTCATAAGTACATATCACGTGTTCCTTAACTCCTAGGTTCCTTAGCTTACAAGTATGTAACATCCTACTTGCCTAAAAACCACATAATGGTCAAAGACTTTATGATTACAGAAAACTTCAATTAAAAGTATAGAATACATAGTTTTGTTCTAATACAATGTCACATCCTCATTGTCAATATCCTATGCTCGATTTATGTCTTATGCCGCCGAGTTTATCCAATGCGGACCGACTCTATGAAATTCAGTTCAATAAATCTGAGTATGTTGTATATACATAAACTTGCTGAATAACTTCACATTTTATGCGATGATCTTAGCATCTATATATGTTATATATATATATGCATCTATATATGTTATAATATATATTGTTTCTTGGGCTGCCAGCACCAACATTTTGGGTTAAAACGTTTTTACTATGGATTATGATGATAAACGTGAAGAACTCTTGGAAGATCTATTCAACGATAGACCACCGTCAAAGGCACCCCAGAAAGGTGCATGCACAGATAAAAATGAGGGCCTAAAAAGTAAATTCATGAGATTGGAGAAATTAAAGAAGGCAGAATTAGGCAAATGGTGGGATGGGGCCACTCTCAAGAAATACATTGAGAACAAACGTATCCCTAGAGGCCTCAGAATCCTTATCTTCCCTAATTTTGAGGATCTGGATCCTGATCTTTTAAAAGATTGGGAGGAAGGATTATATGAAGCATCCTATAAAATGATGGGGACGTTAATCACAAATGCTGAGAGGAAGGTCACCAAGATTAAAGAGGAAATCAGAGTGCTAGAATTAGAAATTAATGAGAGCAACCTGAAGGAAACAATACAGAAAAACATGATAATCTTAAAGAAGGAGATAAGTAACTATCAATTGTATCTAAAAGATAAGAAACATAAGAAGATCTTGAGAGATGAGGGAGATTATAGAAGGGGACGCATTTTCACATATGCTAGGAAATATGATGATTTACCCCAGAAATCACAACAAACAGAAAAAAACGCTGATGATAAACCTTGCAGTGTCTCCTCAAGCAACACCTCGATCTCCTCCATGGGAAGTGATCCCGGTGAAGGAACTAGCAATACATCTAATGCAGACCCACCCTCGTTTTTTTTACAAGAGGTACGGAGGTACAGATTGGGAAACAGGGCAAGACCACCAAACGAGGACGCAGACGAAGGGGTGGCAAGAAACACAAGGTCAGGAGCAAGAGCCAGGGAACAGAACTTGGGCAACAAGAAATAGTGTTGGACAGTGATAATGAGACAAACACTGATTCTGATATGTTGTCAATTGTTAATTTGTCTGCAAGAGCATTGTCACCCCAGGAAGAACTTGTTCTGAGCAAGGGATTGAATTACTGTCCCACAAACAAATGTGACTTTGTAAATCTGCACACCGATTTATTTAAATTTCTACGCAAGATAAAGATTAAAAAATACTTTGAAGAACATCCTTCTGTCCACTGCACTCCTTCATTAATGTTCAATGATACCAATGTACCATCTATTGCAGAATTACACCATACACATTTACTGGCAACATTATATGATGAGGAGGAGATTGGGGATGTGAGACAGATGGCTAATCATCTAAACATTACACAGGACTATACAATTGATAGTGGCTTACGCTGTAGTTCTAAATTTATACCACCACAAATGAGGAACTTAGCCATAGATGAATTTCATAAAAATGTAACAAAAGATCTTTATGCATTAGAGGATTCATACTATAGTAAACATAGATGCGCATTCTCAAAAAATCTCAGCAAGGCAGAGAATGAGTTATTACTATCCCTAAAAAATGACAAGGGGTTGGTCATAAAAGAGTCGGATAAAGGTGGAAATATCGTCCTCATGAACCGAACTGACTACCTCCAAGAAATAGAAAGACAACTTAATGACATCAACTGTTATGACAAACTGAAAATGAATCCCATGCCCAAGATAGAAGGAAATATCAATGCACATTTATGGGATTGGCATGAATCCAGTCTACTGACGGATCATGAATACAAATTTCTACAGGCACACCACTCTCGGTCACCCTGTATTTATGCCCTACCTAAAATCCACAAAGGGGGCCCTTTTCCACCAGGGCGCCCCATTATTTCTGGCAATGGAGGACCGACAGAAAATATGGCCAAGTATGTAGATAACTTTCTTCAACCCATTGTGAAGAACCTCCCCTCCTATCTTAGGGATAGCTCTGACCTTCTGTGTAAACTTGAAGACTTCAAGTGGGACCAGGACAACCTACATTTTGTTACAATGGATGTAGAAAGCCTCTACACCTGTATTCATATTAAGGAAGGAATGAGAGCCCTTAAACACTTTCTCTTCAGGAGAGGCGCACAGCATCTAGAACACACAGACATGCTTTTGAACATGGCGGAGATGATATTAACACACAATGCTTTCCTACATAATGGAGAATGGTTCTTACAGCGACGCGGGACTGCGATGGGTTCCAGATTTGCTCCTTCTTATGCCAACCTCTTTATGGGGCTGTACGAGGGGGAGCATGTCTGGGGCCCGGGCGCCCAAACCTGGGTAAACAATGTAATCTTTTATGCTCGCTACATCGATGATATCATCATGATATGGCATGGCACAATTGAACAGCTAGAGGGGTATCATACTTACCTTAATGCAAACAGCTTTAATGTAAAGCTTACCATCCAGCACTCTGAAACAAATATAGAGTTTCTAGATCTAAAGCTATTTGTCATGGATGGAAATATACATAGTGACATCTATAGGAAGAGAACTGCCTGCAACAGCTCCCTGCACGCAACTAGCGCGCATCCACGATCCACCATAGAAGCTATTCCCTATGGTGAAATGGTTCGCGCAAGACGCAATTGTAGTTTGGAAACTGACTTTATAAGTAACATCAATAAAATCAAGAGCAGATTTAGACAGAGAGGCTATAACCAGGCATGTTTAAATAAGGCTGAAAAGAGGGCTATGACCCTTAAAAGGAAAGAACTATTGGTTGCGAAAGGCACAAATGAATCAACGAAAGAAAGTAATGAATCAGGGATACTTTTCATTACGGAATACAACGCTCAGAGTCATCTTGTATATAATATCTTAAAGAAAAATTGGCATCTTCTCTCTAAAGATGATCAAATAAGCACACATATGTCTAAGCGACCGAGAGTTGTCTATCGTAGAGGCAAAACCCTAAAAGAAATCCTGAGTCCGAGCTACATCAGGGACTCACAGACACCTATACACACATGGTTACCAGACAAACCTCTGGGTTTCCACATCTGTGGCAACTGCTGCGTATGCCAATTTGGCATGAATAGGAATAAGAATTTCAGCAACAATTCACGAGAATACGCAATAAATTGCTTTATTAACTGCAATACCGATTTCACGGTATATATGATTATATGTGCCTGCCAGAAAAAATACATTGGAAGCAGTATACGCAGTTTGAAACTGCGTATACAAGAACATGCAAGAGCCATAAAAAATGGCAATGACAAATATCCAGTTTCAATACATGTTCAATGTGAACATCCCAATGACAAAAATTTCAAATTCATTGGTATCGATCATGTTAAGATGCCAGAACGTGGAGGTGATAGACAATTGATTTTGCGACAACGGGAGGCGTCATGGATATGCCGTCTTAGAACTGTGCAGTTTGGTCTTAACATCTATGATGAGATGCATCACTTCCTATGATCTAATTGGTAAAGAGAGTGACCTACACATGTCATGACTATCCTTTGCCATATTTTTTCCAACTTGAGTTTGTTATACAAAGTAATGTTATGGCAATGAATCAATACAATATTGTCCTAAACAATTTCTTTTCTTGACATGTCGATACGCTGACCTTTCAAAGATACCTAACGTGCATTTTCGTCTAAACGTTGCCTTTTATATTTTTTCGTGAGTTATTAAACCCACATAATCTCGTCAAAACCTTGCCCAATACATTTGTTTTACTAAACACGCATAATCCATTACTGTACACTTGGAATGTTGTTTTTAATAAGAGGGCTGGCCTTCATCAACTTACTAAGATGTCCGCTTTAATCGTACTAGACCATTTTTTACCACTCCAAGATGGCCGAGCTAGTAGTCCCGACAGCCTTGCCAAAACGAACCGGCTGTCATTTAGCACACGTGATATGAATAAAATCTAGCTGTTGGGTTCAAATTGTTACAAAACATAATTGAGGAAATAAAACAACTAACTCTAACAATTAAAAAAGGCTTTTTTAGTTGAATTACTGCCCAGAATATTGCGTTTAGCTTTCACCCTTTAATTCTAAATGATTTTGTTCACAACCTATGTGTGTTTTTTATACCACTCTAAAATGGCCGACAGATTTGCACCAACAACTTTAACAAACATTCTAAACGAGACATAGGGCATGTGACCATGATATCACCTGGCGCCGAGTTTAAAAAGCCGTAGTCAACACGTACACGGCTTCGCTGAAATCATGTCCGGAGTCGGTGGTTACTAGATCGTCGCAAGTAAGTTAACTAGATAGAAAATCTCTGTTTAAACTGAAATGCAATATGGGCTCGATATAGTTGGAGGTTAAAAAGAGGAGGACCTCTCATATAATTTTTTTATATATTTTTTAATCACCGTACTTGTCTAAACAGATACATGCGGTCTCTGTAACTTTGAAATAGATCCAACCAATTCTGCAAGTATCTTACACCGATACGGGTGGGGTGGGGTGTAAACAGAAGAGACACGATCTTTATGTCTGATTGTGCGCGGATTGAGGATTGTTAATTGGTGTTATGAGGCCCATACAGGCGAATATCTACATAGCATCTGTATTTCAGTTGCATATGAAGTTAAGACTCCCAACTAGTGTCACGATGACATATACAAACTGACATTTACTCTCTGATATGAAAAATGTCCTCCCTTTTTTATCATTTTGTAAATAAGTGTGAATAAGGAAATATGTCTCTATGTTAATTGTGAAACTTGTCTATCTCATTGTCATTTCTCTAAAGATAATTTGGCCATATTATAAGTCCACAATGTGACGACAGTATCAATCCATCTATAAAAACATGCTATGTATTATAGCTTTTAAAATAGAATTTATGTTTTTATATTTATTCCTAGTAATAGAACTACATGACTATGTGGTATGTTTTTATTCTCTAAATGAGTCTAGTGTATCACTAAATATGGAATGAATACTGAAAGACTTTACAAATATACTCATTATAGATTACTTTATGATCTAGACAAAACCTGAATTGTGGAAACCATACCCTAAAGAACGACACGATAGAAAAGAATTAGATTCACCATATCATTGAGGTATGCAAAGTAAATATGACTTTAAAGAATGTTATGTAATAGTGATGTAAATGTATACTTATGATTGATGCTAAGATCATCGCATAAAATGTGAAGTTATTCAGCAAGTTTATGTATATATAACATACTCAGATTTATTGAACTGAATTTCATAGAGTCGGTCCGCATTGGATAATCTCGGCGGCATAAGACATAAATCGAGCATAGGATATTGACAATGAGGATGTGACATTGTATTACAACAAAACTATGTATTCTATACGTTTAATTGAAGCTTTCTGTAATCATAAAGTCTTTGACCATTATGTGGTTTTTAGGCAAGTAGGATGTTACATACTTGTAAGCTAAGGAACCTAGGAGTTAAGGAACACGTGATATGTACTTATGAAGTCATTAATTCAGAGAATAACTAAATACTAAGAAATAATAATACTAATGTTGTCTAATGCCTTTATAGACTAGGTCTTCCATCTGTGTATGTAAAATGCTTTATGAATGATATGGTCAATGTAGAACTATATAGACATGCTATGTTTTTATAGACAAACATCTGTTTGTGAAGGAATCGAAATATGTTTTTAAACAATGTTTAGAAATGCTAACATTGAATCCTAAAACTCTTTCGTGTATGCTCTTTTGATAGCCCTGAAGAAGTCTCATGGGAGACGAAACGCGTTGGCTATGGCTATGAAAATATGAAATATGACATGGAAGAAATCTTCATTCAAAATCAATAAAGAAGAAAGAAAAAACTTATATGTTAAATGTGTCGTATGCTTTATTAGAAGTTTACTCGTTACCTGTTAAAGATACAAAAGTATATAGGTACTTGGAGATCTAACCATAGTACATAGTGCTGAACCTCCTGTGTATTCATACGCTAACGGATAATGGCTAATTGGCCTTACCTTAGCTGAGTCACCACAATGATTGCATGGAGGCATGGGGTCATCATATACCACTTCAATTTTATTAGAACTATATCACACTTTTCTTAATTTTTGTTCAGTACTTATTGGAAGGATTCCTCATTGTATTTAATTTTATTTATGTTTCAGATTTATCCCCTGATGAAGGGCGAAATGCATTGGGATACTTAAAACTGAGAAGGACATATTAATGTATTTTGGATGAATCTGTTGTCAACTTGGAACTATGGAATGAATATGAAATTCATATGATTTTGTGAAAAGAAATAAGAAATATACAAGACATTCAAAAACGAATCTTGGATTACCTTCTTTATTTTGAATGAACTTGAACTAGACCCCACACAGGGTTTGAATTGTGTCCAGGGGGACTCACCCTATTGTGGTTGCGCTATTCGTTTTGTTTGTTCTTTCACGCTCTTGACCGGAGAGCCATACCCAGGGAGCACATCAGATAACATTTAATCTCTCTAGATTTTTCATTGAACTCTTTGCATTGAACATAGTTGTACGCATACCTCAACGTTTTTGATATTTTAGCTACTTTCTGATCTTTGCACGCAGCACACCTTCTGATAGCCACCATGGCTTATGAAGAAAGTTCCAGTATAACTGATTTATGAGCAGATACCTTTGCATTTGCTAATGAGGAAGCAACCAGAATTTACGCTCTAATACATGAGGAAACCGCCCAATTTTCTACAAGTCGCAATAAAGAACAAAACATCAAACAACTGTTATACTTATCTAAACGGGAAATCAATCAACGGTTGCATGCCAGTACTTTAATTAAATATCATAGATTACAACGCATACCAAGAGGTTTGAGGAACCCCCTTAAACCTTTGCTATGCAAAAATGTCCAAATAATTAATGATCGGTGGTATGCAGTAATAAATAAATGTTCTCTTGACCTGATCCTTCTGATTATTGAGGAAATATCAAACATTCTAGAAGAACTATCTAAAGAAATATCCAACATAAAATTTTAACTCACTAATTCGATGTCCACAGATGAATGGTCTAAAGTACTAGAAGATATCAACAATCAACTTTCCAAACACTCCCAGGAAATCAATGAGCGAAAGATCGGAAAATTCCACAGAGACACCGTGGATTACAAACTGGGAGAAGTGTATAGATGGGTGGAAGTTTACGCCAGGAGGAGACAAAGTAAACCATACTCTCAGAATACTGAAACTTCATCCTCAGAGAGTGATGTTTCCAATCAATCACGAAGAAGACCGGCTACATCTGTACAAACACCTCTTGAACCACTTCAAACATCTGGTGTCTCTTTTTAGAGTCCGGCCAAGGAGACAAAGAAGACCCCGGAGGGTCCAAAGAAAAAGAAAAAGAGAAAGAGCACCCTCAAACTCAAAGCATCACCACTACAGGGAAGAAAGACAAGGGGAAGAAGACAGGATAGAGCAAAATGTAGTGACAAATATTTCAGATTATCATTTCTCTGACATTGAATTAAACACCTTACAGAAAGGTACTTCTTTTGTTCCCACGAGCCACACTAACTGCCTTGAACTTGAGATCAGTCTCTTTAAATTTATGCGGAATGTGCGGCTCAGACACTTTTTTGAAAACGTCCTAGTAGAACGTCAGGACACTGAAGAAGATTTGCTACGAGGTTAACACCTAAGAGTTCCTACATGGCACCTGTAAGCCAAAAAAGTTTGGATAGCTTTGAAAATTTTGTTAAACAAGACATACTTAAACTGAAATTCAAGAAAAAGTCTAAACAAAGGAATTTAACCCATAAAGAATTTGGAATCTTAACTAACATTGCACGGAATCCTGCTATCACATGTCAAAAAGCAGACAAAGGAGGCGCTCTGGTCGTTATGAACACAACTCATTATGAAGCACAAGTTGAAGCTCATATCTCTGATGAATACACTTATGCCAGACTCGACACCAATCCCACAGAACATTTTTTGCATTTATTGAAAAACATTGTTAACAAGGCTGTAGAGAAAGGAGTGTTCAACGAGAAAGTCAAGAGATTTCTCACACATAACAATCCCAAAAGTCCATCAATGTACATGCTACTGAAAATACACAAAGACTTACATAACCCACCGTTTCGAACAATAGTGTCAACGAAAGGTAGTATGCATGAACCAATGGGAAAATTCTTAGTTTGATATCTCCAACCAAGTGTGATGAAAATGAGCACGTACATAAGGGACACTATGGAATGTTTAACTAAGATCAATCAAGTTTCATTTACTGAAGATGAACCGATTCTATTATGGACAGTTGACGTTAAATCTTTGTACACTTTGACTCCCCACCAATAGGGAATCGAAGCCATTGAACATACATTCCTTCAAATCAATTTGGACTTGGATTTACAAATTTTTCTGATGGAACTTCTACACTTTACCCTATATCAAAGTTATTTCAGATGGAAGGACCAATGGTTCCTTCAATTAACTGGCACATCAATGGGCAATTGTGCAGCACCAGCTTATGCGAATCTTTTCATGAGCAAATTTGAGGAGCAACATATCTTATCCATATCTCTTTGGAAATCCCACATCAAATTATTTCTAAGATATATTGATGACCTTTTTATCTTGTGGAATGGTTCACAATCAGAATTATCTAATGCCTTAAGGGAATCGAATAATGTCAATGAAAGAATACAATACACTCATGAAATACAGGAACATCACATCACTTTTCTAAATGTTGAAATAAAAATAAAAAATTTGGACTGGAAACTGACATATTTAGAAAAAAGACGGACGGACACACTTCACCACAACAGTTTCATCAACACTCATTAAAACGTCATTTTCTATACTCACAATTATTCAGGGTCGAGAATAGTTTCCAATCCTGATACATCGATTGAATGCATGGATAATATGCTACAGAGATTTTCAGAACACAACTATCCTGAATAAGTTTTAGATAAAGGAAAACTCCATTGTCATCTGAAAACCCATAGAGAATTACTCACAAGCAAGATTACACCAACACAAAACGCATGGTGATCGTATCTAAATTTTCCACCATGAGTGGTCCATATAAGAGAATAATCAAACGACATTGGCTGATCTTAACATTGGAACCTGACTTCAAACTGCTTTTCGCAGAAAATCCCATCTTTGCATACAAGAGAGGAGAGATTCTGACAAGTCCAATTAAGCATGTTCAACAATCTAAACCCAAAGGCACGATTCCATGCTATAACTGCAACAACTGTCACAACATAATTCCAGGGTCTACCATCACACACCCTAGTAAGTGTACTAAAATTGGTTTGAAGGTCACCGCTACGTGTGACACCATGAACGTTATTTACTTACTGAAGTGCCCATGTGGCAAAATATATGTTGGTAAAACTGAAAGAAAACTCAAGATCAGTATCAATGAACACAAAAGTAACATTAGAACTAAAAACATGAAATCTGTTGTTACTTGTCATTTCCTAGAACAGAATCATACCATCAGCCAGATGACATTTCTTGTTCTAGAAGTCACTGACAAAAAGGAAGGTAGAGACAATCACAACCATTTACTGCAAAGAGAGAATTTCTGGATCAGATACCTTGATGCACTCAAACCCCATGGGATGAATGACAGGATGGAATTTCAATGCTACCTGTAACTTACATCTCCATTGATTGATTTACTGACAGTATAGTAACTCATTACACTCATTGACATTATTTGTATATTTGACATTATCTGTATTTTTAACGGTGATTCTTTTCATACCATTATGATGACCCCATTTACCGATGCATCTTATTGTTTTTGGAAGATTTAAACCATTTTAGTATTTTGTTCCATGGTACTGAATATTTGTATTGATTTTTTATTGTTATTTTGCACTAGAACATTTATCTACGCACATACTCTTCCTTAATTCCACAGGTTTGAGTTGCTTACTTTACATTCCAATATGGCCGCTATCGGTGACTTCCAATCACGCACACCTTGGGTGTAGTCCTATTTCATTTTCTTATCTTGAGAAACCGGCGATAAGACGAACACTGTTGCACTGTGTTTCATTTTAACTGACTTTAACAGCATGTCGCCTTTGTGAACTGAACGTGCAGACTGAGAAGCACAGTATTTTCGGCGCATGAGTGAGTATTAACAATATGGGACATGCCGAACGCCGGGCTTTAACAAAATGCTGGTTCAGTGAATTTCCCTTTTCTTGTGAGACACCCGACGCTACTTGTGTGGAGAAGTGTGGCTCACTGGTTAGAGTAGGCAGACCTGGAAGCAGAGGTCAGCCCGGGACCAGGGTTCAATTCCCGGCTGGGTCTTGAGTCCATAAATTGTCCATGGACTCGATAATTCTCGCTCCAGTGCAAACTCGATTCATGGGTTCACACTCTGCGACTCTGGGCAATAGCTTGCTTAATCTCCACAATGGCCCCTCGCGGCGGGATGCCTGGCTTTCACCTTGTGGATGCCCTGCTGGGTTATCTCACAGGGGAATACCAGGACGGGTTCCCTAAGCAAGCGCTTAGAGACCGGTTGGTGATTTGCGCTATATAAATATCTGCACATTTACATTTACATTTACATTTATTAACGAGCATCTGTAAATTCACGTCTTTGAGTTTACAACTACCGTCTTTGACTGGGGAGCACAATCTCTTCTTTTCGATTATGCTGCGATACTCATGTCTAGCAACGGGCATTTGTAAATTCACTTGGTTTCGTTCACAATTACCGTTTTTAACTTGGGATCACAACCTTTTTCTCGATCACGTGATGATCTGGGAGCTGGACTATTTTTTATCAAATTGTGAAATTTCATCTTGTTTGGAGTTTCACGCTCACTCGTTTATACATCATTAGTTCGCTGACAACGTGGCATGTATATTCACGGGTGATCACTCAGTAACATTTGTTGCATGATTCTAACAGATCTATATTTCTCTCGTACTTTTAATATACTGGCACGCCAACGGATAATGGCTAATTGGCCTTACCTTACCTAGGTCACCACAATGATTGCATGGAGGCATGGGATCATCATATACCACTTCCATTTTATTAGAACTATATCACACTTTTCTTACTTTTTGTTCAGTACTTATTGGAAGGATTCCTCATTGTATTTCATTTTATTTATGTTATAGATTTATTCCCAGGTGAAGGGCGAAATGCCCGAAATGCATTGGGATACTTAAAACTGAGAAGGACATATTAATGCATTTTGGATGATTCTGTTGTCAACTTGGAACTATGGATTGCATTTGAAATTCATATGATTTTGTGAAAAGAAATAAGAAATATACAAGACATTCAACAAAGAATCTTGGATTACCTTCTTTATTTTGAATGAACTTGAATTAGACCCCGCACAGGGTTTGGATTGTGCCCAGGGGGACTCACCCTATTGTGGGTGCGCTATTTGTTTTGTTTGTTCTTTCACGCTCTTGACCAGAGAGCCATACCCCGGGAGCACATCAGATAATGTTTAATCTCACTAGATTTTTCATTGAACACTTTGCATTGAACATAGTTGTGCGCGTACATCAACTTTTTTGATATTTTGTCCCCATGGCCAGGTTGATTTGCTTCTTTGGTTTTTCTACAATTTTGTATGCAGATGATACACAAATCATGGTGTCAACTTCAACTGATTTTGATGACGCCACCAAATGATTCAACAACTGTATAACTGAAGTAGTTAGATGGATGAGGAAAATTGCCTTAAACTAAACTCAGAAAAACAGCAGTCCTTTTGTTTGTGAGAGAGATTTCCTTTTGGAACATATCCTGGTGGCCCCAACTTCTGGGCCCCCTTCCCATGCCGGTCCATTAAGTCTAGAACTTAGGAGTCATCTTCGATATAAATCTCACTTTCTCAGACCAGATAAACAAGCTAACCTCTGTCTGTTTTTTTAGATCTTGCCTAGGCAGTGCATGCGCTGTCTCTCAAGACATGCTGTATCTACTGTTTGGGCTTTCAGCACGCCCATCTGTTCTCTTTCGCTCCTTTGTGTGCCTTTCGAAATTCTTTTGTTTTTGTTGGGGATTGGTTTACATTTGTCCCTCCTTTTCCTGTTTTGGTCACGCCCTGGAGAGTGGCCCTGTTACATGGATCCCTTCACTATTGGCCATATATATGTTAGTTTTGGCACACTACTTTTTCTTTTGCCTTGACTTGTTTGGCTTTCTGAATGCGCTGAGCCGAGTGCTGCAAATCATGTCCTTATCTTGTTTTCCACTGACTTTGGTTTCACAAGCAATTTTTCAGCTGAAGGCTACGTGCTTTTCCATCCTATAATATTTTTGGATTCAATAGTTCAAATGTTCAAACCCTAAATAATGTACTTACTTAATGGAAGTGTAGTTTAGGAAGATGACTGACAGTAGGATCAACCCATTTACATTGTGCATTTGACAGCGTGATTATTTGGATATGATTAAAGAGGTAAACATGCTGTTATTGCTCTGTTTTAGAAAATGGAAGCAGCTTTGAGCTGTGCACCTTCAACTTTTGATGCTTTCTTTTAGGTTCAATCATTGGTGAAATAAAACTAATATCAAGCGATGCCTCCTCATGCTCTACAAATGTGGCATGTAATGTGAGGTTACATAACAATATATCTTGACCTTGGCTCTGGGCTCGCAGTCCCCGGTCCGTCACGGCAATTTGTGCCGATTGTGCGGAGGGACAGACGCGACTCCGCCCACGATCCTCAATCACTTCCGGTGTCCGGCTATATGGCACAGCTGACTCGGCGGCCGCGCAGCGGCCGCGCGCAGCGGGCGCGCCGCCAGCGCGCCGAAGGCGCGCCAAAGGCAAGCCCGTCTGCGCCCGTCCGCGTCTGGAGCGCGGCCAGCGCCGGTCAGGCTGCCAGTGAGGCTGGAGGTGAGAGTATATGCTGGTCGCGAGATGATTTATTGAGCCTCCAAGGCTCAATTTGTAATGGGTCACACCTGATTGATTTAGGTAAAAGTCTTCTACCGTTTCAATGTAACTTATGTGGCCAGTCTTTAAAGCAAGCTAAGGAATCCTGTGCAACAACTAAAAATATTTCATCCGTGGGTTTATCAAACGAATGCACAGATAAAATTAAGGCATGCCTAGTAAATTGCAGATCATTGCCTAGGCATGCGGAAGAGGTTTGGGCAATTTTGATCGAATCAATATGGGACATCATGTTTTTAACAGAAACCTGGTTAAGTACGGATGCAATGACCTCAGTTGCGTTAGCGACTCCGCCAGGTTTCAAAATATGTTTTGCTAACCGAGAAGAGGGGAAAAGAGGGGGTGGGGTGGCTATTATCTTTAGAGAGGCATGGGAATTGGTGTCCTCAGCCCCACTTCGTATGCAGGGCATTGAAGGCCTAAATTTCTGTCTACAAATTAAACCCTCATTCGCCCTTGCAGGCATTCTCATTTATAGACCACCCGACTGTATAACGTCTGCCTTGCAGACTTTGTGTAATTTTATTACTCAAAAATCAGTAGTTTATACTAATTTTATGGTCCTGGGAGACTTTAACCTTCATGTAAATGACCCAAAGTGTTCTCAAGCAGCGCAACTGATTGCGTCCCTAGCAGGGGCTAATCTTTTGCAACTGGTACCCTCGGCTACACACATTGCGGGACATACCCTAGACTTGGTTTTTTCAAATATTAGGTGCACTACCGTGGAGACCCCGCTGCCGCTGGTCTGGTCAGACCATTTTCTGATTCCCTTTTTAATTACACTGCCATATATTAAACACGTTAAGAATAATCGAACTATTTTAAAGAGAAACTGGAAGAACCTCTCGGTGGCATCAGTTAGCCCCATTCTGCAGGACAATTACCCCTGTCTTTCGGCTGACCCCAATGCCGATGCAGAGGCTATACACCAATGGATTGCGGATGCGGTGGAGCAAATTGCACCGGTTAGGGTAGTGAAACCTTCTAGAGGCTCCCCCTCCGCTCCTTGGTTTTCCAATGACCTGAAAGAACATAAAAGTAGATGTAAAAAATTGGAACGCAAATGGAGACTGACCTATTGCGTCCTAGCAAAGGAATCCTATAAAAAGGTATTAAAAGAGTTCCATAAGGCTTTAAAAGCAGCCAGACGGGACTATTTGGTCTCATGTATTCAGAATGCAGACCACTCTTGCAGTGAAGTTTTTAAAGTAGTTCAAACCTTTTTTAAACCTAAAGCAATAGATACGGAAGTGATGCCATCCCTAGCCTTATGTGAAAAAATCGCCAACCACTTTCAAGATAAAATTTTAAAGGTTTATGATTCTTTTACAACTTCTATTGCAACTTTGAAAGCAGATATATCTCCTGGGGCAGGGCTGATTGCTCCTTTTATTAACTTCACACCGATCTCCCATCAGGAGGCGCTAGCTGAAATTCAAAAATGTCGCTCGGGCGCTCCAGATGACCCATGCCCGGCTAAATTATGGAAAATTTTAGCTCTACCCTTGGCAGATGGGCTTTGCCACCTATGGAACACCTCTCTGAATACAGGCATTTTTCCCGACAAATGGAAACATGCCACACTTCTCCCCTTGAGAAAGAAACCGAATGGGGACCCAGGTGACCTTGGCAATTTGAGACCCATCTCTCTGCTCCCCGCTCCAGGTAAAATGCTGGAGAAACTGGTTCAGCGCCAATTGACCACTTTTATCGATCAGAACAACGCCCTTCATGACACTCAATCAGGCTTTCGAGCAGGCCGTAGTACGGAGACCGCTCTCCTTGAGGTGGCAGAGTCTGTTAGATGGTCACTGGATGCAGGAGCATCAGCATTGCTGGTGCTCCTGGATTTATCCGCCGCTTTTGATACTGTGGACCATGCTATATTGGTCCAGCGACTCCTGTGTGCAGGCTTTGGTGGGAAGGTATTAAGGTGGTTATCTTCCTACCTGACTGGTCGCACACAGAGAGTTGCTCTTCAACCTTTTGAAGCTAAACCAAAACCGCTTAGCTGCGGCGTCCCCCAGGGATCTGCTTTAAGCCCCTTACTTTTTAATCTTTACCTCGCTCCACTGTTCTCCCTTATCTCCAACTGGGGGGTGAAAGCAATCTCCTATGCTGATGACACCCAGTTGGTTTTTCCATTTAAGGAATGTTCAGTGGATGCTTTTAAGAACTTTAAGGGCTGTCTGCGCGACATAGCGCTGTGGATGAATACAAATAAATTAAAACTTAATGCTGGGAAAACTGAAGTGCTGTTTTTTGGCAAGGGCCACATACCAGACTCAGAGTTGTGGTGGCCGCCTGAATTGGGCACACCACCCACTCCTTCCTGTCACGTCCGTAATTTGGGAGTGAGATGGGAGGCGGACCTTTCCTTTTCAGCCCAGATACAGCAGGTGTCGTCCATCTGTTTTAGTAAATTAAAAAACCTTCGGAAAGTTTTACATTTTGTACCGGAGGAATGCCGCAAAACCATAGTACATGCCATAGTCACATCTAGGCTTGACTATGCAAATAGCCTTTATCTTGGCCTGCCGAAATATGCCATTGGTCGCCTTCAGATGGTACAGAATGCGGCTGCGAGATTGGTTCGGCGAATCCCTTTCCGCCACCATGTCTCTCCGCATCTACAGAAGCTTCACTGGCTCCCCGTGGAGAAAAGAATTAAATTTAAGACTCTGACACTGGCATTCCGGGCCATTAATGGAAAATGCCCTGGTTATTTGAAAGAAAGATTCTGTCCATACAGGCAAAACCGGGCACTGCGGTCAAATTCACAAAACTTGCTATGCACCCCCCGCTTTGTAAAGGCTCGGTTGGGCGGCAGAGCCTTCTCGGTTGGTGCGGCCTCAATGTGGAATGCCCTACAGGCTTCTTACGACAGATCAATACGGAGGCTGGTTTTAGAAAAGCCTTAAAAACATGGCTTTTCACGTCAGTTTGATATGGTGAAATCATGTCTACTGTCTTCTTTGGCCTTATTTCTGTCTGATGTGTTCAGCGCCAGGACACCCCTGTTTGGGGTAGCTGTCGCGCTTTATAAGCTTCCGTATTATTATATCCTGCAAGTAGACAGTGCAACACCACCTCAACATCAGCGCAGCACCAGCACCACCACCAACTCACTACCAGTGCAGCACCATCTGAGCATCAGTGCAGCACCTCCACCTCAGCATCATTGCAGCACCAGCACAGCATCGCTCAGAGCCACCACATCATTACTCAGCACCACCTCAGCACCAGCGCAAAATCTCCTCAGCATCACTCAACACCTCCAGAGCACCACCTCCACATCAGTATACCACCACCAATGCAGCACCAACTCAGTACCACTCAGCACCAGTGCAGCCCTCCCACAGCATCAGTGCAGCACCACCTCAGCACTAATGCACCACCGCTTCAGCATTAGCACAGCACTACCTGAGCACCAGTGCAGCATGACCTCAGCACAAACACAGCACCAACTCAGCATCGCTAAGCACCACCTGAGCACCAGCACAGCACCTGCATGGCATCTCTTAGCACCACCTGAGCACCAGCAAAGAATCACCTCAGCATCACCCAAGCATCACTCAGCACCACTTTAGCATCTCTCAGAACCCCCTCAGGATCACCCAGCACCACCTATGTACAAGCACTAAAGCACCTCAGTATCACTCAGCACAAGTTATAACAACTGTTATCGGGATTGTTCACGCTCAGACTGGCCACTGCCGCAGGTTTATCAAGACCTGGATTGAGCACACATGGAGCATAGCAGGAGCGGATTCTACCGACTCTCTGTGCTACAAGTGTCACACCCTCAATACGGGTGCTGTATATTATATACGAAAGAGAACTTTGAAGTACAAAATGTTCTACTATACTGTTTAGCTTTGAGAAAGTCCTTTCGGACGAAACACATGTCGGCTGCCTGTTTCGGATGTTACGGAAATCTTGTTAGATATGAAATAAAGGACATTGAATGGAAAAAAATAGACCGTCTTATGCACTTCCTTTTCGCATGCTTGGGTGGCTAAAGTCATTTATACAGATTTGGACTTCTTTTTGTGCCTCAGCATTTGTGCATTGTGTATACAAACCTCAGGTGGGATGTCTTTCCACCTTGAGAGTTGATTTAGCCTCCTACTGGCAGAGTAAGGCTTTTTGCTTGGAGAGCACTACAGCATACCAAATTCTGGAGAAATCACTTTACGACAGACGAAGGGGGTAGATGTGCATGTGGAAAGTGGCATTTCTGCTTTGTTCTTTTTTGTGTAATGATCACTCAGCACAAGTGAAGCACCAGCTCAGCACTAGCACAGCATCAGTGCAGCACCACCTGAGCACCACCACAGCACCACTTCAGCATCAGCACAGGACATTCTCCTCATCACTGAACCACTACTAGTGCAGCAACAACTCACCATCCGCGCAGGGCCACCTCAGCACCAGTGCAGCACCACATCAGCACCATTGCAGCACTACCTCAACATCAGCACAGCACAATCCCAGCACCATCTCCGCAGCAGTGCACCACCACCTGCGCAGCCCCACCTCAACAGCAACCCAGCACCAACACAGCACCACTTCAGCATCCGTGCAGCACCACCTCAGCATCAGTGCAGCATGACCTCAGCACAGAACCATCTCAGCATTAGCACAGCACCACCTCCTCACCAATGCACCACCACCAGTGCAGTACCAACTCATCCTCAGCGCAGCACCAGCACAGCACCACCTTACCATCAGCAAAGCACCACCTCTGCCTCAGTGCACCACTACCAGCGCAGCCCCACCTCAGTGCTAGTGCAGCCCCACCTCAGCAGCAACTCAACACCAATTGGCACCACCGCAGCACAGCACCAACTCCGCATCACTCAGTAACACCTGAGCACCAGTTCAGCCATCTCAACAGCAACTTAGCACCAATGCAGCACCACTTCAGCACAGCACTAACTCCGCATCACTCAGTTACACCTGAGCACCAGCTCAGCACCACCTGAGCACCAGTGCAGTACTACCACCTCTGCATGACTCAGCACAAAACAGCCTCACTCAGCACAAGCACAGCATCAACCAGCGTCACCATAGCATCGCTCAGCATCACCTCAGCATCTGCGCATCACCTCAGCATCTGCGCATCACCTCAGCATCACTCAACACTCCCACAGCACAACCTCAGCATCAGCACAGCACCAGCACAGCACCACCTAAGCAGCAACTCAGCAGCAACTCACCACCACTTCAGCATTAGCTTAGCACCACCTCAGCACCAGTGCAGCATCTCCTCAGCACCAGCACAGCACCAATTCAGCATGACTCAGCACTACCTGAGCACCAGCACAGCACCACCAAAGCATCACTCAGCACCACCTTAGCATCACAGAGCACCACCTCAGTATCACTCAGCACCACCTGAGCATCACAACCGCAGAAGGACACGACCACCTCAGCACTACCTCAGTGTAACTCAGCACCACCTCAGCACCAGTGCAGCACCACCTCAGCACCAGCACAGCATCAGCGCAGCATCAGTGCCCCACTACCAGCACCAGTGCAGCTCCACCTCAGCGGCAATTCAGCACCAATGCAGCACCACTTCAGCATTAGCGCAGCATCACCTCAGCACAGCACTAACTCAGCACCACGTGAGCACCAGTACAGCACCGCCACCTCAGCATGACTCAGCATCACTCAGTATCATCTCAGCATTACTCAGCACCATCTCAGTATCACTTAGCATCAATTGAGCATCACCTCCACACCAGCACACCACGACCTCAGCATCACTCAGCACCACCTCAGTCTGCCCCCGGAATCTGGCATTTTTTGATTCTTCCCTTGTGTCCATCATCTCTTCCTGTTGTAATTCAGGTACCATTTCCCAACCTCCACTCTCCGTTGTTCATGTCCTCCACATAACAAAAAAAACCTATAACAAGCAAGCATTAGAATAGGCAGGAAGAAGTTGCTGGCATTGCAAGGACAAAAAAACTTGAAGACATTTTTGTTGTTAATTGTTTTTTTAATACAGTCACTCAGTTGTACATAATGTCATCTTGGTTATATATAAAGTAACGAAAATGCTTATAACGCTATTTTATTATAACTTTTAAACATGCTGCACAGCAGCCACATTGCTCAACAACATAGCTTAAAGACATTGGCAAAGCCAATAACTCTGGCTAAACACTTATTAGGAGACCTATTTGCTATGCCGATGCTTGTTTCTATTAAGATCCCTGAGAAAGATTATCCCATTCATTCCTTTATCTGCAGACATCAGTAATCATTGCCTTGTTGCTTTTCAGGTTAGATTATTGCAACATACTTTATATGAGCATTCAACAATGATCTCTGAAAAAACTGAACATTTTGCAAAACGCAGCAGCCCGCCTCCTAATGAGAATTCCTAAGCTCAAATCTGCCTCACATGCACTGTCGGAGTTACATTGGCTTCCTATTAGGAAGCAAGTAGCCTTCAAGGCATTATGTACTGCTCACAAATCTCTGCACTACATAGGCCCTGAGTACCGCAAGAGAAAATTCAAATGCTACACACCTAAGAGAGTCCTTCAATCAGCCACCTCAAGAACAGTGGAAATTCCTAAAATTAACAAAGCACCTTGGGGTGGCAGAAGCTTTATTTCCACTACCTGTAAACTTTGGAATAAAATTCCTGTGCATCTCAAAGACAAGCCCAATTTTATCTGCTTTCGAAAAACAACTTAAACCCCGGCTTTTTTCTTCTATGCTGCCCAATTAGTCGTATACAACATTACATCAAGCAGACACCAGTGCCAGGATGCCTTTGGGCAATCACGCACTCTATAAACATCATCAATATCAATACCATAAGTGCCTATGAGCAGAGTGCCCTATTCATTAGGTAGGATCGCTGACATAACAGCGACACTCGAAATATAGATCTACAAAATTATCGACACACAAATATCGATAACAAAAATATCCATATTCTATACTTATTTTTAAAAATACACAAATATCGACACAAAATTATCGACAAACATTAACACCGATATAACAAATATTGAAATCATTAAATAAACATACAAAATGACACAAATATCAAAAACAAAAATATAGATCACACTAATATCGCCCCCCCAAAACATATCCACACCTTAAAAATATTTTTTAGACTATCAGATATAACAAAAATAATATCAATAATATCACAAACACCCACAAATCATTAAACAAAATATAACACTAAATACATTTTAATTCAAATAAATAATGTTAACATATTTAAACTCAATAAATGTATTATACATATACACATTATATATAAAAGAAATATGTTTAATATATATCAATGCAAAATAAAATACAAATAATGTACTGTTACATTTCAACTGAACATTAATTAGCATTTCCCTTATAAGGAAAACACTGCCCAACTAATTAAAAACATCAGTAGCAACCAATGAAAAATACTTACAACTAAAATAACCAAATAAGATTGAAAGCACAATTAAAAAAACACTATATAAACAAAAGAAAATGTAACATTATTTTATGCTCCAACAACAAAACCAAGAATAAAGGGAATCTCTGCCGGATTGCTTCTGCAACACTGGACTTCATCATTGAAAGCCCTGAAAGTAAGTAAAATATCTATTTAGGTGCCGATTCCAATCCTGTAAAACCCGGGTACAATTCGTCGTACGGAGCGTATTCTCCGTACGACTCGTACCCGTGAAATCCACCGTACAATCCAGCAAGTACGATTCATACAGAAATAGCATTTCCGTACGATTCGTACAAAACACCGTACGGATAAAAAATACCTACGAGTCTGATCCTGGACAGCGCGTACGCGACATCCGTACGGAGTCAGGCAGCGTTTTACGGACCAGCAGGTACGATTCGTCCCTACGTCACTCCGCACAGCTATTTTTTTACGGCAGCCAAAAAATGCCGGGAAACTGAGTTGGCCCGAAAACGGAGCCCCGGTACGCGACAGACAGCCATGGACCCCATCCTACGTGTCATCCCGGCCCTCTTAGCCTATGACCTGGTGCACCGAACCCAATGCACACGCCGCAGAAGGTGAGAACAACACCCAGGGTCCAAGGGGGGGTGAGGGGCAGGAAACATACCTCCTACCCAAGTTAAAACCTACAATATTGAGGACATACATTACCTCCAGGGTCTGGTCACTCCGGGGGGCGTGTCCACCAATCCCTGCGTCCCGCAAAAACGGAAGTGGACGTGTACGCATACCCCTACTGCAACACTACAATAGTCATATGCACCGTACTCACACATCCATAGCGTGTGTTCGGTCCGTATCCCTATTGTAGTGGTGCCGTAGGGGTACGCGTGGTACGGACCGTACACACGCTCTCAGAGCGTGTGTACGATCTGTATCACCATTGTAGTGGTGCCGTAGGGGTACGCGTGGTACGGACCGTACACACACCCTCAGAGCGTGTGTACAGTCCGTATCACCATTGTAGTGGTGCCGTAGGGGTATGCGTGGCACGGACCGTACACACGCCCTCAGAGCGTGTGTATGGGCCGTACCACGCGTACTCCTATAGCACCACTACTATAGTGATACGGACCGCACCCACACATACATAGCGTGGGTACGGGCCGTATCACTATTGGATTGGGGCCGTAGGGGTACGTGTGGTATGGACCGTACACACCCTATGAATGCGGGGGTACGGTCCGTATCACACGTACCTCTACGGCACCAGTACATTTGGGATACAAGGCGTACACACACCACGAATGTTGGCCTACGGCCTGGTGCAGCATATTGCCTTTATATTGGTGTGTGTGTAGGCCCAGGACAGCAGTGTACTGCACCAAGGGGATGGGTGGGTGGGTGGGTGGCTGCATAGGATTCCCAGCAGTGGACAGACATGTGAGGTGTGGGTGCAGAGGACTCCCAGCAGTGGACAGACATATGTGTGTGGGTGCCTATCACTCTCAGCAGTGGACAGAGACATGGGGGTGGGTGCATATCAACACCAGCAGTGGACAGAGACATGGGGGTGGGTGCAGAGGACTCCCAGCAGTGGACAGAGACATGGGGGTGGGTGCATATCACTCCCAGCAGTGGACATACATTTGAGGGGTGGGTGTATATGACTACCAGAAGTGCCCTGCAATATGAGGGGTGGGTGCATATCACTCCCTGCAGTGGACAGACATGTGAGGGGTGGGTGCAGAGGACTCCCAGCAGTGGACACAGACATGGGGTTGGGTGCAGAGGACTCCCGGCAGTGGACAGACACATATGGGTGGGTGCAGAGGACTCCCAGCAGTGGACACAGACATGGGGGTGGGTGCAGAGGACTCCCAGCAGTGGACACAGACATGGGGGTGGGTGCATATCACTCCCAGCAGTGGACAGACATGTGAGGGCTGGGTGTATATGACCACCAGCAGTGGCCTGCAATATGAGGGGTGGGTGCATATCACTCCCAGCAGTGGACAGACATGTGAGGGGTGGGTGCAGAGGACTCCCAGCAGTGGACACAGACATGGGGGTGGGTGCATATCACTCCCAGCAGTGGACAGACATGTGAGGGGTGGGTGTATATGACCACCAGCAGTGGCCTGCAATATGAGGGGTGGGTGCATATCACTCCCAGCAGTGGACAGACATGTGAGGGATGGGTGCAGAGGACTCCCAGCAGTGGACAGAGACATGGGGGTGGGTGTAGAGGACTCCCAGCAGTGGACACAGACATGGGGGTATACATCATTATCAGATGACCACAACTCCATGGGTGTATGTACGCATCCCTAACTTTGGACAATGATGATAGTGCCATAACAACACATCCCTGACAGCAGTGTCCCACTCCCAGGAGGATGGATGTCTTTCTCCCACTGCATGACACACCACATGTGGGTGTGAGGACAAATAACACATGCATACCCACCCCTGGCGGATGCAGCACAATAAACACACTGAGATCATGCCACAAGACTGTATAGTCATGTCACTGCCTACTAAACTAAGAGAGCCAAAGGGAACACACACTCACGCACATCCCAGGACTGATAGGAATGTACAGGTGCTGGGCCAGCCACCAAGACGTTGTCTCTCATGGAAGGAATAGGGTGGAGTTCCCACAGATACAATGCCCACAATTGTGAATCAGGTGCCCGAATACCCTGCAGAACAAGTACCATGTGTGCTAGGCCGGGAGTACACACATGCATAGTGCTGAAAAGGGAGAATTTCTTCATGAAGGCATTTCAACATACTCAATACACAAGTACAGTGACTAGCAAGGATGGCGCAGACGATGCAGCCGGAGACATTGCTGAGCAGGCATGGCCATAGTTGAAGGGATTCATCACCAACAAAGGAAATGTAGACACAGGTCAGCACACCAATTGTGCAACTCTTTGCAGGGAAGATGTCAGGTGCCACAGAGGAAGGAACACTCCTTGGGACAATGTCTCAAAACCAAAATAACACACACTACCAAATATTATTTCCAGAGACCTTGTGATGGCACGCAGATACCATGGTCCACCTCATGAACATCAGACTAGAAAATTTCTCAGAACCATAACACATTACCACAACACCAACTCCTGGAGCCTCAGCACCAACATCAATACCTGAATTGCAATAGTGTACAAAGTAAAAATAAAATGCTTTATTCAGCATAAAAAAGATAATATGAAATCACACTATATACAAAGGCAAATAACCAGTCCATAATAGAAGTCCTTGGGGGGACACATGGGTACGCGTCTCCCCTAGCTTGCCTGCACAGTGGAACCCTCAGGTTTGTCGACCGGGGGGGGGGTATCATGTGGGGAAGGACCAGGCACCGCAGGGACAGGAGAGGGAAGGGTAGGTGTGGTGGGTGCAGGGGTGGACGTCTCCACCACAGGGGGTGGGGCAGCGCCAAAGGTGGAAGTGAGCTCGGCGCTGCACACTGCTGCCAGGGTGTCCAGGGTAAGCCCTGCACCGGAAGAAACCCCAGGGCCAACGGAGGGGGGGTGGCCGAGGGATGGGGTGCAGCGCTCTTGGGGGAGGTGGTAGACAGGGGGGGGGACTCAACTACCGTGCCCGGGGACTTCCTCACCCACTTGCGGGGTGGTGTCACAGTGGGGGTGATGGGCAGCTCACCCATGTCGACCTCTTTGGGTGTCAGTTTAGCAGGGGGGCCATGGGGAGTGCTTTGGAGGGACTGGGTTGTGAGGCATGCAGACTCAGACTGTGGCTGCGTGGATGTCTTTTTGCCCCAGACCCAGTGGGTGTGCCTACATCCCCCTGAGTGTGCGTGCCAGGAGGTGTGCGCTTGCCCTTACTTGGTGGTGTGCTGCCTGTGTCTGGTGGGGTGCGTGCTTGGGAATGTCTGGGTGTGCATGGGACAGGTATGGGAGAGGGAAGTGTGGATGGGGCTGGGGTAGGGTGTATGAAGCGCTGCAGGAGAGTCACTGCTGCCGTCAGGGAAGAGTCCATGGACCGCAGAAACCTGCGTTGTTCAGACATCATTGCTGACATGCCCTCCATGAATGACACCATCTGTGTCAGCAGTGTGGTGTGGCCATGGAGGACAGTCAGCACCGATGCCTGCCCAACCTGCAACTGCTGCAGCATGTCCACAGACTCTGCACTGAGGGCAGCAGGGGTGACAGGGGCAGGGGGTGCGGTGCCTGTCCCGAAGGAGACATGGTGGGGCCCTGCACGGACAGAAGGGACCGGAGCAACTGGGAGGGCGGTGATGGGAATAGAGGAGGCGGGGACAGATGTTGGGCTGCTGCCAGGTGATGTAGCAGCCTCCCCCCCCTCGATGAGGTCAGCCTCAGACCCGTCTGCGTCGTAGTTGGAATCACCACCAGACAGGTCCTCCGACTGACTCCCCTCGCCCTCCGTGCCACTGGCTCCTACAGACTCGCCAGCACTGGTGACACTGGTGCTGGGTCCCTCATCCAGGTCCGTGCAGGTGTCTCCCTCGGTTTCCAATGATGATGCTGTGGGCAAGGTGAAGATACAGAAAAACATCAGTCACCTGTATACATCTGACAGATGAGTACAAAACCAATAGGCCACAGTGCATATCAGGCAATGCATCATGAGTAACAGCTAGATTACTCCGCACATATGTAAGCCCTGTACTCCCCAGTTGGTAGACCCACCATGCCACTTGGACACAAGGAAAAATAGGACACACCAGCCCAAAACTTGAAATACACTGAGGAGCTAGTGTCTGGGAACAGGTGAGCACAGCAATACAATGAAGTCATGCCACCTCTTGTTTACCCTGAAAGAAACAGTAGTGGTGCACCCAAGGCAAAGTAACACACCTTAATACCAAAGGTGTCCCCACACTCCGAGACCTGTAAGTACTTAGGAAAACAAAACGGAAAAATGCTGGTCCCTTGGGAATCACAATACTTTACACAATCGACATGGTCAGAATGTGGGAATGTGCCATTTTGTGAACAGAACACACATGTGCCTCCATAAAAGATGGCTCCCAAGGAGGTGCACACAAAACTACATTTACCCAGTCATTGAAGAAGCTGGCAGCCTTCTTTAAAGAAGCCACTGTTAGAAAGAAATGGTGTTGCAGAAAGTACATATACATGGGCCCACGGAGGTCTTGATGACTTGACACTCGTAAGTTGGTATCACCAACAACCAAGGACTTACCCAAATTCCACAACACTGGGGGAACATGTATATGTATAATCAGAACAGTGCCTTCTTTTAAAATGTGCCAGCGTGTACCCTGAAAGTGTAAAGGTGGTTTGTTGTGCACTTCCTTGGGAGACATCTGTCATGCAGGCACATTATTGTTCTTAACAACAAAACATCAAACTAAAGCATGTAAAACATGAAGACCTGTTGAGTGTTGTGAGTGCCAAGGTACAATACCTTTTGACTAACAACTTGAATTATGTCAGTTGTCACATGGCCATCCGTTAACCTGATGACACAGTTGGCAACACATCTGACCCACTGTCTGTCATGTGGAGTGGCACACATGTCCAAACCCAGGACCATGCATAAGCTAATGTGTCTGCAATTGTGTCGTAAAAAGGCATACCTGCACTGAGGAGACACCCTCATGGCAAGCCAGAATGTCCACACAGATGTCAGCACACAAACACCAAACTACGTAGCATCTGGACCACACACTGGTGCCAAAAATGTATGAGCAGGAATCATGTATTTAAACAATTGACACATGCTGCAAAGCACAAACATTAAACTCTACACAACATCGCTGGGTCACTGCACGTTGAGTCTCTGTCCAGCCAATTATCACACACAGGTCAGACCTGGCAAGGAGACATAAGGTTTGTCTATGTAGGCCTCGCCCGCACAAATCCCTCATACCTGAGACAATGTGATTGAGACAGATCAAGAAGTGACACCTCTTAATCAGGGTTTAAAAACATATGCTGCAAGAATTCCCAAATGTACACCACATCATCTCGTGAGGCTGCCAACACATATTTGTGACAAACAACCATCGACAGACACATAGGCACTGCCCAGTGTGAGTATGCACAAGCCAAATGGGGTCTCCCTGTCCAGTGGACACATGTAGCACTCTTTGGATAAATACAATTGAGGCCAGGGTACAATGCCACAGAGGCAAACATATGCTGAACACACTGAGAATGGACACAGTGTTGGATGACACACATGATTACGAGGCAAGGGTGTCTCAGGGGACTGTAGTGGGCACACTGCTCCTTGTTCCTGAAATGATCTGACTGTAACATGAGCAACCGTCCTGGCACTATGCATATCTCCCACTCATGCACATCATGTCTGAGGCCACAACATTGACATGCATGCTGCAAGTGTGTTCATTTGAAACCTCACACTCCCATGTTGAGACTCATCATCAGTGCCAACAAATTTGGACCCCCAACAGAGTGAACAGGACAGGGCACAGGCAAGGTACCAACACATGTCCTAGACCACCCTCCCACATGATGCAGAAAGCAATGTGCACTTGGATTAACTGGCAGCCTAGATGACCATGTGCAATTGTGATTACACACAGACCAGGGGACACATGTCAAGGAGGGGAAGGAACGAATAAGAGCACCGGTTTACTTTGGGGGACAAAATATGCACTGCACATATAAACCCTGGCAGTGTATCCAGGCTACCGAGCACTGACAAAAGCTGGGGACACACAACACAACAAACAGACATGTACCTACCCCCTCCTTGCTGCTGTCTCTCCTGTAACTGCCTATCCAGGTCAGGGAAGACCACCGCCAGGACACGTATCATGTGGATGGTCAGGCGTCGGCGCCCGCCATGGGGGCGTGGAGGTGAGAGCCCCAGCTGGACCCGGGAGATCCGCCGGGTCCAGCACCGGATGTCCTGCCATCGTTTTCGGACTTGGGCTAGGCGCCGACTGCGACCCCTCGTCGTTCTCACGGCCCAGACGATCTCCTTCCAGATCCCCCCTTCTCGTAGGCAGTTACCTGTGAGGATGACAAAGTGAGGCAACATCACTACACCTGCTCCATGTCACAGAGACACACATTTGAACATCTTTGATATGTTGAACAGGGCATAGGATGCTGCCAAGGAATAGCATCTTTCTCATATAGACATTGGCCTCTGTGGAAGCCCCAATGCACTACATGGCATTGAAAGTACACAGGTGGCAGGAGGGGTGCGACACACTCCCTGATCATGGCACACACTGTGCATCACATGCAACACCAGGCTGATGGACAGCACCTCAAAGCAGTTACATGCTCCAGGCCACTGACGCAACCTCAGCAGAGTACACAGACAGACACAGGCACAGATCAATCACATGCCATTGGGAACAGCAAATACAAACCTCACTCAAGTCAGACACACAGCACGGCTTACTTCTCACATCAGATGGGTAGAGCAGTTGCCTCCTCCATGCAGCTGTGGTGCAACACTTCACATAGACACTCACCCACATGACAAGGAAACTTCACACACATCAATGTCCAGGAGGGTGTTCACATCACTTGGAAACTCTCACCACAGCTCCACTCAACTCATACACATCTGTGGGTACAGTCACCTGTCACACCGGGGGGAACACAGAATCGCCTCAGGACAATAGCCAGAAAATGCCACCAAGGATTTGCCAGGCTGAATGTGTCATGCACTATGCAGTGAATGTCACAGTAAGCACAATGCAAGTGAGGAGTGCACACAGGAACTACACCATGCTCTGCATGAGAGACATAAGCCTTTATCCCCCCCCTGGGACCCACTCTAAACCACATTGCATGTCTGTCACACCTGGACACAATGCCAGAAGTGACAGTCACAAAAAAGGTGCACAGTCAAAGGTAGTGGAGACAGCACTCACCTGCACCCCTGGTCTCCCATATAGGCTGGGGTACTGTGGGAGGAGGACATTCAGCAATGCCTCATTCTCCTCAAGTGTGAATGGCTGGGCCCTCTCCACAGTCCACGACATGGTGCCAGAGGATGCACAGACAGCAGCAGTGTGGTCGACAGGAAAGTAGTGCAGGCAAGTGCCCTCTCATGGGTTCTGGCTGACTTATATCTGTCCTGCTGGGGGATTTCATTTACAGGAGTACAGAGTGATTGGTCAGACTCATTTGCATCCTACGTTTCCTCCAATCCCTTTAAACATACACCAATGACACGAATTTGCATGGTTCAAATTTTGAGCATCATAGCAAGGCAAACACCACTTTGCAACATTGTAATTTTTGGGCCAACTGACTTTTCAAGCCCACGTGATGGCCACATTGCGACTGAAATCTCTGTATCCATGACAACCAGCATGCATTTTGGGCCTAATACTTGTCCCCTATGTAATTTTTGAATAAAAAAAAAACACGTACCAGTACACGTACGGCACCACTACAATAGTGATACGCACCGTACTCACACATCCATAGCGTGGGTACGGTGCGTATCACTATAGTAGTGGTGCCGTAGGAGTACACGTGTTTGTACAGTCCGTACCACACGTACTCCTACGGCACCACTACTATAGTGATACGGACCGTACACACGTCATGTGTACGGTCCGTACCACGCGTACTCCTACGGCCCCACTACTATAGTGATACGGACCGTACACATGCTCTGAGAGCGTAAGTACGGTCCGTACCACACGTACTCGTACGGCACCACTACTATAGTGATACGGACCGTACAGACAACGTGTGTACGGTCCTTACCACGTGTACTCCTACGGCACCACTACTATAGTGATACGGACCGTACACACGACGTGTGTACGGTGTGTACCACGCGTACTCGTACGGCACCACTACTATAGTGATACGGACTATACACACGATGTGTGTATGGTCCGTACCACGCGTACTCGTAAGGCACCACTACTATAGTGATATGGGCCGTACAAACGCTCTCAGAGCGTGTGTACGGTGCGTTTTACACGCTTACACTGGTGATAGGAGGCGCACATGAAAGGAATGGAGGTCTCCGACTTGCACAAGGCTGTACATCAAGTCATTGTCATTACAGACTTTCATGTGCAGGGCCTAGGTGTGTCAGGCTGTGATATTGCACATGTCTCCTCATGTAGTTGCACAATTGATGTGTGATGACCTGTGTACACATGTCATGTGTGATGGGGCACTATGTGGCACACTTCCCCTTCACACTTTGCACATGTGTGCCTGTAGTACAAACGTGTCAAGCACAGCATCACTGGTATGGCACAGTCACCACCACCCGCAACTGTCCCCTGATGCCAGGGACAAGGACACTAACAACTGACATTTCATGATCAGCGTGCCCTGATGTGACTATGTCATGTGTGTGTCATATGTTCCCATGAGCTTGCTGTTACTGTTCCGTCAACTACATCTGCTGTTGCTGCATCCAACATGTGTCTGTGTGGAGATGGGCATGGCACACATCTACGCACACCATGCCACATGTGGATTCCCACATAAGCAGGGTCTGAATGCATCGGACATGATATTTTCACATGAGGACATATCTGCGTCGTCTCAATGTCTGTGTTTTCTGTTTTCACATGTACCCCTTCATCGCAATGTGTTTGATCTGTACATTTGACATTCCATGTGACCTGTGCGTCTAGCTTGCCGTCAGCTGTCTGTATGAGATGACATCCTTTAAATGCAGCTATGTGGATGTATGTCACTCCTGTGATGTCTCTGGCTGTTCACTGGCCCCCAGCCCGTTTCAGGGCTTGTCATGTAGACTTGCCAATCAACGGGTGCATCTGGCTTTTCGTAGGAGTATCACCAAGCTGGCATACGTGTCCTGGATGTATTGCACAGACCAGACTCTGTATTTAGCTGATGTGTAGTAGCAGTTTAGCATGTGCTCTGTTCATTGACATTGATGTTGGTATGCTCTCAATGTTCGTTATTCAATACAATTTTCTGCAGGGCACCGCCTGTCCCCCGACCAATGCCAGACTTGGGTGCCATGAGGGAACGTGCCTGCATCCGACGTTACAGATTCACTCAACAGTTGATTGAGGACTTGACCGCCAAGCTGGCACCACACCTCCAACAACGACACAGGTATCCTACTGCGCTGACCCCCAAGATGAAGGTAATGGCAGCCCTAATTTTTTTTGCCACAGGTACATTTCAATTCACCATAGCTGATGTTGGTGGCATGTCACAGACAATGTTCAGCCGTGTCCTGCGTGATGTTTTGGCAGCCATGTTGGAGCACCTTGATGAATTCATCCATTTTCCTACTCCTGAGGAGTTGACAGGTGTCAAGGGTGATTTCTATGCCCTGGGAGGGATGCCCCATGTCATTGGGTCCATTGATGGGACACATGTGGCTTTGGTACCACCACAGGCACAGGAGGTAGCCTATCGCAACCGTAAACATTACCACTCTATAAATGCCCTTGTGGTGTGTCTTGCTAACATGTTGATTTCCCATGTCTGTGCACGTTTTCCAGGGTCAGCACACGATGCCTACATCATGAGGCATAGCAGGGTGCCACAAATGATGCTGCGGCTGCACAACGAACGAGCATGCATTTTTGGTGGGTATACTCTGTTTGTCCTGTGTGTTGCGGTATCTTTGGCTCTTACGGCATCTCCTGACCCACTTATTTACATGATGTTTCCATGCAGGGGACTCTGGCTATCCCAACATGCCATGGCTGGCGACGCCTCTCCGCAACCCAAGATCAGCTGCAGATCACCGGTACAACAATGCACACGGGCAGACCAGGCGAGTGATTGAGAGGACATTTGGCCTCCTGAAGAGCCGATTCTGGTGCCTTCACAAGACAGGCGGGTCCCTCCCATATGCACCGGCGAAGGTCTGCTAAATCTTCCTCGTGTGCTGCATGCTGCACAACATGGCAGTGGAGAAGGCAGTGCCACGTATCCTGGAGCAGGATGAGCAGGAACATCCACCCATGGAGGATGAAGGGCTTGGTCACGAGGCAAGTGAGGAGGGGGAGGAGGATATCCGGAGGCAGCTCATACGCAACTTCTTCTCATAATGGTGAGTCACTGTGTCTGAGTGTGCATGCTTGTAGCCTTGGGTGGCATGTGTTGCAATGTGTGTGTCCAGCTGACTGTATGCTAAGTGACTTAGATGTGTGTTCTGATGTGTCACTCGAGTGATGATGTCATTCCACACATTTTAGCAGAGACACTTTCTTTTAAATTAGCATGGGGACAACATTGTTCATGTTTAGTATATGACCATGTATGCGGAGAAAATTAATTTATCTGACTTCTTGTGTGTCTGTCATTCCCAGGTTCTTGCGCATGTTGTCTGCTCGTGTCATCGTTGTCCTCCTGCTATTCCTCATGAGTATTGCAACGTCTGCTGAATCAGTGTTCCATGCACGGACATGGGGAAATGTCATTTTGGGTAAGGATTGCAGCAAGGCATTTTGGGGGTGGTATGTGTTTGGAATGTGTGGGGGACTGCTTCTGTGCATGTTGTGTTACCATGCATACATGTCGACTCACCATGGGGCACATAACATGTAGCATGACTCCCATGAATTGATAGTCACCCTACGTGACAGTCATCTGTAATGGATTTTGGATTCTGATGAAGGCATCAATGTGTGTAAAACTTTCCTCTGAAACATACGGCATGCTAAGGGTGGACATAGTGTGGGACATCCCCATAACAGGCTCAATGGGGAATTGCAGCCTCTCCGTGTGCAGCAGGAGGTGTTTGGCTCATCCCCTTAACTTGTGTGCCAGTTCATTTGGATTTAAAACATCTGTGTTGTGAAGGGGGTGTCCAGCGTAGGTCCCATATGTTCAGTCAAATGACCTGTGAGTCTTTTCATATTGATGCATTTCCCTTAGTGTGAGCTTGAGTAATAAAGGTGTTCCTCACCCTCCAACGTGCCTCATCTCTGTCAATGCAGGTCTCTTGCCACTTTGCATGCATCATCTCTGGCATAGTTGTCAAAGATTGTGCATATGAGTGTATGTGTAGTTCGGCAACATGCATGCAGTTCTTCATGGCTAATAATCTCTATTGTGCATGAAGTCCATGGTTGTGTATGTGTTTGGGCAGGTTGCTCTCCCCAACGGGCCGTCAACGCCTGCTGAGGGTGTGTCTCCTGTGCGCAGCTCGGCCTTCTGTTTCCTGATCCTGTGTCAGTCATCTTTGATGATTGTTCATCCATTTTCTCTGTGTGAGCCATGAGTAACCTGACACTCCTTCCTTTACATACGCCTGTTGCAGTTGTCCTTTCTGACATGCTTGTCTTTGTGTGCTACTTTCGGCCTAGATTCCAGTACATGCCGCCTGCTGCTGCGGCCCCTGCGGCAAGGGCCAACCAAGTTCCCGGATTCTGCAACCCACACGCCTCCAAGATGCTCCTCCCTTCCTCCCTGCACCCATTCATCAGGCTGTTATCAGCTTGTCTGTGCCACTGTTGCAGCCACGCGGTGCCAAAGGCAGGACCGTCAGCGCATGCAACGTGCACATTGCACGACCCTCATGTCCTTGCATGACCCACAGCACACAACAGTCTCATGTTGCAGCCACCCTCCAAGCAATGTCCAACCGAAATTCAACATCCTGCTCTTAGGCATACCCTAAGCGTACACACAACACCTTCGCATGCTGAGTGTGCAACTCCAACAGCCTACACAGCGCTGCCCCACCTTCCAGGCCCTGTCACACCAACCAGGTCATGTCCCTCCTACTCCACACTGGCTCCGTCCAACAGCACGCCATTGGACTCTGTTACCTCCTCAACACAAAAGGCCCACACATCACCTTCATGACAGTGACCTGGATAAAAGCATCCTCAGCACACAACTTCTTCATTGCCATCTCAGACGGATACAAGAGCACCCGCAGGGACGGCACTAACAATCCCGCAGGGTGAATTGATATCTATTCACAAGTACCCACTCAGGGTCACAAATCCGGTTTGGCACAAACCCCCTGCAAACCCTCAGAGTAACACTCATCTACAGATCTCCAGGCCTACATCCACACTTCTGCTAAGCCATCAACACGTCCATCGTCACGCACGCACTCACATCCACAGGATACATGTGGCTGTGGGCCAGGAACTTCTGGCTGGATGAGAACCACACCAGCATCCATCATTGGTCCATCCACATTAGCATCCACGTCTCCGATGAGCAACACACTGCCACACACCCCGCTACCAATACCCCAAAGATGCTTGATGTAAGTCAACACAGACATGCTGTGTGGGACACTGGAAACAACACCACCGCCACACCCTGCAACCTCACACACTGGATCAGAAACTGATCCAACAATCTAGCCACGTTGACGGACTTTCCTGTGACGCACATCAACAATTAAGCCACCTAGGACAAGGCAGACCTACTGGACTCATACACGTCTAGCAGGACTCTTGTGCACAGCTTGCAACACAAATAAGCATCAGTGGCCTTACAACCCTGGAAAACGGCGCACACAGTCATCACCATATCATCTGCAAGGACAATTGTAGATCCTTCAGATGGGGCCGAGGCCAAAAAAACGCTCGACATCAAGGAGCTCATCAGCATTGTGAGTGCACTGACATCTTAATCCAAAAGACACCCCACCCTTGCAAGGCTGAGCGAATCCCTTTCAACTTTCTACCACTGCAAGCTCATGGACATACACGCAAGCCTGGCACACAGAGGCAGAACGCACTATTATACGCGGGACCAACCCCCCTCAGGTTTTGGACTTCCATCATCAGCAGATACAACACCCGGCTCATGTGCAACATCCCCTGGGGATCTCCATCAGGCCCCTTCCCACACAACATCTCAACCACACCATTCCCCATCCTTGTAGCCCCCGTCCAGCACGTCATGTATGTATCATTGGAGTTAGCCACATTCCATGGTAGAGAGAGGCATGCAGTGACCCAGGCCCTTCTTAGACAATGGACGGCAGGAACGCAGGCTCACAAGGAACATCACCATGCTTCCCTAGCCAGCAATTGTCATCAGGAAGACAGTCAACGAGCAACTGACAAACTTCCTCCACGCAAAGAGCTCCAGCCAACCTGCACAAGACCATCTTCCACAGTAATCACCCCACTGCAACCGTCATCATTGCCACCAACACCGACAACTTTGCCCTGCTCAACAATGGTGAGGCCACCCCCCTTGACCTCTCCACAGCATTATACACGATGTGCTAACACACTGTCAGCTCACACATCTCCAACACTGATATCCAGGGGATGGACCAGGATGAAATCACCAAGTAGCTCACCAGCAAGGCCATGGGAGTGGGACTCAAGCCTTCAGCATGTAGTACAGTGGCGTCATCTGGCACATGGCCCAGGGCTCATCTCTCAGCGTGTCAATCTTCAATGTGTCCATGACCCCCCTCTCCACCATCACATGCGCACACAACCTCATTATCATCTCGTATGCCATTGACAGCCAGCTGCTCCTCACCCTCACCAAAGACACAGCCATTGCCAATTCCAACCTTCAAGAAGGCATGAGGTCCGTTGATGAATGGCTGAACATCAGCCACCTGAGGCTGGACTTGTACAGGACTGAGGTAATCATCGGAGGATTGTCCCCTTACAGCTGGGTCAACTCCTTGTGTCCCACCCGCCAGGGCACTGCACCAGCACCCAGTGGCCACGCACGCAAGATAGTGTGCATCATGGACTCGTTGCTCACAATTGCCATGCAACTCACCAGCATCTGTACATCATGCTGCAACACCCTCTGCATGATGCACATGATCCACAGATAGATCCACTCCAAGGCAAGACAGACCGCCCACCAGGCCCATGACACCAGCCGTGCCAACTATAGCCCCGCCCTCTGCGGAGCAAGTACAGCCAAACTCCCGGAAAACTTGTCCACATCCAGGGTGCATATGCACACCTCAGCTTCAACATCCCGCGCCCCAGCCACATCACCGTCCACCTGAGATAGCTGCAATGGATCACTGTCTGTTGCAGGATGACCTTCACACTCCTCACCCACACTCAGGAGGCAGTCCACAACCCCAGACCCCAAACCAACCTTGGACATCTGTCATCCAAGACCCCGTTGGGCCAACTCCGTGCATCCAACCTTGCCCTGGCCAACATTCTTCACATCCACCGAACTGCAGCATGCAGGAGATAGTTCTCCCACCTGGCCAAACATACCTGGGACTCCCTCCCTGGGAACCTCCACATGAGCCATGACCTCTCCGCCTTAATGATACTCTTCCAAATTGGTCTGTCCGCACAGTATTCCAAGCTCCCCCTCAGCAGCTTGAGGCCATCACGAGTGAGTATTGTGCTCCATGTCTGTATTGGATGATACATTGTGACCCATGTGTGTCCTGTACCGGACTCAGATCCCAGGGTATGGATGGCTGGAGTTAGTTCAACACTCAGGCATAGTTTGACATTTCCTCACACGTATGTTGTGGACTCATGCAAAATGACTGCAACATCTAATTAAAGAAATGTAGTTTTATTCTCGTGGGGGGCGTGTTTTGTGGGGAAAAATAGGTGCTATACAGTGTGTCTAGAATCCAAAGTTCACAGGGGGAGATGGGATCCTTGGCATTTGAAGTCATCAGAGTCCAGAACACAGTGTTTGTCATCATTGGTCAGACTGTGACCAGCAAGTCCATGTGGCAGAGAAAGTCAGTGAATGAGGTGATGCTGTTGCGCATGAAGGCCAGGTGCCAGGCCAGGTGACCTGGGAGATGTGGATGGTCCGCTGCCTCTCACGGTCTTTTCCGTGGACGACCCACCTTCCTCGCGGGACCCTCAGATGCAGGCCTTAACGATGCTTGGGACGCTCCGTCGGACGAATCCTCCTCCTTCTCCCTCCCTGTGGCTGGTGGTGGTCTTCGCCTGGTGGCACAGGGAGGGTTGCCCATGTTGTCGGCGATCCATGAACAGCTTATGTCTGTTTGCACCGCCAGGAGCTCAGCCAGTCTTGCCTCAATCCGTCCTTGGTGTTCTTGTTGACTGGCGTGTTGCTCGGCCTGCTGGTTCTTAATCTCTGTGAGGGTCTCCACTACCTGGCTGATGGCCCTGGTGTCACGCCGGTATGCGTCCATGATGTTGCGTATGTGTGACATACTGGTCCCTTCAGCTGGCTGGTCAGGTTCTCGCCTCCGCCTGCCTCCACTCCCACCAACCCTGCCCACACAAGCCTGGCCTGCCGTTGTGGGCACATCAGGTCTACGGGACCCCTGAGGGATGGCAGTTGCGGGGTTGTCTGCCTCCTCCTGGTTGCCCGGCGAACCTTGTCCCTCCAGGTCAGACTGGCTCAGTTGTTCACTGCGGGCAGGGCTCCTGGGTGTCTCCTGGGATGTGACAGGAATGGGGGTGGTGGTTGGCACAGATGTTCCTGAAGCAGGTGCTGCAGGGGCTTGGACACCAGAGGGTCCAGGTGGGTTGGGGTCATCCGCGGAGTGTTGAGGCGTTGCTGCCGGTGGGCTCAGGTTCCTCCCGAGCCTGGGACTGTGATTCTTCCCTCCCATTGTTGGGGGGAGATCCATGAGGTTGCCCTGTGTGTGAGAGAGAGACAATGTTAATGCTGTTTCATGCGACATCCATGTTTCATACATATTCAAGTTAGCACAGTTCCTCCAGGTAGTTGGATGTGCCTAGCATTCTCCTCACTGTTCACTTGTGCATGGGTATGTTGCGGGGGACAGATTGATATGTTCTCATGAGTGTTTGACATGTAAATTTTTGGCTTGGATGCTTCTTTGGCTATGGATTGATCTTGTTGTGTCCCATGTCCATTGTGAGAGTGGGTAAATCCATTGCCTTCCCCGGGGGTGTGTGCTTGTGTAAGGGGTGTGTGTGACAGGGCCTGCTGGTGGGTGTAGTGTGATTTGGCAGTGGGTCTCCCGGGTGATGTATCTGTCCCCCCATGGAACATGCTGCCATGAGAGTGAGTGTGAGTTCCTGTCCTAGATATCTGAGCTTGTTGTGTTGGTGTTTGAGTTTGCAGTGGTCACAAGAGGGCCTTGTGCTGCCTACAGCAGGGCCAAGTGTCAGCTACCTTGTCAGTACTTTGCCTGTGCATTGAGCATGGTGCATGGGTATTTCCCTGGGCCATATGGGCTGAGGGCAATGGTGTCTGATTCAGAGTTGAACAATGTGTTTTGTGAGCCCCACCCTCCCAGCATCCCGGACATCCAGTCTTGGGTTAGCGCTTCGTGTAGCTTGGGACATGGCATGGCCTTGCTTTGTGAATGGGGCATACACATGTTAGTGGCATGAGCGTTGTTTTTGAGTGTGGATGTGTCTGGTGAGGGCTTGGGGGTAGTTGCGTGCATTTGGTGTAGTTAGGGTGTGGATGCCATTACCCCCATGTTACGTAAGTTGTTTGTGTACTCACCAGGCTCTGCAACTCCTTCGAGTCCATGTACTCCCACCGGCGGTAGCAGGGCCATCACCTTCTCCTCCCAGGGATGGTAATGTACCGGTCTGCGGGGCAGCCCACCTCCAGTGATGTTGCTCTGGGCATAGTCCTCATTCATTTTCCGCTTGACTGCCCTCCGCAGATCGTACCACCTGGCTTGGCATTCATTCCTGGTCCTTCTGATGGGTGCAACAGCATTCACCCTATCGACGATCCTCTGCCACAGGTGTGATTTTTCGGCTATGCTGGTCTGTCTGACCAATGTTCCAAAGAGCTGTGGCTCGACTCTGATGACTTCGTTGACAAGGATGTCCAGCTCCTCCCTTGTGAACTTTGGATTCTTGTCTGTGGGCATGGTGTGGGGTGAGGGTGTGGATGGTTGTGGGTGTGTGGGTGTGAATGTGAAGGTGTGTGTGGGAATGTGAAGAGGGGGTATGTGTGAAGGAGTTTGTGTGAAGGTGTATATGTTAAGGAGTATGGGTGCAGTTGTTGGGGTGTGCTCTGTAGCTGCAGTGAGTCTGTTGCAAAGGCTCATGGTTTGTGCGTGTGGGCCCTTTTTATTGGTCCATTTGTGGGTGTGCCTGAGTTTGACATTTTGGTGAGTGTGTTATAAGAGGTGGTTGTGAGTTTGGGCCTCTGTTTGCCTGTTTGGATGTGCGAGGTCAGTCATTTTTATGTATTTTCTACTGTAGACGTGTTTTGTGGTGTTGTGCGAGTCGAATTGACCCTCCTTGTGCTGTTTTACAGTGTCCTGGTTCAGTACGAGTCGTTTTTGCGTCTGTAAGGTGCGTACATACGCGATGTTGTTGTACCGTGCTTGCATACGCAATGTTGTTGTAAGGTCCGTACATACGCGATGCTGGGGTACGGTGCTGGGGTATGGTGCGTCCAAGTAGGGGCTGGGGTATGGTGCGTCCAAGTACGGGGCTGGGGTACGGTGCTGGGGTATGGTGCGTACAAGTACGGGGCTGGGGTATGGTGCTGGGGTACGGTGCGTCCAAGTACGGGGCTGGGGTACAGGGCTGGGGTACAGTGCGTCCAAGTACGGGGCTGGGGTACGGTGCTGGGGTACGGTGCGTACAAATACAGGGCTGGGGTATGGTGCATCCAAGTATGGGGCTGGGGTACGGTGCTGAGGTACGGTGCGTACAAGTACGGCGCTGGGGTACGGTGCGTCCAAGTACGGGGCTGGGGTACGGTGTTGGGGTACGGTGCGTACAAGTACAGGGCTGGTGTACGGTGCGTCCAAGTATGGGGCTGGGGTACGGTGCTGGGGTACGGTGCGTACAAGTACGGGGCTGGGGTACGGTTCGTCCAAGTACGGGGCTGGGGTACGGTGCTGGGGTACGGTGCGTCCAAGTATGGGGCTGGGGTATGGTGCTGGGGTATGGTGCGTCCAAGTAGGGGCGTGGGTACGGTGCTGGGGTACAGTGCGTCCAAGTACGGGGCTGGGGTATGGTGCTGGGGTAAGGTGCGTACAAGTACGGGGCTGGGGTAAGGTGCGTACAAGTACGGGGCTGGGGTACGGTGCCGGGGTACGGTGCGTCCAAGTACGGGGCTGGGGTACAGTGCTGGGGTACGGTGCGTACAAGTACAGTGCTGGGGTACGGTGCGTCCAAGTACGGGGCTGGAGTACGGTGCTGGGGTACGGTGCATACAAGTACGGGGCTGGGGTACGGTGCGTGCAAGTACGGGGCTGGGGTATGGTGCTGGGGTATGGTGTGTACAAGTACGGTGCTGGGGTACGGTGCGTCCAAGTACGGGGCTGGGGTACGGTGCTGGGGTACGGTGCATACAAGTACAGGGCTGGAATACGGTGCGTCCAAGTACGGGGCTGGGGTACGGTGCTGGGGTATGGTGCGTCCAAGTACGGGGCTGGGGTACGGTGCTGGGGTACGGTGCGTCCAAGTACAGGGCTGGGGTACGGTGCGGACATAGGGGGGGTACGGTGCTGACATACGGAGGGTACGGTGCTGACATACGGGGGTATGTGCGGACATACGCGGGGGAGGGGGGGCGACTTGTATCCCGGGCACATGTTAACGAGTGGTACAGAGTTCGCTCCGTATGGGACGTTTTACATATGCTTGTGTATTCGGAAGGGCGGTACGGATCGTACTTGTGCGCTCGGACTTCAGTTTTACGATTTGTACGTAAAACTGTCCGGGTTCGATCCGCATGTATTTTTCACGTACGAATCGTACTTCACCGGTGGGACGGGACTTGTACGATTCGTACGTAAAAATATACGGATACAAGTCGTACGGGAATTTTTTTTACCGGATCGGAATCGGCACCTATATGTTCAATTGTATGCATACATACATACACAATTTCTCCCTACCATTAATCTCACTTACTTTACTACTGGAATGGCAGGAACATTTTGATACCACCGGGGAGGTCACGGGATGGCAGCATGTGAATAAGGAGTTTGTTCTAGCCAACAGATTTTCTCCAGACAGTCTTTGTGTGAGAAGGGCAAACGTCTGTGCATGCCTGCCCAACATGGCATAAACAGCATTTGAAATGGGCAGCCGCTCTGTCACATGTGCAATCTCCCCGGGTTGGTGTCACAATTTGCAGGTCAGAGTCTGTGCCTCATCTCCCGCTTTATATGGGATGTGGCGGTACAAAGCCAAAGCCCATCCATTGACCCGTTTTGGGGGGCCTCCACCTGACATACCTACAGTCCTATCCTCCACTGTCAAAATGAGAATTTAAAATGGTCAATTATTACTCACTGTGGAATAAATAGTATGCCATTGCAGGGATGCCTGACTATCTCGTGCTAAGAGAAAATCAGCGAAGTGGGCACTTAGCACAGTGGCAGTGGGTGGAAGCAGCAGTCGTGGTGGGTGGCACTACCGAAGACCCCCTATGAAAGAACTGGGGGAAATGAACGGATTTTTCCCACAATTTTGACAGAGGTTAAAACAAGGCATATCTTTCAAGGAGAGACACCAATAGAAAGCGCTGTGTTTTTTCCATCATCGTTTGGAGGGCCCACTACCGAGCTGGGCGCCCCGGACAAGCGCCCCCACGAGAGGACACGAGAGAAGTGGGCTCCATTCTTGCATCGCTACGACTACGTCAAATTGCTAATAACCTCCCAGGAGCAGGGGCTCTATTCGTCCACTGCTAAGAGGATATCCTACTCGCTTCTGCGGCCCAAAACCCCTGATACTGCTGAACAAATGCGCGGGAAAGGGGGGATTTATGTGTCTTGCTTTTGCTTGAGAAGTTGAGAGTTGAAGGTCAACTTTTCCTTTGCAACATTATGTGTCATTAAACTGCGCATATAATAATGTTATTAAAGACTATTCTCATGTTAATCTCAGCTGCATAACACGAGCTAATTTCTAGATAAACTCTACTTGATTAATTAAGGCACGCCGCATGAAAAATGTTCAGGGAGAGAAAATAGGACAGAATGTGCCTCTCTGTAACTGATTTATTCATGCTTGTCCTCTTAGAGAGGTAGACGTCGGAGAAAGATGTACAGTCGGAAAAGAATCTGTAACTGGAGCACCTTCCGGAGCGGCGCCCGCCCGCCCGCCTGCCCTTGTTAGCAAAGCCCGCTGCCACCAGGGCGAGGCTGCTCCCGTCCAGGCGTCTGGGCGAGGGACCGGCTCTTATAATTGGGAGCGGTGAGTGAGTGGGCTGGGGACATTAGGTTAAAGGGCGCCACCTAGTGAAAAATGTCTCAGTACCGACTTCAAACATGGGGGCATTGCGGAATCAGTCAATTTATTTATAGTATTTTGGGGTTTGCGGGACTGGTAAGGAACATAGATTTTTTAATTTTACTAGAAGACACTTTAAAGTTGCAAAGTGTTTTTTGCTTATCGCTGTGTGGGTTAAACTTAGACTATCCGTGTGAACAGTGCAAAAAGCTGCTTCAACGCCTTGTCAGGGGTAATAAGCACTATATATATATACAATTAAAACAGCTAACAGACCATAGCTGCTTTCACTTCAGCAACACTGCTCAAAAACAACACCAAAGTCAAAGTCCGACTCAAGGACAAAGCTACCATTGGCGCAGCAAATGCAGTGGCTCCAGTACCCAGAGCGGGGTGGGGGTGGTCATTGCGCCTAGATAGTTGCTGTATTTTACTATCTCTACAGCAGTCAAAGGGGCCATTCAGGGCATAAGTCAGGGGCACAAGCACTATTTTCATAGTGTGAACGCCATCTTTCTCCCCACCCCCCAACTGAGTAGTGAAATATGCTAAACTTGTCCCATTGTAATTTTCAAACACAGTGACACGTTCAGCAGCGCCCACACATTGTCTACTTTCTGTTCCCAGCAGCAAGGTGCAGGAAGCGATGAGACTTTTGTATTTTAGATTCCAACTGTGTCCACAACAAAGGCCGAATTTAAGTGGCCAGTAGCCCTCCTCTAGTTCGAGTATGATCCTTACAAGCAGCTATCTGGAGCCTCACATCTAGACACTAATGCAGTTCACAGGTACTTAAGAGACACTATGATTTGGAAGCAAGCTTTTGACTTTGTTCAATCCCTACAGATAATTGACAGGCATGCACCATAAGAATGTCACATGTATTGGACTGTACGAGTATTTATACGAATAACATTTAATTACCTCAATTGTTTAACTTAATTCTTTTATAGCACTGCTCAACCCAATGTATGGTGTCGGAGAGCTTCACATCACATTCTGCATTGACAATAAATCGTACAAGTGTAAAAATCAATATACTGGATGTGTAACATATGAAAATTAGGGTTATAAGGTGTAGGAGTCATGTATCGACCTTCACAGCTCAATGTGCTGGATTGGGAGATTTGCAATTGATGAACTGCAATTAACAAAAAGATCTCTGTGTTAAAATAAGAGACACAATAGCCCTTATGCTCTTTGAGTAAAATCTGTAACTAGACAAAGCACAGATCTCTCAAGCAAAAGCATTGAGCACCATAGTCTTCTTGCTATTATTATTCCTTGAGATTTACTGGGCACCCAAAGATCTCTGCAGCAGATACCTTAACCTCATAAGGGGCCATATGTAGGAAGCCTAATACCGGTCGGTAACGGCCGATTTTCGGTAAATATACCGTTACCGACCGGTATTTAGGCTTTTGCTATGTAGGGGGATCATTTCATGATTCAGTAATTTACCGAATCGGTAAAATTACTGAATCAGTAATTTTACCGATTCGGTAAATACCGAATCATGAAATGAGATGTAGGGGGAGTGTGTGGGTGTTGTGTGGATTCGTTATTTACCACCAACTAAAAGTTGGTGGTAAATGACGAATAGGTGTGAAAAAGCATTTTTGTGCACTTTGCAGTGTGCAATGTGGCAGACATACATGCCCTTAGGGCATGTATGTGCGCCACATGTGCACACATGGACGAAACAGGGGTGCAACAGGGTGTCAATGTGACACCCTGCCACCCATGATGATGCCTCCCCCATTACCGATTCGGTATTTACCGATTCGGTAATGGCAACTGGCTTCCCATTCATTCCTATGGGCCTCCAGGCCCATAGGAATGAATAGGAAGCTAGTTGCCATTACCGAATCGGTAAATACTGATTCTAAAATACCGACACTTACCGATTCAGTATTTTTCTACCTACATTACATTTACCGATCCATAAATACCGAATCGGTAAAATTCGGTATTTAAGAATCGGTAAATGTAATTTACCTACATATGGCCCAAGATATTTTAAGATGCAGACTTTGCAACCAATAAAACTAAAACAGATGTACTGTCAGACCGCGTTTCATGACCCAGCCCCTCGTGAGCCCACCCCCTTTTCGCTGCCATACCTTGACCCTCTATTTAAGGGTTCCCGGAGTAAAGTTTTCCAATTCCAGAAGGGTTCACATACAGGGCAGAAGCAAGGCTGGAAAAAAACTTCGAGCCAGCCTCACATCCTCCCTGTGATTTTTTCCAGCATGCCCTGCGCCAAAAGCCTGGAAGAAACTCTATTGTTCAAACACAAGAGAAGGATTGGTCTAGGATCACAAAATTTGTTCAAGTGGGGGAGCCAGGATTGATCTCAGGTTTTCTGCTTTCACATTGTGTAATTCTGGTACTAGATGACCATCACGTTATTTTTCCTGTTTTACATCAAAGGTTAATGCTTTGTCTTTAATTCATGGTGCATGAGATTAGGGCGTGGGTGCCAGGCAGAAGCCACATGCACATCCTTTGCTATGTGCACCTTATATGTGGCATGGATTCTTATTATATATGGAGCAACATTACATTCCACTAAATTAAACACAAGAGATTTCCCTAGGCTCACACAATTTGGTCAAGTGTGGAAGCTGGGATTATTCTAAGGTTTTATGCTTTGATATTGCTCAGTTTATCTACATGAATGTCATCTCTTTATTTCACCTGTTTTACTTCAAAGGTTAATGTTTTGTCTTTAATTCTTGTCCCATGAGGTTGGAGCGTGTATGGGAAGGCAGAAGTCACATGCACGTCAATTTTCATGTGCACCCTATATAAGGCCTAGATTTTTATTACACATGGAAGCACATTATATTCGATTAAATCACTCAAAAGAGTTACCTGCCTACCACTCATAACTAAGTACCATTTCAGCTTCGGCTTCTTGCTGTATGTCTGTGAAAGAGCACAGACCATTGTCGGTATGCTATACCTGTCAATGAGAACCGATTGTTTCATGTTAGGTCAGTACCACAGATTGATGTGCATTTATTTGTCAACTTTTGGAAATTACGTGTTCATTTCTTCTGTGCTCCATTCTACAACTGTGCATTTTTCTGCTTTTCTTGAAATGAAGACAGGTTGTCTTTTAATAGCTCTGGAAATTGAAGAGCGCTGAATATGTCTGTGCTAAAGCTAGCCAAGTTGTTACTCTATCTGGGTATGGATGGTCTTGTTCTTTGCCCTTCTCACCCCTAAGTACTGTAGCAATGCTGCAAAATTTGTGATGTACAGTAGCATAACTCAATACTACCAGGCAACTTTGTTGTTACAATGCTCTTAGATCTGGTAGGCTGATGTAATTCACAGTTATGCTATGTTTGAGATGGAAGATCATGTATGCTTACATAGGGCTAGGGCTGGGTCCTTCAAGATGAAGGACCCAGCCCGTCAGTGAATAGGTGAGCCTATGGGTTTGTGTTACTGTAAACAAATAGGACTTTTCCAGTGCCCCATGTTGGCAGTGTAACATGTCTAGGGTGTTCTTATTAGCAAGCATAGGCTAATGTAAATTCAATTTGCTGGCTGTAGTTTGTGGAGGCTCTCAATGTTCCTACATCTCCACACTTGGGTGGTTTCTATGAAAAATAGCAATATATCCTTGTGAAGGCCAATATTTTCTTGAAAACACTAGTTGGGACTGGAATTGTATGCGCCCTTTTCTTGTGAGTTAACTTTATCGCCATTTCCTTCTCATCCCTGGACTTTGAGCAACCTACATTTATTTTGAAGCATATTTGATACCTCTTACTGTGAAGTTTATCGTCCATTGTTTTTGGGGGTATTCTGGTGGTACTGATTCCAGGATGAGCTGTCACTCAGTTTCGCTGATAATTGTGAGGGTGGTTTATATGTATTTTTCTAACAATAAGAACATGAGAGATATGTGCTGCTAAGTGTGGAGGTGACAGCTCTTTGTAGGTAGGGAGCAGTGTGTAATATGTAAAAAAACATAAATAAAGAGCCCCAAACATTTTATTAGGTTCCTATTGCTGAAGGCCAGGGTTGCTATTACCTTTTTCTTTCACTACCATACACTTGCTTTAACTTTATCTTATTCTTGCAAGATACTTTTTTTTCTCTTTTTTGTCTCATCATTGTTTTCCAACTTTCTTTCTTCTTCTTTCTCCACTATGTCTTTCTCTCTTGCTCTGGGTCATGGTTTGTTGGTGAAAAATTAACCTCAATCTCCTAAAACGAGTGCAGCGGTCCACCACCGACACATTAAGTCAGTGGCGGCTTTCATGGATCAGGGGAGGGAGGTGAGAAAGGGGGCGGTGGGGGAGGGTGAAGGGGTTAAAAATAAAGAAAGAAAAACATACCTGATTGTCGGGTCTCTCTTCTGCTGTCCCTCAATACATATTTTTAATGCTACACAGATCGTACCTACTGCAAACTTTTTATAGATATCCATTAGAAGTGAATACTCCAGAGTGCAGGTCATAAAGCAGAGGATGTATTATCAGTAGTAAATGCCTGTCAACCTTTTGACGTGGGGGTCATTTGAAGTCTTTAAGAGGACGATGTTGGTGAGGTGAATAGTGTACAAGGCTTAAAAGGGAGTTGACCACATTAACGTCTATGGAGAAATTCTGTTTGTTAAAAGGGTCAATACCAGTAAAAAGAAAGTAACAGCTGAAAAGTAATTAGTGATGTCACTGACCATGTCATGAGTGATGTAATATGTGAGGTCATAAGCAGTGCATTGCAGGGCCATAAGTTATAGTTAGCTCAGGTAACTATAACTGCTGAATGTCACTGGTTTTGTACGAGTGAAATCTGAGCCTAACTATAATGTCCCTGTAACCTTTGTTTCTTTCAGTGAATTTCTACGTTTTTTAAAATTATAATTGTATTTCCCAATTATAACATACCTGTAACCTTTGTTTTTTTCTGTAAAATTCTAAGGCTTTATAAAAATGTATTTCCTAACTGCAAATGCGCCTCCTGGCACACTAATGGTTGGGGGATGAACTCCCCTTGGCAGGTGAGGGTTGTTGAGGGCAAGTAAGTCCCCCACAGCGGGATTGCTGAGACCTTATCGGAGGCCCTGTCCCCATTCTCAGCCACTCTGCAAACACGCCTCCTGGTGCACTACTGATTGTGAGATGAACTCCCCTTGGCTGCTGAGGGTCGGTTAGGGCCAAGAACAATGAAGGCTCCTCCGCTAAGGCAGAGGAGCGTGCCCCACTGCTTCAGCTGCAAGCTGAAAACAAAAAACAAAATGATAATAATGTTCTGTTATTATCATGTTGCTTTTTGTATTCAGCTTGCAGTTGAAGGGGCGGGCGGGGCTGGAATCGAGGGAGGAGGAATGGTGGCAGCACCAAAAGTGCTTTGGCCAGCCGTCTCGGGCCAGCCAAAGCATCATGCACACTGTGCATGTTCTCCAACCAGGCTGCACTACAGCCTCGGTGGGAAACAGGCACAGCCTACCAGTCCCTGTCTAAGTGCCGAACCACGGCACTCAGACCAATCACAACGCTGCTAAGGCAGCTTTGTGATTGGCCACGGGATTTTGGTGCCACAAGTAAGTCCCCTACAGCAGGATTGCTGAGACCTCATCTGAGGCCCGCCCCATTTCTCATCCACTCTGCAAAAGAACTTCCTGGCTTCCTGCTGGTTGGGGGATGAACTCCCCTTGGCTGCTGGAGATCATTTGCGGGTCAAGAACCCCTACTGTTGCCACAAGTAAGTCCCCCACAGCGGGATTGCTGAGACCTCATCGTAGGTCCCACCCCCTTTCTTATCCACTCTGCAAAAGGGACTCCTGGCACACTACTGGTTGGAGGATGAAGTCTGCTTGGCTGCTGATGGTCATTGAGGGACTCTTTCTGCTAATTTCTGACCTCTATTTCACCCCTTTCAGCTTGCTGCAGACCTTTATTCTGACTCTTTCTGCTACTTTCTGACCATATTCTGCCTCTTTCTCTTCGTTTCTCACCTGTATCTTGCCCCTTTCTGCTCATGCTGACCTTTATTCTGACTCTTTCTGCTTTTTTCGTACCTTTATATCGCCTCTTGCTGCTCATTGCTGACCTTTATTCTGCCTCTCTCTTCTCAATGCGGACCTTTATTCTGCCTCTTTCTTCCCGTGCTTCTCACCTTTATCTTTCCTCTTTCTACTCATTGCTGACCTTTAGTCTGCCTCTTTCTGCTGGTTTCTCACCTTCATTCTACCTCGTTGTGCTCGTTTCTGACTTTTATTTTGCCTCTTTCTCTGCTTTTCCCCCCGGGACGGTGGGGGGAGCCTCAAGGCTTCCGGGATCCCTGCCGACTTCTCTCATCCTGCGGTAGCTAGAATTGCTATTGCACACAAGAAGCTGCTGGAAATGAAGATCCCTGCATGGCGACAGCAATGTTTTCATCAGATGAAACTCTGCTTTCTGCAAGCAGGAAAGCACTGTTATGTTTGCTTTTGTTTGGTGGGAACTGTCTGCTCCCTCCAAGCAAAAGCAAACAGCTACCTCCTGAGGGTTGGCACCTCAGGAGGTAGCACAAACCGGCCCTGGGCAGGTGGCGGAGCCAGGGCCATCCATAGCTCAACAAAGGGGTCCCCTTCCATTGTAGTAGTTAGTCTCAGGGAAGTGGTGGTCCCCGGTGCTTCAGGGAGAGCTGCATGGCCCCCACTTGTTTTGAATGAATAGCCCCAGGGAGGTGGTGGTCCTCCTGTATAACTTTAGCATAATTTGCCATGGGTAGGTGGTGGTCTCCGGGTCAGCAGAGGACACAGGCCCCCTTTGCATTTATTTATAGAGATTTGACCTAGGGAGGTGGCAGTCCCCAGGTCGCGGGGTGCCGAGCGAGCACTCCCGCATACATTAAAAGCACTGCCCTGGGGAGGTGGCGGTCCCCAGGAATTTGATAAGATCTAGGAGGAGGGAGCCTGTGCATCCCCTTTCTTTTTAGAATTCCCCATGCCCCCGGGACCTGGTCCACCCGGGGGCTAAACAATTCAGAAGCGCTGGAGTCCACGCTTCTTTTTTTTTCACTGTGGCTGCAGATGCAGCTCGACTTCTGCCAAAAAATACAAAACATAAAAGCTTTTTTTGCCCCAGGTGGGGTCCCAGCAGGACCCCCCCCAAAAGGCCCAGGGATCAGGGTATTCCTACCCTGCCCCCTTCTTTTCTTTTTTAATGTTTTTGGGACTCGGCTGAAGCTGAGTCCCAAGATGACTGCCAATACTTCCAATCAGATCTCTGCACGTGATCAGGAGGGTTTGCGTAGCCTTCGCGTCCCTGTATATACAAATTTGACATTTTATTAATATCTCCAAAAATACTGAATGTATTTACACCAGTTCACAAATAGGTCACTTTCTGGACCAAAAGCTACCTTTCTGTCAAAGTTGGTGTAATACCGTCCAGCGGTTTAGTGTGCTCCAGGAGGTGGCAGTCTCCGAGGCAGCAGAGGGGGGGGCACAGGAACCCCAAATGCTTTAATATGAAATCTAGCACCGGGAAGGTGGCCGTCCCTGGGGCTGCAGGGGGGCCACATGCCTCCTGCATTTCAATATCTCTATCACTGGGGAGATGGCCATTGCCAGGAGTGCAGGGGGGCCCACACGGGCTACCCGCATCATTAAAACTTGCCTTTGGGAGCTGGCCCATCCCAGGGACCTAGATTAAATGAATGCTGGGAGCCCACACTTCATTTTTTTTTTCACCAGTAGTCGTGGATCCAGTGCGACTCCTGCCTGATTTAAAAAAAAATCTTTTTGGGCCCAGTGGACACCCTGTGGTACACCCCCCTCCCCCAGGCCTAGGGGGTCAGGGTGTTTCTACCCTGCCCTCTTTCCTTTTTTTGAAACGTTTTTTCTTGTGACTCGGTTCACAAAATGGCTGCCGACAGTTAGAAAATTCCTTGACAATTTGTCAAACGACTCCAAAGTTATTGTCAAATTAAAATACACTCTTCCTATGAAAACTAAATCCTAACTATAACCACCTACTACCGACAGCCATTAGGTAATATATATATATATATATATATATATTCACTGAAAAAACCATAGGTTTCACACATGTTATAGTTAGCTGGACATTTTACTGATAAAAAACCAATGAAATTCCCCCGTTATAGTTACTGTAGGCAACTATAACTCACGCGACCGCAATCCTCTGCTGATGCTAATACTGTATTTAGACACTTATTTGCCCATATCTTCTTCCATTAAATTTTAGCTATACATATATTACAAATATTTTTTTTTCATAAAGACACATATGTCATCAGCAGAGGATTACGGTCGCGTGAGTTATAGTTGCCTACAGTAACTATAACGGGGGAATTTCATTGGTTTTTTATCAGTAAAATGTCCAGCTAACTATAACATGTGTGAAACCTATGGTTTTTTCAGTGAATTAGCAAGGTTTTTTAAATGCTATTTCCTAACTATAACGTGTGTGAAACCTATGGTTTTTTCAGTGAATTTGTACGGTTTTTTAAATGCTAAGTTACTTTACGCCATTTGTGGCGTGCGCGCCCACTTAACGCAGTTCGTTCCGTGCACGGTTTTTATCAACTTTAATAAGCCCTGTACATTTGGTGGCCTTCGGCCACCAAAAGCACAGGGGGTGAGGTCAATGTGGATAGTGTTTTTTTTATTTCGATTTTATAATTTCATGTTGCCAAAATTACGTTTTTTTTCTCTATTAATAAGCCCTGCACATTTGGTGGCCTGCGGCCACCAAAAGCACAGGGGGTGGGGTAAGTGTGGATAGTGTTTTTTTTATTTTTATTTTTTTACCGTAAGCGTACGGTAAGCTTACGGTAAGCGTACGGTAAGCGTACGGTAAGCGTACCCCGCGAAATTGCCGAAAAAAGAATAAAACCGTTTTTGCTCTTGGGGGATGTTTGGGGACTCCCTCAACATGACTATGTGGGAGGGAGTTGTCAAAACAGCCCCGTAACATGTTTTTGGCCATCATGTTTGATAAACAACACTCAGTGCGAGAGACAAAATGGCGGACGCCGCTTCCTGGTTTCGGCCGATTCGAATGTTTACTAAGATCTAAGAGCCAATCAGAATCGCGCTCGCGCACGCCACCGTAAGCTTACGGTAAGCGTACGGTAAGCGTACGGTAAGCGTACCGTAAGCGGGCTCAGATATATATATTGATTTAAAGGCTATTTTCTCAGAATCTACTGAACAGATTTACACCAAACCTACAAAAGGCACTTCCTTGACCTAGGGACTACCTCTCTGCCAAATTTCTAGTAATTCTGTTCAGCCGTTCGGGCTGTAGCTCGTTCTAAAGGTCCTATGGAAAAATGCATGGGAAAAACGCGTTTTGGGACCCCCCTTTTATCTCAGCCCCCGCTTGACGAATCCCCCCGAGACTTTCAGGGTAGGAGCGGAGCGTAGCGCCCCACCTATTTTGAGAAATTCGCGAGGATTCGTCGACCGGCGCCAAAGTTATTCAAAATAGAATGTTGAGGTTTTCCTATGGAAACGTGGTCCTAACTATAACTACCTACTGGCGACCGCCAGTAGGTAATATATATATATATGTATATCGAGGCATGTGGACTAGCAATATGTTGCTGAATACAATTAAAGGTTTACACCAGCTATGATTTAACAGCAGGATGGCAATCTGCAAAGCCCACTGGGCACAATTGCGAAAACATTTTCTTCACGAAACCCTATGAAGTAAATTGTTGGCAAAATTGTACTTGGCATAGTTGATGCAATTAAGTATTGAAACAACAAAGGTAATTTTTAAACCTAAAAAGTAAAAAATAAAAAAGAATTGAAAATAATATGTACAAAATGTTTAAAATACATAGTATGTTTACTCTTTCAATGTTGACACGTAATCACATGATGATGACAAACCACATATATGCTTTCCAATGGTGGCCGCCGATATGAGGCCAGGCTTTTCTAAAGCTGAAGCGTGTTAGGAGGATGAAATAAACAAATTTGCAGCATACATACCTGAGCGTGGAGTCTGACTGAGATCAGCAGTTTGGATGCAGTCTGTGGATGTTTTACGGCCACCGACCCGTTGTCCCATGCCACCCTCATTCAGTAGCAACCGCTGGTTCAACAGCGAGTCAGAAAGGAAGTTTCTACAAAAAGGAAAACAGCGAGCCCCCCCGCAGCGAGATACATCCTACCAGTTCGGTGAAGGCACTCGTAGTGTTTGAGGATGCACAAATACCAGAATACCTTGCCAGCTAAGATCAGTGAAGGCGGGAGAGAGGCACTCAAAGTGAATTACCGAGTGGGTGATTTGCATGCACCAGCGATACTTCTTAAAGAACTAAGATACCAATGTCATCATCAGCAATGCAGGACAGAGAGGAAAGAGCTAGAAAGGCATTTAAAGATGAAAGCAGAGCGGAAGATCAGAGTACAAGCTCAAATACAAGAGATGGAGTTCATAGTACGGACTTAGGAACCAAACTCAAAAAGCTGTCAAAATTAACTCACAGCGAGCTAACAAAATGGTGGGAGAGTAAGTCTCTCCAGAGATACCTGGAAGTTGGAAGGATACCGAGGGGCTTACATATATTAGCAGCCCCAAGTTCCAAAAATATGCAACCTGAAATGTTGAAAGAATGGGTGCAGAGTAACACAGAAACATCAACAAGGCTAGTACAACTCCTAGTGAAATATGCAGAGATTGACAGACTACCTATTCTGCGAGAACTAGACGCATTCACCACTGAATTTGCTGCCTCACTGGAACAAGAGAAAATCAATACTTTTAGAGGAGAAATGAAAACACGCATAGATAAACAAGAAAATATCATTGTGAATCGTAAAGCACTGTTATTCAAACACGATAAAAATTATTATGAAAGGGCCCAAATCTTTATATTTTCACGCAGATTTGATAACATCAGAAGACAAAGACTATCAGAATACAATTGTCAGAGGCAAGAACGGAACCCAAGTGATTCAGCGTCGGCATCAGCTGTAAGCTCTGCATTAAGCTCTGAAGTTAAAATTGACCAAGATGAGCCGACAATGAGATGACAAGTGCCCTCCGTAATACACTTACTTAATTTTTTACGTGCAGACAGATTTAAAAAAGTCAGACCAAGCTTAAACCTGTAAGGCAGATAAACAGGAACCAAAAACAATGCTGCAATAAGCGCTCCTCAACAACAACAGAATGAGAAACGCAAAGGGAATTGCAAGTAACAAAACGAGGACCATCGATAATAAATCTTTCAGATATTAGTTTAACCAAACAAGAAATTGAAATACTCAACCTAGGACTATCATTCTGTCCTGAAAAAGACTTTAATTATGTCACAACCAGAGTCGATCTATACAGGTTCATAAGAAAACTCAAGTTGAAAAAATGCAAAGCTAAACAAGTAAAATTGAAACCTTCAACAACAATAACATCGACACAGGCAGATACCAATTTAATGGCATCAGACATGCAAATCTTGTTAGACTTGGGACACTTAGAAAATGAAACTGAAGGCATAAATGTCCACATAACTGAAAAAGAATTGATTACTAACATGGGCTTACAGGTTGGTGAAGAGGCATCACGCCCATTCAAACCACATTCCAAATGTATACCGAATCTTCACAGAGACGATTTGGGCATTTTTTCTGACCTAGTCGTGGAAGGCTTAAAATGTTTTGCAAATAACCACACAAAATAAAGGGAATTATCAGCAAACTGAAAGACAAAGTTATGATAAACGGGTAAAAAAGTTACAAAAAAAGGCCAATGTGGTAATACGCAATGCAGATAAGGACGGCAACGTAGTTCTCTGGCCCAGACATCAATACATTAAAGAAGCAATGTCACAACTAAATGACGCAAACTGTTACCACAAAGTCAATATTTCGGAGGTTAAACAGGCACAAGAATTCTTTCTAAACAAACTCAAGGAGTGGCATAGCATGGGTTTGTTATGCCAAAACAAATACAACGTTTTGAGAAATGAACATCCTACAACTCCAGTCATGTACCGAATTCCAAAATTACTCAAGAACCCCACAGAGCCACCAGGTCGTCCAATAATCTCAGCTAGAGGCAGTCTAATGGGGAACACTTCAAAGTATGTTGAATATTTTTTACAGTAGTATGTGAAGAATTTACCATCTTACAACCAAGACTCTGGTGAATTTTTTAAATTGATCTTTGATATTCCATAGGAACAAAATTACTTATTAATCTATATGGATGTCACCTCATTATACATCATTTTTGGACATAACGATGGCTTAAGAGCATTTTCTTGGAACAAGACCATTGACTCTTTTTAATCACAGCAATATGCTATTAGAAATGGTTGAGCTATGTCTTGAGAGTAATTATTTTTTGTTTGAGAAACAACTATACAAACAAATAAGGGGTACTGCCATGGGTACCTGCTTCGCCCCCAGTTATGTGAATTTGCATATGGACTGGTGGGAGAAGCAGGTGCTAAGGCAAGAATTTAATGAAAATTGGAACGAAAATGTGGTTTTATGGTTTAGGTTTATCGTTGACCTATTTATAATCTGGAAAGGGTCTGAAGATAGTTCTCTTAAATTTATTCATGATATTAACACTAATCAATTGAATCTACACTTCACAAGCACAATCAGCAAGAAAGAGGTAGTCTTCCTAGACATAACAGTTTTTGAGAAAGAAGGTAAACTGCATTCCGAAAATATAGAAAACCCACAGCCAGTAATATGGTGTTACGCACATGCATTTTTCACCCTAGCAATCTGAAGGCTAGCATTTCTTATTGAGAAGCCTTAAGATTGGGTAGGAATTTCAGTGAAGATGAAGAATTTACAAGATCTGTTGAAGAGATGACTTTGAGGTTTAAGGAACGCATATACACAGATGGAAACAATAGAGATAGCAGTACGAAAGACAAGTAACCTCAAAGAAAGTCCAGTACTATTCAAACAGCAAAAAAAAACAAATGAAGAGCCAGGAGAGTTCCAAATTGAGATTCATTACACACTATATCAGTGACACAATCATTGGTAAATTGATGCCAAGAAGATTGGGCATCACTTCCAAAAGAGTGAGGTCAATGAGGGATGACCTAGTAAGAACCACTTCAATACAGACTGACACAGGTAATTGGAGGAAAACCAAACAGGGCTTCCAAAAATGAACTAAATGCAAGACATGTGAACATGGCATCAATAAAACTCATTATACAACATCTTTGGAACCATGGCCACACATAATAAAGGGAGCCTTGAATTGCAAGACAGACCGTGTCATCTATGTGTTGGAGTGTCCATGCAGACTACCATACATAGGAAGCACAAAACGTCTGGTACACAAATGTATATTGCAGCATATGAGAGCAATCAAAAACTGAGACTCCTCATACCCAGTAGCACTCCATTTCACAAACACCCATTACAATGAAAACAGACTCATGAAATACTATGTGATAGACAGTGTACCTAAATCTATCAGGGGGGTGATCAAGAAGGACATTAAGAACATTGGAATCTAGTCAAATATTAAGATTCAACAGCAAGACTCCTATGGGGTTAAATATAGATGAAGAAATGTCCTCTCACATTTAAAAGAAAAGAGCAAAGCATCATTTCCATAGACCAGCACTGCAGATTTCAAATATTAAGTTTCATGCTTTATATTTCAATTTCAACTTGCCTTCAAATAATTGGTTGATCCAGTGAAAAAACACATTAGTTTATCTCTCCTTTACATACTGTTCATTGCTATTTTTTGAGTCAGCCGAACGTTCAAAATTAAGGTCAAATCAGGTCTCAGAAAAGAGTAATTTAAATTTCTGCAGACAAAATTATTGAATATTGAATAAGTGCATCTACATTGCTAAAGAAATTTCTTTTTAGGAAACCCCCCTTTTTTCAAGCCCACTTGGGCACAAATTTCGAGGTGTATGGACTAACAATATGACGTTGAATACAATTAAAGGTTTACACCAGCTATGATTTAATAGCAGGATTGCAATCTGCAAAGCCCACTGGGCACATCTGTATTTTTTAAAACATTTGTTCATGAAAACCTATGAAGTTAAATTGTGGCAAAATTGTACTTAGCAAAGTAGATGAAATTAAGTATTAAAACAACAAAGGTAAATGTTTAACTAAAAAATGAAAAAGAATTGAAATAATATGTATAAAATTTTTAAATTACATAATATGTTTACAGTTTCAATGGTGACACGTAATCACATGATGATGACAAACCATATATATGTTTTCTAATGGCGGCTGCTGATATGTGATCAAGGCTTTTCTAAAGCTGAAACGAAATAGAAGTACGAAATAAATACATTTGTAGCAAACATACCTGAGCATGGAGTGTAACTGAGATTAGCAGTTTGGACGCAGCCTGTGGAGATTTATATCTATATATATATATATATATATATATATATATATATATATATATATATCGAGAGCAAGTGAGTGAGCAATAGTGTGTGTATAGATAGATAAATCTAAACAAGCATTGGCATAGCCAATGGGTCTCACCTATGTGAGAGCTATTGGCAATGTGTTTTAGCCATTATGTACACCAGTGTAGTTGCTGTTCAGCATATCTAAAAGTTAGTGGCATGGAGTGGGGTAGATTGGAATAGGGTAGATTGGGGTAGAGTGGAGTGGGGTAGATTGGTGTAGAGTGAAGTGGGGGTAGAGTGCGGTAGAATGGAGTGGGGTGGATTGGGGTAGATTGGAGTAGGGTAGATTGGAGTGGGAGAGTTAGGTAGATTAGCATGGTAGATAGGAGTGGGTTAGATTGAATTGGGGTGGCTTGGGGTAGAGTGGCATAGATTGAGGGGTAGTGGGCTAGATTGGAGTGGAGTAGATGGGGTAGATTAGAGTGAATTAAACAGGAGTGGGGTAGATAGAACTATGGTAGATTAGGGTAGAGTGCAGTGGGGTACGTTGAGATAGATTTTAGTGGAGTCAGGTGGAGTGGAGTGGGCTAAATTAGATGGGGTAGGTTAGGTGGATTATAGGAGGGTAGAATGGAATAGAGTGGGGGCGGATTGGGGTAGTTTGGAGTGGGGTAGTTTGGGCTGGACTGGTGTTGGGTAGATTGCGGCAGCGGGGTAGATTGGAGTGGTGTGGGGTAGATGGGATGGGGTAGACTGGAGTGGGGTGAGAGGCATAGATTGTGGTAGAGTGGGGTAGATTGGGCTCGTTTGGGGTAGAGGGATAAATTGCACATGGGTGGGGTTAACTGGGATGGTGCAGATTGAGGTAGACTGTAGTAGAGTAGATTGAATTGGGGTAGATTGGGGTGAAGTGGGGTAGATTAGAGTGGAGTCAGGTAGATGGAAGTGGTGTAGGTCAGGGCAGAGTGGAATGGGATATATTGAGGTAGATTGGAGTAGGGTGGGGTAGATTGGGGCAGAGTGAATTGCAGTGGATTTGGGTTGATTGCAATGGTGGGGGTAGATTGGGCAGAAGGGTAGATTGGGTGAATTATAGTAGAGAGATTGGATTAGAATGGGGTAGATTGAAGAGTAATGCTTGGGGTGGGGTAGTTTGGAGTGGGGTAGACTGAAGTAGAGTGGTTTGGACTGGAGTGGGGTAGGGTAGAGTGGTGTGGTGGTAGATTACAGTGGGATGGAGTGAGGTGGATTTGAATAGATTAGGGTGGGATAAATTGGGGAGGGGTAGATTGGAGTATGGTAGATTGGGGTGAGGTCCAGTAGTTTGAAGTGGGGTGGGGTAGACTGGAGTGGGGTAGTTTAGAGTGAGTGTGTTGGATTGGAGTGGAGTGGGGTAGATTGCAGTAGATATATGGGATATATTGGGGTAGATTGGAATGGAGTGGAGTGGAGTGGGGTAGATTAGAGGAGAGTGGTATGCAGTGGATTGGGGTAGATTGCAGTGGAATGGGGTAGATTGGAGTGAAATGGGTTAGATTGGAGTAGAGTGAGGTAGATTGGAGTAGGGCAGATAGGAGTGGAGAGAAGGAGATAGGAGATGGGTAGATTGGAGTGGAATGGGGTAGATTGGAGTGTGGTAGATTGGAGTGAGGTAGATTGTGGTAGATAGGGGCAGAGTGGAGTGAAATATATTGAGATAGATTGAAGTGGAGTCAGCTAGTTTGGGGTGAAGTGGGGTAGACGGAGTGGATTGGAGTGTGGTGGAATGGGGTCGATTGTGGTAGATCAGAGTGGAGTAGGATATATTGGAGTAGAGTGAGTGGGGTATATTTGGGAAGACTGGGTAGCAGTGGGTTGGGGTAGATTACAGTAGAGTATGGTAGATTGGAGAGGAATGGGGTAGATTGGAGTGGAGTGGGGTAGATTGGAGTAGGGTAGGTAGGAGTGGAGAGGGGTAGATAGAGGTGGAGATTAGTAGATTGGCGTGGGGTGCCTTGGAGTGGAATAGATTAGGTGGATTATGGTAGGGTAGATTGGAGTGAAGTGGAGTAGATTAGATATGAGTGGTGTAGAATGGAGTGGAGTGAGATGGATTTGAGCGAAGTGGAGTTGGACAGAGTTATGTGAGGTAGATTGGGATGGGTGGGGCTGGTTGGAGTGGGGTAGATTGGGTTAGGTAGTGGGTAGATTTGAGTGGAGTAGATTGGGTATGTTGGAATGGGGTAAATTGTAGCTATGGCTGATTGGATGGAGTAGATTGGTTTAGGGTAGTTTGGGGTGGCATGGGGTGACATAGGAAAGGGTAGTTTAAAGTGGGCTGGAGTGGGGTAGATTGGGAGGGAGAGTGTTATATTAGACTGGGGTAGATTTGGATGGCATATGGTAGATTGAAGTGGAGTGGGGTAGATTGGAATGGAGTGTGGTAGATTGGGCTAGAGTGGAGTGGGGTACATTGGGTGGATTGGAGTGGGTATATTGGGGTACAGTGGAGTGGGGTGGAGTATAGTTGGCTAGATTGGAGTGGCGTGAGGTAGATTAGGGTGGAGTGAAGTGAGGTAGAGTGGGTCGATTAGAGTAGGGTAGAATGGAGTGGAGTGGGGTAGATTGGTGTGGGGTATATTGGAGGGGAGTGGAGTAAACTGGGTGGATTGGAGTGTGGTTGTTTGGAGTGGAGTGTGGTAGATTGTGGTAGATTGGAGTGGGGTAGATTGTGGTGGAGTGAGGTATATTGGAGTGGAGTGGGGTAGATTAGAGTGGGGTACCTTAGAGTGGAGAGGAGTTGAAAAGATTGCAGTGGAATTTGGAGAGGACAGCGGTAAACTGGACAAGGGAAGATTGGAGTGGAGTGGGGTGTCATGTGCCCGACTGGGACCTGGGTAGATTGGATTAGAGTGGGTTGGATTAGAGTACATTGAAGTGGGGAGGGTTGGAGTTGATTGGAGTGAGGTAGATTGGAGTGCCGTAGACTAGTGTATATTGGAGCAGAGTGAGGTAAATTTGAGTGGAGTATGGTAGATTGAGGTAAAGTGGGGTATACTGGAGTGGGTTGGGGTTGAATGGGTCAGTTTGAGTGGAGTGAGGTGGGGTAGATTACAGTGGGGTAGATTGTGGTGGAGAGGGGTAGATTGGAGTAGAGTGCCGTAGAGTGTAGAGGACTTGAATAGACTGCAGATTGGAGTGGAGTGAGGCAAACTGGAAGTTAGTGGGGTAAATTGGACTAGGGCAGATTGGAATGGGGTAGAGTGGAGTGGGTTGGATTTGGGTAAATTGGAGTGAGATGGATTGGAGTAGATTGGAGTGGGATAGATTGGAGTGGATTTTTGTAGACTAGGCTAGGTTGGAGCAGAGTGGGGTTGTTAGAAATGGTGGTCTCTAGTTGGCAGAGGTAGATACCTTTGACCAAATAGGGACCCTTGCTTCTAGTCAGGGTTAGGGGGATACACACTTTAGATAGCCCCTGCTCACCCCCTTGGTAGCTTGGCAAGAGCAGACAGGCTTATCCCAAAGGCAATGTGTAAAGTATTTGTACCAGCACTCACAGTACCACAGTGAAAACACCACAAATGGACACCACACCAGTGTAGAAAAATAAAATATTTTTATCTACACTAAACAAGTTCAAAATGACAAAAATACAACATACATATACTCAGTAGAAGGTCCTTAAAAAGGGTTGTTGCAAAAATAAACTTGTAGATGATAAAAGCGACACTTTAGTCTCAAAGTACCTGGGATGCATAACAAAAGGGTCGCAGAGAAGGCGATGCGCAGTGACGATCCGGTGCTATGCGACAAAATGGCGTCTTTTCTGCGATGCGACAACGTGGAGGCGATGCGTGCATGCTCGACAGCCATGCGGCGAACTCAATAGTTTTCTGAGTCGTGACAGGACCTACAACACGCTTTCCCGGTGATCCGACGACACCCTCGGCGACGGCGACACGCTTCACAGGTGTTCCGGCGGCGATCAGTGATGCGCTTCCTCAGTGATGCGACTGCCCTGTGACACGCTTCTCCGGTGATGCGATGGCACCCTCTGTGGCGGCGGCACGCTTCTCCGGTGATGCGACGGCGAACAGCGGCAGCGGTGACATGCTTCCTCGATGATGTGACAGTGGCCGCTGCGGCGGCATCACGCTCCTCTCTCGTTGTATCGCGCTTTCAGCTCCCAACAGCAAAAAGGCATCACACAGATTACAGGCCCTCCTGGCAGACTGGAACTCCCAGCAAGGAAGTTCAGGGAAGGTGGGGGTGAAGTCCTTTTGTGCCTGGGACTTCAGAAACAGGAGGCCAGGTCTTCTCAGGCCCTTGGAGACTTTTCTTCAGATGGGCACAGCACACAGCAAAGTCCTTCTTCAAGCAGGGGACACAGTACACAGCAAAGTCCCTTGGTCCTCTCCTCAGTAGACACCGCAAACTGCAGGCCAACCCCAGACACACAGCAAGGCCAGTACTCCTCCTCAGTCTCTTCAGCTGTTCTCTTTGGCAACAGGTTCCTCTTCATCACGAAGTAGTCTAAAGTTCAGGGGTTTCAGCTCTCATATTTATACCCCAAAAGTCTTTGTTCTCTATGTGTGAGGGGTCCTGGACCCAGTCCAAACCAGTTCTGGGGCACTCTGCCAGTGCACATCTTCTTCCTTTGTGAGTGTGGGCCAGGGCCATCAGACACACCATAGGAGGTGGAACCAGCATTGTGGAAGGCAGGCACAGCTGTATTTAGGCCCAGGTGCTACTCCTCTCACCACTCCAAATGCAGATAGGTCTATTCAGCCTAGTGCTGACTCACCCAGACTCCTGGAGCCAACCCAGACCCTGCCACTCTCAAACTAGATAGTCAATCCACAAACAGGCAGAGGCACACAGAAAGGTTGAACAAGAAAATAGCCACTTACTAAAAGTGCTATTTTCAAACACAGAATTTAAAAACCATCCTTCCTAAAAGATGTGTTATTAAATTCTGGGTTCAGGGATACCAGACTCCAATTTCTCCTATGAGAAGATATGCAGGTAAACATGGTACACAGCATTCCCCATTCTGTCCTATGGGCAAGATAACCTTTCATTAGTGAAAAATTAAATTGGCAGTATTTCACTATCAGGACATGCTACCCACACTAGTACATGTCCTACCTTTCACATACACTGCACCCTGCCCAAGGGGGTACCTTGGGCCTACGATAGGGTTGTCCAATGTGTAAGAAAAGAGAAGGGTCAGGCCTGGAAAGTGGGTACACTGGCCAGGTCAACATGGCAGTTAACAAACTGCGCACAGGCACTGCAGTGGCAGGCCTGAGACATCATTTTAAGGCTACTCATGTGAGTGGCACAATTTAGTGCTGCAAACCCACTAGTAGCATTTGAATTACTAGCCCTGGCACGCTCAGTGCACTTTACTATGGACCTACTGGTAATACAAATATGCCAATCATGGACAACCAATCACAATAACAATTTTCCCAGGGAGCACTTGCACTTTGGCACTGATCAGCAGTGGCAAAGTGCCCAAAGCATCTAAACCAGAAAAAACGAATTCCAGCACAGTGTCCAAAAACAAAAAATACAGGAGATAGAGGCAAAAAGTCAGGGGAAACTACGCCAAGGATGCCAGGTCTAACGGGGGTAGATTTGAGTGGGGTGTGGTAGACTGGAGTACTGTGCGGTTGACTGGAGTAGATTGTAGTGCGGCTGTTTGGGGTAGAGTGGAGTTAGGTAGATAGTAGTTGTGTAGGGTAGATTGGATCATAGTGGAGTGATTGGGGTAGATTGAGTTTTGGTGGCATAAAATGAAGTGGGGTAGATTGGAGTTGCGAGGGGTGGGTAAATTGGGGTGGGGTTGATTGGAGTGGAGTGTGGTAAATTGGAGTGGAGCAGATTGGGTGAAGTAGAGTGGGGCAGATTGGGTGTGGTGGAGTGGAGTGGGGTAGATTGGAGTGGAGTACATTGTAGCGAAATGGAGTGGGGTAGGGTACACTGGAGTGGAGTAGATTTGAGTGAGGTATATGGGAGTGGGGTAAGTGGTGTGGGGTAGAGGTGGGTGCTGTGTCGTGGAGTGTGTGATGTAGATTGAAGTGGCGTCAAGTCGAGTGGCATGTCATGGAGTCTTAGAGTGGAGGGGCAGAGAGTGGAGTGGCTTGTGTATAGAGTAGAGAGGAGAGTCCTAAAATGGAGTGGGTGGCATAGAGTGGAAGGACAGAGAGTAGAGTGGAGTGGCATAGCGTGGAGTATGCATGGTGTGTTAGCGCACTGCCATTACAGACAACACATTTTCAAATTCAAATGACAATAAGATTTGCACCACACAAAAGATAATGTGTGCAAAAGTCATCATCTAGTGTATTGATGTATTCAAATATTTGTTTCCACCACACTTCAGAATTACAAACAAATGTGCTTAATTTGTATTCATTATGAATATTCTAAAACATCAGCACAGTTAATTTTTTGTTGTGTGCTATTAAAAAAAAACTTCCCACACCCTTTTCTCTTACATGGATACTCAAAAGGATTGTCACAAAATTCTCTCACTTTGAAGTTAGAAAAAGAAAATTAAACACTAAGCTTTCTCAGAACCTCTGTCTTTGAATGCACAGCAAATGCCACATGACAAGAACAACATTTAAATGCCTGTTAACAGAAAGCTAGTATGTGGAAGAATACAGTAAACAAGGTTTGGTCAAAAGGAGGGACAAACTCAAGCTGGACAGCCCAAAGCAAATAAAGCCAGCAAATTGAAAGCCAGAAAATGTGAGTTACAAACCACAAAGCCAATGTAAGCAACGGGCGGAATGCATTCCTAGGTCAGCTTTCTGAATGTCCCCAAGATGTCTTTAGGAAACCTGACTGCTCCGCAGTCTGGTAGGCTTTGACCTACAAATGCAGTTGAAGTGTAGTTATGCTTAAGAGTAAGAACTGAAAAACCACTGAAATTTGCAAGTTATGGTTAGCAGCACAATTTATAACCCACACAGCGATTTGCCACACCATAACTTGCTGACCAAATGAAGTACTCATAAGGACACCCTTAAAAAACAGATGCAATTACAAATGTGGTAAACTTACATGTGAGATTACTCATCATATTGGCCTTACGACTTTGACAAACACAACTACAAATGTAGTATAATTAATTTGTTTATCTGTGGTTTAACTACATTTCTCTTTTAGGTTGTGTTATTTATTAGTATAAATATTGTGAGGTCATAATACCGCCTCCCGCAAACATGAGCGACATTCACGACCTCACCGAGCACTATAACAACGCCATGTTATCTGCCCTGAATGCAACAGCCCCCCTTCAACTAAAAAGAATACCCATCAAAGACTCCAAACCATGGTTCAATGACAGCCTAAATGCTGACAGGCAAAGCCTAAGACTAGCTAAACGCACATGGAGATCCACCCCATCCACTGACCTTCTAAAAACTTTAAGACTAAAAAGAAGTAGATACAACAAACTCATTAGAACGACGAAAGCTACCTTCTTCAAAGCCCAACTAGACAGAGCCAAAAATCACCTGAAACGGCTATTTGAGCTCATCAAAACACAATCCAACAACACCTCTATCCAATCTCAGTTCATCTCTCGCACTCAGCCAAACTGTGATGCTGTCGCTGACTTCTTCCACGATAAACTGAATAAGATCGAATCAGATTAAAGTCTGCATTACTTCATCTCTCACTCTCACCCAACTCCACTTTACCCCCACCTCTTCCCACCCCTTCCTGTCTTTCCCCCAAAACAATGCCTCCTGGAGTCAATTCACACCCCTCAATAACATCGACATCCTCAACATACTCTCGACACTGAAAACTTCAAATCACTTCTACGACCCCCTTCCCCCCAACTTCTTTAAAGATATGATAGGATCACTAGTACCGCTCTGGGCCAAGATCATCAATGCCTCTCTTCTTCAATGTGAGATACTGAACTGCCTGAAGGCTGGCCTAGTGCTCCATATTCTCAAGAAACCCGCGGCGGACCCTGAAGACTTGAATAACTACCAACCAATCACCCTTGCAAAACTGCTGGAGAAATGTGTGCATGATCAACTGCGCAAACACATCGAGCAATTCCAAACTTCTCGGCCAATTCCAATTGGGCTTCATTACTGGCCACAGCACCGAAACGGCCATCACTCATATAGTGAACGATGCTCTAACTCTGCTTGACCAGAATGAAGCTTGCCTATTAACTCTACTCGATCTTTCATCCGCATTCGACACTGTCAAACATAACAATCTTCTTAACCTCTTGGAATGCAGGATGGGGCTCTCAGGCACGGTCCTTAAATGGTTTGCCTCTTTCCTCAACAACAGAATGCAAAGAGTCAAATCCAATCAGACTCTATCTAACCCCAGTCCCAGCACCCTGGGTGTCCCCCAAGGGTCCTCACTCTACCCCACGCTCTTTAACCTTTTCATTGAACCACTAACTGTAATCCTCAGAGCATCCAACATCCAATATCACATGTATGCGGATGACACCCAACTGTACATGAAAATATCCTCCCCTGATGACGTCAAGTCCCTTCCCGGAGCCCTGCTCAAAACCCTAAACTGGCTAACCTCCAACCATCTCAAATTAAACGCCCTTAAAACGGAATTCCTCCTCATCTCACCCACTAGGCAATCCCCCGCTGTCGTGAAATATCTATGTAACTTCACCGATCTCAATTGTACACCACATATCATTGATTCCACAAAGTCTCTGGGAATTGTGTTAGATAAAAACCTAAACATGCAAGACCACATCAGAGCATTGACCAAAGAAGTGAACTTCCAACTGAGCATCCAAAGAAAACTCAAACCTTACCTCCCCCAAGAAGACTTCAAATCGGCGGTGCAAGCACTAGTCATCTCCAGACTAGAATTCGGCAGTGCTACTCTCTGCGGTCTGCTGAAACTCAGTTTAGCCCCCATCAGAGCATCCCTGAATGCGGCCACTAGACTCATCACCGGCTCCTAGAAGTCCAACCACATCTCGCTGGACTTGAAATCGCTCAACCGGCTTCCCTTCAAGGCAAGGATCCATTTAAAAATTGCATGTATGACCCATAGAGCACTACACTTCAATATCCCACTCTACCTCTCAAACAAGCTGGAACTCTTTGGTGGCTCCCGGTCACTATGGAGCTACACATCTCTGCCGCTTAAACCAAAGACATTTAAAAAAACTTAAAACCTACAAGCGTACATTCTCTGGCATTGCTCCGAGAATTTGGAACTCCCTACCAGTGTAAACAAAAATGATTCTCTCAACATTTGCCTTCAAAAGGGAAGTTAAAGCTCTTCTAATGAACATTGTGCTAAACTAGAAGCATTCTCCTCATACCTCGATCAGGTCTAACTGCTGTACCTACATCTCATTTGGTGCGGACTGTCGCCCCCACAATGTACTTATTTGCTCCTGTTGTTTATCGCCTGACCTGTTTACCTCACTCCTTCAACTATCTTACTATGTCTTCCTCAACAGTATGAAAAGCGCTCTGATGCCCGCTTGGGCCATGTTCGCGCAAAACTTTAAATAAACAAAACTTTAAATAAATAATCATATTTGATGTGCAAGTTATAATTTGCATTACTGTTTTGACAGTTAGGGCTTGTGCTCCTAACATACCTTAAATATTTCAGTTGGTTTTCAGTATTAATTCTTAAATGTAACTGCAATTTAATGGTGTTTTTTTTGTTGAAACTTAGATATTTAAAATATATATATATATTGAGCTGTTGTAACCGAAACTTTAGACTTTGGTTTCATAAGGAAGAATTTGGGATTTTTTACGATAAAATTCCACATCCCAGAGTTCCCTCCAACTGTGCACATTGTGGTTCAGTGCAGGGCCAATTCTCAGGCCAGACCCTGTACCCAATTTTCCACAGGTGGCCAACCGCAGATGTGCACTGCTTTCAACCCTGTGCAGAAGAGAACTGCCTGAAGGACCTGGCCTCCAGTCAGGCTCTGCACCTAGACCCTCTCCTAAGTGGTCAGCACCCACAGAGTATAGCATGGGTATCCAACCTTTCTGTAACACAAGCTACTTATGTTCAATGAAAATTCTCCTGAGCTACTAATTATTAGAGATAAAATAGTAACCTCATCAGATGAGACTACATTGGTGGACACAATATGCAAGATTAGCAGCAGTGATCCCCCCAGTACATTAGGCATGGTTGCCAGCAGTAATGTAAAAAATGCTTTGTCACTGTAGAATGCTTCTAGCCATAATAATGCATAAATGCCATAACTGAAATGCACCTACCACCAAGTTAATATTATTAGTAATAAGCCTCCTACACACCATTTGATTTTTGTCACTTAAACATCGGTTTTATTTTGGAAAGTCAACCATTTTTTTCAAACATCAACTTATAAGTGCTGAAAATACACACATCTTAGTCTCTTTAACCAAGCAAAAGATTCTAATTTCGTTCACCGGTCTTCACACAGGAGAGCCACTTACAGGTAGACAGAGAACTACCAGTAGCTCACAAGCTGCTCATTGGAGAGGCCTGTATAGCCTTTGGCCGTGCGCAGCATGGGTGGGCCACAGGGCCTGGCCAACACTTAGAAGGCAGCCAACCACCTCTGTGCATGGCCTTTGGCCATGGGAAGTGGGGTTAGCTACATGATGTAGCCTCCAATCAGGCCCTGTACCCAGCCCTACATGGGCCAACCAATGTGTAGCCATTGACCAAGTACAGCAGTAATGCAGTGATTACAGTGAATCTTTCGCAGGATTCTTCAATACTGAGGCCCAGGAGGATCATGGGGAACCATAGAGGCCTATGAATTTGAAATCCAGCATAGGACTTGATAATCACCTGATAAAAAAAACATTCATTTTTTTGCCGGAGGGCCTGTGGTCCTCCCCTCTCATGGGCTTCGGGGTGAGGGTATGTTTATCCTGCCCCCTTATGCTTTTTGTCCTTTTCTCAACACAGTGCTTAGTATTGGGATATGGTGGCGCAACTAAAAATTCTGAGTGACAGCAAGCCAATCAATCAGAGCACAGTTGATTCATGAATCTGCTATCAACATTGGGAGAAAAATCTCCCTAGTCCAAGGGTGTGTATTTATTTATTACACTGGATATGCAAATCTGTAGATGATCTGCACAGTAATGGTCCAGAAATCTCTAAAAATTAACCTCTTCACTCCCAGACTGGAATACCTCTTTAAATGCTCGTTTCTTGTAATCTACTGAATGTATTTACATCAAATCAAGCAAAGGCACTTCCAAGAGTAAAGTTCTATTTCCACACTAAATCTGATGTAATTCAATTCAGGCTGTTTTTTCTATATAAAGGAGCAAAAAATCGTATGGTAGTTAAAATGGGAAGTGTTACTTTTAGCTCCCACTTAACAGATGTGCAGAAAACTTGCCATGAAGAACCTAATGTGGTTGACTGCTTGTGAAAGGTGTGGCAATCTTATGGCTATGATTGCCACTTACGGAGGGTGGGGCACTTCTGCAGCCAACCCCTATGGACACTTAGGGATGGCTAGCCACCCACATAGATATAGAGGGCACAAGGCCTTGCCAGAGGCCAGTGTATGCAGCCAACTCCTGCTGCTCATGGTGACAGTGGGGATTAGCCACCCACGGAGAGTAAGACGTATGCCTGGCCACACAAGGCCTGCCGGAAAATCCCACTGTGCAGGACCACAAGCCTTGCACAGAAAGAGTTGTCTGGAGGGTTGGACTGCAGAAGGTGGGACAATCTCGTGGACAGCACCTTAGCCGGTGTGTTGAGGGGTCTGGCTGGAGACCAGGACACTGCCACCAACCCCCACTGTGCATGGCTGATGCCTGTTGAGGGTGGGGAGCAGAGCCTGGCTGGGGGACAGGCCCTGTGACCAACCCCTGCTGCACAAGGCCAAAGGCCATGTGCAGCAAGGATGGCTTCTTTTGGCAGTTTGGCCACAGGACCTTGATGAAGGGCATGCACAGTAATTTGCTGCCCGAAGGGAATTAGACGCAGTTCCTGCGGCCAGTCTCCAAATTACACTCTCTCTTAGTCACTTCCCCACTTTCATACTATACTTTTTTCAGTCATTCACTTTCTCTCCCCTGTCCATTACCCTCACTCATAGTCCATCACAGACAAAATAAACAACACATTGTTATATATTTCTTGAAACCATTAAAGTTGGTTCTAAAATGAACGTTTACTTGTTTTTAAAGTTGTTTTACGTTTTTGCTGGTTTTAACAATTTTGGGGAATACAAAAAGATAAAACACCAATAGTGTGGGAAAACTTTAAAAAAAACAGAAAATATATGTTTTCAGGTCTTTTGGCGGAAGAGAACTTTATTTTCTGTGCTCCTCCTCTCTGGTCTCCACGAGAGATAACAGTGCTCCACACTAAGCAGTGTATGGTTACTGGAAAAGCAGGGTTCCATGTCATCTTCTTGCATTCTTTCACCAGGAAGGGTGTTGTATTGCAGTGCTAAGGCAGTTTCAAATATCAGTATTGAAGAATTAAGATGATTGTGCATTTAAGATATGGTGAAGCTGTACTTGCCTCGGCTACCCCTGCTCAGCTTCTGATGTCACAGTATGAATGCCACATACTTGGAGGCATTTTTTTTCTTTTGCATTTTTATATTGTAACCCATCCCAAAGGAATTGGAGAACTTACATATCAGATTACTTTACATAAAGTCAGATTCCTTTTTATCTTAAGAGTTCTTCAGCTAAAAGAATTAAGTAGCTCTGAAAGTGCAAGCAGTGGAAGGACAAAAGTACCTGGGCCATGCTCCAGGGAAGTGACAAACACACTAAGAGGAAGTGAAGCCAGCATGCACTGACCAAAGAGAAACAAGGAAATGAGAGTGACAATAAAGCCAACCAATAGCTAAGCAATGGAAGGGCTCTAACCCACTGTAAGATACCAACATGTCTTGCAAGCAAGAGTGCATGTGTTTTCTAAAGTGAGACTTCAAAAATAAATAAGGGTTCCATTTAAAAAACACCTTAAAAACACACACAAAACAAACAAGATGGGTTATCCACCTGTGGTCAGTGGGGTGTAAGTCCTAACCAGTGATTAGGCCTTGTGCTGACTCTCCACTGCACACAGCCGAAGGCCATGCATAGTGAAGGTTGGCCACCCTAGTTGGGTTGGGCAGCCCGTACTGCACATGGCCAAAACCCAAGTGTAGAGGGTATTAGTTTCCCAACGAGGGTAGGGAATAGGGCCTTGCCAAACAAGTTGTGACAAGTTAGGTGCAGGACCTGGCTAGGTATCTCCCCCTCCACAACCCCCTCCTGTTGTGCCTGGATGCAGAGCCTGGCCATAGGTCATGCCCTGCAGCCAGCCCCTGCTTCCCATGGATAAAAGACATGTGCTGCTGGAGTTGGCATCCCACAGCAGGCTAAGCACTGGCCCTGCAGCTAATCCCTACAGCACACAGCCAAAGTCCATGTGCACTGATCTTTGTGACCTATACAGAATAGACAAATTGCTAGTCGCTTTTCAGCCAGATGTGCTTTGAGACACAACTGTCTGTATTGCTCATTGAGCGTCACATATGCCTCTATCAGGTTGGAGATTTCCAGACCTTGACTTGAATCTTCAAGAGGGATGTAGAGTTTAATATCTGCAATATTTTGCTGTTCTTTTCCTCAAGGATGATGCAGATTCAGGCTCCGGCATCCGGGCTAAAGTTGTATCAGTGCTAAAGTTTTGAATCTCATCGTCATCTTTCACTTGCCTCCGAAAAGCACTTCAAACCCTGTTCCCTGGGTGAAACAGCTCAGTCAGATGAACTTACTTGTCACCAAGGAAATCATACTCCTCTTTCCCCTTGCAGCTTGGGTCGGTGTGGGCTTTTTTTTTAAAGAGATTTTGTTTGCCCTATTTTGTGGCTCCTCTTTAAGGACGCACCTTCCTTTTAAGCTGCTAGTGCTATTCCTGGTGCAAAAGATCGCCCCTGAGTCAGCATGGCGTGATGGGTAATTCTAGCCTCTATTGGTACTGGTTAGTGCAGTTCTCAAGAGCAACATCCTGTAATTAACTGGGTCCTCACCTCTTAGTCAGCTATCTCCAGGTAGCCACCATCTCTAGTTCACACAGTTGGGCAGGGAAAGCATCCAGCAATGTGTTCTGATCCTGAGGCACCTGACATGCATCTCACAGTAAGGGTTGACCAACAGTGCAAAAAAGCATCTAAGGGATTTACCACTGCACAGTGGTCATCGTGGCACCAGAATTCAGCACTTCCATGCCCTTCCATGCCCTCGCATTGCAGCAATAGAGACCTCATTACCAGGCCATCTGTATTTTGGGTTGCTAGCTATATAAAATTTAGGCAGGTCCGTTATAAGTTTCCTGGAGTCCGGACATTTATGTAGAACAAATGGTAGCAGCATATGTTTAATAGAGGCTTCTAGAGCACCCGCGGCCTACTCCATCACTTTGGCTGCCATTTTCATGCACTAGGCCCAGGTACCTCTCGTAAACGTCTCGCCGCTAGCTTACTGGGAGTTCTAGCAGAAGGTGAAGTTCGAGGCGGAAGAAAGCAACACCAAATTCCTGATCGATCATAGTAATGATCCTCATTAGACGCCCAAGATGGCATCTCAAGTGCATGAAGCAGTAAGGTGTGCACAGTCAAATGCTAACTAGTCGTCTAGCTAACCAAGCTGAGACACAACACTTACTACAAATTTGGTGCGCAGCGGTCTGGCTTCAGTGAATGTACAAGATACACAACATTTGACCCATACATTATCCCTCAGTGCTCCATAATCCTCTAGTTAAAGGAGAGCACTGCAGAAATCAATGATTGCACATCACATTTAGATTCTGCGACACAACTAAGTGGCGACGAGCCCAGGAGAAAGAAGGAAAGAAAGTCTCATTCATTAAGCAATGGAATACGGACACCAATTTGCAAGCACTAATATTAACCGTTGTGCCCGGCATGTACAATTTGTCAGACACGCTCAGCATTTGCAGTGGCAGGAAACTTATGCTAATCTAAGGACAACTTTATCAAAGCGGCAGAGAAATCTAAGGGGCCTGTCAGCCCCGGTGTCATCAAGGCGGGATAACTAGTACAGAGCTGGTATCAAAGCGACGCCGGAGCCTTGTTCTCTCGCAGCCCGTGGTGGCCGCAGCCCCTTTAACAATATTTATAATGAAGGCTCGACGCCGGAGATGTCAGCTCTGATTACCCACAGAGGCTCCTCCCGCCTGGATCCGCCCCGGGCGCCATCTTAGTCTACCTGATTCCCAATTCTCAAACACCGCGCGCTCAGTCGGCATGAAAGCGCGGCCGACTAATAAAGTTTGCATATCCCTAAGATGAAGAGCACACAATGGAGAAGAAAGGGAATAGCGCGATAAAACAGAACCAATCGGCAGAGAGGAGAAATAATAAAATCTTCAATGGCCTGAAAGTTCCAGTCTTTTTTCGATGATCATTTACATTTCTCTGTCAGGAAGTCTGTTTTTCCGAATATGATACTCATACAGGATGTGCACCATGTTATAGGTGTACTAACCCCGGGCTTTAAATTATCAGGTACTGTCCGGTACTGAGTACTTGCGCTTCTTTAATTTGCAGCAGCAGCAAACAAGTACTCTAATAAGTGAGTACCTGCACTTCTATAATTCCATTTAAAGTACTGACTAAACCTTTTTTCTTTTAATGTAAAGTTGGACGTGGTCATGGCACCTAGTGCAGCATTTTGTTGCACAAGTCTACTTACATTTGTGCAAATTATAAACTGGAAAACTTCCGATGGACCCGATTCAGGGAGGAGACTCCCGATTTTTGAAGCAAAAAATTGCTTTATTGTGGCTGTCTCTCACATGAAATTGCCCAGCGGCGTCACTAGGGTTGGTGTCACCCAGTGCGGTAACTCATGGTGTCACCCGTGCCGTCCGCACACCCCGCACCCCTCTAGTGACGCCACTGCGTGTTCCAACAAAACTAAATTCAGCCTTTGCAACGGTAAAATGTATTTTGAAGTGGATTAGATTTCGAGCATAATTCCCTTTATAAAGAGTTGCATAGCTAACTCTCAACATCCTGCGATGCTCTTAGATGTTGAGCACTTTGCTGGGCTGCCCTGCCTAGCTTGATTTGATATTACCAATTGACGAGAGTCCAGCTCAAACTTGCATCTATTCATTCATTCATTCAGAGCGGAAACAAATCTTAGCCTTTTGCTGCAGCAAATATGGTTACAGCCATAAAGTCCTCCAAGTGAGGCTCACAAAGCTGCGAAATTTCTGAAAGTCGCGCATGATGCTGATACACTAAAACGCTAGCAGCTAAAATGCAGGTGTAATGATTGTTCTCCGTCTTGATACTTCGTCAAATGACAACAATGAGTAACTTGAAAATGCAATGCAAAAAATGGCACCTTTCGCAAAAGCCCGCAATTTTCATGTGAAGAGATTGGAGGTGGAAAATTTCAGTTCCAAACGTGCCATTTCATCTCCGTTTGCAAAGCCTGATGTTTCCGATGCATTCCGATGCATTCTATGAATGTCACCCTCGGTGCTCAACTACTAAGCAGGCACGTAATTAATGGATCCCCGCCCCGTCCTATTCATGATGCTGACTCATAATGGGGTCGAATGGCGATGGACTGGCAAAGGGGCCCTCTAACGCTCGCTCTCCAACATAAAAGATTAAGAAAAAAAGTGTGTCACACAATTGAAAACATTCATATTCTACGTGGTATGCATACCTTTTCTCAACTGAGTCTCTCTTTTGGAAAAGTGCGTACAGTCAGGAAGCGCACCATTAGTGGCACCCAGTACCCCGATGGTGTCACCCCCATGTGATGGTGTCACCCAGTGCGGTCCGCACCCCCCTAGTGACACCACTGAAATTGCCTCTGTTTCAATAGAAGTCAATGGAAGAAGTACATTCTCCTGATAATTATTATTTTTTAAATCTCCAACTTTCCTCTTCTAAAATGTTAGCATGTATGATAGAGGCAAGATAATGGGGAACCCAATAGACCTTTGTCGGCTTGGGCAATTCACAGTATGCAGGTAAGTGTGCCTACAAGGGATTTATTCAAGAATTAAAAAAAAAAAAAATTCTTCAGTGTGATTCAAGGGTAAGTTCTTATTCAAGTAACTTACATAAAGATCAATCAAAAAAATAATTCAGAAAAAATAACAAGTATTTATCGATGAATCAAACATCTAAACAGCATGAAATAAGAAAAGAGAGAAAAGAGAAAGAACACGGGTGTGCATATTCAAACAAATTTTAGTGTCAATTCAAAATTCATTTGTAAAGGGTACATGAAACAACAGCACAACGTGACCAGAAGTAATGTTGACATAAACTGTAGAAATCCTTCACAGTCACAATTGTGAACACCTATCATAAAAATCTCTTTCAGGCAATTTACGCAATTTATACCAAACTACTATTGCCTCTCTTTTATTTGAGTAGAGAATAGGTGTCAAAGTCGACGTTTCGGTCTAATTTTGGCGCTTGTCCACTAGATCATCTTCAGGACGTGGAGAATGTTGATTAAAAGGAGCCTATTGATTAAGTGGAAATCACATTAATGCTCAACAACCGCAGCAATGGTACATGGGCGGTTGGATACATCCAGTTTTTAAGATGTATATATGTCGATAGGAGGGACCAGTTATTTAAGGTCACTTGATGAGAGAATCAGCAACGCTTTTTACGATCTTTCGGAACAGAAGACAGTAGCAAATCTGTTAGTTAATGTCCAGGGGATTTGCACACCAGCCGCACGCATTCACAGTCTGCGATTATGATGTATGATAGTCACACATACAGTTCTTGGATCAACAGCACACACAGGGATTCCACTTGTTACATCTGTGTCATTTGTGAAGGAATTGTAGTCACTCACCTATCGGTGACTTTTGTTCACGTCAAATGAGCAACTTGTAAAATTACTATAAAATTTATGAAACAGTCACATTTGTGTTTGTGTTTCTGCTTGAACATTCAATCTGCAAGGCTGCATTTGCTGCAGATCTTTGTAGTCTTGGGCAAAAGAAGAGGAGATATGTAAGTTAATGATACAGGAGAACATGTCCTAAAACCAGGGCACTCTGGGAGATGGGTATGGCTACAGACAAATACATTTTTAATTTATTTTGTGTTTTATAGAGCGCGAACGTGACCCATTAGGGCATCAGAGCGCTTTACAGAGAAAACAAGCTAAAGTCAAAGATTAGGAGCAAACGATCATGAGTACACTTAAGGGAGAAAATACAAGCAGGAGCAAGGGAGGACTGCACAATAGCAACCTCTGCCCAATAAAGTTACAGAGTGGTACGAATTATGCCGTAAGCTAAACATTGTCTATGATACCAGGATCACATAGGTTACATTTGCAAAGTCCAGTGAGGCTTAAAACGGGTAGGGTTATATAAATAGCAGTAAAGTGTCGCTAAGCCGCTGATTCCGTAAATGCTCTGAGAGCTTATGGCTGGAATTTGCCCATTAGAAAAGTCTTGGCTTCCTTCTTGAATCTTGGCAAAGATGGTATTCTTCTGATGATTGGCGGCAACGTGTTCCAGACTCATAAATTAATGAAAATGTGAAATATGCACTTCTCAAATCTGATACTTAAGAATATCTGGATCTGTTCAGAAGTTAGTCTGAAATAGAGTATTTTATTTAAAAAATAGTTCTTTAACCTGCTCTCTGTTCAGAAATTGAATACTAAAACCAGGTTGCACCAAGGCTTGTGTCTGCCATTACAAATGACCACATCACCTGAGCCTTGTGCTCACTAAATTGGCTCCCAATTGGATGTATATGTGTAAACACAACCTGTCTAAGAAACCATTCACCTAGTTAAGCTCAGATATCTAACGCGTAAGGTGACAATTTCAGGTGGAGAATGCTCTCTATGAAGCAAGGCTATACTTCACCTGAAGAGACAAATTTGCTTCATAAACAAATATACCTGTACCACTCTGTCTGAGGCTATGCCCCCAAGAGCTCAAACTGCCCTCCAAATGCAAAGTTTCTTCCTTCCCCATATTTAAGAGAGAGTTGAAGAGTTTTGTGCTTAATAGGTACTTCTCATATTTGTCTCTTAACCTTCCCTCTGTTCAGCATTTGGGCAATGATCAGTTTTATGTCCACGCCAGACTGCTCTGCTCTTTTACCTTTGTTAATATTAATTCCTGTACTCTCTCTATTCCAAACTGTTATTGTCTTAATAACCAATAGACATGTTTCTCATTTTGTTCCTGTTGCATTTACATTAGTATTTTATGATTATTATCACTTCCCACACTTTTGTACAGCACTCTGACACCACAATTAGTCCTGGTTTTCACTATAGAAAACCGAAATAATAGTGTAAATAAAATTACCACTCCCCTATTGTTGCTGAAATTTTACCTTTACTTGTTTAAAAAATACCAACCAAGCAAGACAATTTATAATTGTTTAGCATGCAGAGACAAAGGATTTCACTTTAAGCGGTATTGGTGCTGATCGGTCACAATCCTCTAAAACCATCCAAACTAACAGTTGCAGTTAATATGAAGATTGCTCTTGGATTCAGAACTGAGGGATAATGTGGTAACAGTATGTGATAGTAAGTATAGAACGGTTACTGAAATTGACCAAAGTGGTACTAACCACATAGTATAAACTTTGTTTGATGCACAGAGCAATCCCCTTAAAAGAGCGAGACAGAAAGATCCTATTGTAGCAGCATCTCCAAACTAGGGAGACCTTGCCAGTGCATGGCCCTGAATTATTGTATAGTCCCTGTATGCTTTACTGCCCATCATTCATCAGTTGTTTTTCCTCCTGTCAACTCAGATAATATACATATGTAGACCTCAGAGTGAGGTAAGCATGCAGATCGCTTGAAAAAAGGGTGATTTATTATCACCAGTAACTCGAGTCCCCTCTGCTTAATTGTATGTACTCAGCACTGTTCCTTCAATGAGTGGTTGGACTGACAAACAATTATGTCAAATTGAGCAGAGCTACAGTGAAAATGTCTAAGTTTATACAAATATGTTTCATAACATGGTTGAACTAAAAAGACCATAAATTCGATAAGAGATTTCCAATTGAAATGCTTTGCAGGCGGCATGTAATGAAGCCCATGTGGCTGCCTTTCAGAGAAATGTAGAAGTAATAGACTGTTGAAAACTCACTGATATTGCCTTGACCCTCCTTTCAGATAAGTGAATCTGCAAAGAGAAAGTGGCACCTTCATAGAGTAAATGTCCTGAATACAGGACACTACAAAGGATGCCACAAGGGTTTGAAAAGCATGGCTTCTTGGGTCAAGATTCAAGACTATGACAGGTGACAAAAATCGTTCAATGGGGAAAATTAAATGTCATTCTAAAAACGGAGTTTTAGAGTTTCAAGACTTCACACTCCTGTGTTCCAAATTCTGATGTAGGGCCTGGGGGCGTGGGGTGGGATGGAGGAATGGTGTTTTTCTCCTCTTTTGGGGGATTCAGTAAGAATACTGGAAGAAAGATTTGTTTAATACCTATGAACCTCTTATGAAAGTTACGGATGGATATATAACAGCACCTTGTCTTTATTAAAAGGTGTATAACGCTCATTTCAGACAGCACTCACAACTCATTCATTTTACAAAATATGCAGCAGCCACCAAGAAGGCAATCTTCTCTGCCACCAGTTTCACATCACTTTAAACCATGTGCTAGAAGGACGTATGAACCAGAAGAGATCAAACAAATTGAATAGTGATCTCCAAATGGTCAGATATTTTTGAGTGACCCATTACAAACCACTGTTGAGACAGATAATTCATTCCCCGCGGTGCTGAATACGATTCTCAAACACCAATTATGGAGGTTCTCGAAACTAAAATCTATTTGTGAATATGAGAGTAATCACGAACATTCTCCAAGTGGAGCTGCACTGGTACTTCTGAAGTAGTTTGGTACCAAAGTAATCACCAGCGACCCTTGTAGAAATGAATGAGACCACTCTTTTCAAGAGGACTGCATTTCCTCTCTATATACTATACATCTGTTGCTTTTTTTGTGATCCACTGGTCTCCTTCTTCCAGCTTTACCCACCACAATAGTGCCTCACTGTCTGTCGAGCCGCATGATCCTCCGCATATGTGCAGGAGGGGCTTCCTACATACCCGCCTTTCGGAAGTTTACACAGAATGCCACCACGCTCCTCCAGTACACTTAGGTAGTCCATCAGTGTCCAAAGATGCACCTACGCTTTTTTCAGTGCTCTGGTTCCTAAACCTGTGCACCAGGGTAGCTACCCATATATCTGCCTCCATTGGCTGCACACAGCAATAACTTTACTATTTAACTTTCCATTGGCCTTCCTCTTTATTCTTAAATAAATGCCATTACTTGTTCCAGATTGTTTTATGGTTGTTTTCTGTGCTTCCACAATGTAATTTTGTAATTATATTTCATGGTCAATTGATAAAATTGTCAGAGCCTTTAGGCTTTTTTTTTAGGATGGCTGTGGGACAAAAACAAGCGGTTTTAGAGATTTCACAATCGTATATGTATTATTATAATTTTTTTTCAATTGGACCCATCCACAATGGTTGGGTGTGTCCAGAAACCACGCCTCCACCTCCACACTTGCATGGCTTGCCTGTCTAAAGACGATGGGCTTGTACCCCATGTTCTGCACTAATCAATGCTTCTATATTTCTTTACTCATGTTGAGGTTTTGTATACCGGTACATATTTTCCTCAGATCTTACACTCCCACAAGGGCCTTCCAGTTTGTGGGATGCAACATGGTCATGCTACAAACAGGAACTCCTGAGTCTGTATGAACTTTTCTTGTGCCATTACATACTCCTCCCTTATAATGAGCCGAAATTCAAAGCATGCTTAGACTGCTTCAGGACACAGTACACCGACTTCCCAACTTTGTCCACCACACCAATTATTTCCTAGGTATGGCAAGCAACTGTGTCCTGCCTCGCATTATACATTAATGTTTTTATAGGGCACAAACCTAGCAGCAAAGCAATAGATAAATTAATGTACGCCTCCCAGAATGCATTTCAGCAATGTGGCGTGCCATCTACTTGGTGGTATATATAATTCATGTTTGGACAAAAAAAATTGAGCTTTAAATATCGAGGGACATAAATGTCATAAAAAATATTGTTACAATCAAAATATAGTTTAACCGAATATTGTTGGCAAGAATATTATTTTCTTTTGCATACTAATTTAAGGTGTTAGTATAGTTAGTATAATTCTTATAATTTTTAAATATAGTAGGTAATTTTATATTTTTTATAGTAATATAATTGTAAGTTAAATTGCTAATTTATATTGTAGTAGCGGGTGGTTGGGTTCGTAGAGGAATAGGTTAGGAAGTTAATTAAATTATAACAAATTTAAATGTAACTGTAATTAGCTTTTTATTTTAAGTTAACTATTTAATAGATTATTAATTATGTAACTTGTTTAATTGTTACATTAAAGTTTTTAGTTTCATTGGCCAATTTTAATGCATATTTTACTTTTATTATTATTAATGGTAAGTTATATTTCAGTGGTGGGCTGTTGGTTTTGTAGGGAATAGGGTGGGAAGGTAATTAAAATAAAAAATATAGTTACATTTAATATAAACTTATTTTTATGTTAACTAATTGAATTTATTATATAAATTACTTATTTAGTATGTGCTCAATTTTTGGTATGTTTTATTTCTTTTATTGCGCATTTTCTAATGTTAAAAAAATATATATATGCTTATTACACAAGTATTTTTATTAGAAGAGTACAACCTCCTGAGATTTTAGAACCTCAATGGCGGCGGCACACAACAGGAACGGGTAGCCCGTAAAAATTATGAAAACCACTCCCGCTTGCTCCTGTAAGAAGTTACATACGCGTATGCTGCTGTGCAAAGGTTTTAATCCAAAGTTAGAGTCTACAACACCCGATGCGTTTTAGCACAAGCCTTTCTTACGGGTCAGGTCATCAGTTACAGTTCACCATTTATATAATGTGTGTAAACAGTGCAAAATCAAACAAAGGACAATCTCAACCTAGCAAGTTGATTGGTATGTTCTTTGTGCTTAAAGAATGCATTCAGTTGTATCTTATGGAACAAATTCATTGCTTCCATCTTCAATTGTACCAGATCTTGTTTTTGGCAGGGTATAAATTTCAGTCCAAGTTCCAAAACAGATTGTTATTCTTTAGTAAGAATTTTGTCAGATAGAGCTAATGTGCTAAAATGTATCGAACTAAAATCTTCAATTTGATTTTCTCTATAGAATCCACCCCTACATAACACAGAAGGGTTGCATTTCAGAAATTACAACACGATTGGAACCTGTTGAGTGCTCCAGTAGCGAATTACACAGCTAAAGGTATAGTCCTTTACTAACTTTGTCAAGTAGGGATATTTGTGGGGCACAAGATAATGAATTTAAAACATTGTTTTATGTCACATTTTTTGTACTGTTTCACCCAGTCCCAGTCCTGAGGAGAACCCCAAAGGTCACGAAGGGTTTGAAACATGTTGACCAAGCTGGTTGGAAAAGATTTTATTGTGAACAGACTATTGGTAGTTAGCAAACACGGCAATAGGCCTGTTGTTCTACCACATATCTCCAACCAGCATCCACTGGCAGGATGTATATTTGGATTTATACGTAAAAGACAATTCCGCCATGCATTCTAATTAGAGAGTGAAGGACTGGTCCATCTCACAATTATTGAGTTTTTGTATTTGAATGTTAACAGTTTTTGTTTGTTTCACCAGTATTGTGAAATGTATATATGTCAATAACCAAAAAAGGTTGTCCTTCTGATGAAAGACATGCTATAAATGTTCATAATCGTTTAAAAAAAAGAAAAAAATGAGTGTGAAATAAATCACTAAGACCACTATATTAAAAAATGTGGCTTTATTGTTAAGTAGGATAATTTAATTAAAGCACCCTTACATTGTACTGTTGATTCTACTTTATAGGAGGCCTAGTCTGGGTTCTATCTATGGGCCCAACCCCCCCTCTGGGCTGTACTGGTCTTTGATTCCTGGAAACACTGCAGTAAGAGAGCCAGTTGAATATAATATAATGTAGGTGTGCTAGTTTGCTCTCCCTGTAGCTCCGTGCCATATCCTTCCTCGATATTATGTGGCAGGTTGCCTCTGCATTGTACCATCCGTTCGCCCTACCCATATCCATGAATGTATTCCTGACGTGGGCTAACCATGGTAATTTTCCCGCACCCTGCAGGCTCAGGACCTCCCTCAGTTCTGCCCTGTATTCAGTCAATTGCGGGGTGGCCTACAGGTGACAAGGAGAACAATGACCCCACATTTCAGCTCTGTACAGGGCAGCACCCCTTGCTTGTACTTTATGTATTCAACCATCGGACCAATGGGTTTATGAGTGGAATTTCTCAATACCTTGATCAGGCCCCCCATGATCTGGGCTAACTTTAAGCTGGCTTTTTTAATTTGTGCTCCCCAATCAATTTTTTCAGTTAGGGTGACCCCAAGATACTCAAATACGGACACCCTTTCCAGAGGAATACCTTGTAAACATGGGTTAGGTCGAGTACTACTGACTGGGTTAAAGACCATGTATTTGGTCTTTTGGGTATTAATCTCAAGCCCCCTACATTTACAAGAGGTATTAAAGTTGTCAAGGGTCCTCTGGATGCTCATAGGTGATTTAGAGAGCAGAAGAGTGTCGTCTGAAAACATAATTGCTGGCACTTTGCGGTTCACCAGCTTAGGCGCATCTATGTCCTTTCCAAAACCAATGTCTCTACCAATGCATTTATAAATAAGCAGAAAAGAGTAGGGGCGAGAACACAAACTTATCGAACTCCTCTGTCTATGGGTGTGGGTCAGTGAGTTCTCCATGTTTGCCAAACCTGATTTGGGCGCAGTTGCCTTCATGCAGTCGTTTTAGCAGGTGATATAGATAGACTGGAGCCCCCATATTCATTAAAATTGCCCACAGTTTCTCTCTTGGCACCAGACCAAGCGCGGATTTTAAATCCACGAATATTAGCTAGAGGCTACCACCCTCTATAGACGTTGGGCCCGATTCACAGAACTAACTTAAGACAAAATCCTAAACTTACTACCATTTTGTTATTCACAGAATGCACTTACTGCTTTTGGTATTCACAGAATGCACTTACTACTTTTGGTATTCACAGAATGGATTTACGACTACTAACTTTACGTCCGTACTCGGGCCGGAAATTCCGGCCCGGAAGCGGAATCCCCACCTCCGGGCCGGAAGCTCCGCCTCCGGGCCGGGAGCACCGCCTCCGGGCCGGAAGCTCCGCCTCCGGGCCGGGAGCTCCGCCTCCAGGCCGGAAGCTCCGCCTCCGGGCCGGAGTTTCCGGCCCGAGTGCGGACGTAAAGTTAGTAGTCGTAAATCCATTCTGTGAATACCAAAAGTAGTAAGTGCATTCTGTGAATACCAAAAGTAGTAAGTTTAGGATTTTGTCTTAAGTTAATTCTGTGAATCGGGCCCACAGTCTTCCAATACAGAAGTTGGAGCCTGAAAATGTGATCTATTGTAGACGTCTTCTCTCTAAAGCCAGCTTGAAATGGACTCAAGACTTTATATTCTTCCATCCAGGTCTGGAGTTGGCACAGCAGTATACAGGCAAAAATGTTTTGTCTGATGTCAATAAGACTTATAGGTCTATAGTTTGTTGGGAGGAGTGGTGAGCCCTTTTTAGGGCTCGCACCCTAGCGTTGCAGTGCTGAGCACTGCTCGCGCAGGTGAGAGTCCTTTTGTGGAGGGTTCCAAAACGGAGCCTGGAATCGCACACGCTCGTGCATGTGCGATTCCTTTTGGTCCACGGTATTGGCGTTTGCGGTTGTCTTTTTTAGAAAGACAGCATGCAGTAGGCCAAAGGCGGTCGCGTTGCTCCGCCCATGGCCTATTAGTGTCTGTTACCCGCATGCCAACATCTGTTTTCAATTATCGTGCCCAGACACGGGCGCAATAATTGAAAACAGATCGCTTGCTGTGGCACTCGCGGGCTTGTTTACAATGCCATAGCATTGTAAATGCTTGTTTTAGGACTTGTGCCCTGCACATCGTCGAGTGTCCAACTTCAGATCTCGCAGAAGGGAATCACCGCGTCGAACCGAGACCAGTCTTGGCTTCCGCGTACCTTATTTGCACTGTTAGGTGTTGAGATACGGGACAGTTGAAGTCATGCGTGTTTAGAGGTGGGCAGCACGCTTCTTCACGTCCTTCGTCTCCTTCAGCTTCTGTGCCAACTTGCACCGACACAGAGCTGTGAATAGCGTGTATTTTAAGGCCCACGCGCACTGAGGACTGCGGCTCCAGGGGTGCGGGCAGTGGGGCGTCTCCTACAATCCTCCTCTCAGTGCCAGCAGGGCAGAGGTGAGGATGAGATAGCTCACCTCCAGGGGGCAAGGCCTAGTGCCCGGCGTGTACGACACTGTGGAGACACTCAGGACAACTGAAGCAGGGCAATGCTGTTGGGGCAGTGGTTGTGTGTAGTCGTGAGCGCACAGAAGAGTCTTGCGCACACACAGTGCAAGCTCCCGAGGGACCTATCCGTTCCTCTGCACCTGAAGGTCGCGCCGCCGGTGGCACTTTTCAGTGCAAGACCTAGTGCAGTACTCTCTGTTGGCAGCAGGATACACCCAGAGGACTTGTTCAGGATCTGAGGATTTTCGGGGAGGTGTGCGGGTTGGCTGCCTGAAGGAGACGAGGCAGGAGGCTTGGCTTATGGATGGACTTGGCCGGTGGAGTCAAGCGGGACCGGGGATGTGTGCACAGGTCCTGCGAGACAGCCCCGGTCGCCGCCAGGGTCCGAGACTGTGCTGGTCGTATGCAGAGGGGACCCCGCTGCCACGACTGACGGGAAGGCTTCCGGGACTGCAGGAGGGGTGCGGACAACAATGGATAACTTCTTCAGCGTGGTGAGCGCAGACCCACAGCAGAGCAGAAGGGGTGTTCAGTACTTCCTCTGTCAGGTTTTATTTTTCTTATTTGAAACAATGAATCTGTTTTTATTCCTTTGTACTTGAAATTGCAAATGTATCTGTTGTTAGTCCAGGCCAGGGTCCTTCAAATGTGCTCCAAAGACCTTGCAGTGAAGTTGCGGTACAAGCAGTCACAAAGTCGCAAATATTTTTTGTATTCACACCTATTATTTTCAGCCTACTTGCCATCATAACACTCGTTTTTTTTCTTTGAAATGTGATACTTTTTCTCCTTCAACTTTCATAACACCAGAAGACTTGAGCATTAACGTAAAGGTTTAAAACAATTACTAGATGGTGCTCATGTGCTACGAGGTCTGTTAACAAAATGTTACATTTCATAGCGCCACATAATAGGGTTAGGCGACTGCATGGCATTTGTTGTCCATGTGACAGGCACGGATTTCAAGGTGAGTTGTGCCCCATGGCATTCATACTGAGTTCACTGGCTGCAAGTGGTGGCGGTAATGAGTCGTTCGCATCTTTGAACAACAGTTTTATTTTTTCCCAAAACGAGCGTTGAATAGATGACTGGACGTGTTGCATCTATATGTCTCAGTGTATGGATCTATAGGCGCTATGGCGTTTGGATCGATCGATATGTGTCTGGCGACCAAACTGGTATCTCAACACCTGGGCCTTTAGGTGTCCTAAAATTTGCATCAAAAGCACTTCCGATGTCTGGATACATATGCCCTAGTGGCTGTATATATATATACGTGTCTTTTGGCATTGACATGTTGACGTTCTGTTTCCTGTTACTACGTTGGCTGACGTTTGTATCTATGCGTTTCCTAGTGTCCTGCTCCGTAGGAATTTTTTGTGACTGAGCGCTTGGATCTGTTAGATGTCTTGATGACTGACTGTATTGATGTTCTTGTGTATCAGTCTAGAGGTTTCCTGAAACTTGGTATATAGGCATCCTGATGCCTGAATGTATTATATGTGACCATATGCCTGTATCTGTGCTTGTCTTGATTCCTGCTCTGCGTGATCTGACACCTAGATTTGTGTCTTCCCCTATGTTTATGGTACCATCAGGGCTGAAGCCTCATCTCTTGGTGTTCGGACATCAATAGGTGTTCTGAAATATAGGTAGCCCGATGTCTTGACCTATGGGTATTGTTGAGCTTGTTTATATGTGGCCATACACCAGAGCCTGTTGGTGTCCTTGAGGTTGGGTCTACAGGCTGCCAGAAATCTATAGGTTTTTTGCCATCTGGATCTACAGGTGTCTTCTTCCTCGTGTGACAGATATGCTTGGGCCAATAGGCGTACAGTGGTCAGTTGTATGGCGTGACACCTGGAACTGAAGGTGTAATAATTACAGCATTATATGTGTCAGTGGCTGGTAAATGATGTGTGTCGATGCCTGCATCTCCAGTGATTGCTTAGTCTGTTGAAATGATAGAGTGTACTTTAAGAACTGGTCTAAATATGTTGTGTTTGTTTAAAAATCTCCAAGAATGACACAGGGCCTGAGTTAGAGAGTGGTTGTAATATATAACCCTCTGTAAAGAAGTGGCAACGTAATTTCCTTCCTAAAGCGGTAGTAACATCTTTTCCGCTGTAAAAGAGCGGCAACATCCTTTGCACTCTAAAGGAGTGTTAACATCAATTTCTCGATAAATTAGTGGTAACATCATTGCCGCATTAAAAGAGTGGTAACATCTTTTCCACTCTAAAGAAATGTTAACATAGTTTCCTTCATAAAGCAGTTGTAACATCTTTTTCGCTGTAAAAGATGGGTAACACCTTTCCACTCTAAAAGAGTGTTAACACCATTTCCTTTATAAAGCAGCGTTAACATATTTTGTACTGTAAGGGAGTGGTAAAATGATCACCTCTCTAAAGGAGTGGTAACATCTTTTCCACTGCAAAGCACTGGCAGTGTAATTTCCTCCGTAAAGCAAAGATATTATCAGAGGTGGCATAGAAAAGGCGCCCAGGGCAGTTGTGCAAGCAAAGGAGATGGGCACCCTTTGACCGTTTCTAGGTAATAAAATACAACAGTAATGGGCCCCAGCGCACTGCACCCCTGCACCATTAATGACTACGCTATTGGGCCTCACCAAAGCGGTAATAACATAATTTCCTTTAAATTAGGGACAGCATAATTTCCTTTGTGATGCATTGGCTATGTAATTTCCTGCTAAGTGTAACTCACTTGACAGGGTTCCCTTTTGACAGAATTGCCACCCCTTTCAACAGGTTTCTGAGACTTGTTAGGTTCTTTCCAATTTCTGTCAACAGAGGAAGCTGGCTGCATCTTACTGGTCCAGAGCTTTGTCCTTCAGTGAATCTGTTCTTAAAATGCAGTCTCTGTCTCACAGCTGTGGTCTTATCATTAAGCCATTTATTGTTGTGGCTGGTAATTGATTGCTGTCCTGCTGTCTCTTTCTGTGCTCTCATGTTAGATTACTCAATTCTTGCTGTATGTACTATATTGTACTGCCTCTGTGCACTATTCTTTCTGGTGAGGAGTGCTCCACAAGTGACAAGAAGCACAGAAAGGTGATGGGAGGATGCTTGTAATAAGTCTAACCACTGGCAATCCTTGCGGTAGGATTCCAAACCATCGTTCTTTTGCCCAAAAATCCACCTCCGATTACACCCAGCCATATGTATGCCTGTCAGTTTTGACCCTGCTCCTAAAGGAACAGTCCAACTCTAACTGCCAAGCCATGAACTCTTTCAACTGCAACACAAACAACCCAAGATTGTTTTTTCACTCGTAGGAGGAAAATAACGATGGATCGGGATGCAGCCCCGAATAATTGCCAGTGGATGATTTTAATTCAAGGAATCCACCCATCCCTTTTTCAGGTCGAGCCTGGGCAGCACATGCGCTGCTCTGTGAGGCAGGCTGTTTTCGAGTATGGAGTCGAATCTCTGCCCTCTCTCCGCCCATATTTTTCATTGGCTTGTATCATTGTCCTTTGTAAATGCTTGCTTCTGATACATTAATAGGCTTGTTAGCCCCTCCTTAGTACCGCCTTGTCTTCATTTGTAACCTCTCAGGAGGACTAGCCCTTTTACTACTGTTGTTACATGGTATGTCTCATTTAGTCTGTAAGCATTATTTTCTTTAATGAGTTTCCCCTACTGCAAGCACGGCATGCTTTACTGCAACATTCAGCGCGCCATGCATGCTTTCACTTTCCAAGCAGCCCACAACAATGGAGGGCACTTCTTTTAAATGAACTAGGTCTCGCATTTACAAGAGTTTCAGCTGTTGGCATTGAAATTGACAATGCCTTTTATTTATGTGTTAATTATCAAAACGATACATAAAAGTCATAATAATTTACAATGCCAATAGCTTCAACTCTTGCAAATGCGAGACCTATTGCATTGCAAATGCTTGTTATATACTGGAAGGATTTCCACGCAAGCCCAGGTTACAGGGATTGGCATACCCTGTAGAATGGCATTGTACAGGGTCCACAGATAGGGAGCCCAGATGATGGATTTACTACGAAAGAGATCCCCTGGAATCTTGTCTAAGCCCGGGGCTTTGGACGGGGCTACTTCTTATAGCATAGATGATCTCGTTGAGGATTATCTCAGAGGCATTAGTGCAAATTATCAGTGAAAGGGGGGACTCGTTAACTGGGAAACCACCCTCATCCTCGAACCTTAAATAAAGGGTCTCAAAATAAGACTTCCAGACATCTGCCCCAATATTGGGTTCAGTCAACTGTTTCCCTTCACAACAGTCCGTATATACAACATTCCAAAAAATCCTTCATATCATGATTGGCTAATGCCCTTCTCAAGGAGTCCCATTTATCGAGCTCCCACATTTTTTTTGCTTTGTCAATTGTACTTATATAAAGCGCCCTCTTTTCTCTAATTAGAGGTCTGTCCTTAACGTTAATTGCATTGATGAGAGCTAGCGTGGCCGTTCGGCAGCGATCAATAAACCGGGAATGACGGGCCGTTCTGTGCTTACGTATTCTGCTAGTTGCGAAGAAGATGTTAGCCAATGTGGATGTCAGTGCTTCATGGGTCTCAGCGACTTCCGTGAGGGAGATGGATGTGACATCGTTAGCAATTGAATGTTCTGCGGCTATTAAGAACAGGATAACGTATTTATAGGGTGGATAACTTGTTGGAGGATTGGTTTATATCTGTCCACCGGACTCTCCTCCTACTATTGATAAGTGTTAATCTATCATCAAACATATAATTTGGGTCAGGGGCAGTCTCAGAGGTCGGCATAGCCGCCTATAGGATCAAAGCATTGTGTTTGCTGGCATGGCGAGACACGATCTCGAAGTCAACCACCCTTTGCCAAAACCTCATATCTAACATGATGTAGAAATGTCCTATTCTATTAAAAGTATAGTTCCCCGGTGAGTCCGATTTTGTTCTGCCATTACATGCTCTTAGGGAGTGTTTCAGGGTGAGGGATTTAATCTGACGCGCCAATGGAGTCCAAGACCTAGTTGGCGGGATTTTGGGATCGGGCATTGCCTATTGAAGGTCCTCTGTGCTCTGGTCTCCTCCATTCAGGCCATCCAAGGGCTCAAACTGACAGTTGAATTCACCACCAATGATCTACTATGATACTAAGATGATACTAAGAAATTAGTAGGGATGGTAGATAAAAAGGTGCTCAACTGATCAAGGGTCACCGATTCCTGACTGTTGCTTACCGGCCGAGAATAAACATTGACCAGGGCAGTTCTGATCCTTGATTGAAATGTGAGAAAACTACACAAATATCATTGGAAGATGACTCTATCTGCGCAACCTAGGTGCAAGCCTACCCAAGTGCAGAGCCCCCCAGAAGGCCTGCCCTTTCCCCTATAAGTGGCAATTACTCTAAATGATGCATATCCCAGCTTTTGCAGTTCCTCCCTAGCCCAGGTTTCCAGGAACATGCAAACATCAAATTGGTCTAAAAATACCCCACAGTCAGGATTATCCAATTTGGACCTAAGTCCCGCAAGGTTCCATGATAGTACCCGCATCTTGGATGAGACCAATTGCCTACCTGTATTTGGGAGCTGGGTATCTGTCTCAAGTGGACCAACATCCTATTGAAAAACGCATCCCCTCGTCTTCTACTGTGTCCTAGATCTGGTGCTAACCTCATTTTTGCTGCCATAGGATGGGCTTATCAGAGATGTTTTAATTATGGCCTTTGACAATTTACCCCAATTGCTTCCTCCCTCCATTTCTTCGGGTTACTCCTCCCCTCCATTACCCTCCAGCCTAGATAGCACGGTAGAATGATGGAACTCTCTAGTTGGCAAGGCTCCCTCCCGAGACACTCCCTGATGGTAGAATTTCTCTTCCTGATAACACAGGGGTTTGAGTCAATCAACTGCCTCTAGAACCCCAAATCTATTTGCTGTCAGAATACTAAATAGCAAGAGTCTAGGGGGTTCCTGCCACAAACAGATTGTTTGCCAGTTCTGATTCCACACCCCCAGCCCCTGTCTTGTTTGCTCCCTGATTGTTGGGGCTTGACCTGGGGACATAGAAGTATCCCAGTGATAGAGACCTAATACCCCCGTCCAGCCTATAGTTATTTCTGCCTAAGAGGGCTTGGACGAGTGTTGGGTTTTTGAAGTTAATCACAATACAATCCCCTTGCCCGTCTTTTGGTCTATTCCCAAACAGCTAACCCTGCGCATGAAGAGAACCTCACCAGCATCTTTATAGGGGAATTGCCTCTGTCGGGCCAGCCAAAACATGCACTTGTTCCTCAATTTGTGGTGGGATTCCATTTGCTCCTTTTCGAGATTGGGTAAGCCTGATAGAATAATTACATACTGAGTTGAAGCAAGAGGTAGATTAATACAAGACAGGACTGGCCTCTTTTCCCTGGCTTCTATCCTGGATACAGGACCCTCCTCCTCCCTGCGTCTTGACCCCTGTCAGTGCATACCGTCATGCACAATTGGCATGTTGGGGTTTACCCTGCCTCTACTTATATGTTCATAATAGGCTTGGTTGATATCGGTGGCGGAAGTAAAATTTTGGACAGGTGGAGGCTCTGGTCTTACTCTAAACAATGCTGGTACAGTATCTACTTGGCAACTAGCATCCTGTCCCCCCTTGTAGATGTTTCTAGGCTGCCTACCCTTGACTTGAGCAGTTCAGCCAACTTGTCTACCCATGCTACCAAGAAGCCAAGTTCGTCCTTTACAATGGACCTAACCTTGGTCTGGAGATCCACCACTAGATTTGTCACCCATACTGGATAGTCCAGGGCTGCTTGCACACAGCCTGCTGATCCCCTGTCCAGGACCTCCACGGGGTCTCCAAAGTTTGATGTCCCATCGACACACTTCTTCCGTTTGGCCCTTGTCCTGACTGGTTGCTTGGTTTTCCCATTTTTAGCATGACCTGGGATGCCATCTCCCTGGCACAAGTAGATATTGGAAGCTTTGTGCGCCATTGCACAGCCCGTAGATTGGACCATAAGAGAATTGGTAACCTGGAGGCACATTAGGGGTCAGAGCCCATTGGGGAAAAGTGTGTATCTGAGGTTAGAGACAGCCGCCTTTCGGTTAGTTTAATTTCTGTGGCCACCACACCTATGGCCCTCTGAAGCATCCTATCAATGGAAGTTTGGGGCAATGATGATGGAGTAGGAGGAAGAGGCACTTGCTTTTTATCACTACAGGTTTGTTTTCCCATTGTTACTATTGCACACTGGCTTGACACTGGCCACAGTAGTCAAACGATGCTAACCGATGAAAAGGAGCCCACTGAGACACCCACTCACGGAAATAGTGTAGAAACCCTTTTCCCAGATGAAATGCAGTTGAATGGTGCCTCCGGGCACACAAATGGCCGTGATACAGGGTGGAACTTGTAGAATGACCCTCCTATTGCCTCCAGATACTGTTTTTATGGGCTTCCAATATCCAAATATGTGGTAAACAAATCCTTATCCTCGTGCGGTTTGCCAAAATATAAAACAGTTCTAGGGCAGAGGAATGAACAAAGATGTGGACATTCAAAATACACTCTCACCGTGTTTTGGCGCACAGCTGTCCAGAGTCCAGATGAAAGGGGGGTGGCCCAGCTCAGTCTATCAGTCTATGACGGGCTCGGATGGGCCCGTCTTGGCCCAGTCTTTGCTCGGGTCATGCCCGAGCCCGCACGCGCACTGCCCTTGTTGCGGGGTGCTTCTTCAGTATTTATGCAGCTTTCTAGCACTCCTGCATCGCGTCACACCCCTCGCAGATGTGGCAGAAAGCCCGGCAAGGGAATTGCAGTGTTGGAGGCTCCCGCACTGCGGGACACTTCTTCTGTATTTATGCAGCATTCTGGCGCACCTGCGCCATGTCACACCTCCGGTAGGTGTGGCAGAAAACCGGGCAAGGGAATTGCGGTGTTGGAGGCTCCCGCACTGAGGGATGCTTCTTCAGTATTTATGCAGTTTTCTGGCGTTCCTGCGCCACGTTACACCCCCCGCAGGTGTGGCAGAAAACCCAGCAAGGGAATTGTGGTGTTGGAGGCTCCCGCTCTGCGGGACTCCTCTTCAGTATTTATGCAGCATTCTGGCGCTCCTGCCCCGTGTCACACCTCCCGTAGGTGTGGAAGAAAACCCGGCAAGGGAATTGCGGTGTTGGAGGCTCCCGCACTGAGGGATGCCTCTTCAGTATTTATGCAGCTTTCGGGCGCTTCTGCGCCACGTCACACCTCCGGTAGGTGTGGCAGAAAACCCAGAAAGGCAACTGTGATGTTTGAGGCTCCCGCACTGCGGGACACCTCTACAGTATTTATGCAGCTTTCTGGCGCTCCTGCGCCATGTCACTGCCCCCGCAGTTGTGGCAGAAAACCCGGCAAGGGAATTGCGGTGTTGGAGGGTCCCCATTGTATTGTATTTTCATTGTATTGATTAGCAGCAGTGTCAAGCTCAAATTGGCAAATTATCTAAGCAATGGAGGGGTAGGGAGAATAAAGGAATGAAAAAACTGAAAATTATTGGTCTACTTCTGCTGCTTTACTATGAATGCCTACAACCAAACTAAATGGGATTAATCACTTCATTATAACAGTAATACTCAAGACTGCCAATGTATATCACAGAGCAAAATCAAAAAAACAAGAGACTTAGCTAGTGTAGAGCAGTTTCATGTTTTGTGAAGTGCGAATTCACCCTGGTGCAACTGCATAAAAACAGATAAACCTGGTAAAAATGTAAATATTGGCAACTCACCACCTGTGAGGCCATGAGATCAGAAAGTTGCAAGATAAAAAGCAAAATGTACTAGCCTAAATGGAACAACATGTCTTCATCTGAATTTACACCATTGGGTATCTTCGATCAAAATCAGTGAAATGTCGATGATATATAACTCTGGGGGTTTGGTCAACATGGCAACAAGTCAGTTGCACACTAATGAGCTCCTGTTCTGGGCCCCCATGTGCACAAATAATGTGGAGTATCTCCCTCCTCCTTGACTGCAGTATTCTGCGGGACTCCTGAACATTGGGCATGCGCAGAGGGCCAGCAGCAGCAGCCTGTGAGGTGCACTGCACACCTGGGCTCTAGAGAGAGACAAAACAGATTTTTAGGTCTCAGTTCTAGTCGGCGCACATGCGCTGTGTCAAACCGAGACATGCTGTATCTACTGTTGCTGGCTAAGTGCACGCCCATTGCTATTTTTTGTACAGCCTCTCGTAAATTTGTGTTTTTTACTGGTCACTTAGTTGTATTTTTCCCGCCTTTTGTTGCTTGTTTTCCTCCCATGCAGGCTGCTCTTGTTAAATGTATGCCTAGGTAGGGAAGTGGGAGGGGGTGGGATAGCACATTCTTCTTTTATCTCTTTAAATCTGTTGTTACATGTTGTCCTCCTTTGTTAGAAAACCAGTTTTTTGATGTAACATCCCCAATCGCAAATGGCATTCCATGGTGTAGAATAAATGCGGCCGGCCCGACTGGGTTGTAGGTGGCTTGCTGTGTTAAGAATGTCCTTGACACATATCGTATATATACATGGCTGGCCCGGACGGAGTTGTAGGCGGCATGCTGTGTACAACAAGTATGGACTTTGATCATAATAAATGAGATTTGATCCTAAATGTACGCTTACTCTTTTCTTTATTAATGTTTCTCGGCGCACTCTTTATTTTATTCGGTTTGGTTCGTTGTGGATTGTTGTTCGTGGTTCTAGCTTGCTGACAAATACGCGTGCTTTGGATGGCATCCTCATCTGATACCCACTTACAGTATATTTTGTTTTAGATGCCAGATTTGTTTTAGTTCTATCGACTTGTGCTTTTTTTAATTAGAAAATGCTCTTTCATTGTTGGTGTGTGTTTACGGTTTTCCACATTTCACCACAGGAAGTGTGTTGGCTACAGTTCTTCCTGTTCTCAGTGCAGCTGATACATCCTGAAAGGTGCGTCATTGCGAGCACGAAAGCACAATGCAATGCAAATTATGCAATGTTTGCAAAAGCTGCACAGGAGGAGACTTAGAAAGAGAGGAATGACTCCTCGGCATCCGTCATCTTCGATGGAGCTGCAGTTCTCAGAGCGCACACCGCTGAAGGGACTCTTCTGATAAGGGCCTTGGCCCATTTGTTCAGTATCACTCCAATGTTGGTCGTCCAAAGGTTCACTTTAGCAGCATGAAAGTACAAAGGGTAGTCAAATTCTGTAAGTCATATTAAGATACAGTGTAACTCAATAACGGCCACACAATAACCCACGTTGAAAAACAAAGGAAGGTTTGTCAAATTTATTACAGATTCAAAAATAATTGGACATACATGAATCTTAGCATGAGAGTATAAAAATACAGTGGAAACAGCTGGAATCCAAATCTTCTGAAGATATTCACTCGATGTAACATGAAAAGAACAACTAGTTCTATGACAATTATGCAAGAAATGAGAAAGCAAAAGTTGAGGTTACCCTTCATCGGCACTTCGTCGGTATAAAGCATTTAATTCTATCTATCCCCACTCTAACTCTAGAGGTGGCATCTCTAAATTAGCATATAGGCAAAAGGTTTGAAAGACAAAAGGTGTCAGTGGGTAGATCCTTCCTAAGAAGTCACTCTACCATAAGATGGGTCTGAGGCATGAAGCCACAAGCAGGAAAGGGAGCAGGTCAGCACTGAGGTGTTCTCCGCCAAGAAGACAAGCAGGAATGGGATGGCTGTCCCTCTCTACAATGCATCATATACTCAAAGTTATATTCAGCAAATGTCTTATAAAACTTTTCTCACACGTACACTACAGTAGGCTCAGCCACAAAACTTTTCCATGACGTCGATTCATTTAACTGCCTTCTCCATGTATGCCCCTCAGCAACAGTTTGTCCTTGGTCTCCTCTCCTTCTCCTGTGTGAAAGCACCTCCCTCAACCTGATCTTTTCGCCAGGCCAAGCGACCTGCAACTCCTTAATTCCGCAAAGTATCTAATGGAACAGTACCCTTACTCTTCACTACCAAATGTGGTCCACCTGAAACGCAAAACATGGGAAAAAATAACAGTCTACGAAACTCACATGAGAATCAAAGCATTGGTTTCAGAAACGTGAACCTCTCAAAATTTACTACAGTTTCAGGCCTACGACTTAGGCTAAAGTAATGAATTTGCCATGTTATGTACGTTATTATTTCCATCAAATCATTTGTGTTTAATAGGGACATCTTCTCTAACTATATCATATATTTCAACTAAATTATTAGCCTAAGAAGCATTCAAAATGCAGATAACATATCACTGTGTCACATCCCTAAGGAAGCCTATTTAAGCGGGTTACATTTGTTATATTTCAGCAATAATTCTAAGAGTCATTTATTAAGCTTCACATTGAATTGGATTGATTTGATAAGAACATGTTGCTTGATTCAACTTTCCTCTAGCATCTAATTTCTCTAAGAACACAAAATTATATGTGAGTGCGTACTTCAAGCGATTACATTGCACTCCTAACAGGATACAAATTTGCACTCCATCAGGGGCTTGGTCAGCAGCGCTCACAGCTATCTTCTGTCGGGTTTAACAAATGTGTGATTCTGCTTAGCAGATACCTTGTGTAATCTGTACTGCATGTCATACATGTCTTCCTGAACCTTCTTTGCAAGGCTTGCAAGGCTGGGGAGCAGTCAGTCACACCGAGTTGTCCCATGTCAGGCCTCACACCTGCAATCAGTCCTGTACTTTAGGCCAGCAGCACTTCAGGTGCTGAGACTTTGGAGCCCACACTTATAACGGGACACTCTGAACAGCAAGTCCCAGAATGCAGAGCTCTGCTAGCTAAAAAGCTCCGAAAGGCTGAAGATAGAACACTTGACCATAATGACAGCTGTGCGGCCATGTATTAGGATCATGTCTGGATAAGGAAATAGTTTGCCATGTGCTGTTTTTGGGGTGTTTTCATTCTTTTATCAATGACTAAGTTGACCATGCTGTATATCCTTGATATTATGGCTGTTTTCATGTGACTTCTAAGGTAAGCATTTAAATAAGTTGTCAGTTCACACTTTGTTCGCAATTAGCCATTGCATGCAGTTTATGTATTGGTTGTTGGGCACACCAAATTTGTATAGTAACAGCAATCAAAAGAGAATGTAAAGCCTCTTGATCCAATGTTTGTTCTCAACATTCTTGAAAAATAAGGTACACAGATTGATGTGTATTTTCTAGGAATATAATAATTATTTGTAACACTATAAAGTCTCCTTAGAGAATCAGCTGCCTCCTTTGGTGCCACAACTCACTTTATTGGTGTTTCTCGGGACTGAATGGGATAAGGTCTTAATCTTAATTCCTATTTGTAAAGTGCAAACATATCACCCCCTTAAGGGCTTAAGGTGCTGGGGGACGTTGGGGAGATTAAATGAGGTATTGTGCAGAATCACATGGTGCTGAGCTGAGCTGAGCTGCCACCAGCAATTGAACCGTGAGCCCCACCCCGAGTCAGCCATTCTCTCCACTGCGCCACACCTCACAGGTCTATTTTCTCTGGTTGGATTTTGTCTCCTGTTTACTCCTTTTTAGGTCTCGGGACAAATGCAATTCAGATATGGGTTCATCTGGTGAACAAATTCTCTGCATGAGGTACAGACAGCTTCAGCTATGCATGCTACATTCTACAATGACAATAACTCAGGCATTACCGAGATCGACTGGCTTTGCCAATGCTTGTTGCAGTTGCCGAGGGGCGGAAATGTGGCGCTTGACAGCAGTGGGTGCCGCACAGAGGCTGCGCGCTAAACCCGGGGGCTGAGGGCTGGCAGGAACGACAATGGCCTGGTTTCCCTGATATTGGTGTGAGAGTGAGCCCTCGCAGATGCCGAGCGGCGGGCCTGAAGCACCCAATAGTGATGAGCGCAGCACCGAGGTGGGGCGCTGGACGATACCTGAGCCCCATGGACCCGTGTGGTTGGGGGCTCCCAGCCTGGCTTAATGCCGCTCACCTCGCTGTCTCCTAGTCAGGCTGGAGGGGCCAATGACTCAATGCCACAAAAACCGTGGCCTGCGTCGTTAGACAAGTATGAAGCGCAGGCCGCCCATTGGGGGTAGTAGTGGTCCTGCAATGGCAGGCACAGCCAGGCGATAGTGTTGGGACCCAGTCCAGTCATCCCCCAGAGAAGCCCGAGCAGGGTAGGGAGGACTGTATTCTCAGTGTCCCACAGCACACAGAAGTTTCCACCGCCTCCTGACCGAGACTGGCGGGCTGTGGCATTGGGTGTGCATTCCAGGCTTCACAGCGGCCGGACCCCAAGGTGGGGTCGGCAAATACAGACTCTTATGCCGACAGTGCACAACAGCCCACTTACGGTGCAGCACAGGTTCAGCTCTGGGCAATACCACCGCACAGCAGAAGGGTCCCACGCTGGGCATCACCCCAGAACTGGGTATGCCAGCTCCAGCCACTAATCCAGACCAACAGATAGTATGTGACAGTATGAAGCAAATGCTGCAGGCCCACACCGGGATGTGAGGTGGTCTGCTGTTGGCCATTAAGGATGTTAAAATGACCCTAGAACTGAAGCGTGACGCTCTTACCATAGAGATGGAACTCTTACGGGCTGACCACGGCAAACTCACAGAGCAAGTAGACACTGCGGAGGCCACTCTAGCCACCATGTGCCCATCAATGGCTGACATGCAAACCCAATTAACAGACCTGAAGAGGGTGTGACCTTCCTCGAGGCAAGATCAATTGACGCTGAAGCCTAATCAAGGCGCAACAATGTGCGCATCGTTGGCCTACTCTAGGGGACAGAAAGCCCAAGTAAGGAGTTGTTCCTTGAGGGTTGCCTGCCAAATACGGTCCTGGAAGGGAGGATGTTGCACTTTTTCTCCATGGAACAGTCACACAGTGTTTCAGCCAGGAAGCCACCTCCAGGTTCACCCTCTAGGCCAGTGGGGGGCAGACTGTTCAAATACCGAGATAGGGACCACATGTTGCAGTTCTCTAGGAGTAATGGCCCATGGCAAGTGGGCAATGCAAAGGTGAATATATTTCCGTAATACACCCTGGTATTTCAGAAACGCTGGGGATTTTTTGTGGCTATTACATGACAACTGCGCTGCATGGGTATTAAATATTCTCTCAAGATCCCGGCCAAATTAAGGGTGTTTGACTCAGGAAAAGTTTACTTTTTCACGGAACTGAAAGAAGCCAGTGAATGCCTGGAGTCCACGAAAGAGGTGATTTAACCTAATCCTCCCGGACCTACGAGATGGTAGGGAGGGACCAAAGATGAAGCTCAGATCCCACAGATACATGAGGGGTTAGCCCTCGAAGGAACAAGCAGCCAAGGAGAGAGCCATGGTGGTGGCAGAGATTGAACTGCACAGTACCTCAGATGTGGCACAGTCAACCTTCCCTCCAGACTCTCCAAAGCGGTTGGCTGAAACCACAAACTATCATCATCTCGAACTAGACATTACCCTGATGACATCCAACCAGATAATATGAGTGGGACACTGCTATATCCTTTATGTGTCATATCTGTTGTTTTCATCGGGTTGTTGGGAGGAAAGGAATGGGGGAGATGTATCCTGCACTGCTCAGGGGATGGGGAGACCGTTGGGTCACTGTGAGGGGCCAGACCATCCAGGAGGAAACGTCATCCTAGGTTGCCAAACTCTGGCCTACCCCCGAGAACGAGATGGAGCCATTTAGCATATCAGCTTGTTGGGTCAAACTATGGATGGGCTACTACTGTAGTGTCAACCTGGGGATGGGGTTTGAGAGTTTTTTGGGTTGTTAGGGTTTGTGTGGATATGCCTCTAACCACTTCTAATCCAGATGATAGCAGCCCTCAATGCTCCCTGGACAGATTAGTGTGCGCACTAGAGGGAGGAAGACAGGGACCCCAGGCCAATGACTAACAATGACACATCTGCTAGATTTACAGATTTGTCCTGGAATTTGTGGGGGGTGGCGACACCCCTTAAACACCATAAGATTTACGCAAACCTGAAGCACAGAGGGAAACATATTGCGTATTTACAAGAGGCACCTTTAATATCCACAAAGCTACAGAATATATCAAGGAGGTGGCGGGAACAAATTACAGGCACCGCCTATTCAGCTTGCACTGGAGGTGTGCTGCTCTGGATAGCCCCTGCAGTTTCCTGGTGCTAAATCATCGGGCTGTTAATGAGGAGGGGTGTTATGTGGCTGTGGAGGCAAACACTCGATGGGGAACCACTGTCACTAATGGTGAGTTATGCAATCAATAGAAACCAATCACTGTTTCTTGAGTGCCTCCCCCCACACTTGAGCAAAACTTGATAGCCTCTGGTATATGAGGAGGAGACCACAGCCCTCTTAAGATGACAGTGTGATGGGACAGGCACTGTGCGTGAATACCAATGTGGAGGCTCAATACTCAGGCCCTGTTAGACACACCAAATAGGGAAACTATTGGAAACTGCATTGATCATTATTTTACTGAAAACGACAACACAGCATCAAGCAGGGGTACGGAATGGGACGTCTTTAAGGCAGTGGTCCGTGGACTAAGCATCAAAACCATATTTGGAATAAAGCGCATGTTGACCAGGGAGGTAATCACAGCTAAAGTTTGCGTAAGAGAGGCCGAGGTGAGTATAGGAGAGGGAACCAGGGACAGGCATACCCTCGTTGGTCTATTTCAAAACTGCAAAGAACTGGAGGAGCTCCTTGGGTGGATAGATTACAGAGATTATGTGGCCCGGCAGCACATAGAAGGGGACAGGGCACGTCTATTGTTGGCATGGCTCCTCCCAACAGAGTCTCCCCGAGTCCCCATAGGGGCTATATGATAACTAGCAGGTCACCTCCCAAGCCACAATTATTGAGGCATTTGCAGAGTACTATACCACGCTCTACGCTCCTGCAGATGCAGTGGATGACGTGTACCTGTTTTCTTATGTGGGCAAGCTGACCGGAGGCTTGGACCCTTGCAGAGATTCACCCTGGATGAACCGCTCAAGATAGCGTAAATGTGCACAGCAATGGATCAAATGGCATGTAATAAGATCCCGGATGCTGAAGGGTTCCCAACGTAGTTTTAAGTGACATATCGAGCGGCACTGGACCTAAACCTTCTTCAATTATATGAGGAAGTCAAGGAGATTGCATTTCTGCCTCAGATACTCAGACAGGCATTGATATTTCTCCTTCCTAAGCTGGGTCAGGACCTACTCGATGTGGGCGCCTATCGACCTCTATCTTTATTAAACACAGATTGCAAAAAACTCGGGAAAATACTGGCCAGTAGATGGGCCCCTATAATCAGCACTCTGATTCACCCTGACCAAAACGGGTTTATTCCAGGGAGGAACACATTTCTCAACCTCAGGCAACTGTTCTCCATAATGGAGCTAATGCCAGGTGGTGAAACCCCCCTGATAGCTATGTTTTGGATATCGAGAAAGCATTTGGCAATGTGGGGTGGTCATACCTGATGGCAGTGCTGGAACGAATGGCGTTTGGGCTGGAGATCAGATGGTGGATTAAACTCTCATACACGGGTACCATCGCCCGAATTTCCATGAGTAGGGATGTCTCTGACCTGTTCCCCATAGGCCGCAGCAAAAGGCAAGGGTGCCTGCGCCCCCCCCCCGTGATATTGTGCTGGCCATGGATCTTCTTGCAATTCTGTTCATGGGCAAGGGCCCGGAATGGGGATAATAAACAACGGTACCTGGGACACCGTCTCCCTGTACCCGGACAACACGCTTCTTTACCAGCGCAACATGCAGCAGTCCATCACACCCCTGATGGAGGTGCTGGGGTGTTTTGGAAGCATATCGGGGTTGCGAGTCAATCCATCCAAATTGTGCCTGTCTACTCAGAAAACTGAGCGACGCTGAGCATGTTGATAAGGCGGACATTGGCCTGGAGTGGAAATATGACTTGTTTAAATATTTAGGAATTGAAGTATATCACATTGACAAAGATCTCATCCAGGGGAACCAAAGTGGTGACCATCACCAGGTGGTCAGTGCAATTCTGGTAGACCTTTCCGCTCCTACAAATGGGCAGAGTGGCTATCGCAAAAATGCTGGTACTACCAAGGTTGCTATACCACTTCTTGGCATTACCCCTGCTGCTCCCCCAAGCCTTCTTTAGGGACTTGGATAGTATGCTGATGGATCTGATATGGGGAATGGGCAGAAGGTGAGCATTTTCATAAGCTGTGCAACCCCCTAGACAGGGGTGGGTTGGTGGCACCGATATATGAGTTACATTGGGGACGCGCGCAACTAACTGGTGTGGCTTGAGAAACCCTACCTACCTGCCGTGAAGGGAACGCTGTCCTTAGCGGGCGAATCCTGCTTCCTGCCACTTTCTTCGTCGCCGTGAGGGGAACGGCTGTTACCAACTACATTCCCCAGCACCACCTGGGTCCGGCGCAGCACCTAACGTCATCAGTGCGAGCCGGGACCCCTCAAAAGATCACAGGTGCCTCCGCAGCGCGGGACGCGCGCAACTAACTGGTGTGGCTCGAGAAACCCTACCTACCTGCCGTGAAGGGAACGCTGTCCTTAGCGGGCGAATCCTGCTTCCTGCCACTTTCTTCTTCGCCGTGAGGGGAACGGCTGTTACCAACTACATTCCCCAGCACCACCTGGGTCCGGTGCAGCACCTAACGTCATCAGTGCGAGCCGGGACCCCTCAAAAGATCACAGGTGCCTCCGCAGCGCGGGACGCGCGCAACTAACTGGTGTGGCTCGAGAAACCCTACCTACCTGCCGTGAAGGGAACGCTGTCCATAGCGGGCGAATCCTGCTTCCTGCCACTTTCTTCGTCGCCGTGAGGGGAACGGCTGTTACCAACTACATTCCCCAGCACCACCTGGGTCCGGCGCAGCACCTAACGTCATCAGTGCGAGCCGGGACCCCTCAAAAGATCACAGGTGCCTCCGCAGCGCGGGACGCGCGCGGGCGGCGCCCGGGCGAAGCCCGGGCCAAGGGCGGGCCCGTCCTTGCCCGTCATCGACAGGAAGAGACTGGACTGGGCAACCCCCCTAAAGACGTATTTGTGGTAGATGCTTTCAGGTACCACTTACTGCCTATTCAAATTGTGTATGCTGTAGAGTACAGAGAAAGGGATACATAGTGATAATCTAACAATATATTGAGCTCATATCTCCCGTGTAACCCCGCTGACTAGCGTAGCTAATTACATCTTAATTTGTGATCATATCTGTGTTTTACTATGCCTGTTAAGGATACGAAAGGGAAAGCTTCCAAAGTTCAATATTCTGGAGCTATGGACCAATTTATCACTAAAGTAAATTCTGTTATTGACCAGGAAATCACGCTCCTGGAACGCCGCGTATCACAGGATCTCGCGGCGGCCAGGAGGTCTTCGTTGGGTCATATAGCCAATGTTTGTACCCCCGTTCAACATATTATTACAAGCCTCGCAACGCCATGTTCTGATGCTGATGTTTCGACTGTGGACCTGTTGCCTAGCGGAACAGTCGCAGTATCAGCGAGTGAACAGTCCATGGTTTCTGATTCACTGTTGAGCTCTCCTCGTCTGTTACCACCTACACACAGTGTAATCACAGAACCATGCACTAGACAATTGCGAGATAGGAATCCTGGGGCTGTCCCTAAAACTAAACATGGCTATACTCCCATAAATGGTGGTAAGGCCAAGAAAGGATGTAAAAAAACAAAGCCTGTGAACCACTTGAGTAGTTCCAGATCGTCTAATGCCCATTTAGAGCAGCATATATTGGCCGCACCCGTCAATAAAAATGCACCTCCAGCCCTTCCTTTACCTGTCATGCAGGTTGCAAGTGGGGGGGCAAACGTCAGAACTAGAGAGGAGGGAATGTGCCATAATTTGTCCAAAACTCTTGACACAATCAGATCTCTCCTTCGCCCTATAGAGGATAGAATAAATAAGATCGAAGATCACCTATCCAGGATTGAATTAGGGCTCAGGGGTTTTATCGATTCCAGAAGTAATACTGGCCATCCTGGTGTTTGCAAACCATTGGATAACACTCGAGTAGAAATTGTTTCGGCTGCTCCCCAAAACTTGCCAGGATTGCCCTTAACTCATCAGGATCTAACTACAACTAACAAATCTACAGCTGTGCCTGATTATGAGCAATCTGCCCAACGCAAAGCATTCCAACATGAGCACGATGCTAAGTCTTCTACTCCAGAGACACCAAGGGGAAAAAATATTCCAAATTTACCACCTGAAGCTGCCCCATTTGTTGTTATCTTAACAGGGGTTCCCTTATTGGGCAAACATGAGGTTGAATCCCCAATAACCTTGAGAAACAGGGTTGTGCACTGGCTTAATAAAAATAGACCACTCCCATTGCACAAAGCCTGTAAGATAACTATAGTTAGGAGGGCGCCATGGGTTGGCCATTTGACAAAAAACATAGAGGGGGATTGTATTCTAATAAACTTTGATGACCCCACTATAGTTGACTACATTTGCAACTGGAATGACTCTAAAATAGGTACGTCAATTAAGGCCTTTCCTCTGACTTATTTTTACCCCCCTGGCCATTTTGCCACTAAATTTGATGGATGGGAAATTGTGCATAGAAATGGGAGGGGCCCGCCACAAGGGCAATGGCCTAGACACCCCTTTTCCTTGGATCCTATTCCCTTGCAAAATCGGTTCAGCAGCCTGGAGTCTGTCGATTGACTGAGGGGCGATGGAACCACATTGGGTTGCTGTTCATCCGATGATATATACACCCATCTGAAGGTAACAGACGTCCATAATAGTCATATTACCAGCAGGGAAGAGATGTCGGGGGTCAGATTAAGTGTTATACCTGGTATGCCGCATGAGGAGAAGCCAACTGTATTATTTTCGAGGAGCTCAGTCGAAGCAAGAAGTATTTCTGAGGAGGGTGTTGTTAAATCTACAACTAGCCAAATTATACCCAAAAATGCTATATTACCAGAGGCAGGTCTTAACATCACGACATGGAATATAGCTGGCTTAAGTACAAAATTAAACACCCCTTTCTGGAATGATTTCATTGCACAAGGGTTCGACATTATATGTCTTCAAGAGACCTGGCATAAAGAAGCCATTTATGTGGAAGGCTATACCTCATATTGGGTACTGGCTGCGAACTCGACAGCAGGAAGGGCTAAAGCCGGACTCTTAATTTTAGTATCAACTAAATTAACTCAGTTCAAACCTAACATTTATTATGAGGTGGCCCCTTATGCCCAGTTATCGCGTCTGGACCATGCCGTAGGTAAGGACTTAATTATTATTAATTATTATAATAATACCTTTGATTCACGCAGGGGTCCCATTGTTTACGAAATAGGTAGAGAAATAGACAAACTGCTGGCTGGTTCTAGGAACCAACCGATTTTACTTTGGGCAGGAGATTTTAATATACAGGCCTGCCCATATGCAAACCAAAGGATTTGTGGCTTTTTGGGGGAAATAGGTGATAATGTTGGCTCTTCACATATCCATTTCCCTCACGACGATTATGGAAACTCTCTTAATAATTTGATAGCTAAATTGGATTTAGAGTTACTTGACTGTTCCCTAAAAAAGGGCAATATTATATGCCCGACCTTTACAGGCAGAGGTGCCCACTCTAACATTGACCACATACTTCTCTCTTGCAACACTGCCTATACCGATTTATGGATAACAGAGCAAGCAGTAAGCGATCATAATAGTATCTCAGTAACTTTACTGATGTGGGGAAATGTACATTCAGATCCCACCAGCTCTGTTGGAGATATTGTTGCAGAGAGACCAAATGGGGCAAGAATTAAGTGGGCTAATGTTAATCCTGCTAAACTTCTGGGTGAAGTTATTATTAAATGTACATTAGAAATTGACTACTGCCTAAGTAACGAGACAGTGCCCGCCATACTGCTTTCCAAATTTTACCAAATTAATACTGTTATCAAAGGCTTACTGACAGGTAGGAGTAGGCCATCAAAAAACAGGTCAGTTGGCTGGTTTGACAAAAATTGTATACAGGCTTTGTCGAGATTAAAAATTGCCCTGGATATCAAACCTAGGGATAATACTCTTATTAAAGCTGAACGCCATAACTATAAGACTTCTTTGAAAGTCCGTAAAAAAGAAATACAGGAAGAGCTATGGCATAAACTAAATTTAGCTGCTATTACAAATAATAATGGCTTATTCTGGGAGACAATCAATTGCCCTTTCCTTAAGAATGATACCATTCCCGAACTAACATCTCATGTAAATTGCAATGATTGGATCGATCATTTTACTAATATTTTTAATCCTGATAGGTTGGTTTTAGATTTGTTAGTTAATCACAACTCTGTATGGCTATCGTTACCTTTATCCATTAGCCTGGATGAGGTTTATTTGGGACTGATAAAAAGTAAAGGGGGGAAAGCCCCAGGCCCGGATGGTGTCCCCGTGGATTTATGTAAACAGGAGATGGATCTTTGGGCACCTATTCTAACCCGTATTTTTAATGCCGCTATAGAAGGTAACCTTCCTTTGACCTGGGGACAATCTATTATTGTTCCCCTATTTAAGAAGGGGTCCGGGTCCGAGGCACGGAACTATCGCCCTATCTCCCTCCTGGACTCATCAATCAAAATTTTGAGTAGAATACTCCTTAACAGATTAGAGATATGGGCAGAAGAAAATAATATTTTATCACCAGTTCAATATGGGTTCAGGAGGGGAATGGGTACAATGGAGCAGTGCCTGAACCTTGACCTCATCATAAACAAATATGTTACGGTCAAAAAAGGTAATCTGTTTTTATGTTTTGCTGATCTTAGCAGTGCCTTCGATCTGGTCGAACATTCTATTTTATGGCCAATACTACTGGAAATGGGTGCCCCAACAGAAATTGTACATTTTTTGGCCAGACTATATGAAAGGCTCTCCTGTAAAGTACGTTTTGGGCCTGATGGGGAATCTACCCCCTTATTTAGAGTGACTCGAGGCATCAGGCAGGGCTGTGTTTTGGCCCCTTTGCTTTTTTCTTTATTTGTTAATCAAATTGATTCAATCCTTAGGCAGGTTCCTGCTGATGCCCCCCGAGTAGATGGCGACCCCATCCCAATATTATTATATGCGGATGACGCCGTCCTCTTGTCACGTACTCAAATTGGCCTCCAACGTTTAATTAGCTGCTTCTGCAGGTTTATTGACAAAAGGAAACTGTTAATTAATAAAGAAAAAACATATGTAATGACTTGTGGGAACAAGAAAGGTGCCAAAAGGACCTTCTTCCTGGACGAGAATAAAATCCAATCTGTGACTAGTTTTTGTTATCTTGGCGTCACATTCTCCGGTGATGGGCGATGGGATAATGAATGTGAAAATGTGCGCCTTAAAATGGAAAAGAATACTAACGAGTGTTTAGATTTGCCTCCAAGCTTGGGAACAGTAGAATCAATTATATGATTTCAATTTATAAAGCCAGATGTATTCCTTCCGCTTTATATAGTGCTGGTGTGTGGGGACACCATACCCTTTGTGGTAATCATATCCAACTTGACGAGAACTCATTTTTGAGGCGTCTATTGTGTACCCCCGCATCAGCTTCCACAGAACTAATTCATAGAGAGGTGGGGCTAGATTATATTGAAGATCTTGCAGTCCTTCGCCCTCTGACTTTATGGCGTTCCATCTGGTCCAAAACTGAAACCATATTTACCCAAAGAGTAATCAGAGATTGTCTAAGGCTGGACCACTGTTTGCATATTTCTTGGCTAAGACACATTTATTACTGGTTCAAGCTCCTTTTTAATCTAGATCCTTTTTTAATACCTGAGGAAGCTGCCAGTATATCTAAATTAGATCTCAAGGTGTCTCTTTTACGTCATACAAGACAATCTAGAGACTCTGTTTGTCTTAAACAATGTACTTATGTTTTTTACCGTGAATACAATTTAAGTGAAGGCTTCCAGCCATATTTGACTGAAGTTACAAGAAGATCTCACCGTTTTGTTCTTACCCGCCTAAGGCTTGGAATAGTACATCACCTTGTGTCCTTTCCCATCACTAGGCAGCATAGTAATACTTTATGCCCCTGTGATGATTTATCCAAACAGAGTTGTTGTCATTTTATGCTTTTTTGTAAATTTTATGTGTTTTTAAGACGACATTTTTTTAAAACCCATCTTTTTAAAATATAATGTCCGGTCTACAAGGAGCGCAATGCAGTTAATGTTTAAACTGGAAAGTGCAGATATTTCTTTTTATATAGCTACTTATATTTTGAAATGCATGAGTGCCAGGAAATCCATTGTCATGTAATTCATTTGGCTTCCAGTAAGTCGTATTGTCACTCTACCAAGCATCATAAGTGACTCTTTGCACATGACCAGAACTGCGAAGTGCACTTTACCTTGCATATTTTGCACATTAACCGGCATGCTAGTTTTTAGGATATATACATTTTAAGCCTATCAGAACTCTTTTATCTGTTCTATATTGCTCATCCTATCATGCACTGACTTTTCTACAGGGATGGCAACATAATTAATTTTTCGTGGATAGTATAATAATTATTCTTGTTTTGTACCTAATTTTGTAACTGGTCTATATTCTGCCATTTTTCAGCTTTATTGTATGATTGTTGTATGTCATTTTATGTTTGCTATGTGGCTGTATATACTTGCCGAATAAAGCATTTTTGAACTGAACTGAACTGAGTTACATTATGCAGTGTCCGGGCTACATTGGCCCATGAGTGGCTCTCGGACGACCCCAGTCCTGAGAAACCAGTCATTTTGAGGGGTCTACATGGAAGCTGATTGCTGAATCGGTTGATGGATATGAACTGGGGAAACAACCGTGAATAAGCTGGCAAGTTTGGCGAAACACTGTTGGCATAGGTATGTGCTCTCTGGGTGCCCTCCATGCCATATTGTAGGGTCTCCAAACACCAGAATCGTAGTTTTGAGAGAAACGAACATCTGGCGGGGAGCCTAACAACCATTGACACCCTTCTCAAGGGCGTCTATCATCGCCTATGGCCTCCAGTTTGTGATGTTCACGTCCCAAATAAAACCGAGCCCTAGTTATCGAGTTTGCCGCCGCCAATAGACAACCTCAAAAGCTCCCTCAGCCAGCACTTCATGTCCGGCACCACACTAGCCTTCCAGGACATCGCTATGCATCTCCTGAAGAGTGCTAGGGCTAAGTCTTTGAACCTACGGATCTATCTGTCACCCTTGGTTCTAGGTCTCAAACCCAGAAGGCAGCATTCGGTGGTTAGAGCCTGATACCCGTTCTACCACTTCTTTCCATGTACGTTGGAGCACCTGGCACTCCCTCACCATGTGATACAAGCTCGCAGCCTGAAAGCGACACCTGGGGCATGCTGACAGGGCACATGGGAGCATGCGCCTGATGTGTTTAGGCGACAAAAAGGCCTGGTTTAAGTAATACAATTGTGTGTAGCGGAACCACAGATTTCTAGAGATCTATTTTCCCTGCTGCTTAGCCCCCTCCCATAGTTTGTCATTCAGTGACATTCCCAAGTCAATTGACCACTTGTCCCTGGCCGGCAAGTCTACAGCGTAATGCATAATGTTGTGTGTGTAATGCATCATACAAAGCTGTGATCGCCTTCTTTGCACCACCATGCGTGAGCATGGTTCGCAGAGGCAGTGACGCGGTCAGCTCAGAGCTCCCCTGTTCCCAGTAGGTGGTTATGGCTTGCTGTATGGTGATGTACTCTAGGAATTGACCCGCTGGTATCCCAATCATGTCTCTGAGGTCTTGGAATGACCGCAAAGATTCCTCCCTATATAGATCCGAAACAAGTAGCACCGCGCCTCCGTCCACTTTCCTTCCATCCAACTATATCTCGTATTGTCGGTATCGACCACAGTGGGAGTTGGGGGAGCATAAGGCGGGCGTCCCCCTCTACTATGTAAATATCTACGCCAGCACCTTTGAGCGTTGTTTATATGTCTGTTCATAGTGCCTTTTAGTCCTTTTCTTGATTTAATGGGGGAAATGTTTCTTGCACCCAGAGCTCCAGGTGGTGTTCGTGGACATGAAATGAAAGAGGCCATATAGAAACCCATAATATATACTGCCTGGTTAAATGTAATAACATGCATATTGTATTCGTGTTAGGTACATAGAAGGCTCTCTATAGATATCTGTTAACAGAAATCACAAAATGTTAGAGCCTCGTGAATCCCACACAAGTAGAAAAAGTCATTTTGCAAATTCTTGCAAATTATTTAATGTGGAAGCTTGTCGCGAGCATGCAGCTTGCCAAGACAGGTCACAAATCATTAACTCTACCATGAGCCGAAGGAAAATTCAATATTTGTGAATTACCGATCTTGGCACCAGAAGACAGTCAGACATTTTCACTCAGGGTGATAAATGAATTAGTTTTGGATACTTCGCATAGATATGATATAAAAAGTCCTGCCTAAATTCATGTAGCTTCATTGTAAAACGTATTTTGCATTTGGGTGGCCATCTACTTGCCTATGGGTGGTAGGAATTATGTTGTAGCTGTGTGAACATTGAGGAAGTGTTGGTGTAGGGAATGGTAGAGATAGAAAGAGTTTTTTGTTTAAAAACAAAACTTGAGGGCCAACTCTGATAGTTAAATGTTGTGGGGCATATTATCAAGCACTGCGTTAAAATTATCGCCGCTTTAGCGGCAGAAAACTGCCGCTAAAGCGGCGATAATGGGTTTGATAATATGCCGCAGAGAATTCCCATAGAAGCCCATGTTGACACCAGAACATGGGCTTCTATGGGAATTATCAAGGGCATATTATCAAGCCCATTATCGCCGCTTTAGCGGCAGTTTTCTGCCGCTAAAGCTGCGATCATTTTAACGCCGTTTGTTGATAATATGCCCCTGTGTTCCTTTAGACAGATCAGCAAAGTTCACCGAGGTGTTTTGCACAATTTATGGATTCATGACACGAAGATGGAATATGGGGGGCTTCATGCCTGCTCGCTGCTGTAACCTCAGATGAAGTCTCACCCGCTTCCTGGAGCCTGGGTGTGGGCTACTGTTGTAGTTGAAGAAGCATTTATGATTGATATGCAAATTAATTTGGCAAAGCAAATATAAATTAGGTACATTCGGGGTAAAATCTCTGAACAACAAGGTAAACGCAAATTAGATTTCTTACTCACAATTCAGATTTGATGAGTTCCTATACACAGATACGTCCGGTGATGAGTATTTCAAATAGCATGGTCTCCTTACCAGAATCCTGTTTCTTTACATAGGGTCCAAGTGCACGAGGTAAATACCGATACCGCAAGACGCAGCATTGACCGGCTGGGCCACAGATGGCACTTCAGAACAGGAGCTTGGGCAACAATACTATGGGGCTTGTATACAAGCACATTGCGCCGCCGGTACGTCACTTTTCCCATACTAAAAGTGACGTACTGGCAGCGCAAGGCAAGGGCTTGTAAATAAGCCCCATGGGTTTTCACTGTGTGTGAAAACTCAGAAATTCACAGGGGCGATTTACAAGCCCCTTGCGACGTCTTCACCACACCGTTGCGTCACTTCTTTGACGCAGCGGTGTCGTAAACAATACGGCATGATGCAACATATTCACAACATGAAGGATCTAGTGAGATGCGTCACGTTCTAAATCCCTGCGCTATATTATACCTGCATTAGGTATAATGTAAGCAGGCTGGGCGTTCCGTTGCAAGGAAGCCTCGTAAAAGTGACCCAGTGAAATCTACAAGATTTCACTGAGTCACTTTTACGACCCCGCTGCGTCAAAACCTTATGCCTGCTTGTAGCAGGTGTAAGGAGTGAGCCAGCATAGCAAGTATAGGTCGCCCTTGAGCAGTGCTGGAGTTCGGTCTCACTTGCCACACAACTTCAGCACTGCCTCACCTTTACGCCGACAGATGCGTCATGCATCTGATCTGTCTATCCTTGCGCCATGGTGTGCCGCATTGTAAATGCGGCACATCCATGGTGGGGCAAGGTTTTTTTTACGTCAACCAAAATAACTGGTGCATCCTTGCAAATATACAGGGATGCGCCTGTTATTGTAAATCTACCCCACACTTTTTCCAACTCAAATTCTGCGCGACCTCACAAAAACCAGGCAGAGGAAAACACTGCGTGTGCGGTAATGCCCCAGTTAGAGAGTAAACTCCCATTTACCACGGAACCGAGATTCCTAATGATCATCCAACTTGGCACCTTTGGGCAGAAGAGCAGCTCAGACTGTTCAGATGTATTTGTAAAATAACATCCAACATGTCCACCTGCTCATTAAGTTCCCGAACACAAAGTTCTGCCCGTCCCTGTCACCGGCCCTTTGTGGTTTCTTTGCTCCTGTCCACTGGGGCTGCCCTTTCAAGAGCCTTCCTGCCGCACTGATGCATTCTGTTTGAACAGTACAAGGACGTGCGCAGTGCCCCCTGGCTGCAGCCAACAGGCAGCCCCTTCTCCAAGCTCTTTGATGCCCCCCAAGCCACCCTTCATGTTAAGTGCTCTCTGCGCTTGATTTTTGAACCCTTGTATTACAGGAGGGCGGGGACTTCAAGCTTGAGAAATGCTATTTGATCATTTATTTGCCGCCTTTGTTAGGTTATAACCTCATGTCGACGCGCAGCCCTGGCTCATTAGTCATCTATATTTATGGTAAAAGTACCTTCCACGCTGGTCGCCTCCCACTATCATCACACGACTGCCTGCAGGGTGAGGCTTAACGGCTAGAGCGGCCGACCTTGAAGTTGGGGAACCAGGTCCGAGTCTGGCGGGAGGCACAAACATCCTGTGATTCTGGGCAAACCACTCAATCTCCTAGTGCCTAAAATAAATGTGTCCGTCTGTAATGCAACTGGTGCTCCTGTAAAGCGCACTGATACCTTAGGGTCGAGTTCGCGCTATATAAAACTACAAAAAAAATCAACAAAAATAAACATCCCACCGAGCAAAGGGCCTGTGCGCCCACTCTGAGGCAAAAGATGCGCGCACGGTCGCTATTTGCAACTGCAAACATTGCAACAATAATTCCTCTGGTAGCGTAAGAGGGGATTATTTCCGCATCATACCTGACCCTTCTACTGAGCAGCAGTTTGGACAAGCTGTGCTTTAACTTCCGTTTTTAATTGGAGATGTTTAAAGTGCAAAATCAGAATATTTGAAAGATTAAAGTGAAGGTAGGCGCACGTCTTTAAATACAGGTGCGGAATGCAAGTGATGGTCCCTAGCAGGACCAGAGCGTCATCCCAAGCAGCATGTACAGGCAGCGAGCCCGAGAAGCCCTCTCGCCCTATCCAGTCACCGGGAGACAGGAGCTGTCAGCAATGGAAGGAGGCTCTCGTGGAAGAGCCCCGTTTCTTATCCATTGCACGAACTATCAAGGAATGAAGAGATTCTGCTTCGGAGAGTCAGGAAATAAAACCAGATACCTTTAAAACCAAAATGATAAACAAAGGTTATAAATGCTGCTTGGTGAAAACTATGAGACGGCAGGAAAAGCTGCATAATGCGTGTTTCAACATAAGAAACCAAAGTTGCTCATATGTAAGAAGATTGGGGGTGCAAAGGAAAACCCTAATCAGTGAAGTCAGCCATAGTCGAGGAATTTCACATGACTCCGCCACAAGGGTGCTGCCCAAAGTTCATTGTTCTCTAGCGAGATGTCCAATTTAACATGGACGTCAGATTTGGAGCAGCTTGTTTCCCTCCTTTCCTGAGTGGCATGAAGAAATCCCACAGCCAGGGCTCGGCAGCGTGTCATCTCCTTTCCTCTTTGCTGTAATTCATGTCCTGGGACTTCCAGCAGCAGGAAACGAAGAGGTGCGCAACGGGGCTCAGGTCAAAGGTAAGTGGGTTCTGAACGAGCAGCACACTTACGGCCTGACACAGCACGAAACATTCCACTGCACCGCCGAGCTCCCTATGGGGGAGTACAGAAAGCTGACACTTTTTGTGTGTGAAAAAGGCCCTTTACTGAAACAGGTACACATCACAAATGTTCCTGGCAAAACTGCCTTACAAAACTAAAACCACGCTATACATCTCGTGGAGTAGTCCCTGCCCCCCCCCCCGCCCCCCTACAGCTCCACCCCCCATCATAACCACCCTGCAGCTAACTCATTTAACTGTACTGCATTTAAACATTTCCAATTTTCTACTCTACCTACATCCTATGACTATACGTATGAACCTGTAAGTAACTAAGGGGCATATTATCAACAAACTGCGATAAATATCACAGAGCGCGCTTAGCGCGTTTTTTTCTATCGCCGGCTATCGCTGGATTTCATCGCCGAGTTAGCACGTTATTATCTACGCTTCTCTCAAAGGCGATAAGAAATCCAGCGATAGACTGCAATAATCCTCATTAGCGTGTAAAGTCCAGTGATGGTTTCACAGCGCTAATGTACAGCTTGCTAATAGGCAGGTGTGGACTCAGCCTGACAATCCACCTCCCATTGTCAAGATGGCTAAGTCAGGTTTTAATCAGGCGTTAAATTCCAGCGATAATCGGGGTTAGCGAGACTTTTATTATCGCTTCGCGGGCCCAGGGCCGCATTGGTAATAGAGGGAAGTTGTGTTTGCGACTGTCTCCATGTTGTTTTAGTGAGGAACGCCTACTTTGCATCTCATAAGATGCGTAGCATTAGAAATTTGGCTGCTAACATGTGCTAATGCATGTTAGCGCCGCCTTGTTAATAGGGCGATGAGAATATTGCCGCTTTAGCGGCAAAAAGTGCAGCTAAAGCGGCAATACTGCCCTTGATAATGTGCCCCTAAATGTCCTAAACTGAACCTTGACCTACCTGCCTACCTTTGCCTTGCACATGGTTCCCCAACTGGTAACGTTTAATTGCTCTAAAATCCTAACTACCACCCACAAGGTCACCTAAACCTAAAATGGTGCCGGTAGCCCAACTAGATTCCCTAAATATATGTTGACCTGCATTTGGGCTATAATGTAGTACCACAAAATGGCAGTCATTTGACTGCACCACACTCTCAATCTGCCCGAGGGGGCAGACTTCCCTCTGGGCAGCTGCCTCCCCAACCCCCTTTCACCAATGTTATGACAGACTTTTCCAGATTCACACTTGAAGAAGCTGGCGTAGTTGTAAAAGAATTGGTGAACTTTAACGCACTTAAAGAAGGCCTGACATTACCTAGACAGCAAAAGCAATATATGCCATAAACAGAACCATCTGTGGTATGCAGGTGCCTTGTCTCACTTCACTGGATGCAGGTAAAACATCAAACAGGAAGGACTTTATGCCGAAATGCCAAGGACAAGCAATAGAATTGAGCACTTCTTCCTGATCTGCTCCCTTTCAATAAACACCAAACTCTTTTCGGGCTTCTCGATCCCAAACAGCGAACAAAGTGCATAAAGAAAAGTATGGGAACTGTGATCGCTGACATTATGCGTTTACTAATGCGCTGCCCTGAGAGCAGCTGCAAATTGTCGAATAGGTCAGCACATTAAATGCAATAGAGTGCACTATCCCCATTTGCACCGGAGGCCCCTCATTAAAGGTGCGCTGTGGTGCAAAGAGAGGCAGGGCATCCTAGGTACGATACAGCCCCTGGAGTTCTTCTGGACACAGATCCACAGAGGAGAAAGTGTTCTCTACTCCTTCCTCTTAGAGACACAGCCAAAGTCAAGTTGTACTGGGCCTGCTGGTCCCTTCTTCCAAGGTGTCCTTTTTTGTCTGGAATTTCTCTGTGGACAGCGAGTGTGGGGGATTAGGTCACAGACATGGCTACAAAGAACAAAATATTCTGTAACTTTTTTGTTGGCCTTTTACCTGCAGGTAAATGCATGTAAAATAGAATGCACACAATTTAAATGAAAAATAAATAGTAGTACATCTTGGTTGCTTAATGTGATCACTTCAGATGACTGTGGGTGTAACCGGACATTCACTGACTTGAATTCTGGTTGGTGCTCTAGGGAAATAGTGACATGTATTTATAGTGCTAAGAGGTCCAAACCAGTGATTGAAAGCACTGCCAATAAGTAAGTCATTCGTTTAAAAATGTTTTACATACAGGATAAGATAAGTTGCACAAAGTGTAATTAGGCTGTCACAAAATGTCCATTGAAAGTAAGATTCCAGATTCTATCAATCAAACCCTATACTGGCTTCCAAGCAGGCTTCAGATTTACATTTCTTCCAGGTAGCAGGAGAGAAGGCTAGTTGCTTCTTTATCTGCCACTCCCTTCTCTCATTTCATGGTAGAGGCGTCACTTCTTCTCCCCTGTCAACCTGTAGCAACTCAACCGCTCAGGAAGGGTTTTTTTAATACAAATTATGGGAACTGTTTTAATTAAATTAATAAGATTAGGGAAAGTCTTTCTACTGTTTCCCTTCCCACTTCAATCTCTCATCCCAATGGATCTGACCCGAGACCACCCATCTTCTTGAACTGGTTCCTGGAGAATCTTTTCTGTGGATCGCCCCCTGCTCCAGTGTTATTCATACTGATGTTTACTGGAATATATCCTTCCTCTCCAGCTGCATGGTGCAAGTGATGGTATCTGACTTATTGAGAACTTCCGCTTAGGCTTCACTGCACACTACAAGTAACAGTATTTAATATGAAGCAGTTTAACTACCATGCCACCGGGGCAAAGAACGGTATCTAGCATGAGAAGACTTCTGCTGTGGAGGAAGATTGCAAGGGACAGTTTCTGGTTTTAGGAAACCTTCCATTGTAATGTACAAAGCAGGATCAGATACCTTCTGCTTGAAGCTACACTGAAGCTGTGTTTATTGTGGGAAAAAGTTCTTACTGGGGCGAACCAGGAAGTGTTGTCCACCTAGGTTGCGCTTTTCTCGGGTAGCCTTGGCGCCATGTCTGGATCCTCCAGAAGTAAAAAATAAAACTAAAAAGTCCCAATTTTATCAAATGTTTCAAATATCCAGGGGCTGTGTTACATATAGGGCTGCAGTGGCAAGTGTACCTGTTGTTTATTATTCTAAAAGGGACTGCAGATGCTTGTGAGGCCCCTTCTGTATAACAGATATCACTGGTATTATACTTTTACTAATGCGCTGCCCTGAGGGAAGCTGCAAACTGTCGAACAGGTCAGCACATGAAATGCAATAGAGTGCTCTATCCCCATTTGCACCTGAGGCCCCTCATTAAAGGTGCACTGTGGTGCAAATAGTGGCAGGGCATCCTAGGTACGATACAGCCCCTGGAGTTCTTCTGGAAGCAGATCCACAGAGGAGAAAGTGTTTTCTACTCCTTCCTCTTAGAGACACAGCCAAAGTCAAGTTGTACTGGGCCTGCTGGTCCCTTCTTCCAAGGTGTCCTTTTTTGTCTGGAATTTCTCTGTGGACCACAAGAGACAAGCTTCGCTTACCCTTCGAGAATCACTATGAGTTGCTTGGGTAGAAGGGAGGGCTGGGCACAAAACCTCAATCTTCTCAAAAGAAGGTAGCAGACATAATTTCTCTTCCTTCCTTGTCTTGTCAGGTGGTGTTACAAGTTTAATGTAGTGGGAGCCCCAAATTATAGTAACAACCCAGCAGTGGTTGGAAGAGGGCCTTTAGCCAAAACTTCAAAAGTAATCACACCAGGCCTTTTTCAAGTTTGTAGCAGATTTCTCACCTTCTCATTAAAATAATCACACAAAGCTCTAATTCAGGGCTTTTTCAAGATTGCAAGGTTTGTTCCAGCTGCTTGAGCTCTGCTAGTCTGCCTGCGGGCAGTCTAAATAAAAGGAAGTGCTGTTCTTCCTGAGTCCCAAATACACCGGATCAATAGGCCTAGTTATGCCCATTATTCTCTGTGTTTGAAGGGTTTTATGCAGGCCAACTGAAGCAGGACCCCACTGCCCGTTTGAGGTATTTAACTGTAAACTGAACAACATGTTGGATGTGGTTATGTCAGTCTTAGAACAAAAATAGCCACATGTTTCCAGCCTAAACAAAACAGCTGGTTCTCCCCAGCTCTAGCAACAATCAAAGTAGACCTCTGGAAATGTGAAATAAGATGGAGGAAAATCATTCTTGCCCCGCCTGCCAAAAGAGCAGGAGAGAATCACAGCTGCACAGATGCCCCCATCAGCACTCTCTGAATCACGATCAGCGAGATCTCCTCACCAATCCAAGAGGAGACTAGTTCTCTTGCTTGGAATATGATGGCTGACACCGAGCTCCCGTTTCCCTCGGCACATGGAGCATTGCAAATGTCACTGAAGTCGATCTCCTGGCTGTGATTTCCAGCAGTTTCCCTTCAGGCTCTATTGCAACAACTGTCCGGCAAGATCCATGATCCCCTCCAGACCAGAGCTCTCGAAGCAGGAGATTTGTCCACAAGGAGTGAAAATCCACCATAAACTAACCACTCCTGAAGAACGCATCTCTTAATTCAGATGACCTCAACAACTTTCACCTATCTCCCCACTATCTTATTTAGGGAAGGGCTTGAACAGCGAGGTGAGCATTCGCCCAAATCCCAAAATTTCTAGTGGGAGGTGATTTTTTGGCTCATGTTAGGCAGGTTTCTGCCTACGGTAGCGCACCAGAGTAATTGACCTTGTGGTGCTGTATGACATTAAGAGGGTGGTGGACAGTGGTGGTGTTGGAGCACTGGTCCGGTTTGATCTGTTAGCCACCTACCAAACCATTGATTGCACCATCCTTGTTATTTGGTGGCAGATCTAGTTCCATTGGTCTTGTTACATCATGGAATCTCACCGACTCCATCTAAAGCTAGCCTGTAGGCTCTTAGATTTCAGGAAGAAGTTAACAGCCTCCCCTTTACCCCTTATCCCTTCAATCCCCCTGCTAATGTTGGATTAGTTCATTGAGGCTTGGGACCCAGCAATGTTTCGGCATTCTTGTGCCACCTGTGGTCATCGAAAGCGCTATAAGACCCAAAAAACATAACATAAGCTTGAACGGAACTCACAGTATTACATATCTCATTGCAACAAGGAGCAATGAAGTTTCAATAAAGTTCCATATTTAGGGCTACATGAAACAGAGCAAATACATATTATATAAATATGCAGCTTCAAAGACGAACATATGTCTACCTAAAGGCAAATCTTCCAATCCAGATGAAGACGGAACGGCAGCTCTTGCGTGTCTGCACAGACTGAACTCCCATGAGGGGATAAAATGTCCCAAGCGGTGGCACTGTGAAAGTTGTTAGAAGGGACATTGATTTCTGGTCATGTTAGATTAACGTGACACACAGTTAATTAACAGGAAAATGGTATTCTTAATTATTAGACAAAGGTGAATGAACTAATGATATGTTAGGTTAGCACAATCTAATTTTTCATTCAAAGGGAAAATTAGATTTCTGTCACAAGTCTTTATTTAAGACTCATTTTGTTCATTCCTCCCCCCTCCCTGGCAATAGATGCCTTTTGCAAGCCCTTGCATTCGGAAGCAGTTGCAAACGATCCATTTCTGAAAATTGGAGTTGTCTCAGGGTTTGCAAATGCCAAACAGCATTCCAGATGTGAATATTGGTTTCTCACCAGCTACTGGTGTATGTTAAAGATGCCTTCTAATCTTGGAATTTTCGATACAGTTTGTGGTGTGCCATTTTTTTCCTGTGGTTTCTGATTACCTTACAGAGGAACATTGGAACTGCCTTTTTCCGATTTTTAAAGGAGTCACTCACTTATTGTGTGAGATTATTTAATTCCTTTTCTGACACGTCATCTCTACCTCCCAAACTCCGAAAGGGAATCCCACTTCTGTGCCTGGGTGGAGTTAGTGAGACTTAGAGATGCTACAAGAAACCTTGGCCCTTATTTATGAGGGCTTACGCAGCCTTTGCGTCACTTTTTTGTGAACTGAGGCGATGTAAACAATGCACCACACTGCACCCTATATACAAAGTGACGCATCTAGGTAGATGCACCACTTTGTAAAGCCCTGCGCTACATTATACCTGCTTCAGGTATAATGCATGCAGGGTGGGTGTTCCCACATAAAAAAGCCTTGGAGGAGTGACGCAGTGAAATCTATGAGATTTCAGTGCGCCACTCCAATGACTTGACTCCTTCACAATCCTTATGCCTGCTTTAATCTAGCCACTGCGCGCCGCTCAGACAGTCATTGAGCCGCCCCGGACCCCCAGCTTTTAGCACCGCGCGGTATTTACCGCTTATAGACGGACTAGGTGCATGATGGCACATATTTCCTAAAAGTCACCCCCCAAACTTGCCGGAACGGTCTCCTTGCTAATTAGTGCCACCATATATTTATTTTATCAAGAGCATCATACCCTTCACCCATTGATCGTTGACCTTCTCGGACCCCTTGCTCATTAGCACCGCCCGACCGCTGCCTACTCAAGAAACCTGAACCGATCCAGGCTTGTAGCACTGAACGCAAGAGAAACTCCTGTAACTCTCCTTTGAGATGTATGTCTTTCAGGCATTTATTTAAGTTTGTCCTGATGATGATCCCATTATGTGCTTAGAAGGGATCGAAACGTCGTCGACTTTTTAAACCGTGCACACAAACTTATTCAAATGTAATGTGTAGCGGTTTTGGTTGTTTATCACGCTTGTTGAACACTTAATATTTACCAACAAGCCCTTTGTTTTTCCTGATTGTTTGTCCCTTTGTGTTCATTGTTCTCACTTTATATTTTGGATACAGGACTGTGTCCCACTTTATTCATGTGCCGTTTTAAAATTCTTTGCAATTGTTTACTGATCAAATCTCACTGTCCGGCTGGATAGTGTTTATATAGAATTGATTTCATTCTATATTTATTTTTACCATTATTACTGAACCTCATCAAGGACCACTGTTTTTGTAAAATAAGTAGTGGTGAAGGGGTTTTACATGGGACTATCCTATGTGTAATGACACATTGCTGGAGTTGCATCAGTTTGCCAACACATTCCAGCAATGCATCATTACTGCACCACCAGATACGTCAGGATTCCTGACGTATCTCTGTAATCCCTGAGACATGGAGTGCCATAGTGCAAATACGGCGCTTCCATGCTGTCGCAAGGATTTCGCTGTAGGAAAGTAGGATCTGCTTCTTATGGTTACCCCCACTTTTTGCTTGATGTTACACTGTTTTGACTAGTCTGACTGCGATCCTGCTAATCAGGACCCCAGTCTATCTGCTTTCTCCTTACAAAATGTTATGCATGTACTTAGGTACACTCCAGATTGGATACTGGGGTACCCTTGTCAGTCACTAGTATATGGTACCCATGTGCCCAGGGCATAGGTACCCCGGAGGCCTCCCATGGGCTGAAGCACGTATTATGTCACCCATGAGAGGCCATGCAAAATTGAACTACAGGCCTGCCATTGCAGCCTGTGTAAGATAGTGCATGCACCACTTACTTTAGATATGGGCGTACTATATCTATAGGTCACTGCACTTAAAACCTATCAGTCACCCCTCTAGCAGGCCTTCACAATCCTGAAGGCAAGGTGCTGGGTTTTACGTGAGAGGGTGCCCCTGCATGAGCAGAGCCCCTCTGCAGCCTTTGGAGCCCATTCTCCTGGGTTGTCGGTGACGCAGCCAGACATATCGGTAGAGGTGTATCATATGCTCGCGTAGAGTGTTATCTCGAAAACGGCTGCAACAAAACATGGCGTGTTTGGTATCAAACACCTTGGACTCATACTTCACCGGTACCCGGTGTGGGAGGTATGATTCCACCCTTCTGAAGCAAGCTTCATTGGGTCACTGGTCTTCCTGGTACCTGCCTTCTCGGCCCGGGCAGCACAAAATGGTTGCTGCTGACCAGAGACACATTACTGCCCTCCTGCTGCTGAGCCAAGCTCGAACAGGGGAAGGCAGGACAATAGACATCCTGTCACAGGGAGGTGTGAACACCTCTCAGACAGGATTTAATGTATTGGGGCTGGGTGGGTGCACTTCCAAAGTGCCTGAAAGTCTTCATCTAGGGCACACTTGGTGTCCCTGTGCATAGTCCCGTTCAAACCAGTCCTGGGAGCTGTTGGCTCCTGCTCTGGCGCGAAACTGGACAAAGGACATGGGAGTATCCTCCCCACTGTCATGACCTTCTCCTGGGAGTATCCCCTGAATCTTTCCAAGCCTCTTCCATGGGTAGGGCTTACCTAGCTGTAGGACCCTAGATTCGACGTGGACAAGATTCTGATCAAGAAACCGCTGACCTTCGACCGTCTGGACACTCTGGTCTTCGCTGGACTTTGACTGGGCCCGACTTCGTCTCCCTCTCCGTCCAAAGCATCGTCTGTACCCGTGCACCATACAGGCTCCATGTAGGACTTGTGGAGCATCAAGGACAACTGAAGTATCTCCCTTGGGGTGAAGGAGTCACTCCCATGCATTTATCAGGCACCGTTACACAACTGACTGGTCTGCTGATCCTGAACTCCTGCGGACTCTGAAGGCTCCAGCAACACAGGAGGTGGGTTTCTATGTTCTTTGAGGTTGAGATACCTTCTCACTGAGTTTGAGACTAGTACCCCTCGTGGGGACCGCATAATCCAAACCCCTGTGCACCGTGTACATTTGCAAGTGTATACGTTTGTTGACATTCCCCAACTAAGTGCATTGGGCCATTAATAGCGCCAACCTCTGCGTACATTTAGTACAAAGGACTTTGGCCTCCTCGCACTCTGTGCCCTGCAAGCTGTTGTTTTGTGAAACTGCTAGAGGTCCCCTTTCAACTCCTGTTCCTTCGGCCTGTGGGTCCATTTGAGAGACAACGCTGCTTTTCTTGGGCTCCCCTGGTTTCTCCAGGCCTGCCCTGACTTTCCTTGCTGTGGTTAGTCTCCTGGTAATTGCTGGGCCAGAACATGACCTTTCTTGACCTTCTCCATGGGTTGCCGCTGCCAAGGCTTGTTGGTGCTCCCGCTCGACACCGACCCCTCAGCACTCGACATCCTTTGTGGGATAGCTCGCATCTGGCTTCTGTTCATCCTCGATGCCTCCGTGTCCCTGTGGCTGTAGAGTCAAGGTCTCATTCTTCACACCTGAAGCACCCGACATCGGTGGGCATTTGTCTACCGAGCCCCTGGTCACTCAGGAGTGACCCAGACTCTGTTCCCTCTGCTTTCATGTTCCTTCCTTCAAGACTCCACCTGTGGGTTCCACCGGACCCTTTTTTTCTTTCCACCAGTGGCATTTCTTTGAAGACTCCCATTGAGATCGACGACGGTTTCCGATGCCACTTCAGCCCGATGCACCCGGCTTCCCTGGGATAGGTAACTCTGGTACTTCAGGATCCACGGGTGGGGTGGCTCTCCAACCTTCTATGTTACAAAGGGTTTCCTCGTAATCCACTGGGAATGGTCCTTAAACACTAAAACTGCAACCGCGACTCTCCCATTGAATTGTACGTAGCACGTGGCCGTATTCTCACACTGCACCGTCCTCCGTGGGGTCCCTCCTTAATCACCTTGGGTGGTTCCTTGGGGTCCCAGCGATTCTACACCCTCTAGACACTGTCGTGACTTGAGTCGTGGTTCTTACACCACTATTTTAGTATATGGTTTGGTCTCCCCCTGGAGCCCACTGTGTATTAGTGGTACTTACGTTTGTTTCTATGCTATAGTATTGTGTGCTTTGTGTTTATCTGCATGTAGCAGATACTGTGAGGTATTTAAGGTGTGTTATAATAATAAATACATATTTTTATGAGTACTGTGTGGTTCTCCTTTCATTTAACCAATACAATAAGATTGCATTCTGGTAAAACAAGCTACTTAACATTCCTTCAAGACCAAGCCTGAAGGCTGCTCTCTACAGCTACCACTTGGTTAGCTTTCTGAGGTTATCTTTGACCTCTTAAATCGCCATAAGGGTTGATTGTACTGGTGCAAGGTGCCCACTTTAATTAGGGAAAAACCAAAGGAAATGATGGACGGAGTGTTGAACATTGCAAGCACTCACCCCCAGTCAACTGATCTGGGTTTAATCCACCCCAGTTCAGACATGGCCATATGCAAATCAGCCTGACCCTGTGCCTCATGGGAACAGTTCAGCCCGAACTGCCAAGCCATGTCTTCCCTGGACCGGAAACAAGCTTCCTAGGACTGATTTGCATATGGCTGGGTTCAAACTGGAACGGCATGGTGAGCAAAAAAACGATGGATTTAGGCCCAGATCTCTGTACTGGGGTGAATGTATGGCATTGTTCTGCATTCTGTCCATCAATTGTTGTTTTTGCATTTGTCACCCCGAGTGGGAAGGGTATGCCCAGACGTGGGTCCCTTTCTCTCCATGCCACTGGAAATCAAGCAAGCCTGGCTGAAGACGGCTGAAATGCCAGAAACCGGTCCTAGGATGCTTGTTTCCAGTCCAGGGAGGACCTGGCTTGGCAGTTCGGGCTGGACTGTTCCCATGAGGCACAGGGTCAAGACTGATTTGCATATGGCTGGGTTCAAACTGGAACGGCATGGTGAGCAAAAAAACGATGGATTTAGGCCCAGATCTCTGTACTGGGGTGAATGTATGGCATTGTTCTGCATTCTGTCCATCAATTGTTGTTTTTGCATTTGTCACCCCGAGTGGGAAGGGTATGCCCAGACGTGGGTCCCTTTCTCTCCATGCCACTGGAAATCAAGCAAGCCTGGCTGAAGACGGCTGAAATGCCAGAAACCGGTCCTAGGATGCTTGTTTCCAGTCCAGGGAGGACCTGGCTTGGCAGTTCGGGCTGGACTGTTCCCATGAGGCACAGGGTCAAGACTGATTTGCATATGGCTGGGTTCAAACTGGAACGGCATGGTGAGCAAAAAAACGATGGATTTAGGCCCAGATCTCTGTACTGGGGTGAATGTATGGCATTGTTCTGCATTCTGTCCATCAATTGTTGTTTTTGCATTTGTCACCCCGAGTGGGAAGGGTATGCCCAGACGTGGGTCCCTTTCTCTCCATGCCACTGGAAATCAAGCAAGCCTGGCTGAAGACGGCTGAAATGCCAGAAACCGGTCCTAGGATGCTTGTTTCCAGTCCAGGGAGGACCTGGCTTGGCAGTTCGGGCTGGACTGTTCCCATGAGGCACAGGGTCAAGACTGATTTGCATATGGCTGGGTTCAAACTGGAACGGCATGGTGAGCAAAAAAACGATGGATTTAGGCCCAGATCTCTGTACTGGGGTGAATGTATGGCATTGTTCTGCATTCTGTCCATCAATTGTTGTTTTTGCATTTGTCACCCCGAGTGGGAAGGGTATGCCCAGACGTGGGTCCCTTTCTCTCCATGCCACTGGAAATCAAGCAAGCCTGGCTGAAGACGGCTGAAATGCCAGAAACCGGTCCTAGGATGCTTGTTTCCAGTCCAGGGAGGACCTGGCTTGGCAGTTCGGGCTGGACTGTTCCCATGAGGCACAGGGTCAAGACTGATTTGCACATGGCTGGGTTCAAACTGGAACGGCATGGTGAGCAAAAAAACGATGGATTTAGGCCCAGATCTCTGTACTGGGGTGAATGTATGGCATTGTTCTGCATTCTGTCCATCAATTGTTGTTTTTGCATTTGTCACCCCGAGTGGGAAGGGTATGCCCAGACGTGGGTCCCTTTCTCTCCATGCCACTGGAAATCAAGCAAGCCTGGCTGAAGACGGCTGAAATGCCAGAAACCGGTCCTAGGATGCTTGTTTCCAGTCCAGGGAGGACCTGGCTTGGCAGTTCGGGCTGGACTGTTCCCATGAGGCACAGGGTCAAGACTGATTTGCATATGGCTGGGTTCAAACTGGAACGGCATGGTGAGCAAAAAAACGATGGATTTAGGCCCAGATCTCTGTACTGGGGTGAATGTATGGCATTGTTCTGCATTCTGTCCATCAATTGTTGTTTTTGCATTTGTCACCCCGAGTGGGAAGGGTATGCCCAGACGTGGGTCCCTTTCTCTCCATGCCACTGGAAATCAAGCAAGCCTGGCTGAAGACGGCTGAAATGCCAGAAACCGGTCCTAGGATGCTTGTTTCCAGTCCAGGGAGGACCTGGCTTGGCAGTTCGGGCTGGACTGTTCCCATGAGGCACAGGGTCAAGACTGATTTGCATATGGCTGGGTTCAAACTGGAACGGCATGGTGAGCAAAAAAACGATGGATTTAGGCCCAGATCTCTGTACTGGGGTGAATGTATGGCATTGTTCTGCATTCTGTCCATCAATTGTTGTTTTTACTTTAATTAGGGGACATCATATACCAGGCCAACTTCTCACAGGCACTATGAAGAGTGTTGCATCGCTATTTTTCCCAGCGATGCAACACTTTTCATGAATGAGGCCCCCTGAGTCTCATTGGTCAAGTTCTTTTAATCACCCACGGAGGATTACCTTTTTTGGGTGCTTCAGATATTAAAAACGCAATGGCATGCAGATTGGCCACGTCTCCATTTTTAAGGAAAAGTGGAAACAATGAATAAAAAAGCAGCAGATAACAACCGTCTTATGAAAAATAATACAGCTTGACAAAAACATAACACTGGTGAGTTGGGGCGCATTGTCAGACATTGGGTATTCAGGCAGACCCTTCCTACAAAAGACATCTTTAAACACCCCAAAAAATCCCATTCATAGTCACTTTCTTGCCAATTCTTAACTTCAGCCACTTGAAAAAATAGCCCAGACGGACAAAAACAAAGGCATTCATTTTCCCAGGAGCATGAAAAGGACCCACCACATACAAACCCATTTTCTGAGAAAGACCCTGAGGGTCACCGGCATAGAGATAGTGGCACAAGCCTTGGCTGATTTGTCACTCTATATATATAATTCACACTTGTGAGCTCAGCTGTCAATCATGTCACCCAACCCCTGCCTCCAAAATACTCCTGAATCCTTCTTTTCATCCCAAATATACCCAGGTTCCTCCCCATGCCATCTCTTGATAATGCCATTCCTCAAGCACTTTGGTGGAATCATTTTGTCCCCCCGCCCTCCCACCAGCGTTAGAACACCCTAAATACATGCCAATTCTAGCTGGATTTTAACCAACAAACTCAAAGCAAATTCCTCTCTTCAGGCCACCTCAACCTGAGATATTCCTTCACTTGCACAGAAATGGGATCGCCTTCCATAGCTAGAGACATTTTAAGCAAGGGTGGGAGGATAACTCCGCTCTTGTTCACCCTATGGCAAGATGGAGTACGAAGCGAACACTCCAATACCATTGGATTGTGCAAAAAATAACAAGTGCGGTTCATGTTTTAACAACTTTTTAAAAAATGCATCAGTTTATGTACAAGCGCATGCATTGTAGTGCTACATGTGTATGTGTACAAGGGAGATAGCCTGAAAACACAATTACTTCTATGGAGTACTTGAAAACAAAGAAAAATTAGCTATGCAAACTGGGAGCAGTGTAAGGAGGCATGTACTTGGTCCATGTGCAATGGGAGGGCCAAATACAAGAAGAAGGCATGACGCCCGCATGCCATAACAAATGGCATCAAAGAAAAAGAGAGCAACGCTCAAGTTTACCAGTGGTAGGAGATGGGTGGCCTGTAAACCCACAGATAAAACACAACACGTCCCTTTGAGGCAGTGCATGCGCTGTCTCGCCGAGCAGCGCATGCACAGTGTAGTCAAGACCTAAAAACAATAGATTTCGCACAGGCAAAACCCACTGGCTTTGCCAATGCTTTTTATAGTTAGAAACTGAGAGATTAAGCGATTTATCCATAATCACAAAATGTGGAACCGAGACTGAGGTGTCCTTTCAGGAGAGGATGTGGCGTCAGGGTCAGAGCTGCAGACTATGATGCTGGTAAACCGGGTTCCAGTTTCGGCATCGGCTTAACATCTTGATTTTGGGCAAATCACTTACTCTCACTGTGCCAACAAAAATGAATGTGACCTTGAGTAAAGTAACTGGTACTAATGTAAAGTGCTCAAATACCTACCGGTGGAGTTGGCGCTACATAAAACTTCAGAAAAAAACAAATCCGAAAAACAGAGTCAGGGGAGGAGGGGATCCGGGGGAAAAGGCGATCTGTGAAACAGGAGTTCAGCATGGGAAAGCAGCGATGGGTGAAAGGTGGACGTGCAACCAACAGCATATGCGGACTGCCACGGGGAGATTAAGTGATTTGGCTGTAATCACAAAATGTGGCACTGAGGCGGAGGGTAGGGAGATGATGTGGGAGAGGATGTAGCGCAAGGGCTAGAGCGGACGACTGTGGAGCTGGGATGCTGGGTTGGAGTTTTGGCATCAGCTTGATTCTGGGAAAATCACTTAATCTCCCTGTGCCTACAAAAATGAATGTGTCCTTGTGTACAGGAACTGGTGTAAAGCACTCCAATACTTTCTCATTTAAAATCATTCATAGGAAACTGAATATAAACAACAAATTATTCTGCAGATATTTAAATTAAAATCATGACAATCATAAAAATTGTGTTATACATAAAAAGATAAACTTATGGCGATCCTGCCTCTGAACCCCTTCGAGACCATCACGGCACTTTAAATATCTTAAATGAGGGTACAATGACCCGGTACAATCCTTCTTAATGAAACAAGTTTGCTATCCTAGCGACTGCAAATTATTATCAACATAAATAGATCTTGCATCCCAAAAGATCTAATGGTCCTTATACGTACCTATCAGCCTCATCTATTAAGTACGCATCATCACCAACCCATATGTTGCTGCATTGATGACCACATATACAGAACACCTTTTAGATGCTTTTATCTTTCGAAGACAGCATTAGCCGCCTATCCTTCAGTAGCTCCCCTCTTTCTCGAACAAAGAAACTGTGACTCTGTCCTGACGAAGGCGTCACTCACACCGAAACGCGCGTCGATTACAATTTAGTCACTTTGCAATATTGTTTATCTTTTTATGTATAACACAATTTTTATGATTGTCATGATTTTAATTTAAATATCAGCAGAATAATTTGTTGTTTATATTCAGTTTCCTGTGAATGATTTTAAATGAGAAAATAAATAGATATGTATTTTCATGTTCATTGTTGTCTTTAGTTTTCTCCTTTGACCTTGTGACACACATTCAGCTTTATCAGTAACGATTGCCTAGGTTGTTATTTGTCAAATGCATTTTACCCTGTCCTAGGAATTGGAACTAACAGGGGGTCCTTGTTGTACTCACATATGTAAAGCACTCCAATACCTTTGGGTTGCTCAGTTGCCAAACATACTTAACCATAAAGAAAAAAGTAGTGCCATAAAAGGAGAAGGAAAGGTTCAAAGGGAGTACTTGGTCCAAGCTCCACTAATAAGAAAACACACAAAGAGAAAGACAAGCGCAACAAGAAATTGCATGCTGCAACCAACAGCAAGCAAGGAACAAGCATTTGCAATGCAATAGATCTCGTATTGGTGACTGTTTGAGTTATTGGCATTTCACATGAAAAAATGATGTAATGAAAGAAATTCCACAAAGCAAAGAAAGGACGTAGTACCACAAGCTGCTACTAGGTGTCCCTGTAGAGTCTTAAAGGGACCTCTCTTAGCCACACACAGTACTGCACCTTTAATGCAAGTCTGAGCTGCAATATTTCTGTTTATAATTGTATTAAAGTTGCAGTACCTTATGTGGCTAATACAGGTACCTTTACAACACCAGAAGGAAATCTAGTTGTAGCCTGCAGTAGTGCACCCTTTACTAGCTTAGTGCATTTGCGACCGCAATTTATGTTACTAAAAGTGCACAATGTAACTGTTACAAAATGTCCTTGTGAGAGCCGTGCAAAATAAAAGAAAGGGGAAAAGCATTTTCTAAACAAAGCACAGTCATACAGAAGAGCACAGTGATTAGGAAGACCACAGTATGAGGTGAAAAAAAAGGAAGTTAGGTGGCAAAAATGCAGGGTAGACGTCGCCTGTTTTGGCTGTAAATGCTTCAGTTTGTGGCGATAAAAGATTGGTTTATTTTCTTTGGTGCAATGTAAGGATCAACAATCAAGGAGTGTGGGTGTGGAAACTGCATATTCACTGAAGATGATTGCATCCAGGTGCACACTTACATTAATTTAAAGACATTTTCCAGCAAATAGGCACACGAGCAGGTTACGAAAATAAGCTCCTAAAATATTGTGGAAAGCATAACTGTATTCAAATCTCGATTATGAGAATTATTCCGCACTTATGCTCCTAGGGTCGCGGGGTTCAGCATCTTGCTGGCGGGTGAAGGCGCATCGTGGAAGCCCAATGGGGGTTTGGGGGGCAGCCGAGCACAGCGAGGTCTGCCCCCCGGGCAGATTGGGAGGGGGAGGGGTTGGCCGGCGAGCGGCCATTTTGGGTACATTGGGACTAGCCCAATTGTAGCCCAATTTTCAGTTAGTAGCCCAAATGGATATAGGGCTTTTTCGCGCCTCCCCTGCCACCATTTTAGGTTTGGTGACCTGGTTGCTGGGAGCGCGGTGTAGTGGAGGTTTTTGTCAGGGCGTAGTTGTGTAGTTTTGAGGCAGGTTCGTTGGCTAGTGGTTTGGCAGTATATTGTTTTCATGGCTGGTGAAGATTACCGTGTTTTGGAGGCGGTGAGGCTGTTGAGCGAGGCCGGCCGGCTTGATTTGCTGATGCCGGGGGCCTCCTCTGCCATGCGCCCGGTGAGGCGCGCGTCAGCTGGGGTGGCGGCCGCCGTCGTGGCTTGTTTGCCCCCCCGGAAGTCAGTGAAGGCGAAGGTGAGTCTTCAGGGCTGCGTGGATGTCAAGAGCGCGGCCCCGGCGGGTGTGGCGGGATCGAGGGAGGGGGTGGGAGTGGTGTCTGCCTCTGGTGCACAGCGGGGTTAACCGGCGGGAGAGCGCGGCCTGCGTCTCCCCGCCGGTTTCGCTCTGTTGGATGGGGGCCGCTCCGGTACCAGTGGAGCGGCCCCGGGGGCTGTGCGGAAAAGTTTGCTGAGGGGCAGCGCGGCTTTTGAAAGCGCTGCTCCAGTATGGGAGGAGGCGGGGAGCGGGGGGGGGGGGGCGCTTTGTCATCAAGGGCGAAAGTGAAGGCCCGGCGGGGGAATGCGTCACGCGTCTCCCCACTGCGGTCCCAGGCAGAGAGGGGCCGCTCCTATGTGAGGAGAGCGGTCGGAGTGATTTTGCTAAAGTGAGCCAGGGAGGGGAGGGAGGGTGGGAGGCGCTATGGCCTTTTGTTGGGAGGGGGCCCAGAAGGAGATGGGGATTGATGACTCTCAGGGATGGCGGGGGGCTGAGAGAGGCAGCAGGGGGTCCGGCCAGGTTAATCAGAGGCAGTTGATTGGAAGTCGGGGGTCAGGAGGGGAGGGTCAGGCTGAGGTATGAGGGGTTCTTTGCAGTTAGGGCAGGGGGATGTGGCTACGGAGGAGAAGGTTTCCCGTTGTTGATTGATTCAGAAGGGAGTGAGAGGGACTGGGATGGCCTGGATATTTTTTCTTCATGGGTGGAAGGGGTTTCGGGGGCGCGGGGGGATGGTGGGCCGGAAGGGTGGCGTTTGGGGGTGGGGTCCACTGTTTTGAGGGGGAGGTCGAGGATTTTTCGGCGAAGGGTACTGGTGGAGGGGTGCAGAGAGGGCCAGGGCTGGATCAAGGGGATGAGGAGGCTGGGCCGAGTGGCTTGGGTGGGCAGGGTGCAGCAGGTTTGGAGTGGAGCGATGGGGAGGGGGATGCGGGGGAACCTGGGGAGGTAGTGGATCAGAGTGTGGTGGTGCAGGCGTGGGTAGCTGCACATTAGGGGCAGGCAGCAAGAGGGGTTGGGATGGGAGAGGGAAGAGAGGTAGGTCCAGCACACCAGACCATACTTTTTTGTTGCAGGCGGTGGAGCAACGCACAGAGCATCGCGGGGTGCCAGACTTGGTAGGGCTGGGAGCGGCCCATTGGCACCAAGGAGAAGGCAGGGTGGAGCCTCGGGCGGCGTACCCAGTACCGGCGGGGGATCCCGTCGTGGCTGGCACAAGTAGGCCCAGGGCAGGCTTGCCGGCCCCTCCACCGACGGGGCCTCAACAGTCTGGGGGACAACGCCGAAGACAGAGCGCCGAGGATGAAGAGTTGGGTGTTTCTAGGAGGGTGCATTCTGCACCCCCGGCAGAGAAAGCCAGTGGTGCTAGGCAGGAGGAGTTGGATTACGAGGAGGATAGTATGGAGGAGGGAGAGTTGCGAGATATGAAGAGCAAGGAGTTGAAAATTAAACGGTTACCATACATGGGAGTCACAAAGCCATTGGGCGCTCATTTGATGTTGTCTACCAAAGAACGTATATGGAAAGGGGAATATGTGGAGATGCTTAAACTCCTACACAGAGAAGTGCGGGCAAAGGAGGGGTCTAAAGAGGAGGAATTTGAGTTGGCGAAATGGCCAAAGGTGCCGTCGACGATTGAAAATTGGACGGCATCGTTCCTTATTTACGCCAGTGTGTATTGCGAAAAATACCCTGAAAGGTCTGTGGCCATGTTAAAATACATGGATGTGATTAGGAAGGCACAGATTACTGGGGGGCGGGTATGCCTGGGCACAATACGATGAGGAGTTCCGGGCACGCATGGCGTGGGACCCAGAGGCAACATGGGGTGAGCTGGACACGGATTTGTGGCGACACACAATGGGTTTAGCCGGGCCTGGAAAAAACATTTTTACGGCCAGCAGGCTCTCGCTCGTTTATCGGCCATTTCGGGGAGGTCCCACTCGGGGGCGTGGGGGGAGCAGGGTGAGGACAGTCAGGGTCGAAAGGGGCTTGTTGGGACTACAACAAGGGTGTTTGCACAGAGGAGTACTGCCGTTTCAGGCATGATTGCTCAGGGTGCGGAGGACTGCATGCATTGGTCAATTGTTGGGTGGGCGGCCAGGGTCCGCAGCAGGGGTCACAGCAGTGGCAGACAGGAGGGTTTAAGTCAGGGGGTCAGCAGTAGGCCTGGGCCAAAATTCCGTTCCGTTTGCGGAAATTGCGATAATTTGGCATTTTCGCGTTCTGAGGAAAGCGCGAAAATGTCTAAATATCCGCATTCCGCAGCTTAGCGATAATTTGTTTCTTGCTCGCGCTGTAAAATAATACATTCTCGCGTGCGCGCGATCGCCTTACCTGAATCCCCACGTTCGCCGACAAGTTTTCCCGATCCGGTCACGTTCTCCATGAGATGTTGGATTGTTGGTAGCCATTTGTGCTGTCTCGCGACAGTTCGCGCCCGCAGTAACGTCATGGTTCGCGCGATCACGTCTTTCTTCTCGCGATCATGCACCGCGAGACAAGTGAAAACAAGATGGCCGCGCCCGCGAGCAACCGCATGGGTAAGTTGGCTAGCCGCGACCACGCAGAAAATACAGCGAACGGGCGGGATAAAAACTTCCACATCTTCGCGATATTTCCGCCTGTTTGCAAAGATTTTTAACATTTTCGCGATAATTTGCGAAAGTGAATTTTGCAAATTCCGCCCACCCCTAATCAGCAGCAGCAGCAGCAGCTCGGGGGGGACGTGGAGCTAAGGGGCCGGGGCCAAAGGGCTCGTACTCCGGTTAAAGTGGACAATTTGATTGCAGCCTTACAGGGGTATCCTGATGTGGAGGCTGCCGAACGTTTGAAGTTGGAGTTTTTGGAGGGTTTTAGACTAGGGTACGATGGACCGAGGATGAGACGGTGGGCGGACAATTTGAAATCGCCAAAAGAGCACTCTCAGGTGGTGCAGAAAAATCTGGATAAGGAAGTGCGTGAGGGCCGCATGGCGGGTCCCTTTGTGGATTGGCCTCTGAAAAATTTGATTGTGTCACCCATTGGAGTGGTGCCCAAAAAGGAGCAAGGACAGTTTTGCCTAATTCAGCATTTGTCGTGGCCTGAGGGAGGTTCAGTGAATGATTTAATCGACGAGCGGGAGGCCACTGTGTTCTATTCATCTGTTGACGTAGCCATGTCACTAGTAGTGACCGCGGGCACAACGCCGATGATGGCAAAGTGCGACATAAAGTCAGATTTCCGGCTGCTTCCAGTCCACCCAGATGACTGGGATCTTTTGGGTATCCAGTTCAGCGGTCACTGGTACATGGACAAAGTATTGCCAATGGGCTGTTCTATGTCATGCGTGCTTTTTGAGCGTTTCAGCACGCACCTATAATGGTTGTTTACGGAACGGACGGGTCACCAAGGAGTAACGCACTACCTGGATGACTTCTTCTTTGTTTGCTCCGCGGACTGCCAGAAGGCACTGGACAGTTTCAATGAGATCATGAGGGAACTGGGCGTGCCGTTGGCACCGGAAAAGACTATGGGGCCCTGCACGGCTCTATCCTTCTTAGGTATTGAATTGGACTCCCAGTTGATGGAGGCACGACTTCCGGTAGACAAAAAGCATCGAATGTTGGGGCTGCTGGCAACGATGTTGGCAAAAAATAAGATCACGGTGAAAGAAATTCAGGTGCTGCTTGGTCACCTCAATTTTGCGTGTAGGGTGGTGAGAGTAGGGAGGATGTTTTGTAGGCGAATGTGCAGGGCACTAGTGGTGCAGCGGCCTCGTACCATCATGTCCGTCTGTCAGCGGGAGTGCGGGAGGACTTGAGAATGTGGCAGTTTTTCTTACAAAACTTCAATGGCATCCATTTAATGAGGGAGGCAGACATGCTTTGGGATGTCCAAATATTTTCGGATGCGGCAGGGAGCACAGGTTTTGGTTTGTATTGGCAAGGGAGGTGGTGCGTGGAGCAGTGGCCGCCAGAGTGGGTAGATGGGGGCAGGAGCATAGCCTTTTTGGAGTTCTTCCCTTTGGTGGTAGCGATCACCTTATGGGGTGATTTGCTGGCGCACAAGAAGGTGACCTTCAGAATTGACAACATGGTGGTAGTTCAAATTGTGAACCGCCAGTCTGCCCGGGATGAACAGGTTTTGAAACTGTTGAGGGTGTTTGTGTTGGGTTGCTTACGGTATGATATCGCCTTTCGCGCAGTGAATGTGCCGGGAGTGGACAATGACATAGCGAATGCTTTGTCTCATTCACAGTGGGGGAGATTCCGTGGGCTCACCAAGGACGCGGATGGGACTCCGACCAGAATGCTGCAGCATTTGTGGTACGTAGGCAACACAGGATGTTGCAGCTGGTTTTAGGTTCTCTGGCGCGATCCACGAAGGCAGTGTACAGGACAGCATGGGTGGAATTTTTGCGCTCAGCAGTGATGCGGCGGAACTCCCCTGTGGCTCGACAGGAAGATGTGATTCAGTTTATATTGGATCTGATTGAGAGGGGTTTGACTAGGGTTACAATAGCGGGCAAGCTGGCAGAGATTGCTTTCGTCTGGAAATTGTTGTGGGGTTATGCACCCTCCGTGGGGGAACTTGGGACGCGCATGTTGGAAGGTTGGGCCCGGGAATGCGGCCGGGCAACCAGGGTTCGGAAGTCTCTGTCTTGGGAGCTTTTAGAGAGGGTGCTGGGGATTTTGCCTGGGGTATGTTCTGACGATGTGGGTGTTTGTCTGCTTTCCACATTGATGTCCTGGATGTTTTTTCGGGGCCTTTCGGGTTTCTGAACTGGTGAGAACGAAAGCGGAAACTGGGTTTTTGTGGAGTGAGGTGTCTTTTTGTAGGGACAGGATCGGCATTTGGCTGAGAAAGTCTAAGACGGATCAGAGGGGAGGGGGAAAATGGGTTTATTTGCAAGTGGGAGAGTCTTGCCCTTACCGGTGGGGTTTGAGGTGGAAGTCTTTGACGGGGATACAGTTGGTCTAGTTTTTAGGCACGGGAATGGACAAGGTGTTAGAGCCTCGCAGCTTTTGGCGGTGCTGAGGAAGGTGCTGGGCGGGCTGGGGATCGAGGGGAAGGGTTTTGGAACCCATTCGTTTTGGATTGGGGCAGCTTCTGAGGCGAGTACTCTTGGCTGGGGGCGAGGGGACATCATGAGGTTGGGTAGGTGGACCTCTGACTGCTTTCAGCGTTATGTGCGCAGCGCATCTGGGGGGTTGTAGCGCGGTTGTGCTTGTTTTCCTCTTGTTTATTCATGTTTTTTGTTTCAGGTTCGGTGCTGGGTCCCCTCGCCAGGGAGATGTCCATTTGGATTGTTGGCCATTCCTTTGTGAAGTGGGTGCAAATTCAGGCCCGAGCCAGCTATTTTGGGGAAAGCCTGGGTTTTAATAAAGAAATGTTTACAGTTTGTTGGAGGGGATGGGGTGGTATGCTATGGAAGGAGTTGTTACATGTTCTCAACGGGAATTTGGTGGTTGGTAGGTGCCCCGATGTTTTGGTGCTTCATTTGGGGGAGAATGATAAGGTGAGGGAAACTGGCCTGGCGTTAATGAGATGTATGAAGGGTCAGTGGTCCGGTTGTGCCGTAGTTTGGACAGAGTTTGTTCCTCGTAGGGTCTGGAGGGGGGCGGTGAACCCATGGGCGGTGGACAAGGCCAGGCATAAACTTCATACAGAAATGGTGCGATTTTGTCGTCAGTTGGGTATTTTCAGGATTTCGCACAGGGATATTAGGTATGACATGCCGGAATTTTTCAGAGGTGATGGGGTCCATTTATACCGGTTTGGCATGGACATGTATTTATTGGAAATGAGGGGGGTTTTGGCCAGACTGTTGGGCGTTCATAGACGTTGAGGGGGGGGGGGTTCCTAGGAGGCAGGGGGGCAGAAAAAGGGGGGAGGCGGCGTTTCCGCCTACCCTCCCACCTTTTCCTGGGTGGTGGGGTTGTTTAAAGTTAGCCAGGATTGGCTGTAGTTTTTAGTTAAATGTTGGTAGTTTGTGAGCAGGAGCAGGAGAAGGGTAACCAGGTAGTCTAAATTTAGATTAGAGGATTTGTCTTGTGCTGGCTTGCCCCCCTGGGCAGATTGGGAGGGGGAGGGGTTGGCCGGCGATCGGCCATTTTGGGTACATTGGGCTACATTGGGACTAGCCCAATTGTAGCCCAATTTTTGGTTAGTAGCCCAAATGGATATAGGGCTTTTTCGCGCCTCCCCAGACACCATTTTAGGTTTGGTGACCTGGTGGCTGGGAGTGTGACGTAGTGTAGGTTTTTTGTCCCCACCCTCCCTCCCTAGTTTTTCTGTTTTGGGGGTGTTTTTTGCCCATTTTTGGGGTTTTTCTCAGCGGCGGTTGTTGGAACAGGTACCTAGGGTCTTGACAAGTTGTATATTTTGTCGCTTGGAACAGGTGCTGGCGGGGTTGTTTAAAGTTGGCCAGGATTGGCTGTAGTTTTTAGTTAAATGTTGGTAGTTTGTGAGCAGGAGCAGGAAAAGGGTAACCAGGTAGGCTAAGTTTAGATTAGAGGTTGGTTAGTTACAGTTGCACAAAGGCAGGTAGGGATTTGGGTCATGGGAGGTTAGGATTTGTAAATGCTATATTGTGTAGGATTGTGTAATATTATTGTTATGGAATGTTATGTTGTATTTTGCGGGGTGGGGGATTTGATGTGGGGATCGTAGGGGTGGGGGGGGGAACAAGGGGTCCAGAAATTCATGTCTAGTGAGGTTTTAGTTTTGGAAGGCAGTTGCCAAGGTTATAAATTGTGATATGCACCTGTTTCAATAAAGTGGCCTTTTACACACACAAAAAATTGGTCTTGTGCTGGCTTGCCCCCTCCCTCCCAAAGTTTGAAGCTGCAGCCACAGATAGCGGCTGCGCCATGGCTGGGCTCCACTCCAACTCATCCTGAGTTGGGGGGTTAGAGCTAATGTGGAGCTCTGGGTCCAGGCAGTGCACGGCAAGGTCATCATAGGGGAACGCAACAAAGGAGTCAAAGGGGAGATTAGTGGTAGGAACGGGCACTACTACCAACTGGGAATGAAAGTCCCGCCTTGCGGATCATGCTATCTGAGTGCTTGGCATGTGATGCCCTCTTTGTTTCACCAGATTTTTGCTGTCACTCCACAGCAACAATTTCAAGCAGTAGTCGCCCCTCTTCTCACCTTTCCTGAATTATTTGCAGCGGGTCATGCTGAGAAAAGAAAATTAGAATGTTGCACAGACTTAATGTGTTTTGGCAGCCGCATACAACAAAATAAAGGATGCCGACGCCATTGTTAAAGTTCTAGTGCAGTGTGCCTATTTTTTTTATTATTAATTATTTTTTTATTGGCATTTAGTCTCAATTACAACACATATTATCATACCACCAAGTACATTGCAGTATCCTGTTGTGTGACATTTACAATTGTGAGGGTACCCCCGCACTTCACATAAACAAAGGAAAAACAGCTCGGAAGATTGTGGTGTGTTCCGACTTTAGTGTCAACACTTTATAAACCTATAATCAACTGAAACAAAAAAAACCTCCCTAATCCCGTCCCGTCCTTGGAGCAACATGATATATACAGTCATGATCACCCTCGATGCAGCGTGCATCATTTACTGGGGTATCGACATCTACCGGTCTGAGTTAGTCACAGTCGCATCGCTCTGTGCTGTACCCCCCCGCCCGGCCCGCTGGGAGGTCTGATCTTGGTCCCCCTGGAGATCTATTTTCATGGAATTCCACGCCATCCTATCGTCCTCTGCTTTGTTGTCCTTTCTCACAGATTTCATCCTAATTATCTCCGCCAGTGCCCACTCCTTCATATCCCTTAGCCAATCTGTATATAACGGGGTTGGGGTTGCATCCATTTAATAACTACTCGACGTTTAGCCAACACCAATCCCAAATTCACAAATTTCCTAGACAGTGCCTTATTTTTAGGGTAATAGGCCCAATAGCACCTGTCTGATCTCCCGTGATATAGTCCAACCCGCCGCCTCCCCCAGTCATGTCAGAACACCATCCCAGTAAGGCGGGAGTCTGGGACACTGCCAGATCATGTGTATAAAATCCACTTCCCTCGTAGCACATCTTGGGCAGGTGTCAGTGGGTGTGGGTATATCATGTGAAGTGTGCGCGGGGTCAAGTACACCTGGTGGATTGTAATGAAGAAGTTTAAATCTTGCGTTAGCATTAATCTTATGGACCCCTTCATGTACCTTTCTCCTTTCCGCCTCTGTCAGAGGCGAGGGTAGTATTGAGTCCCATTTATGGTGTAGTCCTAACGGTTCCTGTGAGAGGTCATCTCGTAACGCGCGATAAAGGTGAGAGACGAGGCGCCGTCCCTGCGCCATATAAAGCATTGTCACTAGTATGTGCGTTTTAGGTGGCTCGGAGGGAAAATTCGGCCATAGCTCCCGAGCTACAGCTGAGATTTTTGCATATGGAAGGAATTGCCCTGTCCCCAGGTCAAACTCAGTTCGTGCGGCATCTTGCGTTATGAATTGTCCTTCCCTATAAAGGTCCCCAAAAGTAGACAACCTCCCTCTTCCCAAAGTTGGATCGACATGGAGTCGGCAATTGCAGCAAAGGGTCGGATCTCCCAGAGCGGCATATCTGGCGTATATGGAGCATGTCGGACCACCCGTTGGACCACCCTCTCCCACAGTGCAGTTACATGACGGATTACATACGGATAGGTTTCAGGGACCGCCACTCCCATCATCAAGAGCCCTGTAAGTGTATGCTTTTGGTATGTCCCAGCCAAAAGGGCCTTTTACCAGTTATCTTCATCGTCGAGCCAGTGAGTTGCAAACCACATGGTTGGTAGTCCCCAACCATATACCCCAGGGACCCATGATTACCCTCAGTCGCATAGCTATGGGCTCCATAGATGTGGCAAATAATAGCATTGAAAGAGGGCAACCCTGACGGGTGCCCCGCCGCAGTGCTATAGATCTGGACACTGTTTTGCCTACCCGTACTCTGGCCGTAGGGGCTGCATAGAGCAGATGACTCCATCTCAGGTATTGCCCCCCAACTCCCATTGCACTCAGGACAGGCCACAAATACAGCCATTCCACAGAGTCGAAGGCCTGGGCAATATCTAATGATACGATCGCAGCGTCTACCTCCAAGAGGGCAGGTGCGTGCCACACATGCGCCAGCCGACGTAAATTATAGGTCGTGTTCCGCCCTGGTATAAATCCCGATTGATCGAGGTGTACCAATCGTTTCATCAACGGGAGAAGGCGCTCAGCCAGAACACCACTCAAAAGTTTGACGTTGATATTCAGCAGTGATATCGGTCTGTAGGAACTGGGCAGATCTGGATCTTTATCCGTCTTAGGATCATGATGACTAATGCCTCATGCATGGTAGGTGGGAGTTCATTCCTTCCCAGTGCCTCGTTGTAGACCTCCGGTAGTCTATCCACCAAGAGCGGCCCAAAGCACCTATAAAGCTCCGCGGGGAGGCCATCGGAGCCCGGGCTTTGGCTGCCTTGAGGCGGCCTATAGCACATCGTAGTTCTTCTTTAGTAATCGGGGTATCCAAAACCTCTCGCTGCTCGATAGTAAGTTGGGGGAGTCCAAGCGCTTCTAAGTTGCTGTCCATTGTCCTCAGGTCGGGGTCAGGGCGGTTAGTGTATGCTCGCTCCAGGTGAGTCGCCAGCGCCTCCTTGACAGCCTGTTGGGTGTAAACCAAGGCCCCTGTTGTATCACTAATCTGTAGTATCTGGGTAGTAGGCATTTGCTGTCTGAGTAACCGTGCTAAGAGTGTCCCAGTTCTATCCCCTTCCCTATGAAGCTGTTGCCTGTATTTTGTATAATTATACATTTCTAGTCTGCGGAGATCCATCATAAGCGCTTCCTTGGCCTCAGTCCACTCTGACAGTTTTTCTGGGGCCGCAGTGAGTTCACTCTCCAACCTCCCCAAATTAGCCTCGTGTGGGGGGCGACATCCCTCTCCAGCTGTGTCCGGACACCGAACGTGGTCTTTATACATATACCCCGGAGCACTACCTTCATCGCCTCCCATTCCACAGCTCGGCTCGAGGCCGAGCCCCAATTTTCCTGAAAATAATTACGTAGTTGTGTGGTGATTGTGTCTACAAAGGGCGGGTCCGTAAGTGCATCAGTGTTCAGTCTCCCGAAAAGAATGTCCTGTCTCACTTTCCTAGTTCTAATAGGACCGGGGCATGATCAGATAGGTATCGCGTCTGTTATGCTATTCCTCCCACACCCAGCGCATGTCCAAGGACAGCAACTAATGATCCAGCCTACTAGAAGTTCCCGTGGCAGGTGTGTGAAATGAATAGTGCCGCGCATTGGTATGGTGCTCCCTCCAGACATCCCGCAGCCGTAGCCCCTGTATCATCCCTCGAAGGGCTGTGGTCATTTTAGGTTTGGTATGTAACCTAGGAGGGTCCCTATCTAGATTCCCATCCAATACACAATTCATGTCCCCGGCCAACAATATTGGAGCTCCCAAATAAGGGGAGGTAAGCGCAAGCAGATCCCCAAAAAAGGAGGCATTATTATCGTTCGGGGCATACACATTAATTAAACAGATTTCAGCCCCATCCAACCTCCCATGTAAAATTACAAACCTCCCATCGGGATCCGTGACATGATGCAGGTGTTGAAACGGAACCCCCAGTGCTATCCATGTAAGGGCCCCCTGTGCAAACCCCGAGTAGGAAGTGGCATAGACTTGTCCCCTCCATCGTTTTCTCAGACATTTTATAGAATCTCCCCAGACGTGTGTCTTCTGGAGACATGCCACCGCCACCCTATATCTTTTCAAATAGGCAAATATTCATCTTCCTTTCTCAAATGTGGCAATTCCTCGCACATTCCATGTGATTAAATTATTCACGTTGGCCCTCTCAACATTTTGCGTTCAACACTCCATCTCATAAATTGTAAGCCATTACGTAGAAGGTTTATCTTTAGCAACAGCACAAACAGTACAATATTACCAATCAGATGAACTCTACAAAGGACGGTTTGGTGATAATCAAACAAAAATACCCCGACTTCCCTCCCCCCCCCCCCCCACCCCCCCCCTGGGCAAAGTCACATTCCCCACCCTGGCCATACAGAACCCAGTGTAGGTAGGTAGGTGTCGCCCCATTCCCAACTATAACTCCTCAATTTAGAACCCTGACGGGGTAGAAAACAAAGAGAAGTCAGTACCCTCCCCTCCCGACCCTTCCCCAGTGAGTAAGTGGATGGTTGGCTGTCGAGGTGTGAGGACAAGCCTCCAACTCCAGCAACAGGCACCAGCCTCTAGTGGGGGGTTTGAGCTCCTGCCATCAATAGTAAATCTGTGATAGACTCCACAATATGTGAACAGTTCCCCCCCTTGACCCTAATAGTACAGTCTTACCAAACACCCAGCACATACTTGCCGCGGAAGAATTAAAAAACCCCAGCACAGTCTCAATGCAGGTATCTGTATCTTCGCTCACGTTAGTGCTTAACGGGTGTCCCGGTGACGAGGGACGTGAGTCTGGCACAATATGTGATGCCTGAGGTGTGCCGTCCAAACATACCCGGATACGGGGGGGGGCTGTGGGTCATAGCAGCATCCAGCGACTTCCCTCGTCGGCGACTACCTCTGGACTGACTACGAGTTCCAAGCTTTTTGGGTGTCATCATCGAGGGTACCAAGCAGGCCCCTGGGGAACCTCTTGCATCTAGCCAGTCTAACGCCTCTCCTGCCAAAAAAGAGCAGAACGTCTTGCCAGCATGTTCCACCCGGAGCTCCGCCGGATAAAATAAGCTGTAGCGGAAGTTCAAGTCTTTCATACGTCGTTTCTCTGTTAAAAAGGATCGCCTCTGTTCCTGCACCCGCTGTGTATAATCCGGGTAAATTAAAATTTGTTGTCCCTTATAATGCAGTTGGCCTTTGTTGCGGGATAATTGGAGCAATATGTCCCGATCTTAATAATTAAGAAAGCGGGCAATTATAGCTCTGGGAGGCGCCCCCGGCTTTGGAGGGGGGACCAGCGCACGGTGCGCTCTTTCCACTGTAAAGAAGCGCAAAGGTTTTGTCAGAGCTAACACACCGATCAGCCACTCCTCCAGAAATAGCTCCACCGATGGGCCCTCCGCCTTCTCAGGGAATCTGATAAAACGGAGATTGTTGCACCGCAATCGCCCCTCAGCATCCTCTGCCTGCGCATCTAGTCGCACCAGTTTTTGTTGCATGCTGATCACTGTGTGTTTAAGTTCATGCATCTCTGTTTGTAATGTACCCACGTTCTGCTCAGTGGTCATCACACGGTCCGCAACCTTCCGTAGATCGCAAAAGAACAGGTTCAAATCTATGGCTACGGAGTCAATTTTGGTGCTCAATTCATTACGCAATGCATGATTAGCCGTGAGCACCTCCGCTATGTATGGAGGGAGGTCATTCTGCGTCGTCCTTTCCGGATCTGCGGGTAAGATTGGTAGTGGGGCCCTGGGGTCTGAAGGCAGTGGCTGGGCGTAATTAGAGATCTTGTTGGTCTGGGCCATTTTATTCCCTTTATCCTTGACCATAGCGATGCGTGGTTAAGCAGTACCAGCAGGGAGGGTTCCGGTTGTCGCGTAGTAGTGATCAGCATCAGTTGAAAACTAGGGACCTGGCATTTGAGTGTAGGCTGATAAGTCGCCACTGCGTAGTGCAGAGTGGTAATAGTTAACTGCGTGGAAACTACAGCCACCGATCACCACCGGCAAGGAGAGAGTGTCACAGGCTCATGCACCATGCACTCAGAGGGCTCCAGTAATTAATATAGGGCGTGGAGGGCCAGTCGCAGTTCTCCCTTGTAACACTACAAGGCCTACAGGGTCGTCAGAGGCTGCAGAGGCCCAGAGCACTGTCAGTGTGTAACAGAAGCCGATCCCACCCTCTCAGCTGGGCCACTGCGTGGAAAGGAGCAGTCGGGCATATCCCCCCGGCTGGGGCGCCGCCATCAAGCAAATCACCCAACAGCTCACCCGGTGACTCGCAGGCGACGCAGGCCATGGATTTTGGCAGCAGGCCTCGGACAGTGCGACACAGCACAGGCCGCCCTCCGCGCCTCGTCCGAATAGGCCGGGTCACAGCAGCCAGGTTCTCCCCTGAACACGGTTGGGCCACAGGAAGCCACCACCCTGCAGACGCGATGCCAAGGGTAAGGAGATCCTCCACTCGAGCAGCCAGCCACAGCATGCCTCAGTCCGCCTCACATCAGCCAGGGGAGGATCGTTTCCCGAGTCCCACACCGGCCACGGCAGGCCGGGAGTACACGGCGCACCTCCGGGGCCACCCGCTGTAAGCAGCCAGCAGCAGGGGTCCCGCGAAGTCACATGGCAGCCCGCCTCCAGTTGTGCAGTAATGGCCCAGGTCCAGGGCCCGGGTACAGCAGCTCCCAGGCCGGGTCGGCCCCCAAGCCACCGAAGCCGGCAACATGTCCACGCTGCTGCTGCAGGCGGGTATCCTCCGCAGCTCATCACACCCCAGGATAATGTTTCGGCCACACACCGCCGGGTCAAGAAGGGGGTGAGTAGAAAATACCTGGCAAATTCAGGTCTGATATCACGTTCATGATGCTTTCAGGATGTGTAGATAGCGGGAGTTCGCGGGCAGTGCGACTATTCCACCATTTTGCTCGGCCACGCCCCCTGCAGTGTGCCTATTTATAAAAACAAATGGTGCCATCCATCTCTATGTCTTATGGGTGAGCCGCGCATAAGAAAAGAAAAGCACAGCCGCAATTGTTGAACCCGAAGTGTTCCATGCTGGTGAAAAAAAAGCGCTGCTTAAAAAAATAAATAAGAGAAAGCCCAGAGCTGTGTTGCTTTAAAAAACGATTAGGGTGTATGCATCGTTAATGACGGGGCCGCCATTGTTGAAGTGCTGCTTAAAAAAAGACAAGCAGTTGCAGGAGAGCGCATTGTGTGTGCAACAGGAGAAAGTAATTTCAGAAAAGAGTGCTCGCAGACTGTAAATAAAACATACTGAGTAACAACGCATGTTACAAGGGTATTCCTCATGGAAGGTTACAACAGGAGAAAAGGAGGTACTAAGGTGGAACTACGAAGCTTATTCATGAATCAAAAGCCACCATTTACAAAGGACGGTAACAGGAGCCAATTGAAAAGATGGGCGGTAAATGGGCAGAGTTTCAAGCCCATACTTAAATACTGCATGTCTCGAACAGACAGCACAAGCGCTGACTAGGCGAGACCTAAAAAAGAGTGACAAGCATATGAACAAATGAAAATTAAGGGCGGGCTGTGAGCCACTTTTAAGATTATTATTTTTTTAAATACAAAAGACTTCGTAAGCTCAGCTCAAGCGCAGTGAGGGCAAAACCATGGTGCAGTCATAGGTCAAAACGAACTGTATTTCTGTTGCAGATATCACAAACACATCAGTGTGTGTGGGAACAATGCACCCCAAGACAATGTGTCTCAAGGCCCGCACAACTTCAGGAAACCATTGTCGTAGGCATAATGGCAGCACAGAGGTTCTACAAATTAACGGTCTAAGGGCCGTCCTATGGAATGCGGCGCATTTTCGTTGTTAGCACCAGGCACACCTTTTAAAAGATGCACCCTGCCCAAACAGGAGAGTGTGCCATATTACAATTAATGCACTGCCCTCCGGGCAGTTGCAAACTTCTGCTGCCATGGGGACAATGCAGTAAAGTGAAATACGAAGCGGCTTTGAAGCAGCGGCTCCGTGTTTCAGTGTTCAGGTGGCAACTCGCCCGCAATTTGAAGGGGCAAGGGGATGTCTGAAAGGTCCATTGGACCCTCTTTCCCCCCTCCATTGGGCTACCATCAAGGGCACACAGACAGTGCACCACCTTTTAGGTGGTGCATTGTCAGTATGCCTCCTGACAGCTTTTTTGCCTCTGCTCCCGCATCTGCAATACGGCGCAGGCGCTGTGGGAAAGGGATTCCCTCATTTGTATGGAACCACGCCCCCATGCAAACAAGAGAACGCCCTCAGATGATAGCGCTGGTGCTCTATGTGTGCCAGAGACATCGGTATTACAGAAGGGGACACACAAAATCTACGGCCCATTCTGTACTACCAAAATGCCCCAGGGAAGGCAAAGGTGGGTACAAACGCCGGTTGTGCCCCCAGGGCACTCAGGTAATATGGACCCAGATATCTCAAGCACTTCGCTTCTTTATGCCTCACAGATCACCTTTTTAACCACTAATTTCTCGAAAACAGCTGATCAGATTCACACCAAACAAAGCAAAAGCACTTCCTTGAGTTAAGGTCTAGTTTCATGCCTAATTTGGTGTTTTTTCAGACACCAATGTTTTTCTGAATTGAGGAGCAAAGAATGCTATAGGAATTAAAATGGGAAAAGTCACTTTTGGAACCCCTATTTCTTGGTCCTATCTTTAAAGATCTGCATTAAACTTGCCATGAAGAAACATTTGTGCAGATTGATTAACAGGCACCAAAGCTGTTAAGAAAATAAAAAAATGCCTTTCCTATGGAACCTCTGACCGAACCTTAACTAGATTGGTGCTATCGCTGCCAGTGCACACAACATGGTGCAGTGGGTCAGCCCACTTCAAATATTGGCTGTCTTGACTACCAATGATGGCATTTGACTTGTGCAAATGTGTACAGCTGCCTAAAAAGTAGTCACTTCATTGTCCTGTCTGGTAGGCAAAACACATTATCATTTCTTCTACCAATTCATGTGTTTTTTAAAATATATTTTTGGGATGTTTAATTTTGTACTTATGTTTTGCAAACATATGCGTGTCACAATTAGAAAGCAGCATTTTTTATATTACTTTTACACTAAATGCCTATTGCACGTTTGCAAAAAACGTATACAAAATAAAATATATCAAAGTATTTCCAAGCCCCAATCTATTGGCTTTGCACGCAAGTTTGTAACCTGTTTATCTATCATGGTGGAACAGGATACACAGCTGTGACTAGGAACAGGATAGCTGTGTTTTGTGATATCAATTATTGTTGCACTCTTGCCTTTTCACTTTGAAACATACCATACAAAGCAAAGACAATGATGTGCCAAAAGAACACCCAAGTGCTGAGACCAGAGCAAAAGAAGAGTGACAGCTCTGCAATAGATAAAAGTGCGCTGTTTATGACTCCTCTCATAATAACGCACAGCAAGACAAAATCAACATAAGGCAGTTAAAATCAGATGAGTCTCAAATTAAGTCATAGGAAAGGCTATTCATCGTCACAATATTAAGATTGCAGCTGGCACAACCCTACTGACTGAAGCAAATGCCGTGGTCACACAATCTGTGAATATGGCTGACATCTTGGAATTGTCAGAGTTGAGCAAAATGAATGAGCATCTTTCGATTGGCCCTAGCACACAATAAGGAAATTACAGTTATTAGAAGATAGTTTCTGAAATTAAGAAGGCAAACAAAAACAGTGGTAACTTGTGTACAAACACATCTACATATAATAGTTTCTCTGAAATTCCCATTTTAAGAAATTTTATTTTTACCAATTGTTTACTGAAAACAAATAGGAACTTCAGCCTTTTTAAGGATGGTCTTAAGGGAACGGTTTCAAAATAAGTGAATGTATCTGTATCAGGACCCCAAATGCATAGGGGGAAAACACAATTATTTATAAACTGAGTGGTTTAGAAAATCTGGGGCATATCAGCAAGGCGAGGCGATAGAATTATCGACGCTTTTGCAGCTGTTTTCGGCCGAAAAGCGGCGATAATTTTATCGCCTAATTAGCAAGCTCACGCTAACGCGTGAAAACTTGCGTTAGTGTAGGAATTCCTAACGCCCAGCTTTGCATCTCTAATGAGATGCAAAGTGGGCGTTCCTGACCTGACATGACAGGGGAAATGTCGCTAAGCGACATTTCTCCTATCATCAAGCCCCACGCTATGAAGCATAGGGCAAGAAAAGTAGCGATAACCCCTGTTATCGCTACTTTCCTTACGCCTGCTTCAGGACTGACTTAGCCATGATATCCTATGGAAGGTGGATATATGGCTAAGTTTGTGGGGCTCTATCAACAAGCTAACGCCACATTGCGTGAGATTATCGCTGGGTTTCTAGCGATAATCTCACGTTAGGCAGTTAGCGTGAGGATTTTTATCGCTTTTGAGATAAGCGTTGCTAATAGCACGCTATCTCAGCGATAAAAATCCACGCTAGCTGGCGATAATTATCCTAGCGCTAAGTGAGCTTAGCGATAATTATAGCCGGTTGTTGCTGATATGCCCCTCTTTTTGTTATAGATCTAGGAGGAAGATGCATAGGTTTAACGTGAAAGCAAAATTGTTTTTTCAGAAAAATATAGGGGCATATTATCAAGAACCTGCGTTGAAATTATCGCCGCTTTAGCGGCAGAAAACTGCCGCTAAAGCGGCGATAATGGGCTTGATAATATGCCCTTGTGAATTTCCATAGAAGCCCAGGTTCTGGGGTGAACATGGACTTCTTTGGGAATTCTCCAGGACATATTATCAAGCCCATTATCGCCGCTTTAGCGGCAGTTTTCTGCCGCTAAAGCGGCGATAATTTTAACGCCGTGCTTGGTAATATGCCCCATAGAAGCTTTACTCCAGTATTTGAAAATTCATTGCCACGTGGGCCTATTGACGAGAAGGATAGAACGGATCATGATATTGCAAGACAGATACAAGAAAACACCACTGAACTAGGTTCTGGTGAGAAACTCACTTTTGAAAGAAAGATACACACGGTGTAATATATAAGGCAAAACTAGTTTACAATAACACGTCTTAATTATTCTCTCATGCGTGTTGGTGTTAAATTGAATTTTAAAAGTATTAAAGTGTATTAAAGTGTTTCAGCTCATAATATAAAGCACACCTGCCTTTCACACATACAATTTAAAGCAAAATATAAAAAGAGTTTAAAGATGGGTTTAAAAACGAAGCTAAAATACTGTATACTCTAAACCAGAAACAAGTATTTCAGGCCCAAGTAGTCCACGGACGTAAAACAATAGCACTAAGCTGACAGCCGAGGCGACTCGCAATTTTTTTTTAAAAACGGGATAACAAGCATTAACACTAAAAAAAGTATTCTTGTTAAACAGTCTGAAGTTTTGTGCGGATGTCCGAGCTGAGTCTCAGGTATAGGACTGTTGCCTGGTCACATGTTCCACAAAGTCGGTAAACAAGAAGAATATTTGGTCGGCCTTATTTCCAGGATGCTACTTGCGTAGGATCTTGGAGGCATATCAACAAGGGCTTTATCTCCGCTTTTTTGGCTTTAAAAGCCAAAAAAGCAGAGATAAAACTAGCACCCTATCAACAACAGGGTGCTAACATGCAAATTCGCATGTTAGCACCCTTTTACTCTACGCTTCCCCTTGCATCTCTAATGAGATGCAAAGGGGGCGTTCCAGACTAAAATAATAGGAGAAATGTCGCTAAGCGACATTTCTCCTATTATCAAGAATATCGCTAACCCTTTTAGAGACAAAAAAAGCAGCGCTAACCGCGGTTAACGCTGCTTTTTTACGTCTGGTATTTTTCTGACTTACCCATGATATCCTATGGAAGGAGGATATCATGGCTAAGTTTGTCTGTCCCTATCAACAAGTTAACGTGAGATTATCGCTGGGTTTCCAGCGATAATCTCACGTTAGCCACTTAGCGTGAGGATTTTTATCGCTATTGAGATAAGCGTTGCTAATAGCACGCTATCTCAGCGATAAAAATCAACGCTAGCCGGCGATAATTATCCTAGCGCTAAGTGCGTTTAGCGATAATTATTGCCGGTTGTTGTTAATATGCCCCTTAGATACTATGGGGCAGATTTACGAGCCCCCTGTGCCACCAGTGCGTCACTTTTTTGACATACTGGAGGCGCATTTCACTTCTCCATAATTACAAGGAGAGGAAAAGTCACCCTGCGTGACTTTTTCTCTCCTTACAAATATGGCCCCTTCACACGCAGCATTTTGCATAGAAGAGGCATTCCATGGGTGTTGCTATGGGTGTTCCCACGCAACACCCATGGAACGAGACACATTTCCAGATTTACGAGTAATCCTAAATCTGGAAGTGCATGTCAATGCTACGCTTCCCCAGGGGAGGCATAGCGAGGCACAACTAGGAGAAATATTTTCATATCTTCTCGTTTTTGTCTCTTTCAAAGTGTGCTGCATTCTACAGCACGCATTGAAAGAGGAAAATGCCTGTAGTGATTGTTTTTGTGCAGGAAGGTGCTCCTTCCTGCACAATAGCAATCTCACCATGATGCAGGCATCCTTGCACCATGGCGCATGGCTGCAGTTTGTGCGCCAGCGCAGGGGAGAGCACAGGAATGTGACATATTATTGTAAATATGTTGCATTCCTGTGCTTCGGAAGTGCCGCAGCGTGGCGCAGCCAAAAGGCTTGCGTTGCCGCATCGGCACTTCCTTGTAGATCTGACCCTATATTGGACCTAACCTTGCTGTAAGGGCCACAAGCTAGCATAACATTTTCCAAGTCCTTTTTTTCTCCACATACGCATTTGTCTGTAACCTCCTGGTTGCATCTGTTTTTATCAAATGTATTTAGGAGCAGGCACCAATCCCCCAGCTAAGGCAAATAGTCTTCTTTCTCTGTAGCTTGATAGCAAAACAAGGTATTGTTGAGCATGCGGGGATGGGTCAAACAAGTCAACGTGGTAACTCTTTTTTAGGTTTCCATGGGAGAGCATTGTTTCTTATAGTTTTAAGATCGAAGATTGCTTATTTATTATGGGCATTTTGCCTTTTGTGCATGACAGCAAATTTAAGTTTGAGGATGGTGCTATGCCCAGTCTCTCTGCTTCCTTATGCCATTGAATCACATAGCTAGAATTAGGCTGCATAGAGAAGTGTTCTTTCCAGGCTTTATCCACAAGGTGAACAGTTCTTGAACTCAGCCCTTTCAGTCCATATTTAATGGGGGCTATTTGGCATTTGGACTCAATGGAGGAGTAGCCAACATCCACCTACAATACCGTTGTCAGGAAGCTTGCTGGTAAATTTAAGTAGTGATTTCAAAAACTTTGTCTTGCAGCCTTCTATGCGTTCCCTTGACCTATGAAGCTCCCATAGCTCTGCTCCATAGGATATTTGGCTTCTCACTTTTGCTTGAAAACCTTTGTCCTAAAACTGTGCTTAGGCACAATCCTTAAAATTGCATTTGTGGAGGCTTCTGAGATACCAATGGGGGTTTGTAGATGGGTTGTACCTATCTAAAGACCTGGATATCTGTTGTAGCATTGAGGATTGTGCTGCAATGCTTTACCCCTGCTGCCTCAGCAATATTAGCTTCTAAAATGTTTCTCCTTACTCTGAGGCCTTCCCTGATCATTCTCCAAAAGGCCTGAATGTGTCTTTCTCAGCACAAATGTTTTCCAGCTCTAGCTTGCAAACTATGCCTTATTTTTCCATAATTAGCAACGTATAACTGTCTGGCTGCCCTTATAACCCGTTCCAGTCATTATCCGAGTCTGAAGGTCTGTTTGTTGTTGAAGGGTCCGGTTTCCACTCTTCCGATTTGGTTTCAAAGTTGAGGTTCCATTTTATTCTAACTTGTCCCCCAAGCTCCCAATTGTGCCATTGCACAGAGTACCACACATTGCCTCTGCCAGCGCCACCAATCATAGTAGTAACAACACAAGTGCTAACATTCACATTCCTACAAGTGTGACAGTACAGACTATTTCAGGCCCCCAAAGCTGTAAGAATGGCTTGGGTGGCAGGTAATATTCATTTTTTATTGTATGTTGAGTTAATAATTAACTGTTGTTGTGGTCATCTCTAAATTGGCCAGACAGCACCACCTTGTGGCAGACTGTCACAGGCCCCAGTGCTGACAATTAAGTGCCGATGCCAAGCACCGGAAACCACCAGCTCAAATTAAGCACTGGTTTAGGCGGGAAGAAATAATTGTTCCCCACTCTCATAAGGACTGTATTTTAGAAGCAGCAAACAGACATCTCTAGATATAAATATGACAGTAATTTTCCAGTTTCAAAATATTCTTTTGTAGTGATTTTCCACTCTAACCTAGACCATTTTTGATGCTGCATGGCTTTAGCAATAAGAGTTGAAAATAACGGGGCCTTATAGAACCTTTTGGACTTATGAAGTATTGCAGATATTCAGATCTGGCAGCCATTATGGCCGCTGCAATTTGATTGGTCGTTCGAACATATGAGCATCTTGACTGGATCAAGGTCCTGAACATGATCAAAAAGGGTGCCTAATCCATCAAACACGTTGTGGCTATGATGGATTAATTTTTTTAATTAAATGTTTTGCATTCATATTATTAACACATATACAAGCAAATATATTAACCGTGGATCATTCTCATTTAGATTGACCTTAGCTAATTTAGGCCAGCATTTTAAAATGATTAATCAACATTTACCATCTTTATTCGTATTACATTTTTTTTTTCTAGGAGAATCTGACCACATTTTCAAATACCATGTGTCCTTGTTTTCGTTCTCATGTGAAATGTTTTTCTTTGTGTGATAGCTGTCGAATCTTTCGATTAATTTTAGCATGTGCACATGCAGAAACAAGCTGTTCAATGTTTCTTATTATGTTGTAGATAACTAAGGGGCATGTTATCAAGGACGGGGTTAAAATTATCGCCGGTTTAGCGGCAGAAAAATGCAGCTAAAACGGCGATAATGGGCTTGATACTATGCCCTGGAGAATTCCAATAGAAGCCCATGTTCACACCAGAACATGGACTTCTATTGGAATTCTCAAGGGCATATTATCAAGCCCATTTATTACCACTTTAGCAGCAGTTTTCTGCCGCTAAACCGGCGATAATTTGTAACGCCGTCCTTGATAATATCCCCCACATTTGTAGGACGATTAGAGAAGCCTCATTGTGAAAGAGCCTAAGAAAATAATGAGTTTAAATTATCTTCGTGTTCCTTAACGTTATTTGAGTGTTTTATGAGAACAGTATGAAGGTGTCTCCAATGTTAGAATTTTGTGATTTAAGCTAGAACAATGTAGATGAGAATTCGGAACCTTTCAGACTTTTCCAAAGACTTATAGCAAAGGAGGGAGCTCTATTTATAGGAGAACTGATGTACTTAACTATTTCTTAAAGTCAACTTTATACTAATTTGCTTTCTTATTGATTACTGATTCATACTATTTTGATGATCTTGAGTTTGTAAATCTTTTTAACCTTTCAATAAACCTGCATGGCTTGAAACTTGACCACTCTCTGTCTTCCTTGTGGAGCCTAATGTGCTTCATGGTATTTAAAGTGTATTTGGTTTGGTGGGCAGCCTCGGTCCTGAATCTCAGTTCACCAGAGAGCACCCTATGCGCCCTGAATATGCACAAAGAAAAGCGCTTTAACAGCTTCAACAGAACAGATGAGTTGCACGAATCATTTATCCCACTAAATGTGCTGCTTTAGTCGGTGTAGGAAGCATGAAATACTGGATAGCCATATTAATTATTCATCCTCGGCAAGCAGACTAGGCCATTGTTTATGTGGATTGGTCTAGGTGCTCAACACGTTTGTCTGCCCTTCCCTTGGAAGTAAACTATTATTATATATTAGCATAGTTATTTCTTTTTATATTTCTGCATGAAAGCCGTAATTCATTTTGCTGGTATTTTAGTGAGAGTAAAGAAAGTGTCAGACGAATATCAAAATAAGTTCACAATTTATTTGGATTAAACAAAGTCAGTGCTTTCTTGCTGCCTTTGTTCCCTCCCAGAGCATGTGGTTGACGTCTATGTTATTGCCTCTTTGTATTGCCAGGCAAGACTGGAGCTCTTGAGTAGATAAACTTGGGGTAAAGAAGACAAATTGGTTTCATTTGCCTGAGAGCTGTAGGCCACAGTTATCAACAAACGCATCTTCTGTGCATGCTTCATTTGCATATCCAAGGCCACCCTGAGCTGAGCGTCTTGAATCTGATTTTCCACAAGATCACATCAAGGAAACTTTCAGAAAAAGGAAACTTTATTCGTATTTGAGCTGCCACTTCAATTAAAAAGAAGATATTTTTACTGGAAGTAAACTTTTCTTTCCAAGGACCTCGTGCAAAAGTTGGCCCTCATTAACTACCTAGTGCAACATGGTGCAAAAAATAGCATCAATGTTCTTATCATTTTAAAAGCTGGTCTGTGCACCAGTAAAGACTGCTGCAGCCATGGGCGTCCGCAGAAATTTTTCCAGGGGGGGGCGAACCTGGCAAATGAAGGGGCGTGGCTAATGTTAATGGGGGCGGGGCTAAAATGGCAGACAATCCGGATCGGGTAATGTTCAGGCCAACCTGAGAAAAACAAGCATTGGCATAGCCAATAGGTCTCGCCTTTGGGACCTTATGACTGACTCACTGACTGAAGAACTTATATAGCGCACTTCTGCCAAGGCGTCTTGGCGCTGGGTAAGTATGATGCCGGCAGTATAAGTATTTAGTTCTGCAGCAGGTCCCAAAGGCGAGACCAATTGGCTATGCCAATGCTTGTTGTTATATCTGGGCATGTTGAGAGGCTAGGGGACTGGGTCTCGATGTCAGGTTGGGAGCACAGCAATGACCTACTCAATTTGAATGCGTAGATAATACAACCGGAGGGGTGAAATGAAAGGTTCACTACCAGGAATAACAGGAAAGTAGAAAGTTAGGCTGGTTAGAAAGGTAAGGAGGGGTAGAGGCAGGCATGGTGGTGAGGGGAAAAACAGATGCATGCTAGGAGAGCGCTGTGAGGGAGTGAGGCGAAATGGGAAGAGGCACTGAAGGTGGGTCGGGTAAAGACCGTAGTAAGGCAAACAGAAGGGTAGCGAGGGGTGAAGGGTAGACAAAGAAGTGAGGTGTAGAAGTAAAAGATTCAGGAGCAGAGACAGGTAAATCAAAGCTGGAGAGGGGAGAATAACGCAGTCGTAGAACCAGAGAGGGCCAGGTAGAGAGAGGGAGAGGTGTGTCAGAGACAGGTAGAGACAGCTGAGGAAGAGGGAATAATAACGACTGAGGTACACAGGCGAGGTAGAGGGGTGCGTTGATATAAAGGAAGTGCAGAGATGTGTCACAGATGTTACTGAAGAGGAAAAGAAGTAGAGCTATTGAGAAAGAAGTAAGGCACAAAAAGAAGTAAGGGGTGAACAGAGGTAGAACGAGTGGAAGGGGAGAGAACACGTAGAAGATGAATGGCAGGGTAAAATGAGTGATCAGGCAGTGAGTGTGAGGAGTGGGATACAGAGGCATATGTGGCAGTGAGCGCGAAGTGCGGGGTACAGAGGGATATGTTGTGGCAGTTAGCGCAAGGTGTGGGGTACAGAGGGATATGTCGTGGCAGTTAGCGCGAGGTGTTGGGTACAGAGGGATATAAGGCAGTGAGCGTGGGCAGGGCCGACTTTAGCGCTCGTGGGGCCCAGTGCGATAATGCTTTTTGGCACCCCCAATGACCACCTCCACTACAGGTTCTTCATAACCATCCTTTCACAGCGCCCCTCAAGCCTCCGTAACCATTCAGTCTCAGGTGCATTTAATTCATTTTATAGCGCCGCTCCTATCAGTGTAAGGTGTCACAACACTTTACATCACACAGATTACATAGAGACAATCAATCATAGGTGTGTAAATCAGTGCATAGGAAATGTTACATAAGAGAGAGGACAAGAAGGTGTAGGAGTCACATGTCATCCATACAGGTAGGCAGGATAGTTTAAGAGTGCTTGGTCAGGAGAATCAGAAACCTAGAATTTAAAACCTAGCACCATGAATGGGGGGGTTCTCTTTATTAATAAGAATTGATTTCTACCCAAATCAACCCATTTTGCCACATTAGGATAATGAAAAACTGGGGGGAAATCATAACGCTCTAGCCCAGTTTGCATGCATCTTTGCTAACAGTTACTTGCTCACTGTTCCACATTAGGATTTTAACTCATAAAGAGTTATCAACAATATGGTCTCTCTGACAAAAGTGTGACCCACTGACCTATTTACATTACATTATACGCACTTTGTGAGCTGCACGTTCTTTGCAGCAAGCATAGTAACCCTCTGCGCTACCTTAGGATGAGTAGAAACTTCCACTACACAAAACTTTGATCTCTCCCTCTCTCTAAGGAAGTGCATTAATCACTGCAGTCATTTAGACATTTTTATAGGTGGCTGAAAGTTTCTAGGAGTCCAGGAAAGAAGCAGGTGCTTTTAAAATCATCATATTAGGGCCCCCTACACGAAGTCAGCAGCCGGTGCGGTGGCACCGGTCGCACCGCCCTAGAGCCGGCCCTGAGCACGGGGAGTGGGATACAGGGGGATATGAGGCAGTGAGCGTGGGGAGTGGGGTGCAGGGGGATATGAGGTAGTGAAACACAGGGTCGGGACGTCCTGCCAGACATGATAGGGTGCATACTGGCAGATAGATATGTCATTGACACAAGTCTGTGTACGTTTTAGTGGGATCTGAAATCCGGTCTATGCTGCAACCTCGGTTTTTGACTTGGGAGAATAATGCATCGGCCCCCCCCCCCCCCGAACTTCATTCAGAAGACCCCTTGCTCTCAGGCTACAGAGTGTTCAGGGTTTAGCGCTGGTGGCGCCCTGTGCGACAAAGTTTGTTGGCGCCCCCCATGGGCGCTCCCCACAGACTCCCACACTACTACCCTTTAACAGTACAGTACCCCCTCAAGTCTCCATAACCACTCTCTCTCAGATGTATTTAATAGTGCCACCTGTACCAGTTTAGGGTGTCAGAGCACTTTACATCGCAAACACTACTCAGATGCAATCAATCATAGGTGTGTAAATCAGTGTATAGGAAATGTTACATAATACAGAGGACTACAAGGTGTAAGAGTTGCATGTCATCCATACTGGTAGGCAGTATAGTTTAAGAGTGCTTGGTCTGGAGAAGCACAGACTCAGAAAGTAAATCAGAACCCGATGGTTGGAGGTTACATTTCATAATGATGATTTTTTTTTTACCGAAAGGATCTCTCTGACAAAAGCACTGACCTATTTAAACTATATGCATTTTGTGATCTGCATGGTACACATTCTTTGCAGCACACACATTAACCCTCTGTGATACATAAAATGAGTTAAAAATACCACTTGACAAAACGCCTTTTCTCTCCAGGAAGAACATTAATCACCAAGTTATCTTGACATTTTTATTTTTGTATGACAATTTCGGAGGCCGGCAATGCAGCAGGTGCTTTTAAAACCATAAAATACTTCCAAATAGGCGCCCCCTCGAAGAGTCAGCACCCAGTGCGGTGGCACTGGTTGCACCGCCCTAAAGTCGGCCCTGAGAGTGTTAAAAGGAGGTCTTTATGTCCAGACCTAACCACTCGTGCTTGTGGCGCGCAGCTCAAACCGGCCATTGTCATTCTGTTTGTGGCAATCAGCCGCAGACAGAATGACAATGGGCGGGAGGGGCAGCGAGGAGGAGTGCGAGGCGCCCTGTCAGGGAGTTGAGGCCTCTGGCAGGGAACACCTCTGCTCCCTGCAGGGCCCGTAATCCCGGACAAAAGGCGTCCGTAAAAGCATAAGTGGCCACAGGGGGGGCAAGGAGGAGCGTCCAGGGGGGGGCAAGCGCCCCTCCTTGCCCCCCCCTGCGGACGCCCATGCGCAGGGCCCTCACACACGTAGGGTTCACATGCAAGCTGGCCTGGAGACTTAGAGGTCGGACACACGCGAAAACGGACACAAAAAACACATTCCACAGACAATCAATGGCCGCGCGGCTGTGAAAGTGACACGGACGCGCGGCTCGAGAGTGAAAGGAAACCAGTGGTGCGAACGCGCGCTGCTGCGCGTGCCAGACACGTGCCTTATTTTTTTTAAACGCTAAAGCCAATGGCAGCCCGCAAAAGCAAAACCACACGCACGAGCGTGTGGTCAGCTTCCTGAACCCCATTGCTGCGCATTGCAACGCTAGCCGCGAGACCTAAAAAGGGATCAAGGGACAACCCCAAAAACAACCAATCTCTCTACTTGACTCTTCAGCCAAACTATCAGGGAGAGCCTTGTTGCAGAGATAACAAGTGTGAGCAGATGACAATGAAGCCCTTTCAAATGCCCAATATGGGTTTAGGAGAGGATTGGGAATGGTGGAGCAGTTGCTTAACCTGAACATCCTGATGAGTAAGTATTGCCAGGCCAAGGAGAGGGCATTATATATATGATTTCTCAACCTTAGCTGTGCCTTCAATTTAGTTAACCAGAGAGGATTGTGGGAATGCATAGATAAGTTAGGAGCGCCTAAGGAGAAAGTTGCATTGTTGGCCCACCTACATGGAAACCTAACAGCCAAGGGTCGCTTTGGAGCCAAAGGGAAATTCACTCCACCCTTTGACATTGGGAGGGGGGTGAGACAGGGGTGCATGCTGGCACCATGCCTCTTCTCCCTCTATATCAATGGTGTGGACAAATCACTGCAGGCCCTAGGTGTAGATACCCCCAGGGTTGGGAGGCGTCAAATCCCAATACTGCTGTACCCCGATGAAGCGGCTGTACTGGAACTTACTCCCAATAGCCTGCAGCCTTTGATTAATTCCTTTATGGAATATATGGAGGGAAAGGGAGGAAGATAAATGTTGCCAAAACGTTTACTATGAATTGTGGTCAATGCGTGGTCCAACCAAGCTCTTTTTTATGAAAGGTAAGAAACTACAAAACACTGATGTTTTTAGTTATCTGGGGATCCAGTTCTCCCACTATCTAGATTGGAAACGAAACACAACTATCAGTGCGTCCAGGAATAATAAAGCCTTGCGTAGGTTTGGTTCCAAGTTAGACATTAAACCTATTGCTGAAATGTTAAAACTTCACAATGCATAAAGCACTGCTGCTGCGTCTTATGGCGCTGGGATCTGGGGAATAGAGGACAACCCTCTGCAAAAACAAGGAAATACGTTCTTAAAAAGCCTGTTGGCAGTGCCATCCTCAACCGCAGACTCCATTGTCCCTTATGAACTCGGCATTGATTATCTTTGTGACATTTTAGACAGCAAATATTTGTAATTATGGCTCTCTATATGGTGTAAACTGGAGACCCAATTTACTGGCAACATTATTAGAGACTGCATGAGCTTAGACCAGGCAAACAAAATCCCATGGCTACATTTTATTAAAAAAAATCCCTACGGCACCTGGGGCACGAAGGAAGGGACCTAAGGACTTTCCCAGAGGATATGGTTACCTATTCCAAAAGAGGCCTAAGGGGGTTAGTACTCAAAGCATGCAGAGAAAAAAGGTCCAAAATAGATAAGAATAAGGTCTCAGTAGGACGCTATGTGGACCTAAATGAGGGGACTGGATGTAAGCTGTACCTTACCCGAATTAAAAACACCCACCACAGGTATCTTTGACACTCTTCCGCCTTTTAATCTTCCATCGCAAAATCGCATTTCCAAGGAAAGTGGGATGGGGTACCATAATGCAGAAGTGCCCTTGTGGTAAGCGGTCTGCCCAGTCCACCCAACATGTTATGCTTTTCTGCAGGTTTTATTAATCTCCCAGGAGGTTTTATCTCAGACCTCTTTTTTTAGCTGAAAGAATTATTTATTATCGGCAGGCTTTTAAATACCTGTATGATCTGATTGATGAGAATATTTGTTTTAGGGTTGCCATGTTTCTCTCTTCAGTTAACCACCTCAGAGACGCTATAAATGATATGGGAAACATAAGGAATAAACTTAAGATGATTCAAGTTGGAAATCTATCGAGGCTGTGATCATGGCTGACAAACGATTTCATTAATAATTTTATTGTTTTTGTTATTCTGTTTAGTGTTCTTAAAAATGTTTTTTATATGTAATTGAATGAACTATCTGTAATATTGTCATGCTTTTATGGCTTGTTTTTACGAATCAAATGATTCATGGAAATTAGTCCAACTTTAAAATTTGACTTGCAGACCATGCTAGAATTGCACTTTAGAAATATGCTTAATCTGTTTACAGAAATGTTTTCACGTAGAAAATGAAACATAGAAAAAATGTGCTTTCTGCACAGACGTGAAAGAATCCTTCTAAATGCTGCAAATAATATATTAATTACTCATAAATTTAGACGAAATGATGTATATTAAAGTGTATACGAAGTTATTTAGAAAAAGATTCTGTACTAGCCAATCCTTCTCAAAAGTGCCCTTTAGTTAGGCATAAAAGCCTTTTCTCTTGGCTCTTGCTTATGGCTTGTTATACGCTTATTAGAATATTTTGCCTTGCACCAGCAACTTGCTTACGAACGTGCTGACTTCAAACTTGTGTTTCATTCAGTTCCCTCACCCCATGTTAGGTCATTAACCTTAATACACAATGAGACTTGCTGTGATTGTTATAATAAATAATGATTTAGACATTTTTTGTATGCTTCATCAGAATATTATTTCTAGTTTGCCTCCGCATCTCCGATAAGCCTTTGTCTTCACACTGAAACTCATAGTGCATCTTTTAACTTAGGTAAGAATGTTCTCATGAGAATTTTCCTCCATGTGACAAAGTCCTGAAACAATGTTTAACACTATAGTGATGTGAATGTTTACCGTGGGAATCGGGAGAAGAGAGATCGGAAGTTGACTACACCATCGTACAACCGGTTTCCATTGGAGCTAATACCTAATAGAGTTTTGATACAGTATTGTGTGATTTTATAATAATGAGTATTCCTAGATAGAGTTAGGAGAAGTTCCTGATGCGAGACTGAGAGCCCCAGATCCATCTTCCCAGCCTTGCGACTCTTCTACTGGAGCGTTGATCTTTTGCTTTGTTACCAACAGCTAGTGCTCAAGGTGACTTATTTTCCATTTATCCAGGGCCACCTGAATTATGTGATTGTGTGGCCGCATTGATTTCCGCATAATTGTAGGTTTGCCACATTTGCCACATAATTCATCACCTGCCACATAATTTACAGATTTTAACAACAAAAAAATGTGTTTCTATCTCAAACGGTTCAAAGTTGGGAGAAACACAGTGACACGTGTAGCCACGCGGTGGAATGCCCATTGCAAAGTTTGACTGGCCACCTTTGTGTAGTGCATTGCTATTTTTGGGTGTTAAACTGGCACTAAAGAGGTACAACTAATGCTCAGACAGTGTTAACAAGTTTAAAAATTACAAAATAATGAAGTAACACTAGGACAAAATGTGCCGCAAAATGCAGCATAACTGGCCTTTTCTTGCCAGACAATTTACTCAACATGCCACATAATTTGACTCTCCCCACCGCATAATTCCAGTGACACTGCTTTAATCTAATAACCTTTTTTCCTGATCAATGCTATTACACAGTTCATTATTTCATTGTTGGTTGCTATTGCAACTGTAGGGAACTCGGCTGAGTTTCCAGAACAACTCTTTATGGGGAGTTCTTCTTTTATTCTCACTCTTGCTCTTTTCCAAAAAGGACTCTTCATGGGTTCTACTTAGAATAGGTTAGGTTCCCTGGCTAGTTTAGATTCCTTTATGGAATACTGTGTACTGATTTATGCTGGGACTAAACAATCTTTTACTGATATTTCTGTAATCAGACTGATCTGAATAAAGATGACAAATAAATAGTACTCCTTGAAAATAAATAAAGGTGTTGAAAACTTCACCAACCTCTCTTCATTGACTCGGCATTTAAAATTCTAACTGTCGATGATAAATGCATAGTTTATGTTTTTGTTCCAGCTTCAATTCACAAACAGTGGCAAAGGTCCATTGACCTTCCAAGAGCCAGCAGGATTTCCCAAGCACAAAGTCTGTAGATTGGGTATTTAATCTTAAAACCATACTTGGCTAATCCTCAGGCTCCCACAAATTATATGGGAAACATAAAGCATTAACTTGATATTATTCAGTTCTTAACTTTTGGATCTTTATCAAACCTGTGATCATGGCTGAAAACAATTTCATTCATAATATTGTTGGGCCCGATTCACAGAACTAACTTAAGACAAAATCCTAAACTTACTACCATTTTGATATTCACAGAAGGTACTTACTCATTTTGGTATTTACAGATGGCACTTACTCATTTCGGTATTCACAGAAGTTAGGAGTCCTAAATGCCTTCTGTGAATACCGAAAGTCTTAAAGTTAGGATTTTTCTCAGTTTAGGAGTAGTAAAGTTAGGACTCCTAACTTTAGGACTCCTAAATGCCTTCTGTGAATACCGAAAGTCTTAAAGTTAGGAATGAGTAAGTGCCTTCTGTGAATACCAAAATGAGTAAGTGCCTTCTGTGAATACCAAAATGGTAGTAAGTTTAGGATTTTGTCTTAAGTTAGTTCTGTGAATCGGGCCCATTGGTTTTTAAAGTCTGTTTAGTGTTTTTAAAAAAAGGGTTTTTTATAAGGAATTGAATGCTTAAATGAACTATCTGTAATATTGTCATGCTTTTATGGCTCGTTTTTAAAAATCGAATGAAGCTTAAGAACTCGATTAGATTTTTCTCACAAAAAACAGCTCTCTTCCATCCAGTATCTTTGGCTTATCTTTGATCTGATATTGTCTGATGGATGCTTCTTTTTGAATGAAACATTAGTATATATACGAAGCATAGACTCTCTAAAGGTCTTTATAGTTCGAACCAGGTTGTGAAACATTTTAAACACCTTGAACCTGTTTAGTAGCTTGTTGTATGGCCCAGTGCCATTTAAAGTCGAATTATCAGTGAGCAACTCAAGGTCTCCTGCCAGTTTCACTTCCCATCCTGATGGGACTGAATCTGGTCTCTCTCCACAAAGGGCCATCCACTGCCAAACTACTATTCACCAATTCTCAAAAAAATGTAGTTCAATTATAACTACCCCCTATCCCCCCCACCCAGCTGTTACTGAAACAGGTTAAATGACAGCCCTTTAAGGGCTCTTCTCCAATAGGGTGCTGGAAGATTCTGCTTTGGATAGACACAGAGGCATGCAATATGTGGAGAGCGGAGCCTAGTTGCAGCAAATGATATTATACTGTGGCTTCACTTTAGACCCGGAATGTCCCTCCTTCCGAGCAGACACCACACACTGCTTTCCAGGCCACGAAGATACCAATCTAAGGAGACCATATGTCCAGCCCAGAGGTTCTCCTCACTCAGTGACTAGAGCCCCAGTGCAGCTCTCTTTGACTACGTTTTTTGTTACTCATGAAGTCTCAGCTTAAATAAGTTTGCCATCCTGTCTGTTCTTATCTAACCAAGAGATATTCGCAGCTGCCATCTTCTCCCTCCTGTTTGATTTAATCATCAAACTGCGTGAATTGCTTTCAGGCAAAATATTATGTTCAGAGGAGATGCTGAATCACAATGCTCACAGCTTTTCTTTAATTGCTCTTTAATGAGTTATATGATTTATCGGTCATCTTACATCATCATTGTGCACAGTAGTTCATTTGTTACCCAGCGACCTCACCAAGCTCTACTACATGACAAGCTTGATGACACTCCAGGCAGAGTTTGATATGCCCCTGTCAATTTCTATAGTAGTTGTCACCTTGACTGCTGATCATTTTTTAACATCATGTAACCGTTGTTTCATATTGGGGCTTTACTTACCTTCCAGTTCATAACAATGTTTCTTTTCGGTTTGTGTAAAACTGTTCTCATAAAAATGTCAGTGGGGCACTTTCGATTCTTTTCTTAGTCACCTCCGAAAATATTGCTTTCTCCCAAGTTTAGTTAAATTAGGGGTCTCTCCAGTTCCATGTTTAAGAAATCTGCTTTTTGTTGTCCACATCAATGGCAATCATTCACAATGCCCGGGTACATCTTTGCTATTCTGGCTGGTTTCTTCTAACCTTCTTGGTGGATTCTAGGCTTCTATTCCATCTTATGGGCATGGCTGTGCTTTTGTGTAGGAAAGTGCCTCTCTTGACATGGTTGGCCCTCACTCTTTGCCTGATGTGATTTCGAACTGTAAGTGCACTGGGTCCCTGCTAACTAGGTCCCCAGTGCCAGATCTCTTTTCCAAAACCTGTACCACGATTGGCACAACTTCAGTTACCCTTGTAAATGTAACCCCTGTTAACTAAAGCATGGGTACTGAAGAGAGTCCTCTGTGGCTGTAGCACTGGTTGTGCCACCCCGAGACCCCTCATCAAGGCTATGCTCTCTGCCATTGTAGGCTTCGTGTCTTGGTGCAGAGAAATCCAAAGAGTCAACATAGCACTCAGCTCTGTGTGCCATGCCACCCATACACTACATAAGATATAGGTAAGTCACCCCTACTACAGGCCTTTAGCCCTAAGACAGGGTGCACTATATCCTTTGTGTGGAGATATCAGCATAAGCAGATATTCCGGAGCATATGTCCAGTCTATTCTGAGATGTTGTAAGTGCACAGGGAACTCATTAAGAGTACATGAGCTGGATACTTGTCAAGGCGCGTTTCATAGCTCCATGATGGCTTCACTGATTCCTAAGTAATTTGGTACCAAACATCTTGTCTTAATAAATCCTCAATGATGCCAGTGGTGGATTTATTAATACATTCACACAGGAGACCCTTTTAGAGGGTCCCCTGAAAACCTACTAAGCACTTGTGTGGTTCCTGACTTGTTTTTGCCAGCCTACCACTGCCAGACATGTTTCTGACCTTATGGGCTGAGAGCCAACACTCTCAGAGGACAGAGACAAAGCCTGCACTGAGCAGAGGTGCTTCACATTTCCTCCAGGACAGGATGGTCTTCCTGAATAGGAAGCTTCAAAGGCGTTACTGCCTTTGAAACCCAAACCAGGAACCTCCAGATGGTGGGGAAAGCCAAGCCCTCTTTCCTGCTCCACTTTTGGTGCTAGGAGAGGCAGGAACATTATTTAGATTAGGTGGAGGGTCCCCACTTAGCCTACACCACCCCAAGGGTGGGGCAGGCGATGTGAATCCCTCTCCTAAAATTCCACGATTTTGGGATGGTGGGAAAACTTCCTATCAGGGCTAGGGTAGTGCTTCTTACCACAGGAAGTGGTCACTAGAGGGTGTAGACACCCGAAAGATAGGTAGCCCATTGGCTACTACCTGTCTCTCCTTGTACTGCCCCTAAATTCAGAATTTAGGTGTCACCCTGAGACCTGAACATCAGGCTCAACAGAGAAGAGAAGACCAGGATAAAGATGACCCGCTGCACGAGAACTGTAGCCCTGGTGCCGAAGAAAAAGGCAACAAACCCTGCCTGCTGCTCCCAGGACTCAACAATTGCTGCTGAAGTGTCATTCAAAAACCTTAAAGAACTCCAAGAACTCCAGAGTACCTCCAGCCTTCAAGAAATCACAGAGAAGCTCCCTTGGAGTGATGGTATCACTCCCCTGCACACCACAGGCACCGATCCTGTGAAGTCCGGTTTGTCGACTTGCTGCTTCCCAACGACCTCGACACAGCACCAAATCGGGAGAAGGTATAACAGCTCCATTGGGTCAGATCTGTTTCCCCAACAAGTTTAGAGTCACCAGGACCTACCGGAGCCGCTGTGTGCCAAAACCCAGGGTACCAGACTTCCAACGGCAAACACCAAGAATGAAAGTCCCCTCTTGACTCCCACAGCACCAGATGCAAGCACCTATTGAAGGACGTCAAGACACTCGAGATCCACTTCCTAAGTGGCTCAGCTGTCCCGAGATCACCTCTGCAAGTTGCCTGCTCCTGACCGCGAGAACCTCAAGATGCACTACGCCCGGCTGACTCTTTCACTCTGCACCCGGCTCCACCTGCCCCAGCACTGACCAACTAGCTCTGCTCTTCTGGTCCCCAGGCCCTTGTCATCTCCTCCCTCTAAGGATACCCACAGGAGTTACCTGTTATTACCTCTGAGCAGTGTATTTTCAAGTGGCCCTCTTCATCTTTGCGCAACAGCTTCCAAGACCTCGGCACTCTGCTCTCGGCCGATACGGGATGCTCCCGAACTTCTCTTTCTGGAACTTTGGACATGGTCCTGACATCGACCTTAAACGAGAAGGTGAACATCATGAAAGAATTGCCTGAATTTCTATGCATTTTTCTGCTTTTACCCCATTGTTTCCTGTGGTGCGTAATTGTGCATAGAAGTGATATATTTATTGAACATTAAAAATCGTATCTCCGAAAGTACTTACCTCTGTGTTCGTGGTCTTACAAATTAAATAAAAATGTATATTATTTTTACAAATTGGTCTCTGATTTATTCTTGAGTGTGTGTCTCATTTATTGCCTCTGTGAGTACAACAATTGCTTAGCACTACCCTCTGATAAGCCTAACTGCTCTCCCACACAACCACAAAAAGAGAGTTAGTATTATCTACTTATACCTCTGTACACCCATTGGGGATTCCCAGGAATCTATGCATAGTTTACTTGATTTTAGTGCACTGTACAGAGAGCCAGTTTCCTACATTTTTGCTACTCCTTCCCTTCCATTCCCCCATATTAATTCAGTGACCAGGCCATGTAGTAAAAAGGGTAACGCAGCAAAATAATATAAAAAGCCGGCATAGGAATATTTTTGCAATCACAATTCGGCCCATCCATGAGAGGGGAAGTTTTTTCCAGAACGGAAGCAACTGCTTTATTGAGGGTATAACTGACCCTAGGTTTCAATCTCTAAGATCCTCATTTCTGTGGTACACCTGTATCCTCAGATATTTAGAAATATCTCTCCCCTATCTAGTCTCATGAACTTTATCTTCTTGGTTTTCTTGGTATGTTCTTAACGTCAGCAAGAAGAGACATGTTGTTCCTATGTTAACACGGAGTCCTGAAATGTACGAGACATTATTTTCCTATGTGTATACCAGTCGCGACCCATGCAGGTAAGAGCGGTGAGGAAATTAAATAAATAATACATTTTTCCCTTATCATAGTCCGTTGAAATCCCCCACACCTGGCCCCACCGCTCTTACCTGTACGGGCCGCGGCTGGTTAATACAGATTCCCAAAATGTCCACAACCCTTTCTCATGTGTTTACGATATTGGGCGAGCTACTGGTAACCCTGGGCGGAGTTCGCACTGTTGCACTACGCAGAGCTACACGAAGTGCAAAAAAAACTCTGTTGCACTACACGGAGCTCCGCAAGCGGCGGAGTACGGTACAAAAATGCCGTTCGTGGTGATTGCACAGTGCCGGATACTTGTCCGCACTGTGCAATCATTGCGAACAGCACCATTCACAGCACAAGCGTACCTTTTTTGCCGCTCGAGTAGATTTTTACTCGAGCGGCAGCTATCTCAACGCGAATGGGCAGTTTCTAAACGCAAGTGGTCGCGACAATACGCAACCACTCGCAATGAGAAACCTGACCCCCCGGGTTGAGAAATCTCGCCGGGTGGTTTATTTTCCACGCTCGCGCTCGCCAACTTGATGTTGGCGATCGCGAATGAGGAAAAATCTCACCGGGAAGTGGATTTTCCTCGCTCGCGTTCGCCAACTTGACATTGGTGAACACGAGCGAGGAAAAAAACTCTGCTCCGCTGCGCGAAGCAGAGTTTTTCGGAACTCTGCGAGCTCTGCATAACGCGGAGTGCGGGAACTCCGCAAACTCCGCAAACTCCGCGAGTGGAGCGGAGTTCACCACCCAGGGTTAGCTAATGGCAGGATCTCTAAGAAACAGTAACACATCAACTGCATGGAGTGATATGGTGCATAACCTAAACAGCTGCTGTATAGCTCGGTTGTGTCCCAAACCCATTATCTTGCACATTAGCAGATCCAGTACCAGTGTGAAAAGCAAAGGAAACAATGGGAAGCCCTGCCTGGTCCCCCTGCCTATCGCCCATTGTTCTGATATCACTCGTCAGGTAGAGATGTGTGAAATGCACAGCACCTGAGGAATGCGCCATAAATCCATGTGGCCTTATAAGTCGGGCAAAGAGCTTGTTGGTTATTGGTTGAGATATGTGCCGCCTATCACTAAGGTAGAGGGTTGTATGGAAGAAGCACAGCCACGTGCATAAGCCCTTACTAAACATTAGGAATCTTAATACCATGCATGTTTGATTAGTAACGGGGCTCCATGTGGGCTCAGGGGCAATTGACAGAGTTTCATGAATCTACACTTCCATTGACACACTCTTTATAAATGACATGTCTGGCACAGAATACAGATACTTTGTGGATTAAATAATTTGAATATCGCAAGAAGTATTTCTGGGAGGGGCTTATGCCATCCATTGGCTTTAGTGTCTTTTCAGAGGCACTAAACAAAATGTATATGTAGTGTATTCTTTTGTTGTACATCCCAGCTCTGCTCACTGCGGGCTGACCGACTAAGTCACCGCAGGAGACCCTTTAGTGCCACAAGATTGCACACTGGGCAGCCTAGTGTACAGAGACCCCTTTGGGGTCTCGCTCGTCACTTCTGGCCGGGGTGTGGTTGGGGAGAGGTATAAATTCCTCCCCGCCCACCTGGCAGCCTCTTTGTCCCCTCGCCCTGACGCCGATTCGGTCCTGTCCCCAGGAGCTGCCTACTATTGCGGTGAGTGTTAATCCCCCCCTCCTCCCCCGAGGCTGGGTTGCTCAACCCGGCTTCGGGTGTGACGGCGGCCCGTCAGTGAGGGGGGAAGGGACAGCTCCTGGAGGGCTATGGCAGCGGCACCCATCCCTTCAGGGCCAGCACTGGGCTGACCGGGTAGGGGGCACAGAGGTGGAGGTATGCGGAGTGCTCTTCAGCTCGGGCATGCAGTCCGACGTGGGCCCACAAGTCCTGTGGGCTGATTGTGTGTGGCCCCGGGGGTGTCTAGTTGTGGTGGGGGATGCTCCAGCTCGGGAAGCAGTGAGAACAGGCTGTGCCTCTTGAACGCCCTGCGGCTCGCTTTCCGCACGCGCGTGCCTCCCACCTTCCGGGGGTCTCAAATGTGGAGTCCCTAGCGTTGCGAGTTTAGGGGGGGGGGCTCAGTAGGCTACTGGGCGAGAAAGATGCCCCCCCCCGTTCATGTTGTTCTCCCTCTTACATGGCAGGTACACGAGGGCACCCTTGCTTATGTCACATATCCCATGGCAGGATAGTCACCAAAAGGGGGGAATGGCCATTGACATGCCTTGCCAGGACTGGGATAGCCACTCACACTAACTGGCGCCTCTAGGAAGATAAATGTTAGAAACACAGAGTGGGTGTGCTGGGCCCAAAACCCTTCACCAAAGCCGCGGGGGGCATCAGGCTGTCAGGTGTCTTTGAGGGACGGGCAAGGGCATTAAAGGGCCGTAGTGAGTGACACAGCATCTACAGGGATAGAGAAGGGTCCCAGCGGATCCACCAAAGGGGCTACAGCGAAACATGTGACACAGAACCTGGTAGTCCGACACCATTCTGGTGTAAATATCAAGGGTCACAGGTGGATAACAGGGACCGGGCATCTGTGACCAGTCGAAGGTTCAGCAAGCAGAGTAGGCTGCATAAGTTGTCACTTCACGAAAGGGTGCAGTGTCTAATAACGGGCACCATACATTTATTCCCTCAAACCTGTTGTGACACCATTACTATGTTCGCCAGGGATCAATCGAATAGAACTATGAATTGGTCTGGTCAATGTGGCGAAGTAATGCACCCTAGAATAAGACCACAAGGTGCTAAATAGCAACCAGTTGGGGACAGGTGAACTTTAGTGGTCTGAATTCACCCCCCGGCTCCCGTGGCAGGGAGCTCGGTCGGGGGAGGCGATGGAGCCTGCGCACAAGAGGTTCATCTGCGCTATGTGTAAATTCACTGAGCAGAGGGGATTTGGCTTCATTAGACTTGGGTGCTACACGCCAAATTCACGGAGTGCTTTGAGGACGATGGGGTACATCTGCCCAGTATAAGCAGGGACCTGTTCTTGCTGGATAAGGGGAAAGGCCCTAGAAATAGCAGGATGTAAGTAGGAATGCCGGCCTTGGTGGGGGGCCCTGGCTGCGACAGTCACCACACCCAGGGCTGTGGCGGAGTTAAATGGCGATCCAGAGGCGGAAAGGTACTCAGGGATACCCTCTTCAGGAGCACAAAGGGTTCTGAGGCCGAATATCCCCAGGAAATCTGTGTGGTGGACCCTGGGGTGCGACAACGCCCCATCTGTCCTACGGGCAGTTGGAAACCTGTCCAACCGGGGGTCGCTTGAACTCTCCGCCCCTCGTAGGGGGGGTGTGAGTTATATGGTGGACCAATGGTTCACCGGAAGTGGGAGGGGCTATCCCCTCACCACAACTGCTAAGCACCGATTGGCTAAGGCCACGATGCAAGTTGGCCCATCAGGTGGTAGGCCGCGAGGGGCGTCGTGCCTTTGAATCGCCTGTAAGATAACCAACCATGTTGGCATATTTGGTGTGCTAATAAACCTGCAGCAAATTTCTCCTCCAAAAAGTTGTCTTGTCTGCTTATTTATGCTACCTGTATGTTGCTGCGGGACGACTGGTGAGTGTGGCCGATATTGGCACTATGCGGGCTGAACGCCAAAGTCACCGCAGGGGACCCTCATGAGAGGACAACCCCTTTAGTTCCACAAGATGGCACACTGGGCAGCCTAGTGTACAAAGACCCCTTTGGGGTCCCGCTAGTCACTTCCGGCCGGGGTGGGGTCGGGGAGAGGTATAAATTCCTCCCCCGCCCACCTGGCGGCCTCTTTGTCCCCTCGCCCTGACGCCGATTCCCTCCCTACCGCTTACCCGGCGTATTCAGGGTGGGGGGGAGCAGGATGTTCTAATCTTTTTATTTGTGTTACAGGCGGAGTTACATGGCGATCGAGAGGTGGAAAGGTACTCAGGGATACCCTCTTCAGGAGCACAAAGGGTGCTGAGGCCGAATATCCCTAGGAAGTCTGTGCCGTGGACCCTGGGGTGCGACAGCACCCCATCTGTCCTACGGGCGGTTGGAAACCTGTACAACCGGGAGTCGCTTGAACGCTCCACCCCTCGTAGGGGGGGGGTGTGAGTTATATGGTGGACCAATGGTTCACCGGAAGTGGGAGGGGCTATCCCCTCACCACAACCGCTAAGCACCGATTGGCTACGGCCACGATGCAAGTTGGCCCATCAGGTGGTAGGCCGCGAGGGGCGGCTTGCCTTTGGATCGCCTGTAAGATAACCCACCATGTTGGCATATTTGGTATGCTAATAAACCTGCAGCAAATTTCTCCACCAAAAAGTTGTCTTGTCTGCTTATTTATGCTACCTGTATGTTGCTGCGGGAGGGCTGGTGAGTGTGGCCGATATTGGCACTATGTGGGTTCCAACCTATGCAGCCTTGGGCAGCTGGAGTTGGAAGTCACAGGAGGTGGACGACTGGAAGGGGGCTCCTTCATGTTAGGATTAAACTTTCCTTCAAACTCATCTTGGTGTCTGCTCCTTCATCTTAGCAGTATGTTTGTGACAAGAAGGAGCAAAGCACGTTTACCGTGGGAACTCCTTTTAGAGCCTAGCTGCCTCTAATACAGGTGCATTACTTTATAGCACTGCTAGCATAATCTGCACCTTTTGTTCTTTAGATATCCTCGTTTCCCCTTAAGCTGGGAGATAGGGCTAGATTTCCTGACCCATCACGCTTTATCATGGACCCTGAACCACTTGATTTTACTGCATTCAAATCTTGTTTTCTTTCTGCACACGACGCATCTTTTATAATGTGTGCTCAGTGCATTTTTTAACAGTTCATTAGGAGGTTCTGTTCTGGCAGGAGAATGGATAGTCTCCATGTTCTTAAATAATTACAAACTGCACAGAGCTAGTAACAGTGGGGTAACAATAGCCCCCACAGCCTACGCGGTACGGGGGGGCAACCTCGATTTGATCCCCTCTGGCACTGTGCACGAGCCCCTGGCCTGAGAGATGGGGGGGCGTGGGGCTCCATGCACTTCTCAGGGGGTCCCCTCAAGTTTCGTTACGCCATTGGCTAGTAATCATCTATTGAGCGCAAACAGTATTTTTGCGTCCTGTGTTTCTTTTCTTTTCTTTTTGTCCTCCTTTTTTGTTGCTTTTTGTTGCTTTATCGATTTCCCAAGACTGCATGGTTTGATTGCTATTTTACTCATATTCTCATATCTAAATGGAGTGTTAAAAGTGCTTTTCTTTAATACACAAAAAACACTCTGGCTAGATATTCTATATATACTGCAATATTGACAAATGTTTATATTATCAATTCTCAACCTTCACACCACCTCCTTTGACGTAAGTTGTCCCTCTTCAGCCATTCTACCCCAGAGTGTTAGGAAGGCCTGAGAGGCCAGCTTGCCACCACAGACTGGGTACCCACTATCCTGCTACTGAGGCACGCCGGCAATCTCACCTTTGCTAAAGCTGGGTTATCCCTCAACTCGAAGGCTCAAATAAAAGCCTGAAAACAACATACTTTGAAAGTCCACACTCTATAAATGAGTATGCATCTCAAAAACATGCATTTGGATTTGCCCTGCATCTAACATGCTCTCTGTTCAGTTTGAATGACCAAACTGCAGACTGTGTTTATTATTTCCAGTAGATGTCCTGTACTTGCTGGGACCCGCCGTGGCAGATGGAGCAGTGTTTACAGTCAGCGCTGTCAGCATCAGGCCCTCAGAGTGTTCTGTGAGAGGGTCTCTGAAGCAGACATGTACAGGAGAGCTGGCAGCATCACAAACACTGCTCATTATAAATTAAAAGGCAACAAGAATATGCAAATGCAGGCGTGAGGCACCAATATGTTGTCATGTCTGTTGTTAAATTAGTGTTCAACATAAGGGCAGCCTATGACTAATTCCCTGACAGCTGCTCTTTGAGCTAGAAGGTCTGGTTCCGGGTGAGTTCAGACACCTTCCTCTTGTTCCCGCAAAGGCAGGGCAGGCTACAGAGGGGCTTTCTTCACTGCGCAGATTACTGTACAGATCCTGTGGCTCGCTGTGTGATTCATCAAAGGAGCATCTGTTCTGCCCGCCTGAGGGCGGCGGCACCGGCCTGGCGCGCGACTGCGAGAGACGCAATTAGCGGCTGGTGGATGGGAGGCTCGCTTCTTCCGCGCGCTGTGCGTTCTGCGTGCAGAACAACAAGAACCGCAGCCTGATTGGACATCAATTTAATGTTATAGAGCATCACCTCTCTTTTACCCCGATGACATCTTAAGGTGAGCCTTCCTCTCCCCAATATCCACCTACTTGCCACAGAGGGTCTAGGGTGGTATCTACAGCAGGGCCGGCTTTAGCGCTGGTGGCGCCCATTGCGACAATGTTAGGTGGCGCCCCAACCCTTTAACAGTGCCCAAGACTCCATAACCACTCTCTCTCTCTGATGCATTGAATTAGTTATATAGTGCAATTCATACCAGTAAAGGATGCCAGAGCACTTTGCATCACACACACATGCCACAGAGACAATCAATCATACCTGTGTAAATCAGTGAATAGGAAATGTGAGGTAAGCCACTACAAGTGTAGGAGTCACATGTCATCCATACTGGTAGGTAGTATAGTTTAGGAGTGCTTGGTGTTGAGAAGCACAAACACAGAGCAGAAAAATAAACAGCATAGTTGGGAGTTCTCTTTCATATTAAGAATCAATTTCTACCCAAGTTAACCCTTTTTGCAACATAAATCTATGCTCTAATGTATACTTTGCAGGGTGTATGCAGTTCTATGATGAAAGTTAATAGCTCACTGTCCTATATTAGGACTTTAAGTTATAAATTACAAGTAACAAAAGGCCGTCTCTTTTAAAAGCAGTAACCTGCTGACTTATTTACATTGTATGCACTCTGTAATCTGCATGGTACACGTTATTTGCCGCAGGCATATTGCCCCTCTGCACTACCTTCACATAAGTCAAAACCTCACTACACAAAACTCCAATCTCTGTCCAGGAAGAACATTAATCACAAAAGTTATCTTGACATTTTTGGGTTGCCTGTTAATAGCTGGAGGAAAGGAACACAGCAGCAGGCGCTTTAAAAACATAATAAACTTGTAAACATGGTGCCCCCAGAAAGCCAGCACCAGGTGCGGTGGCACAGGTCACACTGCCCTAAAGCCGGCCCTGATCTACAGAAAATAATCTGTATTTGCCCTTACGGTCATTGCCTCTGTGAACCACAAGGCCAGGTGTGGCAACGGCAGCACAAGCAGCACCAAAGAAATAGTGGGTGGTAACAGCCACTGCCTCTGGCTACCTCCAGTTCATGGTCATGACTGCATGCAATGGGTTAGATGTGCTCCTCTGCATGTCTCAATAAAGGAAGATACGCTACCCTGCAACTTTGGCCAGTGCCACCACAAACACCGGAAGTGCCGCCATGGCTACCTGCCGAAACATTTACACAAGACTATGTTTATTTGTGCTAGAGAAACAAACGGCACCAGAGCTTAACTTAATGGAAATCACTTCGGGACAATTGCAGTCATTGTAAAACATGCATGATGTGCCGACTGAAGGCTAGTAGTAATGTCCGAAGTAGGACAACAGGAAGTAGAGCTCGGTGCAAAGGAAGTAGCTTCGGAGAATGTACCGAGGGCTATAATCTTAACCCCTACAGCAGGCATCCCTACAAAGGAATCATTTACATTTGTAACTGAGGCAGGCAAAGAAAAGCCTCAACTTAGAAATGGAAGGCTGGTGCGTTAGGAGCAACCTCAACATCCCATACTCGCCAAGCACTCTACAGTAGGCCCTACAGTGTACACCCAGCACAAAATACATGCTGAGATGGCAAAACACTACACGACCCTCTACAAATCCACTACCCCACTAGACTGAGAGATAACAAGAGCGTTCCTATCCATGATACACCTACCCACCATAACACCAGAGCAGAGTGAGATACTAGGTGACACGATTGAGCAAGCTAAGATTAAAGGGGTTATAGCAGCGCTGGCAACAGGTAAAGCCCCTGGCCTAGACGGGCTCCCAACAGAATTCTACCAAAACATATGCGGCAACTCTGGCGCCACACCTCCAGGCAGTCTAAGCCACTGCATTAGACAATGCCACCCTCCCGCGATCACTAAACAAAGCACAACTGGTCTTACTCCCCAAGCCAGACAGAGAACCTACTGAGCTGAGCTCATCATAGTCTCTGGCTCTATTAAACACCGACTATAAAACCCTGGCAAAGCTCCTAGCAGACCGGCTAGCACCACTGGTCCAATGTCTAGTGCATGAAGACCAGAATGGATTTGTTCCAGCACTAAGCACCTCTTTGAACCTCTGAAGTTTTTTCAGAGTCTCCAAATACTCACTGGACTGATGGCCACATGCAGGCTGCCTGATCTGAGACCTAGAGAAGGCTTTCGATACCCTGGAGTGGGACTTCCTCTTTGCGGTGCTGCAATTGTATAGGCTTGGGGAAACATTCATTGGAATGGTTTGGCTTCTATACAAGGACCCAGTGATGAGGGTACAGACAGGCCCATATATCTCTACTCCGGTGAAGGTGCAGTGGGGCACCAGGCAGGGGTGTCCGTTATCCCCGTTGCTGTTTTTACTCACCGTGGAGCCACTGGTAGCAATGTTTCGAGTCAGGGGTGTGGGTTGGGGAAACCTCTGGGAGATGGCATACACATCATCTCATTATATGCAGATGACCTCCTCCTAAATCTTAACGACGTGCACTCAATCCCGGGAGAGGTGGAACACATCCTGGGTGAATTTGCTGCCCTGTCTGGACTAGTAATAAACACATCCAAATCCTCTTTTTATCCATTTGATGACACATGTCCCAATCCCCATTACATACTCAACAACATAGGCATCGAGCGGCAAACACACATTTTCCGATACTTTGGAGTCCGTATATACCACCGCCAGGAGGACTTGCTTGAAGGTAATCTAGGCAGGACAATAGCTCGCAAATTTCATTCTGGGGCGCACTCCCTCTGGTAACTATGGGTCACGTAGCCTTAGTCAAAAGTATAGTCTTGCCACAACTTTTATACTTCTTCGCCAATCTTCCTATATATATATCCCATCATCCTTTTCAGAACCCTGGAAAGAGCAGTGAGAGAGCTCAACCTGGGAACCTTCCATATCAGAGGCGCTCTTCGGAAACTCTACCGGCCAACAAACCAAGGTGGGCTCTCACTTCGTAACCTAGAACAATACAACCGTGCAGCCCAACTGCAGTGGGTGGCCCGATGGCAGTCAGAGCTTTATTTCTCCGACACAGCAACAGGTCTCCTGGCCTTTATCAGTCAAGCCCTTCTTTCCCTATTTCACCCATGCAATAAACAAAAAACCCCACCGCAGCTACTACTCAATGTAGAATACAGATGTTAACGCAGAAGCCTGTTCATAATACAAAGCATTAAGCCGTACGCCCCCGCACTCCCGCTAATAGGTACACCCAGGGACCGCACGTCATCACAGCCTGTGAGTTATGACACCTAATTGAGGGCAGAGTGCAGGACATGGGGGATCTATAGCACAAAGGCAACTTGACTTCATGTGCCTTCATGGTAGAAAGTGATGGGATAGAACCAAAGCAACTCATCATGCACCGTACAGTCATAGCCGCACTACACAAACACCGGGGTGACATGTCAAAAGAGCCCCCAACACACTAAACTTTTTCATTATCTGCATGTCATGGGACAGGGGCGACTCTTGATCAAGTGGTTCCCCACCTCCCTCAGACACCACACAGCGACGTTACTTCTGTTACGAACGAGGTGGGAATGAGACCTACAACGCCCCTTCACAGATGCTGAAAGGAGCAGGGTGTTGGAGGGGCCAAACAGTGTTCAGCAAAACATACGTTTCTGCCTAATACAATATTTCATCACCCAGAGAGCATACCTTACTCCAACGAAAATTAATACATTTTATGGTGAGGCGGGGTGCTGCCTGCCCACGCTGTCATGCCACCACAGCAGACCTGTTGCATATGGTGTAGAGCTGTCCGCATTTGGGAGAGTATCGGGGGGTCATTGGTATCTTCACTGAGCTGCTGTACAGATCTTTTGATACCCCTGAACTGGGATCTCTGTATTCTGCATCTATACACTAACACCAAAAGCCTAAGTGTCACCATTCAGTTCATTGCGTTAGGGATGATTGTCGTGAAATGGCTAATCACTGAACGATAGCGCTCACCTGAGCCCCCGGCACGAGTGCCTGGGAGTGCACATTGAAGGTATGGGCCAAGGCTGAAAGTGTGGCGCTACACAGGGAGGACACATTAGGACTGTTCAAAACTCCAGTGGCAGTGTATTGGGATGCAATTCTGCAAGAGCTATCAGGAAGAGACAAGACCCCAGAATCCGAAGCGGAGCCAGCAGACGGGCCCTAGTATACACAAGAAGATGATGGACGGAGCGCTGAAACTTTTCAGACACTCACCCCCAGTCACAGATCTGGGTTGAATCCATCATCATTCTTTAGCTCCCTTCGCCACCCTAGTTCAGACACAGCTATATGCAAATAAGTCTTGACCCTGTGCCTCATGGGAACAGCCCAGCCCTAACTGCCAAGCCATGTCTTCCCTGAACTGGAAATAAGAATCCTGGGACCAGTTTGGGGGTAACACCCCTCTTCAGCCAGGCCAGCTTGAATCCAGTGGCAAGGTGAGCAAGGTACCCACGTTTGGCATACCTGCCAAATTAGGGTGAACAAAGCAAACAAAAAGGAGATAATGGACGGAGCGCTGAAACCTTTCAGACACTCACCCCCAGTCACAGATCTGGGTTGAATTCATCATCATTCTTTAGCTCACTTCACCGCCCCAGTTCAGACACAGCTATATGCAAATCAGTCTTGACCCTGTGGCTCATGGGAACAGTCCAACCTGAACTGCCAAGCCATGTCTTCCCTGGACAGGAAACAAGCATCCTGGGACCGGTTTCAGGGTAACACCCTCATCAGCCAGGCTAGCTTGAATCCAGTGGCAAGGTGAGCAAGAGACCCACGTCTGGGCATACCCTGCCAAATTAGGCCAAAGAAAGCAAACACAAGGAGATGATAGACGGAGCACTGAAACGTTTCAGACACTCACCCTCAGTCACAGATCTGGGTTAAATTCATCATCATTCTTTAGCTCACTTCGCCACCCCAGTTCAGACATAGCTATATGCAAATAAGTCTTGACCCTGTGCCTCATGGGAACAGTCCAGCCAGAACTGCCAAGCCATGTCTTCCCTGAACCAGAAACAAGAATCCTGGGACCAGTAAGCCAGGCCAGCTTGAATCCAGTGGCAAAGTGAACAAGGGACCCACGTCTGGGCATCCCCTGCCAAATTTGGGTGAACAAAGCAAACACAAGGAGATGATAGACGGAGCGCTGAAACTTTTCAGACACTCACCCTAGTCACAGATTTGGATTGAATCCATCATCATTCTTTAACACACTTCACCAACCCAGGTCAGACACAGATATCTGCAATCCAGTCTTGACCCTGTGCCTCATGGGAACAGTCCAGCCCGAACTGCCAAGCCATGTCTTCCCTGGACCGGAAACAAGAATCCTGTGACCGTTTGGGGGTAACACCCCTCTTCAGCCAGGCTAGCTTGAATCCAGTGGCAAAGTGAGCAAGGGACCAACGTTTGGGCATACCCTGCCAAATTAGGGTGAACAAAGCAAACACAAGGAGATAATGGACGGAGTGCTGAAACGTTTCAGACACTATTGCCCAGTCACAGATCTGGGTTGAATCCATCATTACTCTTTAGCTAGATGCAAATCAGTCTTGACCCTGTGCCTCATGGAAACAGTGCAACCTGAACTGCAAAGCCATGTCTTCTTTGGACCGGAACCAAGCATCCTGAGAGAGGTTTGGGGGTAACACGCCTCATCAGCCAGGCTAGCTTGAATCCAGTGGCAAAGTGAGCAAGGGACCCACTTCTGGGCCCACAAGGAGATGATGGACGGAGCTCTGAAACTCTTCAGACACAGATCTGGGTTGGATAGCGTTCACCTGAGCCCCCGCCACGCGTGCCTAGGAGCGCTCATTGAAGGTGTGGGCCAAGGCTGAAAGTGTGGCGCTACACACGGAGGACACATTAGAACTGCGCAAAACTCTAATGGCAGTGTATTGGGATGCAATTCTGCTATCAGGAAGGGACAAGACCCCAGAGTCCGAAGCGGAGTCAGCAGCAGACGCGTCCTAGTATAGAATCTGCACAAACCTCAAGATGACCTCTCACATATACGACATCCAAAAGTTGCACCCAGATGGGAAGCCATTGAACACGCAATAAGTAGAGCCTGCATGCTACACAAAGACAACATACTCACACCAGTCACCATCGCAATCCTCTAACTACTCAGAAATGCCACACCAAGTTTGACCTCATCCCTGTTCAAATTTAGTCGTCCCCGATTTTACCTCCAACGTTAACACTTTTAGAATGCGATCCACACACAACCTGCGAGTAGGCAAGCTTCCCATCAGTGACCAATAACGTGTCAGGAATCGGAATTCATCAGCTGTCGAGTCATGAGTCACTTCATCACACACTGTTCCTGAGTCACCAAGATTGTAATTCTATATTCTATATTACATATCTGTAATGACTGTCATCAAGAGTTGTAATGCATTGTACCATGCAAAGTGTATTTGTTCAGTATTGAGATGATTATAAAAAATAAAAAAAACAGATTAAAACAAAAAATCTTAGAGATGGAAAAAAGTCTATACCCCTTGTAATCTTATCAAATACAAGCAGTGCATTACCTCTCCCTCGGAAGTCACGCAGGTGCATGCAAGAATGGATGAAAAGGGTGTGGTGCCGAAATGTCGAGCCTAGGGGGCCTATTTATAAAAATATCACGCAGTGCAGCAAGTCACCAGGAAAAAGGCAGAAATGCAACAAATTCTTTTGAATGAGGCTCATTCCTGTCTCTGTCCCTGCGCTGGCATATTTTTGGCTGCCTAGCACCAACGCAGGCACCCTTGCACTATGATGCAAGGGTGCCTGCATTGTACAGAGGATTGTTTTTTTGCGGGAAGGGGCACCTGCCTGCACAAAAACAATCCTGAGCGGCATATTCCTCTTTCTATGTGTCCCGTTGTCACGCCTCCCCTGAGAAAGTGTATCTTTTTGGCGCATTCCCAGGTTTACCAATGATGGTAAATCTGGGAATCCATCAAAATCATCCATGGGAGCTGCATGGGAACACACATGCAACATCTTCTCAGGGCAGAGTAACGCAATGCAGTGATTTGCACTGCATTACTTTACTACAGATTTATGAAGCTACTCAGGGCCACGCAAGGTGGGCTTGCGTGGCTTCATAAATCGTGTTTTAGACTTGCGTCATTCTTACACCGTATTGTGTAGTGCAAGAGCAACGTAACTCCTCCCATAAATATGCCCCTAGGTTGTTACAGAGTGGCAACTGGAGAGGCCCTCTGCTTGTGGCGTAGCTGGCTTGCTTCAATGTAGCACTAAAAGCATGAAGGTGAGGGACCTGCACCAGAACAGATGGACCTGCACTGGAAGAGAGCTTGCTGCAAGTTCCACAGCTGCTGGCATGGACCAGAACATGTTGAGATGTGCCCGAAACAGAGCACTGTGGTACGTGTACGCTTTGGATATGTATCAGAAGAACAAAGCAGAGTGAAGGGTATGGACGTGCACCAGAGACCATGGCAGTTGCCTGGCTGGGGTCATGGACAAGAACACAATAAGCCATGATTGATAAGGTTGTGGACGTGATACAAAACATAACTTGTTAGCACAAAATCCTGCAGTACACATGTCTGAGTGGACATGCACCTGAACACTGCATGGTGATACAGCGAAGGGTGGATGTTCACAAAGATGTGGTGTGGATGTATCACTGAGAGTGCGACTACGCGCCAAAAACAGAACATGGTTTTGTGACCACATGTGTAGACTTACACCATAGCACAGTTTAATGGTGTAACATAGGCAGTGGCATGGTGCAAAATGATGGGGACTCCCTGCAGAATGTGGTGAGGTGACCCTGACACTAATTTGTGTCTTTGAACTCGAACACACCATGGTGGTAGAGATGAGAGTGTGGGTATGCCTCGGAACAGAAACTAAAAGACTCACAATTGATGGACGGAATGCAGAACAAATCAAAACATTCACCCCCAGTCAAGAGATCTGGGTTAAATCCATCATTCTTTTGCTCACCATGCCACCTCAGTTTAGACCTGGCCATATGCCAATCAGTCTTGACCCTGTGCCTCATGGGAACAGTCCAGCCCGAACTGCCAAGCCAGGTTCTCCCTGGACCAGAAACAAGCATCCTAGGACCGGTTTCGCGGTTTCACCCCTCTTCAGCCAGTATAGCTTCCAGTGGCACAGTGAGCCCGGGACCCACGGCTGGGCATACCCGGCGCACTTAGGGCGAGAAGGCAAAAGACACACAATTGATGGCCGGAATGCAGAACAAATCAAAACATTCACCCCCAGTCAAGAGATCTGGTTTAAATCCATCATTCTTTTGCTCACCATGCCATCCCAGCTTAGACCTGGCCATATGCAAATCAGTCTTGACCCTGTGCCTCATGGGAACAGTCCAGTCCGAACTGCCAAGTCATGTCTTACCTGGACCGGAAACATGCATCTTGAGAGAGGTTTGGGGGTAACACCCCTCATCAGCCAGGCTAGCTTGAATCCAGTGGCAAAGTGAGCAAGGGACCCACTTCTGAGCACACAAGGAAGTGATGGACGGAGCGCTGAAACTTTTCAGACACTCACCCCCAGTCACAGATCTGGGTTGAATCCATCATCATTCTTTAGCTCACTTCGCCACCCCAGTTCAGACACAGCTATATGCAAATGAGTCTTGACCCTGTGCCTCATGGGAACAGCCCAGCCCGAACTGCCAAGCCATGTTTTCCCTGGACCGGGTTTCACAGTGAGTCCAGACGTGGGTCCTGGGCTCACTGTGCCACTGGAATCGAGCTATCCTGGATGAAGAGGGGTGAAACCCCGAAACCCGTCCTAGGATGCTTGTTTCCGGTCCAGGGAGGACCTGGCTTGGCAGTTCGGGCTGGACTGTTCCCATGAGGCACAGGGTCAAGACTGATTTGCACATGTTAAGGTCTAAACTGGGCTGGCATAGTGAGCAAAAGAGAGATGGATTTAACCCAAATCTCTTGACTGGGGGTGAATTTTGATTTGTTCTGCATTCCGTCCATCAATTGTGTGTCTTTTGATTTGGGAACAGAATCTGGCATTATGTCTTAGTGTGTGGGTAAGAAACACTACAAAATGTAGTCATACAGTTAAAAGTGGGGATCTGTAACTAAGATCAGGCATGTGAGGATTTCAGTCTCGTTGTGGCCTGAATTTAATGCATGGAGCCATTGAGCTCCCACAACTCCCACAGGCCAGCTACTGGTACTCATGATGTACGTGTTTGAAAAGTGGAGGCCAACAGCATGGTGAGGCAGAGGCGATCCCCTAAGATGGAGGTCTGCATGGACCAGTGATCCTTCTTATCCATCGAATGGATAGAAACGTGAAGGGAATGGCACGTGGATTCCCTACAGAGGGTGAATGGTCAAGAGAGGGACATGCTGAGCAACGACACCTGGGTCCCTGGCTCTAGTAGGGAGTGTCAGACTAGGACCTAAAAAAGGTCCACACACCTCCATAAACAGCACCCATTAGTGCATCACATAGCTAAAAAAGTGGCCCACATTTGCAAATCAGGGTAGTGTTGAACTTGTGAAGACATACTGTATAGGTGTTTTGCAAGGTATTGGAGACTGCATGTGTTTGTGCTTGCTGTAGGCAATGTTTATGGTAATCGCAAATTCAAGAGGAAAAACCAGCCCACCAGACCATAAATCCGGCCCACAGACAGCCAAAAACCATCCCACACTCTGATCTAACAGACTAGCCCTTTGGTCACTGCCTGGCTGTCCTATGGGGCACTACGACCCTGCTTATTGGCCAAAATTGTTGTCGCTGAACAAGGACCATTTACCAGTTGCTGAGTGCCTGCTTTCATAACTACCACGGTGCTTTTGTCACAGTTTACAGTCTGCACAGCCAGCCCTCCGCTGTCACTTAGCAGACCTCCCACCATAGATGCTTCATCTGAAACCCTTCTGAAAATGACCATTATGTGTATCCGCTTGAAGCAGTACCCCCTCCTCTCCGCATTTGCAAGTGCAAGCAATACAGTTGTAGCAAAAGAAAACCTTGTGCGCTAAATTGTCATTTCAGCAGCGATTCGGCAAACTAGGCAAATTGGAGCATAATTCCACAATTAAAAAACAATGTAGTGTAGTAATGTATGGGAATAATAATTAAATTCAAGTTCTCACAGAATAAGCAAATGGTAGGCACTTGATCTATAAATCGTGGTAATAAAGTATTATTAATGGATAATAAAGCTAGCAAAACAACAAGAACAAAAGTATGCTAGCTCACAAAGCCCTGTGGTCCATGTATTTTTTATTTCTTTAGTGCCCTTCCATCCCTTCTCACAAAGTGAATCGCCGAGAATAGCTCCGTGGTATGTTGCTTCCAGCCCCTTGCTTTATTCCATTATTTCGAAAATAGTCAGAAAGATAAGTGGTAGAAAACAGCCAGGGTTAATTTTTCCAATGCATACTGTGGCAACTTCGTGTGTTTGCATTATTGAAGCACAGCCAAACAGCTATGCCGCTGATATATTGCACAGCACCTGGCTATTATGCTCGATTTAGCTTTTCATGATGACACAAGCAGCCTATTTTAGCAGATTTCACCAGCTAGAACCAATGGAAGCTTCGAGGTTAGCTGTTTTTTTCACATTATTTCCACTGGTTATGCAGAAATTCAATCTTTTAATGTCCCTCCTTTATTTCCCCATATGCGTCCTGATGAAGATATATAACTTTGGATTTGCCAAAACATGTCAACCAATTGTGATGCAGACTCATTGTCACACATAAAATAATAAATACACTGGTTTAGTAATCCCAGATGGAGGAAATTGGAGACTAGGATATGCTTCTTTGAGACTGCATCTAATCAATATTCAACTACATGTAAGACAGAGGTATGAATATGTGATGATCTGTGATGACATTAATTAACAAATTGTCATGATTGTTTTTCAAAGCATAGAACCCAGTGCTAGTAACTACTGTATAGACTTAAAATAACTTTGTTGCCATTGCAGCAGTGTGTTGTAATGGTTTAATTTTTTGATTTCTCGAGTTTTTATTTCTGCACATATAGCGGGACTATAAAATGTGCACACTACTTTGAAATAAGCAGGTGTTCCAGGAACACCTATGGGATGAGATATGCGCACATTTTGTCAGAATAATTTTAAATGAGTATGGGATATAGTCCCGCTGGACGGTTTTAAACTCTAATTCTAGGTTATATAAGTTTTCTTTGAAAAATGCACTACGGAGCCCCATGCTATTTGTTATTTAGCTTATGCTTAGAGGTGGGGCGCGCCAATGAAAGCCTGAGCCAGATGCCAAATGCCTGTCTCTGGCTCAGCTCGAGATAGTCTTGGACTCTCAATCCCCAAACAAGCCAAGAGGGGCTGCTGCACTCCCTGAAAAACATGCTGGTGGTGTAGGGGCACCATCAGCAGCAAAATATATGTAAATTAGCCCATGAAGGGCATTGTGGGGCACTCCTTGCTAGAATTGAATAATAAATCAGCGGCTCTGGGCGATCATTCATTATACGTCCTTTAAAAAAAAAAAAAAAGACTTGTGTGTGACCTGGTCTCACTCTGGACATCCACAGCTTTCACTTTTGTTGGGGCTGCAGGGGGTCACCAGGTCCCCAGCAGCCCTGCCGGCTCCCTGCAAGCGGCCCTATTCCATGAGGCTACTGAGGAGCTTGCAACACATTGTGCCTTTTATTTATGATTGTTTTTTTAATTGTGGTGCCCCAGATCCCACCTGGGGCACCCCACATAGCCTGGCTTGGCATTGGGGGCACACATGAACCCCCTCCCCCAATTATGTTTATTGGCCTGCAGGATGGGGTCCCCATAGCCTAGAAATGGCCTGGGGAGAAGGCGTGCACACCTTCTTCTCTTTTTCAATAAGTTTGCCAAGGATGAAGGGGTCCCAGTGGGATGAAAATTAAACATTAAAATGTTTTTTTAAGTAAAAATGCTACCTATATATAATTATGTGCAACATACGTGTTTATGTTTCACCACCTAAAAATTATTATACGTATGTACATGGGTGTAGGTTTATAGTGATCAAATTATTGTACATGTGTGTTTGCATATATGCATACATAATTATATGTACACATTTAGATATGTGGGTTTGTCTTTATACCTGTATATATATTACTGTTTTATTATTTAAAAAAAAAAGTTATTTCAGAGATTATGTTTCTGCTCAATATGTATTTGTTTGTGTGTGTGTATAAATACAGGCGCAGTGAGTACTATCTTGAACCCGCAGTCCTCTTTTTATGACCACGATTATCCTCCAATAGGAGTTGATGTGTAAACTTTTAAAATCCCTGTTTGCCTTTCTCTGTCACACAAAGCTGGCATTGAGGAAGGCAATAAAACCAAAACGCGTCTGCCAGGTGTTACTGCAGTGATGTCATTTGAGATGTCATCAGTGATGTCATCAGTGATGTCCCTGACCATGTCATGAATCATGTAATATGTGATGTCATCAGCTATGCATTGCGGGGGCGCGAGTTATAGCTAGCTGACCTAACTATAACGGTGGAATTTCTCTGGTTTTGTACAAGTGAAATGTCCAACTAACGTCCCTGAAACCTATGGTTTTTCACTGAATTTCTAAGGTTTTTTAAATGCTAATTTCTAACTATAACGTCCCCGAAACCTATGTTTTTTTCATTGAATTTCAAAGATTTTTTAAATGCTAATTTCTAACTATAACATAGCAGTCGCGTTTGCAGAGTGGTGGAGAAAGGTGAGCGTGGCCTCGAAACACCTTTTAGCAATCCCACTGTATGGGATTTACTGGGGGATTAAGTCACCTTGAATCCTGAGGATGCCGGGGGGCCAACTAGCCCACAAGGTACCTCTAGTAAGCACCACAGAGCTGCGTTGCATAGAGGTGTTCCAAGGCCCCGCCCCTTTTTACACAACACTGCAAACACAGCTTCTGGCGCACTGCTGCTTGGAGGACGAAGTCCACTTGTGTCCTGAGGTCCTCAGGACACAAGAGGACCTGATCGCCCCACCAGCAGTGCACCTGAAGCCGCATTTGCAGAGTGGTGTAAAAAGGGGCATGGCTTCAGAACATCTCTCTGCAATGCAGCTCTGTGGTGCTTACTGGAGGTACCTGGTGGGCTTGAGTCCCCCCACACACATTATTTTTTTCAGCCCTGGGGAGGTGGCAGTTCCTGGGGCTTGGGTGGCCTTGGGGGACCCGCGAGGCCCCCCCACCATAATTTAATTAAAGCCCTGGGGAGGTGGTGGTCCCTGGGGCTGTGAGGGCCCCCATGAGCCCCCACACCACAATTTGGCTTTTTAACAGACGAAGCGTGGGAGACCGTGCTTTGTTTTTAAAAAATAATTTCGGTCAAATTCATGGACCCTGCGCGAATTCAACTGAAATTATTTTAAAAAAAAGTGTATTGGGACCCTGGCTGGGGGTCCTTGAGGGACCCCCTGAGCAGGCCTAGGGGGTCAGGGTGTTTCTACCCCGCCCCCTTTTCTTGTTTTTTTACCTTTTTTTAACTCTTTACGTTATCGAGTCACAAGTTGGCTGCCAACACTTCCTGGTTTGGAGTGTTGGCATTCAATCAGAGCAACGCTCGTGCCCGGGAGGGTTTGCGAACCCTCCTCAGTGCTCAGATATCAAGTTTTTTCTTTTTCTAATTTCTCTGGAACTACTGAACGGATTTACACCATTTAAACAAAGAGCTCTTTCTGAACCAAGACCTACCTTTTTGCCAAATTTGGTGTAATTCTGTTCAGCAGTTCGGACTGTAGCTTTGTCTAAAGTTTATTATGGAAATTAACATGGTGAAAATGTGTTTAGAGTCCCCTTTTTTCTCAGCCCCCGCTTGACGAATCTCCCCGAAACTTTCAAGACCGGAGCTGACCGGAGCGCCTCACCAGTTTTGACAATTTCACGAAGATTCGTCAAACGTCGCCAAAGATATTGGCAAAAGAATAAACACTTTTTGAATAGAAACGAACTATAGCGACCTACTGGCGACCGCCATATATTATACATAGTTAGGAATGAACTTAATGTTTACATCACCAACTTTGCAACTTTGCACATATTTTTGAACCAGATTTAAATAACATGTGGTTGATATTTTAAATTGGTGGTTTTGAATTCTTTTTTAAAACATAATATTTTTGTTTTAAATATTTATTATCGTAAATATTGCTTTTATCACTATAAGATGGTAGATGACATTTATTCTATTACCGTCTAGTTTTATTTAGCATTATTTATTCAAACTGTAAACATGTTCGCCTATTACATTTAAATTTGCGGATGTTTTCTATATCTATGCCTTGTGATGAAGGAAAAAAACTTGCACTGTGACTTTAAATTTTGGGAAACACTCCACCAGCGCGTCATGTGATCAAGGGCACGGAGTTGCCCGAAACGCGTCATGGCGGTGGTGCAGGGCGTCTTAACTCAATAAATCAAGAAATTGCACCAAAACTGGGTCTGTGATCGTCATTTTGATGTGAAGAACACTCGGACGAGAATCAAGCACATATTACCGAGCCTGCTTCCTCGGTATCCACAGACCCCTCCTTCAATTTGGGCCGGTCGGCAAGGAGCGACTTCCTGGTTCTTCCCGGATGTGTAAAGTCTTCCTGTAAGGAATCGCCGCGGCAGCCCCCAGACGTGGCAAGAATCCTGCCAAATGGACTAAAGGACAGAGCGCGTATCGGAGGATACGAGTTGTGCCGGATTTTTCATTTAAGGTAGGGGAAACGCCGATTGTCTGGAGAAGGAGTGTGCGTGTTTTAGGCACAGCTACTGAGCAACAGCCTGAAACCTTAATTGTTAACAATACAATCGCCCACACATTTGCACCATGTCTGCCGACGCGCTGAGGAGTCGCGAGGCGGCGGCTACGGACATGTTTAATGACTCTCCTAGCGGGGAAATACTCATAAATCCGAATTCGAATTCAGCCCCCATAGCCAACCAGAGTATCAAGGAACTGTTCAAAAAATTAGAGAAACTGATGAAACAAGAGCAATCAAAATGGTGGGAGCACAAATCACTTACCAGGTATCTCGAAGTTGGAAGAGTACCAAGAGGACTGAGGATAATGCTAGCACCTAGCTATGAAAACCCAGACCCGCAAATGCTAGCAGAGTGGGCTGAAACGAATCTAGTATCCTCACGACACCTAATAGAGATCCTGGTAAAATATGCGGAAAGTGACCGTTTAAAATTACAAGCAAATATTGATGAGATCAATGAAGAAATCTCCAAGTCAGAACAAACTGAAATACTTTCTAAATACCGCAATGAGATGCTTGCCAGATTACAAAAGGAAGAAGAAATAATAAAAAAGCGTAAAACTTACAAATTTCAACGGGACAAAAGCGACTATGAGCAAGGGCGAGTGTTTACATTTTCCAAAAAATTCGACCATGTAAAAACCACCAATACCATAGCGCCAGCAAGAAATCCACAACCCAGCACAAGTGGTAACCCGGAAATGCAATCTTCAGCATCAGAATTGAGCTCCGCTGTTGACAGCGAGTCTGACAATGACCAGGCGAGGGCTTCGAGGTCATTGGGGTTTCCAAAACCAACCCTGGCGCAAGAGGTCGACTACCTACGCCAGGACAGACGGCAAACCCTCAGATCAAATGTGCAACATGCAAACGCACCACGACCAGGAATCAAAAGCGGAGAGCCAGACGACGGTGCCACATTAAATGCCAAATCAAGCAACAGAAAGAAAAAAACCTCCAGAAATTGGCAACGACGTTAGAGGCAGATAAAATCAATGCAAGCACCGTAATCAACCTGACAAACATTGAATTAAACAAAGAGGAGTTAAAAACACTGTCACTAGGATTATCCTATAGTCCGCAGACAAATTTTGATTATGCCACCACACGAATCGATGTGTACAAGTTTATACGTAAACTGAAATTGCGAAAATACCATGCAATGCGAGGAAGGAATATAGACATTCAGACCACAGTGATGATACCAACTCCAGATGACCAAAGGGAGTTATCAACACAAGAGAATACATTGCTTAGAAATCTAGAAGACCTACATGCGGAGAGCAACGTCTGTACACAAGTACCACAATTGGATGATTCAACTATGAGCATAAATAAATTCACTCCGTTTAAGCCCAAGTCAACATTTTGCCCAATTATGCTGAGAGATAATCTGGATTTGTTTAATGAAAAGGTAACAGTGGAGCTCAAGTCTCTTTATTACAAAACCACTCATTCAACGAACAAATACCATAAACAAAATAGTGACTACTTCAAATTGATCAAAAAACTTCAAGATCAAAAAAAGATTATCATTCGACAATCTGATAAAGGGGGCAATATTGTGTTGTGGCCACATGAAATGTATATGGAGGAAGCATATAACCAACTTAACAACGTGGACTGCTACAAACGAAGCAATGTACAAATGGTAACCGCAGCACGCAATGAATTTTACAGAATACTGGTGGGATGGAAATCTGCCGGTTTGCTTTCCAATGATGAATTCAAATTTCTAAAAAATGACCACCCAAAACTTCCAACTATATACTTCATCCCCAAAGTTCACAAGTGCATTTCTAAACCTCCGGGCAGGCCTATTATCTCGGCCTGTGGCGGGCTATTGGAAAATACCTCACGCTACGTGGACTTTTTCCTGCAGAACCACGTAAAGAATCTCCCATCGTACATACAAGACACGGGAGACTTTCTAAGAAAACTTAGTGACATTGAATGGAAAGATGGGTATTTGCTAATAACTATGGACGTAACAACGCTATATACCAGCATTAACCATCGTGATGGTATTAGGGCAGTCCAATATTATTTGAACACAAGACCTGATATCATGCACTTGCACAACAAAATGTTATCCACCATGATTTTAACCTGTCTTGAGAACAATTTCTTTTTATTCAACAATCAGATTTTTAATCAAATCAGAGGCGTTGCAATGGGGGCATGTTTTTCTCCCAGTTATGCGTGCCTCCATATGGGATACTGGGAGGAACAGGTCCTGAGAAATGAATATGTAGAGATTGTAACAGATCAGGTTTTATGCTGGTATAGATTTATTGATGACATTTTTTTAATTTGGAAGGGGACAGAAGCCAATGCTCAGAAATTTGTGGAAAGTATTAACTGTAACAATTTTAACCTTGGTTTTACGGCTCAAATAAGTAAGAATACAATTTGTTTTCTTGATGTGGAAATATACATTGAAGACAATAAGGTAGAATCAAGACTGCATAGGAAAGCAACCGCAGGAAATACCATCTTACATGCTACTAGCCACCACCCTGTACATCTGATCAATAGCATCCCCTATGGGGAGATGCTCCGCATTCGCAGGATATGCAGCAATGACAAGGAGTGCAGGATAGCCCAATTGCAAAGCAAAAATAGGTTCCTGGACAGGGGCTATTCAGAAAAAATACTAGACACTGCAATAAACAAAACTGCTAATCTAGATCAATCAACTGCTCTTCTAGTACACAACAGAGACCTAATTGCGCCTGAGGAAACTGCCACTAGATTGATTTTGACATATAGCCTTCAACACAAAGCTATTCGCAAAATCATTAACAAGAACTGGCCATTAGTACAAAGTGACTCGATTTTGAACAATCAGATTACCCGGTCACCATGTATAACATTCAGGAAAGCTCAGTCAATGAGCAATTCCTTAGTAAAAAGTAGCCCGGAAGTTCTGATTTCCAAAACTTGGTTAGGCCCTAAGAATGGATTTACACGCTGCAATACATGCAAAGCGTGTAGATATGGGGTAAATAAAACTAATTACACCACACCATTTAAACCGAATCCAGTACCAATTGCGAAAAGTCTCAACTGCAGAACAGAATATGCAGTTTATGTGCTGGAGTGCTCATGCAACTTGCAATATGTAGGGAGCACTAAATTGCAAGTGCATAAACGAGTGCTCCAGCACTTAAGAGCCATCACCAATGTTGATGTTACCTACCCGGTTGCCAGACATTTTAAAGAGTATCATGACAGCAAATTGGATAATTTGAAATACTTTGTCATAGATACTATCCCGCCACAAAAGCGAGGAGGCAACCGGGAGGCCATGCTCCGAAAATTAGAGACACGTTACATCTTAGAACTGGACAGTAAAATACCCCAAGGCTTGAATTCGAGTGAGGATTTTTATACATGCTTATGAATGAAATACATGTAGAATTTTTAGATGAGATTTTAATATGACCTTTTTATCCATCTAGCTGTTGCCTCACCAACGAAAAACCTTTCATATATATTTTTTATTTTTTCCTTATTTCATACACTAGCACTTTAGTAAGCCACGGCTGTGACTACTAATATGGGTTCATTAATACCTCCCTGTTTTTTGCACTATCAACTCAGGCAGAATTGAATACCGAATTCATCACCAAATATGGCCACTAGGCCTACATAGTTAGGAATGAACTTAATGTTTACATCACCAACTTTGCAACTTTGCACATATTTTTGAACCAGATTTAAATAACATGTGGTTGATATTTTAAATTGGTGGTTTTGAATTCTTTTTTAAAACATAATATTTTTGTTTTAAATATTTATTATCGTAAATATTGCTTTTATCACTATAAGATGGTAGATGACATTTATTCTATTACCGTCTAGTTTTATTTAGCATTATTTATTCAAACTGTAAACATGTTCGCCTATTACATTTAAATTTGCGGATGTTTTCTATATCTATGCCTTGTGATGAAGGAAAAAAACTTGCACTGTGACTTTAAATTTTGGGAAACACTCCACCAGCGCGTCATGTGATCAAGGGCACGGAGTTGCCCGAAACGCGTCATGGCGGTGGTGCAGGGCGTCTTAACTCAATAAATCAAGAAATTGCACCAAAACTGGGTCTGTGATCGTCATTTTGATGTGAAGAACACTCGGACGAGAATCAAGCATATATATATATATATATATATATATATATCTATATATATATATATATATATATATATAGATATATATATATATATATATATATATATATATATATATATGTTTTTACAGCTCCATTATTCTTTCTTCAATGTTGCAGGAATCACAGACAGCACTGTGGGGTCCAGTATTATTCATTTTATTGTTTTATGATCAGTGCAACAAACATAGGGACAGTCTACACGTTTCGGCGCTTGCCTTCTACAGTACATATATATACCATATTTATATGTGCCATATATATTATATTGATAACATGTACGTAGGTGACTTTGTGCATTTGGGTCTTTGTTTTTTCTATGATAATACATATATATCACAGTATGTAAATATGATGGTTGAAAAGGCACGTATAAGTGTTTAACTATTCTTTAAAGGTTAAAACATACATGTTTATTTACACACAACACACATGGGAATGTCCGAGCATGTAAATATGTCTACATGAATATGCATATGGGTGTTTACATAGTAGGATGTGTCCTTTGCACATAAAATTGCATATTTAAAATGTGCTTATGTGTGTATGTGTGTATACATCTTGCTATATATTTAGATGTATAGGTATGTCTCTATATTAATTTTACCCATGGGGGAATAAAAATGTTTCATCCACTCTCTGACTCATCCTGAAGCTCTCTGACTACTATGGACTCCCAAACACCCTTTTCAAAGGTTCACTCCTTTATCCAATTCACTCAACTAACATAACACACTCAAGGGAAAAAACACAAGTCCAATTTATGATGAACTCTAAATTGCTATAACAATTTCCATCTCGAAGATTAACACTAAGCACAACATGATACCAAGTGTGGCTGGTTTTTAATAGATCTGGGATGACAATCTGAAAGCGACATCTCATCTGACTGCCTACACTAGGATAATCGAGTGTCCACATCTTCACCTAGTGGCCATTTTTTAGAATCTGCTACTTCAATCAGGCCTCATTACGATGGCGGAGGGCCGGCGGCTCTCCACCATCGGAATGAGGTTATCCGCCCGCCAGATAACTATGGCCGGCGGACAGGTGGCGGTAGGAAAGAACGACTGCCACGGTCCCGACAGGCGGTCTTTCTCCGACCGCCTGTCGGACCTCCCCGGAAGGCCAGCATTGCAGCAGTGCCAGCAAGGCACCGCAGTAGGGATTATATTATCCCTTTCCGCCGGTCGTTCTGTGGCGGTCAACCTGTCACAAAACGGCTGGCGGAAACGGATTTTGGCGCCCCTAGTGGGCCCCCCACAATCCCTGGGGCTAGGGCAAGGGCACTGGGGGGCACCGCAGAAATGGACGCAGCGCTCCCCGCACTACTGTAACCTCCGCCGCGCTGTCTAGCAGCGTCAGCGCCCATTTCATGTTCAGAAGCTGTGTCCGTACCATCTGAGGCATACTTTCGCTGAGATTGCAGCAACCTTCTTTTTCTGAAACGGAGGACGTGGACGTGCAGAATCCTCCTGCTTGCCTTTTCTGTCCTCCTGTCGGGGCTGGTCTCGACCTTGAGCACCCCGGCCTCTCCCACGGTCTCCTCCACCAAAGTGTGAAGCCGCTGTTTCCTGTGAAGAACGAGGAGAGCGCTGGTCAGGAACCTGAAACTTATCAGGTGACTTAATACGAGAACGATCACGCAAATCATAAGCGCGTTCAACATATGCCTGAACTGGGGACGCTGGACGAGTCTCCTGTTTCTGTTGCTGTTTATCTTGTTTTTTAGCTCGCCAATTTTGTTTTGGAAAGTTGGGTTTATCGTCTTTTGTAGACGAACTCACTTTAGTGTGCTGTACTACATCAGGAATTTTGATGACTGGTTTCACGCCTAGGGCACTACGTCCAACCATCCTATAGGCTTTCGCAATAACTTTTGCAAACTCCCTCGGCTTATCGTCATCCGCAATAAGTGCCATCATGTTTCCCACTTGAAACTGCATGGCATCTCCTTTGAGATTTCCCATAATCATGGAACATACTATATCGAAGCTGTCGATAAGCCGCATTCCCAATTCAATAGCTGCTTCCGCCCCATGGTCCTCCTGGACTTTCTTGATAACGGAAGGTAGTACCGACATAGACGTAGTGCCGAAGCACTTCGAATAGGTCGCGGCAAAGACCTTGCCCCAATTGTCACAATCGACAATGTCTGGGACCAGTTCTTTCGGCAAAGTAAGAGTGAGTATCCTGTGTTTATCCACAGGACTAGTGTTAGGAAACACGGCTTCTAGTTGATCGAATTTTTCTGCAAGCCAATAAGGATACTCATCCTTATTCTGGGGGCGCTTGCCAACAACCGCGTTTACCATTACAGGACTGATCACAACCGCATGATGGTGATCAGCCCCGTGTCCCGCAACTGCAGGTGCCCCCACCTGTACAGTGCGCGACACATACTGCACTAACGCCCTATGGACCGTAATCAGGGTCGTGTGTAGTACACGGAAGCTATCCACTCCTACCGTCAGGTAGCGTGGATGAGGTGTATGTCCGGCCAGCACCGGCCAAGTAGCCCCTTCAATAGACAAAGGACCCAGTCTCGCCGGGGTGACCGTGTGGGGGAGGGCGCCATTAAACCAAATAGTGTGCTGCCAGGTTGAAATAGGAATTTCTAAAGCCATATATGGGGTATAATGTAGAGGCACCGGCGTGGCAGTGTATTTGTGGAACGTTTTATCAACATCTTCCACAGCCTCAAAGGTAACCCAAGAGTAAAACAACTCATAAGGGTAAGTGGCACTTGCACTCACGACAAACACCACTGCCATCCCGTCATCAGGCACCCCGTACGTCCTCAAATGAGCACGTAGAGACAGCCTACTATGAGCGGGAATTTCTACCGCCATTAGGACGAAAAAGAAGATACAACGAGATCTTTAGTAGCACTTGGGCTTAGATTAGTGTAACCTTTTTTATTATCAAGCTTGAAAGAACCTATAGCCTAAAACCTAGGTAGGTTAAACCGTCACTCCCGTTATCCGGAAACCAGAGTGAGGGCGTTATGGACTAATAAAAAGCACTACTAAGGCATCTCAGATATTAAGACCAAACGTTAGGTGCGCCATGTTGTAGGGATTCTGCGTATGCACAGAACTATGCGCAGGAAACCAGAACCTTAGAGAATTGTGGTGTACCAGAAACTCCCCTCAGAACTAAGAACCCCTTATCCGACTAGCTTAGTGTCACATTCGTTATCCGAGATTTAGCTCGGCGGTCCCAATGTATAGACAACCCAGAACATGCGACTTAGTTATTCTCAGGAATGGTGGGAACCCGAAATACCCGTTTGCACATATATATTAGTCCACAACAGAATAACTAAGACACAGTAAAGTTTAAAGAATTTATTCATAAACCTCGAGTCCTGTTATACAGTACTTTGGCTAACATAAGCAGACAAATGGTTAAGATCATTACCATTAGCATTGTTACAATACCATAGAAAATGAAAGGAGCGATCATATTACTAATGACAGTGGAAAACAACCACCCTCCTTTCGCTAGCAACTAATAAAATATTATTAGACTATTAGAAGGTCTCATAGGCTTGCATAGGGGACCCCATACCGTATAGATCAGCTCAGGTGTATCACATCACAGGATCAGCTCAGTGTTCTCTGCAACAGCTCTTCTATCGAATGCCCTAATAATATGCTGCGCTGTGATATTAAAGCCCACGACTTTCTGGTATTTGCAGCTGCGTGCATGTTGTGACTAAACAGTGGTACGATCACCCTGAACATAATCAGCCGGCACCGTCTAGTGTCCTAGAACAGTTCTTTACTCGATGTACAGACCAAGGGCACTAGCAACTGTGAAAGATGTATAAATAACATTCACTTGAGACAAGTCTGCATTTCTCAAATGAATAATATGTAACAACAGTGTCGGGTGCAAAGGCAGCAAAAGCAACAAGATGTTTTTCCAACAGCTAACGTGATTGAGCTAACTTAGCACTGTAAATAGGGAGTGGCCTAAAACCACGTGACACCTGTACCATATGGAGGGCCCCACATGGTGCCTGCCACGTAGTGCCGGGATATGCAAGTGCATCTTTTTTTGCGTAGCGGCGGGAGCTGCAGGCTGCATCCCCGCTGCAATGCAAACAATAGGGCCTGTGGCGGTCGCAATGTAATGCAGTTGGTGGATAGGCTGCTTCATAGGCTGCCGGTCCCACTACCGCAACGATGACAGTCGGTCGAAACTTCGACCTCCATCGTAATGACCCCCTTAGTTAGCAAATTATCCTTGCAGGTGTGAACTAATAAAGGGAATTGTAATTCTTATTGCCCATAAGTTTCTACTGCAAAAATGAAGATGGTAGTGTCTGGTTTTAGCCCAAAATCCTAGAAAATTGGGGATGTGACAGTAAAATATTCCATGGATGGAAATACTAACTTTTAAATTTAAGGTGTGATTTACCTTTCAAACCTATGACGTGTCCTATGACCACTAACATGGAAATATTATTTATGAGGTAACTGGTACAGGGGTCGACACATTCAGTGGGAGACAATGAATGCAGTGCCCAATCCAAAATCAGTACAGTTGGGATGGCACTTATAGATCCCTTTTACCATGACATCAGCAAAAACCTACATAGACAGATGATTTCGAGTTTCATTTTACCAACAGATGACTGCTGGTATGGACTATCGTAGTCGCAGGAAACCTCACAGCTGTTTGCACCAGTTATTACATCCTGGTATGTTTTATGAAGATGTATGCCTAGTTTCCCTATATTTTTTGTACGGATTACCTGGTGGCCGCTAAACTTAGACCTGGTCATAGACAGACTCTAGTGCTCCCCAATAGAACCTTATGCTGCAGCTAGGTAAATGAAGACTCCAAAAGGCTCTTAATTGCTTGCTTATCAGAGTTTATTGGCTGGTGTTTTTCTCTGAGGGGTGGGGTCAAGGCTTGTGAGGGTTAAAGCTACCACCTGCCAAGAGTTCAGCCTTGACTGCTCAGCTGAACATGCCAGTGAGCAAAGGGGTCTTTGGAGAGCTAATACTTAATCACGTTATTGTCACAGTAAAAACTCGAAGACACTGAACTGTTCTAAAAAGTAAACTCACTCCAAAATGTTTGCGACCTTACTAACCAAACTGAAGAAGGTGCAACTTCCAAAGCTGCAGTGGCACTTATCATATGCCCTTCAGGCACAGACTTGCTTTAAAACATTCATGTGCTTTGGGGAGGGAGAGGGATTCAGAAGGGCCTTCATTGCACCATACCTATACATGGACAAGTACCACGAATACAGAGGCCCTTTGGAGTCTTTGAAATACTAAGGCCCTGATTACGAGTGCAGGTGCTAGTTACCGTATATGATAAATAACAATACCATGGGGTACATTATTTATCAGGTGTAAGAAATAACACCTGTTACGAGTTTGTGGGGAATACCACTGCTAATCCACCAATGTAGGAAGCTGGCTTTTTATAAAGTGTGCCAAAATGAGGTACTCTATGTAGAAAGTCTTGACGATCCTTATTGGCTTACAGGGCTTAAATTAATAATCCCAAATGCTCTTTTTTGTGGTAGTGTGGGCGAGCAGTTTAGGCTTCTCAGAGGGTAGTTTTAAGCATAGGTCGAACACCCAGAGTCAATAAATGTGCCACACACTCGAGAAAAAGTCGAGATCAATTTAGAAAAATAACAGGCATTTTAATATAATATTTAACACCAAGAACTAAGGGGCTGATTAGGATGGCGGCATCCTGAGCTGCTTTTCCACCTTCCAGATTTTGATGGCGGGCGGTGCACAGGCGGGTGGAAAGCTTATCTGCCACGCATCCGACGGGCTTCTTGAGCCTGCTGATGCTGCGGAGAACCTCCCAATCCCTACAATGGTGGCGGTGCCTAACAGGCACCGCCGTGGGGATTAGAATGGTCCCTCCTCGTCAGCCTTTCCATGGCGGTTCACCAGCCATGGAAAGGCTGATGGGGATGGACATTGGGGTCCCATAGCGAGCCCCCTTAGCCCCTGGCCCTTTTCTTTGGGTGTGAGGGGGCACCTAGGGTGCTTGGGGGCCACCTACAAACAGACTGCAGAGGGGGAGTAGGGGACATGTCTGGGAGCTCTCAACATGGGGCTAAATTTATGAGGTTCTTGAAAGCAAGGGGGCATAGTCGGTGTTTGTGGACCCAGGGCGGGGAGCCCAGGTGCAGAGGGTTTTATTTGGATGTTCCCATGCATCGTAGATGCTCTCGGTTCTTGGTCAGACCTGGAGAGAGGGTAAAAACAGGACCACTGGCCCACTCTCAGTGCTGGCCTCTGTGATGCTGACGTCCCTCATCGACTGGTCGGTCTTTATAGTTAGGGAATCCGGATTGGACTTCATACACACTTTGGTTGCTGCAAGGGGTCCAGTACCCCAGGTATTGGTCCAGGGAATCTCTTAGGGGTCCGCCATCTCCGGACTTGGTGAGGAGATGGATCCTGGGCAGCTGCTGTGTTGGTGGACCCGGTTGTCAGCAGAACGGTGAACCGGACGTTATCGGTCGGTGCCTGCAGGTTGCAGGGAAGTGGCTCCTCCAATTCAAGGGAGATGCTGACAGCTTGGCCAAATGCTGGTGGCTCTCTGAGGCTTTTGTAGAATGCACAGCTGCCGGACGAGTCAGATTGTCGTGATTATTGGGACAGGAATAGGCCGGCAGGGTTTGGTGCAAAAGTCCACCGGTAGTCCACAGTTCTCGCTTTTTCAGCTCGTCTTTCACCTTATTTTTTCAGGTGAATCTGAGTTCCTGGTGTCAGGTGGCCACATAAAAACTGAATTTAGGGGTGTTGAGGGGAGTGAAGGGGAGTAGTCAACATGCAGATTTTAATGTTTACATACCAAAATCTACATGGAACAGTAAATACCCTACTCAATTCCCCTATTAAATTTAAATAAGCTTGAGGTATTTAAAGCATCTAATAATGATCAGATACGTTAAATAGGTTTTAACTGATAATAACAACCCGTGGTAAACAGGAGTTTACTCGTAAACAGGCACTTAGTCTTGTACAAGCTGGTTAGCTTAGACTTCTCTGTACCCGGTCTCTTCAAAAACAAGCCATGGCAAAGTCAAGAGACCTTGCCTATGCAAAAGCTATTGGCATTGACAGTGTCTTTTAGCCGTGTTGTACAGCCTTTTGGCTATGCAGCATGGCCAAAAGATAGAAAACAAAGCGTTATGACAAGTCTTAGCACTTTTTCTGTGGCGGTTGGCGGGGGTTCAACATGGACAGCAGCAAGGAGTGTGGTAGGGAGGAAACAACAAAGATAATGGAAGGAAAAAAGCAACACAGACAATGGGAGGGTAGGAGGTGAGAGGGAAGAAGTGACATGGACAATGGGAGTGTCTTTTTTTCTGAGACGGTAGAAGGGAAGTAGCAACGCAAACAATGTTGACAAGGGAAGAAGAAAGAAAAAATGACTACCTCAACCATATCATGAGCAGCAGAAGGACACTAATCAAAATGAAGGTTGATGCTCCAAACAAAAGACGAGGAAGTGAAACCAACACGTTCTGGTCAATTAGGAGGCAGAAAAAATGAGTAACAATGAAGCCAATGAATGGTAAGCAATGGGCAGGCTTCAAGCCCCTTGTAGTAAACAAAATGTCTTGCAAGCAACAGCGCATGCATTCAGTCTTAGGCAAGACTTAAAAAAGGTGTAGACACCTCACCCGCACTAAGTGACATATATTTTCTTATCAGGGCGATCCTACACCTGCAAGCGGTGTTGCTGGCATGCTTGCTATGAGCACTTGTTTCTTTTTTAGTTTATGTGATGGTGGTGGGGAAGATGGGGTACCAAATAGTGAATCTAAAAGTGTATATTGTGTCAAACAGAAATATTTAATAATGTCTTTAAAGCACTAAGTTCAGTGGACGTGTCCTTTTGTTTTTAAAGAGGCAGTAGAGAAGTATACTTTAGACAACTTGTACAAAAATAAGGATTTTCCATCTCCAGAATGCCTCAGTACGCATTTTTGCTTTCAAACAATTCAGACGCTATATTGCAGCACTACATCTCGCGCGAAAAGGCAAATGATTCCCCAAATGACTTACCTACAAAAGAAACTGTCAAAGTAGTTGAGCGGGGATCATGTTCATTGCCCCTGTCTTGGGAACTCTGGAGAAAACTGCCTGAGGACTTCATCGCCAAAATGATAGACTTATCCACAACACAACATCATCTGCATTCCCAACAAACACCAAAAAACAGGAATGGATCAGACTCTGAACTAATTTGATATAATGTAAAACATCAAACTTATAAACCTCGTCCAAACTAGCAAATTGGCTCAAATTACTCAAGTTCCAAGACTGTATCTTCAAAATCAATCAGATGTTCCCATCCACATCCAGATTTTTCCATATGCTTTGTGCAGTTCCCATCAGTTATCCGAGGTGCTGTAACTACTCAAACAACTGCAAATCAGCTTCAGAGTACTGCCAACTACAAGGTCATCTCCAACATCCTGTGGCTGGTGGAATTCCTCGAATGCCATGTCTTCAACCAAGTGCGATGCAGTGCGCGCAACGAAATTCATTTTATTTATTTAAATGTTTACTTATCTCTAACGTAATCTGTTGTTTACTATCCCCACCCTGCCCCTCCCATGCCCCACGTCAGCGCCCAAAGCACTCCTACCATGGGCCACTCCTGGTTACAACGACTGCGTTGTTACCACGCAATGCCATTACTACGCAAGTCATTACATCGACTTGCAGCAGATGGCGCGCTAACATTAGGAATGTATAATTTACTGTTCCAACTCCAGCCTACGCAACAGTAGGGAAGGTGTTGGAATAGTAAACTATACCATTCCTTATGTTAGCGCGCCATCTACTACAAGTCGATGTAATGACTTGCGTAGTAATGGCATTGCGTGGTTACACAGCGGTCGTTGTAACAACCGAGTTGTAATGGCATCGCAGTGTAATGACCTCGATGTAAAAGTAGTTTCCCGAAAGCACACAAAAAAGACATATACATTTGTCATTGGCAGGAGTTAATTTGTAGGAATCCACAAAAAGTGCGTAGTTTTGAGAATGTCTTCAATATACAACACTATGCTCGTCAAATTTAACACACATTTTCACAAGAAATAAGGAATCAGAGGCACGCACATCCCACTCATGTCAAACACCTGCATGAGCAACCGTCAGAACCACCAGAACCTAAGCAGTTATCCACAAGCACATGTTGAACAGCTTCACCAAATAATACAGGAATTGGCCAAAATGAGTCAGAGAATCTATTCAATAGAAATACTTGGATAGGATGTTACCAGGACAGGGAGACACTGGATCAGAGAGACACAAGGTCAATCAAATTGAGAAAGATAATGAGATAGTAGTCAGAGGAGTATTGGACCAAAAGAGACATTGGAAATAGGAGATGTTGGACCAAAGACTGATAAATGCGTATGGGACCCGTACCCCAAGAACATGGAGACACGTAACACAAAAGTTCTAGGGTGATAACACACTGGGTCTAAAAGGTTTGCAATGTGGGAGACAGTTCCAATAGTCAAAGGGAGGAGGCCTACTCAATGGTTAGACATGCAATAGGGAAACCTCAATACAGGGAGGAACCAAGACACACCAAGGGGAAGGAATGGGGATAGGCACAAATCATAAATATTGGCAATGCATCAATTTGTGCAGTATGTTTAATTGTGTATATAAAGAGAGAGAGAGAGAGAGAGATATGCTCTTAGTGCTGTTTGATGCTCTCTATGACACATTCCCAATGTCCCTTGACCCAAGCACATGTTGGTCTCCATGGTTTTTCCATGTATAATTACTTTGGGCAACTTGGGTGTGAGATTCAAAGATGACTTACACAAAAGAAAACTCTAGTAAACCAGTTGTCAAATGCCTGAATTAAATTGATAATTAGAAACGTGGGGACTTGTGAACAGGGACACTCAGGGAGTGTGAGACTTTGGAACAGAGACCCACAGAGAGATATATGGGGAGACCGGGGATTGTGGACATGGAAAAAAATGAGGGCATGGAGAAAATTGGACAGTGTAAAACAGAAGGACTTTAGAATAAGAGGACTCAAGAGCATTAAGTCAGGTAAAGCTGAGGAAAGATAGACTTCAGTTCAATGAGATAGGGAAATAAGGGGGTAAGGAGACTATGTCACAAATAGACATTAGGATAAGAAAACAAATACATTTCCAAGCAAGAAAAAGTAGAGCCATAAACGCGTCTCAACAAAAATACAAAACACTTTAGTGGTAGGGAGGATGACTGCAGCACCTGTGCTAGATGACTGATGTTGAACCCATAGGGTGGGACCCATCACTATTGCTGGTGCATGGAGGGAAAAACACTCCACCATAGAGTCTCCATTATGGCCGCAAGCTCAAGATGCCTATACTTGTTGTAAACAAACAGAGCGGCTCCTAATATTTAGCTCACTGCAACGCTCAGCGTGGACACCACCAAAAGAACCTTATCCAGGATACTCTTCATCAAATCCTGAGATGTGGATGCTGAGATTGGGTAGGAGGGAGACCACTGCAGTGGCCTAAGGTAGGGAAGCAGGGAGTTAGAGCTTTGAGGTCAAGCGGGTCTCCTCTGTCACCTGTGATTTTTTGGTTTCTCTTTGGGTTTTTTTATGTTTGCTGATAGCCAATTTAGACAACGCTTTGATGCTTGTGTATTGAGGGCAATACACCGCCAAAAGTCTCCCTGCAGAAAGAAGAAGTCTTGTGTAAATATGAACTCTAAAAAACTATCCGGCTTGCCAGGTCGAATAGAAGCGGGTTCCAGTGGTACTTCTGGGCCTATGGCCAACAAAAAAACCACTAAGGTTTTTCTTACGCATCATGTGGAAACGCCAATTCAGGAAATGTTGATCCCTAAAAATTTGCCCAGAGCTTGTCTTACTATAGATCCTACTCTAGATCAAAGCAGCAGCTTGACACCCAATCATTTGCAGCCGGCTTCGAACAGAGATGGGCAATGAGGCAGTCAACAAGGTCCTTGGTCGAATACTGGTCCAGAGAGCACTAGATAGGTGCCTAGATGTGTCACTGGAAAAACAGACATATTCGCTTTTCTTAAAACCTCAAGGCAAAGATCTTGTTAAGAAGGAAGCAGATAAAGACATAGGAGGGGACCATACCCTTCCATAATCATTATGTCCTCATCCAAAGGCTCTAAATTTGTGTGCAATTTCCCATTGGCCACTTCTGCACAATACAGGATATTAGTCTAATCAGGAGGCTTCGACTAGTCCAATGCCTAGAGTGGCGATGCATGATTCCATCCATCTCCAAAATGGCAGAGTTTTAAAGGAACCTCATAAAGGCTACTCCACTGCTTCCCACTCCCAAAACTACTAGAGACAATGCTACAACAGATCAGAGAATTGAAGGTTAAATCTGTAAAATCAGGCATCGAGATAAACTTTCCATTATCACTGATAGGCTCGAGGAGGTTTGAGTAGAGACTTTTGGATCTTGAAGACCAACCAGTCCCACTACAGAAAAGTTCAACATACTTTGAAGAAAAAGTTATTATATAATGGAAAAACAAGATGAGAATGAGAATCAGTCATGCCGTGCCAACTTAAGGTAAACTGGAAGGCTCGAGCTGAATGATTCCATTAATTGAAAAAATTAATTCACAAGTATATTCTGCCCAATTTTAAGGCTGATTTGACAATTATGAGAGCACACCATGTCCCTGGACAGATTTGAAATGCTCAATCAAAATATTCATGAACAGTTTTGGTGAACTTCCCAGATTACCAGATAAAGATGCATTTTGTCGAAAGCAAGACAATAGGAATCGTTCTGCTCTCCAGAAGATTTTTCCTTTCTGGTCTACCCAGATATGACTGTGACTGCAGCAAAGAGACGTTCGGAATTTGCTGGACACTTTTAAAGCTTTGGGTGTACGGGCTTTCTTAATGCAGCAGTCGAAGCTGAAAGTGTTGTACGAGATACGCTTGCAAGTGTTTACTTCTGTAGAGCAAGCCCAAGTGCATAACTCTGATGGTAACTGAGAACAGTAGACAAGCCAATATTCAGAAATGCTGTTTTTCATTTGCTTAGTCTGTGGTAAACCATGAGAAGGCTTTTTGTTGATATTGAACATGTATGGTTAATGGTAAATATTCTGTTTGTAGTGATAGTGGGGCAGTCCCGCCTTTTCCACCTGGGAGAAGCCCTGAGTGCAGTTCCATGGCACCCGATCTAGGAGGCAGTGGCCACCACCCCCTGCGAGAAAAAGCATGCATAATTCCCCAAAGGCTCAGGGGGCAGGTAGGGTAAAGATTGAGTGGATGGGACAGGGAGGGTTGGGTGGTCAGAGAGTCTGGTTGGGTACATGAGACCCGTGTTGGGAGGAGTCACACTGTTGATGTACCTCATGGGTGCAGACGGCGCTGGGACAAGGCAAGGTTAGGTAGATCAGCAAGCCCTGTAGCCCCAGTTGAAATCTGATGAGAACTATTTGGGATTGCCAGGCAACTGAATAGGGCCCTCACGCCATACGGGACTCCCAGCGGGGGTTGCAGCCTGGCACTCAGCTTCTGACTTTGCAAAAATGGGAACACTCGAGCCTGCGAGTCCCGGGGAACTCTACTCCTTGCGATGTCTGCTTTTTAGCCTTTGGGAGGTGGGGTCATGGTGATTCGGACAGAGCAAAGCGCTCAACCCGCGCTGCTCTCTAAAGATGCTCACACATGCCGACCCCAAACATGAAGTGCTCCACATGGGCTAACGAAGACAGGCAAGGCAGAAGCTAGGAGCAGTTTCAACAGCGCTCACCACGCACTAAATGTAAAACACCAGGAGCAGTACCAAAGAATCCCCCTGAATCCCTCACCAGAACAGGGGGAGGCAAGTCCACATCCCCTGGAAATCACTGAGGGTACAAATGCAGGGAAACAAGCAGCAGGCCAGCACTTCAAGCAGTGCAAAGTAGTAGTCCCTTCTGCAGTCCAGAAGGCAGCTGGCTACACAACAAAGCAGGCAGTCCAAATGGCAGCTCCTCCTGGCAGCACAACAGTCTCCTGAAAAGGTGCAGCATGTAGAGCCGGCAGCATCTGGTTACAAGTCCCACACAATGGGTCCAATTCACAGAACTAACTTAAGACAAAATCCTACACTTACTACCATTTTGGTATTCACAGAAGGCACTAACTCATTTTGGTATTCACAGAAGGCGCTTACTCATTTTGGTATCCACAGAAGGCACTTACTCATTAATGAGTAAGTGCCTTCTGTGAATACCAAAATGAGGAGGTGCACTTACTCATTTTGGTATTCACAGAAGGCACTTACTCATCAATGATTAAGTGACCTCTGTGAATACCAAAATGAGTAAGTGCCTTCTGTGAATACCAAAATGAGTAAATGGTAGTAAATTTAGGATACTGTCTTAAGTTAGTTCTGTGAATCGGGCCCAGTTTCTAAAAACATAAGGTCAGAGCCCCTGTTCTTATACTCAAAATGTATTTGATATGGTGGTAACTTCCCAAAAACTTTTGAAGTACACAGCACCCCCATGCAATACCAGCCCTGGATCCAGACATTAGTAGGGGATAAATGAGCCCTTTGTGTGAGGGCATGGCCCAGCCTTTACAACCGTAAGTGTGTCCCACCTCCCTCTCTCCCAGCCCATGAAGATCATTCACTATGCAGATGAATAAAGATGCAATCCTGTTACACCCAACCCTTCCTGTGTCATGGCTGTCTGGAGGATATGCACAAAGCCCAGCTGTCATTCTACCCTAGACATGGATTGAAATCAGGCTGCAAAGCACAAGAGTCATAAGTACATAGAAATGCCCACTTTCTTAAAGTAGGAGCAAAAGGGTTTTTTTTTGTCCATGCGACGCCAGGTATGAACGTATAATAGTAATAAGGAAAAAAGAAAGGCAACCTGGCTGTCAATTTGTGTACCGCTATTTATTTATGTGGACCAAAGCTAAGACTTGAAAGTTCTTAAACTTTGTATGTCATTAATCACATTCTTTTAAACATTTTCAAACATTTGTAAGACATTTTCAATCATGTCTAAGTGAAATACATTTCAATGTACAAACACTGTGGACAAAACATATATGGAATCAAAAATGACATACAATAAATGTAAACATTGAACAAAACTTTAACAAGAATTACACCAGCACAATATTGATACTAATAATCATACAAGGCAATTCCTAAACAGCCCTACAGCTTGGCCTATGCCAGGGAACTGCTGCCACATTGGATTAGTGTTACTCTGTGGGGTACATTAATTTTGGAAACCCTCCTCAGAGATCAGGAACGTCTCTGTAAGTCCTTTGTGGCATAAGAAGTGGAAATTGCCGACGCGTTTCCAGTCCCAATAATCAATCAAGGGACTTTCACCAGGGCTAAAAGCACGGTGTAACCTGCAGGTTAAAATTAAATGAAAAAGAATTACCTAAAATAAATCAGCCCCTGTCTCTTCTTTACGTGTTATGGCAACATTTGCATGAAGCTAGTGTTACCTGAACAGGGAAGAGGTGGGGCGCCGCGGCCAGGGGAACTGACTCCGGAATCTGGGGATCATTGTTTGATCCCCGGCGCCGGTGGCAGATTAGCCCAGCATCATGTGACTCTGAGCAATAGCTTGCTTAATCTTCCCGACGGCCCCCAACGCCTAGAGACCCTTACGGGTGATTGTTCGTGCTTTACAAATGTGGATTAATATTATTAAATGAATTCTTAATGGTGGTTTGTTGTGCTTCTCAAGTATGTAAGGTATCTTGTGTCCAGGGCCTGGAAAACCAGGGCATTCGAATGTGAGCAAAACTATAAATAATTTTTCATGTCCCATAAGTATCAGGATTTATGGTCATTTCACTTACGAGCTATTTATAGTAGAGAAAACTGAAGGGAAAGATTTCATGTAGATTCCCCGTTCGTGTCAGTCGATAATTAATTTGCTTACGCGGCGTTAATTGATTAATGACATTCAGAGTTTAAGAACTTTCAAGTCTTAGCTTTGGTCCGCATAAATAAATAGCGGTACACAAATTGACAGCCAGGTTGCCTTTCTTTTTTCCTCATCACTTTCTCAAAGTGGCATTTCTAAGCTAGAGGATAAAAACAAATACTGGGATTCACTATCCATCTATCATAAAGCTATTCGCATTGCCCGTAAAAACTATATTGCAGCACAAATCACAGCTGCAGGGAACTCTTCAAGGCTCCTATATCAAATTTTACAAACCTTTACTAAGCCGGCAGCATGTGAATCCTCTGAATTAACCTCTCAACAGCTATGTGATGAAATTTCATGTTTCTTCACTAACAAAATAGACATAATCCATGATAAAATAGTTTGTGCCAATAGAAGTATTTCTATAGATACGACTCTCTTGGAGATGGATTCTGAACCCAAGCAGGACAAACACATGTTAAACACTTTCCCACTCATTTCTTTACAAGAAACATCTTCACTAATATCACAAATAAAAAGTGGCAGTCCAGATGATATTATTCCAGCTAGGATCATGCATGTCCTGACTGAACAGCTTTGTCCTACGATCGAAAGTTTGGTGAATCTTTCACTTAGCTCAGACACTGTCCCAAGAGATTGGAAACGAGCCCTTGTTAGACCTATTAGGAAAAATACCACTATTCCATGGACCGAACTAGCCAATCTTAGGCCCATATCCCTATTACCATTTCTAGGGAAACTGATAGAAAAGCACGTGAACCACCATCTGTCCAATTACATTGAACTTGCTGGCGGCCTGGACTACTCTCAGTCAGGGTTCAGGCCGAAACACAGCACAGAGTCCACCCTTCTGTCTGTTACAGATGATCTACATATGTACCAGGACAAGGGCTTCTCAGTGATCCTGGTTCTCTTAGATCTATCAGCAGCGTTCGACACCGTGTCACATACCATCCTTACTGACCGGTTGTCGAACGCTGGCATCAAGGACAAAGCCATTGACTGGTTAAAGAGCTTTCTATCCGATCGTTCCCAGAGAGTCATCATGGACACGTACCGCTCAGCGGAGGTTGAGATCTCTAAAGGGGTGCCACAGGACTCTTGTCTAAACCCAACCCTTTTTAACATCTATGTGGCACCCCTGGCAAGAGTGATGCGCATGTATGGTTTCATCCCAGTATCATATGCTGATGATACTCAGCTCCTCTTCCCTTTTAAGACTCTCTCCGCTGAAGTAAAAAGCTCTTTCTCTGCAGGCATGAAGGCGGTGGCACATTGGATGTCCTCCAATTACCTTCAGTGTAATGTCAGCAAAACTGAAGTAATGTTGTTTGGAGAAGCCAAAATATTATGGACCCCGGACTGGTGGCCACTCGACCTGGGAATGGTTCCCAAACCTAAACAGGTCGTGAAGAATTTAGGGATCCGTTTGGACCAAGATCTACTATTCAGACAGCATGTTAACTATATTTCAGGAATATGCTTCCATACCATTAGCCTGTTACGTAAAGTTTTCCCTTTACTACCTGATTCCTTTAGGAGAACTTTAGTTCAGACTTTGGTTTTAAGTCGGATTGACTATTGTAATGGCCTGTTGCTCTCTGCCAACAAAGGCGTACTGGCTAAGCTTCAGGTCATTCAGAACACGGCAGCTCGTCTTGTCCTTAACGCCTCTCCGAGAACGGCTTCCAAACCTCTCCTGGAGCAATTACACTGGCTTTCAATCCGCCAGAGAACAAAATTCAAGATATGCTGCCTGATCCATAAATGTTTAAATGGACAAGGGCCTGTCTATCTTCAAAACAAATTTGTTCCCTACATTCCAATTCGCTCGCTCAGGTCCAGCAACAATCTTCTTTTAGTGATTCCCCGTGCTAAGAAAGCTAGACATGAGAGCAAAGCACTATCAATTACTGACCCTACACTGTGGAATAAACTTCCCCTATCTCTGAGACAGTGTAAAGAACACTTCACTTTCAGGAAATTCCTGAAAACCGTACTGTTCAGAAATAAGATCTAGCTCCTTCTTTTATTCCTCTGTTTTACCGGCTCCACAAAGCGCAGAGATACTCCAACCGGAGTCGATTCCAGCGCTATACAAACCAGCAAATAAATAGCATTAAGCACAGAATCCCCGGTCCACCACCGATAATTCGGATTGAGTGGAGGGATCACGTGCAACAGGAAGGGCCCGGCACTTCCGGTTAGCCATCCAATCAGCTGCTGGCAAAAATAACTCAAAGCCAGATGCAAAGCGCAACGCGCAGCGGACGCGCTTAAACTCAGAAAGGTGAGGCTGAGAATCGTATTTAGTCCTTAGGAGCGCCTGGTAAAGGGTTCCTGCCTATCTGCATATGTTGGTGACCTTAAGGAGCGCCTGGTAAAGGGCTCGCTAATTACACTGTAATCGCATTGTGAATCGCTGTACATTGTGACACTTTTAACTCACTACTCATTTGTGTATTTTAAATATGATTTGCGCCGTGCACTCACCCATTTAGCAGCACAGAATCCCCGGTCCACCACCGATAATTCGGATTGAGTGGAGGGATCACGTGCAACAGGAAGGGCCCGGCACTTCCGGTTAGCCATCCAATCAGCTGCTGACAAAAATTACTCAAAGCCAGATGCAAAGCGCAACGCGCAGCGGACGCGCGCAGCGGGCGCGCCAAAGGCAAGCCCGTCTGCGCCCATCCGCGCCAGGACCGCGCCTAGGGCCCGCCCCCCCTGATCCACCTAAGCCAGCTCAGCTACCTTCTTCTCAAATCTACACCAGAAGACAGCTGCTAAACATCAGGACCATCTCCAAGAAGTCACAAACCTGTCCTTGCTGCACCACTATACCACCTCAAGTGCTAACGCCATGCAATAATTGCACTCCCAGCTCTAGTATACCACTATCCACCTCTATAGGTCCCTCTACCATCCCAACAAATAATCATATTGTCACAGCCGCACTCATTAATGTCCGCTCTTTACCTAAGCATAAATATGAAATACTCGCTTTTCTTGAGAACCACAATCTTGATCTCTTATTTCTTACGGAGACCTGGGCCGATCCATCATCAGGGCCTGACTTTGCTGTTGTAACTCCAAACGATTTCTCTGTTAAAAGACTGGACAGAAATAACAAAAGAGGCGGAGGTATAGCTCTTATACACCGTGATATTTACAATATCAAAATAGATCCTATTTTCATCAATGGCCATGAAGCTTTCTCCTTTGCCATATCACTCACCAAAGCATTCACATTCAAAGGTATATTAATATATCGCCCTCCTGGATCTCGAACAGACTTCCTCTCTTCTCTATCGTCCCTTGTAGAGCCTTCCGCAGGAGAAGCCAATTTCACTATTCTAGGTGACTTTAACTTTCACCTAGAATCCAATAATGATGAAAATACATCTGCTCTACTTTCTGAATTCGATTCCATTGAACTCTCTCAACTGATAAACAAACCGACTCACATAGCTGGCCACACTCTCGATGGACTTTTCACCAACAATAAACACATTTCATTAGATAATATCCTTCCTTTAACATGGACTGACCATTTTGCAATTCTTTTTAACATTAACACTGAACATAAACCACACAATCAGACCACCATTCCCTTGCCCGTCAACTTTAAAGCCTGGAACAGCATTACTTCAGAAAATATTAAAACACATCTGAAAGCTACGCATCAAGACCTCCCAGACAATCCTGAACACGCAGCCATGCTTTACACACAATGGCTTCGCCTAGCTTTTGACACACTTGTCCCAATAAAAAACACTTCCAAAAACAGGAAAACTCCATCCGCCCCCTGGTTTTCAGAGAAATTAAGGCTAGAAAGACAGAAATGTCGAAATCAGGAGCGCCATTGCCGCAGAAACTACGACAATATAACTAAAACTCAGTACAAGGAAGCACTCTCCAACTACAAAAAACTATTAATAACGGAAAAAAGTAAATTTTACATTAATCAAATCGAATCCTCTCAAGACTCCACGAAACAACTATACAAAGTTGTTACCAAACTATCAGGTTTAGACACATCCCCGTCATTAGCACCAACTCAAACCCTCTGTGATAATCTTGCCAGCTTTTTTCAAAACAAAGTCATGAACATTTACTCCAGTTTTTCTGCACAATCCACTATGTCCAACATTGACCCTTCTTCAGACAATAGTCCAACATCTCAAAACAACAACCAGGACGCCTCTCCCTCCTTCTCAGAATTTAAAAAAATCACAATAGAACACATAATTGACCTTATCTCCAAATCCAAAGCCGGATCCCCCAATGACCCTTGCCCACCTAATATAATAAAAATCATCCCGAAATTATAGCCCCAGAATTGGCCAAAATTTGCAACTCCATGTTTGAAACAGGAATATACCCCTCCATCTGGAAAGAAACAGTAATCAGACCTCTCCTAAAAAAAACCAACCTTAACCCTTCTGACTGTTGCAATTACAGACCCATAGCAGGTCTCCCTTTTCCAGCAAAAATCATAGAAAAGGTGATGAACACTCAGTTGGCCGAATACATCGAAAACAACAACTGCTTAGATGAAACCCAATTCGGATTTAGGAAAGGACATGGAACAGAGACAGCTCTCATTAAAACAGCTGATGAAATACGAACAACTATGGATAAGGGTGGAGCTGCAGTCTTGGTGCTGCTGGATCTTTCAGCAGCATTTGATACGGTGGACCATTCCATCCTAATTAACCGTATCTCAGCCATAGGGATAAAAGACAGAGCCAAGGCCTTACTAGCCTCCTTTCTAGCCAATCGATCACAACAGGTAAAATTGGGCAGTTTTCTCTCTCCTCCCTTTTCCCAACCATGCGGTGTTCCCCAGGGTTCTTCACTAAGCCCTACGTTGTTTAATCGTTATGTTGCAGACCTTGCTAGAATCATAAAAGCTCATGACCTGCGACTTTCATCCTATGCTGACGACACCCAGATTGTTATAGAAATATACGAAAATGGAAATTCAATCGCAAACAATTTTAAAAAAGGAATGTCCACCATCTGCACTTGGATGTCAGATAACTGTCTGAAACTAAACTCCGACAAAACTGAGGTGATGATTTTTGGAAAGCCATACCCCAGCTGGTCGACCTCCTGGTGGCCAGAGGAACTAGGCTCCCCCCCGGTTCCGGTCACTAAGGTCAGAAACCTTGGAGTTTTATTTGATGATAAGTTATCATTCATGCCACACGCTAATTATATCACCTCGTCCTCATTCTACACCATCAGAATGATAAAGAAGCTTCTACCCTTTCTTCCTCCTAGCGCAGGAAAAACTCTTGTTAGTACCCTTGTCATGTCTAAAATAGACTATTGTAATGGACTACTTATTAATGCACAAGAAAAAGTCCAGCAAAAATTACAAATGGTACAGAATGCCGCAGCTAGGATTCTCTCAGGGACGCCCAAATTCAAACCTATCTCAGGAGTCATACGACAGCTTCATTGGCTACCCATTAAAAGCAGGACTAAATTTAAGGCATTGTGTATAGCCTATAAAGCAATCCACGGCTCAGGCCCCGAATTCCTTAAGAAAAGCTTTTGCCTGTACAGACCCAACAGGACCTTACGTTCTGGCTCTAACCAGCTGCTAATGGTTCCTAGAACCAAGAAAGCCACCTGGGGGGACAGGAGATTTGTCGTGGCAACATCCAAACTCTGGAACAAACTTCCGCTACATATCAAAAGTTCCCCTACATTATTATCTTTTCGGAAGAACATAAAAACATGGCTATTCCAATAATACTCTCCGTCTCTCCTGACTGTTTCGTTTAAGTTGTCCTATAGCACCGAGACACCCCCGGGTAGTTGCGCGCTCAATAAATTGCTTAAATAAATAAATAAATAAATAAAGTCACATTCACCAATAAGCAGGATGCATCATCACTGTTCCAAACATACAAAACATGACAATGTTACTCCTTTCAGATCAGAAATTACTACTACACACTGGTAAGGGGATTCCCAATGCTAAACTATGAGAGGAGCAGCAGTGAGAAACCAAATAGGTTGTTTGTCAATACCAGGGCATGCAACTACATGTCCTACCTCTTACCTACACAGCACCCTGGCCATAGGGCTATCTAGGGCCTTCATTAGAGGTGACCTATATGTAGCAAAAGGAGGGAGGGGGATTCAGGCTTGGCAAGTAACTTTAAATGCCAAGTCAATGTGGCAGTAAACTGTGCATGCAGGCACTGTGGTGGCAGGCCTGAGACATGTTTTAAAGGCTACGTATGTGGGCTGCCCCCTCTAGAGACCACAATAAGGAAAAGCCACACCAGACAATAAACATCACTTTTCAGGCCAGATGGAATGTCAGGCTCCATTCCTTTGGAGTCACTTAGTTGAGAAACTCACAAATGATGACACTAAAGGGGAGACCCAGTGTACAGAAAAAAGTATTTCTCTTTCCCCAGACCTGACTTATTAACAATCACCAACAACATGCATTACAGAATGTTACTTTGCTTGATTATGTCTGCTTGGGTTTTGAGTGCAATGGGACATGATCAACACGAAGGCCTCTTTAATATGTACTACTTCAGAGACCACTTTCTGTAGCTAAAGGGCTAAAGAAGTATCAAACAATTTATCAATAGCTTGTCAAACATGCTTGCCGATATGTCCCAATATCTCTCAGGCCTTTCACCAGATCCTGAGACATTAACTAGTGGGCTGTATCCCATGTGGCTTCTTTATCTTATCAAAAGTATTGCAAGGTCTTGCATGCTATGGCGCACCAAAAGACGAACCTTGACTCCTTTGGTGTACTTGCCTGTCCAGTGGCAGTTTGGTCAAAGAGATAAGTTAGGCTTAGATCTAACTACAGTATGACACAGCAAGAGCAATTTACAGACATAATAATTTCTTTTTTAAATCGGAAAAGGCATTGCTGTCAAAAATATGATATAAAACATATCTAAACTTTCTTGTACCTTCAAATTCAAACATGATTGTTGCGTTTAAAGGAAATGGTTGCTAAGTTAGTTATTGGGCAAAAGTGATCAATGCAAGGCAATAGCAAATCAATGCAATAAAATAGCAACTCATCTCTTATGCTGTCCTTGCAGGTTGGTTATGTCTTTGAAGAATATGGAGATCTGGGATCTCACACAACAGCAAATGCAATGCCACAGTGTATGCCAGCTGTCTGGAAATCTGGTCTGGGTTCCTAGACGGCTTTGCAGGACTGGCTTGAATACTCCAGTCTTAACAACTCCTGTAAAGTAGATCCTAGAGGGATGGTCCAAAGTATTTCACACTTACTTTGGTTGGGGCTTTCCAAATGATAACACCCAAGAGTCCTGTAGTTGAGGGAGGTAGGCTCGTTGATCTTTTATGCCTAATTTGGTTACATATTGGCAGCACAGGAGCTACAATTGCATACCAAATGCCGAAAGACACATCAATGTAGTGAAGGAGGTAAAATGCCCTTCCAATTATTTCCTTTAAGGTTTTCCATCATCTGCTCAGTGCCCGCTACCCACCACAATTAGGGTGGAGCAAAGAGAACAATCCAGGGGGCAATGCATTGCATAAAGTTCCTGGGCTTGTCTGTAATTCATTGGATCCTATATGATATGGCCAGTCTATTCAATCACAGCAGATAGGCTTAGGTTTGGCCCTAACCTGAGGAAGATTGGCAAGAGTATCCTATTCCTCGTAGCCACGCAATATCTGCAGTCTTGTATGCATTCTTCCTGTAGTGCACTGTGCTAAGTATGCAAAGGTTGGAGCAAGTGTGATATGCCAGTACTCAAACGAGTTGACATATTTAAATTTGAGTTCCTCAGCCAACCATGCCAGTTTTCACTCTGTGTGCTTCTTCCCTGGTGTTCACCCTGAAGCTTGAGATGAGGTATGGTGGAAGTGGGCAGAGCTACTTGGATTTGAAAGAGACATCACAAGTTAGAGGTCTGCGTAACAACAGTGGTATCTCCCAGTGAAGCACCCAGGAGTCGCAGTCTACAATGGCAGACGAGCATTCTCTGGAAAACTGGAAGCACACCCTTGAAAAAAGTGACCCGATTAGGCCCTCCCTGGTCACTGACGACCACCTCTCAGCCTTCCATACAAATGAAGAGTCAGTCAGACAGTAGAGAATACAAGCCAAATATATTTTATTCTGGTACACTCGAGCGGAGTCCAGTCTTACCAGCCTCCTGGGATTGCTGCAGAGCGACTGGCTTCAGCCAACATAGAGATACATTATGTACATTTCTGAACCAGGAAAGTCCCGCCCATAGTGGAATTCTACTTGCAGGTGTAGCTAAAACAAAGGAGTACAGAAAGATGAATTTCTACTCTGAGGCCGGGCACACATTATCTCTATGCTAAGGTCGTTCTGTTCGTGCAAACCGCTAGACTAGTGGGAGAAAGCCTCTATCTATGGGTAAGGAATGCATCAAAAAGAACAGTGTATTCATTAGCAGAGCAAGGCCTAACCTTGGAGAAACAAAACTTTCCACAGCCTGCTTCTCGAGTCAGGGAATATGTATCTGACGACATGATTCAAAATAGTGGCTAAACATAAAATGGTGCTGCGAATGCTAATTTAACATGAGAACAAAGCACAAACAAAATAGTAAAACATTTTCATTTCATCAGACCCTCCTTTTAGCATTCGCTAAACCATTTTAGATTGTGAAGGAAAAAGGTGTAGTATTCTAAGAAGCAAAAGGACATTAACACTTGCAGCAATCCATATACTCAGTATCGGGAATAGAAGTAGCAAGGGATGATGTGGAACCAAATTGCCAACATCGATCTGCATCATGTGATGAATGTCATGAATGTCCTTTTGGAGCATGACCGCAGCACCAGGGTCATGAACTGGCATCTTTTGCTTAGGGGTGAGAACATTTATACAATAGGATACAGCGTGCTGGGAGACAGTGTATACAAAGGCAACTTGTGAAAAAGATGCCAGCGATCACAGCTAGAAATATGGGGATCTTCCAACCCCAGGACGTAAACATATTCCAGAACCACCTAGATAGAGTTCAGGTACCATTTTCTTGGTGTATGTGAGATGAGAGTTTATGCAATTTCTCTATAGAAGCATAGAACACAAAAAAATGGTGTGGGAGTCGTGTCCAAATTTTCCACCATGATCAAACAGTTCAAAAGATCAATCCTGAAGCATTGGCCGATTTTAACAATGGAGCAAGATTTAAACATCAATCTTTACGTACCAAAAAGGTAAGAACATATGAGAGATACTAAATCTTGAACAGCAGAAACTGCAAACACCAGGATATAAGGGAACGATTCCATGCAACAATTGTAACAATTGAAATTACATCATCAAAGGTCCTATAATCTTTCATCCTAGGAAAGGTAACAACATCAAATTAAAAGTGACTGTCAGCTGTGACACCAAGAATGTCATATATTTATTGAAATGTACCTGGGGTAAAGTCTACGTAGGAAAAACTGAAAGAAAAATTAAAATGAGGGTCAATGAACATAAGAGCAGTATTGGAACCCGAAATATGAAGTCGCTGGTTGCAAGTCGTTTCATCGAACAAGGGCACAACATCAGTCAACTCAAGTTTCTAATTTTGGAAGTTGCTGAAATGAGAGAAGGCATTGGCAATAACAACCGGTTGCTACAATGAGAAAACTTTTGGATCAGGCACTTGGATGCGCTGAAACCATATAGACTCAATGATCGTATGGAATTTCTGTGTTATTTGTAATATATACTGATTGACAATCATGACTATGGTGACCGTTGACAGAATTTATTTCGTTGAGTCTCATTATAATTTGAATTTGTTATATAGTTGAGGGAACTTTATTTACCATGGATACATCTTGTTTTTGTACGTGCCTTTAGTTACTTTACATTTTTACTTATTGCTTTGCACACTGCCAGGTTATGATGGCCGCCACAATTTTGCTGAACATGGTGTTTCACAAAGCGGAAATGTATTGATTTTACTTGAATTACCTTATTTCCATTCAAGTTCTAGATACTTTTTATGGAGAAATTGGTTGTATGACATGTTAGATGTGGAATTGTTGACCTATTCGCTTAATTTCAAATCATATAAGCAGTTCTACACCGTTAGATGCACATTTTAAGATGGCGACCGGAGAATATGTTTCGGAAGCATGTCCTTTTACACTGTTTAGTGTTTTCTTTACCTGTTTAAACGGATTGTTAGAAACAGTCGGGTACCACGCGTGTAGCATTTTCGTGCAGAGACAGTTTGAAAATGTACTCACGTAAGTGAATTGACATTTTGTTTGTGCAACTTTTCACGCTCTATAGTTGTTGTTAATGTACTTGGAATTGTTTTATAATACGGAGCTTAAAACTTGCTTTCGTTACTGCAAGGATATTTTCCACGACAGTAAAAGGGGACTAATGCACGCTATCTGGTTCCTTTTAAACTCATACAAAAATACGCAACGGTTCATCTGTAAGATAATGAACATTGTTTACTTGCTCAGTGTTCGATCTCGTTTTTGAAGGTCGACGCTCAGCGGCATTAACAGAATGTAAATATTTATTTGTTTTTGCTTGCATGTACTAAGGCACAGTTTTGTTTTATTTTCAGCACATTCGGCTTACTAGCAGCACATTTATTTTCTATGCTCGGCATACACGAGGTGATACTCGTTTATACACAACTTGGAGATGGTTTGAATCTTTATTCACGTAGGGTCACGTTGGTCTTCTGTGAATCACATCTAACTAGTTGCTTTGCAACCCGCATAGACTATAACTTTTTTTCTAGAGTGTGTACATGAATATTTGGGCTGGTTTCCTCATAGAAAGGTTTTGTTTTGTGGCGATATCCCCAGACGAAGGGCATTGAGCCCGAAATGCATCGGTAGGGAATGGATTCCTGTGAAGGATTGTCTTTGTACATTTGCTGAAATTTAAACTCACCGTTGATGATATTAGGAGCAAAAACTTCAACTAATATGTGAAATGGAATAAACATATTGGATATTCATTTTGGATCAACTTTGGTGATTTGAATGAGATTTGAAGTTCAACAAATGTAAATGTGCTTGTACTTATATAGCGCACAGCTACCCTGGTTCGGGGTTTCCCGGCGCTGTACTCATACCGCTAGGGAACCCTTCCTGGCTTTTTCCCTGTGAAATGTCCACTCCTGGGCATCCCCAGGGTGAAGCCAGGCATCCCAGCGCTGTTGGGGCCGTTTTGGAGATTAAGCAAGCTATTGCCCAGAGTTGCAGCGTGAGACCCATGATTAGAATAGGCACTGAGGCGAGAATATCCGGTCCGCGGAATTTATAACCCGAGACCCTGCCGCGACGGGAATCGAACCCTGGTCCCGGACCAGTGCTCTGCATCGAGGTCTGCCGCTCTAACCATTGAGCCACACTTCTCCACTACATTGGGTACATCGGTGAGCCTAGGGGGACAGATCCTATCCAGGGTATGCTTTTTGGATTGTATAGCAGCATACACATTGGGGACGTGGTCAGGAATGTAAACGCAACAGCTACTGCCGATGACGTGTCAAGCACCACCCCTATTTGCAAGTAAGACGTCTAACACCATCCGGTTCTGCAAGGTAACTAACATCATAGCTTGAAGCTCAGCAGGGATGTTTGTCAGTATACCAGCTGTTCTATTAATAACCCCTTCAACAACCCTTGTTAACTGACAAATTTTAAGGCTATTGGGCATGGGGCCAAAAGGGTATGAGACCCCGTCATGGCATCCTCAAACTGTTGCAAAGTGGTATCTGTCTGATCTATATCTTTTGTGTCAATGACCCTTCTGACTTGGGGCAAAAATACACTCCCACGCGGCAGCTGATGATCTTTATGGTAATTGGGTGGAGCAAAATACACTGGGGGAAGAAGAAAAGAGAGGTAACTACTGCCTGACCATCCCCAAGGAAGCCAGACATAAGCTTGGGATCCACAGACAAAATAGACATTAGAGGGCAGAATCAAAGGCGGACTATTAATCATGCTGAGCATGTAGGTGAAATTGCATTTACTGTCCCCCATCTCTATTCCCCCAGTCCACTGGATGCAGAAAGCAGCTGCTGAGCTGACCACAGACACCGGCATTGGTTTTTCCTTAGTGACATTACGATCTTGGAAAGATTGGAAATACTCAGAGTTGTTAAACTCCTGGAAATCAGCCATTTCCATTGGAAGCCTTGTGTTTTTCTTCACCTTTTCATATTTGTTTGTACAGGAGTTTGGGGACAAAGTACTAGAAATCCTTTGGCTTGCCTTTCCTATGGGGGTAAACCCATGGTGGAAACGTATATAGTCTACCATGGTGCGAGAATCGGCAGACATCATGACCTGAGTAGAGAGTTGGAAGTGGTGGTGTACCATAACAAACAATTCAAACCAACCCTCACAACTCCCGATGTATGACAATGGCATGGACAGCAAATTATCATTTTTATGAGTAACTGAGGGGAGCAATCCACAAACCCAACAATTAGTGGTATTGGACACATTATGAGCTTGGTGCAATATGTGTACAGAGATTATCTGTGTAAGTCTTTCAGTGCTCTCCTTTGTGAGGGGCCAAAGTAACAAAAATGTGTTCAGCGGGAATGGGTGTTGTACCAAACAAGGAATGTATGGGATACTTTTCCTCTAGAAACCAAGATATTCCAAGTATTGCTACTAGGACAGCCACAACTATTAATACAAAAACTATTTTACTCTTTGGAAACCAACCCCATGCTGGACGTGGTAGTGCAAATGGCTTTTACTCCTCATTTATAGGCCAACCAAACAGATGCATTATGAAGAAAGAAAGAGAATGTAGTAAAAATTGATAACAAAGGCAATTGTTCCCAGTGTCCGCCTGAGCCTCACTGGTGCAGGCTCCTATTGTTCATCAACATTGGCGCTCTAGAGCACCGGCAGTGGAGCTTGCTCAGTCCTAAGCTCTGGATGAATCCCAAGTCGATCAGGATAACGTACCCCCCTCCAAGGAAGCACGGTCAATCTATCCAGTCCAATGTTAGAACAGTGCACCAATCTCTCCCTCAATAACTCCGTTGGTACTATAGCAAAGTACACCCTAACTAGCACAGTCCAACCCTAACTAATCTGACTTCTCCTTTGGTGCACCGTTCTTCAGCCAAGGACACAAATTGTACCTGGTGACTCCAGGGGTCAACAAAGAGGGGCTCTTTAATGGCTCTGATTTCGGGAGGGACAGCTGCATTTAGTACATCGTCGTTCTCAGCATCCGTTTGGGTCCATATAAATTGTGCGTCACTAAAAGGGATAAACTGAGGTACCCTTTTACCCTCAGAATCCCCAATACCATCCCTTACCCATTCGTTATAAGGTAAGGCCAAGGGTACTCTGCGGCAGTGACTGTAATGAATCCAATTCTTTCGGCCAGCGACTTTTACAGTGGTCCTAGTTGCAAGGAGAACCTGCACAGGCCCCCTCCAACAGGGCTCCAAGCTCTTCTTCCGCTGAAAATTATGCAGCAGAATCCAATCTCCAGGCTGGATATTGTGACCAGGTCCCTCTGGAATTGGTGGACGTGACTCGCGAATCTGTTGGTGAATAGAATGCAAACCTTTAGTTAACTCGTACAGGTAGTCTATCAGCAAAGGGTACTCAATCTCTGAGAACCTACGCGGCCGCAGGACGCCCCAGACATTTGCGGGGCATCCACACATGACCTTGTAGGGTAACAAGCCTGTTCTAGAATGTGCTGTAGTTCTCATTGACAAAAGAGCTAAAGGCAAATCATCTGGCCACTGCAACCCGATGGTCTCTTGAATCTTTTGCCAATTTTAGTTTGAGAATACCATTGTACTTCTCAACCAAACCTGCTGACTGGGGGTGATTCACAGCATGAATCTTCTGTCTGATGTGTAGTCCCTCACAAACTAACTGAATAATCTTTGCATTGAAATGACCAGTTATTACTCCAGATCAAACGGGGTAAGCGGAAGCGAGGAAAGAACTCCTTCAGGAGTATCTTTGCAGTCACAATGGCTGTATTTTCTTTAGTGGGGTAGGATTCAAATCATTTACTGAACGCACAAACAACCACCAACACATACTTCAAATGATTGACTCTGTCCATTTCGATATAGTCCATTTGAAGTACCTCGAAAGGGAAAGTGGGAGGTGCAAAATTGCCAAGTGGTTTGGGGGTACCCTTACCAGGATTGTGCATCATGCACACCATACAGTATTTCACTAAATGAGTAGCTGTCTTTGAAATGTTATCATTCTGCCATACGGGGTCTAACAAATTGCAAATACCCTTAGCAATGATATGAGCTGGCCCGTGAGCCGTACCGACTTCGGGAAGAACATATGCATCCGGCAACATCCATCTTTGCTTCCCTGACTTATCAATCCAACATCCCTCATTGTTCAAGTTTGCTGTACTTTCTTGCCACATTGGTAATTCCTCCACTGTGGCCTCACTCTGTATTTCCTTCACATTCTCAAGTGTATCCTCAAACATGGAGACCTCGGGCACCCACCTGGCGGGACCTGCTACAAACATTCTTTTAATCTTAGTTCGGGTTGTCTCCTTAGCTGTCTGATCTGCAAAAGCGTTCCCCTTACCCACATCGTCAGTAACTTTCTTATGGGCGTTGCACTTTACTATCACCAATTTCTTAGGGAATGCCAAGGCAGACATAAGCCTATATATGAGAGGGCGTGTTGTATTCTCGTCCCATGGGAAGTAAGGAGCCCTCTCTCTCCCCAGAGCCGCCCGAAATTATGGGCGACTCCGACTGCATACTGACTGTCAGTATAAATACTGACAACTAGTCCCTCACGCAAGTCATAGGCTCGAATAAGGGTGACGAGCTCTGCAGCTTGGGCCAACTGGAATATGTGATGTTACAACGCGATCAAAATGATAGCGGTATGTAACATCGCAGTTTTTACAACGCAAGTCGTTGCAACGACTTGCGCTGGACTTAGGAGTAGTAAGATTTACTATTCCAACACCAGTCTACGTACAGTAGGGGAGGTGTTGGAATAGTAAATCTTACTATTCCTTAGGTTATAGTGCCCTCCAGTGCAAGTCGATGTAACGCTTGTGTTGTAATGGCAGCGTTCTAAATGCATCGCGGTGTTATCACCGCGATGTAAAGGATGATTCCCGGCTGACTGATAGGCAACGCGTGATTTCTCAACTACCTTGCGCAGTGTTGTAAAAGCGTGCACAGCAGTTGTAGTGGCATCTGGTAACTTAAAGCAAGAGCCATTGACATATAGTTCCCCTTGAGGATCAGATAAGGGAACATGAGTCAGGTCTACCCGTCCTTTCGTCTCTTCTTCCTTCCGGAAGATACAATCATGAATGTCAATCTCCTCATTCTCAGAAGAGAGGGATAGTGGCGTGGCTGAATTCAGAGTGGCACAGCGTTTGATCCTAATGTGCTTTTGAAAGAGCATTAGCTTGTAACCTGTCAGATGTGCACTGGTGAGGTGCTGTGTCCTTGTCTTATTCAAAAGTGTATCCACAGCATGGGTTACCGTAACTGTGAGGTTAGTATCAAGTACGAGTCCAGCCGATTGTCTTATTGAGACGGCCACTGCCACGACCGCTCTTAGACAGCTCGGGAGGGCTCAGGCCACAGGGTCAAGCACAGCAGAGTAATAAGTACACAGCCATTTCCTATCTCCACATTTTTGTGTTAAAACAGAAAGCGCACAACCACCCATCTCATGGATGTACAATACAATGCATTTAGCGTAGTTAGAGGTACCAAGCACTGGAGCCGAGCAAAGCGCAGTTTTAATTGCTCAAAAGACTGCTGACACTCTGGTTTCCATGGCAATGGTTCATCCACATCTTTTAGTGTTAGGGCAAGCAGGGGCTTAATAAGCAGCGAATAGCCAGGTATCCATCGCCTGCATAGGAAGTGACACCTATGAAAGCTCGCACATCTTTCTGAGTATGCAGGACAGACATTTTAAGAATGGTACTGATGCGCTCAGGGGTCAGTCTCCTACCCTCCTTAACAGTAGGTGACCTAAGTAGGTAACCTTCTGTCGACAATACTGAAATGTGGAAAGGGAGACTTTATGGCCATGTTGAGCTAAATGTAGCAGCAATTTAGCTGTACTGTCTCTGCAACCTTGTTTTGTATCCGAGGCGATGAGCAAGTCATCGACATATTGGAGCAATACATTACCTGCAGGGAGTGACAAGGAATCCAACTGGCCTTTCAATGCCTGTCTATAGATACTCCGACTCTCTGTATAGCCTTGAGGAGCGCGACTGAATCTAAAGCTTCTACCAACAAGGGTGAACCCAACCAGATATCTGCTATTAGGAAGAATGTGAATACTGAAGAATGCATTTTTCAAGTCAATGACAGAGGAATCATTGTCAAGAGAGTCATAATGTCAGGGGCCACTGGGAACTGGGGAATCACTATTTATTAATTTCACGCGAATCAATCATAAAATGATAAACATCTTCTTGATACTCAGAACGACCCAAAGGCGTCTGTTTGAGAATGGCAAGAATAGGGCTGTTACAAACATTAGCAGTCATCTTCTCAACCACTCCTTTCTCAATCAAGTCTTGCATAATTTGTATCAAAGCTCGTTCACCTGCCTGCAGGATTTTCTACTGAGGGATACGGGGTAAAATTGCACCCTCCTTCACACGTATCGAAACAGGCGATATCTGCAACAATCCCACATCTGTGTCCCTCGTTGCCCACAGTGTGGGTGGCACATCTTTACATTCAGCAGGGAGGGGCGCATCTTTGGATAGACACTGCTTAACGCTCACCACATCAGGACCCATTGTTATATAAATGCCTGCTGGGGAGCAATAAATTGTAGCATGCATTTTTTTTAACAAATCCTAACTCACCAAATTCTCTCCACAATTGGACATCAACAAGAATGGCGAATCCACAGTGAAAGGACCAATAGCCAATGCAAGATGTTTCGAAATGGGGCTCACAACCGTTACACCAGAAAATCCTAACAAAACATTATTATGGCCAGACAGAGCCACCCCAGGGACCAAGGAATGAGAAATAGAGCTGTTTGTTGCACCTGTATCCACCAAAAACTCCTGAGCTGAACCATGTACATCCGCACTAACATATGGACCAAGTTGATCTACAGGTATTGGAACTGGTCCCTCACTCTATCCCTGGCTTACCTAGCTGTAAGACATTCCTGTCACCTCATACGTATCATAATTATCATGATAATACTGTCCACCTCAAGCGTCATCAAAATAGTTCTGATCTGAACTACTCTGAGAGGCCACCGAGTTCTGTCCTGTCCACCAGACCCACGACCCCATCCACGAGAACCTCGTCCTCTAAGGGCCGCGACCTTCTGCAAAAACACCGGACACTCGCTGCGCCACTGTCCCTCATCTTTACAGTACGTACACTGATTTGGTCCTACAGGCGTAGCATTCCTGCTACTGCATGGGAGCTGGCTGCCCATACCACCACGTCCTCTACCATTTCCCCTGGAAGCTTGCTGCAACAACACTTTCATCTTCAAATCTCTATGCTTCTTTTCTGACCTCTCCTTATCCTCATTTTCCCTATGTTCACAATACTGTGCCATATTCAGAATAACTGAAGGGGAAGAGGTGGACCAGGTGATTTCGGAAGCCTGCAATCTTGTCACAATCTCGGGAAGCAAATGGAAACAAACCTATTAACAAACAGTTGCTCACTGCCTTCAATCGACAAGTCGTGTCCACTATAATCTAGAAACACACCTTCAAACCGAGTGTGAAAATCTGACACACTCTCATCTTTCTTCTGACGACAAGCTGATAACTTGTCCCAATCAACCTTCCTCGGAGGAATAAGAGAATGCATATATGTAATGATATGATCGGGCAAAGCAAGTATTTCTGCTCTAGGCTTATCACCTGGCCTCCGTTCCTGATCCCATACTTTAATTTGGTCCCAGGTACCACCCAATTCAGCAACGTGATCCTGCGTGTTCACTTGTCTCCAAATATCAACCGGAACTAGTAGACCAAAAAACATTTCAATATCAGCAAGTGTCATTACAGTTGAAGAGGCTACTTTAGTCAGCTCCTTATAATAAGCTGGAGAATTTTTCCTTAGGTCGGGTAACTGAGTCTTAAGAGACAAAACCTCATTCCTCTTCCACGGAGAATAAACCCATTGTTCTTGAAAATGCGCCTCTACCCTTGGCCGAGACACATTATCATGCTGATTTCTTAGCTCTGGTATCTCAGGATGGTATATAGGATGTACCTCCCTCATCAGAAACTGAGGTACCGGGGTGGGGCTCTTCTCCAGCAGCCTTCCCCAATAAGCAATCAATGTCACAACATTACCAAAGACATGAGCAGGCTCCATATCAGTAACATACACATGATCCCTAATATCATTTATGATCTGTGGTGCTGCATCCTTGAAATACTGCTCCCAAAGACTGATCAGAGTAGCTGACATGTGGTTAAGGGCATGTTGCTGTACAAAAGGCTCGTACTCTTTCATCACACTCCACACATCTTCCACACTGTAAATGGAGTTATGAGCCCACTGCGCAGCCTGATTAGCCAGCACCTTTTTCTCTGCATCTCCCACATCAGATCAGACCAATGTCCGCCCTATGGGCTCCTTCAATTTTATCCAATCTCAATACTCAGTAATGTTGGGGAATGGAGGAACACTGGGGGTGACAACAGAGGAAGTGGACACTAACATCATTGTCTGTTGCATCGTGGGTACAAGAGCTGGAGAGAAAGACGCTGAAGAAATAGGCATTGCAGGAGTACTAACAGTCACAGTTGCCACAGACTGTAAAGGCAAGGAAAGGACAGGAGGTACCATGGACAAGGCTGTCTGATCACCAGTAACAGAAGCAGAAACTGCAGAAACAGAAGAACCGGGTAGCTGGACCTGTGGGGGAAGAGCGGGATATACCCTCAATGGGGCATACAGAGTTGGTGGCCGAGTACCCAACAATTGCTCCACAAACGTATCATTTTCTTCTTGGGCCACATATGATTTATCAATCTGTAACCGGAATCTCCTATCTTCACGTTCAATCCCTATCTCCTGCTTCTCTCTATCATGTGCTACAGCTTTCTGAGTCAATGTTTGCATTCTCCATTTCCGGGCCTCTTTCTCCGCCTTCATTCGCCTCTGTTTTAACATCCTTTGGCCATGTTCTGAGGGAATCAAACAGAGACTGCTTACTTCTTCTTGCAAACAACTTCTCCTGTAAAAAGTAAATTTTTTGTTCATCAAAGGTGCCTGTCAAAGACTACTGTAACTCGGCATTGTCCCTCGTATATTTGTGCCATAGCGTACTAAACATAATAGGGCCAAGGCCATGTTTTACATACATATCAAAATTTAGAGGGCCCTCTGGAGGCGCTGGCTGACTTTCTTCCAGTCGAGCAACAGCAGAACAACAACGACAACAAGAAACCAAAAAGCGGCTAAACCCAGGCATTTTCAAAAGTAAGCCAAATACGTTAGGTTGCCTGGCAAAGTGTTCACAAACACTTTGAATTCAAATTGGTCCTCAGACCGTACCAAAGACAAACCAAAATCAGTCCTCAGACCGTACCAAAGACAAACCAAAATGTTACCATATCCTCAAAGAACCAAAACAAACTCACCTGGTGCACAAAGGTTAAACAAATGTATTCTCCACTGCTGACTCTTCGGACCAAATGGTCAGATCCAAGGTTTCGCCGCTCAGGACCCCAGTCGGGATGACCGCTGGGCGAGGCACCGACCGGCCAGACAGACGGGGCAGCTGCGAGTTCAGGAATTCTCTCGTGCAGAGATCCCTGATCCGCCCATCCGACCCGACGATGTGTCATCCACACCCGTCCGCGGTCGAGTATGGGTCACCCGATGGAGTCCATGTTCGGGTGCCAACTGAAGGAAGTGACCCAATTAGGGCCACCCGGGTCACTCGCGACCACCTCTCAGCCTTCCATACAAATGAAGTCAGTCAGACAGTAGAGAATACAAACCAAATATATTTTATTCTGGTACACTCGAGTGGAGTCCAGTCTGACCAGCCTCCTGCAATTGCTGCAGAGGGACTGGCTTCAGCCAGATACAGTATGCACATTTCTGAACCAGGAAAGTCCTGCCCATAATGGAATTCCACTAGCAGATGCAGCTAAAACAAAGGAGCACAGAAAGATGAGTTTCGACTCTGAGGCCGGGCACACATTATCTCTATGCGAAGGTCGTTCTGTTTGTACCTACTGCTAGACCATGTGGGAGAAAGCCTCTATCTACGGGAAAGGAATGCGTTAATAAGAACAGTGTATTCATTAATAGAGCAAGGCCTAACCTTGGAGAATACAGTTGATGAGTCTTCTACAATCTAAAAGGGCTTGGGGATTTTATTTGGAAAAACAATGTCGCTCTAGAACAGGGTTCTCCAAAGTCGGTCCTGGAGGGTCGAATCCATGCAAGAGTTTTAGCATATCCCCATTTAGATAAATGTAGTTATCTTAAAAATCTGGCATGGGTCCGTCCCGCCAGGACCAACTTTGGAGAACCTTGCTCTGGAAAGGTAAAATCCGAGGGTCCGTAAAGTCTGGTTCCCAATAGCAAATAATCCAGTAGCGATTATGCATTTTCTCCTTGTTGAACGTAACAACGGAGAGAGATCCGCTCATCACTTATTGTAACTGCCACCGTGCGATATTGCACTGCAATTTAATGGAGCACAGTTCACCTGATGCTACTCTTTCTGTGTTCTCACATCAAAAATGTTTCTCGTTGAATCTGGGGTCTTAAAAGACTGTGCAGCATCATGAACGCAATAATAATGGACAGCAGAAATATGCAGGCTTACTTAAACTTAAGTACCAGAAACAGCCAATCACATAGATTAGTTCAGTTCACTATTTTGAATTAAGTAATGAAAAGCAATTGCTTCTCAAGGTCAAGACCTCCCAGTACAAAATTCTAATTCAGAGTCCAGAACCTGGTGTGGTGTTTCAAATGTCTTATTTTGCGGGGTCCTGGGTGAAGGAGGGTGGTTAACAGTAAATGTTTCATTACCACATTATTAACCCCTTCAGCGCTGGGCGAATTCCGCCGCGGTGCTGAAGGGTTCGAGCGCGGGCGGGCTCATGACGGAACGGTTCCGTCATGAGCACAGCTCAACCGTGGCTCATGACGGAACCGTTCCATCATGAGCATGGAAGGGGTTAATAAACGTCTGCTTTCAGTTCTTTTAGTAAATGGACAAGTCGCCATGTTTTTTAACTTGACCAAACACTGATGAGTGAAACTTACAGCGGGCACAAAACAAGGTGATACTGTGGATAACTTTGCTGAGCCAGCTGAAAGAGTTTGATGCGGTGAAGGACACGACACTTGACGAGCGGCTAACTTCTGTGCTTCTGTGTGAAAGTCTACAAATTTATAAAATGTTTAAACTTTCTCCTTAACATGATACTATTTCCTCATGAGAGAGTAGGATGTATATTGAATAGGCGGGAAACAAAAATGAGCAATGGGGTAGTTAAAGAAAGCATGAGCTAATGTGGAATGACCATCCACCCCTTGTTTTTAACCAATCCCGTAGCTAGAATAGGAGGCATTAGCAACTTTAGTGGGATGGACATGTACGAAAAGGGTATAAAGAATAAGTGATTTAGGGGTGGGGTCGGGTGGCTGCTGCGAGATCTTTGAGGAAGACGGAGAGAGTGAGGGTGCGCTGCTGATTTTTGGGTTGCAGAGAGGCCTAGTCGATCCAGGCCTATCCTTATTCTGATCTTCAGTCTTTGATCCCTGATACTCTGATCGGGGTCCTTTGCCACTTCCTAGGCTAGGGTGGTGGTTTTCCTTGTTCTTATTTCCTTGGGTTGGTATCTTTGATAACTCAAGAATATATTTTGTGCTTTGTCTCTTCATCTATTTTTCTGAAATGAGAAATTAACGTGATGCCTATATATTCTGATATCTCTCCATCTATCCCCTCCTTGTGACAAATGTATTTGTTGAGATTGAGTGTTTGCTAGATGATTATTAGATTGTATTCTCTCTCATGAGGTGTTTTTCCGAATTAATGCATTGAGTTAGATAAAATTTAATAACTTACAAAAAGTGTGTGGTTATTTGCGTCTGTCAATGATTTGAAATGACAATTTACCTTCAATTATTCAACTAATTAATCCATTAATCAAGTAGATGAAGAATTGATCCTAGGTGATTATATGTGAATTGTGGACATCCATAATTATTGAATTAGGGTTATATGATTTGGTAAGGAAAATCGCAAACTTGACCACCAGCGCAACAGGGACATTGGGTGTATGTGTATGGGCCACAGTACATGGAATAATTGAATGTTCGTCCCTATCCAACACAGAGACCCAATAAATCATACAAATGTGTAAATTACTGTACAGAAGAGGTTAAATAAGACAAAAAGGGCTGTAAGGTTTAAGACTCACAAATCGTAAATACTTCTAGACAATATATGTTAATAGGGAATGGTAGGGAGGAACACAGAGTTAGGATATAAAAACCTAACACAGTGATTCGGGTAGTCTGTACAAATGAGACTTTGATTTCCAGAGGATTCCTTCTTTTTCAACAGATTGAGGAAAAAAAAACCAAGTATCTAACCCCATGACTTACAGTTTGCATGCAGTTCCTTGATGCTGGTAAATCGATCACTGTACTATGTTAGAAGAATTTCAATCTATGAATTGGAAGTGGCAAAATGATCTTAGTGTCAAAAACAGTGGTCCACTTACCTGTCTACATAAAATACAAACATGTGATCTGCATGTTACATGGTGTGCTTTACAGCAGGCACATTAACCATTTATGATACTTTATGACTATGAGTCAAAACTGTGCTTGGACAAAACAAGGAACTCTCCCAGAACTACATTAACCAGAAGTTATCTTACCACTAGTAGAATCCCCTCGAAATTGATGCAAACACAAAGATCTCTGCAGCAGGTGTTTTTAACCCTGTAAGATTTCTAAAATGCAGCCTGTTGCAAAGTCATCCTGTGCCCTGGGTACCCCCCAACTTTTTGCCGATGGAGCCTGGTGTTAACTGACTCTGACTGACTCTGGGCTCTGCCTAACCAGGCCCAGGGCCAGTGCCATGCTGAAAGAAACACATTAGAATAAATGTAAAACACCTACATACACTAGGGTACACAATGGTATGGTGGGGTACCCCTGTGATTGGCATGACCTACCCTATAAGACCCTAGTATATAATAGGGCAGGGGAATGAAACTACCTAGAAGTCCCTAGTACCCTGGGGCATGGCAGTTTAAAGGCCAGCAGCTCTTTCTGCACTTGCATGTGTGCACTGCTGAAGCCTGAGGTCAGTTTAAAAGCAGCACTGGGTGCCAGGACTGCTTTTAAAAAGTTAATTGTGCCCAAACTTGACTTTGGTGTCTGGGGTACTTAAAAATTGATAACCTACAATGTTTTGGCATATTAGGGACCCCCAGGTATCCCAGGGGTGGGGGTCAGGTACTTATAAGGTACGCCCTTATAAAATGAGTTTTTATATGCCTGGATAAAGTGAGATTTCACATTTCACTCCCCACATTGTGGTAAAGTACTGCCCAAATTCGACTTTGATGCTAGAAGCACTGTAGAGGGAAAATCTGCAATATTTCTACAGATTCAGAACCCCTAAAGTCTCCCCTAGTTGCACAGGGGGTGAGGTTCCTGTATATATAAGGCAAGTACTTATAAAATATGCTTTTGTAAGTCCTGGTGCTGGAAAAATGGCCCAAGTCATTTTTCCCATTGCAAATCCCTTGTTACATAGGTTAACATGGTAGGAAGTTATTGATTAATAACTATTGATAGGAGAGGACTAGACATGCCATTCAAAGACTTCCGAGAATGGTATTAATAAATACAACAATATCATATTGTTGACTTTCTCCTAAAGTGTACATACAAAAAGTTATAAGACTTTCTTGTTTGTAAGTCCAAATTCAGCCTTCCAGTGGTCTGTCCTGATTGGTCAGAGTTAAGTGGATTAGCCAGGCTGCCTTGAAGAGGTGATAAAGAGCCTCTGGGGTTAACCAACTCTGCTGGGAGGGCAGTGTGCTGTTCCATAGAAATGCCAGGCCAGGGGGAGGAGTCGTAAACCATGGTCTTCAAACGCAGAGGGATGGCCACAGTGTCAGTTTCCACTTTACACTTTTGACCCCCACCAGACCCAGGATTAGGGAAGGTATGTGCAGATGGTAGGGGGAGAGTCTATGGAAATAAGCCATCCTACGGGGTGTGTTTAGCCAGCTCTTACCTTCTTGCTGGAAAATCAGCCATTATGGATTTGGAAGATTTGATGCACTATGGGACAAAATAATGCCACACTCTACAGGATGTGGTAATAACTTTGAGGAGTGACCCTGCTCCCATTGGTCAGAAGTGACCTCCTGCATGACCCAGAGAACTTGGAATAAGTATCTGAGAGGGGCAGAGCCCTCCAGATCTGCGAATTGAAACTTACTAAAGCCCTGCTGAGAAGATTTTGCTGTGCAAAGAATTCTAAGGACTGAACTCTGAAGACTGCACCATCTGAAACTGCAGCCCTGTGGATTACCTTGCTGGAAAAGAAGTAAAGAGTGGACTCAGTGAAAGCTACAGGTAAAAGAGCTCAACTGGGACATTACCAACTAATTCTGCAACTTGGAGAACCACCAGTGGATTTGTAAGGGTTTTGTACCAGTGAATTGTTGGAACTGAAGTCCTCAACTTTCAAAGACAATCTTGGAGCTTCCAGACCCTTGGAGTGAGTTTGAGACACTTTGGGACCCTTTGAGGAACTTCAGGAAGAAGTTCAGGAAGTTTGGAGAACTTTGGAGACATTTTGAGAAAAAGCTCCATAGAGGGACCGACTCAACCTGGTCAACCAGGCCGCCTACCTTCAACCGTGAGCCGGCCAAGCCATCCAGGTTCATCCCGCTAAAAGCTCAATCGCATCAACTTCCAGAGATTGACCGGAACTAGAGAAAATCTGAAGCCGGCGAACCCTCACCGGATCCGGCTGCATGAGGAGCATCGAGAGACCCCGTGAGAAAAAGCTCCAGAAAAGTTTCTAAGTCCGCCCGTAGAAAAGGTGACCGGGAGCAACCGCGAGAGCCAAGCCGCCTGCCTTCCATCGCTTGTCGGCATTGATTCCTGGGTTGTCCCGCTGAAGCAAACTTTAAATATTTTCTAAGTCCGCTCCAGGGAAGTTGACTGGGATCTCGTCACAAGTCAAGCCGGCAAACCCTCACCAGATCCGGACTGGCTGGGAGCTTTGAGGACCATTGGAAAGAAAAACTCCATAAAAGTTTCTAAGTGTGAAGGTAGAAACTGCGACCGGGACCTGCCGGGAGCTGTAGCTGCTCATGGCTCCATCGTGCCCGGCCTGAAACTTTGACTTTGGTCTGGTCTATCGCAAGCAGGTCTCACAATATGGTGCTATAATCTTCTAAGTGCTACATTTAATTAAATCTTTGAAAATGCATATCTCCGGTTCCCTACATTGGATTTTTGTCATTTTGGTGTCATTTCAAAGATAACAATATTTCCTATTTTAATAAATTGGTATTGGATTTTTATTATGTGTTGTCTCTTAATTATTTACTGAAATGGTGTTTTTAAATGCTTTACATACCTGTCTTTGAAGTTAAGCCGGTCTGCTCGCAGCCACGTTACCAAGGGTTGAGCATAGGAATAATTTTCTAAGACCTGTGCTGAGTCCTATCATGTGTGAGTGGCCTTATTGCCAGTGGCAGACCTACATTTGCCCCTACCAATAACCCACTTTCCAACACAGCCTCTTTGTGATGAATTAAGTAATTCTCTCACGAGTGTTCTTGTGGACAATTTCTTTGCAGCAAGTAAAAAAAGAAATTGCAGTCTCTGCTTTTAAAGTTCTGCTACTCATGGCTCAACCCCCTCCCATCGACACCCCCGAGCCACACCTTGACCCCAATGTATAGGCTCCAGGAGTAATTTGTGGCATGCTGCAACATGCTTCTCTGCTTATATCATAGTTTGCTGTCACTAGGAGTTCTGTGATGACTCTTGGTCTCCCAGGTGATAGAATGTATGGTTTGAAACGTTGAAGGCTGTTACCTGCATTGGATGTGGAGGTGTTGATGGGTTTCTTCTTCCTACCAATAAACCTGGATTTCTTTATACAACCTGCCATTTGAATGATCCTTCCATCCTCCTCAAGGATCTTACACTGGCGTAGTCGACAGCAGCAAAATTACAAAGAAAGAAGAGCTCAACAAGCCCCTCAACTACATCTTCTACATTTGATTGTCTTCTATGGTAGTACTCCTGCCTCAGGTACTGAGCTTCTACATTTTGATTGCATGACGTGAGTCTACTATGAGTAACTCGAGGAGCCTACCTATTTGTCTCTTACTCGTCACTTTAAAGACTCGGTACTGGAATTTCACACGGCCAGATTTCTTATGCTTGGTATGTGTGGTTGAATCGGTGTGATTCTACATGTGCCTACTCTGTGAATTTCATCACGGTTTTCCGGTTGTGTGAGGACACTGCACATCTTTTAGATGAACGCATCGCACTGCATATTGGATACAGAAGTGTCACTTTTGACTCTTTTACTTGGATTCCTCTGAGTGCGTTATACTTTGGAAATGTGTGTGTTGAATGTTTTAGAGTGGATTCGTGAAGTTTCTACTGTTTTTTTTTTTTTAATGATCTGACTTGCACGCTCTTTGCCGTTTTGCCTTTACAGTTTTTCCATGCATGTTGTTTTTCAAAAGTTCGGCTCTTACCTTGTAAAGGCACGCGAGCTCCTCGTCTTCAAATCATCCAGCATCTCTGTTCCACTCGAATCCTCCCGCATCTGTGTTCCTGCTTGTCCTCCGCGCATTCTTCACACTGTACTGTGAGTCATTGAGGACACTGAGTCACGTACTTGACCTTGCGTGACCCTCGTCCATGCCATATTGGTTTTACATCCTATTCAATTTCAACGCTGTGTGCCACGTCTGTGACACGCACACAATTGAAGTCCTCAATCTTTATTTCAACTTTGCGTAGCCTTCACAAGCCTCAGATTGAGTTTACCTGCAATATTGTTTCAACAGTGCTTGTCATTTCTGTGACACACACACACACTTACTTTTGAATTTACATGCAGCACACAATTGGTTTTAAACTTGTTATGCTTTACTTTAACTTTGTGTAACTCTCAAGCCTCATTTTGAGTTTACCTGCAATCTTGTTTCAGCAGTGTTTTTCATCTCTACGTATTATTGAATTTACGTTCACGGTTTCAAGCTTCACTCAGCGTGCCAATTCTGTGACACGCACACAAAATTGTGTATACAGTTTAATAATGCCAAGGACATATACGTGAAACAGTATTGCTTGTGTGAATAGCATTTAACGTGTTTTTACTTTCACAGGTCATATTCACATTGCGTGTCTCTTCTGTGACACGCACACATTTCATCCAAGTTTTTCAAGTAAACTCTTGCTACAGAGACATCTTAAGTGCTACAATTACCTCATTTATCGCTTTCCAATTTTTATTCTCTTAAAATTTACTGCTGCTGATATTGGTATTTACAATGCAGAATGTTACAGCTCCTCCTTTCTTGCTTACGGCACCTGGAGAGCCACCTATTAAGTGGCAGAAGTGGAAAAAGGTATTTGAGTGCTATGCCAAAGTTTGTGGAGTCAGCCTTAGTGCTGAGCGTAGCTCTTCTCTTCTGCTTCACTGTTTGGGATCGAAAGGGCAAGATGTCTTTGATCATCTTCCTGAACTCAGTGACGCAGAAGGGAGAGATTTAAATGAGTTTGAAATATGCATGAAAAAACTTGACAAACACTATCTACCTAAAGTTAGCACTATATTAGAGAGATACCAATTTGCAAAAAGGTTGCAAAATGAAGGTGAAAGTGTTGAGGTCTACATCACTCAGCTCAGGAAGCTGGCTACATCTTGCAAGTTTGCAGGATTGTTAGATGAGAGGATCAGAGATCAATTCGTGTTGGGTTGCAACATTGAAAAAATCAGTGAAGAGCTCTACTTGAAAGATTAACCCTCACTAGAAGAAGTAGTTCAAGTAGCAAAAAGAGTAGAACACTCTATCAAGTGTATTGACACTATAAAAAAGGATAAACAAGATAAGCAAATTACTGTTCAAGTGGTAAAGGATGATGTGAAAACTATGTCAAAACCTGAGGGTGGTTTTAAAACTAAAAAGAAACCTGTGATATTTTAATGTTTCCATTGTGATAAAGTAGGACATTTAGCTAACGATAAGAAATGCCCTGTGTAGGAGAGTAGGATCTGCATTTATGTTGCCCCCACTTTTTTTCTGATGTATACACTGGTTTCTGGCTATAGTCTGGCTGGGTCCCTGCTAATCAGGGCCCCAGTCTCTCTGTTCTCTCTAAACGACTTGGTGTGCATATTAGATGCACTAGTGATTGGATACTGTGGTACATTATGAGCCCCTAGTATATGGTACATTAGGTACCTAGGGCATAGGTACTTCACAGGCCTACCAGGGGTTGAAGCAGGTATTATGCCACCCCTGGGAAGCAGACTCAATCTGACACCACAGGTCTGCTACTGCAGCCTGGGTGAGGTAGTGTTAGCACTCCTCACTGAGGTATAGGGTTTTATATCTCACCATACACACGCATATAAACCTATCAGCCACCCCTATGGCAGGCCCTATCAATCCTGAGGGCAGGGTGCTTGGTTTACAATGTGAGGGGATGCCTCTGCACGAGCAGGGCCCCTCTGCAGCTGGCAGAGTCTATTCTCTGTGGCTGTTTGTGGATGCGGTTAAACCATATACTCTTAAGTGCCTTATAATGCTAACTTTGGAATGACTGCATCAAAACATGTCGTGTTTGGTGTCAAACAACTTGTAATCATACCCCCACATCAGTCCATGATGTGGGAGCATGATCCCACCCTTCTAGAGGGGACGACATGTGCCTACTGTGGTAACACGGTAGAAATCTGTAAGAGCCCTGGCATCACAAAATGGATGCCACCAGCGCAGACACTGGGCTGCCCTCCTGCTGCTGACTGAAACTTGCAGTGGAGGAGGCCCAACAATAGGCATCCTGTCACAGGGAGGTATCACCACCTCCCAGACAGGATTTAGTGTATTGGAGCTGGGTGGGTGCACTTCTAGAGTGCTTTGAAGTCCTGCACTGGGGGAGCAGTAGGCTCCTCTGTGCATATGCCAGCTCAAACTGGTTCAGGGGCTACCTGCCCCTGCTCTGGCACGAAACTCGACAAAGGGAAGTGGGTGTAACCACCCCCTACCCTGAACCTCCCAGATGAGTGGTCATAGAGCTAGTCCCTCCCCTACCTTCAGTATAAGATAGCAAACTTTGCCATTGCAAAACAGATAACCCTGGACGCTGCTCTACAAAGAAGAATCCTGGCCCTTCGACGTTCCACTACCTTTGGAAGACAGAAGAATCTCCCTTGCAGTCAAGGAGTGACTCCCCTGCTTGGCAGGCACCATAAACTCTAATCAACGGTCTCAAACGTTCCCGCTCCTGCCAGAGTTCGAAGTCTCTGCCACCCTGAAAGTAGATTTCCTGACTTCTCAACAGCCATTGTGAGTCACCAGCAGAGCTGAGGCAAGTGGACCCCACGAGTGACAAGGAACAGCAACACCTGGGTACCATGCACTATTGTCGAGTGCAACCCCTTTGCGATGTTCTATGAACTTGTGCATTGGACCATTTATGGCCCAAGCCTCCAGCAGGTTTTGCAGTGAAAATCAGAGGCCTACTCTGTCCCGAGTGACCATGGGCTCCTGTGAAGCATTTCCTCAAGAGGCATCTTTATGATCCCTTGCCCGTTGGCTTGTGGGTCCCCCGAAGACTTTCTTATCAACTCAAAGGGCTCCCCTGGTTGCTCCAGGCCTGCCCTCACTCACCCTTGCTGGGTGAGTCCCTCAGACCTTGCTGGTCTGCATCATCGACTTTCTTCACTCTACCCAAGACTTGCTGTTGCCAAGACTTATTGGCTTCAATCTGGTTGTCAACACCACAGTCAGCTGCAGACGTTGTGGTATGCTCCGAATCCAGCTGCTGGTCATCGTCGATCCTTCCTGGACCTTGTGAGCGAAGAGTCAAAACACCCTTGATCACCTGAAATCACCCGACTTCCGTGGGCAACCAGCTTCCTGGCCCCCGGTCACTGGCAAGTGACTGTGAACACTGTCCCTTCAATTTTCAGGTCATCTGCCTCTTGAATCCACCCTTGGATTCCACCGGACACTTCTTCAGTCGACGCAAGCAGCAAATCTTCTTTGGTCTCCATAGAAAACAGCGACGCGACCCGACACCAAAAGACACCTATGCACCCGGCTTCCCTGGGTGAGGCAACTTGTGCACTCTGGTGCCCTAGTGTGTGTTGGCCCTCGAATTACTTACCTTGTAAGTGGTTTGCTTGTAGACTTCCTCGAAGCACCCTAAAACTTTAAAAATCAAACCGCGACTTGCTCCATTTTAATCAATAGGGATCCCGCGGCTGTGTTCACACACTGCATGCGTCTCCCGTGGGTCTGTTACTTACCTGCTTTCACTGCAGTAGTGAAGCCCCAGCGATTCTACAGGCCCTTGGCCTCGTCATTTTGCAAGTCGACTTTCCTAACCCTCTTTTTTAGTATATGGTCTGGTACGCCCCTAGGGCCCCAGCCATATTTGTGCTTAACTTATTGTGAAACGTTGATATTTTAATGTGTTCCTGGCTTCTAATCTCATAAAGAGATTAGTAGAGTGTGTCTAGAAATAAATACATATATATTTGATATATATACCTGTGTGGTGTCCTTTCATTTGGTAATTCAAGAGATTATAAGGTAAAACAAGCTGCTTTACATTCCTCTGAGACTTAGCCGGAAGGCTGCTCTCCACAGCTACCACTAGGATAGCTTTCTTTAAAAGGTTGTCTTAAACCTTTCTACCATAAGAGTCGAATTGGACTGGTGCAAGATGGCCACTATAACTAGTGACCAGCATATGCCAGGCCAACTTCTCACACCCTGCTTTAAATGTTATTTGTGCCAAATGTTAAAAAAGGGTCATCTCTCCGTTGTCTGTAAAACCAAGAGTTTCTCTTCTAATTTTAAATGTGTGGAAACGAAGATTTCAGAAGAAGATTTTGTATGTGGTCAGATTGTTGTTCAAGTAGACTCTAGTATACAACATAAGTTTTGCCCTTTGGATGAGATCAAGGTAGAAGGCGAACTCACCAGAGTTCTGTTCGATTCTGGTGCTACAATCACCCTAATTTCAAAAGTTTTCTTTCAAAACAAGTTGGCTCACAAGACTTCTCTTCTAAAACCCGATATACGTCCCCTGGCATATGGAGGTGAGTCTATTCCACTGCGAGGGTACTTCACAGGACTCATTGAATAGAAAGACAGCTATACCTCTGGGAAAATATACGTATCTGACAAAGGGGATAGCATTATCAGCTGGTTCCACCAGGGGGATTTAGGAGTCATGCTTGATCCTGGTAGTGATTGTCCCATTAAGTTGAAGGAGCATGTGAATTTAATTCATAAACAAATTGATCTTGATATTGCAAGCAAGATCAAACAAAGGTTTCCTACTGTTTTTAGAGATGAACTTGGGTGTCTCAAAGGGTTTAAGCTCAATATTCATCTCTGCCACAACTCTCAACCTTCTAGTTGCAAAGTGAGAAATGTTCCTTTGTCGGTAAGGGAGGAAATGAAAAATGAATTAGACAAACTCAAGCAGGGTGGTTTAATTGAGGAAGTGGAAGGGTCCGATTGGTTGGCTCCGGTGGTGGCAGCCCGCAAGGCCAATGGATCTTTCCGCATATGTGTTTACTTGAGGCAGCTTAATAAATGTGTGGTAGTAGATCGATATCCCCTTCCAAACATTTCAGAGCTCCTGGTGTTGTTAGGGGGAGCTAAGGTATTCAGCACCATCGGCCTAGCTTCGGCATATCACCAAATTGAACTTGCTGGAGCTTCAAGGGACTACACAGCTTTCATAACATTCTTTGGGACATTCAGATTTGTAAGGATGCCGTTTGGCCTTGTGTCTGCAGCGTCTATCTTTCAACGAGTGATGGAAAAACTTTCCAAATATTGCAAAGGGGTCTGTATCTATCAAGACGAATCCTTGTGTTTGCTAAGGATTACAGAGAACAAGAGGATCGTCTGTACAGTGTTTTACGTTGATTGAGTGAAGCTAATCTCACAATTAAAGCTGAAAAATGTCAGTTTGGAACATCTTCCATCCACTATTTAGGACACACTGTGTCAGGTGAGGGTATTTTCCTAAGGCTAATCTTGTTGACACCATTACTTGTATGACTGCTCCTACCTCCAGGGAGGAGCATGTGAAGTTTTTTGGGATGTTAGAGTATTACAATACATTATTGAGAATTTTTCTGAGAAAAGTTATTGTATGAGGTCTCACTTGAAAAAAGGGGTAAATTTCAAATGGACTAAAGAGTGTGATCCAGTTTGATTCCCTTAAAGAAAACCTCAGTAATGCGCTTAAACTCAAAAGTTTTGATCCTTCCAAGACTTCCTATATTACTACTGATGCAAATCTCAAAGGTCTGGAGCTGTTCTTCAGCAGGTCGGTGAGGGGGGAATGCAAACTATAATGTTTCTCTCTTGTCTAAAGGATGTTAAGTCTCGCTATTCCGTAATTGAACGGGAAGCTTTGGCTGTATTCTGGGCTGTTAAGAAACGTAAAAGGTTTTTGTGGGGTACCAAGTTTGTAATAAAGACTGATCATAAGCCCCTCTGTGAAACCTTCAGGAAGAAAGGGTTAGACTTGATATCTAGCAGAATAACCAAATGGGTCATAGCGCTCCAGGAGTATGATTTTGACATAGATACATTCCTGGTATAGAGAATGGCATATCTGATACACTTTCAAGACTTGTGAGAAAGGTTGAAAATTGTGTCCAAGATGAGGATAATGATGAGGATGATATTCATGTCTGTGTTGTTGAGGATGAGATTATTTATGAGCACCAATGGCGCTTAGAACTTTCTACTGATTCTGTTCTTTCAGAACTGTTATCCCTTATTCATAAAGGTTGGCACTCAAGGAAACAAGCATCAGAAGAGGCTGGGAAGTGTTGGGGCCTGAGAGATGAGTTGGCTGTTTGTGATGGTTTGCTTCTATGGGCTACTAGACTTGTTCCTCCTTTAAAACTTTGGCAAACCTTAATAGAGCTAGCACGCAAGTCACACTATGGAATGTCGAAAACTAAAGAGAGGCTTCGCTCCTCATACTGGTGGGCAGGTATGGACTTGCATATTGAAAGAGAGGTGAGGGATTGTATTGTATGTTCCATGAGCGAAAAATCGAAATCTACAAGGTTTCAGCCAAGGGTTGTAAGGGATCTCCCGTCTGGACCTTGGAAAGATGTAGCTTTGAACATACGTGGGCCAGTTCACTCCAATGGTCAACAAGCCTTCGTTTTGGTGCTAATTGATCTGTTCTCAAGATGGCCTGAAGTTCATTTTACTTCTAACATTGAAACTGTTCATATTATAAAAATTTTAGAATCTCTCATGTCCAAAGAAGGTTATCCAGATACCATTCTCACTGATAATGGTGTTCAGTTGGTCTCAGGTGAGATGGAGACATTCCTCAAAAATCGTGGCATCAGGCATAAGAAGTGTTTGCTTTACCACACAGAGACAAATGGTATGGTGGAGAGATTTAATAGGGTTTTGAAAGAAACCATCTCTTGGTCAAAGAGTGCTGATCTCAATTGGAAGGAGGGGGTTCTTAAGAAAGTTGAAAGTTATAGGGTGACACCACACAGTACTACTGGAAAGTCACCTTTTGTTCTTTTTAGAGGCAGGTCTCCCTGTATGTTGGTTGAGCCCTCTTGGGTAAGGTATCTTGAAGAGTCCACCTCTGGCTCTCCATCTGAGAAAATCTCTCCTGAATGGCGTAATAGGGAAGAGGCTAGATGTTTATCCAGGAAAGCATACTTTGATTCTAAGAAATCTGCTAAAGAAACCAAGGTCTCTGTTGGGGATTTAGTTGTCATCAGGCAACCTGGTACTAAGGTTAAGTTTTCCAAGCCCTTACGAGTCATAAAAGTTTTCAAAAATGCCGTCAGAGCTCAGGATCACAGGGTTTGGAATTTGTACAGAGTTTCTGTGTACAAAGGGAGTGAGTTATGTGATCAATATGTAACTGTGAAGGATGCTGGTAATGTTTCTGTTTCCCCACGCATTTCTTCTAGGAATGTTAAAAGGCCAAGTTATTTAAAAGACTTTGGGGCATATTACCAACGAGTTGCGATATTTATCGCAAAGCGCGCTTTGCGCTGTTTTTCTTATTGCGGGCTATAGCTGGATTTCATCGCTGTGATAGCACGGTATTATCAACGCTCATCTCAAAGACGATAAAAAATCCAGCGATGGCGGCGAAAACACCCATTATCGTGAGAAATCCAGAGATAATTGAGCAGCGATAATAGAAAAGCTCACTGATACAATAGTGTGTACTTAACCATACAAGGCAATAAGGCTAAGTCTACAATCATGCGATAATGGGGGCTTAGCGCGCCTTTTGTTATCGCTTCGCTGTTCAGGGGCAACATTGTTAATACCGCGATGTTGGTTTTGCAATCATTTCTCATGTTGTCTTCCGAGGGAACGCCTACTTTGCATCTCATTAGCGATATCTATCGCTGTCATGAGATGCGTTACAAAATCGGCTGCTAACATGCGCTAAGTACAAACAACAGTGATCCTCAAATGGTTAGGATAAGGATTAGATAAATATAGTTCAGAATCGATACTATATTCTGGAAGTCCAGCCGGACAACCAATTTAATTTTGCAATAAAACAATGCACACATATAGGAACAAAATACTTGTGGGACACAGTCCTGTATCCAATTAGAACAGTAACATTACAAAACAAACAAAGGCATTTCAGGCAAGACAATAGGAGCTTTTTACATTATCCAATGTTTTAAGCTTTTTCAAAACAGCGAATGCACTTTTTTACACAATGGATTAATGTGCATGCTGTTTTAGTAGGGGTCGACGACGTTTCGATCCTGTTACGAGGGTACTAGGATTATCATCAGGACATTAATGTGTACATGCCTAATTGTAACCGAAATTGCCTGTGGGAAAACAAACAGGGGTGATATAGAGAAGGGGAAGGATAAGCGGTGATCGGAGGAGAAAATAGAAAGAGAAGATTAGGACGATCCGCTCATGGCATGTTGAACAGGGTTTAATGCGCAAAAAGTGCAGCTGTGGTAACATGGAAGCATGCTGGTGTGTGGGCATGCGTCGGGTTCATGGGCCAAGTACTAGTGGAGAAGTGGCGGGCGCAAAACAGAAGACGTATACGTGGTGAACAACCGGCTAGTACAAGGAGGAAGGATAATTAGCATTCAAGGTGAATGGCTGACTAATGAAGAGTTGGAGCGGAAATGACCGCGTGATGAGGAGACATGCGTTGCAAGTGAAGGTGGCGCTCACCTTGGGAAGGTGGTCGAGAAGGAATCGTGTCCACGAAGGGAGCGAGGTCCCGGGGGTTGACGGGAACTAGCAGGAAGGAAGACATAGGGATAAGTGATTAATGGGACTGAGTGGACAAAAGAATTGCGTGGCGAGGAGCCGCAATGGGAGGCAGGGGGACTAGGTGGGCAGGCGGCATCGACCGGTAGTGGAGGAAGACCGCGTAAACCATCCAAGTTGCTGAGAGAAGCGATCCCGCTAGAAAAACGCCTGGCAAGGAGTGGGAGAAGGAAGGCATATACCAAGCGGAGTGCGTGGGGGTCAAGGGGAGGGTGGTTTGAAGAGCGCGTGACTGCAATGAGAGGGGAGTGGAAGAGCGTTCTCACCTGGAGTCGTGAGAATGCACGGTCCGGCCGGTGCCAAGGGCAACAACGGTAGCCAGGTTAGGTGAAGGTTCACTAGAATTGAGAAAGTTCCGCGTTAAGTGAGTGGACGGTGAGTATGGTGATGACAACTGGCTGAAGGGGAACCAAATTACCTAGATTAAGCTGAAGAAGAATCCAACAGTTGACGGTCCAACAATCCTAGCAAGGGTTCGTATAGTTGAGGCGGCCTGACAATGCACTAAGGCAGGAAGGGCACGGCATGAGCACGGTGGCGGCGCGTGAACGTGGAACAGGGAAAAGAGAACGGTAGTGAAATGCGCTTACCGGGATCCAGCCAGGTCCTCAGGTGTGGTGAACCGAGTGACGGAGTGAAGACGCATTGGGCGTGTATACATACTGAGGACGTGTGTTGGGGACTAGAGCGTGTGAGAGCGGCGCCATCTTGGGAGAAGAAAGCGGAAAGGGAAGATAGACTTAAAAGTATATAGAAAGGGTTACAATGAACATATAAAGGAACTGACCAAGCAAGTCTAGGGGGACAATTTGAAAGTGTGGATGACAGAGAAAGGAATGATATTTGCACGTCCTTCTAGTACTGCTAATGGGCAATATGTGCAGTAAGAGGAACCCAATTTTTTCGATTTATAATGCATAATTACGTGAATTAACCAAGCCAGTATAGGGGTACAATTTGGTAGTCTAGATGAGAAAAACAATGGGGAAAAAAATGTCTTTTACATGGCAGACTTAGACTGGTTGATTGAGAAAAATGAGCAACAAGAATAGAAATAACACGTGACAGCAACATGTACCGGATAATTCCGTTAATGTAAACAGACTTAGACTGGTTGATTGAGAAAAATGAGCAACAAGAATAGAAATAACACGTGACAGCAACATGTACCGGATAATTCCGTTAATGTAAACGTGCACAAACTTGATCAGTGAAGGAATAATACACGTTGCGTAGTAAAAATAAAGATACTGATACAATGGGAAGTAACCAAGATAGCATGAAAATACAAAGCGATGTAAGGATGAAAAAGCGAATAATAAAAAGTAAAGCGAGATGGAAATGGAAAAGTTAAGTATTTTGGCATTTACATGAGAGTTTTTTGAATGAGAGTGTTACAGTATTGTCAAATAAGGTTAGTCCAATCCTCGCTGCGATTCAGGCCTTGCCTGATGCTGTTAGTGCGGATGATCATTCTGAGTTCTTCTTTGTTCAGGATTTTAGCAATGTCCCCACCTCTCGGTGGCTGTTTGATGCATTTGATCACTGTCCATTTAATGTCATCTTCTTTGTGCCCCATTTCAATGAAATGTTCGACAAGGGGGGCATTGGGGGTTTTACATCGCACTCTGCTTCTGTGTTGGCCGATGCGCAATTTGACTTTCTGTGTTGTCTGGCCGATGTAGATCTTGTTGCATGGGCAAGAGATTAAATAAATAACATTACTTGTATTGCAGTTGGAAAAGGAATTTAGGGTGATAGAAACATTGTTGAATACAAAGGGCCCAATTCACAGAACTAATTTAAGACAAAATCCTAAACTTACTACGATTTTCGTATTCACAGAAGGCACTTACTTATTTTGGTATTCACAGAAGACACTTACTCACTTCGGTATTCACAGAAGTTAGGAGTCCTAACTTTAGGACTCCTAAATGCCTTCTGTGAATACCGAAAGTCTTAAAATTAGGATTTTTCTCAGTTTAGAAGTCCTAAAGTTAGGAGTCCTAACTATACTACTCCTAAACTGAGAAAAATCCTAATTTTAAGGCTTTCGGTATTCACAGAAGGCATTTAGGAGTCCTAAAGTTAGGAGTCCTAACTTTACTACTACTGAATTGAGAAAAATCCTAATTTTAAGACTTTCGGTATTCACAGAAGGCATTTAGGAGCATTTAGGAGTCCTAAAATTAGGAGTCCTAACTTTACTACTACTAAATTGAAAAAAATCCTAATTTTAAGACTTTCGGTATTCACAGAAGGCATTTAGGAGTCTTAAAGTTAGGAGTCTTAATTATACTACTACTAAACTGAGAAAAATCCTAATTTTAAGACTTTCGATATTCACAGAAGGCATTTAGGAGTCCTAAAGTTAGGACTCCTAATTTCTGTGAATACCAAAATGAGTTAGTGCCTTCTGTGAATACCAAAATGAGTAAGTGCCTTCTGTGAATACCAAAATGATAGTGGGGCCGATTCACAGAACTAACTTAAGACAAAATCCTAAACTTACTACTTTTGGTATTCACAGAAGTTAGGATTTTGTCTTAAGTTTGTCTTAAGACAAACTTAAGACAGACTTAAGACAGTCTTAAGACAGACTTAAGACAGTCTTAAGACAGACTTAAGACACACTTAAGACAGACTTAAGACAGACTTAAGACAGACTTAAGACAAACTTAAGACAAAATCCTAACTTAAGTCTGTCTTAAGTCTGTCTTAAGTCTATCTTAAGTCTGTCTTAAGTTTGTCTTAAGTCTGTCTTAAGACTGTCTTAAGACTGTCTTAAGTCTGTCTTAAGTCTGTCTTAAGACTGTCTTAAGTCTGTCTTAAGTTTGTCTTAAGTCTGTCTTAAGTTTGTCTTAAGACAAACTTAAGACAAAATCCTAACTTCTGTGAATACCAAAAGTAGTAAGTTTAGGATTTTGTCTTAAGTTAGTTCTGTGAATCGGGCCCAGTAAGTTTAGGATTTTGTCTTAAGTCAGTTCTGTGAATCTGGCCCAATGTCTTTGCCTTCCATGGTAGTGCTACAAACATTGCAGTTACCGCATTTGGCATGTCCGGTGAGAGGATCTAGTCCCCATTGCGCATCAAGAGTAACCATTGGACGGGGGGGAGGTAAGGCAGCTCTTACTAAATGGTCCTTTAGGTTCCGGTTCTTCCGGAAGGCAAACATGGGCCGCTCTATTGAGAGATTGCCCGCATTCACCACCGGCCAATGTTGCAAAATGGATTTACGGATTTGAATTGAAGCAGGAGAGAAGGTGGTGACACAAACTAAACGATTGGAGTTGGTTTTAACTTTGGGTGACAGAAGGACTTCCCAAGGGCAATACCAAGCTCGTTTTTGTGCATTTCGTACCAATCTTTTTGGGTAACCATGGGCTCTGAGTTTGTTGGTGAGAGTGAGGGCCTCAGAGAAATAATCATCCTTGGAAAAACAATTGCGTCTAATACAGAGAAATTGGGAGTACGGTAAAGAGTCTCTGAGCGCTCGAGGGTGGTGACTTTCATACCTGAGTAATGTATTTCTCTCTGTACTTTTTCTGTATAGTTTAGTGAGTAGTTCACCGTTGGAATGGTATATGGTTAAGTCAAGGAATGGGATATGTGATCTGTCATGTGTACTGGTGAAGTTGAGACCAGAACAATTATTATTGAGCCAGTGTTGGAATTGGGAAAGTGTAACCTCATTTTGATGCCATATCAGGAAAATATCATCTACGTAGCTCCGCCACATAGTGATACCTGAAAAGAATGGGTTGGTGTTATCAAGGATAGTAGTCATTTCTAGATGATCCATGTAGAGGATGGCTAGATTGGGCGCGAAAACTGCGCCCATCGAAGTTCCTTTAACTTGCTGGTAATATTCATTCTCGAAACTGAAGAAGTTCCGGGTCAGACAGAGTTCAAGCAACTGAATAATGAAAAGTGTAGGAACAGAGTGGGGGCGGGGTCTTGAGTCCAAGATCCCTTGGATCACGAGAAGTGCTGGGATTTGTGGAATATTAGTGTAGAGTGATTCTACATCCATGGTGCAAAGTATATCATGGGCGGGATCAAAGGGGTGATGCTCAATGAGGTTGATCATAGCCATGCTATCTCTGATATAGCAATGAGTCAGTGGTACGAAGTCCTTAATAAAGTGGTCAATATATTGACCCAAAGGCTCTAAAATGCAACCACACCCAGAAACTATGGGTCGTCCTGGGGGGTTGGTCTGATTTTTGTGGACCTTTGGCAAGGTGTAAATAACTGGCGTGCGGGGTGATTTTACGTTGAGGAATAGGAATTCTTTCTGACTGAGAAAGCCCTCCAATTTAGCTTCAGTAGTGATTTGTAAGATAAGTGTCTGTAACTCTTTTGTGGGATTCGTGGGTAGTCTACAGTAATGGTCTGTATTGGATAATTGGCGCTGAATTTCTGCTTTGTATGCAACTTTTTCTTGAAGCACAATGCCTCCACCCTTGTCGGCTGATTTGATGACTAACGAATCATTCATTTTAAGGGAAGTGATGGCTTTCTTTTCTGGAAGGGTAATGTTGAAGGGAATGAATCGTTTTTTGGATTCCAAAACGGATAAATCATTCAAAACCAGTTTCTCAAAAGTGGTTATTTCACCAGGAATCATGTTAGTAGAGGGGGAAAAAATGGACAGAGGTCTGAAACGAGTGTTGGAGATGGAGGGGGGGGGGGTGGATTCAAAAGAAAAAATTTATGTAGACGTAGTCGTCTGAAAAATCTGAGCAGTTCCGTGTGAAGTTCCAAAAAATTGGGATGGGTAGTGGGGACAAAGGATAATCCTTTACTAAGTAGAGATAACTCAGGGTCTGAGAGTTTGTGTTGTGAGAGATTAAATATGGGTATGCGTTGCAAATTGTCATCAGTTACCATTGGTAAACTTTTTGACGAGTTTGACGCACCCCCGGTGGGTTGTACCATCTTTGGGCCTGTTTTACACGGCCTCGCCTGGGTGGATCGTTCTGGCCTCGTCCTAAAAAATTACTGTTTGGGACTGGAAAGTTGGGGCCAGGGGTGCGGTTGGATGTGCTAGTACCTTCACCTGCGTCGGAGTTATCTGAGGACTGAGCTGATGTGTCTGAAAAACCAACTAGATTGTTGCGTCTGTTGAAGCGGCCCCAGGGTCTGCTGTTTTGTGGGTTGGAGTATGTCCTGTTGGTGTAAAAGTCTTTTTGCAAATACGGGTAAGTACGTTCAATATTGTATGTTCTGATGTCTTTTCTGACTTTAACTGATATTTTATTTTGCTCTATTCTGTAGAAATCGTCAACTGTCTTTTGTATTTGTTCTAATAATTTCTTACTGTCAGGGATTGGGCACGTTTCCCTAATTTGTTTTTCAATCTCTTCGATTTCTTCTGCTAATTTTTTAAGGGCTTCTGTGGCGGTGTCGATGCCAAGCACCAACCAGTGTCTGGAGCAGGTGGTGCCTATGTAGCTAAAGCTGTTAATATACTTAGGATTATCAGTAAAAATTCCAGGAATATTGCGTACTTGTAACCCAGTAGGAATGGTTTCTGCTTTAAGATATTCGGTGAGCATACGGGTCATAAATTGGAGGCGTACATGTTTCTTTTTGCACTTTTCCAATTGGTCAGCTGATGATATGTTGGTGGAAGAAGGGGCATCTGCAGAGTCTGAGAATAGGGAAGGACCCTCACATATTTTTTTGATGTAATCGTCGGAATATAGAGGTGCATGGTCAGACATAACAAGGGGGAATCGGAGGACAGAGTGGAAAAGAGGAAACAGGGAGAGAACCCACTTATTAGTAAGGGGATAGGTATCCTACCCTTGCAATCCAGCGATTGCGCTTAGCATATATATGTGGGACAAGGGAACCCAAAAGGTAATTGAGGACCTTGGGTAATAGTTCAGTACAAACAACAGTGATCCTCAAATGGTTAGGATAAGGATTAGATAAATATAGTTCAGAATCAATACTATATTCTGGAAGTCCAGCCGGACAACCGATTTAATTTTGCAATAAAACAATGCACACATATAGGAACAAAATACTTGTGGGACACAGTCCTGTATCCAATTAGAACAGTAACATTACAAAACAAACAAAGGCATTTCAGGCAAGACAATAGGAGCTTTTTACATTATCCAATGTTTTAAGCTTTTTCAAAACAGCGAATGCACTTTTTTACACAATGGATTAATGTGCATGCTGTTTTAGTAGGGGTCGACGACGTTTCGATCCTGTTACGAGGGTACTAGGATCATCATCAGGACATTAATGTGTACATGCCTGATTGTAACCGAAATTGCCTGTGGGAAAACAAACAGGGGTGATGTAGAGAAGGGGAAGGATAAGCGGTGATCGGAGGAGAAAATAGAAAGAGAAGATTAGGACGATCCGCTCATGGCATGTTGAACAGGGTTTATGCGCAAAAAGTGCAGATGTGGTAACATGGAAGCATGCTGGTGTGTGGGCATGCGTCGGGTTCATGGGCCAAGTACTAGTGGAGAAGTGGCGGGCGCAAAACAGAAGACGTATACGTGGTGAACAACCGGCTAGTACAAGGAGGAAGGATAATTAGCATTCAAGGTGAATGGCTGACTAATGAAGAGTTGGAGCGGAAATGACCGCGTGATGAGGAGACATGCGTTGCAAGTGAAGGTGGCGCTCACCTTGGGAAGGTGGTCGAGAAGGAATCGTGTCCACGAAGGGAGCGAGGTCCCGGGGGTTGACGGGAACTAGCAGGAAGGAAGACATAGGGATAAGTGATTAATGGGACTGAGTGGACAAAAGAATTGCGTGGCGAGGAGCCGCAATGGGAGGCAGGGGGACTAGGTGGGCAGGCGGCATCGACCGGTAGTGGAGGAAGACCGCGTAAACCATCCAAGTTGCTGAGAGAAGCGATCCCGCTAGAAAAACGCCTGGCAAGGAGTGGGAGAAGGAAGGCATATACCAAGCGGAGTGCGTGGGGGTCAAGGGGAGGATGGTTTGAAGAGCGCGTGACTGCAATGAGAGGGGAGTGGAAGAGCATTCTCACCTGGAGTCGTGAGAATGCACGGTCCGGCCGGTGCCAAGGGCAACAACGGTAGCCAGGTTAGGTGAAGGTTCACTAGAATTGAGAAAGTTCCGCGTTAAGTGAGTGGACGGTGAGTATGGTGATGACAACTGGCTGAAGGGGAACCAAATTACCTAGATTAAGCTGAAGAAGAATCCAACAGTTGACGGTCCAACAATCCTAGCAAGGGTTCGTATAGTTGAGGCGGCGTGACAATGCACTAAGGAAGGAAGGGCACGGCATGAGCACGGTGGCGGCGCGTGAACGAGGAACAGGGAAAAGAGAATGGTAGTGAAATGCGCTTACCGGGATCCAGCCAGGTCCTCGGGTGCGGTGAACCGAGTGACGGAGTGAAGACGCATTGGGCGTTTATACATACTGAGGACGTGTGTTGGGGACTAGAGCGTGTGAGAGCGGCGCCATCTTGGGAGAAGAAAGCGGAATGGGAAGATAGACTTAAAAGTATATAGAAAGCGTTACAATGAACATATAAAGGAACTGACCAAGCAAGTCTAGGGGGACAATTTGAAAGTGTGGATGACAGAGAAAGGAATGATATTTGCACGTCCTTCTAGTACTGCTAATAGGCAATATGTGCAGTAAGAGGAACCTAATTTTTTCGATTTATAATGCATAATTACGTGAATTAACCAAGCCAGTATAGGGGTACAATTTGGCAGTCTAGATGAGAAAAACAATGGGGAAAAAAATGTCTTTTACATGGCAGACTTAGACTGGTTGATTGAGAAAAATGAGCAACAAGAATAGAAATAACACGTGACAGCAACATGTACCGGATAATTCCGTTAATGTAAACGTGCACAAACATGATCAGTGAAGGAATAATACACGTTGCGTAGTAAAAATAAAAGTGCATTCGCTGTTTTGAAAAAGCCAAAATACTTAACTTTTCCATTTCCAGCTCGCTTTACTTTTTATTATTTGCTTTTTCATTCTTACATCGCTTTGTATTTTCATGCTATCTTGGTTACTTCCCATTGTATCAGTATCTTTATTTTTATTACGCAACGTGTATTATTCCTTCACTGATCAAGTTTGTGCACGTTTACATTAACGGAATTATCCGGTACATGTTGCTGTCACGTGTTATTTCTATTCTTGTTGCTCATTTTTCTCAATCAACCAGTCTAAGTCTGTTTAAATTAACGGAATTATCCGGTACATGTTGCTGTCACGTGTTATTTCTATTCTTGTTGCTCATTTTTCTCAATCAACCAGTCTAAGTCTGCCATGTAAAAGACATTTTTTTCCCCATTGTTTTTCTCATCTAGACTACCAAATTGTACCCCTATACTGGCTTGGTTAATTCACGTAATTATGCATTATAAATCGAAAAAATTAGGTTCCTCTTACTGCACATATTGCCTATTAGCAGTACTAGAAGGACGTGCAAATATCATTCCTTTCTCTGTCATCCACACTTTCAAATTGTCCCCCTAGACTTGCTTGGTCAGTTCCTTTATATGTTCATTGTAACGCTTTCTATATACTTTTAAGTCTATCTTCCCATTCCGCTTTCTTCTCCCAAGATGGCGCCGCTCTCACACGCTCTAGTCCCCAACACACGTCCTCAGTATGTATAAACGCCCAATGCGTCTTCACTCCGTCACTCGGTTCACCGCACCCGAGGACCTGGCTGGATCCCGGTAAGCGCATTTCACTACCATTCTCTTTTCCCTGTTCCTCGTTCACGCGCCGCCACCGTGCTCATGCCGTGCCCTTCCTTCCTTAGTGCATTGTCACGCCGCCTCAACTATACGAACCCTTGCTAGGATTGTTGGACCGTCAACTGTTGGATTCTTCTTCAGCTTAATCTAGGTAATTTGGTTCCCCTTCAGCCAGTTGTCATCACCATACTCACCGTCCACTCACTTAACGCGGAACTTTCTCAATTCTAGTGAACCTTCACCTAACCTGGCTACCGTTGTTGCCCTTGGCACCGGCCGGACCGTGCATTCTCACGACTCCAGGTGAGAACGCTCTTCCACTCCCCTCTCATTGCAGTCACGCGCTCTTCAAACCATCCTCCCCTTGACCCCCACGCACTCTGCTTGGTATATGCCTTCCTTCTCCCACTCCTTGCCAGGCGTGTTTCTAGCGGGATCGCTTCTCTCAGCAACTTGGATGGTTTACGCGGTCTTCCTCCACTACCGGTCGATGCCGCCTGCCCACCTAGTCCCCCTGCCTCCCATTGCTGCTCCTCGCCACGCAATTCTTTTGTCCACTCAGTCCCATTAATCACTTATCCCTATGTCTTCCTTCCTGCTAGTTCCCGTCAACCCCCGGGACCTCGCTCCCTTCGTGGACACGATTCCTTCTCGACCACCTTCCCAAGGTGAGCGCCACCTTCACTTGCAACGCATGTCTCCTCATCACGCGGTCATTTCCGCTCCAACTCTTCATTAGTCAGCCATTCACCTTGAATGCTAATTATCCTTCCTCCTTGTACTAGCCGGTTGTTCACCACGTATACGTCTTCTGTTTTGCGCCCGCCACTTCTCCACTAGTACTTGGCCCATGAACCCGACGCATGCCCACACACCAGCATGCTTCCATGTTACCACATCTGCACTTTTTGCGCATTAAACCCTGTTCAACATGCCATGAGCGGATCGTCCTAATCTTCTCTTTCTATTTTCTCCTCCGATCACCGCTTATCCTTCCCCTTCTCTATATCACCCCTGTTTGTTTTCTCACAGGCAATTTCGGTTACAATCAGGCATGTACACATTAATGTCCTGATGATGATCCTAGATACCCTCGTAACAGGATCGAAACGTCGTCGACCCCTACTAAAACAGCATGCACATTAATCCATTGTGTAAAAAAGTGCATTCGCTGTTTTGAAAAAGCTTAAAACATTGGATAATGTAAAAAGCTCCTATTGTCTTGCCTGAAATGCCTTTGTTTGTTTTGTAATGTTACTGTTCTAATTGGATACAGGACTGTGCCCCACAAGTATTTTGTTCCTATATGTGTGCATTGTTTTATTGCAAAATTAAATCGGTTGTCTGGCTGGACTTCCAGAATATAGTATTGATTCTGAACTATATTTATCTAATCCTCATCCTAACCATTTGAGGATCACTGTTGTGTGTACTAACTATTACCCAAGGTCCTCAATTACCTTTTGGGTTCCCTAGTCCCTCATAAATATGCTAACATGCGCTAATGCATGTTAGCGATGCCTTGATAATATTGAGATTTAAAAATCACCGCTTTTCGGCGCTATGTGCAGAAAAAGCGGCGATATATCTCTTGATAATATTCCCCTTTGCATCCTAATTTATGTTCTATTGCTTCTATTCTTCCCTCTCATGTATTATATTTGTTTTTCTCTTCTGTTAACGGGGGAGGGTGTGTGGCATGCTGCAACATGCTTCTCTGCTTATGTCATAGTTTGCTGTCACTAGTTCTGTGATGACTCTTGGTCTCCCAGGTGATAGAATGTATGGTTTGAAATGTTGAAGGCTGTTACCTGTATTGGATGTGGAGCTGTGGATGGGTTTCTTCTTCTTCCTACCAATAAACCTGGATTTCTTTTATACAACCTGCCATTTGAGTGATCCTTCCATCCTCCTCAGGATCTTACATAATTGTTTCCAGTTCCAGCACTGGTGTGTGCCATCTGGACAGGACAAGTTGCACCTTTCGGATTGTGTCAAGGGAGCTAAACTAAGCAGGGAACGCCAGCCCCCGTGGTCACAGCACTCCAGCAAGAGGATGGAATCGCAAGCAAGGGGCTGCACATGGATGGCGCTGCTGTCGGGCACAGGGCCACGTGCCCAGTGGGCAGATATGGAACACATTGCAGCAGCATTCCTCTGCACGCTGGCATGCTCTTACTCCAGGCACGCGGCGCTCGCTGCCAAGTCATGGCACAGGCATCAGCGCGCGCTGCCATCCCGCGCAGTATCCTGGGAATAGGCGGAAGCGCTGATGTCAGGTTGCGCCAGGGGCACTTTCGCAAAGTTTGCCTGCTGCATGCAGTTCGTCGGGCTTCTCAGCTCCGCCGAAAGCGCGATAATTTATTTTACTTTGATCGTTCGCTAGAAATAATGGTCTCGTTATTAAACAGCTGGCTTCTTCCTAGCAGGCGCGGCCTCCAATGAGGAGAGTCTGTTTATAATTCTAATTTGAAGCGTAGCGCATTAATATGCGAATTCCTGTACTGTTTGCCTTAACCTGTTCAGAGAAATTATGACTACAAATATCCTGTACACAACATGGTCTAAACTCCCAGCTTGTACAAACAACATAAAAGGCGGCACAGCCTCATACAGATGATTAGGCCCTCTTCAGAGGCAATCAAGACGAGCACACTGGCTCGCGGCCATATGGCGCGCATAAACAAAGCTTCTCTTTCGGCGCTCCCGCGATGTCCCGGGCTAATACAGCAACCTCCAGCGTCACTAACAAGCTTGGGTAGCGTTGCCAGATGGTCTCATAGACGGAGCGCTCTGTTACACGTCACCTCCCTCACTGAATGCCACTCAGGCTAGGACTATAGATAGGCAGCGACGCCATTTTCTGGTTTCATTAGTCTGTCTCAAAGGAGCAACGAAGACATGTTCTGTTACCAGAGGAATCTGGCTCTCGGAGAAAGAAGCATTGACGCCATGTTCTGCTGCCAGAGGGAGCCTGTCCTACAGAGAAGCAGTGACGCCATGTTCTGCTGTCACTAGAGTAGGCAACATTCATTTCTCACTTCGCAGGGTGCCTTGCACACATGTAGACACTTTACATGTCTGGAGACACTTTGCATAGGCGAGCATATCAGAAGACTTATGTGGGAGACGGAGCTGTGGAACCCCTTTATATAAGTCAGACCATTTCAAAATCTATCACCAGGGTCGGACTGGGACAAAAAATAGGCCTGGGCACCAAAATAAAAGTGGCCCCATTAGTGAATCAGATAGCTAAAAAGTGGCCTACATTTGCAAAAGAGGCCAGTTTTGAACTTGTCAAGACGAGATGCATTGGAATTTGCAAAGTATGTGAGACTGCATGTATTTGTGTTTGCTGCAGGCAATATTTGGTGTAATATCAGGGAAATTTACAGTAAATCTGGCCTGTCAGGCCATAAAACAGGCCCAAAAACTGCTAAAAAAAACGAGCAAAGCACTCATCCGTCAGACCAGCCCATTGGGCATTGCCTGATTGCCCTACAAGCGAGTCCGACCCTGTTTATCACTATGCTCAACACTGAGCTTCTGGAGTCCGGTTTCTGTGCCATAATGTTTTTGAAAATCAATCAATTCACCACTTCTGGGCATGAGCTTTGACTGTTTGCTTTTCTAATCGTTGGCGAGACAAGTGTGCAAAGTTATTAACTCCATCTTTCAAAAGAATGAAATGGTCTTGAGACCTGAAATGCACATGCTTAACAATAGTATCCACCTAGGATGTTGCCCCGTAATCACCTACTGCCTCAGGACCTAAAGAAAAGGTCTCACAGTTTACTTCTGCCTTTTTCCAACTGTATGAAAATACTGGGAAGGGAAGGGACTTAGAACTAAGCACAATAGTGAGTTCTATGAAAAGACACCTTGGCAGGACACCTCAGAAGGTGGGCAATTAACTGATGTGAGTAGACGCCACCATTAGACTTAATATCTAATCCATGTTTTATCTATCTATGCTGGAAATAAAAAGAAAAATAATCATAAATCTGTGCAGTGCCCACAATACTGTGACATTTTCCTGGAAAGCTTATTCCTTGACCTTTCCATGAGAATCGCTGCCACCCTTGTTGTGGTCTTTTGGGCTACAGTGGAACCAGGCGACATGATGTTTAATTCCAACCTCCCCATTTAGATAAACTGGGTGCTCACCTTTTGGATTTATTTCTCTGTCCCCATTGTTGTGCTAGATTGGGAGCATTTAGAATCAATCTGAAAGCTGTAAGTAAGTTTGGGGTTATGAAAAAACCCTGTACAGGATATTACCTCATGACAGGGTGGAAACCCAGTGCCCAATCTCATGGTCTATTCACCAAAATGTAATATGATGGTAAAGTAATAGCCTTTGAAACAAAGAGTGGTGTATGACAATCTTAGGTCTCCAACTACCATATTGTTTAATCTTGGGCATGTCATACTCTCCTAGTGTCTCTGTTCCCTGATCTGACAATATGTGTGCACCTAAAAGAAGGCGTAATGGAAGAATTAAACACCAAGGGCATAGTCCTAGCATATATCTCCAGTATAAATTTCATTCACTCATTCAGGGCTGTTTAGCTGCAGATTTCGAATTCCCTATCAGAACCTTTAAAGGCAACCATGTCCCTGAAACTGCATTGTGCAGAACCCCTCTTGTGCTGTAGTTTCTCCCTTACAGACACAGAGAGGCATTTCTTTCACAGCTCATAGATGGCTGAAATAGTGAAATGTGGACATCCTACCAGTCAGCTTGAGGTATCCCATCAGGTAACTAGCTGTGAGCAGTAAAAGTGGGACATTCGGTGTCTTGACCCACTGAGTAGGCAATGGGACAGACCACCCTAACGCAGCACAAACCTGCAAAACACGGGACAGTTAGCCACCCTGACTGCCACAAAAAAATCTTTAGAGGGCTGAACTGGGTATTATGCTACTCTGGCACTACTCAAGCAGGCTTCAGTCTAGGGGGCTGCTATCAGAGCAGAATGACCTGCCAATGAACCAATAATGTCTCAATAGCCCCATTCCAGTTGTGCACCCCTTGTGTGTGGGATGGTTTGGACATTTTTGTCACGGCTGATTTTTCATTTGAGTCTGCACCGGTCTGTCTCTAAAAGAGAGAGGAGCAACACCATGTTCTTCGGGGAGGCTCCTCCGCTTAGGAGGAGCGTCACCCCACTGCTCTGTGAGTAGTTGACAAAAGGAAAAATAATATGATACTAAAAGTTATTATCATTTTATTTTTCCTTCTGTGTCTCATCTGGTTAGGGCGAACGGGTCTGTACGTCACCAAAACAGTGGCGGCACTCAAAACCGTGCATGAATGTTTGGCCGGCCGTCTTCGGCCAGCCAAACATTCATGCACTTTGCATGTTCTCCACCCAGGTGACATGTCTGAATTTCTTTGTAAGTGGGGGGAAGATGTCATGTCCTCCAGGAAAGGACATTGTTATATAAGTAAGTCAGCGGTCTAGCTGATCCAGACAGAAGTGAGATGCCAGGAACTTCCTGGGTGGAGACAGGAAGTACTGGTTTTCCCTCTCACTACATTGAGGGAAGCAGAGAGAATAGGACGTGTGGAGAGTAGCTCCACATCAGTAGGCCATGTATAAAAGCTGAGAAATAATAAAGATGAGTTAATAGCCTGATGCCAGGTGCTCTCTTGTATGCAGAGTGTTATGCTTGCCAGTGCTGTGAAGAGAAACCAATCCAAAACAGGACACCAGGCTGCATTACAACCTGGATGGAGAACATGCCAAGGCCCCCAGTCCCTCTCTGAACGCTGAACCACGGCGCTCAGACCAGTCACAAGGCTGCCGTAAGGCGTTGTGTTTGGCAGGGAGAGACTGGGAGCCTGGCTGCTTCCTAGTTCCTGCTTCCTTCCTTCTCCTGGACTCTGTGGAAGAGGATGGAGAGGATCAGCCGGCTAGCGTGCAGGAGGTAAGTGCAATTTGTTTTTCATTTAAACCCCACACTCCTCCCACCCCTGTTAAGTAGCAGGTGCAACTGGTTAAGCTACCAGAGGGAGTCTGTTTCTCAGAGAAGCAGCAGCGCCATATTGTACTATCTGAGGCACCCTGGCTCTCTGTAAAAGAGCAACACGACATTGTGATAATAGAGGGATCCTGGTTTTAAGAGATGCAATAACACCAGTTCTGCCACCGGACGAATCCTGGCTTTCAGAGAAGCATCCATCTCATCCTGAGCTACCAGATAGAATTTGGCTCTCGGAGAATTAGCAATGCCATGCTGTACTAAAAGAGGGAATGGGTCACCAGAGAAGCAGGTATGCAATGCTCTGGTAGCAGATGGATTTAGTTTCTCTGAGAAGCAGCAAGACAACCTGCAATTACTGGATAGTATCCGGCTCTCAGCAAAACAGCAAAGCCGTGTTCTGCTTCCAGAGGGAACCTAGCTGTCGGGGAAGCAGCTTCTCAGTGTTGTGCAATCAGAAGTTATCTGGCTTTCAGAGAAGCATTGACCCCAAGATTTGCTACCAAAGGGAGTTGGTATTTTAGAACAGCAGCAAGGGCGGGTTTAGCTGCCAAACAGAATCTGTCTCTAAGAGAGGACGCTGTAACTCTGTTAACCACTAACAAAAGATATCCTGTCCTGGAAATCAGAATATGGTATGGTATGTTATGGCATTTATAGGGTGCTTTCTCCCCTTAATGAGACTCTCGAGCACTTTGCAGAGATGTAGCACAAAACTTTGGTGGATGCTCACCAAATTAGGGACTTCATTGTGTATAAGGAATTACATTTTATCATGCTGTTTATCATACAGTTTCATGCGATTTGTGAATAATTACATATAAATGCACATAGTATATCAAAGCTATATGATTCTTAATGGGAGAAGTCAATTTAAATTGGACAGATCTCTGCTGAGGAACTATGAAGGAGTTGCCTTCACACTTTAAATGTATTGATGTATTGGGGTCAAGAAAACTCTGCCGCTGCAGACTGAGTAATGTCAGTAGAGACAAAAACATACCCTCCTCCTCTCTACCTCTAGTGTTTGTTGCATCAAAAGTTGAGGATATGTTCTACGAGCTGGGAGGAGGTCACACATGTATAGTTGCTCTGAAATGTACATAAACTCAATCTGCAGGGATTACTTGCCCCAGGATAGTCAGTGGCACTGAAGAAGGGCCTGAGGAAGACATCATTTTCTGACTTCCACAGGGAGCAGAAAGTCTGAGTCACACAAAATGGTGAAGGGGGTCTTTTCTGAATGTGCTATCATGAAGGCACAGTATTCAGATAAAACTCACCCCTAGTTTTATAGATATAGAGAGAACTGATAGTTCATATCCGATGAATTGCAAAAACACAAAAAACATGTCAATGTAAAGGCATTAGTATACCACCTAACAAAGAATCGTCCATAGATGCGGGTCTGTATACTGAGGCTTGTTGGAGTGTATAAGATAAAGATGTAGGGTATATGCTTTAAGTATATACAACAAGAGTCAAATATTGGAAGAAAGTGTTTTCCTGAAGTGAGCCTCTATTGCCCCCAATCAACTGCTGTCCATGGTTACATGTTTAAAGTGCAGTCGAGAGCAGTCATTTTGGTTGACCAACTGGACACTTCTCTCAGGAGCTTGAGGACAGATTATGTAGCACAGGTACATTTTGTGATTTAGTGTAAATCCATTCATAGTGTTTAAAGACGAGCTTGAGTTGAGCATGAAGGGGTTAAAAAGTTAAGTATGTCTGTGTTCAGATAAACGCTCTTTGGCCAAATTAGAGGGGTTTAGTCAAATCTGATTGGCGAGCCACCACATGAAAAATATATTGTAGCAGCCATTGCAGGAAATGAAGTACAAAAATATAACGGGGCAGGGAGCTGTATGTTGTTAACCTGTTCGCTGCTTCTGTCAGCCAACGGCCGGCGCGAGCACTACCTGGCTAGTGCTGCGCACGTCTGTTGGCCGATGCGCCCCGCCAACTCTTTCAAACCGCTGCACCGCGGCGGAATTCGCACCACTGTTAAGCGGTTAAGTGGTACATCTACTTTCACATGCCCTAGTAGTAAAACCATAAATTGTCGTTTTTACTGAGGAAAGTCCGGTAGCCCAATTGGCTAGTACAAAGTTACACTCTGACACTTCAGTTGTGCTGCCTCCTGAATGCGAGCACCAAAATGAGTACTTCAAAGTATCAAATTGATTGTGCCATTAAACCTGACATAATGCTCAAGTCAAATTTGATGTCACTTTAAAGCAAATCCACTTTTAGAAATTGCCACTATGTTGCCCTGTCTTTTTAGTGGCCACTCGCAGTTGCTGGCCACCAGACAGCCTTCTGCTCTTCTGGGGAGATATGTAAACGACTCCCCAGCCCAAGGACATTAGAGGCCTGCATCAGAGGAAGGTTTTACCTCCCCCTCGCAGGAAGCCAAACATGGTGTTGGCCCAAAAAGGGAGCTTCACACTCGAGATGGGCTGCCCTTTGTACAAGTAGACAAGCTGGAACAGAGAGAGAAAAACAGTTGCCAAATCAGTTTTTGCATAGGCAAGTAACCCACAGGTAGCCACACCTCTAGGGTGGGCTACCAAGCTCCTCACTGATGAAGAGGGGTTCAGACACCATGAGTGTAGGCAAAATAGTGCTCTCTGGGATTGCTAGATGCCACACATAGCCGGAAGTTGTCATAAGGCTGTAAAGATCCTGATAGCCCATTGGCTAGGAATTGCACCTTCCTCCAGGGCAATTTATTGGCATAAATATGCCACCCATGGCACCCTGAAGATTAGATCACATCTGGACCGGAGAGAGTACAAAAGAAGAACTTCTACCATGCTGATCCCTGGAAAGGGAAGATGCACCAACCGCTGGTCTGCTCCTGCAGCTCCTTGGACTAGCAAAGAGAGGACTGTGCCTGTGGATCTTGGCTCATGGAAAGTCACTCCGGAGTCCCAGCCTGAAAAGGGGAACGCTGTTCGAGTGCCAGAGCCACAAAAGCACCGGCTGGTTGGTAACCACTTCAGGGAAACAGCCCCTGACAGCCAACGTGCAGCAAAGAAGACGCCCCCCACACCAATCAGATTTGAACCTGAGTCTTCCAGACATGGTAGAGCTGCCAGAGTGCAGGTTGCTTGTCAATAATGGACACAAGCCCTCACCAAATGATACCACTGGACCTGTTGTGACCGGAGGCCAGTAGCACCGCCATTGAGGACTTCAAGGGATGCCGATCCCTGTGGCCCAAGTAGTCTCACCTCACCCGTAGACAGAGGAATAATCCCAGGATGTCACCCATTGACCGCACAGCACCCAGAGCATTTTTCCACATCCTCTTTTCTCAGCATCAGGACCACTCCATTGAAGTCTATGGCAGTCTTTGCATGAAGTGTGTAACTGGACTTGAGACTGCTTTGGTGACTCGGTAACTGTACAAATACTCCTTCTTAACCCCCTGACCTTCTCTCTGTCAAAATTGGTTGGCCAGTCTGGGTTGGAGTAGGCAAACACAACTCTTTGAAACTTTTCTAATATTTCCAAACTTTGTGGTTACCAATGCTTGTTTGAACTTTGGACTAGTAAGCTGACATTTAGGTTGTACTTAAAAATCTTTATCTCTGGAACTCTCTAGTAGATTTTGGTAATTTTGGTGTTTAAAATTTGTAACAATATAATCTATTTTTATAAACTGGTGCTGGATTTCTTTTGTGTTGTGTGACCTTCATATTTAGTTGTTTGGTATGTCTAATACGTTACACTTGTTCCTTTGTTTAAGCCTTGCTGCTCGAAGCCACAGCCAGCCAGGGTGAGCAAGAGGTCTTACAAACAAGTCTGATTGACCCAAGACATTTATATGAGTATATAACACTGTGAGGTGTCAAAACCACACCATATAATGCACCATAGTCCTCACAGGCAGCCACTACATGACTTGAAGCCATGGTTCATATTGAACTACATTGTACTGAAAGCCTGTTTTTTGAGGGTCACAAAAGGGACATATATGGTGGGTGATGAGATATTTTAGCCACAATATAAATCACTTGTTGGTGGTATTGTGCTAATTTTAGGAATTCTGCTGAGTTCTAAGATGATTTTGCCATGTTAAAAATGCTTGCCCTCTGCTGGAATGTGATGAACCATTTTGAGAGAAAACTGTTTTCTCTCATGATTGTTTCATAAAGGTTATGGAAGGTGCTCATGGAGCTTAAATGAGAGCACATTGTCTGTAAGATCACACTATCTTCCTCAACCATGTGAGAATAAACTCTGATATTCTGAGTAGAACATGGACTTCCAACAGCAGCAGCAGCTTTCCCAGTGTTCTACTGCAGCTTCCCAAGTGTTCTAATGATTAGCTACAGAGCTAACTTTCTATATTCATTACAAAAGTGTGGCACACCTGAGCACCATCTTAATATAATCAGAGCTGTAAAACCTAAAGCAGTTCCATTAGATAAGAATTACATTTGTGAGTTCTTTCTGTCATAGAAATTATGGTTTGTGCCCTACAAAGCTCAAATAAAGTCACCTTTTCTAGGATTTCTGAAATATATACCTCATCCATTTCAGTAAAACATACTGACATGCAGCCTCGGTCCATGCAGGTAAGAGCGATGGGGCCCGCTGGTGAGGTATTTCAACATACGATCGCGAGGGAAAATTAAATAAACAATTAATTTTCCTTTGTGGTCGTATCTCGAAAAATCCCCCTCCACTGGGCCCCACCACCCCATTGCTCTTACCTGCATGGGCAGCGGCTGCTGACATGTAAAGCAAAACATGTCCTTCCAATACCAGCAACAGTCTCTCAGTTAGCTGCCAAGTTATCAACTGGTACAAAAGGGGGTGGTGATGGACGGAGCATCAGAACCAATCAAACACACACCCAGTCAACAGATCTGGGTTTGATCCATCACCGTTCTTTAGCCCACTCTGCAACCCCAAATCAGACATGGCCATATGCAAATCAGTCTGACCCTGTGCCTCATGGGAACAGTCCAGCCCGAACTGCCAAGCCATGCCTTCCCTGGACCGGAAACAAGCTTCCTAGGACCGGTTTCTGGCATTTCAGCCGTCTTCAGCCAGGTTTGCTTGAATCCAGTGGCAAAGTGAGCAAGGGACTCACGTCTGAGCATACCCTGCCAACTTATGGCGAACAAAGCGGTACAAAAGGGGGTGGTGATGGTTCTGATGCTCCGTCCATCACTTTGCCACTGGATTCAAGCAAGCCTGGCTGAAGATGGCTGAAATGCCAGAAACCGGTCCTAGGAAGCTTGTTTCCGGTCCAGGGAAGGCATGGCTTGGAAGTTCGGGCTGGACTGTTCCCATGAGGCACAGGGTCAGACTGATTTGCATATGGCCATGTCGGAACTGGGGTGGCAGAGTGGGCTAAAGAACGGTGATGGATCAAACCCAGATCTGTTGACTGGGTGTGAGTGTTTGATTGGTTCTGATGCTACGTCCATCACCACCCCCTTTTGTACCGCTTTGTTTGCCATAAGTTGGCAGGGTATGCTCAGACGTGAGTCCCTTGCTCACTTTGCCACTGGATTCAAGCAAGCCTGGCTGAAGACGGCTGAAATGCCAGAAGCCGGTCCTAGGAAGCTTGTTTCCGGTCCAGGGAAGGCATGGCTTGGCAGTTCGGGCTGGACTGTTCCCATGAGGCACAGGGTCAGACTGATTTGCATATGGCCATGTCTGAACTGGGGTGGCAGAGTGGGCTAAAGAACGGTGATGGATCAAACCCAGATCTGTTGACTGAGTGTGAGTGTTTGATTGGTTCTGATGCTCCGTCCATCACCACCCCCTTTTGTACCAAGTTATCAACTGGAGCTTAATCACTGGGTTCTAATGAATAACTAGGACGCTAACATGTTGAATTCAGGACAAATGTGAGGCAGTCCTGAACACCATTTTGTTGAAATAGAAACAGTTGAATTTAAAGCATTCCCTGAGGAGCAAGCTGAAGTCAATGAACATTGAGATGATAATGCAAGGATGAAACCACTGGATAAAAACGTGAGAGGCTTGGGATTTGAGTAATTTTAGGCATTCTGTGTTTTTTAAAGGGGCGAAAATAGTTAAAACGAGAGATATCTGTGTAAATTCAGCATCCACTTTCCACCTATGTTTACTTAGCCTACCTATCTTGTCAGTCACTTAACTGCTGCCTAATTAAATAGGAGCATTTTGGTAGATAAATATATACATATCAACATATAATTACTTTAAAAAAGGTTAAAGTGACTTTAGGTGAGGAGCTACAACTTTAGCTTATGTTAAAAAAACGAAATTCACTGAAAAAAACAATACCTACAATGATGTTATAGTTAGGTCTTGGAATGAGACACGAGCTAATGTTAAAAACCCAAAATTACAGAAATGCCCCATAATTTAGTGAACTAATTGTAAATTGTGCCCCTATCATGCACTACTTATTTCCTTACATATTACAGTTCGTATGACCTGTTAAAAGAGATCATTGATTACATCACTCATGACATCTCCTTCATAGCATCCGTCCAGACCCTACATCCAATCCGCATCAGAGCTCGAACTCAATAGCTAAGGCCTGGCAAGGCCCTGCATTCCGCCCTCCATGAGCATCAAACCTCCACTAGACACAAACTTCAGCCATATGTATGAGAAGTTTGACATCGGGTGTAGAATGTGTCTAGGATCTGCACCCACCCCTCCACGAGCAGCCAACTCCCACCATGCACAGACTTTGAACATACACTGTTGAGGTTGTCTGCAAAGTCTGGTGTCACTAGACCCTGCATTCAACATATAGAGGTTGGGCAAAGGGCTTGTGGTATGTTCAGACCCTGTGCCAACACTCCACATGTAGCCAAATCCCTGCTGTGCATGGTCTTTGGCCATAGGCATCAAGGGGTTGGCTGAAGGGCCACACTAATAGAAAGCTCCTGTGCCCACCCCTCCATGACCACCTACCACCCTTCTTGCTCAGGTTTCAGCCCTTAAGAGCAAAGATTGACCAAAGAGTCTATTGTCCAATGAGGTTCGACGACCAGCACTCAATAAGTGACCTACCAACACTGCACCCATCCTTTGGGTGAATACATTTAAAATACAATGACATCCATCATTCATCCGTCCAAGGTGCTTCTCTTCTAAAATATCAATTTATTTTGATTTTTTCAAAAGCATACAGACAAGCTTATGAGTCAAACCATCAATTTAGGTTGTAGCATGACGCCTTGACCAACAAAGCCCATAGCTCATTGTCAGAATCATTGGTTGATCCAAGTGCAGCCCGTCCATACGGGCGAAAGAGCCATGCACCCACACTCTTTACCAGAGAAGAAAAGTGTCTGTCAGACTGAGCAAAGGTCAGCCCGACAGACACTCTTCTTGTTCAGGTCAGGCAGCCATTTGTTAATTGTGCAGGTGCCTGGCTGCCTGAGCTGATCTTTGCAAGGCTGAGGATTTCACAGCCCTGTGGGTGTGTGACCTCCTCAGCCTGGCAAAAGTGTGTCGAAGCGCTCTCCTTGTGATCTGGGGGGTGTCACTGATTGCCTCAGACCTGGGTGCTTACGTTTTTGGCTGCGAAGTGCCCAGGCCAGACTGTCAAGTACTGACACCGTATCACACAGTAGGGTAGGGTCCGCAGTCTCACTGAACCCATCCCACTCTGTGATGAGGTGGGGACCTCTGCCTCCACCCATTTGCTGACCTACGGGAGATGCAGGACAGGACATTTTTATATTTTTGAATGTTTGGTGCATGCGTGTATAAATGTATAATTTTATTGTGTGTGGGTATTGTGAATGTGTGTGTATGTGTATGTGTGTGCGTTTGTGAATGCATGGGTGTGAGTGTATATGTGGGTGTGTGTGTCCGACTTCCTCCCTGACAAATTTACCGCCCGTCACTGGGTTGATCTTGTTAGTAATTTCAGCAATGTTTTTATTTAAATATAACCCACTATGTCATCATTTAGGTCACTTAACATTCTATGACGATGTAATTAATCTGTGAGGTCATAAGCAGTGCATGATGGGGCATGAGTTACAGTTAGTTTACTAAAATACAACTGATGTGTATGTGTGTGGGTTTTTTTTAATCCACATTAACTAGTGTCCATTTCCAACACCTAACAATAATGTAATTTTAAGGGTTGCTTTTTTCCAGGAGAAATATATATTTATATACATATATATGTATATATATATATATATATATATATATATATATATATATATATATTCACACACATACACACACACACACACACAAGTAAGTGTACACATTTACTGGCACACAGTCATGCATCCCCTTGAACCGAGGGCATGTGTCCTGGAAGAAGACAAATTGGACGATCAAAGCCATCATTGAGATATCCGAGATCATTAGCTGTGCATTCGGTCCCCCCCAGCACCCACCCCCGCCCCCCTCCGCTCCCACCTCCGACCGCACCCCAGGCTCAAGCAGGTCATTCATTTACAGGGCTCCTCTGATATCCTGTAATGCCGGCGAACATCAGAAGAATCAGATGAAAGGGTTTCAAGAAATGCAGATTATGATAAGAGGGTCTTGGCGGTGCAGCCACCAGTGTGCAGCCTGGTGGCTGGAGGCACGCCCTCTGGGCCTCCATAATAAGGCTGCAAGTCGCCACTTTACCCCACTTGATTCACGTGGCATTAAATAATTAAATGGATTCCTGTTGTTTCACTTGCCCGGCTTTATTAGACATTGCGAACTAAATCGTTTTTGTAAAGTAAATTAATAAAAATGTTGGCTCATTGTGTTTATTATTTTAACACCATTAGTTATGGATAAATCTCAACGTTGATTCATATTAGCTCATGTGTCTCTTACTTTCTTCATTAACACGTTTTCTTCTTCAGGAACAACAAAGATTGAGATGATATTAAATACATATTTTCGATATCTCGAAAGAAATGATTACTTTGAGTTGTCGGAGGCAGTGGGGTAGAATCTGGTAGAATTCTCAACGCATGGGTACATGTCTTCCCCTAGTGATGAAGCCAGAAACCGCGTCTTGATCACTTCAAAGTAAACCGCGCATCATCACACCCTTGCTGCAGTGACCCTCGGATGTGCAGCTGTGCACGCGCCGTAGTGATCATCCTGGGCCCGCTCTCAGATGGATCGCCCCAGGGTAATGCAGGACACTATCCGTCTGGCAATAGTCGTTTTAGAAGGTGACCTGCCCGGCATCTTGTAACGTAAGAGATGAAAGGGTGCACTGTAAGGTATCCTATGGAAGAAGTCCTTGTGGAATAGAGCTCCAAAGCCCATCTGACATCTTACAAGTGTTCTCCTTTGCAAGAGGACTGAAGCCCTCATGTAATATTGGAAGGCGGGTGCCCTTGTTCGACTCACATTGCGTAAGCGCCCTGGAGATAAACAAAATGTGAAGTCTGAACGAATGTGGCCTAACGGCCAGAGATGCCGACTTTGGAGCTGGGGAACCAAGTACAGCCTCGACGTTTACTGAGCGTCCTGTGATTCTGAGCAAATCACTCAATCTCCCCTAACAAAAAAAAATCTGTTGTGTCCTTGTGTAATGTAACTGGTGCTCATGTAAAGCGTTCCAATACCTTCGGGTCGAATTCGCGCTAGATAAATCTGTACACACAAAAAAAATCTCAATCATAGGAAGGGGCAGAATAATTAAGTAAGAAGCTTGGTAGCTCTCCTAGTTAAGTAAACATCACTGGAAAGGCATCGTTCGAAAAGAATGACAACTTCATAATATGATATAGGTTTGGAGAGATGTGCTTAAGGTCAGATAACATCAAGATGGAATCCCACTGGGCAGGATTTTTCACCTGACAAGACAAACGTAAATGACTATTTAATTTATTTCATTGCACTAGCAGTTAAACATTTTCAAGCACTGTCAATATTAACAGATAAGCGGACATGGAGACAACGGAAATTAAAGCAATTTGCCCAAGATCACAGATGTTGGTCTAGTAGAGAGGCCGTGAATATGAATAGCATTTAGATCCCCTGTTTAGCAGTGAATCACCATCCGAGGAAGGCATGCACTATGACATCAATTAGGCTGTAATAGTCGATTAATTAGTCTTTTGGGTCCAAAGGGGGGGCAGCACAGACCAGCTCGTTGGTGTGAAAAAGGCCGCTTTATTGGAAACAGGTGCACCTTACACAAAAAACCCTTGGCCTGTGCTGTACAAAAATAAACCTCACTAAATATTGTCCTCCTACTTTACCCCCCACCCCCTCCCCTAAACATGTTCCCCCCTGCAACAATTATAAAACAACTTGCAAATTCCTAACCTTTCTTTCCCTACCCAACCATGTAAACTTCCTGTGTTCTTTCATAACTGTAACTATACATCATTATACCACAACTGACCTAGGAAAAAACGCCACTCGGGAAGCCGGCCCTGACGGCTTTCCGACCCCTCCCACTAGGAATCCTGACACTTCGGTTATCTGCACACACCATTCGCCCTCTCTAACGCCTCCTTCAACTGCACTATGTACAATTCCATGCCATAGCAGGACAAATGCACCCCATGCTCCCTGAAAAAATACACTGCTGCATAGCGCAACTCCGGATGTTCAATCCTGCCAAACCCTTCCCTGTCACAAAAAACTCTCATGTCCCTGTTAATATTCCTCCACGTCCTGTCTATGGCCGCCAACCATTCAGCCCCTCTCCAACATCTCCTAGGTATAAATTCCGACCATATTACATGACAACCAGACCATTACCGCTGGATCTCCAGCAAATCCCGCCTAATTTGTTTGAGCAATGCCAAGCCTTTGCATTGCACCAAATCATTTTCTCCCAAATGGATAACCAAGACATACAGGCAAATTCCCCCTTTAACTACCTTACTCAGTGCCAGAAATAACAACGAAAAAACCTAGGATCCAATTCTAGATTTAAATTCCTGGTCTTGACCCATTCATAGCGCTCTGCACGTTTCACGAACGAGTGTCCTAAGATGAGGATGGACAGTCCTGCCACTGCCGGTCCCGCCACCGCACCTGAAAAGACACATATGCGAGACAAGCGACAGCAAATCACACTTCCTCCTCCCCGAAGCCCCGCATCCTGATGTATGTCTTATAACAGCCCGATTGCCAGCGCCCCAGCCGCATCAGTTCCTTCTTCCCCCACCCCTTCTTTGCCGCATCCGTTGCCGCGCCTATACGAACAGAGTGCGCCCAAACATTCTGGGGTTCTCACCCATAGCGCGTAGGGCGTGCCGCAGAACCCAAAGTAATTGCGCCGCTGACACCCTGCCACCTTTGACCTGGACTGCACCCGCCGCAACAGTCGCCCTGGATGCCAACCTCTCACCCCACACTGCGGGGCACACCGCCCAATCCGCCACAGGTCCTATGACCACCCACTTCCCTCCCGGTTGATCAGTCTTGGAGCGCTGCAAGAGCACCGCCATCTCCCTGGTCTGCAACTCAAACTCCTCCCACCATACCCCCTGCTTCCCTCTTGCCCCCAGGAGCTCCGATACCCGAAAAGCCCCGAAATACACCCACGACATTAGCGTGGAAAACAAAATAGCTTCCTCCCAGTTTAGGCAAATCTCTGGCATGAGTCTTACCAAGCCGACGAGAATACCCGCCGTTATGGGATGGTGCTGTGAGGCAGTGACGCCTAGTTCCCACGCCCAACCTTCCATTAAACGGGCATCCAGTTCACCCGCTGACGGCGCATAGCCCCACCACAATTTACCCATGAATGCGATGGCTGACAACTTGCCTGCAATTGTCACTTTGGACATTCCCTTGTCCATCGTTGCCAAAATGAAGTGCACCACCTGCTCGCCCTTCACCCACCGACTGTCATGCCGCGTCGCCCCACTGGCCAAAAATTCCCACCAAGCCTTCTCGTATGCCATCCAAGTTTAAAATGGCCACTGATCCTCTTAACAGTTGAACGACCCTTTCTCTCCTACTGACCACATCCCTTCTGGCACTGGCGTCTTGCATTCGTCCGCCTCCGTGGCTAGCCCATGGAACCTCTGCCACTGTGAACGAGACAAAGCATCTTCAATGTCATTGTCCACCACCGGTACATGCCGGGCTTGAAACAAAATGTCATGTTCCAAACATTGCAGCACAAATACCCTCAGCAACTTGAGCACCTGTGGGTCCCTGGCCGACTGCCTATTCACGACATGTACCACTGATATGTTATCCACCTTGAAAATCACCTTTTTGTGTGCCAGATACCCCGCCCACACTGTCACTGCCACCACTAGCGGGAACAGATCCAAAAATGCGATGCTCCTTCCCCCGTTCTGCCACTGTGGGGGCCAAGCCTCCGCGCACCTCTTCCCCTGCCAGTACAGTCCAAAGCCACCCACCCCTGTCGCATCCGAGGAGATGGTCACGTTCCATACCCACTCTGCCGGTGGTGCCATGGGAATACCATTGAATTGCTCCAAGAACGCCCGCCACATGCGGAGGTACTCTTTCATACCCGCCGACAGGCGCAGATGGTGGTGCGGGAGTGTTAAACCGGACAGGGACACGCCCAGCCGTCTGCAAAAAGTCCACCCCGCTCGCACCACCCGGCACGCAAAGTTCAAGTGCCCTAAGAGATCCTGCACCTCCCGTACTGTCACCTTCTGTTTGACAAACATGGAGTCAATCAACAGCAGCATGTGCACCTTCTTGTCTCCCGGCAAATGGGCCTCCATGGCTACCGAGTCCAGCTCTATGCCCAAAAATGACAGCACAGTGCTGGGACCTTGCATCTTCTATGGCACCAGGGGCACACCAGGGTAGCCCAAGAGCTCTGTAAAACTGTCCAGCTGCTGCTGGCAGTCCGCCGAACCGGGCCGTCCCACCAAGAAAAGTCATCCAGGTAGTGCGTCACCATCTCCTTGCCTGTATGCCATGAGAAAACCCACTGCAAGAAAGTGCTGAACCATTCAAACAAAGCGCACGATATGGAACACCCCATGGGCAAAGCCTTGTCCACGGAGATGACCCCCTCGAACTGAATCCCCAATAGTGGGAAATCCTCCGGGTGTACCGGGAGCAGCCGAAAAGCCGACTTGATGTCGCATTATGCCATGAGGGCGCCCGTCCCCACCGTCGCGACCAGCCGCCGTGCTACGTCCAAAGAGTAAGAAACCGACGACAGCTCCGCCGCTATGTAATCATTGACTGACGCCCCCTCCGGCCACGACAGATGCTGAATCAGCTGATACTGTCCGGGCTCTTTCTTCGGCACCACTCCGATGGGGGAGATAATCAGGTCCCGAATAGGGGCCTCTGGGAAAGGCCCCGCCATCCGCCTCTCCCGGACCTCATTACCCAGTTTTTCCCGGACCAGCGCCCCGTGTGTGCTGGCAGATTTTAAATTTTTGGCCCATCTGGCCGCTCTCGGACCTTCGTATCCCAGCCGGAAACCCTCCCGAAACCCTTGCCGAAGCAGTCCCACGTCCTCAGTCTGTGGATAAGATGCCAAGAAGGTTTCCAGCCGCTCCACCTTAACTGGCGTTTGAGCCTTTTCCCATATTCCCTTGTCCTCCCCTACCTCTCCTCCCCCCCCTTGCTGCCCCGCCAGCGCGGACTGCTGCCCCTGACCGCCGCCTCCCGTCCCCCAGCATTGCACCACCGGATGTCGGCCCGAGCATTTGGAGCACTCGTGTCGGAACATGCAATATTGTCTCGCACAGGCGCCCTTGTTGAAATCCCAGCACGCACCCACTGTAGTTCTGACTGTGTTCCCTCCTTGCCCAACCCCCCCACGGGTGGGGCGGCTCAGAAAGGGACGGGGCGCGAGCGGAAGGCCGCTGGCCGTGTATATTGTTTTGCCGAACTTGGCCCCTCCCATAGTCTGCTGGTAGAGGTCTGAATCGATTTCCCCCCATTTCGCCTCCGGATCTCAGGCCATATACGCGCCCGGAAATCCTTGTTATAGTGTGACCAGGCATTTCCCCCATATGTGACCTGCGCCCGCCTGATCACATCCATGTTTTCGAAAAGCGCGACGGACCTGTCAGGGTACTTGTCGCAGTACACACTGGCAAAGATCAAAAAACCCGCCAACCAATTCTCGATGTTCAGGGTCACCCTTGGCCTTCTGGCCAACTCCATCTCCTCCTCCTTGGACCCCTTCTTTGCTGTCTGCTCACGATGCAGGAGCTTTAAAATACCTACATACTCGCCCTTCCATATCTTCTCCTTGGTGGCCAACGACAAGTGCGCCCCTAACGGCTTCATGATGCCCATATACGGCAGTTTGCGCACTGGGACCTCATGACTCTCTTTCCCCTCCTTCCCCCCTTTACCTTCCATGGGCGCCCCTGCCTCGTCCCTTCCCCCCGAGCCGTTTGCACCCGGCTCCGCTTCCTCTGGCCCCACCCCAGCATCCCGCACGTACGATCCTTTACTTAAACGCATCCCCCCATCCTCCCCCCCACGCATCCGTGCCGACTGATAGTTTTGCCTGTGGTGGCCTGCCCGCCCCACTCTCCCCTCTGGTCCATGCCTTACCTGGCGTCAAGGTCGGCATCCGCACTGGATTCTGCCGCCTAACCAGTCATGCAGGTGGAGCCGTCACTCTATCCGCCCGGGGTCCTGGTCGCATCTTTCCCTGTAAGACACTAGGCATAGCGTTACTGCGCACCCCCCCGTCCTGACCCTCCCCCCACCCCCGCTCCACAATTTCCCATTCCTCCACACTTTCTTCCTCGTAATCCAACTGGCCCGGGCCATCCTCATCAGACTCCATCCCCATACCATCTTGCCAAAGTCCGCCCTCCGCGGGCTCCTGCCTGCTCAACCCCGCCCGCTCCCTACAGGTGCAGAGCAGGTCTCTCAAGTCCACGCTCCCTCTCCTCTGTCCCGTGTGCCACTCCTCTGGGTCCCGATCCGTACTGTCGGACCTCCGCCCCCGTCCCCCGGCGGCCATATCGACGCTTCGGGTTGGGGCTAGCGGGGACGTAGTGCCCCGCTTCTCACAGGGCCCTGCTGCTAGGTCCCTCGTGGGATTGCGACCGCCCACACAAGGCAGGAGTGTCAGTGGAGTGGAGCCACATGCTGCTCTCCCGAGTGCCTCACCACGCTGTCCTGCCAAGAGAAAGAAGTGGAGTCCGACATGCCAGGGTTAAACCTATCCCCCTGGCCACCACACCCCTAGGCCTCCTCCCGGGGTCCCCCCATCCCCGCCCCCGCCCCCACCGTGCCAGACGAATGACCCCCCGTTGTGAAGGAGTAGCCCGCCAGGCCTCGGGCCCCACTCCCCTCCCCATCCGCCTGCACCCTCCTCCCCCTCACTCCATACCAACGAGTCCAGTTCCCAATGAACCATGCTGCCCCCCGAGGCACCGCCCTATACCCACCCCCCCGGTGCCCGATGACCCCGCCGGCTCCCCAAAACACTCACAAACAACCCCCTGCTGTGCCAGCCCACCGCCGCCCTGTTGCACCACCCCCCGGCATCCAGCACCGGCATGGAACCCCAGCGCGGGAGATCCCCACTCACCCCCCCGGTCTCAACCCCTGCCCCTCACCCGGAATCGCCCCGTTCCCCAAAATCCTAGGCGACCCCCGGGACACTCCCCCACTTGGTCCTTCCCCCCCCTAGGCTCCGTGGCCTGCACCCCATCACCCCTGGTGTCCCCCCTCAGGCCCTCCTGCCCCCTTGGTCCCCCCTTTCCCCTCTCCCTGCTTGCTGCCCTCCTGGGGGGTCTCACCTTGACGCCGGGCCTCGTCCTCCAGCAGGCGCAGCGCTTGCACCACATGAGGATCCTCCATTCCCGCCATCACCGCAGACAGTCCACCGCACGCTCCGCCACCGACCGCAAACCGCCTGCAACGCTGTCGGCAAAACCCACGCTCCTGACACCGCTAACTTGCCGCACTCGGAACTCGCTACCCACGCTACTCCACAGACAACTGCCCACTATCAAAACTAAGCTGCCAAAAAAACTAAACTGCCCACTCTCCTCCCCACCGGCTGTCGTGTCACATGCCACCGAAATGGTGGCCCATGACACGAAATGGCCGGTTATATATCCAACTAGCCCAAATGTAGCCTCACCCAGCCCAAGGAGCCCAAAAACCGCCCAATGCAGCCCAACAAGCCCCCTGGCTCTGGCTGACCCGGGCCAAAAAACCCCATGGGGCGCAGGCCTTACTCTGGTCGGCCGCACCCCCCCCAAAGCCCTAATGTGACGCGACCTCGATATCTGCCCCAGTTCACCATCTGCTAAAAAGACATAGGTGACTGGGCTTTCAAGAGGAACCTTTGTTTTTACAAGGTGTGCTAGAGCCTCCCCTGCTTGCTCTTATGTTAAAATACCGTGGAGTCTCTCATAAGAGAATTACGGCGCTGACCATATTGCAACATATAAACGCCAAGATGGCTGAATGCTTCGTCCTCAGGTGCAGGCTCTACAAACCGGAGCAGGGGGATAGGCATGGAGCACGCAGCCTACTTCCTGAGGTAAGTCTGGTCTCCGAGGAAGAGGCGAGCTCACGGCGTTGAAAGCCGCATTTGTATACAGGACCCCGCTCCAGCCTGATCGGCTTCTGACCTGTTGTACATGGTTTGGGCTTGAATCCCTTGACAGTATCTTTCTGTTAAATGTTGAGGAGCGGAATTACGAATTGGCTTGTCACACCTTCGCCACTGAAGGTGTGGTGCTCACCAAGGCAAGAATACTCAATACATGGAAGGAGCAGAAACAAATGTAATGAGTTTGTTGTTTAACTATTGAGGGTTATTGGAAGCTTTTGATACCAAAGGGTGGCTGGGGGTGGCTAGGCCTTGTGCTCACCCACCAGCAAGTGGGTACCCGGACTCTGGAGGAGCGATTTGGTGGAAGCTCGGTTGCCTTTCCTGACCTGAGTGGGGCATTGGGTCAAAGGCGGATACTGAATTCTTTGTTTGTGGAGCAAATGACCCTCCCCGATGCACAGCTCACCAGGCCAGGCCGAAGAATCATTCCGCAGGGTATAAGCTTAGCCCTCCCAGCTGGGAGCAGGATTACTCAATGGAAGACAGACCGAAGGATTAAAACGTAAGATCGCTTCTTATTTCCCGCTGGTCCCGCTGACTGCCGTTGGGTGCCTGATATCAAGGCTGGCTTGCCGCACTATGTGTCCGATACTTCCTTATGTAGGCCACGGGTCTTAATGTTTGAGACATGCCACTGAGGATTCTACCCAGTGTACTTGTTTTGCATTACAAGGGCACATACATGCCACATATACAACATTTTCACGAATGCCCCTATTCCATCACTTCATTAAAGTTCACCATGTAATAAACTCGCCAATGCCCTCCATTTCATAAGGTCATTGATGCATTCATATCATCAACTCGAGAATGCCATCCATTTTAGAAGCTCATGATTGCTCTTCATATTAGCCGCTCATGAATGCCTCTCATCTATTCACCTCATGAAAACTCCTCAGGCCATAAACTCATCAATTTCTTTCATATATTCAGATCACAAATGCCCTTCAGTTCATGCTATATCTCTCATCACCATCTTTTGAAAGTTACACATGTTATACGCTTATGGAAGCCTCCCCCTCCCCCCACGTCACCACCAATTATATTAACAGATCATAGATGCCCTGGAAACCATAAGCCCATGAATTGCCCTCAAATGTTCAGCTTATGAAAGTTGTGCATTTTATTAGACAATCAAACACACAGTAAATTCATTTCAGGCTTAGCGTTCTCAAAGGGCATTCAAAATAATGCAGTTCAGTTGTGCTTGGTCTCGCGCACACAATGACCACACCGATACGTTGTTTAGGACAGTTCAGTTTGGATAGGTTGCAACCTCTATAACAATGCCAACTGGTGGTTTACAGTGCCCATTACAGGTACTTGTGTAATACCTAGCAATAACAAGAGTTGCATTCTGAAATGCTATAATTTTTTCTCCCTAGAGTCCTACTTTATTCATTACTGAAGAGACATCAAATAGTCTATAGTGTCCAAACACCCTGCATTTTATTGACTTTTTCGGTCGAGCCTGTGCAGCACATGCGCTGCTCTGTGCGACATGCTGCTTTCGGTATATGGGGTAGCAGGGACTTTGGCACACCCACCGCTTTTGTTAGTTGGGCTACATTTTAAAATTAACTTTCTCTGGTTGGTTAATATTGTCCATCTGTCCAGCCTTTCAGTGCTTGGTTCCCTCCCAGCAGACATCACCAATTGATTCATTGGGTTGGCCAGCTCTGGCCATCTCTTGACTCCTCGCTCGCACACCCTTCCCTCTCCCATCACGTGAAAATGCAGTGCCCATCCATGTCGTTATCTGGAAAGGGAACATTTTGGCCCTTTCCTAGGGGCCACTAGCCTGCTGAAGAACGTCATGGGATCCCGGAAGTAAGATCAAGTTTAAACAAGTATTTGCAATGCAATAGGTCTTGTATTACTGAAAGTTTGATGTATTGGCGTTACAAACAATAATGCAATGCCAATAACTCAAAATTTCAATAATGCAAGACCTAGTGCATTGCAAATGCTTTTTAAAACTAGTTTTTGAGCATGAGTCAGCGGGTTTCTGGACAGCCATGTCCGATGTAGGACCAGTAGGGCAGGGTGGATCCACTTCAGAGTTTCAAGATTAACATTATGTATTTGTGGGTTAGATTTAGATTATTTTTTTCAAGATGAGTTATAAGTAGATAGTGTGAAAGTCAGGCATGGACGCCGACCATCTTAGGCATAGGGTGGACAGTCCTGGTATATGGGCGCATGCATACAAAAGCTGGTAATATTAGGTAAGAAACACATGCTGGCCAAGATCACTATGACATAAATGATAAACATATGCCAATGGATAAACATATCACAAATTGTTCAGATTCCTCTGGCACATCGTTTACCAAACTATCTCTCCAGGTCTTAATTTCTAATGGCCACAAATGCAATCATTTGCGAATTTAGAATTCTTGTACAATCCAAAAAAAGCCAAAACTCTTATAAGTGAATACAATTCGAACAGAATGGAATGTGCCTGTTAACTATACCCAGAGGCATTTTGAGGAAATCTGGCATGATAGCGACCTAATAAAGGGTCGCTGAAAAGAAGAGGTTTTGTCATTGATGATCACGTTTTTGATGGGAGACATTGTCATAGTTCTTAGTCTTGTGCCTATAAAGCATTCTGTTGGAGACTTCTTATTTATTAGCTTGGGGAGAAGAGTCATATGAATGGATGGAGAAAATTTACTGAGTTGGAGCTAGGTAGGAAGTAATGTAGTGCATTGTTAAAATATGATGGACCTAGTGCACAGAAGTATTTGTTTATAAGTAAGAGAAGCTGGACTTAAAATTGTTCACTGGCAGGCAGATGTTTCAACAGTGGAGGGATGGGGAGACTCCCTTACCACTCATATGATCAGATGGCCTGCAATATATTTGATGGACTCAGAGATTCACATTGAGGACAAACAAGGCGCCACCCAGTTTAACAGAGATAAACATATGGACTTACGCGGGCAAAGCACTTGCCCAGAGGTATTATTACATCCTGTGCAACCTCCAAATGTACCATCTAAGGCATATCATTTGGCTGAGTCGAGAATCTAATGTTAGGGCCATAGCCTGTAAACATCTGTGCTTTCCCATGGGAAGACGAGCTTGGATTGTGACAACTCTATTTTGATTGATCTTTCTAAGATTCTATCAGGCAACGTTAATCCTACCATCCAAACATTCAATCTTGTTTGAGATGGCCAAATATATTGGTATTATGCCACAAGTTCTAGGTGTACATAGTCCTTAAGAGCATCAGTTTAAAAATCTGTACTTGAAGATATGATGAGCTCACAGAGGGCCATTGAATACATTAAAATTAAGAGTGAATGCCCTGAGGGATCCTAACGTTGGTACCACAAGGAAGTATCAGGAAACCCCTTGGGGTAGCTGTGCGCCTTAGAAATTCAAATTCAAGTGTCGAAAGAAAGCCCACAACTCTGAAATCTTGATCCTGCATAAATGAATGAAAGTCAGTCCTGTTCACGTTGTCCGTTCCATTCAAAGGGATCTCGTGATGCACAGAATGGTACAGGGCAAAGAGTGCACCAGCAACACTGTGAATGACTGCATATCATTCCTCAGAGTCACCATGGCTGCTCAATTCCATGACGAGGCTCGGTACCACATTGCATAGTGCTTGGAACAGCATTTGCATCAAGGTTCATCTGAAGACCATCTCTGACAGAGTATTAGGGGGAGGGGGGTCGCAGATATTACTAAGCTTCTTCAAAGTAGGACCTATCGTGGACAAAGACTAATTCTTCTCTAATCTGGGATTGCAATGATAAAGCAACGGTATGAGCCAAGGCAAATAAAGAGAAACATTGTAATACTTGGATCCTACCTTATACATTTAGCATTTATAGGGATCCTACCCCATACATTTAATATTTGCAAGTACATACAGAGCCTTTCTAGAACAGATCAGATTGGAGCTTACAATCATCTCCTCGGCACAGTGAGTATTCCCTCTTTTCCCATTCTATTGTGATCAAACCATTTTAAAGGAATTTAAAAAAGATATAGGAAATCATGTGGCTAAATGTGCTTTATTTAAAGCTGGAGAGCACATATCTGGAGACAAAACAAAGCTTGTGAGGAGAAGGATTTTGTATTATTGATAAACTGTGTGCTATTTTTCCTCCAAAATATATATATATATATATATATATATATATATATATATATATATATATATATATATATATATATATATATATATATATATATATATATATATATATAAACAATCTTCCGTTTCTGGAGCCCAAGACCCTTCAGGGCGGCCTCATGAATAATGGGCACGGAACATCCCCAAAAAAAAGCACTTGCCATGCAAAATAATGTTATGAGGCCCAATACTGCAGCTTAAGCTTCCGCACAGTCCAGCAGCGCCTACTTCCCTTTTCCTAACGTTTCGGCTGTATAGCCTTGATCACAGGAGGAAGGAGACACCAACATGTGCTTGGGCGTGCTATTTAAAAAGATGTTTTAATCACGTGACGACTTGAAAACATCAACTCCCACAGTGCAGTGCAATCAAGAAGTGTGTAAAATGGAAGTCCTTACATTTGAGCCTTGTTGGACATTGGTGCTCAGTATCTGCACTGATGTTCAAGTGGTTTCAGTGTGAAAAGCAGTCAGGTGAAATGCCGCAGTGTTTCCATTCTGCGTGCGACCAGCAGAAACCATCTGTTGCAGCACGATCGTGGCAGGAATCATCCTGCTCGAATACCTTCCACACGCATCCCGTTTCTGCTCATTAGCATATCCTCCGTAGGTTGGGAGCGTGAGTGAGTCAGTAGGTTGGGAGCGTGAGTGAGTCAGGCTCCTCACTTAACATCCAAAAACAATCTTCCGTTTCTGGAGCCCAAGACCCTTCAGGGCGGCCTCACGATCGTGCTGCAACAGATGAAGTGAACAAGGACACAGCCCAGTGTCCGAAACGCGCCTGAGGCAGCACCTTTTTGTATACATGAAATAAAGAAAATCCTGGCAACAGCAGAGCAAAGTGTTTGTGTTCCTATCTTCGGTGCGATGATGCACTAGGGAAAAGCGGAATTGATATATATATATATATATATATATATATATATATATATATATATATATATATATATATATATATATATATATATTACCTTCACTGCTGACCCATACAATTTCAGACACATTATTTGGTAATAACGCCTGCCCTTGCTATTACGCAGCATCGTCACATCAGCTCAAATTCAACTGGTGTCATAATTAACGTATAAAAGGCCTTCATAGATTGGTATCATTGACCAGTCCAGTAATAGCAGCACATGAAAATCACTTATGTCATCTTTCTGTGTAATGCCATAACAGCCATTAATTGCCCTCCCATAGCATCTCATTATTTGTGTTCTGGAATCTGCTTATTAACTTCCCTTTTGGCTCCCATTTGTTTGGAATGAGGTTCCTTCGAAGCAAGATTAAGGACCACCAATTAGGTTACGATCCTACAACAGAACATATTAGAACTGGCAGATTAGAGGCTAGGAAAACACATCTTAACAATAATAATAAGATATTCATATGACACCATTATCTCATATTTATCAGATCAGTGACTGCCAGTATTTAAATCGTCCCTGTTTCCTAGAAACAAATATGATGTATGAGACATAGTTCATCTGGTCCGAAGGCAATCCGGGATTACTTGGCTCCAGTTGTGACAACCTGAGTTGTTTTTCATTGGTGCCCTGGGCCCACAGTCTCACTGAATTCCAAACTGAAGTACTAAGTGCTTCCCTTTAACATTCGACTTAATGATAAGGAGGCAGAGCAGTCCAAGGCTTTTTCAAAGACTTGGTGTAGGCTTGGACACCCAGGACATAGGTTACTGGATGAGAGGATGTGGTGTAACAGTCTGAGCTGCCGACCTTGGAGCTAGGGAACCAGGTTTGAGTCTCGTGTCAACTCACCATCTTGTGATTCTGGGCAAATCAATTAATCTCCTTGTGCCTACCAAAAATGAATGTGTCCTTGTGTAATGTAACCTGTGCGCATGTAAAGTGCTCCCATATCTTTTAATCGAATTTGCGCTATATAAAACTACAACAAACAAAAGAACCAGTACAACAAGGCTACATTTCAGCCAGTGCTTTACTTTGTAGATAGACAGAGAACCTATATTACGGGACGATGACCGTTTACTCCAGTTTCCTCCCCCAGGTATTCACACCTCAGTCAGAAATGGGTTTCACAGTCTCACCTTGCCACTTTGCCACTGAATTCAAGCTAGCCTGGCTGATGAGGGCTGTTAGTCCAAAACTGGTCCCAGGATGCTTGTTTCCGGTCCAGGGAAGACATGGCTTGGCAGTTCGGGCTGGACTGTTCCCATGAGACACAGGGTCAAGACTGATTGGCAAATAGCTGTGTCTGAACTGGGGTGGCGAAGTGAGCTAAAGAACGATGATGGATTCAACCCAGATCTGTGACTTGGAGTGAGTGTCTGAAAAGTTTCAGCGCTCCGTCCATCATCTCCTTGTGTTTGTTTTGTTCGCCCTAAGTTGGCAGGGTATGCCCAGACATTGGTCGCTTGCTCACTTTGCCACTGGATTCAAGCTAGCCTGGCTGTTGATGGCTGTTAGCCCAAAACCGGTCACAGGATGCTGGGAAAACATGGCTTGGCAGTTCGGGCTGGACTGTTCCCATGAGGCACAGGGCCAAGACTTATTTCCATATAGCTGTATCTGAACTGGGGTGGCAAAGTGAGCTAAAGAACGATGATGGATTCAACCCAGATCTGTGACTGTAGGTAAGTGCCTTTAAACTTGCAGCGCTCCATCCATCATCTCTTTGTATTTGCTTTGTTCGCCCTAAGTTGGCAGGGTATGCCCAGACATGGGTCCCTTGCTCACTTTGCCAGTGGGTTAAAGCTAGCCTGCCTGATGAGGGCTGTTAGCCCGAAAATGATCCCAGGATGTTTGTTTCCGGTCCAGGGAAGACATGGTTTGGCAATTTGGGCTAGACTGATCCCATGAGGCACAGGGTCGCAACTGATTTGCATATAGCTGTATCTGAACTGGGGTGGTGAAGCGAGTTAAAGAATTGATTCAACCCAGATCTGTGACTGGGGGTGAGTGTCTGAAAAGTTTCAGCACTTCGTCCATCATCTCCTTGTGTTTGCTCATAAATATACATCATCAAGGAGTTACAGTACAGTTTGCCATTATTCATGGATAAAAATGTATCTCTCTGTTAGCACTGCACTGATTTGTTTTTTGTTTGTTGGTAGCAAAGAATTTCTGAAGTTCCATTGTGCCAACCTCAAAACGTTTCAGTGCCTAAGCAAGCTGCTGAGCCCACATAACAAGGCCAAAAGAAGCCACCCAACACTGGCAAACTTTAAAAGTCACTAAGGGGGCGAGGGAAGCAACGTTCATTGCCCAGTTTCCAGTGATTTGCCACACTTCACGGAAGTCCACTAACCCAAAGACTACACAGAATGGGGGGCTACAAATAGGGCTGTCTCTCTGCAACACAATCCGCACGGAGGGCACAATTGAAGGCCCTGTATCCCAGAGGCGTAGCTATGGGGGGTGGGGTGATCGACCGTCCCCAGGCGGCATGAGTTTTCGGGGTGCCTGCAAGCCCTCCCTCCCCCGCTCTTACCTGAGGCAACGCAGCCGCTGCCAGCACCCCCACAACCCCCCCTCTTACCTGCGGCCAACGCGGCCGCATGAATTGCCAGCATCCACCCCGCTCAACTATCAGTCTGCCATGGACAGCAAACAAACGCAGGGGCCTCCACGGGCGGCCTAAGGCCTAGCTACGCCACTGCTGTATCTGAAGAACTACTGGATGCAGTGGAAATTGTTGGGGCAAGGGGCACCCACCAGTCTGGTGGCATGGAGTCCAGTAAAGAGAAAGGTGGAGACAGTGGACCAGGGGTTTGAATATGAATATCACCAGAATGGCTTGACACATTTTGAAATGGTCAATGTTTCCAGACAGTTAGTGGCCTCACCTAGCTACCACTCCAAATCCTCAGACCCGGTGAGAGAGCCAAGATGATCCTCAAGGATCCAGCAGCCTCCTGGGACACACCCTCAGGCTTCCACGCAGCATGGATTGGATCAGGGACAAAGTAGGTTCAAGCTAAACAGTAGCTGACAGGTGTGGCTCGTCTCCTAGGACACAGGTGAGGGAAGCAGTTGTTGTTTGGTAATGTTCTCAAGCAGCTGAGCGAGGCAGCGTCATGCTCTGTAGATGTTCCAGTCCGATGACAGCTAAAGCAAATCTGCTCATTAAAGGAAACAACTTTTCTTGCACCATGCGATAAAGCAACACTTCTTCTTGAGTTCTTGGGTCCAAGGTTATGCTTAGCTTAGAAGGAAGCCATTAGCGAAGTGCTTTCCTTGGAACACGCGTCTTCGCAACACTAGTTGGCTACTCTGCTTTGGAAAGTGAGGGACTCCTGGGACAATGCGAAGTTCAAGGGACCAGTAATTACAACATTCAGGTTCCAGTGGGCTCCTCCAACCAAGAATGGCCTGTGACGTTGTGGTAAATATTTAAATTACCTGTACTATTTTTTATGCGGTAAAGTCTAGTAAGAATAACTCAGTCAAAATAAGAGGCAGAATCCGTGGTATTAGAGGTTCTGAAAAGGGCTTTATTCCTTACAAAGGAATTATAGTTCGAACCAGGCAATCATATTCCATCACCACGAAGGTTCAGGAAGGGATCAGCAATACATTATTGACAAGTAACAATATTTATATGAAAAGCATTGCATTAAGACAGATGCAGGAGGCGTAGCAGCTGATAATACAGATAAGAATACACATACGTAATGAAAATAGGCGTAATACAGGCGTATACTAGAAACGTCATTTAAAATGATGTCACAAGTGGGTGGATCCATAAGAGAATCCTGCAGTGTCAGCAGAAATATTTGGCAGAGATGCGCGCGCAGCCGCATGACGTGTGATTGACGTGCAACTAGAGGGTGAAGGGGAATTGACATTTAGCTCTACATATGGAGACAGAAGTCTGGGGTGTCAGGACAACCTAGTCCTAAATCATATCTAATATCTTGTGTTTAAGGAACTATATTATCTGGAAGGAAAGGTCTTCTCGGACAGATCCTATTCTATACTGACTGTTAGTGCGTGTACAAGCGTCTATGTGTCTACATGAGATGCGAGGGGGCAGGAATCTTCCATGGGCCTATGAATTACTTGCATAAAGACAGCGAGGCCGGGCCCTTTGCTCGGTAGCTAGAAGGATGTTTACCTAAACTACTAGACAGGAATGTATTGGATGAGGAGCGAAGCAGATAACTTGAAGGCTGAATACAGTTTTTGGCAGGCAACAGGCCGCGTCAGGCACCGCTAGCCGTGCAGGGAGTAAGACAAAGTTCATGGACACGGATGCAGGTCCAGGCTGGAGCATTTCAGAGGCAGAAGCAGGAAAAGGCTCGATGGCAGACTTCAGGGCCTATCTTGCCAGAGCTGTAAAACATAAAAAGTGTACCATATAAAGTCGGTGGCCAATCATACTTAGGAACGGAATATCTGGCCCATTTATGGCAGATATGAAAGAGTACATATTAACGTTGGACACAATTGTATTTGCGTCTTCGTAGCTTGAAGTGGAGGGAACATACATGTACTTGTAGCATGTACATGGAGCCGTTGGGGTCTAAGATAGGGGACACAATTGACCATAAAAAATTCACATTTCCTCATTCCCTCCTTGTCCCCTACGGACCCTCATGAAATATCCATCTTCATCAATCCATCAATCTGTTCATATAGCATCATTTGTTCTTCTTTCTTCTTCCGGGATCTTGAATGAAAATTTGAAGGCGGGATACACGATGTGGCACACAGACCACAAATCGCTGGCCCACATTGTAGACACAAGCAGCAACTGAATAGTATGAGAAAGCCAATACCTAGGAAGGATAGAATCCTCCATCCCCAGGCTGACAACACGCTCCAGAACCAACCGGACCAAGTCCAGGTGCCTGGATTCTGATGTATCTGGCTTACAATTTTATGAAGTCGAGTTATGGCTTTATATACTGACGGCGCGTTTTCTGGTATGAAAACACAGCAACTTGATCCGATGACCCTACATGCTCCGCCCCTATCGGCCAGGATGACGTCAAGGACAAGACGATTTTGAAGAACAACAATCCGCATCGCAGACTGCTCCTCTGTTAAGTTGCCTAAGGCGGAAGTAGTTTCATTCACTACTGCTTCAAGGGTTCTAGTTAATCTACGTATCAACTTACTATTAGTGACTGTACCTATGTAGGGAAAGAAACCCTTATTGAAATCTGTGTATTGCTCCCATGCTGTTTCGGTGTAATCGACAATCGGGAGATCTCTCTGTTGTCTATTGTGTACTAAATGGGTATTCCTATGGTAATCAGGCGGGGCTAGGAAAACAGGTGGTAGAAGGAATGCAATGTAACAGGTACCATCCCAATCTAAGGGTAGGCGTATGTATGCGGTGTGACCACAAATGAAGTAGGAGTGACGAGAAGCTCTAAATGTAGACTTGCCTTTATCACTGAATTCTATTTCAGTGGTACATTTACTATGGCCCATGTGTATTGAACCATTCTTTCTTACACATAATTCGCCTCTAACTGGAAATACTGACATAGCGGGCAAGATTGGTGTAGCTTCGGATTCAACATTCAGGATCATGAGATTAAGTGTAAAGTTACCTAGTCCATATACTTCATTTTCTAGATCAGTTCCTGTTCTTTTGGGAAGTCCCTCCTTGTTAGGGTAGCAGACTTTAAGTAAAACTAGGTTCAGGTTTCCCCAAACCCAGTTGTCTTGATAAACTACTGAATTTGAATCTAGGCAATTAATCAAACTAAACCATGCTCCACAGGAGCCATTGTGTGTGAATGGATACGGAAAGAGGGGCATAACTCCCCTATATTTCTGATAGGGAGGGAGTCGGCCACATATCCAACAATTTGTAGCATTGCTGGTCTGATGAGAATGATGTAACATACTAATGAATGTGTTGTTGCGCAGCGCAAATCTATAGGACAACTCATGCGGGGGTAATTCGCTAAAAGAATGTTCGGCAGTAGCATTGAAAGTACGCTTGGAGATAGGGTAATACATGTGTAATAATATACTGGAAATAATAATCAGAAGACTTAGAAAAAACATAATTAACAATGTCACTATGCAGTGACTACGAAGTGATTTACAGTACGCCCGTTTCTTGAGCTGTTTCTGTCTATTTCTCTCTCTATTTCGGTCTAGAGGATACATGTCAGAGACAAATTCAACCGATTCACCTTGGAGAGGACTTAAACAATCAAATTGTCTGACTTGCTAGACCTTAGTTTCAGTTTATAATTCTCCTTTTCTGGTTCATCAACCAGGGGGAGTTTCGAGTCAATCTGTGAGGGAATGCAGGGCTGAAAGTTCGATTCAGTTGGTAGTCCATGAAATTTTTTTATATGGCTCGAGTGCAACCACCCTTTACGTCCCTCAATCTTCACAGCTGTCCTTGTGGTCAATAAGACGAGTTTAGGCGACTGCCAGCGAGGCTCCAGCGGGTTCCTCCTGTCGAAATTTCTTATAAGCACCAGGTCACCTGGAACCACGTCATGGGGCTTCACCTCAGTGTTATCGGGGAAAGCTGCAGCTACCTGTGAACGACAAGATTGTAGTGCAGACATCAAGGAAGCCAGGTAATCTGTCAGCATATTACAATCAACATCAGTTATTTTACGAGGTATAGGCGTCCCCCACATGTTTGGTGGTCTACCGAAGATCACCTCATACGGGGATAGCCCTGTTCGAGAGTGTGCTACCATTCTCATGTAAAAGAGCGCAACCGGTAAAGCTACTATCCAGTCGACACCTTTTTCTCTACATACTTTGGACAGTCTAATTTTCAGAGTTTGATTATGTCGCTCCACGAGACCTGCTGCCTCGGGATGTCGGACACAGTGGAATTTCCATTGATAGCCTAACAGAAGTGAAACATGTTTCATTAGCTCGGATGAGAACGGTTGGCCATTATCTGAGTACACGACACGGGGCAAACCATATCGTGGGAAGAATTCTCGAACTAACTGTTTGGCAGTAGTCGGGGCAGTGTAATCTGAGACGGGATACGCCTCTGTCCACCGGGAAAGAGCGCATACAACTACGAGGACATATTTGAATCCTCGACATCGTTCCATCTGGATATAATCCATCTGGAGGACTTCAAAAGGGTGATCGGGGGGTTGAAATCCACCTTGTTCTACAGGTACGCCTTTTCCTGGATTGAACTGACAACAAATCATGCAGGTACGTACTTTCTGTTTAGCTGCTGCTCGCAAGTGTTTATTGAACCAAATGTGTTGAATACTGTCTAGCATAGCTTTCTCTCCTAGGTGCGCTGGACTATGTATTGTGTTAATGATGACCTGAACCATTGAGTCGGGGAGAAACCATATAGATTTTCCCTTCGTCATCCATCCTTGATCCGTTTGGATCCCTCCTAATTCAGTCCATCTCTTTATTTCTTCTGGTGTAGCATGTGTCTGTATGTCAATTACATCAAGGGCGGGATCCTTAACTGTCATGCAGTGTGCTGGTGTCGGAACTATTGTCTTTGTCGTGTCAGTTGGATGAGTCTGATTCTGAGCAGTCTGTTTAGCTGTTCTGTCAGCTAGGTCGTTACCCTGAGAAATAATGTCAGTCACTTTTGTATGGGCTTTACACTTCATAATCGATATTGCAGTCGGCAGATGTATTGCATCTAACAGAGCTTGAATAAGGGGACCGTGCTGGATGTGGGCACCGTGAGAAGTTAAATAACCTCTCTCTCGCCAAAGCACGCCGAAGTCATGGACGACCCCGAATGCATAACGTGAATCTGTATATATGTTGACTTTCTTATTTTTGGCTTGAATACAGGCTTGTGTCAGAGCGATGAGCTCTGCTGCTTGAGCTGACAAGGTATCGATACAATTTGTTTCAATAATTTCAGCGTCTGTTGTGACTGCATAAGCGGCCACTAACTCTCCTGTATTTGTTCTCATGCATGAACCATCTACATACAATGTCAGGTCTGGATCTGATAATGGAATATCTGTCAAGTCTTGTCTGGGTTTCGTCGTAATAGTAATAACTTCAATACAATCATGTGCCAATGGGTCTGTTCCACTTAATGGCAAAAGTGTGGCAGGATTTAATGTACTACAACGTCGGATTTCTATGTGTGGCTGGAACAATGTCAATTCATAACCCGTCAGTCTTGCTATAGTCAAGTGTTGTGTTTGGGTCCGGTTCAAGAGAACCTCTACTGCGTGTGGTACTTGTACTGTCAATTGATGTCCTAACACTATGGCATCGCTTTGTCTGATTGCTAAAGCTGTTGCTGCGACTGATTTCAGGCACGCAGGAAGAGCCTGAGCTACGGGATCTCATGTACTAGAAAAATAAGCACATGGCTTGTGTGATCCTGCCTGTTCCTGCGTGAGTACTGACAAAGCAGTACCTTCACGTTCTGTAACAAAAAGTGTAAAATGTTTGCTGTAACATGGCGTTGCTAAAACAGGTGCTTGGCATAAAGCTTTCTTTAAGCTTTCAAAAGCTTGTGTATGTTCCTGAGTCCAAGGGAGGACAGTCGATGTCGCTGCCTCCTGTGTTGTCAACTGAATGAGTGGTTTCGCTAGAAATGCATATTGAGGGATCCACTGCCTACAGTACGAAGTGAGGCCTATGAATGCCCGTACCTCCTTTTGTGTCTTGGGTGGCGGCATATTAACAATTAACTGGATACGGTCGGGTGTAAGCTGTCTTCCCCCCTTGGACAGCAAGTGCCCAAGGTACACAACTTGCTGGACACAGAATTGTAGCTTTGAAGGGGACACTTTGTGCCCCTTGTCTGCTAGGAAATGTAAAACCGTCAGTGATGCTTTTTCACATTCAGGTTCGCTTCGGGCGGTGATCAGCAGATCATCGACGTATTGAAGCAGGGCAGTGTTAGCTGGCATGTGGATACTGTCAAGTTCTCTTTTCAGTGCTTGGCTATAGATGCTGGGGCTTTCTGTGAATCCTTGAGGTGCGCGTGCGAATTTAAAACTTCGTCCATTTAAACTGAATCCGAACAAATATTGGCTTTCCGGATCGATTGGGACGCTAAAGAAAGCGTTCTTGAGATCAATTACAGTAAAGAACGTTGCTTCTGAATCTATGGCTGTTAACAATGAAGAGATATCTGGGACCACGGGGTATTGTGGTACAATGCATTTATTTAATTCTCGCAGATCAATAACTAATCGATATACTGGTGGTGCTTTTGGATCAGTTCGTTTAAGAATCGGAATTATCGGGGAATTACATACATTGGAGTCGGTTTCCACAACCACTCCTTGTGCAATGAGCTCGTCAATGATTTGCAGTAAAGCCACAACAGCATCTGGGGGTAACTTGTATTGTCGTATTCGTGGTAGTACCACTCCTGTTTTGATTGTGACTCGATATGGTGTAATGTGCATACAACCTACATCAGTGGGGCCTTGCGCCCATAAATGTGCAGGTAGGTTCTGTAACCGGTGATCCATGTCTCTAGACACGTAGTGACCCTTAAAGTCACGCAAAAATAGTCGTACTCCTTCCGGAGAACAACATATTACAGCTCCTAGAGCCTTCAATGTTTTTATACCTAACAAGTTTTCTGGACATGATTTCGTAAGTAATAGATCTGTAGTCCGTGTTAATGGACCGACTGTGAATGCAAGTGGTTGCGATACTTCGTTAACAGTAGGCTTTCCTGAAAAACCAAGGGAAATATTTTGTGAGCCTGAGAGGGGTACCCCTGGGACTTCGCTGTGATGGATAGTGGTTCTGCTTGCCCCTGTATCGAGTAGAAACTTTCTGTCTTTCCCTAATAACTGACTCTGTACATAAGGACCCTCTTGATCTACTGGAACCTCAATAAGAGGTAAGCCTACTTCCCTCTCTAGGCATTTTCATGTGTAGCGCTGATACTCTGGATAGTCATTTTGTGCATACTGGTACATCTGTTGTGTCGTGTTTTGTGTTGCAGCAATAGGCTGTGGCTGCTGTTGTAGTTGTTGTTGTGATTGTGGTGCGGTCTGTTGTACAGCTGGCATAGGCTGTATATTCTGAGGTACTTGTTGTTGGATCTGATCCTGTCTAGGCGGACGTGGTCTCTCTTTCGTTATACCCGTAGAGATATTATGTTTCAGAACTGCGCAATCGTGTATATAATGACCTGGCTGTTTACAATAGTTGCATGTCCCTCTAACAGGACCTACTGTATCATTTAACTGTGTCGTACCCTTTTTATGACCGTCAGCTGGAACTGACTGAGCAACAAGCATTTTCATTTTCGTGTCTTTCATACGTCTTTGTTCATGTTCTTGTTCTTCTCTAATTCTATTGTGATGATATTGTAACATTTGTAACATCTGTGACGGTGTGTTACCTTGCCAAGTACTCTCGAATTTTAATACTCTACTCTTAACTTGGGGCAGAGAATTTTCAACTAATTTTGTCACAAACAGATGTGGGTATGACTCACTACTAGCTTTTATGCCACTATTAATACCAAAACATTTTTCAAATCGGGAATAGAAATCACTAGTGTCTTCATCTTGTTTTTGTTTACAGGCTGAGATTGCACCCCAGTCTTCCTTTTTCGTAGTTAATAAACGTGGTAGTACCTGCACTAATAATCCTGGTAATGCTGTAGTCCTTTCCCCAAGCCCTGAACCTGCAGCTCTGGCCTTTTCTTCGTTTTCTAATGCTGTCCAGTCTATCTTTTGGTCTCCCACCTCCCATTCCTTTTCTTTGAGTTTCTAGTAAATACCGGCGGGTAATAGGACTTTTAATATTTTCATAATGTCCGGGTAAGTATACTCTCCCATGAGTAACATGTCTTTTATCTCACGGTGGAAACCTGCTGGGTCTTTGTCATGGCTAGGTACTACTTTCTTCATTTCTAATAATTCAATTTTAGTTATGGGCGCGTACACAAACACGCGTTTAAAAATATTGTCCTCACCTCTGATTGGGTGTACTTCGCGTAAGGGATTCTGTCTGTCTATGTGATACGTTTTTCTTTCCAACTTGGGGGGAACTGAAACATGTTCTGGGCATACGAAAACAATGTACTGGTGTCGATATTCCAGAATTTCTTTAATTAAATCAGTACCTGAACCTCTCCATTTATTCGTGAGTAATTCTATCAGTATATCAGGTAGGGGACCAGGATCGGAGTGTTGGCTTCTATATAATATAACGAGGTGTTGTATCATGTATATACCAGCTAAGCGCTGTTCGTCTGGGGTGAGATTCAAAAACGTGTGTGCTAACGCATCATCACTGTATTTTTCAGAACTGTCAGCCCATTGTACTGCTGACCTGGCTAACTCTTGTTCATCCATAGAATCGAGCATATGATACCCCCTTCGGTCTCGGAGTAATTTATCAGCAGCCTGGAATAAGTGTTCAGGGGACTTCGTATTTAACATAGGGGCTTGAAAATGTCTGTTACATTCTGGACGTATCGGACGTATCGGGTCATTAAAGTATCTGGTATTGTTACAAGGTCTTCCCCTACCTACATAGGCTATCGTTTCTAATTGTCCTGTGGGCATTTCTGATTCTTCCTCCTCCTCTCCCTCTGATTCAGTTTTGTCTGCCTCCAATCTGGCTTTATGTATTCGTTCTACTTCTTTGCGGATCTTTCGGCACATAGCTACTATACATGTCTGTTTATCATGTTTTCCCTCTGATATATTCTGACCCCATCGGGTAAGTACTTGCATTTCATCCTGGTCTACCTCGGACCTATCTCTGTCTCTGATCAAGCAGTTTATGAAGAAACGTAACAGTTGTCTCTGTATATCCGCTTTCTGGTATTCCATGGCTTCGTCAATACTTTCAGGGCCTTGCCCTGTTTGGACAAAGCGATATATATTGTCTAAATGTTTAATCATTCCTGGTAGCGTCGTTAAATATATTGAGGCTCGTCGTATACGTAGTGATGATAGCACCATTCTGTCATTTTTACCGGGCACTGGATCATATCTACAATCTACAAGATGTTCTTTAAACATGTCGGACGTTGCTATTTGGGGTGTACGTTGGTTTGCTAAATCTCTAAGAGATGATTTACTTCGTGATGGTGGCGTGGCAAAAATTGCTGTCGCACCTTCTGAGGTGCTAGGCACGAAAGGATTCGTGGGATGTAAGGTAGAGACTGTGGATGCAGGAAAAGCGGCGGAAACAGATGGACCCGTGGGATTGTGCGGAGGAGTTTGTGGTTGCGGAGTTGGGGGCGTTTGTTCTCGGCGTTGAGCACCATCGACAGGTGGCGTGTGTGGTGGAACAGTAACATATTCCGGAGCTACATCGTCTAAATAGGAGGAAAGGAAAATATCTTTTGCGGTCTTGGGATGTGCTTTAATCGGGAGTAATGGGGGTGGCAAATCTTTCGGTATTTCCGGGGTGGCCTTAGGTAAACCTTCGGCTAAAAGAGGATACATACCATTCATAAGAGCATAAGAGTCTGTCTACTTGTTCTGTTTTTACTCGGATACCTTCCTCAACTAATACGTTTTCTCGGGCTCTATTTGAGTTCTCCCTACTTTTCTCTTCCAGTCTGAGCGCTTTCTCTGTGCGCCTATGCGATTCTTTACGCCATAACTCAATGGCATCTTTCTGTGACTGTCTGGCTTTCTTTTTCCACAATTCTTCTTCTACTCTCATGATGCAATCTGCATCCCATGTCCCAGCTGCGGGCCACCTCTGACTTTCTGCTAGATCCTTGGTGTAGTCCACCCATAAATCAAGATATAATACGGCATCTAGACCATGTTTATGATACATGAAATACCCTGGAGTGTCCCTAGGTGGAATGGGAACAGCTTCTTCGAGTACTCCTTTTCTAGTTTTGATCTGTCTTAATTTTGAAAAGAACGGCATTTTTAAACCTTGCTACTTGATTCTTACTTGAACTGGACTTGAACACAATTAATACAATAAACACAATAATGAACACTCATTCATACCACAATTTTTGAACACAGTAAAACATTTAACATTTAACATTTAACTTTTAACGAACATTTAATAATTAGAAGAAAACTAGTTACTGACATAATACTAATACTAGATAATATTGAATTATATACATGAACATACTGGATATACTGCTAAACAGTACAGATACACTGCTAAAACAGTGCAGACCGGATCTGTGTACCCAAACCCGTCAGGACCGGCACAAATTAATGTGCACGTCTAACTGCCTCCCCAGCAACGGTACTCACCGGGTAGCACGGAACGGAAGGCCTCGGAACTGAACTGAACTGGACCGGACTGGACTCGACTCGACTCGGAACTTCGGAACCTGGTGGGCCTCTGTATACCTCGGATCTTGCTCTCTCAGCTAGGCTCTGGTCGGGATACTTCGCACTTCTCACCGCCTCGTCTGGGTGTTGATCGCAGCCTCAGTCACCCCCGCTTGGCCGGAGGGAGATACAGGAAATCCTGCGGGTACGCGTTTTTGTCCGTTCAGCTGTGGCAGGGGACCGGGCCTGCAACGCACCTCCGGCGCGTGAGATGAGAAAGTGTCCCTGTTCGGGCGCCAATTTATGTGGTAAATATTTAAATTACCTGTACTATTTTTTATGCGGTAAAGTCTAGTAAGAATAACTCAGTCAAAATAAGAGGCAGAATCCGTGGTATTAGAGGTTCTGAAAAGGGCTTTATTTCTTACAAAGGAATTATAGTTCGAACCAGGCAATCATATTCCATCACCACGAAGGTTCAGGAAGGGATCAGCAATACATTATTGACAAGTAACAATATTTATATGAAAAGCATTGCATTAGGACAGATGCAGGAGGCGTAGCAGCTGATAATACAGATAAGAATACACATACGTAATGAAAATAGGCGTAATACAGGCGTATACTAGAAACGTCATTTAAAATGATGTCACAAGTGGGTGGATCCATAAGAGAATCCTGCAGTGTCAGCAGAAATATTTGGCAGAGATGCGCGCGCAGCCGCATGACGTGTGATTGACGTGCAACTAGAGGGTGAAGGGGAATTGACATTTAGCTCTACATATGGAGACAGAAGTCTGGGGTGTCAGGACAACCTAGTCCTAAATCATATCTAATATCTTGTGTTTAAGGAACTATATTATCTGGAAGGAAAGGTCTTCTCGGACAGATCCTATTCTATACTGACTGTTAGTGCGTGTACAAGCGTCTATGTGTCTACATGAGATGCGAGGGGGCAGGAATCTTCCATGGGCCTATGAATTACTTGCATAAAGACAGCGAGGCCGGGCCCTTTGCTCGGTAGCTAGAAGGATGTTTACCTAAACTACTAGACAGGAATGTATTGGATGAGGAGCGAAGCAGATAACTTGAAGGCTGAATACAGTTTTTGGCAGGCAACAGGCCGCGTCAGGCACCGCTAGCCGTGCAGGGAGTAAGACAAAGTTCATGGACACGGATGCAGGTCCAGGCTGGAGCATTTCAGAGGCAGAAGCAGGAAAAGGCTCGATGGCAGACTTCAGGGCCTATCTTGCCAGAGCTGTAAAACATAAAAAGTGTACCATATAAAGTCGGTGGCCAATCATACTTAGGAACGGAATATCTGGCCCATTTATGGCAGATATGAAAGAGTACATATTAACGTTGGACACAATTGTATTTGCGTCTTCGTAGCTTGAAGTGGAGGGAACATACATGTACTTGTAGCATGTACATGGAGCCGTTGGGGTCTAAGATAGGGGACACAATTGACCATAAAAAATTCACATTTCCTCAACGTGGAGAACTGGAGTCTATCCTGTGCTCTGTAAAGCTGGTTCAGGTGAAATTATTATTGGGTGTTGACTGCAGGCCACATCCCATGTGAAGTAGGTGAGAAAGGAAGAGGAAAGGAGCTGTGAGCACTTTGGCAGAGGCACTGCAGCAACTCCAAAGAGTGAAAACCTGATACCCCCACGTACTTGAAAGCACTATCACTTCTTAGGGAAGTAAGATGTGAAATATTTAAAAGAGCAGGCTTCCAGTTCATCAGAGACCTTGGCAGTAGTTTCCCACAAGAGTGTGTAACCAAATTGAATTGTACTATGCTGTCTAGTAAAAGCACACACAGATCGCATACTCTGATCTGACATACTCACGCTCACAAATGTTGACACACATCATCCATACAAGTCACAATCATAGGAAAGCAAATGGACCGGACTTAAGGGAGACTGGACGCAACTCATGTATGAAGAAGGCCTGTAGGCATCAGCCACTGAAGAGTACAGAGAAGACCACATGTACTTTCATAGAACACAAACTGCCACTACTGGCTGTCCCACAAGGCCCGGGTAGGAAGGGCAGTAGCCAGTCTTGAAAAAAGGGTGCCCTTGTTATTGTTATGTTATTGTTATTCTTAAATTAATCTTATAAGGCACACAGCTACCCAAGGGTTTCCCGGCGTCGCCCATCAGAACTGAGAGAATGAAAAGAGTAAATTAGATTCTACATATTAAATAGCCAGGTTTTAACACCTGCGATAATTCTCATAAATGGATTCAGTCCGGAGTGCCATCGGAAGGGAGTTCCACAAAGAGGGGCGAAGACAAGAGAAGGATCGACCGCCCATGCATGACAGCCTGGTCCTAGGCACCATAAATTCCGCCTGAGTGGCAGAACGTAAGGAACGTGAGGGGTGGTAAAGGTGAACTAAAGCATTCAGATATTGGGGCACTTTACCACTTTTGATTTTGAACATATAGCTCAGGGCTGTGAACTTTATGCGGTTCTCAACCCTGAGCCAATGAAGATCTAGGAGGGCATCTGAAATTGAAGCTGTTTTAGGGACCTTACAGTGCAACCTGGCTGTCACATTTTGTACCAGCTGCAACTTCCGTACCACATCTCTATTGGCTCCTAGATACAGAATGTTGCAATAGTCCAGCCTTGAAGTAACGAGAGCATGGACCACAGTACGTTGTGCGAACAAAGGCAGCATCCAGAGGATTTTCCTGAGCCATTTAAGGATAATAAAACAAATAGACAACACTTTCACTGCTGGTTGCCTCATTGAAAGTTGGTCATCGATTATGACACCGGAGTTCCGGACATGCTGATTGGGTTGGGGCAAGGCACCCATTTCAGGTGGCCAATGTTCCGCCCTCCACCTCAACCTCAGGACATCTCTCTAGGTTGTCAGTCCATAAACAAGAAGAATCCCCAGTGAGCTTGCATGATTTTGGGGTTCATTGGGGGAGGTTGGAAAATGACAAACTACCACAGAAACTATAGAGACAAGGCACTGGCAGAACATGACTCTCCAGAGCCATGCAGAGGACTTTTCATTCCAACAAGGTGGCATCAAGATATATGCTAATGGCCAATCTCTTCTGATGGAACAGCATTGAATAAGACCTCGAAGAGGCCATTACCAATGAGCAGGACTTATGGAGAATTTAGTTAACATATTTTTTTTCTAAACAAGGATGCTGCACCAGCAAGGAAATTTAAGGCAGTAAAATAAGAAGGCATCAGCAAGAGGTGTGTGTTATTGACCCTGAAAGTATCCAACATGGTTATATTTTCAGGAAAGAGGATGGAAAACTGCCACCCGCAACTGGAGGTGCAGTAAACAGCCTTGGGGGTAGGGGGAGTTCTTGTGAAGAATGGTGCAGCAAAAAGAGCGACCCCAACTCTACCCACAGTAGCAAGACATTGCAGCATCAGTACCACATTGTAAGACTAGGCCATAAGTCGTTCATATATCACGCACCTCCCCCTACTCAGCTCAATTACTCTCAGAGGGGACGCTTTTAAGGTGGTAGAAACACCTCTACCTATGTTGCGAAAGTGCCTTGCAGCTGCACTGTTCATGAGCATTTTTTTCCATTTGTTTCGGTTTCCTCTGTGTTATTGGTATTCAGGTGTCAAAGACCAATGTTGACTTAGGTTGCATCAGAGCCAAACTTGAGCTATGTGCTTACACTCTGACCAGTCGTTGACAACCAGTGTGTTAATTTGTCTTAATATTTCTTAAATGTCAATCTCATACATGGCCCTTCTTTGTGGGTAGTCCTTATAGTTGGAACGGACCAAGTTCTTGACCTTGTTCCATTGATTGCTTCTAACCAAACTGTAGAAAGATGTCTCATTATATAGTGCCCTAAAACTAAGGACACTGTGTCAGGAGTTCAGGGATACCCAGTTTGGTATTTAGAGGCAAACGTAGATAATACAAACGCCCTATTTGTGGTATTGTGGGCGAGAAGTTAAGCTTATCAGAGTGTAGTGCTAAGCATTTGTTGCACTCTCAGAGGCATCAAATGAGACATACACTCAAGAATAAATCTGAGACCAATTTGCAAAAATAACATACGTTTTTATGTAATGTGTGCGACCAAGAACGTCTTTCTGAAGTAAGTACCTTTTTAAGATAGCAGTTTTCAAAGTTCACAATATAAATTACTTTTGTGCACTATTACGCACCATTTAAATGAATGGAAAGAAATAAGAAAATGCATATAAAATCCCACAGTTGGATCTCAAGATTCATTATCAGGATTTAGCTAAGTAGCAAGGCTAGGCCCAATGTTCCACCAGCGGATTCTGTAAAGCGTCCCAGATTCGGCCGGGAGCAGGGTGTTGCGGTTGTTGGTAGCTGGTGCTCTACGACAAAGGGAGCCATTTGAAAACACACTGCACAAAGGGACTTAAAGGTAAGTCCGAGAGACCCCACTCAAGGGAGCAGGTCGCAAGCGTGTCAGGACCATAGGAGTGCAACTGGGTCGTTGTTACCAAGGTCGATCAGGCCTGGTGCAGGGCAGATAGGTCTGCCGGGTAACATGTTTTAGGGTGCCCTCCCGGTCAGGGTCAGGCTGCTTGGTCAGGCATTTTCGGGACAGCTGGGTAACTCACAAAATGGGTTTCATAGGTCTTGACATCCCTCAATGGGTGCTTGCTTCCTGGGCAGTCTGTGAATGCTGCATAGGGTCCGGTAACATGGGTATTGGTGTGGCACAGCTCTGGTAGATCCTGGTGTCTTCACACTTGGTGGGGAGACAGATTTGATCCTCCCAGAGGCGTTGTACAAATTTTAGTTCAGGTACTGCATTAGAGTCGCAGAGGAGCAGCAAATTGGTAAAACCAGATTCTGCAGTTTGGTGCCTGCAGCTGCAGGCGAGTAGTACCTCTACCCCAAGGGAGTTCTTTGGTGATTTGTCGAAGGCTGGAGGTGCTCGGGGTTCCTGGATGTCTCACAGTTGCAGGACTAGACAGCACACCACGATTGTCGAATCCTTAAGGCAGAAGGCAGGGTTTGGTGACAATTTTTTGTGCCAGGGCTTCAGTCCTCGGGACAGCAGCTCTTCTTTGTCCTATTCTTCTCTGTGTCTGTTGAATCTCAGTTGCAAAGTCTAGGGATGCTGCCTAAATACTAAATTTAGTGGAGTTAAAGGGAGTGACAGGTAATAGCCAATGGGCTGCCAGTGGCCACTTCCTGAGGGAAAGGACACTACCCTAGGCCTGATAGGTTTAAGTCATGTCATCCCAAGATGGAGGAATTGGAGACATTGTGGCAGATTTACGAGCCCCGTGCCCCACATTTGCACCGCCGTTGCGTCACTTCTGTGGCATCCCCCACTATCTGGAGATGGCTGGGTTGCATTTCAAAGGTGGCATCGCCTTTGAAGCTTGCAGTCCTGGAAGGCCATCCTGGCCTGGAGGAGGTGTGAAGCACTTCCGCCCAGGGCAGACTTTGTTCCTGGCCTCTGTGAGTTCTGGCTTTCACCCCAAGAGGTCAGAAACATGTTTGGTGGTGGCAGGTTGGCTAAGACTAGTCAGATACCACCCCAGTGCTTGGCAGGTTTTCAGGGAACTCTCTAAAGGGTGTCCTGTGTGCATTTATTGCTACATACAACACTGGCATCAGTGAGGATTTATTAATACAATATGTTTGCTACTAAACATCTTAGGGTACAGTAAAGCCATCATATAGCTAGGGTACTTGTAATGGCCTATGCACTCTCTATGGCTTCCCTGTGCACTTACAATATCCAAGAATGGCTCAGATATTACAGGGTCATATCTGCTAATGAAGATATGTCCACACATGGTATATAGTGCACCCTGCCTTAGAGCTAGAAGGCCTTCAGTAGGGGTGACATACCTATATTTCATGCAGTGAAGATATGCAGCCTGCAATGATAGTTTGCATGGTCTTGGTGAGGGGTCTCTGGGGTAGCACAATTTGTGCTGCAGCCTTAGAGGGCCCTCTTCTGCATCAATGCCCTAGGTACCAGGGGTACCATTTAGAAGGGACTTACAGGGGCTATTGAAGTTGTGCAATCATGGTACAGTTTTAGGAAAAGAGATCTGGCATTGGGAACTTGGTTAGCAGCGACCCGGCGCACTCTCAATTCGAAATCACATCATACACCAGGGAAAAAGTGAGGGCTAACCATGTCAAAAGAGACACTTTCCTACTTGATTCCCCCTCCAGATGAAAGAGGATGAGACTCATTTTTCCATAGAGAGTCTTCATCTTCTAAGTGGAAGAACCTGGAAAGGCCATCTCCATTGGCATGGTCAGTCCCAGATCTGTGTTCCACTGTAAAGTCCATTCCCTGTAGAGATATGGATCACGTTAACAGTTTGGGATTTTCACCTTTCATTTGCATTAGCCTTCTGAGAGGTCTGTGGTCAGTTTGGATGAGCAAGTGAGAACCAAACAGGTATGGCCTCAGCTCCGTCAGGGACAAAACCACAGCAAAGACTTCTCTCTCAATGACACTCCAACACGGCTCTCTGGGGAGAAGCCTCCTGCTAATGAAAGCAGCAGATTGGTCATGGCCATCATCAGTGGTCTGGGATAAGACCACTCCTATCCCATGTTCAGAGGCATTTGCCTGCACTAGGAACTGCTTAGTATAATCTGGAGCTTTTAGAAGGGGTGCTGAGCACATTGCTTCCACACAATGAACCCATATCCTTTCCCAAACCTCCTGTCATACGCAGTCAAGCAAAGGAATGCCCTGACTTGAGTGTAGGTAGTTGGAGCTACCCAGTCTAGAGTAGTTTGGATCTTGGATTGTAGGGGTGGAACTTGGCCTCCACCTACAAGGGGGCCCAAGTATAAAACTGCGCCCTGCCCTATCTGGCACTTGCTTGCATTGATAGTGAGGTATTCACTCTACAAAGCCATCAGGACCTCTGCAAGGTGGATCAGGTGATCCTGCCAGATGGAGCTAAAGAGAGCAATGGCATTAAGATACGCTGCACTAAAGGACTCCAGCCCAGCAAGAACCTTATCTGCCATTCTTTAGAAGGTGGCAGGTACATTCTTTAGTACAAATAACATCACAGTAAACTGATAGTGCCCAGCTGATTTTTCTTTGGCTCCAGGGGTCAGACCTATTTGCCAGTACCCTTATGCAAGATCAAAAGTGCTGAGATATTTGGCTGCCCCTAACCTTTAAATCAGTTCATCAGCCCTAGGAATTGGATGTGCATCCGTTTTTGTCACAGCGTTGAGGCCCCTGTAGCCCTCACAAAACCATATTTCTTTCTTTCCACACTGGGAGAGAGGTTTGGGGACTAATACAACTGGGCTGGCCCAGGGACGCTCTGAGGGTTCAATCGCACACAATTCCAGCATCTTGATTTCTTCAGCCTCGATGCTCTCTTTGACATGATCATACTGTCTGTAGATTTTATGTTTGACAGGTATGCTGTCACCAGTGTCCACATCATGTGTACACCAGTTAGTCTGACCAGGGGTCAAAGAGAAGAGCTTAGAAAACTGATTTAGGACTTGACTGCAAGTAGTCTGCTGTTGGGCAGTGAGGGTATGTGACAAGACTACTCCTTCAACTGAACAATCTTTAGTGTTGTTTGAGAGGAGGTCAGGGAAAGGTTCAAACTCTGCTTCCTGATCCTCACCTGTAACCATGAGTATTGTCATGTCAGCCCCGTCCATATACGGTTTAAGGCACTTCACATGGATGACACACTTGGGGTTCCTGCAAGGCCAAAGCCCACTAAGTGACCTCCCCTTTTCTCTCAAGGATAGGGTAGGGCCTGGTCCTTTTGTCCTGTAGGGTCCCAGGAGCCACAGGCTTTAAAAGCCAAACCTTCTGCTCTGGTTGAAACTCCTTTTGGTTACACCAGAGCTTCCAGAGCTCTTGGATGGCTCAAGGTTCTTATTTGCTCTTTTCATGTACTCAGCCATCCTGGAATGAAGTCAAAACACATAATCCACAATATCCTTCTTAAGTTTTTTGAGATGTCTCTCCCATTCTTCCTATACAAGACACTATGGTTCCCATTACAGGGTGTTCAAATGGCAAAAACCCGACTCCATTTTGTGGCACCTCTGTGTAAGAAAAAAGCAGGCATGGTAGTAAGACATGCCATCTCCTTATGAGCTTTTGAGAGAGTCCCCCAATCATACCTTTTAGGGTCTTGTCAAATCTTTCAACAAGCCCTTCAGTCTGTGGATGGTATGGTGTAGTGAACTTATAAGTCACTCCACACTCAGTCCACATGTGTTTCAAGTATGCACACATGACGTTTGTACCTCTGTTTGATACTACCTCCTTTGCAAAGCCAATCCTGGTATAAATACCAAGGAGGGCCCTTGCCACTACAAGGACAGTAGTATTCCTCAGGGGAATTGCCTCAGGATACCTAGTGGCATGATCCACTACTACTAGTATTAGTTGGTTTCCTGATGCTGACTGAGAGTCAAGGGGAAAACAATGCCAATCCCAACCCTCACTAAGGATACCTCAGCCAATGGGAATCCCATTAAGGGAGCCTTCATGTGGTGACCTGTCTTGCCATTGGCTTGATAAGTGGCACATGAATTGCAAACCTCCTTCACCTTCTGAGACATTCCTGGCCAGTAGGAGTGGTTGATCAACCTACTCAGTTTTGGTCTGGTCAAGATGCTCAGATAGGGGAATGTCATGGGCCAATGCAAGGAGAAACTCTCTCAACTGTTGAGGCACTATCACTCTCCTGATGGCACCAGGTTTGTGGCCTCTGGCCTCAGTGTAAAGGAGTCCCTCCTACCAATAGTCCCTGTGGGAACCACTGGCACTTCCCTTTTCCTGATCAGCAGCTTGCTGCCTCCGCCTTTTCAGATAGGTTCTTTGCCCCTGGCACAGATCTTCCCTAGAGGGTCTACCTGCGCCCAAATGCTCTGCAGTGTAAGGCCCAAGCTCCTGGGGCTAATTTTTTCCCTGGGGCTAACAAGTCTTCTCCTTGAGGAGAGGGGACTTGATCTGGTGTCTGAATAGAAGTTCATTTCCCAGACTTTTTGCCCTTTCTCTTGGAAGGTTGGTCCATAATTTCAGGCTCCAAACCATCGGTTTCACCCTGTGTTCTACACTGTGCTCTTGTTTTCACACACACCCATTCCAGTATTCCCAGCATTGCTGCATGGCTTTCCTTTTCTACCACAATCAATGTTGAGGGCTCTAAATCATTGCCAAGCAGAAACTGTACATGGATAGCAAACTACTACCCTTTTGAGGCCGGTAACCCCTCCCCAATCTAAGGACACCAACGCCATTGGATGCACCTTAGCCTGATTGTCAGCATTGAAGACTGTATAGGTCTCTCTAGGCAAATATTGGTCTGAGGACACCAGTTGCTCAGTCTCCATGGTGACACTGACACCAGTGTCTCCCAGGGCTTCCACTCTAACCCCATTGTTATTTGGCTATTTTCTGTATCTCTTCAGATTACTTGGCCAGACAGCCAGGGTAGCTACATTCACCCATCCCTCCCTCTGAGACTAGAGCTGCCTCAGTGAGTACCTTAACATGGTCAGGGCTCACATGTGATCCCATCTGAAGACTCACTATTGCATTTACTGCAAGTGTGCTAGAGGCATTCATTTTGTTTTTATAGCTAGGGTCCCCAGATTGGTGCCCAAGGGCCTTAAAGTCATGACACCAAGCCATTTTGGGATCCCAGTTCTTACCCTGATACTCTTGGGAGTTCTTTTTGGCCTCTTTCTTTTTGTCACTCCCAACAGTGTTAGTTTTGGTTACCCTTGTTTTGACCCAGTGGTCTGCCTTCTTCCCCAACTCTTCAAAAGAAAATGGAACAGCAAAGTAAATGCCTACCAATGATTAAAAAAGTCATTATAGGGCGGGTGGTTCACACGAGGGTTTGGCGGTGAGGCAGTAGGGAGAAACCACCGCCACACCATCAAACTCGTAATCCGGCCCCTAGTCTTTTCACTGAAAAGTTTACTAATTCAACCCAGGACTGACTCTGAGTTTTTTGAGTCTCTGAATTTTATCCTGTATTCTTCAGTTGTGAGTCCAAAACCCTCAATCAGGGTACCCTTCATGAGGTCATAAGATTCAGCATCTTCCTCATTGTTAGAAATGGGGGTCTCTAGTTGGCAAGGGCTTGCACCTTTGTCCAAATAGGGACCTTTCTTCCTAGTCAGGGTAAGGGAGTTACACTCCTAAAATAACCCCTGCTCACCCCCTTGGTAGCTTGGCACGAGCAGTCAGGCTTATCTCAGAGGCAGTGTGTAAAGCATTTGCACATAACCAACAGTAATACAGTGTAAGCACTACAAAAGGACACCACACCAGTTTAGAAAAATATCCAATATTTTCATATACTTAAGACAAGACCAAAAACGATAAAAATCCACAATACAGTACTTAAAAATCTACAGTAGCACAATACGCTTGAAAAACAGTTCCTTGATGTAGATAGCTCTGTCCAGGGCTATCACGGTGTTGTGAGCAAACCAATCCAAACAGTTCTGGCTGACAGCGGCGTCACAGGTAGGCCTGGGCCAAAATTCCGTTCCGTTTGCGGAAATTGCGATAATTTGGCATTTTCGCGTTCCGCGGGAAGCGCGAAAATGTCAAAATTTCCGCAATCCGCAGCTTAGTGATAATTTGTTTCTTGCTCGTGCTGTAAAATAATACATTCTCGCGTGTGCGCGATCGCCTTACCTGAATCCCCGAGTTCGCTGACAAGTTTTCCCGATCCGGTCGCGTTCTCCACGAGATGTTGAATTGTTGGTAGCCATTTGCGCTGTCTCGCGACAGTTCGCGCCCGCAGTAACGTCATGCGTTGTGCGATCACGTCTTTCTTCTCGCATGCACCGCGAGAAAAGTGAAAACAAGATGGCCGCGCCCGTGAGCAACCGCATGGGTAAGTTGGCGAGCCGCGAACACGCAGAAAATACCGTGAACGGGCGGGAAAAAAACTTCCGCATCTTCGCGATATTTCTGCGTGTTTGCGGTGATTTTTAACATTTTCGCGATGATTTGCGAAACTGAATTTTGCAAATTCCGCCCACCCCTAGTCACAGGCCGGCTACGGTGTCGGGAAGACCCACAAATAGTACCTTTTAGAAATGCAGGACGTCGATGACCTCTCGTTGAGCTTCTGAAAACACGGCATCTGCAGGTGTCAGTTCTGGAGGTCGGTGCAGGAGTCATCGGGGCCATCGAAGTCACTCGCGTTGCAGGCCGATCTCCTCTCTGTTGAAGTCAGGAGCACTGGCGCCGGCAGGCGTCGGGTGCTGCGGTGAAAAGTGCAGCGGTGCAGCGTGCGGTGCCATCAGGTCGCGGTGCGAGCAGCGGCTCGGTGGCAGCGTCAGATGGCGTAGTTGGTGAGACCAGGGTCGCGGTGCAAGATGAAGGCGGTGCTCGTCACGGTGCTGGCAGGTCACAGTGCAAGCAGCGTCGTCGTCGTTGCTGAAGCGCTGTCGTCGGCTGACGAATTAGAGTCGATGGCGCCGGCGTCGGTAGGACAAGGCTGCGGTGCGGGATGAGGACAGTGCATCGTGTAACTTTACGAGCTGTGCCCTCGAACCACGGTGCAAGCAGCGGCATCGATTTCGGCGTGGAGCGTCATCATCAGGGATACCACAGCGTCGTCGTGAAGTGAGGCGGTGCGGAGTGCGGTGCCCACAGGTCGCGGTGCAAGCAACGGCTCGGTGGTGGCATCAGCAGGCGCCGTCGGTGAGACCAGGGTCCCGGTACAGCATTGCGGCAGTGACCTCTGCGGTGCCGACAGGACACGGAGTCAGCAGAGGCGTTGTAGATGTCGTTGAGTTGCTTTTCTTCTATATCCCAAAATCCTTTCGTCCCTTAGGCAGAGAGTGTCTGTGCCCAGCCACAACCAGTTCTGCCTTCTCTGGTGTGATTTCCTGGCAGGAGGTGGAGACGGCATTGTCAGAGGCAGACCAGGCCCTTTGAGATGCAAGGAATTCTCCTCCCTCTTCACCCATTGCAGCCCAGGTCTATTCAGCCCTTTCCTGACCCACCTAGTCTATCTGGAGCCACTCCTGCTCCCAAGACTTCTGTCATCCAAACCCAGACAGGCAATCCACATTCCAGCAGAGGCACTCAGGATGACTGAGCAAGAAAATACCTACTTTCTAAAAGTGGTGTTTTCAAACACAGAATGTAAAAATCACCTTCACTAAAAGATGCATCTTTAGATTCTGAGTTCAGGCATACTAAACTTCATTTTCTTACCTAATTCCCTGGGCTCGTTATGTTTATAAGATGTTATAAACAAACTTCCCATTCTGTCCTTGCAATAGAGAAAAACGAAATTGGCTGTAATTCACTATCAGGACATGCCACACACACCAGGGCATGTCCTACCTGTCACATACACTGCACCCTGCCCACAGGGGTACCTTGGGGCTACCTTAGGGGTGCCTGCCATGTAAGAAAAGGGAAGGTTAGGGACTGGCCAGTGTGTGCACAGGCCAAGTCGACATGGCAGTTACAAACTGCGTGCAGACTCTGCAATGGCAGGTCTGAGGTACCTTCTCCGGGCTACTCACGTGGGTGGCACAATCCATGCTGCAGGCCCACGAGTAGCATTTGATTCACACGCCCTGGCATACTCGGTGCACTTTCCTAGGGACTGACAAGTATATCAAACATCCAATCATGGAAACACCAATCCATAACATACTTTACCACAGGAGCACTTGCACTTTACGACAGATCAGCAGTGCGAAAAGTGCGAAAAGTGCGCAGAACCGCTACGCCAGCAAAAACAGAGTCAAAACCGGGAGGTCAGAAAGCAAAAACTCAGGGAAAATATGCCAAAGATGCCAAGTCTAATACTCATTCAGTGTCAGGAGCCTATCCCTGTATTTACCTGAGAAAAGGTCCGACAAGAGAGATACACAATTCTTTTTGGCTACTCTTCTGCTAATGGACGCTCTCTCAAAATCACTAAACCAGATGATGATGTCACACTGCATATTTAGGGATAACTCCTTTGGGGAGTTTAGGGTTAAATAATTCCTCTCTCTCTCCTTAGATATTATGATATTGGTGCCACCAGAGATAGGTACTAGGCCCATCTCTTTTCTTTGCTTCTCAATGTCCAGGAGGTGAGCTTTTAAGTTCAACCTACTGGCTAATCTTTCTAGGACAGGCTCCTCCTCTGAGGTAGCTTTCACTTCTGAGGCAGGGGTCTCTACCACCTCTGCAGCATCTTCTTCTTCTATATGATTCTCCTGGGAAGCCTTTACATCCACTGGATGATCTCACTCATGTTTTGTCAAAAGCCTCATAAGCTTTTCTTTGGTAGCACGAGCTCTAGTTTTAACTCCATCACTCCTACAGAAGTTCCATAGCTCAGATTATGACAACTCCACATATAGTGTTAGGTCAAGCTCCTGAGCTTGCTCCTGGGAGTTAGTCATTATTTCACTAAATTTGGGTTCTCTTCATAAAGTTAAAAAACCTTAGCACTTTTCTTTTGTCCTACCTAAAGTTAGATTTTTAAAATCTAATAACTGGTTTCAAGGATAACCATGGCCTTAACAGTTAATTTTAGAAATTCGGGAAAAATAGATCAATCGAAAAATACAACTGGCCAAAGGCAAGTTTTAGATTTATTCATGTGGTCACTTATTGACAGAGTGAAAGCAGCAAATACAAAGTCGCAGACCCACTACTGATCCACCAATGTAGGTAGCTAGCTCGCTATATAGTGCACTAAAATGAAGTAGAGAGGAGGGAGTCAAGGGAGACCCAGATTTGTATACAGAGGCAAAAGTAGATAATACTAACGCTCTATTTGTGGTAGTGTGTGCGAGCAGTTAGGCTTATCAGAAGGTAGTGCTAAGCATTTGTTGTACTCACAGAGGCAATAAATGAGACACACACTCAAAAATAAATCTAAGACCAATTTGCAAGAATAACATTGTTTTTATATAATTTTTGAGACCAAGAACTTTGTTCTACTGTAAGTACTTATTAAGATAGCAATTTTCAAGTTTGCAAATAATATTACTTTTGTGCGCAATTACGCACCATTGAAATCAATGGGAAGAAGTACGAAAATGCATATAAAATCCCACAGTTGGAGCTCAAGGTTCACCTTCAGGATTTAGGTAAGTAGCAAGGCTAGACCCAATGTTCCACCAGCGAATTCTTGGGAGCGTCCAGGATTCGGCCGGGAGCAGGGTGCTGAGTCCATTGGTAGCTGATGCACTATGAAGGAGGGAGCCACTTGAAAACACACTGCACAAAGGGACTTAAAGGTAAGTCCGAGGGGCCCACTGAAGAGAGTAGGTTGCAAGGGCCTCAGGCCTACAGGAGCACAGCTTGATCGTCATTCCCAAGGCCTGTCAGGTCAGGTGAAGAGCAAATATGGGCATCAGGCAGGGTTTAGCACCAATTTTCCACAGCAAGGCTTCAGTCCTTTGGTCAGCAGCTCTTCTTTATCCTTTTCTTCTCTCCTCTGTTATTTGTATTGTATTTAGAGCCTTTTCCGTTGTCATTACAGAGGAATGTAGGGATCAGGCCTATGGTATCCGGTGAATGTGAATTAAAACTCAGTGCATAACGGACGATGTGGCAATGTACTCTGAGGAACCAGGGAAGGCTATGAAACTGTATAGTGGAGGAGGCTGGGAAGTTTGGGTCAGTTTCTGGCTATAGACTGAATATATGTATAGACAAACAAGGGGGAAGTTAGAGGCTAATTGGGCTGGGGCCATCCTCCAAAGCCAGATATGTAAACAAAACAAATGGACCCAGCTTTTTGTTGCGTGGAGTTTTTGTTACTTCACTTGGGAAAAACATAAAGGACCCTATGATGAAGCATGCCACCAAGGGGTAACCCTGGTGGGTGAGGGTTTTACGAAAAACATAATGTTTTTCCCAAGTGAAGGAACAAAAACGCCACGAAAACAAAAGGATAGGTCCCTTTGTTATGTTTTCATTTAAACTGAATATAGCCAAAACTCGAATATTGCTGAACTATGAGTCAGATATATCAATACCGGGGGTAGTAAATATGTCTACTTATTTTGGAGTTAAACTGAGTGCTAGGATAGACAAGTTTTAAAATTGAATTATGAGCCCTTGTTAAAGTCGGTGATTCAAAAGTTGCGGTTTTAGAATAAGCTTCCAATCAGCATTAGATGTTGTTGCAATGTTATGAAAATGAACATTCTTCCTAAACTCCTGTATCGTTTTTGGGCTATACCACTAAGGGTGACAAATGTGTTTCCTAAGAAGTTAGAGGGAGCTTTAAGTCGTTTTATTTGGGGGTATAGGTGAGAAAGGCATTCCATACATCTGTTAAAACGACCGTACCAACAAGGGGTCTGCAGTATCCGCATTTTTATTTATATTTTTGGCAAGCATTCGTTGGTCATCTGCGTACTCTGCGTGGTCCAGTGAAATCGGATTTATCCTAATTTAGTTACTATCTGGCATTGGGAGTTGAGAGCAGGTTATTTTTCAATAGAATAACAGACCTTAACTATTAGAAAAGAGCAAGGTTCAAGTTTGTTAGGGATACTGTAATTATCTGGCGAGAGATTTGTGCTAAATACCCTATAGAATTAATACATTGGGACACACCGATTTGGGATGACCCGGCTTTTCTGCGGTATTTCATGATTCGTCTTGTGAAATTTGGAAGAGATTACGCATATTGACAGTGGGATAGCTATTCGATCTGAATGGCATACACACTTTTACTGAGTTACAAACTAAGGGGGATATTCACAATGGAGAGGCGGTTAGAGGCGTTAGCCTTCCTGGCTTAACGCCTCTCACCGCCACTTCGGAAATGCGAGGCTGCACCCTATTCTCAAGAATGTGGTGCAGCCTGGCGTTTCCCCCTGCAACGCCGCCAAGTCTCACGACTTAAAGCCAACGCAGGCATCCTTTCATCAGAGTACAAGGGTGTCTGCGAGCAGGGAGGTTTGTCTATGTGCATGAAGGTGTCCTTTCCTACACATAAACAAACCTAAATGCAGCACATATGTAAGTTACAAAACGGCACGTTTTAAGGTTTGTTTATGTACAGGAAGGGACACCTTCCTGTACATAAACAAACCATGGCATTTTGCTATTTCCATGTGTGCTGCACAAGGCAGCACACATGGAAATGGCAAAAACGAGGAGAAATTAAGCATTTCTCCTCGTTTCGCCACCTTAAGACCAGGATTTTTCTGGTCTTGAGTTCGGCGCTGCCACCTGTTATCACCACCCTTGATAATAGGTGTCAGTGTCAAATTCAATGGGTGTTGCGGTGGAACGCCCACCGCAACACCCACTGCATGCCCCCTTTCACGCTAAGTTTAGCGTGAAAGAGGCCCTATTCTTAAGGCAGTTTTAACCCAGTGGGTTAACTCTGCCTTGAGAACGTCAAAAAAAGTGACGTTCCCGTGGCAACAGGGGCTTGAGAATATGCCCCTGAGTTTGTTCTTCCTCATTATTAGTTTTTCAAATACTTACAGTTAAGAGGTTACTACCATACTGAAGGCAAGGCAATAACTGGATTACACCATGTCAAAAGCGGCACTTTCCTACACAAACCATCATATGTTTAAGAGAACAGTAGAAATGATGAAGCTGGAGTGTGCTGCAAAATGAGCCATTTTGGGCTGTTATTGTCACTGGCCACTGCAGGCCAAGGATGACATGAGCCCTGTTTATTGTCTACCAAGTCTGCAGGCATAAGCTTGATGTATGTTCAAAGAAATAACATTTAAAAGTTAAAGGAATCAAATGTTTCAAAATCCATCGAGAGCTATTTCTAGCTGCATACATATTTAGCATTTTCTTTCATCTTGTTCCCTGCCACCAGCAGACAGTGTTCACAGTTTTACACCGACTCAAAACCTGGAGCAATGTCACTGGCCCCTCAGTTACTGAGGCAAGTGGGCTGCTACCCCTGTTCTCAATTATATTGTAAAGTTGATGCTCACTCTTTTCAGTAGCAATGCCTGAATGTCACCTATTCACCAGATTTCCAGCATCATTGAGCATGGACATATGTTTGACCATAACATTTTGGTATTTCCTAAATTATCTGCCTGAAGCAGATTGTCTTATATTTATTAAAGTACATTCTTTTCAGTTTTGCAAATCTTCTTTGTTGTCTGATTTGCGAAAAGACAACCAAGGGAGCTTCTATCATCTCTCCATGCCCAGCAGAAAGCTTTGCAATTCAAACTGAAGATTGCATGCGGTCACTACATTGGCTGTGCAAGAGCTAACCACCAGCCGGCAAAGTGACACCCCTGTGATAAAGCACTTTGGCCCATATGCGCTAAGATATTTTTCCATGTACCAACAAGTAAGTCAGGTTCTGGAAGAGAAGTTCTAACCACCTCAGAGGCAATTTCAGCTACACACAATGTTGGCTTTGGATGCTAGGGCCCTCCATTAGTGCCCCCTCCCAGCCAGGTGGTTTGTGGTTGTCATGCTATTACCATAGAACCTCATTTCTATGTGGACTATGTGGTGTCCACCTCCATGACCATGACAGATGCACAATCATTGCCACCTGAAGGAGGCAACCCATGTACATTATGCCTTTATTTTAAGTATTTTTTTTCTCATGAGAGGGTACTCTTTGTTGTAACGCTTTTCGCCCTAAGTGGGATGGGTATTCCCAGACGTGGGACCCGTGCTCACTACGCCACTGGAGTCAAGCTATCCTGGCTGATGACGGCTGATAGCCAGAAACCGGTCCTAGGATGCTTGATTCCGGTCCAGGGAAGACATGGCTTGGCAGTTCGGGCTGGACTGTTCCCATGAGGCACAGGGTCAAGACTGATTTGCATACGGCCATGTCTAAACTGGGGTGGTGTAGTGGGCAAAAGAACGATGAATTTAACCCAGATCTCTTGACTGGGGGAGAATGTCTGCATTGTCAGCATTCCGTCCATCATTTGTTTGTTGTAACGCTTTTCGACCCAAGTGGTGCTGAGCAGAGATCTGTATTTCTTCTGGTCAAGAGCCAACATCAAATTCCACTTCAGCTGAAGAATGTCTATGTCCACATTTTATGGATTCTTAAATTAAGACATGGCTTAAATAGGGGAATTCAAAGTTACCTACCCTAATGACATTTAAATCCTTCACTCCACCTTAGTAATTTGATTCACATAAATCATAATTGTGCTATGGAAACACTGGTGCTTTGAGCATCAGATATCCAATATTCACATTAGGTTGCCCGTCATACTCATTAATAGGATTTCTACATGTGTGTAATGCTGAACTGTGCACATTTTGAGTAGGAATTCTGAAATTTTAGGCCTGTGCGAACCTTTCTACTTTGGTGGGTGAGTAACGTTTCTTGTGCAACCAAACATTGTCAAACACAGTAGGATAGGCCCAAGGGATGGTGGTAGGGAGAGAGCCTCATGTCTGAGAGCCATACTTATGGGCTTTGCATTGAAGAGTAAATCCAGCTACCTTCCAAAGGCTGCAGCATCAGTTCCTGGCTGAACTATAGAAATTTAGTGTGCTTACTTCGGTGGAATGGGCTACTGGGAGGGCCATGAGATTCAAGTCAGAGAAGTGCTCCGGGCAACAAACAGAAGTCTATTGATGTCCATGAAAGCCTGTGGCTAGGTAAGCATTTTCAGAAATACTTCACAGTTCCTCTATGGGAATTTGCAGGGGTTTTGAGCCCACAGACTAGGCTTAATTGAGAGAGGAGAGTAGCCAAAAGATGAGGCTTTAACTTATGAACTAATGGGTCTGCCTGGAGGACCGGGTTCAGCAATTGAGGATGGGGGCAACCCAGAGGGATCCCACATCAAATATTCCCACATCCAATAGAATGAAAATACAGTTGTTAGTGAGGCTATAGTGGTGTTCAGTAAAAGAAGTTAGTCCACGTCATCAGGATATTATGTTATGCGGATTTGTAGAGCTCTGCAAATCACTCATGAGGGTATCCAGGTGCTGAGTAGGGTAGGCCTGAAGGGGGAGTAGGCGATCATGCTTATTTCCTATGGAAGAGCCATGTCTTGAGGTTCCTTCAGAAGTCCATGAGGGAGGTTCTGAGGTGTTTCGGGTGGTCTATGCAGGTCTTGGCTGTGAGGTATGAGAAGAGCATACTCTGCTTCTTGTCTTCTTGATGCTGGGGAGGTGTGCTTTTGCCTGGTACCCAGATCAAAGGTGTCTGATTGGTTGGTAGAAGTTTAGGCGTTGGTTGAGGTAAACTGGAACAGTGTTGTGGAGATCTTTGTAGAATTGGGTGAATAGCTTGAATTTACATCTTTCCTGGACTGGGAGCCAATGGAGATTATTGAGGTGTGGAGAGATGTGGTTATTTCACAGGATATTCAGGATGAGTCTGGCAGCAGTGTTCTGAGTGGTTTGGAGTTGGCATAGGGCATAGGCTGGGATACCAATGTAGAGGATGCTTCAGTAATCGAATCTACTTGTGAGAAGAGCCTGGGGGACTATTAGCCTGGTGATCAGTGGGATCCATTTGAAAATCTTGCATAGCATTTGCAGGATGTGGAAGCATGAGGAGGAGATGACATTGAGCTGTCTGCTGATGAAGAGGTTAGTGTCCGGGATGAACCACGATTCTTAGCATGGCCATCAGGGAATGGTGGAGGGCCAAATTTGGAGGGCCACCAAGAGGCGTCCCAGGGAGAGTGGTTGTTGCCGAAGACTCCAATGGGGAGTGTTTGTTGCCACAGATTAGGACTTTGGTTTTGTTTGTGTTGAGTTGGAGGCAGTTGTTTTTCATCCAAGCAGCGACGTTGCACATGCAGTTGGCGAAGTTTGCTTTGGCTGTGGTGGTTGAGTTGGTGAGGGAGAGGATGAGCCATTAGGATCAGAAATTGCTTCTATCTGATAATAATAAACATGCATTTAAGGGAGCTCATTTGCTACTTCACAGCACACATAAAAGAAAGGTACCCGGAGTGCATTTACTTTGTAAGTACACAGGCAGATTAGATGTGCTGTTGGCACTAGTAGGCTAAAAGTGCTTTCTGAAAATATTGTAATTCTGGGTCGTAATTACTGGGGATACTCAAAAGTAAATGTGTTTGAATTTTCATGGTATGAAGCGACCTGAAAGAGGTATATCAACAATAAAAGACCTACACGTTTGGAGGTGTTCACCTACATATGCACGAGGGCCAACCCATATATGACTACATTTCCACCCTTAAATCCACATTTCTGAATGCCAAAAAGACTCCATATGGAGGCATTCTCACTATATTTCCATTTCCACCAATCCGGATTCTGTATCTAAGGACATAGAATTTACTATCACAAATTGTATTTACTAGAAGTCAATTAAAATTGGGGAAGATGGGAAATCATGAAACTCTGCCGAAGGAGCTGAGTTCTATTTGCTTTGTGACTCCACTTACCTGCCGTGAGGGGAACGGCTTTCCTCGAGGGGGAATTTAGCTTCTTGCATCCTACTCCCGTGCCGTGAGGGGAACGGCTGTTCAGACTTCATCCCCCAGCACCTCCTGACTCCGGCGCAGCGCCTGACGTCATCCCAGCGCGCCGGGGTCCTACAAAAGCCTCCGGGAGCTTCCGCAGCGCGGGACGCGCCGAAGGAGCTGAGTTCTATTTGCTTTGTGACTCCACTTACCTGCCGTGAGGGGAACGGCTTTCCTCGAGGGGGAATTTAGCTTCTTGCATCCTACTCCCGTGCCGTGAGGGGAACGGCTGTTCAGACTTCATCCCCCAGCACCTCCTGACTCCGGCGCAGCGCCTGACGTCATCCCAGCGCGCCGGGGTCCTACAAAAGACTCCGGGAGCTTCCGCAGCGCGGGACGCGCCGAAGGAGCTGAGTTCTATTTGCTTTGTAACTCCACTTACCTGCCGTGAGGGGAACGGCTTTCCTCGAGGGGGAATTTAGCTTCTTGCATCCTACTCCCGTGCCGTGAGGGGAACGGCTGTTCAGACTTCATCCCCCAGCACCTCCTGACTCCGGCGCAGCACCTGACGTCATCCCAGCGCGCCGGGGTCCTACAAAAGCCTCCGGGAGCTTCCGCAGCACGGGACGCGCCGAAGGAGCTGAGTTCTATTTGCTTTGTGACTCCACTTACCTGCCGTGAGGGGAACGGCTTTCCTCGAGGGGGAATTTAGCTTCTTGCATCCTACTCCCGTGCCGTGAGGGGAACGGCTGTTCAGACTTCATCCCCCAGCACCTCCTGACTCCGGCACAGCGCCTGACGTCATCCCAGCGCGCCGGGGTCCTACAAAAGACTCCGGGAGCTTCCGCAGCGCGGGACGGGCACGGGCAGCGCCCGGGCGAAGCCCGGGCCAAGGGCGGGCCCGTCCTTGCCCGTCAGTGGCCGATAGTGGCTGGGCTGGGCCTACCCTCTTGGTGTTCAGTAAGAGATCGTGCTTTGGACCTATTGTAGCACTTAGTACTTGTTTGTGGGGTTTTTCTCGTGGGCTGCTTGTTGTGTAGTTTTCTTCCCATATGAGTAGAAGGAAGGCAGAGGGAAGGATGGCGGGCACACTTGATGATTATCTTACAAGGGTTGAACTAGAAATAACTGATAAAATCCTAGCTGTGGAACGTAGGCTGTCACTGGATCCCTCTACAGCTTTGCCTAGCACTTTCCCCTTAGCTGTTAGTGATCCCTTACTGGAAACACGTCCGGATTCCTGTACTCTGGGGGGTTTAGTAAACACGTCCTCATGTTTTGGTCACATTGATACGCCTCTCCCCTCTAGCCCACCATCTACCCCAATAATGGTAACTACTCTTGCGAATTTTAGAGCAGCAGGCCCTAAAGTTAGAGAACCTCCATGTAAAAAGAGGAAAGGCAGGGTTCAAAATAAACCCCCCATCCCTGGAGTTGCCATCGGTCCCCCGGGCGGGCAGCCCCCAATCCCAATCATTGCTCCATCATACACAAATAATATGCAATGTTTGAGCCAACAGAGTCTTGATAGCTTAAGCTCCATATTGAGGGACCAACTAGCGATTCTTATACAACCTGTTTTGGCTAAACTCGATACTGTGGTAACCAGACTTAATCACATCGAAGTTAATCTGGATAAACTTCAGACTCTAGCTGTAGTCACACCAGCTCAGAATAATGTGGAAGAGGTCAGCTGTACCAGGGCAAGGTCTACCATTGGTCAAAACACTACAGGAACGCACACTAGTAACCCCCTGGACTTATTAGTACCTAGGGCTCCTTCTACCAGACCCCCGTCCGCCCACAATGTAGCAAGAAGTTCGTTGATCGATCCCCAGCCTATGGATGAATTGACAAGGCCTGTGTCACTTAATTCAGTGGAATCGGCAGACTCAAGGAGCCTTCACCTCCCCCCAGAAGCCACTCCCTATACTATTATACTAGCCAATGTCCCCCAACTGGCGGTGGGGACTAGTGAGCATTGGTCTAATTTAAAAAACAAAGCTTTGTATTTCCTAGGCAGAAAGTTTGGGGCGACTCAACCATTATTTGATGAATTTAAAATGGTCAGGCGGGTGTCCTGGGTTGGCCCTGACCAAAAGGCCCTGAGAGGTGATTGTGTCGTATTAAGTTTTAGGCCCCCCCTATTGGTAGAACGTATCTTGGAGCAGGCAACACACCAAGCTCCCTCCCAAGACGAGATTCTGATTCTACCCCTAGGTTATTTTTATAGGCCTGTAAGAGCAACGACCCTTATGCTGCAACGAGCCCCCCATTGTGTCCCACAACCTGGCCCCCAACAAATTAGGTTAAAAAATCGCTTTGCTGCTCTTTCCACCCTGGAGGATAACAATTGACAGGAGGAGAACTCTACGATGTCACGGATTGTTTTAAAAGGGAGCTCATTGTGTGCCTGTTGGGAGCCACCTGCTGCCTTGCAACCTCTGGCACAAGCTATCGAATCTGCTCCGTCTGTTACCCCTGTTCATACAAGCTTACTTCCCGATTGTTCCATTATTGACCCCCCTATGGAGACACAGTTAACGAACCCGCCAAATCTGAGTAACAGCCTATCATTTTCTTCCTGGAACATAGCCGGTCTTCACTCTAAAATGGCCTCTCCTAATTGGGTGGCGTTTGTAGATCAGGTTGATATTTGGTGTTTCCAGGAAACTTGGGCAGTGGATCCGATTTATCGTGTAGGGTATGTTAATTATATTAAACCAGCTGTTAGGGGTATTAGAGGTAGACCGGTGGGTGGTCTGTCAATTTGGGTACGTCAATGCGAAGGTATTGAAGTTAGGGAAGTCCCAACGGACAGCCCCGACATATTGGCCATACAGGTCTCCTCTCCTAAGGGCCTTAATATTCATATATTTAACACCTATCTTAGGGGAGTTCCCGGTGGTAAATGTCCCCCCTCTGTCTTTGTATTGGACCTATTACTTCGTAACACACCTAGAGCTGGCCACAGGGTGGTGGCAGGTGACTTCAACACTTGTTTTGAACCTTTGGGGTCTGACGATGGGTATCTTTCCGAAAGTGAGGACTCAGTGTGGGGTATCCCCCAATTAGAACTAAACCCCATTAGTAAATGGACACAAGTAGCACTATTTTTGAAGGGGCTTTGTTTGGAATTGGGGTTGCGGGCTGTTAATGGGAGAACAACCTCGGATAGGGGAGGAAAATCAACCTTCGACAATGGCAGAAGTAAGAGCAGAATCGACTACATCCTGGTTAATTGTGAGATGTGGGCAGATGTCATTGACATGGTGGTGACAGATAGGTTAGAGAGTGATCATAACCCCCTGATGCTGACCCTAACCGATAGAAGTTTTTCAGGTTGTAGTAATGATGATGTATCCTCCCTGCAGGTGCCAGCTACCCTGTCTAATGACATGAGAAGGGTCAGTTGGCCTAAGATTGTCCATGATCCCTCTGCTCGGGCTGCTATCAGGGAATTGGTCAATGTTGCTATGTTTAAGTTGTCTTGCTATGACGCCAATGAAGAGATTATTACTCTCATTCCGGACATCCACAGTGAACTATTTACAGCCCTTAAAAAATTCTTCATCAAAAGTGTCCCAGCCACTATTAAACCCACTAGTCAGAGGGAGAATTCGTGGTTCCATGTAGGATGTAGAGAGTCACGCAAAGCATTAATCCTAGCTATTAAGTCAAGGGACTCGATAAAGATCAGGAGATGTGGAGCTGCTTATAAATCTGCTCAAAGGTCAGCAAAGTTAAACTGGGACGAAACTCGCTGGCGCGAGCTATTTGAGGCTTGTGAGGGTAGAAATATGTGCCATTTTTGGCATCTCTTAAAATGGAGTAGGAACCCGCAGGCTATGATTCCGGCTAATCATGTTGCACCTGCCCAGTGGGTTAGTTATTTCGAAAATCAATTTAAGACCTCCGGAAACACCCTAAATGCCCCGCTGCTATTTAATGATGCAGGAATATTAGAGTTCACCTGTAGTGAGGTGAGGTTAACCTTGAAATCTCTCCGAACGGTAAAGCCCCAGGTCCTGACTGTATCCCTGCTGACTTATTCAAAGAGGATCAGGATCTTTGGGTACCTTACTTAAAAACCCTAGCTAATGCCCTGGCTAGTGGAGCGACGGTTCTGGATTCTTGGTTTGGGGCAGAGATTTTGCCAATCTATAAGAAGGGCGATCGCTCTGCCCCAGCCAACTACCGCCCGATCAGCCTCATAGATGCGGCCCAAAAAATCACCGCACGTTTGCTGTTGACCCGCATCACTAGTTGGATTTCCGATAATGACGTCTTGACGCCTTTTCAGGCAGGTTTCCGGACACATGTAGGAACCATAGATCAAGCCTTTAGGTTTACACTACTATATTGGAAGGAAGTCTACCTTGGGGGGGGGCATGCTCTTTGCAGCATTTGTGGACCTCAGGTCTGCATTTGATATGGTGCCAAGACCCAAACTGTGGGAGGTCCTCCGGGAGATGGGTATGCCGGCCGAGTTTTTGAGGCTCTTAGTTAAACTTCACGCTCATACATATGCCCAGGTTAGATGGGGTAAACCAGGGGAAGTAACTGCGAGATTTGAAGTGTCCAAAGGGGTCAGACAAGGGTGCGTTCTGGCCCCTACATTGTTTTCACTGTTTATTAATGGTGTAACTAGTTATTTCTCTAACTTTCCGACTGATGCGCCCTGGTTGGCAGGAATGAAAGTCCCCTTGCTCATGTTCGCGGATGATACGCTCCTTATCTCCAAAACCCGACAGGGGCTCCAATTGGCTCTGTCTAGGTTTGAGCTGTTTTGCCGCGAACATGAGCTCGAGGTCAATGTGGGGAAGACTAAATTAATGGTCCTCCGTGGCCCCCGCCCCGTAAAAGCCAGGGTTGTTATGGGTGGTGTCAGGCTGGAACAGACTCCCACATTCACATATTTGGGGGTGACTTTTAGTGACAACCTTAGTTGGAGACCTCAAATTGAATTGCTTAGTCTAAAGCACTCTCAATTAGGAGGTGCACTACTAAAGGAACACAGGCAATCCTGCACAAAACCTATAGCACCAGTGATGCAAATTTACGGGTCTAAAATCCTTCCTGCAGTTATGTATGGTGCCGAGTTATGGGGGTACAGCAATCTGGACTCCTTGAGGGTGGCCCAAAATAACTTTTTGAGGTCATTAACAGGGCTACCCCTTTCCACTCCACGCATCCCCCTGCTATTTGATCTGGGTTGCCAACCTATTGAGGATATGGTCCGGTATAGGCCCTTGGCGTTTTGGCGACGCCTATGGACTACCCCAGAGCTTTCCCTTTATGCTAAGGCGTTGTGCGAGGTAAAGGACATGGGGGGCTCCCATAGAATTAGTTGGCTGTCAGAAATCAAACTTATATTGACAGGAATGGGCATGGGTGATTTGTGGTCTAACCCTGCGTCGGCAGTCTTTCCCCCAAAAAAAATCTTTAAGGAAGCCTATTGGCAATGGACTTTACATACTCGCCTTACTCCTCTGATTGGTAGCTCTCTGACCACAACCTATTTGTCCATTAAGGATCAACCCTCACTCGAAGCATACTGGGATGTAATAACCAAAAAGCAGGATCGGAAACTATATCACCAATTTAGAATTGGGACCCTACCATTATGTTCCTTTACTTCAAGTTGGACCCCAAATGGTAGTGATAAATGCCCAACATGTAAACATTTGGTTGAAACAGTTGATCATTTTTTATTTGTCTGTCCAGTATACCTTCAACCAAGAAGAGTTTGGTTGCGTCCTGTGTGTCGTGAATTCGGTGTCAGATCAGCCCAGACCGCTAGAAGGATTTTAAAGACAGATACATCTTCTCTTGTGGTTATTGGCTTAGCCAAATACATTAGCTGGGCATGGCTCTTACGGAATAGACGAAATTTTCCCACTGGCTTCATATATTGCAGCTTAGCATTACCCTTATTATCATGGAGTATGTTACAATTAAACCTCATGTTATAATTAACTTCAAGTCGATGTTTATTGAAATGTTTAATATTTTTTTATTACTGCTTTTTAACTTGTTATTTATTAAATGGTTTTAAATATATAATGTTAATAATCTTATTCCAATTTTAATTGTCATGATGAATTATTAATATGTCTTTTAAGATGAAACATTCGAAATAAAGACTATTTTGACTTGACTTGACTTGACTTGAAACTCTGCCAAAAAAAGTCAGTTTCCTGACTTCCACTGATTTTCCAAGGTGAAGCAGAGCCTGAGAAAGTGAATTTACCTGCATTTGAGCCTTAATGTTTTGCGTTTATTATGAAAAATGCTAATATTCATGTATGCCTTCTCACGCGCTGTGTTACATTCTATTAATTAGTTGCCATGTCATTGTTTAATCTATGTGAAAACCACTAATCCTTAATATTGTTGCACACTTACCCACATTACACATTCATTATTGCGAGGATGCTCCATGTTGTACATCACACATTCAGCTAGATCGTGCTAGCAAAGCGTTGCCTCACTCTGAAGTTGCCACAACGAAGAAAGGTTTTCAGAAAGCAGTAGAGTCAGCTCTTGTTAGTGGCAATTGTATATGTCTCTCAAGGACTTCGCACTTTCCTTCCCACAAGGCGATCTTGGCCCTTGCTCATAAATCGTAATCTGCAATTTTCTATTTTCACATGTGTTCCTGCTTCCATTTCACTTGCATTGAGTGAAAGAAACGGTATGAAGCGATCATAAAATGCATTGATGTTTGCATTACATGCTCCAGCAGGTGAAGTGTGAATTTCTGGTCCCCTGAAACAGCAACTGCTTTGCCTAATGTTTTTAATGCTTACTGACTATTTTGCATTAATGGCATGTCAGACCCCTGAGTGTTCAGCTTTATTTTACAAGTCTCCAGCCCCAGCAGAAGATCAGTATTATGACAATTTCACGTGGGAGGGACATCCTGGAGCAGGGAATCATCATAATGATGACTTCCTTCTGTGGAATGACAATGGAGGGCTCAAACCCTGGGTATCCCATTGCTATTACCCAGAGGCGGTGCTGCGGTCGGGTAGTGACGGGGGATGACGGAGGAGACGACTCAAGCCAGTGGATGGTGGGATGCTCCCGTTGCCCTGAGCTGCCCATAGCTGCAGCAGCAGGAAAATCTCAGCTGCAAAGGGTCACTAACTGGCCTCTTTTTTAATGGTCAAGTTTTGCAAGTCACAAAGTCCTTGGGGGCAGATTTATGTTCCCTGGCGCATCCCTGCAAATCTGCAGGGATGCGCCAGGAAAGATGCGTCACGCAAATTTACCCTTGCGCCACCACAGATGCGCCGCATTTACAATGCAGCGCATCATAGCGCAAGGATAAACAGATGCGTGACGCATCTGATGCCGTAAGGGCGGCGCATTGCTGGAGTCGTGTCGCAAGCACGACGCAACTCCAGCAATGTTTAGGGGCTGCCCATACCTAACATGCTGCTTCATGCCTTACGCCTGCTTCAAGCAGGCGCAGGGTTTTGACGCAGCAGCGTCGGAAAAGTGACTCAGTGAAATCTTGTAGATTTCACTGCGTCACTTTTCCGAGGCTATTTCCGATGGAACGCCCACCCTGCATACATTAAACCTGACGCAGGTTTAATGTGGCGCAGGGCTTTACACCGTGACGCATCTCCATAGATGCGTCACGATGTAAATAGGGCGCAGGGTTTACGCCGCCGCTGCGTCACAAAAGTGACGCAACAGCGGCGTAAAAGTGGTGCAAGTCTAACATAAATCTGCCCCTTGGAGTTTAAAAAAATGTCCGATCAGAAGACTGCAAATTTGACCATCCGTAACTTTAATTTACGTAATTGGAGGTTAGGTGTGAAAAATGTATGAGAGATAGTCCCAGTATGTCCAGGCTCTAAGCCCTTCCATTTGCCCCATTCCCCCTTTCATGAGTTCGTAGCACGATCATGCACTTCCTTTGGCATGATGGGCCCAATTCACAAAGCCTTTTTTCAAGAGTTAGTGTGGCTTATTCCGGGAAACTCAGAAGTGAAACACACACACATACAGAAAAATCTTTGGGAATTTAGCCCATTGCGTTTCCATCAGGTCTTTGTTGGCTTTCTTCTTCAATAAAGCTACCACATTATTTCAGGACACTGCAGTCAGTGTTTGCTTCTTCAAAACTCTCTAATATAGAATTTTAGTCCAATTGAAGTGATCTATGAATACAAGTCCCAGAATGCATTGGGTTGCTAAATGAATACCCAGAATGGTAACCTGGTGTTCCTGGTGAAATGGAGTTATTTGGAAACCTCATTCATCGTCTAAGTATCCTCATCCCTCAAAAACATGTAGAAATGGCACAAGAGTAGCAATTCTATATTTAATCATAGGCGCTGGAAGTAGAGGTGTGGGGGTGTTGTAGCACCCCCAAAATAAACAAGCTGGAATTAAGAAGGTGTATGAGCCATAACGGTGCATTTTGCTTTGTTTTGTAAGACAGGGGTCAGCTGTCAGGTTCTGCCTTCAGACAAATAGCTGCCTATTCTTTATACTTGTAGACTGATGCTTACTTTTCTTTCTCAGACTGCAAAGTTAGAGGATTTTGTAAAGTGAACTATCTGACAATCTTGCTGGGGCGAGTGTGAAAGGAAAGGCTGTCGGTTTTTTTTCTAACACAATAACATATGAGCAGTTAGTAAAGCATAAAAGAAGCACATTTTTGTTCTGGTATTCTAAAGTGTGATGGATACAAAGGTTGTAATAGCATCAAAACAAATTAAGACACTTTACTTGGTGATCGACAAATGATAAATATTTGCTGAAACACATTATTGTTTGTATGCTACATAGTTTTAAAAGTAAAACTGCATGTCATCACAAATTGTGTTGCCATTTCAATAGAAAATGTGCTGTCTGTGAATGACAATGTGCTACCACACCATTCTTTACTAATATATTTGCAGCAGTGTGGGCCAAAATGCACCATCGGCTACATACCACATCCTCAACACTCTCCTATTGAATGGGCAAGTCTCACTTGATATATTTGCTCATTGTGTGGCTCTTGGATTTTTCCAAATCCCTGTAAATTGAATGATGTAACATTGATGGCAGTATCCCAATTCTGAAAACGGTGCCCTTACCACCGTATTCAATCTAATCTCCATCGGCTTCCTCTTCACACAGCTGAAGATACATTTTGTTGAGTGGCCTAAAATGTGTACTAAGTAATTAATGGTCCCAAGCATGTTTCAAATCAGTTCACCAGATGGCTCCCTGCGATAGGGAACACCATTTTCCAGTCCCCGGTTTCCCATAACAAGATATTGTAATCTGGGAGCTGCTGTCTTGGCTTTCATCATCTAAGCCAATGGCACTATCAGTGGTTTGCAAAAGGAAACCCCAAGACTGGGACTGGAACATGGTTTCAATGACAGAGAGTTATCTGGTAACCTTAGTTTAAATGGGCCACATAAAGACTGAGCAAAAAGAGAATTCAAATTAGGCATTCAAAATTGCACAATCAATACTAAAATTCTTCCAACATAGTCTACAAGCACAGGATCTGATGAACTTGGGCCAACGAACACCTTAATGGAGGGCAAATGCATAATCTCACCTTTAAGAAGTATTGTCAAGAGCGTAAAGTACAGTAAGCTGCTTGGCTTCTTTAAGCACCAGGGCTAACATATGCCCCCCAGCGGGAAACAGCCGCTACAACGTGGCCGTTTCCACGCATACATTTAACCACGCATGCTTTACAATGCATGCGTGGTTACCACGAATAGCCTTTACCACGCATTCCTTTACTACGAGATACGTAGTAAAGGAATGTGTGTTAAAGGCAAAAATTTCAAAAGAAGGCTTGAGGGCGTCTCCCACCCCCCTAAAAAAGCACCTGTTTCAGTCGCAATGTGGAGCCAATCAGCGTCGTTAGAGGAAACGGAAAAACACTTCCACTTCCTCCTAATGACGTGAAAGATCTTGAAGAGGAGACGTCGTTGAGAGGTAAGGGGAATTTTAGTTTAATAAAATATATACATAGAGATTGAGGGGTTTGTGTTACTTAGGAATGCGATTTTAGGGTTAAAGGCAGGGGAGGGGTATTTGTTAGAAGGGTTTGGGGGTGGGGGAATCTTTACCATGGAAATACCATTATCATGCAGAATTTTACACCGAAAATGGTTGTAAAGGTATGCGTGGTAAAGGCATTTTCGTGGTAAAGGATGTGCATGGTAATGGCATTTGCGTTGTAACGCATGCGTGGAAAAGGCATGCGTTGCAACGGAATGCGTTGTAACGTCATACACCCCCGCCCCCCAGCCAGTGGGATATTCCTTACAGCTAATAATTGGAAAAGAAAATCAACCCTGGCTAAATGTCCAAACCTGCCCCACTTTGCAGGAGGCCACGACTAAATGGGTCCAGCAGGGCATGGTTGAATCATGGCCATACATCCTACTCTGAAACCAGGCCCCTAGCCTGCAGTCTACTGGGAAAAGCCATAATGGCATGATGACCTGTCCAGGCCCATCCAGTCCCCAGCTTTCCTTTTACTAGTCAATGTCAACAGGTGTGTTGCTTCAATTAGGTCATCTATTCCTTAATAAGACACTGACTCTCAGAATATAATGGGTTTTTTTAAAATGGAAGCCCAGGACCTGCAATGACATGCCCTGGTCATATGCAGAAAATACATTTTTAGGCTGTATAAGGGAGTGAAAGAGGCTGCCAAATACAGAATTCTCAAGTTATCCTGGCTCATGAGTGTGTAGCTCAAGACCAGTGTGTTTCATTGCATGGCGGGACTTACAGTCCTTTTAACCCTTTATAAAACCAGAACTACAAGTGCCAGCATTCCTGGTCTGGATCAGCCACGTATGCATGGTACTGAGAAACTTAAGAGATCTGCATCCCGCACTATCATCAAAATTCAGGCATCTATGTCTTTCGGGGTCCATCCAGTGTAGACTAAAAAAAGATTCTCTTCGTCCAGTCCTGCATGTGTGACTATCCCCAACATTACGCATTCTAGGATGTTTGTCGGATAACGTCAACTGGGGGGTTGATCTCTATTGTGACATCTTTCACCAGATGGCTTGTTTCAGGGCACAATATTTCCAATCCTCTGATTTCATTTGACCATCACCTAAGGTGTTCTAGGAGCTCCCAATCTTGGATTGTATCCACTGAATTAACAGGGCCTTCACACCTCATATTAATGTTTAACAGAAATGCCCAGGTCGAGAAACATGGGTGAGGATTCCAGATACATTCAGGTCATGAAGAAAACAGTGCTCCGCTCCTGCATGTTAGTTCAGAAACCAGGTAAATTCAAGGAGCTGTTGTCCTGGTTCATGTTATTTCATCAAGCACTCCTGAAACAATTTGCAAAAGAAAAGTCCTGGAACACTGCATCCTTGGTGACACGGAGTCTCTGGTAACCATAAACGTGGTCCCCTGACCACATGGAATGAGGCGGAAACCTCCACTTGTGGTTCCTGGAATCGCTCTCAAACTGCCTCAAATCAGCGTCAGCTAAAACTCGAGGGTCAAATTACATATTTTACTCGTCAATCCCCAAATCTACAGGTAGGAACATAGCTTTCTCTTAGGGTGATCTGTGACCGAGGAACCCTGCCCCTTTCCACTCCTCCAAACCCAACAAATCTTTGGATCTTCTGGTCAGAGTACACTCTAATAATAAACCAGCATTTCTTCTTTTTTTAAATTACAGTATAGCAAATGACTCAGCTGAGCTCACCCACCTGTGGGCTCCACATGGAGGCAGAGTCAGCCAGTCGAGCGTTCTGCTGCTTGGCGCCTTGCTAGGTCTTGCCTAGGCAGCACTTGCGCTGTCTCTTCGAGACATGCCATATTTAGGATATGGGCATTAGCCTCCACCCATGTTCCGCCCATACATTTTATTGGCTCCTTGCAGCGGCTTTAGAAATTCTTTTTATTTCATTGGTTTATTTTGTTAATAGTACCTCCTTCTTCCTGTTTAGTACCTCCCTCTCTTCTGTTGTGACCTCCCATGAGAACAGCCCCTTTTACATGTACCATTACTCTGTACGTTTTATTTACCGTTTCAAAACACTTTTTTGTTAATCACTTTTTTGTGTTAACTGGCATTGCAGGTGCAGCTACCCTCGCCGGGAAGCCAGCACCATACAACATTTGGGCGCTTCTGGATGTTCCCAGTGGCTTGAGGGTGGACATAACTTACTCTTTGAGAAGAACAACGGTAGGACCCATCACATACACGGGCCACCATCTTTTTGGCCATCTTCATCCTTGACCGGCCAGTATTAAAATTTGTATTTTTATTTTCACTATCACTGTGTACAGAGTGACTAACACCTTGAGTCCTGATGAATGCCCTGGAACCCCGTTTGGGGACCACCTGTGGGCAGAAACATGTTGACCATTAATAGGGGTATATTTGTTTTACAACCCCAGTCCTCTTTTTAATTCTACCCCAGTGGACCTACTGAATAAAGATATTTTGGCCCCCTGTAGGTAGTTTTAACATACACTATATTTTCATTAGCACTTTTCCCTCACTGACCTAATTTCCATCGCTCATCAAAACACCTCTGCTCCTCCCAACTAGGGGAGATGTAGCCCACAACATGGACCTCACAGTCCGGGTGTGAGGAGGGGGACCCAATGATGAAGCATGTCACCTTCGGGTGAGTGAGGTTTCTCATCCTAAAAAGGATATCTTTCAATTGTGTAAATTGATTTCACACATGTTGATCAATACAGGTCACAGTTCCAGGCTATGGACTACCCTCCCTCAAGCCAGCTCTGTATGAGAATAGCAGGTGTGTTTTAGTGTGAGTTACACAGCTATGCACTTCCCACAACCCTGAATCATCAGATGCTTCCAAGGGCGCCTGTTCCATGCACTTCCTCCTCCTGCATTGCCACACAGGGCATTGCCGTGTTTCATGTTTCCAACAGCATTTCAATAACAGTAGCCTGTGAAGGCATTTCCATTTTTCAACAGAAGCATTTTGTTAAACAAACTTTTTCGAAGTGGGTCGCCTTTTTTTTGTTTTGCATGGCACGCCGTGTTCCTTGAAGCTGTTTTTGCTTCCCTCCTCCCGCTTCGCATTATGAGCCCTCCCCCAGCCTCTGAGCACAAACGCAGCCTTTCTCAATCAAGCGGGTACGCTTTCTCATGCCTCCTACTGCAGCCATTCGCTGCTCTGCCCGACCTCCTCCCTGATCCACTATGGCTATCATGATGCCGCTGCACAAACGAGCCACCTTGATTCCACCATCCCATTAGTTTGATGGCGCAAATCAGTGGAAGGAAGAACCAGTCTGCAAAGATGTACCCGCCTACACTTTTTAAGTGCTGGAACACGCAGTCGCCCGCATGGCAAATTAAGTCGCACACGCCTGCACAGGTCCTGCGGGCGCCTACAAGGTACAGGGCTTCGCAGCTGCACCGCGCGATTGCGGGCAGCTGCAGTTCTGAGCGTGGGGACCGTAGGAGGTCTCCCGCATGGTCCCGAAGTGAACTTGTCTTAAGGGCTAGTGGTGACATAGGTTATGGCAGTTTGTAAATGCTCTGTCACTACAGGTAAATCTTTGAGAGTGTGAACTTAAGCATGTGAACTGATAGGGCCGCGATTAAATGCTTTCACATTCTTGCTGGATCAACCTGTCCCTGTCACCAGACCTGGCACTGAGTATTGGACTTGTGACAAGGTGAAAAGTCAACGAGAGACTTGAGCAAAGCTGTAATTTGAGACAAGTTGCTATTTATCTCATGGGACAACGTGCTCAAAGCAGGCAGCGTGCAATCAAAGGGCGAGCAGACAAACTGACTTGCCATCCCTGCCTGCGGAGAGAACTGCCACTTCAGGACTAGTCTGCTTAAGGACACTATGTTAGCCAAGAGGGCGGGAGCTGGACATGACGTAAATACAACACTGGAATTAAGGAGCAAACAAATTGCCTACCACAGAATTAGACCTCCACCCCTCCACTTTTCACTGACCCTTCCTTATCTCTTTTAGCCTTTCAGAGTGACTGGACTGTTTGGACATTTGTTCACATCGTGATTTTTTTTCTCTTAAACTATCTAAGTAGCTAAATTGGTTCCTTGTGAAGAAGAACTAATTTTTCTGTTTACATTTCACATGATTTACTTAATCTTGCATTACCTATAAGTGCTTGCTTTTCTGCAGATTTTGCTACTTTTGTTTCCAAGCAGCATATCACATTCATCTCCCTTCCCTCATAGCCTAGTTCCAGGTTCTCCAGCGCCACAAAGTCATACAAATGGCAATAGCGCTATGCAAATTCTCTTTGAGGACCTCTTGCAGGCCCCTTACCGTCCTCAGGGGTTTACGCGGTGCTCCTCTGCCATAATGTCCGGTTACCGCTTCGCTCGAGGGCGTCGTGCTTGCGCTTCGAGGCTGCGCCATCGTGGCGCCTGTCTCTGTTCGGGCATGCTTCGCGGGGTCAGTCACTTGGTGTGACATGCTCCTTCCTTGCGGTGCGATGTGGTGTCCAGACATGTGTAACCTGTCATCGGAGCACATGTTGCAGTGGCAGCTTGCCACTTGGAGTGTGCGACTCTCCTCTAGCCTGTGCTGGGCCTCTGGTGACTCCATTGTGCTGTCAGCTTCTGGGTGCCTGCGTCGGCGCACCTCGAACTCCGCGCTCTTGGTCATTTGCGGTGGCCTCTTCTGGCGCTTGGCGTGCATGCTCCTCTTTCTGGTGGTGGTGGCCGGTCACCACCAGGGGTCTGTGGTGCCATTTCTTCGCTTGTGGTGGCATCTGACAGCCACTCGGGGGTAAGTGTACAGTGCACTTTCTTTATAGCTGTAGTGGGTGTCGCCGTCTGGCTGAAGCAGTTAGTCTATGTCCTGGGGTGCTTTGGACTTCTTGGGGTCCTTGTTGGGGCATGGAAGCATTAGCACTGCAGCGTACTACTTCTCCTATGCCGCCTTGGCTTTACTGACTGTGCAGGTGACTTCACCAATCCTGCTGCGAGTGTGGTGCAAGCTGTGCTGAGGTGCCATGCCGGTCCTAGGATGCTTGATTCCGGTCCAGGGAAGACATGGCTTGGCAGTTCGGGCTGGACTGTTCCCATGAGGCACAGGGTCAAGACTGATTTGCATATGGCCATGTCTAAACTGGGGTGGTGTAGTGGGCAAAAGAACGATGGATTTAACCCAGATCTCTTGACTGGGGGAGAATGTATGCATTGTCAGCATTCCGTCCATCATTTGTTTGTTGTAACGCTTTTCGCCCTAAGTGGGATGGGTATTCCCAGACGTGGGACCCGTGCTCACTACGCCACTGGAGTCAAACTATCCTGGCTGATGACGGCTGATAGCCAGAAACCGGTCCTAGGATGCTTGATTCCGGTCCAGGGAAGACATGGCTTGGCAGTTCGGGCTGGACTGTTCCCATGAGGCACAGGGTCAAGACTGATTTGCATATGGCCATGTCTAAACTGGGGTGGTGTAGTGGGCAAAAGAACGATGGATTTAACCCAAATCTCTTGACTGGGGGAGAATGTATGCATTGTCAGCATTCCGTCCATCATTTGTTTGTTGTAACGCTTTTCGCCCTAAGTGGGATGGGTATTCCTAGAAGTGGGACCCGTGCTCACTACGCCACTGGAGTCAAACTATCCTGGCTGATGACGGCTGATAGCCAGAAACCGGCCCTAGGATGCTTGATTCCGGTCCAGGGAAGACATGGCTTGGCAGTTCGGGCTGGACTGTTCCCATGAGGCACAGGGTCAAGACTGATTTGCATATGGCCATGTCTGAACTGGGGTGGTGTAGTGGGCAAAAGAACGATGGATTTAACCCAGATCTCTTGACTGGGGGAGAATGTATGCATTGTCAGCATTCCGTCCATCATTTGTTTGTTGTAACGCTTTTCGCCCTAAGTGGGATGGGTATTCCCAGACGTGGGACCCGTGCTCACTACGCCACTGGAGTCAAACTATCCTGGCTGATGACGGCTGATAGCCAGAAACCGGTCCTAGGATGCTTGATTCCGGTCCAGGGAAGACATGGCTTGGCAGTTCGGGCTGGACTGTTCCCATGAGGCACAGGGTCAAGACTGATTTGCATATGGCCATGTCTAAACTGGGGTGGTGTAGTGGGCAAAAGAACGATGGATTTAACCCAGATCTCTTGACTGGGGGAGAATGTATGCATTGTCAGCATTCCGTCCATCATTTGTTTGTTGTAACGCTTTTCGCCCTAAGTGGGATGGGTATTCCCAGACGTGGGACCCGTGCTCACTACGCCACTGGAGTCAAACTATCCTGGCTGATGACGGCTGATAGCCAGAAACCGGTCCTAGGATGCTTGATTCCGGTCCAGGGAAGACATGGCTTGGCAGTTCGGGCTGGACTGTTCCCATGAGGCACAGGGTCAAGACTGATTTGCATATGGCCATGTCTAAACTGGGGTGGTTTAGTGGGCAAAAGAACGATGGATTTAATCCAGATCTCTTGACTGGGGGAGAATGTATGCATTGTCAGCATTCCGTCCATCATTTGTTTGTTATAGAGGTGCCATGTCATGCACCACCACCAGGGGCGCTATTGCTATTGTTCAGGTGCTGGGCCGGCTTACTGCCACTGCGGAGCCATGCTGGGGTGACGATGCAGGTGTGGGGACGTGTGCGGTGCTGGTATGCCCCAATCGTCACAGGATGCTCTCTACCGTCTGGCTTTTCTCTTCAGTAAGTGGTGCTGCCTCTTTGACATTGGATGCCATTCCTTTCTTTTGTTGCACCATCGGACATCTTTCAACTTGCTGAGGTCATGTGTGTGTATCTTGCTGGCTGGTGGCCTGTGGAGCAGGGCCCTTGAAGGGACTGACTGTCTTTGGCCGCAGTGTGGGAGCTGGGAACACTGTGTAGTTCAGTTTGTGCTAGGGTAAAGTTGGCTGTACCTTTTAATTGTGTGTGGTTACAGTTCCCTTTTTTTTTCTTTTGCAAGTGTTTCACCTCAGCTGCTAAAACACTGTCTGCAAGGGCGTACTGATGGCCGTTTTGCCTCATGGAGAAAAGCTTGTACCGGTGCTTCTTTACAAAAATACAGTACCACTCACCCTCACTAGGTGTCACTGCAGTGTGGTGCGGACCGCACCGGGTGACACCCTCACATGGGGTGACACCAAAGGGCCGGTGTGTGTGCAGAGGAACGCAACCCGCGCGCAACGCAACCTAACTTGCTTTCAGGAGGAGGAGGTGCCTGTGCCCAGTCACAGTGCGCACTGTCTCCTCCTCCACCGCGTCTGCGCGCCTCGGCATCGTCACTAGAGGGGTGCAGTGATCCTAAATTTGAATCCGGCCCGGGCCGGGAATCCCGCATGCGCATTGGGCCCTAAGCGGACGGGACTCTGCATCACGAGGGTCGAGGAGGAGGTCTCAGCAGGTTTGCCACCGACCGTCGTAGTCCCCCCCCCACATGGAGCCGCTGAGGGCATCGTCAGCATGGTAAATTAAGTTGCTATTGGACAATTGCATGTTATGTCCCAGATACTTGTAGAGACTTTTTTGCCAGAAGTCTGGCTCCACTGAGACATTAGCGTACCTGTACACTACAGCCTGGTTTGGCGGACCCTGTCGAGGACTTGTATCTGATTTCTGGTTGGTTGACCTGAAACATTACCAGTGTGAATGCGCTTAACATATGGCTGTTGTGTTTATGTTTGGTGTTATGTGAGGTCTTTGCATTTCAGGTATTTGGCGTTTGGGAATGCTGGCATGTGCATTACCCCTCTCAGAGTATGTACATGGGGTAACTGAGAGTATGAGGTCTTATTTGAGTCCACAATGCCATTAACAAGATAACCGGTGTGGTGTAGGGTGTATATCCTTCTGCATGCTGTTGTGATGGCTTTAATGCTCCACTATAGGAATATTTGTGCTGTTGCTGGCAGGGTGCGCATGATGCGAGGTACACATGCCTCATATCTTCTTAAACTAAGATAAACGCGAGTGGGCGGATTTAGAGCTCTGAAGACACAAGAGGGAAATATTTATGACATTTCCGGGTTGGAATTGGATAGACCTTTGAGATTTCCACAAGTAATTTCCCGATCTGTGCGCACCCACTTGGCTTGATTGCAGAAATAGTGACTGACCCCTAAACTGCTTCCTGACCCCATCCCCCAGCTGGCAGATCATGGTGGTCAAGCCGCGGTTATGCGGATCTCCGCTCGTGTCTGTACCTCGAAGGGTGTTATACTGTGTGTATCTCTTCTTGTAAATAACTTCAGGCCTCAGTCACACCTGCTAGCGCTGCAGTTCTTCTCTAGTCTGACTCTTACTGAAAATAGTGGCTGCCTGCAAGACGGGGTTCTCACTCACTCTCTTTCCTCTCCTTTCTTTTATTTGCTTCCCTGTGAAATGGTTCCAAAAAAGAAAATCACTTTTGCTGGAATGGAAATCAATGTCGTATTTTTCTGACATTTAATTCCAAAGGGCAGCATCGTGAATAAAAGTTTAAAAATATGAAAAATGAATAACTAAATAATATAAGACAGAGTGGTAGCAAACTGGCCAGATTTATTGTATTCACACCCAAACACATTAGCGCCACTTTTACAGAGTTTGCCAGTGAAGCGCTATTTTTGTTGTCTTGGCTTTGTTTTCCCTGGGCTTAGAACTAGTGCACCAATCCTGGAGGTACATGCAATGTGAGGATTGAAAAACAAAATTTGTACTGCTGCTCTGCATCTAGGGATGTTGTCTTTTTTTACCATACTGCTTACGTTTTGTAAGGATATAAGCAATGGCCATTGAAATAGGTCCATTCAGGGCCCTGTAGTCATGTCCTTAACTTTTCAGACAAAAGCACTCACTGATTTCTGAACAGTGAGTGTAAAAGCGTTAAGGTAACCATGTTGTTCCTGCTTACATTTCACATGGTTTGTGAAATTTTGCATCCCCTATGATTGTTTGCTTTTTCCAGGATGCTGTCACTTTTTTTTGTTGTAAATGTAGGCCACATATTGCTCTTGCCCAGTGTGTAATTTCAATTGAGCCGCATCCAGGTGTTTATAGCTGGCAACAATTGGGTTGTAGTTGAAGGCAGTGTGAGTTTTTCTCAGTGGGGCAGAATGATGTTCAGTGTGGGGAAGAGGATGTGGCACTATGGCCAGAGCTGCTGAATTTGGAACTGGGGAACCAGGTTCAGCCTTCATGACCAGTCCATCAGACCACTCTACTGAGAGAGCACTATCTCATGCTAGACCTTATATTAGAAGCCCCGGTGTCGTAGCACCAGCAGGGAGACCGTAGCATGACAAGTGTAGGTTAACTTTCAAGGCTTGTCCACCACTATTCATACTGAAGTTCACCTCCAGTCTTGAGGGCGGGCCTATGAAGCAGCACACCCTAGAACAACAGTGACCCTGTCACTGAGATCACAGGACCCTTGATAAGGGCCAGCTCTAGGGTGGCGCAACCACTGTGACCGCAGCAGGTGCTGACTTTAGGTGGAGGCATCATTTTTGCAAGTATATTATGGTTTTAAAAGTGCTTGCTGCCTCCTTCCTGGCCTCCAGTAATTTTCGGTAACAATAAAAATGTCATGATGACTCTGGTGATTAATGTTCTACGTAGAGAGAGATCGGAATTTTGTCTAATGGAAAATTTGACTCATGGAAAGGTAGCTCAGAGGGTTAATGTATCTGCTGCAAAGAATATGTACCATGCAGATCACAAGGTGCACATAATGTAAATAGGCCAGTGGGCTACTGCTTTTGTCAGAGAGATCCTTTTGTTACTTGCAGTTTATAAGTTAAAATCCTAACATAGAACAGTGAGCTATTAACTGTCATCTACTCTGCAGCAACACAAGTCACATTTTTTATTAACTTTTGATACGTTTGAGCTACAATTTATTAGTTTAAATGGTCAGATCATGCTGCAGATCTTGCATTATGAGGCAAATATGGCAGAGCCATTATTATTTAGAAAACATTTGCAAACTAGGATTTTTAGCCATTCATGTTTGAACTGCTATTTTGGAAAAGGGAGAAATGCTGATGACAGAAACTCCATGGCTCGGAGACAAATGGCTTGGGCTTCCACATTTTATCGTATTTGGGGACATTCTGTGATTAGAAGCATATCCCACTTTGTGAATACATTTTACTGTCAATAACTCATTATAACCTTAAATAATCATGTGTATCCATTGGTTGATAAAACTGGGCAGTGAAACCAAACAAATACAAAAAATTGGGATGTTTGCGCATTCTGGCCACGCCTCTGGCACTGCCCACTGATCCAATCCTTGGGTTATTCCCGCCCTCTGATTCTCCGCCCAAAGTTCCCCTACTTTTTTTCCCCACTTCGACCACTGATATATTGTGTTTCTGGATAGTGGGAACACCACACCAGTAAAAAGTACCATACCTATGATATTATAAATTCCAATAAACTGTTGACCAGCAGGTAGCCCACTGTACAACCTGATTAATCAGTCATTATCACACTGTAGTTAACAGGCACATTTTGTAAATATAGGACCTACATTTACAAACGTTACGAAGGATTCTGTATGGTCCCGTTATTTGCCAACTGTGTCCACTGGCGGACTCGGAGCGGAGGAGGTCCATGCGGTAAGTCGTGAGGGGGTGACACCATAAGTTACCCGCACCGGGTGACACCAACCCTAGTGACGCCACTGCACAGGAATGCCGGTACCGGGCAGCTTGCTGCTTTGGCAAGGTGCCACAACTCAGCAGCTAGGTGGTGCTGCAATGAATCCGTTTGTGCTCTAGGAGCTCAGGCAGGCCCATTGCGGGAAGGGGCTGAGAATGCAGATGCTGGTGCAGTAAGGCGGCTCCTATCATGTCTTTTCCTCATTTGCGGTCATTGTGGATTCACTGGCTTTTGTTATGCACTTTAGTACTTATATTGCATTTACATTACTTTGATTGTTATGGCTGATGCCAAAACAATAAAGCCCTGCATACCTTCAGCTATAGTGGGGCTGTGCTCGTGGCGATTCCTATGCCCAGCTGGGATAGAAAGCGGTCTTGGGATAGACTGTTCCACAGTAATGGAGCCTGCTTCTCTTCTAGCTCCTCCTGTATGCCCTTCTAGCGCACTACTGTCACGTGCCGCATCACAGCGGTCACTTGCGCATTACCTCCTTGTGATCCGTTCGCATGTATCGGGCTTCTCTGTCCAACCTTCCTTTGATTTTTTAAAACTAATTGTCGGCTTGAGCACGCGAGACTTTCGCTTCTCTGTTGGTCTTTCTCTACCCCATACGTGCCCGGTCTCCCTTCCCATCTCTCCATTCTATCTCACTCTTTACTGCCCCGTCCCTCTCTTTCGTTTCTTTTATGTTCTCCTTCATGTTTCGCTCCTTTCATGTGGTTCTCTTATGTCACACTCTTTCTCGCTTTTCTTTTTCATTCTTTCTTTTCTCCCATCTCCTGCTCTTATCTCGCGCAAGTTCGCTGTCTTCCGCTCTTTTCCACCGATTCGTTAGGTAGTTTCTCTCTCCTTTCTCGTTCATTCTCTTCCTCCAGCTCATCTGCTATTGATTTTTTCTCCTCCACTCTAACTTTAAATTCCTCTATCTATTTTTCTCTTCTCTTTCATTCTCTCTCACTCTTCGCTACTTAGTAAGCGTTCTATAAATACAAATACTTACCTCTTTCGCCCTTTCCCTGGCTATCCTCACCCTTGTTTCGCCTTCCATTGTACCATTTGCCGGCACTCTACCGACCCCTAGAACTCTTGCAGACTTTAGCTCTTTCCTTCTCACTACCCCTCTACCATCTCCTTATCTTTCAGTTCCTCATCCCTTCTCGCTTTCTTTTATGTTTTGCCCTATTTCTCCCGACACCTTTCTCCTTCACTTTTTTCTTCCAGTCACCCTTTTCGGGCGCTGCGGCAATGCGGCCTTCAGGAGCCCTCCATGGCGGCGCCAAATCCTGGTGGGCTCGGCTCAGGTCTCCTGGGCCCCCGGCGCAGCACCCCGGCCATGAGCAGTATGCAGGGTAAGGCCGGTCAGTGAGCTTTATTCCTTTCTCTGTCTGTGAACGTGCGGCAGCACAGCTCATCTCCATGTTTGTATATAGACATGGCTGGGGTTATTCCTACATAGTATAAACTAACTTCTTTGTATGCCGATCTGTGGCACTCTTTTTAGGTCCTCTTCTCTCTCTGGCCCCCCCCCCCCCCCCCACTCTTTTTTTTTTTTTACTTTAATAAGCGCGGCGCCGTCTTCACGGACACCGCTCTATGCAATGCAATAGGTGTTGCTTTTGGTATTGCAAATAACGATGCCTTTTAAGTTTTTTTTAAAGGCATTGCCATTTACAATGTCATTAGCTCAAAATAATGTCATTGCGAGACCTATTGCATTGTAAATGCTTGTTTCTATTTTTAGCTGTACAAAGTTTGAAAAAATGCAAGGTTTTTGGAATGGGAGGCGGAGAGGGCCTTAAACAGACCAATTTTGAGTAACGATGCCCGAGAGAATGGCTTTCGGGAATGCCTGAAAACTGGCTCATCAATACTCTACTACCAATAAAACAAATCCCGAGCAAAACGACATACTGACTAACTCCAAAAGAAAACGTTTGCTGAGGACAACATTTAATCCTGTCACAAGCTGTAAACGTTTGTTAAAAGCCTTTCCTATGGTGCCCTCTAGTGGTGATAGTTCTAAAGTGCATCGATTCCTGGGCGTCAATTAGCGGCGGTACAGTGTTTCGCCTCAATAACACCTTTGGGACCAAATAAAATTGTTCTTATTAGCAAAATGTCCTTATAGCAGCAATTATTTCTTAAGAAATGCATAAAAGCAGTACCTCCAAGCAGATTGTTCTTAAAGCAAGAGCTGTTAGAAGTGGCACTCACTTTATTTAGAAGGACGCGGTCCCTCCTGAAAAGACTCTCGCCGTGATCCGACTCGAGCAGTGGCTAATGAGGGGGACCTTTACTGCTAATTAATGACCGAGTGCGCTGAAGGCCTGCAGCAAACAGCGCCTTCAGGTTATATTAATGAACAGCACTGGTGCATGCGTGCGGCACTTGCTCTATGTTGAAAGGGGGCTTGTGCCTTGTTAGGCCACTTGGACACTGGGAGGCCTTAGTGCACGCACTGTGCCCTCAGCCGCCTGGAGGGGCCATCACTCTCAGATACCTACAGGAGAGCATGTTGGCATTTAAAGAAGACCAATCATCAAAAAGTGCGACCGAAGTGCTTTATCCAGTACTTATGACTTATCGCAAATGCTTATAGCTTGTATGAAGGTAAATCAACCCACTCTTGCTGCCGAAACGTCACCATTTCTCCCCGCACCCGTTTGAGGTACATAACTCTCGAATCTACCGCTCCTGTCCTCCCCTAAACCCCATCTTCCTTTCCCCCGATTTTCAGGACTCTGGTGGCGCAGCCACGTTCGTGCGCTGTAAATAACATCACAAACCCCTCAGGCAACAATCTGCTTTGCCAACCCCTCCCAGTAGTACGCCGCTGGACCATTTGATACTGTCAGAGCGAAACTTGCCACCCACCATCTGGTCCCCTCCAAATCTGAACCCACACTACTGACCCGCCACACAGCACAGGTTATCTATGAACCGCTCCATACGCTGCCCAGCAAATGGGTTGTAGCAGTGCTGATAAGAGTAGGTACTCGTCCTTTCAAATTAAAGAAGTGAAAGTACTCACTACTGGACAATGCCTGCCCAATTAAGAGCACCAAGGGCCTCATTTTTTTTCTGCGATGTCCTACGCCAATTCAAAAGGCAAGATACGGTGCATTCCTGCCCTTTCACCCAGCGCAAAATTTGTTGCCTAGCGCCAACGCAGGCACCCTTGCACCATGGGGCAAGTCTGGTGCAAGGGTGGCAGGATTGTTTTTGTGCAGGAAGGGACACCTTCATGACTGTGTGTTCGAATCCCTCCTGAGGCGGAAGCCGGGAGGGCGCTGTGCTACTTTGTAAACATTTTATGTTCCTTGTATTTTAAAACTGCTTTGCCTACTTAGCTTGACCAGCTTGATCTACTAAGCGTTATTCTAAAAATTGTTGTAGTGATCAGCTTGATACAAATATACTTTTATTTTAATGCTGTGTGTAACGATCGACTTGACTCACTAAGCCTTTTAAATTTGCACTTCACACTTTGTTATCCCCCCGCTCAGCTTGGACCTCTCAGCGCGGTCTCAGCACCTCCCCACCCTCGTATTCTCACACTTACCGGGTCCGTCCCAGCCGACTCAGGCGCTGAGGACATTTCTCCATCCCCGGGCGAGATCTAAACCGTGGCGGCCATCTTAGGTTGGGGAAAGCGTCAGACGCTTCCCAGTGGACAGCATAAAAGAGGAAGGGCATGCCTCCGTGCAGCGGACGCGAGCAGCTTTCGCGCCGGGTCCGCACCGGAGTCGTGCCAGAGTCCTGCCCGTATGCGCCCGTCAGCGCCAGGGAGGCACCAGGGGCCAGGCATACCACTCCCCAAAATATAGATCCAGGTATTTCTAGGGAATTCATACTTTCTCTCAATAATCACTCTATACATTGTTACAATGTTCTGAACCCTGACACATGGGTAGACCTAGTCGGCTGTCAGCTCTGTAAAGCTACATTTGCCCCAGAGCCAGCACCCAATGATAAACCGCGGCCTATTGTCCTGCAAGGGGGGCTCATTAACGCTTGGTCTCTGTGCAAGAATGCTCTACACATCCATGACCTGATCATGGAGGGGGATTTAGATTGGCTCCTTATCACAGAAACCTGGCTAAAGGCCTGGTGCAATCCGGATATAGCAGTGGCCCTCCCGCAAGGCTTCTTAATTCAACATCTGGATAGGCAGAAGAAACGGGGAGGAGGGCTGGCCATCATCTATCGTGACACCATGAAATGTACCACGTATGAGCTACCAGATATCCAGGGTGCAGAGGCCATGGCCTTCTGTTGAAATATCCATGATTCTTTTATGTTCTCCGGTGCCCTGGTGTACCGTCCCCCGGGCCAACCCAAAGATTTCCTGGAAAGCATTGGTGATGTTCTGAGCGAGCTCACGCTCAGATTTGCTCACTTTACGCTGCTTGGAGATCTCAATCTCCATCTAGACTCCCCGGAAGGACCAGGGGTAGCCTGTTTCATGGACATAATCAGCGTCCTCGGCCTTAAACTGATGACGCAGGAACCTACTCATACCACAGGCCACATACTAGACTGTATTTGCTCCAACTCAGACGCTTTGACGATCAAACCCCCTAGCATCCAAACCTGGTCAGATCATAAATCTGTCCCATTTGACCTGTCACTGGGAAACAATGCTCCAAGGAAAACCACTAGGAAAATAACCAGGAGTTCCAAACCTGACTGGAAAATATCACTTACCCAGCCAGATCTCTTAGGGAAAGCAATAAAGAGCAAACCCACACTAACTGGCCACACCTCGACAGACAACCAGCTGTTCTGTGAATGGATCATGTCACTTAGCAAGCCCTCAGATCCAACGAGCTCAAAAAACAATTCACGCGGTATGAAAAATAAAAAGAGTGCCCCATGGTTCTCACAAGCGTTAAAAGTGGAATTAGGCGAAGTTAGAACGTTGGAACGAAGGTGGCGTAGAAACTATGAGGCCAACGATTGTAACATCTATAAAGCAGCCCGGAGGCAGTACCATGCTTCAATTAAGCTGGCAAAAAAAGCCTATTACCTAGAGGCGATTTCCTCTTCTGATAATGGACAGAAAGAAATCTTTAAGATCGTAAATAGTTTCACCAACCCCAGAGCCCTCTTACAGGTAATCCCACCATCCTTGCCCCTCTGTAACTCCATTGCCAACTACTTTGAAAAGAAAATCCTAGACATCGTCAAGGACTTTCCAAAACCGATACTGACCGCCTCAGAAACTGAAAGGAGGGAGTCAATCAAGGAAAACACCAATATGCCCTGCTTTAACGCATTTGACCCCATCTCCTTAGAGGAGTCTCATCAGGCCATTCTATTGAGTAAGTCCGGATCTCCTTTCGACCCCTGCCCCCCTTCGTTCCTACAAGCCTTGGTTAATGAGGTGAACCCCATCATCAACAGCATTATCAATTCCTCACTCTCCTCGGCTGAAATCCCTAGCGAATGGAAACTAGCAGCCGTCAAGCCCCTCCAAAAGAAACCCCTGTCTGATCCGACTATCCTCTCCAACCTACGTCCCATTTCGCTGCTCCCTCTGTTGTTTAAACTGACTGAAGCATTTGTCAACAAACAACTCACAACATTTTTGGAAGAAAATAACATCCTGCATGCCAACCAATCTGGCTTCAGGGCCAAACACTCAACCGAATCCGCCCTTCTATTCACGGCAGAGACCCTGCGAACGGCCATGGACCAAGGGAAAAAGGCCGTCCTGATCTTACTTGATCTGTCGGCGGCCTTCGACACGGTCTCGCACACTATCCTGAGTGACCATCTATTTAACTCAGGGATAAGAGAGGTAGTGCTGACATGGTTCAAAAATTATCTTGGCCAAAGACGTCAAGTCACTGTACTAGGGGAATTCAGCTCTGAGGAAAAATATATCAGCGCAAGGGTCCCTCAGGGCTCTAGTCTGAGCCCTGTACTTTTCAATCTATACATGGTCCCCCTGATTGAGCTTATTTCCTCCTATCAGATCAGCACAATATCATACGCTGATGATACACAGCTCATCCTGGTGCTGGACAGAGAGCTGCCTGGAGCTGAAGAAAACCTCAAAAACTGCCTCACTGCTACTTTCGAGTGGATGAAGTGCAACCACCTCAAATGTAATTCGGGGAAAACCGAAATCCTGCCTTTCGGTCCACAAAATCTGTTCTCGCCCAAACAGTGGTTGGCTGAAGATGCCGAAGCTCCCTCAAACACCATCTCCTCTGCCCGTAACTTAGGTATTAAGTTCGATGACGCTCTGTCATTTAAGCAACAAGCAGTGGTCGTGGCCGGCACCTGTTTTCACATCATCAGAACCCTCAGAAAGTTTTTTGACCTCCTCCCCCTCCCAGCAAAAAAACGGTAGCGGTTGCACTCATAACATCTAGACTGGACTACTGCAATAGCCTGTATGCAGGAGCAAATAAATCCGTGCTCCACAGACTGCAGATGGTCCAGCACGCAACCGCCCGCCAGGTCCTTGGCTGGCCTAGGAAGTCATCTGCTTCAGCTGCACTCAATGCCCTTCATTGGTTACCAATACATAAGCGTATCTTATTCAAAATCCTGGTTATCACTTTTAGAGCCTTTCACTTACAGGGGCCCAGGTATCTGTCGAATGGCTTCAGACGCTATCTGCCTGCGCGTAGCCTAAGGTCCTCCAATCAAAACCTACTAGTGACCCCTAAATTTAGGCTCACCAATAAGGGTGGGAAATCCCTGGCTGTCATTGGTTCCAGGGCGAGGAACAAACTGCCACCACAGCTTTGGCAAATCTCAACAGAAAGGCTCTTCAGGAAAGCCCTGAAGGCCTGGGTTTTCTCCCTTACAGACACCGCCTGTAAAGCCCTAGTATAAAGTGTACAGGACCCTTCGAACGACATCAGTTAGCCAACATGTTCCACCTAGGTTGGCACCAAGCGCCAAGATGCTCCTTGGAGTGATAGCTGCGCTATACAAATGTATTTTCCATTCCATTCCATTCCAAAAACAATCAATGGAGGCTTTTTCCTCTTTCTATGTGTACTATAAAATACGAGGAAAAAGAAAGATATTTCTCCTTGTTATGCCTCGCCCGGGAGTGAGTGGAGTTTTGATGCATTCCCAGGTTTACAAATCCTTGTAAATCTGGGAATGTGTCAAAACGCATGGGTATTGCGTGTGAAACCCCATGGAATGCCCCCCTAATGCAGTGTAAGGCAATGCAGTGACTTACTCTGTGTTTATTTACACCATATCTACAAGGCCATGAAAAGCCATGCAAAGTGGCTTTGCGCGGCTTTGTAGCTATGGGTCTGCTTCACAGGGGGCCTGGCTAAACAAAAACAAAAAAAAAAGCTAATATGATTGGGAACTTCTGAACCATGATGAAATAAGACTCTGAAAATAAATCAGGCACTATAGAAATTGAATCCACAACTCACAAAAAAACCTTTACACAACATTGTGTTGATATCTTAACTTCACACCAAGCATTTTTCGAAGTAGGCAAGGAATTATATAGTGCAAACTCGACCTGAAGGTACTGGAGCACTTTACACGAGCACCAGTTACATTACACAAGGAAACATTAATTTTTTTAGGCCTGGGGACATTAACGGGCAGATTTACGAGCCTCTTGCAACAGTTTTAAGCCACCGTTGCGTCACTTTTGTGATGCAGCGGCGGTGTAAACAATGCGCCACTATGTGCCATATTTACAACGTGACGCATCTAGTGAGATGCATCACATTGTAAAGCCCTGCGCTACATTATACCTGCGTCAGGTTTAATGTGCACAGGGCAGGCGTTCCGTCGCAAGGAAGCCCCGTAAAAGTGACGCAGTGAAATCTACAAGATTTCACGGAGTCACTTTTACGTCCCAGCTGCGTCAAATCGTAAGGAGTGACGCAGCATATAAGGTATAGGGCATCCCTGAGCAGTGCTGGAGTTGCTTTGTGCTTGCGACACAACTTCAACACTGCGTCACCCTTGCGGTGACAGATGCGTCATGCATCTGTCTATCCTTGCACCATGGTGCGCCGCATTATAAATGCGGAGCATCCATGTTGGCGCACGGTAATTTTTGAGTCACGCAAAATAACTGACGCATCCCTGCTAATATGCAGGGATGCGCCAGTTATTGTAAATCTGCCCCTAAGTGATTTGCTCAGCTTCACAGGATGATGAGCCGATGCCGAGACTCAAATCGTTATGCCACATCCTTACTCCTAGGATGATTATCTTTCTCCATACAATGTAGTAAACTTACGGAACACTTTAGAACCAAAATAAGCACGAAACACACCAATACTTCATCAGTTAACATCAATGGATGTCCTTTGCAGGTCGCCAGGGGTTGAAATTGCGACCCCTAGCTACAGGTTTGTAACGCAGGGTCCTGCAGTCCCTGCAGTGCAGGGGGCGAGAGAGGCCTCATTCAGCCCAATGCCAAAGCAAATTTATGAAAATGGGAAGTTTAGGGGCCTCTAATCATATTTTGGGGGGAGAGCATCATTTTGAGTTAAAAGACTGACTGCTTGGCATGCTCCCTTGTGACCTCTGGCACTGCTTTTTTTGCTCCTCAGCTAAGATTAGTCCCAGTAACACCGGGGTGCCTCTGCATTTCTTATTTTCTGCTTGTTTTTCATTATACTATCAGTGAGTATTATTCTAGAATTCACTATTAGTGTAATAAAAAATGAAGCACACTTAGCGGGAAGAGGACCTTATGGTGACGGAGGTTCGAAGAAAAATAGTTTTAAATATATGTTGCGTGCATGCTTGCTGGTGACAGCGTGTTCATGTGAGAGAGCGTGTGTATGTGAGCTGAGCATGTGTGTCTGTATGGGTAAGCATATGTGTGTGTGTAAGAGGCGGTGACAAGTAGTGAGTAAAATTAAGACTCCGGTTCACGGCCGACCGGAGTAATGTAAATAAATAAATAAAACGAATTTGATTGCGCGCGCTGCATCGCCATTGGGCGTTTTAGCTCGCGCAATGACATTCGTTTTATTTAATTATTTATGTACATTACTCGGGTCGGCCGTGAGCCGGAGTTTACTCCCCCTCACCCTGCCCATCTGCCCCGCCCCGCAGAAATCCCTCCAGGATCCGCTACTGGTAAAATTAAGGCCCAGATTTACTATCTTTGATGCAAGGAAACACTGCACCACAGTTGCTGTGCTGCCTTGAATCAAAAGGAGAGAGGAAAGATGCATCATATCTGCTAAGATATGTTGCATTTTTTCTCTCTCCGTGCGCTGATTCACTTTTGGCAGCCATGTGCCAGCACACAAACCTTTGCTCCTTAATACAAGGCTGCACACATTCTCTGATTTGTACTAGTCCCTACTAGTAGAAAATCATGCTTTAAGGCTTTTCCCACTTTCTATAGGTGCTGTACAATGCAACACACATGCAAAGTTGGAAAAACAAGTAGAATTGAAAACATTTCTCCTCGTTATACCTGCCTCAAGAAGATATAAGATTATCCTGCAAATTCCTGTCAATTAATATTTGTAGATAGGAATTTGGGTCAAAGCCCATGGGTTGTGGCAAGAGAAGCCAACACCCTGCCACATATGGCCTTCGGCTGTGCACAGCAGGGGTTTGGCTGAAGGGCCTGGCCTGCCACCAGGCGCAGAATCTAACCCGCCTAAGGCAGCCAAAACCCCGGCATAAACGGCCTTTGGCTGTGTGCAGTGTGGGGTTGGTTGTGGTGCCAGGCCCTCCATGCATATTTTAAAGAACAAAGGTCCTTAGCATAAGAGTAAATAGTGAAAGCATTTCTACATAGACTACAATGAGCACTATGAGTAGTCTTCCAATGTCCAGCCGGACAAAGGAACATTTATTCAAACAAATACAAGGGGAATGAACGGAATAAGGGAAACAACAAGGGTGGAAAAAGGCACAATCCTGTACCGAGCTTGGAAGTAAAGGGATGGAAAGAATGGAAACAAGTAAGAAATAACAGGCAAAGAAATTAGTTGATTGAAGAGCAAAGGGTGGCTTACATTACACAATAATCTTAAGTAAGCTCATACCAACAAACAACACAACATAATTTACACAGTGGTGAAATTGTGGTGTTTGCTAAATAAGTCGACGATTCGATCCCTAGTTCTTAATATTGTGGGATCATCATCAGGACTAGAATGTGAACTATTGCCTGATAAGTTGTTTGAAACAGCCTGTAAAGTTTTAAAACAGGAAAAAAGGGAAAAAAAGAAGAAAATATAAAAGATTTAAACAATTATTACGGTCCACCATTCGTTGAGCATATCTAGTAGACAACCGTTCGGATAATGTAGAGCATATATACATATGATTTAAGAAGAAAGTGAGGTGAGCGTGGTGCACAACATGCGAACAAGAATGACAACGTTGCTGTGTACTGCAACACACAGTCCGAGTGGAAGACGCATAGGGTCAACGACGGCGAATAAGCCACATTGGATGTGTAATTGCCCAGTGTTGGCAGTGAGAGGAGTGTCAAGAGGGCGTATGCGGGTGGAGAAGGGTGGTGTCGAGCCTGCATGGAGATGGAACAAGAGGGTGCTTAGTGCCGTTCCGAGATATAACGTTGTGGATGATGACAAAAATTGCGGAGTGTGGTGGTATGACAAGAAGCGGCGCGGTGTTGGTGGTACATGCTCGCTAGAAAACTTGGTGCGCTCAGATATATAGCGTTATGGATGATGACAAAAGTTGCGGGGTGTAGTGGTGTGACAAGAAGCGGCGCAGTGATGGCGGTACAAGCTCGCAAGCAACCATAGTGCGCTGACCTCTCGAGTGGCTCTGCGGGTGCCTGATGCAAAGAGGGGGGTCCGTGAGTGTCTCAGGATGGACCTAAGGGAGGAAGGGGGGTATGAAGTAAACCTGGCAATGAAGAGTAAAAAATGGGAAAGCCGGAGGCGGGCCGTGTGTTTACCTCGGGTGGAGCGAGACCTGGTCCGTAGAATGCCGGACTGGCACCAAGGTGGGCGAAGGCAATGCGATAATGGCACAGGGGGGATCCAGCAGGCGCTGTGGAGTGCTGGAGCTGAGGGAGGGAAGGGTAGTTAGAAGGGGGAAGGCGGTATGCATGGGACTGCGGAGTACAGTAGCATTGTGTAGCGTGGGCTTACCTTAGTGAAGTGAGTGGAAGCGCGGGAGTCCGGAGCGAGTTGTCCTTCAGGCCTGATTGAATAGTGGGCTTTGGAAGGAGTTCGAGCAGCGGCAATGGCTGTGGACCGGTACGGGACCGGAGCTAGAAGAGCGTGAGAGGGTAGTTAGTGGGGAGGAGACTGGAGCAAGGATTGGCTCTGGCGGGTAGAGACTCTAGTATTGGCTTACCTCAGGAGTCGCCGGAGGCCGGAGGGAGCAAGAGTCTGCTGTTCCTTGAGGCGTGATAGCAAGGAATCTGCGGGGTGGCTGGTGTGTTAAGTAGGCGGCATGGCCAGGGACAAGGGGAAAAGACACAGAAGGAGGACTATGGAAACAATCAAGTCGGCCGAAAACGGTGGCCATGATGGAGAGGAGTGCTGCAGTGGCAGACATCTTGTAATGGTGAAAATGAAGTGAAGGCTACAGACAGCCGTGTAGTATGGTGCTTTGGTGCACATGCTTGGATAATAAAGAACTGTTCAATACATATTAACAATTTAAGTGATGCATTACTGACCATGGTAAATAGAAGCATATACTTGGTGATAACAGTTGTATTAGAGTTGGGAAAAATGACAGACAAGACTTCAAAGTAATACAATATAGTTAATGGAGGAAAAAATTGCCATAAAGTGTAGCCATGATGTTCATACATTTACATTGTTCGTTTCATACTCGTGCAGTTTAGCCTAAAACTGGAGTCAAGCTGGCTGAGAGCGACTGGGGTGAAAAATTCATTAATGCAGAATTACACTTGTTTAGAGTAAGGATGTCCAGTCCTCTGTCCTATTGAGCCCATTATTTATGGAATCAAAGAGGATAATTGACTTTGATTCCTCTCTGTTTAACAGTTGGGCCATATTTCCACCCCTTTGGGGTAACTTCAGCAATTTGAGGACTGTCCAACGCAAGTCGTCTTCGTTGTGATTGGCGTCAGAAAAATGTTCAACAAGAGGAGCGTTCAGTGTCTTGCATCGGATGCGACTTCTATGTTGACAAATTCTGGTCTTGACTCTTTGCGTAGTTTGTCCAATGTATATTTTCAAACAGAGACATTGGATGAGATAGATAACGTTGCAAGAGTTACAATTGGTGAAAGCTTGACAGTGCACTGTAATGTTCTTAAATGTGAAGCTTTTGCCCTCAATGGTGAACACACAAACATTGCACGAACCACATTTCGAATGACCAATGATGGGGGACAGAACCCAGCTAGCAGGAAGAGTGGTGTTGGAAGCGACAGGTAATGCAGCCTTGACAAGGTGATCCTTCAAATTTTTGCTTTTTTTGAAGGCGAATAGAGGTTTATCAATGGTGAGGTTGCCTGCATTCAAAATAGGCCAATGGTGCAGTATCGTCTTTCTCAATTTGTTGGATACCAGGGAAAAAGTAGTTACGCACGCAATTCTCTGCAGTTCTTTTTTAGGTTTAGGGGTCAGAAGGACATCTCGGGGACAATACCATTGGTAATCAAAAGTGCAGATAACGGTGGCGGAATAGTGCTCCAAGAAAAAACAGCGTACATATTAGAAATCGAACACCAACTAAACAACAAAGACCACTACATGAGGTTAGCATCGAACCCCACTAAAGAGATTCAGGGATTGATCCTCAGCACGACCACAGAGGGACTCCGTGCCGGCTTTCTTTCAAAAAAGGAATTCAATTTTCTGAATGTAAAATCAGCATGCACTCCTGTAATATATACGCTCCCCAAAGTCCACAAAAGTATTTCAAACCCTCCAGGCCGCCCCATCGTTTCTGCTTGCGGTTCAATCTTAGAACCACTTGGGACGTATGTAGATTTCTTCATTAAAGACTTCATTCCCACCACTCAATGTTATGTTAGAGACTCAATGGCAATGATTAACATGATTGAGCATCATCCTTTTGATCCCATGTCAGAGACTCTATGTACCATGGACGTGGAGTCGTTATACACCAATATCCCTCAGACAGCTGCCCTTCTAGTAAAACAAAGGATACTGGAGTCACGCCCACGCCCACACGCTGTCCCCAGTAATTTCATACTACAGCTCTTAGAACTATGCCTTACCCGCAATTTCTTCAGTTTCAACAACACCTTCTACCAGCAAATCATAGGCACCTCGATGGGTGCGATTTTTGCCCCAAATCTGGCAGTGCTCTTTATGGACCAATTGGAAACTAATGTCATTCTGACAGCTTCAAACCCCTTCTTTCCAGGCATCGTCTTTTGGCGTAGATACATCGACGACATCTTCATTACTTGGAGACAAAACGTCGATGTCCTACGCCAATTCCTACATTGGATGAACAACAACTGCTCTGGGCTATCCTTTACCATCACTACTGACATTGACTCTATAGCATTTCTAGATCTCACTATTTTTCACAACGATGGCGAACTACTAACACGCCTTTATCGCAAACCTACTGAACGCAACACCCTCCTTAACTACGCCAGCAATCACCCTAGGGCTCTAAGGGATTCATTGCCGTATTCTCAATTTTTGAGAATTAGGAGAAATTGCTCATGTAAGGCTGATTACTTCAGAGAATCATCTGTTCTGGCCTCTAAACTAAAAGACAGGGGCTACCCTAAAAGAATTGTAAAAAATGCTTCTAAAAGAGCCTTGTATTGTCCCCGAGAAGTCCTTCTGACCCCTAAACCTAAAAAAGAACTGCAGAGAATTGCGTGCGTAACTACTTTTTCCCTGGTATCCAACAAATTGAGAAAGACGATACTGCATCATTGGCCTATTTTGAATGCAGGCAACCTCACCATTGATAAACCTCTATTCGCCTTCAAAAAAAGCAAAAATTTGAAGGATCACCTTGTCAGGGCTGCATTACCTGTCGCTTCCAACACCACTCTTCCTGCTAGCTGGGGTCTGTCCCCCATCATTGGTCATTCGAAGTGTGGTTCGTGCAATGTTTGTGTGTTCACCATTGAGGGCAAAAGCTTCACATTTAAGAACATTACAGTGCACTGTCAAGCTTTCACCAATTGTAACTCTTGCAACGTTATCTATCTCATCCAATGTCCCTGTTTCAAAATATACATTGGACAAACTACGCAAAGAGTCAAGACCAGAATTTGTCAACATAGAAGTCGCATCCGATTCAAGACACTGAACGCTCCTCTTGTTGAACATTTTTCTGACGCCAATCACAACGAAGACGACTTGCATTGGACAGTCCTCAAATCGCTGAAGTTACCCCAAAGGGGTGGAAATATGGCCCAACTGTTAAACAGAGGGGAATTAAAGTCAATCATCCTCTTTGATTCCATAAATAATGGGCTCAATAGGACAGAGGACTGGACATCCTTACTGTAAACAAGTGTAATTCTGCATTAATGAATTTTTCACCCCAGTCGCTCTCAGCCAGCTTGACTGCCAGTTTTAGGCTAAACTGCACGAGTATGAAACGAACAATGTAAATGTATGAACATCATGGCTACACTTTATGGCAATTTTTCCTCCATTAACTATATTGTATTACTTTGAAGTCTTGTCTGTCACTTTTCCCAACTCTAATACAACTGTTATCACCAAGTATATGCTTCTATTCACCATGGTCAGTAATGCATTACTTAAATTGTTAATATGTATTGAACAGTTCTTTATTATCCAAGCATGTGCACCAAAGCACCATACTACACGGCTGTCTGTAGCCTTCACTTCATTTTCACCATTACAAGATGTCTGCCACTGCAGCACTCCTCTCCATCATGGCCACCGTTTTCGGCCGACTTGATTGTTTCCATAGTCCTCCTTCTGTGTCTTTTCCCCTTGTCCCTGGCCATGCCGCCTATTTAACATGCCAGCCACCCCGCAGATTCCTTGCTATCACGCCTCAAGGAACAGCAGACTCTTGCTCCCTCCGGCCTCCGGCGACTCCTTCTGAGGTAAGCCAATGCTAGAGTCTCTACCCGCCAGAGCCAATCCTTGCTCCAGTCTCCTCACCACTAACTACCCTCTCACGCTCTTCTAGCTCCGGTCCCGTACCGGTCCGCAGCCATTGCCGCTGCACGAACTCCTTCCAAAGCCCACTATTCAATCAGGCCTGAAGGACAACTCGCTCCGGACTCCCGCGCTTCCAGTCACTTCACTAAGGTAAGCCCACGCTACACAATGATACTGCACTCGGCAGTCCCATGCATACCGCCTTCCCCCTTCTAACTACCCTTCCCTCCCTCAGCTCCAGCCATCCACAGCGCCTGCTGGATCCCCCCTGTGCCATTATCGCATTGCCTTCGCCCACCTTGGCTGCCAGTCCGGCATTCTACGGACCAGGTCTCTCTCCGCCCGAGGTAAACACACGGCCCGCCTCCGACTTTCCCATTTTTTACTCTTCATTGCCAGGTTGACTTCATACCCCCCTTCCTCCCTTAGGTCCATCCTGAGACACTCACGGACCCCCCTCTTTGCATCAGGCACCCGCAGAGCCACTCGCCAGGTCAGCGCACTATGGTTGCTTGCGAGCTTGTACCGCCATCACTGCGCCGCTTCTTGTCACACCACTACACCCCGCAACTTTTGTCATCATCCATAACGCTATATATCTGAGCGCGCCAAGTTTTCTAGCGAGCATGTACCACCAACACCGCGCCGCTTCTTGTCTTACCACCACACTCCGCAATTTTTGTCATCATCCACAACGTTATATCTCGGAACGGCACTAAACACCCTTTTGTTCCATCTCCATGCAGGCTCAACACCGCCCTTCGCCACCCGCATACGCCCTCTTGACACTCCTCTCACTGCCAACACTGGGCAATTACACATCCAATGTGGCTTATTCGCCGCCGTTGACCCTATGGGTCTTCCACTCGGACTGTGTGTTGCAGTACACAGCAACGTTGTCATTTTTGTTCGCATGTTGAGCACCACGCTCACCTCACTTTCTTCTTAAATCATATGTATATATGCTCTACATTATCCGAATGGTTGTCTACTAGATATGTTCAACGAATGGTGGACCGTAATAATTGTTTAAATCTTTTATATTTTCTTCTTTTTTTCCCTTTTTTCCTGTTTTAAAACTTTACAGGCTGTTTCAAACAACTTATCAGGCAATAGTTCACATTCTAGTCCTGATGATGATCCCACAATATTAAGAGCTAGGGATCGAAACGTCGACTTGTTTAGCAAACACCACAATTTAACCACTGTGTAAATTCTGTTGTGTTGTTTGTTGGTATGAGCTTACTTAAGATTATTGTGTAATGTAAGCCACCCTTTGCTCTTCAATCAACTAATATCTTTGCCTGTTATTTCTTTCTTGTTTCCATTCTTTCCATCCCTTTACTTCCAAGCTCGGTACAGGATTGTGCCTTTTTCCACCCTTGTTGTTTCCCTTATTCCGTTCATTCCCCTTGTATTTGTTTGAATAAATGTTCCTTTGTCCGGCTGGACATTGGAAGACTACTCATAGTGCTCATTGTAGTCTATGTAGAAATGCTTTCACTATTTGCTCCTATGCTAAGGACCTTTGTTCTTTAAAATAAGCAATTACCCGAGGTCCTTAGACTACCAGATTGGGTCCCCTTGTTATTTCTCCTCACAGGCCCTCCATGCAGTCAGTGCGTCCCCACGCATGGCCAAAGGCCACATGGCCAACCGTAAATTTGTGGGAACCCATCAGCAGGGGCAGCTCCTCCATGTGGGTAGAGGAGCGTTGCCTCGCTGCTTTCTCACAGTGCGAGAAGCAGAAACATAAAATTGTATTGTAAATACCATTTTATGTTTCTGCATCTCGTATTGCGAGAAAGCAGAAGGGATTGGTTGGCGGCAGGCGGGTGGGTGTTCCTGCTCTAGGGCAGGAAAGGAGTGGCTTGCCCACTGTTGGAGGCGCTGACTGTTTGGTCGGCCCGCTGGGGCCAACTGAACCCGTCATTCGCACTCTACCGTTTCTCCATGTAGGCTGCATGCAGCCTACATGGAGAAAATGGCTTCCCCAAAAATGGCTGGTTGGCGTCCCGACCAATCACAACACTGCCATTGCAGCGTTGTGATTGGCTTAGAGGAGGAGAGGGAGGTGTCTTGCTTCCTGCTGCCTGCTTCCAGGAGAGGAGCAGACATGACGCGGGACCGGGCCGGTGAAGGTATGTTAACTTATTTCTTCGTCTTTTAAATGAAACCTCGCGTGACCCTGCACCGCGAGACCACCCGCCCCTCCAATCTGCAAGTCATGCAGACCGCGACAGCCTATCAGAGACACTCAGGCCCAGCTTGTTTTTTTTCTTGATATATTTTTTGATTCCCTCAAGTGTCTGATGGGAGCCAGTGCAGCTCCTGCTCTCTCGTGGGACACCCGGGGGAAACCAGGGGCCTCAGTGAATTTCTATGATTTTTTAAATGTAAAGTAAGAAGTCCATCGCCGTGCATGGTGTGGGGTTGGGTGCCATTAAGAATAAAGGGATGGCCATGTGGTGGGTTGGCCTCGTATGGGCGGTTGCCCCTGCAACAACCCGCCTGAGGCTAGGTCATGCACCCAACCTCCCCACGGGGCACCTAACCCCCGCAGATACCCAAACCACATGCCGTGTGTGGCATGGGGCTGGTTTGGGGGAAGGGCCTATCCTGTGACTAGGCCTTTTCCCCAGTTCCTGCAGGTGGCCACCCTCTGCCATGCATGGCCTTTGGCCGTACGCAACATGGAATTGGCTGCATGGCCAAGTCATGCAGCCAACCCCCACAGACAACCAACTTCCCGCCACGCATGGCCTTCAGCAGTGCACAGAATGGGTAAGCCTCAGGGCCAGCCCACCACAGACACTCAAGCAATCCATTTGCTTAAAAAAACGTCCTCTTCTGCTTACCCTACGTACTTACCTTGCTGTCCCCAGCCACCTCTTCTGCCCCTCTAATGTCTGAGTCCATACCACAGCCCCCTCACTCTGTCCCTGTGTTGTCTCTTGTGCTGTCACAGACCTTCTCACCTGCCCAGCATGGTTAGTTTGCTGCCCCTGCCCTGCTCCCTCATACCCTCTGTTGTCCATGTGCATGGCCCTGCCCCCTTACTTATACCCTTCACGAGCTGCCACTGCCCCTTCTGACTACCCTGCATGGTCCGTTGTGCTACCAGGGCCTCTCCTTGCTGTCCAGCAAAGCCTGGAGTGCCCCTCCCTGCCTACAGTCATTCAAGTCGAGGCCCCTATCCCCTCTCTCCTTCCCTCTTTTGTCTATTGTGCTACCCCTTGCTCCTGCCCTCCATGGTTGGTTGTGCTGTGACTACCCCTCCTCCTACCTCTGCCTTTCATGCCCGCCCTGCATAGTCAGCTTGCTCCTGCCCCACTCCTCATGTGCTCTGCTGTCTAAGTCGAGCTGCTACCCCCTCCCTTCCGCTCCCCATGTTCCTTTGTGCATGTACCTGCCTCTTGCCCACTAGGGTCTGTTGTGCTGTCACTAACCCTCCTGCCTGCCATACATGGTCTGTTGTACTGCCCCTGCCCCACCCACCAGCCCAGCATGGTCAGTTTGCTGCGCTGCCCTTTCCCCCTTCCCGCCTTCCCTCTGTCGCCCATGTGCATGCCCCTATCTCCTCCCTCCTGCCTTCAATGGTGTGTTGTGCTTCCACTGCCACTCCCGTTTGCCATGGATGATCTGCTTGCTTCTCTTGCCCCTGCCTTCCGTTGTTCATGTGCAGGCACCTTCCCCCTCCCTCCTGCCCACCATGGTCCATTGTGGTACCAGTGTCCCTCCTGCCTTCCTTGTGTGGTCACCTTGCTGCACTTGCCCCCTCCCCCCTGCACTCTATTGTCCAAGACTGTGCCTCTTGTCCCTCCCTCCCTCCTGCTCACCATGGTCCACTGTGCTTCCTCTCCCCCTCCCACTTGCCCTGCATGGTGTGTTGTGCTGGCACTGCCCCTTCTGCCCACCGTGTGGTCAGCAATTTCCCCCCTGCCAATACCCCTGGCCCCTAACCCTGCCCTCTGTTTTTAGAGTCCATGCCCCTATTCCCTCGTTCCTATATTCACTGGTCTGTTGGCATGCCACTGCCCTCCATGGTCCATTGTGATGCCTCTGCCACTGCCCTTCCTTCCTGCTCTGTGCAGTCAGCTTGCTGACCTTGCCACCCTCTCCCCTGCCCTCTGTTGTCCATGTGCATGTCCCCGCTCTCTCCCTCCTGCTCTCCATGGTCTGTTGTGCTGCCACTCTCCTTCCCACCTGCCATCTGTGGTCAGCTTGTTGTACTTGCTTCCCTTCCCCTGACCTTTGCTGTCCACGTGCATGCCCTTGCCCCTTCCCTCTTGTCTTCCATGGTTCATTGGGCTGCCACCGCGTCTCTGCCTGCCCTGTGTGGTCTTTTGTGCTGCCACTAGCCCTACCACCTGGCCTATGTGATCAGCGTGCTGCCCTTGCCAGCTATATCCAGCCCTCTATTATCTGGGTCTCTACCCCATTCATCCTGCCCTCCACAGTCCGTTGTGCTGCCACCGCCCTTCCTTTTCCCTTAATGGTCCGATGTTCTGCCATTGCTACTCCCACCTGCCCTACTTGGTCTGCTGTGCTGCCACTGCTTCTCCTGCCTTCTTGGCATGGTCAATTTGCTTTTTTGCCCCTGTTCGCTCCTTCCTGCCCTCCGTTGTCCAAAAGTGTGCCCCTGCCTACTCCCTCACCAGACTGTTCTAATGAGAAACAAGTGCTAACATTCTGTAGTTTTGAAAAAAGTGTGACACATCTGAAGACATCTTGATGAAATCCAAACTCTAAAACCTAAAGCATGTCCTTAAGAAAGGAGCAGAATAAGGGTGTTTTTCTCTCATAGAAATTATGGTTATTGCCCTAGAAAGCCAAAACGAGGGCACATTTTATGATTTCTCAAATAGCCACAAAGGGCTTTTAAACTAGTTGCTATTTTTTTGTTTTTATCCAGATGCTCACTTACTTTTTTGTTGCATGAGTTACTTAAGCATTTTGCACATTTCTATCAATGCATCATATGTGTTCTACATTACGGTAATATTTGGTGTCTGCATTTGGGCTCTTTTTTCTGGGGAAGGTATCTTTGGAGACTATTTTGTTATCAAGCTCCCTCATTTCTTCATTTACGAAACTATTTTCTGCATGAAATGCCTTCAGTTTTACAGCTTTGATTCCTTCAAGATGGTGTGCAGGTGTGCCACACTTTTGTCATAAATACAGAATGTTAGCACTCTAGTTCCTCATTGAAACATTGTAGTTAAACTGCAGTCGATCCCCAGGTAGTAAAGTGGTAGGCTGGTACTGGTGTTGAACGTATGTTTCAGTCTGCATGTCAAAATGCTTTACTGAAATGGATGAGGAAGATACTTGAAAACTCACACAAAATGTGACCTAACTTTCTTTCTACAGCACTAACCATGATTTCTATGACAAAACAAACACCCTCATTTTGTTTTATGTTTTACCGATTTAATTCTATCAAGTTGACTTCAGGTGTCCCACACTTTTGTCATAAATGAGAATGCAAGCACTCTGGTTATTCATTTGATCATAGTTGGAAGCTACAGAACACTGAGGAATCAACTGACAGGCTGCTGCTGGGAGTACATGTTTCACTCAGTATATCTGACTTTATTCTCACATAGATGGAGAAGATATTTTGAGTTTGTGGAAAATGTGCCTTCATTTTAGCTTCTGCAGCATTCCCTCTAGCATGGTTCATCAAATCTGAGTTGAAGATCAGCATTTTACACACGGCAAAATAACCGTAGAATAGACCTCATTTCTGAAAATTAGTAAGGTATCATCAACAAATGATTTATATTGTGACTAACATCTGTGGTCATACTTTATATTTACTCATTTTTGTGAATCTCAAAATCAGGCTGTTTCTACAATGCATTCCAATGGGGACCATGTCCCAGAGTCCTCTAATGGCCGCCTTAACTTGTTGTCAATGTTGTGGCTAGCCAATCAAGAGGGTGTTGTATTGTGGCACCCTCACATGCCCTTTGGTGTTGGGGTCTGCTTGCCCTGCCCCCTTATCTATTTGTTTCAATGTATTTTCAGGACACAGGGTTCCATGTCCCTGAGTCCTATTAGGCTGCCAAAACATATTGTTCAGGTTGTGATTAACCAATCAGGATTGACTAGTGCCCTTTAAAGTGGCCATTTAGAGCATATCTGGACAAGTCTCACCCAGATATCTTAATTTTTTAAACCTTAATTTCTCAAAAACAGCTGAACAAATTTATACCAAATCTCAAAAAGCATCTTTTCTGAGTAAAGATCTAGGACCAGGATTACTATTCTTTCGCGGAATGCAATGCAGCAAGCCAACTTGCTGCACTGCATAGTGTGAAAGGGAAAGAAAAGAAATGCACCATATCTACTAAGATACAGTGCACTTTTCTCTCCAGCACTGGCGCACTCTGTGCTGCAAAGAGCCAAAGCAGGCATTGCTTGCACTGGAAAGCACACATGGAGAGAGGTATATTACTCTTTCCAATTATTCTGCTGAATGAGGAGAGATAAAGATATGTCATTATGCCTCTTTCTAGTAGACTCACCATTATGATGCTAACGCTGGTTTAGAACTCTTTGTAAATCTGGGTTTACATCAAAATACATGGATGAATGTGTAGGAACACCCATGCTCCACCATGTAACCCCGACACAACGCTAAGTCATGCTACGCAGCACTATGCACTGTATAACATTACTTTATATTTTGAAAACCATGCAAATCGACTTAAACATGCCAAAAAGAATTTTGCTTCAGGGCTGTGCTACAAAAGTGACGCCACGCCGATACAAAATTATAATAAATCTGGACTCTGGCTTACCGCAAAATTTAGTGTAATTCCTTTCAGCAGTTTTTTTCTTTATTATTGTCTAAAATGCCCTATAGAAATTGCACGGTGAAAAAGCTTTTTGGGACCTTCATTTTAATCAGCTTCCGCTTGACGGATCACCCCAAAACTTTTCAGTTAGAAGCTTAGGAAAATTAAAAAAATAATTGGGAAATGTTTTGGAAGATTCATCAAACGGCATCAATTTTATTAGCAAAAGAAAAAAGCTCTTCCCAATTTAAAACTTTAATACACAGTGGTGACTGCCACTTTGTCAGTTTGAACGAGTTCACAAGTTGCCAGTCACATCCACTTTTGTTGCGCTGAAAACAGGCTGCGGCGCCATTATCAATCATAAAATAGTAAAGAAAAGTAATCAGAAGCACTCCTTAAGGTGATAATATTGAGTTTTTAAACTCAATATCACCCTAAGGGGAACCTCTGACTACTTTTCTTCACTATTTCACATTATATATATCCCCTTTCCAAACATGCAGCGGTAGTTCCTCCGCAATGACGGAGGAACATCACCCCACTGCCTGGCTCTGAGTCAGCACCTATAAAATGAAATGATGTTCTTGCATCGTTTTATTTTGCATTTGGCTCTTAGCCAGGGCTGTAGGGAGGGGCAGAGCCGAGGCATGGGAGGGGTAGGAGGAGTGCTCTGTAGAACGGGGATTGGATGGGAGCCTGTCCCAAAGTCTGCTGGGACCCAGGAAGAGGAGAGGCAGCAAACGTGAGGCGACGCTGGAGGTGGCCGGAAGCTAAAGATCAATTTTATTTTCAAATCTATTATTTCTAACAACCCCCACCAACCCTCCTGCACTCCCACTACTGCGTTCCATTCACCCGCCTCACCACCCTTTATTTGTGGCGGCCGCTCCTGCCAACACGACAGTGTTGGCTTGCACCAAACCACCGTTGGTGCTAGATGCAGCATGACGCCCAGCATGCTCGTAAATCCACAAAGTTCTAGAATCTTTAAATGAAGAAGAAGACGGCACATGCAGCTAGTGGGTTTCCAAGCTTCAATTTAATTCAGCATAATGCATTCAACGTGTTCGCTCCTTCTCGGACATTGGTCACGATATCAGGCGCTATCATGCCCATCACATTTAAACATAATCAAACAACAACATAGACATAGGACAAAGTAAAGTTCATATTTTTCTCAGACATCTTTAAACATCACGGAATGCCATTTAAACAATAGACAGGTCAAATGTTGCTTATGGAGATTATAATTCATAGTATGAATCTTTGGGAAACACAACAATAATTGTACCCAACTTTTCACAAACCAAAATCATTACTGATTTTGACCTGAAAGTCAAATTGGGCCATATTTTTGCCACCTCCTGCCTATGGCAGGGCAATTTCACGTGAATCTATCCAGGTATGAATAATTTGAAAATCTCAGGCATTTGCATGGTTATGTCATTATGCTTGATGATGGCTGATTAGCCAGAAACCTGTCCCAGGATTCTTGTTTCCTGTCCAGGGAAGACATGGCTTGGCAGTTCGGGCTGGACTGTTCCCATGAGGCACAGGGTCAGACTGATTTGAATTTGGCCATGTCTGAACTGGGGTGGCGGAGTGAGCTAAAGAATGATGATGGCTTAAACCCAGATCAGTTGACTGGGGGTGAGTGCTTGCAATGTTCAACACTCCGTCCATCATCCCCTTTGTTTTTTTTTTTGTTCGCCCTAAGATGGCAGGGTATGCCCAGACGTTGGTCCCTTGCTCACTTTGCCACTGGATTCAAGCTAGCCTGGCTGATGACAGCTGATTAGCCAAACCGGTCCCAGGATGCTTGTTTCTGGTCCAGGGAAGACATGGCTTGGCAGTTCAGGCTGGACTGTTCCCATGAGGCACAGGGTCAAGACTGATTTGCATATGTCTGGGGTCAAACTGGAACGGCATGGTGAGCAAAAAAATGATGGATTTAGGCCCAGATCTCTGTACTGGAGTGAATGTATGACATTGTTCTGCATTCTGTCCATCAACTGTTGTTTTTGCATTTGTCACCCCGAGTGGGAATGGTTGCCCAGACGTGGGTCCCGTGCTCTCCATGCCACTGGAATCAAGCTATGAAACCCCGAAACCGGTCCTAGGATGCATGTGTCCAGTCCAGGGAGGACCTGGATTGGCAGTACGGGCTGGACTGTTCCCATGAGGCACAGGGTCAAGACTGATTTGCATATGGATGGGTTCAAACTGGAATGGCATGGTGAGCAAAAAAACGATGGATTTAGGCCCAGATCTCTGTACTGGGGTGAATGTATGACATTGTTCTGCATTCTGTCCATCAACCGTTGTTTTTGCATTTGTTCCGGTCCAGTGAAGACATGGCTTGGCAGTTCGGGCTGGACTGTTCCCAATGAGGCACAGGGTCAGACTGATTTGCATATGGCCATGTCTGAACTACGGTGGCGGAGTGAGCTAAAGAATGATGATGGATTAAACACAGATCAGTTGACTGGAGGTGAGTGCTTGCAATGTTCAACACCCCGTCCATCATCTCCTTTGGTTTTTCTTTGTTCGCCCTAAGATGGCAGGGTATGCCCAGACGTGGGTCCCTTCCTCACTTTGCCACTGGATTCAAGCTAGCCGGGCTGATGATGGCTGATTAGCCAGAAACCGGTTCCAGGATGCTTGTTTCCGGTCCAGGGAAGACATGGCTTGGCAGTTTGGGCTGGACTGTTCCCATGAGTCACAGGGTCAGACTGATTTGCATATGGCCATGTCTGAACTGGGGTGGCAGAGTGAGCTAAAGAATGATGATGGATTAAACCCAGATCAGTTGACTGGGGGTGAGCGCTTGCAATGTTCAATACTCTGTCCATCATCCCCTTTGGTTTTTCTTTGTTCGCCCTAAGTTGGCAGGGTATGCCCAGACGTGGGTCACTTGCTCACTTTGCCACTGGATTCAAGATAGCCTGGCTGATGACGGCTGATTAGCCAGAATCCGGTCCCAGGATGCTTGTTTACGGTCCAAGGAAGACATGGCTTGGCAGCTCGGGCTGGACTGTTCCCATGAGGCACAGGGTCAGACTGATTTGCATATGGCCATGTCTGAACTGGGGTGGCAGAGTGAGCTAAAGAATGATGGTGTATTAAACCCAAATCAGTTGACTGGGGGTGAGTGCTTGCAAAGTTCAACACCCCGTCCATCATCCCCTTTGGTTTCTCATTATGCATAAGTGAGCAGACTCAATTATCTGTGTCAAGGTTTGCAATCCATCCGTATATGAATAATGAGCATTTAGCAGACTTTGACATTTAGCCCAAGTGGACAAACCTATATCAATCATGCAGCATTGCAGTCTGGGAAATCTCTCCCACCTGATTTGGGTCTATCGGCATATATTGTGGAAATGAGCATTTTTAGGGGCCCACTGGTGCAGGGGTTCACCCTTCTCCATCCATGGGTCCTTAAACCAACAAAGAAGCGATTGGCACTGAAGCTGGAATTAAAAAATATCAAGTTTATTCACTCATGAGTGAGACCACATCCATACAACACCCTCAAGTGTTCCAGGAGGTAGTGGCTTGAATACACAGACCATGGGCCTTATATGCTGAGTTTTCTGCACTGGTAAGCATGTAGTTACAAATAGAAGGTACAGGCCTACACAAGAATAACTATCGACAAATATGGTCAAATGGGAAATCACTATGGGGCATATTATCAAGGGTGTAATCGCTGCATTTTCGGCACATAGCGTCACTCTATCAACAAGGACACGCTAACAAGCGTTAGCGCGTGTTTCCTTGCTACTTTGCATGTCAGCGATCAATATCGCTAATGACATGCAAAGTAAACATTCCTGTCCATAACTCCATGTCAATTCACGCTGATACGGCTTTGTGCTATATACCCTGCAGCAGACCCGCGAAGCCATAATAAAAAACGCGCTAACCGCGTTTATCGCTGGAATTTAACGTCTGCTTTTTATTTGACTTAGCTATACTAATAATGGGAGGCAGATTGTATGTTTAGGTCCACACTCACCTATCAGCAAGCAACCCCATAGCGCTGTGAAATCTTCGCTGGATTTCACGCGCTATTTCTGATTTTCGTCCTTTATCGCTGGAATTACATCACCTGTTTGCAAAGCGTTGATAATACTCCGCTAACACGGCGATGTAATCCGGCGATAGTGCGCTTAGCGATGTTTATCGCTATTCTTTGATAATATGCCCCTTAGTGAGCAAAGTGGGAGGGGAAACAGAACTGCTTACATCAGTAAGACATGATGGACAGTTACATTTTCAAACAGGTGCATTCTAGCAGCTACAGGCCTTTCTGAGCACATACATTGCTTGAGCTTAGAATAGAAGGAGTAAACTAAAGCTGATGACTCAAGCTGAATAGAAAGGCAAGCAACAGTGAAGACGGAAGAATCACATGGCTAACAAAATGGATGCCACAACTAAGATGGCTTCAGCTCATGCTAACAGCAATTATTATCGATTTCCACAGAGGACCCTTTTAGCATTAGCTGAAGGCATCTCTATGGTTTAGAAGGAGCATGGAAGATATCATGGACATCAATCATCATTAACTCACTAATTTCTTGGTCTGTTACTAGTCGGGCATTTGCATTCTTGGCATTTTGTTTAGCTGGAATACATGAGGTACAGGTAGAAATACAGAGGGAACAGAGCATCGGGCCACATTGTATACAGAAGCAACAGGTAAAAAGGACCGCAAAAAATGTACATAGGACTGTTAACATTTTCCAGCCCCAGGTAGTGAACAAAGCCCACAACCATCCAGTCAAAGTCCATGTCCCTGAATCCTGATGGATTTCAGTGGCTATTTTGTGCAGTTTAGAAATTGCTTCAAAAACTGAAGGGGCGTGGTCAGGGATGTAGACACAACAACTGCTCCTGATGATGCGGCATGCTCCACCACGGTCAGCCAGAACCACGTCGAGGACCTTCCTGTTTTGGAGCTCCACAATTCATGCAATTTGTAGTTCTGCTGTGATATTTCCAAGTGTCATGGCTCTCTGATTGGTTACAGCCTCTACAACATGTGTCAAGCGCCTTATCTTTCTGCTGTTTAAGGCCGCACCAACAAAGAAGAACAGTCCCAAATTAAAGTCAACATACTGCTGCAATGCAGTACCTCATCATGATTTATTGTCCTTTCGAATCAGTTTTTAGAAATGTCATTAAACAGTTTATAGTCTTTATGGTAGGATGAAGGTGCTAAGAACACAGGTGGTAGCAAAAAGGACACAAGGCATGTTCCAGACCAACCAATGGGTAAATGATAGTAACCCTTATTCCCACAAATAAAATAGGTGTGGTGTGATGACATAAAACTGCTATTGTTCACTCCAGTAATATTTAACACCAGAGTACAATCACTTTTCCCCACAGGAATACTGCCAATACTGTTCACACAAAGGTCTGCTCGAGCTCTAGTAACAGCTATAACAGGAGGTCCATTACCCTTGGCAGTTTGAGTGTTAGTGAAAACATAGTGTGTGGAGGAATTTCCTCGGCGATACTCCTACATTTCCCATACAGTTCCTTTGGCTTGTGGATCTCCTTCTTCATCAGGGTAACAGACTTTGTTTAGCTGAGCATTAAGTTCTCCTACACCAGCGTCAGTAATATTAGCAATTTGAGAAGCCCACAACAGTGCAAACCAGGCTCTGCAGGAGCCATTATGTGAAAACAGCAAAGGAATAAAAGGCGGTCCTTTCTTTTTTTCTGGTGGGCTGGCATCATTCCACACACCCAACAGTTGGTAGTGTTCGTAGCATTGTGGGTGTGATGCAACATCTGAATGAACGTATTGTTGAGATAGGACATTCATTGCTTCCTCTCATGATAATGACGAGTGAAGTAGTGGTGTTCAATAGGGACAGGAATAGTAGCAGTCAAAAGATTTTGAGCAGTAGCTACTCCCTCTATAATCCATGTTATTATAGCGATCAGAACAATAATTGAAGTGAGTCCAATAATGAACATTGTCTTTTGATCACAGACTCTTGCAGCAGTTGATTTCTTCTCCGTAGGCATATTCATCTCGACGTTGAACAACAAAGCAGATGGGGCCCTAACGTACTGGTCAACCGTTGGTTTCTTCACTGAGGTTGAGACGAGTATCACTAAAAGAGTCCCTCCCTTTGCTACTCAGACTTTCACTAACCCAGGACAGTGGCTCAAACAATCTTTTTCAGCAACAAAGTGTCTTTCTTCCGGGGTCGGAGCTGATATCGAGATGTACCAGGAATCGTGTGGTCCGGGAAGACTTCCTCAGATCCTTTAGGTGATGCAGCTCGGCCTTTCTCGGTGTCCAGGATATCGCGGTGATCTTTCAGCGCAGCAGGTTCCACCAAGGCGGACGGCACCTTCTTACAGTTGGTGGAATGGACCCAGTTCTTCCGATTGGTCACTCAGACTGCAGTTATGAAGAACTTGCTCAGGTCCCCGCCACCGAGGTTCCAGGCTGCTCGACCTCTGGAACACCTTCACCATCACCTGGTCACCGGGCCACAGATCATGACCATCACCTTGCAACCTGTCAGGAAGAGCTTATTGGACCTGTTGATGAATAGAAAGCAAGCTGTCAGTCAACTGTGACAAGTAGTCACTCATCAACACCTGGGGAACATCATGTATAGGGCGTGGCTTTGGGACACCCCAAATATTCATGGGTCTGCCAAAAACAACCTCATAAGGTGTAAGGACAGATCGAGTATGGGGTATCGATCTAATAGAGATCAATGCTAAGGGAAAGGCATCAGGTCATTTTTCACTCTAATCTAACAGGCACCAAAGACACAGCACATATACCCTAAACTCTAGTCCTTCCCTAACTCCTGTGTTGCCCTGCTGGCGCACTGTTCATTTGTCGGGGCCGCAGATTGTACCTAGTGTGCATAGGCACCTCTTCATCAGCAACAAAGGTGCAGACTTGCATTCGCTTGGGGACCGGGACTCAGAGGCCTGATGCATGGAAACTGGAGTATCTGAGGCATCCCTTGTTTCGGAGGGGGTCCCATCAGGCAAAACCTCCTTGCTCTTCTTATCGGTCTGTGCCTCTCTTAGCTACGCATCAAAAAAAGGAACAAAGCGAGGAATCAGCTCTCCGTCTTGATTTGTGACCCCCTCTTTCACCCAAGAATTATCCGACAGTGGTAGGGGTACACGTTTCTTCCGGCCTTCCACCTTCACCGCTGTTAAAGTGGCCAGCAACACCTGGGCTGGGTCCCTTCACCTCGGCTCCAAATTAGACTTGCACTTAGTCCCCTGGTTGTATCTGATATCCTGGCCCCTCTGGCAATGGTTGTAGGGCAGCAAATTTCTGTTAGTGAACAGAACGGAAATCTTTAGACACAACATACAAATAATCAATCAAAAGAGGATATTCAATTTCAGAAACGCCCCTATATTATTCTTCTGAAGAACCTAAAAAAAAAGGAATTTCAAAACAACTATTCTTTTAACAAACTTGTACTTGTAAGTAATAGAAATCATGATACAGCTTCTACTTTGTGAACCTTCGCTATCGTACAAACTGCAGACACCTCTAAAATTATTTTCCTTGCATAAGAACAACCAATTGTTTACTCTTAGGACCATGCTCTCATATTATAGGTGTAGCGGGAAACTGTAAAACTGTTAATATAACAGAGATCCATATTACATGAATAATTGATAAATTAAACATAACCTAGTAGGTACATGAGTTTTGCAGCAGAACTTTGTGGCAGACAAGAAAACAAGCAAAGAACATTTTGGAGCATATTATCAAGGTCCGGCGTTAAAATTATCGCCGCTTTAGCAGCAGAAAACTGCCGCTAAAGCGGCGATAATGGGCTTGATAATATGCCCTTGAGAATTCCCATAGAAGCCCATGTTCTGGAGTCAACATGGGCTTCTATGGGAATTCTCTGCGGCATATTATCAAGCCCATTATCGCCGCTTTAGCGCCAGTTTTCTGCTGCTAAAGTGGTGATAATTTTAACGCCGTTCCTTGATAATATGCCCCTCCGTTCTTAAAAATCGGTGCTAAAGGCATATGGGCATCTTTCCTAGCATTGTGAACCATATGCATCATACTTTTCACGATCAGGGCCATGTAATATCATATTCAGGGGAGAGACCTATTCACCAGCTCTAGCAACGGCTGTCAGCTCGATTACATAGACTAACTGATGAGGGACTCATGATGCCTCTGCGACTTATGTAGTGCTGCAATAACATCAACAATAATGGTGTTGCCAACTGGGAATTTGGAACAAAAACCACCAACATATAGTTCCCCTTAAAGGTCAAATAAGGGAACATCAGTTTATTCTACCCATCCTTTCATCCTTATCCAATTCCAATTTCATCAGTTCACAGAAAGGAGGAGTATTACCATGGCATATTAATTTATTCATTTTGTTAATTCTAACAATTTGTTCAAACTGTATCACTTAATAGCCAATTAGACGTGCACTGGTGAGGTGCTTTGTCTCTTTTTATTCAAGAACATTTTCACAGCATCCTGTGAAATGAATGGAATGACTAAAGCGAGCCCAACCGATTGTCTCATGGCCATTCCTAGACAGCTCAGACAGGCGAGAGAGAGAGATAGAGAGAGAGAGAGAGAGAGAGAGAGAAAGAGAGAACACAACAACAAGCTGCCCTGCGTACTTTCTACACAGAATAGCTCACAATAAACACATAATAGGCACATAAACCAAGAAAAAAGGACACAATAATACTTATACCAAGCACAAAAACCAAAACAGTGTGTTACTTAATTTTGCTTACCCTTAATTTGCCCAGGAGCTAGTCTCCTACCCTCCTTTGACAGTAGGAAACCTAAGCAGGTGACCTCCTGTCGACAATGCTCACCCCTGTTGGCAGCTGGGCACGGACAGACTTGTAGGAGGTAAATAACTAGGAGAAACCACACCAAGGAGGCCAAGTCCAATACTATTGGACTATACCACTTTGTAAATTTTGCTGTTCAAGCACATTGAGCTAACTAGAAAACATTAATCCAATGACCAACTACCAATTTCTTTAGCTTATTGTGCTGTTTAACATGATGGCCCATTAATGCAAACTTTATTTTATTGCCTCCTCATCTGGCCCTGGCACAGCAATCTTAAATTGAAAACATTATTCGTCATGCTGCTCTCTGTGTCAGGAGCTGCACATGGCCCACAGACGCTGCTGCCCCTCCTCTCTTATGGCTTCATAGAACCTGCCTGGTCTTTTGCCAAAAATAATAAGCAGAGCCTCCCCTCTCTCTCTACGCTCTTGTCCCCTCCATCGGAATGTCTTCCAAGGTCGAAGTGCCAGAGCAAGCCTGCCAGAAAGAGAGCACATTCCTACATGCACTTTTAAAATATGTGACTTTCTAAGCACAGAAATAAACACGCATTCTTCTTTACATTTTTCAACAGTTGCACTTTTCCTATGTAAAAACAAATGTACTTTGTTACTAGTATTTCTGATCAAACCATATTTTTATTTATGTATTATTATTTATTTATTTATTCTTTAAAATTTAAAGTGTAATTCTAACAATGGCATCTGCAGAACACAATGACGACAACAAACCAAATTGAGCTCATTCCAGACATTTCCAAGAAGGGGCCACACCCTCATAACACACAACACAGCTTGCTGAGGCAAGCCATCTTTATACAAAGAGCACAGTCGCTACTCACTCAAACAAGTACTTCACAAGCATCACCACCGGTGTCAGTCCACAAACCTCATAGACACTCAAACACACAAAACCACAAATCAACACCAGGACAAAAAAAAAAGGCAGCCCACAGACTGTACTCAAACCAAACCCATTGTAAATCCTATTTACTAATAAAAGAGCTCCCAAGAGCAGTCCAGAGACTGCACCAAGATAAGTAAACAGCCCAAAGACTGTTCCATGTTCAAGAAGACAGGCTCTAGCCCCAGACCTTTTCCAAAATACGTCGAATTACCAGTTGGTCTGGCAGAGGTTTCGTAAACACTCTGTGTCTTTACCAAATCATACTTATTCCAGAAGGCATACCTATTACAGGGGTCCGCAGACCCACCCAAAACAAGATAGGGTAACATCCCCAAGCCTTTGCAAGAAGAGACCGAATTACCAATTGGCCTGGTGGAACACTCAAGAGCGCTCCGTATCACCACTTATGAATTTTACTAAATGCAGGCATGTTCTTCCAAGTATACCCATTCAAACAAATATCATAAGGAGAAAAATCACCAAAGTACCTGCCTTTATTTATTGCAATAAATAAACAAACAAACAAAACCAGAATCTTGGCCAAGCAAATCCAAAATCAAGAGTGCTGCTTCAGCGACCTTACCATACAAAAGTCTCCAGCCTCCACCTGCCAATCTCTTGAGTGACCTAATGGTCACTGCCAAAACGTGCGCCAAAGGAAATCTCAGTCGGGATCGGCCACTACCTGGAGGGTCAGATCAGGAAAACCGGAAAAGTCACTTCGGTCTGCAAAGACAAGGGTCTCCTCATGCAGAGTACCTCCTCAGCAATATTCCATTCCTCCGTCAAGAACACTCCTTTGGGCGGCCGCGTCTCCGATGAGACCCACGAGTCGGGCGCCAAACTGTGGAAATTCGCATTTTTAGGGGCCCACCGATGCAGGGGTTCACCCTTCTCTGTCCACGGGTCCTTAAACCAACAAAGAAGAGATTGGCACTAAAGCTGGAATTAAAAAATAACAAGTTTATTCACTCATGAGTGAGACCACATCCATACAACACCCTCAAGTGTTCCAGGAGGTAGTGGCTTGAATGCACAGACCATGAGCCTTATATACTGAGAGGCAGAGTTACAAGCCCCTTGCGACACATTTACGCTGCCGTCGCGTCACCTCTGTGACGCAGCGGTGGCGTAAACCATGCGCCATGTTGTGCCTTATTTACAACATGACGCATCTAGGGAGATGCGTCACGTTGTAAAGCCCTGCGCCACATTAAACCTGCGTCAGGTTTAATGTATGCAGGGTGGGCGTTCCGTCGGAAAAAGCCTCGGAAAAGTGACACAGTGAAATCTACGAGATTTCACTGAGTCACTTTTCCGACGCCGCTGCGTCAAAACCCTGCGCCTGCTATATTACACACCTAATGCAGATACATGTCTACCTTATAAGTAGGGCTCCCGGTTTTCCATTTAAACGGATTTTTACATATAAATACAGACGGAAAACAAGTTTTCCTTTGTCTGTATTTATATGTAAAAACGGGAAAATACTAGCACATTTTGCGGCGATGCCCTGCTCCTGCAGAGAGTTGCAAAACAGGTATGGTGATTGCTCACAGAGTAAGTATCGCCTCTGGTGTTATCAGTATTTATGGGGTGAGAAAAAGCCATTGAAGAAACAACAAGGCCTCGTTAAGAAGTGAATGGTCTTTTAAAGACCAGTGAAGTCTCAGTGTTTTTAAGAAAGAAAATTATGTGGCATCCAGTTCCTGTGTGGGAAGAGTCAGTGTGGAGCGGAGCAAAGTCAGAGATCAGAGCCGCCGAAGCCCCCAAAGGCCGAAAGCCTTCGGAAAATTGCTGAGTGCATCGGGCGCGGGCTGTTTGTAAAATTATCAGCATGAACTAGGGCACATCATGTGCATGTTACCATAACAACTTTCGTGCAGTCCAAATAAATAAAGCATTAACAAACGCCCACTAAGTGTATTTTTGTCAATGCCTTCAATACAATGTATATAAGGGAAGAGTAGTGAAATAATATAGATTTCAATGTTAGAAAAGGCTCAGTCCTAAACTATGATGCTCAATAGCGTGACTTATTTTAAATCACAGCAGGATTATATTTTAATGATAACGGGCCTTTCCATTCTCTGTATATTTAAGAATGTATTAATGTGAACAATGAATTGGGACTTGCTCCAGTCGGGCCTGGTGCTAGATCCCCCCCTCCCGTCGCCCTTCTGGTGTGATACAGCATCAATCACGCTTTTAATAATTCAACTTGACTTAAATCGGGGAGACAGTAAAATCAGCCCTGTTCGCACCTCTAATTGACTGATTGCCTTTCGTGACCGGCTAGCTTCCCTCTGTCCAAGGGGGGAGGTTTCTTGCTTACGTTTTCGGTGCACCCCCATTCTCCCCCCAGCTGTGGAAGGAAGTGCAGAGCCGTCACCGCGTGAACTCGGCCTGCTCCCCTCCCCTTCTGCTCCAATTTCTGAACTGTGGGCCTTGCAATGATATTAGTTTTTCCCAATTCAAAAATGATAACATGCAGTTTAGAAAGCAGTGCTGGGCACAGACAAACATGCTTTTTCAGGCAACATATTACTCTTGTCTAGTGCATAATTTGAATTGAGTTGCTTCCAGGTGCTTATAGTGGGGCACAATTGGGTTGTAGCTGAAGGCAGTGTGAGTTTCTCTCAGTGGGGCAGTATGGTGTTCAGTGTGGGAGAGGATGTGGAACTCTGTGCCGATGCAGAAACTTCAAGGCTCTGAAACAAATGGCTTTTGATAGCACTTTTAGGCGTATTTGGGACATTCTGCGAATGGCAAATTTTTCAGATGAATGTATTTTGTTGGCCAATAACAAACGAGTGCATGTGTGCATTGTCAATTTACATAAATGTGGAAAAAAACTAGCTGCAGTGTCCTCTTTAACTTGTAGGAAAAATAAATGTGGATAAATACAGATAAAACGCCCAAAAAATAAATATGGATAAATACAGACGGAAATGGCAAAAAAATAAATACCATAAAACCGGGAGCCCTACTTATAAGCATTAAATACTGGAAACTGATCATTAATAACATTAAAGCAAGTCACAAACTCAATATGTAAGCATTAGTATACACAATAGATTCCCGTATTTTGAATTATATTTCCTGGTGGCGCCATTGCAGAGGGTGGCTGGATGGCTAGATGACTCCCACATACATGACTTAGACCTTTTAGGGTTGTCCCCATTTAGGGGACGGCTATTTGCCCATCTTTTGTGCAAGAAGGGGGCTATTCCACAATCTGGTGCGACGTTGTGTCATAAGAACCTGGAGGGCCTCCCTGTACACTTCCACCTTACCACTGACAGGGCTTCCTCACAGGGACCCTTGGACTTGCTTCACTCTGGCCCAACTTTCTGAATGGATGAAGGTGGGGCTGACAACAGTGGCGGATTGCTTCCTGTAGGGGGTTCTCATCCCATTTGAGGATTTTGCAAATGCCCATGCCTTACCCAGAGGTCAGTTTCTGACGTATGAAGCTGTTATATGAACGTTTTCGGACCTGTGAGCTACAAGAGCAGATGAGCCCCATGTCATGGGGTGCTACAGCTTCTCTCACTGGAATCTGCACAACACTTGGTGACGTGGTTTAACCAAGCATTACGTGCATTGGGGAGATGACCACTGGAGACCCTAAAGGCACGATGGACAGAGGTGACAGGACATCGCATACGTGGAATGGGACAGGATATTGGCGCACCCTGGCAGGGTCACGTGTAATAGGCGGCTAAAATATGTGCAGTTTAATTATCTCCATATGACGTACCTCACCCCTAATAGATTGCAATTAATATATGGTGGGGAGCCTCAGTGCCGAGAGTTAGATGCATATTTTTGCTATATGACTTGGGGGCGCCAAGTACTGCAGACATTTTGAGCTGCACTCTTGCACTCTTGCAGAGACTTGAGACCTTGATGGAGCGAATTCTTCTCTGCACGCTGGAGATCTGTTTCCTGGGTTCTTTCTCAAGGCCCAGGGCCCATAAGGTGGGATCCAGATTCCTCGGTTTTGTGTTGATCTTGGGTTGACAAAGAATCGCTTTGGCATGGAAGTTAGAGAGGGGTCCAAGCCTGGAGACTTGGCTCAGAGACATTTTGGTCTGGGCGGAAACGGAGGAGCAGGCACTTAGGTGGGAGGATGCTCAGGGATTAGGCAAGCACCCATTAGCAGACCGCTGGAGGGAGGTCGTGGCAAAATGGGAACAACCTTGAGACGATACCAACTCAGAAACGGACGACCCTCAAGATGGATTCCGAGAACCCATCTGCCCTGACCGATCACCTGCAGGACGCATTGAGGGAGATAAAGATGAACAGGACAGTTGGAAAGAATACCCATATTACAATTGAACAGACAGATTCCCTTTGGATACAAGATACCTTTTATTGATGGGGGACAAACATAGAGCAAAAAGACTGGTAGGCACTGGTGGAAAATCTGACATGAATGAACAGTGTAATCTCTACCTATGCCAAATACGATTGCTGATGAGTAATGTTAGAATTTGTCTGAGTTATAATGCATAATGTATAATGTCTGTATTATCATGTATGAGTCCTGTAATAACAGTAGATGCAGCTGTACATATTGAGTGCAATAACAACTATTTAACTTCAAAATTTAAAGGCCTATAAACATATGTTTAAAAAAAATAATATGCACATATGTATGATTAACAATCACAAAAAGAAAAAACAAGTAACGTATCACCAATTAGTACATGAGATATTGTCCAAACACTGGCACCTACTGAAAAGTGATATAGCCCTAGCCAGCAAGATCCCTAACAAACCGCTTATCACTTATAGGAAGGCTAAATCTTTGAGGGGCAGGTTGGTGACCAGTGATATCAGAAGTGATAGCACCTCTTGGTTAAAACCCATCCCAGTATTCTATAAATGCAGCAGATGTAAGGCCTGGAAACATGGTGAAACATGGTGAAAATATCACTTCCATGCACTCACCATTTGGATATGATTATAAAATTACCAAACATCTCACTTGTAAAAGTGAATATGCTGTATACATGTAACCCTGTGCGTAGTGGGGCTACGAGGAGGGCCACAGAGGTATGAACAAACTCCGTGCGCCCTCCGCGTAGCACCGCTATGCCAACCGCCTCCACACACCCTATATTATTAACAATCAATTATACAACTAATAAGTACATTTAAACCACTTACCTGAACTGCAGAGTCCCCAGGCTGCTCTCCTCCTCTTTGACAACGTTTCTGCTAATTCTTGCGAAAACTGCACATGCGCGCGCACGCGCATTTATCGCAAGAAATGCGCCTGCGGAGACGCACGCGCATGCGCAGTTTTCCAGCTGATTCTAGTTGTGCATGGAAAGTTTCAGGGTGATTTGTGATGTGGGGGCCAAGAAAAAGGATGGGGTCAAAGAAAGTGCGTTTCCCATGTTAATTCCCATAGAGATTTTAGACATGACTACAGCCCAAACCACTAGACGGAATTACACCAAATTTGGAGAAAGGTAGCTCTTGGTCTTTTATTATGTGGTGTAAATCCATTCTGTAGTTTTGGAGATATAAAGAAAATAAAAATTGTAATATCTAGGTGAGCAAATAATTTGCGATTATTTTGTGATGTATCACAAATGCGTGCCCCAACAGGAATGGCGTAACTGGCTGGCCGCAACCTGTATAGAAAAATGCATCCACCATTTTAATTAACGGGACACAGTCCCCAGGGCTGGGACTAAAGATGAAAAGTTGTATAAGGGGACAGGGTAGAGGAACTCTGCAAAATATTTCAAAAAATGGTTTCTTTTCTCCATGTCCAAAATTCACAAATTTGCGCTGCTCCCTTGTAACATCACAACTAATTCGCTAATACGACCAAAACCACTACCATTTTGGGATTCTCTACTGAAGTGCAAGAAAGAGTTAAGAAATAGTGACCATTGAAAAGTGTGTTAAGAAAAGTAAAATATGAATGGGACGTTTTGATTTGCTACCTTCAACAATATCTCTGAATGCAAAGACGAAAAAGTTGCCATTAATGGCTGCTTTGTATAATAGTTGTATACCATTTTTATGCCTAGTTTCTACATTTTCTCTGAGATGTCAGTCTAGCTGAGAACATCAAGAAATAATTTCTGATCAACCAACTCAATTTACAGGTATGAGAATTGCAATGTAGTTTTTAAAAAAATGATTGTAAAGGTATGTGAATACATGAGGTTGGTAAAAGTGTGCATGATATATACAAAAGTATTGTGAGTGTATGAGGGGAATTGTGAGTGGGTGTTTGCGTGTTTTTGTGAGTTTATGAATGTGTGTGTGTGTGTGTCTCGCTGTGGGTGTGTGAGTGAGCATGCGAGTTCCTTTTTGTGTCTCCGAGTAGGTGTGTGAGTAGACCTTTCCTCATGTGCTTCCCTGCAACTGTAGAGTGTGGGTGTGTTGTTTTACTGCATGGTCGAGTTGCCATTGAAAACTCCTTGCTGAGCTTTAAACTTCTGCTTTATTATGTACTAGTTACTCCCTAGGTAGGATGTAGGTAAGTTCCAGGGCAGGGCGCTATTGCTTACAAGCTCAGACATGTACTTTAAAGTCTCAGTGAGTCACATAGGTACTTTGAGACCCCTAGGCATAGTTAAATATGCAGTCTTTCATCCATACTGCAAGTTATATACATATTTAGAAAAGCAAAGTTACTTGCCTAGCCTTTGAGAGAGAGACAGAGGCATGTAGATATTCAGTGGCATACTCATACAGCACTTATGTATGCGTAACAGAGATGCATGTGTACACATTTATAAAAGCCAACACTCCGTAATAGAGGCTGTAAGTAATATATGCAGCCACTCATATGGACATAAAGAGATTGTGACATAGTTACTTTCACATTCAGTGAGGGACTGATGCACTTATTTAGATATGTACTGGAGTAGTGATACTCCTAATCACCCATGCAGACAGGTAGCCCTAAAAATATGTGTTGGGCCTGCTACTGCAGAGCCTGTGTATGCAGTTTTACTGCTAGGTTGAGTTGGAATTTAGAACTCCTTGTCAAGCTTTAAACTTCTTTTCTACTAGAGATAAGTCACCAATAATGCAGGGTGTAATTAGCCCCTGCAGCAGGGTGCTATGTGCTTGAGAGTTAAGACAGTACTTTGAAGTTTCAGTTAGTCACAGGAGCACTTCCAGATCCATATGCGTATACGTATTTATAAAATCAGAATCACTCACCTAGTCAGTCAGACAGAGGCAGTTATACATTCAGTCACATCTCCATACAGCTCTTATGTTTTCAGCAGTGGCAGAGCCTGTTAGACACACAATTATAAACCCCCACTCTTAATAGTGGAGCACGCAAGTAAGTAATATATAAAGTCACTTACACACACATATAAAGACTCATAGAGAAACTAAGGCAACTAGTCATATAGCTTTATAGTTACTTAAATATGCAGTAAAACACCCAGGAAGGAACTGAAACCCTTATTTAGATTTGTACAGAAGTGTTGGCACTCCTAATCAGCCATCTAGACAAGTAGCCCTGTACCCATGTGTTGGGCCTGCTACAACAGATACTATCTGGCCGATTGCCTAGGAATTCTAACTTTACTACTGCTAAATTACTTTTGTGAATACCGAAAGTCGTAAAGTTAGGATTTTGTCTCAGTTTAGGAGTAGTAAAGTTAGGAATCCTAACTTTACTACTCCTAAATACCTTTTGTGAATACCGAAAGTCGTAAAGTTAAGATTTTGTCTCAGATTACTTTAGTGAATCGAGCGCACTAATCCTAACTTTACAGCTCCTAAATGCCTTTTGTGAATTCCAAAAGTCATATTTTTTCAGATTACTTTTGTGAATCGGGCCCTATGTGTGCAGTATTAATGCCGGGTTGATTTGGCATTGATAACTGCTTACTATGACTTAAACTTTCCTTTTACAATATTTAAGTCACCCCTAAGGTAGGGTGTACGTAGGCCATAGGACAGGGTGCTATGTCTTTAAAAGGTAAGACATGTACTTCGAAGATTCAGTGAGTCACATGTGCACTTTCAGACCCATTTGCCCAGCTGAACATCCAGTGTCCTGCCCTGACTGCAACTTACATACATATTTCCAAAAGTATAGGGGCATCCATCCAGCCAGTCAGACAGAGACAGAGGCACTTACACATTAAGTCATATATCCATGGAGAAAGTTACGTATCCAGCAGTGATAGAGCCAGTGGCACACACAATTAATACCCCAATATCCAATAATACAACCAGTAAGTAATCCATATGGCCAGTTACATACAGAGCTAGAGACCCATTGAGATACTAAAACAGCTATTCATCTAGCAACATAGATACTTACACATCCAGTGACACACCCAGTAATGTATATACTAACACACTCAAGTACACACTCATGCATGCACTAACACACCCAGCCACGCACTGACTCCTACAGTAGCACATCTAAAAACACACTTATCCATACACTGACACACCCAGGACACACTGATGCATGCACTGACACACCCAGACGCACACTAATGAACACAGTGACACTTCCAGGTACATACTTATACATACACTAACACACCCAGGGACACACTGATGCATATAGTGACACAGCCACACACACTAATGCATACACTGAGACACCAGGCACACACAGATGCACACACTAATACACCCAGTGACTCACTGATCCATACACTAAGACACACTGGCACACACTAACTCATACAGTGACACACCCAGGAGACAGTGATGCATATGCTGGCACACCCATATGCACTCTGATGCATGCTGTAGCACACCCAGGCAGACATTGATATATACACTAATACACCCAAGCGGACAATTTTGGATACACTGAAACACTTATACATACACTAACACACCTAGCCACACAATCATGCATACACTGACACACTCAGACACACACTGATCCATACACTAACCCACTCAGGCACACACTTATGCATACACTAACATATCTAGCACAAAATAACACATGTGCTTTACTTATATTAGTAGTATTGTCCCAGGTATAATAATCAAACAATGATTTTTAACATGTCTGTCTACATTAGTTCTGGAAGTGTAGGTAAAACTATTGATTAAATAGTAGTAGTGAGTGCAATGCATAGTGTAACTTATTTGTACTGATATACTGTGCAGTTTTATTTTCTACAATCTATGCAATTGTTTTTTCCCACTGTTCGAGGACGAATCTATTTATGGTGTACAAGAACAAAAGCTGAAAACAGAATATAATGGAAAATGAAATGTTTTAATATAATTTGATATACTATTACAGCATAAATAATGTGTACTGTGGTTTGAGTGATATGTCTTTTAGATGTGTCAACATACTTGTAGTGCCACACACAAATATTTCTTTGACATACCCCTAGAGAGGGTCTTGATGCATAAAGAGCACTTGACATGCTTTGCCACCACTTTCTTTTGCCTGGAGAGGATAGTGAAAAACTCCCATGCAATTGATTGCCGCTTTGCTGGCGGCTTCTCCTCCAAAGAATTATGTTCAACAGGGTGTGACAACTGCTCTTCACTGCCATCAGATGCCATTTTATTGGCAAACGATGGGAAGGACAGCAAACTTTAATTTAGAAAATAAAGAGAACAGGTGCTCAATTGAGAAAAGATTTTTTTTAAACATCTTTATGATTGTTTTTTTCTCCACTGATGAAACTTTATACACAACATTGATTATGGTGTACAAGTACAAAAGCTGGGAACAGTAACAAAAAAAGTAAAAAGAAAATCTTTTACTATAATGTGAAATACTAATACAACATATAGAATGTCTACTGTTCAGTTTATAGTATTGAACGTATGCATTGCAGAAACTAAGTTTATCATGGAATTTTGCAAAATATAATACTAACTTATATTTATGTTCCTTCTGCTTTTACACAGATGAATGACACCATCTATTGGAGTAAAGTAATTTCCTAATTACTTATTTTTGTGTATTTCTGCAAACGAAAAATGTCAAGGTAAACACCAAGGTACAGTGTCATAGAGCCACTGATAGATCCAGACACACACTGATAGAGCCACATACCCATTCAGCCACTGACACACCCACTAACTTACTAACACAGTCAATAACTTACCAAATCAATTAACAACACATGTAGTACCACATGCACTCACTTACTCATACAGATACTCATGTATCCACTTAGTCACCCATATAATCACTAACACACCAAGCACAAGTTGCTTTGGAGACTCAGAAAGAGAGTCTGAGCGCCCATCCCCCGACGGAGGCAAGTTTCCCTCTATATATGTTGTAGACAAAGTTGCATCTACAATACATAAGTGTCTGAATACGTTTACTTAAGAAGAAGGGTAAGTGCACTACTTGCTCCTGCACGTTACCTCAATCCAACATGCTTTCCTAGGTCCTGACGAAAACCCATAGACCCGATTGTGCTCACATGTGCTGAAACATGTCAACCACTCACAGACAGACACGATAGAACACTAACCCTTCTAGCACCGCACCATCACTTTATTTTTAACCTTTGGCCCATCTACAAAATAATAAACATTGGATAGATAGATGTAGGCAATTTTAACGACGCTGCACTTTCACATTCACTATCCCTAATCACTACTGTCAATACCAGTTGGTCCTCCACCAGGTGGTGAAAGGTATTTAAACCAAGACCTAATGATGATGCTTTTCACGTAACCATCCCTGCGGAGAACCAAGATTTACCGCACATATGGTTAATTCGTGAATTAGGGTTTTTTAAGATGATCAGGAACCCCTACCCTGGTAATACACAGGACAAGTGATTCATTCCCCTTAGATTGTATCTGTTCACTGAATGGAGACATTACCTATAGGGGGATAAACATACAATCACAATATTCTCATATTCGATTTTTTAGCTCCATTAGAGCTCTCACTCCTGTCAAATGTGTTGGTGTAACCTGTCTGCTGCCTGGCCTTAGAGTGAGTAAGTGGATGTGTAAGTGTTTGAGTGAGTGGGTATGTGGGTTAGTGAATGGGTGTGACAGTGGCTGTATGGGTTCTGAATCACTGTGTAAGTGTTTGTATGGGTATTTGAGTGAGTCCATCAGTGGCTGTATTGGTGAGTGAGTGGGTGTGTGAGTGGGTGTATGGATTTGTACATAGGTGCATGTGTGACTGTTTGGGCGAGTGAGTGGAAACATGAGTGTCTGTATGGGTGAGTGAGTATGTGTTAGTAGCTGAATAGGAGAGTGAGTGATTGTATCAGTGAATGGGTGTGTGAGTGGGTGAGGGAGTGGCTGTATGGGTGAGTGAGCAGGCATGTGATGGGTTGTATAGATGAGTATGTCCATGTGTTAGTAGTCAAATAGGTGAGTGAGTGGGTGTGTCAGTACCTATATAGGGGAGTGCCTGAATGTCATTTATTTAGTGTTATATAGAACGCAAACGTGACCCGTCAGGGTATCAGAACGCTTTACAAGTCTAAGCAGGATGTTTACAGAAGTTCAGAACATACAAAATCATGTGAACGTTTTGCCATGATAAACAGGATATTGCATTGGGAGGGAATAGGCAACATGTTTACAACTTAAGGGAGAAAACCAAACATTAGTGGGAACAGCGACAGAATTTGCCCCATAAAGTGACAGTGAAGTACGAATGAAGCAAAAGAAACAGCAACTACCATGATACAAGACATTGCATAGGCTACATCAAGGAAGTCCAGATTGGTATACACTGCTAGAGGTCAAGAAGAAAGCATATCGCTAGGCAGCTGAGCTGTATATGCCCTGAGAGTGTTAAGGAAGGAATCTGCCCAGTAGGAAAGTCTTCGCTTCCTTTTTTAATCTAGACAAGCAAGGTATTCTTCTGACGTAGGGTGGCAGCAAATTCCATATTCTGGGTGCGGCCCCAGAGAAAGTTCTGTTGTATGTTTTATTCTTCCAGAAGATGGGAGGTTTCAGAACAAAAGCCCTGGCAGACTTATCTGCCTATCTCCTCTGGAGACCACAATTTTCTGGGCGAGATACGCTGGAGAGTTAGAGTGTAACACTTTATTTGTGCTACAGGCCAATTTGAGCTGTATTGTGGCTTCCTATGGGAGCCAGTTCAGCGCTTTGAGGTGGAGAGATGTAGTCAAATTTATTTGAACCTGTTAGGAGTGTTGCGGTTGCATTAAGACAAGCTTTTAGGGGAACTGTTGAGACCTTTGGTAGTCCTGAAAGAGTCCAGCATCCTTACTCGATCCTAGAAATAACTAGTGCCTGAACTGCTCTTTTAAGGTCCAATGTATCTAGGAATGGTTTTAGTTGTCTCATGTAGCTCAGGTGAAATCTTGCATTTTGGTTAGTGTTTTGCTGTGGGCTCTCATGTTCAAGTTCTTGTCCAGTGTGATTCTTAGTGATTTGGCTGAGTCCACTATGGTCAGGGTGCAGTTCAGCGCAGTTAGTCCATTCCAATACATCAGTTGAACTTTTAGCGGGGAGATTAGCAAGAATTCAGGGGCATATTAACAAGGAACAGGGAAAATTAACGCTAAGGGTGCTTAGCGTAAAAAATGTTAACGCCCGCTATCGCTGGATAATATCGCCTGGTTATCGCGTTATTAACAATGCTAGTCGCCTAGGCGATAAAAAATCCAATGATAGCGGCATTTTGGGAGGTTATCGCTGGTAATGCAGCGATAAAACTACAAGGATAGGGATATCCTTGTTGATAGCCCATGGTGGACATAGCCATGTAATCCACCTCCCATTGGATTACATGGCTAAGTCTGAAAATTAGCAGACGTAAAAAAACAGCATTAACCGTGGTTAGCGCTGCTTGTTTTGTCTTTAACAGGGTTAGCGTGAAGCTTGATAATAGGAGTAATGTCACTTAGCGACATTTCTCCTATTATTTTGCTCTGGAACGCCCACTTTGCATCTTGTTAGAGATGCAAAGGGAAGCGTAGTGAAAAAGGGTGCTAACATTCGATTTTGCATGTTAGCAGCCTGTTGTTGATAGGGCGATATTTTTATCTCCGCTTCTTTGGCTTTTAAAGCCAAAAAAGCGGAGATAAAGTGCATGTTAATTTGCCCTTCAGTTTTTTGCGCATTCGGTATGAGCTGATTGCTAGCAAGCCATTGCACAGTTAGCTTTAGAGCCTTGTTAATTGTTTTGATCTCTTCTAGAGATGAGATTTTGATGTAGATCTGTGTATCATCTGCATACATGTGGAAGGAGATGCTGGCAATATGCAGAATTTCAGCTAATGGTTCCATATAGAGGTAAAAAAGTATAGGGGAGAGATTTGAACTTTGGGGAACTCCGATCGGGGTTGGAGAAGGAGTGGATAGCTTTTGATTAACTAAGAATCTTTGGAAGCAGTTACGAAGGAAGGATTTACACCATTCAAGGATGGTTCCCCCTAACCCCATCCTATTTTCAAGACTTTCTAGTTACTTCTCATGGTTGACTGTGTTGAACGCCGATAATAGGTCATAAGCCACCTACCTGTATCCCAGGTGATTCGAATGGGGCGGAGACACTAGTTCCCGAAACTTCTCAAGACTTGCTCTTTGTTTACAGAAGTAGACACTGCTCCAGTGACAAATCCCAGGGGGTAGGAGGTTAGGATGGAGAGAGCATCTGGAGTCAATAGATGCTGTGGTTCAACTACTCCACCGGAACACTGTGGCAGGCATTCACACCAGTCTGATGAATGGTACCAGCAGATATGTTATCTATAAAGAAACAAATAATAAGGTTTCAGTCTAGTAATAGCAATATCTTTTAAGATATCACCTCAAGAAAGCTTTTTAAATCTCAATCAACCTTTAGATTTGTTGTCAGCTGTTTTTAGATAGTCCATAGAGGTTCCTTCATCAAAGGTTTGAAACTGTAGTAAGTATGATTCCAGCATCAAACCTACAAGCTAATTTGGACGGGGTTAGCCTCACCCAAGTCCTTTCTGGGAGAGCCCTGCCAAGAGAGTACCAGTACTTTCTAGATGTTTTTGACCCAATGAAAGCCACCTAAATGACCCCACACAAAGCCTTTGATGCTGCATAGATCTCCTCCCAGGGACAACACTGCCCTGCAGTAGAGTCTATGAATTAACAGAACTTCAAACCCAATATTTATACAAATATCTGGATGAACTTCTAGAGATAGGTTTTATATGCCACTCCACATTGCCAGTGTCTTCCCCAGTCTTCTTTGTATCCAAGAAGAATGGGGAGTTGAGGGATTGTATGAATTACAAGGCCACCAATAAGGTGACTATTAAGTACCACTATTGTCTCCTGTTAATTCCGGTGCTACTTGATCGGGTAAGAAATTACACCATTTATACAAAACTAGATTTACGTGGTGCCTACCACCAAATCTGTATGCGAGAAGATGATGAATGGAAACCCACCTTTAGGACTAAGTTCTAGTTGCTAGAGTATGCTGGTATGCTCTTTGGGCCTCATAATGCTACAACAGCATTTTAATATCTCATTAACGAGGTCTTGAGGGAGTTTTTACATGTTTGTGCAATCGTCTACATAGACAACATTCTGACTTACTCAAACTCAGAGCAAGAACATGTACAGCATTTACGCACCATCTTGCAACGCCTTAGGGAAACACTCTTTTTGATAAACTAGACAAATGTTCCTTCCATGAACAATAGGTAGAGTTTCTGGGCATCACTATGGACACCAAAAAGGTAGAAGCCAATACCAACTGGCTGACTCCAACAAACGTCAAGCCTGTCCCAATCTCAACCATGTGCAATTGTTTCTGACTGTTGTTACCTGGAATGTTTGAATATCTGAATGCCTGCTTTCTCATAGTAGCACAGACAGGTCCTTGGTTCCCATCTCTTGTCCTGCACGGTGGATAGCATTTATGCACTTAACACACGCAATGAACGAGGGGCCACATTGCAAGATGAACTTTCCTGTGGTGAGACACAAAGACATCTCTTTCTGTCTTCCTATGAAGCTCATTCCTCAGAACGTCATCATCCTCCGCAAACTCACCAGTCACTGGGCCTTGTCAGTGTGAAGACTACTAGAGAAGAAAGATGGGGGTGCACTAGGTGATGCGGATGGGGACAGCCAAAGCAAAGACAGAAGGGATGAGTCTGGGGTAGGTGATTGAAAATAGCAGGACTAGGCTTTCCCAATATCTTAAAATACGCCGGGGGAGCGGGGAGCTGTTGAGACCAGCTGCATGGCCAAGTCCCAAACTGGTTGCTTTCCTGTGTGAGTGCATCATTAATTCAGGCCAACCCACCAGCTCCCAGGGAATGGCTGCACTAAAATTAACATACCATTGAGTATGTGCTCTCGGAGGCTTACCACCTCACTGAATGAACTGCTTTGCCAGCTATAATTCTGCAGGGTGAAGCAGCTATTTTATGGCTGTACAGTGGCCATAATCAAGACATGTATGTGTACAGCCAATAAGAAGGCATTGTTTTTTTGCTGTCTGCCGGGAGAACCTTTTTGCGGCCAAAATAGTCAATATTGCAGCAATCGCACTAGTCCGCTGATTTGGGGATTTTTTCGCGGATCGTGAAATTGCAAAATGCTGGAGGGTCTGTATATTACTAAACTACTGATCACAATTATTAATTAAAATATGTGTATATATGTTTTTACACTTTCTAAAAATTATGCCGATTTTGCGAATCACTACAGTAGCGGATTATACGTATCACGACTGTTTGCTGCATATTTGCGAATATAAAAAAAAATTCAAAAAAGAAAGGCCTTAGGGGGGCATATGTTTCTTTATGCCGAAGAAAATGATGCCAAGTTCTTGAAGGCCTAACAAAATTAGGGCATCTCCACCAAACAAAGAAGTGCTTGCTTCATCTAGTTAGTATGAAGTACCCTTGTTTTGTGGAGATTCACATCTTTGTAGTCTCGTTGTCATCTGTATAGCAGCATTAATGTTATCACAGATTTCTGGATAAAGACACGCAAGGAACAATAACATTGGCAAAATGCAGAGAAGGTCGTTGGAGACATTTCCTCGTTAACCATTATGTAATAATAATAATGTAGAAAACGCATCTGGCATTTACCAAACAAGGCACCACTTACTAATTAACTAGTCCAGTTGAGTAGACATTTTATGCAAAACTGGGGACTCGTGTTGGATAAACATGCCGATGATGTTCCTATCTGGCTCTGATGCTCATTTCACAGAAATTAAACCTCAGCAGAAAGCACTTATAAATATAAACATAGTAGGGGCCTCAGTTCACGCTCCACTTCTGTAAAGGACAAATTATCCTAAATTCCTGGGATTCGCAAAGGCAAACAAAATGTGTTTTCTCAGCAATTCCCCATTGAAAAACAATATGATATCCTTGGTAAAGGAGAATGCATGATTCATCTATGAGAGCGCAATCTGTAGTGACTGTGGTGAATGGGTTCTTTCTTGACCTCTCCTTGTAGGAGCAGAGTTTATTCTTTTCCCTTTTAATGACTGCAAATATGCAAAAGTCCAAAATCACCTAGAAGCATAGCCTGTTAGGGGTCACCCTGTCCACCTTAGTAGTATACAACTGAGACACCTATACACCCACGGACACACCAACTCATACACAAAACAACTCACAAACCCACTCACACATCCATACATCACTTTTACACCCAGTCATCAACCCATAATGCCACTCAATCACCTGCTCACAGATGTATACAATCACTCACACACCCACTCACAGACCCATATAGCCACTCACACCCACAAAACTGCTTACACGCCCACTTACAGACTCACATAGCCACTCACAGAACCACTTTATGACTTATACAGCCACTCACATGCACACTGTCAAAGGTTACAAGTTAGAGTTAAGAAATAAAGTTTTGAAAAATCTTAGAAATTCACTGAAAAAACAAAGGTTACAGGGATGTTATAGTTAGGAAATAGAATTTTAAAAAATTAAAAATTCACTAAAAACACAAAGGTTACAGGGATCTTATAGTTAGGAAATGAAATTTAAAAAATCATAGAAATTCACTAGAAAAAAACAAAGTTACAGGGACGTTATAGTTAGAAAATAGAATTTTAAAAACTTAGAAATGCACTGAAAAAAACAAAATTTACAGGGACATTATAGTTAGGCTCACTTATGACTCTTATAAAACCATAGAAATTCCATTCCGCAGTTATAATTATCTGAGCTAACTGTAACTTACGCCCCTGCAATGTTCTGCTTATAACCTACCATATTACATCATTGACATTGTCATGTGACATCACTGATGACATCTCAAATGAAATCACTGATAGTATCATCCAGTGATTGTTAATGTTTCATAAGCATTTGTGAGACTTAAAGATAGATGCTAAGCTACTGCATAAGTTAAATTACTGTTATTGTTGTCCTACTTATGAGTGATAGTATTTCTAATATATGTCATCTGAATGGCTATGTGACTGTATCAGTTTGTGAGAGGGTGTCTGACTGGTTGTATGGGTCTGTGAGTTTGTGTGTGAGTGGCTGTATGGATGTGTTAGTGGGTGTGTGAGTAGCTGTATGGGTGAGTGAGTGGCTGTATGAGTAGCTGTATGTGTGAATGAGTGGTTGTATGAGTGGTTGCATTGGCGTATGAGTGGCTGTATGGGTAACTGATGGCTGTGTGAGTGGCTGTATATTTAGGGAGTGTGTTTTAAAGTCTATGCATGGGGGAGTGGGTAGCTGTTTGAGTGGGTGTATAGGGAAGTGAGTGGGTGTGAGTGGCTATTAGAATGAGTGAGTGGGCATGTGAGTGGTTGAATGCATGTGTGAATGGGTATATAAGTAGTTCTCTGGGTGTCTGTAAGTGTGTGACTGTCTGTTTCAGTGTGTGAGTGGGTGTCTGAGTGCCTGTTTGGGTCTAGGAGTGGCTGTGTTAGTGGCTGTATGGATTTGTTAGTGGGTGTAAGCAGTTTTATGGGTGAGTGAATGGCTGTATGGCTGGCTGTATTAAAGATTGAGTGGCTGTGTGTGTGAGGGAGTGGGTGTGAAAGTGTATGTATGAGTGAGTGAGTAGTTGTTTGTGTGTGAATAGGTAAGCGAGTGGGTGTGAGTGGCTGTATTGGAGAGTGTGTGTGAGTGGCTGTACGGGTGAGTGAGTGGTTTTATGCATGTGTGAATGGATATGAAAATGGTCCTGTGGGTATCCTTGAGTGTGTGAGTGGTTCTATGGATGAGTGAGTGGCTGTGTTAATGACTGTTTAGGTGTGTGAGCAGGTGTGTGACTGGTCTTCACGCTTCCTCATTCTACCAGTTTCTCATCCTTTTTTGCCTCTTTCTGCGCATTTCTGACTTCTATTCTGCCTCTTTCTTCTTGTTTCTCATCTTTATCTTGCCTCATTTCTGCTTTTTTCTAACTGTTATTCTGCCTTTTTCCGCTTCCTTTTTCCGTGCAATGGGGCCATGGAAGGAGCCTCAAGGCCCCGGTGGTCCCAGCCAGCAGCCTGTGTGTCAGAGCAATGTTTCATCTTGTTTCCCTGCACACATATTTGCGTGCTTGGAAGCAGATGAAAACTTCACTTTCTGCAAACCAGAGCTATTGGACAACTCCAACTTGCAGAAAGCAGAGTTATGTATGCTTTTGCTTGGTGGAAGCTGTCAGTTCCCACCAAGGAAAAGCAAACAGCTAACCCCAGAGGGTGGGCATCTTTGGAGGTAGCAGGAGCTGGCCCTGGGTGGGTGGCGGGCCATCCATGTCTCCACAAGGGGGCCACGCGGCCCCCTCCAATGTTTATTTAGGCCCTGGGGAGGTGGTGGTACATGATGTACTACCTGCAATATGTCCTTTGAGCCTCTGGGAGGTAGCGGTTCCCGGGGCTGCAGGCCTCCCCGCATTTATTTTATATTGTTTGCCCTGGAGAGCTGGCGGTCCCTGTGGCACGGGCAGGCCCTGTGAGTCTGACCACATACATATTATACAGTGCCCCAGAGAGGTGGCAGTCCCCAGGAGTGGGGGGTGGCTTGTGGGCCTCCTGCTTTTATTTTACATTGTTTGCCCTGAGGAGGTGGCGGTCCCAGGGTGTGCCCTTATATATATTATACAGTGCCCTAGGGAGGTGACAATCACTCAGGCTGCGGGGGTAGCAGTGTCGGCCCCCACATTGTTTTTACATATATTTACAGATATTTACATATATAATTACTCGTGTCCCCGGGATCTGGTCCATCCAGGGGCTAAACATTAGAGAAGCACGCGAGTCCACACTTCATTATTTTTGTATTTTGCAGTGGGAGCCGCAGATACAGCATGGCTCCCACCTAAAATTAAAAAAAAAATGCTTTTTGCCATTGCGGGCCCCTCCGGGACCATATCACCACATCTAAGAATTCCTACTCTGCCTCCTTTTCTTTTTAAAAAACATTTTTGTGGGACTCAGCTGAAGCCAAGCGCGAAGATGGCTGCCAACACTTCCTGGTTTGAAGTGTTGGCAGCCAATTTAAATTGAGCATGGGGACTGTTCATTCCTCAGAGGATCCACGTCCCTATATATACAAATTTGGATTTTCCTTAATATTTCCAAAACTACTGAACGGATTTACACAAATTTACAAAATGGAAATAAAGAGTGCATTTTGATATTTGGTTTAACTTCTTTCAATAGTTTTGGAGAAATTAAAAAAAACTACATTTGTGTATCAAGGGACACGGATCCTCTGAGGATCCAACAGTCCCTGTCCTCAAATGAGATTGGCTGGCAACACTTCAAACCAGGAAGTGTTGGCATCCATCTTGGGACTCTGCTTCAGCTGAGCCCACAAAAGAAAGAGAAGGAGGAAGTGTAGGAATAAACTGACACCCCAGGCCTGTGGGGGGTGCCAGAGTGACCCCGCCAGAGCAAAAAAGGTTTCAACTGGAATCACCGCTCCCACCGAAAAAAAGAGGTGCGGCTACCACACTTCTCTATTAATTAGTTCCTGGGTGGGCCTGGTCCTGGGGGCATGCGGAGTGAAATTATATTTAACAGAGGGGGCAGCGTGCAACCCTCTGGCCCCGGGGTCAGCCACCTCCCTGGAGCTTTTGAGTTTGCAATAGGGTGGTATCACAAACCCCTTGTGGCCCAAGAAACCACCACCTCCCCGGGGCCAAATTGTGTGTAGAAAATGGGAGGAGGGCCGCGTGGCCCCATTCTCAGACCATTCTTGGCCCAGGGGATGGCACCTCCCTGGCAGGTCCCTCTACATGAAAGAAGGGAGCCGCGTGACCCCCCTCCTGGAACCAATAATGGCCCTGGGGACCACCACCCCGGGGGGCTGGCTCCTGTATGTCCCGGGGTGCTCACCCCTGGGACAAAGCTGTTTGCTGTGGCTTGGAGAGAGCTTTAATCACTCCCACCAAGTCACAGCAAATTCTCCTCTTTCAGCAAGCAAGAGCGGTGAAAATGCTCTCGCTTGCTGTCTGTTTCCCTGACCGCTGTCAAGCAAGCAGGGAAACAAACAAATTACTTTCAAACACAGGGAGCTGCATGTTTAGCAGCTCCCTGTGCGTGGAAGCAATGCTGGCTCCCGCAGGAGGCCAGTTCAGAGTGGATGCCCTGGAGGTACAGGCTGGGCCCTGGAAATGTAGTTCCTGGGGCCGGAATTGGCCCAGGGAGTGGGACTGCATGCCCCTCTCCCCTATTGAAATATGGGCAGGCCATGGGGGATGGAAACCCCAGAGCCGAAAGCAGCCCAGGAGGGGGGCCGCATGCCCCCCCTCCCCTTAGTAAAAGTGAGCAGGTACCAGATTTGAAGCTCCACTTCTGTGAAGTACTAATCATCCTAACTTCGTGGGCATGGCCGAGGCAAAGCACTAACTAATTAGCTATTAGAAAGTACTTCAATTGGATAGAGATGTTGCAGAACACTCTGGCCTCTTTTGCACGGCAGGATTTATTCTGGCAAGATACTCATTGAACAGAAATTAAACATCAATGGGAAGCACTTACAGGTACAAACAAAGCAGGTGCCCAAGTTGAAGCCCCACTTCTGCAAAGTACAACTCATCCTAACTTCGTGGCCAAGGCAAAGCAAGAGTATTTTCTCTGCATTTCCACTGTGAAAAGTTATCTGTGATCCTTGATGGAGGTGTTTGCATCCTTGCTTTTCGTGAGCACAAAATCGCAGATGGTGTCTGTGATGAGGAATTTCGGGCCATATATCAAGGTTATCGCCGCCTCAGCAGCAGGAAACTGCCGCTAAAGCAGCGATAATGGGCTTGATGATATGCTCTTGAGAATTCCTATAGAAGCCCATGTTCACACCGGAACATGGGCTTCTATGGGAATTCACATAGGCATATTATCAAGCCCATTATCACAGCTTTAGCAGTGGTTTTCTGCAGCTAAAGCAGCTATAATTGTAACGCCGTTTCTTGATAATATGCCCCTTTATTCTTTACATCTGCTGCTGAGACCAGAGACTGTGTTCTAAAATTTTACAATCCAGAAATATGTAATCTTGCCTACAAGTCCCATCCCATATACCTTAGAGGTATGCAACGTCTTCCCACTCTTTTCAAAGGATGATGGACTGCTTACTAAAAGAACCCCGCCAGCACATTTCCCTCCCATTTTGGAGACACGCTCCTCATGACTAGGAATACGATCGCATCTCCCCCAAACAAATAAACACTTACTTCTGAAAAGTACAATTCATCCAAGTGTGTTTTCTTTGCAGTTCCACCTTGTTAAGTTAGCTAATGAACACGCTCCAGGAACAATCACATTGGCAAAGTTACAGACACAAGGTCACTGGAGACATTTTCTCAGCGTCCTTTACACAGTGTAGTGTAGGAGACGCACTATGCATTTACCCGACGAGGTAGCACTTACTAATTAGCCAGTAGAAAGTACTCCAGCTGGGTAGGCGTTGCACAAAATTCTGGCCTCTTCTTAGATTAATACGCATGGCAGGATTCATTCTGCCACAATGCTCATTTAACAGAAATTAAAGCTCAGTGGGAAGCACTTACAGATACAAACAGATGCCCGAGTTGAAGCCCCCCTTCTGTAAAGTACTAATCATCCTAACATCCTGGGCATAGCCAAGGCAAAGCAAGTGTGTTTTCTCTGCATTTCCAATGTGAAAGGTTATCTGGAATTGTTGATGGAGGTGTTTGCAGCCTTGCTTTTCTCCAATGAAAAATCTCACAGTGTGTCTGGGATGAGGGAAATCTTTCTTAACATCTGCTGCTGAGCCCAGAGATTGTGTTCTAAACTTTTACAAACTTGAAGTATGTAATCTTCTCTACAAGCCTCATTCCATATATATTAGTGGTAGGCAACGTCCTCCTGCCCTTTTCCCAGGATGACAGACAACCTACTAACCCCACAGCGCTTTTCCCACCTACTTTGGAGACCCGTTCCTCATGCTCAGGAATAATATTGCCTCTAACCAAGGTCTAAAAGAAAAGTCCCCTTCGGGTAAACTTCATACACAACACTCCACTGTGACACACACAACCTTTATACACCAGGTAGATGAGAACAAATGAACAGAAAGGGAATGTAATTAAAATAGATAAAAATCATTAGTTTATTCACAGTTTCATTTCAAACACAATATATACACACATGTATTTCATCAAGTTATTGTGACCACTCTTAACATTAAAAAACAATACTATTCATCAATATACAATATCCTGCAAACTATATCAGTTAGAAAAATACACAATTGGGAACACAACATAGGAAAAAATGATGATTCCTATCATTCAGAAAACACTTCATCAGTTTAGGTGTGGATCAAGTTTTGATTATTGAGATCATTATATCAACTAATTCAAATCAATATCATTGTCCCCTCAGACTTGATGAGGTTTCCTTTTTCAAAGCATTCGATCTTTAACAATCGTGTAGGTGCACACGGTTTCTGCTGGAAGAGAACGAAAGGGCAGTAGAGCCCATCCCCAATTGAGACATAATAACCAAAGACCAATTGGATTTATAGTAGTCAAAAACCATTTGCGGTTCTTCTCAAAACTCCTGTGGGTTATCAATCCCCTTGAAGAGGCTGCATCCTCTTCACGCAGTCAATGTTTTTAAAGTTGGCTGGTGTGAAAATGGTTTGTGGCACTGTTGGAAAACCACTCCCACACTAGAAGGGGTGGTGGTGGTCTTCCGGACACACTGTGGTAGCTTGGCTCGAGTGGTCAGGAATCAGGCTCCGTGCTAAGCATACAACATACCCAAACAATAACCATGTGTGCATCCGTTCCAAAAACGATTCTACACCGTAAAAATTATGAAAATAACTTTCTTTATCTTCTTTTTCTCTTAGTTGCTGATTGGAGAAAATAAATAACAATCACAATATACAAACTTTTTAGAAAGTGCAGGTCAAATAAATACTGGCTTAATGATTCAATAAATAGGGGTGATCATAAATACTGAAGGCATAAATAAAAGTGCAATACAGACAGGCAATTACATATTCTGAGGCAATAAATACTGTAACCAATAAATATTGTGCATCAATAAATACTGTGGACCAATAAATACAGTGGAACAATAAATAGGTTAAATACAATAAATACAGTGCCCCTAATAAATACTTAAAAGCTGACAGTGACACTCATGGAATCAGATCACTTTTGATTCCTACGGGCTGATTTGGCCCAAGCACAGCTTGTGGGGATGTGGAAGGCTTGAGGGTGTCTACTCCCTGACTTGGACAAGGCTGAGGCCTAAACTGAGGTAGATAAAGGGGGAAAATACCAGAGACCTGGCTCTCTCTCTCCACACAACTTCTCTAGATTAGACCCAGTTCACCCCTGGCACAGTCAGGTTGGTTCCAGCACCTCCCTAGCCCCTTAGAGCAGTCTCTCAGGTCTCCACAGGGCCTTAGGCGCCCTCTACTCCACTTACTGCCCTTTTTCTGATGCTCCGACGCCGCTGGAGTTGGGTCGATGCCGTGAGGCGGTTCCAGTTCGATGTCGGCGACCTCGGCACAATGTCAGTTCTTTGACGACGCCGGCAGGCGGTTCCGGTCTCGATGTCAGCGGCCTCGGTTCGATCTCGACCTCCGATTCGATGGCGTCGGGCAGTCTTTACTCGATGTCGACTTCGGGCGGCTCCGGTCCGATGGCGACCTCGGCTTCGATGACGTCGGCCGGCCTTGCCTCGATGTCGACTTCCGGCGGCTCCGGAGTGCGATCCTCACTCCCGACCTCCGGTGCTCCTCACAGGTTTCCGGCGACTCTGGAGTGCGACCTCCACTCCCGACCTCCGGCACGATTCTCACAGGTTCCGGCGACTCCGGAGTGCGATCCTCACTCCCGACCTCCGTTACCCTTCACCTCGGTCTCCGACGACTCCGGAGGGCGGACTTCACTCCTCCGATGACGCCGCTCACTCGACCTCGGGTGACTTCCTCCTCGACCTCTGGTATTCCTCACGACCTCTGACGGCGCCCTCTCTCGACCTCTGGCGGCTCCGGGTACGACGTCTGCTTTTCCAGTCAGCGCCGCTTCTCCACCTCGGGCTCCAGGTCTTAGGCTACTCGACGTCGGACTTCAGGGAAACCAGCTTCCAGGTCAGGATCTTGCTGTTCTCTTGTTTCTAAGGCCTGTTCCTGCTGTCCAGGTCCTCAGGAGGGTTTTTCTGACTTCTTCCCACACAGGGCTCTAGGCTGGGCTCCGTCAGTAGGGACTAGTATCAAGGGTGGGTTTATGGACCCCACTCCAGGCACAAGTTTCCACCCCTGCTGCTTCACTCCTTCCTCCTTCAGTTCTGTGCTCCTCTCTCTTCACCAGTCAGGTGCCAACTGCCAGCTCCAACTGCCAACTCTCTGTCTTAGCTTCCCAACATTCTAAACCGCCTCCAACTGTCACAGGGTTCTGGAATGTTCTGGAAGGTGCTGGTAGGTTCCAGTGGATGCTGGTGATGTCACAGGTGGCCACCATTTTGTGCTCCAGGCCCTCAGACAGAAGTTTCAGGGGTAGCTAAAATGGCTCCCTGAATCTGCAGCAACACTAAAAAGTCTGGTGGTTCCCAAAAAGGAAAAATTCAAACAGGGTTTGAGGCAAAAGTGGGACAAAATAAATAATGATGAGGAGGGACCACCCAAAGGGCTGACAGGTCTAACACGCGTCCCCCCCAGCTGAAAGTGGGGAGAGCTACCCAACCCCTTGGGAGTTCTCATCACTAAGGCGGAAATACCTTGAGAGACCGTCTGCATTGGCGTGGTCCACTCCAGGCCGATGTTCCACCTGAAAGTCCATTCCCTGTAGGGAAATAGACCACCTCAACAACTTGGGATTCTCCCCCTTCATTTGCATCAGCCAACGAAGGGGTCTGTGGTCGGTCTGAACTAGGAAGTGCGAGCCAAACAGGTATGGCCGCAACTTCTTCAGAGCCCATACCACTGCAAAGGCTTCACGCTCTATTGCACTCCACTTCTGTTCCCTGGGAAGTAGTCACCGGGATAGGAAGACCACGGGTTGATCCAGACCCTCTTCGTTGAGTTGCGATAACACTGCCCCAATGCCATGGTCTGATGCATCTGTCTGGACAATGAACTCCTTGGAAAAGTCTGGGGCCCTTAAGACCGGGGCCTCGCACATGGCTTTCTTCAATCTCTCAAAGGCTTGCTGACAAGCCTCCGTCCAGACTACCCGTCGAGGTTGTTTCTTGGACGTGAGCTCCGTGAGGGGGGCTACGATGGTACCGTACCCCTTCACGAAGCGGCGGTAGTATCCCGTGAGGCCCAAAAATGCTCGGACCTCAGTCTGTGTCTTGGGGGGTTCCCAGGCCATGATGGCCTCGATCTTCGCCTGGAGGGGTTGCACCGCTCCCCTACCCACCAAGTGTCCAAGGTACACTACCGACCCCTGCCCGATCTGGCACTTGCTGGCCTTGATCGTCAATCCAGCTTGTCTCAGGGCCTGGAGAACAGCTTGCAGGTGACGCAAGTGATCCTCCCAGCTGTTACTGAAGACGGCTATGTCATCCAGATAAGCAGCAGAGAAACTCTCCATTCCGGTGAGGATCTGGTTTACCAGGCGCTGAAACGTGGCAGGTGCGTTCTTGAGCCCAAAGGGCATCACACAGAACTGGTAGTGGCCATTGGGCGTGGAGAAGGCTGACCATTCCCTTGCTCCATCAGTCAAAGAGATCTGCCAGTACCCGGAAGTAAGGTCAAAGGTACTTAGATATTGGGCAGCTCCCAGCCGGTCAATCAATTCATCTGCCCTAGGGATCGGATGAGCATCAGTTTTGGTCACTGAATTCAGTCCCCGATAGTCCACACAGAACCTCAGTTCTGGTTGGGCACCCGGTGGTGCAGCTTTTGGTACTAACACCACCGGACTGGACCAGGGGCTGCTAGAAGGTTCGATCACTCCTAGCTCCAGTGACTTCACTATGAATGCTGGCCTTCACCTTGTCTGACATCCGGTAGATCTTGGACTTCACAGGTGGGCTGTCTCCTGTGTCCACGTCATGGACGCACAGGTGAGTCCTACCCGGGACAAGGGAGAACAACGAAGAGTACTGCCCCAGGACCTGGCGACAGTCCTCCTGCTGTTCAGGAGTTAGAGATGGGGAGAGAATCACTCCCTCCACCGACCCATCCTTCTCTTGAGACGCAAACAAATCGGGGAGAGGCTCGCTTTCCACGTCCTCTCCTCCGTCAGTCACCATCATCAAGATGACTTCGGGCCTCTCGTGGTGGGGTTTGAGGCGGTTGGCATGCAGCACCCGCAGGGGCTGACGAGGGGTCTTCAGGTCCACCAAGTAGGTAGCCTTACCCTTCTTCTCCAACACCTCAAAGGGTCCTGACCAGCGATCCTGGAGGGCACTAAGCTCTCCTGGTTCGATCACCCACACCTTCTGGCCAGGCTCCAACTCCACCGGGTGAGCATTGTGGTCATACCACGCCTTCATCACTGCTTGGCTGGCTTCCAAGTTGTCAGAAGCTTGCTTCCACAACTTAGCCATTTGGCTCCGGAAGGCCAGCATGTAGCTCACCACATCCTGGGGAAGCTTTCTGGGAGTTCTTTCCCATCCGTCTCTCACCAGGTTGAGAGGTCCACGTACAGGGTGCCCATACAGAAGCTCGAAGGGGCTGAAGCCCACTCCCTTCTGTGGCACTTCCCTGTAGGAAAAAAGTAAGCAGGGTAGGAGGACGTCCCATTTCCTCCGCAGGCTTTCAGGCAGACTTCTGATCATGCCCTTCAAGGTTTTGTTAAACCTTTCCACCAGACCATTTGTCTGGGGGTGGTAAGGAGTGGTGAACCGGTATGTCACTCCACACTCCTTCCACATTGCCCGCATATACGCTGACATGAAGTTGGTCCCCCTGTCGGACACAACTTCCTTGGGAAAACCCACTCGGGTAAAGATTCCCATCAGGGCCCTTGCCACAACAGGTGCTGTTATGGTCCTCAGAGGTATTGCCTCTGGGTACCGTGTGGCATGATCCACCAGAACCAGGATAAACCTGTGACCAGCTGTAGTCGGTGGATCTAATGGACCCACAATGTCGATGCCCACCCTTTCAAAGGGGGTGCTAACGACTGGAAGTGGTTCCAGGGGAGCTTTCAGCTTCACCCCTGTTTTCCCACTGGCTTGGCAAGACACACATGTCCGGCAGTAGGTATCGGACGACACTTTCATCTGAGGCCAATAAAAGTGTGGGACAAGACGGGCGAAGGTCTTGTCTTGCCCCAGGTGTCCTGCCAATGGTATCTCGTGAGCCAACTCCAGAAGGAAGGCTCGATAACGTTGAGGAACTACCAAGGCTCGTGACGATCCATGTAGGGGTGCCTTGGGTTCACTGTAGAGGAGGCCATCCTCCCAGTAAACACTGTAGTTCCCTTCAACGTTCCCTGCTGCCTGGGCTTCGGCCTGTCGCCTTAGCCCCTCAAGGGTAGGGCACTCCCTCTGGCCCTGGCAGAATTCCTCCCTGGACGGGCCTCCCTCCACGTGCCACTCGGCCGGGATGGGTAGGTCCTCCAGGTTGGTAACGTCCCCCACCGCAGACTCCTGGTCCACCACCTCCGGTGGCCTATCCGTCCTACGGGGTGGGGACGCCGAGGCAGGCTCCTCCTGTCCTCGGTTCTTCCCTTGACTGGCAGCTGGCTGGGCCTTTGTTCCAGGCTCCAGCCGGAATGAACTCCCTCTTCGGGTAGTCGTGGACCTTGTGCTAACACAGGCCCAGTCAGGTGTACCCAGCATCTCGGTGTGAGTCCGGTATTCCACCTCCTTCCAAGCGTTGTGCTCCATGTCATTCCCCAGCAGACAATCGACTGGCACGGCAGGGCTTACGGCAACTCGAAGTGAACCTGCAACCCCCCCCATTCAAAGGGAACCTCGGCCACTGGATAGTGGCCTGTTCTGCCGTCAGCCATCGCGGCTGGGTGGAGTACATCGGGAATTACCTGCTCTGGAGACACCAGTTGGCTACGCACCATAGTCATACTGTCTCCTGTGTCTCTCAGAGCCTCCCCTCTTTGGCCGTTGATGGTGACCCACTGCCCATACTTTGCGGTATTTGCGGGCACCTGGATCTTAGGAACCATCTCCCGTTCTCCCAGGGACACTAAAGTGACACCCGCCCACTCCCTTCCCTTAGTTAAGGGCATCTCCTCCCCGAGCACTACACTAGCTACTCCGGGGGTCTTTCCTCCAGTGGGAGGGGGTGGTCGTTTCAAGCACTTCGGATCTCCTTTATAGTGTCCAACGCCACCGCACTCGTAGCAATGGACTACCCTTGGCTGCTGACTCTGGCCAGGATTAGGGTTTTTGGGTGGGTTAGCCCTAGGGGTGAATCCTGTTCCCTTCCCTTGGAAGTTATTTTGGGGGCCTTTGGAGAACTCCTTTTTCTTTTCCCCTCCCTCTTTCTTCTGGGGGGCGCCCTGTCCGGCCTTTTGAGTATCCCCTCCAGTCCCCCTTGTGGACACCCGGGTACTAGCCCAAATGTCCGCCTCCTCAGCAAGCTTCCGGGGACTGGTCAGCTTGCTATCCACCAGGTGTTGCCGCAGTTCAGGGAAACATTTCTCGAGCAGGTGTTCCTTCAGTACCAGGTCAAACAACCCCTCGTAGTTCCTCACTTCACTGCCCTGAATCCAACCTTCCATTGCCTTCTTCGCATAGTCCAGGAAGTCCACCCAATTCTGCGTGCCCAGTTTGTGACTACCCCTGAACTTCTGTCTGTACTTTTCAGGTGTTAGTCCAAACTTTCTGATGAGCGCCAGTTTCATGGTGGGGTAGTGGGTCTGCTCATCCTCCTCGAGGGCCAATAAAGCATCCCTACCCGCTGGAGGCATGTACTTGTACAATCCCCCTCCCCAGTACTTCTCTGGAACCCCATGGGCCCTCAATGAGACCTCATAGGCCGCTAGCCACTTGGCGATATCGTCGCCCACTCCATAGCTAGCTACTATGTCCTTTGGCAGGTATGGTTTAGGTTCCCTGGTGATCTCTTGGGTTTGGCTGCCACCATTAGGAACAGGTTGTGCCCCGATTCTCAAGATCTGAAGATCTATTTCTTTCAGTCGTAATTCATGGGCCATCCTCTGCTCCTCCTTCTCCTTTTCCAGCCTTGCTAAGTCCCATGTGAGCTGTCTTTTCTCCCTCCGGTCTGTTAGCTCCACTTCAGACAAGCCACCGCTAGAGGCACTGCTGCCCTTCCTAGAAATGGTTCTGGGCCCTGCTGACAGGTTCCCCACCTCAGGTTGGTACATCTCAGCCCCCTCGGGGTCAGGCTCTCCATCCCTGTCTTCCTCCTCAGCCTTGCTTTCTCGGCGTGCCTCCCCCCAAGCCCTTAAGCTGGTTTGGAGTGCACCCTTCTTTGCTCCTGGGGGACAGTACACCCCCTCCCGCTGGCAAAACTCCCTGAGTTGGGCCACCGTGTACGTTTCTAGATTTTCTAGTACAAACTCCATCTTGCCCACTCAGGTTAGAGGACAGGTTTTTGTGCAGTAACTATGCAGGGGGGTACCTTTAATAATACCTCCTCCCACCACCAGAGTAAATTTGGAAAAAGACAAAAACCCACAATTAGGAAGGCCGCTCTTGAGAAAACTCCCGGTGTAGGCCTATGGACTACCCACAGTTATTGTTGAGTATGCGTAGGCACAGCTCTATCCCACCACTGAACACCAATTTATGTTGGAAAACCACTCCCACACTAGAAGGGGTGGTGGTGGTCTTCCGGACACACTGTGGTAGCTTGGCTCGAGTGGTCAGGAATCAGGCTCCGTGCTAAGCATACAACATACCCAAACAATAACCATGCGTGCATCCGTTCCAAAAACGACTCTACACCGTAAAAATTATGAAAATAACTTTCTTTATCTTCTTTTTCTCTTAGTTGCTGATTGGAGAAAATAAATAACAATCACAATATACAAACTTTTTAGAAAGTGCAGGTCAAATAAATACTGGCTTAATGATTCAATAAATAGGGGTGATCATAAATACTGAAGGCATAAATAAAAGTGCAATACAGACAGGCAATTAAATATTCTGAGGCAATAAATACTGTAACCAATAAATATTGTGCATCAATAAATACTGTGGACCAATAAATACAGAGGAACAATAAATAGGTTAAATACAATAAATACAGTGCCCCTAATAAATACTTAAAAGCTGACAGTGACACTCATGGAATCAGATCACTTTTGATTCCTACGGGCTGATTTGGCCCAAGCACAGCTTGTGGGGATGTGGAAGGCTTGAGGGTGTCTACTCCCTGACTTGGACAAGGCTGAGGCCTAAACTGAGGTAGATAAAGGGGGAAAATACCAGAGACCTGGCTCTCTCTCTCCACACAACTTCTCTAGATTAGACCCAGTTCACCCCTGGCACAGTCAGGTTGGTTCCAGCACCTCCCTAACCCCTTAGAGCAGTCTCTCAGGTCTCCACAGGGCCTTAGGCGCCCTCTACTCCACTTACTGCCCTTTTTCTGATGCTCCGACGCCGCTGGAGTCGGGTCGATGCCGTGAGGCGGTTCCAGTTCGATGTCGGCGGCCTCGGCACAATGTCAGTTCTTTGACGACGCCGGCAGGCGGTTCCGGTCTCGATGTCAGCGGCCTCGGTTCGATCTCGACCTCCGATTCAATGGCGTCGGGCAGTCTTTACTCGATGTCGACTTCGGGCGGCTCCGGTCCGATGGCGACCTCGGCTTCGATGACGTCGGCCGGCCTTGCCTCGATGTCGACTTCCGGCGGCTCCGGAGTGCGATCCTCACTCCCGACCTCCGGTGCTCCTCACAGGTTTCCGGCGACTCCGGAGTGCGACCTCCACTCCCGACCTCCGGCACGATTCTCACAGGTTCCGGCGACTCCGGAGTGCGATCCTCACTCCCGACCTCCGTTACCCTTCACCTCGGTCTCCGACGACTCCGGAGGGCGGACTTCACTCCTCCGATGACGCCGCTCACTCGACCTCGGGTGACTTCCTCCTCGACCTCTGGTATTCCTCACGACCTCTGACGGCGCCCTCTCTCGACCTCTGGCGGCTCCGGGTACGACGTCTGCTTTTCCAGTCAGCGCCGCTTCTCCACCTCGGGCTCCAGGTCTTAGGCTACTCGACGTCGGACTTCAGGGAAACCAGCTTCCAGGTCAGGATCTTGCTGTTCTCTTGTTTCTAAGGCCTGTTCCTGCTGTCCAGGTCCTCAGGAGGGTTTTTCTGACTTCTTCCCACACAGGGCTCTAGGCTGGGCTCCGTCAGTAGGGACTAGTATCAAGGGTGGGTTTATGGACCCCACTCCAGGCACAAGTTTCCACCCCTGCTGCTTCACTCCTTCCTCCTTCAGTTCTGTGCTCCTCTCTCTTCACCAGTCAGGTGCCAACTGCCAGCTCCAACTGCCAACTCTCTGTCTTAGCTTCCCAACATTCTAAACCGCCTCCAACTGTCACAGGGTTCTGGAATGTTCTGGAAGGTGCTGGTAGGTTCCAGTGGATGCTGGTGATGTCACAGGTGGCCACCATTTTGTGCTCCAGGCCCTCAGACAGAAGTTTCAGGGGTAGCTAAAATGGCTCCCTGAATCTGCAGCAACACTAAAAAGTCTGGTGGTTCCCAAAAAGGAAAAATTCAAACAGGGTTTGAGGCAAAAGTGGGACAAAATAAATAATGATGAGGAGGGACCACCCAAAGGGCTGACAGGTCTAACAGGCACAATGTGCCTGGTTTATGTAAAACTGTTGCACATAAGCTGCTCGAGCTGTAAGGAAAAGAAGTAAGGGAACAAGAGATAACAGCTAAGAAGACACATTGGCCATTTGGGGACTCCCCACACAACAAGCGGACATCATAGAGCACGAGAGAAGTGGGTTGCTGTCCAAGATAATCATTGGAATACAGGGAAATGGCAGGGAAAAGGAGATTTTGAGAGGAGGAGAAACAAAAGTAACAACAATGAAGGTGTAGCTCCTTGTGAGTGCTCCAGGGTGGCTGTAGTGTGATCAACTTTCCATTATAACTTTGCAGGAAACATAGCACATGTGGAGACACATTGCATGAGTGGAGAAACTTTGGTCATGGAGACATAAAAAGACATTTGTTGGGGAGTAGGTGACGATGAGTCACATAGGACATTTTGGGGGTCTCATTCAGTTCACTGACAGAATATCGATGTAAAAATATAAAAGTACAAAATATAGATGAAAAAATATAGAATGCAAAAATATTGACTCCCTATACTTAAACATTGGAAAGAAAATATTGATGTAAAAAATATAATTGTACAAAATATCGATAATAACTTTGGCGTCGCTTGACGAATCTTTGTGAAATTCTCCCCCAAAAAAGTCTATCCAAGTCAGCTCCTATCCTAAAAGTTTGGGGGTGATTCGTGAAGCGGGGGCTGAGAAAAAAGGGGGATCCCAAAACGCGTTTTCCCCATGTTAATTTCCATAAGAACTTTTGCGACGAGCTACAACCCGAACTGCTGAAAGGAATTACCCCAAATTTGGCAGAAAGGTAGAGCTTGGTTCAGAAAGCGACCTTGTTCTAAATGATGTAAATCCGTTCAGTAGTTTTTGAGAAATTCAAAAGATAAGAGTAAAAACGTCATTTTCCCTTAGGAAACTTTGTGCAAGGCTACAGCCGAAACTACTTAACGGAATTACCCCAAATGTGGCAGAAAGGTAGTGCGTGGATCAGAAAGCACCCTTTTTTAAAAATGGTGTAAATCCATTCAGTAGTTGCTGAGAAATTATAAAAATTAAAGTTTCGATATCTGGGCGGAGCTAAGTGCCGTGCACGAACTTCACTGTGATTGGATACAAACACTCCAAACCAGGAAGTGTTGGCAGCCATCTTATTTGTCGGTAGAAGCGAGTTGCCAGAAAACAGAGAAACTAAGGTAGAAAACAAGAGAAGGGGGCAGGGTAGAAACACCCTGACCCCCAGGCCTGCTCAGGGGGTCCCAGAAGGACCCCCAGGGCCAGAATTTTTTATTTTTTTTTAAAAGAAAGAAATCGGCGCAATTCGCGCTGAGGTCGCGGGTTCCTGTGTTTTAGTTTATGAGACAACAGGGTGGGCTAGGTATCGGGGGAATTTTTTAGAAAGAAATAGCGGGGGCTTGCTGGGGCTGCGGGGGCCCGCTGGGGTCCGTGCAGCCCCGGAGCTCGCTGGCGTCCCCGCAGTCCCGAGGCTTTACTCATGTTGGAGCCCTCCATGTCCTTATAACTTTTCGCGGTTTCCTGTGCTTTATTTTCATGAGATCCCGGGGTGGGCTAGGTCACGGAGGAATTTAAAAAAAATTAATTGCGAGGACTTGCTGGGCCTGCGGGGGCCTGCTGGAGTCCCCGCAGACTCGGGGCTTTACTTATGTTGGGAGGGGTGTTGCGCGGGCCCTCTCCTGGAGCCCTCCATGTGCTTATAACTTTAGCGTCGTTAGATGAATGTTTACGAAATTTTCAAAAAAGTTTCTCTTTTTCGATCAGCTCCTATCTTGAAAGTTTAGGGGTGATTGGTCAAGGGGGGTTAAGAAAAAAGGGGGGTCCCAAAACGTGTTTTCTCGATGCATTTTCCATACGAACGTTTAGGCAAGGCTACAGGTGAAACTGCTGAACGGAATTACGCCAAATTTTGCAGGGGGAAAGGTTTTGGTCCAGAAATCGTGCTTTTGTAGAAATTGTGTAAATCCGATCAGTAGTGTTTTGAGATATTAAAGGAAAAATATATATTTCTGGATGGTGCCTAACTGCTGAGCACGTGCTTGCGTCTGATTGGCTGCTGACACTTCAAACCAGGAAGTGTTAGCAGCCATCTTGTGCCTCGCATCGAGTGAAAATATAAAAGAAAGGTCCTGGGGGAAATTTAATATAGCAGAGCTCTGTGTAATGATGATTTGGACGCAGTTAAGGTTTAAGATTTATTAACAATAAAGGAGAAACAGGTGAGCAACAAGTAGTACAACTTCCACTCCAGGACAGCAGTAGGAAGATAACCCTTTCACGCTTCTTATACCCACCACTTCGCAGCTATGCCGTTAGAAGCCAGTCCGTCGGCTCGCAGCTCTCTACCTTTGCGAGCTAGTACGCTGCTGTGCCTGTACATCTACGAGCTACTACGCTGCTGTTCCTTTGGGAGCAAATGGCTCGTAGTTCTGCGTCTGTGAGTCGAGCGGACGAGCCTGGGTGTGAACTGTTCATAAGTCACACTACATAAGCATTGAAAAGCCATTTTGTGGTTCAGTCCATCAGCTGGCATCTGTCCGAGGCATTTCTGAAAACATACCGGAGTTCTTTCTATGAGAGATGCCCCTTTCACGCTGCCTCTCTCCACATCAGCAGGTAACGCACCGTCTTTCCACACTACCAACATACCCCCAACAACCTTCTTGGGCCCGTAAGTGTCCTTTTGCAGTTGGACAAACAAGAATCTTAGTCATGTTATGTTATGTTATGTTATGTTATGTTATGTTAATAACATTTATTACGCGCACTGCTGCCCCAGCTAAGGGGCGTCCTGGCGCGCGACAAGGTACAACACAACCAACACCAGACCACAGGAAGGCAACAAATTTAAAACAAGAACGTTTTTAAGTATTTCCGGAATAGCAAGAGATCGTTAATTGTACGGAGCTGCAGCGGGAGCGAATTCCATAACGCTGCAGCCTTCACCCGGAAAGAGCACCCACCAGCTCGGCAAAGCCTGAACCTCGGGACTACTGCCAGCGCCTGCTCCGCAGATCTTAATGTACGGGTTGGTACATAACCGGAGATAAGATTGGAAAGAATCTGAGGAGCAGATCCTTTCAGGATTTTAAAAACCAAACATAAAACTTTAAAATGAATTTGCAACTTAATCGGCAGCCAGTGCAGTGCTCGGAGAGTGCTGGAAGCCGAGCAAGACCTAGGCAAGCCGATAATTGCTCTGGCAGCGGCGTTTTGAACGCGTTGAAGCCGCACAATTTCTGCCTGATTGCTCCCTAACAGGAGCGAGCTGGCATAGTCCAGGCGAGATAAAACTGTTGCCTGCACTAGCATCTGCCTGGTAGAGGGATCAAAAAACTTAAGAACAGGCCTTAAGCCCCGAAGGACGCCAAAGCAGCACGCCGCGGTTTTCTTGGTGTGCCCCACAAAGCTGAGAGTGGGATCCAGCCAAACTCCATAACTGGAGTTGGAGCCACACCAAGTTCCGGCGGCCACCATCTGTCACCCCAGAGGTCCCTCCCCTTCCCGACAATCATGACCTCGGTCTTCTTTGCGTTCAGCTGGAGACAGTTGGCCGTCATCCAACTAGCCACCGCCCTTAGCCCGTTCTGGAACTTGGGGGCATCCACCTCGGAATCCCCACTGATGGTAACCGCCAGCTGAGTGTCGTCGGCATATGAGACCATATACATGCCCCATTGCTTGACAGCATCAGCCAGCGGGCTCACATAAAGATTGAATAGAGTGGGACTCAGTGAGGAACCTTGCGGTACTCCCAAGTCCAAAGGATGGAATTTGGACTGATGGGGGGGTGTGGCAACGCAGAAAGACCGGTCCACGAGAAAGGAGCGGAACCACTGAAGGGCAAGCCCCGTAACGCCAATCTCTTCCAAGCGGTGCAGAAGGATACGGTGCGAGACCGTATCGAAGGCGGCGCTCAGATCTAATAAAACTAGCGCCGCCGTCTGTCCCCGATCAAGCACCGACCGGAGGTGTTCCACCATGGCGAGAAGGGCAGTCTCCGTGCTATGCCCAGCTCGGAACCCATGCTGGGTCTCGTCCAGAATGTTAGCTTGAGTAAGATGGTCAGTAAGCGCCTGATTGACATAGGCTTCCATCAATTTGGTCGGCCATGGGAGCAAGGAAATGGGCCGGTAGTTCTCCGGTCTCGAAGCGTCCAAGTTTGGCTTCTTCAAAATAGGAGAAACCACGGCACACTTCCATTTGGATGGGACCGTGCCCGTAGCCAACGAAGTATTAATCAAGGAACAAACCGTAGAAGACCCCACAAAAGACTGGTTCCTAAACAGGACAGGACATACCGGATCCAAAGGCGAACCAGATTTGACCTTCTGGGCCAAAATATCAAAAGCCTCGGATGAGAGTGGCGAAAAAGATGCCAGCATGGAACAGGCAGGGGCAGTCACCGCAGTCTTCTGAACAAGCCCAGAACTTGGAAAGGCACGGTAGATGTTCTGCACTTTTTCCAGAAAAAAAGAAGCTAGGGCTTCACAGTGCGAAGTAGAGGCCGTGACTGTAGGAGTGGAGCGCTTAGACAGCAGATCCTTAAGAGCTTTAAAAATAGTCTTAGATGGATTAGGGCTATTACGAAATTCCAGAGAGTAGAACATCGCGCGAGCCCTACAGATGGCACGGTGGTAGATTTTAATGGAGGCCATGTACAGCGCTTTCTTCGCCGTATTGTAGGATCTCCGCCATTCTCTCTCGGCACGCCTGCAGTTCCCTTTCAGTGCACGTAAAGCACTGTCATACCAGGGGCTAGACCTTTTTGGACTGATCTTACTAGTCCGGATGGGAATCAAAAAGTCCAGCGCCCTGGTAATCCAACTACAGAACTGATCATAGCCCAATTCAACATCACTCGAGAGTTCGAGCGGATCAGCAGTTAGAGCGAGATGAAGATCCTCTAACCTAAGCTTGCCCCAGTGTCTTCTAGGGATAGATCGAGCTAAAGGAGTTGAAATAGTATCAGGTAGAGGAACCTGAATATCCACTAGAAAATGATCTGTCCATCCAAGGGGCGACACGGAGCGTATTGAAGCTTCCGTTAGATTTGTAAAAAAAGGATCCAATATATGCCCTCCAGAGTGAGTAGGTTGGGAGACTCTTTGGGACAATTGAAGGGCCTCAAGGTCCGCTAGAAAATTACCTACAGCAGGGGTCTTCTGGTTATCAAAATGGATATTCAGATCCCCTAATATGGAAAAATTGGCACACCCCACTGCCAGAGCACTGACAGCGTCAGGGAAAGCCTCCCTGAATGCGACATCATTACCTGGGGGGCGGTATACCACCAGCCCCGAGATCGAATACTGGGGGTTAATCCCAATTTTAAAGGATGCACTCTCGCACCCAGCAATGTGCACGGGTTCCAAATGCAGGAAAAGTTAGATTTCACTGCGAGTGCGATACCCCCCCCTCTAGTAGGGCGATTGAGGGTAAAGGTAGAGTATTCCGATGGAAAGGCAAGATTGATTATAGCTGTATCGTCCTCCTGCAGCCAAGTTTCAGTAATGACGAGGATATCTGGAGACTCATCATGTAGAAGATCAAAGACATGTATAGATTTACATATAAAACATTTTATTTAAACAAAACAACAACAAATAAATCTGAAGGGAGTCTGGTGCTGTGGTCGCTGCCATGAAGTTGGGGTCACTGCCATTCAGGACTCAGGACATAGTTCCACATGTGGAATCGGCTTGTGCTGAACAGGGTTAGTGACACCACGTGTCGCCGGCTTGTGTTGAACAGGGTTAGTGGCACCATGTGTTGCGGCTTGCGTTGAATCCTACCTCAATAAGGCCACGTGGCGATGACTTGTGGTGCAGTGAGTTAGAAGTACCTGTGGCGCGGAGTGTGTATGTACCCTGAGATGATGCGCGGTCCGGGGGTCTGCACTCACACCAATGTCTCTTGTCTATTGAATTCTGCCTCAATAAGTCCACGTGGTGATGACTTGTGGTGCAGTGAGTTAGTGGCACCTAAAGCACTCAGCGTGTGCGCACCCTACAGTGATGCGTAGTCCGGGCGGGCTGCACTGGTAGCAATGTCTTTACATGCATTGAAAGAATCTTCATAGCAGTCAAAATCTCCAAGTAATTCCATTTCAGTCCATCAAGGTTTGAAGAGTTGCAGAAGAGATAAATAGAAAAACTTTCTCTTATCTGGAGTATCACAACTTAATTTCCTGTGATTAATCAAATTTCCTTTGGCATTCATTACGAAACATCCATCAGATCCAATTACAGCATATTTCCCTTCATTTATTTTTTTCTGTAAACTTTTTTGGTGTGAGAATGTGGGTACCGGTCCTCGATAATGACAGCACAGTGGCGGCGGATACACCATTTGACATCAATGAACGTTTGGCTGTTTTACAGGAACTCAATTAATTCAGGGGTGGTCAAGTAATGTCCAAGTAAACCACCACTGGAGAAGTGAAGGTTGTACCGGCAAGAACTGCATGGGTCCCGAAGATTGGGGACCTAGTTAGAGAACAAATAGTGGACAAGAAATATTTTGGGCCATCTTACAAAGCCTGTACTGGTCCTGACTGTTGAAGGTACCAGATATGTACTTCTTCCACCCCTTGCCAGTCGCAGAAACAAAAGGTTTGTCTCTATGAATCTGATCAAACCACACTATGTCGCTGATTCTCAACAGTAGGCTGTGTTGGATCCTGGGCAGCTGCCATACGCCTATCACTACCGTACAGGAAGTTCAGATAGAAGCTTTGATAACTACAGAATATTCCCCTCTTCAAAGGGTAGCTGAAAACAACAATTAAGTACTTTTTCTTCCTGTTGAAACAACTTCAACTGTACAGTCGACAAGTACAGAAATCTCTATTCGAAAAATGTACTATGTGAATATGCCACAGATCGAGTCATCTTCCAGTTCAAGAAAACCTGCTGAGCTGCCAAAAATAGACTAGACGGCGTCTGGCTACTCGTGCATTATGATGACTTCTCATCGGATTCCAGGGAACCTTAACTGCCACCACCGCCTCTCCCTTTCAAGCTACGAGTGTACGCTCTGTATCTTTGGCTAGAAAAGACATATTTTGTTGTTGCTTTTGTACATCTCTGGATTACAATTAGATTACGTTTCTCTGGATTGGTTTGGTAACTGTCTTTTTCCTACTTCTGTATGAACACTATCTCCCAGAATGCTCTGCAGTACAACTTGTGTACTTAGTTATGCAACCGCATGTATCATTGCACCGCAAATGAAGGGACCGATCCCTGGTGAACATTACAGCAGTTCTGGTTCCAGAAGGAATTGTTTGAGACAGGGTATTGTATGATATGTATGGTCCTACTGAACATTTACAAATTCCTTATTTGTTTAACATTTCTGTAAATGATATCATCACCTCTAGTACCTTTACTGATGATTAGGACATTGAAAGTGTGCACAATTTGCTTGCAGATCTAGAGTAATCAGCTGCATTTTCTAATGATGAATTGAATGATGGTACATCTAATTTTGGCAACATGTTCTGTTATCAACATTATGGTCACCATTTCTTACACAAAGCAAGTATCCCACGCGCTGTTTACAATTACACTCAATGGGAGCACTGATCAACACCCACACAAGGTAGTTTAAAAAAATTTGACAGAGTTTGCTTATTTTCCTGGTTTTGACACATCAGACCTAGCCTCTTACTATTATAGGCTTGAACCTAAATCTACAAAGAAAAATATGCTAAAAAACACCAAGCTGATATATTCCACTTTCTTTATTTCCCAACTGTCTGTGCAGGGTTTTGACTTTTGGAAAAATGACATAGACAAAAAATCTATCTCGGTGACAAAAGATTGGCAGGTTCAAGGAACTGAGGCTTTATTCAGAGCATGCCTCATACCACATCAAATGATTTTTCTGAATAAAACATTGCAACAAACTTCCTGTCTTTGTATAGCCAAGATGAAGAATTTGAACACACCTCGCATTCTTAACATACTTCAGTGAGGACACTTTAGATACCATAATGGGTAAAGGTTCTTTTAATTCATCAGACAACAATTGGAAGGGATGGTTGGCTTGGCCTGTAGACACAAATCAATCTAGTCAATCTTGATTCCTGGGCAACACCGAAGGGTTTAGGACCAATAGGCCTGATCAACGATACGTACAATCAGAAAACTGACTTTAGTATAGTGTTGGGAAGTTGTGCCTTTATTGGCTAAAGACCTCAACACTCTCTCAGGTGAAACAAAACTTGTCCTTTCTTTCTGATGACATGGATCTCAGGGATATTCTATTAGGTCCCCGGAACCCACGTCAAAATAACTTCTTATGTGGAATATAGAACGAGCTGTGGAAAATTTCCTTTGCCTGTGGTTGACAATGGTATGACCACAGTATCATCCAGAATATCTTCATTGGGCAACATAGTATCTTTTGCAATTGACATAATACAGCAAGATATGTGTATTTTACAGCATGGACAGTCACAACTACGGTCCATTGTAATCCTCAGCTGGACGTTCCAAACATTACATTCTGGCCACATGCCATGGCTTAACATCAATACGTCAAGCATGTTTTCTCTGCATATGATCAAACAGAAAAACAGATAGTAATGGCAAGCAGGGATGTGGAATATACCATGTTGCACATTGAAAAATTGGACCAATTACCTTTCGCCGTGGCTGAGACACCATTCACAGACTGGTTAATCCATGGTTACATCACCCCACTGGTCACGACTTTCCAATTCCAATATTATCTACAATATCAACATGAAAACAAATATGAAGCACTAGGGGAAGGTTATGTGCATGAATACTGGGAATTACCATTCAGGTTTCGTATCAGGAATGGGCACACACAGGTTTTCCTTAGTGCTTCCGACTGTGAGGATGCTTTAAGCTGGTCCTTGGTTTGCAAGGACATTTCACTTCACGGAGCATGCAATGCTTTGGTTGCGAACTTGTCCTGTTATCTGAAGGGTTCTCCAGCTGTTGCGATTCATCCACTTTTCAAGCTGCTCTCGAATGGGAGCTATTTGATGCTGAATGATCAAGGGTGCTGTGGAATGGAACCAGGCATCGCTTATCTGGTGGCGGTTAATTCCATAGTCATTTGTTGCACACAAGTACTGTTTCCACCTACCCGCACAGTTAGGGAGGCAACGCTATGGCCTTTGATAAATGTTTCCAATATACGCTTTGAGTCTCTGAGCAAACTCAAAGCCATGCTTTTTTAAAAGGATGTGGCCTTAACTTCAGCCAGAGAGACGTTTGATCTCCAGGTTGCAAGGTCCTTGTCTGAGAAACAGACAATACTTCACACTAACTTCCCACTGCATTTTGGGGAGCTGGTTCACCGTATCTTTAAGATGTCTGATACAAGCGAATGGTGCACTTTTTAAAATGTATTTGCTCTGTACTGATTAGCACCTTTCAGACAATTTTCGGAGTTATACCATCTTTCATACACTCCGTGTTGGGAATCGTTTTTAGAGGACTCCTGCTTGTCCTGCTACTTGTGGAAGGAATCCTGATTTAAATTTTTCTGCTCTGTAATGGACATCCCAGTTCAACCTGGAATGGAGACAGTACTGCTTGTGCTGCAATGCCATGAGCACATATTACACTGCTTCGGCACACCTCGGCTTCGAGAACTAGGGGGCATATTATCAAGAAACACCGTTAAGATTATCGCCACTTTAGCGGCAGAAAACTGCCGCTAAAGCGGCGATAATGGGCTTGATAATATGCCCTTGAGAATTCCCATAGAAGCCCATGTTCTGGTGTCAACATGGGCTTCTATTGGAATTCTCTGCGCCATATTATCAAGCTCATTATCGCCGCTTTAGCGGCAGTTTTCTGCCGCTAAAGCGGTGTTAATTTTAACGCCGTGCTTGATAATATGCCCCTAAATAAGTACTGGTTCTTGTCATTCCGGCCTGTTTGGCTTTACTGCATAGAACATGTATTCCACTGCCTGCTTTGCAGCCATGAATGCATATTGGATCTATGCCTCAAATCACAATTCGTTGCGCCACTGGACATTAAAGTACTGATGGACTCCATAAAGGTATTGCTGTTCCCAGTGTATTCTGTTGCTGATGAAGGCATTCTTTGAGCAACTAGCTCCTAGTGAAACCGACACTAGCTCCACGATACGCTTACAGGACGCAGTCCCTCCCTCAGCAGGTGCTGTGGAAACTGGATGGATTCACCTTTGAACCTGCTTCGAGGTGCGCCTCTGAGAACATTGTCTGCAGTTGTGGGCAACAGCAATGTTGCGTCTGCCACTCGGAACACTTAAACAATTGGCTTTTTCCATCTGGTGGGAACCATTTGGCCTGTTTTTAAACAAAATGAACCAAAACAGTTGTTTGATTTATTTTTCTAGTGTTGCAGGGATTCTGTGGATTCACAGACCAATGCTTGGGATTAGGTAATCTTAGTAGGCAGGGACTGATTCATTATACCACTTGAGTACCCATGAGCCTGGGACTGGCTAGCTATAGTGTCTCACTTGCCCTCCTACTCACTCACAGAGGAACCAGTGATAAAACATCCCAGAACACAACACTCCCGACACTCTCAGGAATGCCGGTTGCAGTACACATTCTTTTGCTCTCACACTCGTACTAGTCCACCATAAGTTCTGACAGAGACACGAGAAAAGTTTAAAATGTTTATTTTAAATATCGTGCTCTAGTATTCAGTATACGTTCCACAACAAGTAGGAAAATGCCTAACCCAAATACGGTTAGCATAGCAAGTAGTCCGTAAATCATGAATGGAGCTGTCATTATGCACAACAATGTAGCCTAACTTCCCTCCCATTCAACAGAAGCAAAATGATTATATATCAGAAGATCTCTAGGTGTTAGCAGCAGACCCCATACATCAGTATACACAGATGAAAGCTCTACATCTCTGGTGCTGTCACGATCTTTTTCCTGGATAGGTCCATCTCTAAATATGTGTCACCTATCTGTGCATGTCCATATGACAAAAAGTACGTGTTTACAAACAATAGCGGCATTTGCATGTTTTGTTTAGATGCTAGGGCCTGACCAGAACAGAATAACAAGGGTCATTGATGTTCGACCTTGTCTACATGTTCAGACTAAATCCCAGGAAAAAACAGAACGCAGAAACAAAAGCATGTTCTGTGTGAAAGTACATTGTGATACAAAGCAACATATCTGCAAAGCAACATGCGCAAAGCAGAGGACAGTGTGCAACGTGCTCATGCTACATAGTAAAAATGACAGTGGGCCTGCACGGGAGTTAAGACACCCTCCCCTTGGTCAGGACAGTAGCACTGAATGACAACAGAAATCGGATGATAAGCAGAACCAAAGCACAATAGGAATTGCAGGTCAAAAATGTCTGACATATAGTATTGCCAAATGCAATGGAAGGGTTTGTGCACAAAAATATATCCAATTACAGCGCATTGCCGGCACCCAAAATGCAAGATGCCAAATGGTACAGCAGAATTTCCAGTAAGATATGAGTCTTCCAAATTCGAAATTGCTGACATCCAATTGAGCAGATCCAAGGATCAAACATGCTTTTCATTTCCAGTTGTAGATAGAACCATTCAAGGAGAACCTGTGTGCACTTCAATGAAACTGAGATCCAGGGGACTCTGCAGTTACACAGAGACCACCACCGGCCCCAACACTGGGTTGTATACAAGCCACATACCCAAGGAACAGTCATGGTTATGGGCCAGTAAGGGACCCATCAACAGATCAAAATCCAGGGCAGCATGAGATGGGGTAGCCAGGCAGATATCCAGGGCCCACTGAAAGGGGCACCAGATACAATGAACACATGTTCCACACAGGTGAAGTACGCATATCAGAAAGTCACACAAAATTCTGCATCTAAAGACACTATTCAAAAAATGTGCAGCATTTGCGCATGGTAGAGCTGCAGCAATGCCTGTCTGGGTAGGACCACAGATAGGACAGCCATTGTGGGATAAAAAATTATCACAATGATGCCACAAGTCAAGATGAGCAGCAGCAGGAACCAACCAAATATGCTGGAAAAATAGAATGTATAAAAACTGGGGATTACTCCAAAAATAGTTTGAAAAGAAGTCACGAGGCTGGAGCCCGCGAGTTTAAAAAGGTGTGCCAGTACCTGCGGTATCAGACGCATTAAATATTTGATGTATCAATTCTCCGAAATGCAGGGGGAGATTTGAGTTCATTAATGATTGTATTCCACTAGACGTTCTGGCCACCTGCAATTCGAAGGTCTCGAGTGCTGAAGTGAGAGCCACTTCTTGTTGAAACAATAGTGCTTTGAATCTGCTTAGCTTGTTGAAATCTGTTTTCAGGTTTGGAATGGAAGGTCACACAAACTATCTACAGTCCCATGTGGCGGGGAAACAAGATGTTGTTGCAAAATGGAACTAACTGGGAAACCTGACACTATGTAGGGGATTCCTGCCCACAGACCACAACAGGCATGGTTATTAAGAACAAGATAACTGCTAGTTGAAAGCAATGTGAGGGTGGGAATAATTATGGGAACCAGAGCTCCTTTCAAATAACAAGCCAGATTAGGTGCAGAAACATTACAGGGGCAGTGGAGTTTTACTTGTTGACAGACACAGGAATGTCCAGCAGTGGAATAGCACATTTCTCCTGTAAGAAAAACTTCTCTTTCAGCCCGCTGGCAACGATATGTAAAAGCAGGGGCCATAACTCATGTATGTAACTGCTCCCAAGGGGTTCATACTTACCTATAGGGAAGTGTTTCATGCAGGCAGTAAACTGAAACATCGAGATGGGCAACGAGATAAACCTGTGTATTAACAAAATCTGTGAATGAGTTTCCACAACAGTGATGGGAAACTGTTCAAGTTTTTCTATATGTAGCATGGTGTAAGTCACGCCTTTCATAGCCATTAATTGCTGTTTATGTTTTAAGTTGAATGGTAAGAGCAATGCGCTACAATTTAGGTGATGCTAAGGTACATGCCCATTTTTCAGTGTTTGCAGTGTTCTACCAGATTGCATGACCGATATAAGTTGATGTTGACCATGATACAAGGTAAACACTTCATTTTGCACAATATCAATTACAGAAGACACAATATTATCTAATGTATAAATATGAGATGATGCCATATTAATGCTGTTGTCGACAACAGCAAACACTATGGGGCAGATTTACAAGCCCCTTGCTCCACTTTGGCGCAAGAGGCTTGTAAATCTGCCCCTTTGTCTAAATTGTTCTCATCAATTTGGCGTAAACGCACAGCAGCCTCCATTTGTGACAATTTCCAAAACTCATTATATGCAGCATAAACAAATTGTTTTGTACGAAAGGATTTGAGACCCAAAAGGAAATCAGAAAGGTTTATGTCTTCCGATAGAAGTGAAAGATGCTATTTCACAGCAGACAATGTGGAATGATCTAACCATGGTTGACATAATTTACCTACAGAATATGTGGTGACAGTGTTGGAATGTGGGTAACATGGATCAGGTCTATTTAATGTAAACCCTGAAGTAGTGTTCACGAAACAAGATTGACAAACTTTCGTGTTCAAAGGCCATAATGACCATCCAGATGGGTATATCGCAGTGGTGGTAAATGTACCATTTTGTATCATACTATTTAGTTGGTCTGCAGTATAATTGGTATAAGATTGCCAATTGCCAAACAGGGCCAAGGACGGAATAGTGGGAAGATTCAATTCTTTAATCTTAGCCAACCCTAGACAAGTAGTCTGTTGGACCGTGTCATCAAGATAAATTATTTGAGCAGGTATCAGACATGCACGGAATAAAGATTCAATACCTTGGACCTGCCAGAACCTAGTATGCCACACTGATTTCAGATCGATATTGTCATTCCAATAATCGTCTCCTTTTAGTGCTAACTTGGCAATAAAATGAGATGCATAAATTAACTTGGTCTGAGCATGTATTTTTTCAAAAGATTGGAAGCCAACTCCGCCATGTCCCAGTCCAGCTCTGGTATAGTACCCACAGGGGTGGGGTAGCTCAATGGCTTCATGCACAAACTAGGCATACTGGACCTCCCCTAGCATGCCAGGTGTTATCACTTCTGCATATACACCACCTCTCTATGGTTCTACGTTTTGGGATCAGGACCACTCTAGATCCCTGGTCACAGCCTGTCATATGAATAGTTATGGAGGGACTCGTTAGATATATGATGCTTATGTATAGATTGTTTTTTATGTATGGTATATAATTTTTATTATAAGACTGGACAATGGAGTTTGTTTCCTATTCAATCTTAATGTGATATTTTCATATTGAAAACATATGGGATTTACAGTGACCAATAATAACTGTGATGGATACGAGAAATTTGATAATCAATAAAAAAGAAAGTAAAAAAAATAAAAGATTGGCAGCCAATTTAAAATAATATGATACCGGATCCAAAAGATTATAACCAGTAAAATAAGTGTACTTCATTTTTTGTATGTTGGAACTACACTGAGATGGAGTTGGGCAATGTTCCCATTGAGTATAGTTAGAATGGGGATGTTGTCCATTTGATCTGTGGGGAAAATGATGACCATAATGTTGATAACAGAATAAATTGGGATAGTTAGCAGAATTCAAATATACATCTTCAGCATCAAAAACAGTGTAATATTACAATTCGGAAAACATCAAATTCACAACATTTACATCCCAATCAACTGAATGCGCCCCAGGTATTATCACATTACCCATTGAAACACGGAATACATATGGAATCCGTAGGGTGTCCGTAGGAACAAATACATCAAATGGTACTTTATCTCATACAATTCCATCAGTGACTGGGACCACTGAAATGTTCACAAGGACTGGTCTCTTTTCATTTTATGTGAGGGTGAATGTGGGCCTACACCCATCGACAAGTTCTGCAGCAGAACGTTCCGGGAGGTATTGGCCATTAATCAGAAGGAAAAAACAGTCGCAAATCAAATCCACATGAACAGAAATACAATTGAAAACACGATCCAGACATACGTACAAGGTGAAATCAGAAAAGTGTGTTTTAAACAAGATATATATACACAAGTTCTTGCTGGTGGTGTAGATAAAACTGAAGCCAATGAAGAATTGTCAGCAGAAAAATTGTCTTGATCGATATAATAACCAGAAGAACTGAGCTGAAATAATGGAGGCTGGGAATCTAGATTTGAATCTGAGGCTTGTATTTCCATAGAGGGCTCAAGGGGAGGATCAGAATAAACGATTTCCATTCAGGATTATGTAGAAGGTATAACAGAAATAAGGTCAACTGATTTCTCGACATCCCCCTCTGGCAGCCGGGGAGAATCAGAAAGAATGGAGCTCACAAACTGTAAAGGAATATCCCGTCCTGGGACACCCTGTGGCATACTATTCAGTATTGGCCATATGGTGTAAACTGACATGTTCAATTGAAACAAAGCGATTTTCTTTGTATCCAGGCAAAGGAAGTAAAATCACAATTTGGGTAACCTGGAGACCAAGCACAGGTACAGGAGCATGGTAGGAGGGACCGAGTTCTTTCTTGATTGCCACCTTTTCACGAACCAGATCACCAACTTTAGGGAGCCAGCCTAAAACAGGAATCAGAACTGCTGCTTCTTCAGGAGAAGTCAATGGCAAATTAGATTTTGCCAGTGTATCACAACACTTTTGTAGATCCTGTAAGACAGCACAGTAGTTATCTATGTCAAATGTTGCGGCTGCCACCATAATGTCTAGACCCTCAAAGTCTGGAACAATCAACTTGATACCAAAAGCATTTCATTCCGGGTCCACCCACCTAGAGATCTTATTGGGAGATTATTGAGATTACGTTAAACCCCATAAAGGTGAGCTACCCAGCCACGGCCTGTACCTAATACCCTTGTTGTCAAAGATTGCTTTAAGGCACGGTTCATCTGCTCCACAACATAATTGCCCTTGGGCCGATATGGAGACAAGAAATGCACCTGCACTAAAATAAACTTCATTGAATCAAGGTAAGCCTTAGAGGCAAAAGCCGGACCTTGGTCAGAATGGAACCTGCCACAGGTATAATCCCCAACAAAGACATGCAAATCCTTTATAAGAGTGTGATCCTCAGAAGAGCGCCACAGTCAAACCCAGAGGAACCTGGTTCAAGAATCCACTGAAACCAAAATATATTTGAAAGCAGTGTCTGACGTTAAAGGACCGCAATGATCAAGGTAAATAGAACCAAAAGGATGATTGCATATAAACAGATGAGTTTGTGGTGGATGCGACACAGTGGAACTTTTAATTTGTTGACAAACATCACAACAAAGGGCATATTTGTGAGTTTGCTGGTATAACCTGCGCCACCAATAGCGTTGTTGTTAAAGAGAAACAGTAGCTGCAACACCAGCGTGAGCAGAAGCCATGCCTTCATGAGCCACCACTATAAGAGAATGTCTGATGTCAAGGTTGCGAATCAAGCGATCGCCAACCGTAGGAATAGAAACAAAAGCTACTTTGTCAGTAGTTAACTGATAAGTATAGCGTGAAGGGAAAACTTGTGGAAAAGAAGTGCCCTCTCTAGTAGCAGAAATAGCCGCCAAAATGTAATCATCAATTTTAGTCATAGAACGAGTAACAGCGGATACTCTAACTGTGGCTACTGTAGATTTTGCTGCCTCAACTGCCAATGAATTACCAACAGCGTCTGGAAAATGGTGCAAGGGAATTATGGACAAGCACAAGCGCTATTCAGGGGGGTCTCGTGAATAAGTGCCAGACCAAACGTTGTAGGCATCATGTTGCAGGGATTCTGTGGAGTCACAGAACTATGCTTGGGATCATGGAACCTTAGCAGGCAGGGACTGAGTCATCCTACCACCTGCGTACCCATGATCCCGGGACCAACTAACTATAGAGTCTCACTTGCCCTCCTACTCACTAATAGAGAAACAAGTGATTAGACACCCCAGAACACAACACTCCCAACCCTCTCAAGAATTGTGGTTGCAGGACACACCCTTTCACTTTCACACTTGTAATAGTCCACAATAAGTTCTGACAGAGACACAAGAAAAGTTTAAAATGTTTATTTTAACTATCGTGCTCTAGTATGCAGTATACGTGCCAGAAGAAGTAGGTAAATGCCTAACACAAATATGGTTAGCATAGCAAATAGTCCATAAATCATAAATGGAGCTGTTGTTATATACAACAGGGTAGCATAACCTCCCTCCCCTTCTACAGAAGCAAAATACTTATATATCAGAAAATCTGTAGGTGTTAGCAGCAGACCCGGTACCTCAGTATACACAGAGGAAAGCTCTACATCTCAGGTGTACAGAATAACAAGGGGCATTGTTGTTCGACCTTGTCTACATGTTCAGAATAAATCCCAGGAAAGAACAGAACACAAAAACAACAGCGTGTTCTGTGTGAAAGCACATTGTGGCACAAAACAAAATATATCTGTAGAGTAACATGCGCAAAGCAGAGGACAGTCTGCAAGTCATCAGAAGGATGAAAGGCTGAGTGAAACCCCAAGGATTTGAACCTGTGAACATGTGGTTGAACATAGGCCCCTACAGTGGATGCATTGGTCCACTAAGCCACCAGACCCAGCACACCACTAATCCAGGACTCCCATGTGGATACGGTTTGAATGCCAACCAAGATGGCAGCGCACTCCTGAGCCCTGATCTGAGCAGACAGACTTTCACCAGTTTAGGCTGTGACTAAGCTCACCGGTGGAGGAGACATCGATGCCTCTCATCCTGAGCACCCAGTGAGTTGCTGTAATATCTTGAAAACTTCTGGCTCCTCATTATAACGCGGAGCCATCCCCAAGGGATTGAGGTAAGAATGGGAGATTGCATACAAAATTTTGAAAGGCGGTGAGCGCATCTCCTCATAAATCAACCGTTCTGAGCAGTGGCAGCTCGCAGAGGGAGTGCTGTGGGGCGGTGGGCCGTGGAGGGGCAGGGTCAGGGTGAAGCGGTATCGGAGTCAGACATATGATGGCCAAGAGTAAAGTAAGTAAATAAATAAATACAACTATTTACTTTGCGCTTGCTGCATCGCAGAGTTGGCGATCCAGCGAGCGCAAGGTGGTTTTATTTATTTATTTATTTACTTACTTTACTCCTGGCCGTCGTATGTCCGACTCCACTACTCCCCACCCTGCCCCACATCGCTCCACCCCCCCTCAGCATTCCCTCTGTGAACTGCCACTGGTCCTGAGCTGCTCGAATTGAACTTTACCTTCAGCTCTGCTTCCCAGCATGCGGCCGGATCTGGGGCCTTTCTAAACAACATAACATTATGTGCCTGCCGTGGTGTGATATGGTACAAAAGACAATGGTCCTGAACCTATATTTCAAATGAATCAATCAAGGATTATGATTTAACATATTATAGAGTAGAGTACTCAACATAAAAAGTGCAACAAACGACCATAATCTGGATCACCATATATTTATTTAAAGCAATTTTGGTGAAAACCAGACAGTACATAATACAATTAGCAGTTTGAGAAAGGTTGCTCCAGAGGGAGACGTGCAGTGAAACAGAGTGCTCAAGAGTGAAGTGATGAAGAGAGATACTTCAACAGAAATATATAAAAAATTCAATATGTCAAGGCAAAAACAGGGGGGACCGGTTGTAAATCACCGTCCTTAGGTAACCTGGCCCAATTATATTCACACAAGATTGTTATATCAGTTCTCACTAGAAATAAATTCTAGGGTGGCACGTGAAGAGACCAGAAAAGGGGGTCCAGGTTAGGTTTAATTGGGCGTTGTTACAAGCCTAGAGACGGCCGCGGAGTGAAGACGCGCCTGCCTAACCCCCGGAGCAATTTGATTTCACGACTCTTGCTAGTGCCTTGGATTCGCAATCATCTCCTTTTGGTGACCGGGGCATATTTATTGAAACCAAGTGTGAAGATTACGTTTGGAGACACATACCCCTATGTTGGATTCATTAAAGGAACCACGGACCTCGGTCCTCACTTTTAATTGATGGGTTGCCCAGCCCAGTCCTGATGAAGATCCGCCAGGCCGAGGAACCAAACGCCCTTTTGGCCACAAGTCGGATCGAAACGTCGACGCCCAATTAAACCTAACCTGGACCCCCTTTTCTGGTCTCTTCACGTGCCACCCTAGAATTGATTTCTAGTGAGAACTGATATAACAATCTTGTGTGAATATAATTGGGCCAGGTTACCTAAGGACGGTGATTTACAACCGGTCCCCCCTGTTTTTGCCTTGACATATTGAATTTTTTATATATTTCTGTTGAAGTATCTCTCTTCATCACTTCACTCTTGAGCACTCTGTTTCACTGCACGTCTCCCTCTGGAGCAACCTTTCTCAAACTGCTAATTGTATTATGTACTGTCTGGTTTTCACCAAAATTGCTTTAAATAAATATATGGTGATCCAGATTATGGTTGTTTGTTGCACTTTTTATGTTGAGTACTCTACTCTATAATATGTTAAATCATAATCCTTGATTGATTCATTTGAAATATAGGTTCAGGACCATTGTCTTTTGTACCATATAATACCCAGGTCCTTGATTACTTTGGGTTACCCCGTTTCTTATAATGGTTGCCATGGTGTGAGGCAGTAAGATGTTTCTTTTATTTCCAACACGCCAGGATATCTGTTCATACTGCAGTCTGCTTTAACTACTGGCTCATCCTCTAAGGATGTGGCTGGCCCAGGGGACTTCTCCAATCAACATAAGACTTTGCACCTGATGTATTGTAAGGTTTTAGGTGCATTTCTTTTAATTCCAACACTTTCTTTGCACAAGGATTTCTATTTTTTCAGCAGTATGCCTACCTTCTCTCAACCAGTTGTGGGAGACTCTTCCTAATCTAAGGAACATGCACTTGTCTAACCACCATATGCTTCAACATTTCTGCTTCAACATTTCTGCTTCGTTTTTTCTGAGCCATTTTTAAACCTTTTTTGTATATCTGTGTTGCTGCTACTCATCTACATACCATATCAAAACCCAGGGAGATAAGTACTGCTATAGTTATACGTTTTCATGCTCATTACTTTTTTCTCCCTCGGGTCTCATACTTCCTGTTTTCCAGTTTGCTAATAATGCTTGTATTGCACTTCATTTGAGGTCTTGCTTCAATTTATCATATGTGATTGTTCTTTCACTGACATTTACCCTCTTCTGACTCACTTATATTATGTGGGGAAAACTGCTCGACTTCTGGAGTGAAGATGTTGTTGCCATCATCTTCCGGTGTTACCATCCTTCTCTCATTCTTATTTATATTCCTAAGTATGTTTTTCAGTCGCTAATTGTATGACTTTTAATGTCTATATGTTCCCTATTTTGCTGTTTCCTTTTTTGTATTCTTTTCTGTCGCTTTACTCTTTCTTATTTCCACTTGATTTCCTCACATTACCCCCCCCCCCTCCTCCCTTCTGGCTTTCAATCTCCTTACTAAGTATCACTTCAACATTTTCCAATTTTTTATTCTTTGTTTATTATCGTATTTACAGTTTGATATTAATATTGTTACTGTGCACATCCAAAATGTGCCTTCTTTTGTTCAAGATTACATTCCGAACTACTGCATGTAACATTCTGGGTTTAGGTAACCCTGTTAAAAAACAAAGGGCCATATTCTCAAGGAGCTATCGCCGAGTTATCGGCACTTTATCGCAGCCAATGTCGCGATAAAAATATCACCCCAAAAATATCATCCCAACAGCCCATAACACCAGTTTACCTGCGATAGCAGTCTCAAAAAACATCACCATAGATGACCCCGGCAACTATCGCTAATGAGATGCAGAGTAGGCGTTCCCGACCAAAAAGACGCGACAACACAACTCCACAACATTCTCAACGACCAGCCAGATCGGCGAAACGACCACGAAACATGCGATAAGGCGCGTTAGCTGCAGGAAATTAACACCTGCTCTGACCTGGTGTAAAGTTGGACGGCAGCCTGCACCACAAAAGGGAGCCCAACCCACAGCCACACCTGAAGAACAATAGATGCCATGAAGCTACTGTTCATGCAGCTCGGACACCCAAGAGGGCCACACACCCACCGCCACCACCCCCAGGACCACCCCAACCCCTCCAGACGCCCACTGTCCCCCTGACAAACACTGAGGCAGCGCAGACAAAGACAGCGCCCCACCAAAAATGCACCAACCTCATAGACCCAACACCAGAGAATGTCATTGCCCACTACATGCTCAAAGGGAGCACCCTCCTCCTCATCCTGACCACCATTGCCAAAGGCTGACAGTACCAACACAGCGGACAACCAACATCCCACCTCAGACAAAGCTGATGGCTGTGCTGCACCTGTTGGCCTCTGGTACCCTTCAACCAACATCCGCCTGAGACAGAGGAGTCACACAGCCAGGCCAATCCAAGTCCCTCACAACGGCCATGGATGACACCATCAGCTTGGTATCCCACCATCTATACTTTGCACACACTGTGCAGGAACAGCCTGAGACCAAGCAAGGCGTGTATGCCACAGCTGGCTGCCTGCATGTGTCAGGGGACAATTGACTGCACACATGTCCCACTAGTGGCCCCTGGCAACACTGCACACAATAAGCGCAAAAGAAAGCACACGCATCCCACCAAGGTGCAGGCAATAGTGGACCACCGGGGATTCCACACCAACGCCACCGCAAACCACCAAGGCAGTGTGCATGATTCCCACACCATTCGACAGTCCATCATCAACCTGAGCCATCAGGATGGCACCTACGGAAATGCACTGCTCGTTGGCCAATACCAAATGCACACAACACACACCTCAAGTCCACAATAATGCAACACACGACACAGGAAATGCACATGTCACAAGTTCACATACAACATGCACACCCACCAGACAAGACAGCACAACTCACTGTGGGAACCTGGGCCAGCCATGTACATTAACCATCAACGGCATGGCACCTCGGCCACACAATAGCAGAATGTCAGAAGAGGTCGGGACTAGGCATGTGCGAAGGAGGCAAGTGACCAATGAATGAGACTGTACACAATGCCAAGTGTGGTGTGAATGTGCGGGCCAGACTGCAGTATTTAGACCACGCACATATCCATGCCGACACACACCGCTGGTGTTTGGATTGTAGTGGACAGTGGACGCAACCATGTCACCCCAGCCAGTGGGGACGATCGCAGAAATGTAGCTTGTTACGTCCCCTCCATAAGCAGAGTGGGCTGGCCCGGCGTACGCCAGGCCAGCATAGGAGTGTGAATAAAAGGCACGTAACTCTGGGCATGGTCCTCTTCTGGAAGGCCCAACGTCTGTACCAGGGCGGTGCCTCTCACCCCGCCACAAGGCCAACGCCGTGAGTGGTGTTGCTAGTGATCCTGTGCGCCTGCTGCACCCCGGGACGCTGGTCCCCAATCCAGTCCTGCCCGCCCCTGCGCACCCAGGCCTCAATGCCCATCTGTCGACACCGGTGTGTGTCAAAGAGGGTCCACCACGTGCCGGTGCAAGTTCGAAGCCCGAGGCCCCCAACCTTGGCAGAGTCCTCGAACCATCACGGCCTCCGCGACACAGGCCTACGGAACTCCTTTATCCTTGACGTACTCCACCAGCATACACAGCGGACAAGTAGGACACACATTTGGAACTGAGTCTTGCTCATACATTGTCCGAGTACTCACATTAATGCAGTTTACTTTACTGTACTCCCTTCGATGTGGTGACACCAAGTATGTGTCTGGCATTCCAACCAGACTTGTCTGTGGCTCCTTGATGACTTTGCCGTCGGCCTACTCTGCGGTACAGCAGGCCTCACGCCAATCCATTCCAGTCCATACCAGACAGGACACGTCATCATCGCTGACTGAACACCCGCACAGCTCTGGTGCCGCTATCTGTCAGCCACAAATGTAAAACAAATGCCATTCCAACATCATGTGTGAGAGATCCAGGAGGAGCTCGCTGAACTGCGTCTGGTCTGCGCTGACCACTGCCTCCGGCCGACACTGCGGCCAACTAGATCACACATTTGGAACTGAGTCTCGATTACACCATGGCAGAGCACATTAATTGTGGCTGAGTGTATGTCACTATACACCTTTCGATGTGGTGCCACCAGGACTTAGTGGTACATCACAGCAGCAAGATTCTGTGGGCCTACATGGACTACTGCTATCGGATCGGCCTACGCTGCGCTCGAGTAGGTCACACTATTCAAATTCTGTCTTGATTTATTTATGGCTGACTTGATGTCATTGTACAGGCATCCCCTTTCAGCCCCGTTGCCACTAAGTCTGTTCCCGAAGACCCATGGACACTTTCTGTTTGAACTTTGGTGGCGACTGAGTCCATGGACTTGAGGTTGTCGTCGCCATCATGTTGGTGATATTGACCTCGTGGCTAAAACAATGCCATGACATTCCACTCCTCCATTTGCTGCTTCCGGAAAGCTTCCACCCTCTCCTTCATGCCCTGGAGGACACCTTCCACTGTCTCCTGCAACTTCCGCCACATGCACCTCGGACATTGATGAGGACACGCTCAGCTCGCGTGGCCCATCTGACTGCACCGCAAGTCACCGTCCCGTGGCGGGGTGCCTGTGCCAGCCACAGTGCATCCGGGGCCACTAACTCTGTGCTGGTCAGGTTCGGGACACCTTCTGAGATATTGGATGGGCTCTGAGGCAATGGCCTTGGGGTCATCAATGCCATGTGTCTGTGGCTCTGCACTGTCCGCTGCCTCCAGCCTCAACTGTGGCCCACCAGGGCTCACACATCAAATCGAGTCCTGACCGGCCCGGACGTCGCATCACCACAGTAGGCACACGCCACCATCGCCAGGGCCAAGTCCAAACGCCAACTGCCAGTGTTGAAACGATCATCCTGGCAGACTGACGGAGTTGCTCGCACCTGTCGTGGATGCCATCTTCTGCCTGAGCCCGTGCTCAGTACTCCAGGTGCCACTAGCTCTGTGCACCATGAATCATCGTCCATTACTGTTTTGGTTAATGTGCTGTGGAGAGCTCACGCAGCAATGTCACCTCAGGCAGTGTGGGAGACCTGGGACGATGATGAGGAGGATGATGCAGGTTTTACACACCCCCCCCACTGCAGCCTCATCTGGAGTGTCCAGAAGTGACACAATCGTTCTGCTACTGAATTAGGTTGAGGAAAGAACACAGGTAACTCAATTGATTGGTTAAGATGGAAAGCAGAAACTACTTTGGGGAAGGAATGTGGAATTGGGGCTAAGAACAACTCTATCTTAATGGAGCTGAAGGAAGGGTTCTTCTAAGGTTAATGCCTGTAGCTCACCAATTCCCCCTTAATGACGTGATTGCAATGAGGAAGGTAACCTTCCATGAAAGAAACTGTAAAGGACAATTGTGTAATGGCTCAATGGGGGATCCATAAGTCTTGTAAGTACAATGTTAAGATTCCACACTGGTGCCGGAGGGATTCTCTGTGGTATTACTCTCTTTAAGCCTTCCATAAAGGCTTTAATGATAGGAACTTTGAATAAAGATAAATGCTGTCTGTTCTGCAAACACGCAGCTACTGCTGCAAGGTGCAATCGAATAGATGTGTAAACTAGTCCAGATTGCTGTAGTTGCAAAAGGTAACAAATAATATTTTGAACAGAAGCATCTAGAGGAATAATTTTGTTGTTGTAACAATAGACAACAAATGGTTTCCACTTTGCTGCCTAACATGCTCTGGTAGTAGGCTTTCTAGCTTATTTGAGAATAGTCATACAGTCTGGTGTCAAATTTAAATATCAAAACTCTATGACTTCAGGAGCCAAATCGCTAAGTTGAGCTCCTTGGGATTTGGATGCTTGATTTCTCCATGGTTTCTGAGTGAGAAGACTGGAGACGAGATGTAGTTTTTGGTGTGGAACTACTGACAGCTCTAACAGGGTGGTGTATTATGGTTGATGGGCCCATGTGGGAGCTATCAAAATCAGTGTGAGTGATGTTTGCCTGAGTTTGCCAACCAGAAACGGATAGAGTGGGAGAGGCGGAAATGCATTGACAAATATCCCTGACCAATTCATCCATAGGGCTTTGTCTTTGGAGAGAGGATGTGGGAACCTGGAGGTGAAGTTTGGCCATTGTGCGTTGTCTACTGTGGCGAACAGATCTATTTGTGGGTATCCCATTGATGAAAGTATGGATGGAGAACTTGGGGATGGAGTTCCACTCGTGTATTTGCTACCTCCTTCTACTGAGGAGGTCAGCAATTTGATTGTTTACTCCTGGTAGGTGTTCTGCCAGAAGATTAATTTTGTGATGGATTGCCCAATTCCAAATGGCCTGAGAGAGATGAGAGAGTGTGTCTCCCCCTGTTTTTGTACACAGTACATAGCTGGCATGTTGTCCATGCGGACTAGGACAACTTTGTCTTTGAGATGAGAATGAAAATCTTTCAGCGCTAGAAATACTGATATATGCTCTAGATAGTTGATGTGGAGACATTTGTGCTTGTTGTCGCAGAGACTCTGGATTGTGCAATGGTGGAGATGTGCAACCCAACCTGTGAGAGATGTGTCTGCTCTTAGCACGATCTGTGGAACAGGGTTGATGAAAGGCCACCCTTTTGATACATTTTGTGGTTTCCACCACTGCAGAGAGCGATGGGTGCGGCTGTCCACCAACACTAGATTTGCTAAATGACCATGTGACTGATTCCACTGACAGGCTAAGCATTCTTGTAGCGGACGCATGTGTAGTCTTGCATGAGACACTATTGCGATGCATGATGCCATCATTCCTAGTAGCTGCATGAAAGTCCTGTCTGGTAAGGTTTGGGCGGCTTGGAACTGTAGCAATAGAGTTTGAATATTGATAATTCTGGCTGCATTGGGAGAAGCTAGAGTCATGTGAGTGTTGTGAGTTGCTCTTAGATACGATTGTATCTATGAAGACTGTAGGTGAGACTTTTGCATGTTGACCTTGAAACCCAATTGGTGGAGTAGGTGTAGCGTGGTCTGAGTGGGTTTTAGACACTTCTTGTATGTGCTGGCTTTGATGAGCCAGTCATCTAGGTACGGGAAGGAGTGAATTTGTTGTCTTCTGAAATGAGCTGCCACTACTGCAAGACATTTAGTAAACACTCTGGGAGCAGTAGTTATGCCGAATGGAAGTACTTTGAACTGATAGTGTTTGCCTGCTATCACAAATCTGAGCTATTTGCGATGAGCTTGATGAACCAGGATGTGAAAATATGAATCTTTTACATCTAGTGTAGACATAAAATCACCTTGCTGAAGAAGTGGAAGGACCAGTTGGAGCGTTACCATATGGAAATGTTCTGACAGTATGTACTGGTTTAACACTGTGAGATCCAAAATTGGTCTTAAGGAGCTGTCCTTTTTGGGGATTAGAAAATAGAAAGAGTAAACTCCTGAATCTTGGTACTGTAATGGAACTGGTTCCATGGCTCCCTTTTCTAAGAGAGATTGCACCTCTTGTTTTAGTAACTGTAAGTGGTTTGTGAATGTGAGGTGGAATGTTTGGGGGATTGTTGGTAAGCTCCAGGCAATAACCATTTTGGATAAGGTCAGCCACCCATTTGTCCGTTGTTATGGATTGCCAAATGGGGAGAAACTGGTGAAGCCTTTCCCTGACAGTGTTAAATAATCGGGGGTAAGTGTGGGCAAGTCACTGTTTGTTAGGGGAATGGGTGTTACGTGGTGTGGCGCCTTTACCCCTACCCTTGGAATTGTTTCCTCTATACCATCCTTTATGGAAACCTCTGAAGGGAGAAGATTGGGAGTTGCTTTTACAAGAGGAAGCACTTGGGTCTGAAGATGTAGTTTTAGACCTGTTCTGTAAAAGGAGTGGCCAAAGGAGCCTCTATTTGATGGGGACAGGAGCGCTCCCATAGACTTTGCCACTTTGGTGTCTTTTTAATTTTTCCTAAAGACTGATCGACTTCAGGATCAAACAGGTTTTCTTTGTCAAAAGGGGTGTTTAAAATAGACTGCTGAATCCCAGGTTTAAAACCCAAAATCCTAAGCCATGCATGCCTTCTAAGGCGAATGCTGGTATTGATATCCTTAGCCGCGGTGTTCAGCATCTAGAGCACATTGGATTGAAGAGTTAGGAATTAGCTTCCCCTCTTAAACTAACTCTTGTGCAGTGGCTTTATGTTTGTCCAGGAGATATTGGAGCAGTTGCTCCATCTCATCCCAGTGTGCCCTGCCGTACCTAGCTAGTAGGCCTTACACCAGTGGCATCTAGAAGTTTAGATTGTTTGTCTGTGGGAGGTGCTTCACCAGAGGTCTGCGAATTATCTTTTTTGCAAACGTTGGATATCACTAGAGAGTTGAGAGGTAATTGTCCTTTGATAAACACAGGATCAGATGGTGAAGGTTTATTTTTTATCGACTCTGGGAGATTTTCTTTTTGTTTAGGATCCAGTTTAGCATCAAGAATTGGTTTGGGAGGTTCGGAGAGGCTGTCCTTCGATTTCGGTGTAGAAATAGATTTGCTTTTGGGAGCAGAAGGTTTCAGCTCTGAAGCATATTTTGGTATTGAAGCGGAGGGTTTTGGTTCCCAACCAGATTTGTCCTTCGAACCGGAGGGTTTCAGATGCGAAGATGATTGTGGCTCGGTCACGAGCCGGAAGGCTTGACAATTTGTTTTGGTGCCGAGCCAGGAGGAAGGGCATCGAAAACATTGTCTAAGTGCCAACCTTGGCCTGAAGGCAGAGGTGGTGCCGTAGCCTTATGCTTTTTGGAAAACATTTTGGGGGGGGCAAGGGGTCTTCGGTACTCACGACACCCTGTCCCAGAGGCACGCCTTTGGATTTCAAATTGATCTTCAGTTCAAAATCCAACTCTGGAATGGAGAAGGCCTCTTCTTTTTCTGCCGCCGATGCTTCGACCTCTTCCTGCTCGGATTCTTCACCGAAGATATCCAGAGTGTGTTGAATGCTTTGGGTTTGCATTTCTCGTCATTGAGCCTGACGATGGCATAGAGTTTCCTTGGACCGAAACAATTTACTGGCATCGCAGTCTTCCTCCTTTTTCTCTGGAGAGAGGCACAAGTTACAAACTTGATGTAGGTCAGTGCAAGGGTACTTGGCGTGGCACCGAGGACAGAATTGGAATGGAATCTGTTCCATCAACAGAAGGCTAGACAGACCCGGCTAGGCCTAAGGGCCGCCCATGAAGTTTTCGGTTGAAGATGGAGTATTTATTGACCGATTCAATATGCATAGAACAGGGAAATGCGTACAAAAACAATACCGTTGAGGGTAGAGTGGATTGCGCACTGAGGGGAACCCGAAGAACGGTTTCGAACCGGAGCGCAGCAATACACACCCGAACCCCATGGCGGAAAAAACAATCTAACAATGGAGTCGATGCCCATGCGCTCTATCACCGAAAGCAGTAATGACCTTATCTCGGGACTGGGAAAGACTTCTTCGAAGAAAGTCAACTTACAAACATCCGGAGCCAACACTAGATGGCAGGAGTATGCAAAGAATATGAATCTATAGCACACATGCCTCGAACATGAAGCTTCCTTTCAAAGCTTAATAGATGTTAAATTAACTCTTAACAGAATAACTACAAATGCCGCTTCTACTTATTTATTGAAGAGTTGTGCAAGATATTATGGTGGCCAAAATAAGATGGGGAAGTTACTTGCAAATTTTGTAAAAGTCAAAAAGATAGAACTAAAACACAATCTTTAATAAATAATGAAGGGGTTGTTCTCTTTACAGACATATATATTTTAAATGAATTTGTCAATATTTATATGACTCTATACTCCCCAGAAGCACAACCTTCACAAGCAGATTTGGCCAATTATTTTCAATCTATTGCACCCCTCCAATTCCAAAATATTGATTTTGAATCATTGTATACAGACATTTGTTTATCAAAAATAACTCATGCAGTTTCTACCATATGAAGAGGAATAGTTTTACCATTGAATTTTACAGTCATTTTGTCAAACTCCTCCTATTCTTTAACTTTTGTAAATGTTTTTGATCAATAAGGGTGCCTCTCAAGGAAGTACCAGAAGCAATGATTTGTTTAATCCCAAAAGACAATAAGGATCTGTCACAATGTAAAAATGACTGCCCTATTTCTTTAGTTAATACTGTTTACAAACTTTTCGCCAATATTTTAGCACTACGCATTGATCCTATTCTACCGGATCTCATAGGCCCAGAAGATTCCAGTTTTGTCAAAGGCAAATTGGCATCTGATATTGCTTGTGTCTTTTTCAATATCTGCATTGGATTATCCTCTGGCTGCTATTGCTTTGGATGCAGAAAAAGCCTTTGACAGTATTGGTTGGGAATTTATGTTTCATGTATTAAATGGATTGGTTTTCCAATTATATTTCTTACTTTAATTTCTTTATTGTATTCCGGCCCAATGGCTGCACTTTTTGTTAATGGCATTATCTCTGATAATTTTCCTTTATTTAGAGGAGTTTGTCAAGCTTGCTCCTAATCCGACTCTCTGCAAGATAAGCCTAGTTCCCTAATATATAAGAAAATTATGAACAAAACCACAAACACACTGAGCTCCCTCCGGGACCACTGGGTGGTGGATTTAGGAGAAGTGAATGATGAGGAGTGGAGTGAAGCATTGCAGGGCCCAAGATAATAGCGATAAGGGCAGGTTTTCATCTGGCCCAGCACGCATCCTACATAGGATAGGTCATATTACTCGACAACACTGCTACACAAGAGAGGACGGGCATCTACACAACACTGCATAAGGGTCGGCGGTCAAGTGAGTATGTTTATACAGATATTAAGGGCCTGTCCAGTTATCCAATCCTTTTGGGAGAGCGTAACAAGATTATTGTCCAGAGTAGCATCTATAGAGGTCCCTATGGACACCAAATGGCTTCTTCTGCATATACAAGGGGAGGGTGCTTGGTCTAAATATACAAAGCAATGGTCAGGGAATAGGGCCGGAGCGGCAAAGAGGAATGTAGTGAAAGCATGGGGCGCCTCAATGCCTCCTGGGATTCATGACTGGGAGGGAGATGTGGACTGGTGCCAAACGGCTAACAAATTGGTATACCAGGGCAGGGGCTGCGTCAAAAATTGGGAGAAGGTTTGGAACAGTTGGTGCTCTTACCATGCTGAAGTACGCATACCACTTTGAATTTATCTCTTTGTCTTTTTTCATACATTTTCTATAGTTTTATAAATGCATATATTGGATGTTTTTTTCTATCTTTTAATATGTCTGCAGTTTCTCTTGCTATTTTTATCTATATTACTCATTTTCTCTTGATGCCATCCCCCTCGCCTACTGATCTCATTTATTGTATTTTATGCATTTCAACATTATTTACAAAATAAGATGTATATTTATATCACTGTATATCTTTCTAAATTGTTCTATTGTATGTTCTCGAATATATCATGTTTTTCATTCTGTGTTGAATGTAGTTCTTATTGTTTATGCCATTACTAAGTGCGGTTCACTGTTTCTCAATGAACTCAAACTTGAAAAATAATCTAGGAGTCTCTCTGCTAAGATGACCAACCACCTCCCCATCTGCTGGGTGAGGGTCAGGGCCTTCTGGTATCTACAGCAGATAAGGATGTGTTTAGACATGCATTAGATTTAGGTCATTATTAGCAGCCATCAGTTTGCGCTGCTTTTGACTGGTTCGAAGTTTTTTCAAAGGAAGCAGGTAAAGCATGCACCTGTTTAAGACTATTTTTCAGCTCTTGCAAAATTGGAAGTGTCTTGCATGTTTGGTACACTTCAGGATGAACTGATACGTGACCACATAATAGTGCACACCAATGATAAGAACTGGCAGGTTGTGATTTAGCAGCGACTCTGCCTTAAAAGAGGTGGTGGCAATTGTAAAGAAAGGGGAGTTATCATAAAGGTGTGCTATGGCTGAGACTTCTTCTACAACTAGTAAGGGTAAGGATGTTGTTTGTAAAGTCACTTTGGGGAAAGAGAAGAAAAATAATAAGGGCATGAACAAAGTACAGGGTGCTGCAAAATTTAAAGGCAAAGATAAATGTGGGAGTAAGGAACATTTGGCAAGGATAAAAAATGTCCTGCAACTAAGGTCACATTTTCTTTTGTGGATTAATTGGCCACTTTGCCAAAGTTTTTGGGAGGAAGAACAAGAAAACTAAACAAGCTGTAAATTATGTATCTGATAAAACAGAATCGGAACATACAGAAAACAGAGATGTGAGTGACAATGAAGGTGTTTTATGTGCGGGATGTCCTGTTCTGTTCTGAATATCGATAATGCAGCCGAGAACAAACCCAGGTGTGAGATTGTGAGGTAGAAATATATATTGTGGCAGACTCTGGTTCCCCAGTTACTATAGTTAATAAAAAGGTGTGAGAAAAATGTGTGACTAAATGGGGTAATAATGATTTGTTGGACTCTGGCATTCAACCTGTTATTTACTGGTCAGAAAATTCCTATGTTGGGATACAAAGTTTTTGAATTCAAGTTCAGGAAGCGTACAGTATGGGGGAAGTTATATGTGTCTAAAGTAGGAACCTCAGTGTTGGGTTGGAGGGACCAAAGGGCATTGGGAATGATTTTAGATCCCAATAGCAAGGATCAAGTTTTATAACTGGGAACATAAAGAAAAGGAACTTGGAGAAGGAATTTACTGAAGTATTCTCTTGCGAAATTGCTAAATTAAAGGGATTTGTAATGGGAAGGGGTAAGGAAAAGCATGATGGTAGGTTGAGGGATGTCTTAGCAATTTTAAAGGAGAACGGTTTTGCTGCAGAATGGAACAAATGTAAATTTTGCATGAAGTCTGTGACCAATCTGGGTCACGTAGTTAGTGAAGAAGCAATTTTTCCAGAGAAAGAAATTAAGGATGCTATTGTTAATGCACCTGCGCCAACCTGCCGAGATGAGGTTAGGTCTTTTTTAGGCCTTTCTGAATTTTATTCTAAATTTGCAAATAACATTCCAGTAAAAGACTTTTGGGTTCAGGCAACAGCGTTAAAAATGCAAGGCCTTTAAATGGAATGAGGAAGTGATTAATGAATTTCTAAGCAATAAAAAAGGTATAGTTTCTTACCTGTCGGTGTAGTTTTGCAGCTTGAAGAATTTTCTGGAGTCACATGCTGTGCATTATTCCGCCATCTAGTGGTTGTGTCTGGAATTGTTGTATTTATCTTTTTTAGGTCTCGGCTAGCGAAGGCTGCGCTTGCGCAGTCTCGCTTGGCGAGATTTAACGTTTTCTAGTATGGGTCTTGAACCCGCCCATCTTCTCCATTGGCTGGCTTCCTAAACGGAGGCCAGCCATTGGAGGAGAGGGGCGTCTGTCCATTTAAGCCCCGTCTTTTTCAGATTCGGGGGCGTGTTTTTTAGTTTCTTTCTCTCCTCTGGAATGTAAACATTCCAGCCAATGGGAAGAGGAGAGAAAGAACAACACTCCCCCGAATCCGAAAATGACGCTGCGTTTCTCTGAGGCATTTCTGCTTGACCTCGGAGAAACATGGTTACAAAGTCGGCGAGCTCCTGCGGGGTCCTGGGGTCGGTGTCAGCCATGCCGCTGTCTGTGGGGCACGATTTGTTTTTCAAGCGCAGTAAACACACCAACATCTCCTTGGATAACGTTCACGCCACACCAAAAAATATTGACAAATGAATGCAGTGCCTCGTCAGGGGTAGTAGGCGCTATATAAATCTACAATACAAAACTAATGGAATCTGAGCTTCCCCTCTGCCACCTCTTGAGCCTGCGGTTCGTGCCAAATGGCAGACCCGGGGCAAATTCTGGGGCCTGCCGCCTGGATGAAGAAGCGAGGACCAGTGTACCTCCACTGTGAAACATGAGTGCCTAAGTGCGCCCAGACGTGTCTGACGCTGGGATGCCTGCTGGCTTGTCACCGATAATTAGAACTGCGCACCTCTGGTGTCAGGTGCACAAGACGCTCTTTAATTTAATAAGCACCTTCGTTCCCTCCAACCCGTCTGCCTCTCCAGGTGAGGCCGCACGCGCCCTCGGGGCCCGGCTGGAGCCCGTCACTGGCCTTTGATGTCTGCGAGGGGGCGGGGCAGATCAGGCGGTAATTAGTGCACGAGCGCTCGCAGCTGGGCCTGCCGAGGTGAGCGGGGCCATCTTCAGATGTCGTAGTGGGGGGCTGCCCCGTACACCTTTCTTCATTTTGTACCGATCAAAGGGCTCCCGGGGAGTGAGATGCGGAGAGAGCCCGCTGGAGGGGACGGGTGGTGAGAGAGTGAGTGAAAGTGGAGGGGGGGTCAGATGAAAGGGTCAGATCTGGACGGTGCACTCCCAACTGTCAGGCCCCGGACAACAGGGAGGAGGTCAGAGGTCACCCACTGCTTCTGCTGTTTAGAAGGCCGCAGGCGCTGATCGGCTGTAAGAAATTCTGGAAAAAAGGTAACTTCGGAGACAATGCGGTAACCCCTTTGGAATCTAGTTCTCAAGACTGAAAATAGATCGAGGTACTTTCCTGCAGGTAATTTTAGTGGTCCTCGCCTTCATTCGTGATTGAGAATAACTGGGCGAATAATTTGTCCTTTCTAAAAGTGAAACTGATGTAATACACGCACTTCCAGTAGACATTGTCAAGAGTTACTCTACTCTAAACATTTCCGAATGCACAGAAATATACACAGAATTCCCATTTAGGTGAACTCAGGACAAATGTTATAATGTGTTCTGGGAAATGTGCACAAATATACTCTTGGATAGGTCAGCTTTCCGGTTTTGCGCAGTTATGTGGCGCAAAAAGCTGAGGGTTGCATTCAAAGCCTGATGTAGGACCCCAAAAGGCATGGCGTGTTTACCTGGCAGAAATGGTGCTTCCGGAAGTGCGTCAGGTCGGGCTGTCTGGACCTCAGCTTGAAGAGGAGCAGTCCCGCCGTGAGGACTTTCTCGTTTTTCGCCACCGTCAACAAGTTGAACAGGAAATGCATCTGGTCGCTGTGAACTAACGGAAGGGAAACTCATTAATTGAATGTTTTAAACTGACAGCTTCGCCCGGACGGGCACATCACGGGCTTGTTGTATACATGTTTACATCTAACAGGCCAATTTTTCTGTATTCCAAGCTCAAACCAGTACTGAGCAGGGCACACGCAGAGTAAATGTGATACCTGTATTCGGAAATACCCTGTTCTCGTCTCGAGGCTGGTTTTATTTGCATTCACTTCAGAAAATCATACGAGAGTGGCATGGACTGGCACACGCGAACTGGCATAGTATGCAAGCAAGAAGGTGTATTTTTGGATCTAGGTACAGCGCCGTGTGTGGCTCTGTGTGTGTGTGGGTGGCTCTGTGTGTGTGTGGGAGGCTCTGTGTGTGTGGCTCTGTGTGTGTGGCTCTGTGTGGGTGGCTTCTTTTGTAGGTGGCTCTATGCATGGTGGCTCTGTCTGTGTGTGGGTAACTCTGTGTGTGTGTAGGTGGCTCTGTGGGTGGCTCTATTTGTGTGTGGGTTGCTCTATGTGAGTGGCTCTGTGTGTGTGGGTGGCTCTGTGTGTGTGGGTGGCTTTGTGTGTGTGGATCTGTATGTGGGTGCAAATGCAATAGGTCCCGCATTTGAGAGTGATTAAGTTATTGACATTGTAAATAACAATGCCATTTCTTTAAATGTTTTAAAAATAAAAACATAAACAAAAATAATGTCATGAGCAATGCCAATAGCTCTAACTTTAACAATGCCGAGACCATTGCATTGTAAATGCTTGTTTTTATGTTGTAGTTGGTGGGCGTTGACCTACCACCATCTGATGTCCTTCTGTGACATCGACGTCCCACCTTTGGTCGCCATCTTCGGATTCATTTCTTTTTCCTCCTGTCTCATCCTTCTGGTGGAGGAGAGTGGGTTCGCTAGTTTATCCAGAAAAATCTTTAAGCTGTAAAACTACACTGACAGGTAAGAAACTATACGTTTTTACAGTGTGAATCTTTTCTGGGTTCACATGCTGTGCATAGTATTTGTAGCGGTTTGCTAGTTTTGCTGTGGTTAGGTGGAAGATGAGCGTTGGCTTATGAATATATGTTGTAAGATCTTTTGCCCTACTTGTGCTTCTTTATTTATTTGAATGTCCACACAGTAATGTTTTGTGAACGTGTGCACCGAAGACCATGTTGCGGCAAAGCAAATGTCTTGAATTGGAGTATTTGCTAGAAATGCGACTGTTGCTCCTTTCTTCCTTTTTGAGTGAACCGTGGTGCTCCTTATAAAGTCTGTCCTGCTTGTTTGTGGCATAATTGGCATTAAGTGTGGATCTGTTCTCATGACAATCCTGTCATTATGTATTTGGAAGTAGTGTTCCTGTAGTGTTAGAGCAAACAATTCACTAACTCGATGTAGAGATGTAATTGCTACTAAAAACGCACTTTTTAGGGTGCATTTGTGACGTTGCTTTGTATAGTAGTTCGAATGGTGCTTTCATCAGCTGGGCAAGCACTATATTCAAGTTCCATGTGGGTGATGGCACCCTTTTTGGAGGTGCTCTCCTTTTTGCTCCTTCTAGGAATCTCTTGACTACATGAGAAGTGAAGTAACTTTTCCCTGTTCCACCTCTTGTATACGCTACAATTGCTCCTAAGTGTACCTTTAATGATGTGTACACAACAGAACCTGGGCTTCTATGGGAATTCACAAGGGCATATTATCAAGCCCATTATCGCTGCTTTAGCTGCAGTTTCCTGCCGCTAAAGAGGCGATAATGTTATCGCCGTTCCTTGATAATATGGCCCCATGTCTGTCTGGCCCACTGTGGAGCAATGAGAATCATTGTCATGTGGCTGATTTTACATTTGTTGATCACCTTATGGAGAAGTAAAGTGTAAAAGTGTAAGCAAATATCCCTCACCAGTCTATCCATAGCGCATTCCCTAGGGACTGCTTGCAAGGTTGCCTGGATGCGAAGCGTTGGCATTTTGCATTGTGGGGAGTTGCAAATAGGTCGATTTGTGGAGTTTCCCATCTTATGAATACCTTGTGGAGTTCTGATTGATTCAATTACCATTTGTGGGATGCTGACGTTTGTCTGCTCGGCCTGGCTGCCTCTACATTGTCCTTCCCTGGCAAGTGTATTGCAATTATGTCTGTGCTCTTCGGAATTGCCCATTTCCACGTTTGTTGAGCTAGTGTTGAGAGTGCTAAAGACTGTGCCCCTCCTTGCTTGTTTATATAAAACATGGTGTTGTGTTGTCTGTTTGTATTAACACTTTCTTTCCGTAAAGCTCTCTCTGAAAGGCTTTTAAGGCTAGGAACACTGTTTTCAGCTCCAGGAAATTGATGTGTTTTACCATATCCTCCTGTGTCTGCATTTGTTATGTTATGTTATGTTATGTTATGTTACATGAATTTATTGCGCGCACAGCTACTCGAGAGTGTCCCGGCGCGAGTCTAGTGGGGTGCCATAGTAGACTTCAGATAAAAAGATGAGTTTTCAGGGTTTTTTTTAAAGCCACTGGATCCTGAACAGTACGGACAGCAAGCGGGAGAGCATTCAGTAGTTGCCTTCACTGAAAAGGAGCCAACCCCTATCCTCTGCCGCTTAAAGCGTGGGACTTGGGCAAGGTATAGAGATGCGGAGCGCAAGGCGCGCGCAGGGGCATAAAAGGTCACCCGCCTCTGTAGGTAAAGAGGCCCGCATCCATGGAGAGCGCGATGGGCCATAATCAATAATTCAAATCTCACTCTAGCTGCTACCGGTAGCCAGTGATATAGACGGAGCTGGTTCTGTACACTGTCCCTGGCTGACAACCCTGACAGCAGTCTGGCTGCGGTGTTCTGGACCACCTGTAGCTTCTTCAATAGATAGCCCGGAATGCCAGGCAGTCCCGTATAGCCTCTGCCACCTCGACCAGCACTGTTTCAGTGCTATGTGACAACCGGAACCCAGACTGCGCTGGATGTAAAAGAGCCTCCTTCTCCACAAAGTCGGTCAGCTGTTTATTTACAACCTTTTCACATACCTTTGCTAATGCAGGGAGGAGAGAAATAGGCCGATAGTTCCCTGGGCAAAGGGGGTCTAACGATTGCTTTTTAAGAAGAGGCCAAATCTTAGCCTCCTTCCAGGACAGGGGGAAAAACGGCTTCCTGCAGGGAAAGATTGATAATGGCGGTCACTTCTACATTGACAGCCTCAGCGACCGCTGCTAACGGCCTAGCCGGACACGGGTCAGACGGAGAGCCTGATTTTAAGGCCTTAAGAATTTTAATACATTCTTGAGGGGCGACTGGCCTAAATTCAGACCATAGGCATCCAGTGCCTCCTAAAGGGCCTACCAGAGCATCTTCTATGTGGGTGATCCGAGGAGTAAGGGTTGCTTGAACACCTAGGATCTTATCTCTAAAAGATCGAGAAAGAGTGTCACACTAAGAGGGAGAGAAGGGCATTACACTAGCTTGGGCCACGGGAGACATAAAACTCTGGACAGTCGCGCAGATTTCCCTAGCGTTATTGTTGGCAGCTTCGATACGCGTTGAGTAGAATTGCGCTTTAGCCTGCTTAATCGAAGCATAGTAGAACTTCTGCTTATCTCTAAGCCTCCTCCTGTCCGCTAAGCAGTATCCACCCCTCCTCCATATCCGTTCAAGGATTTTACAATCATGTTTCAGGTCTTTCAGCATAGAGTTAAACCAGGGTTTAGACGGTGATTCTCTAGCCAGTGTACATTTCCCTCACTTTGAGGTTGTTCATGTGCGCTCCACATCCTATCTGAGAAGCATCTGTTGTTATGGTCACTGTTGGAATTGGTTGTGTAAAAAATCCTTCTTGTGCTATGTTTGTTTTGCTCCGTCTTGCCATCTCCTGATGAACTGTCTGCATGACAACCACTAGATCCTCCCAACTCCCTGTTGCTTGTGGCCATTCCTGGAACGGTCTCATGTGTAAGCGAATGTCGGGGATTAAATGAATGCATGAAGCCATCATTCCTAGTAGTTTCCCCACTGTCTTCACTGTCAGAGCTTGCCCCTTGTGGTATAGATGTGTCTCCTGCAGCAGTGCCAATATTCTCTTCTCGCTTGGGAACACCTTCCCTAATATTGTGTTGATTTCTGCTCCTAAGAACACCTTCTATTGGTCTGGCTCTGGTGACGACTTGTCCCAGTGTTTTGAAAAACTAAGTTGAACTAGTGTCTCTATCAGTTGTTGTATATGCTATTTGCAGAGACTGTATGAGCTTGCTCTTATTAACCAGTCGTCTAAGTACAGGTATACATGAATCCCTTGTTTTCTTAGATGAGGAGCTACAGCCGCTAGGCACTTTGTGAAGACTCTTGGTGCTGATTTTAGTCCGAATGCTAGCACTTTGAATTGATAGTGTATTTTGTTGACCACAAACCTTAATAGATTTTTTAGTCTTCTGTTCATTGGAATGTGCAAGTATGCGTCTTTTAAGACTATGGTTGCCATGTAGTCTCCTTTTTGCAACTGAGGTATCACCTCATGCAAAGTTGTCATTTTGAATCTTTGTGTTTTTATGAATTTGTTGAGAAACCTTAGGTCTAGTATCGGACGCAATGTTCCATCTACCTTTGGATTTAGGAAGTACATTGAGAAAATGCCGTAGTTCTTTTCCTTTTGTGGTACCTATTCTAGGGCATCTTTGGCTTGAGGTTCTTGCACCTCCTGTATTAACTGAGATAATTATTTTTTTGAATGAATCTTCTTGTTCATTTTTTTGTTTGGAGGATGTTTTATTAGCTCTATGCAGTAACCATACTGTAATATATTTAATATCCATTTGTCTGAAGTGATCTCTCTCCATTTCTGGAGGAAGTATTTTAACCTGCCTCCTACTGGTGTAGTATGCTGGAGGAACTGCTAGTTTAAAGGCTGATGTCTTTGTGTCTTTGGGATCCCACTCCGTGATGCCTTTGGAGAGTGGCTCACTTGTGGAATGCAGTCACTTTGTTGTGGTCTGCAGTCCTCCTCGTTGTGCTTGCCCTCTTCCCCGAGGGCGCCCTCGAAAGGATTGTCTTCCCTGTTGGAATTACCAATTCTGCTGGTGCCCTTGTTGTTGTCCCTGGCTTATGCCTTGGTAAGTTTGCTGATACGTTTGATGCAAGACTGTAGGTTGATGGATACCTCTGCCCGCTGGTCTCCTTGAGGGTGTGCCTCTAAGCATGCCTCTGAATTGTAGTGCACCCACAGACCTTGCTGTTTTATTGTCTTTTTTCAGCTGGTTCAGTTTTTTATCTATGACGCTACCAAACAGTTGTTCCCCATTGAACAGTGAGTTTAGTATGTTATTTTGCATCTCTGGCTTGAAACCTGAAATTCGCAACCATGCATGTCTTCTCTCGGTGATGCCAAGCATCATCTGCCTGCTAGATGTGTCTGCAGCATCCAGGGCTGATTTTAAACATGTGTTTGCCATGTTCTTTCTTCCTTCAACTAAGTGGCTTGCCCTTTTTTGGAACTGTTCTGGCAGGTGCTTTAGTAGTTCTCCAACCTCTTCCCAATGCTGATATGCGTGCCTGTTTATCAAAGCATTTGAGTTTACTATGCGCCACTAAATTGCTGCGCGCCTCTCTACCTTTCTCCCCATGGGTCCATCCTCTTGCTCTCTTTGTCTGGTGGTGGTCCAACATTGGCTGGTACATTCACCCTTTTTCTAGCTGTGGATGTTATGATTGAGTCAGTTGGCACCGACCATTTAATGTACATAGAGTTCTTTGAGGAATGTTTGTATTTCTTTTCACCTCTTGGTGTGACTGCTTTGCAAGTGGCAGGCTCTTTAAATGCTTCTTTCCCTTGATCCAATACACTTGGTAGCATGGGAAGAAATTGGTTCCTTGATTGAGTACGCAGCAAAGTCTCTAGTAGAAAATATGATTGTGGTTTATCTTCTTCCAGTTGTACCCCATATGTCTGCTATCTTTTTCATGACTTGGTTGTACGTACCAATGTCATCTGATGGTGAAGGCCTCGAAGGATATGTGTCGATAGCCTCTTCTGGTGATTCGGCGTCGAGGTCCTGTAGGTCTTGAACCTCCGAGGTCGCTGAACCCACATACATCAGTGCCTCATCTTCTACTTCAATCTTTGAAGAATTCTTCTTCTCCTTCGAGAGGTTCGGGAGTTGTTGGCAGCTGTAAATCTTCGACCGCCTTTTTATTTTCCGTAGATGTTTTTGGCGGTATCTTGAATTACTTCAAGCTGTTGTCGAATTCCTTTTTGTGTTGCAAAATATCAGCCATTTCTGCTTCTAGTCTCCATTTTTTCTTCTCTATCTCCGATGCATGAGTTTCGGCGTCGAGACATTCAGCCTTTCTTTTCGTGCTTGACAACGCCAACACTGCCCTCGAAGGCTGTTTCAACCTCTCTCGTTTTGATGTCAAAGCGTCTTTTTCGTGACCGTCTTTCGACGTCTTCAATTTTTCATGGGTCTTCGCCGTCACAGAGTCCTTGTCGAAGGATCTGACGGATAGTTTGTCTCTGGAGGCGATTGCGATCGTCGAGTGCTTCAACGCAGAGGCTCCTTTTGAGACATTTTTTCGTGTCTTATCTTGTTTTTTCAAGGTCAATGCTTCTCTTACCTCCTTTGAAGTCTTCTTTTTGACCTCGACGACTGGGAACTCTGAGCCCTCGTTGACTTCAGGGCCTTCGGTGACATTGCTCTCCTCTTCACTGGAAAGGCCCAGATCTCGAAGCGACGGTGGTGGCCCCTGGCCCTGCATGTTGTAGTTGGCCCTTCTGTGTCTCTCTCTTACCTTCAAAGTTTTTGGTTTGAAGGCCGAGCACGAGTTGCAATTTTCACTTTGGTGATCCAGCGGTAGGCAAAGGTTGCAGACCGGATACTGATCATTTTGTGCATACTTGCGATGACAAATCCTGCAGAACTTGAACGGTGTCTTGTCCATTACCATGCACTGGAAGCCCCCTGCATGCTAATTCTCCGTGTTGTCGAAGTTCTATAATTTTCACCTTTTCTGCGCACTCCGGCTCCTAGGATTGTAGTCTGGTGCATCGAAAAAGCCTTGTATCGCTGTTCTGTAGAAGTTTACCCCTATTTTCGTCGATTCTTCTCTCCAAATTTCTGGAGCTCCTTCCAGATCCAGTTCCAACAGCGGAGAAAAAGAATCTGAAGATGGTGACCAAAGGTGGGAGCTTCCGGAGAAAGCACGTTGATGTCACAGGAGGACACCAAATGTTGGTAGTTCGACGCCCACCAACAACAAAAAAAGAGAAATACAGCAATTCCAGACCCAACCACTAGAAGGCGGAATAATGCACAACATGTGAATGCAAAAAAGATTCACGCTGCAAAAGGACATTTGTACTGCACTTCCATTTCATGGGTTTGATCTGAATGCTAGTACCAGCCTCATCACGAATGTTAGTGGGAAGGGTTTAGGGGCAGTATTGAGTCAGATGTCAACCAAAGATGGGAAGATGGGACGAAAGAGGAGGAAACCGCTGCATTTGCTTTGTGTTACCATTCTCCTATGGAGGTAAAATACTCTGTCATTGAAAAAGAGATATTGGCATGTGATAGAGCAGGGTTTTCACGAAATAAAACCTGCTCAGATTGAACTCCTCATTGTGTGAATTATCAACCAAATGGTGTGAAAATGAACAGTGCAAAACTAAAAAGGGGAAAGATGAAAACTGCGCAATTGCGAGCTGGGGGAAGTTAGTGTAGGTCGCAAATGCTCACGATTAATGCAGAAAATAACAGCCAAAAGTTGGGAGTTTCTTTTCACTGACCGGTTGAAAATAATGTGCAGAATGTAAGAAAAGGCAAGCAAAAGCAATCATACAGCGATTAATAGTGGAGTTTTATAAAATAATAATGATAATCACGTTTGTATTTGTTTTTCTTAGAGCATATTTTACTGCTCTGCCTCAAGAGTCTTTCAGTTTAATATTGCTTATTAGAACGAAGAGAGGAGAAATATATAATCTGTCCTTCGTGAGTTCCTGATGATGGCCAAGGTTGTGTGCAGGAAACAATGAACATTATGAATGGAACTTCCTTGCCCAGCAAAGTATGTGGACATTTGTATAACAATATAGATACATATGCGAGATGGGGAAATGTACAAGCCATGGAATAGTGGTATCACAATTTCCTCTGCTGAAGGTTGATGACGTGACCTGTCAGAAACAAAGGAACTGTTGAAAAGTTAGGCATGTCAAGAGTGGAGTGATTAGGCACCCCTTGTTTTGAACCAATAAGAACTAATAATTCCATGTGTGATGATTCAACGAGGGGTTGGACCTTTAGTGAATTTAGGGTTTAGCTATTAATGGTAAGAGGGTGGGGGTTTAGGCGTGTGTTTCTTATTTTGCGGGAGGAGAGATCTGTGTTGCTGTTTCCAAACCTTATTGGCTGGCTGTTGTTCTACTGATCCTGACACTTTGAATTTGCTCCTCATTTCTTCTTAGGGTGCCCCAGATTACTCTCATGGCCAGAGGGTAGTTTTTCAGATTTCTAGAACCTTGAGAGATTGGTTAGTATGAGCTTCTGAATTTTCATAAATCTTATTTGCAAATGACTTTATCCTTTTGTCTCTACGCCTATCCTCTCTCATTGTGCTGATATTTGAGATGTGTAATTTTGAGATATTTTGCTATTGTTCTCTTGTGTGATGATCTATGATTCAAGCTGTATTGTACTTGATGAGCAATTATATTATTTTGATAAAGCATACTGATTCATAAACAGAGTTTGTCTTTATTAGTGTCATTTAGTTACATTGAGTGATTATTCTTTATGATGATACTTCTTTGGAATTCTGATATTATTTTGCCAATACCTGTCTACTAAATAAAGATTCATCGCAGAAGGAAGAGAATAAACAGATGATAAGAAAATTGGTAAGATTGGTTTAAACTCATGCAGCGTGGAAGGAACTGTTAGGTATTAAATTGGGTCCAAGTGATAAAAATGTACAAGTTTCCGAAATGCTGGATCAGATGTGTCTGGGAGTTTAGACAGTATTGGTGGAGTTTTGAGTTCCTGGTACATACAGAACACAAACCCTTGGTGAAAGTATTGACAATGGAAGGTTCTGCAGGTGCCACTTTCCGCTTGGTAAGAATGACACGTTACTTTATTACACTTACAGAGTGGAGTATGTTTCAGGTCGGGAAAATAATGTGGCAGATTGTTTTAGCAAACCCCCTGTGTGTGGCCAGGTTCCATTGCAGGATGAGTAGGACAAGAACAGTGTGGCAGTTTTTGGTGAAGAATTATGCCATTCTGGAAAATGAGTGGATGGAAGTACAGAGTAGATAAGATCATGGAGGAAAACAAGAAATGTGTGTTGGATGGGTGGCCTGTTAGGAACACACTATGGGCTCAATTACGAGCCTGGCGGTCCACCAGACTTTTGGGGCATGGCGGTCTTCTGACTTCCCTATTACAATAAGGGTGGTCAGACCGCCTTTGTCCCACTGCAGCCACCAAGGAACCGCCATTCCCTTGCAATGTTGTGGCTGTCTTGAGGCTGCAATATGCTTGACGAACTGTAAGAAATATTAGGAGTTTCCTTTCCACCACGGTTTTCATGGTGGTTCCTCCTCCATGAAAACTGTGGTAAAAAGAAAACCAAGGGGGTCCTACAAGGCCATGGGGTGCATGCAGGTGGGCACAATAAGTCCCCCCCCCTGTGTGCAGGTGTAGGAAAGTGGCTCTGTATATACTGTTCCCAAATAGGTACAGTGTGGACAGAGTCCACAGCCCCCAGAGGTTTGGCAGAGGCTAAAGTTAGATATAACCTTACCCTCTAAAGTGGTAGCTTGGTCGAGCAGTAAGGCAATATCAGAGGACAGTGTAAAGCATTTGTTGTACACACTCAGTCAGCAAATGGTCTCACACACTCAAGAACTGAACTCTAGGCCAATGGTTTGTATATAGAAATATATCGTTGTTTTATTTTAGAACCAACAATAAGTATCAAAATATACTTTCTCAGAATGAGATGCTTGAGTTAAATACTTTGCAAGAGGCAATTGACCTGAAATGCAATAGTTACAGTTTGCTGCAATAGGCAACACAATTTCAAACACAATAATACATTGACTTCAATGGGAATTTTAAGTTATATGCAATTGATTACTTTCAGGATTACTTTTCTAACTCCAGGACTGGATTCTAGATTCAGTCCGGGGACAGTTATTGGAAACAAGTGAGTAAATACGTTTTAGTTACTGTTGTGATTTTTAAGCAATATTTTGCTATTTTAAAAGTTGACACTTAAAAACTTTTTCTGATCAAATTACCAATGTTATCCCATGGAAGGAAATTCACTTAGCAGGTAAGTGGGGTTATGGTTACTTTTTCTAGGTCAGTGTTGGATCCTGGATCCAGCACTAGTGTACCACCTGTAAGCAGTTGAGAAACTGTGTTTAAGTTATACAGGTACTTTTTAAGGAATATTTCTAAGTTTGCAAAATCGACAGTCAATGATTTCCTATGGAAGAAAATTCAAGTTACGGGTAAAGTATGTTCTTGTTACTTTTGTAATCCAGTGCTGGGCTCATAGGCTCAGTACTGGGGCATCTATCTAAAACAGGTAAGTAATTACGTTTTCACAGTTGGTACGATTTTTAAAGAATATTTGTAGTTTGCAAAAATCGACACGAAAGAAATTTCACAGAAAAACACTCAATGGTTTTCTATGGGAGAAAATTGAGTTAGTGGTAAGTACAGTCATAAGTACTTTTCAGGGTCAGTGCTGGGCACCAAGATCCAGCACTGGGATCTCTCCGAATAGCAGGTGAGTATTTCCGTTTTCGTTACTCGGTTGATTTTAGGTGAATATTTTAAAGTTTAGAAACTCTACACTTAAAAGAAATTTCAAGCGAAACCAGTCAATGTTACCCTATGGAAGAAAAGTGAGTTATCGGCTTTTGGGTAAGTACTCGACTGGCAGAGTTAAGGTTCTGGGCATAGACTCAGGGGTCTCCCAGGGCCAGGTAGGTACAGTTGGTACACCCTCAGCAGCACAGGGGAAGCCGGGTGCAGAGGTAGTTAGGCCCTATGTTATCCAATGAGAGGCAGGGGTCCTTCGGTTGGTGGCTGCTGGCAAGCAGGCCACGCGGCTGTGGGAGCTGGGCTCCTGGTCACTTGCTCAGGGAAAATGGGGAAGTAGATTAGGACAAAGGTTGCACTGCCAGGGGCACTCGGACGGCTGGGTGCAGGGTGCTTTTGAGCCGTCGGGCGCTCAATGTTATTCAATGGAGAACTTGGAAAGTGAACAAAGGCTGCAGGCTCTGGGACGGAGGATCTTCAGGAGCGACCAACACTTCGAGGGGTAAGTTGGGATCTTGGAGGGTAGGTAGGCACCCCGGAGTTGGGCACAGGGGACCGGAGGGCGCCGGGTGCAGGGGTGTCTTTTGATGCCAGGAAATCTTACCCTCTGCTGGTTGGAGGGGTCAATCAATCAATCAATCAATCAATTTGTAAAGCGAGCTACTCACCCGTAGGGTCTCAAGGTGCTGGGGGGAAGGGGATCCGCTACTGCTCGAAGAGCCAGGTCTTGAGCTGTTTCCTGAAGGAGAGATGGATCTGGGTCAGTCGTAGGTGGGTGGGGAGGGAGTTCCATGTCTTGACCGCCAGGTAGGAGAAGGATCTTCCTCCGGCGGTGGTCTTGCGGATGCGCGGGACGGTGGCGAGGGCGTGGCTGGTGGAGCGGAGGTGGCGGGTGGGTGTGTAGAATGTGAGGTGTTGTTGAGGTATGTGGGTCCCATGTCGTGGAGAGCCTTGTGTGCGTGGGTGAGGAGTCTGAACATGATCCTCTTGCTGATGGGGAGCCAGTGCAGGTCTCTCAGCTGGGGAGAGATGTGGCTGAAGCGGGGGGTGTCCAGGATAAGTCGTGCAGAGGCGTTCTGTATGCGCTGGAGTCTTTTTTGTAGTTTGGCTGTGGTTCCAGCGTAGAGGGTGTTTCCGTAGTCCAGTCGGCTGGTGACGAGGGCCTGGGTGCAGGGTGCTTTTGAGCCGTCGGGCGCTCAATGTTATTCAATGGAGAACTTGGAAAGTGAACAAAGGCTGCAGGCTCTGGGACGGAGGATCTTCAGGAGCGACCAACACTTTGAGGGGTAAGTTGGGATCTTGGAGGGTAGGTAGGCACCCTGGAGTTGGGCACAGGGGACCGGAGGGCGCCGGGTGCAGGGGTGTCTTTTGATGTCGGGAAATCTTACCCTCTGCTGGTTGGAGGGGTCAATCAATCAATCAATCAATCAATTTGTAAAGCGAGCTACTCACCCATAGGGTCTCAAGGCGCTGGGGGGAGGGGGATCCGCTACTGCTCGAAGAGCCAGGTCTTGAGCTGTTTCCTGAAGGAGAGATGGTTCTGGGTCAGTCGTAGGTGGGTGGGGAGGGAGTTCCATGTCTTGGCCGCCAGGTAGGAGAAGGATCTTCCTCCGGCGGTGGTCTTGCGGATGCGCGGGACGGTGGCGAGGGCGAGGCTGGCGGAGCGGAGGTGGCGGGTGGGTGTGTAGAATGTGAGGCGGTTGTTGAGGTATGTGGGTCCCATGTCGTGGAGAGCCTTGTGTGCGTGGGTGAGGAGTCTGAACGTGATCCTCTTGCTGATGGGGAGCCAGTGCAGGTCTCTCAGCTGGGGAGAGATGTGGCTGAAGCGGGGGGTGTCCAGGATAAGTCGTGCAGAGGCGTTCTGTATGCGCTGGAGTCTTTTCTGTAGTTTGGCTGTGGTTCCAGCGTAGAGGGTGTTTCCGTAGTCCAGTCGGCTGGTGACGAGGGCCTGGGTGACCGTCTTCCTGGTGTCGGTGGGGATCCACCGGAAGATCTTTCGGAGCATGCGCATAGTGTTGAAGCAGGATGACGAGACGGCGTTGACTTGCTTGGTCATCGTGAGGGAGGAGTCCAGGATGAAGCCCAGGTTGCGAGCATGGTCCGTTGGCTTTGGAGCGGAGCCCAGGGCAGGAGGCCACCAGGAGTCGTACCAGGCGGAGGGGGATGTTCCCAGGATGAGGACTTCTGTCTTATCTGAGTTCAGTTTCAGCTGGCTGAGCTTCATCCATTCCGCAACGTCTTTCATCCCTTCCTGGAGGTTGGCTCTGGCTGTGCCGGGGTCGTTAGTGAGGGGGAGGATCAGCTGGGTGTCGTCGGCGTAGGAGATGATGTTGAGGTTGTGTTGGCGTGTGATGGCTGCGAGGGGGCTCATGTAGACGTTGAAGAGGGTGGGGCTGAGCAAGGATCCTTGCGGGACGCCGCAGATGACTTCGGTGGCCACGGACCGGAACGGGGGAAGGCGGACTCTCTGGGTTCTGCCGGCGAGGAACGCGATGATCCATTCCAAGGCCTTTCCTTGGATTCCGATGTTGCTGAGGCGCTGTATCAGGGTGCGGTGGTATACGGTGTCGAAGGCTGCCGAGAGGTCCAGGAGGATGAGGGCAGCTGTTTCCCCGTTGTCGAGCAGGGACCTGATGACGTCGGTGGCTGCGATGAGGGCGGTCTCGGTGCTGTGGTTTGCTCAGAAGCCGGACTGCGAGGGGTCGAGGGATCCGTTGGTCTCGAGGAAGGCGGAGAGTTGTTTGTTGACGATCTTCTCGATGACTTTGGCCGGAAAGGGGAGGAGCGAGATGGGGCGGACGTTCTTGAGGTCCGTCGGGTCCGCGGTGGGTTTCTTCAGGAGGGTGCTGAGCTTGGCGTGTTTCCAGCTCTCTGGGAAGGTGGCGGATGCGAAGGAGCTGTTGATGATGTTCCGGAGTTGGGGTGCGATGATGGAGTCGGCTTTGTTGAAGATGTGGTGTGGGCAGGGGTCGGTTGGGCAGCCGGAGTGGATGGTGTTCATTGTGTGGGTGGTATCTTCGGTGCTGACCGTCGTCCAGGTGCGGAGGGTGGTGGTGGGGGGCGCCGGATCGGTGGTAGGGTGCGCGGTCTGTGCGCCGAAATTGTTGTGTATGTCGGCAATCTTGTGGTGAAAGAACGAGGCGAGTGAGTCGCAGAGGTCCTGCGAGGGTGTGATGTCGTTGGTGCAGGCGCTGGGGCTGGAGAGCTCTTTGACGATGCTGAAGAGTTCCTTGCTGTTGTGGGAGTTGTTGTCCAGTCGTTCTTTGAATGTGGTCCTTTTGGTGGTGCGGATCAGTTGGTGGTGTTTGCGGGTGGCGTTCTTGAGGGCTGTCATGTTTTCTGTAGTCTGGTCGTGGCGCCAGACTTTCTCGAGGGTACGGCAGGTTTTCTTGGAGTTTTTGAGGTCGTTGGGGAACCAGGAGGCTTTCTTGCTGCCGTGTCTGCTGGGGGTTTCTTCAGTGGTGCGAGGTCATCGGCACAGTTGGTGAGCCACTGTGTGAGGTTGCGGGCTGCTTCGTTGGGGTCCGTTGTGTTGGTGGGGAGGTTCTGGCTGAGGGAGGTGGTGAGCTGGTCGGCGGTGATCTTGCTCCAGCTTCTGCGGGGAACCTGTTGAGGGTGGTTGTGGGTCGTGGTTCTCCTGAAGTTGAAGTGGACGCAGCTGTGGTCTGTCCAGTGCAGTCCGGTGGGGAGGCTAAAGGAGATGCGCTTGCTGGAGGAGAAGATGGGGTCAAGAGTGTGGCCGTCGATGAGGGTGGGGGTGTTCACCAGTTGCTTGAGTCCGAGGTTGGCGAGGTTGTCCAGCAGGGTGGCGGTGTTGCTGTCATTGTTGTTCTCCAGGTGGAAGTTGAGGTCTCCTAGGAGGATGTAGTCTGAGGAGGTAAGGGCGTGCGGGCTGACGAAGTCTGCGATGGCTTCGCTGAATTGTGTGCGTGGTCCCGGGGGTCTGTAGACGAGGGTGCCTCTGAGAGTGGTCTTGGGGTCGGTGTGTATCTGGAAGTGAAAGTGTTCGGCGGCGGTGAGGGTGTCGTCGGAGTTGGTCGTGATTCGGATGGTGTTTCTGTGGATGATGGCGATGCCTCCTCCGGCTTGGTTGACGCGGTCCTTCTGGGCGATCTTGTAGCCATCCGGGATGGCTATAACGATGTCGGGAGCTGAGGAGACGTTCATCAATGTTTCTGTGAGGAAGGCGACGTCTGGTGATGTTGTGTCGAGAAGGTTCCAGAGTTCGACTGCGTGCCTGTGGATGGAGCGGGTGTTGAGCAAGATGCACTTGAGGTGGTCGTTGCTGGAGCCTGGCTTGGTGGGTGCGGTGCAGGATCGGGTGCAGGTGAAGTTGCAGGCGTGGCAGGTGAATGCTCCGTGGGTGCGTTTCGGGTTGGCTTGGTAGCAGGCTGGCTGTCGGCCGGTGTTGAGTGCGTGGAGGGTGGCGGCGTCGTATCTCTGTCGGGTTGGCTGGCTCCGGCGGGGTCCAGGGGTTCTGGCGCTGGACGCAGTCCAGGCGTGGACGGGTGTAGACGGGCGTAGACGGGCTTGCCTTTGGCGTGCAATCGGCGCGCCCGTTGCGCGTGGCCGCTGCGCGTACGCGCGGTCCCCGCCATATATGGCCAAGTGGGAGGGAGGAGCAGCTGGGAGGTGGGAGCGGGGCGGCGAATGGGGAGCGGGTGCCAAGAGAAGGGGGCGGGGCCGCAGGAGAGCAGCGGCGGGGAGCAGAAGGGGGGGTGGAAAGAGCGGGAAGACGGAGCGGGAGAGCGAGGGCAAGCCTGGGCAAGCCTGGAGAGCAGGGGACTTAAGGAGAGGCGGCAGCAAGAGAGGCCAAGAAGGCAGTAGCAGCAGAATCTGGGCACACGGGGGCCGTGCGGAGTGGAGTGACCGGGTCAAGGGTCCCTGGTTCTGAGGCTGCAGGCGTCGTCTGGGTCATCGAGGAGGGTCCTTGGGCACTGGATTCCAGCTCAGAATCGCCGGGGGGACGTCCTCAGGGTCTTTGTTCACTCAGGCACAGGCCGGGCTCGGCAGGTGCAGAGTGTGCAGGATTCGTGGTTCCTGGCTGGCACCAGGGATATTGTTGTTCGAGCAGAGCCTCTGCTCATGGGAGTCCCAGTCTCTAAGAGGGTCAAGGCAGGCAGGTCCTCCAGGGTTCTCGTGGTTGCAGTCCGCAGGAGATGCCGGGATTTAGCAGGAGCAGGTTCAAGGATCAACAGGCCTGTAAGGTTGGGGCCAAGTCAGTTGGTGTTGTCCTCTTGTTAGCAGCTGGATGGCAGGTCTTCTTCTTCTTGGTCTTCTTTCTTGTTTTGAAATCGGGATCTGAGGGAGGAAGGTTCATGGTGCCCCTAAATACTAAATTTAGGGGCGATACAGGTAGGTAAAGAGCAGGGACCACTGGGTCCCTGTCCTGGGGTGGGTACACCCCCTATCCTGCCACTCTCCTGTGGGAGGGGGGCAGTGATCTAGTCCTGATTGGGCAGGGCTCCCCATCTTCAAGCCTCCCCCACCCGAGGGGTGGGGTTGGCAGAGGCTGGCACACCCCCTGTCCTTCCTTGGGGTTTCCGGCCAGTCTCCCCACCAAAGTGAGGGTTTAGAACCGGTAGGGGCCAGTTGCTGAGTACAGCAAGTGGCCTAGAGAAGCTCACAAAGGCGGCATGCCTTTGAAGCTTTCCCTGCCCATCCTGGGGGAGGAGACCTAGCACCTTGCCCAGGATGTGCATTGTTGCAGGCCCAGGAGAGCGGATGGCTCTCTACCCAGGGGTCCAGCAACATGTCTGCTGTGTGGCAGCCTAGGCAGCCCCTCAGACAAGATGTGGATTGTAGGTTAGGTTCAGGGGGCATCTCTAAGATGCCCACTGTCGTGCATTGTACATCAAATCCCACACTGGCATCAGTGCGGGTTTAATGTGCTGAGAAGTTTGATACCAAACTTCTCAGTCTTCAGTGTTGCCATCATGGTGCTGTGGAGTTCGTGTTTGATGAGCTCCCATCACCATATACTCTTAAATGGCAGCACTGCACTTACAGTGCCCAGGAATGGACCTGGTTACTGTAGGGGCACAGGGCTCATGCTCCTGTGCCCAAACCACTGGCATAGGGCACCCAGCTAGAGGGGTGGCTGATGTATGCCAGGGCAGTGTAGGTTGTGGGCATGGCACACAGGGATGTGTGCCATGTCGACTCTCTGTTTTGTCCTGTACTCAGACACTCAGCCTGCAAGGGCAGTGTGTTTGTGTTAGGGTACAGGGCCTCTAATGGTGGCACAATAAGTGCTGCAGCCCTTAGAGGCCTTCTCTGGTCACAAGGCCCTGGGTACCTAGGGTACCATTTACCGGGGGCTGACAGGTGGCCAGGGTTTTACCAATTTTGGTTTTAGGTTTTAGGGAAGGAACATAGACCCTGGGCACCTGAATGGCAGGAGTCCAGCGCACACTCAGTCAAAGTACATTCAGCAATTCAGCAAAAAGTGGGGGCATACCATGCAAGAAAGATGGCACTTTCTCACAGCAGGCACCTAATTTCCTATGCAATATGGAATCTACAGTCCATGCCGTGTAGGAACTGTTTATGGTGCTCCCACTGAGGTGCCCATTTTCTGAGGCACCGCTGTGGGAACATAAAAAAAAGCCTGTCAGACATGAGAAACTCTCGTAAACTGGCCGGCTGCCTGACATGGATTAGGCAGTGAGGCTGCAAGCTAGAGCTGGCTCTACACCGCCAAACTTGTAATCAGGCCCAGAATGAGGATACTAGGAGATTTTGGGAACTGAGAGAGGAACTGTCCGTTTCTAATAAAGGATTTTTTTATTGAGGGGGAATAATGTGATTCCCTCCAGTGATTTGAGGGAGAGGATTCTGGCATAATGCATGAGGGGCATTTGGGGATTATTACATCTAAGAAAAGAATCAAGAAGTCCTACTGGTGGCCTGGTTTAGGTTCTGTAATGGAACGATTTGTATGACGGTGCAATAGTTCTGCTAATGCTGGTGGGGGGGTCAGGTACTGATAAGGAAAAACCTTAAAAAAAAGGTTTGTATATGCCCAGGATTAGTGAAATTGCACATTTCACTCCCCACATTTTAGTAAAGTGCTTTCCAAAATTGACTTTTGTGCTAGGAGTACTGTGAAATCAGGATGTGCAATATTGTGATATATTCAGAACCCCTAAAGTCTTTCCTAGGTGTTTCAGGAGTGGGGAGTCCTGTAGGTATAAGCAGGGTCCTTATAAAACCTGTTTTATAGGCCCTGGTATTGGTATTTTTCCATTGCAGATCTCCAGCCCATAGGTTACCTTTGGAAGAGGTTATTACTTAATAACTGGAGAAAGAAAAGCCATAAAACTAGGATTAAAGGACTCAGGGGAATGTTGATGATAAATCCAACAATATGGTATTGTTGAATTTATTCTAAAATGTAAAGACAAGCAGTTATAAGACTTTCCTGCCTGTAAACTGAAATTTAGCCCTCTACTGCTCTGCCTTGATTGATCAGAGATAGGTAGATTACCCTGGCTGCTTTTGAAGAGGTGACCCCTGGGGTAAGGAAGCCTTTCTGGGAGGAGAGATTGCTGGGCATAGGAGTGCCAAAGCCAGGGGGAGGGGTAGTAAATAATGTTCTTCAAAGGAAGGAAGAGACAAGCTAGAGAAGGAAAATGCTACTTACCAGTAGGCATCTATTCTTGACATGTAGAGCTGCAGAGTTGTACACAGTGCATAGATCATCATCTGATGTTGGGCTCAGATGTTTGCATGTTATTTTTGTCTTCAAAGAAGTGTTCTAGTCACAAGACTGGTGACTCCTCCTTCGGTCGATAGTGCGCATGGGCAGCTGCTCCATAGTTAGATTGTTTTTGCCACGTAGGGTTAGATGGAGTAGTAAGAAGTAGAAAGATGTCCATGCGTGATGTATCTAAATAAGATAATACTAGAACAGATAGAAGTATCCGGGGAGGCAGGTGTAGCATTTTCCGTTCGAGGCATCTGAGCTGCAGATTGTACACTGTGTGCATAGACTATACAGCAGTTACCTCCTTAGCGGTGGCCATCTGTGTCTGTTGCAGTAGTTTGAAATAGTGTTTTTAATACAGCCTGGCCCACACTAGATTGTTGTTTTGCCTGCACATCTACACAAAAGTGTTTTGTGAAGGTGTGTGGTGTAGCCCAATTTCTGCTTTACATATGTCATCTAAGGGAATGTTCCCAAAGAATGTTATAGAAGCCCCTAGTTTGCGTGTAGAATGAGCTCTAGGGGGAATGGTTAATGTGTGTTTGGCTTTGATGTAACATATTTGTATGCATTTTACAATCCACCTAGCAATTCCTGTATTGGATATAGGATTACCCTTATGAGGTGGGGAGAAAGCCACAAAAAGTTGTTTGGTTTTCCTAGAGGATTTTGTTCTTTCAATGTAGTAGAGTGTTGCTCTTTTAACATCTAATGTGTGTAGAGCTCTTTCTGCCACTGAGTCTGGTTGAGGAAAGAACACTGGGAGTTCAACAGACTGGTTCAGATGGAAGGCAGATACTACTTTGGGAAAAAAAATTGGATATGTTCTAAGAACCACTTTGTTATGATGGATTTGTAAAAATGGTTCTTGTATGGCTAATGCCTGGAGTTCCCTCACTCTTCTGAGAGATGTGATAGCAACCAAAATGGCTACTTTCCAAGTGAGGAACTGTAGTTCACATTTGTGGAGAGGTTCAAAGGGAGAACCCATTAGTCTGGTAAGGACTACATTAAGGTTCCACACCGGAGAGGGTGGCGCTCTTGGTGGAATTATTCTTTTAAGTCCTTCCATAAAAGCTTTGATAGCGGGAACTTTAAATAAAGACAAATGTTGTCTGTTTTGTAGATAGGCCGCTATGGCGGCTAGATGTACCCTAATATATGTATACGCTAGGTTACATTGTTGTAGATGCAAGAGGTAACAGATGATATTCTGAATGGAAGCATCTAGTGGGTTGATATTGGTGTTTGTGCAATACATGACAAACCTCTTCCATTTTGCGGCATAGCATGCCCTTGTGGTAGGGTGTCTGGCTTCTTTGATAATGTTCATACAGTCTGGCGGGAGATTAAGGTAGCCAAACTCTAAGATTTCAGGAGCCAGATCGCAAGGTTGAGTTGATTGGGATCTGAGTGCCTTATCTCTCTATGGTTCTGAGTAAGAAGTTTGGATGAGAGGTGTAGTTTTTGATGTGGTACTACTGATAGTTCAAATAGAGTTGTGAACCATGGTTGTCTTGCCCATGTTGGAGCAACTAGGATCATTGTGAGGGGATCTTGTTTGAGTTTCCTCACCAGTAATGGAATGAGGGGGAGAGGCGGAAAAGCGTAAGCAAATTTGCCTGACCAATTCATCCATAGCGCATTGCCTTTGGATAATGGGTGTGTGGTAAACAGATCTATTTCTGGGTATCCCCACATGTGAAAGAATGAAAGAAGAACTTAAGGATGAAGTTCCCATTCTTGGATCTGTTGTGCCTGATGGCTGAGCAGATCCGCAATCTGATTATGTACTCCTGGTAGATGTTCTGCCAGGAGGTATATCTTTTGCGGAATGGCCCATCTCCATATGCTTTGCGCTAGGTGTGATAACTGTAGAGAGTGTGTCCCCCCCTTACTTCTGTATGTAATACATTGCTATCATGTTGTCTGTACGGATCAGGACAGCTTTGCCTAGCAGGTGCAATTGAAAAGATTTCAACACTAGGAAGATTGCTAACAATTCCAGGTAGTTGATGTGAAATTGTTTTTGTTGGGGGGTCCAGACATCTTGAATGGTATGGGTTTGAAGATGTGCTCCCCAGCCGGTGAGCGATGTGTCTGTTGTTAGCACTATCTGTGGGACTGGCTCAAGGAACGACCGCCCTTTGGAAAGGTTTTGTGTGGTACACCACTGCAGAGAGCAATGGGTGCGGTCGTCTACCAACACCTGATCTGTTTGCTGACCTTGAGCCTGGTTCCACTGACGTGCTAGACACTCTTGTAGTGGCCGCATTTGTAGTCTTGCATGAGGAACAAGAAAAATACAAGAGGCCATCATCCCTGTTAGTTGCATGAGCACTCGTGCTGGTAGTGAGTGTTGTGGCTGAAATCTTTGAACTAGCGTTTGTATAGCACTTATCCTGACTGGGTTGGGATATGCTAGGGCTGTGGAAGTGTTTACTGTAGCTCCTAGATATTGTTGTATTCTGGACGGTTGGAGATGGGATTTGCCCAGATTTATTGTGAATCCCAGACTGTGAAGCAGTTGTATTGTACAGAGTGTGTGTTGAACACAGCTGTTGTGGTATTTTGCTTTTATGAGCCAGTCGTCCAGATAAGGGAAGACATGAATGTGCTGTCTTCTCAAATAGGCTGCAACCATTGCAAGGCACTTAGTGCTGTGGTGACTCCGAATGGGAGAACTTTGAATTGGTAGTGTTGGCCATCTACCACAAATCTGAGATATTTCTTGTGAGCGGGATGAATGGGAATGTGGAAGTAGGTGTCCTTTAGATCAAGAGTGGAGAGAAAGTCACCTTGCTGGAGTAGTGGAAGCACTTGTTGTAAAGTGGCCATGTGGAAGTGGTCTGATTGGATGTAGAAGTTGAGCGATCTGAGGTCCAGTGTTGGCCTGAGAGAGCCGTCCTTTTTTGGGATTAGAAAATAGAGGGAAATGACCCCTGTGCCTTGATGGGGTAAAGGAACTGGTTCTATTGCATGTTTTTGTAACATTTCTAGAACCTCCTGTTTGAGGAGTGTCAGGTGTTCTGATGACATTGGATGCTGTTTGGGAGGAATGTTGGGAGGGGTAGAAGTGAGTTCCAGGCAATAACCATACTGAATAATTTGTCTTACCCACAGGAACTGTGAGACACGTCCCCCGACAGGAGTGGGATGATCGGGGGAAGAGCAGGGAAATCAATGTTTGGTATTAGGGGAGTTGCGGGTGTTGTTACCCCGCCTCTACCCTTTTTTTTTAAACATCTTTTTATTGACATTTATACATGTGTTTAAAAAAAAGAATCGGTACAATTAATGAAGCATGGCAAGATGGCAGTCATTACAACATATCGAGAACATCATAAGTATAACATTATTGGTGCTTCCTGCTAAATAATATATACTCTTAAGTTCAATATCGCTCACATATACAGTACTACTTAACAACGTATTTTCTAGTGGATACAGGTACTTCTGTAACAATTAAATTTGTAGTAGCTCTGTTTCCGTGGGGAGTTGATGAGCATCTATTTATCCCTTTTTTTTTTCCAGCTGTTTACCCATAGACCTGTTGTTGCTGTCTACATTACCCTCTTCTGTAACAGATAGTCAAGCAGAGCCAACATGATAAATTATTCCATTGCCAAAAAAAAAAAAAGGAAACCAAACTAATCAAACTTTCAACAACTTCTAAATCTAAACCACCAGAGGTCCGCTCACTTAAGCTTAAGACATTAATTGAAAGCATTTCAGTCAAAAGTCGACAGGGGGGGGGGGCAGGCCCCAACCTCGACAGGGAAAAAGAAAAACAGAGTCCTGATACCCAACGGAACATCCTTAACTATCCCTCAGAGTCGGTGGAGGAGGGGATCTGGACTTGTTCCGGTGTGTGTCTTTGTTCTCACAGTCTCACTATATCTGGCCAGTGTTCTGCCAATGGTTTACGTCATTTTGTAACCATATCTTCTTGTAGCAAGGCTTGCTCTTCTGCTCTGACCCAACGGGTAAGGTCCTCCTCCCAAGCCACCACTTGATTTCCAACCAAGAGCTATGCGTCTCCTAGCTAGGATGAAAGCCAGATCTATAAACCTATGCCCTAGTCTTTGCGGTTTAGGTCTCGAAAATGATCCAAGTAGACACATCTCCGGGGAACACACCAGGGATCTAGAGAAGACCCCATTAAGCATATCTACAATGTTACACCAGTAACCTACCAGCTGCCCACAGGACCAAAGCATATGGTCAAAGCCTGCATCCAATTACGAGCATCTAGCACAGGCCTGGTCTTCCCTGCAATATACCACAGTTAACGTATGTGGAGTCAGGTAAGTTCTATGTATAATATTAAATTGTATTAATTTAAAAGCGGCATTTCTGAATATCTTTTTTGGACCACCCAAGACCCGTTCCCACTCCTTCTCAGTCAATGGTCTATTTAGTGTGGTCTCCCATCTCTCTAGCAATTTAGGCAGGGATGGAGGTGTTAGTTCCCTTATTGCCAAATATAAACATTTCACCAAGTGCCCCGCCGAGCCCAGAGTCAGTAGCGCCTGTAGGGTGGGTACCTGGTTCATTCTCTGCTACACCCCATAGTTCTGTCAGCGCCCCCCAAATATTGTGGTAATTTAAAAACTGTCCTGGTGGGAGTTCATGAAATTGCAAAAACTCGGCCAATGGCAACAGTTCGCCATCCCTGTAGCAGTCACCAACTGTCTGTATACCCATCTCCTCCCATCCCACCAATTGTCTGCTAGTAAGGGGAGGACCTCTTCCCGCCTGAGGGATACCTGTGAGTGGCACACTGGGTGCATAGAGCAGTGTTTCCTTGGAACGTGCTATACATTTATCCCAACAGGTCACCGCCACGGAGAGCAAAACCCCCATACAATTAAGTTTCTGGCGACAATTAAGCAATCGAGGGATCAGAGACATGCATATAGCATCAGGGGTAAGCGACAATGTAGACAGGTCTCACCCATCCAACCATCTAGCAAGCCACTGGAGCTGGGCCGCCAGATAGTAACCCTCGAAATCTGGGGCCCCCAGCCCTCCGTTCACCAACGGGAGCCACATGGTCTGCAGCGACACTCTATTCCGGCACCCATCCCACACTAAATCTCGCATTATCCCGTCAAGAGTCTTGAACCAATGTTTGTGCACCACAACAGGTAGGTTGACAAAATAATTCAAAAGTTGTGGCAGTATTACCATTTTGGACAACGCTATCCTAGCCATGACCGGATGTTTGAGCATCTGCCAGAAGGCCACGTTCGTCCGAAGTGTTCTCAAGGCCCCTCCCCTGCCTCTACCCTTGTTGTTGTTCCTCTGCAAAGGAGCTCTGGTTGTGACATTTGTAGGATGAGGACGGGTGTTCTGTTGTATTTGTCTTGGAGCCTGCTCTATAAAAGGAACGTCGAAAGGAGCCTCTAGTAGAGGGTGACTGTAGGGCTCACATAGACTTGGCAGTCTCTGTGTCCTTCATTATCTTTTCTAAAGATGTGTCCACTGCAGGGCCAAAGAGGTGCTTATGGTCAAAAGGGTGATTAAGGATGGTATTTTGTACCTCTTGTTTAAAACCCGATACCCTGAGCCAGGCGTGTCTGCGTAGCAAAACACTGGTATTTACTGCACGGGACGCGGTGTCTGCTGCGTCAAGCGCTTTTGTTGGATATATTAGGGTTGGAAAGTGGGTTATTGGTAGAGGCAAATGTAGGTCTGCCACTGGCAATAAGGCCACTAACACATGGTAGGACCCAGCATAGGTCTTAGAAAATTATTCCCATGCTCAACCCTTGGTAATGTGGCTGCGAGCAGACAGGCTTAACTTCAAAGGCAGGTATGTAAAGCTTTTAAAAACACCATTTCAGTAAATAATTAAGACACAACACCAAATAAAAATCCAACACCAATTTATAAAAATAGGTAATACTTCTATCTTTTAAATGACACCAAAACGAAAAAAAATCCACTGTAGGGAACCAGAGATATGAATTTTTAAAGATTAGTCTCTTTCTAGTGCTTAGAAACCAACAGTGCCCCTTTTAGTCATTTTGTTTTCTCTGACAGGGACACCTTTAAAAATTGTTCTGGAGAATCTCACCAAATGTGATGCACCTTCTCCAGCAGGTGGGGTCCAGTTAGAACTCCTTCCTGAAGTTCTGCTTGCGGGTCCAAAAGTATCCAACACACAATCCAAGGTTCTGGAATCTCCAAGAGTGTGAAACTTCAATTTCGCAATCCACTTGAACAAAACCCTTACAAATCCACTGGTACTCCAGGCTGGGAATTCTTTGTGGGGATGTCCAGGTGAGCTCTGTTAACGTGTAGCTTGCAGGGAGTTCCACTCTTTAGTCCTTTTGCAGCAAGGTAATCCACAGGGCTGCAGTTTCAGTTGGTGCAGTCTTCATAGGTCAGGCCTTAGAAATCTTTGCACAGCAAAACTTCTCAGCAGGGCACTTCTTGCTTCAGTAAGTTTCAAGCAGCAGATCTGGAGGGCTCTGCCCCTCTCAGATACTTATTCAAAATTCTCTGGGTCAAGCAACAGGTCACTTCTGACCAATGAGAGCAGGGTAACTCCTTATAGTTATGACCATATCCTGTAGAGTGTGGCATTATTTTGTCCCAGAGTGCATCCAATCTTCCAAATCCATAATGGCTGATTTTCCAGCAAGGAGGTAAGAGCTGGCTAAACACACCCCCTGGGATGGCTTATTTCCATGGACTCTTCACCCTACCATCTGCACATACCTTCCTTACGTCTAGCCCTGACTCTGGGTAAAGAATGTGAAAGAGTAACTGACACCCAGGCCTCCCCTCTGCCTTTGAAGAGCATGGTTTAGGACTCCAACCCCTGGCCTGGCATTCCTATGGACCAGCACACTGCTCTCCCAGAAGTGTTGGTAACCCCAGGGGCTCTTTATCACCTCTTCCAAGCAGCCTGGCTAATCCACTTAACTCTGACCAATCAGGGCAGACCACTGGAAGGCTGAATTTGGAATTACAAACAAGAAAGTCTCATAACTTCTTGTATGTACACTTTAGGAGAAATTCAACAATATAATATTGTTGGATTTACGACTACCATTCTGGGAAGTCTTTGAATGGTCAGGCTAGTCCTCGCCTATCAATAGTTATTAATCAATAACTTCCTACCATGTTAACCTATGGGTCATGGGATTTGCAATGGGGAAAATGACTTGGGCCAGCTTTCTAGCACCAGGGCCTATAACAACATATTTTATAAGTATTTCCCTAATTTGTACAGGACCCCCACCCCCTGTTCAACTAGGGGAGACTTTAGGGGTTCTGAATCTACAGACATATGGCAGATCCTCCTTACCCAGTGCTCCTAGCATCAAAGTCAAATTTGAGCAGCACTTTAACACAATGTGGAGAGTGAAATGTGAAATTTTACTCTACCCAGGCATATAAAAACTCATTTTATAAGGGTGTACCTTATAGATAACTGACCCCCCCCCCCCCCACCCTTGGGATACCTAGGGGAGACCCTGGGGGTTCCTAATATGCCAAAACATTGTAGGTTATCTATTTTAAGTGTCCCTACCACCAAAGTGGAGGTTGTGCAGTAGTTTCAATCCCCTGCCCTATTATATACTAGGGGCTTATGGGGTAGGTCATGCCAATTACAGGGGTACCCCACCATACCATAGTGTACCCTCATGTATGTTAGGTGTTTTAACTGTATTCTAATGTGTTCCTTTCAGCTCAGCACTGGCCCTGGGCCTGGTTAGGCAGAGCCCAGAGTCAGTCAAAATTAGTTACCACCAGCATCAGTCAGCAAAAAGTTGGGGGGTGCCCAGGGCATGTATGACTTTGCAACAATGAGTTATTAGTTTGCCTTCTTGCCTTCTTATATAAGGTAATTGGCGTTGTTCTTATATTGTTGAGGTAGGTGTTGAATGAGCTTTTCCAGCTCATCATAGTGGGCCCTATCATATCTTGCCAGAAGGGCTTGTGTGTTGGTTATTTTCCAGGCTTTTGCAGCTTGAGATGCCATACGTTTGCCTGATGCATCTAATAATTTAGATTCTTTGTCAGGAGTTGGTGTGTCACCTGACCCTTGAGAGTTTGCCCTCTTGCGTGCATTGGCTACAACTAGGCAATCTAAAGGAAGTTGACCCTTGATGTATACGGGGTCAGTGGGAGCTGCCTTGTATTTTTTATCTATTCTAGGGTTAAGAACCCCAGCTCTAACTGGGTCTTTGAACACCTCAGGAGCGTGTCTAAGAAGACCTTTTAGCATGGGCAAGACATGAGTAGATTTTTGTGGCTGGTCAAAGGTTTCTAGCAGAAAATCCTCTTATACAGGGTCTGAGAGTAGTTTGACTCCATGGTATGTTGCGGCCCTATTAATTAGTTGGGCAAAACCCACATTGTCATCTGGCGGAAATGGTTTTGAGGGGTAGAAATCCGGATCGTTATTTATATCAGGATCAGTATTATATTCATGCCATGGGTCTGGGTCCTGTGGTGGGTCATCAGGATCCTCAGTGTCTAATGATACTATATCTTCATCTTCTTGCCCACCCTCCTGTGCATCGTCACTGTCCTCTGGTTGTGGAGAATGTGGTGGAGAAATGAGTAAATTAGGGTTAATGGGTGGAGGGTGTGAAGGTGGTGGTGAAGTATTAGTAGCTATGGGTAATTTCTTTAGAGGAACTGGATCAACTGGCAAATGTTCTGGTTTCCTCTTTGTAGGTAGCTTGGTAACTAAATGACCATCTTTGGATGAATTAAGTTTGTTTCGGATCGGGGAAGAAAGTTCTTCGGAATCGATAGTTTTCTTCGATGTAGAAGATTTCTCCTTGGAAACTGTTTTTGGCTGTTTGGTGACAGTGCCGGTATAGAAGCTTTCCCTGGCTCCGAAGCCTTCGGTGCGGGTTGTTTGGGCTCCGGAGGCATTGGTTTAGGAGGCTTAGTTATGGGAGTTTTGTCCTTTAATGTTTTCGGCTCTGAAGTTTTCGGTGTTGAAGTCTTTTCTGTGTGCTTCGGTGCCGAAGTCTTATCCGACTGCTTTGGTGCCGATGCCTTATACGGGTGCTTCGGTGCTGATGCCTAATTCGGTGCCGAGGGGTCTTTGTTGGTTTCGGTGCCGAATGTTTTTCCGGTGCCGACGGAGGAGGGCGCGGCATCTCGTATGACGGAGCTTTTGGTGCCAAAGATGGCTTTTCGGGACCGGGCGGTTGGCTTGAGCCGGAAGGCTTTTCTTTGTCCTTTGGTGCCGGGCCCGGAGGCGGGGCGCTCGAAGTCTTTGTACGGTGTGGACCTGAGCCCGTACGCAAAGGTGTCACCGGAGCCTTTGTTATGGGTTTGGGAGGGGCGGGGGTCTCGGTACTCACGTCCCTTTGAGCCGGGGTGATGTCATCTTCGGCATCAGAGACGTCTGCTTCGGTGTCCGGAACCTGTTCTTCCTGTTCTGGTACCGGAAGGCTATCGGGACCTGGATGGAAGATGTCCGGAATGGAACCTGTGCCTCGGGACATCTTGTGGCGTTGAGTTCGACGATCCCGGATAGTCTTCTTGAACTTGAAGGAAAGACAAGCCTCACAATTGTCCTCTCGATGTTCTGGAGAGAGGCACAGATTACATACAGGATGGAGGTCCAAGTGTGGGAATTTAGCACCACACTGAGGACATTTCTTAAAGGGAGTCCGTTCCATCGATGTCTGTCTTACCAGCGCGGGTAGGCCCAACGGCCCGCGTCGAAGTCTGCAGGCGTTGAAGTTTTGGAAAGTTGTCGAGGGTGTGCGTCGAAAGGGGGTTCGATAACGACACCGACCCGGAGCGCAGCAAGTCACATCCAAACCCGATGGCGGAAAAAAACAATCTAACGATGGAGCCGATGCCCATGCGCACTGGCGACCGACGGAGGAGTCACCAGTGTCGTGACTACAACACTTCTTCGAAGACAAAAACAACATGCAAACATCCAAGCCCAACGCCAGATGGTGATCTATGCACAGTGTACAATCTGCAGCTCATATGTCTTGAACACCAGTTTTCATTTACAACTCTCTTCTTTGAACCCAAACATAAGCTCGGCTTAAGGAAGAAATGAGCAGGTGCAAGGGGGAAAGACTGTGAAGATTAGCCATCCTGGGGTGTGGTTAGCCAGCTCTTCTCTCCTTGCTGAAAATTCTGACATATTGGATTTTGGAGGAATAGAGTTTTCTGGGATATCATTCTTCCACACTTTGAAGGAAGTGTTCATGCTCTGGGTGTTGCCCTGTACCTCATTGGACAGGAGTGCCCTCCTGCTTGACCCCAGAGAACACTGAATAAGTATCTGAGAGGGGCAGTGTCTCTCAGATTTGCTATTTGAAACCTAAGAGAACAACAAGGGTCCATGCTGAGGAGTTTGATGTGCATTAACCAGGACCTGCACTCTCAAGATTGTGCTTCTTGCCCCATCTGAAACTAGAGCCCTGTGGACCAAATCTGCTTCAAAAGGACTTAAGAGTGGACTCCCTGCAAGCTGCAGGTTAACAGAGCTGACCTGGACCATCACCACAAAGAATCCTCAGCCTGGAGTACTACCAGTGGGTTTGCAAGGGTTATGTCCAAGTGGATTGTGAGAACTGAAGTCCCAAACTTTCAAGGACCCTCTTGGAGATTCCAGACCCTTGGACTGTGTTTTGGACACTTACGACCCACAAGAGGAACTTCAGGAAGGAGTTTTTAATGGAAATAAGCTTGCTGGAAGGGGCTGCACAAGTCTTCGTGAGAAATCCTCCAGATAGGTTGCTAAGTGTGAATTTGTCCCTGTCAGAGGCAGCCAAATGTCAAATAGTGGCACTGTCGGTTTCTAAGCACTAGAAAGTGTCTAATTTAAAAAATTCATATCTCTGGTTTCCTACAGTGGATTTTTTTCCTTTTGGTGTCATTTTAAAGAAAAACATATTTCCTATTTTTATAAATTGGATTTTTATTTTGTGTTGTGTTTTAATTGTTTACTGAATTGATGTTTTTAAATGCTTTACATACCTGTCTTTGAAGGTAAGCCTGCCTGCTCGCAGCCAAGCTACGGAGGGTTGAGCATGGGAATAATTTTCTAAGACCTGTTATGAGCCCTAGTGGTATTATTGCCAGTGCTAAATGCATATCTGCCACAACTAATATTCCACTCTCTAAAAATAAAAAGCTAGGATGTTGATGGAAATGGAAGGAAATGGTCTCCCATTGTGGTTATGGAGAACCTGACGTCCGCGCAAAGGACAAACAAAGATTACTATGATAAAAAAAAGATGCTAAATAAGTCATATTGTACAAAGGTGAATGGGTGTGTATTAAGATTGATTGCAAAGTCAAGAAAGTTTTCTCAGCCTCTTCAAGTGTTAGAGTTATTTGCGTGCTCTGCCAAATTGTCGGATTGTAAAATCTGGCACTTTAGCAAACTAGCTAGATGTAACAAAGCATCAGCAGAGAATGAAAGAGAGGAGGAGGATCCCAGTGGATATTTGAATGGCAACCGATTCTGGCAGGATTTGGATGCAAACGGAACTAATTGTCCAGTGCTGGTGGAGAAGAATAGTAGTGAGAACATGGCGAAGGGAGAGTGTACTACAGAGAATGAGTGGGATTGTGGAGGGGAGGAGATGGTAAGAGCTAGTAGAATGTGTGAGGGAAGAGATAAGAGTACCACTGATCAGAAGGATTTTTCCAAGACTACTCACAGGGGAAGGATTGCCTCTTATCCTAAGAAGTTTAAGGATTTCGTTGTAGGTTAATTATTCTATAATGTGATGTGGAATGTCTATTGGTGTTATACCATATAGCGGTCAATTGTATAATGTGATGATACCTAGAATGATAGTATCTTAGGGCCTGATTTAGATCTTGGCAGATAGGATACTCCGTTACAAATTCATTATATCCTATGGCACTTGTAATAAGGTGGACGGGTTATCTGTCACGGTTGTGATGGAGTATCCTATCCTCCAAGATCTAAATCATGCCCCTAGTTAGAATATTGCAGAGTTATTGCAATAAGCATTTGGTTATTTGGATAATTCTTGCTTTTAGTAATTGTATTTGTATGTTGGTTATATATTTTACTACATTTGTTAAAGGGGAAGGATGTGTGGTATCAGGGCTAGGCTGACACAGTTCAGTCATTCTTGGTAACTGAAACCTAGTACGTTAAAGGTTCTGGAATGTGAGGACTGATAGTTGGACATTCCTTGTGTATGCTTGATGTGAAGCAGACGTTTCTGCCTGCTGTTTTTGAATAAATACCAATGGCCAACCAGAGTCTCCTGTCGCTGTTGGAGGGGACACCACAGAGAGCACTGGGATCTGATGGCCCCATACAGGGGTACTGATGGCTGTCAAACCAGCCAGATGGTAACTTTAGAGGGTCAGTCTCTACTTTACTGCTGAAAATGTTGTACCATACGGAGATGCCGCCCATATGCGTAAATCAGTTTTAACAACATCTATGCTTATCATAAATGAAAGAGGACTCTTTACAGAAGCTGTATAGTACAAAGTCATTTTATTCATCTTTTACCGTAAACAATACACAAGAGATGTCGTCTGTCACAATGAGCTCTCGGGCAGGATTCTGGAATGTTAGAACAGGGGTTTGGTCTTGTAAGGCTTTGGTAAAAAGCGAGGTCAGAGGAGCAACACTACAGTTAGTCTGCTGAATACTGATACTAGGTACAGCTTTGTACTGCTAGTGAGGCAGATGTTTCCAAGGAAAAGAAAGCAAGACAGGATTGGCGTTTTCAGCTTCAGTCATCTCCCGCACACAGGTTCAGCAGGGCCTTCTGGTAGTCACCTTTGGTGTCTTGCTGCAAAGGGAAAGAAAGAAAGCATGAAAACCGGCCGTCCCAGTGCAATGGTACATTTCTTATTCCATTCCTTGCAAAGAATTCTCCATTGCCTTTTTACACCCATTAAAGTTCTGTTGCCTTGGACATTGATACAAATGTGTACCCTACGGAAGATGCCCCATTGTATTATAGTTTTTTGTATGACTATTCAGTAGCACAAATCCATTCAATATATTTTGAAATATACAAATGTGACAAAATAATTTACAATCGTTTAGAACATTTTACTCCAAAGCAACCAAAAACTGACCATATGGCTGTCAAGGGCACAAACACAGGCGAAGGATTTTTTTATTATTGGTGTCCTGAATATTGAAAGGGGCGGTATGTGTGAAGCCTCAGAAGTGGCGGCAAAGCACAAGATATAACCAGAAGGAAAGAAGTGGACCAGAGCATCCCAGAGGGAAAGAAAAGAAAAGGGAAATCCCTTTGAGAAGAGATGAGACAGAGCATCCCTGAGGGAAAGAAAAGAAATGGAAGATCCCTATTCCAATAAAGAACCAGGGCACCCTGGGGGCATACAGATGAAACGGGGTAAGTAATGAACAGTGGCAACATCAAGAGAAATTGATCAGCAAGGGACTCATCGAGATAAAGCACCTATACATTGAGGTAGAGGGGGAAACTGTAGGGGATAAGAAAATAATCTCATCATCCTATTGGAAAGTGATGAATAATGACAAGGCGATGAACCCCCATGGGTTCCCTTTCGAATCAGATCTTGAAAACATCTGCGAAGGAAGGTGAAGAAAAGGGCATAACTGAGGTTAAGCAAGGAACAAAAGCATTCCAACAGGAAGAGGTGAATCAGTCATCCCCAAAACGCAGAGACGAACCACTGCATCCCCAAGGGAAAACAGCTGGGCTGGGCTTTGAAGTATTGAGGCATACAAACTAAGCACTGACTGCACACATTACCCATTCTGTCCCTGTACAGGTTTCAGGGACAGATACTCTATTTACTTGCTTCAAAATAAATCACTTGAAGTACGGTGAGGGTAGGGTTAGTAACAGTGCTACTTACGCTGATGAAGTAGTGCAGAGATTTGCCATACTTCTTTTTGAACTCCTTCCTAATCTTCAGCATATCAATCTCGCTGCGTGCCACCATGATCCGGATCAGCATCTTGTCTTTGGTTCCTTTGCCCTAAATTGCAGAAAACAGTCAAAGTAAGTAGAGGAACCACTGAGACTCAGCCAGTCTCAAGGCAATTTAATTCAAGAAACTTGCTATGTACACAAATCATCATGAGACACAAGATGCAAATGAAGACATTCATGCACCGTATCTGAGGAAAGCCAGTGAAGCAAAATAAAACCTAGAAATATGAATCAGAAGTTTTGTATTTTCAATTGTGTCACTCTGACAAACATTTTGCATTTATGGGATGGGAGATCAGCTGAATGCATGAGGAACTTAAGTAAGATTCAGGAAGAATGTGGAAGTAAATAGTAAGCGTTGAAGTTGCCAACACAGACACTAGACATGTCTGTCTACAAAACAAGCATTTAGGCAACAAAGGGGTGGTGTGCAGGAACTTTTAGACAGCAGCTGAAGAGTTATGAATGCTTCCTCTAGTTTAGTGTTAATTAGAAAATATTTCTGTGGCCCAAGCCCTATCAGTTTTACAAAGGCACCGTATTGTCAAGAAATTTCCCCATGTCCTCTTAAACAAGTCTGTCTTTCCTAGAGCATGGGTGATGCACAATGTATGAAACACGGCTCTTCTAACAGGCTTTGCAAAGTAAAAGGAATGATCACACTCAATCAAGCATTCAATGTTTAGTTTGCTAAAATACTTCCTGACATCACACAGCTCATGTATTTAATATAAGTGCATAAAAAAACCAAAACATAACACAGTTCAAAATGATGGGCCTGATTTTTTGTTTGACAATGGATTCGCATCTGATTGGACGGCAGAGGACATTAACTCAAATTTCAAGAAAACCGATGATTTATGATCACCAGTTGGAGTTGCCACCAATTTGGAGTCAACTGGAAGCTGGACAGAGGGAGTTATCCTGTGTCACTGGGACTATCTATGGGATTGTTTGAAAGAAATCTCTTCAGAAGATCTGCTGTTCCCTCTTCTTCGCCCAGTCTTCTTTCAACTGCAACTGCCTCACACACTTTGTTTTCACTCAAACCTGTATCATATCCGAGGATATCCCAGATATTGTGCTAAAGGCTCACCGCAGAAAGCATTCACTTTTACACAACTCTGGCCAAATGTAGAGCACAAAGAGCAAAACCATCAGTGATCTGCTGTAAAAAAACAATACTGCTTATGCACAATGATAGTGCTGCCCAATGTGTTGCACATTAACCTCTGCCATGTAACTCTCTGATACAAACACCTTGACTGTGCATCTCGCATGTGCTACACATTGTGCATGTTCTTGTCGACCAGTAATGCTATTTCTGTTTTTTTTACCTATGATGCTTCTCTGGGTACTTGACTCCTGAATGACAATCTACTCTTACATTACAACATGGGACATGACAAATTACACAGGTTTACTGTGCTTTTATTGGAACAAATTTGGGGGCTCTGGCGTGTACTTGGTAATCATACAGAAAATTCAAATCAAATTAAATTTGGAGCAGGGCACACCTTCTAAATCCTTGATGAAAAAGAGAGAATGTGGTAGAAATTGGGCAAAAACAGTAAAGTGGAGACTCCCATGTACAAAACTGATGAAATATCTTACAGAAACCTGCTCAAAGCAGAATATGTTGCAACAAGGTACCCAGAAAGCACAATGTTCTTCTCGGGCCTTACAGAATAGTGCTGCTGGGAGACTGAGACAGAAATATTAATACTGCGTCAGTGTTAAAACAAAGTCTCAGTTCTGCAAATTATACCCAAACAAGCAGTTCTGACACAAGCAAAATGGCAAAACACTATAGCAAGTTCAAAAAGAGACCTTACCTTCATGGAGTCGTAAAGCCTGTCAGCAAAGTATAGGTGTTTGTTTTGAATGCACTGGACTGCAAAGAAGAGTGAGAGGAGCATATGGTCAACACATTTAATCCTTTATTTTCTAAAGAATGATGAATTTCTTCTGTCTATCAGAAAACAGGTTTATCGATTTTAAAATTTGTCAAAAAGATGGAAGTGGCAATCCCAATATTTTAATCTGGGTATAGTTCCAAAATCTAAGTTTTGATACTGTGTTCCTATGAGCTCTCCCTTCAAAGGTAAGGAATTGTGGATTATATATATATGTTAGAGGACATTGATGTACCCTGGAGCACATCCATACTCTACGAATTTTATTCAGCTTTTGACTACCAATGTGATCTCTTTTACGCACTGAACAGCTGGCCCTCCTCTCCCACTTGGTCAGACAAGGTCCAACAACCTTCTGCTTTATAATCTATCAAGAGCTGGCTAATGAAACTAACACTCTGCTACTAAACTGGTGCTGGCTGATATTAATTGGTCAGTTGTAAAAATAATGGAGCATCATGGAGATATTTGTGATATCAAAAGATACAACCCGGTACCTATTTTGCATATATTTCCCTTCTTAATTGGTGCTTGCAGTGTCCTGAAGCATTATTACCCCAACTGTGCATGTCAGAGCTTACCTAAACAAGGATGCTACCTACCCTTTGGTTACCCATATTTTCCCACAACGTAATGCTGATGCACGCTTGGATTTCATGGCATTGATTATGCACCTGCTTACCCTAGAAGGGGAAACTGTGACCATAAGTCGAAACAAACGAAGGCTAGATGGATTTGCCACTTGCAAGTGATTGAGAAATGACAACAAGGATCACGAGTTATACTACTTTTTATGAGGCAACTTATAAATAATTATATTTGTCATTGGCGAGGGCTTTATAGTACACCATAGACATTCCTGTTTAGTACTCAATGTGCTCCACAAATGTGGTATATTATTTTTCCATCATTTTTAGTGGTTAGAATTAACCATAGCACAATCATATATTAGATTATTGTCTCATGCACTGGAGGATGCAATGCCACTGTGCAACAGTGGTTAGCATTTATTCAGGCTACAGTTAGTGTTCATATCTACCATTCCTTTTTAAATATCAGTTTGGAGGACATACGTGAGTGAGCTCTCATGCTCCAGTCCATATAACATTCAAGTCCACACCAACATTAGTGAGTGCAAGGGTCACCAATCTATCTTTTTTTTAGATCTAATCGTGTTTGCCACCTCATAAATACACTATATTATCTGTTCATCTGTGAATATCTGCCTTACTCTTCTTTTTCATTGTACTAACCAGTTCCATCAACTTTTTAGATCGCACTGGATAGTATTTCCATGCTTATGGAGGCTTGCCTATGATGGTGTTCTCTTTTTAGCATAGATTCAGTGCAATGTGAAGGGTATATGCGAGCACTCATTGTGATCATGTGGGCTACTCAATCGTTTCTTTTATGACAGAATTGTGTTTATACCGTGATATGTTTATTGTGCAACATGTTTTTATACACCTTGTTTTTATGAAATGTGAAATAAATTCATGCTAAACCCATACTTTCTTTTGTGTATATAATCACTCCCTTTGAAATGACCCTAGATTTTAACTGTTTAGCACACACTAGGTTCCATCTTCACCATTCAAAGAAGGTGCTGATGAGCAGCCGATAATGCTAAATCTATTTAATGACAGGTAGAAGTTCTTTCTGAAGAACTGCCTCCAGTTTCATGTTCTCGCCCCCAATATTCTGAAGGTTACTAGAGAATATTTTAGTTTATTGTTTTTAGTCTTAGGGTTATTTCACTTCACCTTACCCGATAGTTTTCAATCTGGAGGCATAGTTTCCTTCTCTTAGCTTTTCCAACTTGCTCATCTTATCAGAATGCTGTCCCTGGAGTGGTCATAAAGAATATCTATTGGCGTGTATCCCATCTTAATGAGGTTAGGTGTTTGGTCACTGTCTTTCTTTGTGAATTCGATTTTACAGTTTATAGTGCTGACAATTAGGAATATCAATGCCTTTATTAGCCACACTTTTCCTGTCCATATTTTTTGCCTCGGTGTGCAGGTTCCCTCATATATATTTGAGAATTTGAAAGATTACACCTTTAGTAACTAGCCCTTTTCACTATAATGCAGGTTTTGGCTTACCGAGATTCACCATGGCATTTTCCATATCCCCGTTGAACTCCTTCTTGACGCTCTCCACCATGTCATAGGGGCAGTAGCTCTTGTACCTGTCGAACACTAGGGAAGAAAAAAATGCATCACAAAAAGGCCTGGAGAAGCAGCATTAGAACTAGAGTCGCTAAAATGGACACTTTGAAGTTTTCCTGTTAGAGTGTACAGTGTACAGTGTTCTGACCCAGCATAAAAATATTCTGATGGAGAACAGCACTCTGCTGATGAGAGGTGAATGCTATTCCAAGGCTAAGATCAGTCAATGATGAGATATCATCTTATGGGTCCATTGCACAGATACAGAGCACTGGTCTGAGCTGCACCACCGCACAACCTCATCTGGGTAAGCTGGGCACCGACCAGGCACTCTATCACAAAAAATGCAGTGTCCCGAACTCAGTACTGAACTCCCGTCTACCTTGAAGGCAGTGCATTAGGTCAAGGCAGACCAGCTGTTTGAAGTTTCCAGAATGCCTTTCACTGAACAGGCGTAGACCTGCCGGCTCTTAAAATGGAAATATCAGATGGGTGCAGGCCAGTGCAGTGAGTGACTACGCCTGCCTGCAGGGGAGTGGGTGTGTAAACACTACCCCTTCATCCAAGGCAATCCTTGGAAAGCCGACTGACTGTACACCACCTCTTTGTGGTTTAGCATCAGTGCGCCGTCTGATAGCCTCTTTGCCTCTCTGCCTATGTCTGCAGTATGGTGCAGGAACAGAGGCAAAGTATGGCTTCATCTGCATGAAGTCACACCCCAATGCAAGTAAGGGAACGCCCCCTTGAGATAGAGTCAGAGCTACTGGTGCTATCCCAGGGCACTTTTGATAAAATCAGGTTGATTAATATGTGTCACAGTCCAGCAGATTTTATACCATATAAATAAATAAGGAATAAGCAAGATTAGGATAGATGTATGTATTGCATTTGTCGTCTTCATTTAGTTTATATGTATAGTGCAAACAACTTTATTAGTCCATAAGCGCTAGGCCCCATAGCAAATTCTAGCCTTCTATTCCCTGAAGATCTTAAGAACATAAGTGCGTTTTAATGTTTTTTTCTTCCAAACCCTAGCATTCTTACTTCATTTCTCCATTCAAGGGGGAGATTACTCCAGATGTGGCTGATATTCCTTCATTTCATTACTCGGTGTGGCCATACACAGATGAGATGGATAGGACAACAGCAGTGTAGCGTGTGGTGCTTGGATGTCTCATGTGACAGCCTCATTGACCTGCCTGATGCAAGGTCATCTCCACACAATGCCGGTTCTTCTCCTCAGAATGGAATCTAAGAAATGGGCAATTGTGCGTGTGGTGCATAGGGCAGGTCTGAAGCACAGAAGAGATTTCAGGAGTAACAGAGAGTGTAAGCATTTCTCAACTACAAACAAGGTGTGACGGGCCGTGTCTGTGCACTTTGAGCTGTGACTTTATAAATAATAGAGTTGGGCCTAGTCAATGGAATGTTCCGATATGTTGCTGCGGTTTATGTAGTACGACAAAGGATGTCAACAGGCAGATATGGCGCCGAATGTTCAATACCCATACAGTCACAGTCAAGAGTTTCCAAGGGGCAGATTTACAAGAAAATTACGCATCTCTACAGATGCGTCAGTTTCCCTGCACCTCAATATGAAACCATTGCGCCACCATGGATGCGCAGTATTTACAATACCGCACACCATGGCGCAAGGATTGACAGATGCTTTGGCCCAAAAGTGACACATTGCTGGAGTTAATCATGAAAGTGATGCAACTCCAGCCATGTGCCACAACAGATAGGTGAGTCCCATTCAAAAAGCCTTGCGTCATTCCTTACGCCTGGTCTGAGCATGCGTAGGGATTTTGACGCAGTGAAGGCGTAGAGTGACGCAGTGAGATGTTGTAAATTTCACTGCATCAGTTCTACATGGCTTTTTGCGTGGGAACGCCCACCCTGCATACCTTCTACCTGACGCATTTATAATGTGACTCAGGGCTTTGCAACGTGACGCATCTCCCTAGATACGTCATGATGTAAATGGGCCGCAATTTGGTGCATTGTTTATGCCGCAGCTGCGTCACAAAAAGTGACGCAATGGAGAGGCAAAAGTGTTGTAAGGGGCTTGTAAATCTGCCCCCAAGAGTTTCCTCCCAGCTCCTTACCTTTCTGTAGGTGGGGTATGCTTCGCTCGGTCATGATGGAGATCCACTTGGCGGCATCCGTCCCTTTCCTCTTCACTCCTGCTTCGTAAAGATCCTAGAATCAACCAACAAATTACTGAGGAGAGCCGGGAGCTTCTGCAAACAAACGCTGCATGTGTATGCACAGGGCAGAGTGTGACTGTACAAAGTGCGCGCATACGAATGTCTCCCGAGTCTCTCCGATGCAGGTGCTACCGGCGCCATGTTGTGTCTGTGCACAGTGGTGTTCAAAATAAAGCAAAGTTCTGTACTTAAATATCTCCTACACGTCACACAGGTCTGTGACTGAAGTTGTGCGGCAGAATATGTGCAAAAACAGAGGTGCACTTTCATAAATAAACAGTAGTGGTCATCCAGGCACGTGACACGGTGTACCATAAAGAAGTTGGCAGCAGCTCTGAACATCTCATGTTGGAAAGAGGTGCGAAACAAAGAAAGGATTTAACATTTGTATTTTAGCATCCGTACGGAAACAACGTTCATGCCCCTAACTAAATGTCTATGCTAGTTATGTGTCATGTAATGTTTTTTAATGGATGAACTGCACTGCTTCTGTGCAGTTTGAGGTTAATGTTCATAAAGTCTGTACTATTTCTCTAATACTGTGAAAACAGTAAACAGCTCACGTAAACTTTCACATGAGTTTTAACCTCTTTGCGTGGCGGTGTAATGGAAAGTTGAAGATGTCTCCACGATGGCAAAGAAGCCACAAGCAAGACTCCCGGTACAGTCAGAGCCCTCCAATCACAGCAGGCTTGGACTTCAGTCTCACTTTGATGACCTTCACTATATTCATCTGAGAACCTCATTCACTTTCAGATTCAAATCTGGCAGCTAGATGTATCTGGAGCGCTGACCTCGGCTTCCAATGCTTATGAGCTTCAGTAGATTAGGGCCTGATTTAGATTTGGGTGGATGGGTCACTCCCTCACAAAATATAGATCCCAAAGATTATTGTGGAATTTATATTTCGGCTGACCGGATATCCATCACGGTTGTGAGGAGTAACCCGTCCGCCGAAATCTAAATCAGCCCCTTAGTACTCACTGGTAAGGGCAGCAGTATGTAAAATGGAGGAAAGAAGGAACAGATGGTAGACATGCAGCCGGAGAAGTACTTTTGGAAGACCCAGATCTACACAAGTGGGGTTGAAATTGAGCACTGCAAGGGTTTCAATGAAGGAAGTTAATCTTGGACACATAAATGCAAGTTTGAAAGCAGTGAACAGCACAATGTCCAAGGAATGTCTAGAAAACACTTTGCAGAAGGAAAGGCTGCTTAAGAACAAAGTCAGCGACAGGACTCAAAAAGGCATTTCTTCCTCCCCATGCATAGTCAGACAGGGCGTCAATACACACATCTTTGCACAATACACTGATTTACAATTGGAAGATTGCTTACCCTGGCGTCATGGTCAATCTTCTCATAATCGACGACAGAGTTCTCTTCGGGCCTTTTACCCTAAAGGAAAAGAAGAAACAGTTACCTTTGCTATGAATGTTAACCTGAGGCAATGATCATGGAGGCTTGCTTTGTCGCGGCCACTGGCTTGCGTAATACTACCTTTTAAAAAGAGCCTTTGGGGTCAGTTGAGCCTCAACTCTATTCTCACAAGTAGATACTTTCAGAAGCGTGTCTTGGTGCTCTTATTATACAACATTCTACTTTTCACAACAAAAAGTGCTATTGAAGACAGGAATTCAGGGGTGACAAGGATCCTTTTTTTTTAAATGAGGTCTTTGAGGAATGAGCCGTCTTGTAGGACTATGACTTCCAAGACTGCCATGTAGGTGTGGAGACTACACTATCATCCTTATCACTTAGCCCTTTGCGGATTGTGGGCATGTTCACCCCTCTTTCTGGGTTTCTTTTCGCAACTACCATGAGGCCACCAGCAAATGGCAAACATATCAGTGAAGGTAAACTCTTCCCATCCTTTGACACTTTTGTGGCACTAAACGTGGGATTAAATTTTAGCTCATGGAGCTCCGAAGGGCTTAAGACACAGAACACTCGTTTGGACAGCAATATTAATTGGGTAATCGACCTTACGAAGGTAGCCTTTGGCGTAATTTAAATAGGTTGACAATCCCAAACTTAAATACAGTCTTTTTTTGTTTTATATCAGTTTATTTGAGGCTAAGAAAAACTTTTCTATATCTGCAATGCAGTTAGTCATATCAAATGATAACCTTGTTCTTTAGGTCGAACCTGGGCAGTGCATGCGCTGATCTGTGAGGTGTGCCGTATTGAGGTATGGCATAGAAGCTCTTCCCATTTCCCACCCATCTTTTCAATTGGCTCCTGTTACTGTCCTTGCGAAATCGTTGATTTTCATTTGTAAATAGGCTTAATAGTCGCTCCTTGGCACCGCCTTGTCTCCATTTTGGAACCTTCCATAACAACTGGACTTTATACTTGTGTTGTTCCACAGTCTGCGGTATGTAGTCCGTGAGCCCTATTTTCTTTAATGATCTTCCCCTATTTCACCCACGACATCGCAGCACGCCGCAGGCTTTTTTTAAATTATTAGTAAGATATTTATTTAAATTACAGGGCAGTCTGCTTTAACTATAGCAGCAGCGCTTATTTTATTATTTAATTTACTTTGCAGTCTGCTTCCACTTCAGCAGCCACACTTATTTAATTATTTAATTTACAGTGCAGGCCACTTACACGGACACGCTTATTTATTTATTTAATTAACAGTTGCGGGCCGCTTACACTTTAGCAGCCGCGCTACAGAAGCTTTCTTATTATTATTATTTTTTGCTTAGGGTGGGAGCACCCCATAGGCACTTTCACTTTCACGTTGACTGCACCCCTTTCTTTAGACGCGGCTCACTGATACCTTAACACAGCGAGCAGCGTGTAAAGAAAGGGGTGTGGCCACCATTAAAGTGGCCAAGCATTTGCGAGACATAGAGCTATTGGAATTAGAACTAACAATGCCTTTTATATATGTGTTGCTTTGAAAAACACATTAATAAAAGGCATTGTCTTTTACAATGCCAGTAGATTAAACGCTCGCAAATGCAAGACCTATTGCATTGAAAATGCTTGTTTTTCATCCTTAATGTCAGATAATTGAGGCGCTCCACTTTCACAACGAATCAAGTCGAGAACCTGTGAGGGACAATGGATGCTGCTAAGTATTTTGTTTCATGCAGTTTTCACTTGAAGCTTGTAGACCCAAGTTGCCCCTTGCATCCCATAATATACAGCATTCTGTTGAGTAGACGGCATTTTTGTATTTTGCAAATTTATCTAAACAATGCTAACAAAGCCTTCAAACTTTGTAACACTAGGGCACCCACCAGATCATAAAACATCAAGTGGAAGGGCGAGAGCTGTGTAAAAAGCAGCAGTCGAGGAAGAGGATGGACTGTCGAGAACTAGGACAAACTGATCCCTCTTTTACACATATCAAGTCTGCAATATTCTCAATGAAACGCTTGATGGCAGCAGAGTACACAGCATGTGGTCTACAACTACACGTGCTGCACACAATGCTTCACTTAAATGTTTTCTCAGCATTGGTGGAAGATGCATATTCATAAAGTTTCAGGTGTTAGCGCTCTAGCACCCCGCATCCTGGCTGCATCAAGTCTTTTCTTGTTACACGTCTCACTCTGCTCGTATTGTTCGAAGTAGTGGTCCGTAGTAAAGAGGCTGCAGTGGCAGCAGGACCCAGGGGTCTCTGGCATCTTTTACTGAACAGCAGGGAGTTTGGGGCCCTTGATTCCATTCACCATCCTGATCTCCTCTGCTCCATTTCCCAGTGCCAGCTCCACCACAATGGCGGAGGAGCGCCGCCTCACTGCCTGGCGCAGAGCCAGCAAAGGAAATATAAAACTATACTCTAGCAGCGTTTTATTTTTTGTTTGCCGGCTCTGAGCCAGCTTGAGCATGGAGGGCCGGGGCATGGGAGGTGGGAGGAGGAGTGCGTGTGCACTCCCTAAGTGCTCATGTGTGTTTCGCTGGCCGTCTCAGGCTGACCAAAACACACATGCACACTTAGGTTTTCTCCAGCCCAGCTGCATTGAGCAGCCAGGCTGGAGAAACCCCACAGACTCCCAGGCCTGAGTGGAGAGTCTTTCATGCCTGCTTAGGCCAATCCCTGTGCTGTTCTGCAGCACGGGGATTGGCTGGGAGTCTGTCCCAGGGGCTGCTGGGACCCAGGAAGAGGTCAGCAGTAGAGGCACGACGCGGTAGGCGGCCCGCAGCGTCAGGTACATTTTTTTCATTATTATTAACCCGTGTTCCTCCCCCATGCTGTTTCAACCCCATGCTCCCCCACCCACCCACCACCCTTTGTTAGTTTCGGCCACCACTGCCATTTCCTCTATTTTGACTGAGCTATTCCGCTGTCATGGTAGCTTGTGGGCAGTAGCAATCTGAGGGCTTGCACACATACAAAGGGGGTTGTAGCCTCACCAGTGGGGTTAAGGTTTCGAAAACTCCCAACAAAAAACAAAAAAATGACAAAGCACTTTCCGACTCTAACCACTAGATGGCGGAATATGCACAGTGTGTGAATCTAGAAGACGTCTATGCTGCAAAACTTAAAAGATACAGTGACATTCCCATCACAGAGGCCACACTGCAATCTTACCTTTGCCAAAGCAATCATCAGTTTCCGGAAGTCCCCAGATGTGTCGGAGGTGATGTCCTTTTCTAAATCTGTCTTGAACACTAGAGACAACAACACAGTTGCATTAATGTTGATCATTGAGGTCAAGCCTGGTAAATAATATTCAGCATCACTGGTCCATCTAGCTTTCAATTGCCCCACAACAAGCGCAGGAAACACACAATTCCCTGGATGTTATAAATATTATAGAATGTTCCAACTGTTGTTCACGGAATGAACAGAAAAAATACATAACTTAACATGCGTATTTGTAAAGCAAACGTTCACACAGAAGGGTATCTTGGCACAAATAACAGATGTTTATTGTTACCCAACTCAATAGTCCTCATTTTATCGACCTCAGAAGGATGAAAGGCTGAGTAGGCCTGTCGGCATTGGAACCTGTGACCATGAGGTCGAACACAAGCCCCTACAGTGGACGCATTAGTCCACTAGGCCTCAAGACCTGGCTTTTAATAAGCATAAGATTTCACTTGCAGGTCAACTTTTTGGTTAAATATCCACCTTGCAGTGGTATCTGCTTTAGACAATAGGTCGTAACTCCTATGAAATGACTTGATGTCCTCAGCTCACAAGACCACCCTCTGAATGAGGCCACTGAATTTAACAAGCATTTGCAATGCAATAGGTCTCGCATTTATGCAAGTTTAAGCTATTGGTATTGTAAATGGCTTTGTGTTTCATTTATGTTTCAAAAACCAAAACATAAATAAAAGGCATTGTGATTTACAATGCCAATTGCTCAAACTAGGGTAATTGCGAGACCTTTTGCATTGCAAATGCTTGTTTCCGTTTCAAATTATGCCAGCAGTAGCATAATACACAAAGATATTTCTTTCACGAAGGAAGGGTGCAGGACCAGGGACACCTAGTAACAGCCTGTGGTACTGCGCCCATTTCTTCGTGAAAGGAATTTCTTTGCGTATTATTATTTTTTTTTTTTTAGGATTAGCGGTTATGATCAAATACGTTTAGATAATCCAGGGAGGAAAAGGAAACCGCAAACATAGGGAGCAGATGGATGGCTTGTGTGATCAGAGATCCCAACATGCAGACAACGGGAAATAATCGTAAAATAATGGAACTCCAGAGGTTAATTAGCGGAGAGAAAGACATGCTCCCTCAGTGGAGATGAATCCTAAATGAAGCATTGTGTAAATGTGAGCGATTGGCGTTGCAGATGCTAATTAGTTGTTTTCCATTTCAAAGTATGCCAGCAGTACGCAAAGAAATTTCTTTCACGAAGGAAAGGGTGCAGGACCAGGGACACCTAGGGACAGCCTGTGGTACTGCACCCTTTTCTTCGTGAAAATAATTTCTTTGTTTATGCTAATACTGGCATACTTTGAAATGAAATAAAAATTAGCATTTGCAATGTCAATAGCTGGTTTCCATTTCAAAGTATGCCAGCAGTACGCAATGAAATTTCTTTGGCGAAGGAAAGGGTGCGGGACCAGGGACACCTAGGGACAACCTGTGGTACTGCGCCCATTTCTTCGTGAAAGGAATTTCTTTGCGTATCATTATTTTTTTCTTTAGGATTAGCGGTTATGATCAAATACATTTAGATAATCCAGGGAAGAAAAGGAAACCGCAAACATAGGGAGCAGATGGATGGCTTGTGTGATCAGAGATCCCAACATGCAGACAACGGGAAATAATCGTAAAATAATGGAACTCCAGAGGTTAATTAGTGGAGAGAAAGACATGCTCCCTCGGTGGAGATGAATCCTAAATGAAGCATTGTGTAAATGTGAGCGATTGGCGTTGCAGATGCTAATTAGTTGTTTTCCATTTCAAAGTATGCCAGCAGTACGCAAAGAAATTTCTTTCACGAAGGAAAGGGTGCAGGACCAGGGACACCTAGGGACAGCCTGTGGTACTGCACCCTTTTCTTCGTGAAAATAATTTCTTTGTTTATGCTAATACTGGTATACTTTGAAATGAAATAAAAATTAGCATTTGCAATGTCAATAGCTGGTTTCCATTTCAAAGTATGCCAGCAGTACGCAATGAAATTTCTCTGGCGAAGGAAAGGGTGCAGGACCAGGGACACCTAGGGACAGCCTGTGGTATGGCACCCTTTTCTTCGTGAAAATAATTTCTTTGTTTATGCTAATCCTGGCATACTTTGAAATGAAATAAAAATTAGCATTTGCAATGTCAATAGCTGGTTTCCATTTCAAAGTATGCCACCAGTACGCAAAGAAATGTCTTTCACGAAGGAAAGGGTGCAGGACCAGGGACACCTAGGGACAGCCTGTGGTACTGCACCCTTTTCTTCGTGAAAATAATTTCTTTGTTTATGCTAATACTGGCATACTTTGAAATGAAATAAAAATTTGCATTTGCAATGTAAATAGCTGGCTATTTTGAATAATACGAAAGGTTTTGCACTGTAAATCCTCTGAGCAGCCTCCTGTGTGGCTTCAGCAGTGAATATGTAATTGCGGCAGGAAGCAAAGAACAAACCTGCAGTTTGCCCAATATAAGTTAAAAGGTAGGACAAAGTGAAAGGAAATGCGCATCCACGAGGTAAGAATCTTAGGCAGGCTGAATGGAAGTGAAGTATCTTCTGATACAAAGAAACAGTAGGCTGCAAAGACAAGCGGCCGGAACGAGGGAGAGTAGGCACCCCTCCCCCAACCAGATGGCACACTGCAGGCAATTAAGTGCGAGCAGAAGCGGAAGAAAACTGTAGTTAGGCGCCGCTGCCTCGGGACTACACGGAAGTGACAATAGGGCCAACAGCCAACAGAAATCAAGAAAACAACAGCAATGCTAAATTTAAACCAATCACGAGGGGCAGGAGAAATTACACGGAGGTGAAGCCAATATATAAATTACTTTAAGTCTCGCTGAGACAGCGCATGCGCTGCCACACGCGAGACCTAAAAAGGATGGGCCACTCGAGTTTGCAAGGTAAGGTGTGACAGTGGCGCCGACATAACCTCATTTCAGGGAAGAAACTGTGTGCTTAACCTAATGGAAATCTTATTCATTACACATTAAGCAACTGGCGGGGTTGCTAAGGTTTACTTCCAGGAAGTACATGAAAATAGTGATGGTTGCTTTGAGATGTTTGTTCTAGACAACCCATCATTGCGGACAGTCAAGGGCCCATTAGGAGTTGAGCAGAGGGGTTTCCTGAGTGAGTATCAATCTGTTTGATTATAAGTGACCGGTGTTCCAGCTCCTGAATTTTCCCAGTACAGGAACACAAGATGCAATTTGATCAGCAAATGAAATTGCTTTGGGATTGGACTGCAAGTGCAGCCGTGTGCCAGTCCCCAGTCCCCGCTAGGCCCTCTGCTAAGGCAAAAGGGATACCCCTCAACAGGAGCGGCTCCTCCTATAAGGCGGAGGAGCATCGCCCCATTGCCTTTCAGCACTGTAAGAAAGGAAAAAAGAAAGTTATAATATTGCAAGGTTATTATAATTGTATTTTTCAGTGCTGAGGCAGTTTTGCAGGGTGGGGCTGGGCAGCACAGGGGGGAGGAGTGGTGGCACTCTCTAAGTGCCCATGACTGTCTGTCCACCGTCTTGGGCCGGCCAAACAGTCATACGCACTTTGCATGTTCTCCACCCAAACTGCATTACAGCCTGAGTAGAGAAAATGCACAGGCTCCCATTTCCTGTTTGAGCACCGAACCACGGTGCTTAGTCCATCACAATGCTACATTGCAGCGTTGTGATTGGCTGAGTGGAGCCTGTGTGCTTCCTGCTTGCACAGAAGCCAGGAGGCGGTTGGCCGGCCGGCAGGTAAGTGTTCTTTTTTTTTTGTCTTTTAAACCCCCTTTGCCCCATCCCCACCCCATTGCTGCATCACGGGAGCAGCCCCTCACATGATCCACTTGTTCAGGATAGGTGGTAAATAAGAACATTTGTACCAACAAAACCGAATCCCTTGCAGAATTCTGCTTGAAAAAATGTGTCTGCACATTTATTCCCCATTTCATGGTGGTTAACTCATATTGGGCTTGATGTATAAAGGGGTTTTCCACTTCTGTGCCAATGTGAAAATGTGTTGGTAGATATGGGCCAATATTGGTTGTTAGTTTAGGAGATAGCGACTGAATTCCTTAATTCCAGCCACTTAACTATACCTAACTCAGGGCCTTTGCCAAAGGGAGAGTCCACAGCACCAATGCTCAGGGACAGCCAGAGGGGACATTCACGTGTACTGCTGGGTTTAACTGTTCTTCCAAAGCACGCAGGCTACTTCAGAGTGACAAGAGTTAAACAGAGCAGGACGCGTGTATGGTTATCTATCACATTTTAGAGTGGTTTTCCCTTGCCTCGGGGCAATCTGGACTTTTGCTTATTATAATTTAGCCAAATAAAAAGATGAGATTTCGAACAGAATACTTGCATACACAGCTGCTTGTGTACAGCTACAGACAAGTCCTTCGATTAAGTGGGCAATAGTCTGCTACAGAGTTTCAATAAAACACACAAAAACACACACACAAGAGTTGTTTCCTATGAACTTTCGCTGGAAAGACTAAACGTGGAGACACACAAAACAGAATCCCATTATAAGGGATACCCCAGATGCCCGGATGCGCGGCCATCATTCGCGCCGCTAGACCACTTACTTTCCTTGTAGGCCGCCTGGATTGCATGAAGCTCTGGGTTTGTCCGCGAGCAGATGATTTCTATGAGGGTATCTTCGTCTGTCCCCAAGCCCTGAAAACACCAAACAAGTCTTGTATAACTCTTTACAATGGAACTGAAGTACATGGCCAACAGTTCAACATGCAGAACAACGAACTGGAACTTTAGTGGCACTGCAGCCCCCTTCCGTGCCCGGAGCAGGGATTCTCTGCAACACCTGCTTTATAATGACATAGCACCCACCCAGCAGAGCCAGAAACATTACAGGGAACAACACTACGGACCAGAGAATAGTCTGGTCGGAAAGATGCTGTTCAGGGCCTCTGCCGAACATGGTTCTACGAAGCCTGGCTCCGTGCAGAAGGATATTAAGATCAGGACCTTGGAAATGTTGTACAATAAGAAGGAGCGGGAAGTGGGGAGAGGGGGAGTCTCCACTGAAAGGTACTGGGTGCGTGTGTGTCTCCCGTGAAGGGATATATTCGGTACATGGCATCACCAGTGAGTGTGTGTACTTGTGTGTGTGTAAGCAACGGAGCATAGAGAGACAGTGAGTGTGTGTGCATGTGTGTGTGTAAGCACTGGAGCATAGAGAGATAGTGAGTGTGTGTGCTTGTGTAAGCTATGGAGCATAGAGAGACAGTGAGTGCGTGTGCTTGTGTGTGTGTAAGCAACGGAGCATAGAGAGACAGTGAGTGTGTGTGCATGTGTGTGTGTAAGCACTGGAGCATAGAGAGATAGTGAGTGTGTGTGCTTGTGTAAGCTATGGAGCATAGAGAGACAGCGAGTGTGTGCGCTTGTGTGTGTGTAAGCAACGGAGCATAGAGAGACAGCGAGTGTGTGTGCTTGTGTGTGTTAGCAATGGAGCATAGAGATATAGTGAGTGTGTGCTTGTGTGTGTGTTAGCAACGGAGCATAGAGAGACAGCGAGTGTGTGCGCTTGTGTGTTTGTAAGCAACAAAGCATAGAGAGACTGCAAGTGTGTGTGCCTGTGTGTGTGTTAGCAATGGAGCATAGAGATATAGTGAGTGTGTGTGCTTGTGTGTGTGTTAGCAACGGAGCATAGAGAGACAGCGAGTGTGTGCGCTTGTGTGTTTGTAAGCAACGGAGCATAGAGAGACAGTGAGTGTGTGTGCTTGTGTGTGTGTAAGCAATGGAGCATAGAGAGAGTGAGTGTGTGTGCTTGTGTGTCTGTAATCAATGGGGCATAGAGAGACAGCAAGTGTGTGTGCTTGTGTGTCTGTAAGCAATGGAGTATAGAGAGACAGTGAGTGCATGTGCTTGTGTGTGTTTGTAAGCAACGGAGCATAGCGAGACAGTGAGTGTGTGTGCTTGTGTGTGTGTAAGCAATGGAGCATAGAGAGAGTGAGTGTGTGTGCTTGTGTGTCTGTAAGCAACAGAGCATAGAGAGACAGCGAGTGTGTGCGCTTGTGTGTTTGTAAGCAATGGAGCATAGAGAGACAGCGAGTGTGTGTGCTTGTGTGTGTGTAAGCAATGGAGCATAGAGACAGCGAGTGTGTGCGCTTGTGTGTTTGTAAGCAACGGAGCATAGAGAGACAGTGAGTGTGTGTGCTTGTGTGTGTGTAAGCAATGGAGCATAGAGAGAGTGAGTGTGTGTGCTTGTGTGTCTGTAAGCAATGGGGCATAGAGAGACAGCAAGTGAGTGTGCTTGTGTGTCTGTAAGCAACGGCGCATAGAGTGACAGAAAGTGTGTGTGCTTGTGTGTTTGTAAGCAACGGAGCATAGCGAGACAGTAAGTGTGTGTGCTTGTGTGTGTGTAAGCAATGGAGTATAGAGAGAGTGAGTGTGTGTGCTTGTGTGTCTGTAAGCAACAGAGCATAGAGAGACAGCAAGTGTGTGTGCTTGTGTGTCTGTAAGCAACGGAACATAGAGAGACAGAGAGTTTGTGTGCTTGTGTGTTTGTAAGCAACGGAGCATAGCGAGACAGTGAGTGTGTGTGCTTGTGCGTGTGTGTGTGTGTGTTTGTGCACGTGTGTTTGTCCAGTGACAGGGCTCAGAGCGTGTAGGTGTGAGTTTCTTCTGAAAATGGATAGTGTGTGTGCATGTACAGGGACAGGGCTCAAGATCACGAAGCATTTATTTGTATTTCTCTTCTGAGAATGGACAGTGTGTTTGTGTCAATGTGTGTGTATGTGCACCTGTGCATTACCAAGGCACAGTGTCTTTATCTGCCTTGACAACGGAATGCGTGTGTGCACGCAACTAGATTGTATGTGCACAGCGGTCCAGTACCTTTAGTGATGATAGTGTGTGTGTGAGTGTGTGCGTGCATGCGTGCATGTGTGTATGTGTGTTTTCCGAATGTCACGGCCATGAAAGTGACACACTCAGTCTGGATGCTTTCATCCACTGAGCTGCACAGTGAGATAAAAACGAGACCGAGGTTGAGAGACAGTTATGAACTTTTGCAGTGCTAGCGCAGAAGTTTCAATGCGCCGAATCACTGCTTTATAACACTAGACGTAGAGTTTGGACTCTGGAGAAACATTGCGCAGGAAATCTGGAGTCGCACTAACTTCGCCATAAGAGAGAATGCCTCACAGTATAGTGACTCTCAGATATTCACCACATTGTTCCTTCCACTAAAAAGACCATAACCCTTAAAATCCCAGTATATAAACGTACTGAGGTTCAAACATTAGCATAGACTAGGATACCGAAGCCAAGCGGTGACCCCACTTAGACCCCACTGTGGCCCCATTCGAAGCTGACCCACAGTAGTAAAGCCCTGGCTGAAAAAGTCCAGCTGCTGTTTTCTAAGAATGGGCGGTAATTCCACCCTGATGGATTTAGAGTCCAACAGCGGTAAATTTACCACCTCTGCAGCGAATCATCAGATTCAGCGTCACCAGTAGCCTCTAAATCAGTACCTTAGTGTATGCACAGTACTGCTCTCTTGGGTGGTCCAGACTATTCTAATCCCTGCCGAGGCCATACTAATCCCAGATTTTACCTCAAGCTTAATGTCAAGATCATGTTTACTTGTCTTCTAAACCTGAGGTGATGTGGAAAGCACAATGGCACAATTCTAGTTTATATTTTACGATTTGTGTTTTCTGTTTCTGCTTTTTGAATAAAGTTTGATTGGTAAATCCACCCACCTGATCCTTCGAGGATCATGCACAAGATTTTTATGTTTGCATGTAGAAACAGATGCATTCATTGCACCAAAAAAAAACCTAATTATTAAATGTGAATCACATTGAGAAAGAGGCTCACAGAAATAACCGCGACAAAACTCCTATTGCCATCTTCCTCACCAGCTGCTAGAAAAGCATGTGACTCCCAGTCAAAGTGAAGGGCGCAGCTTGCATCCCATCTGTGTCCTGAGGCCACCTCTCGGCACTCGTTCATCAATGGGGCCATTTTAAGCCGCGCAGCTCCACTCGCGGGAAGTGTAACTAACAGTTGTGATCTCTCCATCTGGATTTGGGGCTCGTGGCATATCTCGGGTGATTTATATGTGCTGCCAGAATCCCCCATCTCTGGCCAACAGCAGATGGTGACCTCCTGAGGTTCACTGCAGAACCAGACGTGGTACCTGGGCTTGCCTAACTATGAGCAGGAGAAGTTTGAAACTAGCTCCGACTCTGGATTATAAGGGGTAGACGTGTTATGTTAAGTGTCGATGAATCATTAATACTGACATGAGTATCAAAATGTGGACTGATGGCTTGCCTAAACCTCCATGGCTGCAACAGCTTCCTGCATGTTAGGCAATGTAGGCATTGTGCCTGCTCCTGTGGGTGGGAATGGTCTGATATTGGGGACCTCTTCCATCTTCCGCAGTGAAGCCTGCTCTGTTACTAGTGACCTGCCTGCCTCTGCTGTGTGAACTGCTCTGATTTCAGTGCCTTGGCTGCACTTGCCCTGGTCCATGGCCTGATAGATCTGGTAGTACAGCTATGTGGGGGCTATGATACTCATACCTTGCCTGGGGTGGGTGTACGGAGCAGTGGCGGCTCTTGGAGGGAGTGCTGCGGCGGGCGGGATGTAGTAAACTCTGGCATACAGCCGAACGGAGGTAAGTAAGTAAATAAATAAATAAAACTAATTACATTGCATTGCAATGCAGCGCGCGCAATGTGATTTGTTTTATTTATTTACTTACTTACCTCTGTTCGGCCATATGCCGGAGTTTACTACCCGCCACCCTGCCCCTCCCACGCCCCGCAGCACTCCCTTGAGGAGCCACCACTGGTACAGAGTACCGAGTAGGGAATACCCTCATATCCTAGCTCCTTCAGTGCAGGCTCCTCTGGTACTGGCAGGTGTACTGCTCCTGCTTTGTAAGCCCCTCCCTGTTTCATGGCTTGTCTGTGTTTTTTGTACGGGCTAAATTCTTAATCGATCCCTGCCTGCACCTTGTACCTTGAATCAGTGGAGTACTGTCATTTTAGCAGGGAGGGGGGCGCACGGGACACATACACACAAACGCACTCACTCACATGCATTCACACACGCGCACACACACACTCACACACATCCATTCACAACTCTGATTAGGAAATATTCAAACATGTACACACCAATATTATTATTTTTTTAAGTCACACTTACCTGCAGCTCTGCCTCGAAGGTCCCAGAAGAGTTGGGACTACTGCCTTCCCTCATTGGTTAACCTTAGGTCACCCAATGATGGAAGGCAGCAGTGCCAAGCCTCAGAGTACAAAGGAGGGTTGGGACTGCTGCCTTTGTCTCATTGGAGGGAAGGCAGCAGTCCCAATCTCCTCACAGAGTGGGATGGGGTCAGTCAGACTGCTGACCCCACCCCACTCTGTTATGAAGTGTCGCTGATTGACACTCAGCCCTGGGCGCTTCAGGGCTTAAAACTGAAGCGCCCAGGAGTGAGGCAATGAGTGATGCTATGCCTCGTCCCCGAGGGGGAGGGCTCATGGACCTCTGATGAGCTCAGGAGGTCATGCCCACAGGAGCTGTGACATCCTCAGCCCAGCAAATTTCAGCTCAGGCAGTTCCTGGCTGCCTGACCTGAAAATGAAGAGTGTCTGTCAGGCCGACCTTTGCTCAGTCTGACAGACACTGTTCTTGGGGAGCAAAAGGTGAGCGGGCGTGGCCCCTCAGCCCCAATGGAGTGGCTGCAGCTGCTTTGAATGCCATGATACCCACGTCCCCTCTGCTCTTGCAGTGTTTGTTGCTCTGATACTGGTTTTATTGTGTGGAATACTCTAATATTCGTGGGCTACCTGCCTGCACAGCTTGTGTCAAATGCTCTGATATTCATTGTCTGCCTGCTCCTGCTCTCTCGACCTCTCTGATGTTTAACTAGGCCTGGGTCAGCTGTGACTTGAACTGGCTCAGCAGGATCCCAATATCGAACATGCGTCATAGACTAGACAAGATAGGGATAGAGAAAAGACTAGTGAGTCATGCGTGCCAATATTCTGTGAACAAAAAGCGGTAGGATTTTTCAGGTTTCACAAAATGTTAATAGGTGTTGTGATTACATCACAGAAATGAAGTCGTATGACATTTGACCTCACAATGACCTCAGGTAGCCATGTTAAATTGGAGGAAACAGCAAATAAACGCAGCAGGCAAGACAGTTCATTTAGTCAATGTTCCTATTGTATCGCCTTGACACAAGGTCCCTTGTAATTGAGAAGATCCTAGGCCTGTGGTACACAGACGGCTGGATGACACTTTTGTGAACAATTACTATTTTTTTTACAGTCACAAACAACGAGTTACATTTAATTTTACGACTGTGGAAACTCTGTGCTGTGGTGGAGACCCCACAGAAAAAAGATAGGCCTGTCCTAGATCGATATGTGCGTTTATGTGCGGAGTTCTCCACCACGGCTGGGAAGTCTTCACAGGTGCAAAATTACTATTAGTAAAATTAAGCTCCAAGTTTGTGAATACCCAGAAAAATAGCAAACGTACGCAAAAGTTTAAGTTTACCTTTGTGAATAAATCCCATAAACTTCATTCAAAATATGAGGCACGCGTCTATTTTTATTTTACTGCTGAGATGTGGGAATCATTTCAAATAAAGGGTGGACAGGAGATGATGAAAACGACACGCACCTGCGTCATGGGGAACTCACCAGAGACAGTCATGATATTAATAACGTCTCACCTCCATGCTTCTCAATACCAGCGGAGGCGAGTTAAAAGAAACGTATGATTGTTTCCAGAAGTTTCTGTCTTTGCACTTCTGCTGGTAGGCTGCTAATTCAGGATGTAACACTACCTGGCAGTGTTATAATGAGCCCCCTCACAGTTACAGGATCCCTGCTCGCACCGAAGGCGTAGAAGGCCCCACCCACCCTCACGACCAATGATAGGCTGTGTTGTCAATCAAAAGTAACGGTTTGGCTGCAAGTGTTCCTGAGTCTCAAGCAGTGGCTGCCTCCCCAGGACTCGGTCTTCTTTTGTATTCGTTTTTGTTGTACTTTGAAAAAAAGTGGCAGCATGAGAGCTGCAGATCCATAGGAGACCGCGCTGCTTATAGATCGGCAGCCTATGGCACACACCGATAGGGTTGGCAAGTACGGACATGTGGCACTGTGACTGTCGCGAAAAGTGCAAAACTCACAAGAGCGGTCCATATGGTTGCCAGATAAGTGGATTTGGCCCCTTTAGGTATTGAGTGGACAGAGGTATGTATCCCAATGCTTGAGAAGGATCTCACATGCAGAGGAAGGTGATGACTGTAGCATTCAGGAGAGGCGAGCACGATCAAAGTCGGAAGCTGAAACATCTCACTTTATATTTTAAGAAATAACAGGTTGTTTTAGCTCTTAAAGCAAGAGTTAGATCATGCAGAGCTTGTGTCAGAGATCGGGTGCTTGTGGGGGGCACAGCGAATGTTTAATTCAGGTTCATGTCTTGAGAGCCCAGAAGTTCTATATTTCCCGGGACACTTTCATAAATTAGATCAATGGCAACTCGTGGAAATGTCTTGAGCTGAATTCAGGGAGGTGCAAGTAGTCAGTGTTTGTTTTACCACGGGAGGGAGGGCTCTGCCCATTGTCTGTGCTGGGGCAGCCCCGTGCTTTTTAAAGTGTTGATTAGTTTCTTCATCGTCATCATATAATTATCAGAAAAGATGAAGATGACATTTTCTGAACTATGTGATAGATTTGGAACCCTCAGGACATAGTAGATACGAGACCTCCACCTATGCACAAAGTTCCCTTTGGCTGGAAGTTCATCATTTAAACCCGTGTTGTACTCAAGGGGGCTTGTCCTTGGGGTTCAATGCCGACGGTTCGGAAGATATTTTGATAACAAGGGCTGCTCACATTTTACAGCTTTAGACTGCGCGCTGGGACTGTCTCTCGTGCAAGGAAACAGACGACACGTGTCTAACAATATAGAAAGGATGGGATACATGCTGCCACCACATGGTTACCAAAAGAGAGTAAAGGAATGCCTAATTAATTAGGGAATTTAAGCTATATTTTAAGTTCTACATTGCGAATTTGGGTGTTTTTTCTTGAAAATAGCACGAAAAGATTACTCTATTCACATATAGTGAAAGTATAAATGTATTCACTCCACGGCGTGGGAATGAGAACACTTGAGTGTCAGTGCCTATGAAAGTGCAGCAGATGGCGCTAACGTGCAGCAGAACGTGTTAAATTCCGCATACACGAAAGTAGAAATTAATGTATGCTTAAAGAGGATGAGGGCGACATCGTCCAACCAGTGGACCTTTCCCCGGCTGATGGTAGCAAGGCTCTCTCTATAATGAAGAACCACCTGCACCCGTCGACGTGTTGTAAGTGCCGGAGCCCAAAGTTTTGTTCAGAAGCCCGTGGCCGGCACTATCACGTCTTGGGCACCAAACACCAAAGCTGCGTAGTCTTTCCACCTCATTTCAATTTCATCCACCACAGACACCCCCAAACCTTTTATCTCACTCTTACAGGTTCTTTCTCCTCCCTTCTTTCACCCCATGTCACGTTTCTTTTTTAATTTCTTCCTTTTTCTTTTCCCCTTGCATGTTTTTCGTTTTCTTGCTCTGAGTCAAACACTGATGAGGGAATACAAGTGCCAGTCCACAAAAATGATTTCCGCTGAACCTCACCTCCAACTATAGGTTCAAGGTAAGTGCCTAAGTCATGGCATTTTGGCGGAGGACAGAGCAGCAAGGCACCCTGCTGCGCTGCCCTACGCCAAAGGGAAAGGGCTGGCGTCCCCCATATTTAAGCAACACGGGGGATTCCTGTCCTTTCTGACTGCACTGATGCCGTTTTGGCAGCCTGGTGCCAATGCAGACACCCTTACTCTATGGTGCAATTGTGCCTCTGTTGTAGGCAGTATTGTTTTTGTACAGGAAGGTGAATATTCCTGCACAAAAACAATCCTAAGAGATGCTTTCCTCTTTCTATGTGTGCTGAAGAATGCAGCACACATGGAAAGAGGAAAAAAATAGGAGAAATAAACATATTTCTCATCATTATGCCTCTTCTCTGGAGGTTTACATCACTTTGTAAATCTGGGGCAGCATCAAATTCCATAGGTGTTGCATGGAAAACCCGCAGCAACGCCTATGGAATACCTCCTGGGCACAGAGTATGGTGACGCAGTGATTTGTGCTGCGTCGCCTTACTCATGATTCATGAGACCACTCAAAGCCAGGCAGGGTGGCCACGCGTGGCTTCATAAATCTTTATGAGAGCCATACGTCAAGCATGCAAGACTCTACAGGATGCAAAAGTGAGCAGGGCTCTCATAAATAAGTCCCTAAGTACTGCCTGTGTCACGTAATTCCTCTTCTTATTCCCACCCCAAAAAAACAAGCATTGGCATAGCCAATAGATCTCACCTTTGGGACCTTGTAAGTGTTTAGCCATGCAACACTTGATGTTGTTGCACCAAGGATATTGTACTGGATAACTAAACACTTATTAGGTCCCAAAGGAGAGACTTATTGGCTATGACAATGCTTGTTTTTTTTTGTTAAAGGACAAGCAGTGCTATCAGGCTCTGGCTGCCACTTAGTCCACCACATCCCACATAGATGCTGCAGCCATCTTTGAGAGAGGTAGAGAGAAATAGAGAGAGGTAGAGACAGAGGTAGAGAGAGAGGTAGAGAGAGAGGTAGAGAGAGGTAGAGAGGTAGAGAGGTAGTGAGAGGTGGAGAGGTAGGTAGAGAGGTAGGTAGAGAGAGGTAGAGAGCTGTAGAGAGAGGTAGAGAGGTACAGAGGTAGAGAGAGGTAGAGAGAGGTAGAGAGAGGTAGAGAGGGACAGAGGTAGAGAGAGGTAGAGAGAGGTAAAGAGGTAGAGAGAGAGGTGGAGAGGTAGAGAAGTAGAGAGAGCGGTAGAGAGAGAGAGGTAGAGAGAGAGAGGTAGAGAGAGAGGGAGGTAGAGAGAGGTATAGAGAGAGGTAGAGAGAGGTAGAGAGAGAGGTAGAGAGAGAGAGGTAGGTGGGTGCATGCATCGGCCGGGGTGCTCGAGAGCCCTCGCCCGTGGTGGGGGGGTTAGAGTAGGGCCCGGCTTGTACAGCACAGCACAGCATCACAACGTGCGAATAACTGGATGTAATCTAAGTGACATCATCAAAGGGTCTGGAAAAGTATCTTTGTGCAAACAGCAATACAACTTGGTGCGTGTCTAGTGTACATCAGAGCATTGTCCACAACAACATCGAACAGTGCGTGGAAACTGAACCCCTTTCTACCCGAGCACCTGACAGGAGTTCGAACAGAAGGCCATGGCTGTGAACAGCAGCCTGGGAGGTTAATAACAGCACAAGCCACGAGTCACGTGGTGCTCTAGAGAATGCACACATCGAGTAAACAATCACCTTGCATTGTGATGTTTGTGTACCCAGCTGGAGGTTGACAACCTCGCCAGGGGTCACATGACCGATGTCTAGGCCTCTAGTAAAATCACAGAATCACAGCCGGTGCAGGCCTGACACGAAACACAGCCGTGAGTGTGAGGGAGGGAAGATGAGGCCTCAACAGAGGCACCACAGACCCACCGCTCCGTGCTTCCCGCCACAGCCGCCTCCGGGGCTGGCTGACAGCCTGGGGGCCTACAGCGATTATACTAGCTGCAAAGTATGCACGTGTTTATGTCTTCTGTACAGAATTTACCAGCACTTTGCAACGGTGTTGAAAATCATTTACCAGCACTTTGCAGCTATGTTGAAAATCTAGCAATGGACTGGAGATTTTCACTAGAAAATGACGTAGACCGTCATTGGACTGAAGTTTAACCCCAGGAAATGACCTAGACCCTGGTACTGCAAGAGCTGAAAAGGTCCAGTTTTCTCATTTATACACACACGTGTCTGCAGACGAGGAAACAGTGGCACAAGATATTAGGCGTTTCGCCCAAGATCACACACTTTGGCCAAGTGCCGCACTGCTATGGCGTCACATAAACAGGCAGAGAAAATGAGAAGACTCTTAAGTGGCAGAACACAACTTTCACTGCCACACAGAATATAGAAACAAACACTGCCAAAGCCAACAGATCTGGCTTTCTATCAGGGTAAATGTTTGCTAATAACCGGGCAATTTTGTGTTGCAAATAGCTGACCCAAAAAGGAAACCCCATAGTGAACGGATATCTTGGGAAGTAATATGGAAGCTGGGAAAAGGGTGCCTTTGTTGAACAGATGGCATTTGTAGGGTCAGATCCCCTCCCCCCCCCCCCTAGCGCCAAAAGTAAAAAAGATTACAGAGCGCCAAGCGAGAGTGAAACAAAAGAGTGTGCGTGCACACACGAGAGTGAGCAGCCCATCTGTTTTCAATTATCACGCCAGTGTCTGGGCACGATAATTCAAAATAGATGCCGCCCGTGCGGGTTACCGCAAGCATTAGGCCATGGGCGTCAACATTGGGACAAAAAGACGCCTTTGCCCAATTGCATTCTGTTTTTTTTACAAAGAAGCACACAAAGGCCAATAGAATGTCAGGATTTCAAGCACAAGCTTGCTCTCTTGTGCGCAAAGTGCTGGTCAGCTCCAAGAGGCCGTATCCTTAGAGAAGCGCATGCGCACTGCGCTAAAGCTCGACCTAAAAACGAAGTACAGCAGGCTCCTGAATACTGAGCAGAGAATATTCTCTATCAGGTAGTTTTTTTTTAGCACAAGGAGGCGCCTTCATTTCTGAATATTTGTCATTGTTTGCTGCAATAGAATTTAAATAAAAACGAAAAATACTGCCAGATTGGTGATAGTAGAGGAGAAAGCACTGCACTTCTCGCACTTGGCAACTTACTGCACATGGAGCAGCTGGCGCTAGAGGGCGCTGTGTGCATAACCACAACTGTAGCTATATTCAATGTGTTTGGAAATGCAACAATTGGTATCTTGCCAGTCCAGGTACAGTTTACCATGTATTATTAACTGCGTGGTATTTCAGTTATGAAGTTTCTTTTGCAATGCGGTTTACGAAGTTAAAGATTAACTGCAACCACCTTTGTTCGCTTTGTTCACACTTTAACGAATTATAATGATATATATCCCTGCCCAGTACTTAATTTGTTTTTAATTAAAATAAGTACTGGGCTGCGATTCCACATCACGAAGCTTCCGTCCACCATTCTACACTTCCTGCCTCCTTATCTCACGCTTGCAGGTTCTTTTTCACCACTGTTTCTCCCTTTGCCATTGTCTTTCTCCTTTTCCTGCCTCTATAACTCTTACTCAAGGTCAAAGGCTGATCATTAAAAAAAAAAAAACTATCCCCGAAAATGAATGCTGGTGGCCACTGCCGGCAACCACCGGCTCAAATTAACTACGGAAGCTGGTTATTGTAAGTATTTGTGGAGCTAAAGTGGAGAAATACCTATAAAACTGTTGGACAGTTCACTGCCGCCGCTCTGCACCAGGGACATTGACAGCAGGTGAAGGGCTAGGGTCCCATTCAACAAATGTATGCCAGGCTTGCAGTCTCCCATAGACGTATGCACCAAAGTGTGCATGCATGACACTTGCGCAATGCGCCAAAGTGTGCAGGTGTGAACCTTGAGCAAAGCACCAAAGTGTTCACGTGTGACACTTGCACTATGCACCAAAGTGTGAATGGGTGACACTTGCACAATGCACCAACGTGTGCATGCATAACACTTGAGCAATGCACCAATGTGTACATGCGTGACACTTGCCCAATGCACCAAAGTGTGCATGCGTGACACTTGCGCAATGCACCACAGTGCATGTGTGAACCTTGCGCAAAACACCAAAGTGTGCATGCATGACACTTGCACAATGCACCAAAGTGTGCATACATGTGCACAATGCACCAGTGTGCATGCATGACACTTGCGCAATGCACCAAAGTGTGCATGTGTGAAACTTGCGCACTGTACCAAATTGTGCATGTGTGACACTTGCGCAATGCACCAAAGTGTGCATGTGTAACACTTGCACAAATCAACAGATTTGAAAACAGGTTTTTTTGCAGTCAGTGTTATTTTTTATTCACCGGTCACTCTGTAAAATGTTTTTGCTGCAATTCAAGTATTATTTCATACAGGTTCCAGAAAGATTCTGGAGCAGTGCGCTCCGTATACAGAGGAAACCATGGAGGAGTGCGTACCGTATACAGAGGGAGCCACAGAGCAGTGCACTCTGTATACTGCGGAAGCCGTGGAGCTCCATATCCCGAGGAACCTGTGGATTTGTGTGCTCCATACACAGACGAAGCCGTGGAGCGCTGTGCTCCATACACAGAGAAAGCCGTGGAGTTGTGTGCCCCATACACAGAGGAAGCCGTGGAGTTGTGTGCTCCATACACAGAGAAAGCTGTGGAGTTGTGTGCTCTATAGACAGAGGAAGCCGTGGAGTTGTGTGCTCCATACACAGAGAAAGCCGTGGAGTTGTGTGCCCCATACACAGAGGAAACCGTGGAGTTGTGTGCTCCATATACAGAGGAAGCAGTGAAGTAGTGTGCTCCATATACACAGAAAGCCGTGGAGTTGTGTGCTTCATACTCCGAGGAAGCCGGGAGATCCATAAATTGAGGAAGCCATGTTGCAGAGAGCTGCAGATATTAAGGGAGGTGTGGACCTTGGAGCAGTGTAATGATGGGTATATTAATGAAGCCTTGGAAGAGAGTCCTGCGGATATCAAGGGAGTGATCTTCAGTGTGCTTTGGATATTAAGCATGTTATGTTATGATATTTCTTATAAAGCGCTCGTACACCGAGTGGTTTCTAGGCGCTGGATTCAAGAAGCTTTCCTGGAGCCACATGAGTTAGTCGTAAATAGAGTCTAGTTATAAACTTGGGTAAATAGCCTGGTCTTGAGTAATCTACAGAATCTAACAGATTCAGTGCAAGTTCTTATATGTAAAGAGAGAGTGTTCCAGAAACCGGGGGCCGGTACTGCAAACCTGCAGCCACCTATTTGTTTCCGTTTGTAGGAAGGAATGACTAGGAGGTTCTTATGAGCCGAGCGTAAGCTCAGTGCAGGTAAATATTTCTGAACAAGTCTGGATAAAAAATTTGGGCTGGTATCATACAAGGTTTTAAAAATGAGGCAACCAACTTTAAACGCGCATCTTTGCAGGATGGGAAGCCAGTGTAGCTCTTTCATAGTGTGGGATATATGTTCCCATCTGCGTTGTTGGAATATCAACCTTGCTGCCTGGTTCTGAACCATCTGCAATCTTTTGGTGTGCTGTGTAAGACTGGGCTCCAGACATTGAGGGACCTACGGAAGTAGCCCACACTAGACATGGAGGGACCCATTGATGTAATGAATACTAGATATTTCTAGATATTCATGTCAGCTGCATTCCTGAGATGTCAAGGGAGCTATGGAAGTAACGCTTATTGGATATTAAAGAAGCTGAGTGACTGGATTTTAAGTGAACTGTGCCAGCACCACAATCGTTATATTCATGAAGAAGTAAGAAAAAGAATTTGCGTGAGGCTGGAATTATTAAATTCGCCCAATTACTTTTACCGAATGTGGGAGGGACATCAGGCTGCAGGGACCCGGGTTTCTCTGCTGTCATGTGAGGAGCGGCTTGTCCACGCAATGCCAACAGCTCAGCCCAACCATCTCCTCTCAGTTCATTGCTCCCTGAAGTCCCACCCTGGGGCTTTCAGGAGGGGAAAGGCAAAGCATCTGGGCATTGCAAGAATAGGGTTACAGGGCACTTACAAGATACAGCTGCACTGAAAGGGGGCATTAATCCATTTTGTAAAAATGTTTTATTTGTAAACATAGCTAGTTTTTCACAAAGTAAAGTGAGCACACTTTTTGAACAAAAACGCACAAAGTTGCGAGCCGTAAAGCACCGCCCTAGTTTAAAGTAAGCCGTGTAAAAACTTGTCCTCCGAACTGGCTTAACTTGTTGCCAGCAGGACATTCCCAGCCTAGTCTAGAAACAAGAACACATTGTCTCAAGTGTGGCCTGGTCACAAGCTTGTGATTCAATGTAACGAAAATAAAACAAGGAAATAAAAGGAAACTCAATCGGGCAGTTTCTCCATTTCAGTTATGTTGCAATTACCCATAAAACAAGCAGCTGTTACTGTCCAGAGGAAGGTTGGGGGCTCAGTGAAAAAATGGGAGGGAGTTTAGAGCCAAGAAGCCTGAGCATTGGGTGAGGGAGCTGGGGATCCGGCAGATAGCTTGGGGTAACTGCACAGATGTGAGAAACCTAGACAGCCATGGAGGAGGACCTGGGCAGAGATGAGGGGGAGGCTGGGAAGAGAAAATGGGTGGCTGGTCAAAGAAAAGGGGGCGGAGTAGAGAACTCGGGATGACTAGCATAAAATGTGGATGAGCTAGGCAGAGAAGAAAAGATTATGGACAGAGAAGACATGAACGAGGCAAAGAAGAAAGTAACTCTACAGACAAGAAGGGAGCTGGAAAATCAAGAATGGGGCAGAGAAGAGAAGCTCGGAGAGACTGCGTAGAGATGCTAGAGCGAGAGACAGAAAAGAGCAGCATACTGTGTTGCACAGTCAATGTCTGCTTCCAAAGACATAACTATGTATTTGGGTTTAACTGGCTTCCATCCCAAGATCTCACAGTGCACATTTAAGATAAACAATAGTTAAGTTCTCACTGCTCTTGCAAATTCCACTTTGATCAACAACGGGTCACAAATGATTGCTATTGTTTCAAAATGAGGGTCATAGTGGTCTGGGCATTAAAAGAAAGCAATGATGAACCTCACTTCTAATGTGATACAGGAAAGAAATTACATGTATAGACCAGGTTTTATTATTAAAAATGGCTGATTACGGAAAGGAGTGTGGGTATGCAACTAATGCATTCTCAGGGTCTGCTTACACTGGTGTCCTCAGCCTTGGAAGCAGCTGACTCTTTCCCACCACTTTATCACCTGGTTTACTCAAATCTCTTAACTCTTATGTTTCAAACATGCACATTTATTATCTACAGTTTTCAAGCCTGACCTGGAGTGCAAAGGACTGCCTTAGCCTGGTTCCAATCTTTGTTGATGAACTACATCGATCCACCCCATAGATCAAGCTGGATTCTCATTTATCTGCAACACTAATTGTGGGATCCCACGAGGGACGTCGTTCGCCAGACCTCTTTAAAATGGACATGGTCTATTTGGAGCCATTCTGGAAGACTCCAAATGATTGTCAGTGGCTGACATTAATGGACGCATTCCATGCATCTTTTCTTTGTTCTTCTCAGTGTGCCAGACAGGAAGCCTATACGATTGGCCATCATTTATAACTGGATGATAGCCACATTTACATCAAGTTAGCAGAGGGACCAGAAAAATGCCATCAAGTGTCCAGCTGCCTTAAAGATGTCCACAACCAAATGGCTCAATAGGCAGGCTCAAAGGGGTCTCCTCTGGACCAGCGCGAATCCACTGAACCGTCTCCGCCCACTTCAATCTACTATCACCTCCAACTTCACGGATTCCCGCCAATCCCTGACCTTCCACATACAGTTACTCTGGTGCTCACTATCGACATGGCACAGCTGGACTCTAGTCATGTTTTCACCTTGGCCTTTCAAAGAACGCTCTTGCCAAAGTTCATTTTATCAAAGACCACCCTGCTCAGCTGATATTCAGTCTGTGATGACGGACTACATCACCCCTACTCTCAAGGCACTTGATTGGCCACAATCCATGACAGTTACCAATTCAAGATGCTGTACCTGGTGACGGAGTCCCTAGATACTTCACTAAGAGTCCAATCGCGCATACTGAGAATTAAGATCGGCCACTCTGAACATTTCATCATCTTCCCAGCTAAGTACAAAAATACCTGGCTACAGACTTCTGTTTATTGGACAAATGCTCTAGGAGTACACCTCAGATATGAAGAAGGCCTCCTCTAGTATTCAGCACAGTCTAAAGAAACATCGCAACTTGTTTGTATTCAAGTAGTAACACATCTGTGCAACCTTGCTGTCCACGTACTGCCTGTAGCTGTATATTAGACCCTAGTCAGTGTCCACTCATAAGATGGCTACGCTGAGGAGTTACTGTTGTCAACTCATCTCTGGACAACACTTTCCACTCCTTCACCAAGCAGCTTTCAGCATCCGTACCATGAACAGTGCTCCATTCTTCACCTCTCAAAGGTAGACAAAAGGGTCAGGCAGCACTCACAAAAATCTAAAAGAAATGCAAGTAAACACAGAGCTACAGGCCAAACTCATTAACTGATTGATGGAAATCACCCCAAGTTGTAGGAAGTCTCCCTGAACACTTCACTTCCACAGAAAGATACTTTCATGACTAGAGAAAGAGAGAAAGAAGGAAAGCGAGAGAGAGAGAGAGAGAGAGAGAGAAAGAGAAGACGAGCGGAAGGCAGACACCCACAAAAAAACAGATAACTATGCAATACTCAGAGGTTAAACTAGCTCCGAGACTACAGTAAACTTTTATAAAAAGGAATTGTGAAGATGATTCATGATGACAAGAGCTACCACGATAGAAACCAATGAAAGAAACAGGAACTAGGGACATGGGGGTGCTCAGGCCTGTAAATTGCAGTAACCCAGAGGTGGAGCAAGTACATATTTTGCGCTAGTAAGAAATAAAGTTCCCAAGGTGTCTACTGATAGCCTATTCCCAATGGGAGATCATCAGTCAACGAGCTGCCTCCTGGCACCTCAAGCCTCGAAGCAAATAAAATACAATGACAAACGTTTCAAGCATCAAGTGAATTAAACCCAAAAGGTCACAAACTCTCATAAGGGAAATCGCCCGCTCCTCCAAGGAAGAATTTATATTCGCCCCATTCCATTACACTCTGCATGTGCCTGGTCATAGAAAACTGGAATCCACCGGTGTATGAACATTCACACTAGCCCGCTACTCTCATACCCGTCAAACCATGACGAGGTGCTTGGACCATGGCCAGTCTACTCTGTAAATGAAGTAGCTGCCTGGGAAGCCTGTACGCCTAGTTTGCCAAAGTTTGTAATCCTTGCTCAGACCCAGTCTTCCTTAACCCACACCACCTCAACTCCCAGGAAATAATTTCACACAGAATCACTTTTACATGTTCCATTTTTTATATTTTCACTTTATCCATTTCGCTTATTTTTAATACGTATACCAATATCACTACACCTCTCTCAACGCGAAGGCCACTTCGGCCAAATGCAGAAAAATTTGAAAACAAAGAAAATCCGCACAGAAAGCGAGAGATGCATTTATAAGATTAAACTCTTTGTGGTGGAAAAATAAGTGACATGGATCTGGACAGGATGCAAAGTAGGAGCATGAATTAGTTGTTTCTAAGATATTTGTATCGCAAAAAAAAGGCAACTAAAACGTTTTTAAAGACACTTTAAAAAATATTTAACTATTTACGTGGCATGAAAAGTGCTTTGCTGCTTCTGTGGACCCGGCTTGTGCTATATAAATATCGCCAATTAGAGAAACAATTAAATTAACCAAATAAAGACTTTAGTGTGATGTTAGAGACTTATGATTGTTCACTGAGATGACCATACAATTTTTTTTATGCACTGAAGGTTTGATAATGATACTTAAAATGTTATTTTTGTTAACATCATATTAAAACAAAAAAGTGCTCTATAAAAGTTTACCGCCAGTAATTAGGGTAAAATATAAAATAGATTTGTATAGCCCCAGTGAATGGCAAAACCTTATATCATATGTAAACTATGATTCATTCAGAATGTACAGAATCAGCATCGCGATAAGCACTGAGGATCGCACTCCCACACTGCTCATTTGTGCACGCCGCAAAGGAAATGGCCAAGTGCGAGTGGCCTAGCCTGAGGCTCCTCGTGCAAACAAGGAAAATTTACTTTTCCCCCTAGTTTTAAGAGTACAAAAAACAATCATAATAAGGGCTATTGGTAGCTATCCCCCTACCTCGTGCCTTCTGACAGGCATGCTGTGTGTGCAGACCACGCGGAAAGCCTCTTTCCACACCAGGTATTCAGCATCCTGATGTGTGTAACGATATGAGGACTCGTACATATGCATTGCACACTGAATGAATTAACTAACAGGCACATGCATCAAGAAAAGCTTTTGCGAGTCCTTAATTGCGAATATTAAGGAATCGCAATTAAGGACTCGCAAAAGCCTATGCATGTAGGAATCGCTATTAAAATAGAGATTCCTTAACATTCATTAATTGCGACTCACAAATTGCGAGTCGCTATTAATGAATGGCTTCCCATTCATTCCTATGGGCCTCCAGGCCCATAGGAATGCATTGGAGATTGCGGGAGCAATTTGCGAGTACCAGTAGGTACTCGCAAATTGCTCCCGCAATTTCTAGGGTGCAAGGGTGTCAAAATGACACCCTATTGCACCCATGTATTTGAACTCTGCACACATGTTGCATACACACATGCTCTAAGGGCATGTGTGTGTGCAACATGAAACTTAGAAAAATGCAAATAAGTGCCTTTTTCTCAGTTTTAGCAAATTACCATGAAGTCCAGCTTCATGGTAATTTGCTCCCGCTAGTAGCGAAATCGCTATTTTTTAAACTTTAATGCATTGCATTTAAGGAATCTCAATTAGGGATTCCTTAAATGCAATCGCTATTTAAGGAATCGCTATTTTGAGATTCCTTAAATTGCGATGTTTGCATTTGGGATGATGCATCCCAAATGCAAAAATACCGGTCGCAAAGGGGCAGATTCTGAGAATCTGCCCGTTTGCGACCGGTTTTGTGGTTGATGCATGTGCCTGTAAATGTGATGCCAATGTACCCAGCCACAATGTATCCTCAAGCTGATATTCTAAACTTACACAACCTGTGCATGGATGTACAGACTGAGTAAGGGAGTGTTTGGTTTTAAGTTGAGTTGATCTGTAAGTCTCACTACGCTTTATTCTATCTCACTATGCTATATACTTCTATGTGTCTCACCACACTATAGTTTCCTGTGTGTCTCATTCTACGTAGCTTGGCTTTCTGTAACTACCTGGGCATGTAGCATGAAGATATAAGATGCACAGAAACGTTTTGAGCTGCAAGAAACAACCCTGAGTAAATAATACAAAAAATCAGTTACTGTTATATGATATCAGTCCCAAAAATCCATAGATTAATTACTTTGCTCTGGCTTAAATTTGCATTATTTTCTGGGTATATCACTCCACACATTTCTTGTCTTCCAAGGATTATTGCACTGGTATTTTGTCCATACCTCTGGAGAGACCCAGACCTGTTCTCATCATACATTTAAGAGAGATCCCAAGTTTCCGACATGCACAAGTAGGAATCATAGCCGGTCAAAGTTTAAACTTTGAATTCTGAGACTTTTAGTTGGATAAAAAGACTACAAATCCAAGAAAACCTGTATGCATGAGGTGCTCATGCATGGACCTGGGAATCTTCAGAGTTCTGATACTTCCAGTTTGACTACGAAAGATAAAAGCTTGTTGGTCTACAAAGGTTTGTTTGCATTTTATGTGCAGAAATAGTTTTGAATTACGCGTCATGTAATGTAGACCCATCGGTTTCTAAAACATTCTCGCTGCTTGAGTGAAGAGCGAGCCATCAGAGGGGACAGGGCCTATAGCAGGCGGAGCTTCAAAACCCTCACATCCATGGAGGGACATTGGAGGGGGATCCTTGTGGTGAATGGGCCGGGGTTATCTGTCAAGCCTTCCAACTCCTAACCCTTCCCAACCGGGAGACAAAAGATTTCTGAAGCCACCTTCCCTGTCCTTGGAAGGTTTCCAAATCTCTAATGGATCTATTAAAGGCACCATCCTCCATATGCGAGCAGAAAAATGGTTCTGAGGCAAACAGATCGCTACACATAAAGGAGAAGGGACGATTTAGGATTTAATACAACATGGGGGAGATTAGTGTGGTACTGAATGTGTCAGAGACAGTCGTTGGGTAGAGGCTGAAGAATGGGGGGGGGGGGGGAGTCATTGAAATAGATACAGAGAGCTAAATGATAAACAGGAAAACAACCAAACGCCAAAGCAACCCATATTCATTCATAACATCCTAGCTCACCTTCATGGAAGACTTCAGCTCGCTGGCATCGTACTGCGGGTGTGTCTTCAACAAACCCAACATCACCGTCTCCAGGTTACCGGACAGAGCAGACTTCAGTGCTGAGTTTAGGTCCTACCAGAGAAGAACAAACGAGAAAAAGATCCACCGTCAATCAACTTACAAGGTGTACAGCCCTACATTTCAAAAGCCTATGGGTTGACTGAGGCCAAGACATGTTATTGGACCGATCACCAGAGCACACTTGAGGAAGGAGCAGGCATGCCCTGCAGCATTCGGAGAGGAAACTGAGAAACTTGGCCAGCTGATAGGTTTACTTTAAGGAAAACATGCCAATACTCTGTAGGCACAATATATAAATGTGAGAATGATTGGCGTCACAGACATTTACAACATAGATGTTTGTCGCCAGCATACACCCGTATATCACTCCAATATAGTGCTATACATTTGAGGTTGTGATTGATCAGATTTATAATGTGCTGTATTGATAGATTACTTAGGCGCCATTACATGTGCATTTTTCTTGTCAATTGGTTCTTATTTCGGTTAATCTTGGTCAATGTGACAAAATGATGACACACCTGACAAGAGGATGCCATCTGCGTCTCTTAGATGTTATCGGACTCATTAGCATAAATGTCACTCCTGCTCGCTGGTAGGCTTGGAAAGGATGCATGCTATTGGCCCATTCCATGCAGCACCAGAATCTCTAAGATACCACGTTTTGTTCTGCAGTTAATTGGGTACATTTTCTACAGGCCATTGACTTGTCAGTCTGCTGATTGGTGCAGCATCCGTCCTAGACCTGCATAAATGTCCTGGAGTTTCAACCTTGGGTCTGAAGAAGGCAGTAGCGGTGGAATTCTTGCAAGTTCCTTCCCTGAGCCATAACCCCTGCCCCTAGAACTAAGCCAGGCATATGAAGCCAAGCAATGGGGAATGCCTAACTCCACGGGCGGGGGCTCAGAGTGAAACTAGCTGAAGCCTAGGAAGGGGGGTAACATATGTAGAAGAGGAGATAGGTCTAAGTCCCAACCGGCTGTTACCCAGATAGAAGGCTGGTGTTTCGTGCTCAAATATTTACTTATTGCCTTTCACAGGGGTTCAAATCACTTTGGTAAAATTGGAGAATAGGAGCAGCTTCCTTAACCTATTATACGTAAGAAGGGCCTGTGTGCGGGAACAACCAGGTATAACTTGCATCCTTAAAAGGACCCTCGCAGGCTAGCTGTGAATTATTTTTGGAACAGCAAGTCTCCAAAGAGCTCTTTTTTGGATGTTTTAATCCAGAAGATAAAAAAATGGGGGGTGGTATCATTGGGGAACCTGAGCACTTGGTATGAAGCAAAACAAGCACTGGCAAAGCTAATAGGTCTTGCCATTGGACCTATTGGGTTTGCCATGTGATCAGCTGCTCTTAGCACTGCTGGTGAGTGCTGCTGTAAGTTGGTAATGTACTCCATGTTCAGGCCATGCACATGGATATGTGCTACATGGCAACCATGGCTAGGTAGGTTGCAAAGGATATTGCAGCACTGGATGGCCAACCAATAGTGTTATCTCCCACTTATAGATGCGCCTCGTCATCCTAGGTTCCTAGGGTCCAAGAAGACAGTTGGCCTACAAGACGTAGTCAGCATGATTTGATACCGCCGTATACTTTGCGTTGTGTTACTTCCTGCAGAAACAGGTAAACGGAAGCTTGTAGCAGTGTCCTGTGAAGGAGTAAACTCCACTTACAGGTACATTGGTGGGTGGGTGTAATCTTTCACTTTTGAAATTACTCATTCTTTTGTTTATCCCTCATGTGCCTCTTATCTCCTCCTACATCATGCCTCGTGTTAACACCTATTCTACATCCTAACAAACCTAAGTTCCCCTTTTACCATACGCCAATCCGGTCCAGCCAAGCTGGAGATGTGATTCAAACGGCATAGTGGCCCCATGACCCAATGTCACCAGGGTGACTTTCAACCATCCATGGTTTTTCAGCCAAAAGCACTAGCCATACTGTTATTTTTCTATCTGTATTTATCAAAGGGAAACTAGAAGGTCTAGCATGCTCAGTCAGGCACAAGTTAAGCGTCACTTTGACGACACAGGGACAGTTGACATCTGTGGACTCAGATCGGACACCAGTCTGCTCAGCAGTTACCAACCATGGTGCATCTTGAAGCATAGGTGGCATGGTGCATCTTGAGGCATAAGAACCATGATGCACCTTGAAGCATATGAACCATGGTGCATCTTGAAGCATAGGAACCATGCTGCATCTTGAAGCATAGGAACCATGATGCATCTTGAAGCATAGGAACCATTGTGCATCTTGAAGTACAGGAACCATGATGCATCTTGAAGCATAGGAACCATGGTGCATCTTGAAGCATAAAAACCATGGTGTATCTTGGAGCATAGGAACTATGCGGCATCTTGAAGCATAGGAACCATGGTACATCTTGAAGCATAGGAGGCATGGTGTATCTTGAGGCATAAGAACCATGGTGCACCTTGAAGCATAGGAGCCATGGTGCATCTTGATGCAGAAGAACCATGGTGCATCTTAAAGCATAGGAACCATGCTGCATCTTGAAGCATAGGACGCATGGTGCATCTTGAAGCATAGGAACCATGGTGCATCTTGAAGCATAGGACGCATGGTGCATCTTGAAGCATAGGAACCATGCTGCATCTGGAAGCATAGGACGCATGGTGCATCTAAGCATAGGAACCATGCTGCATCTTGAAGCATAGGAACCATGGTGCATCTTGAAGCATAGGAACCATGGTGCATCTTGAAGCATATGTACCATGGTGCATCTTGAAGCATAGGAGCCATGGTGCATCTTGATGCATAAGGGCCATGATGCATCTTGAAGCATAGGAACCATGCTGCATCTTGAAGCATAGGACGCATGGTGCATCTTGAAGCATAGGAACCATGGTGCATCTTGAAGCATTGGACGCATGGTGCATCTTGAAGCATTGGAACCATGCTGCATCTTGAAGCATAGGACGCATGGTGCATTTTTAAGCATAGGAACCATGCTGCATCTTGAAGCATAGGAACCATGATGCATCTTGAAGCATAGGAACCATGGTGCATCAAGAAGCATAGGTACCATTGTGTATCTTGAAGCATAGGAACCATGCTGCATCTTGAAGCATAGGAACCATGGTGCACCTTGAAGCATAGGTACCATTGTGTATCTTGAGGCCTAAGAACCATGGTGCACCTTGAAGCATTGTACCAAAAGAATGTAGATGGAGAGGGCATGTGACTTACCTTTTTGGTTCGCCTCTGATAGCAGAATGCAATATCTTGCCTCTGTGCATTGCTGCGGTTTGTCAGGATGTTAACGATTGTGACCTCGTCCACACCTAGGAAAGAACACAAACAGCTAGGTTAGTTAAAAAGGAACATTCTGAACAACCAGTCCAGGGATATCAAACATTAGTTCCTTTGGGTGAGATGCAGGCGATCCATACCAGATTTCAGTATTTCCAGAAGATCTGGCATAGGTCGGTCTCCTTCCCATGGGACACCACAGGACACAAGGGCAGTCCTACTGTATGTGTTCCCGAAGGCAAAGTAAGATGCGCAGAATTCACCCTGCGACCAGAGATCACTGTGGCCGGTGGCAGAACCCATTCAGATACCTCACCAAGTAAGAGCTGAGCCATTCCAGCAATGGGGGGTCTTTGTGGGGACATTTAGCAGGGGACACAGTCGGAGGCTGTGAGCAGCATAGCTGACAGGCCTTATAGCAGATGTATAATCACATTACAACCACTCACCATGGATGTGTTGCTGCTTGTGCCCTTCAGGCCCCATAGATCTTTCTGATTTTGGACATTGTCATGATTCCCACACACACCACATGTGCCACATGTGGTGCGTGTAGGAATCACAACAATGTTGAGTGAAAAGAGCAGGTCTCAGAGAGTGGTACATTTCAATGCCAGCACAATGCGCCTTTGCGTGTCCTTCCTTTGTAAAAGGTTCGTCCCAGATACAAGTACAGAACGGAAGCAGATACAGCCCACTCTCAAGTTATGCTCCAATAAAATGTGTTTTAGTAGAAAGGATTGCATATGCAAGAATGGAAAGAAGTTCAATTGCCTTACGTACAAACAACCAAAACACTTTCATTAAGGAATTAGACCAGAGTATTTCCAGAGTTATTCTCATTGTGGTCAGGTGCTGAAGCCAAGACTACAAAGGGTCCAACCAGAACTGACCATACTCATAAACGGGGGACTTCTCAGTACTCAATGTGGAGCTGGGAGGGAAGAAATGAGTAAAGGCCGAGGTGAAAATAAGATGAAGACAGAGAGGTGGGAAGCAGTGTTCAAGATGTAGGCCCGTTGTAGCCAGACTGAGAAAATGACCAGCCCAAGGGCGGCTGAAACAAGTATCCCATGCCAGTGTTATATACAGCACGTGCAGAACCCAAGAATTTTAATTCCAGACCTTTACGGCATCCAAAACGGAATATACAGAGGCCTTAGGAAACTCCAGGGGGTAGCTGGGCCTTGGACTCTGGTACTACTCTCAGGTGGCCGCCACAGAGGAGCGTGACCAGCCAAAAAATAATCTGTGAAGGGAAGAAATTGCCAGGGACCAAACTGAAAGAAACAGGATAGAACACTACACTAGCTCATGAACAGCATTGAAGGAAAGGACACAGAGAAGCCTTTCTATGGTCTTGGTTACCCTGATCCTAAAGGGTTTCTTGAAGGCAGGCTTTCACATCGGACCAAGGTGACTAATGCAAAATAAAGGGTTCAGCGATGAGAAAAAGGCTTTAATGTTGAAAATGGTCTCAATTAATTGAGAAAAGGCAGAAGAATGAATAAACTGGAAATAAAGTGCAGTCTTCAGAGCCTGTAAAGTCCATCCAATCATTGCATTCTCTTTATAATTCAAATAAAAATAGGCACAAGCCCAATGTACCCCAAAAGAATGTGTAGTGTTCCCCTTCCCACACTAGTGCCCTCATGTTGTGGTGAGCCTGCCACAGTCCCCATCTACGCACACACGCACCGAAGGAAAGAAGCCATTGTACTATGTGCATAAGGCAAACCCCCAGTTGGCCCTTCGCTGCACACGAGATGGCATCTGTACTTTAGGGGAAACAGATTAGCCTACTGCAGAATATTCAGCAAACGACAACAGCTGTTTTGTCTGCTCACGTCAACAATACTTCATGTAGTAGAAGTGAATGGAAAGTCAGAGGCACCGAGTCTACACACAGATCAAATTTTTCAGTCCAACAATAAATATGAATGAATAATTTAAGGACTACAAGCAGCCTATTAGCATCCATGGCAACCCATGGAGAGAGACTGCAGACTCATGGCTCTTTCTCCTGAAAGTCATTTAAGGTGCTTCCGGGAAGGATCTTCCAAAGGGCAAAAGCCGAGCACTTCGGTTTTGCAGTCCTCGAGGCAGTTGGACAAAAAGACACACAAATGATGGACAGAATGCAGAACAAATCAAACATTCACCCCCAGTCAAGAGGTCTGGGTTAAATCCATCACTCTTTTGCTGACCATGCCACCCCAGTTTAGAGCCAGACATAAGCATATCAGTCTTCACCCTGTTCCGCATGGGAACAGTCCAGCCCGAATGGCCAAGCCAGGCCCTCCCTGGACCAGAAACAAGTATCCTAGGGCCAGTTTTGGGGAATCAGCTAGGCTAGCTTGAATCCAGTGGCACAGTGAGCCCGGAAGCCACGTCTGGGCATACCCAGTGCACTTAGGGACAAGCAAGGACAAAACAAAAATGTAACACTCTTTTTCAATTGTGAGGAAGGGAATATGTTTTTGGCAACTTCGGTCTGGTCCATGTATTATCGTGTAAAGTGAAAAAATATGTTTTCATTGAAGCAATAGTTAATAGAAAAAGGTAAACTTAAAATCCTCTACTTTTCTACGAAATGTTACAAGGAAAACCAAAAGAACTTCATTGCCCGAAGCAGCTGACAAAGGATCTCTGTCAGATCCACTAGGTTACACTCCCCATGCAGTAGGTCCAAGGGATCGCTCTTCAGCACATGGCTGTAGGCGTGACATGGTAGGTAGGTGACGCCGCTGTCCATAAAACGTTCCTTCAGAATGTAAACAGAAGTAGGTCTCAGGGTGTTCTTCTGAGGGATGCACGGATGACTGAGATGAGAATGGGTCAATGTAGGTGATGGGAATGATGTAGTGTCGGAATAGAGAGTGCACCTGAGATGCACAGACCTGCCGGTAAGTGTCTAACCCATGGAGCGAATCTAAGGGGTTTGTGGATCCTGGGAGGATAGGGGCAGACAAAAGAGAGTCCATGCCTCAGCATGGCATGTATAGAGAGCTCGGGTCCTAGCGTCAGATTCAATACAGAGCATATCTGGTTAGAAAATCGAGCAGGCTACAAGATAACCAGAACATGAACAAAAGAATATGATTGCGCAATGTGATGGCAAAGTGGTTCCCCTCAAAGATGCACACAGGCCAAAGGGTTACACAAGAGAAATAGCACCACTCTTCCGTGTGCCTTTTTGCACCTTTACAATCTAGGACTATGACAAAGAGTGCACTGCCGTCACACACTTTAAGGAACTATATAGGGAATGTGGCAACAATACAACCCAAATGTACTTACCACCAACTCCTCGCAACTTGGTGACAACTACCAAAAGATATCTGGGTCCTGAGGGCTTACAGTATATGTCAGAGTGACATTGACATCAGCCTGGTGACAACCCCCAAAAGATATTTGGGTCCTAGGAGCTTACAGAATATGTCAAAGCGACATTGACATCAACCTGGTGAACACTCCCAAAGCATATTTGGCTCCTGGGGACTTACAGTTGATGTCCGAGTGAGTCATCTTGGTGGTGCCTATGGTCGTGGTCCAAAGGAAAATACTATTAAAGATCGACTTCTGGACCCACCCATCGGATGGCGCCGTGATGCACAGTATTGCAGGTTTAATATAGGTCCATGCAGCAAAAAACATGTATTTTTGTATATTCCTTTCTAGCCCACCTCCATTTTGGAAGAATTTTGAGGCCTCCTAGCAATGAAGACCTACTGAAGTGCAAAGAGGCCATCATTGTGTTACCAGGGGTCCAAGTGACCAGTTTCACAGTTTTTCAATGTCAGACGAAAAAATATGTCCATCAGAAAAATGAATTATAGATAGAAAAAGCTATAGGAAGGATAGTTCTTATTTATTTGAAGCTCTGGAAATACGTAAAGTAGCAAGTTCAAGATTGTAAACAGGACCAGCGCTTTGCTTGCGGGCGAGCATGTTTATGTCCTCCATTTTAACTTCTGCAGCCAATAAACTGTGGGTTCTCTGAATGTAAGCATCACTGCTGCATTAAAAGGGAATGTGTCCCTCATTTAGAAATGAGTGCTACATACGCACATTAACATCACCACCTGGTGTTAACCTAGGTTTATGCTCTAATTTAAAACACAGGTAATACCTCACAGGTACCAGTCACTTATTCTGCGTGTCTTCCCCACGTTTTGCAACCAGACTTTTATCGGGTGGTAATCATCTCAGAATTCTTGCTTAAATTCGCCTCCACGGTACGATTATGTGGTAACCGGCGCATTTCTACCAATCTGGTGCCTTTTCTCTGCTCTTTCAATTGTCATTATTCGTAATCTCCCCTTCTCCAATTAAAACGAGCCTGTCCGCATTTAGATGAAGGGAAGTGAGAGGAGCCTGGAAGCCCAGGAGGGCAGCGCAGCTCTTTCATCCACACTGGATGTAAAGTGAAATCACATCTCTGGCACCGAGTGCAAGCCGTGGGCCTGCCAGGAGGAAGGCGCTGCCAACACGCCCTGGCCTGGGACGGGAACAGGATGCTGACTCAACAAGGGTGTGGAAGGACAGCTCTGCAATCAAAAAACAAATCTGAGAGGGGAAAAAACATGATGTCTCATTGTGGGGTGTTTAACCACAGTATTGTGGAAACAGGACTTAGGTTTAGGGGTGGTAGATATCAGAGCCACCTAGATAAGCCATAAACACACATGCAGCGCATGGCACTACAGATTACACAGGCTCATTGTGCTGAAAATAGCAGCTTTCGCCGTTGATCAGCCCAGTGGAAGGCTTCAAACAGCAGCGCACAGGATGGTTTTACTTTACCATGTACCTGAAAACCAAACAGGATAACTCTAAAGCACCTACATCCCTGGGCCTGGGTGACATGGCACAGGATGTGCCCAGGGCTGGGGAAGGGGTGCTTGGCCTGAGGCTGGGAACGGCCTGTGTGGACCCTGCACCTGGCTGCCACCAGACGCAGACGTGTTAGGAGTAGCATGGGAGGGGCAAGCAGCTGATGGCCTAGCTAGCCCTCCTGTCTACAGACCCTCAGCTGGCTGCCCCGGGTAGCCGCTCTGGGCTTCTTGCAACCAGCCCTAGTTTCCAGGAAGCAGTCCGGGCAAGACGTCTCCCACTGCTTACCAAAGTGTCCTCTGCCAGCCTTGGGGGTGGGTGGGGTCTCACCGCTGGGTCTAGTTCCAGCAGTCACTCAAACTAGAGGCGCATTGGTGAGCTCAAAGACAGCCACAACACCTCTGCCACTTGGTGGGACAAAGCAAAGCACCCCTGTATCTTTCTTTTGTCATAGAGTCCTGTTGCAGAGTGACATGTCAATCAGCACTCAAAAAATGAAAAAGCACTGAGCACCTGGAGATGCCATAGCACGGAGACAGGAAACGTGAAGAGTGTCCGGAACATAAGGTGTCCACCTTTCAGCAGCGCAAAATGTTGAACTGCACATTCCCGGGACGTACAAGTGAGGGATCCCTCGAGGCTCTTCCCGCTATCTTTCATGCATACATCTAACCACTGGTAGAAACCGTTCGAGTGCACAGAGATAACTGTTACATGTGCATTAGATGTTCCATTACAAGTACGAAATTACTTCCGGGTCAGACAGGGATATCTCACAGAGACGCTTGGTATATACCGTGCAAAAACACACAAGCTACTCTGATTTTTTACAAATTGTGAGAATGGAGTTAGTCGAGCTTGAAGGATGCTGAGTTGAGTCGTTTTTCTCTGAAAGAGAGAGAAAAAAGGAGAGTTACAGAGAAAGGGAGTGAGAGAGAGAGACAAAGCAAAAGAATGAAAAGATGGAGACAAAGAATGAGGAAGAAAGGGAAAGTGTGCGTGAGTGGGGATGGGATGCTGCTGCGGAGCACTGCAAGAGACCTCCGCAGTTGTATAAAAATGGGGACCAGCCAACCCAACTTTGAACCTTACCTTTCCTTCCTAGGCTGGACCATAGTCCGGGAGCAATGCTGACTGGCTGAGCCACTGGTCCCACAGCACCACAGTACCAGAGGCACAGCACCTGGTATTCAGGGCTGGCTCCTGAATCCAACTACCCAGCAGTGGCAGAAGGCCTAGTGGTGGGAGCTGGTATGACCCACATCGCTCTTGAGCTCTGAATTATATAGCAGCATATGTGCGTGACCGATGCATTCTGGGTAAAGGCAGATTAGCGTTTTGAGTAATGTTTATTCAAAACTCTGGTATGTCATACCCAAGTGACCAATGGCAGAGGAGCTTTGAGATGTACATCCCGACAGGTGGAAGATGAGCACACCCTCCCCTCCAGGAGCAGAGGGCACCTTTTGTTCAGGTTGAAGGGTCCTGAAGCAGAAAGGAGTCCTTGAAGGGGTGTGTCCCTGACCTCTTTTAAAATGTGACCCTTATACCCCCTCATTCTGGGCTGTGCTGTGGGAGCACAGACTTGGAACCAACAGGTCTGTTACGAAAGGAAGCCTGGCTGCCGGCTGTACACTCGGCATTGATGCGTTCATTGCCATTTCCTATCCCTTTGGCTTATCTAGTGAGTCAGACTGAATGAATTCGACATGTCATAACATCCATATCCTGGCCATGGTTTCATGTGCTCAGCAGGGAGTCCCCTTGAAAAGGCTACAGCACGGTCAGGAGCATGTCTATGTGCAACAAGTTCAGTGATACCGGTGCCCAGGGTGTGGGGAGGAGGGGCTGACTGCACCCCATTGGGATTATCTTTTAGTATCCATCCAGGGGTGAGAGATTCGCTTCTCTTGCTTGAATTCTGCCCATGGCATCCTTGCTTTGTCAATGGGTGAGGTGGCATGCACAACTCTCTGCTGCGGTTGAGCACTGTGGGCTGTGCCAACCACAATGGCTTTTAAGATCTGAGGGCCAAACTCAGACACAGAGATGTCATCACAGGGATTACAAGTACTTGGAGGCATTGAACAAGTCAACACAATGCCAGCAACTGCTCCCCACACTGGTCGCCTGTGAAAGGCGTTTGCAACAATAGCAGCGCATGAAACTGAAGACGGAAAAGGACAATAAACACAGTAAAATGAGAGCGGGCGGGTGCCAGGGGGATAGTCCAGCATGCTGCCTGCATAATCAACGTTTACTCTAAACAGGGCCCTGGCAGCACCACTCCTGCACATACACACATCAGAGGCTCGTCAATAGAGCTTCACAGCACTGGTCTGCAGTGCCTACCGTCAACAGAGGCACTGCAGAGCCCACAGCACTGGTCTGCAGTGCCATCCGTCAACAGAGACACTGCAGAGCCCACAGCACTGGTCTGCAGTGCCTACCATCAACATAGACACCCCAGAGCCCACAGTACTGGTCTGCAGTGCCTACCTTCAACAGAGACACTGCAGAGCCCACAGCACTGGTCTGCAGTGCCTACCGTCAAGAGAGACACTGCAGAGCCCACAGCACTGGTCTGCAGTGCCTACCCTCAACAGAGACACTGCAGAGCCCACAGCACTGGTCTGCAGTGCCATCCGTCAACAGAGACACTGCAGAGCCCACACAGCACTGGTCTGCAGTGTGTACCGTACCGTCAACAGAGATGCTGCAGAACCCCACAGCACTGGTCTTCAGTGCCTACCATCAACAGAGCACTGCAGAGCCCCCGCAGCACTGGTCTTCAGTGCCTACCACTAGCAGAGGCACTGCAGAGCCCTCACAGGACTAGTTTGTAATGCCTACCATCAACAGGGACACTGCAGAGCCGTTGCAGCACTGGTCTGCAGGATTACCCCCAGACCAGTGCAGTGCCCCCACAGCACTGGTCTTCAGTGCCTACCCCCAGCAGAGACACTGCAGAACCCCCACAGCTCTGGTCTGCAGTGCCTACTGTCAACAGGGGCACTGCAGCGCGGGCTCACAAAAACCCCTGAACAGAGCGCGCAGTACACACTGTGCCAGCAAGCAGCACTCTGGCAAAGACCTGTAAGTGCAAATAGGAAGACTGATTTAATAAGGTCAACAGAGAATGGCAAAAAGACAGCTTGAAATAATAAGTGTCGGCGAGATGACAGAACTAAAAACAATTCGGAGACCTGGAACATTGAATGCGTGTGACATGATGTTCCTTTTGGGTCATATAAAGGAACAAGGGGATGGAAACTGGCCGCAAGTTATGGCAGCAAATGAGAATGGGAAGATGGCTTTGGGCATGGCATGGCATAAAGACTCCTGCTTTGCAGCGAGAAACGAACTCCCAACATGCCTGGAAAAAGCAGACAGGTTTCTGAAATCTTTCTGGAAAAAAAGTGGCTGAAATATCACTCCCAGCCCTGGCGCTTACCAACATTCCTACAGCAGAAGGAGGTGGAGATTCCAGTTAGCTGCTGTGGCTGTGAGACAGACTATAGCTCAGGTGACATCTTGCCTTGCCACGTAGTCTTACCACAGGCACTGCTATCATCGAGTTGTCTCAAACTAGACCAGGGCAAAACTCAAGTAACCCACATGATTGTAGCGGTGGTGGGCACGAGCAACTCACCCTAGGGTCTTCCACTGGGCCATGAATACTCAAGACATAAATAAATCACAATGACTCATGAGGTCGCTTTCAAGGCTAGCACGCTGTCGTGGTCCTGAGACCTGTGGAGCATTGAGCGTCACTGGCCAGACACCGCCATTGACCAGGACAATGACAACTGACCACTCACAGCTGACTGAACCGTACGTACTCCCCCAGCGGGGGGCTCAGGGACTTAAGTAAATCGTTCTCCTTCCATGCCTCAGAAAGACTTCACAATGCACCTCCTGCGCCAGACTCCCCGCCGATACCAATACAAGACATGTCCTACCTGTCAAAGGATGTCTCTTGCATTGAGATATGGATGCCATTACCGTCCTTCAGAGTACGGTTCTTTAAGCTCCACTTTTCAGCATACAAAACGAACAATGCTTGTCAGAATGCAGAACAATGTCATACATTCATCCCAGTACAGCGATCTGGGCCTAAACCCATCGTTTTTTTGCTCACCATGTCATTCCTTTTTGGACCCAGCCATTTGCAAATCAGTCTTGACCCTATGCCCAATGGGGACAGTCCAGCCCGAACTGCTAGGCCAGGTCCTTCCTGGACTGGAAACAAGCATCCTAGGACCGGTTTCGGGCTATCAGCCCTCATCAGCCAGGATAGCTTGATTCCATAGGCATGGAGAGCACGGGACCCACGTCTGGGCTTACCCGTCCCACTTGGGATGACAAATGCAAAAAGAACAATTGATAGACAGAAGGCAGAACAATGTCATACATTCACCCCAGTACAGAGATCTGGGCCTAAATTCATTGGTTTTTTTGCTCACCATGCCATTCCAGTTTGGACCCAGCCATATGCAAATCAGTCTTGACCTTGCGCCCAATGGGGACAGTCCAGCCTGGACTGCCAGGCCAGGTCCTCCCTAGACTGGAAACAAGCCTCCTAGGACCGGTTTCGGGCTTTCAGCCCTAATCAGCCAGGATAGCTTGATTCCAGTTGCATGGCGAGCATGGGACCCACGTCTGGGCATACCCGTCCCACTTGGGGTGACAAATGCAAAAAGAACAATTGATAGACAGAATGCAGAACAATGTCATACATTCACCCCAGGTCCTAGGATGCTTGTTTCCAGTCCAGGTAGGACGTGGCTTGGCAGTTCGAGCAGTTCCCATGAGGCGCAGGGTCAAGACTGATTTGCATATGGCCAGGTCTAAACTGGGGTGGCATGGTGAGCAAAAAAATGATGGATTTAACCCAGATCTCTTGACTGGTGGTGAATGTTTTGATTTGTTGTGCATTCCGTCCATCAATTGTGTGTCTTTTGTTTTCTCGCCCTAGCACGCCAGGTATGCCCAGACGTGGGTCCTGGGCTCACTGTGCCACTGGAATCAAGCTATCCTGGCTGATGATGGGTGAAACCCCAAAACCGGTCCTAGGATGCTTGTTTCCGGTCCAGGGAGGACCCGGCTTGGCAGTTTGGGCTGGACTGTTCCCATGAGGCACAGGGTCGAGACTGATTTGCATATGGCCAGGTCTAAAATGGGGTGGCATGGTGAGCAAAAGAATTATAGATTTAACCCAGATCTCTTGACTGGGGGTGAATGTTTTGATTTGTTCTGCATTCTGTCCATCAATTGTGTGTCTTTTTCCCACTTTTCGGCATGGCACAGATAGGTACAAGCATACATTCAGATATCTACGAAACCAGCCTCCCTCTAGTTTAATGGTATTCAAGTATGAACAGTGACAGGCCGGCCCGGTCTGTAGAGGGTTCAGGGAGGCTTCTGGGTAAAGCTAAATTAGGCAACCTTCAAGAGTGCAAACAATCAGGAATGTGGCATAGACACTACAAGAAACAACAAGGTGCCTGTGGCTGTGTAGGTGGCAGGGTTAGAGTGCATCTAAAGGCATGTGTTTACAAGGACCCTTGGTCATCAGAGTGAAAACAGAGACATGGATGAAACGAGGGGTGCACTTGGAAGGAGTTTCCAGACTCTCAGAAGGTGAACGACAGTCAACTACAACAGCATCAGCCAAGCCGAGATGACATGAGAGATGTAAACCTTTCAGCTGATCCCAGGATCAGTGATCTAACAGGACTGTGGTGTTAGGAAGGACTCATCCAGCAGTAGCAGGCTGCGTGAGCACACTCATTAATATGTTATGGGTGACTAGTCAACCCCAGATCACCCATGCCGCTGGCACAACGGGGCACCCATTCCCAATACGCTTGAGATCACATCCACGTAGTGTTATCCGATGTCACCTATGCCTATTGCTCCCCAGGTCTTGCAGGCCCGCAGCATATACCAAGTTATTCATGTCTTGGGAACCTACGGTCCCCTATACTCAGTGCAACAGAACCCCCAGCAGCGCCTGCAGACATTCAAGAATTGATATTCTTGGCCTTCTACTGGAGACTGGTCTTTTACTGGGAATCATGTGTCTAACATGTAATTAGTGTTTTGCTCTTAAAGTTGTAATGCTCCCTTTGGTAAAGATGCGTCTTTGCTGACACAGGAAAAGGATTGATGTGATAAGGCCGAACTGCATGTATAGGTTTTCAGTCTTAAGTGTCAGATTGTAATCTATCAAAGTCTCAGTCTGGTTCTTATCTACCACCTGTTGAGTTTGCACAGCCGAGCCCATTCTCTAGATCCTCAAGGTGTCAGGGTGAGGTACAGTTCAGCTCAGCTGCAATTTACAAGCATAGCACTTCACCAAGCAGCATTCTCAAGGCCCCTACCTTTGGTTTTGATGGCAGCTTCCAGGGCAGCCGCGTCCTTTTCTGCATCAAAGTTTGGTGCCCCCTTGAGGGATCCATACGCCGTATGACAAACCTCTTCCTAAAAAGGCAAAAACATGGCTTCAGTATTAGCAACAGCTCATCTGTGTGCCACCGTGCCCCAAATCATGCCCGTCTTCCAGCTCATGAGGCACCCTCAACTGAGTGTTTAGAAGTAGTGTCCCTTCTTAGGCGCTGTTACTGTGTCTAGGAATGGCACTACAGTGCTCACTATTCCCAGAATGCAACCACCCAACACGACTCTCTAATAAGAGTTACATTCTATAAATCCTTTCCCAATGTAGAGACTTCTTTGAAAGGTCATACACGATGGCACTGGTAAGAAAATGCAGCAAATCACAAGGCAATTCACCACTCTCCAAGCATGCATAAAACAGGAGTTGGAGTATGTAAACCAGGGGACTCAAATTATCACTCGACAACCAACCCATATGAAGGCCCGCCATCCTTGTGGTCATCCCACTTTCACTGGAAGCTCAGTTTGAGCAGCATTCAAGGGTCCTGCTCCAGTCGCTCTACAGTGCATTCAGGCCGTGCATGGGAAGCCCTCTGCTCTGAGGTTGAGGGCGGATGTTGTTTCCTAGTGGGATGCAGGATAAGCAGAACCATGCTTCCACGAGTGCCATAGCAGCAATGTCAAAGTCTTAGATGAGGACAGATATGGAGGTTGCAGTAGAACTTCCATAGGGCGGGTGTGGCGCGGTGCGTAGCAGACAAGTCATCTGCCTGAGAGGAGGTGCTTATCCTGAGGATCTATGATCATAGGATGCAGACTTGGACCTGTAATCACAGGGTATTCAGGTGTGCGGGGCACATTGGGGGTAATGAGCATGGAGGATGCTCCAAAGCATTAGGTTTGTTGTGTGTTTTGGGAATTGAACAATTAGATTTGCAGAGTGTGATGTTAAGGGATGGTTGGGAGAGCACTCCCGGGGAAGAGAACGATTTGCAGTCTTTGCGTCATTCCGTGCGAATCACTCAGCTTTAGTTTGATTCAGAGAGTTGTGCTCTGGCAAATAGTAAGGGGTTGCAATAAAATATGGCATGAGTAATCATACCTAATGTAAAGCATGTCTATACATAGCCTAGCGCTTTTGTGAAGGTTCAGTTTGTGCGTTGTTCGTCTGCTGTATTTGGACTGGACCAGGAAGTTTGTTGATAAAGGAAGCATATAGCGAGGGGTGGCAGTGAGTGTCGCGAAGATATGGAGGTTGATATCTGAGGAGTGAAACCTTCTTTTCATAAGTATGACGTGTAACTCACATTTCTAATTATGATAAGCAAAGATCATATATTTGTTCCTTCAGGGGGTTTTGTGCTCTTTCCTGCTAAAATGAAACAGCACAGTGTATTGGTTCAGGAGGTTATCTCCTTAATAAGCAAAATAAGAGAAAAAGCAGGTCAGTTTTAATTGAGTCCACTCGGAGATCATGGTATTTGTCAGTGATTAAGGCCTCGTGGCTCAATGTCAATTGAGGGTAGAATTGGATAGGTCAAGTGGGAATAGAATAACTCAGGTGTACTTATGTGCACCCTGGAGTTTGAGCTGATGCGCATTTCTTTTCTCTATTCTAGGGGAACATAATGAGTTGATGTTAAAATCATGTAGGATTTTGCTCTTGAGAAGCATATTCAGTGTGGAAAAACCACAATATGGAGTTCTACGATATAGGTCAGTAGAGTGAGAAAATATGAAAGTAAAATGTCACTTTAGATGTGCATCACTATGACCTCATATTTGGATTGCATCGCGTTAAGATGCAAAATCGCTATTGGTGCCACATCAGCATCATCATGAATGTGGAGAGCACTTGGGTCATCAAAGTTATGTGCAAAATCAAATTTAGGTGAAAAAATTTAATTTATGTGTAAAATCACCTATAAGTATAAAACACTTTTAGATGCAAACAAACTTCTAGACGCAAAGCGGTTTTAGATGCACAATAAATGATTGTGGCATCATATGTTGGACAAAGTAATATATAAGTGCAAAATCACACTTTGTGCAACACATCAGCAGTGTAAAAAACTTTTAGGAACACACATTTTTTCTAGGAGGAAAATTGCATTCAAGTGCAAAATATAACCCCTTGTGCAAAATGAACAGAAGTGTGAAAACACATGTAGGAGCAAAAATCCTATTTACGTGCAAAACATTGTTATAGGTGCAACTTACTCATGGGTGTAAATCATTCTGTACTGAAAAAATGTAGTAGTAAGGTGTCACATTAAGGGCCTGATTAGGATGTCGGGCAGACCTCACCACAGTCTTGGGACTGCCCAACCTCCGGTCGGCGGTCCCGACACCACCATTATAATGCAACCGCACATGGTGCAGTCGCATACTCCCATTGCCCTATGGGAGATTGTGCTGCGGCTGTAAACCATCCGTAGAACAATCTCCCATGGAGAAATGGGAGCCTGTGTAAATCCCTGCACCACGTGCACAGAGCAGGGATTTGCAGGGGGCACCATAGGAGTTCCCTAAGCCCCCAAACAGAGCCTGCAGAGAAATGGGGACCCTGCTAGGGGTCCCTAAAGTCACTTTCCAACAGGCTTTTTATATCGGAAAGCCCAACATGAAAAGCCTGTTGGAAACCGGCCTCATAATCCCAACGGCACAAACGCCATACATGGTGGATTCAGAGCAGCCTCCGACTGGTCGACGGGCTCCTTGAGCCCATCAGAAGCCAGTTGGTCCGACCGCCGGTTTCAAATCTGAGAGCCTTTATCATTAATAAGGCTGTCAGATATGAAACCTATGATGTTATTTGTAAAGCCTCCGACCTTATGTGCCTATGTAAAACATCACACATAGCACATTGAGATGCCAAATCCTCATTGGTGCATCATCAGTGTGGAAAACACCAAGGAGCACAAATCAAATTTATGAGCAAAATCACATTTGGGGTGCAAAATCACTCATGGTGCAAAGTAATAATTGTTATGTTTAGGAGCAAAATCAAATGTAGATGCAACTACATCCCCAGTACAACCACAAGAAAAGGGGGGAAACACATTAAAGATCACAGATTACATTTAGGAGGAAAACACATTTAGGTGTATAATCCTAATAGCCAATAGCTAATAGTTTATCTGTGAGATAAAAGGTACTCCTATATACTGATCCAAAATGTGAATGAAACTTTCTTCATGAAATTACTAGTGGGCAGACAATTAATAAGTTAAGGCTGACAATCCAAATCCCCTGGCTGTGCAAACTTTTGGGTTGATGACATGAGCACTACTGGCGTTGTCAATGTTATTGTCTTTTAGTCATGTGTTATGGAGTGGCTATCGGAAGGCTTTGCCCTGCCCTCCGAGAGGCCTTCAGTGATACCAGTCACACTGAATCCCATGTTGTTTGGAGGAAGGGCTATGTAGTGCGGAGCCCGAAGGTAGTCCCCATCTTCAGGTTAGTTATTCACTGCATTTGTAGCCCCAGCTGATGGCAGAGAAGCAGTATTGGAGGTTAGAAGAGTAAAGACCAGATTGTCCAGTTATCAGGTCAGGAGGTTGAGCCCTGAGCACACAAGGTGCACTCAGTAAAAGCAACAAAGTAACAACTTGCTGGTTCAACATGTACTAATAACGGAGGTCCGCGGACACAGGGACAGTAAGGGAAGCCGAGGAACCGCAGGAAGTGATGCGACACACAAGGATGTACAGTCCACATGACAGGAAGTGTAAACTGAGCTATGAAACCTGCTGCGGGAAGGAGTTTGGTCAGACTAAGCCCACTCCATGGAAATTCAACATGCCAACAGACACCCAAATCACTGAGTTCACAGTGGTCGGATCACAAAGGAGTTATTACCTAATGCCAGAGCAGCTGACTTTGGAACTGCGGAACCAGGTTTGAGCCCTGGCATTAAGGTTATGTTATATGCATTTCTAAAGCACAGCGGTTACCCAAAGGTGTCCTGGTGCTAACTACGATCCTCTGAGCACAAAATGTTGTAGAGATGCTACACATTAAAAAGCCAGGTTTTTAGTCCCTTCCTAAATGCCATGAAGTTAGTGGCATTTCTAAGGTGGAAGCGAAGATCATTCCATGCCTTTGCATGGCAAATGATAAAGCTTCTTCCTCCCCACATGACTTTTTTAATGGGGGGGTACTGTCACCATCTTAGCTCCTAGGGAATGAAGGGTTATTTTGGGAATGTACCATTGAAACCGCTGCTTCAGATAATCTTGTCCTGTTGCTTGTAAGGCCTTGAAAACGGTGCATAAGGCTTTAAAACGCAACCGTTTTCTGATTGGTAGCCAATAAAGTCTTTTGATTTCCTTGGAGATTGAAACAAACGTTGGTGTGTCAGTAAGCAGTCTAGCCTTCATGTTTTGCAACAGTTGAAGTTTATTCAGATGTCGTTCTTCAATATTTAGGTAAGGACCGTTAGAGTAGTCCAACCTTGATAAGATAAGCAATGTAACTACTGTCCGCTGACTGTCCAACGGCAGGAACGGCATTAATTTTTTGATCATTCTAAGAGAATGAAAGGTGGCTGACACAACAGCATTAACCTGATCATCAAAATGTAATTAGTCATCAACTATGACTCCCAGGTTTTTAACTTTTCTAGGGGGTCTCGGAAGAGTGCACACTTTTTCCAGCCACCAATTAGGGGTCCAAAAGTTGGCATTGTTTCCAAACAGGATGATCTCAGTTTTGCCCGAGTTGAGCTTCAGGCAATTCTGGGGCATCCGCATCCTGAGTGCTTCCGTACAGTCATGGAACCTTTTACTTTTTCCTGGTTCCTGTCGTGGCAGCAGAGACACAACGATTTGTGTGTCGTCTGCGTAGGAGGTAAGACAGAAACCGAAGGAGCTGTTCATGGAGGACACGGATGATACATAAACATTAAAAAGGTGTAGGGCTAAGGAATGACCCATGCAGTACTCCACATAGTAGGGAAAAGGGTTTGGAGTAAAATTTGCCCAGGGACACAATTTGTGTTCTGTCAGTTAGGAAGGCTTTAAGTAGCTTCTAATCTTACCCTGGACTCCGCATGCCGACAGACGATCCATCAAAAGGTCGTGATGAACCATATCAAAGGCTGCAGAGAGATCCAACATGATTCTGCTGCCTTGCCACCCTGATCTAGGGCTTCCCTGATTTCTTCTGTGGATTTTATGAGTGCACACTCTGTGCTGTGCCCTTCTCTGAATCCATATTGAGTGGGATCCAGACTCCATTAACTCAACATTCTGTGATTATTGGCAAATCAGTTAATCGACCTGTGCCTAAAAAAATGTATATGTACTTGTGTAATGTAATCAGGTGCTCCTGTGAAGAGCTGTAATGTCCTGCCAAAAAAAACAAGACCGGACTACCTATTTGTGCCATGCACACGCACAGAGTGAGTGGACGCGAGGACAGTGAGCAGTCGAATTCTAAAGCTTAAATCACCTCTTCTGAGTACGGCGGCACCACACGCACTGGGTCACCACATTGATGGATGGAGGGGGCAAGCAGCGATGAGGGAGGAGTGGGGGGACGGGTCAAGCAGCGATGAGGGAGGGGTTTCGGGCACGGAACAGGCACCCTGTGAAAACAGCATCTGACATTTAATCTCGGTCTTTAAATGCTCAGCAAATGTGACGAGATAAGACCATGATTTACAGCCCTGTTTACAACAGTGCTCGAAGCAAGTGAAAACATGAGCGCGCCTGACATGGGCTCTCAAACAAAGAACAATTAAGTTCCTAAAATGGGCATTAAATTGGAGCAGTGGATGGATAGTAGTAATTGGTCCATGCTCTTGGGGAGGGCTAAACACAGGAAGAGGCATGAAGCATGCATGCAATGGACAAATGGGGAGATAGTATAGGAGAGTGACGATGGAGCCAGCAAATGGGAAGCCTATGGGCGAGCTCAAGCCCACAAAGTATATACATTATATCACTTTCGAAACAGCGCAATGGCTGTCTAGAGCCGAGGCTCCAAAAGGGAGTTATTGGGTGTGACTAATGCTAACATTAAAAAAAAAAATGCCCTTAGCTTCCCTTTAAGTAGCTTCCTTGCCTGTATTTTTCTTCACAAAAACGCCATCCCTGCAATGGTAGATATCTACGGTTTTTGCTTACATTTTGAGTCTTTCTCATTACAATTGTGGCCCATTGTCAAAATATTGACCATACTTTTTGGTCTCCAGGAAAACATCTGTGAGTACTTCAAGGCAGTGCCACTGGAATTTTACGCAATTTTCCGACTATTATATTTTTCACAAAATTATGGATTTTTCACCTTTGCCCCAGTCTAAAGCATAATTTGGAAATTTGACCAAAACATTTGTTTTTCTAACTTAAGCGAATCAACGTTACTACTACCTTTGCTGTAGTCAGGTGTTAAACTGGTACTAATAAAGGGAAACTTGTACTCGGTCAGCATTACAGTATGTTTTAAAATGACTGAATAATATTGCACCAGATCGTCCCGCATTATGCCACATAATTCAGTTCCACAGGCAATAGAATTTGCAGCAGTGTCATATTAATAGTGCAGCAGGTTCAGTGGCTTCGGGGACTAGGCCTTTAAGGGTCACTACATTTAATTATGGCTATATTTTACTACTCTAGTGAGGTGCGGAGGCCATTTTCTTGAGTACATAAAGGCCTGCGAATCCCTTGCTACACCCCTGAGAGTACGGACATGCCTGGGAAGGAGACACTCCTCACATTTTGGACAACAGCACCACACGCTACTTGCAAACCCCACAGCTAGACCACACAACTTGCTTCATGAACGACTGGGGTAACTAGCTGAAACCTTCTATTACAGTACCCCGCCTCTAGGACATGACAGGTGCTGCTGCACAGGTGCCTCTGGGTCCCCCTCTGATAGTCCTGCTACACCATGCTTGCACACGTTTCCTTCCATATGTGCTACTTACATTTCCTAAAAGGGACAGCTTGCCCAGAATTTCGTGGATGGTTGCCATTGTGAAAGAAGCTGGAAAGAAAAGAAAACAAGGAATAAGTTACTCTGAATGTATGAAGAGCCCCACATGGCAGACTTCACGTTACTCCCCGGACTCGCAAGTGAGGACAGCGCAATTTACAGTAACAAGCAGGGGTGAGAGACGACCACAGCAAAGACAACTCGATTCATGTGCATGCCAGGTGACTGCTGAATTACTCCCCACCACACAGGCGCAGCCAGGAAAAAACACACATACCTGCCTACTTTGCACCTACCCACCTAATCAGTCAAAATAAAACCTGCAAAATTCCAACCCAAATATTAGAGAACAGGAGTTAGAAGACTTATGAGTGAATGAATGATTGGACTTATATAGCGCACAGCTACTCAATGAGTGTCCCGATCTGTCAAGTCACAGAAAATTCAGAAAGAAAGTGTTGGATGCACGGATATTTTTATCAATACCAAGAGAAAACGAGAACTGACAAAGCCAGAGGCTGGCTGCTAGTGAACACAGACTTATTGGCTTTTCCAATGCTTGTTTTCCTTTCTCTTCTTGTAAGAGAAAGCTGCTGCTCCCACTGCACTCCAAGGGTCCACAGCACATTGGAAGAATGTTGGGAGCTGACAGAATGTTCCCTTTCTGGATTTCTAACCATAGCTATTGCCACCAAATGAGGCATTGTGCTTGACTGGCATAGGGTGCTTATAAGCTTTATTGACAGCATCCTCCAAGCAGATTTAAACCTAATATATTATCTATTATCCATATGACTCAGTCACCTGTGAACTCACTTCATTCATATCAGCTAACAACTTGACACAGCGCTGTGATAAACCAACCGATTATAAAGGCGCCATTCTCAACATACAAGATTTAAAATGATCTGTGAACCCCGTAAGAATGAAGGGTCTGATATCGTTGTGATCCCTTTCTTAGTCTTATCCCAAGCCTCTAAAAGAAACATTCAACCCAAAAGAGCATTCACCTGGGGGGTGAAAAAACAACAACAGAAGCACAGATAATCTGGCCTTTGCAAGACAAAAAATTATTGATAAATAGTTTGACAACCTCATGTCACAATTCTATTTATATGAATTTGGAAATAAAAAAATATTGAATACGCAAAATAATTTATTTGAAGCTGCATAGGAAACTAAAGTGTGTAGTGAGTTAGAAAATCAACTATTGAATTACTCTAATGCTACCCAACTGACTAAAGCCAGTCCTACTACATACAGAATTGTGGAAATTAGACAACATTGATTTTTATGTTTTTAATTTCGGAGTTCGATAGAGCACTATATAACCCATTGAAATGAAAGCAGTGCTCTTTGTAATTGCAAATGTTACTTTATTGCACAGTTAATTAAAATATTTGCAAAAATAAAATTGCCTCTCGACAGACACACGTTAACCAAAAATATTCACAGAGTTCATTACTCACAGAATAAGATTTCTAGTTCTTCCCTAAAAAAATATAATTCATTATTTTTTATGTAAAAAGTGCTAATCAGAAATGTGCAAACTGTGCCACATAAAAAACAGCACACTGTGTCTTATTTAATTAATAACAATTTGAAACAAATCAGGTTAGTCACACTTATAACCCAACTTTGTTTACTAGAAATAGTCTCTGTGCGGCAAATGCTCAATGCTCGGAAGTCTGCACACAACAATGTTGACATACTAGCTGTTTTTAGGCATTGGCAAAGTGGGCAATTAACTCCCTCTCCCGCTTTGTAAGGGGCCCCCTGGTAAACTGAACTTTCTCTCTATTTGACTTGTTTCTATTATATTTCTTGATCTGAACCTCTCTCCCTGTCTGCCCACCATTACCTCTAGCTCGGTCTCTTAAAACCAGTGTTGTCTTACACATGTTTAGCAAACTAGGCAAGGCAGATTCCAACTGTTTTTTTGTAGCTGTAATTAAAATGTAACATATAATTCAGTATTGTTTCCCATTATATGGGCTTGAAATGGGTAATGAAAATGTGTACTGTACGGGGCACCCAAAATATGTTTTGCCCGGATCTCCCAAAATCTTTATGATGACACTGCATATTAGTCATGATCATGGATAAATACAGAGCAAATGACTTGAATCCTCTATTTTCAATCCACATAAATGGTAGCACTACTATGAAAATTGTAAGTTCTTCAACTCAAATCTCCACTTGGAATTGTCCTGCAGCAAAAAAACATAAAATAAACACTTAAGCTCATGTCTCACCCTGAGCGATTAGAGGTATCGAATACCTCTGGGGTGTACCTTTATATGATTAGGCACCTTTTTAACCACATTTAGCCACATTTTTTATGTTTCCAATCAGCTGCCAGTCACACATCTTAGATGAATGATAGTTAACACGTTGCTCCTATATCCAATTCTTCAACACTTGAAACCACGCGATTGGCAAAGCCTTTTAGCGACAAGAACCAATTTATCTGCAAGTTTTTTTAGGTATACAATCCAAGAATGTGTAGACCTAGATTGATAATCTATTGCCTCTGCAAAAATTACATTTGCCAATGAATCATCTTGGTGTCTACCCATCTCAAAACAATATTTCAAGTACATACTTTCTGCCAGCAGAATCAATTATAGAAGATTCGATTCCAGTTGAACTGTGTCCATAGTTTCCTTTGACTTAAATGAAAAACTGAACGAAGGCAGCCCTGGTGTGCCCCATGCAAATGTCATTAAGTTTGTCATAATATGACATTGCTACTTAATGTAAATTCAAAGGAATGTTTACTGCTATTAGTTGAAGGAGGATGCAAATTGTAATAAGCTCTCGTAGAAATTTAGCAATTGCAAAGTGAATACATGTGCAACTTCTTTAGGTGATCGATGCCACCCAGTGTGCAACAAACTCCCAACTAATCACATCTGCACTTTATTGGATCATGCACGTATCATTTCTCTGCAGTTCTGTGTTTTGCAAATATAATTATTGGGGTTCTCTCCAAGTGAAAGCAATGCTCAATTCTAGTCACCACCCTGGCAACATTGTGAATTATGTCAGGACCAGTGGTGCATTCTGGTTGGTCTACCCCGCATTGTTTGCATTGATATACTATGCGAAGTAGAACCAATAGTCCTCATCTTTCTTTTTTTAGTATGTCTAATATTCAGCCTGGCCTGGATGCAGCACCATGTCACAATGTTCTAGTCACATAATTAAATACATGCACTCTTCTACGCATGCATCTTATTTTTCTCCTTTATTGGACGTTTTACACTGCACACGTGCCTAGTGTTCATCAAAACACTAGAACATGCCTCACATGACTTGCAGGTAACTTCTTGGAATTTCGGATCCCTACGTTGACACCTCTCACACACACCGGTCCAACAGCCATAACATAATTGGCCATTTGTTATGATGCAACGGGTTGTATCCAGGGATCCATCGCAGGCACTGCCATTGAAGTTAGGGAAGCTCTCACATACTGGACAGTTTCAACTTCCGCCACAGGCCAAGCCTTTTGATCTAGGACAATTAAAGCTGTCACAATCACAGAGCTTTCCAGAGTATATTTCATTTACGCTGTCCCTCTTTTTGCATACACACTTCAAATATATTCCCAGCTATTACTACAAAAGTATCCATATTCTCACTATGCATGTATCTATTCTGCATTCACAGTCTCTGTCACTATGCCCTTCATGGCATGTATGAGCTCCACAGTCAAGCATTCCATTCCCATTCTGGCATTTGTCGTTAATCGAAATGCCCATTTTTTGGCAGTGACATTAAACAATTACGTGCAACACAACCTCCACTTCCTCTGTAAATCCTAACAACTTGGTATTTAAAGATTTCATCCTGACCTTTCTTTAGGCATTTGTGAGCAGTAACACTCATTTTCAATTGCACCTCAGCTCTAGTTGATATGTCAGCACACTTCCAGTCACTTTCTTCTGCACCCTTTCACCATTTTCGCAACTAGACTTATAGCGCATGGTAAGTCCTTTCTGTTGCTGTTTTCCAAGACAACCCTAGAGGATAAGGGTTTATAAGCATTGATAATCAAATGTATTATATTGCTAGAATTTGCAGAAAGTGCTCTGACAGCAGATTTTGGAATACGTTCCTTTAATTCGTGGTGCCAGGACCGATATTGCTTTGAGGCAGCAAATATGGTTTGAATATTGTTTTCACTTAGGGCCTGATTCTGAGTCTGGAGGTCTGTGGCGCGGCGATGGCAGACCAGCCACCGCCACACTGGTGGTCTGATCGCCCCATACAAGTTGGGAAGGCAGACCGCCATTGCACCAACCCAACCGCCAGGGATCAGAAATCCCTGGCAGTGGCGCAGCAGTCTTGAGGCCGCAATATGCCTAGCGGGCCCGCTTCGGTCCCACCAAGCATATTCTGAGTTTCATCTCTGCCACGGTTTTCATGGCGGTTCCTCTTCCATGAAAACCGTGGCAGAGAGGAAACAAAGGGGGCCCTTCAGGGTCACCTGTTGCCTCTGGGCCATGATGTGAATGCGGGGGGCACATGTTGTGACCCCCCGTGTGAATGCACCTCAGTACCTGCACAGCACGGACTGCATGAGTCCATGCCGTGCAGGTACTGCCTTTGACAACCCCCATTTTATAGGCACCGCATTCAGAACGTCAAAGAACCACCTGCCAGTGACTAAAGAAGTCATAATCTTGTGGGTGGTGCGCACACAGGTTTGACGGTGCCGGAGCGGGGATGCGGCGTGGTAGTCATGCACTGACAAGCTCGTAATCAGGCCCTTAGTATCTGCACAAGATGTCTAATAGAGGGTTAATCATGTTAATTGCTCACTGTAGACATGTTGTTCCATCATTTAGTAAAATGGTCCCTGCAACTTTTCCATCTCCAGCAAAATAAAAATGGAATATACCAACAAACAAGCAACATTTCTCCAACCAACTTGTTCAACACAAACGGTAACTTGCATTATAGCACCAAATCCAACGACAGGAAAGTCCAGATTTCCCGAAATGTGCTGTCTTTCTATGAGCTCAGTGAGATGAGCACCATCAATTGTAAGACTGAGAACATTTTTGTAACTAATAGTGTTTGTACAGTTCAGCTTATCAGGGTAAGCATTTGGGAGTATTGCCAGATCCATACTGATGCTAGGGCATTAGTCTTCCCCACAATAAAATCAAAACTAATTCAGAAATCAGAAATCATTTTCTTCATTTTGCTCATGAGATCAGTGCCACGTCTTTTCACATCTTCCAAATCATTTCCCATTTTATTACAAATTCATCAGATAATACACCTCAGTTGGATAGTCCTCAGATCGCCTGAGCCTTAAAGTAAAAGGTCTGTGGTTCTCCTGATAGAAGTGTTAATTCCATCTTCTGGGGTTGAATCTGGGCGATGTCCTCTGGCATTAGTTTTTCTGCAGTGTCCTTCCTGTGGTTAGTCAATGGTTTATTTGTATGGTCTTTCTTTTACTGCTTGTGGGATTTCCAATTTCTGATTCTTGTCATCCCTTACTTATTAATGTTGCTAAATCATCACACCTTGCTAAAATTGCTGGAGTTGGTTACCCGTCTTGTAAAAAGTCCCAACTTGTACACCACCCGCATTTGGGTGCTTCCAGATACCTTCTGCACATGGCTTGGCATGAGCTTTTAGACACTCACTGCCATCTTGATAAACTAATACTTTTGAAAGGTGGCAGAAGTGTACAGCTAGGGAAGGCAGTATGTAATCCTTCTTGGCAGGCAGCAATAGTTCCAGTAGGAAGCAATCAATGTTCTTTATCCCAGAGTCCTCGGTGCAGGGGAGGTGAAAGATACATCCAGAGTCCCAGAACAACTCTACTGCACTGCTTGCTAGTGGGCGCTGGCATTTCCATAACAAGTGAAGACAAATTAATCTCCGCAGAGAAGACATCAGATAAGCTACAATTCTGTGTTCAAATTAAAATATAAAATCGCCACCCAATTCTCCTTATTCCATTTTATTTTTGTGTGTTTTTTTTGCTTTTTTGCCATCTTTTCCCAGTTGTTCTATTAACTCCCACTTCTCTTCTTAACAACTCCATGTACATTAGGGGGTGGGGAGAATAATTTATCTCTTTCATAAATGTATACCTCTGCTCTGCTGTAATAATGGAGGCAACAATAGTAAAAATTTAAAATAAAGATATTATTGAACAAAAAAGCTTATTTTGTGTATTTTGGGGAGGGAGGAGATTGATTGGTTGGAAGCCCTACCTCCTCAAAGGCCTCCTCTCTCACACGGTCAAAAAATGGTCAAAAAATGATCGAGGTTGGCAGGTCATACATGCAAACATTTTTGAACCGCCAAGTGAAAAATCAGAGAACGAAAATTGTCTCAATTTAATATCCTTGTTAGCTTGCTCTGCATGTGGGGTGGTTTTAAGCCGAACAAAACAACAAAAAGGTTAGTGGGATTAAATCACCGGGAGTGTCCCGATCACATCGGGGGTGTTGATGGGTGTTGCAGTATTGAAGTGCAGACACCTGATGACTTACAGGTGGAAAGTTCAGAGCTGGAGACAGGGTCCATGGTGACATGGAGTGAGCAAACATCCATTCTGAACTTCAGTGACCCTGCAGGACGCGTCCCTGACGTCTGTGCACGCGCAGACACCTCGGTACAAAGACAAAACACAGCAGAGAAGACATACTCCGCAAGACGTGCATTGGTCTGCAATGCAAAAGAATGCGTCACGGCTGGATTTGATGTGTGATTGTCTCAGAACCCAAGTTAATAACTTTTTCTTTGGCTTTGAAGATGTGCAACTGGGCTTCCAAAAATGGAGCTAAACAAGCTATACGTTTAACAAATCATGAAATCACACCAGATGCCCTCAGCCTTGAAAGCATGGAGGAGCTATGAAAAATACACTAATATATCCTCCATACAAAGCGCTGATGTTGAATTAAACAAACAGTACTAACTCTGAAACGCTGCTAAGAGATGCAGCTACATACACACAGCAGTTTTGTGTGAAACCTATTCGCCGAGTTCGTTGCATCTAAGAGGTTCCGGCTCACAGAGAACGCTTGTTTTCTGACCGAAAATGTTAAAGAAAATAAAATGGCCAAGTCTGGCTCTGGCCCAGAATCTTAGAGGGTGGGGGCGGGGTATGCTCCTTCCAGGGCTGGAGTGGATGGAGAGGAGGGGCGTCTAGGCGCTCCCTGCACCTCCGTGGTCTGGGGTAGAGGAGGATGGGGGACATGTAGGCGGGCCCTACACCTCCCAGAGCTGGTGCAGAATGGAGCCAGTCACAGCTGAGTGCACACCTCACCGGGCCAGTAGAGAGGGAGGGGCAGCCACCCGAGGAAGGGCAGAAGAGACAGCCAGTGCTAGCCACCCACCTCAGAAGGCCGGCGGAGAGGTAGAGTTGGCATGGTTCCAAGTTGGCTCCATGCCATGTGTGACAATTTCAGTCGGTCTTGGATTTGTTCGAGCAGCACTCTGCGTTCTGTTTTTGACGCCTTATTTACTATAGTTAAAGCAAATCTCCCCCTCACAAGATGCAATGTTAAGTTGTATAAAAAGCCAAGGCTGATTGAAGGTGGCATCGAGGCACTTGCCAGCTATTCGGGGCAGTGGAGGCTGGGACGGCACCTAGGACAGGCCCTGCAGATCACATGTCTTGAGGTGGGCCAAGTCCCGGAGTGTCGCGCAGACATGGCGGGCGGTACCTCTGGGGCTGGGCGTGATGTGTAGGGGGATGGAGGGAGGTGGGGGCGGAGGCATGCCACGGAGCCAGGATCTTAGTCAGGGTGGGGTCTCCTCTCCCACTTAGACTGTGGTGAGAGACATTCTTTTCCAATGAGAAAAAAAATAAACATTGAGCGGTTGAGTGAAAAAGAGGGTGTGACCCTATTTAGAAGGGAAGGGAGTGTTCGCCGTGTGCTCAGTCCGGTGCATGGCGATCATTCCTCAACTTGGAGACTCCGAATTCAAGCGAAGAATACATTACAATTACCTACAAACCACGAGCTTACACTACAAACACCGACACACACAACCACGGGGTGGATAGATGCCGCCGCTGAGGAGGGGCAGAGGGGTGGGGCAGGCGGGGAGGGCGCCAGAGCGGGACCGAGCTGAGGTTGCCAGGGAGAGGGGGAGGGAATCTGAAGAGCGGATGCAGTGTCGAAGTAGGGAGACACTACTGTGGTGTAGACTCCTGCTAGGACTACAAACCGCATGCTCCTCCCTGCCCCCGATACCGCACGGAGCTCTGTGCTCCACTAATATCGCACTGACGCTAGTCCCACAGCCAGCAAGTGTCAAGTAGCATTTTTGTCCACAGGTACAATCCTATAGTGGCAGAGGTCACGTGATCTACCACAGCACAAAGGGAAAGCGAAGATCACTGGCAGTGGCCAGCGACAGAATATTCATCCACTCCCTCACCTCACCAGGACTTTCCAGGCAAAACATCTGCCAACAGCAGCACCGGGCATAAGGACTTTGACCAAGCAAGATGCCCTGCAAAAGAACGAAACAGCCCGGAACTGACCGCCACGTGTTGCTTAGAGCCAGCTCAACACCCGCAACCAAAAACTGACTTACCTCATCTCCCAAAACAAAGACCTCGCACATCAGCCCAGGATGGAACACTGGGGGCTTTAAATACGGGTTGCATGAGGAGAGGTGTAGTGTAGACACACTCGCATGCCTACGGACTTGCACACCAACACTGCTCTCGGCGGCCTGCCACTTGGGTCTCCCTCTCCGCTGCTCACTACTTAAGAGCAGGGGGAACCAGTAGGGAAACACAATAGTGTTCAGTGGAATGTGTACAAAAGTCTCTCTCATCCACTTGCAAACACTCCCACTCCAGGCAGAGACCAGACAGTTGCGAATCAGCCCGAGCACTGCTCCAATGGGAACAATCAAACACGAAGGTCCGAACGAGACCCCCTCTGAATGGGAACACCCTCTACCCCGACCCGTCCCGGCCCCCCTAGGACAGCAGGAAGAGCTCCATCGTCGCCTGCCGCAGAGCCAGCGACGGTTCAACAAGCCCCTCCCCTGCCTCAGGAAGCCGCAGCTGGGACGGCTCCATCTGAACCCAGGGCTGACCGGGATGCCATTGTGACAGAAGGCCAAGAACTGAGCCAGGAGTGTGCTGGGCAGGGCAGGAAGGAGGTGGGGCTGTGCCGGCCACGCCGGCGGCATGGGAGAGAGTAGGGGAACGTGTGAGTTTCTTGCTCAGAGTAGGGCCGGAGGTGGTTCTCGTAGCTGATAATGACAAGGACGAAATCATTTGAGGTTACCCTCCCCCTGCATCGCACCTTCTAGCAAGAGTCCTCTTCGGCGTCGGTTCATTCAGCTGGCAAGGAAGATACCATTTCCAGAGACAGTGAGTGGGGGGGGGGGATTCAGGTAGTCGGCAGCGCGGCCTGCACACGGGCCATGTCTCTAGTGGTATTGATCTGAGCTCTAACTATAAAATCAATGAACAAGGCAGACGGGAAGAAGAGATGCGGCTCTGAGAGAGGTTTAACCCTCCCACTCACAGCTCTGTACAAGTGAGCTCCTGTGAGTTTTAAAGCCAAGAGTCTGTAACTGAGTTTTTAAAACTTGCCAAGACAGGCCTGTGGAAATAGAAAGGCGTCTTTGTTTGCTACTGGTATGATGAGGCGCCCAGCCTTATCCACACTGTGGGCCGGGAATCTTTTCCTGCTCCCAGCCAGAAATGCGCTCCTCCGTTGCCACACCCAGTGGGGACTGGAGAATTCATGAGAACCCGGAAAAGAAGTGAGACGGTGGTCTGTACCAATGCCCATCAAAAGTAGTGATTGGTTCCGACCTGCAGGCCCAAAATGCCGTAGCGGAGCCGTGGTGCCTCATGGGAGCAGGCAGCCAGCCCTGATCCCCTCTCTGGAGTGGCCCTTCAGTGCCCCCTCCTGGTGGCGATGGGTCCTGGCTGCGCCGGCGAGGGGGCTGATGAGGCGCAAGCCTCAAGCAGGAGCATCAATCTTTCACCATCTCGGTGTCTGGCACGCTGGGTGGACAGATGGACATCAGACCCACGTTATGCAGTTTCTTCTGGATTCGGAGAGCCCTCGCACAAAGGACTCACCCCGATATTCTAAAACTTCAGGGGTTCACTCTTGCCACCAACCCTATGTTAGATTCAGATGAGAGGTCTCCTGCGGCTGCACACACATTCTTCCAAGGACAAGTATATGCTTCAAAATCTTTTAATTTTAATATGTGGTTTTATAAAAACATCTTTACAACAGACAATAACTCCTGTCACAAATTACAGCAAGAGCCAGATTACAACACAATGGAACATATATTTCTCTCTTGCCTTTTAAAGAGAATCTGAGGTACACAAGACAGGCGAGAAGCCTGTGAGGTATGAAACAGAAGCATGAGTAAACCACGGCAAGGTTCCTTGGTGAGTAGCATCACGCCTGTTGTGTGAAATGAATGTGTCATGGGCTTGTTCCTCTTGGAGATGTGTGCTCACAGCTGCTGGACAAACCTGGCACATACCGGCTGAGAAAGGTATTGTGCCATTCGGATGATGTTGGAATGCCACCTGGGTTACACGAGCTTGCCTACTTGGTAAATCCTCTGCAGGACTTGTTGGGAATGTGTTCCGCCAAGAACAACTGGCACTAGAGTTGGGTCTGATGACCATTCCCGGCTCCACAGAAAATGTGGAAAACAAAGGTCACACAACCTGCCTATCAATAATCCAGTCACATCTGATCCACACCTCAGAGCTCACTGACCGTCTCATGCTTCACCACATCGAAGAAAGTTTCATTGGCCGGTAATATCCATGACCAAAATGGCGCCAAGATTCAGGCCTACTGAGCATCAAGAGAAGCAAGCATGATAACAATGCTTACCCTTTAAAAGACAATGGAATGAAAAGTAGCTCCCTGACTCCAGAAGGAAGGCGCTACTTTAGCTAAGAGTTATATAAGCCATGGGTGTAGGGCCCTATGTCGTCATAGATCCACCCACAGGCAAAGGGAGTTACGTGTTTCAGTCAAATTTGCAAAATCGGAGACCAGCAAGACTTTGGGGGTCTGCCAAGGCTTCAGGTCTAGCTTCAAAAAATTAAATGTACGAAATTTAGCAAATGGTTCTTCGGGTACATGAGATCTCCGTCCTATGCTGCTAAAGCCTGGCTGGTGCTCAGCTGCAAAGAAGAGGCAGTTTAATACAAATCTACAATGACAATTGAGAGAGAGCCAGGCACCAGGCCTAAGCTGGGGTAACCAAAAGAAAACACCCGGAGACACATCATCCGGGGTTTAGCTTCACTGGGTGTAGTAAGCGACGCCGAATGTACAAGTTCTGCACTTTCAACCTGCAAGAAAGAAACTATCATTTTTGGGTTGGGAGAGTGGGGGCGTGGCCGGTGGTGCTGCTCGCAACGTCCGAGCCTCTGAACCGGAGTCAGGCCGACGGACACTTGGGCTCGGCGTCCCAGCCTTGGTACCAGGACTTGAATAGTTGGAGCGGGGAGGGGATCATGACGTCTCCTCGCAGGAATGCCGCGGTGCAGAGTGGCTCCTTGGAAGGGTGGACTTCAGGGGCGGTGAGGCTCGTACCACTGCACGCCAGTAGGAGGGAGGCCTGGCCCTCGTCTTCCCACGTGTGATCTGCAGGGAAGGGGGCAAGGTTCATCGTGCTCATCAGAGGGAATGTCTCCCACACTCTCCAACCTGGGAGCGGCTCACAGGCCGCGCCCGGTGAAGGATGGGAGGGCATGACAGCTGTCCCCAGATCATAACTGAACCGCCCTAGACAACCACTCTTTATTAGCAGGGGAGCACAGAGCCAAGGCCCGAGAGCCCTGTTGCTTCACAGATAAGATGGGATCAGCAGATAGACGCCGTAGGAGGGTGTTGGGTAAACATTAGTTTAGTGGCGTGCAGCGGGCATGAGAAGTGCCAGGGCGCCGGGCACAGCGCTCACTGGACGCAGGAGAAACGGGCGCTTTGCAGAATAGGGGTGCGCGTTGATAGCCTATAATATAACTCGGTAGGTTCAGCACCCTTTTCAGACCTCTGCCATCCACTGCCCCCCGGGTCACAGACAAATGCGAGGTGGGCATTGGAGGGCACCCCTGTATGAGGAAGGCCTCGAGGGCGGATTGTAGTGAGGGAAGCTCTCCCGCCGACGCCTGGCTGCGCCTCTAATGTAGCGGTCATGCTGACATCAGACACGCGCGATGAAGGTATGACATGACGACCCGCCAGGATCCCCATATGTCTTTTAAGAACAAAGTTCTGAGACTCTGTGCGGTGGTGGTCACCGAGGCAACCCTGGTGACTGACAGGAAGGGTCAGCTTTGGTCACGGCTGTCACAAAGGGGTGCAGCCGGTGCTGAGTGCCCTGATCCAGGCAGCGCCCTGGCTGCACTTAAGCTGGCAGCTTATAAGAATATTAATGTCTCTACACAGGAAAATACAGATCACAAGATGCAGCCCTAAACTTGTGATTTCAACCCCAGGAGCAGTGTTTTGTGAGAAACAGATCCACTTTTGTGGGATGGTATTAGAGGGGGACAGGGGGGAGGAGGAAGGGCTCATCCTCCAAGAGTGAAGGCTAAAATAAGTACGGGCAGTGCCAATGGGTTGCGTTCCTAATGCGTGGGGGTTCAGTACTGGGTGAATCTTCTCTGTTCCAGGCCCTGGCATCAGCAGAGCGCCTGGACGGTGCTAGCCCCGCCCATGGCAGCATCAACCAGTCGTAATAGGTCCATGGCCTTGAACGTGCACTGACTCCTCCTTCAGACCAGCCAGGGATCTTCCCTCCCAGCTGATAGCAGCATAAACATGCAGTGCTTAATTCGTGCCGGTGTTTGCAGGTGGGAGGCTCCCGCACTCATTTTTGGGGACCTGGATAGATGTGTTATCATGAGACTTCAACCCAGAGCAGGAGAGTGAGGCAACAAACGAAGGAGAACCGTTATGGAAAAGAAAGATACGAAAACGCTGATAACGTGAGTAATCGGGGATTAAAAAGAATCGTTAAGAGTGGCATTAAGAGGCAGGCAGTGTAGTGCAGGCGTTGGAAGAAGGAAGCAGGAGGAAGAATCAAGACTAACCAGCCTTGGTATTCGGCAGCTCCTGTAGTTACGAAAGAGTGTCAGGCTCCGAGAAAAACTTGGAACGCTGCATTGATTTTATGTATTTTACACATTAAACCCTTCCTAGGTCTGCAAGGCTTGAAGGGAGATTACGTTTACTTTGATAAAGGATGAATTGCAGACATGAAGTTACAGATGAGCAGGCAGGCGGGGTGGCCGGCTCACGCAGGAGTGAAGGCCCACAGACTGCTGTCTGCCAGGGTACATGCTTGGCAGCCCTTGTGCATACCAGACATGCAGGAATGTATGTTTCGGCACTTATGCCGTGATTGCAACAGAAACAGTCCCTGCACTCACACGTGGACTGGAAGGAGCTGGGTGAAGGAATGTGCAGACCAGGCCACGCCCACAGCAATGTGCCATGTATCCGCAGTAGTAGCGAGCGCCATCACTCACACTATTCACGCTCCAGAACCAGCACTGTCTGCACTGCCAACGGGGAATGCTCAAACTTTGTGCATGAGTGGATGGTTCATCTCTGGACATAAAGTGCCATTTCAGGTTAACCCATGTGCTCTTCAGACCAGAGGTGGGCTGACCCACTGGGTGAAATGAGGGACGTAGAAGGGTCGGTGCCCCTGAAACACCTGCACCTAACCTCTCCCGCGTTTTCTCGGTTTTCCCTAGTGATTGTTATGTTCCGGTGGACCATACTATCTGGTGGTCCGCCGGTGGGTGTAATCTGCAGTTGTGCACCTCGTAACATGCATCTTGGTAGGGCACATGAAAAGGAGGGACCGGAAATTAAAGGGGAACCGGAACCAGATCTAGGCATTCGGGACCACCCCGACGGACTACTGGAGTGCGTGTCATTCATTCTGCAACGCAGTGTGCCCACTCCATGCCAACCGGAGTGAGCACACAACAGTGAGGCCAGTCAGCCTCTGGATATACCAGAGAATCACTGTATCCTTGTAGACAAGCACCGGGGTGAGGGCGGAGCCACTCCAAACCCACAAGGAGTGTTGACAACACCAGCACTAACTCCCTGTAATTATGACATTCATATGGGAAAAACAAGCCCCCAGCCTTAGCCACGGGTAAAAAGGGAAAGTAAACAACTATTGAGGGGGAATCAGTCATTAACTGGCAAAGGAGAGAGGGCAGCTGACTCCTCTGGCCGCTCCTGGCGCGATGGAGTGTACACTGATTCATCCTCATCGCCCACAACCCATGACCTGTGGACTGTCCCACTCTCACCAAAAGAACAACTTCCCCTTCCTGTCCGTGAGCACACAGAGGCCCGACCATACCATCCCAAACCCCACGGGGGCGCATTCTTCCTCTGCACGGGGTGGGCATATGTCCCCGCCCTCCATTCACACTGCGCCTGGAGGATGGGGTGCCCCAAACGGGAGCTCATTAAAGGCATACATTGCCACCCCACAATGCCCCATGGAGGGCGCACATTCTCAAAGGTCAATGACCAGAGGCCTAGCCATCAATGGTGCTGCCGGCACAGTGGCACCAGCGCTCAAAGGTCTGAGGGTCTCACCCAAACCTGAAAACCTCTATATTTTACTACCCAACCCACAGTAAAGGGGCCATTTTCCTGTCTTGCCCTGGGGCGCCAGGAGCATTTATCACACGACTACCAATGAATGTAAACTTCCACATACACCACTGAGCAACACAGCCGTAAAATGTTTACTCCACCCTCGACCCCTCCCCCCAATCAGTCACCAGTCTCTTTCTGCCAGACACCCCTAAACTGCACTGCTGAGAGGCCTGCACAAACAACAGTCATTGGTAATCTGGGGCAAATCCTGAAGGTTCTAGCAGCGACGTGCGTGGGAAGGGCGGGGACACGAGGTAGGTAGCAGTGTACATCGGTGGTTCCTGGTTCCCGCTTCCACTGCTTGCTGACATGTTGTGGCTCTTACGGGCCTGCACAGGGCGTTGGTCACACACTGTGAGCCCTCCGTGTACCGAACGCAGCGTGCTGCTGCGGGCGCGGCCGCCTGGTGTCGAGCCTGGATGCTCCGTCTTGGCAGACCCAGTTTGGGAGTACTTTCGGCAGCGTGCACGGACCTGCTCACACTGATGACACCGTTTGCCTCGGAACTTGAGAGAAGGTGAGCCACTCCGCTGGGTTCCAACCGCATCCATGCACGGTCCATGCTGCACCAATGCACGCGCCGCATGGAATGCTGATGGTGTACGCGCTCAACAGACATGGCGACAGCAAGCTGAAAGCGCAGAGGTGCATATTGGAGCAGCCGTCCCTGACATCTGGTTGATGAGTCAAAGGGTTCCCCAGGACCAGGCAAAGCCTCGGCACTCACCAGTGATTGGTCTAAGGCAAGGAGGTGTCCAAAGCAGGTCCCGGGGAGCAGAACCATGCCAAATCTTTAGTCTATCTACATAAAAGTAATTAACATAAAATTAACTCATTCGTTTATCTGAGAGCTTGACTTGGATCCAGATCTACATGTGACACCCATGGTCTAAGACATGCCAAAACCTGCTACACCACATGACTTTCTTTCACCTTAGGCTGATTGGCAGATTATGAATGGGCGGAGCTTGGGAGCTCTGGCAGTGGCTTAAAAAGAGGCCATTGGCCCTAGAGGCTGTGCCTACTCTGGAGCTGGTGGTTGCAGGAGGCGCCCACTGACACACACTTTTGGGGACCGGGAGGGCTGTAAATGGGATGACAAAACTGGGAGGTCTCCATAAGGGGCGTTGCAGATGTAATTAAGGGTATGGCTTAAAAACACACATAAGCTAAAAATCTGTGCTTAGCAGAGTGTGCCACCCAAATGGTATTTTCTTGCTTTTGTCTTTACATTTTTATATATACAACAACAAGTAACATTACACCTACAACTAGAAGGACTATTGGCTTTGTCAATGGCTGTTAGTTGCGTAAGATAAATAAGCAATATCTTTGGCTTCTTTGTATATAATATTGGAAATGCTTCAATTCTGAAACGATGAGAATGAAAGAACTAGAACGAGTCTCTTTGAGTTGCATCAGAGGCAGTGATGGGTAACACTGCTGCAGAGTTAAGATTTTGTTCACCCTGATGGTGAGCGCACAAATGAAGAGCCTGATAAGGACCCATCTCAGCACCTGCTTTTTAGAACTGCCGGAGCTGAGCACCAGCAGGACCTGGCCCACTTAAAGCCCTGGGGACCGGTACTTACTTTTCCACATCAGAGTTTGACCCAGAGGAAGAGAAAGAAAAACACAAAAGAAGAAAAGGAGGAGGAAGAGAAAGATGGGAAAAGAGTGAAAAGAGCAGAAAGCAGCGGCGACAAAGAACCTGCTACAGTGAAAGTGAAGTGTTTAAATGGCAAGAGGATGAAGGTGTCAGTTGGCCCACGAGGGTGGGGTTCATCTTGGTGGGAGGTTTAGTAATAGAACCATTGCTACGCTACAGCACAAAAGAAAGTTTAACATTCTCCATTCAGCTCTTTGACAGAACAAGAAGACACACATTTGCAGGCATCGCCACACTAGGTGCCTATGCGAACCAGACTGGATTGTGAAGTTGCAAGAGCAGAGATGCAGAATCAGTTCTGGCTTACCAAATAGGCAAAGTAGGCTCGGCCTGTGGGCCCCACTCCTTTTAGAGGCGCGCTACAACGGATCAAAATAATATTTTTTTGATCTTGAAAGAAACTTGCAACCACCCTTATTAAATTGTTTCCAATCAAATTTTTGCTTAACAACATTAACAATTGTTAATGTTTAGTTTTGTGTAATAAAATTGGTTTATTAAAATTGTTGGTTGGTAAAATATAAAATGACAGCCTAAGGGCCTCCACAGGGTTTAATCCAGTACTGTACAGAATGCTCTCGCCGATATGTGGAGTATCTTGCTCAGGCCACAATGAGACAGTCACTGGCATTGGTACAACACCACTTCCTTCAGGATAGGGAGTGGAGTTCCACACACAGGGGTGGGATCCACCCCTGTCGGATCTTGAGTTCAGGGCACAGCATTGTTGGGGCCGGCTACATGTGGAGATAAATACCCAGATCAGGAACATTTTGGTCATAGCTCCCGTGGCTGTGGCGTCCAGGCGGTCACCCACCAGTAACAGCCCAGCAATGCAGACGCTAGTGGCACCTACTGCATCTCTCACCTACTCATCCTCAATTTTAGTAGGATGATGAGAGAAATGTTTTTAAGGGCGTTTTCCCCAGAAATTAGCGTATTGTGCTGTTTAGTGCTAGTAAAGAATCTGAAGTTATGTTTTTAATGTGTTTTGTGGCCTAAGGGTTATCGGGTCTGGCTGAGGGATAGGATGATGAGTGTATTATCTTTTCAGACCAGAAACGATCAGATACCGTTCCATTAAACAAAATTCCCAGGTATGGGCTGTGGAGGGTTCCCAAGTCCCTGGGGTCAGGGCACCAACACTGATGGCTTTATGCTCTGCAGGGTACATCACCTACGAGCTAGGGAAGATGGGTCTAGGGCAGGGTTCTTCAAACTGGGGGGCGGGCCTCCCTATGGGGGCCTCAAGTGATGCCGGGGGAGCACCAGGGTCTGGCCAAAAGAAGCATTGTGTTAATACCAGTGCTTTGTTTTCAACTAGAAAAAATGAGCGGCACCAAGCCTCTCTGAAATGGGCCATCACTAACATCTTTTGCTATTTGTATCCTGGCTGGGAGAAGGTGTCAAAAGGGAAGGGACTCCAAATATTCTTCAAACCTCCCACCTCCACTTCTAATACTCACCCTGGGGATACGTGTACGTGTTAGCAAGGCCTGCCTGGCCAGAACAGAATGTTTGGCAATCATGTATTTGATTGCATTTTAAAACAGTAACAGAACATAACTACAAGTTTAAATACGAATAGACATATTTAAACTTTACCAATTTAATAAAATAATAGTGAAAACGTCTGAGAGGGGGCGATTATTTTTTTTCCCCACTGTGGGTGCGCAGCATTAAAAAGTTTGAAGACCACTGGTCTATGGGGCGGCCCGGTTTCTGAATGACGTCTCCCAAAATAGATCTTGAGGGTGGTTTTGGACACTCATGCGTTTTTTTAGTCGCAAAGATTCATTATGGGTGCAGTGGGAATGGTGTAAGCACACTCCTGGACAATTATTAGTCTTAGATATTCAGACCATTCTCCGGGAGGGAGCGATAGTACAGGAAAATGGTACACAGTGATTGAGATTCGAACAGTGATGTCACATTTTTAGGTCTCGCCTAGGCAGCGCTTGTGCTGTCTCTTCGAGACATGCTTTATTCAGGTATAGATTTGAAACTCCGCCCACTTACCACCTATCATCGCAATTGGTTCCCATCACTGTCCTTTGTAAACTGTGGCTTTTCATTGGTCAATAATCTTAGTAGTCCCTCCTTAGTACTGCCTTGTGTCATCTTGTAACCTCCCATAAGGACACCCCCCTGTTACATCTGTTGTTACTCAGTAGGCTTTAATTAGAGCTTCCGAGTACTATTTGGTTAAATGGTTTTCTCATGCCTGCTGTTGCAGACAGGACACGCTCTCTCGCAACACTTTCTTTTTTGTTTTCCATTGAGCGGCTCGTCTCAGCTAATATAAACGGCTGTGCGGTTGGCTTGTTTTATGCGGCGCTGAATGTGGCTGCATGTTTTTTTTTCCTATTTCTTAACTTTTTGGTTTTAAAGCGCCCGATTCCGTGCTTTCATTTTAATGGTGGCCACGCCCCTCCTTTTTATAAATGCGGGTTGTCTAAAGAAAGGTGTGCTGCTGCTAATAAACTGAAGGTGAACAAAGCAAAACCAAAGGGAATGATGGACAGAGTGTTGAACATTGCAAGAACTCACCCCCAGTCAACTGATCTGGGTTTAATCCATCACCGTTCTTTAGCCCACTCTGCCACCCCAGTTCAGACATGGCCATATGCAAATCAGTCTGACCCTGTGCCTCATGGGAACAGTCCAGCCCGAACTGCCAAGCCATGTTGCTCACTTTGCCACTGGATTCAAGCAAGCCTGGCTGAAGACGGCTGAAATGCCAGAAACCGGTCCTAGGAAGCTTGTTTCCGGTCCAGGGAAGACATGGCTTGGCAGTTTGGGCTGGACTGTTCCCATGAGGCACAGGGTCAGACTGATTTGCATATGGCCATGTCTGAACTGGGGTGGCGGAGTGGGCTAAAGAACGGTGATGGATCAAACCCAGATCTGTTGACTGGGTGTGAGTGTTTGATTGGTTCTGATGCTCCATCCATCACCACCCCCTTTTGTACCGCTAATAAACTGAAAGCACGGATTCCACACTTTTACCTGAATGGCGGCCGCGTCCCTTTCTTTAGACTAGCATGGGTACAGTTTGCACTAGAGATTGCAGACCTGTCCTCCTGAGGAGAGCCCTAAATTTTTAACCCTAGAGCTGTTTTTGCAGTAAAAAAACTTTTGTCCCTGAAGAAGGTAAAAGCTTTTGCTACTCCAGCCAGTACCTTCTTGGGCTGTCTCAGTGCCTTGTTGCACAGAACACAAACACATATACCTGCAGCTTGATGGGCAGATCCCAGGGTTCTCTTTGTAAGGAAGGACTAGTGTCTACAAGGAACACGTGGAACATTCATTTCAGAGTTTATCTCTTGCTAAATAGATTCACCAACGGTTAGAGGAGACGGAGAATCGTTCAAAGCAAATAGGGGTTCAATGTCTAAATACAGTGAATCAAAGCATTGGCGAGCTGTCATCAGGAACTGAGTACTCGTTAGATCAAACTGCTCAAAGATAGTTTGGAAATTAGGCATTCATCTTCGAAAAGATATAGTAGTTGGCCGAAAGTGTATAGATATATGAATGTTGCGTGAACTGTTGGCGAGTACCCCTTCGAGGCTGAGTTGTGGGGTGGCATTGAACAAGCAAGCAGCCTTCGAGTCCGGAAGGCGTGTTAAGGAGCTGTGACAAAAAGCCGCGCCCAGGCTTGTAACGCGTGTGAAGTCTTGAGAGAGACGGAAGGCGGCTGTGGTACAATGTCCCATTGTGCAGGCAGTGTTCCCGTCACGGTTCGCCGGGCGCAGTGCACTTTGGTCCGATAAGGGCGCGTGGCCCCACCCGAGTGATCATTGCCCGACAATGCGTGGCGCGAGGAAGCGACGGAGTAACGCGAGTAAAAGCCCCCCCCCCCCCCCCCCCACTGCCACGCCCAGCAAACTGCGTTTAATCCCACCACACAAGATGTAATCACTGCAGTCTGTAGGTTTACAATACCACAATAGACAATTATCACAATGCCACCGGCCCACTGCGTCAATGCATCGACGACACCCATCATATGCCGAGGTTGTTCACTAGCTTTTGGAACGGTCTGATGCTAAAAAGGAATACGATGCCTAGGCAAAGACTGCCTTTGTACTCTCCAGACATTGTCCTGTCCACTCTCCCACCTTCTCGCTGCCCGAAGAAGGGATCTTCCGGATTGTTTTTCACTCACTTAGCTGATCGATCCAATGTTAGCCCTCTTCATGCACTGGTCGGCGAGCATGGCATTCACATTGATCTAACTCACGCTGCAGCCCGCGGCTCGAAGCTGTGTGTCGGCCCTCTTCAGCCATTGGCCCGCTTCACTGTGAGTGATGGCATTCCGTCCTTCCACACTGAGCGTGTCCACACACAAAGTACCTCCATAGAGCGCCACGGCCTATATGACACACACAGGCTGCATAGAGTTGTTCTTGGCCTGGGCCACCACCACAAGACGTATCTGGCCTCCACGCTGGCCTGTCCTTTGCACATCACTGCGGGGCACACCCAGAGTCAATCCTCACCATTGCCAAGAGTCTACACAGTCACCCCAGGCGAGGGCTGTGAGGTGCGGGCAAGGGTGCCACATTTCCACACGACACTGACCTCCGCATCATCCCCCGATCATTCACTCCGTGCTTGCCCCTTCTTGGTTTACGTCGTGCCCCTCCGTATTTGGCGCTCTATATGTATGTGTCGTTATGTATGTGTCTTTATATCTGGCCTCCACTGTAAGGACAGCACTCGGTGTCCTTTCCCTCTCCAGACAGCACCCCCCCCCGCCCCCCCGGACTCCTCTGCTGGTCCTCTGCCCCCCCCCGTACCCCCTCCCGCGCCAAGCGCTGCATGCCCGCCGCGCTTTGTTACACCTCTCATCGCCCTGTCTGCGGTGTGTGGGCCCGCGGCTCGTGCTCCTCCCTCGGTGTACAAGCTGCCGTGCTCTGTACCCCAACCCCCCCGCCCGGCACTCCATGCCCTTGGTCCAAAAAGACAGACCCCTCTCTATGGCTGGCCCGGCACCCAGTGTCCTTCCCTGACCGAGCTTTTCATGCCATACACGTCTCTCCTCTAGCAGTCCACCCCCTGCCACTCCTTGGCCAAGCCTCTGTGCCGTGCCCTGCCCATCCGTGGACATGCACAAAAGCCCGCTCCCCCCGACCCCCCCCCTCCCACCTCTGCCCTGCCTTTCTTTGGCCCAGAACTCCGTGCCCTGCCCCTCTCTCGTCCAGCGCTCAATGCACCGCGCCATCCGTGCAGCACCCAACGGCCTGTCACTCCATGGCACATCACTTCATGCCCGCCCCTCCCCGGCACAGCACTCCACAGACCGCCACTCGCTGGTCCAGTACTCCATGCCCGGCGCACTCCACTGACCGCCACTCGCTGGTCCAGTACTACATGCCCAGCCCCTCCCTGGCACAGCACTCCACAGACCGCCACTCGCTGGTCCAGTACTCCATGTCCGGCGCACTCCACTGACCGCCACTCGCTGGTCCAGTACTCCATGTCCGGCGCACTCCACTGACCGCCACTCGCTGGTCCAGTACTACATGTCCGGCCCCTCCCTGGCACAGCACGCCATGCCCGCTCCCTCCCCGACACAGCACTCCACTGACTGCCACTCGCTGGTCCAGTACTCCATGCCCGGCCCCTCCCTGGCACAGCACTCCATGCCCGGCCCCTCCCTGGCACAGCACTCCACAGACTGTCACTCCCTGGTCCCGCACTACGTGCCTGGCTCCTTGTCTCTACAGCACTCCATGCCCGCTTCCATTCAGTACGACATTCCATGGCTTAAAATGCTAGCCAAAGATAAACTTTCAGATCAAATGAATTAAAAGAGTGAATATTTTGTGGTCACGTAAAACATGCACTTAGCCAGTAAGAATACCCTGCCCCCTTCCGCCCCCCATACAGCCATCAATTGGCAAACAGATTGGTCCATGTGGGACAAGGAAAGACCGAAGTGAAAACCACCAGTGTCACCGTCCACGTCACTGTTGCAAGGGTTAGTGAAAACTGATAAACAGTACAAAGAGTTCATTCTCTCTGATAGGTTCCCTGTTTGCATGTCTCATCATTCATTCATTCATCCACAGTGTACGTGGAGGAGCAGAATGTACGCGGGAACGAGCCGTGTAGTATAAAAGGGAGTGCAGTGTATTTCTGTGGGGATCACACTGCGCAGTAGGAGGGCAGAGCATGTTTGTGGTGGACGCCGTGTGCGGTCTGCATGAAAGAACAGAACAAAATCTTCCATCCACGTTCACATTCGTAATAAGAGAACACAAAGTAAGCGCAAAACAGTTCAATGGGGGAAGGGTGTCTCTCTGGGAGGTGGGGTGCAGATCAGGAGGTGGCAGGGCGTGCTGCAGCGGAAAAGCACACTCATCTACGCCGGCGTTCCAAGCCTCACCCCACCCCACCCCTCTGACTGCCACATCAGAGATGTCCCCTGTAGGCGGGTGTGGGCTGCGGAGAGACCTGCGCAAGCACCCTCGTGTATTGCTCGAGAGGCCCCCTTAGCGACAGGGGCAGAGGCGGGCATGCAGTAAGACTCAAGTACCCTCGTGCACTACTGTCCAAGAGCCCCCCTGGCGCCACAGATCAGAAGTGGCTTGCAGTGGGCATGCAGCGAGTACCGCTAACCGAGTGGCATAGGATTTTACGCTGCTTCAATGCGCTTAGAGATGACCACAAGCTCCAGGGAGACGAGGCGGCGCGGTTTTTACCTGTGCAGACAGCAGACAGGGGCGGCGGCAGCAGTCGGAGTGAGTGGGGAGCCGTCGATGGGGCTTTAATACCGAGAGAGAGTGCAACGATCTGAGCCCGCCTCCGGGACTTCTGGGCCCGCCCTGCCCACACCTCTTCGGCCGGCCCTCTCCAGCTGTGCGCACCAGTACCGGCTTCAACTCTGACTCACGGCTAGGGTGGGGTAGCGGGTGGGGAAAGAGTGTGTGTGTGCGGGGGGAAGGTCGTTAGGGAGTCAGGGCAGGGGCAGGGTGTACAGGGGCAGAAAGAACAGGTTCGCGGTGTAGACGAGGGAGATTTTAGTTAGAGAAAACGGACGTGCAGCGGTTTTGTGCAGAGGGCGCAGAGAAGAGGGGCATGTAAGTTAATGGTGGACATGTCAGGAAAGACATATTTGAAAGTAAAGAGACGTAGGGAGGGCAGGGGTTTCGAGGGTAGGAGCAGAGGGGCGGGCAGAAAAAAGGGGCAGCGAGTGACCAGGCGGTGTAATGAGGAGTACACAAAATTAATAAGTGTACAAGGGCGGAATACAGAGGCTAAGTACGGTGGAGAGTATATGGTTAGAGAAATGAAGGAGGTGGACTCAAGTCGTGGAGTGTAGAGGCAGGGAGTACAATGCTGTGAAGTTTACGAGGAGTAAGTCAAACCCAGGTGCGTTGCTTCATGGGGAGTGTTTGAGGTGTTACACTGTGTAACGTTCACACCCCTAATAAATGCATTTTCTGCAAAATAGTTGGGTGCAGGTTCTTTCAGTCGGGTAGGGTGAGATGTCTGTCGGATTTCATAAGGATCTTTTTTACATAAACACAGACAGAACTCACACACCCTCTACCACTCTGCTTTGAATGAAATGTCTTCAAAATTGTCAGTTATTTTCAGTGCTTGAAATGGAAAAATAGAAGTGCAGGTACTCTGTAGCAGAGTACCTGCTTGTTTCTGAGAAGTGCTGGTACTCTCCAATTAAAAGTATTACGTCGCTCTTGAGAAGTGCCGGTACTCACCCTCTCAAAATGCTCAGGGCGACTAAAATTATGTGGCAGCGGAGGGCCAAATTATGCAGCAGGGATGAGTAAATTATGCGTCATGAAAAGGCAAATTATGCGGCACAATGGGACACATTTTATGATAATAGTACTCTGTAGTGGCTCCTGAAGGGAGTGATGCAGTGCGGGGGAGGGTCAAGGTGGGGGTAGTAAACTCCGGATTTTGACCTAACGGAGGTAAGTATGCAAATAAATAAATAAAAGTAATTTTGTTGTGCAAGCTGCATCACCAAATGCGCTGCAATTTCTTTGGAATTTTCGGTAGGTGCCATTGTAGAGTGCATTGCCTTAGTCGACCTTGCTGCTGACGAGTGTCTGGGTGGCCATTTTCCTGGTCTCGGTGGGGATCCACTTGAAGATCTTCCCCAGCAGGCAGAGCATGTGGAAGCAGGATGATGATGCAGTGTTGATTTGGCGGCTCATCGAGAGCGAGGAGTTGAGGATGATGCCTAGGTTGTGTGTGTGGTCGGTGGGTGTGGGGGGATTCTGAGCGCTGCTGGTCACCAGGAGTTGCCCCATGCAGAAGGGGTTGGAGCCTGGGAAGAGGACTTTGGTTGTGTCTGATTGAGTTTCCATAATTGTGCTTCAATATTTCGATGTTAAATGTATTACATGTATCATTATACAGTCTGAAAAATATATATGTATATGTTCTTTGAAAAAATGATAAAAAATGAAAAAATGAGTTAATAAATGAAATAACATAGTTTTATACACCGTTGACTGTGGGTTCTACTTTATTTCATGGACATATTGCCTTCCACTTAAATAAATTAGTGTAGGAAGTTTTGTTTTTTGAATAGTCTCTTTCCCTGATCCCTTCCTCACTTATTGATATACTCAGGGTCCCTCTGCTGTAGTCTATTGATTTCCCCAGCACGTTGCTGTGAGGGTTCTTCCACTTCTCTTGGAGGTCGGAGCTCTTTTTCATTCTAATAATTGTGCTTCAATATTTCGATGTTAAATGTATTACATGTATCATTATACAGTCTGAAAAATATATATGTATATGTTCTTTGAGTTCTTTGAAAAAATGATAAAAAATGAAAAAATGAGTTAATAAATGAAATAACATAGTTTTATACACCGTTGACTGTGGGTTCTACTTTATTTCATGGACATATTGCCTTCCACTTAAATAAATTAGTGTAGGAAGTTTTGTTTTTTGAATAGTCTCTTTCCCTGATCCCTTCCTCACTTATTGATATACTCAGGGTCCCTCTGCTGTAGTTTATTGAGTTTCCGGAAGCTCTCCTTCATCCAGGCGGCTACTTCCTTCATCCCGTCGTGAAAGTTGCTTTTATCGGCTGTAGGTTTGTCAGTGAAGGTGAGAATCAGTTGGATGTCATCGGCGTAGGAGACAATGTTGAGTGTGTGGTTTCTGAAAATGGCAGCAAGCTGGGCCATGAAGATGTTGACCAGGGTGGGGCTCAGACAAGAGGCCTGGGGAATTCCGCAGCTGATATCTGTAGGTTCTGTGGAAAATGGTGGGAGCCTGACTCTCTGGGTTCGGCCAGTGAGGAAGGAGCAGATCCACTCTAAAGCTTTGCCATGGATGCCGGCATCATCAAGCCTCGTGCAGAGGATTTGATGGGAGATGGTGTCAAAGGCTGCAGAGAGGTCCAGGAGGATGAGGGCTGCAGTTTCGCCTTGGGCTAGGAGAGTGTGGATGGCATCAGTTGCGGCGAGGAGTGCTGTCTCGGTGCTGTGGTTGCTCCTGAAGTAAGTTTGGTGGTGTCCAGGGTGTGGTTAGTTTAGATGAATTCTATGAGTTGGGCACTGATGGCCATCTTGATGACTTTGGCTGGGAAGGGGAGCAGGGAGATGGGTCTGTAGTTCTTGACATCCTTCGAGTCAGCAGAGGGTTTCTTCAGCAGGGGGTTGATCTCTGCGTGTTTCAAGTCTTCAGGGAAGGTGGTGGATTCGATGGAGCAGCCAATGGTGCAATAGAGTTTGTGGGACGATTGTGGCACCGGCTCTGTTGAAAATGTAGTGGGGCAGGTGTCCGAAGCAGCTCAAGAAAGTATGTTTTTCATGATCCTTAGGGTGTTGTCTGCGGTGAGGGTGGTTCAGTTGAGCAGGGTCGACAGGAATCTGGAGCATTCAGGTGTAGTGGTTGCAGATGGGGTGGGTGGGGGCTGGATTGCGAAGCTGTTGTAGATATCTATGATCTTGCAGTGGAAGAAGGTGGCAAGGTTGTCACAGAGGTCTTGAAAGAGGGGGTGTCAGTGGTATCTGTGCAGGGGTTGGCAAATTCTTTGATCATGGTAAAGAGTTCTTTGCTGATGTAGGCATTGGCATTGATACGTTTCTGTATGGCAGTTTTCATAGTGGTTCTGATGAGGTGCTGATGTGTGGTGATGGGGGATTTGAAGGCTGCATGGTGTGCCGAGGTCTTGCTGCGCCTCCATCATCTCTCGAGCCATCTGGAGGTGTGCCTGGACTTTTGGAGGGTGGGGAACAACTAGCCGGCTTGCCCGGAGGGCTGCTTGCCGGACGATTTTCTGAGGGGAGCCAGTGTGTTGACGCAGTCGGAGATCCATCGGTGGAGGTTGGGTGCTGGGGCATTGGTTTTTGTGGAGATCGGCACCAGGGTTTTGCGGATGGAGCTGGCGAGCTGGACTTTTGGAGACCTTGTTCCAGCATCCGTGGTGTTTGTGGTGGTGTTCTGTGGGTTTGATGAAGGAGAAGTGGACGCAATAGTGGTCTGTCCTATGAAGTTCAGAGGTGTGACTGACGGAGATGCTGTTGCTTGCAGAGAAGATGGGATCAAGCGTGCGTCCTGCTGAGTGGGTTGGGAAGGAGACCAGTTGCTTCAGTCTGATGGTGGTGAGGTTCTCAGTAGGGATGAGGTGTTGTGGTTGTGAAAGTTGTCCTGGTGGAAATTGAGGTAATTGAGGAGGATGTAGTCCATTAAGGTGAGATTGTGGTGTGCAATGAAGTCAGCTATGGATTCGCCGAAGGGAGGGCGGGGCCCAGGAGGCCTGTAGATGAGGGTGCCATGGAGGCTGGAGTTCGGGTTGGTCTGGATATGAAAGTGGAGGTGCTCCATGTTGGGTGAGTGGTTGTCGGAGTTAGTTGTGAGTTGGAGGGTGTTTTTCTTTACAATGGCAATGCCTCCTCCTGGCCATTTGGTGCGGTCCTTGTGGATGATTTTGTAGCCGTCAGTATAGTGTGCACAGAGTCCAGTAGATCCACAGAGGTTTGTAGAGGCTTAATTAGATAATACTAACTCTAGGTGTGGTAGTGTGGTTGAGCAGTTAGGCTTATCAGAGGGCTGTGTTAAGCATTTATTGTACACACTCAGGCAAGAAATGATTGCACACACTTAAAAACTGAATCCCGAACAATTATTTTGTATAAAAAGTTATTGTTTGGCTATTTTATTTCTAGAATCAAGAAGTACTCAATTGCAGGTATTAGTACTTTTCAAAATGCAGTAAGAATTGGTTTGCAAGGCAGTAGAAATGCTTTACAGTCTTAGAAATACTTTTGTATTGTCAATCAGAAATAGTAGCACTTAGCAATGGTAAAAGTTAGACAGTTGTATGCAATAGATAGAAGGCAATGGAAGGAAAACAGTGTTATGCATTAGCAGGTAAGTACTCGACTTACATTTCCAGTCTTCAGGGGTTTGGATTAGCTATGGGCAAGGGTCAGTTCAAGGTAGGTACTACACCACCAGCGACACTTGGGCAGCCAGGTGCAGAGGTCACTGAGCCTGACGTTAGTCAATGGAGACGGGGGGTACCTCAAAGAGGCACAGTTTGCAGGTAAGTACCTGCGGTTTCGGGGCACAGACCCGGGGGTCAAAGCAAGCACAAGGGGGCCACAAGGCAGCACAAAATCTACACCACCAGCGGCACAGGGGCGGCCGGGTGCAGGGTGCAAATCAGCTGAAGGCGCCCAAGGCATTTCAATGGGGAATCTCAGTCTCACAAACAGGCTGCATGCTTGGACCAGGAGGCTGGACGAATGCGACCAATGGCTGGGCAGATAAGTTGGAATGTTGAGGGACATCTGGGTACCATCGGCTGGGCTCCCCAAAGTCAGAGTGTGGAGGATGCAAGGGTGCATGTTGGTGTCGGGTTTACTTTACCAGAGCTGGTCGGGGTCGGGGGACCGTTTGTGTTGAGGCTGCAGGCGACTTCGTGGGGTCCAGGAGAGGGCAGCCACAGAAGGAGATGAGTCCAGGATTGCTGGGGAGGCTTCACAGGACAGGGTAGCCACTTGAACTCAGGCCATCGGCGTTGGGTGCAGAGTGGGCAGGAGACACGGATCCAGCAGGATTCAGAGTCCTTGGTATATTTTCTTTTGGGCACTGCCTCGGGAGATCTGGTCTTTGTTGAAGAATGGGCAGTCTTCCTCAGGACAGGGGTTGTTTTCTTCGCAGGCAATTGAAGCAGGAGACAGGCTGCTAGGGCTGGGGTCAAGTCAGTAGTTGTCTTCTTGCTGTGCTGCACAGTGTTCTCTTCGTCTGTCTTCTTCTTAGGTTGCAGGAATTTGAGGATCAAGGTTCAGGGGTGCCCCTAAATACTGAATTTAGGGGTGTTACAGGCACTGGCAGATAGTGGGCAATGGGCTACTTGCCTTTAGGGTGACTATACCCTTTAAATGTCCCCTCCCTTTGGGGAAGGGGCATCCCCCTAACCTGATTGGGTTGAATCCTTTGATTCAAGATGGAGGATTTCTTAAGCAGGTGGTCACCTCGGTCCACGGCACCTTAGGGGTGGTTCTGGCAGAGAGGGGACACACCTCTCCGGACTACTCATTTTTCTGCCGACCTCACCGCCAAAAGTGGGGCATGGTCAAGGGGGTTGGCGTCTCTACTAGCTGGAGATGCCCTGCTAGCATATGATAAGGCGGGAAGCTTGGGGGTAGGTGTGAAGAACCTCCACCCCAAGTAGCCTTTGTCTATGGCACACAAGAGCACCAGGGCTCCCACCTCAGAGGCCCAGAAACATGTCTGTGTGTGGCAGGCTGGTGTGCACCACTCAGCTGGACACGAGGGAGGTGGTCATTTTTCAGGGGGCAGCTCTAAAATGCCCTCTTAGTGCATTCTGTAATAAACCCAACACTGGCCTCAGTGTGAGTTTATAATGCTGAAGAGTTTGATGCCAAACTCCTTAGCATTTAGTAAAGCCATCATGAAGCTGCAGAGTTCGTAATGATAAACTCCCAGCCCATATACTCAATATGGCTCCACTGCACTTACACTGTCTGTGAATGGCACCGACACTGTAGGGGCACATTGCTCATGCAGCTATGCCCTCACCTGTGGTATAGTGCACCCTGCCTTAGGGCTGTGAGGCCTGCTAGAGAGGTGACTTACATATGCCACAGGCAGTGGCTTGTGGGCATGACACACAGGTATGTGTGCCATGTCGACTCTTAAGTTTCGTCTGCACCAAAACACACAGTCTGCAATGGCAGTGTGTATGTGTTAGGTGAAGAGTCTCTGAGGGTGGCACACTACACACTGCAACCCTTAGAGACTCTCTCTGGTCACAAGGCCCTTGGCACCAGTGGTACCTTTAACAAGGGACTTACATGTCGGCCAGAGGTGTGCCAGTTGTGAAAACAAAGGTACAGTTTTGGGAAAGAACACAGGCCATGGGGATCTGATTGGCAGGGACCCAGTGCACACTCAGTCAAAGTGCATCAAAAATCGAGTAATACGTGTTTGTGGGGGGTGTTACTGCAACAGAAATCCACTTTCCTACACAATGTTGCTTAAAAAAAATGTGTAAAGGCATGGGTAGAGCTAATGGGAGGTAAGGGTGATTTAAGGGTTCACGGCTGAGTTGTAATAAAGGAACGCAAGGGTGATTTTAAATGTTAAGGGTGGGTAGAGAGAGATACGGGTGATTTTAGAGTTTAGGGGTGGGTAGTGGTAAAGGGATGTAAGGGTAATTTTAGGTATTAGGGGTCGGTGGAGGTGAGGGTAAATTTAGGGCTGGGTAGAGCTAAAGAGAGATATGGGTAATTTTGTGATTTAGGAGTGGGTCGTAGTGAAGGAAGGGATGGGTAATGTTTGGGTTAGCTAGGGAAAATGAGGTAAGAATAATTTTAAAGATTTAGGAGTGAGTAGAGGTAAAGGAAGATATAGATAATTTTATGGTTTAGGGCTGGGTAGTGGTAAAGGGAGGAAAGAGTAATTTTAGAGTTAAGGTAAGAGTAGAGACAAAGGGACGTACGGGTCAATTTAGTATTTAGGGGTGAGTAGAGGTAAAAGGGAGGTACAGTTAAATTTAGGGATTAGGTGTGGGTAGCAGTGCTGGAAAGTGGGAGGACCGGGCCCAATCCTGGTTTTGAAACCTATTTCTTATCAGATCTAGGAGTCTGGCCACCCAGAGAAGCTTGCTGAATGTGTCATGGTGTAATTTTCTGACACCAGAACATAATTCAGCGGCGCCTGCACGTTGTCTGCATTCTTTTAAAAATAATAAATGTCGGGGGGCATGGCTAGCTACCAGCGAAGATGGCCGCAGCCTGAGAGAGCTCCGAGGCCGTTGGAGTCTCTCCCAAACTATCCGGCCACTTATCCGCCACTACGTCAATGTCTGACCTCGTCTCTGCAGATCTAAATGCCGCGGTGATGCTCGCTGCTGGTCTCCGCGAGAACTGAACCGCCGCTGGGCGGAAACACCGAAGAGAAGGTCCGCAGCCTAAGAGTATCGTCCGAGCCGGGACCTCGAGTGGTGACGCCCGGTGGTTGCCGCGGAGCACATCGGCGGCCCGGATGTGACCCGGACGGCGGAGGCCCGGCTGTGCTGGGAGCGCTGCATCGGCATACAAAAGTGGGATCTGTGGCTGCGAGACAGAGACGCCCGTTCTGCGGTGGCTGGTGGAGGTCGGCCCCCGGTTGGAGGAAGGAGGAATAGCAGCAAGGGGAAGAGATAGCAGTGCCTGCAGTACCATACCGTGGGGGCCGGCCGCCATCAGCGATAGACATGGGCACAAGAATCTCAGGAGAGTGACTCAGGCACTGGGAGAGAAGAGACACCACGGTAAGTCTCGAAGGCAGTCCCGTGGGGTACTGTAAAAAGTTTCCCTCGTCGCTCCGCGCTGCAGCGGACTGCGTGAGCACTGTGGGGGTGCCTGAGAGGCCATTATACCTGCAGCTTGACTTACAGAGCCCGAATTGAGCCGTCGAGACTGTGGCTTTCCCGGGAAGGAGATGGGACCACCCAGAGCCTGGACACAATACTGAAACCTTGCTGAGCGATTGAGATTTCTGGGCCTCTGCTGACTGGGGCCCGGCTTCCAGGGATTACTGGTGATCTAGAGTGGATGACACCTACGTGGGCCCTTGCACCCTACAACTCCAGGCAGTAGGGAAAGCCGAAAGGCCGTGTGTGTCCCAGACAGCGCAGTCAGGCAGCGACGATTACCACCAACCTGGAGGTAACTCACTAAGTTACACCAAGCCCTCTTATCATGGGAGGTAAGGGCCAGCACGTGCCTCAGCAAAGTAAACTGGAAAAATACGCCTACCGAGGTGATCAGACCTTTGGCGCAGGGGCGCAAAAGAGTAGTGAAGATGCCACCCAGTCTGCGGCCCCCAAGGAAATAACTTCGCAGGGCATAATGCTGACACTCACCCAAATGCAAACCTCGATAGGCACTATATCTATGGACATCTCTTTGTTGAGGGCGGACGTGTCCAAAATCAGTACCCGACTGACGGAGATGGAATCCACGACAGCATCGCTTTCGTCGGATACAGCGACGCTTCAATGTCAAGTGCGCGAACTAGAACAGGCGCAAAAGCATATGGAAGCCAAACTAGATGACCAAGAAGGGCGCTCTAGGTGCAACAATGTTCGCCTGGTGGGAGTTCCGGAAAGTGTAAGAGGGCCAGGTTTGGACCTATACGTAGAAGACTTGATTAAGACCAAGCTGCAGCCCAGAGGAATGTCCAATTTCTTCTCAGTGGAGCGTGCACACCGGGTGCCTGGCGGGAAGCCGCATCCGGGCGCACCGTCCAGGCCTATACTAGCCCACTTGTTTAATTTCTGTGACCGAGACGCAATCCTGCAGGCGGCCCGCATAGCCCCTCACCTCCGGGTGGATAACAGTACAGTGATGATGTATCCAGACTATACGGCTTTGGTCACGATGCAACGAAGAGATTTCATGGAAGAGAAAAAGGAACTACGAAGCCGTGACCTGAAATACGCCGTGCTCTTCCTGGCGAAATTGCGAGTGGAGACTGAGGGAAGAGCATGGTTCTTTACATCCCCACAGGAGGCCCAGGAGTGGCTTGAGGGATGGAGGAGGACCGCGGGAGCCAACCGACGGGAGCACGGAGATAGAAGAGTGTCTGGAGGATCAGAGGCAGTAGGGGTACGAAATACAGCAGCCCCAGTGGACAGAGCACCCTCAAACATGTCGAGAGACTCAGACCGGGACTAAATCTGCCAAGATGATAGACTTTGACTGGGTGATTGTCCGAGGGGGTGTGACATGGACGGCTCGCTCGGAATGCTTTGGAGATGGAGAAGATTTGGACCTGGTCGACTGGGGCACGGGCACCGATCATGTGGTCCTTGCGGCTGATGGGACTAGAAGTTTTACACGCAGTAACGGAAGACGTGATACAATGACTGCCCTTTGGGAGAGACCCGATATTATTGGTCGTAGCTCTCCCTCTTCACGCAAGTACATGGTTTGGGGAACAAAGCACTCTGCTGTGTTGGGGTGGCAGGTAGTTCAAAGTCCGCTAGGCAGGGAAGCAGGGAGGCGGGTGGGGGTAGGGATCAGTCAAGGGGGTTTGAGTTAAGATTTGTACTGTTGCACACGAAACAAATAGACTACACCCATTCCAAACACAAGACATACAGGGTTCCTGGGCTTACGCCAAGAAGTGCAAGATGGCTACGATGCTACAATAGGTCCCCATGTTGTCAGAAACGACAACGCGTGGCCCGTCCATCTCGGAGCCTCTGACGCATCCTATGTCGCAGGTGACCCCTCTCGCGCTGGTAACCTGGAACGTACACGGGTTGGGAGACTAAATAAAATGGGGCTTGGTATTACACTGTTTAAAAAGGTGTGCTCCGACGGTGGCTTTCTTTCAGGAGATGCATCTCACTGGTAATGTATGCAAAGCTTTGGATCGATGGGTGTTCACAATGATTGCACACTCGGAGTTCACCTCCGACTCAAGAGGGGTAGGAATTCTAATCAGAAAACAGTCGCAGCTCATAGTACAGCATACAAAAACAGATAAATACAGACGATTTGTGGCAACATCTGGTCAATGGCAAGGGAGGCCTATTAATATTGTGTCGGTTTACATTCCTCCAGTCTTCCACGCGATAACGCTCCCGGCGCTTAGTGACTTTCTGCTTGCTCTGCCGGAGGGAGAATTATTGATTGGTGGAGATTTTAATGATGCCATTGATGGGACCTTAGACCGATACCCCACCAGGCCGCATGCAAGTGGTGTCTCCCAGACCGGGAGCTTTATAGAGGCGCTGGGACTCACTGACGCGTGGAGATACCGGCACCCTGACACACGACAATTCACTTTCCATTCTGGGGTCCATAATAGTCTCTCGAGGATCGATTATTTTTTCACCTCAGCTACATGTCTGAGAAACGTTGAGTCCGTGGAGATTAGGCCGAGAGGCATTTCAGATCACTCCCCAGTACTCTAACATACACAAGCAGCCACAAGATACGGCAGCGTACCTATCCTATATATCCTGGCTATCTGCAAATCCCTAAAGTCAAGAAGGCTATCACTACTACCACTCATACTTACTTTCAGGAAAATATGTCATCAGTCAGCTCCCCTACCGTGCTTTGGGAAGCCTACAAGACAGTGCTCAGAGGCTGCGCCATCGCCGCTCTTACCGGTTATAGGTGTAGTAAACGACAGGAACTGAATAAACTAGAGCTTGCGCTGCATGAAGCAGAAGCCGAATGCTCCCGCGACCCTTCCCCAGCTGCGACACAACACCTGTCCCTCAAACAACAAGAGCACAGGGACTACCTCAAAGACATGGTTAGGTCACGCATGACAGCAACACAGCACAAGATTTATGAAACCGGTGACAAGGCCGGTAGACTTCTGGCATGGCTGGATAAGCGTGATGTGGGAAAGAAAAGTATTGCGCTGCTTCGTACGGTTGATGGCCAAGTAGTGACTGACCAACGCAAAATAGTACACTTACTGGCGCGACACATCCACCAGGTCTACACATCGACATCCGTTATGACCACAGAGGAGGCGCACTCCTATATCAGAGGTATCGCCATGCCCAAACTCGCACCAGAGGTGGCCCTTGAGCTCAAGGCTGATCTTACGGTTGCAGAGCTGCAGCTGGCGATCGGGTTGCTACAATCGGGGAAGGCAATGGGGCCTAATGGATTACCGGTAGAAATATACAAAAAAACAGCCGAAACACTGGCCCCACACCTGCTAAACATGTATCGTGATAGCCTACAAAACGGTGAGCTCCCATTAGATCAGCGGGTAGTCACTATAGTGGCGATCCCAAAACCTGGAAAGCCCCCCGAGGAATGTACCTCGTACCGTCCCATATCCTTAATCAATGCAGAGGCAAAAATCCTAGCAAAACTCCTCGCGATGCGGCTCACGCCGCACCTGGAGAAACTGATTCATCCAGACCAGTCTGGCTTCATGCCGGGCAGAAATACAGCATTAAACTTGCGGCGCCTGCATGGAGTGATGACCCGCATACCATATTTGCAAGAGCCGGCAGTTATCCTTTCCCTGGACGCTTGAATGGCATTCGATATGGTGGAGTGGCCCTTCCTTTTTGCAGTGTTTACTCATTTGGGCTTTGGCCCCAAATTTTGTGCGTGGATTCGCTTGCTATACACCAACCCGGTGGCACATGTAACGGCCAATGGTCATATTTCCAGGGACTTCCCACTCTCATGAGGCACACGTCAAGGCTGCCTGCTATCACCACTGCTGTTTGCTCTTGTACTGGAACAACTGGCGGCATGGATTAGATGGGAGACAATGATTCGGGGACTTAGGTGGACAGCGGAGTGGGAGGACCGCGTCTCACTGTATGTGGATGATGTGCTATTATATATGGCCTCTCCCGGTCGCTCTATCGAGGCGCTCCTCAATATATGTGAGCTTTTTGGTCGAGCGTCTGGATACACCATCAATTGGTCCAAATCTGTTCTATTTATATTGTGCGGACCACCGCCTCAGCTCCCCAAGGATTGCCTACTAAAAGTTGCAGAGGGCACATTTAAATATTTGGGAATCTATATCACTGCACACTCGGACGAATTCTATAACAGGAATCTCATGCCTCCTCTAGAGCGTCTTAAACGAGATGTGATACTCTGGGGAACACTGCCGCTGACACTCCTAGGAAAGGCGGCGCTTTTTAAAATGATGGCGCTTCCTCGATTCCTGTACGCACTTGAGAACGCACCATTCCTGGAACTCCCAGGCTACTTCAAAACGATAGAGGCCCAGTTTTCCAGCTTACTGTGGGGAAACAAACCAGCGTGAATTGTGCAGGGTAAATTGTTAAAGGGGTGGTACGACGGGGGAATAGCACTCCCAAGCATACAGTTGTACTACTGGGCAGCGCAATTAAAGATTATCAATCAGTGGATACACGCCCCGCAAACGGATCCCTCCTTTAAAGCCGATAGATACTAATTAAGGGCAGAGGGTATAATGTCAGCACTGTACAATGAGAAACGACCCCCTTCTTTGCTTGGACCTACAAAAATCACTCTATGGCATAAGGCACACGCTAAATTAGGCTGGGTGTCATAATCCAACTCACTCCGCTGTGGGATACCAAACGGTTGGGACGACCCAAGAACAGTAAAGGATTTGCGCAATGGGACGCGATTGGCATCTCCACAGTGGGCGACATGTGGAGCAAAGGGGAAATAATTACATTTGAACGTCTTAAGGAACAATATGACCTGGCACCCTCGGAAACATTCCGCTATTTACAGGTAAAACACGCACTACAGGCCGCCCTTCCGACGGGTACAGGAGTCCCAGAGGCCACCCCCTTAGAAGATAGATTACTTACAGACTATATAAAAAGGCGAGCCACTTCTTTTACCTACCGTAAGCTAGTCAACAACTTACCAGATCCCACCACAGCACTCAGGGGAAAATGGTCCCGAGACGTTTGAGAACTAGACGATACCGACTGGCAGGACGCAAAGGCATACCCGCGGGAGGTGGGCATATCCTCGAGGCTTAGGTTGGTACAGCTTAAAATATTGCACCGCACTTACTATACTAGAGTCACCCTCTGTACACACAATATGGGAGTGTCCCAGAATAGCAGACTACTGGATTAGAGTTATGAGGACAATATCTCAAGTGGAGGGGGAATTACTTATGCCGGAGCCCAAGAGTTGCCTGTAAAATATTTGGGGACCAAATGATCTCACGCGTCAGGCACAGGAATGGGTTACACTATGTATAATGGTGGCTAAGCGGAACATCGCGCAAAGATGGGGCTCGGAGGAGCTACCGACGATCAAAGCTTGGTGTAAAGACATGGACGTAGCCATGCTAACTGAAAAAACAGTATACATGAATCGTGGGGGTCCGCGTAAATGGACCAAAGTGTCGGGGGCATGGAATGCATTTAGGGGATACATCTGTGAGCCCCCTGGGATGCAATCGGAGGAGGTGTCGGGGGCCGAGTCAGAAGGGTATGTCCAGAATTAAAGTATGTAATGTTATTGTATGCTAACGTTTGACTAGCCAAGACTGCGCGAAAGGATGTAATGATACTCAATACTGAAATGCACTTCTACTGTATGTCTACAGAACGAACTATGCTAAATTTTGATTGTAACAATAAAAACAATAAAAATGTTTCCTAAAAATAAATAAATACATAAATAATAAATGTCTAAGTTGACTGTCAGGCTCTGCTTATGAAACTCCGCCCCTCATGACCCCACCCCCTTTCCTCTGCCACATCTTCACCCCCAATTTATGGATTCCCGGATTATTTTTGTCCAGTTCCAGCACTGATGGGAAGAGGTAAACAAGGTGTGGCTCATTTTAGGGTTCATGGGAGGTTGGACTGCAGAAGGACATGATGAAAGGCATATTGCAGATAATAAAGTTTCTATACTACCTCAGCTACCTCTTCACACAACACCATCGTTTTCTGTCACCAAAGTCACTACAGCTAACAGTGCGCACATTCATTCCTAAACAGTCTTCTCCCTATGACCAGACAGAGCAGGAAGATCAGACAGAACAATGTGTTTATTCGCCCTGTTCTTTCTTGGTATCTCGAGACAAAGAACAGGGCACTGTGGAGCAGGCATGCGATAACTGAGCACCAAGCAGCCCACAATATATGTTCTAAATAGAAAATCTTCATTCAGCTGAACTATGCCATCTGTCCTACGAACAGACCAGCAGGAAAAATGCCCACCATTAACCTTCTATGCACTACGATCAAAATGTAAAGATGTGCAAAGATATTTCCGTTCATGCACGTCCTTGTAATGTTGTGTGACTGGACAGCTGGGAAGAGGGGATTGACTACTAAAAAATTAGACAGGCAATGGGTGAAATATTTAAAATGTAATTGAAAGAGCGAATTAAAAAAAGGTACGAATACAAACATGGGAGTTAGGAACAAGAAAGAAGGGCGGAATAATTGACTATGCGAATGGAGAGGGAAGGAAGGCAACAAAACACATTTCTGTATAAGCATTGGAAAAACACCACCCCTGAGATTTTGTAAGATGCAAAAATGACTAAAAACAATAACCACTGATGTTTACACTTTTTTTTTTAAAGTTCAAGAAAAGGTTTATTGTAAAGATTATTATGATCATAAAAACAATACTTCATATATGCAGTTATTTGTTAATACATAAATACATGAAGGTGTAATAAAGAACAATAATGATATATAATATCCATTAAAATAGTAAAAGGATAATGTAGAAGATGATATGAATACAAGCAAAGGTTCACAGAAATCGTAAATAAGAGTACATGTCAAAAATATACAATTAAAATAAAATAAAAAAATATATATATATTATAGAAAATGATAAATTAAACATAATTATAAATAAACAATAGGAGGTCAAGGAGGCTTGGTCACTTCTTGTTGTGAGGGAGCAGGTAAGGGAGTTTTCTTCGTGGTATCGTCTAGAAATTGTGTGAGTGGGCCCCAAAGGTGAGAACGTTTAGTAGCATGAGAGATAGGATGAACGAGTGCTGTATCGAGGTGATGATTGTGACATACAGCATTCCACCAAGCTAAATAGGCCAATTTAGAGGAATCTTTCCAGTTTTTTTTATATTTGCTGAAAAGTTACAGCTATTAACAAATCAATAAGTGGTAACTGGGATTGACTTGTTTTCCAGTCCGGTGTTAAACTACCTAGGAAAATGTTTGTAGGGGAGAGTGGAATTGTGGTGTGAAATATAGTGTTGATTTGGTGTCAAACGTGTTTCCAGAATATAAAAACATGTGGACATGTGAAAAGCATATGATGGAGATCAACGTGAACCTGGGAACATGTTCAGCAAGTGTTGAGATTTGTATTGTGTATTTTATGTAGGTATGTGGGGAAAAGAAACAATCTGTTGTAAATAAAGAAGAGTGTTTGTGTGGTGCTGGCCGCTCTGGAAGATGTTTACACTTTTTGAAAAATACAATTATAACAAGGGGATATGGCTCTTATTGTAGTCATTATTGAAAGAAAAAATAAGAAAAAACAACTCTACATGAAAGGATAGTAGAGACAGACGAGATTTTAGAGAGTACGCGTTTTTACTTACTTTAAAGTCTGCTTCAATATAATCTTTAAGGACTAAAATATTTTATTTGAGAGAGATTGTAATTTATGATAAAAATTATTCGTTTAGATGTATTCTGGCGCGATTGCGCATTTAATGTGACAGTCCTTGTACTGTAAGCAATATGAAACTGGAACTCTCACTTTTGAAACGTGGTTTGAGGAATGAACCAGACCTAGGTTGGATAGCATTTGATATTCCAAATGCTGAGACAGATAGTGATTGTTTTCTTTATTTATACTTTTATTATCTTTCATCATGTTTCAAAAAGATGCAGATCAAGTGGAAATGGAAGGAAGAAGGGCACCCATGTGATACAGCCTGGTGTAAAGAATTACACGTGCATGTGGCCAAAAAAAGGTATGCACAAATAGGTCCTTTGGGTTCACACAAATAAATCCCTTGCTCAGTCCTGGTTGTGTGGCACAGAACAGTCAGGCTTTACTAGAGGAACATGTGTTAAGCATTCAGAGTACCACCATGAAAGGAAAGTAATAGGCATGAATCGAAAGAAATCAGACTCCAATATTTATAAATAAAGCAGATTTTCTGTCAGTTTAGACACCAAAACAGCGACAATCAGATTAATATTACCGGAGTTATGGATTTTTAAAGAAAAAAGAAATACATACATTTCATTCTTGCAAAACTTTAACGGTGCAGTCAATGGGAAAAACCACTAGTAACAATCTGCCACTTGCAGGTCAACTTCAGTGGAAACCTCTGAGTGATAAGGTGATGCAGGTTCAACGACCAGGGTCCGATAGTCAGTCAAATTTTACCTGGCTTGTAGGGCCCGGGTTCAGAGTTGTCTTGGCTGTCATTTGTGCTGAAGCAGGTGTCGCGGGGTGACTGATTTTAGTGCTTAAACGGTGCTGGTAAGGAAAAGGGTGCAAAAGCTTGGCAATGGGGCCACTGAGGCAGTAGGTTGAAGATGATGAGGTGTTCCCTCGAGGCACAGAATCAAACAATTTAGTGGTAGCCGGACAGGCCACCAACAAGCCTTGGTAGCAGCAAGCTCAGCTTTGGATTATTGCGAAGTCAAGGGGCCCGATTCACAGAACTAATTTAAGACAAAATCCTAAACTTACTACCATTTTGGTATTCACAGAAGGCACTTACTCATTTCGGTATTCACAGAAGGCACTAGGGGGCATATGTATCAACATCACCATTTGCGATTCTCAAATAGCGATTTTTAAAGAATCGCTATTTGAGAATTGCAAAACGGGATGTATTTAAAAAAATGCAAACTTTTAGCGATTTCTTAAAATTCCTTAAATGCGATTAGCAAATTGCGAAATCGCAATTAAAGAATACCTGCCCATTCATTTCTATGGGCCAGGAGACCCATAGGAATGAATGGGAAGTAATTCTCAAATAGCGAATCGCAATTTGCTAATCGCAATTTGAGAATAATTTCAAAGGTGCAAGGGTGTCATGATGACACCCTGATGCACCCCTGAAATGAGCGTGTGTGTGCATATGGCGCACATACATGCCCTAAGGGCATGTATGAGCGCCACGTGGCACTTTGTAAAATTCAAAAAAGTGCATTTTGAAAGGAAATCGCAAATTACCACCAACTGGAAGTTGGTGGTAATTTGCGATTTCTTAAGGATAATTTGCACAACTTAGGTGATTTTTACATATCATTTAAGAAATCGCAATTTGCGATTTCTTAAATGCTTACGCAAAATTAAGAAATCGCTAAATCAGCAATTCCTTAATTTTGCGATGGGATTTGGCTCATACATCCTGATTACCGATTTTTTAATCGCAAACGCTGTTATTTTGCGAATCGCAGAGTTTGCGATTAAAAAATCGTTTGATACATATGCCCCTTACTCATTTCGGTATTCACAGAAGTTAGGAGTCCTAACTTTAGGACTCCTAAATGCCTTCTGTGAATACCGAAAGTCTTAAAATTAGGAATTTTCTCAGTTTAGGAGTAGTATAGTTAGGACTCCTAACTTTAGGACTCCTAAATGCCTTCTGTGAATACCGAAAGTCTTAAAATAAGGATTTTTCTCCATTTAGTAGTAGTAAAGTTAGGACTCCTAACTTTAGGACTCCTAAATGCCTTCTGTGAATACCGAAAGCCTTAAAATTAGGATTTTTCTCAGTTTAGTAGTAGTATAGTTAGGACTCCTAAGTTTAGGACTCCTAAATGCCTTCTGTGAATACCGAAAGTCTTAAAATGAGGATTTTTCTCAGTTTAGTAGTAGTAAAGTTAGGAGTCCTAACTTTAGGACTCCTAAACTGAGAAAAATCCTCATTTTAAGACTTTCGGTATTCACAGAAGGCATTTAGGAGTCCTAAACTTAGGACTCCTAACTTCTGTGAATACCGAAATGAGTAAGTGTCTTCTGTGAATACCAAAATGAGTAAGTGCCTTCTGTGAATATGAAAATGGTAGTAAGTTTAGGATTTTGTCTTAAGTTAGTTCTGTGAATCGGGCCCCTGGAGTCTGGGGGAAAATTGTAGCTGCCTGAAACTTGCTGGAGTTCAGAACTATGTTTCCCACAATGTACAGGACCATTCAATCTTAGGCGATCCCTCGTCTGGCCGAATGGCCAGTGATTCTTTGGTTCTGGGAGTGTGCTTTATCTGCGGGCTGCGGTGGACTAGTACCTCTAGTCCAAGGGAGTTCTGGTGTTGCCTTTGGCTTTCAGAGGGGTTCCTCTTTCCTTTGGAATCGGTCTCTGGTCCAGGACGCAGTCGTGCAGTTGAAGGGCGGTTGCCACAGGTGCAGGTTATCGCACCTTTAATTTGTGCAGGTCCCGAAGTCACAGTCTCAGGTCTCTTTGTCCTTGGTTGCAAGTCGGTTAGATCTGAGGGTCTAGTGCCAGGGGAGCCCCTTAAATGCTAGATTTAGGGGTGTTAGTGGTGTGGGGGCTAGTAGTCAATGGGCAAGACAAGGGCATTTTGCTTGTGAATTCTTGGTGGGGTGTGAGAGAGAGAGAGTGAAAGAGAGAGAGTGATAGAGAGAGAGAGGGAGAGAGAGAAAGAGAGACAGAGAGAGAGAGAGAGAGAGAGAGAGAGATTGTGAATGCAAGGAAAGTGCTGTGAATTGAAAAAGAATGGAAGATGCTGCAGGGTATGGGGAGTTGTTTTGGGGAATGTTTACACTTTGGGAATTTAAGGAAAGGCATTGTCAGAAATGTTAATGTATTAGTGAGGTTATTTTTTAATTATGTACTTGTAAATTAATGAGTTGATAACTGCAAACCTACCCTAATAAAGTGCCCTTTTATGTCAAATAAGGTTTGTGGTGTGAGTCTTATTGCACAATAGGGGATCTGGGGGGGGGGGGGGCTGGCAAACCCGGTCTCCCCCTAGGACGCCTTTAGGCAAGTGGTAGGAAGAAAGGGGACAATGGGTAGGTTAAGGTCAGGGGACGGCGATAAAGTGGTAGGGTTATTTAGAGGAAAGGTGGGTCTGGAGTTCAACCTCTACCTGACTCCATCATCAGATGGGAGGCAGGGAAAGCTATGGCCCACCCACTCTATGATATTGCGCTATTGCAAACGATAGTTTGTCTGAATTAATATGGTGCATTCATAAGTAGCCCACAGTACGGCAGGTATTGTAGAGGTATGTGAGCGTTAGTTTGGGGAGGATGGAGAGTCTGATGCGGGAATATCCACCTCTGGGGGGGCTGAGGAGCACAGGGGAGGGGAAGAGTAAGTTTGGGGTCTTGGCATAAAACTGGGGCAGTTCGCTTGTGAATGCTTGGTGGGGCGTGTGTGAGAGATTGGGAATGTAAGGAAAGGGTTGTGATTGCAAGATAAAAAAGAATGATGATGCAGGATATTGTGGGATACTTTGGGAATTTTTGCACTTTGGGAATTCAAGGGAGTGGGGATTTCAGGAATTTTAATGTATTAGTGAGGTTAGATTTTGATGAAGTACTTGTAAATTAATGAGCTTCTATCCACACCTTAAACACAAAATAAGGTCTGTGATATGGGTTGTATTGCACGAAACTCTCTGATAACAACAACCTTTCTTTCATTTACACTTGCTATTGTTGTTTTGTGGAAATCGCAGAAATTGCCGTTAGCATAACCTGAAGCTATTTTGGTTGTGGCATCCATTTTCGTTAGCCATGTGTTAGCCATGTGATTCTTCCGACTTCACTGTTGCTTGCCTTTCTGTTTTGCTTGAGTCATCACTAGAGTTAACTCCTTCAGTACTGAGCCAGAGCACTGTAGCTGCTAGAATGCACCTGTCTTAGAATGAAACTGTCAGGCTGTTTCCACTGATGCAAGCAGTTCTGTCTCCCCTCCCACTTTGCTGACAAGGGGGCATATTTACACAAAATCAGCGCCCTATTTACAAGAGGGTGCTAACATGCATAATCGCATGTTAGCACCCTCTATCCCAACGTCTCCCTTTGCTTCTCCAATGAGATGCAAAGTGGGCGTTATTGGGCGTACCCCGGATGGACTACCTTGCAAATATCGCTGATGTTTACATCGCGATATTTACAAGGCAGCCCACATGATTTTAGCACACGTTAGGTTTTGGCAAAATCGGCCGTTTTCACCAAAATCTAACGTCTGCTAAAATCCTGACTTAGCCATCCCTAACATAGGGGGTGGATTATGCTGATACAACCCTGTGGGTCGTATCAGCAAGGTTATCGCCGTTTTGCAGGGAACATCGCTGGAAAATCAGCGATGTTCCCTGCAAAAGGGCGATAACCTCGCTATCTCACGGAATTATTATCGCCCTGGAGAAACGTGTTGTTAATAACGCGCTACCAGGGCGGTAAATTCCAGAAATAGCCTGCGATAATATTATTGTCGCTAAGCAAGGCCATTGATAATTATCGCTGGCCGTTGATAATATGCCCCCAAGTGATTTCTGTCTGCCCATGTTAGTCGATAGCTAGTCTCGTGTATGCCTGTACCTTCTATTTGAGTCTCCATGCTTACTCAGCGACAAACAGGGCATAAGAAACCCTTGGTTTCTGTATTACTTGTACTAGCTCATACAGTGCTTGAGGGTGTTGTATTGATGTAGTCCCACTCATGAGTGATTAATAAACTTGTTCTTTGATATTCCAGCTTCCGTGCCAATCTCTACTTTGTTAGTTTAAGGACCTGTGGACAGATAAGGGTGAACCCCTGCACCGGTAGGCCCCTAAAAAGGCTCATTTCCACAATTTGGCAATGTCATAGCAATTCAAGAAGACTGGAACCCTCTACACTCCAAAATAAAAGTATTGCAGGATCCCTATCATACTTTCCCCTGATTACATTTTGTAAAGGTTGTTTTTAGCTCTTGATTGTATCAATAGAGTACTTAATCCTAGCTTCCAAAGTGTGGTTTAATTTAACATATTAAATAAGGCTGTCAAATTAATTTCATGTTTAGAGAAAGAGCATGAACGACATCACAGAGAGTGTACTACACACCTGCCATGGGAAAAACTTATTGCTAAGCAAACAATTCATTGCATTTGAACTGCAATTTATTGTGGTAGTTTCCTGTCTCAATTTCCTTCCAAGTGGGTCAAATCATTTTAATCATCTTAGTTCTCTTCTGTGCGCCCTTATTTCTTTCAATTACTCCTCTGCCAGCCAGACCCCAGGAAAGGCGGTGACCACACTAGCACACGAATCGCGTTACCAGAACCCTTGTGCCGACACCTTGCTTCTCAGGTACCAATGTTTCCTCAGCTGCTGCCATCTTTTGGTATGAAGCATTGCTGAAAAGAGATTTTGTGAGTTCCCAAGAAGGCCACAGGAGCCTACTGCAGCTTTGTGACTGTATCCAAGGCCTGACACTTTAAACCCAACCTGGGTGCTTTTTCATTTATTGGCATCTACATTAAAAAAATGAAAGGGGGGAAAAAAAGAAAGAAGAATGCACTTCCCTTTCCGGCGACTGGCTCTCCTCCACCCTCTTCATCCACGACGCAGGAACAGGAAGCACACAGGTTCACAGACTCCCATAGTCAATCATAACGCTGCCTTACAGAAGTGTTGTGATTGATTTGAGCACTGTGATTTGGTGCTCAGGCAGGGACTGGGAACCTGTGTATGTTCTCCACAAAGCCTGTAATGCAGCCTGGATGGAGAACATGCAAAGTGTGCACTGAAAAGTGTTGCATCGCTGTTTTCATGGAGCAATGCAACACTTTTCATAAATGAGGCCCTGACTTTGAAGCGGATCAATACAGGGCCCTATATTCATATCCTTCACTTGCTAGACAAAAACACAGATTCCTTAACAATACTCTGTAAAAGTGGGGGGACGAGGCCAGCAAGATGGCGGGCAGAATGCTACTTCAAAGTCCTCTTCCCAGAGACCTCCGTTATCTAAAAAGTTTCAGGAAGAAAGCATCTCTCAACCTACCAGACATTGATGAGGAAGCGATGCATATAACAGAGGATGGAATGCACCCGTCTGTGGCCACCCCTGTGGAGGAGATTAGGCGGCCCCAAAAGCATTTGCAATCCGGCAAAACAGTTGGTCCAAATGTCCTGACTGTATAATTTTATTAAAAAGTGACTGTACAACCTTGGGATGCTTTAAGCATCCCATCAGAAGGGAAGACTATAAAGATATTTTCAGACTGCAACAATAGTTGTGATACATAAAGAAGGAAAGTCAAGCAATGAAGGCACATCCTACTGACCCATCTCACCAATAAGGATTTAGATCCCAAAAATCCATCCAGCTCCATCAGAGACAACTACATCAGAATGCATCTTATGCCACTAGGGCCACTGAAGCTACTGCGGCGGCATCATCAGACACCAACAAAGCATTGGACGCGATAGATCATCCATGTTTTGCGTTTTGGACAAAATGAGATTTTGACTTTACTTAATCCTATGGATTAAATTGTTGTATATTGGGCCAATGTCAGGCTTAACTGAACTCACTGCTGCCACCTATCTACAATGATAGTCGCATTGGCAACAGAACCTTTGGTAGTAAGTGGAGCGCTGGTTGGGATAAGTGAATCTCAACATATGCAGACATGTCTGGACGTATGGATGAAGTTTTTGGAGTTTTACTCATCTTACTGCTGCTCATTCCCCTTCCCAGTCAGAGACCCGCTGCAAGTCGTCTCACCTCACAGTTTCTTCTGAGCACAGTGTAAATTCTGATTGTCCTTCGAAAGCGTATATTGTGAATAAAACTTTACACTGTGTACTCTATGTATCATTTTGAAGGATTTCCACTAGAAGTTCTGATGTAGGCCTGCAGAAGAACATAGTTCTATGAGCTTTTGTTTGAGAAATGTTTCATATTGTATTGTACATCTCTGGAGTGCAGTTGCGGAGGAGGAAAGTGAAAGATTTTCTTTTACCTTAAGAAATGGGTTAGTTCTACGAGTTTTAATTATTACGAAGTTGCTTTTTATTTGCCAATGCAACCTAACCATGACCATGTCATGCTAAATTTTCTGTTTTGCTAATTGTTTAAAAGAAAATGTGTATAAAACCCCTTAATTTTAAAGGTATGGGGTGACTTCTCATTTTCCTCCTTCGACTGTCTGGATTATTTTAAGACTTTCTTCTTCTCCCTTAGAATACTGCCGATACACTTTACAAGTTTGGCACATAGGGGCATATTTATGAGCCTCTTTGCCTCGCTCCTGCACCCCCCAACATGGTGCAAGAGCAGCACTAATGGAAAATGAGATTAATGAAGCCACACAAGGCCACCTTCCGTTGCCCTGCGTGACTTCATGAATCTTGAATAATGTAACGCAGTGCAAATCGCTGGATTGCCTTACTCTGCACCAGGGATGCATTTCCATGGGTGTCATTGGTTGTTCCATCCATTGATTCTGACGCATTCCCAGATGTACAAGAATAGGTAAACCTGGGAATGTGGCAAAAAGATAAGTCTTCTTAGGAGAGGCCTAACATGGAGAAATATCTTTATGTCTCCTTGTTTTCTCCTCTTTCAGTGTGCTGCATTCTGCAGCACACATAGAAAGAGGAAAACGCCTCTCAGGATTGTTTTTGTGCAGGAAGGTGCCCCTTCTTGCACAAAAATAATCCTGCTGACAACACAGGCACTCTTGCACCATGGTGCAAGAGTTCCTGCGTTGGCTCCAGGCAAAATGTTCCCAGCTCAGGGGAAAAGGACAGGAATGCAGCATATTGGATAAATACGACGCATTCTTGCCCTTGCCGTGTGACTCAGGGCAGTGCAGCAAGGTGACTTGCTGTGCTGCCCTGCACCACACAAGTCAGAAATATGCCTCGTTCTACAGAGATTTAACTGCTTATACAGGGATATGTGTTCTGATTTCTGATTTTGTGTTCTGTATCTGAGCCTTCATGGCCATCTATCCATTTTTCAGTACATGTAAGGTAATGTCTTTTTTTAAACGGTCACCCCCAAAGTTTGGGACTGATGCTGCTGGTTTTTCGACTCTGAGAGCACACTGAGGCCTGCTAACCAGACCTCAGTGTCAGTGTTCTAACTAGTTGCAAAGTATATGATGAATTGGATACTCCAATACCTCAATTGGCATAAGTCGCTAGCTACTTATAAGTCACTGGTATAAGATACCAGAGGTACCCAGGGCATGTAAACTGAAGTGTCCGCACAGGGCTGCAGTACTGATTGTGCCACCCAGAGTGTGGCACACAACATGGCTCCCAGCCTGTCACTGAGGCATGTCCGTTTCCAGTTTGCATAATAGTGGGGCCAGGTTCTCACTAAAGCACTTAAGACATCCTGGGGCACCCAAAAACCAAAATGGTTGTTATCCCCGCTGAGGGCCATAGTGAGCGGTTCTGATTGTCTATGGCTTTCCATGGGAAATATCTACTGATGCCAGGCCTAATTACCTCTCATACTTGTCAAATATGTGTTTATAACTAATTGGTGATCTTTTCATGTGCCAATTGTAATTACCCTTTTATGTGAAGGAGGCATGCCCAGCTAGTGAGATATGTTTATGTTTATGTTTATAGGTTTGTAAAGCGCTCGAATGCCGAGGCGTCTTGGCGCTGAGGTGTGATAGTGGGGGAAACATCAGGGTCACTCATATGGTGTCAAAAAGGCGAGTTTTTAACCCTTTCCTAAAGGCCTGGAGGTCGGGTTTCAGTCTCATGGCTAGAGGCAGGTTATTCCACAATCTAGCCGCACAGTATGTTAATGACCGACCCCCCCAGCGTGACTTTTTGATTTTTGGGACCCTAACAAGCCCCTGTGTAGCTGATCTCAGGGGACGTTCAGGGACGTAGGGTATAAAGAAATTCCTCAGATCTTCTGTAGCGCCACCATATATTGCCTTGTGCACATACGTGAGCGCCTTAAATTCCTCATGTTGTTTGATGGGCAATCAGTGCAGGAATCTAAGTGCTGCCGAGGTTGGTTGTCCTCTGTTGAAACCCAACAGTAGCCTAGCCGCTGCATTCTGTAGCGACTGCAGCTTCAGCAGCTGACACTTGTCAATCCCCAAAAATAGGGCATTAGAGTAATCCAGCTTTGATAGAAATAGAGCCACCATCACAGTTTTTTGGAGTTCAAGTGGTATGAAAGGAAGCACCTAAGGACAAGAAGATGCTGTCCTTTACAAATGAGGATGTGTAGGTGTGTGAGGGAGAGAAGGGGCACAGTGAAGGGGGTGCATGCAGGAAGACTGGGTGGAAAGACAGTAATGAAGAGGACAAAGATGATGAGGGAGCTTTGAAGCTGGAGTATTTCAGAAAGATGTTGGGAGGAAAAGGGAGGAAGTAGTTAAAAGGGAGAAACTCCAGTGGCAAGTGGTGTGAAGGGGAGATCGAGACACTCTGAAGACCACTCCGACAGAGCTGAGTAATGTTTAATAGTCTCATCATTTCAAATAGGAAACATTTTAATGGTAATTATTCACCTCAAACTCATTGTTGTTGCTAATTTATCTGATACTGCTAGGAAGCGCTGTCAAAGCCAATAGGTCTTAGGCATATGTTTGTTGTAATGCGATACGTTTGGATGTTATCAAGGAAGGCTCAGGAGAGGCACCCAAGACTGGTCCTGTAACACCTGTGCGAAGCACAGGATTTTAGTTCACATTTTTTAAGCCACATCCGTGATTTCATCGGCTTCATCTCTTGGGAAGGTTTTCTAGTTATGCTTCTTTGGCCACTCCCATGTTAGTAGCTCCTCGTCCTCACCTTTTGCATCCCACTGAAAGCACTGGCTCTTGGATGGAAGTAGGGCCGGAAGTAGGTGAAGAGCTGCGAAGTCTGGTAAATAAATGACCACCTCGGTTCACTGAACTCTGCACCCTGTTGTCAAGCGCTGTGTTTTTGAAGGCTGTAGCCACAACAGTAATATGGGGGCGGTGATTGTATGTATCCGTTGGGAGTTTCCCGGCATGGCTTGTTTGTAAGGTCACTCAGATCTGGGGAGCGGAACCCCGTGCGTCCTTGTCACTACAGCGAAGAAACCATGGAAGGTCCCAACGCACTTGGTAATAGGTTTGAGTGCGCCCTTCACTAGTAATGTGTTAGTACCCTGGGAAATCCCAGAATGCTCGGCAGATTCTTGATTGGGTTAACGATGAGAACAGTACCATTAACCTCAAGTCAGTGCCACGGTGCTGTTTGGCACCTGCAGGCATCAGCGCTCACGGACTAAAAGGGTCGCATTTACTCCTGCCCATTTACTCCTTTTGCCATTCAGTGTGCACAATAGGATCACTTGATTCAAGAGAAAATACATCAACAAAATACTGTACTCATGGGAATTCGTGATATGATACATGCCACTCTCTTCTTAAGGAGCCATGGTGCCAAGGCAGTGACTGGCACGGAGCCCGCTCTGTGATCTATTCATGGCACCTGTAGAGTCCTCCGCAGCCTGGGTGCATGTAAATAATACACAACCCACGGAGCTCGATATTACACGTCTTTATTGATTAGAGTGTAAACCTTATCTGAATATTCTACATCATCGATTCTATACCCACGCACTTATGTCACTGTCTACGGAGTTCGTCAGGAGCTAAAAGGGTCCCCTCATCTACAACTCACAAGACACTACAGCACCCACTTAGTGACGGATTCATGAGTCCGGCTCATGCTCGATGGCATGGCTTTCACTCAGAAATCCAATGCACGCTGCACTTAGTGAATGTCTGGTGGCGCTCACTCAGTGAATGAGCAATGGCACACAGTCGGCAATCTGACGTGTCTTCCACCGTGCGGTTGATACATGTGGTAGTTTAATTTTTTTTTTTTAAATGTGCCTCACATTACATCAACATTGTTTTCGTCTGCTTCATTATTATTTCACCCCCTATTCAATGGAGTTATTTTTACATAGTTCCACGCGGCATGCACACATTTTACATAATCTATAATATCTCTAGAGCGATATGAAATATAAAAGCCCCCTCATTCCCTACCCCATTTTAAAAAAAAATCTTTAAATCTTATTGCTCCCATCCTGTGCAATTCGTGGGTGTATGAAATCACCCCTCACAGCCCAGCAATGCAGGGTGACATATATTTGTCACCCCTGTCCTTGGACAAGACTCATGGGGCAACACGTTCCTACAATCCTAAAACACTACGAGGAGAAAACCTCCCCTTGTGTCTGAAGGGCTGAGAGGAACTCTCTAGTGGGAGTCAATCCTCCCTGCTTTAACACTGAATCACAATCGGTATCCCACTGTATGATAAGATAGCATGTGGTACCCTGGGAAATCAATATGTGAAGCTCCCTAGATATTCTCCACTGGGTAGTGAGGAAGGAAAAAGTTCCTTTATGTTTTAATTACCCTCACACACCCTAGTGGTGTCATGCTTCATCATCGGGTCACCCAGTCCCCTAAATGAGTGGGTGGGCTCAACCGTATCTCATAGAAAAAGCTAGGGGGTCCTACTGGTTAAAAATTCTCAGGCTGTTCCCGGTATCCCTTTATTCTTGGACCAGAGTGGGATATTAAAAACAATTAAGCATATACAAGGGTCAGTAGGATATATTATTGGTCCTATGACCCTAGTGCCAACATGTTTCAGCCTTTTTATTGGCCTACAAAAGGTCCTAGGCTTTCTTCAGGGCTGTATGAAAGCTGGGGTTCCCTCCCTGGTATGGATAGAAGATGATATTTCACCCTACTGAAAAAAGGGCAGATAGCTGCTCCTTTTGTGCAATTAAAGATACACTTATCTTTAATGTTCAAGGATGGTATTCCTTCTTCTCCATCTACAAAGAAAAAAGACGAGAACAAACGAGAAAAACATCACATAACAACTACATTGTACGTTCAGTATTACAATCCCAAGGTGATTCTTTCCAATTCCACCCATGCTAGTCCAATTGTGTGCGTGACTAACAGCCATTTACCTTAGTATGTGTCAAACGCACAGTTCTTTCTATTATCTGATATCAATATCACACTCAAGTGATGAACTTGTAAAGTATATCGTGTAGTGGCGATATACATCGCATTCTGTGCTTATTTAGTGCCAGTATATGATTGTGCTTTTCCAGAAAATCTGCATCCCTCATACAACTTGCCATGCATAAATCAAACACATACATCCATTGTGCACTCATTCTGTATAATGGGAGAAGTAACACATCAAGGCTGAAACATGTTGACCCTTGGGTCATAGGACCAATAATATATCCTACTGACCCTTGTATATGCTTAATTGTATTTAATATCCCACGCTGTTCCAAGAATAAAGGGATACCGGGAACAGCCTGAGGATTTTTAATCTGTAAAACCCCCTGGCTTTTTCTCTCAAGTGCTCCCTGAGATACAGTTGAGCCCACCCAGTTTTTTGGGGGGACTCGGTGACCCGATGATAAAGCATGACACCACTAGGGTGTGTGAGGGTAATTAAAGCAAAAAGGAACTTTTTCCTTCCCCACTACCCAGTGGAGAATATCTAGGGTGCTTCACGTATTTATTTCCCAGGGTACCACATGCTATCTTATCATACAGTGGGATACCGTCCGATTGTGATTCAGTAACACGTTCCTACCCTCACAAATAAGGCCAGGGACATGCATAAAAATATTCTTCACTGATGGATGTACAATGCTGGGGAGATGGTCCTTATAGGCTGGGGTCTATGTATAGCCTCGTTCTGCGTAAATGCTGAAGGCAAGTTATGCTTACTGAGGCATCGTTTCTGCCACTCTGCTTTTCTTTTTGGCTTTTTAGGTTTCACCCAGAAAGCGCATTCACTGCCTGTGCAATACATTTTGCATTACACAGAGGGAGTTTACAGCCCCTCCATAGCTTACCATTTGTTAGCTTCAGTGTCAATCTCAATTCCTTTGTCCTGATATGTCAAGGCATGCGGTAATCATGTCCTCTGATTGTGCTTGCCCCCTACCCCGGAGCATGGACCAAGTACTTGTGTCCATTAACTCCTCCCGTTTCAGGAGATACTTATATCTTTGTGTTCAAGCTCTCCATATGAGTGCTTATGTTTTCAGTCTGTCTCACATATTCCCATCCATTTAGCTTCAATTCTCTCCCACACACCTCCCTTCCATATTCCTTCTTTTCCCTCCTGCCCCTACCCTGTACTCTATGCCATTACACTCTGCGCCACTGCACTCTATCCATGTCACTGCACTTTACACCCCTGCACTCAACATCACTCTGCTCTTCTTGGCACTTCTCTTCTCTACACCACTGCAAACTATGCCACTCTACTTTCTCTGCACCACTCTGCTCTTTGCCACTGTACTTTACTCTGCACCACTGCAATTTGTGCCACTGCACTCTACCTCTACTCTGCACCACGCCACTTTATGTCCCTGTACTCTACGCCACTGCACTCTATGCCACCGTGCACCATTCCACACCATTGCAATTTATGCCGCTGCACTTTATGCCACAGCACCCTATTCTGCACCACTCTACTCTTCGCCATTATACTCTGCCTCTGCACTTTATGCCACAACACACTACTCTCGACCCCTGCACTCTACACCACTCTACTCTACTCTGCACCCCTCTGGGCCACTGCACTCTACGCCACTCTACTTTGCACCACTTTACTGTACCCCACTGCACTCTACACCACTGCACTCTACACCAATGCACTCTATGTCACTGCACTCTAAGCAACTCTACTCTATGGCACTGTATTTTACTCTGCACCACTTCACTATATGCCACTGAACTATATGCCACTCTACTCTACACCACTGCGCTCCACGCCACCACTATCTACTCTGCACCACTCTATGCCACTCTAATCTACGCCACTGCACTCTACTCTCAACCACTCTGCTCTACGCTACTGCACTCTACGCCACTGCGCTCTATGCCATTGCACACTACACCACTCCACTCTGTGCCACTCTACTCTATGCCACTGCATTGTACTCTGCACCACTGCACTCTGTGTCAATGGATTATATGCCAGTGTACTCTTCACCACTGCACTCTATGCCACTGTACACTACACCACTGCACTCTATGCCACCGCAGTCTACTCTGCACCACTCTATGCCACAGCACTATATGCCATTCTACTCTGCACCATTCTACTCTACACCACTGCACTCTACTCTATGTCACTGCACTTTACTGTATACCACTCTTCTCTACGTCACTGCACTCTACACCACTGCACTCTACTCTACACCACCGCACTCTGTGCCACTGCCCTATATGCCACTCTACACTGCACCACTGTACTCTATGCCACTGCACTATACATCATGCACTCTACTCAACCCTACTGTACACCACTCTATGCCACTGCACATTACGCTACTGCACTCTGTACCACTCTACTCTGCACCACTTTACTCTATGCCACAGCACCTTACACCACACCAATCTACTCCAGGCCACTGCCCTCTCCACCACTCTAATCTACAGCGCTTTATTCTATGCCGCTACACTCTATACCACTGCACTCTGCTCCACTGCACTCCAAATTACTCTACTCTACTCTGCACCCCAACACTCAATGCCACTGCGCTCCACACCACTCAAATCTAGTCTGCACCTCTCTACTCTATGCCACTGCACTCTTCTCCGCACCACTCTACTCTATGCCATCTACGCCACTGAACTCTATGCCTCTGTACTCACACCACTGCACTCTTTAACACTCTATGCCACTGCACTATATGCCACTACACTCTACTCTGCACCACTCTATATCATTGTACTCTATGCCACGCTACTCTGCACCACTCTACTCTACGCCGCTGCACGCCACACTGTTAGATTTTGTCAATTTATGTACTCATGTGGGCTCATCTTACGTTATGACATGTTGGCATTTAGAAGGCTATGATTAGCAGAAACCGCTAGACCCGAAGTGTGCTCTAACACGTTAAAGTTACAGTACAAGCTTAGGTTAGCATTTGCGGCACCATTTTGTATTTAGCCGCCATTTTGTATCATGATCGAAACTAAATGTCTGTCTCATTCTGTTTGCCTCAGCAGAAAGCAGCCTCAATGTTTTATTTCTTCAACGTTGAGTTTTGCTGTTCCCATTCCTATGAATAAATGGTTCTGCATGCCTATCATCCCTCATAGCCCTGCTCCCATGTTAGGAGGAGCCAGGCTCCGCAAGGCAACCTTGAGATAGTGGTAATATGTACCCACCGTGTAGGTGGCTGCCCATCCTTCTGTGCCTTCTTTCTTCATGTACAGCTTAGGCCAGTAACTTTCCATTGGGGGCGTGGTTGGGGGGTTGTCAGAAAAATGAATATGTGTTACCAAGGGTCGGGGAACCAGTCCCCTCGACAGACATCTATGGGTGCTGATTGGACTGGGGTCCACTGCAGTGTAATTTACTAATAAACTATTGTTTATATTCTCTACTGTCTGATCAACTCTTCAGTTCTAGAAGGCTAATAGGTGGTCATAAGTGACCCTGGTGGCCCTTAATGGGTCACTTCCTTCAGTTGGCGCCCAACGGGGGAGCACTCCATCGGGTGTCCCATCCTCACCCGTAATCGGGTGTAAAGAGGACGGGGTTGTATCTGGTCGGATTGGCAGATCAGGGTACCCTACATGATAGCATTTTACACTCGCAGCTGCCCGCCTGTCTGATCGGGCGGCTCCTCGTCTAGCGGACGCCCGGGCTGGGGTCCTGAGAAGGCAGAACCCTTGAATCTGACCATTTGGTCTGAAGAGTCAGCAGTGGAGAATAATCTTGTTTGACCTGTGTGCACCAAGTGAGTTCTATCTTGAATTCTTGGTAAGTGCGGTGCCGTCTTGGTTAATTTGGTGGGTCTGTGGACCCTTGAGATACAGAGTGTTTTGCGAACACTCTGCCAGGCCACTTGGACATTTGGCTTAATTTTGAAAAGGTCTGGGGCTAAAGCCTGTCTCCTTGTTTGGGTACAGTCTTTGGACTGTCTTGTCTTGGTACAGTCTCCAGACTGTCTTGACTAGGTGCAGTCTGCGAGTTGCCTGGTACTGTTCTCGGACCTTCTTGATTTGTGTTGTTTGTTATGATATCTGTTCAGTGTGGACAGTGAGCGTGTCTTATATTAAGATGACTTGTTTGAGTAAATTGGGGTGTTTTGGATGTCGATGTTATTCCACTGACGCCCGGCAGCCTGCGCCTCGGGAAGGTGCCCCAAATTTTGACATATATGTCAAATATGGTTTTGGCTCTATTATGTTTAGCACACTATGGCATAAATATACGAGGGACAATGCCGACTTGCAGTGGTCACTTACAGGTACATTTGATGAACAAAAATTGAATTTCCTGCAGGACAAATTATTTACTAAGAGAAGTGGACAGTCGATGTTTGACAATCTTCAGGTATGGCAGAAAGAAGCAAAGCAACGACGTATGAAGGCAGAGAAGGAGGCCCGGAGGGGCAAGATGCAGACGGTGACACAGAAAGCCTTGGCTTATGATACAGAGAAAGTAGAGAAGGGTATAGAATGTGCTGATAGGAAGTTTCGTTTGCAGAGTAAAAAATGCTATGTAGCCCGTGATGAAGGTGATGCCTTTGTGGAAGAACTATTAGATACCCGAACCCCACCTCCTTATGCCCCGCAGAGGGTGTACCTTGACGTTCCGGCACCCCAACCCCCAGATTCTGCACTTGTCACTGCCGGTCCCCCTGTCTCGGGGTCGGAGGCTGCGGCTTCGGCCCGCCTGCTTCCTCTTTGTCTGTTTCAGCTGCAGGGGTGGGGGGTGCTAGCTCTCCTGTCCGGTCTGATGCTCCTACACCTGTTGTTTCTCCTTCTCTCACCCCTTCTTCACAGCTGTGGCGAACCGCGTAGTGTGGGTTGGATCGAATCCTCCGAGAACCGCAATTTGCCAGGGCAAGTGCTGATATATTTATACCTTGAAGGTGTCTAGGAATGCCAGTATTGATGTAAAAGTCGGGCAGAGGAACGTCATGAATGAACCCCTAAGGAATAGATGTTCATGCATACTTAATGAGTTCTTGGAGAAATCAATATTCAAGCTGAGGGAAATTCCTAAAGGATTCCGGGTCTGGTTTTCCAAGAATTCATTGTGACGTGGAAGAACGGATGTAGGTGGCCATGCCTGTATTTGGTTAGTACGGACAATGTCTACATAAGGGCTGGATTTCTATGTCCAAATAAGGGCAATGTGAATTGTACCTATATAAGGGCATACATCGGGAAACCAATATATACAATATCTAAATCTGCACACAACACTAATATGGCCCCTAATGATGTCTTCAGCAATGTTGCGACGGTGATTGGTTATCGTAGTATGTTGCACCAGAAAACGCCAACTTTGGGTACGCAGTTCCCAATGAGGGAGGTACACCCTATTTACCATCTCAAGATCCCAGAGCAGCGTAATGCAGCAAACGTTGTGATTCAGCTACAGGTAGAAGCACGTTGTAGGAGAGTAGGATCTTCTTCTTATAGTTACCCCCACTTTTTGCTGATGTTTCACTGTTTTTGACTTAGATTGACTGGGATCCTGCTATCCAGGACCCCAGTCTAGCTGCTTTCTCCTCTAAATTGATTGCATGTACTTTAGGTACACTCCAGATTGGATTCTGGGGTACCCCTATCAGTCCCTAGTATATGGTATACTATGTACCCAGGGCATAGGTACCCCAGAGGCCACTCAGGGGCTGCAGCATGTATTATGCCACCCTTGGGAGACCATTCAAAATGACACTACAGGTCTGCTACAGCAGCCTGTGTAAGGTGGTGCATGCACCCCTTACTTGGATATAGGTTCACTATATCTACTCCATATCACTGCACATATAAACCTATCAGTCACCCCTATGGCAGGCCTTTTCAATCCTGAAGGCAGGGTGATGGGGTTTATGTGAGAGGGTGCACCTGCATGAGCAGAGCCCCTCTGCAGCCTTCAGAACCTATAATCAGGGGTTATTTGTGATGCAGCCAACCATATATACTTAAGTGCATTATAACCTCGCGGTAAATGTTAACTTTAAAACGGCTGCATGGAAACATGTCATGTTTGGTGTCAAACACCTTGGAATCATACCTCCACACCAGTAACTGGTGTGGAGGTATGATTCCACCCTCCTAAAGGGACATATGCGACACACCGGTATGCCCGGAACCATCTTTCTCGACCCTGGCATCACAAAATGGATGCTGCCAGCCACAGAAACGAGCCTGCCCTCCTGCTGCTGCTACCTGCTTCTTCATCTGTTTTGTCTCCTCCGAATGTGTGTCGACCCCAGTGCTGCTGAGTGTTGAGACGCCTATGCATGGAGGAGTTGAGGGAAATTGGGCAGCAGCGGGTGAACGGATGGGAAGAGCATTGATGAGATCGGATGTTGGAAATGAGGAGAAAAGAATGGTGGCAGATCAGGCTGCGCAGTGGGCCCAAAACCCGATTTACGGTGTGCAGGATGTATGGAGTGTACTGAAAGATTATGAGCCGTTTGTACACCAGCATGCCCTTAAACACATGTCGGCAACGTTTATAGGCTTGTGGGATCAGTGTTTTAATGGTGTATTGCCACAGATCATATATGACATTCGCGATAGAGTGTATGTTACTGATGTAGTGTAGTTCCTATATCCCTGATAGGCTCTGCGCATTGGAATAACATACACTATAGATATGACATAGGACTAAGGTCAGTATGTCTCTATCGAGTATATTAAACTTAATTACTTGTGTGTGCCAGCTAACTCAGAGGTCACTAGAAAGATCTTAAGTATACAAGAAGGGATTAGTCTCTGACAACCGCATAAACATGACAACTTTGTTTCCTTTTAGAATCGGAACAGTCTCAGAATCGTGGAAACAATAGATAACAGTTTCACTCAGTCAATCGTGCATGCTTCGTTTCTACAGAGTTGCACAGAACTAGAGACGGGCGTTTCAATAAAACGGTTTATTGAACAGTCTTATTTCTCATGCAAGAGATATGAATTGCTACGATCGTAAGACAGACTGCAAAGTACAATATGTACGAGGTTAGCAGTAAGATAAAATAAAACTGCAATAGCATGGTTTGTAGCTATGACATATATTAATCAAAATACATACATAAATAACATAAGCTAAAATGTGATACTCATCTTATGCTTCTAAATTGTTCTACCCCAGTGTACCTAACCTACGTGCAGCACGAGGTTTGTAGTAGGTGCCATTTCTAAAGTATAGGTAGCTATATTTTAGTTTAGCCAAGAGTTTCCAATAGTTCCATACCTTAGAATGAGAGAGGTTGGAATCTCTTTTCTGGACTCCCCGCAAGGGAAGTCAGAGAGCACTGGAGCTGGATTCTCTGCGAGGAGGATGGCAGTGCCAGGTCAGTGCATCAGGCTGGAACTCGATCTCCTTCCGAACTTGCCGTGGCGAACCGCGTAGTCTGGGTTGGGTTGGATCGCATCCTCCGGGAACCGCAATTTGCCAGGGCAAGTGCTGGTATATTTATACCTTGAAGGTGTCTAGGAATGCCAGTATTGACGTAAAAGTCGGGCAGAGGAACGTCATGAATGAACCCCTAAGGAATAGATGTTCATGCATACTTAATGAGTTCTTGGAGAAATCAAAATTCAAGCTGAGGGAAATTCCTAAAGGCTTAAGGGTCTGGTTTTCCAAGAATTCATTGTGACGTGGATGGACGGATGTAGGTGGCCATGCCTGTATTTGGTTAGTACGGACAATGTCTAAATAAGGGCCGGATTTCTATGTCCAAATAAGGGCAATGTGAATTTTATCTATATAAGGGCATACATCGGGAAACCAATATATACACTATCTAAATCTGCACACAACACTGATATGGCCCCTAATGATGTCTTCAGCAATGTTGCGACCGTGATTGGTTATCGTAGTATGTTGCACCAGAAAACGCCAACTTTGGGTATGCAGTTCCCAATGAGGGAGGTACACCCTATTTACCATCTCAAGATCCCAGAGCAGCGTAATGCAGCGAACGTTGTGATTCAGCAACGGGTAGAAGCACGTTGTAGGAGAGTAGGATCTTCTTCTTATAGTAACCCCCACTTTTTGCTGATGTTTCACTGTTTTTGACTTAGATTGACTGGGATCCTGCTATCCAGGACCCCAGTCTAGCTGCTTTCTCCTCTAAATTGATTGCATGTACTTTAGGTACACTCCAGATTGGATTCTGGGGTACCCCTATCAGTCCCTAGTATATGGTATACTATGTACCCAGGGCATAGGTACCCCAGAGGCCACTCAGGGGCTGCAGCATGTATTATGCCACCCTTGGGAGACCATTCAAAATGACACCACAGGTCAGCTACAGCAGCCTGTGTAAGGTGGTGCATGCACCCCTTACTTGGATATAGGTTCACTATATCTACTCCATATCACTGCACATATAAACCTATCAGTCACCCCTATGGCAGGCCTTTTCAATCCTGAAGGCAGGGTGATGGGGTTTATGTGAGAGGGTGCACCTGCATGAGCAGAGCCCCTCTGCAGCCTTCAGAACCTATAATCAGGGGTTATTTGTGATGCAGTCAACCATATATACTTAAGTGCATTATAACCTCGCGGTAAATGTTAACTTTAAAACGGCTGCATGGAAACATGTCATGTTTGGTGTCAAACACCTTGGAATCATACCTCCACACCAGTAACTGGTGTGGGGGTAGGATTCCACCCTCCTAAAGGGACATATGCGACACACCGGTATGCCCGGTACCATCTTTCTCGACCCTGGCATCACGAAATGGATGCTGCCAGACACAGAAACGAGCCTGCCCTCCTGCTGCTGGATGAAATTCAAGCAGAGGAAGACCTGACAGTAGGTTTCCTGTCACAGGGAGGTGTAAGAAAAGACTAGAAGAAATAAATCGAGAAATGAACGAAGCCAAAGACTACGTAACTCAGAACAAGATTCAGAAATTGAGCAAAGACCTGAAACGTTTCTCAATAGAAAAAATGCATCCCTATGCAAAGGAAGACTATGTAGCACCAGACCATGGGGAAAAAGACTCTACAGGAGAATCTTCCAGTAATAATTCAGATTTGAGCAGCGATGATGGCAACTATCAAAGACTGGACAAGTTTCAACACAAACGAAACCAACGCCAATGGGGAAACATTTGGCAGACCCCCAGATATTTTGAACAACCACAACCCAGTCTTCAGCCCTACATGCCAAATTTCAATGGATGGATGAATCCATACTATGCAGGCCCTCAAACCATGGGACCTATGATGAATATGCCTCCCCCTCCTTTTTTAGGAAGACGCCCGAATTCACGAAGGGGAAGAAGAAGGGGAGTAACGTGGGACGACCAGGAAAGACAGGTACACACTCGCAGTATGACGAAGGAACAACCCAGACCCAGCACAATGAGTCACTGGTGATAAATCTCAGAGACACAACTCTAATGGCAGACCAAGAAAAAGTCCTGAACAAAGAACTAGGTTTTGTTCCGACACCCTCTTTAGACATCTTCAAATTACGATGCGAAATAGCAGAATTCTGCAGGAAAATCAAACTAAAAGCATTCTTTATGCACAGAGAGGAACAAATCTCCGAGTATGACACCAAATTGAGGTCCAAATCGACATTCTGCCCTCCACTTCACACGGTCCCGGTAGAAATACAGGCATTTGAGCAGGCAATAATGAAAGCGGTGGAAAACATCAAACCCACAGCCAAAAAACATTATGTGAACATGACTAAACAAGAACAGAGAGCCCTGGAAGATCTACTTAAAAACGACAACCTAGTGATCAAGCCAGCGGACAAAGGGGGAGCAATTGTCTTATTGAGCAAAGAAGGGTACAATAAACAATGCCTAGAATTACTCGTCAACCAGAGATTCTACAAAAAGATCACTATTGACCCAACTGCAAGACTAACAAGCATTAGCATAGCCAAGAGGTCTCGCCTTTGGGATCTTATAAGTGTTTAGCCATGCAACAGTTGCGTAACTAAATACTTATAAGGTCCCAAAAGCGAGACCTATTGGCTTTGCAAAGCGGCCGCGAAAGTGAAAGTCATCGCGATCACGATCAAACATCAAAGTGGCCGAAAGTGAAAGTAATCGCGTTAAAATGCGGCGCCCGCGCACATGCACTGTAGCTCTAGGCTGGCCTGGTAGCACTTTTTGGAGCCCTCTCAATAAGTCTCGCCAGACCAGCGCATGGGCTGGGTCAGGCGAGACCTAAAAAGGACAATCGATCTAACGGTAGCGAAAGCAGAAGTGAACAGCTGGATTTCAAAGAATGAAGCAGACTTTCTAAGAACAAGTACTCCTAGAGTACCTTATTTCTACTCACTACCAAAAACCCATAAAAACAGAACACCACCACCCGGACGTCCAATCGTCTCAGGGTTAGGGTCCGTTCTAGAACCCTTGTCACAATTCGCAGACCAATTCCTTAGACCACTGGTACAGGGCACTCCAACGTATCTCAAAGACACACGAGATCTCCTAAACCAACTTGAAGGCCAAACATATGATGAAAGAACTATGTACCTAGAAGGACTCGATGTAGAGAGTCTCTACACCAGTCTCCCACAACAGAAAACCTTAGTTACCCTTGAGAGTATCTTATTCTCTGAAGTTTGGAACTACCACACACCAAGACACTTTGTTCTTGAATGCTGCAGAATAGCACTCACAGAGAACTATTTTGAATATGAAGGGACGCTATTTGGACAATGCCACGGTACTTCTATGGGCAGCACCTTTGCCCCTAGTGTGGCCGGGCTCTATGTGAGCACTTTTGAGCAACAGTACATACAAAACCAAAGTAACCCCTTCTTTACGTGAATACGTTTCTGGCAACGCTACATAGATGACGTCATCATGATATGGGAAGACTCACAAGAAACACTGAATGAGTTCCTAATATGCATGAATAGTAGAGACGAATGCCTCAAGTTCACATGCACATCAGACAGAAAACGACTTGACTTTCTAGACATAACGATCTACACAGATAACATCCTTCAAACCAAGACATTCTATAAACCAACAGCACGGAACAGCATACTTTCCTATAATAGTTTTCACCCTCGCCCTCTAAGGGAGAATCTACCCTACAGCCAGTTTCTATGTCTCAGACGCAACTGTAGTACCATTAAGGACTACAAAGAACAAGCTAAAGACTTGGAAAGCAAACTACAAAAGCGGGACTACCCAGAAGAAATGTCAAAAGAGAGCTTGCAACCAAGCAAGAGAGAGCCTTCTGGAAACCACACTAAGGGAAACACCAGAAGACTTATTAACATGTGTTACCACCTACAGTACCTCCACCAATACTGTCAAGAAAATAATAAACCGAAATTGGAGAATCTTAACATCAAACACCTTACAATGGCCAAAACCAAGATTCACCAATAAAAGAACACGAAACATAAAGGACCATATAGTGCATACAAGACCAGCACCAGTTATCAATAAAGAGAGTCTCACCGCGGCTTGGAACTTGAGTCCCATAACGCCACTACCCATGTGGATCATGCACAGTGCGCAAATTAACAACAGTTACAAAAAAACTAGAACTATTACCTAACTTTACATGGACCTTACATCAACACACGAATTGTAACACCACTCATGTGGTGTATATGATCACATGCCTGTACAAAAGTAGGTATATAGGCATGACATGCCGGAAAATAAAACTACGCATAGGAGAACACAAGAGCAATGTCAACTTCAAAAGAGCTACCACTAAGATGAGTAAACACTACATAGAAAACAATCACAGTACAGACGACCTCAAATGGGTGGTCCTCGAAACAGCACACATAAAAACCAACAATGAGGGGGGCGTGGCCAAGCTGTCCATGGAGTGAGACGCGAGCTGCCGGGGCTCCAGGCTGCCGCCGGAGGAAATTGCATTCAACGGCGATCTAGCGGCTGGGGAGACGCCTCCTCTCGGGGCGAGAAAACGGCGGAGGGGAGCGGGCTGCCTCCGGCTGATTTGGTGAGCCTGGGGCTGACAGATAGCGGCACCTGCGATCGGAGCCGGGGAGAGGCCCCGGGCAGAGCGGGAGCAACCGCCATTTTGACCGTCCCTCTCCTGTGTGCTGCGGAGTGACTACACGGACTGACCGGGTGCCTGGGCCCACAGGCGGAGCCACCTTGACGTCCTGGGTGGGGACGAGGAAGCCTGGGAGCAGCAGTTGGGAGACCTCGACGCTTGTTGAAGGCGGAGGCGCTGGAGGGGCAACTCCGGCGAGTGAGGGCGAGCCCGCCATCTTGTGTCGCTGGCGCCGCGGCGCTGAGGAGGAGACGATTTCTGCTTCCGGGAGCTGGGGCCATCAGAGGCACAGTTTGAGAGGCCTGGATTGAGGTGAGGAGGACGACGGGCGACTACGGCTCGAGCTTCTGATCACGCGAGCTGTTGCGGGGGAGGACGGCCTGCGGCGGCGGGGGAAACCTCGGCTGATGTGAGGCCTGCTTCGGGGGCATCCTGGGAGCGCTGACTGCGTTGGGGACGGCGGAGCTGTTGAGGCGCCCGGACCTGTGAAGGGGCTTAAATTCGAGCGCGCGTCCTGAGTCCTTGATCAGGGACATCTCAGCTGGTCCCCGACACGGTAGCTTGCTGTGGTGCTGCCGCCCCGGATCTGAGACACGCGCCCGAGTGTTGGGCCTACGACTGTCCTCCTTGTGCGCCCCGGGCCTGTCTGGCGTGGCGCGCCTCCGCCCTGCACTGGGGGTGACCTGGGGTCCCGGCCTGGCGCGTCGCCTTGGAATGGCAGTGCCCCCGCCAGTTGGATTGCCTCATCTCCTGGATTCTGCCTGGGGTGTGGAGCGGGGCTGAGTTGCGTGGCTCTGGTGGGGCCTTGGGCTGTGTGAACTGCTTGCTGCTGGGCTCTCCCTGCATGGGAAAAGAAGCACTCGTCCCTAGGTGATGAACAGGTACCAGCCGGTGTTGGCCTCCTGCGGGGGTAAGCCGGGATCCCCTGAGGGCGCTGAGCAGGGGCTGTTGAGGGGGCGGCGCACCTCCTTACCCTGAGATTCTGCGACCTCTGATGTCCGAGCGGGGGAGGCCCTGAGACGGAGCTTCGTGGGATTGGGGACTAGCGGTGCCCACGTTTTGAGGGCGGTCTGTGTCTGTGCGGGCCCCGGCGCTGTGCTCCCCGTTACACCCGGAGTGCACGCCATACGACGCTGCGGCCTGGGCTCGTGTCCACCGGGCCCGGAGTGGAGAGCGACCTCGAGTCGGACGCTATGCTGCTTTGCCCGTGGGCCTCTGGATACCGGCTGGCCTGCCGGGTGGTTGCAGCGGGGTGGGGGGGCCCTGAGTGGACTAGTCGGCCTGCAGTGGGGGTCCTCTTGTAGGGGTGACACGGGCTGCACAATGACGCGCACTAAACCAGGGAGGGAGCCGCCGGCGTCCTCTAAAGACACCACGGTGAAGGATCTCTGGAATAAGCCTGGAGTGGCGCCGGCGGGCTGCCCATCGGTGGGGCCGGGGCATCGGCGGAGCCGGTGACGCAGTCCTTTATGGCGCTCTTCATGCAAGACCTCAAGATTGAAATAGGCTTGCTGCGCACGGAGGTCCAGGCCTGCGTTAAGGAGCTTCGGAGGGACGTGGGGGAACTTGGGGACAGAGTGGATGACATGGAGAAGACCCTGGATGCTCGCACAGAGGACCAGGAACGCCTCTGGCAGCGGATAACGACCCTAGAGGAGCAGAATGTCGAACTCCAGATCCGCCAGGAGGATTGGAAAATAGGGGGCGCCGCAGCAACATACGCATTCGAGGCGTCCCGATTGGAGCGGAGGGGGCAGATATCATGACATTCGTAGCGGATCTTCTTCATGAACTCCGGGGGGACGACGATGCCTCGCCGCCGGCCTTGGACCGGGCCCACATGGTCTCCGGGCCATCTGGGAGACCTGGACTCGTCCCCGATATCCTGACGCGGGTCCACTTCTTTGTCGAAAAGGAAGCCATCCTGAAGGCGACCCGGGACAAACCCGAAATCATGTATAGAGGCGCCTCGATCCAAGTGTTCCAGGACCTGGCCCCCACGACCCTCCGGCGCCGGAGGGCTTTTAGGCCGATTACCGACAAGCTGCGAGACCTCAACATCCGTTATCAATGGTGTCACCCCTTCGCCCTCATATGTCAATGGGAATCCCGGCACCGGGTGCTGCGTTCCTACAGGGAAGCGGCGCAGCTGCTTCAGATCCCGGACTCCCCGCCGGCCAGCCCGGCGCGACCCGCTGCAGGGTCTCGCGTCCCGCTCAAGCCTAGCTGGTCCAGGGTGCGCCATCCAGGGCGGTCTCCTTCCCCTGCTGCAAGTCGATCATCGCGGGACAAGCAGGATATAATACGACATATTCGGTCTCTGGAAGCGGGCTCATCACCAGTGGGATCGCAGGAGCCCGCCCCCCAGTGAACTTACCCGTTTGCAACACTGTCTATGCCGCGGGCCCCCCGGGAGGGGGGGAGCTCGCTGCCTGTTCACCCAATATGTGTGTTGACCCCACTTCAGGGCCATGACCACCTCATGTGGGGTGGGAGAGATGCCTGTCCTCCTCTGTCGACGCTGCGGCTCCATGTGTGGGGCGGCAGCCCGGAGCTCCCCCTGGTGTAATTGGTGAATGGTGACAGTGCCGACGGACCCCCACTCCTATTCTTGGGAGAGTGACATCTCCGGGATAGCCTGTGCCACTGTGCCTGGCCACTCCCTAGACTGGAATAGGCCTTGTTGGCCATGTTGGCCGTTTTGTGGTTTCAGTTATTATTTCCGACCCTACCCTCCTCCTTCTCTCCCTTTCTTCTTCCTAACCCTCTGGCGGGGGGAATCCGTGGATGGGTTGGGGATTATGGCGGGGATAATTGCACCAGTAGATCAGTGCTCATGACTACAGTACCCTCCTGGAAGGTTATCTCTCTGAATGTGAAGGGGCTTAACTCACCTAGCAAAAGGCACCAGATCTGGAGATATTTGTTACAGCAGGGCGCTGACATAATTTTTCTGCAGGAGACGCATCTCCTCAAAGCTGACATAGTTCGAATGGCCCACCCGCGCTTTCCTCATCGGTTTTGGTCTTCAGCAGCCACTAAGACAGCGGGGGTCGCCATCTTCTGTCGGGTGGGATTTCTGCATGGGGACGTGAAGGTTCGTGGGGACACCGAGGGCCGGTTCCTGAGGGTTGAGCTAACGAGGGGACACCGCACGCTTACACTTTGCAACCTCTATGCCCCCAATCAGGGTCAAGACGCCTTTCTGCGCGGGGTAATTCGGGAGTACCTTGAGCCGGTGGGTTCGGACCTTATAGTAGGGGGCGACTTCAACTTGGTGTGGGATGCGGAGCTGGATCGTTGTGGGGGAGCCTTTCATGGGGTGGGGGCCATGTCTGCCACAGTGAAAAAATCCCTTACTGCTCTTAACTTGGTAGATGTCTGGCGTTACCACTCTCCGGGGCTGAAGGATTACACCTATTACTCACACGCGCACCGCTCCTACTCCCGCATCGATATGCTTTTGTCTCCCACCTCTTGCTTAAAGACACTATGTCGGCATCACACTCGAATATCACAGTCTCCGACCATGCCCATGTGGAAGTGTTGCTCCATGAGTGCCTTACCCGCACACCCTGCTCGCGCCGCTGGCGGTTCCCGGACCACGTCCTGCGGGACCCGGTTGACAGGGAGGAAATTCAGGCGGCCATACTGGAGTACTTTGAGAACAATGATTTACCGGAGACCCCTCTCCCCCTCGTATGGGATGCCTTCAAGGCCACGATACGGGGCTCCCTCACAGCTATAGCTGTCGCTCGGTCGCGGGAGGCCCAACTGTACGAAACTAGGCTTGCCCGTGAAATTAAGACGCTGGAAAAGATGGACCAGGACCGTCCATTGGCAGCCCATAAGTGGCGTTTAGCGGTCCTTCGGGGTCAGCTACGAGCGCATAGGACGAACAAGGCGGAACGGGCGCTACTCGCGCTCCGGCAGCGTTTTTACGAAGGCGGGGATAAGGTGGGCACTGTTCTCGCGCTGCGCTTACGTACGCGGGCGACCAAGGCTCATATCGCAAAGCTGCAGGGGGTAGGGGGAGCTTGGGTGACCACTGAAGCTGCGAAGCTCCAAGTGTTCCACGACTATTACTCCTCTCTTTATGTGGGTGACCCGCCGGAACCCGCATTGATCTCGGCAGCTCTGGGGGAGTGTGATTGGGAGCCACTGAGTAAACACCACTCTGAGCTCCTAGAGGAGCCTATCACACTGGAGGAAATAGCGGGCGCTCTGAGAGACCTCCCATTGGGCAAAACACCTGGGCCAGATGGGCTCCCGGTGGCGTTTTTCCGTACCTTCCTACCGCAGCTACAACCGTACCTCCTACGGCTATTTAATTCATTTGCGGAATCGGGAGGGCCATCTCCAGATATGGCGATGGCTGAGATCGCCCTCATACCAAAGCCAGGGAAAGACCACACCCTCTGCTCCTCTTACCGGCCCATAGCCCTACTGAATACAGATCTCAAACTGTATACCAAAATTCTTGCCAAACGACTCGGTGCCCACCTGCCTCACCTTGTTGACCCGGACCAGTTGGGGTTCATACATCAGCGCCAGGGCACGGACAATGTACATCGCATAGCCCACATTGTAGGGAAGGCCAGGCATTGGGGAATCCCGGCTTGCCTCTTGTCACTCGACTTTGACCGGGAGGACTGGGTGTTCCTCCGAGCAGTTTTACGGAAAATAGGGCTCGGACCTAAAATGGAGGCGCGCATTATGGCCCCCTACGTCTCCCCCGCGGCTAGAGTGCGAGTGAATGGTCAGCTCACACAGCCCTTTCCCATCTGTAGGGGTACTCGGCAGGGTTGCCCCCTGTCGCCCCTGCTTTTTGCCTTAGTAGTGGAGCCGCTTGCTATTCTCATTCACCAGTCTCCGGATGTCAAGGGCATCCCCCTTAGCGGCCGAGACCACAAGATCGCACTTTTTGCAGACGACCTTCTTCTCACGCTGTCTGACCCTTTAACCTCGCTTCTGGCAGCGCACTCGCTGCTTCAAGCCTATGAGCGTGCCTCCGGGTTAAAAATTAATCACACAAAGTCCTGGGCGCTTAATCTCACGATTCCAGAGGCGGAGATTGCAGCGTTACAGACTTGTGCCCCCTACCAATGGGCGAGCAGATCAGTGAGATACCTTGGCCTTAACCTGACTCCGGACCTAGCCACCTGGATGCAGGCCAACTGGCAGGAGTGCAAGCGCTCGGTTTTAGATGACATGCGCACATGGAAAGCTCTGCCGCTCTCCTGGCTTAGTCGCCTCAACGCAATTAAGATGTCCGTATTGCCAAAGATTCTCTATCTTTTTCAGACCCTGCCGACACCCATACACTATATCCAAGGGTTACAACGTGATCTGATCTCATTCATTTGGGGAGGTAAGAAACCGCGATTCTCTAACAAAATACTGAAGCTCCCCCGGGACAGGGGCGGTCTTGCCTGTCCCAATTTACTGGACTACTATTGGGCGTCACACCTCCGCTTCATTCTGGAATGGGGGGCGTGGGAAAGCGAAAAAATCTGGTTCCACATGGACAGGGCAGTTACATGTCGCCCGATTTGGGACCATGCTTGGCTGCCCCGAGCAGCGCATACATGGTGGTTACCACTAAGACGGTCTTGGAGATCTGGGACAGGGTGGCGGTCCGCGGGGGCCTTACCACTTTCCCCTCCCCCACACCCCCATAGCTCGCAACCCGCAGTTCCCGCCGGCCTGCCGCCCGCCCTACTTTGAGAATTGGACTGAATGCGGTTGTAGGACGATTCGAGATCTCTTTGTGGGGGGGAATTCAAATCCTTCACACAATGCCAACGGGAATTTGGACTGACGGAAAAGGACAAATTCCAATATATACAACTTCGGCACTGGGTGCAGGGCTCCTCGCTGGCGCAGGCGGCCACACGGCCCTACACCCCGTTTGAACACTTGGTGCGCAAATTTGGTACTTATAGGGGCCTCATCTCCCGCATATACAAAGTGCTTCAGCATACACAGCGTCTTGGTCCCCACCCATACCAACTACGATGGCAGAACCTCTCCGGCTCGGGGATTACTTCTGCTAAGTGGGCAAGGCTTTGGAGTGATATCCCCAAAACTTTCCGTAGTATTCCCCAACAGGAATCGGCTTACAAGGTGATGACCCAATGGTATTATACTCCTGTCCGACTTCAGAAGATGTTCCCCAAGGTGTCCCCGCTATGCTGGCTTTGCACTCAAGCATTAGGCGACTTCATCCATGTTTGGTGGACGTGTCCGCTTTTGACTACCTACTGGAAGGAAGTCCTCAGCCACATCAAACGGGTGCTGGGCTACCCCCTGCCGGAGTACCCGCTCACGATCGTTTTGGGCCTCCGACCAACGTCAAGGCGGGCCATGACGGGCCGTGATTGGCATTTGAGCCTTCACATGCTGGGCGCAGCAAAGCAAACAGTAGCGGTATATTGGAAGAAGGCGGAGATGCCTTCCATTAACGTGTGGTTTACCCGCCTCTGGCAGGTGATGGCGATGGAGCTGCTCACGGCTCGCCTTCAATTCAGGGAAACTAGGTTCAGGACCCTTTGGAATCCCTTGGTGGAACATCTGGGGAGGATAGAGCATGCTAGGTTACAACCGCCGAGACTGCGGGCCCTAAAGTTGTTCAAGGATGGGATTAGCCCGACGGACCCGGGGGTACTCTTGCGGTCCGCGGGGCAACTGCCCTTCTCATCGGAGGGTCCCTAACCCCAGGTGAATGCGCTATGGTCTTACTCCCCCACTATACAGTCACATATCGCCTCAAGGTTGCTATGGGCCCCCGGGGGGCGGCATGCCCAGGTTAAGTGAGATGAGCTGAATAAGGGCAGCGAGGCCCTGTAGTCCCTGTCCCCCCGCCGGATTCCCCCTTCTGCCTCCGGCGCTCCACCCCTCTTCTCCCGACTTTTCCCCCCTTCTTTTTTCTGGTTTGTCCTTCTTTCAGGACTTATGGAGGTTGAGTGATGTGATGGTGCCTTGGTACCACAGAGCGGCAGCACTATGCCAGCCAGCCCAGTTTCCCTGAGGGTTGCGAGTTAGACCGGGAATCTTGCAATGCACTGTAAGAAATGTCTGTATCATGGCAAATGAAGCTAGAATAGGCCTGGCTTAGAAAGTAACATATACCTGTCCTGTGCAGGGTCGTGATAGATACCGGATTTGGAACTGTGCCCTCCTGGCTTGGTCTCGCTGGACTCCCGTTAAAGACTAGACTGCACTACTAGCTACACTTGCTCTATCTGATTCCCAGGCTGGTGTGAACACGTCTACAGGCATGCTTTGGGGTGACAGGCACGCTAGGTGTGATGCACTGGGCTGGGGTGCGGCTGACGGGGCAATGTTACAGGTATTTCAATGAGTATGCATATTAGGGAGATGGAGGGGCGTGATGTCCAGAGGGAGGGGGGAAGACTCTGGGTATAGAGTATACGGCTGGACCTATGATGTGAGGTACTTGAGACATGCTCTGTTTTATTGCATTTGCCTTATGAAACTATACTTTTTCCGCTGCCGGCCATGGTGGTTGTAGGCACACAGCTGTGTATTCTGACTAATCTCACCTCTCAATAAATACAAAGTTGGTTACAAAAACAAAAACAACAATGTTGAACGTGTCCTCTTCGAAAAGGAACAACGTCGGATCCATCGTCTTAAAACGGATACCGAAGGGTTGAACGACACCATTCCGTGGCACACATTAGCATGATACACTAAACACAGCTACACTGTATGACTAAGCCATCATCTATCCTCAAAAGAACTGGAAAACTAAAAGATCATGGACTTATTAGAATATAGCAATTTTTACAAATTACCTCTATTACCTTTTACATTTTTTATGACCATAGAGGCATTTTCCATGACCCAATAACATTATATTCAAAATACTATTGAGAAATGAAGAACAAAGTCTCTTTTCCATACTAGCTACTGTAATGCCAACCATTATGCCAACCATTGTGACATCTCTAGAGTCCTGGGTTGCAGTTGCCAAGGCTTTTTGGTGTTCAATCCGGACACTGACCCCCCCAGCACTCGACATCCTTTGTGGGACAGCTCACCTCCAGACTTTGGTCATTGTCAACATCTCCTGGTCCCCGTGGCTGTAGAGTCAAGCTTCACCTCTTCTCACCTAAAACACCCGACATCGGTGGGCATTCGTCTATCGTGCCCCATGTCACTGTGAAGTGACCCAGACTCCAGGCTTGGATCACACCGGATACTTTTCATCTCCATGGCAGCAGCACTTTTACGCATCATGCCATTGAAAACTACGAAGGTTTCCGACATCACTTGAACCCTATGCACCCGGCTCCTCTGGGATAGGTAACACGGGTATCTCGGTACTGTCAAGGGTGCTGGCCTTAGAAGCATCTATGTTTAACTGGGTTTGCTTAAAGTCCTCTCCGAAGTTTCCTTAATCTTTAAAATTCCAACCGCGACTTTCCCATAGAGTTGTACGGAACTCACGTCTGTGTTCTCACACCTGCACCTGTCCTCCATGGGTCCCCTGTGTCACTACCTTGGGTGGTTCCTTGGGGTCTCAGCAATTCTACGTGCTCTAGGCACTGTGTCTAGTCAAGTCGTGGTTGTTATACTACTTTCTTAGTATATGGTTTGGTCTCCCCTTGAAGCCCACTGTATATTGTGCTATTTACTGTCATTCTAGTGATTTAATATTGTGTGCTTTGTTCTCTAATCTCATAAAGAGGTTAGTAGAGAGTGTTTAGTAATAAATACATATATTTGATATATTCTTTGTGTGTTTCTCCTTTCATTTGGTCATTCAGGAGGTTATGTACTGGTAAAACAAGCTGCTTTACATTCCTTCGAGACTTAGCCTGAATGCTGCTCTCCATAGCTACCACTAGGATAGCTTTCAATAAAGGTTGTCTTTAACCTAATCATCAATAAGGGTTGTTTGGACTGGTACAAGGTGCCCACTTTAATTAGTGGCCAGCAAATACCAGGCCAACTTCTCACGCACGTTTTCAGGAACAGTGGGTTTACACTCCTTGGAAGAGGAGTGAGGTACTATCTCTTAAAAGTCCGTTGCCGGATCCTAGGAAGAATCCAACGGCCTATTACAAGGAGTTGATGGAGACGGCTTCTTCGACAGTAATCACCCTGACTGATATTGAGCTGTTTTTCGGGCTCTTGGTACCTGTGGATATTTGGAGACAGGTGCATATGCAGAAGCGTGCCGTTGAGTTAGGGGGGACTTGGAATGAGATAAAGGCATGGGATAGAGACCGGAAGCCTGACGAGAAGCAGAGGGCTGAAATATTAGCTTTGCCCGGTCATATCATTACTTATATGATTTCTCTTATCCCGCCTCGGCAAGTAGATTGGGAAAAGTTAGCAGCGTGCCGTCATAAGAAGGATGAAAGTGGATCTGATTTCTTCACTAGGTTGGAAGGTGTGTTCTTGGACTTCAGTGGCCAAGACTTGTCGGTGGAGGGTGGAGTCCGATTGTTTGTTAACAGATTTGTTATGAACCTGCTTCCTGAGATCACGGCTCGGTTGCAGGCTTTGGAGAGTACATGGACTACTTCCTCGCCATCCGTAATATTGAGCATGGCACAGTATTATGAGCACAGAGAGAATGAGGAGAAGGAGAAGGCAGAGAAAAAGTCTAAGGACCTGAAGACAAAAGTGTTAATGCAGCAAGCGATGAGGGGATATGGCAGAGGGAGAGGTGGTTTGGGATTGGTCCAGCAGTTGCCTTGGGCAAATAGAAATAGTACTGTAGGTGCACCTGTTGGACCAAATCAATGTGCGTATTGCAAAAAGGAGGGGCTTTAGAGAAATGAGTGTCCGGAATTGTTGAATAAGGCTGCGGCCCACGAGGTCGGGGTTATGGGGGACGTGGACGTGGTGGAGGTAGCAGCGATGACATGCAGATGACGGTTGCATTGGTGGGTCATCAGAATAGGAATTATTTTGATGCGGCTCGAGGAGGGCAATATAATCATGATGATTATGATATGGATGAGGCAACAGGACTGTCTTACAGATTGGATTGCCAGGGACAGGGTGAGGGACCAGTTTCGGTGCCTGTAGATCAGCGTGGACCTTATGTCAATGCGGACATACATGGTATGAAAAAGAAATTCCTAATTGATACGGGTGCTATGAATACCTCTGTTTCTCGTTCCCTGGTCCCAGGGGCAGCTCTGTCTGGCCAACATAATGTTTCGGTAGGTTTTTCTGGCGTGCCGATTGTGAGCCCCATTTCCAAGCCCCTTGCCTTGAGTATTGGCCCTTTCACAGTTGACTCCCCGTTTCTACTAAGAATTGCGGTAAAAACCTGCTGGGATTAGACTTATTGAAGAAGCTGCGTGCAACTATATTCTGTTCGCCGGATGGTGTTTATATGACAATTGACCCGAAGGTGGTTAGTACGAAACAATGCTTTACTAAGGATACCCCCCTCCCTCCTGAGTTTAAGGATGTGCCGCGTGCTGTATAGGCTACAGGAGATACGGATGTGGGGTTGTTGAAAATACCTCCAGTGTCTATCAAGATCAAGGATAATGCTGTACTACCGTGTGTTTCCCAGTTCCCTGTTCGTAGCAGGTCCGTGCCAGACAATGGAATGTTTGAGAACACACTAGACAGTGTTAGAGAGATACAGAGTGAGGCGACCATGGATGAGTTGGCAACATGGCAGGAGAAGACCGGGCGTCTAGATGAGGATGGGTGCTGGACAGATCTCTCAGGGCTACCTGTTGTCACTATGGCACACGGCCCAGCCCACAAAAGTGCGAAGGGAATATGTAAAGTTTCAGACCCTGTATGACAGAATGACAATATCTCTACAGTAGCTACACATTTAGTGAAGCATTGTATGATCTGCATGATGCACAATCCTGGGAAGGGCACCACTACACCCACTGGCAATTTTGCACTGCCTTTCTTCCCTTTTGAAGTCCTCCAAATGGATTTTATCGAAATGGAGCGAGTAAACAATCTGAAGTATGTATTGGTGGTGGTTTGTGCGTTCAGTAAATGTGTTGAAGCCTACCCCAACAAAGAGAATACATCACTGGCGACCACGAAGGCACTCCTGAAGGAGTTCTTCCAGAGGTTTGGTTTGCCCTGCATGAATTGGAGTAACAACGGAAGTCACTTCAATATAAGGGTCATACAACTGGTGTGTGACAGTTTGCACATTAAACAGAAGTTTCATGCTGCAAATCATCCCCAATCAGCAGGTTTGGTTGAGAGATACAACAGTACTCTCCAGCTAAGGTTAGCCAAGATAAAGGAAAGCACAGGATTGCAGTGGCCAGATGCTCTACCCCTAGCTTTGTTATCTATTAGGGCGACTGCGCATTCTAGGACAGGGTTGTCCTCATACGAGGTGGTTTTTGGCCGCCCTGCAAATGTATGGGGTGTGCCACGCCCCAGATGGTTCTCTGGGATAGGATACCCCATACTTGTAGATTACCTTTATGAGCTGACTAAAGATCTACGCTCTGTTCATAAACAGGTCCAGGAGACATTACGGCCATTACCAGAGGGGCCAGGGCACTCGATGCAGCCAGGGGATTACATCTTGGTTAAGAACTTCCAGAGGGAGAACTGCCTGGAGCCTCGTTGGAAGGGACCCTATCAAGTGCTTCTCGCCACCCGTACAGCAGTGAAAGTAGACGGAAGGAAGCACTGGATTCACGTCACCCGCACCCGCAGGATCCCACTTCTGCTTATCTATGACCGTTTGGTGAGTGAGGGCATCGCAGACCACAAAACTGAGCGTGTGCCTCATTTCATTCCCTTCTCTGATGCTCGAGTGACTGGGGCGCAGACGGAAGAGGAGAGCAACGCTGCTTTGCAGGGGGCTACACCTCCTGAGATCAGAGCTGTCCAAGAGCAGCATTCGTCCGGCTCACCAGCAATTGAGTCTGTCTCCTTCTGCCCCTGAGTGTCAGATTCTTTTCCGTGATGATGCTGTACCTGGAGTAGCTCGATATAACTTGCGTCCCCGATGGAAGGACAGTGCACGGAAGGGACAGTGAGGAGAATAGAGATGGACTTCATGGATGAAGAATAGGGTGCAGGTACCCTTTCTAAGGTACCGGTGATAGCAATAGGTTCAGAATAGGAGTAGTGTACTGCCCTAGACTCTGAACAGGATCAGTTGAGGGTGTTCTCCCCAGAGGGAGGGTACCCTATACTGAGGGAAGGGGATGCATTTTTTCAATGAGGGCTGCGATCGGGCAGCTTCACCGACGGATGCACATCGGAGATGAACAATAGGAGTCTACCAGCGAGGCTCTGAAGGACGCTGGATGATTTGTGCCCTTTTGCGTACTACATTACTGTTGGCTCCAGTAGATGGATCTCCTCTGGCAGTTGTGAATTATTGGAAATGTATCCCTTTGGTCGTCCCATTCTAGAAGAAGAACAGCCATTAGCAGCCCCTCTGGTAGTGCCGAGCAATCCTGGCTGGTCTAGTTGGTCCACTAAGAGTAGGGGTAGTGTGGTACTTGGAAGAGAAACATTCTGTGCATGCTCTACTTGGAACAACACACGTCCCTCCTGAACATATCTTTGTAACTTTGGCCCCGCATAAAGAAAGACACCAACAGACGTATGTTGAAAATGTCTTTCTCCAAATGCTGCATCAAGCGCATCAGACGTCCAATGCTACTGATTGTTGGGTGTTTGGGTTACTCCCTTCTGCCATGCATAAAAATGATCTATTGGTGTCCTTACCCATGTCATACCTAAGTAGCTGTGAGTTCCAGTTGCTCTCGATGGTGTATATACATTATCATGCAGATGCTATGAATATTACCCAATCTGACTATGAGACGGTGATTCAATATATAGTAGAACACCAAGGCTTCACCCTGAGAGAAAGAGGGGAGCCAGATACTTTGCATCCTGAAGCTTGCATGAATGTTTATGATCGAAAAAAGAATGCCACGTGGCTCCAAGATGAGATGTTGAATTTCCAGGGATTCAACGTCACTGAGTATTTTAGGTCTTTCCATGTACGCAATATTAACCAAGACAGAGCAATGCCAGGGCCGGTAGTAAATGTTACAGCTAGTTTCTGTGTTCAGGGGTTTGGAAACGTCCCAGTGGGAAAAAGCAATTGCAACTACACATACCGACTGAACACCACTAGTATTCCTCCTCTACTCCTGCCCCATAATATATACTTTGTCTGTGGGTCTCAAGCATACGTATGGCTCCCAAGGGGCTGGTCTGGTATATGTTATGTTTCTTTTCTGTTACCACCTGTATACATTGTACCGTCTTACTATCACAAGGATCATAGGCTACAGCGCAGGGATCTACACTTGTATCGGGTCAAAAGAGTTATCAATACAGAAGATATAGATCAAACAGATACTACCCTTTAGCAATTTACTGACGCAATGAAGGGTACTTTGCCGTTCTGGGGTCCCATGTTTAACAATCGTAGTATTCGTCGCCTCTCCAGAGTAGTTGAAGGAGTTATTAATACTACTGCAGGTATACTGACCAATCTTACAGCCGAGCTTCAGGCTACCAGGTTTGTTGCTCTACTGTAAGCCACTGTACACTAGCCATTCCACATCACTCTATGCCATTGCACTCCCCTCTACTCTACTCCACTCCACGCCGCTGTACAACGTGGCTAAAAGACATTGGCAAAGCCAAATGCACTTGCATAGGCAGAGCCTATCGCCTTTGCCAATGCTTATTTATTTGTGAGGGGAAATAAGTGCCTATGGCCAACGCACCTAAGTGGAGAATGTTGGTTGCAATGCATTAAATGGAGCTCTCAAACAAAACAATAAATATACAGCAGTAGTGCATGCCTATTATGCACATTTTGCCTTACAGCTCAGGAACGACTGATCAACCTGAAAAAGGTGCCAAATAATTGAAGGCCACAGTTAAATTACAATTCAGTTGACTTTTATCTAGTGTTTGCTGGTTTCTTTGTTTGTTATTAAAAAAAAACACTTTTAAAATGAAGAGACGCATATTAGGACCATACTTATAACTTTTGAACCTTTTGACTAATCCACACCCAAGTTGAAGCAAATTGTTCAAAGGATGGTAAAATTATTAAAAGTGCAAAACTGGGACTCCCTGTGGAGTAAGATGTCAACTATAAATACAAGGGTGCATGTATGACTCTTTAATATATACATACATGCACAAACACACACTCACGTATGTAAAGATAGGCAGACCGGAGCAATAGGGTTATAGAACTATTTACAGTTAGTTCCATAGTCTACTATACTAAATGTACAGCAGGGTGAGGTACATGTTTGGTTTGGGTGGAATACAGTTTTCTGCATCATTTTGTGGGTAAAGTGTCACATACAATTTTGAAAGCGAATTGGGCCTTGACACTTAATCTCTTAGTGAAGTTCTCAAAGATTTTTCACCATTGGTCATTTGGACCTTTATTAGCTGACATGAAGCATTGAAAAGGAGTTTTCAGCAGCAATACATTTCTAACTTGTGAAGCCCGATGACTCCATGATAAGGACCAGGAATCACTATATATGGTTAAAAGGGTTTTATTTTGGATTACCAATCAATACAGTATGTATGCAGACCAGCAATAAGTTCAATAATTGCAGAAATACAAATGGTAAATTGAAGTATCTCAGAAGGTTAAGGCACAACAGAATACTATATTGGATTGCAAAAATCACAATTGTATGAACCTAGATTAAAGCAAACATGTTCCATAAAGAAACTTTGAGAAGGGAGTTTTCCTCCCCTAACATAGACTAGAATTAAGGTCATCTAATGAAAATTTTTAAATCGGGAGCTTAGGAGAAAAAGGCAAGAAAGGTGTCTGCATGATCAAACTTCAGTAGAAGTCTAACAGAAAAGGAAATTAGTGTTTAGGATAAAGCTCCACACTTACAAGAAAAGGACAAGCAGAGAGGTCTGTACCTCTCCAAGTCTGAAGGGAATCTGCTTTGCTCTACCTAAAGCTATGAGAACACCAATTTGAAAGTAATAAGAGATTCAGAACATTCTTATCTCTCTCACACCACCAGGAACCAATCAGGTCATTGCTTGAGTGCATCAATCAATCAATCAACCAATCACTGCATTTGTAAAGCGCGCTACATACCCGAGAGGGTCTCAAGGCGCTGGGGAGGGGGGGTGCTACTGGTCGAAGAGCCAGGTCTTGAGGAGTCTTCTGAAGGCCAGCAGGTCCTGGGTCTGTCGTAGGATGGTGGGGAGAGTGTTCCAGGCATGGCGGCGAGGTAGGAGAAGGATCTGCCACCGGCGGTGGTTTTTCGGATGCCGGGGACTGTGACGAGGGCGAGGTTGGCTGAGCGGAGGCTTCGGGTGGGGGTGTGGAAGCTGAGTCGGTTGTTGAGGTAGGTGGGTCCGGTGTTGTGCAGTGCTTTGTGTGAGTGGATCAGGAGCTTGAAGGTGATCCTTTTGTTGACGGGGAGCCAGTGCAGGCCTCTCAGGTGGAGTGTGATGTGGCTGCGAAGGGGGACGTCGAGGATGAGTCGGGCCGAGGCGTTCTGGATGCGTTGGAGGCGTCTCAGGAGCTTGTTTGTAGTTCCTGAGTAGAGGGCGTTCCCGTAGTCGAGTCTGTTGGTGATGAGGGCCTGGGTAACGGTTTTTCTCGTGTCGAGGGGGATCCATTTGAAGATCCTGCGGAGCATACGGAGGGTGTTGAAACAGGACGCGGAGACGGCGTTGACTTGCCTGGTCATGGAGAGAGTGGAGTCGAGGATGACCCCCAGGTTGCGTGCGTGGTCCTTGGGTTCCGGGGCTGTGCCAAGTGACGTGGGCCACCAAGAGTTGTCCCAGGCTGATGGGGTGGGTCAGAGAATGAGGACCTCCGTCTTGTCTGAGTTCAGCTTCAGTCTGCTGTCCTTCATCCAGTCGGCTACGGCCTTCATTCCTCTGTGGAGGTTAGCTTTGGCGGTGTGGGGTTCTTCAGTGAGCGATATGATCAGCTGGGTGTCGTCGGCGTAGGAGATGATGTTGAGGTTGTGTTGTTGTGCGACGTGGGAGAGGGGGGCCATGTAGATATTGAATAGCGTCGGGCCGAGGGAGGATCCCTGTGGCACGCCGCAGATGATCTCGGTGGTTTTGGAGCGGAAGGGTGGGAGGCGGACGCTCTGGGTTCTGCCGGAGAGGAAGGATGTGGTCCAGGCCAGGGCCTTCTCTTGGATACCGGCGTCATGGAGGCATGCTGATAGGGTGCGGTGGCAGACCGTGTCAAAGGCTGCTGATAGGTCCAGGAGGTTGAGGGCAGCTGTTTCTCTTTTGTCCATCAGGGTCCGGATGTCGTCAGTGGCGGCGATGAGGGCGGTCTCGGTGCTGTGGTTGCTGCGAAAACCGGATTGGGAAGGGTCCAGGATGTTGTTAACTTTGAGGTAGCGGGTCAGCTGTTTGTTGACAATCTTCTCGGTCACTTTTGCCGGGAAAGGGAGCAGGGAGATGGGCCGGAAGTTCTTGAGGTCCTTGGGGTCCGCCTTGGGCTTCTTCGGAAGGGCGTTGATCTCGGCGTGCTTCCAGCTTTCTGGGAAGGTTGCTGTCACGAAGGAACAGTTGATTGTTTTCCGGAGGTGGGGCGCGATTGTTGCTCTGGCTTTGTTGAAGACGTGGTGAGGGCAGGGATCCGATGGGGATCCGGAGTGGATGGAGTTCATGGTTTTGATGGTGTCTTCGTCGCTGATGCTGGACCAGACGGTCAGGCGACTGGTGCGAGTGGTAGTCGCAGGGGTGGTGGACTCGGTGGTGGGTGCGGGGGGGTCGGAGTTGAAGCTGTCGTGGATGTCGGTGATCTTGCGGTGGAAGAAGGTGGCCAGGGAGTTGCACAGGTCTTGATATGGCGGGATGTCGTTGGTGTTGGAGCTGGGGTTGGAGAGTTCTTTCACGATGCTGAAGAGCTCTTTGGTGTTGTGTGCGTTGTTGTCTAGGCGGTCCTTGAAGGCGGTCTTCTTGGCGGTCCTGATGAGTTGGTGGTGTCTGCGGGTGGCGCTCTTGAGGGCTGTGTGGTTGTCTGGTGTTCGGTCGTGGAGCCATTTCTTCTCCAGCTTCCAACAGGTGTGCTTGGAGATCCGGAGGTCCTCGGTGAACCAGGCGGCTTTCTTGTTGGTGTGGTTGGTTGTAGAGGTCTTGAGAGGGGCGAGGGTGTTGGCGCAGTCGTTGATCCACTGTGTGAGGTTGGTTGCGGCGGTGTCTGGGTCGGTGGGGTCGGTGGGTGGTCTCAGGGCGAGGGCAACATCAGTTCAGGTTCACAGCATATCGAACTGCAGCTTCGGTTCTCAACCTTGAACATCTTGCCATTATGGTATGTGATGAACCGAAGGCTTCTTTTGTCCATTGTTTCTCCATGTTCACTGCCAATTTTCTTCTCAGGCATCTCCATCAGTCGTCTAATAAAGACAATAAGCCTTTCTCTTGCTAACGAATATCATGATAATAAAGATGCAAGGGAAAAAATAAATCTGCTGGCAAAGCAAAATGCATTTCAACTGAGGCCTGTATTCAGGCTAACTTTAGTTAAGCATTTTGATTTGCACTTTGAATACATTATTATACACGCAACTGTAACCTTCAAGAATAAATGCAAAACATGAGTGAAGGAGTACGTGTTTATATACACAAATGTCACTTTCAATATAGCTTGAAACATAGGTATAAAATGTAAATGAATATTACATCGCTTCATGTTTAAACTGAACATTAGTGCACTCGTACATACATCTCTAATGTCTACAGTGAATACATTCCAGTAATACTTTAAAACTCATCACACAATAATAAGGTTAAGGTACACAGTGAATATAATGTCAAGTGCACATATATAGTTTGCACTTCTGTGACGTGTAAGGATGGCGTCTAATTTGCACTGCTCCACTTTCAAGACTCAAGCGATTGCTCTTGTCTGAAATAAGTGATTCAAGTCTCCTCCCCATTACACAGCTAACAAGAGAGAAGGGTGCTCTTGTACTCCTCCATACAGATCGAAAGTACTTGACCATCAATATTTAAATTAATTCATTTATTCTTTACACTTCATTGATAGTACAGTATCCCAGGAAGGTCGCTAATTGTTTTTTTAATTATCATTAGTAATTAGGGCCAAAACATTAAATAGAGACCATAGTTATTTGAAAGACTGTAACATCACCATTGTCGTGTGGAATCTTTTTTAATGGAAGGAAAGTACACAAAGAGCCTGATATCATCAGTGCTAGAAGAAGGATGATCCGAAGGGCAGGTTATAAGACTGCTCCTCAAGTGTTGGATCTTCCTATTGATGCGGTTTGGTACCACCTCAGTTTCATCCCATGCTCGTATCGGTCATTTAGGCTTAGATGCAGCTCTACATTACTATAGGAAATCCTTTCATCAGATAAGGGGAAGAGAAAATCTAAAGGCGTGTGTATGGGATAAGGCTAATGTTCGACAGTATACATGGATGGAGGACATTCCAAAGGTAAATTACAGACTCATTTCAAGTACTCTCGCCTCACCTTTGAGTAGTGTAGACAAAGTTCAAATCTTACTCTGAAGGTGCACAGATCACCTGCTCAAATAAGCAATACATTTTAAAGAATAAAGAATGTCAGAATTATGTTTATATAGATGAAAACTCCATTAACTAATTGCAATAAAAATTAAAAAAATAACCCCAAGGGATACCTGGGAAAAATGGGTTTAACCGATGGGTTGAAATGGGTTCACCGAAACAATTATACAGTTAGAACAGAAATAATCCCCACCAAAAATTGCGAAGCCTTTACTTTTTCTATCTCACTCACCAAATCATACACCTTTAAAGGTATGGTACTGTACCGCCCTCCTGGCACTCAAGCGGAATTTCTTTCATCATTAGATCTCCTAGCAGAACCATCAGCAGGCGAAGCCAACTTTACCATCTTGGGCGATTTTAATTTTCACCTTGAAGCTAACAACGATGATAATACCTCAGCCCTACTTTCAGAACTCGATTCCATAGGACTCTCCCAATTGGTAACCAAACCCACCCACTTGGCTGGACACACACTCAACGGGTTATTCACAAACAACAAACACATTTCACTAATAAATGTTCTCCTTTTAACATGGACAGATCACTCCGCTGTCCTCTTCAACATTAATACTGAACTCAATACACACAACTACGTCAATCCTCCTCCCCCCACCCAATTTAAAGCCTGAAACAGCATCTCCCCTGAAGATATAAAATCACATTTATTATCTACCCATAAAAACCTTCCGGATAACCCTGAACAGGCAGCCATGCACTACACACAATTGCTCCACACAGCATTTGACATCTTGGTACCGATAAAAAATGCCTCTAAAAACAGAAAGACACCATCCGCCCCTTGGTTCTCGGAGGCACTAAGACTAGAAAAGCAGAAATGCAGAAACTCAGAACGTCACTGGCGCCGAAACTACGATAGTACTATGAAAACACGCTATAAGGAAACATTGTCTAAATTTTAAAACCTTTTAATCACAGAAAAAAGTAAATTCTACCTGAATGAAATTGAAACATCTCAGGATTCTATGAAACAACTATTTAAAGTCGTTACTAAGCTTTCAGGACCAGATACCAGTTCCTCTATAACCCCTACACAAACTTTCTGTGAAGCTCTCGCTATATTCTTTCAAGAAAAAGTCACTCACATTTACTCCAACTTCTCAGTCCTCTCCTCAACAAATAAACAATTTATTACAACTAACGTAGATTCTTTCCCAAGCGATCTTTCAGTATCACACACCACTAACCACAACCCCCCCCTTCTCAGAATGTAATCAGATCACAACAGAATACATTACTGATCTCATATCCACTTCCACATCTGGTTTCCCTAATGACCCCTGCCCGCCTAGCATAATAAAACTTATATCGGAAATCATAGGTCCCGAATTGGCCAACATCTGTAATTCAATGTTTTCAACAGGAATATATCCTTCTATCTGGAAAGAAACCGTTGTCAAACCTTTGCTCAAAAAACACAACCTCAATCCCACCGATACCAAGAACTACAGACCAATTGCAGGTCTTCCTTTCGCCGCAAAGATTATCGAAAAAGTGATGAATACTCAGCTAGCCAACTATATAGAGAACAACAATTTCCTGGACGACACCCAATTTGGTTTTAGGAAAGGCCACGGGACAGAAGCAGCTCTCATTAAAACAGCTGACGAAATTAGGATGGCTATGGATCTTTCAGCAGCATTTGACACGGTCGACCATTCAGTCTTAATCGAACGTGTCTCAGCCATAGGCATCAAAGACAAAGCTAAGGCCCTACTAACATCCTTCCTGTCCAACCGCACTCAACATGTAAAGTTCGGTAACTACAACTCCCCTTCTTTCTCTCTACCTTGTGGAGTCCCTCAGGGATCCTCTCTAACTCCTACCCTGTTCAACCTATATGTATCAGACCTTGCTAGAATTATCAAGTCACACAATCTGCGGCTTACGTCCTATGCTGATGATACTCAGATTGTGTTGGAAATCCATGATAACGGCAAGTTAATCTCGGAAACTTTTAAGAAGGGAATGTCTGCCATCAGTACCTGGATGGCAAACAATTGTTTAAAGCTGAACTCCGAGAAAACGGAAGTGATGATTTTTGGAAACCTCTCCCCAAGCTGGTCCCCTTCCTGATGGCTAGAAGAGCTAGGTCCTCCCCCGCTCCCGATTATTAAGGTCAGAAACTTGGGAATCTTATTTGATGACAAACTATCTTTCATCCATCATGTTAATTCGGTCGTCTCATCATCTTTCTTCACTATTAGGATAATAAAAAAACTTCTGCCCTTTCTTCCTTCCAATGCAGGCAAAACTCTCATCAGTACTCTCATCATGTCAAAAATAGATGACTGTAGCGGCCTATTTATCAATGCTCAGGAAAGAGTCCTACATGAATTGCAGATGGTACAAAATGCAGCAGCTAGAATTCTCTCGGGCACTCCTAAGTTTAAACCTATCTCTAGGGTAATTCGACAGCTACACTGGCTGCCCATCAAAAGTAGAACAAAATTCAAGGCCTTATGCATCGCCTACAAAGCAATGCACAACACAGGTCCAGAATTTCTCCAAAATAAATATGCCTCGACAGACCAACCAGAACCTTACATTCTTCATCAGATTATTTGTTAACTGTCCCCAGAACAAAAAAAGCCACCGGGCGAGACAGAAGATTCACTGTAGCCACTGCTAAACTCTGGAACACACTCCCCTTACATATTAAAACCATCCCCACCTTGTTGTCCTTCCGTAAACAATTAAAAACTTGGCTATTTAGTAAATAGCTCATCCTTCCCCCTTCTTTTCTCAACTAAGCTGTCCACAGCGCCGAGACACCGAAGGGTATTTGTGCGCTCAATAAATTGCTTAATAAAAATAAAATAAAAATAATCCAAAATAAGTCAAGAGGACCAACTTTAAAGCAAGCTCCTATCAAATTGAAGAAGGTCAATGGGACCTTTACAAAAGTAGAAAATGGCCATGTAGAAGCTTGCTCCACAGACATTCAACTCACAGATTCAATCAGCTGGAGAGGGATGGTGGGATAGGCCAGGAGAACACAGATGTATTCTGTCTGTGATATGGAGAAAAATACTTCACCAGTGTGATTGGTGCCAAATGTTCTTCGATGAGGATTCCACAAAGACATACACACGGTCTATATTGGCAGAGAGAAGAAAGTTTGAAAATCTCTCATGGTGGAAGGTGGCTCTCAACAACCAGTAGAAGCCACAAGCTCTCTGTTAAAAGGTAGGGGCAGTTGCAGTCGATAACCTTTCGAGTATTGCCCGGCGGTAATCGTCTCTCATACCATTCGATAATTAACCAACAAAGAGGCAGGCGCCGGAGACTGGAAGGCAGGAAACCAAGGTTTATTCTCTCCGGAGGAGAACACATCAGATCAGACCGCAAGGTATCGTCACGAGGTGCTCTCCCTGCATCTCTGAGGCCTGGCCTCTTATACACAGGTTTATGACTTTATTGCAGGTTTATCATACATGGCACATTCTTGAGATCGCTTTGATACATGAAAGAACATCCTCAGAATCCCCACTTCAAGCTCGTTCCCACACATATCTACAGTGGAAGTCCCCACCCCACCCGCATTAGGAGATGGCTATCACACAGCTGGACATTCCGTCAATTCCCGGGGGTGTGTGCGACTGGTCGGGTCTCATGGGGTGGGGGGGGGCCTTGATCTACTGTAATCCCTTTGATGTGGGGTGTTTCCCTTACAGTAGGGGCAATAAACTGCATCCGCAGGGCTAGGTGATGGCCTGGGATCGGTTCGGACAATCGGGCGCAGAGGAAGGGGGGTTATCAAAGAGATGTATGACCATGTATGGGGTGTCGGTCAGGCGTGGGATGTGGTTCCATGGCAGGGTCGCGCAGAAGGAGAGGGTTTATGGCCCGTGTATGAGAGAGCGGGGGTGGCCGGCGCGCGGGGGGGATGTTCGCAGCGCCAGAGGGACGCGTTGGCGATCGGCAATGAGCAGGGAGAGAGACCAGGATGCCTAAAATGGCTGCCGTGCGTTTTCCCCGTGTGGCGCTTGGGGAGAGACAAGATGGCGCAGATAATGTTCAGTTACGAACTAAATTTCCACAGTCCTCCCTTTTAACATATCTCGCCAGCTTGTTTAGTTCGGATCTATCCCCATAATACCACGAACTTTTATCTCGTATAGAGCTTTCATATGTTCTGCTTCAAAGTTCAGAGTTTTAGGGCGGACAGGAATAATCTGACACATTTGTACATAATTACATGTAGTTGATGGGATAGGCGAGGAGACAGTGCATACAAAATTACATCAGCTGCGTCACATGTCAGACCCGGAGATAGGAGGAGGGAAGCTTGCTTGAGTACAAACATGATGCCGTAAAGTAAAAAATGTTTCTGGCAAAACAAGGAATATTTTGTATATTACTTAAGGCCCAGACTTCGTGTGGATCAAAAATAGTCAGCATAGTCATGTGCACGGCTGGTGTTATACAAGTGTCATTATACAAAGTTAGAGTTTCTTAACTATCAGTGTACAGTTGGAAGTGACTGATGCAATATCACGAAAACTCGATTGGAAGGTAGTCAATATGAAAGCGGTTGGGAGAGGAATTCAACTTAACATGAGTTACAGTCAGGGAAGGGAGTTCTTCTTTCCAGTGTCCTATTATAACGAGCCATCACTGGTAAGCTCTTATTGTTCTTCCTCTTTTGTTGGCACTGTTGAGCACCGGCGGTGGAGCTAAGGTCCAGCTCAAATCCAAGTTTTCACGTAGCAGGGTGTGACCATTCGTTGTTCTCGGATCACAGTCCTGTTCCCTAACTCATCTTATCAGAGGTACCTTGAGACGGGGTACCCGCATTTTGTTCTTCTGTTGTCAAGTCAAATTCAAAATCCCATATAAAAGAGAGGGGGGGGGGTGGGGCGTGCTTTGGGATGCCGAGGGAAGAGGGGGTGGAGTGGGATCGGATCAAAAAGCGGACCAAGGAGAGCAGAATCTTTCAGCACTGGGCCCATCAATCGGGCCCGACGGGTTGGGACTTCAGGCACGCTGGTCAGCGAGCAGGGGCCTCGAGATAGCCCTTCGTTCTATCGCTTATCATGCTGGTAATGGTGCCTCTTCTCACGCCCTTTTGCTTCGTGGCTCCCCCTTGGTCGATGCCATAGATGTTCCATGGTCCGCAGCCAGACTGTGCGTCACGTCTGACCCCTCTCTTCCAATGACCGCATGTTATCTTTGAATGGGCACAAGAAAAACAAAATCTTAGAGAGTTGGTAGGGAAGACATTTACACACTTCGTTCTCTCTCCTAACCACCGAGTAGTCGGGGAAATGCTTTTATCGGTCGCTGTATGATTGATGTCTATTAACTCTTATGTCGGTGTGTGTTACTAATTTATTAATCATTGCTGTGGTGCAGGTTTCTGTGGGTGTTCCTGTAAATTTCCATCGTCTGGCCTGCTAGGTGTCGATTCCTGTACCCTATAATCGTGGCAGGAAGCCTGACATCTGTCAACTTTCTTAGTCTATCAAAATTCGAACCGGCTTCTCCGGCAGAGACTCGTTCTTCTTAACACAAGTTCTGTTAATACACATTTTCCTCCGAAGAGTGCTAAGTTTATGAAAAAGTGCGAGGTGCTACTGTCATAGATTCACAGGTATCTATTTTGGGGAGGGACACAAGCTAAACATTTTTCTTGCTGGAGACAATAGGTAACCCTCATCAGTTTAGGCGATGTACTTTTAGAAAATAAAGTCATCAGCTGTTTTGTTCGAAATACTCTGGGACGGCTAGTACAGAGCTGGGGTAATTCTGGGAGGACGGGGTGCTTAGACATTCTAGTTCGGAGCAACTGGGCGGGGGCAATTCTGGGCGGTGGAGATGGTGTCGTTAAAGCTCTAAAACGAAAACCACTGACATATAGTCCCCGTGATGAGGGCCAGATTGGGGGACATCAGTCGTCTGACCTGTCCTTTCTTTCTCAGCCAATTAAATTCCACATTTTGCAGAAAGGAGAGGTAGTAACGTGGTAAAGTACGGTCGTTTTTGTTTCTGTCAATTTGTTCGAACACCGCCGTGTTTGATGCCAATTATACACATACTGAGGAGGTATAGTGTTGTTAATTTATTCAAAAGGAAAGAGGGCAAGAGAGCCTTCAGCGAGGGAGGGAGAGAGAGTAAGAGAGAGAGAGAGAGAGAGAGAGAGAGAGAGAGAGAGAGAGAGAGAGAGAGAGAGAGAGAGAGAGACGTGCACATCAATTAGGCTATTGGGCATACGTACGACACAAAACGAGAGAGAGAGAGAGACATGTGTACGATAATAGGCTACTTGGTGCACACACAACATGGAGTAGCACGGGTCAGCTCTATGTAAGAAAACACAAGCGGGGGAAAGACATAAATTCGGTGATCACGTACACACAAATACCGGATAGGGCGTGACAGTACATACATCAAGCGCGAAAACTTAAGACGGAGACACAGGGCTACGTTGAGTATGGGGACCTCTCCTTTCCTGTCCTCTTTCCTATGCACGCTGCGTATTTTCAGTATTTTTTTGTAATTTATTTTTGGGGGGGGGGGTGTCGGACCTTTTACTCCCCTCCCTTTGATCGATAGACAAGCACTTCAATCATACGATGACGTTCTCCTCAAGCGACCCAAGCATATGAAATGCATACACATTCATACCGTATAATCGTCGCACACACGCACAGTCATACCATACAGTTTTTCACGTTCCCAATGGTGGTCTGCACTTCGCGCACTATCCCACAACGTTTGTCTATGTTTTTCCCTATATTGAGCACGGTGCGGTCCATGTTCACTCCATTCTTCAGTCGGAACTCCGTTGTGACCTATAGAGAGGAAAAAGAGGGGGGGGGGGATGTGCAGCATTCAAAGTACGTTAGCGCGCGTAGACACGAAAAAGTTCTACTTACCACGTACCAGGCTAGCTGCAGGGGCGGATAATACCACAGACCTACTATATCCTTCCCTTCGACTATACAAGACGCTCCATTTTATTCGTCTCCTAAATTTGGGTTCCCTTGTCGTGCATTTGTTTCTTAATCGGTCGCATATCATAGGGCAAGGTACCGTACCTTGCATTCGGCAGATACCTTAAGCTATAGTCAACCGTTTTCTAACAATTCTGGAAAGGACGTGATGGGTACAAATTTCATTGATCCGAAGATTCAGGTAAAAAGAAAAAGGGTCTACATTATCTGCCTTCTACTGCCTGTTAGTAACAGTCATTAAAAAACCTCTACCGACCTAGATGATTTGTCATGACGCTGATTCCGTAATTCCTTTAAGAAGCCCTTTATTTAAAACAATGTCAGTATACAAATACGGGCCTACAACTGCTACAGGCCGGCCACGGTGTGAGAGGCGTCGAGTATCATGAGCAACACTACTTTAGCATAAAACCAGTACCCTCACCGTCCCTCCGACCATCATGTGTGGAAACATCGCATACATATCTTTTTTAACATAAATGTTAAGTAACCGGGACGCCATAAGGAGTTGCAGGCCCCTCCTACATTGGCGCCATTTTGGGGCGAGGTCGGGTGGGTCCAGTGCACAGTCTAAGTCTTCCCACTAACTAGCTGCCGGACCAGAATCCCTTTCGGTAGTTCGAGAACTTTCGTTAGCGTCAGCTTGCGTCAGCATGGCGTCACCGCGGTCTTGTAGCAATGCCGTGGTCCGTCCTTGGGGCGGGACAGCAGGCGGGTTCTTCCGCCGACGCCTTGAATCAGTCTTTCTTTTACGGCACCAAACGGAGGCAAGATGGCTGCCGCCCGGGGAAAAGACAAGTTAATGTGGAATAATCAAGCAAATAGCGGCGGTTGCCCCCACCGGAAGTCCACGGGAGTCGAATGTCAATGACTCCCGCAGAATCTGCAAAGCAGAGAGGGCGTTTTTCAAGGGTGGGGCCCACGCCCGAGCAGACAAGCTTCCGAGTCCAGAGCCGTCTTTGGTGGGCCAGGCCTGAATCTGAAGAACCGACCGCCGGAGTCCAGAGGCAGCAGCAGCAGCAGCTCTTCGTTACAGCCACTGGGGTGGGTCCTCCTGACCACTTGGCTGCGGGGGCCCACTTCTTGCGTCGGACGCTAATGGCAACCTTGGTGCAGAAAGGAACCCGTGCTTGGGTGGTCGTCTGGCAGGCAAGACGTAAATGGCGGTCCTGCTGCAGCTGGCCGGTGAGTGAAACAGCAGGGGTGCCTACTCAGCTGGAAGACGAGTGAAACGGCAGGGGTGCCTTCTCGGCTGGTGAGCCTCCGCCTGGGGAGGCCCGTTCGCGTCGCCTCCCCCCGCCAGGGCACCCTTCGCTGTCGATCGAAGCAGAGAATGGGAAGACCAGTACAACGTGGTGGACTCCACCTCGGCGCTGCGTGTAGCCTCCGGCCTAGTCGCACAAACGTCCACCACTGATGTCGATGGATTTTGCATGGCTTTTATTGTCCAAAGCTGACTAAAAGGACCGCCCAAAACAGGCCAATGTTGCTATTTCGAAGAAGGAGGGGCGAGGACTGTCATGTAAATAGTTGTTTAAAAACGTTTTTTAATGTGTTTACCCTGTTGGCTTGTTGTTATACCTATAAGTTATTAAAATGTTATAACTATACTACTTTGTTGGAGTGTTGTACATATTTGCAATCTGGCAACGAGCACGAGGATGTTACTGCGTAACCGGAAAATGACATAGCCCAATCGTGCGCGATCTAGCCCAGTTCGGTGACATCGATGGTGGGTATCAGCAGGCTTCCGGTTGTGCAGGATTTTGTCGTGTTTACTGGGCGGGGTGGGTGGTAGGGTAGACATGTTTAGGCAGCAAGAGCGACGGAGCCGAGCTACCTCGTGGCTACCTCGACCGTGAGCTTGGCTCCTTCCCCTGGTTTCATATTCCTCGCAAAAGGGCTATTTCCTAACGTTTCTTATCTTTGCAGGGTCAAAAGGATCCCCGTCATCGGTCTACTGGTCTCGCTTGATTATTCTTGTTTCTATATAGCGATCTTTATGCCCTAATTTGCTGTAAGCTACGTTGACTAATCTATATTTAAAAAATGTGTCCTTATTAGGGGTGTCTTCCAGTGGAGCCGGATGGTTCACCTCTAATAAGCGGTCCGGGCAGAACCAACTATCAATCAATGGGGAGAAGATAGGCATGACGGGTTACAACGGGGACAAAAGTCAGCACTACCTATCTTTTCACTGCTTGCAAAGACTAGATAGAATATCTCTATTCCACGTTATTTGTAAGCAGAGAATACCTCCAAAGAACCAATATCGAACAACGAGTGTTCGGACAATCAATCAATCAATGGTGAGAAAGATCCACGTGTCGCTGATGGGCCCCACGCTTGGGACGCCAATTGTTAAAAGGTAGGGGCAGTTGCAGTCGATAACCTTTCGAGTATTGCCCGGCGGTAATCGTCTCTCATACCATTCGATAATTAACCAACAAAGAGGCAGGCGCCGGAGACTGGAAGGCAGGAAACCAAGGTTTATTCTCTCCGGAGGAGAACACATCAGATCAGACCGCAAGGTATCGTCACGAGGTGCTCTCCCTGCATCTCTGAGGCCTGGCCTCTTATACACAGGTTTATGACTTTATTGCAGGTTTATCATACATGGCACATTCTTGAGATCGCTTTGATACATGAAAGAACATCCTCAGAATCCCCACTTCAAGCTCGTTCCCACACATATCTACAGTGGAAGTCCCCACCCCATCCGCATTAGGAGATGGCTATCACACAGCTGGACAGTCCGTCAATTCCCGGGGGTGTGTGCGACTGGTCTGGTCTCATGGGGTGGGGGGGGGGCCTTGATCTACTGTAATCCCTTTGATGTGGGGTGTTTCCCTTACAGTAGGGGCAATAAACTGCATCCGCAGGGCTAGGTGATGGCCTGGGATCGGTTCGGACAATCGGGCGCAGAGGAAGGGGGGTTATCAAAGAGATGTATGACCATGTATGGGGTGTCGGTCAGGCGTGGGATGTGGTTCCATGGCAGGGTCGCGCAGAAGGAGAGGGTTTATGGCCCGTGTATGAGAGAGCGGGGGTGGCCGGCGCGCGGGGGGGGATGTTCGCAGCGCCAGAGGGACGCGTTGGCGATCGGCAATGAGCAGGGAGAGAGACCAGGATGCCTAAAATGGCTGCCGTGCGTTTTCCCCGTGTGGCGCTTGGGGAGAGACAAGATGGCGCAGATAATGTTCAGTTACGAACTAAATTTCCACATCTCAACAACTACTGTCAGTCAGTTCTCCCACACAAGGAGAACATTCCCGCTCTGTGAAGGGCAGAGTTGGCAGAATAGGGCTCAACAGGCTTGAACAATGTCGGCAGAGGTTCACAGTGGTGCACTCTGCGGGGATTCAGAAAGATTTGACCAGGTACTGGATAAAGCTGCAGAGATTTCACTTTCTGCTATTTATGCACAAACTCAGCTTATTCATGGGTAAAAATATATGGTGGACATTTATGTTAAACTGTATTCTCACAAAACAGAATGAGCTCTTCAGGCAGATATTGTCCACTCCTCCGGCACAACGCTGTGGACAGGCCCAGTAAGTAACATACTCTCAGGGTTCCAGGATTATTTGCAGCAGTCTCAGTACTCCATAGACTTCCATGGTTACCTTGTCACAGAGACATTGTGGGTGCTAGCAGCAGGCAGAAAAGCAACAGGCAGATCATCCAGCTAGTCCTGGGAGTGTGTTGGGCTTTTAACTTCTCCAGCCCTGGTAGTTAGGTTGAGGCCAACGGAGACACTACCACAAGGGAAAGCATCTCTTCTCTTCTACGTACTTCAGGAATTACAAACGTCTTCTAGATTCACAGTTACAAATGTCAGTGGATGCAGCCAGGCGCAATGTAGGGAAAAGTTGTCATCCTATTCAGGGCTGGGATGGAAAACAAAAGCACCAACGCAGCCCCAACTTCCTGCATTACACGAAACTATGACTCGAATGGGGGTTATAGGGGCTTTGATGGTTAGGTCATAGTAGCTCACACAGCTTTGAAATCAGCCCTTTAGTCTGCAGCCCAGCAGGAAGGACAAATGCTAGAGTGGCAGAATGGCCAGCCTGACCCAAATTTTAAATGAACTGATCAAAAACTTTCCCTAAACCTACCCCACACAGACAATTCTATGAAGTGAACTGCCTAAGTCTTCCAAGGAGATATGATTTCAGGAAACTCAAATTTGATAGGCTGCTTCCCCCCAAAAATCCAACACACCAGACAGATTTGCTTGGGAACAAGTGTGCTACCCATATATATCAATGGGGAAGTAATAAGATACATTGGAGCATAGGTGGGGGTTATGTTACGTGTATTTGAAAAGAGCACTATCACCCGTGAGGGTATCTTGGTGCTGAATATGTGAATGTGTGCCCAGTCCTGCCCAGGACGAGTTGGTTAACTGAAAAGCAAGGTCTTCAGCTTCTTGCAGTATTCAAGAAGAAATGAAAAGAAGTCTCTGATGTGCAGTGGATTGTTATTCCACTCTGTAGGAGCGATGTACAAGAATGCCTGTCCCTCTGATCTGGTTCTATGTATGTGTGGAATGTGTGTGAGTAGGAGCCCTGTGGATGGTCTGGGTGATTGGTTGAACGAGATGCTACTTTTCAGGTAGGTGGGGCTTGAAATGAGGATCAGGAGCCACATTGTGCTACCTGAGGTGTGGTCTGATAAGAGTTCTGTTTGGGAAGTTGAGGATGTGTCTAGTTGCAGAGTTCTGGATGGCTTGTAATCTTCTGGTGAGTTTCTTGGTGATCCAGGCATAGAGGGTGTTCCCATAGTCCAACTTTCTGGTGACAGAGCGTGAGGGATGGTTTTTCTTGGGTTGCTTGGAGCCATTTGAAGATCTTGCCCAGCATCTTCTGGGTCTAGAAGCAAAATGCAGTGGCAGCGTTGACTTGTTTGGTCATGTCCTGTTTGCTATTGATGATGATTCAGAGGTTTCTGAGGTGGGTGCAATGCATTACATTGCTATCCATGGCCCAGTGAAACTAAAGACTCACCACATGGTAGTTGCTGGCTAGTGGACCATCCTTGGCTAAGGTGGGAAACTCCACTAAGACCTTTCCAAGAAGATCCTTATTAACAAATGTATTCCTCCTTTCAATCCAATCACAGTCCTGAAAATGCGTATTAGAAATGTCCACATTCAAATATAATATGAAATGTTCCCAAACTGATGTCAGATATGTATGTTTCACCCGAGGTTACATATACTATCAATGTTTATCAATGTGGTCACTATCATCAGATTGATGTTAAGAATATCAATATAAATTGAACCATAGGTTTCCTAACAAAGGATTCATATGCCTCACTGTGTTAAAAAGTGCTGGAAAGATCCAGTGTGCAGGCAGACAAACACTGGATAGAGAAACGGCATTTTCAAAGTAGCACATGGTGGGCAGAGGCTGTACGTCAACAAGCAAGTAGTACTTTTTGTTTAACCATAATATTCCCAGGTACATGCTTATAGGCCTAACTGATCAATCAATCAATCAGGGTTTGTAAAGCGCGGCTACTCACCCGTGAGGGCCACAAGGTGCTTGGGGCTGCTGGACCGTCTGAGTGCTGGGTTTTAGTTGAAGTGGCAGGTTTTGAGATCCTTCCTGAATTGGGTCAGCGACAAGGATTGTCTGAGGTGGTGAGGCAGGGTGTTCCAGGTCTTGGCGGTGAGGTAGAAGGATCCTTCTCCAGTACTAGTCTTGTGGACCCGAGATGGTGGCCAGGGCCAACCGGGCGGAGCGAAGGTGTCTGGTGGGTGCATGGAATGAGAGGCATTGGTTCAGGTATGCTGGTCCAGAATCGTGGAGGGCTTTGTAGGCATATGTGAGGAACTTGAAAGTGATTCTTTTGGTGACTGGGAGCCAGTGGAGTTCTCGGAGGAGTTCGGTGATATGGCTGCGGCGGGGGATGTCGAGGACCAGTCTGGCTGCGGCATTTTGAACATTCTGTAGTTTCCTGAGAAGTTTCTGGGTGATGCCAGGCTGCACTCATGTTGCAGGCATCCTCAATATGGGTGAAAGCCTGGGCCGAAGCTCACTAGCTATGAGGAACAACACTGGTGTCTACAGTGGTGTAGCAGAAATTCTAAGGGCTTTCATTCAACAAAGGGAAATGTTAGCATTTCCCCCAATTGAGAAGTAAAAGACAGTCATAATTGGAGTGCAGTGGGTCCTTCACAATCCTGTGACTTGGTGCCACTGCACCTGCTGCTCTAAAGAGAGATGCACGCTTGAATGGCCCAGTAACTGCACAAGCAAAAAGAGCTTTCTTGATGCACAGATTTAAAGGTAATTTAGGATCGGATGTACGGAATTGTGGTCACAAATCATTGATACTCTCATCTTGATTCACAACTAGGAGGGGTCACCACTTTCAGGTCCCCACATAACTCTGACTCAGAAAGGCCTTTCTGGATCACAAAAAGGGTTACTGAACATCAAAAACCAATTGTGCCGTTGCAAACCCTGTGAGGGTGAGTATACCAGGGTTTGCAAACTCAAAATGGCTTTGTAAGAGGCCCAGAGTTATTGTGATAATGGCAATTTAATTTGGATATGCAAGGAATGCGCCTTTATCTGGAATTCTTCCCTGGATCCTCATATCAGACACAATCATTGAGGGATTTCAAACGGCATCTGTTTTTTGAAGCTCCTAGAGAAAGTAGCAATATGAAATCTTAAACAATATTCTCACAAATAACACACATAAAAGTGGCTAAAAACAAAACAATGCCTACAAGAAGCTCACCCAGGAAAATGACCCCAGACACTCGGGTGAAAATAAAAAGGCAGCCATAATCAAGGTACACTGGGGCCCTGACCCTCTGGCCCCTGCTGCTGCTACACCTGTTTCACCACCGATAAGCCCCCTGACTTTGCATCGTGTTTGTACTGTTTCATATTGTTTGTGAAGTCCTAGACTTGTCTTTACCATACAAAATTCCTACTAGATTCTTTGGAAACCCCTGTGCTACCAAGAAAGTTATTGTAGTGAATTAGGGAGAGAAGTTTATCAAAGTTGGGAAGATTCTACTTTACTCACTCATGGATCAGTGAATGTGCCAACATAGTCGCCCCCTCAAACTCTCCAAACCAGGCACATCAGCTGGTTCACCTCAGAACTTAAATCCACCAAACGCAACTGTAAACGACTGGAAAGGATCTGGCATCCCAGCAAAGTGCCTGACGACCGAGCAAAATTCAAACTGGCTCTCAACAAATACCACCACCATCAGAAAAATGCTAAAAAGGACTCCCTGACCACCCACCTTGAAGAGCTCCAACCACAGCAAGGAACTTTTTTGCATCATCAAAGAGCTTTCCAACCCCTCAGCAACGAGAACACCGTCACTCCCTCTCAGGATCTCTGCGACACCCTTGCAGACTTCTTTTACAGCAAAATCTCCACCATCTATGATCACCTCGGCTCTCAACCAACCATTGTCAGCATCCACAGCCTTCTCAATCTCACCGACTCCAACACAAACTCAAGGATCACAACATGGAACCAACTCACCATGCAGACCACCACCACCATCATGAGCTCCATCCACTCATCAGCACCCAGGGACCTCTGCCCCCACCACATGTTCAACCTGGGGAAGAGCACCATCAGAAAGGAACTCACCTCAATCCTCAACTCATCCATCTCCTCTGCCTCCTTCCCAGAGAAATGGAAACACGCGAAATACAAATCACTCCTATAAAAACCACCCGCAGACCTGGAAGAGCTCAAGAACTATCGGCCCATCTCCCTGCTCCTTTTCCCTGCAAAAGGTCTGGAAAAAGCAATCAACCACCAACTCACCAACCACCTAGAGAACAACAACCTCCTGGACCCATCCCAATTGGGGTTCCGCTCAAATCACAGCACAGAAGCCACCCTAATCACAACCATCAATGACATCAGGTCTCTCCTAGACCAGGGAGAAACCACAGCATGATCCTCCTTGACCTCTCAGCAGGCTTCGACACCATGTCCCACTAAACCTTCCTGAAAAGACTCCATCAGATAGGGATCCAAGGGGATGCTCTCAAATGGATCGCATCCTTCCTCACCGGAACAGAGTGTACCTCGGGCCCAAAGAACATCATCTATGGCATTCCCCAAGGGCCCTCTCTGAACCCCACCCTGTTCAAGACATACATGGCCCCTCTGGTCACACTGGTCAGAAACTATGGCATGGACATCATATCATACGTTGACGACACTCAGCTCATCCTCTCTCTATCCGAAGATCCCACAAACACCAAAGCATGACCAGCGTCAACAGCTGGATGCAAAACAACTGCCTCAATCTCGACACCGACAAAAGGGAGGTACTCATCTTCGGGAGCAGTACATCCCTGTGGGATGAGTCCTGGTGGCCAGCAGAACTGGGCCTCTCTCCCACACCCACAGAACACACAAGGAACCTCAACATACCTGACAGCAATCTCAAAATGAATAAACAGATAAACGCAGTGTCCTCGGCCTGCTTCTTCACTCTCCGCATGCTCCGGAAAATCTCCAAGTGGCTCCCCATCAGCACCAGATGCACTGTCACCCAGGCCCTCATCACCAGCTGCCTGGACTACGGCAACACCTTCTACTTGAGGTCACCTCACAGTTGCAAAACAGACTTCAGACCATTCAGAACACAGAAGCCAGGCTCGTCTTGACCTTCCAAGGTGAGCCCACTTCACCCTTCACCTCAGAAGACTTCACTGGCTCACCGTCCACAAAAGGTGCCAGTTCAAAATGCTAACCTACACCTACAGGCCCTGCACAACAAGGGACCAGCCTACCTTAACCGTAAACTGAACTTACACCAACCCCTCAGAGAACGGTGCTCTGCCTCCCTCTCTCGCCCACACTCCCCGCTTCCACAAAGCAGGAGCTGCGTCCGCGCCTGTTCCTATCTGGCCGCCAAGACCTGGAACCGGACTTCCACCACCCATCAGGAATTCAGAAACAGTCTAACGACCTGGCTGTTAGACTGACTACAACCAGCAGCAGCAACCCCCAGCGCCTGGATAACCTCACGGGTGATAAGTTTTGAGCTACCTGATGTTAAGACATAACAATAAGCAGCGCTTTACACATCCAGTTTGATTGATTGATTGATTGATTGATTGATTGATTGATTGATTGATTGATTGATTGATTGATTGATTGATTTCAAGTCTGGCCTAGCTTTATGTTCAGGGCACGGAGGCCCGGACTCCGAGAGGAGCTTCAGACTGGATTCAGGGGTGGTGCAAATACTTTCAACACCATAGAGCATGTATCAATTTTGCTATAACTCTTTCCCCATCCCACCCCGGGCACACAAAGAATATTCATTTCTTGTAAGGGTAGGGCTTCTGACTTGGCTCTACAGTTTCCTTCTCTGCCAAAAGATCTACAATTCGACAAAGCATTCAATTTAGTAACTTTTTAACACAGTCAACTATCCAACCCATGACTCAAGGCGTGGCGCTTACAATCCGTTTCCCTCTCAAAGATCCCCTTCACTGTCTCAGTCCATACCCTGGACCCCCGGACCCTGGACCCCCGGACCCTGGACCCCCGGACACAGGACCCCCGGACCCAGGACCCCGGCCCCAGGCACCAGAAAGAGCAGGGAATTCTGACATTCGCATATTTTTCAGTTATCCATTTGCTCCCCTGATAACAGTTTAAGTGCAATTCCCATGAAATATGTGTTTTTGGTTATCGCTCATTTGGCGCAGCACCTCTTTCCTTCTAGCTCTGAGCAGGTCAGCTGGGATTGTCTTTAAGAAGAGCTGCCTTTCCTCCCAGCCCTGCTGTGCTGCCTGCCTGGCAGACAGCTCCCTGCCCTGGAGAGGCAGGCACTCATATGACCTGCTAGCTCTTCATTGTTTCCTGTGTTTGTCTTGGATTTAAGTTTCCAATGGGTGGCCTTGCAGGCTCTGCAAGCGCCGGAAGCACATGTTTGCTGCATTTTTAGGTCTGGCTTCATAGCACAACTGCCTCCTGCCCTTTGTTATTATCGGAAAAAGAACTGTAGAATGCGCTACTAAGAGAGGGGCTTTGATCCCACCCAAATATTGATTACCTTGAGTGCATCACGTGGTTGGGCAGAAGTTGTGTTAGTCTGAATATGAAGCAGTTCCATTGCCCCTACTGTGCCATCGGTCTGTGTGCCATCGGTCTGTGTGTCTGACACCTGTGAGCAAGGACCCAGACCTGTTGGTTACTGCACTATAGACTATTCTTTTTTCATTTTATGGCACGGATAAATTGCGTTAGAGGTGGTCGTGTTTGTTAAAATAAAAGGCATTTATAAAACAATTCTTATAAAAGGAGAAAGAAAGAGCATTCCTATATCTAGGGTTGTGGGTGCCAGGGTTGGCTCTAGGTCGGCGCGATTGGTGTCACCGCATCGGGCGCTGACTTCGGGAAGGGGTGCAGCATTTGCAAGTATATTAGGTTTTAAAAGCACCTGCTGCCACGTTCATGGCCTCCAGCAATTTCAGGCAACAATAAAAATGTCAAGGACTCCGGTGATTAATGTTATTCCTGGAGAGAAATTGGAGTTTTGTCTGATGGAAGTTTTGACTCCTCATAAAATAGCGGAGGGAGTTAATCTGCCTGCTGCAAAGAACGTTTACCAAGCAGTTCGCGCACTGCATAGAATAGAAATAGGTCAGTTGGTTACTATGCTTGTCAGAGAGATTATTTTGTTACTTGCAGTTTATAGGTTAAAATCCTAATATAGAACAGTGAGCTATTAACTGTCATTAAAGAGCTGCATGCAAATTGCAACGTATAGATTAGATTGACAGACGCTGAGGGGCATATTTACAAGGAAGGTCACTTGAAAAAAAAATATTTTTATTGAGCAGTTGGTTAAGAACACAAATCAATGAAAGGCAATGCGATATACATGCAAAGGGCCACTCGCAGGGGGGCCTCTACCACCACAATCCGAATACTGAGCCTCATTCTGTTCCACTGAAGCATACCCTGCCCAATTAGGGAGTGTCTCAGTCTCTCCTCCCTGACCATTTATATAGTTGAGGCCCCCCATCTCCATCCCCGGCCTGGCCATTGGAGCCCCTATGATGTTTCCATGGACGCCAGATCTTTTAGAGTTGACGGGGGCAGCCTCGGGCGCCGTATGTTTCGTGTTCCGCTAGCTGGCACCAGTCTATGTCCTCTTCCCATTCCCTAATCATTGGGGACCTGCTTGCCCTCCATAGTCTGGCTAAGTTGCGCTTTGCCACCCCTGCCACTATGTTTAGCCAAGTACGTATGTGGCTGGGTCATTTCTCTTCTCCCGACACACCCGGCAGCAGCTATCTAGCCTCGAGTGGGACAGGCAGGCTTACTACCTCCCTCAATTTCTCTATTATTCCTGCCCAGAAGGTTTAGATCAGCGGACAGGACCAAAGTGTGTGGTAGAACGTGCACACTTCTCCACACCCCTTGGGGCATTTGGCTGAGTCACTGCAGCCCATATTGAACACCCTAGGCCTAGAGAAGTACGACCTATGCAATATATGAAGCAGCACCAGGTGAAACTGTGCTTGTATAGCGATTTCTCTGGGGCTCTGCAACGCCTCAACCCATTCTACATCTTCTATGAGACCCACGTAGACCACCCAAGCTTCCTTCAGTGCAGCTAGGCAAGTTGTTTAGTATCTTCCTATATGTTAGGGAGACTGCCTTGGTGGGTATCGGGTCTAGAATCAGTCAATCCTCCATGGGAGAGTAGTCCGGGATGAGCTCTCCCACCGATAGGTGGCATTTCAGAGCGTGCTGCAGCTGCGGGTACTGTAAAATCTTGCCCAGTTCCAGCTCGTATTCTGATTGCAGTGCCTCGAATGTCACCAGTGAGCCCGCTCTCCAGACATCGCCTAGTTTGTCTATACCTATAGTGTTAAATCAAAAAGAGGAGCTACAGAGGGAAGACGTGCCAGAACACCCTCCAATCAAATACAATTTCAACAAACAAGAACTGGCACCATGTAGCATAATCTTATGTAGTCTGGAATGAGTGGAGGAAAGAATACTTTATCAAAAACTTCCAGTACCCATTAAATCATATGGTATAACCCCATCCAGTGTGCTACCAATATTTAAAATTTCAAAGACAACAGAAATGATGGAAACAAGAAAGTGTAAGGTCAGTCCGCAGGTTAATTAAACAACTTTACTCACTCTACACACACCCTCATTATCAGAAAAAGTAGGTGAAAAAAATGTGTAAAGGAAGAGAAAGTATCTCACGTGCGCACCACCAGAGGAGCTACTGGTTGGTTCTCACCAGCTTGCCCAAGTTTATTTAATCATTGATAGCTTTCTCATAAGAAAAAAGTGAAGTGTCCAGTGCAAAGAAAGACAAACACACAACAAAAGGAATGTGTATTGTGAAAACAGGAACACAAAAAATTTACCAACAAAGACAAAGAAGGGGTTAGACTCACAAATATACTTTTTATTTTTATAATTTTAAATATTGGTAGCACACTGGATGGGGTTATACCATATGATTTAATGGGTACTGGAGGTTTTTGATAAAGTATTCTTTCCTCCACTCATTCCAGACTACATAAGATTATGCTACATGGTGCCAGTTCTTGTATAACTATAGTGTGCCAGCGTGTATGGGCGCGCAGCTTTTTAACTTCCTCCAGGCTATCGCTGTCCCAGAGAGCAGTCTCTGTGGTTAGTCTATTGTCCCATCTCAGACATTTGTTGGATGCTTTCCATGCCTGCAGCACCGTCTGTGTGTCGGGTGGGAGCGAGTCTCGCCTGGCTCTGCCGGGTAACCCTCACTCCCCATGATTAAATGGTCCACTCTGTATGTTGGTTGAGACCGCTCTCCAAACTCCTAATCATTCACCTCCACGAGTTGAGAGGCCCAATAATAAGCTTGCACATCAGGAATCGCCAGGCCACCATCATAAAACACCCCCGCTGTAGTTTCCCCAATGAGATTCGGGTTGCCACCCCATCCCACAACAGGGATCTCAGAATGCTATTAATTCTACGGAAGCAACCGTAGAGTATTCTGAACGGTGTGTTCTGAAGGATGTAGAGCATGCGCCGGAGGGTCATCATTTTAAAAAGGGCCGCCCGCACATTAGCGAGAGGGGTAACCTGCGTCAGTGGCCTACATCTGCCTGGAAGCGGTTGATCTGGGGGAGTAGGTTGCAGGCCAGGAATGTTTTCTCATCTCTAGTTATGTAGATCCCTAGATATGTGAACCCATCTTTTGCCATCGGGCTGGGCACCGAAGCGGTAGGGACAGGGTATCGGAGGAAAGTGGGAAGATCAGAGACTTGTCCCAGTTGATTTGGTAGCCGGCGTAGCTCCGGAAAAGGTCAAAGATGTGCAGAATGCTCGGTATCGCTAAGTGGGGTTTTGTCACATATAGCAAGAGATCATCCGCATAGAGAGATATCTTTTCCTCCCATTGTCCTTCACTGTGATGCCCCGGATTAATGGATCACCTCAGACCCAGGCTGGTAAGGGCTCCAGGGCTAGGGCAATAGTCATAGGAGATAGCGGACATCCTTGTCTAGTGCCCCTTCGCAACTAGAAGAAATGGGAGGTGCAGCCATTTATTCGCACCCTAGCCTGCGGTGCCTCATAGAGTAGCTGAACCCAGGAGCAGAAATTGGGGTCTAAGCCCATCCGAGGTAGCACCCTAAAAATGTAATTCCACTTAACACTATTGAAAGCCATACGGGCGTCGAGGGAAAGGACTGCCGCCCCGTCCGAGTGGAACGCCTCCGTTAAGCGGAGTACTCCCTATAGCCGTCTCAGGTTCAGGCGGGTGCTACGTTTTAGCATGAAGCTGGATTGGTTGGGATGTACCATGGATGCGATTACTCCAGACAGTCTGTTCGCTAGGACTTTCGCTAGTACTTTGGGTTCCACATTAAGCAGGGAGATGGGGCAGTATGAGGCGCATTCTGTAGGTAGTTTGCCTCTTTTTGGGATTACTACTATGGTGGCTGTCCTTTGGTCATCTGGGAGGGTCCCTGTTAGACCTGGCACCATTGGCGTGGGTCACCCTTCCATTTTTGTCTGTGCCTCAATGTATTTTTGTGCTGGTGTTAGCTGCTCAGGGCCCTGTGACACTGCCATCCAGTGTACAGGGCAAGTGCTCCCTATGGGAAAATGTATTATGTGAATTGACTTCCATGTTTGGCCTATTTGGTTTACTATCAGTCCCTAGTAGAGTGCACCAGGGGTGCCAAGGGCTTGTATATCCAAATGCTGCTAGTGGGCTTGCAGCACTGGTTGTGCCACCCACAGAAGCAGCCTGGTAAAATGTGTCTAAGGTCTGCCATTGCAGAACCTGCATGCAGTCTGGTACTGTCATGCTGACTGGGCAAGTGTCCCCACTTGCCAGTCCCTAAACCTTCCCTTACCTTCATATTAGTCATCCCTAAGGTAGGCCCTAGGGCAGGGTGCATTGTAAGGATAAGGTAGGACATGCCCTGAGGTGTGTGGCATGTCCTAATAGTGAATTACAGCCATTTTCGTTTTTCACTATTGTAAGGCTACCTGCTCTCCATAGGCCAGAATGGGCTGCTAGATTATAACACTCTATAATCCTAGCAGGCTCAGGAAGCATGGTAGAAATTCATGTTTAGTATGCCTGAACTCAGAATAATAAAATACATCTTTTAGCAAAGGTTATTTTAATGTCCTGGGTTTGCAAATGCTACTTTTAGAAAGTTAGCCTTTGCGTGCCTAACCATCTCAGTACGCCTCTGGAGGGGAGGGCTATCTTCTTTGTGTGTAGCTTGAGTGACAGGGCTGGGAGGTTCCAGGAGACAGCCTGGGGCTGTCAGGTGGTGAATAGAGAGATTACACCAGGATGGGTGGGAGGAGTGCACCTTGACTCTGAATAGGGCAGTGCTCTGCCTCCACAATGCTGGCTCCACCCCCTGGGGAGCGTCTGATGTCTCTGCCCTGCCTGCTGAAAGGAGAAGCCAGAGTCCCAACAACAAAGTGCTCCTCACTGAAAAGAACTGGACTGGGATTATGCAAAGGCCCCCCTGGCCTGTAAAGACAAAAGAAACTTGGTATAAATGTAGGAGCCCTGCTCCTAAGAAATCAGATCCTGATTGAACCACAAAGGAACTCTGCCTGACCAGAAGGACCTGGAAGAAGCTGAAGGAGGAGTAATTTTCCCTGACCTGGGGGATTGGCCTGCAGTTGGTGCCTTGCTGAGAAAGGAGAGGAAAAGACTGAAAGAGACTATGCACTTTGTTTTTCAACTATCTCCAAGGGCTTGGAAGAAGAGCTTGCCCCCTGAACTGAGTCCCAGGACCATTGGACTCATCTGCCTTCCAAAAATTGAGTTGCCTGGACGATTTGTGCTTGTTTCCCGCTGGATTTGGCCCCAGTACGCCCCGTACCCCATCCGCCGCGAATCCGTGTCTTTGCCGCCCGGCACCGTGCGTCTACGCTGATCCAAAAGCGTTAGTACGCGCCATCTTCCTCCTGGCCGCATTGCACCTAACCTTCCCCGCCGATTCGAGACGTACAACACTGGCTGCCGAACCCTGTACGCCGGACCCAAGCTCCATAGACCCGCAGGTACGGTCCGTACGCTGCTAACGTACTGCACCGTGCCGTAGCCAGAGCCGAGAAGCCGCAGTACGCTGATCCTCCCCGTACGCTGTACGGCGCCGAGAAGTGTCGCCGCCTATCCGCACCGAAGGTACGGCTCGAACGCCGAACGCCACGGACTCTGCAAGCTGATCCGGGCCATCCGCACGTATCCCTGAAGGTCCCGTGCCAACGCCGCGTCCTGACGCCGCGACCCGACCAGCATCTGAATACGATGCCGAACTACGACCCGGACCCATCAACTTGTCCCGCACTGTCCGTCGCGTGCTCCACGAACTTAAGGTACTTTGTTCTGTTCACACCGCAGCGTGCGCGTCACGGACCCCGGAGTCCGCACCGATTGTTTGACTCGTACTTTCCTTGTTTTTAATGCCGACGAGTCGCACACACAGGTACGAACCGTACAAAGCCTGAAAAGAAGCAGAATTGAGTAAAAGAAGCCTATTTTTGTGTTTTAAGCCTTTCTACAAGAACATTGAACCTTAAAATAATACTGTGGTCATTTTAATCATTATTCTGGTCTTGTGCTAAGCCTTATATAAAGAAACTATTTTTGATATAACCTTGACTGGTGTCCATTTGTGGTGTGTCATTGTATTACTGTATGTGTTCACAAATGCTTAACCTATGATGCCCTGGTAAAAGTCTTGACTGCTTGCGCCACACTACCTAAAGGGTGAGCCGGGGTTATTTGAAAGGGTGATCCCCTTACCCTGACTTAGAATTGAGAGTCCCTGCTTGTCGCAAGTGCATACCTGTGCCAACTAGAGATCCCCATTTCTAACAGTCCCCAATTACCTAGCTTTCAGAAACATGTTCAGGAGGTGGGATGCTATATTCTGCGCAGTCCTCTTAAATAGTTTCAGGGGTAACCTGTTCGGACCAGGTGCTTTCCCGGATTGCAATCCCTGAAGTGCCCCCACTATTTTCTCTACCATCAAGTCACTGTCGAGGGCCTCTCTATCATCGTCCGTCAGGACATTCAGGGTCATAGTTTTAAGAAGCTCTATCTATTCAGTCAGAGCTAGATCTGTTGGATTTGGAGGCGTATATATTTTTGTAGAAGGCTGCAAATGCCTCGGTGATTTCCCTGTCCCCCGTGTGCGTCTCCCCCTCAAGGTCAAGGATTTTCATCATCCAGCCTCTTTCGTTGTCCCTCTTATCAAGCCAGGCAATAAAGTTTGTGGCTTTAACCCCTACGTCATAGAGCCTCCTCTGAACCACTAAGGCATGAACCCTTTCTGTGTTTTCTGCGAAGTCTCACTGTTCCTGCTGTGCAATACATAGTTGGTTCCTCACCTAAAACCCCCCTTTTCCACTTCTGCTTCCAGGGCCACCACCTTCAGCTCGAGTGCCTGGTGTCTCCTTCTTTACCCCAATCTGTGCTTGGTATTGCCCATGTATCACTGGTTTGTAGGCTTCCCAGAGAGTGCAACAGGAGCCCACAGACCCCTCATTTTGTTGGAAGTACCTCTTGGTGCCCTCCATCAGATGTTTTGCAAACTTCCTGTCTGTCAGATGCCAAGCCGCCAGTCGGGCGGCAGGACATATCCCATTGTTTGTCCCTTGAACTAGGTAGCCACTGGAGAGTGGTCGGATATCCCCCTTGCCATGTGATGGGTATCTCGAAAGTGCCCCACGTCTGACCTAAATGTGAACATGTAGTCTGTTTTAGAGAGGGTGCTGTGTCATGTCAACATGTGTGTATACTGGCGTTCAGACGTGTTCGGGACTCTCCACAGATCATCCCACCCCAGCGCCTCCACAAAACTGCCCATGGGAGTACCAGTTTTCGTGTCCTCCGACCGGGAGATCACAAATGTCATGTCCCCCGCCTCAGCAGTAGGGATCCCGCCGGCAGCTCGAGGAGTAGCACCCCAAGCGGAGTTAGTGTGTCCCCTTGTAGCCCTGCCAGATTGTATACCGAGCCCATATTTAACTTGTAACCATCCCATTTGCCCGTTTGGAATACAAATCTACCTAGCGGGTCCCTCCACGTTTTCACAGGGATGTATGCTGCCGGAGACCTGAGGAGAATCCCTACTTCCCGGGACCCTGAGGTATATCCAGCGTGCACCACCAAAGTGTAGCCCGATCTGTCCATGGCCTTGTTCGGATTTCCTAGGAGTGTATGGTTGTTGGGTTTGAGAGTTCCCACCCACCATCCTCCTGTGTATACCCGCCTTGGAACATAGTATCACAAACAACTGCTGCTACATCTCTCAATGAGTGAACTTGCCCCTGAACTCCCCCCTCCCTGCCACCCTGCATTGTGGGATGTAAACTTCCCATGGCCCCAATTTACAGAGTGCCTGTCGCCCTTAACTGTAACATAAACGTTTAAGGGGTTGGCTGCCTTAACATACCTTCTCCGTGTGCCCCCTCAACCCGCGGACACCCCACTGGGCCTGGAGTACCTTGCTCCCATCTGGATCATTGCTTTCACGACTCTTTGCCTAGGGCCTAACGGTTAGCTGCCGGAAGTCCGCTCATGATCAATGAGTGGTATTGTCCCTTTCCCTGTGCCCCCCTGCCTTTGTCCTCCCGCTGCTTTGCACCCCCTGAGTACACATCACCACTCATCTCTCACTGTTCTATCAATCAACCCGCAGTTCGTGTTGGCGGCAAGTCCCAAAGTTTCTAACTTCACCCGTCACCAATGTATATTCACAAGATCGTCTGGGACTGCTCCGAGGGCGGTCTTTCGCGCTCCACGGCCCGCTTCCCACGAGGGTGGAGCCCCCTCGGACCTTTGGGGGTGGCGGGACTACTGCGTGTGCCACCCTTCCAGCCCGTCCCAGGCCTCCGCTGGGGAGTGAAAAAAACAGGATTTCCCTTCCCCAAGGACCTTAAGCTTGGCAGGGAATAGCATTATATATTTTAAGTCCTTGTCTCTAAGGGCTCTCTTCACCTCCTAGAAGCTTCTCCGCTGTTTCTGCACCTGGTGGGTGAAATCCGGAAAGAAACAAATTGTTGAATTCTCATATTTAAGGCCTGGACAGCCGCGGCCCGTGGAGGGAGTTCCGTGGGGCGATAAGGTGGGGCGGGGGAGGGGCAGGGTGGGGGGTTCTAAAAACCGGAATATGGATAATTGCAGGTAAGTAAACAATTAAATAAATAAAACGAATTTCGTAGTGCGCGCTGCATCGCATTTTGCGATGCAGCGCACGCTACGAGGCGAGGCCCCTGGTCACGGCGCCAGGATCAGAGCCCTGTGCGCCCTTTCGACCGAGAAGAATTTTGACCGGGGTTTATGTCTCAGGTGATTGGTGATCAAGTCTTCCACAATTAGGTCCACACTTCGGGCTTCCGCTCCCTCTAGCACCCCGACAATGCAGACATTGTTGCACCCCGACCTCCCTTCCTGGTCTTCGACTCTTGCTTCCAGTGCCTCTTGTTGCTTGGTTAATTTACGTACTTGCTCCTCCAAGGACTTTGAGGATGATTGAAGCTCTCGAATATTTGTTTCTGCCTTGTGTACCTTGTCCTACATCTTCTGGAAGTCCACTCTAAGGAGCCCCACTTCAATTGTGACAAGTCTTTTTTGGGTTCCAGGGAGGACTGCAGACTTTGTATCGCTGCCATTAATGCCCCTAGAGAGGGCTCCCCGGGGGCTACCGGATCCGGGGGCTGGATCTACTCTTCTTGGTGAGGCTGCAGGACAGCATACTTATCCATCTTGTTTGTTTGGGGTGGTAAGTGCCCCTTGGGTTTCACCATGACCTTCGGCCTCCCACTGATGCCTGGATTATGGCCCAAACTCACCGTATTCAGGCGTTGCCACTTCCCACGGCCTCTCCTACTAGTTGCTCGGCGCCATGTTGAGTTATGGGTCTGTAGTCGAGCTGCCGGGTAACTGGGGGTTCCCGGGTAACACACCTCACAACTCTCGGTTCCAAGTGATCAGCATGCAGTCCCCTGCAGCCCGTTGCACAAAGCCACAGTTTTGAACCAACGACTCTGCACCCTGTAAAATTCTACTCCTTAGCTACGGTTCGTTAAGTGCCGACTCCTGCCCCGAATCCTCGCTGGACAGATTCTGGTCTCCCGAACCACTCCTGTAGCTGCTTGCCCTCCTACAGCCTTGGGGGCTTGCTTTGCCAGGACTCTTCGGTCGCACCTGATGGGTCGGGGCTCTTCCGGCCCCTGGCACAGATGAGCCTAGGCCGCTCAAGGTACAGACATCACTTTATCCCTCGCCATTGCAGGTCAGGCCCTTGAGGGATTATTATCACATAGGGCCAGATGGTTCCCAGCTGCAGCCGCACCTCTTCCTGCCAGCAATAGAATGCCTATGGGACAATTGGGGGGGCCCCGGGGCATCTCCCACTGGGCCCCAAAGATTGCCTCCGTGTGTGAGTCAGCAACCGGGTGGCCCGCTCTGTGACTGCTTGCCCTCCTGCAGTCTAAAGGAACGGTTGCGCGCTGTCCCGCCGAGTGTCTACCCTAAACCCCCAGGCTTGGGGGGGGGGGTGTCCGTGGTCTTGTGAGTGCCCCTTCTCATCTGGCACTACCAACTATCTGGGGCCCTATGGGGGATTCAGCGTGGGGAGGCCTGTCACCACAGGCCCGTTTCCTAAACTCCACGCTGGAGCCGGCTCCTATGCGGCCTCTCTGAGGCCTGGGATCCGCGCGGCTTCGGCTGCAACACTCGCACTTCACATGTGCACTTTCCAACTCACTCCAGCACCGGAGATCTCAAGCGGTGCGGCGGGTGCGCTCACCTTGTGCACTCCGCCAATCCCCTCTGGCCTCTGGGAATCACCACCACGGATGGGCTCGCTCCCGCAAAGGACACAGCCGTGGGCCCTCCGCCACTCCGCCAGGCCTGCCTCGGCCCCCACGCGGCGTTCTGAAGACCCGGGAACGGGGCTATATCAGACTGTGTCGGTTCCGCCGCACATGGGGATTTCTGCAGGATATCGTTGGAAGCTGGATAAGGATCAGATTGGGTGCCACGGGTCAATGGCTCAACAGAGCTCTCTACTATTGGGCCATTACTCCAAAAGTTCATTTTTAGTGATGTTCTGGTGGTGATATCCCCATCTCCTTATTTACAAGGTGGCATTAAGTCACCTAATGTGGCTTAATGTTGCCTTGTAAATAAGGCCCTTTTTCACACTTCACTTAGTGTGAAAGGGGCATGCAACGGGTGGACGTTCCACCGCAACACCCATTGCTTTTTGTTGCTGCCCCATAATTACAAGGATGGGGTAGTACCAAAAACTAAGACCAGGAAAAACCTGGTCTTAGGATGGTGGAGAAATTATTAATTTCTCATCGTATTTTGCGCTTTCTATGTGTACTGCATTCTGCAGCACACGTGGAAACTGCAAGTCTCCTTGAAAGATTGTTTATATGCAGGAAGGTGTCCCTTCCTGCATATAAATAATCGCCCCTGCAGCGCAGGCACCATTGCAACATAGTGGCAGGGTGCCTACACTGGTGCTAGGCAGCTTCTTTAGCACTAGCGGAAACGTAGGGGTGCAGTGGCAGCTCCTACGCTAAGGCAGAGGAGCATCACCCCACTGCCAGGAGCAGCAAAGAACGGAAAAAATAAAACAATAATAACGAAATGTTATTATCATTTTCTTTTTACCTCCTGCTGTGGCAGTGTATGAGGGGGCAGGGCAGAGCTGCAGGGGAGGAGTGGTAGAACACTCCTGTGTGCAATGATTGTTTGGTCGGCCCTCTTGGCCGCCCAAAACAGTTATGCACACTTCCCTGTTCTCCATGCAGGCTGCATTACAGCCCACATGGAGAACATGCCCACCCCTCCACGGCGCTCAGACCAATCACAACGCTGCATTGCAGCGTTTTGGTTGGCTTAGGCGTGGCTGCCTGCTTCCTGTTCCGACCTGGAGTCAGACACAGGCGAGCAGGAGAGAAGACGCGGGACCCGGTGGTAAGGTCGTTTTTTTTTTTTTAAAGCAGCCTATGCCCCCCCCCCCCTCCGCAACCCTCCCCACGAGCCATGACGGCCGCCCCTGGAGCCTTGAAATTTTACGACTAATGTTTGCTCATAAGTTCATACTTTAAATCTGAAAAGAAAGGGAGACTTTGCCTTTTCAACTTTCTACATTACTCTCATCACCTTATGTTTTTTTTTACTTACTTTACAATTGGGAGAGCCAATTTTAGAAGAGGTTAAAGAATGAAGACACTGTGGCAGCAGAACCAAACCACAGCATTTTAGGACCATGCATTAAAGGTCACAACTTGGCTGCTAGTTTTATGAAAGTATCTCAGCGCTTGTGAAAAGAGAAAGCAAAGATTCATTTGCGCCCGTATTACCCCCTCTTAGGGGGAGATTTACTAACTTTTCATGTAGAGCACAGCAGCAGCTGCAAATGTTTTGTTGCGCTGTGTATAAAAGAAGGGAGGAGGAGAGCACCCTATTTACTAAAATTAGGCACTCTCCTTCCCTCTCACTAGTGCTGGCACTGAAATCAGCTGCTGTGCACCACGGAGACCCCTTTGCACCATGGTACAAGGGTGTCTCTGGGAGTCTAAAATACACTGACCGAGCACATACTCAGCTTAATTTCCCACGTCAAAATCATGACACATTATTTGTATTCATTCTTTGTCTTCAATTTTCTTCCTCTTATACTCTGCCAGCCAACATGTGTTTAGTCGAATCGGGTGCTCCCCCGACTTCATCAGGGCTGTATTCCTGGCAAATCGCTTGGCAATATCTCCGTGCCGGTTCTAACTCTGTCCCGGCGAAGATTTCCAGTATGTCCCGTTAACTAATATGGCACCAAATGCCCAACACCTTATATGATGTATCCCATAGGTTTCTCTTATTCCTAATACATATATATATAGCCCGTGTATCGTCCAATCTAGAAGGATGCCAACAATCGTCCTATATATTCCGGTCTCCTGCGGCGTCTGAGCACCGCAAATGCTGCGCTTCACTACGTATAAAAGGAGAGAGGAGGAGAGAGCCCTATTTACTAAAATTAGGCTGAAATCAGCTGCCATGTGCCACAGAGACACCTTTGGCCATGGTGCAAGGGTGTCTCCGTGAGTCTAGCTTAGGTTTTATACTGGAAGGGTACCCTTCCAGTACAAAATACTGTGCTGAGACTCACTTCAAACCTTTCCCCTCTTTGAATGCGTGCTGTACAGTGCAGCACACATGCAAAGTTGGAAAAAGGAAGGAGAAATTAAAACATTTCTCCTTCCATGCGCCTGCTTGAAAAGGGCACAGTTTTCTCACGCTAAACCCAATCTACTTTACTTAGTAAATTGGATTTAGCATGAGAAACCTTTGGTGGTTACATGGGAACGCCCATACTCCACCCTTGGTACGCCCCCATGACGCAAAATAATGGGAAGCAGCACTATGCACAGCTTTGCGTTACTTTTCCGTTATTTCCAGCACTAAACAAGTTTAACGCTGGAAATTAAATTGACATTAACGCGAGGGAATTAAAACCCTCTCTTCCGCCAACTGAGTTGTATGTTTTGACTTATTCCTGCCCCGAGCCCCCTCATAATGTGTAGTTACTTATTAGCAACATACTAGACTCATGGCAGGAGGCATCACATATATTCATTAATATAAAACCTTTGTTTGCTATTTCGTTTATATGCATTTACTGTACAATAATGTTTTATCATGTTTGACAGTGTTTTTCTAGCTCATAACATATATATCGATGACGTTTTACATTGGAGGCAAAAGGACACTGGGTTGTAATTGTATATATAAGGGAATTCACTCATTCCTGTTCTCATCTTAGATCATTAATCACAAGGGAAAGATTTCCCAAAACAATACTTAAGAAATAGTACAAAAACGTGTTCATAAGTCTCTCAACGAGAGAGAAGCTTCGGAAGTTCAGTGGGAGCACATTGACGAAAACAGCCTACTTCAAGGCCGCATTCTCTTAGTTCTTACTGTGTCATTTTGGAAACAGCGACAAAACAGAGACGAGATCCCGCCTTACCCTGAGGTAGGATGCAGATTTAAACAAGCATTGGCATAGCCAATAGGTCTCGCTTTTGGGACCTTCTGAGTATTTAGTTATGCAGCACAATATCCTTGGTGCAACCACATCAACTGTTGCATGGCTAAACACTTATAAGGTCCAAAAGGCGAGACGTAATGGCTATGCCAATGCTTGGTGTGGTTGTGTGTGTGGTTGTGTGTGGTTGTGTGTTTGTGGTTGGGTGTGTGTGGTTGTGTGTTTGTGGTTCTGTGTGTGTGGTTGTGTGTGTGCGTGTATGTGGTTGTGTGTGGTTGTGTGTGTGGTTGTGGTTGTGAGTGTGGTTGTGGGTGTGGTTGTGGGTGTGGGTGCAGTTGTGGGTGTGGGTGCAGTTGTGAGTGTGGGTGCGGTTGTGGGTGTGGTTGTGGGTGTGTGTGTGGTTGTGTGTGTGTGGTTGTGTGTGTGTGGTTGTGTGTGTGGTTGTGGTTGTGTGTGGTTATGTGTGTGTGTTTGTGTGTGTGGTTGTGTGTGTGGTTATGTGTGGGTGGTTGTGTGTGTGGTTGTGTGTGTGGTTGTGTGTGTGGTTGTGTGTGTGTGTGTGGTTGTGTGTGTGGTTGTGTGTGTGGTTGTGTGTGTGGTTGTGTGTGGTTGTGTGTGGTTGTGTGTGTGGTTGTGTATGTGATTGTGTGTGTGTGTTTGTGTGGTTGTGTGTGTGGTTGTGTGTGTGGTGTGTGGTTGTGTGTGTGGTTGTGTGTGTGTGGTTGTGTGTGTGTGGTTGTGTGTGTGTGGTTGTGGTTGTGTGTGTATGGTTGTGTGTGTGTGTGGTTGTGTGTGTGGTTGTGTTTGTGTGTGTGGTTGTGGTTGTGTGTGTGTGGTTGTGTGTGTATGTGGTTGTGTGTGTTGTGTGTGTGGTTGTGTGTGTGGTTGTGTGTGTGGTTGTGTGTGTGCGGTTGGGTGTGGTTTTGTGTGTGTGGTTGTGTGTATGGTTGTGGTTGTGTTTGGTTGTGGTTGTGTGTGTGGTTTTGTGTGTGGGTGCAGTTGTGGGTTTGGGTGTGGTTGTGGGTATGTGTGTGGATGTGTGGTTGTGTGTGGTTGTGTGTGTGGTTGTGTGTGTGGTTGTGTGTGTGTGTGGTTGTGTGTGTATGTGGTTGTGTGTAGTTGTGTGTGGTTGTGTGTGTGGTTGTGGTTGTGTGTGTGGTTGTGTGTGGTTGTGTGTGGTTGTGTGTGTGGCTGTGTATGTGTGTGGTTGTGTGTGTGATTGCAGGTGGTTGTGTGTGTGGTTGTGTGTGTGTGGTTGTGTGTGGTTGTGTGTGTGTGTGGTTGTGTGTGTGTGGTTGTGTGTGTGGTTGTGGTTGTGTGTGTGGTTGTGTGTGGTTGTGTGTGTTGTGTGTGTGGTTGTGGTTGTGTGTGTGGTTGTGTGTGGTTGTGTGTGTTGTGTGTGTGGTTGTGTGTATGGCTGTGGTTGTGTGTGTGGTTGTGTGTGTGGTTGTGTGTGTGGGTGCGGTTGTGGGTGCGGGTGTGGTTGTGGGTGTGTGTGTGGATGCATGGGTGTGTGTGGTTGTGTGTGTGTGGTTGTGTGTGTGTGGTTGTGTGTGTGTGTGGTTGTGTGTGTGTGTGTGTGGTTGTGTGTGGGTGTGGTTGTGTGTGTGATTGTGTGTGTAGTTGTGTGTGTGGTTGTGTGTGTGTGGTTGTGTGTGTGTGGTTGTGTGTGTGTGTGTGTGTGTGGTCGTGTGTGTTTGTGTGTGTGGTTGTGTGTGTGTTTGGGGCTAAAAAAAATGTGTTATTGATAATAGCCCTTATCATCTTTGCGCACGATAAACATCAGGTCTGGGGAAGCACCCGTGCCGGGTCAGCGCTCCCTCTCTTGTTTTTGGTGTTTGAAGATCTGTAATGTCATAACAAGTCTGGGAGGGAGTGCCGGCTCCGAAGGAGCCTAGGAGAGACGGCCTGACCCCTCTTAACATCACCCAGAGAGGCGGACATTTTAAAACAAACAAGTGTCAGGGATTAGGGCCAGTAGCGGGCCGCAGAGGCGCTCCATACCCACTCGGGGCAAGGGGAGGGCGGCACACACTTCAGGAGCTAGTTCGAGGGAAGGGCCGGCTTTGCTGTGATCTGTATGTTGGAGAAGACAAGGAGATTACCTAGAGTAGTGAGTGCAAAAGAGGATAAAAAACTGGAAACGGAAAAGGGACAGAAAGAAATACAATACAGAAAAAAACGGAGGGAAGAGTATCAGAAGTAAATTAAAGTAAGTAAACATATAAGACAAGAGAATGAAAACGGATAATGCTAAAGAGCCATAGCAAGGCAAAAGGAGAAAGAAAATGTGGTAAATTAAAAAGAAACATATAGAAAGAACCCTAATGGATGCTGTAGAAAGGGAAATCAATAAATGTTAGGTCATTCGGACAAGAGTTAAAAATAAAATGGATAAAAACAAGAGAGCTTGATAGAAAGCGACCAGAAGGGGGATATGTAAAAGATATACCATCCCTCATTAAAGGCAAAACCCAGCAAGAACAATATCCCAGACAGAGGCTCAGACAGAGATTGAGCGGGCGGTGGGAGGAAAGTAAGGGCTAGGAGAGCAGGCAGAGATAGGTGAAGACTGCGCTTCATGAAGTAAGCTCAGCCAAGGGGGGTAGGGCAGAAGAGGTAACGAGCGATGACATGAAAGGGTGCCTGGAGAGAGGCCCTTAATTACCCATGACAACAAAGGAAAGGCAGGAAAGACAGATGGCCACGTGTGCACGCGCACGTGCACTCAAGCTTGTAGCCAGCCAGCAAATGCCTGGGTAGCACTTTCGAGCTCCCCTTTACTAAAAGTCGAGCAACAGCGCATGCGCAGTTCTAGGCTCGACCTAAAAAGACAAGCAATGTCGAGGTGTGAGTGTGTGCTATCTAGACAACTCCTATTCAGTGCGAGATTTTGGTGCTAATGTCGGGATTAGCTAGGACTAAAAGAAGGTATCCCGTCACAGATTAAATCGAAGATTGCCACATATTTTGCTGTTTTACGTCATACGTGGTTGTGTGTGGTTGTGTGTTTGTGGTTGTGTGTGTGTGGTTGTGTGTTTGGGGTTCTGTGTGTGTGGTTGTGTGTGTGCGTGTGTGTGGTTCTGTGTGGTTGTGTGTGTGGTTGTGTGTGTGGTTGTGGTTGTGAGTGTGGTTGTGGGTGTGGTTGTGGGTGTGGGTGCGGTTGTGAGTGTGGGTGCGGTTGTGGGTGTGGTTGTGGGTGTGTGTGTGGTTGTGTGTGTGTGGTTGTGTGTGTGTGGTTGTGGTTGTGTGTGGTTATGTGTGTGTGGTTGTGTGTGTGGTTGAGTGAGTGGTTGTGTGTGGGTGGTTGTGTGTGTGGTTGTGTGTGTGGTTGTGTGTGTGGTTGTGTGTGGTTGTGTGTGTGGTTGTGTGTGTGGTTGTGTGTGTGGTTGTGTGTGGTTGTGTATGTGATTGTGTGTGTGTGTGGTTGTGTGTGTGGTGTGCAGTTGTGTGTGTGGTTGTGTGTGTGTGTGGTTGTGTGTGTGGTTGTGTGTGTGTGGTTGTGGTTGTGTGTGTATGGTTGTGTGTGTGTGTGGTTGTGTGTGTGGTTGTGTGTGTGGTTGTGGTTGTGTGTGTGGTTGTGGTTGTGGTTGTGTGTGTGTGTGTGTGTGTGTGTATGTGGTTGTGGGTGTTGTGTGTGTGGTTGTGTGTGTGGTTGTGTGTGGTTGTGTGTGTGCGGCTGGGTGTGGTTTTGTGTGTGTGGTTGTGTGTATGGTTGTGGTTGTGTGTGGTTGTGGTTGTGTGTGTGGTTTTGTGTGTGGGTGCAGTTGTGGGTGTGGGTGTGGTTGTGGGTATGTGTGTGGATGTGTGGTTGGGTGTGGTTGTGTGTGTGGTTGTGTGTGTGGTTGTGCGTGTGTGGTTGTGTGTGTGTGTGGTTGTGTGTAGTTGTGTGTGGTTGTGTGTGTAGTTGTGGTTGTGTGTGTGGTTGTGTGTGGTTGTGTGTGGTTGTGTGTGTGTGTGGTTGTGTGTGTGGTTGTGTGTGTGGCTGTGTATGTGACAGAGGCTCAGATAGAGATTGAGCGGGCGGTGGGAGGAAAGTAAGGGCTGGGAGAGCAGGCAGAGATAGGCGAAGACTGCACTTCATGAAGTAAGCTCAGCCAAGGGGGGTAGGGCAGAAGAGGTAACGAGCGATGACATGAAAGGGTGCCCGGAGAGAGGCCCTTAATTACCCATGACAACAAAGGAAAGGCGGGAAAGACAGATGGCCACGTGTGCACGCGCACGTGCACTCAAGCTTGTAGCCAGCCAGCAAATGCCTGGGTAGCACTTTCGAGATCCCCTTTACTAAAAGTCGAGCAACAGCGCATGCGCAGTTCTAGGCTCGACCTAAAAAGACAAGCAATGTCGAGGTGTGAGTGTGTGCTATCTAGACAACTCCTATTCAGTGCGAGATTTTGGTGCTAATGTCGGGATTAGCTAGGACTAAAAGAAGGTATCCCGTCACAGATTAAATCGAAGATTGCCACATATTTTGCTGTCATATTTTTGTTTTTCACATATTGTACTTTTACATTCACCACAGTACATTTTATACCTCCAGTTACGTTTTTTCATATATTCTGTACTAAAACTAGGCTTTAACATTTCATAAAGCTTTTTAAAATATACCATTGAGGATTTCTTGTGTGTGTATGTCTTTTGGGTGAAACAGTATCAGGAGACAATTAAGAAATATAACTACATTCTTAACAGCTTCTGGTAGGATTTGATTGTTTGCCCAAGACACATTGGGGTTTATTTACAAGCCTCTCGCGCCTTTGGTGCGTCACTTTTAATATGGGGAAAAGTGGCGTACCAGCGGCGCAAGGAGCTTATATATAAACCCTATTGTCCGAAGTGGCCCTTCCATTAGAGCGGAGGAGCGCCGCTCCCACCCCTGCCACCACCAGCAAACAATACGATAATAAAACAGGTTTTAAACCTGTTTTATTATCGTTTTATTTTAATTCCCTGGATCCGCCCTCAGGACTCTGACGAGTCTTGGGGGCGGGTCCAGGACGTGACACTGTTGCTGGGAGAATGGCAGTGCACTCCCTTCACTGCACATGAGGTTTTGGCTGGCCATCTCAGGCCGACCAAACACTCATGCTCAGTGAAGCTCTCTCCGGCCCCAGCTGCGTTGCTGGAGAGAGCAGGCACAGGCTCCTTGGAGCGTAAGTTGCCAGCCCTCAGGCCAATCCTGACGCTGCTTTCAGCATCAGAATTGGCCGCATTGCAGTCTGGGAGCCTGCCCCAGAAGGAAGAGCATGATGCGGCGGCGACAGCGTTGAGGTACGAATTTGTATTTTTTTATCTCGCACTAGTAATAATTATAATTAAGGCTCCCTGTTTTCCGTTTTTACGGAATTTTAAAGATAAATGCAGACAGAAAGCATTTATTTTCTTGTCTGTATTTATTTTTAAATGTGTATAAAAACGGAACGTGGGCTGCTTTTTGAGTAACTCTAAATACTCTCTGCCATGACTGCCAGGCCAATAGCTGTGTGGATTGATAGGTAAGGGGGCTAAAAAAGAAAGGAATTTTAGTAGAGGCTTTAACAGTAGTAGATATGCGCAAGATTGATACAGAAATGTGCATATTTTCTTAAAAGTGCATTAATTTATCTTCTGCGGGTGTGTACAGCATTGAAACCTAGTAGGCATTCAAACATGAGTGCATATTTACCGGTTAAATAAATGTGGAAATATATTAATTTCAGCTTCAATTTTCCACAAAACCCAAAATAAATATGGATAAATACAGATAAAATTAGCAAAAAATAAATATGGATAAATACAGACGGAAATGTCAAAAAAATAAATACCATAAAACCGGGAGCCCTAATTATAATAAAGATAATGAACATTTTATATTGCACTTCTACCCTAGACTAAGGCATAAGGACAGGACAAACAACAGGTCTTACTATGGAACAGTAAACAGTGAAACATGACACGCATTACACACAAATTACATAGCAATAGTAGCACTGACTGCCTGTAGTGCTGGGCCGACAATCTGCCGTAAATGTCACCATGCCATAGACCATCAGTCCCTATGGTGTGGGTGTGGTGTTGTCTAGTGGTTAAGAGTTTAACAGAGAGATGTATCAATCAATTCCAAGTTCCCTATGGATTCTCCATGTGTTATTGAGCTGATCGTGCAGTTTGTTGACTTGATGCATGATGGAATGACAGGTCCCTTCCAGGAGTCTTTCGGAAACAAAATCAACTGAGAGTAACCTGTGCAGAAATTAACCTGTGGCACACAGTGCTGTTTCAGCCAAGCACTTTGAAGTTGGAATGAGGACATGTAAATACACAATAAGTTAAATATACTGTCTAAATGTAACATAGGGACAGAGGGCTTGTGTCGACTGGATCAGTGTGGATCCAGGGAAAGAAACTAACTCCTGCCTCCACGGCCAATATATGTAAACGATTATTATGGCTACGCGGTCACACCTGATCTGTAGTGGCGAGTCCTGGTAGTGAGCCCAGTTGCTGGGTCTTGATCGTAATTTCTGGTGGTAAACTCAGCATGCGCGTTCTTGCAGCAAGTCCCAATGGTAATATCTGATGGTGAATTCTTGTTTATGATCTCTAGTGGTGCATCATGGACTTTGGCAGTAATCCCTGATTGTGAGCTCTAATTAAATGTACTTCTATAGTGCACATATACCCAAGACGCCTTTGGGTATTAATGCGCAGTAGAAGCTAATTTCATGTCATTTGATTTCATTTCAACTAGTGGTGAGTCCCAATGATAGGATCTGGTGGTGAGTTCTGACGGTGATCTTCAATGATGAAATATGGTGGAAAAGACACAAGTCTGGTGTGAGCAGTGGTGATTCCCCAAAGCTCCAGTCTGCCCAGTAGTATACCAGTACAGTAAATGTGAGTTAGCATGGGAGGAGAAGATGGGCAGCGGAGTGTAAAGACAATGGAGAGTGTAACAAGTCAGAGAACAGACAAGCAGGCCAGATGGAGAGAGAGTTGGGGCAGGCAGGTGGATGGAGTAGAAAGGAAGCGCTGCAGTGGGACAGAGATAAACGGGGATGGTACAAGTGAATTGGAGAAGAGTGGTGGACCGGGAAGAGAAGGAGGTCAAAGGAGACAGAGAAACAAGCATCTAGAGAAGAGCAATTGAAGAAATAGTTGACAAGGAGAGATACCGGAGAGAAGCAGGAGGTGAAATGAGAGATAGAAAGGGACGTAGATAGAGTTGTCAGGAACAGGATACAGATGAGGCCAAAGGGAACATATGATAAGGATGTTCTCTGTGTCCTGTCATCTAGAATGGTGGCTGTGAGTGACAAGGGAAGCAGGTGCAGAAACATTTGCTGAGTGTGATCCACAGAGTGTCCAAGTGAGCTCAAGGTAGATCACAGTAAAACCACGTGTGGCGTCTGCAGCTGATCTCTTTGTGAGGTAGCACTATGTGGACTGCCGATCAGTGGTTCACCTTTGCTCAGAGATCACAGCACTGGAGTGAGGGTGCATATTTCTTATGAGGCTACGTGTGCATATTGTATTTCTTTCAGACTGAATCGAATGAAGGCAAAAGAAAAATAACTTTGCATTGATATCTTAACGTATCTGTCTAATGTGGCTTTTGCTGAGAGTCAGCGAACAAGAGACCAGTGTGTCTTCTGTCTCAACAATTGCATGATATGCTGTATGGATTCAAAATGGAAACTTAGCATTAGGCAAATACATCTTTCTTCTCTGCCTTATACCAGCTTCACGTCCAGGAGAACACTCTGTACTCAGTTACTGCTGGCATTCGGTTAACAGGCGTGTAGAGGGATCTGTGATACTGGCCAAGGAGTTAGTGAGACTTTAGCCTGAGCATCTGGCTATCACTTGTACATAACATCATGTATACTGTGTGGTAATGCGTTACAAAATCCATTTTTGGGGCACAACAGTGGCCTCCCATGTGGATTGTGGGCACAAAACAACTATGTTTTTATCCTTGGTGCACAAGGGTATTGCCTTAAAAAGCCATTTGTAGAAAGTATAAAAATGTTAGGAAGTGCTTTGAATATTGTCACAATACAAAACCAGTGCACCTGAGTCTGTCCAATGAAAGCTGTGTTTCCTCAAAGAAACATGTTCTGCAGCTTGTGAAAGCAGGGACTACACACCCAAACTGCTGCCTTAAGCAACAGGCTCTGTGCCAGAACTCACAGCACATCACCCTTGTTTTCCTGTTTTCTTTAGCAGTGATACAAGAAAATCAAGATGATTTGGTGGCCATATGCACACAATGACTACTGATATTTTGTGAATTAACATTAATCAGCAGAAATTGTTGCTTATTGGCAAGCACTCTCCTCCCTGCCTTTCAACTCATCTCCTGTAGAGAATGCAGAGTACTTTTACACTACCTCGCCGACCGAAGAGACCACGAACACTTGTTACAGAAGACTGAAACGCATCCAGTAACTGTAAAGGATTTCCCTAGGAATCGACATCACATTTTACGAAGAGGCATGACCACGCCCTGAGGAAGCCCCAGGCTAAAAGCCCAATGTGAGGGGGCGAAACACGTATTAGCTGTTAAATGTTCTTGTTGTTTCAGGGATCTATGATCTGTCTCTTCTTTGCATGACTCTGAACCTTATAAAGAGTCAAATGCAAAAACAACAGTTGATGGACAGAATGCAGAAGAATGTCATACATTCACCCCAGTACAGAGATCTGGGCCTAAATTCATCGTTTTTTTGCTCACCATGCCATTCCAGTTTGAACCCAGCCATATGCAAATCAGTCTTGACCCTGTGCTTCATGGGAACAGTCCAGCCCGAACTGCCAAGCCAGGTCCTCCCTGGACTGGAAACAAGCATCTTAGGACCGGTCTAGGAGTCTCACCCATCTTCGGCCAGGATAGCTTGATTCCAGTGGCATGGAGATTATGGGACCCACGTCTGGGCATACCCGTCCCACTCAGAGTGACAAATGCAAAAATGGACAGAATGCAGAACAATGTCATACATTCACCCCAGTACAGAGATCTGGGCCTAAATTCATTGTTGTTTTGCTCACCATGCCATTCCAGTTTGAACCCAACCATATGCAAATCAGTCTTGACCCTGTTCCTCATGGGAACAGTCCAGCCCGAACTGCCAAACCAGGTCCTCCCTGGACTGCAAACAAGCATCCTAGGACCGGTTTCGGGGTTTCACCCCTCTTCAGCCAGGATAGTTTGATGCCAGTGGCATGGAGAGCATAGGACCCACGTCTGGGCATACCCGTCCCACTCGGGGTGACAAATGAAACAACAACAGTTGATGGACAGAATGCAGAACAATGTCATACATTCACCCCAGTACAGAGATCTGGGCCTAAGTCCATCGTTTTGTTGCTCACCATGCCATTCCAGTTTGAACCCTGCCATATGCAAATCAGTCTTGACCCTGTGCCTCATGGGAACAGTCCAGCCCGAACTGCCAAGCCAGGTCCTCCCTGGACTGGAAACAAGCATCCTAGGACCGGTTTTGGGGTTTCACCCCTCTTCAGCCAGGATAGCTTGATTCCAGTGGCATGGATAACAACCTTGATGTCCAACACTCTATCTCTTTTATAGCTGGACCTCAACTATCAAATAGCTTACATTTTGAATTGAAGAGGTTTTGGGTAGAAAAGAACGGTATTGAGTGCTGTGAAGATGTTGCGCATTTCTTCCAATGTTGGGTTAGAGTAAGGATTAAGGATTACATTTTTATTTTAGCAATGGTCTTTAGTTTACTAAAAGATGAATTTACCTTTATTTTAATAGTCCAAGTTTCAAAACTGTAGAAGTATGGAGTTTTGATCAATTGTTAATGTGGATAAACAAAGCAAAGTATTTAGACGGTGTGAAAGTGTAAATTACTTACAATTGAAAATAGTCAGATGTTCAAGAGCGAGCACATGAGCACTGGATTTCAAGGTTTCTGCAGTGCATGAGTTTAAATGCAAGTGTTTCACTGCTTAGACCCTTGGGAGGTGTGTCAGCAACTGCAACTAAACACTGGAGGAGCAAATGCCATTTCTTATCTCCGCTATTCCAATTCTCCCTCTTATTCTGTTCTGCGCTGTGTTCCAGCGATGGTCCCCTCCTGCTTTCTCACAATGTTAGTGCCGGTTGTCTTGGATACGCATGTACACTTGTGCGGCTACTGCTGCAAAACAACGATTAATAAAGCTCCATGGGCAGGGAAAACAATAACATGGCAGTCAACAAGGAATAGCAGACAGCTGGGATACGACTTGCACAGCATGAAATATTCAAGGGCCTGTTGCAGGGGCTAGCGCATATTTCATTTGGACAAGGTGCATGCGTATATCGCTTGCCCCTGGCATCGGCAGAACACATTCACTTTTCAACTGGAAGGCTTGAATCGGAAGGGGTTAGAGGCGTGAGGTGAAATGCGGAGTATGGGACCCAAACAAGTGGGAAGTAAGGTGAAACAAGCGCGCGGTGGGAGCGCGAGCAGGCAAACAGCATGCGCGCAGAGAGGGAGGGAGCGGATGAGCCGTAATAAATCAAGCGCACGGTGGGAGACGCCATGCGTGTGCAAATCGCCTGTCCGGTCGCGCACATGGTTAGTTTTCCCTCGCGTACGAAAGCGACGACAACAGAATCTCGCCAAGGCGAACGCAACGCATGCGCTGCGTTCGCTAGGCGAGACCTAAAAAAGTACTGGGAGCAGAGATTCACATGTTTTCGAAAATGCTTTAAAGGACTTTGATCACTATTTTGCGCCTAAGGTATGCATTGGTATTGTAAGGTAAAAAAATTTTCAGAGGAAATAAAAACCCGGAGAAACCATCGATGAGTATGTGGCAGCACTTTAAACATTACGGGGTGATTGGAAATTTGATCATTTCCAAGAGCAGCTTCTACATGCTCAAGTGGTTATGCATGCTTGTGATCCTGCAATCCAGGAGAGAGTGTTGATCAACAGAGATGCTGCTTTAAGATTACATTTTGGCTATTGTGAGGAAAGTGGAACTTTCCAGGTGTAGTGTCAAAGTCTTGAAAGTTGTAAATAATAAATGATTGAGGAAGTAATAGCAAAAATTTAAAATAGGAGTTTTAAGAAGGCTAGGATAGATGGTTTTAAGGTACAGGAATCCAATAAAAAAGAGCAGGGTAAAATGTATGATAACACAAAGAGAATAGTTTTAGATGTTACAGGTCTGACAGTTCCTCACATCTAACTTCAAGTAAGTCCTGCCCAGCACTTAAACAAAGATATTCAGCATGTGGTATGACTGGATATTTTGCTAAGGTATGTTGGAAATAGAAAGATTTTAAAGTCAAGTGCGTGGATGGAGGTACATCCAGTGAGGATGATGATACTATCAGGAAAATTATGCATTGTGAAATTAATAGCAAGGCTCAACAGGAATCTTTTGTTTTGAACATACATGATAACGTTGCTGGAGATAAAAAGAAACCTGTATGTATGATGTCTATAGGAGGAGTGGATGCGTAGATGTAGGCTGATTCAGGTTCCCCATTCACAATCGTTAATGAAGATGTATGGAACTCCAAATTTGTTCACAAGTTTGGTAGTAATATACAAAAATTTGACATAAATCATGAGGGATTTTCCGGAGAAAAAATCGATTTGATTGGTTTTAGGACATTTGTTTTTGGATTTAAAAATAGAGAATCTATTGGGAAACTATATATTGCAAAGAAGGGTCCCTCAATCTTAGACTGGAGAGATCAATGTGACCTACACATAATTTTAAATCCTAACAGTCCTGAACCAGTGTTGGTGATTGATGAAGGAGAAAGTGTTGGAGCAGAAATGCTGAAGAAATTTTCACAAGTTTTTAGTGGGAAAATAGTGATGTTAAAGGATTTCGAACATTGTATAGTCCTTAAAAAGGAATATGCTTGTCCAAAAACACATGAAGTAAGAAACATACCAAAACGTATCAGAAGTGGAGACAGGATTAGAAAAATTAGTAGATGCTGACATTATAAAGCCGATTGAATCTTCAGAGTGGATTTCTCCGGTCGTTTTTGCGAGACGTAGTAACGGGAAGTTCAGGATATGCATTGACTTGCGGTACAAAAGGGGGTGGTGATGGACGGAGCATCAGAACCAATAAAACACTCACACCCAGTCAACAGATATGGGTTTGATCCATCACCGTTCTTTAGCCCACTCTGCCACCCCAGTTCAGACATGGCCATATGCAAATCAGTCTGACCCTGTGCCTCATGGGAACAGTCCAGCCCGAACTGCCAAACCAAGCCTTCCCTGGGTCGGAAACAAGCTTCCTATGACCGGTTTCTGGCATTGCAGCCGTCTTCAGCCAGGCTAGCTTGAATCCAGTGGCAAAGTGAGCAAGGGACTCACGTCTGAGCATACCCTGCCAACTTATGGCGAACAAAGCGGTACAAAAGGGGGTGGTGATGGACGGAGCGTCAGAACCAATCAAACACTCACACCCAGTCAACAGATCTGGGTTTGATCCATCACCGTTCTTTAGCACACTCTGCCACCCCAGTTCAGACATGGCCATATGCAAATCAGTCTGACCCTGTGCCTCATGGGAACAGTCTTTTGAAGTGATGCGTGGTAGGAATGCAAGAACTAAATGCAATCCAGAATGGTTCATTCAAAGTACTGAATCTAATGTTTCCATGGAGGATATGAGGAACAAGATAATTAGTAAGAATCGTAAATATAAAAGTTCATTTAATGACAAGAGAGGTTCAAAGCATGTGGAAATTAAGGAAGGAATGTGGGTAAAAGAGAGAATTCCTTGGAAAGTTAAAAAAGGAGAAAGCCAATTCTCGGAACCCCTGCAAGTAACAGAAGTATTGCATAGTATATATGAGAACGTGGGGGACCCTCCTGAATATTCCAAAGAAGATGGCCAAACTGTGAATGTAGGGAGTGAGAGTATGATGAAGAACATTCTTGAACATACTGGTAAAAAGGGTCAAATTGTGACTAGAGAAGACGGTCAAACTGTGAATGAAGAGAGCGAGAGTATGATGGATCAAGAGGTTAACAATGATAATAATGAAGAGGCGACTAACCCTTCTAATGCAGGATGTGATCTTGACACCGGGAATGATCTTAATTGTAGGAACAGCCTTGTTCACAATGAGTGTGTGGGTGGCACAGGAGAGGAAAATCTAATGACCACTGATAGATGTTTTAGGGTATGATCTAAACCAAAACGGATGACCGATTTTGTGTGTGATTTAGAGAAACTTTGATTAGCTAATTATTAGATAAACGTTTAGATTTATAATTATTGTTGTCATCTATTTAAGGGTAAAGGTGTGCTGTGTTATCTTTTCAATTCTGTTTATATTTGGAACATGCGACCTTGTGTGTGACTATGATGACTTTTGTAAACCTTGCTCCCATTCCATCTGTTCTTATGTTGAGTGTTCTGGAGCGTTTCTGCCAGTACCCTGGAGGCGGGTGGAGTGGAAGGAAGGTCACGGAAGCTACCCTCTTGTATCTGGCGATTCAACTAACAAAGATATTTTCTTATCAACTTGGACTTTACAGAAGCCCACGCATCAACTGAAAGAAGTAAGAGGAAGCGAGGTGACAAGTTAATTTACGTGTCAAAACAGTTCTGTGGAAAGCTTTAACAGCCTCAGAAATATTGAATTGGGAAAGACGAAAAGCTGTGCGAGAAAGCACATTTTAAGTCATTGAAGGTACAGTAAGTACAGGGGGTGTTTTAGAAACGGCAGAGACAGAGGAGATGAGCTCTTATGTAACTAGTGATTTGGTACACGAGGATATAATAAAATGTCCTTGTACAAGGGACAGTAAATAGTTTAATTAAAGAAGCAGATAAACGGCTTTGGGTAAAAAGAGAAGGAGGAATGCCTCAGATGAGGAATGTGCTACCTTTCAGAGTAAGAGGAAAGAAATATATCATATGTTGAAAGTGAAATGTGTCTGTAGAAAACTAAACGTTTAAATGTATTAAGGAGGGCATTCGTTGCAATATAGTGAGAGAAGATTCTCGCTGCTCCATTGAAAGGGAGCCTGGCTTTACTGACATACAAAGGAAAGGGATCTGTAATAGCACAGAGGAGTTTAAACATCATTCTGACAAGGAGAAGAATTTTGATCAGCTTTCTTTAGAGTGAGAGGGTGATGAAGATGGCAATGCATGCATGTCAGATTTAGAAGAGAACAATTCCGAACTGGATGATTTGATAGGAGAAGATGAGAAAATAAGTGTTAAGGGTTTGTTGGGGGATCTATAGGAGAAAGATATTGTGATCGAACCCTCCCCCGGGTCCCCAGCCCCGCACGCATACCGCCCGGATTTTCACCTCTCCAGTGTTCTCCCTTCCAGGACACGCAAAACAGAACAATTACCAAAGCGTCCGTGACAACGGAGACCCCACCCCTCTCTCTCTTACAGGGTCCAATCAGGAGAGACGACGGACCGGAAGGAATAACCCGGTGCCCCGGAAGTCCCTCCCCCCTGCGGGCGGCCAACCACAGAAAAGACGGAACAGGAGAGACAGAGAGCGTCGGAAGATCGTGGCAGGAACTCTCGACTGGAGGTACGGAGGAACGAGAAGACGGAAGCGGAGAACCTGAGGAGTGGTCCGAAGACTGGTGGAGTCCCCCGGAGGTGGCTGAAGAGCGGCCGTAACTCGTAGGAGAGTTACGGCGGAGCGCGTGAGTACCATCTACCATCTCCCGAGCACGCTAGGTGCTCTGTAGGAAGAAGTACGACCCCTGTATATATTCCCTCTCTTTCACAGTCACGTCCTTTCAAACCGGACAGCCACCCTGTATATAAAATATAGCACCTTGCACTGTGTGACTCCCGTTACCCCCACGACCCCTTTCGAGCACCCTTTTCTTTACCGAGCCTTTCCCTGCCCCTTCTCTTCCCTTTTCCCTCACGGTCTATTTCCGCTTCACCACCTCAGGTCACGGGTGCGGTATCTGGCTCAGAGTCCCAGCAGGACTAACGTCTCCTCTCTCTTTCTCTTCCGGTCCTCCGAGGAGTACCCGCCCGGCCTACGACCCCCGGCTACACCCAAGACAGGAGAATTCCCAGAAGCATCACCCCAGACGACCGCGGCTGAAGACCATCGCACCGTTCCCCTTGCCCTTCTTCCTGTATAATCTGAACTTGTGTGCATTAAAGAAAAACACTATTGCCCACTATATCCGGCCTCCTCGTCTGCTTTTCCAGCCCGCCACCCACCCACGATCACAGATATGTTTAGTCCAAATAAATAAAACATCCCCATAATGGTAATTAGTGGTCATTGGTGCATGCTCAGGATTACATAAAAGAGTGGATCTGCAACCCTTTATACAAGGATACAAAAGCCATTATAACAATTATAAAGGCAGTGTGCCTGAGAGCTTGTTGAGGATAAGGTGGGTATTACATCTAATTTGGACCCTGACTTAATTTTCTGTTTAGATTGAGCAGAAGCCCACAAGAAATGGTTGAGAAGTTAGTTGAAACAGCATCAGGACAAGTTATTACATATTTCTGGTCCATTGGCACACAGTCTGAGAGCTTTGATCAGAGTTATTGGTTTTTTCACTTCATTGATTAAGGTTGTTTTCGGAGGCCTTTAAACTAAAGGGTACCTCAGCCCTTAAAGGTGGTCTGTGGTTTGAAGAGAAGGTGACATTGACAAAAGAGGTAAGAGTGCATTGAGTTAGTTGTTAGACAATCTGAGCACCTGGAATGGGTGAGTAGTTTTTGGTTGAAGTCTGGATTTTATTTTGGAATCAGATGTGAGTTTCAAAGGATGGGGGCCCATGTGGGACAGCAAGAGAAAGGTTGAAAATGGAAAGTGAAGGAGAGTACTCAGTGTATAAATTGGAAATGAAAGCTGGGTTGTTTGCATTGAGTTTTCTAGGATGTGTAGAGTGGTGTGCAGTGTTTTTACATATGCAAAATGTGCCAGCAGTACAGTATACAAACGGATTAGCAGGGAGTAAACCACCGAATCTAACAGAAATAGAGTGATATCAGTATTATTACTTGATGTAGATAACATGGTGGTGGATTGGAATTGAAGATATTTGACAGATTACAGTGGCTGAATGTTGATGAAGTAGTACATTATGAAATTCAGGACAACTTGGGTCCATTAAAGGTGGATCTGATTGTGACCAGAGTAATGGCTTGAATACAGAATAACTACTGTTGGGGACCATACCATGGGACTCCTAAGAGTGACTTGAGGAAAAGAGAATCTGTTGTTAGAGAGTGGGGTACTGAGCCTTCTTGTTGGGAGGATATCAGGAGATCCACGCAGTACAGTAGGCACCTGGGCACCTAGCTTGCCACTGGCCTTCAGTTCCTGCTTGTTCCAGATGGATCCAGTGGGACTGCAGCAGCCCGGGTTTTCCCACTCACCAGTCTTCCCATCAACAGAAGCCCGCCCACCCCAGGACCTATTTAATGCAGGACGCAGTGCGGCTGCACAGCTAATGCGCCCAGCGGCGTGCCGCGAGCACTCCGAAGGTACACCAAAGGCAAGCCCGTCTGTGCCGGTCCGCACCTGGACCATGCCCAGTGCCACGACCACTGGCCCTCCCACGCCCCAAAGATACACCATCGCCGAGTTCTACACCCTTGACCCAGGACACCGCAACAGACACTGCCACCATGCCGACCCATGCACCACAGTAGGACCTTTCACCTTCACCCACTGCCACTTCACCTGCCACTGCACACACCAGTCCACCAACCAGCCCCACCCCAAACACACCACAGACACCACCTGAACAAAAACACCAACTTGCATGCGCCCTTCTCAAGACATGCTCTCTGTGCAAGCATTCCAATGAATTATGAAACCTCATTGCCATCCTTGCACCCAACATCGTGTTCCACACTGAGACCTGGCTCAATCCCACATCTGCCCCAGACCTTGCCATAGCGATTCCCAATGGATATAAAATCACTCGCCAGCACCGCACCAACAAGCCAGGAGGAGGGAGGAGGAACAAGAGACCATACAGTATACCACCACCACCGACAACACCACTAACCCCAGGGAATATCTCAACTTCAAGCTCCACACAGACGACGAGACAACCATCAGAGCACCCTCGTATACTGACCCGAAGGCCTGCGCTTCAGCTTCTGCAACACCATCACAGACTTCACTGCGCCCCTAGCCTCAGACTCTAAGGGCTACATCTTACTCAGTGACCTGAATTTCCACATCGACGACCCTAACAACAAAAACAACGCACACCTCCTCAACAGTATGAGCAGCCTCGGATTGACCCAATTTTCTGAAACCCCACACACACCACAGGACACATGCTGGACCCAATTTTCACCTCCAGCAACTACATAAAATACAGTCATGTCACAGAACTCACATGGACCGATCACTCCATCATCCACTTCAGCATCTCCAGCCCCTGCATGGCCACCCCCAAGATCAACAACGCCCTCAACAGAGATGAAACAAAATCTCAGAGGTCAGCTGGGCGAATGCCCTCAACACCTCTAACCCTGCCACTACCACCAACCTCAAACTGGGTGTAAAAAACTTCAACGCCTGGATCACCAATTGTGCACACAGCATTATCCCCATCAAGAGCAACATCCAGAAGAAATTCTCCAAAAAGCTGGTACACCCTAGAACTCAGAAAAGCGAAATGAGACAGCAAACAATTTGAAAGGGGATGGCACGCCAGCAAGGACACCTTTAACTGTGCAGCCTTCAATATCTCCATCAACCTCCACCACCACCTGCTGAGAGCTACAAAGAAGACAGCCCTTGCTGCACCCATCGAAGCGAGTGCCAGCAGCACCAAGGAACTTTTCAACATCATTAGGGAATTCTCCAACCCGTCTGCCAGCGAAAACAACATCATATCCTCACAGGAGCTGTGCGACAACCTCACCCACCTTCTTACACAACAAAATCGTAACCATATACAGAAATTTCAAACCCCAACCCACACCTACAGACTTTCTTGACAGATACACCATCACTGCAACCGACACGAACGACACAGTGACCACCTGAAACATACTCTCAACCTAGAACACCACCTCCACTAAGAAATCCATTCACTCTGGAGCTCCCACAGACCCATGCCCGCACCACATCTTCAACCTCGGAAACTGAAGGATCAGCCAGGAACTCACCACACTAATCAACACCTCCTCAACACCGTAAGATTTCCCAATGCCTGGAAACACACCGAAGTCAGACCACTACTCAAAAAACCTTCTGCCAACCCCAGTGAACTTAAAAACTACAGGCCAATCTCCCAGCTCCCATTCCCAGTAAAAGTACTGGAGAAGATCATCAACAATAACATTATTACACACCTGGAGCAGAAGCAGCTACTTAACACCTCCCAATCCGGCTTCTGCAGCAATCACAGCACCAAAATCGCCCTGATCGCAGACACGGACGACAAACCCTCCTCGACCGAAGAGAAAGCCTTCAACATTGTATCCCACCATACGCTGATCGTTAGACTCCACCACATCGGCATCCAAGGGCACTTGCTCAATTGGATCACCTACTTTGTCACCGGAAGAACCCAGATGATCCACCTCCCACCTTTCACCTCTGAACTCAAAGAGATCACCTCATCCGTCATCCCCACGCTCTTCAACGTATATGTAACTCAGCTGACCGACATCTTTAGATCCCATGGTCTCAATATAATTTCCTACGCAAACAACACCCAACTCATCCTCTCACTCACTGACGATCCCACCACCAGAAGAAACCAACTTCCACAGAGGCATGACAAACATTGCCAACTGGATGAAGAACAACTGCCTGCAGCTGAGGGAAGAGAGAAGTACTGATCTTTGGTAACAGCAGCAACAAATGGACCAACTCCTGGTGGCCATCGGACCTAGGACCTGCACCCACTCTCTCTGATATCGCCAGAAACCTCTGAATCAACATTGATAACAATCTCACCATGAAATGACAGATCAATGCCATCTGCTCTGACTGCTTCCTTACTCTGTGCATCCTACATAAGATCTTCAAGTGGCTACCCCTATACACGAGACGCACCGTGACACATGCCCTCATCACCAGCCAACTGGACTATGGCAATGCCCTCTAAGGTGGAATTGCCGCACACCTCCTACAGGGAATTCAAACCATACAGAACACCACAGCCAGACTCATCCTCACCATCCCCAACGAACCCACATCACACCCCTACTTCAGACAACTCCATTGGCTCCCCATACAGGAGAGATGCCAATTCAAGCTCCTAACCCACGCTAATAAAGCTCTACACAATGAAGGACCCACATACATTAACTACTGCCTGAACTTCCACCGACTGTCAAGAAGCCTACACTTCGTGTCCCTTTCACTTGCCCATACTCACTGCAACTACCGAAGCAGAAGTGGAGGACACGCCTTCTCCCACATCATAGCAAAGCCCTGGAACAGCCTCCCCATGCACCTCCGGACCATCCTCTCACTTCCAGAATTCCAAATGGTCCTCAAAACCTGACTGTTCGAATACGCCTAGAGGACTTGCAAGTGCCTGGATACCCTATCGGGTGATTAGCCGCGCTTTATAAATCCTGATTTGATGATTGACAAAGGTCTTTAAGAGGAGGCTAATACTTTGCTCCAAGGGTCATGGGCTCCAGGAACAATTAGTAGGATGTTTGGTTAATTCATACACAGAAAGGAGTTCGGATACATTTTGTGCCTTTCATATGTTCAATTTCTTGGAGAAGGATTTCAGATGTTTGTGTATTGGAGTTAAGCTGTTGGTTTTCTAATCCAAATAGAGTGTTGCTTGAAATATACAGGACAATAAAAACAATGAGTTAGGCACTATTTTATTCTTGGTTTGAGGAGTATCCAAAGATATGTGCCAGTAGGGTATTCAAGAGCATAAGAAGAGAATGGGAGAGATTCTGGTCAGATCGAGAGTCTTAGTTGCTGATTTCTTAGGTAAGACGATACAGAAATGTGTTGGTTACAATATATAGGTGGATGAGAGCATTAATGAAGAAATCAGTAAGTTTAAGTTGCTTAAAAAGCTCATTCAGTTCTAGGGGATATGGCCAGTAAGGCGTTTTGGGGGAGAAAATTAGAAGGGCATTTTGAGGGCAGGTGATTTGTCACATTCAGGGGTGATTCCATAATTTTACTAAAGACAAGAGGAGCATGTTGCAAGTGCCTTATGGAGGGTCTCTGATCATGTACAGTGCTAGCCTGTGGTTGTGCCATAAAATGATGATTTTCCATGGTTGAGTGACAGGAAAATCTAGACTTTAATAAAACAGTGAGGCTAGACTAATCCCACCAGTCTAACTAACATTAGGTAATAAAAAACAAAAATGTTTTAGGAACAAAATACAGTAAAAGACTATTTGGTTTGAATTATTGGTTTATTGTTCAGTAGGTGTGATGAAAGGAATCCGAATGAAGACATGGAAGGAGTTGAGAAGGGGAGCCCACTGCAAGATGTGCGCACATTATTGTAGCTCTGCCAGCCGGGAACGCCAATCCGGTATTTATCTGCCTAGCTACGTGGCATCCACTCTTCAAATGAGGGGCTATATTCTGAGAAATGAATTAAACCATCTATTTCCTGCTGATGACTGGATGGCAAGTGTGGGGCTGAGAAAACTGCACCAGCTTCCCTGCCAGGCCCGAGTGCACCTGGGGTGAGAAAATGGCAGTGCCTAATTGCTGTGCCCCTTGAGAACGGACTGGCACCCCTAAGACCCTGAAGGCGGTGACATACTGCCACTTGCCGACACCAGCTGTGAAATTCCAGACCGGGGTGAACTTTGAGACCTGTGGAGCTTACCCTAGCCAGGGGGCTTGGGTCAGAAGAATGCCAGAAGAATGCCACGCATTGCAGACACAGAGCTTGAGGTCAGCTGAGAACTGCATTGGCCGCTGATCGTCTCTGCTGGAGGTGGACCATAGGCGATATTGACTGCCTGGCTGGACCAACATGCGGCTCACATAGAGTGGACTTAGTGATCTCTATCTGAGGCGCCTAGTCACCCGCCAGGTGAGGCGCTGAGGGACGAGAGAAGGGGCCTGCTTGCAATGGAGTTACTAGATCTACGTGTCCTGGGGGGCTCCCCTAGAAGTGGAGGACCTTCAGATTTCGCTGCACAGTGAGGCCCTAAACACTCTACGATATAATTAGCACCCCTAGGGTGTGTATCTAAAGAGCGCAGTGGACTGGGCCCATTTGCTTCCCTGCCCATAGTGAAAGACCTTGCCACGGACCCTAATACTGCCCACTGTTGGTCCCGACACAGGATAAATTACTGTGTAAGAAAAAGGAGAGGTGCATACATCACGCACACACGGATACCTACTTCACGAGCATAAGAACATATTGACGGTGCATGTGGCGCAGCATTGTTTGGACTTAATAGGTGCCAATAAACTGCCAGTGACAAGAGTGCATGGTCTGCACCTAATCGCCAACCCACCGCCTGCATATCTGACCCTTATGGGGAAAACAGACAAACAACAGGCCCTACTCACGTATGAATCAAAGCTCATGGCCAGACAGCAGCAGCACACACTATCAGACTGAGCAGGAACCACCGCCACAGATCACTCTCTCATTGGAGACCACATTGCTTGCCATGCAGCAGAGCTTGCAATTGATTTATGGGAAGATAAACACTTTAAACATTAGAATGGCCAATATGGCGACCAACCTTGACAAGCATGCAACACGATTAGCTACGGCAGAGCAACAAATATCCACTGCGGAGGATGACATACAGACTCTTACCAACAAACAACTTAACATAGACAAAGTGCTGGCAGTAATCCAAGCTAAAAATGAAGACCTAAAACTCAGATCACACCTCACTAATCTGTAAATCAGGGGTGTACCGGAATCAACCAACACTGGCCAATTGGAAAACTAAGTGGACACCATGTTGAGGGAAATCTTTGGAAGCGAGCAACTATCTCTGGTGTTGATTGTGGAGAGAGTGCACATATCGCTACAGGCGCGCCCCCCTCTTGGATCCTTTCCGAGGCCAATTATTGCCAAACTCTTAAATTATAGTGATCATGATACAGTATTATTCCTCTCTAGGTAGAAAGCAACAATACAATACATAGCATTCTTCCCTGACTTCACCTTGTCGGTGCAGCCCGCTCAATGCAAATACTTTCAGGTCAAAAAGAAACTACAAGCAGCAGGAGTACCATACGCCATGCTCTTTCCAGCCCACCTTTGTTGGGATCATGATGGAATGCAGAAAATATTCACTAGACTGAAGGCAACCATGGACATTGCTAAATCTCTTACTCGCTCGAGACGCAGCTTACTGAGTGCAGAACCGGATACCAAGGAACTCTGATGGTAGCAGTAAATATGGAACCTGTCTATCTGTCGCCACCACCGTTATGAGACCCTTTTTGCTGTCACTGTCTTGCTGTCCATTTGTATGTCACGACTGGCTTCCTTCTGCGCCATGCAGGTGCTTGGACTCAGTGGAGCAGGCGGCTCTGCTTTGCAACTAGAACTGCACACTGCAATCGGCACCTGCAAAAACTACCTTATGGAAGATGCTTGCGCAGGCGCTGAACTCCCAGGTGGCGGCCCTCAAACAGTCCCTCTATACTGGACTATTTACAAACAGGTTCCCAGCCACCTCCATCAACTGAAGGGCACTTCGGCCTCTAGCTACCCCACAAGGGTGCACCCCAAATGGTCATAAGGAACATTTAAAAAGATATATTTGATTGTACTATCTGTTGGTTTGACTACATGTTGGTATCTTTTTGTCTTGAATTGGGATGGCTTTAGCATAGTTTGCGTGCTGAAGTGAGAAGGGGTGGGTATTTTGTTAAATGTTTGAGATTCCTTCCATATGCCACAGTCAGTATAACCATAGCACCGAGTCCCTGCAAGCCTCAAATTACGTATGTACTACTCATGCTCGGTCTAGACTTGAATGGCCAAAAAAGTAGGCCAAATTAACTTACTCACTTGGAATGTGTGTGGTCTGAATAATCCCAAGAAGGTTAGACAGTTGTTTGCCTATTTGGACTGCCACCATGTATACTTAGCACTCCTCTAAGAAACACATCTCACAACACAAACAACGCAAACTTTAGGATGTAGGTGGGCGGACGTCCGGACAGCTTCCACTTACTCCTCTTATTCCAGGGGCGTTATCATCTTGATCAAGAAGGGTGCACCATTCATTATAATAAACTCCGAAGTTGACCAAGGAAGATATGCTCTTGTACAAGGAAACATTGGTGGCACGGTTGTCACCATTATCAATTTATACGGGCCTAACATAGATGACCCTGACTTCTTTACTAGAACATGGGGCACCTTCCATGACTTGCAACCCTTGGCTGTTCTCTTGGGAGGGTACCTTAATATTCACTTAGACCCAATACTGGATAACTCCTTCACTATGGACTGGCAGGACAAACATTCCGCTCAGGCACTACATGAGGGCATGGAAGACTATGGCCTCATAGTTATATGGTGGGCACATCATCCTGGGGAATGAGAGGGCACATTTAGATCGTCAGTACACAATATGTGGTCTCAGCTGGATTACTGCCTTGCGACGAGGGAGGTGAGCACATGGATTTTTGATGTATGCCACCTGCTGAAAGCACTCTCAGATCATTCCCCGGTATTGCTGTCAGTCGTTCTTCCTACCCACTCACCTTAACAATTTCAATAGAGGCTTCAAGCCTCAGCACTCCTGGACTTGGTATTCCAAGATGGTATACGCACGGCGAATATACAATACTTTAAAGACAACAAGGGCTCAGAGGGAGAGATGAGTACACTATGGGAGGCATTCAATGCAACCATCAGAGGATCCTATATTGATCTACAGGCAGGAGTGTTGAGGGCCATCCACTCTCATCTTCAATCCTTAGAAGCCACCTTACTGGACCTTGACAGAACCTATGAAGCATGGCCTGACCCTGTAACATTAGCAGCTATTAGAACACAACTTACAGAATATAATGATATGGCACACCAGAAGATATGACAAATGTACAGACGATGGGTTGCAAGAGTCTCTGGGGAGGGTGGCCACCCGGGGCATGGCTTAGGTACCAAAATCCGAGAGCCCCGAGAATATACACATGTGGAGAACATAGTGTCCCCGATTGGTAATACTCACCATGATAATCCATCTATTGCAGCCAAATTCATGGAGTTCTGCACTAGGTTATATGGGGCCTGCACATTGGTCATGGAGCAAGAGACCACGTCGTATCTGGATGATGTGTCACTTGCCTGGCTTTCTCACAAATAGAGGGAATTTCTTGTTCAGCCTATCTATGAAGATGAGATAAGAGATGCAATTCATACACTCCCCAATCGGAAGGCCTCTGGGAGTGATGAGCTCCCTAACAAATTCTATAAGATGTATATGGACCTACTTGTGCCTCACCTCAGAGATATGTATCAAGAGGTCTTTGATAAACACTCCCTTCCACCAGCACTAAGGTAAGCTTTAATAATAACGCCTTTAAAACCAGATAAGGCACCAAGAGATGTGACTCTTACCATCCATTATCCCTAATTAACACAGATATCACAATTCTGCCAAAGATGCTGGCAGCTCGACTTCAGCCACTCTTACCCTCGCTAGTTTTGCCAGAAAAGTCAAGTTTCATCTCTTACCGATCCACCATGCATCACTTGCGCACAATTTTCGCAGAGCTCCGCCAACTAGACCCCTCCCTCCAGGTGGCAGCAGTACTTCTCCATGCTGCCAAGGCATTCGACTCTATACAATGGCCCTTTATGTTCACGGTTCTACCCTGCATGGGTATGAAACAAGCATTGTTGCAGTGGATCGGCTTACTATACATGGACCTAGTGGCTCGGGTCTGTTTTCCTGGTGTTTCATTAAAACAAGGGGACGCCAAAGGGCTGCCCATGGTCACCGATCTTATTTGCCCTGGCACTTGAGCCTCTGGCGTGCGTAATTAGATAACAGCATGATGCTGCTGCCCTGCACTTCCGCCAATGTCCCATAGCCATTTCTCTTTATGCAGACTGTATGGTAATATACGTCCGTGACCCTGCTACTCATTTGACGCCAGATGTCCGAAAATACATAAAATACAAGTGGTACTCGGGACTAAGTATAAACTGGTCAAATTCGACAATTTTCCCACTGACCACAGGCACGAAACCCCATGCCCTGGAATACACACCAGAATGGTGTGTAGATCCTGTGAGATTTGAGGGTGTGGGTACATAGGGATCCTGAGATAGTTATCCGGTGGAACTACGGTACAGCCATTTCAAAGTTAGAGGACCAGGTGACCCGAAAGATACACCTTCCATATCATTATCTTACAGATTCGCAGTTATGAAGATGGTAATACTTCCTAAGTTCCTGTACTTATTTATAAATATCCTTATCCATCTGACTCAAGCATTCTTTAGAACTCTCAAATCTTGTATAATAACCCTCACATGGGCCAGACAGCAACCTAGAATTTGCTAGCAAATGCTCACACAACCATACACAAGGGGGTGTGTTCAGAGCCCAAGACCTTTACCTATATTATCTGTGCGCTTAAGCGCACTTCGCACACTACTGGTATCAACCTTAAAGATATATGCCACATAGAGCGATTAAAAGCGATGATGCTCACTGTACCCCTCTTAGGGCTATATTACCACATGCACGCAGAGACGTGTCAGTTACAGAAATAAACACTGACCGTAGCACAATGAAGGCCTGGCAGGCACTTGGTTCACATGCGGGTAAGACACAATTGTACGCCCCAGCATGGCCACTGTTACATCATTCAGCTTTATCGGTCATTCAACAACCCAGAGCGCTCTCTATATTGAGTGAGGCGGGACTAGAAACAATGGGAGACGCATACCCCGGGGGGACTTTCATTACATTTGAAGACTTCTTGGGTACCCAGAAGCACACCCCACTCCTGATGTTTATATATCACTGGTTGCAGGTAGCCATAAGGGCTTTTTATCCCTCTTCTCCACAGGAACTGTTGACACTGGGGGCTCTGCAGATCCTCCTTACCTGCATAGATCTCAGGAAACTCATTACCAAACTATGCAATGCTTCTCAGCATGAGAAGTCCGAGACCATGGACACTGCACTAGATTGATGGGATGCTCTCCTAGAAAATCACTAACTTAAGCCAAATGGGAATCCTGTTGTGCCTTAATGTGCAGACTTACATCAAACTGTAATTTGAGGATTATTCCAGTTCCAGTGGCGCAATGTGCCACTGGAATAGTTATAAAACCATGTAAAGCCATGTTACATGGCTTTTCATGGCATTATAAATATGTGCTCCTTTTATGCAGAACACTGCGTGAAAGGGACGTTCCATGGGTGTTGCTGTGGGTATTCCCAGAAACATCCATTGCTTTTTGACACTGCCCCAGATTTACGAGAAATTGTACGTCTGAGACAGCACCAAAAACATATACCTGCCCAGGGGAGGCATAAGGGAGGCACAACGAGAAGAATATCTTTATTTCTCTTCGATTTTCCTATTTCTATGTGTGCTGCACTCTGCAGCACACATAGAAAGAAGAAAAAGCCTCTTGTGATTGTTTTTGTGCAGGAAGGATCTGATGACGCCAGATTCTTATGTATCTTACCATCACCAAGAATCCTCTCAGGTCGCCAGGATCTTTTTATCTCCTAGACAGTGTAGAGGGGAGGAAATCAAATTTTAAAACATAATCAATAAATTGAATTTAATCTCTAAAAGGACCACTGACTCCAAATCTCAAATTTTGGGAATTTATTACAACCAAGAATAACTGCACATTCAAGCACCTCAGTACAAGGTGAAGAAAATAAATGGGCACTAATACAAACGATATCCTACGCAGAAGCCTCATCCGAATCAGAATAAGAATAATAATAAATTCCAATACCATTAGAAAAGCAATAATTACTCCAGTCTCTACATTAGAAGTCATTAGGCTAAAAGAAAAATCAGTTAGTCTATCCCTACTCTATCTCTAAGGTGACATCCCTACTTAGCATTTTCCCTCCCAGGCAAGAGAGTAAAAGGTGTCAGAAGTGAAGACTGCCTTAGAAGTGCACTCACTTAGTCAGAGCTCGCTCTAAGATGCTCCTTCTAGCTTCCCATATAAGCCGCAACTGCTCAACCCACGGGGCACTGTCCCTAATTCAAAATCCCAAAAACATAGAACGCGCCCTCCTGCACACCTCTTTAGCCAGGTCTTCTTCCAGTAGTTTTCCACTGAAACTTGTCTCTCATCCAACAACGGTTAGCTTGACCTTGGGTCCCAGGCACCTTCTCTGCAGAAAGTATCATCCCTACATTCCGGTATACTCCCATATTGGCTTCTCGTACCATCCTAACTCCTAAAACAAAGGGTTAGTCTCTGTAACGAGCTAAGTGTCCTTGCACCTGCAACAGAAACATGAGAACAAGAAACTTTCCACTTCTCTGAGATTTTCTATCGTCCTGAAACCCCAAAGCTTTACCAAGGGAAATCCTTTTCATCCTACAATATTTAGCTAACATAAGAAATGGACAGGCCTATGCGATCAGGCCTTTACACAGTTTAAACCCACACTTCTAAAATCACACTATAAGCATTAACTTCATTACTCTTTATATATGAATAAGCAAACTACATGTGCAGACTTTAATATGGTGCACGTTTAAACCTAATGCAATGCATTACATGATAACAAATCATTATGTGTTGACTAAAATACATTTGCAGTTAACTACGACATTGCTCTTCATGAAAAGCATGGTTACATTTCCAATCACACTATTATAAGCAGATTGAGTTATACAATTCTAAGTCACACAATAGGTTCCAGTAACATAGATGGGTGCTGACTAACAGTGATTATGGTGCACCCCTACAAACTTTCAGAATAATGTGGCACTCTATCAGTTCCCCCCTTTGATGACTAGGTCATCACACCATTTCACAATTCCCTTAGAGAAAGAACCGACCTAAACAGTACTTGTCGCCATCCTCCCCTGTTGGAGTCTCTCTCTATTCTTAACGTTATGATATTGACTGTCCTGCAGTCTGGCCAATCGCATTTCACTCGCTCTGAGAGCCCTCTTGACTCTGTTTTCTCTGTACCACTTATAAGCTCTGATGAATCCCCACAAGCAAACCACACAAATCACAACAATGATGAGGGATTTTAGCACAAAGCCAAGGCACTCTTTCCCCAGGCTAGCAAACCAGCTTCCCACGTGACCAAATCCTTTACCGATCTTTTCCCACACACCCTCTTCGGTCAGATCCTCTATCTCATGATGGATTGTGGTAATGTCTATATATTTCTCCAGATCCTTGCTGTTATCTGGAATATACTTACAACATTCCTGAACTTTCAATAATTTACAGACTCCGCCCTCTTTTGCTAATAACACATCTAAAGCAAGGCAGTTCTGCAAAACCATCGTCCTTATCAACAACATCTCTCCATACATCAGTAACAATGACTTAGCTGTATTCATCGACAACTCATCAACCACAGTCGCCAGTCTTCTGATCTTCACATCTTTCAAGACCACACCCAAACTCGGTATCATTGCTCCAAAGATGTCTCCAATCACAATTCCTGTACTCGCAGCCCTCTTTGCTCTCGAATGCCGTCCATTCTCCAAAAGCTCCAAATCCTCTGCATGGTAAATCTTCAGGAAGATTATTCCCAAACAGCATGTACCATACCAATTCGCAGGCAACCTGACATAGGCATTCTTTCCACACACATAATAAATGGTTGGAATCACTTGCACTGAGCCTTGCAGAAAGTTCTTAGCAGAATCTTCCATGGTGAAGACATGATCACACTTACTCTGTCCTACCGGAACCTTTTCATATTAGGTCTGATAATGTCTCACACACAACTTCCCTCTCTGCTCCTTGTCCAATGCAATAGGACCATACCTCCCTTTAGCTCTGTGTAACCTTTCTTCATCAGTCCAATCTACTGGGCTGTCTCCTGTATCTCGTGTTTGTGTTAGTTTTCTATATCTATCTTCTACCTGATCTACAAATTTCTTCTCTACATCTGACAATGAACAGGTCAAGTTATGCTGATGAGCATAAGCCATATCCAGTTCCAATGACGTTATGAAATACTTCCGAAGTCTGTCTTCTGACTTATAATAATCATACTTATTCAAATGCTTGTAAGCTGGAACTTCAGGAAGCACTGCATCGTAATTGGAAAAGAAATACTCAAACTGACCTCTGTCATAAAAGATACTAAGCAACAAGCTACAAGAAATTCCATTCGTCAGTGGAAGATGGTGATATCTGATACCCTCATCCACTGAGGCAGGTAACTGCATGCACACGTAACAGTCTTTCGCATCCAACGCATCCACGTACTCATATAGCAGCCTCGCATACGCACTAAGCTTGAAATCACCTCTAGTCAAATCTATGTGAAATCTACGACTTTCTTCGATTAGTAAAGCTCTTTCAGCTCCTATAGTGACCTCCTTTTGGCTAGAAGTGGTAGGTGTAGGTGTTCCCTGTACCTCGGCTTCCTGCACATGTGAAACGATATATGAAGCTACAACTATTACAATTATAGAAATTATCACTCCACCTACAAGTGTACCTACTACTAATTTTGATCTACGATGAGTATTTCCAGCATCCATGATCTCGCAAAGTTCTCAAAGTTCTTGGTTTCAGCAGCAAACAATTAAGAGTCTCTTTTCTACTCCAAACGTCACTTGCTAACCAGTTCGAACGATACTTCAAGAGCTGGAAATCCCCTTGTAATTTCAGTTTCTTATTTACACAGTCTACAAAAGACTTCCCTAGCCCCCTTTCGTCGTCTTGACGGAAAGTCCCTACATTTTTTCTTCTTCCACTAGAGCCTAGGTTATCTTCTTTTTAGACTTTTATTTACAACAAAGTTCACCTTCAGTCCAAAATAAGATCGGCTTCCAGAATCTCTAAAACATGCTGCAAAAGTTCGAGACGAAGCCACTCTAATTCCTGATGCGGTGGTACATAACCAAATGTTGGAAAAACCAGCTTCTCCAGGATTAGTTCTCGAATTCTGCTTAGACGTGGAGGATTCAGAATAGTGAGAGTCAGTATTCCTTCGATCTCCACTCCCGGGACCAACAGCAAAACATCCACTTTCAGGTTCGGAAATTCGCTGACCAACGTCAAGGACTTCAGCCTCCCCGAGCTCACCACTCCTGGCATCAGTCACAGCGTATATCCACTCCGGTGAGGCGTATCTTTGACACGGCACTCTTGTTCTCCTGGATCTCCTCAGACCACCTTGGGCTTGCTCTTTGTCACACTGTTCAGATTCAGACGTTTCAGAAACTGGAGCAAGATCTCTTTCAGGTGCCAACCTCAGATTCAGCCACCTCTGGTTCACGGGCCAAACCTCTTCTGCTCTCGTGGCACTTCTGCTCTCCCTTTGGGTACCCTGTGCACTACTTCCTTCTTCGGCTGAATTTGACTCTACTCCACCCACAGCAATGCTTTCTCCCTCTGAGTCAAATTCGGGACGCTGATTGACACCACCCCGTTCAGCTCGATCCAGTGAACAACCAACTGCGTCAGCAACCCTCACAGCTTGGCCTGCCCTCTCAGATCGCCCTGCCACCTCAGCTGGATTTTCATTTACGAGAGGGGCTCTTTCTTCCAACGGTGCTGGAACTCTGCGGGTATGGGAGGCATGCACCCAGTTCGGCAACCCTGCACACTTCACTGCCGTGTTCATGACCAGTATTACCTGGTACGGGCCACGCCAACGGACATCTAGGCAACTCTTTCTCACGTGGTTGCGAACAAGCACCCAATCTCCCGGGCACAGGTCGTGGCACAGGTCACTTGCGGCTGGAACAGTTGCTGCTTGTACCTGCTGAGACAGAGAATGGACTACGTCAGCCAGTCCCTTACAGTAGTCGAGAATTAAGTCATCAGTGATGCTAATTAGAGCAGTAGCAGGTATCGCTGGTAATCGCATTGCCCTCCCCATCAGGACCTCGTGAGGTGACAACCCCGTTATCCTATCTAGAACACTATGAAGGCTCATGAGAACCAAGGGCAGTGTATCAGGCCATTTCAGAGATGTTGAAGTGCACACTTTTGCCATCCGTGCTTTCAAAGTTCCATTAACCTGCTCCACAATCCCAGAAGCCTCTGGTCGGTAGCTGTAATGCAGTCTCTGATCCACATTCAAAGCAGCACAGAGCAATATCATGATCTCACTGTGGAAGTGTGTCCCTCTGTCCGACTCCAAAGAGGTCGGAAAACCGAACCTCGGGATGAGCTCCCTCAACAACAGTTTAGCTACAGTGAGTGTGTCATACCTACATGTTGGGTAAGCCTCCACCCACCTTGAAAACACACACACCACGACTAAAATGTACCTCAGCCCATTGCACTTTGGCATCTCAATGAAATCCAACTGCATTCTATTGAATGTCCCTCCTGACCTCCCAATGTGACTCAAAGTTACGACAGTCTTCTTTCCCGCATTCATCTGTTGACACGTGACACACCTCTGGCATACAGCTTCAGCAACAGCACAAAACTTAGGATTGTACCACGTCTGTCTAAACAGTTGCACAATTGCATCCCTGCCAAGATGTACTGCACCATGTATCAATGTTGCCATTGGGCTCAACAAACCTTCTGGCAACACAGCTCGACCATCAATCGAGACCCACACATCCACATCTCCTTTTTCACATCTTGATCTCATCCAGCCATCTTGTGCTTGGTGGGTAACCTCATCCTGTAACCGTTTTAGTTCCTCCCAAGTGTCTGCCATGGCTAACATCATGCTGAGCTCGGTTCTTTCTTGGCTTTCTCCAGTGTAACCTCCGGTGAAAATACATCCTTGTTCTGCACAGAAACGGGCAACCTCATCTGCATAGCTATTACCCAATGAAACAAAATCAGTCCCTCTACTATGAGCAGAACATTTGACAACCGCAATTTCCTTGGGACACTGTTATGCTTCCAACAATTTTCTCACATATTCCCCATTTCTGATGGGCGAACCTGAAGATGTCATGAAACATCTCTGTGACCATAGCTGCCCGAAGTCATTAACTACACCAAACCCGTACTGACTGTCAGTGTAGATTGTTATCCGAATCTGATCAGCAGCCAAACAGGCACGGGTCAAAGCAATGATTTCAGCTACTTGTGCGGAGTGTACTCCCTCTAAGCAAGCAGCCTCAACAACTCCAGTGATGGTACATACAGCAAACGCTGCTCTTAATCGACCAACATTGTCCCTCAAACATGAACCGTCCACAAAGAAAGTTTCATCAGGATCAGGGTGCGGTTCGTCAACAATGTCTGGTGTCGGTTTGGTGCATAGTTCAGTCACATCGAGACAATCATGGTCCTCACAATCTTCACCATCTGCATTTGGAATGGGCATCAATGTGGCGGAATTCAAAACAGAACACCTCTTCAAAGTCATATTTTCTGCGGCAAGTATAACTTGCTCATAGTGTGTTAATCAATTGTTCGTGAGGTGCTGTGTCTTGGTCCTCGTCATCAACACTTCAACAGAGTGTGGCACATAAACTGTAAGTGGGTGTCCCATGACAATACTCTCACACCTTTCAATACTGACACCTGTTGCAGCAACGGATTTGAGACATCCGGGCAACGCAGAAGCTACTGGATCTAAAGTAACTGAAGAGTAGGCAACTGATCTATGGACACCTCCATGATTCTGAGTCAAAACTGACAATGTGCAACCTTCTCTCTCGCAACAGAATAACGAGAAAGCCTTGTTGTATTCAGGCATGCCCAAAGCTGGAGCGAAACACATAGCCTCTCTCAGCCTTAAAAATGACATTAAGCAGTTGTTGTCCCATGGTACCGGATCACTCACATCCTTGTGTGTCAGCCTCTGTAAAGGCTTTGCTTCAAATGAGAAGTTGGGAATCCATTGGCGGCAGTAGCTAACCATCCCAAGAACATTCTGACTTCTCTCTGTGTGGTAGGTACAGACATGTTCATAATTGCCTCAATGCGATCTGGTGACACCTTCCTCTTGCCCTTCTCAATTCTGTGACCCAAATACTGCACTTCACTCAGGCAGTACTGCAATTTGTTTGGGGACACCTTGTGTCCATTCTCTGCCAAATGATTCAGTAAAGCAATGGTATCCATCCTGCAAGTGTCTTCTGTTTCTGAGGTAACGAGTAAGTCATCGATGTATTGCACCAGAACGGAGTGCTGTGGCAATACAAGACTCTCAAGATTCTTCTTCAAGATCTAATTAAAGATCGAAGGACTCTCAGTGTACCCCTGGGGGATATGACACCACGTTAACACACGGTTTTCCAGCCGAAAGGCAAACAGAAATTGGCTTTCCTCATGAAGTGGGTTAGAGAAGAATGCTTGACACAGATCAATCACTGTAAACCACTCAGCTTCACATGGAATCTGAAACAGAATCACAGATGGATTCGGTACCACCGGACAGCATGGAACAACTATCGTGTTGAGCTTTCGCAGGTCCTGCACGATCCTGAATTTCCCACTCGTTTCTGTAGTCCCATGATAGGTGAATTACATGGGCTACCCATAATCTCCTTCAGAATTCCCTGCTTGATCATAGACTCGATAACAGGTTTGATCCCTGCAATAGTCTTGGATGACAGATTGTACTGGGGCGTCCTAGGGAATTCCACGTTCTGTCTTCACTGGCTCTACACATTTGATCAACCCAATCTCCTTTCCAGGGAAGTCCCACACCTCGTGTGACACAGAATCCCTCAAGTCAAGTGGAAGTTCCTCCACTGTCAGCGCTGGGTACATTTCTATGCACAAGTGTTGATTTGCAACTTTAAAGGTCGCATCATCATCCTTTGTCTGTATTTCAACTCCCTTTGGTGTTCAATAGATGGTGCAATTTAATTTGCACAAAAGGTCTCTTCCTAACAGGCAAACTGGACTCGAGTCACACACCACGAACTGGTGTCGATCTCGGAAAGTTCCTATTCTCACAGGAATTTGCTCTGTCAATGGACTGGTCATTTCATTGTTTGCTACTCTTGTCCTGAGAGTGGTAGGTTAGGTACTACTGTGGATCTCACAGTAGACCACGTAGCACCAGTGTCAACCAAAAAGGTAGTAGGGTGACCATCAATATCTGCTTCTACAATTGGTCCCCTTTGGTCTACCTCTAAGACTGCTCCAAGTGTGCAGTCTTCCGCCCCTCTCAGGCACCGTCATGCCAACGGATCTGGGCTGAACTCCTCATACCCTTCAAACAAGGGCATCTGTTGATAAGTCCGAGCTCCCTGCTGAACATATTGAACTCTAGGTGGCTGGGGAACTTGTACCTGCGGACTGAACGTACCCCCTTTCGTCGACCTTGGTCTAGTCACTGTAGGGACTGCTTCAGGTACAGGTACCTTAACTATCTCTACTTCCTGTTGCACTTGGTTAATCGGATTCAAGGGACACTCACGTTTCCAATGTCCAATCTGGTGACAAAGATGACACGCAGTATTCTTCTTCAATGTCGCCACATCCACTTCTGTCTTGGGATCAACTGACTTTGGTCTTCCCTGACCTTGGACATTCTGGTTTCCTCCTTTGTTATTTCCCTGTCTCCTTCCTAACGTCCCTCCGCTACGCTGAACTTGAGCTGTTTGCATCTGAACAAGCATCAATTTGTCTTTCTGTCGTAAATAAAGTATTACGCACTCATAATTTCTATAGGTATCAATAGGATCATGCATAAAGCAAGAGGCTGAGTCCGTGGTATCAGGTTCAAAAGGGCTTTATTCCAATAACTCGAGTTATAGGGAGAATGGTTCCATCACCATAAGGGATCAGGAAGGGTCTTCTGCAGCTTTATTCACAGAGTACAGTATATATACATTCAATATTATACGTAAGCAGGAGCGCTTCAGGCACAAGAGAGCAAGAGAGAATGAGATAAGAGCATGTGGGCGTGTAAGTAGGCGTGAAGGTGGGTGTCCATGTGGGCGTCCACTTGATGAGTCATAGGTGAGTGTCATAGGTGGGTGGGTACCTGGAGGGGGTTGCGTTATCAGCTGGAACTTTACTGGACCTTTGCCTTACTTGTGCTCAACTCGAGCATGACGTGTAACTGACGTGTAACTGGGGGAAGGTTGCTGTGCAGCCGGGGAGCCTGGAAGAGAGGCCTTCAGTGTCAGGATGACCAGCACATCTTGTATTATCTGATATCTAAAGTCCGGAGCAGGAACTGATCTGTGACATAGGTTGCCCATCACCAAGAGCCGATGTGGCTTCTATTTCTTTATTCACTGCGTGGGCCTTACATGGGGGCTATGGGCTTTTCACTGACGTGAGCTTTGCAATCACTGAAAAGGAGACAGAAAGGCTAGGCTCTATCCTTTGCAGGCGGGTTTTGTTTATTCCTCCTTTTCCAGGCAGGAATGTGATTCAGTAGGAGTAAGCAGATAACCGTGCTCAATACTATCTCGGCACCCCGGACTGGGCCCCTTTGGCTGAGGCCCAAGTGTGTGAGGCCAAGGATACGCAGCTGCAGCTCTCAGAGCGTCTGAGGCCTGAAACCTCTTTTCGGGCTCCGGCTGAGCCACAAAATGGGCTTTCATGAAAATGACACGAGGGCAGGAAAACATGATGCAAAACGTGTAGGCCTCAGTGCATATTTGTCGTTTCTCTCATGGGAGACTTGTTGGCAGGCCATGTTATAGCATAGGCATCATGGTTGACAGGCCATGGAGGGAAAATGCATGGCGTACATGCATGTACACGAAATATGTGGGGAACACATAGGGGACACATAGGCCTTGTCATAATCTTTATTTTCTCATTCCCTCCTTGTCCCCTAGTGGACCCTTCATGTCACATCTATTCTCATGAGACAGTTGATCTGTTCTTGCAGCATTATTTTTCCATTTTCAATGCTTTGTATATGGGGACGTGGAACACATGCAGTAGCACACAGGCCGCAAATGGCCTGGCCACACTGCAGACATAGACAACAACTGAATACCATTAGTAGTATTAACCCACAGACGGTCAACACTTTCCATCCCCATGTCGATATTACTCCCCAGAGCCAACTGGACCAAGTCCACGTGCCTGGGTCTTGATGTATGCTTTGGGCAATCTTGTGGAGCCTTGTTATTGCTTTGTATACAGATGGTGCGTTATTAGGAATAAAAACGCAACAGCTGGAGCCGATGATTCTACAAGCCCCGCCCCTATCCGCCAGGATGACGTCAAGAACAAGGCGGTTCTGAAGAACGACCATTCTCATAGCAGACTGTTCCTGGGTCAAGTTCCCCAGGGCTGATGCAGTCTCATTTACAACTGTTTCTAGAATCCTTGTTAGCCTGCGGATATTACTATTCTGGACGGGACCTATGAAGAAAAAGAATCCTTTGTTGAAATCTGTATATTGCTCCCAAGCTGTCTCGGTCTGGTCAATGCCGGAGGCATCGAGCCCTCGTCTGTGTCTGATAAGTGCTAGTTGGGGATCTTGATGATAGTTCGATGGGGCCAAGAAAACGGGTGGTAAAAGAAATGATATGTAGCACGTCCCACCCCAGTCTAAGGGCAGCTGTACATAGGCCGTCTGGCCACAAATAAAGTAGGTGTGTCGTGATGCTCTGAAATAGGACTTTCCTTTGTCTTTAAACTCTATTATAGTATTACACTCGCTGTGCCCCAAATGTACTGAGCCTTCTTTTCTGACACACAAGTCCCCTTTTACTGGCAGGATTGTAATTGAGGATGGACCTACATTGTGTATAGGCTTGACATTCAACATTATAAAGTCGAGGGTCGCATTTCCTTGCTGATACTCTTCATTTTCTAGATCTGTACCTTTTCTTTGGGGAAGACCTTCTTCGTCTGGGAAACATGCTTCATTCATGACTTTATTCAAGTTACCACATTTGGGAATGGATTGCACACCTTAGATTATGTGTAACTTCCTCCTTATTTATCATAGAAATCACTGTGGCGTGCATTTTCACTGGTGACGTGCTTAGCCCAAACTGCACGTTGAAACATAACCACACCATATCGGGGCGACTTCCCACCCCGTATCCAGTGGCACTGCCAGTACTGCGTTAAGCAATATCTTGTATATTAGTTCAAACTTTACTCCTGTTTACTCCAAAAACACTCTTCATTCTTTGACTCTTGGAACTCGTCAAAACCTTCATGCAAGGAAAGCATTTTCCTTAAGTTTCTCATGTTCAAAATGGGCCATCCGAACCTCTAATTCAGAACACGTACAAGCGCTGTATTTCATCAGAAGCAGTTTATTAACCCAATGCATTTCGGGCCTCGATGGGCCCTTCGTCAGGGGAAACTGAAATTAACAATAAGACAGACATTACAAGTTTATCCTGCAAAATGTATTGGAGTTATCTCATTTAAAAACAATCTTAGTCTTGTAAAATGTCAATCATTTCTCCATAATTGCCACATGCAATGGTAACGAAAACCTCTTTCACAGTGTCATAATGCCCTGTAATACCGGGAAACACTCTTACTCCTTTCACCCATTTAAAATCACATGCATTAAACTGTTGAGATTGCAGCACCCACCACAGGACTTCTTACTTTCCCTTGATTTTGTAACCCTTGTGCCTCGTATTCACATTACTGCTCTCTATTCTTTTTCCTCCCCTGCGTGAAAAACATACTTTCATGTTCAAGGCTCTGAATCCCAAACCACCCCTCTGCGCGAGATCGTATCTATGCTTCATTAATCATCCTGTTCCGATTCATTCCCCGTGCATACCTGCTAAGCGTCACCCGTCCTTTTCTCTCCATCTACAAACGAGTAATTCACTGTCTGCAGCCACTGCCTTAATTTGAACCTGGTGTGCCGACCACGTGACCCTTAGCTAAAACCATGTGCTTTCCTTCCTAGATGCCTGTGACTTTCCTAAAACTCCCGAAAACACTGCATCTCCCACAATGCCCTTAAACATATTGTAAAAATTCCGTTTTTCAACTCTGATTATGCATGTGACTATAAACGACATTTAAAGTACTTAAAATCTTAATGAACCACTTGTAATTTTGCAATGTATAATCTGTCCAATGCTTGTGACTGCTAATTCAATCTTGAACTGACACCTTTTCAAAACGATGCTTCGTGAATACCGATGTTCCGCCTTGCATGAAAGTCACGTGATATTTTCCAACAGTTTGTCACATTGACGTTTTTCGTAGTGGGTGCTAATCCAAAAGGGCATATTTTGATAGACATCACATTTGGGAATGGATTGCACACCTTAGATTATGTGTAACTTCCTCCTTATTTATCATAGAAATCACTGTGGCGTGCATTTTCACTGGTGACGTGCTTAGCCCAAACTGCACGTTGAAACATAACCACACCATATCGGGGCGACTTCCCACCCCGTATCCAGTGGCACTGCCAGTACTGCGTTAAGCAATATCTTGTATATTAGTTCAAACTTTACTCCTGTTTACTCCAAAAACACTCTTCATTCTTTGACTCTTGGAACTCGTCAAAACCTTCATGCAAGGAAAGCATTTTCCTTAAGTTTCTCATGTTCAAAATGGGCCATCCGAACCTCTAATTCAGAACACGTACAAGCGCTGTATTTCATCAGAAGCAGTTTATTAACCCAATGCATTTCGGGCCTCGATGGGCCCTTCGTCAGGGGAAACTGAAATTAACAATAAGACAGACATTACAAGTTTATCCTGCAAAATGTATTGGAGTTATCTCATTTAAAAACAATCTTAGTCTTGTAAAATGTCAATCATTTCTCCATAATTGCCACATGCAATGGTAACGAAAACCTCTTTCACAGTGTCATAATGCCCTGTAATACCGGGAAACACTCTTACTCCTTTCACCCATTTAAAATCACATGCATTAAACTGTTGAGATTGCAGCACCCACCACAGGACTTCTTACTTTCCCTTGATTTTGTAACCCTTGTGCCTCGTATTCACATTACTGCTCTCTATTCTTTTTCCTCCCCTGCGTGAAAAACATACTTTCATGTTCAAGGCTCTGAATCCCAAACCACCCCTCTGCGCGAGATCGTATCTATGCTTCATTAATCATCCTGTTCCGATTCATTCCCCGTGCATACCTGCTAAGCGTCACCCGTCCTTTTCTCTCCATCTACAAACGAGTAATTCACTGTCTGCAGCCACTGCCTTAATTTGAACCTGGTGTGCCGACCACGTGACCCTTAGCTAAAACCATGTGCTTTCCTTCCTAGATGCCTGTGACTTTCCTAAAACTCCCGAAAACACTGCATCTCCCACAATGCCCTTAAACATATTGTAAAAATTCCGTTTTTCAACTCTGATTATGCATGTGACTATAAACGACATTTAAAGTACTTAAAATCTTAATGAACCACTTGTAATTTTGCAATGTATAATCTGTCCAATGCTTGTGACTGCTAATTCAATCTTGAACTGACACCTTTTCAAAACGATGCTTCGTGAATACCGATGTTCCGCCTTGCATGAAAGTCACGTGATATTTTCCAACAGTTTGTCACATTGACGTTTTTCGTAGTGGGTGCTAATCCAAAAGGGCATATTTTGATAGACATCACATTTGGGAATGGATTGCACACCTTAGATTATGTGTAACTTCCTCCTATTTATCATAGAAATCACTGTGGCGTGCATTTTCACTGGTGACGTGCTTAGCCCAAACTGCACGTTGAAACATAACCACACCATATCGGGGCGACTTCCCACCCCGTATCCAGTGGCACTGCCAGTACTGCGTTAAGCAATATCTTGTATATTAGTTCAAACTTTACTCCTGTTTACTCCAAAAACACTCTTCATTCTTTGACTCTTGGAACTCGTCAAAACCTTCATGCAAGGAAAGCATTTTCCTTAAGTTTCTCATGTTCAAAATGGGCCATCCGAACCTCTAATTCAGAACACGTACAAGCGCTGTATTTCATCAGAAGCAGTTTATTAACCCAATGCATTTCGGGCCTCGATGGGCCCTTCGTCAGGGGAAACTGAAATTAACAATAAGACAGACATTACAAGTTTATCCTGCAAAATGTATTGGAGTTATCTCATTTAAAAACAATCTTAGTCTTGTAAAATGTCAATCATTTCTCCATAATTGCCACATGCAATGGTAACGAAAACCTCTTTCACAGTGTCATAATGCCCTGTAATACCGGGAAACACTCTTACTCCTTTCACCCATTTAAAATCACATGCATTAAACTGTTGAGATTGCAGCACCCACCACAGGACTTCTTACTTTCCCTTGATTTTGTAACCCTTGTGCCTCGTATTCACATTACTGCTCTCTATTCTTTTTCCTCCCCTGCGTGAAAAACATACTTTCATGTTCAAGGCTCTGAATCCCAAACCACCCCTCTGCGCGAGATCGTATCTATGCTTCATTAATCATCCTGTTCCGATTCATTCCCCGTGCATACCTGCTAAGCGTCACCCGTCCTTTTCTCTCCATCTACAAACGAGTAATTCACTGTCTGCAGCCACTGCCTTAATTTGAACCTGGTGTGCCGACCACGTGACCCTTAGCTAAAACCATGTGCTTTCCTTCCTAGATGCCTGTGACTTTCCTAAAACTCCCGAAAACACTGCATCTCCCACAATGCCCTTAAACATATTGTAAAAATTCCGTTTTTCAACTCTGATTATGCATGTGACTATAAACGACATTTAAAGTACTTAAAATCTTAATGAACCACTTGTAATTTTGCAATGTATAATCTGTCCAATGCTTGTGACTGCTAATTCAATCTTGAACTGACACCTTTTCAAAACGATGCTTCGTGAATACCGATGTTCCGCCTTGCATGAAAGTCACGTGATATTTTCCAACAGTTTGTCACATTGACGTTTTTCGTAGTGGGTGCTAATCCAAAAGGGCATATTTTGATAGACATCACATTTGGGAATGGATTGCACACCTTAGATTATGTGTAACTTACCCCATACCCAGTCACCCCTACACTCCTTCTCTTGACATTCTTTGGCATCACCGTTGATGGATGTCATTAAGGCAAACCATGCTCCGCAAGAACCATTATGGGAGAACGGAAAAGGGAAAAGAGGCAACACCCCCTTCACCTTCTGATACGGGGGAAGTCGGCCACAGACCCAGCAGTCTGTAGCATTGCTAGTCTGATGTGAATGGTGCAGCATCTGAATAAAGGTATTGTTGCGCAGGGCAAGTCGATAGGATAGCTCATAGGATGGCAGATCACTAAATGTATGCTTTATGGTATCATTAGTGGAGGAGTGTAAGAGTGAGGCAATAGGAGGAAAAATAGCATGTAGTATTAAGCTGATACATATTATCGTGATGCACAGAAGAGATAGAAAAATCAAAGTCACTATACATCTACCACGTAATATTTTACAGTATTTGCTTTTCATCCTGCTCTTTTTATGATTATCATTGTCCGAGATCTTATGCAAGTCAGAATACATGTTCAACCGGTTCACCACCTAGTGGACTTAATTGATCAAACGGAGTCTGACTTCCTAGATCTAAGTTTAGCTTTGTACTCCTGCTGAGGAGTCTCCTCTAGTAAAGGGGGATCAAAGTCTGAAAAGTTCGTTTCCTTTTTAAAAGAGTCGTTATTCCCGAAGTAGCGCTTGCAGTGATGTATATGCAGCCATCCTTTCCGTCCTTCGACTTTGACGGCTGTCCTTGTTGTCAATAGCACTAACTTCGGTGCCTTCCACCTCGGCTCAAGAGGACTCGTCCTGTCAAAGTTCCTTATTAAAATATAATCCCCAGGAGCGATGGAGTGTTCCTTGACCTGGGTGTTGTCAGGGAAGGCGGCGGCAACCTGCGAACGACAAGAGAGTAGTGCAGACATCAAGGAAGCCAGGTAATCTGTCAGCATGTTACTATCAACATCAGTAATCTTTTTAGGCATCGGAGTGCCCCACATATTCGGTGGTCTACCAAAGACCACTTCGTAAGGGGATAAGCCAGTTCTAGAATGGGCTACCATTCGCATGTAAAAGAGGGCAACCGGCAGGGCTACCATCCAATCTACACCTTTTTCTGCACAAATCTTTGCTACTTTTGTCTTTAAGGTCTGATTGTGCCTTTCTACAAGGCCTGCTGCTTCAGGATGTCGCACACAATGAAACTTCCAGGTATACCCTAACAGAAGGGACACCTGCTTCATGAGTTCAGAGGAGAAAGGCTGACCGTTGTCGGAATATACGACACGCGGTAATCCATAGCGTGGGAAAAACTCTCACACCAATTGTCTGGCGGTAGTTACAGCAGTATAATCAGGGACTGGATAAGCTTCTGTCCATCTTGTGAGTGCACATACAACTACCAGAACATATTTGTAACCTCTCCATCTGTTCATTTGGATATAATCCATTTGGAGGACTTCAAAAGGATGGTCAGGTGGAGAGAATCCACCTTGTTCCACCGGAATGCCTTTACCTGGATTGAATTGGCAACAGATCATACATGTTCTGACTTTTTGTTTCGCTGCTGCACGCAGGTGCTTGTTGAACCAGATATTCTGTAAGCTGTCTAGCATTGCTTTCTCTCCTAAGTGTGCAGGACTATGTGCGGTATTTATGATCACTTGTACCATCGAATCAGGAAGAAACCACGTTGCTTTGCCCTTAGTCATCCAACCCTGATCAGTCAGTACCCCTCCTTGTTCCGACCATTTCTTTAATTCGTCTAGAGTAGCATGTGTCTGTATGTCTTGTACATCCCTGGAAGGATCCCTTACTGTCATGGCTTTGGTCATTGATGGTATCTGTGAGTTCGTCATGTCTAGTGGGGTCTGAGCTGTCTGTTTAGCAGTTCGGTCTGCCAGATCATTACCTTGAGAAATGGTATCTGTGGCTTTAGTATGTGCTTTGCATTTTAGGATAGCTATGGCTGTCGGTAAATGTATCGCTTCCAGAAGGGCTTGTATAAGGGGGCCATGCTGTATCTTGGCCCCGTGAGAGGTCAAGAAACCTCTTTCTCTCCATAGTACTCCAAAATCGTGAACTACCCCGAATGCATATTGTGAATCGGTGTAAATGTTTACTCTCAAGTGCTTAGCTCTTATGCATGCTTGTGTCAGAGCGATGAGCTCTGCTGCTTGTGCTGACAGTATGTCTATTCTTTTAGTCTCTATGATTTCAGTAGCAGTGGTCACTGCATACGCTGCCACTAATTCTCCCGCCCCCGTCCTCATGCATGAGCCATCAACATAGAGTGTTAGGTCAGGGTCTGGGAGTGCAACATCTGTCAAGTCTTGTCTTGGTTTAGTCACGGTATGTATCACTTCAACACAGTCATGTGGTGGAACGTTTTCTGTACTAGAGGGCAAAAGAGTAGCAGGATTCAGTATGTTGCATCGTCTGATCTTTATGTGTTGTTGAAATAACGTCAGCTCATAACCTGTCAGTCTCGCTATAGTCAGGTGTTGGGTTTGTGTCCGGTTCAAGAGAACCTCCACTGCGTGCGGTACTTGTACTGTCAGGGGGTGGCCCAGCACTATCGAGTCACTTTGTCTTATTGCTAAGGCCGTTGCTGCAACAGATTTTAGGCATGCAGGCAAAGCCTGGGCTACTGGGTCCAATGTACTAGAAAAATAAGCGCAGGGCTTGTGTTTTCCTGCATGATCTTGTGTGAGGACAGATAGTGCTGTTCCAACCCGCTCTGTCACAAAAAGCATAAAAGATTTGTTGTAATCAGGGGTCGCTAAAACTGGTGCTTGACATAAAGCTCTTTTTAATTCTTCAAATGCCACAGTGTGTTCTTGTGTCCAAGGGAGGACATTAGTAGAAGCTGCCTCCTGTGTCGTCAACTGTATTAGGGGCCTGGCTATGTAAGCATACTGGGGAATCCACTGCCTGCAATATGAAGTGAGGCCAATGAATGCACGTACCTCCTTTTGTGTCTTGGGCTGTGAAAGGCCAGAAATCAATTGAATACGTTCCGGTGTCAGTCGCCTACCCTCCTTGGATAGCAAGTGCCCAAGGTACGCCACTTGCTGTTCACAGAATTGTAACTTCGAAGGGGACACTTTGTGCCCCTTGTCAGCCAGAAAGTGTAAAACCGTGAGTGATGCATCTTCGCAGTCAGTTTCTGATCTTGCTGTGATGAGGATGTCATCTACGTACTGTATCAGTGCTGTAGTGGTAGGCATATGAATACTGTCTAGTTGTCGTTTGAGTGCCTGACTGTAGATGCTAGGACTCTCTGTGAAGCCCTGTGGTGCTCTTGTGAATCTGAAGCTGCGGCCTTTTAAACTGAAACCAAAAAGATATTGGCTGTCTGGATGTATTGGGATACTGAAAAATGCGTTCTTCAGATCGATAACTGTAAAGAACGTAGCCTCTGCATCAATAGCAGTCAATAATGAAGAAATGTCCGGGACCACCGGGTACTGTGGGACTACACATTTGTTCAATTCTCGCAGGTCCACAACTAATCTATAGACAGGTGGTGCTTTGGGATCAGTTCGCTTAAGAATAGGAAGAACAGGTGAGTTGCATACGTTTGAATCAGTCTCCACCACCACCCCTTGTGCAATGAGTTCGTCGATTAATTTCAGTAACCCTACTTCAGCCTCAGGTGGGATCTTGTATTGTCGTATCCGTGGCAGCACTACTCCTGCTTTGAGGGTGACCTGGTGTGGTGTAATGTTCATGAAACCTACGTCAGTCGGACCTTGTGCCCATAGGTGCTGTGGTACATTTTGGAGCCTGATGTCAAATTCTTTTATTACAAAATGTCCCTTGAAATCACGTAAATACAGTCGCACTCCTTCTGGCGAGCAACAGATAATTGCTCCCAGTTCCTTTAATGTCTTTATACCAAGTAGGTTTTCTGGACATGATTTAGTATGCAGTAAGTCTGTTGTATGTATCAGTGGACCAACTCCTAAAGAGACTGGTTCCGAAACCTCATTAATAATTGGCTTTCCTGAAAAACCCAGGGATATGCTCTTTGAGCCCGAGAGGGGTGCCCCTGGAACCTCGGAATGACTGATGGTAGTTCTACTCGCCCCAGTGTCAATCAAAAACTTTTTATCCTGTCCCAGTAAACGTGCATGTACATAGGGACCCTCTTGGTCCACAGGAACTGGAATAAGGGGCAAGTCGAATTCCCTCTCTAGGCTGCTTCATGAATATGCTTGGTATTCTGGATAGTTATGTTGAGCGTGCTGATACATTTGTGCTGTAGCGTGGGTGGGTGCAGGTGCATGGACTGGCGGTGGCGGCGGTGGAAACGTATCTGATGTCTGATGCGTGTTATTATCCTTGGGAGGAGATGGACGTGGCTTTGTTTTACCTGTAGCTATATTGTGTTTCAGGACTGCACATTCATTTACGTAGTGGCCTGGCTTCTTGCAATAATTACAGTTCCCTTTAACTGGTGTCGCGCTACTTTTGTTCGTGTTTGTGTTTGCCGGTGCCGATTGGGCCACCAGCATCTTCATCTTTGTGTCTTTCATGCGTCTCTTTTCCTGCTCGTGTTCTTCTCTAATTCTGTTCTGGTGATATTGTAACATTTGTAACATTTGTGAAGGGCTGTTTGCTTGCCAAGTACTCTCAACCTTCAGTACCCTATACTTAATCTCGGGTAGGGAATTTTCTACTAGTTTGCTCACGAAAAGATGGGGATATGATTCGCTACCGGGCTTAAGGCCACTATTGATAGTAAAACATTTCTCAAACCTAGAGTAAAAATCGCTTGTGTCCTCGTCTGGTTTCTGCTTACAGGCTGAAATAGCATCTCAGTCTTCCTTTTTAGTAACCAATAATCTAGGCAAAACTTGTACAAGGAGTTCAGGTAATTCTTTAGCTCGGGGACCCAGACCAACCCCCGGGGCTCTGGCTGTATCCTCTCTTTCCAACACATCCCAGCTAATCTTTTTCTCTCCCACCTCCCAGTCCTTTTCTTTAAGCTTCGCGTAAATACCAGCAGGCATTAGTACTTTCAATAATTTTAGAATGTCAGCATATGTATACTCTCCTAAGCAGAGAATGTCTTTTAGTTCTCGGTGGAAACCCCCCGGGTCTTTATCATGTGAGGGCAACATCTTTTTCATTTCCAGTATCTCTAATTTCGACAAGGGGGTGTAGACATACACCCGTTGTAGAACATTGTTTGTATCTTTTACAGGATGAACTTCTCGTAGGGGGTTCAGCTTGTCGTATAACTGTCGCCTATCATGGGGTGGAGCGGGAAGCAGGGACCTAGTCACGAATTCTATATATTTGTGTCGCTGATCTAGGATGACATTAATCAATTCAGTACCCATGTTCGTCCACCTTTCTAGTACTATGTCGTCCAGCAACTTATACAATAGACCGGGATCAGAATATTGACTCTCATACAATGTAATCAAATGTTGGACCATGTAAACACCAGCTATGCGCTGTTCGTTTGGTGGGAGGCTCAAGAACGTTTGGGCTACTATATCATTATTATATGTATCATATTGGGACATCCACAGGGTGGCTGACCGTGCTAATTCTTGTTCGGTCGGGGTGAGGGGCTGGTCGTTACCTATCCATCTATTCAGGGCCTTTTCGGTAGTTTGGAATAAACTTTCAAGGGAATATCTTTCTTTTATAGCCTTCCCTGTTTACGGTAATTGAGGCCCTTGGGCCTCTCGAACCGTCGGGCATGGCCCACATATAGTATTTTGTCTTTGTCCCCGGCTTCGTCATCAGAGGATGACTCAGCCTTTCCGTCCGGTCCTGCTTCGTGTGAGGCTATTATTGCCTTTTGGATTTTGGTCAACATGCTGTCTGTCTGTCCTGATTTATCATGCTGACCGGCATCTATGTGATCACTCCAACCTATATAACAAGGGTGTACGTCCCCGTCACCTTCGTCTTTTTCCCTGATCAGACAGTTAATTAGGAAACGAAGGATATAGTTTTTAATAATTACTTTTCTGTTTTGTGTGGTCTCTGCTATGCACTCAGGACCCTCCCCTGTTCTTATGAAATTGTACATTTTCTTTAGGTGTTTATCCATATCTGGTAATTTTTCCAAATATGCGACTGCTTGTCTAAGTCTTAGTGAAATCACGAGCATATTGCCCTTTCCTGGATCTGGATCGTATATACATTCGGAGATGTCTACTTTTACAGTCAGCCCCCCTCCTGATGCTGTCCCGGATCCCTCCCCGCCATCCTCGAGCTCCTGGAGCTGGGCCTGTGTTGGGGGTGCAGGGAAAGATCCGTCTAGGTATGCTGGTGGGGATTCCTCTAGGTAGGCGGTAACAAACGCTTCGGATGCTGTTGGTCTTATTTTTCGGGGTACTTGTGGTGGCACTCTAACGGGTCTTTCTACTGGGGCCACTCTTGCTAGTTCCTCTGAAAGGACGAGATAAATACCAGCAACGACAGTATTTCTTTCTCTTTCAGCCTGTTCTCTTTCTACCCGCTCCCCTTCCTCCTGTAACTTCTTTTCTTTGGCTTTTTCAGACTCCTGTCTACTTCTCTCTGCTTTGTGGAACTCTTTCTCTGTTCTTTTATGTGATTCCTTGCGCCAAAACTCAATGGCATCCTTCTGAGCAGGTCTACATTTTCTCTTCCATATCTCTTCCTCCACCTTCATAATGCATTCAGCATCCCACGTTCCCGTGATAGGCCATCTATACTGTATCCGTAAATCCTTCATGTAATCCACCCATAGCTCTAAAAACAACACGGCATCTAAACCATGTTTACAGTACATGAAATGTCCAGGTGTGTCTCTAGGCGGAATGTTAACTGATTTCTCTAATACACCTTTCCTAGTACCTATTTTATTCAGTTTTGAAAATAACGACATGTTGAAATGTAACCAAAAAAAAAGAAAAAAAAAAATCACAATAAAACAATCTTACATACGAACCTGACACATTCAAACCTAACTGAACCTGACTATGACAATAACATTCATACAGTTGAATCGGTGCACCTGAATACTTGAATACTTGAATGACTCTATGCATGCACTTGTATACTTGAATACTTGAAAACTCTATGCACTGGAATACAGCACAACCATACCGGTCTCACAAGTGAGACACTTCTTTACCGTGTTCATTAAATGAACCCGTCTTTATGCAACCCCCATGAAACTCACCGGGAAGCAGAATTTGAAGGCCTCGGACTCTCGACGCTGCGCATGAGCGGGAATGGCGTATCTTTGGCGGATCTCTAGAAACCTCGGACACAGCTCTCTCGCAGGGTGGGCTCTGGGTCGGGACGATCCGCAATCCTCACCGCCTCGTATGGATGCCAGGTCGCAGTCCGTCTCCTCCGTTGGCCTGAGGGACTTGGCGGGAAAACCCGCGACGTGTACACTTGAGGTCCGTCACGGCTGTAGAAGGGGGCAAAACTGGACCTTCATCTCCGGCGCGTGGGGAAGGGGATTTGTCCCTGTTCGGGCGCCATATAATGTCGTAAATAAAGTATTACGCACTCATAATTTCTATAGGTATCAATAGGATCATGCATAAAGCAAGAGGCTGAGTCCGTGGTATCAGGTTCAAAAGGGCTTTATTCCAATAACTCGAGTTATAGGGAGAATGGTTCCATCACCACAAGGGATCAGGAAGGGTCTTCTGCAACTTTATTCACAGAGTACAGTATATATACATTCAATATTATACGTAAGCAGGAGCGCTTCAGGCACAAGAGAGGAAGAGAGAATGAGATAAGAGCATGTGGGCGTGTAAGTAGGCGTGAAGGTGGGTGTCCATGTGGGCGTCCACTTGATGAGTCATAGGTGAGTGTCATAGGTGGGTGGGTACCTGGAGGGGGTTGCGTGATCAGCTGGAAATTTACTGGACCTTTGCCTTACTTGTGCTCAACTCGAGCATGACGTGTAACTGACGTGTAACTGGGGGAAGGTTGCTGTGCAGCCGGGGAGTCTGGAAGAGAGGCCTCAAGACCGTTTGGGCTACTATATCATTATTATATGTATCATATTGGGACATCCACAGGGTGGCTGACCGTGCTAATTCTTGTTCGGTCGGGGTGAGGGGCTGGTCGTTACCTATCCATCTATTCAGGGCCTTTTCGGTAGTTTGGAATAAACTTTCAAGGGAATATCTTTCTTTTATAGCCTTCCCTGTTTACGGTAATTGAGGCCCTTGGGCCTCTCGAACCGTCGGGCATGGCCCACATATAGTATTTTGTCTTTGTCCCCGGCTTCGTCATCAGAGGATGACTCAGCCTTTCCGTCCGGTCCTGCTTCGTGTGAGGCTATTATTGCCTTTTGGATTTTGGTCAACATGCTGTCTGTCTGTCCTGATTTATCATGCTGACCGGCATCTATGTGATCACTCCAACCTATATAACAAGGGTGTACGTCCCCGTCACCTTCGTCTTTTTCCCTGATCAGACAGTTAATTAGGAAACGAAGGATATAGTTTTTAATAATTACTTTTCTGTTTTGTGTGGTCTCTGCTATGCACTCAGGACCCTCCCCTGTTCTTATGAAATTGTACATTTTCTTTAGGTGTTTATCCATATCTGGTAATTTTTCCAAATATGCGACTGCTTGTCTAAGTCTTAGTGAAATCACGAGCATATTGCCCTTTCCTGGATCTGGATCGTATATACATTCGGAGATGTCTACTTTTACAGTCAGCCCCCCTCCTGATGCTGTCCCGGATCCCTCCCCGCCATCCTCGAGCTCCTGGAGCTGGGCCTGTGTTGGGGGTGCAGGGAAAGATCCGTCTAGGTATGCTGGTGGGGATTCCTCTAGGTAGGCGGTAACAAACGCTTCGGATGCTGTTGGTCTTATTTTTCGGGGTACTTGTGGTGGCACTCTAACGGGTCTTTCTACTGGGGCCACTCTTGCTAGTTCCTCTGAAAGGACGAGATAAATACCAGCAACGACAGTATTTCTTTCTCTTTCAGCCTGTTCTCTTTCTACCCGCTCCCCTTCCTCCTGTAACTTCTTTTCTTTGGCTTTTTCAGACTCCTGTCTACTTCTCTCTGCTTTGTGGAACTCTTTCTCTGTTCTTTTATGTGATTCCTTGCGCCAAAACTCAATGGCATCCTTCTGAGCAGGTCTACATTTTCTCTTCCATATCTCTTCCTCCACCTTCATAATGCATTCAGCATCCCACGTTCCCGTGATAGGCCATCTATACTGTATCCGTAAATCCTTCATGTAATCCACCCATAGCTCTAAAAACAACACGGCATCTAAACCATGTTTACAGTACATGAAATGTCCAGGTGTGTCTCTAGGCGGAATGTTAACTGATTTCTCTAATACACCTTTCCTAGTACCTATTTTATTCAGTTTTGAAAATAACGACATGTTGAAATGTAACCAAAAAAAAAGAAAAAAAAAAATCACAATAAAACAATCTTACATACGAACCTGACACATTCAAACCTAACTGAACCTGACTATGACAATAACATTCATACAGTTGAATCGGTGCACCTGAATACTTGAATACTTGAATGACTCTATGCATGCACTTGTATACTTGAATACTTGAAAACTCTATGCACTGGAATACAGCACAACCATACCGGTCTCACAAGTGAGACACTTCTTTACCGTGTTCATTAAATGAACCCGTCTTTATGCAACCCCCATGAAACTCACCGGGAAGCAGAATTTGAAGGCCTCGGACTCTCGACGCTGCGCATGAGCGGGAATGGCGTATCTTTGGCGGATCTCTAGAAACCTCGGACACAGCTCTCTCGCAGGGTGGGCTCTGGGTCGGGACGATCCGCAATCCTCACCGCCTCGTATGGATGCCAGGTCGCAGTCCGTCTCCTCCGTTGGCCTGAGGGACTTGGCGGGAAAACCCGCGACGTGTACACTTGAGGTCCGTCACGGCTGTAGAAGGGGGCAAAACTGGACCTTCATCTCCGGCGCGTGGGGAAGGGGATTTGTCCCTGTTCGGGCGCCATATAATGTCGTAAATAAAGTATTACGCACTCATAATTTCTATAGGTATCAATAGGATCATGCATAAAGCAAGAGGCTGAGTCCGTGGTATCAGGTTCAAAAGGGCTTTATTCCAATAACTCGAGTTATAGGGAGAATGGTTCCATCACCACAAGGGATCAGGAAGGGTCTTCTGCAACTTTATTCACAGAGTACAGTATATATACATTCAATATTATACGTAAGCAGGAGCGCTTCAGGCACAAGAGAGGAAGAGAGAATGAGATAAGAGCATGTGGGCGTGTAAGTAGGCGTGAAGGTGGGTGTCCATGTGGGCGTCCACTTGATGAGTCATAGGTGAGTGTCATAGGTGGGTGGGTACCTGGAGGGGGTTGCGTGATCAGCTGGAAATTTACTGGACCTTTGCCTTACTTGTGCTCAACTCGAGCATGACGTGTAACTGACGTGTAACTGGGGGAAGGTTGCTGTGCAGCCGGGGAGTCTGGAAGAGAGGCCTTCAGTGTCAGGACGACCAGCACATCTTGTATTATCTGATATCTAAAGTCCGGAGCAGGAACTGATCTGTGACATAGGTTGCCCATCACCAAGAGCCGATGTGGCTTCTATTTCTTTATTCACTGCGTGGGCCTTACATGGGGGCTATGGGCTTTTCACTGACGTGAGCTTTGCAATCACTGAAAAGGAGACAGAAAGGCTAGGCTCTATCCTTTGCAGGCGGGTTTTGTTTATTCCTCCTTTTCCAGGCAGGAATGTGATTCAGTAGGAGTAAGCAGATAACCGTGCTCAATACTATCTCTGCACCCCGGACTGGGCCCCTTTGGCTGAGGCCCAAGTGTGCGAGGCCAAGGATACGCAGCTGCAGCTCTCAGAGCGTCTGAGGCCTGAAACCTCTTTTCGGGCTCCGGCTGAGCCACAAAATGGGCTTTCATGAAAATGACACGAGTGCAGGAAAACATGATACAAAACGTGTAGGCCTCAGTGCAGATTTGTCGTTTCTCTCATGGGAGACTTGATGGCAGGCCATGTTATAGCATAGGCATCATGGTTGACAGGCCATGGAGGGAAAATGCATGGCGTACATGCATGTACACGAAATATGTGGGGAACACATAGGGGACACATAGGCCTTGTCATAATCTTTATTTTCTCTGTGCTTCGAATCTATCTCATCACTGCAGTATCTGGCATACCGCAAAATCTCCTCCACCGGCTTATTCTGCCACCAGATCAGATGTTGCTGTATCATGAGACTAACTTCTGGTCTCAAACCCAACACAAACTCGAAACAAATTGTCCCATATCCTTTGAATCCAAAGCATCTAATCCACTGTACTGCTTAAAGGCATGCAAGAGGCGTTCATAGTACTCATGACCGTCTCTTTTGGTTCTTGGACTGTCCGATCTAACCTTAAGCCAATCAATATCCTGAGGCGAAATATTCGATTTTAACCACGTGATCACTTGCTCAAACTTTTTCATAACTAAGGGTGATGGGCCATTTGTGATAGGATTCCTTTCTGGCTCTGAAGTCGGCCATTCAACAGCAATTTTACATTCAGACCATAAGTCCCCTGGAGCCACGATGTCAAACAACATGTTCAAATCAATCCACAACACTTTTGAGATCTTGACAAAGCAATCAACCTGTTTGTACCATTCTACAGGCTTCTCCCTCAGCCGAGGGAAATCGTTCGTAAATGCAGCCAAATCACCCCTACTCCAAGGCACATACACGTACCCTCCATTCTGTACCTCTCGTAAAGGGAAATTCCCTATGCCTACCATCTCTCCTACTATCTTTTTGGAACTCTTCTTCTTGGACCACCTTTCCTCCCATTTATCAAGCATGATCCATGCATGCATCGCTATAATCAAATCTCTGATATGGGTTCTCAGCCCCATGACCCTTTTCTCTTCCAGTTCTTGGTCACCATACTGCAACCTATGGTTTCCCTGTAATGACTTCGTTTTGGACAAATCCACCTCATACGTCTTAGCCAACTCTGTCAGTTTCTCATGTGCAGTTCTTGCCTTGCGAGTCACATCCTTCGCTACAAAAACTCATCTTGTTCATAAATGTCTTTCCTTTCAAGAGGCAAATTTCCATTTATTATTTCGTCTACTTCTGCTTTCAATCTCAGTACATCTAACATCCTCGATTTCATGGCGCCCTTCAATATTTCTCAACAAGCTGCACCATTCCGCTCGTCGTACTCGCAGCTCTGATCTCGAGACCTACTCTCTTCTGTTATGTTCCTAGAGACTGGTCGGTTTCCTGAATTATCTTGCTCATCATTCCCTGCGGTTCTCTCACTCTGATTCCTCGCAGGCGGTACCCACATTCTCAGATCTGATCTTGACTCAGCCAAAGGCCTTGGTCTTATCGGTCTCACATCCACCTGTCCCCTAGAGGAGTCTGCGGTGGCTGGCAATGGCGTACTCCATTCTATAGGTCTCGGAGTCTGCTCCATTCCGCTCGCTGTCCCGTTTCCCTGAACCACACTCCTTGATCCAGCAGCTGACTGTGCTAGACTACCAACTCTCTCTTGGTCTTGGTCATAAACTGAAACAATGGGTCCAATGGTAACCGGTTCTTTTAAAGCATCCGGTAACCTCACACCTCTCCTCTCTTTTGTACTCGCTACAGACTGAATTCTCATGTCCTCTGTTCCTGTCGAGATTTTCCCTACTACTCTCATCTCTGACTGTGTCTGTAATCCACTAGTCCCTTCCACTGGAGCCAACTTTCCTTCATAGGAATCTGGATTGAACGGAGGCGGTCTTTTGGACAACAACCTCTCTACCAAGCTGTCATCCGTATCACTATCATCCTCATCTACGCTCTTTGCCTTTGCACTGTCTGTTTTCTCTAATAGCGGGTACAATCTATTCCCCTCAATTGTTTCCACTCTCCACCTCTTCTCTAGTGCATCCCACCTCACATCCTGGAATGCCCTGATTGACTTCTTCACTCTTTCTTGACTTCTTCACAATTTTCCTGTCATACGCTGCTCTGATCCATGCAAGCAATGCCTCAAACTGAGTTGGTGTCGGCAGATGTCGCAAAGAAGACATCACATATTTCAACTGATACAACACATCCAACCTGAAAGTACCATATCGTGGGAAAGTCAGTTCTCCCTCACCATGAGTCATTTTATGCCAATTTTCAAGCCAAATTATAGTATGCAATCCCACATTCTTTGCCATATAATGCACTGGAGTATCCTCGGGAGGGGCTTCTTCTCCCCCTCGAGTAACCACGTTTGTCACCTCTACATAATTCTCGGAAAACCTTGAAACATTTCATGATGAACAAATTTTTCATCGCGCACAATATTTTCGTTTGCTTCCTGATGTCAGTCCACCAATAGCAGCGCGACTCACAACAACCAACCTATTGCAGCGTGACACCTTCTGACGTCACACTTCCTCCGCTTGCAGCAGTTCCCCTATTTCACAATCCGCTTCTCACCCTTGCATTCATCCCAATCACACTCTAAAGTAATTACCTGTCCATGAAACGACCGGACAATCACTTCTCTGACTGCCTACGACAGTCTCTCGAAATTGTTGACCTCAAACCTGGCAACTGTCTGTCCGCAAAACGACCGGACAAATGCCTCAACTGATAGGCTTCAAACGCTCAATGTTCCACATACAACAACCCACGACCAGAGTTGGTTACTCACGCACTCACGCATTCACTCCCCCTATCTCGGTCTGGGTAATCGATGACGTCTCACGATTCCCTTTCAATGGTCAACAAAATCTACCTTGGGTGTCTTTTACACCACAACTTCTCAGACTACTCGTCGAGTCTAAGAATCTCACATTTACTCAACTCTCATTCCAACTCCGCGAGACATCACACAATCAAATCAACACCACAATCTAAAACACACATCACCCTATTCATACTCAATCCTCCACGAACTGCTGCTTTCCGCCGCACCGCTACTTTCCATCGATCTCCATCAACTGCCGTCGTCTGCCGCTCACCATCCGATGGGTCACCATCCCTCGAATTCTATGGACCTCTAGAATCTCTTATCTTGATCTAGATCTCCCCATTCTATCAGAGATAACCATCCTACTCTGCTACCAACTGATAACGCCGGATTCGTATCTACCTTACCATCACCAAGAATCCTCTCAGGTCGCCAGGATCTTTTTATCTCCTAGACAGTGTAGAGGGGAGGAAATCAAATTTTAACACATAATCAATAAATTGAATTTAATCTCTAAAAGGACCACTGACTAGAAATCTCAAATTTTAGGAATTTATTAAAACCAAGAATAACTGCACATACAAGCACCTCAGTACAGGGTGAAGAAAATAAATGGGCACTAATACAAAGGATATCCTACGCAGAAGCCTCATCCGACTCAGAATAAGAAGAAGAATCAATTCCAATAACATCAGAAAAGCGATAATTACTCCAGTCTCTACATTAGAAGTCATTAGCCTAAAAGAAAAATCAGTTAGTCTATCCCTACTCTATCTCTAAGGTGACATACCTACTTAGCATTTTCAATCCCAGGCAAGAGAGTAAAAGGTGTCAGAAGTGAAGACTTCCTTAGAAGTGCACTCATTTAGTCAGAGTTCGCTCTAAGATGCTCCTTCTAGCTTCCCATCTAAGCCTCAACTGCTCAACCCACGGGGCACTGTCCCTAATTCAAAATCCCCAAAACATAGAACATGCCCTCCTGCACACCTCTTCAGCCAGGTCTTCTTCCAGTAGTTTTCTACTGAAACTTGTCTCTCATCCAACGATGGTTAGCTTGACCTTGGGTCCCAGGCACCTTCTCTGCCGAAAGTATCATCCCTACATTCCGGTATACTCCCATATTGGCTTCTCGTACCATCCTAACTCCTAAAACAAAGGGTAAGTCTCTCTAACGAGCTAAGTGTCCTTGCACCTACAACAGAAACATGAGAACGAGAAACTTTCCACTTCTCTAAGATTTTCTATCGTCCTAAAACACCAAAGCCTTACCAAGGGAAATCCTTTTCGGCCTACAATATTTAGCTAACATAAGAAATAGACAGGCCTTCTCTTTAAACGTATATGCGATCAGGCTTTTACACAGTTTAAACCCACACTTCTAAAATCACACTATAAGCATTAACTTCATTACTCTTTATGTATGAATAAGCACACTACAAGTGCAGACTTTAATATGGTGCACGTTTAAACCTAATGCATCGCATTACATGAAAACCAATCATTATGTGTTGACTAAAATACATTTGCAGTGAACTACGACATTGCTCTTCATGAAAAGCACGGTTACATTTCTAATCACACTATTATAAGCAGATTGAGTGATACAATTCTAAGTCACACATTAATAGGTTCCAGCAACATAGATGGGTGCTGACTAACAGTGATTATGGTGCACCCCTGCAAACTTTCAGAATAACGTGGCGCTCTATCAGATCTGAATGTTCGACTGCATGTTTGTTATGCAGCCAGAAGAAGGTTTCAAATTCTATGGTTGCTAAAATAGTTTGATTTGTTCTTTAATGTGCTGTGTGGAGGAGCAGCAGGTGCAGTAATAAAGAATTATGCATAATGCTAGCTTTTGTTTCTTGAACAAAATCTATATTTTCCTGTCATTAAATTGTGGAAATATGGATTTTTCTGATCAGTTATGTCCCCTATCTTGGACCCCAACGGTTTCATGTATGAATCACAAGTACATGTATGTTCCCTCCAGTTCCAGTTATGAAGACGCAAACACATGTGCGTCCACCGTCAACATGTCCTCTTTCAGATCCGCCATGAATAGGCCGGATATTCCATTCCTAAGTATGAAAGGCCACCGGCTTTATATGGTTCACTTATGCCATTTTACAGTCCAGGCAAGTAGGCCCTGATTCTGTCATCAAGCTTTTCTTGCTTTCTGCCTCTGAAGCTTCAGTCTGAGCCTGCATCTGTGACCATGAACTTTGTCCCATTCCCTGCGCGGCTCATGAAGTCTGACATCAGCCTGTTGCCTGCCAAGAAACTGTATTTCACCTTCGAAATTATCTGCTCCGCTCCCTGCCCAATGCATTCCTGTCTAGTAGTTTCAGTAAACACTCTTCCAGCTACCGAGCAAAGGCCCGGCTTCTCTGTCTTTATGCAAGTAATTCATAGCCCTGTTACTATGGAAGATTCCTACCCTCGCATCTAGTGTAGACACTTAGACGCTTGTACACGCACTAACAGTCAGTATAGTCGGTATAGAATAAGATTCTACTCTAAGAGACCTCTCTTCTGGATAACATAGTTCTTTAAACATAGGATGTTAGATATGATTTGGGATTAGGTTGACTTGACCCTCCAGACTTCTGTCGCCACATGTAGAGCTAAATGTCAAGTCCCCTTCACCCCCTAGTTGCACGTCAATTGCACGTCATACTGCTGTGCGCGCATCTCTGCCAAGTATTTCTGCTGACATTGCGAAATTATTTCATAGGTCCACCCATATGTGACATCACAACCAATGACGTTTCCTTGTTACTCCCAATTACGCCTCCTTCAGCTACGCATGTGAAATGTTATCTTTGCTATCAATTGTTACGCCTCTTGCATTTGCTTCACTGTAATGCCTATTGTATAAAAGTGATTAATTATCAATAATGTATGTACTTCACTTCCTGAACCTTCGTGGTGATGGAACTTGGAGCAACCGATTCGAATCGTCCATTGGAATAAAGCCCATTCCGAACCTCTAATACCACGGATTCTGCCTCTTATTTACTGAGCTATTTTTATTATGTTTCTGTATCAAATTAAGTCCCGGTAATTAAATTATTTACCACATGAATGGCGCCCGAATAGGGACACTTTCTCATCTCACGCGCCGGCGGTGCGTTGCAGGCCCGGTCTCCTGCCACAGCTGGACGGACAACAACGCGTACCAGCAGGATTTCCTGTATCTCCCTCCGGTCAAGCGGGGGCGACTGAGGCTGCGATCAACACCCAGACGAGGCGGTGAGAAGTGCGAAGTATCCCGACCAGAGCCTAGCTGAGAGAGCAAGATCCGAGGTATACAGAGGCCCACCAGGTTTCCGAAGCTCAGAAGTGTCCGAAGTTTTCGAGTCGAGTCCAGTCCGGTCCAGTTCAGTTCAGTTCCGTTCCGAGGCTTTCCTTTCCGAGCTACCCGGTGAGTACCATTACTGGGGAGGCGTTCTGACGTGCACATAGTTTGTGCCGGTCAAGACGGGTTTGGGTACACAAATCCGGTCTGCACTGTTTCAGCAGTGTATCTGTACTGTTTAGCAGTATATCTAGTATATCAAGTATATAAATTCAGAATAATCCAGATAATGCCGAGTATTATGTTTAGTGATTAAGTTTTCCTTAGATCGTCATCATCATTGTTTGCTCATTTAAATGTTAAATGTTAAATGTGTTAATACGTTCTGCATATTGTGGTATGAATGACTGTTCATTTATCGTGTTTATTGTATTAAGTTTGTTCAAGATCAAGTATCAGATCAGTTCTAAATATGCCGCTCTTTTCGAAATTAAGACAGATCACAACTAGAAAAGGGGTACTCGAAGAAGCTGTTCCTATTCCTCCTAGGGACACTCCAGGGTACTTCATGTATCATAAACACGGCTTAGACGCTATATTATTTCTTGATTTATGGGTAGACTACACCAAGGAATTACCAGAAAGTCAGAGGTGGCCCGCAGCTGGGACCTGGGATGCAGAGTGTATCATGAAAGTAGAGGAAGAGTTATGGAAAAGGAAAGTCAGACAGTCACAGAAAGACGCCGTTGAGTTATGGCGTAAAGAATCTCATAGACGTACAGAAAAAGCACTCCGACAGGAAGAGAAAAATAAGGAAAATTCAAATAAAGTCCGAGAAAATCTATTAATTGAAGAAGGTACACGAGTGAAATCAGAACAAATAGACAGACAAAGAAATGCCCTTATGAAGGGTATGTATCCCCTTCTGGCCGAGGGATTACCTAAGGCTACTCCGGGGATACCAAAAGACTTGCCACCCCCATTATTTCCAATAAAAGTACATCCTAAGGGGCATCCTAGAACCGCAGAAGATGTTTTTCTTTCCTCATATTTAGATGACGCAGCTCCCGAGTACGCTAACCCCGCCCCACATAGACCGTCAGCCGGGGAGGTTCAACGCCAAGATCCTGTATCTGTATCTCTACAACAACAAATCCTGACACAAGTTCCGGAAAGCACATCTGTTCCCTCATCTGTTCCTACAGCTACTTCTATAGCTGTGTCCACACCTATAGTTGCTGTATCGCGTTCAACGAATCCTTTCACGCCCGATACCCCAGACGGGGCTACGGGAGGTGCTACCAACATTTTTTCTACGCCACCCAGAATAAATAAACTTACTTTTCAAGAGTCAGCACATCCACGTACCCCCAAACTCATAAATGCACGCACGCTTAAGGAACTTCTTATAGATTGTAGATATGACCCTGTGCCCGGCAAAGAGGACGAAATGATCATGGCATCATTACGTATCAGACGAGCCGCGGTGTATTTAGGGAAGTTACCAGGAATGACTATGCATCTAGATAATATATGCCATTTTGTCCAAACAGGGCGAGATTCTGAATGTATTAACAGAGCTATGGAATACCAGAAAGTGGAGATACAAGGGGAACTGTTACGTTTCCTTATTAATTGTGTGATCAGAAATCAAGACCGACCGGGGGTAGACCCGGAAGCAATGCAAATTCTTACCAGATGGAGCCAGAATATATCAGAAGGGAGACATGATAAGCAAAACTGTATAATAGCCATGTGCCGAAAGATCCGTAAAGAAATAGAACGCCTACACGAAGAGAGATTAGCGGTAGACCAGTTCGAACAAAGCGAGGAGGAAGGATCAGGACTGCCCACAGGACAGTCAGACACCATAGCCTATGTAGGTAGAGGAAGATCTTGTAATAGTACTAGATGTTTTACTGACCCGATACGTCCGATATGTCCAGATAATAACAGGAATTTCCAAACACCTATAATAAATATAAGGTCCCCCGAGCATTCGTTCCAAGCCGCTGACAAATTACTGCGAGAACGAAGGGGTTATCATTTTCTCGATTCTATGGATGAACAAGAACTAGCCAGGTCAGCCGTTCATTGGGTTGACAGTCCCGGAAAATATGGTGATGATACAGTAGCACACACATTTTTGAATCTCACCCCAGATGAACAGCGTTTAGCTGGGATTTATATGATTCAACAACTTCTTATACTATATAAAAGCCAACATTCAGATCCTGGTCCTTTACCTGATATATTGACTGAATTACTCACGAATAGATGGAGAGGTTCAGGTACTAAGCTAATTAAAGAAATACTAGAATCAAGAAAGCAGTACATTCTTTTTGTATGCCCAGAGCATGTCTCACTGCCCATCAAGGAAAGAACGACGTATTACATGGATAGACAGAATCCCTTACGAGAAGTACACCCGATAAAGGGCGAGGACAATCAGTTTAAACGTGTATTTGTATATACGCCCATATCGAAAATAGAATTGTTAGAAATGAAGAAAGTGGTACCCAGTCATGACAAAGACCCAGCGGGTTTCCACCGAGAAATTAAAGACATGTTACTCATGGGAGAGTATACCTATCCCGACATTATGACAATATTAAAGGTATTAATGCCTGCTGGCATTTATGAAAAACTCAAGGAAAAAGAGTGGGAGGTGGGAGACCAAAAGATAGACTGGACAGCATTAGAAAATGAAGAAAAGGCCCGAGGTCCAGGTTCGGGGCTTGGGGACAAAACTAAAGCACTACCAGGTTTACTAGTACAGGTACTGCCACGTTTATTAACTACGAAAAAGGAAGACTGGGGTGCAATTTCAGCCTGTAAACAAAAGCAAGATGAAGACACTAGTGATTTCTATGCACGATTTGAAAAATGTTTTGGTATAAATAGTGGCATAAAAGCAAGTAGCGAATCATACCCACATCTGTTTGTGACAAAATTAGTTGAAAATTCCTTGCCCCAAGTGAAGAATAGAGTATTAAAATTCGAGAGTACCTGGCAAGGTAACACCCCATCACAAATGTTACAAATGTTACAGTATCATCACAATAGAATTAGAGAGGAACAAGATCATGAACAAAGACGCATGAAAGACACGAAAATGAAAATGCTAGTCTCCCAGACAGTTCCAGCTGAAGGACATAAAAAGGGTACGACACATTCCGGTGATTCAGCAGGACCTGTAAAAGGGACATGCAACTACTGTAAACAACCAGGTCATTATCTACACGATTGTCCAGTCCTGAAGCGTAATATCGCCACAGGTATTACAAAAGAAAGACCACGGCCACTTAGACAGGATCAGAATGAACAAGGAGCCCCGCAGCATGCACAGTCCATGCCAGCTCCACAACAGTCTATACAGTTTGTGCCAGCTGCACCAGCGCTGCCTGTTGCTGCCACACAAACCACGACACGACAGCTGTACCAGACCGCACAGTACGACTATCCTGATTATCAACGATACGCATGAACCAGCCTAGAGAGGGAAGTTGACTTACCCCTTATCGAGGTCCCAGTAGACCAAGAAGGACCTTATGTACATAGTGAATTATTAGGCCAAGATAGAAAATTTTTACTCGATACAGGGGCAAGTCGAACAACCATAAAACGTAGTGAAGTTCCAGGGGCACCCCTCTCAGGCTCACAGAATATTTCCCTTGGTTTTTCAGGAAAACCTATTGTTAATGAAGTATCACAGCCTCTTCCACTTACGATAGGACCCTTGACCAGAACTACAGATTTATTGCTTACTAAATCATGTCCAGAAAACTTGTTAGGTATAAAAACACTGAAAGCTCTAGGAGCTATAATATGTTGTTCTCCGGAAGGAGTAAGATTGTTTTTACGTGATTTCAAAGGTCACTATGTGTCTCGAGACATGGATCCCCGACTGCAGACTTTACCTACACATCTATGGGCACAAGGCCCTACTGACGTTGGTTGCATGAATATTACACCATATCGAGTTACACTAAAGGCAGGAGTGGTACTACCACGAATGCAACAATACAAGTTACCACCAGATGCTGTAGTGGCTTTACTACAAATCATTGACGAGCTCATTGCCCAAGGAGTGGTTGTAGAAACAGACTCCAATGTATGTAATTCACCGATAATTCCGATTCTTAAACGAACAGATCCGAAGGCCCCGCCAGTATATCGATTGGTTATTGATCTGCGCGAATTAAATAAGTGCATTGTGCCACAATTCCCTGTGGTCCCAGATATCTCGTCATTACTGACAGCTATTGATTCTGAAGCAACATTCTTTACTGTAATTGATCTCAAGAATGCCTTTTTCAGCGTCCCTATAGATCCGGAAAGCCAATACTTGTTCGGATTTAGTTTAAATGGACGTAGCTTTAAATTCTCACGCGCACCTCAAGGATTTACAGAAAGCCCCAGCATCTATAGCCAAGCACTGAAACGAGAACTCAACAGTATCCACATGCCAGTAAACACTGCCCTGCTTCAATATGTCGATGATCTGCTGATCACCGCTAGAAGCGAACACGAATGTGAGAAAGCATCACTGACAGTTTTACAATTTCTAGCCGAAAAGGGGCACAAGGTGTCCCCTTCTAAGCTGCAATTCTGTGTCCAGCGAGTTGTTTATCTTGGACACTCGCTGTCCAAGGAGGGAAGGCAGCTTACACCCGACCGCATTCAGTTAATAGCTAACATGCCAATACCCAAGACACAAAAGGAGGTGCGGGCTTTTATAGGCCTCACTTCATATTGTAGGCAGTGGATCCCTCAGTATGCATTTCTAGCAAAACCACTCATTCAGTTGACAACACAGGAGGCAGCCACATCGACTGTTCTCCCTTGGACTCAGGAACATGCACAAGCTTTTGAAAGCTTAAAGAAAGCTTTATGTCAAGCACCGGTTTTAGCAACACCATGTTACAATAAACAGTTTATACTCTTTGTTACAGAACGCGAAGGTACTGCCTTGTCAGTACTCACACAGGAACAAGCAGGATCCCACAAACCATGTGCTTATTTTTCTAGTACATTAGATCCCGTAGCTCAGGCTTTGCCTGCATGCCTAAAATCGGTGGCAGCAACAGCTTTAGCAATAAGACAAAGCGATGCCATAGTGTTAGGACATCCATTGACAGTTCAAGTACCACATGCAGTAGAGGTTCTCGTGAATCGAACGCAAACACAACACTTGACTATAGCGCGACTTACAGGGTATGAATTAACATTGTTCCAGCCACATATAGAAATCAGACGTTGTAAAACATTGAATCCTGCCACACTTTTACCCGTAATTGGAACAGACCCACTAGCGCATGACTGTATTGACGTTATTACAATCACGACGAAACCCAGACAAGACTTGACAGATGTCCCATTGTCAGACCCAGACCTGACGTTGTATGTAGATGGTTCATGTATGAGAACAAGTACAGGAGAGTTAGTGGCCGCTTACGCAGTCACAACAGACACCGAAATCATTGAAACAAATTGCATAAATACCTTGTCCGCTCAAGCAGCAGAGCTCGTCGCTCTGACGCAAGCCTGTATTCAAGCCACAAATAAAAGAGTCAACATATACACTGATTCACGTTATGCATTCGGAGTTGTACATGACTTCGGCGTGCTGTGGCGAGAGAGAGGTTATTTAACTTCTCACGGTGCCCACATTCAGCACGGACCCCTCATTCATGCCTTATTAGATGCAATACATCTACCCACTGCAATATCAATTATGAAATGTAAAGCTCATACGAAAGTTACTGATATCATTTCTCAAGGCAATGATCTAGCTGACAGAACAGCTAAACAGACTGCTCAAACTCAAACATCCGACATGACAAAGACAATAGTCCCGACGCCAACACATTGTATGACGATTAAAGATCCCGCTCTTGACGTAATTGACATACAGACGCATGCTACACCAGACGAAATAAAGAAATGGACTGAATTAGGAGGGATTCAAACGGTCCAAGGATGGATGACGAAGGAAAAATCTGTGTGGTTCCTTCCTGATTCAATGGTCCAAGTTATTATTAACACTATACATAGTCCAGCGCATCTAGGAGAAAAAGCTATGCTGGACAGCATCCAACACATTTGGTTCAATAAACATTTACGAGCAGCAGCCAAGCAAAAAGTTCGTACCTGTATGATCTGTTGTCAGTTCAACCCAGGAAAAAGCGTTCCCGTAGAACAGGGTGGATTTCAGCCTCCTGATCACCCTTTTGAAGTGCTCCAGATGGATTATATCCAGATGGAACGATGTCGAGGATTCAAATATGTTCTCGTAGTTGTCTGTGCTCTTTCCCGTTGGACAGAGGCATACCCGGTTTCAGATTACACTGCCCCGACTACTGCCAAACAGTTAGTTCGAGAATTCTTCCCACGATACGGTTTACCACGTGCTGTCTACTCAGATAACGGCCAGCCGTTCTCATCCGAACTAATGAAACACGTTTCACTTTTGTTAGGCTATCAGTGGAAATTCCACTGTGTCCGACACCCCGAGGCAGCAGGTCTCGAAGAAAGACATAATCAGATCCTGAAAATCAGATTGTCCAAAATATGCAGAGAGAAAGGTGTTGACTGGGTAGTAGCCTTACCAGTTGCACTCTTTTACATGAGAATGGTAGCACACTCTCGAACAGGGCTATCCCCGTATGAGGTGATCTTTGGCAGACCACCAAATATGTGGGGGACGCCTATACCACGAAAAATAACTGATATTGACTGTAATATGCTGACAGATTATTTGGCTTCCTTGATGTCTGCACTACAATCTTGTCGTTCACAGGTAGCTGCAGCCTTTCCCGACAACACTGAGGTGAAACCCCATGATATAATTCCGGGGGACCTGGTCCTCGTGAGGAACTTTGATCGAAAGACTCAGCTGGATCCTAGGTGGAAGTCACCGCAACTGGTCTTGCTCACCACAAGGACAGCCGTGAAGATCGAAGGCAGAAAAGGCTGGGTACATTCAAGTCATATCAAGAAATTTCATGGACTACCATCGGACGTAAACACCACACCTCGTGTGTCTTCGCCCATTGACTCAAAACTTCCTTTTGTTGAATCAAGTAGTCACGAACAATATAAACTAAAACTCAGATCTAACAGGTCGGGAAATTTGATTGTTTAAGTCCTCTCCAAGGTGAAGCGGTTGAATTTGTCCCTGACATGTATCCCTTAGATCTGAATAGAGAAAACACCCGAAAAATGTTGAAACGACATGCATACTGTAAATCACTGCGTAGTCATTGCACAGTGACGTTATTAATTTTGTTTTTCTTAAGTCTTTTAATAATTACTGCAAGTATATTGTTGCACATATATTATCCTATTTCTAGACATGTTTATAATGTTACTGCTGAACATTCTTTTAGTGAATTACCTCCGCATGAGTTGTCTTATAGATTTGCGCTGCGCAATAACACGTTTATTAGTATGTTGCATCATTCCCATCAGGTTAGCAATGCTACAAATTGTTGGATATGTGGCCGACTCCCTCCCTATCAGAATTATAAAGGAATTCTACCTCTCTTTCCATACCCATTCACACACAACGGCTCCTGTGGAGCATGGTTTAGTTTAATTAATCCCCTAGATTCAAATTCTGTAGTTTATCAAGACAACTGGGTATGGGGAAATTTAAACTTAGTTTTACTTAAAGTCTGCTACCCTAACAAGGAGGGACTTCCCAAGAGAACAGGAACTGATCTAGAAAATGAAGTATATGGATTAGGTAATTTTACGCTTAATCTTATGATCCTAAATGTCGAATCCGAAGCTACTCCAATTTTGCCCGCCATGTCAGTATTTCCAGTAAAAGGTGAATTATGTGTAAGAAAGAATGGTTCCATACATATGGGCCATAGTAGATGCACCACTGTAATAGAATTCAGTGATCAAGGCAAGTCGACATTTAGAGCTTCCCGCCATTCCTATTTTATATGTGGTCAGACGGCATATGTACGTTTGCCTCTAGATTGGGATGGTACCTGCTACATTGGATTCCTTTTGCCACCTGTTTTCCTAGCTCCTCCCGATTATCACAGAAATACTCATTTAGTACACCATAGAGAAAGGAGAGATCTCCCAATTGTCGATTACACTGAAACAGCATGGGAAAAATACACAGATTTCAATAAAGGTCTCTTTCCCTATATAGGTACCGTTACTAATAGTAAGCTGATACGTAGATTAACTAGAACCCTTGAAGCAGTAGTGAACGAAACTATTTCCGCCTTAGGCAATTTAACAGAAGAACAGTCTGCTATGCGGATTGTTGTGCTTCAGAATCGTCTTGTCCTTGACGTCATCCTGGCCGATAGGGGCGGAGCTTGTAGGGTCATCGGATCAAGTTGTTGCATTTTCATACCAGAAAATTCGCCATCTGTATATAAAGCCATAACTCGCCTTCATAAGATTGTAAGCCAGATACACCAGAATCCAGGCACCTGGACTTGGTCCGGTTGGTTTTGGAGTGTATTATCTACTTTTGGATGGAAGGTCCTATCCTTCCTAGGTATTGGCTTTCTCATACTATTCAGTTGCTGTCTATGCCTACAATGTGGACCAGCGATCTGTGGTCTGTGTGCCACATCGTGTATTCCACCACCAAGATCTCGTTCGTCCCAGAAGAAAAAAGAAGAACAAATGATGCTATATGAACAGATCAATGGATTGATGAAGATTGATATCTCTTGACGGGCAAGTAGGGGACAAGGAGGGAATGTGGAAATATGGATTTTTCTGATCAGTTATGTCCCCTATCTTGGACCCCAACGGTTTCATGTATGAATCACAAGTACATGTATGTTCCCTCCAGTTCCAGTTATGAAGACGCAAACACATGTGCGTCCACCGTCAACATGTCCTCTTTCAGATCCGCCATGAATAGGCCGGATATTCCATTCCTAAGTATGAAAGGCCACCGGCTTTATATGGTTCACTTATGCCATTTTACAGTCCAGGCAAGTAGGCCCTGATTCTGTCATCAAGCTTTTCTTGCTTTCTGCCTCTGAAGCTTCAGTCTGAGCCTGCATCTGTGACCATGAACTTTGTCCCATTCCCTGCGCGGCTCATGAAGTCTGACATCAGCCTGTTGCCTGCCAAGAAACTGTATTTCACCTTCGAAATTATCTGCTCCGCTCCCTGCCCAATGCATTCCTGTCTAGTAGTTTCAGTAAACACTCTTCCAGCTACCGAGCAAAGGCCCGGCTTCTCTGTCTTTATGCAAGTAATTCATAGCCCTGTTACTATGGAAGATTCCTACCCTCGCATCTAGTGTAGACACTTAGACGCTTGTACACGCACTAACAGTCAGTATAGTCGGTATAGAATAAGATTCTACTCTAAGAGACCTCTCTTCTGGATAACATAGTTCTTTAAACATAGGATGTTAGATATGATTTGGGATTAGGTTGACTTGACCCTCCAGACTTCTGTCGCCACATGTAGAGCTAAATGTCAAGTCCCCTTCACCCCCTAGTTGCACGTCAATTGCACGTCATACTGCTGTGCGCGCATCTCTGCCAAGTATTTCTGCTGACATTGCGAAATTATTTCATAGGTCCACCCATATGTGACATCACAACCAATGACGTTTCCTTGTTACTCCCAATTACGCCTCCTTCAGCTACGCATGTGAAATGTTATCTTTGCTATCAATTGTTACGCCTCTTGCATTTGCTTCACTGTAATGCCTATTGTATAAAAGTGATTAATTATCAATAATGTATGTACTTCACTTCCTGAACCTTCGTGGTGATGGAACTTGGAGCAACCGATTCGAATCGTCCATTGGAATAAAGCCCATTCCGAACCTCTAATACCACGGATTCTGCCTCTTATTTACTGAGCTATTTTTATTATGTTTCTGTATCAAATTAAGTCCCGGTAATTAAATTATTTACCACAAAATCACGGAGAACCATAATTTTGCCAGTTGCTTCAAACTTACTATTGGTTGATCCAGCCAAGTTGTATCAGAAATTGTTTACCTCAAATGCTCCTAGGAGGTTAATTCAGATAATGCAAGTGAAAGAATGCAGTCCATAAATGCACAAGTAACAAATACAGAGCAGCCTGTCAACAAGCCCAAACAATGATGAGAGAGCAAGAGAGCAGGGTATTTGAACCAGTAACCTGCATGCTTCAAGCCTTGGTCTCTAGGGGAAGTATTAACCTGCTAAGCTATCCTACAAGTCTTTAGAGTTTTCATGGGTCTCTATTGCCTAAAAAACATACCTTTCCCCTACTCACTCACTCAGCAGGCACAAAGCACAGGAAACTGAATGTAGGCAAGTGCGTAGATTTAAGCAAGCCAAGCAGGCCTGGAGTCTAGCTGGGGCTAAATCTCTCACTCTAGCTCTGGCCTTGTCGCATACGGATTGCCAATCCCAAAGAAGGCAGAGACTGGCATCCCAGACACGATATTTATCTCTCTGAATTGAAATTCTACCAGACAAAAATCTCTAGCCACATAACAGTTGAGTACAAAAATATCTAAAAAGGTGTTTTTCTGCCTTTTCCGTACAACTGAACTGCCATTCATGTGTCTCGGTGATGACTTGCTGGAAGTCAGAGTTAATCAATGTAATTGCCATTTTTGAGGTGTTGACCTCTTCCTCTTTTCTGTTTGTTAAGTAAAGTGGAGGTAGCAATACTAAAATCAAAATAGTCTCCTACCATCCCTTACACTTAAGTTTGTTTTCTTTTGGAAAATAAATTTTGACATTTCAGACATATGTCCTACTGTACTAATTTAGGTCATTAAATAATTAAACACAAAGTATTGTTCTTTGGTGGTAACTGGGAGAGAGAGGGAGTTATTCTTCCAATGGGTACATTGCACAATGATCAGGAAAATTGTTTTAAATTCACGCTTCCTTACTCAACTAAAGTGTGTGATCCCACGCAAATCACTCATTTTACTTGATCAAGTCTGATTCAGTTCATGATGTGCGTAACAAATATATCATTTATGTATGTTTAACCTCATACCTGCTGAGGCATTTCCACCCCCACTAATAAGCTCTTTTCTGATTTTTGGGACACTTTGTGCTTTGGCCTTCATAACATTTTTCACCAAAAGGTATCCTGACCAAATTTGTGTCCTTTTTCCCCCATATCTTTGGGTTTCTAAAGGTACCCAGGGTTTGTGGATTCCCCTGGAAGGAACAAAGAAAACAGTCAAAATATAGTAGTTTTTTGTAAGAAAAACAGAAAAAACGTGCTGTGCAAGAAAGTGTATTTTTTTCTTCTAAAATATCATTTGTTGTACTAAGATCACTATGTTCCCAGATTCAGGAACAAGCACTGCTGTAAAGAAAAGTCATTTTTTATTGCATTTTTTGCATTTTTCTAACTGATAGTTAGATTTTCCAATATGTGTGGTTTCAACCTACTTGAAGTTTGCAGTGGAAACAGATGTGAAATCTGCAGCTGAACCCCAAAAAGGTATACATTACTGAAGACTGAATACATAAAATAGTCATTTGTGTAGATTGCACTGTGTTTTCTCAAAGAAACCAATCCTTGAAATAAAAAAATACTGATAATAAGTAGGAAAAAAATTGCATTTCTTATCTTTTTTTGCCCTTATTAGGATTTACAAAAGTAACATGATGTTATGTCCGTTAGACCCTTCTGATAGCAGGCATATGTATAGTGTTTGTTGATTGTCTAAAAACACATGATACTAAAAGCCAAGAACTGTGTTGCAGCTTGTAATGATTTTTCAGGTCTAATGAATGGAAAATTCATATGAAGGAAATGTATGTATTTTTGAGTTTTGCACAAGATACTGAGTTTAATAATGGAGGGTATGTGTACACATCTGAATTTGGGGTTATATATACTATCATGTGATGCAGAAGGCATTTTGCAAAAATGTTCTTTTTTGTACACTGACTTACATTTGGAAGCCAGAAAAGGAGAGAAATCAAATTGTTAATAGTTCTACTATTCTGTCTTCTCAAATGTCTGTAGTTAAAAAGGCTACCCACTTGTGCGGGCGGGCCTATCGCTGATGAAAGGAAAGATCCCAAAACTTGAGGGTGAGACAACAAATTATTTGGCATGAAAAACAATCCTTTTTGTCGATGGGTAGTTGTGTAAATTGGGCCCAGGCTTTGCTGCCATCCAGGGAAACCTATTAAACCCAGAAATGTCTGAAAACTAGATACATTAAGGAGTCTAGGGTGGTATGACTTGCATGCGTCTCACTATATTTTCTTGCCCAAAATGTTCTGCAAACCTCAAACTTTGGCTTAATCTTGCAGGAATGCAAACACTTGTTACCAGCCTGCCAGCAGTTCCACATTTGTCCTTGTAAAAATGGTACCCCACTTGTGTGGCATGCCATGCGCCCCTGAGAGGAAAGGCCCCAAAACACAACAAGGAGCTGTCAAAGTTTTATTGATCTGCGTAGTTGCGGAAATTGGCATCCGGTCTCGGCCTCCTTCTAGGTTTGTATGACGGAGCCCCAGATGCATTTACCACAAACGCAATCACTATCCCAACTGCGACATTACTACATGTTCCTTTACCATGCAAGTCGTTACAACGACTTTCCTTAAGGAGGCACTGGACTTTGGAATAGTATAAATTACTATTCCAACTCCATTTTATGCAACTGTAGGGAAGATGTTGGACTTAAAATCTAACTCCAGTCCAGCAATGCGCTCCCTAAAGAAAATCATTGTAACGGCTTGCATGGTAAAGGAACATGTGTTAACGTCGCAGTCGGGATACTGACTGCATTGTAAAGGCAGGTCATGCTAGTGGCAGCGTTGTAAAGAATGTTTCCCCAAGTTAGGATATATACCTAACCAAGACAATTCTGAAGACTAAACATCCAGGAGAGTCCACTGTGGTGTGACTTGCATGGATGCCGGTGTACTTTCTTTCCCAGATACCTTGCAGACCTCAAAGTTTCCTCCAATTTCTATGAGGGAAGGTCCTGGAATCTGCATGGTTCCTCAAACCCTTTACAACCCTGCTTTTCCACACTTTTCTCATTATAAACAGTACTCTAGTTGTGTGGCTGGGCCTTGTGCCTGGGACTGAAAAGGACCTAAAATGCAACATGGAGACATCAAGTATGCTCCATCAAAATCAATCCACTAAGCTGATGCGGAATTTGGGCATAGGCACGGCTGCCACACAGGGAAACCTGCCAACTCAGACATTTCTGTAAACTAGATACCCATGGGAAACCTGGGTGGTGTGACTTGCATGGATCCAACTAGGTTTTCTTATTCAGAATGCCCCACAAACCTCAGAGCCCAATGCCAGGATGGGCTACCCCTAACCTCTTTTTTCCACCATGACTAAATCTCTGTTGTGTAGTGGGCTATATAACCCTTGCACTGCCCCCCCCCCCCCCCCCGGACAAGCAGATTGGCGTCAAACCCCCTATCTGCCACCAGGTGGGCCAAAAGGCTTTATTGCCACCCTAGGATGAGGGCAGGGCCAATACCAGAGTTAACTGCCTTCACACCTTTTTTCCATCATGCGGAATCCCTGTTGTTTAATGGGCTTTCTAACTAGCCCACCCCTGAACAGCAGATGAGGGTAAATCTGCATATAGCTGGGTCTGAACTGAGGAGGTGAAGTGAGCTAAAGAATAATGATTGATTCAACCCATATCTGTGACTGGGGGTGAGTGTGTGAAAAGTTTCACCGCTCCGTCCATCATCTCCTTGTGTTTGCTTTGTTCGCCCTAAGTTGGCAGGGTATGCCCAGACGTGGGTCAATTGCTCACTTTACCACTGGATTCAAGCTAGCCTTGCTGATGAAGGCTGTTACCCGAAACCGGTCCCAGGATGCTTGTTTTCAGTTCAGGGAGGACCTGGCTTGGCAGTTCGGGCTGGACTGTTCCCATGAGGCACAGGGTCAAGACTGATGTGCATATAGCTGGGTCTGAACTTAGGTGGGGAAGTGAGCTAAAGAATAATGATGAGTTCAACCCAGATCTGTGACTGAGGGTGAGTGTCTGAAAAATTTCAGCGCTCTGTCCATCATCTCCTTGTGTCTGCTTTGTTAACCCTAAGTTGGCAGGGTATGCCCAGATGTGGGTCCCTTGCTCACTTTGCCACTGGATTCAAGCTAGCGTGGTTGAGGAGGAGTGTTACCCGAAACCGGTTACAGGATGCTTATTTCCAGTTCGGGCTGGACTGTTCCCATGAGGCACAGGGTAAAGACTGATTTGCATATAGCTGGGTCTGAACTGAGGTGGCAAAGTGAGCTAAAGAATGATGATGGATTCAACCCAGATCTTTTACTGGGGCTGAGTGTCTGAAAAGCTTCAGTGCTCCGTCCATTATCTCCTTGTGTTTGATTTGTTCGCCCTAAGTTGGCAGGGTATGCCCAGACGTGGGCCCCTTGCTCACTTGAAAACACATAAGAGGATGCACTCCTTCCCTTATTTAGAAGCGCACATACATTTAGGCACGGGGTCACGTGATCTAAGTGGTTTAGCAGGTGTTTTCAATTATCTTGTTTACCAGGGGGTATATAATTTAGCACAGCGCACGCAAGTAAAGGATTGTCATTATTAAACCTAGCAGCATGAGCAGATTTTTGCTACCGGTTGGGCGGCTTTTAAGGTAACATTCACTGTTTTGTTTAGCGCCACGAGCTGGGGGAATTATGTAGAATATACTCTTTAATGCTAGGTATTGGTTCGGGTTTTTAAGCACGATTCTCTGACAGGGGGGGAGCTCTACTCTCAGTGTATAGTTTAGTTGTTTTTGCCATTTTAGTATGTTCACGCTGGGGCGGGATAAGGTGCCATTCTGTTTATTGTGACACATGGGGGGATAATTTAGTGTTGTATAGGACTGTGTACCATAGAGCGGTTGCCCCTTGATTTGCTTGCTGAAGTGGTTTCTTTTATTCTATTGTATAGATCCCTGATGAAGAGCCACATGGGCTCGAAATGCATTGGATATGAATACACATGCCCATTTCATGAAATGATTGATCTCAACCTGAACGTGCAGTTGTGTGAAGCCTGGATGGGCCTACAGCTCATGAGAAGAATTGAATAAAGAGTTTGAGTGCAATCGTTCTGTCTCCGCAGTGATTATAAGAAGCGACTACAAGGGTTAAATTTTTGGTATCGTGTGATGAGTATTGATTACCTGGATGAATTGGTATATTGGAGGGACAGTTATCCCATATTCGCAGTGCAACAGTTTGGAGCATTACGCAATGCTCCAGTTTGGATTACCCCTTGCTCACTTTGCCACTGGATTCAAGCTAGCCTGGCTGATAAGGGACATTACCCCGAAAACGGTCCTCCGAGTAGGCTTGTTTCCGGTCCAGGGAAGACCTGGCTTGGCAGTTCAGGCTGGACAGTACCCATGAGGCACAGGGTCAAGACTGATTTGCATATAGCTGGGTCTGAACTGAGGTGACGAAGTGAGCTAACAAATGATGATGGATTCAACCCAGAACTGTGACTGGGGGTGAGTGTCTGAATAGTTTCAGCGCTCCATCCATCATCCCCTTGTTTTTGCTTTATTCTCCATAAATTGGCAGTGTACGCCCAGATGTGGGTCCCTTGCTCACTTTGCCACTGGATGCAAGCTAGCCTGGCTGATGAGGGGAGTTACCCCGAAATCGGTCCCAAGATGCTTGTTTCCAGTTCAGGGAAGAACTGGCTTGGCAGTTTGGGTTGGACTGTTCCCATGTGGCTCAGGGTCAAGACTGATTTGCATATAGCTGGGTCTGAACTGAGGTGGCGAAATGAGTTAAAGAATGATGATGGATTCAACCCAGATCTGTGACTGGGGGTGGGTGTCTGAAAAGTTTCAGCGCTCTGTCCATTATCTCCTTGTGTTTGCTTTGTTCGCCCTAAGTTGGCAGGGTATGCCCAGACGTGGGTCCCTTGCTCACTTTTCCACTGGATTCAAGTGAGCCTGGCTGAGGAAGGGTGTTACCCCAAACCGGTCCCAGGATGCTTGTTTCCAGTTCAGGGAAGACCTGGCTTGGCAGTTCAGGCTGGACTGTTCCCATGAGGCACAGGGTCAAGACTGATGTGCATACAGCTGGGTCTGAACTTAGGTGGGGAGGTGAGCTAAAGAATAATGATGAGTTCAACCCAGATCTGTGACTGAGGGTGAGTGTCTGAAAAATTTCAGCGCTCCGTCCATCATCTCCTTGTGTCTGCTTTGTTAACCCTAAGTTGGCAGGGTATGCCCAGATGTGGGTCCCTTGCTCACTTTGCCACTGGATTCAAGCTAGCGTGGTTGAGGAGGAGTGTTACCCGAAACCGGTTACAGGATGCTTATTTCCAGTTCAGGGAAGACTTGGCTTGGCAGTTTGGGCTTGACTGCTCCCATGAGGCACAGGGTCCAGACTGATTTGCATATAGCTGGGTCTGAACTGAGGTGGCAAAGTGAGCTAAAGAATGATGATGGATTCAACCCAGATCTGTGACTGGGGCTGAGTGTCTGAAAAGTTTCAGCGCTCCATCCATCATCTCCTTGTGTTTGATTTGTTCGCCCTAAGTTGGCAGGGTATGCCCAGACATGGGCCCTCTTGCTCACTTTGCCACTTGATTCAAGCTAGCCTGGCTGATGAGGGGCGTCTCCCTGAAAACAGTTTAAGTATGCTTGTTTCAGGTCTAGGGAAGACCTGGCTTGGCAGTCCAGGCTGGACTGTTCCCATGAGGCACAGGGTCAAGACTGATTTGCATATAGCTGGGTCTGCACTGTGGTGGCAAAGTGAGCTAAAGAACGATGATGGATTTAACCCATATTTGTGATTGGGGGTAAGTGTCTGAAAAGTTTCAGCGCTCCATCCATCATCTCCTTGTGTTTGATTTGTTCGCCCTAAGTTGGCAGGGTATGCCCAGACATGGGCCCCTTGCTCACTTTGCCACTTGAGTCAAGCTAGCCTGGCTGATGAGGGGCGTTACCCTGAAAACAGTCTAAGTATGCTTGTTTACGGTCCAGGGAAGACCTGACTTGACAGTTCAGGCTGGACAGTTCCCATGAGGCACAGGATCAAGACTGATTTGCATATAGCTGGGTCTGAACTAAGGTGGCGAAGTGAGCTAAGAAATGATGATGGATTCAACCCAGATCTGTGACTGGGGATAAGTGTCTGAATAGTTTCAGCGCTCCGTCCATCATCGCCTTGCTTTTGCTTTGTTCTCCCTAAATTGACAGGGTATGCCCAGACGTGGGTCCCATGCTCACTTTGCCACTGGATTCAAGCTAGCCTGGCTGATGAGGGGTGTTACCCTGAAACCGGTTCCAAAATGCTTGTTTCCGGTTCAGGAAAGACCTGGCATGGCAGTTCGGGCTGGACTGTTCCCGTGAAGCACAGGGTCAAGACTGATTTGCATATAGCTGGGTCTCAACTGAGGTGGCGAAGTGAGCTAAAGAATGATGATGGATTCAACCCAGATCTGTGACTGGGGGTGAGTGTCTGAAAAGGTTCAGCGCTCCGTCCATCATCTCCTTGTGTTTGCTTTGTGCGCCCTAAGTTGGCAGGGTATGCCCAATCGTGGGTCCCTTACACACTTTGCCACTGGATTCAAGTGAGCCTGGCTGAGGAAGGGTGTTACCCCAAACCGGTCCCAGGATGCTTGTTTCCAGTTCAGGGAAGACCTGGCTTGGCAGTTCAGGCTGGACTGTTCCCATGAGGCACAGGGTCAAGACTGATGTGCATACAGCTGGGTCTGAACTTAGGTGGGGAGGTGAGCTAAAGAATAATGATGAGTTCAACCCAGATCTGTGACTGAGGGTGAGTGTCTGAAAAATTTCAGCGCTCCGTCCATCATCTCCTTGTGTCTGCTTTGTTAACCCTAAGTTGGCAGGGTATGCCCAGATGTGGGTCCCTTGCTCACTTTGCCACTGGATTCAAGCTAGCGTGGTTGAGGAGGAGTGTTACCCGAAACCGGTTACAGGATGCTTATTTCCAGTTCAGGGAAGACTTGGCTTGGCAGTTTGGGCTTGACTGCTCCCATGAGGCACAGGGTCAAGACTGATTTGCATATAGCTGGGTCTGAACTGAGGTGGCAAAGTGAGCTAAAGAATGATGATGGATTCAACCCAGATCTGTGACTGGGGCTGAGTGTCTGAAAAGTTTCAGCGCTCCATCCATCATCTCCTTGTGTTTGATTTGTTCGCCCTAAGTTGGCAGGGTATGCCCAGACATGGGCCCTCTTGCTCACTTTGCCACTTGATTCAAGCTAGCCTGGCTGATGAGGGGCGTCTCCCTGAAAACAGTTTAAGTATGCTTGTTTCAGGTCTAGGGAAGACCTGGCTTGGCAGTCCAGGCTGGACTGTTCCCATGAGGCACAGGGTCAAGACTGATTTGCATATAGCTGGGTCTGCACTGTGGTGGCAAAGTGAGCTAAAGAACGATGATGGATTTAACCCATATTTGTGATTGGGGGTAAGTGTCTGAAAAGTTTCAGCGCTCCATCCATCATCTCCTTGTGTTTGATTTGTTCGCCCTAAGTTGGCAGGGTATGCCCAGACATGGGCCCCTTGCTCACTTTGCCACTTGAGTCAAGCTAGCCTGGCTGATGAGGGGCGTTACCCTGAAAACAGTCTAAGTATGCTTGTTTACGGTCCAGGGAAGACCTGACTTGACAGTTCAGGCTGGACAGTTCCCATGAGGCACAGGATCAAGACTGATTTGCATATAGCTGGGTCTGAACTAAGGTGGCGAAGTGAGCTAAGAAATGATGATGGATTCAACCCAGATCTGTGACTGGGGATAAGTGTCTGAATAGTTTCAGCGCTCCGTCCATCATCGCCTTGCTTTTGCTTTGTTCTCCCTAAATTGACAGGGTATGCCCAGACGTGGGTCCCATGCTCACTTTGCCACTGGATTCAAGCTAGCCTGGCTGATGAGGGGTGTTACCCTGAAACCGGTTCCAAAATGCTTGTTTCCGGTTCAGGAAAGACCTGGCATGGCAGTTCGGGCTGGACTGTTCCCGTGAAGCACAGGGTCAAGACTGATTTGCATATAGCTGGGTCTCAACTGAGGTGGCGAAGTGAGCTAAAGAATGATGATGGATTCAACCCAGATCTGTGACTGGGGGTGAGTGTCTGAAAAGGTTCAGCGCTCCGTCCATCATCTCCTTGTGTTTGCTTTGTGCGCCCTAAGTTGGCAGGGTATGCCCAATCGTGGGTCCCTTACACACTTTGCCACTGGATTCAAGCTAGCCTGGCTGAGGAGGGATGTTACCCTGAAACCAGTCTGAGTATGCTTGTTTCCGGTCAAGGGAAGACCTGGCTTGGCAGTTCAGGCTGGACTATTCCCATTAGGCACAGGGTCAAGACTGATTTGCATATAGCTGTGTCTGAACTGCCGTGGCAAAGTGAGCTAAGGAACGATGATGGATTCAACCCAGATCTGTGACTGGGGGTGCGAGTCTGAAAAGTTTCAGCTCTCCGTCCATCATCTCCTTGTGTTTGCTTTGTGCGCCCTAAGTTGGCAGGGTATGCCCAGACATGGGTCCCTTGCTCACTTTGCCACTGGATTCCTGGCTGTGGAGGGGTGTTACCCCGAAATCGGTCCCAGGATGCTTGTTTCCAGTTCAGGGAAGACCTGGCTTGGCAGTCGGGTTGGACTGTTCCCATGAGGCACAGGGTCAAGACTGATGTGCATACAGCTGGGTCTGAACTTAAGTGGGGAGGTGAGCTAAAGAATAATGATGAGTTCAACCCAGATCTGTGACTGAGGGTGAGTGTCTGAAAAATTTCAGCGCTCCGTCCATCATCTCCTTGTGTCTGCTTTGTTAACCCTAAGTTGGCAGGGTATGCCCAGATGTGGGTCCCTTGCTCACTTTGCCACTGGATTCAAGCTAGCGTGGTTGAGGAGGAGTGTTACCCGAAACCGGTTACAGGATGCTTATTTCCAGTTCAGGGAAGACTTGGCTTGGCAGTTTGGGCTTGACTGCTCCCATGAGGCACAGGGTCAAGACTGATTTGCATATAGCTGGGTCTGAACTGAGGTGGCAAAAAGAGCTAAAGAATGATGATGGATTCAACCCAGATCTGTGACTGGGGCTGAGTGTCTGAAAAGTTTCAGCGCTCCATCCATCATCTCCTTGTGTTTGATTTGTTCGCCCTAAGTTGGCAGGGTATGCCCAGACATGGGCCCTCTTGCTCACTTTGCCACTTGATTCAAGCTAGCCTGGCTGATGAGGGGCGTCTCCCTGAAAACAGTTTAAGTATGCTTGTTTCAGGTCTAGGGAAGACCTGGCTTGGCAGTCCAGGCTGGACTGTTCCCATGAGGCACAGGGTCAAGACTGATTTGCATATAGCTGGGTCTGCACTGTGGTGGCAAAGTGAGCTAAAGAACGATGATGGATTTAACCCAGATCTGTGACTGGGGGTGGGTGTCTGAAAAGTTTCAGCGCTCTGTCCATTATCTCCTTGTGTTTGCTTTGTTCGCCCTAAGTTGGCAGGGTATGCCCAGACGTGGGTCCCTTGCTCACTTTTCCACTGGATTCAAGTGAGCCTGGCTGAGGAAGGGTGTTACCCCAAACCGGTCCCAGGATGCTTGTTTCCAGTTCAGGGAAGACCTGGCTGGCAGTTCAGGCTGGACTGTTCCCATGAGGCACAGGGTCAAGACTGATGTGCATACAGCTGGGTCTGAACTTAGGTGGGGAGGTGAGCTAAAGAATAATGATGAGTTCAACCCAGATCTGTGACTGAGGGTGAGTGTCTGAAAAATGTCAGCGCTCCGTCCATCATCTCCTTGTGTCTGCTTTGTTAACCCTAAGTTGGCAGGGTATGCCCAGATGTGGGTCCCTTGCTCACTTTGCCACTGGATTCAAGCTAGCGTGGTTGAGGAGGAGTGTTACCCGAAACCGGTTACAGGATGCTTATTTCCAGTTCAGGGAAGACCTGGCTTGGCAGTTCAGGCTGGACTGTTCCCATGAGGCACAGGGTCAAGACTGATGTGCATACAGCTGGGTCTGAACTTAGGTGGGGAGGTGAGCTAAAGAATAATGATGAGTTCAACCCAGATCTGTGACTGAGGGTGAGTGTCTGAAAAATTTCAGCGCTCCGTCCATCATCTCCTTGTGTCTGCTTTGTTAACCCTAAGTTGTCAGGGTATGCCCAGATGTGGGTCCCTTGCTCACTTTGCCACTGGATTCAAGCTAGCGTGGTTGAGGAGGAGTGTTACCCGAAACCGGTTACAGGATGCTTATTTCCAGTTCAGGGAAGACTTGGCTTGGCAGTTTGGGCTTGACTGCTCCCATGAGGCACAGGGTCAAGACTGATTTGCATATAGCTGGGTCTGAACTGAGGTGGCAAAGTGAGCTAAAGAATGATGATGGATTCAACCCAGATCTGTGACTGGGGCTGAGTGTCTGAAAAGTTTCAGCGCTCCATCCATCATCTCCTTGTGTTTGATTTGTTCGCCCTAAGTTGGCAGGGTATGTCCAGACATGGGCCCTCTTGCTCACTTTGCCACTTGATTCAAGCTAGCCTGGCTGATGAGGGGCGTCTCCCTGAAAACAGTTTAAGTATGCTTGTTTCACGTCTAGGGAAGACCTGGCTTGGCAGTCCAGGCTGGACTGTTCCCATGAGGCACAGGGTCAAGACTGATTTGCATATAGCTGGGTCTGCACTGTGGTGGCAAAGTGAGCTAAAGAACGATGATGGATTTAACCCATATTTGTGATTGGGGGTAAGTGTCTGAAAAGTTTCAGCGCTCCATCCATCATCTCCTTGTGTTTGATTTGTTCGCCCTAAGTTGGCAGGGTATGCCCAGACATGGGCCCCTTGCTCACTTTGCCACTTGAGTCAAGCTAGCCTGGCTGATGAGGGGCGTTACCCTGAAAACAGTCTAAGTATGCTTGTTTACGGTCCAGGGAAGACCTGACTTGACAGTTCAGGCTGGACAGTTCCCATGAGGCACAGGATCAAGACTGATTTGCATATAGCTGGGTCTGAACTAAGGTGGCGAAGTGAGCTAAGAAATGATGATGGATTCAACCCAGATCTGTGACTGGGGATAAGTGTCTGAATAGTTTCAGCGCTCCGTCCATCATCGCCTTGCTTTTGCTTTGTTCTCCCTAAATTGACAGGGTATGCCCAGACGTGGGTCCCATGCTCACTTTGCCACTGGATTCAAGCTAGCCTGGCTGATGAGGGGTGTTACCCTGAAACCGGTTCCAAAATGCTTGTTTCCGGTTCAGGAAAGACCTGGCATGGCAGTTCGGGCTGGACTGTTCCCGTGAAGCACAGGGTCAAGACTGATTTGCATATAGCTGGGTCTCAACTGAGGTGGCGAAGTGAGCTAAAGAATGATGATGGATTCAACCCAGATCTGTGACTGGGGGTGAGTGTCTGAAAAGGTTCAGCGCTCCGTCCATCATCTCCTTGTGTTTGCTTTGTGCGCCCTAAGTTGGCAGGGTATGCCCAATCGTGGGTCCCTTACACACTTTGCCACTGGATTCAAGCTAGCCTGGCTGAGGAGGGATGTTACCCTGAAACCAGTCTGAGTATGCTTGTTTCCGGTCAAGGGAAGACCTGGCTTGGCAGTTCAGGCTGGACTATTCCCATTAGGCACAGGGTCAAGACTGATTTGCATATAGCTGTGTCTGAACTGCCGTGGCAAAGTGAGCTAAGGAACGATGATGGATTCAACCCAGATCTGTGACTGGGGGTGCGAGTCTGAAAAGTTTCAGCTCTCCGTCCATCATCTCCTTGTGTTTGCTTTGTGCGCCCTAAGTTGGCAGGGTATGCCCAGACATGGGTCCCTTGCTCACTTTGCCACTGGATTCCTGGCTGTGGAGGGGTGTTACCCCGAAATCGGTCCCAGGATGCTTGTTTCCAGTTCAGGGAAGACCTGGCTTGGCAGTCGGGTTGGACTGTTTCCATGAGCCACAGGGTCAAGACTGATTTGCATATAGCTGGCTCTGAACTGAGGCGGCAAAGTGAGCTAAAGAATGATGATGGATTCAACCCAGATCTGTGACTGGGGGGTGAGTGTCTGAAAAGTTTCAGCGCTCCGTCCATCATTTCCTTGTGTTTGCTTTGCTCTATTAATGCCCATATGTCCAATGTTGAGAGATCAAAACTGAAACTGAAAGTCCCAAATATTTATATGTAAAAAATTGGGTTACTGGTTGACAGCGTTTTTGAGCCCTGGTCAGCAGCAACCACACTCCTTGTCGAGGTAAGGCACAAGCAAACACCAAAATAACCTGTTCTCAACCCACGTGGTAGCTTGGCACAGAGCAGTCAGGCTTAACTCAGAGGCAATGTGTACAGTATTTGTGCAACACTTCTCACAGTAGCACAGTGACAACGCACCAGAAAGGGAACCCACAACAGAGTTAGAAAGATTTAAGGTTTTTAATAAATAAAGCAAGACCAAAATGGCAAAAATCCAATTAGTAGAACCGGAGATATTGAATTTTAAAGTTTTTAGAGAAAATAGCACCAAAAGGCGAAAAGTGCCAACTGTGGAAAACTGGTCACACCAGACCAGAACAATGTCACAAGTTCCGGCCGACCATAATTTAGCACGGGCAGCTACAAGAACCCAGTTCGGCTCGCTGAACAGAGTACTTTAAATGCTGGCTTGCAGAGTGCTGCATGGATCAACATCTAAGATGCGTCACTCTCAGCACCAGTGCCACTAAGTCTGTTCCCCGACATTCATGGACACTCTCTGGTCGTACATTGGTGGCGTCTGAGTCTATGGACTAGGGGCTAGTTTTCATCCTCATGTAACTGATACCGAATTGGTGGTGAAAACGAGGCTGTCGCTTTCCACTTCATCATTTGCAGCTTCCTGATAACATCAGACCTTCTGCATCATGCCCTGGAGGACACCTTCCTCTGTCCCCCGCAAGCCCCTGCTACATTCACCTTCGATATCGATGAGGACCCGCTCACTGCACATGGACCTACCTCAGTGTACCCCAAGTCACCGTCCCGTGGCAGGGTGCCTTTGCTGGCTGCTGAGCATCTGGGGCCACTAACTCTGTGCTGGTCAGGTCTGGGACCCCTTCTTCTGAGATATTGGATGGTCTCTGAGGCGATGGCCTTAGGGTCATCAACGCCATGTGTCTGTGGCCCTGCGCTGTCCGCTGCCTCCAGCCTCAACTGCAGTCAACCAGGGCTCACACATCAAATCGAGTCCTGACCGGGCCGGACGTTGCATCACAGCAGGAGGCCCACACCACCACCGCCAGGACCACCTCCAACCGCCATCTGCCAAAGTCAAAACGGTGGTCCTGACAGACTTACGGAGTTACTCACACTTGTCGTGGATGCCAACGTCAGACTGATACCCTGCTCAGCACTCCAGGTGCCACTGACTCAGTGCACCGCAAGCCATCGTCCGTTACTGATTGAGTTTTTTGCTGTGGAGAGGTTGCGCAGCAATGTCACCTCAAGCAGTGTGGGAGACCTGGGACGTTGATGAGGAAGATGATGCATGTCTAACACACCCCACTGCATCTGCATCAGGAATATCTCGAAGGGACACAATCCGAGACTTTTTCTTCACATGGTCGTGCTCAGCTGTAGTGCCCCAACCTCAGTGCACTGCAACTCACGGACACTTCTGTTTGCAAGTTGGGTGTCCTCTGGACTTTCTCCGGCTCCCTCCATGTTGCTCAGCAGTTGACTCTGTTATGCAGGTGTTTTCAGTTTCCGTTGCACTGATGTCCACAGTTCAAGTGGTTGCCAGCACCAAGCACTCCGTGCGGGCTGGCTTACACTCACCTCACACACATCCAGCACAGGCGTCACTCTACATGTGGCCCTGCCAATAAAGGGGCCGGGCGCACTTGCCCGTAGCCAGTTCAACATAATATCTGCATGTGTCCCTGTGGTCTTGTTGTATGCATGAGGGCCCTGGGCCCTACGACATTACATTGTGCTGTGTACAGCGGTTGCAGACATGTCACCGCAGGCAGCGGGTTAGAGCTGGAACATGTAGCTTTGTCGTCTCCCACTAAATTCGTAAGGGGAGTGGCCTGGGCAGTCATACGCAGAGCCACCGTGGGTGTGTGACTGCTATTTGCATGCCCCTGGACGTGGTTCTGTACGGTGAATGTGCATCTGCATGTGTCTCTATGGCAGTGTGGGTCTCCTTTGTGGGGTGTAGGTGGTCCCTGGAGGGAAATAGACACCAACGTATGTGATCTAGTTCACCTTCCATGGGTTCGGACCCCACCCACACCTGTTCGGCCACCTCCTTTTGGCGTGCTGACACATGGCATTGGGGTGCCATGTGTGGGTGGGTAAAGTGTTGTGAGCCAGCTGTGCTTGCGGATGCTTCCTGCTGTGTGGTCTGTTGCAGGCTCTGTGTTCTCTTCTAAGTAACTTGGCTGCCCGGGTCCTGGTGGTGAGTTGTGTGGGATGTCCATGGGCTGTTGTAGGGCGTCGGTGTCGAAGGTGTGGTGGTCCTCTCTGGCATCACAAATGTGTTGTCTTCTTTGCTCTGGTGGAGGTGTTGTGTGCCCCTCTGTAATGTGAAGGGGAGATGCATGTTGACATTGTGTTGACATGTATGTTGGCGCATTGTTCTGGTTTACATGCAGACTGTATGACAATGTACATTTTGACTGTTTGAGAGGTGCTGAATACTGCTGTGGGACAGTGTACATTTGGACTACATGACAGATGTGAGGTCGTACGCGTACATTTCCATTTCACAGTTTCCTGCTCTGTCAGATGTAGTAGGCAGGTTTCTGTGCATGTGCGGAGCCAGTTGTGTCCTCTGTTCTGCAATGTCGGCTTTGGGCATTGTACCATGTTGTCGTCAATGTGGTGTGCTGTTCTTGCTATGTGTGTGTGCTGCAGGGTGCCAAGGGGATCAGGGACATGATCCTGGGTAATTGTGGGTGTGCAGTGTGCTACACCTCGTTGTGCATGTGTGTCATTGTGCCCATCTCCCCCCGTCCCCCCAGTCCCTGGTCATTACTCACCCTGTTGATGTTGTGTCAGGTCCTCTCAAGCTGTGTCTGTACTCCCTACTCCTTGCATCGTCTCCACACTGATGACTGTGGCCTCGGTTTCCTCCAGCTCCTCTTGTGGCATAGGACTGCCACCTCCTGTCGCCGTTGCAGCCTTCCTGTTGGCAGCGGGTTTGTGCCTGGCTTAGGTTGTCACATCATGCCAGCGCCTCTTGGCCTCCTCGATTGGCCTCCTCGGCACTCCGACTGCATTCCAGGTGGTCTACTTGTGGGTCAATTGATGGTAGTGTTCTGTCACCTCCGTGACGCTGATCTGGTTTTGCTGCAGACTGCACCCCATCTTCCTCTCCCTCTTCTCCTCGGCCGTCCCCGTTGTTCCTTGCTGGTGGTCTTTCGGGGTTGTGGGGTTTGCGTTGGCCTCTGCGCTCGGTCAGGGTGCATCCATGTTGCTTCGTGCTTTTGCTTGTTTCTGTGGTTTTTATGGTGTATTTTCCCGCCAGACTCGTAGTATTTGCAGGCCTGTGGCTGGTTTTCCCTACTTTTTGTACCGCGATTGGCCTCATCACATGATTTTCTGCGTTTGCGTTTCGCATTTTTGCGGCATGACATTGATTTTAACGCTGACATTTGACACGTTATCCTGTGACTATTTGCATGCTACTGCTACGTTTTGAATACTTGGTTGGCACGGTGTAATTTTCCCGCAACAGGCTGTGATGTTGAGAGTTGCGTTAAGTTACTCTTGCAGTAGTTATCACACGTTCTTTTGAATATACCCCTTAGTGTTTGTGTATAACGCTGGAGGAAGCACCATTCGGCAGCTGCTGCAGTTATAACTCCATCAGCTTTTCCGAGAATGGACACTACCGTCCAAGCATTGCAACAGAAATGCTTCTTTTCTTTAGCAATGTAAGGATATCTGATGGGATTGAAGGAGTATGTGATCAGTTCACCAGCTATTGCCCAGTAAGTAGTCCATTTCCTGAAAGACAATGCATTTTTCTGACATGAAGTACAAATATCTAAAAAATTATATTTGCACCGACCTTCTGGTGCGAAAATGCAATTTTTGCTCCAGTTAGTTAATGTAAATATCAGTGAGAAATACCCCTAGTGTATAAGCCTTTTACATTTAAATAAGACATAGGAACATTCTGGATTCAGCAACAAAATGTACGTATTTGCTACAGTCTAATTCATGAAGCAAAGGTGTGCATATGTATGACAGGGAACAGTTATAGTTTATTTGTCTGCCAAATTTCAATATAATGAAAAAAACTTTTAAAGGCTAGCCACACTAACATGAACAAGCATTGGCATAGCGAATAGGTCTCGCCTTTGGGACCTTATGTGTTTAGCCATGCAACTGTTGATGTTGCACCAAGGATATTGTGCTGCATAATTAAATACTTATAAGGTACCAAAGGCAAGACCTATTGGCTATGCCAATGCTTGTTTCTGTTTGTTTACAGATTGAACTCTGATCGGTAAACAAAAGGAAAATAAGTGCTTGTGTCCTTTTGTAGGCGCATGCATGCTTGGTTGAATATGGCAGGCTTTTTTTTCTCTTTCGGAGCCATTCTGGACAGCATCGGGGATGCTGTGCAGCATGGATAAAACCATTGGCAAAGCCAGTAAGTCCTAAAGGCAAGACCTGTTGGGTTTGCTAGTGCTTGTTTCCCCAGAACATTCGGTCAGCTAGTCAGATTGAAATGCGGTTGATGGGTTTTATTTTTGGGCTCTCTAATGCTCCTCGAAGCGTCACACAGGATGCTCTAGTGTCTCCCAGACTTTTCAGTGTGTACTGCACAGGTGTCCAACTTGGACCCTGAAGGAGTGAATCCATTTCCGATTTTCAGCCCCAGACTATGTAAATCATTCCAATTTAAATTCATTGTATGGAAATATGTCTCATGTTGTTAAGTTGTTCACACGGTATGAAGCCAGTTATGCCAAAGCCTTTCAGTGACAAAAGCATAATGAAACACATACTTAAACCATGCGAAGAAGCAAACGAAAGAATTGCATTGATTGTAGCACAGATCTGCTTGAACGCTTTTCATAGTTGACTTAGTATATTTAAAAAAAAACAAAAAACGAATTTACATGTTGGCTTGTACACAGTGTACAAGTTCTTTGTTGCAGGAAGAACAGTATTCTGTAACACAACCCCACCTCCACAAAACCACATCTCATGGGAATCTCTGACCTCTTGGTCAACGAATCTTGGGGAAACGCTTCTTTCTCGGCACAAAATTTATGTCTCTGAAGAGCATGGCCGAAGCAAGTGGAAGCTTATCACAAGGCTGCAGAAGTGGCCAACGTAGTAGTTGGGTAAAGCAAAAAAAGACCATAACAAACACAACCAGGCCACAAAAACATATACAGTATGCAACGTTTACTGGCATAAGCTCAGATTTTCACTCTACCATGTGATTTGTACAAAGAAGGCCCCGTGTTTACTGGCATCATCTCAGATTTTCACTCTACCATGTGATTTGTACAAAGAAGGCCCCGTTCCATATTATAGCTCTGCCAGCCTTCACGTAAAAAACAAGCTCACGCGGCAGCAGGGGGAGGTGGGGGGCCTTCGCGATTCACTTGCGGGAGCGATAATTGCTACCAGATGGTGGCGCTCGCTCCCGCAAGTGAATCTCCACACGTGCACGCGTTGCCATTGAAGGCAATGGAACGCGTGCACGGTTGTGGGTGAAAAAGGGGACCGATGGCTAAAGGTCTCCTCCTATGTAACGCATGCGAGCTACGTAGGCGAGACCTAAAAAGGGAATAAATAGCTATTATTGTGCATATAAACAGCACACCTGCGAAATTAACCTTTGTAGTCATTACTATGGGTGGATAGGTATCCCATATTCCTTTGCACTTTACGAAATTACACATTTTTGTGATTTTGTCCCGCAAAATCTCTCCTTGCAGGAAAATTGTCTTGCAAAATGGTAACTCCTGGTGAGTTGTCATTTTACAGACATATTCAGTTGAAAATGAAACATATTTTTATCAGCAAAAACATGTTTACAAAACTTCATGGAGTGCACAGATGCATGCTTTGCTGGCCCATGGTTCTGGTTACCCATTTCACTGAATCTTGTTTTACCAGCTCCGGTATGCTGAAAGGGTGAGTCTGCCCTACAAGAGTTTGAAGCTGTGACCTGTAGAGCTTTGTGCTGGAGCTCAACTCACTAAACAAGATAGAACAGCAGCCCATTTGTAATTTGAATTGCGTTCCATAACAGCCCTGCCACCCTGATGTCTTTAGCTATCTTGTTTTTTTTGCTTACAGCTGTATAGTTAGGGGCCTATTTACATATTTGTCACGCAGTGCAGCGCAGTCCAATATAGCGCAGCGCAGTGTAGCGCAGCACAGCAAGTCACCTTGCTGTGCTGCTCTACGTGACAGGGAAAGAGCAGGAATGCATTCCTGCCCTTCCCCCTGCACTGGCGCCCTTTTGGCAGCCTAGTGTCAGCACCATGGGGCAAAGGGTGCCTGCGTTGTAAGCAGGATTCTTTTTGTGCAGGAAGGGACACCTTCATGAACGAAAACAATCCTGAGAGGTACTTTCCTCTTTCTATGTGTGCTGCAGAATACAGCAAACACAGAAAGGGGAAATAAAGATATTTCTCTCCTCGCCTGGGAAGGCGTATCTTTTTGGCTCATTCCCAGGTCTACCAGTTCTAGTAGATCAGGAATGCATCAAAAACTATGAAAGTTGCATGGGGACCCCCATGCTACGCCCATGGAACACCTTCCCAGGGCATAGTAAGGCAACACAGCGATTTAGGCTGCGTTGCCTTAATAAATCTTACTTAAGGTTTGCGTCATGCATGTACCTCGTTGCGAGGTACAAACGCTACGCAAAGCATGTGTAAATAGGTCCCTTAGTTTCCTGACAGACAGGCTTTTGCAGCCCATGACTGCCATTAGTCCACTGAACTGTAAGAGTTCAGGCACAGAAGAGGAAAACACCAGCAAGACGAGCAGAGAGCTGAGAAACAGAGCTATGAAACAAAGGTCGGCGGCTGGCAATGAGCCCTGGTTCCTCCCAGCCCCCACTCTCCCAGTGTCCTGCGGTTTTTGCCAAATTCCACTCTTTCAAACATTCACTTGCCGGTGTAGCGGGCTGTAGTTTGTAAACCACACACTATAAAACAGCTGAGAAATGTTTTGGGACGATAACACAGAAATTGGGTATGAGGAGCTGTTTAATAATAGACTATGAATTATTTTTACAAACTCTAAAACCGAAGACATTGGCAGCATGCCCTATAGATCGAATTAAGTTCGATTTGATTTGGGTTTTACCGGTGATGCTCCGAGAACAGTCGATTCTCCTGGGGGGCTCTCGTGGTCTAATTCCGAGACATTGGTGGTTTCTTTATTATATCTCAGCTATGGATATTTTTCACTACCAGACCAGGGGGCGGGATGCCATTGTCTTTGCTTGTTCATGGGCCCACAGCATCCTTTCTCTGCCGCTGCCCAGATGAGAGAGACATGTCAGTTCTAGCTCCTCAAGTTGTGCCAAAGACGACAAGGAGCAATGCCAAGCTGACGCCCAGCAATGTATCGCCCTCTCCATGGAGGGAAGCAGGATCGAGCAAAAAGAAGTGTTTTTCTCTACACTGGATGGCACGTTTACGACCCTTCCTTGAAGGGCTGTACATCTCCTCTGCCCTCCCAGCCACACCCTCACATTCCAAGCCTCAGAGTCTGGGGTGAATCTTCGGATTTTTCACCTTCCTCAAGGTTACAATCCCTTCAGATGATACAGTTACTGGCCCTGGGGGATGGGGTCGATGCAGAATCGTGAAGGTTTGGGGAGGGGAGCGGCATGCCCCCTCCCTAAAAATAATCTATCAGCCCCAGGGAATAGGGTGTTACGGTGAACATAAATTAGCAATGTAAAAGCCAGGAGTTATTGTCTCATTTCCAATCTGAAGCCATGTGATGGGATGGGGCTCACAGCGACCACTTTAATACATTGGATTACATCACCAAAGTCATGCACTATTGTATCCTGCCAACTGTTTTCTGTATAGTTTACTGCATCTCATACATTATTTGATTAGATGCTTAGGGGTCCCTGTTTATTTTATTTATCAATCACAATATGTAAATATGATCTTAACAATTGTATCTATAAGTGCTTTACTATTGAAATGAGTACAAAAAATTATATATAAATATACACACACACACAAGTACGTTTTTACGTACAACAGCACCTGAAAATGTGAATTTCTAACTTTCCATGGTTGCTCATATGGAACTTTATGCAATACAATTTTTATTATTTTCCTTTATACATGTGTATCCTTTCTATGTAGTTCTGTATCTACATATTCTTTACTGTACTCCTACTGCACAAAGAATGAAAGAAGAAAAAAATCATTCAACATCCTCCAAAGCACTACTGTTAGTCTCATCCGAACTCCAGTCTGACTAATCCCAAACCTCATTCTACTACTTTGAACTCCCTAAGATCCTTTCTTGCCTCTTTCCTTATATATCCCTCCTTAACTCACCCCAACCACAGTCTTCTACTACAATCTTCCATGTAACCCTTTCTAGACTCTTCCCTATCCCTCTCTGACTCACCCCAGGCCATATTGTACTACTCTGAACTCCAAAAGAACACTTAGACTTTTTCCTCCTGTATTCCTCCTTTGACTCTTCCTAAATCTCATTTTACTACAATGATACCCCTAATAATCTTTACTATACTCTTCCCTCCTCTATTTCGTTTGATTCATCACAAACCTTATCTAACTAAAATGATCTCCCAAATAACATTATCTTGATTCTTCCCTTCTCTATCTCTTCTTTATCGTATTCAATACAACTAACAGACTGACATGTCCTCAGCTCAAATTAACAATTTATATTTATATGTCCACCACTAATCCTTTGGGTTCTGGAGTAGTGTACTACTCACCAAAAAGTGCTTCAATGCCTCGTTAGGGGTGGTAAGTGCTACATAAATGCATTACAACACAATACAAAAGTAATAGATCATAAGCTATAAGGGGTATTAAGGGAAAGCTTACTAGTTGCATTTTCCTTGAAGCACTGTGATTGGTAGCTCATATCTAGGTCTGACACTTTCGGGTAATGTTCGCGCTATATAAAATAGCGTTAAATAAATAAATAAATAAAATAAATGTGACCTTCTGTTTAGCTTCCTGTAGCATTTTGTGACATATCTCATCTTCAGTGTGTGTATGTATATATTTACACACACACATATATAAATATATATATTACCTACTGGCGGTCGCCAGTAGGTAGTTATAGTTAGGGCCTGGTTTCCATAGGAAAAGCGTTTTTTCTTTTCCCAATAACTTTGGCGCCGGTTGACGAATCTTCACAAAATTTTCAAAACTAGTGGCCCGCTCTGGTCAGCTTCTGTCATGAAAGTTTTGGGGTGATTCCTAAAGCGGGGGCCGAGCAAAAAGGGGGGTCCCAAACACCCCTTGTTAATTTCGATATGAAACTTTAGACAAAGCTACAGCCCGAACTGCTGAACAGAATGACACCAAATTTGGTAAAAAGGTAGGTCTTGGTTCAAAAAGAGCCCTATTATTTTAAATTGTGTAAATCCGTTCAATAGTTCCTGTGAAATTAGAAAAAGAAAAAGTTTCGATTTCTGAGCACCGAGGAGGGTTCGCGAACCATCCGGGACACGAGCTTCACTCTGATTGGCTGCCAACACTCCAAGCCAGGAAGTGTGTTAAAATCTGGTTTGCGATGTCAACATAATCGGCGCCACCTTGTCCCCTCACAGGCCCGTACGCTCACTTAAGCAGTAGCCATTTTGAAAGCGCCATGGCCCCTCTGCCCCTCGCCGATCACCAGCGCGTTCTCTTGGCGCTGCGAACACCCCCCCCGCTCTCTCGTGCATTGACCATACACCCCTCCCCAGCGCGACCCTACCTCGGAAGCGAAAAACCCCCCCCGGGGGCCAGCACCTCCCCGTCCTTTGATGAACCCCCTTCCTCTGCCCTGCTCCGCTCCCAAACCACCACCTAGTCCTGCAGCTGCCATTTATTGGCCCCCTTCCTGTAAGCAGTTGCCCCGATTCAAAGGATCTCCGACTAAATCAAAGGCCTCCCACCCCGTGCGATCCGATCAGATACCCCGTTCCGGGAATCGACAGAATATCCTGCTGTGGAATAGCCATCACTTACTGTAGATATGTGTGGGAACGAGCTTGAAGTGGGTATTCCAAGGATGTCTTTCCGTACATCAAAGTCTCAACAAGAATGTGTCACGTGTAATAAAGCAATAAACCTGTGTATAAGAGGCCAGGCCTCAGAGATGTGGTTAGAGCACCTCCCGAAGACATTCTGTGTGCATGTCCGAAATGACAGGCTCTCCTCATGAGAAATAAACCCTGTTTCCTGCCTTCCAGTCTCCGGCGCCTGCCTCTTTTGTTGGTTAATCATCGAATGGTATAAGAGGCGATTACCGCCGGGCAATACTTGAAAGGTTATCGACTGAAACTGCCGCTACCATTTAACAAGTGTTGGCAGCCATCTTGTGACTCGGTAACCGAGTCACAAGAAAGAGGGCGAAAAAGATGAAAAACAAGAAAAGGGGGCAGGGTAGAAACACCCTGACCCCCTAGGCCTGCTCAGGGGGTCCCACAAGGGCCCCCAGGGCCCAAAAAACTATTTTTCTTTTATAATTTCGGCGGAATTTCCGTTGGGGTCGCGAATCCCACCAAAATTGTTTAAAAAATGAAGCGCGGGCTCCCGCGCTTCATTTTAATGAGGCCCCATGGGTGAACCAAGTCCTAGGGGCATTGTTAAAAGTAATAGCGGGGGCCCGCAGGGGCCCCCGCAGCCCCGGGGACTGCCACCTCCCCACCCTGCCTCCCAGCCTGCCATAGCAAATGCTGCTTTGCTTCTTCGAAGCGAGGGCAGGGAAACTCTCGCTTCAAGGAAGCAAAGCAGAATTGCTTTTGAGCAAGGGGGGCTGTATGTCAGCAGCTCCCCTTGCTCAAAAGTAATATCCGCTCCCGCAGCAGGCGGGGAGCCGGCGGGACCGAGGGGGCATTGGGGCTCCTCCCACGGTCCCCAACACAAAGGGCTGGCCCCAGGGAAGGGGTCTCCGGGGCCAGAAGTGGCCCAGGAGGGGGGCCACCAGGCCCCCCTCCATCAATAAATGAAAAATACAAAAAAAATTATTAAGAGGCACAGCCCCGGAGGATGGGGCCCCCGAGTCAATAGAGGCCTCAGATGGGGGTCCACACAGCCCCCCTCCTTAAAAAATATTAAAATTAACAAAAAATATGCAACCATGCCCCAGGGGATGGGGCCCGTTTTTTTTGTAAATTCTAAAAAAAAAAGGTCAGGCCCTGGGGGATGGGGTCCTCAGGGCCCCAAATAATGTAAAAGAAGGAGGGTCAAACAGCACCCCTTCTACAAACATAAAATAAAAAAAAAGCTGGCATCACGAAGGAGGCCCCGCCCCCTCCCTGCAGCACTCAGCAAACGCGCCCCCTGGCATGTTGTAAATTGGGGAATTAATTTACCTCGAACACTGAGGGTCCCTGGGGGCCAACTAACCCACCAGGTACCTCCAGTGTGCACCACAGAGCTGCGTTGCAGAGAGGTGGTCTGAAGTCACGCTCCTTTTTACACCACTCTGCAAACGCGGCTTCTGGCACACTGCTGCTCGGAGGATGAAGTCCACTTGTTTTCTGAGGTCCTCACTTATGCACAGTAATTTCAGCATATGGTATCACTTGTAATTAAGCCATTTTAAAACAGTTCTTAATTTATCAGAGGATTTCTGTTTGTAGAAGGGTATACTTTCTGCCTTTTCTGGAGCTGTGAAAAGATCTCTTGCATTTTTTTCCTTAAAATATGAATGACTTTTTAAGATGGTCTCCTTTCCCCGAATATTATATTGGCTACAAAATTTCTCATACAATATACCTCATACATGGTTGGCCCAAATCAACGCAATCCAAAATAAGTTTTTATGGAACGGAGGTGCCATTCGGATGGCGCTGCGTACGTGTACACAGTCAACATACTGCAGGCGTACTGCAGCGGCAGATGTGTATGCGTACTATGCAGCATCCAATCTCTTGATTATCAATGAATGGTAGTACAATTCGCCCACGGATCCCGCTTTTGCACTGGAGCATTTGGCAATGGAGGGTACTCCCCTTCAGCGGCTCCTATACAGCCACACAAATCTAGACTTCTTTCGGAGCCATTCTGGACAGCATCGGGGATGCTGTGCAGCATGGATAAAACCATGGGCAAAGCCAGTAAGTCCTAAATGCAAGACCTGTTGGGTTTGCTAGGGCTTGTTTCCCCAGAACATTCGGTCAGCTAGTCAGATTGAAATGTGGTTGATGGGTTTTATTTTTGGGCTCTCTAATGCTCCTCGAAGCGTCACGCAGGATGCTCCAGTGTCTCCCAGGATTTTCAGTGTGTACTGCACAGGTGTCCAACTTGGACCCTGAAGGAGTGAATCCATTTCCAATTTTCAGCCCCAGACTATGTAAATCATTCCAATTTAAATTCATTGTATGGAAATATGTCTCATGTTGTTAAGTTGTTCACACGGTATGAAGCCAGTTATGCCAAAACCTTTCAGTGACAAAAGCATAATGAAACACATACTTAAACCATGCGAAGAAGCAAAAGAAAGAATTGCATTGATTGTAGCACAGATCTGCTTGAACGCTTTTCATAGTTGACTTAGTATTTAAAAAAAAAAACGAATTTACATGTTGGCTTGTACACTGTGTACAAGTTCTTTGTTGCAGGAAGAACAGTATTCTGTAACACAGCCCCACCTCCACAAAACCACATCTCATGGGAATCTCTGACCTCTTGGTCAACGAATCTTGGGGAAACGCTTCTTTCTCGGCACAAAATTTAGGTCTCTGACGAGCATGGCCGAAGCAAGTGGAAGCTTATCACAAGGCTGCAGAAGTGGCCAACGTAGTAGTTGGGTAAAGCAAAAAAAGACCATAACAAACACAACCAGGCCACAAAAATATACAGTATGCAACGTTTACTGGCATAAGCGCAGATTTTCACTCTACCATGTGATTAGTACTAAGAAGGCCCCTTTCCAAATTATAGCTCTGCCACCCTTCACATAAAAAACAAGCTCGCGCGGCAGCAGGGGGAGGCGCGCGCAGCAGCAGGGGAGAGGAGGGGGCCTGCGCGATTCACTTGCGGGAGCGATAATTGCTACCATATGGTGGTGCTCGCTCCCGCAAGTGAATCTCCACACGTGCACGCGTTGCCATTGAAGGCAATGGAACGCGTGCACGGTTGTGGGTGAAAAAGGGGACCAATGGCTAAAGGTCTACTCCTACGCAGCGCATGCACACTGCGCAGGCGAGACCTAAAAAGGGGAATACATAGCTATTACTGTGCATATAAACAGCACACCTGCGAAATTAACCTTTGTAGGCATTATTATGGGTGGATAGGTATCCCATATTCCTTTCCACTTTACGAAATTACACATTTTTGTGATTTTGTCCCGCAAAATCTCTCCTTGCAGGAATATTGTCTTGCAAAATGGTAACTCCTAGTGAGTTGTCACTTTACAGACATAATCAGTTGAAAATGAAACATATTTTTATCAGCAAAAACATGTTTACAAAACTTCATGGAGTGCACAGATGCATGCTTTGCTGGCCCATGGTTCTGGTTACCCATTTCACTGGATCTTGTTTTACCAGCTCCGTTATGCTGAAAGGGTGAGTCTCCCCGACAAGAGTTTGAAGCTGTGACCTGTAGAGCTTTGTGCTGGAGCTCAACTCACTAAACAAGATAGAACACCAGCCCATTTGTAATTTGAATTGTGTTCCATAACAGCCCGGCCACCCTGATGTCTTTAGCTATCTCGTTTTTTTTGCTTACAGCTGTATAGTTAGGGGCCTTGTTACATATATGTCACGCAGTGCAGCGCAGTCCAGTATAGTGCAGCGCAGCGCAGCAAGTCACCTTGCTGTGCTGCTCTACGTGACAGGGAAAGAGCAGGAATGCATTTCTGCCCTTTCCCCTGTACTGACGCCCTTTTGGCAGCCTAGTGTCAGCACCATGGGGCAAAGGGGGCCTGCGTTGTAAGCAGGATTGTTTTTGTGCAGGAAGGGACACCTTCATGAACGAAAACAATCCTGAGAGGTACTTTCCTCTTTCTATGTGTGCTGCAGAATACAGCAAACACAGAAAGGGGAAATAAAGATATTTCTCTCCTCGCCTGGGAAGGCGTATCTTTTTGGCTCATTCCCAGGACTACCAGTTCTAGTAGATTAGGAATGCATCAAAAACTATGAAAGTTGCATGGGGACTCCCATGCTACGCCCATGGAACACCTTCCCAGGGCATAGTAAGGCAACACAGCGATTTATGCTGCGTTGCCTTAATAAATCTTACTTAAGGTTTGCGTCATGCATGTACCTCGTTGCGAGGTACAAACGCTACGCAAAGCATGTGTAAATAGGTCCCTTAGTTTCCTGACAGACAGGCTTTTGCAGCCCATGACTGCCATTAGTCCACTGAACTGTAAGAGTTCAGGCACAGAAGAGGAAAACACCAGCAAGACGAGCAGAGAGCTGAGAAACAGGGCTATGAAACAAAGGTCGGCGGCTGGCAATGAGCCCTGGTTCCTCCCAGCCCCCACTCTCCCAGTGTCCTGCGGTTTTTGCCAAATTCCACTCTTTCAAACATTCACTTGCCGGTGTAGCGGGCTGTAGTTTGTAAACCACACACTATAAAACAGCTGAGAAATGTTTTGGGACGATAACACAGAAATTGGGTATGAGGAGCTGTTTAATAATAGACTATGAATTATTTTTACAAACTCTAAAACCGAAGACATTGGCAGCTTGCCCTATAGATCGAATTAAGTTCGATTTGATTTGGGTTTTACCGGTGATGCTCCGAGAACAGTCTATTCTCCTGGGGGGCTCTCGTGGTCTAATTCCGAGACATTGCTGGTTTCTTTATTATATCTCAGCTATGGATATTTTTCACTACCAGACCAGGGGGCGGGATGCCATTGTCTTTGCTTGTTCATGGGCCCATAGCATCCTTTCTCTGCCGCTGCCCAGATGAGAGAGACATGTCAGTTCTAGCTCCTCAAGTTGTGCCAAAGACGACAAGGAGCAATGCCAAGCTGACGCCCAGCAATGTATCGCCCTCTACATGGAGGGAAGCAGGATCGAGCAAAAAGAAGTGTTTTTCTCTACACTGGATGGCACGTTTACGACCCTTCCTTGAAGCGCTGTACATCTCCTCTGCCCTCCCAGCCACACCCTCACATTCCAAGCCTCAGAGTCTGGGGTGAATCTTCGGATTTTTCACCTTCCTCAAGGTTACAATCCCTTCAGATGATACAGTTACTGGCCCTGGGGGATGGGGTCGATGCAGAATCGTGAAGGTTTGGGGAGGGGAGCGGCATGCCCCCTCCCTAAAAATAATCTATCAGCCCCAGGGAATAGGGTGTTACGTTGAACATAAATTAGCAATGTAAAAGCCAGGAGTTATTGTCTCATTTCCAATCTGAAGCCATGTGATGGGATGGGGCTCACAGCGACCACTTTAATACATTGGATTACATCACCAAAGTCATGCACTATTGTATCCTGCCAACTGTTTTCTGTATAGTTTACTGCATCTCATACATTATTTGATTAGATGCTTAGCGGTCCCTGTTTATTTTATTTATCAATCACAATATGTAAATATGATCTTAACAATTGTATCTATAAGTGCTTTACTATTGAAATGAGTACAAAAAATTATATATAAATATACACACACACACAAGTACGTTTTTACGTACAACAGCACCTGAAAATGTGAATTTCTAACTTTCCATGGTTGCTCATATGGAACTTTATGCAATACAATTTTTATTATTTTCCTTTATACATGTGTATCCTTTCTATGTAGTTCTGTATCTACATATTCTTTACTGTACTCCTACTGTACAAAGAATGAAAGAAGAAAAAAATCATTCAACATCCTCCAAAGCACTACTGTTAGTCTCATCCGAACTCCAGTCTGACTAATCCCAAACCTCATTCTACTACTTTGAACTCCCTAAGATCCTTTCTTGCCTCTTTCCTTATATATCCCTCCTTAACTCACCCCAACCACAGTCTTCTACTACAATCTTCCATGTAACCCTTTCTAGACTCTTCCCTATCCCTCTCTGACTCACCCCAGGCCATATTGTACTACTCTGAACTCCAAAAGAACACTTAGACTTTTTCCTCCTGTATTCCTCCTTTGACTCTTCCTAAATCTCATTTTACTACAATGATACCCCTAATAATCTTTACTAGACTCTTCCCTCCTCTATTTCCTTTGATTCATCACAAACCTTATCTAACTAAAATGATCTCCCAAATAACATTATCTTGATTCTTCCCTTCTCTATCTCTTCTTTATCGTATTCAATACAACTAACAGACTGACATGTCCTCAGCTCAAATTAACAATTTATATTTATATGTCCACCACTAATCCTTTGGGTTCTGGAGTAGTGTACTACTCACCAAAAAGTGCTTCAATGCCTCGTTAGGGGTGGTAAGTGCTACATAAATGCATTACAACACAATACAAAAGTAATAGATCATAAGCTATAAGGGGTATTAAGGGAAAGCTTACTAGTTGCATTTTCCTTGAAGCACTGTGATTGGTAGCTCATATCTAGGTCTGACACTTTCGGGTAATGTTCGCGCTATATAAAATCGCATTAAATAAATAAATAAATAAAATAAATGTGACCTTCTGTTTAGCTTCCTGTATCATTTTGTGACATATCTCATCTTCAGTGTGTGTATGTATATATTTACGCACACACATATATAAATATATATATTACCTACTGGCGGTCACCAGTAGGTAGTTATAGTTAGGGCCTGGTTTCCATAGGAAAAGCGTTTTTTCTTTTCCCAATAACTTTGGCGCCGGTTGACGAATCTTCACAAAATTTTCAAAACTAGTGGCCCGCTCTGGTCAGCTTCTGTCATGAAAGTTTTGGGGTGATTCCTAAAGCGGGGGCCGAGCAAAAAGGGGGGTCCCAAACACCCCTTGTTAATTTCGATAGGAAACTTTAGACAAAGCTACAGCCCAAACTGCTGAACAGAATGACACCAAATTTGGTAAAAAGGTAGGTCTTGGTTCAAAAAGAGCCCTATTATTTTAAATTGTGTAAATCCGTTCAATAGTTCCTGTGAAATTAGAAAAAGAAAAAGTTTCGATTTCTGAGCACCGAGGAGTGTTCGCGAACCATCCGGGACACGAGCTTCACTCTGATTGGCTGCCAACACTCCAAGCCAGGAAGTGTGTTAAAATCTGGTTTGCGATGTCAACATAATCGGCGCCACCTTGTCCCCTCTCAGGCCCGTACGCTCACTTAAGCAGTAGCCATTTTGAAAGCGCCATGGCCCCTCTGCCCCTCGCCGATCACCAGCGCGTTCTCTTGGCGCTGCGAACACCCCCCCCGCTCTCTCGTGCATTGACCATACACCCCTCCCCAGCGCGACCCTACCTCGGAAGCGAAAACCCCCCCCCGGGGGCCAGCACCTCCCCGTCCTTTGATGAACCCCCTTCCTCTGCCCTGCTCCGCTCCCAAGCCACCACCTAGTCCTGCAGCTGCCATTTATTGGCCCCCTTCCTGTAAGCAGTTGCCCCGATTCAAAGGATCTCCGACTAAATCAAAGGCCTCCCACCCGTGCGATCCGATCAGATACCCCGTTCCGGGAATCGACAGAGTATCCTGCTGTGGAATAGCCATCACTTACTGTAGATATGTGTGGGAACGAGCTTGAAGTGGGTATTCCAAGGATGTCTTTCCGTACATCAAAGTCTCAACAAGAATGTGTCACGTGTAATAAAGCAATAAACCTGTGTATAAGAGGCCAGGCCTCAGAGATGTGGTTAGAGCACCTCCCGAAGACATTCTGTGTGCATGTCCGAAATGACAGGCTCTCCTCATGAGAAATAAACCCTGTTTCCTGCCTTTCCAGTCTCCGGCGCCTGCCTCTTTTGTTGGTTAATCATCGAATGGTATAAGAGGCGATTACCGCCGGGCAATACTTGAAAGGTTATCGACTGAAACTGCCGCTACCATTTAACAAGTGTTGGCAGCCATCTTGTGACTCGGTAACCGAGTCACAAGAAAGAGGGCGAAAAAGATGAAAAACAAGAAAAGGGGGCAGGGTAGAAACACCCTGACCCCCTAGGCCTGCTCAGGGGGTCCCACAAGGGCCCCCAGGGCCCAAAAAACTATTTTTCTTTTATAATTTCGGCGGAATTTCCGTTGGGGTCGCGAATCCCACCAAAATTGTTTAAAAAATGAAGCGCGGGCTCCCGCGCTTCATTTTAATGAGGCCCCATGGGTGAACCAAGTCCTGGGGGCATTGTTAAAAGTAATAGCGGGGGCCCGCAGGGGCCCCCGCAGCCCCGGGGACTGCCACCTCCCCACCCTGCCTCCCAGCCTGCCATAGCAAACGCTGCTTTGCTTCTTCGAAGCGAGGGCAGGGAAACTCTCGCTTCAAGGAAGCAAAGCAGAATTGCTTTTGAGCAAGGGGGGCTGCATGTCAGCAGCTCCCCTTGCTCAAAAGTAATATCCGCTCCCGCAGCAGGCGGGGAGCCGGCGGGACCGAGGGGGCATTGGGGCTCCTCCCACGGTCCCCAACACAAAGGGCTGGCCCCAGGGAAGGGGTCCCCGGGGCCAGAAGTGGCCCAGGAGGGGGGCCACCAGGCCCCCCTCCATCAATAAATGAAAAATACAAAAAAAATTATTAAGAGGCACAGCCCCGGAGGATGGGGCCCCCGAGTCAATAGAGGCCTCAGATGGGGGTCCACACAGCCCCCCTCCTTAAAAAATATTAAAATTAACAAAAAATATGCAACCATGCCCCAGGGGATGGGGCCCGTTTTTTTTGTAAATTCTAAAAAAAAAAGGTCAGGCCCTGGGGGATGGGGTCCTCAGGGCCCCAAATAATGTAAAAGAAGGAGGGTCAAACAGCACCCCTTCTACAAACATAAAATAAAAAAAAAGCTGGCATCACGAAGGAGGCCCCGCCCCCTCCCTGCAGCACTCAGCAAGCGCGCCCCCTGGCATGTTGTAAATTGGGGAATTAATTTACCTCGAACACTGAGGGTCCCTGGGGGCCAACTAACCCACCAGGTACCTCCAGTGTGCACCACAGAGCTGCGTTGCAGAGAGGTGGTCTGAAGTCACGCTCCTTTTTACACCACTCTGCAAACGCGGCTTCTGGCACACTGCTGCTCGGAGGATGAAGTCCACTAGTTTTCTGAGGTCCTCACTTATGCACAGTAATTTCAGCATATGGTATCACTTGTAATTAAGCCATTTTAAAACAGTTCTTAATTTATCAGAGGATTTCTGTTTGCAGAAGGGTATACTTTCTGCCTTTTCTGGAGCTGTGAAAAGATCTCTTGCATTTTTTTCCTTAAAATATGAATGACTTTTTAAGATGGTCTCCTTTCCCCGAATATTATATTGGCTACAAAATTTCTCATACAATATACCTCATACATGGTTGGCCCAAATCAACGCAATCCAAAATAAGTTTTTATGGAACGGAGGTGCCATTCGGATGGCGCTGCGTACGTGTACACAGTCAACATACTGCAGGCGTACTGCAGCGGCAGATGTGTATGCGTACTATGCAGCATCCAATCTCTTGATTATCAATGAATGGTAGTACAATTCGCCCACGGATCCCGCTTTTGCACTGGAGCATTTGGCAATGGAGGGTACTCCCCTTCAGCGGTTCCTATACAGCCACACAAATCTAGACTTCTTTCGGAGCCATTCTGGACAGCATCGGGGATGCTGTGCAGCATGGATAAAACCATTGGCCAAGCCAGTAAGTCCTAAATGCAAGACCTGTTGGGTTTGCTAGGGCTTGTTTCCCCAGAACATTCGGTCAGCTAGTCAGATTGAAATGTGGTTGATGGGTTTTATTTTTGGGCTCTCTAATGCTCCTCGAAGCGTCACGCAGGATGCTCCAGTGTCTCCCAGGATTTTCAGTGTGTACTGCACAGGTGTCCAACTTGGACCCTGAAGGAGTGAATCCATTTCCAATTTTCAGCCCCAGACTATGTAAATCATTCCAATTTAAATTCATTGTATGGAAATATGTCTCATGTTGTTAAGTTGTTCACACGGTATGAAGCCAGTTATGCCAAAGCCTTTCAGTGACAAAAGCATAATGAAACACATACTTAAACCATGCGAAGAAGCAAAAGAAAGAATTGCATTGATTGTAGCACAGATCTGCTTGAACGCTTTTCATAGTTGACTTAGTATTTAAAAAAAAAACGAATTTACATGTTGGCTTGTACACTGTGTACAAGTTCTTTGTTGCAGGAAGAACAGTATTCTGTAACACAGCCCCACCTCCACAAAAGCACATCTCATGGGAATCTCTGACCTCTTGGTCAACGAATCTTGGGGAAACGCTTCTTTCTCGGCACAAAATTTAGGTCTCTGACGAGCATGGCCGAAGCAAGTGGAAGCTTATCACAAGGCTGCAGAAGTGGCCAACGTAGTAGTTGGGTAAAGCAAAAAAAGACCATAACAAACACAACCAGGCCACAAAAATATACAGTATGCAACGTTTACTGGCATAAGCGCAGATTTTCACTCTACCATGTGATTAGTACTAAGAAGGCCCCGTTCCAAATGATAGCTCTGCCACCCTTCACATAAAAAACAAGCTCGCGCGGCAGCAGGGGGAGGCGCGCGCAGCAGCAGGGGAGAGGAGGGGGCCTGCGCGATTCACTTGCGGGAGCGATAATTGCTACCATATGGTGGTGCTCGCTCCCGCAAGTGAATCTCCACACATGCACGCGTTGCCATTGAAGGCAATGGAACGCGTGCACGGTTGTGGGTGAAAAAGGGGACCAATGGCTAAAGGTCTCCTCCTATTCAGCGCATGCACGCTGCGCAGGCGAGACCTAAAAAGGGGAATACATAGCTATTACTGTGCATATAAACAGCACACCTGCGAAATTAACCTTTGTAGGCATTATTATGGGTGGATAGGTATCCCATATTCCTTTGCACTTTACGAAATTACACATTTTTGTGATTTTGTCCCGCAAAATCTCTCCTTGCAGGAATATTGTCTTGCAAAATGGTAACTCCTAGTGAGTTGTCACTTTACAGACATAATCAGTTGAAAATGAAACATATTTTTATCAGCAAAAACATGTTTACAAAACTTCATGGAGTGCACCGATGCATGCTTTGCTGGCCCATGGTTCTGGTTACCCATTTCACTGGATCTTGTTTTACCAGCTCCGTTATGCTGAAAGGGTGAGTCTCCCCGACAAGAGTTTGAAGCTGTGACCTGTAGAGCTTTGTGCTGGAGCTCAACTCACTAAACAAGATAGAACAGCAGCCCATTTGTAATTTGAATTGTGTTCCATAACAGCCCGGCCACCCTGATGTCTTTAGCTATCTCGTTTTTTTTGCTTACAGCTGTATAGATAGGGGCCTATTTACATATTTGTCACACAGTGCAGCGCAGTCCAATATAGCGCAGCGCAGTGTAGCGCAGCGCAGCAAGTCACCTTGCTGTGCTGCTCTACGTGACAGGGAAAGAGCAGGAATGCATTCCTGCCCTTTCCCCTGTACTGACGCCCTTTTGGCAGCCTAGTGTCAGCACCATGGGGCAAAGGGTGCCTGCGTTGTAAGCAAGATTGTTTTTGTGCAGGAAGGGACACCTTCATGAACGAAAACAATCCTGAGAGGTACTTTCCTCTTTCTATGTGTGCTGCAGAATACAGCAAACACAGAAAGGGGAAATAAAGATATTTCTCTCCTCGCCTGGGAAGGCGTATCTTTTTCGCTCATTCCCAGGTCTACCAGTTCTAGTAGATCAGGAATGCATCAAAAACTATGAAAGTTGCATGGGGACCCCCATGCTACGCCCATGGAACACCTTCCCAGGGCATAGTAAGGCAACACAGCGATTTAGGCTGCGTTGCCTTAATAAATCTTACTTAAGGTTTGCGTCATGCATGTACCTCGTTGCGAGGTACAAACGCTACGCAAAGCATGTGTAAATAGGTCCCTTAGTTTCCTGACAGACAGGCTTTTGCAGCCCATGACTGCCATTAGTCCACTGAACTGTAAGAGTTCAGGCACAGAAGAGGAAAACACCAGCAAGACGAGCAGAGAGCTGAGAAACAGGGCTATGAAACAAAGGTCGGCGGCTGGCAATGAGCCCTGGTTCCTCCCAGCCCCCACTCTCCCAGTGTCCTGCGGTTTTTGCCAAATTCCACTCTTTCAAACATTCACTTGCCGGTGTAGCGGGCTGTAGTTTGTAAACCACACACTATAAAACAGCTGAGAAATGTTTTGGGACGATAACACAGAAATTGGGTATGAGGAGCTGTTTAATAATAGACTATGAATTATTTTTACAAACTCTAAAACCGAAGACATTGGCAGCATGCCCTATAGATCGAATTAAGTTCGATTTGATTTGGGTTTTACCGGTGATGCTCCGAGAACAGTCTATTCTCCTGGGGGGCTCTCGTGGTCTAATTCCGAGACATTGGTGGTTTCTTTATTATATCTCAGCTATGGATATTTTTCACTACCAGACCAGGGGGCGGGATGCCATTGTCTTTGCTTGTTCATGGGCCCACAGCATCCTTTCTCTGCCGCTGCCCAGATGAGAGAGACATGTCAGTTCTAGCTCCTCAAGTTGTGCCAAAGACGACAAGGAGCAATGCCAAGCTGACGCCCAGCAATTTAACGCCCTCTCCATGGAGGGAAGCAGGATCGAGCAAAAAGAAGTGTTTTTCTCTACACTGGATGGCACGTTTACGACCCTTCCTTGAAGGGCTGTACATCTCCTCTGCCCTCCCAGCCACACCCTCACATTCCAAGCCTCAGAGTCTGGGGTGAATCTTCGGATTTTTCACCTTCCTCAAGGTTACAATCCCTTCAGATGATACAGTTACTGGCCCTGGGGGATGGGGTCGATGCAGAATCGTGAAGGTTTGGGGAGGGGAGCGGCATGCCCCCTCCCTAAAAATAATCTATCAGCCCCAGGGAATAGGGTGTTACGTTGAACATAAATTAGCAATGTAAAAGCCAGGAGTTATTGTCTCATTTCCAATCTGAAGCCATGTGATGGGATGGGGCTCACAGCGACCACTTTAATACATTGGATTACATCACCAAAGTCATGCACTATTGTATCCTGCCAACTGTTTTCTGTATAGTTTACTGCATCTCATACATTATTTGATTAGATGTTTAGGGGTCCCTGTTTCTTTTATTTATCAATCACAATATGTAAATATGATCTTAACAATTGTATCTATAAGTGCTTTACTATTGAAATGAGTAAAAATATTTATATATAAATATACACACACACAAGTATGTTTTTACGTACAACAGCACCTGAAAATGTGAATTTCTAACTTTCCATGGTTGCTCATATGTAACTTTATGCAATACAATTTTTATTATTTTCCTTTATACATGTGTATCCTTTCTATGTAGTTCTGCATCTACATATTCTTTACTGTACTCCTACTGTACAAAGAATGAAAGAAGAAAAAAATCATTCAACATCCTCCAAAGCACTACTGTTAGTCTCATCCGAACTCCAGTCTGACTAATCCCAAACCTTATTCTACTACTTTGAACTCCCTAAGATCCTTTCTTGCCTCTTTCCTTCTATATCCCTCCTTAACTCACCCCAACCACAGTCTTCTACTACAATCTTCCATGTAACCCTTTCTAGACTCTTCCCTATCCCTCTCTGACTCACCCCAGGCCATATTGTACTACTGTGAACTCCAAAAGAACACTTAGACTTTTTCCTCCTGTATTCCTCCTTTGACTCTTCCTAAATCTCATTTTACTACAATGATACCCCTAATAATCTTTACTAGACTCTTCCCTCCTCTATTTCCTTTGATTCATCACAAACCTTATCTAACTAAAATGATCTCCCAAATAACATTATCTCGACTCTTCTCTTCTCTATCTCTTCTTTATCGTATTCAATACAACTAACAGACTGACATGTCCTCAGCTCAAATTAACAATTTATATTTATATGTCCACCACTAATCCTTTGGGTTCTGGAGTAGTGTACTACTCACCAAAAAGTGCTTCAATGCCTTGTTAGGGGTAGTAAGTGCTATATAAATGCATTACAATACAATACAAAAGTAATAGATCATAAGATAAAAGGCAATAAGGGAAAGCTTACTAGTTAAATTTTCCTTGAAGCACTGTGATTGGTACCTCATATCTAGGTCTGACACTTTCGGGTAATGTTCGCGCTATATAAAATCGCATTAAATAAATAAATAAAATAAATGTGACCTTCTGTTTAGCTTCCTGTATCATTTTGTGACATATCTCATCTTCCGTGTGTGTATGTATATATTTACGCACACACATATATAAATATATATATTACCTACTGGCGGTCGCCAGTGGGTAGTTATAGTTAGGGCCTGCTTTCCATAGGAAAAGCGTTTTTTCTTTTCCCAATAACTTTGGCGCCGGTTGACGAATCTTCACAAAATTTTCAAAACTAGTGGCCCGCTCCGGTCAGCTTCTGTCATGAAAGTTTTGGGGTGATTCCTAAAGCGGGGGCCGAGCAAAAAGGGGGGTCCCAAAACACCCCTTGTTAATTTCGATAGGAAACTTTAGACAAAGCTACAGCCCAAACTGCTGAACAGAATTACACCAAATTTGGTAAAAAGGTAGGTCTTGGTTCAAAAAGAGCCCTATTATTTTAAATTGTGTAAATCCGTTTAGTAGTTCCTGTGAAATTAGAAAAAGAAAAAGTTTTGATATCTGAGCACCGAGGAGGGTTGGCGAACCGTCCGGGGCACGAGCTTCACTCTGATTGGCTGCCAACACTCCAAACCAGGAAGTGTTGGCAGCCATCTTGTGACTCGGTAACCGAGTCACAAGTAAAAGGGTGAAAAAAAAGAAAAACAAGAAAAGGGGGCAGGGTAGAAACACCCTGACCCCCTAGGCCTGCTCAGGGGGTCCCACAAGGGCCCCCAGAGCCCAAAAAAGCATTATTCTTTTATAATTTCGGCAGAATTTCCATTGGGGTCGCGAATCCCACCAAAATTGTTTAAAAAATGAAGCGCGGGCTCCCGCGCTTCATTTTAATGAGGCCCCATGGGTGAGCCAGGTCCCAGGGGCATTGTTAAAAGTAATAGCGGGGGCCGCGGGGGCCCCCGCAGCCCCGGGGACTGCCACCTCCCCACCCTGCCTCCCGCCCTGCCATAGCAAACGCTGCTTTGCTTCTTCGAAGCGAGAGCAGGGAAACTCTCGCTTCAAGGAAGCAAAGCAGAATTGCTTTTGAGCAAGGGGAGCTGCATGTCAGCAGCTCCCCTTGCTCAAAAGTAATGCCCGCTTCCGCAGGAGGCGGGGAGCCGGCGGGACCGAGGGGGCATTGGTGCTCCCCCACGGTCCCCAACACAAAGGGCTGGCCCCAGGGATGGTGTCCCCGGGGCCAGAAGTGGCCCAGGAGGGGGGCCACCAGGCCCCCCTCCATCAATAAATAAAAAATACAAAAAAATTAATTAAGAGGCACAGCCCCGGAGGATGGGGCCCCCGGGTCAATAGAGGCCTCAGATGGGGGGCCACACAGCCCCCCTCCTTAAAAAATATTAAAATTTTAAAAAAATATGCGACCATGCCCCGGGGGATGGGGTCCCGTTTTTTTTTGTAAATTGTAAAAAAAACGGTCAGGCCCTGGGGGATGGGGTCCCCAGGGCCCCAAATAATGTAAAAGAAGGAGGGTCAAACAGCACCCCTTCTACAAACATAACATTTAAAAAAAGCTGGCATCACGAAGGAGGCCCCGCCCCCTCCCTGCAGCACTCAGCAAACGCGCCCCCCGGCGCGTTGTAAATTGGGGAATTAATTCACCTCGAACACTGAGGGTTCCTGGGGGCCAACTAACCCACCAGGTACCTCCAGTATACGCCACAGAGCTGCCTTTGCAGAGAGGTGGTCTGACGTCACGCTCCTTTTTACACCGCTCTGCAAACGCGGCTTCTGGCACACTGCTGCTCGGAGGATGAAGTCCACTTGTTTCCTGAGGTCCTCACTTATGCACAGTGATTTCAGCATATGGTATCACTTGTAATTAATAGTAGTAGTCCAAAGAGAGGGACAAGGGGCTTTATTTAAGGAGGTCCAACATACATGCCCCAGAAGTCTATTTTCAAAACCGGGTACGGAGTTCCTCAGGTACAGAAGAGAGATGAGACCAGGAGGAGACCCAGTTAGTCACCCATTGGTTGTAAGAAAAGGTATAGGGGAAGGGCCAGGGGAGTGCCCTTTGCGGAACTAGAGCTCTCACACACCCAGCAAGCTAGGTGTCATGCTTCATCATATGAGCACTGCCCCTCGTCAAGTCGGCGCTGCAATCCTTGACGGGCTCCCGGAACCGGGGCTCTTTAACGGGGATCTTTTGTTCCTGCCGATATGTGCTTGGGGGTGAGGGGCCTAGTGGAATCGATGTAGCAGAAAATGGAGATGTTTAAAAAGGGTTAGTCAGTCCTAGTCATGTATTTATTCTAAAGGTAGACTTCCCTATTAAAATAAGTGTAGAGTGGCTAAGTCGTAGAATTAAGGTGTCTAGACGTATAGCTCTACTCTAAAAGATCGACATGTTTCTTGCCATAAATTGTCTGGAGGATCAAGGCAATTCTTCAGGATCATAAAACTGTCTACATAAAAGTGGTAATGTGGACTCTACATACCACGTCCTAGGTTGCTGCCCTGTGGAAATAAAGTGACAACATGAAGAAGAAAAATAAATTTATAAAACATCATCTCTTTATCTAGTACATTAATGGTCAAGGGTGGTTTTGCACAAATCACCATGCACAAACGTGTGTAATACAACATGATAATAGGTGTATATGATTAAAAACCAGTGCAAGGGGTGGTGGTGTGGATCTCTAACAACTAATGTTAAAGCTAGTGGAACTCTCAAGGACAAGCAGGGGTACACTCACCTAGTGAATTGACTAGATGTGCTAGCAACGGTGCTGGCAGTTGTAGAGGACACCAATTGGGTCCTACAATAAGAAAAGGTACATAAGGAAAATAAAAATTATAAGAGAAGGTAAAAACACTGTGTCAAAGTCACGTGATCTGTCATGATGCCACGGGACTGGTTGAGGCGTTATCGCGTGGTAATTAAACATGCTGTCTGCCATGACAACAGGAATGGTAACGGACTCAGTTAGCCCGAAAACCAAATTCTTAGGTCTGTGTCGGTGCGTCGTTCCCAGCGTGGTAGAGAACGAGGGGGAATGATATAACGTAGCGTACAGAAAGTTGTACTCACCAACGTCCATAGACGGAAATCCAGTCGACCTACCCAAAACCGCCAGGGACCGGGGTGGTGAAGTGCTTCTGTCTGCCACCTCCCCACCCTGCCTCCCGCCCTGCCATAGCAAACGCTGCTTTGCTTCTTCGAAGCGAGAGCAGGGAAACTCTCGCTTCAAGGAAGCAAAGCAGAATTGCTTTTGAGCAAGGGGAGCTGCATGTCAGCAGCTCCCCTTGCTCAAAAGTAATGCCCGCTTCCGCAGGAGGCGGGGAGCCGGCGGGACCGAGGGGGCATTGGTGCTCCCCCACGGTCCCCAACACAAAGGGCTGGCCCCAGGGATGGTGTCCCCGGGGCCAGAAGTGGCCCAGGAGGGGGGCCACCAGGCCCCCCTCCATCAATAAATAAAAAATACAAAAAAATTAATTAAGAGGCACAGCCCCGGAGGATGGGGCCCCCGGGTCAATAGAGGCCTCAGATGGGGGGCCACACAGCCCCCCTCCTTAAAAAATATTAAAATTTAAAAAAAATATGCGACCATGCCCCGGGGGATGGGGTCCCGTTTTTTTTTGTAAATTGTAAAAAAAACGGTCAGGCCCTGGGGGATGGGGTCCCCAGGGCCCCAAATAATGTAAAAGAAGGAGGGTCAAACAGCACCCCTTCTACAAACATAACATTTAAAAAAAGCTGGCATCACGAAGGAGGCCCCGCCCCCTCCCTGCAGCACTCAGCAAACGCGCCCCCCGGCGCGTTGTAAATTGGGGAATTAATTCACCTCGAACACTGAGGGTTCCTGGGGGCCAACTAACCCACCAGGTACCTCCAGTATACGCCACAGAGCTGCCTTTGCAGAGAGGTGGTCTGACGTCACGCTCCTTTTTACACCGCTCTGCAAACGCGGCTTCTGGCACACTGCTGCTCGGAGGATGAAGTCCACTTGTTTCCTGAGGTCCTCACTTATGCACAGTGATTTCAGCATATGGTATCACTTGTAATTAAGCCATTTTAAAACAGTTCTTAATTTATCAGAGGATTTCTGTTTGCAGAAGGGTATACTTTCTGCCTTTTCTGGAGCTGTGAAAAGATCTCTTGCATTTTTTTGCTTAAAATATGAATGACTTTTTAAAATGGTCTCCTTTCCCGGAATATTATATTGGCTACAAAATTTCTCATACAATATACCTCGTACATGGTTGGCCCAAATCAACGCAATCCAAAATAAGTTTTTATGGAACGGAGGTGCCATTCGGGTGGCGCTGCGTACGTGTACACAGTCAACATACTGCAGGGTTACTGCAGCGGCAGATGTGTTTGCGTACTATGCAGCATCTCATCTCTTGATTATCAATGAATGGTAGTACATTTCGCCCACGGATCCCGCTTTTGCACTGGAGGATTTGGCAATGGAGGGTACTCCCCTTCAGCGGCTCCTATACAGCCACACAAATCTAGACTTCTTGCCTCCAGCCAGCAAAACGGTGGTTCAGCTCTGAAGACACACGGTTAGAAACATGGGCTGGCAGGGCCGTCTGACACATATGACCTGCTGTGGCATGGCACATATCTGCACCCTGTAGTGGCACTGTCTAGGTTTCGCAAATGGGACCTATTGGGCGTCTCCACCCTGGGTGATCTTATGCAGGAAGTCACTATGAAGTCATTCCAGCAGTTGGAGACAGACTTCCAGTTGCATTGGAGGCAATTTTGTAAATATCTCCAGCTAAGGCACGCCCTGACTCCTTTAATTCACTTGCTCGATACCCACCCCTCGAGGGTCGCTAACTAATGGAAGACCTGGGAGCACACAAGATTCGCCAGATCTACCAGTCATTGACCTGCACTACGTTATATAAGACTAGGGGGGGCATGGAAAGAGGACTTACCTGACATGACAGGCGATGATTGGACAGAGGCCCTTGCCAGTCCCCGTGGGGCGGCGGTCTCTACATGCTACCGTCTCATCCAATTTAAATACCTCCACCGTATATATTTTGCAAGCTCCCACCTGTGGAAGATGGGTGTCATCCAGTCCCCTGTGTGCCCTAGGTGTGGGGAAGCAGAGGGAACTTTTTTGAATACAGTTTGGAGTTGTGGTGCACTGCTGCCATTTTGGCGTAAAATTGCGTCCTGTCTGGGACGGGTTTTATCGTGGGATCTCCCATTTGACCCTACTTTGTTCCTGCTGCATAGTACGGAAGGGATTGTCGGGAACCTCTATAAGCAACACTTACTCTTCCTGGCCATCACACTTGCTAAACAGGACATTGTCCAAATGTGGAAAGGGACAGCCCCCGGCAATAGGTGGGTGGAAGAAGGCTATGGACCGATGCATGGGAGCAGAGATTGTGGTTTTCCAGGCCCAAGGTTGCCCCCAGAAGCCTGGAAAAATATGGTCCCATTGGGCGACTTACCGGGGCATAGATTTACCACCAATCGACCCTCAATAGGACTGAACCTATACATGTACTTGACTATTATGCTGCCCAAGTTACACAACACTGTCGTCAGCACATACACATACCTAGATATCCTGCGCTTTGTGAGGTCTGGGATTGCCTGTGACATGTTTCAGTGTTCTACCTCCTGGTTTTTGCATGCTTCATGGTTGCATGCACTTATTGTCAGTCAGTCAGTCAAAAAAGTCTTTATTATGATTATTCATCTTAAAAGACATACTGTACAATAAAACAATATAAAATACCACAATCGTGAATCAAGTAACACAGAGTGTTTATAACATATTAAACAGCAATTCATTTAAAAGATTAAAAGTGACCATAAAATCCATCTACAAAATAAAATAGGAAGGAACTACAGTCCTCCACTCCTTTCCCGAATAGCCCATGACCAGCTAAGAAATTTGGCTACCCCTACAATGATTGTTTCTTTGTCACCGATTTTTAGCAGTCTTTTGGCAGTCAGAGCGGAAGATGTGCCGAGTGTTCTGCTCAACGGTTTTAGCCATGTACTCCTGGGTAGTTGGTAAGCTGGGCAAACATAGAGAAGGTGGCTTATATTTTCAATATGGTCAGGGCAGAAGGGACACCTGTCTCCCATACCTGTTTTCCATTTGCTGGTAAATTTCCTTAATGGGAGCGTTTCTACCCTGAACTGATGGAACAGCCTACGATCTCTTGGTTTGGTGATCAAATCCCAGTAGGTTTCAAGGGACGGTTCATCTTTAAAGTCCCAGAAAGCTCTAGTCAGTGGGGAGTCTACCAATGTGGAATACCGTCTAGATTTTACCAGGCTCCAATATGCTACTCTTAGGTCTGTTTTTGTTGGAATAGCAGCCGTTTCGGGAGACATCCAGAAGTCCCTCATACCCATGTCAGTGAGAAGGCTTTTAATAGTTTTTAACCATAAAAACTTATTTTGGTGGTCCAATCCCCTTACTTCAAGTAGGGCCAAGGAAAAATGAACTAATTCCGGGGTGGACCACAACCTTCTCCAAAAGTACATTTTTAACTTAACAATATCCTCGATGGGTTTACAACCGAGGTCAAGCAATAGAGGGATTCGTGGAGTCGATCGTGGAAGGCCCACAATTCATCTTAAAAATTTATTTTGGGCCTGTACTAGGTCGGACAAATTACTGCAACCCCAAATTTCGGCACCGTAAAGGATGGCGGGAACTATTTTCAGTGTATACAGCTTAATTGCTGGGGCCAATGGTTTGGTGAGGGATAGCCTGTGTTCTCTTAGTAGTGCTCCTGCAAGCTGTGAATGTTTCAAGGCTAAAAGCTTCACCTGAGGGGAACAACTCATTTTTTCGCCAATGGTGATACCTAAATAAGTGAAGACCTTGGCCTGCTCTAGAGGCTTCCCACCCATAGAAACTTTAGCCGATACATCACCTGCCCCATGGAGAACCATACATTTTGTTTTCTCCACGTTGATCTCTAGTTCATGTTCGCTGCAAAAGGCCTCAAAGCGGGATAAAGCCCGCTGTAGACCCTGCCGTGTTTTGGATAAAATCAAGGTATCATCAGCGAACATGAGCAGAGGCACCCTTTGGCCGACCAGCTTTGGTGCATCAGTGGGGTAATCCTCAAAATACTGTATGACCCCATTGATGAACAGCGAGAACAATGTAGGGGCCAGGACACACCCCTGGCGGACTCCTTTCTCGACCTTAAATCTTTCGGTGACTTCACCTGGTTTCCCCCACCGGACCTGAGCATAATTGGAGCTGTGGAGCTTGACCACAAAATCGAGTAGTTCCTTGGGCATCCCTAACCTTAGTAGAACCATAATTTGGGTCTGGGGACAAGGTCAAAAGCGGATTTTAGGTCCACAAATGCAGCGAAGATGAGCCCCTTGCCCAAGAGGACCTCCTTCCAGTAAATTAAAACAAACTTAAAAACCTGATCCAATGTCCCCATGTAGGCCCGGAACCCAACTTGGAGGATTGATAATATCTTTTTATCGTCCATCCAGCTTTGGATTCTGCCAAGGATAACACGGGCGGTAATTTTTTGCAGCGCGTCAATGAGGCTGATTGGCCTATAGTTGCCCGGTGCAGCACGATCTCCCTTTTTAAAAATCGGGATTATTTCTGCACCGGACCAGGAGTCGGGGAATGAAGTTCCCCCTGCCAGTGAGTTCATCAAGTTTGTAATATATGGGACCCAAAGATCACTATCCTGCCTGAATGGGTCTGCTGGAATGCAGTCAGGACCAGGAGCTTTGCCACTCGGTATGTTCTTCAGGACCACCTCAATCTCCTTGGTACTAAACCTTAGTGGGACCTCTATGGATATAGGAGGAGCAACGGGCACCCGTTCTAGGCCCTGTTGGTATTGGGCCTCGAAATGAGCAACCCAGCGATGTGGTTCCACGTTATTGTTTGGAACTAAGGACCTGTGTCCATTCCCCCACTTTATTAAATCCCAAAAGTGGGACATGTTCCTGCCTTTACAGGCTTCCAACAGGTCCTTCCAACGTCCCTCGTCCCACTCTCTTTTCGCCTGCCTTAGGGTGGATTTATACAAAATCCGGGCCTGTTTAATCGATGGATGGATCCTAGATTTAATTACAGACAAGAGGGCTTTGTGTGTGGACCTACAAAGCTCATTGTACCAGGAAATGGGTTCGAGTTTCCGGTTGGTCCTCAAGGGCTTAGAATTGATGAAGTAAGACTTTAGCCTGTTTATGAGATCCAAATGGATCAGTGGCAATTTATCATTAAGGGTCTCTTGTGAGCTACATAGGTTAATTTCTCCCAGTGCTCTTGTTACCTGGGCCCTAATTTCTAGCACCTTGGTCTCATCCAGTGCCACCTTAACCCATTTGACCCGCCTGAAATCATTACCTAGAATTAACGGGGCACCACAGCTTGTTATGTTCCCTCTGGCCGAAGGATTAAAACCTTGAATATCCAACGTCAGGATCAGTGGGTTATGGTCGCTTTCAATGCGAGTTTGTACGACCATATCAAGCACAGTGTGCTAAATTTCCAGATTAACTAAAATATGGTCGATCCTGCTTTTGGTGCGGCCGTTATCAAAGGTCGGAGCTCCCTGGGCATCAGATTTGGTCCTGCCATTTACTGCCCTGAGTCCCCATTCCAAACACATGCCTTTTACCTGGAGCGCTACCTCAGTCCATTTCTTTATGGGTTGTAAATTCAACTGGGGCACGCCCCAGAAGGCATCCTCCTCCTCACTCATCCTACCATCGTGACTATCCAGGGGTTCAAAGCATGTATTGAGATCCCCCAAGATAATCAAGTTGTTTTTGATGGGGCCTTCCGCTAAAAAGGTTTCTAAAGCTGTAATGACCTGTGAACTCTTACCACCCGCTTGACCCCTAGCATATATATTGAGCAGTGTTAAAATGGGGCCATTCTGGAATTTGACTTTAATTGCCAAAACATCCAGGTTGTCAATAGGAATCACATCTACGGTGACCCCTTTGGTCTGCCTGACCCAAAACGTCAAGCCCCCGACAGGTCTTCCCCTATGTCCCCTGATAGCGGGTTTTGAGAAGTTGAGATATCCAACATTAAAAATGTTCTCCACAGCCCAAGTTTCTTGGAATGCCCAGATGTCGACTTCGTTGATTAATAATAACTAAGCCAACCTTGGATTCCAGTCCAGCAATATTCCAGGAGGCAATAGCCATGGATTCCCTTGAACCTATATTAATCGGGTTTCCAGCAAAAGTTAATGACTCGACAAGGTGGCTACCTGGGCTCATTTGCGTCAGGGTAATTGCCCTGAGTTGGACAACAGACTCTGAGCAGTTAGGTTGATTAACTATTGCAGACTCTACAATAATACTGTTACCACCTTCCGCAGAGTGTCCTGAACCACCCATCCTCTGTCAATCAATGTCTTCTAGAGAGGACAGAACCTCGAATCGATTGATGGACTCAAATCGTTGTTCTGGTCTATAATCATCCCCCCTATAGGTTCGAATACCCCTTTGTTGCCTTACCAGGTCCTGTTTATAGAAATACCCTAGCGGTAAGATACTGATAGACAACCAATCATTAGATGTGTGAACAGCAGTCTCAACTATGTGGCGGACCAGTTCAGGTGACCTAAAACTTAGGACCACACAATCCCCAGCTATAGTTTTGTCGGAGTGGCCTACCCAGTCTATCCGTCTGACCATTTTGAAATCCTTATACAACCTATCGCCAATACCAGTCTTTTTATTCAGGTAGTGTAAGGCTTTATTTTTGAGGGACGACCAGTGCTCTTGGGTATCTTGTGTTAGTGGGGGAACGTTTGCCAAAATAATTGTGTAGGGAGTCGCTTGGGGGGGCAGATGAAGAAAGGGATGCTTAAGTTGATCACCTACATTAAAGTTGGCAACCTGCCCTCGAGGGTTCATATGGGTCAAAACTGCTTGATTCGGTGGTGCTACCTCATTAGATCTTACAGGTGGTGCGGTCGACCTTACTTCCTCCTCTTGCCTTGCCACATCCCCCACTCTGTTTTGGCGTAGAGTAGCCCTGGTCTGGTTGCTGCGGGTATCATCAGCCATCACCGAAGAGGAAGAGGCCCCTACTGTTGCCTGCATGCTAGGCTGTGACGTGGCCGCTGCGGCTGCACAAACGCATGCCTCCTCTATCTTGTCTAACCTTAGAACTACCATATCCAACCGTTTGTAGAGCGGCTCAAGAATAAATGCTAAGTTTTCCTCCAATAGGGTAATAAAATCCCTTTTGGTCAATGAACAGTTTACTACAGGGGGGTCACTAGGGAACAATCCATGCGATGGGTTATTTGAACCACCATGACCGGGAGTATCTAGCGAGACCTTGGTGGCAGTAGCTTTGGCTTTGGTTTTAGTGATTTTAGTAGTGTTACAGCCCTTCTTATGCACTTATTGGTACCTTTGATCAGATATGTCTCTATAATGTATGCAGCGGGCTTCGGCCCATTATGTGCCATGAAAATTTAATAAAATAAGTTTAGAAAGAAATATTAATGACTTTAGAACATCTTTTTCTGATTCATCTGCCCCGGATATTTAATTGTTCAACCTTCAAACAGCCACTTTCCGATTCTAACACTTTATTTGATTCTTTCTTACCTTGTATTGTGAAAGGTGATATTTCCAATTTATGTAGCATTTGGGCTGGCTCACCCTTTGATCTCTGTCCAGCTACTGAGCGTAAAAAATCTCTTCCATTGTGGCTTTCCATATATTTTTATAAACCTAAGGATGACCCCAAAGTCATGCCTACCTATTGATCTCTTCTTGCTTCTACAAACTGCAGCCAAATCCTAGTCTTTCAGAAACTTCAATTGTTGACTCAGTCAAAATTAGGTTAGATCTAGCTCATGATTCTATGATTGTCATGCTGGCAGCACAATTTATTTTTAGATGACGGTGGTGTCAAGGCTCTGATTGCTTTAAATCTGCATATGGCACCTCAAAGTGTAGTGTGTCTCAAGTATCAACAATCAGCCCTGCCCTGGTTAACGCTTTCACTGCTAAGACTTTTCTCCTTAGAGTGCTAAGCCCTTTTTTAAGTCGAAGTCTACCAGAAAGCAAAGCCGTCTGGTTCCAAAGACCTATTGGGTACATGCAACAAGCTGCCTACAAATGCAGTCTGCCCATAGCTTACCACTGGCTTTGTGTTTTGCCACTCACAGTTAATTGCTGTCTGTTTCCTGGCTTTCTTTCAGCCCATCACTTGTCCCACGTCTCCAATATTTTCTTATATTCCTGCACAAGTGCTTTCTGTCTGGGAACTCAGTTCTTCTTTCTCATGAAGAACTCCATGAAAGTGCATACATTTTCCAGCAGCAGTTTCCCTTGTAAGGTAGCATTTGTTTGTCTCCATTTCTTTTGTCGTTGCTACTGTTTGTTTGTCTCTACCTTGCTCTAATTGGGAAACGAAGGAGTTGACACTGGTCATATGCAGATGAGCACTTGAGAGAGCCCCAGGACCAGTTAACCTGGGTTTGCTGTTGATTTGTAGCAGTTGAGTCGTTGTAGGGAATTCTTTCATTGCTGTTTGTTTTGCTCGCAGTCCCCTTGTCTCAGCTGATTGGCATGTGGGTGCATGTTCATTTGTGTCCGGCAGATCAACGGGTGACTGCCTGACTGCGTGCTCTACAATTAAGTAAAGGACTATGAGCACAACATGACTGGTCTCTTCTTTATTTGAGATGTTTAAAGTGACTCATTTTGTTTTTCTCTTCAACAAAATACCTGTAGAGAAGTTTCAGCTCACTCGTAAATCTCCACAGTGCCAACAAGGTGGCCTAAAGCTACCGAGCTCCAAGGATAGGCAAAGGGTTATGAATATGACCGTTTAGCTCAATAAACAGTATTCACAACATGTGGGCTTCTTGAACAATGTCCATAACTACTGTGCACAACCATTTTCGAGAACAAAATGCTGCATTTTCCCAATATGCCTTTGACAATAATTAATCAACCTATTCTTCAAAAAAATGTAATAAGACTCAAAGTTGGGAATCATTCTTTTGGAGGTAGAGGTTCAAACCTCTAGAACATCACTATTAATTTATTAAAAGGAAAAAAATATATAAAAACAAATAAATTAGCTTAAAGTGCAACAGCACTTGAAATAGTGAGTTTATTAAATACAACTTAAATCTAGATATATTACTTTCCTCATATAGATATAATTTTCATGTACTTATGTATCTTTATATTTATTGCTTTTCTCCTAATTCAGCATCGCCAATGCACTACCCTATATCTCATCCTATACCTCTCTCAATATATCTTCTAAATATATATCATTCATGCACTTATGTAAGTTTATATTTATTTCTTTACCCTTAATTCAGCATCTCCAATGCACCACCCTATTTCTCACCCTCTGCCTCTCTCAATATATGCTCGACCTCCACTCTCTGAGTCATTCCACACCCCATTCTACTACTATGACCTCCAAAATAACCCTTTCTAGACTCTTCCCTCCTCTACTGCTCCTTGCATCATCTCAAACCTCTTTTACTAATCAGATCTCCCAAACAAGCCTTTCTAAACCCTTTCTCATGTATCCCTCCTAGATTCATCCAATACCTCATCTCTCTCCCTATCCACTTCTAGAAACTCTTCCTTCATCCATCTCTCCTTTACTCATCCCAAACCTCCTCCTACTACTATGATCTCCAAATAAACACTTTCTAGACCCTTCCCTCTTCCATCACTATCCTTTTCAATCCAGCTAACAGACTCACATGACCACTGCTCAAATTAATTTCATATTTCCCTATACGATTTCATCCCAAATCCTTTTTGGGTTCCGGGGTAGCGTGCTACTCACCGAAAAGCAAATGAATGCCTCTTCAGGAGTAGAAAGCGCTATATAAATGCAATTACAATTATCAGTGTTGAAAGTACTCTCCAAAGTGGCACGCCATTTACCATTTGGGTGTGATTTTTTAATAGGAAACATTAGGTCTTTGGGAGTTATTAACTATTCACTTGGGTATTTATCCGGACTGATTAGCTTATGTATTTTAGTCTTTGAAAATTATTTTAAATAATCATCAACAGCTTCAAAACATTTTATTCCGATATTGTCATTTATAAAATCATAAAATACAAAAACACATCATATGTTAAAAATCAACAGCAAGACTATAAAAGTACAAGAGTTACACATAAGGTGATTGATGCTAAACAAAAGGAACTGAAAGAACAGGGATCAGTCTATAAGGTAAAACTCAAGCTACACTTGTTCTACATTATTAGAGGCATTTCATCGCAATGGAGCATCATCATCTCCCAATTACTTTCTTATGAGCAGAGCTACGTTTAAAAAAGGTTTACCAGCAAAACATAAAGGTATAGGTTTCAACATCAGTAGAATTACAAAAGCTGTTCTGAAAGTATTGTGGCACAGGGAATTTAGCAGAGATCTTAAATGTCATCTTGTTTTAGCCCTTTAAAACTTGCAGAAAAAAAAGAAGCACATTCAGGTCTAGACATAATTTTCAATGAAAAGGCAAAGAGTGTTCTGAAGTACTGGCCCTTTTATTTTTGGAAAGCTTAACAGACCAGCCACAAGGCCAGTCTACATCTCTCCAGAACATATTTATCACATATACCTGGAACCCAGCTTTGCTAAGATTCAATTGTAAGAGCGGTTTCATTGAAACATAGGCTCTGAAAGAAGGATTTAATAATTCAATTGGCTCCTCTTCTGATCTGAAAGTATCCAAAATACAACATGTTGGTGCTTTCTGTCCAATAAAGACCTAACTAAAACCTAACCTAATAAAGATGTACCATCTAACTGGAATATCACATAGGGCCTCCTCACACACCAGTTTAATAGCTGTGGTATGTACACAATTCATCAAAGGTATATTAGAACATTATTCCTCTTCAACACATCTGTAAGCATTGTCATGTGAGTGTAGCAAATAAATTAGACCATACTGAGGTCCACAGATCAGTGGTAACCATTTAATCTTATAGAAAGTGCTATCTCTTCATGTAAAATTAAACTCAAAATTTTGTTTGGTAGGCTTAAGAGTAATTTAACAAAATTATTTTCCTGCACTAGCAAACCTTGGGTGCCCAGAAACCCCACAACCCCATCCCTTTGAAGACAGTGAGCATACTTGTTATATAATAAATATTTATCTTGGAGGAGACAGGAACACCACCATGCCTGCTAATAACAATGAGAATACACACATTTATCTTAGTCGATTTAATGGACAAAGATGCAATTAATGGATTCCAGGGTACATTTTCATCAAAGGTGATGGCGAGGTAAGAGAAGGATTTTACCCTCTCTCATAACATATTGTCTGCCTCAATAGTCTTCATTTAAATGTTGTATTTTCTGGCTCTAAAGACATAAACTTTGCTTTGAAAAGATTGGTTGTATGGCCAAGATTGTTCATGAAATCCACAAACCTGTAGACCAACCTCAGCAACTTAATGGCAGCATGTGAAATTAAAACTGCATCATCTGCGTACAATAAAACCTGCAAGAATGTTATGTTATGTTATGTTATTGACACTTATAATGTACACGGCTACTCAAAGAGTGTCCCGCGCAAGCCAAGTAGGGGCGGAAGTGAACGGAACATTAGATGAAAAGCCAAGTTTTCAGTCTTTTCCTGAAGAGCTTAGGGTCAAGGATACTGCGAACGTCCAGAGGAAGCGAATTCCAGGCCAAAGCTGCCCTATATACCAGAGAACTTCCAACAATTCTCTTGAGGCAAAAGCGTGGGAGGACAGCAAGAAGTTGTGTCGCTGAGCGCAGCTGTCGCGCAGGGACGTGGAATCTAGCAGGCTAATGTACAGGGCATTTGCATAATCGATGCGAGAAAGGATTAAGGCACTAGTAACTGTTTCCATGGCTGCCCTAGGGAGGAGAGGGAGAAATGTCCTGAGTGATTTAAGAATGCCAAAGCACTGCCCAGCTAGCTTCTTGATCTGTGTAGTAAACAGAAGATTTCCGTCTAACCAAATTCCTAGGTTTTTAGTGGGCAGACCCACGGAATTAGGCATTGGATAATCTGTCTGCCAGAGCGATTCCCTGAACTGGGGATGGAAAGTCCCAAACAAGAGGATCTCTGATTTGTCCTCATTGCATTTGAGCTTTCACTTAGCCATCCGTCTTTCCATCCACCCTTCACCCCTCCACCCACGCATCCATTTACTCATCCACTTATGAATCCATCCATTGAACCTATCACTAATCCATCCTTTCACTCATTCATCCATTCTTTCTTTCATCTATCCACCCTTTCACTCATCTATCCATCCTTTTTTCCACCTACCCTCCCTTTTACTCACTCGTCCATCCTTACAACCACCCTTTCACTCATCTAGCCATTCACCCTTTCACTTATCAATTCATCACTCCATCCATCATTTTGCTCATCCATCCACCCATTCACTCGCCCATTATCCACCCTTTCACTCATCCATCCATCCTTTCACTGATCCATCCACACTTTTACCCATCCATCTACCCTTCCATCCATGAATCCATCTATTTACCCTCATCCATCCTTCCACTCACTCACTCATCCATCCATCCTTTCTCTCATTATCCATCCATCCACCCTTTCACTCATCCATTCATCCTTTTACTAATCCATCCAGCCATTTACCCAGTCAGTCAAAACCACTTTATTCGGTTAATAAAAACCATAAAAGTACACAACGTATAACATATACCACAACAATAAGATTACAAAATTCATAAATAATCATGGGCACCATAAAGAATTTCATTACCAAATTCATTAAGAGGCAGATAATCTCAGGAAAAGGCAAACGGACCAGATTACATATTATAGAGCGAAACTTCTCAGGTAGAAAGGCAAACATTAAAACAAAATACGTTTAGGCAAACAAAAGCAACTGGAGTGCTTTAGATAGAGTGTGTTTTTTTCTTTTGCCTAACAGTGGCCACTAAAAAGCTTGCAATATTAAAAGTCTCCGGGGGGTCTTTCAGCATCTGCAGATATAATAGTGCAGGTCTGACCTGAGTAAAACCTTTTCCCTATAAAATAGCTATTAAAAACATTTTACGGATCTCGCTAAAATGATCTCAAAACATTATAAAGTGCATAGTGTCCTGGGTAGAGAAATTATCACATGTACATGGACCCAGGTCGTTCACCCTTCCAAAACCCTGTGGATCTGCTAGAACACAATGCATAAGGTTAAAACGAAATCTGAGTAAAAGAAAGTGATGGTAAGGCTTAGTGACAATTTTCAGATAGGGTTTTGTCAGTGGTGAAGTTTTTAACAGGAGGTATGCTCTCACCATGGGTTTCGTTATCTCACTCGCCTCTCTCTCTAAAAACATCATGTTTAAAAAGTGTTTTTTAACCCACGCCAGATCCTCTTTCCTGGTATTTTCTGGAGAATCGAAGAGTTCGGGGCGCCCTAATTTCCTTAAGATGGTTTTTACGTATCTAAGCAACGGAATACAGCTTGCTCTCTCCATGGAAACACAATCCTGGGCAATCTCTCGGTTCAGCACCAATTCTGGATTAGTCCAGATTGTTAGCCAGCATACAACTGGGGCCAGACCTATCAAGTCAGAGACAAAGTCAGTGCCTAATTCTTGATGTGTAATGTACGTGGGGGTGGATTGAGGGACCGATAGCAGGTTCCTCAAAAACGTATTTTCAATTATTTGTAAACGCGCTACCGGCTTATAACCCCCAATTGCAGACCCATACTTTGCGATGGCAATACATTTGGATCTGTAGATATTAAGCATAGCTTCGATTGGCTTGGCCCCAAGTCGCTGTGCAAAACCATGAACGGTTGCTATAGATCTTGCCATGGCATGTTTTTTAGCTTTCTGTTGAGGTACTCACGAACCCCTCTCATCAAACAGTACCCCCAGGTAAGTAAAATAGGTCACCCTAGACTGTCCTGCACCTTCACAATAAAAAGTTTTAGGCTTTGCCGGTCTCTGGCCCATGATCATCGTATGCGATTTGGCTATATTAACAATTAGATCTAGAGATTGCATAAAGGCCCCAAAAGAGTGCAAAAGCCTCTGGGGCCCTACTGCCGTGCGTGTTAGCAATACTGCGTCTTCTGCGTCTAGGAGGGCTGGGATAGCCCGAACCATGCACGGAAAATATATTGGCTGGCAGAAAAACAGGGAGGTGTCAAGGTTTTTCATATATAAAGTAAAAAGAAGGGGAGCTAAAATGCAACCCTCTCTGACACCTCTACAGTGCTTGGTGCATTTGCCATCTTGGTCGACTCTCACCTTCGCAAAGAGATCCCTATGTAGGTCAGCCAGGAAGTTGACAATGCAGTGATGCAGTTCCATATCAATCAATAAAGCCCATAGTTTCGATCTATTAACTAGATCGAACGCCGAAGACAGGTCCATAAAGGCCAACTGTATTGTCCCAGTCTTGGCCACTGTATATTTCCCAGCTAATAAGTGCAGATTTAGACACTGGTCTAGTGTACTCCTTCTTTTTCTAAAACCATATTGGAGATTTGACTGTACCCCACTGTCACCCAGCCATCCTGAAAGTTTGCTAAGAATCACTCTCCCTAGCACTTTTACAGCAGACTCAACCAGGGTTATAGGCCTATGGCATTGTGGGTCACCTCTGTGGCCCTTTTTAAAAACCGGAATAATGGTGGAGTGGGACCAAGACCTCGGAAATCCCTGCTGACTGGCCACATTAAAAACTTTAGTTAAAATTTTTGCCCAGAGAGTTGGATTCAGTTTGTACAAATCAGCCGGGACAACATTCGGGCCTGGAGCCTTATTCCTAGTCATTTGCACAATTGCTAGCGCTACTTCTCCTTCATTAAAAACCAAAACAGAAGGACCCGTATCTTGATCTAAGGGAGCGGGGGATCCCAACTCTACCGGGACCTCATATATGAGTTTAAAATGAGAGAACCAGTGATCCTCCATGATAATGCATTCCAGAGGAGAATTGTTATTGCCAGAAAAAAAGGTTTATTTACTATTGCCCAAAATCTGGCACTGTCCTTAAGGACATCCACAGCAAGTAGGCTTCATCTGTAATTTCATTTTTGCGGAATTCCAAAGCATGCTTATATTACTTTCTTAGTTTCAGAGCAGCAAAAAGCTTTTGGTCTGCTTCAGAACAATTTCTATCAAACCATCTCTCGGCTGTTTCTGTACGATTTCTAATGGGCTGAGTAAGATCTTTCGCTACTTGGTCACATATTCTTTCACACGCAGAGTACCTCGGCCCCCAATTTTGTTGGATCAAGACAGAGGCCGAAGTTCTCCTCAGCGTTCTCCCGTAAATCCTGCAGAAAAAGGTCCGTAACTACCTTACTCCATTTCAGCCTACGCCCCTGGTCAGATGTTTTTAAGCAATTAACAATAGTTGATTTTCCTAGACAATAAAGCAGGAGCACAAAAAAAATCAATAAACCTTACACCTTCATTAAAAGATTATTTTAAGTCAGTGCCAAGTACATTGATACTTAAACCAACAGAGAGTATGTCTAAAGGAAGCACGGACAGTAATTTGGGTGAGATGACTGAGTCGTTTCAGTATTCTGATGGTGTATTAACCCCAAATAAGTTTCAGCCATTAGTAGACCTCTCAGCAGAGAGGATGCAAAATACAACTAATAATACGTTAATTTTGGAAAAAGATGGGGCCTCTTGTAGGCACTCCCAAGAAGGGGGAAAGGAGAAGAACCAGTATGAACCATCAAGAGAAAAAGAAAGGAACTCAAATACTCAGCGGTCAACCTTAGATCTTTTACAGGCTTTAACTGATGAGATGAGGAATAGATTCCAGGTCTCAGAGAAAAATCAAGCTGAAATTAAGGTTTTCTGCGAAAAAATGGAAGACAAATTGGATTCTAGGGCTGCAGCATTAGAGACAACGGTGGCTGAGTTAGCAGCTTAAGTGGTCAAAAATGTAAAAGATCTCACCAAAATAAAAGAAAAAGAAACTAGCCTCCAGGATAAGATGGAATCTATTGAAAATGCCCAACAAAGAAATAACCTTCGTTTAATTAAGGTCCCTGAGGTAGTCGAGGGGGACAATATAAAAGATTTTGTAGTAAAACTAATTAAGCAAACAACCAATATTGAATGCTCAGAACAAGCCCTCTCTGCTGATATCCAAAGGGTGCATAGAGACCCTTTTAGACAGAGCCCGAACAGGACCAGACCCAGGAAAATTCTGATTCATTTTTTGACATATAGTCTAAAAGATGAAATTTTAAATAAGGCTTTAAAAGTGAATACACTAAGTGCAGAAGGGTTCACTTTTCAAATCCGGTCTGATGTCTCCTCCATAACCGCATCTAAACAGTGGGAGCTGGGAAAGTTACTAGAACCATTCAGAAAGTCAGGTGCCACGGCACAACTCAAATTTCCAGCCACACTAAAAGTGATGTTTAAAAACAAAATGCACACATTTAGACGGGTGGAGGAGGCAGAAACCTTTCTGTACCATTTTACAGGGACGAACAATGAACAGTGAACTAATGAACTAATGGCTCTCTTTAGGGCAACTTTATCAGGGGACTTGGAAGTTCATCCCCAAATAATTGCTTGACAAACTTAAGTTAGTAGCAATTTAAGGAGCTAAAATTTAAAAAAAGGAATAACCGCCCCGACCAAAGAGAGGGTAGCCTCAAAGGCCAGGGTAGGGCCATAAGAGAAATAGTGGGGGTTCTCCAGGGGAGCACAAGGGTGGGAGGTGGGTGGAGCAGGGTTGGTCACTCAGTGGGGAGCATAGGGAAAAAAAACTACAAAAAAAGTCCAATTCGTCATGTAAAAGCTTTTTAAAAACTTGCCTTCTATTTTTATGAGAGATGACACAGACCGCAGCTGATCATGCTAAATATCTGAAGGTGCTGACATGGAACCTAAACAGGTTGAGGGTAAAACATAGGATGAAAAGGATATTTCAGTATTTAAAAGATATCTCAGAACAAATCTTAATTCTCCAAGAAACACATCTAGTAGAGACAGAGATGAGGAGTTTGTGCAAAACCAAAAGTTGGATTAATGAGGTTATTTGTACTACACAGCAAACAACAACGAAGGGTGTAGCAATAATTGTAAAGAAACATCCTGCCTTATCAGTGGAAGGGGTTAAAGTGGACAAGATGGGGAGATGGGCCATAGCAAACATAAGGTTTTAATCTCACAAATTCACGCTAGCAGGATATTATGGTCCCAATTCAGATGATCCAGCCCCATTAAAAAGCCTAGGTGCTGAGTTATTGCCATTTCGAGATCCCTTAATACTGGCAGGAGACTTTAATTTAGTTTTGGACCCTGTGTTGGATAGATCTTTAGGAAGCAAAACACCACAGAATTGTAAAATTAGATCCTTACTGAAAGGTACGATGAAGCAATTAGGCTGGACAGATATATGGAGAGAAAGAGAGGGAGGAAGAAGAGGCCACACGTTTCTTAACAAGAAGCATGGTCACAGGTCCAGGCTAGATTTCTTTTTAATCAGCAGGATGCTGAGGTCTTGAGTAATAGAAACGAAACATCTTGGGAGCCACTTATCTGACCATGGGGCTGTAACACTAACGTTGAAGCTTCCCAATAATCCAACAAATAAAAGATGGACACTAAACCGAGCTATCTTGTCTGAGGAAGAAATAATAGAAAGATTAGTGGTAGAAACCGAGGCCTATTTTTTAACTAATATCGATAGCGCTCCCATAGAAATAGTATGGGACTCTTATAAAGCTTTCTTAAGAGGCTGTATAACTTCTATCCAAATTGCCAGACAGAAGAAACACAAAATAGAGATAAAAGAAATAAGAGGACAAAATTCAGGAGTTAGAACACGACCTCATGGTTCAAAAAGATAAAACAGAAGGGAACATCACTGACAGATTACTATCTCTCAGAATGGATCTGGCAGGGGTACTAGATGCAAGGTTGCGAAAGAGATGGGAGATGAGCAAGATGACGCATTTTGAATATGGGGAAGGCTCTGGCAAGCTCCTTGCCTGGAAAACCAAACAAGAATTAGCAAGAAGCAATATAAAGGAAGTAGTATGTAATCTTACGGGAAAAATGTGCCAGACCCCCGCAGACAACGAAGAAGCTTTCCAAAAACACTTTGAAATAGTTTACAGAGAAGAACTCAATCCACAGGAAAGCACAATAGAATCTTGGCTACAGAGGTATCCCTCAGAAAAAGTCAGTGATGAGGCCTCTAGTAACTTTAACAAACCTATATCTCAGTCTGAGATTAAGAAGGCGATAGAATCAGGCAAGAAAGGCAAGGCGCCAAGACCAGATGGTCTTCCTGCCCAGCTATATAAATCTCTAGCTGTAGTTTTGATCCCAGTAATGGATAAATTGTTTTCACACATTTTTGAAAAAGGTGGGACTATGCCTCCCTCCTCGGGTGAGGCCACGGTGGCCTTGATTTTAAAACCATCTAAGCCTGCAAATCAGTGTGACTCATATAGACCAATCTCTCTGCTTAACCTTGACTATAAAATCTTTGTTAAGGTTTTAGCAGAGCGGTTGAATGGCATTATTAGTGGTTTGTTACATCAGGATCAAAAGGGCTTTGTCAGAGGGAGAGATATTCAAGATCTAACTTATAATTTGATTGGCACTATCGACCTTGCAACATTATATAAATTACCATTAGCCATTATCACGCTGGACGTTACGAAAGCGTTTGATCGAGTCAATTGGGCTTATTTAACTAAGGTATTAGAGAAGTGCAATTTGGGGAAAAAAAATTCTAGAGTTATTTCAGCAATCTACCAAGCTCCAACAGTTAGAATATTAATAAACGGTAACCTCTACCCTCCTATAAAAGTGCAAAGAGGTACAAGGCAGGGATGCCCCCTTTCGCCAATGCTTTTTAATTTATATATAGAGTCTTTTGAGGATAGTATTAGGAGACATGAGGACATACTTCCGTTCAGATTTGGTAGCTGGGAAATACAAGTTTCACTATATGCCGATGATATTATGGTATATATGTCAGATCTCCAAAAAACAATTCCTATTATATATAGTTTAGCCCAACAATTTGGCAATATCTCAGGATACGAGATTAATCAGTCAAAAACTGAGTGTATGGCCTGGAATTCTACAGCCTGTTCCGTTCAATTGAAAAGAGAAATCAGATATTTAGGAATAAAAATTACTCAGGATATCAATGATATACCCAACACAAATTTACGTAAAATCGATAAAGAAATCTCTGATTCCCTAAAAAGTTGGGCATATTTACCCTTAACATTAATAGGAAGGGTCAATTTAGTAAAAATTATGCTCTTACCTAAATTGATCTTTATATTCCAAAATATACCATTAGCTTTTAAAGGAGAAAGCTTGAGGAAAATTCATTCAAAAATGAATTCATTTATATGGGCCTCTAAAGGTACCAGAATTTCCTAGAAGAAACTTCGCAGAAGAAAGAATAAGGGAGGCTTATGTGCGCCTGATATAATCATTTATGCATGGATCTCCCTAATGAAAGCAGGAAAAATGCTCATGAATGAACCTAATCTCTCAGATATAGGAAAAATGTTAAGGGAAATGTTGCAAGACCCAAAAGGAGCTGAACATGCTTATTTATACAAATTTGGGGATCCACGCTTCTTCAATAAAGTCCGACTGAAATCTTTAAAGGACCTAGCAAACACCTGGAGTAAGATCGGAAAGCTTTTAAAAATCAGCTATTATAGCGCTATGGCGTCCATATGGGATTCACCTGGCTCACCTGAGTGGACCAACGATTCACTAGTAACACCCTTAAAATCTGCTGGTGTAAATTGCTGGGCCCAACTCATTCCAGAGGGATGTTTGCTATCTTGGGAAGATCTGAAGCTTATGACGGACAATCAGTTATCTAAATTCAAATACTTACTAATAAAAAGTTGGTCCAAAGCGGTTGGCATACTGGTCGGTTTTACAAATGATCTAGAGACTGCTCTGAGAACCAGACAACGGAACAAGAAAGAAGTGGCAAATCTTTATTGGCTCCTGATAGATCTGGCAGACGGGAACTTTACACTTCCAGCACAGCTGTGGGGCGACTACTTGCCGGTCGTCAATACAGAAACATTATGGCAAGTATCCTTTGATTTACTATACTCTACAATCCAAGCTGCCAATTTAAGGAGAAATCATCTTTTCTCTCTCCACAGAGTATATTGGTCTCCTTTAAAATTATCTAAGTTTGCAAAGAGTACTATTCCATGCTGTCCAAAGTGCCGGAAGGATAAAGCTAACGACGAGCATATGTTTATAAGTTGCCCTAAATTACAGCAATTTTGGGATCCCGTAATAAAAGGTATGGAAGGAATATTTGGGTTCAATATTCAGGGGAGCATTTCTTTATAATTTTTTGGCATTTTCCCCAATTATGAACTGTTACCCTTAGATATTAATAAACTGTGTTTTTATCTTATTCTACTAGCTCGTAGAGAAATTTGTAAATGTTGGATCAAATGTACCCCCCCCCCCGACTTTCTTAGATTGGGTAAATGCGATTAAATATGTAATGAAATTGGATATAGCTACAAGAAAAGAAAATAGTAAGAAGAGGGCCTTTTGGGCACCGTACATAGGCTGGCTGGACAACCTTTAAATTAAATTGGGGGTATGTAGGTCCAATGATAATGCCTCTACATGGAATTACTTCACCACTCGGGTCAGTTCTTGGGCCTCACAGATAGAAGAACGGAACAGACCAACTTCGAGAGGTTCTGTGTAAAGTGCAAACCATCAAGATCAGAGCTCTCTTGCTGGTGCCAACAAACAAATAGGGGGGACAGCAGAGTAAACCAATCTAGCTCTGGAATGATCTAATGGCGTATGAGGACAAAAAGAAAAAAAATAGTTGATACTCCTTGTTTACCCTTTAAACCAGTTACCGGGCCCAGCGCAGGAATAGATGGGGTTGTGGTCACTAAAATGCGACCACTGCGCGCTATAAGAGACCACCTGAGTTGACAGTGCTTCACCACATAGTCCTCTGAAAAACATTTTAAATTACATAAATGTTCATTTGTAAAATTACTATTAAACGAATTAAAAAATTAACAATAAGTAATTTTGTTGTGTAAGTAGGAGTAATTTCTATCGCTAGGCAGTTACATGATCTAGAGTCCAAAGTGCCATGTGTACCCCACAATTTTAGTGAAATTAGTGTTAAAAGACCCCCCTTTGCTCTACCTGCTGGAGAGGGCCGTGCGGGCTCACCATAGGACTTATACCCATCCAATCAAAAGTTATTTTCCCTATACCACATCTCTTGTAAGCACACTATGTCGTACTCTCTTAAGAGATCCAGCCACCTATGGTCATCTTTTTTATTTCTTAGCCCTGCTATATTCCAGCTAATAATCCTAATGTTTAAATTATTTCCCTCACTTGTCCTGGCACCCCTTAATCTAACCGTACTCTGATTCCGCTGTTGTGGGGGAGACACCAGTGAAACGTTATTGTCCAATTGACTTAATGGGAGGAATCTGTTTGTAAACACTAGGCTACTCTCCCTTCCTTCCTCCCCTGGGAACTCTTTTAGCAATGTAAGTGGTGTTGGTGCAATAAGGGGGTTCTGCTTAAAAAGCTGGCCGTCCCTATAACTTGGTCTGGACAATGGACATGCCTTCACTTGGGCCGGCACAAAATTCCCACACTCACTCATGCTGGGAAACTGTTGCCTATCAGGTGGTGGGTAAAAAAAGATAGCAGCAGGACCCTCATGCCCCCCGGGCCCTCATTTAGACCAACCTGTAACAGCTTCCCTGCTATTCCTGCCTGATCAAAATTAATAACAATACAAACTCCCTCTACTTGTTTTGGTCTGAAACCCACCTAGCCAACTCGTCTTGCCATTATAACGTGGGTGGAAGCCAGCGTGCCATTGCCTGAATACTGTTTACACCAGAACTTAGTTTTACGTATAAGTTCCTGGGTAGATTCTGTACAGTTCTCTTTAAGTGGGGGAGCACCTATAAGAATTGCTACTAGGGAATTGCATCTGGTGGCAGGTTAAGTCTGCAACTATTTTAAACCCTATTATCAGGCCTATTTGCCGGGGTCCTACTCTGTCCTACTAGTTGTTGATTAGCGACAGGGATTTGCTCACCCCCATATTTGCAGGGCTTGTCCACATCCCTTTGCCCCGAGCTCATCCCTGTCTTGGTGTTAACTTGAGAACCTATGCCAGTCTGTAGTGAGTTCTGGTTTCCAAGCCTTGATGCCCCCTCCCCCTTTTGGCTTGAGGCCGTATTTTGTGGGGCTGATATACTAGACCTATTAATCTTCACACCTCTATTGTTCCTTTCCATCAGTTGAGTCTCTAAACGCTCTAGTTTCCCCATTACCCCATTCACCAAAGTTTTAAAAAGTTTAGAGATGTCTTCCATAACAGTAGAGAAGAGTGGCTCCGGGCGCATTTTAAATAGGTCCTCCATGGATTGTCTAAGCACTGGATGGATGGTATAGTCGAGGCCTCGGTCTAATCCACCCTCGTGAATTGGGATGGGTTCCGCTGGTGCCATGCCAGGTTTAGTGCCTCTCTTTTTCCCCTTTTTTTTAACTGAGGGTAGGGGCAGTTCCTGATGCGATGGCGCTTCCTTTCTCAAAGTCCCTGCCTCCGTAGACTGGGACCGCCTGTGAGGAACCAACGGACCCTTCCTCGGAACACCCTGCTTTGTGGGGATGGCTGGGTTCTCATTAGGGGCTACGTTCAAGGGGGGGAGGGCGACTGGGGAGACACTCAACCCAAGGTGATCAACCCTAAAACCCAGCTCCTTCTCAGCATTTTGAATTTCTTGCGTTAATACCCCCACTGCGGAAGTTAAATATGAAAAAATTGAGGCAGATTTCTGGGGTGCATTAGCTTTGGATTTCCCCAAGTCAAGACTACAGGGTTGTTTGCACTTACCCATGGTAGTGGCTGGGGAGTGAACAAAAGGGGGGTGTCCCAGCCAAGCTTCTGCCAGTTGCTGACAGGCACAGACGGGCCCAGTCCTTGGCTCGGGCTTTGCCCGGGTGCATTCCGCGCTGTGGGGCCCGTACGTGGGCTATAAGCGCCTCCAGGCACGGGCTGATGACGGCAGCAACGGTCACAAGGGCAAAGGCTCCTGGGGCTTTATGTCTGGCATCCCCTCCTTCGCGCTGCTCAAACGGGCTCCCACGTTGCGGAGCCCGTACGTGGGCTAAAAGTGCCTCCGGACGCAGGCTGATGACAGCAGAAACGGCCTCCAGGGCAAAAGCTCCTGGGGCATGATGTCTGACTGCCCACTCCTTCGCGCTGCTCAAGCAGGCTCCATTTACCTGTTCCTTTATTTACTCACTCACCCACTTTTCACATTAATTATGAGCTGAGCCTCTGTCTACTGAGTTGCAAACAGAAGAGGCCCATCAAGAACTTCAACCCCGCTGTAGTTTCTAAAACAAGGGGTGGGGTGGAGTGGGGTTGGGAGGGTTCACTATGCCCCTGCACTTAGTCAATCTGAAAACTTGGTAGTCATGAGTCATGCATGATGCACAGTGTCAGCACGTGAGGTGACTGTGACATGGGGTTGTTCTAGGGTTTTAAGTGGAATGAAAAAACTGGTGGTCTGTCCAGGGGGCATGTCTTATATAATTAAGGGCATGGCTTAAAACACCTATGCTAAAAATATGTGCTGAGCATAATGTGCCGCCTGACTGGTATTTTGCTGTTTCTATCATTGCATCGAGTAACATTAGACCTACAACAAGACATGAGTAATCAAGAAAAAGCCTGAACAGCACACCCTTATGTTAATAGATCAGTCCAACATAAATATATGTTGATCAATGTACACAAGAAAACGTCTGTGCATGCTTGTCCGCTTTTTTTTATGAGCACTGGGGACAACACGAGATTGTCTGTCATTACCTTATTCATTTCTTTTCACTGGGAGCACTTTGTTCTATCCTCTGCTTGACACATGGGTCTGGCAGAAAAGATTGTCTTTATGTCTTGTGGTTTATTCAACAGCATCCTGTTAGCTTATTATAAATATCTGCTATAATGTGAAAGTATAAAATGTCTTGTAATGACTCTAATTAACAATTGGTGTTGATTATCATCAAGTTTTACATTTTGTAAAATGGAACTATTGTGTTGTTTGTGTCTTGTATATTTAGCACTTATTGTATATACTTATCTTTCCAGCCTTGAAAAAGTCTTAGTAAAAGACGAAACACGTGTCGGCTAGATCGTGTGCTGAGATTCCTTTTTAAAACAATAAAGACGAGAAACTACAAAAGTTGAGGGGGTTTGGATTTTTGTTGAACGCGAAGACCACTGATAGACTGAACAGATCTCTCCTATGTGTACTGATGAGTATATGTTTTCTTGTGTACATTGATCAACATATATTATTGTTGGACTGATCTATTAACATAAGGGTGTGCTGTTCAGGCTTTTTCTTGAATGCTAATATATGCATGTTATGTATTTAATATGCTGGTGATATCTGTAGGTAGTAGATGTCAACAATTGCTTTGAGCACCTCGATTTTATTGATAATATCTCACATTACACGCCAAAGGATAATTTGTCCTGTACATACATTTTGCTATATTCTGTTGTGCGGTTTTTCCTTTTTAAGGAACACTACTACCTATTTTTGTATCTTAAACAAGACATGAGTATTGGCTTTGTCAATGGGTGTTAGTTGCATAAAATAAATAAAAAAGCAGCAACTATGGCTTCGTTGTATATAATAGTAAAAATGCTTCAGCTCTGAAATGATGAGACTGTGAAAGAACTATAACCTCTTCCTTTTAACTTCTTTCCCCGGCTTCTTTTCATGAACTGCCACATAGCAGCATGGGCGTTTTTGTACATTTGTTTTTGTACATTACTTCCATCTAAAAGAATGCCCTGCCCTAGACAAAGGCAGGAGGAGGCCCACCACATGCTTTAACAGCCAATTGTCATTCTGTATGTGACAAACAGCCGCATACAGAATGACAATGGGCGGGGTGGGGCTGCTCTTGTGCTCCGAGGATGAGTGCGAGGCGGACGCATCAGGGAGCTGAGGCTTCTCACAGGGGAACAGCTCTGCTCCCTGCAAGGCCCAAAATTATGGACAATAGGCGTCCGTTAAAGGGATCATCACAGACAACGAACGTCAGGTCCAAATTACGGACGGTCCGCCTGTGAAATTTACAGACGGTTGGTCACCCTACATATACCACTCTCCACAACCTGCTCCCTGTTGCTTCCTTCTCCCACTCTGTGGTTCATCTGTTGCTTTCCTCCACCCCCCACACTCACCACGCACACATACACACCCTGGTCTGGCTGTTTTCTAAGTTTCATTTTTTTATCATCTACCTAATTTAAGCTCCTTCTTTTCTCCCCATACTTCTCTTCCTACTATCTGATGCTCCACATCCCTGCATTGCCTTATCCCCCATCCATTCCTCTTAGTGTCCACGATACTGAACAGTAAATTAAAAAAATTAATAATAATTAAAAAAAAAAACAATGGAGGCCGCATCATGCTGTATGCATGCGTGCGTAGTGCCACAAGCACACAAATACAACATTGCTCTTGGTTGCTGTAACATTATGACACATACACCTGGTTGCATGATGATGCATGTGCAAATACGTCATCACACCTTTTTTGCTGATGCTACACACAATAGGCAAAAAAGCATTGTCATTGCCAATAGGTCCGCATTGCCAGCCAAAAGGCACGAACTGTTGGCTTTGCCAGTGCTTGTCACACCTGTGATGCTACTGTCAAGGCTGCCCGGGGAGCCACGTAGGGGACCCTCATCAGGGCGGCCGCCTTAGTGCCACAGGAAGGCACTGGAGTCTGCCATCTAGGCTCCCTGGGCGTGTGACCAGGGGAACTTCCGGCCGGCCACTTCCGGTAGTGGGAGGGGGGACAGGGGTACATATACTGTCCCCCGCCCACTGGGCAGTCTCTTGACCGCTGCCCGTCTCGCCTTTCCCGCCCCACCGCGTACCCTACGGACGGACAGGAGGAGTCACAGGGCGATCCAGAGTCTGCAAGGTACAGAAGGGTACTATATGCAGCAGCACAGCAAGGGTGCTAAGCCAAGGATACCCAGGGATGTCTTAGCGTTGTCCCCTGGAAGAACTACGGCGCCCCGTTAGTCCTACGGGCGGTTGTGGGTCTGAGCAACCGGGGGCTGCCTGGAACGCTCTGCCTACCTTTTGGGGGGCGTGAGTAAGGGAGTGGACTGGTGGCCCACTGATGGGAGGGGTGGACCCTCCCAATAATTGGTAAACACCAATTGGCGACGGCCACGGTGTAATTTGGCTCATCAGGCGGGCAGGCGGCATACGGGTTGGCCTGCCCTGGGATCGCCCGTAAAATAACCCACCATGTTGGCATATTTGTTATGCAAATAAACCTGCAGCAATTTTCTCCACTAACAAGGTGTTGTGTGGTTTATTGATGTATTTTGCTGCATGATAACTAACTACTGTTGCCGATATTGGCACTATGCTGCTTGTTGTTTTCTGGCCTCGTGAACTCTCTGATGGATCTTATACTACTGATGCTGTAATCTGGCAGAGAAGGGGTCGATGTAATGAAGATTACCAGTGAGTGGTAACATAAGGAGTTGGTACCCATAGCTTTCTTATTCCAACATTCGCACGCGTTTCCCTCAAGCGTGGGTGCTCTCCACTCCATACAAACACGCCTTGTATTGCGTAAGAGTTCTTGCCGTCGTGTTGATTGTTGTGCAATTATTTCTGGCTTTGACTCCAAATTGCACCTCCGGAAAGCAGCTGGTTTGTGTGCAGGCATGGATGGAAGTGAGCATGCGTCTCACAGGGTGATGTTTCAAGAAAAAGTCAGGGCGACACTAAACGTTGAAATATGAATGTACCCCTACACTGATGGTGACAGAATGACACAGTGACACGGTGAATGCCGTGCGTAATCAGCTGGTACAATTCCACAACAGTGCTTCTCCCAAAATGCTGCAATAAACTTCTCTAAGGAAGTGTAAACCCAGCCTGAAAAGGCGCTCTCTCCTTGCATTGAGTGTACGCAAGCTGGGCCAGGCGCCTAGATTATGTGTGCTATTACAAACTAACCAGTGTGCAGTGAAATCCGAAATCTTTTTATTGTGAAGTAATGGAAAATTAGAAAGGGGTCGTATATCTATCTTGCCGTCCATGATGCCCAAGGTGTGGGGGCTGTTTGATGTCTCAAGTCTGCCTACAATGACCATTTGTACACAGCGGCGAAGAAGGAAGAAGGTGGATTTGCATTAGAAATACATGAAACTGGCAATTCTACCGATGAAGTGTGTTATATTCACGAGTTAGGCCCATGTGGCGAAGGCAGCTTATTTTTTACATTGTCCTCACAAATAACATTTTCAGCTGTGACCTTTTGCATATATTTGCATGCACAACAATTTTGGAGTAGTTTCTCTGAAACGAAACTTGTTTTCACATCTAGCTTGGCACACCATTATCAAAACACCTTGAACATCATGTACAAGATCTCGTTTCGACCTATGTACAAATGTCATCACTATCTTCATCCATGGGGTGACAGGGTTCTCTACACATCCATAACATCACTAATCTATACGCACATCACAAGGCTGCTTTCTATTATAAAAGTTGAGCATCCCGATAGATTAGTAGAGGAGGCCCTTCCGCTGACACCGAGGGTCCTTGCATGCTGAGAAATCACCCCGCAGCGGTCTGGCATCTCGTGAGGGGTGTTTGTTTGTGATCAAGACAGGGTCCTTCACTCCATCCCATCAGGGGTTGGATCATCCCTTGGGGGGGATTCTTGGCTTTACACATACACACACTCTAGGTACACTTAGCATAAGTAGGAGTACACTTGATTACTGCCTTGTTTTATATGCCTGCACATATACATTTTTTCAGCACCATGGTAGATCTATATCTACTATTTACGCTCATTGTGCTTGTAACCACGTTTATCTGCTTCTGTCTACTAATCATTGCAGCACATGTATTTAATGCATGTATAACTTTGGTTCAATAAATATTATTGAAAACATCCCACTGTGTATTCTCTGTATATTTCTCTGAGGATAAGTAAGCACGAGTGACTGAGCGAAAGGTTCTGTATTATTTCCACGATCCCTGAGGGGTCTTAGTTGTCATGTTTAGTGGTTGCCAGTAAACCATTCGCACCCTGGTATGGTTAGGGGGGCTTACGGTGGCACTGTGAGCTAGCTGATCTATAGGCCAACATATCCTGCGGGGTGTCTGGAATCAGTCTTGACATCAAGCCCATAGTTTATGTTGTCCAAATAATGTGCAGATCCTACAGATTAGTAGAAACTACATGACAAGGGATTATCTCAAAAAGGGAGAAACCAACAGGACTACATGACTAATGGCTTGCAGACGTCCCACAAACAGCAGCAGGCGAATATACCAAAAAGCAAAAGTAAAAAGGCTATGATAAACACAGAAAACAATTTTACAACATGGTCTATTAGAGGAAAATTAAACCCTAATGCTACAAAATGATCTGTGTATGGTATGAGTTACACTCCACCGTGCTCACCCCACAAACATTTAGCATCTTATATTTAATTTATAGAGTGGATTAAGAACAACACACAGTTTGGAGTCAGTGTTAACCTCCCTCTGTGGCAGTAGTAGGTGACTAGAGAAACTTTGGTCACCTCGGACTCACTTTGTATTAACCATCACACTGTACCCACAGTTCTATCATAGCTTTCTCCTTAGGCAGAGGTGTCAGAGCTTCTGTTTAATGTCACAGTGCAAAACGTGGTGTGTGACCTTCTGGATCTAAATTCCTTATGTCATTACTACTTTCTTCATCAAATTTGCAGTTCAAATTTTAGAAACATAAGAGATGTCAACCCTTTCACTCTCCTACACAACCTATTTTCACCAAGTGGTCAACCACTTACTGCTGTTCTGTTTTTTCCTTCATAAAGAGCAAAGCAGAGCAAACACATAACCTTCAGATTCTCTGTTCTTCTGGAGCTCGAAGACTAGTATCAGTTCCAAAGGAAAATCCTGTACATGACTCCCCGATTTTCCCCCGGATTCCGGTAAAAGTCCCACCGAAGGTTCAGCAGACCTGCCAAATTCTAGTTTGTTTTTTAATGTATGAATAGGGGGTGTGGTCTTAGAGAGGGCGGGGATTTGTGCTGAGCACTGCATGTGAGGTTCTTCTACCCCCTCCACCTCCCCATCCAAAAATAAAAAATAAAAAAAAGCTTCTCATTCTGTCACTGATGTTCCGAGGAGTTTTAAAAACTGTTAATGAACATGAGCTGTGCAGATCCTCCAAACTCGAGCTGGAAACTCACTTTACACAGGTGTTCCCAGTTCACCTGGAAAGGTTTAATAGGCAGGGTGCACTGACCCTGTCTAACTTGGTGTGCCAGGCACAAACAGAGACACTGTGCCCTATTACAATTAATTCTGATGCCCTCAGGACAGCCGCGATCTCGGGCTGCCTTGGGGGGAGGTCATTCAGTGAAATACAGAGTGACTGCTGGCAAGCCGTTCTGTGTTCTACAGTGCAGGCGGCAGCCACCTGCACTTTAAAGAGGTGAGTGACTGAACTCAACAGCAAGGTGATGTCTGGGGGGGAGGGGGGGGTCTATGGACCCCACTTCCCACTTACAGAAAGCTACCTTATGGAGGTGCACTGATGGTGTGTCTCAAATATGTGACACATTGTTAGTGCACCACCAAAGGGCCTGTTTACCATTGCAGAGGCATCCATAATGGGGCACGGATGCAGATGCAGAGTAATTCTCTCATTTACATGGGAGAGTATATGTGCACCACCACTATCAGTATTACAGAAAGGGCTGCATGAGTGTCTGTGGTCCCTTCTATAATACCATCGTGCCCCGGAGGCACACGAAACAGGCGCATCGCCTGTTGCGCCCCTTGTAATACAGTCCCTGGAGTTCTACCTTGTGATATGGGTTCTTCACAAGTGACCGTGTGAAGCAAGCTGATATTCTGTGACACAATTTGTAAGCTCATTCTGGCTGTTTTCAGAACAAATAGGATTGTTACCCCATGTAAAAATGGCTTCAGTGTATCATCTTTAACACACTTTGAAAAAACTTCTAGCATTAGTATGTTTATTCATGTGATTTAAGAGTTTCTTTATTATAAAAAAAACTATTCACAGTCCTTTGCTTTACTCAAGGAATAACATTAACTTCAAAATCATGGAAACTGAAATGACATCCATTGAACAGATTGCAGTATTTAGTGTATTTTACATGAATACTTTGGAAACACTTGTCTGAATTGTCATGCCAATAATACATTTTTCTTTTGTATTTAATAGGTGCAGGAGGGTTGTTTCCATGCCAAATTGATCTTAATCAGATAGCCTAAAACGTGGTATTGAGCCACTAGCGTAACAAAACTTGAGAGGGCCCCCCAGCAAACTACATGGAGGGCCCCCCTCAGGACTCAGCTAGGAGCTCTCTGGCGAAGGTACTGCACTGAGGGGGCCCCTGAAGCTTGTGGACCCCTCACACCGCAGTGGCTGCGTGGTCCTATGTTACGTCACTGCATGGGGCCAGCCATCCTGAACCGAGAAGCCCAATTCACAAACTGCAGTAGTACTATATAATTCAATTCAATTCAAATAGACTTTATTCGGATTTCAAAAACCATCCATAAAAGCACATCATAAATTTTAAAAATACACATATGATACTACAATTTTGGGCCACAGCTTATCATTTACAAATATAATTTATAAAAACAGCAATGAAAACTCAAATGACCTTTATACTGTACAATGCATAAAACCACCTTAGATACAATATATAGCAGTGTATAGCAAAGGATAAATATAGGTATTATGAAAACAAGACAAGTGCGTTATAACACATTAGGTTAGTGCAAATCATGTTTTAAAGTGCGAAGTGCATATCTTGGTATAAAATTAATCAATTCTCAAGGACCTGCGTGAGCATACAATAGCATTAAGAAAGTTGCTAACTCTAAAAATTAATTCATCAGATCCCAACATTAGAAAATGTCTATAAGCATGATTGAGGTCGGTCAAATCATGTTTTCTACAATAGGGGATTAAATAGTGCCTTGTAAACTTCATGTAAAAACCACAGCCAAAAATAAAGTGTAACATACTCTGGGTTCCACCATGGTCACAGGGGCAATTTAATTTTTCCAGATTTTTAATGTAACCCAATGGAAAGCAGATAAGATTAATAATACTCCGGTCCCTGAATCTGAAGAGTAAGGTCCTCTTCCATCTGCCCAGTTTTTTACGTAAATAGGGCTGTGGTAGCATCGAGAATTCAAGGGATGATTCCTGGATTTGTAAATAATTGATAGTAGATGGTTTCACAGAATCTACTCTTTCCCTCTCTTTATGGTAATGCTGATAGAGTGCCCTTCTCACTAGATTTTTGTGGGAGCCATCGATCTGGTCGGGGTATGTAAAAAGATGACCATAATTAACACTCATGAGGCTCTTTTCTACCGCATTAATCCAGGGGATTAAGTCGACATTCTCGCAATTCAGACAGTCCATAATAATCTCGCGGGACAAGGAAGCTGCCGGGTTTTTCCAGACCCTTAACCAAAACAGTGCGGGTCTGGCTCTTATAAAATCCTCAACATAATGTAGTTTTAATTCATTATGGCATACAGTAGTTGGTGCACTAATGACTCCACCCAAAATTTTCCGGCAAAATCTGTTCTCTTCTCTCTGTAGTTCGGAACAGTTCGAAAACCCCCAGACTTCAGCCCCGTATGTGCCAGTTGGGAGGCATTGGCTCCGATAAATTTGTAATAAGCTAGAAACCACGTCCGCCTGGCGCGGTTGGCGGAGAGAGATAACAGAGTTAATCGATTTTGAGAGTTTATTTCTCCCCATTGCAACGTGGGGTTGCCACGAGCCGCTATTAGAAAATAGCAGACCCAAATATGGGAAAGTGCAAGTGCTTTTTAAGGAGTTTTGACCTATCACAATCTTTGGGATTTTATAGTTTTTAGGACCACAGGTCATTATAAAGGATTTACTGAAATTAGTGCACAAACCTAAGTCAGACATGTAGTCAACGAATCCCGATATTAAAATACGCAGGGCGTTCGGAGTGCGGCCCATGAGTACTGCATCATCCGCGTAGAGTAACGCCGGGATTGGTTTCTTGTTAATCATAGGGACGTCTTTTGTCAGGTTACATAGAGAGTGGGTTAATTCATTGATGTATAATATAAAAAGCAAGGGGGCCAGAACGCAGCCCTGTCTGACCCCCTTGCCTATTAAAATTTCGTTTGAGACCTCGCCTTCATTATTTATTCGGACGCGGGCCTTCAGGTTGCGATGGAGGTTGGCCAAAAAGTGGACTAGTGGTTCATCTAAGCCGTAGTTTAAAAGGATGGACCATAAGCGAGAACGGTTTACAAAATCAAATGCTGAGCTTAGGTCCATGAACCCAAAATACAGAGGGGATTGTTTAGCTCTTGTGTGTTTAGCCATTATAAGGTTGAGGTTCAGACATTGTTCCACCGTGCCAAGTTTGCTCCTAAAGCCTAACTGGCAGCGGTGGATGATAGAGTTATCATCTGCCCATGTGCTAATTCTGTCAAATAAGACCCTGCCAAGGACCTTCAGGGTATTATCGATCAATGATATTGGTCGATAACACCCCGGGTCCAGCCTATTTCCCTTTTTGAAAATAGGTACAATAGTACTACTGGACCATGTCGGGGGGATAGATTTCTTACTCAAGTTGTTAAAAAGATTACAGAGTAAGGGGGCCCAGAAGCTTGTGTTGGATTTAATCTGGTCGATAGACAGGCCATCCGGGCCTGGTGCCTTGTTACCGGCACTATTTCCAATAGCTTCCTCTACCTCCTCTAGTGTTATAACTATAGTACTGTCTGGGAAATTATCCTCGGTATGATCTCCAACTTCCGCATATAATTTCGAAAAGTGGGTGACCCATGAGTCTCCTGTGATATTGCAGTTGATCGGAGTGATGTTACTTCCCAGGGCTCTCAAGTTCTTTACATCTCTCCAAAACCCAGTTGAGTCTTTTAGGGCAGCAGATTTCGTTAGATTATCCCAGTGACTTATTAAAAGCTCCTCAGTTCTAACTTTTAGTGCGTGTTTATATTTAAAACGTAGTGAACTGACAAGGGACACATCTCGGGGTTTAACTGCCAAGGCCTTTCTGAGTTCTCTATTGGCCCTCGAGCAATTAGTGTCGAACCATCTTTGATCGGTTACATTGTGTTCTTTTGACGGTCTGGATATTGCCCTTTTTATAACTATGCATAAATCACAAAAAGACTTAATTATGTCAGGGCCACCGAATGCTAAACATTTGGAGATCAACAGAGGATTATTCCTGATCACAGTAGATAGGATCTCTTGGTTGTCGATCCCTCTCCAGACAATCCTGAGCCCGTCTGTAGAGACAGTGATATTTTGGGCTCCTGTCTCATAAGGGCCTATAGGTTTATTGATAGATTTAAGTTGGATTACTATGGGCAGATGATCGCTATATGGGCTACTAACAACCTCAGAACTAAATAACACTTCACTAAGGAGGGAAGAGGTAAACATATAATCAATCGTAGTTGAACTACCACGGCCAATGTAAGTAGGGGCCGGCTCAATTCCCTCAGGGGATCCACATAGGCTCATTACATCATCTAAATCCCTCCTATGTAATAAATCCAATAATTCGGCACCTCGTCTACAAGGCGGGGATGTATGGTGGATGTGGGCATTAAAGTCTCCACCAACACAAATGCCATCGAATTGGCCAAACTTTTCTCCATTTGCAACTTCATCAATAAAATTAAACAGTTCCAAAAAAAAAAAAAAATAGGATTTGGATGGTTAATAAAATCATTATTATAAAAGTTTATAAGACAAATTCTTAACCTTGCAACATATTTCACAGCTATCAGATGTTTACTGACCACATGTAAAGGTTCAATTTTCACGTCTTTAGAAACTTTTGCCCAGATGGATAGACCACCACTTGGTCGCCCCAAAACGGAGGGCAAAGCAGTAAGATTATGGGAGAAAAAACCCTCCAGTAATTGAGGACATGTGCACCATGTTTCCTGCAACATTACCACATCAAAGTGACTTATCCATGTAACCCATTCTTTAATTTTCATCTTACTTGAAAGCCCAGCAATATTCCAACTAATGATACTAAGAGTATCAATTGGTGGAATAGTGGTGCGAGAAGGGTGGGCAATGGGAAAATCGGGGCGTGCTACAAGGGGTGAAATTAATCCATCTGGACAGGACTCAGGGATGTTTATAGATTTTGCCATTTCCAAAGGCATTGTACTAATAACCTTATCCGGTGTAATAGTAGAAGTTAATAGTGGTCAATCTAGGCTACCTAATTCAGATAGAACAGAGAATCTGTTGGATAAAGGAATGGTATTAGGGGCCGTTTGAAATATTCTGTGTGGGGGCCTATAAAAGTGGCCCAATGGGTGAAGAGTTATGGCAGTCGATGTACTGGCATAGGTGTTGTGTGTGTCTAAAAAGAATCTAACTGAGTTCGGGTGTCGGAAGTTGATCACTATGCAGTCCCCACTGATATTTTTGTGTTGTGGGCCCACCCAGCTTACCCGACGGGTTGATATAATCTCATTAGATATGTTCCATCTTGCCCCTTTATGTTTAGTCAGCCAATCAATGCATTTATTGTGCAATTGTTGCCATGACTCGCTTTGGTTTTCATTAAGGGCTGGTACACCAGCTAGCACAAGAACATATGGGCAGGCTTCTGGGGGTAAGTGAAGTGATGGTCCTAAGTTATTAGTAGTGCTATTTCTTACTGACGCACCTCTGCTTGCGCTTACACTCTCCGGTTTATTGCCTGTCCTATCTTTTCGGGTTACTGATGGAGTAATAGTAGGATTAGCGTCCGAGCTCATGGTATTAGTAGTGGCTCTTCCTGCTGCTCCAGAAGAATCATGATTTGGGCCCTTAGTCAGTGCGGGTAGGATATTGGCTAAAGTACTGCTAGATGAGACGGCTTTAACCGCTGTTAAGCTTTTAGTGTTACTGTGGCCGGAGTCATCAGCAGTGGCCAAACCCCCCTCCCTCAGATCATTGCATAATGATTCTAATTTGTTCATAATTTTTTCACCCCGGGCAACATCCACACTCATAGTACCTTTCCTTTTAATTTCCTCTTTTTTTACAAGGGTTTCGATTTTGTCCAATCTTTTAAAAACAAGATTAAATTGCTTAGCTATTTGAATTTCCACTTGCTTAAAAATGGTATCAACGATAGTTTCAATCAGATTGCCATTGACTTTGGGTTGGATATTGCGGTCAGTGTGCTCGGTCTGGGTACTGACCGAATTGTCAATAGTCTCATCACATGATATAGGGACCCCACAAATACCCTTATCCCGGGCAGGAGACTCTAGTCTACAAACAGAGACGGTGGGTCTACCCGCTCCTTCATCCGATGGTGAAAGTTGCGATGATAAGTCCTCAATGGTGCCTGATAACACTATTTCACAGTCATTTCCTTTATTTTTGTTCCATAAACTTTGTGGGGTAGGTTGGTTTCTGCAGTGACTTGGTTGTTTCCTTTTGTTTATGGTACATTTCACTGGGCCTCTCTTACGTTTCTCCCTTGTTGTTGTGTTGAGACGTGTTGTTTTATCTGGTGCGGATTCCACTAGTTGGTCAGTTACAGGTGCAGTCACCAAGCTGGTTGTATCAGTAATGGAAGTTACAGTGTCAGTTTGGGCTGATGTTTTAATAACTGTTACTGTAGGGGAGAGAGGGAGACCCAAAGTAGGAGAATCGTTAAGGGACTGGGAATATGGCAAGGTAGTAGTAGGAAGTCCAAAGGACATCCTGCGTTCGGTGTCAGCAATCTCGTTGGTAACCATGGTAAGGGCATTAGCCAATAATACATCAATCGATGAGGGCAGCTCGATAGAGGTAGCAGTAATAGCAGGTGTGGACTTCATCGTGCGTTTCCCCATAGTTTATGTAAATACCTGTACGGCTTGGCGATGCAAGGGGGGGGCCCAGCCCAGCCTCGTCCTGCCCCGGACGGCCACAGACGGCCCGCCCTCTGCCCGGGCTCAGCCCGGCGGCGCCCGCGCCCGTCCCGCGACGCGGGGGGAGCCTCTGCTGAAGTAGCGCCTCCGGCGCGCTTTCCGGCGGATGTGGGCGGGTACTGGAGGGCTGCTGGGGACTGTAGTCCTCCTCCACAGCGGCCTCGATGTAGTGAGAGGCAGCGAGGGAGACTACTGGCGACTCTCTGTCCCCCAGCCCTGGAGCCCTGGAGCCAGGAAAGGGATTTGGCGTGGCGCGATGTTTGCTGTACAAGGTATGATCCCCCCGCTCCACCGGGGGAGCCTCTGCTGAAGTAGCGCCTCCGGCGCGCTTTCCGGCGGATGTGGGCGGGTACTGGAGGGCTGCTGGGGACTGTAGTCCTCCTCCACAGCGGCCTCGATGTAGTGAGAGGCGGCGAGGGAGACTACTGGCGACTCTCTGTCCCCCAGCCCTGGAGCCCTGGAGCCAGGAAAGGGATTTGGCGTGGCGCGATGTTTGCTGTACAAGGTATGATCCCCCCGCTCCACCGGGGGAGCCTCTGCTGAAGTAGCGCCTCCGGCGCGCTTTCCGGCGGATGTGGGCGGGTACTGGAGGGCTGCTGGGGACTGTAGTCCTCCTCCACAGCGGCCTCGATGTAGTGAGAGGCGGCGAGGGAGACTACTGGCGACTCTCTGTCCCCCAGCCCTGGAGCCCTGGAGCCAGGAAAGGGATTTGGCGTGGCGCGATGTTTGCTGTACAAGGTATGATCCCCCTATATACTATATATACTTACTACAAAATGCAATTCACATTCCTATGTGGGAGACCTCAGCCTCCGCCACTCGCATCTTTAAGGTGCCGACATGTCTGCCATATGTCTGGAAATCTCGGCACACATTTGCGCACGTTTTAGTAGTAAATGTGGGACGAATCAGGGAGATGGAAAATGAGGAATCCTTACTACTAAATGGAAGGGGTGAGAAGAGTTTTAGGGATGGACATGCAAATAAAACACATACGCAAATGAGTAAGACCGTCACTATTCCCAAACTACACTTCTAAAGTTACTACAGCCAAAAATGGCACAAATGACAGCAGATGTACTACAGCTGAGCCTTGGAGTAAGTATAACACATGGCAATTCAAAGGTACTGCATTACATAACAGAGTCATAAAATACCAATAGGAAAAAATAGGAAATCATTGCAAAAAAGTTTATTGTAAATTCTTTTTACTGTTTATAACAAATCTTACTACACTTACTACTCTTGAACACTTCTGGTAATGCAAGGGGGACGGGGGGAATGTGTGAACTGTGGACCGCAGCATCCATTTGCAGGTGAAACACATTAATTTGAAGGAGTATTATTTGAGAAGGAGAGAGAGGGTTTACAAGCAAAGGATCAACTTCTCTGACATGGCCAGTGAAGAAGTCATTGCCAGAAACTGTTTGTCACCTGAAGCGATCCTTGATATTGTTGCATACCGCTAGCAGGAGGTTGTCTTGCCTACGTCCTGCTCCCAGGCTATTCTTGCCTCTGTGAAAATCCTGGCTACACTCCATTTTATGGCCACTGGTTCTTTCCAGAGGGTCACTTTTAACAACGTTTTCACCTCGCAGGCATGCCAGTCTTGCTGCTTGTACCAAGTAATGAGATGCATCAACAGAGGAGTGCACCAGTTTATTGCCATGTCACAGTCACTGGCAGAAAGGCAAAGGGTGGCAAAGGAATTCTATGTCCCTCGTATTTTAGTAACCATTGATTGCATGCTATTGGCACTTCATCCATCCCACTACAGGAAACACATTTTTTACAACAGGCACCACTGGCACTTCATCAACCTGCAAGCTGTGTGTGATGCCATATGTTCACTTCATTTTGTAGAAGCATACTCAACATCTACATCTTTTATCCATCAACTCTTACACATCAGTTGTTTGCTGCGGATTTTGGTTACGTGGCTCATAGTTAAGTTTTAACATCCCACAATGGGGTTGCAAGTCCATCTGAGGAAAACTGAACTTTTCAAACATACTCAGAACTGAAATAACACTATAGCTATACATTACTAGTACAGTTATTGTATGTATGTATGCAAGATGCTGTACATTTAGAATAGAAGCACATTTAAGAAAATGTTGCTCGTCTTTTTGGCAGGAAATGCTGAATATAGTTTTTCCCCATTTTCTCACACCCTTTAGATGTTCAATCGTATTACTTTAACAAAGGTACAATATGCCACACAAACATAAACAAGCCATTAATTAATACACTTTTGGTATCCTTAAGTTGTTATTAAGGTGCTGTCGCCTACTTTTCTTGAAGAATAAGCATGAACTCACTGTAATAGGTGTCCAACTTTGATGGTTTATTTGCTTCATAGTCACAACACTTGTTATATTCTCCATCAGTTTCTGTTTCTTTTCCTTGAGGGGGGATTCTCTTCCTTTAGAATTGTCCGCATCAAAAAGGTGGTAAAGTTTCTTCTTTTTTGGTTTAGGTGACCTGCCCATCCGGAGCCCTCAGAAAGAATAAAAACACTGGTATGTACTTTATTCTCAATGTCATACTCTTTTCCCTTTCCCATCAATTGTCTTCGTTTATAGCGTTTTCCCTTTTATTACCATCACTTCATTTTATTTCCTATATGAGGTTTTAATTAGAATCTAGCCCCTTTTTTAGGTCTCGCCTGGCGAAAGTAGCGCATGCGCTGCACTCGCCATGGAGAGGATCTTTTGCAATCTATTCTCCCAAAGCCTTACATGCACGCGTAGGGATGGACAAAGATGGCTGCTCTCGCCATTTGTCCAAACCTAACAGCATGTGCGTGCATGTAAGGACAGTGGACAGTCCACCACCATCTTGTTAAACAGGCGTGCTTTCACTTTAAATGCAGTTTAAATTGAAAGCACGCTGCCATGCGTGCACACGTGCACTGCGTGACAGCCTTCCTTGTGCATAGCCCCTTGAGAAGGCAGTGGCGCACCTCACAGGATCCCAGACCTGCCATCGCTGTGTCTCTCTCTGGGCCGGAGCAGAACCACGCCACTCCCCAAACACCATGGAGCTGGGGCTGTACCTCAGAAGCGTCCTGGTTTGCTGCATCGTCGTATTCAGATCAGGTAAGGAAAAACGCTTCTAACGTGACATCCTTTCCATCTCGAGGAACAGTAACAGCGCATTCCAAGCAATGGTGGTATAAAATCGAATTAAGAAATGGCTAACATCGAACTGCCCTTGTGCCAATGCAATCAGTATTAATCCCCTGTACGTGCGCCCTGTCCTTGAATACTAATGCCACTGTGAACACTGCATGCTCGCACAGCAGCTACTCTGTGCATTCCAGTGATCTATGCACAATCATTGCCAACCCACAAGTCTCCTATCATTTCAAACCCAGCACCTCTTCCACTGGGTGAGAAGCATGGATCTCCAGAAAGCAGTTTAGTCAGCCACAAAGAAAAAAAACAAGTTTGCATGTGCAATACTCGATTCACATGCTGCGTGCATACATGCCAATACTGCATATTACTGCACGTCTTTAACGGGGCCAGTCTGAAGTGACCTGCTACCTTGAGGGCAGCCATTTTGGGTTGCCTGACCCTTTAATCCTGCCCACTGGGCTTCCGGCCTTCTAACCTATCATTCTCAAGTGCACGGTCCTGTGTTTCTCAAGTTCCTATCCCTTTAAACATGCGGAGTTTAGGTAACCTGACAGACATCTAACCGTGCCCGTGTAGTTCTTTCGTGAACTTTCGAACGCGAAAGAAAGTGCAGCTTAGCACGCCCCACCACCATCACCTACGGCAGCTGCAGCACTCCCCACTAAAAGCATCTGGATTTCTAAACTCGAGCAAGCGTAAAACCTGCCCCAGCAACATGCCCAGAACGCTGTGTGAGTATATGTGTACTGTCTGTGTGACCCCAAAGAAAAGGGGCTGAGCTTGCGCGCGCTGTATGATTATAGCAGAAGAAGAGTTGTTTTAAATAGGGGTTGGAGGGTGTATCTTTGCATATTTCAAGGTGGGGCCATAAAAGTGCCCATTTTGGCATGCCTGCGTGTGCTTTGACAATGAGGTGAAAGCTCAAGATTAAAGACCTTGTGTTAGTGGGTTGAGGAAGGTTGTCATGGGGGAAGGGGAAAGTATCTTACATATTGCGCACTTCACCGGATTTGCATCTTTTTGTCTTGGTTATAAAATGGTTATCCTGTTCTCATCCCAAACACGTATAATGAGTTTCATTGTGGAAGGGCCCAGATACCACTCAGTGATCCCTGTCTTTGCACATGGTGAAATGGTATATTTCTATGTCCATGTTTATTGGTCCACCTCAGTCTCCCCGCAAATTGGTCAATCTCCTTCTTCACAGGCAGTGTATGTATAAAATGTCTCACAGTCACCCATTGGTCCATCCAATCGTTGTATCTTACTGGTCAGCTCAATGTCGCCTTGCTCATTGGTTCATTCCTAGTAGACTGTTGGCAGGGCTTTAAGTGGAATTAATAAACTGGGGGGTCTCTTGAAGGGGCGTGGCAATCTAATTAAGGGCGTGGCTTAAATACACGTAAGCTAAAAATCTGTGCTTAGCATGGTGTGCCACCCGACTTGTATTTTGCTCTTTCTGACATTGCATCCAGATGTATGATACAGCAAGACCTTGTCAGGACTATTGGCTTTGTCAATGATTGTTAGTTGCTTAAGATAAATAGGCAGCAACTATGGCTTGTATATAATATTGAAATAGCTTCAACTTAAAGCCCTGGTGACACCACGACAATGTTGCTGCTCCTGAGTTTCAAAAAGAGAAGGGAAATCCAAAGAGAAAATGACTCTCCATAAAGGATTTCCCTTCCCCTACAACGCTCACCTGGCATGATGTCATGCCTTCACTTCTCCACTAGTGAGAAGTGAGCAGTGTGAGCAGCGCACATGGATGTGCCTGCTGTCACTGCTGTCCGGAAAACAAGCATTGGCATAGCCAATAGGTCTCGCCTTTGGGACCTTATAAGTGTTTAGCTATGCAACAGTTGATGTTGTTGCACCAAGGATATTGTGCTGGATAACTAAATACTTATAAGTAGGGCTCCCGGTTTTCCGTTTAAACTGATTTTTACATATAAATACAGACGGAAAACAATTTATCCTTTGTCTGTATTTATATGTAAAAACGGCAAAATACTAGAAAATGTTGCCACGTTGCCGTGCTCAAATCCAGAGTTATCTTGCCAGGCCCCCTTCCTGCTGTTGGAAATTCCTTCCCGGGCGCACACACAGCCGCACCCGAGTACTTCACAGGTCTTTTGAAGAGCATTTACTTGTTAAAGAGGCTTTATTGTTCTTTCACCCCATGCTGTAGCCTCCCTTATTGTGGTTTATTTAAAAAGCTTTATATGTACTACGAACAGTTTCCAGAGGATTAACTATCGAATAAACCAAATGGTGTGTATACCGAGTACAAACTGAACTGTGTTGGGAGCCAGTGAGAGAAATACAGACTGATGCTAGTTCACAAAGGCGCATAGGGGTAAGGTAAGCAGTGGCCTAAGTTTCAAGAGTCTCAAGGGTAGAAGCCCTCTAGCTCTATTTAGTGGCTGTAGTGGGAGGGCGATGGACCGAACAGATCCTTAGCTCTCATGCGGCCGCTGCAGGAATGGTTGTCAATAAAGCCCATGGCTTAAGCGTTTGACATCTTATTAATGACCTGATGTGAGCTTTGCCGTCTGCAGTGGGAAACGGACACACTACTCTAAGCATATGGATTTTTTCCTGCTCCCGAGTGGCATTCCTTCTGGAAACCTCAGCAATAATGGAGGGCTAAGGAAGAACGTCTGCATTTCATGGTAAAATGTTATTTGAAGAATGCACTTAATGTGTAATTTAAACGTTATTCAGAGCGTTTCCTTTAGCTGATGTCCGCAGACAACCAGGTCTGGAAATCGGTGCAGGTAAGATTCATCACCAGCTCCGTATTTTATTTACATTTTTAAAAAACTGTTCAAATAATGTACGCCGATATTCATTGATGTTTCCCCTTACTTAATCTGTGTATGCCGTGGCAAAGCCCTGAGCGGAAGTTGAAGGCTAGGTGATTTAAATTAGGGTGTTCTTTCAGCTTTTGAAGTCTCCGCTGGTCTAGTTTGACTTCTATTTCAGTGGCGAGGTAACCCACAAAGAAACTGTCTGCCAGCCGCTGTAGATTTAGTTCTGAAGGGTGGCGCACGTAACAGAAGGTGGGACAGTTAAACCAATATACCATCGAAATCGGTGAGGGGTGGCAGCAGCAACCTCTGCTCTGACACCCATGGCTGGCCTGTTGGGACCCTTGGAACTTGCCTTTGCTTCCCAGAGTAGAGTAGAGGCGCGTAGAAAAATAAACAGAGGGGCGAATTTTAAAGAGAAAGTAAAGCACAACGAGAAAAAGAGAAAAGGGCGCGGACGCAAAAAGAGACGAAAATTTCAACATGAAAAAGAAAGTAAGAAGATAGGAGGGGAAGAAAGACTGAACAGAGAGAAGGAAAGACAAGCAGCGCGAGCAAAAAGAAGACGGAGAAGGCGGAGCAAGTGAGTGGCCGGGACGTGTGGGCGAGGAGAGAGGCGTGCACGCTTGGGAGAGCAGTCTGCTCATTTTCAAGCATTGCACTCGTCAAATGTGGAAAAATACTAGCTGTAGCGTCGCCTTTTGCTTGTGGCAAAAATAAATGTGGATAAATACAGAAAAAATGCCCAAAAAATAAATATGGATAAATACAGACGGAAATGGCAAAAAAATAAATACCATAAAACCGGGAGCCCTACTTATAAGTTCCCAAAGGCGAGACCTATTGGCTATGCCAATGCTTGTTGGATTTGGCTTCCATACATTTTCTCCAGCTTTTTGTATGTCTGCGGGGAAGGGACTCTCTTGACCCTCTCGCTGACAGTGTCTGTCAGCCTCAAAACAAAAAGAAAACAAACTAAATTAAAAGAAGAGATTTAAAAAAACACATAAACGCCTTTTACGGGTTCTCCTCTCATGGTCTGTTTTCCCTTGAATTATCCTCCTCCTGAATGTATTGTGCCTTGCCTTGCGCTATGTGGTGTCTCCCAACTGCCATAAAGCAGCAACTTGCGAGAGGGGGCGGGGCTGCAGAGCGGTAGAACACTCCTGAGTGCGCAATAACAGTTTGGTCAGCCCTCTCGGGCCACCCAAAACAGTCATGTGCACTTTCAGTGTTCTCCATATCATGGCACTCAGACATATCACAACGCGTTGTGATTGGCTGCAGGGAGCTTGGGAGCCCTGGTGCTTCCTGTTTCTACCAGGAAGAGTAGGCAGGAGAGACTACGGCGGCCGGCTAGCTGGCCAGCCAAGAGGTAAGTGTTGTTATATTAAACCTGACCCGTCGCCCCTCACACTGCTGCTTCCAGGCAGCAGCTGCGACTGGCTATGTCTGTGGAAAAGGTCTCCTTGAGATCCAGTCTATTTTGACACACGATTTCCCCCAGCCATCGCCCTCCACACCTGAATCTTAGCACGGAACTGTACTAGCCACGCTCGTCCGGGAGCGTAGCAGGACAGAGGCCCACTCGGTTGGTTACTGCCTCCAGGAGTTCCTTCGGCGTATGCAGCAACTGGTTCCTGTTCACCCGTTCGCCTCTCTGCCCCCGCTGTGGTCTTACATGCCACTCAGAGTTTGGCTATTCACTGCTCCATCCACCACACGACAGGAGTACCAACTCCTTGTCGTAGTCCTCTCGCTACTCCCTTTCACCTACTCCTCTTCCTCTTCTTGTTCTTCCTCTCTTTCTGTTGTTCTTTCCCCATCTTTAAAGAAAATAACCCTTTCTTTGTTTCTATCCTTTCTATTCCTCCTTGTCCGTGTCCTTTGTCTCTTTTGATTGTTTCCTTTTCTTGTTTTTCAGGGTTTGGGTGCAGCACAGACCAGTGCAGGAGTTCTGGTAAGTCCTCAGTCTTATTCCCCTCAGTTGCAAGGTCCCTCCTGGGACAGGTGCCCTGACCACATGGGTTGTGCAGCTATACTCCCTTGAAGTTGTGTACAAGACTTTAATAGCCTGTTGTGTGTTGCATACATAGCCCTGCAATGTGACTTACATATACACATTACCCATTGTATAAAGCCACATACAGCTTCCCAGGTTGGGACGCAGGACATAGGTCAAGGTCTACAGGTGCAGGTTAGACAACTAAACACATTTTTCACATGATCTGCCAGATCGGTTGCTGCATTTATGTGGTTGGACAGTGTCTAGTCAATAATGAATGGTGGACTACTACTGTGTCATACATACCAACCCGAGACAGCACTATTTTAACTAAGAAAATGTAACACTCAGATATGCTATTCTGTGGGGCATATTCTCAAGGAGATATCACAGTTATCGCCACTTTATCGCAGCCAAATTGGCGATAAATGTATCACCCCATTCACAAGCTGGTGCTATTATCCGATATCACCAGTTTTCCGGCGATATCATCCTCAAAAAACATCGCCACGGATGACCTCGGCAACTATCGCTAATGAGATGCAGAGTATGCGTCTCCGAGCAAAAAGCCATGACAACACCACTCCACAACATTCTCAACGACCAGCCAGATTGGTGATAAGAACACAAAACCGACGATAAGACGCGTTAGCAGCAGGAAATTAACACCTGCTCCGACCTGGTGCAAAGCCAGACGACAACCTGCAGCACAAACGGAGCCCACCCCAGAGCCACACCTGAAGAACAACAGATGCCATGGAGCTACTCATCATGCAGCTTGGAGCCCCAACAGGCCCACAACACCCACCGCCTGGGACTTTCCAACCAACAGCCGCCAGAGTCGGAGGAGTCTCACAGCCAGCCCTATCCAAGTTCCTCAAACCTGTCCCGGATGCCATCATCAGCTTGGTACCCCAGTACCTATACTTCTCCCACACTGCGCAGGAACAGCTGGAGACCAAGGAAGGCTTCTACACCACAGCTGCATTCCTGCACGTGTTGGGGACAATTGACTGTACACATGTCTTACTTGTGCCCCCTGCCCACACTGCACACAATTACCGCAACGCATTCCATCAATGTACAGGCAATAGTGGACCACCGGGAACTCTTCACCAATGTCGTCCCCAACTACCCAGGCAGTGTGCACGACTCATACATCTTCCGACAGTCCATCATCAACCGGTGCTTCCAGGATGGCACCTACGGAAACGTAGTGCTCGTTGGTAAGTACCAAATGAACACACCACACACCTCAACTCCACAATCGTGCAACTCACAACTCTGGCAAAACACACGTTACAAACACACATACAACATGCCAAACAACATGCCCACCCACGAGACACGCAGCACAACTTACTGTGGTAACCTGGGCTACCCATGTACATGAGCCATCAACGGCATGGCACCTCAGCCGCACAATAGCAGGATGTGGGGAGAGGTGGGAACCAGGCATGTGCGAAGGAGGCAACTGACCCATGAATGAGAATGCACACAATGCCAAGTGTGGCGTGGATGTGCTGGACAGACTGCAGAATGCAGACGACAGACATATCCATGTCGACATATAATGCTGGTGGTGGTAGTGTTGTGGATAGTGGACGCAACCATTTCACCCCAGCCAGTGGGGAAGATCACAGAAATGTAGCTTTGTACATACCCCATGTAAGAGTTTGTGGTGTGGGGTGGCCCAGCGTATGCCAGGCTTTTGTAGGGGTGTGAATAAAAAGCACATAGCTCTGGGCGTGGTCCTCTTCCGGAATGCCCAACGTCTCTGCCAGGGCGGCGCCTCTCACCCCGCCATGAGGCCGACGCCCTATGCGACCGTGCCTGCGAACCTGGGCGCCTGCCGCAGCCCCAGCCGCTGCTCCCGGGACGAGTCTCGTCCGCCCCTGCGCATTCCAGGCCTCACTGCTCACCTGCCGACACCAGCATGTCTCCAAGAGTGCCCACCACGTGCCGGTGCAAGCTCTAAGCCTGAGGCCCACGACCTTGGCAGCCTCCTCAGACCCTCACGGACAAGGCAGAGGATAAATCCCTATACTCCCTTCGATGTGGTGCCACCAACTCTGTGCATAGCATTCCGACAACACGTGTCTGTGGGCCCCTGAGGACTTCTGCCTTAGGCCGACACAACGGTCCAGCAGGCCTCAGACAAATCCAATCCAGTCCATTCCAGGCAGGACACGGCATCGTCGCAGGGTGCACACCCGCTCAGCTCTGGTGCCCCCAGCTCTGTCAACCCGGAATCTTCTCCACATGCCATTCCAATGCCGTGTGTTAGAGATCCAGGAGGAGCTGGCTGTACAGCGGTTACCCCACGCTGACCGCTGCCTCCGGCACACACTGCGGTCGAGTAGAACACACAATTGGAACTGAGTCTTGATCTATTAATTGCAGAGTTGACATCATGGTACAGGCCTCATCTCAGACTGCATCCCCTTCCAGCTCTGGTGCCACTGGCTCTGTGCCACCGGAGTCATGGGCACTCTCCCATTGAACTTTGTTGGCGTCTAAGTCTATGGCCTGGGGGTTGTCTTCATCATGTAGCTGATACTGACATGGTGGGAAAAAAGGAGACTGTAGCATCCAACTCCTCCATATTGCCTGTTTCTGCTTGCTTCTGCCCTCGGCATCATGCCCTGGATGGACACCTTCCACTGTGCCCCGTAACACTCCGCGACATTCTCCTTGGACATCAACGAGGACCTGCTCAGCACTCATGGCCCTATCTCAGTGCACCACAAGTCACCGTCCCTTGCGGGTGTGCCTGTGCAAGGGACGCAGGGCAGCCGGGACCACTAACTCTGTGCAGCTCACGTCATGGACCCTTGCTGTTTGTACTTTGAACTTCTGATTGTCTGATCACTGCTGTAGTTGTTGCCAGCACCAACCAACACCTGAGGGGTTGCTCACACTACCCAAAACCCATTCAGCACAGGCGTCACTTAACATGTGACCCTGGCAATACGTTTTGGCCTTGACAAGGAGGTAACTGATGCGTGTGTCTCTGGTGTGATGTCTGCGCCAGCCGTCACGCAATGTTGCCATGTAGCATGCCCACGGATTGCAGCCTCGGCCGAGGGGTATATGAGGGTGACCAAGCCCACCCGGGGTCCAGGATCACACATGCCAACTTCTGTGTGTGTCGCTATTTCCGCAGCATAGGCCAAAGGTCTACCCTCAACCGCAAGGCGAGTTCAGCCAGGCATGAATTCTACATCTGTGTCCGCTCTGTCCTTACCATAGGCCTACACACACGTGGCCGCCCACCTTCAGCGCACAACATCACTGTGTCATTGACAGGTTTGTGGAAATGCGCAGACGGGCATGGCAATGGTGTGTAAGTGATGCAACCCCGCTGCGCACACTGGTGAATAGGCTCGGGGGTGGAGGAGCAGCAGTGAGGCTACGCAATACACATTGATGCTGCTCATTTGCAACAAGCAGTACATGTCATACAGGAATCACAAGATCACACATATCACACACCAGTTAACCAGTGAGCCGGCCAAGACATCATGCAGGGCTAACAATTGACTCATGTCTCTCTGCACTGTCACAGGTGACCAAGGATATGCACTCTGCGCTTGGATGATGACACCCCTCCGAGCCCCGAACACACAAGCCCAGAGGCAATACAATGCGGCCCACAAACCCACCAGTGGTATCGTAGAACGCACATTTGGCATGTTGAAGTCAGGTTTCAGGTTCCAGGACATCACAGGTGGAAGGCTCCTGTACAGCCCAGACATCGTGTGCAAGATGATCGTTGCATGTTGTGTGTTGCACAAGATATGTGTATGCAGCAAGGCACCATGGATACCAGTTCAAAGAGGCACCGGACGATGATGATGACGATGAGGCAGGTGGACCACACCCCACTGCAGCCGCAGCAGGAATTGCCCACAGGGACACTATCATAGCACATTTCTTCTGATGAACACGTCACATTGTGACAGTCCTTGGCACTCATGGGAAAGTACAGGATGACCACAGGCACAGCATGTGCAAATAAATGCATTCCAAAATAACATTCCCTAAGTGCATGTCACTCATCTGTTCTGGCACATCACTCAGACAGGTGTGAGTGCGACATGTGTTGATGACGATTTTATGATGTGTTCATGGATGGTGGGTGTGTCACCTCTGTGCAGAGGGGCTGTTTGGGGTGTCACATATTCGAACTGCCAGTTCTGTGTGTCACAGTTAGTCGGGTATCCCACTCTTCGGGGTTCCACTTGTGTCCAAGATCATTCCATTTTGGCTGCCATTTGTGACCTACAGGTGACAACAGGGCTCCTTTTGGGGTCAGTTATGTGCCACCACGATGCAGGGATGCCCCCTGTGACTCGAGTCCCACAACATGGGCCACATGTACGTAAGCGGGAGTCACTACCCCTACATTCATCCAGGCTGTCATTATTGATTGCTCATAGTCATGACACGTCTATGTGCAGGGGGGGTTGCTTGTTCCTCTACAATGTGAAGGGGAGATATGGTTTCACTGTGTGTTCCATGCATGTGTCTGCATTGGCGCAGTTTACATGCAGACTGCATGTCAATGTACATTGTGACTGTGTGGAGATGCCTATGTGATGCGGGAAAATGGTCATTTGTCCTACATCACGGGTGTGGGGTTGTGCTCATACATTCTCATCTCACCGTTTTTGTACTCTGCTTTTATGGTGCCTTTTCCTGCATGACGTGTGGGATTTGTAGGTCTATCGCTGGTTATCACTGATTTTGTATCGCGCTTGGCCTCATTGCAGCTTTTTTTGTGTTCGTGTTTCGCATTTTTGAGGCGTCGCGTTGGTTTTAACGCAGTCATTTGACGTGTTATAGTCGGTCTATCGCATGGTGCCGCCGTGTTGAGAATACCACGTTAACACGGAGTTGTTTTCCTGCGATGGACTGCGATGTGAAGAGTTGCGTTAAGCTACGTTTGCGATAGTTATCACACGTTCTTGAGAATATCCCCCTACATTGACACAACTTTCACAATCAATCTTCCACTTTTCACTTTGAACATTTATATTATATCGCCAACACTGTATGCTTTACTATATTAAAAATGCATAGTAAAAAAGTTTTCGTTTATAGTTTAAAGTTCTAAACCACTCCATGTATATTAACTAGTATATCCTAATTCTTTTGAATTATTTCAGCATGCGGGGAGCTCTCCTCTACAGGCAGGGTGGAGACCTCTGTTCTGAGGGCAGATGCTTTTGCCTACAACAAGAAAACAGTAGCTTACATAGAGGAACAGGAGGGAAACTCTTTTTGAGTCATTCTGGACGATTCTTTTCCACTTCCTCATCCTGTCTTTCCTTTGACTTTACAAACCTCCCACATGGCCGAGTGATCAAAAGAGAAGGTTCTCAGCTTCACTGATGAAGAGCTGAAAGTGATGAGGCCTCCAAGATTACCCTCAGCTTTAGGAGGGTCCTGAGTCCTGGATGAGCACAGCTACATGGAAACCAATCAGGAGCGACATCGGCACAAGCTGCAGTGGCCCTGGCAGGACCTTCATCGCCGAGTCAGAATGTTGGCCTAGGATATTATTGGCGTTTCATTCCAGCCACATACTTGGCACCTCTGGTAACACCTCTGCAAAACAGATGTCCTAGAAACAGTTTGGCCCGACATCCACGCTCAGCAGGTACAGTTTGAGCAGAAGAGCGGTGGTAAGGGTTATATTTGTATATTAACATGAGTGATTTTTTTTTAGCTTTGTCCAGTTATATGCCCTGTATAAAGTTCTGATGTTACTCAATGTTTGAATGCATAGAATGTATTGAACATATGTACTCAATCTTTCTTTCTTGTGTACACATTCCTTTTCAGAGGACAGAGCTGGTCAAGGATTATCAAACAGGACCTGATGCACTCATTAGGATCCTCAACTGTGCCCGCTTTGAGGTTAACACGCTTGGTTACCAAAATATTCCAAGTAAAGCTTATTGAGATGAACATCACCAGTCTTGGGGAGCCAGATATTGGACTCCTCCTGGCATTGAACAATACCTTCCTGGGGTGTCCGAAGAGCAAGCCACACCTTCTTCTGAGCCTGCACCCACATCCTCATTAACTCTTGAGGACCCAATACCACTTTTGCCTCCATATCCTCCACCAAGTGCCTGCCCAGATCAAGATCAGAAGTCAAGGAAACCTTTGCACCTGACATCCCAGTGCCCCCACCTGTTCCCACTCCCTTAGACTCCCTCACCTCAATTATGCCTCTGTGACCTATAACAAGGAGGTCCTGAGGCCCATTGAAGAGGTTCAGGTATCGATCTCTCAGCATTTCAGGGCTTAGTAGGAAAGGTCTGAATACTTCGAGAGTCAGTTACCTTGTATACCTTCTTGACCTTCTTGATAGCAGTCATAACGTGTCATTTACCTTGTATACCTTCTTGACCTTCTTGATAGCAGTCATAACGTGTCATTTTTCTTACCAACAGTAAATTAAAGTCTCCCCTTGGGGAGGTCAATAATCGACAATCATAATAATAATAATAATACGGACACTTGTAAAGCGCGACAGCTACCTCAAACAGAGGTGTCCTGGCACTGAAGAGGACAGTAGTGCAGCAGAGGACAGACAGAAACCAGGTCTCCGGACCCTAATCCGCCCCAAAGATATTCATCAAACAATTACTCAAGCAACCATCAAGCTTGCAGCTCACCTCAACATTCACAATCAATGCCAGTACCACATTAGTATCAAAATTCACAAAGCTTTAATGATATGTCTGTCAACACTGTTCACATTAACAAATCAAATATAAGAAATATTGAGCTGATAAGTCTATCGACATATAGTGAATTAAAAACATATGACTAGTCAATTGATACTAATCTGCTATAGTCATTTAACAGGATACATGATGTTTCAGAATAATAATCATCTATTGTACGGTAATGTTGAACAGATTTAGTAAACAGAGTACGTTGATGAGTTTTAGTGGTGTATGCAGTTATTTGCTACCTTTCTTACCAACCAACCCGTAGTCCCATTTCCAAGTTTGTCCATCCTGCTTGTTTTCGAACAAACCTTGTGTATCGTATTTCTTATGGGGTGTCCAGTACGCTTTGGCCAAGCACCAAACATCAGCCTCAGAGGAGGATTTGAAGCTTTTATTGTGAAGAGCGAGTCTGATGATGGCCACCAATTTTTACCGTCAGCCAGAAACGTGACTCCGACCCCCTCTCTGGCTTTTGGGACTGAGTTTATTTTTTTTTTACATTGGACTTTCATTGTTTTTTTAAAAATAACATTTTACTACATTTCAATATATTTTAAGGACAGATGATATTGTTTATATTTATTTTTTTCGAAAACATTTACCCCATTTTAGAAAGACTTTGGGGCCTATGCATCAACAATGCCATTTGCGATTCCTTATTAGCGAAAAATAAGGAATCGCTAATAAGGAATAGCAAAAGGCTATGCATGTAGGAATCGCTATTCAAATAGCGATTCCTTAATATTCCTTATTACCGAATCGGTAATACCGAATCGGTAATAAGGAATACCTACCCATTCATTCCTATGGGCTTGGAGGCCCATAGGAATGAATGTAAAGCCAGTCTGTATTAGCGATTCGGTATTACCGAATCGCTAATAGCGGGAGCACTTTCAAGGGTGCCAGGGTGTCAAAAGGACACCCTGTTGCACCCCTGAAAATGATATGTGCACATATGTTGCACACACACATGCTCTAAGGGCATGTGTGTGCGCAACATGAAACTTTGAAAAATGCACAAAAGTGCATTTTTCAAAGTTTTTGCAAATTACCATCGCTAATTTTTTAACTTTGATGCATTGCATTTAAGGAATCTCACTTTGGGATTCCTTAAATGCAATCGCTATTTAAGGAATCGGTATTTAAGGAATCCCTATTTAAAGAATCGCTATTTAAGGATTCCTTAAATAGCGATTTCTGCTTTTGGGTTGATGCATTAGGATTGGGTATTTTTTACTTAATACCGGGAGCTATTACCGAATCGGTATTTTACCGACTGGATTTTGGGTTGATGCATGAGGCTGTTAATTCCTGCCGTTTCCCAACAAGTTTTTTTTTTACAAATTTCCACCCCTCTTCAAGTTTAGAATTCCCTACTGAAGAAAGACTGTGTTTAGCTTGCATTTAATCCCTAGGACAATGTATTTTCTCTTTATAAACATTTGATAAAGGTTTCAACAAGAAAATGTACTTCATACAAAAAAAGAAATTCATCAAAATGTTGGTCTTCATCAAAATATAAAATAAATAAATGATCCAACCTCTAAAATAACACAATTGTCACATCTGACATTCACATACAGGAATTTGAGAAAATAATTCTTAGCAAAGTTATTGAAAAAAATTATTATTTGAAATTTGTGAGCTTGTGTTAGTGTAGGCTGTGGTACTGCAGGCCTCCTGATCTTCAACCACCTCCTGCTCTTCTCCTTGTGCAGTGTTGGCCACTGCCATAATTGCTTGGAGGAGGATTGGATTTTTGCTTTGGATTGCTCACTGTCCCCTGCTTATACCTGTTCAGCATCATCATCAAGTTCACTGTGCCCAGTACCTGGAAGAAGATTAAAATAGCTGAAGAACCTAAAATAAAAATTATTCAACATACTTTTACAATCTACTATAATACAAATTCTGAGATAAAAGTTCCTATTTATGTTACTAGTGTGATATCTGAATAAACATAAAGGTTGTCCCCTGCAAGCAATTAAAACATTTATACACTGTAAACTCACAAACTCCAGCCACGGATTTTTGTTTCTGGATGACTCCTTTGACGTCATCTGCTGAACCAGAGTCCTAGAATTTGGAGTTAGTTGTGTATTCCACGTTCCAGGAGCTGGAAAGAAAAGAATGAAAAGAATGTACATTTTTCATTAATAAATTATAAAATACAATCAAACAGTGGTCTTTGACACAAATAATGTCAACATAAAGCCAAATTAATGAAACATAAGAAATAAACATACAGAATGACATTTAACATAAACATAACATTGATTATAACATTCCGAAGGAAACATTATAAGATATATAAGTAAAGAGTATATGTTCCAAGACCTACCCTACTGACGGATGGTGGAGGGCCAAATAGCTGTCCTACTCCACAAATAGCTGCCACAGGATGTCTCCTGATGTAATCTGTGATTGCAGTCACAGTGTTGACACCAGGGGCTGTGATCGGACAATAGCTAACAGGGGAGAGAGAGACTTCTAAAGAGGAATAAGCCACCCGAATTCAAAAATGATATTGAAATGTTAATCTTTTTAATTAAAAGTATGGTGCACACAGATTCCTATTATCACAAGGCCTACCATAATATTACATTGTGGCCATTACAAGGTAAATTGTAAGGGTACATTAGGTTAGGGGCAATTATGGAAATGGTCGGATATAGGGATGTTGTACACTATACATACATTCACAATTCGAGGGATAGGTTAAAAACAACCCAAATAGAGAAGGCTTTAGATTTACCAGTCCCTACCATCCATCTGTTCTGTGTAACCATTGTAGGTTTTGGTGCAGCATTAGAAGTAGACGTAGACGCTGTTGATGATAATGATGAATGGACCAACAACTTAGGGCCTTAAAATTGAAAGAAAATACAAATCTTTCAATAAAATATTTTAGGAACCCAAATATCAAAATAATATTTGAGCAGACTTATTATTTAGAACAAAACATCATTTATAAAATATTGTTAGAACAATGAAAGTGACGAAAATGGCATATTTATAATGTGATAGCACATGGACATAGCTTTGAGTATCTTATGTCTCATTTGGAGACTGTGTGTTGCCATGCCCAATTTACTCCTGCCCCAGCTGTAGCAACCAATTTACTTGACATACTAACTGTATGAGAGTGGGAAATTATAAAATATAATAATATAAATATCAATTTAGTTAACAGTTGTGTGTAAGAGGCTGTGTTTCAAGGATATATATGTGTTGTCTGCATAACAGTGTGGGTTTGGGGGAAGGACATTGTTGGATGAGTGGTTGTAGTTTAGGTCTATTCTGGCATACCATTAAGTGTCTGCAAAAGGCAGCCATTAGAGCAGTTGAGGTTGTATTGTGGAGAGAACAGACTCCTCAAGGGGATGGAGACAGAGACAGGATCCATGTGTGGCCCCAGTTGAATCCTGGAAAGCGTTTCTTTCACCTACCTCCACTAATGGTCCAATTACTCTTGATGTCCCCCACGGCAGAGCCCTCCTCCCCCAATGCATTTACTGAGTCAATGGCCTCCTGCTAAATGGCTGGCTTCTTTTGCGTGGGTTTTGAGGATGAACGGAGACATCCCATTTATTTGATTGTAGGGATTTAATACAATTAAAACTACAAGGGCTGCCTCCCCTTCTTTGAAATTCCTTTTGATCCTGAGATGTATTAGCCGTAGGCAGAGTGACGTTCCTGGTGGCTGCAGGGTGATAAAATATAAAAGGAAAAAGACAGGGCCCAGGGTGAGGTCTGTATTTAAAAGCTGTTTGGTGAATGTGCATCAGGAGTATGTGATGGGTGTGTGTGATCGTGGCCAGGTGTAGCATTAGTACCTATTACCATTCACGGGGCTGGAGATATGTAATTCTACACCTAGGACTAACTTTACACTCATGAATGGTGACAGGGAAAACATTTAAAGTTACTCCTAGGTGTATTAATAAGTCTACACATAAGTAAATCTACACATGAATTTTTACCTTTGTAATCAGGCTGTTAGTCCAGCTCTCTCACGTAGTTCATACTGCTGATTTTCAACTCTATATACAAGTTTTGTACCCATAATAAGCCACCCGGAAGCAGTAAGTTTCAGCACCATACTTAAGACCACGGCAGAAGTGGTCCGATGCTGATGCCGACTGAAACTTCCGCTGCGAGGGCACTATGCCAGAAATTGCTTTGGGGTGAGAATATGACCTTGGAAACGGTCAGCAAACCTTCCATACGGGACATGATAATGTTGAATTACATCAGCAACCCTGCTGACCCCTACCTGGGTTTCTTTGTGTTTTTTTCTCCCCCTCAGGATTATACCATAAGCCGATACCACAGGACCACCTATGTCCTGTTCAGAACACGGTAAGCGTGAATTAACTGCATGCCACGAGGCCGTAGAGAGTAATTGAGCGCGTTATAACACTAATAGCCTAACGCCACTAAGGCATCCACCACTTCCCATACCCTAACGTGCCATAAGCACTCACCCAACCGCCGCGCTCTCCATACTGCGCTAATTGCTCACGGTGATCACACACAACCTTAGAGTTTTTCTCCCCCCAGGACACCTTGACAGAAGTACGATCCATAGTGCTAGAGACGCTCAAAGGCCCCAGCCTAGTTCACGGGACTAATAGACTCCAAATTCGATCTCTAGATGACTAAGTATTGAAATGTCCACTTTTCAAATAACCCGAGTACCATTTTGCTTTTTCCTTATCAAATCCTCAATATTGAACATGGGATACGACTACCCTCCCTATATGTAAATATGTAAATATAACCTTTACTTACCCTTTATATTACATACTGCCTTTACTGTGTGCATTTGAACACGTAATTTATGACTTGCTCTGCTATCAATTGATTTATGTCTCACATTACTGCCGGCGCTTGTAAATATTGCGTGCTTATCATACTGCCAACGAATGTTCATAACCCTCCTCCTAAAACTCCTTTCTTTCTCGCTTTCTTTATTTCTATTCTTCCCCCGCGCTTTTCTCCATTAAAACCAACTGTTTCTTTCTTTCCCTCTATCATTCCTCTCTTTCTGTCCCATTCACAATCTACCACATTTCCACCTTATACCGTTCTAGTTGATGCTGCTTGCTATCATTGCTTCACTTAAACACTACACAACTTCTCCTCTCCTTATCCCTGCGTTGTTTCCTGGTCACACATTACTGTATATCTCTTCTCCATCTGTCATCTAATCATTGTTAATGTAATCCCTTTTATTGTATACACACTGTGCATAATGTATATGCACCACACACCGCACATCTCTGCTTTTTCCATGTATGTTTTTTTCCATGTATGACTTACAATTTTCTGTTGGTAATTCTTCTCACTGTATGGTCTAAACGCACAGCCCTGAGACAGCCCCAGGCCGGATGGCTGTGCAAAGGGGGCGAAACACGTGTTGTCTGTCACTCCTTTCTTACAAACTGACTCTGATCCTTGAAAACGAGTCACAAACACATAATGAATAAAAATATTTACTCTGCAAACCTTGCACTGGAATTTTCTCAGTGAAAAAAGAAAAACAGTCTAGCTTGTCCGGAGGCGCACTTGTATTAATATGGCTATATACTGATCAAAAATGTATAATAAAAAAATTGCACCACATTTAGTTATTTTAGTGTATGTCTGGATACAATTTAATACTAATGATCATTTGCTTTGTGATATTCATTTTTTCAAATATCTTTTTATTAGCATTTTATCAATTATACAACCACATATGTATATCGAGGCAATGCACAGTGAGAAACTGGTACTTATATAATAATAAGGGAGAAATAAAGAGAGTTTTTGCTTTGTGATATTCATGATAACTACTGAGTTGTTTACTCGATTCATTACTAATTCTGGATATATAATTATGAATCTATTTTGTAGCACTATTTTGGTGACTTTCTATCTTTGGGACTGAATTTGCTCTAAATCCTAAACTGATCAGAACTGTGATATATGTCTTTTTATCTGTTTTTAAAGTGTATTGTGCCTTGTACTGTGTATACAGATGTATTTATATGTGATAAATGTTGCTTAGGTTGGTGTTTTATATGTTTTTAATGGCCCCGAAGAAGTCCCGTTGTTTATGGGTTGAAACGCGTTGGCTGTGTCCATGTCTTTATCGTGTTTGACAGGGTGAACAAGTTTTGGGTATACTCATATAGTTGTCCATGGTATCCAGACCAACAAATTGGATTTCTGCACAAGTTGGGTTTATGATTAATAAGTAGGACCCTTGCATTTGATCTTTTCATGTGCGTTTCATATACTCTGCTATGGGTCCAGAATCTTTGGAATAATATATACAGAGTGCTTCTTGCATATTTTGTTTGCTAGATTTGTTTATATAAATGTGGTGTTTTTGGGACTGTTAGCCCTGGGAGTAGAGCACCTGTTTTTGGGAATGACAAAGCGTGCGGTGACTTATGCCACAACCGTTCCCTAACTTCAATTGTGATTTGCAATGTAATACCTAGTTATTTTGGTAAACTGCCAATTCTCATTATCACTCAGAGTTCCTGTCACTGCAGCAGAGCAAATATACAAAAGAACAAATACGCACCAGTTGGCAGATAGTACAAACTACTCATTGTTACACACGGGGAAAAGTAAAGTATGATACTTTAGAGTTTTGTGGTTGCCTGGGAACATGACCTTCACAATAAAACAGGACTACACTGCACCACATCATGGAATACACCAATAGCATCTCACCTTACACAAATAGGTTCAGTTTTTCAGAACAGTGACAAAAAATATGTCGCTCCATCAACCTCTTCTCCTGAGGGAAAATGATAAGTAAAACGGGGACTCAGAAGACACCAGCCACAGAAAGCCTAAATGGTGTTCCCTTTTGACTTTTTAATGTGCACTAGTGAAATGTTCTTGAAAGAGAGTTTCAGACAAAATAGCAGAAAAGCTTAGACTTTGGTTGAAGGTAAGTGCTGAATCTTATGATCCTTTTCATATTTTGACCATAATAGACACTACTGGAAATGGAAAATGTTTACTCTCAGATCCCACAATTTGAGTGCAGATGAAAAGGCATCAGGAGGTGTGGGGCCAATAATAGTCAGCCTATGCATCACATTTCATAAATAATGTCCCTAGGGAACTAGGCAACAGAAATATAATGTGCTAGTAATGCTGTTCTGGTTTACTTAATTGCTAAAAAAAACCAGACGGCATTAGATATGTAAATGGATTAAGATCAGTGGTGGCTGGTGAACTTTGAAAAAGGTGAGGCATAAGATTAGATTAGTATGTATTGCATATGAGCAAGCAAGGCCTACTTCCCATAATGGGGTACAATAGTACTTTTTCCAGCACAATTTATTTAGGAAACAGAGATTGTAGGAAAGTTGCCCGATACTGCTGAGCACAGATTCAGGATCAGACTGGGATAGAAAAAAGGCCGGAACACCAAATTAAAAGTGTCCCGCCCCTTTAATGGCATAAGTGGTTTGCAAGGTATGGAAGACTGCGTAAATTCAAACTTGCTGCAGGCAATGTTTTTTTCTTTTATCAGGGAACTTTACTGTACCCCCCCCCCAAAACACAATAAAACAGGCCCACAAAATCCCACAGACTGACCTGCCGGAGCAGCTCTTTGGGCACTCCCTGATTGCCCACTAGGCCAGCCGAAACCTGTACAGCTGAAGACAGAGGTAACTAGGGAAGGGAATGTCACTGCACTGCAAGAAAGAAGAAATTACAGTGAGAGGGTAATGGAGTATTGAATCCTGGCACTGCAGGGAAAATGTGAAGGGACAATGAGAGAAGGGAGTATCATTTTGATTGCACAGAAACCCACTAAAGTGGCTAAATGAATTAAGTGTTTTTTGCTGAAACATGCCTATAAACTACTGGTCATGAGTCTGTACTCAGCGTGGCCCACTCAGCCTTTCACGTTTCCAAGGTGCACACATTGACTCAGTGAGCACCCTTAAAAATGATGAAACACTTGCCATTTAGATTTAGTAAAAGTGTGAAGTGATGCAGAACATGTTCACAAGTTATTGTAGGCAGTGCAGAAACAACAGAACATTAATGAGCCAACACAGAAAATGAACAATGGCTACCACGAGCACCGAACGATGATGACTGTGTTGACAGTGCCTATGACATTTTTTTATTGGGGCATGCTCAAAGACAGGTCTCGGGCGTTTACTTTGCTTAAAAGTACTGTAAAAGTCAGTGTCTGAAAGCGTAACACGTATGTGTATGTTGCCATCTTTTGTGAAGATAGGACCCCCGCAGGTTGATTAAAGAAGGTTTATTAGCAGAATACAACAACCCTTGATAAGATGCCTGCAGCTCCCCTCATCAACTGCTCTCTTCCATGTCCCAGAACACCAAGCCACCAGGAGGGGCAAGTTGGCAGGGAACAACAGGCATTCCACAAGGTTTGGAATCAATACAATATATGCAATTCTAGATATAACACATCTTCCCCCTTCAACAAAAAACAACAATAACAAAAACTATAAGCAAAAAAAAGTGAAAAAATAGATAACTAAGTGTACACAAAATCATCAAATCTTTTTGGTTTCACCTTGGTGCGAATACTTTGACTGCTTGCAACAGAGTCAATTACATTTTAATTTTGAGTGCTCTCACGGTTTTGGAACCTCAACCATTCCGCCTGTTCTGTAGCATTGCACACCGATACCTTTGTGGTGTTCCACCATCTGCCAACTTTATACTGTTACCCTTTGCAATCAACACTTCTTTCGGACATGACCATTTCGAAAAACCTTTCCTGACTTTGTCACCTTGAAATACTCTCACAAACATGCCCCTTTTGAAAGGTAGCATGGGCTTTCCTGTTGTGTCTCTGACCATACACTCTTTGGTACTTTTCCACCCTGTCTTGTAATCAGATCTACACTCTGCCCTCCAGCTCTGTTCATCCATGCTGGAACGGCCACGGTGCATAGTACCCTCCCTTTGAGTAAATTGAAAGGTGTTTCTTTGGTAACCGAATGTGGAGTGGTTCTGTAGTTCCATAACATGTCTTTGACCTGTCTTTTCCAGCATAAGTTACTCACACACGCCAGTTGAATGCACTCCACAAGCACTCTATTAAACCGTTCAACTAAACCATTTCCCCTGGGATGATAAACAGGGGTTTTGATATGTTTGATTCCCCAATTAGTCAAAAACCTCTCAAATTCCTCAGAAACAAATTGAGAACCATTGTTCATTACAATTTCATCAGGACACCCTTCCCTCCTAAAGATGTCTTCAAAAAAGGAAATCACTACGTTAGATTTAACCTCCTTTACAAATGCCACTTCTGGCTACATTGAGAAGTAATCAACCATTACTATACCATATTTATCATTCACATTGAGGTTCTCAAACGGCCCACAAATATCAATGGCAATGTTTTCCCACGGGGCATTGGTAAAGGATATATGGTTGTTTCCTAGGGTAGTATGAGATTTGTCGCTGACTGCACAAGCTTTACAATTCTGCACATATCTCTCAATTTGGGTGTCAATCCCTGGCCACCAGAAATCTTCTCTGATTCTTCTTTTCATGGCAGACATCCCGCCATGCCCTTCATGCATGAGACTCAACAGCCTTTCCCTCAGCATGGTGGGTACCACCAAGCGACAACCTCTCCTCACAATGACCTTCATGACTGCCAACTCAGACCATATGAGTTTAAAGGACTCTAGATCCTTGTGTAATTTCCACCCTTGATTTTGGCTCAATGCCTCTATGAGCTTACTGACGATATCATCCTGAAGAATAGCCAATTTCCTCTCGTCTTCACTAATGGCACCACACACATCATTCACTTCCGTCACCATCCATTCATCTTCAACTTCACTTTGTTGCCAATCCAGCAGTAACCTAGATAAACAGTCAGCATTGACATGTTTAGCTCCTGGTCCATATTTCACCCCAAATATATATTCTTGAAGATGATAAAGTCACTTGGCAATCCTAGGCGTGGCCTTACTTGCACCTCTCGTAGAGAACAGGTCCACCAATGGCTTGTGATTGATGCGTGACTGAAATTTGGTACCCCACACAAAAACCCAAAAATGCTGCACTCCCCACCAACATGCTAAAGCCGCCTCCTCCACAGTAGAGTACATGTGCTCAGCTCCTTTCAAGGTACAAGAGGCAAAAGCCACCACCCTTTCTTTGCCCTCGTGCACCTGCATGAGAACGGCACCAAGACCATGATTACTGGCATCAATAGAAATTATGGTCTCATACACCGGGTCAAAAGATTTTAAGGTGACAGCACTTGCTATAATTTCTTTACTACATCAAACGTCTTTTGACACTCGTCCATCCACCCAAATTTCATCCCCTTTTTCATTAGTTTCCTTAACTCTTGCACCTTGTCAGTAAAATGATCCACAAACTTGGAGTAGTACTCCATGAGTCCAAGGAACGATCTAAGTTGGTCCTTGTCACTCGGAGCAGTCACGTTCTCTATAGCTTCCACTAAGCTAGGCTTGGGTTTGACTCCTTCACTGGTAAGAGTGTGACCTAAATATTATATTTCTTTCAACTTAAATTTTCAAGAACAATAGTGAGGCCAGCATTCAACAATTTTCTTAAAACCTTTTCCAAAACTTCATCATGTTGAATATTATCACATCCCCACACTAAAACGTTGTCCTGAAACACCAAGATGTTTTCCAAACCCACCAACAAGCTCTGCACCACTCTTTGGAAAACAGCTGATGCTGATGCTAGTCCAAACCGCATTCGGACAAATTGAAATGCTCCTTCCGGAGTGATGAATGAAGTCAGATGACTGAACTCTTCATGTAATAACACCTGATGGTATGCGCTGGACAAATCAAGCATGGTAAAACGCAACCCCCTTTTTACACTTGCCAACATTTCATTAATTCAAGGGAGAGGAAGACGATCAATCCAGATGTTATCATTCAAATCCCTCAAATCAATGCACATCCTGATATTGCCATTGGTTTTCTTGGCTAAAACAATAGGTCTCAACCATTCAGACACCTCTATAGGCTCAATTCCCCCTCCTTGCATAACCTCTGCAACTCTTCTTTCATTTTGTCTCTTAGCACTAAAGGAACATTCCTCACTTTATGCACTTTGTGTATTGCATTATCCTTCAAGATAATGCGATGTCTAAATATTTTTAAACATCCTAAAGTATTCTTAAAAAGTTCAGGAAATTTGATGACCCAAATATTTGTGTCAGGAGATGACGTCAGTAGAACTTGCTCTGGATGATTTGGATTCAAAATGATGTCCAACGCCCGTTGTTCCCCCCATACAAGTAGAGATTTTCCTTTTTCCACAATATAAAGTTTAGCCACAGTTTTTCTGTCATGGAAACTCATTTCTGTCATGACATAACCTAGAACAGGCAATTTATTTCCACAATTTCCTTCAGGAGTGACATCGGTGGCACACAATTCTTCCAAACCAAAACCCAGACTCTCTCAAGTGATCCTGTCAATAATAGTAAAGGGAGAACAAGAGTCCGTCCAGACTTGTACTTCCTTGCCTTTGATTTTGAAAATACACTTAGGGGGACAATAACTATCCTTGTTCCCATCACAATTACAAACGTTGGCAGATTCAATCATTAGTAACTCCACATCCTCTTCTTCACTTTCACACCAAATGTCATCCTCTTTTATCATGTTTACAGCTTTTTTATAGCCAGAAGACTGACTGCCTTTGCACACCCCCGCAAATGCCCCATTTTCTTGCATCTGTAACACCTGCTTTTTAACGCAGGACAATGATTTGCATCGGCAGTGTGCCTTGAACTTCCACTTCTGAGACAAGATTTGAATTTGGGTTTCACTACTTCTTGTTTTCTTTCTCTCACTTTAATCTCATCATCCTTCTTAACTCCTTTTTCACATTATGTACACTGTGAACTGTATCATCCTGACAATCCTTTCTAGAACGAGTACCACCCAAACTCCTTCACATACCTAGAGGTATTTTCCATTCTTTTAGCTACATCTATAGTTCTTTCCAAAGTGGGATCCTTAATGCCTAACAAGTTTTCTTGCACCTTAACGTTAGACATTCTATTAATCATTTGATCCTTAATTATTTCATCTCTCAGGTCCTTTAAATTTGTAAGTAACCGCTAATCTTCTCAAATTTGCTACATACTGTTCAATAGATTCACCCTGTAATTGAGAGCGTGAAAAAAACGTATGCCTTTCCATGACCACACTAACTTTCTTACCAAAATTCTCTTCTAAAGCCTTCAACGCAACTTCGTATACATCCATGCCACCATCACCACTCTCCCCACCATCCTCATCAAAAATGTCCTCTACATTTCTTCCTTCAATGGTCGGTAAAGTTTTTAACACATTGCGCCCTTCCAAACCCAAACAATGTTTGAGGATAGCTAATTTCCTCCTTGCCACGTACACATCCCCCCCAATAGCCTCAAGGTAAGTTTTAAAAGTTTCTCTCCAATCCTCCCAACCCATGCATGGCTTACCAGGACTCTGTAGAAACATTGGTGGTGCAGGTATGGACTGTGTCGTGATGGTGCTCAGGATTACCAAGAGTGTAACACCACAGTATGTAATTGACAACTATCTTTTCCAGTACCTCATCCCTTAAAGTTATAAAATCTCATATTTTTTGCCATTCAATCTTATTAGTGTGCGTGTCACCGAGTATTAAAGTAATATGGTGCACGCAATGTTTTCATCTGAGCCCAATGGTTTGTATTTAAAAGATTTAACAGTTAGTGGATTTCCACACGTGGGCCACTCACTGAACTGCACTGTATACACGTCCTGATAGCACACTGTACTCGGATGCAACTAAAAAACCTGTGTGCGTGTCAACGGCTATAAATCACAACTCCTTATGACACTCTCAATGGCCCGCATACTTCTTTCCGTTTGTTGATAAAATGAAAAATGGTTTTCCTCCTCCAATATGGCAGCACGTATCACCTTGCAGGCGCACGTCCGCCTGACCCGAAGATGGCGGCACGTATTCACATTGACGCGATGACTTTAGAATACATCCTTCCACGTATTGGCATTCGCACGCTCCGTCTTTCCGCGAGCAGGAGCTCGAGCGCAGAAAAACACCATGAGACACTGAGCAAGATCAGCGACGGTTGTGCCCAAAACAGGTACCTCACTCCAGCAGATTACTCTCTCCAGAGAGACAGGGTTAAATTGTCCCAATTTTGGCAATCAAGGGTTGTATTTCACACGTAAAAACACCTGAATGACTGTATGATCTTCTGGAGTGACTTGGGGTCCTTTGTAGGGTCACATCCCACCCTCATCACCAGTTTTGTGAAGACAGGACCCCCGCAGGTTGATTAAAGAAGGTATATTAGCAGCTCCTCTCATCAACTGCTCTCCTCAATGTTCCAGAACACCAAGCCACCAGGAGGAGCAAGTTGCCGGGGAACAACAGGCATTCCACAAGGTATGCAAACTGTGTATGGAAACAATACAACATATGCAATTCTAGATATAACACCATCCCCTGGGCTGAGAAAAAGTTCCCGAAGGTGCTTCTGCCGAGATTTTTGCTCCTGGTTGCTGGGCTCACAGTTCTGTTATTTGAAGACAGGTGGGAGGAAGACAAGGCACAGACTGTTGTTATTTAAAGTAGGCTCTGTGCTAGTTTTCTTTTTGTAGCTGGGACAAAATTCCCAGTGGGAGCAATGTCAGGACGTTGCAGATGCAGTTACTGTGACTGACTTAGGTGCAGCCTCGGAATGGGCTGCATCCTAATGCATCCAAGTTTCTTTCTACAGTGACGTCACAGGCTCCACTCTATGCCTGAACTCTACCCTATGTGTGAGGCACCCAGCCCCAGGGCGGTTTACGACAAAGCCCAGCGTAAATATGTGAAGACTCACACCTGCGCACTTCGCCTCCTGAATGTGCCTGGTTGCCTGTTCCTCAAAGAGAGGGTGAGAATAAGATTAGACCTTGACTGCCATGGCCCCAAAGGGCGCACATATTGAATTATTGTTTTTTTTTTATTGTGCCAGAATTAAGTTGACCTTGCCAGGCACCCAGGAAACAGGCTGGGCGCCGCTCCAATGCCCTTATATACCGGCCGCTGCTGGTTAAGAAGTACTTTCAGGGGGCTGAAAAAGATAGGGTTTCGAAAGGAGTGATGTCCTAAAACGAGTGCCCAACCATTGCTTATAAGAGTTGTGACCTCTGTAACTACGTTTTGGTCCTGCTACATGTAGCCTGCAATCACATTGGCCTACCTTTCCTCCACCTTGTTTTCCTCCTTCTTCTGCTTATCCTTCACATTAACCTCCTGGTCACCCTCCCCATTTTGGCCCTTCTCATCATCTCCCTTAAGGTCCTTCTCTTCCTGATCCTTCGGTTACTCCAGGTACTGTCTTCCACCTCTTCCTCCTATTCTTTTCCTGCTCCTGACTTTCATGCTGGTACTCCTCCTGGTCTTGTTCTTCTTCTTGATCCTTGTCTTAGTTTTCCTGATCTTGATTCTTCTTCCAGGTCCAGATCATCCTACTCTTGGGCCCTTTTCTACACCTTAGCTTTTTTCCCCTCGTCCTGCTCCCCCTCTGGTCCTCCCGATTATGCTCTTCCTGCTGCTTCTAGTCTTAATACTCCAGGGTTCGTGATCCTGGTTCTCCTAGTCTTCTCAGTCCCTGCCTTTTTGATTGTGTTCCTTCTCTAGGACCTGAACATGTTTTTTTTCCTTATCCCCAAAATGCCTGGGCCTCCAGGCCCTGGCCTTTCAGATCGCTCGAATCTGTCTGGTCCAGGTACTCCTCCTCACCCTCCCGCTCTGCTGTTCCTCCTTCTTGTCTACCTCCTTTTGGTTCTTGCCCTACCCTTCAGTCTCATGGTCCTCCTCCTGGTCATCAACTAGTTCTAGCTCTCCTTACCCTAGTGGCACTTCACGCCTCCTCCTCACCTTCATGTTCATCACGCTTTTGGTCTTCCTCCTGGTCCTTCATCTCATCTTCTTCCTACTCCTGGTCCAGGTCCTCTTATCATCCTCTGGTCCTACTTGGTTTCTACTCCTCCAACACCTCCTTTTCTTGGTCCTGGTTGTGGTCCTACTCCTCAACCTCCTGGTCATTCTCTTTCTTAGCTTGGTGGTGGGCATCCTCAGAGTACTAGGCTTGAACATGCCACCCTGGTCCTTTTCCTCCCCTCCTTTTTGTCTTTCTCTTCCTAATCACCAGCATCAACCTTCTGGTTATTCTCCTCAGTTTTAGGTAAAATTAGGGCTCAGAGTGAAAACTGACAGCAGTAGATAAATCATACACATCCAACTAAAGTCATTGCTATGTTCGCAGTTTTAGAAAAAGTAGGGTTTTACGCACAGTACATCAGGGTCCAGGTAAGACCTTGGGTGATGAGACTCCATTCAATGTAGTTCATAGCATTAGAACTTAGCTCTATGGCAGGCTTTAATGATAATTTTATGTGGTGAATAATTGACATAAAATTGCTTCAGGTCCAAAAAACTACTAGTATCCACCAACCGCATAACATTCTACACCCATGTGCCAAAGAGCAGGTTAAAAAAGCGGTGTTCATCTGAGGGAAGCAGTTTAGTCCCGGTCCTGCCAGAATGGCACGGTCATCTACATAAGGAAAGTATTCCAAAATCGATTTGTTTTATTTTGGCAGGCTGAGAATGTTCATATAAATTATTTTCTTGACTCCATGTAAGACATGGCTATTTCAAATGTGTGTTTTTTACGATGGAGCCTCTTCGCCAGTACCCTACCGGAATTTTCCCCGTATTCAAACATCGTCGTACGATATTGAAGGTACTTAGCGGCAAGGTCCAAACCAAAAGACTCCAGGAGTTTAGATTTTATTATAGCGACAGCCTGCTGACAGTCCTCTACATTGTGGCCCTTCTTAATTTTGGAGGCTAATTCTAAATCTGCCAGTCTAAGCTCTTCAAGACGACCCTTCAACTGCTCTTGCCCTTGCTTCCACCGAAATGAAGAAAAACTTTTAGTCTCTCCACGCACTGTGGCCTTTAGAGCATCCCAGAACACCTGATCAGGGGCGGTACCCCTATTAATGTCAAGAAATTCAGTTAACCATTTTCTTATATGTGCCTGGTAAATCTCGTCAAACAAAAGCTTCCTTTCAAAAGACCACTGCCTGGGAGACTTCCTGATATAGGGCCAAGAACACTCAACGATTAATGAATTATGGTCTGATAGGATCCTGGGAGAGACAGAAATAGAAGAAACTTCAGCAAGCTGATCTGAGACAAGAAAATAGTCATGCCTGACCAATTTATTGTGGGGAGCTGAATAGTACGTGTAACCATCATCCATTTTATTATGTCGATATCACAGATCCGTCACCCTATGCTCTTGTACTAAGGCCTGAAGTGCCCTAAACACTTTAGGTTTCCTACCGCTATAATTACGATCAGCTGCCAAATTAAAATTACTGGGTAAATTAATATTCAAATCCCCACAGATAAAAAGTGGATAGGGCCAGGTAGCTAATTCTACATTGAGATATTTAAGTACTTCAGGGTCGTCAATATTGGAACCATAGATTGTGCAGATAGAGAGGAGTGTGGCTCAATGGTTAGAGCGGCAGACCCTGAAGCAGAGTTCTGGCCAGAGACCAGGGTTCGATTCCCGCCTCGGCGGGGCTCGGGCTCAATTTCCTCAGACCTGTCTATTCTCGCCTCAGTGCCTATTCTAATCACGGGCCCCACGCTGCAACTCTGGGCAATAGCTTGCTTAGCCTCCACACCGGCCCCAACAGCGCTAAGGATTCCTGGCTGGGTGCCCAGGAGTGGACACTTCACAGGGAAAGCCAGGAGGGGTTCCACAGTGGTATGAGTATCAGCGTCAGGAAACCGCAAAGGTGACACCGCAAGGTGGCCGTCTGGTGACAGTGCGCTCTATAAGTACCTTGACATTTACATTTACAGATAGTTAGCAACCTTTGGCCAACTAAGATCTCAGCTATAATCCATCTGCCCATTCTATCCTCTCAAAACTTTTTACAGACCCCTACTCCTCGCTTCAAAAGAATGGCCACTCCTCTGATCATAGAGGTCTGTTTGGAACACGCTATTAAATCATAGCCTGGCAACTTCAAGCAATCACGCCTCCCCCATGGTATGTGTGTCTCCTGCATGCATAATACGTCAACATGCATGGTGTGTACAATTTTGGAGAATAATGCTCGCTTTTTGGGATCGTTAAGACCACATATATTCCAAGAACTAAAAATGAGTCTATCCTGCCCCATAGGATCTAGAAAAACATTCCCGCCTAGGCTGCCCTTTTTCCAAATTTGCAAACAAGAAAACCAATATGCAACAACATAAATCAAGAACTGAAGCCATCACTGCAACATCTTTCCAGTACCAATATGCCCATATACCCTCTCGAACCCCCCCACCCACTCCCAACCCACCCCCGAGACACCCCTCCCCCTTAACCCACCCAACCCTTACAACACCCTTATGTGGCAACAGGACCTAGGTCCTTGTGATGGGGAGAGCGGGTTGGACATTCTTCCCTGGCTTCCCTCACCCCTCAATCATAAGAGGTCGGGACTGGAGACATTTACCCTCGCATATATTCATAAGCCATGAGAAAAGAAAGATATTATTATTTCTTTCCCCCTTTTTAAAGAAAACCAAAAGTATATACCCAGACCAGTCGCACTTGCCTACCACCACTCCAGCCCCCAAGCCCTCATAGAACTATTAAATTAAGACACCTCTAAAATAACACAGGTGAACCTTAGCTATATGGTGCCCAGATATTACTTAGCCTGATTTTCAGACAAGAAAAATCTTGTCTGTCCCTGATGAATAATTTTCAATTTGGACGGGAAAAGCAAAAAAGCTTGTGCGCCCTTTGCCTGGAAAAGAGATATCAACTGTCGGAGCTGCCACCTCCACTCAACTGTGGCAGGACAGAAGTCCGGCCGCACAAAAAAATCACAGTCTTTCCCCCGCCTCTTTCTATCAGGCCTTGCTAAGTCATATATCTTCTCCCTTGCCAGAAAGTTGTTGAGGCATATCAATATTGCACGAGGTTTGTCCCCTGAGGTTCTGGGCTTTTGCCGCTGTTTGAACGGAAATCGATGAGCTCGCAGCACCTCCAGCTGCCAATCCCACTCCTTTACTTCCGGAAAAGCCTCGGAAAACAGTTCAACAACGAATTGCCTAATATCTCCACCTTCACGACCCTCAGGAACCCCTAGGATCCTGAGGTTGTTTCCACTGGCTCGATTTTCTAAGTCAGTCAATTTCCAAAGAATGTCAGCCTTCTGAGCACCCATCAAATCAGTTGCGTACTTCTGCGCTGCTAAGCCATCCTCTAAATTTTAGATCCTCTCCTCGGCCACTCCAATTCTAGTAGCAATATCGGTACAGGTTTTGGCAACTCTGCGAATAGAGTTCTGAACTCTACGGCAGGCCCCCTGAGTGCGGACATTTTCCTGCCTTGCCTCCTCCCGATGCACCATCATCGTCTGATAAATAAGCGCAAGTGTAATTTCTCCCGGTGGCAGATCAGGCTGATTAAATGACATTGAAGAGCCGGCCACTATGCCGCCTCCTGGACCATGCTGAGCAGCAAAAGAGTTGGCGCAAAGCGATAGTCCCGAAGCTTCAAGACCCTCTCTCACAGGATCCCGAGAGTTTGGCCCATTTATTTTGCGTACTGTACAGGGGCAACGGGAAGTTAGCTCCTCGCTGAGAACCTCATTCAGCTGCCAATCTCCAACATCACTGCCATCATCAGTCCATTGAGGATCATGCTCATCCTCTTCATCCAGAGAAGAGCCGGTATGTTCCGACAAAGAAAAAAATGTATCCTCATCAAGTTCCTTGGAGGATTCGTTGTCGTCAACAACATAGCGAGTTGGAGGGTTAATTGCCTTTGAGACCGAAATATTGGCTGTAGGGAGAGAAAGTCCAGGACTTGCAAAATTCTCAATACCCTGAACTACATCACCCATAATTCCGTTCACTGGGATGCTCGAACCAGGTAGCGGATGCCCATTTCCTGATATTTCTTTATATGCAACATTCACGTTAAACCCCTGTTGCTCAGCCACAGGTTGCTCCACCGAGTGTTCCTGAAGTGAAGTGAAGTGTGTTATCAGCCGATAAGGAGCCAGATACAACTGAAGGTGAATGCCCCACTGCTTGTAGTACTGCAACAGCAGAACAAGCCGATGCTTGTTGAGCTGCCCCGGCTGCCTCGACTGTCCCACCTGCTCCACATTCAGAAGAAGTCTTGGTTTTTGCTGTCAGATTTTTTAAAAGAGCCAGCACTGTATGTTTGCCCTTGCCAGCTCCTTTGGAATTAGGGCCATTACGAGTAGCACCTCCTTCTGTAGCAGCATTTTCGCTGCCCCGCACTGCGTGTGGCGGACCTCCCGTGCCGACCTGGACCTCAGGATTATTAACAGACGCTGCGACAGCAGCCACCGCCACAGACCGTGCCCTTGCAGCAGCCGCTGCGGCCGTCTTCGACATCACTTTCGGGCCATACATCCACGCCAATGCCTCCTGAGAATGCACACACCGGGAACGGAGCACCGATACGCCACCGCCAAATACAAAGCAGCAGAACGCCGACACCAGTAGATGCTGCGCAGTTCGGATTCCGGGGTCGAGCGAAGGATCACCCTTAACATGCCACTGCTTTCCCCAATTGCTGGAGAGGTAAGTGGTGTCTTACTCATTCAAAACACATTTAGAGGGGTGATTGAGCCAGAGGAGAAACGCCAGCTCACACGGCCAAACCCTCGGCCGCCATCTTGCCGGTCAGAGTCGTGTCATGAGAATACAGGACGAAAACGGTACGGTTCAGGATACCCAGGAAGGAGTGAATTGTGTGTTTCAAAAGTATTATGTCGAGTTTTATTCTGAGGATATTGAGAGTGCTCAGTTAGAGTCAGAGATTGAGGCCTTCCTATCGGGACAAGACACTCTGAAGATATCACCAGAACAGAATGAAATATTATCGGCTCCTATTTCATGGGAGGAGGTGGTGTCAGCGGTCAAAGCCTTGGCCAATGGCAAGGCCACAGGCCCAGACGCGGTGCCCTTTGAGTTCTACAAGATATTTTTAGCAGAGATTCGGCAGGATCTCCTTACTGTTCTTAGGGCCGCACAGAAAGGCACGGTTCCTGACTCATGGCGGCGGACTACAATTGTTTTGTTAAAAAAAAAAAGAAAACAAGAGTTGAGTCCGTCATCCTTTCGGCCAATCTCTCTCATCAATAGTGATTCTAAAATATTCTCTAAAATTTTTGCCTCCAGATTAGCTGAGGTAATAGTTCCATTCTGCGCCAACACGGATTTATTCCGGCCCGTGACACAGCAGACCATGTCCGGCGTGTTATTGCCCTACTGGATTGGGTTCAGGTCATGGCCTCTCCCCTCGGGGTGATCCTGTTGGACGCTGAGAAGGCGTTCGACAGGGTCTCCTGGGGGTTTTTGTGGGCCGTGCTTAGGTGGAAGGGTTTTAGCACTGAATATATCCAAGCTATTCGGGCATTGTATGCCTCTTCGGAGGCAGCACTTCGTATTTCGGGTCAAGAGACCGGCTATTTTAATATTAGTAGGGGCACTAGGCAATGGTGCCCGTGCTCACCCTTGCTGTTTGCCTTATACATTGACCCGTTTTTTAGCAAAATTAAAGATCGGAGCATAGTACCCATAAGAGTTGGGGACACAGAGTATCGGGCCCTGGCCTATGCAGACGATTTCGTCGTGTTAACATCGGATGTTTCTTCTGCACTTCGGGTACTTAAGGTGTCTGCTGAGCAGTTTGGCTTAGTGTCTGGTTATAAGTTAAACGTGGCCAAGACCCAGGTTGTTCAAACACTTTGCCACTGGATTCAAGCAAGCCTGGCTGATGATGGCTGAAATGCCAGAAACCGGTCCTAGGAAGCTTGTTTCCGGTCCAGGGAAGACATGGCTTGGCAGTTCGGGCTGGACTGTTCCCATGAGGCACAGGGTCAGACTGATTTGCATATGGCCATGTCTGAACTGGGGTGGCAGAGTGGGCTAAAGAACGGTGATGGATTAAACCCAGATCAGTTGACTGGGGGTGAGTGCTTGCAATGTTCAACACTCCGTCCATCATTTCCTTTGGTTTTTGCTTTGTTCGCCATAAGTTGGCAGGGTATGCTCAGACGTGAGTCCCTTGCTCACTTTGCCACTGGATTCAAGCAAGCCTGGCTGAAGACGTCTGAAATGCCAGAAACAGGTCCTAGGAAGATTGTTTCCGGTCCAGGGAAGACAGGGCTTGGCAGTTCGGGCTGGACTGTTCCCATGAGGCACAGGGTCAGACTGATTTGCATATGGCCATATCTGAATTGGGGTGGCAGAGTGGGCTAAAGAACGGTGATGGATTAAACCCAGATCAGTTGACTGGGGGTGAGTGCTTGCAATGTTCAACACTCCGTCCATCATTTCCTTTGGTTTTTGCTTTGTTCGCCATAAGTTGGCAGGGTATGCTCAGACGTGAGTCCCTTTCTCACTTTGTCACTGGATTCAAGCAAGCCTGGCTGAAGACGGCTGAAATGACAGAAACCGGTCCTAGGAAGCTTGTTTCCGGTCCAGGGAAGACATGGCTTGGCAGTTCGGGCTGGACTGTTCCCGAGAGGCACAGGGTCAGACTGATTTGCATATGGCCATGTCTGCACTAGGGTGGCAGAGTGGGCTAAAGAACGGTGATGGATTAAACCCAGATCAGTTGACTGGGGGTGAGTGCTTGTAATGTTCAACACTCCGTCCATCATTTCCTTTGGTTTTTGCAAACACCAGATATGCCACACTCTGGGACCCCAGTGGTTAGTGAAGCAACGTACCTCGGGGTAAGGATCACAGCGGCCGTGGAAACTATTCCGGATTTAAATATTCTTCCGGTAATAGATGCAGTAAATACTAAATTAGAACGATTGGATCATTTACATCTGTCTCTCTATGGTCGTTGCAGTGTTCTTAAAATGCTTATACTGCCGAAGTTCCTATATCTTTTTAGGACAATACCTTTAGTACTTTTGCAAAGTAGTTTGGCAAAGGCAGACAGGATCTGCTATAGGTTTTTGTGGGGGTATCGGCGTTCTCGTAGGGCTGCCGAGTGGATGTGCCTTCCTCGGAATCGAGGCGGGTGGGCGGTACCCAATCTGGTGTTATACTATTGGTCGGTAATGGTACAATCTTTGGGAGTGCCGCTTCTTGGCGATAGTATTGAAGTTCCGCTATGCAATCGCCCTACTATCCTGGAGATCGGGTTAGGCACTGCGGCCAAGGGTATCCTGGTTGAAATCTTAGAGCCGAGTTACTTCAAAAGAACTAGATTCAAGGTAATCAATGCTATGTTCCTAATCTGGCAGAAAATTCGGCGGAAATTGTCCATCTATCAGCTCAATGTATATACTCCATTCAAAGCAACCCGACTTCTTTTTCCCCCTATTTTCCAAGATCAGACAATGTATAGATGGCAAGCACATGGACTGCGGGTTATAGGAGACTTGATGGGGGATGGTCAATTATTATCTTTTCTATCTTTGAAGGATAAATTTCAGCTGCATACTCACGATTTTTTTAAATATCTTCAGGTCAGAAGTTTTTTGTTCAAACATCTTGACGGAATTCCCTCATTATTTGATAAATTAGCTATATTTGAACTTATTCAAAAGAAAGCCAGAATAGGAATGGTGTATCGGTATCTATTGTCCAGTCTCCCGGATGATTTGAGTGCACAAGGATTAAGGTGGGCAGACAAATTGGGGAAGACTGGTGTGGATCTAAATTCGGCCCTGGAGCTTGCTAGCGAGGTTTTGGTTTCTGGAAGTCTCCGGACCCAAAGCTATATGTCGATGTTCGACTTGTGTTATACGCCTGCAAGAATTGCAAAATGGGGTAGCAGAAAGGGGGACCACTGTTGTATGCAGCAAATCCAATTCATAAGTTTTATTCTTGTTCGAATTTGTCTGATTTTCTATCAGACATAGAGCGTTTTATCAATTCTATGCTTAAGATTCAGTGTACCTTGACTCCTGAGATGGTGATAATGGGCTGTGATGGCGTAGCGATAACGGGTAATTCATGGTACACTTCTGCGCTTTTGTTTATCGCTATGTCTATGATTCGGTTGTGTATAACCTCACAATGGCTCTCCCCCGAGGCTCCGACATTCATGAATTGGAGAGCTAGACTGCTTGCTATTTATAAGATGGAATTCTCAGTATATTCATTAAAGGTTAGGCGGAGGCGGAAGCTTGCCTCTAAGATATGGGCTCCGGTGGAGGAATGGATTAAATAGTGGGTATGATTAAAATGTTTTTCACCCCCCCCCCACTGTGATCGGTGGCAGTATTATGAAATGTTAGGACTAGGCTCCATAGTGTGGTCCTCCTCTTACTCTTCTTCGTATTTTTTTCTGCCCCACCATAGTTCAGTTTATTTTGTTGGGTACTTTGTATGCTGTAATATCTTGTCTCGATGTTTTCTTTCCTTTATATTCTGAAATTTTTTCTTATCTCTTTTTTTTCTCATTTATTGCCATTGAATATGAAATGTAATTTTCAATGTTTGTGCACTTTTGTACTGAAAGCCATGACTGTATTGTTCTACATAAACTTGAAAATAAAAAATAAAAATAAAAAGTTAAAAAAATAAAAAATCAAGTGTGTGTTTTTTACACTTGTAAAGGTGCCTTCCAGTGAATGATGTCTGAAAATGAAAACTGACATCATCTAACAAAGGAATGTTGTGAAATGCTATGAGAAATTGGGTTGTTAGTTTAGGAGGTGAGAGGCCTTCACAAGCAACAGCCACAATCCTAGTGAGGGTGAACCACAAAAGTCCCTAAATTCACATGGGCTTCACCGTTTTTTATCTTGGCACAAAAGCAGTCAGGCTTAACTTAGAGGTAATGTGTAAAGTATTTATGCAGCACACAAACAGTAATAAAGTGAAAACACAATGTCAGAAAAATCCTACAGGATTTTAGAAAAATAGATTACAACGTAATATATTTTTGGCATCAAAGCAACAATCCAATCAGTAGAACTGTAGATATGCAATTTTAAAGATTTAGAGAAAAGTAGTGCCAAAAGGCGTACAGAACCAACTGAGGGTACCTGGTCACGCTGGACAGGGACACGGTCACAAGTTCAGGCCAACCACGATGGAGCACAGGCCGGGCACAGCACCAAGTTTGGCCAGCTGAGTATTGTACCTCAAGTTCTTGATGCAAGGTCTGAGTGGGGGTGCTTTGTGAGGCATCAAGTCGTCCAGCGTCGGTTCAGATGAAGCTATGTTATGAGGTTTAGTCAGACTTTGTGTCACTCTGTGTCAGTTCCAATTAATGGTGCTGCGAGATTTGGCCGGCCTTGCATCACTCTGCATCGGTTCCAATGAAGCTGGGAGCTGTGCGGGAAGGCTTTGCAGGGCTTTGCATTGATCTGTGTCAATCAATAAATAAATAAATCAATCAGGATTTGAATTGCACTGCTTATCACCCGTGAGGGTAACCAGGTGCTGGGGGTGGTGTGCTGCTGCTGTGGGTCATCAATCGAACAGCCAGGTTTTTAGGCTGTTTCTGAATTCCTATAGGGTGTGGGCTGTCCAGGGGAGAATGGAGAGGCTATTCCAGGTCTTTGCCGCCAAATAGGAAAAGGTGTGGCCGCCGCTCCAATTCCAATGAGGCTGGCAGCTGCACGGCGTGGCATTGCTGGGCTTTGCGTCACTTGGCACTGGTTCCGATGAAGCTTGCAGCTGTGTGGGGAGTCATTGCTGGCCTTCACATAGGATTTGGGGGAACATTCATTTAGGCCAGGAAGAGCTCTCTCTCTGATGCCAGCCAATGTCCTAGGACCTGGGGAGACCCCACTTGGAGATGAGGAACTCAATCCAACAGAGGCCAGCAGGGCTCAGGCAGGTCCAGTTGCAGGTCCAGGCAGGTCCACTGCTGTTGTTCAGCTGGGTAGTTTCAGGAGGTCTCTGGATCTTGTTGTGTCCCTGTAGCTCAGAACAGGTGGTCAGTCAGCTGACCCTTGGAGTCGCTCAACCTGGGAAGAAGGGAGCAGGTCAAGTTTTCCTTTTCTGCAAGCAGGGCTGGCCTCACGCAGAAGGGCAGTATGGTGTCCTTCTTTTAGTCCCAGAGTATACTAAAGAGTGGGTCTGAAGTCCCCTTTTTATATCTTGTGCCTACTTTCAAATTGGAGAAGCTTCTGAAGTTTCATCCTACAGATGTGTCTAGAATTGTTTTCATCCTTGCCCTGGTGCCAGTTTGTCTGGGGACTCAATTGGCTAGTATGAAGTCCTTTTTGTGTGTATTAAGACAGCGCCTTTGAAGTGTAAGTGTGGTACATTACAGCCCCACCCCTTATCAAGTCAGAGATGGCCATCCTGCCAACACCCAGACCCTCCTTTGTGAGGCTGTCTGGGAGGAATACACAAAGGTCAACTACTAAGTACACATTACCTGGGAAGCAGGTTGCAGACATCAACTGGTTAGGACAGGAAAATGCCAACATTTTAAAAATGGCATTTTCAGAATTGTGACTTAAGATCTGACTTAACCGTTAAAGAGAGGGTTTTAAAATACAAACATGACTTTCCTACCTGCTCCCAATCTAAAGTTATGACTTATTAACTGTAATAAGATACCCCAATCTTATTCTTTGGAAGAGGTCAGCCTCACAGTAGTGAAAAATGAATTTAGGAGCTTTTCACGTGTAAAACTTAAAAGTACATATCCAACTTTTTTAATGTACTGCATACCACCATATGGGCTGTTTTGGGCCTACCCTAGGGTAACTTATATGTATTAACAAGGGACGTTTAGGCGTGGCAAAAGGTTTATTTTTCCAGGTTGAATGGCAGTTTAAAACTGCACACACAGTCATGGGATATGTTTAAAGGGCTACTTAAATGGGTGGCACAATCAGGCCCTGGGTACCTGTAGTGCAACTTTGCTAGGGACTTACAAGTAAATTAAATGTACCATTTGAGTATAGACCAGGTTCACCATGGTTAAAGGAGAGAGCACAAGTACTTCATCCCTGGGTAGCAGTGGTAAAATGCACAGAGTCCTAAAAGCCAACAAAATGAGTTCAGAAAACAGGATAAGCAAAGGAAAAAGGTTTGTGGGTGACACTGCAGAGAGGGCCAAGTCCAACAAATGACTATTGTCAGTAATCATTAGCAAGGGAGTACTTGTAGAGAGAAATGTCCTTTTTTCTTTATGAGGAACCTATGGCGGCACCATGAGCACTGCCAAAATTTGGCAATGCAGTATTTTGCAGGTCTGGAGAAGTGCGTATTAAAAAAGGGGATAGAACTGCAAAATAATGTTACCCATAGCACCAAAATCCCTTGCAACGGACCTGCACTTAAGCAGCTACAGTGGTTTGATTGCAACTGCATCCTTCATACAAGACTTCCAAATATTCAGTCACTGAATCATTAGCCCTAACCACAGAAAGGCAATGAGGTGTAAGTCCTTTCTCACTGAGGCTGCCCCCGGTGCATATATGCCCCTTGTTTGGAAGAGGAAGAATCCTTTACCAGGAAGCCTATCTCCATTTCTTGCAGCTCATTTGCACCTGCTGATGGTTCCAGACACTGCTGAAGGAATCCCCAAATCAAGTGAGAGCATGGCCCCATGCTCATTGTAATGGACCTATGTTCTCACACTACATACCAGAGGCTGTATTACACAGTGCCCCAGGGGCTTGCGCCTGCTTTGTGCACCCCCGTGGACCTTTACAGAAGGAGCTGCAGATGCTTCTGTTATAATGATAGTGCTGGAGCACATGTAGCCCCAAGCCTATCTTAAAAGGGCATTCCCTTATTTACATATGGTTGTGGCCCCATACCAATGAGGGAATGAATCACTTTGCCTCTATGTCTACATGTTATTATGGTCAGAGGCTCAGAGGCAAACAGGACCTTAGGAGGTGCATTGGCAGTATACCCCCTGAGGATAGTCCGCTAGAGTGAGAAAGGGTGTTCCATGAAACCCCCCCCCTCCACTAAAGATTTCTCCCTGCATGTTAGTTTAGTCAATCACTGCACCTGCCTGCTAGAAAATCTATTTCCCCTCTTTAAATTGAAGGTGAAATGCCGCCGGTACTGTGAAATATGCAGTAGTTTGCAAACAGCCTCTCCTTACTTCATGGAAAGAGCTGTCCCCAGAGCAGGAACGTGTTCATGGCTTCCCTGAGGGAAGCACATTCATTGTAATAGGGCGCACTCAGGGCTGGCTTTAGGGCAGTGCGACTGGTGCAGTCGCACTGGGTGCTGACCTGTGGGGGGGGGCGGGGCGCTGTGACCTCAGGGGGCGCTGTGCTAAGCAATATATCATGATAGAAGAGATGAGGGGCACTTTTATAGGTGGTAGTGAGAGAATCCAAGGAGGTGTCATGGGCATGGGACGTGGGGGCGCCAAAAGTGGTTGTCGCACCGGACGCCACCAGCGCTAAAGCCGGCCCTGGGCGCACTGTCTATGTTTGCGTCCAGTGAACTTGTATTAAGGTGCGCTCTGATGCAAACAAGGACTGTGGGCCCAATCTGTAATACGAGTCCAGGCGTTCATTTTCCTGTTTTGTCATCCACTGCGTGCCTCTCTTGCTTATGCCTGTCACATTTATGTTACATTTACTCCTTGGATGGAAAGGTTGGCAATGCACTCAGAGTGCTGGTACTGCTTGGCGAATGGCTTCGAGCTCTTTAGTACAAGTAATATGCATGGACACTTGAGAATAAAATCAGGAACCTCATTCCCCATGAGGGCACAAAAATCTCACAGCATTTGAAAATAGACATTCCATTTTGTTCTGTATGTCTGTTCTTTCTTATTACCTATGTACATGTTGTAAAGCACTCTGATACCCTCGGGTCCTGACAGCGCTAGATAAAACTCTTTAAATAAATAAAATAGAATGTGGTAGTGGTTTATGAATCCTGACTTCATTCCACACCTACCCACGGAGCAGTCTTTTGCCATCTCTAGGAGAACAGAAAGCCCTCAAATAATAAGGGAGAAGTCTTCCTAAAAGAAAAGAAAGAGTGGGTTAGGCGCCGGCCCTTCCTGACATCGGCCAGCTATCCACTACTAGAGTTCACATCTTTCGACACTGTGAGAAACAGATTAAGGGATTTACACCCTGGGAAGGAGACAGAAACCAGACTAGACACCGAGGCCCTTATTCCAAGTACAGTCCGACCACCACCACCACTGTGGTTCCACCCTCCATATTTCGAGTGTGGCGGTCTGACCACCACAGGATTGCTGCCTCCGCCAGGATTCCGCAGTGGAAAGGAGTAGGAAGAATATTCCAAGTTGCATTTTCAATGCCTATTTCATGTCAGTGAGCCCGCCACGAAACAGGTGGTGGAGATGCAACTAAGGGGCCCTAACAGGGCCCCATGCCACTTCTGGGTCTAGGAGTGCATGTGGAGGGCACATTTTGTGCCCCCAGGACTAGCACCCCTGTTCCTGCATGGTGGGGCATGCACATCATGGTGCATGCCACACCATGCAGGAATGTGCTGCACGAGCTGTCACGGTGGCGGTCTGTTGTTAATGCTCTCCAATGAGCTTAACACAGCTCCCACTGTGAGACTGCCGCAGCATCCCCTGCCCCGGGCTTGGTGGTCCTCCTCCCAGCACAGCGATGGCGATGCTGCAGGAGGACCGCCAAATTCGTAATAAGGCCCAAAGTTCCCCGCCCCTTACCCCTCCGAGGGCACTGTTGTAATATAGAAAGGCACGACGATGCTGCGCAATACCTTCTACTCTATGGGTCATGTTGAGGTACATGTTACTCTGAGGCAAACACAGGGATGTATTCTTCCCTCATTTGCATACGCAGGTACAGAGGCAACACAGTAAGTACCTATCACAGGGCTCTACTTGGCAAGAGGCGTAGGGGTTGCAGGGACTCGCCAGGCATCCCACTCTTCAAAAAGAGGTTGGTCTGCCTTCAATGAAAGACAAAGCCACCATTTCAATCGACAGCAGTCTTTTATTAATGCGCTCTCCTCGACACAGGTATGAACTGTCAGGGTTTATACCTGCACTGACGACAGGTTTTTTATTTTGTAATAATTATGGATGCACCTAGTGCGTCCGATGTGTAACTCAGGCCCAGAACTGTTTTTTAAAGAATGAGGTGGGGGCTTGTCTGTCCAGGCAATAGGTGACTACACCCATCCCAGCTACCCAAATTGTCTGTCTTTCCACACTCCCATTCCCACCTGCCAGGATCTAGAGCATGAATATTGCAGCTAATCCCATGGCAAGTGGAAGGAAATTTGGATTCTTACGAACATAGATTTGACATATGGGATGGCAAAGAAATCTGTTATAGCCAAACATTGACATTTGCAGGGCATTCTGGACAGGAAATGGTGGTGGGATCCATGTAACAAACACCACCCTGGACACCCCTAAGTGGCTATCCAGATCTCTTAAAATATTGAAATTCCAATGAAAAATCTTGAGGCCTTCACATTGCGTTTTGGAGCCTTGCTTGCCATTGCTGATTGACCCATCCTCACAAATGGGATGCTGCTTTTATTAAGAGAAGAGTGAAAACATATAACACATTTTTAGCTTCCAAATGTATGTCAGTGTTCCAAAAAGATCACATTTTGGACATAACTCTCTAAATCGCATGATATTTTGATGTTATGGGCAATCCCACATTCAGAGTTGTACAAATAACCACTGTTCTTAAACTCATATTCTTGGGCACATTTAAAAAGTACATTACTTTTCCTTTATTCCTATTTCGCAACCACTAGATTGTACGCTATGAATTAAAGTATGATGGATACACAATGGAAAATCACTGTAAGCTGCATTCAGTTGATTACTCTGTCTATTGCATATTTTTGGACAACCAATAAAAAGTATACATCCCTGCAACCAGAAGAGCCAGATGGAATTAATGATCTATTATTTTTGTGGATTGGTGTAATAAATTGGGTTATTAGTTGATGGGGGTAAGTACCTACCTCAAGCAATAAGAAGGCACTTATAGACTTACAGTGTGTGAGACAGAGGGCAAGAAGCAAGGTGAAATCCGACTCCAGTTGCCAATGGTCATCTGGGCAGTTGCAAGTAAAGGTCTTGTGTAGTGTGTTGTGTCCCTGTAGTTTAGAAAAGTGGTCAGCATTACAAAGCTTGGAGTCCATGTCTTTGTACTGGATATGGGAGAGAGCAGGTCCAAGGGTCAGAGAGTAGGTTCAGACAGCTTCTGATCTTCCACTGGTCATGGGGTGTTCTGAAGTGGGTCCTGGAGGTACCACATATATGCCTGGGATGCACAAGTGAGTCAGAATGACCCCCTGGGGCTGTTCTAACTACTGGAATTAACCCTACTCAAGTTTTCGGGGCTAAATCTGCCTGCGTACGGCATTTTCAAGAAAGCAAACGTTTTTGGCCACACTAAACTTTGACTATGAGGGCTGGGAATGTGAGTGGGGGTGTGCTATGGTAATCCCAGTGTCCTCCCACTTCTAACAGCGAAATACAGTTTTAAGCATTCTCAGTTCCCACATCATCCTCAGAGAAGTCTGGTAGTACAAATCTGAGTTTTCAGCAACTAGCCAAGGATTACACAATAACTGTTTTGGCCTCTGGCCTTCACCCTTTCTTTGAACTGCACCTCAAATGTTACATGTAACTCCAACAGACCTGCCAAACAGCCTGTGATACTTTAATGTCAAAAAGAGGCCCACTGTGATTTGGGACTGACTGGCTAGGTAAACAAAATAAGGTCCTGCCAAAGTGTCAGCTAACATTTCCCTGTGACAGGGATGGCCTCTTTGAAGTGTCCTGTAAGTGTCACATGAAACCCCGCAACAGATCTGTCAAGCAGGATGTGACATTTAAGCAGGACTTGACACTTTATTTTCAAAGGGAAACCTCTCAGCCACCCCTGCATATTATGTCAGATTCAGATAGGTCACCTCTGCCCACTCAGGTCAGCATCCCGTTTGCTCCTGAGATCAAGTTCACACCTCATTCATGCTTATTTAAATGCTAATTACTGGCTGGCCAAAGTGGGAGATCAAAATGCAGATTTAGCTTCCAGGTGTCTGGGTAGTCTGCTCTCTTCCTTTTGGGTCATAGGGGCTGATTTGAAAGGTATCCATCTCCCAGGGCCACTTAGTGTGAGGTCCATAGTTTTCATGTTTTATCCCCTGGGATTATTATAGTTGTTCATATTTATCCCCATGTGCCATTTAGTTTGAGTGCCATTATCTCCTGGGGCCATTTTCAGGAAAGAAAAGGCCTCCGTTTTGCTTACATAAACAGGGAATGTTCTGGCGGCTATCTTGGGTTCTGTAGTATAAATATTGTACCACTGCTCTGCAGCCCTGCTTGGCTTCAGATCATCCAGGGAGAAAGAAGCTCTTAGTACTTACCTTTGAAAAAGACATCAGTCCCCGATGAAGGTTCAGAACCCAGTGGGCAGTCTTCATCTTCCCTGTTGGCTGCAGTCCAGAGTCCAAATCCTGAATCCAACAAGATCTCCTTCAAGAAAGAAAAGAGACATTGTTCTTCAAGTGCGGTAATGCGTCGTTATTGCAGTAGTTGAGGATATACAGATACAAAGGTTTGTGCGCTAAAGCAAAACAACACATTGTCTAAGAAGTTGTGTTGCAACAACGTGAGCAGTGACCTTTTGGAAATGTGTGACTTTTATATTAAGAATATTGCTGAGGTGAAGAAGCCTTGAACTTGTACAACTCAAGCAGCGATCTCCAGTCCCACATATTGATACAGAGAATCCCTGAAGTTCTAGATCTCCCAGATAAAAGGTAATAACATTATATAAGTCAGTGGGAGTGGTAGCAGGACCAATTTGCTGATCGTTTAAGTGTTTTTTTTATTTAAGAGAAATAAACTCTCCCAAGGCAAAAACGTCCAACCCATTAGAATCTGTTGAATTCCAGAAAATAGATTGAGGGCCATAGATAAAGGAAAACCAGGTGATTAGGAGTGGAAAGCCTTAAGGTTAATAGTCTTAAAAACTGCACATAGAAAAGTCCATAGTTAGAAGGGGAATGATTTGTTTTGTGTTTCCTTCCATGCAGGAGCCCAAGAAACTTGAGTCAGAGCCTTGGTCACTATTTTGGCAGAGAACCGGGTCCTGTCCTGTCACAAAGAATCCATTCCGAACTCCTGAAGACACCATAATTTATTTTTCTCTTATCCCAAACTCCCTTCCATTTGTGTCTTCCCCACAGCTTTGGCATAGTCAGATACTGTGCTAGGTAGAAGCCATGAGGGGCATTTCTGCAGAGCCCTAGTTTTCAGCTGAGGTGATTTGATCTGAGAGAAAGCCAAGTGCACAAAATACTGCTCTGCCCAAGTAAAGATGGGTCTTGGTAACATGATTGATACTCAGGCCTTGGCCCACTCCCTGTCCAAAGAAATCCCGTCCGTAGTTGATTTGGCAAGCACTTTAGCAAGCCTTCAAGCAGAGATCAACACCCTTAGACAAGAGAATCACTCTTTACAACCAGAATTACAGCGATATCAACCAGGAGTCCCATGGGGAGCCACACCAAAGGCTACACAACCCCTCCTGCAGCCGCTCACGTTTCCTCCCATGGGTGAAAATAAACATCCGGCAAGAGGAGACACTGCCCTCAGTGACTCCCACCTCCATGGCCCAACCCATGAATCTAGCTGCAATGACCCCTACTCCAGTTCCACTGGCAGTGCTGAAAATCTTTTCTGGTGACAGCTCCAAGTATGTAATTTTCTTGAACCAATGTCTGCTTCAGTTTCTCTGCAGACCCGTGACTTTCCCAAATGGCGCATTAAAAGTCGCTTTTGTAATCTCTTGCTTATTAGGGAATGCAGTTACAAGGTCAATTCCCTTAGTCGTTAACAAAGATCCTCTTCTTTACTATTTCAGAGATTTCAAAGAAGCTTGTTTGCAAAATATACTTTAATGCAAGCAAGTGATAATGAGTTGCAAAATGTAAAACAGGGAAATAAAGACCTTTTGATCTACATTACCAATTTCAATTGACTTGTGTCAGAAACGAACTGGCCTGAAGAGAAAAGAATGTCACTTTTTTACTGCGGGCTCGGGAAGAGTTATAGGATATCCTGTCCTAAATTGTAGACCCCCCCACCTCATTAGGACTGTTCTGATTTTATTGACTTGGTAGTGAAAGTTGATTATTGTTTGGCCTTAAGGAAGGGTAAAAAAAACATTGTCCAACCGTAGGTTAATCATCATCAGGGGAGACAAAAGAGAGTCAAAAAGTAAGAGACCAGATTCAACAGAACCTATGCAGATGGGGGACTATGGGGTCCTTTAACCAGAGAGGAAAATGAAAAAAGGCGGAAATTAAATTTATGCTTGTACAGTGGAAATGGAGGGCATTTCACACAGGATTGTCTAGTCAAGCCCAAGAATCATTTACCTAAGGAAGTAGCCACAGAATCTGGCAGTGTCAATCCCTTGGAAACTGAATCAGGAAACAACTAGGCTTGAAGTCTGAAGAAACCAATCCTCCGAGCACTCCAATCTATCCAGTCTCCCATTCACAGGCGAACATTATAACTCAAGTCCCTAAGCATTTAACAATATATGTCACCCTAAACTTATCAACTCAAAACAACAAAACTTTACTGATCAGATCAACTCAGGTGCGACAGGGAACTTTTTAGACATCTCTTTTGTCAAGACCTTAGGACAATCCATCATTCAGAAGAAAATCCCTGAACCCGTCCAAGCTGTTGATGGTTCGGAACTGTCATCATGATTAATCTTTTGGCAAACTGAAACTAGTAAAGATATGTTATAATGGACACACCGAAACTTTGGATTTCAATCTTATTGATAACCCAGTCTTCAGACTACTCTTGGGGTCCCATGGTTATGTTTACAGAATCCCTAGATAGATTGGACCCCTTGGAAGGTAACTTTAGATGAAACCTTCTGTTTACAATCATGTTATAAATTAACAGAGGAGTTGGCCTAACGGCTAGGTTGATCCACCTCGAATCTGGGGAACTGGGTTCGAGTCTTGGCAATGACGCTGAACATCCTGTGATTCTGGGCAAATCACTTAATCTCCAGTTCCCTAACAAAAAAAAAATGAATGTGTCCTCATGTAATGCAACTGGTGCTATGTAAAGCGCTCTAATGCCCGATTCGGGTCAAGTTCGCGCTATATAAAACTCTGTAAAAAAAAAAAAGAAAAACTACTGATTGGTCGCACCCTATGGGCGAATCAGTTACAAACATTCTTCCCAAAGAATATTCTGATTTTCAGATTGTTTCTGATAAAGAGAAAGCGCCTACCCTGCCTCCTCATAGTAGCTTTGATTGCAGAATAGACCTAGTCCTGGGGGCCATCTTGCCCGGCAGTCGAGTTTATATGGTAATGGTTTGGCTTACGAAGCCAGCATCAAAATTGGAAGCGTATTAAATGGACTACAGACACTGCCACAAAATATCCGATGTGGAAAAAAACGCTCCACAACCAGACTTTGTCACAATGTCACACAACAGAAGACTGGGAATCATTCATACACCAACTTCTTTTAGCCCTAACCCAGTTTTCTGCTTGGGGTTTAGGACAAGCAAGACCCATTCCAACACGACCATGGTTCAAAAAGGATCTCAAAAATTTTAAAAGAGCTTTAAATAAGAAGATTAGATTATTAAAAATTGATCAAACCTTGTTTCCAGGGGGAAGAAATCAAAAATCTTTGAGGGATATACAAATACTCCATTTGGCAAGCAAAAAAGAAACACAAGGAAACATTACAACTGGAGCTATTTTTGGCTTGTCAAACTGAAAATTCTAAAGCCTTTTGGGTTATAATAAATCAACTAAACAACTAAAGTACCACTCTTCGGCTGAAAGAAATTAACGTGCCCGTGAACAGTTGGTCTCACCACTTCAGTACCCTGTATCAAACTAATCCAAACCTGTATGCTATTCAATTTCTGTATTTCCTATCTGATCAATTTAGCACAAACTATAACGTCCAAAAGGATTGCTTTTTTAATACAAAAAAGTCGAGCTGGATGGTGCACCAAAATCGAATGGTATTCCCGCCTCAGTTCATAAATTGGGTATTAAATTTTGGTCACAATTGCTGGAAAGGCTGTTTAGAACCTGTCTTATTACAGACACTATCCCCCCTCATGGCAAGGATCAATTATGCATCCAATCTATAAAAAAAGGCTCATTAGAGAGTCCGGAGAGCTATAGTCTCATCGCTCTCCAATACGTTGAAGCAAGCTAAATACTTTGCTTCCCTATTATTGGAAGACCTAGAGGCATGGGCAAGCTCAAAACATCTGATCCATTTGATCAAACCGGTTTTAGACCCATGTTGGGAACCACTGATAACTTAGTTGCAATTAGGATGTTAGCCTCAACTTAGATACAGAAAAATCAACTCCTCTACAGCTGTTTTATAGACTATAGCAAGGCTTTTGATCATGTCCAACAGGATCTTCTTTGTCAAAGACTGAGGGATTCCTGATTCGCCACTCCGAGGAATGCAATTACTCTACTCTGAAACCAGGGCCAGAGTCAAACTTTATACAAATCAACAGTTTCCAGCAGGATCAGGATAGAGCAAGGAGTGAAACAAGGGTGCCTGCCCTGTATCCTGTTATCAGTGACGCTCCTAAACTGGGACAATTTCACATTACCTCACTTCTCTACACTGATGACGTAGTTCTTCGGAGTCAAACAGCTAGGGGACTCCAAAGGCTGCTCAATGTTTTATTTATGCATAGTACTGCAAACGGTATGACAGTAAACTTTGAGAAGACCGATTTTGTGATTTTCAAATGGAAAAAGTTCAAACCCGGAACATGGTGCTTCAACAAACACAGCCTGTCTACCGCTCCTAGATACAAGTAACTTGGATGCTGGTTAGATGATAAGGGACGGTATTTAACTCATTAGAATTCCCTCAAACCAAAGCGTGCATCACTACTTTTTGCATTTCAATCTTTTTTTAAGCACATCAAGCAACCCACCTTATAACCTCTGCTAAAATTAGTGAAAGCCAATTGAATCCCTATGTTGGCATACAGCTCAGAAGCCTTTCCTGGCAAACTGGGCACTTTTTTGAATAAATCTCAGAGTCAAATATTCAGAGCATTATTTAAACTCCTAAATCATTCTGCAGCAGCCCAAATCAGATTGAAATTCACACTATGTGACCAAGTCTTGGCTCAAAAGGCCTGCATTCTTAAATATCTACACGCTACGCAGGCTGCCAAAGTAGGAACATTGAAAAATTTGATCTGGATGGAAGCATTCTCATCGAATCATACAGCTGCAGAAAAAAACTAGTTGATCTCCCTTAATGAAGCATTGAATCCCAAAACAGCTGCAACCGCGTGGAATTAAAATCTCCAACACTAGAATTTGAAAAAAGTAATAAATCAACTATTTCAAAAAGCATCATTTGTACAAGACCGTCGGGCTCTCATGACCCAAAAGCACGCTTATACAAAGACGTTACAACAAACAAAGTTTCAAAAATATCTTACAGACACATTTGCTGTGCACTATAAAATCAAGTACAGTGTTATTAGGATGGGAAATTTCACATCACTTGACCTTTTCCACCATGGTTGATGTATCCAGCATCAACTGAGTGTCAGCTATGTGGTCAATCTCAAGAGAATCTATCTCATCTGCTCTGTATTTGACCTTCTCTTATCAACGACTGCAGGAAACTCCTTCGTCACATATGGATCGCACAACGTTCTCATAAAATTCAAGCAGCAGTAGATTGCCTGCTCAACGACGCTCACCCACAAGCTTTATGCAGTTTGGTTACATTCCTAAATAAATTAGATAAGCTGCTAAGAGATGTTACCCAGCCAGTCATTTGTGGAACATAAACTATATCTCCCATCCTTTTCCCATTTACGTTTATGCTTAAAGTCCCGTTGCATACAAACTATTGCCTAAGATCTGCATTTTATTTTTGCACAAATATAGGAAGCTCTAATCCATGTGTAATCAAATAAGAACGCTCAACAAATGTCTATCAGATTATTGTAATCACAAAAGAGGCACTGTTCCAAGGGGAATCAGGTCAAGAAGCGACCGTCATCCGCAAATAGAGGTGAGACAGAAGAAGAAGAGGATTGGGTCAGGGTTTAGGTACTATGGGTGACAGGGGAGACACGTTATTGTCTCTTGTTGCCCTCACACACCCCGAAGGATGTCATGCTTCATCATCGGGCGTTTGCTCCTCGTCGGGCCGGCGGTGCAATGCCCTACGGGTCCCCCGAAGGGTCTCTTTGGCGGAGATCTTTTAGAGAACTGCCGATGGATGCATGCGGGTGTGTGGAAGGGAAGTACCAAAGTGAGCAGTGCAAAGAGTGTGTGCTATGTGAATTTAAAAATGCCTAAGGATACCAAACAAGTTATCATTTAATAAAGAGATATCCTTGGTATAGTAAAAAACCCGTAGGTTAATAGTTATCTGTCGAGACGTTATGTGTCTGGATAACTTAGAGGATGGTCGACATGTTTCACGCCTTGGGTGGTCACAGTGATCCTTGGCGTTTCATCAGGACCAGTGGTGGTGGTGAGATGTGAATAGTGCACAGACTAAAAAATGCGGGTAGGGTGATATTAGCCCTCTCGCTATTAAAGGGAAGGGGGGGAAGACGGTTTAGATTACCTCCATAGGTAGTGTGTGTAAAAACCAGTATGTTATGCCCCCTTTGGAACTGACCTAAAAGAGGAGTAAGTGTTTCTCCATGAGTCTGCGGCGTAGGATGCCCACACCATCTAGGGGGGTTACTCAGGTGACGGCACTGGAAACCTGCCCAGTCCAGACGCCAGCTCGAAGGTCAGATTATTGGACATTTAACTCAGACAACACTTGAGCAAAACCTTGCCCTTGAGGAATGTGCTTATTTTTATTTTTTGCACTGACACTTTAACATTTCATTATAAAGGGTGCAACAGCAGCAATTGCGGTTTTAACCAAATATGTATTACTACTAATTAATTTACAAGATATTTGATAGTTTTGCATTTGATTTTATAATTTGTCCAAAGCTATTGTCCAACATTCTTTTTATCATAAGCAAATATTGTTGTATGTGACAAAGTTATAACAACAAAAAAATGCACTGAATTATATTTTTAAGACAAGTTTCGGACTTACACTTAACCGTGTTGTTTTACATGTTTTATCAATTTGTAATGACTTTAATTAGCTGAGCAAAAAAACAAATAATGAACTTGAATGAAATTTGAATGTTAATGGACTCAGAGAACATACATCTGAAGAGTTATCTTGAGAGAGCTCCTTGCGTGCAGATTTATATGCCATTCCACCTCCCCAGTCGATTTTCCCCTAGATTTGTCACTGATAAAAACGGGGAGTTAAGAGCCTGTACAGTTTACTGAGACTTAAATTATGTAACAATAATAAAAAGGTATATCTTGCCCAGTTAATATTCCTTCTGGATCAGGTTAAGAAGTTAATTTAGATAAACTGAGGGGTCCCCTGGAACAAGATGCTTAACCAAGGCAAGGGTGGTATCAATACATTTCAAAAAGCAATCTCAGGCAAGTAAATAAGAGTAAAGGTAAATGGCACAATAAAAACCACACCGCAAAAAAATCTTAATGATACAAAAGTAGAAACATCCTTTTAATTTTATAAATAGCAATGTCACTGTGTCTTTAAGGATATTCATAAACAATACAAATATTTATATACACTATATAAATAACAAGCTTAGCAATCAACAGACAAACAGATACACATACATACCCATGCATTCATCCACTTCTCATTTTTTTCATTGTCAATATGTACCAATAATCCAATGGATTTGTGCATAATTATATTCATATCTCAAAATTGAACAGGATATTTTAATGGACTGATACATATTTGTGGGCAAAAGACAAAATTCTATACATTTATGATTTTCTACACGCGTTTCAACAAATTGCCTTCATCAGGAAGCCACGAGATGGATGAACAGTAGAAATATCTTTATAGGTCTTATATGCTCCTGGGACCAGCTACACTCTGTAGAAGCTGGTAGATAATGAAAAGCTCCAAATGTATTAAAAATTGTTTGCTTAATAGTCATATAGGCAGAATCTTTGACAATATATCCATATATATGTGTGCCAATTGGCAATCCGAGTATGGTGAACTGATGAAGGTCTTCACATATTAAAAATATTGTCAGGTCTGTTTATTATGGAGATTTTTGTAAGAGTCTGAGGCGTTTATAATTACAAGTTTGCTATCACATGAGTAAAGTCAGTCCGACACACAGTGTAGCCCAAGTGATTAGCTGTTCTCGATGCATGATCAGGTTAAGGAGCAAATCATCTTAACCAAGCTGGATTTAGGCAGTCCCATCATATATTCCGCATGCGTGAAGGAGACAAGTGTAAGACCTACTTCCACACAACATACGGATTATACGGATATTCTGTCATGCCCTTCGGCTTGTGCAATGGTCTTGTGGCATTCCAATTTTTTCTCAATTAAGTCCTTAAATAATTTCTTGACATGTTATTGCGTATATCAAAGCTATACTGATGGTTTCTCCAAAACCAAAGGGACCACATTGCTAATGCCCAATCTGTATTATGAAGGAAACTAAAACATTATTTATTAGCTAAATTGGAAAAATGCGGCTTCCATACCACTCAAGTAAATTTTCTGGTGTTCACCATCTCCCCGTCAGGAGTTTAGATGAACCAGTGTAAGGTAGAGGCAATTTGAAATTGGCCAACCCCCTCCAGCGTGAAGGAAATCCAAAGTCCATTAGGGTTCGCCAATTTCTATTAGCAGATTAACACTTATTTTTCCGAAGTAGTAATGCCAATTACTCATCTCCTTTGGAAAGGAACACCTTTTTTCTGGTCCAAAGAGGCAGAATAGGCTTTTGAACTTTTAAACACAAAATCCAGATCGGGACCTATCCTCCAACACCCAGATCCATCATGTCAATATTACTGTGAAAGCCAATGCTTCTCAATACACAATGGGATGTGTACTGTCACAAAGGGACAAGACTACTGGCCATAAGCACCCAATAGCCTGTTTTACTTCTAAGTTGTTGCCAGCAGAGAAAAACTGCATGGTGGACAAGCAGAAGCTCTTAACCATCAAAACGTCCTTCTAAAAATGCTGGCATTATCTTCTCCTTGCCAGGCATAATGTGACCATATACTCTGATCACCAGAATGTACAATTCTTCCACGCTGTCAGGGTGTTAACCCCACAGCAGATGACTTGGCTATAGTGGAGTTGTGTGGCTCACTGGTTAGAGGCAGCAGACCCGGAAGCAGAGGACGGCCCGGGACCAGGGTTCAATTCCCGAAGCGGCAGGGTCGTGGACCAGGGCCAGCGGACTTGATAATTCTCGCCTCGGTGCCTACTCTAACCAGGGATCACACTCGGCAACTCTGGGCATTAGCTTGCCTCATCTCCACAACGGCCCCCCACATTTGCCGGGGATGCCTGGTTTCACCTTGGAGATACCCAGGAGGGACCATCTCACAGGGATAGCCAGGACGGGTTCCCCAGCGGTCTACAGCGCCAGGACGCCTCAGGGCAGCAGTGTGCTTTACAAGACACATACATTTACATTTACATTGTTTTTCAGCTAATTTGATTTTGTTATTACTTATCAACCTGGGATTAAACACGCCAAATCAGATGCCATTTTACGCTTACCACATTCTGACATCAAGGAGGAAACCATCATCAACAACATAGCACAGAAAAGAATCATAGGAAGAAGAGAAACGCTCAAGTTCTGAAATGAGTTACATTCCATTACAAAAAACCTAGATGCTTCTATTTGGCAGAAAAAACCTGACTGTTATATCTCGGACATATATTTTTATCATGGTGGATAATTATACAGCCCCACAAAAGATTTACAAGACAATGTTCTTACATGGTCTCATTTTTCTCCCCTTGCAGGACACCCAGGTGAACAAAAATAAAACAATGGTTCTGGTGGGAAATAGCGTCTCAAGATATAACTGCTTTAGTTCAAAATTGTCCTACTTGTCCAAGAAAAAAGACAACCCGGTCACAACCAGCAGCCCTGTTCCTTCCTCGACTGATTCCCCCAATCCTTTGGCATACCTTGAGTATGGACATCATCCATGACATGCCCCCCACCAGAGGTCTCACCACAATACTAGAAGTTGTAGATATGCTGATCAAACAGGCACATTTCATATCATTGAAGAAATTACTGTCAGCCACAGACTTGGCCTACATTTTTGTGCAACATATCATTTCACTACACGGCATGCCTTCCATCATCAGATCACAGTCCCCAGTTATTGCTAAATTTTGGTGATGACTGTGTAGTTCATTAGCAATAGATCTCTGATTGTTATCTCTGTACCATCCACAAACTGATGGACAGATGGAAAGAGTGAATCAATTCCTAAAACACTTCCTGTGTTGCCACCTAACCACCCACACACAAGAGTGGGTATTAGCTCTTGGCTAGGCTGAATTTGCCTACAATAATATTACTCACTCAGCGAGTGGAGTATCCCAGTTTTATTGTAACCTCGGATATCATTTCTGGTCCCTGACTTACCACAATCCGATCTCATCCGGGCACTAAGCAAACATCATGAGCAAGTCCAACATATTTGTTCAGTTGCCAAATACCTCTTCCTAAAATACCAGGCACAGGTGAAACTTCAGGCAGATACCAAGTGCAGGCCAGCCCCAACTTATTCAGAGGGAGATCTAGTGTGGTTGGCCACTAAGAACTTACACATGTCTGGGCCCAGGAAATTGCAGCCACATTTTGCAGGGCCCTTCCCCAAAGCACAGGTAATCAATCATGCCTCCATGAAGCTGGACTTACCAAACGACTACAACATCCACCCAATTTTTCATGCCTCCCTACTAAAACCATTTAAAACTCATGGAGTCCCGGAATCTCCATTCCTTATCGATCGTCTCCCAGAATTAGAGGTGATTCAGGTTCTGGATTAGAAAAGCATAATGGGAAAGCTCTACTACTTATTGGATTGGAAAGATTTCCCTCCTAGAAAAAGGTCCCGGGCCCATTTCCACACCCCCAGCTAGATGGTCTTTTCCTGCTCATTTCTCTGAGAAACCACATCCCGTTAGTTGGTCTTTGGGAGCAGTGATGTCATGCCCAGTGCCACCTTTGCGGTCTGCTCTTCTCCTTTTGAGCCATAGATCCACTGTTGGTAGGGTATCCATCCCCTGGGGATATTTACTTTTCATGTTTTATCCTTCAGATGCCATGATAGTCTTTCATATTGATGCCAGGGACCCATTTGAATATCTTGAATTCCAGAAAATAGAGCAAGTGCCATAGACAAGGGAAAACCAGGTGATTATAAGTGGGAAACCTAAAGGCTAATAGTCTTGAATACTGCACATAGAAAACTCCTTAGTTAAAAGGTGATTGTATTGTTTTGTGTTTCCTTTCGCTCAGGTGATTATAAGTGGGAAACCTAAAGGCTAATAGTCTTGAATACTGCACATAGAAAACTCCTTAGTTAAAAGGTGATTGTATTGTTTTGTGTTTCCTTTCGCTCAGGAGCCCAAGATACTTGAGAGCCAGAGCCATGTTCACGTTTGTAGCGTAAAATCGGGTCCTGTCCTGTCACAAAAATCCACCTCTAATTCCTGAAGACACCATCATTTCTTTCTCTCTCATCCCCTTCACTTTGCTGCTTCCCCTCAGCTTCGGTGTGGTCAGGTATTGGGCTGGGCAGAAGTCATGAGGAGGACTGGAGGACAATCTTCTTTTCTACTGACCCCTGATTTTCATTCGAGTGGATCTGGTCTGACACCAGGGACTTCAGGTCAGGCAAATGTAACATTCTAAAAGTTACATTCCATAATATTTGGAAAAATCAAACTTTACAATTGAAGAGGATTTATTATAACTATTACAAATAGTTGTTTAATTATTTTTCTAACTAGTCCCAATCCCGAGATATGGTATTATTTTTTTTTAAATATTGAATACCAGGGATTTCCAATGGAGCAGCCAGCCATGCTACACTGAAAATAGCTTTGAAGTTATAGTCAATGTAAGGACATGTTTAACAAAAAAATCTACAATTAAAACCTGCAAAGCGTTAGATTGTTTTTCAGGGTTTATATTTTGTGCATTTTATAAAAGATACTATTCAATGTTATAATTTATTATGCATATAGAGACTGAATTAACATGATCACAGTTGAAATAAATGTTACATAATATGTACAAGTTTGTTTATTAATGTGTTTTAGTTTGCCACATTTTTCTGTTAAACGCCATATTGGACAAGATGGATGCCATCTGTGACCTCACTCCTGTTTCTCCCCACAGACTTAGCAGAATATGGTCAATTTTATGTGCAATGATTTTTTCCACTGTCATGATTACATTGCTCTTTTCTATTTTCTATGACGTGAAACATTTTTAAGGTCACTTCAGCTGCCTTCCATTGTGCATATTAGTTCTTTCATTCACTGAAAGTTCTGTCGTTTAAAGGTTTCACATTTGCTGGAACATCTCAGGATGGTATTAGCCTAGAGGGTGATGAATAGGTTTTTTGAAATGGGATGGTGTTTATGTGTTAAGGTAATGACGTAATATTAAGGTGTTCGGCTTTGCTAATTAAATTATACTTTTCCTCAGACCATGATGATTTCGAAATTTTCCTAATTTGTTATGCAAGAATTGTGTATAATTACCCCTAGGTTTTGAGGGTGAGCCAGAAGACTTTTCTGTTCTTCTACCGATGCTGTCTGACTTCTTTTTTATTTTGCTGCTCCTATGGGACTTAGAATGATTTCTGGCTCTGCATACTCTCTATGACTTAATACCTGAGAGCTTTTATGGCATTTACCCTCTACCACTTATTTTTTAATTTTGCAATAAAACCTAACTTCTTATTGATCTTGAACTCAATTATTAAGTGGGTCCGTTACTTATTTGAATAGTTTTTCTCTGCTAATCGATGTTTAGGAGGTGCTTTAACGTGCAATTAGACCCGTGGGAGAACCGGATGAGGTCAAATGTTGGCGTTTCCAAATTTTGGGGTACGATTTTGCACCCACAACAGTCAGGCTTCTGATGGCAGGTACCATATACTAAGAACTTTTAGATAAGAACATATGACAATCGATTATATACCAATTTTACCATGTTGAAAGGAGGAGCACAAGCACTTTATCACGAGTTAGCGGGGGCAAAGTGCACAGCATTCTATAGCTATCAAAAATATGGTTCAGCAAAAGGCAAAACAATATGGGGTGACCCTGCAGAGAGGGCAAATTTACAAGAATCGGACATCAATCAATCAATCAATCAGTGGGTTTATATAGCACAACTAATCACCCGAGCTGGTATCCATGTGGTTGAGGGTCATGATGATTCAGGTGACTCTATCAAACAGCCAGGTCCTAAGTGCTCTCTGGAATTCCAGCAGAGAGCTGGAGGTCCGTAGCTGGAGGTGGAGTTTGTTCCAGGTTTTCGCTGTGAGGTAGGAAAAGGAGCATCCTCCGCTGTTGCTTTGGTGAATGTGAAGAGTGTGGGCAAGTAAGAGGAAGGTGATGCCTAGTTATCTAGTAGGATGGTGGAAGTTCAGGCGGTTAATGGTTTAGGCCAGTGGTTCCCAAACTTTTCACTCCTGAGGACCCCCATTGATTCACTACTGGAATCCGGGGACCTCCAACCAATTTGTATGATTTAAATCTCAAACAAAACTGTAATTCGAAGAAAAAAACTCACACGTGTGCACATCAAACAAAGACTGACATGAATTACTAAAGATTTTAGATTTTTATATTAAAAATATTTGCACAAATTGAAAACTCCTAATGGGACGGTTGGTGCTGTATCTTGCGACTAACTTTTCATTGTTTGGTTTTATTTCGCCGCCCGAGGCTCCTGCTACTGCCAAGGCTGGACTGGAAACCTAAAGCTGCTATGGCAAATGTTGTCAGACCAGTCCCCGTGCAGTGCACAAGTGGAGCGAGTGAGCCTTACCCCTACAAAGGGGGCTTTGGGGAGCTCTACCCCAAGACAATTTGGGGGAAAATGGTGCATTTTACAACACATTTGTCATTATATATTAAATTGTATTAGCTTTTATAGCATAGTAAACAATGATGCAACAATCTTTTGTCAATCTTCAATGAGTTACAATCTTCAATGATTCCCTCACTACTACCCTCCAACAGTGCCTCTCATCTCTCCATAGCCCCACTGTCACATGTATTTAATTTATTTTATAGCACCTCTCATATCACTGTAGGGTGTAATAGCACTTTACATCACACAGAGAGACCATGAATCATATGTGTGTAAATAAGTGAATAGAAAATGTTAAACAAGGCAAAGGGGACTACAAGGTGTAGGAGTCACATGTCATCCATACTGGTAGGTATTTTTTAAGAGTGCTTGGTCTGGAGAAGCAGAAACTCAGAATTCAGAATATAACACAGGGATTAGCATTGACTTTAATAATAAGGATTTATTTCTACCCAAACAAACCTTTTTACCAGCATCAGGATAATGAAAGACTGGGGAAAAGCATAACTTACTAACTTGTACTGTGGAGTTTGCATGCAGCTCTTTGATGGCAGTTCAGAGCTCACTATGCTAGACTACGATTGGAACTTGTGAACTGCACAATAACAAAATAATCTCTGTGGCAAAAGCAGGAACCCACTGAGTTATGCACAAAACAAAATACAGTTTTTTTTTTAAATGCATGGTAGATATTCTTTGTAGCAGACATATTAACCACCAGCACTTCCTAAGATGAGTCAAAGCTGCCACTGGACAAAACCTCCATCTCTCTACAGCAGGTACATTAATCATCGGAGTTATCTTGACACTTTTATTGCTACCCAAAAACTGCTGATTATTCAAGGAACTTTGCAGTGCTTTTAAAACAGCTGCCTGGGGACCCCCTAGGAATGTGTCATGGACCTCTGGGGGTCCGCGGACCCAGTTTGGGAACCACTGGTTTAAGCTGGTCCTTGGTTGTGCAGTGCTTTGTAGACGTTGATCATCAGCTTAAATTGGCAACACTTCTGTATAGGGAACAAGTGGAGAACTCTGATGTAGGGGGTGATGTCTGTCCATCTGGGAAGCTTGAGGATGAGTCTGACAGCTGAGTTCGTATGGTCTAGAGCCTCTGCTGAAGGTGTATGATGATCCCAGTTTCTTGCCCTAGTCTAATTGACTTGTTATTAGGGCCTAAGTGACAGTATGTCTGGTGTTCAGGGGGAACCATCTGTAGACTTTTCGTAGCATGCAAAGATTATAATAGCAGGCAGAGGAGACTACGTTGATCTGGGACATCATGGTCAGTTTTCTGTACAGGGTTATGCTGAGATTTCTGGTGTGGTCGGTCTGTATGGTTGATGGTCCTAGCTCCAAGGGCTACCAGGAGTCATTCCAAAAGGTGGTGTTGTTGCCGAAGATCAGTACTTCCGTTTTGTCCGTGTTGAGATTCAGGCAGATGTCTTTCATCCGTTTGGAAATGCTCTTCATGCACCTGTGGAAGTTGATTCTTGTGTTGGTAGGATCTTCTAAGAGTGAGAGGATGATCTGAGTGTCATCTGCATAGGATATTATGTTTAGTCCATGGGATCTGACAATGCTAGCCAAAGGAGTCATGTAGGTAGTGAAGAGGGAGGATCCTCGAGGGACACTGCAGATGATTGAGTTCGGAGGTGAATGAAGGTAGGCAGACCTTCTGCATTCTTCGGGTGAGGAAGGAGGCAATCCATTTGAGGGCATTACATTGGATACCAATATGATGTACTTTACTGATCAGATTGTGATGAGATATGTTGTCAAAGGCTGCTGAGAGGTCGAGGAGGATCAGAGCCACTGTTTCTCCACGGTCAAGAAGTGCTATGGTTTCATCTGTGGCCGAGATCAAGGCAGTCTTGGTGCTGTGTTTGGTGTGGAATCCGGATTGGGAGGTGTCTAGGAGAAGGTTCTGCTCCATATATTTCACAAGTTGTCAGTTGATGGCTCCAGGACATTGGCGGGGAAGGGGAAAAAGGAGATGGGCCGGCAGTTCTTGAGTTCACTTGGGTTGGAAGATGATTGCTTGAGGAGTGATTTGACTGCTGCATGTTTCCAGCCTTGGGGTAAGGTGGCCGTGGCGAATGAGGAGTTGAAGAGGGTGGTGAGCTCCCTCCTGATCCTGAGGCTTCTGAGGTTGCAAATGTGGTGCATGGGGGTTCCTGAGTAAACAGAGTTCATGTTGGCGGTGGTATCCTGGGGATGAGCTGGTCCCATGCGGTCAGTCAGTGGTCTGTGTTTGTTTCAATGAGTGCATGAAGGTGAAGAAAGTCTGAGGCCTTGGGCTGGGTTTCAAAGTTCTTATAGATGGTGGAGATCTTTTCATCGAAAAAGTTAGTGAATCTGTCACATAGTTCTTGTGAGGGGTGATGATGTTTTCTGTGGCTGTGGGGTTGGTGAACTCTCTGACAATGTTGAAGAGCTATTTGCTGTGGTTGGAGCTGGACTCGATGCAGTCAGCTAAGGCTTCCCTCTTTGTGTCTCTCAGTAGCCCATAGTAAAGTTTGAGGGAAGTCTTGGTGGTTTTGTCTGATGTGTCCTTGCTTGTGTACCATCTTCTTTCCAGAGCAGTGACATTTTGCTGTCCTCAGTTTCTTGGCGTACCATCTTGCCTGCTTGGTGGATCTCCTGTATCTGCTGGTCTTGATGAGAGCAATGATGTTGGCACAATTATTGATCCAGGAGTTGCAGTTTTTGACAGCTTGGCCCAGGTTTGATGCAGCGTTGGGGTATGATGTGTTGAGGGTGTTGCCTATTGTTTCTCTAATACTTTGCTCCAACTGTGGCGGGGGGCGGCAGTGGTGGATCAGGAGCCGGACATGTTGAAGTGTCTGATGGAGTGATGGGTCCAGCTGAGTTTGGTGACGTGGCTGTATTTGACCCTGCTGCTGGAGGTAAAGATGGGGTGGATGGAGTCGGTGACAAGTTGGGTGAGTCCGATGTTATTCATGCTGTAGACTGGTGGTGTTGGTGAGGTCATTGAGGTGCAAATTCATATTTCCCATGAAGATATCGTCTTTGGAGTCAATGGTGAGAGGGCGATGAAGTCAGGGATGACGGGGCAGAAGCTGGGGGTGATCTGTAGACAATGGTGCCTCTGATGGTGGTTTTTCCATCTGTTTGGAGTTTGAAGTTGAGGTGTTCCATGGTCTGGTTGGTGTCTTCTGTCTCGGTGGGGCAGTGGATGCTTTCTTTGTAGATGATGTCAATGTCTCCTCTGGGTTTGTTGGTGCGGTCTCGGTGTGTGATCTTGTATCCGTCGAGTGTTGCTCTGGCAATGTCATGAGCGGATGCGGGGGTGAGCCAGGTTTTGGTGAGGAACACAATGGTGAGGGTGGAGATGAGGTCCCAGATCTTGGCGGCATGTTTGCAAAGCAAGCATGCATTGAGGAGGAGGTAGGCAAGTCGATGTGAAGTAGGCCCTTTGTGTTGGTTGCTTCGTGTGGTGGTGAATGGGGTGTTGGTGGGCGATCTGATGGTGCAGGAGAAGGAGCAGTGGATGCAGGAGAACGGACCTAATGTGGGTCGTGGAGAGGTGCAGCAGCATCAGTTGTTGTGATGTCTGCGGTCCAGGGCTAGGAGTTCGTGACGGTGTAGCTGTGGGGTGTAGGAAAACCAGGGTTCCTAGTGCTGGCCAGGCGCAGACGATGGATTTAGGCCCAGATCTCTGTACTGGGGTGAATGTATGACAGTGTTCTGCATTCTGTCCATCAATTGTTCATTTTGCATTTGTCACCCAGAGTGGGACGGGTATGCCCAGATGTGGGTCCCGTGCTCTCCATGCCACTGAAGTCAAGCTGTCCTGGCTGATGAGGGGTGAAACCCCGAAACTGGTCCTAGGATGCTTGGCTCCAGTCCAGGGAGGATCTGGGCTGGCAGTTCAGGCTGGACTGTTCCCATTGGGCACAGGGTCAAGACTGATTTGCATATGGCTGGGTTCAAACTGGAATGGCATGGTGAGCAAAAAACAATGGATTTAGGCCCAGATCTCTGTACTGGGGTGAATGTATGACATTGTTCTGCCTTCTGTCCATCTATTGTTCTTTTTGCAGGTGCAGACAGGCACAAACACTGTTGCCTTTGACACACCAGAAAGAGCTAGCTTCTCCCATTTGTTTTGCCACTGCCCCTTTCCCATCTCCCACTTGCCCCACGCAGCAACTGTGGTGGTGGGTGGGTCAAGTGGGAGATGGGTAAGGGGCAGCAGTAAAACAAATGGGAGAAAAAGGTGGCAAAATGAGTCACAGGCTATATGGAAGAAAACATTTCTAAAAGGCAAGGCAGAAAAAGAAGGGAAACAAGGAGCTTGCTTTAAGGACAATAAAGATTCACAAAGTCAAAGACAGAAGAATAGGCACAGGCAGTGAGGAAGGCACAAAAGACAGAGGAAAACGGAAAAAAGTCTGGATGAAGGAACAACGAGGCATAAGGCGGGCAAGAATTCAGCTGTTCGGGGGATGACAGCGAGAATGAGTGCTGGGCTGGAACCTCCTGTCAACAAATTGCAAATGAAAACAGAGTCCCCTATTTCTACTTTTTTATAGTTTCAGATTTTGATTTCAGCAAACAGATTCTTTGATAAAACCATGAGTGATCCACACTACTGACCTCCATGGTTTACTGCTGAGTTTTATATTTCTATATTAAAAGTTTTGCTTTTAATTCAGTGAAGAGTGTAACTATTTATCACTGCTGATGAATCTGGAATCAGGCTAGTGCTTTCTGGCACTGGCTATCCATAATTACACATCCTAACCCAGACTACCATTGTATGTGCCACATCTGTCACTATAAGAGCATGCACCCACTCTTAAAAAAGAATCCTAACCTTCACTGTGATTTTTTGGTGAGTGTGCTCAAGCTCCAGGTGATAAGTGTTTACATGTTTATTTTTCAGAAGCTTCTCCAAATATTTCTGAATTTGCAGTCAACTTTCTTTTGGAACCATACCTACCTCTCTCTAATCCGCTCAACATGTTTTGATTCCACTGGGAGAGTTTTTGCGGAAAAGTCTCAGTTGAAGGCTGATTTACATTAAACCCTCATCTGCATCCTCCTGATCCAAATCATTCCTATAATAATGCATTCTGCCTCCTACAGACCATAAACACACTTCTGGGATCATGATCCCATGCTAATTAGAAAGGACAACTTCTCCCCAAAATATTCCAGGAGGCTTATTTACTACTCTAGTCCTGGAATATCTGGGGAAAGTTATAATGAGGTTATATTTTTAGGAAGGGTTGAAAAGTAGTAAATTTGAATGGGAGAAAATTCTGCCCTGAGGGTGCAGCTCAGGGCAAAAAACTAGACTGTGCCTCTCCCCGCCCCACCTCTTGTGTTTTCTGTTTTCCAACAGCTTTGCATGCAGTGAGGCGGAGCCATTTTGAGAGTTGTGTGATAGCTTAGTCTCACACTTGTGACAATGAGCGTGAGGGGCGTGGGGAGGAAGGATGAGGGGGTTGGGTTATTCTAGCTACATCTCGCTTTAGATGAGATTTCAAATTTTGAATTCCTCTATAACAGAGGTGCTGCTTTAGCACATCCTGGTCAGCAGCTGCAGTGTGGCAAAGCGCTTTATTGTGTGCAGTTATTTCCATCTTGTCAGCATGGAAGAGGGACCGGCTTGCTCTCAAGTTCAATGCCAACAGCCTGTACAGCAGAGGTCTTCAAACTTTTGGATGCCGAGACCCCCCTGTCAACATTTTGAGGCGTAAGGACCCCCTCCTGACAAAAATGTCTAAACCTGTTGACTAAATCGCGTGGGATGAAAATGTAAATGAGGTTATGTGATGCCGCGTATTTTGGGATAGCATTGCTTCATTATTTTGATATTTGTTACACACAGTAACACTGAGGAAAGATTTCACCCAATCAGTACCCATTTATAACCAAAATACAGCAATTATCATCAGAAAGATTTCAAGTCAACCTTTGTGAAGGCCCTTCCACTCTGCAGGAATACGTGCTGCGACATTAGAAGCTCACCTGACCCTGGACGGGAGTAGCAGGGCTCCCTTAAAACCCTGGCGGTTTTGTGCAGAGTTAGGCAGTTTACCCACGCAGCTTTCCTCTCACCCCCTCCCTTCCATCCCTCTCTCCTCTCCTAATCCTGGATCCCTCTCTCACTTTGCAGGCCATTTTCTTTCACCCCTTTTTACAACTTCTGAATTCTCCCCATTCAACCTCTCACTTCACCTTTAATCACCTCTTGCCATTCTGTCCTTTCACTGCCCTCATCTCGAACAGTCTCTCACATTTATCTCATGGCCTCTCTGTCCCTGTCACCTCCCGTGCCCCCCAGCACTTCTCATTCACCTCGTCTCTCCATTCAAATTTTTGTCTATTTGTATCTTACACCTCTCCAGTCCCCCCATTCCTCTTTCACATCTCCCCTTTGTTCTAACAGAAGACCTCACCTTTGGCACACATTCACTTCTTCCGTGTCCACACTTCTCTTCGGCAATTCACATTTCTCCTCATCCCTGACCTCTTCAATCTAACTCTCTCACTCCCTTGCTGTCCTCTCTCATTGCTCCTCACCAAGCATACGGGTCGGGCCCGTATGCTCCTCTCGGCCTGTGCCAATCTGCTTATTGTTCCCTAATTCAAGAAGGCATGAATTATCTGTCTCGCTGTTTTGGTGCAGGCCGTGCAGTTATGAACGTGCACCCTCCTTTGTTTCATACCACCAAGAATCTATTATCCTTTAGGAAGATATAAAAACCTTTCTCTATGCTCTGTAGGTCACCCCATTTGGCTGGGTTCCCTTCCTCTTCTGTGTGTTTCTCATTTGCCTTCAGGCAGTAGATGGTTATTAGCCCCAGGTCATCTTTTTGTAACAGTAGTGCACTACAAATGTAAATAATAATAGGCAGAAGCAGGGGAGCCACTAGACCAGAACTTCAGAGGGGGGGGGCTAACACTCCCAGTCAGGGCTGGTCCTAACGCTGGTCGCACCCGGTGCATCAGTCTTTTTTGATGCCCCACCCCCGTATCCTCCTTCTCCATGAATTCCTTCACTGCCACTCACCAACAATGCACCGCATCTCTCTATAGCACCTTTCTGACAAACATTTCATTTTTATAGCACTACTCATAGTTTACTCACACTCATTTCTGGGATCTGCATGGTACATATTCTTAGTAGCAGGCACATTAACCCTCTGCACTGTGTGGGTGACAAGAGTGCCCATCTGAGTGCACGGTGAGCGATGCAACAGTGAGAGTAGGACAAGAGGAGTGACTGCAGGGTAAGTGAGGTGGCGTATGAATTTGGGTGCGGATGCAAGTTCAGAATGGGATGAATGAATGTATGATTACAGATGGGCTTGTTTGAGTGAGTTGCATATTGAGTAGTGAGGCGGACAGGTGATTGAAGTGTCACATGAGTGCAGGATGAGTAGTGTACTCGTGTGACTGCAGGTTGAGGTATAGGGTGAGCAGCACAAGTGCATTGTGAGTGCAAGGTGAGCGGGTGAATGGTGCGAGTGCATGGTGATCAGTGTGAGTGCTGTGGGTGCAGGGTGAGCGTGAAGGGCGAGAATAAGGAATGAGTTGTCTGAATGCAGGGTGCATTCCCAGACCCATGAAGTAACTCAGCATGTTATTGACGGCGGCGTAGAGTTTAAGATCTAAGTTAAACTATTGCGGCATTAATCGGGGATCGAGGGTGAAGGAAATAAATAATGTGCCGATCCTGTAACAAACTTCCAGTCCTATGGTTAGGGTTGCCAGCAGATTATTTTGATGGCCCAGTCGGTACAAAAAAAAGCAGTCACCTAAAGCGGTATTTTCAGCACTTATCTGTGCATACTTCCAACAGCAAATATAAATAGAAAGCACTTTTAATTGTGTTCTAGGGCTGCCTCAATGATCCATGACTGATAATTAAAGAGAACAAAGACAGAAAAGTCACATAACAAATGCATACATACTTTTTTATTTCTAAGTCTATTTAGTACCAAGAGGAGATCTTTGCAGGCTCTTTAAACAAAACACGGCAGGCATTTTTCTTTTGGCAAGCCTACTTTGTATTCCTTTCCTTGAAATGCATTCTCACACTACAGCAATAAATGTAAAATAAAAATGAAAGGAATAGGCTGAGTGGGGACCCAGGGAGTACTGGAACCAGGAAAAAAACCTAAGCCTCTGTAACCAGTTTGCAAAGGCATGTAAGGTCTTTAAAGACCTGTGAAAAACACAGGGGTGCCAGAGATAAGACTCTAGACACTGCCCAGCTGAGCCCCCAGCAGCTCAAGTTCCACTGCAGCAGCCCGGGCTGAGACACAGGACAGGGGAAGAGGTGGGGGGGGGGGCTGAAGCCCTTGGGCCTTGGCAGAAGTGTGACTGGGAAGGCGCGGCCCCCTTTGCATCACTCCACGGACCCACAGTTGGACCCACAGTTTGAAGACCCCTGCTTTACAGGATGACAATGAGATTCTGCAACTGGCTAGAGCAGACCTTCAAACTCTAATAAAAGAGGCAGCGAATTCAGCCGTGACAGAGCCTCAGGCAAAGCGCTAGAGCGACTACCAAGATGAGGATGAAGAGACTGGTCAGAGTGGAAATATGTGCAAGGGAGCCTGTTTTGAGGTATGCTGCTGCATTTCAGAGTGACACTTGGTTTTGGTGTAAAACCCCAGATGAAAGAGAATTTTATTCTCAATACTGTTCAATCCAGTCAGATGACTTGCCCTTACATGACGTTGTTAAACAGATTCTCCTTAAGGAATGGAAGGATACTGATACTTTGTTTACTTTCAAAGCAATACTGCTTTGAGAATTTTGATTCAAACTTACCCTTGACCCCGAATGTCAACACCGTTCTATCCTCCATGGCTTCTATGTCTTCCTTGGCGTCAGAGGATGTGACATTGCCTGATGTGGTCGATAGGAAGGTGGAACCAACTTTTATGGTTTGAATCTTTTTATTGCGTATGCTGCATTCATAAACAGTACGCCCACCTACAACCACCGGCGGGGGGGGGGGAGCTAATTTATGCAGAAATAAACTTTATTCAAGAGTAAGATGAGGAAGCAAAGAGAAGATGAGAGCAAGTAAAGAAAAGGCTGAGGAAACTAGAGACGAGAACGGACAGGAATCCACCCACGGCTGATGGAATGACGGGGAGGTGTCTAGGGCTTTGTAACCACTGGGGGTGGTGGCGGGTCCGTTTTGTGGGTTGTTGGGAATCTCAAGACAGGGAGATAGTGAGGGCAAGTGAGCTTTATGAATTCGGAGGATAAGTAGGCCACCGTGGTCCCCCAGGTCTTATCAAATTTAGGTAGTGTGTGGTTGATTCCTGCTGTAATCCGCTTCATCCCCACAACCTCCCACAATTTATGTAGCCAATCGAACCTGGTCGGGATGTCAGTCATGCCCCACTTTGCCAAGAGGACTTATTTGGCTGTCCCTAGTGCTAAAATGATCGCCCTGACCCTACAGGACCGAATAGGATATGTGAGAGGGTTAGGTAGCCCCAGCAGGATGTAATTAGGGAAGCAGGGGAGTTCCGTCTGGTATATCTGATCAACTAAGGGCAAAATGGTGTCCCAAAATGCCCGTATCTTAGGGCAGTGCCATAAGATGTAGGACAATGTACCCTCCTCTCCACAGTTGCGCCAACAGAGATTGCTGCTACAGGGCTTCCATTTGGCGACCCTCACGGGGGTGTAATATCAATAGTGTGCAATTTTTAGGAGCATCTCCTTCCCTGAAGTGCTGCATGAGGATGCTAGGGCCCTGTGAACGATATCCACTCACTTCTTAGGGGAGAATTCCTGGCTCAATTCCACCTCCCACCTCCCACCTACGATGCACCGGGGATTTGGCCTGAGTTCCCGCCTTGTTGAGGAAGCCATAAATATCTGACAGAAGGCGTTTATTGGAAGTGCGTGTGATGTACCAAATTTCAAATTTTGTGAGGAGCCGACCAGCGTGCGGACGGACCTGGGGCTGTGTGACCCAATGGATCAGTGCCAGATACTGCCAGTGTGCATCTTTTGGGATCCCATAATGAGCCACGAGACTGGGGAAATCCAGTATTCCTCGCTCGTCGAAGAGGTCGCCTGTACGTTTACAGTTTGCCTCTTGCCATTTTAGGTAGGTAGTGCCCACTAGGGCCGGGGGGAAATCCAGGTTCCCAATAAAAGGGGTCAAGGGAGAAACGGCTGAGAACAGCTGACACTTCTCCTGGACCCTATCCCATACCTGCACAGTGGCTCGCAGGACTGGGGAGAGATACGCACCCAGCGGTTGGTTACGTCTGGGTAGCCAGGGAACTGAGGCCGCCCTCATCTTGCTTCAGATAAGTGAGATGTTGCGCCATACGTGGCTTCTTACCCCCGCAGATAAAACTATTAATAAGTTGCTCCATACAAGCCAATGTCATGGGTGGCGGACGTAGGGGGAGCGTCTGCATTATGTAAAGCAGGCGGGGTAAAATCGCCATTTTGAGAGGGCATGCTTTTTCCAACTGTTCATTTCGAGGCGCATTTTGTTCAGAGCCTCCATGTAGTTCACCTGCTCTGTCTTCGTGGTGATAGAGAAAACCCGTAGCCCCAGATATACAGGTGATATCAGTAGCTGCCCAAGAAAATGGGAAGTGAAGTGATAGCCGGATCCGATCCACCTCAGGAAGGGTGAGGCTCAGGGCCTGGGTCTTTTTGAAATTCATTTTAAAGCCTGAAAACGCACTAAAAGCCTCGTTCTCTGCCAGCAGAAGAGGAAGCAAGAGCAACGGGTGAGTTAAGAAAAGGAGCACGTCATCTGCATATAAGGAGATCTTATGCTCCCTGCCTCCCATCCGGATCCCAGAGATCGAAGGGAGCTGGCGGACCCTTTCAGTGAATGGCTCCATATAGAGCGCGAAAAGATGGGGGGAGAGGGGACACCCCTGCTGCGTGCCCCGCCCGAACTGGAAGGGACGCAAAACCACCCCATTAACCCTGATGCGAGCCTGTGGACCGTGATAGATGCAATTCACTCATCTCCAAAACCTGTCACCGAGTCCAAAGCGATGGAGGACCTGTTGCAAATAGGTCCAATGGAATCGATCAAATGCCTTTTCGTCATCCACTGAGAGAAGCAACACCGAGATCTGGGTTCACTGCATCTTGTCTAATAAATGGCAGAGTCTGCGAGTCCCATCCCCACAATTGCGATCTGGGATAAAACCAGACTGGTCGGGATCCACCATGCCCTGCATATGGGGAGGGAGTCTAAAAGCCAAAATACTAGTGAAAATTTTCAGATCTACGTTGAGCAGGGAAATGGGGCGGTATGAAGCACACTCGCATGGGTCCTTTCTCGGTTTAGGAATGACCACTACCTCCGCCATTGACGGAGTGAGATCCCCAGAGGCACTAAAGTTGCTGAACAGCTTCGCCAGCAGAGGAGCAAGGTCTGGTGCAAAGATTTTATAGAAGTTGACAGGAAAGCTGTCATCTCGCGGCACCTTGCCGGCCGAAAGGCCCTAAATAGCTCATAAAACTTAATCGGGGCTAATGTCCGAGTCTATACTGGTAGCAACCGGGGCTGCCAGCGGGGTCACTGATGCCTCTTGCGCATAGTCCCTGGCCGCAGTGGGATCCAGGCTATCGGCCGAGAGCGAGAGCCTTATAGAAGGTTTCAAATTCGGATGCTATGTCGCCGTCTGCGCGCAAGATCTCGCCCCGTTCGGTCACGATTTTGGCAACCCGACGTGTCTCTGTCTCAGCCCGCAAAGCGTGTGTGAGGAGTCGCCCTGCCTTGTTCCCCCCTTCATAATAGCGCTGGTTGGTACGGACTAGGGCGCATTCAGCGCGGTCGAGGTACAATGCCTGTAGTTGCTTCCTCGCCTGTGTGAGCAAGCGCCGGCTTTGGACCACCCCCGTGCGGCGATGTACCCCTCAATCTCCTGGATTTGGTCCTCCAAATCTCCCCTCTTGGCCTTGCGGTGTTTGTTCAAGCCCGCCGCGATAGCGATACAGCGGCCGCTGATTACCGCCTTCAAGGCATACCAAAGCATAGCGATCCCCACTGAGCCGCCATCGCTCACCTCCATGTACGCCTTGATAGTGCCATGTAGATCGGTGATATTAACATCGTACGTGAGTAGTTAGCGGTTTAAGCGCCAAGTATTCTGCCACGAAGCGCCACCCGGGAAAGCAGCGTCAAAACGACCGGGGAGTGATCCGAGAGCGCCACGACCCCAATAGATTTGTCCTGCGTGGCCGCCGTGACCCTGGGGGAAGTCCAAAAAATGTCAATACGAGCATACGTTTGATGGGCTGCGTATAAATAGGTATACTCCTGTGCTGTCGGGAAGCGGTGACGCCAGGCATCTGTGAGACCCGCTTCCCTCAGTCTCTGAAGCATCATGTCAGAGATCGAGCCCGTGTGCCCCATCCGTAGTGTTGACTTATCCTGCTCCGCGTTGGGGACTAAGTTAAAATCCCCTCCGATGACGAGATCCTCGACAGGTGACTCCAGGATCAAGCTTATAGCATCTCGTAGGAAGGCCTCTTGGCGGTCGTTGGGACTATAGACCGAGACTATCGTATGTACTCTCTCACCCAGTAGCACCTTCAAAGCCAGGAGGCGACCCGTAACCTCCGCGAGAGTTCCCACCACCTTCCCCTGAAAATGCGTGGCCAAAAGAATCGCAACACCAGCCCTCTTTCCCGCCCTGATGAGAAATATTGTCTATCGAACCAAGGGGATCGAAGCCGCTTTCAGTCCGAGCGCATGAGGTGTGTCTCCTGTAGGAGGCAAATATCGCACTTAGCATCCCTCAACAAGGCTAGGAGCACGCGCCTTTATGCTGGTGAGACAAGGCCCCGCACATTGAAGCTCTTAATGACTACTTTAAGACGTGTCATGGAAAAGGGAAAGGGAGCTCCATCGCGCATTGGGCGCACCTGTCGCAGGGAGAACCAGCCTCCCCCAGGCACCCACTCCTCCCCCGCTCGTCCAGCTCTAAGGTCCCAGTGACAGACGTCCCCTCACCGCAAAGGCTCTACAGAGTGGACTTCTAATGCAGCAGGACAGCCTCATCATGCGCCAGGGGATGTTTGGTAGGGCCTCGAAGTAGGCAACCAGCGCAGCCCAGCAAATGAGAAGCAAATAAACCACACCGACCACCTCCCCCAATGTACCCAACAGGACTGCCCTCCCTCCTAAAGAAGCATCATCCTCCTCATCGCCACCAGCCGCCCCCAGCTACAGAAGGCGAAGACTCACCCTACCTGCCCGTGGAATGGCATAATTTCTCACAAACTGCATAAGATCCGCAACTCTCTCGTGGGCGGAGAAGAGGGAAGGAAGAAAAGTGAGAAAAAGAGAGAAGGAAGTAAAAGGAAAGTGAACTAAAGGAGACTTCAAAGTCTTCTTCCAACGATACCGTAGTGAACCAGCGTGCAGGGTTCCATGAGTCTGACGGTCGGTCATCACCACTTCGATGGTGGGGCTCCCCCCCCCCCAAGACCGATGTCACAGGAGGCTAGGCTTGGACCATTCTCCCAACTCTTGAATTTCAGGTCAACAACTGGACGAGTCAGTCACCGGCTGGCGCAGGAGAGTCCTTCCGGTCCATCAGTTGTCTCAGTAGGGCTTCCCTCTCCGTTTGGAAGTCCTCTTCCGTAGGTTTCACCTGGACCCCCCTCCTGGAACCCCGTCTCCTGCTTGGTCATCACGGCCTCCCCGATGCTGGATCCCCCTCCGCCGTGTCTGAGTCTTCAGCTGATGGCAGGGCTGATCTAAGGACGGCCTTCGCCTCCTGCAAATTACGCACCCCATGTGTTTCTTTGTTCCAAACAAAGGAAAGGCGGAACGGGTGCAACCATCTGTATCGTACTCCGTGCTCACGGAGGAAAGTCGTGGCTGGTCGGAGCTCCTTACGCCTCTGAAGGGTGAGGGGAGAGAGGTCCTGTTACACCCCCACCTGGAGGCCCTCGAAATCCACAGTTGGGCAATCACATGTGGCAACCATAATGACCTCTTTCTGCCTGTAGGAGTGAAGGCAGGTCAGGATAGCCTGCGTTTGGCCGGGACCCGAGGCCGGGCGCCCGGCATGATGTGTGTGGTCCAGCGTGATCTCTTGGTCCTTTAGGGCCGGGGCCATATGCTTAAAGAGGCGGAGAACCCAATCTTCGAGCTTGCCGCCGTCCGCCCAGAGTGGTACACCTTTAATGCTGATGTTGTATCGCCTTGATCGGTTCTCCAAGTCCTCCACCTTAAGCTAGAGCTCCTCCTGCTGCTCCCGGAGGGCGATGAGTTCTCAGGTCTGTTCTGCAAGCTCTTCTTCCCGCCTGTCCCCATTATGCTCCAGAGTGTACACTCTATCACCTACTTCACCGAGGTCTGCTCTGAGCTGCTTAGTATCGGCAGCCAGGTCTTGTCGCAGTGCAGCGAAGTCATCACGCAGCACACCAAAGAGCTGCTCCATGAATTCCTTCGTGGCAGGCTCAACAGCATGCTCAGCGGCCGGGTCCATCGTGTCGACACCGGGCAGTGACCCGTGGGAGTCAGCGCTGAGTCCCCCAGTCTTCTTCCCACCCGCCTTCTGAAGGAGGTCCTTCATAGAAGATTCCTTACTTGGGAGATCCTTTTTGCCTCGTTGGGTGGCCATGTCTGGCAGTGCAGGGTCAGGGGACCAGCGCTTCCCCAACAGCTGACAAGTCCTGTACCAGAGGATATTGGCACTTGTTTGAGACGACCAAAACAGGGGGCGGTCGGACCTGCCACCCCAACCAGATCCTGAGCATGTCACCTGATAGTCCGGACCATGAGGATCCCGCTTGGGGTACTGATGGCCTGGACACCCCTATTCACTCCTCACAGCCGGCGTGAGTGCGCCACACGGTTAAGGCCTCAGTGAGTGCCACATCCCGGCAAGGCAATCCTCCGCTGTACCCCTCTGCGATACCAGGGCTCCACAGTACAGGCCGCGAGGCCCTGCAGTCCCACCCGGTGTGTCAGGACCCCTGCCTCAGGTGCTACCTCCACGCTAGGCCTCACCTTCAGGCCCAGGGGCCCTCTCTTCACTGGGGCCTACTTGGGGGACGGCAGCGTGAGGATGAAGTTGCCGCAATAGCTAAAGCCGCCCCGGTCCTCCAGAGGAACCTTCCAATGCGGGGCGAGTCAGCCACAAGGGCTCCCAGGGCAGCTCTCAGTGCCCTCCAGCACCGCACGCACGTGGTATGGCTGTCGCATGGCTCGCGCCCTAGGGGGGTCAGCCGCCTCCGAAATGTCGGCTCAGCCCCCTGCTGTTGCCCAGGATTCAGATGAATGCAAAAAGAACTATTGATGGACAGAATGCAGAACAATGTCATACATACACCCCAGTACAGAGATCTGGGGCTAAATCCATCGTTTTTTTGCTCACCATGCAATTCCAGTTTGGACCCAGCCATATGCAAATCAGTCTTCACCTTGTGCCCAATGAGAACAGTCCAGCCCGAACTGCCAGGCCAGGTCCTCCCTGGACTGGAAACAAGCATCCTAGGACCAGTTTCGGGATTTCACCCCTCTTCAGCCAGGATAGCTTGATTCCAGTGGCATGGAGAGCACAGGACTCACGTCTGAGCATGCCCGTCTCACTCGGGGTGACAAATGCAAAAAGAACTATTGATGGACAGAATGCAGAACAATGTCATACATCCACCCCAGTACTGGCTTGGCAGTTCAGGCTGGACTGTTCCCATGAGGCACAGGGTCAAGACTGATTTGCATATGGCCAGGTCTAAACTGGTGTGGCATGGTGAGCAAAGGAATGATGGATTTAACCCAGATCTCTTGACTGGGGGTGAATGTTTTGATTTGTTCTGCATTCCGTCCATCAATTGTGTGTCTTTTGCTTTCTCGCCCTAAGTGTGCCAGGTATGCCCAGACGTGGGTCCTGGGCTCACTGTGCCACTGGAGTCAAGCTATCCTGGCTGAAGAGCGGTGAAACCCCAAACCTGTCCTAGGATGCTTGTTTCCGGTCCAGGGAGGACCTGGCTTGGCAGTTCGGGCTAGACTGTTCCCATGAGGCACAGGGTCAAGACTGGTTTGCAGATGACCAGGTCCAAACTGGGGTGTAATGATGAGCAAAAGAATGATGTATTTAACCCAGATCTCTTGACTGGGGGTGAATGTTTTGCTTTGTTCTGCATTCCGTCCATTAATTGTGTGTCTTTTGCAGGATTCTGATGAAGCACCCCCGGGGAAGAGGGCCTCACGAAACACCCAGACCTCGGTCTCACCTCCGAGGGGATCCCGCTGTCCACACTGCTCCTCCGCTGCAGGGCCAGGCGCACCGCCCCCTCCCGGGCGACCCAATGTAGCGTCCAATGCTTGGGGGCCTCCTCCTCGGTGCTGGCACCTCCGGGTGGCTGGGGGTCTTTACTATGCCACAAGTATTTCACCGCCTGCAAGGGCGCGGGCCCCGTGCCCCTCCCCCTCTGATCGCTTCGGTGCGGCCTACACGTCTGGACACCTTCAGGCCCTGTGCGCTGCGGCGGCTGCCGGCACCACAATCCGCCCTCCTCTGTAAATGCACCGACACTGCTCGTGTTGCGGGTGGTCGGGGACCGCGATCCTGTGAGTTAGAGGTCCCAAAGCCACCTGTGGATGCACATTCACGGCCTCGGTGAGGGGAGCCCCTGAAGAACGGTACTATTCCACCGCAATCTTGGCCACGCCCCCGGAATCAACTTTTAAAAGATTGCTTGCGACTGGTTTGCTATTCAAGCTCATTCCTACTTCGACAATGCTACACAGGTCCTCCTTACAGATTTTTAGCATCTCTATGAATACCTTCAGGAGAACTATCCTACTTCAATTCTGGCTCAGATGGAACTCCTTCCCAAATTTCTGTCCGATATCTGGTTTGATGGTCTAAGGGCAGCAGCTTCATCAGCTGGAGCTGTGGTTGCCGGAAGGAGATCACTGTGGTTGAAGTCCTGGAAGCTTGATCCTTCACACAGGTCTTTATTTCAAAAGTTACAGTTTTCTGGCCCAAAGCCTTTTTGGGATGAATTGGATACTGTGCCAGAGAAAGCAGACAGCAAGAAAATGAACCTCAAGCTGTTTAACTTTGTTGGAAATGGCCCTTTTTGCAGGGTTATCCCTAAACTTTTAGCTTTTTCTTCCTATTTTTTCCTGACCTGTGTCTGTTGGTTTTAGGACTCTGGGCACTTTCCCACTGCCAATCAGTGCTAAAGTGCATAGGCTCTCTGTGTAAACTGTGTTATGGATTGGTGTTTCCACGATTGGCCTATTTGATTTATGTGTCAGTCCCTAGTAAAGTGCACTGCGAGTGCCAGGGCCTATAAATCAAATGCTGTTGGTGGGCTGCAGCACTGGATTGTGCCACCCACGCAAACAGCCCATAAAATGTAACTCTGGCCTGCCATTGCAGAGCCTGTGTGCAGCCTGGGGCTGCCATGTCGACTTGGCAAGTGCACACACTTGCCAGTCCCTAAACCTTCCCTTTTCTACATGTTAGTCACCCCTAAGGTAGGCACAAGGTACCCCTGTGTGCAGCGTGCATTGTATGTGAAAGGTAGGACATGCCCTGGTGTGTGTGGTACGTCCTGATAGTGAATTACAGCCTACTAAGTTTTTAACTATGGCAAGGCTACCTGTTCCCCATAGACCAGAATGTGCAGTTTGATGATAACATCCTATAATCCTAACTGACCCAGGGAACATGGTAGAAATTCGAGTTTAGCATGCCTGAACTCAGAATGATAAAATACACCTTTTAGTGAAGTTGGATTTAACATTCTGTGTTTGAAAATACCACTTTTAGAAAGTAGGTGTTTTCTTACCTAAACCATCCACCCTGCCTCTGCTAGCTTGTGTATTGTCTGTCTGGTTTGTGAGTGACAGGGGCTGGGGGAGACTCCAGGAGACAGGGTGAGTAAGCACAGGGCTGAATAGACCTATCTGCATGTAGATGGGTGAGAGGAGTCGCACGTGGGTCTGAATAGGGATGTGCCTGCCTTCCACAATGCTGGCTCCACCTACTGTGGTGTGTCTGATGACCCTGGCCCACACTGACAAAGGAAGAAGGTGCACACGGGCAGAATACTACCAGAACTGGTTTGAACTAAGTACAGGACCCTCTACCTTCAGAGGACAAAAGATTTTGTAGTATACATATTGGAGCCGAGACCCCGGAACTTTAGATTACTTCTGAACTAAGGAACCTGCCAGGAAGAAGGACCGGGAAAGCTGGATGAGGAGTACTGCCCCTATGCTGCGTGTTGTGGGGTTGGCCTGCAGTGGTTGCTTCCATCTTAGGTAGGTAAAGGACTGGACTGTGCTTTCATTATCCTGCTGTTAGAGTTTTCTCCAAGGGCTTGAAGTAGAGCTTGCCTCCTGTTGGAAGTCTCAGGGATAGAAAAGACTTCAGAGAACTATTTTGGATCAAGAAGACTGCCAAGAAGAAGAGCTGGAGAAGCTGTGAGGAGGAACTACCACTTTGCTGTGTACTTTGCTGTGTTGGCCTGCAGTGGCTGCTTCTGTCTTGGGCAGTGAAAGGACTGGACTGAACTTTCTGCAATCTACTTTTGTGAGTTTCTCCAAGGGCATGAGGTAGAGCTTGCCCCCTGTTCAAGAAGTCTCAGGAACAGCAAAGACTTCAAGTCCGAGACCGTCTACGATGCTGCTGCCAACTCCATGTTCTAAAGGCACCGCAGAGGGCACCGCTGCAACGCTGCACCGCAACCTTGGTCTCACCGACGACGCCACCAAGCCACTGCTTGCACCGCGACCTGTGGGCACCACACTCCACACCGCCCTCGCTTCACGCTGAAGCTGTGGCACTGCTTAGAGCACTGCTGCAACGCTGCACCGTGACCCTGGTCTCACCGACGATGCCTACTGACGCCGCCACTGAGCCGCTGCTCGTACCGCGACCTGTGGGCACTGCACTCTGCGCCGTCTCGCATCACGATGACACCTTAGTATCCCCGACGACGACGCTCCATGCCGGATCGACGCCGCTGCTTGCACTGTGGTTCGAGGGCACCGCTCGTAAAGTTACATGACGCACTGCCCTCATCCCGCACCGCAGCCTTGGCCTACCGACTCCGGTGCCATTGACTCCAGTTCGTCAGCCGACGACAGCGCTTCAGCAATGACAACACCGCTGCTGCACCGTGACCTGCCAGCACCGTGACGAGCACCGCCTTCATCTCACACCGCGACCCTGGTCTCACCGCCGCTGCCATCTGACGCCACCACTGAGCCGCTGCTTGCACCGCAACCCTGAGGGCACTGCACGCTGCACTGCTGCTCTTCGCACCACAGCACCCGACGCCATCGCTCCTGATTCCATCAGAGAGGTGATCGACCTGCAACGCATGCGACAATGAGAGGTCATCGACGACCTGCATTTCTGAAAGGTACTGTTTGCGGGTCTCCCCGACACTGTAGCTGATCCGCGATGCCACGGTCATCCAGAACGGTTTGGATTTGGTTGTTCACGACGCCATGATAGCCCCGGACGGAGCTATCGACATCAAGGAACTATTTTTCAAGGATACTGTGATAACTGAAGATTTTTTAAGTACTATACTGTGGATTTTTATCGTTTTGGTCTTGTCTTAAGTATATAAAAAATATTGGCTATTTTTCTAAACTGGTGTGGTGTCCTTTTGTAGTGCTTACACTGTATTAATGTTGGCAAACGCTTTACACACTGCCTCTAAGATCAGCCTGACTGCTCGTGCCAAGCTACCAAGGGGGTGAGCAGGGGTTATTTTAGGAGTGTAACTCCCTTACCCTGACTAGGAAGAAGGGTCCCTATTTGGACAAAGGTGCAAGCCCTTGCCAACTAGAGACCCCCATTTCTAACAAACCTGTTTTCCCGAAAAAAGTAATTTATTTCCAAACAGATGTCACACAAGGCAGAGTATAGTAATGACTAAAATGAGGAGGACCCCTAATCAGAGTAATGAATATTACCAGGAATCAGTATCTTCTGGGGAGTGCAAGCCTTGAAATGAAGCCTGCAAAAATCCAAACTGTATAAAACACCAAATATGAAAACACTTTGATTACACCACAGCGATGGTGCTAGACAGACCTGTTTTATACCACACAGTGTCCTGGAAATAGTGACAGGTATGTCAGGAGATCCTGTGTAATCAAGCACCGGATCGGCACTTCTGATGCACTGGCAGCATTAAAGAACTCACTGGTGCCCACTAAGAAACTAATGGGTATATTTGCAATAGAATGGCAGAGCACAGTGTTAAGCTAAAATTGCTAACGCCGTGCTCTGCCATTCTGAAAACGCAGGGATGCCCTGTATTTGCAATGATACGATGCACTCCTGCGTTTCCCCTAGCGCTTGCACTAAATACAGCTACTTGGCCCCAACGCAGGTGCCTGCGTTGAGGAAATGATTGTTTATGTGCAGAGAGGGACACTAATGGTGATTTGTAACTTCTGTGTGTGCTGGACATAGAAGTCGCACATTGTAATTTTTATAATGATTGTTTATGTGCAGGAAGGGACACAATCATTCATGGTGATTTTCTGTTTCCATGTATCCTGCACAATGCAGCACACATAGAAACAGCCAAAACAACGAGAAATTAATAATTTCTCCTCATTTTGCCATGTTAAGACCAGGTTATTTTTGGTCTTAATTTTGGCGTTGCCCCATATTTACACCATACTTATAAATAGGGGGCAGCGTCTAAAATCAATAGGTGCTCGACGGAACACACAACGCAACACCCATTGTCCGCCCCTTTCACGTTAGGTGTAGCGTGAAAGAGGGCCTCATTTACAAGGTGGCATTAAGTGGCTTAACGCCACCTTGTAAATAAGTCGAAGGGTTTATCACCACAGGAATGTCACAAAAAGTGACGGTCCTGTGACAATAAGCCCTTGTAAATATGCACCTTAATTGTGTCAACCAGGCACATAAAATACAGGTGACCAAACACCTGACTAACAGCAAGCAACAGGAAAGAACCTTAAGCACTTTCAAACACAGAAGAGTTCAGTTGACATAATTTTTTCAGAGCACGCATCACTTTTCGAGAGGTCAATTTGATTTAGTTCATTGTTCAGGCATTTTATGTGGCATACATTAACCAACACACAATGGGGAAGCACAACAGAACAACGCATGACTATATCCGCTGGAGCCAAAATGTCAGCATCGCTTTGCCAATATTCCACCTCATTATTCTGAGCCAGTCGAGGGCAGAGGCGGAGGAAAGGCCTTCATATTTAATGTGGGTAACAATTATAAGAAGCTTCATTCTTTTTCAACAATTTGAGTACCACTGAGCCAGAAAATAGCGACGGCTCTTTTAACATCTCTTGACCAAACAGGAGAGGGCATATTAAAAAAGCTAATATTGCTAACTGGGACTCTGGTAAGAATGTTTAATTTACCTTCAAAACGATTTGACAAAACGCTACTAATTTCACATACAATTCATGCACAATTTCAGCTTTTTTCTGCGTTTTATTAGTGAATACTTACGAAATTGAAATTGTGTACAATTTCACTATTTATTCCCATGTTTTCATGTCAATAACACTGTTTAAATAAATACAATACGCAAAATCAATATTCACCATTTATCTGATTAAAATAGATTTATTTTGCTGTACCACTGTCTACATTTGCATTATCATTTTACATTTTTTAAATCAAAATTCAATCATTATTCCTTGAAACACAATTTGGATTCCTTTGTTTTCTTGACAAGCTACCCTTGCCCATTAAGGGCATATTTATGTTGGTTTTGTGTTGCCCTTGAGGCACAGAAGGAGGAACAAAGGTGACGCAAAACCTAAGTAGGATTGATCAAGTCACGCAAGGCCTTCTAGCGTGGCTTGATAAATCTGGAGTAACACATCACAGCGCAAATCGCTGCATTGCGTTACTCTGCCCCAGGGAGGATTGGCATGGGTGCAGCGTGGGTGTTCCCAGGCATCCTCCCATGAATGTTGGCGCATTCCCAGATATACCATCACTGGTAGACCTGGGAATGTGTCAAAAGGCTACGCCTCACCAGGCGAGCGGAAGAAGGAAAATATCTTTACTTCTCCTCATTACTTCCTCTTTCTATGTGTGCTCAATTCAGCAGCACACATAGAAAGAGGAAAATACCTCACGGGGTGGTTTTATGTGCAGGAAGGTGTCAGTCTGGCATTGAGACAGCCTTGCCTGTCTCACCAGCCTCATGCAATAAAAAATAAAGAATTAAATAACACATATTTACTAACGCATACATAGAGGGGTTTGGGGCCAGCCCTTTTCAGTCATTGGTCCGTTCAGTACCATTCACATTGTGCTCCCACCAGCCACTGCATTCAAGATGGTACAATGGGTCAGCGTGCTTGAGCTATTGACTCTCTTGCACTGTGATCTGTGGCATTTTTATAATCACATGTGCTCATCCACCTAAAAAGAAGTGTACTTCACTGGCTATGACGCCGGGCCAATACGTTACCTTGCTGTTGTTTTTTTTTCTTTCTAATATGTGATCTTTTAATTTTTTTATTCACCATTTTATATTTAAACTATATCTTCGGGTTACAGAAATTCAAAGGTAGGAGCATGTTTTCTTATATCAATATCAATCGTATATTCCTGTGGTGTGCATTACAACTAAAAACCTGGTACGCCTGCCCACTAGGAAGCACTTGCACTGCTTTATTAAAATGAAACGCAATGGTTATTTATTTATTTTTAATTTGTATTTCAAGCATATGGCTGCCACGGCATGTTTTTCTTTTTCTTTTTGTGCCATTGGCTTGCATTTAAAAAAACTGCTTTGTTAGTGCTTCTTGATACACTGAAAGGAGAACTTCTGGCTCATCATTACTTGCAACAAATTCACAAAAAACTTGATATGTATCCACTCTTTCTATTATGTAATACATTTTCTGCCACAGTGTTTCTTTCAGTATTGAACAAGAATGAGAGAGCCAGGAACTCTGCTATAGCTCTCTTCAGTGTCCACATGGTCATCGATTGGTGTCTGATGCTCAAGCGCCTTCTTCACAGGGTAATCGTCAACCCACAACTTTAGCAGCTAGGTTCCTAATGGGCCTCATATGCCTGTAGCTCAGAAAAAAGCTCCTAATAATCACTATAAGGAAGAAAGAAATAATGGGGCGATAGAAAAAGGAAAGAATGATGGAAGGGTAAAAGTTAGGAAAAGTGGAAGAAAGGTAGGAAGGGTAACATGATAGGTGGATGAGTGGGTGACGGGTGAGTAAGTGAAAGGATTGGTAAAAGGATGGGTGAATGGATAGGTAAAAGGATAGCAGAGTAAATGGATATATGAGAGGGTGGGTGGATGGGTGAAAGGATGGCAAAGTAAATGGAAATCTGAGCGGAGGGATGGATGGCTGTACTGATTTATGCGTAAGTCAAATGGATGGATGGATGGACGGATAGATGGAAGGCTTTACTGATGGATGGGTAAGTCAGCGGATGGATGTATGGGTGGATGCAGTGATGTATGCACAGATGATGGATGTGTAAATGGATGCACATATGCAATGGCCGAAGGATGGATAGTGAAATATTAAATGATGGGTGAAAGAATGAATGGATGACAGAATGCAAGGGTGAAATAGAGGATATCTGTGGGTGGCTGGAAGGGTGGAAGCATGAGTTGGAGATTCTTGGATGAAAGAGATAAGGGAGCTCTTCTAGGGGCTCTGGCTCACTTGCTTGGTGCCCCCAGAGCTGTGGTTGGAAGCAAGGGTATTTTCATTTTCTGGTTACTCACTTGTTTCTTTTTGACTCCATTGTTATCACACATGATATCAAACGTACGGTCCAGCAACACCAGAAAATAGGGATTTCATGTCTGCAAGAGCAGTGCAGTGGATGTTAACTTGGGGACAAACTGAACCTGGGCGAAGATGTGCTTATTTTATTATTGGTTTTTTTTGTTGCTCTTTCTACAGCAGTGAACCTTGGCGGTATTCAGCGCTGCATAACGATGGAATGTTTGATTTCCACAGCAGCTACACATCTATAACCCTGACGAAGAAGGCCTGCCTTTGGGTTATTTTTGGATGCCTGATGACATTCTGTATGGCTTGCTAGTTCTGCCTCATGATGTGACTAAATACTGGGTTTAGTTTGGTATTGTCAGAAGATGCGTCACCACAGTTCTAGAAAATTATCTAGTGTCGTCAGCTCATACATGTAACCCTACCTGTTTCAAATGAATTGATCAGGTCATTAACATAGATAATGGATGACATTTTTAGTGTGTGCCATATAATGGTATTGGCATTTGTATAGGACACAGGCTGCCACGCACCCTGTGTCTCTGTTGGCTGCCTGGGGGTGTACCAGTGCGCAACTCCGAGGGTTTCCACAGCAGACCTGTCGCACCTCTGATGATATGGTCTAGATATTAAGTCCTGAAGGACCCTTGCTGGGTATCAGTGTCCTGTTCAGTGAGTTGCAGGTGTATGAACTTTGGCATGAGGAACATCTTCCAGAGAGCTTGTACCAATTGTTTGAACATCTCACCATTGATCATGCCCTTTGTCTGCTGACTAGAGAAAGATTAAACCAGGAGTTGCTGCCTGTGTGGCATCTTTGAGTCATCCTGGTGTACGTGAGAGGTTATGTCTTAAGTACTATACTAGATGCTTTGTTGTGTTTCTTGAGGGCTAATGATGTCAGAACGTGATAGTTGATTATATATCAAATAAGTGCCTGGTTAGATGTGTGCGAGATGTGCTGTCTTTTGTAGTCTATGGGATACTTGGCATATCACTGCATTCTTAGATTCCTGGAAGATGTTGTGTCCCCTGAGCAATGCTGGATGTGTGTGTTTAAGTCCTCACTAATCTGTCTCTGTGCAATACATCTCTATGGTCTTGTTGTAGTGAGATAGGAGTGTCTTCTGCATCTGAGCTAATTCCTTATGATCTCATCCCCATACAATACCCCTCTAGGTTCTTGCTCTCTATAAGCCTCTGGTGTGTTGATGTGTATTTGCTAAGTCCCTAATTGTAAAGGCATGTGAGTCAAAGATGGTCTAGGTTTGTTAATGTACACTGCTCAACTACTAGACCTGGGCATAAAATTCCACTCCACTTGTGGATTTTGTGGAATTAAGGAACTTTGGTTTCCGGGGAGAATGCAGCGCTCAGAATAAACTCCGCCTCGTAAGAGAATTGTTTTTCGGTTGACGTGCTCAAGTTGTGTTTTGGCACGTGCTCACAAGCACGACGAGTCTTGCTGAGTGCTCACAAGTGCCAATGAGATTTGCTGATCGCTCATGAGCACCATTGAGTCTTGTCAACCGCCTGCGAGAGCTCGCAAGACTTGCCAGCCGCTAGCACCTTTTTTCTGACAATAACTAGCGCAAGAGAGTGCCAGTGCCTGCAGCTGCATCCTCGAGCAGCTTTCATCTCGATAACCCGCTAAATCTACTAGAAAATACGTTTGATATAATATTCTCACACAACAGACCGTCCAAGTTGTTTTTTAGTGCAAGCAGCCTTTTTAAATTTTTCCTTTTTTTTCCCAAGAAGGAGGAAGTGTCCCAGAGACTCCAACTACTGTTCCTGTCCAGCTGGCTCCTCTCAGTGCCTTGTCCTTTTCCTGGTCCCTTTTACTTTGGATTTTGAGCTGGAAGGACCTCTCTATTTGTCTGCTGCATACATACCATCAGATTTAAGGACTTTGTTTTTGTGATATCACAAGTAAGTTCAAAACTGCTGTTCATGGGTGTTGCTTGTTTGATAGAGGGCATGCACCAGGATGTATTTCTAGTTTTATTCAAATTTTAAAATATATTGGGGTGGGTGGCCTGCAGTTTCAGTATTCATTTAATTCACTATGTGGCATAGTCAGCCAATGGGCCTTTCAACCAGTAGACCCTGTACTACTCATGGGAGCAAGAAACAACTCTTTCTGTGGTGTCTGTTAAATTGAAACATCATTTAGGCCATGGATGACAATGGATTAAATTACAAAATGTGTTTTTTTAGGGTATTTCATGCTTTTTTCTGCAAAAATTGTATAGGTGGGGTAATATATATTTGATGCCTTTGGAGGATGTGTGTTGTAAAATTTTACAGCCCTGTTAATTTTGGTTTTTAGTATTGCTGAATTATTTGTGTCTTCTCCTGTGTTACCATGCCTACTTTGTCTAGCCAGTATTTGTCATAGGCCACTATTTGTCTTCGTTGTTCCCATTGCCATGTGGCCAGGGACCATTTTGTATAGTCAGTGTCTATAGGCCTGCATGTTTTCTTTGTTTTCCATGCGTCCTTGCTTGTTGTTTGACCATGGGGCCGGTGTCCATTTTGTGTAGCTAGCCTCTGCTTTTGCCATAGGCTGCAAGTGTTTTTTGCTGTGGCCATGCTCCCTTGATTGTTGTTGTTTGACCATGTGACGGCGGACATTTTGTGTAGCCACTACCAGCAATTGTGCTTTTGCAATAGGCATGCATGTGTTCTTTGTTATGGCCATGCCACCTTGCTAGTTGCTGCTGTTTGACTATGTGGCTAGAGGCCATTCTGTGTAGCCAGCCAGTGTGCGTTTGCCATAGGCCTGAATGTGTTCTTTGTTGTGGCTATGCCTCCTTGCTGGTTGCTCGGTTTCGACTATGTGACTGACGGCCATTTTGTGTAGCCAGTCAGTGTGCTTTTGCCATAGGCCTGCATGTGTTCTTTGTTGTGGCCATGCCTTCTTGTTGGTTGTTGCTTGACCATTTGTTCAGAGGCCTTTTTTATGAAACAACCCTTGTTTTTCCAGGTTTCAAAGAGAGATTGATAGGAGAGGGCTATGCCTTTTTGTATTTGTTAATTTTGTTTTACTTTTCCCTGATAGTTTAAAAGTTTGCTTGAGGATCATTTAGTAATATTCGTATATTTAGTAAAAGTTTATTGCTACATGTCTTTTTCTCTTTTCACCTGCCCCCATGCCTCCCAATGGGTTTCTCAAAGCTCCCTAGAACACCAGCAATTAATTATTTTTATTTTTTTTGTCATTACATTTTTTTTTCTTATTTAATGTATTTTTTATTTACCATAATAAAAAGTTTAAAGTTTTTCCACCATCCATCCCCCACCTACCAGTGATAGGTGCACAGCCACACAACAGCATTAATTTTTTAATGATTATCCAATTTTCCCCTAGACACCCTGCCTGCCATAGGTGCACAACACACACCAGCATTTATTTTTTAAGGATTATTCCATTTTCCCCTGCACCTCCCTGACTGCCACAGGTTTCTCCCTTAGATACATGCATTGCACACAAAGCAAACAGTTACTTTGTTATCCTGATTGGAAGTTAAACATTATGCTCCGGTGGTGTGGTCTGACGTTGACATGCACTATTGTTGTTAATTATTTAGCATAATAATCATAACTTAAGTAACCACACTAAGTTATGTTGTCTGTACGAATTCAAACTGCAACAATGCCACGTTTCACTAAATGTTTTTTGCTTGTTTTTCTTTTAGGTGCATCGGGGACATCACCCACAGTACTGCCAGACAGTCATGTGAGTCTTTCAGTCTCTCCCACTTGTACAGCTCAGTGCCACTGCCAACTGACAGCTCCAAGAAGGCCCCAAAGAAAGGCACTACTAAGAAAGAAGCCAGTGGGGAGGAGAAGAAGCAGATTTCTGCCACTGGCTTGTCGCCCAGAACCTTTCCCAGCAAACTTGTGCCTGCTGACCCAGCCTCCAGGGAACAAGCTGGGAGTAGCACTCATGCATCAACGGCACCACCCCAACCTAAGCCCAAGCCCATGTCTCTCAATGAGGCAGCCACTGCAATTATGTAGAGGATGACGAGCAGTGACATTGAATTGGATTTGTCTCTTTTCCAAAGTAGTTCCCAATCGTTTTCGAAAGTAGACAAGAGCTGCAGCCAGCAATGGATCTTACTGAAGTAGGAGCAGAACAGGAGGTTGAGCTTCCTGCTCAGCAAGAACCTCCTCTTTTACAACCATTGGCTTCCAGGACTTTGACAAGACAAAGGAAGAGTACTCCACCATCTTCTCCAAGCCCCCCTTCTGATGATCTGGACACAGGTTGTATCCTGGCTGAGTCAGAGACTTTGAAAGTAAGTGGGGCGACGTTACACCCCACATCGGACGCACAGCCATCATTCATGCATAAAGATGCAACGTTTGTTCCAATTTCAACCAAAAAAGTTTTCATTTCTTCATTATTTATTAGTTTGATAATCATCTTTTGAAACCAGTCACTCAATGGACATATATGTTTCCACAATCCTTAATGCTGAAAACATGCTGGTACTGGCTTTGCTCCGCAGCATGGCGTGTTGCATATATATTCCTCATTAACTTGTTTTCAATACCCAATGCATTTCGGGCCTACTTGTGCCCTTCGTCAGGGGTTATCTACAAATGTTAAAAACAAAGTCAGAGACTTAACATCAACATATAGAGGCCAACTTTCTGCCCCAAACCATTGGCACAGCTTAAACTTGCGTTTGCAATATTATTTTTTCTGTCCATTTTCCTCTTTTCCACTTTTGCAACGTTGTTACGTTCCTTGGATAATCTAAATGTTTACTTGAAATAATTTTGGTCTTCATGCAAGGTAACGCCATTTCCCAAATTTCTAGTGCTCCTGCCGGGCCATCCGAACCTCTAATCAAGAGCATGACTGAAGCCAAGTTCATCCATAGCAGTTTATTCAAATCCAATGCATTTCGGGCCTCTATGGCCCTTCGTCAGGGAAAACTAAAATAACAATAACACTTGTTTTAATATGACAGCCAATATATACACTAACATGTAATGCTTAAAGTTACCCACTCGTCTTTGTTTCAATGAATTAATATGTTGATGTTTGGTTTTACACGTGCTGTTGGGCTAGGCACGACGTCATTGGGCACGCAATGATTTAGTACAAGTTCAGAAAAGTGGAGAACTTTAGGTGAAAAAAAAGGTGTGCAACTCATTCTAATATGATGTTTATGCAACGATGCCCTTCCGGGTTAGCACCCACAACGAAAATCACAAAAAAGGAACATTTTGGAATGAGGTTGTTTTTTTTCATGCAAGGCGGAATATCGGAGTTCATACAGCAAGTTTATTTTTGGTGTCAGAAGATTATGAACATTACAGCAATATATGTGGGACACAATATATGATTTAGACATTGTCTGTGTTTTTTAAACGTTCAGAGTTGTTTTTTAAACGTTCAGAGTTGCATTTAAACATTTAACAATTTTATATGTGTTAATGTGCAATGTATTGTGGGAGCCGTAGTGTTTTCAGGGAACCACAGGAGTTTTCAAAAAGACACAGGTGTTAATTATGTAGAAATGAGGGGGAGGGCTGCTTGCGAGGAGGGGCTAGAATGCAGTTTAAAGGCAGGAAGGCAAAAGGGAAAGGAGAAATTCTATTTAGGATGGAGTGAGGAGGACGATTGCTTCCTAGCAGGTACAAGTTGAGAACGAGTAGCAAAATCAGAGAAATATGTTGTCTCATAAAGGGAAAGAATGTTAAAAATGGAAAGGTTGGGTGAATGGGAACTGGTTATGGGAAGTCTGTGGAGGGCTGGGAAGCAGGAAGTGGAGAGGAGAGGAGAGATTAGCGAGGTTTTCATCTAACTGATGGGTTATGAGGGAAGGAGTAGGTTGAGATCATTAGCAGTCCGGGTTAAACTAGGGCATTTAGTTCACCGAGTGACAGGAAGTCATTGATGTTAAACTGTACGGGGTTCGAGTATGATAAAGACATTAAGGGGAACACTAAGAATGTATTTTTACTAAATTAATTCATTGAAACAAAGACGAGTGGGTAACTTTAAGCATTACATGTTAGTGTATATATTGGCTGTCATATTAAAACAAGTGTTATTGTTATTTTTAGTTTTCCCTGACGAAGGGCCATAGAGGCTCGGAATGCATTGGATTTGAATAAACTGCTATGGATGAACTTGGCTTCAGTCATGCTCTTGATTAGAGGTTCGGAGGCCCGGCAGGAGCACTAGAAATTTGGGAAATGGCGTTACCTTGCATGAAGACCAAAATTATTTCAAGTAAACATTTAGATTATCCAAAGAACGTAACAACATTGCAAAAGTGGAAAAGAGGAAAATGGACAGAAAAAATAATATTGCAAACGCAAGTTTAAGCTGTGCCAATGGTTTGGGGCAGAAAGGTGGCCTCTATATGTTGATGTTTGGTTTTACACGTGCTGTTGGGCTAGGCACGACGTCATTGGGCACGCAATGATTTAGTACAAGTTCAGAAAAGTGGAGAACTTTAGGTGAAAAAAAAGGTGTGCAACTCATTCTAATATGATGAGTCAGAGACTTGCCAGGGGAGGCTCAGGAAAAGGAAATTTCCTGAAAGCCTTCCAATTATGGAAGGGGCGAGGATGACGACGAGCCACTCATTGTGGAAGCTGGCACAAAGGAGACTGATATTACACCTCCTATTCAGCCTGCTCCAAGGGATGTGGCAACATCACCCCACCTGTGCCAGCTCCCATATTTGAAAGGCACACGTCGACGCCTGCACCCACCACTAGCTCTGTAGAAGTGCGCACTGCAGAGAGGCAATTGCTGACACACCCACTTACCTCCACTTCTTCAGGCATTGGTAGTGGCACCAGTGGCCCAATGAGAAAGTGGACCTCCCCAGTTAGGGACTTCTTTACAGTTAGCAAGCAGATGGACAACATCAGAATATGCTCCATTTGCAATGCTAGTGCCAAGCGTGGTACACACTATAGTACTGGAGGCCAAGCGACCCATTTGAAAAACATCAAACACTCCACAGGGAGGCGTGCCTTAATAAACTTTCTGCATGTGGTGGTGGTCAAGGTGAGGTTGGAGGGGTATCAGCTAAAAGGAGCCTCCGATCTGAGAGGGAGTTGTGGGTGGTAATGAGAAAAAAGAGGGTGACATCTATATGCGAAACAGCCCTGCCCCAAGAAGTGCAACAGTACCACCGGTCTCATCATCAGCAACCTCGCAATGGGAAAAGAGTCAGATGGAGACAACACAGCATTAAGTAGTTGTGTAGGTGTTGAGTTTGTCCTCCTGTTAATTAGAGATCTTGTTTGTATAATAATTTGTTTTTTTTCATCATTCTGATACAGCATGCAAAGAAATGCGTTGAGTCCTGTTTCATTTGTGGTATTGCACTATTAATTCTCAGATCAAGATTTTCATCATATTCGTAGTGTCTTTCAACAGAATGATGAAAAAACAAATTAATATACAAACAAAATCTCAAATTAAATAGGAGGACGAACTCAAAACCTACACAATTAATATTAACAGGGACAAGTATGGTCCAAACCTCGAGTATCGCCCTACCGTTTAGACAAAAGGAGAGGGCATTATTAACCCAGGGAGGGAGTACTTGGACCTTAAAACTTGAATACACTGGCAGCTCCTCCGCTAAGGTGGAGGAGCTTCACCCTAATGCCAGGAAGCAGCAAAAGATAGGAAAACATAAAATGATATTAACGTAATGTTATTAGCATTTTATTTTGTCCTCTTGCTGCGGCAGCGTGTGTGAGGGAGTGGGTCGGGCAGGGATGCAGAGCAGGGGAGGAGTGGTAGAACACTCCTAAGTGTGCAATGGAGAACATGCCCAGCCCCTGGCTGAGCGCCGTTTCACGGTGCTCAGATCAATCACAATACTGCATTGTAGCGTTACAGCGCTGTTATTGGCTGTGAGGAGCAACGGAGCCCTGGTGCTTCCTGCTTCCTGTTTGTCACAAGAAGACAGGAAGAGGATGGGACTGGACACAAGAGAGGTGCCGGCTGGGAGGTAAGGAATTTCTTTTTTACCAGATTTCCCCCCCCCGTCCCTTCGCCCCTACCTGCCCCACTGCCGCTTCTAGGCAGCAGCCTCAACTGTGAATACAGCATAAAGTAGTGACTGCCCCAAGACGCGCATTGAGTCTGCTACCTCCTGGTCCTCTCCAGAAGTCGCCTGCATCAGTGGCACCACCAACAAAAAAATCCAGGCTACTTTTACTAGCATGTTTAGGCAGGAGGGGCCCTACAATCATAACCACCGAATGGCACATTTGTACAACAACAAGGTCGCTAAAACGTTAGTGCTGGACCTCCTCTCTTTTCTTTTTGTTGAAGGAGTGGGATTTTTAGAGTTTGTGGCAGCCCTCTGTGCCTCCCTTTTTCATTTGTGGAAGGAGGGCTTTTTTTTAGAGTTTGTGGCTGCCATTGAAATGGAAGGTTCCCAGCAGGATCTACTTTGCCAGAGTGGCTGTTCTAGTGCTCCATCACAATGTGCTGGAAGTGGTTTGAAAAGCTTTGCAGATTTGTTGCCACGGATAATGGCAGTAATACAGTTAAGGCCATGGCACATGGTCACTATTTCTGCAACCTGTGTTTGGCGCATTGGTGCATCATCATTCTGCAGGTCTTTCTCAAAAAGAAGGGCTAGTCAGCAACTTACTGAACATCTGCAGAAGAATCTGCACTAATTTCAGCCATTTTTTTAAAGCGCGGAAGTAGTTATGAATCATGTAGCACGCTAACAGAGTACCAGTTAAACCTCTCATACAGGAGGTGTCAACAACTTAGAAATCAACCTAGTACATGTTACAACGTCTGTTTGAGTAGTGCAGACCAATCAACGAGTATGTCAGGCAAAGAGGAGGAGCTGTAACTAAAAGCATGACCATTGGGATGGATGAATGGAAACAAGTCAAATGCATGACAGAGATGCTACATCCTTTTGAGGCTTTCACACGGGAAGTCAGCAAGGAGGACAGTATGATTGTAGTATGGGTTAACCACTCCCTATGTACAACGCTAAGTTAGCATAACCTCGTCGGCTGTTAGAAAGCCAGCTTGCCGCTTTTGCTGCTTTTGCACACGACACTGTTGTTACATGTTATTCATTCGAGAACTGCTGACTCGACTTTGCTTCACATGAGACCCGTCTGTTGTTTAACATCCTTAACAGTGAGTAGTGACCTTGGTCTGTACACCGTGTAAAGAACGAGTCTGGGTCACTAGACGGTGCAGGTTGTTGTGTTCAGGTTGATCGTACCACTTCTTAGCCATAACATACATACAGCTGCCAATACCTGAAGGACGAGTCCTTTAATATTGCAGAGCAGCATGTTTTCACTTACATTCGAAACGAAGAGCTGTTGCAGGAGAGAGCCTAGCTGATCCTGTGATGAGATTCCACTAAGCTGATCTATAAGGTATGGGGTCCCCCATGCAAGCCTAAGAGACCTTCTATTAGTCTAATAATAACCTATTAGTTGCTAGAGAAAGGAGGGTGGTCGCTTTCCACTGTTATTATTATAATGATTGCTCCTTTCATTTTCTATGGTATTGTAACAATGCTCATGGTTCTGATCTTAACCATTTGTCTGCTTGTGTTAGCCAAAGTACTGCATCTTAGGACGCAGGGTTTATAAAATAAACTCTTTAAACTTTACTGTGTCTTTGTTATTCTGTTGTGGACTGATATATATATATATATACAAACGGGTATTTCGGATTCCCACCACTCCTGAGAGTAGCTAAGTCGCTTGTTCTGGGTTGTCTATACATTGGGACCGCCGAGCTAAATCTCGGATAACGAATGGGACACTAAGGTAGTCGGATAGGGGTTCTTGGTTCTGAGGGGAGTTTCTGGTACACCACAATTCTCTGAGGTCCTGGTTTCCTGCGCATAGTTCTGTGCATAAGCAGAATCCCTGAAACATGGCGCACCTAACGTTTGGTCTTTTGATCTGAAACGCCTTAGTAGTGCTATTGTTAGTCCACAAGGCCCTCACTCTGGTTTCCGGACAACGGGAGTGACGGCTTAACCTACCTAGGTTTCGACTAAACGTTCTTTCAAGCTTGATAATTAAAAAGTTTTTCTTTTTCTGAACCCCAGTGCTACTGTAGAGCTTGTTGTTGTTCTTCTGTGTGTCCTGATGGCGGTCAACGTTGCCGCGCATAGTCGGGTTCCCCTGACCGCACATTTACGGGTCTATGGGGTTCCTGAGGATGGGTTGCCTGTTATTTTTGTGGTAGGGGCTGATGCGGCGTTCCCATATGAGTTGTTTTACTCTTGGGTGACGTTCTATGCAGTGGATGCGAACGATAATTTGTTCCACGAATATACTACCACAGCTATGCCTGCAGCCTATTCCCCTTATCAGACACTTGAAATTCCTCTCACTGCCTGGCAGCATACCATTTGGTTTAATGGTGCCCTTCCCCATGCGGTAGTACCGGCGAGAATGGGCCCGTTGTCTATTGCAGGGGCCACATGGCCGGTGCTGGCCGGTTATACGCCCCATCCCCGCTACATGACTGTGGGGTGGTGGAGTTGCGTGTGCTACACACTGCCCTGATTACGGTCCATAGGGCGTTAGTGCAGTACGTGTCTCGCAATGTACAGGCGGGGGCACCTGCGGTTGCGGGCCACACGACTGACCATCATGCGGTGGTCATCAGTCCAGTTATGGTTAATGCGGTTGTCGGCAAGCGCCCCCAAAATAAGGATGAATTTCCTTACTGGCTTGCTGAAAAGTTTGATCAATTAGAAGCCGTGTTTCCGCATACTTCTCCTGTGGATAAACACAGGATACTCACTATTACTTTGCCAAAGGACCTGGTCCCGGATATTGTCGACTGTGACAATTGGGGCAAGGTCTTTGCTGCGACCTATGCGAAGTGCTATGGCTCTCCGTCTATGTCCGTACTACCCTCTGTCATCAAGAAGGTCCAAGACAATCATGGTGCAGAGGCAGCTATTGAGTTGGGAATGAGGCTTGTCGACAGCTTCGATGTGGTTTGTTCCATGGTAATGGGCAACCTCAAAGGAGATGCCATGCAATTCCAAGTGGGCAATATGTTGGCACTCGTGGACCCGGCCGACAGGCCAAAGGAATTCGCTAAAATTATAGCGAAAGCCTATAGAATGGTGAGTCGTAGCGCCTTGGGTGTGAAGCCCACCGTGATCATTCCTACTGTAGTACAGCAACCTAAAGTGAGTTCGTCTACCAAAGACGAAAAGCCCAACTTTCCAAAACAAAGTTGGCGAGCCAAAAAACAGGGGAAACAGCAAGAGAAACGGAGGTCTCGTTCTGCGTCGCCGGTGCAGATACAAACGGAACGCACTTATGATTTGCGCGATCGTTCTAATATTAAGTCACCTGATAGATTTCAGGTTCCTGAACAACGCTCTCCTCGTTCTTCACAGGAAACATCGGCTTTTCAATCCGGTGGCGGAGATCGTGGGAAAGGAAGGGGTGCTCAAGGTCGTGAGCAGCCCCGTCAGACTGACGGTAAAGGTAAGCAGGACGAATCTGCACGTCAAAGACCCCCGTTTCAGAAGAAAAAAGTTGCTGCTCTAACTGCGAGATATGCCTCAGATGGTACGGACACAGCTTCTGAACCAGACATGGGCGCTAACGCTGCTAGACTGCGCGGCGGAAGTTACGGTAGTGCGACAAGCGCTGCGTCCATATCTGGCGGCGACAGCAACTGATACATTTGTAAGTGTTGAAACTGCTGATACTCGCGTATCTCCCCCTGAACGGATGTTTGAAATTGTCCTTATAATTGAGGGTGACATACAACGTAAAATTAAAGTGGTATTTTGGGACAATCTAACCTCCACCTATGATATCCTTTTGGCGGAGGCGGATTGGCCCCCGGCTTTCGTTTTAGATGCTCCTAGAGAGGAGGTAGTGATCCTCCCGTTTTTTGGGCATACAGTGCCACTGGAACATTCTAACAGGTTAGCCGGGGAGTGGGCGCAGGTGCTCGCGCCTGCGTTGTATCGTACTCAGGTGGGCTGGGACAAATTTTCTCCCAACCATACGATTCCGTTGCGGTCAGAACCCCAGCCACAGCCCCAATACCCCATGCGTCGCGAGGCTAGGTCTCACGTCGCGTCTATCCTTGAACAATTGGAATATCAGGGAGTAATTGAAACATGTGTGTCACCCATGAATAATCCTTTATTCATTGTGACGAAGCCTGACGGATCGTACCGCCTAGTTTTGGATTACCGGCACTTAAATTCGCACTGCCGGACATGTGCGGTACAAAATACTCACAGTTCGGCTCTAGTCGATAGTCTTGTGAGAAAACGGTTTAAAACCACCCTTGACATCTCCAATGGCTTTTATAGCCATAATCTGTCCCCTCATAGCTATGAGTGGACGGCGTTTACCTCGGGTGGCAAACAAAAGAAGTTCAAAAGGCTCCCGATGGGCTATAAAAATAGCCCCGGGGTCTTTGCTGCTCGTGTGGTCTCTCTCTTGGAGATGGTTGACCCGGAAGCATATTCGTATGTAGATGACATCTACCTGACGGACGACGAGTTGCTTCCACACCTTGCTCGCGTGGATAATATAATTACTATGTTTGCTGACTTCGGTTACAAGTTCAACTTTGCGAAGTCCCACAATGCCGAGTTCACAGTGTTGTTCTTGGGGTACGAACTCAATAATGAGGGTCGAGGCTTGGCTCCGCAGTTCCTTGAGAAATGCGCACGCCTTAGTGCTCCTACGACACTGAAGAAATTACAATCTTTGCTGGGTTTTCTGAATTTCGGTCGTGCCTACATTCCTGATTATGCCCAGCGTATCAAGTCGCTTTATGCCTTGGTACAACCTACTTTTACCAAATCTTGCTGGCTGCTTGAGCATTCTGCTGCATTGCAATCTTTGCAGTCTGATCTTCTTGCTTCGAAATTCTTACAAACTCGTGATAACCACACTAACCTGGTCATTAGAATCGTGCCGGGTGCAGTGGGTTTCACCTACTTGACGTTTAATGAGGGCGACACCGTCCCCATTGCCTACAAATCTCATCTGTACACTTCGGCTGAGCTGCGCTTCTCCGCCGTCGAAAAAGTACTGACAGCAGTTCAGATGGCGATCCTGAAAGAGCGAGCGCTATCACAGGGGAAGCACATGCTGGTGGTAACACCGTACCCTGCCCTTGAGGCGGTCACTAAGGCCAGTGTACCGAATTCTAAGGCTTTGCATCCAAGGTGGATACAATGGGCAACCTCCTTGACCTCGCCTGACGTCACATATATCTTTGACGCGGCATTACAGACACAGGAGTTCTTGGAGTATGAATTTGTTCATCCGGCTCCTCTGACTTTGCGCCCGCTCGAGGAGTACCATTGTGTCATTTACACTGATGGGTCTGCGCAACCCGCGACTGGATCAAAGCACGCCTATTCAGCGGCCTGCGCAATTGTGGTGGGTACTTTCGTGAACGCTGAGTTCCAATCTGATGTCGTGCATACGCAGTCATTGGGTGATTGTACCGCGCAGTTAGCCGAACTGAGGGCTCTGGTGCTTGCCCTGGAGTTTGCTGATCCTCGAGTCACTACTCTTATAGTGAGTGACTCGTACTATTGTGTTCAATCATACAACGAAAATCTACATTTTTGGAGTCACAATGACTTTCGTGATTCTAAAGGCAGCACAGTAAAGCATAAAACGCTTTGGGTTCGAGTGGCTGAACTTAAGGAACGTTTGCCCCTCGTGAATGTAATTCACACTCTTGGTCACCAACGGGTTGGTGTCCATGCTGTCGGTAACAGTTTGGCTGACGAGGCAGCGAAAACCGCAGCGGCGACATATTTAGTAGCAGCAGTTACAAGATCCAAAACTAAGATTGATGATGACGTCTTGGCAGCTATTGCTGTGTCCGAGACAGGCACAGGCTTTCCGAAAGGTTTCCCTTCTCGCTACCATTATCGCTTAAGTCCTGATAACGTCCCGTTAGTGAGGTGTTGCGTCTGCGCATGCCGGCGTTTCGGCTACTGTATCTCTTTTGCAGCAACATTACTGGTGGTACGGTTTGTACAAACAGGCGCGGGCTTATGTCCTTTTATGTGACATTTGCCAGCAGATTAAACCTTCTTCTGCCGCGGGTCCACCACAAACACAGCTGTATATATCTAATCAACCACTTGCGTGTGTTTATTTAGATCACTGCGGTCCTTTTTCCTCTGATACTGCGTACAAGTACATCTTGGTTGCAGTGGATTCGTGCACACGTTTTCTGTGGGTGTGGCCGCAAAGGAGTGCTGATGCCCGGACTATCATCAAGGATTTGCGTGTCTTTGTTGGGAGTTTTGCATATGGTACCCTTCATTCTGACCAGGGCCCTGCGTTTGCCTCTAGGGCATACAAAGAAGCCATGAGAAGTTTGGGGGTCCAAGTCAAATTTTCGTCTCCATACCGGCCTGAGGGCAATAGTGTTGTGGAGCGAATGAACCGTGACCTAAAGCAATCTTTGACAGCAAGGGTTTTAGGTACAGGCCGAGGCTGGCTAACCCACTTGTATGACGTGCAACATGCACTTAATAATCTCCCTAGAAGGTCTCTGGGTGGGCGGACCCCATACATGATGCTCTTTGGAGTACGAATGTTTGTCCTGGACCTTGAGGGTCTAGACATGGCGGCACCTGCCGCGCCTTTTGACCTAGATGATCACTGTGCTGTATTGCAGAATCTTCAAGAAGCCAGAGACACTCTAGCAAAGGAACACGTACCCTCTACATGCGAAGCTGAGCTCCACATTCCGGTAGTCGGCTGGCTACCTCGAGTTGGTGACCTGGTCCGTGAGAAGGTGGAGAACAAGAAGGAGTTTGGCCCCTCTTATCGTGCACCGGTCCCGGTGCTTGGAGTCCAGGGTACACGTACGGTTATTTTACCTCCACTTCCTGGTCGCAAGGATAACAGGTACATCTCGATTGACAATGTCAAGCTACAGCGGGTGGCCGATTCTCTATAGTATGACACCTTCAGTTTCTTGCCCTTCCATTCTGCGAAATTCTGTTGTGATGCCGCCCTCGAACATCATGCCTGAGGTTGCCGTTGAGATGCATGCAGTTACTGCTCCTTCTATGCTGCCTACTGCTGGTGGTTTGCCTGATGATCCTGAGTATGCTTATCCTGCAGGTGTCCCGTTGCCTCTGTTACATTCGACAGCGATCATCCAGTCACGTTCTTCCTTTGACACTGAATCGATGACTTCCACTGCCCCTTCCAACATTTCTAAATTTTTGCCTGGTTCAAGAGACATTTTTTGGTGGCACCTTGGACTTACATCTGGCTGGTGCTAATATGTATTTTTTTGTTCATGACAATTGGCTTTGTGGTAGTGTTTTTTAAACTTATCAATGGACACTACCTGGCTGAGCGATCTGCGATTAGGTTAATTGATGGAACTTTGGCCCCCCATTCCTCATCACACATTATGAAAAGGGACCAGACTTTTGTGAACATTACTGCCTGGCCTGTGCATGATGGGATCGCTTGGGATGCTGTTAAATTTCAAATTCATGGACCTACTGAAGTGATTAATGTGCCTAATGTCTTTCGTGTTTCTATGGGTGATGTAGTTAAACAGATTATCCGATCTGATGATTGGGATGTACAAGCTATAGAAGCACTATTTTCTGATCTAAAATATTATGCTGCATTTGATGCTGAAGATTTGTATTTAAATTCTGCAAATTATGGTGAACAATTTTGCTATCAACATTATGGCACACATTTCCTACACAGAGCAAATACCTTTCGTAATTTTGTTAATTACACACAATGGGAACACTGTCCGGCCCCTTATTATGGCAGTTCTGCCACATTAGTGAACAAGTTCACATATTTTTCGGATTTTAGTGTGTCTAGTCCGACCTCCTTTTATTTTAAGGTGGCGGCTAAGACCGCCTCTAAGGTTAGGTTGACACATACCAAATTGCTATATTCCAAGTCCTTTATGGACGAATTGGCTATCGGAGGCTATGAGCAATGGAAAGCTACTATCGATCTTAAATCGGTTTGGGGTACTAAACCGTGGCAGGTTCAGGGAACAGAAGCTTTGCATCGCGCCTGTCTTATCCCAAACCACATTTTGTTTTTGAATTCATCTATTTTTCAGACCACCTGTTTTGGATTGGCCACATCTAAAAAATTAAATTCCCCCTCGATCCCAGATCTGGGTGCATATCCCGGCTGGGGTAATCACACAGATCTTTCCCTTACTAGGTTGCAGTCCCTCATTTCCAACACCACCTTTAATGTTTCAGCATGTAATCCTGATGGGTGGTTGGTATGGCAAACTGGTTCAGATTCCTGTCAACGTCGATTTCTAGCCTTAGCACCTGGGTATACTCAACTCAGGGTAGATCCTCGTTTTGAATCATCACATACAGTAACTACCTACTCTGTGGGTAAGTTATGCCAGTCATGGCTGCGACATTCCACATTAGCATCTGTTAAACTTCATTTGTCACGTTTAAACGACAAAATTGATCTAAATTATTTTATTAAGGGTCCTGCAAAAGGCAGGTCCAAAAGATGGGTATATGCTATTTACAACGAAGTTTAGAAAATGTCGCAAATTGAAGCTGCGTCCAGATTACGTGCTATTGACCAGGCCAATATGGAAAAAGTATTGGCTGTGATTGATAATAGTATAAACACCTTGTCTTCTAGAATTTACACTTTAGATAATATTGTTTCCTCTGTCGTAGACATTGTGCAGGATGATTTGTCTGTATTGTATCATGGCCAGAATCAGTTGCGTTCTGTTATGCAGTTTGCATGGACTTTACAAACGTTAAAGGCAGGGAAGGTCCCATGGGATTACATGAATGTTTCATCTTTGTTCCTCCCTTTTAATCTAACTGCAAAACAACAGTTTATGTCCATGAAAGATGCTACTTATTCATTACTGCACATTGAGAAATTAGAACCTTTACCTTTCTCTATTGCTGAGTTAAATTCGGCCGTGTGGCTTATCCACGGAGTGATCACTTTACCTTTTCCGCTTTTTAAGTTTAGTTCGTGCATGAAACATTATGCTCTTAGCAGATATGAACGACTTGGTACGGCATTCCTGCACGAAGTGTGGTCGCTCCCGTTCACATATAGATGCATGCGGGAGGGAAAAGAGGTTTATTTGAAGGGTGAGGAATGCACTTCTGCCCCTGATCATTCTGTAGTGTGTAGACACATACAATTACATGGTGCTTGCAATGTACACGCTCCTAATTTGGCTTGCATCCTGAAAGGTATACCGGTGCCGGTTATAACCCCTTCATTTACGCTGCTTGCTAACGGTAGTTATTTGCTTTTAAATAATGAGGATTGCTGCGGGATGCTAAAGGGGATACCATACATAGTAACTGTTTCACAGCGTGTGGTTTGCTGTAATAATGTCCTTTTCCCACACCTGCATGGCCGGCTCGATGTTTCTATCTGGCCTTCGATTCCAACCTTGAACGCAGAGTTCAACCAGATGAGCAGAATAAGGGTTCTTTTATCTCAAAGGGAGGTAGCTTTGACTTCGTCCCGTGAAACCTTTCTTCTTCACGTGGCAAACACCCGCACGGAGGTGCAGGCGCTTTTGAATACTGACCTCCCCTTGCATTTTGGAACATTAATACAGACTATCTTTAATGCCTCGTCTACGACTGGCATAGTTCATTTTTTTAAACTTGTGGGCTCCGGCCTAGTGACCTCCTTTCAAACTATTTTTGGTGTGATTCCCGCATTTTTTCATTCTATTTTTTCCAGCGTCTTCGGAGGTCTCCCTTTGCTTCTCGCCCTTATAGCTGGAATACTTCTATTGTTTTGCGTATTACGCAATGGCTGCGCAACTTGCGTACCGAGACAACATGCCCCGGCTGTTACATCTGCGTAACCGGATGCTTGAATACTATGGCACCTTACCCCTGGCGACCTTAAGTGTCGCATATGGATTGGCCTTCCGGTTTCCATTCTTTACTTGTGTGCAACCAGTCTTTCACTGCCTGGATTGTCCATTCCAGTGGGCTCTAGATTTATGCCTGTCAAACTCGGTGTCACCTGTCCCGGATTTTGATCAACTAATGGGCCCCTTAGTGGCTCATGAGTTTGAATGTTCTGGTTTCGGGTTTATGGCCTTGGGTGCGGCACATGGAGTCCTTGGAAATTGGGCCATTGAAGAGGCTGCGATTGACTTGCTGGAACGAAGTTATATCGAGGAACCTTCCTGTTGTCCTCGTGTGGTGCTGGAAGCTCCAATTGTGAGTGAACACGTGTGTTCCTTTCCCTTGCTGAATTGGATGGCGGATAATTTTGCGGAACGCTCCAATGATTTCCTCTTGGAGGCTTTTGCAATTTATTGTGCCTATACCTTGATGGATTGACTCTTTGTCTTGGTCAACTCATGGTGCATCCATCGATGTCATTTTTCCCCATTTTTTTCATGGTTTTTTCCCTGACGACATCATTTTTTGACACTTTTTTTCCTTTCGAACTTTACACTTACCTTATATGGACTTATAGTTCATGCCCTTGGTTCCGTTCTTTCTAACTTGAACTCTGCGTTCTTGATTAGTGCGCCCCTAGTGGTTAGTAGTCCGATCAAGGGGGGGTGCAGTATGGGTTAACCACTCCCTATGTACAACGCTAGGTTAGCATAACCTCGTCGGCTGTTAGAAAGCCAGCTTGCCGCTTTTGCTGCTTTTGCACACGACACTGTTGTTACAGGTTATTCATTCGAGAACTGCTGACTCGACTTTGCTTCACATGAGAACCGTCTGTTGTTTAACATCCTTAACAGTGAGTAGTGACCTTGGTCTGTACACCGTGTAAAGAACGAGTCTGGGTCACTAGACGGTGCAGGTTGTTGTGTTCAGGTTGATCGTACCACTTCTTAGCCATAACATACATACAGCTGCCAATACCTAAAAGACGAGTCCTTTAATATTGCAGAGCAGCATGTTTTCACTTACATTCGAAACGAAGAGCTGTTGCAGGAGAGAGCCTAGCTGATCCTGTGATGTGATTCCACTAAGCTGATCTATAAGGTATGGGGTCCCCCATGCAAGCCTAAGAGACCTTCTATTAGTCTAATAATAACCTATTAGTTGCTAGAGAAAGGAGGGTGGTCGCTTTCCACTGTCATTATTATTATGATTGCTCCTTTCATTTTCTATGGTATTGTAACAATGCTGATGGTTCTGATCTTAACCATTTGTCTGCTTGTGTTAGCCAAAGTACTGCATCTTAGGACGCGAGGTTTATAAAATAAACTCTTTAAACTTTACCGTGTCTTTGTCATTCTGTTGTGGACTGATATCTGATATATATATACAAACGGGTATTTCGTATTCCCACCACTCCTGAGAGTATCTAAGTCGCTTGTTCTGGGTTGTCTATAGATTGGGACCGCCGGGCTAAATCTCGGATAACGAATGGGACACTAAGCTAGTCGGATAGGGGTTCTTGGTTCTGAGGGGAGTTTCTGGTACACCACAATTCTCTGAGGTCCTGGTTTCTTGCGCATAGTTCTGTGCATAAGCAGAATCCCTGCAACATGATGGGCCAAGCTATCCCATTGAAGTGTCTGCTAAAGACAAAATTAAAAAATGTGCCTGCCAGTTTTACAGCTGTGGGCAATGAATATGAAGATGCATATATCTTGATGGAGAGCTTAATACTTCGCTAGGGTGATAATCCAAGGCTGCAAAGAGAGATTGTGTCATCCAAAGAGTACATCTGTGCCACAATACTGGATCCATGTTACAAAAAAATTTTGGCCACTTTCATTCCTTTTTCAGAAGGGGATGTTTCAGAATAGAGAGAGTGGATTGTTGAGTGAGCCAGAGTCCTGAAAGAAGAATGTCTGAAACATACAATCCTACTCACGGAAAGAAGTTCTGGGGTGCCGCCTTCAACTTCCAAACCGGGCAGTCCTGTTGTCTCACAGCAACCAACACCAGCAACAAGAACACCAGTGGCAACAAAACCAACAGGATCACAAGAATCATACACAACCCCTGCATTGTTTTGGTATCAAATGGCAAGGCTTAAGTCCAGTGCAGAGGTGAAGCAAAACAGGTCGAGCAAGTGGCAGCACCAATGACCATTGAGAGGATGTTCAATGAGTATCCGGATGACCCAGGAGAGGTCTATGTGGATCAAAACCCCTTGGTATATTGGTATGCGAAGATGAGCCAATGGCCACAGTTCAGCAGGTTGGCAATAAAGTTTCTGGCCTGTCTGGTAGATGGTGTGTCTGCTAAGCATGTGCTCAGTACAGATGGCGCAGTTGTCACAGTGAGAAGGACCAGTCCCTTGCCTCAAAACATGGAGAGGTTGACCATGATTAAAATGAACCAACATTTTATACCACCGAATTACACCGGTACTGAAACGCCAGATGAGAAGGATGAGGGTGATTGGTCAGACTCAGATCAGTGTGTGTCAGCTGACCAACTTTTGGGAAAACCACATGAGTTTGAGGACGTACTCTACTTCTGTAAGTAGGCCACCATAGAAGTTTTATTGCCGAATTGCTTTGCAAAAAAGTGATATAGCTAGGAGAACATTATATTGTTTATTTTGTTTGTTTATGTATGACTGCCTTATGCAGCCCCACCATTTTAGGCACATGTATGGATGGATTGGAGTTGGACCAGAGTGCAGTGAAGAACCCCCTCACCCCCATTTCCTTGAAGGATATTGGAGAAACAATGCCTGCATCAAAGAGGAGTACCACCTTGCTTGGATTGGAACAGATATATATTGCACCAACGAGTGATTGTGATTGATGAATAATTCATGTGGTGACAGACAGTGAGGGAGGATGTCCAACTATAATTTGTAAGCTTGATTGTGATGATTTGCCAATGTTTTTGGCATGATGGGTGAACATTTTTCCTGAAGGTCAACGGCCCTGCCCCTTTCACACTTACGAGATTTGCATTCTGGGTCCACTCAGAGTTTTTTTTGTTCGGGTAACTGGTTTACAAGTTAATCTTCAAATACCTTTCTAGACCATTTCATAACAAACACAAATCTACACAAACAAATTACTCAGTGTTTCTCTTCTTGTTAATCAACAGCAGTACATTACAGGTTGATCGCTCTCTCATTTGGGTCAGGAGTCTGAACGGAGTTGGACAGATTCGTCGTTACTCAGAGTCAGGAGGATAATGGAAGGACTCAGGGTGGGACTACCTCAACAGCCAGAAGAAGAAAGTTATCAACTGTTGTTGTAAGTAACTGGAGCCAGACATGTGATGTAATCACATTATGCATGCACTTGGCTAAACGCTATGATGACAGTTGTGAGATTGATCAGCCCGGTACTTGCAGCCACTTGTCTGTGATTGGTTGTAGTTTGTTCTCACTTCTCAGGTAATCAATCGCACATGGGTCATAAAATGATTGATTGCAGCAGGCTATGCTCTTGCTCTGCTTCTCTGAGTCTTGTTGATACAGTTAGCTTCTGTCCTGTCCTTCTCCTTGACTCTACAATATCCTTTCTGTTTTATAATCTGCAGGTCTCCTCATATCCTGCACAACAAGCATTTACAATGCAATGGTCTCGGCATTAGTAAAGTTAGAGCTATTGGCATTGTTTATGACATTGTTTTTGGGTAAGTTTTTGTTGTTAAAACATTTAAACAAAAGGTATTGTTATTTCCAATGTTAATACCTTAATAAGTCTTAAATGCAATATTTATTGCCTTTGTACTTACAGACAGAGTTAGCTACACATATATTGAGTTAGCTATTGATACAGTAAATACTAATGTTTTTTTTGTACTGTTTTCTAAAGATAAGCAAACCATAATGTTATTAGCAATTCGAATAGCTGTAACTTTAACACTAGTAGTATTGTTGGGTGACCTACTGTTTAGATAGTGTACTATTAGTTGTGAAGAGAAAGGTTTGAATAGGACGTTCTATATTCTAAATGGAGGAGTAATTATCCTTATCCAAGTGCATTAAGTAATATTTAGAAATTATATATATTTTTTTTTTAGTAACACTAGTACCCAATTTTTGCCAAATGTATACATAAGTCATTGTGTAATTATTTATCCGAATGGCGCATATAAATACATGCAAGTACATATCAAACATTATTTCGTAGAAAAAATAAACAGTAAGTCAAATGTGATTTAAGATTTTTATTAACTAAAATATTTATTTTGTATGTATCCATTTTATTCAAAGTTACAAAAGTAGTTATATTTTTGCAGATTGCATAATTTAATCTTCGTCAAGAATTTCGACAATGTGTTCATTTTGAAATATTATATTTAGTGTTTTCGGTAGATGTGGCATAAGAGCCTCTGAAAAGTCCTCAATATCTGCTGGAATTTGTAGGTGGTCCATTAAAAGCGCATTGCTTATTTGTACCGATTTTAAATGTTCATTATCTTGAATTTGTATGGTAATGGTGCTTTTTTCCTGAGTTGTATTTTCGAGTCCATATATAGTTATCTGCAGTTGTTCTTGGGGTGGCTCAATTTTCTGCAAATAGAAAAAAACATCAGTTATAAAACCCATTTTTTACTGTTTTTTTTTTTTTCTATATTTTAACGTGCTTTTCAGAGAAATAAAAAATTTTTTTAGATGCTGAAGGAATTTCTCCAAGATTTTTCTGTGAATTGCATTTGTTCAGCGCGGTTCAGAGAATGTGAAAAATGTAGTTGAAGGCAAAGACCCAAAGTGCGTACTTATGTGTTCTTACCTATGGAATTTATGAAGGCGGTGTTGTATTTTTTTTGATGCAGAGTGTTTCTAAATGTAGTGCAAGATGATGTAAAGGTGTCAGATATTTATAAAAATGTATGTTTATATGGCACATTTTGTGAAAAATTTGCAATAGAATTCGAATATGCACAGGAAAGTAGTGAGAGAGTGCAAATAAACTCCAAGTTAAGTAATAGGTAATGTAAAATCGAAAAGTGCATTTAAGGCAGTTTTGGATTAGTATGTATTCCAAAAAGGTAAATATAGACATAGATAGAGAGTTGGATGTTGTTTTGCTTGAGATGTAGTAATGTATGATTCTGGTGCTATTCTAATAGTAAGTTAGTGCTATATATAAAGTAAGATATTTTATGTTTCCATGTGTTTGTAGGTAAGGTGTAGATATGGACAAAAATAGTTTATATGGCATGGTTATGGACTAGCATTTTAAAATGTGTGCCAAATTATTATAATGAAAGGTGTAGTATGATTTGCAATGTATTGACCTACATGTTTTGAAGTTTGTCGTTAGGTGTTGAGCTGTAGGAAAGGTAAACAGAAAAGTTGTTTGTGATATTTCGAGAGTGTTTTGTATGAATGTATATGCATGTATTTAAAGGCGATATAGTATTTTGGTGTTTCAGCTATGTGTATGAGATTTATGTGTAGAATTCCAAATTGTATGCTGAAAAAAGAGCAACTGATGTTACTACGTGTGATATAAAAATGGTGAATTTAATGAGTCTTCTGTTCTAGATGTGTAAGTAATTTCTTTGCAAAGAATACATTTTTTGTTTTTGCGCATTGTATTTTTACTTTGTACTTACTTGCAATTGTGTATTCCGAGTAGAATTTAATATTTTTTCGTTGTTAAATTCATGCACTGTCAGATGGGTTATTTTTATGTAGCTCCCAAGTTCAATGGGAAAGTCTGCTGCGTCCCTCCACAGTGTTATTTTCACTGAGTCTGTTGCATCGTTTACTGTTATTGATTTTAGTTTTGTTTCTTGCCCTCCAATGAATACAGTTTTGGTTTCTTCCTCCTGTCAAATTTGATAAACAATCATTGTTATTGGTTCTTGCATAGATAGTATACACTTGTGCTGTATCTTTGTTTATTGGAGAGAACATGCGAGTGAAAAGTTTGTTGATTGTTGTGGTGTATTAGTTGTGTAATAGTGTGTGCTACAGTGTGTATGTTAGAGAGTGTGCGTTAGAGACTTTTGTATGGAAGTATATATATGATATAATTTGTGGGAGAGTGCACATAAAAGAGTAGATGATGATATTTTGTATAGCTATCATTTTTAGAAGTGTTTGAAATAAATAGTAAAAATACTTTACATGTTTGAAACTTGTGGGACTGTTCCATGTAATCAACACTTTACAGTGCATTTAGTGTCCAATGTGTATTTTTACAGATGTTAATGTTTTTTTTCGTAAATTATATTAGTTAAATATAATTTAGATTGTAAAATGAGCGAGTAGAGTTGCTAGAATATTGTATGTGTTGTGCAGTAAGTATAGTGCTATTAGCAGCAATGTTGTGTATTCTATTTGAGTTTCTACATCGATTAGTCCTAAATATAGCCTTTAGATGTTATTTCTCTATAAAAAATTGTTGTATGCTTGTAGTAGATTGTACTACAGAGTATTGGCAAAGTTTAAGTAGCAATGAATGAGATGGAGAGTGTCCGTTTTTAACTATTTGTAACCTTGTGGTGTGTGTAAAAGGAGTAAGCAACAGCTATTACTTGAAATGTTTGTAGATAGTATGTGTGTTGGAGTGAGTGTTGTATATAGTTTATAGTAAAGTGTGCTGCTAATAGTGTGTGTTTTAAAGAGTTGCAGTTACTAAATGGGTTTTGAATGTATGGTATAGTGGTTTGAAGAGTGTGATTACAAAGTGTGTGTGGCAGATAGTGTTGCTGATAGTATGTAAGTTTACAGACTACTACATGCAATAGTTAAGCACCTTAATTTTTTTATGATACGTACCTCTGATATTGTCCCTAATATGCTCATCAATGTCCGTAAATTAGCTTTTCTTATAGTTTTTATTGGAGAAACTGGGGGTGCAGGCGGCTGTAGCAAATATACTGCTTCTTGGGTTATTGTTTCCGGGAGCGTTAATGGTGGCATTCTCGAAATCTTTGTTTGTTTCGTTAAGATGATGACATTGTTCTTGTTTATAAAATTCCGAATTATAATTCCATTCCCTTCTTTTGTTAGCTTGAAAAAATCATCATTGTAGCAAGTTCCTTTAATGGACCCACTTTCATCAGCAAGAGCAATGTGGAATAAAATCTTATTTTCTTGCTTAGCGTTTTTGTAGTGTGTTTTTGCAGAGCATTTGACTATGTTTGCTCGTATTGCTTTTTGATACGGTTTGCTTTCCTCGTGTTTGGTTTCCTTAATTTCTTGTATAGAAATCATCTGCAACGAGACAAATAATGTAAGTAGACCTTCTGAATCTAGCATGTAAAGAAAGGAAATTCCTAAAGCAAAATAACATACAAATTGATAATTTCAGTCTATTAAATAGCTACCCATAATGCTTTGTGATCGCTATAGTAGGACTCTAGTATACCAAAGTGAGTTATCTCTTCATTAACATATATATGGTCTAAGGTTGAATTGTAGTCTGTTGTGTAGTTTTGTATTTTTTGGTGACATTGAAATTGGTTTCGCATGTATTCTAAAAGTAGTGTTGCATTATGTGATACTTGTGCTAAATCTATGTTGAAGTCGCCCATTATTATATATTTGTAGTTTGGGTAAAAGCTCAATACGCTAGTTAACACTTGAAAAAGTTTTTGTAGTTGTACATGTGGTGGCCTGTATATTATCACAAATAAGTAATCACAATTCTTTATAAATAAAGTAAAATGTAAAATGTCAATTTCGTGCTGTGTTTCATAAATTGGCAAAAGGCAAATATTTTTCTTGTAATAAACAGCAATCCCATGCTTGGTATTTTGATTATGGAATTTATCAAATAGCATCAGATGATAGTGGTCAATATATAATAAATGACTGTTCCCTTCCCTAGTTGTGTTTATTTCATTGAGACATATAATATCTGCCTTCATGATATTTGTGTCGGCTTGTATAGCTTTGTGATTTTTTTGTAGTGAACGTATGTTGTGTACAATAACATTAAAGTTTAGCAGATAATTACATAATTGTGGTACTGATATTTCTAATAGCATATCTGTCCTTAAGCGGGCCATTTCTTCATGAACCTTTGGGTGGACAACTATTTTGTCCTGCTTAAAGTTTTTAATATATATGTTTTCTAATGATTTTGCTCTGCTTAAAGCAACATAATGCAAATGATGTATTTTACTATTGTTAAAATGGATGTAAAGTGGTTCAATAGTTTCTCCTTGTGTTCTATGTATAGTACGTGCAGATGATTGGCGTAGTGGGAATTGCTTGCGTATTATTGTTATAAATTTTTGTGTAAATTGAAAATGTCTAGAGATAACATGAATTGGTGTCCAATGAGGTGAAATGTTACTGTGATATATGTGCCTATTTTCCTGTCTTGTTAATTTGCCAACATTTTCTTTATCAAAAAGAATCCATATCACATTTGGAATGCTATTGATAGTTTCTACTAATTCAACTATACCTGTTGCACCATTTGTTAAGCCATCGTTAACATTGATATTGCATGTTAGATCGTATCGTAATTTTAATGCAATATGCAATATAAATGGCAGGCCCATGGTCTTAGTTGCATCTGCAGGTAATTGCATTAGTATTTTTTTTTTTACAATTTCGCTTAGGTCAGATGCAACTGTATCTATTGCGGTTGATGTGTATACAGGGTATTTTGTTATATGTTGTAACAAAACTTCATTATTAATATTATTAACCTCTTTGTTTGTTGCCATTATATAAGGGATGGTTTTGGTAATGTTTTGGGGTGGGTCTTGCTCGCGTGTTTGTATTTGTATAATATCGTCATTAGTTTGTTTTCCTTCTCTTAATCTATTTAGTAATTGAGCAAATGGTAAGTCGTTTAGCTGTCTCATAATTTTTGTTAATTCAAACAACTTAAAGTGTGTTTGCCATAAATTTGTACTTACTGGTCTGTATGAATGCCTAGAATTTTCAAATATGTATGTGTCAAATACTGGTTTTAACTGATAAAAATCTCCAATAGCTAATATGGATATCCCACCAAAAGGGAGTTTGGACATTTTAATTTCTTGTAACCTGTTATGTATAAAATTGAAAAGATTTGCCCCTACCATTGATATTTCATCAATTATCAGCAATTTAAGATGCAATAATTCATTTTGAAGTGCACTCCTGTTCTCATGAGTGAGTGGTTTATGAGACAGCGATTGCGAAACTGGTATTTTGAATGTACTATGTAGCGTTTTACCATGGATGTTATGTGCTGCTTTGCCTGTTGGAGCTGTAAGCAATACATAAATGTTATCAGGATTTTCCCCTGCTTTGGTATTGTAATAGCGTAGTAATGTTTGGTAAAGGGCTGTTATAAGGAAGCTTTTCCCTACTCCTGCACCACCTGTGCAAAACGTATAGCAAGGTGTTTCTTTGGTTTTTATCCAATGCAAGTGATGGTATATAAAGTTAAGTTGCTCATCTGTAAGATTTTGCATCAAACTGTGATATTGGTCATCCGGCATTATATTATTGGTTAAAAGTTCATCATTACTTGTACTTCTAATGCCTAAATCAAATGATAAGTCATATAATAGTGGTTCATTTGTTTGAACTTCAGGACAAATGTTTTCGTCAGTTTCTATATCCATTGGGGGTATAAGTAATGCGTCCAATGTACAGTCTCCATTGGCATTAGGTGTTAAAGGGGTATTATGCCTATTATACTTAGTATGATTAGCGTCAACTATATTTTGAAGTTCTAGGTATTTTTCATAATATGTTTCCTTATTACCAATAATTTGATTTTCTACTCTCCAGGGATAATAAAGCATTAGCAATTCTCTGTAATAATTTCCAGGGTCATTTTTTTTATTAAACCTGCAATACCGAATTATTTTTTGTTTTTGCCGCTTTGTATAATCTGTTTCTGCAGTTTTATTTGGTATATTAATTTCAAGTTCTTCCTCATCCGAGCTATAAAAGTTGTTTTCGGTGAGGAAATTATCATGGTCTGTTGCATTTTTCTGCTTTCTATTTTTATGATTTCCATGATACATAGATGCATAGTCAGCTAATGTACACGTTTCCAAATCTGTAGGACGTTTGCTGTACTTTACTATTACATTATCATATTGTATTTGATTGGATGTATCAGGTAACAAATTTATAGTCTCAATGTCTTTTAATAAGTAGGTACGCTTTTCTGGAGGGCTTGTATTAATGAAAACATACGATCTAGAACTTTTGCGTAAAGGAATTTGAAGTATAAGATAGGCTGCTTCTTGCGCGCTTATTTCTGTACAGTTTAGGAATTTGTTACCTATATGCTTAAGCTGCTCTTTTATGCTTGGATTGTGATAAACTTCTTTTGCTGCTTGTGCAATCAACTTGCTCATTCCACGCTGTGATTTACTAATATATGATACTATATATACGGCACATGCATATGCGTCTAAGATGTATTGTATATCAATGTTTGCTTGCCATGCTTGTAAAATTGTCGTATTGTAGTTATTAATAAAGCATTCAGCTGGTGTTCTTTTTAGGAAAATTGTATTTTTTTCTATAATGCAGCGTATACATCTAACATATTGACTTAGATCTAGTTTCATTGTATCTAAAAACTGTTCAAAGGAATAATGTGAGAACTCTTGCGTGTTCATAGTTAGGTGGATTAGTTCGATTTTCTGTAAGAGCTCTTGATCAGTTTTGTCTAGTGGTAATGGTTCCAGTATAAAAGTTTCTGGCATTGGATATTTTGGGTACTGGTATTTGCATGTTCTTTTATGTTTAATACGACAATTTTTGGTATGTCCATGCTTTTGTAGTGGCAATAAAGGCTCGATATTTGTATCTTGTTGTTTTGCACAGGTTATATATTTATCTATAAAAGCTGTAACAGTAGTAACTTCTGAAGTTTCATACTGTGGAGCTCTTTCAATCCATATTATAGCATGTATATGTGGTGATCCTCTTTGTTGAAATTCTACTCTATAAAAGTAATCTATCACCTTGCCAATTGGGTTACTTTTATGCAGTAATATACAATTAAAGAATTTTCTAACTTGAAAGTCAAAATGTCGGGCACAAGTAATGGGATTTCTCTGTATTAATTTGCATTTTTCCTCCCATGACATTTTTTTGAATTCTTCTTCTGTACATTCTTTTTTTTTCTCAGTGCGTAATAGTATGTTGATTAAATGATACCATTTAGTTTCTGCTGCTGATAATGTTAAAAAAAATGTTGGTATCCCTAATTGTCTTATCATAGCAAATAAGTCTTTTTTGCATTGCTCCCAATATGGTGGTGAGCCACGTATTGTTTTTAGTATTTTATATCCCTCATTAAATTGGAAAATGCTATCTAATTTTTGTTTGATGTCTTTTGCTGTAATAATGTTACCATTGGTAAAATATTTTCTAAGTGAGATGTATATTTTGCTCTGTATTTGCTTAATATGCAACTTTTTCAATTTGAAGAAAACATTTGTCATGGAGTTTGCTACTCTTAAATCATAACTTCTTAATTCCCATTGACATATTGTACTGTAATGTATTGGTACATGCCTTTCTTTGTTTGTTGGCCTTCGCTTCCCACAAAAAATAGTGGGGAAAGCTAAATATTCAGAATCTTTGTCTTCATATAGACCCCTTGGTGTGTTATATTCTGCAGGTGCCAAGTTAATAATGTTAATGCTTTCTGTAGTTATAGTTTCATTAGTTAGCATAGTATCTAAATTCCCAGCTGCAATGTTGTCTGATGAATCTGATGTATTGTTTGCATCAGAAGTGTCATTACAAGGTGGCATATTCTCTGGTGTATATTCCCAATCTTTATTAACAGTGACTCCATATTCTTGGAACATACTGCTAGTAGTTGCTAAATATAGAGCTGCACGCTTTACTTTGTTTGGCCTTACATTTTCGAAATGGGTATAGGATTTATAGCTTAATTTGCGTTTTAATTTTATTGGAATCGTCATGTTATCATTAATTTGTCTTGGTAAAACAGTTACAGTTGTCATAACATCGGCAGGAACGTTAACTACTGCACCTGAGAGAGATTTTTGGAAGCCTCGCGGCAGCGTTCTGATTTGTAAAAAAGGTATTCTTGGCGATACTAATCTCTCTTCTAAATTATGCAAGTGTAATTCAGGTGGGATATCAGGAAATGTCATCCCATTATAGAAAGAACATGGTGGTATTTTGTCCTTGGCAATATAGTTGTAACATGTCCGGCATATATCTTCTGTTTGATATTGACTAATGTTACATTCTATGAATTTAGCCCTTTTTTTTAACTTGTGCGTTGTTTGCAAACTTTGTTTATGCCACAACTGATTGCAAATAGTGCAAGCATACTCTGGGCCATATTTAATTTGTGCATGGAAAGTACTAATTGTGGCATTTGTCAAAGATGTTATATTTCTGGCATTAAGTGTATTTTCTGTTTCTTGTTCATGCAATCTTTTTCTGTTACAGTTATTTGGTTGTACTTCTATTGCATTTGGTTCATTGTGTATCCCAGCATTATGTGTAAATGTGTTTGTTATTGGATTGGGATTGTTAATAGCTATGATAGATTCAATATGACTTGTGGTTGTGGAATTATCTGTATGCATTTGCCTATCGCTGTCGAGTGTTTCTGTAATTGTATTTTCTAGTTGTAACTCTATAGGTGTGATATGTATAGAGGCATGTAGAGTTAACTTAGTAGTATGGATATACATGTCTCTTATAGGTGTAACTTTTTTCTCTCTATGTTTTCTTTGTGTTGTCTCAAGTGACAATTTGCTAATTTTGCGTACTGTAACTGGAGTGAAGTATAAAGTAAAACTTAACGAATGTGGTACTTTGTTCTGGAGAGCCAACGTTCTGATGTAACCAATAACCTGCTCAGGTGATTTGATTTGTAAAGCAATAGAGGTCCCCTTAGCAGGAGGTATTATCTCCTCATTTTGGCTATTTGAATTAAATACAAAGTATGCATGAATCGTTTTGAATATTGAAATAGTGTATGCATTAAAACAAATCAATATACCACTGTTCAAATGCATTGAAGTAAGGGTTCTCAAAAGCCTTGCATTTTGCATTTCTGTTTGCTTTTCCTCCAACGTTATGCTCTTTTTTTGCTTAATTGCATATATAACGTCATTGTGCTCTATGTAATTGGGTAAATATTGTGGTTGCATACAATTTTCTTTATTAATTGACTGCATTTCAATATATAGTGCCTTTCCAAGTCCCATAATAGATTGCAAGTCTTGACTATCCCAACTATGTGCGGGTTTACAGTAGTTATGTAGAATAGCAAATAGACTATTTTGTATAGATTGTGTACACCTTGATGGTAGTGTAAGATTTGTTTGTGTTTGCTGTTTGTCTGTACTATATACGACATTTATATGTTGTTGTGTTTGTGGCCAAAAAGTTTGTTCTATGTTGTTCCTGATGTTAATATGAATTTTTGACAATATAGTCTTGGTGTTATTTTTTGGGCTAAGTATTTTGTTACCCTGAGTGTTATGTTTGTTTGTAGGATGGGAGCTTTGTATATATGCGTTATTATGCAAATCACTTGTTGAGCCTGTGATGTTTTGTGTCTGTATGTTTTTTGTATCACAACTCGTGACTCTTGTGTTGTGTCTAAGTGTATTTCTAAGTATATTTGCGTATGTCGGAGTATTATGTGAGTTACTTGCATATTCTGTTGTATCTATGCTAGTGCAGGTAGGTAGCGTCAGTTGTGCAGCTGTTATAGGCACAATGCAATTTTGTGAGGGGGGAATATGCTGATCACTAGCTAATGATGCTGATGGCTGAAGAGTACCTGCCTTTGATCTTTGGAGGCAATCTCTTTCATTTTGTATGCGAGTTCTTAATGTGTGTGTGAATAAATCTGTACATGCTTTAGTAGAATGCACATAAATATGCTTGTGTAATATGGCACTTGCATTTTTCTCTGCTATGAGCATTGCCTTATGTAGTGAATCTTTTTTAATTGGAATTATATCTATTGGAGTTAATTCATATGGTAAGTAATTACTATTGGGTCGCTTTAGACTATATGCCAGATTTGTTATGTACTGTATAAGCCCTTCAAATGATATTTGTATGGTAATACATGTCCCATTTGGGTGAGGCATTCCTGTGGTGTCGCGGCTATGCGAGTCAAATACAAAGTATGAATTTTCACTGTGCATAATAGCTATAACATACATATCCATGCAAAGTAAAACACCGCAATGCAAATTGAGTGCAGCTCTCAATACTGTTTGCATATTTGGCGAAGATGGGTCAAACTGTTTCAGTATATCCCCATAAGAAGGTTGTTTAAGCTTAAGCGAATAGATAGTGTCATTGTGTTGGATATAATTTGGTAAATCATCAGGATGCATAAGCTGTTCTTGATTTATGGAATGCATATCTATATATAAAGCATCCCCTAAGTCCATAATGGCATGTAAATCTTCTACAGTCCATGTATTAGCAGGTTTGTAGCTATTGTGTATGATTGCGAATGTGCTGTTTGGCAAACATTGTTTGCCCCGCGAAGTAGGAGAAAATTTGTTATGCCCTTGATGATAAGCTGCCTGCAGTATTTCCATGATATTAATAGCGACACCAAAATATTGTTCAAATAAACTGCCGGTATTAAACTACCTATTATAGGTTTGTATTGTAGCGTTCTTTGGATGCTGTATTTTAGTGTTGTAAGTTTCTTGTATGGACTATATATCTGTATGCTTCTATACAAGTATAATGCTAACTAGCATATATTAAAATTTATATACACTTTCTAACTTTTCTGAGTAGTTACTATTTATTTGTATAGCTATACAAGGTTCATGCAACTTCCCTTGTGCTGCTAATAACAGTAAGTAATAAATAGATGCTGTTCAGCAAACTAATTTCGGTGAGATAGGTTAGATGTATACTTTATTAAATTTATGCTATATGCATAGGATTCTAAAATGAATAGAAGTGTCTTCTAAGCATGCATTTGTTGTGTGTTTCTATACGCTTGTAGTGTTTCCACGAATGTTGTGCTTTAAGCAAAGGTCAGTGTTTCTTAAATAGTCTGTGAATGATGTTTACGGATTTGTAAGCACTAGACTTTCTCAACAGCCTATAGGTATCGTTAACAGAGGTTATGCATGCTGAAAACAATGAGTATGTTTCAAAAAATATATATATATATTCTAATGATCCCAACTGATTTGTTTTCACCACAGGCTGGTGTATCAACAATAAATTAAGATACTTTCACCTTGATGCCTTGAAAAAGAATGCGCAACTTCTCACAGTTATCTATGGAAGAATAAAAACAAGTATTAATGTTGATTTAGCATAGTAATATACAGTAAGTTGTCAATAGTAACGAAATTAAGTAATTTTTGCATGGCTCATAAAGTTGGTAGATGTAATGGAGGGAAAACACAAGTAGAAATTGTATCCCAAAGAGCAATACAGATGTAATAATATGGAGATGGTTTGTAGTGTAAGGTTTCTGTCGAGTATGGTAGAAAAAGTGTTGTAAAATGTAGCATAGTGTAGACAATGTGTAGCCAAAAAAGTGTACATCGAGAATGTGTAGCAGAATGTGAAGAAAAGAGTAGTAGAGTGTTTTTCTTAGAGTATAATATTTAAATAGTTTCATTAAGAAAGACAAACAGTACGGTACAAAAACAAAGGCAATAAAACTTGTCAGTGCTTCACATAATTCATCCCATGGTAGTCTGCAGCACGGAATTATGCAACATATTGGCGCATGCGCTAAGGTACAGGGGCTAAGGCAGAGGCGCAAAGTAACACGTGTTATGCCACATGTGTGAAGTCACAGAATGTGTGTGCTGTAAAGAGTAGATGGAAGAAATTGTGAATGAGAATGTATGCTAAAGAGTGTGTGGTACAGAATGTGTAATAGAGAATGCATGGTGTAAAAAGCATTGTGGCCAGTGTGTGCTATTACAGTTGAAAACAGGGACAGCAAACTGAAAAACTTTGAGAAAAAGTTGACAGCGCCTCACGTAAGTAACCCCATTGGAGTTTGCAGATTGGTTCTCACCTGCATGCTCACTTTCGCATCATCAGCTATTGTCAACTTAAAGGTTTAAAGTTTGAAAAAAGCTAGGTAAACAAAGAGGAGAGTAAAGAAGAGGCAGTGTGTTATACGTCAAGGAGTAGCAAGTGGAGTAAGAGTAATGTATGTACAGTACAATTTTAAAGGATAGTAGTGAGGATAAAGACAGTAGAGATGTAACCATTAGCTCTGGTGCATGTTGTGAAGATGTACATAAAAATGCGTGCAACAGGTAGTATGGTAAACATTATGTATAATCATAGTGCATGAGAGTGTGCAACAGAGCACGTGCAATAGAGCGCATGCAACAGCATGCATGCAACAGAGCGCATGGAAAGGAAAGAGGGCGCGTGGAAAGAGGGCGCGTGGAAAGAGGGCGCGTGGAAAGAGGGCGCGTGGAAAGAGGGCGCGTGGAAAGAGGGCGCGTGGAAAGAGGGCGCGGGGAAAGAGGGCGCGGGGAAAGAGGGCGCGGGGAAAGAGGGCGCGGGGAAAGAGGGCGCGGGGAAAGAGGGCGCAGGGAAAGAGTGCGCAGGGAAAGAGGGCGCGGGGAAAGAGGGTGCATAAAGAAATAGTCTATTAATGGCGCAAACACTGAGCTATCTAAAGGATAAACTTTCTTAAAAATTTGACAGTGCCTTACATAAGTAACATCATTGCATTGTGCAGATTGGTTGTCATGTGCATTCTGACTTTCTCATCATTAGTTATTGCCAACAAATAGGCTGGAAGTGTGAAAAATTTGGCGGAAAATAAAGTGAGAATAAAGAAGAGCCAGTATGTAGTATACATGGAGTAGAAAGAGCAGTAAGAGTAGTGTGTGTAGTGTTGGCTTGATAGTAAAGGCTAGGAGGATAATAAAGGTAGTAGAGTTGTAAGCATTAGCTAGGGTGCATGTAGAGGAGATGTGTATTATAATTTGCACAGTAGCTAGTATGTTAAAGTGCATACCAAAAGACAGCGTGTAGTATTGCATAGAGCGTGTGGCAGAGAGGCTGTGGTAAAGAGCTGGTAGTACAGAGAGTGCCATAGAGGCTGTAAATATAGTGCGTGCTATAGAGTATATGCACCATGTTGTTATATGCGCTAAGTTACACGCGCTAAGTTACCTGCGCTAAGTCACAGTTGCTAAGCCACATGTGTCAAGTTACACAATGAGAGTACTGTAGAGAGTGGCTAAAAGAGTGTGAATGAGAATGTGTGCTAAAGAATGTGTGGTACAGAATGTATAATAGAGAATGCATGGTGTAAAAAGCAGTGTGTGCTATTACAATTAAAAACAGGGATAGGATACTGAAAAACTTTGAGAAAAAGTTGACAGAGCCTCACGTAAGTAACCCCATTGGAGTTTGCAGATTGGTGCTCACCTGCATGCTCACTTTCTCATCATCAGCTATTGTCAACTTAAATGTTCAAAGTTTGAAAAAGCCAGGAAAACAAAGAGGAGAGTAAAGAAGAGGCAGTGTGTCATACGTCAAGGAGTAGCAAGAGGAGTAAGAGTAATGTATGTACAGTACAATTTTAAAGGATAGTAGTGAGGATAAAGAGAGTGGAGATGTAAGCATTAGCTGTGGTGCATGTTGAGAAGATGTACCTAAAAATGTGTGCAACAGGTAGTATGCTAAAGATTATGTAAAATCATAGTGCATGAGAGTGTGTGTGGCAGAGAGCATTTAAGAAGTGCATGCAACAGAGTGTGTGCAAAAGAGTGTGTGCAAAAGAGTGTGTGCAAAAGAGTATGTGCTAAAGAGTATGTGCTAAAGAGTGTGTGCAACAGAGTGTGTGCAACAGAGTGTGTGCAACAGAGTGTGTGCAACAGAGTGTGTGCAACAGAGTGTGTGCAACAGAGTGTGTGCAACAGAGCGCGTGCAACAGAGCGCGTGCAACAGAGCGCGTGCAACAGAGCGCATGCATGCAACAGAGTGCATGGCAAAGGAAAGAGGGCGCGTGGAAAGAGTGTGCGTGGAAAGAGTGTGCGTGGAAAGAGTGCGTGGAAAGAGTGTGGGTGGAAAGAGGGCGCGTGGAAATAGGGCGCGTGGAAAGAGGGCGCGTGGAAAGAGGGCGCGTGGAAAGAGGGGGCGGGGAAAGAGGGGGTGGGGAAAGAGGGGGCGGGGAAAGAGGGGGCGGGGAAAGAGGGGGCGGGGAAAGAGGGGGCGGGAAAGAGGGGGCGGGGAAAGAGGAGGCGGGGAAGAGGGGGCGGGGAAGAGATTGCGGGAAAGAGGACGCGGGAAAGAGGGCGCGGGAAAAAGGGCGCGAGAAGAGGGCGCGGGGAAAGAGGGGGCGGGGAAGAGGGGGCGGGGAAGAGGGGGCGGGGAAGAGGGGGCGGGGAAGAGGGTGCATAAAGAAATAGTCTATTAATGGTGAAAACACTGAGCTACGTAAAGGAAAAACTTTCCCAAAAAGTTGACAGTGCCTTACATAAGTAACATCATTGCATTGTGCAGATTGGTTGTCATGTGCATGCTCACTTTCTCAAAATTAGTTATTGCCAACAAATAGGCTGAAAGTGTCAAAAATGTAGGGGAAAATAAAGTGACAATAAAGAAGAGACAGTATGTAGTATACATGGAGTAGAAAGAGCAGTAAGAGTAGTGTGTGTAGTGTTTGCCTGATAGTAAAGGATAGGAGGATAATAAAGGTAGTAGAGTTATAAGCATTAGCTAGGGTGCATGTAGAGGAGATGTGTATTACAATTTGCACAATAGGTAGTATGTTAAAGTGTATGCCAAAAGACAGCGTGTAGGAAAGTGGGTTGCATAAAGCGTGTGGCAGAGAGGCTGTGGTGAACAGCTGGTAGTACAGATAGTGCCATAGAGGCTGTAAATATAGTGCGTGCTACAGAGTATATGCACCATGTTGTCATATGCGCTAAGTTACACGCGCTAAGTTACCTGCGCTAAGTCACAGTTGCTAAGCCACATGTGTCAAGTTACACAATGAGAGTACTGTAGAGAGTGGCTAAAAGAGTGTGAATGAGAATGTGTACTAAAGAGTGTGTGTTGTGGAGTGTGTTTTGGAGAATGCATGGTGTAAAATGCATGCTGTGGTGTGTGCGCAATTTCTGTTGAAAACAGGGTTAGTAAAAGGAAATAATTGTATAAAAAGTTGACAGAGCATCGCGTAAGTAACACCATTGTAGTTTGCACATTGGTTCTCACCTGCATGCTCACTTTCTCATCATCAGCTATTGTCAACGTTTAGGTTTAAAATATGAAAAAGAAACGAAAACAAAGAGGAGAATAAAGAAGAGGCAGTGTGTCTTTTACGTTAAGGAGTAGCGAGAGGAGTAAGAGTAATGTATGTAGTGTTAAATTGTAAAGGATAGTGTTGAGGATAAAGGTCAGTAGTGATGTAAGCATTAGATGTGGTGTATGTTGAGGAGATGTACTTAAAAAGGTGTGCAACAGGTAGTATGGTAAAGAGTATGTAAAAGCATAGTGCATGATAGAGCGTATGGCAGAGAGCATTTAAGAAGTGCATGCAACAGAGTGCGTGCAACAGAGCACGTGCAATAGAGCGCGTACAACAGTGTGCGTGCAAAAGAGTGTTTGTAGAGGATTAAAGTATATTATTGCTGGAAAAATTGACATAGGCAAAGTCCAAATCCCCTGGTAGTGTTGAGTGTTTAATGTCAGTAACACTATTGAGGTTTGCCAAATACTTTACTTGTATCTTCACTTCTTCATTGTTAAATTTCGGCAGCATATAGCTTGAAAGTTCCCCAAAGAAAGGATTAAAAAGAGGCGCGTCTAACGACCAACAGTAGTCTTAATGTAGGCATTAAGTATGATATATGTAGAGGAGGTGTCTCTAAAAAAGTGCGCTTTAAATTGTATTCTGTACAATATAGCATGTTAAAGAGTGCATGTTAAAGATTGTATGGTAAACAGTGCAAACGCAAGACTGTTTGTAGAAAACTAAACTATATTGCTATCTAATAAATTCAACTGCTCTAACGTAAAATTTGCCAGCGCCTCATGTTATTAACACCATTCGAGTTTTCCGATTGTTTGGCATGTGCATGCTTACTTCCCCATCAACAGCTAATGCCAAATGTGGTTTATATTCACATTTTCACGATGTCACACAGGCATTTACATAAACCTACACATACACACTGCTTCATTCAATCGTGAATTTAAGTACTCCATGCAAACTTCCCATTTTGCTAAAATCAATAATACATTATTTGATTGTGCACAGCCATCTATGTATTGTTTTTTGTGGCCCAACTCTTTTCTCTCCCCTTTCCCATAGCAAGCATTTGTTGAGGAAGTTTCCCTCAGCCTGCCCCACGCTCTTCAGAATCATGGGTGTCTTTTTTTGCAACTTTTCTCTTTTGCCCAGCCGGACCTATATTTGATGGTGGGCATGTTTCTTCTATTTTATCTTTGGCCTTTTCCGGCTTATGTTTATGGCTGTGAGGCAAATTCTTCATGAAGCAGTATGGCAAGCAATGTGCTATGTTTTTTGGCTGTTTTGTTGTTTGCTTGCTTTTTATCTAACTTTTTGTTTCTCGAGCTTAAGCGGTGTGGGTCATTCCGGTGCAGCGGCGTGCAGGGAGTGCTTTCCTCGGTAAGTATGGTGCTGTTTGTGGGACTTAGGTAAGGCATATTGTAAGTAACTCATTTTTTTTTTCTGTTTCGTTACAGGTCTTCAGCAGTGAGGGTCGTTCCAGTGCGGCGGCATGCAGGGAGGCTTTTCCTTTGTAAGTATGGTGTTGTTTGCGGGACTTAGGTAAGGCATATTGTATGTTTTGTAACTAACTGTGTATCTTTGTTTGTTTACAGGGCTTCATCGTTCTGGGGTGCTACGGTGGAGATGCCTACATGGAGCACTTTCCCCAAATGTATAGTGCTGTTTGGGCTATACATCTATTAAAAAAAGCTAGCATTAGCTACGATGTTTAAGAGGTGTGCTACAAATGGTGTGCAGTAAAGTATGTGTATTGAGAGTACGTGTGGAAGAGGGCGTGGGGAGGAGGGCGCGGGGAGGAGGGCGCGGGAAGGAGGGCGCGGGAAGGAGGGCGCGGGAAAGAGGGCGCGGGAAAGAGTGCGCGGGAAAGAGTGCGCGGGAAAGAGGGCGCGGGAAAGAGGGCGCGGGAAAGAGGGCGCGGGAAAGAGGGCGCGGGAAAGAGGGCGCGGGAAAGAGGGCACGGGAAAGAGGGCACGGGAAAGAGGGCGCGGGAAAGAGGGCGCGGGAAAGAGGGCACGGGAAAGAGGGCGCGGGAAAGAGGCCGCGAGGAAGAGGGCGCGGGGAAGAGGGCGCGGGGAAGAGGGCGCGGGAAAGAGGGCGCGGGAAAGAGGGCGTGGGAAAGAGGGCGCGAGGAAGAGGGCGCGGGGAAGAGGGCGCGGGGAAGAGGGCGCGGGAAAGAGGGCGCGGGAAAGAGGGCGCGGGAAAGAGGGCGCAGGAAAGAGGGCGCGGGAAAGAGGGCGCGAAAACACTGAGTTAGCTAAAGAAAAGTTGCCCACAAAGTTGACAGTGCGTTACATAAGTAACACCATTGCATTGTGCAGATTGGTTGTCACGTGCATGCTCACTTTCTGTTTATTTGTTTTTTTTGACAAATAGGCTGAAAGTGTCCAAAAAGAAGTGGAAAAAAAGGTGAGAATAAAGAAGAGACAGTATGTAGTATACATGAAAAAGTAGTTTTGAGCAGTAAAAGTATTGTGTGTAGTGTTTGACTGATAGTAAAGGATAGGAGGATAATAAAGGTAGTAGTTGGAAGCATTAGCTATGCAGCATGTAGAGGAGATGTGTATTGCAATGTGTACAGTAGGTAGTATGTGAAAGCGCCTGCCAAAAGATAGCATGTAGAAAAGTGTGTGGCATACAGTGTGTGGCAGAGAGCCTGTGGTAAAGAGCTGGTAGTACAGAGAGTGCCATAGAGGCTGTAACTAAACTGCGTGCTACAGAGTATATGCACCATGCTGTCATATGCACTAAGTTACATGCGCTAATTTACCTGCGCTAAGTTACCTGCGCTAAGCCACATGTGGTAAGTTACACAATGAGAGTACTGTAGAGAGTGGATAAAAGAGTGTAAATGAGAGTGTGTGCTAAAGAGTGTGTGGTGTGAAGTGTGTTTTTGAGAATGCATGGTGCAAAATGCATGGTGTGGAGTGTGAGCAATTACTGTTGAAAACAGGGTTAGGAAAAAGAAAAAATTTCAGAAAAAGTTGACAGAGCCTCACGTAAGTAACACCATTGGAGTTTGCAGATTGGTTCTCACCTGCATGCTCACTTTTTCATCATCAGCTATTGTCAACTTATAGTTTGAAAGTATGAGAAAAGCAAGGGGAAACAAAGAGGAGTATAAAGAAGAGGCAGAGTGTAGTATACATAAAGGAGTAGCGACAGGAGCAAGAGTAATGTATGCAGTGCACAAATAATAAAGGATAGTAGTGAAGATAAAGGCATTAGAGATGTATGGTGCTGTTTGGGCTATGCATGTAGTAAAAAAAGCTAGCATTAGCTACGATATTTAAGTGGTGTGCTAAAAATGGTGTGCAGTAAAGTATGTGTATTGAGACTACGTGTGGAAGAGGGCGCGGGGAAGACGGCGCGGGGAGGAGGGCGCGGGAAAGAGGGCGTGGGAAAGAGGGCGCGGGAAAGAGGGCGCGGGAAAGTGCGCGGAAAAGAGGGCTTGGGAAAGAGTGTGCATCAAAAAATAGCGTATTAATGGTAAAAACACAGCTAGCTAAAGAAAATAGTTGCCCACAAAGTTGACAGTGCGTGACATAAGTAACACCATTGCATTGTGCAGATTGGTTGTCACGTGCATGCTCACTTTCTGTTTATTATTTTTTTTTGACAAATAGGCTGAAAGTGTCCAAAAAGAAGGGAATAGAAAGTGTGAATAAAGAAGAGACAGTATGTACTGTACATGAAGAAGTAGTTTTGAGCAGTAAAAGTAGTGTGTGTAGTGTTTGACTGATAGTAAAGGATAGGAGGATAATAATGGTAGTAGTTGGAAGCATTAGCTATGCTGCATGTAGAGGAGATGTGTATTACAATGTGTACAGTAGGTAGTATGTGAAAGCGCCTGCCAAAAGATAGCATGTAGAAAAGTGTGTGGCATACAGTGTGTGGCAGAGAGCCTGTGGTAAAGAGCTGGTAGTACAGAGAGTGCCATAGAGGCTGTAACTAAACTGCGTGCTACAGAGTATATGCACCATGCTGTCATATGCGCTAAGTTACATGCGCTAAGTTACCTGCGTTAAGCCACATGTGGTAAGTTACACAATGAGTGTACTGTAGAGAGTGGATAAAAGAGTGTAAATGAGAATGTGTGCTAAAGACTGTGTGGTGTGAAGTGTGTTTTTGAGAATGCATGGTGAAAAATGCATGGTGTGGAGTGTGAGCAATTACTGTTGAAAACAGGGATAGGAAAATGAAAAAAAATCAGAAAAAGTTGTCAGAGCCTCACGTAAGTAACACCATTGGAGTTTGCAGATTGGTTCTCACCTGCATGCTCACTTTCTCATCATCAGCTATTGTCAACTTATAGTTTGAAAGTATGAGAAAAGCAAGGGAAACAAAGAGGAGTATAAAGAAGAGGCATAGTGTAGCATACATAAAGGAGTAGCGACAGGAGCAAGAATAATGTATGCAGTGTACAAATAATAAAGGATAGTAGTGAAGATAAAGGCATTAGAGATGTAAATTTGCTGTGGTGCATGTTGAGGGGATGTATATAAAAATGTGTACAAAAAGTAGTATGCTAAAGAGTATGTGAAATGATAGTGCATGAGAGCGTGTGACACAGTGCATGCAACAAAGCGCACGCAACAGACCGCGCGCAACAGAGCGCGCGCAACAGAGCGCGCGCAACAGAGCGCGCGCAACAGAGCGCGTGCAACAGAGCGCGTGCAACAGAGCGCGTGCAACAGAGCGCGTGCAACAGAGCGTCACACGCGCTAAGTTACACGCGCTAAGTTACACGCGCTAAGTTACACGCGCTAAGTTACCCGCGCTAAGTTACCCGCGCTAAGTTACCTGCGCTAAGTTACACGCACTAAGTTACACGCGCTAAGTTACACTCACTAAGTCACACAATGAGTGTGCTGTAGAGAGTGGATAGAAGAGAGTGAATTTCAATGTGCGCTAAAGAGTGTGTGGTGTAGCGTGTGTTTTGGAGAATGCATGATGTGAAATGCATGGTGGCGAGTGTGCGCTATTACTGCTGAAAATAGGAATAGCAAAAGGTAAAACTTGTACCAAACGTTTGCAAAGCCTCATGTCAGTCACACCATTTGAGTTAGCAGATTGGTTCTCACCTGCATGCTCACTTTCTCATCATTAGCTATTGTCAACTTTTAGTTGTAAATTATGAAAAATCATGGAAAACAAAGAGAAGATTAAAGAAGATAAAGTGTGTAATAAACATAAAGGAGTAGCGAGAGGAGTAATTTATGTAGTATACAAATATTAAAGGTTAGTATTGAAGATAAAGGCAGCAGAGATGTATGCCAAACAGTGCATGGCATTTTTAAGCTATGAACCATATGTTCTGAATGAAAAAATTCATTTTTTTCCAACGCGTGATTCCCCAAAAACAATTGCACAGTAGTATCTGCATTACTGCGGGTAATACATACATGAACGCCAATGTTTGTACAGCAAACACTAAAATTAAGTAACCTTCGAGGAGCGATGAAATAATTTAGAAAAGGATACCTCGTCCCGCTAGCGTACTTTGTGAAACCCCTCCCACCCCCTCCAAAAGTCTAACAAACATCACATGACAAAATGTCACTGCTAGTATAAGCTTAACCCCCCTCCCCCCCTTTTCGCCCCCCTCATCACACACTTGTTTCAGTTGGTTCCATTAGCATAGAAGCCTTAGAGATTTAAGTAAGGTAAAGACGCGTTTTAGACGGTACCTATACGTAAACAATGCACCTTGAAAGCATATGCAAAGAATTCCAACCGGAAGATGGTAAATGTATTCAAATGTCAAGAAAAAGGAATAGAAATAAAGCCAAATCTATAGAATGCGCGCACCATAACTGCAATCATAGGCCAAAAGTCAGATCCAAAAGGAGGCATGCACATGAAAGCATTTCACATAAATGTTTCGCATCACAAAACACATTTTTCCAACAAAAGTAAAACAGTCGTAAGACATGTAAAAAGTAGCAAGCGCATTAATATTCCACTGGTGCGAAATTTGTATAATAGCATATAATTGCAGATGACTTGCAACAGTCGCAAGTTTGCAATGCAATCGATGTTAAAGTATCTTATGCATAGAGTGTTTCAGTGAGGAGGAAATAAGTGGCAAACTAAAGCCAAACGTTACCGTAATAAGGCTAGCATTAGTGCACATGACAAAATGGCACTGCTAGTAGAAGGTTAACCCCCCTACCCCCCTTTTCGCCCCCCTCATCACACACTTGTTTCAGTTGGTTACATTAGCATAGAAGCGTTAGAGATTTAAGTAAGGTAAAGACGCGTTTTAGACGGTACCTATACGTAAACAATGTACCTTAAAAGCATATGCAAAGAATCCCAACCGGAACATGGTAAATGTATTCAAATGTCAAGCCAAACGAATCGAAATAAACCCAAATCTATAGAATGCGCGCACCATAACTGCAATCATAGGCCAAAAGTCATTTCCAAAAGGAGGCATGCATATGAAAACATTTCACATAAATGTTTCGCATCACAAAACACATTTTGCCAACAAAAGTAAAACAGTCGTAAGACATGTAAAAAGTATCAAGCGCATTAATATTCCTCGGGTGCGAAAATTGTATACTAGCATATAATTGCAGATGACTGGCAACAGTCGCAAATTTGCAATGCAATCGATGTTAAAGTATCTTATGCATAGAGTGTTTCAGTGAGGATGAAATAAGTGGCAAACTAAATCAAAACGTTACCGTAATAAGGCTAGCATTAGTGGTGCAAGCAAAAAGAGCAAGTCAATGTACTGCATGTGCATTCGTTAAAGTTGGCCTAATATGTTTCGAAAGCTGTTCGGTTTTAAGCTAAAAACAAAATGATGGCATCTAAACGTTACGCTTACAAATCAAAATAAGCAGGATAACCAACGATGGCGAAGCGGTACCGTAATGTATACCGAAATACTGGCGAAAGCCAAAAGCATCCAGGTTATGTGCTGTCTATGTGTGTCCCTTCTAAATTCTGCCCAATCTACGCTCACCAAATATTTTATTGCAAACTTGACAAACAAAAAAGCGCGGGTCGGAAGTTTAAATGCATTCAGATACGAAGCGCACTGTGGTAACTACAAAGCGCCTAACATGTTGCCAAAGGTTGAGATCGCAAAACCACTGCACTAGTCATTAGCCAAACACGACAGAAAACGTTCAGTGAGTTCATTGTGTAAACGGAAATACAATAGAAGCTGCTTACCTTTTAGCAATAGAGATCGTTTTGGTCGTACTGGATGACCCACGAAATGTCTTGAATGTCTGCTCTCCCAGTTTAGGTCAAGGAAAAGAGAAATAAAAGGGAGTTAGTTCAAATGTTTTCTGAAATCTAGCCATCTATTCGAAAGGCAAATGCATTGTAAGTTGTATTTTAAGTAATAATTGTACGATTTTGGACAACAGAGCAAGTGTGCAATGCAATCCAGGGAAACGTTTGTAATGCAGTGTGCGCCTCACAAAGTATGCAAAACACGCGTACCGTAATGTGTATAGTAAGAGTGGCAAACACCCAAAAACTGCAAAATAACGTGGTGTGCGTGCGTGCTCCTTATAAATCGTGTTAAATCTTTCCTAGCAAGTGATTTCTTTTCAACGATTGTAATCGCGGCTTCGAAACTTAAAGTCAGCAAGATACCAAACGATGGCGAGCCGGTACCGTAATGTATATATAAATCGCGGCGAAAGGTAAAACATTAATGTAATGTGGTGTGTGTGCGTGTCCCTTGTAAATTCTGCCTAACATATGCTAGTAAATCTTTTCGTTGCAGCTTTTAAATAAAAGTGCGGCTTTGAAAATTTAAAGCCATAAAGACACTCAGTGAACTTTGCTAATAAATAAAGCATATAACATGTTTGCAAAGGTCAACATTGGAAATTTACTGTACTTGTCATTAGCAATCCACGATAGAAAACGTTCGTTGAGTTTATTTTAAAAAGGGCAATACAATTGAATTTGCTTACCTTTTTGCAATAGAGATAGTATACTTCGTACCGGATGAACCACGTAATGTCTAGAATGGCTGCTGTTCCAGTTCAGGTCGAGGAAAAGAGAAATGAAGCGTATTTAATATAAATGATCTCAAAAATGTAACCATAGATTCGAAAGCAAAAGGCATTTCAAGTTGTATTTCAACTAATAAATGTACGATCCCTGACAACAATAGCAAGTCTGAAATGTAAAGCATGGAAAAGTGTATTATGCAGAGAGCGCTTCACTAAGTATGCAATACACGGGAAACGCAGCCAATCGGTACCGTAATGTATTTATTAATAGCGGCGGACACAAAAAGCATGCAAGGTAATGTGGTGTGTGTGCGTGGTCCTCACAAATTCCGTCAAATATTTATCAGCAAGTGTTTTTCTTTGTAAAATGCAAGTAATCGCGGCATTGACAATTAAAGGGAGCAAGATACCAAACGATGGCGAAGCGGCCCCGTAATGTATATAATAATCCCGGAAAAAGCATAAACATTAAGGTTATATGGGGTGCGTGCCCCTTCTAAATGCTGCCCAATATAAGTTAGTCAATTTTCCCGTTGCCGATAGTAAATAAAAGCGCGGTTTTGAAAATTTAAAGGCATCAAGATACTGAGCGGACTTTGCTAACAATAAAAGCGCCCAACATGTTGGCTAAGGTTAACATAGTAAAACACCAGCACTTTACATTAGCAAAACACGATACAAAACGTTCAATGCGTATATTTACAAAACGGCAATACAAATAAAGTGGCTTACCTTTTCGGAATAGAGATAGTTTCGCTCGTACTGGATGACCTGGAACCAAGCAATGTTTTCGAATGGCTGCTCTTCGAGTTTAAGTACAGTCAAACCGGAGGAAAGGGGAGTTACTTTAAATGAATAACAATAGAGAAGTAACACTTGTTTACGAACAGCACGCGTGTGAAATCTTCTTGTTGTCTAGCCGTATGCTAATGTTTGGGTGGTGGTCTTCCTTGGATGAAAGGAATGTCTGCCTGAGAGTGTGTGCTATCGTTAGCGAGGAGGTGTGAATTCCTGGTGAATTGAATGTGAAAGCATGCATGAGACAGATAGCGATCCAGCAAAAGGAAACGCGGCTCCAACCTGTCTGACCGCGTTCAAAGTTTTTATCAAAGAGAATTCACCGCAAATGCGCTGTAAAGCTTAAACCTCCTTTACGAACACAAAACATTCTAAATACAGGCAAAATACGAAAATAAGTAAACAGACTTACCTTTAGATGCCTTACCTTAGACCCGCCAAAAGATTAATACCTACAGAGTAAAGGTCCTAAAGCACGATGCTGCCCGGGATAGTCAGGCCCGCGGAAGTCCCTGTAAAACCCCCCCAAAAAATGTCTTAGTGAAATACGAATCAGACAAGATGTCTTATGAAAGATCCGCAAACACCAGCATACATACCGGCTGAAGTAATCTTTGCATGACGCTTCCCAAGGACGGATCGGCCCGGTGAATTCCTGTGAAAAAAAAAGTAAAAATACAAGCGTTAGATAAGGGACAGACAAGATGCTTTACTACAGAGGCGGCAAACGCATTATACATACCCATGGAAAGCAGTGCAAGCACGTTGGTTCCCGGGAACGGGCCAGAGAGAGGCATACCTGGAAAACAAACAGAAAGTAATTTATTCCAATAACAACCTGAGGTAATGCCTACAATTGGTGAACAAACTTCAAGTGACCCGTTTATAACTGCGTAGCACCTACCATGCGATCTGCAAAAGACTGTCACTCTCCCCCAATAGCAGATTATGTTAAAAAAACGTGCCCTTTTGATAACTCCCAAGCATTACAATCAAAGTAAACGCAATTTTACATTGAACATATTACGTTTCAAATAATTCAATTTAGCTGTCTGTAGCTGCGCCCGCCTACCGTGAGATCTAGAAAAGCGTGCCACTCCCACCACATCAGATCCAACCCAAAAACGTGCCCCACCCTCACCGTACGCAAATATTGAATTGCACACAATACACGTGACTGTACTTCCGTTAAAAATCCTGTATTCCAAAGAAATAAACCGCCTAACATACAACCTTAAAAAAGTGAACACATCCCCAAAAATTACAGCATCGATAACTCTCCAACATTCTAATTATCGTCAAAGTAATTTTAGAATGAACCTAAAAAGGAATAAAAGATTCGCACTTACCTGTCTGTAGCTGCGTCACTCCTACCGTCCGATCAGAAAAAGGATGACACTCCCAATACAGCAGATTCATCACAAAAACGTGCCCCACCCTGACGTAATCACATATTGAATCAAACACAATACACGTGACAGTACTTTCGTCACAAAACCTGTATCACAATCAAATAAACGTTCTAACATCCAGCAATAATTAATTCCCAAGAGAACATAACAGGTATAAAAGAATCTCACTTACCTGTCTGTAGCTGCGTCACTCCTACCGTCCGATCTTGAAAAAGATGACACACTCCCAAAACAGCAGATTAATCACAAAAACGTGCCCCACCCTCACGTACTCACATATTGAATAACACACAATACACGTGACAGTACTTCCGTTACAAAACCTGTATCACAAGCAACTAAACAGTGTAACACCGAGCATTAAATAAGATAACCTTTCATTACAAATACATCATCAATAACTCAAACATTATAATCCCATTAAAAATTCTGGCAAATTAAACATAACAAATATAACAGATTCGCACTTACCTGTCTGTAGCTGCGTCACGCCTACCGTCCGATCTAAAAAAAGGATGAGACACTCCCAAAGCAGCAGATTCATCACAAAATCGTGCCCCACCCTGACGTACTCACATATTGAATCAAACACAATACACGTGACAGTACTTTCGTGACAAAACCTGTCTCACAATCAAATAAACGTTCTAACATTCAGCAAGAAATACGAATAAACTTAGAATAAAAATACATCAGCAATAGCTCACAAACATTCTAATCACAGTAAAAGTAATTTCCAAAAAGAACATAACAGGCATAAAAGATTCGCACTTACCTGTCTGTAGCTGCGTCACGCCTACCGTCCGATCTAAAAAAGGATGAGACACTCCCAAAACAGCAGATTCGTCACAAAAACGTGCCCCACCCTGACGTACTCACATATTGAATCAAACACAATACACGTGACAGTACTTCCGTCACAAAACCTGTTTCACAATCAACTTTACAGTCTAACACCCAGCAATAAATAAGATAACCTTGTATTACAAATACATCACCAATAACGCAAACATTATAACCACATTAAAAATACTTTCAAATCAAACATAATAGGTATAAAAGATACGCACTTACCTGTCTGTAGCTGCGTCACTCCTACCGTCCGATCTAAAAAAGGATGAGACACTCCCAAAGCAGCAGATTCATCACCAAAACGTGCCCCACCCTGACGTACTCACATATTGAATAACACACAATACACGTGACAGTACTTCCGTTACAAAACCTGTATCACAAGCAACTAAACAGTGTAACACCGAGCAATAAATAAGATAACCTTGTATTGCAAAGACATCATCAATAACTCAAACATTATCACATTAAAAATACTTTGAAATAAAACATACCAAATATAAAAGATTCGCACTTACCTGTCTGTAGCTGCGTCACGCCTACCGTCCGATCTAAAAAAGGATGAGACACTCCCAAAACAGCAGATTCATCACAAAAACGTGCCCCACCCTGACGTACTCACATATTGAATCAAACACAATACACGTGACAGTACTTTCGTGACAAAACCTGTCTCACAATCAAATAAACGTTCTAACATTCAGCAAGAAATACGAATAAACTTAGAATAAAAATACATCAGCAATAACTCACAAACATTCTAATCACAGTAAAAGTAATTTCCAAAAGAACATAACAGGCATAAAAGATTCGCACTTACCTGTCTGTAGCTGCGTCACTCCTACCGTCCGATCGGAAAAAGGATGACACACTCCCAAAACAGCAGATTCATCACAAAAACGTGCCCCACCCTGACGTACTCACATATTGAATCAAACACAATACACGTGACAGTACTTCCGTTACAAAACCTGTTTCCCAATCAACTTTGCAGTCTAACACCCAGCAATAAATAAGATAACCTTGTATTACAAATACATCACCAATACCGCAAACATTATCACATTAAAAATACTTTGAAATAAAACATACCAAATATAAAAGATTCGCACTTACCTGTCTGTAGCTGCGTCACGCCTACCGTCCGATCTAAAAAAGGATGAGACACTCCCAAAACAGCAGATTCATCACAAAAACGTGCCCCACCCTGACGTACTCACATATTGAATCAAACACAATACACGTGACAGTACTTTCGTGACAAAACCTGTCTCACAATCAAATAAACGTTCTAACATTCAGCAAGAAATACGAATAAACTTAGAATAAAAATACATCAGCAATAACTCACAAACATTCTAATCACAGTAAAAGTAATTTCCAAAAGAACATAACAGGCATAAAAGATTCGCACTTACCTGTCTGTAGCTGCGTCACTCCTACCGTCCGATCGGAAAAAGGATGACACACTCCCAAAACAGCAGATTCATCACAAAAACGTGCCCCACCCTGACGTACTCACATATTGAATCAAACACAATACACATGACAGTACTTCCGTTACAAAACCTGTTTCCCAATCAACTTTGCAGTCTAACACCCAGCAATAAATAAGATAACCTTGTATTACAAATACATCACCAATACCGCAAACATTATAATTACATTTAAAATACTTTCAAATAAAACATAACAGGTATAAAAGATTCGCACTTACCTGTCTGTAGCTGCGTCACGCCTACCGTCCGATCTAAAAAAGGATGAGACACTCCCAAAACAGCAGATTCATCACCAAAACGTGCCCCACCCTGACGTACTCACATATTGAATCAAACACAATACACGTGACAGTACTTCCGTTACAAAACCTGTATCACAAGCAACTAAACAGTGTAACACCGAGCAATAAATAAGATAACCTTGTATTGCAAAGACATCATCAATAACTCAAACATTATCACATTAAAAATACTTTGAAATAAAACATACCAAATATAAAAGATTCGCACTTACCTGTCTGTAGCTGCGTCACGCCTACCGTCCGATCTAAAAAAGGATGAGACACTCCCAAAACAGCAGATTCATCACAAAAACGTGCCCCACCCTGACGTACTCACATATTGAATCAAACACAATACACGTGACAGTACTTTCGTGACAAAACCTGTCTCACAATCAAATAAACGTTCTAACATTCAGCAAGAAATACGAATAAACTTAGAATAAAAATACATCAGCAATAACTCACAAACATTCTAATCACAGTAAAAGTAATTTCCAAAAGAACATAACAGGCATAAAAGATTCGCACTTACCTGTCTGTAGCTGCGTCACTCCTACCGTCCGATCGGAAAAAGGATGACACACTCCCAAAACAGCAGATTCATCACAAAAACGTGCCCCACCCTGACGTACTCACATATTGAATCAAACACAATACACGTGACAGTACTTCCGTTACAAAACCTGTTTCCCAATCAACTTTGCAGTCTAACACCCAGCAATAAATAAGATAACCTTGTATTACAAATACATCACCAATACCGCAAACATTATAATTACATTTAAAATACTTTCAAATAAAACATAACAGGTATAAAAGATTCGCACTTACCTGTCTGTAGCTGCGTCACGCCTACCGTCCGATCTAAAAAAGGATGACACACTCCCAAAACAGCAGATTAATCACAAAAACGTGCCCCACCCTCACGTACTCACATATAGAATAACACACAATACACGTGACAGTACTTCCGTTACAAAACCTGTATCACAAGCAACTAAACAGTGTAACACCCAGCAATAAATAAGATAACCTTGTATTACAAATACATCCAATAACGCAAACATTATAATCACAGTAAAAATACTTTCAAATCAAACATAATAGGTATAAAAGTTTCGCGCTTACCTGTCTGTAGCTGCGTCACGCCTACCGTCCGATCTAAAAAAGGATGACACACTCCCAAAACAGCAGATTCATCACAAAAACGTGCCCCACCCTGACGTACTCACATATTTTATAACACACAATACACATGACAGTACTGTCGTCACAAAACACCAGTATTACTATAAAATAAACAGACTAAAAATTAATCCTTGCTAATAAGACCTGTAACTTACCTTGATACGAGACTAAATAAACGTATACAAACCATTCACTTACCTGTTTGTAGCTCTCTTCCGCCCAATGTAGCATCTAAAACTCAAATTACAGCCAACAATCGCAGATTCACAAGAAACCGTGTGACGAAAAGAGACATAACAGACAAGTCGAAAACAATCCTCAACATATTATTTGTACCTCCTAATTACTCGCCAAGTTCTACTTTAAACGCATAAAATATATACACTTACCTGTTTGTCGCTTTTTTCCACCTGCCGTCGCGCCGTGAAAACAATGAACAGTCAACATCTGCAGATTCGCAACAAACCCGGGCACAACGTCCCTAAAAATACACAACCCTTTCGACACCCAAAAACCCTATTGCTATACTACAACAATCCATAACAAACAAAACTACTTAAAAACAAATCGTCTAACACTACACCCAAAATCAATTAAATAAAAAGATGTAAATTTGCGTACTGTTACCTAATAGCCGAAGTGACGCCGCTGCACCGGACCAACCGTACAAAAATGGGCACCTAACAAAGAATTAGATATTACGCATAGACATATTATATTTACCTACAAACAATTCTGAAAGTCCAACTTTAAACGTAGATACAAAATGCACTTACCTGTTTCTAGCTGCCTTCCGCCTTCCGTAGCATCTGAAAAACAATGAACAGTAAACATCCGCAGATTCACAACAAACAGCGGTCCAACCCCACCAAAAAGTTCCCCACACTTCCGACGCCAAAAACCCCTATTGCTATCCTACGAAATCCATAGCAAAGAAAACGACATAAAGATAAAACGTCTAACACTACACCAAAAAGTTAATGCAGTGATGTAAAATGGCATACTTTAGCTATTCGTTGAAGTTACGCCGCAGCACCGGCACGACCTTACAAAAACAGACACATAACAAAGAATGAGATATAAATCATACCATATTCTATTTACCTCCCACTAACTCTCAAAGTCTATCTCTAAACGTATATAAAAAATTCACTTACCTGTTTGTAGCTCTGTTCGCCTACCGTTGCATCGGGAAAACAATGAACAGTCAACATCCGCAGATTCAGAACAAACCCTGGCCCAACCCCACGAAAAAGAGCCCACACTTGCGACGCCAAAAACCCCTATTGCTATACTACTAAATCCATAACAAAGAAAACAACATAAAGACAAATAATCTAACAGTACCCCAAAAACTATTTAAATAAAACGATGTAAAATTGCGTTCCCTTACCTAATAGCCGAAGTTACGCCGCTGCACCGGGAAGACCCTACCAAAACAGACACATAACCAAGAATTAGATATGAGACATAACCTAATCTATGTACCTCCCACTAACTCTCAAAGTGCAACTTTAAACGTAAAATACAAATGCACTAACCTGTTTCTAGCTGTCTTCCGCCGACCGTTGCATCGTGAAAACAATGAAAATTCAACATCGGCAGATTCACAACAAACCCTGGGCCAACACCAGTCCAAATACACAACACTTCCTACGCCCCAAAAACCTCTTGCTATACAACAAATCCATTACAAACAAAACTACCTAAAGTTAAAACGTCTAACAGTACCCCCCAAAAATCGAGAAATGAAATGAAAAAAAAATGGCGTACTCTTACCTAATCGCCGAAGATACACCGCTGCGACGCCACGACCCACACCGCTGAAGCCCTGTAAATAAACAGAAAACAAAACAGAATTACTTCAAAAACATACAATATGCCTTACCTAACTCCCGCAACCCCCACCATACTTACCGACTAAAGCGCTCCCTGCAGCCGCTGCACCGGTACGAACCTCCTAAAACAGAGACATAACAAACACGTTAAAAAAATCACAAACATATTTTATTTGCCTCATAATTACTCTCCAACTGCAACTTGTAACGTATAAAATATATACACTTACCTGTTTGTCGCTTCCTTCCACCGGCCGTCGCGCCGTGAAAACAATGAACAGTCAACATCTGCAGATTCGCAACAAAGCCTGCCCCGACCCCACTCAAAACACACACTTTCGAGCACCCAAAAGCCTTTTGTTCTACTACAAACCCCATAACAACCCAAGCAACCTAAAAATAAAAAGTCTAACAGTACAATCAAAAATAATTGCATTAAATGCTGAAAAATGGTGTACTCTTACCTAATAGCCGAAGTGACGCCGCTGCACCGGACCGACCTTTCAAAACTGGACACATAACAAAGAATGAAATACTACGCATAGACATATAAAATTTACCTACCAACAACTCACCAAGTCTAACTTTAAACGTATAAGAAAAAATGCACTTACCTGTTTCTAGCTGTCTTCCGCCTACCGTAGCATCGGGAAAACAATGAACAGTAAACATCCGCAGATTCACAACAAACCCTGGCCCAACCCCACGAAAACGACCCCACACTTGCGACGCCCAAAATCCTATTGCTATACTACGAAATCCATAACAAAGAAAACAACAAAAAGATAAAGTGTCTAACACTACACCAATAAGTTAATGAAGTCATGTAAAATTGGCATACTTTTACCTATTCGTTGAAGTTACGCCGCTGCACCGGAACGACCCTACAAAAACAGACACATAACAAAGATTGAGATATAAATTATAACATTTCCTATTTACCTCCCACTAACTCTCAAAGGCTATCTCTAAACGTATATTAAAACTTTCTCTTACCTGTTTCTAGCTGTCTTCCGCCTACCGTAGCATCGGGAAAACAATGAACAGTCAACATCCGCAGATTCACAACAAACCCTGGGCCAACCCCAGTCAAAATACACAACTCTCCCGACGACAAAAAAAGCCTATTGCTATACAACAAATCCATAACAAACAAAACTACCGAAAGTTAAAACGTCTAACAGTACCCCCCAAAAAGCGAGAAATGCTATGTAAAAAAATGGCGTACTCTTACCTAATCGCCGAAGATACACCGCTGCGACGCCACGACCCACACCGCTGAAGCCCTGTAAATAAACAGAAAACAAAACAGAATTACTTCAAAAACATACAATATGCCTTACCTAACTCCCGCAACCCCCACCATACTTACCGACTAAAGCGCTCCCCGCTGCACCGGTACGAACCTCCTAAAACAGAGACATAGCAAACACTTTAAAAAAATCACAAACATATTGTATTCCCCTCCGAATTAGTCTCCAAGTGCAACTTTTAACGTATAAACTATATACACTTACCTGTTTGTCGCTTCCTTCCACCGGCCGTCGCGCAGTGAAAACAATGAACAGTCAACATCTGCAGATTCGCAACAAAGCCTGCCCCAACCCCACTCAAAACACATACTTTTGAGCACCCAAAAGCCTTTTGTTCTACTACAAACCCCATAACAACCCAAGCAACCGAAAAATAAAAAGTCTAACAGTACAATCAAAAATAATTGCATTAAATGCTGAAAAATGGTGTACTCTTACCTAATAGCCGAAGTGACGCCGCTGCACCGGACCGACCTTTCAAAACTGGACACATAACAAAGAATGAAATACTACGCATAGACATAAAATTTACCTACCAACAACTTACCAAGTCTAACTTTAAACTTATAAGGAAAAATGGACTTACCTGTTTCAAGCTGTCTTCCGCCTACCGTAGCATCTGGAAAACAATGAACAGTAAACATCCGCAGATTCACAACAAACCCTGGCCCAACCCCACGAAAACGACCCCACACTTGCGACGCCAAAAACCCTATTGCTATACTACGAAATCCATAACAAAGAAAACAACAAAAAGATAAAGTCTCTAACACTACACCAATAAGTTAATGAAGTGATGTAAAATGGCATACTTGTACCTATTCGTTGAAGTTACGCCGCAGCACCGGCACGACCCTACAAAAACAGACACATAACAAAGAATTAGATATCAAACATAACATAATCTATGTACCTCCCACTAACTCTCAAAGTCCAACTTTAAACGTAAAATACAAATGCACTTACCTGTTTCTAGCTCTCTTCCGCCGACCGTTGCATCGTGAAAACAATGAAAATTCAACATCCGCAGATTCACAACAAACCCTGGGCCAACCCCAGTCAAAATACACAACACTTCCTACGCCCAAAAACCCTCTTGCTATACAACAAATCCATTACAAACAAAACTACCTAAAGTTAAAACGTCTAACAGTACCCCCCAAAAATCGAGAAATGAAATGCAAAAAAATGGCGTACTCTTACCTAATCGCCGAAGATACACCGCTGCGACGCCACGACCCACACCGCTGAAGCCCTGTAAATAAACAGAAAACAAAACAGAATTACTTCAAAAACTATAATATGCCTTACCTAAGTCCCGCAACCCCCACCATACTAACCAACTAAAGCGCTCCCTGCAGCCGCTGCACCGGTACAACACACACTGCTGAAGACCTGTAAGAAAACAGAAAAAAAAAAAGTTACTTACCACACATACAATATACATCACCTAAGTCCCGCTAACCCCACCATACTTACCGAGGAAAGCGCTCCCTGCAGCCGCTGCACCGGAACGACCCACACATTTACCTCCCACTAATTCTCCAAGTCCAACTTTAAACGTAAAATACAAATTCACTTACCTGTTTCTAGCTGTCTTCCGCCGAGCGTTGCATCGTGAAAACAAGAAAAATTCAACATACGCAGATTCACAACAAACCCTGGCACAACCCCAGTAAAAATACACAACACTTCCGACGACAAAAAAGCCTATTGCTATACAACAAATCCATAACAAACAAAGCTAACTAAACTTAAAACGTCTAACAGTACCCCTCAAAAATTTAGAAATAAAATAAATAAATAAAAAATGGCGTACTCTTACCTAATCGCCCAAGATACACCACTGCAACGCCACGACCCACACCGCTGAAGCCCTGTAAATACACACATGAAAAAATTACTTAAAATACATACAATATGCCTTAGCTAACTCCCGCAACCCCCACTATACTTACCACTTAAAGCGCTCCCTGCAGCCGCTGCACCGGTACGCCCCACACTGCTGAAGACCTGTAAGGAAACAAAAAAAAAAACACAGTTACTTCCTCACATACAATATACATTAACGAAGCCCCGCAAACCCCACCATACTTACCGAGGAAAGCGCTCCCTGCAGCCGCTGAAGCCCTGTAAATACACACATAAAAAAATTATTACTTAAAATACATACAATATGCCTTAGCTAACTCCCGCAACCCCCACTATACTTACCACTTAAAGCGCTCGCTGCAGCCGCTGCACCGGTACGCCCCACACTGCTGAAGACCTGTAAGGAAACATAAAAAAAAACACAGTTACTTCCTCACATACAATATACATTAACGAAGCCCCGCAAACCCCACCATACTTACCGAGGAAAGCGCTCCCTGCAGCCGCTGCACCGGTACGCCCCACACTGCTGAAGACCTGTAAGGAAACATAAAAAACAACACAGTTACTTCCTCACATACAATATACATTAACGAAGCCCCGCAAACCCCACCATACATGAAAAAATTATTACTTAAAATACATACAATATGCCTTAGCTAACTCCCGCAACCCCCACTATACTTACCACTTAAAGCGCTCCCTGCAGCCGCTGCACCGGTACGCCCCACACTGCTGAAGACCTGTAAGGAAACATAAAAAAAAACATAGTTACTTCCTCACATACAATATACATTAACGAAGCCCCGCAAACCCCACCATACTTACCAAGGAAAGCGCTCCCTGCAGCCGCTGAAGCCCTGTAAATACACACATAAAAAAATTATTACTTAAAATACATACAATATGCCTTAGCTAACTCCCGCAACCCCCACTATACTTACCACTTAAAGCGCTCGCTGCAGCCGCTGCACCGGTACGCCCCACACTGCTGAAGACCTGTAAGGAAACATAAAAAAAAACACAGTTACTTCCTCACATACAATATACATTAACGAAGCCCCGCAAACCCCACCATACTTACAGAGGAAAGCGCTCCCTGCAGCCGCTGCACCGGTACGCCCCACACTGCTGAAGACCTGTAAGGAAACATAAAAAACAACACAGTTACTTCCTCACATACAATATACATTAACGGAGCCCCGCAAACCCCATCATACTTACCGAGGAAAGCGCTCCCTGCAGCCGCTGCACCGAAACGACCCACACTGCTGAAGACCTGTAAGGAAACATAAAAAAAAAACAGTTACTTCCTCACATACAATATACATTACCGAAGCCCCGCAAACCCGACCATACTTACCCAGGAAAGCGCTCCCTGCAGCCGCTGCACCGGAACGACCCACACTGCTGAAGACCTGTAAGGAAACATAAAAAAAAAAAAATTACTTCCTCACATACAATATACATTACCGAAGCCCCGCAAACCCCACCATACTTACCGAGGAAAGCGCTCCCTGCAGCCGCTGCACCGGAACGACCCACACTGCTGAAGACCTGTAAGGAAACATAAAAAAAAATCAGTTACTTCCTCACATACAATATACATTACCGAAGCCCCGCAAACCCGACCATACTTACCGAGGAAAGCGCTCCCTGCAGCCGCTGCACCGGAACGAGCCACACTGCTGAAGACCTGTAAGGAAACCTAAAACAAAAAAAGTTACTTACAACACATACGCAAACACCACCATACTTACCGAGGAAAGCGCTCCCTGCAGCCGCTGCACCGGAACGACCCACACTGCTGAAGACCTGTAAGGAAACATAAAAAATACACAGTTACTAACAAAAGCTACAATATACATTATCGAAGGCACGCAAACCCCGCCATACTTACCGACTAAAGCGCTCCCTGCAGCCGCTGCACCGGAACGAGCCACACTACTGAAGACCTGTAAGGAAACTTACCAAAAACACAGTTACTAACAAAAGCTACAATATACATTATCGAAGGCCCGCAAACACCACCATACTTACCGAGGAAAGCGCTCCCTGCAGCCGCTGCACCGGAACGACCCACACTGCTGGAAACCTGTAACAAAACAAAGGTCAAACAGTTAGTTCCCAAACATAAAGGATGCCTTTACCAACCAACCCACCCAAAAAAAGATCGCTTACCACACAGCTCCAGGAATGCTTCGCCTCACAGCAACCAACACAAAATGACCTTCCAAACAGGGAAAACCAAAAAAAAAAATACACGCCCATCAGCTGCAAAAGGGGTGAAAAAGGGGACGGCCGGCACGCTTGAGACTTCTCGGTAAAACCACGCCCCCCGATCCGAAAAGGACGGGGCTACAACGGAGTGACTGGACCTCTTCTCCAGTGGCTGGCCTGCATTTAAGAGGCCAGCCAATGGAGAACAGGAGAGAAGAGGGGCGGGAGCAAGCCCCTCTTCTCAAAGTCACTCAAAGTCATTAAATCTCGCGAGCGAGACTGCGCAAGCGCAGCCTTCGCTAGCCGAGACCTAAAAAGGCAAAAGCTCCATAACACTTAACTCACCGGACCACTTCATCCAGGCACCCAAGATTGATTGGACAATCCAAGAAGATAGCAGATGCACAACCCAATTTGGCAATATAGTATAATTGTTCTTTTAAGAATCATTTTTTAGAAATGTGTTGGTTTTCCTCACTCCGCTATAATTTGTATACTACTTCTCATACCTAGATGGCAGGACATTTAGATATATGAATAATTTGGGTCTCTCGGGCTGATTGACCTTTTCTGTTTGCAATGCATTCAACTGAACTGTGTCATACTCATTCCTTCATTTCCTTCCACAACAGATTGATGATGTGCTGCTCATCCCCCGATGAATATTGTGTTGTCCTGTAGTGTTTGTCTTTGTCACACCTATACCCAGATCCCCTTTCCCATCCATTGATCAAATCTCTAATGCACCTCCCCCGGGCTGTGTCATTTATTGAGGCATGACTTTAATTTACACCATAAATAGATCACACACTTGGTAGGGCGGATGTGGTAAAAGTGACACCTACTCACTGCAGAATCTTGTATTACCTGAGCAATAGCCCATGAGGCCCCATTTTATTTTACCCACCCACATATACAAGTGTTCTATATTTTAGATATAGAAGAACATAATTCTTTAACATTATCTTTCAGGAATTGTGTTGCATTAATGCATAACCTTGTCCACTCCTGACTCTACTCCTCCTGATTGAAGATTTTGTAAGTTTAGTACTTTAGTTTTAAAAACTAGCTCCCTATTGCTCAAAAAAAGTTAGTATTGTGAGATGTTGTCATATCAGGTCTTCGTTGTTGTGTCATGGTGGTAGTCTGATCTCAGTCTTTCTAAAGTTATAATGATGAAATAATAATATTTGAAAAAATTAACTGTGTTTTCTTTCACTCTAGTTGCCTGTGATGAAAAATACTGTGATTAATCCTACAATTGGATTTCACCTAGGTGGGAGTGTAACCTGGCTTGTGATTCCTATCTTTAGCGAGCTAGCCTGCTACTACTATCACCACCATAAGATGTAACCTTGGGAAACCCTGGGTTAAGAACACTGAGAGAGGTGGCAGCCCTCGCTACATCTATTGAGGTAAGAGAACTATGGAGCGTTGTTGCAATATAGGCAATGGCAATTCCCACCTAGTAGTCAATATAGTTACAGAGGGTAGTAGGACTAGGGTACCACATGGTATACATTTTTTTAAACAGGTTTAAAAATCAAGCTGTGCTAAAAAGAAAGCGGTGCAAAGTAAAACATCAAAAAAAAGATTTGAGGCATAAATAAAGTAAAATAAATATTAATTTCCTTGTTTAACAATAAAACCCACCCCTTCCACTCACAACGGACCCACCACTCTCCCCAAACAGATCTCCCTGTCCCCAACCGATGCCCAAAATGTCTAACGAACAAATCCAATAAATAGTCCTTGTCCCAGCTACCATCATTCCCACCCTCTCGACCCACAAGTCCCTCCCACCAAAACAAATATTTAAAAATGGGATACCAAAGAGGGCACTACACTACACACTACACATGGGCCAAAAGCTGCTTGAAGTACCCCTCCATGCATGCTTGTATGCTTTCAATGCACGCCAGCCTCAGCATGAAGTGGCACTGGAAAGTGAGATCTGAGTGCAAGGGGGGCAGCAGTGGTGGTGTGACAGGCGGCTGTTAGCTGCCAGCGGTGATGTCGTTTTTGCCAGGAGGATAGAGGCACTGGCAGGGGCCCTAGGAAGCAGCTGCCGCCTCTTCTCCAGGGCCACCAGGTTTTGAAATTTGGAACATTTGGCTTCCAGTTTATGCTGCCGCAGCCAGGCTGCTATCTCCTTCCTAGTATGTTGTCGACCAGGCAGTAGCTTTATCAGGAAAGAAAAAAGACAAATTGTAAACAATGCTCTTTCCAAAGCACTTCTTAAAAATATAAGTAGCACAGTAGCAGTATATTGTATGGTCCCCTAGGACCATTAGAGTCACAGCCATTTTTTGTGATTAGAGTAACAGCCATTTCTTACCAACCCATGCCTCACATAAGGCTGAAACTGGCTGAAAGTAGTTAAGGTATAATAACAGCACACCGGATAAAAGAAACTGTTATTTTTTTCTTTTAAAGGATTTCCTAGTAAAAAATAAACAGATACTTTGTGTGGAAAAATAAAAATATATTACCTCTCATTTGTGAGTAAGTCATAATGCACTATGGAGTACAAGTATTCTTGTTGTGCTAAATTAATGAAGGCAAGCTAGCTGGTGCATCGGGAGTCGCTACTTTGCTACTCTGCACTCTGCAGCTGAGGCAGCTGTAATGGACAATCATCTTATCCCAATAGCCCTTTTCTTCTCCAAAATGCCTTTCAATTTTGCCATGACTCCAAGGCAGATAAATAGCAATGATAAAACGTCACATACGTCAGGTATAAAATGAGGATATCCTGTGCCGTAAGTAGACGGGGAAATGATGCACTGCACTTCAGGGAAAGGATTAAAGAACGGGATATATAGATTGTATTTGGCACGTTCGTCACAGACTATCCGATCCACCAAAACTAAAGGTACTGACTCCCGCTTTACTCTCTGGCCTCGCCCTCCACCACAATTCATAATTATTTGTTTCCAACAAATACATTTGATTGTCAGTATATGGAAAGGAAACTTAACTTACTCAACTGCATGATAAGTTAGAGGGATTAGGCCGAGTAAGTAAGTAAGCGTTTTTCTACAGAATACTAGTGGGGTGTTACTGATCATTATCATGTGCCTACACTTTGGCTTAATCACTCATTGTAGTTGACAAATGTTGAACAAGAAAACTTTGAAGAGGCGTAAATCTGTTATGGAAGCCATAAGATATAATTCACTTGGCTAGAAACATGGGGCGCATCACAAGAATGGATTTTTCAGTTTTTTGGTCAAGCTGGGAAAGAACGTAGGAAAGTATGAAGGAGTGAAGTGTTAGAAAGTTACTGATTTGGCACTGGGAAGGAAGTGAAACACACTTTGTTTTCGCTTTGCCATGCATTGAAAAATGTGTAAATACCACATTAACTGAAGCAGACTCACATTGCACAGCCAACACTGTAGTGCTGAATTGAACCATGCAGCAGATAGGTCATGAGTGTCACTGGCGAAATGCCATGTGAAGGGATGTGATGGAAGGGATACATATCTGCTTCACTTAACAAATACAGTGAGTCAAGGGAGTAGACAGAAATAGCCCACTTCCCCACTTTGAGTCAAAGCTTTGATAAAACCATTCCAACCAAGCGAAGTAGGTGTGCACGCCCCTTTCCAGAAGAACTCCCTTTTTTCTTCATCCAAGCAATTATACATTTATCTTTTCATTGTTCTAGTATTCTTTACCCTTTGATATCCCCATGTAAGCTTTACATTCTCTCATCCAGTCTTTCACCATTGAAAACCATCCATCCATATATATATATATATATCCATTCATCCATTCATTCACCTATCCACGGCTTTCAACCATCCTTTCACCAACATCCTTTTACTCACCCACGCATACTTTCACCCATTCACCCTTACACTTACCCGTGAAGAATTCCTTTCACCCATCAACCATTTCACCCAATCAGGCAGGCATCCTTTCCCCCATATACCCTTTCACCCATCCTTCAACCACCCATGCATCCTCTACCCACCCATGCATCCTATCACCCTCCTATGTATCCTTTTCCCTGCACTCACTCACCTTCACTCACCAAAGCATACTTTCACTCATCTAACATTTCCCCCATCCTTTCTCCTTCAATCCATTTTTCCATTTTCCTTCAACCCAATATTTTTAGCATTAATTATGAGCTTTTGTCTGCTGAGTTGCAGATAGAAGAGGCCATTAACTCAACCCCGCTGTAACTACTAAAGCGGAAAGGTGAGTGGGGGGTTCATGAAGCCCTTGCAGTGAGTATCAGTATAGTAGTAATTGTCAATTAGCAAGTATCCCTGCTGCTACTGGGACTCCCCGTTCGACCGGCGCCGCATCTGCTTTGCTGGTGCTGTTACTGGCCCCAAAACTGGTTGTCTGTGCAGCTAGAAAAAATATGACACATTTTAGATGCCAGATACTCCTCCCCTTGCTATTTTGTTTAACAAAATTCAACCACAATACATCACTACAGTTTGGTTGCAGTATCTTCTTCTATCAAAAATATTTAATTGGGCATTTTGTTTGTTGGCAATGTTTGAAAAGCCAGGCAGTCAAGTCAACCAATAACTTTTTGTAATGAAGTGGCAGAGCTATGATGGCTCTTGAGTCATTGGTGTGCAATGAAGGGGAGGAATACTTGGTCAGTGAAGGATATATGGTCTTGGTTGGCAAATGTAAGTGGACTGTCCTTATACACGTTTCCAGCCATGCTGCACTGTCATCGAAACTGCTGGTATACTTCTACTGTATAAATGAATACCTAGGCAACATTAAGGGGGTCCATCTATGATGACCATGGCCATTCTCTAGTTCTACTCTTTGAGCGTGAGCAAGAAAAGAAAGTCTTCTCAATGAACATGCGCAGAATAAGAATAACTTGGGCATGCAATTGCAATCTTCACCGTAGAGTACCTGGCCTAAAATCGGTTCTCTTAGTCTTTCAGTACCAGTCCACAAGATATATAAGGGGAGAGGGAAAGCTTACTGACAATGCAGAAGAAAGGAACCTACAGACAGACTAGTACAGACAGGAGTAAGTCAACTAACGAAACTTGAAATACAGAACATAAGTAGGATAATGCACAGATAACAAGAATTTAACAAACATAGAAGTAGAACGAAGAGGAGGTGAAAAAAAAAATAATTAGGAGACAGGCACAGTAAAAAAAACAAAGAAAAACTTATTCTAAATATGGAGTATTAAACGTTAGGTAAATAATATAATATTAACAGGAGGATTTACAAGGGCCAGCAGATCCTTCAGCATCAACCGCAGCACTTGTGATAGTAGTGGAGGTACTGGAGGCGGCATTCCCGTCTCCTTAATCCACCCCAGTTCTGTCAGCCCTCTTCTTGCCCCTCTCTACTGACGTACGAAATAAAGAGATAAAATAAGAAATATTAGTAGAACAGTTAATAATCTCCCACAAAATATTTTACCAAGCAAAGGCAAGCACAGCAACATTGTTCTTTTATATATCAGATGGCCTATACTACTACTAGTATTGAGTTGCCCTGTTCCTAATTTCCTAAACCTAAGCCCTATTCCAAATTCCCTAAACTACATTTTGGAACTACTAATGCATTGCAATGAATGATATTTGCTTCCTTCTCAATCTCAACCCCCTTTGACAAGCCAACTCAGTCTCACTTTTTTTAGTGTACAGATGTATACGACACATCACTGGGAGATTGCTTAGGACTGTACGAGCTTCATAAAGAAAGGCCTAGAGAATACTAACTCACTGATATTTCTACTAATACTACTATCTTATTGACAGGACAGAGGAGTCTGCATTAATTCTTAAATAATCAGCCCAGGTAAGCACCAATGAGTATGATTATGTAGTGCCGAGCACCTGGCTGATCACATAATATTTGTAACGTAAACTTAACTTACCTCTGAGTGTGAGCGCTCTGCTATTTGGAATAAAAATATTAGCATAAAAAGAACACAACAAATAAATAGTCACTGAGCCCTGCAAACTCCATGCCCAGCAGATCCAACATGTCCTAGTCCCTGTCCAAGATGTCGGCCCACCGGTGGGTTAACTGCTGCTGGGTGTGCTGGACCCTAGAGCTCCAGCACACACTCTGACGTACCCTCCCCCCACAGCAGCCGACACTCGCAGAGGCCATATCCACCGTAACGCCTGCTGCCACCATGGAGAGGAGGTGGCGCTGCACATAAAATGCAAGTGCAGCCACCTCAACCTCTGAGAAAATGGCACAGGACCGCACCCCTTGGTGGCGCCTACGACGGCAAGGTGTGCGGCTAACAGCCACGCTGGCGCCACCACTCCCTCCCTAGCCGTGCTCTGGCATGGCACTGAAGGGTTCCCAAAAAAAAAGAAACAATAGGGGAGTAAGAAAGGATAAAGACTTAAATGAAAAACCCCAAAAAGTTATGAAAAACACAAACAAAATGACAAGCATGTAAAATACATAAACACAAAAACACACACTGATACAATAAAGGAAAATTAGGGGTGGACTAGTAAAATAGGGCGAGGATTGAAAAGATTATGGGTGGATTAAATAGAGGCCCCAGTACGACGGACAGAAAACAAAATGGCCACACCCATGCAAATTGAGATGCGCTGTTCATGCGATTTTGAATGCGAGAAAGCCCTACATGTTGATGAATGTCAAAAACATAGTGCAAATGGGTGCATTTAGCAGCTCAGCTGGCAGAGATTTGCAGGCACATGCATCAAAGGAAAAACCGGTCGCAAACGGGCAGATTCTCAGAATCTGCCCCTTTGCGACTGGTATTTTTGCATTTGGGATGCATCATCCCAAATGCAAAAATCGCAATTTAAGGAATCTCTAAATTGCGATTACTTAAATTGCGATTGCATTTAAGGAATCCCAAATTGAGATTCCTTAAATGCAATGCATTAAAGTAAAAAAAATTGCGATTTCGCTGATAAGGGGAGCAAATTACCATGAAGTTGGACTTCATGGTAATTTGCAAAACTTTGAAAAATGCACTTTTGTGCATTTTTCAAAGTTTCATGTTGCGCACAAACATGCCCTTAGGGCATGTGTGTGTGCAACATATGTGCACAGATCAATTTCAGGGGTGCAATAGGGTGTCATTTTGACACCCTTGCACCCTTGAAATTGCATGAGCAATTTGCGAGTACCTACTGGTACTCGCAAATTGCTCATGCAATCTCCAATTCATTCCTATAGGCCTAGAGGCCCATAGGAATTAATGGGACGGCATTCCTTAATTGCGACTCGCAATTTGCGAGTCGCAATTAAGGAATGTGTAGGAATCGCTATTTCTTTAGCGTTTCCTACATGCATAGGCTTTTGCAATTCCTTAATTGCGATTCCTTAATAATCACAATTAAGGAATCGCAAAAGCCTACGTTGATGCATGTGCCAGTTGGGCTGCTCCGCAGAATTCTGCATAGCGGAACTTCGTAAGCTCCGCTAGACCAGACCAGACCTACCAACTACCCTTTATCCCATCGTCAGACGTAGGAGAGACATGCCCAACAAAGTTCAGAGGTTATGACGCCCTCTGCACATTCTTGAGAAGAATCCTGGTCCTAGCAAGTCACCTTCAGTCTAACTATCCATGTTACAGTCTATATAATTTCTATAATGCTCTCTCATCTGTGTTAAAATGTGTCTGTATCTCAAGGCTATGTGCTCTTTTACATACTGCCCCATCAGGCCCTGGTCCTGTTGTGCAATGTATAAAACCACATCAATAAATATTCCTGTGGGTAAAGGTTGAATTATGCCACAAGGGATTCACAGATGGCAAAAATGGCCGCTCCTGTGGATCAAGAGCTATTACGGTAGCCCTGACATGTTGAAATCTAGATAATAAGTTTCTATTCCCTGTACCTATTTCTAGTAACAATATGTCAGTAATAGGACTATGAAATAGTTTTCACGGTCAAAGAAGCTTTTAATAAGTTGCGAAGGTTGTGGTGCTAGCCATGATGAGTTTAGTTATTATTTTGGCAGGCAAAGGATATCAAAATGTGGCAGTCATGCCTTTGATAGTGTTACTGTCTCTTCATTGACAATTTCAGGGTGTGAAAAATCATCCCACGAACCTTTTGGTAGTGATAAATTAATTTGGCCAAATATTTTTCAGCTGTTCTTGTACTAGGTCACTGGACATTCGCTTTCTGCGTAATGTTGTCTGTGGAATGGTTTTCGCCCTATAGTCAAAGAACATACAAAAGCCCCAAGCTTGCATTTGCTCAGAATAATTCAAGGGTTTGTGCCTTGATTTCTGCTGTACAGTACAATAAGAGGTGTGCCTCCATTTGTCTTACTTACCATCGAGACATTTAGGAATAAAAGCAACAAAAACATTCCTTTCATATTTCGCAAGCAGTTTTGAACTTTGGACAGCAGGTGTGGCCAGCAGATGCTTAGCTGTATTTTTCTTTCCATTCCTTTATTTAATGTTCAATATTAGGCTTGAGTTCTGTTGAGCCATCAGCCACCTCATGGATCAGAAAGAGCACGCTCTGTGTGGGAAGATCGTGGATTATCCAAAGGAGGGTTGCTTTATCGCTCCTATTCTCTTTGACATCCCAGCAGTATTCAACATGCTCGATCGCACACAGCATGTGAACTGACTATGCTTTGTGGAACCTGAGTTGGAGCTTGAAGAACAATTGTTAGCACCCTTGTAAAGCCCAGCATTTCTATCATCTCTTCTATACCTGACAAATTTGCTACCTAGTTTGTTACCATTAGGTCAGGCACCACGGAGAGGCCTGCCTGACACACTCCAACCAAAGTTCTCTGGTCACCCTGGGAATATTCGGAGCATATTCATACATTCCTAATATCTCAAGTGCGACTGGTGGAAGGTTCTCACAATAAAGGGCAGTTTCCTCACGCTGGGTCACAAGGATGCCCTCCTCTTCAAGGTCATGCTAAGTAAAGGCCACAAGATCCTCCAGATCTGAGCCCATTGGGTCATCCTCGCTCTTTCTACATCCTGCTATAGGCTGTCTGCAGCCTCAGTGGTGATCCAGTGGGGTGGGGTATGATCCCTGTGCACGGGCCAGCCTTATCCAATGTCAGGCTACAGGATCGCTTGGAAAGTGATAGGACGGTGCAAAGCCCGAGGCAATTTTTACAGTGTGGCTTCAGACAAGGCCACGCACTATTAAAAGCTGCCACAGGCCACAAACTGGTGTTTGCACAGCAAACCCCTTGTGCCCCTGGTAGAACGGCTCTTGAAAAAAGCTACGGTCAGAGGGAAAATAACTTTAACTTTAGTTGCTCCAAATTCAACCTCAAGGATCCGTGGCGGCTCCAGCACCCGGACACTAGGGACTTCACTTTCTATTCTAACCCGCACAATTCGTATAGCAGGATAGACTACATATTAATCACAGGTCCACACACACACCTAATAGAACATTCTGACATAGCGCCTAGGCTAGTGTCAGCCCATTCATGCATCAGCCTAAAGCTGAGCGGATGCCACAACGAAGACATCTCCCGGAGGTGGCGGTTTAACAGCGGTGTCTTATCTATCCCTGAAAACAAAAAAAAGATTGAGGAGGCCATAAGGGAATACCTTAGACACAATGATTCACCAGGGACAAGCCCCACTACCTTATGGGACGCACTCAAGGCTAACGTCAGAGGCACAATAATCTAAAATAAATCCAAAATAGGCAAAAACACAAACTTACAGCTGACCTAGCTCTAGCAGGACATCAAAGCCTAGAAACGACCCATGCCAGGGCCACTCACGATACCAAAATCCTAACGGACCTAACCAGAAAAAAGTATGAATACAATAAGATCTTGAGTGAGAGAGCTGGACTGTGGTTTAACAAATACAAGGCCATTAACATCTGCGAAGCAAATAAAGCGGAGAAGCTCCTTTCCTCCTACCTGAAACACAAGCATAACCAATTTACCATCTCATCCATCACAGATCCACAAAACAAAACCCTCACAAGACACAAGGACATCCTCAAGACCTTTCAAGAGTTCTATCAGGAACTCTATAAAAATGACCCGATCTTAGATCTGGAGGCGTGCACAAAATACCTCAACAGACTTGGCCTCCCACAGTTATCCAGTGTAGAAGCACAGAGATTAGGGCAAGAAATTAGCATCGCCAAGATTGAAATGGCGGTCAAGTCTATGATGGATAACAAAGCCCCAGGCACGGACGGGTACACAGCCACCTTTTACAGGTCCTTTCTTGAGCATCTGAAACCTAACATGAAGAGGGCGTTCATTCATTGTGCGGAAAATGGGTTGGTATCACATTCCATGCCCGAAGCCAACATAATAGTCATCCCAAAGGAGGGTATGGATCAGTTGTTACCCAAGAACTACAGGCCCATATCCCTAATTAATGTGGACTGCAAAATATATGCAAAAATCCTAGCAACCAGACTAAATCTCGTCCTACCCAACTTAATAAGCAACTCCCAAGTAGGTTTCCTAAGGTCCCGAATGTCTAACGACAATACCAGACTCTTCTGCCACATACTAGAACACACAGCAAAAGTAACAGAGCCAGCTGTGGCTATCGCCCTTGATGCCGAGAAGGCCTTCGATAGAGTATCATGGACCTTCCTGGAGCAATGCATGCAATCCTTCAACTTAGGGGCTAGTTATATACGGAAGGTGATGGCACTGTATGGGGACCCAAGAGCACATATTGTCATTAATGGGTCACTCTCTGAACCACTTATGCTACAACGCGGCACTAGATATGGCTGCTCCCTGTCCCCCTCACTTTTTCTGCTGGCACTGGAGCCCCTGATCACCGACATCAAGGCAAACGCGAAAATAAAGGGGATCAATATTAACGGCGTTGAAATAAAACTGCCCGCATACGCGGACGACATTCTTATTGTAACGGAACAACCAAAGACCTCAACTGAGGCCCTGATAGACACCATGCAGATATACTCAGGACCCTCAGGATATAAGCTCAACAGGTATAAATCAGAATGCAAACCCTTGAACATCCACTGCGCTAGGGACACCTTAGGGGGTCTGGCCTGGCAAACAGGGTTCATCAAATATCTAGGGATACACTTTGGTAACGACCTCATGAGCACACTAGGCCACAATGAGAAACTGTTGCTAGAAAAAATAAAGAAACTCTTGGAGGCCTGGTCCCCGAAATTTATAACTTGGTGGGGCAGAATCGAAATGATCAAAATGATGATCACCCCAATGATCAATTACCTGATCAGCATGCTCCCACTACTACTCACAGATGACTTCCACCGTAAAGTAGATAACCTGATTACTAAATTCCTATAGCATGGAAAGAGGGCACGGATAAGCATAAAAAAACAAAACTAAGACTGGAGAAAAATCTGGGAGGGTTAAATCTAGCAGACTTTAGAACCTTCCAAACCGCATTCCTGGCAAAACAAGGGGCCTGCTGGATATCACCCCCTCACGGATACACACCGGTATGGCTTCTAGTCGCGAGAGCCATACTGAACAATCTAAACCCAATGGCGCTGTTAACAGCTAACAAACATACTCACGCCTCCAGCTCCATTTTCAAAAACACAAAAATTGTCCTACTAAGAATAGATAAGAAAATGGAGAACAGCATAAAGGTCTCGAAGCTGGAGTCACTCTGGGACAATAGCAAGACCAGATACAAGGGAAAATCCCTAGACCTTGACACATGGATGGAGAAAGGCATCTCCCACCCAGCCCAACTAGAGGAAGGGGGCTACCCCATCACGTTTGCCATACTGAAATCTGGACATAACCTAACTGACATTGAGTTCTACAACTTCCTGAAAATCAAAGCAGCCCTATCCAAAACCAAACTATCGCCTGTCATCCCGTCAATCACACAGTATATGGCAAAAATCAACAGACTAGGTCATCAGGTATCACACCTCTACAAACTTCTACGCCCACACTCCACCAAATTTAATGATAAGGCAACTAACTATTGGGTAAAACAAGGCAATATCTCACTTAATTAGCAAGAACTGACTATGTTTTGGACCTCTTCCTCACGTAACAAAATCTCCTCGGTACTATCACAAACAAAATTCTGGCTACTCCACAAGGCTTTCTGGACCCCCGCCCGAATATTCTTACTAGGCCTAAAGGAAGATGATCTATGCTGGAACTGTAGAAAGGTAAAGGGGGATCTAGCACATCTGATATATTACTGCCCAGCACTCAAAACGTTCTGGCAGAAAATCTTTGATTTCATAAATACAGCACTGGGGTGCACACTAACACCTGAATTTTCCTCCCTCGCCACAGCATTCATGACCACAGGACTAAGATCAGTACATGACAAACACCTACTAGACCTCCTTCTGACTCCGGCAGTAAAAATGGTCCTGTCCAACTGGAAGGACACAACTAAGACTTCATACAAAGGCTGGGTCAACTGGGTGACGTACCTCAGAGGCGCGGATAACATTGCCCTTCAAAACTCACCCTGGAGGTCAGCAACCAGGGGGATGTGGAAGTCACTCGACACGTATCTAGACTCCAACGAACCCCCGTGAGGCCACTCCGACTCCCTCCTCCCCTCCCCCCGGGGGCGAGCGAGCTAGAAGGTTGCCACCATGGGCCGAAGGGGCTTCGAGGGGCCTCACAGGACAGGTAATCGTGCCACAGACTAACTAGTGGGGTGTCAGCTTTGACACATGGCTATAAACCCAAATTAGGCTCACTGCTATAAAACCTCTCGTATCCTCTTTTCACCCCTTTCTTTCCTGTTTCTCTCTTTCTATCATTCTTTGCCTAATTTCCCAGCAAGTCAATGTAGAGGGGATTAGCTAAACATATATCTCAAAGTACCTGTAATTACTGCAACACAAACTAAGTTTGCCTAATCTCGTAACAGAAATGCTAATGTACTTGTTTATAAAATTAATAAAATACTTTGAAATTAAAAAAAAAACTTTAGTTGCTCTAAGCAAAATAATCCAGCCTGAGATTTAAACATGCAATTATTGTGAAATGTGGTTCAAAAAATTAAATGTACTTTTCAATGACTGTAAACGCTACTCCAACAAAGGTAATTTCCGATTATACCCTTGGTTACACCTACGAAAAGAAATCCTTGAGCCGAGTTTACTTCCCATACTGCTCTCAGCATAAACAACATTCCTCTGTGTGTTCTTCTCTCAGTCCAGTGCCCTTTATAGTCAGTTTTACTTTCTACTTCGGGGCTTTGATTCCTGACCTAACTCAGTGGAGCATATATTTTTCTCAGAATTTATGTCAATAATTCCTCAGCACTCCTCACTCTTAAGGCGTGCTTTACTACGACTCACCTCTGGGAGCAGTCCCACCTCCGGGGTTGTACATTGGCAGTTGAGTTAAAGTGCTGGTGTAACACCACCTCTTTGGCGTTAGGGCAGAGGGCGTTAACTTAAGATGGCAACCTTACATACACTTACCAAGTTAGTACTTTACCAATTCATTCTAAATTTTTTTAACTCTGATCTAAACAGCAGATGGTGTCTGACTTCGTACTTTTGTGAGAAACTAAGTGGTCTAGTAAGTGCTATTGTGTTACATAACAAACCTCAGCCTTCGAGACATGTAAAGTTATTTGAATTTTATCTTTTTAGCACCTCCGCTACTCACACTGAGGGCCTTATTTGCACACAAAAATGACGCAGTGTGGTGCCACAAGCTATTTTGCGGCCTGAGCTGCATCATTTTAAAAGCACAGAGATGCATCGTATTGACAACAATATGATTACATTTGTGTGCTTTCCCCTTTGCAGTTGCACAATTGGCTGCCATTTGCCAGCACTGGCACCCTTGTGTCATGTTGCAAGGGTGTCTGCGTTGCGGAGACAATTGTTTTTGTGCAGAAAGGGACACCTTCCTGCACAAAAACAATCATTGCTGTCATTTTTTTCTTTCTATGAGTGCTGCAAGGAGAAATTAAAGTGTTTCTCCCCATTGCGCCACTCCTCAGAAGGCATAGGATTCTGACGCATTCCCAGCTTTACAAAACTTTGTAAATCTGGGAACGTGTTAGGTTCCATGAATTTTTCGTGGGAACACCCACAGCAACACCCATGAAACGCCATGATGAAAGGGTTCCATATTTGCAAGGCCATGAAAAATCACTCAGGATGACTTTACGTGGACTAGTAAATATTGTCAGGCACACTGTGCCGCCGGTGCGTCAAATAAAGTGACACACTGGTGGCGCAATGGGCTTGTAAATGAGGCCCTTAATATTTACACTTGGGCATGAAAGACCTTTGCCGTTTTTCCATCTCCAGGTAAATATTACACCCACAGACGGGTGTGTTGGGCAATCACACTCCTTAATGTTTCATATAACTTCTTGTAACCTAGTTAAACACTTTAAACATTGTAAAAGACTCTTTACTTTCTTAATTCATTATGAGTGCAATCATCAATAACGTGGAAGGCATTTGATATGTGGTAAATTCTTTGTGAGAAAATATGCATTTACACTCACTGTTCCCTGCAGAGACGACACTGTATTAGCTGGAACAGAGAGAATAATTTTGTTATTCGGTTTTTACCTTATAGGCACCAAATACGTACTTTCAGTACATCTGAAGTTAGGGAAAGGAGCGATACCTCAGAGTAAAGAATGTTTTTTTTTCTTGAGGAATCACACTCTTAACATCCAGTACTCTACACAGTTTGCTGTGAGTTTAGCGTCTTTCTTAACTACGTTTGAACTATTTTATACATCATAAGTCATCATAATTTGCTCTATCAGCAACTTGTTTCCTTTTTCTTGACATGTTTCACCCAACATCTTGAAGGGACCAGCCTCCATCAGGGCACAATTATGAACCTTCTCTATTGGCCTGTGAAGACCTCAGTGAAGAGCAATGCAACAGATCCTTCCCCATTCATCTAATGTACAAATGAGCATGGTGCTGCCTTAATCAGAACTCATTTCTCTTGAGTGCATTATTCAACTCGATGCAGAAGGCATCCCTCAAGGAAGATGATGCAAGACGCAAATATTGAACTAGCGATAAATTTAAAAAAAAGTGTGTAATTTCTATTTAAATTACAATATAAAGGTGTTTTTTCTAGTTGACAGAACTCCAAATTCCATCTGGTTTCCTGACACTCACATATGCCTTCTAATCAACATAGGTTCTGATCCTGCCCTAAGGGAGAATGAGGTCACTCATTCCCCCTTCATGCAGACAATCATTTAATTCATTCCAGATTGTCTTCATCCTGGCATCTTGGAAAATGCCACATTTTGAGGATACTGTGCCTAAGGAGCTGGAGCCAATCCAGTCTCTAAAAGAATAAACTTGTACCTCTAATGCAGCACTGTCACCTTTGAGGAAGCAGCAGCTTCAGGAGTATTTCATGTAGCAAACCAAAAGAAACCCCCTTCTTCACTAACTGAGGAAGTGGCTGAACTGAATCCCACAATGGGAGACCTCTGGTGGCCGTCTGCCCTTTAGCAAAGGTTGTATGCTGGAACCCTCAGAGTCTGGAACTCTGGATCTGTGCAGCCTCTCTTCTCTCCTCACAGCAACTGACATACATATAATCTACCTCAATGGTACAGGAGTGCTCTGACTGACCATCCCATCAGCTCACAGTGATGAGCCTAAGCATTGGAACACTGACTGTAAACACTGAATGACAAATCCCACCTACATAGATAATGCACCCTGATATATTCTGTCAATATCACAAATTGAATATATCTAGAACATATCCCTAAGGGTGTGGACGGCTATGTCATCAGGCCAGAGGGAAACAAACCACAGTGCTTTTATTATTATCACACATCCCAAAGCAACATTTGGCCTTGGTTTATTTCGGGTGATGCAGGTTTACTTGAGGGAGCAGTTTGTATTTCTTTATGGACGGGCTCCTTCTACTGATTGCAATTTGCTGATAATATGAGTGTACACTAGGCTGCATTATCAAAACAGGGAAATGTCTTCAAGATGCAGAAAAGGCCTCCCTTGGACCCAGATGATCTAGCTGCCCATCACCCACATACATTTCAATGGCAAAATCATGGCGATCTCCTCCCTAGTAGCTATGTCCCAGTTACACTGATTCTTCCCGAATGCATGTGGAAGTTGAAGTTTTAAAGATGTTCAATTGTAATTCAGTTGATCAAACACTCTACTGCACCTGTGGCTAGGGTCAGGCTCTACAAATGAAAGAACAGTATCCATTCAATTACAAAATCAGATCAGCACCAATGGCTTCCTACCAAGTCTGTCAATCTGGTTTCAGATCACGCCTCAGTGTAGAAACTACAACCTTTCAGATAATTGATGACTGTGGTCATTTCTCCATGAGTCGCATGGCAGTCAGGGTTCACTGGCCCACATTGTATGAATCAGGGCCATTCACCACTGGCGCCCTGGGGATTAGCCTTAGTGTTGAAACCAAAAGTGAGCACCAAGGACACACCTTTAGCACTTGACCCACAGTCGAGCTGAGCTGTCCAAGGCTTACTCAGGGAGGTGGCGTGAGGAGAGAGGCTGAGAATTCAACCAGACACCCAGTACATTCCAATAACTCAATGTCCAACCAATGCCTGTTCTTTACAAAGAAGAATTGTACTCAATTCACACACACCATAATACTGAAAACATGCAGTCTTGATGGTTGACAGAAGAACATGGTTGCAGGTGACCGGCAGAGTGGCTGGCAAGCTGCTCTCCATAGCAGACAACAGGTGGAAAGGCCTTCCCTGCTGCTATAATAATTTAGTGCAATGAGCTGACAATAGGCATGCTTGATAAAGAGGATGCCCATGGTTGTCCAGCTGGACCGCGGAGCCCCTCTCTAGGTCTTAGTCCATGTCAAAAAGGATGCCTTCAGTGCACATCCATGTTTTATCTGTTTGCAGAGGAAAGGGTCAAAAAGCTATAGCTTGCTATGGCAGTGGTGCACGCTCTCCAGTGCCTACAGGGGATCTTTCTCTGTCCCAGTGCTTAGTTTTATCCAGTGGGAGCCACCGATTTTTGGGGATCAGCACTTAACGGAGAGCAAGGAGACACAGCAGCAAGGGTGCTAGCCGCTGCACTCTGGACTCATCAGGTATAGATAGCAGGAGGCTCAGGGGAGGAGCACAGATGTAGGGAGGGAGAGAGCCACGTGCAAGGAACTCGATCAGATGCAAGAAGTCAGGCAACCACCAATGAAGGGAAGGCAGAAATGGGACTTGAAAAGGGGAAGACCAGGAAAACCAGCAGACACAAGACAGGATGCAGGAAAGCCAGGATCAGATCGGAGCCAAGAGAGGGAAAAGTCCAGAAGGCAGGTCTAAGAGGTCAGAAAGGCCATAGGATTCAAGAATCAACATAAAAAATAGAGCACCTCTGTAAGGACCTGATTGGGGCAGGGTTTGGAGACAGAAAGGACTACATGGACCATTATGCATTAGAACAGTGGTGCGCAAACCTGGACTGGACTATTAAGTGTATCTGGCAATGCGAGGTGTAGAAGTGTATAAAATCATATTCAGGGACAAAAAGGCCAGAAGGCCTTTATAAGCACCACTTAGTGCCCGAATGGTAAACTCCAGGACATACCTCCTCCCTCCCAAAGGGTCTCACCTGGGTGTACAAGGAAGCGTCTAAACAACAAAATAAAGTCCAAATATGTTAACAAAGTTGAATGGTTCAGGCAGTTGTATTTTGGAACACGAACGTGGAAGATGTTGATTAACAAAATTAAATGAAATGAAATAAAGGTTTTATAAAGCGCGTGTATGCTGAGGCGTATTAGCGCTGGAGCTGTCAGAACCTGAGCAGAAGAGGCGAACAGAAGTTAAAAGTTGGGGGTGAACAGCCATGTTTTCAGCGTCTTTCTGAACAATTGTCTGTTGGTTTGGCTTTTCAGAGTAACTAGAACCCTTTTCTTTTCCGAATGCCAGAAATCAGTAATGTCCCTGATGACATGAGGAACCTTTCCATCTGAGTTTTTACTATCACTGAAACCACAGACTGTGGTCAGGGTGACCAACATATTTTCACAAAGGTTGTTTTCAAGAAGTGTTACCAGAGTCTGAGAACAAGCACTTGCAGTTCCAGGACTGTGTTTCAGAAAGTTTACAACCACTGGAGTCAGAGGATTCTTGATGGCCAGACTGTCCTCCAGTAAGCTCACAGAAGTCAGAGTGAAGTACTTCTCTGTTCCAGGTTGCTGTTGAGAATGGGGACATGTATAGGAACAGATGCCTTCAGGGTGCAGAGTTTCCCATCACATGGGGTCTCGAGAAATGTCCATGAGGGAGAGTTCTAATGATACTTTTTGGACATAACATATATCAATGAGAGAACGAATGAATAGGGCATTCAATTATGAGTGCTCTAATAGATGACTCACCTTAGTATCATCATAGTAAACTGATATTGCAAAAGAGAGAAAATGTGAGCAGAAGACAAGTGTATTGAAATGTTAGATGGGTAAAAATAGGTAAATTAATCACCGCTGATGCTCAATCAATCAATCAGTTGATTTGGAGAGGTCTTCTTGATACCAGTGAGGGTATCCAGGTGCAGGTAGGGTCCAGTTGATTAGCTGAATAGCCAGATCTTCAGGGACTGTTGGAACTCTGGAAGAGATCGGCAGGTCAGTAGATGAAAGGGTAGCTTGTTTCATGTCTCCACTGCTAGGTAGGAGGAGCGACCTCCGCATCTGAACATCAGATGCGGGGGTGAGGGTTAGAGGAAGAGACATGGAGCAGAGGTGCCTGGTGGACTAATGGAAGTTCAGGCAGTGTTTCAAGTAGGTGTGTCTGCAGTTGTGTAGGGCCTTAGATGCATGGCTCAGGAGCTTGAACTGGCATATTTTCTGTACATGGAGCCACTGGAGTTCCCTGTAGAAGGGGGTGATGTGGTTTCATCTAGGGAGATCCAGGACGAGTCTGGCTGCAGCATTTTGTGTGGTCAGAGGAGGAAGTGATCTGCGATCCATGCGTAGAGAACGTTGTCGCAGTCCAGTCAGTTGTAGATGAGGGCCTGGGTGATCGTGCGTCTTGAGCTTTGGGGTAGCCATTTGAATATCTTAAGGAGCATGCGGAGGATGAAGAAGAAGGAGAAGTAGACGGAGTTGACCTGTGTCATCATGGTTAGCTTGTTGTCCAGAATGATGCCTAGTTTCCTAGCGTGATCAGTGGGGGTAGGAGTAGGTCCGAGTTCTGAGGGCCACCAGGATGCATCCCATGGGAAGCTTTTGTTTCTGAAAATCAATACCTCTGTCTTGTCCGTGTTGAGATTCAGGCAGTTGCCCTTAAATCAGTTGCTGGCATCTGATATGAAAATGTGGTTTTGGTGTTGGTGGTGTCTTTGGAGAGGGAGAGGATTAGTTGTGTGTCGTATCATCGGCTAGGATATGATGTTGAGTCCATAAGTTTTGGTGATGCTAGCCTGAAGTGTCATATAAGTGTTGGAGAGGGTGGTGCTGAGGGAGGATCCTTAGGGCACTCCACAGATGATTTCCTTGAGTTCGGAGATTAGAGGGGAAGGTGGACTTTTTTGGTTCTTTCATTGAGGAAAGAGGTGATCCATCCGACAGTGGCTCCTTGAATGTCTATGTAGTGCAGCCTAGTGATGAGTGTGCGGTGGGAGACCATATCGAAGGCTGCCAAGAGTACTGGGAGGATCAGAGCCATAGTATCTCTTCAGTTTTACTTTGAATTAACTCATTATTTGTACTACCATACTTAGTCTACCCCATCAATTTCTCATGAGAATCAACATAGTTCCCAATGGTTTCTTTTTCATGCAAACATATTTCACAAGAAATTAGTGTCTACAATTATATACAATTCTAACACATTCATCTCTTTTTCAATATCAAAATAATTTTACTCATGAAGACTCTATACTATTTCAGATAGCTCTTCACATTTATTCAGTACCTAAATCATTCTGGACAGGGAGAAGCAAATCTCACAGAACCATCAATTCATGTAAAGGTCATATGAATTACATTGTATACATCTGCTTCATATATTAAGCTAGTCTTCTATAATGTCTCATTGATTTTTCACTGTGAAGTAAAAGTTTTCCCTTTGGACTTTCTCACATCAATAATAATCTTTTTTATCCTTTTTTATTCTTTTTTCTTTCTCGATTAGTTGGAAATATGTCTTTCCTGGTCTGATCCTCCCACAGCAATGAGTAATATCATGAATGAATTTGTTGCCAATAGGGGAATTTTGATCTAAAGAAATGTTTTTTAATCTGTAGACTTGAGGTCTTCAAAAATGTTCACTTATAATTTTTGAGAATAGATGCTGCTTTTAATTGATCATTTCTGTAATTTGACTATGTATTGTATGCACTTTTATTGTTAGGTATTGTTAGAAGTACGATTTACGGAAGGAAGGACCTCAATTACCTGTCCTGAAGAAGGTGGCTCTATAATCTTGTCCACCGAAACGCGTCGACGCCTGATACCCGAGTTGTATTTGTCCTGGGACCAATTACCAAATATTAGGGTTTAGTGAGCTTAGTGGTACTGGTCCTAAGGGAACACAAACCAACAATATTGAAGCACAATTGGGGTGCTTTTATCACAAAATGTTTCCTTCCAACTAATTTGTGTGATTTAGATTTGTGAGGTATATTGCTGTTTTTTTAAGTAAATCTGTGTATACATTTGTATGAAGAAATTGGTTTTTATAAATAGAACTTTTTATGTATTGATTTATTCTGTATGTATCTATGATGCGCACTTCCTTTTTATTTTAAAATTTGTTTTAATAAAACATGTATTGATTAACTAAATTTCCTTTATGTATGCCCTTTGTTTAATTACATTGCTGTGTATTGGATCACCCTTGCGACACTCTATCGGAAAGATTGATTTTCACTCACTCATTGGCTTTTATTGTGTATACTGTTAGGGAGTTCTGTACCTCTTATGGCCACTGGTTTGGCTTTGGTAGAAATTTTCTTAAGCTATATCCCTCTTTTGACATGACACCTGAGTAGTGCCTCTATTATTGATGTGAGAAAGTCCAAAGGGAAAACTTTTACTTCACATTATATTTTGGTGCTCTGTTCCTTTGGACGTTATTGAGCCCCTCTCCTTGTTTTTACGAGTCATTGATTTTTCATACAAATTTTCGGCAGGACTCAACTTCATGCCTTCATCAGGATGTTCAAAAACCTTCTGGCCACTACTGAAATTAATTATAACTTCTTTCCTGTAGTCTTCTGTTTCACAGGACGGGTTGTCACTTCTTGAGTCAAACTTTCACATTCAAACTTCTTTTATCGCTCTATCGAATCTTCCCATTCACAAGATATATAATTTTTTCAATTCTATGGTATTACCCAGAGGTGAGGATTATGCATTACCTTCTCTTTATTTCTTTGTTAGCAGCACTTTAAAATTTGCTACAAATAATAAAGCTGCACAAACCCTCAAAAAATGACAATTCTCAAAACCCGGAAATGACATTCACAACACTTTATAACCATCCACCAATCATTAGTTAAAAGTCCTTATTACGTTGTTAATAAGCCTCTAATCAATTATCTTTCCTTTGTGCTCCATAAATTGGCAGTTATGTGCTAATTGAGGTTTTCTTTTTATGTGATTGATTTCTTGGGCTTTGCTTATGTATTACTTATTTCAGTCTGCACTTATCCTGTTGTCTTCAAATCTGCCACTTCAAAACTATGCATGGCCTGTCAAAACTGCGGGGGAGTGCATGTGCTGAAATACAACTTTTTTGCCGGGTGCCAGCAGTGCCAGGGTCAAGCAGTGGTGCACTGCCTCCTTCACTAGACCGATTTGGCCAGCATTGGAATCAGAGTGTGGGAGAGCAACTATGAGCTTGATGGGCTGGATGCAGTTGACCATGACGGAAGATCTATCGCTTCAATCGAATACTGCCAGACGATGCTGCCCTACCCAATTGCTGAGCTTGCTTTCTTTATCATCTGTGGTGGTCTCCGTTTTCAAAGGCAATGCATGTGTGTTGCCGAAGTGGGCCAGCTACAGAGGAATCTTCTGTCATCCTAACCTTTCTGTGCTTACCCCCTCCCTCAAATTCCCCCTTGTTACACCCCATGGGATCCGTAATTAAGCAGCATACTCCAAGCTCATTGGGAAACAAGAAAATAGGCTTTTGCCTAGTATTTTCCTCGGGCTGTATTTGTTGGTGCTCCAAGGTGGTAGAGTCCAGGGGCACTAGTTCTTGGATCTTGACACAACATTGTTGTTTCTTACCTACTGAATACCACTCAAATCCTCTATGATGAGGTAGAAGAAGAAGGGTTTTCTAGTCATCTGATGAAAACCCTCCCTGAAGCCATAGATTGTTCAGACAAAAATATGCTGTCAGAGGCCCTGCAGCTCATGGAAAGGAAATTACTTATATGGGTGGCTGGTAACCCAGTAACCCTTTCTGTGGGAAAGACCCTTTCAAGGTCCCTGAGACATCTGAACCCTAGAGCAAGCAGGCTATTCGGCGCCTCTAATGGGTAAAGGAAAAAAGAAAAAAGGATGACCTTACCAGAGGGATGTTTTGAGTATCTTAAGAACGTCTTCTTGAAAAAGACACATACCCTCAAGAAAAGCTGCCAGCAAGTGTTGAGAGAGGCAGAACCCCACTTTGGTAGCAGAGGCAACAGTGACGGATATTTCCTAGAATAAAATGCCTCAGATGAGGAACAGTGACCCAATCAGCCCCGGTGCCTGTCTTCAGGAACCAAGCAACCAAAGGGGTCAGGCCCATAACAGGCCCCTGACAACGGCTGTGCTATATTGGAGATGGAGGATCTATACCATCCAATATCGTCAGAGTGGGTACCGGTGGAAAGTGTAGCATACTTTGTGGCCAATATAGTCTACAAGCCCTTTGACAAGCAGTTCAAGGAATGCCTAATGACTGAGTCCTTCCCATTCCCTACAGGGCAAGGTAGCCATGCCACCCAAAATAGCTGGCAATATGGCCACTTTTCTATCAACATGTGCCAAAGACCTTAAGAAGGGTACAGATAGATCTTGTAACTCCTGCCAGCATAAACTGCTGGATGTTGTAGGCCTGCTCATCAACATTCTGGACATGACAGAGAAGACCAAGGCATCAGGTTCCGTGGTTCCACTTGTAAGTCATTTGGGCTTCCTCAGCAGATGCTTTGCTTTCTGTGGAATGACAATAGTGGCCTGTTCACAGAGCAGAAACACTCCCTCTTGATCAAAGTGGACACTAAGCTGGGAGAGTTGACCACCTCCAAAGCTGGAGCAGTGGCCAAGGGGGTGCTCTTCAGAGAGTCCTTTTTTAAAAGAGTTAAGCAAATTTGCTTCATCCTTATCCCTGGATCGAGCACAATCCTTGAGCAGGAAGGTCTTTGGATTCAAGATTTTTGTTGGGCCAGGCCAAGTGGGAATTGGGTTAGACAGGATAGAGTACAACTAGCCGCTTTAACTTCCACACCTCCCAGAAGAACTAAACCTTCAGACAAGGTGGACAAAGACCTAAAAAGGTATGAGAGAGTCTTCCCCTCCAAAGGCGGCCTCAGCAAGGGGTTTGCAGAAGCTTTAAAGGCTCCAGCTCTCAGAAAGTACTCAAGTAAGAAGTAATAATTTTCCCTCCTAAAACTGGGTAAAAGATTACAGATTTCCCTCCTGCTTGGCAGACCCTAACGACAAATACATGGGTACTGCAAAAAATAGCAGCTCGTAGATCAAAAGATGGCAGCTGGTGGCCAAGGGAGCTATTGTGAGAACTCCTCTCTATTCTAAGTGGTTTGTAAGCAACCTGATCTGGGTTGAAAAAGAATGGCAAGGGATTCCACCCAGTTATTCATCTCAGAGAGTTTAACATATGGTTGGCTTACCGACACTCTAAAATGGAGGGGAGTTAGCTCTTACGGATGCCCTTCATCCAGGAGACTGGATGGTCAGCCTCGACCTGAATGATGCCTATTTGACATTGCTCATTCCCCCCCCCCCTTCTGTCACTTTCTGCAATTCCAGTGGCAGTTCAAGGATTTTGAGTTTAAGGGCCTCCCCTTTCTGCACCATTTATTGTCCTGGCCTCCAACTAAGTACTTATGCTCAGGTGACAATGCTGTTATGCCTGGTCTTTTGCTCTTTTGCAGAAAAGTATCGGCTGTATGAGCACTGGACTGGTCCGCCAGGATGTTTACTCCTGTTGGGATAACTTTCACCATTGCTAAGTGATTAAGTCCAGTGACCTATTTTTTACCCTGCCATTCCCGAATCTCCCAAATTGGACATAGTACATTGTTGTAGAGTGCATGAAAACATGAAGGTGGAAATTAGACCAATCGTTTTAAAACAGATGCTGATCTCAATCAGGAATCCTTTTGTGGCAGTTTCGTGCCATGCCAAAACCAGGGGAGTTAGAGGGGTTGTGTCAGAAGCAGGGATGACACTTCCCGATTTGTGGTTCATTTGGTCAGGGGTGTTCACCTCTTGAAGACATCGTGAATTTGGCAGATTGGACCACATACCCCTTCAAACAATTCTAAATCAAGTCAATGTTGAGAATGACTTCCTTAGTAGTGGACAAACTTTGAACTTGCATAATCGTGGCCTTGAGTACCGACTTAAATGTAAATTGTCCTAGCTTTAGTAAATAAAGTCTTCACGTCTATGAAGAACACTGAGGCAAGGCTTGATGCACTTGTCAACAAATTGTTTTTACCTCCCATGCAGCAGGCAAATATGTATGTATTTGGTTTCATATATAGGATATTTATGGTATATTCATTTTTGCAATTAAATGGTTTTGTAATGTTTGATAGTTGACGTTACAGTGAGAATACTTCTTTTCCTCTTGGAATGTTATGTCTTTATTTATCTCCTGCTACTCTGAGAAGACCTAACTAGAAACATGAGCGATTCATTGAATGGAGCTAGAGTGAACATGAGATTGCATGAAGAGAAGAGGATGGACTACATACTTAATGGAGATAGAATAGGGTCTGTGATCTGTTTTTGGTGAATGGTTATGAAGTGTTTTTGATAGTGTTTCCTGGTTTTGGGAAACCTAGTTTTTTAATGATTGTTGAAAATATAACCTGTGTATCAGCTTTTAAAGTTGGAGTAGAAATAAAGAATCTTTAGATATAGTACTAACCTCAGAATTGATGGAACAGGGTTTTCGCGAAGTAAAACCTGCTTGGATTGAACCCTCAGTAACATTTACTAACGGTGTGCAGTGAAATTATGTACTGAAATAGGTCGTAAACGCTTTTTGACAAAACTAAAATAAAAGACTAAGGCTGCTTTTAAATGCACGTTAATAATGTTTGCTAGGAAAATAATATTTAACATGGGTTGCGCATGGATAGATGCAGAATTGGGTTGGTGCGTAGTGGAAAGGTTTTACAAGTGAATAATATTGCCTGTGTCTGTTTTCCATAGAAGCATGATTTTGTACTCTGCATGGAAGTTTGGGGGTTAATTGAAAAGAAGACCAAAAGTTTGAAAATAAAAAGTTTGAAAGCGAAGAGGAAGGTGGACAGAGATTTGTCCTTCAAGAATCCTGAGTGCCTGCCAAGAACTTTGCATGAAAAACGATTGATTCATCAAGAGGAATAAACGCTTCCTCTGGAAAGGCAGGAGTGGCACAAAGTTTGCTACATAACTGGCAAGAAGGGAAGAGAACATTTTGATAGCGGCTTGAATTATATTTCCCGGGGTGGAAGCTGAAGTGTTGAATAAATAAAACAATGGGACATTTAGTGAGTTGATCATGCCAAGAGTGGTCTGACAGTACACCCCTTTCCTTAACAAATCAAGTGTAGAATAACTCTTCGTTAGATACAAGTGTGGGTTGGACTTTTGTGTTCTTAGGGTATAATTGAGGTGCCTAGTGGGAGGGGTTTAGGTTGTTCTAGGTTCTGACTGCAGGGAGATCATCGTTGTCGTCGGTTTGCTGTTCTGTCACTTGTCTGCTGATTCCTGACTTAGTCTTTGCAACCTCAAATCCTCTTGAGGGTCTTGCTGCTCTCATGGCCAGAGAGTAGATTTCCTTTCTTATTTGGGTTAATATAAAATAAAATCTAAATTTGCATAATCATTTTATTTTCTCTTTGATACTTTTGTCTCTTCGCCTATGCACTCCTTTATGCATTGTCATTGATATGAATTTGTCATTTTCTCTTCTAATGTTGTTTGCCTAGTGACAATTTATGATTGTACTGTATTTTGGTACTGATGAGCCTTATTTATATTATTTGGGTAAACATTTATAGATATATAAATGAGTCTGTCACTTATTAGAGGTGTATATTAGTTTTATTGTAAGTCCTACGTATTAGTTTGCCAAACCCTGTCAAATTTCAAAGATTGCTTCGCCATAATTTGGTAATCAAAAAATGAAGATACAATTAGGTTATTGGTAAATTGGTATAATTTGGAATTACACTAACCCAGCGTGAAGGGACTTGGTGGGTAATGAAATTGGGCCTTGTCTGCAAAAATATATTAGTCCCAGAACGTTGGATCAGTTTCCTTAATGGAATTGAATCTTTGTTATAAAAGCTGGGAAATGGGGAGGGCGTTGCTTGCAGCCACGGATGATGGCTGTTTCCTAAGCAAGCTGTGTTAGCAGTCAGTGTGTGAACCCGCATATCCGTTATAATCCGGGGTCCATCAGAGCACCCAAGCGGACCAAACGCAACCGGAGTGTGGCAGCGATCCACGGCGGCGAGTTGCAGCTGTGTAGCGGAGCTGTAGGCGCAGAAATGATGTGCGGAGGTCTGCAACTGGAAGAAACGATGTGAGGAGGTCTGCGACTGGGAGAGATTAAAATAGCGCCCGCCTGGGGCCTGTGAGTGGCGGTCACTGATCCTTCTCTTCACAGCCAGTGGCGGGTAGCAGAGCCGGAGCGGATTTCCCCCAGGGGTGTTCTTCGAGGCATGAGGGCTGTGGAGGGGTTGTCAGAGACGCGCTGATCCGCGCGAAGCCCTGGTACTGTATGATCCAAATCGCGGCTGCCATCTTCTATGACAGAGGCGGAGAGATCCGGCGGATTCTGGATCTCTCCCAGTAAAGTGTCAGTGTGGTTGTGGGAGCGGCCACCGCATCAGTGGCAGCGGCTCCAGCCTGTGGCCCTACGCTCCCTGGAATTACAAGCGAGTCTGCGGTGGTGCGCGACCCCTCCCCCAGCGGCCATACGGGGCTCAGAGAGGCAATGGCTGCCCCGAGGGTTCAACGGTATGGCTAGGGGTGCGCACCAGTTTCCCACACTGCATCTGGGGTTCTGGAGAGAGGTGCGTGAGCTCCCCAGCTATGGCAGTGGGCTGAAGACACACACAGAGTTACTTCAGCTGCACCGATCAGTCTGCTGGGTGCAGTCACGTCAATCTACCAGCCTGCTAGGACCCATTCTTGAAGTGTGACCCAGAGCTGCGGTAGTGGGCCCAGCTGCTGTACGGGCCCCTACCTTGGACCCCGGTGTGACGCTCCTGAACTGGCAGAAGGGGGGAGTGGCCGCAGCATACAGTATCAAGCAGATACACCTGGTCATGGCCGTAACCTGGAAGCTCTAGGGGGTAACCCACGGCGTAGCTCACAGTCCCTACGATCCCCGACAAGGCCCTTTCAGCTATTGGATTACTGTTGTAACACAACTCTCTCTCCGTCATGGGCCGGATCAAGTCAGTAGGCCCTAGTCAGACCAACCAAATCGTTAAATACACCGTTACCATGGGTCGAGACAAGGAGATGATGGGGGGTGGCCTGCTGGATGACCCCAAGGACAGCGGCCCGGACCCATCTTTGAAAGACATCATGAGGGCCATCAGGGATTTTCAGGGTACCCTAGAGCCTAAATTAGACTCTGTGACTGAGGAAGTGAACCTCCTGCATGCAGACTTCAGGAAAATGTCAGAGAAGGTCTCTGCGGCTGAGACTGGGAATGGGGGCCTTCAGTCTAAGACCAAAAGGCTGGAAGAGTAAGTCGCTACCCTCACAAAAAACCAAGCGGATATTTATGCGCGGCTGGTGGACCAAGAAGGACGAGCTCGATGTAATAATATAAGCGTAGTAGGGGTCCCGGAGGGGATGGAAGGGCCATCAATGGACTGTTTCCTAGAGAATTTGGTGCTAAACCATCTGAAGCCCAAACGCCGGGGGGTAGGCCCCGTCCTGGAGCTCCTCCCCGTACGATCATCGCCCGCACCCTGAATTTTAGAGATAGGGATGCTATCCTGCAGGCTGCACGTATGCATGGAGATCTACAGCTGGAAAATACTACCATCCGTTTCTTTCCAGACTTCACGCTCCAGGTCCAGCGTCAACGGTGCTCCTTTGATGGAGTGAAGAAGGCCCTCAGAGACCAGGGAGTGAAGTACATGATGCTCTTCCCAGCCAGACTCAAAATCCTGGATGGCGGAAAGGTGTATTGCTTTGACGTGCCGGAAGAGGCCAGTGACTGGTTGGAGGGTTGGAGAACTCTTGGTCGCAAGGGAGGTCAGCAACACCCTGTATCCAGCCGCAATGAAGAGGATGCCGAGCTCAAAGAGGGGCGGGCTGTTGGTGGCCAGAGGCAAGAACAACGGACAGCTAAGTGATCCTGACGCAGTTCGACCATTGCTGCGTTCACTGATTGGACTCCAGTGAACCTTTCCTGCAGGCGCCTACATGTGGGGAGGTGGGCAGTGATAAATGGGGCTTTTGGATGATGAGGGCCGGCGGCCCTACAATTGTCTCGGACACTCCATGCCTTGTGGCTATTGATTGAGGTTTCTGTGTCTCAGGGGGTTGGGGAGTCCGAATGGGCTGCTACAGGGGGTGCTACTGTAACATTCGCAGTGCGGGTATGTACCCTTCGTTAGCAGATATATAATTCTTCTTGCTGACTGTAAGTCCACAGTTCCTCTTAAATATATTTTCTAGAATTATGAGGGCGACAGGCACTCTGCAAGTTTGAATGGTGGGTGGTTGGGGTCTCACCTAGCAGGGCGGCAGGGAGGAGGGAGTTGGGTTTTTGGTTTATCCTGTTTTGGGGGGTAGGGCAATATGGGGTGGTTGGGATGTTTGCTCAAGACCACAATCTTCATCAGTGCTTGGGGATTGCTCCGGGGGTCAAGATAGGGATGAGGGCTAATCCAAAAGTGTTGACATGGTTCTGTGATGATGGGTGATCCAGCTAGGATACAGGTATGGACCTGGAACGTCAATGGGCTGGGTAATAAAATTAAACGCACACTACTACTACAACATCTAAAAAGGAATGCCCCTGATGTAGTCCTGATCCAAGAATCACACCTGCGGGGGAATAGGTGTAAAGCCCTAGATCATTTTGGTTATAAAATGGTAGCTAACTCGGGGTTAACTTCTGGGTCACGAGGAGTGGGGATCCTGGTACGTAATACCCTACCACTGGTTATTTCTGGCACATGGGCGGATGATGCGGGCTGCTTTGCAGCAGTGGTGGGTAGATGAGAGGGGCGCCTATTATTATTTTGCTCATGCTATATTCCTCCTGGCCTATACTCCATGTGCTTCCCACAGTTGAGTTCTTTCCTAACGAATCTCCTATCGGGAGTACTCCTTATTGGGGGGACACAAATGCAGTCATGAATCCAGAAGTAGACCGCCCCAACACCCAGAAGGGCAGACAAGGTAAACAGGGTCTGGCAGACTTAGTCACGGCTCTGGGACTGTGCGACAGGCACATAACCCCTCGCTCAGACAGTACACTTTTCACTCGGTACGACATGGGTCCTTTTCCAGGATCGATCACTTCTTCACCCGCAATGATCAAGTAGGAGATTTCAGTGACACTAAACATATGGCACAGGGGATCTCGGATCGCTCCCCTGCTTGCGCCACCCTCAGAGGTCCGGTTGTGAACAGGGCAATCTTCCCGTGGATAGATCCCTGGCGCCTTCTGGATCCGACAATAGGGGAGAAACTGCGTGAGGGGTCCAGGCTGTACGTCGAGGAGAACCAGGGGTCGGTGGAGTCCCATGTTACTGTGTGGGAGGCCTATAAGATGGTACTGTGGGGTTTAGCTCAGTCGCTCATAGGGGTGCAGAAAAAGGAGGAATCCGGCAGCTAAAGCGGGAAATTGTGCAGCTAGAGAGGGATAGTGCAACTGCCTCCTCTGTGGAAATGCGCCACAGATTGACGCTGAAACGAAAAGATCTGAGGACCCTGGCTGAGGGTGAGGCTCGAGCCTATGCGCTGGCCACGCAACACCGGATTTATGATGTGGGTGATGAGGCATTGAAATTACTAGCGTGGCTGGAACGTCGCTATAGGGATCGCTTGTGGGTGTCTGAGGTGAGGGATGCAACGGGCTCTCCCTGCTCGACAAACATGGATATAGCAGAGGCCTTTGTGGCACATTTTGAGCGAGTGTACTCTCCAGTGAGTACTAGGACCGAGAATGATTATGCGGAATTCCTGCTCGACTTCGCACTTCACACGTTATCTGAAGACATGAGTGAACGGCTTGAAGCAAACTTTACGGAGGAGGAGATCGGTAATGCTCTTAATTCCTTGCAGTTGGGGAAAGTATCGGGGCCTAACTGGCTTCCCATAGAGATCTATAAAAGACATGCCACAATCATAACAGCCCCCCTCCTCCAGATGTTTAATGAGGCACGCGAGTCCGGGAGGCTTCCCCCTGATCAGAGAGAAGCCATGATTGTAGTGATTCACAAAGCAGGGAAGCCGGCGGATCAGTGTGCTTCGTACAGACCGATATCTTTACTGAATGTGGAGGCCAAGGTTCTCGCCAAAGTACTGGCGGATCGGGTGTTGTCAGTTATTACAAAATTGGTACATGTAGACCAATCTGGGTTTATGCCCCTCAGAAGCACCCACCATAATCAACGGGCGCCTCTTTGGGGTGCTCTACATGACTGAGGATGTTGGGGATACTCAAACGGCATTGATGGCGCTGGACGCTTCAATGGCCTTTGACAGTATTTAATGGCCTTATTGGTTCATGGTACTTCAGAGGTTTGGTTTCGGTCCGAGCTTATGTAGTTGGGTGCGGCTCCTTTACAAACAGCCGATGGCCCGGGTGCGGGTCAATGGGCAGTATCAAGGGCCTTCTCCCCGCGGAGAGGAACCTGGAAGGGATGCCCCCGGTCTCCTCTCCTATTAGCACTCGCATTGGAACCACTAAACCACTGGAGCAGGAGGGACCCTGCGATTTGGGGCATGGCGGCGACAGATGAGTGGGAAGAGCGTATATCCCTATACGCTGATGACATCATTCTCTACCTGTCGAGACCATACCACTCGATAGCCCAGGTGCTACACCTCTTCGAGCTACCATTAACCAGTAACATAACTTTATTGTATGATTATTTAAAATCTTTTACAAAAGCGGCAGTAAGTGCAAGTTTAAAAAAAAAAAGTAATAAACTACATGAAATCTAATTAAGACAACATGTTTAAAATGCAAAAATACTATAAAATAACTAAACACACATGACTTAGTACCAAAGAGGAAAAGGGAAGAAAAAAAGCGGTCCGTTTAATAACAACGCATGCATAATTTGACATGCAGGGGGTGTGCAAAACTGTGGGTGGCATCCTGTTCCTACCAAAAATTAGTATAGACATGTATATTATGAAATATGCGGTGATAAGTAATTACAAGTGTCGGTGGTGCTTGAAGCGTAGTTTATTCAACTGTCTCTTCTCTGGCTGATCGTATGAGCATTCCAGCAGCCGCATAAAACTTTCCAATTACTGCCAACTCCATCGGGACTGTGGTGGTGTAGATATGCCTTAAGGCCTCCTTACATGATCTCACGCGTGATGTATAAGCATGGTTGTTAAATACAAGCGCCTTCGAGCTGTTCTGCAGTTATTCCGGCTATGCCATCAACTGGTCGAAATCTGTGATTTTTCCATTGTCAGGTGCTCCCCCTCGGATCCCCTCTTGCTGTTCGACCCCGGTGGTTATCGAGGGGTTTATGTCACGTGTGTCAAAAAGGATTTTTTTTATAGACATCTCGAGCCCCAGTTGACTCGCCTGAGCGCCGATGTCGGTCACTGGCGTCCCATCCCACTCTTTCTCATGGGTAGAGCAGAGCTGTTTAAGATGCTTCATTGCAGAGACTCCTATACATTCTACAGAATACACCCTATCCTGTCCCCCCCCAAGCATGTTTAAACGAATCTCGCAGGTGGCACAGACCTTTTTGTGGGACGGTGGGTCCCCAAGGATTGCATTACACAAGCTACACAGGGGAGTTTACGATGGAGGACTGGCGCTCCCAGACGTAAAACGGTATTACTGGGCCTCGCAGCTGCGGGTGAGAAATGACTGTATGGACAGTAGCGAACCTGCCTACAGGGTGGATAGGTTGGCTATGCCGAGGGGCAATTGTGAATCTCTTCTTTACGCTCGGAGACAGCAGACGACATGGCCTGAACATACTAAGGTAGTACTACAGTGTTGGAGAGAGGCAGACAAATTTTCAGGTTGGGCAGGCACACTGACCGGGAGAACACCACTGTGGCAGGGGGCGCAGCTGCAAGAGGTGACCGCTTTGACGGGATTTAAGGGGTGGCAGCTGATCGGCATCGATTATCTAGGGGATGTCTAGAAAGGGGATTCCCCCCGCTCCTTTGAGTACCTCCAAAGGGAATACGATTTGCATCCCTCGCAGAGATATTACCACATACGACTCCTACATGCCCTATGATCTCATATACCGTGTGGTACATCCATTCCGGAATATTCCCCAATGGAAGACAGGTTGTTGCTTGACCCCATAACGGAGAAACCCACATCAACAATCGACCGTAAATTAATAAATAACATGCCTCACCCCTTGGTCAAACTTCGAACAGCGTGGGCCATGGATCTTGGGAGTTTAGACGAGGAAGACTGGCAGGATGTGCTGCAGGGTCCTAGAGAGACAGCAATCCGTTCAAGGTTCACGCTGGTGCAGTTTAAAATCCTTTACCTTACTTACTACCCTCGTACACACCATATGTATGGGGAAAGTGCCAGTCGGCATCATGCGTAAGAGGTTGTCAACAGGAGGGCACCTTCTTTGATATCATATGGGAGTGTCCGGAGATCATTCCCTTTGGGACGAAGGTCAGTGACACCATGTCTAGGGTAGTGGGGAAGACGGTTCCGATGGAACCGAAGTGGCTCTTGTTGATGATAAAAGGGGACACTGATTGGTCGAGATATGTGGAAACATGGTTGGCCCTGGCTGCGGGTGTAGCGAAACAAAACATTGCAAGGGTGTGGGGGGTGCAAATACCCCCACAGTGGGAGGACTGGAGGCTGTACCTCGATTGGTGCTAAAGGGCCGAAGAGACTGTATATAAAAAGTAGGGGGTGCACTAAAAAATGAAAGAAAATGTGGGCGCCCTGGCAGAAATACAAAGAAAGTGGAGCACTCATGGAGGGGTAGTTGTGTGGAGGATCGCTGACTGTCCCTGTGGTTCCCTAACAAGCATTTTCTTGTTAACACTTGTATTCTCTCCATTGTGGTATCTAAACACTGTTTTTGTATTGGATGGTCTCATGAGCATTGTTAATAAAAAAAATTATAAATAAAAAAAAGCTGGGAAATGTTACAGTTCACTTTAATAAACATCAATATTTCATCACCTTTCCTTGACCATTCATGTTACGACTTTGAATTGACTCCAGGCCAATAATGAATGAAATATCTGCATTATTTCTCTTATCTCCCTTTTAACACACACTAATTCTTTATTTGACTCTTTTTGCTCAATTAAGATACTGTTGTAGTTTCTTTAACACCTCATGTCTCCCTGTGGTTCACTTAGGGTCCTTTGGCATTACAACTTCCATTATTTGTGTACTCCATTGCTTGTGATAGAAGAGACATCACAAAACTATTTTAAGAAAAAAGAAAGTGCCTAGATGCTTTCATTTGCTCAAATAAAACAGCCACAAAGAGGAACTTCAGTAAAGCCTAGGAACTGATGGTTATTTTTTTCTTAGGGTAAAATAATATATCTCATACAGAATTATCATAGTTTTTTACTTTGGCCATCTAATCAGGACTCTGTCTGCTTCCTCTATCCCAAGATATAAAGAATCTGACTTAGCCAGGAGTGGTAGTATCCCCGCTGCTGTGATCTGCCCTGCCCTGGAAAAATAAAAAGCTGTTTTACTTGGTGTGGTCAGAAACTGGCCTCTGATTAAGAGGGAAAGAGCGAAGACCTAGGAGTCTGAAGCCTGTGTGGAATTCCTGATGAAGAAGCAAGCAGCTTAGATGCTGGCAGGACCTTGAAGAGAACCATTCCAGAATGATAATTAAGAAATCTATTAAACATAAGAGTTGAAGTCCAACAGAAGACATTCTAGGATGAGAAGCATGGTGAGCCTGCATCCCTCTGACACATCTGTACCATCCGCACCTTTGCCATCCATGACTTTATGGGAGCCACAATTACTATTTATTGAGGCATGGATGGACTCAAGTCCTTATGATTCCATGGCTATTGCCCTGGTTGCAAACCCTTGCCTGTTTGCCAGTGGGTCCAGTGAGTGCCAAAGGCCAGGTGGGTATTACCCGTACATAATGCAGAACCTAAATGTTCTCCCCTTAAGCTGTGCCTGGTGTTCTTCTTCACAGATACCTACTGTCTAATGGCTCTATTAAGTGGACACTAGAACTTTGACTTGTCGTTGACACCTTAATACCTATAATTTTCTATGGCTGGAAATCTCAGTTCACTTTAGGTTTCTGGGCGTTTCAAATATGTTTGTAATTTCTGATATGTTAGCAGATTCACAGATCTCTGGTCTAAACCCCAATGACTGTTATTCCCTTTGCACTCCAGATCCCAGATGCTTAGAAACTAGCACCAAGGGCAGAAATGTAATAGTAGCATGTCTACAAACTTTGAAAATATGTAACTTACATGTGTGCTTCAGTGGCCAGAAAACCACAATGTGAGATCTGAGTCTAAAAGATTTTCAAGGACATCAGAGAAATCATAAGTCTTCCCACAAGGAATAACATTGGCCATCGATGTTATACAATGTTAAATAATGGCTTATATTGTTTGGTGAATGCAGCTGGAGGTCTTAACAAATTGGTGTAAGTGCCATCTGGGAGGAGTGATATGTGCACTATGCAGCTTGTAGTATGTCTGAGGTAATTAAGACGGATGGCATCTTGTTAAAGTTCGCAGTACCCCTTTAAGTCAGACTAGCTCTAGGGCAGTGGTCTTCAAACTTTTTTACTCTGAGCCCCCTAAGCAAAATGTTTTGAGGTTGGGCCCCCCTCCAAAACTTTATGGCAAGGATTGGGGGAGCGGGAGGCACATGGCTGCGTGCATGGAGCGGGCTTATGAGATGATTTCAGGATTACTTTTTCTATAGCTTATTAATGGCACTAAATATGAGACTTATAAAACAGTAAATGCATCAAACAAAAACAGATATTATCCAAATCAAACTGCTCCCCATAATTGGGGTGTTGTGAGCCACTCACACTCTTTGACCCCAATGCAACTATACCTGCCCCACTAATGATAACTGCAGTCCTCAGTAGCAGGCTCTCTCCTCGGCATCTTTTACCTCTTCCCCACCATGACGGATCATCACCTCGGTCCTAATGCTTGAAAGGAAATAAACTCCGATGCCCCTTTTTTAAAGGTAGACAGTCATAACTGTGATGCAGTGGGCCCCTCAAATCCCTGGGCCCCAGTTCTGCTGTATCTGCTTCCTTAATGATAACCAGCAGTGGCCACGTACACACTTGGTAGCAGTACCAGATTCACTAATGAATGCCCCCTTAAAAAAACAAGCATTTACAATGCAATGGTCTCGGCATTGGTAAAGTTTGAGCTATTGGCATTGCTCATGACATTATTTTTGTTTATGTTTTTGTTTTTAAAACATTTAAAGAAACGGCATTGTCATGAGCAATGCCAATAGCTCTAACTTTAACAATGCCGAGACCGTTACATTGTAAATGCTTGTTTATTTAATACAAGTTGACAGCTGGGGTGGACAGATAGACAACCAGAATATATCCTGCTGGCTGGATCCCTTTGAACCCACGGGGGTGGGGGGGCTCTAGGCGACAACATTATCTCACAGCCCGTGCCCCTGCATTCATATTACACTATCACTGTATTCTCTGAGCCCTGTCTTGTCATGTCTGCATGCTTGCAGTGTCTCAAAGCGCTTTGAAACAGCAGACAGGCAGCATACCAGCGCTACATCACAATTTGTAAACAAACAAAACAGTTCAGACACTCTTTGTCACTCCTGTTCTTTACAATGATGCCCTTATCTGTTCTAACCCAGACCCCTAACACCCAACCACACACATAGCGCCCAGAAACATTAAGAGGAGCTCAGACCACCAGTCCGGTAATAGCGCCAGAGGTGCCAGACAGCCTCCAACACTGGGGGGGTCTGAGGGTGAAGAGAAACAAAGTCACACTTTACACCATCGCAGACCGCCCATGACAATTCTACTGAAAGTTGCATCGTTCTCTTCTCTGACAACAAGGAAGTTGTGGATTCATTATGAGGATTCATATTAGAATTCTCATTAATAGTGATGGTAATCAGAAACATTCATTATGGTCCCAGCGTAAAAGCATCCTTAGATAGGTTTTTTAATATAACAAATAACCTATCTATCTCGCTTATAATATCGCCACGTCAATACGTTTCAAAGGTTTAAACACAGAGAATTATACAATTAAATAAAAAAGATTAGCTTGAATGCCTACAATGGACTGAAATGTGCTTTTCTTGTCATTGATGGACAGTAGGTCCGTGGGACGTGTGCCGCCTGGGGGAGATTAATACTGCTTCTGCATTTAGTCTCAGACAGCTTCTGGCCACCTCCAAGAAAAATTTCTGAATTTCGGGGAGGGGGGGGGGGGGGGGGGGCAATTCAAGCAATAGGCACAGTGTAGCTGCAGGGGCTCTAAGAAGGGGTGAAAAACAACAAAGCCTCGTTAGCAAGTAAATGGTCTTTTAAAGAGCTTTGAAGTGCTCGGGTTCGGGTGCGGCTGTGTGGGTGCCCGGGAAGCTGTCTCAGCCGGGCTGACACACACGACGGGGGGGGGGGGGAGCGCGGGGTTGCTGAAGCCCTTTCAACCCAATGGGCGTTGCGCCCCTGAGCACGCTTATGTGATCTTCACAGCTGGGATAATTTGAGGTGGTTTAGACTTTAAGGGGTCAACTATAGTACTTGTTTTTATCAAATTAAAAGTGAAATCATGCTGGCATTCCGTAAATGCTATATACAATAAATGTTAACTCATTAGGTTCAGAAATTGAACTCCACGACTGAAAAGAGTTTCTTGCTTTGTGTAACACTTTTGTGTTCATTCTTCAATTACACGAGTTACACTGATGGAAATGAGGAGGATAGAAAACTTGGACACAGATTGGATTGCATGGGAGTTTTATGGCTTTTCACCAGTCAGTTTACTAAAATGGTCATTTTAGTTCTAAGGGGAAAAAATACCTTGTTCGGAGCGATTGCTTTTTTGTATTCAACTTGTCACTAGACATGCCTTCCGAGGACCCTTATCGAACACATCTAGGCTTCTTCAAGTGCTGTGTCCTCCCAAGTGCAGTGAGACTCATTGTGATGGCCCCGAGCTGTGTGACCCGGAGAGAGGCGGCCGGCCCCTGTAACTCGAGCTCGCGGCTTTGGAAGCTGAACTGTGCCGAGCTGTGTGACCCGGAGAGAGGCGGCCGGCCGCGGTGGCGGAGCTGAACGCTGCGGGCGGCTCCTGTAACTCGAGCTCGCGGCTTCACACGTGGTGCAGGCCCCGGCCACGAGTGCAGGGGGAGAGACTCGCACTTTGGTGACCCTCGGAGCGGCTGTGGTGAGAAGTATGCCGCGTTGAAATGAGGCCGAAGATCAGGAAAGCAGGAGTTCAATCCTCCAAGGAACGAACAACACGGAAGCCGACAGCAGGGTGAGAGGACGCCATTGACACCACCGCCTTTCTCCGAGGCACAGCAGAAAATGCCTCAGAGAAAGGGAGCGTCCTTTTCGGATTTGGGGGCGTGTTTTGCTGTTGTCTCCTCCCTGAGACTTCTCGCAAAAAACACGCCCCCCGATCCGAAAAGGACGGGGCATAATCGGAGTGACTGGACCTCTTCTCCAGTGGCTGGCCAGCATTTAAGAGGCCAGCCAATGGAGAACAGGATAGAAGAGGGGCGGGTGCAAGCCCCTCTTCTTAAAGTCATTAAATCTCGCGAGCGAGACTGCGCAAGCGCAGCCATCGCTAGCCGAGACCTAATCAGAAATTGAACTCCACGACTGAAAAGAGTTTCTTGCTTTGTGTAACACTTTTGTGTTCATTCTTCAATTACACGAGTTACACTGATGGAAATGAGGAGGATAGAAAACTTGGACACAGATTGGATTGCATGGGTGTTTTATGGCTTTTCACCAGTCAGTTTACTAAAATGGTCATTTTAGTTCTAAGGGGAAAAAATACCTTGTTCGGAGCGATTGCTTTTTTGTATTCAACTTGTCACTAGACATGCCTTCCGAGGACCCTTATCGAACACATCTAGGCTTCTTCAAGTGCTGTGTCCTCCCAAGTGCAGTGAGACTCATTGTGATGGCCCCGAGCTGTGTGACCCGGAGAGAGGCGGCCGGCCCCTGTAACTCGAGCTCGCGGCTTTGGAAGCTGAACTGTGCCGAGCTGTGTGACCCGGAGAGAGGCGGCCGGCCGCGGTGGCGGAGCTGAACGCTGCGGGCGGCTCCTGTAACTCGAGCTCGCGGCTTCACACGTGGTGCAGGCCCCGGCCACGAGTGCAGGGGGAGAGACTCGCACTTTGGTGACCCTCGGAGCGGCTGTGGTGAGAAGTATGCCGCGTTGAAATGAGGCCGAAGATCAGGAAAGCAGGAGTTCAATCCTCCAAGGAACGAACAACACGGAAGCCGACAGCAGGGTGAGAGGACGCCATTGACACCACCGCCTTTCTCCGAGGCACAGCAGAAAATGCCTCGGAGAAAGGGAGCGTCCTTTTCGGATTTGGGGGCGTGTTTTGCTGTTGTCTCCTCCCTGAGACTTCTCGCAAAAAACACGCCCCCCGATCCGAAAAGGACGGGGCATAATCGGAGTGACTGTACCTCTTCTCCAGTGGCTGGCCAGCATTTAAGAGGCCAGCCAATGGAGAACAGGAGAGAAGAGGGGCGGGTGCAAGCCCCTCTTCTTAAAGTCATTAAATCTCGCGAGCGAGACTGCGCAAGCGCAGCCATCGCTAGCCGAGACCTAAAAAACACTTATATTGTCCCCTTCTTTGGGGTATTTCTCTGATGAAGCGGTCTCTGTCCATTTGTAAACAGAAAAAAAGAGTCCCCATACAGTGCTCCCTATTCTGGGGCTTCACTTTGACAATATCTATGAATCTTGCTCCTTTCCTCTGTCTCCTAGACCATTATTGTGAGGCCCCCGGGATAGAGAGGATTAGGGCTCTGCATCTAACTGCACCCCTGCTGGCCTTCTACTTGCCACCCCATGGACTCAGCTTTCACAAAAACCTGCCCCTTAATGGTTAATACTGACTTTGAGGTGCCTCTGCCTGAAATCAAAGGGTGTGGTGGTAGTGCAGAAAGTTACAAAAGAAACCAGCCTTCTTACCAACAATTAATTGATTGAGTCACTTAAAGCCGGGGCCACTGGAATTATGCGTTTCTGCAGCAGCAGCGTTTTGCACATAATTATCAATTTACTGCATTTGCTACATAATCTGCAGATTTCAACAAAAAAACTTGATTCTAGCTCAAACGGAACAAAAGTTACTTAAAGCATGACAAAGTGTTCTGGAGCAGTGGAAGGCCCTTTGCAAAGATTGACTGGTAATCTTGTAGTTGCTTACTGCTGTATTTGGGTGTTAAACTGGTACTAATTATGTGAAATATTTTCCCTGACAGCGTTACCTTAAGTTAAAATAACAAAATAATGAAGTAATGCTAACCACAAAATGCATTATGCAGCATAATTTACCTTTTCTTGCTGCATGATTTAGTCAAACCTGCGCATAATATGGTCCTCTTCTGCTGAATAATTCCAGTGGCTCAGCTTAAAGCTTCATGGTGGCAAAGATTTATTATTTTTTAGGTTTAATGTAAGGGTGTTATCAGCTAAGATCTGGAATAGTGGAGTCACTTACAAAAATGTTTGCATTAGATACAGTTTGATTACTTATTACTAAAAGGTATATATTGTAAGAACTTGTTTTAGCTCAATCACTGCATCGTTTTGCAGCAGAATAGCTTAGAGTATGTAAATACTGTTTTAAAATAATGACTTACATATTCACAGTGCTTTCTGCCACAGGCTGGGACCTCATAGCTCTATAAACAGGGCCACTGGAATTATGTGGCAGGAGAAGGCCAAAATATGCAACAGGGTTGACTAAATTCTGCAGCAAGCAAAGGCAAATTATGCTGCATCATGCTGCATATTTTGTGATAGCATTACTGCATTACTTTGCCATTTTTACACTTGTTAACACTGTCCTGGCTTTTATTGCCCCTCATAAGTACCACATTAACAGCCACATACGCAATAGAAAGGTGACCAGTTATCCTTTGAAAGTGCCTTCCACTGCGAGGTAACGTGTGTTGCTGCATTTTTTGTAACTTTTGAACAGTTTGAGCTAGAAATTATGCAGCGGGAGATGGATTATGTGGCAAATGCAGGAAAGCCATACCTATGCGCAAAATGCCAAAACCGCACAATTGCATAATTCCAGTGGCCCTGCCTATAAATTCAAAGGTTACTATTCCTCTGCACCAATTAGGGTTCAATTATGTGTTCCTCAGCTTTAACACACACAGACATCTGCAGTGATGGTAATCACTAACTGAGGTTTATTAACCTAAAAGAGTGCATTTATCACCAGTTTAACTTGCATTTATTATCCAATTAAACTGTTATTGCATTATTTTATACACACTTGCATAACTGTGAAAACATAAAACGCCTAGGCTTTTTTTTTTGCAACCTATTTGACCCTGCCAGCACACTAGGGGCGCAACTAGAACCGAACTTTGGGGGGAAGCTAACACTCCCAGCCAGGGCTGCCCTAGCACTGGTCGCACATGGTGCAACAGTCTTTTTTGGCGCCCCTCCCTCATTTCCTCCTTGTCGATGAATTACCTCACTACCACTCACCAACAATGCACCTCATCTCTCTGTAGCACCTTTCAGACAAACATTTCATTTTTTAATAGCGCTACTCCTAGTTTACTCACCCTCAGTTCTGTGATCTGTATGGTACACGTTCTTCGTAGCAAGCACATTAACCCTCTGCGCTGTGTGGGTGGCAGGAGTGACCATGTGAGAGCACGGTGAGCAAAGCGACAGTGTGAGAGTAGGGTAAGAGGAGTGACTGCAGTGTGAGTGAGGCAAACATGATTTTGGGTGTGGATGTAAGTGCATAGTGGAACGAATTAATGCATGGCTAGTGATGGGCTTGTTTGAGTGAGATTGCAGATTGAGCAGTGAGGGGGACAGGTGAGTGAAGTGTTACATGAGTGCAGGTTGAGTAGTGTGCTCGTGTGACTGCAGGGTGAGGTACAGAGTGAACAGCACAAGTGCATTGTGAGTGCAGAGTGATCGCTGTAAGTGCAGGGTGACCGTGAAAGTGAAGGGTGAGAATGAGCAGTGAGTTGTCTGAATGCAGGGTGCATTCCCAGACACTTGAAGTAAATCAGCATGTTATTGACGGCGGCATAGGGTTTCATATACAAGTTAAACTATTGCTATTATGGCATTAATCAGGGATCGAGTGTGGAGGAAATAAATATTGGGTTGATCCTGCAACAAACTTCCAGTCTTATGATTAGGGTTGCCAGCTCATTGATGTCAGAGATGGTACAAAAATAAACAGTCACCTAAAGCTGTATTTTCAGCACTTATCTGTGCTTCCAGGCCACTCCGAAGCGCACCCAGGGACCCTTCTCCTGCCAGAGATGCAGATTCACCAGCCTCCAAGCCTCCAACCCGCCCACCGAGACAGGACGCAACCACCTCAGATGTCTTCTAATCAACACCCGCTCCGCATGCAAAAACGCCATCAAACTCTGGGACCTGCTCGACACATCCTCCCATGACATCGCCTTCCTGACAGAGACCTGGATGAATGCCTCCTCAGGCCGGACATCGCCATAGCCATCCCGGACGGCTACAAGATCACCCGCAGGAACCGTGCCAAAGGAGCGGGAGGAGGAATCGCCATCGCCACAGGAACACCCTCAGGGTCTCGACCAGCACTGACGCCACCCTCAGCAACGCCGAACACCTGCACTTCCTGATCCACACTGACTCCAACACCACTCTCAGATGGGCGCTCATCTATACACCCCCCGGGCCCCGGCCACAGTCCAGCGATGCCATCACCAACTTCATCAGCGCGCACGCCCTCATCTCCACAGACTCCATGATCCTCGGAGACCTAAACTTCCACCTCGAGAACAACCGAAGATCAGCTCAACACCGCCCGAAGCCTGCCCGCCGACCCCACCGTCACCGCCGCACACAACCTCAGGTGATGGATCGACGACTGCGCCAACATTCTCGCCCCAATCAAGAAACCCTCCGACAGACACATGGACAAGTGGGCCAGCTGGTTCACTAAGCGACACTGCCGAAAACTCGAGAAGGTATGGCACTGTGAACAAACACTAGACAGCTATGCACCCCACAAGAACGCCATCCGCAGACACCATCACTTCATCCAATCCGCAAAAAGTGCCTCCTTCAAAGACCGCCTCGACAACAACGCACACAACAGCAAAGAGCTCTTCAACATCGTGAACGACAACAACACCATCAAAATCATGAGCACCATCCACTCCGGCTCCCCGTCAGATCCTTGCCCACACCACATCTTCAACAAAGCCCGCGCCACCATCGCACCCCATCTCCGCAAGGTCATCAACACCTCCTTTGTTTCCCGCAACCTTCCCAGAGAGCTGGAAACACGCCGAGATCAACGCCCTACTCAAACAACCCAAGGCGGATCCGAGAGACCTCAAGAACTTCCGGCCCATCTCCCTGCTCCCGTTCCCAGCAAAGGTCATTGAGAAGATCGTCAACAGACAACTGACCCGCCACCTCGAGGAGAACAACATCCTGGACCCATCCCAGTCCGAGTTCCGCAGCAACCACAGTACCGAAACCGCCCTCATCGCCGCCACCGATGACCTCAGGGCCCTGCTGGACAACGGTGAGACCGCGGCCCTTATCCTCCTGGACCTGTTAGCCGCCTTCAACACAGTTTGCCACCGCACCCACCTCCACAACGCAGGGATCCGCAATAAGTCTCTGGAATGGACCACCTCCTTCCTCTTCAACAGAACCCAGAGTGTCTGCCACCCGCCTTTCCGATCCAAAGCCTCCGAGATCATCTGCGGCGTACCCCAAGGATCCTCCCTCAGCCCGACACTGTTCAACGTCTACATGGCACCCCTGGCCCAAGTAGCCCGACTGCACAACCTCAACATCATCTCCTACGTCGACGACACCCAGCTGATCCGCTCCCTCACCAAGGACCCCGTCACCGCCAAAACCAACCTCCATGAAGGAATGAAGGCCGTCGCCAAATGGATGAAGACCAGCAGTCTGAAGCTGAACTCTGACAAGACAGAGGTCCTCATCCTCGGCTCCACCCCCTCAACCTGGGACGACTCCTGGTGGCCGACCTCTCCGGGAGCAGCACCGATACCCACCGACCACGCACGCAATCTGGGATTCACCCTCGACTCCACACTCTCCATGACCAAGCAAGTCAACGCCGTCTCATCCTCCTGTTTCAACACCCTCCGCATGATCTACAGATGGATCCCTCCCGAAACAACAAGAACGGTTACCCAAGCCCTCGTCAGAAGCAGACTGGACTACGGAAACACCCTCTATGCAGGAGCTTCAGCCAAACTCCTGAAACAACTACATCACATACAGAACGCCTCTGCACGCCTGATCCTCGACATCCCTCGCCACAGCCACATCACACCTCACCTAAGAAACCTGCACTGCCTCCCCGTCAACAAAAGGATCACCTTCAAGCTCCTCACCCACGCACACAAGGCACTCCACAACACCGGACCGGCATACCTCAACAGACGACTCTCCTTCTACACCCCGAACCATCAACTCCGCTTAGCCGACCTCGCACTCGCGACCGTCTCCAGCATCTGAAGAATGACCTCCGCCGGCAGATCGTTCTACTACCTCACTGCAAAGACCTGGAACACCCTCCCCACCCACCTGCGGCAGACCCAGGACCTACTTACCTTCAGGAGGCTACTCAAGACCTGGTAGTTCGAGCAGTAGCACCACCCTACCCCCCAGCGCCTTGAGACCCTCACGGGTGAGTACTGCGCTTTATAAATACTTGGATTGATTGATTGATTGCGTACTTCGAACAGCAAATATAAATAGAAAGCACTTTAAATTGGGTTCTAGGGTGGCCTAAGGGACTCATGACTGATAATTAAAGGGAACAAAGACAGAAAAGTCAAATTACAAATGAATACATACTTTTTTATTTATAACCCTATATAGTGAGAAGACAAGGTCTGTGCAGGCTCTTTCAACAACACGTGGCTGGCCTTTTTCTTTTGGCAACCCTGCATTATATTCCTTTTCTTGAAATGCATTCTCACACTAGTAAATGGAAAATACAAATGTAAGGAATAGGCAGAGTGGAGGCCCAGGAAGTACTGGAACCAGAAAAAATCTAAGCTTTGGTACGCAGTTTACAAATGTATGTAAATATGCAAATGGTCTTTAAAGACCTGTGAAAAACTTAGGCATGCCGGATATAAGACTCCAGACACTGCCCAGCCAACCCCACAGCAGCACACTCACTGTCTTCCGGTCCCACAGCACTCTAGACTCACTTTAAGGGCTTCAGAGTAAATGAAGACAGCCTGGAAATGCAGCAAATTAACATCACTGCACTTTCAGGCCATCTTCATTTATATGTACTTGCAGAGGAATTTGCGCCACCCTGGGAACCCATCTACGCCTCCTCCCCAGGGGGGCTCGCCCCACAGTTTGAAGACCTCTGCTCTAAGGTGTTGGTTTAGGGTGTGTGTGTTATCATGTGTATGTGTGTGCTACTTCAATGCCAAATCTGCCATCCCACTCCTACAGATGGGCCTCCGCCAAGACAAGTGCTCCTTGTTAAACGTTTGATTTATACCATCAACTAGAGATGGACGCCTTAGTTCAGGGGACCATATTATCCCATGCCAAAATATACCCTACAAAAAAAAGTGTGGGCACACTAAGGTTCAATTTACACAAAAGGATGACATGGTTCAGGAGTGCTTTTAGGTTTGATGTTTGATGGCACCTGCGCCTTTCACGAGAAACATTATATTCTACATACACTCGAAGAGACATAGTTACGCCCTCCTCAAACTATTGGCTTCTTTGGCTCAGGAACCTTCAGTCAATGGCTTTAGACATTGGCAATCACAGCTCGAATCAGCTCACAAAAGCTCTTTAGCATACCTTCTTCCTATTGGCTTTTTAGGTGTATCCTACAGTCTTCATTGGAATGCATGAGGTGCTCGCTGTATTACATCTAAAAAGTACTCCGCCATCACACATTAAATTCTGATCTCATTCACGCGGTGCATACCCAAAGCAATCCTTTTTTAATCGTCCTGCACTGCAGCACACATTTTTTAATTGTTCTGCACTGCCGCAGACATTTTGTTAATGCTTTTTTTGTCCAGGGATCTAGGTGGGATGAAAAATAGGGGGGGTCTCTCAAAGGGGCGTGGCCAATGTAATTAAGGGCGTGGCTTAAAGCACCTAAGCTGAAAACCTATTAGTTTAGTGTGCCTCCCGACTGGTATTTTGTCACTTCTGTCATTACATCCAGATATATAATACAAGTAACATTACACTTACATCAAGCCAGGGCCTATTGGCTTCGTCAATGGTTGTTAGTTGCATAACATTAATAAGCAACTGCCATGGCTTTGTTGTATAGCATATTGAAAATGCTTCAGTTTTGAAATGAGACTGTGAAAAACTATACCGAGTCTCTTTGAAGTTGCATCAAAGTCTTTGGGCAGTGGTACTGCTGCAGAGTTAATATTTGTTTCCCTCCTGCGGGAAAGGGCAAAAATGGACAGCCCGATAGGGACCCGTTTCAGGACCTGTGGAGAAGTGTGGCTCACTGGTTAGAGGAGGCAGACCTGGAAGCAGAGGTCAGCCCGGGACCAGGGTTCAATTCCCGGCTTGGCTGGGTCTTGAGTCCATAAATGTCCATGGACTCGATAATTCTCGCTCCAGTGCATACTCGACTCATGGGTTCACACTCTGCGACTCTGGGCAATAGCTTGCTTAATCTCCACATGGGCCCCTCGCGGCGGGATGCCTGGCTTTCACCTTGCGGATGCCCTGCTGGGTTATCTCACAGGGGAATACCAGGACGGGTTCCCTAAGCAAGCGCTTAGAGACCGCTTGGTGATTTGCGCTATATAAATTCCTGCACATTTACATTTACATTTACATTTTGCTTTAGCACCGGCAGGACCCGGCCCACATAAAGCCCAGCACTCAAGTGCGAGTGTCATATTTATTGGCTTTGACAATGCTTGGTTTTCATAGGATACTTGACGGCTTAGACTCAGTGGGAAAATGCTTTTGAATGTTGTCTTTGCTGACCTACTGCACGCAGCCAGGCTCGTGCCACATGACTAGCCTTCCGGCCTTTTATCTTGTTTTCTTATAGCGTAGCATGGCACATGGTTTATTTACTTGTATAATTAAACTCTCTCGGAAAACCAGCCCACAATTTAGTACGGCTTCAAGCTTCTCCCGGAGTGGGCTGGTACTGTATCCGGTACAGATGACATGCAGGTTGGGCCAGTGGTACAGCTGCAGAGCACCGTCTGAGAGCAGCAAACAGACGCAACACTTCCGCTCTAGCCGCGTCCACTCAGCACCGCTCGTGTAAATCAGTCAACATTCAGCCTCCAGTGTGCACAAGGTGGAGGCGGCATCGAGAGGAAACGTTTGTCAAATAAGCAAGGCTGCAAGCCAGGGGCCTCTCTCGGGTGATATATACCCAGCTGCAGTGTGATTACAAACCCAGGGAGAGTAAACAGGAATTATAGCAGCGCAGTCATGAAAGAAAGACTGTTTTTTTTCAAATCCGGCAATAAAGGGCACAAAAGAGCAGATTTTAATTAATTGAAAGCGAAATGACAATAAAAGATCTGAAAAGCATTGTCGACTCTAATCTGTGTTGCTCCGAAAGGAAATGTAAAAGGGTAAGCGTCTGTAAGCCGGGTGGGGCCAGAGTGATGTTGTGTAGTGCCCAACGATATGGGCACTCGCTATCGTGGGTTGTGAGGCAGGAGGTGAGGCCTATGGAACAAAAGACACGGAGTCACTTGGGTTGGGGGTAATTGCTACCGCGTACAGGCGTCTACTGATGTCATGTGCGCGGTGGTCGTATTTATTAAAGATATGTCACGTGACCGGGTCCATACCACACGACCTGGTCACAGTAGGGGAGCACCAACAAACATCCCTGTCGGGATAGGCATTTGGGGGCGCCCTCACTGTCACGACTGTTACGTCACAGCCGCGACACAACATTCCTCCCAAAAATAGGAAAAACCATTTCAACAATAGTCCATGCAACATGTGTCACCCATACCCCACTAGGTATGTACCATGTGGATATTCAAGAAGAACAAAAACAAGCATTTGCAATGCAATAGGTCTCGCATTTACGCGAGTTTCAGCTATTGACATTGCAAATAAAATGTCTTTTATTTTTGTTTTCGTTTTTAACCCCTTGCATGCCCGCCCCTTTCCCCGCCCAGTGCCGCGCCTTCCATTAGCGGGCGGAGTTCATGACGAGCTGGACTCGTCATGGGCACAGCGCCACCGCAGCCCATGACGAGTCCAGCTCGTCATGGGCACTGAAGGGGTTAAAACATAAACAAAAGGCGTTATCATTTACAATGCCAATAGCTTAAACTCGGGTAAATGCGAGACCTATTGCATTGCAAATGCTTGTTTATTACTCCTTTGTCTGTCCATAGCATATTCCAGGGAGACTGGCAAGCTTCTTGTAACACTACTGGAATATAAAATGTGCTGCGTCTTGGCTGTTCCAAGGCTGTTGCTAAAGATTTGCCATGCCCTGTGACGTAAGAAGATGCACCGTTCCCCAGCGTGCTGTCAAGGGACAGGATAGTACGAGACAGCATTGTGCCCTATGTCCGAAATTAGTGCCAGCCTGGAAAATGAACAAAGAGTCCATTTAAACTGCGTCCATGATGCTGCAGGGGCTCTTAATGCATCAGCAGCGAGACCCCGAGGGTGTTGTGATGTTGTAATGTGTCAAAAAATAAGTTTAAAAAAAGATGCAAAATTTGCACTTTTATGTAAATCCTGTGTTGCTTTTTACCCCTAGCAACATACACAGCAGTTTGTGAAGCCTGTGAGCAGGGCCGCTTGCATGAATGTTAAGTTCATGTGTCACAGCTAAGTATAACATGTTTGTGCAGTGTGGTGCTCTATGGGACGTGTCAAATAACTGACAATGATACAGTGCTGATTATAACAACAAATTATCGGGGTGCACTTACCTTGTTAACGCAAACGAAAAAAATAACTTTATAAATGCAATGTAAATGTTTATATGGATGCCATTCAAAAACAGTGCACATTTGAGTTCATTTTAGTCGGAAAACAGTAACCCAAAGTGAGCGAAACCTAGATCAATCAAGGACGCGCGAGTGGGAGCAGGGTGGGAGGGAGGGGTGACTGCTGAGGGAGCCTTGGCTTGGGAGTTAGGTATTGGTTACTCTGCGAATAGTGGTCCTGGTGCTGCTTTGGGGGGAGGGGTGAACACTTGGAACATATGAGAGTGGGGGTGGGGTGTCATTGGAACAGCACACGCTTCAGTGGGAGTGAGCCTTGTGGCATATTAGGAAGTGGGCGTGACAGGGTGACTGGCGAGAGGGTGGGGCAGTACTCCACAAATTAAGTACGTGTGAAGGCAAACGTGTAAATAAAGCTCTGTGTGTTATTTGCGACCGTTGTTTTTATGTTTTATTCTACTTTATGTATGTACACCTAGTTGGACCTAATACATGCAGGTGATCACGGCACCACATTACCTAAACGAAGTCTTCATATCTGCAATACATCCAAACATGTTACTGGCTAGGGAGCCCCTTTCTCTTCTTTTACCCCCTGCCAGCTCAACTCTCTGATGTTTCTAAAGAATCTATCAAGGTCCCCGGTCCCATCCGAATACAACATTAGGTTGAACCAAAACAAAACATTTTTAAAATAGGAAAACACATGCAAAGAAACAATTGTTTTTGCAAACTACAACAGCAAGCATTTGGTAACGACATCCCCTGTCCAAGCAGACATCTGTCAAATGATCAGAGGTCGATGTGACTGCAGAAACTACAGATAAAAAATACTCGTGTTTTAAATTAAGCCCAGGGAGAGATCACCGGGAGACAAAATGCGAATTTTAAAAGCAGAATAAAGGCAATTTAGATACACTTACCCGGCAGCCTGCAGTCAGTCCACAGGTGCAAGGATTTCAAAACACCTCTGTGGCAGGTCTCTAAGGCGCGCCCCAACAGACATGTCTGTTTCTGCGAGCTTGCCTGCCTGTTTGTGCGCACACACGTGTGTGTGCCTGCTTGTTGTTGTTTTTTTGCCACACAGGGCAGCGTAGATGGGAATACCGCTGGTAATTTGCCGTTAGGGGCAAAACGTGGAGAGAGAAACAATCAGAAAATTGGGTGAAGGGGGGAGAAATTTGGGCAACTGCTCGGCTAATTGACTCTGAAAGGAGAAATTAAAAAAACGACAGATATGCAGTTTGCAGGACTGTGGCTTCTGATTCAAATGGATGCATTATTAGGGATGTGGGCACGAGGACAGCCCGGGCACTGAGTCCCCGCCCCGGCGCCCCCCATGCTCCGGGTGGCACCAGCGGAGTCATTTATACCAGTTCTGGGTTTTTGGGCGGGGTGGAGGCAGTGCCAGGTCCGAAGGGGCTGGGCATTGTTGGGTGGAGAACAAGATAGGGAGAGAGGGCTCGTTAGTTCCAGCCTGAAATTAAAACAAGCGATAACATTTCTGATAAAGAAGCGAGATCAGCCTGCAAGATCCAGCCGGTCTGAGGAGCAAAGGGGGGGGGGAGGGTGGAAGCAGTCGCGGCCGAATAACAACAAGAGCGCACTGAAGCGGAAACATCAAAGCGGCCGAGAAAGTGAAAGACAACAAGTGCTTTCAGGCTGCCAAATGGTGCGCGCGCCCGGCACACATGCACAGTAGTTGGCGGCCTGAAAGCACTCGTTTGCACTTCCAAAAGTGCTTACTATAAGTCTCGCCAGAGCAGCGCTAAAGCGCTGTCTCAGGCGAGACCTAAAAAGAATAGTCTTACATGAAGTAGTCTCTCAGCTTCTTGCTCAGCTCAGGGTTGCGTCGGAGCTGGTACTGGGAGCTTCCCGGCCCACTGGATTTAGCTTCAACCTCCTCACGCGATGTTCGGGGGGAAGGCTCCTCAGAACTCACCGGTATTTCTTCATGTCAGCGTTCATGTGCAAACTAGGATCTGTTCTTGGTGTCGGTGACAGGGCAGTGTCCGCTTCATCTTCAGCTATGGGAAGCAACGGAGTGTCAACAGGGGACGACCTCTGACTCACCGCCCGAGTCTACCATGGGATTCTCCGTGAAATGACACTTCTTAAAGTGGGAGCTGTTCCTGGTTACAACTTCCCCGCCTCTCCGAGCCATCACCCTGGTATCTCATACTCTTCGCTCACGCACTCTACGCCTCTGCTCATCTATTTTGCAGTCGTCAGGGTTCTCCGGGCACCATCGGGGATGATGTGGGATGGAATCCGTGACCAATCGACCCTTTGACAGGTGTCCTGGGGCCAGGCCTTTAGTGGTGTGGGAGTTTGTCGATAATTCCTCAGGAATGTGAATAGAGCCAACTCCATGGGTTGGTGGCATTCTTGTGCTATGCGGATGACCTTATTTAATGTCCACATGAAACGTTCCACCTCCCCATTTGCTTGCGGCCAGCGGGGAGTGATTCGCCGGTGCTTGACACCCAATGACGTTAGATAGGTGGCTAACTCTTGACTTTGAAAAGGCGGTCCATTATCCGTTTTGATTTCTTGGAATATCACCTTTTCTATATCTTCGGGATTATTTCAGTGGCACTGAGAGTGTTCACAATCTCAATCTCGGAATGTTTGGAGTAGTCGTCGATGGCCACAAAGGTGTGTCTCCCATCCAGCAGGCTTCCAAAGTCAAGGCTTACACTCATCCAAGGGCGAGGGGGTCTTGGCTCAGTGACCACGGGCACAGGTTTGGGGCTCCCTCCAGTCACCTGGCACCACTGGCATTCTCGAACGGCTGCCTCTACTAGCTCGTACATCAAGGGAAACCATACTTTAGTGCGCAGTCGCGACTTGGTCTTAACCATCCCTTGATGACCACTATGGGCGAGTTGAATAACCCTGGCAGCTAGCGAGGAGGGAACTACTAGTCGATTCGCTCGCATGAGACATCCTGTGGTGTCTTCCCTCAACTCTTCACGGACGTGATACAGACTTACCAGTATTCTCCGAGCTTCCTCCGTAAGTATCTTCCACTCTTCTCGAGCTTTGTACCAGTTGCCATGTTTCATCACCTTCTTGATCCTTTGGAGACACTCATCTCTATCATTTTCGCTCTTCAAGTCATCCATGGAGAGAGGTAGAGGGCAGGACCTTTCAGTAATGCACCGTACATACTCTTCTGTGTCTGCAGCATCTTCTTCTTCCTGGGCTGTAGCTTTCCGGGGATGTCTCGAGAGATAATCTGCTGGATTGCAGCTTCCTGGCTGGTATTCAATTCGACAATTGTAGTTCTGCAGCTGTAGCATCCATCTCTCTTTCCTCGGTGGAGGCTTCGACGAGGTGCCAGAGAATAAAGGCAGGAGGGGCTTGTGGTCGGTGGCCACTACAAACGGCTTTCCGTATACATAAAGGTGGAAATGGCGACACCCCCAGTGGATGGAAATGGCCTCTTTCTCAATCTGAGAGTACCGCTGCTCGGTGTCAGTGAGCGAGCAGCAGGCAAAGGCCACCGGGGCCCAGTCCTCTTCAGCCATGCAGCGATGCATGAGTGCAGCGCCTAGTCCCTTTGGTCCTGCATCAACGGCGACCATTGTAAACTTCTGTGGGTCAAAAAATGCCAGTGTGGTAGCGGTGGACAAGGCATCCTTGATGTCTTGAAACGCCTTGGCTTGCGGTTCTCCCCACACCCATGGAACTGAATCTTTGGTGTGATCCCTCAGGAGTTGAGTGAGGGTCGTGAGATCCTTGATGAAACGCCCGCAATAATTCACCATACCAAGGAAGCTGCGGACTTCAGTGACATTGATTGGGGCTGGCGCATTTTTGATATCCTTGACCTTGTCTGGGTCAGGGTTGACATCATCAGCCGAGAAGGTGTATCCAAAGAATTGTAACTTGTACCAGAGAAATTAAAATTTTTCTCTGTGGAGTGTTAATCCGGCATCTTTGATTCACTGGAGCACTTGCACCTGGCGGGCGTTGTGTTCCGGGATGGACTTAGCGTGTACCTGTTCTGCTTGGGTTTTCGGATCAGATAGAACCCGCTCATCAGAGCCTCACTAACCCAGCCAGAACGTTACCCCCTCCCAAGAACCTATTTACAATCCTACAACCACATATATCTATCACCTAAGGACAGGGGATTCCTACTATGTATACCAAGATCTCATAAGTGGCGGCCTCGCGGTCCCATACGAACCCAGACCTCTCTGCCCATACGACAGTATCACAAGTGGCGGCCTCGCGGTCCCATACGAACCCAGACCTCTCTACCCAGACGGCAGTCTCAGCACAATCGGCGGCCTCGCGATCCCATACGAATCCAGACCTCTCTGCCCATACGACAGTATCACAAGTGGCGGCCTCGCGGTCCCATACGAACCCAGACCTCTCTGCCCATACGACAGTATCACAAGTGGCGGCCTCGCGGTCCCATACGAACCCAGACCTCTCTACCCAGACGGCAGTCTCAGCACAATCGGCGGCCTCGCGATCCCATACGGATCCAGACCTCTCTGCCCATACGACAGTATCACAAGTGGCGGCCTCGCGGTCCCATACGAACCCAGACCTCTCTGCCCATACGACAGTATCACAAGTGGCGGCCTCGCGGTCCCATACGAACCCAGACCTCTCTACCCAGACGGCAGTCTCAGCACAATCGGCGGCCTCGCGATCCCATACGGATCCAGACCTCTCTGCCCATACGACAGTATCACAAGTGGCGGCCTCGCGGTCCCATACGAACCCAGACCTCTCTGCCCATACGACAGTATCACAAGTGGCGGCCTCGCGGTCCCATACGAACCCAGACCTCTCTGCCCATACGACAGTATCACAAGTGGCGGCCTCGCGGTCCCATACGAACCCAGACCTCTCTACCCAGACGGCAGTCCCAGCACAGTTGGCGGCCTCGCGATCCCCTACGAATCCAGACCTCTCTACCTAGACGGCAGTCTCATACGACAGTTCATCCTATGATCACCATAACATACAAAAAGGGAATCAGTCTCACTATTCATCAGATCACACAAGGATTGCCAGTTCGGGCATAGCCTGTTCTCAGGTTTGAGGGGCTCCTCTTTCCCCTATTCAGTTACCACTTACCTGATCAGGGTTAACATCTGTTCATGTAGCCGCAGCTGACTAGAAGAATAGGCTACCCTCTTATACAAGAACACACAGCATATGTTGGTTCACTACAAACTGGATACTTTATTACTCATTGCACATACAATCACATAACATTACGATATAACACATAACCTGCAAAGAAAAGTGAAAGATTAAGTTGTACACTCTAATAAGAAAGGGTCGACATCACCTTAGTAGTATGTAGCCTGCACTCAGTGGTCATCTAGGCTCCCTTCTCGTCTGTGCCTCGGCTCGCCTGGAATCACCCTTCTACGAGTCACTGGGACCTCTTCCTTATCGGCTACTCTCTCCTCTCTGGTTATTCTGTTAGGAAAGCATCTGTCTCTCAGTTCTTCTCCGCCTTCAAGATGGCGTCTGTCTTCCCTGGAATAAGTAGTAGCTCTACTGCTAACGGCTAGATGCCGCCTACGGACTGAACATGTAACTGCCTCAAACTTTCACTAATATAGAGGTGCATTTCCTCATGGAAAATTCCGGCCCGTAACCTGCCGCCCACCAAATTCTTGTACCTCCCCGTACCAAGGACACGTTCCCAGCCGGCCGGCCTGATGTAGTGTCTTCGGCATGAAGAAAAATACAATCCTTCGATAAGGGCCGGCCTGAACCGGTTCTCTCCAAGCGAATAACACCTCATAACTAAAACATTGCATTTGACCTAGAAGAATCCCAAGCTGCCGGAGCAGAAAGAAAGATGGAGTCCCTCCCGTTTGAGGCCTACCAGGCCTGAATTCAGCACGGCTCCATGAAATACCCTCACTACAGGACAGGTTATCCCTAATACTAACGAATCTATCCCCTAGGCTATGTGTGCAAGCCCTGATCTATGGGGAAGAGCACAGAATCATGTCGAAGTGCCTAGTAAATAGGCTCCATTCACTACTCTAACCCTTAGACTTGCATGGTAAGAGACTGAAGTCACATTCAATCACCTTTCCTCACAAGAAGGCCGGGAAAATCGAGCAGAACATTTCACCCTTGACTTCAGTCTATTATACATTCATTAAACAGAACTAACATCCGTGGAAGAATAATATGAAACAAAACTAACTGATCTATGTCTATTACCAGGTGTGCAGAATTGAAGTAGTGAAGGAATACACTGAATAAAGCAACAGATGGAAATCAAAATACCGATAGTAATCAAAATACCTCCTAATATTTGACGTAACATATGTAAATCAGGTAACCAATTAAAAAGCCAGTCAAACCAGCCCTGGTCAATGTGTTTTCTAACTTCTTCTGTTAAGTCATGTAGCTTATTAATGTGAGCTCGAATGGATTGTGTATGATCAGACAAGTTAAAACAACAAAGACCCTCAAAATCAGAACAATCGTGTCCATGTTTAAGCAAAAGATAATCAATGGCCGCTCTATTTTGCAAGATAGCCCTTCGTTCACCCTGGGCATCTAATAGCATGTCCGACAGGACTGTAGAAGTATTATTAATGGATTTCACCATCCAGCAGGCCATTTTCTCAATAGATTTTGCATTATAAACTGCCAAAGCAGAAACACCAATAATTGAAATAGCCAGGCTAGGGTATTCGGACTTAGAATATAAATGCAAAGATGAGTCACAATCCTCCTGTAACCTCACTGTATCTCGAATCACACGAGAGTTGGCATTCGGATGTGATGAAAACATGAGCAAGCTTAGTCTAGTAATGGCACAAGGGCCTCCAGAAATATTTGCGGGGACATATGGCCAGGAAGTATTACCACATGAGAAAAGCCATCCGGCAGGTAGTAACATCGTGCGATAATGACTGGGGGCAACTACCATACTCTTATAAGTCATGTTGTTCTGAACAGAAGTACATGTTTTCGGTGTCCTTTGAAAGCACAAAGTTCGTTCATGAGTGGTGAATGAGGTGGCACCTTTCAATTTTAAACGCATACATTCCGAAATTGCACTAGGATTACACGTAAGGAAGAAACACAAATCACCTTGTGTGATATTATAAGTAACTATTTGGGACTGGATGGGGGGTAGCGGATCTGACAGTTCAGTACACAAGGGGCAATACTGATGGGTAGCGAAATCGCCCAGAAGAACATTGGGGCGAGCGGTTGATATATTGAAAATATGAGTCAAAGTCTCCAACGATGCAGGGACAGCAACCAAACAAGTTGCCAAAATGTCGTTTACTGATCTCATCGGTATCAAGCAGAAATGAGGGGCGCTAGTCACCCGTTTCGCTAGTGAAGTCCAAAAAATCGATGACGAATCCCACGCAGCAAAGGAACGCGACACTCGGGTTTTCAACTCATCCCGGGTTGATGGGATCCCTCCTCTCTCGTCGCACCAGCCCGAAAACAGTCCGACACCGACACATCCTGCAGCAACAGTCCAAAGGATGATCTGAAAGAGAATCAAATACAGGCATTATTCATTCTCGTAAGTAACATTTGTCAGCCGGGACTGCTTCCCAGCTATCTTTCCCTGGTCTCATAACTAAAATGGTATTATCTTGACCGGTTGCAATGACCTCTGCTTGTTCAGGGGGATTCTTAGGCGACTGCACCCAAACTCTGGCCCCAGGATTATCTGTGGAGCCAAAACCTTTCTGGCCTCGTACAGTTAGCAACGTTGGGGCAGTGCCTTTTACCATCTCACCACTGAAGACAGGCATTATTAGCAATTGAGCCACTCGGTCAGTTTTATGTATCAGTAAGTCAACCTCACTGCTATTCAGCAGGAGCACCTTAATCTCTCCCTGATAATCACTATCAATGATTCCTCCAAGCACCTGAATACCTTTTACAGCCAGCCCCGATCTAGGGGCAATTAATCCGAAATTTCCAGGTGGTATCTGAACACCAACACCTGTTTCAATGATGACTCGATCTTTACTTTTTATAATGGTGTCATCCATGGCATGCAAGTCTAAACCTGCCGACCCTGGGGTCGCTCTGCATGGAGCCAAAGCTCCGGGAGTAATCTCCCAGTACATCACAGTCTCTCTGATCTCGTTAGGTTTAGCATCAACATTCGGAGGAAACAAACGCATAAGTGGGGATTCAGCATTTAGAAAAGGACGGTTATTCAAAATCAATAGCGCTTGAGGCAAAAAATGTCGCCAATTCTTATACTTGTCATCTGTTAATTTGCGAAGTTGGTCTTTTAGCAGGCCATTCAACCTCTCCACAAGACCCGAGGCCTGTGGATAATATGGTATATGAAATATCCATTCAATATTGTTTTCCACACAGAATTCCTGTACCAATCTTCCACGAAAATGGGATGCATTATCAGATTGAATTTGGAATGGCACACCATAATACATCATAATCAATTCCAATTATGAATTCTAAGAGTGGCACCACTAATACAGAGTATTCTTTTCTAGGAATTCTACCTATTCGTATTTCAAGTAAGGTTTGAACTGCGGGAGTTTCCTTTCCACCTAATCCGGTAATTGTAAAAGGCTGACCTTTAAACTTCTTTGATTTTCCATGAATAAGAGTGGCCTCCGCTCCTGTATCTACCAATGCTCGGGCCCTTTGGATATTACGATGTCTCCAATAAATATCAATATCTACATAGGGTCTATTATCTCTGTGAGCCCATCTGTGTACTGGAGCTTGACCTATTTCCTAGTCCTTTTTATTGTGTTCTGTGTACCAGGATAAATCAGGATAAAGACTCTCACGGTTCCTAGGTATCGATACCTCCTGTTCATATCCATCTCCATTACGAAATGGATTACTGTTCCCTGCATTGTACTGCGGGTTTCGATCGGCCAATATGTGTCGATCCTCTCTCCTTCTCAACTCAGGGGATTGATCCCTATCATCTCTACGTCTGCTGTTAACATAATCATCTCTCCCCCTCTCTCTTTCCCCCTCTCTCTCCCTGTCTCTCTCACGACGGGGGGACAAATCACGCGCATAACGTCGATCATCACGACGATCAGAGCGCCCACGGCGGTCGTCATCACCGGTACCGTCAGAAAAACCACGATCACACTCAGTTGTCCGAACACGCCGGGCACCCTCCTTTCGATCCAAGCCACGTTTGCGAAACATTTCCCACAAACGAGAAGTAGTCTCACAATCAATGTCCTCCTTACGCACACCATCAGCCAGAAGAGCAAGAAACATATCACGTCTAGTAAATTTATTTTCACCAGGAGTACGAGTGTCAGGCCGGGACTGCCGTTCAGGTTTAAACCACTCACCCAACTCACCGAGTTGGCGTACCGATTCCAGCACCACAGATAACATGTTACCAGTCTGATTAATCAATAAAGTCATCATGACCTGCTTATAAGCAACAGGGGAAGAACGAATAATACGATTCCGCACAGAAGATGTCAAGAAAGCATCAAGCAACCGGTCAGCAGTATTCAGAAAAATTGCCGTTTTCATCACCTCCTCTTTGAGACGTTGCGCAGCATCGCGCAAAGTATACCACGGTTTGTCATTCACAGGCCAATCAGACTCAGTAGGATATTTTTGATTACAACCCTCAGTCGCCAATTGAAGCAAAGAAATTTGACCACCACCATTAAAGTTACGAAAATGATCCTGTACAGTAGAATCTGAACTCAAGGAGCAAAACTTCAAACAATCGCCAGCATCCAACATAATGCCAGCAGCGCCCAGTTCATAAAGGCGCACCATCCATGTGAGCAAGGGCTCACCAACTCGCTGCCGAAATCGCTGTAAAATATCACTAATTTCTTGTTGAGTAAAATCCTCCAAAGAGTCTAAAGCAATACCATTCGGAGCACCGGAAGCCTGCTGCACCTTCCGTCGAAAAACTGGATGCGCCGAGACCGCGGGATGAGCATCACAAGGAGCTCGACCAGTACACGTAGAGGAACAATCAGTGGAAGAAGCATCGACCCCGCTCGAAGGACGAGCGCAATCACGGGGTGCACCATCAGAGGCGCAAGAAGCAGATTTACAAGCACGGCCGGAGCGAGAGGATTCGCGCTTGGCAGACTCCTCACCCGAGGAAGGAGAATCACTCGAGTTCCAGATATTACCATCCCATTCATCAGGATTCCAATCCAGTCCGGCTTTCGCCACGACCAGACGCACCTTCCGCGTCGAAACTCGACCATGCCGATTCTTGTATTTATAACGAGCAATTCGCACAGCCGCTCTCTCGGCAATAGTTTGGTACGTCTCAAGTTTGTCAGCAAGCAACTTATTTTGACACCGTAACAAAGTATGAGCATTCTGAATCTCAACAAAGTTCGCTTCCAAATCCTTATGCAAGTTCTGCAACTTCAACAACCTCTCATGGAGAAGCCTGTACGCAGACAGAACAATCCAACCTCTGCGCCCTAAAACGGGAAGCTCATCACCCTTAGATACCGGCGCCTTCTGTAAGCAAGTAATCACATTAGCCGGCTCCGCCAGCTTCAAAAAAGAATTCCAATTCTCACTCAAACCAGTAGAATCAGCCCACTCACGGGCTAAGGCTTCATAAGGCGTTGAATCCCAACCGGGAATATCAACGGGCAACTTAAAAGTAGATTTCGACTTTCTAGAAAACATTTTTGAAAGGAAAGAAAAAGAGAAAAAGAAAAAGAAGAAAGAGAAAAGAAAATTATACGCAGGTAGATACAAATAATATACAAACAAAGCCACGCACGCGCCAAAGGCAAACACAATACAACCACAACGCACACAGGTTTCGTAAACGGTTCGTGACGCCAAATGTTCTGCTTGGGTTTTCGGATCAGATAGAACCCGCTCATCAGAGCCTCACTAACCCAGCCAGAACGTTACCCCCTCCCTAGAACCTATTTACAATCCTACAACCACATATATCTATCACCTAAGGACAGGGGATTCCTACTATGTATACCAAGATCTCATAAGTGGCGGCCTCGCGGTCCCATACGAACCCAGACCTCTCTGCCCATACGATAGTATCACAAGTGGCGGCCTCGCGGTCCCATACGAACCCAGACCTCTCTACCCAGACGGCAGTCTCAGCACAATCGGCGGCCTCGCGATCCCATACGAATCCAGACCTCTCTGCCCATACGACAGTATCACAAGTGGCGGCCTCGCGGTCCCATACGAACCCAGACCTCTCTGCCCATACGACAGTATCACAAGTGGCGGCCTCGCGGTCCCATACGAACCCAGACCTCTCTACCCAGACGGCAGTCTCAGCACAATCGGCGGCCTCGCGATCCCATACGGATCCAGACCTCTCTGCCCATACGACAGTATCACAAGTGGCGGCCTCGCGGTCCCATACGAACCCAGACCTCTCTGCCCATACGACAGTATCACAAGTGGCGGCCTCGCGGTCTCATACGAACCCAGACCTCTCTACCCAGACGGCAGTCTCAGCACAATCGGCGGCCTCGCGATCCCATACGGATCCAGACCTCTCTGCCCATACGACAGTATCACAAGTGGCGGCCTCGCGGTCCCATACGAACCCAGACCTCTCTGCCCATACGACAGTATCACAAGTGGCGGCCTCGCGGTCCCATACGAACCCAGACCTCTCTGCCCATACGACAGTATCACAAGTGGCGGCCTCGCGGTCCCATACGAACCCAGACCTCTCTACCCAGACGGCAGTCCCAGCACAGTTGGCGGCCTCGCGATCCCCTACGAATCCAGACCTCTCTACCTAGATGGCAGTCTCATACGACAGTTCATCCTATGATCACCATAACATACAAAAAGGGAATCAGTCTCACTATTCATCAGATCACACAAGGATTGCCAGTTCGGGCATAGCCTGTTCTCAGGTTTGAGGGGCTCCTCTTTCCCCTATTCAGTTACCACTTACCTGATCAGGGTTAACATCTGTTCATGTAGCCGCAGCTGACTAGAAGAATAGGCTACCCTCTTATACAAGAACACACAGCATATGTTGGTTCACTACAAACTGGATACTTTATTACTCATTGCACATACAATCACATAACATTACGATATAACACATAACCTGCAAAGAAAAGTGAAAGATTAAGTTGTACACTCTAATAAGAAAGGGTCGACATCACCTTAGTAGTATGTAGCCTGCACTCAGTGGTCATCTAGGCTCCCTTCTCGTCTGTGCCTCGGCTCGCCTGGAATCACCCTTCTCCGAGTCACTGGGACCTCTTCCTTATCGGCTACTCTCTCCTCTCTGGTTATTCTGTTAGGAAAGCATCTGTCTCTCAGTTCTTCTCCGCCTTCAAGATGGCGTCTGTCTTCCCTGGAATAAGTAGTAGCTCTACTGCTAACGGCTAGATGCCGCCTACGGACTGAACATGTAACTGCCTCAAACTTTCACTAATATAGAGGTGCATTTCCTCATGGAAAATTCCGGCCCGTAACCTGCCGCCCACCAAATTCTTGTACCTCCCCGTACCAAGGACACGTTCCCAGCCGGCCGGCCTGATGTAGTGTCTTCGGCATGAAGAAAAATACAATCCTTCGATAAAGGCCGGCCTGAACCGGTTCTCTCCAAGCGAATAACACCTCATAACTAAAACATTGCATTTGACCTAGAAGAATCCCAAGCTGCCGGAGCAGAAAGAAAGATGGAGTCCCTCCCGTTTGAGGCCTACCAGGCCTGAATTCAGCACGGCTCCATGAAATACCCTCACTACAGGACAGGTTATCCCTAATACTAACGAATCTATCCCCTAGGCTATGTGTGCAAGCCCTGATCTATGGGGAAGAGCACAGAATCATGTCGAAGTGCCTAGTAAATAGGCTCCATTCACTACTCTAACCCTTAGACTTGAATGGTAAGAGACTGAAGTCACATTCAATCACCTTTCCTCACAAGAAGGCCGGGAAAATCGAGCAGAACAGTACCAAATTGTCGTCACTCACTTTAATGACTCCAGGGATGTCCATGATCAGTTCGTGGATCACGTTTTGGAACACCTCTGCGGCACTAGATATTCCAAAACTCAAACGGGTGTACCGGTGAAGTCGGACATGCGTAGAGAATGTCGTAATATTTCTGGATTCTTGATCAAAGACTAGTTGGTGGTAACCTGACCGCAGGTCGAGTTTAGAGAACCAGCACGCCGCTGCCATCTCTCCGATCAAATTGTCAATAGACGGGGTGATGTGTCTCTCTCTTTTGATGGCTGCATTGGGCAACCTCATGTTGACGCATATCCTGACAGCTCCCGGTTGTTTCGGTTTCCGGGCGATGACAATCGGGGAAACCCAAGGCGTGGGACCGGACACCTTCTCTATTATACCCGATTGCTCCAGCTTGAGTAACTCCTGTTCCGCCAATGGGCGTAGATGGAAAGCCACTCGTCGGTGTCACAGGGCCAGAGGCTGCACTGTGTGGTCAATGTGAAGATGTATTTCTTTTCCTCGATACCTTCCAATGCCTTCGAAGACTGATGCAAACTCCTGGAGTATGTGCTGAACTGATTCTTGGTGGACCCCAAATGCGAAGGATACAATCCCTAGATCCTCTGCCGCTCGACATCCCAGAAGCATACCTTGTCCATCCTTGGTGACATATACTACAGTGGTGATGGTCTTGTTGTCGTGCGTCACTGTGGTCTTGAACTTCCCTTTCATTTCCAGCAGCTTGTCCTGTCCATATGCGAAGACCGTGATTCTAGTGGGCTGCAAAACAGGTGCTGGTTGCATGGAGTTATACAGAGCGGAGGCCATTATGTTGATGGTGGCTCCAGTGTCCACGACAGCCGTGACGTCTTGTGCGCCTACCTGGATCCGGCACTGTGGAAGGTGCCTGCTTCTGCTAGACGCGGCTTTGATCATGTGCACCTTGTGTACTGCCTTTTCGTCTTCGTCATCCATGTCACTTGACTCATCACCTCCCTCGAGTACCGCATTGACTGCTTGCTTGGGTTTTCGGTACTGTTTGGAGCGACATACCTTTTCGAAATGGTTGAATCGTCCACAGCCTGTGCATTTCTTGCCCTTCGCCAGACACTCAGCTACTTTGTGAGGTGGACCACCACAGTATCCGCAATATTGTTGACCTCCTTGTGAGCCACCGGTGAACGGCTTTTGTTTGCGACGGTCCACTGGCCTTGTGACCACGTTGACAGGTTCTGCTTTGACAGGTGACTGTAGTGCCGCTTCCATGTGTGCTGCCCGGGACTTGGACAGCTCTTTCGTGCGTCCCAGGGTCAAGATGTCCGCGAATGGTTTGCCCGACTCCTCCAATATCCTTTCGCAAAGCTTCGCCGAGGCACACCCTTGGATAATTTCCCCCCGGATCTCCTCCATCTCATCTCTAAACCCACATGTGGATGCCAGGAGCTTGAACCTACCGTGGAATGTGTCGAGTAATTATTCCGGTAGCCGTCTAGCTTGACGAAAGCTGAAGCGCTCGTAGTCCTGGTTGGGCCGTGAGCGCGTTGATGAGGGTGATAAGAGTCTTGGGCGTCACTTCCACAAGAGTCTTGGTAATGCGGTGAATATCTTTTCCTCCTAAATGAAGCAACATCGCCCGTTTCTGATCCTTATGGACTTTCGTGGCTTCAAAGAAGATAAGGAGTCATTCCACCCACTTCTTCCATCGTGACGCCTGGGCAGAGGGTGACCCCTCCACCACAAATGTTTCAATCGGGGGAATTGTAGACATCATGAACCACTGCAATGTAGCCTACTGCCAGCACACTGATTGTGAGCCTGATCTCTGCTTCCACTGTGACCAGGAGTGTGCCAGTGATATCGCTGCTAGTCCAAGTACCCACACTGAGGGCAGATGACTTTTATTCCCTTATGATTTCCAGGATGTGTGTAGCCCCTGCCGACTCTCAGAATTGTTGGCAGCGTGGTGAGGTGGAAGACACCACCAGGGTAGGAAGGCACCGGCTGCCACCATGCACCGTCTCCCAGCGCAGCGGGACCTCCAGGAGCAGCACCGCGATCTCTCAGGCCGCTGCAGGCACCATGTGACTAGCGTGCATGCGCGCGACCTGCCGATGATTTCAGGCGCGGAGCACCGCGTCAGCGTCGGCAGAGCGAGGCAGGCCCAGAGCAGCGGTAGCGTGTGTGGCAGCGCTTCTGACCTGCCATGTAGAGGCCTCCAGCATCGGGCGTCAGCAGAGCGTTACGGGGCATGAGCACCGCAGGACCGTCCTCGTCCGCACGCGGCCGCCCCAGCACAGGAAACACGGCGGGAGGACGCCCGCCCTCGTCGCCAGTGTTGTGTATTGCCCGACGATATGGGCACTCACTGTCATGGGCTGTGAGGCAGGAGGTGAGGTCTATGGAACAAAAGACACGTAGCCACTTGGGTTGGAGGTAATGGTTACAGCGTACAGGCGTCTACTGACGTCATGTGCGCGGTGGTCGTATTTATTAAAGATATGTCACGTGACCAGGTCCATACCACAGGGCCCGGTCACGGTAGGAGAGCACCAACAAACATCCCTGTCGGGATAGGCACTTGGGGGCACCCTCACTGTCACGGCTGTTATGTCACAGCCAGGACACAACAAGTGACACAGGGGAGGGGGGGCAGTCATACAAATGGGACATGGAGACCTGGATAGTGCGCCGAGGAGTGACCCCGGGCAATCGCTTCTCTTTTATTTATACAGTCGGGCCACGCACATACCTAGGGAAGTGTAAGAAGCAACATTGTATTGTAGAGGCCGGGTGCCACTCTACATCCCTTCCAGCTTTAATTAATTGGGAATATCAACATTTATTAAACAGTACACACATAGTCTCTCAATTTCTGACTTGGTGTCGGGCTGGGTCCAAGAACATACCTCTGGCTCCGGCCTCCTCCATTATGACTGCCAACCGGCGCAATGTTAGTGCTAGAGTCCCTGGTGCACCCTCCTGATGGCTGCTATGTCTCGGTAGTCCTTCCGGTGCTGCTTTGAGTACTCGCGGTGCGATGGTTGGACATCTCAGCGTCAGGGCTGACAGCGATGTCATCTTCCTCTTCCCGTTTCTTCGACTCCCACAGCCCGCAACCTCGAGCCCTTCCACAGTCACCGCAGCAGCGCCCACTATCCCACCCAGAGGCCCGGAGCAGCTCCATGGCTTCCCCAGACATTGCCCGGCAGTTTGTGAGTTAAGTGAACTGGATGGGGGTCAGAGGAGAGGGTGGTTCGAGTCCTGAGGAACTGATGCAAAAATACGGCACAACCCCATGAGCTCCTGATGAGCTAAAATACTAGAATCAAGCAAACTCATATATATTGGAAAGTGGAATGTGATTAATAACCTGTAACAACATTAGCTATTTTGCTGGGTAGCAGCATCTGCTGGGTGCAAATAGCTCTACTAAAGCATATTGATGAATGGCTTTCCGATTGAGGGGCTCTTGGAGGGATAAAAGGTTAACTCTGAGATATGATCAGAGAGGTGTCAGTTCTGCTAAGTATGGCATTTTGATGAATTTGCATCATTGCTGTTGGATTGTTCCAGGGCCTCTATCATAAATGCATTTTCTTTCAATCCGCAGAGACTCCCCATCAAATGTACATCACGACCGTGTTTGCCATTAATTCAAGCCGATCGTCAGTAGTGTTATCTTGTGTCATAATGTGACATTAATTCGATGTCCTTGGTGATCACAGGTAGAACAGCCTTGGAAGGTTTCACTTTAACAATGACACTTTCATAATCAATAATCTCAACAGCATGGACTGAAGAGGGAAACACGCAACATTAAAAGAGAATAGCAGTTAAAATCATCCTCAGTTAAACTCTGTGTAACGCTGAGTTCAAAAGGAGACCCACGCAGCAAATCGGTCATTATAAATCATTATAAATAATGGCAATTATAAAATCTCAAGGAAAGACCAGTGAGCAATTTTCCTATTCCGCGGTTTCTGAAATCTCGCTGGCGTTGAAAAACTCCACATGTCCTTCAGTGAACTAGAAGGCAGGCCACTTTAGGGACGGAGCCTGATACATGAACTCCTCTGAGAAATAGGGGTGGGCGGCGGGGACAAACTCTGCCACACAGTGGAATCTGAGTTTTTTGCCAAACTTCGTGCTCCCAACGGAGTGCAGACTTGAAAAAACTCTGCAAACTCTGCTAGCGGGAGGGGTTCACCGCACACCCCTACAGCCAGGTACTGCTGCACGGCAGGCTAGGCTGACCTTTTTGTCGTGTTCTTCTTTGCACCATCATGGCAAAAGGTCCCCCATCCTTAGCATGAATGCCCGTAAATAAATACACACCACACAAGTTTATACTTGGGAAAAAACTGCTGCAGGTTTATTACATACAACGTTATGTAATCTGGTGGGTTAGCTTACGGGCAATCCAAGGGCAGGCAGCCTTTTTTGCCACCTGCCCGCCTGATGAGCCTAGCAGCACCGTGGCAAACCACTTTGTACTGCACCTTCTAGTGATCCCCTTCCCGGATCACCTGACCCTTGGTCCATTATACTCACGCCCCTTTCAGGGCGGAGCGTAGCTAGGCAAGCCCCCTGTTGCTCAGGCCCACAACCGCCCGAAGGACTAACGGGGTGCCGACATAGATTCCGTGAACCTCCCATGAGGCTCCTGGGGTTCGGCTCTGGCACCCCTATGTGCTGCGCAGAGGTACCGTTCTGTACCCATTTGCTTCCAGATCGCCCTGTAACTCCGCCACAGTCCTGGAGGTGGCCAACCGTCGCCGCCAGGGCCCCCCACCAACCGCTCTTGTCTTTACCTGCAACACTTTTGTGCTAGCGCCTCCTGCAAGTCTAACAAGAAGAAGTCCATCCCCACTGGAGTGAGGTGTACCCCGTCTGCCTCAAAGTATCCCTTGGCCCTCTCCTGGATAATTTTGTGTCTGATGAATCCCAGGCCCCTCTTCTTAGTGAACATGCGCATGGAGCTGTTCACCCATCTCCTGGACCGCTCCACCGCCTCGCCAGACTTCACCCCCTGCCAGACTCTCCGTGGCACAATCTCTGACCACCAGAGCTTGCACTGACCCAAGCGCTTGATAAGTTCCCCCAAGTCAGTTTTCATGGCATGCAGCAGCAAAGTCCTCCCAGAGGTAGTAAGGTCATTGCCCCCCAGGTGGATCACCCAATAATTGGGCGAGCCACCCAGCGCTGCTAGCGAGTGCTCCAGTCTGTTCACGAGGCTGCTCCATCTCATCCCTGGAAAACCCAACCACTCAAACTTTGTCAGCGAGAATCCATGCATCCAGTTCCTGATCGATGCCCAACGGGCCAACCGGGAGATGGCAGAGTGCCCAATGACTCATACTCGTAACCCTGATAAAACAAAGGACACGTTTCAACTCAATATGTTTATTATTCAGAGACAATATGCCATTGCACTTAAAACTACAAAACACATCAAACCATGTGGCACACAACACTGCACACTACAGCACTATTTACACTAAACAGGCGCCTTCAAGGGCGGATATAGCGTTTGTAACACTGGGACTCCCAGCGTCCCACTTTTTTCACACGTTCAAGTTCCATGCCTGATGTAAATGCAGTGGTGGCTGCCCCAGTCCCGAAAGAGTGGCTTGAATATTTTCTATCTGCCTGGAGGAGGCCGGCCCTGGACAAGCAAGCCCCCATTACACGCTCTACCTGGAATTTGGTTAGAAACCAGGTCGGTATGTATCAATAAGTAACCAGGTGCTACTGGGCGAAGTGATACGTACTACCGGACCTTGGAAACCGGGCAGTATCTGGGGTCTCCCAACGGCATTAACTCCACCTCCACCCCTTCCCTTTCTGGTCTGTTTTCAACCTCCTGAGGTGGATAGTCAACTTACCCTCCAACCCAATATCCAATATGCCCAAAGCGTCTCCTGACCTATCTGTTTTGGACCGGGCCACTAACTCACTGATACGGAACGCTCCATAAAACGCCAAGCAAAAAGCGGCGGAAAAGAGGGAAGCCTCATAGGGCGAGTGGGTAACTCCTCCTAGGACGTCTAACATAGCCTGCAGGATGGGTAAGTTGATGGGGGACCTGCTGTATGGAACCCGGGGCTCGTCTCTGGCCCATCCTTTCAGTGCCGCCCTAATGACAAAGGACTTAGCTGGGTCCTGGCCTCCCCTCAGCTTAACATCGTAGCTGACAGCTGCTAAATGCCCACAAACCCATGAGTGGCTCTTCCCTTGTTTTTTAGCCCATACCACAAATGCCTGTACCTTGCCCTCCATCGGTTGCCCGGACAGTCCCAAGGCATCCGCCACTTTGTTGAAGGAGGTCATATGGGCCAGGTATCGTCTCCTAGTACCTGGGGCCAAGGCCCGTTCCCCCAGGGCTCTCAACTGTTGTTCCACTCCAAGATCCTCCAGAGGGTTGCCGAGAAGGGGGTCATCTCCGCTCTCGCCTGCGGCCAGGCCTCCCGGAAACAGAGCCACTGAAAACGAGAGAGAGCGTCAGCTGCCACATTCTTGACCCCCTCGATGTGTCTAGCCAAACACTCCAAGTTGCAGCACAGGCTCCCTCTGGCTAGTTCCCTGAGCAAGCAGAGCACCAGCGGGCACTTGGCTGACTGCCCGTTGATGGCCTACACCACCGCCATGTTGTCTGACCAGAATAGGACCTTTCTGTCTGACAGGATCTCGGGCCACAGATGGAGTCCAATGACAATGGGGAACAGCTCCAAAACTGTGATCTTGGCAGTGATGCCGCGCTTGCGCCAGGCGTTGGGCCATTCCTGTGAGCACCACTCCTCGCCCAGGATTGCCCAAAAGACCTCCCTCCAAGATGCATCCGTGAAAAGGCTGAGCTCGGGACTGTCCGCCCAGGGAGCCCTCCAGATGACCGTCCCATTGAAGTGAGACAGGAACTCCCCCCCCACATGACCAGGTCCTTCTTCAAGCCTGCAGCCAACTTAACCAGGTGGTGTTTCTTAGACACTTTTGCTGTGGCCCTGGCTAATCTTCTGGTGAACACTCTCCCCACCGGGTTGACTCTGGCTGCAAAGTTGAGCTTGCCCAAGAGGCTTTGGATGACACCCAAAGGAGCCTTGTCTTTCCCCAGCAATGACTGGATGTCCTGTCGCAAAGCCTGCACCTTCTCTGCAGGGAGTCTAGGCACGCCCATCACTGTGTCCAACTCGATGCCCAAAAAGGTAAGAACCTGTGCAGCACCCTCCGTCTTACCATGTGCTAACTTCACCCCAAGGTGTCGGGCCAAGTCCTGAAAGCTTTGTAGCCCCCTGCTGCACTCCTGCGTACCAGCACCCCCGATGAACAAGAAATCGTCAAGGTAGTGGGTCACCCCTTCTACGTTAAATCTCCCTGGGAGTGCCCACTGCAGGAATGAGCTGAAGGCCTCAAAGTAGGCACACGACACTGCACACCCCATTGGCATGAACTTGTCGTAGAAGAATTCCCCTTGCCACTTGAAACCAAGAATGTACTGACTCTCTGGGTGGACTGGGAGTAGGCGGAAAGCGGACTCGATGTCAGCCTTGGCCAACCACGCTCCCCTGCCCGCCCTCCTGACCATGTCAACTGCCATGTTGAGAGAACAGTATGAGACCGAGCAAGAACCCTCCTCCAGCCAGTGGTTCACTTAATCCCCATCCGGGTAAGACAGGTGTTGGATCAACCTGGAAGCCCCTGGCTCCTTCTTAGGAACCACTCCCAAGGGAGAGACCACATAGTTCGGGAGAGGGGGTTGCAGAAAGGGGCCCACCACCCTCCCTAGGGCCGCTTCCTTCTTAATCTTTGCCCCAACGACTTCAGGATGGTCCCTGGAGGACCTGTGGTTCTCAGAATCCCTGTTAACCAGGGGCCCCTGATAGGGAATTCTGAAGCCTTCCAACCCGTGGGCTAGAGACATTCTATCCTTTGCATTAGGGTAATCCCTTAATAGAGGTAGCAGGTTGGAGATGACAATGGGGGACGGACCTTTGTCCCGGCGGTCCCCGGGAGGGGCACTCCGGGGGGGACATGCCAGGCTGTCCAGGGAGGAAGGGGGGGAGGACCTGGGCCAGAGGCCTACTTGTCGTGTCGGGCCAGCACTGAGGCGTGCTCGCGCTTGTCGCAAGAGGTGGTTGAGTGTGAGGAGCTGCACCTGCTGCAGGTGTGGGAGAATCAACAGGCCTTGCCCCAGGAGCATGCCCCTGCGTTAACCAGCCTGCATGTCCCATTGAAGACTCTTCTGGGTCCCTGCTTCTGCCCCCCACCACGGCCTCCCCGAAAGGGCTGCTTAAACTGACCCTTCCTGTCCTGCCTCTGGCCCTTGCTCGTCTCCCCCTCTTCACGTTAGTGCTAGACTTCTCGCCGGCCTCAACCCTGCCCTTGCCCATGTGCTGTACCCAAAGACGCACCTCCAACTGGTCCCACCCCAGTTCCGGGCATATAGCCATCTTTTTCCTGAACTCACAGTCGTACTTGTACCAGTCCATCCTGCCGTTAGTCTCCGCCTCATCGGTGATGATGCCGGCATATTGAAACAAACCAGGCCCTTGTTCGGGGTATAGCTCCATCACCACCGCTGCCAGGATTGCGAAGCCCTGGCCCCATCTCTTAATTGTTTTCTCCGGCCATGCCTGGAAGCGAACCTTCTTGTCCTCTTCCATGCCACCCTTTCTCCTGGTGTCCACCCCTTCTGCCCCGTGCATCAGAAGCGCAAAAATATCGATGAACTCTCTCCTCCATATTCCTTCTTTGGCCGCAAGTGGCACCTCCCATGCTAAGGAGCACCGGTCTGACATCAGGGGGGCCAATGTGACTAGTGGCACAGGAGCAGGGAGCGCGGGGGGCATCGCAGCGGCGGGGATGGGAGTGCCTGCTGCTGGGGACGTGGGTGGCTGGGTCGCGACAGAGGCAGAACCCACGGGACGGGACCATGTAGCTGCAGACGGAAGGGCTTGCTCTGCCCGTTGCTGGCAGCCTAGATCGGGAGTGGTCCCCCCCTAACGCTTCGGCTCCCGTATGAGTGCTGTGTGTACTCAACTGCCCGGGCTCTGGCACTGTGACCCCCTGCTGCAGGCTGCCATGTGGCAACTCTGCTCGTTAACTGCCCCCCGCCTCACCCCCAAACGTGCGTGACCGATGGGCCACCCAATGCCTGCGCGGGTGTTGCTGTTCTAGCTACCCCCATGCCACCGTTCGCTATGTTGACCACGCTGGGGTTGCTAGCAGCCAGGAGGCCAGCTCTGTCCTCCGCCATGAAGTTCGATAACGTGTCTGTGAGCTTACCCAGGCCATCACGTGTGGTAAAGTTCGGCGACGGCGTTGCGTTGACCAGGGGTGACACCGGTCCAACTGCAGGGGGCAGTGGTGCATCGGCCACCGGCAGGGCCACAGTCCGCCCATTGTCCGTGGTCCGGCTCTTGGCTTGCAGCGGGTCTGCTGGGAAGTCCTTAACTGTGGGCCTGTGAACCCTCTTAGATCTGGTGGGACAGTTCTCCTCGGCGGGTTCCTGCCCCGTGCATGGGGCAGGCATGGCGAGTCGTCCGGACTATGCGCCATCAATAGCTCAGTGGCCCAAGCCACTCCTTTAGCCCTGACCATCTCCATAACGGCCAACAACTGCGCATCTTGGGAGGTTCCTGGCTGGGAATCCTCCACCTGGGACATCTGCGAGCAAAGCGGAGGGGATCCCTGGCTATTCATCCGGACGGTTCGGCGACAGCCCACCTGGAAAAGAAATCGAACTGTAAGCCATAGACCTAGCTGGTGGTGCCGGTTCGACATTCCTGTCCTGGCCCTCGACGCTCGTTCCCCATCCCTCGACCCCTTACTTACTTCCTGTTAGTTGCTACGCTCTTATCCTGACGATGCTGGTGTTGTCGTGGGCTTGGGGAGGATCTTGATGAACCCTGCATGCGAATGATGGAGAAAATTATTAATCATTAGACACCCATCATCTACTGGGCGCTGGCACGGCTCCAATTCCCTGCCTGACCAAACTGTTACCCTTCCCCCCTTCACTGGTGAGGCTCTTGCGTCCCACCCCACCTTGCACCCTCGGCTGTGCTCCCCCGCGTGCGTTACCTCTGAAAACGCCTCTAGCAAGAGGGCTTGTGCTGCACCCTGCACATCGGCGAGCGTCCGAAAGCGCGAGTCATGGCTGAAAAACAAAACAGCGCGGTGTAAGATAAAAGGTTAAACTTATTCCACATCATGACTTGCGTCATCCCGGGTGGCCGGTTTGGTGACAACTGGCCAGGTGTAACATGCCAAACACTAGACCTGTTGAGTGGACACACACAGCCTGCGCCGCACTGGTTGGCGTCTAAAAGCCCAACACGCTACCTTGCCCCTCACGGCTCTTACCCTTTACATGCTTGTGCGTTTCCTAGCGAATCCTTAGGAAGGGGGGGGGGGCATAGCCAGCAGTCCGTTGCCTGCAGAGACAAACAAATCAACATTAATACATTCGCACCAAACCTGTGCTGTCGCATTCGAGGCATTACGGCAACATCATCAGCAAGGTGCACAGTAATTCCCCCTTAACAAGCTCTCAGCATTTCCCGCATACTGGTGTATGAACTTAATTGTCTGGTGTGTCTGGCTGGGGCTCCCAAGTCGGCACAAATCCATAATATTCTCACCTGAGGGGGTCTTGGACAGACCTATTTGGACCCTTATACCAATGCCCACCTTGGTTGCAAAAGCCCTCTGGTGATTACGACGTGTAAGGCTCCACCGGGTGAAGCAGGGTCCGACATGGCGCCTCAGGGAGAGGGATGAGCCTGGAGGCGGTAGAACCCACTCACTACAACTGTGCCCCCCCAATTGTGGATAGTGACCAGTAAGGGAGGGTACGCATGCGAACCCAGGCACATGATGCGAAGATCAATCCACCGCGAGGTGTAACCTACCCCACCCCAGACCCAGCGGAGCCGGCCGGTGTCGCACTGAAATAGGCATGCGTGCTAACGAATCCGCAGCTGTGGCAGCAGGTGTGACTCGCCGGATGCAGGACCAGCTGGGTGAAAAGAGTGACGCAGACTTGTGATATCGGGACAATCCGAGAGATTGCCTTTTTTTTTTTGCGTACTTATATGGCGTGAACTCGTCCCGAAGGTATTGGAGCGCTCTACACGAGCCCTTCATCTACATTACACATTCAGGCACGGGGAGAACAAGTGGTTTATCCAGAATCACAGGATGTGAGCGCGACCCCCGAGGCTCGGACCCTGGTTTCCTGCACCAAAGTCGGCAGTCTAGCCGACGGACCACATCCCCTCCCGGTACTAATCTAACGGGGGGGTTGCAGGCCACCGCAGAACTAAGCGCCAGAAGTGGCTGAGCATCGGCAAGTTCCACATGAGAGAGGGAGGGTAATTGGGCACAGAGACACCGGCAATTGGACGCGTAACCTTGAGCGTGCGGGAACTAAAGCAACCGCTGCCCCCAAACAGGCCCCCGCGGGCAAAAGGGGTCGCGCCACCGACTTCCAATGGGGCTCAACATCGAAATTTCGCATGATGGGGAAAGTCGCTACACGACAACAGTCAACAAGCGACAGCCGCCCGGGCTGTGCCATGCCACACATGCGCCGCTCTGTCCACGCACACAACGCCTGGCTATCCGGGCAACATTCTACTACAATACCTTTCTGGGTTTGCATGGAGCGCGAGCACAAGCCACTCCCATTGAACACCCCGGATGCAGGCGCCCGCCCTGTGGCAATACGCCATGCTCTACAGGGGCGGGGGGACGGAAGCAGGGATGCAACCTCCCCAACGGGCCCCACTGCCCACCTGCGGCCCGGAGTTGGATGGCCCTGCGTCCACGTGAGAGCCGGTAATGCCCGTGCGCCACCGGCGAATGTTGACGAGGGGAAGTGGTGAAATGACACACAGGTAGGAGAGGCCGTGCGATGCGCGGCCTTGTTATGATGGACCCGCCCCATGACTCACCCCAGGACCCACTAACAGACCCACTCGGGGTCAGACTTGCCTGTTTGGGTCCCACGCCGGCCGTAGCCAGCGTGGTGGGACCAAGGTGATAGGCGGCAGCTGCTGCGGCAATCCCCAGCACCCACTCGCGAGTTGCCCATGACTACCCCACCGTGTTTGCTTAGCCGATTTAGGACCCGTGCTACGTGGGTTGCTGGGCCGGTGTGCACAGGGAAGGGGCGGGCACACCCGGGGCCAGCGTGCAGGGACCCTCGCCCATGGCGGAAGCCGATGGTACAGTCCCCGGGTCCCTCTACCCGAAGCACGGCCCAGGGGCACTACGACAGCAGAGCGCCGCATGAGACCGCCCACTCCTGAGCTGCCCCACACTCCCCCCTGTCGCAGACGGCCCGCAACCTCGGCTGGACCTCCCCGTCCAGGATCCAACCCCCGCATGGGGCGATCAGGTGTTATGGGGGGGGCCATAGACTCACCGTGCTAGTAAACTCGAGCAGCTCCCAACTGCGACGACCGAGACCGTGTGGGGGGAGACAGCGGTAGACAGTGTGTCCGGAATCGTGGTGTCCGCGGCGCGTCCGGTGCACAAGAGGCAGAAAAGATGGTGGGGGGACCTATGTAGCCCTCACCCTGCCCTGTGCACCAGACATGACGTGGCACGCCCGCGACCCTGGTGGGGACTCCTTCCCAAGGCAAACCCCCCCCCCCCGGGGAAAGGGGAAGCCCGATGCCACTATAGGGCCGCCCTCCTGAGTGGCCTCCTGCGGTGGCCTCGGGCAGCCGCATTCTCTCCCAAGTTGCCTGAATGTCTAGTATAGTGGGCCTCCATTGGTGGCCAAAGGGGATACAGTCACGAGTAGCTCTTCACATCAGAAGATCTATTGGTGCACAGTTCGCCATGTGTTTGTTGGTAGGCTCACAGGAACCGATGGAGACAGCACTCCAGGTCCTCCCCTTTGTCTATATCTCTTCTGAGGGCCCTATTCAGTGTGCGCATGAAGCGCTGTACCTCTACATTGGCTTGGGGCAACTGAGGCATCACTTTTCAGTCCCTGATGTTTAGTGACCCCAGGTATGTTTTGAACTCTTGCACCTGGAATGGGAGCTCCTTGTCCTTCACTTCATCTGGAAAGTCCCAGCATAGCAAATATATTTTCCAAAGCGGACTTTACCTTTGATAAAACAGTGGACTGTATGGCTCCCAACACCGGGTACTTGGTGTTGCTGTCTACGATCACCGCGGTGACCCACTTATACGGTAAGGAAGCTGATGAAGTTCATGCTAACTGGTGACAAGGTTTGAAGGCATGGCTCCTCTGTGACGACTGGGGCTGGTGCTGTACTTTCGCTTGGGATCATGCATGAATAGCAGCACGCACCTTCTCGTCCACTAAGGTGTCCATGCCAGCGAACCACACCTTATCTCTCAGCCTTGCCTTGGTTGTTATCACCTCCTTAGTGGCCCAGATGAGCCAACTCACAACTCTGGTTTAGACACTCTGTGGTATCACAATTTGTAATTCACTGAAGAGCAGGCCTTCATCAATGGTGCACAACTCATCACGTACGGGCCAGAGCAAACTCATTGTCTTTTGTACGGTCTCCTCAAGCGACTTCCACACATCCAGAAAGTTGCACTACTGCTTCGTCCCGAGTGCTTCTTCATCCTTGGACAGGCATGAACAGCAAGAGTTGATTCCATGACCTCTGGGTTGGAGAGAGCCCTTGGACACCCATTATGCACTACTATCCTCACAAAGTCTTCCACCCCTTCATCCTCTTCTGCGATCTCCGGCCCCTGCTCACCTTGTGGATAGCGCGACAGGTAGCCAGTGTGTTGTTGAATCCTGGGTGGTACACTACGTCAAATCGGTATGGCGCCAGCTGCACTGCTCACCGTTCGATGTACAGTGGGGCATGTAGTAAAGTTCCTGCAAATAGATCGACTAAGGGCTTGAGGTCGGTTAAGATGAATCATTGGCCACAGAGGTATAGGTGGAATTTACAACAAGCCCACCTGATGGCTGGCGCCTTGTGCTTGATCTGCATGTACCTGGCCTCCGTGTCGGACAGTGGTCTTCTAGAATAGGCGATTGGGACCCAGGATCCTCTGCTCTTTTCTTGTAGCAGCACAATGCCAATACCCACAGGGCTTGCATAGACCACCAGTTTAGTGTGCGACTTTGGATCAAAGTATGCCATTGTGGTATCTGCCAACAACGTTCCCTTTACCTGACGGAATGCCAGGTTGTCCTGTGAGTTCCACTCCCATGTCATATCTGCTCTCATCAGTGTCCTCAGCAGCTCGGACAGGGTTGCCAAGTTTGGAATGAACCAGCAACAGTATATGGTACAGATGCTGATCTTATGGCTTCCATCTTCTTTGGGTCAACTCACAGCCCTTCCCTTGAGAAGATATATCCAAAGAATTCTATTGAGTCCTTGTAGAATGAGCACTTTTGACAATGTAGTGTCAGCCCACAGTCTGAAAATCATTGAAGTGTGGCCCGGAGTCTCACTTGGTGCTCCTCGAAAGTATCGGAAAAGATCAGAAACAACACTGATATTCAGGATGCCCACCAGGCCAGAGAGGGTTTCGTGGATGGGGTCCTGAAACACCCCAGCTGCCTATGATATCCCGAAATTCAGCCTCTGATACCTCCGGAGACCCTGTTGAGAAGGAAGTGATGTATCGACTGGCCAGATCCAGCTGGAGTTGATGACATCCAGCGTTCATGTTGAGCTGGGAAAATCTTCCTGGGCTCCGTTCAGGTCCACCACGATGTCATGCACAGTGGGGGTGATGTGGCATTCTCTTCGGATTGCTTTGTTGGGGAGCCACATGTTCATGCACAGTCGAATGGCTCCCAACTGTTTAGGCTTTGGTGCTATCACCAGGGATGAGACTCGTGGGGTCGACCCAGTGACTTTTTCAACTACTCCTTGCTGTTCGAGGCTCCTCAGCTCCTCTTTCATGAGCAGCCGCAGGTGGACTGGGACTCAACGGTATTGAAGCACTGTCTGCCTCACCATCTCGTCAATGTGTAGCTGGACCTTGGTGCCCTTCAGCCTGCCAAGCCCTTCGGACAGTTGGGGGTATTCTCACAGGATGGTGACAGCCTGTGACTCATGGACTTGCCAGGCAGAGAAGACGAGCCTCAGGTTTCTGCTCTGTGGCAGCCTAACAGCGTAGAGGTGTCCCCTTCTGTAACATGCAACTGGGTTAAAACAGCTCTTCCTTCTCTTAGCACTTTCACTTCTGCCACCCCCTTCAGGGGTAGCGGCTTGGTGCCTTCATATATGCAGATCCTTGCTTTCGTTGACTCTAGCCTGGAGCGAGGTGACACCCTGTCAAACTGAGATGAGTTCATTACTTTTACAGAGGTCCCGGTGTCAATCAACATCCTCACTGTCATACTACTGATCTCCACTGTGTATATCAGTGGGGGTCTTTCCCGGTTACCTTCTCTCCCACCAAATGAGACGGTAAATATCTCACCGATATCTTCATCATCGCCGGGATATCATCTCTGGCTGCCGTCTACCTGTGGCTCCTTAGCCTCGACCTCCTCAATGAAAAAGTGTCCCAGGGAGGATTTTACCTTGCCCTTGTTTCCAGACCAGGACCCTTGACCCTCGCTGCACCACTCTTTGGCAAAGTGGTTCATATGCCCGCACGTGGAGCAGGACCCTTCGATGTTCTAGGCCGCAGCTGCCACAACATCTCTCCGATGGTTTTTCCTCACTATGTGCGGGCTTGGGCTGGCATCTTTGTATGGCATCCACTTGCTCTTCCTTCACCTTGATGGTGCAGGGAGTGCCCGTCTGTTCCACTCCCTTCGGTAGGGCTGCCTCCATCTGATCTGTTCTGGTGTCTGCCAACTTGTGTGACCTTGCGAGCACAAGTATGGCATCTAAAGTGATCCCTGGTTGGCACAGGATTAGCTGTCGGAGGGCTGCCGGCTTGCAGCCCTGTATTAGCTGGGCCCTGAATTCATCAGGCTGATTGATGTCGGTGCAAGTGTTCGCCAGCTCCTGAGCCATGCAGAGAGCACATACACGGATTCGTCCTCCTGCTGGCTGGCGCCTTTTGAAACGCTCATAATCAGGGTTGAGCTGGGCTGTAAAAGTGTTTATTCAGAGAAGTAACTGCAGTGTTAAAATCTACAACTTCTTTTGTGATCGGCAGGGTCTCGAACAAGTCATATAGTTCAGCTCCGCCAAAATGAAGTAACGGGGACCGTTTGATTGCACTATCAGTTTCACTCATGGCACAGAAGTAGTGTTGTAGGTGCCTCATCCACTATCATGGGGTCCGCCAACTTGCTGAATGGTGGCAACGCTATGACTGAGGCATGGGTTGCTGGCAGGGGTAGATCTCGCTTTTGTGATTGCACAGGCACGGCAGTGCACAAGTTAGTATGCAGCTTGGTATTGGGAGACAACAGCTGTCTGGTGCCTTTCTTGAAGGCAGGTGTTTCTTTGTGTGTGTGAATGTCTTGTGTCCCAGACAGTACTTTTGTTTTATTTTTCTTTCTCCAGACTGCCTACCAGGTGCCACTGGTTTCTTCTGTACACTGTTTTTTATGTTTCTTATTCTTCCTTTTTTCGAAGCCTCCACACAGCCTAAGTTTTTTTTCCCTGGGGGCAGGTCTTTTTACAGTGGGAGGCTTGGTGTGCTAGAGAGGGTTGAGACAGCCATGTGGGGTGAGAGGTGCGACCTCACTAGCCTTTGTAGGCCCACAGCCATATGGATGTAGCACATGAGATACCGCGACCAGCTTCCACAAGTAGGTGGTGCACCAGTGGTGGCCTCTTTATGATGCTGTCTATTCATTTTGCCCGCCGTGTGTGAGCCACACTCACACACCACGCAGGCCGTCAATTCTCCGCCGCGTGCAGCGCCTTACAGAACAGTCTTCCACAGGCCTCTCAGTATGTTCCCTCTGTTGCTTTGGCTCTTGATGCCGGCACGGCCGCCTTCAGGGTTCAATCCCATCCTCATCGCCAGTGCAGGAGAGGAGGTTTCATCCTCTTCCTGCACCCAGCGCCATTGGGGAAGGGTCGTTAGAAGTTTTGGACCACCAGCCCACCCTGCAAGTTTCAGGAGTAGGGAACAAGGTTTTTTGGTTATAGCGTGCCAATTTAGGACAGGTTGCTAGGTTGTGTTAACAGAACTTTGGAGTGGTGGGGAGTCAATGACGGGCATACTCACCCCTCTGGGGAGGGGGATACAGGTGCATGATGGGGGTGCGGGATGAAAGATTGGGACGGCTGGAGATGCTGGAGAGGAAGTTGAAAGATAAGTGAGGAAGTGAATGGAATGAGGGAGGAGGTCGCAGAATGAAACGGGAAGAGAGTAACAGGAGTGTGGGAATGGATGGTGGATGAAAGGTTTGAGTTTTGGGATTGTTATAAGTTTAATGATGTTTTTGGGTTAAAGTATTTGAGTTGACAACTTTGTCCTAATAAATGGTCTTTTACGCTAACATACAGCGTGGAGTGTATTTATTGCGTGATGAGCCACGAAACCTGGATAGTGTTCAGAGGAGTGGCCCCAAGCGGTCACTCCTCTTTTACTTATGCTCCTTTGCGTGTACGGCCCTCGGGATGTGTAAGAAGCAATATTGTACTGTAAAGGCCGGGTGGCACTCTACACCGTCTGAACTTTGCATAAAGTGTGTAATTCATCTGTTCACAAAAATGTGGTTCGAAGGAAAAACCACAGTGGTTAAAAAATACAAAAGGAGAAGAACAAAATAGAGAATATCTATGTATTATTATAGATAATACATTGTAAAATGACTGCTGTGACAGAGAAGGGTGGTGGGATTCAAAACCAGTGATACATAGGTGAAATAAAGAAGTGTTAAGAAGCGAATGGGTTGCCAAAAGTCATCACACATTGGCAGAGCTGTCTAATCACCAGGGTCGGACTGGCCTTTTATTTCATTGCGCATTTCCCTTGGGGGGGCTAAAGCCATATGACGCATTTTTTTGTAGACCCAGTGCCACCACTGACGTGCTCTCCAGCTGTACAGTTCATTGCAGCAGGCAGAGCATGGGCATACATAGAGAGACGGAAGGGAAACAGAGACAGAGGTGAGGGGAAGAACAAAAGGGAAGAGGTAGGGAGAGATCAGAGAGAGAGTAGGAATAGAGATAGAATGAGAAAGACAGAATCAATGGAACCAGTGAGAGAGGGACGGAAGAAAAGAAGTGGGGCTGCTTTGATTTTTTTTGCATAGGCCCCTTTTGGCTCCCAGGCCGGCCTTGTCAGGAGATATTAGCAGGTTGAGTTTTGGAAAAACAGAGAGAGTTAGGGGGAAGAAAATAGTATCCAAGAAGGAGACCGGCCCATTTTAACCCCTGTAGGATTTTTGTACGTTTTTAAATCAACATGGTGGTGTAAAGGCGACAGAAAAGAGAACCCAAACATGGATCCAGACAAACTGTGTTCCTCCAGTAATAGCGCACATTCAGAGCTATGTTTGGTTAGTGATCAAGCGTTTAAATAAAATGCATTTTAAAGGTCCTGCATCGGCTGCATTAGCCTATTTAGCTAGTCTAACAACTGGACCATTGGCTGACAAGTCAAGGACATGGGGGAGGTGTAGCTGGCAACTGGGGCAAGTACTTTCCATGCCTTTGTCATCGGCCTTTAGGGAAATTTGTGGGCAGCTTTTGCATTCCCTCACCAGGATTCAGCCTGCATAGCTCTTCTTTGGTATAGCTTGTTATGTCTGTGGGTATTAGGCCAGGGGGAATGGCCCTAATCCCGGTCCGAGCGCAGACGGATTCAGACAGGCTTGCCTTAGACACGCCAGCGGCACGAGTCCGCGTCAGCATGCAGCTTAAATAACCTAGCGTCCGGCCACTAGACCTCTAACTGTCAAAATGGCGGCCCGCCGGTTCGATCCTCCTCCCTCGCTTCACTTTCCCTTGTGCAAAATGGCAAAATCAGCAGCAAGTTTAGCAGCAGAAAACAGTGTTAAAAACAGCAGCTCTGTCCAGGTAGCACATTGCATTTCGGGAAACAATATTCAAATCCTAAGGATAAGTAAAATCCATACTTCATGGTTAAAGTAGATTTGTTTGCAGAAAATTCCCTTTAAATATAAAGAACATTAACAAATACGTGTTCCACCCTGACCTGTCCAAGGCTTTTTCAAGGCCAATAACAATTAAAGAAATGGAAAATATCTTGTTGAACTTATTAAAACCACTACCCATTAAACCCCAGTATACCTGCCAAGATTATTTTCTTGTGGTTTGAGTTGGTGGGCTGTGTTCACACAGCAAACTCTGTGGGGCTTATTTACAAGCAACGGACACATCTGTATAGATGCATCAGTTTCCTGCGCTTGCCTGCGAAACCCTTGCGCCACCATAGATGCTCCGTATTTACAATACAGCGCACCTCGGCGCAAGGATTGCCAGATGCGTCAGAAATCTTAACCCATCTGTCGGTGCAAAAGTCCCACATTGGTGGAGTCGTGTCGCAAGCACGGTGCAACTCCAGCAGTGCATGGAGAGGCCTATTCTTAATACACTGCGTCACTCCTTATGCCTGCTTCAAGCAGGCATGGGTTTTGACGCTGTAGTCCTAGAAGTTCAGACCACAAAACAATGAACCCGGCTCCGTACTACCGTATACTCCTACTACTCATGGAGTAACAAACAGTCAACTCTTTTATCTGTCCGAATGGAATTTTTATTAGACCATTCCTGTTTCTTATTAATTTAAAAATTTATCAAAATAATTTTTTGGACTGAAAAAGAAACACAGACATTTCAAATTCACACATGAACTTACACGTATATAGAATTCACATTAACATACATTTAAAGATAAAAATGGACTTGGACACTGTGAAAAAATTATTGGCAACAGCTTGCAACATGACAAAAGCAGCAAATGAATTCATACATTAATCTGATGCAAAACACATTTTTAGGAAAATTTACATCATATACTAAATTTTGTAATAAACATGAAAATATCCAATGTTATGAATCACATGTGTTATTCCAACTCCAGCGTCAAAAGAGTATCTGAATATTATATCAATCCTTTATCCAATAATTTCCTTCAACTCTCGCCGCATTCAGAATTAACTAAATGCCTCCCAAAATACCAACGCGTTTCAAGACCCAGGCGAATAGTACTGGGACTATCATCAGGGCTTCATATAAATGGACCGGATATTCTACAAAAAACAAAATAAATAAATGATTCAAAAACAGCGTCAACCCGAACTGACTCTCTCTCCTGTACATGTGACTAACTTAGTGAGTAGCTGTTTTCTAGCGATGGAGCGGCTGCTCCAGCTCGTTTGCTCCAAGAGTTTTTGGCTTTTCTGCCACTGGACTCGTTTATGTTACTGCCTACAAGGCTCCCTTAACACTTTGCCAGTATGGATTTCTGAAATGAAAGAACCAAAGTATTGAACATATCTACTGCTACACTCGACTTACACCCCCAGAGGGAAGCACCAAAAAGATATGTAACTTTACTGCATGGTATGGGCAGGACTGAGTTCCTTGAAGACTCTTTATTCTACAAATGAAAAAATGATATTGTCCTCATTTAACAATGTATCCAAACTGCATGAAGCACTTTAAAACACTATTAACAAGCGGACTTACTTTACCACATCTTCACCAATTCAAAACTCTGAATGTAATGGACTTTCCTTTTGCTCAAATACGGGCGTGCTTTCCCTCATGGGTATTATCTATAAGAAGTACAAACGTAAGCGCATTTAAGCATACGGTCGTATGTTTTTTAGTATTGTAATTTTTAACCAAACAAACACAGGGGCAAAACAGTGACTTACTTTTCACTCAAAAACGAGAAGGAATATTCAACTCGTGCCCCATGCTGGTTGTAACTCAAGTCTGCATCTCAAACCAGAGCACTTCCTGTTTGGAGAGCTATAAATCATGGGAAAAGGAAATTTGCCCAATCAAAACGCTCTAAAGTCCCTTTGAATAGCCCTACCTAGCCCGGTCCGTTGGGCTTAACCCCTATAGGTTTTTGTAGTCCTAGAAATGGCGCAGTCAAATCTTGTAGATCACTGCGTCACTTCTATGAGGCTTTCCCGCATGGGAACGCCCACTCTGCATACATTATACCTGGCGCAGGTATAATGTGGTGCAGGGCTTTACAGCGTGGTACATCTCCCTACATGCGTCATGTTGTAAATGGGCGGCAACTTGGCGCATTGTTTACGCTGCAGCTGTTTCACAAAAAGTGATGCAACAGTGGCGCAAAAGTGTCGCAAGGGACTTGTAAATCTGCTCCTAAATACAAGGGCCTCATCTTCAAGAAAATGACACTGCACGGCACCGCAAGCCATTTAGCTGTGCCGTGCTGTGTCAAATTCAAACCACAGGGATGCATCATATTAACAACAATACAACCCATCCCTGTGCTTTCCCCTGTGATGGCGCACAATTGGCTGCCATGCACCGGCGCAGGCACCCTTGTGTCATTTTACAACGGTGCCTGCGCTGCATTCATTAATGGTATTTTCCTCTTTCTGGCAGCACACATAGAAAGAGGTAAAACAAGGTGAAATAGAAGTATTTCTCCTTGTTGCACCATTCCTACGCCTCTCCTGGGGAGGCGTGGGATTTTGCCACATTCCAAATTTTACAAAATGTTGTAAATCTGGGATTGCGTGAAGTTCCAAGGATGTTGGTGGGAACATCCACAGCAACACCCATGGAACACACCTTTCACGCAGAGTAATGCATGAAAAGGGCCCATATTTACAAGCCCATGAAAAGTCACGCAGCGTGACTTTTCATGGCCTTGTAAATATGGCCAAGCCCATTGCGCCGCCAGGTGACAAAAAAAGTGATGCACTGGCAGCGCAATGAGCTTGTATATAAGCCCCCGGGTCTAATTACATTGCACCAAACACCATATAAAAAGCACTGTACAGAGTGAAAGTCAGATCAAGTGAGTACCAAGACAAAGTGCAGGGCACACAAAAGAAGTAATTCTTTAACAATAACAGATGGATATCGTGCTCATGACGCTTTCCATATTTTGTTGAATGCTGGTTGTTTTTTATGTCAAACCTATGTGGTCACGCACGGTTCCTTCCAGTGCTAAAGAATGTCTTACTCTTTGTAATCCAGAAAGTGTTGAGTCCTAGATCAAAAGGTAGAGCAGATAAGTATGTCAGTCTCAACTCCATACATCGTTTCAGAAGGAGGGGAAATAAGTAGACAAAAATCACATCTGTGCGGTCTGTAACATCGTCTGGTTGTGGTCTGTGTTCAAAGATTCATCTATTGCGCTTAGTTGTAGTGTGTATTTTTCTATATTGGGGAGAGTGCGTCGAAACCACTCTCCACAGGGAGTTGAGAGAGAAATGTTAGGACACATCTTCACCCCATAACACAATATTAAATATCATCAATGACCTTGATCTAAAAGAAACTAAAACGAACAACATTGTTGTCTGCAGTTCTGAACAGAGACATGAACTTCACTCATCCAAAAGAACACGGCGACAAACTCATGCCGTAACGTGTATAAGTGACAGCGACAAACTCATGCCGTAACGTGTATAAGTGCTGTCCTAGTGACAGGGGGAAATATCAAGGAAGCAAAATTGATGCCAAAATGTCTTAGCTCATATTTGTTTGTTAAAATCCGACCAAGAAAGCCATTCTAAGTGGGAAGGCAGGTTTCCCTACTGAAGGGGAAGGCTCCACATTCACAGAATAGTTTCTCAAGATGATCCACACAACCAGACAAGACATCACTGCCTCTCGTGCTCTGATGGAGTCACGAGCACAATTCATAGGTACGTGTGCAGGAGTTCTCCCCGTTACACCTGGGATCCTTTCAAGAACAGCCGTGGCCCTCACACCATCAAGACACACAGGCGATTCCATTCCCTCTTCCCTTGCATTGAGACTTGTGAAGTTGAGTCCCTACTAACTCCTGCTTATTATTTCATCAATATCCCTACGGGGGTTCCCTAACACAGCCTTGACATTGGTCAATGTCCTCCATTCGCTTCCCCTCTAACAGTTTGTCATGCATTAGATTAGCCGCAAACCTCACGGACACTGTGGCCTGAATTGCTTTTCCGACCCTCAGCTTCTCCTTCTTGGCTAAATTTGTTGAAGGCTTTACATCTATGCAACTGAACCAATTCCAAACAGAAAATAACTTGTTAGGAGAGTGCCAATCATTTTTAAGACTGGGATATGGCAAGGAAATCGACCCACTTAGCAAAGTGTAGATATTGTTCCATGTATTGTTTTTCTTAAAAACTATTTTTACTAGTGTTGTATTTTTCCACAGCATAGCAAACCCCACCTCCCCTGGTTGTGTCCAAAAACACCAAACACCTAGGTAGGCTTCTCCTATGTATTTCAAAGAAGAAGCACAAGGGCCCAGTGACAGCACATCCCATTACATGTCTTAATATCCATCAAACCTGTAAATGTGAAGAAATGTGAAATTGGAGAATAAAAATTAAGCTAGTATCCTTACCTTAATTCGTGGGAACAGGATATATACAACAAACAGCATCTAGTAAGCATGATTGGTGACTGCAATTGAAGCACTGGTATGTTCTGACAAAAAGAAAGCATCGCTTTGTAGAGAAAAAAAGAAAACGTGTTATGCTAGTGTCTAGCATACAGTGGTGGCTGGTATTTGAAGGCGGTGGGGTGGGTGGCCGGACGGGGGGGGAGAGGGAGGAGGTAATGAAATCAAAGAAGTTCAAAAGCACACTTACTTGTCTGCCACCACCACCCACTGGTACTGCCGCCTCCACTCGGTCCTCTTCCCCACTTCCAGGGCAGGAAGCAGGATGCACCCAGCTCCCAGCCTCCTGGTAGCCAATCAAACCGCTGCAATGCAGCATTGTAAATTGTCTGAGCACCGTGGACAGGCGCTCAGCCGGAGAATGGGAGGCTGGGCATGTTTCCTATGCAGGTTGTAATGTGAAGTGCGCATGAATGTTTGGCTGGCCCCAAAGGGCCAGCCAAACATTCCTGTCCAATTTAGGGAGTGCAAACCACTCTGCCCCTCCCCTGCTCTGTCAGCAGAGCAGCCACACCCAGTCCTGCTCGCAAAGCTGCCACAACAAGGAAAAAATAAAATGATAATTACCTAGAGTCATAATCATTTTGTTTTTCCTTTAGTAACACTGCTTGAAAGCAGTGGGGTGATGCTCCTCCACTTTAGTGGAGGAGCCGCCACTGCTAGCATATCACTGTGCCTTTTTAAAAGTGAACTAAACTTTGAAAAACTTCCAAACTTCCCATTAAAATAAAATTTCGATTTGTGATCTTTTTTCTTTGTGAACTAAATGAAATATTTAATAATTTGTGTATTTGTTAGATGCATTCTTGTTTCTGTACTTTTGTGTATTGTCTTAAGGTCAGGTAATAGACATTGCCTTGGCCGTGGTCTTCGGTTTCCATTAGTGATGCGGCAGGGTCCACAAAAGTCAAAAGATCAAAAAACACTGTTCTAAAGGAAATTGTAGCAACGGGGCTGTTCTTTCTGCCTGTCGCCACCTATGGCATTGCATTTAGCAAGTAAAGCTTATATTTAACCTATCATCAAGGACACTGGGGGTGCACCCATGTCTTTGCTACATAGCTTGTTCAATAAGCAGCTGTCAACATCATCCCAATATAATTAGACTGAATTCTATATAGTAAACAGTATAAAAATCTTCATTTTATTTTCTTTGTTAGGAGGGCACATCACAATTCTGCTTTGCTTGTTATAGTAGACATTTGGTGCTGTGCTGGGTGTAGTTTCAAGAGGACGAACCATGACAGACAAACCCAAATGGTGAGTAAGAACTCTTGTCCCTAGGAGCAAAGACAGGAATACACCAGACACCACAGACTAAATGTATTTGTAGGTACCAATGCTTGCTGGGTAGCCAAGGACGAAAGGTCAACGTACACCCTGTGCACACTGTACAAACAGGCTCCTTCTTCCTCAAGTGCCAGTGTGGGGTCTTTATATACAGTACAGAACAAGAATGCACAGTACCAAATATGGGGAAATATATAGAAATGCCGCACAAGCATAAAAGGAACGGAAACAGGTGTACAGTGTAGGCAGCTAACGGAAGCTATGACTTTGCGTTTTGAATGTCCTAATAAGCTAAACTAATGTAGGAGACAGGAAATGCATGGTATGATAGAGAAAGAAAGAGAGAGAGAGAGGAACCTCTAAGTGGGGGTATGAGCAGCTATTGGCAAGGTCAGAATGGAAACCTTGGTCCAGGGCTGGAATACGATCTGTGAAGGAGGGGCTGGTGTGCCATGGAGAACCTTGCTGGCAGCTCCAGGCCGCTTGTGCAGGGAGGAGTGGGATAGTTCAGTAGGTTGAGACAGTGCGGGTGAGAATTGGAACTCACTATGTTATCTTTGTAGTAAATGCACATGTATATATATTTTTTCGCCAACAGTCATCTCTGTCCTTACTGAAGGGTTTGGGAATGGAGAATTCCGTAACATGGAAAGAGTGAGGTGGGGGATCCCATATACAAAGAGTAAGCACAGAGAGGAGATTCCACTATCCGCAAGGGCGTGTGGGAAGCCCTGATATTTTGACACTCCACTATTATACCTAAACAGAACGCCCACTGGTTGATGAATCGGAGATGGTGTTAAACCTCAATTTCATGGATCAATGTTTCCCCGAGGTAAGGCACCTCCCAACACATCAAAATAGAATTACGTAAAGAGCCCACTCAATTATTGAGTTCAAGATCAGGGGAATACATGTAAAGATTTATAACAAAAATTAAAAAGAATTGAAATACAGAGTTAGCATGCAGTCATTGCCATGAAGGCGCTTAGCACAGAGAGCATGCAGAATAAAGTGAAAAATCAAAATAATTAGAATCCCTAAATGAGCAGCAAATCAATAGAGAAACAGACAGCATCCTTAGGTGCATAGGAAAGTCTTTTGGCTCACCCCCAAAATCAAGGGATTTGTATAGGAAATCTTCTCATAGAACAAAATAGAAAGTGCAAATTCATCATGATGGTAGCAAAAGTATGATAACATTAGCAGATCAAACCACAGTTTTATTAAAGGGCATATTGCCTTAGTACCTAAGTATTATCCTACTACATGAATATTGATTCAGCCCACTCTATGCTAATGTCATCTGGAGATGACAAAACAAACTAGTTATATGAACAACAGCAAACTATTAGGAATGAATAGGGCACAGTGAGCTAGCGGAAGGACCTTAAACAAAGGCACAGCATTAGGACCATGCTGGAAGATTTCATCGAGAACAGCAACGAAAGCAAAACTCTATTTAACTGTGTGCTGTAGAAATAGTGAACACTGAAATGTGCAGGAGGTAACATCCATTTTGAAAAAGATGGAAGCTGGGCCTAAATTGAGGCCTATTAACAAAGGGCAGAAAGCACACATATGTATGTAATAGCACACTAACAGTGTGTATGTTTATAATAGAGAGTAAAACTATATTCTGAACGTTAATACTGGTCACAAAAATATAAATGCACAAAAATCTTTAACAGGGGCATAGAGAGAATTGTCCTACCAGAATGTCAGGCCCTTACCAGGGGAATAAAGGCTAAGTAGGCATGGGCCTAGAGAGGTTCAAAAATGCTAAGGCGATATCAACTATAAGGGATGCTGCGGGGCGAGGGTGAGGGGAAATGCAGTACCAAAGAGAGAACAGGGAAGAGGATTCAAGGCCATGCATTGCCAGAATTACAAAGCTTCAATGAGAGGTTTGTCAAATGAAACTCTTTTCTAAAGAGGCAAAATTGAAATTTCCATACAGGGAAGGAGGTGAGTAGGGGAATCTCGTTCAGGTGTAGTGGTTGAGAGGGTAAATCCTCCTACAAGGGGAAGTAGAAGCAAAAGAATCCCTTGTCAGTGAAGGAGTGAGAAATGTAAGAAGGTGATATGGTGAATCAGCCAGTGGCAGCTGAGGACTTTTGCAGGGGGCTGGCAAGAGTAACAAGAGTGACTAAGGAGAAGGTTCTTGCTGCAAACTATTGCCCTCTGGACAAGGGCCTGAGAGTCTTGGCTGTAGGTTAAGTGGGTCGGGTTATGCTTTTGATTGTACGTGGGGGCAAAAGTGTTGCAAGAAAAGGAAATCTGTGCCTTTAGCAAGCAGGGAGTAAGAGATAATGTGATGTGTTTTAGAGTAGATGGTCAATTATTTTTTGTTGGGAAGTTCCTACTCGAACGGGGTCATTGGTAAGTGTTTAAAAAAACAGAAGATTTAAAACAATCAAGCAGCAAGAGAGGCAAGTATCCAGCCAAGGAAGGTGCGGTTACCCCTAGAGATGAAAGTGAAAACGTGGTCATTAGCATGAGTTGGTCAACAATGCAGAATGCTGCAGAAAGGTCGAGAAGAATGAGGATGGGGTGTGGTGAGTAGTGGTCATGTAATGACGACCTGGGAGGCAGCGGTGTGCATTTAGTGAAGCCAGTGGAAACCACGGGACATGTCACCTAGATCATGGGCAGATGAGTGGAGTGTGAGCTGGTCAATCTGAGAAGAATGGAAGGAGTGAGAAAGAAGGTAGTTCAAGTGAGAGGCTGTGTCTCCTGTCAGCTTTTTGTGTAGTGGATGAGCACAGCTGTTGTGAAAGAGTGGGATTTTGTGCCAGAGATGAGTGATTGGGTGAAGAGATGTGCAATGGAAATCAGAAAAAGGCTACCCTCAGAGGTTTAATGATTTGAGTTGTAAATGTGCGGTGGTGGGAACAGCTAGGGGAGAGCGATCAGCTCTGTTGCAGAGCTGGGATTAAAGGTAGACAGTCCTTGACAAGAATCGAGTGGCCTTGCCGGCTTGGAATGGTTTAAGTGCTGGGGGTACTTCAAATGAAATGCAGATGGCCATGTCGCCTGCAGGGCGACATAGAGGGGGATAGCATCTTACAATTGCTCCCATGCTAGCTAGGATGGGCAGTGTGCCCCAGAGGGTCACCATAGGTACAGTGCCACCCGCCTCTACAATTTCACCCACTGAGTTGTCAGTGTCATTTATTGTGCCATGTGCCTGGTACTGTAAGATTTCCCCTCTCCGCACATCCACCAGGGTGTAGGGAAAGCGATGCTATGAATGCGGGTTTAATAGGAAGAGGAACAGTTGTTGGCCATGAAGGACTGCTGGGGAGAGAAGGGTGTCCGCGTGGAGCTGGGGTGAGGCCTTGCTCATAAGTGGGTTTTGTTTTGGCCTGGTTCTGGTTCTCAGCCTCGGGGATTGCTGTGAGTGATTGTGTAAGCTGAAAGCCATCCCGGGACACAGGCCAGATGAAACCGCGGCCCCAGTGGCGCTCCTGCACAGCTCCAGCATTGTCTCAGACCAGATCCTGGGCACACATCTTTACAAGCCTGAGAAGGAATTCCTTAGTCCACAAAAACAAGGAGTGCTTAGGAAAAGCTTGAGCCCATAAAAAACAACGATAAATGAATATTGACCGTTAAATCGGTGACAAGCGGAGAGTCTCGTCACACAAAATACAATTGTGGCTTTTCCTTTACTTCATGCACAGACTGCCACTTTTGACAGATTTTCAGACGTTGCAGAGCGCGTTTCAGAGTTTACTGTAATTCGATCCCCATGGAGTGAGTCACCCTTATTCCCCAGACGCAGTCAGCAATCAGGCGGTGTGTGTGCGGTGCTAGGCTGCCTTCAGCCCTCTGATGGAAAACATCTGCAACACAGAAACGGAGCCAGCGAGGCTTGTGAACACACGGCGCCCGGGCCAGAGCAGCGCATGTACAACTCTGACTGCACAGCCTCGCCCTTGGCTGCCTCTCAAGATGATTCATCCCACAGAAATGTCTGCTGACCGGCGTCCAAGTACTACCACCGCACATACCGGCAGGCTAGTGCGCGCGCCCGGCCCCGCGCACACACCCACTCTCAAACCTGCCGGGAAAGCCCTAGAACGCCACAGCACGCACGTGCCGCCGCTATTTTCAACGATGTACATGCAAGCACATTCGATTCAAAATCGAGTTTGCCTCCAAGTGGGTTGAGAACGAGCCGTCTTGAAGGGCGAGTATGCTTGAAATCATTGGAGGTGAAATATTTTTGGAGGGTGATGAAAGTTTTCTGATCCGGTGGTGCCGGTGAAGTCAATACGCATAGGCCGCATTTCTCCTGTTTGGACAGTGAAAATGAGTCCAAAGAGGACGACCCTGTACAGATAAGGGTATGTTGACAGGTATGGCTTTAACATATACTCGGAACGAAACTCACGCTAATTTGAAATTCCAAAGCAGATGGAATTTCTGCCTTGGAATCATTTAATCACCAAACATTCAAATACTGATGGGGGGGGGAGGGCAGGGGGGGCTTCACCTGCCAAACCTCCATCTACTGACTTTAATGGGATCAGCAACCATGACCCCAGCCTGAAACTAAGGGCTCAAACAGTTATATAAGTAGAATATCTGTTGTAAATCTGCATTTGCTGTGTTGTCTATCCAGATGTTTCACCTATTCCTGGAAACCATTTTTGCTGTTTTTAGAAATCTGTGACTTTAATTCTGCTAACAAGGAGTAAAGTGCCTGCGCTGCCCCTGTAAACCTGGTTAAATCGACTTATTCCTGATTGGCACATTTAACTTGCCTATAGGATCCTAGTATATGGTGTAGAAAGGGCATCTAAGGCTTGAACGTTAAATGCTACATGTGGACTGTGGCACCTAAGGTCCGAGTACCAACTTGGTCTCAGGCCTACCTGTGTTACCTGCCTGCCACAGTGTAAAACCTCCAGTGCAACCTACAAACCCTTTTGACACGTTAAGACCTCCCTTTGAAATGCTAGTGTCACCCCAGTGTGGGAATTGTAGCCCACAGTGCATGGTATTTAAAAGTGGGACCTGTAGAAAATTAATATAACATGTCTCTACATGCCCCTACATTGACAAGGTCTAAAATGCTATTTTCAGTGTGGCAGGCCAAGCTGCCCTATGTAGAAAACCAGAGTACAGATTAAAATAATTATGCTCTATCTCGGGGATGGGACCAATTAGAAAAACAATTAAATCATTATTTTTAATGGTTACTAAAATCCAATTCAATAGTGAAGTCTCATTTTTAATAAATATTAAGAAAAGTAACTTTTACAAACCAACCTTTGCCCTGCCTGGAGCTCCTGAATGCTAATGTGCAGTAACTCTCAGTCTGTTCTTGGCTTGAATGAGACGTGAACAAGTTGAGAAATTCCTGCCAGGAGCTACACAATAGGTTGACCTGAAGGGGCTGAGATGACTCCTCTGTGCTCAGAAAAATATTCAGGGTGGGGGCTTGGCACACCCTTTTGGAACAACAAATCCTGCCTGACAGGTCTGTCTGAAGCACATGTAAAAGTATGGTGCGCTTGAAAGGGAGCAAACATGATGCCAGGGGAGTTTAGTGTATCCGGTCTGGGTGCTGCAGGATCTTGCCTCATTTCACCAGACGTCTGTCACCTAATTTGGTGTGGGTCCAGAGAATGCTTCAAACCAGATGTTAGTGTTAAATGTTGGGGGACACTGTTGATGTCCTTTTCACAGTCCCACACACACAGACATTCACCATCTTGAAAATGCCCTGGCACATGGCATTCTGGCCCTCTTTGCAGTAAGTCAAACAGGAACTACTGAAAGAGTGGGTAGGGTTGCCTCCGGTAACTTTTATCTCATTGTTTAGGGAGGGCCCATGATTCACCCCCACACACTAACTGGTGTCAGGCACAAATGTGGCACACCAAGAACACTGTTTGGACCTGAAGAATAACAGAAGAGGACTGGACCTGCTGGCTGTGACCTGAGATGAGCCCTGCAGGACTGAATCTGCTCTTCCTTGTAGCCAGGACAAAAAAGGCTGCTGGCTGACCTCCTGTGTGGCAACAGGGACACAACAAGCTTCAAGAGGCCTTCTTCTAAAGTACCCATTGACTACTGGCAACTGGACTTGGACTAGGTGTTGGTGTTGGCCTCTGCCTGATACTCTGAGAGTCTCTAAGTTCCCTCCCCTGAGGTCTTGGGGGCCTTTGAAGTGTACTCCTGTCGATGTTTGGAACTATGAAGAAATTTCAGCTTTCAGGAAAGCGACAAAATTCCAGGCTTACACAGGGACCAAGCCACTTTTTGTATCTGACCAGGCCCCCATCACTGTCGGCCTCAAATTGCTCCTACGTCCTGTTCAACTGCTTCTATAGACTATCATTAATGCCTTGCACTTTTTGGCGCTATTTCTGCTTAAAATTTTTAAAATTCTATTTAAGGTCTCCCTTATAGAAGTTTTCTTCTTTTGGTATCATTTTGGTTAATAGATTTCACACTATTTTTTCAAACTCAGCTTGGAATTTTTATTACATGGTGTTTGGAATTGATTTCCGGTTTGGGCACTGTATGAACACTTTACACATTGCTCTAACTTAATCCTGCTTGCTCCATGAATTTAGTAACTTTGAGGGTTAACCCTGACAAGAGTTTTGATTATTTCTTGAGGTGGGCTATCGCCCACCCCAAATAATCCAATTTCTTAGAGTAGCAGTTTTGTTTCCCCCAGTAAGGATGCATTTCAAAAAGTACTCTATATTTCTTAAATGTAAAAATACCGAACTGTAATACAACTGAACCAGGTTCCTAGTAGAGTGTGAATTTGCTCAATGTGGAAATAGTTGCACATCCAGATTATGAGAGGTAGAAGAGGTATTCCAAGCTATTTAGCACACTCTATCTTCAAAAAGAAGATTGCTTCTCAAGCATCCAAACTCAAAGGTGATTAAATTCAAGATTTTTATGCCATACGCATTTGGCCTCCGGTTTCTTAACACATGGAAAGTGCTACTGACTTCTGTTTTTGGATAGTGAATATTCCCTACTGAAGGCCCCATGTATGGACTCCTAACTAGCAAGTGATTCAACAAAATATCGTGTTCAACTATAATACGTGGAGGGCCTGGGTTTTCGTGCATGAGATTTTATTGTCATCTCTGCAACATTTTTCGTATGGATTTAGTGCGACGATTTTTAGAAGACATTGTACTACACCAGTGACTATTTGACTTACCTGCCTTGAAAAAGTTAAGATTAACGAAACACTTCTTGGCTGAGTTTTCGCTGGAGGTGTTGTCTCTTCAAAATAAACCAACTTTAAATGGAAACAGGAATGTGTTCTTTGTGACGACAGATCATTGACTGGACTCATATATATCAACTGTGTTCTAACAATAGGTCACTAGTATAAAAATGATGTAAAGCACGTTGTCATATGAAAAACTATCCAATATTGTTCTGGATGAAGTGACTTTCTTGGAGGGTGCTTGTTGCAGTTTCTATATACGCTCATATTTTACACATTAGCATGACTAATGTGCAGGGGCAACCTTGGGTAGTAGGCTGCCGGAACTGCTTTAGCACCTTTGTATGTTCCTGTGCATGCATTAAGCATTGGCATTGAATGTTTGGCACAATAAAATTGCCTTTTGATACAAACGTTAATACGAAGTGCGATAATTTCCCTATTTTTGGGCTACTACTACCTCATTTCGTTTTTCTTTGCACGCTAGTAGAGTGTGAATTTGCTCAATGTGGATATAGTTGCACATCCAGATTACGAGAGGTAGAAGAGGTAGTCCAAGCTATTTAGCACATTCCGTCTCCAGAAAGAAGATTGCTTCTCAAGCATCCAAACTCAAAGGTGATGAAATTGAAGATTTTGATGCCATACACATTTGCTGGTTTGTGTACACATTGTGCAATGATCCTACAAAGTGATAGATAACCTGCCTGTCATATTTTACAATTAACATTTTCCAAGGTTGTTGGAAAACGAGGCAGCATCTGTGAGGCCTGCACAAATAACATGACTACTTTTGTCCTTCACTGGGAACCAAACACCCAATTGTAGCGCCTGACTCTCAGAGGGTAGCGTTGCAGAGCAGTCTGAGGCTTACTCAAGGGAGGTGGTGTGGGCTAGTAATTGCCATTTGCAGGTGCACACAAATAACACTCAATAATTGATTGTCCAGTCTGTACTTTGCTATATAAAAGTAAGAGAACATTTATTAAACACACACACCACTCAATACTATGCACCAATTTACAAATATACATAAGCTGTTGGAATTACTTTGTGACATTGCATAACATCTCCACCCCTCCCGCAGGGGGGGTGGGGTCTAGTACCACCACTCCCATGTATGCACATCAACTTGCCCCCAATGCAGTTAGTTGAACATAACCTGGAGCGAGGGCCCTGCGCACTGGCACCATCCCAGTGGCGACCCACCCCATTACCTCAACAAGCATTAAAAAGGGGTAAACCTGCCTTGGTGACACATGACCCTGACTGAGCATCTCCTACTGACCATAAAGTATGCACCTCTATATCTTAAGGGCTAGCAGTCTGGGGTCTTCACCTAAGCGCAGCAGCAAGAATCCATGTTTACGCACACTTTAGAATGACAGTACTCATCACCTTGGTTGATCATTTGAATGCATTGCAATTACAGCCCCTAAGGGCATCACAGATGAAATCACAGAATTGCGCATATACAGCCAGACACCCTAGCAGGACTGTCTGGCACCATAACCCCACTTGGCTTATGACATCTCCTTACACATTTGACTTACAGTCCCTTCAAAAGAAGTACTCCTGGCAACTACACTTCTCCTGCAGTGTGCCTCTTCACTTTAAAAGGAATCCCAGGTAAAAGCATGAGATTACGTAAATACAGCCCGACCCCCTAGCAGGAAGGTCCAGCAACATAACTCCATTTAGCTTAACATCACCTTACACAGGTACTTCACTTTACACATGTGACTTTCAGTCCACCTAAAAAGAAATAACCAATAGTAAATGCATTTCGGTGCAATTACACCACTTCACCTCCGGGGGATGCCCTTCTCCAGACATCCCCCAACTCAGCCCTTCAATCCGTGATGCACTTCATAGTACACCCTCAGCTGTAGAACATAAGTTCCAGCCTAGAAGGTGTTAAAGGCTGGCTGAGTCCTGAAGGGGTTATTCTTTCAGATGCCCCGTGAAACTTAGGGGTGGACTGTTCTTCTTTATGCTGGGGGAGACTGCGGGGCTCCTGCAGCCCCCCTGCACCCCTTTTCACACATGAGGGTGACCCCCTCCTCTGGGCACCAAAATGGCAGACTTCTTCGTGCTGTGGGGGGGAAGACTGGGCCTCTCCAGCGGCTCCCCCAGCACCTTTTCACAAGTGAGGTTGACCCCTCTCCTCTGGGGGCCACAAAGCACCAAAACAGCAGATTTCCAAATGCCCGGCGAGGCACCATGGGGCACTTCATGCTCCTCTCCACCAGCCCCCGCCACTGGGTACACTCTCCTCCGCCCTCAGGGTCTCTGACTCAGCAGGGTGCTGTCTTCACTGGGTCCCTGCGCCAGCCTCTCACCAGGCTCTCCTTCTGGGACTTCTTCTCCCTGCGCAGAGGCCTCTGCTTCTGTGCACCACTCCTGGGCTCTTCTTCTGGTGCTGATAGGGTCCTGGGGGCAGTCAGGGGGTCTCTCCTTCCAACTGCCCATTGCGCCAGGCTCCAGCACCTTCAGCCTCAGCCGAGCACACCCCAGAGAGCCCTTCTCTTCCTGTGCAAGCACTTTTTAAAAGTTGAGTAGGGGGCTGGCAGGAATTCTCTGTTGGTCCTATCAAACAGCAACACATCACGTCCCTGCCCCTGCTCCCTCCTTCTTGTCCAGCCTCTGAGCTTGTTCAATAATGGCGTCGTCCAGGGTTTCTGGCCACATGTCTGAAGCCTCATCCCCCACACTGCCTTCCCTCCTTGTGCAGCCTGGTGCCTGGCACCCCGTGACAGCTGCTAATTGATGAGCCGGTATCCCCTCCCATCTTCTCTTCGTGGAGAGGAGGCCCTAGCTTGTGGAAGAAAGGTTATCAATCCATCCAGCAGAGGTCAGCCCTCAGCCTGGGTCTGGTCCTGGCTGGCTCACAGAAATATGACAGTTCTGGATGACCCAAAAGCAGTACAAATATGACTTTGGACTCTGCAGGATATGTCTTTTCACCTCCAATACAATGGGCTTTAGTACATGTCTGGAAACTGTAGGCCTTGTGGAAGTTAATTTAGCCATGGGCCCCACATTCCCTTAGGGAAATAATGAAGTGAAAACACAGTAAAACACACTGACTTTCCCTGGCATGTTTCTTTCCAGCGTATAAAGCCTATTCCATATCACCAACCAATACTGCATAAGTCCTGGCACACCATTCACTTTGTAGCTGCTCCTGGACTGCGCACGCTAGGAATCTCCCCTGCGCAGCCCGTACACGTGTGCACACGCAGGTACACATGTGTCTGCATGTAACCAGCCCGGTGTCCCTTACTCCAGCTGCTGCGCAGTGGCCTGGTCAAGCCAGGGGAACACCGGTAAATCCCCATGCAGTCTCTTACATCCTGAGTTAACTGTGGGTGAGTCCCAACTTATGAGGCTCCCCCACAGTAAAAGCTTAACAATTAGGTGCTCAAAAATCAAAAAATCCGGGCGGCTCATAGTGTCAGAACCACCTTCTAACACACGCCGCGCCCAGCTGATTCCTACAGGGAAGAAGTAGCCACTCTACATGGGTACACTTCCCGTAGTCAGCGATAACTAGTTATAAGGGGTTCTGACCAGACCCCCCTTACTGACCAGTTATCCGCTTAGACCACCTACTCCTCCCATCCATGAAATCTCCACCCATGACAGGGATCCCAGACTACCCTAAGAACCCTCCGGGCTCTAGGTTAGATACCTCTAGGTCACTCATGGTCTACATGGACTCAGCCTAACTATGCTCACCTTTGCCCTTGGGCATGCAACACTATGCCTACCACTTCTCCGGACAAGGGTCCAGTGCCTCAGCACCGATGCGGTCTTCTGGGATAGGTCTAAATCCCATCCCCCGGGTCACTAGCTGGTCTCCCTTCCAGAGTTTGTTCCAACCAGTACCCTCTCTCCGTTTGGTCCTTGCACCCCAAAGATGCAATCTCTCTGGACCCTCACCGTCAGCCTGCTGCTGAGGTCATTCTGCTGCCACCACCCTTTCGGGATGACTGTCTTCCCTAAAGAAAGCACAGCCACGTGTGCTTCTTTACCCAGAAAAGCACCCTTTGGCCACTGGCCTGGCTCCCTGATAGGACCTCAGACCGGCCTCACCACCACACTGGCAGTGCCAGGGAGGAACACTGAGGGTGCCTCATCAGACATCCTACAGCTCATTCCCCTCGTCAGTAGCTCCACCCGGAAACTACCCCGGGAACCTAGACCCCTTCCTTGTTCTCCGCTGCGAGAACAGGGCCCATGTACCCTTCCCTCCGAGAGGTGCGCTCTCCTCCCGGAGAACCCTTAGAGAGCCTGTGGGTCCCGAGTTAGCTAGACCCAGGCCCACCTCTCATGGCTCTCCCCGGTCTCCCTGCAGCGCCTTGGGAGACCGCCCAGGGACCTACATGGTCCCTGGATGGCCTGCACCACCCCTTATGAAGAGCAGGGTCCCTTCACTTAAGATAGGCCCCACCTGCCTTCAGGGTAATACTACCACTCTCCGCCAGGGACCCTAAAGATCCTGGCTAGGCCTGCACCACCCCTTTGAAAAACACAGGGTCCCTTCACTTAAGATAGGCCCCACCTGTGTTCAGGGTGGTACTACCACTCTCAGCCAGGGACCCTAAAGATCCTGGCTAGGCCTGCATCACCCCTTCGCGAAACACAGGATCCCTTCACTTAAGATAGGCCCAACCTGTGTCCAGGGTGGTACTGCCTGACAGAAGTCCACCTCCTGCCTCCAGCTGGGGGAACACCCCCATGCTCTTGGTCCTTGAGTCCAAGTCCCACCGGACCTACCGGACTGGTCACCGGCCACCCGACCCCGACTCCTCAGGGTCCACCACTAACCCTTCCCCTGGAAATTAGGGAGCTCATCGCCCCCACTCAGATCTTCACTGGGTTAGTTACCTAGCCCACCTAGGGTACCTAGGGGCAACCACTACACACCATCACTCAAGAACTCCCCTCCTTGGGGGCCACCCACTACCAGGGGCCACCCCTGGGTTGCTCACCTCCCCACCAGTTAACCTGGGGGACCTGCCGGACACTCAACTCTACCACACCCTCCTCCCACAGTGGGAAAAGTTTCTTGGGGTCCCCCACCATGGGAACCCCTGGGGCGCTACTACACGGGGTAAAGAAACCTCCTGCCCCACCCTTCCAGTGGTTTTGGCCTGCACCATTAGCAAGAAACTACCAGTGGGGGAAGGATATCTGGGGCCCCTCCTTTGGAAACCCTCCCTGCCCTTAAAAAGCACGGGAACCTCCCAGGACATCTACTTCTCCAGTCCCCCTTGAAGGTCAATCCACCCCTACACCCCCACCTGTGATGTAGGTATCAGTTGCTGTCCCTATCTCTTGAGGAGACACCTTCCTCATGCAGGTGTAGTGTATGTAGTGTTAGGGTTCAAAGGTGTACAAAATGGCTTAGAACATTTGTATGCAATCATTTCCTGGAAAGCACCATCCCGCTAGCACATTATAATCAACATAGCGCGGTCATTTCAATACAGCTTACATTTAAACCATAATAACTTCACATGACACATATGGGCGCGGGGCTTTCCTTTCCCATACATTTAGTTCACATAACCAAAACGTTTAACCTTTCTCAGAGCCTTGCGCTCTTCCATTTGCTCATTGCTGCATAGGTAATGTGTGGCAAAACTGGACTTATCAAATGCTATAAATGCACACCAGAATGGGATACTATGTTTCCCGCCGCTAGACACCAATGTTGGAAAACGAGGCAGCATCTGTGAGGCCTGCACAAATAACATGACTACATTTGTCCTTCACTGGGAACCAAACACCCAATTGTAGTGCCTGACTCTCAGAGGGTAGCGTTGCAGAGCAGTCTGAGGCTTACTCAAGGGAGGTGGTGTGGGCTAGTAATTGCCATTTGCAGGTGCACACAAATAACACTCAATAATTGATTGTCCAGTCTGTACTTTGCTTTATAAAAGTAAGAGTACATTTATTAAACACACACACCACTCAATACTATGCACCAATTTACAAATATACATAAGCTGTTGGAATTACTTTGTGACATTGCATAACATCTCCACCCCTCCCGCAGGGGGGGTGGGGTCTAGTACCACCACTCCCATGTATGCACATCAACTTGCCCCCAATGCAGTTAGTTGAACATAACCTGGAGCGAGGGCCCTGCGCACTGGCACCATCCCAGTGGCGACCCACCCCATCACCTCAACAAGCATTAAAAAGGGGTAAACCTGCCTTGGTGACACATGACCCTGACTGAGCATCTCCTACTGACCATAAAGTATGCACCTCTATATCTTAAGGGCTAGCAGTCTGGGGTCTTCACCTAAGCGCAGCAGCAAGAATCCATGTTTACGCACACTTTAGAATGACAGTACTCATCACCTTGGTTGATCATTTGAATGCATTGCAATTACAGCCCCTAAGGGCATCACAGATGAAATCACAGAATTGCGCATATACAGCCAGACACCCTAGCAGGACTGTCTGGCAACATAACCCCACTTGGCTTATGACATCTCCTTACACATGTGACTTACAGTCCCTTCAAAAGAAGTACTCCTGGCAACTACACTTCTCCTGCAGTGTGCCTCTTCACTTTAAAAGGAATCCCAGGTAAAAGCATGAGATTACGTAAATACAGCCCGACCCCCTAGCAGGAAGGTCCAGCAACATAACTCCATTTAGCTTAACATCACCTTACACAGGTACTTCACTTTACACATGTGACTTTCAGTCCACCTAAAAAGAAATAACCAATAGTAAATGCATTTCGGTGCAATTACACCACTTCACCTCCAGGGGATGCCCTTCTCCAGACATCCCCCAACTCAGCCCTTCAATCCGTGATGCACTTCATAGTACACCCTCAGCTGTAGAACATAAGTTCCAGCCTAGAAGGTGTTAAAGGCTGGCTGAGTCCTGAAGGGGTTATTCTTTCAGATGCCCCGTGAAACTTAGGGGTGGACTGTTCTTCTTTATGCTGGGGGAGACTGCGGGGCTCCTGCAGCCCCCCTGCACCCCTTTTCACACATGAGGGTGACCCCCTCCTCTGGGCACCAAAATGGCAGACTTCTTCGTGCTGTGGGGGGGAAGACTGGGCCTCTCCAGCGGCTCCCCCAGCACCTTTTCACAAGTGAGGGTGACCCCTCTCCTCTGGGGGCCACAAAGCACCAAAACAGCAGATTTCCAAATGCCCGGCGAGGCACCATGGGGCGCTTCATGCTCCTCTCCACCAGCCCCCGCCACTGGGTACACTCTCCTCCGCCCTCAGGGTCTCTGACTCAGCAGGGTGCTGTCTTCACTGGGTCCCTGCGCCAGCCTCTCGCCAGGCTCTCCTTCTGGGACTTCTTCTCCCTGCGCAGAGGCCTCTGCTTCTGTGCACCACTCCTGGGCTCTTCTTCTGGTGCTGATAGGGTCCTGGGGGCAGTCAGGGGGTCTCTCCTTCCAACTGCCCATTGCACCAGGCTCCAGCACCTTCAGCCTCAGCCGAGCACACCCCAGAGAGCCCTTCTCTTCCTGTGCAAGCACTTTTTAAAAGTTGAGTAGGGGGCTGGCAGGAATTCTCTGTTGGTCCTATCAAACAGCAACACATCACGTCCCTGCCCCTGCTCCCTCCTTCTTGTCCAGCCTCTGAGCTTGTTCAATAATGGCGTCGTCCAGGGTTTCTGGCCACATGTCTGAAGCCTCATCCCCTACACTGCCTTCCCTCCTTGTGCAGCCTGGTGCCTGGCACCCCGTGACAGCTGCTAATTGATGAGCCTGTATCCCCTCCCATCTTCTCTTTGTGGAGAGGAGGCCCTAGCTTGTGGAAGAAAGGTTATCAATCCATCCAGCAGAGGTCAGCCCTCAGCCTGGGTCTGGTCCTGGCTGGCTCACAGAAATATGACAGTTCTGGATGACCCAAAAGCAGTACAAATATGACTTTGGACTCTGCAGGATATGTCTTTTCACCTCCAATACAATGGGCTTTAGTACATGTCTGGAAACTGTAGGCCTTGTGGAAGTTAATTTAGCCATGGGCCCCACATTCCCTTAGGGAAATAATGAAGTGAAAACACAGTAAAACACACTGACTTTCCCTGGCATGTTTCTTTCCAGCGTATAAAGCCTATTCCATATCACCAACCAATACTGCATAAGTCCTGGCACACCATTCACTTTGTAGCTGCTCCTGGACTGCGCACGCTAGGAATCTCCCCTGCGCAGCCCGTACACGTGTGCACACGCAGGTACACATGTGTCTGCATGTAACCAGCCCGGTGTCCCTTACTCCAGCTGCTGCGCAGTGGCCTGGTCAAGCCAGGGGAACACCGGTAAAATCCCCATGCAGTCTCTTACATCCTGAGTTCACTGTGGGTGAGTCCCAACTTATGAGGCTCCCCCACAGTAAAAGCTTAACAATTAGGTGCTCAAAAATAAAAAAATCCGGGCGGCTCATAGTGTCAGAACCACCTTCTAACAAAGGTCAATAGATAAAAGGTACAGAAAAGTAACAATTATAGCACCATAAAGCAACTTTCTGAATTCTTAATTGATTTTGCATTAAAGGAGCACAAATTTCCTTAAAACTGTTGATTTTCTAAAAATAAAAGCACAAACATTTTCACTGAGGTGACCCACTGACTGAGTTTACCACAGCGAAGTGACTACAAACACACTATGTAGCACAACTGCAAGCAGACAGCTTAACGCTCTGACCAAGCAGCACTGGAGTGTAAAAATTCTCCTTGGTGTATTAGAATATTGCTATATTGCTCGGGTTCAAATACCTTAATAAAAAAAAACAGAAGACAAGAGGCATTTGGCAAAACAGGAACCGTTTCGTCTAATTAAATTATGCGGCCAGGACAATAATTACAAACTCGAGGTCTGAGACTGCCTCCATTTACACTGGGTTCTCATTAGGTTTATATATATTTTCTCTTCAAGCCATAAACACATCCGGAATCCCATATAAGGTGACACGTGATGGTTGCTGCCTTACAGTCATAAATTAATGCTCAACCGTTACTTCAGGTGGGTTCCGACCTAGCAGAGACACAGTGTGGCCAGTGGTGAATGTGTCCAGGTGTCCGGGGTGGGGCGAGTGTGATCACTACATGTGCTAGGTCCTGATTGGCTATGTGTTCCTAACTCATGTGGCATCTGACTTTATGGTGTTTTCCACAGTGAGCATAGCCCCTTGGACATGTGTGCTTTATTGAGGGCATTCTCCCCTGACCATTGTGATGTTGTAGTGCCTATCTGTGGGACGCCTAAAAACGTGGCCTAATTAAGAGAGGACACAATTGTTATATTGTGTATTGCGTTATTTGTTGCAGTTTTGTGTCTTTTTTCTGCCACGGTTTGTTCAGTTTACACTTGTCAATGTTAATAATCTTTATCATTGTTTGTGTAACTGTATGAGCACCCTTATTCTTATTTTGTTTTTCTTTTGTGTCTTATTAACTCCTTGAGTGCTCATGATGGCTCCCGGCCATCATGAGTCACTGTGGGCATGTGCTCATGACGGCCGCAAGCCGTCCGAACGTTGCCGCTATGCCCACGCGGTATTCATTCCCCGCCTGTGCGAGAGAATTAATCAGTGGGCGGAGTTCGGACGGCTCCCGGCCGTCATGAGCACATGCCCACCGTGATTTATGACGGCCGGGGGGCGTCCTGAGTACGGGAGCGCCACGCCCAACCCTGCCCCCTTTCGCACCGCGACGGAATTTGCCCCGCGGCGAAGGGGTTAAACTAATATTAAATATCATTTTTGAGATCATCTATGTACATGATTATTGCAAAATTATGCCAGCATAATTTCTTTTCTTCTCTTTTCTGCACAATCTCTTTTTTTCACACCAATTGGTTTATAGTTTGTTATTTTAGCTCATGAACCATTGTTTGGAACATAGTTGATACTGCCCCAGGTTCTTGTTCTAAGGTTGCCCTTGTTGTTTGTAAACTATCTGTGGGATTAGTCAATAGTTTCCTGCCCTGTTCCTGCCAGCTAAGCACCCTCCCACCTGTGACCTATCAATCAGTGATCCTGGGCTTAGGTTGCAGGGCTGCCTGACTATATACTTGCATGTCGAGGTAGATGTGGAGTTCAGGATGGGCGTTTCTAATAATAAGGACGATAGTTCATTTTTGTCAACAAACACATCAATAGACATATTATATATATTATATAGATAGGGATTGAGCTGCTGAACCTTAGGCCAGACGCTGTTGGGTAGGTGTATAATCTGATCCAGATTATTCTATCTGTCAAGTACAAAACCCTTCACAATTGTTTACTCTAAGGTTTACAATGCACACCATGGGTAAAAAGCATATGTAATTCTAACCGCACCAACTTTGCTGCTAAAATTATTAGTATGGCTTTTACTGTTTGTTTGTATTTTCAATTCATACAGAGCCATTACTTGCTACCGAACGAATCTAACTTTTGTGTACCAATAGAGCACATCATGCAAATGTATACAAGACTGAGAAATAGATAAAAGTATACCATGTGCCTCTCTCTTGTACACAACATTTCTCAAAACATTGTGGCCACATAGCGTTCGATTACGAGTCTGGCGGTCTCCTGACTACCCTATTACAATTAGGGCAGTCGGACAGCCATTGCCCCACTGCAGCTGCCAGGAAACCGCCATTCGCTAGTGGTGGTGTGTTATATTCCATATAAGTACCCTATATAGGCTCAGGTAACATTAAAACCTTTCACCGATATCCTTCCCTACATTACATACATAACGGTTCTTGGGGACTGACCTTTTACCCAGATATGACACTGCAGTCAGAACACGGGTTTTCCCTAGTTCGATTCTCATACATTATGCATGAGGCTTCTTGGAAGCACAGCAGGACTAACAGCAGGATTACCATCTCCTGTATAATATCTCTGTATAAAGTTCAGGCCCGACTTCATCCTTTAGGCCGACACAATAACACAGCAAGGTAGGACCCCTGGGGAGACCTATGGGTATAAATACATCACATCTTGCTTAGGAAGATAGAGGAGACCGTGACTCCCCGGTTGACACACTGACCAGAGACGCTGAGGTTCCTGCATGCAGACGCTCCAGCTAGCAGTGGTCTAACATCCCTTGCGGGGTGTCCAACTCGACACCAGGACAGGGTCCAAAATTCTCTCATTCTCAGGTAATGGAGTGGACTAGATCCTAGAGGGATTCTTGGCATAACACCTACACAGATGATAGGTGCATTTAGGTACAACTAGTTAGGGAGACATCGTAGGAGTACTCACTTTTTATCATGTGTTTTATATACTTGTATGTATTGATGATTATTGCAAGGTGGTAGATCTATACCATCCATTTACTTTAATAGTGCTTCTAATCATATATCTCTGCTATTGTCTAATGGTTGTTGCAGCTCATATATTCTGCACTAGAATAACAACTGTTAAATAAATCCTTATTGAAACGCCCAGCCTGTTTATTCTGAATATCTCTGAAACAAACTAAGTGAGCACGAGTGACTGAGCGAAAAGAAGTATATTGTTTCCACGATCCTGGGGGATCAGGGTTGTCATGTTCTGAGGTTGCCAAGAACTATTCTCTCACCGCTAAGATGAGATTCTAGTGGCACTGTGAGCTAGCTGATACAGACTGGCTAACGCCTGGTGGGGGTGCATGGAATCAGTCCGCCACCAATCCCACAGTTTATGTTATCCAAACTTTCAGATCCTGTATAGGTTATATAGGAAGTACAAGACAGATGCAGCGGTGTGGACACAGTAATTTTCTTGGAGGGACAGCGGTGGTCCTGCCAAGCATATTACAAGTTTCTTCTCCACCACGGTTTTCGTCATGAAAACCGTGGCGGAGAGGACACGGCCCCCTGATGCCTCACGCCATGTGGATGCACACAGGTGGTCAAAACATGTGTCCCCCTATATGCATGCACGCCAGTTCCTGCACGGCATGGACTTTGCAGTGCACCCCGTGCAGGAACTGTTTTTGGCGTTCCCACTGCTACGGTGCCAATTTTCTAGGGCACCACCGTTGTAACGTCAAAAAAAGCCCGGCAGACATCAGAAACACTCGTAATCTGGTGGGCTGCCAACCACAGGTTTGACGGTGAGGTGGCGAGGCAGACCCGTTGCCGCACCACCAAACTTGCAATATGGCCCATAGTGTCCTCATGGTAGAATCTATGAATGTGAGGACTCCACAGAGATCAGTAAAACCGGTGGGCACCTGCAGCTTCGCTGTCCCAGTGAACCACAACCATAAGCAGCCGAAATATTTTCACACAGTCTGTGGATCACAGGATTGCTTTCATACCCAAGTGCACATACCTTCCTACATCACTGTATAGTTGAATTTGTATAATGTGCCTGCAAAACGTCTGACAACATTCCCATAAACATGTTTATATGTTGCAGGTGACACTAATTACACAGAACTAGAGTCAAATTAACAGAGTTTATAGAGGGTGTGACTCCATTAGGGAGGGTCAAACCACAGCAAAGGCCTAAATACCAAAGGTCAAAAAGCAAAAAACGGAGAGTTTGACTGAGTGGTAAGAAAATGATTTCTAACGTGCATTCTTCATGTGCACATGCATCCTTCTAAGCGGACGTTTCCCCAGCTTTACACAGCAGCTGACCTAATTTTAAAAGATGGACACTGGAGTTCGTCACTCAGTTCCATGTTTAACATAGCATTCCCATGGATGTGAGACTACACACCACAACAGAAGCACAAAAACCAGAGGGCCAACAGCAGAACAAATGGGGATTTTCATGTGGGGAGCCCAGATCCCTATCAAAATTAAAATCGATGTTTATTTCTGTCAATGGTATTTTGAGCTGCAATTTATTACACCCACTTTTAATATAAGGCCAGCTGCCTGTGGACAGGTAGGACAAGGGGATTTGGGTAAATTGCAGAAGACATATACACAGAGTACCTGTGTTCTGTCAATGCTGCTTGTGTGGATTAGGGTGAGCACTAGTGTGTCTAGTATGCTTTATGGTATGGAGACAAGGATACCTTTTGGATCTGCTGCTTATGACTGGTAAACAAGACAGAGGATGGAGCGAGCCTGTCAGGCTGGGATGTACATTACACAACATTGCTGAAGTCCATTGAAATGGACCAGGCTCATGTGAAAAGGAGGAGAGTCAGATCAGATGTCCATTTGAAATGTGGAGTTAGATCCTGCCCATGTCCTGGTTCATTCTTCCTCAGAAATGGTATTGCAGGCAGTAATGTGCAGTAATGATCAATTAGGGCCCTCTCTCTCTCATGCCGTATTCTCAAAGTCACCCATCAGGTAGCATGCAGTTCTAAACCATCTGCCTGCTAAATGTGAGGGACATAGACTTTCACCTGACCATCTGGGGCTAGTAAACAAAATGTCACTAGCTGCCCAAGATTATCCCAAAGCCCCAGTCCTATTCAAGTAATATGGACAAACTGTTTACAACAAAATGAATTCAATTAGTAAACAATTAAGACAAACTAAACATAACTACTTTCATCCCATTACCTTGCATTTTCTTATCGCTCTACCTGCATTTATTTGTTTATAGCCACCATCTTTGAGAGCTTTTTCCCCTCCAATTTTGTTCTGCATCAATCTGCTACTTTGGACAAGGCAGCGGTCTAGCTTCTGTATTTTCTCCCAGGCATGTGCAAGTCAATCACAGTGGCGGCTGCCAGCTATCGCGAGTGGTAAAGCAGGTAAACTACTGCTGAAACATTAATTACACACTACACACAAAATATACATAAGACAGGGTTTTGAAAAATAAAATGTTAATAAATTAACTTTATTCCCATTTTATTTTACCATATCTGGGGGCAATTTGGCCTTAACGAAGGAGCAGCGACTGCACTACTGCCATATGCACTAACCCTTTTGGGATTGTAGACTCGGTGATTTGCAAAATCACAGGGTTTGCGCCCATATAAGGGCTCTTTAAAAAGTACAAAACACATTTGACGAGCTGGAAAAGTTTTTCTGACCCGTGAAATGTGTTCTGCCGCTCATCGCAAATAACAATTTGGAAGGGGCGTGAAAGGATGGTTCTTTTACTCCTCCTCCAAATTGTTATTTGGTATGGGTTCCCTTTGAGAATTTTACTGGCAGCCTCAGGTTTTGCAAAACTATTGTTATAAATTAGCACGCCGGTCTGATTGTTTCCACTTATTGAAGCAAACAAGCCTCACTATGGGGCATTTTTACCTGAAAATGGAGCAGCGCTGTGTCACAAGCCATCTAGCTGCGCCGAGCTGCGTCATTTTGAAAATGCAGGGATGCACCATATTAACAAAAATTTGCCGCATCCCTGTACTCACCCCTTCAATGGTGCTAAAAAAAAAGATGCCTAGCACCAACACACGCACACTTGCAGCATGGGGACACTTTCTGCAGAAAAACAAACATTCAATTAGGAGAAATAAAAGTATTTCTCCTTGTTACACCACATTAACTCCTCCTTTGGAAAGGCGTTAGGTTTTAGCGCTGCCTCAGATTTACAGATCTATATAAATCTGGAGCAGTGTCAAAAAGTCATTGGTGTTGCTGGAAATACCCACAGAAACAACCATTGCATGCCCCTTTGCCGCAGAAGACTGCGTTGCAGACGGCCATATTTAAAAGGCTGTGTTAAACCACTCAAAGTGGCTTAGCAGTAAATATGGGCTTGCATAGAGCACCACCGGATAGTCAAAAAAAGTGACACTCCAGTGGTGCTAGGGATTTGTAAATATGCCCATATGTATCTGAGGCAAGTGCACTTCCAATGGCTTTTTTTCTCCCAAGTGACTTTTACTTGGTCACCGTCCCTCCACTTCCAAGTCACCCTGCATATATTTTAAAAGCCTACTGAATAGATATACTCCCTTCTATGTATCCCATTCTTTGACAGTTTCCGTTTACACACTAATTCATTCAGGAAAGCCCTGAAAACATTTTTGTTTTCCTCAGTGTAAGGCTCAGTGGCAGGATATTCGGTTTCCTAGCTCTGGGACACTCTTTGAGTGGTTGTGCACTATACAAAGCCAGTCATTCATTAATTTCACTGATTGTTCTCTCTCCCCGTTTTCTTGCTCGTCATTTTCCTACTTAAGTCACCCATTGTCTCCTTTGCTAAAAAATCCCTCAATAACTTTAGGGAAAAAACGCTATAGCAAAAATTTAAAATAATCCACATGAACAAGAGACCAGAAGAATCTAATGTGGAAGAGGCCCTTGTCAGTGAAGAGAGACTAATCAAAAGATGGTTTGTAAATGATGGGTACATTTTCCTCCCCCTCGCAATACCTCAACTCTCTCTACTTTATGTCTCTTTCTGAACCTCACTGCTCTGTTTCCATCTCAGTTCCCTTTATCTCTCAATCTACCTCACTTCTCTAACTCCACCTCTCTTTAGCTCTGCTCTCTGTACCTCTAAACCATCTACCTCACAACTCTAGGTATCTCATTTCTATCGCAAATTACTCTCAATACATTATTTCTATAATCCCTTCTCTCTCACTAACAAGCTCGCCAGTTTTCCATACTATTCATCCACTACTTCACTCCTCCACCACACCTTTTTATTACTCAGTTCTCTCTACATCAATACATCTCCTATCATCAGTCTTCCCTACCTTGCTCACCACACCTTACTTCATCTACTTCTTTCTCCCTCTAACTTGCTCTTTCCTCCATATGTCCACCGTGCCTCACCCCATTAATTCTGTCACACGGTTCTCTAATTCATCACCCTCTACCTATTTTGATTCTCATCTCTCGCTACCTTGCTAGTTATATTCCTGTTCTGCTCTTTAACTCATTTCTTGATCATTCTGCCTTATTCACCTTTCTCTCTTTACTTTATTTCTCTCCCTACTTCACCTATCTCACTACATCTTTGAAATGGAGCTACTCACACAGAAAGCAGGGATGTCTTGAAATGTAGGTTTATTTGCACCTCTTCCTTGATGAGCCTGTTGACACAATCAAAGTACTTAACATCCATGCGAGACAAGAAATTCCTCATGTGTTGAGACATGAGGTGGGTGTCATTATCAGTGAACAGAAATTTAGGAGCTCCTTCCAGGACAAAGGTGTGTTCTAAAACATTTATGCCTGCTTGTGTATAAGGAGATTCCACAAATGCATGATTTATCCACTTAGAATGATAAACAATGAGTAGAATGGTGTACCTCATGTTGCTGGGTAAAATAGAGTAAAAGCCTTAGAAATCTACCCCTAAATTCTCCCAGACCCTCTTAGGGAATGGAGTGGGACATAGTGGGGTCCGCATACTTCTCCAATGCTTGTCAGATAACAGACACTCGGTGCATTTATTAATCAGTGACATGTCTGTCCAAAGCAGGCCACCAATAATGCTGCTTGGTCTTCATGCATGTTTTGGTGCTGTCCAAATGCACTTACTAAGCCTGAGAAATTATAATGTTATGGAGCCTGGAAGGTGGTACAAAACGGTCTCCCCTTAGAACAAATTCATTCTCCACAAAAAGCTCATTAGAGACATGACCAAACGTCTTCAAATCACCTTCCAAACTTCTTGCTTAAGACCATCTTTCCACAATGCACCCAATTACCTTGTACAGAACAACATCCTCATCAGAAGCGCTAATCCAATCTTGCTCACTCACTACAGACTTGCACTCATAGAGAGCATCAATCAACGCAACACACTCAACATCATCTATAACAGAGCCATCTTCATCCTCATCAATTGCCATGTATGAAAAACAATCTGCACAAAAGTTTGTTGCACCTGGAATGTGGCTGATGATAAAGTTGTACCGTTGCAACTTTGACACCAGTCTGGTGAGCCTAGAAGACATGTTACCACACACACAATTGGAGAAGACATGTACCAAAGGTTTGTGGTCTATGACCAACTCAAATCTTGTGATCAAATATATGTACTAAGCTTGTGGACTGCCCAAACAGATGCCAAGGCTTCATGTTCTATGGTGCTGTTCTGGAGCTCGTATGACTTAAGGGACCTAGAGGGAAAGGCAACAGTTTTGTCACCACCACAGACCTTGTGACTAAGTACCACATTAGGCCATGAGCACTGGCATCCATAGTAATCATTGACTTCCCTCACAAAATGCATTCAGAGCTGGCGCCGTAACAATGAACTTTTTGACACTTTCAAAAGCTGTGGTCTGCTCATCAGACCACACAAATCTCTGTCCTTTCCTAAACAAAAACCTAAGCAGCTCCACAGACTGAGCATATCCAGGAGGAAAGCGTGCATAATATTCCACTAGCCCAAGAAAGGAGTAAAGCGCATATTTGTCCACTGGGGCGTTAGCATCACTGATAGCTTTAATCAGAGATTCCTTGGTTTTAATGCCATTATGTGAAATAGTATGCCCCAAATATTCCAATTCATTGGTTGCAAACTTGCACTTCTCCAATTTTACTGTCATACTTCTCTGTAATAGGATTAGATAACACTTATGCCTGCACATCAGCAATGTTCCCGAATAGACTATTCATGAGTTTTTGGAACAGACTGGCAGCAGACGCCTTACCAAATGGAAGTCTAAGATATATGAACAACCCATAGGGGGTCACAAAGGTTGTCAAATCCTGTGACTCAAGAGACAGGGCAACAATGTCATACCATGACCTTAGGTCGATAGTGGAAAACCACAACGCTCCATGCTGACTAGCCAGCCGATCCTGGATCTTTGGTAGTGAGTGGCAGTCCACAATGATGTCCTTGAATTCGGCACATAGCCTGATCTCACCAGCTTTCTTGCACACTACAACAATGGGCACCACACACATTAAGGAATCTGTTGCTTGTATGAGTCCCTGAGACAATAACTCATTGAGAGTGCTCTTCAGTTCCTCTCTCACACTCAAGAGAACAGGGAACACCTGCTGGGAAACAGGATGAGCGTTGGGAAGTAACCTGATTTTATGTTCCAATCCTGTGACCTTACCCACATGTTTGGCAAAGAGTGGCTTATAAACAGGCAAAATACTGTTAACATACTCCTGGGGATTATCAACTAAGGAGATGGGAACCTTGCCTAATCCCACTGGATTGAATAAGCCCAGAACCAGCTGCAAACCCATTCTCGCAAGGTCTTGCTACTTGGCAATGTTCCTGCACAGCAATGTAGACTTTGGTTTTAGACTTTCTTCCAAGACATTAAACCTTAACTTTAAAATAACCCAGCATCTCAATGTCCTTTTCGCGGTAAGCACACAGATTCACTGCACTCCCCACCGGTCAAAATTGCATTAATAATAGCAGAACCTGGGTGTAGGATTTTCTAGGAAATAAGAGATTCCTCAATGCTCTCCTAGGAGTCTTTCCTGCACCTTTCTAGAAGCACAATTGATGACAAATTGGTCGCAAATGTAAATATCCAGATTGGTACCAAACTCACATGTGAATGCTAAGACTCAGAGGGCTGAGACATAATACTCAACATTTTCTTCCGCCTGCTGCTTGCGTTTGAAAAAAGCATGGCATTCAAGCATTATGTTTGGTTTGTAGAGAATTGCTTGCACATTCTAGCAATAGCTTTCAGATATATATTCCATTGGCCATCCCCAGATGGCACAGAAATGGGTGGCAAACTGTTAAAACTTTGCTGTGCAGCATGACTAAAACTATCAAACAACAAAGCAAATTTGCACGCAGGGTTGTAGCTGGTGGCGTCAACGACAACATGAGGGTTCTCAAATAATCTGAACCAATGTACTCATTTTATTGCAGGTTCACAGGTTAACTTAAGAAATGCGAAGTTTGAGTGAGTGTTTGTTGATTAGTCGACATGACAGTTATGACCAGCGTTAAAGGAGGAGTCCAACATCAGAACAGTGGAAAATGATAAGTACTGTATACACCAAAACTACATGCAAAGTACCTCATGCCATTTTCTAAAGTGGGCTTCTAAACATGTGGGCAGCAAGTTTAACAAGCAAGGAAACCAGCAGAATGTCCAACAAATGAAGTGCCTGACACCGAACAAGCAGGCAACTAAACAGAAATACCTGAACGTTCCCATAAAATCGCCCCAAAAGAATTTCCACAAGCAGTGTGCCTATCACCGAGCTTGCAGGCAAACTTGGGAAACATAGCAGAGACTTTTTAACAAGTGGTGTGCCTGCCACTGAACATGCAAGCAAACTGCGTTAAAATACTTGATCTCATGTCCCTTGACGCCAAAATGGCCTTTGACATGATTGAATGCCCCTTTTTGTTTGCGGCACTGGAAAGATGAATTTGGCGGTCGGTTTCTGTCCTGGGTGTGTCTTCTCTACTCTGGCCCCCTGGCACAGGTTTTGGTGAATGGTGCTCACTCAGCAACCTTTGCATTGGGGAAGGGTACGAGACAAGGTTGCCAGCTCTCGCCCCTACTCTTCGCCTTGGCCCTGGAGCCCTTGACTATATGGCTATGGGGAGACCCCCTTGTTAGGAGCCTCAATTGGTCGCTGGAGTGGACAGATAAGATTTCCGTCTATGCCGACGACATCTTATTGTATCTGGCTCGACCCCCTTTTTCTATTAGTAGGGTGCTACACATCTTTACTCTTTTCCAGAAATACTTCGGCTACACCATTAACTGGGATATATCCCTGATTTATGTATTGAGTGGGGACCCGCCGAGTTTACCAACGGATTGCGATGCTAAAATTGTTACGGATGGCTTCCAATATTTAGGAATTTATATCACGCCTGATTCCTCCGTTTTCCACGATTGTAACTTTATGCCCCCCTTGCGCCGCCTCCGGGCTGATATACGCCATTGGAAATCATTAACCCTTACACTTTTAGGCAGAGCGGCCCTATTCAAGATGATGGCACTCCCTCACTTTCTGTATGCCCTACAAAATACACCATACTTAGTCCCACCTCACTATTTTCAATTAATCGTTTGCGAAGTACGTGCCCTGCTTTGGAATCAAGGTTCTCCCCTTCTTGCCCTCACTAAACTTACAAAGAGCTGGTATGTCGGCGGCATTGCCCTACCCTCCAACAGATCTAACTACTGGGCTTCACAATTAATTGTTTTGAATCACTGGGCCCATCATCCCATATCTGACCCCGCTTACAGAATGGACAGGAATAACATGCGTACTGGTACTTACTTAAGGGCACTTTATGGGGGGGCAAAGTATTCACCTAGATTTACTCCTACGTCTTCCACTGTAGTTTTATGGCACAAGGCCGCACACGCACTGGGTTGGAAAGATAACATAACGCAAACTACTCCATTGTTGGAGATTGCCCGTTTAGGGATGTTATTGAAATAACCAGGGTTTGACAAGTGGGATCTGATTGGTCTCTCGAAAGTTGGAGACTTGTGGGTGAGGGGTGGAGTGATTCCAATCAGTGATCTGCAAAGGTATTACCAACTACATGAAAGGGAAGCCTTCCGCTACCTCCAGGCCAGAAATGCATTAAACAAAGCTATTCCGAAAGGCTCAGACTTGCCGGTCTCTTCACCTCTGGAAGATAGATTATTAGATGTGTATCTCCCGGAGAAAGCAGTCTCACTGACCTATCGTAAGATTCGCAATCAGATGCCCAGGAGAAAACGCGTACAAAGTTGATTGACGATTTAGGGGACTTGGACAATGACGACTGGAGGGAAGCCTTGGCCTTCCCCTGAGAAGTTGCGATTAGTTCCAGATTCAAACTTATTCAACTTAAATTGTTACATCGGGTATACTATACTAAGTAAGTGCTGGTCAAGATGGGGTATTGAATTCTCCGGACTGCCCCCGTGAGTGTGGCCAAGAAGGTACCTACATACATCAATGGTGGCATTACCTGATCCTTCAGAAGTATTGGGAAAAAGTTTTAACCGGTATGTCTCGCATATGTAAGTCACCTATAGATTTTACCCCCGACTGTGTCTGCTGAATATCTGGGAGGCCACTGATTTGACACGCACGGAGAAGCTGTGGGTTACATTGGGCTGCATGGTAGCAAAGTGTAACATACCTAGAACATGGAAGGGAGGAGTCCAGCTCAGATACATTGACTGGGAGTGGGATATGGATAGGTGCATGCAGGCGGAAAGGGTTGTCTATGAGAGCAGGGGTTGCCTGCATAAATGGACAAAAATCTGGGGCCCTTGGAATGAAAGTAGAGGTTTCTTATGCACACCTGTCACTCCTCCTTCCCTAGTGGTAGACGATGAAGACATTCAATGACCAACAATATGGAAAATGTATATGTGTTTTCTGATTTGTAGACCCAGTGCCTGGACATATTTGTGTACTGTAACTTGTGATTACTTTAGGTTTTGATCAATGCACTGTACTGCACTTGTTTTGGTTGATTTATGTATTGCATGTTGTTAGAAATGGGGGTCTCTAGTTGGCAAGGGTTTGCACCTTTGTCCAAGTAGGGACCCTTCTTCCTAGTCAGGGTAAGGGAGTTACACTCCTAAAAAGAACCCTGCTCAGCCCCTTGGTAGCTTGGCACGAGCAGTCAGGATTATCTTAGAGGCAGTGTGTAAAGCATTTGCACATAACCAACAGTAATATACCTAACACTACAAAAGGACACCACACCAGTTTTAGAAAAATAACCAATATTTTTATATACTTTAAGACAAGACCAACAAGCATTGGCATAGTCAATAGGTCTCGCTTTTGGGACCTTATAAGTATTTAGTTATGCAGCACAATATCCTTGGTGCAACAACATTAACTGTTGCATAGTTAAACACTTATAAGGTCCCAAAGGCGAGACCTATTGGCTATGCCAATGCTTGTTGTGCATGCAAATAGTGCTAGGTGAGTGTATGTAAGAAACAGCAAAAGGGCTGCAACTTAAAGAATGCATCCATCCTCTGTGCAGCATGCTTGGATCAGTGCGTTTCACACCACTAAAGGTAGGCAAGTGAAAAGGCATTAAAAAGGCAACTCACAGCCAATATTCCCTACATCCTTTATGCAGTGCCGTAGCCTTACAGATCAGCATAATTCTGAAGTTGCTCGAACGGTGCATTATTAAAGGGTCAATGTGAAAAACATTGAGTGTTGCCTCCAGGTACTTGTTTCATAACTAGAAGGGTGGCGGGGGGCTGGCTGTCAAGAAATATTGATCAAGAGTTCATGTTGCTGAATGATCACCTTTTGTCACCATTACTGCTGTTCCTTTTATCTATGCCGTGCCGCTCCATTCAAGCTTACGCACTCGGAAGGCAGTCTGTGAAATGTTACTGTTTCACAAGTGAAGTTACAATGCAAGGGATTAAACTGATGGCAAAACAGCAACTGCCTGCTATAGCTATCGATACTTTGAAACTTCTCACAAGGGAGGGGTAAAGGGTAACTGGGAAGAGCTGGTTACACATTCATATGCCAGAGGATGCCGCTCAAACCCGCCCTGCCCAGGATTTCCAAACAAAGGCCACAATTACGAAAGCTTTGGGGGCTTCTTAAATATTTGGACATCATCTGGCAATTTAAAAACGAGAGGTAGTAGGTGAAACTCATGTTGCAGTGTTACTCTCACACTCTATGTTGCCACAGGGACTGTGTGTTGGCGTCATTTGTTCCTCGCTATTGATGGCTTTGTGCTGGGGTGAAGAGGGTTAAAGCGTGCTCTGACACCGAAGTCTGGCTGAAGCATACAATACTAAAAGATAAGGTGGCCATAAAGCGTGCAACGTAAGCAAACAGTAACATGAGCTGGGTCCATGGAGCCAATGAAAACAGGAACAAGCACCAGAAAATGTCTACTGTCTGAGGCGGCATTGGCTTAGTCGGAAGTGAATTGCTCCTTGAAGAATTCATATCAGATGCTTCCGAAGTTAAGAATAACAAGCTAACGAGGAGGAAGGGGGAGAAGCGAGGGGGGAGAAGGGAGGGGGGTAGTTAGAGCAGACAGCAAGGGGGTGGAGGAGCATGATTCACGCGCTGGAAGGCTTAATGAGCCATGACGGCAAGGCAGATGGCGGCTGCGTGCGTGCACGCTCACATGCACGCAAGCTTTAGGCCACCAAAAGCCTGTGGCAGCCATTTGAAAACCCATACACTAAATGTCTCGCAGAGCAGTGCATGCGCTGCCGCAGCAAGACCTAAAAACTATAAAAGTCCACAATACAGTATTAAAAAATCTACAGTTGTCAAAATAGGGGGGGAACTACCTTTACAACGCAACTTTTACAACGCTATGCTATTACAATGCATTTTTTACAACGCAAAAGCTTTTACAACGCATGCTTTTACAACGCATGCTATTATATGGTAAGTACTTTTACAACGCATATACCATTACAACGCATTCTTTGAAAATGCCTTTACAACGCATGCATTTACAACGCATGCATTTACAACGCATGATGTTATATGGTAAGTACTTTTACAACGCATATACTATTACAACGCATTTTTTAATTTTGGGATTTTAACTTAAATAAATATATATCGTATAATTTAATGTTTTTTTAAAAAAAAAAAATTTAAAAATGTGAGTAGTTTAACAAAATATTAATACTCGAGTATTTTTCTAATATAAAAGAGTATTTTTTAAGTTAAATTAATACGTGAGTATTTTTCAAAAACCAAAGAGTATATTTTAATTTAAATTTAAAAATATAAGTGTGAGTAGCGTAACAAAATATTAATACTTGAGTATTTTTCTAATATAAAAGAGTATTTTTTAAGTTAAATTAATACTTGAGTATTTTTCAAAATACAAAGAGTATATTTTAATTTAAATTTAAAAATATAAGTGTGAGTAGTTTAACAAAATATTAATACTTGAGTATTTTTCTAATATAAAAGAGTATTTTTTAAGTTAAATTAATACTTGAGTATTTTTCAAAATACAAAGAGTAAATTTATAAATATAAGATTTAAAAATGAGTATTTTAGTAATATGAAAGAGTATTCATAAAGTATAATAAAATAAATATAGTTTAAAAAATAAAATGATTTGGCTTATGACAAATAAATAATTGAGTATTTTTATTTTAATTATAATTTGTTAATAATTTAAAAAAAGATTTATTAATAATTATTTTTACTAGAGCTTTCTGAAAAATATATTTAAAAATTTATTTAAAAATTAGTCTTAAGAAAGAATTATACTTGAGTTTTTAAAAAAAATTACAGAGTATTTTTTAAGTAAATTTAAAAAAACATAATATTAATAATAAAAGAATTGTATTATGAGAAATTAATAATTGAGTAATTTTAATTTTAATTAAATATGTAAATAAAAGTTAAATAAGGATTATTATTAAATATTAATACTAGACCAATTATTTAAAATTAATAACAGTAAATTAAAAAAAAAATAGTATTAAGAAAGATTAATACTAGAGTATTTTTAAGTTTCTTATATAAAGTTTAATGTTTGTCAAAAAAAAGGAAGAGTACTTTTGGAGTATTATAATAAAAAATTAGAGAAATGTTAAAAAAAAAAGAAAAAAAAGTAAAAATATGTTTAATATTAAAAGAGTAATAAGAAATGCATTTCAGAAATAATAATACCTAAAGAAAATAGAGCAGGAAAAAAAGAACTTACTTTAAAAAAAAATTCCCACGCTTTTGCATTGAAGTCTATGAGCTTATTTGTCCTTCATTTATTTTGGCAGCTTCAGAATATACAACCCGCGGAACAAGAAAAGAAGGATCAGAAAGAGAAGAAAGAGCAAGTTTTGAAGGAAAAAGACAATAGAGTCGAGGTAAGGAACACATTTAGTAAATTTACATTAAAAAAGTTACATTTTAAAAGAATAAATTACAATTTAAAAAATAATAACAGTAAACAAATAATGTTTTCAAAATATTTATTTATTGAAAAATCCTTAAAAAATAAACCATATTTTTATTTATTTTTGCTAAGCAAGTAACATTTTTTAGAAAACATATAAATATTTTAATTACATTTTTAAACATTTATTTACAGATTAGTTAAATAAAGTAGTCGGTTATAAATATTGATGCACGCGATGACGTAATGACGTGAGCGTCGACGTAATGCGCCATTTTGAAGAGCATCGGAGGAGGAAGCAGCAGGAAGCTGATCTGCGTCCAGGTAGGAAATATTTTCACTTTAAATTATAGATTAAACCTTTAATAGTGATACATATATAGTGAGGAAAGAATAAGGAGAGGTTGCGGGAAAACTAATTGATGTTTTAAATGTTTTTAAACATGTCCACAATAATGTCATTAATGTATGCCTATGTCGGGTCGCGAAAAGTTATTTGTTTATTTAAAAAATGTATGTAACTGTTAAAAAATTTAAAGTTACTGTTCACAAAGTTTATTTCTTTACTTCGGAACTAAATAAAGTGATTTTGATCTTCATTTCTAAGTGAAAAAAAATAGCGTACTCGTAAATTTTGGGAATTAATGATTGAATACAAATTGGTGTTTATGCAGCAATGTGCATTTTGGATTATGGCTTGACATGTACAATTTAGATTGGTTTGAGTTTTGGTGATTTTTTAGGTCGGAAATAAAAAACGAAGTTTTCTGTAATTAAATTAATGGCGTTCGGATGTTGAAAAATTGGTCCAATACTATGGAACAGTAAATTTGTTGACATTGGTAGTTTTGCTAGAAATGAAGATTTGAAAAAAAAAAAAAAGGACCCGACTTGTTTGTTTGAAAACTTTTTTAGAAAAAACATTGTATGCCAATTGTAATTTGAAAAATATTTAAATTTGAAGCAAAGCAAGAAAGTAAGTAAAAAACTAATTTTAGAAAGAAAGAATGTTAGAAAGATTTTCCAGGTAGTCTATAGCCACACACAACGAAAATTGTTGTACAATAGCCAATAGTCTCTCAGACATTTCCCTTGTTTTGACTGTTACTCGTGGGTTTAGACTACCTGCGAGTGTTTGGGCTATTCTCATTTCTTGAAAACTTTGCTCCTTCTTCAAAGTTTCCAAAAAAGAGTAGAAGTTTGGATGAGGTTTGCCAATTGTGTGGTTGAAGGAGTTATGCCATCCCTCAATGGCATTGTTTGTTTTTGCTTCTCCCTCTAAACAACTCGTGTAGCAGTTCCACCACTCCACATGGAATCGTGGCTTCCTCCTGCGACCCGATCTGCTTAGGTGTCCAATCCATGTGTCCTCGAAATAATTTAGAATGGGTGCCAATTTTTCTTCGTTACTCGTATAATAAACAGATTCTATAATTGCAGTGTAGTACTCGTCCACACTATCGGGAGCAACAAAACAAAGTGCAGTTAATTTTTTTAGTTCAAATTGTAGTTTGCTATCACGAGAATATTCTGCAACTAGGGATGTTTTTTGTAATTTACGCCAAAATGCCTGGGAAAAATGAAAATAACATCCCTGAATTTGGGTATCCGTGTACGTTTTAGTGATCACATTGATCATGCTCAATTCAAAATCAATAATTATTTTCCGAGGACTTTGAGATGTTTTACTTTTAATCACTGATAAAAGTTCAGTGTATGTTGCAGAAGTCTTATCAGGTAGCAAACTATATACTAAGGGAATTAAACTATTGTTAATTTTGGCATGTATAGTGTAAATTTGAGTGAAAGGATGGGGTGTACTTTTAAACGTCCCATCCATCATCCAAATTTCACTACTTTCTAACTTAGCAAGGTTACGTGGGGTACTAAAAATGAGAATTCGTTTCTGAGGGTTTTCGTTGTCATGCAGAAGGAAAGGTTCATCAGAAAAAGAAATAGAAACATCATGTGGAATTCTAATGTCAGAGAAAGAATGTGGTGTAGATAATTGAATGTTACTTGCCTGCTTTTGTCTTTGAATAATTCTTCTCAAATTAGGAATTATAGGCATGTTACTAGCAACATGACTGGGGACATGCTGTGCAACCTCTCTTAAAATGGATCCTGTAGAATCATTGGAGGTGCTTGCAATAGCTTTCATTTCGTTCACTGTTTCTCTAATTTCTACCTCCATTGCAGAGGCAGAGTGGTTATGTTCTGTGGTTTTCACAACTAAATTATCAACAGTAACCGCTCTGCCACTGCAATGGGTAGTGTAGTATTGCACACACCTCCAATGATTTCTAGTTAAACTTATTCTTTCCTTACTATATATGTATCCTCCATGGTTTAATAAATTTTTGCCCTCCCTGGATTTAATATACTTTGCAGCTTCCAGACTAGACATTATCTGAAAAGAGAAGAGAAGAAAAACAAATTAGCCTGAAAAATTAAATGAAATACTTAAAATATAACAGTTACACCATCCAAAACTCTCCCTACTGCTGCACCTTCCTGGAGTTGGAATAGTAAATTGCACCCCTACACCATCCAACACTTTCCCTACTGCTGCACCTTCCTGGAGTAGGAATAGTAAATTGCACCCCTACACCATCCAACACTTTCCCTACTGCTGCACCTTCCTGGAGTTGGAATAGTAAATTGCACCCCTACACCATCCAACACTTTCCATACTGCTGCACCTTCCTGGAGTTGGAATAGTAAATTCCACCCCTACACCATCCAACACTTTCCCTACTGCTGCACCTTCCTGGAGTTGGAATAGTAATTATTAGCCCTACACCATCCAACACTTTCCCTACTGTTGCACCTTCCTGGAGTTGGAATAGTAAATTGCACCCCTACACCATCCAACACTTTCCCTACTGCTGCACCTTCCTGGAGTTGGAATAGTAAATTGCACCCCTACACCATCCAACACTTTCCCTACTGCTGCACCTTCCTGGAGTTGGAATAGTAAATTGCACCCCTACACCATCCAACACTTTCCATACTGCTGCACCTTCCTGGAGTTGGAATAGTAAATTCCACCCCTACACCATCCAACACTTTCCCTACTGCTGCACCTTCCTGGAGTTGGAATAGTAATTATTAGCCCTACACCATCCAACACTTTCCCTACTGTTGCACCTTCCTGGAGTTGGAATAGTAAATTGCACCCCTACACCATCCAACACTTTCCCTACTGCTGCACCTTCCTGGAGTTGGAATAGTAAATTGCACCCCTACACCATCCAACACTTTCCCTACTGCTGCACCTTCCTGGAGTTGGAATAGTAAATGGTACCCCTACACCATCCAACACTTTCCCTACTGCTGCACTTTCCTGGAGTTGGAATAGTAAATTGCACCCCTACACCATCCAACACTTTCCCTACTGCTGCACCTTCCTGGAGTTGGAATAGTAAATTGCACCCCTACACCATCCAACACTTTCCCTACTGCTGCACCTTCCTGGAGTTGGAATAGTAAATTGCACCCCTACACCATCCAACATTTTCCCTACTGCTGCACCTTCCTGGAGTTGGAATAGTAAATTGCACCCCTACACCATCCAACACTTTCCCTACTGCTGCACCTTCCTGGAGTTGGAATAGTAAATTGCACCCCTACACCATCCAACACTTTCCCTACTGCTGCACCTTCCTGGAGTTGGAATAGTAAATTGCACCCCTACACCATCCAACACTTTCCCTACTGCTGCACCTTCCTGGAGTTGGAATAGTAAATTGCAGCCCTACACCATCCAACACTTTCCCTACTGCTGCACCTTCCTGGAGTTGGAATAGTAAATTGCACCCCTACACCATCCAACACTTTCCCTACTGCTGCACCTTTCTGGAGTTGGAATAGTAAATTGCACCCCTACACCATCCAACACTTTCCATACTGCTGCACCTTATAATGTTGTTTAAAAATACCTTGTTTTTTTGGAATTGGTTTTCTTGGTGAGTCTTCTGAAGTGGGAATGGCCTGCAGGCTGGAGTAGACACTTATGTGTTGATTGGAATCGTAAAACAAAAACAATTGTCTGCAAAAGTGATAAAAGGATAAAATGAGAAAACTGAACGTTGTAGAGAAATGCGAATTTACAATAACTTTTTGCAAAAATGTTATTCATTTTAACTTATAGTACATAACACTTTCCCTACTGTTGCACCTTCCTGGAGTTGGAATAGAAAATTGCACCCCTACACCATCCAACACTTTCCCTACTGCTGCACCTTCCTGGAGTTGGAATAGTAAATTGCACCCCTACACCATCCAACACTTTCCCTACTGCTGCACCTTCCTGGAGTTGGAATAGTAAATTGCACCCCTACACCATCCAACACTTTCCCTACTGCTGCACTTTCCTGGAGTAGGAATAGTAAATTGCACCCCTACACCATCCAACATTTTCCCTACTGCTGCACCTTCCTGGAGTTGGAATAGTAAATTGCACCCCTACACCATCCAACACTTTCCCTACTGCTGCACCTTCCTGGAGTTGGAATAGAAAATTGCACCCCTACACCATCCAACACTTTCCCTACTGCTGCACCAACCTGGAGTTATGAAAAAAAATTCTTCAAACTGCAACTCTTTTTTTAATTATTTTGGGATTATATTTACATTAACAATTACATGGTTAGTCTAACATATTGAAGGTTTAAAAACAATGCTGTATAACAATACCTTGTTTTTTTGATATTGCTTTTCTTGGTGAGGCTTCTTAAGTTGAATTGGCCTGTTGGCTGGAGTTGTAACGTATGTGATGGACTGAATCTTTCAGCAACGAAACAAACAATTGTCTTTGGAAAAAAAAGAGGAAATAAAATAACTTAACGTTGTTTAAAAATGTAAATTCTGATTAACTTTTATAAATTATGACATAGAATATAACTAATACTACATAACACTTTCCTAACTACTGCACCTTCCTGGAGTTAAAATAGAGAAATGTACCCCTACACCATCCAACACTTTCCCTACTGCTGCACCTTCCTGGAGTTAGAATACTTAATTGTACCCCTACACTATCCATCAGTTATCCTATTTCTGCACTTTACTGGAGTAACAATAGCAAAAGGAATGACTATTAAATTGTGGAAATTATAACACTGAAAATGTAAAATACCTTTTTCAGTTGTTGTTTGTTCTCGTGCCTTTAAGGTAATGCTTGCTGCAGGATAAAGTTATTTTTTTGTAACCGATTTACTCTGGAAATAAAAAAAAGTTTTATAAATTAATGTTACTTAGCCAACGTTGGTTAAAACAAAATAACCAATTTTTGAAAAATATGATATTTGACAAATGAGTATGAGTAACAATTGGTTAAGCAAAACATAATACACATTGAATGCATTTTAAAATAAGAGTAATAATGGATACACCTACACTATCACTCAATTACTCTACTGCTGAACATTCTGGGACTTAGAATACTAATAGTTACCCCAGTAACATGAAACGCTTTTTCAGATGTAGTACCTAACTGAAGTCTTATTAGTAATTGTTACCCCTGCACCATGGTATAATTTCGTTTATGATGTAGTGAGAATGAGGAAAAAAAAAAAAAAATCACCTTTGCCATACAACACTTTAGCTAATGCTAAAAATATATTTTTAAAGTAAAATAATTAAAATTAAATAACATTTACCTTCACAATAGTAAAGGTGAGTCGATTACGTGGAGGTGATGCAAAATTAGGTACACCAATTCTTGATTCTCAATATATTGCAAGTTTCTGTTTTTGGAAAAGAAAGTAGTTGTTTTAAGTTGGTATATATTTTTAGTGATAACAAATTAGAAACAGTACATTTTAAAAGTTAATATTAAAAATTTTAAAATATATTTTGAATGGAAAGCAAACATATTTTACGCTAAACCAAGGTGTAAAAATATTTTACTGACTTACTAGTAGTTGCAAACTAATAATGCTTTTCCGAACGAATTCAGTGCTCTATCTGAGGAGGTCGCAGTGGAGGTGACAGAGGGTCAGGTTTTGACGTCTGGTCTCTCTGGTAGTTGATAATCAACTGATTGCAAAATGGTGTCTTCCTGGTATTTATAAGTTTTACTCTGTGTCACTATTAATTTTTTTAAAAACTGCGTTCGTTGTGTTTTTTTTTATACTTTATTTTACTGTGGAAAATGATAATTTAAAAAAGCATTTAAAAATGTATTTTTTTCATTCATTTGCTCCGTTTTGGCATCCATTTTGGAACATGTCTTTTGGTATTGTTTTCATAGAAAGTGTTGTAGGACAAGTTTTACAAGTGAGATGGATAAAATGGCGCCTATGTGTATGTGTCTTCTGTTTTACTCTGTTTACTTACTTTCCGATGTTATCATGATAAAAATGTGTATGTACTGTTGTTAAATCTTTCGTTCTTTTTGTAAAACTTTGAAATGTGTGAAAACGGAATTTTAGGGGGGATTTTGAGTATTAATTTTAATACTCGAGTATTAATTTTAATACTCGAGTATTAATTTGGTAATGCATTTCAGTAGATTTACGTACAGTTTTTCTCCACATTTTAATACACTTCCCCACCCTAAAACCCCTAATTTCCCTGCATCCCGTGCCAGATTTTATTGTACTTTTAAATAAAAAATAAAAAAATTCGCGTTGTAATGGTATGCGTTGTAATAGATTTCGTTGTAACAGCACTTTTCAGTATTTTAATAGGTTTTGCGTTGTAAAAGTATTCGTTGTAAAGTAATGCGTTGTAGTAGTATTTGCGTTGTAAAAAATGCGTTGTAATGGTATGCGTTGTAATAGCATGCGTTGTAACGTCATACATCCCAAAATAGGCTTTAGAAATAGTTCCTAGATATCGATAGCTCAGTCTGGGGCTATCTCGGTGTCGTGAACAACAAATCCACACAGTTCTGGCTGGTCGTGGGCCAGCTACAGTATCGGAAGGACCCGCAAACAGTACCTGTCAGAAATGCAGGGCGTGGAGGCCCTTGAAGTCATTTGCGTTGCTGGTCGAGCTCCTTTCGGTTGGAATCAGAAGCGCTGGAGTCAGCGGTGCGAAGTGCAGCAGTGCGGTGCCCCCAGGTCGTGGTACGAGCAGCGTCAAATGGTGGCGTCGGTGAGACCAGGATCGCGGTGCGAGATGAAAGCGGTGCTCGTCACGGTGCTGGCAGGTCGCTGTGCAAGCAGCGTCGTCGTCGTTTCTGCAGCGCTGTTGTCAGCTGACAAGCGGGAGTCAATGGCACCGGCGTCGGTAGGCCAAAGCTGCGGTGTGGGATGAGGGCGGTGCATCGTGTAACCTTACGAGCGGTGCCCTCAAACCACAATGCAAGCAGCGGCGTCGATTTCGGCAGGAAGTGGCGGCATCAGAAAGGCCCGGTGTCGTTGTGTAGCTAGGCAATGCAGAATGCGGTGCCCACAGGCCGCAGTGTGATGTTGATGGCGTCAGCAGGCGTCGTCGGTGGGACCAGGGTCGCGGTGCGGCGGTGCTCTCTGCGGTGCCAAGGCTTCGGCGTGAAGCGAGGTGGTGCGGAATGCGGTGCCGACAGGTCGTGGTGCGAGCAGCGGCTCGGAGGCGGCATCAGCAGGCATCATCGGTGAGACCAGGGTCGCGGTGCGGTGGTGCCCTCTGCGATGCCGTCAGGACACGCAGTCGGCAGTGTCGTCGTAGACATCGTTGAGTTGGTTTTCTTCTGTTTGCAGCTCAGAACACACAGTCCCCAGTGCTGCGGGTAGAAGAGCTTGAAGTCTTTGCTGTTCCTGAGACTTTGTGAACAGGGGGCAAGATCTACCTCAAGCCCTTGGAGAGACTCAAAAATTAGGTCACAGAAAGTCCAGTCCAGTCCTTTCACTGCCCCAGACAGAAGCAGCCACTGCAGGTCAACCCAGCAAAGCACCCAGCAAAGCGGTCGTTCCTTCTCACAGCTCCTCCGGCTCTTCATCTTGGCAGTCTTCTTGATCCAGATGAGTTCTAAATTTCAGGGGTCTGGGCCCCAGTATTTGTATACAAAAATCCTTTGATCTTTCAGGCAGTGGGTGTCTGTGCCCGGCCAGATCCAGTTCTGCCTTCTCTGGTGGGATTTCCTGGCAGGAGGTGGAGACGGCATTGTCAGAGATAGACCAGGCCCTTCGAGGTGCAAGGAAATCTCCTCCCTCTTCCCCAATCGCAGCCCAGGTCTATTCAGCCCTTTCCTGACCTACCTAGACTATCTGGAGCCACTCCTGCTCCCCAGCCTTCTGTCATCCAAAACCCAGACAGGCAATCCACATTCCAGCAGAGGCACACGGGATGACTGAGCAAGAAAATACCTGCTTTATAAAAAAGTGGTATTTTCAAATACAGAATGTAAAAATCACCTTCACTAAAAGATGCATCTTTAGATTCTGAGTTCAGGCATACTAAACTCAATTTCCTTACCTAATTCCCAGGGCCCGTTTTGTTTATAAGATTGTATAAACCAACTGCCCAATCCATCCGATGGGGAACAGGTAGCCTTGCAATAGTGAAAAAAGAAATTGGCTGTAATTCACTATCAGGACATGCCGCACACACCAGGGCATGTCCTACCTTTCACATACACTGCACCCTGCCCACAGGGGTACCTTGGGCCTACCTTAGAGGAGCCTGACATGTAACAAAAGGGAAGGTTTTGTGACTGGCCAAGTCGACATGGGAGTTACAACTGTGCGCAGACTCTGCAATGGAAGGTCTAAGGTACCTTTTTCCGGGCTACGTACGTGGGTGGCAGAATCAGTGCTGCAGGCCCATGAGTAGCATTTGATTCACAGGCCCCCGCAGTGCCCTTTACTAGGGACTGACACGTAAATCAAATATCCAGTCGTGAAAACACCAATCTATAACACACTTTACCACAGGAGCACTTGCACTTTACCACTGATCAGCAGTGCGAAAAGTGGACAGAAACGCTACGCCAGCAAAAACAGTCAAAACCGGGAGGTCAGAAAGCAAAAACTCAGGGGAAACATGCCAAGTCAAACACATGTCCCCTCCAGCTGAAAGTAAGGTGAGCTACCCACTTGCCTGGGAGTTCTCTTCACTAAGGCGGAAGAACCTGGACAGACCATCTGCATTGGCGTGTTCTGTACCAGGACGGTGTTCCACCGTAAAGTCCATTCCCTGTAGGGAGATGGATCACCTCAGCAGTTTTGGATTCTCACCCCTCATTTGCATCAACCCTCTGAGGGGCTTGTGGTCGGTCTGAACCCGGAAGTGAGTCCCAAACAGTTATGGTGTCAGCTTCTTCAGCGCCCAGACCACAGCGAAAGCCTCCCTTTCTATGGCACTCCACCTCTGTTTCCTGGGGAGTAGTCTCCGGCTAAGGAAGACTACAGGCTGGTCTAGGCCCTCTTTGTTCAGTTGCGAGAGCACCGCTCCCCCTCCATGTTCTGAAGCGTCGGTCTGCAAGACAAATTCCTTGAAGAAGTCGGGTGCCTTGAGCACGGGTGCCGTTCACATGGTTGCCTTCAGGGCATCAAACGCCTTCTGGCAGGACTCAGTTCAGATCACCTTTTTTGGCTGCTTCATGGAAGTCAGCTCTGTTAAGGGGGCAACAATGGTACCATACCCCTTAACAAACCTCCTGTAGTACCCAGTGAATCCGAAGAAGGCCCTCACCTCCGTCTGGGTCTTGGGGGGCTCCCAAGCCAGGATGGTGTCAATCTTGGGTAGTAGGGGCGCTACCTGGCCGCTTCCTACTTGATGCCCCAAGTACACCACTGAGTCCTGCCCGATCTGGCACTTACTGGCCTTGATCGTGAGGCCTGCCTTTTGCAGCACATTCAACACTTCCCTGAGGTGCTGCAGGTGTTCTTCCCAGCTGGGACTGAACACTGCGATGTCATCCAGGTAGGCGGCAATGAAATCCTCCAGCCCAGCCAACACCTGGTTGACTAACCTCTGAAAGGTGGCAGGGGCATTCTTCAACTCAAAGGGCATCACCCGGAACTGGTAATGCCTTCTGGGGTTGAAAATGCTGACCTCTCTTTGGCCCCATCGGTTAAGGCAATCTGCCAGTACCCAGACGTTAAATTGAACGTGCTGAGGAACTTGGCAGCTCCCCACGATCAATGAGCTCATCCGCTCTGGGGATAGGGTGTGCGTCAGTCCTAGTGACGGCATTGAGCCCACGGTAGTCCACACAAAACCGCAGTTCTGGGGTGGCACCGGGTGCAGCAGCCTTTGGGACCAAGACCACTGGGCTGGCCCAAGGACTGTTGGAAGGCTCAATCACCCCTAACGCCAACATCTTAGAGACCTCTAGCCAACCTGTAAGTTTTGTGCTTCACAGGAGGGCTGTCACCGGTGTCCACGTCATGGGTACACCAGTGAGTAAAACCTGGGTTCAGGGAGAACAGCGGGGCAAACTGTCCCAGCAACCGGCGACAGTCGCTCTGCTGCTCGGCGGTCAGTGTCGGGGAGAGGATCACAGCGTTCACGGACCCATCACCTTCCTTGGCAGACAGGAGGTCTGGGAGAGGCTCACTCTCCTCCTCCGCCCCGTCATCTGTCACCAAGAGCATGCCTACTTCGGACCTCTCGAAGTGGGGTTTGAGGCAGTTCACGTGGAGGACCCTCAAAGGGTTCCTCAGAGCCCGCAAATTGACCAGGTAGGTGACCTCACTTTTGCGCTCCACCACCTCAAACGACCCAGTCCACTTGTCCTGTAAGGCACAAGGTTCCACTGGGACCATGACCCACACTTTTTGTCCAACTCGACCAGAGTGGCATTCTGGTCATACCACCTCTTCTTTTTTCCTGGTTTGCTTCTAGGTTCGCCTGAGAGAGTTTCCTGAAGCGGGCGGTTTGGTTCCGGAAGGCCAGCATGTAACTAAACACATCCTAGGGAGTTTTCCTGGGAGCTGCCTCCCAGCCTTCCTTTACCAAACTTAGAGGTCCTCTCACAGGGTGACCGTACAGAAGCTCAAAGGGATTGAACCAGAGAGACTTCTGGGGTACCTCCCTGTGAGCAAAGAGAAGGCACGGCAAGAAGACGTCCCACCAACGCCTCATGGGTTCAGTTGGACCCTTGATCATGCCCTTCAGGATCTGGTTGAATGTCTCTACCAGACTGTTACCTTGGGGGTGGTAAGGAGTGGTGAACTTGTAAGTAACACCACACTCCTTCCACAGGGATGTCACATACTTGGATTTGAAGTTGGTCCCCCTGTCGGAAACCACCTCTCTATGGAACCCCACTCGGGAAAAGATCCCCATTAGCGCCCGGCCCACCACTGGCGCCGTTGTTGTCCTGAAAGGGATTGCCTCCGGGTACCGGGTGGCATGGTCCACCAAGACCAGGATGTACCTGTTGCCCCTGGTGGTCATGGGGTCCAGTGACCCCACTATGTCCATCCCTACCATCTCAAAGGGTGTCCCGACAACGGGGAATAGTTAGAGAGGAGCTTTGACCTTCCTCCCACTCTTACCATTTGCCTGGCAAGTTTGGCAAGACCGACAATGTACATCCGACTGCCTTCGCATCTGGGGCCAGGAGAAGTGGGTGACAAGCCTGTCAAAGGTCTTGTCCTGCCCCAAATGTCCTGCCAAAGGCACGTCATGAGCCAGACCCAGTAGGAAGGATCTGAAACGCTGGGGTCCCACCAGCACACAAGCTGACCCAGGCTCAGCGACCTTAGGCTCACTATACAGGAGATAATTCTCCCAGTAGATCCAATGTGATCCGGACTGATCACCAGTCACCTGGGCTGCAGCCTGTTGCCACAGACCCTCTAGAGGAGGGAACTCTTTCTGCTCCCGGCAGAACTCCTCCCTCGTGGGACCCCCTCTTGCTGCCTATGGGTCAGCTCAGAGATGTCCCCCGTTCAGCTACCTGTTCCCCTGTAGGCACCGGGGCGTCATCCTCAAGGTCCGCTTCCTCCCGGGCCGTGGGAAGTTCAGGGGCCGGTTTCCCACACCCCTTGCCCTTTCTATTGGCAGGGATCTGGGCCACTGTTTCAGGCTCCGGGTCCCTCTGATCACCCTCTCTGGCCATTGACCGAGTGGACACGCATGCCCACTCTGGCAACCCAAGCATCTCCAAGTGAGACCTGAGCTCAACATCCTTCCACAAGGACTGCTCCAGGTTCTTACCAAGCAGACAATCGACAGGCATGGAAGGGCTCACAACCACCCTAAAGGGACCCGAGATCCCCCCCACTCGAAGGGAACCTGTGCCACCAGACACTGGCACTCTGAATTGTCTACTGCAATTACTTGGTGGAATACCCCGGGGATCACCTGCTCCTCAGAGACCAGGTGACACCGGACTGAGGTCACACTGGCTCCAGTATCACTGAGAGCATCTACCCTTCTCCTGTTGATGGTCACCCAGGTGCTGTATTTCTTTGTGTTAGGGGGCACCTGGGTTCCTGGGACCATCTCACTGTCCCTTAGTGAGACGAGGGTCATTTCTGCGGGGTCCCTACCCTCCTGTGGGTACTCCTCCTCCTCCTCAAGAGCTACACTAGCCAACACCTTGGACTGCCCACCAGTGGGTGGCTGTGCCCCCTTGGAGCACCTGGGGTCCCCCTTCATGTGTGCCACCTGGTCACATGCAAAACATTTGCGGGGGCCGGTCTCAGCAGGATTTCCTGACGAGACGCCTTGTTTCTTATCTCTGGGGGGATGGGAACCTTTACCCTGGGTGTTTAGGGCCCTTTAGTGAAACCCCTAGGCTTTACCCTGCTGGGGACCCTGCCCACCTTTGGCTGAGTCTCCCCCAAACGCTTTCTTGTGGGCCCTGGTACTCACTCAGCGGTCCGCCTCCATAGCAAGCTTCCTGGGGTTAGTTACCCTACTATCAACTAGGTGCTGGCGCAGATCTGTAAAACAGACTGGACAGATGCTCCCATGCAATCAAATTGTAGAGCCCCTGATAATCTGTCACACTACTGCCTTTTACCCAGCCATCCAATGACCGGCAAAATGCATCCACACATTTAAACCACGTGTTGGCATCGGACTTCTTACTAGACCTAAACTGATCCCTGGACTTTTCAGGAGTAAGACCATACTTAGTGAGGAGGGCGTCCTTCATGTCTGGATAGGTGAGATACCCCTTACCCAAAGCTATTAAAGTGTCCCTTGCTTCTTCTGGGAAGAGAGGCCATAATCCTGCTCCCCAATTGTCTTCAGGGACCCCATTCATATGGATTGCTGCCTCGTACCCCTGAAACCACCTTTGTATGTCATTCCCCTTCTTGAACTCCTTGACTAGATTCTTGGGGTTGTGCACGACTCTGTCTGCCTGTCTTGACGAGTTGCTGCCACCATCTGAGCTGGCTCTTCTCTCGCGATCCAGCTCCTTCATCCTGATTTCGTAATCTAACACCATCCTCCTTTCCAGGGGCGGTTGGTGACATTTGAAAGTGGTGAGGCGCAAAATTATTGGCATACTGCACTGCAGCGAGCTAGCGTAGCGAGCGAGCCGGAACAACCTACTGGGGGGTTCGACTGGCTTCCCACCGCCCCAGGGAAATTTTGAAAAAAGTGTTGACAAATGGTGCATTTTCAAGCAAATTTGAGAAAGCATGAAGGTTAATAACGCAATTGTGAAAGTGCAGTTATTAGATTAATAAAGAGATGTCACTAATTCCAGATATGGTAAAAAAATACTAGCTCTAATATATGAGGGGGCCTAAAGAAACCTTTATCAGCAGCAAATAGACCACCAGAGGCTCAAGCAAACAGCAGTCAGGGACACAGTGAATTCTGGTGATCTTTCACGACTTTTTCAGGGGAGACAGACCTACAACTCTTTTGTACTTTATCATAAGACAACACAATATTGACGTTTCATGCAGTTGTATACAAAAACCGTGCCAGGATTATCGGCACAGCAAGCCAAAATGCATTTTGTTCCTTGGCACCTCCCTACCAGCAAAATAGTCACATTTACAGCTCCTAGATGCAACACAGTACCCTCTTGCTATCTGTTAGTACTGTAAGGCACCTGTCTTATCTCATCTTAAGGACGGCCTTTAGCTTAATCTGTCCTGAGAGGGAACATGGCGGCCAGCTAATCGGCAGGTCACGAGTCGTCCGCTCTCCCGCTCCCCTGTTATGGTACCGGCTAAGCTAACTATGGAAGTGCTTACCTTGCGGGTCTGGCTGGGGAATTAATGCCGCCGCTGCTGCATCTTGCTCTGGGATTTTTGCTGTTGTGGGTGCCTGCCTCTCCGCACGCTGTGCCTCCTCGACTTTCGGCTGTACTGCGGGTTCGCTCACCTGTTTTTCTCTCTGGTGACTGCTCCTGGTGTGCGGGGGGGGGGGGTTCTCCTCAACGAGCCCTGTGTTCTTGTTCCACAGCCCTGAGGTTCGGGCCCCCTCTTGCCCGCTGTCTTCCAGGGGTTGGGCTTGGTGGATTGGTTTGTGGTTCACAGGCTTCCGCATCGGGGGTTGATTGCTCCTGTCTGGAAGCCACTGCCTGGATCTCGTCTGTCCTCCGTCTCGCCGGAGTCAGAGCGAGCTGACTCGGTGTCTTCGGAGGGACAGGTCTTCGGGGGATAAAGCTGCTGTTGGGAGATTTTCTGAAGCTCCGCTGGAGGTTTTAAGGGTCGCGGACTGCAGCAGAGACAAGGGCTCAACAGAGGGGGATCTGCAACTTCTATTAGCCAGGTAAAAAAAAAAAAAAAAGTTTTGGGTGTAGCTTCTGAATGTGGGCAGGGTCGACATTTCCCCTCTTTAGGGCAGCCGGGGCATTAACACAGTTTAGACGTGCACAGTGTTATTATCAAGCACAACTCTCTAGCTGTCTCACTTTGGGAGCGTTAGGAGTGTTATGTCTACCCCCTGAAAAGCTGTCCCAAGTACAAAGAGATAGAGGTAGAGGCACAGCTCACTTCGAGAACTGCCTGTATGAGTTTCATTCTCCATGCAAACATCGCAAGCCTTACACTATATTCTCCGACGTAGATAAACTAGGTAATGAGGATACTTACTACCACATGGAGGTAGATAACTTACAGTCTGAACAACCTGAGCAGAATCTGGCTTTATCGGTAAGGGGAGGGCAACAGCCGAATAAAGGGGTAGAGCCAAATACACTCAAACAGCCACCTAACACTGCCACTATTCAAGGACGGAGGTACAAATTAAGATCACGGAACTTTCTTGGGATAGAATCCACTGTACAAAAGCCAGCGCAGGTAATACAGTGTATACAGCCTACGCAGCTGCCTATGCCCACGGAGGCCTCAATAAGTGGTCATAAGAGTAAGAAGCCGACCTCTAAGACAGGGAAACCTGCTCTCGTGAAGGGTAGGAAGAGAGAGAAAATCTAACCCCTTACAAAAATAACGCCTTCTTTAAAGGCTTACTTTATGTCCAATCCACAAAGGAAAAGGGACTTGAGTAAGGTGGCTTCACCGACAGAATCGGCTTTAGCACCCATCCCTTTATCAAATAGATATTCCGTACTAGATAAGTCTAATGGTACATTCTCTGCTTCAATGGAAGATGGGTATGCGAATCAACCTGACTTGGGGGATGAGAGGGTGGAAAACATAGAACCGAATTTGGAAGCCCAGAGGCAGAGTGTGGAAGGGGTCGAAGAGGTCGAGTTAAGCCCTGCTAGAGACTCAATACAAGAGATGCTAAGACAAATATCTGCAGATATGAGCACACGATTCTCAACCTCGGAGGCTAACCAGAGGAAGATACAGGACACATGCACCAGTCTAGAAGAGAATTTAGATGCATTAACACATAGACTGGAGGCATTGGAAAATAAGGTGGAAGAACTTGGTCAGGAGGTTAAGGATAATGCCCGCGAAACGCTCAGGCTAAAAGAGAGAGAGCAGGATGCCGATGAGAGGCTGGAGAGACTTGAAAATATATCTAGAAGAAACAACCTAAGAATACTAGACTTAAAAGAAGGACTGGAAGGGGACAATTTGAGAGCATTTGTAATAGATATCCTTGTTAAAGCATTTCCCCAAATTGCCTCAGCATCAGTATGGGAGAAAGAGGTAGACACTCTTCTAGAACAGGCCAAAGCTGGAATTTAGTTGGTACCATATATAATCTTATATTTCACTTCTTTTTAGGTCTCGCGAGCCAAAGGCTCGAAGAGACATTTTATATCTGGGCTTTACAAAGTGCTGCCGTGGCCTAAAGCTACAGTGCATGTGCGCGGGCGCGCGCGCCGCGCTTACTTTCACTTTCGCGGCCGCACGGCCGCTTTGATCACGATCACTTTCAATTTCGCGGCCGCACGGCCGCTTTGCTGCGCAGACCCAGCCTCCTCTGCCAGCACACCCACAACTGGCAACATTACTAGCGCTTGTTCTCATTAGACTTCGGGAATTAAAAAACCCTCGCGCATGGAAAGTCATCCATGCCAATATTACCGCCAAGTCCGTTACTAAGCAGCAGGCAGGTTCTCGCATGTAGTTAGGGCATACGTTCTGTAGAAATCATTGCTAACTTCCTTAATGGCACAACTAACTCTCAATGCGGCGATCGACAAATATTGCTTTTGAATATCTGCTTGAAACCGACAAGGGATACATCGCATCAACACGAACGGCAAACATTCTTGTCCAAAGCTGTCTGGCCCGTCTTGCTTTCCGTAGTTTCTGAGCTGTCCCTTTGGTGACGTCTCCGTTGCTAACCAACAGACTCGCGGCGACCTTCAGGCAGGCAAAGTTCAACCAAGCTCCAGTGGTGAGAGGGGAAAAGGGTGGTGAGCTCCTAGGGGATTGTTGTTACTGTTCATTAGCACTTGTGTAGCGTACAATAAATATGCTATGCTATCGCTGCTCCTTTTGGTAGTTGGGGCGGGGGGAACAGTTTTACTGGTATTTCTATTGCCCAACGTCTGTTCTTTTAATTCCTGGGCGCGTCTGGTTACATATAGACTCTTCAGCACTTGCCTTCTCTGAATGGATCCCCCAATCAACTCTATGTCTTCAGTTCATCATTTTCCTAGGTTTGGAGTTCCGGTTGACAGCTTGACGTACTCTGGGTGTTGAAGCCGCGGTCTGCTCTCCATGAATCATTGATACACCTGATGATTAGTTAGAGATAAACCCATGACTGTGACGACATGGATCTAGTGACAACCCTGCCTGCGGAGCCAACAGGCCTGCACGCGTCTGCTCTCCCCCAGCTCTTTGCTTCTATATTTCCCATGTGACTACTTAGTTCACGCCTGTTTTTGTCTAAGAGCTATGAGACTTGTTTATCGAATTATAAAACCAGGATTACACGTCCTACAATTCTCAGAAAAAAATGAGACTGGGCTAACTAGTCACGCATGGACCTGGGAAACTTGGCAGGTATTCCAAAACTCCGGCATTGGACCTGGCACCGTATGGCCTTTATTGCTGTCATCATCGTTGCCTCTGAATCTAACCTCTTATGAGCTCATAGGCATTTTTACCTTGGGGGCCTAAGCATCTTTGAGACAGTGCTTGGTCCTTAGCCCTATTATCGCGAGGCATGCCCTCCCTTTTCCCACGGTTCTATTGCCTGTAGACCCCTGGCCTTTAGATTTCCTACCTTGCTCTGTCGTCCCCGACTGTATTGCTCCAGTCTCCCATCCGTTTTCTCTCCAGCCACTAGAACAGTTCCCCCTGGCCCTTAAACGTGTTGCATTTGATTCCAGTACTATTGTTTATGTGCACCTAGATAAGCCTATTGTCTCTTAGTCCTATTATATATGATCTCTGGGTCATTCAAACATGTAATCTATGACATCCCTTTAGCTCTGACCATTTTATCTTTGAAACATGCACTTGTCAGCTCTTGAGACCCATAATTTGCTGTTTTGTGGTACTAAAGCGTTAATCTTTGAGGCCCTTAGATCTTTCCTTTTTAGGGGCATTTGTCTTATTGCCTCCTCGGTTGGTAGAAGTTTCTTATGTGGTTCGTCAAGACATTACATCACTGGAGCTCCCAGACTAGACCTATGATCACTCTGAACCAGCTATCATTTTGTGATGCTCCCTGCTACTTCATTTTCATGCTTCTTGTTACTTCTGTGTCACCTGTCTGTACCTACATTGATCCTTTTATACCTGCCTTCTCTGAGATACCCCATGCCGTTATCTCTGAAGACAGAGAGTTTGAGACTTGAAATATGTCTGACACAATATTGGCGTCAATAATCTCAAACTGCACATATTTAAACTCCACAATATCGACTACTAATCTATGGTCAAGGTTAAGGAAATGTAGATTTTCCATTCTTAACCCCACGTCTTCTTTTAATGGTGACATGTTGACAGCCAATATTATGGAGATAATTTTGGAGCAGGTCAATATTAAAACGTCACTATTGTTATCGAATACCTCTGTTGAATTCTATGACTTGTCTGCCTCAGAGCCCCTTGAAGCCTTATAACTGAAACCCCAACCCACATTCCTAGGTTGTGTAACATTGGGTCGTTACATGATTAACAGAGGAGAGATTCTGTCTCCAACTCTTAACCATAGGTTTAAATTCTGCCTCATAAATATTAATGAAGCAGGATTCCTGCGACGCCAGCCCCTTTGCGCTGTGCTCAACTAGTACATCAAGCAAAGCTTTGATCTGCCCATGGTTTCTCATGTTGTGTGTGGTAACACCGTGCTGCCACCCATGCAATTGACTCATGGTCCATGAAGTATCTTTTGGGATGATTGACTATTTTTTTTATTGTTTTATGTTTTTAGGTAGGGTTTTTGTAAAATGCCACAATTCATCTAGCAGTGGCCCCAGAGTGGTTTATTTATGTTACAAAGGACGTGGGTAATATCTCAAGGTCCTTGATAAAAAAACAGGTAATTTGTCTTTGATGTTATATTAATTAATGGAATTTATCAACCATTGAATATGGTAAGTGGTACTAAAGCCTTAGAAAAGAGTAGGGTGACTGGGTGTATAGGAACGTAAGACCAATAGGCAGTTTTAAGCATCTAAGGGATATGCTAGGGTTTATTTCATTCGTTTTTTGGATTGACGGGTTTGTAATTTATCCCACTGGATGTTAAAGTGGTTTACATGAAAATACACTTGTACATCACATATTATACATAAGGTGTATAATACAAATTAAATTGTAGAGTATAATAAATATTACATTTGTATTTACATCTGTGTGTGCGGTAAAGGCAACATGTAGTCAACAAGAGAGGATCCTAAAAGTCTAGTGCATGAGCATAATTTTATGAATTATATATATATAAAATATATGGCGGTCGCCAGTAGGTAGTTATAGTTGGGACCTAGTTATCATAGGAGAAGTTTTTAGGTCTCGCGAGCCAAAGGCTCGAAGAGACATTTTATATCTGGGCTTTACAAAGTGCTGCCGTGGCCTAAAGCTACAGTGCATGTGCGCGGGCGCGCGCGCCGCGCTTACTTTCACTTTCGCGGCCGCTTTGATCACGATCACTTTCAATTTCGCGGCCGCACGGCCGCTTTGCTGCGCAGACCCAGCCTCCTCTGCCAGCACACCCACAACTGGCAACATTACTAGCGCTTGTTCTCATTAGACTTCGGGAATTAAAAAACCCTCGCGCATGGAAAGTCATCCTAACTAAACGCAGGCCTACCTAAACGTGTCGCAAATCGTGACATGCATTTAATCAGTCACCCTTTCGTTAGTGAGCCGTAGCTTATCTTTTGCTTTGAATGATTTACATAGTCATTAGTCAGCAGAGAACCGAAAACGGGAATCTGCCAGTGAAAATTAATGGGCGGATCGCATGTTACAGTGGTGGCCATGTTAGACTGAGTCTTTTTTAATTATTCTAAGCAAAATTATATCAGGTATTTTATTCACCATGGGCCTACAATATTAATTTCCTAACTATAATATTAAGTGTGTTTGCGTAGATATTTGTATATAAAAAGATAGTTGTTATCTATAATTTCTATTAGAAAATACAATTCCACGTCACTTGTTGTGAAGAAAGTTTATAAAATATTACCAACTTCAAATTCTGTCTACATTTTTTCAAATCCTTAATCAACTCGCATTTCTTAAAGCATTCTCGTTGCCCTGAAAGCAGAACTGTTTGATGCTGTAGCTACTCTTTCAGCGCGTCCTTCTTTTGTTTTTATCATCGTGGTTCTAGTGATTGGCTCAGTGACTGTGAACTTTTCTTCAGTCCTTCTTTAGTGTCAATCCTTGTCCACAGCACCCTGGCTTAGTAAGGGTAGAATGGCGATGTGCTGGTCTCATGCAGCACTGCGAGTGGGGGGCGCCAATTTATGTATTCGCAGATGCCTGCATCTTTTCCCAGTCCTGAATTCCAAGAAGACGACCCTGCTGATGAAGTTCGCTTCCAAGACCAAGTAATCATTGTTCAGCTTGTCCCATCTCTGCTGCTTCCTCTTTTTAGTATCCTTCGCTGCCTACCTTTCACTTTCGTATTTTGTATGTATTTCCAACTTAGTGAGCCTTCCAAACCGAGATGACTATCCTAATTTGTGTCACTTGCCCACATTTTCAGAGCTCCCAGGTTTCCCTCAGCCAGACCCCTGTTTTTGTTGTGCATTTTGCGACGGGTTGTCCCATTTTTCTCATTTTAAAATAGGGAATGCAAAGCAAAACAAGCATTTGCAATGCAATCGGTCTCGCCTTTGGGGCCTAAATATTTAGCCATGCAGCAAACTGTTGCACTTTTCAGTTGAAGTGTTAGGCTGCAACACACTGCTAGAATACACTACTATTGTCTGTGAGACAGTGCTCGGTAAGCTACTCATGCTGGACATGCAGACACTGGAGAGCGCTAAAAAATGCAACCTCATCACTTTTAAGAGGAGTTTCTACAATACTTGAGAAGCAGAAAAGAAATATCTCACTCAAACTGAAAAGGTATCAATGAATACCTGGCGCAAACTAATTAATGATAAATGTCTTCATCAAATTGATTACCCCTAAAAGTCCACATGAATGTGGGCTGTGGGAGATGACCTCAATCGCAGGTGCTGCCATCATCTTGATGCGATTTCATGCACCATGACTGGGGCTGCCTCGAGGTAGAAAGCACTTATGCTCTTGGGCAGAGACAATTGATAATGTACCCATGGTGGCTGCAGTAACTTTCTACACAATGCCAACACTCACGTTTTTAGGTCTCTCCTGCGAACGCAGCGCAAAGCGCTGCTGTCCGCCAGCGAGATCTATTGTTGCTGACTTGCCTCGGAAGTGGGACAGGAGATGGGCGCGCGCAAGGCTTTTGGCGGATTTGAGCCGGTGTACGCGCACTTGACACGCACGTGCACAAACGCGATGTGCACATCTCCTGTCCCGCTTCCGATAACATGCCAGCCCCATTGGAGGCTCCGTGTGGGCTATTGTTGGTGCAAAGTGTACTTTTGCAACACAAAAACAACCCCAAGCACACACACAAGCACACAGCCACAAGCACACACACCACTACCACAACCACACATACAAAACCACACACACAACTACACATACACAACCACACACACAACCACAGACACAACCACACCATCAGTGCACACTTTCACCAGGCACAGACACCACTAGCCGTCACTGCACGCTTCCACCAGGCACACACCACCAGATGTCAGTGCACGCTTTCACCAGGCACACACACACCACCAGTGCACAATTTCTACAGGCACAAACACCACCAGCCATCAGTGCACGCTTCCACCAGGCACACACCACCGGACGTCAGTGCACGCTTTAACCAGGCACACACACACCACCAGCCGTCAGTGCACGCTTTCACCAGGCACACACACACCAACAGCCGTCAGTCAGTGCACGCTTTCACCAGGCACCCACCACCAGCCGTCAGTGCACGTTTTCACCAGGCACACACACCACCAGCCGTCAGTGCACGCTTCCACCAGGCACACACACCACCAGCCGTCAGTGCACGCTTCCACCAGGCACACACACCACCAGCCATCAGTGCACAATTTCTACCGGCACACACACCACCAGCCATCAGTGCACACATCAATTGTTAACGCATCCACAATTAACTATTGTAGCAATCGCAGTAAGGCGCACTTTACTTTTAAACATATTCATCTAAAGCGCAGCATGCCACCATTGCAACAAAAATAAATACACATTTTTTTGGCCTACAATTTATAGACCTTTGTTGCAATTGGTGTTGCAATATTTAGCAATGCCAATAGCTCAAACTTAATTAATGCGAGACCTATTGCATTGCAAATGCTTGTTTCCTTTTGGTGAGAGACGGGAGAGCTACGACTCATATGGCAATGTTTATTGCCAGGATTAGACAGGGAGGGTTCCCGGGGGGGGGGGGGGGTGCACCAGTAGACAGGGGGAGGGGTTGGTGTAGGGGGGGTTTACACACATGTTGGTGGGGAGCATTGGGAAAAAATAAGAAAATAAACCTGATAAACTTTTTTGATATAGTAACTCTCAGTATCCTAAGCAGGGGAGGTGAACTGGACCAAGATAATGATGGGGGATAGACCTCTACAGGGATCAAGCCGGAACTTGGATTTCCTATGTTGGAATGTTAATGGGTTGAGAATAAAGAGAAGGCAGCGTCTGATCCTACAGTATTTAAAAAATAGTTCGGCCACAATCTGCATGATCCAGGAAACCCACCTTTTACAATCAGAGTGTAAGGCATTATTCGGCAAGGAAAGATGGGTAGATAAAATTATAGCTTCAGACCAACAGTGCTGTTCGAAAGGGGCAGCTATTATATTGAAACAAAACTCGGGGACTGAACTTATTAGATTTCAGGCAGATATAATGGGGCGTTGGGTCATAGCTGAAATAAAATCTCAGATGTCTAAATATACTATAGTTAGTTACTATGGCCCAAATGAGGATGATACTGATCCACTACATAATCTTTGTTTTGCCCTGGCCGACTTTGACTCCCCACTTATATGGGGTGGAGATTTTAATGTCCTTATGGATAATAGACTGGACAGATCCACCTTTCGGAAACAGATTGCGGTTCCCCGTGTTAAAGCCTATCTTAGGACTACTCTCAAAAGTCTAAATTTATGTGATGTATGGCGGAAAAGAAATGGTGAGGCAAGAGAGTACTCCTTTTTTAGTAAAAAGAATCTACACTTTTCCAGGCTAGATTATATCTTCATGGAGCGTTCGGAGGTAGATAAAGTCAGTCATATAGAGTATATGCCGATTCATATCTCTGATCATGGGGCAATAGCCTTTAATTTGGAGCTCCCTCATAATACTCCTACGAGGAGATGGACTCTAAATAGGAGATTTTTACTGCAACCTTCCACCCCTGACCTTTTGAAATCTAAAACTGCCTGTTTTCTACAAGACAACCTAGGATCAACCTCCTTGTATAATGTTTGGGATACCTATAAAGCTTGGCTAAGGGGAACTCTAAAGGGGGCGGTTGCGGGCTGGTCAAGGATGGAGAAGACTGAGTTATCTGGCCTAGAGTCACAATTAAAAAAAATAGAAGCAAAGCTTAAACACGGGAGTATACAGGTCGAAGAGAGAGAAGATTTAGCTAGGAGACTTGAGGAAGTTCAGTTGAACTTTAGGCTTAAATCTGAGGAGATTATTCTTCAAAAATGGGAAGCAAGTAAGATGTCTGATTTTGAGCAGGGAGAGAACTGTGGAAAGCTATTGGCAATAAACAGTCGAATCGACAAATCCTACCACTACATCAGTAGGATAAAACATCAAGCACTCATCACTGAGGATAAAGATGAGATAGAACAGTCTTTTGTTCAGTTCTTTCAAGAGCTATATAAAGAGGACTCTTATACAGCGGAAGAACATATAGATTTGTGGCTTAATGAGAAACTGCTTCCGAAATTATCCGAGGATAGTCGGAATTGTTTAAAGTCCAAAATAATTGGAAGTGAGATTCTGGCTGTTCTGGATAAATCTAAGAGAGGAAAGGCCCCCGGCCCAGACTCAATCCCAATTGAAGTTTACTCCATATTAAGAGATCAGATTATTCCAGTTTGGTTGGATTTATTTAATGATATTCTAGGTGGTCTTTCCCCCTTGCCAGACTCTTGGAACGGAGCACTCATATCTCTCATCTTGAAACCAGGGAAGGACCCGACTCTATGTCAGTCGTATAGGCCGATATCCTTACTAAATACAGACTATAAGGTATTTGCAGGAATATTGAATAATCGCCTGTCAAAAATTATTGGCCCCATTATACATCAAGATCAAAAGGGTTTCATTCCAGGCCGGCAAATGTCAGAACTAGTTTATACGCTAATTGGGGCAGCGGATTTGGCAGTGGCACAGAGTATGCCTCTTTCCATCATTACTGTGGACGCTGCCAAAGCTTTTGATCGTGTAAATTGGCACTTTCTGGATAGGGTCTTGAAGGTTTTTGGACTCGGGGAAAAGTTTAGGGATGTACTCAAAAAAATCTATAGGTCACCTTATGCCCAGATTCTAGTTAATGGAAGTCCCTCACCAACTGTACAAATAAGTAGGGGAACCAGGCAGGGCTGCCCTTTGTCGCCTATTTTGTTTGACTTATATATTGAGCCTCTCGCCCAAAGTCTTCGCTATAACCAGAAGATAATTCCCTTCTCCATCAATGAATTTGAGAGGAAAGTTGCCCTTTATGCAGATGACCTGGTGCTAATGTCTCCTAATCTCACTACTGCACTCCCTGAGCTTATGGCTGAAGCACAGGCGTTTGGGAAACTTTCAGGGTATGAAGTGAATGTAGATAAGACCGAGGTTATGGCGTGGAACATCCCAGATCATGAGAGCAAGTCAGTTAAGGAGTTCAGATACTTAGGAATTACAATCACCCATGATTTGGGGAAACTCCCAAAAATAAATTTAGAAAGGGTGTCTAAGGAGGTCGATGTCTTGTTGAAAAGGTGGCAGAGTTTACCTCTCTCACATTATGGGAGGGTGAACCTAATAAAAATGTCCATATTGCCAAAATTTACCTATTTGTTTAATAATATCCCTTTAGCATTTGCAAAAGCCGATCTGCTTAAAATCCAGGGAAAAATGTCATCTTTTATATGGGCTAGCAAGGGGGTCCGTTTATCCTGGAAGAAATTAAGACGTAAACTGAACCAAGGAGGTATGGGTCTACCTGATTTACAATTATACTGCTGGGCGTATCAGATAAAGAACTGTAGGATGCTACTGCTCTCCCCAGACAAATAACTAATTGGGAGTATGTTCTCAGCCATGTTAAACGCCATAGATGCATCTGGATTTATGTACAAATGTGGTTCTTTCAAATTTTTCAAAAAAGTGCGTTTGAAGACCTTACAAATGGCGGCAAAGCTATGGGCAAGCTGTCGTGACTGCCTCGACCTTTCGTACTATAGTGAGTGGGCCCCTGTGTGGGGGTCTCCAGGAACACCGGAGTGCTTCCAAGATGCTTTAGCTCGTCCTCTGCTTGAGGCTGGTGTCACGTCCTGGAAGGACATTGTCTTAAATAATGAATGCTTCTCATGGGAGTATTGGAATTCTATCACTAAAGGTACTTTATCCAGATTTAAATACTATCAGATTGTTTCTTGGTGCAAGAACCAATCCTGGCCGCCCTACGAGGAGTGTCAAATGGAAAATGATCTACAAGATGTGGCTCCCAGGAAAAAGGAAGTGGCTCTTTGGTATGGGCATCTTCTAACTGCAGCCGACAGGAAGATTGATAAACCAAGACGAGTCTGGGAAAACTACTTGCCACAGGAGGAGTTAGATAAATTATGGCAAGTATCAATAGATACTCTTTATTCGACGGTTAAATCTGCTCCACTCAGAAAGAACCATTTTTTTACAATCCACAGGCTGTATTGGTCACCCCTGAAAATTTCAAAAATGAGAGGCGGAGGAGAAGCAAGATGCATTAGGTGTGATTCTCTGAATGCGGATGATGTTCATATATTTGCCACCTGCCCTAAGTTACAGGAATACTGGGAAAACGTGGGTAAGAGTATTTCGAAGGTGCTTGGTTCAGATGTAGAGGTAAGCCCATCTCTTATACTTTTTGGGATAACTTTTGAACTCGGGGGAGGCAAGATATGAACGTACTGCAATATAAGTTGGTGTTTTTTATGATCCTCCTGGCTAGGAGAGAGATTTGTAAACTTTGGCGTCAGGTGGCACCACCGTCTTGGAATGCCTGGTGGAATTCAGTTATTTATTTTAGAGCTTTGGATCAAAGGGTGAATATTTATAGAGGTAGTCCTGCTATGGGGTTATTCTGGAGTCTGTTGGATGGAAATGTAATGGATAGCAGATTAGAGTAGGCTAAGGTTAAATACCAATGATTAAAAACCTCTTGATCAGCTCAAGATGTGTACTTTGGGCGGTCCCCAAAAAGAAGAAACAACAGCTGAGACTGAAACCATCAAGTCATTTGCACCAGTGGTGGACCAGGTCGAGAGGTTGCTATGGCTACTGAGGTTATATGAGGTAAAAAGAACTATTTAAAAAAAAAAAAAAAAAGGACGGCCTTTAAGTAAGGCAGGGCCTGACCTCAAGCTGCAATGGTGGCATTCTGCTCTAACACAATATAATATATTGCTTTGCCTGCTCATTATATGACTTGAATGAAATTCAATGACTGTAAACAAATGTCAATTTCCAGATTACCCAAAAGGGAACCGGAGCTGGTCCCCATGCAAGCTGCATAGCCACATGTACGAATGAATCAAATTAGTCGAACTTTCATTTGAATCCTCTGTTTAATCCATTGCTTGTCACATTTTCTCCATGATTTTTTCAATTCATTTTATACTTTCAAATTACCCTGCAAGGGTTTTTTTCATAGCACAAGGGAGTGAACGTTTTCCCAAGTCACGATTTTAAAAATAGCCAATGCATTTTGGGAATGTACCCTTCGTCAGGGGCGTCGACAATATAGAAAATACAGACCATCAGTATCAAAATTCCGTTCCTAACACAATAAAAAACCATGATTAAAAAACCATATACCAATGCATGCTTTATGTAAACTATGCCTTATTTATTACCATTTATATGTTCTACATAAAAAACAGCATAAGTTAATATCTAACTGATAATCTATTGCCTGCATCATATCTCTTCTCAAACAACTTTTCATGGTTGAAATCCCTACAACATTGTCCGTGCACCCTCATATGTCCTGAAACAGCTTTACCAATGTGTTAAATTACACTGTCACCCCATGTTTACCAATCAATCCCTTGCCTTAACAAAACCATCTCTCTCAAAACAATCGATTGAAATATGCTTCCCATGACTAATTTCGTTGAACTGCATGTCTGATGCCTCATACACCAATAAAACCGATTCAAACTCTTGGCAGCGCTGGTAACTTATTTAATCCCATCTTGTCGTATTACCGCTGACAGTGGCAACTAAGTCTGTCCATCCAATTATCCACACGTGTGTATGTTAAAGCAGAGCTGCGTTACTTGTGCCACTTGACCCTGATCTTTCCCATTACCTTCCCATTAATACAACATGTCCCAGCATGCCCCATTCATCCTCCCACTTGCAATGCCCAATCACCCCACATCCCTGGTGTCAACAAAATGCGCCAACATCATAGGTGTAAAAATGATGAATATACTGTAAATATCAAAACAGATACTGCAGTGTTCAGTGCCAGTTTTACACAATGTCCGTTTTCATGGACCCTGCATGATGATGTCAACAGTGAGACTCTAACAAACACCGCTTCAAGATATCTTCCCAAAAGGCTGCCTAAAAGGCTGAGGGAATATAAGAGTTTAAACCCTATAAAGATTAAAGATCACCAAACTTTGTGTTTCTTGCAAACTGCACACGGCTACATTGGAAGTACTGACAGGCAAGCGTGGCTCGCGCCTACCTTGCATGTACAATGTGCGGTGTTTTTTCAAAACTCGACTGGTGCGCAAGACTACTTTCCACTTCATACAGCAGAATTGTGAGAAATATAAGACGCGCGTCTTTTATTCAAAATACTCCTCTGGAAAGCAAGAAGGCGACTCCCCTCTCTTTTCAGCAAAACTGAGGAATTAAAAAAAACGCATGCCTGTTTTCCCCCAAATATACTTTTGTCTGATATTACGATGTGGCAATTAAACAGCGAGCACGGTGTAAAAACTGAGAACGAATGAGCTGAAAGTGAAGCCAAGGAGTTTCGCCCGGCATCTGCTTAGACTGGCACGGATTGGCTGGGGCACATTGTGAAGTCCAAAAATAAACAAGTTTTAAGCAAAGGCCAGGCCCCGCGAGAACCCAGGAGAGCTTTCACTAGCTAGGTATTCAGCAGAGGAGCACCAAAAGGAATATTCGCAATCTCTCACGGGACGCAAAATCAAGCAGGAAGACTCCGTACTATATAATTAATGGCAGCCCCCATGCCCCAATTCAGCTCGGTAATTTCAAAGTAAACCAACCTTCTGCGCACTCGTTTCAAACCAACACAGCTGCAAGCGCCTTTTTTTCCAGCAACTGTGTCCCGGAAATAGGAGCTGCCAAAGTTGCATAGCCACTCCCCTGCACTGTGCGCTTCCCATTATCCTGAATGGCGCTCCACTGACCGCGCCCTGGGCCAATTCCTTAGCGCCCCATTTGCAAGCCATGCACTGCCGCTTTATGCAACCACTCCCACAAGGCTGATGTAACCAGCCTCCTCACTTGCCTCGAGGGCGAGAAATAGTCCTCGCCCAGCTTTGCACATTATTATTATTATTAATCTTGTAAGGCGCATAGCTACCAAAAAGTTTTCCCAGCGCCGCTGTACAGGAAAAAGTACAAGTAGTCAAACTGTCACAAACCTATAGATTGAATAACCAAGCCTTTAGGTGTCTACGAAAGTTACTGAAAACAGTTTCTTTCCTAAGGAATAAAGGAAGAGAATTCCAAAGAAGAGGGCTTAGATAGGCAAAGGATCGACCACCCAGATGGGAACGTTTGATCCTAGGTACTACAAACTTGGCCTGGGTAGCAGAACGGAGGGACCGCGCAGGAAGATAAAAATGAACAATGGCCTTTAGATATTAAGGGGCAGTACCATACTTCACCTTGAACATATAGCTCAGGGTCTTGAACTTTACACGGCTCTCGACCCTGAGCCAATGAAGTTCACGAAGAGAGCTGGAGACAGGAGTCCTTCGCGGAATCTGGCATAGCAGCCTAGCCGCTGCATTCTGTACCAATTGCAGTCTGCGGTTCACATCCTTATTGGCTCCCAAATATAGGATGTTGCCATAGTCCAATCTATATGTGATAAGTGCTTGGATTACTGTTTTTTGAGTGGGACTAGGCAACATCCAAAGGATCTTCCTGAGCTATTTCAGGATTGTGAAGCAGATGGAAGCTACTTTTGCCACTTGCTGCTTCATTGAGAGTTGATTATCAATAATCACCCCAGATTGCGAACTTGAGTGGCAGGTATAGGAGAGTCCCCATTTCAGGTGGCCAGTGCTGGGGGCCCCAGAGGTCCACAATCTTACCCAAGATAAGAACCTTGGTCTTAAACTCCATCCAATCAGCAATTTTCCTAAGCCCAGTCTGAAGAGAAGATGATTCCGAAAACCTATTTGCTGACAAAGAAAACATTATTTGGGTATCGTCGGCATAGGAGAAAATAGACAGCCCTACTTCTTCCGCGATCACTGCTAGTGGCTTAACATAAATATTACATAATAAAGGACTCAAAATAGAGCCCTGGGGAACACCATAGGGAGATAAATGAGTTTTCGACGCTGCCTCAGATGAAAAAACCTGAAAGGTTCGGTTGGTCAAGAAATCACTGAGCCAGCTAAGTGCTGGGCCAGCAATCCCCAATGAACGCAAAGCCGTCAACAACACCGGATGAGACACCGTGTCAAAGGCGGCGCTTAAGTCAAGCAGAATAAGCGCCGCTGTCTCCCCAGCGTCCAGATGACCACGTAACTTCTCTGTGACCCCCAAAAGCGCTGTCTCTGTCGAGAAGCCTTCCCGGAAACCTGACTGCGAAGGATGTAAGAAATTTTGGGTGGCAAAAAATTTAGTTAACTGAACGTTAATGTGTTTTTCCCAAATTTTGGAATACACTGGAAGCAGAGAGATAGGGTGGAAACTAGATAACTTCTCTGTATCAGCATTAGCTTTTTTTTTAAAAGCGGGAGAACCATAGCGTGCTTCCACTCCGCAGGTATAGTAAATTCACGAATGGAAGCATTCAGTAGCTCCATGATCACACTCAATGTAGGTGCATCCAGTTTTTGCATCACTGGAACAGGAAATAAATCGTTTGGTGAACCAGAAATGTCTTGTTTCGTCTTAAAAGCAGCATAAAGTTTTTCTATTTTGTCAAGGAAAAAGCCAGCCAGATTCTCGCATTGAGTTTCAGTAAGAGTAGGAGGGCTAGGAAGGTTATCAATGCCAGACAGATTTCTGACAACTTTAAATAAAGTTTTGGAATTATTTTATGCATTTATTATAGTATTGTTCACAAATTCCGCTTTGGCGGTGTTGCACAGAGAGTGATATGCTCGTATTGCTGTTTTTTAGGCGATCTTAGAGTTGTCAGAGTAGTCCTTCCTCCAACGCCTTTCAAGGACTTTACATTTACTTTTTTCTTGCTTTAATTTCTCCGAAAACCAGGGGGCAGGTGGGCGATGCTTGTTTAATTTTTTCGTAGAAAGAGGAAGACATATATCGATAGATTTCTGAAGCCAGTGTCAAATGTTTTGCATATCGGCCAAAGAAATCTGACTAACGTCAGGCATATTTTTTGCTAAAACCTGATGGAGATCTACCAGATTCAGCTTCCCCCAATTTCTACCTTTAGTTTTGCCGCTCAAAATAAAGGTCGAAGGGTCGAAGGGTGAGACAAAGTTTGCTTAAAGCTAAAACCTGTTAAGTAATTGTCTGACCACGTTAGCGGAAGAGCTGGGGAACACTCAATATTTAGAAGATTAGAGAAAATAGGGTCAAGTAAGTGCCCAGCTAAGTGAGTGGCGCCTGAGTTTTGAAGTAATATATTCATTGCCGCTAGATCTGAGATCAAAGTACAACTGACCCCGCAAGTAGAGTCATCCAGATGCAGATTTAAGTCACCCAAAATGGAAAAATTGGCAGAATTTAAAAGATAAGGGGCCGTTAAATCGGGAAGGGCGGCAGCCCATAAACCAGCAGGCCCCGGAGGACGATAAATTAAAAAACTCGAAAAGGTGAATTGGGAATTAAGATTCAATCTAAATAGAGCAGTTTCACAGCCTGAACAGATTAAATCTTCAAATTTGCAGGTATAGGTGTTTTTATAAATAATGGCAATGCCACCACCTGATTTCTCTTTCTTATCCTTCCTCATTATGATATAATTAGCTGCAAGAGCAGTAGCTATATCGGGTCCAGAGCTATCCTTTAGCCAGGTTTCAGTAAGAAACATGGCGTCTGGCTGCTCATTAAGCAAAAAATCAAAGATCTCCTCTTTATGCTTAGGTAGCAAACGACAATTAATATTTAAAAAAGAAAGGGCAGAAACCCCTACTTTGTTGGCAGCGTTAGGTTGCTTAATATGAGTCTTAAAGTCAAATATGTTAGGGGCAATAGACTTAGTAAACTCAGTTTGTGTGTTTAAGACATTCTGGCAATTACTGCAACTATGTCCGCATCGTACTGGATGTATTATCGAGCATTCGCTTACAGGAATAGGGCGTAGCGCTAAAAGCTGCTCACAGGAGTATTGTATAACAAAATTTCCAGTTTGGGCAGGACTCCTCGCCCCTTGGCCCGGACTGGCGCAGACGGGCTTGCCTTAAACGCGCCTTTGGCGCGCCCGCGGCACGCCCGCGGCACAAGTCCGCTGCCCTTCCAACCCAGCCCATTAAATAGTGACACGGGCAGGCGGCGTGCAAGCACTAGAGCGCTGACTCCAACCAGCGCGTGGTCCAGATAAAATGGCCGCCTGGCGCCGAAGATTAAAAAATAGCAGCAAAGTTTTAAAAGGTAACACTTCCCCAAATTGCCCCCAAATTCAATTAAACAAATTCGCCCAATACATTCAATAGCTTAATCTTGTGCATAATGACCTGTTACAGCACTGCGCGTCCGAACCCAGCTCATTAAATAGTGACGCGGGCGGGCGGCGTGCAAGCTCTAGAGCACTGACTCCAACCAGCGCGTGGCCTAGACAAAATGGCCGCCTGGCGCCGAAGATTAAAAAATAGCAGCAAAGTTTTAAAAGGTAACACTTCCCCAAATTGCCCCCAAATTCAATAAAACAAATTCGCCCAATACATTCAATAGCTTAATCTTGTGCAAAAAGACCAGCACATGTGCACTGAAGACTCCGAGACAAGCACAAAAAATAGATTTTACATAGTTTCACTAAAACTATGTAAAATCTTTTTTTTGTTTCACGGGGGAGCACCAAGCAGTGAGGCTTCTTTTAAAACAGGCTCCATGGTGTTCATTGAACACCATGGAGCAGTTTTAAAAGAAGTGCATAATTCTCTCTCCCTTTAGTTTTCCCCGATGCTGGTAGGTAGGGCAACTCTCCCTACACCCCTTAATACCAGCCGCCACTGCTCTTTTCTTCCATGGTTAACTTAAGCTTCTCTAGTTCTGCTGCTACTCTCCTCGCTTCCCGTATGTCCTCCAGTTCTTCTGGGGACAGGCTACTGCTAATTAGCCGGAAGGGTCCCCCCCTCCCAAAAGCACATCCCCCCCAGAAATAGGCCCCTCCGCCTCTCCACTAGGCTCACCAGATTGCCCACTTGCATTTCTGGCTGCTTCCCAGGCCCTCAGTGCCTTTTGTAGCTCGTCCTTCCTAGTGAGGCCTCTGATTTGGACTTTTAGGTTCTTACAAATGGATTTCAATTCCCTAACATTGTAGAGTTCCAACCTATCCTCCTCAAAGGCAATTTCCAGAGATGCAACGGATGATGCTCTCGATTCCGGCATGATGAAGCAGCAAAACTAGCACTATCAACAAAAATAGGACAAAAAGAAATAGGACTAGTATGTGGTACATAATGGTCTGCGATATGGTAGTAGTGCACCCCAATCGCTGTAAGTCAAGTGCAAACGCAAGTCCTATCCTCACGGCTGACAACCAATGTTAGAAACGGGGGTCTCTAGTTGGCAAAGGTTTGCACCTTTGTCCAAGTAGGGACCCTTCTTCCTAGTCAGGGTAAGGGAGTTACACTCCTAAAATAACCCCTGCTCACCCCCTTGGTAACTTGGCACGAGCAGTCAGGATTATCTTAGAGGCAGTGTGTAAAGCATTTGCATATAACCAACAGTAATATAGCGTAACACTACAAAAGGACACCACAACAGTTTTAGAAAAATAACCAATATTTTTATATATTTTAAAACAAGACCAAAAATGATAAAAGTCCACAATACAGTATTCAAAAGTCTACAGTTGTCAAAATAAGCTTTAGAAATAGTTCCTTGAGATTGATAGCTCCGTCAGGGGCTATCACGGTGTCGTGAACAACAAATCCATGCAGTTCTGGCTGGTCGCGGTGTCACGGACCAGCTACGGTATCGGAAGGACCCGCAAACAGTACCTGTCAGAAATGCAGGGCGCGGAGGCCCTTGAAGTCACTCGTGTTGCATGTCGAGCTCCTTTTTTGTTGGAATCGTCGGCGGACGTCGGGTGCTGCGGTGCAAAGTGCAGCGCTGCAGCGTGCGGTGCCCTCAGGTCTCGGTGCGAATAGTGGCTCAGTGGCGGCATCAGATGGCGTCATCGGTGAGACCAGGGTTGCGGTGCGAGATGAAAGCAGTGCTCGTCACGGTGCTGGCAGGTCGCGGTGCAAGTTGCGTCGTCGTTGCTGCAGCGCTGTCGTCGGCTGACGAGCGGGAATCAATGGCACCGGCATCGGTAGGCCAAGGCTGCAGTGTGGGATGATGGCGGTGCGTCGTGTAACCTTATGAGCGGTGCCCTCGAACCACGGTACAAGCAGCGGCATCGATTTCGGCGGGAAGTGGCAGCGTCGGGAAGGCTACAGCGTCGTGTAGCGAGGCGGTGCGGAATGCGGTGCCCTCAGGTCGCGGTGTGAGCAGCGGCTCGGTGATGGCGTCAGCTGACATCATCGGTGAGACCAGGGTCGCGGTGCAGCGGTGCTCTCTGCGTTGCCAAGGCTTCGGCTTGAAGCGAGGTGGTGCAGAGTGCGGTGCCCACAGGTCAAGGTGCGAGCAGCGGCTCGAGGCGGCGTCGGCAGGCGTTGTCAGTGAGACCAGGGTCACGGTGCGGCGGTGCCCTCTGCGGTACTGTCGGGACACAGAGTTGGCAGTGTCGTCGTAGGCGTCGTCAAGTTGGTTTTCTTCTGTTTGCAGCACAGAACACACAGCCCCCAGTGCTGCGGGTGGAAGAGCTTGAAGTCTTTGTTGTTCCTGAGACTTCATTAACAGGGGGCAAGCTCTACCTCAAGCCCTTGGAGAGACTCACAAATTAGGTTGCAGAAAGTCCAGTCCTGTCCTTTTACTGCCCCAGACGGAAGCAGCCACTGCAGGTCAGCCCAGCAAAGCACCCAGCAAAGCACCCAGCAAAGCACCCAGCAAAGCGGTTGTTCCTTCTCACAGCTTCTCCGGCTCTTCTTCTTGGCAGTTTTCTTGATCCAGATGAGTTCTAAAGTTCAGGGGTCTGGGCCTCAGTATTTGTATACAAAAAGCCTTTGATCTTTCAGGCAGAGGGTGTCTGTGCCCGGCCACAGCCAGTTCTGCCTTCTCTGGTGTGATTTCCTGGCAGGAGGTGGAGACGGCATTGTCTAAGGCAGACGAGGCCCTTTGAGGTGCAAGGAAATCTCCTCCCTCTTCCCCCATCGCAGCCCAGGTCTATTCAGCCCTTTCCTGAACTACCTAGACTATCTGGAGCCACTCCTGCTCCCCAGCCTTCTGTCATCCAAAACCCAGACAGGCAATCCACATTCCAGCAGAGGCACATGTGGCAAAAGTGTGGCAAAAGTGGTATTTTCAAACACAGAATGTAAAAATCAACTTCACTAAAAGATGCATCTTTAGATTCTGAGTTCAGGCATACTAAACTCCATTTCCTTACCTAATTCCCCGGGCCCGTTATGTTTATAAGATGGTATAAACAAACTGCTCAATCCGTCCAATAGTGAAAAACGAAATTGGCTGTAATTCACTATCAGGACATGCCTCAAACACCAGGGCATGTCCTGCCTTTCACATACACTGCACCCTGCCCACAGGGGTACCTTGAGCCTACCTCAGGGACACCTGACATGTAAGAAAAAGGAAGGTTTCGTGACTGGCCAGGGTGTGCACGGGCCAAGTCGACATGGCAGTTACAACTGTGCGCAGACTCTGCAATGGCAGGTCTGAGGTGCCGTTTTCCGGGCTATGTACGTGGGTGGCACAATCAGTGCTGCAGGCCCACGAGTAGAATTTGAGTCACAGGCCCCGGCACCCGCAGTGCACTTTACTAGGGCCTGACACGTAAATCAAATATCCAATTGTGAAAACACCAATCCATAACACACTTTACCACAGGAGCACTTGCACTTTACCACTGATCAGCAGCGCGAAAAGTGAGCAGAAACGCTACGCCAGTAAAAACAGAGTCAAAATCGGGAGGTCAGAAAGCAAAAACTCAGGGGAAACACACCAAAAGATGCCAAGTCTAACACATGTTATGCTCTAATAAAAAAGATTTATAAAAAAAACTGATCTCCGCAAAGAAAGACGCTGGCCGCTAGGCATGCTGCGTGATGACGTGTTGTTCAGACTGCCAGGCGCACATGTTAATGAGCTCATGCAAGCTTGCCATGTGGTGTCATGTTTCCAATGTTTGGCCAAACAGAGCCCAAGAGGAGCCACATGAAGAAATGGATGACAGGACTCTGCTGCCACAATGAAACAAGCACCAACAGCCGCAATGGAACGGTAGATGGAAACAGGATCCAAGGGAGGCATGAAAGCACACAACAGAGAAAAACAGAAAAAGAAAAAAATATACATAAAATAAAATACAGAGCAGTGTGTCAGTGGGCTAATGAGCACCAGCAACTCATCCAAGATGAAATGGAACTGATCAGACCGGAAATGGATGTCTTAAAGGGTAGGTTTATTTTGATACATCAAACCCACGGTACGTCCTGCATGCTCAGATTCCAACAGCTCACTGGTCGCTGTAATGGGATCCCAGCAGACATTCTGAACCATGCATGTGGAATCAAAAGTTAAAACATAACTATGCATTTTTAATCCTTTTTGTGCTGTCCGACGTCACAGTGGGCGTGTGCCTGGGATGGCTCCCGGCCATCCTAGCACCCACCCACAGGGGAAGCGCTGGCCCTACCCCTGTGGGCCGCCCTTCATGCTGCCCCCCGGCCCCCCTCTACGTCATCTAAGGACTTCAGCATGGCCGCACGCCGATGTCATTACATGAAACCAAACGCGTTGGAAGCCATTTGCTTCCATTGCGTCCAGGATAGAAGAGGTGATTTTCTCCTCCGGGAGGGGGAGATTTAAACAAAAGAGGCATTGGGGGAAAGAAAAGGTTTTTTCTTTCCTCCAGTGCCTCTTGTGAGCATTCCTGCTGCACTATTGCACATGGGGCATGATCGTGCAGCAGGAATGCCCACTAGACATCAGGGATTTTATTTTTTGTAAAGGTTTTCTTCTGTTTGCAGGGAGCAGCCCCTTGCGCAAGGGTCGCTCTCCTTTGGAGAACAATGTTTTTGGCCATTTCTGCAGATTAACCCATTTGTTTTAAAAATTGTCCCCTACTGGACCACCAGGGATTTGTTTGCGGGGAGCAGCCCCTTGGGCAAGGGTCGCTCCCCTTTGGGGAGCATTATTTTGGCCGTTCCTGCCCCCTGGGGGGCAGATCGGACCATTTTTAAAAAATAATTGTGCCCTACTATCCCACTAGGGATATGTTTGCGGGAAGCGGCCCCTTGGGCAATGGTTGCTCCTCCCCTTTGGGGAGCATTATTTTGGCCGTTTCTTCCCCTGGGGGCAGATCGGCTGAATTTTGTTTTAGGTTTGTGTGCTCCACTAGGCCATCATGGATTTTTGTTTTTTTTGCTGTTGGGGAGCGGCCCCTTGGGCAAGGGTCGCTCCCCTTTATGGGGGCAAATATTTTTTGTTTTGTGTGCCCCACTAGGCCACCAGGGATTTCTGTTTTTTTATGTTGGGTTGTTCCCCTTTGTGAATATTTTGGCAGTTTCTGCCCTCTCCACCCCCCTTGGGGGCAGATCGGCTTTATGGTTTTAGGCCCATCTTCCCCCAAGGACGGCAAAGTTATTGGACACCAGGGGTTGTTTTTGTGTTGTTGGGAGCAGCCCCTTGGGCAAGGGTCGCTCCCCTTTATGGGGTGATTATTGTGGCCGTTTCAACACCCTTTGGGGGCAGATTGGCCATATGTTTTTAGGCCCACCCATCACCAAGGGGGCAGAAGCCACATAAACACCAGTTTTTTAAAAATTGTTTTAGAGAGCTGCCCCGTGGGCAAGGGTCACTCCCCTTTATGGGGTGATTATTGTGGCCATTTCTGCCCTCTTTGGGGGCGGATCAGCCATATGTTTTTAGGCCCATCTGTCCTCATGGGGGGCAGAAGCCACTAGACACCAGGTTTTTTTTTAAATGTTGGTGTTGGAGAGTGGTCCCTTGGGCAAGGCTCGCTGTTCTTTTACAAAGGTGAATATTTTGTCTGTTTCTGCCCCCCTAGGGGGCAGATTGGCCTTATGCTTTTAGGCCCACCTACCCCCAGCTTGGCTGGTGGATTGTGTGTGAACTGGTGCATTATTTACATATGTGATTGTAATGTTTTATTTCTCGTGCAAAGCTTTTGATTCTTGTTTGCGGTTTCGGCAGTGGTTGATCTGCAGTTTTGCGTAGTTGCATTTTTTTAGTAAGAAAAACATTTTTGTTGTGTTTACTCCAAATGAGTATTAGTGTCATGCATGAATGGATTTTTTGCAAGTGGTGTCATAAGAGCAGCATATTTAGTTAGTGTTTTGAGCGTGAAATTCTTTACAATGTGTTTTGCGTAGTCTTATGTGTAATTTTCTTTTCTTTTGTAGTGGGATATCTTTGGTCATTGTGTCTGTGCAGAGTAGGTGCTGGTAAATCCAGCTGCTTCTGGCAAGTGAGTGATGTAGTTTTGGAGTATATAGGTCTTTGTGATAAACCCACATTTTGTTTATTACTTATTGTACAAAGTGTTTGTTGTGTTGTCTTGTTTGACAAGTTACCTTTATTAGTAAGGATTATGGCTAGCCACAGAATTACTGCTCAGCAGGTGGTTGTTATGTTTTTTTACTCTTCCTCTGACCATGATTATGAGACTGACAGTGCATCTGAGGGAGAGGAGGGAGTGCAAGATTCTGGCAGTGAGTTTTCTGTCCACGAGGAATCATCTGATGATGATGAAGCTACTCTCAGTGGAGATGAAGTTACTCTCAGTCCGGATAAAGTGACGGTTTTAGAGGAGGACACAGATGTGTCGATGGTATAGCAAGAAGCATCTGGATTGCAGCCTGAAGCTGCAAGGCTTCCCATTGGAAGTGCTGGACTCTGGGTTGATCCAAACATGGTACAGCCGGCGTTGCCTGCCTTTGGTGGTGATGCAGGGTGTAGAGTAAATTGATTCTTTTTTGCCTATTTCGTTTTTTTAGTTGTTTATGCATGATGTATTTTTGGCTGAGATTGTTGAGCAGATGAGTTTGTATGCTGAACAGTATTTGAGAGACAACAGTGCAAGACTAAGGCCCCACTCTAGAGCTACCCGGCGGACTCGTACAAATCTGGATGAGATGAAGAAGTTTTTGGGTTTGACTTTTCTGATGCGCTTGATAAGGAAGCAGTCCCTGGCTTCATATTGGTCTACCAGTCCATTGATGGCAACGGCCATATTTCCTGCAATTTTGAGTCGTGATCGGTATTTACTCTTGCTTCGGATGCTGCATTTTGTTGATAATGCTTTGGCGTTACCACGAGATCACCCTGACTGTGACCGTCTTTTTAAGATTTAGTCTTTGGTCCTGTTCAAGGGTCGTTTGGTTTTTAGGCAGTACATTCCTAGGAAGAGGGCACGTTATGGAATTAAGATGTATATGTTGTCTGAGAGTAGGACAGGATATGTCCATAATTTCCGTGCGTATACTGGTAGGGATTCCACTATTGACCCCCTTGGTTGTCCGTCCACTTTAGGAGTTTCAGAGAAAATTGTGTGGGAACTTGTTAGAGGACTGTTTAACAAAGGTCATCGTTTGAACCTAGACACTTCTACACTGCTGTGCAATTGTTTAAGGAATTGTTCAAAGTGGACACTCTTGCTTGTGGCACAATCCGCTCTAACCATAAAGGTTACCCAAAAGAGCTTGTTTGCAATCCATGATGACAGTACTTCACCTGTGACTGTTTTGGATCAGTATGCTGCGGTGCACAAACCTGTGTGCATTGTCTACTACAATAAGCACATGGTTGGTGTCAATAGAGTAGATCAGAAGTTGGAACCTTACACTGCTGTTCGCAAGGCTTACATGTGGTGTAAGAAGTTGGCCATCCATCTTTTCAGTTTAGCAACTTTTAATGCTTTTGTTGTGTTCAAAGAGTGTTCTCCAGTGTCAAAGATGACTTTTGTTCAGTTTCAGGAGTCTGTGATAAGCAGCCTTGTTGTAGTGGAACAGGCAAGTGTTCCTAGAGTTGGAATGGTGGAGGATGTGCTGGATTGAAAGATCGCCACTTTCCCTATTTAATTCCTCCATGCCCAAAAAAACAATCTTTGTAAGAGATGTAGAGTCTGTTTGTGAAGAGGTATGCGGAAGGAGAGTCGTATGCACTGTGCTGACTGTCCTTCTAATCCTGGGCTGTGTGTGCCCACATGTTTCAGATTTATCACACTCAAAAGAGTGTTTCGGAGAAACCATGAGTCTAATAGTGTTCTACCTGCTCTGTATGGTTTTATATTTGTTGTTTAGATTCACAGCTGGTGGTAGAATGATGTCTTTAGTTACCGCTGTTGTGTTTGTAGTTATAGTTTTGTATCCAATTGGTTTGTGTTTTCTTTCTTGTTAAAATATTTTTGATGACGGTGTGCGTGGACTGGCGAATGGCTTGCTGTGTGCATGGACATGTGCTTGGCTGGCAGTGTGTGTGGGCTGGTACTTGGCTGGCAGCATGGGTGGGCTGGCGGTGTAGGTGGACTGGTGTTTAGCTGACATGTGGGTGGACTGGCGTTTGGTTGGCACTGTGGGTGGACTGGTGTTTGGCTGGTAGTGTAGGTGGAGTGGCGTTTGGCTGGCAGTGTGCGTGGACTGGTGCTTGACTGTTGGTGTGCATTGGCTGGCATTTGGCTGACAGTGTGTGAGTAGTGACTTGCTGCTGGTCGTTACATACTCTGCTAGCCAAACACCACTGCACACTATGGGCCATATGTAGGTAACCTAATACCGGTCGGTAACGGCCGATTTTCGGTAAATATACCGTTACCGACCGGTATTTAGGCTTTTGCTATGTAGGGGGAACATTTCAGGATTCGGTAATTTACCGAATCGGTAATTTTACCGATTCGGTAAATACCGAATCCTGAAATGAGATGTAGGTGACACTCAAATGAGTGATGTGTAGGGAAAATAATTCGGTATTTAGCACCAAATATATGTTGGTGCTAAATACCGAATTCATTGCAAAAAGCAATATTTTGCTGGACTAGCAGTGCCATGTGGCAGACATACATGCCCTTAGGGCATGTATGTGCGCCACATGTGCACACATGCAGGAATCAGGGGTGCAACAGGGTGTCATTGTGACACCCTGCCACCCTTGAATGTGCTCCCCCCATTACCAAATCGGAATTTACCGATTCGGTAATGAGGCATACCTTCCCATTGAATCAATAAATGGGAAGGTATGCCTCATTACCGAATCGGTAAATACCGATTTGGTAATTACCGAATTTCTCCGATTCGGTAATATTTACCGAATGATTACCTACATACGAGTTACCACTTCTTAAATACCGAATCGGTAAAGTTCGGTATTTAAGAAGTGGTAACTTGTATGCTACCTACATATGGCCCCATATGTCAAGCACCAGCCAGGGTGATTGCGCTGTCAGTCATGTGGGCGTATGAAAGTTATGGGCCCTTGAATGGCGCAGTCTGTTGATGTGAATGTTGAAATGTGCTGGGCCCGCGGCTGGCGGTGTGAATGGTCTTGTGTGTCATGTATGAAAGGAGTGTGAATGGCCTGTAAGGAGGTTGGTGCCTTGCCGTGGTTTTATAGTTCACGAGCTGAGAGTCATTGGTTCAGGTTTTTAACCTTTCAATTATTAACAGTGCATTTCCTTTTTGTGAAATCACTTGTTAATAAAATGTTATGCTCTGAACCTTCACTTACCCTCGTGCCAAATCCAACCAGTATGTGTGTATACTTGGGGAACAGATGGATAGGAAGTATTTTTGTCTTATCTATCTCTGTGCTAAGGTGTAGTTTGTCTCTAGGAAAAAAGTACCAACTTTAGATATTTTTGTAAACCCCCAAAATGAGGAGTACTGGTTGGTGTGCCTCTCATGGATCCCAACAAGTTTTTTTACTTACAATGCCATGCAAACCTTAAAATGTGTCTATCGTCTCACATTTTTCTTGCATTACTGTATTATAATCTTCTGGTATCAGAAAAACAAACATTTTCCTACCATCCAGCATTCCCCCTAGGTCTCCTGATAAAAATGGTACCTCACTTGTGTGGGTGGGCCAATTACCCATGACAGGCAAGGGCCCAAAAGGTTGTGTGGAGACAGAAAAATTAACTATCACAAAACAACCTGGTTTTGCAAGGCAGGCACCTGGGTTTTTGGCCCCGGGCTCGGCGGCCATCTAGGGAAACCTACCAAACCCACACATTTCTGAGAACTAGACACCTGGGGGAGTCCAGGGAGGTATGGCTTGTGTGGACCCCCCAACGTTTTCCTAGCCATAATCCCCTGCAAACCTCAAATTTAGCTGTAAATTTTTTACATTTTTCTAAAATGTGGAAATGTTTTTTGCTTTTTTTAAACTTTATTTATAGATTTTTAGTAAATATAAGCTGCAGCACACTGCCCCGGGAGTAGGGACACTGGAGATACATATAAAGGCAAGTCTGTGCACATATACATTCAGATATACAGTTATCAAGTCGCGAAAAGTGGTAGCCCAGCAATGCATACGAAGTTCAGTATTAGCATATATTCTTGCCAATCTGTACATCAGTCCGGAAGGTAGCAGCCGCTGGTCAACAGCTAGAGAAAAGGGAAGAAGATAGAATAGAGAAAGAGATCTCAAGCGGAGATCAGCATGGGAAGGGGGAAAAAAGGGGGGAGGGAGGCAGGGGGGAGGGAGTGGGTATCTCTCTGTCCAAATTGGGGAGAGGGGCACTCCAGTGTGTGGAGCGGTCCCCCTCTAGCAACATGTGCGTCCTTGTAGCCGCTTATACCTCTACCGCTGGGGCATGTGCGTGATCATCAGAATGTGTTTGTAAAACGAATGCCTACGACTATTAGCGGACGAAAGAAATTATGCAATAATACGAGAAGACCCTACGGAGCGCCTGCGCATTGAAATCGCCTATCTAGTGGAAGAATCCATGGCCAACAACTAGATAACTAAAAAAGAATCAGATTTCTTGGAGAATACCAACCCCACGGTTCCTTATTTTTACAACATCCCAAAAATCCACAAATCGATGGAGAATCCACCAGGGCATAGTTTCGGGCATAGGTTCCATTCTGGAATCTCTTTCTAAGTTTGCAGATGCATTCTTACGCCCCCTCATCCAAGGCACCAATACTTACTTACAGGACACGAAAGCCGTCATTTGCCTCCTACATAACTTTCAATTCAACCCTATGACCAGCATCCTAATATGATTGGACGTGGAAAGCCTATACACCAGCCTGCCACATAAAGAAACACTGGAAATCTTGGAAGAAGTACTCTTCGAAGACCAATGACGTTACCACACACCCAGACATGTAGTTATGGAATGTTGCAGGCTGGCCCTGACAGAGAACTTCTTCAAATTTGAAGAGACCCTGTACCGCCAACAGCATGGTACCAGCATGGGGAGCACTTTTGCGCCGAGCGTTGCAGGGCTCTACGTCCATCACCTTGAGGAACAAAAAATACTTAACAACACCAACTCTCACATCAAGCATGTCCAATTATGGAAAAGGTACATAGACAATGTGTTACTTATTTGGGAAGGAAACAAATCTGAAGCCAGTACATTCGTAGATTGGTTGAACTTACAAGACCCTTGCCTGGAGTTTACTTTCACAATGAGTCTGTCGCATCTGGTCTTCCTGGACTTGAATATCATTGTGCGGAACGGCACCCTGGCAACGACCACCCATTTTAAACCAACAGCAAGGAGCTGCCTCCTTATCTACGACAGCTTCCATCCAAGACAACCTCCCTTTCGGACAATTCTTACGACTGAGACAGAACTGTACCGAGAAGTACAACTACAATATCCAAGCAAAAGATCTGTCAAAGAAATTGATGTTAAGACAATACCCTAAACATCTAGTGTCAAAAGCAAGGAAAAGAGCTTCAAACCATCACAGAGAAGCACCTTTAGAACACAACCAAAAAGAAACGAGCACACACGACAAGAGACCTATCTGCATAACCACATTTAATATCGCATCTGACAGGGTTACAAAGATAGTGAAAAAACACTGGCGGACCCTGAACAGTGGTGACCTGGACATACTGAGACCTATGTTCAGCCACAGAAAAGGCAAAAATCTAAGGAACTATCTGGTACACACACGTCCAAAAAACACAGCAGAGGTAGAAGGGCCGCAATGCCTTTTACATCCACTACCACAGGGCCACTATCCATGCAGCAATTGTAGCGTATGTCACCTAACCACAGCTCCCAAAAAAGTTAAATTTAACAATGATATGACTTGGGAACTACGAAGTTTCACTAACTGCAACACAGCAGGTGTTGTGTATCTAATCACCTGCACCTGCAATCTCCACTACGTGGGGATGACCACGAGAAAGGTCAGCACTAGAATAGTAGAACACCGTAGCAACATAAGGTGCAAACGAGCAACTACAAGAATGACAACACATTTCTTAGCGAAACAACACACCCCTAATGATATGAGGTGGGTGGTCCTTGAACACATTAAGTGTCGCGAAAACATTAAGAAAAAGCTCCATGAGAAAGAACAACGCTGGGTTTTTAAGCTACATTCAGATAGCCTAGGCCTGAATGATTATATCCCTTGGGGACAGTTTTCTTAATGAACCCCCTTAATGTACCGAAGTACCGTGTCCATGAAGAAGGGACCACGCCTAATAATGAATAGAACCTGGTCTAATATGGTCCTTAATAGCAAGCACACCAGACAATTAGACCACCGTCTTGTGTAAGTGGCACGACCTACACTTTCATGTTTCCAGACCCAATAGACCACCGGTCTTCAAACTCGCCGGAAGATCAACAATTCTGAATCATCTAGAGCAGTCACTGTCATCTTGTGATGAAAATCCAGCTCCTCACAATATCGGCTTTTGAGAACACATATATATCATCATATCTACTAATGTCTCAGAACCACACTAATGAGACCAAAAACATCCTCCCAATAGGTTTTTTAACATCTTATACCTCTGTTATAATATGTATTTAAATTACATTTATTCGACACTTTTTAATCATCTAGAGCAGTCATGGTCATCTCATGACGAAAAGCCCCTCACAATATCGGCATCATCAGATCTACTAATGTCTCAGAGCCATACCAACGAGGCATCATGCAACCCAAAAGATCCTCCTAATAGGTTTTTAATATCATATACTTCGGGTGTAATATGCATTTAATTTATTTCCGAAACATATATATGAAGAACCATTCATTGATTACGGTAAGTTATTTCTCCCGCTTTTGTATCAGATTGTAGACCTCCAAAAGGGCCGACACGATTAGTCATTTGCGGTGGCCATTTTGGAACAGTTTCCGCTCTAGTCTCAATCACTATGACTGGACAGATACGGAAGGAAGCATAAATGTTGGCACCTGAGGCAAGACACACTAAGATGCGGTCTGGAGGGGAACCAACTAGGTGAAATACCGTGAGGAGAACTCCTGCCAAGTAAGTCTTTTCCTTTTCAGGCTGAGTGACAACTGGGCAATCGGCAGTCCCAACCACCGGAGTCACCGCATAGACAGCAGATCTCTTTGTTCTAGAGAGTAAGAGGCCATTAACGAGGCTTTCTTCCCCATTCTCCTTCTTTTTTTCGGAATTAGGACAACAAGAACCCTCATCCCCCCAAGATCATGGGGCACAATGTTGCTACCTTATAAGTATGTGATTAAGTTCTCTATACTTACTGGATGTGGGTTATGTATTTTTTAAGTCACGTGGTGTATGTTTTCTGTTTTTTATTTTTATTTAAATGTCACTCACTAGCGCCACTTGAACAAACAGCATGGTTTTTCGTCCTAGACAGGCACGGAGAAACACTGAGTACTGCTATGAATCATGCACCATAGAGGAGCATCGTGTGTGTGAAGACGACATTACTTTGGTTCTTACCCACCAATTTTTTGGGGGGCGTCTGTTCCCTTAACAATGTCTCTTTTTATCCCGCAGATACTACGTGACTGATTGATCGTGTGTGTTTATTAACGCATGATTATTAGTTGCAGCATACTTTCAATTTAATTTTCTTTTGATTACCTTAATTTAGGTAATTTAGGAGTGGCGTACACAGGGCTGGTCCCTGTGCAGTCCTGACGAAGAGCGCTGGGGAATGCTCAAAACATGATGACATATACTAGGGATTCCTAACCCATTATAGCTAGGTTTTTCCAGTATCCTACCCCGTTTTTAGACATACCAACTAGGAGCAAGAATAAAATTATTTCGCCCACTAGCTAGGTATTTTTAACTCATCTCTGTCCACTTCACTACACTTTTGCACCACACATAGCCTCCACTAAAGTGCTCCTACATAAATTCCGCAAGGCGCAGGACGCCTCAGTTCGTAGAGGACTGAGATGGCCCCTATGATGAAGCATGTCACCAAGGGGAAACCCTGGTGAGTGAGGGGACTCAAGAAAGTTTCTTTCCTGCTGATTTTCAGACTCACATTGAGTGAAAATCTCTTCCTTCTTTGGCTAGGTTCTTCACCCGACATCTCGGGTTTTCAGGTCTACTATTGCATTAGGAGGGTGGACCTAGCGTATACCTCTACCTCCCCCTTATATTTCTGATTCTAAGCGACTCTCTAGCCACTCCATGAGCCTGCCGTATTTATATCTACACAGCTCCTTGTAATCCTTACTAATCCAGATACCGAGGTGCTTCACTGGGGAGACCGACCATTTAAGAGGGAATTCTGACTGAAACGTGACCATAGCGGAAGTGAATGGAAAAGTCACCGATTTCCCCCCCCTATTAAGATTGACACCTAAAAGACCACCAAAACTGGTAATTTCACATGTAAAGGGGTTCATGATTGGTCACCGTATGATTAACATATAGAGTCACATCATCCGCGTACATAGACTCCAGGATTACCCTGGGAGAGAAATCGAGCTCCCTCCGAGAAAGATGCTGCCGCAATCTGGCTGCCAGCAACTCTATGGCAACGAGGAAGAGCGAGATTGGACACCCCTGCCTCGTGCCACGTACCATGGCAATCCGAGGAGAGATCACCCTGTGATATCACCTGGGGAAGTATATAGTAATGCAATCTTTTTGAGGAAGGCAGGACTCATACCAACACGGGCAAGGAGCAAGAACAGATAAGGCCACTCCAGCGTATCAAACGCTTTGGTTGTGTCCAGGAAAACGGCAGCAGCGGGGAGGGAGAGATCCACCCCCTGCATCATCGCAGTGTGGAAAAGTTAAGGGATCACCGGGCTGACACAAATTTCCTACCACCCTGTGTCCCCCCAGGTCTCTCGATAAAAATTGTACTTCACTTGCGTGGGTGGGCGAAGTACCCATGACAGGCAAGGGCCCAAAACGTATTGTGGAGACATAAAAATTACGTATCACAAAAAGTTCTGGTTTTGCAAGGGGGGTCACCTGGGTTTTTGGCCCCGGGCTCAGCAGCCATCTAGGGAAACCTACCAAACCCACACATTTCTGAAAACTAGACACCCGGGGGAGTCCAGGGAGGTATGGCTTGTGTGGACCCCCAACAGGTTTGGTAGGTTTCCCTAGATAACCGCCAGGGCCAAAAACCCAGGTGACCCCCCCTTGACAACCAGGTTGTTTTGTAATAGGTAATTTTGATGTCTCCATAACTTCTCTGCCACGGGCACTTGGCCCAACCACACAAGTGACATACCATTTTTATTGGGAGAGTTCGAAGAATGCGGGGTGGGTTGAAGTTTGTGGTTCCATGCATATTCCAGAACTTTCCATCACAGAAATATGAGGAAAATGTGTTTTTGGACAAAGTTTGAGATTTGCAAGGGATTCTGGTTAACAGAACCTGGTGAGAGCCGCACAATTCTCCCCATCATGGATTCACCTGGGTGTCTAGCTTTAAAAAATGTATAGGTTTCCTTAGATGCCGGCTGAGCTAGGGTTCAAATTCCACAGCTAGACAATTTGCAAAAAAAGCCACACAAGTCACCCCATCCTGGATTCCCCTGGGTGTCTAGTTTTCTAAAATGTATAGGTATGCTAGGTTTCTCTAGGTGCCGGCTTAGCTAGGGTTCAAATTCCACAGCTAGGCACTTTGCATAAAAAGGGTCAGTTTTCACATTAAAAATGTGGTGTGTCCACATTGCGTACTGGGCCGTTTCCTGTCGTGGGACTAGGCTTACCTATACAAGTGAGGTACCATTTTTATCGGGAGACTTTGGAGAATGCAGGGTGGGTGGAAGTTTGTTGATCCATGTAGATTCCAGAGCTCTCCATCACAGTAATGTGAGGAAAATGTTCTTTTTGACACGTTTTTAGATTTGCACGGGATTCTGGGTAACAGAACCTAGTGAGAGTCACACAAGTCACCCCATCCTGTCTTCCCATGGGTGTCTAATTTTCAAAAATGTATGAGTTTGCTAAGTTTCCCTAGGTTTGGCTGAGCTAGGGTTCAAAATCCACAGCTTGGCACATTGTGAAAAAGGGTCGATTTTCACTGCAAGAATTTGATGTGCCCACGTTGCATTTTGGGGCTTTTTGCTTGGCACGGACATTAGGTCTACCCACACAAGTGAAGTAGCATTTTTATTGGGAGACTTAGGGGAACACAGAATAGTAGAAAAGTTGTTATTACCAATTGATATCTCTGCCTTCCAAATGTAAGACAATTTATAAAAACAAAGTTATTTTGAAAAATGACCTCTAGTTCACATGCTTGTATGGGTACTCAATTTTGGAGATGTGCAATAAACCACTGCTTCTAAACGCTATATTTTGTTCCTATTTCAGAAATATATTGGTTTCCTTGGTACCTATTTTTCGCTCTTTATATGAATTGTGATATACCCAGTACTCCAAGAAAAACCATTGCATGGTTCAGCTCAGTTATTGGCTCTGGGTTCCTCAGGTTCTTGGTGAACCTACAAGTCCTATATATCCTCACAACCTGAAGGGCCCAGTGGATGTAACGGTGTATTGCTTTCAATAATCTATCATACTTAGAAGAAGTTACAGTTGAAAACGTTGGCACAAATGGCTGGTTTTTTCAACTCCATTTCAATATTGTCTATTTTCAACTGTTACTTTCTATAGGAAAACCTTGAAGGATCTACACAAATGACCCCTTGCTGAATTCAGAATTCTGTCTAGTTTTTTCGGAAATGTATAGTTGTCCGGGATCCATTATTGGTTTTACATCCATTTCTACCACTAACTGAAAGGAGGTTGAAAGCACAAGAAAATAGGAAAATTAGGCTATGTCCAAGTAAAATGACAAATCTATGTACAAAACTTTGGTTTTCTGACAAAAGTCTGCCTGGCGCTGAGAAGATGTTGATGTCAGCACCACAAACCCTTTGTTGATGCCATTTGCAAGGAACAAACCAGATGCTTTCTTCTACAGCAATTATTTCCCATTAAAAAAAACAAATTAGTTGTATTCTGGCTAATTTCTGGGTCCCCTCCTGAGGAATCCACAAACCCTGGGTAACTTTAGAATCCTAAGGGTGTTGGAAACAAATGCGCAAATTTCACGTTGATACTTTATGTGGACAAGAAATTACAGGTCCTAAGCGACAACTTCCGCAAATACCCCAAAAAAGGCTTAGCACGGGGAGGGGGTGGGGGGGGGGAGGCTTAGTAGGGAACGGGTTAATACACAAATGAGCTGAGAGCGCCTGCTCAGCTCATGCAGCATAATCTGTTACAGTCTTGCCAGTCTGTACTTTCCATCCGCATGTACTTGCATCTCACTACACAGTTCAGGTTACCCCTCTGCCCGTCCCACTTTTAGTACGCAGCAGCACTTGGAGGGCACTAGTGTCTAGCCAGAGAAATGTACAGAGAGAAAGAGGAGAGAGGGTAAAAGCGAAGGGCAGAGAATTAAGGGGAAAAGTATCAGATTATACCCAAGGGAATGGTGAAAATCTTCCGCGCAGTGTTTTCATTGCCCATCTTGTAGTAAGATTTCCCCTTGTGAAGGGGAACTTAGTTGTGATTATGAATGTGTGGCAATTAAAGGTATAAATTGAAGTGCTCCCTGCAGAAGTCTTATTTTAGTATTATGCACCCGTTCACTAAACAGCAACTGGGTCAAACATCCACCGGGTTACCTTAACTCTGTTCTCCCTATAGTGGGAGACACAAGCTGGCTACATCCTGAATGTCTTCTAAAATATTTTTATTACAGGAAATAAAATGTCGATCCAAGCAAAAAAAGAATGGCTTTACTAATGATTGTTCAACCTTCCTTTAGGAACTATGTAGCTGGTGGAGGATGGGTCAGCTTGCTCTTTCAACTGGTTTTCTGTGATCCCATTTCTTAATGTTTAAAGTATAATGACTAATATGTAATTTAGTAAAAACTATAATAAACTAAATTGAAGTGAATCATGGGCCAGGAATGTAAAAGCATCAAGCAGAATGCCCGCATTCCTCTCTGAAGTGCAAGAGTTGAACCTATCGGGATATTGCAGTTTCCACCTTTAAATGAAAAGGTCCACCCATCACTGTCATCTGAGGATTGAAAAGGAAGAAAGGGAATCAACACAATCTAGTCAAGATGATATGATACTGAATTGCCTATTTTTGGACCTTATGGTCGGGCCTTTCATCTTTGCATCTCTCAACTCCACAAACCAACCAACATAGTACTACATCAAATAGACATGGACCGCAATATCATATAATCTTAACGTTCAGTGCTTCCAATTGTTGCTCTCTGGTAATTCCTCACAAAGCACAATCATGTAAGCACCCCAATCTTATCCCATGAATATATTAATTCCCTCAGACTCAAGGCCTTAGAGCCAGAACCCTATCATTTTCTTTCAGGTTCTGAATGGAAAACCTGAGCACAATGAGGTATTTTTCTTGCCAATTTGTTGGTTTAGAATAATGTTTTAATGCTTTTATTTAAGTGAAAAGTATAGCAAAGAGGACTAGCTTCTTGGAAAACAGCGACCCCTACAAACTTGCCTATTCCTCAACTGTTATGTTTTACACAGTGTGATTGACTCACAAAGCTGCAGCCCAGCCCCAAAGGAATTTATGGGCAGCGTTATCATGTAAAGGTTAATTATTCTTCGGAGCGATACAACGTGGCACTATGTACTTTGTACCCAGACCCTCGAGGAAGCTCAGTGCCAATAATGCAGCAGATGTGACTTTCAATGCTTGTTGCTAGGTTGGTTTTTATAATAATTCCCCAGCTGTACTGAAGACAGAGGAGTTTGTTTATAGAAAGCATTACCAATCTAGCCTTTCCTAAGCTGGTACTTTTTCACTTGTGATAGGAGTACATCTGCTTGTCTTCTTGTTTCTGATTAATAGGACATTGCATTTGTGTACCTGACTTCGAGCCCTGTAGCACTACATCCTACCTGATGAAAAGACAGAGCTAGAGACCAGGTCTTCTACAGAGTTGCAGTAGTAAGTGCGTCTATAACAAGAAGGAGCTCCTAACACATAAACTTAAAAAAGTAACTCAGTATGACAATCATGTTTGGCATGTGTCTTGGGAATACGGATCTTACTCAAACCAGAGCTGTGCCTGTCCAAATTGTTCTTCAAGTTCCAGCACCCTTGCTTCAAAGAGCTCTCCCACAGACTTAGGATGTGCGATACTGCAAATTCTCTCCACACATAATACTCAGAATTCTCTTGCGAATTAGGTGTATCCTATCAACATCCAAGATTGTTGCTCTGATACTCGTTTGCTTGACCTCCCTCCTCTTCAACACATTGATGCTTTATTGCCTACGTGTTGTTGAGCGTCTCCAGTCCTGCCTTTTATAAGTTTCTGGGCAGCATTGAAGGTTCTACCAGTGAGGTTATCATGAAAACCTACTCAAGGTTTTCCTGAATAAACCAACCTTGAGACATCAAAGTAGAGCTCTGATGTCAACAGGGTAGCGTCCTTTGTGCATCCCCTTTTCATGAGTGTGGCAAGTGCCCCCTTTACCCAGACTATGTGAGACTGACATATTGTGTAAAGAGGGGCACTGGTTTGTTTATGTGCACACCTGCGGTGGCCCCCTACACAGTCACGGCTCCTGCAGGTAAGCGCGGTGGGCCAGGGCAGTGGAGAAGTCGACAGATGATGGAATAGGGAAAATTAAGTAAATAAATAAATCCTATTCCATCGTCTTCCCCCCCCCCCTGCACCCCACACCCTGTCCCACTGCGATTACCAGCCCCTACATGATCCCCAGTGTCAATATTTGTGCAGTTTCTCCTAACAAAGGTAATTTTCCTTCACATGTCTGGAACATGAATGATGGTTGTCTATACTAAATTGTTAAGGATGTGAGTGGGTTTATTGTGTGAAGGGAGTGATGGTTGCTACAGTTCACTCAGCTTCGTATATTTGCGTTGTACATTATTGTGGTTTACATTGTGCAGGGCTAGTGTGGTCTTATTGGACCTTCCAGTCCGCTCATGCACATATTCTGTCGCTCTACCCAAAACTAAGTGTGCTTGGGGTAGAACAGACAGTCAATCCCTAAACTGGATAAAATAAAACTCGACCCTTCTCCTTTCTTTACTGTTTGTGACTTACATGTCCTGGTGAAAGGATTCTCAGACAAAGAACCTACAAATCCACCAAGCAAGTATAAGCCCTTCCCCAGAGGAGACAACTAAAATCACATTTGGGCCACAGGAAGGGGAAGAATGTTTACCCAAGAGTAGAAGAACATCTGCACATTCAATAGCTGCAGCATCTTTAATTGGTTGAGCTTTGCCACATGACAAGGATGTGTGCTGACCCTCTCTAGCCAGGACCTTGTTCAATGTTTGATATCACAGAGGAGGTCCTGCACATCATGAGAGAAAAATAAAGTAAGAGGCATTAGTTGAACATCTGCTTGGTTGCCACTTTCCCCGTGGGCTGGACGAGGAAGCTTGCAAAGTCACCTTGTTGCTGGACCTTTACAGAGAATGGAAACTATGATGAGAAGCTGGATTATACCTGTTGGGAGAAGTAACTTGATCCAAGGAAGAGAGCCAAGACCCAGTTGTGTAGAAGGACCAATGTGAAGGACATCATGGAGAACTGAGACTGACCAGAAGCACCAAGGCCCAACAGATAGTTGCCTGGGAACCAAAATGACAGCATTGGGTTGCAGAGCTGCTCTATGTCCTTCAAACACTGAGAAGGGTGATTCTGCTGTGTTGGTCAACCTCCTTATATCTGGAGGGTGCATGTGCTTACCTTACAGTGGTTGGGAGTCATGTGAAATCTGGACTTAGACCTCTGCCTTGGGGACTACTCTAAGTACCATTTGGCTTAGCTTCCTAATATGTGCATGTAGATTGCAAGTTATTGCCTTAGTGTAACTGCAAGTACTACAGCATGCTTGCTTGCTCATGCTAACCATGGTATGACATTACGGGTCTCTGTTTCACATCTTGGCTCCTCAGGGGGCCCCTGAGGACTCAAAGCTTGATGAATGACCAGGAGAAAGTACTTCAGCACTGAAGAAAGATGAAACTTCAAAATGCTTTACCTTTGGAAGACTGGAACAAAGTTTCAGGGCAACCCAAGAAAGACGAGACCTCTGTGGTGCAGACTTTCTAGTTTGATCCACGTGATATTTTTTGGCATGAGAAAATAATTTTCAAGGGGACATTGTGGTGAAGGTTTTCTGCCTTGTTGAGACCTGTTGGGCTACAGCTCTTGACCACGTTGAAAAGCAGTACATAGAACATGAGGGCATTGACTAACAGCCATCAAGCTATCATGACACTGGCACAGCATAGGTGGAATCCACCCATAAAAAGACGCAATCAAGAAACGTGTAGTAAAAGGTGCTCACTTTCGTTGGGCAACTAAGTACATTAATGCTCAGCAAACGCATACAAACCAGAAACCAGATAAAGAAAGTAGCTGATAAGACTTAGTGTTTAAATTAATGGCAAGCAAATTGTTGACATTAACGGGCAGTACACACTGAATACAGCAATAAGGGGGGAAACTAGCACAATTCCATATGTTCTACCACAACCTATATTTTAACGAGGGTGTAATACTTGATCAGGACGAGTATAGACGTGATGTTCACCTTCCTCACCTCCTTCAGGAAGATATCAATCCCTTGGACAGAGGACATTGTATGCACTATACAAACAAGTTACTTACCTTCGGTAACTATATATCTGTAAGAAAGTTAGTTAGATTCCTTACCTTAGAATATCCCCAGGCGTCAGGCTGGATCCGGAAAGATTTTTTGTCAACAATACCCTTGCGCGTTACTAGGCGTCGTCTGTGGCTCCGTGTCCTTCGTCGGCGTCGTGATCGCCGGGATGACGTCGGAGTACTTAGACGCCGCCGCCGCGCGCTGACGTCAGTTCTTGTACATAGCTTTCAGCGCCAGGAATGCAGAGCCATGCAAGAGACCGACACTGGTGCCATGAATCTAGGGCCCTGAAAGGGATGACCTTAACCCTAGATATCAGTTCGTAGCGTGGGGAGGATGGGTGGGGCGGTAAGGAATCTAACTAACTAATGTTTCTTACAGATATATCGTTACCGAAGGTAAGTAACTTGTTCATCTGAAAGAAACACGCTAGTTAGATTCCTTACCTTAGAATAGATACTGCAGCAATACCAACCCCGGTGGTGGGTCTGCGAACCAAGATCACACCAGGAAGATCTAGGTGTGAGAAGCCGTCTCTCCGGACTTGGCTGTCCAGGCAGTAATGCTTGGCAAACTTGTGCAGCGAGGCCCACGTAGCTGCCTGGCAAATGTCCTGCAGAGGGACTCCCCGTCCCAGGGCAGTAGTAGCCGCCATGGCCCAGGTGGAATGGGCTCTCAGCCCCACAGGAGGATCCTTCTTAGCCAAGGAATAACAGACCTTAATGCACAAAACGACCCACCGAGAGATGGTTCGCTTGTGCACGGCCCGCCCCTTCTTAGCGCCCACGTAGCCAACAAAGAGTTGGTCGTCCACCCGGAACTGTTTCATGCGGTCCAGATAGAAGGACAGTGCTCGTTTTGGGTCCAGATGGTGGAGCCTCTCTTCCTCTTTCGAGGGATGCAGAGGCGTAAAGAAGGTGGGCAGTGTAACAGACTGGCCGATGTGAAAGGTAGTTACCACCTTAGGGAAAAAGGAAGGACGAGTCCTGAGCACAACTTTGTCCGGATGGACAGAAAGGAAAGGAGGCTTCGAAGATAGAGCCTGTGCTCACTCACCCGTCTAGCAGAGGTGATGGCAACCAGGAAAGCAGTCTTAATAGTCAGAAGAGGAAGAGGACAATTATGAAGTGGCTCAAAGGGAGCGCACATCAGATAGGTTAACACCAGGTTCAAATCCCACTGAGGCATTGCGAAAGGGACAGAAGGAAACATATGAGTAATGCCTTTAAAGAATCGTGCAACAACAGGGGATTTGAAAAGTGAAGGCTGATCAGGAAGCCGTAAGAAAGCAGAAATAGCTGAAAGATATCCCTTGAGGGTGCCCAGAGCAGGGCCCTGCTGGTCCAGGGAAAGAAGAAAGAGGAGAACCTCAGAAAGAGGGGCAGAAAGGGGATACACAGCCTTTGCTGTGCACCATGCCACAAATTTGTTCCACCTGCAGGCGTATACCGTTTTAGTGGAGGGACGCCTGGCTGCCTGAATGACATCACAGTCTTCAGGAGGCAAGTCAAATGGCATCAACTGTCGCCGCTCAATCTCCATGCATGGAGGTGGAGGCTGGACAGGTTCGGGTGGAGGACTGTCCCCTGCTGCTGTGACAGAAGGTCCTCCTGAAGAGGCAGTCAAATCGGGGGATTGAGTGATAGACTGAGTAGCTCGGGATACCAATATCTTCGTGCCCAATCCGGAGCCACAAGGATGACTTGGGCCCGGTCCGCCTGATCTTCTTCAGCACTCTGGGCAGAAGTGGTATAGGCGGAAAGGCGTACAACAGACCGCTACTCCACTCGCGATGAAAAGCGTCCGCCCTGGAGTTCATAGAGCCCGCCAGTAGGGTGATGCCTTGATGTTCCAGCCAGGTCCAGAGGCGCAGAGCCTCCTGACAAAGGGTCCACGACCCCACCCGCCCTGTTTGTTGCAATACCACATGGCGGTGGTGTTGTCCGTGAACACCTGCACTACACTTCCCTGAACAGAGGGAAGGAATGCCTTCAGTGCAAGTCAGATCACCCGCACCTCCAATAGGTTGATATGGAGCCGGGACTCCGCCGGAGACCAGAGGCCTCTGATCTCTGCCTCACCCATGTGGCCCCCCATTCCAAGAGGGACGCATCCGTCACCACTACATGCTCCGGTTGGGGTAGGGAGAGGGATCTGCCACTGACCCAATTGCGGTCTGTGAGCCACCACTGCAACTCTCTTGCAGTGCCCTCCGAGATCAAGACATGGTCGGACAGGTTGCCCCGATGCTGGGCCCACTGAAACTTGAGGTCTCACTACAGAGCCTGCATCCGCCACCTGGCGTGGGGTGCAAGGACAGAAAGCTGGTGTCACTCAGTGCAGGGCGGTGGTGCCGGGCCACGTTCCGGTCCACAGGAGGGACTGTGGAGGGCTTGGACCAGGTGCCCATCAGAACGTCCGTCAGTGCTTCATTGAACTGCAGCAGAGATTCCGAGGAGCTTACCGGCGGTTGAAGCATTTCAGTGAGGAGGTTAGTCCTTACGGCCACTGCAGGGAGCTCTAGCTGAAGAGCCTCGGCAGCCCTGCGCAGCACCACAGAATAGGTAGCCCCCACCTCCGTAGCCACAGAAGGAGGAGAGATGAAGCCAGTGTCAGGGGAGGTGTCAAGACCACTGGCATCCCCCAGCTCTTCTGCCCAGTCCTGAGATAACTGGCTCTGCTGTTTCAGAGGGTCCTCAGACCCCTCCCAGTCATCCCCGTCATCCGACTCCTGGTAGACAGGTGGAAAGGTCAGAGCCGGGCGGTAGATAAATCTGTCATCCATCTGCGCCGGATACGGCGCCGGGCCCGGACCGGGACTAAACCTGGGGACGACGTCGTCCGAAGACCGGAGGGTATGGGGCCGGACGCGACTCCTGCGGCTCCGACGGAGCCGCGCGGGTGGTGCCACCCGAACCCTCAGCCGAGTCACGCGACCGGCAAGGGGAGTCAGAAGAGCGATGTCGTCTCTTCGACTTCTTGCTGTGCCTCAACTTACCAGAATGCGAGGACTTGGACCCCGACGAGCGGTGATGGCTGCGGCTCCGCGACCGGTCCTTCGACCTCCTCCTCGACCGGGACCTTGAGCGGCGCAGGGCCGACTGCCGGATCTCGAGCAGCTTGCGGGACAGCCCCCGCCTAGCCTTCGAGGTCAAGGTCCGGCAGTCGAGGCACGACTCGGCCTCATGGTCTGCCCCAAGGCAGTAGAGACACCAGCGGTGATGATCCGTGACCGACATCAGGCGGTGACAGGTGTCGCACGGCTTAAACCCGGGCATCCCTACCGGCACCAGGAGTCGAGGTCGACTCGAAAAAGGAACCAAAAAAAGTTTTAAAAGTTTAGTCAAAAAGTGACTAAAAGGGTATGCTCTTCCCGGATCTGCACTTACTGGCGCGGAAAAAGAAGAACTGACGTTAGCGCGTGAGGGCGGCGTCTAAGTACTCCAACAATGTCATCCCGGCAATCACAACGCTGACGACGGACGCGGAGCCACAGACGGTGCCTAGCGACGCGCAAGGTTATTGCTGATGAAAAATCTTTCCGGATCCAGCCTGACGCCTGGGGATATTCTAAGGTAAGGAATCTAACTAACGTGTTTCTTTCAGATTCACACATTACAAAGGCCATGGCCCAGAATGGTTCATGACCATGTTACCTCCAGCCTGTGTCTTGGTGCCTTGTATCAAGTACACACACACTTTTAGCAGAAGCATGCTCTACTATGAAGCATCTTGTTTTCTTTGTTCACAGGCAGGGTCGTAGAAATGTGAACATGCCTGGATCCCTTTATCAAACAAAGACCTGAGCAGGATACTAACAGAGCAAGATCTAACAGTAGCAACAGAGTATAAGCTACATTTCTCTTTATCACCGAGCACGTCGGTGTGATGAAAAGGAAATGTTAAGCTTCTGCTCTGGCTCCAGGTCTGAAACACATCTGCCGAGGCTCTGTCTACTCTGCCACACCTAGCCGCCTCCTACCCCTAGCCTTTCTGCCCATTTCCAATGCCAGCTAGAGCCCTCGTTAGAAACAGCTTATGTTAAAAGGTTTACAGATCATTTGAAAATAATTCTACTGCAAAAATAGTTTCCCAATGGAAGTAAAGAGGCCTCTATGTTCAGCCACCTCATACAGCGTTCTAAAGTAAAGACCTGTTTATACAGTATCAGAGTAATTACAAAGCAAATGACCCCTATAGGAATATTTCTGGTACCGCCTTTCTCAGCGTGGAGGAACAAGCTTTAAATACGAAGCTGACGTTGTAGTCAGACAACCATGCATTGGTACATCTGATTTACCACACATGAAGTTACAACGATTATACCTTTACCACACATGCTTTTACAACAAATGATGTTGTAAAGGCATGTATGGTAAGGGCATATGCGTGGGATAGGTGGTAAGGGCATATGAGTGGTAACAGCCACGTTGTAATAGTTGTTACAGCCAGTCAGTGTCTTACCTCAGAAGACCAGCAAAGAGATCTTCTGCTTAAAAAGAAAAAAAAACTATGCGTGGACCAACTGGAACTGTTATGGCGTCGTCCCCTCATAGATAAGGGGGATTGCACACAAGGGCGTGGGGTTTAAGGGCTGGTGCAGCGGTGGGTCTGGCTTTAGGGCTGAGAGCTGGGGGTGAGTTTATTTTAGGACAGGGGAATAGAGGGTCCGGTTTTAGGGTTCAGCACTGGGGCTGGGTTCTTTTTGCAGGACTGGGAGCAGGGGAGTTGCGCTGGGTTCTGGTTTTAGGGTTCAAGGTTGGGCCCAGTTCTTTTTAAAGAGCTGGGGGCCAGATGGGTTGCACCGGGTCGGTGTTAGGGCTCATGACTAGGGATGAGTGTTTTTTTTAGGGCTGGGAACAGGGGGTGTGTGGGGGGATTACACCGCTCATCAGAGGTTGGTGGGACATTGGATGGTGCTCCACAGAATCCTCTCCCCTGCTTCCTTCCAGAAACTCTTGGTGGGTGGGAAGAACGCAGGAGATGAGCGGCATGGTAGGTGGCATGGCGTCAAGAAGCTCACCATCCTAGCCAGGGCATGAAATCATGCTCACACGATTGGACTCCACCTTTTGAACTTGCCATTGAGGGCCATTGGCCATGCTACCTGGTATGGCCAAAAGGCCAGGGAGCAGGGCCTAAAGGCCACTCTCCCCTGCAGCTGTCTCAACCACCCCCATCAAAGCGTATGAATTGCAGGTGTCGCAGACACAAACTCCCTGGGTCGTGTGGCGGATGTAGTAGCAATAATCATTAACAAGAACACCCAGTGGCGTAAGGAAGGTTGAGGTTGCCATATTGGTTGACCTTGATATGTCTAACAGAAGGTGCACTGCAGGGAGCAACCGAGGAGTCATGGGGATATCTGCAATGCAGACACTGCAGCCTGGACACTGTCTAAGTGGCCTTATGAGGTCACACACTAGTAGCAAGGGAGGCCTAGAATTGGCTGTACTCAACCCAAGTTTGCAAATCTAGTGTACAATCAGAATGTTAAGCAACAGATTTTCTGCCTGCAAGCGGAGACAGTGATTAATGTTGAAGATTATGTTAATAATGTAATAAACTGCAGCCTGTTATCTCCAAGACAGTGTATTCCTTGGAAGGGGTGTTTGCTTATTGTAAGGCTTGATTAACCAGATTATAACTGTTCCCTATTTCACCCTTTTCTGACCCTTTCACAGGGCCTTGCTTTTGGAGACCAACAACTACCCAAATCATGTTTGCTTCTTGATGTGACATATGTAAAACTTGCTTTAAGTGGTCTTTTATTTATAGTACAGAGCATGGTACCTTCTATCAGTGCACTGCACCTTCTAAGAGTGGACTGCACCATCTAACATCACACTGCATTATCTCACAGTACAATGCAACTTCTCACCGTGCACTGCTCCTTCTAAAAATCCAACACGTCTTCTCACAGTGCAAAGTGCTGACTCCCCCAGTTTGTAAACTGAGACTTCAGACCCCTTAAATACTTATTTCATAGTGAAAAAAGAGAACATCCTCGAGTTAATGGGAGACACTGCACCTTTTGTATCTACAGTAGGCTCAACTGCTGGAAAAGTGACATTTTCCACAGTCCGATTGGCAAAAAATCTGGATTTTATGAAAGGCACAGCAGCCAAGGTTAAGAAACATCTTTTTAGTGCCTCACTCAGTGCAGCAAAATTGGAAGAATATGGAACTTTTCAACATTCTGATATAAAGCCAAGAATACACAACTCACTTCTTTCTTTGTATGATGCGAATAAGATAAAACGTTGAAACTTTCAGAGCCCTTTTAACTGTTGTAACAATGATAAATCTCCATCAGATCCTAAAGAAGATCTTCTTAGAATAAAATCCTTTCAACAATGCTTCTTAATCTGCAAAAACACATATGGTTGGTTAATTAACAGTGATGGGATAAACTTAGCCTCCGTATCTTTAACAAAATCTAGATTTTCTGCCCACAAGGCTGTGCAAAATCTACTTTTTATGTCAAGCCACAGAGTCTAACGTTATGCCCGTTCAAAGCCCTCCTGTAAAGGCTATAAACAGCATTCACCACTGGCTTAAAGTAACAGTTACCACACATGCTCTCATTTGAACAGTCCGCTACTCTCAGAGTATCCTGCAAGCTTCCACACATCACAAATGCTTCAGCTGCAGAAGCATCTCTCACAGAATGTACTCCAAATCTACCAACATCCACACCTGCTTTTGTTATCACTTCCTTCACCCATCTATCCAAAGTAGCTGGTGAAACTGAAATAGTGATTTTTGGCAACCTCCAACCCAAATGGGATGGTATATGGTGGCCTATAGAGACGGGAGAGTTGCCAAAACCAGTGGAAAAAGCTGAAAATCTTGGGATCTTAATTGACAAGAAATTAACATTCGCCCAGCAAACAAATGCAATGGTTTCCACCACTTTTTACCTGCTCAAGAAACTGAGGAAGGTTCTTCCTTATATCCCTATAGATTTTATGAAGACAGTGGTGACTGTACTAGTATTATCGCAACTAGTTTATTGTAATGGGTTGTACCTGAACATGCAATAACAACATAAAAGAAACCGGCAGATGGTCCAGAATGCAGCCACAAGACTTCTCCTAAACCTGCTCATGTACGAATCAGTTTCAACCGAAATTCAAAGACTCCACTGGCTTTCTGTTGTGAATCGCGTCAAGTTTAAGGCGCCATGCCTGGCTTTTAAGGCCTTAAATATTATGGGACCTATGTTCCTAAGAAATATCTTTTCCTGGTATTGTCTGGGTAGACAGCTTCATTTCACTGGCACCAAACTTATTATGGTTCCCAGGATTCGTACCTCCAGTGGGGGGGATGAAGCATCATATGGCACAGCAAAGCTATGGAATACGCTTCCTATGCATGTCAGGTCTACAAGTTCCTTAGCCTCTTTTAGAAAGAGCCTGAAGACATGGCTATTTCTTACATTAATACAAGAGTTTCTATGGCTTACTGTAGTTCCTCAGAGCCAAGACACCTCCGGGTATTCGTGCGCTCCATAAGTTATATTAACATAACATAACGTCGTAGCCTGTAGGAGATCAACAGTTGTGCCACTCAGTTACCTTCCAAATTTGTCATTTTTTTTTTAATAATCTTTCAGAAATCTAACCACAGACAATCTTTCATTATTTTCAAAATATTGGTAAAATATTGGTATTGAAAGCGTCTTAGTTTAGCTTTTAATATAAAAGCATCCACCCTCAGGCTGAAAAGTTCTACAAAAGGCATCCAGGGTTCTCACACCTTAAGATCTTCTAAATAACACCAAACATAGCAACATTACCAATTTTCATGAACTTGATTTCAGACTTAATAAGTCATTGACAGCCCAAGCCTCCTTTTCTTCCGGCATGCTGGCCATCTCACAATGGATGAGTAATAACTTTTTACAACTGAATGCCAGTAAGACGGAAATCATGCTTTTCAGAGAAGCTCTGCTTTTATGGGCACCAAGCTGGTGGCCTAAAGAGTAGGGTACTGTTCCTGCCCCAAAAACTACAGCCAAAAATCTAGGGGTGCGTCTCGACCAGACTCTAACAAGGAAAGAACATGTTACCCACACGGTTGGTGCATGCTTTCATGTGTTGGGCCTTCTGAGAAGAGCGTTCCCCTACCTCCCGGACTCCTTACGAAAGACTCTTATACAAGCCCTGGTACTGAGTAAACTAGATTATTGCAACGTTCTACTGATTGCAGCCAACGATTCTGCCTTAGATCGCCTTCAAGTGGTACAAAACACCACAGCACGCTTAGTTGCAAACGCACCCTACAGGACAGCCTCGCTCCCTCTTCTATTACAACTACACTGGTTACCTGTACGGAAACAGGTGAAGTTTAAGATCTGCTGCCTGACACACAAGGCAATATGGGAAACGGACCCTCCTACTTGGCGGAGAGGCTTCACCAATATATCCCCCCAAGGGACCTGCGATCTTGGTTGAAATCCCTGCTCAGAAATCCTAGGATTAAAAAAACACGAACAGGAGGAGAAGCCTATTCATACCAGGCACCTTTAATATGGAATCAGCTCCCTTTGGCCTTAAGACAATTCCCTGATCACCTGAAATTCAGAAAGACCCTGAAAACCGCCCTTTTTTTAGTATAGCATACCGTCACAACTTCTTCTGCAATTACGCAAGCGCCGAGATACCCCTCTGGGGGTGATTCATGCACTATATAAGCTAATAAACATAAACATAAACATTGTTGCCCTAACTCTCAACCACAGTCTAAAGCTGTTCCACATCCCACATAGATGCATTTTTAGATTATTGACTTTAAAACTGTCACAATACACATAATTTTCTTTACCAGTAATTCTGTCCAACATAACTCCATCCAGCAAAACATGAAACATGACTAGCTGCAATAGCAAATCTATACACATGCACCATCCTATTAAATGAAATGGGATTTTAACACCTCTGAATGCGCCAACCAGCCCCATTTTGCCCTGCCAATCTATATGTTTGCATAATTCACAGTGCCCAGGAATCTGATACAAGTCTGAAATCTTCTGGCGAAAGACCTGGCATCTCTCACTTTCTGCTGAAAGCTTCCATGCCATTAGAGTTGTGCTATTTCTCCTGAGGTCCTAACATTAGGCTTCTGAACTTTGGAAGGAAATGCAGAAAATCCAAATACTTCACCATCATAATTAAAAACCATGTTTGAAACCTCCAGATTGGAGTTACTAAAACCACTGTCTCTTCGTATCTGCAAATCTGCATTAACAACTTCTTTAACAATAACTATAGAAAGGGAGGAAAGGCGTTTAGTTTGGGACCTCTCCAATCCTGAAGAAATGCATCCACTTCCCTGGCCTCAATCTGAAAAACCTTGGTAAACGGAGCATTTAGTCGGTTCGCAAAAGATGTACTCCGAATGGACTCCAAATGGTCTGAATCTTTAGAAACACTGTCCTGTCTAATTAATAAACACTGTAATCCTTTAAATGTCTGGAAAACCAATCAGCACCACCATTGCTTAACCCAGGAATATGTTCCACCACTAGTGACATTTTCTTGCTCAAAAAGTATTCCCAAAACAGGTTTGCATAATTTGCTCGCCCCTTTGAACAAGGTCCTCCCATCTTGTTGACATATCTCACTGCTGAAACATTGTCAATGTGTAGCATTACACATTTCACTCTGTACTGACCAAAACAATAGACTGCAAATGAACCTGCCAACAGTTCTAGACAATTCATAAGCAAGTTCTTCACTTGATCTGTCCAGCAACCACCTGTAGCCAACTTCGCACATTACACGCCCCATCCTTCTAAACTCGTTTCTGATTTGATCACTACTTCTGGTGCTCTCCGAATATTGCTCTGTCATTCCATGCATTTGCATTTGAATTCTGAAGCAACCAAATTTGCTCTTCCTTTGATTATTTATCTAAAAATGTCTTCAGAGAATACCTCATGTACCTTCTTTTCAATCTCTGTAGGGCATGATAATGAAGAGGACCTAGGAATATTGCCTGCATGATCAGCAACAACAAACCTGGAATTTTTGCCAACATTCTTGATGAAACTTCTTCCAACCTCAAAAACATCTGAAGTTCTTTTCTTAATCTTTTCAACTTCTCCCTTGGCAACCTCAGTTCTGTCTGAACTGTTTTATCACAAGGCCAAGAAATTGGATCTTCTGACTTGGTACTAAACATGCTTTTTCATGTTTACTATGAATAACAGAGAGTGCAACAGATGAATTGCCATGATTGTGCCATAGGTTGCACCCTCCCTTTTCTTGTCCCATTATTAAAGGGCCCTCTAGATAGATTATTTATATTACTCCTTTTGCTCCTAACAGTGCTGCCACTAGGCGTAGTAACTTGGTAAAGCGCCACAGAGCTGACAACAGACCAGATTGAAAGCTTCTGAATCTCCACATTTTTTCCATCCTTCTGAATTGTAGAAGCATCTGGTGTGGATCGCAAATGGGTACCGTCAAATAAGGATCTTTCAGATCCAACCTTGGCAACTAATCATGTTTCCTCAACATTTCCCTTTGTAAATGAATACCTTCCATTTTGAAATAGTGATACACAACCCTCTCTTTCAACTCTCTTAAATGTATTACTGGACGCATTCCTTTGTACTTCTTCTCTACTTAGAAGATGTTGCTAATATAGCCCAGTGGGCCATCGATTATCTGTTTTCACTCCTTTTACAGCCAATTCCTTAACTTCCTTGCGTACTAAAAACGTTTCCTCTTCCGAGATAGTTATCACCTGAGGAACATTCTTTTGTACCGGACAGTATATTACCTGTATTTTGAAACATCATGCAGTCTCTAAATAAAAAAAGGATCTTTTGTCACCTGCATTCACTTCCCATAACAGTTGGCACGTTGCCACCCAATTTTTCTGCGATATCTGAATGGTCTTGACACACACTTACCTGCTGATTTCACTCCTTGATGCCTAGCTCATGCTGCTGATCTCCCTCTGTGACTTTGTTTCTGTAGAGAGAATCTCTGGGAGGACGCATACCCAAAATAACAGTAATCATAAGAGGGTCTTAAGCTGCGACCCATGAAGAATCTAGCATTGGTATGGCTGGGGAACCGGTCCTTTATTCTTCGAGCCCTACAAAAAACTCTGTCTCCCAAAACATTTTTCATATCTGTCTGCAATTTTTGTATGGAGCTAAATACCTCCACATATTTAGCCATAGCTCCACCTTCCTTGTTTGCCAATCTATCAATTTGGGGTCAATATTTAATAAGAAACTCTTCCTCTTCTTGTTAGATAAGGCAGTGTTTGTGTTGCACAATAAACAAATGGAGCGTTGCAACTATTGTCATAACTCTTTTGGGTCTACAAGCTTTTCATTAATATAGGCCTCCTCTGCCATTTCGAATATCTTGGTAAATTGACCAATAATATCCAATAGGCGCTCTTGACAAGACCTATGACCTCTATCTATACTTTTCCTTGCTTCCTTGCTATTCCCCCTTTCACCAATACAAGCTAATACTTTTGCATCCAAACCAGGAGTCAAAGAAATGTTATCTGGTAAAGAGTGGAGTGGATCCTAATCTTGATCTGACCTCTTTTGGAATCTCTTTTCTCAGCCGTTGAATGATGTATTTGGCTACATGAGTAGATGGTTTCCACTCTGGGCACAAAGGGTGTTTAATTGAAAAAAGTATCAAACCTCTCATCCCCAAATGGGTCTAGGAGAACCTAATTTGGTTTAGAGGCTGTATCTGCCTCATCCAATGTTCCCTTCTTTTTAACTCCGTTCACCTCCCAATCGGATTCATGCTCTGAGGTGTATAAGAGGCTGATTTCTGCCTCTTCCAACATAACTTCTGACCCATTATTTTTCGAGGTAACATTATCTGGGCCTTTATTCTACCCTTCATCAATGCCTAAAGCACCATTAAATTATCTTTCCTTCATTAAGAAGACCACTTGCGTTCTCATTTCTAAAGGCTCTCTCCTTGTTAGATCTTTCAATACCTGGCTCCACCTTTTCTTCAGCCCCTTTCAAACCCGACCACTGAATCCATCACCTTCATTAATTTGAAAGTCCTGAGAAACACTAGCTGCGACAACCTTTTTCTTTACATTTGCCATAGACTAATTTTTTTTAATCAATGGAGTCTGCAACTGATCCCATTAATTGACCCAAAATCCGATTTACTAATCCTTCAATTTTTCCTTACATATCTATTTCTTGCTGTTCCTCAGACATAGTCCCATTGCTACCAGAATGTATTTAACTTTATCAACTGACCGAATCGTAACTGAACTTGAGATCTTCTCAACATAACAGCCCCGTTCAGTTTACGTCTTATTGCCCAATCACAAAAAATGGCTGCCCACTCAGTGTGAAACTGTCACGCATCACAGTGGCCATCTGTAAAGTACCTTCCTCTAATAGTGTGCTATCAACACAGAGCATAAGCCCTTTAATAGAAGAAGAAAGTGGCACGAGGAGCATGAGTCCTGATAAACTGACTCGCATGAAAAAAAAGGACTGCCGCGCCTTACATACAGCTGTAAGATCTCAGCTCTTAAGAAATCAGTTGACGTAACACCGGCCTAATGTGATGTTTAATTTCAATTGAAAGTTTTGTCATACATCTTTCGTGCCAGCGAGTCCGATCAGGCTCCAATCCTCGAGAAAGGAGAAAGTTTGTTTAACATTTGACAGTCATAAATTTAACAGTTTATAGAATAAAACGTGACCATGCTTGTTCCATGGCTAAAATAGCTCACCCTGCTTAAAGTGCTTAAAAAACATTTCTAAACACTATGAACAATACACTTTAGTTATTTTAATGTTATACCCTATACATAGATAATAGTCAACATATAAAGGCTATAATATGTTTAATATGCGATTAAACGAAGACCATTACTGCAGTAGTTCGTATTTATTCATTTTTACGTTCAGGGGCTCAAGCAGCCAATTACTTACCTTGTGAGTAGCAGCAACAAAAGAAGGAAGAGAGCTGTGTGTTCAGGGGTTGTATAGCAGAATGTTGAAAAGTTCCATATTCTTTCAATTGTTGCTGCTGTGAGTGGAGCAATAAAAGGATGTTGCATAAGGTTAGCCTCCATGGCTTTACATAAACTTATAGTGGAAATTCAGGCTGATTTTCTTAAGTAAGTAAAAACAAAAATGATCTAGCTTCCAATCTCGCCCCCCACCCCCATTTGATCGCTGTGGTGTTTGTTTTTGCATAGGGGTGTTCAAAAAGCACTTTGAGTGCATTATTGTTAGGACATGACTATGGGTCTGGTGATCTTTCAGTCATACAGCATCACAGAAAGTGGGGTAGTTAAGGCACTCCCTAGACTAAATAATTTGTATGTGGTTTTAAAATCTCACAAAGGTTAAAAAACAATAATTAGTTCCCCATGAGGTTGCTCAAGTAGTGTCTTAAAATGTGTGAAGTTTCACAATAAATGCCTTTTTCAATTAAAAGTGAATGTGGCTACTTGCATTACAATCAAGTGCCTAATATGGACTGTGTTATACACTAAAGAAATCAAATATATAGGTTTTGTAACTTCTGAATTGTTAAACCTGCTGCAGAAGAAAATGTTTCTAGTATTGTAGCAGACCTTTAAGTATTAGATGATTTCATGCGCTTTTCTTGATAATCGTATAGAAAAATGTTTTAAACAGGTGTTTCAAGAACTGTAAGGGGAGATTTGACAATCTGATACCTTCACTGATACATTTATTGGCCTATCACATTTATCAGGAGAGGAAACATGTTCAGATGGTAGATGTTAAGCTGTTACAAACGAAAGCAACTTTCTAACGATCATTAGAAGAGAAATCGTTGGATCAGATAAATTAAGTCTTCCTGGATTTCACACTTGGACTTTGGCTGAAACGCCAGAGTATGGGTTATGACAGGATATAAATGGTCAACAGCGCAGATCAGAATGAAATGGAAGCTCCTGGCAACCATCTTGATCAGCATGAGATCTAGGGAAGGTTTATTAAGTCACTCCTCATATGTCCACAAACAATGGAACCTCAGGTACCGACAATACTGGAATGCAGCAATATACAAAATGTTGTAAATTAACAAAAAAAGTTCTAAATATCCTTGTTTGGAAATGATCTGGTTACTCTTTGACAGTCCTAGAATTGTAGAATCTGGGTGCAGTTTGAGAACTGGGAAACTATGAGAAGATGGCACATTTCAAAGTCAATGTGAGGAAATCTGGAGAACTAAACTCGACCAAAGCAAACTGTACATAGCAGCGTTACAACAAATGGAAGAAAAATCTCTAAAGTACTTGGAGACTCACATCTCCCGCCAAATAACGCTATGACTGCCATCAAATATGCACCCCAGCTTACAGACATCAGATAAGATCTTGAAAGATGACACAATGACAATAACATTGGACAGGCTTTCAAATTATGCCAATACATTTTATACTGGGATGTATTTAAAACCTCTAGCACCTCATTCAGAAATTAATCTCAATAGGGAAACAAGCTGGAATATCTCACAACCAGGTGATGATGCAGACTGAAAAAGGAGGAGAGTATTCAAAATCCATCAAAATAGTACCAGGCAGTGCGATTGCAATTACAGTGGTATGGTGCAAACTAGAAATGGGCCAGAAATTATGTTTATAGACAACACCTCTTGTCCCACTCCCCAATAGACTTTGATAGGAAGTAAGTTGTGCACTGTGAAATCTAGATCTAAATCATTCTACGACTTACCTCTAACTAGTGTAACCCTGTGGATGTGGGACAAAATAGGAGTTGAGAGAAATCTCACATACTCCCCTAATCTTTCATCCCATTCAAAGCAACTCAGACAAATCTCCATCTCTCAACGAAGACAATAGCGTAGCATGGTCAGTAAGATTCAAACAGTACCAGCTTCAGATTTCCCATCAATCGTGCTGGAATATCTTGTTAAAATACATTATGAGAAGCAGGACACAAGGGGGGCTTAAGAGGAAGTGGAAAGAGAGAGGAGTGGGGATTGTTATGGGTACTTAAAACACTATAGTTTTCAAACTAACCAAGTTTTAAGGCAGAGAGAAAGAGTGTGTCTATGTATTTTTTTGTCTGTGTGTGCATGTAAAAATCCAGGGTGAAATCTGATAGACACCTCACCATACCAGACTCAAAGCACCTGTACCCAACAATTTACTACCCGATACACTTTTTAGGGGAGTGTAACACCCCAAACATCCCCCCTGAAGCTACGGCCCTGAAAGAAGGTCATATCCCAGTTTGGGACTGCAAATTAATAACTGAAGTATTTCAAGGGTGAAAAAGAAAAGATATTTGCAAGTAAATAAAGTCTTTTGTTTATGACAGGTTACTCAGAACACTCGATTCCAGGCATCTGTAAATTGTTGTATGCTGAAAAGTCTGGCAGGACCTTCATCATCCATTTGGTATGGGAATGGTAACTGGACACTGTTCTGGAATCGCACAAAACCCTATATTTTCTGGCATGACAGCTTCCACATTATATTGAGTTGGAACTCGAGGTTGACTCACGCTCGTGTCTAGAGGAGATCACACTAGGCAGACCAATAGAAAATATACAGTCGAAGTCCTCTTTTCCTCGCATTGATGAAAGATTAGAATTCAAGGATATTGAATGAGGTTTATTGGAAACCCTCACCAGAGCAGCCTTCAGTAGTATGGCATTAGTTTAACTGCCATACAATTTTAATCAAAATAGAATCTTACAACCATGACATACACACAGTGCAAAGTCTGAGACTAACGCGATCCCAAGGCTCTAATAAAAAGGATAGAACACTACAGCCCCCTCTATAACAAGCAAGCAAAGCGAATAATAAAATGCAATAATGTAACTGGAAAAATGAGCAACTGGGAAGGATACTTGGTAAATAATTACAGCAGTGCATGAATTATTACTCTTTTTATGCTCATGAAAAATCACCCTTGTGCTCTTGATGGAAAGAGGTTGTGTGAGCTAGCCACAAGCAATCGTAATTGTTGTGGCATTGCAACCTTTATTTTAATATACCTCTTTTCGTTACAGATATCCTCCTTCTTCCGTTTATTCACATATTTACATTTCACACACACTCCTTCGTATACCACCAGTGTTTCCTTATTCCATATTCTCAAACAACTCTACATAATTTGTGCCCGCACACTTAACCACTTGAGGATCCGAATACACCAATTACCGAACATTCCATGGTAACCTGACTTTAACACTTTGGGCCTCATGTAGGTAGCATACTAGTTACCACTTCTAAAATACCGAACGTTACCGAATCGGTATTTTAGAAGTGGTAACTCGTATGTAGGTAATGAGTCGGTATTTTTTACCGATTCGTTACAATTCGGTAATTACCGAATCGGTATTTACCGATTCGGTAATGAGGCATACCTTCCCATTGAGGGAAAGGTATGCCTCATTACCGAATCGGTAAATACCGATTCGGTAATGGTGGAGAACAAGCAAGGGTGGCAGGGTGTCACATTGACACCCTGTTGCACCCCTGATTCGGCCATGTGTGCACATGTGGCACACATACATGCCCTAAGGGCATGTATGTATGCCACATTGCACACTGCTACGCGCTTCAAAATGCCCATACACATACATTAATTATTTACCACCAACTATAAGTTGGTGGTAAATACCGACTCTTAAAAACACCCACACACTCCCCCTACATCTCGATTTTGGTTTCGGAATTTACCGAATCGGTAAAATTACCGAATCGGACAAGTTACCGATTCGGTAACATTACCGATTCGGTATTATTACCGATTCGGTAACATTACCGATTCGGTATTATTACCGATTCGGTAATTTTACCGATTCGGTAAATTCCGAAACCAAAAATTGTCCCCCTACATACCAATAGCCAAAATACCGGTCGGTAACGGTATAATTACCGAAAATCGGCCGTTACCGACCGGTATTTGGCTACCTACATGAGGCCCTTTGTCCTTTATTCAGTCCTAACTTTTTCACCTCTCACATTTTATTGAAATTCCTTTTATAAGACACCTGTTTTGCCTACACTCTTCTTTGAACTACATCACTGTACATAGCTTTGGAAATGTTCACGTTCCCCATGGTATAAGCCTACCTAGGTCTCTTCCCATGTAATAAATCAAATGGAGAATAAAATGACATTTTACGCTCGCTGGTTCCATATGACCATAACATCGGCTTCACATGTTCAATAACAGGTCTACTATTGGCTATAGCTAATTGTCCGCTCTCCTTAATTATTCTTTTCACTCTTTCAACAAGACCATTAGCCCTGGAATTATAAATAGCTTCCTTTCAATGTAAGATGTTTCTACTGGATAAATATCTCTCTAACTCTTTAAAGGTAAATTATGGTCCATTATCGGTCACTAATTCTTCTGACTAAAACTCACTCCAAAAAAGATTCTCCATTAAGTTTCTGATACTTCTGTTCATTACTTCTTCAACAAATTAAAACTCAAACCATTTGGAATAGCAATCGAATAGTACAATGGTAAACACGGCTTCATTGAAAATTTCAGTGATGGAAAGGTTGAGTATTAGTTTATGTATCTTGTCACTACTAGAACACATCACACATTCCTTTACCGTCCTTCTATTTCTTTGTCCATACCTTGCCACCAAAAGATCCTACTCTTAGCTTTGTTCTGTCCCAGATTTCCCTGATGAACATACCCTATCACTGTGCCCCCTCAGACTCATCAACTTTACATCTCTTCTCAATCCCCATTTATCTACGCGCAGTTCTTCTTTCACACAACTACATTTCTCCCATCCTTCCTGATTTAATGGCCAGCCTTCTTTGATCCGTCTATTGAGAATTGAAAAATTAGCATCATCTTTAACAGCATGTTTCTATTTTTCTTCTTGTATAGTTTTAATATCCATGGAGTCAAAGGATGCCACCCATCCATATTCCATTCCAAATTAATACAAAAACCATATTGGTTCTTAATCCTGGGCAATGCATCAGCAAATGTATGATTCTTTCCTGCTATGTACTGAAAAGTAAAACTAAACTCTTCTAAATTTGTCCACCACCTTACAATCATAGGAGATGCCATTACTGACCTGTTAGAAGATAAACATTTAATTAATGGTTTGTGAGTAGTACGTATAACTAAAGGTATTCCCCATATATAGGTTCGAAAGGGTTTTAGAATGCAAAATATAGCAAGTGTTTCTCTTTCTAGGACTTAATATCGTTGTTCACTGTCTGACTATGCAGCATGCACAATCACTTCCATGTAATCTTGAATCAGATTTCAAACAGCACCAAGCCCAACTGCACCAGCATCAGTACCTATCATGGTTATATTAGAAACCCTAAAACTACTTGAAGGTGATACTACTGCAATTTCACAAATTGCAAAATCACAAATAGACATATTTCATTCCACACAAGCTTATTTTTTTTCTTAAGTAGTGCCCTCATATTTCTTGTCTGAAAAACGTTCATATTAAGCACACAAGCCATGATTTACGTTAAAGAGAAGATAAATGAGAGGATGTTATGGCTTTCTCTGTGTAACAAAAGAGGATGAGAGAATGTCATAATACCCTTCTTTTTCGGAGTTTTTTATAGCGCGAACTGTACATGAGCACCCGTTTGGCATTTCTAATACGTATGGTCACGTGTTAGCATGTCATGTCCGTGCATCCATGGAAGTTGTCGGTTCTTATTGGCTGCTGTAAGAAAACAGTTATTGTAGCAACCCACAAGTACATTCTGTGCTGTACTTTGTAAACTCACTCAACGTTTAATGCTAATTTCTGTGCTGCTTCTTGTGCCAACCATTAATGTCACTTGTTTGTCCAACAGCTCCCAACTTTGCTGGACTCTCCACATATTTGCCTGAAAGGAATTGCAGGCCCTCACAATGTCTCCACACTTGACCTAAAAGCTCCTACATGTTCACCCTCACCAACTGCCAGATGTTATTCTGCAGAAGAGGGAGCGGCCTTCAGCTTTCCCACCTTTGATCTGTGAAATGCTGTAACTTGGGATGTTTGGGGCTTGGCAAGCCATGACCGCTTCTCTGTCACTGCACCCCCTAGTAGCCCGGGCTGGACCAAACCTCCTATTAAACAAGGCTTTTCGGAGAGCTGCTACCAGAGAACAGGTATCTATGGTGCATAGCTGTCAAAGGTGCAGGAGGGGCTGGGCATCTGGGCCCACTGGTGAGGCAGGCGCAGTTCGCCCTGAGCCAGCTGCTTTACTTGTGGAGCTGTGTGCTTTAGATTTAGTTGCAGCAGTGCCTGCCTGGGCCTTACCTCTGTGACTGCTCTTCATGTAACATGGTTGCAAGTGCAATTAAGCTGTCCCATTGTTTTTAAGAGAATACATAAAAAACGATAGTTATAATATATCTAACTAGTTGTAGTGCAAATCCCTGCTGCACATAATATGCGATTCTTCCCAAATGCCGCTGTATCCGCGCTTTCTTTCTGGATAATGCAGCATTCCACCCATCCTCTCCAGCTTAATGATTATATCACACATGGTATATCTTTCAAATTCACTTCTTAAAGACATCACTTCTTCAAGTTCTGGAATGGGAGGGATGGAAGTAGAAAAAAGATATCAGGCCGAAACCAGATCTTGCCCCCCGTTGCTTAAATAATGTACACTTGCAAGTTTGAACGAGGGAATGAAGGGGGAAAGAAACACATTTTTCAGAAGATCCAGTCCTTATGCTTCACACAAATGTTCAAGATCGGCAGGCACTGTTTTGCTTCACTGGTCGGTGAAGACGAGACCCTGGAGAAACACAGAGACAGATATTTTCAATCAGTCAGTCACATTTTCTACCTTGTACTTTCTACCTCTAATTTGTGTGCACACTAGCAGACTGCCAACGGATCATAAACCTATACACAAATATGCCGCAAAATCCTATGTTTTGCCAGCCAACTTGTTAGCATGCTGCTTGGCTGAGGAAGGCCGTCTTCTTGAAATTGCGCAAAAACAAACCTGTCTCCTGTCAGATTAGCTTTTTTACTGAAATGTTTCCACAAACTGGTGCTTTGGCGTCAGATGACGAAAGCAGGACCGCCCCTCCTGAACTTGAGACACCTCTCTAAACAAAGGTAAGAGACATTTCAAATCTTTTTGGAGAACTGGATGAAAGCTGCCCTTCTCGATGTGCTCTGTCTGAGCAAAAGCTACTTGAACCGTAAAAAGCAAAGTTTGCCAGAAGGCACCGGGAAGGTATGAGATATTTAAATAAGGCATATTAAAAGCGGGTGAGGTTAGGGTCGGAAGGAATTAAGTGTTTTGTGTGTCGTGTGTGAGGGGCATGAATTGAAGGTATAAACATTTATCAAGTAGGCACCAAAATTCATACGCATTATGTAGTTTTTAAAAGCACAGCAGATTGGTGGAATCTCTTGAATTAATGGAGAAGTGCGTTGTGATTTTTAGCCTCATATTCCTTTATTTCCCTTTCTTTTTTCTTTTCCTTTTTCAATGAACCACAACTGTCACTTTCCTTAGACTGCATATTTTGCGTCTTACCCCTTAAAACAGGTCAGTCAACAGGCGATGGTGAATTTATTCTGTTAACATATGACATCTATTTGCTATAAACAAGATCTTTAATCACAAGCTAGATCAATGTTCAAATTAAGTACCCCACAGTTAGAACACAGAGGGCCAGATGCATCAACAAACAATTTTGCGATTTCCTAATTGCGAATCCTTGCGATTCGCAATTAGAAAATTGCTAAACGGAATGCATGAAAGTGTGTTTAACACTTTCTGCGATTCCTAGGGGATCGCAAATGACCTACCTTATAAATATTGATGAGGTAGGTCGCAATTTGCGACCCCTAGGAATCGCAAAAATCACGGGGATGTTTGGCCTGCTGGGGTCAGCAGACTACCATGTCCGTGATTGTTTTTTAATAAAGCAATGTGTTTTTTTTTAAAAGCAGCCCGTTTTCCTTAAAGGAAACGGGATGCTTTACAAAAGAGAAAATGAAAACTTTTCCTTTCATTTTCTAAAAGCAGGCAGTGGTCTGTGGGACCACTGCTCTTTAAAAATGCATTTACAGACATTCACAAAGGGGAAGGGGTCCCTTGGGGACCCCTTCCCCTTTGTGAATTGGTTACCACCTACTTGAAGTAGGTGGTAATATTGCGAATGTTTTGCGACTGCATTTCAGTCGCAAAATATTCATGCATACCGATGAGATTCGGTATTAGGAAGGGACGCCCTGAACACGTCCCTTACTAATAGCGAATCGCAAACTCATTTTGCGATTCGGTTACAGGTTACCTAATCGCAAAATAGCGTTTGTTGTATCAGAAGGTAATTGTTTGCGATCGCAAATGGACGATTCGGGGAATCCGCCATTTGCAAAGGCAAAAAATGCTTGATGCATTTGTTCTGAGGTTTGGGGGCGTTTTACAGTGCTAAACATGTTTCCTTGAAGCTATTACTAGCAATTTGTTGTAAACAATGATGCTTATTGGGCGTCGATTGCCCAGGGGAATGAAAAGAGGGTTGCAGGGTTGATGAATTGCACCGGGCTTCCGCACCAGGGGTCGTGGTGCATAGATAGGTGCTGAAAGAATACAGAGGTGAAACTATACAGACAGGCCATGAACCCGAGTCACAGCGAAATGGGTCACTCTTGGCACTGCTGGTGTAGCTGCAGGGCATTAATCCAGGTATTTTCCCACCGATCTGGTGGGCGTGCCTACAGTGACGGCTGGTATTCAACAGTGGTGGAGGGGTAGGTCGTGGGGGTGAGAGGGTAGAGAACGGAAGAAAAAAAAAATGAAACACCTGTGTGCTGCCACTGCATCTCGGTCCTCTTCGCCTGCGTACCAGGACTCCAGGGCAGGAAGCACCCAGCTCCCAGGCTCCTTATAGCTAACCACAATGCAGCATTATGACTCAGCGATGTTGCTCAGCCAGAGAATGAGACCTTGGGCATGTTCTCCACCCTGGCTGTACTGCAACCCGGGAGGAGAACCGTTTGGCCGAGACAGCCGGCCAAAGCCTCATGCGCACTTGGAGTGGGCAAACCACTCCTCCCCTGCCCTGCTCTGTGAGCAGAGCAGCCCCGCCCTATCCAGGTGAGCAAGTACAGAAAAATAAAATAATAACAATGAGTTGCTATCATTTTATATTTTCCTTTATGGCCAGGTACGGCCCAGACCCCTCCTCCCTTATTCATACTAAGACATAACACCTTTACCACAAGGAATTTTTGGATTAGGGAGTCATTAAACCCCCGGTTGTATTTATTAATAAAAAATTAAATCAACAATTTTTATAAACATTATTTACACAATACGCAGAAAACCATTGCATTACATTGATTACATGGATAGGTACAGATGTCATATTGCTAACCTTAACATATCTCCAATACAAAGATATTCCTATCCGAATCTAAACATACCATAATCAATAATCATAATAGCATTTAATTTTTCTGCGTATCCCTATTTGAGCCTACGGCGAGGTCAATAACTGGCGGCAGATCCTTATCAAATTATCAGAGTGTGCATGTGCAGAGGGCCCGTTCACCCTGAGGGTACTTCCCCCCCAGTCACCCCCGTACGCCCTGTAGATTATCTCCATAAGGGGCCCTTGCAGTTATGCGCTGTTTACTTGCGCCATTGTGCACGTGTGGGGTGGTCAATCAGCCTACTGGAAAGTGCAACTCCCACTCCCCCGCACCCATCCAGCCAACCGGCTATAACTGCCCATGGAGTTCTATGAGAGACCACTTGTCCCTCCCCCTTGGGCGACCCCATTCAAGAATGGCACCGCCCTTTAAGGACCTTAAATTTACTGCTCACCAATCATGACCTTACCACCACAGGCCTGCATAGTTGACAGACTATCTTCCCCCCCCCCCCAATGCTCACTGAAAGGTCATGCCCTGTCTCTAAACCCCACTAACCAATCCAGCAGATACTCCATGAAGATTTCATTACCCAGTTTAGAAAGAAGCTCTAAGAAGCACGGCTCCCCCCTGATGCACCCGTGGGCAATCGTTTGTAGATGCGGAGCCCTGAAAAGTCTCTCTATTTTGCGATTAATCCTTCTTATAGAGTGGTACAATGCCCTCGCAGACTCTCCCCCCCGCCATTGGAATCTTGGCACCATCTGTGACCAAACTAGGGTGAACCCTGGGCATGTCCGAGCTAACCAACCCACTTCGGTGAGTAGGGTCTCCACCAGCTCCCTTCTACCCAGATGTACCAGATCATTCCCTCCCAGGTGTAGGATAATAATGCTGGGATGCGCCCCTCTCCTGTCTAGCAGGTCTAACACCAAAGCCCTGAATTGACTGAAGAAGAGGCCTCCCTGCCCATGAAATGATAACATAAAACCAGCCTGCCTTGCTCTGGACTCATAATTGCCTGAAAGGAAAAAGTTACTCCATCTGCGGTCTCTCCAGGTATTTGGAGAGGGAGCACAGGGGTGGCTTTGAGTTTTGAGGACCATAGGGATCATAAAATTGTCAGACCAGATTACCAGGAGAGGGTCCAGAACTCTTAAAAGAGGTTCATTGGTAAAAATAGGGTCAAGCAAGTGACCTTTTTCATAAGGGAGACCAGATACCAATTGGGTACATTGGATGGCAGAGAGGTCTTGCGAGAGTCAGACTGCTTGTGGACCTCATGGCTCTTCCATGTGAAAATGTTGGTCTCCCAGTAAAGTTAAATTAGGTTTTTTACTTGCCAGATTGGCAATTGCATCAGGCGGGGCCTAGGTGAGGAATCTGCCATGGCCAGGAGACTGATAAAGCAGTGCCCCTGAGAAGATATATAGAGGACAATGAGATAGCAAAGGTCATAGCATCGCAATCAGGAGGGTGGAGGGGCTCTAGGAGACATCTAAAGGTTTCCTTAAATATTATTACCAGCCACCCATCCTTTTTGTCTTGGTCTTTCTGGCAAATATAATAGCCGGAAGGCAGGGCCTGGGCGAGGTCGGGAACTGACTCCGCATGGAGCCAGGTTTCTGTTAGAAAGACCATGTCCAATTTTTCTTCCTCTAAAGATTTGTGGCGGGTTGGGAGCTACAATCAATCAGGAACATTTCCCAACTAGTCCCGTCAGTGTTAATAATCTTAAGACGGCAAGTAGAATAGAGGGGCATAAGGCAGTTTTTACACTGAGATTCACCTTTAAACAGATTGACTGAATGAAGGCAGTTTTCCTTAAAGGATTCCCAAAGAGCTAATAGTTGTGCTGGGGAATAAGTTACCTTGGTTAGATCAAAAGGAGAAGGGTTCCTGGCCCCTGGTCCCATTTGGGTGCAGACGAGTACAGACAGGCTTGCCTTTGGCGTGCCAAGGTCGTGACTGTGCCTACGGGCTTCATTTATGGAGCCGTAAAAACGACTACAGCACCGACCAGGAAGGCATCTCTTGCGTTGTGACTTTCAGCCCAAACACTGCCTACCTCCAAGGTAAAGTGCTGGTGTGATTCATGCAAACCTGTTCTTTGAACACAGATCAATATTGCACAATCAACTTTGAAAGCAATTAATTATTAAATAATTACAGCAGTTATAAAGAAGTGAAGCCCCCGAAGCACATGGTGGCAGCGCATCGCACTAACTATAGATGGTAGTGTTTTTTGTATCTGAGAGACTTGAATAGATAGGCAGCTAGGTGTTCTATAACTTGATAACCTACAAGCATTTCTAAATGTGTCTCCTGTTTGTATGATCTGGTGACTCATCTGTTTGTGGTGGAATGTGGCTATCTCAATAATTTGGAACTTTGACTTGCACTTTTCAAAGTAGACAGACTCTATTTATGTATCTCTGGATCAGAGGAATCTAAGGTACAAAGGTAAAGCAGTAGAGAAAGTAAAGTTGCGTGGATTGTCCGACTCAGTTCATTACAGCTTGCCTTTTCCAGAGTAGACACCAACCAACAAACCACTCTACTTTTTTGCTAATCTAATTGTTTTTTCTTCCTCCAAAGTCCAGCCACGTTCCTATGTAAAGCTCTAGCCTTAAGCTCAACAGTTCAATAGTTGCAAAGAGATGGCCCAGCAGAGAAGCTTGAGATTGCCACCTTTCTTGGCGATGAGTCATTTAAGGGGTTTGTAAACTGAATGATAAAGGTGATCACACACACTATGGACACAACTTGTTAAATGACCACATGATTGCAAAGGGTATTGAGATTTTGGGCTGCGCTGTTCATGCCGAGGGACATTTCGGGAGACATTTCGCTGCCTGCACTGCCTAATTAATTAGTGCTGCAGTTGTAGTTTGTCAAATGCCTGTCAGACGGTTGGGAAGGGGCATTTGGGTATGGGGTGGGTGCATTCATGTTAAAGAAAAAAAAAGCGGCAGTCACCTTGGGGCAACCACCAGCATCACAAGTGAATTGGTGTTGGCCACGTGGTAAAATGTCTGCAAATCATAGCAAAGAAACTCTTCTTGGTTGCTGCCCAGTTCTTTCCTCTGCATAGAAAATACTAGCCTATTAAAGTCCTTGGGTGTTCTCAAGTTTCATTGAGATGGGAGAGAGCTATAACAATACCATAATCAGAGGCATCAGTATGGACTATGAAGGGCTGATTGAATCCAGTCACTGTGCCCTTGCACACAAGCCTTGCGCTGCTCAGGGGCCTATTGAAATTCTCAGGAGTAAGGGGCAACTCTAAAACCTGGGTAAGACAATTGTTGGACTTGGCCCTTTTTGCAGGGTCATCCCAGAACTTTTTCCATTCCTCCTGGTATTTTTTCTGATCTGGTGTTGGTGGTTTTAGGACTCTGGGCACTTTATCACTCCTGTCGGTGTTTAAGTGCATGTGCTCTCTATACTAAACTTGGTAAGATTGGTCTACACGTGTTTGGCGTATTTAATTGACCTATCAGTCCCTTGTAAAGTGGTATCTCCTATACCCAGGGCCAGTAAATTAAATGCTACTGGTGGGCTTGCAGCGCTGCTTGCGCCACCCACCAAAATAGCTTTTCAAACCTGTCTCAGACCTCTGCCATTTCAGGGCCTGCGTGCAGTTTACTGCAGCTGTGATGTGGCACATAAAGTGGTTACCACATCTGTGACTCCCCTTTTTCTACATATCAGTCACCCCTAAGGTAGGCCCTGGCTAGCCCTATGGGCAGGGTGCGGTGTAGTTAAAAGTTAGGAAATGTGCCTTAAGTGTGTGGCATGTCCTGGTAGTGACAAACAGCCTATTTGGGTTTTCACTGCTGTGAGGCTGCCCTCTCACAGGAATGCATTGGGGATTCCCATGATATGCGCTTCAGTGGTAATTCATAATAGGAGAGGGGTGGCGGGATCAAGTTTGGTATGTTTGGAATAGTTACAATGTTAGACTTGGCATCTTTTGGCATGTTTCCCCTGAGTTTTTGCTTTCTGACCTCCTGGTTTTGACTATGTTTTTGCTGGCGTAGTGTTTCTGCACACTTTTCTCACTGCTGCTCAGTGGTAACGTGCAAGTGCTCCCGTGGTAAACTGTGTTATGGATTGGTGTTTCCATGATTGGATATTTGATTTACTTATTAGTCCCCAGTAGAGTGCACTGAGTGTGCCAGGGCCTGGGAATCAAATGCTACTAATGGGCCTGCAGTACTGATTGTGCCACCCTCGTGAGTAGCCCTGAAAAGATAACACAGACCCGCCATTGCGGAGTCTGCGCTCAGTTTGTAACTGCCATGTCGACTTGGCCAGTGCGCACGCTTGCCAGTCACTCATCTTCCCTTTTCTTACATGTCAGCCACCCCTAAGGTAGGCCCAAGGTTCCCCTGTGTACCAGGTGCAGTGTATGTGAAAGGTAGGACATGCCCTGGAGTGTGTGGCATGTCCTGATAGCGAATTACGGCCACTTTTGTTTTTCGCTATTGCAAGGCTACCTGTTCCCCATAGGACAGAATGGGAAGTTTGTTTATAACATCTTATAAACATAACTGGCCCGGGGAATTAGCTAGGAAAATAAAGTTTAGTATGTCTGAACTCAGAATCTAAAGATGCATCTTTTAGTGAAGGTGATTTTTACATTCTGTGTTTGAAAATACCACTTTTAGAAAGTAGGTATTTTCTTGCTCAGTCATCCCGTGTGCATATGTTGGAATGTATATTGCCTGTCTGGGTTTTGGATGACAGAGGGCTGGGGAGCATGAGTGGCTCCAGATAGTCTAGGTGGGTCAGGAAAGGGCTGAATAGACCTGGGCTGCAATTGGAGAAAGGGGAGGAGATTTCCTTGCACCTCAAAGGGCCTGGTCTGCCTCTGGCCATGCCGTCTCCACCTCCTGCCAGGAAGTCACATCAGAGAAGGCAGAACTTGTTCTGGCTGGGCACAGACACTCTCTGCCTAAGAGATCAAAGGGTTTTGGGATATAAATATTGGGGCCCAGACCCGTGCACTTTAGAACTCTTTTGGACCAAGAAGAAGAGCTGGAGAAGCTGTGAGGAGGAACTACCACTTTGCTGTGTGCTTTGATGTGTTGGCCTGCAGTGGCTGCTTCTGTTGTGGGCAGTGAAAGGACTGGACTGAACTTTCTGCAATCTACTTTGTGAGTTTCTCCAAGGGCTTGAGGTAGAGCTTGCTCCTTGTTCAAGAAGTCTCAGGAACAGCAAAGACTTCAAGCTCTTCTGCCCACCGCGACCTGTGGGCACCACACTCCGCACCGCCTTGCTTCACGACGATGCCTTGGTATCCCAGACGACGACGCTCCACGCCGAAATCTGTGCCGCTGCTTGCACCGTGGTTCGAGGGCACCGCTCGTAAAGTTACACGAAGTTACACGACACACCGCAGCCTTGGCCTACCGACGCAAGCACCATCAACTCCAGTTCGTCAGCCGACAACAGCGCTTCAGCCACGACACCGTGACCGGCAAGCAAAGCGACGCGCACCGCCTTCACCTCACACCGTGACCCTGGTCTCACCGACACCATCTGATGCCGCTACCGAGCCGCTGCTCGGACCGCAACCTGAGGACACCATACGCCGCACCTCTGCCCTTCGCACAGCAGCACTTGACGCCTGCCGATGCCAGCGCTCCTGACTCCAACAGAGAGGAGATTGATCTGCAACGCGTGTGACTTCAAGGGCCCGACGACTCCTGCACCGACCTCCGGAACCAACGCCGTGCTTTCAGAAGCTTAACGAGAGGTCGCCGACGCCCTGCATTTCTAAAAAGTACTGTTTGCGGGTCTTCCCGACACCGCAGCTGGCCTGCACCACCGCGGTCAGCCAGAACTGTTTGGATCTGTTTGCTTATGATGCCGTGATAGCCCCGGACGGAGCTATCGACATCAAGGAACTGTTTTTCAAGCATATTTTGATAACCGAAGATTTTTAAGTACTGTATTGTGGATTTTTTTTATCGTTTTTGGCCCTGTCTTAAGTATATAAAAATATTGGAAACTTTTCTAAAATGATGTGGTGTCCTTTTGTAGTGCTTACACTGTATTACTGTTGGTTATGTGCAAATGCTTTACACACTGCCTCGAAGATAAGCCGGACTGCTCGTGCCAAGCTACCAAGGGGGTGAGCAGAGGTCATTTTAGGAGTGTAACTACCTTATCCTGACTAGAGTGGTGGGTTCTGCCTGGCTTTGGCACATGCCCTAGCCTATCAAAAATCCCATTTCTAACAGACAATAAATGCTGCGTAATGGTGTTCACACATTTATTATCACTATTTGAGAAACGCCACTTTTAGAAGTGGGTATTTCTGTGTGGTATTTGTCTTTGTGCCTGCGTGTTGTGAATTGCATGTCTGGCTCTGGATGACAGGGGCTGGGAGGTGCAGTGGCTCCAGAGGGCCTGGTTGAGTCAGCGCTAGGCTGAATGGGCCTTATCTGCATTTGGAGTAGTGGCAGGAGTAGCACCTGGACCTGAATAGGACTGTGCCTGCCTTCCACAATGATGGCTCCGCCCCCCGGTGGTGTGTCTGGGGCCAGAGCCTACACTAACAATGGAGACTTGATAAGTGCCCCCCAGAACTGGTTTGGACTAGGTCCAGGGCCCTGTGCTAGGGCAGAACAAAGACATTATGAAGTATAAATATTGGGCTGTGACCCCATGTAAGGGCTGTGTTGTGCTTACTGGAAGACAGGATGAAGAGGACTGCTGGGCACCAGGAGGAACCACCGCAAAGGACTTCCCCTCTGCTAGAGGGCCCTGTGAGCTGGCCTGCCTGTGCCCAGCTCTGTCCGTTGTGACTTTGGGGCTCAGCGCACGGTGAGAGCTTGATCAGTTCCCTTCAGGGCTAGGGGCATCCTACCGTGCCGTACTCAGCAGACTTAGCGCTAAGGGAGCGCTGGATCCATTGGAGGTACCTCCCCTTTGCTTTGGGGGAAGTTCTATTTTGTTGGCCCAATCCTTTGGGCATTGCGCCTCCTGAACCCGCAAGAGGAATGGTAATCTTGCCGTGGTATGCAGGTCTCCTTGAAGACAGCGCGGCTGCTCGTGAAGGAAACCAGGCAGCTGTTGCCTGGTTCTGGGCGGGGCCACGACAGCAAGAGGAACCCGAGCCTTGTGGGCTTGCACCAGCTGTGGACCGCCAGAACGCGGCAGCATGAGGTGCAAGGCTGGAGCCTGAAGTCAGGCGGAGCGAAGCCTGGTTGTAGGTGGGGCGGCCTCCTGGAAATCAAACCACTGGAGACATCGCTCCGGGTGCCGTGCCTGCCTACAGCCTCTGGGGGTAATGACGGGAGCCACTGAGAGCTCCCGGCCGGAAGTGCCCCAACACGACGCAGAGTCCATGGAGACGAGACCCAGAAGGGTCATTACAGTCACACCGGCCAAGGATACAGCAGGGAAAGCGGGTGAGTGCCTGGGGGGACCAGACCGCTTCCGCCCCAGGCCGCACTGTCATGTTCTCAGTGGCGAAGGGCCATTATCAAACCTCACTTGGGTGCAGAGGGAGCACAGAGGTTATTCGTGCATTTGTCCCCATAGTTGCAGCTGCGCCGCATGGTCGCGGGCAGTTGTGCACTTTCTAAATATCAGGGGAAATTTTGCTCTAAGGTGGCATTGTGGGGCGAGCCCAGGACAGGGCCCCCGCTTGGGAATGCACTGACTTGGGGACAGTGACACTGAGGGAGGTGATTTGGGCCTCCAGCAAATTATAGGCGTTACGCCCTAGTGAGCTCCAGGACTGAGGTCAGTATGATGTGTGCCTAATATGCGATACTAGGTAATCCTGTGATGTTCTTAGCTCCTGCTTGGAGCTAAGTGCACCCTTAACAGTAATTACTGGTTGTTTTCACTAACTGTGAATTATGATGGCGATGACAGTGGCCCCATTGGCCCTGTAGTGTACATACTCCCTGTAAAGTCATACCAAGTGCCAGGTGGCACAGTGTATATATGTGATTATGTTCTAATGTGTTTTATGGATAATACAAAGGCTAATTTTACATAACCTTGTGTGGAGTTTCTTTTGTGGTGTGCCTAGTGTGTTGCTTTTGTGTGAGTGTGTTGCGCAAACGTTTTACACATTGCCTCTGGTATAAGCCTGGCTGCTCTGCCAAACTACCAAGGGGGTGAGCAGGGGTTATCTTCAGTGTGTAACTCCCTTGCCCTGACTAAAGTGGTGGTTTCTGCCTGGCTTAGGCGCATGCCCTGGCCAACCCGAAATCCCATTTCTAACAACAATTAATAAAGGCACAAGAGGTCCCTATGGGGAAAGTGTAATCCTTGACTTCCACTGCAACAGTTACAGAAAAACTCTCACTAATAAGGTTTATAATACAATTTACAAATTTATTTGTTAATTCACAAGGACTATGTCTTGTTTTTTTTTTTTTTTTTAAATAATTGTTTTTATTCGTAAATAAACACATACATTACCGGCCCCTGAAGTCCCAGAGGTACCGGCCCAAGCATTGCACCAATCAAGACATTGACATTTTTATCGTAATAGGATACTTGAAATGCATTTCAGATGAAAACAAACCCCCCAACTCTCCCCCCCCCCCACCTCCCGGATCCCCCCCCCGACCGCACCGTACTGTATCCAACAAACGACAACTTGAATGAGCATAAGCCGGACAGATCCAACCCCAGTCCCTGCACGCGCCCCCCCTCCCCGGGGGAACTAGATGGACACCTTCTCCCGCTCCTCCGGAACCGGCTCCAGGGGGAGACCCCTATAGTCTGCCCAACGCTTCCATATCTTGTAATGTTTACGGGGGCACCCCCTAGCTGCAAATATGGGGAGCTCCAGGCCCATACTAAAGTCCAAACCCCTCTTCCACACATTCAGCGAGGGAGCCACCGGAGCCTTCCATGCCCGGGCGATATCCCTCTTGGCCAGTGTAAGGCCCAGCAGTAGTAAATGTCTCTTGTATATGTTGCCACCAATATCCTCCATAACGTGCAGGAGTGTCAGCTTGGGGTCTGCGGGAAGATCCCAACCCAGCACCTCGGATAAACAAGCCAACACCCCTCTCCAAAACCGGGACTACGACCCACAGAGCCACACTGTGTGAAAGAAGGAGCCCTCCTCCCGTCCACAGTGGAGACACTCCGGAGAGATAATCAGGCCCGCCCACCACAGCCTCCTCCGGGTAAAATAAGCCCTATGCAGGTATTTAAATTGCAGTTGTAGTCGGATAGCTGTGGACGCCCCCCGAGGCGAGGCCATCGCATCCATCCAGTCCGTCTCGTCGAGGGGCCCAACATCGTCCTCCCATTTCCCCTTGAGCTGCAGGAGCGAAGGGGCGCTGTGGATAACGAGCGTTCGATATATCTTGGAGATTTTCTACTCTTGGAGGTCACCCATAAAGAGCTTCGCCTCCACTGGGCTAAAGTCAGCTATGGAGTCTAAGCCCGCCAGGCTGGGGGAGAGTGCGTGACGAAACTGTAGGTACCTATAGAACTGTGTCCGTGGCATGCTGAATTCTTGTTGAAGATCCTGGAAGGACTTCAGAGCGCACCCCTGCACCACATCGCCTATGGTGGAGATGCCTATCCGATCCCATCCCTCAAACCCTGACAGGGCCGCCATCTGTGGTAGTCGCCCATTGTGCCACAGAGGGGTCTCCCGCGTGATCACGTTCCACCACCCAATGCGCGTCAGCGCCTGGCGCCAAGTCTGAAAGACTACCTGCGTCACCGGTGGCAAACGCGCCCGATGCACGGCGGAGTAAAGCAGAGTATGAAGTGTGTGTGGGGCCATGAGCTGCCGCTCCACAGCGTATGCCGGGTCCCCCACTTCCCCATACCACCACTCGTTCAGAACCAGCAGGTGGGAGGCATGATATTATGAGAGCAGATCTGACGTTGCCAGACCCCGGCATATGTTGAGAGGAAGCACGTCCGTAGGGCCACTCGCGCCACCCCACCCTCCCACAGGAACTGACCCAGGGTCGAGTTCACCCGACGGAACCAGTCCGGTGGAATCACATACGGATGATTCTGCAGCTGGTACAGAAGGTGAGGAAGAGCCACCATCTTGAAAATCGCAGACCGGCCAAAGATAGTGAGCGGCATGCGAGTCCACAATTTAATGTCACGACAAACACGCTCCCACACGGGCACCACGTTTCGCCCCCATGAAACCGCCGGAGTAGGTGATAAGAACACCCCTAAGTACTGAAGCCCCCCCTCCGCCATCTGCACCGAGGACGCCCACCCCTGCAGCTGAGTCGGACGCCCCAATACCCACAAGGTGGACTTTCGGGGGTACATGAAGAGACCCGACGTCTCACCAAATATCTGCATGATACGGAGCAGCCGGGGCCCCGTGCGGTCGAGGTCCGTCAGGAAAAAGAGGACATCGTCCGCATAGAGGGCTATACGATCGGCCAGGCCAGTTTCCCACTCAAATCCGGAGATCTGCACGTCCATTCGCACCCACACCACCAATGGTTCCATGGCCAGTGCAAACAGATACGGGGACAGGGGGCACCCTGGCGTGTTCCACCCTGACCGAAGCCCTAATCTCCGTATAAAGAAGCCGCACATAGGACAGGAACCGCGGCCCGAAGTTCAAGCGCTGCAGCAGCAGGAACATATAGCGCCAGCTAAGGGAATCAAACGCCCTATCCATATCCGCCAACAACAGGGCTGCCGGGACCCCCAACCGCTGCACTTCAGCGATCGCCACATGGGCCCGCCGGATATTATGTCACGTGGCACGGGAGGGCATGAACACCGCCTGGTCCGCAAAAGGGACCCGCTTGTGTACCAATATACCCACACCCCTGGAACCCTGAACAAACCCCCCATCAAACACTTGTGTGTATCCGTAGCGTTGAAGGCAGAGCACCTTCGTCCCCAACAGGTGTGTCTCCTGTAGGAGCAACACATCCGCCAAGGCCCTCTTCGCGTACTGCAGGATCGCCCCCCTCTTGATCTTATCTAGGGCACCCCGAACATTCCAGCTCAACACTTTGATTGTGGCTAATCGCCCACTAGTCCCCCGGGAATCTGCCGCCATAGGAAACATAACCAGGACATAATGGCCACCCAGGGACTCCGGCATCTGCCCCCGCCCAAGCCCAGCTCTGTACTAAGGTACGGTCAACCCCTAATCTAAAACCCCAACTACCCAACAGCCCCCCCAAGCCCACCCCCCCCACCCCATACCTCACAAACATTGAAGTACCTGTCGCGGTGAGAAACTTCCCCAGGCCCAAACCGTGAACCTCAGGAGTTCCCAACCAATGGATCCCCAACATGCCCTCCACAACCAAACCCCAAGGACCCCACCTTAAACTTGCTACGGTGGTGGCCGCCCTTCACATCAGTCCCCCGGGCCAAGGCAACCCCATGCACCAAGGAGGATGAAGCAGCCGACGGCAAGTCCATGACGCGGAGACCAATAAGACCTGCTCCCAAGGAGCTCCCGGGTCCTCAGGGTCCAGCCGGCAGATGGCCTGCCTCCGGGCCAGCCCCACGCCGGGCCCCCCCGGACTTATTACGATGGCGGGATCTGGAACGCCGCTGTCTCTTAGAAGTATTTCCCGCCGCCTCAGTCTGGGATGAGTCTGATTCTCTACCTGGGGGTTTATGAGGACGCAGCTTTACTGTCTCATCTGTCCATTTAAATATGTACTCCGGCGATTCAAAGAACAGTGTTCGGGACTCATACACGACCCTCAGGCGCGCTGGATAGAGAAGAGCGTAGGATAAATTAAGCTCTTGCAACCTGGCCTTGGCCGCTAGGAAAGACTGACGCTGCTGCTGGACCATACGTGTATAGTCCTGGAATATGAGTATACGGGAATTTTCGAACTGCAGAGGTTCCTTCTCCCTGGCCTGGCTGAGGATGACATCCCTGTCGTGATAGTTCAGGAGTTTGGCGATGATTGGCCGAGGACGGGCCCCCACCGGCGGCTTCTGGACCAGGGCCCGATGCGCCCGCTCCACCACGAAGCAGCGGGACAGCGATTCAGACGGGAGCCAGCCCTCCAGCCACTGGGAGAGGAAGCGCTCCATGTTGTTCCCCTCGCAGCCCTCCGGAAACCCCACAAAGCGCAAGTTATTCATGCGGGCCCGCCCTTCTGCGTCCTCGACCCTGCCCGCCAGGCCCCGCTGCGTCGACTCCAGGGCCGCAACCTGCTTCCTCAGCGTCGCAACCTCGTCCTCCACACTCGACACCCTGGTTTCAGTCACTGTAATGCGGGCCACCGCGTTTCGCAGATCCTGGCGCAGCAGCATCACGTCCGAACCAACTGCCCCAATCTTGGCATCCAGCATGTCTCGGGATTGCGTTATGGCTGCTAGGAGGGCTGCATTGTCCGGCGCCACCACCGAGGGGCCCCACGCGACCGTCCCCGCCAGGCCCGGGCCCGTGTATTTATCAATTGGCCCCTGCTTCGCCGCACCTCCACCAGGTTTGTCTCTGGTCATTGTCGCAGCCTTAAACTCCAAGGCCACGGCCGTGCAAGATCCAGCGGGCCCGACGGTAGATCTTCTCCCCCCCTTGCGTAGCTACCTCCAGGATAATGCCCCTGTTACCAGTCCTCCGCCCCAGTCGTCAAGGAGGAACCACGGGGATCGGGGCCCAGTCGATCCACTGGCACCCAGCCCGCGTCGGACCAGGCCCGATCTCTGCCAAGAGGGGCCAGGCGCTGCCTCTCCAATACTGTCCCGGGGCAGACGCGACGTTCACCACAACCCAGCCGGCCAAATCAGTCGTGTCCCGTCGTCTCCGGGGTCCAGCAGGCTGCAGCCCTCACCAACTGGGCCGGACGGCCACCCGGCAGCCTCCGTCGCTCCCCACCAGGGACCTCACCCCCCGCGACCCGAATCGGCCGCCGAACCCCCAAAATCTCTGGCTCATCGGGGGGGGGGGGCGGGGGGAACCAAGCACAGCACACTGGGGACCGGGGCGCCAACCCAACTCAGGGCCGGGACACTCACCACACCTCGCTGTCACGTGGGCCCCTCCGGGCCGGGATGCCCCAGGATGCCTCCGCCGGACCCCTCCAATCTGGGCCAAATCGTCGTCCCCAAGGCGCCGCTCCACCTCCAGCCTCACAGCGTCGCCGTCAGGTCACCGCCTGCACAGGGCGCCTCGCCGCCACAGCCTCTCTCAGGCAGGCCCAGCCCCGCCTCTTCGCTCACGCGAGGCCGCGGCTCCCAGCGCCGTTACAGGCTGAAACCGCCACTCGCCCACCCCGCTGCTCGCGGAGGGCCCAGGCCGTCAGGAGCGCTCCAGATGCCGCCGCTACTCCTCACCCATCACTGCCCACTGGCAGGGCACCTCAGCTCCGGGGGCAAGGATATTAAAGACGGATAAATGATGTGGGCGGGAGCCAGCTTAAGGCGCGTCCGCCATCTTGGCTCACCAAGCCACGCCCCCCCCTATGTCTTGTTTTTGATAAGAACTCGATTTTTTTATTTCAGAGTAACAAACTTAAAACAAAGTGCTCCTATTGGTGTGATGGTGCTGTGAAAGTGATTAAGTGAATGAATAGTGTGCAAGTGCTATACAAAATCCAAGTATATACATGTGACTGATAAGGACATTTGGATGCAAAAACAAACACTTCCAATGGGAGTGTTGAAATCCTAAATCAATTTAAAAACAGTCCACTGTAGTATTTGTAGATCTTTTGACCCACAGTACACAATTACTTAGAGAAGAGTCATCATCAGGACAGAAAATATACCCGATAATAAAAGAATCATGTGTCAATCAAAATGCAAATGAGTAGTATAGAATACCAGTAGACTGTGGCATAAGATCCCACAATCAGACATGTGTGTGTCAATCTTTTAGGGAAACATCATCATGGCTCGCATGCTATTTATCAAGCTGCAGCGAAATGTATTGGGTTCAGTCACCTATATGTCTTCGTTGATTTAAACATGTTTCTAGGGTGTAAATTTACCGGCTAAGGTAAGTAAATAACACTGTTGGAAGATCCGTGTGATTAGGTTATGTCTCTAAAAGGGGATCAGTCGTGGTGTCACCGGAATCTGTTGGAAGAGTCAACCGTGTGAAGAACTATATTACAAACTCTAACGGTGAAGGGCAGCCAGATGGAATATGTACATTCAGAGGTACTCACACCATGTGTATCCGGCACCTATATATTCATTCATTCATTTCAAGGCCTTATGTTTGGCCCACAAAGCTTTGTGGAATTCTGGTCCCCCCCATGCTTCAGTCTTTGATTACCCCCTATCAACCCTCTAGAACCCTCCGTTCCAGTTCTGCTTTCCTTGCCACCCCCCTAAAAGTCCGAAGATCTAGATGGGGCGGGCGTTCGTTCTCTCTAAATGTCTCCAATCTTTGGAACACCCTACCTCCCATTCATCGGGGAGAACCTAATCTGCTGACATTCCGGAAACTGCTCAAGACCCACCTTTTCCTCTCAGCACGCTAGTGTAGCCCCCTCGCTCATATCTCTCCGCTCCGCCAAGCGCTAGGAGGCCTCAGGGTAGCTATGTGCTATACAAATATAATTTCATTCATTCATTCATATGAATTCAGCGCGCTTGACACTGCTTCATTTCAACTGTGGCCACTAATCAAGCATGTAAAGTGGGGATGCTATGGGGAGACATAAGTATGTCGGTGGCTTGTTATGGGAACGTATTGAAGAGCAAGTTACTTACCTTCGGTAACGATGTATCTGTAAGAAACATTAGTTAGTTAGATTCCTCACCTTAGAATATCCCCAGGCGTCAGACTGGATCCGGAAGATTTTTCATCAGCAATACCCCTTGCGCGTCGCTAGGCGTCGTCTGCGGCTCCGCGTCTGTCGTCGGCGTCGTGCGCCGGAATGACGTCGTCGGAGTACTTAGACGCCGCCCTCGCGCGCTGACGTCAGTTCTTGTACATAGCCTTCCGCGCCAGGAACGCAGAGCCATGCAAGAGACCGACACTGGTGCCAAAAAATTCTAGGGCCCTGAAAGGGATAGCCTTAACCCTAGATGTCAGTTCGCAGAACGGGGAGGATGGGTGGGTCGGTGAGGAATCTAACTAACTAATGTTTCTTACAGATACATCGTTACCGAAGGTTAGTAACTTGTTCATCTGAAAGAAACACGTTAGTTAGATTCCTCACCTTAGAATAGATACCCAAGCAATACCAACCCCGGTGGTGGGTCTGCGAACCAAGATCACACCAGAAAGTCCTGGAGGACAGAACGTCCAAAGAAGCCATCCCTCCGGACTTGGCTGTCTAGGCAATAATGCCTGGCAAACGTGTGCAGCGAAGCCCACGTTGCCGCCTGACAGATGTCCTGCAAAGAGACTCCCCGTCCCATAGCAGTAGTAGCCGCTGTGGCCCGAGTAGAATGGGCGCGCAGCCCAACAGGCGGTTCCTTTTTTGCCAAGGAATAACAGATTTTTATACACAAAACGACCCACCGGGAGATGGTCCGTTTGTGCACAGCTTTTCCCTTCTTTGCACCCACGTAGCCAACGAAAAGCTGGTCGTCCACTCGGAACTGTTTAGTGCGGTCCAAATAAAAGGAGAGCGCACGTTTTGGGTCCAGACGGTGGAGCCGCTCTTCCTCTTTGGAAGGAGGCGGAAAGAAGGTGGGCAAGGTGACAGATTGCCCAAGATGAAAGGGGGTCACCACTTTCGGTAGAAAGGAAGGACGAGGCCGAAGGACAACCTTGTCTGGATGAACAGATAGAAAAGGAGGCTTGGACGATAGAGCCTGGAGCTCACTCACCCGTCTAGCCGGGGTGATGGCTACCAGGAAAGCAGTCTTAAGAGTTAGAAGACGAAGAGGACAATTGTGAAGAGGCTCAAAGGGAGCGCACATCAGGAATGTCAAGACAAGATTCAAGTCCCACTGAGGCATTACAAAAGGGACAGGAGGGAACGTGTGAGTAATGCCTTTAAGAAAGCGTGACACTACAGGGGGCTTGAAAAGAGAGGGCTGATCTGGAAGCCGTAAGAAGGCAGAGAGAGCAGCAAGATAACCTTTCAAGGTGCCCAGGGCAGAGCCCTGCCGGGCCAAAGAAGGAAGAAAGAGGAGAACCTCAGAAAGAGGGGCGGAAAGGGGATCCACAGCCTTTGCTGTGCACCATGCCACAAATTTGTTCCACCGGCAGGCGTATACCGTCTTTGTGGAGGGACGCCTGGCTGCCAGAATGATATCACAGACTTCAGGAGGCAAGTCAAATGGCATCAACTGCCGCCGCTCAATCTCCAAGCATGTAGGTGGAGGCTGGACAGGTTCGGGTGGAGGACCGTCCCCTGCTGCTGCGACAGAAGATCCTCCCGAAGGGGCAGACGTATCGGAGGATCGGTCAACATACTGAGTAGCTCGGGATACCAGTACCTTCGTGCCCAATCCGGAGCCACCAAGATGACTTGGGCCCGGTCGCGCTTGACCTTCTTCAGCACTCTGGGCAGAAGTGGTATAGGCGGAAAGGCGTACAACAGACCGCAGCTCCACTCGCGACGAAAAGCGTCGCCGAGCGAGTGCTGCCTTAGAAATTCCAACGCGCAGAGCTGCTGACATTGCGCATTCTCGTCGATGGCGAATAGATCTAGCCAAGGCTCTCCCCACTGCTGAAAGAGACCTTGCGCCACCTCGGAGTTCAGACGCCATTCGTGATCCATCATGCACCGGCGGCTGAGTTCGTCCGCTCTGGCGTTCAGAGAGCCCGCCAGATGTTGAACCACCAGGGTGATGCCCTGGTGTTCCAGCCATGTCCAGAGGCGCAGAGCCTCCTGACAAAGGGTCCACGACCCCACCCCGCCCTGTTTGTTGCAATACCACATGGCGGTGGTGTTGTCCGTGAACACCTGCACGACACTTCCCCGGACAGAGGGAAGGAAGGCTTTCAGTACAAGACAGATCGCTCTCAGCTCCAACAACTTGATGTGGAGGCGAGACTCCGCCGGAGGCCAGAGGCCTCTGATCTCCGCCTCTCCCATATGGCCACCCAATCCCAGGAGGGACGCATCCGTCACTACGACATGCTCCGGTAGGGGTAGGGAGAGGCTCTTGCCCGGGACCCAATCGCGGTCCGTGAACCACCACTGCAACTGCTGTGCAGTGCCCTCCGAGATCAAGACATGGTCGGACAGGTTGCCGTGATGCGGGCCCACTGAAACTTCAGGTCCCACTGCAGAGCCCGCATGCGCCGCCTAGCGTGATGCACTAGTAGGATGCAGGAGGCCATCAGCCCCAGAAGCCGCAACACTAGCCTGACCGAAACCCAGGATAGAGGCCGAAAGATGGGAATCAGGGCCTGTATATCCCGGACCCGCTGCTCCGGGGGATGGACCCGGAACTGCGCCGAATCTAGAACCGCTCCGATGAAGAGGAGCTTCTGAGAGGGGCTCAGGTGTGACTTCGGCACGTTGATGGAAAACCCCAGCAAATGCAGGAGATCCGCCGTAGTCTGGAGGTGGGAGACGACTGCCTGGGGCGAGCCCGCCTTCAACAACCAGTCGTCGAGATAGGGGAAGACTGGAACCCCTGATCTGCGCAGATGAGCTGCGACCACCGCCATCACTTTCGTGAACACCCGAGGGGCACTGGTAAGGCCGAAGGGGAGCACGGTGAACTGAAAGTGCTCCTGACTCACGTGAACCGCAGGTAACGCCGGTGGGCCGGCAGGATGGGGATGTGGAAATATGCGTCCTGCAAGTCCAACGCTACCATCCAGTCTCCAGGGTCTAGGGCAGCTAGAACCTGAGCCAAAGTCAACATTTTGAACCGTTCCTTCCGGAGGAAGGCATTGACGTTCCGGAGGTCCAAGATAGGGCGTAGGCCCCCTTTGCCCTTCTTGGGAACCAGAAAGTAGTGGGAATAACAACCACGACCTACTTCTGGGCTCGGAACGCGCTCGACGGCCCCCTTGGCCAAGAGGGCCGAAACTTCCTCGTGGAGAAGATTCAAATGATCCCCCGAGATACAGTGGTGCTGCGGTGGCATGGCTGGAGGGGTCGTCTCGAAGGGGAGGGAGTAGCCCCTTCGGACGATTTGCAGCACCCACCTGTCCGACGTGATGGAACGCCAGTGGAGCAGGTGATGGTGAACTCTGCCGCCCACTGGCGTGGAATGGGCCTGAAAGCTCGGACTAGGAAGGCTTTGAGGCGGATGCTGCCGGGGTGGATGTGGACTGACCGCGTCGTCCTCCGGTACCGCCTCGGCGGAAACCATGTCCGCGACCGCGTGCAGGCTGGTTCTGCGGCCGGTGGCTAGGCGGACGTGAGGAGGTGCCCCTTCCTTGGCCACGAAAGGAGCGAAAAGCGGAAGTTTGTGGCCGCGGGGCCGAGAGGCCCAAGGACGTGGCCGTAGCCCGGGAGTCCTTGAAGCGAGCCAGCGCACTGTCCGCTTTGTCACCAAAAAGGCGAGCGCCATCAAAAGGCATGTCAATGAGGGTGCTCTGGACACCCCCTGAAAAAGACGTGGACCGCAGCCAGGCGTGACGTCGAAGCGCCACCGTGGTAGAAATCGCCCTACCCAGCGAGTCCGTAGTGTCGAGTCCACATCGGATTGCATGGCGCGCCGCATCTCTCCCATCGGCCAGGGCCGAGGAAAGCCGCGCCCGGGCCTCCTCCGGGTACAGTGGCAGCACGTCCTCCACCGCATCCCACAGAGAGTGGGAATAACGGTCCAAGAGACAGGCGGTGTTCAAAGACCGCAGGCCCACACTGAGCGAAGAGAACAGCTTCTTACCAAACTGTTCCAGTCTCTTGGAATCCCGGTCCGGAGGAGCGGACGGGAAGGAAGATTGGGAGGTAGAGGCCTGGATAACCAGACTCTCGGGGGTGGGGTGTTGGGACAGAAAACTGGGGTCGCCCGGAGCAGGGCGGTGGCACCTGGCAACGTTCCTATCCACAGGAGGGACTGTGGAGGGCTTGGACCAGGTGCCCTGCAGAACATCAGTGAGGGCCTCATTGAATGGCAGCAGAGGCTCAGTGGAGCATGCGGCAGACTGAAGCACCTCAGTGAGGATGTTAGTCCTCACAGCCACGGCAGGCAGCTCAACCCCAAGGGCTTCGGCCGCCTTGCGCAGCACCACAGAAAAAGCTGCACCCTCCTCCGAAGCCACAGTCGGAGGAGAGATGAATCCAGTGTCCGGTGAGGTATCCAACCCACTGGCCTCCCCCAGTTCATCTGCCCAGTCCTGTGCAAGTTGGCTCTGAAGGGCCATAGGGTCATCAGACCCCTCCCAGTCGCCCCCGTCATCCGATTCCTGGTAAACAGGAGGAATGATCGGAGCTGGTCGATAGACAATATGTGTCTCTAGCGGCGTCGGATGCGGCGTCGGGTGGCGCGGCGTCGGATGCGGCGTCGGGTGGCGCCGCATCGGCGTCGGGACCGGACAGGGGCTGAACCGGGGATCGGCGTCGACCGGAGCCGGTGTCGGGGGTGGTATCGGTGTCGGTGCCGGCGGAGGAGGCGTAACGAGGTCGACCGGCGTCGACAGGGGCCCAGGCTTGGGCCCCTCGGGGACCTGCGACGTCGGGGCCGGAGCCTCCAACGGCACCGGGGCCGGAGCCGTCGGCATGGGAGGTCGCCCAGTCGAGTCCGCGGGGCCCGAAGGCGCGCCAGCGGGCGTCGACGGCGGGGCCAGGCTGCTCATGGCCGAGAGGAAGGCACTGACCTCCGCCGGCGTTGCGTCAGTCCCAGGGACCGTCGGGTATGGGGACTTGTGCGGCGCCTGCGGCTCCTGCGGGGCCGCGGGGGTGGAACCACCCCGACCCTCGGCCGAGTCGCGCAACCGGCGAGGGGAGTCCTAAGAGCGGTGTCGCTTCTTGGACTTCTTGGAGTGCCTCAACTTACCCAAAGACTTCGAGCCAGACGAGTGACGATGTCGAGTGCGGCTCCGCGACCGATCCTTGGACCTCCTCCTGGACCGGGATCGAGAGCGACGCGGAGCCGAGTGGCGAAGCTCGAGAAGCTTGTGGGACCGCTCCCGCCTAGCTTTCGAGGTCAGGGCCATACAATCGGAGCACGACGCCACGTCGTGGTCGAGGCCCAAGCAGTACAGGCACCGGCGGTGATGATCGGTCACCGACATCAGTCGGTGACAGTCACGAGAATTGACCAAAAAGAGTCAAAAAAGTTAGTCAAAAATTGACTAAAGGGGTAGCTCTCCCGGATCTGCGCTTACTGGCGCGGAAAAAAGAAGAACTGACGTCAGCACGCGTGGGCGGCGTCTAAGTACTCCGAAGACGTCATTTCGGCACACGACGCTGACGACGGACGCGGAGCCGCAGACGACGCCTAGCGACGCGCAAGGGGTATTGCTGACGAAAAATCTTCCAGATCCAGTCTGACGCCTGGGGATATTCTAAGGTGAGGAATCTAACTAACGTGTTTCTTTCAGATACATTGTATCACAACAATTATTATATTTAGGCTCTCCGCACAAGCAAAAACTTGGAATTCAAGTGATGACGCAGCCTGAGGTTAATCCAGTGAAGATTGAATACATCTTTTGTCGATATGGCAAAGAACGGTGTTTAAGTTAGTGAAAAGTTTTAAAAAGTGTGTCTGATATAAATCAGACAGGGCCTCTTAGACTCACCTGTTACCAAACTCGAGAGGTGTCACATCCTAAAGTGTGTCAAACGAAGCCTAAAAACATCTGTCATCTATAAGCAGGGCAACTGTAATTATGAGATTGTTCAGCCACAGCGATTTTTGTATAATTGAAATTTGCCGCATTTGCCACATAATCCATCATCTGCTGTATGAGCTGCAGATTTTAACAAAAAAAACAGTTTCTAGCTCAAGCGGTTCAAAAGTTTTAAAAAACGCAGGGACAACAAGTTGCAGCACGGTGGAAGGCTTTTTGCAAATGTTGACTAGTTGTCTTTTTGTTGGTTTTTGGAAAATTTCGGTATTAAACTGGTACTAATGAGGTGTACCCCATTCCCAGACAGTGTTAACAAGTGTAACAAGCATTGGCATAGCCAATAGGTCTCGCTTTTGGGACCTTATAAGTATTTAGTTATGCAACTGTTGCATAGTTAAACACTTATAAGGTCCCAAAAGCGAGACCTATTGGCTATGCCAATGCTTGTTACCATTACCAGGGTGATCAGATAGCTCCATGTTAGAGAACACCACGTTTGCATTCCTGGGCATTTTACAGGTCATTGTATTCTGGGAGTTGTAATCTGGGTTCATTTCAATTGGACCAACAAAGCTGATGACAATATTATGTAAGGCAAAGTCCAGCAATGGAAAAGTGGTGTCACACTAGCGTTATACCACCTGGTCACAAGTCACCGTAACCGTAAAGCATAAGGTAACTCAATCTAAAAGCATGCACATGCTGTTGATTTCAAATCCAGGACTGGCAAGAGGTGTCTCACATGATATGGATCCAATTAGAAGCAGCGTGAGAAGACACTCCGGGGGTGGTGGCAGGAATAATGACCATATGTCAAGCATACCTAAGGTTTACCGGATGGCTGCAGTTTACCGACTAGTCCATGTTCTAGTTTTCCTGTTTTGCGGTTTTACATAGCGTGCACTCGCCCTGAAGGTATTGAAGCGCTTTCACTTGAGCACCGCTTATGTTACACACGGACACATTAATTTTGGGAGGCACGGGGAGATTAATCGATTTGTCCAGAATACCAGGATTTTGAGCCGATGTCGGGGCTCGAACCTGGTTCTCCAGCTCCGATGTCAGCAGCTCTGGCCGTTAGGCCATATCCTCTCCAATTGGGGTCTTGGGCTTAAATTGTATAACCATATGCATTCTGGTGAATACAATTCGATAAATAGATCACCCCTTTAGAAGAAAATTCTGGGGCAGGATCAATGACCCCTTGGCATCATGCAGTCTACATGAACTGCGGGGCACAGAGGTTACATTCCCAGTTAGATAGCTGAATGGGTGTCGGAGATCTTGGGCTGATGTGCCAGTTGCAGATTCCCGTGCTAACTCACCTGCTCTGTATATGTATGATCCGCAGTTAGGATGCTCGGGCGGTTAGCCCGGTTGCTGCGGAGTTCGTCTTCAGGATTTCATCTGCTTGCCTTGGGTAAGTGTAAAGCCCAAAGTCTATGTGAGTCAATGAAGCTGCAGCTTTCAGCCCAGCGCGACCCCCTCCCCTGCTTGTCCCAGATGTGGATTGGGGGGGTTGCACTACGGCAGCCCCCCCGGTGGCTTCCATATCGGCACAGCAGGGTGGACATGAGGTGGGCTGTTTTTCCATTCAGCGCTCCTGCGTCGAATGGGATGATGGGTGATGAGGGCTCACCTCTGTAATTGATGCTCTGTAGTGAGTAATGACATCCCTTTGCGAGGTGGGTGAGGGGGGTAAATTATAGCCAGGCTGGTGCTGGGGGGGTTAAAGGTCACGGGGCCTGGGATTCTTCGTAGGGGGGGTTCTTTCTCTTGACTGCACATCCACAGAGGGGTTAGAGAAAAGGGGGCACAGAGATAATCTCGTGCACCTCCGAGGGATAAGTGTGTGTGGGTGAGGGGTGCTGCGAGCTGGAAGGAATCAGAGTTTTTTTGGGCAGAGTGTGGGAGCGATCTCAGACGTGGTCAATCACTCTGGCAGGTCAAATCAGACTAACAGGCAGGCACGTTGAAAGCGAATAAGCTCCATGGACCACATTATATTTATTTATTGCAAATTTATATAGCGTGAACTCTGTATTGGAGCGCTTTACATGAGCACCCCCGTGTAATGCCAGCTGCTGCAACAGGGGGAGGGACGGAGTGTGAGGAGAGAGAGCAGAGGAGGAAAGAGCAACAGAGAACCAGTCTGCCAAGTAGGTGCGAACGTTAGATTGTAAGGATGAAAGGGTTGGTTAGGTGTGGTCCAAAGAAGAATTAGAGGGTATGTTTCACTTGTGCGGCCGCTAAAGTGAAAGTAATCATTTTGCGGGCACTTTGATGTTCGCAGTGGCCGCGCGGCTCACTGAGAACATCAAAGCGCCCGCGAAATGTACACGCAGGCTTCCAAATGGTGCGTGCGCCCGGCGCACATGCACTGTAGTTGGGGGCCTGAAAAGCACTGGTTTGCACTTCCAAATCCCCGTTTTCTATAGCTCTCGCCAGAGCAGCGCTAAAGCTCTGGCTCAGGCGAGACCTAAAAAGTACAAAATAATGATGCAATACTGTTAAAAAAATTTACTGCATTACTCCACATAATTGGCCTTTTCTTGCCGCATAATTCACTCAACCCTGCTGCATAATTTGACCATCTCCTGCCGCATAATTCCAGTGGCCCGGTCCAAAAGGCAAAAGCGTTTTTTCAATTACTTCAAACGTGTGTCTGATAAAGAGCAGATGAGGCATTTTAGACTCACCGGAAGGCCAAGTGTGTCTCAGCCCGGGCTGCTGCAGCTATTGAGCTGCTGTGGGCTCGGCAGGGCAGTGTTTGGAGTCTTATCTCCAGCATGCCCAAGTTTTTCACAGGTCTTTATAGACCATTTGCATATTCACATACAGTGCTTTAAATGGGGAAAAATAAGTGCAGGTACTCATCAAATTGAGCTAGGGGGCGGGGCAAGGGGTGGAGCTGAGGGCAGGGCGTGATTATGTGGAAATGTGGATTTTCCTGATCAGTTATGTCCCCTATCTTGGACCCCAACGGTTCTATATGCATGTTACAAGTACATGTATGTTCCCTCCAGTTCCAGTTTCTAAGACGCAAACATATGTGTGTCTACCGTCGACATGTTCTCTGTCAGATCCGCCATCACAGGGCTGGATATTCGATTCCTAAGTATGAAAGGCCACCGACTTTATATGGCTAAGTTACTTCATTTTTACAGTTCAGGCAAGTAGGCCCGATTCTGTCCTCAAGCCTTTCCCTGCTCTCTGTCTCTGACAGCTTCAGCTTGAGCTCGCATCTGTATCCATGAACTTTGCCCTACTCCCTGTGCAGCTAACGGTGCCTGCCTCGGCCAGTTTTCGCCTGTCTGCCAAGAAGTTGTATTTCACCTTCGAATTATCTATTTTGCTCTTCAGCCGATGCATTCCTGTCCAGTGATTTAGGTAAACATTTCCTTTAGCTCACAAGCAAAGGACTCAGCCTTTCCGTCCTCCTGCAAGTGATTCATAGCCCTGTTGCCATGGAAAGTTTTCTATCCCTCGCATCTCATATAGACACTTAGACGCTTGTACACGCACACAGTCAGTATAGAATAGATTCTGTCCGAGAGTCTCTTCCTTGTGGATAACATAGTTCTTTAAACATAGGATGTTAGATATGATTTGGGATTAGGTTGACTTGACCCCCAGACTTCTCGTCTCCACATGTAGAGCTAAATGTCAAGTCCCCTTCACCCCCTAGTTGCACGTCAATTACACGTCATGCTGCCGCGCGCGCATCTATGCCAAGTATTATCTTATAGATCCACCTATGTCTGATAATTCTAACCAATCATGTTTCTTTTATTCCTTATTACGCCTAGTTTCGATTACGTACCTGTTTTGTCACTTTTCTTATCAAATGTTACGCCTTCTACATTCGTTTCATTGTAATGCAGTTATTATAAAAATGCATGTCTATCAATAAAGTATTGTACTTCACTTCCTGAACCCTCGTGGTGACGGAACCTGAAGGCCGCGACTCGAGTCGGCCATTTTGAATGGAATAAAGCCCATTAGAAAACCTCTTATACCACGGATTCTGCCTCTTGTTATTTTGAGCTATTTTACTTTATTTAAGATCCCGTATGAAATTCAGTCCGGTATTTTTATTTACCACATAATGGCGCCCGAACAGGGACACTTTCTCATCTCACGCGCCGGCGGTGCGTTGCAGGCCCGGTCTCCTGCCACAGCTGGACGGACCATAAACGCGTACCAGCAGGATTTCCTGTAAGCTCCCTCCGGTCAAGCGGGGGCGACTGAGGCTGCGATCAACCCAGACGAGGCGGTGAGAAGTGCGAAGTATCCCGACCAGAGCCTAGCTGAGAGAGCAAGATCCGAGGTATACTGAGGCCCACCAGGTTTTCCGAAATCCCGACGTCCAGAGGGTCCGCTGTCCGCAGTTATCGAGTCCTGTCCATTCTCTGAGGCCTTCCGTTTCAAGGAGCTACTCGGTGAGTACCATCGCCGGGGAGGCGTGTTGACGCGCACATAGGTTGTGCCGGTCAAGACGGATTTGGGTACACAAATCCGGTCTGCACTGTTTAGCAGTGTATATGTACTGTTTAGCAGTATATCAAGTATTCCGAAGTATTCAGTTATTGTCAAGAATTCAGCGTGGTGATTAGTTAGGCAGACTGTCATCATTGTCGATCATTGTTATAATGTTTAATGTTTAATGTTTAAAGTATTCAGAAATGTCTTGCATATTGTGGTATGAATGATTGTTCATTTGTTCACTGTTCATTATTGTGTTTTTTCGTATTAAGTAAGTTCAAGAGTAAGTATCAGATCAGTTGTCAATATGCCGCTCTTCTCGAAGTTAAGACAGATTACTACCAGAAAAGGGGTGCTTGAAGAAGCAGTTCCTATTCCTCCTAGGGACACTCCAGGACATTTTATGTACCATAAACATGGCTTAGATGCCATATTGTTTCTTGATCTATGGGTAGATTATACCAAGGGATTACCGGAAAGTCAAAGGTGGCCCGCAGCGGGAACCTGGGATGCAGAGTGCATCATGAAAGTGGAGGAAGAGTTATGGAAAAGAAAGGTCAGACAATCACAGAAAGACGCTGTTGAGTTATGGCGTAAAGAATCTCATAGACGTACAGAAAAAGCACGTAGACAAGAAGAGAGGAGTAAAGAAAGTTCAAATAAAGTTCAAGAAAATCTATTAATTGAGGAAGGTATCCGAGTGAAATCAGAACAAGTAAATAGACAAAGAAATGCTCTTATGAATGGTATGTATCCCCTTCTAGCCGAAGGACTACCTAAGGCTGTTACAGAGATGCCAAAAGACTTGCCACCCCCATTATTTCCAATTAAGGTACATCCAAAAGGGCATCCCAGAACCGCAGAAGATGTTTTTCTTTCCTCATATCTAGACGATGCAGCCCCCGAGTATGCTAACGCCGCACCACATAGACCGTCTGGCGGAGGGGTTCAACGTCAGGATCAGGTATCTGTCCCCGTGCAACAGCAAGTTCCGACACAAGCGTCGGCAAGCACATCTGTTTCCGCATCTGTCTCCGCAGTCGACTCTACAGAGGTATCGACACCCATAGTTGCTGTGTCACGTTCAACGAATCCATTCACACCCGACGCCCCAGATGGGGCCACGGGAGGTGCTAGCAGTACCTTTACACCACCCAGAATAAATAAACTTGTTTTTCAAGAGTCAGCGCATTCACGTACACCTAAATTCGTAAGTGAACGTACGCTTAAGGAACTCCTTGTAAATTGTAGATATGACCCAGTGGTTGGTAAAGAGGACGAAATGGTCCTGGCATCATTACGTATCAGGCGAGCCGCAGAGTATTTAGCAAGGTTACCAGGAATGACTACGCATCTAGATAACATATATCATTTTGTTCAAACAGGACGAGATCCAGGATGTATTAACAGAGCTATGGAATTCCAGAAAGTAGAGATACAGGGGGAACTGTTACGTTTCCTCATAAACTGTGTAATCAGAAATCAAGATCGTCCGGGGGTAGACCCGAATGCAATGCTTATTCTTACAAGATGGAGTCAGAATATATCAGAAGGGAGACACGATAAGCAAAATTGTATAATAGCCATGTGCCGAAAAATACGTAAAGAAATAGAGCGTATTCATGAAGAAAGATTGGGAACAGACGAGTTTGAGCAAGATGAAGTGTCCGAATCAGGGAATTCCGCAAGACAGTCAGAGACCATAGCCTATGTAGGCAGAGGAAGATCCTGTGAAAATACTAGATGTTTTTCTGATCCCATACACTCTGTATGTCCAAATAATAGCAGAACGTATCCGACGCCTGTAATAAATCTGAAATCTCCTGAACATTCGTTTCAAGCCGCAGATAAAATACTACGAGAACGAAGAGGTTACCACCTCCTCGATTCCATGGATGAGCAAGAATTAGCCAGATCAGCCGTTCACTGGATTGACAGTCCTGAAAAATACGGTGAGGAGACCGTAGCACACACGTTTTTTAATCTCAGTATAGATGAACAACGTTTAGCTGGAATCTATATGATTCAGCAACTCCTCATATTATATAAGGGCCAACATGCTGACCCTGGTCCTTTACCTGATATATTAACGGAACTACTCACGAACAGATGGAGAGGTTCTAGTAACAAGCTAATTAAAGAGATATTAGTGTCACGTAAGCAGTATGTCCTTTTTGTAAGTCCGGATCCTCTCTCGCTGCCCCGCAGAGAAAGAGCGCCGTACTATATGGATAGACAAAATCCCCTACGAGAAGTGCACCCAATAAAAGGCGAAGACAATGAGTTTCACCGTGTATTTGTTTACACACCCATATCAAAAATGGAATTATTAGAAATGAAAAAAGTAGTACCTAGTCATGACAAAGACCCAGCGGGTTTCCACCGAGAAATTAAAGACATGTTACTGATGGGAGAGTACACCTTTCCTGATATTATGACGATATTAAAGGTGCTTTTGCCTGCTGGCATTTATGAAAAACTGAAAGAAAAAGAGTGGGAAGTGGGAGACCAAAAGATAGACTGGACAGCATTAGCAGAGGAAGAAAGGGGCCGAACTGCAGGTTCAGGGCTCGGGGATAAAGTTAAACTGTTACCAGGTTTACTAGTACAGGTACTGCCACGTTTATTAACTACAAAAAAGGAAGATTGGGGTGCAATCACAGCCTGTAAACAAAAGCAAGATGAAGACACAAGCGATTATTATGCTCGATTTGAAAAATGTTTTGGTATAAATAGTGGTATAAAAGCAAGTAGTGACTCATATCCACATTTATTTGTGACAAAATTAGTGGAAAATGCATTGCCTCCAGTAAAGAATAGAATATTGAAATTCGAGAGTACCTGGCAAAGTAACACTCCGTCGCAAATGCTACAAATGTTACAGTATCATCACAATAGAATTAGGGATGAACAAGAACACGAGCATAGACGCATGAAGGATACAAAAATGAAAATGCTAGTTTCTCAGACAGTACCAGCAGATGGTCACAAAAAGGGTGTGACACATTCTGGTGATTCTGCAGTTCCTGTAAAAGGAACCTGCAATTACTGTAAACAACTAGGCCATTATGTACATGATTGTCCAGTCCTGAAACGTAATATAGCTACAGGTATTGCAAAAGAGAGACCACGATTAGTTAGACAAGATCAGAATGAACAAGGAGCTATGCAGCATGGACAGTCCATGCCAGTTCAGCAACAGTCCATGCCAGCCTCACAGCAACCCATACAGTTTGTGCCAGCTGCACCACTGTTGCCTGCTACTGCCACACAAACCACAACACGACAAATGTATCAGACTGCACAGTATGAATACCCTGAGTATCAGCGTTACGCATGAACCAGCCTAGAGAGGGAAGTTGACTTACCGCTTATCGAGATTCCTGTAGATCAAGAAGGACCTTATGTACATAGTGAATTATTAGGTCAAAATAGAAAATTCTTACTCGATACAGGGGCAAGTCGAACAACAATAAAACGTAGTGAAGTTCCAGGGGCACCCCTCTCAGGCTCTCAAAATGTTTCCCTTGGTTTTTCGGGAAAACCTATTGTTAATGAAGTATCACAGCCTCTACCACTTACGATAGGACCTTTGACACGAACTACAGATTTATTGCTTACTAAATCATGCCCAGAAAATCTGTTAGGAATTAAGACTCTGAAAGCACTAGGAGCCATAATATGTTGTTCTCCGGAAGGAGTAAGGTTGTTTTTGCGTGATTTTAAAGGTCACTATGTGTCTAGAGACATGGATCCCCGACTACAGACTTTACCAGTACATCTATGGGCACAAGGCCCTACGGATGTTGGCTGCATGAACATTACACCCTATCGAGTTACATTGAAAGCAGGAGTGGTACTACCACGAATGCGACAATACAAGTTACCGCATGATGCTGTAGTGGCTTTGCTGAAAATCATTGATGAGCTGATTGCCCAGGGAGTAGTTGTAGAAACAGACTCCAATGTATGTAATTCACCGATAATTCCGATTCTTAAACGAACTGATCCTACTGCTCCGCCAGTATACCGATTGGTTATTGATTTGCGTGAACTAAACAAGTGTATTGTACCACAATTCCCTGTGGTCCCTGATATATCATCATTGTTGACAGCAATTGATTCCGAAGCAACATTCTTTACTGTAATTGATCTCAAGAATGCCTTTTTCAGCGTCCCAATAGATCCGGAAAGCCAATATTTGTTCGGATTCAGTTTAAATGGGCGCAGCTTTAAATTCTCACGCGCTCCCCAAGGATTCACAGAAAGCCCCAGCATCTACAGCCAAGCATTGAAACGAGAACTTGACAGTATCCACATGCCAGTCAATACTGCACTGCTTCAATATGTCGATGATCTGCTGATCACCGCGAGAAGCGAGTCAGAATGTGAAAAAGCTTCTCTGACAGTTTTACATTTCCTAGCCGACAAGGGGCACAAGGTGTCCCCTTCTAAGCTGCAATTCTGTGTTCAGCGAGTTATTTATCTTGGTCACTCGCTGTCCAAGGAGGGAAGGCAGCTTACACCAGATCGCATCCAGTTAATTGCTAACATGTCAATACCCCAGACACAAAAGGAGGTGCGAGCTTTCATAGGCCTCACTTCATATTGTAGGCAGTGGATCCCTCAGTACGCATTTCTAGCAAAACCACTCATTCAGTTAACCACACAGGAGGCAGCCACATCGACTGTTCTCCCTTGGACTCAGGAACATACACAAGCTTTTGAAAGCCTAAAGGAAGCTTTATGTCAAGCACCTGTTTTAGCAACACCATGTTATAGCAAACATTTTACACTCTTTGTTACAGAACGCGAAGGTACTGCCTTGTCAGTACTCACTCAGGATCAAGCAGGATCACGCAAGCCATGTGCTTATTTTTCCAGTACATTAGATCCCGTAGCTCAGGCTTTGCCTGCATGCCTGAAATCAGTGGCAGCGACAGCTTTAGCAATCAGACAAAGCGATGCCATAGTATTAGGACACCCATTGACAGTTCAAGTACCACATGCAGTAGAGGTTCTTGTGAACCGAACACAAACACAACACTTGACCATAGCAAGACTTACCGGTTATGAACTGACATTGTTTCAACCACACATAGAGATCCGACGGTGTAATACATTGAATCCTGCTACACTATTACCTGTAATTGGAACAGACCCACTAGCTCATGATTGTGTTGAAATCATTGAAATAAAGACGAAACCTAGACAAGACTTGACAGACGTTCCATTGTTAGATCCAGACCTGACGTTGTATGTAGACGGATCATGCATGAGAGCAAGTACAGGAGATTTAGTGGCCGCGTATGCAGTCACAACAGACACTGAAGTTATTGAGACAAATTGTATAGATACTTTGTCAGCCCAAGCAGCAGAACTTATTGCCCTAACACAAGCCTGTATTCAAGCCACATATAAGAAAGTTAATATATACACTGACTCACGTTATGCATTCGGAGTTGTACACGACTTCGGCGTGCTGTGGCGAGAGAGAGGTTATTTAACCTCCCATGGTGCCCACATTCAGCACGGACCCCTCATTCATGCTTTGTTAGACGCAATACATCTACCCACTGCTATATCGATTATGAAATGTAAAGCACACACGAAGGTTACTGATACCATTTCTCAAGGCAATGATTTAGCTGACAGAACAGCTAAACAGACTGCTCAGAATCGCACATTAGACATGACAAAGCCAATAGTTCAGACACCAACACAGTGTATGACAATTAAGGATCCCACACTTGACGTAATTGACATACAGACACATGCCACAGCAGAAGAAATAAAGAAGTGGACTGAACTAGGAGGGATCCAGACAGATCAAGGATGGATGACGAAGGAGAAATCTGTATGGTTTCTCCCTGATTCCATGGTTCAAGCCATTATAGCTACAGTTCACAGTCCAGCACATTTAGGAGAAAAGGCTATGCTAGACAGCATTCAGCACATTTGGTTCAACAAACATTTACGAGCAGCAGCTAAACAAAAAGTTCGTACCTGTATGATATGTTGTCAGTTTAATCCAGGAAAGAGTGTTCCCGTAGAGCAGGGTGGATTTCAGCCTCCTGACCATCCTTTTGAAGTCCTCCAGATGGATTATATTCAGATGGAACGTTGTCGAGGATTCAAATATGTTCTCGTAGTTGTCTGCGCTCTCTCCCGTTGGACAGAGGCGTATCCCGTATCAGATTACACTGCCCCGACTACTGCCAAGCAGCTAGTTCGAGAATTCTTCCCACGGTACGGTTTACCACGTGTTGTATATTCAGATAACGGTCAGCCTTTCTCATCCGAATTAATGAAACATGTCTCACTCTTGTTGGGATATCAGTGGAAATTCCACTGTGTCCGACACCCCGAGGCAGCAGGTCTCGTAGAAAGACATAACCAGACACTGAAAATCAGACTGTCCAAAATATGTAGAGAGAAAGGTGTCGACTGGATAGTAGCATTACCAGTTGCACTCTTTTACATGAGAATGGTAGCACACTCTAGAACAGGGCTATCCCCGTATGAGGTGATCTTCGGTAGACCGCCGAATATGTGGGGGACGCCTATACCACGTAAAATAACTGACATTGACTGTAACATGCTGACAGATTACTTGGCTTCCTTGATGTCTGCACTACAATCTTCTCGTTCACAGGTAGCTGCAGCCTTTCCCGACAACACTGAGGCGAAACCCCATGACGTTGTTCCGGGTAATCTTGTCTTTGTGAGAAATTTCGACAGGAAAAATCAACTGGAGCCCAGGTGGAAAGCACCCAAGTTGGTCCTGTTGACCACAAGAACAGCCGTGAAGATCGAGGGACGCAAAGGGTGGATTCATTCAAATCACATAAAAAAATTTCATGGACTACCTTCAGATATAGACACTGTGCCCTGCACTCCCTCACAGACTGATTCAAAACTTCCTTTTGTTGAACAGAATGACTCTCAGTGCTATAAATTAAAGCTTAGGCCCAAACAGTCGAGCAATTTGATTGTTTAAGTCCTCTCCAAGGTGAAGCGGTTGAATTGTCTCCGACATGTATCCCTTGGACCTGAGTAGAGAAAATACCCGAGAAAATTAAACGACAGGCGTATTGTAAATCACTGCGTAGCTACTGTATGAGGACATTATTAATTTTGTTTTTATTGAGTATTTTAGTAATTATTACGAGTGTGATTTTGCACATATATCATCCTATCTCTAGACATGTTTATAATGTTGCTGCAGAACATTCTTTTAGTGACCTACCGCCACATGAATTATCTTATAGACTTGCGCTGCGCAATAACACCTTCATTAGTATGTTACATCATTCCCATCAGACTAGTAATGCGACCAATTGTTGGGTGTGTGGCCGACTTCCTCCCTATCAGAATAACAAAGGAGTTCTGCCTTTCTTTCCACATCCATTCACACACAATGGCTCCTGTGGAGCATGGTTTAGTTTATTAAATTCCATAGACCCAGATACAGCAGTTTATCAACAACATTGGATATGGGGAAATCTGAATCTAGTTTTATTCAAAGTCTGTCACCCTAATAAGGAGGGTCACCCCAGTAGAACAGGAACTGATTTAGAAAATGAAGTGTATAAATTAGGTAATTTTACGCCTAATCTTATGATTTTGAATGTCAAATCCGAAGTTGAACTAATTCTGCCCACTATGTCAGTATTTCCAGTAAAGGGTGAATTATGTGTGAGAAAAGTTGGTTCCATACATATGGGCCATAGTAAATGTGTTACTACAGTAGAATATAGTGATCAAGGCAAATCTTCATTTAGAGCTTCTCGCCATTCTTACTTCATATGTGGTCAGACGGCATATATGCGTCTGCCTCTAGATTGGGATGGTACCTGTTACATAGCATTCCTTTTGCCACCTGTTTTCCTAGCTCCCCCTGATTATTATCGAAATGTTCATTTAGCACACAATAGAGAGCGAAGAGATCTCCCAGTTGTCGATTATACTGAGACAGCATGGGACAAGTATGTAGATTTCAATAAAGGTATCTTTCCCTATATAGGTACAATATCAAATAGTAAGCTGATACGCAGACTCACCAAGACTCTTGAAGCTGTAGTAAACGAGACTATAGCCGCCCTAGGCAATCTGACAGAGGAACAATCAGTGATGAGAATTGTTGTTCTCCAGAATCGTCTTGTCCTTGACGTCATCCTGGCCGATAGGGGCGGAGCTTGCAGGGTCATCGGATCCAGCTGCTGCATATTCATACCAGAAAATTCGCCATCTGTATATAAAGCTATAACACGCCTTCATAAGATTGTAAGCCAGATACACGAAAATCCAGGCACTTGGACGTGGTCCGGGTGGTTTTGGAGTGTGATATCAGCCTGGGGATGGAGAGTTTTATCCTTCCTAGGTATTGGCCTTCTTATGCTCTTCAGTTGTTGTTTATGCCTGCAAAGTGGACCAGCGATTTGTGGTCTGTGTGCCACATCATGCATTCCATATCACAGGTCTCGTTCAGAATGCCGGAAGGAAGAAGAAATGATGCTCCATGAGCAAATCAATGGAATGATGAAGATTGATGTCTCGTGAAGGGCAAGAAGGGGACAAGGAGGGAATGTGGAAATGTGGATTTTCCTGATCAGTTATGTCCCCTATCTTGGACCCCAACGGTTCTATATGCATGTTACAAGTACATGTATGTTCCCTCCAGTTCCAGTTTCTAAGACGCAAACATATGTGTGTCTACCGTCGACATGTTCTCTGTCAGATCCGCCATCACAGGGCTGGATATTCGATTCCTAAGTATGAAAGGCCACCGACTTTATATGGCTAAGTTACTTCATTTTTACAGTTCAGGCAAGTAGGCCCGATTCTGTCCTCAAGCCTTTCCCTGCTCTCTGTCTCTGACAGCTTCAGCTTGAGCTCGCATCTGTATCCATGAACTTTGCCCTACTCCCTGTGCAGCTAACGGTGCCTGCCTCGGCCAGTTTTCGCCTGTCTGCCAAGAAGTTGTATTTCACCTTCGAATTATCTATTTTGCTCTTCAGCCGATGCATTCCTGTCCAGTGATTTAGGTAAACATTTCCTTTAGCTCACAAGCAAAGGACTCAGCCTTTCCGTCCTCCTGCAAGTGATTCATAGCCCTGTTGCCATGGAAAGTTTTCTATCCCTCGCATCTCATATAGACACTTAGACGCTTGTACACGCACACAGTCAGTATAGAATAGATTCTGTCCGAGAGTCTCTTCCTTGTGGATAACATAGTTCTTTAAACATAGGATGTTAGATATGATTTGGGATTAGGTTGACTTGACCCCCAGACTTCTCGTCTCCACATGTAGAGCTAAATGTCAAGTCCCCTTCACCCCCTAGTTGCACGTCAATTACACGTCATGCTGCCGCGCGCGCATCTATGCCAAGTATTATCTTATAGATCCACCTATGTCTGATAATTCTAACCAATCATGTTTCTTTTATTCCTTATTACGCCTAGTTTCGATTACGTACCTGTTTTGTCACTTTTCTTATCAAATGTTACGCCTTCTACATTCGTTTCATTGTAATGCAGTTATTATAAAAATGCATGTCTATCAATAAAGTATTGTACTTCACTTCCTGAACCCTCGTGGTGACGGAACCTGAAGGCCGCGACTCGAGTCGGCCATTTTGAATGGAATAAAGCCCATTAGAAAACCTCTTATACCACGGATTCTGCCTCTTGTTATTTTGAGCTATTTTACTTTATTTAAGATCCCGTATGAAATTCAGTCCGGTATTTTTATTTACCACAATTATATAAAGACACTGCTTCCATCTATCAAGTAATCATTTTGCAGTTGAATTACACTGATCAATAGTCTCAAATTGCCTGCATGTGCAAATTACCTCTGCATATGTGGGCATGGCATATGTAGACAATTAATAACCTGTCTCCTACTCTGCCCCTTTCAACTGTGTAAGCTGCCAATTGCATTTAGAAGGACATGTTAGTTACAGCAGTTTCAGCACACACCAAAACACATGATAAATGTATGAACATAAAGAGGTTAACTCCTCACAAAAAATTAAATGAAGGCCAAAAATGTGTAATGCTTTAGTTTCTGCGTCTTTTTTTATATTTGCAGCTTCTGTTCTTATTTGTTTTATTAGGTACAGCATTCATACATTCTCTTGCCCATGAGCACGCGCTCACATGCATGCACAAGAACAAGCAGACATGCACACACAAAACACTCCTCACATTTTCTTTAAAGTACCTTTACATACTGTCCCGATGCTCTCTCTGATCGCTTCCGCACTCACACACAAAAGCAGACATTCACTGGCACAAAAGGCTCACAACAGAATTAAAGACGTTGTTTGCAATTCCTCCCTCCCACGGCTTTCTTCTTTCAGACTCAGCCAGTTGTCTGTCAGTGCCTATGCAATTCAAACCTGTGATTTACAGTGCAGGGTCTGATCGGACCCTCGTCACTCATAGCGTAATACTGAGCTTGCTCCCCTGCCACACTAACAAAATGTAATGAGCCGCTGCTGAATGATTCAGCAGCGGCTCGGCACAGGGTTACGGTGGCACTTTGGCTGAGAGGGGCGTTCAGACAGCCTCATCCTCAGCAGCACATGTACCACTGAGCCTACCAGTCATGAGTACCGGTACACTCCGTGGCAATGAAATAGTGCCGGTACTCAGGAGGTTAAAAATTAAAAGTGCCGTTACTCAGTACCGGTGAGTACCGGCCCATTTAAAGCACTGTTCACATACCTTTGTAAACTGTTTAACAAGGCTTAGTATTTTTTCTGGTTCCAGTACCTCCTGGGCCCCCACTCTGCCAATTCCTTACTTTTGGATTTTACTTTTACTGCCGTAGCGTGGGAATGCAGTTTATGAAAAGAAATATAAAGCAGGGATGCCAAAAGAAAAATACCAGCCATTTGTTGTTTAAAGAGCCTGCAAACGCCTCTTCTTGACACTAAATTGGGTTATAAATAAAATCATATGTATTCATTTGTAATGTGACTTTTCTGTCTTTTTTCCCCTTGATTATCAGTCATGGATCATTCAGGCAGTGCTAGAACACACATTAAAATTAACACCGGGCGCAGTACTCCGCTTCACCCACGGAGTGTACGTAGCGCTGCCTGCTTCGCGGTTTACGAAGTAGGCGTAGCAGGCAGCGCTACGCACACGCCAGGGCGAAGCAGAGCTGCCTGCCGCCCGCCTCCCGCCCGCCCTCATTTTAAAATAAGGTAAATTATGATAAAAAATAAGATAAAATGCCTTACCTGCAGTGCGGCGTCCCGGGGCTCCCTCTTCCTCGTTGACGGCAACTTCTTTTCACAAATGCGCATGCGCGGACGCCCGCTCATTTCTCACGAGAATGCACGGGAATTTTCGAACTGCAGAGGTTCCTTCTCACTGGCCTGGGGGAGGATGACATCCCTGTCGTGATAGTTCAGGAGTTTGGCGATGATTGGCCGAGGACGGACCCCACCGGCGGCTTCTGGACCAGGGCCCGATGCGCCCGATCCACCACGAAGCAGCGGGACAGCGATTCAGACGGGAGCCAGCCCTCCAGCCACTGGGAGAGGAAGCGCTCCATGTTGTTCCCCTCGCAGCCCTCCGGAAACCCCACAAAGCGCAAGTTATTCATGCGGGCACGCCCTTCTGCGTCCTCGACCCTGCCCGCCAGGCCCCGCTGGGTCGACTCCAGGGCCGCAACCTGCTTCCTCAGCGTCGCAACCTCGTCCTCCACACTCGACACCCTGGTTTCAGTCTCTGTAATTGCGGCCACCGCGTTTCGCAGATCCTGGCGCAGCAACATCACGTACGAACCAACTGCCCCAATCTTGGCATCCAGCATGTCTCGGGATTGCGTTATGGCTGCTAGGAGGGCTGCATTGTCCGGCGCCACCACCGAGGGGCCCCACGCGACCGTCCCCGCCAGGCCCGGGCCCGTGTATTTATCAATTCGCCCCTGCTTCGCCGCACCTCTACCAGGTTTGTCTCTGGTCATTGTCGCAGCCCTAAACTCCAAGGCCACGGCCGTGCAAGATCCAGCGGGCCCGACGGTTGATCTTCTCCCCCCCTTGCGTAGCTACCTCCAGGATAATGCCCCTGTTACCAGTCCTCTGCCCCAGTCGTCAAGGAGGAACCACGGGGGTCGGGGCCCAGCCGATCCACTGGCACCCAGCCCGCGTCGGACCAGGCCCGATCTCTGCCAAGAGGGGCCAGGCGCTGCCTCTCCAATACTGTCCCGGGGCAGACGCGACGTTCACTACAACCCAGCCGGCCAAATCAGTCGTGTCCCGTCGTCTCCGGGGTCCAGCAGGCTGCAGCCCTCACCAACTGGGCCGGACGGCCGCCCGGCAGCCTCCGTCGCTCCCCACCAGGGACCTCAGCCCCCGTGACCCGAATCGGCCGCCGAACCCCCAAAATCTCTGGCTCATCCTGGGGGGGGAGGCGGGGGGGGGGGGAAACCGAGCACAGCACACTGAGGACCGGGGCGCCACCCCAACTCAGGGCCGGGACACTCACCACACCTCGCTGTCACGTGGGCCCCTCCGGGCCGGGATGCCCCAGGATGCCTCCGCCGGACCCCTCCAATCTGGGCCAAGTCCTCGTCCCCAAGGCGCCGCTCCACCTCCAGCCTCACAGCGTCGCCGTCCGGTCGCCGCCTGCACAGGGCGCCTCGCCGCCACAGCCTCTCTCAGGCAGGCCCAGCCCCGCCTCTTCGCTCATGCGAGGCCGCGTCTCCCAGCGCCGTTACAGGCCGAAACCGCCACTCGGCCACCCCCCGGCTCGCGGAGGGCCCAGGCCGTCTGGAGCGCTCCAGATGCCGCCGCTACTCGTCACCCGTCACTGCCCACTGGCAGGGCACCTCAGCTCCGGGGGCAAGGATATTAAAGACGGATAAATGATGTGGGCGGGAGCCAGCTTAAGGCGCGTCCGCCATCTTGGCTCACCAAGCCACGCCCCCCCCTATGTCTTGTTTTTGATAAGAACTCGATTTTTTTATTTCAGAGTAACAAACTTAGAATAAAGTGCTCCTATTGGTGTGATGGCGCTGTGAAAGTGATTAAGTGAATGAATAGTGTGCAAGTGCTATACAAAATCCAAGTATATACATGTGACTGATAATGACATTTGGATGCAAAAACAAACACTTCCAATGGGAGTGTTGAAATCCTAAATCAATTTAAAAACAGTCCACTGTAGTAATTGTAGATCTTTTGACCCACAGTACACAATTACTTAGAGAAGAGTCATCATCAGGACAGAAAATATACCCGATAATAAAAGAATCATGTGTCAATCAAAATGCAAATTAGTAGTATAGAATACCAGCAGACTCTGGCATAAGATCCCACAATCAGACATGTGTGTGTCAATCTTTTAGGGAAACATCATCATGGCTCGCATGCTATTTATCAAGCTGCAACGAAATGTATTGGGTTCAGTCACCTATATGTCTTCGTTGATTTATTCATGTTTCTAGGGTGTAAATTTACCGGCTAAGGTAAGTAAATAACACTATTGGAAGATCCGTGTGATTAGGTTATGTCTCTAAAAGGTGATCAGTCGTGGTGTCACCGGAATCTGTTGGAAGAGTCAACCGTGTGAAGAACTATATTACAAACTCTAACGGTGAAGGGCAGCCAGATGGAATATGTACATTCAGAGGTACTCACACCATGTGTATCCGGCACCTATATATTCATTCATTCAATTCAAGGCCTTATGTTTGGCCCACAAAGCTTTGTGGAATTCTGGTCCCCCCATGCTTCAGTCTTTGATTACCCCCTATCAACCCTCTAGAACCCTCCGTTCCAGTTCTGCTTTCCTTGCCACCCCCCCTAAAAGTCCGAAGATCTAGATGGGGCGGGCGTTCGTTCTCTCTAAATGTCTCCAATCTTTGGAACACCCTACCTCCCATTCTTCGGGGAGAACCTAATCTGCTGACATTCCGGAAACTGCTCAAGACCCAGCTTTTCCTCTCAGCACGCTAGTGTAGCCCCCCTCGCTCATATCTCTCCGCTCCGCCAAGCGCTAGGAGGCCTCAGGGTAGCTATGCGTTATACAAATATAATTTCATTCATTCATTCATTCATTTAAATTCAGCGTGCTTGACACTGCTTCATTTCAACTGTGGCCACTAATCAAGCATGTAAAGTGGGGATGCTATGGGGAGACATAAGTATGTCGGTGGCTTGTTATGGGAACGTATTGAAACATTGTATCACAACAATTATTATATTTAGGCTCTCCGCACAAGCAAAAACTTGGAATTCAAGTGATGACGCAGCCTGAGGTTCATCCAGTGAAGATTTAATACATCTTTTGTCGATATGGCAAAGAACGGTGTTTAAGTTAGTGAAAAGTTTTAAAAAGTGTGTCTGATATAAATCAGACAGGGCCTCTTAGACTCACCTGTTACCAAACTCGAGAGGTGTCACATCCTAAAGTGTGTCAAACGAAGCCTAAAAACATCTGTCATCTATAAGCAGGGCAACTGTAATTATGAGATTGTTCAGCCGCAGCGATTTTTTGTATAATTGAAATTTGCCGCATTTGCCACATAATCCATCATCTGCTGTATGAGCTGCAGATGTTAACAAAAAAAACTGTTTCTAGCTCAAACAGTTCAAAAGTTTTAAAAAACGCAGGGACAACAAGTTGCAGCACGGTGGAAGGCTTTTTGCAAATGTTGACTAGTTGTCTTTTTGTTGGTTTTTGGAATATTTCGGTATTAAACTGGCACTAATGAGGTGTACCCAATTCCCAGACAGTGTTAACAAGTGTAACAAGCATTGGCATAGCCAATAGGTCTCGCTTTTGGGACCTTATAAGTATTTAGTTATGCAACTGTTGCATAATTAAACACTTATAAGGTCCCAAAAGCGAGACCTATTGGCTATGCCAATGCTTGTTACCATTACCAGGGTGATCAGATAGCTCCATGTTAGAGAACACCACGTTTGTATTCCTGGGCATTTTACAGGTCATTGTATTCTGGGAGTTGTAGTCTGGGTTCATTTCAATTGGACCAACACAGCTGATGACAATATTATGTAAGGCAAAGTCCAGCAATGCAAAAGTGGTGTCACACTAGCGTTATACCACCTGGTCACAAGTCACCGTAACCGTAAAGCATAAGGTAACTCAATCTAAAAGCATGCACATGCTGTTGATTTCAAATCCAGGACTGGCAAGAGGTGTCTCACATGATATGGATCCAATTAGAAGCAGCGTGAGAAGACACTCCGGGGGTGGTGGCAGGAATAATGACCATATGTCAAGCATACCTAAGGTTTACTGGATGGCTGCAGTTTACCGACTAGTCCATGTTCTAGTTTTTCTGTTTTGCGGTTTTACATAGCGTGCACTCGCCCTGAAGGTATTGAAGCGCTTTTACTTGAGCGCCACTTATGTTACACACGGACACATTAATTTTGGGAGGCACGGGGAGATTAATCGATTTGTCCAGAATACCAGGATTTTGAGCCAACGTCGGGGCTCGAACCTGGTTCCCCAGCACCGATGTCAGCAGCTCTGGCCGTTAGGCCATATCCTCTCCAATTGGGGTCTTGGGCTTAAATTGTATAACCATATGCATTCTGGTGAATACAATTCGATAAATAGATCACCCCTTTAGAAGAAAATTCTGGGGCAGGATCAATGACCCCTTGGCATCATGCAGTCTACATGAACTGCGGGGCACAGAGGTTACATTCCCAGTTAGATAGCTGAATGGGTGTCGGAGATCTTGGGCTGATGTGCCAGTTGCAGATTCCCGTGCTAACTCACCTGCTCTGTATATGTATGATCCGCAGTTAGGATGCTCGGGCGGTTTGCCCGGTTGCTGCGGAGTTCGTCTTCAGGAATTCATCTGCTTGCCTTGGGTAAGTGTAAAGCCCAAAGTCGATGTGAGTCAATGAAGCTGCAGCTTCCAGCCCAGCGCGACCCCCTTCCCTGCTTGTCCCAGATGTGGATTGGGGGGGTTGCACTACGGCAGCCCCCCCGGTGGCTTCCATATCGGCACAGCAGGGTGGACATGAGGTGGGCTGTTTTTCCATTCAGCGCTCCTGCGTCGAATGGGATGATGGGTGATGAGGGCTCACCTCTGTAATTGATGCTCTGTAGTGAGTAATGACATCCCTTTGCGAGGTGGGTGAGGGGGGTAAATTATAGCCAGGCTGGTGCTGGGGGGGTTAAAGGTCACGGGGCCTGGGATTCTTCGTAGGGGGGGTTCTTTCTCTTGACTGCACATCCACAGAGGGGTTAGAGAAAAGTGGGCACAGAGATAATCTCGTGCACCTCCGAGGGATAAGTGTGTGTGGGTGAGGGGTGCTGCGAGCTGGAAGGAATCAGAGTTTTTTTGGGCAGAGTGTGGGAGCGATCTCAGACGTGGTCAATCACTCTGGCAGGTCAAATCAGACTAACAGGCAGGCACGTTGAAAGCGAATAAGCTCCATGGACCACATTATATTTATTTATTGCAAATTTATATAGCGCAAACTCTGTATTGGAGCGCTTTACATGAGCACCCCCGTGTAATGCCAGCTGCTGCAACAGGGGGAGGGACGGAGTGTGAGGAGAGAGAGCAGAGGAGGAAAGAGCAACAGAGAACCAGTCTGCCAAGTAGGTGCGAACGTTAGATTGTAAGGATGAAAGGGTTGGTTAGGTGTGGTCCAAAGAAGAATTAGAGGGTATGTTTCACTTGTGCGGCCGCTAAAGTGAAAGTAATCATTTCGCGGGCACTTTGATGTTCGCAGTGGCCGCGCGGCTCACTGAGAACATCAAAGCGCCCGCGAAATGTACACGCAGGCTTCCAAATGGTGCGTGCGCCCGGCGCACATGCACTGTAGTTGGGGGCCTGAAAAGCACTGGTTTGCACTTCCAAATCCCCGTTTTCTATAGCTCTCGCCAGAGCAGCGCTAAAGCTCTGGCTCAGGCGAGACCTAAAAAGTACAAAATAATGATGCAATACTGTTAAAAAAATTTACTGCATTACTCCACATAATTGGCCTTTTCTTGCCGCATAATTCACTCAACCCTGCTGCATAATTTGACCATCTCCTGCCGCATAATTCCAGTGGCCCGGTCCAAAAGGCAAAAGCGTTTTTTCAATTACTTCAAACGTGTGTCTGATAAAGAGCAGATGAGGCATTTTAGACTCACCGGAAGGCCAAGTGTGTCTCAGCCCGGGCTGCTGCAGCTATTGAGCTGCTGTGGGCTCGGCAGGGCAGTGTTTGGAGTCTTATCTCCAGCATGCCCAAGTTTTTCACAGGTCTTTATAGACCATTTGCATATTCACATACAGTGCTTTAAATGGGGAAAAATAAGTGCAGGTACTCATCAAATTGAGCTAGGGGGCGGGGCAAGGGGTGGAGCTGAGGGCAGGGCGTGATTATATAAAGACACTGCTTCCATCTATCAAGTAATCATTTTGCAGTTGAATTACACTGATCAATAGTCTCAAATTGCCTGCATGTGCAAATTACCTCTGCATATGTGGGCATGGCATATGTAGACAATTAATAACCTGTCTCCTACTCTGCCCCTTTCAACTGTGTAAGCTGCCAATTGCATTTAGAAGGACATGTTAGTTACAGCAGTTTCAGCACACACCAAAACACATGATAAATGTATGAACATAAAGAGGTTAACTCCTCACAAAAAATTAAATGAAGGCCAAAAATGTGTAATGCTTTAGTTTCTGCGTCTTTTTTTATATTTGCAGCTTCTGTTCTTATTTGTTTTATTAGGTACAGCATTCATACATTCTCTTGCCCATGAGCACGCGCTCACATGCATGCACAAGAACAAGCAGACATGCACACACAAAACACTCCTCACATTTTCTTTAAAGTACCTTTACATACTGTCCCGATGCTCTCTCTGATCGCTTCCGCACTCACACACAAAAGCAGACATTCACTGGCACAAAAGGCTCACAACAGAATTAAAGACGTTGTTTGCAATTCCTCCCTCCCACGGCTTTCTTCTTTCAGACTCAGCCAGTTGTCTGTCAGTGCCTATGCAATTCAAACCTGTGATTTACAGTGCAGGGTCTGATCGGACCCTCGTCACTCATAGCGTAATACTGAGCTTGCTCCCCTGCCACACTAACAAAATGTAATGAGCCGCTGCTGAATGATTCAGCAGCGGCTCGGCACAGGGTTACGGTGGCACTTTGGCTGAGAGGGGCGTTCAGACAGCCTCATCCTCAGCAGCACATGTACCACTGAGCCTACCAGTCATGAGTACCGGTACACTCCGTGGCAATGAAATAGTGCCGGTACTCAGGAGGTTAAAAATTAAAAGTGCCGTTACTCAGTACCGGTGAGTACCGGCCCATTTAAAGCACTGTTCACATACCTTTGTAAACTGTTTAACAAGGCTTAGTATTTTTTCTGGTTCCAGTACCTCCTGGGCCCCCACTCTGCCAATTCCTTACTTTTGGATTTTACTTTTACTGCCGTAGCGTGGGAATGCAGTTTATGAAAAGAAATATAAAGCAGGGATGCCAAAAGAAAAATACCAGCCATTTGTTGTTTAAAGAGCCTGCAAACGCCTCTTCTTGACACTAAATTGGGTTATAAATAAAATCATATGTATTCATTTGTAATGTGACTTTTCTGTCTTTTTTCCCCTTGATTATCAGTCATGGATCATTCAGGCAGTGCTAGAACACACATTAAAATTAACACCGGGCGCAGTACTCCGCTTCACCCACGGAGTGTACGTAGCGCTGCCTGCTTCGCGGTTTACGAAGTAGGCGTAGCAGGCAGCGCTACGCACACGCCAGGGCGAAGCAGAGCTGCCTGCCGCCCGCCTCCCGCCCGCCCTCATTTTAAAATAAGGTAAATTATGATAAAAAATAAGATAAAATGCCTTACCTGCAGTGCGGCGTCCCGGGGCTCCCTCTTCCTCGTTGACGGCAACTTCTTTTCACAAATGCGCATGCGCGGACGCCCGCTCATTTCTCACGAGAATGCACGGGAATTTTCGAACTGCAGAGGTTCCTTCTCACTGGCCTGGGGGAGGATGACATCCCTGTCGTGATAGTTCAGGAGTTTGGCGATGATTGGCCGAGGACGGACCCCACCGGCGGCTTCTGGACCAGGGCCCGATGCGCCCGATCCACCACGAAGCAGCGGGACAGCGATTCAGACGGGAGCCAGCCCTCCAGCCACTGGGAGAGGAAGCGCTCCATGTTGTTCCCCTCGCAGCCCTCCGGAAACCCCACAAAGCGCAAGTTATTCATGCGGGCACGCCCTTCTGCGTCCTCGACCCTGCCCGCCAGGCCCCGCTGGGTCGACTCCAGGGCCGCAACCTGCTTCCTCAGCGTCGCAACCTCGTCCTCCACACTCGACACCCTGGTTTCAGTCTCTGTAATTGCGGCCACCGCGTTTCGCAGATCCTGGCGCAGCAACATCACGTACGAACCAACTGCCCCAATCTTGGCATCCAGCATGTCTCGGGATTGCGTTATGGCTGCTAGGAGGGCTGCATTGTCCGGCGCCACCACCGAGGGGCCCCACGCGACCGTCCCCGCCAGGCCCGGGCCCGTGTATTTATCAATTCGCCCCTGCTTCGCCGCACCTCTACCAGGTTTGTCTCTGGTCATTGTCGCAGCCCTAAACTCCAAGGCCACGGCCGTGCAAGATCCAGCGGGCCCGACGGTTGATCTTCTCCCCCCCTTGCGTAGCTACCTCCAGGATAATGCCCCTGTTACCAGTCCTCTGCCCCAGTCGTCAAGGAGGAACCACGGGGGTCGGGGCCCAGCCGATCCACTGGCACCCAGCCCGCGTCGGACCAGGCCCGATCTCTGCCAAGAGGGCCCAGGCGCTGCCTCTCCAATACTGTCCCGGGGCAGACGCGACGTTCACTACAACCCAGCCGGCCAAATCAGTCGTGTCCCGTCGTCTCCGGGGTCCAGCAGGCTGCAGCCCTCACCAACTGGGCCGGACGGCCGCCCGGCAGCCTCCGTCGCTCCCCACCAGGGACCTCAGCCCCCGTGACCCGAATCGGCCGCCGAACCCCCAAAATCTCTGGCTCATCCTGGGGGGGGAGGCGGGGGGGGGGGAAACCGAGCACAGCACACTGAGGACCGGGGCGCCACCCCAACTCAGGGCCGGGACACTCACCACACCTCGCTGTCACGTGGGCCCCTCCGGGCCGGGATGCCCCAGGATGCCTCCGCCGGACCCCTCCAATCTGGGCCAAGTCCTCGTCCCCAAGGCGCCGCTCCACCTCCAGCCTCACAGCGTCGCCGTCCGGTCGCCGCCTGCACAGGGCGCCTCGCCGCCACAGCCTCTCTCAGGCAGGCCCAGCCCCGCCTCTTCGCTCATGCGAGGCCGCGTCTCCCAGCGCCGTTACAGGCCGAAACCGCCACTCGGCCACCCCCCGGCTCGCGGAGGGCCCAGGCCGTCTGGAGCGCTCCAGATGCCGCCGCTACTCGTCACCCGTCACTGCCCACTGGCAGGGCACCTCAGCTCCGGGGGCAAGGATATTAAAGACGGATAAATGATGTGGGCGGGAGCCAGCTTAAGGCGCGTCCGCCATCTTGGCTCACCAAGCCACGCCCCCCCCTATGTCTTGTTTTTGATAAGAACTCGATTTTTTTATTTCAGAGTAACAAACTTAGAATAAAGTGCTCCTATTGGTGTGATGGCGCTGTGAAAGTGATTAAGTGAATGAATAGTGTGCAAGTGCTATACAAAATCCAAGTATATACATGTGACTGATAATGACATTTGGATGCAAAAACAAACACTTCCAATGGGAGTGTTGAAATCCTAAATCAATTTAAAAACAGTCCACTGTAGTAATTGTAGATCTTTTGACCCACAGTACACAATTACTTAGAGAAGAGTCATCATCAGGACAGAAAATATACCCGATAATAAAAGAATCATGTGTCAATCAAAATGCAAATTAGTAGTATAGAATACCAGCAGACTCTGGCATAAGATCCCACAATCAGACATGTGTGTGTCAATCTTTTAGGGAAACATCATCATGGCTCGCATGCTATTTATCAAGCTGCAACGAAATGTATTGGGTTCAGTCACCTATATGTCTTCGTTGATTTATTCATGTTTCTAGGGTGTAAATTTACCGGCTAAGGTAAGTAAATAACACTATTGGAAGATCCGTGTGATTAGGTTATGTCTCTAAAAGGTGATCAGTCGTGGTGTCACCGGAATCTGTTGGAAGAGTCAACCGTGTGAAGAACTATATTACAAACTCTAACGGTGAAGGGCAGCCAGATGGAATATGTACATTCAGAGGTACTCACACCATGTGTATCCGGCACCTATATATTCATTCATTCAATTCAAGGCCTTATGTTTGGCCCACAAAGCTTTGTGGAATTCTGGTCCCCCCATGCTTCAGTCTTTGATTACCCCCTATCAACCCTCTAGAACCCTCCGTTCCAGTTCTGCTTTCCTTGCCACCCCCCCTAAAAGTCCGAAGATCTAGATGGGGCGGGCGTTCGTTCTCTCTAAATGTCTCCAATCTTTGGAACACCCTACCTCCCATTCTTCGGGGAGAACCTAATCTGCTGACATTCCGGAAACTGCTCAAGACCCAGCTTTTCCTCTCAGCACGCTAGTGTAGCCCCCCTCGCTCATATCTCTCCGCTCCGCCAAGCGCTAGGAGGCCTCAGGGTAGCTATGCGTTATACAAATATAATTTCATTCATTCATTCATTCATTTAAATTCAGCGTGCTTGACACTGCTTCATTTCAACTGTGGCCACTAATCAAGCATGTAAAGTGGGGATGCTATGGGGAGACATAAGTATGTCGGTGGCTTGTTATGGGAACGTATTGAAACATTGTATCACAACAATTATTATATTTAGGCTCTCCGCACAAGCAAAAACTTGGAATTCAAGTGATGACGCAGCCTGAGGTTCATCCAGTGAAGATTGAATACATCTTTTGTCGATATGGCAAAGAACGGTGTTTAAGTTAGTGAAAAGTTTTAAAAAGTGTGTCTGATATAAATCAGACAGGGCCTCTTAGACTCACCTGTTACCAAACTCGAGAGGTGTCACATCCTAAAGTGTGTCAAACGAAGCCTAAAAACATCTGTCATCTATAAGCAGGGCAACTGTAATTATGAGATTGTTCAGCCGCAGCGATTTTTTGTATAATTGAAATTTGCCGCATTTGCCACATAATCCATCATCTGCTGTATGAGCTGCAGATGTTAACAAAAAAAACTGTTTCTAGCTCAAACAGTTCAAAAGTTTTAAAAAACGCAGGGACAACAAGTTGCAGCACGGTGGAAGGCTTTTTGCAAATGTTGACTAGTTGTCTTTTTGTTGGTTTTTGGAATATTTCGGTATTAAACTGGCACTAATGAGGTGTACCCAATTCCCAGACAGTGTTAACAAGTGTAACAAGCATTGGCATAGCCAATAGGTCTCGCTTTTGGGACCTTATAAGTATTTAGTTATGCAACTGTTGCATAATTAAACACTTATAAGGTCCCAAAAGCGAGACCTATTGGCTATGCCAATGCTTGTTACCATTACCAGGGTGATCAGATAGCTCCATGTTAGAGAACACCACGTTTGTATTCCTGGGCATTTTACAGGTCATTGTATTCTGGGAGTTGTAGTCTGGGTTCATTTCAATTGGACCAACACAGCTGATGACAATATTATGTAAGGCAAAGTCCAGCAATGCAAAAGTGGTGTCACACTAGCGTTATACCACCTGGTCACAAGTCACCGTAACCGTAAAGCATAAGGTAACTCAATCTAAAAGCATGCACATGCTGTTGATTTCAAATCCAGGACTGGCAAGAGGTGTCTCACATGATATGGATCCAATTAGAAGCAGCGTGAGAAGACACTCCGGGGGTGGTGGCAGGAATAATGACCATATGTCAAGCATACCTAAGGTTTACTGGATGGCTGCAGTTTACCGACTAGTCCATGTTCTAGTTTTTCTGTTTTGCGGTTTTACATAGCGTGCACTCGCCCTGAAGGTATTGAAGCGCTTTTACTTGAGCGCCACTTATGTTACACACGGACACATTAATTTTGGGAGGCACGGGGAGATTAATCGATTTGTCCAGAATACCAGGATTTTGAGCCAACGTCGGGGCTCGAACCTGGTTCCCCAGCACCGATGTCAGCAGCTCTGGCCGTTAGGCCATATCCTCTCCAATTGGGGTCTTGGGCTTAAATTGTATAACCATATGCATTCTGGTGAATACAATTCGATAAATAGATCACCCCTTTAGAAGAAAATTCTGGGGCAGGATCAATGACCCCTTGGCATCATGCAGTCTACATGAACTGCGGGGCACAGAGGTTACATTCCCAGTTAGATAGCTGAATGGGTGTCGGAGATCTTGGGCTGATGTGCCAGTTGCAGATTCCCGTGCTAACTCACCTGCTCTGTATATGTATGATCCGCAGTTAGGATGCTCGGGCGGTTTGCCCGGTTGCTGCGGAGTTCGTCTTCAGGAATTCATCTGCTTGCCTTGGGTAAGTGTAAAGCCCAAAGTCGATGTGAGTCAATGAAGCTGCAGCTTCCAGCCCAGCGCGACCCCCTCCCCTGCTTGTCCCAGATGTGGATTGGGGGGGTTGCACTACGGCAGCCCCCCCCGGTGGCTTCCATATCGGCACAGCAGGGTGGACATGAGGTGGGCTGTTTTTCCATTCAGCGCTCCTGCGTCGAATGGGATGATGGGTGATGAGGGCTCACCTCTGTAATTGATGCTCTGTAGTGAGTAATGACATCCCTTTGCGAGGTGGGTAAATTATAGCCAGGCTGGTGCTGGGGGGGTTAAAGGTCACGGGGCCTGGGATTCTTCGTAGGTGGGGTTCTTTCTCTTGACTGCACATCCACAGAGGGGTTAGAGAAAAGGGGGCACAGAGATAATCTCGTGCACCTCCGAGGGATAAGTGTGTGTGGGTGAGGGGTGATGCGAGCTGGAAGGAATCAGAGTTTTTTTTAGCAGAGTGTGGGAGCGATCTCAGACGTGGTCAATCACTCTGGCAGGTCAAATCAGACGAACAGGCAGGCACGTTGAAAGCGAAAAGCTCCATGGACCACATTATATTTATTTATTGCAAATTTATATAGCGCAAACTCTGTATTGGAGCGCTTTACATGAGCACCCCCGTGTAATGCCAGCTGCTGCAACAGGGGGAGGGGGAGGCATAATTTGACCATCTCCTGCCGCATAATTCCAGTGGCCCGGTCCAAAAGGCAAAAGCGTTTTTTCAATTACTTCAAACGTATGTCTGATAAAGAGCAGATGAGGCATTTTAGACTCACGGGAAGGCCAAGTGTGTCTCAGCCCGGGCTGCTGCAGCTCTTGAGCTGCTGTGGGCTCGGCAGGGCAGTGTTTGGAGTCTTATCTCCAGCATGCCCAAGTTTTTCACAGGTCTTTAAAGACCATTTGCATATTCACATACAGTGCTTTAAATGGGGAAAAATAAGTGCAGGTACTCATCAAATTGAGCTAGGGGGCGGGGCAAGGGGTGGAGCTGAGGGCAGGGCGTGATTATATAAAGACACTACTGCCATCTGTCAAGTAATCATTTCGCAGTTGAATTACACTTATCAATAGTCTCAAATTGCCTGCATGTGCAAATTACCTCTGCATATGTGGGCATGGCATATCTAGACAATTAATAAACTGTCTCCTACTCTGCCCCTTTCAACTGTGTAAGCTGCCATTTGCATTTAGAAGGACAAGTTAGTTACAGCAGTTTCAGCACACACCAAAACACATGATAAATGTATGAACATAAAGAGGTTAACTCCTCACAAAAAATTAAATGAAGGCCAAAAATGTGTAATGCTTTAGTTTCTGCGTCTTTTTTTATATTTGCAGCTTCCGTTCTTATTTGTTTTATTAGGTACAGCATTCATACATTCTCTTGCCCATGAGCACGCGCTCACATGCATGCACAAGAACAAGCAGACATGCACACACAAAACACTCCTCACATTTTCTTTAAAGTACCTTTACATACTGTCCCGATGCTCTCTCTGATCGCTTCCGCACTCACACACAAAAGCAGACATTCACTGGCACAAAAGGCTCACAACAGAATTAAAGACGTTGTTTGCAATTCCTCCCTCCCACGGCTTTCTTCTTTCAGACTCAGCCAGTTGTCTGTCAGTGCCTACGCAATTCAAACCTGTGATTTACAGTGCAGGGTCTGATCGGACCCTCGTCACTCATAGCGTAATACTGAGCTTGCTCCCCTGCCACACTAACAAAATGTAATGAGCCGCTGCTGAATGATTCAGCAGCGGCTCGGCACAGGGTTACGGTGGCACTTTGGCTGAGAGGGGCGTTCAGACAGCCTCATCCTCAGCAGCACATGTACCACTGAGCCTACCAGTCATGAGTACCGGTACGCTCCGTGGCAATGAAATAGTGCCGGTACTCAGGAGGTTAAAAATTAAAAGTGCCGGTACTCAGTACCGGTGAGTACCGGCCCATTTAAAGCACTGTTCACATACCTTTGTAAACTGTTTAACAAGGCTTAGTATTTTTTCTGGTTCCAGTACCTCCTGGGCCCCCACTCTGCCAATTCCTTACTTTTGGATTTTACTTTTACTACCGTAGCGTGGGAATGCAGTTTATGAAAAGAAATATAAAGCAGGGATGCCAAAAGAAAAATACCAGCCATTTGTTGTTTAAAGAGCCTGCAAAGGCCTCTTCTTGACACTAAATTGGGTTATAAATAAAATCATATGTATTCATTTGTAATGTGACTTTTCTGTCTTTTTTCCCCTTGATTATCAGTCATGGATCATTCAGGCAGTGCTAGAATACACATTAAAATTAACCCCGGGCGTAGTACTCCGCTTTGCCCACGGAGTGTACGTAGCGCTGCCTGCTTCGCGGTTTACGAAGTAGGCGTAGCAGGCAGCGCTACGCACACGCCAGGGCGAAGCAGAGCTGCCTGCCGCCCGCCCTCATTTTAAAATAAGGTGAATTATGATAAAAAATAAGATAAAATGTCTTACCTGCAGTGCGGCGTCCCAGGGCTCCCTCTTCCTCGTTGACGGCAACTTCTTTTCACAAATGCGCATGCGCGGACGCTCGCGCATTTCTCACGAGGAGGGCGGGCGGGAGGCGGGCAGCGTGTAGTGGGGCTACACGGAACGCGCGAGTGTGCGTAGATTTGGCCACACTATGCGAAGCTCCATGTAGCCCCACTACGCCCAGGGTTAATTAAAATGCTCTCTGTTTATATTTGCTGTTCCAAGTATGCACAGATAAGTGCTAAAAATAGGCTTTAGGTGACTGCTAATTTTTGTAATGTCTGGGACATCAAAATAATGAGCTGGCAACCCTATTCACACGACTTAAAGTTTGGTGTAGGATGAGCACAATGTTTATTTCCTCCACCCTCGATCCCTGAACAGGGCTGGACTGGGAACGCAAACCGGCCTTGGAAATTGAGTCGGACCGGCCGCGGGGGAGGGCTGTGGGCCGGAGGGTGCACATGGAAAACACAGCACTGCTGCAAAACCAGCCTCCCGTACCAAAATCCGCCCCACTGGTTCATAAACTGGCCCCCACCCTGCCGGCCGACCGAGAAAATGCCAGGGGCCAGTCTGGCCATGTCTCTGAATAACGCCATAATAGCAATAGTTTAACTGATTATGGGCAAATCACTTATTGTCCCCGTGCCTGAATGTGTAACGTAACCTTCGGGTCGAGTTCGCGCTATATAAATCTGCAATAAAAAAAAAAAGTTTAACTTATATCTGAAACCCTACGCCAGCCCTCAATAACATGAGTTATTTCAAGTGTCTGGGAATGCACCCTGTATTCAGACAACTCACTCATTCTCGCCCTTCATTTTCACACTCAGCCTGCACTCACAGTGATCACAATGCACTCACACTGATCACCATACACTCTCACCATTCACCCTGCACTCACAATGAACACACAGCACTTATGCAACTCGCCATGAACTCACACCATTCTCCCCCACTTACCCTGCGGTCACATGAGCACACCGCACACTCTGCACTCACAGTGATCACTTTTCACTCACAATGCACTTACGCTGTTCACCCTGTACCTGCAGTCACACAAGCACATTACTCACCCTGCACTCATGGACACTTCACTCACATGTCCCCCTCACTGCTCACTCTGCAATCTCACTCAAACAAGCCCATCAGTAACCATACATTAATTTGTCCCATGCTGCACTTACATCTTGTTAGAAGGTGGTTCTGACACTATGGGCCACCCGGATTTTTCGCATTTTGAGCACCTTATTGTGGAGCTTTTACTGTGGGGGAGCCTCATAAGTTGGGACTCACCCACAGTGAACTCAGGATGGAAGAGACATGCCAGGGAAAGTCAGTGTGTTTCACTGTGTTTTCACTTCCTTATTCCCCTATGGGAATGTGGAGCCAGGGGCTAGTTTCACTTTAATTAGGCCTACAGATTCCAGACACGCACTTAAGTCCACTGTAGCAAATGTGAAAAGAAGTATTCTGCAGAGTCCAAAGTCATATTTGTACTGCTTTTGGGTCATCCAGAACTGTCATATTCCTCTGAGCCAGCCAGGACCAGACCCAGGCTGAGGGCTGACCTCAGCTGGATGGATTGATAACCTTTCTTCCACAAGCTAGGGCCTCCTCTCCACGAAAGGAAGATGGGAGGAGCTGCAGGCCAATCCATCAACTGCTGTCGCTGGGTGCCAGGCATACTCTACACAATCCTGCCTCTCTTACCCCATAAGTCATTGGGATTTCCCAATGCCTTGTTGTGTTATAGCTGGGTGCCAGGCACCAGGCTGCACCAAGGAGGGAAGGCAGCGTGGAAGGAGTTGGGTTTCAGAGGCCATGTGGCCAGAGACACTGGACGACGCCATTTTGAACAAACCCAGAGGCTGGACAAGAAGGAGGGAGCAGGGGCAGGAAAGTGATGTGTCGCTGTTTGATAGGACCAACAGGGACTTCCTGCCAGCCCCCTACTCAACTTTTAAAAAGTGCTTGCACAGGAAGAAAAGGTCTCTCTGGAGTGTGGTCGGCTGAGGCTGAAGGTGCTGGAGACTGGCGCAATGGGCAGTTGGAAGGAGAGACCCCCTGACTGCCCCCAGGACCCTAACAGCACCAGAAGAAGAGCCCAGGACCGGTGCGCAGGAGCAGTGGCCTCTGCGCAGGGAGAAGAGGGGCCCAGAACCAGAGCCAGGCAAAGGGCTGGCGCAGGGAGCCAGTGAAGACCGTTCCCTGCAAAAGGCACCCCCTTGGAGACCCGGAGGAGGAAGGAGAGTGCGCCCAGTGGCTGGGGGGCGCCACCAGGAGCAAGAGAACGCGAAAATGGAGAAGATCGAACCCCTGGGGGCTGAGATATGCCCCCCAGAAGGTACAAGACCTTTGACCTTTGATGGGACCGACGACGAAGCACGTGGGGCTCCGCCGCCGGTCTGGCAACTGCCCCCGGGGTGGGTCAGTTCCTGGGGGCTGCCCCCCAAGGAAGAAAAGTCGGGGTGCGCCGTCGCACACCCCGTGAAGGTACCCCCGCGGGGTGCCAAGAGCCCACCCTGGCCCCCGCCGAAAACGGTGGAGGGGGAACGCCGTCGCACTCCCTATGAAGATGGCCGTAGGCAGGGGGCCAGGAGCCCACCCTGGCCCCCACTGATACGGAGTGAGGGGGAGCGCCGTCACGCCCACCCGAAGATGTTCGGGGGCCCGGGACCCCATCCCCGAGCACCGAGTGTGGAGGAGGTGGGGGGAAGTGCCGTTGCACTCCCCCCGAAGAACCGCTCCGTCGGGAAGGCTGCGTGTCTGCCTGCTGGAGCGGGCAGACGAGAAGAGTCGTGCCGGCTCCCGCGGCAGCACGCAAGGGTGCTGGCCGTGCGGGGAGCCAGTGGGGGCAGCCAGGGGTGGGCTCCCCGGGCTGCCCTCCCTCAAGGAGGCATGCGGGGGTCCCGGGTGGGACCGGGCCCCAGAAAACAGAAGGAGCGGCCGGGGGTGGGCTCCCCGAGTCGCCTCGCAGCACCTGGGGGTCCGGGTGGGACCGGGCCCCCCACCAAAGGGAGAAGAAGCGGCGAAGCCGCCAGCATCGCCAGCGCGGTTCTCCCTGGCACAGCGGGAGAGCCGCTCATCTAATATTCACAGGAAGGAGCTCTAAGCGCCCCATAATGCCTTGCAAGGCATGGGGAGAACATCGTTTTTGGCGCCTGGTGGCCCCCAGAGGAGGGGGTCACCCTCATGAGTGGAAGACAGTGCATGGGGCTGCAGGAGAACCGTCCCCCCATAAGTTTCATGGGGCACCTGAAAGAATAACCCCTCAAGGGCTCAGCCAGCGTCTATCACCTTCTGGGCTGGAACTTATGTTCTGCAGCTGAGGGTGTCCTACGAAGTGCATCACGGAGGAAAGGGCTGAGTTGGGGATGTCTGGAGAAGGGCATCCCCTGGAGGTGAAGTGGTGTAACTGCAACGAAATGCATTTACTAATAGTTATTTCTTTCAGAGGGACTGAAGTTCATTTGTGTAACGTGATGTGCTGGTGTAAGGTGATGTCATAAGCCAAGTGGGGTTATGTTGTCAGACAGTCCTGCTAGGGTGTCTGGCTGTATATGCGTAAACCTGTGGGTTCATCTGTGATGCCTTTAGAGGCTGTAATTGCAATGCATTCAAATGATCAACCAAGGTGATGAGTACTGTCATTCTAAAGTGTGTGTAAACATGGATTCTTGCTGCTGCGCTTAGGTGAAGACCCCAGACTGCTAGCCCTTAAGATATAGAGGTGCATACTTTATGGTCAGTAGGAGATGCTCAGTCAGGGTCATGTGTCACCAAGGCAGGTTTACCCCTTTTTAATGCTTGTTGAGGTAATGGGGTGGGTCGCCACTGGGATGGTGCCAGTGCGCAGGGCCCTCGCTCCAGGTTATGTTCAACTAACTGCATTGGGGGCAAGTTGATGTGCATACATGGGAGTGGTGGTACTAGACCCCACCCTCCTGCGGGAGGGGTGGAGATGTTATGCAATGTCACAAAGTAATTCCAAAAGCTTATGTATATTTGTAAATTGGTGCATAGTATTGCGTGGTGTGTGTGTTTAATAAATGTACTCTTACTTTTATAAAGCAAAGTACAGACTGGACAATCAATTATTGAGTGTTATTTTTGTGCACCTGCAAATGGCGATTACTAGCCCACACCACCTCCCTTGAGTAAGCCTCAGACTGCTCTGCAACGCTACCCTCTGAGAGTCAGGCGCTACAATTGGGTGTTTGGTTCCCAGTGAAGGACAAATGTAGTCATGTTATTTATGCAGGCCTCACAGATGCTGCCTCGTTTTCCAACACATCTGCACCTAAAATCATATGGTCACCCCACTCACCCTGTAGTAACTCCTCTCACCCTACTCTCACACTGTCACATCGCTCACCATGCACTCACATGGGCACTCCTGTCACCCACACAGCGCAGAGGGTTAATATGCCTGCTACAAAGAAAGTGCACCATGCAGATCACAGAACTGAGTGTGAGTAAACTATGAGTAGACCTATAAAAAAATGAAATGTTTGTTAGAAAGGGGCTATAGAGAGATGAAGAGCAATGCTGGCAAATGGTAGTGAGGGAATTCATGGAGAAGGAGGAAATGGGGGAGAGGTGCCAAAAAAGACTGTTGCACCATGCACGACCAGTGCTAGGGCCTGCCCTGACTGGGAGTCTTAGCCCCCCTCACCCCCCTGAAGTTTGGATCTAGTGACGCCACTTCTCACAGGTATATAAACCACTATCTGCAGAGTAGTGAAACTGTGGAAAAGAAAAGAAATCTGTCTTTCCATGATTGAAGATAACTGGGAAGTAAGCTGCACCTGCCGTACTTAAAATAGAATGCATCGTGCCCTGGCCAGAGCTTTTTTTGTGCGGGTGTACGTTGAGTGAAAACCTGATGTATTTCTCGTCAAGCGTTCAGGTAGTAATGTGCATACGTTTGGAATGGTCTGAGTGGCGTTGTCTGAATCATTAGAAACCGTGTGTGTCTATATTTTCTCAATATTTGAATTATCGAACCAGGAGACTACAGCTAATTAATGGAGGTCTGAGAAATACATCATGAAGTTAAAAGAAAAATTAAAAATTATTTTTCACACAAGGGGATGTATCAAAATGGAAAAAATACCATCCCTGAGACAGGGCACAAGTCCTAAACAAGCATTTTCAATGCCATAGGTCTCGCATTTATAAGAGTTTGAGCTATTGGCATTGTAAATGACAATGCCTTTTATTTATGTGATGTTTTTAAAACAGATAAATAAAAGTCATTGTCATTTACAATGCCAATAGCTTAAACTCAAGCAAATGCGAGACCTATTGCATTGCGTATGCATTTGTGCTATAATTTCTTTTTTTAAGCGGTAGGAGAGAGCGTGTCCTGCCTGCTGCTGTTTGAGAAATAGTGCTCAGAGGCTGAAATTAAAGCCTACCAAGTAACAACACTCATAACAGGGGGTGTCGCCATTGGATGTTACAAAATGAGACAAGGCGGTACTAAGGAGGGACTACTAAGCCTATTGACCAATGAACAGCCATAGTGTACAGTGGACAATGACACAAGTCAATGAAAAATATGGGCAGAGAGTGGGTGGGGCTCAAGTCCCTACCCAAACACAGCATGCTTCGCAAAGCAGCGCATATGCTGCCTAGGCTCGACCTAAAACATATGTACATTTTCTTGCGAGAAAGAAATGTATTTGTTCAAGATCAAGTATACCAAAATATGGGCATTCAGTGGATTGCTCATCTCCTCACAAACCTCTTGGTCCCAGTCTTTGTACTGAGCCCACCACCTCAATACAGTACCATACTTCGCCTCTCCTCCGGGCTGTTTGCATCCTGTGCTCTATATTTATGTTCAGTGTAAATATTGATTGTTGTGTAATGTTCTATATCTTTTGTAAAGCACTCTAACACCTCTGGGCAATGTCTGAAGAAAGAAAGAAAGAAAGAGAGAGAAAGAAAGAAAGAAAGATTGTTTTGGCCAAGATCACATAGTTCAGCCAAGCATTGGAGCCGGGACTGGAACCCCGTTTTCTCGACTCTACTCAATGCTCAGAGAAATCTGACCCATTTGTGGAAAAAAAGGAAGAGGAGCTGGTGGGCTGAAAGCATCAGCAATGCAGTTAGATGAAACTCAGAGGAGACGCCGGGGCACAAATCAATGTTTATACAAATTAACGGTAAATGATTTAGCTGCGATTGCCAGTCTGTGTACCTGGTGGTGGGCACTTATGTTTAGAAGAAAAAAAAACTTTTCTCACCAGTTACAAAGTGAGTGGCAAACTTCTGCAAGTGCAATAAAGAAGCATACAATGGGCAGCTCGACATGATGCTGTGTAAGCCACCATCACACCGATGCGCTCTCTTTGAACGTCCAGGGCTCCGATTGTACAGATATGTTTTTTTTTTCTTAAGTCTTTGGGAAACGTACACTGCTCCTGCATCCGAGGCAGTTTACCTGCGATGGCTGTGCCCAAGGGATGGTTTCTGAGACGTCCTTCCTTTGTTGTACGGTGTTATCGCGAAAGGGAAAGCACGCATATCGCGTGGCGGGGAGGCTCTAAATGCGAAGCAGCATCAGGGGAAATAACTTCAAGAAGCAGGCAGCGGACAGCAAAATGCTCTTAATGTGAAGCGGCGTGTAAAACAAATGAAAGGTGGCACCCGCGTCATGCCGGGCAAAACCGCCACATATTTTGTAAAAGTCATCAGAAACTTGAAAAGCGACACAGTTGCAGTAAAGTATGTCCTGCTTGCAATAGGAGAAAGCTGTTAATGTAAAAGCGGGCAGCGCCCAGAGGTGTGAGGGGGCTGCGGGCGGTAGGCGCTATTGTTGACTTTGTGCCTGTGTAATTAATTTCTATTTAAACAAGCGCGACGCGGTCTCGAAAGTGAAAAAGGATGTCTTGTCTTTATGGGGCCGCGTGTTTAAACACATGGCCCCATAAAGATAAGAGTCCTTTCACAACGCACGGAAGGCAGACGAGTCCGTCCAAATGGGACGTCACGAACAGCTCTTTTCAATGACTGGCCACCGTTTAGCATAAACGGTGACCACGGCCAAATGAAAAGAGGGGTGGGGCTTAATGCCCTTTACAGAAAATACCCAAAATCATGAAATCTCGCCAGCAAGACTGCGCATGTGCGCAGCCCATGCCAGGCGAGACCTAAAAAGAGGTGGGGGGACTAACCAAGTTAGGCAGTATAAAACTGACATCATAGCACATGACATCACAGTGCTGCATCACAGTAAGTAACATCATAGGAAGTGGCATCAAAAACCATGACCTCACAGGAAGTGACATCGCAAGAAGTGACTTCAGATCTTAACACCTCACACATACATTTCGCAGGTCTATCAAGAGCACATTCAAGGGCATTACGAGATTTAACAAATGAGATTTTACATCGGGGTTGTGCCAAAAAAGTGACACATCCTCAAAACTAAATGTGGCCCTTAATATAAACAGTTTTGTAAAAACTCTGCCACAAAGAAATTGGCAACAAGGAGAAACATCAGAGTAAATCTATTCTGCCTGATTGGTTGTGAAATCTGCATTTTTAAATATCTTATGGGGTTGAGGCACCTGCTGCAGAGATTGTATGCCCAGTAAATTCCAGGGTACAATAATAATGGTAAGGTAACTACGGAGGGTAACGCATTTGCTGAAGAGATCAGTGTTTTCTCAAGTCCCAGTTTCGAATCAAATCAAAGCTTTTACTTTATGTAGCGCCTCCTGATTTATCCTATTTATTTACTTATTTAGTTGAGTTTTTATTTCCCTCTGCACCCCGCCGGTTTACCAGCCGCTGCTGCCCCTGCGGCCCCTCCCCCCTGACACAGCTGCCGCACCCACCTCCCTACCTCTAGTTCCACCCCCTCACCTACTTAATGGCGGCCGCTGCGCGGTCACGCAGTGGACGCGCGCAGGTGGCGCACCTAAGGCAAACTTATCAGCGCCCGTTGACGACCCGACCTCGGCCAGCGCCAGGGATCTACGGTCACCCACTGCTACATCGCCACTGCCCTCCTCGCACTCAACCCCGGGAGAAACAACGACTGCCAGAGATCGACGCCGAACAACACCCACAGCCCCCACACGACCGCTGAACTCACGACAGAAGCCCACACCCCGGAAGCCATGACATGCATCCTCCTCAACATGCGCTCCCTCCACAGAAGACACGCCACGGAGATCTGGGATCTGCTCGACATCCTCTTGCCAGATGTCGCCTTCTTCACGGAAACATGGACCAACACCACCTCCGTCCCCGGCATCGCCGACGGATCCAAGATCCAAAGAAAGGACCGCCCCCACTGCCCAGGAGGAGGACTCGCCATCGCACACAAGAGCTCCCTCCGGCTCTCCACCTCCAGCACGAACGACCCCCTTTCCAACACAGAGCACCTCCACTTCCAGATCCAAGCCATCCCCAGAACCACGCTGCGCGGGACCCTCGTCTACAGACCCCCTGGACCTGGCACCTCTTCCGCCACCACCATTGCCTACCTAGCCGCACCCCACGCCATCACCTCCACGGACTACATCCTCATCGGGGACCTGAATTGCCACCTCGACAACCACAGCGACCCCGACTCCACCACACTCCTTGACAACCTCGGTCTGAAACAGCTGGTCACCACCCCCACCCACAAAGCCGCACACACCCTAAACCCCATCTTTGCAGGAGGGACTAACATCTACTTCAGCCACAACATGCAGGGCTTCTGGACAGACCACCATTGCGTTCACTTCACCTTCAACACTGCCACTGCGACTAAACCCGCCCGAATGAACTGGAGCAAGATCACAGAGTAACACCTCAACACCACCCTCCTCCATAACCCCCTACTTCGCCACGAACAACGCCAACTCTGCAGCCAAAGAACTACACCGCTGGACAAGCTCGCACCCCTCCGCCAACACTCCAAACAATGCCCGCCGAAGGCTGCCTGGTTCACCACCAACCTCCAAGAGGCCAGGTGCTCCTGCAGGTGCCTCGAGAAACTCTGGCAGAACAGGAAAACCCCCGAAAACCAGAACAACTACAGGAACGCCATGACTGAATAGCACCAGTGCATAAGAGCCACCAAGCGGACCTTTATCAAGAACAAAATCCACACCAACACAAGCAACACAAAAGAACTCTTCAACGTCATACAGCAGTTCACCAGACCCACCAGCGAAGCCATGAATGTCACACCCTCTCAGGACCTCTGCAGCAAGCTCAGCTCCTATTTCCACCTGAAACTCAAAGAACTCTACGACAACTTCAGCGAACAGACTCCGGACACCACGCCCCTCTCCACCACCGACAACCAGCCGACCATCACCACATGGAAACCGACCACCACTGAAGACACCACCACGACCATGAAGAACACCCACTCTGGAGCCCCCACTGACCCCTGCCCACCGTACATCCACCACAGAGCCGCCGCCACCATAGCACCCGAACTAGGCCGGACCATCAACGCCTTCCTCGAGTCCGGCATCTTCCCTGACAACTGGAAGCGGGCAGGTGTCAAGCCCCTCATCAAGAAACCCTCGGCCGACCCGACGGACCTGAAAAACTACCGGCCCATCTCTCTCCTTCCCTTCGCAGCCAAAGTCACCTAGAGATTCATCAACGCCAAACTGACCACCTTCATCGAAGAGAACACCATCCTCGACCCCTCCCAGTCCAGATTCTGGAGCAACCACAGCACGGAGACCGCCTTCCTCGCCACCACCGAAGACATCTGCATGCTATTCGACCAGGGCCACACTGCGGCCCTCATCCTACTAGACCTCGCCTCAGCCTTCGACACCGTCTCCCATCGCACTCTTGCAGCCAGACTACACGATGCCGGTATATGGGGAACCGCCCTCGACTGGATCCGCTCCTTTCTCTCCGGCATAACCCAACGAACCAGACTCCCTCCCTTCCTCTCTGGACCTACTTAGATCAACTGCGGAGTACCCCAAGGATCCTTGCTCAGCCCCACGCTCTTCAACATCTACATGGCCCCGCTCGCCGCTATCGTTAGACAGCATGGGCTTAGCACAGTATCTTACGCCGATGACACCCAGCTCATCTTCTCTCTCACAAAGAACCCCGAAGACACTAGGCTCAGCTTCCAAGAAGGAATGAAAGACGTTGCAGTTTGGATGAGGGACAGCTGCCTAAAACTAAACGGAGAAGACAGAGGTCCTCGTCCTTGGACCCTCCCCCACAGCGTGGAACAGCTCCTGATGGCCCCCTGCCCTCGGAAACCCACCCACCATGATGGACCACGCCTGGAAACTAGGCATCATTCTAGACACCTCCCTCACCCTGACCCGCTAGATCAAAGTCGTCGCCTCCACCTGCTTCAACTCCCTCCTCATGCTCCGCAAGACCTTCAAGTAGATCCCCCTTGAATGCAGAAAGACATTCACCTACGCACTCATAACCAGCAGATTGGACTATGGCAATGCCCTCTACACCAGAATCAACAAGACCCTGTTACACAAGCTCCAGACCATCCAGAAACCCGCAACCAGACTCGTCATAGGAACCCCACGACACGAGCACATGACCCAGCACCTACGAGACGTCCACTGGCTCCCCATCGAGAAGAGAGTAACCTTCAAACTACTCACCAACGTCTACAAATCCCTCCACAACATCGGACCCAAATACCTCAACGATAGAGTCTCCTTTCACATACCCAAAAGGAACCTCCGCTCCGCCAACCTCACCCTGGCGGAGACCCCATGCATCTGCAGAACTTGAGCAGGCGGAAGAGCATTCTCCTACGTCACAGCAAAGACCTGGAACGAGCTCCCAGCCAGCATCAGACGCTCCCCACCCTGCACACCTTCAGGAAGAGCCTCTAGACCTGGCTCTTTGAATGACCCGGAGCGCCCCTCCCCCCCCAGCACCTTGAGACCCTCACGGGTGAGTTGCATGCTTTATAAACCCCTGAATGATTGATTGAATGTGATTGGCAGCTAACACTTCAAACCTGGAATTGTTGACAGCCATCTTAAGACTCGACTTGAAGCCGAGTCCCAGAAAAAAGTAATAAATAAAGAAAGGGGGCAGGGTAGGAATACCCTGACCCCTAGGAATGCTGGTGGGGTCCATGTGGGACTCTGCCTTGCATTAAAAGCATTTATTTTCCTAGCAGGAATTGCGCAGGATCTGCAACTCCTGCCGAAACATTTTAAAAAACGAAGTGCGGGCTTCTGAGTTTCTTCATTAATTAGCCCCCGGGGTGGGCCAGGTCCCGGTGGCATTGTGTAAACATAGGAGGGGGCCCCCGGAGACCCCCTCCTAAAGCTGGTCTAAGCCCGGAGACCAGCCCGTGGCAGTAAATGTAAAGTTCTGGCGGGGGAGCATCAAGGCTCCCAAGCAGCCCCGGGGATCGCCACATCCCAGGGGCAGTAATATTATGCGGGGAAGCTCCCCTGCTGCCCCTTGGACCGCCACCTTCCCGGGAACATACATTATTTTAAAAAGAATGTGGGGAGGCCCTGTGGCCTGCCCCTGCGACCGCCACCTCCCTGGGGACGAAATTATATATTTGGAAGGGAGACCCATGGCTCCCCCGCTGCCCCGAGGACTGCCTCCAACCAGGACACAAACAGAATAATGAAGACCCTCTGAGGACCACCACCTACCTGGGGCTTAATACTTGAAAGAGGGGGGCCATGCTGCCCCCCTCATCAAGCCGTAGATGGCCCTGGTCACCGCCACCACACATGGCTACCTCCAGAAATGTCCCGGGGTGCCAACCCCAAAGGACACTGTAGTTTTCTATGGCTTAGCGGGAGCACAGCTCCCGCCAAGCCATAGCAAACTCTGCCCCGCTTTTAGCAAGCGAAAGCATAAAAAATGCTCCTGCTTGCTGAAAGCGGAGCAGAATTGCTTTTGGACAGAGCCAGCTGCATGTTCAGCAGCTCCCTCTGTCCAAAGGCAATGCCGGATCCTGCAGGACACCAGGAGCCGGCAGGGACCCCGGGGGCCTTTAGGCTCCGCCGCGGTCCCCAACAAAGTATCTGGGTGCCCTGGATGGGACCAGGGCACCAAGACAAGAGGCCGGGCCCTGGGCGATTGTGGTCCACGGGGCCGAAACGTCCCCCCTTAAGTTATTAATTTATAAAAAAGGGAAAGGGAAAGCCTCAGGACTAAAGTGGACTTCTACTCCCAACCAGTAGTGCATCAGGAAGTGTGTTTGCAGAGTGGTGGAGAAAGGGGATATGGCCACCAAAAATCTCTCGGCAATCCCGCTGTGAGGGACTTAATGGAGGTAACAGGAGGGGTATTTGGCCCCCCCCAAGGACGTCCTTGAGGGCCAACGGCATTGCTAAGAGATCTTTGGAAGCCACGCCACCTTTCTCCACCACTCTGCAATCACGGCTCCTGGCGCACAACTGGTCGGGGGATGAAGTCCACTTTACTCCTGAGAGACCTTGGGGGCCAAGAAGCCTTCCTGGTACCTCCTGTATGTCCTACGCAGAGGGATTCCTGACAGCTGGTCGGAGGCCTTGCCCACTTTCTCCACCACTCTGCAAATGCGACTGCTACCTAAAAAACCATAGAAATTCACTGAAAAAACCAAAGATTAGAGGGACGATATAGTTAGGAATTAGCATTTAAAAAACCTTAGAAATTCACTGAAAAAAACAAAGGTTACATGGATGTTATAGTTAGGCTCAGGTTTTACTCATACAAAACCAGTGAAATTCAGCCGTTATAGTTAGTGAGCTAACTATAACTCGCACCTCCGCAATGCACTGCTTATGACCTCACATATTACATCATTCATGACATGGTCAGCAACATCCCTAATTACATCTCAAATTACATCACTGATGACATCATCCACGGAATCTCTGATGCACCCAGTAACACCCCAATATAACCTTTTACACCCACTCCAACTTCCACACTACCATTCTCAAACCCATACCAGTACTTACACAGCCACTCACTGATTCATAGATCTACATACACATTCACTCTCTCAACTATACAGCCACTCCTACACCCACACACTCATCCCTACAGCCACTCACACATTGAGTAAGTCACCCATAGAGATACTCACACTTACTCACTCACCCATACAATCACACAGCCATTTACTCAGCCATACAGCTATACACACAACCACTTACTCAGCCATACAGCTATACATACACTCACTGACTCATACAGATACAATCATGTACTCACTCACCCATACAGTCACTCACATACCCCATCACTCACCTATACTGCCTTTCACATACCTAGTTACTCATCCATATACCACTGACACATGCACTCACTCACTGACACAGCCATATACATGCTCACTCACCTATACAGCCCCTCACACACACACACATTCACTAACCCCTACAGCCACTTACTCACTCACTCATCCATACAGGCAGTTACACACACCCTCACTCCAACACCCATAGAACCACTCAATCGCTCACCCATACAGAGACTCCCGTACCCACTCACACACCCATACAGCCACTTAGACGCTAACTGACAGACTGAAACAGATAATCACACAACCAGTCACTCACCCATACATTCACTGAGACACCTAATCACTCACTTATACAGTCAGTCACGCACCCACTGAATCATCCATACAGGCACTCATACACCTACTTATTCATCAATACACTTGGTATATATATATTTAAGTCAAACTTTTTTTAAAGACTCACAGTCACTGTATGATGTCATCAGTGATGTCATTTGAGATGTCATCAATGATGTCACTGACTATTTCATGAGTGATGTAATATGTGAGGTCATAATCCGTGCTTTGCGGGGGCATGGATTATAGTTGGATCACTAACTATAATGGCTGAATTTCACAGGATTTGTACGAGTGAAACCTGAGTCTAAAAATAATGTCCCTGTAACCTTTTTTTTCAGTGAAAAAAAATAAATATATATATGTATGTATATATATTTATATATATATATTCACTTAAAAAACCATAGGTTTCACACAGGTTATAGTTAGGTGGATATTTCACTCGTAAAAAACCAATGAAATTCCCCCGTTATAGTTAGTTCAGATAACTATAACTCGCGCGCCCGCAGTCCACTGCTCATGACGTCACATATTACATCACTCATGACATGGTCAGTGGCATTACTCATGACATCACTGATGACATCATCCTTGTGATAGAGTGGCGGTCGCGCGAGTTATAGTTATCTGAACTAACTATAACGGGGGAATTTCATTGGTTTTTTACGAGTGAAATATCCACCTAACTATAACCTGTGTGAAACCTATGGTTATTTAAGTGAATTTGCAAGGTTTTTTAAATGCTAATTCCTAACTATAACGTGTGTGAAACCTATGGTTTTTTCGGTGAATTTGTACGTTTTTTTAAATGCTAAGTTATGTATTTATTAATATATATATTTTTTTAAGGTATTTCACCATGCGCGCACCCCGCGATTTTTAGAAAAAAATATTAAATGTTTATTTCAGCCTTGGGGGTCCTTCTGTGACCCCCTGACAAAGGCTAGGGGGTCAGGAACTCTCTTCCCTGCCCCCTTTTCACATTTTCCACCTTTTTTCCCCTTTTCCGTTTCAGTGCAAGAGACAAAATGGCAGCCGACACTTCCTGATTTTGACCGATTCGAATGTTGACTGACATCTAACAACCAATCAGAATTTCGCTCGCGCACGGTGCGCCCACGGTGCGTGCGTATAGATATTTATATGCTTTTAAATGCTATTTTCTCAGGAAATACTGAACAGATTGACACCAGACCTGCAAAAGGCACTTCCCTGACCTGAGGACTACCTCTCTGCCAAATTCCAAGTAATTCTGTTCAGCCGTTCGGGCTGTACCTTCGACTAAAGGTCCTATGGAAAAATGCATGGGGAAAACGCGTTTTGGGACCCCCCTTTTTTCTCGGCCCCCACTTGACGAATCACCCCGAGACTTTCAGGGTAGGAGCTGAGCGGAGCGCCCCATTAGTTTTGAAAATTTCGCGAAGATTCGTCAACCGGCGCCAAAGTTATTCAAAATAGAATTTTGAGATTTCCTATGGAAACACGGTCCTAACTATAACTATCTACTGGCGACCGCCAATAGATAATTATATATATATATATATATATATATAGTGACGTGAAAGACTTCCCAAGAATCTGGGTAGATTCCATCTGCTTTTGGCTAGAAACAGATCGAGTTTTCAAATGAAGGCTGCTTGCCTCCAGTCCTCTATCATGTTTAAGCCTGTGTGTTAAGTTCCAATTTTCCCATCCATAGCAGTTCTTTTCTGGACAGAAGGGTATATTTATCTCCTCCTTGTGGGCTGAGTGAGATCTGTTGTCACCTGCCATCTTATGTCTCCGCTGGAGTGGTGGTGTCTTTTAAAATGTTCCACAAGTGGTGCTCCTGTCATTCTACATTTGACTCTGCTTCTGTGCTGCAATATCCTACATTTCACCTTTTGCATAGCCTGTCCTATGTAGATTAAATAACATGGGCATAGATGACATCCTGGGTGTTGCAGTTGGAGAAACCAGTCAGTGCAATTTTGACATTCCTGTGAATGAAGGTAATGTATTCATGCTGAATTTACAGGCCACATATTTGTCACGCTTAAAATGGCCTACTGTTGCCAGGAGTCCCCATAGGGTATTAAGGGTGGTTCTGGGTGGCTGTGGCAGAGTTGCCTTCTCTAGTGCATCCTTTAGATTCCTGCCTCGTTTAAAGAGGAATAACAGTTTCTCTTCAGTGGTGAGGTGATCACCCACTAGTTCCCAATGTTGTTAGGCAATCTTTTTCACCTCATTACTGGATGGGCTGAAGGTGGTAACGCAAACAATCTGTTCCAGCGTGTTTTCCTTGACATGTGGTTCCAATAGATCCTCCCTATGGTTATAGTAAGATCTTTTTCTAGGCCTGTCTAACTAACCGTCATAGGTTCCCTTCTCTCTATGAGATTTTTTATTAGGATGTCTGATTCTTTGAAAAAATCCTGTCTTCTGGTGCACTTCCTACAAATACGTAGGAATTCTACAAAGGGCAAATTGTCCCTCAAGCTCTCTGGGATGGCTACTGTTATAGTGTAGTAGGGAGTTCCTTTCTGTTGATTTCTTGTAGAGTGATACAAACACCTTGTCTTCCTCTATTCCGACATGTAGACTGATAAAGAAAAGGTTGTTTGAGTCTTCTTCTATTCTGAACTGTATATCTGTGGATCAAGTGTTAAGCCATGCATGGAATGAGCGTAGATCACTTAGGGAGCTCCTCATTAGCATAAAGACATCATCTATGTACCTCGTCCATTTCAGTATATTGTCACTAAATGGGTTGTCTGGTGTGAAGACTTTGGGTAATTCATAGTTGGGCATTGCAAGGGTTAGCCAGATGCAGAACAAAGCTACACCCATGGCTACTCCCTTTATTTGAAGTAAATGTCAAATTGAAATTAGTTCTTTTGTCATGGCAATCTCCATGAATTCTTCTATGAACCAGCCAGGCACTTGAGTTGGCTGTTCACACGTGTCCATTAGGTCTGCAATCACATTGTGTGCTTCGATGGGAGGGATATTCATATATAACGATTGTATGCCCATGGTGAACAAAATGTCAGTGGTTTCATTGTCATGGTAATGAAGTGCATACCGTCCCTGATAAATGAGTTAGCCAATGGTATCCATGGTTTGAGAAACAGGTCTAGGTATTGGCCGAATGAATAGAGGATTGATCCACAACCTGATATGATGGGTCTCCGTGGAGGATTGTTTAGTCTCTTATGGATCTTAGTTTGAGTATAATTTACCAGTCACAGGGCACACTGGTTTCTGAGTGATTGGAGTCTCCTGATTGTTGCTGGCCTGAATCTTGGTCTTGAGAGCGCCTGCCTGTCTACCACCCACTAAGTGCCCAAGGTAGACTGCTGGGCACATCTTGCCAGTTTTTTTGAAGACAATGGTATTAGTGGACTTGCCTCTTGCTGGGCTTCAGTGCGGAATCGACTGGCCTGCGGCATATGTCTAAAACAACAAACTAACTGTGAAAATGGGAATACTAAGGGAATAGTGGAATATGATTTAGCCACAGCGTGACTTGTAATAGCTTTTTTCCAAATGACAATAGGTCAGCGGTGGTCAACAACTACACTTACCTGAGTCTGTTACTAGACAACAAACATGGCTGGAAATCAATTTAGGGGTCCAAGAAACAGTCAGTGCCATGTTTAGAGGACAAAACTAAATTCCACATATGCCGTATAGAAAGGCGTATGTGGAGACAATCCTAACTGTTTCATCCTATTGCTTAGTTGATTTGACCAGTTTGAGGTGCCCATCAGGAAACTACTTCGGGGCGTTAAAATTATATTGTCTATGAATGAAACCATTAGGCATGAAATGTTCAATGTGGTGTCTTGCCATTTTGGCACCTCCCAGTAAGCAACCTAAGCTTTTTTTCTCTTATCTCTCGTCATGGAGGAGTATATCACATACTCTTCAGCCACAAAATTGCGAGATCTGAACAACCTTAAAGTCATATCAGAGAATCTAGATGTCAGTGATTACAACATCTTGCACCCCCTCCAAGGCTATCATTTGTTATATATGCAAAGTTGTTCAAGAAATACAGATCTGGCATCTAGGTATTAGGTACAAGTCCATTCACACTTTCCGACCTTGTCTTTAACAGCAAGGGGAGTCAGCAAAAGGACAGTTGGGATTATTCCCCAAAATAAAGTAAATCAAATGTGCATCCTCTTTGGAATGGGTGATTTATCTTTTGTGAATGTAAGATGTGCTTGGAACAGTATTTCTAAGGGGCTTAGGATCTTTCTTTTAAGACACCAACATCTAATCTATCACTCACAGGTAATATTAGACTGTGCTGCCTTAACTGAATTGACAAAAGTCCCTACAACCCCTCTTATGAGTTGCCTTGGCATCAATTCTCTGATACCTAATCAGACAGCATTAGAGGTATTGATGCACAAGGAAAATGCTGGGGACTGTTCCCTATCAGGCATTAGGACACAGTGAAGAATAAAATGGCTGCGAAACTTATCAGTTGTCAAAAGATACCATCTTCAGCAAAGTGAAATGGAAAAATGTATTTAGATAGCACATAGTTTTAATGAGACGATTGGTGGTGAGGTTAGGAGAGGTGTATGCAATAGGTAACCAAATGGTTTTTATAACACTGAATGAACTAATTAATATGCAAAATGAATATATGGTGTGACAACCTAGTTCCTGGGGCACTCAGGCAGTCAGGCGTTACTTGGCTCCAGTCGCATCAATTGGAGCTGGTCACTGCTGGTGTCCAGGGGCCACAGTTCTACTAGACTCCAAACTGGATTATCAAGTATTCCTCTCCAGCATTTGACTCTCTCAGGGGAGTGAGACAGAGCAGTGCAAGACTTACTCAAGGAGATGAGGGAGATTAGACATTCTGAATATAGTTTACACTGTAATACTAGCTTCGTGAAAACCAGAAGTCTCTACAACCCTCTGGGCCAGAGGTTTTACCACAAACAGTATTATAGCACCTAGTCACTAAGCACTATAAAAACTCAGTTAACGTTGCATTGAACAGACCATGCTGTACAGGGTTACTTTTCAAAGCTAGAGCAATGTACCCATACATGCAATACACTGTTAGAGGTTCAGCAGTTGATATGAAGTCAAATATTCCTGGCCCACTCACCGTCCCACCATCCAAAGCAACTGAAGAGCCCACCCTTCCTTGGCGAGGACACCGCTCTGGTGATGTAAGAAGCCTGGATACGGGGTCCTGGTGTCTTGTCACAGTACTGGAGTCCCACTAGTCTAGTTGCTAATGGGCTAGCTGTAAGAGGGTAGTGGCTGCCCAAGGTGCCTGTTCACCCTGATACCCTAAGATGACCCAACAAATTATTCTAGGAAGCCACAAGGAATGGGCAGAGTTAAATCATATTGTACCCCCAGAACAAGGGGATTTTAGAGACGACCACTCCACGCTAGACCATTGTTTCAGTCTATGGTCCCTTGGACGGAAGCCAGTGGAGCAAAGGAGCTGTCTATTCTGCTGCTTTGTTGACTTTCGTGCTGCTTTCTATCTGGTGGACCGGATTTATCTGTGGGAAACCTTGGGAAAACAGGGGATTCCTAAGATTATCCTGGGTTTGATGCAAGAACTACATTCACATAATTGAGCGCATGTAATCACAGACATAGAGGGGACACTGCCCCAGAAAATCACAACAAACAACGGGCTGAGGCAGGGATGAGTACTGGCCCTCTTACTCTTTTCTCTGTTTATAGCAGAAGTGCTGATAACCTTAGCTACATCCAAGGGAGTCTGCCTCAAATGAATGGAAACCGTATAGCATTCTCCTGTAGGCAGACGATCTTGTGATTACAGATTTAACAGAGATCGACCTACAATGGAAGTTAAATGTGTTTTGTAACCGTGAAAGGCTTGTGGTAAACATGCAAAATACTAAAGTTCTGGGCTTTGGTAAAAACAAAAAAAAAACCTGCAAAGTTCAGGTGGCATCTAGGATCTAATAAGCTGGATTCTGTCAATGAATATAAATATCTGTGTATAGTTTGAAAAGAATTTAAAATCAAATATACATACTGAACAGCTAAAAGGAAGAGCACTTGCCTCGGTAAGCGGTCTAAAAATATCTAATACAGACTACAGAGAGATGCCTCACAGACCAGTTTTAAAAGCTTATGAGACCATGATCCACTCCAATCCCAGTATGGAGCTGAGCTGTTAAGCATAAGTGACAAAAGTTGCAGGGACCCAAGGAGGGTAAATGTTTGAAAAGTCTACTGTCCCTCCCAAGATCCATAATGATACAGGGAGTAAGATTGGAAACAGGTATGACATCATGGAGTTACCTGGCATGGGCGTCAGTAGTGAGATTCTGGTGAAGTTTGAATGTTGGAGAAGGGAAAAGGTAACAGTATAGTGCAAAAAGGAGATCATGCACAGTGAATTATGCTGGGCCAGGGAGGTCAGAAAAACTCTGGAGGCCATATGTAAAGAAGTGAATATTACGCTATGTACCCAGAATTTGCACATAGAAATCTTGAGGAGTAATCTTTGGACAGTAACAAAGAAAATCTTTAGGGAAAGGATAGGCAGTATTTAAAGGGGAAGTCTTCAGTTCAGTTTAGGCTTAAAGTTTGGAATAATGAATAATGGTTCCCTTATGTGGACCTACTACCCAACCACCCGCTTAGATATGAACTGTTAAGGTTGCGGTCGAGTTTTAACCCATGCTATAGTAGCGACAAGGAAAAATAGCAATGATGGATGTGGAGGGGAAATGCATGTGTAGTTTGAGTGTAAAGTCTGATCACTTACACATCCTATTGGATTGCTTAAAAATCTTAGCTCTTCGTAAAGCTATTCTAAAGACTGTTATGTGTGAAATATGGCACTTTTAATTGTGTGCAAAGTGGGGGACTGCTAATAGATATGCGCTATTGGGAATTTGCTTGTGCAATAGGGAGATGTATGATCGCTGTAAATTAATTTTTAATGGGGTATTGAGTGAGATTTCTTGCTTTATGTTGCTTTTTAATTTTGTATGGCAACTCCATTGCCTGTACATAAGCCTTGATACGACCTTACTTTGTACACATTTTAAGACCTTAATAGTTTTCGAAATGTTAAGATTGGTTTTATTGGGGCGGGTAGGGAGGTGGGTGGTTGGTTGGTTAAAGGAATTGATTTTATCTGTATCGCCTTTCATATTCTCCTATTTTTCATTATGTAAAACAGTGAAAGTCATTGTCATTGTGTCTCTCATGCGGCAGTTGTCTCTGGGATTCAGAGGTCTGCATTATACGTGCTATTCTGACAAATAAAATCTGTTTTAAAAAAAAAATGATTTATTTTATTGGCTACAAATGTTTAGGCTATTTATTTTAGGATGCTTATACTGGAGTACCGCTAGTCCAGTATCTACTGGGCTAGCTGTAGGAGGGTAGTGGCTGGACAGGGTGCCAGTTCACCCTGATACCCTCAGATGACCCGAAAGAGGTGGGGGCCTGTACCACAGAGCCCACTGCTCAGTCTAGATTTTCTAATAGCAGGTCACCCATGAGGACAGCTTCAAGTGCAGGACAAGCAAGGACAACGCTAGAGACTATGCAATCCTTGGGGCAGGGACCAAGGGTTGAAATAGTTAGTTCTTCAACAGGGCACTCTTTCCCCAGCTACAGATGGTAACTTGAAGCGCACACACAGGATCTTACAGCACAGGGGAGGGGTCGGGGGTGAAGCAGTCTCAGCTTCAATGAAAACGGGGAGCTTCCCCAGTCTCCCTCAGTGTTGATGTGCAGCAAATGTCCTTATCTTGAGCAGCTGTCTGAAGTCTATTTGTGTTTTGAAGGACAGAATAAACTGCACCAGCTCCAGGCAGCTCTGTCTCTGCTTCGATGCCCAGCCCTACAAGCTGCAGCCCAGCTCCTCCAATCAGACTGGCAAATTCCTTTTACCGTTAATCTGTCACAGACGCTTTCTCACGTTCAAACCCTATCCCCGAGTCTGAAAAGAGAATGGCAATCCAACCTTTGTACTCCACTCCTCGATCTCGGCGGGCTCTTCTGATGCCTTGTCAGAAAAGAGCAGAATTGGTGGCTGGGAGTGTAGGCGCACACAGCTTATTCTGTATAAGAGGTAAACACAATTGACGTTCCATATAATGGATGTCCGTAGGTCGTTTGGTGCTTTGGAGGGGGGAGAGCCACCTCATCTTCCTTTGCTGGAAGGAACTCCAATATTAATCAAAAAAAGTTCTCAGAGCACTCAAAGAATTCTGACTTTGAGGTCATGGTATCAACAGTTCTTCATTCAAATATCCAATTTCGCTCTTGTGCTTCGACTTGCTACTTGCCAACACTTGTTTCGTCTGTTGCTGTAAACGTGACAGCAGACTTCATCAGGACTCGTTCTTTCTGTATTCTGCCTCGTCCTCTTAGTGGTAAAATGATCTGTGTGGTTAGTCTAGTCAAATTAATCGTGATCAACAATACACAATGTACTCGTCTGGCCCCATTGCTTTGTGTGGAAACTGGAGTGTGAGAAGTTGGCCTGGCATATGCTGGTCACTAGCTATAGTTACCACCTTGCACCAGTCCAATTCGACTCTTAAGGTGATAGGTTAAAGACAACCTTTAAAGAAAGCTATCCTAGTGGTAGCTGTGGAGAGCAGCCTTCAGGCTAAGTCTTGAAGGAGTGTTAAGCTTATTGTTTTACCATAGAAAACCTCTTGAATGACCAAATGAAAGAGTAGTCCACACAGATATATATATAAAATATATGTATTTATTCTAAACAGAATCCCACAAGTCTCTTTATGAGGCTAGAGGTAAAGTTACAATTCAAACAAGCATTTATAGATACAATAAATAGCACTGGAATCACAGGGCCCCAGGGGGGGACCAAACCATATATTAAAAAAATGGTATAAGAACCACGACAATTCTACAGACAATGCCTAGGGCATTTAGGATCGCTGGCCCCTTTAGAATCCACCCAAGGTTATGAGGAAGGGGACCCACGGGAGACGCGTGCAGTGCAAATAGCTGCTATCGGGATCTCTATTAAAGCCTATGGAGAATGTCACAGTTTGATTTTAAAAGATTAAAGACACTTCTAGCAGGAGTTCAAAGTTAGGAGCTTAGAGTTAAGCTTTTGAGGAGCCCACTACCACGAGAGTACCGAGGTACCACTGTTACCTGCCTCAGGGAAGCCGGGTGCATAGGTCGTTTTCGATGTCGGGTCGCGGGCTGATTTTCAATGGGAAAATGTACAAAACTGCTGCTAGCTAAAAGCGTTGATGATGTCGTGAAGAATGAAGTTGTAGATCTTGTAGAGGAGAACCTGAAAGCAGAGGGGACAGAGTCTGGGTCACGGCACAGTGACCAGGGAGCTCAAGGAAAAGAGCCCTTCAATGTTGGGTGCTTCAAGTGGAAAAGGTGTAGCTTGGATCTGCAACCACGGCCTCCAGGAGGCTTCAAGGAAGGCCAGCTTCTGGAGGGCGACTGTCCCACGAAGGATGAGGGTCGCTGCGGTGTTAGTGTCCGGATTGGATCCACTAAGCCTTGGCAACCGCATCCCACGCAAGATGAACAAATCAGCTACTGGTGCAGACCCACGAGATCTGAGCAAGGTCTCCTTCGAGGAGACTGTAGAGCAGGCCTGGAGCAACCAGGGGAGCTCTTAAAAGTAAAGATTGACCCCCGCTAGGGCCCACAAGTCGCAAGACAAGGAACCGTGGGAGGCAACAATATGGGGTGCGTAAAAGGGTGCCCACGGGCCACAGGAGTGGGCTAGGGCGCTGATCTTTGGCACAGTTGCTGCTGAGAGGTTGGCTCAATATTGGGCCAAAGCACAACTTCCCCACTGGTCAGGGTCATGTGCTATGCAAGAGGTGGCCGGTGTCCTGGGGTATTGGGGATCTCGGCACCCACGCGGTCCACGGTGCTCAGACTTGCTGGGCACACTCACTGGCCTCTGGGATGCTAGGAAACCCACCTCAAGGTTGAGAGGAGTCGTCGATGTCCGAAAGAGCAGCGAAGTTCCAACCGGGTCACTTGCAGTGTTTCAGGTGCCTGCCAAGCAGGGGTGTAACTCCTTTACCCCAAGGGAGATTTCTTCAGTCAGCTGGGCAGCAGCTCGTCGAAGGTCAAGTCTGTAAAGTCCAAGATTAATCTGAGGCTCTGGGGACACAGTATTCACCTTTATCCAAGAGATTAGGGGAGGGTCCAGATCAGAGCCCACCAATGAGAGTTGAGGCGGGAAAGGATGGCTACACCCTCTCCCCTTTGTGTGTTTCCCACCTGGGCGAGGGGCAGGATGCCCCTGAACCGGTTCCAGGCGGTGTATGCAGAATGTAGGCGCTGTAGCAGCCTACATGCAACTCTGAAAGGCATCCTATGGTGCACCCACCCAGTTCCAATCCACATAGCCTGTCTGGGAAGGTGCTGGCACCTCCCTGCAACAGGATCCCTATTGTCCAGCTGCCGAGGCTGGGGTTTTGCCCAGCAACAGGCAGCCAGAGTCGTGTGGGTGGCGAGTAGCATCCATTTTGTGATACGTGTGCACTTTTAAATTGGTGTCTAAATTCTGCCGCTTTTCCCATATCGCCCCTCTAGCAGGGGGGAATCATGCCCTCATGCCCATGGCTGGACTGGGGGTATGATTCCTACATGTTTGACACCAAACACGATATGGTTCTGTGTAGCCATTCTCAAGTTATCACGCTATCGCGATATACTTATAATGCGGTTAAGAGTATATGGTATGGCTACACTACAAACAACCCAGCAATGATTTTTACGAGGGTTGCAGAGGGGCCCTACTCAGGTAGGGGTCCCCCCTCACACATATCTCAGCACCCTGCCTTGTAGGATTAGCAAGGCCTGCTTGAGGGGTGACCAATGAGAATACATGTGTTGTACATAGGTGGGATACAGGGTACCTGTATCCCTGTAAGGGGGTACAAGCACCACCTTACCCAGACTACAGTAGTGGTCTGGTGGTGTCATTTGGTATGGCTGTCCCAGGTTGGCACAATAAGTGCTGCAGTAGTGCTGGTAGGCTTCTGAGGGACCCATGCCCTGGGTACCTAGGGTACCATCTACAAGGCCTGACAGGGTATCCTCAGAATCCAATTGGGTTGTACCTAGGGTACTCACATCAGTTTAGAGAAGAAGCAGATAGGCTGGGGTCCTGGATAGCAGGGCCACAGCCTGGCTAGAGTCATAAAACAGTCAAAACATCAGCAAAAAGTTGGGGGCAACTATGCAGTCGATGCCACTCTCCTACATGGAGCCAGTGTGTAATGCTGGCCTAAGATCTGTAAGGACAACGGTCCCACGGAGTATTGGGTCTTCTGGCATACACGACTGATTTGACTAGACTGACCATACAGATCATTCTGCCACTAAGAGGGCGAGTCAAAATAAACACAGAAAGAGCCCCTCTAGCTAAAAGGAAATGTAGAAATAAATGCTCTGGTGGAGGGAAACCCCATAATTAAAAACCCAAGGAAACATGGTTCATCTGGGCCTAAGGTAGATGGTGAGGTGGAGTCACAATTAAGCTGGGACACTACTTTGGACATACTTAAATCCCCTATAAGTCAGTGTGTAGCACCTATAATGTAAAAATTGCAACATTTGGAATTAGCCATCTCCACACTTCTACAGAGAAGGGAATCAGTTTACGGGCTTCTTCCTAGGCCTAATGACCATTCCGTTGCCTTAGTAATATTAAAGATGATAAGGGGGAAACCTATCAAAGGACAATGCTTGTTTACATCCTAGCCCCCCTGATAATTAATGTTGCTGCAAAATCAGGGCCCCCTCCAGGGCTCCTTACAACGGCCAAGGGCACTGAAACAAAAACCCAGAATAACCAGTCTGATTATTGTAATTGCATTTTATAGCGCTTACTACCACAGACAAGGTGTAGAAGCACTTTTTCGGCTAGTGGAACGCTACTCCGGAACCCAAAAAGGATTAGTGGTGAATTAGTATAGGGGAATTTGAATTTAATTTGAGTGGTGGACATGCAAGTTTGTTATCTGTATTGAAAAAGGATAGTGGAGGGATAGAAGAGGGAAGGGTTTGCATTTACATAGCGCTTTCTACCCCTAAGGTGCTGAAGCACTATTTGGCAGGTAGCAATCTACTCCGCAACCCAGACAGGATTAGTGGGGAATTAGTATAGGGGAATTTGAATTTAATTTGAGTGGTGGACATGCAAGTTCGTTATTTGTATTGAAAAAGGATAGTGGAGGGATAGAAGAGGGAAGGGTTTGCATTTACATAGCGCTTTCTACCCCTAAGGTGCTGAAGCACTATTTGGCAGGTAGCTATCTACTCCGCAACCCAGACAGGATTAGTGGGGAATTAGTATAGGGAAATATGAAATTAATTTGAATGGTGGACATGTTAAACTGTTATTCTGATTGAAAAGGAGAGCGGAGGGATAGAAGAGGGAAGGATTTAGACTTTTTTGTTTTTGTTTTAGCTCTTAGCAGTATAGAAGTAAGAGTAGTTCTGGAATCATTAAAGGGGAGGTAGAGGGGGAAAAGTCAGAGGGAAGGGTTTAGAGAGACTTGTTTGGGAGATCTGAATAGTAAAAGAGGTATGAGATGATGCAAGGAGGGGTAGAGGAGAGAAGTGTCCAGAAAGGGTTAGTTTGGGAATCGTAGTAGTAGAATGGGGTTTAGGATGAGTGAGAGAGTGGAGGTAGAGGATATATTGAGAGAGGTATAGGGTGAGAAGTTGGTGAGAGTCTAGAAAGGTATATTTTGGGGATCATCATAGCAGAATGGGGTTTGGGATGGGTGAGAGAGTGGAGGTAGAGGATATATCATAGCAAACGGCCAGCTGAAAACCAAGGCAACCCATACAATTCAATGCTGTGCTTTATCTCGTGATATATTTGCTTTAAAGGGACAAACCGCTTGAAAATATTTAGATGCCAAGTGATCTCATATCATATTTAACACCTTCGGTCTGTCATCGTGTTTTAACTACCAGGATTTAGCAGTCATGGGATCAGACAATCCAGCCTGCAAGTGTTATGTGAAATTCAAAGTCAAGAATGCAGTGGGCTGTTGGGCAAAAGGCCAGTGTCACTGAAAGGGTCACATTATGTTAGGCACTAGGTTTAAAGAGATATGGAAAGACAAGCTTTGGCAAAGTCATTTTGTTAGTCTTTGAAAAGCACTCAAAGGTTTTTCCATCACAAACACGCATTAGGCATGAAAAGACTGAAATTAATTAAAAGTAAAAATGCTGCTGTCTCAAAGTGAAGTCCAAAAGAATGTAAAACAAGAGCCATTGCAAAAATAAATAAAAAATACACCAGCACTGGCACGGGCAGTGGGGCAAACTACGTTTTAGGCAGTTGAGCACAAGCAGAATTCGATGACTCATAGTGTAGAGAGCCATTAGCTTTAGTGGGCTATCCCACTGCAACATGCTGGATGGTGTGTGAACGTAAAATCTGAATGACACTTAGACCAATAGCTGATGAAGACTGACCAAAAGCCCCTGTATGTATACATATATATTTGTTTACACATTATTTTTGGGAAAATATTAGGCCAGACCTAAATGTTTGGGTACTTGCTGGGAGTTTCGACAAATCAAAATCCAAGGGAAACATTCCCAATGTATGTATCTTATCCAAGGCGCACCTGAACACACACCCCAGGCAGCTACAAGATGATTTTATGCCATCAGGACATATTGTTTCCAATCCTGGGTTTTTATTATTAGAGCAGTGCATTCTGGAATTTGGCATCTTCATTAAATTCGGGTTGAACTAAATCCGCCTTCTCATCAAAAAAGTGAGTCTCATTGAAGGGCATGTCCATAAGGGATGCCTGGACATCCTCTGAAAAGCCAGCTGTCCTCAGCTAGGCGTGATGTTGGAGCTGCACTGTGGAAGCAATAGCTTTGCCTGGTGAGTCAACTGTATCCAATTGCCATCTTATACTGAACTTTGCTGCACCTCTCCTGTCAGCAACAGCTTGGGAACATATGGCTTGGACCTCCTTTGAGGATTTTCTAACAAGTGGTGAGGTAGAGAACACACCAGGGTTGATCCTGGAGGTTGAGGCCTGGACCATCAGGCTCTAAGGGGAGGCGAGCTGGGTGCAGAAGGGTGGGCCCCCGGGAGCAGGGCGAAGGCAGCGGGAGATAGTCCTGTGCACAGCAGTGCATGTACAGGGCTTGGCCAAGCTCCCATGCAGGACATCAGTGAGGACTACAATGAAGGAGAGTAGGGACTTAAAGGGGGACAACCCGGACTGAAGCACCTCTGTTAAGACATTGGTCTAGACTTCAATCATGGGTAGCTGAAGGCCCATCACCTAAGCTGCCCTCCAGATCACCTTCACAAAGGAAGCCCCCCCCCCCTCCATAGCCTCTGTGGGAGGAGAGAGGAAGCCAGTGTCTGATAAGGTGTCTAGACCACTGGCATCAGCCGGGTCCTCATACCAGGTGTCATCGGCCAAGGACTCTGTTAGGGGGTCGGAATAGCCATAGGGATCTTTAGATCTCCTCCATTCATGTTCCGCTGCGGACTAGTTAGGGAACTAGGGATCCATCTCCAATTCAGGCAATATGAGGCCTGGTTGTCACTGGTCCAGCTCTGTATCGGAGTCAGGAATCACAGTGGGTTTAGAGGCGCCAGAAACTGGGCCACTGGAATGGTCTCTGGAGGAAGTTGTAATGTCCCGTTTGATAAGGATCCACCAGTGCCAAAGGTGGACATGCTGGCAGAGTCCCAGTCCGGTTTGTCCCGAACCTATGGAACCAGAAGGAGCTTCAGAAGGGGGATGGCTGCCCAAATATAAGGCCCATTGCCCCATAAAATGCTCTAAGTTGGGCGGGTGTCACTCGGGGAAACTTCACAAAGCGTGGAGCGGACCCAGTGTCAGGCACAGGCTCCACAGGAATAACCTGGGAGCGAGGCCTGGACTTGTGTCCTCGTTCCTGCACCTCATCCAATAAACAGGATCGGCGCAGATAAGTTTAAGAGCACTTTGACTTCTTGTGTGACTTACCTGAAGAAGTCCGAGGTCACAACAATGATTGGCACAAGCAACTCCGAGAATGGTCCATTTCTAGGGTGACCTAATTGAAAACAGTGGACAAAAGGATCAGTGGTCAAATTTGACAAAAAATACTCTAAAACAGTAGGAAAAAAAGCCCGCTGGTCAAATTCTACAAAATATTCAATGAAAAAATTACTGAGGGCAGTTCATCCAGATACACTGATGGCGCGTAAAAGAAGAAACTGAAGTCAGCTCTCTGGGGTGGCACCTATATATGCACCACAAAAGTCACTTCCAGTACGGATGATGCCAATGACACCATGCTGAGCTGAACAACGCCACCTATCGGCACGCAAGGGGATTGCTCAAACATTTCCAGATCCACCCAGACACCTGGGTAATATATTAAGGTAAGGAATCAGCAGCTAAGTCTCTATCAGATTAAACTAGTTTGGAGTCCTGTGCTTTGAACACTCTCTTAAGTTTGAGGTTATCAACCAGTAGCTCGTGAGCTACTGTAGCTCTCTAGCTACCTTGGAGTAGCTCACCTGTGTGCAGCCCAGCTTATTAAATTAGAAAGCTTTTACTTGATTGAATTAATATATACATATAAGAAAACTGAAATTATGCAACACTAATAATATTAGTAGCTCTCAATCCGTTTCATTGAACATAAGTAGCTCTCAGTACAGAAAAGGTTGGCGACCCCTTTGTAGAGTCATATGTGAAAGACACACCATATGGATTGAAAAGGAAAATAAAAATCATTGTTTTTCTATACATCCAGGGTCAGAACTGCATTCAAGTTTAGAGAAGAAAGCGATGAGTTAAAGGACTTTTTATAGGAGGCAATGAGGTGAAAGGATTGTATATATGTCATCATCATATTGTAGCAGAAATTCATCCCCATCTCCATTATTATCAAAAGCTGGTTAACATTCGTCAGAGTCCGATCCAAAAAGTTAAGAGTGCTAGCTCTGTCGGCACAGAAGAAGGATTTGCTCTGTTGGGTCAGAATGAACACCGCAAGGATCCGGAAGGGTGCTAAAAAATCACAACATGGCTTCCTTTAATGTCTCAATCTGCTGCAATGTCACAGAGTGCCCCAGAAATTCCAAAGGCATCAGGATTATCTAAGAAACCGGTTCCTTGGTGGGAGACCCAGAATAAGACTAAGAAGCAGCTGGACGTCCTGGCAATTTCTTAGTACCAGAGTGGAATGGCTGGGATGAACCGTACTTGGGCTTCTCAGGTTTCTTTTTGGACTTTAACTTACCCTAAGACTTAGACATCGATGAAGATCTGTCAGCAGAGCAGCCGCGAGAGCTGGAATGGGTCTGCAGTCTTGACTGAGTGGTAGCAGGGCTTACGTGAGCGTGTGGCTATGTATAGCTTGGCTTTGTGATCCCGGATCGCCTTCAGGTGCAGAAGGGCATACTCCTCACACAACTTGGGTTCATGACCCGAACCCAAACACTAAAGACACACCTTGTGGGGGTCCGTCACAAACATCATCTTGTGACAGTCCCCTACAAGGTGTAAACTCTGCTGTTTTAGGAGGGACCATGTTCCCTTGCACACTGTAAACGAATTTCCAGAAAAAAAACTTTTCTGTTAACGGGTTAGGAGGTGGCTCAGGATCTGTTTACGAAGATGCAGAAAGAAAAGAACTGACACTTGTATGCTTGGGGGACGCTTAAATGCAGGCTTCAGCCATCACTTCCAGGGTGGGACGAAGTTGATATGGAGCTGTACGACACTACCTAGAGGAGTGCTGGGACTATGCTGAAAAATCTTGCAGATCTAGTCTGGGACTAAGGGATAGTCTAAAGGTGAGAAAAAAGTGGTTAAAGTATCCACCAGAATGGAAGACTATGCAAAAGTCAGAATTATAGCATACAGACAGACAAAAATACAGACTTTGCAAACCTATCTCAGTTGCTGTGGTAGGTAAAAAAATGAGTTTGAGGTCAAAATAATTGAAGATGTATTCTTCTGCTGCTATTTTATGTACATCACTAATGAAGTGGTACACATCAGTTTGAATGAATTTTTGCCACTAAAGAAAATTCAGCTAGTACCCCCACTCATTTTCCAGATAAGATCACCATCTGTCTGGTTCTTGGCACATCCACTGCAAGAACACTATCAGACTGCAGACTAAGAGTGAATACAAAATAAAGGCAGCATACCTATCCCACCTATGCACCCAGACTCTGGAAAAACATCCCCATATCCATCATGGCTGCCCACACATTGCTAGAATTTAGGAAAGAGTGGAATATACACCTCTTTAAAGAATAATAAATCACAATGCATTAACAGTCTACAAACCAGCTACCTCTCCCATTGATTGTTGAATGTATGCTTGTCTTTCACCTTGTACAGCACTCTGCTGCATTTTGGTTAGAATTGCGCCATTGAAATAGCACATATATACAAATTAATGGTTCAAACAAAGGTATCTGAACAGAAGTACTGCATACCATTTCTGGAAGAATAATTGAACTCATTGCATATATAATACTGAAGAGGAGTTAAATAGGAGTAAGAGGATGTTCAAAGTGCAAAAAGAGAAAAAAGAGAATAGACGTACGAAAGGTAGCTGTAAGACTGGAGACAGGAAGAGATGGTGAATGCAACAGGGAAATCAGAGGATTGAGAGATAGAGAGAATCATGTCAGAATGGAAACAAATCAGGGGGTATGCTTAAAGCAGAGTGGATGAGATATGAGGTGTGTGTAAAGTAGAAGAAGGGGGAGTAAATAAGATCAGCATATTTTTATCAGGCTAACTGTGGACACTCTTAGTCTCCATGTTTAATTTTAGACTAGCGACGTTGACCTTATTTGCTAGTGATACAATCCACTCTCTTATTAAGCATGGCATAGCTGTTTCTGTGAACTACACATGGAAATTAATGATGAAAAATGAGCAATCTATGAAAAACAAAACATAGGTAGTGTTGAAATGGTGGATGAAAAAGAATTTGTAAGAGTAGGATAAAGGAGCAGTGAGTAGAATAAAGAGGCATGAGATGGAAACAAGACTAAACAAACTTGATATCCGGCAACTCCAGCATTCAGCAGTGTCGGCAGCTGGCTTCTGAGACAAAGTTCAGGCACCAGCATGTATTATTTTAACAAATTAAGTACCAGCTTACGGGGGGCGTGGCTTGGTGCCCGATGAACATGGAGGCGTCCGGGTGAAGCTCCGTGGTGCGACTTGGCCGCCCCGCGATTCACGGCTGTCGTTTCCAAAGTGCTGAGATGAGGTGATCGTCGGAAGGTCTGGTGAGCGCCCTGTGCCCCTCTCTGGTCCCGAAACGGCACGAAAATGCAGTAAATGCGATATGCGTCTCCTTTTCTGTGAGGTGCGATATCGCGGCAACGGGCGTCATTTTGAATTTTATATGCTCAACGGTGTTTCTATCGTATGAGGCATTTTTTGCCCAAAATGCCTTTGGCACTTCTCCTGCCCATATGCCTTGATTTTTGCTTCGTTTTGCTATGCCACAACACCTAACTGAGCTGTTATAAGCTCATATTTCACTGCACTCGCTTTACCAGAAGAACAATTTCCTTAGTGGCCATTTCGTGAATTCACAGGCTCTCTATATTACTGGGATTAATTGACAGTACATTCTTTTCCACACTCTCATCATCCTCACCAATACTTGGGCAGAATGCTTGCTTTTTTCATTTCCTGGAGATTCATTGCCTCATAGTGGAGTTTTACTACCATAAAGCAGCTGTTGGCGCAAAACCTTGACAGGCATATTTCTTTTAATTTTATTTTGTCTGCTCCCAGTCTTTTATACAGATTCTTCCCTCTTACTCTATGGCAACTGGTCTCAATTGCCTTTGATTTGACATGAGGCAGTTTTATGACCTAGGGGCAGATTGAAAGGTGCATTTTCTAAGCAGCAAAACCCAAAACACATCTTCATCAAGAATTCAAGAATTTTTACTACATTTTCCAGATTGGAAGACTCTCTGTTGTATTCGTCCCAAACTAATTTGACAAACATGGATCTCCCTGCACATCCCCCTGGCAAATCTGTTACTAAACGTCTTAAACAACATCCGCCCTCTCCTCCTAAATCGACTTCAACTGTTTCTATGGAGTTACTGTTGGAGGAAATCAGGGCCCTTCGACCCTTTATGAAGGAAACTAATACCAAGTTACAAATTCTTGCAGACAGTTGCTCTCAACTTGACACAAGTGTCACCGCAGTTGAACAGAGTATATCCTCCTTCAGTGATACAAGTATGACTGTCTCCTAGCTCCAATCTCAGGTCTCTGTGCTTCAACGACAGCTCGAGGACCTTGAAAATCGCAATAGGAGGAATAACCTGCGTATTTACGGCCTGGCGGAAGGAATTGAAGGGTCTGATCCTCTTGCCTTTTTTAAATCTTTCCTTCCCAAATTGTTGCATTTGGCTGACGGTACGGCTCTCAACATACAACAAGCTCATAGATTGGGCAGGCCTTCTTCAAGTACCTCACCTGTGCAACGGCCTAGAGGCATTATTTTATACTTTCTGGAATATACCGATCTGCTAAAGGTTTTGTCAGCTGTCAGATCCTCTCAACGTATTACTTGGTCTGGTTCAACCTTATTTTTTGCGCAGGATTACGCTAAAGTCACTGCCAACAGGCGCAATGCGTTTCTTGATATGAGACCAGTTTTGAGATCGATGGGTGCCCGCTACGGTCTTTTCCATCCTTGCCTCTTTAAAGTTACTTACAACAACAGAACAACATCCTATGACGACCGAGTGCTATGGATTCTGCAGGACCTTCATCTTCAAATATTACTTCATTCTTAATATTTGCTGCATTTGCAATTTGTTCTACTCTTTGGTTACATGATGGTTTAACTTCTCCTGTTCTTATTATGCATTGCATATCTGTTTTCTAAGCGCATCATTTGTTAGGTTTATAGTTTTTGTTCCTTTTATTTGTGTGCAATTTATAATACTTCATAACCTAGAAATCTTGTTGTTTGAACTCGCATTTATTGCATGTCTGCTTGTTGGTTATGTTTTTCATGGCTTCATGTGTTCATAGTATGTTCCTATTTGTTGTCTTACTTCTTGTTGTTCTACGCCTTCACAGATTCTTCATCTTTATGGCGTGGTTCCCCCAAGTCCTCTGTTGACTGAACCCGGATGCCGCGTCTGTTCCATGTGGTTCCATCACCCCCTCGTGTTATATTATTAACTCTTCTATGTGTAGGTATGTTCCTCCTATACATCTCCTTCTTACTTTCATCTTTTCCATTTTTTCTTTTCTCTCCCTATTTAGATACTTTCATTACTCTTTTTGTGGGTGTCGTTAACATTTTTCTTCTGTGCTTCTCATGTCGTCTTGCTCTCCATGTTTTTTTGTCCTTCTTTCATCTATTTAATCGGTTCCTTCATTATAGTACAGTTGTCTCTGACCTTTATTTTTGGTCTTTGCTTTTAGATTTATTTACTTTTCTCTATTCTCTTTTTGAATCCATTATCTTCTTTATTCTTATTTCTTCTCATGTTCTTTATTGTTGCCATAATAACTTGGACTCTTGTTTTTTATTCTTTGATCATTTTGTGTCTAATAATTTATGTCACTGAAATTAATCACATGGAATGTTAGGGGATTAAATTCTCCCATTAAAAGGCAAAGAGTTCTGACTCACTTGGCCAGATTAGATGCCGATATTGCATTTTTGCAAGAAACGCATCTCTCGGATGTTGAGTTCTTAAAATTAAAAAAAGGTTGGGTGGGTGAAGTTTTTTACTCTCCAGGTGATGGTAGACATAATGGAGTAATGATACTCTGCCGTAAGTCCCTTTCGTTTACACTTGTGTCCCAAGACTCAGATACTGATGTTAGATGGTTGAATGTTAAACCTGTGGAGATCCCTCCTTCTGGCCCAAATTAGCTAAGCAAATTTCTCATTGCATGGAAGACAACTTCATTCTGGCTGGTGATTGTAATCAGATTTTTGATCCATTTATAGATCGAAATTCCACTGTCTCTTTTGTGCCTAATAAACCCCATAAGTCCTTTGTTCACACTACTACTCAACAAACTCCTTGATGCTTGGCATCTTTGTAACCCGACTACTAAAGAGTATACTTTTTAGTCCCCTTCTCATCATACCCAATGAAGAATTGATTATATATTTGTCTCTCATACCATCTCGCAAACTCTTACTCATGCAGAGATTGGTCCCATTTTATTGCCAGACCATGCTCCTGTCTCTATTGGCTTGGACATTTTACCTAAGTTTACAGGTTCCAGAAGGTGGCGTTTCAATAATGCTCTCCTCTTAGTTTCAAAATTTACTGCCTCCTTCATTACATTTCTTGACAAATTTTTTAGATAAATCAGATTCATTCAATGCCTTTCTCAACTGTATGGGATTCTTTCAAAGCATCTGCGAGAGATTTTATAATTGGGTTTGTGGCCAAGAAACGTAAAAATGACCGTAACTTTACCAAGGACCTCCTTCAGTATATTAAGAGACTGGAGCACTCTTTTATACTTCTCACTCGAAAGATTGTTTGACAGCTCTCATTAATGCCAAATTGCAATTTAATAAGAAGTCTACTGAAGATGCATCACTGTACTTGTTAAAATCTAACGCAAAATTTTGTGGGGGTAAAAACAAAGCGGGGAAAATATTGGCCAATTATTTAAAAGTCAACATAACAAATTAAACATTGAATCAATATATGATGAACAATCCAATTTAAAATTCAAGGATGTAGCCATTTTAGACGAATTCTCTTCCTTTTATAAATCAATATACTGCTCCGAAACGCCCCCCACTGATTCTTCCTTGTCACAATTTTTCTCTAATATCCAAAAATCTCAACAAACCCTTCCAGACTTGTCCTCCTTGGAGTTAGACTTATCACAACAAGAATTATCAGAGGCCCAACACCTTGAAAAAGACAAAGCACCGGGACCGGATGGCTTTACAGTCGAGTTTTATCTCCACTTCTCTAAATGTCTAATGCCCAAACTTTACTTCCGAATACATTCTTTTAATTTACTAGGTAGTTCCTCGGACTCCTTCTCTGAAGCACACATCTGCCTCATTCCTAAAGAATGCAAAGACTCTAAATACTGTAAAAATTATAGGCCTATTTCCCTGGTTAATATTGATTATAAAATCTTCTCTAAAGCTTTAGCTATACGGCTAGACTCCTACCTACCGGATCTGTTGGGAAGAACAATCTGGATTTGTTAAAGGTCGATTTATTACTGACAACACACAACTTCTTTTTAATGTTTTATCTAAATCCTCCCACTCAAACCAATCACTTGCGGCGATAGCATTGGATGCCGAAAAAGCATTTGATAGGGTTGAGTGGACCTACTTATTTTATGCTCTCAAGTGGTTTGGTTTTGGTCTTAAATTTACTTCCCTGATTTCCCTTCTTTATTCAAATCCCCGCGCAGCAGTATGCGCCAAAGTTTTAATCTCTTCATTCTTTGATTTAGGTAGAGGAGTGCGTCAAGCCTGCCCCCTTTCCCCCTTCCTTTTCAATTTGGCTTTGGAACCTTTTCTTTCTAAATTACGTCAAAATACCAATTTATATGGTTTTCAGACGTCAAATTCCCATATTAAACTCGCAGCCTATGCGGATGATATTCTGCTTTTTATGTCACAACCAAGTGATTCAATCCCTGCCTTTTTAGCAGAAGTGCGAGCCTATTCTAATATTTCTGGCTACAAACTGAATAATGATAAATGCGAGATTTTACCTCTAACTAAGTTCACTTTTAAGGCTGACTTTAGTGCTTCTAATTTTACATGGAAACCTGACCACATTAAATATCTAGGATTATATATTACCCCTACAATTTTGGAGACGGTTGCACTCTGCATGAATAAATGCTCTAAAAAAATGTCAGATCTAACCACTAAATGGCATCCCTTATACTTATCCTGGTGGGGTCGTTAGGATACTATAAAGATGATGTTGTCACCCATAATCATTTATACCATTTCTAATATTCCAGTCCCTATTCCTGCTAACTTTTTTAAGAGGATTAATTAGATCCTCTCTTCTTTCCTATGGAACAATAGGAAATCTCGAATGTCTCTATCTAAATTAACTCGTCCTAAAACAGAAGGAGGAGTTAATTTCCCAGATTTTCAGACATATTAGAAAGCATTCCTCTTACGTCAGGCTTCTCTATGGTTGTTGGACTCCACAGAGGACTGTCCTCTTTGGACTACAATTGAGCGTCTCTTCCTATCCCCCTTTTCCTTTTCTGAGTACCTTTCCTTTTCACGCAAACCACAGGCCTTATCCACTCCTATAATTAAACTGACCTCCAAACTTTTGGAATCTGTTTCTTTCTCTACTCCTAATGCAACAGATTCCTTCCGTAACTCAACAATCTGGCATAACAAAAGTCTGCTCATTCGCAATAAATCATTCTATTGGAGATCTTGGAGACAAAAAGGATTAGTTTGGATCCATCAACTATTCTCACAATCAGACTTTTTACCCTTTGCTTCACTTAAGTCAATTATTCAATATGCCTGCCTCATTTATTCATAAATACAATTTACTTAAAAAAGCGGTGATGGATACATATAATCACATTTCTGCTACACCCGCTATTCTTACCAATCCAACTTCCACCTCACAACTGTACAGATTGTTAAAAACCATACCCAAAGCTTCCACGATATACAGTTATCTACAAAACAAAGACTTTATAAGGCAGAAATCCAGAATAGAAAAGGCATGGGAAAAGGATTTTACGATATCCTGGCCAGTGTCCTTATGGAATAAAATATGGATCAAGATTTGTAAGTCATCCAGAGCAGCCAATATCACACAGACGTTATTTTGTGTGTATAATAGACTTTTCCTGACACCCAATGTCTTGAGTAAACGGTTTACAACTGCACCTGCTGCTTGCTGGACATGTACCTCCCCAAATGCTGATTTGTTTCACATGATTTTTTCCTGCCCAATTGTACATAATTTCTGGAAGCAAGTGTGGTCTCAAATTAACCTGTTTTATGGAACTAAGTGTTCTTTCTCTTTTACCAATGTTTTCTTAGGCAGTCTATCTTCTTGTTGGGAGAATGTTACGCTTAAAATTAAAATTATTGATTTGCTGTTAGCGGTTGCATTCCAACAAATTACTGCAAATTGGAAAGATTTTACAAAAATTTCTTATAAGGCATGGTGGTATACTGTTTGCCATAATCATAGATTACACACCGCTTTTGTGCATCCCTTACATGTGGCAACGAAGCGCTTGGATTTGAGGGCACCTGTTACAATATACCTTGACACAAATGCCAAGCGGTGTTTCCAGATGCAACCATCTCGACAGGAAGTTTTAAAACCCCTTGAATCCCCTCAATATTTCTATTTTTGTTTTTATATTTTAATGATTCTTATGATCTATTATACTGTTCTATCTTTTTCTCGTTTATTTCTGAGTCCAATTCCTATTACTGTATTATAGCAATTTCCATTGTAATGACGAGTTTTATATTGTGAATTGTGTATCGACACCTTTACTTCTATTAATAAAACCTTTCTGAACTTAAAAAAAAGTACAAGCTCACCATGCATTCTCTATGTTAGGGTAACCAACTGTCCTGTAACTTTCACCGACTGTCCGTTATTTGGGTGTGATTTCTGCTGCCCGTAATGATCCCCTTTGTGTATGCCTTTTGTCCATAATTCTGGGATTGCAGCCAGTTATGCCATTGCCCCTGTGACAAGCCGCCAAGTTCTGCATCAGTCACTCCTAGGGCAGCTCAACTCCTCCTCTGAAGTCAAGGGGCTGCAGCAGCCCCACAGACCTGCATCAGACTGCGATGAGCCCATTGTCATTCTGTCTGCCGGCTGAGTCACATACAGATTGACAATGGGCCAGCCTGGGGAGTTATCTACTAGTCTTTCACCTGCACTTACAAATAAAGGGTTGGAGTTCCCTGTTCTTTCTTAACGCACATAGTTAACAACATAAACAATACTATTTCCAAACCTATGCTTTCAAATCTGTACAGGAAATGTCAGCATCTAATTTTATACATAGAGGAAAAGTGTGTTGGCGGATGGTAGGAATTGAAGTGTCTTTATATTTCTAGTGTTGTAAATGCAGGCAAAGGCTTCCAGAACCCTGGCCCTTATAATGGTGAAAAGGTCACAGGAGTAGCATGTTACCTTTTAGATTGGTCATGTCCTTCACAGTAAACAGGTCATTGAGCTAGTTCCTGGTTGTGATATCCTCAGTTTAGAAAAACTGAAGGGAAACCCATTCAGCTGTGTCTGTAAACTGGATTTAAGAAATATGAGCTGGTTTCTCACTTTAAAAAAATGGTGAACCTCCTTTTGCCGGAGCCTAGAGAACAACATTCTGTTTTTGTACTGGGGCCTGCACCACACAAACTGTTATTTCAGTAGCGAGACCCTAGCCAAAAGTCAGCAGAACACTGTACAACGTCCAAGACAAAATGTATGTCTGTGCACCTGTGCCTAACCACTGATGGGCAGATTTACTAACACATCACAGTAAATGAAGATTCTTTTCTCTGTTGCATGAAAGAGCAGAGGAGCACCATATTTCCAAAGAAATGGTTCACTGGAATTGGGGTTGAAAGCTCTGACAGGCAAGTTATACAGTAAACCCGCACATAATCTCTGTTCACTCTTTTAAACCTTTCTTTCTCAGTTCCCTTTTCTCAATCTGTTACATCCTCTCTCTCCTACCTTGCCGTTCGTCTCTGCCTCTCTCACTCCCCCACATAGTTTCTCTCAGTACTCCTTACTTTGCTTTTTATATGGCCCCTGTACTTTTTTTTCTCTTTTTAACCTTCTCTCTGACATCTTAAGCATCTTTCGGTATCTGTCTTTTGCTCCTTCCTCTGCCCTATCTTCTTCTGTAATCTTCTTTTCGCTTTTCACTGCCTGTTCTTTCTAACTCTCAGCTGGCAGACCCTCGCTTGCTTGCCTCTTCTCTCACTGTTCACTCTCACTGCTCCAACTGTCTGTCTCTTCATCTCTGTATGCAGCCCGCTCTCCTCGTTTAATCTCATCATTCCTCACTCCGTTTTATACTTGCTAGTAGTGCTACTCACTGGCATAACGAAACTTTAAGGGCCCCCACTGCAGGGGTGGCTTATCCTCAGCAGCGGAGGAGCGTTGCCCCACCTGCTGCGAGAGCAGCAGGCAAACACTAATAAATGAAATGGCATCACAATGCCATTTCATTTATTTGCCACTGCACCGGCTCGCGCTGTCTACAGCGTGAGGGTGGGCGGGGCTGAATCCTGCAAAGGCAGGATGTCAGCACTGGTCTACAGTGCGTATGTCGGATTGCAACGGCCAGCCCGACATGTGCACTGTAGACCCAGCAATCCAAAGGCTGTGAAACAGCCTGGGGACTGCTGGTACAGGCCTCTAGCCTCAAAATGAGCGCTTGGTGAGCCTGCTCCCACCAATCCTGGAGCTGCTTTCAAAGTATGAAACCAGCTCCAGGATTGGTTGGAGTTCTGTTCCACAAGCAGGAAGGAAGGCCTCCCTTTTCCTGCTCGTGGAAAGGAGCAGTGCCGCAGTGGCCGTGCTCAAGCTCTGCATTTATGGTGAGTTGAGCACATTCGTGCTCCACCATTTTTTTATGGAAGCTAGCTGCCACTGCACCCTGCAAACTACATTGAGGCAGGGCCACCACTTTGGTCCCAGACCCAGTCAGTGTACTCTGCTGAGGAGCCCCCCTGGAACTCGCGGGGGAAGGGGGTACGCACTCCGGCATCTGCCGGGGCTAAAATTACACAACTGGTGCTACTACTGCCTGTGAACTCTAAGTTTACGTACAGCAACACAGTGTTGCTTCTGGCACTACCATTCATGGTAGAGTAGAATTGTGAAAACTGCCCCTTATGTTGGCTCTCAAATTCTGCAGAACTTGTATAGCGTATATATTTGCAAGTTTTGGTATCATTTAATATGTCGAACTATGTGTGAATGTTTGCTCAATACTACAATGTGTAATCTAAACTAAACACCATAAACCTTTTTTGGCTTGCACATTTGTCAGCTGTTTATTTTATGACCATGCAACGTCCTCAGGTGTGTCTGTAAAAATGACCTTTTATCCTGAGCTTTTACTGTCACTATCCACAATTGTCCTTCTTGCCAGGTCGTCACTCTGGCCTATGTGAATGCTGGCAAGACCTTCTTTGTTTTATATATGTATCCACGCTTTATAAATGCAAACACAAACATGCATAAAAGATGCAGGGATGGCTCCCTTATTTCATACCCCGTGTTTCTTCTTACAGCATGCCTCATAATTACTGCACGAATAGTAACGCTCTTTTAGTATTGTACCATGAAGTCACTGTTGCTTTCAAACCACTGAATGGCTTCTGACACCAAGTGGTAATTCAGTTCCAGAGCAGTGAAACAAAGACACGTCGAAGTCGGTTACGTGTGCAAGTATTTTAGCAAAATTGTTGGATTTTTTTGTTTTTTCAAGGTCTCCTCCGCACTTGGGGAGCTGGTTCTTTGTGGGTGGGATGAATTTAATCTGAACAGAGGGGTGTAAATAACAGCGGGTTCCCTTGTGGAAGGCTACAAGGAGCTGCTCGCGCTCCAAGTCTGTGAAATCCCGCCCCACCCCGCAGTGATGCCTGGCTGGGCTCTCGCTCACAAGGTGAGGCTGCAGCACGTGGTATTTCTGGCATGTTCTATGCATTCCTCAGAGAAGCTGCTCTCCACCAGCACACTGCCAGCGGCCGCTGGGATTCCTCCCGGATCTGGGAAATACAAATCCTGCTATTGCCATGCCTGCTCAGTCCGTTACACACTCTTTCCATATTTATGATAGCTTTGGGTTTCTATGCGTTCTCATGTCTGTCCACTTCTGAAACCTTTTCTTCCGTCTGCCTTTATTCTTCTTTTTCTTCGGAGACCCACCCTTGGCTGCTGCTGTTGACACATCACTGCAGTCTGTTTCCATGGAGCCAGAGTTAGGCATTTGTCTCTTCTTTCCAGCCACACCCACCTGAAAGCTCTGAAAAAACAGAAATTTGAGAAACAACTGGTTCAGCATCCTGACGTTTCACCACACGTAATGTATGCAATTGAATATAACCTATACTTAAAGCACAAATCGTGTCACCTGTTTGGCACACTACGTGCGCACTCAGTCAGGCTGGCAGGGATCATTGCCCCAACCATCCCAAGGGACCCACCCCAGCCTGCCAAATTTAGAGTTGTACACCAGTCCTGCAGACACCTCCTAACCCTGAAAGGAACTGTAGTGCCGGTTGAAAAAGTCTGACGGACGGATCTGTCAAACAGGAAGGACTCCAGTCAAACTTTTCCACATTTTGTCATGTTTCAAAAACAAACTCCCAAAGCGAGAGTATGTTTTTGAAAAAGGAAAAACGAATGACCCTGGCACAATGGGAGTTCTCTCCCATGGTATGCGGGTCTTTTGTTTTTGTACTGTTCCTCACAGGGAGGCTAACCATGGCGGCGATTGCCCACTCTAAATTGGGAGGAAGCATCAGATGGCTAACCTCCAATGGCACATACTGCCCAAGTTGTCCAAATCTGCAATGGGTCCATAGGCCACTTAATTTTCAACTATCTCATATTTTCTCCAGTTTCATCTATGTTTGTCCATATATCAAAAGTAATCCAGCAGAACCAATATTATTTAGGTCTTCCAAAAATGTATTTGATGATTCCATAATGTAAATTTGCGATAGACTTATCTTCCATGATCATTAAAACCCAATGCATTTCGGGAAAGCTGCCTTCTTCAGGGGTAACTGCAAAATAAACATTTTTAGGTACCATCACAATGTGTATCAGATTACTATGAATCACATCAGATAACTATTCAATACCACATTCTTAACAAAACGTACAACAACCGATTCCCATTGCGATGTTCTCAAAAAGAATGTGATAACTATCGAGCAGGTATGTGGTATTGAATAGTTATCTGATGTGATTCATAGTAGTTATCTGATGCACATTGTGATGGTACCTAAAAATATGTTTATATTGCAGTTACCCCTGAAAAAGGGAGCTTTCCCGAAATGCATTGGGTTTTAATGATCATGGAAGAAACATCTATTGCAAATTTACATTATGGAATCATCAAATACATTTTTGGAAGACCTGAATAATATTGGGTCTACTGGATTACTTCTGATAAATATGGACAAACATTGATGAAAATATGAGATAGTTGAAAATGAAGTGGCCTATGGGCCCATTGCAGACTGTGCACCCTGCACTGGTGTACTGTTTATGCACTGGCGATATTTGGACAGTATTGGCATGCACGGGCAGAACATGCATCAGGGAAACGCGCTAAACCTTTTGCCTTGAGAGCATTACAGAAAATAGGTTTAACAAGAAAAGAGTATAAATACAGGGTGTGCATTCTATAATTTATGTTTTGTTGATAACATACTGCCTAAGGCCATTGGAGGAGTATATTGGCAACAGAGTCTTACTAATCTCTGTCGTCGACATTCTAAGGGTCAGCCCACCTATGAAGCGGGAGAGTGATCTGTGATTTTGGCAGACTTGACTGAGTACCTTCTCCGCCAAACTCTCAAGCAGTCCTCTAATACAATCTCTACTTGTTACATCAGACAAACACAACTATTCTTCGTTGTATCAGCTCAAAGATTACCATTTGAAGAGAAAGTTAAAGTCGGGTGTTTCTGCAGATATCATGCAGTACCATCAATCTTTCAATTAGACTCATTTATTGCCAGTATGCATGCCAACCGGTAACTTAGCCAAGTGTTGAAACCAGGGGTGCTTGGATGAAATTATTATGTTGTTGTGAACATTTGCGATTATAATTAGGGCTGGGCGGTAAATTCCATTCCGCTAGCGGAATTTGTGTAATTTTGCGTTCTGCGGAGAACGCGGAATTGGCCAAAATTCTGCATTCCGCTGCTTCGCGGAATTTTTTGCTTGTTCGCGTTCTCATAATGCGTGTTTGCGAGAAATTCCCCCTGAGCATGCAAACAGCGCTCGCGAACAGGAGAAAAGCATCGCGAACAAGCAATTCCGCATGTTCACGTAATTTCTGCGTGCTCGCGGGGATTTTTTACCGTTTCGCGGAGCTTTGCGACTAAGCAAATTCCGCCCACCCCTAATTATAATGCTAAGGTCAATCAAAAGAGAATATCTACATCTGCGCTCAGGTTTTTCTATGTACCTCCAGATTTCTCACAGTCATCATCATAAACAAACATTGCTTGAAATTAAATCTTAGAGCAGTTCCATTTGTTAGGTACACAGTGCTCAAGGCAACCTTAAGCAACAATACTGATGAAATAGGTTTATGGCTATTACAGTTGAAAATCAATTAGGGGTGGGTCTTCCATTTGAGCAGAGGAGTGCCACCCCACTAACCAAAATGCCCCCAAAAAAGCCCCAGATATGAAAAATAAAGTTTTCTTTTTGTCACTTTCATACACTTTTGACTGGACGGCAGGGATTTAACGGACCGCTACTAATGAAAGGTGGGTATGGTCTGCCCAGATCCTGGTTCAGATTATGTAACTGATTAAAGAAATGGGCTATACCACGATGAGATACCAGTGATTTATTTTCAAACCTATCGCTTCCTTTATTTTCCTCATTTCTATTACACCCTCCTCGCCTTTCCGCTATCTTCCTCCTGATAGATATTGACCGCTCTTACAAAGGTATTATGAAGGTCACTTCCCTATTAAACAAGCATAAATATCTAGTAACTGAAGATAAGATTAGGACCACAAAGACAGGAGGCAAGTGCTTATCACTAAAAAGCCCCATTAAATCCAGGTTAACTATTGGAGCACATAAATAAGGAATGCGTTACTTACCTGTAACTGCAGTTATCCAGTATTGGTATCTTTCATAGATTCACATGCCTGAATCATTCCCCGTCGTCGGGATGGGAGTCCCCGGTACATAAATAAAGTAATGTCCCATTAGACATATATAGTAATAGGCCAAGGACCTCACATTAGTAACATCTCCATGTCCTTTTGTAAAAAGGACCAAACTCTAGAAAAGAGCCAATCAGCTATCACCACCCTCTGGAATCCTCCTGGAAGGAGCTCTGGTCCCTCAGATTTTCTTAAGCACAGTGCTAAGAAGGTGTATCACTGAGAGAACTAAGTGAGCCCTTCAAGGGGAGGCGGGTGGGTTGCATGTGAATCTATGAAAGATACCAATACTGGATAACTGCAGTTGCAGGTAAGTAACACATTCCTTATCCAGTATTAGGGTATCTTTCACAGATTCACATGCCTGAATCAGAGTAGTAAGCAATGATAAGCACATTTCGGATGATACAGCATATAAAAATTCACCAGATAACATATCAATGTAAAACATAGAAAGTACCAAAGGTCAATCAAAGAAACCATTATGGAATACAATAGAGAAATGTGCGTATAAAAGAAAGGATGGTGTGAAGAAAAAAGGGCTCACCTCTATCGAAATAGATGACGCAACACCGCCTGTCCCACTGCACCATCCTTCATGAGTTCTGTATCCAAGCAGTAATGCTTGTTAAATGTATGCAGCATCTTCCATGTTGCCGCTCTGCAAATGTCTGTGATAGGGACATCTGCAAAGAGTGCCATGGAAGTAGACATCGCCCTAGTGGAATGGGCTTGAACCGTGGAATGCAAGGGTTGGCCCGCTTGCTGGTGACAGAAAGTAATAGCTCCAGAGATCCAACAAGAGATACTTTGTTTAGTAAGTGGAAGACCTTTCCTAGGTCGACTGTAAGCCACAAAGAGTTTATTGGATTTGCGGAACGATTTTGTCCTGTTAAGGTAGAATTTAAGGCTGCATTTAAGGTCTAGAGAGTGTAGAGCATTTTCTGCCGCCGTTTGAGTATTTGGAAAAAAGGTCCGTAGAACTATAGGCTCATTGAGGTGAAAGTCTGACAGGACTTTGGGCACAAACTTAGGATTAGTCCGCAGTAGGACCCTGTCATGTTTGAACTGAAGAAAAGGGTCTTGAACTGAAAATGCATGGAGCTCACTTACTTTCCTGGCTAGAAGGAGTGCCGTCTTCCAAGAAAGATATTTAAAATCAGCTCTGTGTATCGGCTCAAAAGGGTGTTTCATAAGCTGAGCAAGAACTGTGTTGAGCTGCCAAGTGGGAGGCAGAGACTTCACTGGAGGAAAAGTCCTGAATAGGCCTTTGAGAAATTGTTTCATCAACCTACTAGACCAAAGAGAAGGTCCTGCAGAAGATCTTCTGAAACGGTATATTGCTGCTAGATGAACTTTAACAGAGGCGTGAGCAAGACCTGAAGTTGCCAGATGGAGAAGTTAAGGCAGTATTTGTTCTGGGAAAGACGAAAGAGGGTGTATTTTCGCTGACTTACACCAGATGCAGAACCTCTTCCATTTTAAGGAATACGTCTTGTTAGAACTATCGGCTCGAGCCCGAGCCAGAACCGTCCTGCACCGCCCTGCAGTCTGTAGGAATATCTAGGCCATGAAACTCTCGGAACTCAGGAGCCAAGCCGATAACTTGAGAGATGTGGATCCGGATGCAGGACTTGTTCCCAGTTCATTGTGAGGAGAGAGGGAAACGGTTTCAAAGAGATCGGTGGTTCCAGAGAGAGAAGATGGAGCTCCATGAACCAATGTTGACGCGGCCACGCCGAAGGTATTAGGATTAACGTGCAGGGTTCTGTCTTCATTTTCCTGAGGACCCTGGGAATCAGGGGAATCGGTGGAAAAGCGTATGCAAAGACGTTGAACCATGCGATCGAAAATGCATTCCCTAGAGATCCCCGTTGGGGATGCCAGCTTGCGAAGTTTTGGCATTTGGCGTTCTGCTTGGTAGCAAAAAGGTCCAGGAGAGGAGTGCCCCATTGGGAGAATATGTGGTTGAGAGTCCGCTGGTTCAACTCCCATTCGTGGCATGTTGTTTGTTGCCTGCTTAGAGAATCGGCCAGTACGTTGTCTGTTCCTGGAACATATTCCGCTCGAAGGGAAATGTTGTGATGAAGTAACCAGTTCCAGATTTTTTGAGATTCGTGAGATAGTGTCAGTGAACGAGTCCCTCCCTGCTTGTTCAGGTAGTGCATCGTCGTAGTATTGTCTGTCCGGACGAGCACTAGAGAACCTTTGAGCCTGGGAAGGAACGCCAGGAGAGCCAGATAGACAGCTTGTAGCTCGAGGAGGTTTATGTGAAGCTTTCGTTCGGCAGGAGACCACTTCCCGCTGATTTGGAGTTCCTGGAAGAAAGCTCCCCAACCCTCCAGGGACGCATCTGTTGTGATGACCTGTGGAGAAGCTTGGAGCAAGACAGGCAGGCCTTGAGAAAGATTCCGTGGACGAGTCCACCATTGCAGAGCAGTGACCATCTGAGGGGTCAATTGAATGACATCGTCGAAGGGTCCTTCGGATTAAATCCATTGAGCCGACAGTGCTTCTTGGAGAGGGTGCATGTGGAGGCGACAGTAAGGAACAAGCAGGATACAAGATTACATTATTCCGAGAAGGGATTTGAAGAGGCGTACTGAGAGAGACTTCTTGGATGTTATGTGATTTGCCAAATGAAGAAGTTTGTTCTATTGCTCTTCTGATGGGAAAGCCTTTTTCTGGGTTGTGTCGAGAGTAGCACCCAGGAAGGTTATCCGCTGAGAAGGCTGGAGGACGGACTTGTCCTGATTCAGAGTGAGTCCCAGGCGACTCAAAAGCTGTAGACAGGTGTCGGAAGACCTGGTCGCGCCGTCCAGAGAAGGTGCCTTGATGAGCCAGTCGTCGAGATAGGGAAAGACCTGATGGTGTTGCTGCCTGAGATATGCAGCCACCGGAGAAAGGCATTTCGTAAAAATGCGTGGAGCCGACTTGAGTCCGAAGGGCAGGACTCAGAATTGGTAATGTCTGCCTGCCACGGAGAACTTCAGGAATTTCTTGTGGTTTCTGTGGATAGGGATATGGAAATAGGCATCTTGAAGATCCAAAGACACCATGTAGTCGTTTGGGTTGAGAAGTTGTAGCACTTCTTGGATTGTAACCATGCGAAACAACTGTTTCTTTAAAAATTTGTTGAGACTTCTCAAGTCCAGGATTGGTCTCCATTTCTTCTCCTTTTTGCACACCAGGAAAAACGGGAGTAAAACCCTTTCCCCCGTTGGCGAATAGGAACCCTTTCTATAGCTCCCTTCTGGAGCATGAGTGAAAGTTCCAGGAATAACAGGCGTAGATTTTTGTGAAGCATAGGTCGAGGAGGGGTCTGGGGAGGTTTGTGAGTGAACTCCAGGAAATGCCCAAACTGTATCATTTGAAGAACCCAACGGTCCGTTGTTATTTGTTTCCAATTGGGTAAGAAGTGGGAAATTCTTCCTCCAACTTTAAAGGGTGGAGAGGAGATCGAGACGGCGGTAGAGAAAAGTCATTGCCGCCGAGCAGCGTCCTTCTGTCGTCCTCCTTTTACCTCGATAGGAGGTTTTAGTGTACGAGGATTGCTGTTGTTGGCACTGTGGCCGATATTGTTGGTTGGAGGAGGAATAGGAAGACCGATAGTGTTGGTAGCCTCCTCTGGTGGAAGATTGACCTCTACCCCTTGAGCCACGAAAAGTTTTTTTTTTAAATTGAAGGGTACCCAAAGCCCTAGCCGTGTCGGTATCTTTTTTCATACCCTGAAGAGCCTCATCGATGTGCGTGCCAAAGAGAAGCTGACCATCGTAGGGCATGTCCAGAATTTTTGTCTGGACTTCCGGACGGAATGAAGTTGCCTTCAGCCAACCTTGGCGTCGTAGTACAGCAGCGCCAGCTAGTTGACGGAAACCAGTAGAGGCGATATCCATCGCACAATCGATGATTTCGGAAGCCGAACGTTCGCCTTCCAGCAAGATCTTCTTCGCTTCTTCCCTCGAGTTGTCCGGCAAGGCTCCCAAGTATGGAGCAATGTCCGCCCACATCTGCCTGACATAGAACCCTAATAACGCTAAGGAATTTGACGCATGCACTGTCAATGCAGACATGGAAGAAAAATGTTTTCCAATATTGTCAAGTCGTCTGCCTTCTTTGTCAGGAGGAGCGGACAGCGGGGTAGAAGGGTTTCTAGATTTCCTCTGAGCAGCCTGAGTGATGATGGAATCAGGCTTTGGATGTCCGGTAAGGCAGGCTGGAGCGGTGTCTGAAGCTCTGTATTTTTTGTCTAGCCGAGGTAACACTGGGGGAAGCGAAGATGGATTGTGCATTATTTTTACACCCTGATCCCAGATGTAGTCTATAATAGGTACTGATCTTACAGACTTTTTGAAAGGTTTTTTAAAGTCATAAAGGAAACAATCCTGTAGGTGAGAAGGCATAAGGATCTGGAAACGCTGTGCGGCTCTTTCCAAGACATTATGAAAACCCTCAATATCCTCAGGAGGCGAATCAGCTTGAGTAGGCACCGGGGACGCTGGACAAGGGATAACAATCATCCAAATCATCATGAGTCGATTGAGAATCATGGAGTTCTCCCTCCTCTTGTTGCTCGTCATCCTCATCATCTGAGGAAGTTGGAGGCGGTAGCGTGACAGGCACAGACTGTGGAGGAAGAGGTGGAGGCTGTAGTCTCGGCGGCGGAGAGACAACCTGACAGGACACGTAGCAGCAGTAGGAAATCTCTGCTTATAGTCAGTAGTCAGAAATTGGAGGTCAGAAACCAAAGACGCGGGTAGACAAACCATGGGAGGTTGGGGAGGATGGCTGTTGTCAGGATAATATGGCTGGTCTTCTTGTTCGTCATAGTCCAAACTCTCTTGGTATTTGACATGGAGTTCCGAAGGACTTGTTGCAGTTCCGAACATACTGCCATCGCCTGAATCTTCCTCCTCTTCCAAAAGGTGAGTCGGAGGTAACGGCTGGACCCTGCTAGGAGAAGTCAGAGCAGGTGTCAACGTGCGTTTTGTTATTTTGAGATGGACATACGCACTCTCCACTTTGGACTCTTGTGTCGTCGACGAGCCTGTCGTCGGTGTAGCCGTCGACGAGCCTGTCATCAGTGTAGCCATCGACTGTGAAGCACCGACTGGCAAAATTGAAGGAAATGTCGACGGAGCAGTCGTCGACGGTGTCGTAGTCGTCGACGGAACCGTCGTCAACGGTGTCGTCTTAGTCGTCGACAGAGCCCTCGTTGGCGGTGTCGTCTTCGTCATCGACGGAGCCCTCGTCGACGGTGTCATCTTCGTCGTCGATGGGGTAGGCGTCGACGGAACACTCTTCGTCGACATAGGCGTCGACGCGCTTGTCGGCGATCATAGCGTCGACACTGGCTTGGACATCGATGATGATTTTTTTATTTTAATCGTCGACGATACAGGTTTAGCACCCGTTGACGATGAAGTCGTTGTCGTCGACGTGGACGAGGCAGAAGATGCCAAAGAGGTGGAGAAGGTCGTCGTCGACGAAGTTATCCCCACAGCTGTAGACGGGGATTTTCTCACCGTCTACGCCACCGTCGTCGATGAGGTGGAACCAGGCTTTTTAAAGGTGTGTTGAACCTCCTGTGGAGAAACCTTTGGTGGTAAAGCTGTAAGGGGAGCCTCTGAAGACTGTTTGTGCGTCTTCTTTTGAGGGGGCTGCGACGAAGGTCCTGGAGAAGCAACTCTGGGCCTTTTTTGAGAGGATTTTGAAGATGTAGAGTAGCCTTCACTCTCCTCAGAAGACAAGACTTGATCTTTATCTTTAAGCCTCTGCAGCCAAATTAGAAGGCGTCCCTCCCGATCTTTAAGGGTCTTTAAAGAAAAGGTACGACATACCTTACAGTCCTTTGAGGAGTGGTCCGGGTAAAGACAATAGAGGCAGTCTTTGTGTTGGTCATCAACATGAAGCCTCTTTTTACCACAGGAAGCACAGGGCCTAAAAAGGCCTTTCTTAGGAGTATCTGCCATGAAGATATCGAGAACTTCACACAGAAGATGGAATCCTGAAGAAAAAAATCACTGGAGATCCAGAAAACAAGGAAAACTGAGCAGAGCTCAGGGGTGACTCCCTTAGCACGACGTGCGGTAGAAAATCTGAGGGACTAGAGCTCCTTCCAGGAGGGTTCCAGAGGCTGGTGATAGCTGATTGGCTCTTTTCTAGTTTAGTCCTTTTTACAAAAGGACATGGAGATGTTACTTATGTGAGGCCCTTGGCCTATTACTATATATGTCTAATGGGACATTACTTTATTTATGTACCGGGGACTCCCATCCCTACGACGGGGAATGATTCAGGCATGTGAATCTATGAAAGATACCCTAATACTGGATAACATGTGCTTGCTCATAAACTGTTTCATAAAATGTTGAATCTTTCAGACTAATATGGCTTACCTACAATCCATGTGAGTCCAACAATGCTATTTTTGACAAAAAAAAGTCTTAGATAAAATCGCGGTTGCATTGACAATGCTTACTGTAAACCTTTGAGAAACTTCTGAGACCCGCCTCCACACCAGTTTGCATGCCCCTATCAAACAACTTTTGACACTCTATCTAGGACCCCCGCCTTGACATCCCTGCCCTAAAAACCTAATTCTGCCACTTATAACTCGAGCACTAAGACACCGAATATGACAGTTTGCTACCCATGTAAAAAAAAAAATATATATATATATATATATATATTTTTTTTATTACATATCTGCATATATATGTGGTATTTCTTTTATATCTATTGGTCTGATGGTCACGAGTTGTTTGCACTTGCACTTGAAATTTCTCGGCTTCCGCCCTAAGCGCCATGTGATCAATGCCTCCGTGTTGAGGACGAAACGCGTCATGGTGGTACGAGGAGCACGAATGAAATAAAAATCACCTGGCACTATATCCTTTTGGGTCCGTGTTCGTCTTTTCCTGTGGATTGGGAGCAGCAGACGAAGTTCTTTGTGTATAGATATATATATATATAAAAAATCCCATGAAAAGCATGGAGTGGTTTGTAAGTACGAATTGTAGCACATGTGAACCCATGCTGTTGTGCATGTGTGCGTTTGACAAGCTACTTCTACTGCAGTATGAAATATTTTAGCTTGAACAGGCTCGCCAGAAGAGAACATATTATGGCATGCACTAGTGCTATAAGATCCTCTTTCATGCATGATCTTCCAGATAACCAGTGAGAAATAGTCTCTTACAGTTTAGGAAGATAACGTTTACGCGGCTTATCCATTCGGGATATGTAAGTTGACCTATGTAGAGAGTTCTGATTTTACTTTCACAGTTGGAGAATGACTTTGGTCAGATGCTTCTTGATACTGCAAGACCTCCAAGTTGAACAAAGATATACTTGCAACGAGTTCTGAACTGACAAAACAAACCAATTTATGTGGTTTAAAACATGTGAACATATGCCCCAGATAATTTCCCTTTACACGCATTTTCAATGAATGTCTTCTTCCTCAATGTCTTCACAATTACACAAGCTTTTACTAGCCTGCTGGACTCTGGCTAAAGCAGGTGTGACTCGGTAGGGAGACTGCAATGGTTAAAAAGCCTATTCCTCCCTGCTAATATTTCAAAATACAATAAACTGGTGTTATTTGACATTTCATTTTTTTCTGCACTCCTCGGTGATGCACATTGAACAGATTTGATAGTTCTGAGAAATGGATACAGTCGCTGGTCAGCAAACTTTAAAAATATTTGCTTTTGCAGTCCATTCATCTCTTGGATATGATGGTTCCAAAGTTAAAATTCCTTCGAGCTAGCAGTAACACGATTCACATCTGCTCAGAAACAACTTGTTCACTGCTGCTACAGCTACCTCCTGGAACCTTGCCTCTTAGAGCAAAGCTAGCTTTTCTTACTTTCTTACTCTCTGGGGCTGTTGCCTGTCACCTGAATCTGACTTTCCCCTGTCTTTGTAGCATTCTGAATGGCGATGCTGCTGCCCCTGCAGCCCCGGATGTGTGTACGTCGATGACCTGATTTGTGATCGGCGGTGTCCTGCCCTCCACCATCCGTGGTCATGTGGCTGCCTCCCCCATCCGACCCTGCGTGCAGCCTTCGAGTCTGCTGATTTGGGGTTTTTGTGTTGGATTTTTGTGTAGTCCGCCATTTTGGGTTGATGCGGTCAGTTCCCATGGCCTGGGTCCTCCATCTTGGCGCTTTCAACCTATCCTCATTGTTGCTGGACTGCTCCTTGTTCGCCTGTCTGTTCTTTTCCTCAAGTCGTCCCCCCCTTTGATCTCCTACTCCCCTCCCATCTTATTCTATAACCGATTCACGGGATGTTAATGATTGTTGGTCCCCAGCCGGTTTGTATGTCTTTTACTGACTGTTTTGTAAGTAATTTCCCTTTTGCTGGTCTGCTGGTAACTCTCTGATCCTCATGTAAAGCACTCTGATACCTCTGGGTCTAGCCAGCGCTATATAAAACTCTGCAAATAAAAAAATAAACAAATAAATATAATCTTAGTTTTCATCCTCCCTGTCCCGAATTGAATGTCAGGACAGGGCGGGGCTTGTTGCATGGTAGCAACAGGGAGGAGGGTAGGCTGCCTGGGCACTTTTCAAAGTGTGCATGTCCCTTTGGCCGGCCATCTTGTGATGGCCAGCCAGACATGCACACTTTGAAAGCTCTAACCCAGCTGTCATAAGACAGCTGGGTTAGAGCAAGTGCAGGGCTGTAGGAGCGGTGAGAGCCGCCGTTCCCTCCAATCCGGTCCAGGGAAGGCATGGCTTGGCAGTTCGGGCTGGACTGTTCCCATGAGGCACAGGGTCAGACTGATTTGCATATGGCCATGTCTGAACAGGGGTGGCAGAGTGGGCTAAAGAACGGTGGTGGATCAAACCCAGATCTGTTGACTGGGTGTGAGTGTTTGATTGGTTCTGATGCTCCGTCCATCACCACCCCCTTTAGTACCGCTTTGTTCGCCATAAGTTGGCAGGGTATGCTCAGACGTGAGTCCCTTGCTCACTTTGCCACTGGATTCAAGCAAGCCTGGCTGAAGACGGCTGAAATGCCAGAAACCGGTCCTAGGAAGCTTGTTTCCGGTCCAGGGAAGGCATGGCTTGGCAGTTCGGGCTGGACTGTTCCCATGAGGCACAGGGTCAGACTGATTTGCATATGGCCATGTCTGAACTGGGGTGGCAGAGTGGGCTAAAGAACGGTGATGTACCAAACCCAGATCTGTTGACTGGGTGTGAGTGTTTGATTGGTTCTGATGCTCCGTCCATCACCACCCCCTTTAGTACCGCTTTGTTCGCCATAAGTTGGCAGGGTATGCTCAGACGTGAGTCCCTTGCTCACTTTGCCACTGCATTCAAGCAAGCCTGGCTGAAGACGGCTGAAATACCAGAAACCGGTCCTAGGAAGCTTGTTTCCGGTCCAGGGAAGGCATGGCTTGGCAGTTCGGGCTGGACTGTTCCCATGAGGCACAGGGTCAGACTGATTTGCATATGGCCATGTCTGAACTGGGGTGGCAGAGTGGGCTAAAGAACGGTGATGGATCAAACCCAGATCTGTTGACTGGGTGTGAGTGTTTGATTGGTTCTGATGCTCCGTCCATCACCACCCCCTTTAGTACCGCTTTGTTCGCTAAAAGTTGGCAGGGTATGCTCAGACGTGAGTCCCTTGATCACTTTGCCACTGGATTCAAGCAAGCCTGGCTGAAGACGGTTGAAATGCCAGAAACCGGTCCTAGGAAGCTTGTTTCCGGTTCAGGGAAGGCATGGCTTGGCAGTTCGAGCTGGACTTTTCCCATGAGGCACAGGGTCAGACTGATTTGCATATGGCCATGTCTGAACTGGGGTGGCAGAGTGGGCTAAAGAACGGTGATGGATCAAACCCAGATCTGTTGACTGGGTGTGAGTGTTTGATTGGTTCTGATGCTCCGTCCATCACCACCCCCTTTAGTACCGCTTTGTTCGCCATAAGTTGGCAGGGTATGCTCAGACGTGAGTCCCTTGCTCACTTTGCCACTGGATTCAAGCAAGCCTGGCTGAAGACGGCTGAAATGCCAGAAACCGGTCCTAGGAAGCTTGTTTCCGGTCCAGGGAAGGCATGGCTTGGCAGTTCGGGCTGGACTGTTCCCATGAGGCACAGGGTCAGACTGATTTGCATATGGCCATGTCTGAACTGGGGTGGCAGAGTGGGCTAAAGAACGGTGATGTACCAAACCCAGATCTGTTGACTGGGTGTGAGTGTTTGATTGGTTCTGATGCTCCGTCCATCACCACCCCCTTTAGTACCGCTTTGTTCGCCATAAGTTGGCAGGGTATGCTCAGACGTGAGTCCCTTGCTCACTTTGCCACTGGATTCAAGCAAGCCTGGCTGAAGACGGCTGAAATGCCAGAAACCGGTCCTAGGAAGCTTGTTTCCGGTCCAGGGAAGGCATGGCTTGGCAGTTCGGGCTGGACTGTTCCCATGAGGCACAGGGTCAGACTGATTTGCATATGTTCATGTCTGAACTGGGGTGGCAGAGTGGGCTAAAGAACGGTGATGGATCAAACCCAGATCTGTTGACTGGGTGTGAGTGTGTGATTGGTTCTGATGCTCCGTCCATCACCACCCCCTTTAGTACCGCTTTGTTCGCTAAAAGTTGGCAGGGTATGGTCAGACGTGAGTCCCTTGCTCACTTTGCCACTGGATTCAAGCAAGCCTGGCTGAAGACGGCTGAAATGCCAGAAACCGGTCCTAGGAAGCTTGTTTCCGGTTCAGGGAAGGCATGGCTTGGCAGTTCGGGCTGGACTGTTCCCATGAGGCACAGGGTCAGACTGATTTGCATATGGCAATGTCTGAACTGGGGTGGCAGAGTGGGCTAAAGAACGGTGATGGATCAAACCCAGATCTGTTGACTGGGTGTGAGTGTTTGATTGGTTCTGATGCTCCGTCCATCACCACCCCCTTTAGTTCCCTCCAATCCTGGCGCTGCTCTCATGCATTGGTTAGAGGAGTTTCTGAGGGTCCTGAGCTGGAGGAGAAGACAAGAAGATTAAAACCAGACTGGATTGCAGAAGACGTTTGTGCAGGTAAGTGATTTTTTTGTCTTCTTCATTTAATGTGTCCCCCACCCATTTGCCTGCCCCACCACTCTCTAGTGCTGCCAGCTGTTACTGAAAATCATTTCAGTTTGGTTTTGAAAACTAAAACTTTGCATCCTACAAAATTCAAGACCCTAAGGTTTTATTAAAAACAAAAAAGAAAGCTTTAATTCTTTTAATACAGATGCCAAGCATACCTTTGTTTTGTCGGTGACATCTTCGGGTGGAGGTGGGAATGTGCACGGAACTCTACCTTGAGAGACATGATATGGCAACAGAATAGTGGGATCCAGTGGAACCCAGGGAATGGAGAGGGTGGACGGTGCTCGAGGCATGCTGGAGTGAGCTTTGTGAAGGTTGTAGGATGACTTTCGCACTTCGCAGTTAGTGCTCTTGTAGATCAAAACCGAGGAATCACCTGCTGTATGACTCAATAGGTAAGAGCCCTCCTGCAAACTGAAGTAGAAAAAAAGCAAAGATAAGTACGAGTTTTACATCACTATTTTATATTATTTTGAGTAACAACCTTCTGTTGTTTACAATTTGGTGTGCGTGCCAAGCGTAATGGTTACAAATAGGGGACGTTTCCGAACATATGAAGGAAAACAAAAGACAAGGTCTAGAATTATGTGAAAAAGATATGCAAGGCCTTTATGATTCATGTGGAACATAGCAATAGAAATCAAACCTACAACATATGATCAAAGTCTATAAAAATGGCCATCTCGGTATAGTCTACTAGATTGAGGGAACACAGTGGTGGTACAAGATGCTAATGAGAGAAGATCAAGCAGGCTAAGAAGAAATAGCCTGAGACGTCACTCGCATTCTCTGCCAACAGAGGAGTTCAGATAACAAAATGCAGACTACAACAGATAATGAAAGACAGTAGAGCTTGGAGACAGGAATCATGAAACAAATGAGACGGTTTTGCTTATACCGGCAAGTTGAGACTGGAATAATGTTACAATATGACCAGTGTTAGGAACCATCACTTGAGCGACGTGCCTTCCAAGAAGGTCAAAAGAAATAGATACTATTAGCTCTTTCCTGTACCTACTCATTTAGTGTAACCTAGGCACGTGACTGACGATAGAACCTAAGAAACTTGGGAATAAATGTGCTTCTCTTCATGCCCCTCACAACGTGGCCACTGCTGGGGATCCCCCACCCCAGTTGCTGTGATTACAGCTTTTTAATAAATGCATTACAGTCTCATCTGAAAGGAGTTCTCTGAAATGTTCCTCGACAATCTTGGTGCGTTAGCCAGGAATTGCAACAGCTTAAATGGGGTGATGACTGGGGCTAGATCAGACCTCCACTCTATCAGCCAGTACATCCCAAATTTACGATGGAGGTTTAACCACGGGGCACTTAAGTGTAGGACGGCATGGCACTTCACTGTGCTCATTGATTGTTATTATTGTCTTAAATGAATATTTTTTCTTTATTGTAACTGTTTGGGCCCACATGTTTATAATAACAAAAAAGATACTAAATGAAATGGCCATTTCAAGGGTATGACAAGGATGTGAATATTTAGGTGGTGGGGAGGGGTAGAGGTCAGGCAGTCCAGAGATATGTTGTACACTGAATTACTTGCTCGGGAGGGACATTGCGTGTGTGTAGGTGGCCAGTATAGGCCTTAGTGGATGAATGTGTTGATGATTATTCGGCTCTCTGGGCATCTCTGTAAAAGCCGCCATGTGACCAGAGCTCTCCCAAATGCAGTGGGGGCCACTGAAACACAGTAGTTTAACAGATGTTGGTGGAGACCTAACAACCACATGCAGATTTAAAAAAAAAACTGTGATAAGTGCACTGAGGAGGACGGGAATAGCACTTTCCTGAAAAGGACATACTCAACACTGAACATATAACGAATCTTAAATGGAGACTGAAAAATTCAACTAGACCAACAGGAAAAATTACTAACCTGTGGTAACAATGCTTCTGCTGATTACTCTATCTACCTGCAAATTCCTCACCTGTAGATCAATCCCGAGGCGTCAGACAGGATCCAGACAACTTCAAAGCCTTGATGTCGCCTGTAGAGGGTGCTGGACTCAGCCAGCGTCGGAAGTCATGTCAGGTGATGTCCCAGAGCCCATAAAGCGCCGGCTCCAGTGCATCAACGTCAGTTTCTCTCCATTTATTTAAAAGCCTTCGAGGCCAGAGGGAGTGAAAAATCTTGAGAGTTTGCAGTAACAATAAGTACAAATATCATGGAACCTTATTAACTGTTCCAAGAGTCATCAATCAAATTGGGGAGGCGGGTGTGTCGGGGAGTAATCTGCAGGTAGATAGAGTATCCATCAGAAACATTGTTACTGCAAGTAAGTAACTCTTCATTTTGGTGGATACTTCCTCCTGCAGATTCTTCACCTGTTGAACAGATTTCACAAAAATACCCTGCCCAGAAGGAGGGCTGATAGATGATCCAGAAAAGGAAATCCTTCCAGCGAAGTGCCTGTCCCTGTGTACCTCTGCATCAAGGCAGTGATGCGTCACAAAGGTGTGCAAGGAAGCCCACGTTGCCGCTTTAAATGTTTCCGCAGTATAGGACACCCCAAACCAGTGCCGAGGTGGTAGTCTTAGCCATAGTGGAATGGACCATGATTCCTTAGGGGGTACGTTCTTGGCGACGGCGTAGCAGATTTTAATGCACAGCATGAGCCATCGTGAAAGAGTTCTCTTCTGAACTGCCTTCCCCTTCTTGACGCCAAAATAGCAGACACAGAGCTGGTCATTGGTACGACAATCTCTGGTGTGATCCAGGTACTAATTAATTGCTTGCCTCAGGTCCAACCGATGCAACCGTTCCTCTTCCTTGAAAGGATGAGGTGGCGGGTAGAAAGTTCGAAGGGTAATGGATTGGGCCAGGTAAAAGGGAGTTATTACCCTGGGAAGGAAAGCAGCCCTTATTAGTAACACCAACTTGTCTGGGAAGAAAGTAGTGAATGGGGGACAACAGCTTAGGCCTGTAATTTACTGCCCCTTTTAGCAGACATGATGGCAACCAAAAATACTGTCTTAAGAGTCAATATGCGAAGTATACAACTATGGGGAGGATCAAGCGGTGTCCCCATCAAGAACGTAAGGACCAAATTCAAGTCCCACTGAGGAACAACAAGTAGAGTTGGAGCAAAAAGGTTAATCAGGCCTTCAAGAAAAGGTTAACACAATAGAAGACTTAAACAGGGATGGCTGATCAAGCAGAAAGAGGAAAGTAGAACAGGTGGCTAAATAGCCGTTCACAGTGCCAATGCTATACCCTCTTTGAGCTAGGGAAAATGTGATGTGCAACATGTGGGATAACTTAGCCTGTAAGGGATTCACACCCTTGTCCGCACAGCAAGCAACAAAGTTGACCCATCTGCTGGAGTATGCCAACTTAGTGGAGGGGTGACGCGCAGACAATATAACATCTACCACCTAGTGTGGCAGCTGAAAAGAGCTCAATTGTCCCTGCTCAATCTCCCAGGATGAAGGTGGCGACTATGGAGATTTGGGTGCAAGCCAGTGTCCCCGACTGGAAGGGAAGGTCCATCTTGAATGGCTGGAGAAGCAGAGGATATGTGGAGAAGCGCAGGAGGTCTGTGTACCACACCCATGTCGGGCCTATCTGGGGCTATAAGAATGACTTGTGCTCAGTTTTGGTAAACCTTCCTCAGAACCCGAGGAATGAAGGATATGGGGAAGAGCGTAATGCAGCTGAAAGTTCCACCTTAACTGAAAAGCACCCCCCAAGGCTCCCTTTGAAGGATACTGGAGGGCGCAGAATTTATGGCACTGAGCATTTTCTGAAGAGGAGAATAAGTCAACCTGAGGAGTGCTCTGCTGGGCAAAGATGCGCTGAACTACCTCGGTAGGAGACGCCACTCGTAATCGGCAAGATAATGCAGGCTCAGACTGTCGGCTTGGACGTTCAGAGACACAGCTAGGTAGTTGGCGGTGAGCCAGATCCCTTGACGGTGTGCCCAAGATCACAGTCTCAGAGCTCCAGACAAAGGAGGTGAGACTATACTCCAAGCTGCTTGTTGAAATACCACATTGCAGTTGTGCTGTCGGTCCAGATATGAACAGCCCGACCTATGATGGAGGGGAGGAAGGCCTTGAGCACCAGCCTTATTTCTCACAATTCTAGCAGGTTGAAATGAAGAACCTGCTCCTCCGGAGACCAGAGTCCCCTGATATCCACATTCTCCAGATGAGTTCCCCACCCCAGGGTAGAAGCGCCCGTCACTACAGTAGTCACGGCGGAAGAGTAAAGGCCAGGGACCACTGCGTGAATAGGCAGCACTTCAAGGTTGGCTTTGAGGAGCCAGACGTCCAGGTACGGGAAGATTGGCACACCCAACAGTCTGAGATAGGCTGCAACCACCGCCATCAAATTAGTGAAGACTCGAAGTACTGATGTCAATTCAAAGGGTAGTTCCACAAACTGGTAGTGCGTAGAACCCACAACAAACAATGTACTTTCGATGGGACTACAGGATAGGGATGTGGAAGTATGCATTCTGTAGGTCCAGAGACACCATGCAGTCTCCAAGCTCCAATGCCAGTAGAACTCGATCGCCTTTCAGTGCATGAGGGCGTATGAGCTCACTCATTGTACAACTTGTCGTGCCCCGAGCCCAAACACCAGAGGCACACTTTGTGCGGGTCAGTTACCAACATCAGTTTTCAACATTCACAGCATGGTTTGAACCCCGTAGTCTTAGGTGGAGACATCATTCCCTTGAACACAGGAGTTTGATTTGAAAAATAATTGAAAACTTAAGAAAAAGGGAGTGGAGTACTGAAACCATGTACAAAGGTGCAAAAATAAAGGAACTGACGTTGGCAAGCAGCACTGCCTCATACATTTCAGGTTGGAACAATGTCAATGTGGAGCCGTACCACAGCATCAAGAGGACGCATCAACACTGCTCAGAAAAGTTCTGCATCCAGTCTAGCACCTGGGGGATATTCTAAAGGTGAGGAATCTGCAGTAAGAAGCATCCATCAGAAGAAAGAATACTTCCCATTATTATTGTATTGCTAGATCAGGGTTTGTTAGGCCACACCAACAGAATTTGCATGTTAAGAAGCGTGTGAAATAAACACCAATTTCATCACGCTCTTAGGGCCATTGTGACAAATTGAATCCTGGGGCACCATGACAGTTAGGGTTTACGGGGCTCTAGTTGCATCAATTGGAGTCATTCATCTGTGGTGTCCTCTGGCCACAGGACTACTGGACCCCAAACTGGATAACCAAGTACTTCTTTCAAGCGCTTGTTTTTCATGATAGCAAGATAGAGCAGTCCGAGACTTATTTAAGAAGATGGCTTGGGTTAGGCACCCAGAATACAGTTTACAGAATAATACAAGCTATTAAACTCAACATCCAGTCAGTGCTTTACTTTCTAGACTAATAGTACTGCAATACACATCAGGAACATATATATCACATAAAAGTAAGACAGACATTGAAAACCAATAGTCTTTCTGATCCTCTCAGCAAGAGTTCTAACCCCAAACCATCTAGATGCTAAGCACTATGAAATAGTTAGTATTGGAGTAAACAGGGAAGTTTGCCTAGCTGGGGAAATGGTAACAATTCTTGCATTCTTGCATTGCAGTGATTTGAATTCAGCAATTGTGAACTCAAATGTTTCAGGTCCGGCCAGTGTCCCAATACCCAAAGGAACATAGGTGCCCACACTTCTTTGGAGAGTACACCACCATGGTGGCGTCGTGAGTCTTGTTGCAGGTGCCTGGTGTCTAGGCAGAGTTACTGAAGTCCCACTGGACCAGTGGACACTGGGCTGTCTGTAGGAGGGCAGCTGCTGGTCAAGGTGCCAGTGTACATGGATACCGTCAGATGTACCAAAAGGGGGTGGAGGCCTGTATCTCAGAGCCCACTGGTCACAGTCCAAGGCTTCTAATAGCAGAGCATCAATGGGGATTGCCCTACTGACGTAGTAAGCTGGAGACCATGAAAATGCCGGAGCAAGGACCAAGGGTTCAAAACGTAAATTCTACAACAGGGCAATCTCCTCCAGCTACATATGGTAACTAGAAGGCACCCACCTGACTCCACTGCACAGGAGAAGGGCCCAGGAAGAAGCAGTCTCACTTTCAGTAACAGTTAAGAACTTTCCCTATTTTCCTCATTGATGCACAGGAAGTTTCATTATCTTGAGCAGCTACCTAAAGTCTCAATGTGCTTAAAATTGTTGTCCTTCTGTGGCTGACTCCCACATGTCTTTGCCCAATAAGTTCACCCAAGATTAAATTCCGCTGCCCCGCGTACTGGCTGACTGTAAAAGAAATGCACTTTGGGTAATAACATCCCGGCCAATCCAAGCACTGCTCTCATGCTGCTTAAAATACTAAATAGCATAAGAGCAGTGCCAGGATTGTCTGGGACAGGCAAAACCAGCTCTCAGTCGAACACCAATGGAGCTGAGTTTCTGCTATCTTTGCTCGTGAAAGCCTGAACTGCGCATGTCAGGCTGACCAGAGCGAAAACAATAACCAATGTGACATGCATAGTTTGGTTAACACATCCTAAGTCAACCACGCCATGTTACAGCAATAGCAGACACCCACCTGCCTCCTGTTTTGGCTGGACAGAGAGCTCTGTGACCTCGCACCTAAAGGTAGCAATATCAATGGCACTACTGGAGAAAGTTATTTTAAGGAAAAATATGTGAGCAATGTGACTGTCATGTAATGGCTCACAACGGGGGGTTAGCCCCCAAGCTCATATGGATGATCTGCCCCTGTGAAGTGAAAGGCTAGAAGGGATTAACTACTAATTGTTCATTTTGAAAATGTTCAGCAATGTTCAGTTAGAATATAAATTCGAACACAGTGCAATGAGATAGAGAGGAACTTCATACCAAGGTTTCTAGACAGGGTCATACAGAACCTGTAATCACCTTGCCTTGTTGAAGGCTATGGAGAAGGAACATCCAGACTCCACTTGGCTTGTCGGCCAACGTGCAGACAGGAACAGCAGCCTCTGTTTATTTCCTGTACATTGGTTATATTGTTCAGGAAAAGTTTAGAGGATGTTAACATTCTATGAAACTTGAATAGGCCTTTTTTGGTGGAAAGTTAGTCGAGAGAAAGGTAAGGTGTAAAGAAGCTGTATGATAATGTCATAATGTTTCAATATTTTCTATTATTCTGCCTTCTAACAAGCATCATTGCTACTTTCTCGTTTATTTTTACAATAGTTACTATTCGTATTATGTGCACTAGAATAGGTTTTTGATTTTAATAAATCTTGAAGCCATATTCCTGGCTTCCTGGTATTCGAGTGTGCCTATTCATGATGAAATAGGGGTTTGGGATTCCACTAAGTATCCCTGTGAAATATCACAGGACTGATAATTACCTAGAACTCTCTCACTCACATAGTGTGGAGTCCACAGGGTTCTCTTTCTCAGGTTGGCATATTGACTAGGTTCTTAGTGCCAGAAGGTCTAGAAAAAACAATTCCTGATCCTGTTCTGGAGTGAATTTCCAGAAAATTAGGAGGGTTATCCCAGAAGAGACAAATTCGGAGTTGAACAAAGGTAAGGGCTAATTTATTACCAACCCACCAAGAACCTGCAAGGACTCGGGAGGATTATGGGGGAGATTGAATGGCCAGCAGAGGAGATACCATGTTAGTTACATTAAACCAGTCAGTCTACCACAGCCTGAGTAGAGAGGGCAGTAGCCACTCTCTGTAAAAGAGTTCTGCCCTACAACTTCAAAGGCAAACTCTAGGTTCACAGTGCATGTGAACAGGGAGACCCTCAGTGGAAATTGCTAGTTTCTTTGTTGTTCCAACCAGTGCCAAAGTTCTTTCCTGTATTCTGCCTACAGGGGGCTGACTAGTGTTATGCTCCATTATAAATTCCTTTACATAAAGTAAGACAATTTGTATTTGCATTGCCATTCTCTTTCCAAGGAAACAAATAACATGGACGAGACTCATCAGGACATACAAAAACACCGTTCATCTTTCCCCAAGCTATTAAAACTGATTTAAACACCTTTGCTTTCACAGGTGGCTCTGTCCTTAGACAGTGTCTAGATGACCTGCTGGTGGTCTCCAATACTACGGATGAACTCAATGGTGAAATAGAGCACAAGGCATTGAAGAAAAAACCTGTTTTGTTTATGGTGGGGGGCATAATTAGGTCATTACATTTCAGAAGGAGAAAAACACCCATCTGAAAATTGTATCCAGGCCACCCCGCAGGTTACCACACCTCATCACTGAGGTTTGCATCCTCTTAGGCATGGTAAGTTATTTATGATATGCCAATAATAAATGTTTTTGGGGGATCTTATAAGAAGAGACACACCATAGCACTTGCATTGGTCCACAGAAGAAGAGGAAAATAATTTTACACTTTTGAAGACTACACTAACCTCAGCAAAAGCATTAAGATTTGCCTTATGTGAGAAAGTGGATTAGTAGTTGTGGTGGGTGGTAGTCCTCTACAAGTAACAACGCAACTATCCTTGTTAGGTCCAATAAAGGTTTCAGTAAATTAAACCTGAGCTCAACCCTGGCAGTTATGGCACAGAGCAGAACATCATTTAAAAAATGCATAAAGTATTTAGAAGTACCTAAACAGTTAACATGTCAAAAACACAAAACAATAATATCCCGCTCCAATATATAAAAGTAGAAAAACTGAAGATATGAATGATTAAAGGTTTAAACAGGAGTAGCAAATAATTTAATGACCAAAATGACACCAAAAATCCAATAAGGGGAACCGGGATATGCGCCAACTGTGGTCATCTGGTTGTGCTTCACTGGTACCTAGGCCTAATGATTTCCAACTGCAATGGAGCATGGATCTTATACAGAAACCAGGTTTAACCCAGCCGTAATTTTTACCTTCCTAGTCTCTGAAACGGAAGTCAAAAATCCTCAGTGGGGCGTGGCGAAGGCTATGGACGAGAAGGGCTCTACGAGGCCGTATAGTCGTCAATGAAGCTGCTGACTTTTAGCGAGAAAGCTCCATGAATGAGAAATTCAAAATTAGCACCCAAGGAAGGTCCCTCGCCAGCCGGATACTATTGGCGCCTCCGCCCGGCGAAGATATTTGTGTTTGGAAGTAGTCATTATTTTGGACCTTGGATTCTTTCAGCAGGGCAAAACTGCAGCTGTAGCCAAAGAGGGTTTTATGAGGCTGGTTACCTTCTCTGTGATCTCCAACTGTAATAGACTTACTGCTGCAGAAAAGCTCAGAGCGTGAGCAACCTGAATCTTTGGCCCAGCGGCATGGCACATTTGTTGGATTGACTTGGTAGGTTTTTCTCTGACCTCCGGAGATCTGTGGAGCCAAAAAGTTTCCAAACTCCTTTTCAAGATTGTAAGAGAAATACACCGTAAGAAAGCCAAGGGTGTCAGGATCTCAGGGACAGCACTTGGGGGTCAAGACTCACTCCAGCAGATGCCACTACCAGGGTTCAGGGCAGGTCCAGCGGGAACTGGTTAACTGGGCCCTTCAGAAAAAAGAGCTTCTGACAGAATGTTGCGTCCCCGTAGCTTAACAGTAGGTCAGACAACTGTCCTTTGGAGTCCATTTTTTGTCCTAGATACAGGTAGGAGTATGTCCAGCCTTTCAGGCCTCCTCGTCAGTCTCAAAAGCAAGTGCTGTCCATCTTCTGTCTTCCACAGTTCCAGTAGTGTTCTGAAAAGGGTTCCACGATAATACCTGTCACCAGTATGTGGGTGGGAGTGACTAATAGCTCTCCCATAACCAATGAAAAAGAAAAAAAATCTCAGGGGTAAATCCACCACTTTTGAAGCAGTTTCTACCGCAAACAATCTCAGTGAACCTCTCTGCTCAAGAATCCAAGATGGTGACACCCTTCCCCCCCTTGTGCAGGGCCTCCGTGCCCAAGGAAATGAGCAACTCCTTTCCAGTAGTCACTTCAAACTAGCCCTGTTGCAGCTCCTCTCCCACTAAGACTACTGCCTGCCTGACTGGGGAGGGAACACAAACAAGGGCCTTGCCCAAGTGTCAACTTACATTTTCCTGTGACAAGGTAGGACTCTGAAATTAATCACATTCTTGAGCACAGTACAGAAGGTCATCCTGTCAGAGAAACAGGAAACCTCCTTGCGCCCAAGGCCTTTGTCTCAGACCTGGAAGCAAGTTCACACCTCCCCAAGGGGGCTATTCAGCTCAAAGGTGACATTTGGGGCTTATAATAAATATTTTTTTAAAGTCCAAGAATAAAATGCGTAGTTGTTCCTTGGCCTTGGAAAACACTGGCAAATTTAATATTGTACTATAATGCATTCCTATGGTGTTTGGGGCCTTTTCACCGGTAGAACATGTTTCATATTAAACCTTTACATGTGCTTACTTTGAAATACATTGCACCCTGTCTTTTGGGCAGTAAGGCTAACTTAGCGGTGACTTCATATTTAAAGGGAAGGTTTAGGCCTGTCAATAAGGTTTACTTTGACAGGTCGAATGTGCAGTTTTAAAAGTGCACAGAGAGGTTACAATGGTAGGCCTGCAGTCATGTTTGCACTGCCACTGTAGTGGGTGGCACAATGGGTACTGCAGTCCACTAGTGACATTTAACTTACAGGCTCTGGGTACACTCTAAATCATATAGTAGGGAATAGGTAATTTAAATATGCCATTTAGGAGTATAGCCAATTCGAATATGCAAGGGGTCAGAGAAAAAATTGGGGATACAAAAAGAGGCATTTTCAACACATTCAAAACCATTTATATTTCGTTGCTCAGAAAAAGAGGGCTTTGTCCTCAGTAACCTAACACGGGATGATGGTGACTGAAAGAAAACAATTAGGGTCTGAATGAATTAGAGCTTGGTGTACAGAGTACTTGGTCGCAAATGCAATTGAGTACTCTGCGGGCCAAACCCTCAGTCTGCCTGCCTCATTTAGAGAACGGTAGACCTCAACTTTTCTGTCGATGGAGCCCTGCTGGCTCTGTCAAAATAGTACCTCTGACTGACCAACAGAACAGAGGCCAATGGAGGAAGGACATTATACTGCCAGCTCTATTTAGTGTGGATGGTGTACAATATTTTGTTCCTGTCCGAGGGACTGAAAAAAACTTTAATGACCCTCACCCTAGGGGAAAACTACCTTGGTGTGGGGGCCACTCATTTATTGTTTTTGAAGAAAAATAAAGCAAATGTTTGGTGAATTGCAGTTGAAACAGTCAGTGCCCATCCTCCAAATGTTTACTACATTCAAAGCAACTTCTGTAATGGCGGTTCAATGTACAGAGATGACGGCGCGGCCGGCAGTAATCTCTAGGCGGTAGTAATCTCTGGGCAGTAGTCGGTCAAGGTACCAGAGGAAATGTCCTCCGGCACCCTGACAGACTGTACTCTGGTCGCCAAACTCTAAATCAGGCCCTCAGTTACTCATCTTCTGCTTTATAATATACCACAAAACGGATGAAAGTCCCTGGTGGATGATGGCGCTCACCCTTATCAGTACTGTACTGAGACTAAAGTATCTTGTAGGTGCTCAAGGGGAGAAGGGTCATCCACCCTTCCCAATTCGTGATCCATACAGATCACACTCAATACTAAATCGAAGCCCGAGCACACCTAGTTATATCACACACTACTGTGTTATCAGCAAAAACAGTACAATATCACATTATTGGGCATTAGATTGTCTCTTCTCTTTATTTTCTCTTTCGTTGGTCCAGCCAACACGTGTTTCGTCGCCCGGGAGTGCCCGCGACTTCCTCAGGGCAATCGAAGAAATAGAATCAGGACAAAATCTTGGGACCTGTAGAAAATCCGTCCTGGCCACTAGTTCAGGAATTATGGTGAATATATTTCAAAACGTATGTAATGAATATGCTGTCGATATCGCGACTTCCGTATCCTATACCTAAAATCTGGATGACGGTGACGTGAGTTGACGTCTGACTCAGATGAAAAGCGGTTTCCTCAGCTCAGCAGGAACAGCACTAAAGTATTGGGTTTAAATAAAAAGCTTGTTTGATGCTCGCCAGCTTGAGAGGTACGTAGCTCTGGTCCAGGGCCGGACTGTTTTCCCAGATGGCCACTGGGGTTGGGGTGGTTGGACCCCTGGGGGCCGTTTTTGCTACCGGGGGTGGTTCTGCAGCATACCTGCAATATCGGCCCCCTGTAACAAAAGCAGCAGCGGTGAGACAGGAGTAGTGCTTTACACTAGCACCCCCCCTATATGTTTTCCAGGGTAGCTTGCGGTTCCCAATCTGCCTGTGCTCTGGTAAGGTGCGCTGCATGCCAAACACCTCAGGATGAAGTGTCTCGTGGAGATGCGTTTACTGACACTGCTTCTAAAAGTGCTGCTTATATCATCAGCTTCTGGTATAACATTGCAATTGTCACAATTCTCTGATCCTTTTATGTCTACTTTATCTGATCTCACCAGGAGCAACGCCCATGAAGAGAAAATACAGACTGGAGAAGGTGTGGGTGCCTCAAGCACCAGGATGGCTTGTATCGAGAAAACAATGGTAAATTGTTTGCCCCGATGATCTTGCTGTCTCAAACAGTTTACTTGTACTATGATATTGAGTCGGTTAATAGAGAAGGAATAATAAATTAACCTAATACTTGCTGTTTTGCACCTCAGTTTTCTACTATGGTCAACAATATTACCATCCTTGTACAGTCGGGCAAGCTTATAATGTTTTAAAGGGGTCAAAACCACAGAAGCAGCACCCCACCACATGACAGCTATTTCTGCACATTTAATCATATGTTATTCTTATGCTTAGCTGTTGTTCATATTGGTTTGTATGGGTAATGGTCTATATTTTCAGTGGCCATGAGATTGATCTGTGAATTTATCCCAAGGTTTGGAATACTCCTCAAGTAACAAAGGGAGTCTTTTTTTCTTGACTACCTCAAGAATTGAATAAAGCATTAGGCATTCACCAGCATTTCTCAGGTGCCTACCAGCCCAAATACTCATGAACGTAAACCCAAAATATTAAAACTATGCATTGAGTTAGTGACTTTACCCGCAGCCTTATACAAATGGGAGGATGGCGGGATATCTGGTGCAAGACAGTGATGTGATATTGGGGAAAGAAATTATTCAACATTATCCTTATGACTCCTACCATAACATTACTCGATTAGTTACGCTTTCATTTTCTTACAGTTTAAACAAAATGTTTTTACATCAGAATGGGGTTCTTCTGATCTCCCACCATCCCTCATTGATGATGATAAAGAATTTACAGAACTGAGAAGAAGGGCAGGAAGTATTTCATTTAATTAATACTGACATGTATAAAAATATGAGGGGTTGTGCTACGTAAAGCACAGAAGGGAGAAATTGTGAGATAAATACCAATCGGTTAGCATAATGTATGGCTTTTGTAAATGGTGATATTGTGATGACAGCTGAAAGCGTAGTTTGCATAAACTGCAGCATTTGTAGAAAATCAATGTGTGTGTAGATACTTTTGAATGCCATCTGCTCTGTGTGTCCTAATCCCATTACCTCCTCTCGAAACAAGCTCAATAGAATAGTGAAACGTATAGGCAGGTGAAAGATTATGAAACCTTCTAAGATTGGGATTAAATGTTTTTACGATTCTCCTCTGGGAGCTAGACTCTGTGGCCAATGCCAGAAGACCTATATTCCATTTTTTCTATGATAACCAAAAGAAGAATTTTGAAGTTTTCTTCAACAATATCTTTAGTGTAGCGAGTTTTGAGATTGCTTCTTGGCACCGTAAAATGCATTTATTAGTTGATCCCTAAAAAAGAAATGTGAGCACCTATCAGAATGCTAATATTAGTAATAATATGGTACAGTTGATCATCTTAATCAGGTGATCAATTTTATAAGCCAGATGACCCCGTGATGAGCTGTTAAGACATTTAGTTCAAGACTGGCCTCAAGAGTAGGGTAGGACAGTCGAGTAGTTATGCAGAGGAAGGTGCAGCAGGGAGGAAGGTAGAAAGACACAACAACGCTGATCTACAATAGTTAAATCTGCTCATCGACATGAAAGCATACAGTTGAAGTGTGCCCTAAGGTTTTTGTTGATCTTTATACATTTCACTAAGGCTTCTGATCAGGATTAGAACAGTAGTGATGACTCCTCCTTTGTATCAGAGGCATTGAAGAGGAAATGAAGGAGACAAAATTGGAGCTTATGGATGGAGCTTGTGGTGAAAGACGAGGGGTCATAGGTATTACAAGGTGAAATAGAAGGGGAAAGTTTAGGGTGTAGGAATAAAAATGGACTTCAAGTGGGGGTGGGGAAAAAGGAGAGAAAAAAGAAACAGAGGATGGTCGGTTGAGACGGGAAGAATCAGATACTGAGATTTCCAGATGGACAAGATGGGAGCAGAAGATGGAGGAGTTTAAAGTTCAAGAACTTGAAAGAACCAGATGCCTGGAGCTCACAGTTACTCCTGTTTACCCGCAATAGCTACCAGTAAGCCTGCTCATCAAAACTCCTTAAGTTGCAAAGTGTATTTATACCTTTGAAGGGCTCATGCATAAGATGCAAAACATCCAATGTAGTCCGAATTCTGAGTGAAAGAGGCAAATTAGTTTAACACAAATAGCATTATCATTATGATGATCCTCATTATGTTATCATGATGGGCAGACTCATCAGAGCTGTTTATTTTGTCCCTTCATGACACAGATATTGCTATCTCGGTGCAAGAGTCATTTAAATGTTGATCAAATGCTCAGAGAGTGGGAAGACACCGTTTTACTGATTAATTTACTATACAGACATCAGCCTTTAGGGACCTTTCCAAACCCTTCTCTTGCTAACTACAGCCTACAATACCAATGCCAGCCCATTGGCCAGAAGGCATTTGCCCTACACGAGTGTGCACCTATAAATGTACAGTCACATACGTTTATCCTGTTTGTCAGCTGAAAACTGGAATAAGTGAATACAAGAAAATGAATATATCCCTCATCCTGTTCACCAAGGAGATTAACTCCACGATCATTGGGAAATGAATGCCAGACACAAGGTCTAGGCTTGCTCTGCTGCCAGAACGCAGTACAATGACAAGCCATTTAACCAAATGGTTTAACAATATTTTGTTAATGTACAGTATACATGGTGTGGTTCCCAGAATAAACCATATGAACAGATGAAACACTGATTTACACTTATAATAGGTAAAAGTTCACATGCTTCGACCAGTACCTAGTAGAAAAGTATACGGTGCGCCACCTTGCAATTAAGTAATGCAGGACAGCTCAGTAATATGAAATTAAACTTTAACAAATTTAAAAAGATGTATGCAGCATTAACATATACACAGTCTCTACAGTATTTATAATCAATAGGTAATCGTAGGACAGAGCTAACCCAAATGACTGAAGACATACGGAAGTGCACACTTGAAAGAACTAAGGGCTAGGACTCGACTGCATCAGTCTTGCATTACAGAAAAACGTTGTCAGAAGAATAGCAATTTCTCATCTCAGGAGAACACCTTGCTGTTAAGGAGAACTATGGAGACAACAACCAAATAGGCTACTTGCAGGTGAAAACTGACTACAACAGCAACGCCACTAGCCTAATGTATGCCAGGAGTGCCTACCTCATCTAAGATCTTACCTGCTCTTCCGAGATTTTCATTTTTCTACTGAAGCACAAAAGACTAATGTGCATTTGCACTCACTGAAGGATCCTCTCACAACGACTGATGGTCAGGGCGGATTTCCTGTCACAGGAATCAGCTCCTTTTGGTGGAGTCTCTAATTACTGTTCAGGTTTTTCTTCTTGTGAGTACCAAAGAATAGATTGTGGAGCACACTAAGAGATCCCCAGGTCGGCATGGGCAAAGCAGACATTAGAGTAATGCTGATCATGTGGGCCCTTCATGTGATACGTGGAAGCTGCTGTGGTCTGGGAATGCCTCAATAATCCACAACCCCTTTGTAGATGTTTGAGGAGAGTCTTGAAGTCTTACCTGTATTGGTAATACTTAGGGGCCAAAACGTCATTCTATTCATGAAAGAAAGTGTCTCAGAAGAAAAAAAACCTCACCTAGTGACTTTCTTCAAGATGTGTCGGAGAATATTCAGTGAATCGTAAGGTCTGGGAAACAAAAACGAAGATAGAAGTCAGTACAATCACAGCATACAATACACTTTCACGAACATTGGGATTTTAAATTAGTAACTTCCAGAAAATGTATATTAGACAAATGAGCACCTAAAAGTCGAATACCAAAGTATGTTCTTCAGTGTTGCGAGTTTAAAATTGCATTCAAGAACAGGAAACAAAAAGGATTGGTCTTGCCAAGCCTTCTAAGCTGCTGTTGACTGGAAGGCAGAGGTGTATGTGCTCTCTCGTGGTGCATTTGCTACATACGTTGGGCACAGTGCTTTGAAACCCGTTTCTGCTGTGGCTGGGAAATCTGAGATAGGACAAATTGCTGCTATCCTGGGGATCACAACACACAACTGTCTTTCACTCAAGAAACAAAACAGGGCTGCAGGGCACGAGGCGGTGTATTGCACTATGGAACACCTCAGACCATATGCTTCAAGTGGAAGCAAAGTCCAACTGGAAGACATGCAGAATGAGAGCTAGCCTTCCTTTGCTATCATCACTAGGAATGCTGCCCATAGGGTTTCCCCACAGACCACAGCCAACAAAACAAAGACATGGACGAATGACTCAGGAGCCAGAGACAACAAATGTGGATGTAAAACTCTAAGCATCAATCAATGTTATAACACAATTGCAATCAAACTATGATCAAATGTTGAGGCTGTGGTCAAAACACATTCGTGGATCAGACACCTTCAACACAAGGACATTCTAAATCCTCCTTCATTTTTTTTTTCTTACCCGTGTCTGAAGCAACTCTCATGACTACTATTCCCATATCATGCATTCTTTCCCTTGAGGACCAATCACTAGCCAGCACTAAAACATTTAGACAGCTACCTAGTCCAAAATATCAAAGAGTACAGAGAGTGTGTGGTGCACCAGATAATGAAATTATTCAGCATGACGTCACTGGGAAGCAAATCCTCAGCAGCAATAAATATGCATGGAATAACAGCGGTGACATCATCAATGACTGCTGTACCTGCAAATGGGAAGATTCCAGGGTAACATATGTAAAACTGTGGAATGAAGCACTGGTGTACCCTACAGATCTTACATTCCCAGCCAAACCACCAAAAGGTAAATTGTTTGTTTATTGCGGGGACATTTTTTGCAAATATGTTAATATGTCTGCACTCACAGGCAAAGGGCCCACCAACAATCTGGGTTACCTTGTGCAGATGTCTACTTTGGAACCTTTTTGGATGAGAAAAGAGTTCATTCCACAGAACGGGGAAGCGGGAGCATACTGAGGAATCTGTCATTATATAAAGTACCCACCAGAAAGAGCGTTAACGCAGGTAAGTAGCTTGTTCTTCTGATGGATTCTTATACCAGGAAATTCCTCAGCCACTAAATATCAAAGCAGTACCTACTATGGAGGAAGGTCAGTGGACTGCACAGACTAAAAAGTCCTGCAGGATCAAGTGGGCAAAATGACCTTATCAGCTGTGACCTTGAAGGCAGCAGTGCTTCTCAAACATGTGCAGTGACGCTCACTTTGCAACTTGACAGATATCTAGAACAGGCCCTCCATGACAGTCTTCAGAGTCAGCATATACAATGAGCAGCTGTGCACTGGATTGAAGGGAATACACACGGAAAGCCAGGACCAAATTTAGATCTCACCGAGGCATCACAAAGGGTTTGGGAGGACATGTGTGTGAAACCTTTAAGAAGTTGCATCACAAAGGGTGATTTTAGCAAGGACACCTTGTTCAGTAAACTCAAAAATGCCGAAAGGCCTACAAAATTTAATGATGCCCACCGCAAGTCCTTGGTGGGTCAGAGAACACAAGTAATAAGAGAACCGTCAATTTACCTTGTACAGTGCCCATGCTGCGGCCTCCACATCAGACCACAAATCTCATCCAGAGCCAGGTGTAGAAGGACTTTGCAGAGAGATACCAGGCAGCAAGGCTGACATCCACAACTTTGGGTGGTAGACTGAACAGTCAACTACTGCAGCTCCATAATTTCCACAAAAGGAGGTGGAGATTCTGCACATATGGGTGCAGAATCCAGCCCTGCTACTGCCACAAAAGACCCTCCTGAAGTGGTAGCCTGATCAGAGGACAGAGGCTCATGCCCAGGAGTTCCAGGTACCACACTTTCCTGGCCCATTCAGAGCCACTAAGATGACTTGAACTCAGGCGCACCTGATCTTCTTCAGAACTCTGGGCAGAATAGGTATTGGAAGAAAATCGTACGAGTCCTGTGCTCCACTCTAGCTTGTATGTATTTCCTGGAGAGAGCATTCTAGGGAACACCGACTCACAGAAGTTCTGACATTGCACCTCCTAATAGTGGTGAAAAGATCCATCTCCCCTGAAGATGCCCTGCACCACCTCAGGATGCTGCTGCCATTCATTATCCACAAGGTATCACTGTCGGAGCTTCCCCGTCCTAATGTTTAAAGGTCCTGCCAGGCGGTTCACATTCAGGGAGATGCCCAGATGTTCAAGCAAATTTTAGAGGCGCAGTGTCTCTCGGCACAGGACTCCACTCTGTCCTGCTTGTGATTGTGTTGTACGTGAGGAACTGTACTCTGTACTAGCCTTGCTTTGATGGATGGTATTGAGGCACTCAACTGCAGGCGAATGGCCTGCAAGTCCATCTGACTGATTTGGAGTTGCATTTACGCAGGTATCCACCTCTACTCCAAAAGGTTCCTATAATGAAGACAAGAAAAAGAGCAGCTGGGTTATAGAAGACTGCACAGCCTAGACATGTCACTGAATAGTAGTGGAAGTATTGTCCGCCTCAGATGGCCAGCTGCCAAATGAGCATAGATTATAATAACATTCACAGGGGTATGAGAGGCAATACGTTGGAGGATTTTGGCAGTATAGACAAAGTACGAATAATTAAAAAGTCCACGTTGATGCTGGTTTCTTATGTTGTCTTTATTCTTGATGTGCTCAAAGTTCAATACAGCCTTGATGTGCTTTAAGTTCGATACAGCCAACGCGTTTCGCCCAAAAATGGGATTCTTCAGGGCAAGGTAAGATAGCCAATAAAGCGCCTTGGGGCAAGCTAGGTGTAGGCGTAAAATCTCGAAAAGTCGAAGTAAAGGAAATCCCACAATGTGTTCACTGAGATGATCCTGGGAAAACGAGCGATAATGTTGAAAGCGCTGATGACCTCCTCCGGGGAGATACCTGGAGAGGTACACAGCGCTAATTCTGTAGCACAGGATTCTCTTACTTTGCAATAAAAGTCATCTGCAGTGATCTGGAACCATTACAGCCTTCGTCTACCGTCTGTTAGTCTTAGCGTACCTTATTCACCACCCTTCTTTTTCCAAGTAGTAAGGGACCACACAATTGGACACTGAGCGGATTATGGTCACTGAAGACAATTCTACACGGTGGTGAAACCACAGAATAAAGTCTGTAAAGAAGTTGAAATTAAAATATAATTAAGGCTCCCTGTTTTCCGTTTTTACAGACTTTTACAGATAAATACAGTCAGATAGCAATGTGTTTTCTGTCTGCATTTATTTTTAAAAGTGGATAAATACAGAAAATGGTGCTTCTTTTAAGTAACTCTCAGTGCTATCTTTCAGGGATTGTACCCCAACAGCTGAGCAGATGTACAGCATGGGAAATTAAAAAGCAGGATGAAATTTCTTTAAATAATGGCATATGTCATCATACATTTGTGGTATAATGCTAATATTTAGTAGGTGTATTGTTTTGTAATATTTGGCAGCTTAAATAGCTAAATCATGACAGAGATCAAAGTATGAGTACGAGTCTATCAGCTAAATAAATATGGAAATGCACAGTTTTACAACTTCATTTATACACAACATGAATATGGATAAATACAGATAAAATGGCCCAAAAATAAATATGGATAAATACAGACGGAAATGTTGAAAAAATAAATACCATAAAACCGGGAGCCCAAATATAATCAATAAAAGTACCACTACCTCTCCCTTTAAAAGAAGGAACAAGGGCTTTACTACGCGGATCAGAAACGGACATGAGTGACATCAAATCAAATTCCTTTAATATATTACTCAATAATTCCCCCTGAATATGGTGTTTAAAAGTGGAACCTCCTCACCCGAGGGCAACCTAAGTTAGCAGTACTAGTGGTCCTAGGGTCTCCACAAGGGTGGATATTAAAATCACCCAGGACCATAAGATTATGTAAATTAGAACTACAAGACTGCCTTATATATGAACCCAGCAATGTAATGTTACAAACACCTAGGGGGCCAGCTACCGAATTATAAAAATGTAAAAGACTCAAACTAGAGAGCCCCTGTTTTAATACCAGAGCCTGAAGACCTAGGCTTAGTGTCGGCAGAACCTGAATCTGGCAGGCTACCACCAGAGATATATAGATGACCAGTCCACCCTTGGCTCTGCCACCCACCGACGGAGAAGCTGGAACAAAAAAAGTCTTATATCCCTCCAGAAATAAGCTGCAATCGGCCAACCACATTTCTTGTAAACAGATCACACTGAATTGTTTCACAAATTGCAGCCTGGTAGGATCTTGAAACTTAGTGTACAAGCCTGCAATATTGCAAGATAAAACATTATTATCATATACTCAGGGGACCCCCTTGACTTGCACTGGGGAATACTGCTGTTTGGGCTCTGGGTCTGTTGCAAACAATGTGGGGCTTGTGAGTCAATCACAATCCTCCAACATGGCTAATGGGGAAAATCTATTAAATTCCAGTGATTGAGGCGCGCTATTCTGTTGACCTAGTGGATGTAGTGAGTGAGCTACGGGTGGGGGCAATTGAACATATGCAGGAGGAAATCTTTGTGACCGGCCATCTGGGGGGGGCTTCCATGTTGGTGTTCTTAAGGGTATATGTGATGTACCAGGTTTATATATAAAAAAAAGCCTAAAGGTAAGGCCCTAACAGGCAAACCATAGCTAGGAGTAGCAGAATATGGGTCCCTGAACAGGATCCTTTCAGCAAGATGTGGTCTATTAAAATGTACACAATTACACAATCATCGCGCCAATTTTACAAGAGCTGCCTATCCAGCTAACTCTACGCACCATAATAATATTTTTTGCCACCCTTGAACCAACAGTGGTATTGTTAGACAGCTAGTGAAGCACTTTGTTTTTTAACTGTCCAAAATCCTCTTTGGTCCCCAGTGGGAGAGGTGGAACATTCACCAAAACCACTACATAAGGAGTAGATTCAGGCTGTAAATGAATAACCTGTAGGCACTGTAAATGCGCCTCTTTGCTCCCCTGCATCCGACCACCTAAGGGTTGACTTTCATCCTGGACCGGCGCCTTTACAGGCATCTCCCTACTCTTGCTTAGGCCTTTGCTCTTTATTACCAGCTCCCCCTGTGCTAAAGACTGCATCTGTGTTTGAGTTTGTGGCTGTTCCGAGTTATTATTAGACAAATTTAACGACGAAAAAAGGTCCCTTGCAGTACTCAGTCCCGGGCTATCCCTTGGTTCTCCAGTTAGAGAAGGTAGCACAGTATAATTACGGTCTCAATCAATGTCAGCTTCTCGAGGATCGGGCCCAGTTTTAAGTCCAACAGCCTAAACATCGCTGCCTGGAAGGATTCCAGAGCCACCAGTGGTTCCGTGGATGAGGCTACAGAAGCGGGTGCCACAGGCTTAGTAACCAGGTTAGGTTTAGGTTTCTTCGCCTTCCCCACGATGGCTTGAGATTTCCTTTTAGTGTCTACACCAAGCCACAAATTCCCCTTAGCAGGCTGGTATACGTTCTCACTCCTGGTAGCTAAAGATGTTTCCCTTGGGTTGATAGTTAGGTTAACTGCATTTCCTTGTGGTTATGTTATGTTATGTTAAAGAGACTTGTAAAGCGCACTGTTACCGTTAGGTGTCCTGGCGCTGAAATGTGTTGCCTACTGGTTGAGAGGATGAATACATGAATTGAATTAGGATCTATTAGGAAAAAAGCCATGTTTTGAGGCCCCTTCTAAACTCCAGGAGCCCAGTCACTGCTCTGAGCTGCGGAGGGAGGTCGTTCCAAAGCTTTGCGGCACAGCAGAAAAAACTTCTGCCCCCCCAACTAGCTGTTTTGACACGTTGGACTTTTACCAACCTTGCTTTGGTTGAACGGAGGACCCTGCAAGGGGTATACCATTGAAGGTATTTACTCATAAATGCTGGCCCGCATCCCTCCAGCGTTTTGAAGACGAGGCAGAGGGCCTTGAATTCTATCCGCTGTCTCATGGGTAACCAATGAAGGTCCCGAAGTCCCTTTCTTAGGATACAAACTTGGGAATGCCCAGAAGAACTCTGGCAGCAGCATGTTGTACCGTCTGTAGTCGATTGAGCTGCCTTTTGTGAATATTGATATATAAGGCATTACAGTAGTCTAGACGAGACATAACAAGTGCCGTTACTACTGTCCTAAGGCTATCATCCGAGAGGAAGCGCTTAATTTTCCTCATAATCCTGAGTATAAAGAAGCAGGATGACACCACCTTACTTATCTGATCGGCAAAAGACAGTCTGGAGTCTATCATAACTCCCAAATTTTTTGCCTTCTCAGTGGGAACTGGAGGTGAACTCAAAGATTGAGGCCACCAATTAGATGACCAAAGATTTGAGGGATTACCGAAAATAATCACCTCAGTTTTCCCTGCATTGAGCTTTAAACAGTTTGCTGCCATCCAGCCGGCAACGGATTGCATACAATTGTAGCAGTCCCGACCAGCCTCAGCCTCTTTACTTTTTGGATGGATAACACAATTTGAGTGTCATCGGCATAAGAGGTCAATTGGAAACCAAAAGAACGAATGAGGGCTGCCAGAGGAGAGACATATATATTGAATAGCGTGGGGCTGAGCGCCGAGCCCTGGGAAACCCCACAGGCAGAGAAAAAGGCTTAGAGCAATCAGTGCCAATGTCAACTGTTTGATTTCGATCTAAAAGAAAGGATCTTAAAAGGGCAAGTGCCTTGCCTGTAACCCCCTTTCCACTTAAACGGTCCAACAACACCTCAAGGTGGACCGTGTTGAAGGCCGCCGAGAGGTCTAACATGATCAGAATTGCCGCGCCGCCATGATCTAGTGTTTCTCTAATTTCCTACGTAGACTTAATCAGTGCAAGCACCGTGCTATGTTCTGTACGGAATCCAAACTGAGTAGGGTCAAGGAGTTCATTGTTTTCAATAAGAGCACTCAGCTGGCTGTTCATTTCTCTTTCGATCAGCTTGGCTGGTAATGGAAGTCGAGAAATGGGCCTATAATTATTCGGCACTTTGGGATCCAAATTGGCCTTCTTGAGAAGGGGGAGGATTGAGGCTTTTTTCCAGATTTTGGGAAACAAGGCACACTTAAATATACTGTTAAAAACAGGGGCAAGAGCAGCTCCAATGGTGGCTGGGTTTCACTACCCCCCCTTGTTGCATATTGTAATAACATGGGAAAGGGGCCTTGGCATAGGCTTAGGAGGGGCTATTAACAATCTAGATGACCCAGCACCAACCTGTGCACCATCTTCAGACCCAGAGTAGATAGATAGACTTAGAGGTACATCATCACCCTCCGCCAAGGATATGTTAGGGTCGACTAATGGAGGATGAGAGATACTAATTGGTGACCTGGAGAGACGTCTGTTAACCAACTCAATCTCCTTGTCTATCACTGCTGCAGCCCGCTGCAAGAAGGAATCCATGGTAGATACCGAGGCAATGATACCAGTCTTTAGGTTTGCAGCGGCTGTTGCTGTCTTGCGCGTAACCATGGCTCAACAGATTAAAAGGCTAGTGCGATGATTACCGGCTCCCAATTGGAGATGACAAGTCGGCAGCCCTGAGGGTCAGAGATGAGGGATTAGGGGCGTCCGGAACACAGCACAAAGACTCCAACCAAGAGCTCAAAAGTATTTTGCGCTAAAGAAATCAATGCACCCAGGGGGCCAACACCAACAAGAGTCAGTCCTACCTCCACCGTCGTCGATAGTTTCACAGGGGAGACAGCTGCTGGGGATAAATGTTGCTCACAGAGAAGATCCAAGAGAAAAGGCCCAGCTCCATTACCGGGCCTCCCAATGACTAAAGGCACACCATTATAGAGGGGCTTGACATATGCCCAATCGGCGCACTTAACAGAAGAGGCGGGAGAGATCGCATGGTGGCGTGGAAGGAAGGGCGAGATTCGGTTCCGTTCCCGATCTGGCCATTGACTCGGACACCAGCAGATCGGACTGGGGCGCCTGTTGCGGGGAATTCTCCACAGGAGGAAGTTGGTCATTAGAAGAACAAAGTCAACACAAACTGCCTAGAGCTCTTGGCAGGGTCGTTCACGGTTTGTTGTTGGACCAAAGACAGGATCCACTCCTGTGTCATGCTAAAGATGGACAATGTCTCAGCGGTGAGATATCAATCATCTAGGGATACCAGATCACGGGTTCCGTCAGACCTGGCGAAGGAGTTCTGGAACTTCTGTCTGGAGGTTCACATCTCTGTCACAGTGGACTATCTCCTGGGTCAGACGAAAAAGGTGGTTACGATTCCAGCCTGTGGAAGCTGGACCCTCGGGTCTTTAGGTGGCTCTCGGCCCGGTGGGGCCCGTTTTACATCAACCTGCTTGTGTCTCGCCTGAACCACCAGTTTCCCTGGTTCTTCAGTTGGAAGCCGGACCCACAGGCGGTGGCCACTGGCCTCAATCTGTATGGACTCCCGTAAAAAAAAAAAGGTACAAAGTATGACTACACTGTTTAGAGGATGACAGGATTGCAAAGAATGTTTGAGGTGGAAACCGAGAGAAGAAACTCAGACTTTTGGAGTCAGAATATATTATTCTTCTCTGTAGCAAGTCCCTCTGGTGGCCTTAACAAGGATGAAGAGCATCATGTACACATTGGCTGATATGGTAGTTATTAAAGTGATCTTGCATCTGTTATCGTCCCTCTTAACCTCTATACAGTGCAGTCATACTTTGGACCTTTCCTTTTGTTTTATGTGCGTCCATACAGATTGAATTTCTGTGCTGGTTGGATAACATTATATGTTTTGTTCTATATTGTTTTCTTTACTTTTTGGTCCAGAATGGGTGATCATGTATTACCTTGCATGTGTCTTGTTTACAATGGGCTGTTAAGCATGGCTTTCCATATATGAGTTTCATAGTCTCTTATTTTGAAGGAATTAACAAAAGCCACTGGGCTAATATGAACAAGACTGAGATGTGTTTTATGTTTTATGTTGTTTGGAATAATGAGTATACATGAATTGTTATGTGCAACCGCTGTAATTATGATTTTGCCACTGGGGTTCTAATTTTTATTTTTCATTTGGGTGATATAGCACCTCTAGTTACCCATGACTGTGGGATAAATGCACTTTCCGATACAGAAAGTATTTCACGATTTGCATTTACATAATCATACCTTTGGAGTTCATTATGATTTATACACATGCAGGATGAATTTACACATATTGTTTCACTTGCAAAATATATTCATGCATAGATGTAACGCATGATAAATACTTTTCCTTTAGCATCTTAGCAAATTTAATTTAAAGATTAGTGTCATTTTTATATTAACAGCCTGTTTACACAAAATGACTTGAATCTCTTTATGATTAAAGAAAATGTTGCTTATTCACCTATTTCATGCTGGACAATGCCAGAACCGCACCTTCTATGTCTATTGTTTGTTTTAAGAAGTGAAAATCAATGTAGCCAAATAACGTTAGTGAGAGCAACTGTTCTAATAAACAAGTTACTTACCTTCGGTAACAATATATCTGTAAGAAACATTAGTTAGTTAGATTCCTTACCTTAGAATATCCCCAGGCGTCAGGCTGGATCCGGAAATATTTTTCGTCAGCAATACCCTTGCACGTCGCTAGGCGTCGACTGCGTCTCCGCGTCTGCCGTCGTGATCGCAGGGATGACGTCGGAGTACTTAGACGCCGCCCTCGTGCGCTGACATCAGTTCTTGTACATAGCTTTTCGCGCCAGGAACGCAGAGCCATGCAAGAGACCGACAATGGTGCCATGAATCTAGGGCCCTGAAAGGGATGACCTTAACCCTAGATATCAGTTTGCAGAACGGGGAGGATGGGTGGGGCGGTAAGGAATCTAACTAACTAATGTTTCTTACAGATATATGTTACCGAAGGTAAGTAACTTGTTCATCTGAAAGAAACACGTTAGTTAGATTCCTTATCTTTGAATAGATACCCCAGCGATACCAACCCCGGTGGTGCGTCTGCGAACCAAGATCACACCAGGAAGTCCTGAAGCTCGGAACGGCCAAATAAGCCGTCTCTCCGGACTTGTCTGTCCAGGCAATAATGCTTGGCAAACGTGTGCAGCGAGGCCCATGTTGCTGCCTGACAAATGTCCTGCCAAGGGACTCCCCATCCCAGGGTAGTAGTAGCCGCTGTGGCCCGAGTGGAATTGGCCCACAGCCGCACAGGAGGTTCCTTCTTAGCCAAGGAATAACAGGCCTTAATGCACAAAACGACCCACCGAGAGATGGTCCGCTTGTGCACCGCCTGCCCCTTCTTAGCGCCCACGTAGCCAACAAAGAGTTGGTCGTCCACCCGGAACTGTTTCGTGCGGTCCAGATAGAAGGGCAGTGCTCGTTTTGGGTCCAGACGGTGGAGCCTCTCTTCCTCTTTCGAGGGATGTGGAAAGAAGGTGGGCAGTGTAACAGACTGGCCGATGTGAAAGGCAGTTACCACCTTAGGGAGGAAGGAAGGACGAGTCCTGAGAACAACGTTGTCCAGATGGACAGAAAGGAAAGGAGGCGTAGAAGATAGAGCCTGGAGCTCACTCACCCATCTAGCAGAGGTTATGACAACCAGAAAAGCAGTCGTAAGAGTCAGAAGACGAAGAGGACAAGTATGAAGCGGCTTAAAGGGAGCGCACATCAGATAGGTTAACACCAGGTTCAAATCCCACTGAGGCATTACGAAAGGGACAGGAGGAAACATATGAGTAATGCCTTTAAAGAATCGAGCAACAACAGGGGATTTGAAAAGAGAAGGCTGATCAGGAAGCCGTTAGAAAGCAGAAATAGTTGAAAGATATCCCTTGAGGGTGCCCAGAGCAGAGCCCTGCTGAAAGAGGAGAACCTCAGAAAGAGGGGCGGAAAGGGGATCCACAGCCTTTGCTGTGCACCATGCCAAAAATGTGTTCCACCTGCAGGCGTATACCGTTTTAGTGGAGGGACGCCTGGCTGCCAGAATGACATCACAGACTTCAGGAGGCAAGTCAAATGGCATCAACTGTCGCCACTCAATCTCCATGCATGGAGGTGGAGGCTGGACAAGTTCGGGTGGAGAACCGTCCCCTGTTGCTGCGACAGAAGGTCCTCCTGAAGAGGCAGTCGAACCAGGGGATCGATTGATAGAATGAGTAGCTCGGGATACCAGTATCTTCGTGCCCAATCCGGAGTCACAAGGATGACTTGGGCCCGGTCGCTCCTGATCTTCTTCAGCACTCTGGGCAGAAATGGTATAGGTGGAAAGGCGTACAACAGACCACAACTCCACTCGTGACGAAAAGCGTCTCCGAGCGAGTGCCGCCTTGGAAATTCAAACGCGTAGAACTGATGACATTGCGTTTTCTCTTCGGTGGCGAATAGATTTAACCAAGGCTCTCACCACGTCCGAGTTCGTGCTCCGGTTGGGGTAGGGAGAGGGATCTGCCACTGACCCAATCACGGTCCGTGAGCCACCACTGCAACTGTCTTGCAGCGCCCTCTGAGATCAAGACGTGGTCGGACAGGTTGCCCCGATGAAGGGCCCACTGGAACTTCAGGTCCCACTGCAGAGCCCGCATCCGCCACCTGGCGTGATGTACCAGCAGGATGCAGGAGGCCGTCAGACCCAGTAGCCGCAGTACCAACCTGACCGAAACCCGGGATAAAGGCTAAAAGATCGGAATCAGAGCCTGAATATCCCGAACCCGCTGTTCCGGAGGATAGACCCGGAACTGCGCCAAGTCCAGAACCATTCCGATGAAAAGGAGCTTCTGGGAGGGACTCAGATGCGACTTCGGCACGTTGATGGAGAAACCCAGCAAATGCAGGAGGTCGGCCGTAGTCTGGAGGTGGGAGAAGACTGCCTGGGGCGAGCCCGCCTTCAACAGCCAGTCGTCGAGATAGGGGAAAGACTGGAACCCCTAATCTGCGCAGATGAGCTGCGACCACCGCCATCACTTTCGTGAACTCCCGAGGGGCACTGGTGAGGCCGAAGGGGAGCACGGTAAACTGAAAGTGCTCGTGGCCTACCGTGAACCGCAGGTAATGCCGGTGCGCCGGCAAGATGGGGATGTGGAAATAAGCGTCCTGAAAGTCCAACGCTACCATCCAGTCTCCAGGATCTAGGGCAGCCAGAACCTGAGCTAAGGTTAGCATCTTGAACTTCTCCTTCCGGAGGAAGGCGTTGACGTTCCTGAGGTCCAAGATAGGGCGTAGGCCCCCTTTGCCCTTCTTGGGAACCAGAAAGTAGTAGGAATAACAACCCTGACCTACTTCTGGGCCTGGAACGCGCTTGATGGCCCCCTTGGCCAAGAGGGCCGTAACTTCCTCCTGCAGAAGCTGCAGGTGATCCCCCGACAAGCGGTGGTACTGCGGTGGAATGGCTGGAGGGGTCGCCTCGAAGGGGAGGGAGTAGCTCCTTCGGACGATTTGCAGCACCCACCTGTCCGATGTGATGGTACGCCAGTGGAGCAGGTGATGGTGAACTCTGCCTCCCACTGGCGTGGAATGGGCCTGAAAGCTCAGACTAGGAGGACTATACCTGGGGACGATGTCGTCCAAAGACGGCACCGGGGGCGGCACCGAAGGGGTTGGCGCCGGCGGAGGGGTCGTAAGGTGTCGACTGGGATCCAGGCCTGGATCCTACGGGGGCCTGCGGCGTCAGGACCGAAGTCGACGACGGCGCCAGGGTCGCTAGGCCTCCCAGTCGGGCCTGTGGGGCCCGAAGGCGCGCCGGCAGGCCTCGACGGCGGAGCCAGACTCCTCATGGCCACGGGGAAGTCTCGGATCTCCGCCGGAGTCGCATCAGACCCAGGGACCGGAGGGTATGGGGCCGGACGCGACTTCTGCGGCTCTGACGGAGCCGCACAGGTGGTGCCACCCGAACCCTCAGCCGAGTCGCGCGACCGGCGAGGGGAGTCAGAAGAGCGATATCGCCTCTTCGACTTCTTCTTACTGTGCCTCGACTTACCGGAATGCGAGGACTTCGACCCCGACGAGCGGTGATGGCTGCAGCTCCGCGACCGGTCCCTCGACCTCCTCCTCGACCGGGACCTTGAGCGGCACGGAGCCGACTGCCGGATCTCGAGCAGCTTGCGGGACCGCTCCCGCCTAGCCTTCGAGATCAAGGCCCGGCAGTCGAGGCACGACTCGGCATCATGGTCGGCCCCAAGGCAGTAGAGACACCGGCGGTGGTGATCCGTGACCGACATCAGGCGGTGACAGGCATCGCACGGCTTAAATCCAGGCATCCCTACCGGCACCAGGAGTCGAGGTCGACTCGAAATGGGAACCAAAAAAGTTCAAAAAGTTTAGTCAAAAAGTGATTAAAAGGGTATGCTCTTCCAGGATCTGCGCTTACTGGCATGGGAAAAAGAACTTACATCAGCGGGCGAGGGCGGATGCAGAGCCGCAGATGACGCCTAGCGACGCGCAAGGGTATTGCTGGTGAAAAATCTTTTCGGATCCAGCCTGACGCCTGGGGATATTCTAAGGTAAGGAATCTAACTAACGTATTTCTTTCAGATCACACATTTATTACTATAGATGAGTGAACTTGACATGAGAAAAATCACCCTGCATTGCCTCTCAGAATGTAAGTAACAATTACTTTAACAAGGGAGAACACTAATAGTAATGAGGTCTCATCATTGTAATATTATCATTCTTTAGATACCAAATATAAGGGTTATGCAATAGCATTTTTTCATGTGTACTTGTTTTACCAAAGTTATTTAACTAAAACAAAGATATAAGGGGATAGATTTGTTTGTATGTTAAAATCACACTGAAGAGTCCCTGTGACTATTAGGAGAATTCTTTCTATATGTAAAGTAATTGGAACAATCTTTGAGGCAGTAAACAGTGTTTTCGAACGGCTCCCTTAACAGTCACAAGGTATATCTTGTAGTCAAGAATGTATATAGCAATGCCCTACCTGCAAAAATAAATGTGCCACATTCATGGTGTAGAAATGTCTGCAGGCTTCTATAATCTGTTGTATTCCGGTCAAGTCTACAGACAATTTGCCAAGTTAAAAAACGTTCTGAGTTTTTCATTGCATGAGAACTCAGGTGAAAAACCTGTTTAAATTTGGCCATTTTCTCCAACAGTTATAACGTACGGGAAAAACAACAAATCCCTTGCCCCCAAAGAAAATCTACCCAAAAGATAACAAAACCCTAAAAATAAACAAGATAAACATTTCTTATGAAAACAACCAGCAGTACTCGCCTCATGCAAAGAAAATGTTTATATTTACTCCTGGGTCCAACTCGACTGGCTGTTGTGCGGACCTGCAGCCAACACCTGGTAGGTACAGCCGAAGGCTGTGCATAATGGAAGATGGCAGTCTACGGTGGGTTTGGCGTAGATGGGAAGGCTCAGTTTACTAGGGGTCATCCGTTTGCACCGGTATGGCCACTTAGCCTGCCCGTCGCCAAACCTTGCAGCCAATGAGCATGCAGTGAGAGTTGGCCACCCATGATAGCTTAGTCTGGGGCCCCTCTTCAGCCAGGATAGCTTGACTCCAGTGGCGTAGTGAGCACGGGACCCACGTCTGGGCATACCCTTCCCATATAAGGCGAACAGCAAAACACACAAGATGATGGACGAAATGTTGCACATTGGCAAAACATTCCCCCCCAGTCACAGATCCGGGTTTAATCCATCGTTATTTTGCTCACCACATCACCCCAGTTCAGACATGGCCGTATGCAAATCAGTCTTGACCCTGTGCCTCATGGGAACAATCCAGCCCGAACTGCCAAGCCATGTCTTCCCTGGACCGGAATCAAGCATCCTAGGACCGGTTTCGGGGTTTCAGTCCAGGGAGGACCTGGCTTGGCAGTTCGGGCTGGACTGTTCCCATGAGGCACAGGGTCAAGACTGATTTGAATATGGCTGGGTTCAAACTGGAATGGCATGGTGAGCAAAAAACGATGGATTTAGGCCCAGATCTCTGTACTGGGGTGAATGTATGACATTGTTCTGCATTCTGTCCATCACTATAACTATAACTCGCGCGACCGCCACTCTATCACAAGGATGATGTCATCAGTGATGTCATGAATGATGCCACTGACCATGTCATGAGTGATGTAATATGTGACGTCATGAGCAGGATTGCGGGCGCGCGAGTTGTAGTTTTCTGAACTAACTATAACGGGGGAATTTCATTGGTTTTTTACGAGTGAAATATCAACCTAACTATAACATGTGTGAAACCTATGGTTTTTTAAGTGAATATATATATATATATATATATATATATATATATATATATATATATATATATATATATACACACACACACATATATTTTGATGTGTTCACCCCTTGAGAAAGCGAATACGTTCACTTTTGATATTTTTGTGTTGTGACTCTTTCACAAAGTCAATACGTCTGCCTGAATATGGCTAGGCCTTACAAGACCAACTGTAGGCTGTGCATGGCGAGGGGTTGCCAGTTTGCAAGGGAGTGGATGCAGGGCCTAGACACAGGCTAGGCCCTGTGGCCAACACCACGCTGCGCACAGCTGCTTACCTGTGAGAGGTAAGGCAGGAGTGATAGTTACTTGAGAACTGGTGAATGTCAGTGGTTTTTTTTTTTTTTAAACAGTGTGTTTTATCTGAAATTTATTTTCACCCAACTTTAAAATCCCTTTAACCTTTGTTTTTTTTTTCAGTGAATACATCAACATAAATAAAACAAGCCTTTGCCAAAAAGTCATCGAAAACATTTTTAAATCTATATTTTATAAGTTCACAGATAACAACGTTTAACAATTGATTCTCAAAAAGTATTTTCAATAAAGCCTTTTTTTTATTAAAAAAACCACATCTTTGAATTGTATTTTTAACATTTGTAAGTCCACAAAATGCAGCCATACAACCAACCACAAGAAGTTCCTGCACTCCGGATAAAGCGTGCACAGCTCCTGCTCGGAGAGCTTTAAAAACATGTCAAGTTCTCCTGGAGCCATGGAGTGTATGACCCAGGAGACTTAGGTGCCGATTAGGATCCTGGAAAAAATTTCCCCAACCGAATTGAATCTGGACTTTTTTCCGTACAAATGGTAAAAGCGCCGTACAAACTGCCAATTACGATTCGTATGGGAAAAAGTCCATACAAATCGCATTGGGAAAATTCCCCCACACGTCCTCGGGTCGGGAAAAGTCTCCGACACGTCCCCGGACATTTTTATGTACAAATGGGAAAACTGAAGTCCCAATGCGCAATTACGATCCGTCCCATCCGTCCGATTGTACAACTGTATGGAAAAAAGACCGTCCAGAGCGAACTCCCATAGCAACCATGGAGATGTCCAAACAAGTGCCTGGTACGCGCCGTACCCCCCCCCCGCCCCCCGTATGTTCACGCCGTACCCCCAGCCCCCCCGCGGATGGGCGCGCCGTACCCCCAGCCCCCCGTATGTACGGAGCGTACCCCCCAGCCCCCCATATGTATGGAGCGTACCCCCACCCCCATATGTACGGAGCGTACCCCCGTACCCCCCAGCCCCCCGTATGTACGGAGCGTACCCCCACCCCCATATGTACGGAGCGTACCCCCACCCCCATATGTACGGAGCGTACCCCCCAGCCCCCCGTATGTACTGAGCGTACCCCCACCCCCATATGTACGGTGCGGCCCCCCAGCTCGTAGCGCTGGGGGTCCGCACCGTACATACGGGGGTGGGGGTACGCTCCGTACATACGGGGGGCTGGGGGGTACGGGGGTACGCTCCGTACATACGGGGGGCTGGGGGTACGCTCCGTACATACGGGGGGCTGGGGGGTACGCTCCGTACATATGGGGGTCGGGGTACGCTCCGTACATATGGGGGGCTGGGGGGTATGGGGGTATGCTCCGTACATATGGGGGGCTGGGGGGTACGGGGGTACGCTCCGTACATACGGGGGGCTGGGGGGTACATGGGTACGCTCCGTACATACGGGGAGCTGGGGGGTACGCTCCGTACATATGGGGGTGGGGGTACGCTCCGTACATACGGGAGGCGGGGGGGGGGGGGGGTACAGCGCGTACCGGGACCCCTAATCAGCTCGCATCGCTGCGTACTTAGCTTTTCCGGCACTTTTTAGGTGCCGTAAAAATTTTCCCATCCGGACTGCAGTCGGTGCGAATTGTAATTGCTGGTACGTAAAAACATGCCTAACTCCGTCCGGACGTCACGTCCGCGTTGTCCCGGATCACATTTGTATGTATTTTTCTGTCGGTTGGTCTTTTTTCCGAATCGTACGGGAATGGTGTTTCCGTACGAATCGTAATTGCATGTTTGTAAAGTTTTACAACCCGGTACGAGTCGGACGGAGAAAAAGCTCCGACCCACGGTTTGTACCGGGTTTTTCCAGGATCGTAATCGGCCCCTTACTGTGTTTTATTTTTTTTATGTTGCAGGGGGACTGCTACACTCCCTGCAGTCCTCCACAACATAAAAAATGCTTGGTGGTAATCCTGCCCCTTCTAGTGGTATCAACCGGATCAAAAATATGGTTTAAAAACAGCCCTTGCAGGGCATTATTGGGCGCTCCCTAGCTGGAGCAACGAATGTGAAATAAGTAGCTACTCCGCTCATTTCACATTTAGTCTTTTTTTTCTGGGGAGAGGAGCGTCGCCCCCAATCTCCAGGACCACTGTTTATTTTTTGGGGAGAGGGCATGCAACCCCTCTATAAGCCACCTGAGGGGACCAGGGACCCCATCCCCAGGGGCTAATAATTTTGTATTGGGTGGGACCTGCAATGTCAGACCCGTCAAAAGGCCCCAAGGGACCCCATTCCATGGGGCCAATTTCTATTTGAAGCGTGGGGTGCATGGGTGTTACCCCCTCCCCAAGACATCCAGTGGCCCTGGGACCCCATCCCCTGGGACACTGAAGTCTCTTGCTGGCAAGAACGCGGGCAGGTAGAACTTCAACCCCCTGCCCGCAGCCATGCAGGCAGGAAACACAGTTTTGGTCTTGCTGCGGCCCACCGGAAGCAGTAAAAAGATGCTCCTGCTGTACAGGAAAAGCTGCTCTCGCAGGGAGGGAACAAACCACTGTAGCTGGCCCCCACTGCAATGTGATGGGTGCAGACAGGAGCGCCGGCAGAGGATGCTTGGGCCCGAAGCTCTCTCTGCTGCCCCAAGTGCTGCCATTGCTGTGGGCATCAGGGAAGCCACAGCATTTTTTTAAATATGTTGCAGGCCCAGAAGATGGGGTCCCTGGGGCCCCATAATGGTCAGGGGAGGGGCGTGTGTCCCCTCCACATTAAATTCAAAGCGACCATGGGGGTTGGGGTCCTCTGGCCTCCTAATGGCTCGAGGCCACACACCCTCTCCCAATAAATTAGCATATCAGCCTCAGGGGATGGGGCCACCAGGGCCTATTGAAAGCTCGGGGTGGAGCTGCACACCCTCCTCCTCCATAAACAAGATTTCGCCAAAACCCCTCCCCCCCCAGATCAGGTGTACACAGGGGGCTTACCTATTAAAAGAGTAGTAGCATTTTTTTTTTTTTTACTGGACTGCGGATCTGCAGTCCCCCTTAAAAATAATTCTGTTTTTGATCTCAGGCCCCCCCCCCCCCCCACCAGGCCGGGGGAGGAGGTATCCCTACCCTGCCCCCCATATTGTGGCAGTCAATCTGATATCTTTAGATCTGTCACACCTGTGGCGTGATATATAGATAAAATCTGAACCTCAATTTTTCAAAAAATACTGAACTGATTTCCCCCCTAAAAAAATAAAAATCACAAAAAGCAAGCTCTTTGGAGCAAGATCCTGCTTTTTGACAAATCTGGTGTAATTCCTTTGAGCCATTTGTGCAGTATTGTTCAGTTTTCCTATAGAAAAATGCATGGGAAAAGACGTTTTGGCACGCTATACCCTTTTCTCCAACCCAGCTTGACTAATCGCCCCAGAACTTTCTGGGATTGTGCTGAGGTGGATTAGACTTTTTTTTAAGTTTATGGAAGATTCGTCAAACAGCACAAAAGTTATAAGCAAACCAAAAAATACATTTCCTATGGAAACGTGGCGCTATCTAGAATTACCTGCTACTAAAAAATCAGTGAAAGAGCGCCAATAGATAAAGTGGGCTGACCCACTGCTGCAGGCTTTTGCACAGGGAAGCAAAATGTGACTATTGGAACAGACCAATGAATGAAAAGGGCTGATAAAAAGGCCCCTATATTATGAATTTATGAAATAAGGCTGAGACTTACTTGAATGTCCCAAATTTGTCTTGGATAGCGTCTGCAGTAAATTCCTCTAACATAAACAGGCCTGAAGAAAAAACATCTATGTGACCTGTAAAAGTAAAGTGCATTAGATAAACAAATTAAAATTTTCGAAAATATACTTAAATGAATGGCACAACGTAATTATTTTAAAATTACTGCATTTAGTAGACACAATGTTCACTGGAGATGCAATCTTACTGGATGCAGGGCACACACAAATGTTCTTTTCACACCCTTGCCAATGGTGAGGAACAAGTTTGGGCAAAGTGCTACAAGTTTCAAACCCTTGAGTGAGCAATGACAGCATGCAAATACAAGGGTAATGTCAGCAGCGTGGGGAGGACCCACCTATACAGCCACGGTACCCGAGATTTATTACACTTGGCCACTACTTAGGTGTGATAGTTACTGTCCTGCGTGAAAAAGAAGCATTAGAATTGTAGCAGCAAGATACAAGCCTTGGTAAAAAGATGATGAAAGTCTCTTCCTACTGGACGGATTCCAAGCTGCTCCAACAATTAGAAAGGGTAAAGGCACTCAACGGAAAACTGTCCTTCTAAATCTGAACTGCTTTGATTGTTTCCTGGTTACACGTACCTGCTTGTTTCTAACTGGGTACAGATATCATTCCCACCAGTGCTGACTGCCAGACGGCGACCTGCCAAGCAAAAAACACACCGCCCTATATTACGCAGGCAGAACTGGCAAAACTGTAGTTTACAAAAACTCAGGAGAATCCGGAATTAGGAAGCCCGGGAGAGAGGCTGGGTGTGGCGACCTGCAGCGGATTCACAACTAGAAACACAAGCACACAGCTTGCCCTCCTCCTAAAGGCCATCCTCTGACATTCCCATCATGGAAGGGATATGGGCAAGAGATAACAAACGTGGGCAGTAGGCGCTTCGATAACCAGTGTCTCGGGATGTGATTGCACATCAGTGTATGAAGGACCCGTTAGCCTCAACGCAGATTTCATTAAGAGGATGGCGTGCGGTAGAGCAGAATGAAACAAAGAAAAGTAGTATGTATAGATGTATTCTATGTCAGACCAGAGGCTCCAATGATGCTTCCTTACTTCGCTTTAATTTCTCCAGCACCTTCAGAGCAATAACAAGATACAGAACTCCGACCCCTGAACACCAGGGACAAGGGTAGTTGCAGCAGAACCAATCCCAATATGTCAATATGTCATGAGCCTATTACAGTGCAGCGGCTATTCAAGTTTATAGCCCTATCGATTGACATGAAGTTAATGCACGTTTAAATTGAGACTGAGAAGTATGCTTATTGCTATTGTCACTGAGATCCTTCTGGGGTATTAAGGGTGCCGCCTCTATTTTGGTTCCCCTCAGCACACCTGGCACCTGTGGTCGGGCCCTGTAACATGGCGCTGACAGCAAGGCTCCTTTCCCCGCAGGCGGTGCTCATCTTTTGAAGATTGGTAGACGCGTGGAGAATGCCGGAGACTTGTCGCAAGATATTCTAGCGGCGCAAGCGGATCCTTACCAATGATTGGGTCTTCCCAGAATTTGAGGTCAGTAAGTCATTGCTGCCGTACACAGTCTTACAACTGGAGGACATGTTTAGAGCTTGATTTACCCTAAGGATTTCAGAGATGCCTGTCCCTTGGCTGGCCTCCTCTACTGGTCTCATATCAACTGCCTAACACAAGTGCTTACCCTGAGCTCTGCATATTGAGAAGCATTACCTGAAGACTGTGCCCTTACATATTAAGAGCCATGGAAGACCTAGAGAAGGTAGAGGAACTCCTCCCCTGGGAGGACGACATATTAGAGGTGGGGTGGTGGACACCTCAGTACAGAGAGCAGTCACCAGTGCCCTACAGCCCTTCAGAAGCCATTACTGCTCATGGCCGCTGGCTAACTTGAATGCCTCCGTTGGAGGCAAAAACTAGGTTTCCTCCCTGGAACTCATGAATCCCGGGAACAGGAGGGCCAGAGTGCTGCCAAGTCAAATGCCAAACGGAAGAAGGAGCAGCCCTCCATGACAGACGCCTTTGATTGGCTTAGAGAAGTCTTTCTATGTTGGCCTAAGGTGACAACGCAATTGGGTCCCTTACCTTTTGAGCCCTGTGGAGAAATAAAGGTTCAAACAGGGTTAACTTCCCAAGGGGCTCGCAGGACAGATAAGATGTTGAGAGACCAAAGCCCGGTTGTTTCTGATCTTCTAGATTACTCTGGGTAGGAGTGGTATTAGTGGAAAGGTGTATAGGACGCCTGAACTCCACTCAAGACAAAAAGCGTCTCTGAGCAAGAGTCACCTTGGAAACTACAGCGCACAGAACTGCTGGCACTGCTCATTCTCAGTGGTGGCAAACAGTTCTAGCTAAGTTTCTCTCAAGTCATGGAAGAGACCTTGCACCACCTCTGGATGGAGACGCCATTTGTGATCCGTTAGGCTCAGACAGCTGAGTTTGTCAGCTCTGGCCTTTAGATAGCCTGGCAGATGTTGAACATTGGCAGCTGGCATGTCCCAAGGGTGGTAGGGTGGGTGGGACATTAAAAAAAAACTTTAATTAAAACAACTTGCCTGCGAGCGCAACACAACGTCCTCCTCCTCCTCGATGGTCTTCTCTCCTTGAGGCAGGCTCCAAACTCCCTTCACTAATTCTAGCGCTACTCTCACCAGCATGAGAGCAGTGCTAGGATTGGTGGGAGCGGCCTCACTTGACGTTCCACAGTGCTCTGGAGGCTTCTGCTTTCTCTAACTTAGCTGTCTTAAGACAGCTGAGTCAGAGAGGTTTAAAGTATGCATGTGTGGCTGGCCATAGCAAAACACCCGGCCATAAAGATATGCGCACTTTAAACTGAAAGTGCTCTGCTCTCTCTGCTGCTGTCATTCAGAAGCAGCCCCGCCCGACTCTCCGTTTGGAACGGGGTGAAGAAATATAAAATGGTAATGAATTAATGTCATTACTTTTAAGAGGCGCAGACAATATGGTTGAAGTAGTGTCTTTATTCAAGCATACAGGAACAACCCCTAGACATGTCCTCAGTCAGCAACTGCCAGCTCTCCTCTGCCTGGCATTCTCCAGAACTCTGAACAATCTGGTTGCCTGGGCAGGAATGTGGAGCATGTTGCTAAGCCACCATATCAAGATACAACAATTACCATTTTATTTTTCTTTCTGGGGCATTTCAGTAGGGCGACGCTCATTCGCCCAAACGGAGGAGCCGCCCCTGGTATTGAACCAATAAGAAAATGCTCTGTCGTTCTACCCAGGTCCAGAGACGAGGGCTTCTTGACAGGGTCCACGAGCCGACCTCATCAAAGGAAGAAAGGCTTTCTATGCTAGCCAGATCACCCGTAATGCCAACAAGTTGATGTGAAATTCGTACCCTGCCAGAGACCTCTGATTCCTACCTCTCCTGGATGGCTATCCAAGCCCAGGAGGGCCACATCTGTAACTACAGTCAGCTCTAGTTGGGGATGGGAGAGGGTGGAAAGCGGACTAAATTATGGTTCATTAGCCCCCACTGCAGGTCTTTTGCAATTCTCTACCTGATGTGGACCAGGTAGGGGAGATACCCCTAATAATGCGCCCACTGGGACTTCAGGACATACTACAGAGCCTGCATATGCCAATGGGTATGCGTCACTAGCACAAGGCCATGAGGACCAACAGCCTCACAGTCAATCTGTTTTGTTTTATTATTAGTTATGTCAATGCACTTTGGTGATGTCAATGTGTTCTCTCTCCTCTGCCTTCTGCTCTCGCTCCACGCTTCCACATCGTTTTGTGTTCTAGAGCGTGGAGCTGTGGATGGTGAGCTGAGGGAAGAGGGCGGAGGTGTTTCTCTGCTGTTCCGGAGCTCGTTGAAATAAAGTTTCATCAACAAAATTACTGAGTCCGTTCATCTTTACAACTGACGACAAGGAGAAGTGAAAGGGACCTACGCTGTCTACATCGGATTTCTTCAATACTGCAACTTCAGAAGACCTCATTTAAACTACATTCGTCAGCCATCGGTTGGGAGTGAATTCATCTAATTTTCCTGCCCACGGTGATGTGTTGTACAACGTACAGGTCGTATTTACCTGTTAATTATCTATTTTTAAATCAAAAAGAATACCCTTCCCTAATTCAGTTACCTTTGAATTGCAACTGATTACTCGCGAGCGGCTCACCTTCATGCTTCGTCGAGTTCTGCACCACAGCTCTGCAGAGTTCGCCTCCGGTGATTCATTTCCATTCCATATTCAACGTCAGCTTGCGTCAGACACAGGTTACGGCTATACGCTGTTACGCCTGGGCCACGCACCGTGACCTTTACATGCCGCCATTTTAGCAGGCACCAACGCTGATTTTCGGTGATGCGCACACCAGTTTAATTGTTGAATTACACTACCTTATGGTTATGAGGAGGCGCTCACCAAATTAATTATTTTTTTAGCGCAACTGTTCAACTTGATGTACGGTGATGCGCACACCAAATTAATTAATTACTTTTACGCAGCTGTTTCTACTTGATGCACACTGTGATGTGCACACCAGTATAAGTGTTTTAACGTTCACACTTGTCTCCTGCTTCTGATAAATACGCGCTATTTCTACTTGATGTACAGTGATGCACACACCAAATTAATGATTTATTTTTATGCAACTTTTTCTACTTGATGCACACGGTGATGTGCAAACCAGACTAAGTGCTTTATCGTGCAAACTTGTCTCCTGCTTACGATATTCAATACCTTCAGTCATTAACACTTTATTTATTGAATTTGTATCCTGCGCAGTTTGCTCTTGGGTGGGCATTTACAGATAATAGGTTTTTATTGGCTTTTGTTATTCTTCAGGATGACAAGTCAAAGTTATCCTATTCAGCCTCCTCAAGCATTCTAGCCAGCTGGATCTGACCCATGTATGAAGTGGTCAGAATGGAAAGCCTATTTTCTTAACTTTATTGACACTATCGATGAAGATGGGAAAATGACACCTGAAAGGAAAAAGAAACTCTTATTGCATTCTCTAGGTCCAGGAGGGCTTAAGGCTTATGAAGAAATGACCAAAGCTTTAGGGGGTGGCGCTGTCAATGTGTTTGATGCTATAGTGAATGATTTTGACACTTACTTTGCTCCAAAAGTTTGTATTGGCATTGTGAGGTTTCGTTTTTTCCACAGGAAGCAAGAAGCAAATGAAACTATAGATCAATATGTTTCAGCTCTAAGAAAACTTGCTGCTGATTGTAAGTTCGATCATTTAGTTGATCAATTTATCAGAGATCAAGTAGTCATGCATAACAATGACCCTGCTGTACAAGACAGGTTGTGGATAAATGGAGATGCAGAATTAAAAGATATTCTGAGAATAGTCAGAAAAGCTGAAATGTCTAGTCGTAGTGCTAAGTTACTTAAACAAGATGCCGCTGTCGCTGAAACTTCAGCGGAAGTAGTTAGCAAGATCAAAGCTAAAATCTCAACTCCCAAAACAATTATTCCAGTCAAACATAAAACTGAGACTAGTAAAAAAAAAGAGTTTATTCGTAATACCAATTTTAGATGTTATCGCTGTGATAGTCCTTCGCATCTAGCATCCAGTAAAACATGTCCTGACTTAAGGCAACGGTGTTCCAATTGTGGCATTGTAGGTCACTTCACCAAAGCTTGTAAAAGGAAAGGGAGTAGTAGAAAAATTAAGTGTTTGGATGAAGCTGACTATGACTCTAGTGATGGTGAGGGAAGCATCAAGAAACTTACCATCAATGATTCTAGTGATAGTTCTCAAAACTTGAATCCAAAAGAACATTTCATTTGGAATATAAATGATTATAACAATAAGTCATCGAAAAAAACGTTATGTATTTTGTCTATTGGGGGCATTTCTGTGCAAATGTATGTGGACTCTGGTTCGCCATATACTATTGTTGATGAGGTGACGTGGAAATCCCTATTTGCGGCACGTTTGGGTGATAAACTCCTTGAATCTGATATTCAGCCAGAAGGATTTTCTGGAGAGAAAATAGACATGGTTGGATACAGATCTTTGGTTTTTAAATTCAAGAATAGACAGACCACTATCAAACTGTATGTTGCTAAGAAAGGACCTGTAGTTTTGGGTTGGAAGGACCAGGGTAAATTAGATATAATTCTCAACCCTCACAGCCCAGAACCAGTCATGGTGCTTAATGAGGATGATTAGTTTTGTGAAGAAATGTTGAATAAGTTCCCAAAAGTCTTTAATGGGAACATAGGTAATCTCAATGATTTTGAACATCGTATCGTTTTAAAATCCAATGCTTGCCCTAAAATACATAAGGTCAGACATATTCCGGTTCTTCTTAGGGATGATGTTGAAAAAGAGCTGAATAAATTAGTTAAGGCCGACATCATAGAACCCATTGAATCTGCTGAATGGATTTCTCCAGTTGTGGTAGCTAGACGTAGTAACGGCAAATTGAGATTATGTATTAATCTTAGGCATTTAAACAATAATATTGTAGTAGATAAATTTCCCCTTCCGAAAATCTCTGAAATGCTATCCCTGGTGAAGAATGCAGAGTGGTTTTCGTCAATTGACTTATCTGCTGCTTACCATCAGATTTCCTTGGCTGAGGAAAGTAAACAGTTGACAGCTTTTATCACCCCTTTTGGCTGTTTCCAATATAAGAGACTCCCATTTGGTTTAGCCTCTGCGGCAGCTATTTTTCAGAGGTTGATGTACCACTTATTTGGCCAAATCAAAAACGTCAGGTGTTTTCAAGACGATATTCTTGTTTTTGGTGCAGATAAAAATGAACATGACAACATTTTTAATGAAGTGCTTTCTATCTTAGAGTCTAAAGGGTTAACAGTTGAACATTCCAAGTGTACGTTTGCTGTTAAATCCATCACGTATTTGGGCCATACTCTCAGTAAAGAGGGCATTTCCCCCAAACCTTCTTTGATAGAAGCAATTAGTGATGCACCCAATCCCAAGAACAAGGAAGAAGTCCGGTCCTTTCTAGGAATGGCTGAATTTTACTCTAGATTTGTTAAAAGAATTTCCTCAAAAATGTTCCACATTAGACAACTTCTCAAGAATAGAGTCAAATTTTTGTGGGACGCAGAATGTCAATTGGAATTTGACATTATAAAGCGTGCAATAGTTGAAGCTCCTGCTCTCAAAGGATTTGACCCAGATTTAGATAATGTTGTCACTGTGGATGCTAGCAACAAAGGTTTAGGTGGTGTTTTGTCCCAAATAAGAGCTGATGGCAAGGAGAATATTGTTGGTTATGCTTCCTGTGCTTTGTCTCCTTCTGAGGAAAAAATGTATGTTATCGAAAAGGAGACTCTAGCGTGTGCATGGGCTATGGACCATTTTCGATCTTTTGTGTGGGGTAAGTCTTTTATAATACGTACTGATCATAAACCGTTAGTCAAGTTACTCACAACAGAAGGAATTTTTAACGCCTCAGTTAGAATTGCAAGATTGTCCTTGCAGTTACAAGACTACAATTATCTAATTGTGTATGTGCCTGGCAAAAAGAACGTAATTGCCGACTTTTTGTCAAGATTGCCCATTGATATGTATGAATGTGACCCTTCTGATTTAGAAGTTGAGCAAGTCGCTTTAGTTCACAATCAAGGTTTGTCTAATTTTGATGAGAAAGAATGGTTGGATGATTATAGACTTGATTGCATTTTACAACAATTATTGTTTTTTATTAATAAGGCGTGGCCTTGCAAAAACAAACTTCCTGAAGTATTAAGAGCCTTTTGGGAAGTCAGACAAGAACTGTCTGTTACTAATGGTTCTGTTTTCAGAGGCGATAAAGATGTTCCTCCTAACTCCTTGAGAATGAAAATTGTAAAACTTTGTCATGAGAAACACAGTGGCATTGTTAAAACTAAGCAAAGGGTCAATCAATGGTTTTGGTGGCCCGGCATTGATGTCCTAGTTGAGAGAGTGGTACGTGATTGTTTGCCTTGCTGCAATTCTGATAAATCCTTAGTCACTTTGAGGCCTAAGTTAGGTGAGTCTTTTTTTCCCACCAAACCGTGGCACACTATTGCAATTGATATTATGTGTCCCATTGGTTTGGAAAGAAAGTATGTGATAGCACTCATTGATACCTTCTCAAAGTTGACAGAACCTTTATTGAAGAAGGTTTGCCCGTCCAAGTTATTTCGGATAACGGAGTTCAATTCTTGTCAAATATGATCCAGGAATACTTCAAAAGAGTTGGTATTAAACACAGGACCACGTCTCTTTATAATCCTTCTGGCAATGGTATGATCGAAAGATTTAATAGAGTTTTGAAGAATTCCATTCAAATGGCAGTTCAGAATAATTGTGATGGGAAGTAGACATTTTAAAAACCATGTGGATGTATAGAACCACTCCTCATGATTCTTTGGAAGATTCCCCTTTTGAAGTCATGAGAGGTTGTGGTGTAAGAACTAAGTGCAATCCTGAGTGGTTATTGGAAGCTGCTTCCAGCACTGTTCCTGTTGAGGTCATCAGGTCAAGGATTGTTAACAAATGCAGCAAGTACCAAGAAAAGTACAACCAGAAACATAATACTAAAGAAATTCATGTTAAGGTTGGTTCTTGGGTCAGAGTCAAGAAGCCTTGGAAAACAAGTAATGGTGAAAGCCAATATTTCAAAACTTTAAGGGTTATCAAGGTTCTTAAAAATGCTGTACAATTGTCTAATGGTAAGGTTTGGAATCTCAAAAGAGTAGCCATTTTTCACCCCTCTTCAAGTGGGTCTAGCAAATCTTTCCCTCTTAGAACAACTCATTCTTCTGATCCTCATTCTGAGTGGGACATCATCACAGAGAATAGTATGTCTGCCAATTCTGATGAAAACTGTGTTATTGATGATGCTAATTCTTCCAATGGCAACAATGATGTTACTGTTTCTGGCAGTGGTGTTGATGTTAATTTACCATCTAGTGAATAACAAGAATTACCGTATTGTGAGGAACAAAGCAACATTAATGTAGATCTACCACGATGTGACAAACGCATTTGTCATAAGCCCAAATGGATGTCGGATTATGTTTGTGATGGTGTATCTTAGTTCTTTTGTTTCATAAGGAGGAAGATGTGTTATGTTTTATTATTAGTTATTATTAGTTATGTCAATGCATTTTGGTGATGTCAATGTGTTCTCGCTCCTCTGCCTTCTGCTCTCGCTCCACGCCTCCACGTCGTTTTGTGTTCTAGAGCGTGGAGCTGTGGATGGTGAGCTGAGGGAAGAGAGCGGAGGTGTTTCTCTGCTGTTCCGGAGCTCGTTGAAATAAAGCTTCATCAACAAAATTACTGAGTCCGTCCATCTTTAAACAATCTCACCAAAATCCGGGATAAAGGCCGAAATATTGGAATCTATAGCCCAAAGATCCTGGACTCACTGTATGGGAGGACAGGCTCAAAACAGCACCGTGTCCAAAACAGCCCTGATGAAAGGGAGCGTCTGAGAGTAGTCAGGTGTGACTTTCGCACGTTAATAGTGACCCCAGAGAGTGAAGGAAGTTCGCCATAGAATGGAGGTGGGAGATGACCAGCTGGGGCCAGCACACCTTCAACAGCCAGTCGTCAGGATAGGGAAAGAATGGTATCTCTTACCTCCACAGGTGTGCTGTGACCACCAACATCACCTTGGTGAACCCTCGAAGGGTGCTGGTAAGGCCAAAGGGGAGCAAAGTGAACTGATAATGCTCATGGTCCACCGTGGACATCAGGTAATGCCTGAAGGATGTGGAAGTAGGTGTCCAGCATTACCATCCAGGGTCAAAGATAGATAGAACATGAGCCAATGTAAGCATCTTAACCTTCTCCTTCAGGCAGATGTTGAGAGGATGCAGGTCTAGAATCTGTCCTTTTGGGGCACTAGAAAGTAGCAGGAATAGCAAGCATGACCTACTAGTTATGCTGACAAGCTCTCGATCGGTTTAGTGACAGAGCAAGGCAAGGCGGTCCTATATCAGCTGGTCAAGAGTGGGAGACACGGGAGGAGAGGTTTCCAGAAAGGGGAGGGAGTAACCCTGCTGGATGATTTGGAGCAGTCCCAGAGCTACAACCTGTCAGTGGTGCAGGTGATTGGGAATCCTGCCTAACACTGCGAGCCTTCGTTGGTGTGAGTGGTTTGGAGGCTGCAGCTGCCGGGGGTAGGGGTTGGAGGACTGGCCTGACCTTTGGCTGGTGGTCCCATGTGAACTGTATGAACTGAGTCTGCAGCCACAAAAAGGCAGGAAAGCCTGTCAGCATTGGTGGCTGGACAAGAAAGGACGTGGTTAGTAGCCCCTATCGTAGCCATGTAAGCAGACTAGGATTGGCGGGGGCCACGGATAGAACCAAAGACTTGGCTGGAGCCTGGTACCTTTAAAGCGCTCCAGTGTCGGCGCAGCTTAGAACGACACAGCAACAAGCTCTGTGTAAGGTCACGGCCTTGTGGTTTGAGTCACTTCAGATTCAGCACCAGATACATGAGGCCCAACTGGCGCTAAGGACAGACCCACCGGTGAGAATCCAGTGGGAGCCCCTTCGGAACCCAAGGAGCCAGAAGGTGCTACAAAAGGGTCAGACTCCCCAAATTGTATGTGCATGGCCTCATAAAACTCTGAGTTGGTTGGGGGTTGCTCCGGAAACTTTGGGAGGCACGAAGCAGACCCAGGAAGAGGCTCTACAGTGGAAGAGTTACCAGCCGACTTGGACGGTGATCATCGAGAGCGGCTCCACAAGCCATCTCTAGAACCTTCGTGTTACCGGGATCTTGAACGTCGTGGGATCGTCCGACGCCAGGCGGTGAGTAACTTCAAAGAATGTTCCCACAGCACTATAGGATTCATGGTGTAGCAGTGCTCACACGTCTTGGTCCTGCTCCAAGCACCACAGACAAACCAAGTGTGGGTCTGTCACAAACATCTGCCTGTGACAGGCACTACAGCGTCTGAAACTCAGTTTTTTAAAGAGACATCCATGGCACACCAGGAGACAAGTCTCAAAAAATATTTTAGAAAAAATGTTGAAAATTGACTGGGGGTAGGTCTCTCTAAATCTGAGCTGACTAGTGTGAAGAGAACTGATGTCAGCCATTATAGGCTCACTGGAATGGCCCCTATCTAGGCACTGCACATGTCAATTCCAGCACAGACGCCGCCAATGCAGACCCGAACTACACCATCTACCATTGCTCAAGAAGATATCTGGACCCAGTCTGATGCCTTGGGCAATTCTAAGGTAAGAAATCTGTAGCTAGAAGTCTGTATCAGATATGGAAACGTCCTAATTTCTGCTGTTTTGAAAACCAATGCAGGAAATGATCTAAAACAGGATTAATAGAAGAACTTATGGTTAACTACATAATGTGTCGCACGAAAAAAGAGGGGGAAGCCCTCTGCATTACATTGCATTGTTATTGTTGAAACTACCATTGTCCTTAGTGTTCATGGGAATGTCAGTTTGATATGTTGTTATTGCTTTGAAGTTGCTGGAGAAATTAAAGCATAGTAAGAAAGTATAATCCTCACCACCATGTCCTTAATAGAATTGAAACTTTCCTTCATGATACCTAAGGAATTGTTTATTGTGAGGGGTTTGCCTTAAAGAGCTTCGTAGAGGAGCAATATACATAGGTCAGGCCAAAATGGAAAGTTTTCAAACTCCTCAGAAAGAAAGGTTGGTGAACCACTCGGTATTCAGTACTTTACAAAGTGACACCACTTCAGAGAGCTTGCTTCCACTTTACTTTTATAAACAGGTTGGTGATGTACACAGGAGTAATAGTTTCAAAAGATTACATGCATCAGTACGTCCTGAAGGTTCTCCATCTTATTATCATGGACCAGAGTGCAGCCAAGGATGTTGTTAACTCCCCGCTTTAGCAGCTACAGCGGGGGAGAGGTTCTTTATGGGCCACTTCTGTCTGCAACTCGGCAGACAAAAGCTGCTAATTACCCTAATACAGGAATACAGAGTCAGTAGAAGACATGCAGGAGCAAGGAATAACAAAAGATGAGTAAATAGAAAAGGGAGCGATGGAAGTTAAATTGCATGGAAGGAAGGGTGGATAAGTGAGTAGATGGATGGGTAAAATGGTGAGTGAAATGATAGGTGGATGGATACGTGAAATGATGGCAGAGTAAAGTGATGGATGGATATGTGGATGGGCAGGAGAAAGAATGGCAGAGTAAAGGGATGAATGGAAAGGTGGATGAACAGTTGAAAGGGTGGCAGAGTAAACAGACTGATGGATGAGTAGGTGAAAATAGTAGTGAATACATGGCTGGACAAATGCATGGATGAGTGGATGGACAAATGCATGGATGAGTGGATGGCAGAGTGGATGAATGAATGATGGATGAATGGCAAGATGGCTGAAGGAGTGGACGGGTGGATGGCAGAATGGACAGTGGAAGGATTAATGACAGAGTGGGTGGATGCATGGATGGCAGAGGGTATGGATAGATGGTGGGATTGCTTGGATGGCAGCGTAAACAGATAGAAGGATGGATGGCAGAGACGGAGGATGGATGCTTGGATGGACCAATGGATGGCAGAGTGGATGGATGGATGACAGTTGATGAATGGATATAACAGGGATAGACTGAATAATGGATGAAAGAATTAATGGATGACAGTATGTAAAGATGAAATCGTGGATATCAGTAGGTGCATGGAAGGCTGAAAGGATGAATGGATCGATGCCTGAATGGAAGAGACAAGGTAGCTCTTTTAGGGGAGGGTTGGTCTAATTTGCTTGGTGCCTTCAGAGGTTTAGTTCAAAGTAGCGGGTGTATTTTAATTTACTGGCTACTCCCTTAAGTACGGCAATATCGGAGGTAGGGAGTTAGTAACTATGGTGTGGTTGCTCATAAGGCTGATAAAGTGGAGATACTGCCGGTAAGCGAGGGTAGTTCTAGACCAGATACAAGTCAAGTGATAAGTAGTTATCCATGAGTGCTATATTCTGAATCTCTAGTTGCACACAGGGTGCAAGCGTATATTCTGTTGCGGTGTGGGAATATGTTAATTACTTATCTCTGGTCATGCTTATCCAGGTTATGGCTCAGCCTGGCTTACCGGATTTTCCATCTATTGTAATCCGCCAATGGACTTTTGGAAAAAACTACATTGTTTGGCCTTCTGTGGCGGAACTGCAGTCAGATTTGAATACTACCACTGGTATAGGCCCAACTGGGGCAATTAAGAAGCATATCTGACATTGTGGCTCAATCAAAAAAATTGTGGTGGTTGGACAGACTACTTCAGCTATTTCACTTAGAAAAACCTACTTGCAGAATCAAGTCTCTGATCTAAGGAACCCCAAAAAGATTGTCAATCTATCTGCCAACACAATACACCCAATATTTCTTACTTAAGTTTTGTTCCAGTCTCAGGCATAGCATAATAAATACAGGTAATGGTAGTTATAAAGGTGGTGTGGATCTTACAACAATAGGGACTTGCAAACTAAGGGCAGTCATTTAAGCCTATTCTTTTTACAGAGCAGTACTTTACCGCTTGCTTGAAGGAGTATAGGAACAGAGCAGGCAAAGCATTTCTTTCTCAGGTACAAACATGGCATAGGAATGGCTTTGTCTTGGACATATGACCTAGGTCTTGATCCCCCAAGCAGGAAATGCAGACATACATGCATATATTGGGCTGATGGTAGGCTCTCTGACTCCATGAATGACTGACCCCCCTTGCTCTCCATTCTACTGCCGACGCCTGGTAGTCTCCTTTAACACAAAACACATGTTTAAAGACAGGTTTGGCCTGTAGTACTTCATTAAAAAAAGTCAAAAAAGAGGGGAAGATGCCATCCAGTACTGGGTAGCAGTGGGACAGAAAATAGAATGAGCTTCAAAATAAAAGTGACCCTAATCATTAGCAAATCAGATAGTTAAATAAAAAGTGGCAGTGACAGTTTTGAACTTTTAAGAAAATGCTTTGCAAGGGATGGGAGGCTGCATTCTTTCTGCATGACGTTTTGTGTTAATATCAGGGAAATCAACGGTAAAACCCTGGCTACAAGGTCATAAAGCAGGTATTGGGACAGTTTTGAACTTTTAAGGATATGCTTTGTAAAGAATGAGAGACTGCATGCTTGCCGGGGGACATTTTGTGTTAATATCAGGGAAACCAACTGTAAAATCCTGCCCACCAGACCATAAAACCAGGTCCAGATATTGCCAAATACAAGCATTTGCTAAGCCAATAGGTCTCACCTTTAGTTTTCAGCAATACTGTACAGCATCCCCAATGCTGCGCAGTATAGAATTTTTTTTTTTTTTTAAATAGTCCTTTGATTAGGTCGGCCACTTCATTTTGTAGATACATGCACCACACAAGGGGGCACATACAAAATGAACCAGACTATTTTTTCCTTTTTATTTACAGAACTGAGTAAGAATAAAATGTGTGAAAGCATATTTTTGTTTTACAACCAGTTGGGGGGAAAGCAACACAGGGGATGAAACAAAATGGGGGCATGGCTCGGGGGACCAACATGAGGGTGGGGAGAAGGACACTGGTGAGACAGAAAGCAACACAGAATGTGGTGGAGAGACGAGAAGCACACTTTGGAGACAACTGGAAAACAAATGCACTCTCATGAAGTGCTTAGGACAAAAGAAAAAGTAATTCCCTAAAAGTGAGTGGTGGAGGGACACAAATAAATTGAAAATTCTTCAGGGCAGGGACAGACACAAGGTGGACAAGGTGAGCCATCAAATCAGATAGACGAAACATAAAAAGCACTTCTGTGCTACTTTTTCAATTTTTATTCAAATCACTTAATCTGATCTCAGATCCGTAAATTTAAAAAGATGGCAATCACATATTTTTGTAGGCCCACGTGTGCAATTATGCATGCACACATGCCTGCGCCTATAAAGTTATTCAGACGCGTCATTGTTTGTTGTGTTTTTTAAAGCTTTTTTAAAATATACTTTTGGCCATGTGACCTAGGACTTGGCATTGGCTTATTGCCAATGCTTTACAGCATCGCCACAGGCACTGCCAAAGCCAAGAGGTCCCAAAGGCTTTAGTCAATGCCTGTTTTTGCAGGCTGATAGCTCAATGAAAGAAGCTGTGTTAAGTTCACCGCCCATTTACCTATAAATGTAAATGAGAATGTCCAGTTTGTATGCATGCATACCTCAAGCCTTTTACCCATTTTTGAAGACGTACAACTTTTGTTGCAAAATGATAATATTAGGTAAGAGGGTATGGATCAGATCTTTGTCACTTTTAGAACTGGAAACAATAGACAAATGTCACTAGATCTCCTACCATTAAATAGGGGTTCAGTGACAGAATATCGACACCCAAAATATCCTCATACCACAATATGGAGTTGTAAATATCGATGTCAAAAATATCATCATTCTATATTTACAATTGTAAGTAAAAAAAATTTGAGAGAAAAAATATTGAGGCGATAAATATAGTTGTACAATATCGTTTTTATATATATGTATATATAAAATAATACATTTTAAATATATTAAATAATAAAAGTAATTAAAAAGATAATTGATTTAATGTACATTTTTACAAATATAACAAACTTAATTTGAAAAAAGTTAAACACATAGGGACCGATTCCGATCCTGTATTTTTTTTCCCCGCACGACTCGTATCCTTATTTTTTTACGTACGAATTGTACAAGTACCGTACAAACGGTGAAGTACGATTCGTATGGGAAAAATACATACGAATCGCCTCGGGAAAAGTCTACGAGACGTACCCAAACAGTTCTACGTACGAGTCGTAACACTAAAGTCCGAGCGCACAAGTCCGATCCATATCGGCATTCCAAATGCACAAGCGTATGGAAAACGTCCCGTACGGAGCGAACTGTGTACGACCCCTACCCCAGGTACACTTGTGCCCGGGGTATGAGTCGTACGGCCCCCCACCCCAATCCCGTATGTACGGACCGTACCCCCCACACCCCCTGTATGTACGCGCCGTACCCCCACCCCACCCGCGTATGTACGCGCCGTACCCCCAGCCCCGTATGTACGCACCGTAACCCCACCCGCGTATGTACGCGCCGTACCCCCAGCCCCGTATGTACGCGCCGTACCCCCACCCCACCCGCGTATGTACGCGCCGTACCCCCAGCCCCGTATGTATGCGCCGTACCCCCAGCACCGTATGTACGCACCGTACCCCCAGCCCCGTATGTACGCGCCGTACCCCCACCCCACCCGCGTATGTACGCGCCGTACCCCCAGCCCCGTATGTACGCGCCGTACCCCCAGCCCCGTATGTACGCACCGTACCTCCACCCCACCTGCGTATGTACGCGCCGTACCCCCAGCCCCGTATGTACGCGCCGTACCCCCACCCCACCCGCGTATGTACGCGCCGTACCCTCATATGTACGCGCCGTACCCCCAGCCCCGTATGTACGTGCCGTACCCCCACCCCACCCGCGTATGTACGCGCCGTACCCCCAGCCCCGTATGTACGCGCCATACCCCCAGCCCCGTATGTACGTGCCGTACCCCCAGGTCCGTATGTACGTGCCGTACCCCCACCCCACCCGCGTATGTACGCGCCGTACCCCCAGCCCCGTACATACGTGGGTGGGGTGGGGGTACTGCGCGTACATACGGGCCTGGGGGTACGGCGCGTACATACGGGGCTGGGGGTACGGCACGTACATACGCGGGTGGGGGTACGGTCCGTACATATGCAATGTTGGGGTACGCACCGTACATGATGACACGTACGATGTGGGTGATGGCGTGTACGGCGCGTACCGGGCCCCCTTTTCCTCGTGCATCGTGGCGTACTTAGCTTTTCCGGCACTTTTTGGCTCCCGTAGAAATATAGCCGTGCGGTGTGCTGTGGGTACGAATCGTACTTGCTGGTCCATAAAACACTGCCTGACTCCGTGCGGACGTATGACAAATAAATATATATATATATACATATAAAAATAACAAAATCTATTTAACAATATCTAATCCAATTAAAACATTAAATTATTTAAAAACCTTTAAATTTAGTAAAATTAATTTTCCAACACATAATAATAATTAAAAATGTTATAATTTAAAATAAACAAAACATAATATAAATTATAACAGTACACAATTATAACAATTAATACACATACTATTCCCAATACAATTTAAATAAAAGTACGCAAACTATTAAAGTAAATACATAAACAATTTACCACTCCCATTTAGCACAACACAAATATTAATACTAGATAAAAATTAAATTTATGAATCTCCCTCCAATAAATGCAAAAGTAGTAAAAGAGATGAATTACACATAGAAAGGATTTACTGCACCAATTCCAACAAATACAACACCAAGAAAATTGTTAAACAGCAGGGAGCAGGGGTGTAAAAATTACTATTCCCCTTCCAATGAGTGCAACAGAAGGGAAAGTGTTGGATTGCGGAGGGGTCAAAATTATTATTCCAACTCCAGTGAGTGCAACAGTAGGGAAAGTGTTGGATAGCGGCGGAATAAAATTTACTATTCCCACTCCAGTCAGTGAAACAGTAGGGAAAGTGTTAGATAGTGAAGGGGTAAATTTAATATTCCCACCCCAGTGAGTGTAACTGTAGGGAAAGTGTTTGATAGCGGAGAGATAAAATGTACTACTCTGACTCCAGTCAGTGCAACAATTGGGAAAGTATTGCATTGCGGAGGGGTAACATTTATTATTCCCACTCCAGTCAGTGTCAAATTAAAAACAATTAAACATCAACAACAAAATAACCTTTTTTTTTAAACAAAGTAAATAAAAATATATGTAAATATTAAAAATTAAATACAAAATATATTTAATAACATTTAAAAAAAAACCTGTTATAATGTTTAATACATATCAAAAATACCTACAAATATTATATCAAATAAAATAAAAAACGAATTTTCAATGAAAAACATTTTTATCTAGAAAATATTTAACAAAAACATTATTACAAAAATTTAGGTTATTTACTTCCTACACTATAACACAACACAACTCCCATCTAAAATAAGAAAAAGTATTTGCATAATTAACATAATTATCAATTAAACAAATTTTACATACAAATTAATTACCTTCCCACCCTTTGCACCTATAATCCCCACAACCAACACCTAAAATTAAACTGTAAAAAAAATCACACAATTAAAATGTATTTTCAGTTAAATCACCAATAGTATTTAAGTAATAAGAAATTTAAATTAATCTACTCCCCACCCTTTACCCCTATAAACCAAAACACAAACACAAAATAATAATTCAACAATTACCCTAAATAATGATCAATTATTATCAACTAAAATTTCTAAATTTCCATATTTGTCAATTAATCAATATTAATTAACAACTAATTATTAATTAAAAATAACTTCCCACCTTTTACCACTATAAACCCAAACCTCACACCCTCAAAAAATATAATTTAGCCATTAACAAAATAAATTATCAATTTATTAATTATCAACTAATTATTACTCAATTAAAAGTACATTGCTTCCCACCATATAACCCGATAAACTGCACAACCTGCACTTAAAATGAATTACATAATTACCATAATTAATTATCAATTAAATAATAACTAATTAATAATTAATTAAAAATAAATTACTTCCCACCTTATACCCCTATAAACTCAATAACCCACACATATACGGTAAAGGAAAAAAATCTAATAAATATTAATAAATAAAAAATATTCATTATTTATTGTAATTAAATTACTTCCCACTCTATCCTATAAACCCACAACCCGCTACGGAACAAAAAAAAACGCTAAAAATTATTACAATAGAATTAATAACTACTTTAAATTTTACACATATATTAAAAAACATTAACAATACGTATACAAAAACATACATTTATAATATAAACTAAAATACATAACACTATTTAACAAATCGATATTTTAAACTGTAGTTTTGCAAACGATATTAATGACTTTTATATTTTTAAATCAATATTTTTTTACCTTACATTCGATATTCTTGACCACGATATCCTTGCTGACGATATTTGTGTCAATATTTTCAACTCAATATTTGTGTAGGTTGAAATATTTCGATATTTTGACTGAATTCCCTAAATAGGTAATTTTTCAGAAGGTGACTAAAAGGCATGTGTATACTGATGAGGTAGTTCAACCGCAACCATTTGAAACCATTCTTCTTGGAGAGCAGTCGCCAGTGCAATAGGACTTGCTTTTTCGCACGCTGGCATCATCAACATACACCATTTCAAATGTAAATGGCGCCGCAGCCCTACATAGCTTCAAGATTTTAACAGTGTGATAGAGCAACTCACTGTCCTTTGAGAATATGCAAGGCTTGCAGAGGCGTTATCGTCTCAGAAGTCAAAAAATATTTTCATAACCATAGCACAAGAACATATGTGATGGATTTCATGGCTGGGTATATAAAAACAGGGACCCAAGTAGAACTGTTTCATCCTTGGTAAATAATTTAAGCACCATAAAACACAAAGAATTAAATAAAAAATATATAAAAACGTAAATATGGGGTATATGTTTGTATCTCATACGTGATGTCTACTGGCACATTTAATCTGGATGTCTGCAGCCCTCGAGGCAAAGAAAGACACACTCAAGCCATATCATTGGTATCTGTTTGGGTTGGAAGTGATCCAATGAGTGTCCTGCCCCACTTACTCTTTCCTCTTCGGTACTCATGCAAAGTTCGCTAACTGCGAAGGGCCATTAACCGTAAATTCACTGTGGGATGTTCCAACTCTGTCTCAGGACGAGAAAGAAGTGATTTGCATGCATCGATTCAAGACATAATCTCTACCGTGAATAAAGACCAAAGAAAAGGTGGGCGGGGAGGTACATCAGGTGGGCGGCTGGTGGTGGCTGGGATGGAAGGAAAGTAGAGAAAAGCGTGGGTGGCCACGAGTTTTATATCGGGTTGTGGTGGCACGAGAGTGGCATCCAGAAAGGCAGGAAAAGGAGTCTGTAATGAAAGTAGAAATGGGGCGGAAAAATAGGCCAGGTCATCGGGTAGGTTTGTAGATATTGAGCATTCAACAGTCAGGGCAGACAGAAAATGGCAGGGGGTGTGCAGAAGAGGTATGGTAGGGCCGAGCAGGCAAACAACGGGGGTGTTTGAATGGCGTATTATGGAAACTGTTGGGGGAAGCAGATTGGGAGAGTGGCAAGCAGATCGAGAAAGAAACGCGAAGACCGTTTGGAATTAACAGACTATTTTTACCCTCTGGTTAGCTCTATAGAATTGTTGTTTGAACTCACAACGAAACATATGGTGCCCAAATTGTAATTGGTTTCGCCACTTGTTTAGCGGTACCGTTAGACGCCTCAGTGTAGACTACTCTCTGTTTTTTTTTTTTACACGAGCAGGGAGTGCTGGCCGTTGTCTTTCGTATGGTAATGTAACGCACGCAGACGGAAGTTGGGATAAGCTTAAAATACTGTTGGCTCGGCCAAAGAGTTCTTTGATCTTTTGTTCACTGCCGCACGTGTTAGTTAGGAGGGCGCGGTAGGAGGGCTTTATGCAAATTCACACATTCCATTAAGTGGGTTGGGGAGAAAGCGCCTAGACACAGAAAATCACATGGTGCACAGACACAGCAGCGCCCGAGCAACCACACATACTCTCGGTATACTGGAAGCACGTGGTATAAAAATCCATTATTAGGTCGCCCAAAATAATATACGCAGTGTTGGAAAGTTGAAATTGAGCCCCGGCGTAAAGCATCAGAATGCGCGCCACTGTCTTTTCTCAAACTTTTGTAATTTATTGTGCACACGGAGATGCACAATAATCAAAACAACAAGGATTGGCCGCGCGGCCGTGAAAGTGACGCGGCCGCGTGGCCGTGAAAGTGATCGCGGGACCAATAATAGGTTGGCTATGGCTTCCTTGAATAGGATATTGAAAATGCTTCAGTTATGAATTGATAAGACTGAAATAACTATAACGAATATATTTGAGGTTAAATCAAAGGCAGTGTGCACTGGGGTACTGCAGCAGAGTTAAACAAGCATTGGCCGCGCGGCCGTGAAACTGATCAAAATCGCGATCGCGTGCTGTTGAGGTCTCTTCTAGTGCGCAAAAGTGAAAGCAGCTGCAGCGTCACGTCTAGTGAGTGGTGTGCGATGTGCGCGTCCCATGACGAGAGAGGAAAGCCAGATGGCGCCTCTGCTCGTCCTTGTGCACATAACCGCACGCTCTATGCCACCCAAAAAGCTGTGGTCGGCTTTTTAATGCCCACTCACTAAATGTCTCGCCAGAACAGCGCATGTGCTGGCTCAGGCGAGACCTAAAAATGGCCTCCCTATCACTCCCCGTACCTAAAACACACGATTGCGCTGGTGGGCGCTTTATCATCTAGGCACATCGGCCATATTAGGGATCGTCAAGTTTAATGCAGCGTTTGTCCTTTTTTCCCACACAAATCGACACTGGAGCCGACCCTAACATGGCCGCTGAATCAGTATATTATGCACTTACATATGCGCAGTTCGAGGTGGCTGGGTGCCAGGGGTCTTCAACCTGGCAGCGTCGGAGTGTTTGCGATATGTATTCTGCCAGTTTCCCTCATTATAGTTGACAGCTGTCCCTTGTCAGCATCTCTCTTCACAGTCCGAGGAGCGGTCTCGAAGGTTCGCTCCCCGCTCATCTGCGCCAAAACACAGCTCTGATTCCAGCTCTTATTAAGACTGCTTTGGGGTGCCGTTCGCTGAAGAAGTCAAGTGACCTGTTACTTTCCCTGGTTATTCTCGAGAGAGCACACGCTCTGGAACTGAGCCCTGCATTGCCGGTGTACTGACAGCGGGAGGACCTGAAGGACGGGACTGCGAGGACCAGGAGCCCCGTAACAGTGAGCAGCTGTGTCCTCTTCCCACCCCTTCTGCCTGTAGCTGCTATTTAATCAATAGAGCATTGTGTAGCGCGGTCGCGCGCCGGGAGAAGCCCGGGACAAGGGCAGGACCGTTTGTGGCCGTTTGTGGACGGCAGAGGACGGGACTGGCTGTGTCCTTAACGTTGGGTCTGTTATATGCTAATCGGGGGACATCATTTGCGTGAAATTTTGTGTTTATAGTCCGTGAGATTAGCTGAACTGTCTTATTGTTGTGGGATTATGAATTCTACCTCGGGTTGCTTAGGTCATAAGTCACCCTTTAGAGGTTCAGTTGTTGGGACATTGGATAAATTTATTATAAGAGCTTCATCGCTATTAGCTCATGAAATAGAACTCACGGAGAGGAGATTGTCATTGGATACCGTTGTCGATAAACGCTCCTCACTGGGTTCTATTAGAAATGCTAAATCTCCTATTCTACCGCCTACAACTATACCTGGTATACTAGATGGAACTATGATAGGTAGTAGGAGCTCCTCACCCCTGATTGGAAAACTGTCGGAAGTTACGCAAAGGTGTTATTCTATTTCTGAGGAAGAAGGCATGCCTAGCAGTAAGACCGCCTGTTGCTCGAATAGCTTAGATTTATTAGTCTGTCCCACTCCTTCGTCCCCAGTTCGGACTAGATCGACCTCTGTTATTAAGCAGGGTCTGTCTAAGCCATCTACTGCGAAGGGGGCTTGCTCTAAAAAGAAAAGGGGGAAGGAAAACGATAAGAGTAAGTTACCTAAAAGCCGCAAACCTGGCTCCTCAAAAAACCATCTAGTAGCCCCTGTAAGTCAAGGTCAAGGGGAGGCCCGGCATGAAGATCCATCTAATTCCTCGGTATTGGCAGATAATCCGCTTAATATGATGGGTGACAATTTTTGGCATAGACTAGATTTAATGTTAAATAAATCAGTCTTGCCGATTTATGATAGACTAGATCGTATTGAAAATAGGATTTCTTGCCTTGAATTGGCTTTTGCCTCTTTTCAAACTAGACCTGATCCGTGGGGCAGAGCCAACAAAAGTGTCTCGAAATCAATACCCTGTATCCAAAAGGGACCGTCTGTAAATGAAGGGTTAGTCCCTCTACCACAGGTTATTACGACACCCACTTTTACACCATCTGGTTCATCCGATAATAGGGTGCAACCTAATCTGTCTGGGGAGATTGAAGGGAAAGGACTTGGGAATGGAGGTAACGTTGTTACTACTAGACCTATAGGGCAACGGGGCCTCCAACCCCCTGACTTAATAGACCAAAGGCAACTCTTAAACCTTCCGCCTGAATCGACCCCTTATGTCGTTGTCCTTACAGGAGTTCCAAAATTGATTAATGGGAAACGAGAGGAGTTTCTGGACCTAAAATATAAGTGTATCCATTGATTAAACCAACACAGACCGTTACCAGTGTCGGTCTCAGCAGAAATTATTTTCGCACGCCGGGTGGATTGGGTTGGTCCTAAAGTTAAAACGGTAAAAGGAGACTGTGTTGTCTTGAATTTTAGAGATAGAAGGGCCGTGGAGCATATTTGTGCTTGGCCCTCAAGTAACTCGGTCTCCAACATTAATTCTTTACCGCTTACATTTTTCTACCCTCCTTTATGCTATAATAGGAGCCACCCACGCCCATTAGTTCCCAGTATCCCTGCTGAAAGGTCGGGTGCAGGAATTCCTCTGTTCAACCGGTTTGAAGGCCTGTCGGGCTTGGAAAACTGTGATTGACGGTCTACTGTCTTGCAAGATAATACCCCTCCTGGAGAGCTACTTGACATGAATAATATTGTGCCCCGGGTAGGAGGTGATGGTGATCTTGCTATGACGTTGGTGGGCTCTTCTTTAGAGCAGGTTACTATTAACATGGACCCACCAGCCTGGGGAGTGGTGGTTACTTCATCGGATGTAGTTGATGATATGGCCCCCAGTTTGCCAATAGGTCCCACTCCTATTGAGAATGTATTTTTGCCTTTTGGCTTATCGCCCCAGATACTCCCTGTTTGTTCTGGTTCTACTGGTTCCGGTTATTATTTAGCCACTTGGAATATAGCCGGGTGGCAACGAAAGCGGGATACTTTGGGTTGGAGGGAGTTTGTTGGTTGCTGTGATCTATTTTGTATGCAGGAAACCTGGTGTAAAGAACAAATTAATTTTGATGGGTTTGTTTCCTTTAATCTCCCAGCCCAGGAATCCCCGTCAGGCCGTGCGAAGGGTGGTTTATTAATACTATTGTCAATTAAACTGCCTGTGGTCGTTAAGGTATATGAAACGATTGGTCACCACTCACAAGTGTTGTGGTTACAGCAAAAGCATGGCCGCAATGTTCTGATTATTAATTATTATAACAACTTATTTAATCAGACGCGATCATCTGCGATCACGGAATTAATGGCTGTTCTTGATAAATTGTGTTCTGACAATCCTATTAATTTTGATATAATTTGGGCGGGTGATTTTAACATTCCTCTCTGTCCTCTATCCCAAATTGAGGTTTGTGGGTATGCTGTTGATAGTGACGAACCGGAGCTCCATTTTCTACATAATTCCTACGGAGAGATGTTGAACTCTGTTATGGCTAAATATGACCTAGCAGTTTTGCAGAGTGCAAAAGATGTTCATGGCAATCCCGTCCCTACATTTACTGGGAGGGGCGCTGGTACTGTCATAGATCATCTAGTTATTTCAAGGAATATCGATTCCCTTTGTGGAACTCCGGTAACTCTTGATCTGTCGTAAGGACTCCCTTAATACGTACATACATTGTTAAGTTAGCATAACCACGTCAGAAGTTAGAAAGCCATCTTGCTGCCTTTGCACACGACACTGCGTTCACATGTTATTGCTTAAACAAACTGCTGACTCGAGTTTTGCCTCACACGAGAGCAATCTGTTGTTACCATCCCGAGCTCTGCGAAGCGACCTTGGTCTGCACACGATGTGACAAACAGTCTGAGTTGTTAGACAATGCATGTTTTCCACTCTAGGTTGATCGACCCACTATTTAGTCATAACACACGAGCAGCTGCACATACCTGAAAGTTGGTGCTTTTAATATCACGGACATCATGTTTGTTATTCAGACCGAAGACGAGCCTTCCTGCGAGAAGACTCCTGATGCTCCTGTGATGTGATTTCACTAAGCTGATCTTTGAGGTATGGGGTCCCCTATTCAAGCCTAAGAGACCTTCTGTTAGACTAATAATAATATTAGCTTCTTAGTAAAGGGAAAGTGGTAGTATCCACTGTCATTATAACATGATCACCCCTTTTATATTCTATGGAATTGTAACTATGTTGATGGTTTTGATTTTAATCATTTGTCTGCTTGTATTAGCCAAAGTACTGCATATTAGGACACGTGGTCTATAAAAATAAACTCTTTTTATTTTCACCGTGTCTCTGTTGATTCTTGTTGTGAACTGTTGTGAGAATAATATACGAACAGGTATTTCCGATTCCCACCATTCCTGAGTATGTACTGAGTCGCGTGTTCTGGGTTGTCTTTTCATTGGGACCGCCGAGTTAAATCTCGGATAACGAATGGGACACTTATGCTAGCCGGATACAGGGTTCTGGGTTCTGAGGTGAGTTTCTGGTACACCACAACTCACTGAGGTCCTGGGGTTCTACGCATAGTTCTGTGTATATGCAGAATCCCTGCAACATGGCGCACCTTACGTTTGGTCTATGAGTTGAAACGCCTTAGTAGTGCTCGCGTTTGTCCACAACACCCTCATTCTTGTTTCCGGATAACAAGTCTGACGGATTTAAACCTACCTAGGTCTATTGATATAGGTTCTTTCAAGCTTGATAATTACAAAGGTTAGTGAACCCTTGTGCTACTGATAGTTTCACGTGTGTTGTCCTAATGTCGGTGGATATTGCGGCGCATAGCCGTGCAGCTCTAAAACGTCATTTGACGCAGTATGGGGTACCGGACACTGGTATGAACGTCATCTTTGTGGTGGGAGCCGATGCGGCTCATCCCTATGAGTTGTTCTACTCTTGGGTGACGATTCCAGCGGTGGGGGATGATGACACCTTTCATTCTTACACTGCCGCTGCAGTGCCGGCGAACTATACGCCGTATAGGACACAGGAAATACCAATATCTGCTTGGCAGCATCTTATTTGGTTTAATGGCGCCCTTCCCCATGTGGTTATACCGCCGAGAATGGGCCCTTTATCAATTGCAGGGGCCACTTGGCCGGTACTAGCCGGATTTACGCCTCATCCCCGTTACCTCACGGTGACGGTGGCTGAGCTGCGTGTACTACACACTGCCCTCATTACGGTATATAGGGCGTTCGTGCAGTATGTGTCGCGCAATATGCAGGCGGGGGCACCTGCTGTTGCGGGACAGCCTACTGATCATCACGCGGTGGTCATTAGTCCTGTTATGGTCAATTCTGTTATGGGCAAGCGCCCCCAAACTAGGGATGATTTCCCCTTTTGGCTTGCTGAAAAATTTGACCAAATAGAAGCGGTTTACCCGAATACTACTCCTGTGGAGAAACACAGGATCCTCACCATTAGTTTGCCTAAGGACTTGGTCCCCCACATTGATGATTGTGCAAATTGGGGCAAGGTCTTTGCGGCGACGTACGCGCAGTGCTATGGCACTCCGTCTATGTTGCAGCTGCCCTCCGTAATCAAAAGAGTTCAAGAGAACCATGGTGCGGAGTCTGCGATAGAGTTAGGGATGCGGCTCCTCGGGCAATTTGACCTGGTGGCTACCATGATAATTGGTAACCTGAAGGGTGATGCTTTGCATTTCCAGGTTCGTAATGAACTGAAACGAATTCCTGAGGAGGACAAACCGCAGGAATTTGCGAAAATAATCGCAGAGGCATATCGGGATTTGGGTCGTAGCTCTTTAGGAGTTAAGCCTGTAATAAAGAATCCCGATCTAAAACAGCAGGGTAAGGCAGAAACGTCTGGTAAGGACGACCGGCCCTTTTTTCCTAAACAAAAATGGCAGGTTAAACAACAGGGGAAGCAGCAGCAGCAGAAACAGGGCTCTCGGCCTGCCTCTCCCGTACAGTCAGGTAGTGAACGCACTTATGATCTGCGCGATCGTGCTGCTATAAAGTCTCCTGATAGATTTCAGGTTTCTGAACAGCGCTCTCCTCGTTCTTCACAGGAAACATCGGCTACACAGTCCGGTGGCGGAGGCGGTGGCAAAGGTCGGGGTGCTCCACAACAGCGTGACCAGCCCCGACAGACTGAGGGTAAAGGCAAGCAGGACGAATTTGCACGACAAAGACCCCCGTTTCAGAAGAAGAAAGTGGCGGCTCTGACGGCAAGGTATGCCTCAGATAGTGCGGACACAGCTTCGGAACCGGACATGGGCGCTGACGCTCCTGGACAGCGCAGCGGAAATTACCATAGCTACCCTTGAGGCGGAAAGCCGGGGGTGTTACTCGTTTTAAAATACAAATACCTGTTTTTAAATCGCGCTATTTGCACTTTGATTTTTAAACTTGCTTTCATTGTATTTCTTTCCTCACCTGTGCGCTGTGGTCTCTGGCTGAGAGGACACTCCCCTACACAGCTGACATCGCGCTGTTGGGAGAGCGAGTTCCTCGGACGCCATTGGCCCCCACCAGACACTGGGCCACGCCCACTCCTATTCAGTTTTAAACATGCACACTTTCAGGACGCGCAGCGGGCACACCATCAGCACGCCGAAGACACGCCAAAGACTAGCCCGTCTGTGCCCGTCCGTGCCAGGACGGGGCACGAGGCAGAGGTTCTCACTCCCTTATCATCCCCAAGGCTGGTAAGATCGTCATCTGCTTTGAAGGCGCTGCGCCCTACCCCAAATCCGAGGTGCTCCATATCTAACCTCCATAAAGTCGGAACACGGGCTTGCTCTGAATGTACACTATCCACCACCATTCGTCAACCCCACCCTGACCCATCCAGGAGACACAGAAAAAGCAAATTATTACGTAAAGTCGAGCCGCTGACTTATGTTTTCTATAGCACTAACTGTCGATCACTGCCCAAACATAAACATGATATATTCAACCTCCTCGTAGAAAAAGGTCCTAGTGCCCTCTTCCTAACCGAGACCTGGTTGCATGACTGCTCCGGCCCGGATGTTGCTACTGCCCTCCCCGATAACTACGCCATCGTCAGAATAGACAGGGAGAAACAGGTAGGGGGTGGGATAGCCATCATCTTTAACAGAGAACTAAAATGCACTTTGGAACCGGTATCGATCCCAGACTGCGAAGCAGGTCTATTCAAAATCTCCTTGAACCCCAATTTTACCATGTCAGGCCTTCTGATCTACCGACCACCAGGAAATTCCTCTCAATGGGTAGCCAATTTTGCCAACCATATTACTCCCTACTACATGTCATCTAGCAATTTTTCCTTGTTGGGTGATTTAAACTTGCATCTAGAAGATCCCACCATCCCCTTATGCTCTAACCTGCTAGAAGACCTTAAGGCTCTAAATCTGTCCCTCATAAATTCTAGCCCTACTCACATAGCGGGCCACCTGTTGGACCCCATAATATCCAACATCAGGGAACTTAGCTGTATTGCCACCTTGCCCTCTGGTTGGTCTGACCATCATCTTATTAATTTCAGCATTATTTTTCCACCCTCCCACAGCTTGCAACAAAATACTCACGCTTCATGCAGAAAAAATTGGAAATTAGTAGACATCGAAGCATTAAACTCGGCACTACAACAAAACCCTCCTAGCCTTAACTCCAACATGGATCGCTTAGCAACTGAAGCGTATAATTGGCTTAGCAATGCAGCCGACAAATGTCTGCCGTCTACTTGTACCAAAGGGAGCGGACATCGCCCTCCGGCTCCATGGTTTAATGATAACCTTAAGATTGTAAAATCTAAATGCAAAGCACTAGAGCGTAAATGGCGTAAAAAGTACGACCCCAATGCTAAAAGGAGTTACCAAGAAGCCAGGAATCTTTATCACACTGCCTGTACAAAAGCAAGAGCTGCTTTTGTCTCAAAAACTATTGTTGAAGCCACCAACATGCCTAAAACTCTCTTTTCCAAAGTCAAGGAACTGGCTGGCGCACACACTACAGCTGCTGCTCCACCATTAAACACACAACAATGCCAGGCGCTAGCATGCTTTTTTACTGAGAAAATTGACAAAATCATCTCAGACATTAAGGCAAAAATTTCTGTTTCAGAACCATCCCCTCCTTCTGACTCTATACCCACTTTTTTGGGTGAAAATTTACTGGAATCCTGGCCTGTTCTTTCAATAGATAAACTGAAAGGAATCCTTAAAACTATTAAATCCGGCTCCCCCAGGGACCCCATCCCTATCAGAATCATTAAAAAACTGGATGACCACTCATTGGAGATCATTGCTAATCTCCTAAACTCATCCCTCGACCTAGCTACGGTCCCAGCCTTATGGAAGCACGCCATGGTGACACCCCTTCTGAAAAAGCCAACCGCAAACCCAGAAATACTGGCGAATTATAGACCAATATCTCTGCTCCCAGCTTTTTCTAAATGTCTAGAGAGACACGTACACTCTGCTTTAGCCACTTTTGCAGAAGAAAATTCTTTACTCCACTCTTCGCAATCTGGTTTCAGGGCTGGCTTCTCCACAGAAACCGCCCTGCTTGGTGTCACTGAACACATCAGAAAGCTTCTCGACCAAGGGCACACGGTCGCGCTCGTGTTATTGGACCTAAGTGCGGCGTTCGACACCATCTCCCATGATACTCTTATTAAAGAGCTATATACTAATGGTGTGCGAGGAAAGGCTTTGGATTGGATCAGATCCTTCTTGGCCAATCGAACTTTCCAGATCGCATCTACACAAGCCGTCTCAGACACCCTACCTGCATCGCATGGAGTTCCCCAGGGGTCCATCCTTAGCCCTTTATTTTTTAACATGCATCTAAAACCTCTGGCCGACCTTGTTGAAAAATCAGGTCTAACGCTTATGAACTACGCTGACGACTCCCAAATCATCTTCTCTCTTTCTGAATCTTGTCCTCACTCCCCTTCGTTACTTAAGGAAGGACTATTAAAAATCTTGAACTGGATGACAAAAAACCAGTTAAAACTAAACGGTGACAAGACGGAAATACTGATTCTGGGAAAAGATCAAGATCTCTGGAAACCAGTACATTGGCCTGATCAGATGGGCGCACTTCCTACCCCGGTGGCCCACGCCCGAAACCTGGGGTTTATTCTGGACAATTCCTTATCCATGAACAAACAGGCCAGTAAAGTAACCAGCCTATGTCTCACCATAGTGAAATGGTTGAGGAAGATCCTCTGGATGCTGCCTGTGTCAACACAAAAGACCGTAGTCAATGCCCTTATCACATCTAGGCTTGACTACGGCAACATCCTGTACCTGGGCGCAAACAAATCTGTGATCGGACGACTACAGGTAGCGCAAAATGCAGCGGTCAGGCTACTCTGTAATATTCCGAAAAACGCCGGAGTTTCGAACCATCGTAAGAATCTTCATTGGCTCAGGATCGAAAGCAGAATCCGCTTCAAAGCCCTAAACTATATGTTCAGGATTAAAGCGGGTACCGCACCAAAATACCTCCAATCTCTTGCCTCCCTCTATACGCCAAAGAGAAACCTCCGGTCGCAGACGGCAGCCTGTTTCTGCATACCAAGGGTTAAACGAGCAAGAACAGGTGGCAGATCTTTTGCCTACCTGGGACCCTCCCTCTGGAACACGCTCCCCCCCTGTATCCGAAAGGAAGGAAACTATCTTAGGTTTAGAAAGCTTGTCAAGACGTGGCTGTTTGAAAAATAACTCACTCAACAGCCACCTCCCTTTTTTCTGCCCTCAATTTCTAGCTGTGACAAGGCGCCGGGAAACCCTTTTTGGGTAGCTGTTGCGCCCTACAAATTGATAAAATAAATAATAAAATATACCATAGTCCGTCAAGCTCTGCGTCCATTTCTGGCGGTGACAGCAACTGATATATCGGTTACTGTGGAAACAGCTGACACCAGAGTGGCTCCCCCTGATAGACTTTATGAAATAGTCTTATTAATTGAGGGTGACATACAACGTACAATAAAAGGGATTTTTTGGGATAATCTGACTACCACCTATGATATCCTCCTAGCGGAGGCAGATTGGCCCCCAGCTTTCATTTTAGAGGCTCCTAGAGGGGAGGAAGTAATCCTCCCGTCCTTTGCGCACACGGTGCCTAAGGACCAAGCTGAAGTGTATGCTGAGGAGTGGGCGCTTGCGCTTGCGCCGGCGGTGTATCGTACTCAGGTGGGATGGGACAGATTGTCCCCCTGCCATGAGATTCCATTGCGGTCTATGCCCCAGCCTCAACCTCAATATCCTATGCGTCGTGAAGCGAGACCCCACGTCGCGGCAATCCTTGAACAATTGGAATATCAGGGTGTTATTGAAACATGTGTGTCCCCTATGAATAACCCTTTATTCACTGTAACGAAGCCTGACGGCTCGTACCGTTTAGTTTTGGATTACCGGCACCTAAACTCCCACTGCCGGACCTGCGCGGTACAAAATACACATAGCTCGGCTTTGGTCGACAGTCTCGTGCGTAAAAGATTTAAAACGACACTTGACATTTCCAATGGCTTTTTTAGCCACAACCTGTCCACACTGAGTAGCCAGTGGACAGCGTTTACTTCGGGCGGAAAACAAAAACAGTTTACAAGATTAGCCATGTGTTACAAAAATAGCCCTGGCGTCTTTTCTGCTCGCGTGGTTTCTCTTTTAGAAAGAATAGACCCCGAAGCATACTCATATGTTGACGATATCTATCTTACGGATGATGAGCTGATGCCGCATCTGTCTCGCGTTGACAATATTATCGTGAGTTTTGCAGACTATGGCTACAAATTCAATTTTGCGAAGTCACACATCGCAGAATATACGGTGTTGTTTTTGGGCTACGAGCTCAACAATGAAGGTAAGGGGTTAGCCCCCCACTTTCTGGAAAAGTGTGCACGCTTAAGTGCTCCTACGACACTGAAGAAATTACAATCTCTGCTGGGTTTTCTGAATTTCGGCCGTACGTACATTCCTGATTATGCCCAGCGTATCAAGCCGCTTTACGCCTTGGTACAGCCTTCGTTTTCGAAATCTAGCTGGCAGCTAGAACACTCTGCTATTTTACAGTCTTTACAGGCTGACCTTCTTGCTTCACAATACTTGCTGACACATGATAACCGCACTAACCTGGTAATAAGAATAGTACCAGGCGCGGTGGGGTTCACGTATTTGACGTTTAATGAGGGCGACACAGTCCCCATTGCGTACAAATCCCACTTGTACACCTCTGCTGAATTACGTTTTTCCACGGTCGAAAAAGTTCTGACTGCTGTGCAGATGGCGATCCTCAAGGAACGCGCACTGTCGCATGGGAAACAGATTCTGGTTGTAACTCCATATCCTGCTTTAGAGGCAGTGACTAAAGCAAGTGTACCCAATTCTAAAGCTTTGCATCCACGGTGGATACAATGGGCTACAACATTGACGTCGCCAGACGTCACTTACATCTTTGATGCCTCATTACAGACTCAAGAGTACTTGCAGTATGAATTCGTTCATCCGGCACCTCTGTCTTTGCGCCCGCTCGAAGAATACCATTGTGTCATATACACTGACGGGTCTGCGCAACCCGCAATTGGATCGAAGCACGCTTATTCTGCGGCTTGCGCAATTGTCGTAGGTACATTCGTAAATGGTGAATTCCAATCTGATGCAGTGCATACGCAGTCATTGGGTGATTGTACCGCGCAATTGGCGGAGCTCCGGGCTCTGGTGCTTGCACTGGAGTTTGCTGATCCCCGAGTCACTACTCTTATAGTGAGTGACTCCTTCTACTGTGTCCAGTCCTACAATGACAATTTACACTTCTGGTCTCAGAATGATTAACGCGACACTAAAGGTAGCACAATTAAGCATAAAACGCTTTGGGTTCGAGTGGCGGACTTTAAAGAACGTCTCCCTCTCGTAAGTGTTATTCACACTCTTGGTCACCAGCGGCTTGGTGTCCATGCTGTCGGCAACAGCTTAGCTGATGAGGCAGCGAAAACAGCAGTGGCTACATACTTAGTGGCAGCAGTTACAAGATCCAAAAGTAAGATTGATGATGACATCTTGGCAGCTATTGCTGCTACAGAGAAGGGAGGAGATTACCCGAAGGGTTTTCCCTCTCGGTATATTTATCATTTAAGTCCTGATAACGTCCCATTAGTGAGGATTAACGACGTTGGTGATAGAATAATTCCCAACGCGGACTGCAGACCAGCACTGATCTTGGCTGCGCACGAGGGGTTGGCGTCTGCCCACGCCGGTGTGTCAGCTACAATATCTCTGCTACAACAACGTTACTGGTGGTTTGGTTTATATAAAGAAGCGCGCGCTTATGTTCTTGATTGTGACATTTGCCAACAGATTAAACCTTCTACTGTTGCGCGCCCACCACAGACACAGCTGTACATCTCTAATAAGCCATTTGGTTGTGTTTATTTAGATCACTGCGGTCCTTTTTCTTCTGATACTGCGTACAAGTACATCTTGGTTGCAGTGGATTCGTGCACACGTTTTCTATGGGTGTGGCCACAAAGGAGTGCTGACTCGCGGACTGTCATCAGGGATTTGCATGTCTTTGTGGGAACTTTTGCGTGTGGTACCTTCCATTCTGATCAGGGCCCTGCGTTCGCCTCTAAGGCTTACAATGAGGCTATGAAAAATTTGGGGGTCCTTGTCAAATTTTCGTCTCCCTACCGACCTGAGGGTAATAGTGTGGTGGAGCAAATGAACTGTGACTTAAAGCAATCATTGACAGCACGTGTTTTAGGCACAGGCCGGAACTGGCTAGCCCATTTGTGTAACGTCCAACGTGCACTAAATAATCTCCCTAGAAGGTCTCTGGGTGGGCGGACCCCGTACATGATGCTCTTCGGAATCAGAATGTTTGTTCCAGACCTTGATGGTCTAGACATTGCGGCGTCGACCGCACCCTTTGACGTAGATGATCACTGTGCTGTTTTGCAGACTCTACAAGAAGCCAGAGACTCTCTTTCGAAAGAACATTTGCCCTCCACGTCTGAAGCTGAGGTTCAGATTCCGGTAGTCGGCTGGCTACCCCGAGTTGGTGATCTGGTCCGTGAGAAGGTGGAGAACAAGAAGGAGTTCGGCCCCTCTTATCGTGCACCAGTTCCAGTGCTTGGAGTGCAGGGTACAAGAACAGTCATTTTACCTCCACTTCCTGGTCGCAAAGAAAACAGGTACATCTCTATTGACAATGTCAAACTTCAGCGAGTGGCCGATACTTCTTAGTATGACTCCGGCAGTTTCATGCCAGACAATGCAAAGAAATTCAATGATGGTTCCTGCTTCTACCACCTTGTCTGATGTTGCAATCGAGATGCATTCAGTTACTGATCCCTTGCTGATACCACCGGGTGGTGGTTTGTCCGATGAGACTGAGTATGCTTATCCTACGCATGGACCTTCGCCTGTTTTACAATCTACAGCACTTGGCCAGTCCCGTTTTTCCTTTGACACTAACTCTTTGCCCTCAACTCCCCCATCAAACATTGCTGTTTTTGTGAGCTGGTTTAAGAAACATTTTTTGATAGCTCCTTGGACATACATCTGGTTGATGCTTTTTGGTATTTTTTTGTTTATGTCCATTGGATTTGTTGTAGTTTTCTTCCGTTTGGTGGATGGCCATTATCTCAAAGAGAGATCGACAATTAGACTTATCAGTGGAACTTTGGCTCCCCACTCCTCATCACACATCATGAAAAGGGACCAGACTTTTGTGAATATTACTGCCTGGCCCGTCATGGATGGAATCGCATGGGATGCAGTTAAATTTCAAATTCATGGGCCTACAGAGGTCATTAATGTGCCTAATGTATTTCGTGTTTCTATGGGTGATGTAGTTAAACAGAACATACGTTCTGATGATTGGGATGTACACGCCATTGAAGCACTGTTTTCAGATTTGAAATATTATGCCGCCTTTGATGCAGAGGATTTGTATGAAAATGCGGCTAATTATGCGGAACAGTATTGTTTTCAACATTATGGCAATCACTTCTTGCATAAATCAAATTCGTTTAGAAATTTTGTAAATTTTACCCAGTGGGAACATTGTCCCACCCCCTCGTTTGGCAGTTCACACACATTAGTTGATAAGTTTACTTATTTTACTGATTTCAGTGTTTCAGCCCCGGCATCCTTTTATTTTAAAGTTAAGCCTGAGTCTGCCTCCAAGGTTAGACTGACACACACCAAATTGCTATATTCTAAGTCCTTTATGGATGAGTTGTCAATCAAAGGTTATGATCTATGGAAGGCTACTATTGATCTTAAGTCAGTTTGGGGTTCCAAACCGTGGCAGGTTCAGGGAACTGAAGCTTTACACCGTGCCTGTCTAGTACCAAATCATATGTTGTTTTTAAATGCAACCATCTTCCAAACCACCTGTTTCGGATTGGCCACTTCTAAAAAACTAAATTCGCCTTCTGTGCCGGATCTGGGTGCTTACCCAAATTGGAATAATCACACAGATCTGTCCCTTCCTGCTTTGCAGTTATTGGTTTCCAATTCGTCTTTCAATATTTCGAAATTTAATAGTGAGGGATGGTTAATTTGGCAAAGCAGTTCTGATACCTGTCAACGTCGTTTTCTAGGACTGAAACCGGGGTATACTCAAGATCGAGTGGACCCCCGGTTTGAGTCGTCACATACAGTAACTACATACTCTGTGGGGAAATTATGTCAGTCCTGGCTGCGACATTCCACCTTGGCATCTGTCAAAGTTCATTTATCAAAGTTACATGACAAAATAGATTTGAATGATTTTGTTAAAGGTCCTGTGGGTGGCAGATCCAAGAGATGGGTGTATGCTATTTACAACGAAGTATGGAAACTGTCGCAAATTGAGGCAGCTTCAAGATTGAGAGCTATTGATCAGGCTAATATGGAAAAAGTATTAGCAGTAATTGATAACAGCATTAACACTCTTTCTTCTCGCATTTATACATTAGATAATATTGTTTCTTCAATTGTTGATATTGTGCAGGATGATATGTCTGTGTTGTATCATGGTCAAAACCAGTTGCGTTCTGTTATGCAGTTTGCATGGACATTGCAAACATTGAAGGCAGGGAAGGTCCCATGGGACTATCTGAATACAACATCGTTATTTCTTCCCTTTAACCTTACTGACAAACAGCAGTTCATGTCCATGAAGGATGCTACATATTCCCTGCTCCATATTGAGAAATTGGAGCCGTTACCTTTTTCTGTTGCGGAAGTCGATTCCGCTGTGTGGCTCTTACACGGATTGATAAGTCTACCGTTTGCGCTTTTTAAGTTTACCTCTTGTATGAAACACTATGCTCTGGGTAGATATGAACAGCTGGGTACCGCTTTCATACATGAAGTCTGGTCCCTCCCCTTTACGTATAGGTGTACAAGGGACGGTACTGAGGTTTATCTGAAGGGTGAAGAATGTACAACGTCACCTGATCATTCTGTTGTGTGTAGGCACATTCAATTACACGGTGCTTGTAATGTACACGCTCCGAACTTGGCCTGCGTCCTCAAAGGTATCCCGGTACCAGTGATTACGCCATCTTTCACGCTGCTTGCAAACGGTAGTTATTTAATTTTGAATAATGAAGCTTGCTGCGGGATGTTAGTAGGGATCCCGTATATAGTAACTGTAACACAGAGGGTTGTCTGCTGCAATAACGTCCTGTTTCCACCCCCGCATGGGAGGCTGGATGCTTCTATCTGGCCTTCAATTCCAACCTTGAAAGCAGAGTTCGACAAAATGAGCAGAATAAGAGCGCTATTGTCCCAAAAGGAGGTGCCATTGACTTCCTCCCGGGAAACATTTGTCCTTCACGTAGCAAATACGCGCACCGAGGTACAGGCGCTGTTGAATACTGACCTCCCCCTGCATTTTGGTGCTTTGATCCAAACAATTTTCAATGCCTCGTCCACGACTGGCCTGGCTCATTTTTTTAAACTTGTGGGCTCGGGCCTCGTGACCTCTTTCCAAACTATTTTTGGTGTGATTCCGGCATTTTTTCATTCTATTTTCTCCAGCGTCTTTGGAGGTGTCCCGTTAATTCTGGCTCTAGTGGCAGGTGTGCTACTTTTACTTTTCATCTTGCGGAATGGCTGCTCTTTCTGTGCCACACGACAGCCTGTCCCGTCTGCAGCTTCTTCGTGACAGGATGCTTGATTACTATGGTGTCCTGCCGTTGGCGACTTTGAGCCTGGCATATGGATTATCCTTCCGGTATTCCTACTTCACCTGCGTGCAACCTGTCTTCCACTGCCTAGATTGTCCCTTTGAATGGCCTATGGATTTGTGCTTAACCAACATGGTGTCTCCGGACCCGGATTTTGATCGTCTGATGAGGCCCTTAGTGTCTCACGAGTCTGCCTGTTCTGGTGTTCGGATTATGGCCTGCGGTGCGGCGCATGGTATCCTAGGTAATTGGGACATCATGAGAGCGGCATATGACTTCTTGAATATGAGTTACTTGGAAGTACACGCTGGTTGCCCTCCGATGGTGCTAGAGGCTCCGCTGATAGAAGAACACGTATGTTCCTTTTCTTTACTTAACTGGATGGCTGAAACCTTCAGTGGCCGTGCCAATGATTTTCTGCTGGAAGCTGTGGCCACATATGCTGCATATACTTTCATGGATTGAGTGAACTTTCGTCCACTGTGTTTTCCTCACGTGTCTTGAACTGTCCCTGTGCGTCTGCACTTCTGCCCGGTGAGGCGTGTGTTCATTTTTCACCTCCCACAGCACGTTTGAGGTTTTTTGTTTTTTCTATCGCTTTTTTGGTTTTTTTTCCTGTTCGAACTTTGCCTGAACTGACCAGTTCCTTTTTAAATTGGATACGCCTTGTTCTGCTCTGTCGTGCTTGAACTCTGCGTTCTCTCTTTTCTTGCATACTAAGTAGTGCTTCGATCAAGGGGGCATGTCGTAAGGACTCCCTTAATACGTACATACATTGTTAAGTTAGCATAACCACGTCAGAAGTTAGAAAGCCATCTTGCTGCCTTTGCACACGACACTGCGTTCACATGTTATTGCTTAAACGAACTGCTGACTCGAGTTTTGCCTCACACGAGAGCAATCTGTTGTTACCATCCCGAGCTCTGCGAAGCGACCTTGGTCTGCACACGATGTGACAAACAGTCTGAGTTGTTAGACAATGCATATTTTCCACTCTAGGTTGATCGACCCACTATTTAGTCATAACACACGAGCAGCTGCACATACCTGAAAGTTGGTGCTTTTAATATCACGGACATCATGTTTATTATTCAGACCGAAGACGAGCCTTCCTGCGAGAAGACTCCTGATGCTCCTGTGATGTGATTTCACTAAGCTGATCTTTGAGGTATGGGGTCCCCTATTCAAGCCTAAGAGACCTTCTGTTAGACTAATAATAATATTAGCTTCTTAGTAAAGGGAAAGTGGTAGTATCCACTGTCATTATAACATGATCACCCCTTTTATATTCTATGGAATTGTAACTATGTTGATGGTTTTGATTTTAATCATTTGTCTGCTTGAATTAGCCAAAGTACTGCATATTAGGACACGTGGTCTATAAAAATAAACTCTTTTTATTTTCACCGTGTCTCTGTTGATTCTTGTTGTGGACTGTTGTGAGAATAATATACGAACAGGTATTTCCGATTCCCACCATTCCTGAGTATGTACTGAGTCGCGTGTTCTGGGTTGTCTTTTCATTGGGACCGCCGAGTTAAATCTCGGATAACGAATGGGACACTTATGCTAGCCGGATACAGGGTTCTGGGTTCTGAGGTGAGTTTCTGGTACACCACAACTCACTGAGGTCCTGGGGTTCTACGCATAGTTCTGTGTATATGCAGAATCCCTGCAACAGATCTTTCCGTTAGCGATCATAATTGTATTATTTTATGTTTGTCTTTATTGGGTCACAAGAATCAGGGGTTTGAAACTATTGTTAATGATGTTGTTTTAAGCAGGCCTAATGGTTACAGGATTAAGTGGACCGCTGCCAAATCAGACATGTACTTGAACAGAATTGTTACTCTCTGTCTACCCGAGATAAGCATGTGTTTTGAAGTAAAGGCTGCTCACTTAGGTATCCTACAATGTTTTAGTATAATTAACGATAATATCAACAAAGTTTTGTCTACCTCTAATGTAAAGCGACATAAACAGAATTATGGATGGTTTGACAAAGCATGCACTAAGGCCTTGCAGAAGTTAAAGAAGGCTCTTCTGTGTAACCCCCGTAATAGGTTATTCATTATTAATCTTAGGATTGCTTATAAAGAACAGCTAAAACGTAGGAAACGTGAACTTCAGGTAGAAGCGTGGGATAAATTGACGGCTGCGGTGGAGCTATCCAATAGTAAGCTCTTCTGGGATACCGTCAGGAATGACGATGTCCCGACAATCACTTCTCAAGTTAGTAAGGAAAGCTGGGTCCTTCACTTCTCATCTATTTTTAATTCTAGCGATATTTCTTACATGTCCAGTCAACCTACAGTTGTATGGCCTATTATCCCCCTCAATATTACACCCGCCGAAGTAGTACTTGCCTTAAGATGTAGTAAAGGCGGGAAAGCTCCTGGGCCAGATGGAGTGCCAATTGACCTTTATAAAGCCGACATGACTATATGGGGCCCGGTCTTATCTAATGTTTTTAAGGCGGCTGCTGAGGAAATGATTCCGTCGACCTGGGGGGAATCTATAATAATCCCGATATACAAAAAGGGCCTTAGGTCTGAAGCCAAAAATTATCACCCTATTTCTCTTTTAGACTCATCATTAAAAACTATGAGTTGGGTCTTACTGTTCAGATTAGAAGAATGGGCAGAGGATAATGGGATTTTGGCCCAATCCCAATATGGGTTCAGGAAAGAGCGGGGAACCCTGGAACAGTGCGTAAACTTAGATCTCATTATCGGGAAATATACGCGCGCAAAGCAAGGATCCCTTTTTCTCTGCTTTGCTGACCTTAGTAGCGCATTCGATTTGGTTGATCATGGTTTACTATGGTTAACTCTTTTAGACCTAGGTGCCCCTCAGGCTATTATTTTCTTTTTGGCACGCCTCTATGCCAAATTGACTGCAAAAATACGCTATGGTCAAGAAGGAGAATGTACAAGTCAAATCACGGTGAGTCTTGGCATTAGGCAAGGCTGCGTGTTGGCACCCCTTCTTTTTTCCCTTTTTATCAATGCCATAGAAGCCGATCTAAAAAATGTTAAATGTGATGCACCGCAAATTGAGGGACAGGAGGTACCTGTGCTGCTTTATGCTGATGATACGGTCCTCCTCTCAAGAGTTCCCATTGGTTTACAAAAACTAATGAATAGATTTTCTGATTTCATAAAGGAAAGGAAATTAAAACTTAACAATTCTAATACTTTTATTTTACCATGCGGGCGTAAAATGAGGAATTTGAGATCCTTCCATATTGAAAATAAGAAAATTCTCTTAGTAAATAAGTTTTGTTACCTTGGCGTCATGTTCTGAAGTAACGGCATGTGGCATGAAGAGATTTTAAATATTAAAGCCAAAATGGCCAGATGTGCCTATGGCGTTTTTAAATTCGCAACTAAACTGGGGGATCGCCGCATATTTGATATGTTACACATTTATAATAATAAGTGTGATTCGGCAGCACTTTATGGTGCAGGGGTATGGGGCTATTGTCCTCATGGAGAGCTCCAGATCGAGGAAAATGCTTTCTTAAAAAAGTTATTATGTTTGCCCTCGTCTGCTCCTACTTCATTAATTCACAGCGAGTTGGGGCTGAATTATTTGTCCGACCTGATAGAGCTGAAACCCTTAATGCTATGGAGGTCGATTTGGTTGAAGGAGGAGACTGGGTTCAACAGAAGCATCATTAAGGATTGCCTCCGTCTAGACAAATGCCTACAAATCCCATGGTTAAAATATGTGGTTACTACCTTTAGGGATTTTTTTAAGATGAATATCCTAGATAACCCTAATTGTGCGTCTAATTTGTCAAAGTCTGACTTTAAAGAACTTTTCTTAAGGGAAAAAGTTCATCGCCGTCATTTTAAGAATATGCAGCTGGCAACCGTGGCTTTTTATTATGCACAGGAGCATATTGTTGGGTTTCAACCATACCTATCTCAAGTTACTAGACCTTCGCATCGGTTCGTATTGACCCGATTGAGATTAGGTATTGTTCATCATTTGGTGTCTTTCCCATTAATAAAAAAACATCCCACTGTTTCTTGTCCATGTGATGGAATCACTAAGCAGAGTGTTGCACATTTTCTCCTTACATGTGATTTGTATATGCACTTGCGTATAGCCTATCTGAAACCACTTTTTAAAAAATATGGGTCTCGTACTCTGAAATCTGCTCTGACCCCATTGTTTACTTTAAATGAGATAGATATATGCTTTTTTACTGCCACGTTTATCCTGAAATATGTTGCTGCTAGAAAAAGTATGGTTTTTTAACCTTCATGTTTCGACGGTCAATTATTGTATTATTATATTTTGTAAAACTTGTTTTCTTACATTGTATTTGGTTTAACAGTTTAGTATGTTTTACATTTTTGTTGTTTTGTGCTTTTATGATTGTTTTCTTCAATAATCGAATAAAGCTTACTTTGAAATTTAATTGAGTACATGTCTGCACTCATCCTGCTGCCCCAGCGAGTTGTTGAGTAGCTCTAATGACAGCAACATTTTGTTGTCAAAGCAACAGTCAAAGCTCCACCGTAACTGCACATGTGGAGTGTGTCCGAATTCCAAAGCCCATCTTGAGCAGCACAGAGTCGCTAGAACTCCTCTCCTGCCATGCATAAATAAAGGGGCGTGGCCTCTTGAAGCACCTCCATGCTGAAAGATGAAGCCCGGCATCTGTGAAGCAGGCGCCACGCTGTTGAAGAGAAATACCTAAACATTTGTATGAAGAGCCATAAGGTCAGATTATAAAACGCATTTAAAAGTTTACTTAACTACATTGTATAGCCTGGCAGCCGTTAAGCAGGTGCCATACTAATAAAAGGCGTGCATCCGCACACGCACCAACAGACCTGCATCCAAAAAACATAAGAGTGAGCAAACACAAAGAGAAAGACTAGACCTAAAAAAAAAACACATTGCAATGGCAGCAGCTCTCCCCTGAAAGCGAAACACGAGATCGCACATAGGACTGTGGGGAGAATCAAGTAAAATATGAGGGCTTTGCCTTCAAATGCACATTAGTAGCGTAAAGATAAATAAATAAAATGTACACCGGAGAAATTGTGGACAGGCCCAAGGGGAAGCTACTGCGAAAACCAACAAGGTGGAGAAGTGGACCACGCCCTCCTCGCCCGCTAGATCAGCGGAAAAGAAGCAGAGTACCAATTGAAAATTGCTTTCGTGTCTAACAAAGAGAACAGTGCAAAACAACCAATGGGGCTCCAAGACTATAAAAGAATGACTGGACAGTACTGAACAAGCTACTAAATACCAGAGGGTTTTTCAAGAGGTGCGTACATTTAAAAGAGACTAGCTATAGGAAATTGCCAATAATAATAATAAGGAAATGAATGTGAACTTGTGTAATGTAACTAGTGCTCGTGTAAAGCACTCCAATCGGGTCGAGCTCGTGTTATATAAAACTTTTTAAAAAGCATGGGCAAAGCCAATAGGTCTTGGCAACCACAGAGCTATTAGCGTTGTCTATGTCAATAGCCTCAATTATTCAAGATGCTATAAAATAGGAGGAGTTATTGTTACCATGGAATTAAGGCATCCTACTCCAGCAAGTAGTTCACTCAAAGGCTATTTTAAATCACTGGAGAATGGTGTTTGAGGTTGTGTTTTCTAAATGCAGGGCAAGCATTGGCAAAGCCAATAGGTCTCGCCTATGCAAAATCTATTAGGTTTGTCAATTTCCTTTTTTACATGTTGTCCAGCAGCACAAACATTGATACCCACAGGAGAGAAGCTAAGCACTAAACTAAATAAGACATTTGCAAACCCATTTAAAAATATCAAGCAGCCACCATAATTTGCAGATCAAAGTTCAAGTTTGGAGGAGAGAATTCAATGCAGCCATGTTTGTGAGCTTGCTACATTTTCCATGAACATTGTTTAAGGTGGGTTCTTCAGTTCAAAATACCTGAACATGTAAATCCATAAACACCTTTGCTCCCACATGTAGTCATGTATCACGCGCTGCAACTTCTGCCCAGGCAGCACATTGACACATTAGTTTATTAATACCAAAGTAGTCTTTAGAAATGAATGCATTGCTTCTTTCATTTGGTCACTGAAATATTTGGAATCTCGCCATAAAGTCTGTCAGCCACATGCATCCTCACTTGATCCCTCGTGCAGGCTGGTGTTCTTACAAGAAAAACATGAAAAGTAATGTTTACTGATTGACTAATGGCCCGCCCTCCCACGGGACATCACTAACCCTGTACGTTTACGATGTTATAGGAGAGCCTGACTTCACAACCTGCAAAACGGGGCCAGAGCATGCTCTGGTGCTTTTAATTCTCGCACTTGATCACTCATCAGTGAATTCGGGCGATTCTGGGCAAATTACTTAAAATCTCTTTGGCAAAAATTGTAAATAGACACACAATGGAATTGCAAATACATGAAATGCAATGTCCCCTGCACACCCATTGCTATTCCGTGCTCTATCTGGGTTTCACAGTATATAATACCAATATAAGTATAACCAAAATAAGCACTATAGCAATGGGTAGTAAATGTTAATTGTAATGAAAACTATTGCCAGTATTAAAGATCGTATATGGTTTGTTAATGGGTCTGCTCTCCCCCTCTTGATCTATTAGGTTTTCATGATGCCATATCAGCAGAATTTGAAAGTAGCTACTCTCTACATCGCCTGTAAGTTCTCTGGAACCTGAGAGAACACGTAATGGCTGGTGGACAGAGGGAAGGCAAACAAAAACAGTGCAGGAGCCTGCGCGTCTAATGAGCATGGCATATTGGTATGCGCAGGGCTCGCATACCTCGGCATTGACAAGTGAAAGTGTATGGCGAACGCATAGGGCACGCGTGGGTTGTGGTTCACATGCACTTTATGGAATGTTTTGCCCATATCTAACAAGATCGCCTTCTCAACTATCTCGTAACGCACTAAAATGAGAAAATTAAAATTTGCAGTTTAGTGTTTGACCTGGATGGATACGGGAAGGGGGAGTATTTTGCAGGACCTTCTCATCATTTTTATTAGCGAGGATACTGGGGTGTTGCCAAGTGATGACCTCCTGGCAGAGATCGGGGTTTGCCTGCTGAGCTGATGGCAAAGGTGCCTGAATGTCAGCCACAATGGCAGCGGCTACAGGTCTGCTTGAAAAATAATGGGGAAGTGATCGTGGGAATTCACAGGGCATGCAGCCATTCGGGGGTTGGGGGAAGTTTGGGGAACGTGTGGGTTGGGGGTTGGTATAAGAAAAAAACCCGAAAATGGCACTCGGTGAGAATAAAAGCAAAAGCGCTCCTGAGGACTCGTAAACGAAGAAAAAAAAAAGTCCCTATATTGGTCATAAAATGAGGGATAGTATACTTTGTCCTTGCGCTCTGGAGTAGTAAAGACGGGAAGAGGCATGACACATGCATGCCATGAATAAATAAGGAACAGGAATAATGGCGCCACATGGGAGCCAGCAAGTGGCAAGCCTATGGTTGGTATGAACCCCACAAAGCAGATACAGCATGTCTCGGTTTGAGACCGCGCATGTGCACCGTCTAGAGCCAAATTCAAAAAAAGCATTTACACTGCAATAGGCCTTGCAATTGCGAGATTTTTAGCTATTGGCATTGTAATGGCAATGCCTTTTATAATATTAAAAGGCATTGTCATTTACAATACCAATAGGTCAAACTTTGCCAAAACTAGACCTATTGTATTGCAGAGTGCGGTAACCGCGCGCACCATTACAGTAAAAAACAAACAAAACAAGAGCGCGGTGTGTCCCTGAACCGGGTGGCGCGCTTACCAGTAAAGTAAAGAAAAAAAAAGAGAAACAGTGCAGTGTCGCTGAAGCGAGCGCTGCACTCAACATTAAAGTTTTACAACAAAAAAATGAAATTGAGCATGGTGTACTTGAAGCGGAAGCTGCCCTCAGCATGCAGGTTTATTACAAAAATAAAAAATTAAGGTACAAGAAAGCGGACATCACGTTCTTCTTAAAAGTATTTTTTTTTTTTTTTTTAAAGTGTTGCCATTGTACTGTGGAGGTAGGGGGTAGGTACTTTTAAAGTTAGTGTGGCATAGCTCTCAATACGTTAGCGACCGCCATTGTCCTGCGTGGGAGCCCTGCAAATACAACAAAAAGCAACCACCAGTGTCCCCATTAGTCAGCAATAAACTTAATAGTGCTCACCTACTTCTAACGCACACCGTTTAACAAGCCAAGGAAAAGAGCCAGTCGCCATGGGAAGTTACAAATGAAGACAAGGCGTTACTAAGGATGGACTAACAAGACTATTTACAAATCAGAAGCCAGCATTTTCGAAGGGCAATGACAAAAACCAATGAAAAAATATGGGCGGAGCGTTGGCGTGGCTTCAAATGCATACTCCAATACAGCATGCCTCGCAGAGCAGCGCATGAGCGCTGACGCTAGGCTTGTCCTAAAGACTCTGACTGAAGCCCCCTCGCTCGTCGTGGCTCCTGTGGAATTAAAATTGACATAAATGAAATTAAAAAATGCCAAATCCGGACATCTATAAAAAGTTAAATTTACAGCATCCAGGGGGAAGCTTGCGCTCTGCTATGCTTGAGCCAGCCCCTTCTATAATATACTACATGGAAAAACAAATATGCAGAGCAAAATGCGCCCTCTTCAGGAGTTACAGTAAAAGCTACACCGCCAAAAACGCAGACTGGGCAGTCAGCTCCCGATTAGTGCCGCGCAGCTACGAGGTTAATGCAAGCCGTTAAGACAGGGACGTTTACCAAGACGCGTTGTAGAGCGATGCACCACTAGAACAAAAAAAACCCGTAACTAAAGGCCAGCTGCTTCTGCAATGGACCTAAAGCTCCCGTGGAAGCCGTAGTTCCTGCAAAATCAGTATAAAGCTCGCGACACTTTGCACAAAAATACACTGTGCACCTAAAAACTACAAAGGCCCATTCTCGGTTTGGAAATTGGATATTTGTATTCTCCCATTAGCCACGTGGAAACAATGTTCTACAGAAAATGAAAAAAAAAAAAACATTCTTGATCACAGGAGAAGTATTTTTGAGGCAATTAAAACAATGTTTCCATATTAAAGTGTGCCCAAAGATAGCACTGTCCCGGTGCTCAGAATTTAACAGGTGTGATAAATAGCACCCACTGTGAGTTCAGCCCCAAACATGTGTCTTGATCTGAGGATTTGTCAGCTTTCCGAACCAAAAACCCAGGCATTTTTCAGCCGTAATTAAATTTCAACATGTTTTCCCAGGAATGTGGACATTATTGCACTGGGTAATTTCTGGGGGTGGTAAACTCCGATTAACTGGTCATTTTGACCCGTGTAAATAGGTATTTGCGCAGGGGATTGATAACTACCAATGCACTCGTCATCAAGCCTCATTCACGTGAATGAAACGTTGCATGCTTTCAACCACTACAGATCAAGCAGGAACAGTAGATCTACTTGTAAAAAGAACTATTGATGACATCAACTGGCAAAAGAAGGGCTGATTAAGAGTAAACTTGCAAGAATTTGTTACTCTGTGTATTTAAGATAATGCAGTAGTATTAGTTCAGCTTTTAAAGATGAAAATTGTTTTTATCAGTTAAATAAGTGTCTTATTAGCACTGTCTTAACACACTCATATATATACAGCGTCACTTGTACCCCTCCACAAAGAAATATGTAGCGTAACCAAAACGACTTAACTAGCAGTTAGGGGTTTTGTCTGAGGAGGGGGTCACGATTTTAACACTCCAATAGTTATGCGGGTCATCACCTCTAAAGCACAGTGGCCATGCTAGTGGTGAAGCACCTATAAAATTCTCAAGTCTTCATTCAAACATACGACAATTTTACATCTACAAGGACATCTGACAGCATTAATCGGCCACACAATGAAACCCCAAACATAATGTTTCATGGGTGTCCTAGCACACTCTTATTATGAGACTTGCAGTTTCAATAATAACATTATAATTTTTCAAAAAAGAATGCTAAGTAAGGTAGGCTAAAAAGCAAGAAATAAATGGTGGAGTTACACAAGACATGGGCTCACACATAGCAACCTTGACTACTACTGTCCGCCTCCTGCAGGGCAGGGAACGCCCCTCCCATGTTCATTCCATTTTAGCAGGTGTCCTAACACACTATTATCGGACTTGCAGTTTAGCTATTAATATTATACTGTTTCAAAAAGGCAAGAAAATTGATTTAGGCTAAAAAGCAATAATTAAAAGGTGGGGTTACGAATGACAAGGGCTCACAAAGCAGCAGCCTTATTACTGGTCACCTCCTGCAGGACAGGGAGCACACCTTATCGTGTTCATTCCATTACAAGAAGTACTAAAGCTTAACATTGCGCTGCTCTTTCTCTGACTGAGCACAGATAACATGCTAGGTAATCCCTTAATCTTGTTCATGCTCAATCTACTTGGCACCTACAATCACATTTTTCAAACTATACATACTTGACTTCGTTACCACCTTATACAACTATTCCCTGCTTTAATTACACACTCATCTCAAGAAGAGAAACCCTCTCTCACACAGTGCCTTATTTTCAATGTTGTGCATCCACCTACAAAACCCACTCATTCCCTGCAACAAACTGTCAAGCATTGCAATACGCCCACTCCCAGTATTTGTTTTTTCCTTACAAAACTGCCATACGCCATAACCAGCGCCATGTTTACACCCTAAAACCAGTTGCGCTGCCTGCAGCCATGACGTTGTGCTGGGACCCCAAACCTTCCAAACCCCACCTTTTCCGGGCGCCCAACTCACACCACCACCCAGAAGAAGTCTTCAAAACCCTCATCTCGTGACTAAATAGGCATTGAGAGAAAGAAGCGCGAGGGTCAGTACGTCGGCAACCCGCATTGCAAATTAGAGGAATCGTAGAATGAATGACGTGGAAAGAGTACTAAAGAAAACCGTCTACACAAACTAGGAGTCTGAAAAGTTAAAATGTTATCCGTCGTAGAATACACATTTTTGAAGCCAAAGTGCACAATCGACATGTTCTTGATAAAAATACTGTGTAGCAATACTCAATAAACCAATATGCAATGATATTGCTTACTTTTTTTTAGAAAGGTTCTGTAATTCCTCGTGTTCTTGCACGCTTTTCGCCAAAGATCAATATTACAAAAAATATTTGCAATGCAATAGGTCTCGCATTTAAATGCAAGACCTATGGCATTGGAAAGTAGTGGCCGCCATTGTCCCGGCTGCTTCAAAAGAGAAAGCGTGCATGGCGTGCTGAATGTAAGCAAAGCACGTTGTGCCTGCATTAAGAGAAACTCAATAAAGAAAATAGTGCTCACAGACTTAACACATAACACATAACAACCGAAGTAAAAGGGCCAGTCGCCATGGGAGGTTACATTTGAAGACAAGGAGGTACTGAGGAGGGACTAACAAGCCTATTTACAAATCAGAAGCCAGCATTTACGAAGGACAATGATACAAGCCAATGCCAAATATAGGCCGAGTGTGGGCGAGGCTTCTATTCCATACTCCAGTGTAACAAGTCTCGCAGAGAAGCGCATGCGCGCTGACTCTAGGCTCGACCTAAAAAAGATGGGAAGTGGGAGCGAGGGCAGGTACAAAACGGGAAGTGGGCAGGTGTAAGCCATGATGTGGAAGAAGCAACAATGAGGAAGCAACCAGAAGCAAAACAGGGAGAATAAATAAGTTAGAAGAATAAGCAAAATAGTACCTGAAACAGAGCATGAGCAGTCGATGGACAGAAGAAGAAAACTAATCAAACTAAATCAATCCGCACTTGGTACATGCTCCAAACGAAAGAACAAGGAAGTGACATAGGCAAGCATTGGCCAATTTGGTTGCTGCAAATAAGAGTGACAAAGCCAATGAATGGTAAGCAATGGGCAGGCTCCAAGCACCTTGTTGTAAACAATACCCCTTGCAGCGACAGGGCTTGCATTGTCGGGAGGCGAGACCTAAAAAATGTCCCACACACTGACCTGTCAGACCAGCCCTTCTGGCACTGCATGAATACCCTATAGACTAGTCTGACTCTTGGTACTGTGGTACTGTGATGTCACACGCAGCTCTGGATCACAGAAAATATGGGACACAATACTTGCACAGCCGAGACTGTTCTTTGAAGACCATCTCTGATCTGCCCAATGATGGCAAAACAAAGAGAAGAGCCGGACCATTAAAAGGATAGCAGAGTCCAGCTAGCAAAAGAGTAAAACGGGAATGTATTCAGTAAATAGTCCGAGCTTCTCAAAACGCGCAGTGGATGCTGCCGGAGCAACTGTTATACGTGCTCCTTACATCAGCAGCAACATACACAGCATGATTGCAATGCCAGCATTGTCTATTTGCTCACATTTTAGGAGAGGAGGGTTCACCGCAACAGTTTAGGTTTAAATCTTTTGTTGGGTGTTTCGTTTTATACAACTACTCCTACCTACAACCACTGGCTGGGCGTATTTCCTTGAGAGAAATATGCAATGCCATAAAAGAAAAGAATACTTAAACATAATAACTAAAATGAGAACTTACAGGAAACTCCCTCTCCTTCTCCCCTTTCCCAGAGCGCCAAATTGTAAATTATGTTACACTATAACCTGTTCAGAACACAAATTAAGTCCAGTGGATTCACTATAGATGCAAAAGTCACGCTATAGGTAGGTGGACAAGAACCTCTTTCGGAACTTCCATCTAATAGGAAGGTGCTGCGTAAGGTGAAGCTCCCTCAGATATTATGGACAAGTAAGCTCTCTAAATTCCTGGGCTAGAAAGTTAATACATGGACCCCATGTTTTCTCAAATTGGGGCTCTTTACATTTCAAGGTGGCTGAAAGCTTTTCAACCACAAATGTTCCCATGGTCTGTGTAACCACTGATCTTGACTGTTCCCCAGAGAGCTGTGATTGCTTGTCTAACTGCACAAAAGGGCAGTGTTACTGCTTTATATTTCCTAGATTGCAGGGGGTATGTCAGGTTACTGGGGGGACCAAGGAAAATGTATACAGGGAATTGTAATATATCTGGGCCAAATATATCTATATTTGTTAGGACTTCTAGTCACTATCTCCTTAGTTTGGAGCAGCGCCATATTATGTGAGTTAGAGTGCCCTCACCCCTAAAACCCCTCAACCTAATGGACAGCATTGTTGGGTTCCATTTATAAATGAGAGCATAGGTGTAGTACTAGTATAGTGTGGTTTTGAGGATAAATTTAGAGGCACTTATTACTGACAAAAAAGATTTTTGGAAAACGCTGGCCCATTCATCCTTTGAAACAGTGCTTTCTATATTTACCTAATACCTTCTTTGCATGCAGGTTTTCCTGTTGGGTGTCACTGGTCTGTCGAATTTGTAAGTATCATACAGTATATGCTTATCATTTGCTTTTATGGTAACCCATTTTTGAAGGGGGAAAGTGGTATATTTGCATGTGGTTTGATAGCGGGATGTGTCGCCCAGAGCCTAATCTGCATGTATCCCATACTCTCCCTCTCAGGGATTCTGAAATCAGCCTTTAACTACTGCAATCCTCGGTGTTATAGAACACTTCTATTTGTTGGGAGTTGGCTTTCTGCCACTCTGAGAAAGTTTCCCCATTGTAGTAGGGGGAAAGTCTGGGTTACCATTGGGAATGACCATCTTTTGCGTGATGTACCCCATATTTTTGCCTTTGCTGTTTATGCTGGTTGTAGAACTCATTTGAAATTACCTATAAATCCAAAGTATATGGTGCCCAAAGTGTACCCAGGGCTTGTAGGTTAAATGGCACCAGTGAACTGCAGAACACAATGGGCCACCCAATACAATGGCAATGCAAGAATGACTGCAGGCCTGCCATGTGTAGCTTGGCTGTGGAGGTTTTAACTGCAAATTTGACCTGTCAAAATAACCCATTTTTAACAAGACTACACCTTCCTTTGAAATATTAATAAGTGACCTACACATAGGCTTTAATGCCATTACGGAAGGATGCCTGATTTTTAAAAGTAGTACTTATAGAAGTTTAATGTTAAACATGTCTTTATAAAGAAACAACCCTCCAGGCTATTTCCATTGTAGCACAATCAGCTGTTCCATAAGAAACCACTGGGACATTATATTAATATTAAGTAAGTATACCTTTGCCTAGGAAACAACTACAAAGTTCATTGGTCGATTTTTAAAAATATTTATTGCAAGTCTAAATTCATTGGTAAAGTCGGATTTGAAATAAATATTTAAAAACAGGCACTTTTAGAAAATTGCCTGTTACCTGCCCGTTTACATGAGCTTCCAACTGTCACCCAGCCCCTTTGATGAGGTTTGAACTTGTTTCCAGGGCAGAGATACACACCGTGGCTGTGAGACGTTGTTCTGTTCCTATGGCAGGCTAAGCATCTGGGCTGTGCTCAGGATTTTATTCAACTAGAAGGAGGCCTACCCTGCCACATGAGATGCAGCTAACACCTGGGCCTGTACCTCCTTTGCCACCCCCTAGCTAATCAGACACTAAATCCAGTGGGAGAGGAGCTGACCCCGGAACTGGTTTAGAGTGATCACAGGGGAGGAGTTGCTTTTTTCCACAGGCACACCTCTGGGGTGGTAATTGAGCTCTGCACAGCAGAAAGAAGGTACTGCAATATTGGATTTGGGCAGAGAGTGGTACTAGGAGACTGTTTACAATATAACTCATATGAAGTGCTGCAAAAAGGGGTAGGCTTGCCCCTCGAAGCTTTTACCCTATCGGTTGAGGGGCCATGAGTCAAACCCACCCACAGGCTGGTGCCAGGCATAAATGTGGCACCACAGTACCCTTCTCAGAAACTTTCTGGACATGTAGAAGGACAGGAGAGGGCTGGACCAGCAGTCTGTGACCTGGGAAGAGCACTGAAGACTAGACCATGATCTTACGGGAGTGGGATGAGGATGCCAATGATGAAGCATGCCACAGGACATGGATGAGGATTCCTCATTTAGTATAACTGACTTAGCAAGAGTTTACTGAAGCTTCGGACAGTGCCCAATTTGGGTACCATCGACGACACAATCACATCTTTTTGTGTTTGAATGTGAGGGATTGCCATCCCAGAAGAGATACTGGATCCTGCCACTCACAGGGTGGTTGTGTGCTACTAATGGCTACTAAAGCGGGTTGGAGGCAGTTGCCGCAAGGATTTGGGACTAAAAAGACTGATGCCTGTGGTGACTTATGCGTTGCCTGCCATATCCACACCCCTGGCCTCAAAAGGGCTTGGTTGACTGCAGTGGAGACGAAGAAGACTGGCACTGCCTGTACGCCAATCCCCTGGAGGAGCCTTGGAATTTCCTAAACTGGTAAGTAAACTGTTTTGGCAGGGGTCAAAAGACCCTGAGTGGGTGCCATGGGCCTTACACTTCTAAAAGTGTTCTAAATCAAAGCTTTTTGCAGAATAAGCTCAAGACATCAAAAGGCATATCCATAAGGAAGGCCTGTACATCTCCTGAGGAACCTGTGGATTGCATTCACACATGGTGACGGAGCTGCTGTCCCCAGACAATCAGTATTATCAAGATCAGCACAAACTACATATTTGCCAGCACCTTGACCATCTCAAAAGGCTTGTGCCAAAGGGGCCCTAAGTTTTTCTGGGATCTCTTTGGCCATGTACTAAAGGCCTTGTATATGCTATCTCAATAAACAGCACAGGCTAATTTTAATGCTAGGCTAACCTAAAAGAACATTTCTTTTCCCAACGTCTAAATCCTCTTCAATTCATTGTCTGGGCGGGTAAGGGGGGCCATCGGGAAGGAATTGGGGTTCACCTTGCAGGTGGATGCCTGAGCCACCAGATTCTCTGGAGAAGGATGTGGGGAAAGGAAATCAGGGTTTCCAGGAGTCGGTCTATTGCGTCTGGCCACTCATCACTCGACTTGTAGTTGTGCCCAGAGTCCGAACAACAAAGACATCTTGTGACCAACATCTTTTTTCTGCAGTCAAGCCTAGTTTGAAGTCTGTAGTTGTAGGAAGGGGTATTGTTCCACTGCACATTGGATTTTGATTTGGGAGCTGGTGCGGAGTTATTTATCTGAGTTTGAAGGCACAGAAAGAAATGAACTGATGTCAGTATGCATGGGTGGTGCTTGTATCCAGCTCCACTTCAGTTGAATGAAGCTTATATGTAGCCACTCCTAGAGGCGCATTTGAGCACTCCTTTGAAAAGCTTTTCGATCCAGTCAGGTACCTGAAGAAAATTCTAAAGGAGAGGCATCTGGGGTTAGAAGTATCCATCAGAAATTCATTGTGCCTGCTTCCAATGGCTCATGTAGAGATTGGACAGGGGGCAGATAGTCAGATGGAGCGCCTTGTGGAACAGTAAAGGGAATCGGAGAAGGTGTCGAGCTGGCACCTCCACCTTAACTGAAAAAACAATTTTGCTTAAGAGAAAAACGAAAATATAAAGCCTCCAGAAAAAAAATTCTGAAGAGTACACTAATCTTCAATATCTCACCATTCGTCGTATTTACCACATAAGGTGCTATTTTGTACCTTTACCTTAAGTTTGTAACAAAGCTTCTGGTTACAATGTAAAAAGCCAGTCTGGAGTACCAGACTCCTGCCCAGAAGGAAACATACCTCTATGGATGACTAACAGCAATAGACAAAATCATTTAAAATCAACGTAGCAACGTGAAAAAGTGGCAGAATAAATGTACCTTTTAAATGCTGCTTCTTGATAAAGAATGCACAAATGTATGGTAGATTTTGTTCCGTTTATTTTGAAGATGTACGTCATTAGTTTCTCACTTTCTGTAACCTGAAATGTATATTTTCTGTACCAAAGAAAACAGGAGTGAAAGTAGCAACATGGCAGTGTACTTCCATGCCACTTTCATCCCCCGTTTGGGTTATGTGAATTTTAGGGACACCTACTACTTAATTGTTGCAAAGTCATTCTGTGCCCTGGGCACCCCTCAACGTTTTGCTGACTGATACTGGAGGCAACGGACTCTGACTGACCCTGAGTTCTGCCTAACCAGGCCCAGTGCCCGTGCTATGCTGACAACACTTAGAATACAGTGAAAACACCTACATACACTAGGGTACACTAAGGGTTGGGGTACCCCTGTGATTGGCATGACCTATCCCATAGGGCCCTAGTACATATTAGTGCAGGGGGTTGAAACTACCTATCAGTCCCTAGTATTTATAGGGCATGGCACTTTAGAGACCTGCAGACCTTTCTGCACTTGCATGTGAGCACTGCTGAAGCCTGAGGTCATTTTTAAAAGTGGATCTGTATTGCAGAACTGCCTTTAAAAAGTAAATTTTGCCCAAACTCGACTTTTGTGTTTGGGGCACTTAAAAATGGTTAACCTACAATGTTTGGGCATATTAGGTAACCCCAGGGTCTCCCCGAGGTGACCCAGGGGTGGGGGGTCAGGTATCTATAAGGTGGACCCTTATAAAATTAGTTTTATATGCCCTGGGTTAAGTGAAATTGCGCATTTCATTCGCCACTTTGTGATAAAGTGCTGCCCAAAATCGACTTTGGTGGTAGGAACACTGTGGAGGGAGGATCTGCAATATTTTTACATATTCAGAACCCCTAAAGTCTCACTGTTCCTGGGGTGGGGGTCCTGTACATATATGTAGCGTACTTAAAAACATGTTTTTATAAGGCCTGGTGCTGGAAAAATGGCCCAGGTCACTTTCCCCATTGCAAATCCCATGCCATAGGTTAACATTGGAAAAGGTTATTTGTTAATAACTGGAGAAAGAAAAGCCCATAAAACTAGGATTAAAGGACTCAGTAGAATGGTAATGATAAATCCAACAATATGGTATTGTTGAATTTATTGAAAAATGGACAGACAAAAAGTTAAAAGAATCTTTTTGTCTGTAAGCCAAATTTCAACCCTGCACTGCTCTGCTCTGCCCTGATTGGTCAGAGAAAAGTGGATGAGCCTGGCTGCTTTGAAGAGGTGATACATGACCCCTGGCATTAGGAAGCCTCTTGGGGAGGAGAGGTTGCTGAGCATAGGAATGCCAAAGCAGGGGGAGGAGTCGTGAACCATGGTCTTCAAAGTGTCATTTACAACTTTAAACTGTTCACCTAGAGCCAGATGCTAGGATTAAGGAAGATATGAGCAGATGCCAGGGTGAGAGACTATGGAAAATAGCCATCCTAGGTGTGTGTTTAACCAGGTCTTCTCTGCCTGCTGAAAATTCTGACATATTGAATTTTGGAAGAATAGTGGTTTATGGGTCAGCATTTTGCCACACTCTGCAGGAAGTGGTCAGACCTTTGAGTGGAACCATACAGCTCATTGGACAGGAGTGCCCTACTGCTTGACCCTATAGAACACTGAATAAGTATCTGAGAAGGGCAGAGCCCCTCAGATCTGCTGCTTGAAACTTAAAAAAGCAAGACGGGCCATGGTAGAAGTTTGAAGAGCATTTCAAAAGGCCGGCACTCTGAAGGCTGCATCATCTGCAACTACAGCCTGTAGAGTACTTTGCTGTAAAAGGACTAAAGAGTGGACTCCCTGCAAGCTACAGGTTAACAGAGCTCACCTGGAACATCACCACAAGAATCACCAGCCTCGAGTTCTACCAGTGGATTTGTAAGGGTTTTGTTAAAGTGGACTGTGGGAATTGAAGTCTCACACTTTAAAGGACCCTCTTGGATATTCCAGAACCTTGGATTGCGTGTTGGATACGTTTGGACCCGCAGGAAGAACTTCAAAAAGGAGTTCTAACTGGACCCAGCCTGCTGGAGTGGACTGCACAAGAGTGGTGAGAGATCCTCCAGAACAACTGCTAAAGGTGAATGTGTCCCTGTCAAAGCAAACGAAATTACTGGAAAGTGCACTGTTGGTTTCTAAGCACTAGAAAGTCACTATTCTTTAAAAAATCATATCTCTGGTTCCCTACAGTGGATTTTGTTCGTTTTGGTGTCATTTAAAAGAAAAATATTTCCTATTTTTATAAATTAATCTTGGATTTTTATTGTGTGTTGTGTCATAAATATTTACTGAATTGGTGTTTTTAAATGCTTTACATACCTGTCTTTGAAGTTAAGCCTGCCTGCTCGCAACCACGCTACCAAGGGTTGAGCATAGGAATAATTTTCTAAGACCTATTCTGAGCCCTATACTGTGTTAGTGGCCTTATTGCCAGTGGCAGACCTTCATTTGGCCCTACCAATAATTCACTTTCCAACATTCAACAATTTCGAAAATTACTCCTTCCTTTCCTATACATGGGTTCCATCTGTGTTGTATTTATCAAAAATCATTCTTATGGCCCCCAGTGGCCAATCTCATCTCCACTTATTTATTTTTTGTGAGTGTATGATGACTGATCACCAAAGATTTGTTATGGGAAGGTCTGTCCAAATGAGTTGGAGGTTGTGGTACACCGCCACTTACTAAACCCATCATGAGGTGTGTCCTTCTGTTGCCTTGAACTCTTGCATACTCATTGTGCCTTATAGCGTCATTTTTTATGTATATTTTCCTTTTCTAGACGCTCATTAACTTCCTTTTCCTCATTGGCTACTTGAGAATGTAATCTGAAAGCAGGTTAAATCCTCAACATAGACTGTGCCATCAGGAGTTCAGCAAGACATTGGAGGGAAGAAGTCGAACAAAATATTGTCCAGTGACAGATTGGGGTGGTTAATGGGAGGAACCCCAGTCTGCGGCCCTAGTCTAGAGGTCCTACTTTTCTACCATCACAGCTACTACGGACTGTGGTTTACATGTAATACCTGCTCTGGAGGGCACCGTGAGAAATCTGATGAACCCTTTATTTCACTACAATATCAAGGTATTTTTTTTATATGAAATCCCAAACATACATTGTATGTCTACTTTCCAATCCCAATAATTTATTCAGCAGTTTTTGGACTTTTGCCCAGCATGGATCAGGACAAATTGCGCCCACTTCTTCAATTCTGTAGCCGCTATAATTCAACATTCTTGTGTGTTGTTCTGCAATGTCTTAGACTAAAAGTGTTTTACTCTGTATTTTAGTCAATTCTATTAAGACCTTAATGAATAAATTTATCACCAGCAATATTCAACTGTCTGCAACCATTATCTATTAGAGTGGGCCGCTCTGAGCCCTGCGATTGAAGCACAGAGATGCTGCACTAAGATTGGACGAGTTTAAAGCCTCTGTGTTTGACCTCAAGATCGCGAGTGAGACCTGATCGGAGTGTTTCCCGAACCTGCTGAGTAGGTGTGAAAAAAAATCACGTATTCTTATTGCTTTAAGTAACGGTAATTTCCTCCTGCACCTGAATATCACACCGTGAAGTGATATATGTTATAATAATTGCAAAGTTTCATGTCTCTAGTAGGCCTAGAAGCCATTTTATTTGAGGTAATGCATTTGAACATTTCCTGCAACTCGTAGCAAAGCGTAGCCTTGCTTTTAATGTTGGCAACAAGAAGTGATTTTAGGAAGTATTGAATTGAAATTGTTATTTATATATTTGTATCTTAGTTTCAAGGAAGTCTCACATTTTCTCCATAGAAGGTCCGGCTCCCTGCTCATTAGATAGGTTTTGCGGAAGTAACACGTTTCTATCACATGCTTTACTCCATAGACTTGTATTGGGAGTAGGAACATGTGTAACAAGCATTGGCATAGCCAATAGGTCTCGCCTTTGGGACATTATAGGTGTTTTGCCAGACCTATTGGCAAACAGCTGAAGCTCACTCTAGCCACACCTAAAAACTGGGACTCGCAATGACTATTAAGATGTTTGGAGAGGGAGTGGGGAGTTTAAGTGTGACTTAATACGTCAAAAAGAAATATCCAAAAACAGCCATAGTCTGAACAGGAATGACAAGAAGCGCTCGAGTGACACCTAAAAACTGGGACTCGCAATGACTATTAAGGTGTGTGGAGAGGGAGTGGGGAGTTTAAGCGTGACTTAATACGTCAAAAAGAAATATCCGACAGCAGCCATAGTCTGAACAGGAATGCCAAGAAGCGCTCGGGTATTAAGCAGTGCGAATAACGAAGGGGGTTACCAGGAGGAAAGAAAGTTTGCATAATTCGCTAAAAAAACGCATATATCAAGCAGAATTTAAACTCTCAAAGTCAAAATGTACTGTCAAAAAAGTAGCACACCAGATTCAGAGCTGCAGGGAGCGGGGAAGCAAACACGCAGTGTCACAAGGCAGAATGTAGGATTCACAAGACGGATTCCGAAGATGTGATGACAATCTAGAGTCAGCAATGAAAACCAAACGTCACGGAGGTTGCAGCTTCAGGAGGGAACATTCTTTTAAAAGGAGTCACTGAACAAAGGCAAACAAAGGCAGGCTAGGAGAGTGAAGCGACCATCAATTCATGGAGCCGGCTGGCAGACTGCACTTTGAAGCGAACCGAGCGAGTTCACGGCTAAATCAACCAAAGCACAACTGTGCTCAACAGCAACCAAACAGAAAAAAACACTTGTTTCGGAAAGGGTTAAATCAACAAACGAACAGCCAGGCAGGCAGTAATGTGCTCGTATGGCAGCATGCATTGGAAAGACGCCCACGAGCTATGAAAATGCCAAGTTCAAAGAACGCAGACTTAAGATCGGCTAAAAGTGAAAGTAAAACAGCAGCACGCAGTGGAACAAGCTGGGAGCCAAGTAAGAGGAAATAAATAATAAACAAGCGAGGGTGAGACAGGCAGGGGACCGAGTACCTGAAAAGTGCAGACGCGCGTGCGGCCACGGAAATTGCAAACAGATGGCCCCTGCGCGCCACTGCTCGCTCCGGCAAGGTGGATGCCAGCACAAGCACGAGTGCTTGAAAAGAGCTCAATATTGCTGGGTGTACAGGGTATACTGGCGCTCATATAGGTATTACACTCAATTAGAAAGAGAATTGCTAGCTACAGGTGCATCCAAAATGGTTATAATATATGACTATAAACGAAACGTTACTGGTCTGTTTAGATTTGAGGCGTGTTCATATCACGAAAATAGGGAAAAAAATCTTTTGGATATAGGACGGATAAATATCACCAATGAGGTAGGAGTTATAGTTGGTCTTAGAGGTTATTAATCAAGTAATTGCATTGATAAACTTTTGCCTCGTGTGCTCTGGAATAACAAGAGATTTTACTCTGCTCTGGTTTAATAGAAACACATTGAGGAATTTGAAGGTACCGACATCATATGACGTGTTCTTATCCATTATTCACGTGGGCCATATAGTTATAAAAACACTCTGGTTGAATCAAGGGGCCTAACAAATTTGATCACCATATCACAATCAACTGGATGTAAGAAACAAGTGAATTGTTAAACTTGAAGGTATAGGTTAAGTGTGGCTTTAAATCATGTGCGCAAATGAGAAAAGCATGTGTACGTTTAAGAAAAAGTACAATGATATTAATTTTGGCTTGTGTAGAAACTTACTGCACTGATTGCAGACTTGAATAGTCCTTTGCACGAGGTTGTCAAAAAATGGGCTCAATGGTACTTAAGTGAAGTGATATAGGATGGATTGTAAATGCTTAATTTTTATCATTTCCAGCCCTGAGGAAGCCGAAGGTTATCCCTACCACGGCGAAACGCGTTGGCATATGGGATTGGATTCTGTTAACATTAAAGAAGAGAATAACACTTCCATGTGTTGAACTACCAACTGCCGCTCTCAATTGCGCCACTGAACTCTGGCTAACCACTGCAGTCAATACAGCGCTTCCAATGACATCAAAGCCCGCATTTTCACACCACCCTCCTGCTCCATGGTATTCGGAACAACTTAAAAGCCTCCGCTCACATTGTAAGACCTTGGAGCGTAAATGGAGACAAGGCTATTCTCCTTCACGTAAAGCCACATATAAAGAAGCCTTAAAAAAATACCACTACAGTTGTAAAACTGCTAAAGCAGACTACACAAGGAAAACTGTGACTGATGCACAAAACTGCCCAAAGGTGCTATTCTCTGTTGTCAAAAAATTGACTGGTGCTAACTCGTTCCCTCCTCCCCCGGCACTTGATGGCACTCAGTGTCAGTCCTTAGCGGATTACTTCATAGATAAAGTTGATCTTATCTATGAAAATTTCACTACACCTCCAGGTACTATGTACACTGCCCTTGACATAGTCCAAAAATTGGAAAACAATGACACTGATGCAGTAGTCACTACTTGGCAGCCCTTAGACGCCATTTCTTTCCTCTCCTGTTTAAATAGTGTGAGATCGGGCTCCCCACAGGACGCTCTCCCGGCCAAAATATTAAAACAATTAGACCCCCTCACTCATCCCCCCATCATTAAATTACTCAACGCTTCTCTGAGCGAGGCCCATGTCCCACAACCTTGGAAACACGCCATGGTTGTACCGTTATTAAAAAAACAGGGTGCAGATCCTTCAAATCCTGCTAACTTTCGCCCTATATCTTTGTTGCCAATTTTCTCAAAGATATTGGAGAGACATATAAATTCTCAGCTCTCCAAACTGGTTGAAAACACTGGATTTCTCCATCCTTCTCAGTCGGGCTTTCGGCCTAGGCACTCAACCGAGACAGCCCTCCTGGGGGTGACAGAGAGTCTTAGGCACGGTGTCGATCAGGGAAACACCATGGCGCTCATCCTGCTGGATTTGAGCGCAGCTTTCGACACCGTGTCACATTCCATCCTCATTGACTCTCTGAAATCTCTAGGTGTGGCAGGCCAGGCCTTGGCCTGGCTGGCGTCTTTCCTTAGTGACCGAAGCTTCCAAGTGTTTTCTTCTAAAGCTGCCTCCGCCATTTGTCCTTCCACCCGTGGCGTCCCCCAGGGCTCAATTCTTAGCCCTTTATTATTTAATATTTATGTTAAACCCTTGGCAACCATAGTCGAACAAGCTGGGCTAACCCTGTTTTCCTACGCAGATGACACCCAGATTGTCTTCTCCTTGTCAGGGAGAGACGTAAACAACATCTCCGCACTCAAGTCGGGCCTCACTCTTGTGGCCGACTGGATGCGGAGAAATTGTCTCAAGCTGAATGGGGAGAAGACCGAGGTGGTCATTCTGGGACAGAACAAACATCTTTGGGGTCCTCGCCATTGGCCCATCGAACTGGGAAATGCGCCTATACCATCTACTGCAGTTCGCAACCTGGGCGTCATTACTGACGACAGGCTAACGATGAGACAACAGGCTACTAAGGTCTCAGCCATCTGCTTTTCAACCTTGCGATGGCTTCACAAGATTTTGTGGATGCTCCCCCTCTCCTCTCGCAGAACTGTAGTCCAGGCACTTGTAACATCACGCCTGGACTATGGCAACATTCTCTATTTGGGCGCAGATAAAGCTACTATACATGTGCTGCAGGTGGTGCAAAATGCGGCCGCGCGCCTGCTAAAGAATGTCCCCAGACGCACCTCAGCCACTGCCGCTTTGCGTGACCTCCATTGGTTGAGCATCCCAGAACGCGTTAAATTCAAGGCACTCTGCTATATGTTCAAGGCTAAGCAGGGCAGCGCCCCAGTATATGTTCAGGGGCTGGTAAAACCCTATAGACCCCTGCGTTCATTAAGGTCATCGGACATTGGCAATTTCACAGTACCAAGATGGAAGCTGGCAAAAATGGGAGGCCGCTCCTTTTCCACTCTTGGTCCTAAATACTGGAACTCCCTCCCATTGGCATTAAAATCTGAGACCAACTTACTCCGCTTCCGTAAGGCTTTGAAGACCCTGCTCTTTACTAAGCGTGACCAATAGTCGGCAGAGGCCTTAAGTCAAGGTGACATTCTCTTTTCTTCTACAGTCTATCCCTGGCGCCGGGAAACCCATTGTGGGTAGCTGTGCGCGGTACAAGCTTAAATAAATAAATAAAATAAATAAATAACAAGAGCCCAACTGAATTTTGTGGATTTTATCTCTAAATGAATATAATTGAACTATAGAAGTGTTTGCGTGCTCCATAAGTATTGTTAAAGTGCTTGAAAAGAGCTGACCGATTTCTAAAGGTCATCTCCTAACTTCATGTATTTTAGCATTACGTGCTCCAGCTGATCTTTTGGGGTGAGCGCTCTGGTCAGGTGCCTGAAAACATTTTTGTTTTCTGGTTATTTGCTGTGATACTTGTTATTTTTACATTAAAAGCACATTAGACTTTTAGGTTTCCTGACGTGTTGTGTCGTATTTTAACAGCAGGTCACTCCTGTGTTGTTACTACCCTGGACCAGACTCTTCCCCTTTCCACTCCACCCTCTCTTGAGTTACTGCGTGCTCTGCTTAGTAATCACTAGTAATATTTATTGGGGGGCTTTTCTTCAACCTTGTACCTCCGGCACCAGAGCATTAGATACATTATTTAATTTAAATTTGTTTTGGGTCTTAAAAGTTCTTGCTATTTATCGGATATGGAACTCGGCAACGCCAAACCCCCTCCATCTTTCACTAGTACCCAACAGTGACTACTGTGTGTCACTCCTAGGAGCGTTGTTACTTTAAGATACAAATCCATGATGAATCGAAGTCTATTCAATATTATATAACATACGATTATATTTATTTCACATATTGTACTCAAAATACATAATGGGCTTAACCTCTTCAGTGCCCATGACGAGCTGGACTCGTCATGGGCCGCGGTTGTGCTGTGCCCATGACGAGTCCAGCTCGTCATAAACCCCGCCCGCTAATGAAACGGCCGGCACAGGGCGGGCAAAGGGCGTGGCACTGAAGGGGTTAAATAACCGTTTGTGTGCTCCAACGTTTGCTGTGCTGTAGCAGGAAGCAGAGGTCCGCTGACAGAAAAGACTGCTGAGATATGGTGACATTCACCACCTGCCTTTGAATAGCGGGTTCGTTAACAGGATTTGTGTTACACAGTTGTAAATCAATATTCAACTCGACGGCTCAATCACCCACATAGGGATGAATTGCCTTCAATCTGTGACATCCAGGTTACCTCATAATAAAGCACAATAACTTGAGGAGGTATCCAACTAGCTTTGACAACGACTACTTGCACTTAAAATTACAATTCTAGAATCGGATCCTCGTTACCGAGTGAGGTTATTATGGTAGCAAACTCAATGACGTCCTTGGGGAAAATACTTTGTTTGGCCATCTAGGGTTCAAAGTTTGAAGCAAACATGGAGACCATCCGAGGCATGACCTGAACCACTAGTATGAAGATACATGTCACTGCTACCTTCCCAGGCACGCTCACGATTACATACAAAGTCATAATACCATGACTTACACATCACAACCACACCCTACAGTACCAACGAGGGACATTACAAAGGCATACGTGCAAACACAGAAGGAGTTCCAGGCACTTGCTCACATTGGAACAAGAGGGCTTTTACCTAACCTCACACATCGATACCCTCCAGCAGTTCAAACACCAAGCAAAATCTGGTTGATTGTTTATAAAAGTGGTGAATTTGTTCTATGCAGCATCACTGGTTTCCACATATTATGTAGCAACATTTCTTAATTAACACATACATTGACTTCTTGGGAGATCCTTCTGTGACTCTTAAACCTAAGCACATGCCTAAAAGTAGGAATATAAAGCTGGAGAATTGCACACGAAACACCAAGAAACAAGAAAACTTTTGTAATAGCAACTGAGAATCAAGGCAAGCCAAGGCAAGGAAACTGTTCTCTAACATCCACCTTCAAGAAGTTAGCGGTGTGTGCACTTTCAGCAGCAGCCATAACAGCACTGACCGTCTCAATAACTACAATGATCATATACGTCTTTTGTAACTTGCACAATGGCCGAGACGCAGGGCCTGCCACACAATCTGCCTCTTACTGAGTACCTTTGGAGTGCAACCAACCTATGCTGTAACTTGGTTACTCCCCCTATCCTGCTTACCTGCTATTGCCAGACAAAGGCATTATTACAGCCTCGACATTTTCTAATCTTTGATCCACGTACATAACAGCGAGACGGAAGGCAGTCAAGATTTTAAATACCATCGAAGAACCATTTGCAAAGAGTCCTTCAAGGTCATACTCTCGCTTTCCCTGCCGCTCAAACTTGGTAAAGCGACCACAATCAGTAAGCTTATAACAAATCCACCTCTCTATCACTGCCCAGGATAAGGACAGTGTAAGCAATCCCTAAAGCATGGCTCTCCAACAAGTAGTTTAGGAGCTTCTTTCTAGTAGCTCGCCGAAACCCTGGCAGCAGCTCTCCATAATGAATGAAGCACAGCAAAGTACATCATTCATAGGGTTTATGCAAATTAAATAAAACAGCACTGTTCATTTCAAGGCCCTCAAATTGGTTGCCATTCAAACAAACATAAGGGCCTCATGCCAAAGCACACGCACTTTGTTGACCTACATGCCTGCAACATGACCATATGTATCCACTTTCCTTGTAGTAAAGTCACAAGGAGATTGGGCACGTTGTAAGCCCCACTCTATCAGTCACAATATGTATGTGAACTATGAAAGAAGAGTGCCGGCAATAGCCAGTGCTGTAGCTAGAGTGAATTCACCTAAGTGTGGGCTGGCAGGAGCCAGACAGCAAGGAGCTGAGGAAAGCAATAGATGAATCCAGAGCTGAGATCCACTGCATGCAGCTTTATGTGTGCATGCATGTGTATATGTTTGTGGCACTGAGCTTCTCCCTGACAAACAGTGTCCCTCCCTGGAAGCTATGCCCCGTGTCAAGAAACACCAGAAGTGTATATTACTTCCCATCATACCAGGTTCATCTTTGAAAGAGTCGTGTCTGTTTGTGGCTTAATAACTGTCATCATTCTCATATTTTGGGTATTCTTGGTAGTTGTTCATACTGGCAGTCATAACTAACATTATGAGCATGACTGACCTAATTTTGGCCGCCTTTGGCATAATGGTGTCATCCCCTAGCATATTAATGGCCATGACCGATGTATTGTGAGCATCCTGTCTGTTATGATGCCTATCTTTAGCACAGTGGACCTTCAGCTATGATGGAAACCATTATTGCCATATCATCGGTATCCTTATCGTGAGTATCCATGGCATATAATTGTAAAGCCTGGACATTTGAAGCAGATTCTGTGCGTAGAATTTGCACATATGAGTACTTGATATAAATATTAAGCTGAAGGGTGCTGTGACGGGGAGGGTCTTTCGGAATCGAAATAAGAGAACTGGTCCACTCCGATATACGCGTCGTTTATGAGTTGCCAGAGTTAGGAACTATGTGGGTACGGATAATTCTTCTTATCCGGATCTTCCTGCTTTAAGGCTGAGGTTCCTATCGTCTACTTCTTTCTTCAGGGGCAGCATTTACTCCGGCAAAGAAAAGATAGGCAATACGTGAGACTGACTGTCCTGACACATAAGTTGGGAAAAGGGGAAGTGCAGAGTCACCGGTGCAAAATCCTTCTCTTTAGGGGTTTGTGCTCGTCCAGAGGGAATAACCGGGAGGGGATAGGGACATTAACCGTATCTTACTCGTGGTCCTTCTCCCTTCTCCCGACCCACCCCGCAAAACGATCCCGTACCTGGTGGAGCCACGCTCCTCCTGAAGCGTGGCTGGGTGAAGCGTGGGGTCGTTGGCCTCCTGGCTCCCGTTTCGCTCTCGTATCAGCGGGGCTCCTGGTCCACGTCAGCTGCTCTTCGGTCAGCGTCTTCTTCACTTCCCGATCGGTGAACACGTCCCGTTCTTCTTCACGTCTTCCGGGGTTTTCAACTTTCTCCTCACAATAGGCACTCATCGTGAATGGCTCTGGGTGGATGATGTCATAATTCTGGGCGGGGCGTTCTCTGTATTCCGCAGTCTTAAAGGTATAGGACTCCGTGGAGGGAAGGTCTAGGCTCCAGGAGGCACCCTGCTCTATGTTCCATTCCTCCGGTAGCAAGGAAAGGACACAACGGTTTTCAACAGGGGCGAACCACCACTCGTCCGCAGGTATTTCTCTCCCTTCAGCTATCTCTTCGTCTTGGGGAACTACGGAATCATGACAGGTGCATAGCTTGGAAGAGGAGGAAGATGGCTGCTTAGCTGCGCAACTCCATCCCTGGATGGCTTGACAGGTGCAATGTCCAGCTGTACGAAGAGGAAATGTCTGCTTCTACCTATGTTTCAGAGGATCAGAAATTCAGTGTAGAACATTCCTTGAAGCATTCCAATTCAAGTACAAACAAACAGCAAGTAATCGCAAGAGGCCCCTACTTTTAAGATGATGTCGCTACTACACAAACTCAGCACCAGCTTTGAGCATGCCACTATAGTACTCCTGGAACTACTTCACCTCTGTGTGGCCCACGTACCACAGCTGTGCCTCGCATTAACATAAGGACACCATCAGACTTCCCGAAACAGGGGGCTGCAATTTATTAAGTAAGTAAGGGTCCTAGGATGCTTGTTTACAGTCCAGGAAGGACCTGGCCTGGCAGTTTGGGCTGGACTTTTCCCATTTGGCAAAGGGTCTAGACTGATTTACATATGGATAGGTTCAAACTGGAATGGCATGGTGAGCAAAAAAACGATGGATTAAGGCCCAGATCTCTGTACTGGGGTGAATGTATGACATTGTTCTACATTCTGTCCATCAATTGTTGTTTTTGCTATGTAAGAAAGAACGCACCTATCAGTCGGGAAGACATGAAGATCTTTATTTCACAAGACCACTCAAAAGATAGAGAGGAAACAAGGAAAGGATTTTTTGGGGGCCAATAACCAAGACTGGAATCTTTGAACATTCAATTCTCCTTTACAGGTCCATCAAGATCTAATGTAACTACCAACAGCAAGTCACATTTTTTCCTTAGCTAGAAAGAACTATCAAAATTTATCAACAATCGGGATAAGTCCAAAATGGAGGCGTCTAAAGAAATCTTCCAAGAAAATCTAAAGTTTCGCTACTACTCCCCATGCTAATGTTACAAATGCCTCAATTAGGCAGTATTGCTAATAAAGCCAATATTGCATCTTCCGGCCCGACTAACAGCATTAATAGGGAAACTGTTGAAAAACCCTGGTTCAATATTCCTAATATTGCCATACTGGAAATAATACTATTTCAAATATCTATTTAAAGGCTGCAGAACGAACACTGACCCATATGCATGCCACCATTCTTCTGTTACTCAGTATTGTGTATCCTATAAAACCACGTAGATATAATCTACAACTCTTCCAGCTCTAACTTATACAAACTCAGTGTCCCAATAGTTATCAAGCAATTACTCAGTTACACTCAAACACGTCGAACCCTTGCTAACGATACTACTAGAATACTAACCAACAGAGTGTTGCTTCAAACATAAACTCAAGTAGCTCCCTATGAAATAAGTATATTCTTGAAAATAAGACTAATAAAAGGATAACTGACTATATCCTATTCAAGGACTGACTCTCGCCTACCCAACTCCAAACTTTCAAACTTTTTTTTTCAACAGTAAGCTTCTTTTACTATTAACCCACAAATAGCATACAACTTTCTTCTAAGATAAATGTTACTTCCTAATATGTTAACAGTACTGCTTCAAGTATTCTTGTAGCTAATGAAGTGGACTAAAGAGTTATTGCATATTGATATCACTTTAACATGTTTACGGTACTAATGTTAATTGCGCTGCTGGCCTTATATCAATACAGGGATGGATTAGCTATCTTCCTTATAACCACTTATATTCATTCAAAAAATGAGGAGAGGGAGGTAGGTGGGGTTGTTGTAGGGGAGGGTTTTTTATGTTCCCAAAATATGTCTCTGCATATGTTGGATATTCTGTCACCTTTCCCTCTTTATTCTTCCTTTAACTCTTCTACAGAGTGTACATGCTCCTTGTAGCATCTTGTGTGGACTTAAAATACCACACCGAAAGAATAAAAAACATAACCTATACCAGTACCAAACACTGCATCCATATGACTGCCTGCAATTCCCATCTGTGCTTTAAAATATTCACACAATGTAACCAATTATAAGAATGATAACTAAAAATAGCTTAAATATAAGGTCCCTTAGCATAAAGGGCATGAATCATCCAATGAAAAGAAAGAAGCTTACAGAATACTTTTATAAACTTATGAGACAATCATGTTGCATGAATGCAAAATTTGCCTGAAAGAAGCTGCAACCTTGGAAGCAGGATGGATAGAAGATGTAGTCTGCTCCCCAACCATAGGCAAGAATAATAGAGTCACCACCTTAGTGGCCAGGATGATCAACATTAATGGGATATCTATCTAATACGAATGATAACAAAGGGAGATGGTATATCTCAAAAGAAAACAAAGATGGTCGTGACTTCAATGCTGTTACCCTTTCTGCACCAAAGAGGGAGAACCCACAGTTATGGATTAAAGTATTGAACAATCTACAATCCATCCCAGACAATGTTTTGCTTGTGGGGAGGTGACTTCAACCTTCAAATGGATAGCGCATTACGCACATCCTTCAAGTGCAAATATCACCTCCTAAAATCACACAAACCTATGAAAAATCTTTGTACTAAATTAACCTAAGAGATGCTTGGAGACTGCTTGCTATCTGAAATTTAAACACAATAAACTTAATATAGTCCTGCCATCAAAGATAAGTAAGGTGTCCCTCACACAAATCAGCAAAACATAGATGAATTCTTTATAAAGATGTCTACAATGAACTATATTTGGTTAACAAAAGAATAAACTCTGCTGTCTAGGAAAATATCTAGTCAACTTAAAACTTACATCAACATCAGAAAAAGAAAGAGATTCACTCAACGCCCCAATAACAATTGGAGACAGTTTGAAAGCTATTGATAGGGGGCGGAGCCAAGATGGCGGAGTGAGCAGACGTCCTGCTCGTGGGCTCCAGCTTTGGATCTGTACAGCACCGGCCCGTGGGCCGTCTATGGCACCGACGACACTTGGGTGACAGCTACTAGAGCCCTGGAGCCAAGGGAGCCCGCCGCAGTGGCCGGGGTGGCGACCGAAGCCTGTTATCGGCGCCCTGCTGGGACGATCGGCGCTGGAGTGCCCGGGGCCCAGTGTCACGGCGACGGCCTGCTGAGCTGGAGCCGGGCCCTCTGTATCCCGGAGACCGCAGTGGCGGTGAGCGGACACCTCCGGGGGGGCGAAGACGACGGCAGAGCTGGCAGGAGGTGGAGGCGGAGCTCGGCGCGGCGCCGCGATCGGGCCTGGCCCGCCCTGTTGGGAGAGCGGTGAGTGCCACTGGGGCCGGCTCAGTGGGGCCTGAGACCCAGCGAAGTGTTGCGAGGATACGCCCGGGGCCTGAGGTGTCGGCGTGAGCGTGTGAGGCTGGGAGCCTTGCAGCGCAGTGGCGGTGAGTGTATAATTGAGGAGCGGAGGCAGAATCCGGATTGAAGCCACGACAGGGATCGGCCCGCCACGCCTGAAGAGTTGCACCGGGGCCAAGGCGGGCCCTCTCGCACCCTCGGCGGCTGGGCTACCGCCTGAAGATTCGCCGTTGCTGAAAGTGGCGGCTCTGTGGAGGGGACGACGGAGATTGCCGCGCGGACGCACCCGGGTGTGCCACTGAGAGGGTGCAGAGCCTGGGGGCCGGTTCCCCTCCCATGCAGAGACAGCGAGTGAGCAGGTGAGGGGTAGCGACGGAGGTTGGAGTGGCCCGCCATCTCTGCGTTTGGGACGGCGGTGTTGGGGGCTTGCTGCGTGAGCTGCCCCTTTCCCCCCCCCCCCAGTAGTTGGGCCACCGACCGGAGGCTGGGCGTTACCTGAAGAGAGCCTTGAGGTTTGGGGCCCTGGAATCGACGGCTGAGTTACGGAGAGGCCGGTGGATCACTGAGAGAGGAGCGCTATGGCCGCGCTTTGATCTTGCAGCATTGGGGGGAGAGTAGCCCTGGGAGCCTTGAGGATAGAGGCAGTGATGACTGGCAGCGTACCCGCCGCGATGGCTTCCTGAAATGACGAGGAGGCACACTCCCTGACTTGCATCATTGAGACTGAAGGGGGGCAACGGTTCGGCCCTGAAAGAGCGGACGGTCGGTCCGCGCCGGTGACCCGAGTGCATGAGTGCCCGAGACCAGGGGTGTCAGCGTTCCATGCGAGAACGGTCTGTCGGAGGGCTGCTAGGAAGGTGGAGGCCCGGAGTCTCGCGCCCTCTGCTGGGAGATCCCTCGGGGACCTCTCCCCCGGCTGCGATCTGGTGGGAAGGGATAGGAATCTTGCACGAAACTCGTCAGGCCCATTGAGAGACGTCATGTCCAACAACAGGAAGCGGCAAGACAAGACCCTTAAAGACCTGTTCTCTAAGACATCAACTGGTCAGACGGCCTCCAATATGGAGGCGGGTGCCACGGGACGGGCCTCGCTGGGGGTGCGGAACCCATCACCAAGGACTTCCTGGAGTCGATGTTTTCCGCGTTGCGGGACGACATCCACACGCTTAAGCAGGAGTTCACGTCTGAACTTAAAGAGATGCGTCGCGACATGGATGGCATCGGGGAGCGGGTTGCTGACCTGGAAGGCAAGAGTGATGGTAGGGACGTAGAGGTAGCGACCCTCCAACAGGAGATCATCAGACTTCACGATCAACAGGTTGACCTCCAGACGCACCTGGAGGACCTGGAAAACCGCTCCCGTCGCCACAACATTCGAATCAGGGGGGTTACACTAGACGACGCCTCGAAAGATCTTTTTACCTACGCGAGGGAACTCTTCAACCACATCTTAGGACGACCTCTGGAAACAGATCTGTGTATAGATCGGGCGCATAGAGTGGGCCCTCCTAGAGCGCCATCGGCTTCCCCAGCGGACGTTCTAGTATGTGTGCAGGACTTTCGCACCAAAGAACTGATACTACAGAAAGTAAGTCAATCACACCCCCTCCAGTTCCGTGACCAAAGGCCGGTGTTATACCAAGACCTATCTGCTCTCACGCTGCAGAAAAGGCACCTCTTCAAACCCATAACTGCCCATCTGCAGCAGCTCAATATTTCCTATAGCTGGGGTCACCCCTTTCGCTTGGTATTCCGCAAGGATGACAAACTGTACCAGTTGCGCTCCCTGTCCGAAGCCAGCAAATTATTAGGGGTGGACCTCCCGGAGGAGGAGGGGGACTCCAAGACTGGATCGGAAGACACCAGGCCTCACTGGCGGTAGCAGGGATGTAAGCGCCGTCTCAGGAAACCACCGATGGCGGAGATCACGAAGGGCCGGCAATCGGCGCTGGAAGCGGTGTCCGCGGACCTCTCTGGCTCGACGCCTGGCTAAATTTGAACGCTATATCGTCCCAGGTGTTTACCGTCTTCAAAGTTGAGATCCCTGGCGGGAGAAGGGCTCCCTTTCACTGTTAGTAGATTATCCCAATGACTTTTCACCGATCACCGACGAGTGATGGACTACATGTTCTCAATCTTTATGGTCGACAGTTCTTTTGTTTGGGGTTGTTAGGGGAAGGTTGGGGAGGGTTTTTAGTGCTTCACGTCCACCTTCCCTTTGAGGTCCGTTCGACCTCCGGTGACCCCGCTTCTTTAGTCCGTTGGCGCACCGGACACTCCAGGACTGCGTCACCTGACTCCCCACTAATGCAGGAATCACCGTCTACCATATACCATGCCCCCTACCTCACTTAAGATCTTGACCCTGAATGTACGGGGTCTGAACAACCCAGTAAAGCGCAGGGCGATTCTTTCATGCCTAGAGAACTCACAGGCAGACCTCTGCCTCCTACAAGAAACTCATCTCTTGCCGCACGATTGTCACCGGATGAGATCCCGAAAGTTTCCCACCCAGTTCTTTTCTTCTGGGCCTACGAAGACAGTGGGGGTGGCAATCCTGGTGGCTCAGAGGTTTCGGGGCGAAGTCTTGCACAAGGTGACTGAAATTAAGGGACGGTTGCTGACGTATCGCTTCGCACTGGGGGGAATGACGTTCACTATTAGTTCCCTGTACGCTCCCAATGAGGGTTCGGAACGATTCTTGCACTCCGCCATCACAGAGGCTACGGCTACACAGGATCGCAATATCATTATAGGGGGCGACCTCAACCTGGTCTTTGACAATGTTCAGGACAGATCCGCTCAGCGCACACACCAGGCGGGGGCACTATCTGCGGAGGGACGGGCGCGGCTGCAGGACCTGGGGCTATGTGACCTTTGGCGCAGCCTTCACCCTAGAGACAGGGAATACTCCTTTTACTCCAATGCACATAAGACCTATGCTCGACTGGACCATTTCCTAGTAACTGCTCCGGTACGAGGGCTCACGACCGCGGTTGATATTGGGGTGGCTTCTCTGTCAGACCATGCTCCGGTCCTGGCAACCCTCACTCTCCCACCCATGTCACGGCCGGTCACTGTGTGGCGCCTTAGAGATACCCTTCTGTACCGGGAAGACGTGGTTAAACGCATCCAGCACTCTATTCACGATTATCTTACACATAACGCGAACTCGGACACCACGCTTGCTACACAGTGGGCTGCCCTGAAGGCGGTTCTTAGGGGGGAGTTCATCTCAGTTGCGGCGGCAGACAATAGGGAACGAGGGATCAAACGGGAAGAGCTTACGCAGCAGGTACGCGAGTTGGAACGGATGCACCGACGGACGGGAGCCCCAAGAGTGTGGCGGCAACTTAAAGCCGCTCACCAACAGTTATTGGCGCTTGACCAGGATAGAGCCGAATATGCAGCGCTGAGACTGCGGCACGCCTACTATGCGGGGGGAAACAGGTGTGGAAGCCTCCTAGTACATAAGTTGAGGGAGGTTCGTCAGCGTAACGGGGTTAAGGAGGTTAGGCGGGAGGATGGCACTTACGCTACGGATGATGGGGCTATATCAGAGACGTTCTGGGATTTCTATGCCACTCTTTATGCAGGGGCCCCGTTGGAGCGTTCGGAGGGGGCGGTATTTTTGGATTCGGTCACTTTGCCTGTCTTGACCACGGCGCAGGCCGAGCACCTCGACAGAGCCATTCAGTTAGATGAGGTCGTAGCCGCCATATCTCGTCTCAAGCTCGGGAAAGCCCCCGGCCCGGACGGCTTTCCCGCTACGTTTTACAAGAAGTTTTGCTCCCTGCTGGCTCTGCTTCTCACCCGGTTGTTCAACTCCTTTGCTGTCCAGGGGGCAATCCCGAGCGACCTTCTGGAGGCCTCTATAGTGGTTATCCCCAAACCTGGGAAAGATAGTTCACGCTGCGAAGCCTATCCCCCAATTTCCCTACTTAACATAGACTTTAAATTATACACAGGAATATTGCTCGCACGTCTCGGCCCCCACATGCCATGCCTCATTGACCCAGACCAGGCGGGTTTCATCCCTGAGCGCCAAACGTCGGATAATACGAAACGGGTTCTACACCTTATTGAGAAGGCTACCCGGGTTCCGGGGGAATTCATGATGCTGGCCATTGATGCTGAAAAGGCGTTTGACCGAGTGCACTGGCCTTACCTGGAACAGGTGTTAGAGAGAGCAGGGATGGGCGAGCGGTTCCGTACGTTCATCCTCAATTGCTATCAATTTCCCACGGCCACAGTCCGGGTGAATGGTCATACATTTTGTCGCTTCCATATCGAACGCGGCATGAGGCAGGGGTGTCCGCTATCCCCCCTCCTCTTTGCCCTTTATATGGAGCCTTTAGCTTAGAAGATGCGCCAGAACCCGGGGATCACGGGAATATAATTTGGGGGCTTTGTCCACACGATTAGCCTCTATGCGGATGATGTGTTGATCTCCTTAGCGGAACCGGCGTCTGCTCTTCCGGTCTGCTGGGCGGACATGGATGCCTTCGCTCGAGCGGCCGGATTCAAAGTGAATGCGGGGAAATCCCTAGCCCAGGACCTCTCGTTGTCACGTCCCACCCGGGATTATTTGCAGACTCTGCTCTCCATTCGTTGGGCGACAGACACTGTACCGTACCTAGGGATTCAGCTAGCCCCCTGTCTTCCTCAGGTGGTTCATACTAATTATTCATTGCTGTGTGGCAGGGTCCGACGGGAGCTCGATCGGTGGCAGCACTACCCCCTCTCATGGTTGGGAAGGGTTGCGGCAGTCAAGATGACCATTCTCCCGCAGATCCCCTATCTTTTTTGCACTATACCTCTCCGTCCGCCTGTCGGATGGATCCCGAAAATGCAAGCCGATTTGGCCTGGTTTGTCTGGAACGGTCGGAAGCCGCGAATGCGTCGAGCACTGGTGTCGCTGACGCCGGAGTGTGGAGGCCTCGGGGTTCCTGATCTTAGACTTTACTTCCAGGCAGCTCAATTGAGATACCTGGTAGAGTGGAGCAGACGGGAATCAGAGAAGCACTGGTTGTTTCAGGACCAGGCGGTGGCGGCGAGGCCCTTGCAGGAGATTCCCTTCCTGCGGAAATCACATAGGCCCCCCAACTTGTACGACTCTTATATCACACGAGTTCCCCTAGAAGTGTAGGATGCCACTAACCTCTCCCACGAACTCACGACTTTCCCATCTCCACTTACACCGCTGACTGGCAAGCCTGATTTTACACCAGGGATGGAGGACCCCGCCTACGCGGGTTGGAGGACGGCTGGATGTCGATTTCTGTATCATATTTATGGGGCAGAGGGGGTAAACTCGTTCACTCAGATGCAGAGAGACTTTGGGCTGCCAGAGACGGAGAGGCTTCGGTATTTGCATGTGAGGCACTGGGCGCTACAGCCGCAAGTGCGCTCTGGGGTAGATAGGCGCTTCTCCACATATGAACGGTGGCTCATCACACGTACATCGGACAAAAATCTCATTTCTGATCTCTATAGGCAGCTGCAGCTCAAACACAAGCACTCACACAATCCTAGCAGGGAAAGGTGGGAACGGGAATTGGGTAGAGCATTGAGTCATAAAGACTGGGAGGGTATCTATTATAGGGCCAGACACTCTGCATATCATATGGGGCTCACGGAGACACTTACGAAGATTGTAACATACTGGTACTACACTCCTGAGCACTTGCATCTGATGGACAGTTCTCGTGTGGCAACGTGTTGGAGGGGTTGTGGCCAGGTGGGTAACCTGGTCCATTTGCTCTGGGACTGTCCACGCATTCAAGCCTATTGGGCCCAGGTGCTGGATGAAGTGGACAAACACTTTGAGACTGAGATACCACGCTTTCCAGCTTATGTACTGTTGGGTCTTCCCAATCCTCTGACCTACCCATTACGGTCTCGTAGGGGCAGACTGATGGCCATTGCTCTAGGGTCGGCGACACAAAACATTCTCGCACATTGGCGCACCCCCCAGATTCCCGCCTTTACCGGCTGGTTGCATCGGTTGTGGTACGTTCTGGGTATGGAGAAATTGGCACTGACTATGGCCGGGGAAGGGGATAAATATGGTGAATTGTGGCAGCCCTTTTTATCACTCTTGGCTACTCAGTTTACAGAGATCACATGCCCTCGATATCTCCGGTTGTTACGCATCACAGAGTTCCCGGGGGAGAGTAGTCGATAGGAACACGGGGGGTTCGGCAAGGCGTTAGGAAGAACGTGGAGAGCAGGGAGGGGGAGGGACCAGGGTCAGGGAGGTGCCTTTTTTTTGTTTCCTAGGTTTTTGGGGGTTCAGTGTTTTCTTTTCCTTTGAGAGCTTTTTTTGTTACGGTCACTATTTGATTATGCACACGCTGCTCGGATGGTGCTTCACATGTCCCCCGCTTGGAGATATCACAGCAGTGTTTGACGACTGTTATTAGCATGTAATTTTGTTTGAAATATTTGAATAATAATAAAAACATTTAAACCATAAAAGTTATTGATAGATTAAACATCAGTAAATCTCTAAGTTTAATTGGCATAACAGCTCAATTTTATAAAATATTTAGGGAGACACTTAAAAACCCCTTGCTGGATCACTCTTCATTTTTCTGATATGTGAGAGATTAGAGGCAGGGCCAGCTCTAGGGCGGTGCGATCAGTACCACCGCACTGGGCGCTGACTTGAGGTGGGGGCGCCATGTTCATTACTTTAAAAGCACCGGATGCTGCGTACTTTGTCCCCACAATAAAAAGGACAACTCCAGTGATTAATTTTCTTCCTGGAGAGAGTCCGGAGCTTTGTCTACTGAACGTTTTGACTGATCATAGGGCGGAGGGTTTACATGCCTGTTGCAAAGAAAGTGTCCCATTAACATCACAAAGTGCATATAATATAAATATGTCAATGGGTTACCGGTTTTGTCAGAGATCCTTTTCGTACTTGTAGTTTATAAGTTAAAATCTTAATATAGAGCAGTGAGCTATTAACTGCCATCAAAAGCTGCATGCAAACTGCTAGGAAAATATTAGAGCTATACATTTTTTGTCCAGACTTTCGTTGGCCTAATATTGCAAAAGGGGTTCAGTTGGGTAGAAATTAATTCTTTTTTATTAAAGAAAACCCCTAACAATGGCGTTATATTTTAAATTCTGAATGTGTGCTTTTCCAGTCCAAGAACTCTTAAACTATACTGCCTACCAGTATAGATGCATGTGACTCCTACCCCTTGTATGCCTCTGTCTTATGTAACATTTCCTATATACTGATTTTCACAGCAATGATTGATCATCTCTGTGCAATGCGTGTGTGATGTAAAGTTTTCTGACATCTTAAACTGGCATGAGTGGCGCTATAAAACGAAATGAATCTAAGAGACAGTGGTTATGGAGACTTGAGGGGAACTGTCAAATGGTGGTAGTAAGGGAATCTATGTTGGAGGTGGTCATTGGGGGGGCACCAACAAACATTGTCGCACAGGGCGCCATCAGTGCTAAAGCCAGCCCTGATTAGAGGACCCCCTGTAAAAGCAGTAATCACAATTCTGCATTAAGAAGGTAAAAAAGCAAAAATATATACATCTGTGTTTCTCATATAGACTACAAAATGTACGGAAAAATATTAACAAACACACTAGAAAACATAGCTCCATATCAGATTGGTGCTGCACCGCCTGGCTTCCTGAAAACCTGCCTCTCCAACGATAGTACCAGATGTTTTTTGCCATGTAATAAAAAAAAAGGCAAGACTTGAATCTTTCCTAACAGCAACAATTATGGTCAATGTCTAGAAAGCTTTGACAAACTTTCTTTGCCTTTTTATAGGCAGTTCTTCGAAGATTCAACTTAAGTAACAACTTAATCGAATAGTGATAGCGCTGTACGCATGGCTCCTGGCAAGGATGAGTCCGAGAAGAGCACTATCCAAATATTTTAATGTAAAGCAAGGCACAAGATGGAGCTGCCAGCTATCACTTCCCCTGTTCTCTTGGCAATTTAGTGACTATTACATTTTATTAGTGAAAATAACAAAATTAGAGGGATAAAATCTAACAACAATACAGTCAGAGCAGTAGTTTAGACTAAAGCGTATGTGTGTTGAGCTTTTGAAAGCCCCTTACTAAAAGTCTCGCCAGAGCAGCGCAAGCGCGCTGCCACAGGCTCGACCTAAAAACCTACTTCATCCTATAAAGCATATGGAAGCTGCAACACTAAAAATGAGATCTAATCTTATAGATATCTGATCTGGGACCACGCAGGCAATGTGACTCTCCAGCAATCTCCCTGAAGATAAAAACGCTCCATTTCCACTTGGAACAAACTGGACTTATAACTCCCGTACACAAAACCCTCATAAGTCCCCCATATTACCGGACTTATTGGCACAAATCTGTCAGCAATTCGACTTACTAAACTCCACCTTATTTCACACACATCACTCCATCGCCTTTCTCTCTTCTTCACTCAGGACCTCTGCCTTCCTTGACTGGCAGTTATTAAGAATCTCGACCCTCTAGGATTTTAGCCTGGGCTTCCTCTTTAAATTTTCCTTTCTCTTCTATCCGGCTTTTTCTATTGCTCTTCGCCTACCCCACTGCTTACGTTCCTTTTAAAGGACACTTCCTTCTAAATATTATCTGAAAAATAAGTTTACTGATAACAGTTTCAACTCTACCAATTACACAAAATAGTATCTCCATATTATACTATATTATACAAAGCAGATTTTGGACAGAGCTGACCCCTCTAGATGGAATCAGTCCAAAGACATGCTTCTAGCTGCAAGTCAGAAGTGTCACATATCCTTATGATTGTCTGACAGCTGAAGCATGGGCACTTCCTACCTCCGCTAGTCGTCTATATAAACTGTCACTCTCCCTGTTAGAACCACCCCACCGTGCCCTCTTTTGTCCCAGTCCTGTAACACAGAAGGATTCCCGGGGGCAGTTCACTGTCTGGAAGGCTTCCAAGTGGCTGCCTGTCATCTATGATACTGCCAGCCAACCCTGGCTTTTAGTCAATTATGCAACACATGATGGGTCATACAAGAAAAAGTGCAGACCTCAAAGTGCCTACTTATGTAGGCTCGAAAGTCAATAGTGGCTAAAGGTGGGACCTAAGATATAGAGTCATTTGGCAGCCGAAAGAATGGCTAAGAAAAGTTTCAATTTTGCCACTGCTGAAAGCACCGCATAGAAGCTATATGTTTTGATCAGAGAGACAAAAGGCAATACTGATGAGAATGCCAGATGCATTAAACACTGTGAATGGGTTGTATTCCTTTAACTTTTCAGCAAATCCAACAACGTAGGAAGCCTGTCAGTCCCTTAAAGTCTCGCATATGTTCTCTATTGACAGAACACAGAAGCAAACATACCTTTCATTTTCACACAAGGGATGCAGCCATCCTGGGTGCTCTTAAGAAAGCTTATCATACTGAGACTTCAGAGCCAAGTCACGTGTATTTTTGTGTCCCTATAGGAAAACAAAAGAAAAAAGCTTTCCAATAATATGAGGTAAGCCAGCAGTCAACCCCTCACTAAGGGTTTGCTAAGTTCCTTAGGTCACCCCTCACTCAGGTCACCTGACTGCGTTATCGGCGTAAGAACCTAGCGGGGCGCAAGGTTGTAACAGGCGCTTTCCAAGAGGGTGCAGCGACAATTATTCAAGATCCTTCTCATCCCCTTGCTTAGAAGTCCTAACGTGAGGATCTGTAGTGCTTCACCCACTTAATGCTTTCAAGACGGTGGTTTAATCTGGGTTTCACATGACGACTCATCTCCACCACAACCGTGCATACAGAGGTGACATGCGGTGAAGGTGCCCCCATGGAAGCTTGCTCCAGCGGCTCAGGACTTAGCCACTTCTGACCGGCACCACTCTTGGATGCTCAAATGCCATGTCCATCATTCCAGCCAGTGTCTGTCAGAGGCAAATATCATTCAAGCAGGACTCCCACCAGAGGCAATCTGTCGCCAAACCAAGGTTGGAGGGCCAAAGCCTGGCACACCTCAGGTCACCGTCTGCCCGTCGGAAATTATTTTCGGTACTGGTAAAAATACACTCGAGCTTTCTTATTGTCACACATACAACGCAACCCCGCAGGCTGTCCTTTACCAGGCAGCCACGCAATCTGCCCCTCATGCCGGACCCGGCCATTAACAGTGTCAGCAGCATCCATTAGTGACAAAACCCGGACAACGAACGAACTGCAGCAGTTGGGAAATAAATCAATGCCATTAGATCAGAGGTGTCAAGCACAACACCAACTTTACATCACTAAACGCTAGGAACGGAAATAAATCAGCACTATTGTGCAACACAACCAGCTATTTAGTCAGTTTCTTTACTGAAGTCACTTAAGACGAAATGCTTACGGTGCACCTGGAGTTGCCTTAGCGAGAAACATTACTTGAAAAGGGAATTCAAAGTGAGTGATGTGAACGCGAGGCACATGGAAGAGGCTAACCGCAGAGAATGGACGTTGCCTTGGAGATCAGCTAACACAACAGCTTCTCTCCTGGGCAGGATATAAGTCATAACTGGGCTGAGCCGCCCTGGATACGGGGGCAGGATAGCCCTGAACCTTGTTTGCAATGACTCACTTCCGGATGTGCCCATGCGAGCCGAGCCCGAACATTGCAGGCAAGTGACTTCTCCAGCAGGCTGCCGCGGAAAGGCTATTGTCACGAGGAAAACAGGCATTTCAAAGTCTTTATTTAGCACATTCTATTGAATTTGTTTGACGAACTTCAACCATTTACATCAATAATGGTCGGAGGTCGCCTGACATAACGCACCGACTCGCTACGACATTCACGGTACATGTTGACTTGAAATCAGAAGACTGAGGGAAATACCATATCCACAAGGCTGAGCTCTCCTGCCCCACCCCCATGACCGCAGAGAATATGCTGGCATTTACACTTTAAAACTGAGCAGACGCAAGGACTAGGAGGACTGTCTGAGGTCATTATAATAAAACAGGGGAAGAATGATTGAACAGCAACGTTTACGGAATATGCTTTCCATCTCCCACCACTGCTGATGCAGAAGTACGGCTTTTCTTCTGGTCTGCGATGGAGTAAGTGAAGTGCTCGTCTGGCACGAGACAGGTTCCCTCTGCTCTGTGGTGCAGAAATGGACGTAAACATCTGGCAGCAGAACGGATTGCCTCTACTCTCTGCCGAAGAAAATGAAGGATACATCTGGCAATAGACTACATTCCCTCTGCTGCGGAAAGGGAAGCACACATCTGGCAGCGGATTCCCTTGGCTGCAGGAAAGCAAGAAACTTCTGGCAGCAGAACGGATTGCCTCTGCTCTAGGATGCAGGGAATGAAAGAAACGCCCTGTCAGCTATAGCCGGGCAGCGCAAGGAAAGAGAAAAGCAAATGCTCTCTATCGAGCATGATCTTCTTAGTCTCGAGGAAGTCGCACAAACAGATGAGGATCCGGCAGCTCTTCACCAAATGCAAATCAAGGAGGCCGAATACAAGGCATTAGCGACTGAAGCTGCTAAAATCCTCGCTAGAGACCGAGATGGGCGACTATGCGACCAGAGAGACAAAGCGGGCAAAATGATAGCCTGGCTGGACAAAAAAGAAAAGGCGCAAAGATTAGTATCGGAGCTCAAGGGCAGTTCGGGTACTCTTTTGACCGAACCTCAGGACATAGTCCGTGAGTTTGCCACGCATTGTAAGCGAGTGTACCAAAGGGGGTCAGAGCTCCCGGAAGAGGACTCCTCCACGCTGTTAGCGGACATCCAATTGCCTACCCTCTCTGATCCAGACCGTCAGGCACTGGAGAGTGCGCTCACTGATGATGAACTGGCTACGGCGATCAGGGATCTCCGGCCCGGAAAAGCCTTGGGACCAAATGGTCTACCTATAGAGCTGTACAAGCTCAAGCCCAATGGCCTGGCCCCTTACCTGAAGCGTATGTATGAAAATAGTAAGGTAACGGGAATACTACAGAGAGACCAACGCATCGCCACGTTGGTGGCCGTCCCTAAGGAAGGGAAACCCAAAGATGAATGTGCCTCCTATAGGCCAATCTCACTGTTAAACGCTGAACCCAAAATACTCGCAAAGCTCCTAGCAAACAGGCTCAATCCGATTATAGACAAATTAATCCACCCAGATAAATCGGGCTTTATGCCACATTGCAATACCGCACTTAATATGAGGAGACTCCACGGCGTGTTGGGGCGTTGCTCTACAATCCAGGAGGACTCAGTGGTGGTCTCGTTAGATGCCGCAATGCCGTTCGGTATGCTTGAATGGGCATACCTGATGGTGGTCCTTAAAAAGATGGGCTTCGGCCCTAACTTTATTGGATGGATACGGCTCCTCTATACGGAACCGCTGGGCAAAGTAGTAGTTACCAACAAAATATCTGAGGTGTTCAACCTGGGAAGGGGGACACAGCAGGGCTGTCCACTTTTGCCCTTGCTTTTTGCCCTCTCCCTTGAGCCGCTCACGGCCTGCATACGACAGGGGTCCTCAATACGTGGACTGGCACAGACTGGGTTAATGCACCCTATTATGATGAATGCGCTGTGCCCAAAGCAGCTGGGAACTCATGCTGCCCGTGGCCAGCACATTCAGTGAAATACAGCACAGCTTCTTCCAAGTACTCCGTGTTTCACAGTGTAGGCGGCAAGCCACCTTTACTCAAAATATGTGTGACTGAACCCACTTGCAGCAGGATTTCTGGGCAGGGGGTCTATGGGATCCCCTCCTACCTCCAGAGGGCTGTCTTCAGGTGACCCCCTACCAGTGCATCACCTTTTTGTGGTGCACTGTCAATGCACCTCCTAAGGGCCTGCTTCTGCGCCCGCATCAGTAATAACGTGCGGGTGCAAAGGCAAAATGATTACAACATTTGAATGGGGCCACGCCTCCATGTAAATGAAGGAATGCCCTGTAACGACAGCGCTGGTTCTACATGTGCGCCTGCACTATGACTATTACAGAAGGAGTCGCAGATGCTTGTACTATAGTGCTCAGGGGCGCACAGGCCCACTGCGCCCTCGGGGCACTATGCATTATAAACCTTAAGGTAAGTAATGCCATGAAGTGCTCAACAGAACAGACGCTCAATTCAGAGGTCAGCCAAGGTCACTGGTCTATGGACAAGTGGAGTGCTTTGGATTTGATCAAATGTATTATTTTTAAGCATCCAATAATTAGCTAATTGAGCAAGCAGTTATAGGGCTGAGGCAAAGCAGACCTTTTTGAGTTTTGAATGAATATTTAGAAACTAAACGCTGATCTCGTGCATTTCTTGTGGAGAAATTTAGTGATGTAACAGCTTTGCCTTTGTAGACCTTGTTTTTGGTCTTAGGACAGTCACTCTTCTGCTTCTGTTTTGTTTGGCATTACACAGGGTATTGGTGGTGTTAGTTCAGTTGCCACTGACCCAGGTATTAAGTTCATTTTCTGTTATGTTTTAATGGATAACTGTGCCTTTCTTCCTGTGTTTTACTGCTAGTAGAAGCCATAAATACTTGTGGCCAGATGGAAGTGGAAGGGGAGAGCGAGAGATAGAGCAGGCCAAAGAGCGAGAGACCCATGTTAAATAGAAAGGAGGATGTAAACTAATTTTGTAACAAATAGGTTAGGCGCACGGTCCTCCTTATATTGCTCTGTGTGAGGAAAGGGCTTCTGCCAACACAGCTATTTTCTTGGACACTTGAGGTATTTCAGCATTTATTAACCCAGCCACGTTATTGCATTGCTAGACGGTGGCTGTCTTTTATGCTGAAGTCATTTTCTCTCCGAATGGCACATTCAGACTTAAATTGTTCCGCCAAACGTTTGTACATTGCACCAGGTATTTATGTGTCATTTAGGTTACACAATGATGGCATGTACGCAAACGGTGGGCCCAGAGGCTGCGACAGGCAGAAAGCAGCAATATCAAGGGCAAGTTGATGTGACTGCCTTGGTGTTGTATGTACTAGTAACTGATTGTGATACATTCTGGAGATATCTGAGAAACTCAAGGCTTACCCAGAAGAAGAGGTTTGAGGATTGTACACCAGAGTTGGAGATCAGGCATGCAATTGTGAGTGAATAATTATTTTTACAGGTTCCAAACTATTGCCATTTACCATGCTGTTTGTTGCTGTGTGCATTGAGCATGGTCTGCAAGTGTAGACCTCATCTGAAGCAGTTAATCCGCCTTTTTGGAAATTCCGAGATTCTGTATAAAGGAAGAATCACTTATTGGCAGTTGTTTACTACCAATGCTTATTGCTTGAGAGATGCCCTTGCGGTATAAAAAAAACCTGGGAGCCACTCTGCGAGAATGATGCATGCATTCGTATAGGTTTAAAGTTATGCTAGTGCTTCTTGTGCAGAGTTACATCACTGATTTTGGATTATAAATTTCCTCCTTTGTGGTTGGGACATTGTGCAACTGCATTGTATGCAGGAAGAGGTGTGCTGCCTGTTTTGTTAGTGTTAAGCTTACTCTGTACTGTTGGAATATTAATTGGGTGCTGTTTGAGCGAGGGACTATTAATGCAGTGAGCTCTCCTGGCATAGAATGCAAAGTGAATGAGTGTTGTGCTTACCCAGCAGTTAATGGCAGAGGCTTGAAGAGGATCTAATTCTCAACGGATGCTTTGTCTGCCTAAGATTACAAGACTGGCTCCTCTTCTGGATCGACGACGCAACCTCTGAATGGGAAGTTTGCATTCTTGCTTTTGTTTCATTACTGTTTTGCTATTTATATATGGATAGTTTTTATACAGTTCGTACAAGGCAGAAGAGATTAGCAGTGATTTCCAAAAGGTGACACTAGGTACACAGGGTACAGGACAGAAAAGTTCATGATAATGCGTGGGGAGAAGAAACTCACGCCAGGTGAACTCAATTCACAAATAAAATATATATATATATATATATTTTTTTTTTTGAAAACCTTTATTTCAAAATTCAGGACACAGCTATTCAGCCGACAGCCCGAAGGTTCGGCAGCATTGAGAACAAAATATTTTTTTAATGAAAACAATATGACCATCACAACCAAGCCACTAACCAGTCAATACACTAAGAGGTGCAGCAAGAATTAATACATTCGAAGATTAGACAGAGGACGGAAGAAAGAAATGGTCTATGAGGAAATGTTTCTTGTTCTCACTAGATCTTGCCTATGCAGTGCATGCGCTGTCTCTTCGAGACATGCTGTATCTAGAATATGGGATTGGAGCACCTCCCATCTTTTTATTTGGTTCCGCTTTCTGTCCTTTGGAAATGCCGGCTTTTGTTTGGTGAAAACTCTTAGTAGTCCCTCCTTCTGGACTTCTGTATCCTTCCATGAGGACTGCTCCTGTTACATGTGTTCTTACTCGACAGGCTGTTTAGAGAGCTTTCCGAGCGCATTTTGTTTTTGTTGGCCTTCCTCTGCTCGTTAAGTGTTCTGTTTACTTCGCTTTGGTAGCTTCATTTGCCATGCTGTCACTTAATCTCCCTGTGCTGTCTCTCCACCTCCTCACCCCTCCCACAACACTGCTTGCCCACCCCCACCACACCTCCGAGGTCGCTGCTTGCTTTTTCTTTTGTTTAATTTACATTACCGCTTCTCACACTTTATCTCCCTGTGCTGTCTCTCCTCACCGCTAACCCCTCCCACAACACTACTTGCCCAACCCCACCAACCCTCAGACATTGCCGCTTTTTAAAAATTTAATTTAAATTAGTACAATTATATAGTCCGAGCACTGGGGAGATTATTGATTTGACCAGATTTACAGGATGTTGAGCAGCCACCGAGGGTTAGACACGAATCCTCGGCTTCCGAGTCGGTAGCTCTGACCACTGCGCCATGTGGAATCATCAAACACAGTTGTGTCATTTAAAAGATTTTTTAAATGGTGTACATTTTATGTATTACAAACAATGGTTTTAAGCTGTGCTCAAAATTAAGAACCCGTACTTGATTCTACATTTTTAAAACAGTTTGAATCATGTTCTAAAAAAAGACTCCCATTACCCGAAAAGGACCTCTGCCTATTTTAGCGCAGTAGGTTGCTTATTTTTGCTAAGTTTGTTTATTCTTTTGTTAAATTTACATTACCGCTTCTCACACTTAATCTCCTTGTGCCGTCTCTGCCCACCCTCTCACCCTTCCCACAACACTGCTTACTCGCCCCCACCACCCCTCCGAGATCTTCGCTTTTTTTTGTTTAATTTAAATTAGTAGAATTATATAGCACGGACACAGGGGAGCTTAAATGATTAGCCCAGATACATAGGATGTTGAGCCGAGGCTTGAACACAGATCCCGACTTCCCAATTTGGCAGCTCTGACTGCTACCCCACGTGGAATCATCAAACATAATTGAGTAGTTTAAAAGATTTTAAAAATGGTGCACATGTTATATATAACAAACAACGGTTTTGAGCTGTGCTCATAATTAAGAACCCATACTCGCATTACTCGAAAAGGACCTATGCCTACTATAGCACGGTAGGTTGCTTAATTTTCCTATGTTCGTTCACCACTTAATTTCAATGTTGCTGTGACAGTCCGTCTTCTCTTTCCAGAAAATGTTCTATTACTGTAGTATAGCCCCCTTGCAGTTGTCTCTCTAATTTACGCGTGCATGCCACGGTTTTTGCCGACATTTGAAGCAGTTTACTGCAAGGCGTGTTTTAAAAATTTAGTGCACATATGTGCCATAAATTTCAACATCTGGCTTACAATCTGGGTTAACCCTGGCACCAAAATGCACACTTTTAAAATCATCAGCGTGTCTGCAACACATTGGCAAGATTTTAAACATTTTTCTAAGAAACTGCTACTTTCTTTTCCAGGCATCAAATTACTTTCACTCATACCCTATTTCCCATTTTCATGTTCTCCAAGGCCACATGGTCTTATGAATAGCAATAGTGCTAAGCATATATGATCACTCCACTGTAAATAGAAAAAGAAAGTAAAAAATGTTGTCATTTTCAACGCCAAGAGCTCTTAGCTTTCAAAAATGCGAGACCAATAGCATTGCAAGTGCTTGTTTTTAATTGAAAACAGGAGTTCTGAGGAGAATGGCATTCGAGCTGTGGAGTTGATGAGAGCCCCAGAGGCAGCCAGTGCTTTTGCTAGGTAGTAGGAGTGCTCAGTGCACAGACGTTTATGTACTAAGCATGCCAGTTTTTATGTCGTGAACTGGGAGCCAGCCAAGAAAGTAGAGAACATGAGAGATGTGATCAAAGCAGCCAATCCCCAACGCCAGACCTACTGCTACTTGCAGAGAGCCTACGATTGGGGCAAGGCAATTTTAGGGATACTGGCGGGAACGGCATTCTCATACTACATTCTGTAAAGTGTCAACACCTGGATCACATCCTTAAAGTCCTGGTGCAGAAGCAACGGTTTAAAACGTCGAGTAGGTGTCCTGATATCACCAATTTTCTGTGAACTTGCTTTTGCATGTTAAGTCTCTTGGCTTCGGTCTAAATACTGCAGACCACCAGGCCAAGAGATTTAACCACACACTACTGCCTTGCTAAGTCAGGCTATTACAGGAGAAGCTGTTTATGGTTTACAAGGAACTTTATTTTCAGGAGCACATTCTAGACGCGTTCTTGTGCCCAAAGTAAATCAGAGATTATGAACAAAGAAGCTAGTGTATTAAGACGTTTGGTCATTTTGGTGTCTCCTTTCTAGGAGTACAAGCCTCTGAAAGCCTCCCCCAGCTGTTGGCGAGTCAAGTGGTGGATGGCAGTCAGTAGGCACATGCTTCTGCCTCTGTAGGGGGATGCAAGAACGGAATTGGTCCTCCTAATGGCTGCTGCCTGCTTTCATTATAGAGATAGCAAATGGCTTCAACTCCCACACAATAGTGGCAGGTGGAAAAACTGTGACTTTCCTGACTGCATTGTTTAGAGGTTACATGAAAAATCAGGTCTGCAAGAGTGTCTCGAAATTCTGGCCCAAGACACGCCAGGGGAAATGTTGACTGCACTCTGGGTCCTCAATGGAACACTGGAAAGATTGCGGACAACCACACGTTACTGTGATCAGGAACACATTTACCCTTTCCATAAAAAAAATGTCAGGGAATGCATGAAGGTAGACGTCCGAGATCCCCCTGGGAGAGGGGATCGTCCACAGTCATTAGAATGTAATCTTCTTGAAAAGCATTAGCGCATATATAATCTCCTCGGAGTCAAATAGCTGGGTCTCTGGAAGTTCACAGTGAGGTGCATACTTCGATAGAACTGATTTGATCGATTTGTCATTTGCATGGAGGTTTCAACTGTGCTTGATACACGAAGGCGCTATCCTTCAGTTAACCCTTCATATGCCAACACAAAAATCACACTAACAATTAGATGCATGCAGGTTGCAGGCATTACCATCTTTCTTGTGCGTTTAAATAAAAGAAATGAAATCGTGGCATACTTCAAGTTGTTTTTAAATATTTTTATAATGCACCAACGGCCAAAGAAATGCTAACAAGCTAATGCAACGTGTTCCACTGTAATACAACAAAGTGGAGAGAGACACTGCAACACCAATGGCTTCTGAAATGCTCGATGTGCTGGATAAACGGAAGAGGAAACCTTTGCAGCATTCAGAGCAGCTCATCGATCCAGTACAAATAACAGCTCCATTAGCAATCATGACAGGCAGTTTCTATTCTTAGCCCACGCTCTCATGCCTACTTTGTGGGGCATCAAGCCAGGGACAAAAGTGTCTGTAGCAATACATTCGGGAATTGGGTTGTTTTTATGTGCCTTGAGAAGGGACTTTGCCTTCACAAAACCACAATCTGAATCTGACGAACTGCAATGAAACTAAATCGCACTCAGTTAGAGGCAGCCTGAAGTTTTTAATACCAGAGAATATACTTCAAGCAAGTAAGTGGCTTGCACACAGCACCGTTGCATTTTATGTTCTCTTTCGCCTTAAACCCGGACAGGTCACAAGATGTATTCAAAACTCTCCCTCAATACTGCTGAACTGGAAGACGCGACCAGGAGCTCCGGTTTGGTTCATTGCTGTTTAAACGGTGGTTAAGACATCCATGGCTTCTCATGAGCCACAAAGCACCGCCCTCTGTTGAGAGGGAGTAAAAGGCACGAGCCGTGGTTCTCTAAAGGAGACTCTTCAGAATGGGGAGTTTACATCCTCTCCAGAGCCAAAACGTAGCATCCCTCTCAACATGGTCCATAAAGGAGAGCAACTGATGTCACGCCTGACGCTCCGGAGGGCCTTGCATTAGGCTCGTAAACCAGCTGGATTATGGAAACTGCTCCACCCCGGAGTCTATTTTACTGTCAAGTCTGCACTGTCAAGGAGAAGAATTTCATGGCTCCTTCGGAGTGTTTGTGACCACTAAGAGCTCAGCAGTCCAGAAGAATTTAACATGTTGATCTGAATTAGAAGCCCCCATGCCATTTCTATAGCGAAAATGATCACCTGCTATGGAGAGTGGTGTCTTTATTAACAGATACGGCCACTTAATCGTAGGCAACGGTGTCAGTAAAGGCATGGGCGCCAGACCTTGAGCAGAGTGCTTTCAGTAGTGTCAGCAGCGATAGAGATTGTCCCTTCATCCTGAAGAGCAGTACCTGCATTGATGATCATAAGCACTGACTCCTGAGGAGTAGGGCATGTCATCTTGCGAGTTGGCTACTATGCCATCTGAGTTAGAAGACCACATACTCCCTTTTACTCCGACAGACCTTTAATTCCACTGGACATTTAACCGGTGGGCTAGAGACCTTGAAGGGCAGTTTTGAAAACCAGGGCCACTCCTGGTGTGCCTGTCACTTTCGTCAGCCCCTTACACCCCCCACCAGTAGTTGCATCATGCGTGGGGAAGATTCAAGATAACGATAGGGAGGGGAAAGAAGAGAGAAAGCGGCTAGGGAGGTAGAAGAAAGAGACAATGGATGGATGGAAAGAGATTGCATGAGAAGACAAAAGAAGCGGTGCTCTTTTGAGCATTTTTGCAGGGCAGCTTTTGGTTCACCTGTCTGGTCCTTCATGCTGCAGGTAATGCAAGCCATTCACAATGAAAAAGAGGTAACTTACTGTCGAAGAAGCTTTGCAGAAGGCACACGTCTGCAATTAGAAATTTTTTATTCAAGGTACCCAAATCTTTTGAGTCTTCAGTAATATTATCAGGTGTTATCTTATGGCTGCCAGGCAAATGTGGAAGGAAAAAATTGCAGATGTTGAAGCACGGCATAAATGGGGTGAGTCTGGGGGCAATTAAGCGTAGGTGACAAGGGAGCCAGTGCTCATAAACTTGCTGGTACAACAATCCAACTAAAAGTTCCTGTTTTGGTGGCCTCCCTAATAGAATAATCCTATTTGGGGGATGCCCGTTCAGCCACCCGGATTTTGCTTCCTGTTACGGGGGACCAGGACTCCAAGACCCAGCCTGCCCAGCGGCTTGCACGCTGCCACCGTCAGACTTGGTGCGCCAGGGGGCGCTTAAAAATCACACAGCGATCCCACAGCGCGGACACCCATTCAGCCGCCTGGATTTTGCTTCCTGTTGCCAGGGAGCCAGGACTCCCAAGATCCAGCCTCTCCTCTAAAAGGCGTCATCACCTCCATAGACTTTGATGGGTTCCAGCACCACCATCATATTCCTGTTTCCTTCCTCCTTCCTTCTCTGTCCCCTCCTCTTTCCTCAACCTTTCATATGCAGGTCTTTTTTCACCTCTGTCAATTGTTTTTTCCTTTTCTGTGCCTCTCCACCTCTTCCAGTCTTCCTCAGGTTGCTCCTCGTCCACACCAAACGCACATGTAGTTTCATAGTTTCGTTCGTCTTACCTCCCTTTACTTTTTGAAATTGCACCCCCCCACCCGACGTCTGAAATCATACTTTCCTCCTTGTTTCTTACACTCTTTCGAAACTCACTGCTGCCTCTCCTACACCGCTCTCTCCCATAAAACCCCTCATGACATTTCTCAATGTGGAATCTCTTTTTACTCATCATCAATTTCCGTTTACTTTACATTCCTACTGTGTTGTGAAACCCCAAACTCACACTGACATCACATGTCCATGTCGAGCATGCATGTGTGGTGCATGCATGGCACATGTATGGTAGTAGGTCTCTGTGCTGTGTGAATCTGAGACCTGGGGTCCATTTCGGATTCCCTGATTTACGGCGGCCAAGGTGGAAGATGATGTTAGTTTCTCCCAGCAAGTGGAAATGTACTTCCTGCGGCTCGATCCAGACAAAGAAGTGGAGGCAGGGCTACTCTTAGAAGCTCAATAAGGACCTTGCTAACAAGGGACTACTGGTTATCTCTTCCTGCGCACTGACACTTGGTAAATGGTAGGGGAGAGTTGTGAGGCTGCAGTTTTTTTTCAAGATGCGGAGGTTTCTAGATAGGACTTGTCCTTTTGCCTGTTTTGATTACTAATAGAGGAAGGTTAATAACAGAGAGGTGCAGAGATGTCAAACTTAATTGCACTGCTGTCTAGGACACTCCTGCTTGGAGCCAGCCACATTGCTACCTGCTGGGAGAATCATCACTTCACTCAAAGGCTGTCTGGAGAGCAGCCTGAAATGACATTTTAACGAGAATCAACCCTAACCAGTTCAGAGGCCTTGGGGAACAAGTTACTTACCTTCGGTAACGATGTATCTGTAAGAAACATTAGTTAGTTAGATTCCTCACCTTAGAATATCCCCAGGCGTCAGACTGGATCCGGAAGATTTTTCGTCAGCAATACCCCTTGCGCGTCGCTAGGCGTCGTCTGCGGCTCCGCGTCCGTCGTCGGCGTCGTGCGCCGGAATGACGTCGTCGGAGTACTTAGACGCCGCCCTCGCGCGCTGACGTCAGTTCTTGTACATAGCTTTCTGCGCCAGGAACGCAGAGCCATGCAAAGACCGACACTGGTGCCAAAAATAAAATCTAGGGGCCTGAAAAGGATAACCTTAACCCTAGATGTCAGTTCGCAGAACGGGGAGGATGGGTGGGTCGGTGAGGAATCTAACTAACTAATGTTTCTTACAGATACATCGTTACCGAAGGTAAGTAACTTGTTCATCTGAAAGAAACACGTTAGTTAGATTCCTCACCTTAGAATAGATACCCAAGCAATACCATCCCCGGTGGTGGGTCTGCGAACCAAGATCACACCAGAAAGTCCTGGAGGACAGAACGGCCAAAGAAGCCACCCCTCCGGACTTGGCTGTCAAGGCAATAATGCCTGGCAAACGTGTGGAGCGAAGCCCACGTTGCCGCCTGACAGATGTCCTGCAAAGGGACACCCCGTCCCAAAGCAGTAGTAGCCGCTGTGGCCCGAGTAGAATGGGCGTGCAGCCCAACAGGAGGGTCCTTTTTTGCCCAGGAGTAACACATTTTGATGCACAAAACGACCCACCGAGAGATGGTCCGTTTGTGCACAGCTTTCCCCTTCTTAGCACCCACGTATCCAACGAAAAGTTGGTCGTCCACCCGGAACTGCTTTGTGCGGTCCAAATAAAAGGAGAGCGCACGTTTTGGGTCCAGACGGTGGAGCCTCTCTTCCTCTTTGGAAGGATGCGGAGGCGGAAAGAAGGTGGGCAAGGTGACAGACTGCCCAAGATGAAATGGAGTCACCACTTTCGGAAGAAAGGAGGGACGAGGCCGAAGGACAACCTTGTCCGGATGAACAGAGAGAAAAGGAGGCTTTGAAGATAAAGCCTGGAGCTCACTCACCCGTCTAGCCGAGGTGATGGCTACCAGAAAAGCAGTCTTAAGAGTCAGAAGACGAAGAGGACAATTGTGAAGAGGCTCAAAGGGAGCGCACATCAGGAATGTCAAGACAAGATTCAAGTCCCACTGAGGCATTACAAAAGGGACAGGAGGGAACGTGTGAGTAATGCCTTTTAGAAAGCGTGTAACTACAGGGGACTTGAAAAGAGAAGGCTGATCAGGAAGCCGCAAGAAGGCAGAGATGGCATCAAGATAACCTTTCAGGGTGCCCAGGGCAGAGCCCTGCCGGGCCAAAGAAAGAAGAAACAGTAGAACCTCAGAAAGAGGGGCGGAAAGGGGATCCACAGCCTTTGCTGTGCACCATGCCACAAATTTGTTCCACCGGCAGGCGTATACCGTCTTTGTGGAGGGACGCCTGGCTGCCAGAAGGATATCACAGACTTCAGGAGGCAAGTCAAATGGCATCAACTGCCGCCGCTCAATCTCCACGCATGGAGGTGGAGGCTGGACAGGTTCGGGTGGAGGACCGTCCCCTGCTGCTGCGACAGAAGATCCTCCCGAAGGGGCAGACGTATCGGAGGATCGGTCAACATACTGAGTAGCTCGGGATACCAGTACCTTCGTTACCAATCCGGAGCCACCAAGATGACTTGGGCCCGGTCGTGCCTGATCTTCTTCAGCACTCTGGGCAGAAGTGGTATAGGCGGAAAGGCGTACAACAGACCGCAACTCCACTCGTGACGAAAAGCGTCGCCGAGCGAGTGCCGCCTTGGAAATTCCAACGCGCAGAACTGCTGACATTGCGCGTTCTCTTCGGTGGCGAATAGATCTAACCAAGGCTCTCCCCACTGCTGAAAGAGACCTTGCGCCACTTCGGAGTTCAGACGCCATTCGTGATCCATCATGCACCGGCGGCTGAGTTCGTCTGCTCTGGCGTTCAGAGAGCCCGCCAGATGTTGAACCACTAGGGTGACGCCCTGGTGTTCCAGCCACGCCCAGAGGCGCAGAGCCTCCTGACAAAGGGTCCACGACCCCACCCCGCCCTGTTTGTTGCAATACCACATGGCGGTGGTGTTGTCCGTGAACACCTGCACGACACTGCCCCTGACAGAGGGAAGGAAGGCTTTCAGTGCAAGCCGGATCACTCTCAACTCCAACAGGTTGATGTGGAGACGAGACTCCGCCGGAGACCAGAGGCCTCTGATCTCCGCCTCTCCCATATGGCCACCCCATCCCAGGAGGGACGCATCCGTCACTACGACATGCTCCGGTTGGGGAAGGGAGAGGCTTCTGCCCATGACCCAATCGCGGTCCGTGAGCCACCACTGCAACTGCTGTGCAGTGCCCTCCGAGATCAAGACATGGTCGGACAGGTTGCCGTGATGCTGGGCCCACTGAAACTTCAGGTCCCACTGCAGAGCCCGCATGCGCCGCCTGGCGTGATGCACTAGTAGGATGCAGGAGGCCATCAGCCCCAGAAGCCGCAACACTAGCCTGACCGAAACCCAGGATAGAGGCCGAAAGATGGGAATCAGGGCCTGAATATCCCGGACCCGCTGTTCCGGTGGATAGACCCAGAACTGCGCCGAATCGAGAACTGCTCCGATGAAGAGGAGCTTCTGAGAGGGACTCAAGTGTGACTTCGGCACGTTGATGGAAAATCCCAGCAAATGCAGGAGATTCGCCGTAGTCTGGAGGTGGGAGACGACTGTCTGGGGCGAGCCTGCCTTCAACAACCAGTCGTCGAGATAGGGGAAGACTGGAACCCCTGATCTGCACAGATGAGCTGCGACCACCGCCATCACTTTCGTGAACACCCGAGGGGCACTGGTGAGGCCGAAGGGGAGCACGGTAAACTGAAAGTGCTCTTGGCCCACCGTGAACCACAGGTAACGCCGGTGGGCCGGCAGGACGGGGATGTGGAAATATGCGTCCTGCAAGTCCAACGCTACCATCCAGTCTCCAGGGTCTAGGGCAGCTAGAACCTGAGCCAAAGTTAACATTTTGAACCTTTCCTTCCGGAGGAAGGCATTGACGTTCCGGAGGTCCAAGATAGGGCGCAGGCCCCCTTTGCCCTTCTTGGGCACCAGAAAGTAGTGGGAATAACAACCACGACCTACTTCTGGGCTCGGAACGCGCTCGACGGCCCCCTTGGCCAAGAGGGCCGAAACTTCCTCGTGGAGAAGATTCAAATGATCCCCCGAGATACGGTGGTGCTGCGGTGGCATGGCTGTAGGAGTCGTCTCGAAGGGGAGGGAGTAGCCCCTTCGGACGATTTGCAGCACCCACCTGTCCGATGTGATGGACCGCCAGTGGAACAGGTGATGGCGAATTCTGCCGCCCACTGGCGTGGAATGGGCCTGAAAGCTCGGACTAGGAAGGCTTTGAGGCGGATGCTGCCGGGGTGGATGTGGGCTGACCTCGTCGTCCTCCAGAACCGCCTCGGCGGAAACCACGTCCGTGACCGCGCGCAGGTTGGTTCTGCGGCTGGTGGCTAGGCGTACGCGAGGAGGCACCCCTTCCTTGGCCACGAAAGGGGCGAAAAACGGAAGTTTGCGACCGCGGGGCCGAGAGGCCCAAGGACTTGGCCGTAGCCCGGGAGTCCTTAAAGCGATTCAGCGCACTGTCCGCTTTCTCGCCAAAAAGGCGAGTGCCATCAAAGGGCATGTCCATGAGAGTGCTCTGGACATCGCCCGAAAATGACGTGGACCGCAGCCAGGCGTGACGTCTCAGCGCCACTGTGGTAGAAATTGCCCTACCCAGCGAGTCCGTGGTGTCAAGCCCACATCGGATAGCATGTCGTGCTGCATCCCTCACATCGGCCAGAGCCTGGGTAAGTCGTGTCCGGACCTCCTCCGGACACAGGGGCAGCACGTCCTCCACCGCATCCCACAGAGTGTGGAATAACGGTCCAAGAGACAGGCGGTGTTCAAAGACCACAGGCCCAAACTAAGGGAAGAGAACAGCTTCTTGCCAAACTGTTCCAGTCTCTTGGAATCCCGGTCCGGCGGAGCGGTCGGGAAGGAGGATTGGGAGGTAGAGGCCTGGATAACTAGGCTCTCGGGGGTAGGGTGTTGGGACAGAAAACTGGGGTCGCCCGGAGCTGGGCGGTGGCGCCTGGCGACGTTCCTGTCCACAGGAGGAACTGTGGAGGGCTTGGACCAGGTGCCCTGCAGAACGTCAATGAGGGCCTCATTGAATTGCAGCAGAGGCTCAGTGGAGCTTGCTGCAGACTGAAGCACCTCAGTGAGGACGTTAGTCCTCACAGCCACGGCAGGTAGCTCGAGCCCAAGGGCTGCGGCCGCCTTGCGCAGGACCACAGAGAAAGCAGCGCCCTCCTCCGAAGCCACAGTCGGAGGAGAGACGAATCCAGTGTCCGGAGAGGTATCCAGGCCACTGGCCTCCCCCAGTTCATCTGCCCAGTCCTGTGACATTTGAGCCTGAGCGGCCATAGGATCCTCGGATCCCTCCCAGTTGTCCCCATCATCCGATTCCTGGTAAACAGGAGGAAGGAACGGAGCCGGGCGGTAGACATAATGTGTCTCTAGCGGCGCCGAACGCGGCGTCCATCGACACCGTAGCGGCGCCGGGCCCGGAGCGGGACTGAACTGGGGCTCGACAACGAGCGGAGTCGGTGTCGGCGTCGGGGGTGATACCGGTGTCGACGCCGGCGGAGGAGGCGTGACGAGGTCAACCGGCGTCGGCGGGGACTCGGGAACGGGTCCCTCGGGTGCTTGCGGCGTCGAGGCCGGAGCCGTCGACGGCGCTGGGGCCGGAGCCGCCGGCATGCAAGGCAGCCCTGTTGGGTCCGCGGGGCCCGAAGGCGCGCCAGCGGGCGTCGACGGCGGAGCCAGGCTCCTCATGGCCGAGAGGAAGGCACTGACCTCCGCCGGCGTCGCGTCAGTCCCAGGGACCGGCGGGTATGGGGACTTGCGCGGCGCCTGCGGCTCCGCCGGAGCCGCGGGGGTGGAACCACCCTGACCCTCGGCCGAGTCGTGCGACCGGCGAGGGGAGTCCGAAGAGCGGTGTCGCCTCTTGGACTTCTTGGAATGCTTCGACTTACCCGAAGACTTGGATCCCGACGACCGATGGTGACGTTGGCTGCGGCTCCGCGACCGATCCTTGGACCTCCTCCTGGACCGGGATCGAGAGGCTCGCGGGGCCGAGTGGCGAATCTCGAGAAGCTTACGGGACCGCTCCAGTCTAGCCTTCGAGGTCAGGGCCTTGCAGTCCGAACACGACTCCGCGTCGTGGTCGAGGCCCAAGCAGTAAAGGCACTGGCGGTGATGGTCCGTAACCGACATCAGGCGGTTACAGTCAGCACAGGCTTTAAAACCAGGCATCCTACCGGCACCGGAGTCGAGACAGGATCAAAAAGGATCGAAAAAGTTAGTCAAAAAGTGACTAAAGGGGTAGCTCTCCCGGATCTGCGCTTACTGGCGCGGAAAAAAGAAGAACTGACGTCAGCGCGCGAGGGCGGCGTCTAAGTACTCCGACGACGTCATTCCGGCGCACGACGCCGACGACGGACGCGGAGCCGCAGACGACGCCTAGCGACGCGCAAGGGGTATTGCTGACGAAAAATCTTCCGGATCCAGTCCGACGCCTGGGGATATTCTAAAGTGAGGAATCTAACTAACGTGTTTCTTTCAGATCAATAGATCCAAATACACTGCCTGGAAAAATGTGCATTAAAGTGGAATTTGAATCACCCCACTTAGTACCAGCCCCAATTTGTTGTTGACCAAGGAAGGGAGTGCTTTCTAGAGTACTCAAACAACTGCTGTTTAACTGGGGATGTTGTGTGCTTGACAACCAGATCCAATAGGTAAAGAGACATAATCTGTGAAATCTGCACTTTTTGCTGGCGATGCTGAGGTCTGCCTGACGTGACTGAAAACTGCCTGCAGATAGAGGGAAGGAGAGTGCCTGGCCCTGCAGGAGGAGAGACTGTCCAGGAGTAGAAGACCAGCATGTTCCCTGGGGTGAGGAGCACAAGGAAAAAGCAGTTTCTTCATAAGTTCATGAAGACAGGAGTAATAAGTGCCATGAAGAAACCCCATCCCCAGTTGTCCTTTTTGAACTTTACCTGTAAACGGCATTGATGATTTTAACTGAACAACTACCCATGTCGCCCAGCAGATTGCTGCAGGCTCGAAGGCGGGTGCAGCTGCTGCACTTACCAAAGGGGCATGTTTCAGCATAGCAAAAAGCCCCTACTGGCCCGAGGCTGCTGTTGCCAGAGGACACCATTGCAAGAGCAGTCATTGTGCGCAAGCCCGCCCCACCAGTACCTAATCTTTGCCCTAAACCTGTATTGTGTTGGGGACTACAGATACAGGATCTCGTTCACAGTAGTAGGAGGTAGGGCAATACCAGGAAGTAGGTGTAGCAGCTCACTGTGTATTGCAAAGTAGTTGGTTAAAGTACTTTCTTTTTTTCATAATAGATAAGAACTGGACTAGATATAAAATTATTGTGTCTGCTGATTGCCTGTTAAGTCCTGAGCTCTTACCCTTTAATAACTCCCTGAGAAGCGTGTGACTACTCGCCATCGGTACCTTGGGAGTCAAGAACTGAAAGGGTTGCATTTGGCCCAGTTTGTGGAGCCATAGTAGGACGGATGCCAAGACCTCAATGGGCAATGACCTGAACCACAACGGTAGGTGGTCAGTCACTCATTTCTGCTATATCCTCGAATGAGGTTCGACACCATCTATATTGAATACATTTATGTGAAGTCACAGTGGTGTACTCAATGGGCTTTAACATCTAAAGAGACAGCTATGGGCTGATGTGCAACTTCCTCTGTGTGGCAGACTTAAAATCCCTCACTCAATTCCGAATCTCGCCAAAAAGGTATTAAAGCAACAACACTGTTGAAGATGCTAATATTTCCATGTTTTCAAAAATCAGCCCGATTTATCTCAAATGCCAGCTCTGATGACTGCATAACGCCCACTGTTAAAACTTTACTTTGGAACTTGCTTAAACACTTTGTCAATTACAGGGATGCGTCTTATTCCATATATTATTTTCCAAAGTTGCTATCCTTTGAATTGTGTTGAAGATAACATATACCAAGACTTCAATCACTTACAGAGTTTTTAAGTTGTCCACCGGAGGAAGACAAAGCGTAACCGTTATTAGAGTGTAATTTCAAGCGGGATGATGCGAGACAATTTATTATCCAACTGTTCACAGAGGCTTTTCCGGAGCTGTCCCAGTGGGATTGGGGGATAGAGATTCAGAGAGCCCACCGATTCCCTATCCATAGAAAACAGCAAGTTACCCGCTTAGGATCGGAGCCTGTATATCCTCGTGCCATCTTGATTTCAATCAACAACTTTTTAGCGAGGGAAGCTGTATACGATCTGGCGCGCCCAAACTGCAAGAGACTGGCCAAAGGGATTCAGTTCTTTGTTAGACCAGATTTTTCTCATGAAACAGTGTCTCGCAGATGGCACCTTCGCCAATTAATACCTATGTTTCAAGCGAAGGGTGCACAGGTGTTCTTAATGAACCCCGCCAAACTTAAGGTTGTGGTTCAGGGTCAAAATAGTATTTTTTTTTTTTCAGAAGTATTGGCTAAGGAATATTTGCAACAGTTGGCGCCTCCGCAATGAGTTGAAGATAACAACGTGCTCTAAGGTGGCAAATTGTGCTTAAGTTATAGTCTTTGTTTTTTCTGGGCATGGGGAACCGCGGGTGAGTGTTTCCAGCTCCCCATCACCAGGACCAAGGTCCTATTGTCTCATTATTGGGTGGGTGTGGGGGGAGGTTGGATGGTGGGGTGGGGGGGGCTTAGTAGTAGGGGGGAGGAAGAAATGGGTTGAGGGTGGGAGGGGAGGGAGAAAAGGAAAAAATATGTTCCACAACTGCTTGACATTTTTTTGTGTTTTTTTGTTTGATGCATTCATGATTATATTTACTAAAGGGCTCCTAGACTTTGAATTTAATGGCTAATTTGAATTTAAAAATTGTAACTTATAATGTTTGTGGCCTCAATAATTATGAGAAACGAAGGAAGATGCAAATGGAATTGAAACTTATCAACCCTGACATTGTGTGTATTCAGGAAACACATATTTCGTGGTCAGTACGCCAGAAGTTAGACGACTTGGGGTATGTTACTCTGGTCGCCTCTCAGCAATCAGATACAACGCGGGGGGTGGCCATTCTGGCTCGCCCCTCCTTAGTCAAAACTGAGCGTTTTTTGGCAGATATACATTGCCGATGGGCTATTCTTGACTGTTTAATTGGAGATATGCGGTTTACCCTCTGCACTATATACGGATCTAATCTTGATGAAGCAAATGTTTTTGATTTTTTAAATGGTGAGCTTGCTTTATGGCCTTCACCAGTTGTGTGTTGTGGCGATCTTAATATCCATTTGGATAGCGATTGGGCAGGCCCCTCTTCCTGGTTATACAGGGGTCGTAAACCTAAGGTCTTTCAGGCTTTAAAAAATCTGATGGCTGATCATGGCCTGGTTGATGGGTGGAATTTTTTATACCCACAAACACCTGGCTACACTTTCTTCTCTTCACCTCATACTAAGCTATTTCGGCTGGATTACTTTATTATTCCTGCTGCCTGGGCCTCCTGTAGCCAAATTCAAATCTACCCTAGACTTCTATCTGACCATGCCCCGATGACTATCTCCTTTTCCAATGTGGCTATTATAAGATATAGTAAGACTTTCACCTTTGATAGGAAGATGTTGCTTGATATCTATTTTGTGAACTATATGAAAAAGTGGATCCCAGAATTTTTCCATCTTAACCGTGGTTCAGCTGAACCCGCGGTAGTCTGGGATTCCTTTAAGGCTTGTTTTAGAGGTGAGGTCCTTAGTTTTGCTTTACACGCTCAAAGATTGCGTAAACAAAATTTGATGCAGCTATTTACTCATTTACGGAATGCTGAATTAGATCTTATAGCTCAATTACAGGCAGCTGTTGAGCCTAAGGATAGCCTTGATAGACTAACTCGTTGTAAAGCTAAGATTAATCTTGTATGGGCCCAAGAGATTTCGCTCAAATATCACCTTTATAGGAAACAGCTGTACGAGTTTGGGGAATCTACAGGGAGATGCTTAGCTCAACGGATTCGGGCAAAAAAACAAATGTCTAAAATTAATTCTATCTATAACGATCAACAGGTATTAGTCCATGAACCCGTGGCTATTATGAAAGTTTTTCATCAATTTTACTCTGATTTGTATAGCCAGCCGGATGCTGGTGATTTTCCACCTGACTTTGGGCTACCAGCGCTAGAATGGGATAGGCTTGATCCTGCCGTGGCAGAAAGATTGGATCTCCCATTTTCTGTCGAAGAAATTGAGAGTGCACTGTTTAAATTGCCTTCGGGTAAGGCGGCCGGTCCGGACTCTCTTCCATCAGAGATCTATAAGACCTTCTTTCAAGAACTCCGTGAGGATTTATTGAATACTTTCCAAGCAGCTAGATTGGGATCTCCACCCCAGTCATGGGATGCTGCCCATATAGTTATATTTCCGAAGAAGGGGAAACCTCCCGATCAACCAGGGTCATATCGCCCGATATCGCTGGTTAATTGCGACGGTAAACTATACGCTAATTTGTTAGCTAATCGTATGGCCCTGCTTGTTGCTGGTTTGGTATCACCACAGCAGCACGGTTTTGTGCCAGGGCGGGGGACGGTCCATCACATTAATAGGGTCGTTGCACTTCTCGACGTCGCGCAGGCTGACTCCAGATTTCTGGGTCTTGTCCTGCTCGACGCCGAGAAGGCTTTTGACCGTGTGTCCTGGAATTTCCTATGGGAGGTTATGGTACGCTTAGGATTTAATCCAGGTTTTCTTCGGGCTCTTCAGATTTTTTACCAGTCCCCTACTGCAAGGATATGCGCTATGGGTCTTAAATCGGAGGAGGTTCAGATTAGTAGAGGGACCCGGCAAGGCTGTCCTTGTTCCCCTATTCTTTTTGCTTTTTATATTAATCCCTTCATTAAAATGCTCGATCTTGATTCACAAATCTCCCCCTTCATAGCTCAAGGTACGAAGTACAGCGTTCTCGCTTACGCGGATGATATTGCTGTCATTACGTCTGACTTAAATACTGCTCTACCCACCATAGAACAACGAGCGGAATGTTTTGGCAAATATTCTGGGTATAAACTCAATAAAGCCAAGACACAATGTTTGTGTACGGACCAAACCCTAGTTTTTGACAGTAGGATCGTGGAAGAAGTGGTTTACTTGGGCATTAAGATCAGGCCTAATTTGGAGGAATAGATGAGCGTTAATTGGATTGATATATTGGATAAAACTAAACATGCACTGGAGTCATGGCAGAGTCTTCACCTAACTCTGGTTGGCAGAGCTAATCTACTCAAAATGATCATATTACCTAGAGTACTCTACTTTTTTCGTGCTGTTCCCCTTTTGATTCCTGGGTGTCAAATTCGCCAATTACAATCAGTTTGTGAAAAATATCTTTGGGCTCCAGGAAAAATTCGCAGAGCTTCACGTTTTATGACACTGCCATTTGTCCGAGGTGGATGGGGAGTTCCGGATTTTGCCCTTTATCAGATTTCATGCTTACTTTTAAGGATGCGTATTCTCTTGACTGGAGAGGAAATGTCCAATATGGCAGAAACACCTTCAATTTTTCAAATTACGCTTGGTTCGATTGCAAAAAAATGTTTGATTTCCAATATTGATGGTAGTTACTACAAGCGTACCCGGTTTAAAACTATTATTTCTGCTTTCAATGTGTGGAAATCTGTTAGGAAAATGTGTAATATACCCAAATTTATGATATACAGTCCACTTAGGGCACCTTATTTATTACCTTCTATTTTTGGCGATTCAGTTGCACGATGCTGGTATTTTAAAGGTATCACATGCCTCGGTGATATTGTCTCTGCTGAGGGTGTTTTTCTTCCTTTTGACACACTTAGACAGCAATTTGATTTATCTAATAATCAATTTTTTTTTATATCTACAGATCCGTGATTTTCTTTATAAATGTACCACGTCGCTGTCTTCAATTCGTATTATTGATTTAATCAGATCGCAATCATCTATTGGAACTATTTATAAAGAGCTTATAGCACATCGCACAGATGATATTGATAAAACTAATGAGAAATGGTCATGTCGGCTTCCATCTATATCTATTAACATTCAAGAATCCATTAAAGTGGCCCATATGGTTCTTTACTCTGCGTCATTAAAAGCCCAATTATATAAAACTATTTTTAATTTATACCGCACCCCGGCGGTGATGATGAAATGGGGTAGCTCTTCCCTATATTCTAACTCGGGTGAATGTTTTCGTTGTAAAGCCTGTAAAGCCGATGTAGTACATGTGTTTTATGCTTGTCCTTCTTTAACACCTTTTTTTAATCAAATTTCAAATTTTGTGGGTTATGTGCTTGGTAAATCTGTTCTATTGTCATCGAATCTAATCCTATTGGGTATTGGAGAGGAAGCCACCGTTTTTTTCTTTTTATTATAGCAGCCACGATTCATTTGTCAATGGCCACAGCATGGTTGCAACCACAAGCACCGAGTTTTGATATATGGCGATCTAAGTTATTTAATTTGTATAACCTTGAAATTAGTATGTATATGTTGAAAAAATCACGTAAGAGACGATTTGGCCTTACTATTTGGCGCCCGTTAAAAGATTATTTTGATGAGTAAATAACTATGATTAGTTTTGTTACAATGATAGTTATGTGTAATTTCAGACTTCCTTAATTTTAGGAACACATGAAAAACTTTTATTTAGTAAAATAATACATGTAGTATTCCTCTGCCGCTGTTCATTAAATACATTTGTTTGTAGACAGACTCGAACTTGAAAATCAGGCGCTATATTGCAACTTAAAAATTGTCAAAACAAAGACAAAAGATACAATTAAATACTAAATATTTAACAAGTCAATCTTTTCATCCTTACAAAGTGAATTATGGAACATTTGTTTGTACAAGTCCCTAAATTGCGGAGAGCTACTCCAAATACCTTAAAATAGAAGAGGGCTAGATATTAGCATTACAAAAAGTCAGCAAATATAGTGACTACACAAATCAATTCCCAAACATAGAATTAAATAAATGGGCGTACAACATGAACTAAACGAAACAGGCCTTGTGGACCACTGCTAAAAACTACCAAGGAGCGTGTGAACCAATTTCCAATGGAGATATAATAATTAATAGAATACGGTTGCTATTGGGAGTTTGTAATGTACAATATAGAACCATCAGTGCTACTACTGCAACGTGACAGCACAGCACGTTTGGTGTGGCAAAAGATGATATCTTCTAGTAGTATCATTTGCACCATAAACGTTAAGATAGGATTTGTTACCTCACAACCCTTGGAAATTTTTGCAATTTCTCTGCTAACCCTCTGGGGTGAGAATCGACACCCCACGTTAAAGAAGGATGCAGCAACAACCACACTTCCTTGATGCAACTGCAGAGAAATTGAGCTGACCAACCTTCATAGTGGAATGGAAAGGAAAGTGAATTATAAACAATGCTGAGAAGTATTACTGTGGTTTTGAAGTTACATTGAGTGTATCAAAAGACAATATCATAAATGCCAATAAAACAGAAATTTAAAAATCATAAGTAAAAAAAAACAACGCTGAGAAGATACAAGTCAAGAGACCACATTCCCTTGTTTCTACAAGAACTGTCCAACTCATATGTACAAAGACCAGGAGTGGTGAGTCCAGAGGCAGGCTAAGAGAATCATGTCTTTCTTTATCCACAAAGCAACTACATGTCAACTTGATATCAGTTTAGGCTAGGGGTCTTCAAACTGTGGGGCGCGATCCCCAGGGGGGCCGTGGAGTGATGCAAAGGGGGTCGCGCCTTCCCAGTCACACTTCTGCCCAGGCCCAAGGGCTTCAGCCCCCCCCCCCCCACACTTCCCCCCCCTGTCCTGTGTCCCAGCCCGGGCTGCTGCAGTGAAACTTGAGCTGCTGAGGGCTCAGCTGCGCAGTGTCTGGAGTCTCATCTCCGGCACCCCCCGTGTTTTTCAGAGGTCTTTAAAGACCATTTGCATTTTTACATGCCTTTGCAAACTGGTTACAGAGGCTTAGGTTTTATTCCTGGTTCCAGTACACCCTGGGTCCCCACTCAGCCTATTCCTTACATTTGTATTTTACATTTCCTGCTGTAGTGTGAGAATGCATTTCATGGAAAGGAATACAAAGTAGGCTTGCCAAAAGAAAAATGCCTGCCGTGTTTTGTTTAACCCCTTCAGCGCGGCGCGGATTTCCGCGCCACGCTGAAGGTTCTGAGCGCGGGCGGGGCCATGACGGAACGGTTCCGTCATAAGCACAGCCCAACCGACGTGCATGACGGAACCAATCCGTCATGCGCGTCGAAGGGGTTAAAGAGCCTGCAAAGATCTCCTCTTGGTACTAAATAGACTTAGAAATAAAAAAGTGTGTATGCATTCTTATGTGACTTTTCTGTCTTTTTTCTCTTTAATTATCAGTCATGGCTCATTGAGTCAGCCCTAGAACACAATTAAAAGTGCTTTCTATTTATATTTGCTGTCGGAAGTATGCACAGATAAGTGCTGAAATTACTGCTTTAGGTGACTGCTTTTTTTTTGTACCGACTGGGCTATCAAAATAATCTGCTGGCAACCCTAACCATAGGACTGGAAGTTTGTTGCAGGATCAGCACATTATTTATTTCCTTCACCCTCGATCCCCGATTAATGCGGCAATAGTTTAACTTAGATCTTAAACTCTACGCCGCCATCAAGAACATGCTGAGTTACTTCACGGGTCTGGGGTTGCACCTTGCATTCAAACAACTCATTCCTCATTCTCGCCCTTCATTTTCACGCTCACCCTGCACTCACAGCGATCACAATGCACTCATACTGATCACCATGCACTCGCACCATTCACCCGCTCACCCTGCACTCACAGTGATCACTCTGCACTCACAATGCACTTGTGCTGCTCACCCTATACCTCAACTTGCAGTCACACGTGTACACTACTCATCCTGCACTCATGTGATACTTTGCTCACCTGTCCCCCTCACTACTCAATATGCAACTCACTCAAACAAGCCCATTAGTAATCATACATTCATTCATCCCATTCTGAACTTGCATCCGCACCCAAATTCATACGCCACCTCACTCACCCTGCAGTCACTCCTCTTGTCCTACTCTCACACTGTTGCATCGCTCACCGTGCACTCACATGGGCACTCTTGTCACCCACACAGTGCAGAGGGTTAATGTGCCTGCTACAAAGAATATGTACCATGCAGATCCCAGAAATGAGTGTGAGTAAACTATGAGTAGTGCTATAAAAAATGAAATGTTGGTCAGAAAGGTGCTATAGAGAGATGCGTTGCATTTTTTGTGAGCGGCAGTGAAGGAATTCATGGAGAAGGAGGAAACGGGGGTGGGGCATCAAAAAAGACTGATGCACAGGGTGCAACCAGCGTGAGGACCAGCCCTGACTGGGAGTGTTAGCCCCCCCCCCTCTGAAGTTCTGGTCTAGTGGCTCCCCTGCTTCTGCCTATTATTATTTACATTTGTAGAGCTCTACTGTTACAAAAAGATGTCCTGGGGCTAATAACCATCTACTGCCTGAAGGCAAATGAGAAACACACAGAAGAGATAAATGTGAGAGATGAGGGCAGTGAAAAGACAGATTGGCAAGAGGTGATTAAAGGTGAAGTGAGAGGTTGAATGGTGAGAATTCAGAAGTTGTAAAAAAGGGGTGAAAGAAAATGGCCTGCAAAGTGAGAGGGATCCGGGGTTAGGAGAGGAGAGAGGGATGGAAGGGAGGGGGTGAGAGGAAAGCTGCATGGGTAAACTGCTTAACTGTACAAAACCGCCAGGGTTTTAAGGGACCCCTGCTTCTCCCGGTCAGGGTCAGGTGAGCTTCTAATGTGGCAGCACGTATTGCTGCAGAGTGGAAGGCCCTTAACAAAGGTTGACTTTAAATCTTTCTGATGATAATTGCTGTATTTTGGTTATAAATGGGTACTGATTGGGTGAAATATTTCCTCAGTGTTACTGTGTGTAACATATGTCAAAATAATGAAGCAATGCTATCCCAAAATACGCTGCATCACATAACCTCATTTACATTTTCATCCCACGCAATTTAGTCAACAGGTTTAGACATTTTTGTCAGGAGGGGGTCCTTACGCCTCAAAATGTTGACAGGGGGGTCTCGGCATCCAAAAGTTTGAAGACCTCTGGTTTAGGCCTTTGAGATAAGAGATGATCCAACTCTGAGCACACCACTGTGCGATATAATTGAATGGCAGCTCATACACACGAAATGAGCTCCATCAGGTAAGGATTGTAAGATGTTTTCCAACTTTAAATTTTACATTTAATAAGTGACTACACAGATTAAATAACTTGAAAAATGAAGATATTAGTTATCCGAGTTATGGAAGTGGAAACACGTTTGTAGAGACTGAAATCAGACAGGTAAGAGTCCAAACAAACAACACAAAGCAATAACAATATTAATATTTTATTTTTTAGGCGAAAGACCTGAGGATCAGGGTTTTTTAAATAATGAAAAGTCAAACAGAGGGAGAATACAAATAAAAAAAACGTTTTGCAGTGAAACTCTAAACAACTAAAAAGAAGCTCCCCAAACATGCAAAAACTTACCAACAAAAAAAGTACAGCATGAATGCAGGAGACTCTCCGTCCATAAGCGGCATATTTCACTCTCTGTGAGGACTTCAACTCCATAACAGGCCTGATATTCAACCTTAGGAAGGATAAATGTGGGCATAAACTGCAGAGAGAAAATAAAAAGTCGGAAAATAAGAAGGGTAATTTATGATATAGTGATAGCATTTGTTTGTTAATTTTTACTGTATAATTAACACAAATGCATGCAATCTAATTAAAATGAAATAAGCACATAAAATTGAACAGGTCACTTTGAAAGTGGAGATGCCGACCCTACATATCAGTGACATTATGCCCAATCTCAACCACAATCTCTGAAAGCAATCAACTATAAACAGTATCAACCTTAAAAAGTCGTTTCATAATTGACCTTCATAGGCCTCACTTTTTCACAGATATTTTGTTGACAACTGTTTTAATGCCAAATCCGGGAACTTTACAAATGTACTGCTATGCTGTAAATTCCACCGCCCCCCACGACGCCCAGTCACTTCCCTACAGGTTTTTATATTCTTTCCTAATCATAAGGTTTTTTAACATTTCCTTTGCACCAGCAATGCCTAGCGAGAGCATATATTGTGATCCAATCATTCTTCCATGTAGCCACGCAGACTACAGAACTTTGTTCCACCACAAAATGTCCCAGGGCCTCCTAATATCTGCTACGGGAATAGAGAAATGAGATTAATTTCAGATACAGAATATAGATGAAAGGTATTGTCAGTCAGAGGTGGACCCTGATTCGTACAGTGGTGCTTTATACTCGCTATATTCCTTTATATGTGAATCTACGTAATACATAGAAAATTTAAATGATTAATTTTCCTTTAATACTCATTTAAAAACGTTTATAAACATGTGTCATCCGAAGATGACCTTACTCCAAGTAGGTCTACAGTTTATCTTAGATAATTGGTTTAAGGCCCTTCTAGCCAATCCTATTATGGACATTTCTTTCCATATTAGCCCTTCTATATAGGTCCTAGTCAATAGCAAGAAGTCGATGACAACATTTCAGAAACTGTGCCTTAATAGGAAGTAACTGGCGAGACACACCAAATTCCAAACAGAACATCAATCCAGACACCCATATAGCAACACCTAGGACATCTATTGATGCAGCTGCTATTTAAACTCTCCAATGTTCGTTTTAGAAAAGTCATTTATTTTATTGTACTTTCCTAGGTCCTCTACCGACCTTTGCAGGGGTAGTTTAGAATGATCAAACAGGATCGTATAATCCACATATTGTAAAATGCCTATCTTACTCTGGGTTATCTCCAGTGGGAATCCTCACTCTTTCGTTAAAATAGGCCCATCATTGAATTGACCTCTGGAGACACAAACCCTGCTCTTGTAGGTGTCTTCGTGCAACTGCAGGTACGACCTGGCTGATATAAATTTGCACTGAGGAGCGACCAGGGGAAAAGCCCTGGAAGCGAAGGTCCACATCCCAATGCTATACTGAGCCACCGAAGAAGGCACACTAAAAAAATCGGCCAGGAGCTTTTTTCCAGCTTACACTAAAGGCCAAAGCACTGCCCAAAGCTGGAATCTGCTGAGAAGGCAGCCACATGGGATGCCATGGCTCTGATCAAGTGACATTTGCTAGACAATCTGCAAGCATTCAAAATGGATCTGAGGCATGGGATTAAGGCAGATCTGGCGAAGTTGCTGGCAGATCTCCGATCAGACATCAGCGAACAAATACCTACCCTGCACTGCAATGGAGACTCAGCTGGGACAAGAATCGTAGAGACAAAGAATAAAATACACTGCCTGATGGAGGGCGGAGACCACCTTTCAGCAAAACTACATGCCTCACAAACCCAAGCAGAAATCACCACTCAAGAACTTGAAGACCTGCAAAACTGTACCGGGAGAGATAACCTAAGGATCTAGGATTTACAAGAAAGGAGTGGAGGGCACCAGCTTGGACCTCTTCGTCAAAGGCCTTTTTGATGCCCTGCTACCAGATGATCAAATAGACAAACTCAGCAGAGTCCACAGGGTGGGACAACTCCGCACAGTAGAGTCTCGAAGTCCGTGAGACATTTTAGCAATGTTTCATGACTATCATATGAAACAGAAAGACCTATTAATAGACAGAGACCAACGGAGTGTTAAATTTGGGGACTTGGACTGCACACTCTTTCGGGATATAGCCCCAGCTACTTTAGAGAGGAGATGAGAATTTAGGCCATTTACTGACAGGCTACAAAATGGATAAAATCTGATACTGGGGGCTCTACCTGTTTGGCACTGCTTTCAATTATCACAACAAGCCCTTTGAATTTCATGTGCCAGGGAAGGGGTGGCAGTGGTGTAAGTATGTATCAAAAGATAGTCATGGGGGTATCCTCTGAGGTGGAGCCCAACCAAGCACCACAATATTGATTTACACTGTTCGCTTTGTTTGATTTTGTTGTCACTGTTCTACTATGTTGGGGGTTAAAGTTTAGACTGCCTGAGGTTCTATTCTATCCAGGGCTGAGCCTCTGGAACCTCATAAATCAGCCACATATTTCTACAACCATCAGACAACTCCCCCTAGAACTCACTTGGTGTGGCACGGAGGGGGGAAGGGGGAGCTGTGTCAGCTAGCACCCTTAGCTAGATGTCCCAATATGGTTAACGTTTTGTTATGTATGGTTAAGAGCCCAAAAACCGTGAACAAGAAGCTGGGCATCTATAATCATGTTAATGATGAGCGTATGGACATACAGGCACATGCATCATCATAGGGTTTTGCGATTCCTTAATAGCGATTATTAAGGAATCGCAATTAAGGAATAGCAAAACCCTATGCATGTAGGAATCGCTAAAGAAATAGCGAGTCCCACAAATTCCTTAATTGCGACTAGCAAATAGCGAGTCGCAATTAAGGAATGTCTTCCCATTCATTCCTATGGGCCTCCGGGCCCATAGGAATGAATTGGAGATTGCGGGAGCAATTTGCGAGTACCAGTAGGTACTCGCAATTTGCTCCCGCAATTTCGATGGTGCAAGGGTGTCAAAATGACACCCTATTGCACCCATGTATGTTCACTCTGCACAAATGTTGCATACACACATGCTCTAAGGGCATGTGTGGGCAACATGAAACTTAGAAAAATGCAAATAAGTGCATTTTTCTAAGTTTTCGCAAATTACCATGAGGTCCAGCCTCATGGTAATTTGCTCACGCTAATAGCGAAATCGCTATTTTTTCAACTGTAATGCATTGCATTTAAGGAATCTCAATTAGGGATTCCTTAAATGCAATCGCTATTTAAGAAATCACAATAATTTGCTATTTCTTAAATTGCGAGTGGCAAGTTGTTTCATGCATCGCTATTTTTGCGATCGCAAACGGCCGATTTTTGCGATTCGCGCCGTTTGCGATCGCAAATAGCTTTGATGCATGTGCCTGATAGTGGCTATTGACGAAACCATCCATAAGAAGTCAGAAGAGACAACATTCTGCAAAAAAATAACTATTCACGCTCCTATTAATCCTCGCCCACCTTAAAACACAATGGAGTGGCAATGTTTCGCAGTACTTCCCTGCCCTTTTCAGTAATTCTCACCAATCAGGATAAAAAGGGAAGGATGGTAATGATAAACAATTTACCAGAGTGGAGGAATCTCACAATAGCAGCATTCTATGCCCCAAATACAGGACAAGATGACTTCCTATGCTTCCTTTTCTCTAGCATGGCAGACTTTACTGAGGGAAACTTTGGCACAGGCGTATTCGCCGTCGCTACTTCATTGACCACAATTCCTTGGGGGTAACTCGCTGGTAGGACGAGCAGAGTGCGGCCAATCGGATTTTTTGTATTAAGGCTCCCTTGAGCCGGTTGGGCTGACGAGCCCTGGACCAGCACCTGCGCGCCAATAGTGGTACTTTACCTGAGAATACTTTTTTGGCAGTCTACGCGGCAACCCCACACACATACCTACTCCCTGCTGACGAGAGGCAACTACCTCGAAACACGTGTCCAGGGATGGCTAACGCGACACTTACTTTCACTTAAAACTTTGGCACAGGCGTATTCACCGTCACCACTTCATTGACCACAATTCCTTGGGGTAACTCGCTGGTAGGACGAGCAGAGTGCGGCCAATCTGATTTTTTGATAAAAAGGGAAGGATGGTAATGATAAATAATTTACCAGAGTGGAGGAATCTCACAATAGCAGCAACCTATGCCCCAAATACAGGCCAAGATGACTTCCTATGCTTCCTTTTCTCTAGCATGGCAGACTTTACTGAGGGAAACTTGATAGTTATGGGAGACTTTAACGAGATCTGGGATCCACATGCAGACAGGACAGGGCCATCAGCAATTGCTACTGGGTGCTTCTCCAAGAAATTAAAGCACCTCATTGAAGACCTCGGGCTCTGGGATATATGGCGAGAAGAATAACTTACTTACCTTTGGGAATGCCTTGTCTGGTACAGACAGGATCTAGCCGCAGTTTCTTTATCTTAGACGTATTCCCAGGTGCCAGACTGGAGCCGGAACCTTTTGTACAGCAGTATCTCTGCGTGTCGGTAGAGGTCGTTTAAAGACTCCGTAGCGACATTGTCCTCCAGATGTGACATCGATGGAGTCCATATAAGCCGCCCCTTAACGCCAGTTTCTACTGTTACTATTTTTCATGCCAACAACACGGAGCAACTATAGAAAATGCCTATGGAAACAGTGTTCCAAAAAAGAGACATCTTTGCGTTAAACAATTACAAAGACCTGAAGAAGGGCATACAAATGTCACACAGGGATCTTGTAGGTAACAGGACCTACAGTTCACAAAGAGTGGAGGATGGGTGGGTAGTTAAGGAATCTGCGGCTAGATCCCATCTCTATCAGATAAGGCGTTACAGAAGGTTAGCAACTTATTCATCTGATCTGACATCTAGCCGCAGACTCCTCATCTTAGAATTAGATACCCAAGCAACCCCATCCTTGGAGGCGGGTCTGCAAACTGAACTGAGAAATAGATCCCTCAATAGGACTAGTCAGTGCACAATGAGAAAAAGCAACCAGACTGTCTAAAGAATTACAGGTGAAGCCAGGAAGATGCTCCACTAGAATGACTGTGACAAGCTTGCATGAGAAACATTACTCACAACAGAGAAATAAGAAAGTGTTAGAAGAAAACACTTTATTGAAACAATAATACTATGTAGGCCTGCCAAAGATAATAAACCCATGACTGAACAAGACTAAAGAACCAAGGACATCAGCCCATACCAATGAATTAGAGTTCCAGCTCTTTGTCCTGGAAACCAGAACGTGATCTAGCCCCACCCTGTGACACAAAGGAAAGGGAATCTCAGAGCACATCTACGATAGTCGATAGAGCAAAAGAGAGCCATCCCTGCAATACTGGACAACAGCACTGTAAGAAGAACAACAACAACATTTGGTAGAGACCCCTCTCAGAAGGAGAAAACCCTCCTAGAGAAAAGACAACCCTCTGGGACATGGCACATCGACACCCAGAGGAGAATGGTAAAAATTAAATGCATAAGCAACAGCCAACTCAAGGTCGAACTAGAGTCTCAAGAGAAGTGCAGGGACAAAAGCAGAACCGTACGGCCTATGGAAGTAGTTCCGCCTAACCATACTTGCGGTATATGAGTTAATATGTATGCACACCTATTGATATATATATATATATACACACACACATACAATATATATTATCTACTGGCGGACGCCAGTAGATAGTTATAGTTAGGACCGTGTTTCCATAGGAAATCCGCAACATTCTATTTGGAATAACTTTGGCGCCGGTCGACGAATCCTCGCGAAATTTTCAAAACTAATGGGGCGCTACGCTCCGCTCCTACCCTGAAAGTCTCGGAGGGATTCATCAAGCGGGGGCTGAGAAAAAAGGGGGGTCCCAAAACGCGTTTTCCCCATGCATTTTTCCATAGGACCTTTAGACACAGCTACAGCCCGAACGGCTGAACAGAATTACTTGTAATTTGGCAGAGAGGTAGTCCTCAGGTCAAGGAAGTGCCTTTTGTAGGTCTGGTGTAAATCTGTTCAGTAGGTCCTGAGAAAATAGCATTTAAATCAATATATATATCTGTAAGCGCGCTCCGTGCGCTTACCGTAAGCTTACCGTACGCGTACGGTGCCGTGCGCGAGCTCAATTCTGATTGGTGGTTACATGACTGTAAACATTCGAATCGGTCGAAATCAGGAAGTGTCGGCCGCCATTTTCTGTCTCTCGCACTGAGAAACAAAGGTGGGGAACGTGAAACGGGGGCAACGAAGAGAGTTGCAGACCCCCTAGTGTTTGTCAGGGGGTCCAAGAAGGACCCAAAAGTACGAAAAATAAATTTTATAATTTTTAAAAAAAATCGCGGGTTACGCGTACGGTAAGCTTACCGTACGCGCACGGCAAAAAAAAAAAAAAAAAAAAATAAAGAAGTAACAATCACATTTATTAAATAAATTAAAGGACCCACAAGGGAGAAAAAAACAAATGTTACTGCGTAAAAAAAGGCGAGGCGCGCACGGCATGGACTGCGCAACGTGGGCGCTCGGTGCGCGAAGCGCACCGAGCGCGCAGGGTGTGCGCATAGTGAAAAACCAGAAAAAAAAATAAATACATAACTTAGCATTTAAAAAACCTTGCAAATTCACTGAAAAAACCATAGGTTTCACACACGTTATAGTTAGGAATTATCATTTACAAAACCTTGAAAATTCACTTAAAAAACCATAGGTTTCACACATGTTATAGTTAGCTGTACATTTCACTCGTAAAAAAACCAATGAAATTCCACGTTATAGTTAGATCAGGTAACTATAACTTGCGCGACCGCAATCCACAATGTGTAATTTCAGATGTCATCATTGATGTCATGAGTGATGTCACTGACCATGTCATGAGTGATGTACTATGTGACGTCATCAGCAGTTTATTGTGGGCGCGCAAGTTATAGTTACCTGATCTAACTATAACGTGGAATTTCATTGGTTTTTTACGAGTGAAATGTACAGCTAACTATAACATGTGTGAAACCTATGGTTTTTTAAGTGAATTTGCAAGGTTTTGTAAATGATAATTCCTAACTATAACGTGTGTGAAACCTATGGTTTTTTCAGTGAATATATATATATATATATGACAAAGGAGTTGTACTCCGAAACGCGTCGAGTGACTGGCCAAACTTTGATTAAATAAACACGCTGTGATAAGGAGCAAGTGGCTGTGGCATCGTTTTTCTGGAACGAGTGAAGCACGATTGGTTGGGGGATATATATATATATATATATTACCTACTGGCGGTCGCCAGTAGGTAGTTATAGTTAGGATCCTGTTTCCATAGGAAAACCGCAACATTCTATTTGGAATAACTTTGGCGCCGGTCGACGAATCCTCGAGAAAATAGGTGGGGCGCTACGCTCCGCTCCTACCCTGAAAGTCTCGGGGGGATTCGTCAAGCGGGGGCTGAGAAAAAAGGGGGGTCCCAAAACGCGTTTTCCCATGCATTTTTCCATAGGACCTTTAGACACAGCTACAGCCCGAACGGCTGAACAGAGTTACTTGAAATTTGGCAGAGAGGTAGTCCTCAGGTCAAGGAAGTGCCTTTTGTAGGTCTGGTGTAAATCTGTTCAGTAGTTCCTGAGAAAATAGCATTTAAATCAATATATATATCTGTGGCAGCTTACGGTGCGCTTACGGTAAGCTTACCGTAAGCTTACGGTGCCGTGCGCGAGCGCGAATCTGATTGGCTGTTAGATCTTAGTAAACATTCGAATCGGTCGAAACCAGGAAGTTGCGGCTGCCATTTTCTCTCTCGCACTCTGAGAGGGGTTTGAAAAACAAAGGCCAAAAACATGTAAAGGGGCTGTTTAGACAGCTCCTAAGCACCTAGCCATGTTGAGGGAGTCCCCAAAGATCCCCCAAGGCCAAAAAGGGAATTTTTATTTTTTCGAAAATTTCGCCGATTACGCTAAAAAAATATAAAAAAAAAAAATATCTATACTCTCCCTACCCCGTATGCAAATGGTGCCCGTTGGGCACCATTCGTTCATGGCATATAAATTATCGTAAAAAATAAAATATTACCTTTCACAACGAAGCGCATCATATGTCCTCCATGTGCGCACGGTGCGCGAAGCGCATCGTGCGTACATGGCCCATCTAGCGTAACGTGGGCACGCGGTGCGCGTAGCGCACCGCGTGCCCATCGTGCGTGCACGGCACTAACTGCGTAAAGTGGGCGCGCGGTGCGCGAAGCGCACCGCGTGCTCATTGTGCGCGCACGGTGTGCGAAGCGCACCGTGCGCGCACGGAACGAACAGCGTTAAGTGGGCGCGCACGCCACGAATGGCGTAAAGTAACTTAGCATTTAAAAAACCGTACAAATTCACTGAAAAAACCATAGGTTTCACACACGTTATAGTTAGGAATTAGCATTTAAAAAACCTTGCAAATTCAGTGAAAAAACCATAGGTTTCACACATGTTATAGTTAGCTGGACATTTTACTGATAAAAAACCAATGAAATTCCACGTTATAGTTAGTGCAGGCAACTATAACTCACGCGACCGCAATCCTCTGCTGATGACATATGTGTCTTTATGAAAAAAAAATATTTGTAATATATGTATAGCTAAAATTTAATGGAAGAAGACATGGGCAAATAAGTGTCTAAATACAGTATTAGCATCAGCAGAGGATTGCGGTCGCGTGAGTTATAGTTGCCTGCACTAACTATAACGTGGAATTTCATTGGTTTTTTATCAGTAAAATGTCCAGCTAACTATAACATGTGTGAAACCTATGGTTTTTTCACTGAATATATATATATATATATATATATATATATATATCACATATATATATATATATATATTATCTACTGGCGGTCGCCAGTAGATAGTTATAGTTAGGACCGTGTTTCCATAGGAAATCCGCAACATTCTATTTGGAATAACTTTGGCGCCGGTTGACGAATACTCGCGAAATTTTCAAAATAGGTGGGGCGCTCCGCTCCTACCCTGAAAGTCTCGGGGGATTCGTCAAGCGGGGGCTGAGAAAAAAGGGGGGTCCCAAAACACGTTTTCCCCATGCAATTTTCCATAGGGACCTTTAGTCCAAGGTACAGCCCGAACGGCTGAACAGAATTACTTGAAATTTGGCAGAGAGGTAGTCCTCAGCTCAGGGATGTGCCTTTTGCAGGTATGGTGTCAATCTGTTCAGTAGTTCCTGAGAAAATCAAAAGTAAAATCATATATATATGTGGGCGGAGCCTAACCACACATCTCATCCTGAGATCTGATTGGTTGTCAGCACTTCATCCAAGAAGTGTTGGCAGCCATCTTGGGACCAATATACATGATAGCACCTCATTAAAAAGCATTGCAGTTAATAGAAGGTTTTAAGACTTTAGTTACATTATAAATCATTTGTTGATGGTACCATACTCATTTTAGGAATTGTGGTATGTTCTAAGGTGATTTCACCATGTGAAAAAGCCTTCTGCTGGGATATCATGATTGAGAGAAAAATATTTTCTCATGCTTTTCCCACATAGGTTTGGAAGGTGATCTATAAGCTAAACTGAGAGCTTATTTTCTGTAAATTCACATTATCTTTCTCAGTCATGTGAGAATGAAGTCTGACATTCTCAGTAAAACATGTACATCCAACAAGGGCAGAGACTGTCAGTTGATTCCTTTGTGTTCTACTGCAGCTTCCCAGAGTGTTCCAAAGAACAACTAGAGCGCTAACAGTCCTACTTATGATATACGTATGGCACACCTGAAGCCATCTTGCTTGGATTAAAGTGGTAACTCTTAAAACATTTAATTTAAAAAGGGACAACATGAGGGGGTTCATTATTCCATAAAAAGTATGATTGGTGCTGCAGAAAGAAAAATGAGGGCACATTTTGAGTGACTTCTCAAATGCTCTTCTATTTCATTAAAAAATTCTGACATGCAGACTGAAACATGCACTTTCAATACCAGCAGCAGTTTTCCCTGGTGAGCAGTAGCTTTACTACAGTGATCTAATGAGCAAAAAGAGTGCTAACAGTCTGAATTTATGGCAAATGTGTGACACATCTGAACGCCTTTTTGATGGAATCAAAGTAAAAAACTGAAAGTATTTCCTACTGAGGAGACTGCAGTAAATGAGGAAATTAGGAAACTTCATAACAAATAAGTCTCCCAAGATGGCCACCAGAGACAAAAGAGCCCAAATGTAGCCCAAATATCACCCAGATGTAGCCCAAGTATAGCCCAAAGACAGAATGTCCCAGAGTGTTCTTAAAAACAACTAGAGCACTTACTGTCTTCATTATGACAAAAGTATGGCACACCTGAAGCCATCTTGATTGGAATAAACTGGTAACACTTAAAACATTTAATTTAAAAAGGAACACAATGAGGGGGTTCATTTTGCCATAGAAATTATGATTAATGCTGAAGAAAGAAAATGAGGGCACATTTTGAGTGACTTCTCAAATCCTCTTCTATTTCATTAAAAAATTCTGACATGCAGACTGAAACATGCACTTTTAATACCAGGAGCAGACTTCCATGGTGAACAGTAGTTTTACTACAGTGATCTAATGAGCAACTAGAGTGCTAACATTCAGAATTTATGGCAAATGTGTGACATATCTGAATACTTTCATGATGGAATCAAAGTAAAAAACTGAAAGCATTTCCTCCTGAGGAGACTGCAGTACATGAGGAAATTAGGAAACTTCATAACAAATAAATCTCCCAAGATGGCCACCGGAGACAAAAGAGCCCAAATGTAGCCCAAAATCACCCAGATGTAGCCAAAATATAGCCCAATGACAGAAGTGTGCAAAACACTTATTATTTTGTGTTTTTGCAGTGTTATATAGTGCAGACTTGTCAGGTATTGGAGTGCTTTACATGAGCATTGGTTACATCACACAAGAACAAATTCATTTTGGTTGTAGACATGGGGAGACTAAGTGATTTGACCAGAATCACAGAATGTCGAGCTGAAGCAGAAACTCCAACCTGGTTCCCCAGTTGCAAAGTCTACAGTTCTGGAAGTAACACCACATCCTCTCCCCTAAGTGCAACATTTAATCAAGTGGTCAACTGGATAAAAAAACATAAAGATAACAAATAATTTAAAAGTGCTTTGTCGCTATTTGAAAACTCAGAAAATATGTCCTTATTTTAGTCTTTTAGAGCACTAACCATAATTTTGATGCCAATAAGACCCTCTCATATATGTAATTTCTAAAGGAAATGCTCTAGGTATTACAGTTTTGATTACATCAAGATGACGTCAGGCGTTCCACACTTTTGTAATAAATATAGAATGTTAGCAATCTAGTTGTTCATTAGGATAATGTTGAGATGCAGAGGCCAGGGGCACGGACTCTGAAAATTGAAGGCAGGTAGGAGGGTGCAAAGGCAACAATTTAATCACACTGAGCAGGCAGGAAGGGCCGTGGCAGCACAACAGACTATGGAGGGCAGTGGAAAGGGGGGCAGGGGCAACAAACCAACAATACAGGACTTGCAAGAGAGGCTGTGGCAATGTAATAGACCATTGTGGGCAGAAGGAAGAGGCAATGGTAGTACAACCATACATGCCAACAGACCCGATTCAGCCAGGAAACGTCCAATGTTTTTAAGCTCAAATGGGCTTTATTTGATCTGTCTCCTGTCTACAATCTCCTCTTTTTCAATGTAACTCAAAGGGGAAAATCAATACCCCAGTTTTTTTTCAAAATCTCCCTCTTACCAAGTTCAAAATGATCGCAAGTATGGTACATTGGATCATGGAAGGAAATGGGGTAGGGACATGGACTTGGATAACCGAGGACAGGAGGGACATGGAGAGGTGCACCAAACTGACCCTGCAGGGCAGGCATCAGGGTTTGCAGCAGCACAATACACCACACAGGGCATGCGGGACGGGAGTGCGGCACAACAATCCATAGAAAGCAAGAGGGAGGGGACAGGACCATGCACATGGACAACAGAGAACAGAGGGGCAAGAGGCAATGGTAGCTAGCTGACCATAATGGAAAGACAGGAGAGAAAGCTGCAGCATAACAGACCATAAAGGGCAGGAGAGACAGATCAGGGGCATTACAATGGAACAGACAAGCCAGTAGGGAGGGAGTAGGGGTCTGCACATGTAAACAGAGGGCTGGGGGCAAGGGGGCAGGGCAGGAGCAGCAAGATAGCCATGGAGGTCAGGCAGGATGGGCACTAGAAGCAAGACACACCATGAAGAGCAACAGTGAGACTGTGATGGCATACACACAGACCATGGAGGGAAGGTGGGAGGGGGTCAGGGGCAGCTAACTGACCACACAGGGAAGGTGGGAGGGGCCATGGCAGCACAGAAGACCATGCATGGCAAGTGGGAGGGTTAGTGGCAGCACAATGGCTATGATGGGCAAGAAGGAGGGTGCAGGGGCATGCACAAAGGACGATGGAGGATAGAAGGGAGGGTCAGGACCTGTGCACAGACAAAAAAGTTCAGGGGAAGGGGCCTCACAACAGACCGCACAGGGCAGGCAGGAGGAGCAGTTGCAGCACAACAGACCAGGGAGGGCAGAAGGGTGTGGCAGTACAATGGACCATGTAGGACAGGAGGAAGAGGATAGGGGCATAGCATGTGGACAGGCAGGGTGGAGGTGGCAGGGACAGGTTACAGTCATCTGACAATGCTAGGCAGGTGGGAGGGGAGTGGCAGCTCAACAGAACACTCAGAGTAGATAGGAGTGGCAGGTCCATGGAACATGGTGGGCAAAAATGATGGAGCAGGGGCATGCACAAAGACATCGGAGGGCAGGGGGAAGGAGATTAGGGGCAGCAAGCTAAGCACAGAGTTTAAGCAGGAGGCCAGTGATGGGGCATAGAATAGGGCAATGGAGGGCAGGAGGAGTGGACTGGTACATCATACTAAATTGAGGGCAGTGGCAGCACATCAGGCCATGCATGGCAGGAGGGAGGAGGCTAGTCCATGGATTCACACAACAGAGGATAGGGAGGAGGGGGATGGGGCAGCAAGCTAACTGTTCAGAGAAGGCGGGTATTAGGAACTTTATTGTTTTTAAAACGTGTGTCTGTGCGAACTACTTAAAATATGAACAAGTATGCAGCATAATCTCACTTTTATTCAGGAAGAAGAGGACGTTTGTGACTGTGACTCCGGGCTCACTTGGCAGAAACACCCTCTGACCCTCCACCCCTATCGCAAAATGTAATGCCCGTGAAAAGGGTAGGTGAACACAGTATTATATAGAACATAGTCCTGAGAGCACGATTGAAAATGAAAACTAGATATAGTGTATGGTATAAACTATGCACCAAAAAGTGTGATATAAGATGAACCGGGCGTGAAATATAATATGCAATACATTGTGCGCAATGAAAGATTCATTGGAGAGCGCGAGATAGCACAGGCACTAGCGCGTGCTACGCGATATGCGCCTTGGAGTGTAATATGCACAGGGCAGTGTTGTGTAACCTAGCTAGTCTCTAAAGTTGTAATATAAAATATGTGCTGGGGAGTGTAACGTTGCATATGCACTGTGACAAAGATATGGATCCCAGATTGTAATATGTATGGCATAGCACTGTGCGTTATAACATAGGCATCGAGGAAGGTACGTTAGATGGGGCAATATAACCCGTGCGAAGACAAGTGTGGCATGACATATTCACGGGGTGGTGTTACAGTTCACATGGGCTAGAGAGTGTCATAGCGTATGCACTAGCTAGTGGAATACAACACAGAGGTGTGTGGCACTCAGCAGGCAATGGTGGGTGTAACACACCATTGGGCTCTGCCAGGAGCGCACTGTGACTCTCAAGTGATGTTCGTCCCCTTTCCAGAGAGTAAAATAAAAAGTATTACACATCCGGCAGTGGATGTGTGTTTTATTAACCGTGAGGGGGGTTTCTTGCATAGTTTTGGTCGAATTTTTGTCGAATCCCCTTTAAATGGCTTGGTGTGCATGTGTATTAAATGTGCCCGTCAATAGCTACCCATGTTTGTATAAATAAACGACAAGGGTGTCTACCGGGATTAGGCACGGTAGGGCATCAGACATGTCAGAGCTTCACTAGTGGTGTAAATACGTTCCACGTGGATTCATTGTATGCATAGTCGCCTTTTAATGAATATCACGCAAATCGTCATGGTGATAGGTACGTACGGTTCGTCCAGCATGTCCTAGGTGTGTCTATAAATATATATTTTTTTAAAATAATAAAAAACAGTGGCCGGCCCTGGGGATTGGGGTCATCAGGGCCAATAAATTAGAATAAGAAGGGGAACCACACAGCCCCCCTTCTTAAAAAATTAAAATAAATAAAAGACTGGCATCGTGCCGGAGGCCACGCCCCCTCCTTGCAGCACTCTGCAAACGCGCCCCCTGGCGAGTTGTAAGTTGGGGAATTAATTCCTCTTCAATACTGAGGGTCCCTGAGGGCCAACTAGCCCAACAGGCATCTCCAGTATGTGCCAGGGAGCTGCGCTGCAGACAGGTGTTCTGAGGCCAAGCCCCTTTTTACACCTCTGTGGCGCTTACTGGAGGTACCTAGTGGTCTAGTTTGACCCTAGGGACCCTTAGGATTCAAGGGGACTTAATCTCTCAACTTAGAACAGCCACAGGGCGCGTTTACACAGTGGTGAAGGGAGGGGACGGGGCCTGAGGTGACGTGTGCAAACACGCACTATGGCACGTTTTAAATTGAGGATATAATTTCCCTTCAATACTGAGGGCCCCTGGGGGCTAACTAGCCCACCAAGTGCTTCCAGTAAGCGCCACTGAGCTGCATTGCAGAGAGGTGGTCCAGGCCGTGCCACTTTTTACACCTCTCTGCAACGCAGCTCTGTGGCACTTACTGGAGGTACCTAGTGGGCTAGTTGGACCCTAGGGACCCTCAGGATTCAAATGAACTTAATCTCCCAACTAAAAACGGACACAGGGCGTGTTTACACAGTGGTGAAGGGAGGGGACGGGGCCTGAGTTAACGTGTGCAAAAACGCCCTGTGGCCTGTTTTAAGAGGTAGTTTTAATCCCCCTGCCCTATTATATACTAGGGGCTTACAGAGGAGGTCATGCTAATCACAGGGGGACCCCAACGCATAGTGTTCCCTAGTGTATGTAAGTGTTTTCCCTGTATTCTAAGTGTCTTTTAACATAGCACTGGCTCTAGGACTGGTTAGTCAGACTCAGTTACCACCAGTATCCATCTGAAAAAGTTGAGGGTACAGGATGATTTTGCAACAAGGCTTCTTTCTGCTCTTCTTTTTGTTCTTTCTGCACGTTATCCTTCTTCCTGCACTTTTCTTCGTCTTTGAGGACTTCTGTTGCTTCTTTCTGCACTTCTTTTTTTTCTTTCTGTGCATTTTTTCTTCTTTCTTCACATGTCCTATATCTGTAGGCATAGTTAGAAATTAGCATTTAAAAAACCTTTGAAATTCACAGAAAAAACCATAGGTTTCAGGCACGTGATAGTTAGGAATTAGCATTTAAAAAACCTCAGAAATTCACTGAAAAACCATAGGTTTCAGGGGTGTTATAGTTAGCTGGACTTTTCACTTGTACAAAACCATTGAAATTCCCCCGTTATAGTTAGTTCAGCTAACTATAACTCGCGCGCCCGCAATGCACTGCTGATGACGTCACATATTACATCACTCATGACATGGTCAGTGACATCACTCATGACATCACTGATGACATCTCAAATGACATCACTGATGACATCACTGATGACATCATCCTTGTGATAGAGTGGCAGACCTCCTCTCACCCTAATATAACCTTTGATAAACACATTCAAAAATAGAGACTAAAATTTTCAAAACAATGGACATACCAATACCAGTTACAACAACCTCTTCAGTAATTCTAAGATCCACATGCACATCCACTCATTCACCAACAGTCCTATACAGTCACTCATACATGTACTCACTCATCATATGTACTCATACATCCTGTTACACAATGCCACTCATCCATAGAGTTACTCACACACATAGTCACTCATGCTAATAAACAATCAAACATACATTTACTTGCATATACAGTTATACACACACCACCACACTTACTTCTACCGGAAACTTACACATACTTAGTCTTTTAAACAATCACTTATAGAAACACATACTTATTCATACAGGAACTCTTTCAATCTCTCACTCTCACATATACTCACTTATATACACCAATAGTCACATATACTAGTTTAAAACATATGTAGTTACTCATAAAGACACTATTGAGTCAGTCATTCATTCACTAACACACCCATACACACACTCATCCACCCATACAGTCCTGCACACATGCTGTCTTCAACACATATAAACAGTGAGTCACTCATTCATGCACCTATGCACTACGCAATACCCCCCACCGAACCATGCAGACACTCAGACTGATACTCAAAAAACCAACTAATAACCTATATAGACACCCATGTAGCTACTCACCAACCCATGCAGCCACTTATACACAAAGTGAGAGACTGATACAGATATTTACATATTTCAACATTACTCAATAAGCCATGTATTCACTATGATACACTTAATCAGTCAGTTACACAATCAATTTTTCAAAAACAAATCATCCATTTAGACACTTATATACCCATTTATTCTTCCATCGACCTTGAGATATACATATATAAAACATATTTAATTTTCAGAAAAACACACATTCACTGGATGATGTCATCAGTGATGTCATTTGAGATGTCATCAGTGATGTCATGAGTGATGTCACTGACCATGTCGTCACTGACCATGTCATGAGTGATGTAATATGTGACGTCATCAGCAGTGCATTGCGGGCGCGCGAGTTAAAGTTAGCTGAACTAACTATAACGGGGGAATTTCAATGGTTTTGTACAAGTGAAAAGTCCAGCTAACTATAACACCCCTGAAACCTATGGTTTTTTCAGTGAGTATATATATAGATAGATACAAAAACCTACACAAGGCTCCCAGAAAACACCAAAAGTATTATCATACCCATCGGTGAAGCAAACCTCCCCCATTTAGCCTCGTCAAGCAAGGGGACAGACCAGTGTAGGAACAAGATACCCCCATATAATAGAGGTATCCATTGAAAAATAGATATGAAAAAACATGTATTGGTAATAGACCAAAGATGCAACAGCAACAGACTGAAAATTATAGAAATACAGATATCACCAAGCTAGAAAACCAGCAACCATAACACCATATAAGAGGAGTGAGGGAGTGGCAGGAACGCCGCCCACTCCAGAAAAACGAAGGCACCGCCCATGAGCCTACGTTACTGCCTGACAAGGCTAACAAGATGCAGATAACCAGAAATAAAAAAAAACAGCAGGTGTAAAGACATCTGCTATGAAGAGAATACAGACCACCACCAAGGTCCATTCAGAGTCGTAGTCGAAATAAAGGCCAACATAGATAATGCCCCAACAGATAACAATGTTTATCCAACAGAACATATATATCAAAGGTAGCAAGACCTGACTGACATTTCTCGATAAGAAATGAAGCATCACAGACGTGAAGGGATCAAGCCCTACGAAATGGAAACAATTTTAAAAATGGGTGACAGTGCATACAAGCACCCCAAGGATTGAGGTCATAAACAAATGTCCCACCCTGAGACACGGTGTTCACGACTAAGAAAGGAAATACAGACCCCCCCATCCCCAAAGGATGAGAAAGAAGAACAAGAAAAAATTCCTCCAATCAGACAAAATTCACAAATAAGGTGGAAATGGTATAGCAGACCTTTGAGCGATCGAATCCCTACCCCATCATATGAGGAGGTAAAAGAACCTTCAGGAAAAGGATGAGGATGGTAAAGAAGACGTCAGCCTCTTTAAAAACCAATCCTCAAAAGAATGGAACTATAACATCAAAGGGACACACATTCCGGAAGGAAACTCTTCGATGAAAATTAGCCTCAACACCAACCAAAATGAGGAGTGAGATAACGATATCTGAAGAACAGCCAGACGGTAAGAAAATACCATGTTTGCAATCAGCATTGGTAAATTAATAATGCTTATAGGAAGCAAGGAAAATAAAACATTCTAGATACAAGTAATCCTTTTAGAGATGAAACAGAGAAGAGGTGACAAAGACAGTGGCAGAGGACCAAAGAGACCTCAAGGTAGAGATGAGACCCGAAACATTGCATTAGACAGACCTTCCCTGAGTCATAACCTAATAAGGAAATCGAGAGAGCCACGGTAGGAAACCTTGCTGCCAATTCAGAGTCAAATATAAACAGCAAGAAGTGCTACGCCCCATAAAATGTCTTCGGTCCAGGCTAAAATCCTGCCCAGGCCACGGATCCTGCCCCACCTTTCCAAAGAAAGCTACATGATGGCCACAAGGGGAGGAGAAGTTAACTCACTGGTGCTCTGCGGAAGCCATCCACACTTTGTGTTCAAACACAGTACTGTAACCCCTATAGGTGATATTAAGCATACAGAAGAAAAACTTAAAATGTCCAAAAGGCATACCGTTGATAGTCCTGCAGAACAGGAAACAAGACCACAGTGCATCCGCACAACACAAATAAAATACCCACAATAGATTATGTACTCGGATAGAAACTCTAGTTCCCAGAACAAACCCGTAAGTACGCGAGTAAATAAAGTTACAAAACAACATATGTCCCAGATCACTAAAAACGTAACCTGTCACTGACTGAATAGAAAGAACAAACGTACCTGCAGCAAGCAGGAATACCTCACCGGGTATCACCCTGGAAAGGGAAGTCAGAAAGGAAAAGCCAATGGCATCGCCCTGTGAATGGCTCATATGCAAACGGGAGGTCCCCAAATAAACTATTTCAAGATTACTAGGAAAGCAGTTGGCAGATTTACGAATCTGCTCCGACCCGACTATCTGTAAATCTCTGCAAAGCAGAGTCAGCAGGTGCGCCGAATAGACAGGCGTTATCAAAAGGCATAGAAATCAAAGAGGCCTGTACCACCTCTGGAAAAAACAGAGGTGCGAAACCAGCCACAACGTTAGAGAGCGCCTAAAGAGGCCATTGGCCGACCTACAATAACCAGTGGTATCCATACCACACCGAATAATCAGTTTGGCTGCTTGTTGCCTGTCCCGCACTAACAGGGCAAGGACGTTCCGTGTCTCATGCAGAAGGGAGGGCAGCAGGTGCTCCAAGGAATGCCATAATGCTGTTTCTCAGCAGGAAAAACTGGAGGAAGGACTTCAGTAACGTAGGTCGCATCCGACGCCGATGCCCTGGCATTGTAGTGGAAAGAAGGTCGAGCAGCGCTGTCACGGACGTCAGCAGGCCGGAACTCAACGCCATTGCCGGAGTTGGAGGACCAAACCCCGACACGCAAGGTGGTAATCCAGACGGGCTGAGCACCGGCATCCAAACAGATTTAGACTCCGGCAACCAGGTAGACGCTGAGGGCGAACCAGCCGGCATGGATACAGTCCCGGTCTTGTGCACCTCCTTGGGGCCAGAGGACCTTCCTGGAGAAGGTGAAGACCAAAAGAAACTTTAGAGAGTTGTAATATTCTCTCATTTGGGTCAAAGTCGACCTGGCTACTGGGTAGGCTGGAAGGCATGGAGTAGTCTCAGGCACCGAGTCTACAGCTGAAAATTGGGATTAGACCTTTTGCAGCGAAGTCGGTAGATGTTGCGACTTTAAACGCCTGCTTATCTTACCTTTGGACATCAATGGAGAGTGACACTCCTGGGAATAGCTCCTGGATCGGACCCGCAGCCCTTCAGAGTGAAAAGGGGACCGAGGCCGATGGGACGTCTTGGAAGCCTGCGACAACTGCAATCCAACAACATCCAATGTTCCTTTAGCGACTTCGGTCGAAGACGGTGACATGAGTCGCACTCCTTGAACTCATGGTGCTCACATAAGCACCACATACAAACAGAGTAAAAGCCTGTGACCAAAATCTGTCGTCCGCAGAACACACCATTCTTGAACCCCGAGGACATATCAAAGGCACACTATTCCGTTGAACGAAATTGTCAAAGTAGGCCGAAAAAACGGCCTTAAGGAACCGCTGATGGGATCCGCGTTGTAAGTGCGGAAAAGAAGAAACTGATGTCAGCGCGTAGATATGTAGAACATGGCTATTGTGTTGTTTGTTCGGACTAGGATCGGCTGACCTGGCAATATGGGAAGGAACACTTGTAAACCCAGTCTTACGGTGCGGAGTTCCAACATATTGATGTGGAGCTTCTTCTCTGCATCTAACCAAAGGCCCCTTGTTGAAAGCTCTTGCTGCCATACGTCCATGGATGCATCCGTGGTGAGCAATAACCTTTCTGTTATTGGTAAGTAAGAGACCTGCAGTTAGGTTATCTGGAATTCTCTACCAGATCAGAGAAAGTTTCAAGCGCCTTGTGACGCAGTCCCTATCTTCCCATGAACCTTCCACTTGTTTCCATTGCGAATCCAGCCCCTGCTGAACAGGTCTCACACGAAGCCTGCAAAACAAAATGAGCCTTTACATGAGGCCATCATACCTATTAGAGACTTGTATTGCCTCACTTTGATTGCTTTCCAGCAACAGTCTTTGACAGTCTGTAACTTTCTTATCCTTTCTGCTGATTGAAAGGCTTTTCCTAACTGAGTGTTAAGTATTGCTCCCAGAAATTGGATCTTTGTTTGCGGTACCAACAAAGATTTCTCCCTGTTCAAAGTGAGACCTAATCTCCAGAAGAGACGGATGCATGCACTTGTGGATGCTTTCGCTTGGTCTCTGGATGGCGCTTTGACTAACCAGTCTCCTAGGAAAGAGAACACCCGATGACCCACTCTCCTGAGAAAAGCGGCAACTGGAGCGTGACATTTGGTGAATATTCTCGGCGGTGATTTAAGCTCAAAATGGAGCGGCTTGAACTGGTAGTGCTGCCCCACTACTGAGAATCGAAGGTACTTCCTGCGATTCCGATGTACGAGTATGTGGAAGTAAGCATCCCAAAAGTCCAGCAAGGTCAAAACAGCCACTTCCTGCATCATCAGGAGGATTTCTTGCAGAGTAAGCATTCAATATGACTGTCTCTTTATAAACCTGTTGAGCTCTGAGGGTCAGAATCGGCTTCCATTGACCAGTCTTCTTTATTAAGAATAATTTTGAATAGAAATCTTGATTCCTTTGCAACTTGGAGACAATTTTTGTTGCTCCCTTGGACGAAGCATTAGAATTTCCTTTTGCAGCTTCTTCAAATGAAGACGTTTCTGTGTTGTTGGTAAATTGGTGATTTGAGTTATGGAGTGTGTTGTGTGCGTGGAGAACCATAACAGGTGAATTTCAGTGCTTTTGCACTTTTGAATCACAACCGTAAGTTAGGTTTTCACTGCGTTTTTAAATTGAATTTCATTCTTTTTTATGATGAGCTGAATTTCCAACCCTAGCTGCATATGGCCATCAGCCATGCACATAGGGGGATGGACCAGGCCCTGCATCTCACCCGCTCTGGGCGCACAACCTCACGTTTGCCCAACCTGCTGCAGTCATCAGCCCAGGAAGCAACCTTGACCTGCAGTCAGTCCCTGTGCCCAACACGCACAGACGCCCAATGCCCCACTATGTACGCTTTTGGCTATGCCCTGCAGTGGTTGGTAGCAGGAAAGGACCTAAGGCCTGGCCCAGCCCTACGTTTACCCCCACAATGTGCAGCCAAACCCTACTGTGCTTAAGGGCTGACCCATACCGCCTGACGAGACTTTGATTTTTTGGTTGTCTTTTACACTTTTCTTTATGCATTAGCGAATCCATGGCAATCTTCTCGATTTGAGACTTGTGAGAACCTTGTGACTTGTGAATAGCCAACACATAAAATGGCAGCCAGGGTCCGTACTATCGCTCTTGGTACTGCTGACGCTGGATGCCATTTTAGATGTCAGGCATTAAACAAGTCACAAGGGAATTACGAATCTGGCAACTCCAACCATTATTTTTTAATTACAGGAATAGAGAGACCCACTCTACCCTCCACTGTTGACTGGAATCAGGGTGCACTTATCCTGACCACCCATAAATGGCCCTTTTGTTTTTATAACTGCAGGACATGTGGACTATGCCCCGAGTCCTGTAATGGCTGACGCAAGAGAAATTTTTGTCTTGTGGCAGCAATTAGATCTCTCTGTAATTGGGTTCTGAAAGGGGAGAGGCAAAAGTATAATTTTTCATCCAATCAGATCTGTCTTTTCTTTTTTTTGATTCCCAGACTTCTGAATCTCAAACGGCAGAGATATACAAAAGTGTTAACCCTCTGTTTTCATTCAGCACCTTTTTAAATCACTAATATGTCAAAAACTACTGAATGAATTGAAACCAAACCAACAAATGCAAACTTCCTGAACAAAATTCTTCTTTCATGCCAAGTTTGGTACGTTCAACGGTTTGGGCTATAGGCGTGATCAGAATTTCCCATGGAACCAAAATGGGAAAAACATTTTTCACACTGCCTTAGCCCCTCCCCGCAATGAAACTTGGCATACCAAAGCTTAGACTAAGATATAAACTGCCAATCCGTCCATGCGCTCAAAAGCTATGGGCAAATGAAAAAATGCCTGCGTCTGAACCATAAGCACACAGTGGTGACCAATACGCCAATGTGATATACAGGGTTTCTTTTTCACCAAGAGGCATACTTAAATGTCTCAGCATTTTGGCATCTCACAGGCCTATGACTAAAGTAATCTCTGACACTGCATCAGGGAACAAATTGCCTTTAGCTGGAGCACCGGGAGGTTGTATCCCGACAACAGAGAAAGATTTAAGGCTGCAAAAACAGAACTACAAAAGATACCCCCAATTTTAACTCTCAAGCACCAATCGTGGTGTATGGATTATCTGACTGCAAAATGAAGCAAAATGTGCAAGTTTGGCAGGGAGTTTGTAGCCTGGGTAGCCCTTGCGCAGGGAGCTGCACTGAATGCAGAAGAAGTTACTCTGCAGTAAGGTCTTGTAAGGTAGGCTTGGAAACAAATCCTTCAGAAGGACAGAGGTTGTAACTAACCGAGGAGCCAAATGACTCAAGAGGTTTTTATGTAGATCGCAAAAGACAGATCCAATGTATACACATATAATCAAACAAAGTCTAAGAAACAGACTAGAGAGTCACATTTGTGCAGATAAGAATCCGAATGTGTGCACTTCTGTCCTGAATGACCACTTTCCCCATTCGGCCCGATATATACTGGTGATGGCTCTACCCGTCCCAGAGGCTCGGCACAGCTCACTCTGCCTCGCTATTAGGGTGGAATCACCACAGACTGACATCCAGCCGAGAAGAATGATTCGGCACTTTGCCTTGGCAGAATGAAAAGCAGTCAATGCGGAGAGGATCCATGCAAAGTCGGACCCTTTGAGGAGCCTTTTGACCTTTGCACCGGCGCATGCACTACATTTCCCCAAACTGCAGCCGCCGTCGAGGCATTCACACGTAAACCGCCACCAAACCATATACTAATGAGTAATAATGGACTCTTCAGTTTGGATTCATCATTGCTATGGCCGGCTGAAAGAGAGAGGGTGAGCTTGTGAACAGGTAGCACCTATATAAAACGATTTAATATCCAGAAAACACAACTAACGAACAGAGGAACTTTGTCTTCAGAGGAATAGCCATTTAAAACTCATGCAGCCTCGAATGTGCCTTTAGAGGCACTATTCGAAGCGTTATTTCGTTTTATTCCGAAATCAGTACGTACATATTTATATCTCCGTAGTCATTAGACAACAAGCAAGGGTGCAAGGTATTCACTTTTACATTATCAATACATACTGAATTCATGGTACTTTGTATACAAGGAACTTTCAACGTTTTGGGGGGAAATTAGCAATGTATTCATTTTGAAGTTTTCAATAACGTACCCAGGCCGCCTTCCCCCCACGGTTACGCATATGAATGAGTCGACAGTGAAGGCCACGGAAACAGAGCACTATTCGAACCGTATTTAATAAAAGCTTCTTGGATGCATGCGGTCGATGCTTAGCCAACATTGGGGGTCGCTCGAGCTGCTGCAGACCTGCTGTTTACTGCAGTTATACGCTTTTCCAATCTTTCAGACGGGGAATAGGACAACTTTCAGGCACCCTAACAAATATTTGGTTTTTCTTTCAAAGTAGGATTTAAAATGTAGGTCGATTACGTAACCAAACGGCCAGTGATGCTGACTGCAACTGGGGAGCCGGGTTCGAGGCTGCCGTTAGCTCTCCATCCTGTGATTCTGGACAAATCACAATCTCCCCGCGCCTTAAAAAACACAAGATTCTGACCTTGTATAACGCACTCTGCTGCTCACGTTACATTCCATAATGCCACTCGGCCAAGTACGTGCTATATAAAACTAGAAACAAAAGTAGAAGCGGCCCTCATAGCTTTCAATTTTTATTAACTGCTGCCATCTTGTGGCCAATGAATTTAAGCGTTTGTAAATCCTACCGAATGAGGTAGGTAATGTGCAGGCAAACATTGGTAAGGACAAGGTATTTCACTTCGGTGACGCTCTTTCTGGATGATACTGTCTCTAACAGCAGATTCCTCACCATAGAATACTCATTTCCCAGCTGCTAGACTGGATCCGGATACGTTCATAGCAAAGCTAGGTGGCGCTGTGAGCCTAGATGCTGGTTTCGTACTGTCCCGAAAGCAAGGGACAGAGGGGAACCACATGTAAGCGCTATCCCTGTGCGCCGACATCAGCTTCTTGTTTGACTCCTTCCCAGCTCTCAGATGAGAAGGATGAAACAATTGCTGGCACCAGTCTGCAGGTTCATAACTTGGGACCTTTTAAGATATTAAACAAAAAATAACAACAACAAAAAAAGAGCTTACTCCAGAGAACAGGAAGGTGGGAGTGCTTTGCAGTTGAAGTATTCACCAGGGCACAAGTCCTAAAAAAAAAAGTGGGGGGACGCTGTCACCGGAAGTGACGTCACAACAGGAATCTCATGAAAAGAAGTGGGGGGGATGCTGTCACCGGAAGTGACGTCACAACCGGTGCCTCTTAAAGTCTCCAATTACAAATATTAGCATATCTTTGGTACACAATGCTGTCCAGCTTTTGGGCAGGGGGGACGGCGTCCACCCGGAAAAACCTGGTAAAATAAGTGGGGGGACGCCGTCCACCCGCGTGGTACCCCGACTCGAGCCCTGGTATTCACCAGAAAGAGTGCTACCAAAAGTAAGTAACTGGTTCTTCAGATGGATTCTTCTAACCACAGATTCCTCACCTTCGATTACATACCACATCCCCAAGGTGGAGGGACTTTGGAGAGGGCTCAGACCCAAAATTCCACAAGGATGAAGAGGCACAATGCTTATAGTCGGCCTTGACGGTCACAGCAGTAGTGCTTCGTAAACATACGCACCAACACCCATGTCACAACATGACAGATATCAAGGACAGGCTCTCCTCCACATAGTGGTAGGAGCCTTAGCCCAGGTGGAATAGGAGGGCGAAAACTTTTAATATTGCCCACTGCAATGCCTTGCTGGCTCAAAGACAAAACAAACCGGAGAACCAACAGTTTGGCTTAAGAAGGGTCCATCAAGTGCACTCCATACCAGACCACAAACTTGTCCCAGCACCCGGTGTAAATGGACTTCGTGGAAGGCTTCACGGCAGTGTGGATGACGTCTGCCATTTCAGCTGGCAGATCAAGCACATTTAACTCTTGCTGCTTGGAGGTGTAAATTGCACAGGTTCGGGTGAAGGACTCTGCCCTGCTGCTGAAACAGGAGATCCTCTTGAAGTGGGAGCCTGATCGGAATGCAGATGTTCATACCCAGAATTTTCGGGTGCCACAGTCTCCTGGCCCAATCTAAAGTCTCTAGAATGAATTGGGTCGGTTGTTCCTGATCTTATTCAGAATTGGTGACAGGAGTTGAGGATGGGAAGGCATACAGGAGACCTGTGTTAAATTGCAGCTGGAATATATCTCCTAGCGAGTTTCTTTGCGGAAACTCCAATGCACCAAACCTTTGACAGTATGTGTTTTTAAGGTAAGTGAAAAGACTGAGCCAGGATTCGCCCTAATGTCAGAAGATGCCTTGGGTTCTCCCCAATGTCAGAAGATGCCTTGCGCTACCTCGGGATGCAAACTTCATTTGTTATCTGCCAGACGACACTGGCTTAGTTCGTCCACCTTGGCATTCAAGGATCCAGCCCAGCAATTCACAATCAGGAAAATTCCTATATGCACCAGTCAACTTCTGAAGGCACAGAGCCTCCTGACAGGGGACTCCTAAGCCAATCCAGTAGGTGCTGAAGAAGCTCCTCCATTTCATCCCAGTGCACCCTGTCATACCGGTAAAGTAAACTGGCAGAATTGGCAATACGCCAATGTGTCGCAGACTCTGCATCAATGTGTTTACCTGCTGCATCTATTTTCCTACTTTCCCCGTCTGGAGGTGGTGCATCGCCCGTGCCCTAGGTGTTAGCATGCTTGCAGGTGGTATGGGCCGCAAGGAAGTCCGGTGGACATTGTCCTCAAATCTATACTTGGCCAGAAGGGACGCCTTATATTTCTTATCAACTCGGGGTGATAACCCAGGCTTTTCCAAGCTCCTTAAAGATGTTGAGAGCAGGGTTAAGTACTTCCTTAAGCATGGGGAGGTACTGCATGGAGTGCAGTGTAGAAGAGAGTATCTCCAGCAACAAATCATCATCCTTCATTAGCTTATGAATCTAAACATTATGGTCTTGGGCCGGATCAGTATCCCCGGGTGGCTCAATATCATAACTGTCCCACAGGTTGTGGGTCTAACAGCGTATCATGAGGAGATCCAGGACTGCCTCCTCCAAAACCAGAATGTGTTGACCTCTGTGGAGAGTGAGACAAGGGGTCAGTAAGTGGTGCAGATAAAGGAGGTGAAAGGGAACGAGGGACAAGTGCAGAAGGAGGCAAAGGAGGAATTAGGAAAAGGTGAGGTGGCGGTAGATGAAGAAGAGGAGGTGGAGAACTGGTGCCTCTGTCCCGGCACTATGGAATTTAGGTGCTGACTCTGCTGTTGTGCTGAGGTCCTCCTCAAAGGTCAGTTTCCTCTTGGAGGGAGCAGGGTCTTTATCTTTAAGGGAGGTTGAGCAAGGATCCGACCAGTCTGTGGGTGGATGAGGATTCGCTCTGCAGGGTGTTGAGCTCATCCTGAAGGCATGTGAGGATGAGATGATCTTGATCTTCAGAGGTGGAGGAGAATTACGCTTTGGCCATCAAGCGTTTCGGCCCCGAAGATTGTCTTTGGGCTGGTGGCACTGAGGTGGATTTCGGTTATGAGGTTTTAGAGTTTGTAAATGAGTTTGAGTGTGTTTTCGAAGCAGGCCCAAAAGGGTGGTTGGAGCTGAATGGCATGGCTTCAGAACATGCTTCTGCACCGGGAGCTGGGTAGATGCTGGGTCTGAAGCATGGTTATACATATCTTCTATAATGATTCTGTTGGGGAATAATTCTAAATTTCCATAGACAAACAGTTAAATTAATGCTGTGCCGATTTGTAATCACAATAAATCAAGCATTTGATCATGAAGGGGACTAAGTTTCAACCCGGTTTGATATGATATTTGGCCGGGTCTTCATCAGGACAAACAAAGGGGATACATGTACAATACATACAAGTCTTGAGGTGTGTATTGGTCACCTGTGCGTGTTATGTCATAAGGTAAATAGGAAACAACGACTTCCACAGTATTCTAACACCTTGGTGTCTTGCAGCTCTTCATTTGTGATTACAGGGATTAAGAAAATTGTGGAGGTCCTTGTACCTGGATACTTACATAGCAGTAGGATCTCAATCCCCTGGGTCCTGAACAAATAGAGGGTACCTACCTGATCCTCTTTCCCAGATGATATAACATGCCTATGGCCATTTAGTATGCAATATTTATCAACAAGCTTTTGTGGTTTTATTACTATTTAATATTTGTATTATACCACAGGACCTTAATACGCACTGTGCTGCCACAGTTCACCCTTAGGAATACCCGTATGTGATATATAATAAGTTCTGTTTGGTTACCAGGTTTCCACAGTGTGTGTATAATTGTGTCCGAAGCATGGTGATGGTGCCAACCATGGCATTCTGGCAGTGACAAACCGGAACCCTCCTGTGTGGCTTCTGGGCTCAAACCTTAACCACTCAAGGGTGATGCGTGGCCTTTGTTTGGTGCCAGGCATGTGTAGTAAGGGAATGGTTTTACTCAGAGCTGCCATCTTCAACTGCTGAGGTTGGGGAGGCAGCAGCTCATTGACCTCTGCTTTGGGGCCAAGGCTCTCTTCTGGTGAGAAGACCTGCACCTATGTGGTGGAAGTCTCTGGTTGCAGCTCAGCTTTGACGTCCCATTAGCAGAAGAGATTCGGAGTGTCGTCGCTCTGTTGATATGCCATGGAGATAGATGCAAGGCGTCGAGTTCAACGGTAGTGCATGGTCTTCTTATTATGGAATGTGAGGCAAGTAGTACAGGATGCCTCGTCATGCTCCAGAGACAGACAGATAGAGGTCTATCCATGGACACTTGGTGCAGCACTTTGGGTGGTTTCTGAATAGAGTCCTCTCCATCACAGATAAAACCTTTTTCAGACATGGAGCTGCAGAGAAGGCCATGAAGGGCCGAAGCCCTGAATGGCATACAGAGAAGTCTTGGTCGTGGAACCGAACAAGTGTGCGCAATGCTTCTAGATGAAGCCATGATTGTTGCACAGACGAGTTTAGAGGATCCAAATGGGCCCGGCAATAATACTACAAGGCACTGACCCGTGGCTTGGTGAGAACATCTATGAACCAGACAGTAGACAAAAAATCATCCAGCAATGGAACCGATGCCTATGCGCATTACCAGCAATAAGTGGAGTCACTAGATCTTGTGACTCAAAGACTTCTTTGAAGAAAAAGAAGTTGCATAAGTCCGAGCCCAACACCAGACGAAAGGAGAGTAGCTAGTATGTGTACCTACAGCTACACATGCCACAAATACACAGTTTCACAATAACCAAGATGAGTACTACATAAAGGCACTGTTAATTGCCCACAGGTGAACTTCAAAATACATAATCCAGCACTACAAGGTCATTAGGAGGGCAGGAGAAAGGCAAAAAAAAGTAGCAGATGGGAAGAAAAAAAGATCGGGATAAGAAAACGCATATGGACAAAAAGGGTTCGCACAAATCAGAAATCTAAAAACATAAGAGCATAGCAGTACTTGTACTCTTAGCCCAACAGTCCCATTTCCTTCAGCCCCCTATTATGTCTGCAGGGCACAGGCCGAGAGGCCATTGATGTTGAGTTTTAAGATGGCATCGAGGGTGTCTTCGAAGCTGATGCTGAAAGGGTGGTCAGAGACGAATGGCATGGCTTCAGTACATGCTTCGGCACCGGTGAGCTGGGTAGGTGCTGGGTCTGAAGCAAGGTTGTATATATCTTGTAGCATGGACACACAAAGCCTTCTGCCTGCAGAAACATATGGAGTTGCCTATGCGGCTGCTTTTTGTTGCACATTAAGAGGGACACTACAATGGAAAGACACTGACAGTAACTTGGCCCTTCCTTCATGTTCATGAGGATCATATGAGAAGAAGATCCCCCTAATCTTTACTGAACTCCAGTGTACAGTAGACAGTCGAAGACTCAGGTAAGATAAGGTAAGTCTCAGGGGCTTGGGTGTAAGTCTAATGATCACAATAAGAGGGATACAGCTTTTAGAGGCCTCTTTATAATTTAAGCCCTCCTAACATCCAGATATTGGAGCATCTCATAAAGGTTTCCATACAATTGTGGGAAGAAAGATATTCTCGTCATATTAAAATCTGGTAGGATCTTTGGTAGGGATGAATCAGGGCTCCTAAAATAACAAAAAGTACATTGTTGGAGTAGAGGAGGAGAGGTGTGGCTCACTAGTTAGAGGCGGCAGACCAGAAGCTGAGAATCGGCCAGGGACCAGGGTTCAATTCCCGACGCGGCAGGGTCGTGGACCAGGGTCAAAACAGACTCGATAATTCTCGCCTCGGTACCTACTCTAACCAGGAACACACTCGGCAACTCTGGGCATTAAGCTTGCCTCATCTCTACAACGGCCCCCCACAGACGACGGGGATGCCTGGTTTCACCTTGGAGATACCCAGAAAGGGACCATCTCACAGGGATAGCCAGGACGGGTTCCCCAGCGGTCTACAGCGCCGGGACGCCCCGTTGCTGGGGTAGCTGTGCGCTTTACAAGTCTACAACATTAACATTAACATTAGAGGGCTGTATCTCGCTTATTTGTCTAGCTGACATACTTGCATTAAAGAAGGCAGATCTCTAAGTCACCAGTTTGTCACTGTAGGCCATTGCCTCAAAGGTCTTTTGTTCCAAAGTATGCAAATCTCAAACAAAAAGGGGCCTCCAAACAGTAAAGCATAAATGAAGGCAAATGTCTTTTATTCAATGAACTTTGCTAAGCTGTAATGTTTGACTAGTGTAGTATACGAGAAGCAATATCCTGACATTTTGAAAATAAAATATTTGGTCTGAGATCTTTGAAGCCTCATTGTGAGCCAGATTGGCAATATGCATAAAGGTGCATTTAATTTCTCTTGAATGTTGTTGGGACGAAAAAGCCCCCCGCATGGCTCTGTGGAGTATGCACCACTGCCCTGTGGCCCTGGTACAGGAAGATTCTGGGCATGGTGACTTACAAGAACATTCATGTGTGCTGAAGGCCTGTCAAAAATGCTTCCTTCATTTTTGTTCTGCTAGATTCTGCTGCTATTTTGACTCTGTGCATTGAATACACTGACTGGGTTCTCTTTGCATGTGTTTCCATTTAAATGCAAGAAAGATTCAAAGAGTGATTCTAATTGTAATTGAATGTAAAAGCACTGTATTATGTTTCTGAGTTACAGGGGAACAACCTGCCTTATATATTGCACGGAGGCAGTATTGCTGAGTGAGGTCAGGGGAGACAGGGTCACCCCAGCTCCCTTTGTCAGACTCATGAATGGTAGCACACGGGCAGCGATGATGAAAGGAATGAATGTGTAGGGAGGAGGGTTTTTGTAGACTGGTGACATAATGTAGCTTCTAACGGTTCCTCTGTATGAGACTGAGGAAGCAAGATATATAGTGTAGCTCTGGTATTCGAAAGAGCCTGGGTTCGCAGATTATGAAATTGAGTAGCATTTGTCTATTGGATGGAACGTTGGTAAAAGGTCTTCTTGAGGGCATCCCATTCTTTACCATTAGAAGTTGCAATATTTTGAAAAACTTCAAAGTGATCACTCCCTTTCCAGAGTTTTAGTGGAAAGAGAAAACCCTGTGGTAAACTAGGAAGCGGCTGGGGGTGGAGGATCAGAGAAGCGATATCCCACCATGTATGCAAATGTTACCCTATCCAATGGTGTCTGAGGTTAAAGCTTCAGAGAGAACGGATTACACTTCCTCCTGTGCAGTTTGTTGACCTGTCAAGGGCATGACAAGAATTAGGCACAAATCCTCGTCAAAAACGAAGTCGCTGTGTATGGCTTGTCAACTGCCAAAGCCATGTCTTCAGAGGGCTCCCAAGCAACAGAACATGGCTTGAAATCTGAACACGTCAAGAAGACAGCCAGACTACAAACATACATTTTGCAGAATCTGAGACTCCTGAAAAAGTTTAAAGCATTTTGAATACCCTGGCCAAGAAATGTTTGAGTTCTAAACGAGGGCAAGGGTCCGCTGATCTCTAGGTGGACCCCAGGGACACAAAAGACATCAGAAAGGACTTCCTGTAAAACATATCATCTGACCAGCTGTAACAAGTATGGCACTGGTATTTGTTGGAACTTGGAAGCCAGTGACAACTCACCGTGAAGTTGCATCTTAAAGGGGAACTCTCCAGTGGAATGTAAGGACTTGGCTGTCAGTACCAAGGTTTGAATTCGCACTTAAATAGGAGGAGTCACTTCAACTGCCCTAGGCAGATTCAGATGAGACTGTCTACTGTGAGGATGCAAGACAGGGACGCCCCTCCCCCGAAAGGAACTCTACAAATGTGAAAGCTCTGAACTGTGCCTGCTCAAAGCAACGGACTTTTGTTATTTATTTATACATTTTTATTAAACATTACTAAAACATTCAGCACTTCGACAAGGCAAGACATTGCATGATGACTGGAATGGATAATAGGGCAGGAATAGATGTACATTAAACAAGGATCACAACAAAGGTGACAGAGGTCCCTAGAATACACTAATATCTAAACATACCATAGGAAAACTATATAATGTCACAAAGTTCCAAACAGGATAAGTAGTCCAATATACATTGCAGTAGCCGCTAAAGCAACACCAATGCAAGAGTGATGCAGTCCTTAATTAGTATTCAGCTTTAACAAATACGAACATATAGAGTCCCAAAAGTCTCGTGTTCGAGCAGCCAGTGGTAATGTTGCAGCATATGTCCCCTACCAGTCCTGGCATAAGGACATGTCCTTTAGCCAGTCCTGAAAGTTTTGAGTATGTCTGATTCTCCACAGTATGGCTACTCTACGTCCACAGTATGGCTACTCTACGTTTACTCAAAAGCACTCCTGTAGCAGTGATTTTGTGGAATTTTTTAGGCACCTCTTTGACATAACCTAGCAGAACCATAGTGGGAATGAGTTGCAAAGCATGGTCTCATGTCAAGTGGCTGCAAGTATCTGATTCCAAAACAGGCCACCTCCGGGCAGAGCCATGCCAGATGGAGAAAATCCACCCCCAAACACCACATCGCTTACTTTTGGTATCATTATTGTGGTAATAGCAGGCGAGGTCTACAGGGGAATGATACGCCCTATGCAAGTCTTTATAGAGTATTAACCAATATCTACCATTAGAGGACACCTCCTTGGTTTGTTGACAACAGAACTGCCATTGTTCATCTGACATGCCATGACACAGATCGCCCCCATACCAAGCAAGCCCTGGAAGACTCCATAAACATGCAGTCCATTACCACAGTGTATAATCTTGTGATGAGTTTAAATGGTTGTGGGTTTGAGAACCAGGACACCAATATTGGCCATTCTGGGGGCTCCTCTGGAAACATGACAAAGAGGTGGTAAACTTCATGGGGGCGCTTACCGTAGGTAAGAACATCCAGCATGGTGGCAGAGGAGTCACCCAGATATTCTCAGTACGTTTTAAACATATTTGCCGTCTATAAATCACCCAGTGTTTTACTGTGTTTCTTCCCAAGCAACATCAGCAGTTCCGGGGCACAGCTGAGCTGTAGCATGTGGTAATATTTAATGGGTATGTGCGAAGAGTATGGCACTGGAACATTACAGAAAGAAGTCAATCTATTTCAGCCCAAAAAGTACACCAGACTGTACGGATTTCCAGAGATGGTCTAGGAAGCAGCACTTAAGGGGCCAAAGGGAGTGGGGGAAAAATCAGGCCGCGCTCGATAATATGGGGGCCCTGTCAACAATTTTCGAACCAGTGGTGGATGAATTGCACCTGTGTAACCAGATACTACACCTCAAAATGAAAAGCCACAAAATCCCCCCTATGGTACGGGAGGTGCAATGTATGCCACTCAATTTGGGGTTGTCGAACTCCCACATGCCAACTAAATCATAACTGAGCACAGTTGAGAAAAAAGGCCTTATTTAAAGGAATGGAAAGATCTTGAAAAAAATATAGTAACTTGGACAAAACAATCATTTTCATCAGAGCCACCCTGCCTGCCAGTAAAGGCAGCAGGATGATCCAACAATCAACTTGGGATCGCAGGGTCTCCATATATGGTGGGGATGTCTGTATGGTAGATAATACCCAGATGTCTAGTTGGTTCAGTCTGCCACTGAAGACAAAACCTTCCACCAGACTGTCTAGTCTGGTGGAAGGTTTTGTCAGGGAGTCCATAATAGATTTAGACCAATTAATTTGGAGGCCATACCAACGATCCGAACTCCATAATTTCCTCAATAGTAGGAGTCAAGTTAACCGCGGGGTTTTAACCACTAGTATCGCATCGCCAGTGCACATGGATAGTATACTGTATTGAAAACCCATTTTCACCCCCTGTCTACAATAGATCTCATGCAGAGCAGACACCACGGACTCGACGGTGGGAGCAAAAAGGAGTGGCGAAAGGGGGCATCCCTGCAGCGTACCCCGACCAATCATGAACAGCTCAGAAGACCTTCGTTTAAGAGCAGTCTAGGTGAGGGATCGGTATACCGTAACTGAATTTATTTTACAAATATCCCACCTAGTTCTAATTATGACAGTACTGTAAGCAAGAAACACCATTCAACAGTATTGTATGCCTTAGCTGCATCTAAACACACAGTGACAACTGGTACATCAGGGTTTAGGTGGTAAGTAAGGGCAAAGAGTGAGCGAAGATTATCTGCTGTGGATTGGCCCGGAATAAAGCCGAACTGATCCATCTTGGCATCAATGTCAGTAGTCTGTTTGCCAGTGGTTTGGCAAGAATTTTACTGTCAACATTGATAAGAGATTGGGGTTAATATGACTCACACTTATTCGGAGGCTGATCTGGTTTAAGAACTGTTGGAAAACGAGGCAGCATCTGTGAGGCCTTCACAAAAATAACATGACTACATTTGTCCTTCACTGGGAACCAAACACCCCATTGTAGCGCCTGACTCTCAGAGGGTAGCGTTGCAGAGCAGTCTGAGGCTTACTCAAGGGAGGTGGTGTGGGCTAGTAACCGCCATTTGCAGGTGCGCAGAAATAACACTCAATAATTGATTGCCCAGTCTGTACTTTGCTTTATAAAAGTAAGAGTACATTTATTAAACACACACACTACTCAATACTATGCACCAATTTACAAATATACATAAGCTGTTGGAATTACTTTGTGACATTGCATAACATCTCCACCCCTCCCGCAGGGGGGACGGGGTCTAGTACCACCACTCCAATGTATGCACATCATCTTGCCCCAATGCAGGTAGTTGAACATAACCTGGAGCGAGGGCCCTGCGCACTGGCACCATCCCAGTGGTGACCCATCCCATTATCTCAACAAACATTTAAAATAGGTACACCTGCCCTGGTGACACACAACCCTGACGGAGCATTTCCTACTGACTATGAAGTATGCACCTCTACATCTTAAGGGCTACCAGTCTGGGTTCTTCACCTAAGCGCAGCAGCAAGAACACGTGGTTAAGCATCACTTTAGAATGACAGTACTCATCACATTTGTTGAACATTAGAATGCGTCGCAATTACAGCCCCTAAAGGCATCACAGATAAAATCACAGGATTAAGTATATACAGCCAGACACTCTAGCAGGAATGTCTGGCAACATAACCCCACTTTGCTTATGACATCACCTTACACAGTTACTTCATATTACACGTGACTTTCAGTCCCTTTAAAAGAAATAACCTTAGTAAATGCATTTTTGGTGCAATTACACCTCTTCACCTCCAGGGGATGCCCTTCTCCAGACCTCCCCAACTCAGCCCTTCACTCCTAGATGCACTCCTCCATACACCCCCAGCTGTAGAACAAAAGTTGCAGCCCAGGAGGTGTTAAAATGCTGGCTGAGCCCTTGAAGGGTTATTCTTCTCAAGTCCGCCTGAGACTTAGGGAGGGACTTTTCACTCTTCGTGCTGGGGGAGACTGCGTGGCTCCTGCAGCTTCCCCTGCACCCTGGCACTCACTTGGTGGGACCCCGTTCTCCTGGGGCCACCACAAACAGAGAAAAGGCAGTTCTTCCGTTGCTGGCCGGTTCAGGCCTGCAAGGCATTATGGACGATTTCTCCTTTTCAGTGAATAACAGAGCAGCGGCTCCCCTGCTGCTTGAGGAGAGCCGCAATGGTACTGCTGGCCTCACGCCACGTCTTCGGGCTGCTGGGGTTCCGGTCCCAACCGGACCCCTCTTGCCAGGTGAGTGCGTTCTTCGAGCAGCTCAGGGAGCCCACCCCCGGCTGCTCCTCCTCACGTTAGGGGGCCCGGTCCCACCCAGGCCCCTGGCACCTCTCGCACTCTTCCTTGCGGGGTCCCGGTCCCACCTGGGACTCCCACCTGTTGAGTTGTTGGAGGGCAGCCTGGGGAGCCCATACCTGGCTGCCCCCGCCGGCTCCCCGCCCAACCAGCACTCATCCGTGCTGCCGCGCGAGCCGGCACCTCTCTTCAGGTCTGCCCGCACCGGCACGCAGATACTGGAACTCCTGCTGGTCCTCCTGGACCTCGGGGGGGGGGGGGGGGGGGGGGGGGGGCGACAGCACTCCCTCTGCCTTCTCCCTCACATCGGGGCCCTCAACTTAGACTCTGCAGCTGGGGCCCGAAGATGGGGCACCAGACCCCCGAGGAATCTTCACAGGGAGCGCGACAGCGCTCCCCGGCTTCTCTTCGCCTGGGAGGGGGGTTGCGTAACAGTGCGCCCTTCTCCTCTGCACCGGCACCTTCACGGAGAGCACGACAGCGCTCCCCGGCTTCGGCAGGGCCCGAAATTGGGATACCGGGCCCCTTTTCCCATTCTCAGGGTGGTGCGATGGCGCTCCCCTGCCTCCGGTTTTGCCGGGGGCCAGGGTGGGCTCCTGGCACCCTGTGGGGCAGTTTTCACAGGGAGCGCGACGGCACTCCCCGACTTTTCTTCTTTGGGGGGCAGCCTCCGGGATCTGACACACCCCAGGGGCATTCTCTGAACCGGCGGCAGAGCCCCACGGGCTTCGTCGTCGGTTGGCCACAGGTCAAAGGTCGCCTACCTTCTGGGGGGGGATATCTCGGCCCCCAGGTGTCCGATCTTCCTGCTTTTGGCCTCTTCTTGCTTCTGGTGGCGCTCCCCAGCCACTGGGAGCACTCTCTTTCACCCTCTGTGCCTCTCAGAGGAGGGATTCATCAGGGAGCTGTCTTCACTGGCTCCCTGCGCAAGCCTTTCGCCTGGCTCTCCTTCTGGACCTCTTCTCCCTGCGCAGAGGCCCCGACTTCTGCGCACTGATCCTGGTCTCTTCTCCTGGCGCTGTTCAGGATTCTGGAACAGGGGTTCCTCCTTCCAACTGCCCATTGCGCCAGGCTCCAGCACCTTCTGCCTCTGCAGACCACACCCCAGAGTGCAAGTTCTTTTAAGAAAGTTGGGGAGGGGGCTGGCAGGAAGTCTCTGGTTGCCCTATCACACAGCGACATCACTTCTCTGCCCCATCTCCCTCATTCCTGCCCAGGTCTCTGGGTTTGTTCAAGATGGCGTTGTCCAGGGTCTCCTGCCACATGGTCTCTGAAAGCCCCTTCCCCCTAGTGCTGCCTTCACCCTGGTGCAGCTTGGTGCCTGGCACCCATTGACAGCTGCTGATGGCTTAGCCTGTAGCTCCACCCATCTCCTCTCCTTGGAGGGAAGGTCTTCGCTCTGGGAAGAAACGTCATTAATCTAACCTGCCAGGGCCAGACCCCAGCCAGGTCCTGGTTATGAGCAGACTCAGAGAAATATGACATTTCTGGATGACCCAAAAGCAGTGCAAATATAATATTTGGACTCTGCAGAATACTTCTTCTCACATCCGTTACAGTGGACTTTGGTGCGTGTCTGGAATTTGTAGGCCCTAGGAAAGTAAAACTAGCCCATGTGCTATTCCCATAAGAGAATAATGGAATAAACACTGTAAAGCCCACTGACTTTCCCTGGCATGTTTCTTCCCACTGTATAAAGCCTATTCCATGTCACTACCCAATTCTGCATAAGTCCTGCCACACCATTCACTTTGTAGCTGCTCCTGGACTGCGCACGCCAGGAATCTCCCCTGCGCAGCCCGTACACGTGTGCACACACATGTACACGTGTCTCTGCATGTAACCAGTTTGGTGCCCCTTCCTCCTGCGGCTGTGTAGTGGCCTGGTCAAGCCAGGGGGACACTAGTAAAATCCCATTGCAGTCTCTTTCATTGTGAGATCACTGTGCAAGTGAGTCCCAGTTTAGGAGGCTCTCCCACAGTAAAATCTCACCAAATAGGTGCTCAAAAAGCGAAAAATCCGGGCGGCCCAGAACGTCAGAACCACTTTCTAACAAGAACTGTTATTATTATGGACTCTGTCATTGTCAAGGGCAGTCGTCCTATCTGACAAGCCTCTTCATAGACAGAAAATAGTAGAGCTGTCAGCTCCTCAGCATATGTCTTATAAAATTCAATGGGAAGGCCGTAGCTTCCCAGTGCCTTTCCGTTTTTCAATTGTTTGCTAACATGTTTAATCTCTGCAGCGGATTGGGGTTAGCAGAGGAGTTCTCATTCCGCCTGATCTAGCCATGCCAAGGTCATTCTACTTAGGTAAGCTGTCATGTCTGCAGAGGTCACCAGTGTTTGTGAGGTGTAGAACCGCTGGTAGAAGGTGACAAAGTCCTGTAGAATATCCACCAGGTCATACACAGATTGCCCATCAGGTGTATCCTCACTTTGAACGTGGTTAGCAGCCCATTTGGGTTTAAGGAGTACCGCAAGAGTATGCCCTGACCTATAGCTCTCCTCATACTTTCCAGCCTGGGAGAGTTTGCTCAGAAACTTCCCTTCCCTATCAGCATTGTCTTGGAACTCATGTAGGAGGGAGCGCATGGGGTCTAAGAGTCTATTATCCTTTCCATTCTCATATCTGAGCTCCGAGCTGCAAAGATCTTGCTCCAGCTCAGCGAGTCTACCTCTTATAGACTTAAGGATTCCATGCCCTTTAGCTATACATTCACCCAGGATGACAACCTTCAAGGCTTCCCAGAAGGTGGCAACTGAACCCTTATTGAGTGTAACATAATCTTCAATGGCAGCTCAAATCTCTTCCTGAAATACAGTATCTAGCAAGTTTTTGGGTTGGAGTCGCCACAATGGCATGCATGCCCATTTATTAGGCAAGGATATGTATAATAGCAACGGGAAACGGTCAGACAAAGTTCTTGATAAATGCAGGATACTCTTTGTCCAACACACCGCATCCCATGAATCGAGCCAAAAGTTAAGTAGTGATGAGGTGTCATGAACAGGTAAATGGAAGGAGTATTCTCGAGTCACGCCATGTAGCGATTGCCAAAGGTCGATTAGGTCAAACTGCGCCATGGCATCCAAAAAGGCAGCACAAGCCCTGTTGAGGCGTCACTCATGGCGGTCTGAACCACAGACGGCAGATCAGCAATGCAGGCCTGGTAGGGGAGGTCTTTCTCCAGCTGGTTAACATTTCATGTCCCAATGCCGACAGATATTGAGCGACAGAGCGGTATTTACCATAGGATACTTGCTCCGGCAGGCAGAGCCAAATTAAATCGCCATCTTTGTGTAGTGCCAAGTCGCGCCCCCTCCAGTGCCAAGCCATGCTCCTTCTAAGCGACAGACTGTTATCCATCCACTCTGGCCTAACTGAAGGCAAGAGGCAACCTAAAGCTGCAAGTTGTGTTGTGTTTCTGTGGTGAGGAGAAGCTAAACAGAATATAAAAGTAGTATGGAAAGGAAATGTAAATTTGAAACTCTATATCTTTAAAGTGAATGATCCAATGTGTACATCCTATTTAATCATACATTATGATTTCATTTTACTAAATTGGTTTGGGAGTTTTACTGAAGGATTTCTTTAAAGTGAATTCTCTAAAGCAGCCTTCAGTCTTGGCCCTGCACTCCTAAGGAGTACACAGGACCGAACAGTGTTTGCCTAACATGGAACAAGCTTTGTATAGTGGTGTGGGAGTTTGCCCCTAGCTGAATAATTCAGCTTCCCACAGACTGAGAACAGCTCTGTAGTCTGGAGGTGCACAACCAAGTGCACCCCTCTTATTTGAGAGGGACTACTGCCCTCTCAAAGTGTTCAGAAGTGATAGAGTGGAAGCAAACTATTATATTTGTAGGAGCAGGCCTTTTAATCTGTTCCCTGCATTAGGAACTTGGCCTATTGACATCCCCTGTTAAAAGAAAAAAAAGGCTTGCCAGATTTCTCTGTCTCGGATCCTAGATTCCATCCAAGAGTTCTGGGAATCCCTTTGGATATTTCTGAAGTAGACCAGGATCCTATGAGAGAAAGAGTCCCCTTTCAAGCGAAGGCACAGCCCGTGCCCCTTTCCTGCTTCATTCTTCTCCTGAGGTGGGCAGACTCACAAGTACATATTGGGGAACACTCTTTTACAAGCTTAAGCCTGCTAAATCTGTAGAACAAAAACATATAGCAAAAAGGGACAGACTATGCTGAAATCAGACTGAACCCAAAACAGAACACACATAGTGGAATACACATGGGGTAGAATCCTAAAGACAGTGTGCCAGGAACTATCAAGACCAGACTGGCAACCCGCATGTGTGTGTTGAGAAGTTCTGAAGCCGACAGGATTGGGATTTTTGACTGCCAGGCTCCTTGCCAGCTCATAAAAAAGAAGTCCTGCAGGAATTCTGTTATTAAAAGCTTTTGGGAGGAGGTATGAAGGAAGTAACAACCATGGAAGGCATAGGGGTACAAGAGGTGTCATTGAAGTGCGCGGCTGCATGGATATAAGCAGCCTTGCAACGACCTGAAGGTGGGAGCAGCACAGGAAGGGCTAAGCGATAAGCACAAAGTCCATGAATGAAATGCCAAGGATTGAGCAAATAAGAGCAGTGGTGAGCCATCTGCCCCGTCCTTGCTAAACTACCAAGGGCCTCATCTCACACTAAACGGAAGGTCTACCCACAGATTTGTTGGCCCAGAGAAGAGATTGCATGAAAGAGAGGCTCTATAGGTGTGTTTGTAGCCCCAACAATTCACACTGACCAAGACACTTGGCCATACATCTGATATCTTGAATTATGACATGAAGCACCAAGTATACTGCCACCAGACCAACATGTAGTTGAAGTGTGAGAATGTAAGACACCTATGTGTCTGATGCATCACAAGGATCTTGGAACACGGGTACTGTCCACTCTAGTCCCCACACCTGACATCAATACAATTTCTGACCTTCACTCCTGACAATATAACTCTTTGGTTCCGTTTGGGTATGGGGTTAAGTTTGGGACTAAGCAATTATAAAGTTGCAAATGGAAGCCAAGAATCAGACAAACGTCAGAAGAGCAGGTTCATGAGCTGCATCTCTGCAACTGCTGCCAGAGCCGCCCCCAGTGTAGGCTGTCCACTGAAGAGTGCGGCTTTCATGCAAGTACAGTAAGCACAGCAGAGCCAGCTGAGCACCATCTACATCGAGAGGGTGACAAACCAATAGCAAGTCAACTATTGAGATAATTCTTGAAAAAGGCCCGAGTCAGTCCGATCTTCACTAGTCTGAAGGTGGAGAAAAGTAAATTAGAGGAAGGAATAAAAGGCCTCCCATCCATAGGGACCATTTACACACAAACTACAAATACCAGAGAGCACTGTGTAGTACAAGATATTAAGCAGGAAGAGACTGAATGTGCGACCTGATCACACAGCTGCAAAGGGTTCCCTAATCACTGGGAATATTTAACTAATGCTAACAACAGACATCTGATTACCCCACCAAAATTGTAGATAGTCTTGTGTACATTAATAGATGGGCAGAATGTTGTATATCTTAAGACAAATCCTTGGTTGGTCATTGAATTATGTTGTATGCATTGTGTCGAGTTCTGAGTATCTAACCCTATACCACCTTCGTCATTAAGCCTTAGATTGCTCTGCTTTGCTAACCTGAGGATTGAGTGCTGAAGGCCCAGGGATCTTCCCTCAGCCCAACACTGTTCAACATCTACATGGCCCCATTCGCACACATCGCCCAACAGCATGACCTCAACATAATCTCCTACGCCGACGACACTCAACTGATCCTCTCCCACACCAAGGACCACATCACCGCCAAATCCAACCTTCACGAAGGAATGAAGGCCGTCGCCGACTGGATGAAGATCAGCCGACTGTAGCTGAACAAGGACAAAACGGAGGTCCTCATGCTCGGCTCCAACCCTTCAGACTGGGAGGACTCCTGGTGGCCGACGGCACTGGGGGCAGCCCCGACACCCACCGACCACGCACGCAACCTGGGAATCATCCTCGACTCAACACTCTCCATGACCAAGCAAATCAACGCCGTCTCCTCCTCCTGCTTCAACACCCTCCGCATGCTCCACATGATCTACAGGTGGATCCCGACAGACACAAGAAGAACAGTCACCCAGGCCCTCGTCAGCAGCAGACTTGACCACAGAAACGCCCTCTACACGGGGGCCCGACCAAGCTCATCAAACGACTGCAACACATCCAAAACACCTCTGCACGACTGATCCTCGACATACCACGCCACAGCCACATCACCCCCACCTGAGAAACCTGCACAGGCTCCCGTCAACAAGAGGATATCCTTCAAGCTCCTCATCCACGCACACAAGGCACTCCACAAGACCGGCCCAGCCTACCTCAGACGACTCTCCTTCTACATCCCAACCACCAGCTCCGCTCCCCCGACCTCGCACTCGCCACCGCCCCTCGCATCCGTAGAACAACCACCGGCGGAAGATCCTTCTCCCACCTCGCCGCCAAGACCTGGAACACCCTCCCACTGAGCCTACGACAGACCCAAGACCTGCTGATCTTCAGGAGGCTACTCAAGACCTGGCTGTTTGACCAGTAGAGGCCCCCCTTCCCAGCGCCTTGAGACCCTCGCGGGTATGTAATGTGCTCTACAAATGACTGACTGATTGATTGATTGAAGGTGTGTACTTCGTACTCATTGTTTTTGTTCATTAGTAGGTACGACATAACATCTCACATTATAAATATGCTGGGTACTAAACTGAGGCTGAGGAGAACCAATTTATACTGGGAGGTTGCTGAAATGCTCATTTACCTTTTTTCTGTTTCGGCTGTGACGCAACAAAAACAATGTCCCATTTTTATCATCTCCTAAAGACAACATCACCCACATTCCATTAAATTCAGGATTTTTCGGCATCCATGACCAATTCCCATAATGCCACAGATTGTCGACATTAATCAAACCGAAATGTCACAGTATGCTCATGTTACCATTTTCACATTGCCAAGGAATTTTCACAAAACAAGTCTCCATACTAGAACAGTTATCACACTGTCCAGGTATGGTCACTTACACGTTTTCAATAATTCCCCAAGTAGCAGCAAATTTGAATGGTTGAATACCAGCCAAACTAAATATGTTGAAAGAAATTGGTGGTCGACATCTGGTAAATCACTATTGGCCCCTTGGTTCAGTCAGCCAAACAGAAATGCTGGTACTTAGTACACCTTCTTCAATCACAATGACACCCTGCAAGATACTGGGTTTTGCATATGGCTGGGTGAAGTCCACTGGCAGTTTGCCATTATCAGTGATGCTATCTCTCATAATACCATTCCTCAGTTTCCTACCTCTGATCCAAACCTCCTTCACCTCCCTGAAACTGATGTTGGTATAAAAGTTCAGCACAAACATACAAAGTGTCCAGTCTCCCTGTACAGCTGTGCCCTCCTGGAAAAAAAAATATGTACCTCTCTTGACTAGTTCATTACTTCTGTGATTAAAACCTTCTGTAAGAGTAATTCAAAGGCCCTAAAATACATGCTCTATTGACAAATCTCTAACCTTCTCTTCCTCAGCAAGAGCATCGAGGAGGCAACAATAAGACAACATTATTCATGACCATCAACCTGGGAGTTCAAGGGCCTACACTTTGCAATACATGCAATCCAAGTATGTGCTTCAGAAGTGCCTAAAGCAGATTATTCCGACTTCACTTTAACTGAACATTTAACCTGTGGATTTCGATGAACATTGGACTGGGCCCTCACTCAACTATTGGACTTTAACCCTCACCGTTTTCTTTTACCAAAGAACCTAATCTGTGGTTCTGCTTACAATACTCTAAAGAAACCAAAATGCAAAACATTCTAGCTAAATAAGTGTAACTAAACAAATCCCAAAACTGCTTGCGCCTCGGTTTAAGCTACATTGATGTTCCAGAATTGTCTGCACCAACAAATGGAAAATAAATACGTGGTTTCTTGACTTTGTTAATTTCTACTAGCAGTACATTGCCAATTACTTTACTATGGAGTCAAAGTTTATCAAAATAATGAGTGAGGAAGAAAAATGGATTTAGAGTGAAGAGGGAGAAAAATATTTTCAAAATATTGGCAATGCCTTTTATACAAACCAGATTACACTAGAAGTATCTCTTTAAAAACATATCTATCCTTCAAATACAATGTTGGGGGCACTATTGTTTGAAATCTATTGATATGTAAAAATGAACTCTACTGAAAACTTCTCTAAGACAAATACAGCAGAATATGGTTAAATAAGGAAAGATGAAGATATAATGGAAATCTACATTGTGCAAAATGATAACAGAATTTGAAAGCTAATGAGGAATAACTTGAGATAATTAAAGATCATCCAAATGTTAAGTCTACGAAGTGTTTGGATTAGGTAGATTTATTGGATGCTATTCTTCTCAGGGATGGATGTCATATTTCCATTACTACTTGGATGCAAGAATGAGAAAGGGTCTGCCTTCTTATAAAAATGTCAACTGTGCCAGCTACATCCGAATCTTTACCGGTGAAAGAGATAGCAGAGTTCACTGGAGTGCTAACTATAAACTTTTAGATGCTAATATGAGGCAGTTACCATTTATCGGTTGGATATTAATTGTGACCTCGTACAAAAAAATACCCAAAGCTTAATAAATGCTAGGTAATATTCTTGTTCATCAAAATTATTAACAATTCAGTCCACGAATGGAAACGTTGAGGGCCTTAGAAACCCTTTTAATAGTAATCGTATTACACTCACCGCTGGAATTAAGTTTATTTAAACAAGTTAGACAAGAAGTGGCAAAGCCACCAGGTCAGGCATTCACTGGCTTTGTAACTGCTCATTTTGTTTCGTCATGGTTTTTGCAAAACTTTATTGTTGTGGAAGCTAATGAGACCTCATCTATTGAAAACAAAAATTGGCTAAAGGTTAAAATATTTTTTTGATCTCAAAAGGCACACACTGACATAGTAGTCTCTGGCACTAAAGAGAACTACTTAATTGTATGGATGTGCTCCTTGTAAAAGTGTAGAATGCTGTCACTTGCAGTGAAGTTAGCCAAAATGGCTGAAGTGGCTGGCCCATTGCCCCATGCTGGAGTGGTAGGAATTGAAATATGAATGGCACAAAAACAGACCTATGGATGAATAGGGCTGGCTAAAAGCCAGCATAAGGTTAATATGCATGTTACGGGATACACTGTAGCGCAACAAAGAGGAGTAGGCAGCTGTAAGTGTGTTCCTTATTCCTGGGTAAGTAAATTAAGTGCTCTTTGATGATGTTATATTGCAAAGTAGTGATGATTGTTAATGCAAATGTGAAACATGTAAGATATTGATGGACTTCTTTACTTGCACTATCTTACACAATCAATCAATCAATATATTTTATTCGGTTTTTGTTTGCAAAACCATAAAAGTTACACAAATACAATACATAAAGACAATAAAATATTAACACTATTTTAAAAAAAAAAAAGACTCCTTTACCTCACTGTAAATAATCTAAAAACATGTCTAAAAGAGAAAATTCTAAATGTCCATAGAGTGCCTAGATTTCAAAGATGCTTTTAAAAACCCTACTATAAAAATAATACAATCATCCTTCAACAATTGAAGGTACATAAGAGCTGGTATGACTTGGTTAAAATTTTATTTCTTTAGAATAGGAACTAAAAAATACCTCCTTGGGACTAAGTTACAAAAAAACATAAAGTGCAGCAAATCCTGAGGAGACTTTCCGTCGCAGCCACAGGACGCTAGCACTTGACCTCTGGAAGCCCCCTTAGGTCTTGCTAGCAGGAGGTGAAAAAGGTTGAGCCAGAACCTAGTTAAAAGAAATTTTTCATGTGTCGTCAAGGACCCCATAAGATATGGTTCTGACAAAGGTGTTGATTTAAGCGGTAGGTATGCTCGAACACTCGGTTTCTGGACCTCTACTGAACCCCGATTTGCTTGCCTTCGGCTCAGAAAGGCAGACTTAGTTAATTCCACATCCTTTCTTACGATAACATCTAGTTTAAGAAAAAGGATGCCCCGCCCAATCCAATTGAACCATTTTTTAATATAGTTAAGCCAGGGAACACGAACCATGTTATCTAGGCCCAGACAATTTTTTAAGATCAAATGAGTGAGGATTAGGTCTTTATTTAACCAACACTTTAGCCAGAAAATTAGAGGGCGTAAGGCAAGAGTGTCGCTTAGGTAGGGGACACCCAATTCCTCGTGTACCGCCATATTTGAGGTTCCTCGCCGGACACACAATAATCTTTTTTAAAACCCATTTTCCACTACCTGGAGGGGTTCTGTTGCCGTGTATCCCCAAATATCACTACCTAGGATGCTATCGCTAGACTTTTTGCTTGATACACTTGCAACATTGCCCCAGTTTTCCCCACTTTTGAGGCAAAATTAAAAATTGCTGCATTTGCCCGAACCAGATCCCCTTTTTTTCTGAATTAATGGGTCCCACTTAAGTTGATCGTCAAATAAGACCCCTAAATAAGAGAAAACTTTCGTGTGGGTAATCTTATCATTACCAGTTCTGAACTGGAAGCTCCTCTTCATATGCCTCCCCACCCTCATGACATAGGACTTCGAGGTATTGATGGACAAGTCCCGGTCTGACATAAAACTCGAGAATGCAGCCAAAAGAGCTTGGAGACCCAGTTCAGTTCTGGATAGTAGGACGGTGTCGTCTGCGTAAAGCAAAACGGGGACTCCCCGCCGTCCTACATAAGGGAAATCAGCTCCAGATGCCCTCAACACATTTTCTAAATCATTAATATAAAAATTAAATAAAAAAGGCGCCAAAATACAACCCTGACGAACGCCATTCTTAATCTCGAAGTCCCTTGTTACCTGCAGATCTTGAGAGTACCTAACGTTAGCTGTGGTCGTTGAGTGCAGGTCCTCAAGAAAGTTGACAATGCTTTTTTTCCACCCCCATTGCCCACATGGACTGCCATAGCTTAGTCTTGTTTACACAGTCAAAAGCAGATGACAAATCCATGAAGGCAAGGTGGATGGTTCCAGAATGTGCTACAGTGTATTTATTCAGTATCATAAAAAGATTAAGGCACTGAGCAACAGTGGAGCGCCCCGGTCGGAAGCCATACTGGACGTCCGACAATATCTTATTCTCATCCGCCCAGCTTGTTAGTCTCTGTAAAAGGACACAACCCACCACTTTGACCACTGAGTCGATAAGCGAAATTGGTCTATAACAGTGAGTACTGTTTCTATTGCCCTTTTTAAAAACTGGGACTATAGTTGAAGAAGCCCATGACTGGGGGCACCCATTCTTATCTGCTGCATTAAATAGGGACTCAAGAATCGGAGCCCAAAACAGAGGCTCTGATTTGAATAAATCTGGGGGGATCCCGTCTGGGCCTGGAGCTTTATTTGTGGTTAGCCCTTGGATCGCTTCCAGGATCTCATTCATGTCAAAACTTATCACAGCATCTTTCCTATTTACGGGCTCTCTATAAGTAGGCTCAAGCGGGCATTCAAACATAGTTTTAAAGTGACATACCCACTCCTCCTCTGTGATGTGAGCCACAAGGCCCACACCTCCTTCCTTATCAAACAGGGGTCCATTCACAACACTCCAAAACATGGCACTGTTCCTCAGAGTACCAGAGTCGATGAGCTCTTTCCAAGCATCTTCCTGCAGGGCTCCCTTGCGCATGGCCAGGGCTAACTTATATTCCCTACGACAGCCACGGATCTCGGATTGGATTCTCGGTCTTGCTGCCAGAGCTTCCCTCAACCGTTTAGCTGATTTGGAGCAGCTGGCATTAAACCATCTGGGGCCCTGTGACACAGTGCCTTTAGCCGGAGCACTTAACAAATCCCCCACTGTTTGCGCTATTACCTCGTAGGCGCCAAGGATCTCGTTGGGAGTGGACCTCACAGATGTGCATAATTTTAATTCCTGGGCACAAGATGTTTTCACCTTATTGAAAAAACTAACGGGAGACACCTGGGACCATTTTAGTCTGCGCTTTCCATCAGTTGCTTTCAGGGTACCCCTATTCAAAACCTCCCCCATTTTTATCAGTAGTGGGCCCGACATATAGACTGATACAGGGTTATGGTCACTGAATTCTCTAACTACAATGTTAAAACCACTACAAAAAGATTGTAGCGACGAAGAAATTAAAATAAAGCCAATGAATAATCCTCTTCCAGTTCCTTTGAACGTTGGTACAGGTAACTTGGTATGAGGGTCAGTTAAGGACATCGTGACCACTAGATCTAGTTCATTTAACATATTGTTTAACAGTTCCCCTTGAAGATGGTGTTCAAAATGAAAGCCCCTCATACGGGGACAACCCAACTCCGAAGATAATGAGGGGTCACCGCAAGGGTGTATATTGAAATCACCAGAAATCAGAAAGTTACAAAATCTGTGGCCCATGGTTTGTTTTATCATTGCACCCAGGTTGGTAATATTGCACACCTCATGCGGACGCACAGTCGAGTTATAAAAGTTAAAAATTCCCCATCTAGTGTCCCCCCTACTTACAGACAATGCCAGAATTCCTAAGTATGTAGATGGGGTCACCTGCAACTTACAGTCAACGGCCACTGAAATGTAAGTAACTAGGCCCCCCCTAGGTCTGCCACTTGCTGATGGAATGGCCGGGACAAAAAATGCCTTGTAGCCTTCCAAAAAAAGGTCACAGTCCACCGGCCACGTTTCTTGTAAGCAAATTATAGTGTATTGCTTCACGTAACATACCCACCGAGGATCTAGGAACTTATTAGCCAGCCCAGCAATGTTCCAGGATAAAAAGTTATTAAGCCTCACTGCTGTATGGCACAGCTGCTGCTCCTAATGCCTGAAGAGGAGTAACTGATAATGATCCAGGGGACACAGGGGCCTTAAGTCAATCGCAGTTCACCAAGCCGGATAAGGCCGCGAATCTGTTATCTGTCACCAATGTGTGGGTGCCACATAACTGCCCATCCAAAGCAGGAGCTAAATGGGATAAAGCGAAAGGCTGTTGCCTGGGAGCTGGATTATTTAACGAACCTCCTCGTTGGGGTACCCTATGGCCATTATCTAGCATTTCCCTGTGGGGGGCAGACTTGTAAAAATAACCCAAGGGTAAAGCCTTAATAACAGATCTGGTAAACGGAGTGAGACTAATGTCCCTGGATAAAATGTGCCCAGCAGTAAAGGGGTTGTCAAAATTTATGATAACGCAATCACCAGGATCCAATTTACGTGAGGTCCCTATCCAACTAACCCTACGTGCCATAAGAATATTTTTGAGGGCTGAATCCGCCCTCATTCATGAAATCCAAATAACAGAACGAAGGTTATCTCAGTATCTTACACAATTAGCTAACTGAACATCATCACTAGGTTTCTGTTGCGTGTGAAGCAAAAAAACATTTAAAAAAATAAAGTATATTATACATGTAATTTTGGTAAAATCAAAAGGTATTAGCTAAAGCTAGACCTAAAAAAAGAACAAAAAAGCACAGAAACGCACACGAGGGGGGCATGACCAGTTTCCTCAAACTTAAACAAAAATATAGTAAAATGCTGATTACTGTGTGAGACAAGGATGGAACTATCCCTCAGGATTCATTTTTTAGAAGACCGCAAACTGCGATTTTGCCTCTTTGTTGCTCAACGGAATACAGCTTTGACAAGAAGAGGGCTTCATTTTTAAATGTTTTATTTCTCCTTTTTTTATTATGGAAAGAGGCAATCTTGCGCAGGCGAGGCATTTTCACCATTATAACTTTTCTCAGTTTTTTAGTTTCCGTTTTTTTTGCTTGGGGAGAAGCACTGGTTCAGCCCTTTTCCTCTGCTCCAGGGAGAAAAAACCTATACATCACCATGTGGAATAACACAATAATTAAAACATGGTGTTCGTTATCAGTGCTGAAAAGCGGCAACATGACCTCTTCACACACCTATCAATGCTACCAAGGATTACACTTCGTGTACCTGACTATACAGTACACATTTAGATTTTAACTATTCAACAAATGCAATTTATAACAGGAAAAAAATCAATATGGACATTCTTACTCGAATTTTTTTTTTCCCTTCAAATTTCCTTATGTGGGACCGTGCTTTCTGTACACTGCAACGAACCAGCAACAGCATTCCATCCAAACTGAACAGTTTATAAACCAGATTCCCATCTTCTGGCACAGCATACTCGGAGGATTCTTCGACAAGCATTTGAAGTCCATCTGGAAGCATTTCTACAAAAAGGAAAATAAATAAACAAACAGCAATTGAACTCTGTTATTGATCTATTCTCTGAAGGGTAACATACCACTCAAATTATACTATAATTAGTACAGCAGTATTTTCCATTTTACTGGTTTATCAAACACAGCAAACTCTGTAGGTGATCTGAACCCCCAACAGATCTGAACGGGGATATGAAGAGAATATCGTAGGCAGCCCCACATCTATTATAAGGTTAGGGGCCTGGTCGCAAATTTTAAGGCATGTAAGACATTTTGCTACACTTCTGTAAATGTAAAACGATAAAGGCATGTAAAAAGAACGGTACAGCTGGGTGTTAATGGAAGAATTCTCTACCAGCAAAAAAGAAGCGTCCATCGAACATCTTAACATACACAAGTTACTTACCCATAACTATGGATTCTCCGAGACGTTTGCTACATGAAACATCCTACTCTAGATCTCATGTCTTGGAACGTGATGGCACAGTAATGGCCAAAAATGTAATCACTTGTTGGTGCTAAAAGTTTATTTTTCATCAAGAAATTAGTAAAGATCCGTTTATTTTTTATCTTTATTAAAATAATCAATCAATTACGTTTACAGAAATCTCATCATAAAGAAAGTTGAATAGAATAGAGTCAATCATCAATATCAATGCATTTAAGTGTGTTTTATAAAGGAAATATAATCCCTATTCCATAAATCAGGATCAGAATTTTAGTTAATTAAGAACCTATAAAGAGTTCTAAATCAATTGGAAAGAGTGAAATCAAGAAGCATATGGCTTCGAAAATCAAGTTAAAAAGCAGAATTTCCGGGGGAAGAGCTAGCCACGGAGGGAGATGGCCACGGTCTGAGCGAGCTCCTCTGACGCCTGAACTATCCTTCATTATCCTGCAAAATAGAACCTCAAAGATATGGAAAAGTGAGAACTGAACCTGCGCAAGCATCGGGTACCTCTACAAGCCGTAAATTCCGACACTAAAGCCCACTACAGCTTGAGGAGCTGCATGCAGCAAACTAGGGCCTTGCCCGGAGAAAGTGAAACTAATGATGCGGCCTGCCGTATGTGGAGCGGCAGCGACGCAAAGCACGCAAGGCGGCCGCGTGGTGCGGACTAGGTCAGTGCGATCGGGACATCAACTTTAAGGGGGCCCAGCTGCGACGAGATTGTGGCGACCTGATCTGGGAGAACTGCTGCGACGTGCGCGGCAGAGGCGGTGCTGACAGATGGACAGAGCGAAAGGTGCCAATATAAAGAAATAAGTGGTGGGGATATATTGTGCAGAAAACGGACAGCGCTTATGCTTGGAGAGACGGTTGGCTGCAGTGCAGGCTGTACCGGTCAGGCCTAAAACAAAACAAGCATTTGCAATGCAATAGGTCTCGCATTTACGCGAGTTTGAGCTATTGGCATTGTAAATGACACTGCCTTTAATTTATGTGTTACTTATCAAATCATATAAATAAGACACTGCCATTTACAATGCTAACAGCTTAAAATCTCACAAATGTGACACCTATTGCATTGCAAATGCTTGTGTTATTAAAGCTGCCTTTCTTTTTCAAACCAAACCCCCAATTTATTCTGCCGCTGTAGGAGGTAAAAAATATGGTGCCTTTTAGTAAAATTTAAAAATTCCATATTACTGCGTCAGACATACTGGAAGGGCGGAGACAGTGTCAGTGGCACGGGACGTCCTGCTTAACGTGCAGCTCACTGGCACTGTGAAATAGGAAATAATATGGTGGCTTTTAAAGAAATAAAAGGAGATACAGTGTTAGTTGCAGGGCAAGTAGTACGTGACGTGAAGCTCACTGCCACTTTAACATTCCTCGTTACTGCAACGTATATACTGGAAGGGCTGGGACAGTGTCAATGGCACAGCAAGTCCTGATTTACCTGCAGCTGACTGCCACTAGCCCATTTCATTTTTCTAACATTTGCCAAAAATCAAGACGTTTCAAACGAAAGCATGTACAACTGCAATCAATCAATCAGTACATTTATATAGCGCGCTACTCACCCGCGAGGGTCTCAAGGCGCTGGGGTGGGGGGTGCTGCTACTGCCCGAATAGCCAGGTCTTGAGGTGTTTCCTGAAGGTGAGATGGTCCTGCACGCGCTTAATCCAATCCATAAAATATTCCAATTTAACACGGCCAAAAAGATGCGAACAGGTAGCCCGTTGGTGGACTCACATACTTGAACACTCTCCTTCCCCTAAAAATGCTGCCAAAAGCAGTAGATACCACGTTACTGCGTTGGGAAGACAGGAAGGGTTCGGCGATTGTCAGTGGCAGGGGAAGTCCTGTTTAGTGTGCAGCTGACTGCCGCAGTAAAGACAAAAAATATGGTGCCTTTTAGTAAAATGTAAAATTCCATAATAATGCGCCAGATATACTGGAAGGGCTGGGACAGTATCAATGGCTCAGGACGTCCTGCTTTACGTGCAGCTGACTGCTACTGCCATATTTGATTTTTATAACATTTGCCGAAAAACGAGATATTTCAAGATAAAGCATATGTAACTGCACGCGTTTAATGGATGAGCCATGACTGTGTGAAATAATACAGTAGAAAAAGTAAATAATCTAGTTTTGTAGGGCCAAGAAGCTGTGAACAGCACATTGTTGGACTCCCGAACTCGAACACTTTCCCGCCCTTAAAAAAATTGGCAAAAGTAGCAGATGCCATGTTACTGTGTAGGAAAGACAGCAAGGGCTGGGACAGTGTCAGTGGCACGGCAAATCTTGCGCGACGTGCAACTGACTGGAGATGCCATGATACTGTATTGAAAAGACTGGAAGGGCTGGGGCAGTGTTAGTGGCACTGCAAACCCCTGCTTTATGTGCAACTCACTGCCACTGTAAGAGGTAAAAAATATGGTGCCTTTTAATAAAAGTAAAAAAATGTCATGTTACTGCGTCGAATATACTGGAAGGGCTGGGGCAATGTCAGTGGCACGGGAAGTCCTGCTTAACATGCAGATTACTGGCATTGTAAAATAATAAAAAAATGGTGGCTTTTAAAAACTAGGCTCTGAGCCTGCCCACGAGCACACAGGTAGGCAGGCAGCTGCTCTGTAACCTCTGCCTAACTCATCCACGTGGGAAAACACCAGCAGCAAGCAACTATTACCCAAAAAGAACACACAGAAAAACCTCCCTGCGCACTCATACCGGCACGGTGGTTTCTCATCCACTTCAGACTGAAAATGAAATGGGTGGCAAAGTGTGAGCTAGGGGCTTTCTAAGACGCCCTATAATGTGAATGTTACCGCCGCTTAAACATTATTCTTGGAACTCATTCACACGTGATTTCCTCGATCACGTTTTGGCTTGAGCGCGTCTCTGGAGCGTGGAATTACACGACTGACAAGGGGTGGACAGGTGAGGGAGCACGGTAGATGTGGGAGAAAAAACAAGAGCAAGGAAAGCATGGGAGAGCGAGGAAAGCTCGTTCTGCGAGGAGAGGAAAACGCGGGGGAAGAGATTAGCCAGAGACGGCGTTTGAGGGATTGATGTTCGCCGGTGGCAGCAGGCCAAGAGAGGGTAAATAATACACGGGAGGAGGGGGGTGAGGGAGGAGGGGGAAGGGTTAGTAATAATAGACCCACGTAGATGAAGTGCGATGGGGGCGGGCGCAGCCAGCTGCAGCCAGGTACACAGAGCAGAGTCCAGATGAGGAACAGACCCCCGCCCCCTCCCCAACCCATGATGTCAGAGCACTGGGGATCCCTCCTGCGGCCTACACACGGCTGAGGCATGCACTGTGTGCTGGTTTCTAAGGCAACAACATCACAATAAATGCAAATAATCACAAGGGCCGGGGTTGCCAAGGGAGCCGGAAACGGTGTAAGAGTCTCCGTGGGATGCAGCCGGGGAAACCCGGGCTGAGGGACGGAGTACGGGACGGAGTACGGTGAGGGGCGGAGTGCGGGGAAAGAGCTGTACACCCCCGTGAGATGACAAAGGACACCCCGCGAGAAACATTGAACCCAGGCTGAGGGAGACACAGGGGACCATGAGAGAGACGTAACACACAAGGAACACACTGTACCCGTCCCCAAGTAAACCAAGCTTTGGCAACGCGGCCGCGAAAGTGAAAGTGATCGCAATCGCGATTACGATGCAACGGAGGGCGCGCGTGCACGTTCACGTGCACTGTAGCTTTAGGCCACGGCAGCACTTTGAGAAGCCCACATATAAAATGTCTCTTCGAGCCTTTGGCTCGCGAGACCTAAAAAGGAAGCGCTGCACTGTGAAAGGTAGGAGAAATGCCGCTCGCATCAAACACGCCACGCTGGGAGGAGGCTACGCGACCTGTGCAGGTAAACGCTGCTGCGGAACACACGAGGTCCCACTACGGAGCTGCAGGTAATACGCATCACTGTACATGGCGGAAGAGCATGGGCGCCAAAATAACCCTGCGTGCCTACCCTCGTGTGCCTTCTTGGCAGCAGACCGGTGACCTGTTTGATCAGCGCGTGGAAAGGTTGAGGGCCTGTTCCTGCGGTTCTGAAATGAAGCTATCCAGCATGGCAGATGTTTTCCCGCACAGTAGATTCATTCAGAGAGAGGACCCATCATTAAGCATACATAATACACCCATGAAGCTGTTTGCTCATCTGCAGTTGCAAATGGCGACCAGGGAGCTATACGCTTCATTTCCGGAAGAACCACCACAATTGCAAGCACTGCAAACACTATTCACTACACCTAGCCGCCGGAAATTAGTCACACGCTTATACAACGCGTCACAATCAGAACAAGGCGAGATAATGAACAGGTCGCTTATATAAATGGGAAGTGCTTATAGGTGACAATATAGTTGAACAGGATTAAGAATATAGTTGCACGCAACTACAACTGATGACGCCAAACTGCAATTTGCGCATAATACACTAAATTCCTATACCAATTTTATTATACCCCGATTCAGTTACACAGATATGGCCTTCGATCACATGACCAGTGTTATAGATGCGAAACTCTACATGCAGACTTCTTACATATGGCATGGGCATGCCCACAGATACACAGATATTGGCAAGAAGTTACGGGAGCACTTACCACTATGTTATCTGAATTTATACCAAATGCCCCACTTGTTTGCTTGTTAGGTATATATAAACTTAAGCCTGCAAAAAGAAGGACATTTTTGTCCGTAGCGCTTTTGCTAGCTAAGTGCCGTGTTGCTAGCAGATGGAGTAGCAAACGTCCTCCCAGGTTTAAAGACTGGCTTACGGACATATCATATTGTAGAGAAACCTTGGAGGTTTACGCGGAAGAATTATCGCAGGCATCCAGACCTAGAGATTACTGGGAACCCTTGATGCAATGTCTTCAGCTTATACAGGTGGACGGGTAAGCAATAGGTTATTGGCGAGAGAGTAGAATATATGACACCTGTGTTGGCTTGCTGGTGAGAGGAGAACAGATGTAACGTTTAAACGTGTGTCCAGAAAATGTATTAAATTATATTTGTATGTTAGTACACTCACGGAACCTTGAGACAGGTCGGGAAATTCGAGATGTGATGATATGTATGTTAACTTCCGCAAACACGGAAACAAATGACTATTGATGTATAAATGTGATGCAGCTTTATACCACATACAGCTGTGATACACTGTAATATGTGTTTTGTTCGATGTTGACCGGAACCAATACATTTTTTTTTTTTAAAAAGCAGAATTTCCCATAAAGAGCATTTCATGAGACTCAAACTAGTCTCAGATCAGCATACAGTTGCAGTAACAAACTACTGAATCCAAGTAATGCCAGGTAAACTATAGTCGCAGTGGCTACCACCGACAAGGGCCTAGGTCTGGGAAAATCCTTCAAGAAAAGAAGAGAATGTCCTGCTTCTACCTAGGAAAATACACTAAAATAAAGGTCAAGAACACATATCGAAACCATTGTTCCCGACTTTCTCCTCCACTAGCCAATAGGAAGGCAGGGTTCTTCGGTAAGAAAGTTTAGCTTCTCCTTTTCCACGAAAATATATGTGGATTCAACTTTTATCATGTTGTTAGCTACAGACAGTCTTGCAGGTTAGATTCTGGAAACATTAGGCATTTTTCTCATAGGCTTTTCATAGCGATTTACCTTTAATCTCTCTACTTGTTTTCACTGCGAGAACAATGAACTACTAACTAAAAGACAAATCATGGTTAGGTAATACATTCTTTTAATCTATGCAACAGTTATTTATTATTTAAATGCACAAGCTACGTTATTCAAGTCTCATATGAAACATTAAGAAATAGGAAGTTCATGACATTCAAGAATAAATGCTGCATAGTAAAATAATACTTTTTGTGAAATGCGAAGTTCTGCAGTTATGATATCCGTAAGCCAGTAAAGCGGCTAAATCATGTTGTGCACATTTCAGCAATATCAAGCTTCCTTTTAACTAGCTAAAACATCTCAGGTGTTTGTCTGCGCCTACATGAATTACAATGACTGCCTACTGTGAATTAGATCTTATAAATGTGTGTCAATGCAACGTTAAGTTTACACTTTTCACATGACATTTCAGCCTTCTGTATTGATTAATATTTAGACACTGTTAAACGTCAGTTCCCAATTAAACAGTTTAAAAAGTTACACTTCCACATTGTAGTGATTACTGTGTAAGATAGGTAGCCCTTTCATTCTAATATTCAACGTTCCCCTCTTCAAGTTCCTAACAGCTTTTCCCCCTCAGTATTTTAAGAGGACATACATTGGAGGGTCAATACTTTCAAATCAGCTCATCAGGGAGAGGGACGGTGCTTGTATCAAACTTCTTATGCACAACGGTAGAACAAAGCTTCTATCACATTTTTGTTAGAGACTGCTTTGGACTTCGAGCTGGTTGGTAGGGAGAACAGGCACCATCACAAAGTAAGTGAGACTTAGTGCACAGTCTTTGAGCCCACTCATATCAAAGAGAAAAGTGAAGAATGTAACAGAGAAAACTATTTTTCACCCAGTTCATCCCCACAAGTACCTGGATCACTCATTGAATAACTTGAGCTGGTCCTTCCTCCTCTGAAGTGTCTGCGAGGCAGTTATTGCACCGGATATGTAGGTACTCAGGAATGAGTGTGGGGATGCCTTGTAAAGTGTTTTGAAGGAGTCTTGCATAGCCTCAAAAGTCATAAACCTAGCAACGGTGCCTAAGTTTAACTACTGCTGTTAAACTCTTGAAAATTCAGAAGGCTGCAACCTTGAGATGGGAACGTCCAATTGAAAAGCTTTTTGTTGAAGAAATGAAAAGAAAGTGATTCACAGAAGGGAATATTATGTCAATGGTCTTCAGTGGTGCTCCCCCACCATGCTACAACTACTGAGTGTGACGGTCAGACTTGGAGAACTGTAATAGGCACAAGCAGCAATGCTTCAAGAAGGTCCATCCACAGAATAAATGGAGGACAGGAGCTAGCATTAAACCTGTGGCTAAAAAAGAATGCAGGCTAAAAAACGAGAAGATGCCAAATATTCGTGATCTCAAAAATAACCATTCCCTGACAGCCAAAGACGGTATTCGTTTTAAATGCCAGATTAGACAAACTGCAGCTGGATGAGGAGACAAAGTGGCCAAACTGACAATCTAGCAAAAAGGTGGAATGAAACATGATTTTCTAAGATTTTGGTCATATCTTGTCACATTATCTGTAATCCTCAACTGGTGATAAAGTGTTCCAGTTTGTTTTATCTTGCCGGAGACAGAACCTGGAGATGTTCACTCTTGACTTCATTGAGCGAGTCAACTGCAGTCCAGTTTTGACAAATAGGTTACTTTCCTTCTGTAACACCTTATCTGGAAGAGACAAGATCTAGCCACAGATTCCTTACCTTTGAATTATCCCCAGACTTGATCTGGAAAGCTTTCTACAGCAGTACCTCTGCATGTTGGTAGAGGGAGTCGAGAGTCTCCGTAACGAAGTTGACCACCAGATGTGAAGTTGACAGAGTCCATAAAAGCCCTCCCCCGATGTGCTTACATGAGTTCCGTCCGCAACTTCTTTCAGTGCTTAACCACGAAGCCAGGTATAGAAACAGCTATGGAAACAGTGTGCCCAAAAAGAAGCTTCTTTTTGAAAACCAAAGAAGAATCAGTTGATAGAGGGGGGAGGATGGGTGGGTTGGTAAGGAATCGGCGGCTAGATCTTGTCTCTGCCAGATAAATCTGAAAGAAACACGTTAGTTAGATTCCTCACCTTAGAATATACCCAGGCATCAGGCTGGATAGGGAAAGATTTTCATCAGCAATACCCTTGCGCGTCACTAGGCGTCGTCTGCGGCTCCGCGTCCGTCGTCGGCGTCGTGATCGCCGGGATGACGTCGTCGGAGTACTTAGATGCCGCCCTCGCGCACTGAGGTCAGTTCTTCTTTTTTCCGCGCCAGTAAGCGCAAATCAGGGAAGAGCATACCCTTTAGTCACTTTTTGACTAAACTTTTTGAAGTTTTTTGGTTCATTTTTCGAGTCGACCTCGACTCCTGGTGCCGGTGGGGATGCCCGGTTTCAAGCCGTGCGATGCCTGTCACCGATTGATGTCGGTTACGGATCACCACCGTCGGTGTCTCTACTGCCTTGGGGCCGACCATGAAGCCGAGTCGTGCCCCGACTGCCGGGCCTTGACCTCGAAGGCTAGGCGGGAGCGGTCCCGCAAGCTCCTCGAGGTCCGACAGTCGGCTCCGCGCCGCTCGAGGTCCTGGTCGAGGAGGAGGTCGAGGGACCGGTCGCGGAGCCTCAGCCATCCCCGCTCGTCGGGTTCGAAGTCCTCGCATTCCGAGGCACAGTAAGAAGAAGTCGAAGAAGCAACATCGCTCTTCTAACTCCCCTCGCCGGTCGCGCAACTCGGCTTCTGGTTCGGGTGGCACCACCCACGCGGCTCTGTCGGAGCCTCAGGAGTCGCATCCGGCCCCATACCTTTCGGTCCCTGGGCCTACTGCGACTCCGGGCAAGATTCGGGACTTCCTCGTGGCCATGGCCGTGGCTGTCGAGGCCTGCCGGTGCGCCTTCGGTTCCCGCAGGTCCGACTGGGAGGCCTAGCGAGCCGGCGGCTCCAGCCCCGGTGCCGACTTCGGTCCCAACACCGCAGGCCCCCGTGGGATCCAGGCCTGGATCCCGGTCGATACCGGTTGACCTAACGACCCCTCCGCCGGTGCCGACCCCTATGGTGCCGCCCCGGCGCCGTCTTCGGATGACGTCGTCCCCAGTTTTAGCCCCGGTCCGTGCCCGGCGTCGGAGCGGCGCCGCCTGGCGCCGTCTCCGATGGATGAGCAATTCATCTACCGCTCGGCTCCGTCCTTTCAACCTGTCTACCAGGAATCGGAACACGGGGACGACTGGGAGGGTTCTGAGGACCCTCTGGCACAGCAGTGCCAGTTTGATCAGGATCGGGCAGAAGAGCTGGGGTATGCCAGTGGTCTCGACACCTCCCCTGACACTGGCTTCATCTCTCCTCCCTCCGTGGCTACGGAGGATGCAACCTATTCTGTGGTACTGCGCAGGGCTGCCGAAGCCTTCATCTGGAGCTCCCTGCAGTGGCCGTGAGGACTAACCTCCTCACTGAAGTGCTTCAACCGCCATTAAGCTCTTCGGAGCCTCTACTGCAGTTCAAGGAAGCACTGACTGACGTTCTGATGGGCACCTGGTCCAAGCCCTCCACAGTCCCTCCTGTGGACCGGAACGTGGCCCGGCGCCACCTCCCTGCACCGGGAGACCCCAGCTTTCTGTCGGTGCACCCCACCCCTGAGAGCCTGGGTATCTAGGCCTCTACGTCCCAGACCGCCTTCCCGTCCGCTCCTCCGGATCGGGAATCCAAATGGTTGGAATAGTTTGGGAAGAAGCTGTTTTCCTCCCTCAGTTTGAGGTTGCGGTCTATCAACACCGCGAGCCTTTTGGACCGTTACACCCACTCCCTGTGGGATACAGTGGCGGACGTGCTGCCCCAGTGTCCGGAGGAGGCCCGGACATGGCTCGCCCAGGCTCTCACTGAGGGGCGGGATGCAGCACGGCACTCAATTCGATGTCGGCCTAACACCACAGACCCGCTAGAAGTTGAAGTTGAAAGTATTTGTAGCGCGCACTGTGACCAAGCGATTTCCTGGCGCTAAGTAGGGCGATTGCAACGTCGGTGGCGATTTGTCGCCACGCCTGGCTGAGATCCACAAATTTCTCCGGGGATGTCCAGAGCACACTCATGGACATGCCCTTTGATGGCTGTCGCCTCTTTGGTGACAAAGCGGATAGTGCGCTGGAGCGCTTTAACCTCATCTGTGCCCATGACGAGATAGTCTCGTCATGGAGCACGGTTGCGCTGTGCCCATGGCGAGACTATCTCGTCATGAACCCCACCCACTAATGCAACGCCCGGCACAGGAGGGGGAAAGGGCGTGGCACTGAATGGGTTAAGGACTCCAGGGCTACGGCCAAGTCCTTGGGCCTCTCGGCCCGCGCCCCCAAACTTCTGCTTTTCGCCCCTTTCGTAGCCAAGGAAGGGGCGCCCCCACACGTCCGTCTAGCCACAGGCCGCAGACGTGGAGTCCGCCGAGGCGGAGCAGGGGGACAGAGAACAGGTCATCCCACATCTGCCCTCGCATCTGCCTCAAAGCCTTACTAGTCCGACTTTTCAGGCCCATTCCACGCCAGTGGGAGGCAGAGTTCGCCATCACCTGCTCCACTGGCGTACCATCACGTGGGACAGGTGGGTGCTGCAAATCGTCCGAAGGGGCTACTCCCTCCCCTTCGAGGCGACCCCTCCAGCCATGCCACCGCAGTACCACCGCATGTCGGGGGATCACTTGTTACTTCTACAGGATGAAGTTACAGCCCTTGTGAGAAGTTGGCCTGATATATGATGTCACTAATTCTAGTGTACACCTTGTATCAGTCCAAACAACCCGTATGGTGATTGGTTGTAAAGTCAATCTTATAGACCAGCTATCGTAGTGGTAGCATGGACAAGAGCAGTCTTAGGCTAAACTCTGAATGGCATGTGAAGCCAGCTGTTATACCATATATAATCCCTTGAATACCAAATGAAAGGACACCACAACAGATATATATATAACAATAGAATGTATTTATTCTAGTCAAACCCTCAGCACTCTTTATGAGATTCGAGGTAAGTACAACACAGTCTTATTTAAGCATACATTAAGTCACACAGGTAAGGAATACAGTTAGGCCCTAGGGGCCACGCAAACCATATAATAAGTAAGTGGTATAAGGACCACTGTCACGAACACAGGATAGGCCTAGGCCTAGGGAATCGCTGGGGCTACACTATACTACCAACAGTTAGGAAGTGGGAGGCCCACGGGATTCAGGTGCAGAGTGGAAACACTCACGCGTAATGCGTAAAAGTCAATAGAATCATTAGCAGTTAGAAATAAGCAGTTTTAGGACACTTCTGGTATAGCTAGAAAGTCGAGACTCGGAAACTAGACCCTAGGATAGTCAATACCCTTGTGAGTACCTAAGTACCTAAGTTACCTAGCCCACGGGCTGCGGGTGCATAGGTGTGAACTTGCGTCGGGTTTCATCGTGGACTTCTATGGATGCCTGAAGGAAAGTTGCTGACAGGCAATCAGTGAAGAGTGTCCGGTGGATCCCAAGGTGGGGATCAAGAAGGAAGGAACCTGCAAGCAGAAGGGACAGAGTCTAGGCCACCAGCCAGGAGCCGGGAAGGAACCAGGAAGGAACCAGGCGATGTCGTGAAGATGCAGGTGAAGAGGTGAAGCTTGTCGCAGCAGCCACGGGTACCAGGAGACGTCGAGGACGACCAGGACCAGGAGGTGAGCTGTCCCACGAAGGCTCTTGCTGTCGGCGGCATCGAAGTCGAGTCAGGACCCAACAAGCCTTGGCAAGCGGAACCCACACAGGATGGAGGACTTGCTTCTGGTGCAGACCAGGAAGGTCTGGGGTGCTTCTCTTTCACAGAGGAGCGGGTGCCAGTCTGGAGGAGCCGGACCAGCAAGTTGAAAGTAAAGGTTCGTCGTCGCAGAGGCTACTAGCCGACGGGCCAGCAACCGGACAACACGTCGAGCAACACGGGTGCAGAAGGGCCCCACGCAGAACACGTGAAGTGTGGGGAGCTGATCTTCTTTGCAGAAGGTGCTCGGGAGTGGGGCTTCTCAATTCCCCAAGTACAGCCTCTAGGAAGCCTCAGAAGTCGCGCTAGTCAGTTACTAGCCACTTTTCCCAAGTCGCCGGTCCCACGTCCCTCGTCGCCTCCACGGGTCTCAGCTTCGCTGGAGATGTGGATCTGGTTCAGAGGTGTCTGGAAGTCTCGGCCCTGGTCAGTCTCTGCAGTCGTCCCTCGTAGGATTCAGTCGCAAAGCAAGCAGCGGTCACTGGATGGTGCCTGGTTGCCCAGGGTGGTCACTCCTTGGCCACAAGGGAGATTTCTTCAGTCTTCTTCCTGAGGTCGAATGTCGAAGGTCCAGAGTTTCTGTTCAAGTTGCAGATTTAGGTTAATCTAATTCAGCAGGGCCCACCTAGCTACTAATATACTGGGCTAGTGGGCTGGACTACCTGCAAGGTCCCTTATGGGTGGGACCAGGAAGGGGAGTGGCTACACCCCCTTTCCTTTGTCCAGTTTTGCGCCAGAGCTGGGGCTGGAGTGCCCCAGCACCGGTTTGAACTGGACTATGCATGGGACACCTTGTGTGCCCCAGGCAGTGTCTCGTTTCATTCAACCCTCCCTGCCCCAATACACTAAATCCTGTCTAGGGTGGTGGAAGGACTCCCAGCAGCAGGAGGTCAGACTTGTGTCTGTGGCAGCAGCATCCATTTTGTGATGCTGGGGCTCTGGTTAACTTTAACCGGGTAAGTAGGTTTCAACATGTCTTTTCCCTCTAGAAGGGAGGAATAATATCCTCATTGCCAGAAATGGTATGGGGGTATTATTCCAAAGTGTTAGACACCTTACACAACATGTTTCGATAAAGCCAAACCATAGTTACCATAACCGTCTAAGATTATAAGGTACTTTAAGAGTATATGGTAGGCTATCTCATAGAACAGTTATAAGGACATGGTTCCGAAAGCTGCAGACAGGCTCAGCTCATGCTAGAGCACCATCTCACATGTTACCAAGCACTCTGTCTCCAGGATTGTTAAGGCCTGCCATAGGAGTGGCTGATAGGTACACATGTGTCTATATATAAGATAGGTATAGGAATACTACACCTAAGCAAGGGGTGATTACACGACCTTGCCCCAGCTGAGTGATCAGCCAGTTGTGTCATAATGGAAGGCCAGGCCAGGGGTGGCATAATGCATGCTGCAGCCCCTGGGTACCTAAGGTACACTGTACAGGGGCCAATAAGGTGATCCTATCCAATTGGGTTATGCACCTAAAGTACATAGTATTAGTTTAGAGAGAGAACAGCCGGGCTGTGGGTCTGATTAGCATGCCCACAGCCACATCTAAGTCGAAAACCAGTGGAGCAAAAGCAAAAAGTGGGGGTGAACATAGAAAGCAGACCCTACTCTCCTACACAACCTTCCCCCCCCCCCCCAAACTTAGGGACATTAAACTAACCTTGACCAGTTGAGTCTTCATGTTCTAAGTGGAAATATCTGGAGAGTCCATCTGCATTGGCATGGTCAGTCCCAGGTCTATGTTCCACTGTGAAGTCCATCCCCTGTAGGGAAATGGACCATCTAAGAAGTTTGGGATTTTCACCCTTCATCTGATTTAGCCACAAGAGGGGCTTATGGTCTGTCTGAATCTTGAAGTGAGTGCCAAACAAGTATTGCCTCAGCTTCTTCAGGGCCCAAACCACAGCAAAGGCCTCCCTTTCAATAGCTGACCAAAGTTTCTCTCTAGGGGTCAGCCTTCTACTAATAAAAGCAATGGGCTGGTCTTGACCATCTACATTCAGTTGTGAAAGAACAGCTCCCACACCCAACTCAGAAGCATCTGTCTGGACTATGAACTCTTTGGAGTAGTCTGGACTTTTCAGAATAGGTGCACTGCACATGGCCTGCTTCAGGTCATCAAATGCTTTTTGACAGCTCACTGTCCACTGAACTTTCTTTGGCATCTTCTTAGAGGTCAAGTCATTAAGTGGTGTCACAATGGACCCATAGTTCTTAACAAACTTTCTGTAGTACCCAGTCAGGCCCAAGAAAGCTCTGACCTGAGTCTGGGTAGTTGGAGGAGTCCAGCCCTTTATGGTCTGGATCTTGCTCTCCAGTGGTTGAACCTGACCCCCACCGACTAGGTGGCCCAGGTATACAACCTTGCTCTGCCCTATCAGGCACTTAGTGGCCTTGATAGTGAGGCCTGCCTTTTGCAGGGCATCTAAAACATTCCTCAGGTGGACCAGGTGATCCTCCCAGGTGGAGCTAAAGACAGCAATATCATCAAGATAAGCTGCACTGTAGTCATCCAGGCCTGTAAGGACTTGATTCACCAACCTTTGGAAAGTGGCAGGTGCATTCTTCAAACCAAAGGGCATTACCACAAATTGATAATGTCCTCCTGGGGTCGAGAAAGCAGTTTTGGCCTTTGCATTCTCAGCTAGTCTGATTTGCCAGTAGCCTGCTGTCAGGTCAAATGTGCTCAAAAACCTAGCAGCTGCCAGTCTGTCAATGAGCTCATCTGCCCTAGGTATTGGGTGGGCATCTGTCCTAGTGACAGCATTGGGACCTCTGTAGTCCACGCAAAACCTAATCTCTCTCTTACCATCTTGGGTGTGAGGTTTTGGCACAAGAACTACAGGACTAGCCCAAGGGCTCTCTGAAGGTTCAATGACTCCCAGCTCCAACATCTTTTGTACCTCAACTTTTATGCAGTCCCTGACATGGTCAGGTTGCCTGTAGATTTTACTCTTCGCAGGCAGACTGTCACCAGTGTCCACCTCATGGGTGCACCAGTTTGTCTGACTTGGGGTCAGAGAGAACATATGTCTGTAGGATTGCAGAACTTGTCTGCAGTCCTGTTGCTGATGGACAGTGAGGCTGTCAGAAAAGACCACACCATCAACTGAGCCATCATCAGGGTTCTGAGTCAACAGGTCTGGGAGAGGGTCACTCCCTTCCTCCTGCCCCTCATCTGTAGCCATGAGTAAGCCCATGTCTGCCCTGTCAAAATATGCCTTCAATCTGTTGACATGAAGCACCCTGTGGGGGATTCTGGGAGTCCCAAGGTCCACCAAGTAGGTGACTTCTCCCTTTTTCTCAACAATAGTGTGGGGTCCAGACCATTTGTCTTGGAGTGCTGCTGGGGCCAATGGCTCCAACACCCACACTTTCTGCCCTGGCTGGTACACAGTCAGCACGGCCTTTTGGTTATGCCAAGCTTTTTGGAGTTCTTGGCTTGCCTCAAGGTTTTTAGAAGCATTCTTCATATACTCTGCCATCCTGGAGCGGAGACCAAGTACATAATCCACTATATCAAGTTTGGGTTGTCTGAGAGGTCTTTCCCATCCTTCCCTTACTAAACATAGGGGTCCTCTTACAGGATGCCCAAACAAAAGCTCAAAAGGGCTGTAGCCAACCCCCTTTTGTGGGACCTCTCTGTAAGCAAACAGAAGGCAGGGTAAAAGGATGTCCCATCTTCGCCTAAGCTTGTCTGGTAAACCTTTTATCATCCCTTTTAAGGTCTTGTTGAATCTTTCCACAAGCCCATGGCACTGTGGGTGATAGGGTGTAGTGAACTTGTAGTTGACACCACATTCCTTCCACATTGCAGTCAAATACCCTGACATGAAGTTGGCACCTCTGTCGGACACCACCTCCTTTGGAAAACCCACTCTGGAGAAGACTCCAAATAGGGCTCTTGCCACAACAGGGGCTGTTGTGGTCCTCAGGGGAATAGCTTCTGGATACCTGGTGGCATGGTCCACTATCACAAGTATAAATCTGTGCCCAGATGCTGTAGGGGGGGGGCATTGGTCCTACAATGTCTATCCCCACTCTCTCAAAGGGAAACCCCACCACAGGTAGTGGTATGAGGGGGGCCTTTGTGGTGCCACCTGATTTGCCACTGGCTTGGCAGGTGACACAGGAGCGACAAAACTCCTTGGTATCTTCTGACATGTGAGGCCAGTGAAAGTGAGGGACAAGTCTGTCCCAAGTCTTGTTCTGGCCTAAGTGTCCTGCAAGGGGAATATCATGGGCCAAGGTAAGAAGGAAGCCTCTGAAACTCAAGGGTATTACCAACTTCCTGGACGCACCAGGCTTGGGGTCTCTAGCCTCTGCGTACAGCAGCCCTTCATCCCAATACACTCTATGGCTACCTTGAGCATTCCCTGCAGCCTCAGCAGCAGCCTGCTGTCTGAGGGGTTCAAGAGAGGGGCAGTCTAATTGAGCCTGCCTCAGATCTGCCCTTGAAGGTCCCCCTGTCCCAAAAAACTCAACCTGATCAGGTTCCAGTTCTTCTAGGGCAGTTCCTTCAGGGCTCTCGGAATCATCCTCCTGGGAGGGCTGATCCACCACCTGAGGCAGGGGGGAAGGCACAGCCTTTACCCTACTGCTCTTTCTCTTGGATTGTGTCTGGTCCATTGTCCCAGGATCCAGCACTTGTTCAGTGTTACACTTTTTGGCCTGTGACCTGGTCACAGCAAGGACATGTGCATCTATTCCAAGCATTTCTGCATGGGTCCTATACTCCACTTCAGACCAAACTGAAGTTTCAAGATCATTTCCTAACAGACACTCTACAGGAAGGTCTGAACTTACCACAACTTTCTTGAGGCCAGTTACCCCTCCCCAGGAGAAGTTAACAATTGCCACACTATGGGAGGTAGTGGCATTGCTAGCGTTGGTCACTAGGTAGTTCTCACCTAGTATGATCTGTCCAGGGTCCACAAAGGCAGGTGTCACCATTGTGTTACTAGCCCCAGTGTCTCTGTAGGCCTGAGCCATCCTATCATTGATAAAAGGAGCCTGTCTGTACTTGCCCAGGTTACTGGGGCCTTCAGTAGAGGACAAAGCTGTGTCCCCATCACAGATCAGAACAGCCTGAGTAGGTATCCTGACTAGGCCAGGACCCTCCTCAGTTCCCAGGGTTAACCCTACTACACCCTTTTGCTGGGAACCACCACTTACAGCTGGACTAGGGGGTACAGTTGCCTTAGGGGCAATGGTGGCTGGGGGCTTATCCTTTTTGGTGCACTCACTAAACCAATGTGAGTTTGACTTACAATAGTTGCACCATGGTTTCTTTTGGCCATCTTTCTTCTTATCCTTTTTGGAACCACCCTCCCCCTGAGCCTTTTGGGGGCCTGGTGAAGACTTCTGGTCTATTTGTTTCTGATCATTACCCTTCTGCTCTGCCTTTTTCTGATCACCGCCCTGGTTCTGGTTTTTCTGCTTAACTCTAGTCCTGACCCACCTATCTGCCTTCTTTCCCAATTCCTGGGGAGAAGTTAGGTCAGAGTCAATCAAGTGTTGATGCAACAGCTGTTTTTGACAGTTATTAGGGATTTGTTCTCTCATGATCAAATTATACAATCCTGTATAGTCCTTAACCTTACTACCCAATAACAAGCCTTCCAGAGCCTTAGTGGCACAATCTACAAAGTCAGTCCAGTCCTGAGTCTGTGTCTTCTGGGTATCCCTGAACAACAACCTGTATTGTTCAGTGGTTAGGCCAAACCCATCAATCAGAGCACTCTTCAGGACAGTGTAATTGTCTGCATCCTCATCACTAACTGTGAGGAGCTTGTCTCTACCTTTCTCAGAGAAGGAGAGCCACAAAATAGCTGCCCACTGACTTTGGGGTACCTGCTGTACTTTGAAAGCTCTCTCCAAAGCAGTTATCCATTTGTGGTTGTCATCCCCACACTTGTAGGGAGGGACAATCTTGCTCAGGTTTCTATTATCATAGGTCTTGTCTCTATCCTTAGGGATATTGCTGCCACCAGTGGGTTCTAACCCACTTAACCTCTGCTCTATAGCCAGAGCAAGCTTCTCCTTGGCAAGGGCAAGTTCTTCCCTCTCAATCCTTAGATTAGCTTCCCTCATCCTGGCTTCATGCTCTTTTCTCTGGGGGGAAGTCATTTCCCTGTGAGAAGAGGCATTAGAGAGACATGGGAGTGCATGGATTCCCTTGAAGGGGATCTGTCTCTCCTGTTTCTCTGGTTAAGTCCACTTGGGGGTCTGAATGGGGGGTCCCATGCAGACTCCCATGCAAGCTTAAGTTAGCCTGGCTAAGTCTTCCTACTTCGACCTGGCTGTCTACCTCCTCATCTGAAGCCCCATCTGACTCATCTGTAGTGGGTAGACCCTCACCTGTACCTAGGGTACCAGCCTGGGAGGCCCTAAGAGCATCATACTCCTCTAGGATCTCTACTAGCTGAATGAGGGTAGGGTTTGCACCCTGTTTTAACTTTCTGGAGGTACACAATTGTCTCATCTCCTGAAAAGTTAGGGTATCATATCTAGAGGGGATCTTTCTAAGACCTACCCCTCCTGAGAGAGAATCAACTTGATCTCCTCCCAGAGACATGATCTAGTGAGGGTGTGGTGTGTGCACCTACCTACACTAGTTGTATCTACTAAACCTCTCTAGTAGTTGTAGTCAGGGTGTGCTAGGCCCTTCAACCTACAACAAATAAGTATAGTAGGACTTGAGTATTTATAATCTATGTTATATGTACCTAAACAATATCTTATGTGATCTTTCAATTTAGTATCTCAAGATTACAATGGTATTACAACAGCAAGCCCAGATCCCAACCGCTGCTCACCAATGTGAGAAGTTGGCCTGATATATGATGTCACTAATTCTAGTGTACACCTTGTATCAGTCCAAACAACCCTTATGGTGATTGGTTGTAAAGTCAACCTTATAGACCAGCCATCCTAGTGGTAGCATGGACAAGAGCAGTCTTAGGCTAAACTCTGAATGGCATGTGAAGCCAGCTGTTATACCATATATAATCCCTTGAATACCAAATGAAAGGATACCACAACAGATATATATATAACAATAGAATGTATTTATTCTAGTCAAACCCTCAGCACTCTTTATGAGATTCGAGGTAAGTACAACACAGTCTTATTTAAGCATACATTAAGTCACACAGGTAAGTAATACAGTTAGGCCCTAGGGGCCACGCAAACCATATACTAAGTAAGTGGTATAAGGACCACTGTCACAAACACAGGATAGGCCTAGGCAATCGCTGGGGCGACACTATACTACCAACAGTTAGGAAGTGGGAGGCCCACGGGATTCAGGTGCAGAGTGGAAACACTCACGCGTAATGCGTAAAAGTCGATAGAATCACTAGCAGTTAGAAATAAGCAGTTTTAGGACACTTCTGGTATAGCTAGAAAGTCGAGACTCGGAAACTAGACCCTAGGATAGTCAATACCCTTGTGAGCACCGAAGTACCCAAGTTACCTAGCCCACGGGCTGCGGGTGCATAGGTGTGAACTTGCGTTGGGTTTCGTCGTGGACTTCTATGGATGCCTGAAGGAAAGTTGCTGACAGGCAGTCAGTGAAAAGTGTCCGGTGGATCCCAAGGTGGGGATCAAGAAGGAAGGAACCTGCAAGCAGAAGGAACAGAGTCTAGGTCACCAGCCAGGAGCCGGGAAGGAACCAGGAAGGAACCAGGCGATGTCGTGAAGATGCAGGTGAAGAGGTGAAGCTTGTCGCAGCAGCCACGGGTACCAGGAGACGTCGAGGACGACCAGGACCAGGAGGTGAGCTGTCCCACGACGGCTCTTGCTGTCGGCGGTGTTGAAGTCGAGTCAGGACCCAACAAGCCTTGGCAAGCGGAACCCACACAGGATGGAGGCCTTGCTTCTGGTGCAGACCAGGAAGGTCTGGGGTGCTTCTCTTTTACAGAGGAGCGGGTGCCAGTCTGGAGGAGCCGGACCAGCAAGTTGAAAGTAAAGGTTCGTCGTCGCAGAGGCTACTAGCCGACGGGCCAGCAACCGGACAACACGTCGAGCAACACAGGTGCAGAAGGGCCGCACGCAGAACACGTGAAGTGTGGGGAGCTGATCTTCTTTGCAGATGGTGCTCGGGAGTGGGGCTTCTCAATTCCCCAAGCACAGCCTCGAGGAAGCCTCAGAAGTCGCGCTAGTCAGTTACTAGCCACTTTTCCCAAGTCGTCGGTCCCACGTCCCTCGTCGCCTCCACGGGTCTCAGCTTCGCTGGAGATGTGGATCTGGTTCAGAGGTGTCTGGAAGTCTCAGCCCTGGTCAGTCTCTGCAGTCGTCCCTCGTAGGATTCAGTCGCAAAGAAAGCAGCGGTCGCTGGATGGTGCCTAGTTGCCCAGGGTGGTCACTCCTTGGCCACAAGGGAGAATTCTTCGGTCTTCTTCCTGAGGTCGAATGTCGAAGGTCCAGAGTTTCTATTCAAGTTGCAGATTCAGGTTAATCTAATTTAGCAGGGCCCAACTAGCTACTAATATACTGGGCTAGTGGGCTGGGCTACCTGCAAGGTCCCTCCTATGGGTGGGACCAGGAAGGGGAGAGGCTACACCCACTTTCCTTTGTCCAGTTTCGCGCCAGAGCTGGGACTGGAGTGCCCCAGCACCGGTTTGAACTGGACTATGCATGGGACACCTTGTGCGCCCCTGGCAGTGTCTCGTTTCATTCAACCCTCCCTGCCCCAATACACTAAATCCTGTCTAGGGTGGTACTCGCACCTCCCGAGGCAGGAAACCTATTGTCCAAGCCTCCCTCGCTGGAAGGACTCCCAGCAGCAGGAGGTCAGACTTGTGTCTGTGGCAGAAGCATCCATTTTGTGATGCTGGGGCTCTGGTTAACTTTAACCGGGTAAGTAGGTTTCAACATGCCTTTTCCCTCTAGAAGGGAGGAATAATATCCTCATTGCCAGAAATGGTATGGGGGTATTATTCCAAAGTGTTAGACACCTTACACGACATGTTTCGATAAAGCCAAACCATAGTTACCATAACCGTTTAAGATTATAAGGTACTTTAAGAGTATATGGTAGGCTATATCATAGAACAGCTATAAGGACATGGTTCCGAAAGCTGCAGACAGGCTCAGCTCATGCTAGAGCACCATATCACATGTTACCAAGCACTCTGCCTCCAGGATTGTTAAGGCCTGCCATAGGAGTGGCTGATAGGTACACATGTGTCTATATATAAGGTAGGTATAGGAATACTACACCTAAGCAAGGGGTGATTACACGACCTTGCCCCAGCTGAGTGATCAGCCAGTTGTGTCATAATGGAAGGCCAGGTCAGGGGTGGCATAATGCATGCTGCAGCCCCTGGTAGGCCTAGGGTACACCTATGCCCTGGGTACCTAAGGTACACTGTACAGGGGCCAATAAGGTGATCCTATCCAATTGGGTTATGCACCTAAAGTACATAGTATTAGTTTAGAGAGAGAACAGCCAGGCTGTGGGTCTGATTAGCAGGCCCACAGCCACATCTAAGTCGAAAACCAGTGGAGCAAAAGCAAAAAGTGGGGGTGAACATAGAAAGCAGACCCTAATCTCCTACAGCCCTCTTCGCCAAGGGGACCATCAAGTGCGTTCCTGGGCCAGAAGTAGGCCGGGGTTGCTACTCCCACTAGTTTCTGGTTCCCAAGAATGGCAAAGGGGGCCTACGCCCTATCTTGGACCTCAGGAGTGTCAACGCCTTCCTCCGGAAGGAGAAGTTCAACATGCTCACCTTAGCTCAGGTTCTGGCCGCCGAGACCCTGGAGACTGAATGGTAGCGTTGGACTTACAGGACGCTTATTTCCACATCACCGTCCTGCCAGCCCACCGGCGTTACCTGCGGTTCACGGTAGGCCACGAGCACTTTAAGTGTACCGTGCTCCCCTTCGGCCTCACCAGTACCCCTTGGGTGTTCACGAAAGTGATGGCGGTGGTCGCAGTTCATCTGCGCAGATGAGGGGTTCCAGTCTTCCCCTATCTCGACGACTGGTTTTTTAAGGTGGGCTCGCCCCAGGTAGTCGTCTCCCACTTCCAGACTATGGCCGACCTCCTGCATTTGCTGGGGTTCTCCATCAACGTGCCTAAGTCGCATCTGAGTCCCTCCCAGAAGCTTCTTTTCATTGGAGCAGTTCTGGACTCAGCGCTGTTTCAGGTCTATCCTCCAGAACAGCAAGTTCGGGATATTCAGGCTTTGATTCCGATCTTTCAGCCTTAATCCTGAGTTTCGGTCAGGATGGTCCTGCCGCTGCTGGGTCTAATGGCCTCCTGCATCCTGCTGGTACATCACGCCAGGTGGCAGATTCGGGCTCTGCAGTGGGACCTGAAGTTCCAGTGGGCCCAATATCGGGGCAACCTGTCCGACCACGTCCGTATCTGGCAGGGCACTGCAAAGCAGTTGCAGTGGTGGCTCACGGACCGCGATTGGGTCAGTGGCAGATCCCTCTCCCTACCCCAACCGGAGCATGTAGTAGTGACGGATGCGTCCCTCCTGGGATGGGAGGGCCACATGGGAGAGGCGGAGATCAGAGGCCTCTGGTCTCCGGCGGAGTCCCGGCTCCATATCAACCTCTTGGAGCTGCAGGCCATCCGGCTTGCACTGAAGGCATTTCTTCCCTCTGTCCGGGGAAGTGTAGTGCAGGTGTTCACGGACAACACCACCGCCATGTGGTATTGCAGCAAACAGGGCGGGGTGGCGTTGTGGACCCTTTGTCAGGAGGCTCTGTGCCTCTGGACATGGCTGGAACATCAGGGCATCACCCTGGTGGTTCAACACCTGGCAGGTTCTCTGAACGCCAGGGCGGACGAACTCAGCCGCCGGTGCATGATGGATCACTAATGGCGTCTAAACTCGGACGGGGCGCAAGGCCTCTTTCAGCAGTGGAAAGAGCCTTGGTTAGATCTATTCGCCACCGAAGAGAACGCGCAATGTCATCAATTCTGCTTGTTGGAATTTTCAAGGCGGCACTCGCTCGGCGACTCCTTTCGTCGTGAGTGGAGATGCAGTCTATTGTACGCCTTTCTGCCTATACCACCTCTGCCCAGAGTGCTGAAGAAGATCAGGCGCGACCGGGCCCAAGTCATCCTTGTGGCTCCGGATTGGGCACGAAGGTACTGGTATCTCGAGCTACTCAGTCTATCCATCGATCTCCCGATTCGACTGCCTCTTCAGGAGGACCTTCTGTCGCAGCAGCAGGGGACGGTCCTCCACCCGAACCTGTCCAGTCTCCACATTCATGCGTGGAGATTGAGCGGCGGCAGTTCATGCCATTTGACTTGCCTCCTGAAGTCTGTGATGTCATTCTGGCAGCCAGGCGTCCCTCCACTAAAACGGTATACGCCTGCAGGTGGAACAAATTTGTGGCATGGTGCACAGCAAAGGCTGTGGATCCCCTTTCCACCCCTCTTTCTGAAGTTCTCCTTTTTCTTCTTTCCCTGGCCCAGCAGGGCTCTACTCTGGGCACCCTCAAGGGATATCTTTCTGCTGTTTCTGCCTTTTTACGGCTTCCTGATCAGCCTTCTCTTTTCAAGTCCTCTGTTGTTGCTAGATTCTTTAAAGGCATTATTCACATGTTACCTCCTGTCCCTTTCGTAATGCCTCAGTGGGACTTGAATCTGGTGTTAACCTATCTGATGTGCGCTCCTTTTAAGCCACTTCATACTTGTCCTCTTCGTCTTCTGACTCTTAAGACTGCTTTCCTGGTCGCCATCACCTCTGCCAGAAGAGTGAGTGAGCTCCAGACTCTTTCTCCTAAACCTCCTTTCCTCTCTGTCCATGAACAAGGTTGTTCTCAGGACTCGTCCTTCCTTTCTCCGTAAGGTGGTTACTGCCTTTCACATCAGCCAGTCTGTTACATTGCCCACCTTCTTTCCGCCTCCGCATCCCTTGAAAGAGGAAGAGAGGCTCCACCGTCTGGACCCAAAACGTGCGCTCTCCTATCTGGACCGCACAAAACAGTTCCGGGTGGACGACCAACTCTTCGTTGGCTACGTGGGCACTAAGAAGGGGCAGGCAGTGCACAAACGGACCAACTCTCGGTGGGTCGTTTTGGGCATTAAAGCCTGTTATTCCTTGGCTAAGAAAGAATCTCCTAGGGGGCTGAGGGCCCATTCCACTCTGGCCACAGCGGCTACTACTGCCCTGGCACGGGGAGTCCCTCTGCAGGACATTTGTCAGGCAGCAACGTGGGCCTCGCTGCACACGTTTGCCAAGCATTACTGCCTGGACAGCCAAGTCCGGAAAGACGGCTTCTTTGGCCGTTCCGTTCTCCAGGACTTCTTGGTGTGATCTTGGTTCGCAGACCCGCCACCGTGGTTGGTATTGCTGGGGTATCTATTCTAAGGTGAGGAATCTAATTAACGTGTTTCTTTCAGATGAACAAGTTACTTACCTTCGGTAACAATATATCTGTAAGAAACATTAGTTAGTTAGATTCCTCACCACCCCACCCATCCTCCCCGTTCTGCGAACTGATATCTATGGTTAAGGTCATCCCTTTCAGGGCCCTAGATTAATGGCACCAGTGTCGGTTTCTGGCATGGCTCTGCGTTCCTGGCACGGAAAGCTATGTACAAGAACTGACGCCAGCGCGTGAGGGCGGCATCTAAGTACTCTGACGACGTCATCCCGGCGATCACGACGCCGACGACGGACGCGGAGCCGCAGACGACGCCTAGCGACGCGCAAGGGTATTGCTGATGAAAATCTTTCCGGATCCAGCCTGACGCCTGGGGATATTCTAAGGTGAGGAATCTAACAAACTAATGTTTCTTACCAAAGGTAAGTAACTTGTTCGACGTTACCAAAGGTAAGTAACTTATTTATCTGCAAGAGACGTCTATCTGCAGTTCCCTACCTTTGATGAGATACCAAAGCAATACCATCCAGGAGGAGGGTCTGCGAACCGATTCCAAGAAAGATGCCAGACTAGGCTAAACACTCTGCATAAGAAAAAATGAGACCGGCTGCCAGGAAGGGAGGTGTAGAAAAAGACATCCCACCAGAAACGTGGTGGAGAACCCCGCACTGAACAGAATCCACAGCTGAATTACATCTGCAAAGTTATGAAACTGAACATCTAGCTCTACTAGAAGTTGATGCAATGGTTGTATAGTTTCAATGAAGACCAAAGGTGACACTGTAGGTTCCCACATGCTACATAATGCAGGTCGGGAGTCACCTTTTTTCTATACAGATGCTTAATAATTTAATATGCAAAAATTATTCAAACCAATAGGTAACAAGCAGGATCATTCCGACATTCTATTATTGTCCAGCCCACATCAGGCAGTCTGCCAGGGGTGGTCTAAGAAGTCAAAAGCAACTGGCAAGTCAAGCAGCATTCTTACAGATGCAGACTTAACTTCTAAGACCAAGTTTGAGTCCTTATTTGACCTGAATCTTGATCACTCATCCAGCATGGCATTTCTTAATAACGTCCTGCCTGACTCAGTAGACTAGCAGCCATGCACACAGTGTTAACAGCAGGTCTACTTGATTTAGGATGAGGATACATACAGAGCAGAGAGTCCAATTCAAGGATTCCTTTAGTGATGCATTCCTGTTCAACAATCTTTTAGTGGATACTGCCCTAATGCAGAATTTATTTAAATTGGTGAGTGGAAAAATAATTTCATTTTAGAATCCTTCAACTATAATCAAGAGACAGAGGTAACTGACAAATGTGTTCAGATTCATTATATTGAGAGGAAGTATGGTATCTCTGATGAATAGGTGTATGAACTGAAAAGGTTCGGTAACTCACATAGTAATCGGTTGGTACATCATAGTCAAGGGTTTATTGTTCAACAAGTTATGTCCTATCAGTATGGAGCTTAAACAGACCAAGGCTTTCCAAAGTGCCCTAAATTTTGGAAAATAAATTCTGTAAAAATATATTTATCTTACTGCACCACTCTAAATTGTGAATTGCTCATTGTTCTGTCTGAGAAAAATAAAAAGGAGATGGGTGGTATACCTGAATTCATCTGGTAATTACGCTGGACTATATTCCAGTTCATTTGTTTGTCAACAGTGTCCCTCTAATGCAAGTCAGGATGTGTTCCTATTTCTGAACAGATCAGTCTGAACAGCCAGGTCAGGTTCCATCTGAATGTGAATCAAGCAATCGCAGACTGCTTTCGCCTACCTGGGTCTGAATAGTGAGATGCAGCTGAATACCTATGACAAAGTGAGCCAAGGGTGATATGCATATGACTAGTGTGTGTTTGGAGCGAAACAGTGGGCAAAAAAAGGGGATAGGCTGCAGTGCGGCCTGAGTAATTACCAGTGGCTGAGATTCATTTAACTGTTCCACCCATCATCTTTTTCTTTGTGCAGTGGGTATGTCCAGATGTGGGCCCTGTGCTCAACGTGTCACATGCATCAAGGTATACCTCACCACGAAGATCTAAATAGGCACAAACAACTCTTAGCTTGCTTTGGTTCCAATTAGAAGGGCACTGGGCCTAGAAGTTCGGGCAGGGCTATTGATAATGGAGCAAGACCAGTGCTGATTTGCATATAGCTGGACAAGAGTAGCATGGGGGCAAAAAAACACAATGGACAAGAGTGCGAGCCTGAGTAATTGCCAGTGGCAAAAACTAATAGAACCATTTCATCCATCACCTTATTGTTTTCCGCAGTGGGATGCCTTCCATGCAACAAGTATCCCCAAATGTGAATCCTGTAAAATTCAGGGCAATAAAATACAGCTGTAGAAATGGATCTGAACTACCTGATTGATGAGAAAGTTCTTACAACATGTCTCGGTCAAAACACAGTGGCCCTTTTTACACAGTAACGCTGGGTTTATTATAAATCATATGCCAAGTGATAACAACCGGATTAGCTAAAGCATATGACTCATTACACTAACACTATTTAAAAGAAGAAGCCGAACAAGAGGAGTCGTTTCTATCATCCATCTGTGCAAAAAGTGACATCACTGGATTTCCTAGCATCCAACCCCCCAAGAACTACTTAACATCTGCCACAGCATGGACATGCAGTGGATGAGCCTGGTGAGCGCACTTGCACTAACGCCAAGCTAGTCTGCACCCGTCCGAGCCCAGCACCATGAACAATGGTCCTCCCACAGCTACCATGCTGGGAAAGTCCGTGCCCTTAACCCTGGCCACCACCCCACACTCTGCTGCCTCGCCACACCACACAACACAGAAGAAGCATTCATTTGTGCTTCCTGCAAGCTTGCATGCAATTACCCACACATTACACTCACTGCACCCACACCAACAGTACCAAACACTCCACTTACTCACTCATGCAGTCTGGCAACTACCCACACAACACTCCACACTCGCATACATGCTCCTCAAAATCTGCTCACACCCCAAAAATACCATAAAGATCTGGGGCCTGCTACACGACAATGACCAGGATCTACTTTTTCTCATGGAAACCTGGCTGAACCCTGCATCAGCACCTGACATCGGAGTCGACAAGCCTACACTAGTCTCCTAAAGAGACCATGCCCATCTCAAGTTCAGCATCCCTTTCCCAATGCATATGCACCATCGCCAAACAAGTCAGCCAAAACTGGATCAGCATCACTTAAAAAGACTGGAAACCGCTCTCAACAACCGCTGACCGAATACAGCAACACCCTCCCAAAGCCATCAAGTATTTCAACTATTGAATCTCCTCCTGCACAAACTCCCAGGCCCCCTCAAACACAGTATTTGGATGGAAAACTCCTCTTCATGGTAAGAGACGTGTCCTTCTGCCCTGAGTGCCCAACTGTCTGGATCTCGAATGCTGATTTTGTTTGTCATAATCAAACATGGATCATGCATGAGTGCCCTGACATAGGCCGTCTCACGGATTGCGGTCTTAGACCGGGAAGGGCGCCCAAAGCACTGCCGTCATAGTGGTGGAAGGCTGCCGCCTTCATCAGGAGTTAAGCAGCACAAGCCCAGTGGTGGCAGCATACAGTGTAATGATCAGTAGTAGTGAACAAGACCATTTTACTCTGTCACTGGAGCAAGGCCTACAGGTTCACACTCTTTTTTAAAAGTTCAGCTGCTGTGTGCTTAACTTATCCCATGTCTACATCAGGTAGAAGTGGAAGGGTGTGTGTGATGGAAACGTGCTGAATGCATGTGTGCTCAATAGAACTACACAAGTGGTGAAGTACAAGGTTAATGTGTGCATGCTGCCACTGTGTGTTTTTAAAATAACACACTGATATAATACTCAAAGGCTGCAGTACTGAACAGTGTGCGCAGACTGAATGCATTTGCTGCATGTAGTTATGATTGTGGTGACATAATGCATAAGGATAACAGTACTTCGCAATAAGTGTGCTGTGGATTTACACTGAGTGCAAGTGTGCCTGCACTAGTACATTACATGGAGGTCCTTGGATTTCATTTTCGGAAGCCCAGGCATGCTTGGTACAAAACATGAGTAGAGAAATTCCCCCCAGAGAGATTTGTGTATTGCTGCATTCTTGCAAGTTCGGGGGACATGCACAGGAGGATGAGAGAGCCAGGTTCTCGCTTTGTATTTCAAGGAGCTCTTTTATTCAATTAGAGATCACAAGGAAGGGGCCTGGACATCTCAGGAAGAGAGAAGGGGGCTGATAAGGGAATCAAAGAGTTGGGCTGTGAGCCCAGGATTAACCTTTTGATGCACATATCACAGTGGTGGACAACCAGGTGTGAACTCTGATCACTACCATGAATCTTGTGGGTTCATCAGCTTCTGAGTCCTGCCTGCTGTGACAGACATCCGTCAGGCGAGGAATAAAGGGGAAAGGTGCCCATTTTAAAGAAGCTGAACCTCAACATAAAACTTCAAAGACTCACACACTAAATTACATTTTGTGTCTGGAAAAGGACTATAAGTAGGAGAGTTTTAGACCCAAAACTCTCATCTGCCGAGGGGCCAGATGGACTGTGTGAACAGGTGAAGCTCAGCAAGACCTCTGCCTGTGACCAGGACTGGGGGTCCCGCCTGCCAGTCTCCCTGCTGGCTGAGTGACATTACCCAGGGAAACCAAGGCCACCTGCCCTTGAGACTCGAGCATCAGCACTTGTCTGTTCACCAAGACCAGTGTGCCTTGTGAAGAAGAGGAGAGTGTTGAAGGAAGCAAGGTCCAGGCGGAAGCCGAATTGTGTGGACTCCTGGTGCAAGGAATCCATTCTTTGACCGATCAGATGGTAGCCCATGTGCTGGATTGATTCAGCGACCCCCGTGTGCCAGGAGGGGCAGCTGTGGACTGAGCTGAGGAGCGAGGGTTGTGTGGAGGGCGACAGGCCTGAGGGACCTTGTGATGGGTGACCCTCTCTGTCAGAGTGGGGGCCACATGAGCATCAATGCAAGGTCAGTGTGTCCGAACGTGTGAGTACTGTGGCATCGACCCCGTATGCCAGGAGGTGCTGCAGGAGACGCTGAGGCCAAGGGTTCAGGCCATCGCCAGGAACTGAGAAATTGCTGCTGTGACCAAGGCGGGTCCCTCATACTGTGAACTGCACTGAAGAAAGCCCGAGGATTAAACTGTTGGAGCCTGCTATACACCTGCGGTGCAAGGGCAGTAGCTGGGGAATACAGCAAACACAGGGAGATGATAAACGGAGCACTGAAACTTTTCAGACACTCGCCCCCGGTCACTATTAGATCTGGGTTGAATCCATCAGCGTTCTTTAGCTCACTTCACTACCCCAGTTCACACCCAGAAATATGCAAATCAGTCTTGATCCTGTTCCTCATGGGAACAGTTCAGCCCGAACTGCCAAGACAGGTCACCCCTGGACTGGAAACAAGCATCCTTCGGGGTAACACCTCTCATCAGCCAGGCTAGCTTGAATCCAGTAGCAAAGTGAGCAAGGGACTCATGTCTGGGCATACCCTGCCAACTTCGGGCAAACAAAGCAAACACAAGGAGATGATGGCCGGACGCTGAAACTTTTCAGACACTCACCCCCAGTCACTATTGGGTTGAATTCATCATCGGTCTTTAGCTGACTTCGCCACCCCAGTTCAGACCCAGCCATATGCAAATCAGTCGTGACCTTGATCCTCATGGGAACACGCCAGTCTGAACTGTCAAGCCAGGTCTTCCCTGGACCGGAAACAAGCATCCTGGGACCCCTGAAGACAGGACGCACTCAGTGTCCCAGTACGCCGACAATCTCCTCACAGCTTCAACATACACTAGGTGAGTTTGCTACAGCCGCTGGTCTCCGGGTAATTTGAGGCAAATCAGCAATACATCCACTATACCCTGATAAACCACCACAATCCATTAATTTAGTGACCACTCTCCTTCGCTGGCAAGGGGCACCCACTTGCTACTTAGGTATCGTCTCCATCAGACTCCGCTGGATATATTTGAAAGGAACCTTCGGGTAGCCCTGCTGGGCATGAAGATGCAAATGCACTTGTGGTGATATTTGCCCCTTGCCCCAATAGGCAAAATTGCACTAGCAAAAATGATTATCTTACCTCACCCGCTCTACCTCTTCACTAACCTTCCCATAATCCCACCCGCTCATTCTTCAGGGAACTTGACTCATTATCTGGGACATCAGATTATGCAGTGTAGCACTTAGCAAAATACAGCTCCAAGTGGACCAGGGAGGATTGGACGGCCCATCATCTGCAGCGTATTTTCTGGCAGCGCAGTTACAATGGTTATCACGCTGGACTCCTGGGAGGTAAGTTGGAGGGACTTGTAGCACGAACAGCATCCTGCCCTCGCCAGTGGTCTATTGCCGCCTCCTTCCAAAAACAGTGTGCCCCCCTCGCCACAACTACAGGTGGTAGTGGCTCGGGCTTGCAAGACCAGAATACACCACATGCCGCTGAAATCTCTGTTATGCGCCCCTGCGTTGTCCCTGGCTGATCTTCCTAAAATTCCTGGGACCTACACCTTCTGCAACCTGGCCCCCTGGACAGAGCACTCAGTCCTCACAGTTGAGGATCTTTTTTTCAATGGTCATTTCCTTTCATTGAGTCACAGACTATGATTTACCGCCAGGGCTATTCCTCTTCCATCGGCGACTCTTTCACGCATGTCCTATGGAATATTACAGAGTCAGAACCTACAACACACCCAGTGCTGCAAACAATCCTTATGATGGAACCTGGCCATCGCTTTATTACCTGGCCGTTCAAAGGCATTCTCAAATAAACAATTCTTCCCCTAGACACCCTATGCCACAAATGGGAAACTGCTGTGGAATTCCCACAAAAGGTATCCCATAACTCAAGTTTTGAAAACCTGCTAAACTTCATGCTGCATTGCGCTTACCTCAAATTAATCGATTCTTTCCTCAAGCAGATGCACTCTGACCATGCTGTCAAGCTCCAGGCGCAGACTTAGGACACATGACATGGTCATGCAAAGGGAAGTCTGACTTGTGTATTCAACAGAGTGGGAACAACCATATTCGCTATAACCAGCAGGTAGCACGGCTAGGAGGAGAGAACCTGCACCTTGCGATCAGGTGCAGCCAGACTTTACTGATTAGGAGCAGGACTTCGCTGTGCTGCTGAGGGGTTCCATACCACCTGAGCGGGTAAGCCACAAACTGTGCCTGTAGGGCCCTGGGTACATACTGCGAATGGTACTGTGACCCCGTGCACTCTTGTGTGACTGAACTGACTGCTGAAAGGAGTCAGAGAGGAGAACTCTTGAGAACGGCCTAATAGTTTACATTCCCTGGATGAGGCCAGCAGTGAATGGGGAATAACACTGAACCCACTGCACTAAAGTTATGGGACAGGGAGTGAACTAACAACTACTTGAGCCCCGATCTCAAGAGTGATTGTGTTATTGCTTTTGAATGTTGTTTAACTTTGTATGAGTAGAATTTGAATTAAAATACTTCTTTAATATAAGAACAAGTATTTGACTGGACATTGATTTATTGTTCACGCTGCTTGCACGTTGAGTTATGAAGTGTGTTTACTGATCTGTTTCTGAGCTTCCACATGTAGGAGGCTGACTGCTGGTTTGGCGCTACCTAACAGAGTCAGTTGCAGAAGGGATGCTTGTCCCAGTTGAGCAGGGTACATAGTGGGTCAGGCCCCTGGACATCGGGAGTAAAAGGCCTCAGCCGCCACAGGTGGGTCCAGTAACTCCTGCTTGCCCCGTGACCCCCTTAAAGGAGTTTTGACACACAGCAATGCAACAAGATCTAGAACCCAGGACAGCTGATACACGGAGGAACTCAGACTGATGAAACGCCCCTGCAAACACCTGGAGCATAAATGAAGAATGAGCCAGGACAATGCAGACAGGAAAACGTTCAAATACACCCAAAGATGCTACCACCAAATGATCTGAACGACCAACCGTGCTGCTCTGGCAGAAAGCATCGATGCCAGCATCAACAGAAGCAATCTTCGCCATTGTGAAAGATTTCACCTCACCAGCTGCCACCTCCAACTCGATCACCCCTCGCAGGATCTCTGCATTAATCTTTCGCAATTCTTTCACAAAAAAATCAACCACCATTTACACTAATTTCAACCTTCAAGTGAAAGCACACGAACTGTGCAAAATGTCTCCCAATCTTATCCAAAGAACCAATGGTAACCAAATGGCATGTCATCATCCCAGAAGAAAACAGCTGCCACCATGAAGTCCATCCACTTAGTGGCTCAATTGGACCCCTGCCGCCACCATGCCTTCTCCAGAGGATTGCAACCCATCGGTGCAACGCTCACACCCATTCTGAATTCCTCCACCCTTTCTGTGACCTTCTCAGATGCTTAAACTGTCGCCCCTTTGCTGATGACACCCTCTGCGGACCCTTCAAAGCTCAACAGACCAAATTCCCTGCTACCATTCCTAGCCAAGGACTTAGAAAAAATATTATACAGACACCTCATTGAATACCTCAATGATTAACAACACTGATACTACTCAGTCTGTTTGTAGACCCAACCACGGCAAGGAAATTGCCCTTACCGCCACTCACAGATGACATCTGCACGACAGTTGACGGAGGAGACAGAGTGGCATTCATCCTCCTGGAGCTCTTTGCAACATTTGACACGGATTCCTACCCAATCCTCATCCAACATATACACAACATCAGAATCCAAGAACACGCACTCTGGTGGATCTGCTTCTTCCTCAATGTAAAGACCCAGCCAGTCAGCCTGCCACTGTATACCTCTGATGCTCATGACCTCACCTGTGGAAATCTGCAAGGATTCTCCCTGAGCGCAACCTTCTTCAACGCAGACATGATCCCTCTAGCCAGCATCATCTGCTCTCACCACATCAACGTTCTCTCCTACACTGACTAAACACAACTTCCCTCACAGACAAGACGTCCAGTACTCGAATCAAGTTCAATGCCTGCATGACTGAAATTGGCCACTGAATGAAGACCAACTGTCTAAAGCTGAACACCGACAAGACCGAAATCATGATCTTCAGGAAGAGCTCATCACCGTGCCACTACACCTAGTGGTCGACAGAGCTAGGACCAATGCTCACCACCTCATGCTTCCATACCATGAAAACGCTGAGGAAAATTTTCAAATGGCCCTCATTCAACACCCGGAAAACAGACACACACGCCGGGGTCACAGGCAAGCGGGACCATGGGAACACCTCCTATGCCGGCATCAACAAAAAGGCTGCAGATCATTCAGAACTTGGCAGCTAGAATTGCACTCAACCTTCCACGCTGTACTCCCATCACACCAAAGCTGAAGGAGCACAACTCGCCCAATTCACAAATGAGCTCAATTCAAATCCTTATGCACTCTTTGAAGGCCCTACATCACCAACACCCAGTATACCTCAAAAATCACATCTCCTGTAACAGATATTCTGACACCACTGCTCGTCCGGACTCATACTTGCACACATACTTTACATACAGAAAACAGATCTGGCTGCCGAGACTACTTCTACATCACTCCTAAAGCGTGGAACGACCTTCCGCTACACACAAGAGCCCCCTCCTCACTTCTTGAATTCCGCAAGAAGCTGAAGACCTGAGTTTGAGTAGTCCCACTAAGCTCTAGATGTGGCTGAACTAACACCTGCTCAGCCCCAGAATACTCTCCTGGGTGATGGTGCGCTCTACAAATCTGCATAACATATTTATTTATATTCCTTCTATTATGACTCTAGAGGTGTTTTAAGTAAGGTCTGTCAATCTGCTATATTCAATATCCCAGTGAGGTCCAGACTGGACACCAAGCAACCCGAGCTTCTTTTTTCCTGAGGAGTCTTTTGAGATCTCATCTCATTTAAAATAATAATAATGCGTTTTGTCTAGCGCACAGTTACGTCAGTAGACGTGTCCCAGCACTGAGGTTCCCTATCCTCCGTACAGAGCACACAAAAAACTGGAGAGACAGTCTAAATGAATCGGAAGAGCCATGTTTTCAGGTTTTTTGCAGAAAGAGATCTCGGACTTCTGTCTTGAGTGGAAGAGGTAGTGAAATCCACAGTTTTGGTGTTAAAAAGCTAAACGAGCATCCTCTAATGCACTTTTTTTGATTCTAGGGATGAATCTTATAAAGGCACTGGCTGATCCCAGAGATCTTGTAGGGGAGTAGCCTGAGATCATAGAACACAGGTAACTAGGACTTAGAACAAAGAATGGCAGCAAGGCATAAATTACTGCACCACCCAGTATCGTCACTACTAAGTCACAAATATTATATTGCACACCTCAAATGACCAGCTGCCACATGGTCATAAGACAGATACAAATATAACCGCAAAATGAGAGGCAATATGATCACAAATGAAAAGTCCAAGTTCCAACAGTTTCAATCCACAGTTCCCAATGTGAACAGGAAAATTCTTTATTCAAAGTTCTTCTTTATCAGGCATGCAGGCGCAGCCAACTCGTTTCACCCAACAACAAGGGCTTCTTCAGGGCACTATAAATGTTGATAATGATAACACACGCCAGATTCCGGTCACAAATCCTCAGTTCCTCTTTATATTTTCAAATCAGTCATCCTTCAAAAACTGTAGATGTGTAAGTGAAATAGTTATAACTTGGTTTTGCACAATGACATCAGGTATTCAAAGAAATAGGTCACCGTAGGTGAGGGAGCAGCCATAGTTCAAAAGTTCATTATCAAGTGTCCTTTCAAAGTTTCTTTAAACCGCACACGTCATCCTGATCCTCCCACGTCTCCAGACGCGGGAGGAGCCATGCAGGGGGAGCAGGGTGACTCGTACAGTTTAAAGAAACTTTGAAAGGATACTTGATAATGAACTTTCAAACTATGGCTGCGTCTCCAGAAGCGGTAGGAGCAGGATGACTGTCATGCTTTAAAGAAATTTTGAAAGGACACTTGATAATGAACTTTTGAACTATGGTTGCTCCCTCACCTACGTCGACCCATTTCTTCTGAATACATGATGTTATCGTGCAAAACCAAGATATGACTATTTCACTTGCCCATCTACAGTTTTTGAAGGATGACCGATTTGGGTGAGGAGCTATCACATGGAAATCAAGAACACTTGGAGTCCAAGCCTTCTGACTTTGAGTCCTGTGAGGAAGAGGAGAAAGCTTGAAGGGAGCGAGGACCAGCAGGGATCCCGACAAATGGATCCCGGTGAGCACAGTGTGAGGCACCCATTCCAGTCAGGACCGGTGTGCGAGAGACGAACCCTTTAGTGGGTGCTGTGAAGTTGCAGGTCATCGTTGTTCTCATTGGGGCCATCGTCCATGTCCTCCATGGGCCAGGAGAGGTCAACTGTAACTGCCAGTGCTGTAGCTGTTGCCATTGAGACTGTTAGGGATGTTGCCCACATAATCCGACCTAAGAGGGACTACATGACATGACAGGAGGGGGCAACTAGGACCGTTGGGGCCGTTGTTGTGACCGAGGAGTCCCCACGACAAGCAGAGGGATTTGGGAACTCCTCATCAAGCTGCCTGCAGGAGCACTGCTACTTCACCGACTTACCAGCAGAAACGAAACAGTGATGTAGAAGAAGTCTCTGCACCCAGAAGCTGTCTGCGACTTCACACCAACCCAGCCGACTGTGGGAAGGGTGCGGTGAGACCTGCTCATTGTGGAGTGCAGGGGAGATCAGCACCCCACTCCTGGACTATTCAGAAGACTGCAGTTTGGTTAAGGTGGAAGCAGGGCCACAGATTTGTGAGACTTACACTAGCGCAGCACCCTGAGAGACCTACCCTGAAAAGCGCAAGGGCACTAGTCTTGCAATCCACTGCTGATGACGTTACATATTACATCACTCATGACATGGTCAGTGACATCACTCATGACATGATGACATCATCCTTGTGATAGAGTGGCGGTCGCGCGAGTTATAGTTATCTGAACTAACTATAACGGGGGAATTTCAATGGTTTTTTACAAGTGAAATGTCCAGCTAACTATAACATGTGTGAAACCTATGGTTTTATAAGTGAACTTGCAAGGTTTTTTAAATGCTAATTCCTAACTATAACGTGTGTGAAACCTATGTTTTTTTTAAGTGAATTTGTAAGGTTTTTTAGATGCTAATTTATGTATGTATTATTATATTTTTTATATATTTATTTTACAATAAACTACCTATGTATATAGTTATAGATTGACTGTATCCTGTAATATGGAATGGCTCAGCTCTTTTTTTTTTAATTTGGATAAAGTTGAACAGCATACTTAATATCTTCTATAAACGTATAAACAGTTTAAAATGTTGGTTTTTTTTAAGGTTTTTTCATGGTACGCGCACCGTGCGCGCACCCCGCGATTTAAAATAAAAATATATATATGTTTTTTTCACCCTTTGGGGTCCTTCAGGGACCCCCTGACAAAGGCTAGGGGGTCAGGAACTCTCTACCCTGCCCCCTTTTCACGTTCTCCACCTTTCTTTTTCACTGTCACACACAAAATGGCGGCCGACACTTCCTGATTTCGACCGATTCGAATGTTGACTGACATGTAACCACCAATCAGAATTACGCTCGCGCACGTTAAGGTGGCCGTACGGTGCACGCACGGTGCACGCTTATAGATATTTATGTACTTTTAACTGCAATTTTCTCAGGAACTACTGAACAGATTGACACCATATATCCAAAAGGCACATGCCTGACCTGAGGACTACCTCTTTGCCAAATTTCAATTAATTCTGTTCAGCCGTTTGGGCTGTACCTTCGACTAAAGGTCCTATGGGAAAATGCATGGGGAAAACGCGTTTTGGGACCCCCCTTTTTTCTCAGCCCCCGCTTGACGAATCACCCTGAGACTTTCAGGGTAGGAGCTGAGCGGAGCGCCCCATTAGTTTTGAAAATTTCGCGAGGATTCGTCAACCGGCGCCAAAGTTATTCAAAATAGAATTTTCAGATTTCCTATGGAAACTCGGTCCTAACGATAATATATATATATTCCAAATGAAAATCACACAATGTAGTAGCATGAAACCAAGCCACTCCAGCCAAACCTTTCAGTAAGTAAAGAGTTTTATTCCTCAGGCAGCACAGCAAAAACATCATAATGCGTTTCAAGCTTAATGGATCTTCGTCATATGCATGAGTGAGGGTTTGTATCACCTGGATGATATATAGTCAGGTTATCAACACAAACGAAGGACTACCAAAAATACGTTGCTTTTCAAGATATTATATTCAAATTCTGTCAGTCCGCCAGACCAAATCATAGTTCTTAAGTGCAGTACCCTCCAGAATATCATGCTCTGTGCATTCTACCTCAATGATGTTCGGGTTACTCCGCTGTGGTCTGCAATTACAGTCTCACCTGAACTTCAATGCCCATTATACTTTGCGGCTGACTTGTAAAACACGGCATAATCCTCCATTGTTAGCCTTTGGTAAGTGTCCAATAAAACAAGAATACCACCACTTGCCTCAAAAAGATTAAATTCCATGTTTTACTTTGACAAAGACCGTGAGGTTGAAACGCTTCAGTCATTAAACCTTTCTTTTCCTGCAATCCTGAGTGCGACTCCTACCTTTTTGTTGTGAAGCAAGAGGGTTTTCTTACACACACACACATTTTTTTGTTTTACATTCCACTCCCGGTACATTGCAGTGTGTAGATCTATGAATCAGTGAGTGGGTGTGTAAGTACTGGTCTGGCTCTGTGAATGGGTTTGTGAATGGTTGTGTGGGAGTGGCAATGGGTGTATAAAATATTCTATAGGGGTGTGAGTGCATCAGATGCTGTGGATGATGTAATCACTGACGTCATTTGAGATGTCATGAGTGATGTCACTGACCATGTCATGAGTGATGTAATATGTGAGGTAATAAGCAGTGCATCGCGGGGGCGCGAGTTATAGTTAACTCAGGTAACTATAACGGCTGAATTTCTCTGGTTTTGTAGGAGTAAAATCTGACTAGAACATCCCTGTAACCGTTGTTTTTTTGTGTGAATATATGAATATATGAATATATATATCTCAGCAACTCGCGATATTCACCAGCTTGCGCGCGGAAATCACCAGCGTAGACCAACTGTGTTCAGCATTATTTTATTTTCTCTGTGTCAGGACGTGTTTCGGCCCTCCAAGCAGCCTTGATCACCTCCATATATACATATACATATATACACACATATATACATAGTGTTTCCATTCTTGCATGCCTAAAACCTGACTGGTGATCATGGATAAAAATGTTAGTTTTCAAGTAATCTTGAAGTTGTTTGATGATTGTCTTTTCCAAAATTTTCTTGATGAATGGTAAGTTGGAGATTGGTCTGAAATTGGAAAGCTCAGTAAGGTGGGCTAATGTCAGTGGGAATATGATTGCTTGTTTTAGCAAACCAGGTACAATTCCTTGTTGAATTGACAATTTCCGTCACTTAAGCACAATTTACAGGAAGAACTCCTTAATCTATTTAGCTGCACATGTGTACGTGGGCATATTTTCAGCTTTTATTTCTGCAGCTGGGTGAATCAATTGGAGAAGATTTGTTGGTTTGAAGTTGCAGATTGAAGAGTTAAGAGGTGGGAACGTTAGATCTTTTAGGAGTAATGTCTAGTTTGACTCAAATTTTGCTTTTCAAAAAAGTGAAAATTTAATTACATGGCTGGGCTGAGGATGTGGCCATATTTGAGGGGATTTATGGAATAGAGATTTCTCTAAAGACTGGAAGAATAAGTTACTTACCTTCAGTAACGCCTTATCTGGTAGAGACCGGATCTAGCCTCAGATTCCTCATCTTAGAATTCTCTCCAGACGCCAGACTGGATCTGGAATGTTTTTGTTTTGTTTTTACAGCACTACCTCTGCTCATCGGTAGAGGGCGTCAAGCAAGTCCGTAGCGATGTCGTTCTCCGGGTATGCTGTCCATGGAGTCCATATAAGTCCTCCCCTGACGCCAGTTTCTTCTGTTATTATTTTTTTTGCCAAAAACGTGGAGCCCCCATAGAAGCTCCTATGGAAACAGTGTGCCAAAAAGGAGACATCTTTGTTTCAAACAATTACAAAGTCCTAAAGAAAGGCATCAGAATGCCAAGAAAAGGATCTTGTAGGTAACAGGTCAAGCAGTTCACAGAGCAGGAGGATGGGTGGGTTGTTAAGGAATCTGCAACTAGATCCTCTCTTTACCAGATAAGGCGTTATCAAAGGTAAATAACGTATTTATCTGATACAGACATCTAGCTGCTGATTCCTCATCTTAGAATAAGATACCCAAGCAACAACATCCATGGAGGAGGGTCTGCAAACTGACCTCACGAAAAATCCCTCAATAGGACTAGCCGGTCCATAATGAGATAAAGTGACCAGACTGTCTTAAGAATAAAGGTGAGGCAAGGAAGATGCTCCATCGGGCACGGGGAAGCCCATAGGGAGCTGTAGCCTGTAGCCATGAGACGCATGTAGAAAACATTACCCACACCAGAGGGATAAGAAAGTGTTGGAGAAAACAGTTCATAGAAACAATAATAGTATGTAGCCCTGCCGAAGGTATTCAATCCATGACAGGACAAGGCTAAAGGACCAAGGACAACAGCCCATACCACTGAAATAGAGCTCCAGCTCCTTAGCATGGAAACTAGTATGTGAGCTAACCCTACCCTGAGAAACACAGAGAAAAGGAAACTCATAGCACACCCATGATGGAGAGAGAGGGAGAGATCCCATCAATGCTGAACAAAAGCATAGCAAGAAGAACACAAGAACATTTGGAAGAAACCACTCTCATTAGGAAAAAACCCTCCTAGAGATAAGGTAACCCTATGGGACTATGTAATGTAGAAGTCCAGAGGATAAACGTAAAAGAAACGCATAAGCAACAACCAAGTTAAGGTTGAAATAGAGCACCAAGAAAGAAAATAAGTTACTTACCTGTAACTGTAGTTCTCCAGTATTGGAATCTTTCATAGATTCACATACTTGAATCATTCCCTGTCATTGAGATGGGAGTCCCCGTTAGCTTATAAAAGCAATGTCACAATAGACAGAACATTGAGGCATAAGGCCCCTTTTGTTTAGTAACATATCATTGTCTCTAATGAAAAATTACCAAACTTAAAAGTCAATTAATTAGATGATACTACCTTTAGAAACCTTCCTGAGAGAAGCTGTAGTGTCAGATTTCCAAAGCACTAGTGCGTACTATACGTATAACACTGAGAGAAATAAAGGCAAGCTTCTCTGAGGAGGTGGGTGGGTTATATGTGAATCTATGAAAGATAGGTTACAGGTAAGTAACCTATTTTCTTACTGCAGTATTGGAACTTTCATAGATTCACATGCTTGAATCAGAGTAGCAAGCACATTTTGTAATATATATAAATATATCTGTATACATACATATAAAGTTGAAACCATAATATAGACAAAAAACGAATATACAGCAGAGAAAATGTGCGGAAACAGGCTAAGCAGATGGTGGAAAGACCAAAATAATCTCACCTTTATTAAAACAGGTGTTGTAGAACCGCTCGTTTCACTGCTGCATATCTGAGGACGTTCGAATAAAGACAGTAATGCTACGTGAAGGCGTGTGCATTTTTCCAGATTGCTGCCTGGCAGATATCTGGCAACGACACCCCCGCAAACAAAGCTATGGATGTGGAAATGGCTATTGTGGAATGAATCCATACTTTAAGTTCAAAGGCCGTCCTGCCTTTTGATAACAGAAAAGAATGTTTTTTAATATCCATCTAGATATGCTCTGTTTGGTAAGCAGAAGGCCCTTCCTTGGCGCACTGAAGAAGACAAAAAGCTTGTTTGTTTTTCAGAAGGATTTAGTTCAGTCCAAGTAAAACTTCAAGCATCTTTTGATGTCTAGTCAGTGAAGCGCTCACTCAACCGCTGTTTGAGGATTTGAAAGAATGATTGAGAATTACGGGTTTATTAAGGTAAAAGTCCGAAGGGACCTTAAATTAAATTTGCGTTAGTACGTAGGATAACCCTATCTTCTCTGAACTGAAGAAACGGCTCTTGAATGGTAAATGCTTGAATCTCACTTCATCAACGTGTAGAGGTGAGAGCCAGAGGGAGAACTCTCTTCCAGGAGAGGTATTTAATGTCTGCTTTATGTATTCGCTCAAAAGAAGGCTTCATTAATTGTCCCAATCCTGTGTTGAGATGCCACTCAGAAGTTGGTGGTCTAAACTGTGGATATGCCCTGAACAATCATTTGAGGAACTGTTTAATGAGCCTTTCAGGCCCCAGAGATTGGTGGTTGGATGATCTCCGGAAACGAGAAATGGCAGTGAGATGTACCTTAATAGAGGCATGAGCTAGGCTGGATTTTGAAAGGTGCAAAAGGTACGGCATAATCTGTTCCTGAGAAGATGTGAGGGGATGAATGTTAGCAGTGCAACACCAAATACAGAATCTCGTCCATTTTAAGAAGTAGGTTTTATTTGTACTGTCCTCCCTTGCTTTAGCAAGTATTCTTCTTCAGTCTGCGGGAATGTTCAGATGATCAAATTCTCGAACTCGGGATAAAAGTTGACAATTTGAGCGAGTTGGGATCCGGATGGAGAGCTTGTCCCTGGCTCATTGTAAGAGGGTGGTCGCACCACGAGTAGGAGAGGCTCTGTGTACCAGTGCTTACGTGGTCACGCAGGGACTACCAGGATGATCTGACAGGGCTCGGCCTTCATTTTCCTGAGGTCCTTCAGAAGGAGGGAAATTGCTGGAAAGATGTAGGCAAATATGCCGCACCATGCAACTGAAAAGGCATTTCCCCACGAGCCCTGATGGCTTTGTCAACTTGCAAAGAACTGGTATTTGGTGTTGTGGGGGAGTGGGGGGGTCGCAAAGAGATCCAGCTTTGGTCTGCCCCACTGGAGAAAGATTAGATCCAGCATGCATTGGTCTAGTTTCCACTTGTGGAAGGCAGTTTTGTGCCTGCTTAAAGTGTCCGCTATGGTGTTTAGCATCCCTGGTACATGATCCTCCATTAAGTACCTTGTGTTCGAAGCATCATTGCCAAATAAGCTGTGCTTTCTGGGACAGTAGACGAGACCTGGTGCCTCCCTGTTTATGCAGTGCATCGTTGTGGTGTTGTCTGTGTGCACGAGCACTGAGGATGGTGGAATTCTGGGAAGAAGGGCTTGTAGAGCAAGGTATACTGCTCTTAGTTTGAGAAGATTGATGTAGAGGCAGCGATGGGAAGGAGGCCATTTGCCACTGACCTGTCAGTCTTAGAAGTAGGCTCCCCACCCATCGAGGGAGTCATCTGTTGTAATTACCAACTGACCTGGTTGAGGAAAAAATGGGAAACCTGCAGAGAGATTTGCTGGTTGGGTCCATCAGGCGAGTGACTTGAAAATGATCGGTGTGATGTGAATTATGTCTTCGAACGCTCTTGCCGCCTGAGACCATTGAGCATCCACTGCTCCCTGATGTGGACACATATGAAGATGGCAGTGCGGTACAAGGTGGATGCACAAGGACATCTTACCTAGGAGAGACTTGTAGAAGAGAACTGAAAGTGACCTTTTTTGTATGGAGCGTGCTATGGAGAGCAACTTTTGTTGCCTCTCGACAGTTGGGGATGTGCCCTCTTGAGATCCGTGTCCAATACAGCTCCTAGGAATATTATCTGCTGTGCAGGCTGGAGGATTGATTTGTCCGGGTTAAGAGTGAGTCCCAGGTCATTGAATATGCGTAAGCAGGCTTTGGTGGATGCTCCCCTCGACTGGATAAGTATCTGTCTTGACCAACCAGCCATCTAGATATGGGAAGACTTGATGGCGCTGCTGTCTGAGATAAGATGCGACGGGTGCCAGGCATTTTGTAAAAATGCATGGGCCGATTTGAGACAAAATGGTAACACCCGGAATTGAAAGTGGCTGCCAGCTACTGTGAACCTGAAGAACTTTGTGTAGTAATGGATGGGTACATAAAATTAGGCATCTTGGAGATCCAGGGGGGACATGTAATCTCCATCGTTGAGGAGCTGCAATATGTCATGTAGCATGATCAAATGAAAGGATTTCTATTTAAATAACTTGTTGAGTTCCCTTAAATAAGGTCTCCGCTGCTTTGACTTCTTGCGTATCAAGAAGAAATGGGGTTATAATCCTTTTCCTTTCTGGGAGGAGGGAACTCTTTCTATCGCCCCCTTTTGTAGCATAATTTTTACCTCTGATCTGAGAATGTGTAAATGTTTCTGAATGTGTGGTTGATGCGGAGTTGGAGGAGGAATGTGAATACATTCTAATAGGTGTCTGAATTGGATAACGTCTAAAACCCATTGATCCGTTGTAATTTGTCTCCAACGATGTATGTGTTTGGTAATTCTCGCTGGTACCTTGGGCATGATGGAAAGGAAAGTAGCTGGCGCTTTGTGGAAGTCATTGTCTACTGTTAGTGTCTTTGTTCTGTCATTCTGATTTTCCTCTGAGGGGGAGGACGGTGATATGCTGCTGATGGTGGTTGCCGCTGCTGATATTGCGAGCAGAATTGATGTGTGTTGGAGGAGTGCCATAATGTAACATGCCTAAAGATGTGCACGTGTCTGTTTAGGTTTTGATTGATTGTAAGGCCTCATCAACATGATTTTCAAACAAAGCCTCCCCGTCATATGGAAATATCTTTGTTTGGACTTCCGTCTGGAAAGTTGTGGCCGTCGGACTTCCGTCTGGAAAGTTGTGGCGGTCAGCCATCCCCGACAGCGTAGGACCGCTGTGCCTGCAAGCTGGCTAAAGTCTGTAGCGGCAATGTTCATGGTGCAGTCGATTATCTTGGGGGAGGAACGCTGACCATCTAGTAACACCTTTTCCTCTCCTCGAACCAAGTTGTTTGGTAAATGGGGCTACACATTTGGCGGTCATAGCGTCCAAGCAGGGCTGGAAAATTGGCAGCTCGTACCCTGAGGGCTGACATAGATGAAAATAGTTTGCCTATGTTATCTAAATGCCTACCATCTTTGTCTGGAGGCACTGTGAGGGGTGTCAAAGGATTTCATGATCTTCTTTGTGCCGCTTGGGAAATGGCTGAGGCTGGCTTAGGCTGACCTGTGAGGCAAGCAGTGCATTCTCCAGGGCTATATATTTCTTGTTCAATTTGGGCAATACTGCTGGTACTGTTGCCGGGTTGCACATACTCTTCAGGCCCAGACTCCATATATAGTCAATGATAGGGATGGCTTTTACTGTCTTGTGATAGTGATAGGGCTCCTTAGAATCTTAAACAATCCTGTTGTGTGGCAGGCATGGGCAGGTCGAAATGATAGGCCACCCTTTCTAGAAGGCAATGGAAACCTCCTTTATCCTCAGGAGGGCGAGTCAATAACTTGAGGTGACAAAGATACCAGTATCGGCAGGACGCAGTCATCCCACTCATCATTGTGGTCCGGACGTTCACCCACTTCTCTGTCATCATCAGATAAAGTTATGTCGCATAAGGGTAGAACAGACGGAGATTGGAGAACTGGTGCAGGAGGAGGCAGAGTAAGAGCTGGCTGAGGAGTGACAGGCTGAGAAGGTACAGAAGGTACAGGAGCTTGAGAGCTTGGGGTAGAGGCTGGAGCTTTGTAATCTGATAACATGGCCTCTAAATCTGTCAGCAGAGTGGATAGCACACATACCATACCTTGCTTGTACTGCTGCTAATGATAGTCCTGCGAGTAGTAGTCTTGGTCATAATATATGCCCTCATCTGAGTCATTCTGGAATTTTAAATAAAGCTCTGAGCTCTGAATTTGAGCTGCTCCATAAAGGCTGTCTTCCTCAGAGGATTTCTGATCAAGGAGGTGTGAAGGAAGCAGTGAGGACACCTCACTCGGGAGGTAGGTGAAGGTGTACTTAGTTTCTGAAACTTTTTTAATCTGGGTCGTCGTCAACAAAAAAGCCAATGTATACGGTCTGGCAATCGTTGAAGGTGAGGGTCATCGACTGGTAAGGCTCTGCAGACAAGAAGGGAGCTGTGGCCGAAGGATCCGCCGACAGTTTCTGTGTAGTCGACGGTGGGGGCATTGACGAGCGCTGTGTCGATGGAAGGACTGCCGTCGAAATCTATAAGTTTATCATCAACAGCACTAGAGCTGAATCTGCCAACTAAAGCACTGTTGATGACGACCATGCGTTGTCGATGTGTTCATCAATGGAGAGGCTATCAACAGGGCCGGACTGGGACCCAAAACCGGCCCTGGCAAAGTGCTTGGCCAGCTTCCCAGGGGTTTGGGGGTGCGGTCGAGCTGTTTACCAGGGCCGGTTTCTGCCGATTTCGTTACAGCGGCCGATATTGCAGCTATGCTGCAAAAACGGCCCTGTAACAAAAACGGCCCTGTAACAAAATCAGCCCCCAGGGGCCAAAACCAGCCCTCAACCCTGGCGGTCCACCGGGGAAATGCCCGGTGCCTGCTATGGCCAGCCCTGGCTATCGAGAAGCCATCCGTCACCGGTGCGGACGCCGGTTTTTTGAAAATGTGCTTTAGCACAGGAGGAGGCATTGGGGACTGTTAGGTAGACTTTTGAAGAGATTATGAAGATAAATCTGGTTTCTTTTTGCCCTTTTTAAATGTATGCACAACAAAACTGTGAGGCAATTTGGAGGGGCTTCTGTGTATATGAGCACCCTCAGAAGCCTTTTTGAAGCCTTTTTATGGGATTCTAGAGAGGTATGAGGTAATGTCTCTTCTTCAGTTCTTTCAACCGGCATTTTGGTAGAGGACAAAAAGGGGTGTCGCATTGTGCATCAGACAGAGGGTTTCTCTGGATTTGAGTTTTCGCAGCCATTCTCTATAGTTTAAGGTCTTATTAGAAAATGTGCAACATATCTTGCAGTCTCTAGTTTTGTGCTCCGGATAGATACAGTAGATACAATCTTCATGAGGGTCATCAATGTCTTCTTCTTACAGGTGCCACAGGATCTGAAGAGCCCCTTTTTTGGTGTCTCTGGCATAGTGGAAACCAGTTTGAAGCACCAAAAGACCATGAGTAGGTAGTTGAAGAAGGTAACCGCTGAAGTAGAGTAGAAAAAGCTGTGAAAATCTCTTTAGAGTTGTGCCTGAAGAAAACAGAGCAGAGCTTAGTAGAAACTCCCTAGCACGACGTGCGGTAGAAAATCTGAGGACACTGATATGTTACCAAAAAAAGGGGCCTTAGACCTCATTGTTCTATGTCTATTGGGAAACTGCTTTTATAAGGTACTGGGGACTTCCAAATCGATTAGGGAGGAATGATTCAAGCATATGAATCTATGAAAGTTCCAATACTGGAGTAAGGCGTAATTACAAAAGCAGATACACATGCTCCATGGAAGAAGTTAGCACAGCCATACTTGCAATATCTACCTGTATATACGTGAACACATATATACACATATAGATATATACATATAGATATATATTCATACACACAAGTCATAATTCATCAAAAATATTATCCTCCCCGTCGGCGGAGCAAAGCATGGCCTCCCGTGGCAAGCGGGAGATAAACCAGTGTAGGAATGAGGGACACCCATAGAATAGAGGTATCCATCGAGAGATACAAGTACAAACATACATTGGCAATAGGCCAAAGTTACGACACCAACAGAATGAAAATTACAGATATTGCCTCAAGCTGCATAACCAGCAACATAACACCATATAAGAGGAGAGAGGGAGTGGAGGTCATCACCCATTCTAGAAAAATAATGGCAACCGCCCATGAACCAACTCTATTGACTGACAAGGGTACCATCAGATGGTTAACAGGAAATCAAAAGAAAACAGCAGTTGTGAAAACTGCTATGAAGGGAATGAAGACCACCACGGGGTCCATCAAAAGGTATAGTCGAAACAAAAGCCAACTAACGGTAGGCCTCACAGATAACCAATTTCTATCCAGTAGACAGATATATAAGGCAGTAAGACCTAGCTGAAGCATCTGATAAAAGAAGGAGTACATAGCTGTGAACAGATCAAGCCATTTGAAATGGAAAAGCTGAAAATAACGGATGGCTGCACATACAAGCACAACAAGGATTGAGGCCAGCATCAAATGTCTCAACTGGAGACAGGATGTATACAAAGCAAAACCTCCAATATACCACAATTAAAAAAGGGGAAAAGACACACATTTGCCAAAGGAAGAGAAAGAGAGAAAATTCCTTCAAACTGAAGGAATTCATAAAATAAGGTGGAAGTGGTATAAAAGACCTATGAGGGATAGAATCCTTACCCATTCTATGAGGAAGAAGAACCACATTTAGGAAAAGTATCCTAAGGGAGACCCCAGCCTCCTTGGAAACCAATCCTCCAAGAGATGGAACCAAAAGGTTGAAAGAACACATGTTCCAGAAGGAAAACTGAAGATGAAAATAGCCAAAACACTGACAAAAGGGGCGGGATGGTGACATCTAAAGAACAACCAACACAGTTAGTAAATGCTGTGTCTGCGATCTGAATTGGCAAACATGCCTATAGGATAAAGGGTACAAGGCATTTCAGAATGTGAAAAGTAATAACATGCTCTCAGGGGTGGTTCCTCCGTTTGAGCCGAGGAGCCTCGCCCCCCCCTTAAAATTCCCACAAAGCTCTGAAAAATAAAATGGTAATTTATAAGCTTTTTATTTTTCATCCCCGTCCCGAGCCGAGTGTCAGGATGGGGGCGGGCCACTGCTAAGTGACAGCAGCTGGGAGGAGGGTTGGCTGTCTAATGCACTTGCTTAAAGTGCGCATTTCTTTTTGGCCGGCCGTCTTGCGACGGCCAGTCACACATGCGCACTTTAAACATCTTAGAGCAAGTACAAGCCTCTACAGCGCTGTTGAGCGCCGAGTGAGGCTGCTCCCTCTAATCAGGGCGCTGCTCTCATGATGCATGAGAGCAGCACCATGATTGATCAAGGGATTTGCTGCATCCAGTTCCAGTGGTAAGACGACGACCAGAACAGAGGACATTGCGTTCAGGTACGTTTTTATTAATTGTTATTTTACTCTCGCCTGCCTCCCCTCTCCGTAGATACCAGCTGCCACTGCATTCTCTCCAGGGATGAAGCAGAGAAAAGGCAGCAAGGTCGGTGGCATAGGACCAAGGCAATCTTGCGAAAGTGGTGGGATATGAACCATTGCATTAGAGGAGCCTTTGATACCCAATGCACCACTGTGCTATAGCCTAAGAAGGAACTTGAAAGATCAGTGGCAGGAAGCCTTCTTTGCAATGTGTAGCGAGAGCAGAACAATAAGATGTGCCAACGCACTAATAAAGGACCTAAGTAGGATCACTGTCTTAGGCTAGAGCTGAAAATCTACCCAGGCCACAGATCATGCCACTAGTTCCACTGCTTCTGCTAAGGACAGAATGCAGAAATCACATGCACTATGTTTTCAGAGGCAGATAAACTGAAGTCCCTATAAGGGAAACTAGGTGCAAGAAACAGCTTTCAAAATGCCTACAGAAGATGGTCCCCGTGGAATAGGGAACAAGGCAAGAGTGCAACTATACAATGCAAGCAAAATACCCTCTATAGAATAAGAACTTGGGTAGAAAAACTATCTCTAGAAAGAAACCTGTTAAAACAGGCACACAAAATGGGCCACAAAATAACATACGTCCCAGATAACGGGAAGCATAACCTTTCACTGACAGAGTAAGAAGAGTAAAAGTACCTGCTCAACGATAGGAACACCTCCATGGGTGTCGCCAGTAGATGGAAAGTAGATTTGAAAATAAAAGCCAATGGCTCCGCCCTGGAATGGCTTATATGTGAATGAAAAAGGGACTTTCCCTGAACTAGTACAGGAGAACAAGGGAAACCGAGAGTAGAGTTAAGAGTCTGCTCCACCCCGACATTCCCGAAACCGTTGTAAAGCAGAGTCGGCATGCGTGCCAAATAGACGGTCGCCAAAGGGCATAAAAATCAAGGTGTGCCAAACAGCCTCCAAAAACCCAGAGGTGCGCACCAACATAGTGCCACTGAACAGACCATGGTTTGTGCTACTGAGTCAGTGGTATCCATATAAGCAAATAATTAGTCTAGCTGCATGTTGCCCATTCTGTAGCCAAACCAGAAGGGGATAGGAGGCCCATAGATGGGGAAGACGACAAGCCACTAGCTTTACCCAACTCAGTCAACCAGCTAGTCTTCAAAGGAGGTTGGGCTGTGTCAGAGATGGGGTGGTGAAACTCCAAATCCTCTCCATCACCTCCATAATCGTGTTCCTCCAAAGGAAAAACAGGGAGGGGGGGGGGGATATAGTGAGCCAAGGAAAGGTGTCCAAGACAGGAGGCCCCACTGGCACAGCATCCGATGCTATCCGGCGCTGAAGAGGCAACATCTCGGCGTCAGAGAGGGGAGGTGATGAGGCATCGAGCGGGACTGACAGCGCTGTCATCAGTTGACCAGACCCAGGCACCAAATGTGGTAATCCCATAGGACTGTGCACCGGCATCGAAATGGATTTGAATTCGATGACCGAACTGAAGCTGAGGGCTAACTCGCTGGCATGGCCACATTCACAGCTTTGTGCACCTCTTTGGGGCCAAGGGGGCTCCAGGGGAAAACCCAAAAAATATACTGAAGAGAATTGTAATACTTTCTCACCTTTGTCAGAGTCGTCCCGGCTCCAAGGTTGGCTGGGAGGCACGGGGTAGACTCATGCACCAACTCTTCAACTGAAGATAGGGAACAGCTTTATGTGGCGAAGTCAGGGGGGTGCTCCAACTTCGAATGCCTGTGTCGTGACTTATCTTGGGACGTCAATGTAGTGACGTCCATGTGAACTGCTACTGATTCGGGCATGTAGGCGGCCTGTGGAGCACAAAGGGGACTAAGGTCAACTGAAAGCCTTGGAAGGCTATGACATTCAAGCCACTAAGAGCTTCATTTAACGTTCTCTCAGTGCCTTCGGGCTTAGTTGGCGACAGAAGTCGCACTCCTCGTAGTCATGGTGCTCCCCCAGGTGCCACATATAAACAGAGCAAGTGTCTGTGGCAGACATTTGTCGTCCACAGGACCCACAAGGCTCGAATCAGAAGGACATGAGAAGTTTGTTTAAAGGCACACTGTTCCGCTCAGCAAAACTGTCGAGGTAGACCACAAAGCGGCCTGAGGAGCCGCTTATCGGATGTGCATTGCAAGCACAGAAAAGAAGAAACTGGCGTTAGGGGAGGGCTTATATGGGCTCTATCTACGCCATATCTGGAGGACAAAGTCACTACGGAGTCGCTCGACGCCCACTACCGATGTGCAGAGGTACTGCTGTCAAAAAAAATCCGGATCCACTCTGGCACATGCAGAGAATTCCAAGATAAGGAATCTGTGGCTAGATACCACTATCAGATGAGCTGGTCATTAGGGTTGGTAAGTTTCAGTACACGTTAGGCTTAGAAAGTCTTCTTGGGACTGTTGATAGCTCTCATGTTCATGTAAAGTTTTTGCCAGTAACAGCACATATTCTTGCACTGTTCTACATTTGTTGAATGCTTTAATTTTAATGTAATTGTATTGCCAGTAAAGGCAAATATCCTTGAAATGTATTGCATTTCTTTTGTGAGAATGGGTTTATGTAATAATGTTACTATTAAGGAGAAATGTACTTTCAGTGTATTTTCTCTCCTAAAAATGAATTTTTAAGACACATTTACTGGGTCAATTTGCTTTTAAAAAAATGCCAGCAGCTCAATGCGTGCTCTATACTTATATAAGGGATTGGCTCATTAGAGTTACAGCAACAAATAAACAAAACTGTAGAACGATGTTCTAAAAACAGCCAGAACAGAGATAAAAAGAAAGTATTGGGCAACTATTTTTTTTACACTAAAAGAGAATATCAAATGTGCAAACTATACAGAATATTGGATTCTCTATTTTTCACATAAGTGCGGTTTTTAAATGTCTTAGATGGTTGTATATTTGTTTGATTAATGAAAATTATTAAAACTGAGTTGTAGTAACTTGTTTCTGCTTTATAGTCATGTTATATTCACAATAATACTTTACTGCACATTTGAGAGGCGTCTTACCGTCTTTTCAGGATCAGATTGCAGGTTAATTGCAACATTGGCGTCCAAGGCGGGGCACAAAATTATTTTGTTCTCTCTTTTACATCCTGTCTCTACCAGGTCTCTAAAAGTTGCTCTAGTCTTAGTGTAGATTGATTTGAATAACCATACTCTCTCTATAGTTTTTGTGCAGGAGTGCCCTCCCCTAAAGCCTGCTGTTGCTAAACTTAATTACAAAGGATTCCCTTGCTGTTAGTCTTCGAGAGTCATAGTAACTGGTCCTGTTGGCACAGACTGCTGCCTACAGTCTCTGCAGTCTTAGTCAGACACCAGCAACAGTAGAGATTCCTCCTCTGCCACCATCCGGGCACCTTTCAAAGGCACCAGAGTTTGGCATCAGAGGGAAAGTTGGCAACAAAGTGGCTTCTAGAGACACAAACGGCATGGATGACGTATATGCCAGCTGTAATCAGACTGCAAGAGACTGCAGATCCTCAGGCCATGAAGGGAATTAGATGAGTGCCAAAGATGCACCGCATGGCCTCCCTGAAGACCTTGATTTGCTGCTATGTTGCAGATAGCCCAAGGAACTCAGGGTGCATCATGAAAATCAGCTCCACAGTGGATCGGGGTTGAGACTGAGTGGCCCGTTGATGCCCTCTCGACTTCTTTGGAGACAGAGAGAGGTGGGAAGGGGACGCGTCCCAGTTGGCTTTTTTGTGCTTTCTCTTTGATTTTGATTTGGGCTTACCTGAAGCCTTCAATTGCAATGAGGAAATGTTGTGAGAACGACCTCAGGAGCAGGTCTGCGTTCTTGACTTCCAACGAGAGCAGGACTTTCTCGATTTCATTTAGTGTTCAGTGACATACTGCTTCGCTTCACTTTTCTGTAACGCCTTCGGATTTCATAAGGGCGCATTCCCCACACAGAGTCATATCCTGAGCCCAACCTCAGGCATACCTTGTGCTGGTCTATCACAGACATTTGTTTGAGACAGTCCCAGTACGGTTTAAATCCGGTAGTTTTAAGAGGGGACATAGTCAAACCAATGAGGAAAAAAAGGAGCAGAGTTCCACAAATAAAGGAACTGATGTATGCAGGCCTGTTTTTCATTTTTGGATGGAACTAAGTCAATACAGAGTCGTGGAGGGCCTCTTGCCAGACCTTGAAGGCAAGTCTGTGTAAATGTTTCGAGATCCAGTCTGACACCGGGGGATATGCTTAAGGTAAGGAATCTGCAGTAAAAGGTATCCATCATAAACCATAAAACAATTAAAAAAATTAACAATACATCGTTGAACTCATTCAGGGGTGTGGAATTCCTTTCTCCCAACGCCTGGACATTGTTGGGGGTGGGTCGAGGACATCCGGTTTTCATGTTTTTTTTTCGTTTGGACAACAGGGCCCAGCTCAACTCCCAGAATACTTCCTGATTAGATGCACATACTTGCAAAAGCCTCAAAGCAATATTGACGATTCTTTGCATTCAAAATAAAGTGTACACAAAAAATAGCAACTAGAAGAAAAACATTTTGGTAAACTGCACCTTTAAGTATAATTTCTTTGAGGCATCGTTTATTACAATGTGTTTGATACATGTTAGTATTTTCGAAAACATATTTGTGTAAAACTAGTTTCAGCAAGATTATGGGAAACATGACATACCAGCAGACACTAGGTCTGGCGCGGATAGCCACCCTTTTGGTTTTTTCAATAAGTGTTCTTTTTTGGCATGGTTTTATAAAACCTATTGTTGTGGGAACTGCTTGGCCCTCTAAATTGTTAATTGTAAATTGTTGTTCATCTAAAAAAGCACACTTTGCCATAGTAGTCAACGGTAAACTACTTTGCGTGCTGATGTGCTCCATGTCAAAGAGCAGAATGCCATCATCACAGTGATGTTAATCATATATGAAACTGTCCATATATAATTTTAACAAAAACAAAAGGTCTTGGCTAACACATGTAATTAGGAGGGGCTCAAATATTAAAGAAAGGTAAAAAAGTCCAACCATAGTCTATACACCCTTGCGATAGTGCAGATTTGAATGAATGAAACAGCACTTCTATAGCGCATGGCTACCCGGAGGCATCCCAGCGCTGAAGCAGGTAACTGATGCAGAAGAAGACACACAGGGGAAAAGCCACGTCTAACTGTTAACGGAAGGCCAGATGATTAGGTTCCTTTCGTGAATGCAATGGAAGAGAGTTCCAAACTCTGGCTGCATTATAAGCGAAAAGCTGGCCTTCTTGATTCTGGGTACAACTGCCAGGTGGAGCTCATCTGAAAGCAGCTGCCTGTTCACCCGGTAGGGCTGAACCATAGAATGGTTGATTGGTGGGCCATTCCCTTCCAGCGACTTATGGGTGATGCATTGAGCCTTGAAATTGACACTCTCCTGAACAGGGAGCCAGTGGAGGGAATGCAAAGCGGGCCTTGCAGAGTGCTGATTCGGGATCCCCATGAGCATCCTGCGCAATTTTGCACAATGTGGAGCTTCGCAATTGCCGAGCTCGGCGCACCTACGTATAGGGCACTGTCGTAGTCTATCCGAGACAGGTTGAGAGCCTGGATCATCAGCTTTTTGGCCTGGAAGGGAAGAAGGGGGAGCACTTTACGGAGCATCCAGAGGATGCCGTAGCAAGAGGCAAAAACCTTCCTGGCCTGAACTTTAAAGCTGAGGTCCTGATTCAGCCAGATACCCAGGCTTTTTATCTCAGCCTTAGGGGCGGGGGCAGGACCCATACAAGCTGGCCACATTGTGTCTGCTTTAAAATAGAAAGGATTGGCCAAGAACCATAAGCTAAGTCTTGTCACCATTCAATTTTAGATGCGACAGATTCATCCACTTGGCGACTTCAAGATAGGGACGAAGGCCATTAGACGCCTGGTCGGAATGATTCAGTGCAACCACCAATTGGGTGTCATCCGCGTATGTGATTATGTGAACCCCAAAAGGAGCCATATACACATTAAAAAGAGTGGGGCTCAAGGACGAACCCTGGGGAACCTTACAGTGGAGGGGCAGAGATTTTGAAACGGCCTCACCCTCAAACACCTGGAAAAATCTTTCCTCCAGGAAGGATTGCGACCATGTTAAGGCTGTACCGTCACCCCGAAACCTCTAAGACGGTGGAACAGAATTCGGTGGTTGACCGTATCAAAGGCTGCGCTGAGGTCCAAAAGGATCACAGCTGAAAACCCTCCTGCGTCAAGAATCTTACTAGATTCTTCGACGAGTTAGAGGGGTAGCCTTTGAGGGGGTCCAAAAGAAGGGGGTCAGGGAATGATCCGACCAGGGTAGGGTAGTGGGTTCTTTCTCCTTTAATTCCTCCAAATTAGAAAAGATGGGATCGAGGAGGTGTCCTTTAACATGGGTCGCAAGCATGACCTTCTGAGAAAGCCGATAGGGCGCGAGATCACGAGACAATTCTGTTGCAGTCAAGGAAGAACACATCAAAGAACAAGTTACTTACCTTCAGTAACGATGTATCTGTAAGAAACATTAGTTAGTTAGATTCCTCACCTTAGAATATCCCCAGGCGTCAGACTGGATCCGGAAGATTTTTCGTCAGCAATACCCCTTGCGCGTCGCTAAGCGTCGTCTGCGGCTCCGCGTCCGTCGTCGGCGTCGTACGCCGGAATGACGTCGTCGGAGTACTTAGACGCCGCCCTCGCGCGCTGACGTCAGTTCTTGTACATAGCTTTCCGCGCCAGGAACGCAGAGCCATGCAAAGACCGACACTGGTGCCAAAAATAAAATCTAGGAGCCTGAAAAGGATAACCTTAACCCTAGATGTCAGTTCGCAGAACGGGGAGGATGGGTGGGTCGGTGAGGAATCTAACTAACTAATGTTTCTTACAGATACATCGTTACCGAAGGTAAGTAACTTGTTCATCTGAAAGAAACACGTTAGTTAGATTCCTCACCTTAGAATAGATACCCAAGCAATACCATCCCCGGTGGTGGGTCTGCGAACCAAGATGACACGAGAAAGTCCTGGAGGACAGAACGGCCAAAGAAGCCATCCCTCCGGACTTGGCTGTCAAGGCAATAATGCCTGGCAAACGTGTGTAGCGAAGCCCACGTCGCCGCCTGACAGATGTCCTGCAAAGGGACACCACGTCTCAAAGCGGTAGTAGCCGCTGTGGCCCGAGTAGAATGGGCGCGCAGCCCAACATGAGGGTCCTTTTTTGCCAAGGAATAACACATTTTTATGCACAAAACGACCCACCGAGAGATGGTCCGTTTGTGCACAGCTTTCCCCTTCTTAGCACCCACGTATCCAACGAAAAGTTGGTCGTCCACCCGGAACTGCTTAGTGCGGTCCAGATAAAAGGAGAGCGCACGTTTTGGGTCCAGACGGTGGAGCCTCTCTTCCTCTTTGGAAGGATGCGGAGGCGGAAAGAAGGTGGGCAAGGTGACAGACTGCCCAAGATGAAATGGAGTCACCACTTTCGGAAGAAAGGAGGGACGAGGCCGAAGGACAACCTTGTCCGGATGAACAGAGAGAAAAGGAGGCTTTGAAGATAAAGCCTGGAGCTCACTCACCCGTCTAGCCGAGGTGATGGCTACCAGAAAAGCAGTCTTAAGCGTCAGCAGACGAAGAGGACAATTATGAAGAGGCTCAAAGGGAGCACACATTAGAAATGTGAGAACAAGATTCAAGTCCCACTGAGGCATTACAAAAGGGACAGGAGGGAACGTGTGAGTAATGCCTTTTAGAAAGCGTGTAACTACAGGGGACTTGAAAAGAGAAGGCTGATAAGGAAGCCGCAAGAAGGCAGAGATGGCAGCAAGATAACCTTTCAGGGTGCCCAGGGCAGAGCCCTGCCGGGCCAAAGAAAGAAGAAATAGTAGAACCTCAGAAAGAGGGGTGGAAAGGGGATCCACAGCCTTTGCTATGCACCATGCCACAAATTTGTTCCACCGGCAGGCGTATACCGTCTTTGTGGAGGGACGCCTGGCTGCCAGAATGATATCACAGACTTCAGGAGGCAAGTCAAATGGCATCAACTGCCGCCGCTCAATCTCCACGCATGGAGGTGGAGGCTGGACAGGTTCGGGTGGAGGACCGTCCCCTGCTGCTGTGACAGAAGATCCTCCCGAAGGGGCAGACGTATCGGAGGATCGGTCAACATACTGAGTAGCTCGGGATACCAGTACCTTCGTGCCAAATCCGGAGCCACCAAGATGACTTGGGCCCGGTCGTGCCTGATCTTCTTCAGCACTCTGGGCAGAAGTGGTATAGGCGGAAAGGCGTACAACAGACCGCAACTCCACTCGTGACGAAAAGCGTAGCCGAGCGAGTGCCGCCTTGGAAATTCCAACGCGCAGAACTGCTGACATTGCGCATTCTCTTCGGTGGCGAATAGATCTAACCAAGGCTCTCCCCACTGCTGAAAGAGACCTTGCGCCACTTCGGAGTTCAGACGCCATTCGTGATCCATCATGCACCGGCGGCTGAGTTCGTCTGCTCTGGCGTTCAGAGATCCCGCCAGATGTTGAACCACTAGGGTGACGCCCTGGTGTTCCAGCCACGTCCAGAGGCGCAGAGCCTCCTGACAAAGGGTCCATGACCCCACCCCGCTCTGTTTGTTGCAATACCACATGGCGGTGGTGTTGTCCGTGAACACCTGCACGACACTTCCTCTGACAGAGGGAAGGAAGGCTTTCAGTGCAAGTCGGATCGCTCTCAACTCCAACAGGTTGATGTGGAGACGAGACTCCGCCGGAGACCAGAGGCCTCTGATCTCCGCCTCTCCCATATGGCCACCCCATCCCAGGAGGGACGCATCCGTCACTGCGACATGCTCCGGTTGGGGAAGGGAGAGGCTCTTGCCCGTGACCCAATCGCGGTCCGTGAGCCACCACTGCAACTGCCGTGCAGTGCCCTCCGAGATCAAGACATGGTCGGACAGGTTGCCGTGATGCTGGGCCCACTGAAACTTCAGGTCCCACTGCAGAGCCCGCATGCGCCGACTGGCGTGATGCACTAGTAGGATGCAGGAGGCCATCAGCCCCAGAAGCCGCAACACTAGCCTGACCGAAACCCAGGATAGAGGCCGAAAGATGGGAATCAGGGCCTGAATATCCCGGACCCGCAGTTCCGGCGGATAGACCCGGAACTGCGCCGAATCGAGAACCTCTCCGATGAAGAGGAGCTTCTGAGAGGGACTCAAGTGTGACTTCGGCACGTTGATGGAAAATCCCAGCAAATGCAGGAGATCCGCCGTAGTCTGGAGGTGGGAGACGACTGTCTGGGGCGAGCCCGCCTTCAACAACCAGTCGTCGAGATAGGGGAAGACTGGAACCCCTGATCTGCGCAGATGAGCTGCGACCACCGCCATCACTTTCGTGAACACCCGAGGGGCACTGGTGAGGCCGAAGGGGAGCACGGTAAACTGAAAGTGCTCTTGGCCCACCGTGAACCGCAGGTAACGCCGGTGGGCCGGCAGGACGGGGATGTGGAAATATGCGTCCTGCAAGTCCAACGCTACCATCCAGTCTCCAGGGTCTAGGGCAGCTAGAACCTGAGCCAAAGTTAACATCTTGAACCTTTCCTTCCGGAGGAAGGCATTGACGTTCCGGAGGTCCAAGATAGGGCGTAGGCCCCCTTTGCCCTTCTTGGGAACCAGAAAGTAGTGGGAATAACAACCACGACCTACTTCTGGGCTCGGAACGCGCTCGACGGCCCCCTTGGCCAAGAGGGCCGAAACTTCCTCGTGGAGAAGAATCAAATGATCCCCCGAGATACGGTGGTGCTGCGGTGGCATGGCTGGAGGGGTCGTCTCGAAGGGGAGGGAGTAGCCCCTTCGGATGATTTGCAGCACCCACCTGTCCGATGTGATGGACTGCCAGTGGAGCAGGTGATGGCGAACTCTGCCGCCCACTGGCGTGGAATGGGCCTGAAAGCTCGGACTAGGAAGGCTTTGAGGCGGATGCTGCCGGGGTGGATGTGGACTGACCGCGTCGTCCTCCAGAACCGCCTCGGCGGAAACCACGTCCGCGCGCATGTTGGTTCTGCGGCTGGTGGCTAGGCGCACGTGAGGAGGCACCCCTTCCTTGGCCACGAAAGGGGCGAAAGGCGGAAGTTTGCGACCGCGGGGCCGAGAGGCCCAAGGACTTGGCCGTAGCCCGGGAGTCCTTAAAGCGATTCAGCGCACTGTCCGCTTTCTCGCCGAAAAGGCGAGTGCCATCAAAGGGCATGTCCATGAGGGTGCTCTAGACATCGCCCGAAAAGGACGTGGACCGCAGCCAGGCGTGACGTCTAAGCGCCACTGAGGTAGAAATCGCCCTACCCAGCGAGTCCGTAGTGTCAAGCCCACATCGGATAGCATGTCGCGCTGCATCCCTCCCATCGGCCAGAGCCTGGGTAAGTCGTGTCCGGACCTCCTCCGGACACAGGGGCAGCACGTCCTCCACCGTATCCCACAGAGAGTGGGAATAACGGTCCAAGAGGCAGGCGGTGTTCAAAAACCGCAGACCCAAACTAAGGGAGGAGAACAGCTTTTTGCCGAACTGTTCCAGCCTCTTGGAATCCCGGTCCGGCGGAGCGGTCGGGAAGGAGGATTGGGAGGTAGAGGCCTGGATAACCAGGCTCTCGGGGGTAGGGTGTTGGGACAGAAAACTGGGGTCGCCCGGAGCAGGGCGGTGGCGCCTGGCGACGTTCCTGTCCACAGAAGGAACTGTGGAGGGCTTGGACCAGGTGCCCTGCAGAACGTCAGTGAGGGCCTCATTGAATGGCAGCAGAGGCTCAGTGGAGCTTGCTGCAGACTGAAGCACCTCAGTGAGGACGTTAGTCCTCACAGCCACGGCAGGTAGCTCGAGCCCAAGGGCTGCGGCCGCCTTGCACAGCACCACAGAGAAAGCAGCACCCTCCTCCGAAGCCACAGTCGGAGGAGAGATGAATCCAGTGTCCGGACAGGTATCCAGACCACTGGCCTCCCCCAGTTCATCTGCCCAGTCCTGTGACAGTTGAGCCTGAGCGGCCATAGGATCCTCGGATCCCTCCCATTCGCCCCCATCATCCGATTCCTGGTATGCAGGAGGAAGGATCGGAGCCGGGCGATAGACAAAATGTGTCTCCAGCGGCGCCGAACGCGGCGTCCATCGACGCCGTACCGGCGCCGGGCCCGGAGTGGGGCTGAACTGGGGCTCGACGCCGAGCGGAGTCGGCGTCGGAGGTGGTACCGGTGTCGACGCCGGCGGAGGAGGCGTGACGAGGTCGACCGGCGTCGGCGGGGACTCGGGAACGGGTCCCTCGGGCGCTTGCGGCGTCGAGGCCGGAGCCGTCGACGGCGCCGGGGCCGGAGCCGCCGGCAGGCAAGGTTGCCCAGTCGGGTCCGCGGGGCCCGAAGGCGCGCCAGCGGGCGTCGACGGCGGAGCCAGGTTCCTCATGGCCGAGAGGAAGGCACTGACTTCCGCCGGCGTCGCGTCAGTCCCAGGGACCGGTGGGTATGGAGACTTGCGCGGCACCTGCGGCTCCGCCGGAGCCGCGGGGGTGGAACCACCCTGACCCTCGGCCGAGTCGCGCGACCGGCGAGGGGAGTCCGAAGAGCGGTGTCGCCTCTTGGACTTCTTGGAGTGCTTCGACTTACCCGAAGACTTGGATCCCGACGACCGATGATGACGTCGGCTGCGGCTCCGCGACCGATCCTTGGACCTCCTCCTGGACCGGGATCGAGAGGGGCGCGGAGCCGAGTGGCGAAGCTCGAGAAGCTTACGGGACCGCTCCCGTCTAGCCTTCGAGGTCAGGGCCTTGCAGTCCGAACACGACGCCGCGTCGTGGTCGAGGCCCAAGCAGTAAAGGCACCGGCGGTGATGGTCCGTAACCGACATCAAGCGGCTACAGTCAGCACAGGCTTTAAAACCAGGCATCCTACCGGCACCGGAGTCGAGACAGGATCAAAAAGGATCGAAAAAGTTAGTCAAAAAGTGACTAAAGGGGTAGCTCTCCCGGATCTGCGCTTACTGGCGCGGAAAAAAGAAGAACTGACGTCAGCGCGCGAGGGCGGCGTCTAAGTACTCCGACGACGTCATTCCGGCGCACGACGCCGACGACGGACGCGGAGCCGCAGACGACGCCTAGCGACGCGCAAGGGGTGACGAAAAATCTTCCGGATCCAGTCTGACGCCTGGGGATATTCTAAGGTGAGGAATCTAACTAACGTGTTTCTTTCAGATATGCAAGTTAAAATCTCCTAAGAGAATGAGGTTAGCAGCAGTACTATCAAGGTTAACAACTGTTTCTAATAATGCATTGCAAAATTGTCCGATAGGCCCAGGCGGGCGATAGACAAGGATACCTGACAGCGAAAGAGTGGGAGTGAATCCTATTGAGAAGTTAGAGTTCTCACAGTCTGTTAGCGGGCTGCTGAGCAAGCGGCAGCTCAGGTGGTCTTTATAAATAATAGCGATACTGCCACCTTTGCCTGTCATTCTATCCACCCTCTGAATTAGATAACCAGGGGGAGAGATTGGACAATATCAGGCTCTGAACAAGAATTGAGCAAAGTTTCTGTAAGAAACAAAACTTCTGGATCTAGGTCTTTTAAAAGAATGGAAATCTCCGCTGCGTGTTTAGGCAGCGATCTGCAATTTAGCAGAAGCAAGTTATATAATTTCCGGGAAGGTAGGGGGTGAGAGGGAATGGCAGGAGCTTAAACAAGCAATGTGAACAGCCGACGACAGACTCGCTGAGAGAAATGGAATGGGCACATTTTGGTCCTAAAACTCTGTTTAGCTGTTTGAGCTGCATACCGGTATAAAAATAGTAGTCTTGAGGAGGAGAGGCAAGGGTTCTGGCCCCTGGCCCCGGTCGGGCGTGGATGGGTGCAGACGGGATTGGCTTTGTCGCGCCGTCGGCGCACCAGCAGCGCAGATGCGTCATCTGGCACTTATGTAGCCCTGAACCAAGCAGGGGTCCAGCCACTACAGCGCTGATCCAGAAAAATGGCTGCTCAAAAAGTGAGAGTGCAGGTAGGCGATAAACACCACTTACCCCCTGGACATTGAGCACAGCTCCCCCAACAGCAGCAATTCAGCGAGATATATAAAAATACTAAAACCTTCAAAGTTAAAACGAAGATTAGACTCCTAGCGAGTATTACTTCAATTATCGCATTTACTGCTTTCAAGAAATCACACGAGTTTACAGAAGTAGGCCTGGAAACGTACAAATACAAAAAGTTTGTGGACTGCATTTTAGCGTGAGCAGATATGCATATCATTGTTTGCTCATGTGAAAATCTGCAGTGTTTGCAAATTCACTTTTCTTACAAACCCTTTTTTCCTATCCCGAAAACGTTTAAGTTCTGCTCTTGTCAGAAGTAAATTTCCAAACAACCGACAAGTTAATTATTTTTTTTCAGGGCACTTAGATTTTTTAAACCTCCGGTCCCATGGACAAGTAGATAGTTTATTCCAAAAAATCCACGTCCCTGCTATTTTGAAGAATTTGAATAGAAACATTAGGGAGAACATCAGGCAGGGTTATCTACTTGAAATCAAAGAGGTAATAATATTTCTCAGGTTTCTCGACCTTTCACTTTGTAGCAATATTTTCAAAAATGCTATCATAACAAAGTACCGCACTATTTTAGAACGCCTGAGATGACAAAATAAAGTTATTACACCAGTCGCGTTCTGTAATAAAAATATATTGGCATGCCTGGGTACATTTCCTTTACCAGGGGTCATCAATACTCAAAACCTGCCAGAAAGGGTGACAGCATTAACATCCACGCCCAAATCTTGCTCACATTTTCTTGTGTGTGAGAATATACTGGTGTATGTACGCAAAAACAGAACTCACACAACATTCGCGGATTTAGCCTGGAAAACTACGAATGGAGACGTAGGTGTAACCTAGAATGGTTTTTGGATTCCTGAAATGAGTAAATCTACACTCACTTCAGGTTGTAATCATCTCGGTGCAAATGTCTCAAAAGAATGAGGCTGCCAGGTGACACTATACCAAATGCTACAATAAATAAGACAATTTGAAAGCAATACGATAAATACTTTAAAGCACACTATAAAGACAATGAACCACCAGCAGAAATAAGTTTGTAAAGAAGCTACTTTTGTAACAGTGAATGTGCTTCTGTTGCCTTTTTAGGTCTCGCCTACGCAGTGCTCATGCGCTTCATAGGAGGACCTTTAGTCGCCATTCTGCTCTTTTTCGAAGCACATACTCGTGCTAGTGGCGGCATCCACCTTGCGGGAGCTAGCAATAGCACAACAAGCACGAGTATGTGCTTCCAAAAAGAGCAGACTGCGCGCGCACCACTCCTGAGCTCACCTCCTTCTCCCCCCCTCTCTCTCTCTCTCACGCGCGCTCCCAGGACTTTACTGACGCAAGCACGAGTGTGCTTCAAAACAGCTGCTCCGGTCGGCGGCGGCAGTTTGTTCTGTTTGTTTTTTTCGGACCTCCAAAGCAGTCTCCTGTCAGGAGGAGGCGATGGCTTCCCTTGTTTTCCTTTGGGGCAGTAAACACTGGTCTTACCCTGCGACATGGTTGCACATTTAGTAAGACAGTGTGTGCTGCCCCCCAGCATGAGCACTACATGGTGAACACCCACCACAGTGCAGTCCTAGGGCATGACACAGTGATTCACTTTATTAACCACAAAAAATAGCCATAATCTTTACTCCCTTTTTCTGCTGTTTTAACTGGTCAAGTCCTTCTGTACAACACTTTGCACGTTATGGTTTAAACACGCAAACAGCAAAAGGCATATGATATATTCATTTTACCTTCTACAATTTAAGTGGTAAACATGATTAATATGCTGGGGGGTTGCTCCAAGCATGCGATGAGTATTGGATGATACAGTAGAAAAACGTGGCATGGAGTATCATGGTACTGCTCATCAGGCTGCAGCCCCTTTTAAATGATTTGCTGCCACTTCCTGGGACATCAGCAGCATTCAATTGCGTTAAGCTCTGACCCCATGCTGCACATGGTTTACATATGCTTTCTCACTTGCATACGGCCTGGGGTCAGCTCGTAACTTTCACTCGTCATCCAGGAATTTCCTGCAAATCCTATACCATCCCAACATGGCAACTGTGTATACAGGTTAACGTAAGCTGAAAATCTCAATAGCAGAAGTAGACATAGAAGAAAGACGCGTATGCTCTGGCAGCCTTAGTCCCTGCTTTGGAGTCATAGAACCTGTCATCAGAAAAGGAAAGAGGACAGGGTCATGAGGCCGGGGCCTGCCTTACCATCTTAGTCAGTTAATAAACAAGCATTGGTAAAGCAATAGTTTTCCCTATGTGAATTCAGTTGACTTATTTTTTTTAAAATTCTGCACAGAAGATTAGCTGTTGTGCAACGTGGCTTACAGTAAAAAATAACAAGCATTGGCATAGCCAAAAGGTCTCGCCTTTGGGACCTTATAAGTGTTTAGCCATGCAACATATGATGTTGTTGCACCAAGGATATTGTGCTGGATAACTAAACACTTATACGGTCGCAAAGGCGAGACCTATTGGCTATGCCAATTGTTTCTGTGAGGAACCATGTGCTCTGCTTAATTGTTAAGTGACATCACATACAGGACAATACTGCGCCATTCCAGTTTCCTTGACTCAAAAGTACATATTTATAGCTAGGTAAAACACATTCCTGACCAAAGCCTTACATACATTTAATTTTAGTGCTGCGCATAACTGCATAGAAACACGAAAAGTGCAATGCTGCCAGCGGAGGACAGTTTGCTGAGTGCTCCTAAAAAGTGTTCTGCCTCACATAATCCTGCAGAATTTTGCTGTTCTTTAGGGGTTCATTTTATTAACATTTTGCCATTCTATGGTGCAAAACACCTGAATCACCACGAAACAAATGTTCATAAAAAATTATTGCCTTTGTGGCATTGTTTTGGTAACTTTGTTCTCCTGTTTCATGGACTGCAGGATCGAAATTCTGCAAAATGTGGCTTTTTTCGCTACTGCCTTCAGCGAAATGAAGAAAACAAATTGTCCAGATTGACACTAAAATATGATTTTCTAAGTTCCATTTAATAAAATAACAAACCACAGATTCTAAAGTATATACCATGGCACACTTTGTAATCTTTTTCAAATGTTATTAAAAAAAAAACTCACGTGATTCAGTCTCGCAAGACTCCTTAGTGGCTGTTGCACCTGTTGCATTTTCAGTAGTAGGGCTCACAATTGGAGGCAGACTCACAGAAGAACTTTTGTCAGGACTACCCACAGGTTGTTCGGCTGCTTTTTTGGGGTTTAACTTCATGAGCTCTACCTGCATTTTTAAAATTTGCCCCACAGGGTCAACGTCTTTGGAAAGTCTAGTTGCAGGTTTACTGGGACTACATTTCTTTTTCCGTCCAACTCTCAATGAGTTTGTTGATGCAGTTGGCACAGGGGATGGAGATCTGGGGGTATCTGGTATGGCCTCTGAACCAGATGCTTTATCTTTAGGCCAACGTTCACTATCTTTGGATTCAATATCAATAACTAAACGCTCTTCATCTGTATCACTAGCGCAAGAAGTGCTCCTCCCAACATTGTCAGTGCTGGTGTCTTCCTTTGACCAATTTCGTTTAGTTCGGATCTCAGAACTGCTTTCTGAAACTTCAGTTGTATCTGCATCAGAGTTGGATTCAACAAACTCTTCTATTTCATCAGATGCAAATCCTTTAAATGACTGGGCATCATCAGAATCAGAAAACAAGCTCTCGTAAGAGGGCACTGAGCGCTTTCGGTTACTCTGGTCATTAAAGTTACAGGGCAATTGTTCAGTTCTCTGCTCCTTGGTGAGAAGATCTTCGGAATTCGAAACACCACTGGAAAGAACCTTTTTTTCTAGTTCCAGCTTGGTCAAGAGAGGTGCAGGGAAAGATTTGGGTTTTACAGGGCTGCTGGGTTTTTTAAAAGTTTTCAAGGGTTTACACGTCACTCCAAAGGTTTCTAGCTCCGTCACATCCCCCTCAAAGTCAAGCTCCATGCTTTCAGGTTCCACTGGCTTCGAAGGTGCAACAATGTCATTTGACACCTGAAGGTGCATAGAAACAAAATGAGAAAAACATCAATTTTAGGTTTATCTCAGAATGAAGGAACAACGGTGTCTATGGGTCTGCACATTTCCTACTTATCATCCACTGTACCTATCAATAGTGTTTAAGGATGTTCTACGGTCAGGGCCATTCCACTTTACAGCCAAAGATAAAAGTGGTGCAAACAAGTTAAACCACCTGTTTGTATGATGCTGTTGGGATACAAACAGAGTAATGATGCTCAAGTGGTGCTTAATATCAAACAGCCCTAATGTTATTCGGTGCCCACTGTGAGAGGCTTCCCCTATAGATCCCACACCTAACCCCTTCCCCGCCCCCCCACAAGCCTCAAATATGACAAAAGAGGACTCTCTGCCCAGAGTTTTGCTGGCACAGCTTTTCTGATACTACAGCTTCCTATTTGAGTCACTCGTATGGTGTCTCCCCCATACATGTAGAATGCCTTAACTGGGGTATCATGTCCTTAAACAGAGCCTATCAGCTGCCTGACCGGTAGGGATCAAACATCACAAATCCTAAAGCACCCCTGCTTTCAGAGATACAGCCACCCAAACTCTCCAGATGCTCTACCTCTTACTACATGAACAGACACTTCATAGACATACATTACGAGCTCACAATAGAATGGTAGTAGATTGTCCCAGACATCCAGAGGCCTCACTCCATGGACACCCCCTGGCACCAACAAATCCATCATAATATCCGCCATAAATAGTAAACAAGTAAACTAGATGATATTATTAAGGCCTATAGCACTTCTGCCTAAAATGAAGGATAAATTGCTTATTAACAGATCTTGACTTTTCTGAAGATTCCAATGCCACTGACCAATGTCAGCTAGGCTTACCCCACAGCCCGTAAGATATGTGAGAGAAAATGACTTGTAATTGCCCATGATTATACCAGAAATATAATGGGGAAAAACAATGTGAAAAGAATTGTTTTGCTGGAACTAGCTGCAGTATTTGATACTTTGGACCATGAGATTATGAATCAGAGTATATCCGAGGTATGATTGGGGAGGCACTGTCTTAAAAACATTCTAGTCATTCTTTGTATGGGGTTATTAGGCCGTTTTGTTATCTCCCTTAAGGTCTGTGAAGATGGTAGTACAATGTGCGGTGCCACAGGGTCCTTGTTGCCTCTATGCTTCATGAAATCAAGATATAGAGAAGGAAAGTACTCACTTCAAGTTTATTAATGCAATAAAAAAAACCTCCTGCACAGCAGGAACATCCAACACACGTCACTGTCAACTGTCAACTTTCATCAGTTGAATCACAAACCACACTATTCGAGGGTGACACGAGCCAGGATACCGATGCACGAGCCTGCCAGAGGTAAGTAATACAACAGAGACGACCCATGCGAAGAACCATGCATTTACATCAATTAAAAACTGAACAAAGGTAACAAAGATACAACACCTCTCTTTTCCCCTAAAAATAAATAAATAAACAATAAACAAATGATCCCATTTCAAACTCTTTGTACTTTGCTGGTAAAACAATTTCCTTTTTAGCTCAAAGAACATTATCAGTGTCAATATCTTCAGAGATATAATATGTGCATTATCATTTGTTTAAACATTCATATTTTTGGAGTCAGAACTCAGTTTGCTCACTATCAAACATTTGATTTACAACATAGTTATTTGTTTCGCAGTAGGAAATATATTTTTGCAGAATAGTAGCAATATCAAAATGTATATCAGAAATTTCAACATGAACCTTGGCTCTGTTCAAAATGGTAGATTGAGCCAGTTTAAAAGTAATACTTTGTTCACATTCCACCATCCTTTTCCTTTCAACAATACAGAATGTTTCCCTATCTTTCAACCAGTTGGGGAGCCTGAAACTTAGACGGACCTGTGGCAACAAAACCATTCTTTTTATGAACATCCAATCATCAATTTTAATCTTTTAATTTTTAGCAATACATGTCTTGTCATGTAATTCTTTCAACTGAGCCTGTTTCATACTCACTCTTCTTCTGATCTCTGCAATTGTAGCTGTTTCAATATTGATACCATCATTAATCCATGGTATAAAACCTTTCCAAACCCAACTCCTTGACATACCTCAAATGGAGTGACATCAGTAGTTGAATGTGGAATATTATGATAACTCCAAACTTGCGCCGCAGATGATCACTTACTATTAAGCCAGAGGAACACATTTTGAAGGCCCTCTATAATAATTTTAATTGCTCTTTTCACCAAACCGTTCTACTTGGAAGGATATACTGTAAAGTGATTTATGCCATTATCACTAAGCTATGTTCTCATTTTGTGTGACACTAATTGTGTACCATTGTCAGAAACCAGAATTCTGGGTACACCCTCTAAAGCGAAAACATATTTCATGAACTCAACTGTACCATCAGTGGTAATATTTTGAACGTGTACTAAATCCACTTAGAGAAATCATCAATAATAAAAAAAATACCATTGATCTGCAGATAAGCAATTAAAAGGACCCAAGAAATCACTGTCTTATTCCAGTGTTTCTCATGCATGTCAACAGTCACCAAAGGAGTTTTTGTAGTGTGCCAAAGTTTATCTGAAAGTAAACATTCATGAAAATTGCTGGCAAGATTTTCAACAATTTTATCCAAACCACGCCACCAATAATGATTTTGCATAAAACCTGTTTTTTGTGGTGGTTATATCTAGGTGACCTTCAGGAGCAAAGTTAATCAATTTGTTTTTAAGATTTTCTGTAGAACAAATAAACTACCTCTCAAAATTACGCCGGATTCTTTGTCCGGAACGGAGGCTTTGGGTTAGGCTTTTCTTTCTCCTCTTTATTTGGTCCATCAGCCATCAATAGATCACAAGATAAACAAAAAAGACATTTCCCATGCAGCTACGGGAAATGAATCGAGAAATCTCCCAGAAATATAGTCCAATCACGGTGCAGTGCCTCCGATGACTTCCCCGGAGGATGCTCTACCCTCCTCTTTCTTCGCTGCTCCAATGAGTCGTTTTCTCTGGCATACTTTACGTTTATTGTCTGTTAAAATGCATGGTTTTGATGTAATGCCAATATCTGGGACATTTAGTCGCATGGTGGGTTAAATCTAGCACCTTAATTCTGTGCTGTTCAACTGTGTAGCTCCGACAGCCGCAGGACTGTCCCTCCAGTGGCGGTTTCTGTGAATGGGCGTCGGGGATTCGCCCCCTTTACATTTACAGTAATTAATGCCAAATAAGTAATACCAAATCTGACAAAATAAAGAAAAAAAATACAAATCTTTTTAATTAAAAAAAATACTCTCACTCACTTGTAAGGGGCAGTGTCTGCACCACTCAGCGTCACTGCGATTTTGTTTGTCGATAACACACACTTACTAGTGTGCAGCACGTCACATGACTCACGAGGCTTTCACTGTGCCCTTCTTCTTTGCCGGCTGAATACCCAGGGCTGTGATGTCATCAGCTCGGCAAAGACTGAGCATCATGACACAGTCTCCACCCCCATTTGACGAGGAGGTAAAGTGAGCCCTGGGCGTTTCTAATGCAAGCCCTGTATCACTAAGCCGCCACGTCAATCAGAGAGTGGAGAGCATTGTCACCACAACCTTTCCCAACTTGTCACAGGGTGGGGGCCCACCCACCCTGTGATGAGTTGGGAAAGGTTGTGGTGCTACATAATTAAGTGATTGGCCATTTGATTTCTGCGCATACTCTCTCTTCCCTCTTCCTGCGCATTGCCACCAGGCAGTAACGGCACTGCATACGGGGCAGGATCGTCATGGAGAGACAAGAGCTATTTTTTCATTAGTACAGTTCTGATTGACCTCACTTTATGACCTTGGCCCCTAAATTAAACTAAAGGCAGAATCAGAGTCTGGAGACACAGGCACGTAGCCACGGTGTAAAAAAACAACATATTTAACAGGTAAAACAACTTCACAATTCATAATTAATTTGAGCGTTTTTAGCTATGGTTGTGGATTAAGTGTTTGTGATGGAAAACTGGCTCTATGCTACATTTAGATAATGTTTTCACTCTGTTATTGATGCTTTTATTCCACATATTTAGGTTCACTGGCATTGTACAGAGTAGAAGGAGCAGTAAATGCGTCCGTGAGCTGTGTACTGTTTATTACATTACCCTACAGTCAGTGCAGGCCTGTTGTAGTAGTATTACTGCATGTTTTTAGGTCTCGCCTAGCGAACGCAGCGCATGTGCTGCTTTGCCTTGGCGAGACTCTATTGTCGTCGCTTTCGTTCGCGAAGGGAGACAAACCATGTGGGTGCCCAGACAGGCGATGTGCACGCGCATGGCGTCTCCCACCGTGCGCTTGATCTATTATGGCTCGGCCGCTCGCTCCCTCTCTGCGCGCACACTGTTTGCCTGCTTGCGGTTGCTTTCATGGTCTAGAAAAAGTTAAAATCGCCTACATTTTGCATAAATATGTTTAACGTGTGAGCTACTGAGGTTCAAATGTGCAGAAATATTTAACATGCTTTATTTTCCAGAGGCAAGGACAAAATATCCAGCAAATGTCCACGGACTAGTGAGGAATGGGAGGCTGCACAAGAAAGTGTTGAGGGCAGTTATGTAGTTCCAGGGAACCGGTGCACATGTGCTCTGCTGTACCACGTCATGCGAGTTACCTTTACGGGATATAATGGAGGAGTCGGAACATTTAAGTTTACCCACTTAGGAGATCATGGACGTTAACAACACTTCGATGTACTTGATGACCCACCTTAATTTGTTTACAATGTAAAAAACAACCACAGAGAGTCCTAAAAAAGTTAAGAATAATCGTATGTTCTCAGATCAGAAGTAACAGCAGATACTGCAGTGAAACAGCAGGAGATTCCACTGATGGGCAAGAGAAAACATGTGGCTTCCTGCCATCTCTCTTTTACAAATAACACAGTTTTCTCTTGCACTAGGTTGCTACTTGGATCAGATACACTGTACAAGGGGTCCCTCCACTTCTTCGGAAAAGACAAGATGAAGGTGCTACCTTCTTCTCTTGACGCTGTACCATGCCAGCTCCACAGGGGGCCATGATTACGGCTCAGCTGTCATCTGTTGCTTTCACCCAAGGGCAGTCTCAACACTATTCACAAATGCTGCCAGCCCAGGCACTGGAATCGTTTGCCACTCACAGTAGACAAGCGCAATTTATCTGCAAATACCCCTTTTGATTCTGAGGACTACAATGGGCAGAGCACGACCTGAGGCACTGCGAGGGATGTATACCATATCTATGAAATTACTTCTATATCTTGCTTTATGGACTTATCTTCCGTCTTTGATAAAGTTAATCGTAGCAAATTATGGACAGCCATGCTGGTGATGGAGATAGATGTCACATTATGTGCACTTCTTGGCTTATCTACATCAAGATACAAGTGCCTAAGTGCGGTTACTGTTGTACGCCGATGAGTCTGTGCTTATAGTACGGACGCCAAATGCCCTGAGGTGCCTGTTACAAGCTTCCACAGAGTGTATGCTTGATTAAGACATGCTCACTAATTACACTAAATTGCAGACCATGGCTTGTGGCCCAAGCGCTATTCGCTGCACATGTTACGGGTTAATGAGAACTGCATGGAAAGTGTTTTTAAGTTACTACATCTTGGTTTAGTATTCAATTCTGTTTCTTGGGCGGAGAATGTGCGTTTTGGAAACACTAAATTTAAGCAAGCTATGTGTTCACTTTCACTTAGGAACTTTTTTTTTTTTTTTTTTTTTTTTTTTAAATCGGTTGGGGATAAGCCTGTAGCTTCTCTACAGGACATCTATTCTAATCAACATGTACTTGTTGCAAGTTAGGGGTGCGGAATTTCGGACTATAGGGATTACTTTATGTTGCAAGGTGAAAAAAATCGATTTTGCAGACGTCTTCTCTCTCTTCTACATTCAATACCCCATCATATCTGTCAAGAAAAGATGGCTGTGCCGTCCCTGGACTCCATTAAGGTGGGAGCCCTTTTGTCGAGGCTCTCAAGTTGGAATAAGGTCTCTCTCCCTCACAGCATTATGAACGATTGTATACGTTGCACACGGGGCCTGGATATCCCGTGGCTTGCTTATGTTAAACGAATTCATGTTCAGCTGGATAAATCCATTTTGTTTGACAAACCCTTATCTGTCTGCAAGGCTGATAAGATCATTGTGAAACATCTGTTTCTGGATAAATGCTGCGCTGAAGGGGAACGATTAGAATTGAGCAAACCACGTGTCCGAATTTGAAAATACGCTCCGGCCTAGAGCCTTATTTAACATATGTGATTAACAACTGGGGAAAAGTTTTATTGTTGAAAGAACTGGCACTATATGTTGTGCTTTCCGCTGAGTCATTATGGGAGCTTAGCAGATAAGAAACGTCCCTATGATAATGTCTCCACCCAATCTCTGCTGCACTTTATGACATTTTGAACATTATATAAACCTTTTAGGATACAATATTTATTCGCTCTTTTTAACTCTCACAGTTCAAAACAATGTAGGGTTGCCCTCAGGTTTCACAACTGTTGCCAAGTACTGATGTTTGCTTCAGAGTGAACAGCTTCTTCTGGCAGCCGTTTTACCTGAAAAGTCTTGATTTTTAATCAATGTACTTCTGTATGGTTGTTATGGATTCTCATGTATAAATTTATACTTTTAAGCTCATCTTTTATGATTGTCTTTGACATTCAAATAAAGAGATTTTGACCTGCGGCACTCAATCCCTGGCATGGAGGTTTAGAACATTTGCGTCCAACTATGCCAACCCAGCATGGCAAGATACTTGCAGGCACCACCCAAACCATGAGCTTGCAGAAGCAAGAAGAACAAGCATTTTCAATGCAATAGGTCTCGCATTTACGCAAGTTTAAGCTATTGGCATTGTAAATGACGATGCCTTTTATTTATGTTTTAAAAATGAAAACAAAAATAAAAGGCATTATCATTTATAATGCTAATAGCTCAAACTTGCGTAAATGCGGGGCCTATTACATTGCAAATGCTTGTTTTTTACTCCAGCGAATCCTGTGTTAGTCGGAAACAAATGAGGCAACGTGCTCTAAACAGAGATATCTAACATTCAGCGAGACAGGGAGTTTGAGGCAGTACAGTCCGTTGGACGTGCTACAGGGAGGAAAGGCAAGCATTCTTTGTCAGACCAGGCCTGGCCTATGAGTAATAACTTTAGATGATGGATGGCTCCCAGGCACGTGTAGGTTAATCTGTGGGATGTCACAACCAGTTAATGCAATGCATGCCTTACACAGTGCCTCTGGGAGCTTTGTGTGGTATATATGTTTATTATCTGCACTGGAATGAAAGCGTTTCTCTTCCCAAGCCCCTCTGTGTATTAACACCCTAAACCTTTCAAGACGGAACATTATACAGATTACCTCCCACGCACATATCTTGAGAGAGTGTAAAGTTGGAAATACTCAAGCCCAACTTTTACCTTTGGACAATCTTGTTGCTGAGTGGCCCGGGGTCAAGTGTGCCAACCGCAACCTGTCCTCGCCTATTATTTAAATTCTGTAGCTTTAAGTCAGTCCTCGGATCTGACACTACATGTTCCAAGATGCAAAATGCCTATGGCTAAAGAGCGAGAAGATGTTAAAGTGCTCACGCATGGGGGCCACGTGCTAGCTGTAGTTTGAGAGGTTGACAGTATTTAATGGTATCAGTGCATATCACTGTTGTGGCAGATTACCAGTTTCGATGATCCAAAGGGAACTGAAACTCAAAACAGAATTCCTCATATCAGCATCAACGCTAAAAGAAATTTGGGGGCCTATTTATAAAAAAGTAACGCAGAGCAGCAAGTAATCTTGCTGTGCTACAATACAGGGAAAGGGCAGGAATGGGGTGTATTTCTTTTTACAATACTGTGCATTCCTGTCCTTTTGCAAGCACTGGCGCACAATGGGCTGCCTAGTGCCATTGCAAGCACCCTTGCATGTGCCTGCATGGCATGCAGGACTGTTTTTGTGCACCTTTCTACACAAAAACAGTCCGAGACATATTCCTCTATATTGAAAGAGGAAGTAACAAGGAGAAATGAAGATATTTCTATTCGTTATGCCTCCCCTGAGAAGGCGTATTTTTTTGGCGCATTCCCAGGTTTACAAGTGATGGTAAATCTAGGAATGCATCAAAAACCATAGGAGCTGCTTGAGAACACCCATGCAACTCTCATTGACTGCCTTCCCAGGGCAGAGTAACGCAACGCAGCCATTTGCACTGGTTGCGTTACTCCTGATTTATCAAGTCACACAGAGACACTCAAAGTGGCCTTGCTTGACCTGATAAATTGCTTTTTAGGGTTTGCGTCATGCTTGCGCCACATTGCGTGGTCAAAATGCGATGCAAACCCTTCATAAATAGGCCCCTAGGTGCATAAATGGGAAGAACATCTACAAAAATCACGTGCCACGTCCAAACATACCACTCAGCAAAACTAGGGTTTAAAACAAGTGCAAAAAAGTGTCCAATGCTCTCCCATGTTCTCTCCCTTCTTCTTTTCCCACTTTCCTCTCATGAAATCGTATTCGCTCTCTTCTTCGTTTCCCTCTATTAGCTTTTCCCTCCATTATTTGATTTGGCACATTCCTGTCAAACTGTCCCCCTGGCAATGTTTGATTGATTGAGCAATACTGATAGGAAGCATTCATGCAGCCCTTTCCCTTTCATGACAAATAGTAAGCTGCTGCCCCTGTGGGGAGACTGAAGTAAATGCATCAGAGGCCTGAAGTTCTTATTGGAGGCCGTGGGGGGGACATGGGGATTGGAGGGGCTATAGGAGTGAAGAGTAGCTGCCAACATAAGGATGGAGGTCGTCCCATAGAGGCAGCATATCCTAGACATAATACCTATAGATCAGACTATATTGGGAATTGTACACTGCAGCGGAGCACACTGGAGGGTGGGATAGGGGTGGGGAAGGGAAGTAGTTATGTTGTTGGGGTAGAATGAACAGCATGAGTATTATTATGCAGTAATAGTTGATATGCCACGAGAAACTGTAAATGGCTGTCCAGAGTATATTATATGGCACTATGTTTGGAATAGCCGACAACTCTGCAATTATTAGACAGCGGGCAGACATTGACTATGTAATGTATGTCAAAATAGGAGGATGTTGTGAGAAAGATGAATGCAAATAAAAAATGTTTAAATTAAAAAAATCAGAGGCCTGAAGTTCACTCACTTCCTGTGGCTGCTGCCTTGCCACAGAATGTCCCAATGGCTGCAGCTGTTGGAAAAATATGGTGAAATTACCATTTTACTCATTTTAAAAATTGTCAATGATTGCTTGAATGAATGTGTTTTACTTGATAAATCCCTAAAAAACCTGTCTGTTTGGCACAATTATCACAGAAATAGGGCTGAATATTGCTCAAAAGACACAATTTTCGAAAAATGCCCCCCGCCCCCCAACAAAAAAACAACAGGCTTCGCTTTTCGCTTGCTCACATGCAAAATTAAATTGACTGCTTTCGCGCCACCAATCGTAAATTGCACAAGCCTCCTCTCCAAGGGCGCTTGGCAGTGGGGTCTGATTTAGCTTTCCTTAGGATAGTCGTCCCAGGGTTTTTTAGGGAATTTGTCATCATCGAGAATGTAGTTTGAATTAAATCTTAGTGTGTTCGCCCTTGCATATTTAGTCAGTTGGCAATATTTTAAGAAGGCGGTATGATTTTGTAAGCCAATGTTCTACCGTTTCTGACAGCATTTTGTTGTGTTTGGGAAGCAGTAAACATTCCTAAATTAGTCCAATATTATTGGGATTAGTCTGGTGCTCTCGAGCAGGCAAACCATTTGATGCATGCACTTCAGTTTCTTTGTGGTAGATTAAAGTAACAAGTTAGATGTGATCATTAGCGGGTTAGGGGGGGGGAAATGTGAGTTCATGCAAATGTTTGGTGAGTTTATATATAAGCTAGAGTAGGTAGAGTTAAGTTGCAGGGGTATCACTTTCCAATGAAGATGAGATCTTTATCTTAAGTGGGTTGTGAGCAATTTGCAGAAAGTTCAATGATGATTAAGGCAAACATAAGCGCGTGTTAGGGAAAGTTGTGCTGAGAGTAAAGACGCATGCAGAGAGAGAATGGAAAGGAAGGTGAGAGTCATTTGGAAGGAAAAATAAGAGGTGACCCTCAGAAGTGTTTGTTTATGGCCTGAAAATGGCTTGCAGCCTATGTAAAGTGGTTTGATGAAAACAGGGGCTTCCAAATGCAAGAAATAAAATGCAAGCCATGCGTCAGGAAATAAACAAAAACACAAGGGCTGGTCAGAGACATTTTAAGGCACTGACAAAAAGGGCACAGCTCCGGCCCATGGCCCCAGAATTTCATGGGTCCACTTATAGAGCCAGCTCTGTTCTGCTGGGATTCTTGCCCTGATGACATTGAATAATTCTTAAACAAACTGTTTTAAATACAATATTCCTTTAATTTATTTTGAATGTAGGTGTGTGAAAGGCTATTATAGACATTTTTCAGAGAAATGCTGTGTTTGTTTCATGCAAAATCCATATAAAAAGTTTCTTTTAAATGAAAACAGGACCTCTCATGTGAGATCGTCACAGAGATTATTTGCAGTAATATTAGTTAGCATTATTGATGTAAAAACTAGAAATTAACAATTGCTTTATTAACCTTCTTACTTTCTCAAATATGCTTGAAATTCACCATCTGCCCACTCTTTTTTCAAAATTTTCTCGGGTGGAGAACACCCCCCGAACCCCCCTTGTGGCTGTCAGGCTTGCTCGCAGCGCTCGCTCGCCACAAGCCACTCATCACAAACTTTTAAGCCTCACCACTGTCAATTCTCACCAGCCACCACTGCGTTTCTTGCTTCCTTCGCAGCCGCTCTCTCCCCTTGAAGGCTCTCTCTGTGTGGTGCGGCCCTCCGGCCGCTAGGGGACCGCGCCAATTTCAGTTTCGTGCTTGAGCGCATCTCTACCTCCCGTGTGACCGGTGAGACTTCCTTCCACTCAGTTCAACACAGAGAGACTCGCATGGTCGTTTCCTTCTCACATGCGGGGGAAGATTTTCACACTTTATTGCCTCAGTGTTTCTTTGCCATTATTTCGTGAGAGCCCTGCCTGGAGCTTTGACACCCGTGACTCGGGAAAGAAAAGAGAACACCAGATACAAAAGGGACCAGCCCAGGTAGACACACAAACCTCCAGAAAAAAGAGAAGGAAGAAGTGGTCCCAGGCCTTCATCATTACCCTCAGGGTTATAAATAGTGTTATAGGGAAATTTCCTATATTAACCCCTACCACAGTCCCCACTGTTTATACTAAGGAGGACTTTGAGGGTTATTATGAAGAGGAGTAAGAGGTTACCTACCTTTCCACAGACTACCATTTTTGCCAAGTCATCGACACCTTTATCCTCAAGGCAGTCTCCCAGGTGGTAGCACTCTTGGAGAGGAAAATACTCCAGCGTCAGGCCCAATGCTAAAAACCCCTCGAACTGAGGGAAGATCTTTCTGGGGCCCAGAAACCCCAATCTCCAAGGCAGCCCTCCAACTCTGCCACAGACCCTAAACCCAAGCGCGTTAAGGATGCTGGAGTAAATGCTGATGCGTTTGCGCACCTGAAGGCCTTTATGGACTCCCAGACTCCTTCAAGTACCGCTCGCCCCTCAGAGGTCCCTCAGGGAACCCCGAAACCTTGCCTATGAAGGATCCGGACGAGTCCCCCAGGACCTCGGAAGGAGACAGATTCCAGCAGACCTGCCGCGGCAGGTCAGGCTACGGAAACCGACACAGGAAATTAAATGTTAAACCCGGATGATCTCTTGCATCCAAGGTCAGCGGAATGGACTCTTGCCCCTAAGGTAGCAGCATATATGGCTGCCAGGCTTCGTAAACTGCTCAACAAGGAAGTTAGAAGCTGTCTCTGAGCAGAATGCCCGAGAGCGGCTTTGGAGGGGAAAGTCTCCTTACGCCAGAGGAGGACCCATATGTGGCCACCTTCCTTTCCAAGTTTATCCGTGACCCAAAAAAAGGCATAGCCTGTTCCTGGTGTGCATGCCAGAACAAACTCCTGGACACTGCAGGTTCTCTAGTGGAGGTACTAGACATGGCGGAGGACGCAAAAACCTCTGGCACGCGTATCTCTTCAGAGGCCTTCTCTGGTTTTGGCACAGAGAGCAGTCATATTCTTAAGGAATGCGAAACCCGCAATATCCACTGAATGACGCAGGCTGTTACTGTTAAAAATAGACCCTAAGTTGGGAGATCTGGCCACTTCAGAAGCTGGACCGGTGACGGAGGGCAATCTTTTTGGCGACCCTTTCATTAAGGAGTTAGGTAAATTTGTCAACACATTCACTTGACATGACAAGGCCCAAATGTCAATAAAACGTATCTTCACACCGCACGTTTTTGGCGCAGCCAGTCGTGACTGGGGGCGCTCGACCAGCCGACCCTACAATCAAGCCCCCTACAAGTCCGCAGAGCCTCACCGAGGACAGCGGCAGGACCCTCATAGGCCCGGGAACTTCTACCCTACCAGATTGTACCCGCTTCGCAGGGCTGGCAGAGGAAGAGGCAATGGGTCCTACAATAACCAACAACGTGAGTGTTCAGAGCTCGATGGATATAAGAATAGGGGTAGACTACAACTATTTGCCCACAATTGGACCTCCCTAACCTCAGACGTGTGGGTCTTACAGACGGTAGAGCATTTCCAAATAAGAGTTTTTCGAATACCCTACCCATATGGTGCGCCCCAGACCCCTTACCTTCCCGGTGGAACAGATGAAACTGATAGAGAACTTTCAGACCTCTTTCGGAAAAGGGCTATTGTGCCCTCCACCCTCCATCCCTAAGGTTTCCTCAGCAACCTCTTCCTGGTGGAAAAGCAGGACGGGTGCTTTCGCCCGGTGATAATCTTAAGGAGTTCAACAAGTGGCCGGTTTACCGCCACTTCAAGATGGAAGGTATTCACCTCCTCAGGGATCTTCTCTAGGGCTGGATGGTCCGCCTGGACCTCAGGGATGCATACCTCACGATCCCCATATTTCCCCCTCACAGGCACTTCATTCAGTTCCAGGGGAACACCCAGATATTCGAGTTCTCCTTCCTCCCTTTCGGTCTATCCTCCGATCCATGGTTCTTCACCAAGGTAATGAAACCTGTGGTTAAGCCCTCTGCGATAGGATGAGTAAGGCTGATAGTCTACTTGGACGATATCCTCATAATGAATCAGTGCCATCGGCGCCTGCTTATCTAGCTGCAGCAAACAGATTTACAAGAACTCTAAGGTTCGTGATCAATGAATCTAAGTCAAGTTTCACCCCCTCTCAGAAGGTCCTATTTCTAGGATTCATGGTAGATTCAGTCAGCGCGACTCAGCCTTCCCTCTCGCAAACTGTCCAAGATCAGGCACGAGCTGAGACAGACATTAGCAAAATCTACAATATCCCTGCGCCACCTAGAAAGGGTGGTGGACCTCCTATCATCATCAATACAGGCCATATTTCCGGGGCCCCTCCATTACAGGGCCCTTTAACATCTAAAGTGCTCACACTTACGCAAAGGACTCACTTACTCCCAATTTGTGCCCCTCTCAGAGGAGGGCAAAACCGAACTGGAGTGGTCGATCTCCCACATGGAGGTGTAGAACAGTCGGGCCATCTTCGGCTTCCAAACCGATCTGGTGATCGAATCAGACGCGAGCGGCTCAGGCTGGGACGCTCGATGTGGAGCTATTTCTACCGATGGTAATGATCCTCTGTAGAACAAAGTCTTCACATAAACAGCCTGGAATTAATGGTAGAGACCTTTGCGGTAAAATGCTGTACCAGGGACAAGGCCCAATGCTGCGTCCTTCTCCCGATGGACAATGTGGCGGCGATTCGATTTATCAATCATCTGGGGGGGGGGGGGGGGGGGGGGGGCGAGGTCCAACGCCCTATTGGAGCTGGTGTGCGACCTCTGGGAATATTGTCTGACCAAGCAGATATCGCTGTCGGCAGAACAACTCCTGGGTGTTTCCAACCAATGTTGCGGACTGGCACTCCCACCATTGGAACTATACCAGTTTTTGGAAAACTATACCCTATGGTATTCTGAGAACTCAAGTCTCGTTGGGGCCCCTCCTCGGTAGATCTCTTTGCCTTCTGGCTGAATGCCCAGTTGGAGAGGTATTACAGCTGGCGCCCGGATCCGGAAGAGACAGAGGTGGATGCATTCCTTCAGGATTGGAGCACAGAGGAAGGTTATGCGTTTCCCTCCTTTGCGATGATAATGAAACAACGGGCACATCTATTGGTGATCACCCTAATTTGGGGGTCGCAATCTTGGTTTCCAGTTCTGATGGAACGTTCTTGGGATTTTCCAATCCGTCTACCCCAATTTCAGGATCTCCCATGGGATCCTCAAGGGAATTCAAATCACCTGCTTCTCACAGGCACTCTTTACCGGATGGCCTGGCGGGTTATAGGCAATGCTGGAAAGTGCCAGGCCTTTCGGCAGACGCTGCCTCATTGCTTGCAAAGTCTTGGGCAGAGAGCAATAACAAGAGGTACCGCTCCATCTGGTCTAGAAGGGGGCGTTGGTGTCTTCTAGGTCAATCCAATGGGGGCGACAATATTCAAGTCCTTAATTTCTTAGCCTCTTTGGCAACAGAAGGTTTGGCTTATAGGCCGATTAATACGTTCCGATCAGCAATATCAGCCGGGCATGTCCCAGTGGAGGGTCATCCAATAGGAGAGCACCCGTTAGTATGCAAACTATTAAGGTATCAGGCTGTCTGTGCCCCCAGAACCTCGGTATTCCTCCCTATGGGACATTAACAAAGTCTTAAATCTTTTTAGATCTTGACCATCTAACAGATACCTATCTAGGAAACAGATGTCAGCGAAGTTCGCAACTCTTTTGTGTTTGATCTCCTGTCATGGGGTTTCTGACATGAGGGCCTGGATCTCAAGGGGAGAGTTTTCACTCCTGAGGGAGTTACATTTCATATTTCTAGGAGGACGAAGTATCATTTGAAATCGGTGTCCTATCCCGCCTTCCCAGATGTCCCAAAACGAAGTGGGGTCAGAGCACTCAAAGCTTATGAAGTGGCGACACAAGATGTACGTCCACAGGGAGTCAGGCAATTGTTTATAGCTCTCATTAAGTGTTAGAAATTGGATTTTTGGTAGGCTAGGGCATGTGCCAAAGCCAGGCAGAAACTACCACTCTAGTCAGGATAAGGGAGTTAAACTCCTAAAATAACTCCTGCTCCCCCCCTTGGTAGCTTGGCACGAGCAGTCAGGCTTATCTTAGAGGCAGTGTGTAAAGCATTTGCAAATAACCAACAGTAATACAGTATAAGCACTACAAAAGGACACCACACCACTTTAGAAAATTTCCAATATTTTTATATATTTAAGACAAGATTAAAAACGATAAAAATACACAATAAGGTACTTAAAAATGTTCAATTATCAAAATATACTTGAAAAATAGTTCCTTGATGTTGATAGCTCCATCCAGGGCTATCACAGGGTTGTAAGCAAACAAATCCAAACAGTTCGGGCTGACAGCGGCGTCGCTGGCCAGCTAAGGTGTCGGGAAGACCCGCAAACAGTACCTTTTAGAAATGCAGGGCGTCAACGACCTCACTTTGAGCTTCCGAAAGCTCGTCGTCCCCAGGCATCGGTTCCGGAGGTCGGTGCAGGAGTTGTCGGGGCCCTTGAAGTCACAAGCATTACAGGTCGAACTCCCCTCTGTTGAAGTCAGGAGCGCTGGCGTCGGGTGCTGCGGTGTGAAGTGCAGCGGTGTGTCGTGCGGTGCCTTCAGGTCGTGGTCAAGTAGCGGTTCGATGGTGGCATCAGATGGCGTCCTCAGTGAGACCAGGGTCACGGTGCGAGGTGAAGGCAGTGCTTGTTGCAGTGCTGGCAGGTCACGGTGCAAGCAGCGTCGTCGTCGTTGCTGAAGCACTGTCGTCGGCTGATGAACTGGAGTCGATGGTGCTGGAGTCAATAGGCCAATGCTGCTGTGTGGGATGAGAGCGGTGCATCGTGTAACTTTACGAGCGGTGCCCTCGAACCACGTTGCAACCAGCGGCGTAGATTTTGACGTGGGGCGTCGTCGTAGGGGATACCAAGGCATCATCGTGAAGCATGGCGGTGCTGAGTGCAGTGCCCACAGGTCACGGTGCGAGCAGCGGCTTGGTGGCGGCATCAGCAGGTGGCGTCGGTCACCAGGGTCAAGGTGCAGTGCTGCGGCGGTGCCCTCTGCGGTGCCTTCAAGACACGGAGTCGGCAGCGGCGTTGTAGGGTTGCCTTTCTTCTGTTGCAGCACAAAAGACACAGTGCCCATTGCTGAGGGCAGAAGATCTTGAAGTCTTTGCTGTTCCTGAGACTTCTTGAACAGGGGACAAGCTCGTCCTCAAGCCCTTGGAGAAACTCACAAAAGTAGATTGCAGAAAGTCCAGTCCTTTCACAGCCCAAGACCGAAGCAGCTACTGTAGGCGAACACAGCAAAGCACACCGCTTCTCCAGCTCTTCTTCTTGGCAGTCTTCTTGATCCAAAAGAGTTCTAAAGTTCAGGGGCCTGGGCCCCAATATTTACATCCCAAAATCCTCTGATCTCTTAGGCAGAGTGTCTGTGCCCAGCCAGAACCAGTTCTGCCTTATCTGGTATGACTCCCGGGCAGGAGACGGAGAAGGGATGGTCAGAGGCAGACCAGGCCCTTTGAGGTGCAAGGAAATCTCCTCCCCCTTACCCAATTGCAGCCCAGGCCTATTCAGCCCTTTCCTGACCCACCTGGACTATATCGAGCCACTCCTGCTCCCCAGCATTCTGTTATCCAGAAACCAGACAGACAATCCACATTCCAGCAGAGGCACACGGGATGACTGAGCAAGAAAATAACTACTTTCCAAAAGTGGTATTTTCAAACACTGAATGTAAAAATCACCTTCACGAAAAGATGCGTATTTAGATTCTGAGTTCAGGCATACAAACGTTATTTTCCTACCTAATTCCTAGGGCCAGTTATGTTTATAAGATGTTATAAACAAACTCCCCATTCTGTCCTATGTGGAACAGGTAACCTTGCAATAGTGAAAAACAAAATTGGTCGTAATTCGCTATCGGGACATGCCACACACACCAGGGCATGTCCTACCTTTCACATACACTGCACCCGGCCCACAGGGGTACCTTGGGCCTACCTTAGGGGTGGCTGACATGTAAGAAAAGGGAAGGTGAGAGACTGGCAAGTGAGTGTACTGGCCAAGTCGACATGGCAGTTACAAACTGTGCGCACACTCCGCAATGGCGGGTATGAGTTACCTTTTCAGGGCTACTCACGTGGGTGGCACAATCAGTGCTGCAGGCACACTAGTAGCATTTGATTCACAGGTCCTGGCACACTCAGTGCACTTTACTAGGGACTAACAAGTAAATCAAATATCCAATCATGGAAACACCAATCCATAACACAATTTACTACAGGAGCACTTGCACTTTACCACTGATCAGCAGTGAGAAAAGAGCGCAGACACACTATGCCAGTAAAAACAGAGTCAAAACCGGAGGTCAGAAAGCAAAAACTCAGGGGAAACACGCCAAAAGATGCCAAGTCTAACACTAAGCCACACGGGGCAGTTTCGTCCCCTACAATTGCGAGATGGGTCCGCTGAGTTATGCAAGAGGCAGGGATAGACACCTCACACTTTGGAGCCCACTCTGTCCGTGGGGCAATGGCATTGAAGGCTTTTCCCCTAGGGGCGTGGCTAGAGGATATCCTTAATGCTGCAGATTGGTCCTCAGACTCCATCTTCAAAAGATTCTACTTCAACCCAGTGTTGACGCTGGCGTCTTTGGTGGTGGGCAAGCTTTAAACTAGCCTAATCTAAAGCCTCCGGCCCTGACAGAATGAAAAATTTCCTCGCTATCATTAAGGAAAGTTTCAATTCTATTAAGGATGCGGAGACGAGGATTAGCCCACCCAGTTATTGGAATCCCACACAGAATTTCTACGTAGATAATTTAAGACATTTCCAGTTACTGACTGTTCTCGTTAATTGGGTTGATATATTAGCATTGCTATTCAGAATGAATGATGCCTAATGGTGAGCGTTTTTTCTCTATCTGGAGTTACAATGGTCTCTTTATTTAACCTAGGTACGGACGCCAGTGAACAGGAATAATCCAGAGACTTGCTGGATGTGGTCGAAGAAGAAAAAGGAGGGTAGAGCGTCCTCGGGGGGAAGTCATCGGAGGCACTGCACTGCGATTGGACTATATTTATGGAAGTTTTCTTGTTCCATTTCCCGTAGCATCATGGGAAATGTCGTTTTTGTTATATCTTGTGATCAATTTATGGCTGCTGGACCTAATAATGTGGAGAAAGAAAGCCTAATCCTCGACTCTGCATCCTTAAAAGAAATGAAACTTTCCTTTATGATGGCTAACAAATGTTTCATTCCACACTCAATTCCGACAAAAACTGACTAAAATCCTTAAAAACTCAAGTCAAATTGTTGGAGAAAGTTGTTGATCTAGTATTTATAATTTTAATGAGCTTTTGATATTGTGGATCTTTTAAACCTTCATCAACCCATTCTTCAGGAGAAATTGCTGAATTTGCATAAGCTACAACATCTTAAGCAGCAATAACCCACTCTTTAGGAAACAACTCATTATCAGATTCACAACTGCCGTTATTAAGTGGCAGTCTGGACAAACCATCAGCTTGAAAATGCACTGTCCCAGGAACATAGCTAATCTCATGAGTGAACTCTTGTAATCTGGTAATCAATCTAACGAATCTGGCTTTCCCTACACTTATATCCCTCGTGAGACTAAAGGGACTTTGATCATACAACAGTTTAAAAATCTGACTCCACAGATATATCTTAAGTCTATTCACCACTCGCACACAAGCTAAATCCTGCCTCTCAATAGTTCTATACCTGTATTCTGCTCCTTTAAGTGTTGAGAGATAAAAACAACAGTTCTCTTTATCATTAATCTTCTGACAAAAAACGGCATCTAGAACAATAGCACTCAAACCCAAAATAACTTCACAATGTTGACCTTGAATAAAAGGTTTTAAAACATTGCTAATGACCATTACATTTTTGATTTCTTTGAAGGATTTTCTTTGTTCATCACCCCAATTAAATTTCGTTTTTTTCCCCTCAAGATTTGTTTTTTAAAGGTCATAAAAATTGTAAAACCACAGACAAACCAGGCATAGTGCATACAAAAGATTCGCTTAGCCCTAAGAATGATCTCAGAGAATTCTTATCTGTAGGAGTAGGTGCTTCTTTTATAGCCCTCATTAGATCCTTTTTGGATGCCATAACTTTGTCACAAATATAATGTCAATTTCCTGTATTCCGAATTCATACACATCATCAAGTGCACTTATAAAATGCTCAAAACTTTACCTAAAATGAAATTATGTTGTGCAACAGTAGAAGAAACAATTAAAATACAATATTGATATGATAAGACACCTGAAACATCCTTAAACAGAGTATCCATGAGTTTCTGAAAATCCCTGTTGTGTTCCCCACTGGCACTATCGCGGCTGCAGTCAAGGCGTTTTTTGTGTGGGAAGAGCGCATGGCAGTTTTTATCATTTTTATAGTATAGACCTCGAGCAGTGCTTAATATAAAGACGATGCTCGCAATATTTAAGCTCAGCAAATCAAAAAGGATGATTCAGTCGGCCAAGCCATGTTCAGCAAGAAAGACCGCGTCCAAAGTCAGAGTATACAGAAGTATACTTTGACTTTGGATGCAGGCTACACTCACCATAAGTGTTTCTATTGGATGGTTGTTTTTTCTGCCAAAGACCTGCACTGGCTTCCCGTCAACAAGAGGATCACCTTCATGCTCCTCACCCACGCACACAAGGCATTCCACAACACCGGACCGGCATACCTCAACAGGCCACTCACCTTCTACACCCTGAACCGCCAACTCCGCTCCGCCGACCTTGCCCTCGCCACCGTCCCCCGTATCCGAAGAGCAAACACCGGCGGCAGATCGTTCTCCCCCCTCGCCGCAAAGACCTGGAACACCCTCCCCGTCCGCTTACAGCAAACCAAGGACCTACCAACCTTCAGTAGGCTACTCAAGACCTGGCTATTCGAGCAGTAGCAGCAACCCTCCCCCTTCCCCCCCAGCGCCTTGAGACCCTCACAGGTGAGTAGTGCGCTTTACAAATATTCTGATTGACTGTGAGAAATGCGCTGGTGGCACTATTGTTGTCATTTGTAGAGGAATAAAGAACAAAAGATAAAGAAAACTGATTATTTTGCACCTGATATATTTACTATAACAAATATTTTTCATTCTTTACTCATTCATGCTGCCTCTTTAATGTAAAAAAAATGGCTTTAATGTCGGCCCAACTAGTAGCTGTCCCATAGAGATGGGCAGCAAATGTAAATATCCTGTGGATACTACAGGTGGTGCAGTATAGAGTTGCCCATCTACCATTATTTGTTTATTTTCCATCATTTATTCGAGTTTTGGTGGATTACACTAGAACATATACCTTCTAGTTGCAGAGGAACATTAACGCCTTATTTAAATACAATCAAGGATGCGTAACAATCACTGAGAAGAAAGAGGTGGCCATCTTGAAATCAGTAAACTGGCTAAAGGGGAGTACCCATTGTTTGTCTGAATCCTGCTTGATTCAGTTGGAATGCATATTCTGCAATAGCAGTGGATTGCACGTCTTGCTTGCATGCACTTAGGAGGTGCATTACAATGCACGGAGAAGAATGTGCCGGCCATCTTGAAGTCAGATAAAAATATAAGGCGTGCGTCATACTGTATATGTTATCTTAGGATGCATAAAAAAAAACCTTCAAATACATAACATTACCTGCACTTGGTTCAGAAATTAAAAAAATTATCTCTTCACAATAGGTGCAAAAAAAGTTGAACCTCTAAGGAATAAATGACTTTTGCTCAGTAGTTTAGGAGCAACTGCTCAGGAATTATTATGAGTATTTACCAAAAATGGACAATCATCAGGATAGTTTTGGCACCTGGGATGAGTATCGTGAAGTATCAAAGACTTTCAACACGGCTTGGAACTAGACAGAGCGCACAGACTCCCAATGTTCAACCCCTCAAATAGAAAAGGAACTCACCCCATGATATGTAAACCACTCCACTACCAGCACACAGAAGCCATCTTAAACTTTGCCAGGAAAAATCATCACGTAACCTGGGAAGGCCAACGGATAAACTTCACACAGGACTATTCTAAAGAAACAGTCGACACAAGGAAAGGCTTCCTACAACTGAGAGACAAACTGAGGGCAAAAAACATTCAATTTTCATTTTCAGGTCCATCAAAGTTTAGGATTGTGGAGAATGGCAGATCGAGCATCTTTACAAGCCTCCAGAACCTCGCACGACATCTGGAGGCAACTCCTTCCCAAGAGATGGACCTCTCTGGAGGATCCTCCAACAAACGGAAAACCTGATAGCCTTTGGACTGTTCTCTTTGCCGTACAACTCTTATATCATTACATTAGCTCCTTCGTAATGGTTTACCTAGAGAAGACCCACAATAGGTGCAGCTTCACAGTTAAGCATACTTATATGTTAAACAACGCTCTTTTACCTCTTAAGAATGGTATTGATATCACGGTAAGGGGGTCCGACACACTTTAAGATAATGCTGGCTACCCCTAGGACCCTGTAAACCACTCTATACAAAACACCTCTATGTTCACTTGAGGCTTTGCGGTCACTCTATACAAAACACCTCAAGGCTCACTAGAGGCTCTGCGGGTCTATCAGTTACACAGTTCATATACGCTCATATAGGTTCTACGCTAACCCCTCAAGTCAAAATAGCCGAACTAAACCATCAACTATTGACCATGTCCCACGCAATATTGTTCCAGTCTACACTCGTAATCACAACTCATAATCACAACTCTCTTATTACAAGTTATCGCACAACTGTTTCTCCTGTTGAGACATATTCAATTAAATCCCTCCGTGTTGTCCTCAGACGGATCTGCCGTCGCAGCTCCTGTGTTCGAGTATATCAGGGAGGGCTAGGGGAGGAGGGTGGGGACAGGAGGTAAATGTAATTTTGGCCGTTTCCTTTATGTTTTTACTCCATTTATGTCTGCTCGATATTTCAAATTTTGTTGAAGTAGCAGGTATGTTTTATATTGTTCATTTGCACAGAGACAGAACCCACTTGTTCACCATCATGAGAAGTGTCCCGCTAATGCTACGGTCCATGACTCGTTATACACGATTCATCCATCATAAACTAATCAGGTACAACACTTCCGTAGGGCTCATCACTCCCATAGCGATAAGAGACCCTTAGATGAATTTTTATACTTTGTCGTGGGAGGTGGTATTGTTAATAGGTGATAGGCGCTCGTGGTTAATTCACCTGTTATCTAGTGGAGATTGCGTTATTCACGGTGCTAAAAGGGGTTTGGGGAGAACCACCCGCCTCCCTAAATTATTGTGGCAGAGCCACAATATAGTCTTCAAAAGGTGTACCCCTAGCACTCGTATAGTATCAGTTAGCATAAATGCAAAACCATTACGGCATGAAACACAATAAGTTAGTCTTTTGCTTCTTTCTTTGTAGTTTCTTTTCTTTAATGTTCCTCTTTCAACAGTAGTTCATCAAGCCAACACGTGTTTCGTCGCCTCCGTAAAGTAGTACATGCGACTTGATCACGGCTTCCTGTTTCTTTCCCGTAGTTATCGTTTGGGGGGTGTGTCGCCGTCTCCTCGCGCCGGACTCCAAATACGATTTGGAGTCCGGCGCGATACTATACAAGTGCTAGGGGTACACCTTTTGAAGATCCTTAGATGACACAGAATAAAACCTTAGCTGAAACCTTAATATTGTATCTCTGAATGTTAAAGGCCTTAATCACCCGGTGAAGCGCAGGAAAATCTTCGAGTACTTAGCAAAAACTAAGAGAGCTATCATTCTTCTCCAGGAAACGAAACGCTCAGAAGAAGATGTAGGGCTCATAAAACACAACTGGATCTCTCATATTTTATGCTCCCCGGCAGAACATGAGAAAAAAGGAGTGATCACCCTCATTTCCAAAAAATCCAACATCACTACTATCTCACACACTCACGACGATGATGGAAGGCTTTTAGTCATGCACCTGCAGAGAGGAGACGACCCTCATCCATGTAGTCAACATCTATGGCCCTAACGCCGACGAACCTGATTTCTGGGAGAAGGTCTCAAATACTCTGGAGAGCCTCCCTCAGGAAGATCTCATTATAGCTGGCGGTGACTTCAACCTACCGCTGGACCCTCATATAGACCGACAATCTAAATGCAAATACCAACCCTCCCGTTCACATGAGGTCCTTAAAAGAATATGCTCCAAGTTTAATCTAAGAGACTCATGGCGCCTCCAACACCCAGACATGAGAGACTACACGTTTTATTCAGCACCACATAACTCCTACTCTAGGATTGACTACATCCTACTCTCAAGTTCGTTCACACACCTCATAGATGAAACAGATATAGTTCCCAAACTAGTCTCCGATCATTCCTGCATCAGCACCAACCTCGCAGGTACCCACACCATCCTACCCCCAAAAAGATGGCGATTTAACAATGACATACTCTCTACTTAAGGGCTGCAGCACGCATTGTGCCACCCTAAGGGACCCCTCAGCAAGCTCATGCAAACTGCCACTGCAGCCTATAGGTCTTGGTGTAGAGAAACCCAAAGAGTTGACATGGCATACATCCCTGTGTCATGAATGAGGCCAAATACCAAGATTTTACTTAATTTATTTAACACTTAATCTCATAAAGAATCTCCTTTCTAATACATAAGACATTTGTATCATTGTCTTATTTTTAGAACAGCCCCTGAAGAAGGGATTTCATCCTGAAATGCATTGTACATCTCTACTTTGAATGCAAAAAAACAATGAAATTACGATTGTTTTATGGATTGATATAATTAGCAACGATTAGGTTATTAGAATAGGAGCAGCTTATGTAAGGCTATCCTGCTTTAGGTTTAAACCTATAATAAAAGATAACACTCCACTGAAAGGGAAATTGCCCTCACCAGTGTAAACATATAAACACTGATAAACACCTGCACAACCAGGTGATTCCTTTTGAAATTAAGTGTTAAATGGATTAAATTGTTCATCAGGTGGAAACACTTGTTGTAATTTGTGGATATCACCAAAAGCAGTGCACATTCAGTCAAAATAATTTTGATATTTGGCCTCATTCATGATTCCTTTCACTTATGTTGACAACGTAAGTTAGAGTATGCAGCCAGCACAGCATAAATTGTAATAACATGGTTTATAGAGACATTTAGTTGAGGAGTGCACTATACACATGTTCATTTGACTTCACACTTCCCTGTGTGCCATGCCAGTAAAACACTGCATGATGTAAAGGTAAGTCACCCCTACAGCAGGCCTTACAGCCCAAAGGCAGGGTGCACTATACCCATGTGTGGGCTTATCTGCCTTATCTGAGTCCTTGTGATATCTAAGTTTGCCCTTAGATTTTACGAGTGCGCAAGGAAGCCATGACGAATACATGGGCTCGACACTCGTGATTAAGATTTCCCCAGCAACATGATGAATTCACTATACCCCAAGGTATTTGGCATCAAACACCTCGTCCTAATAAACCCACATTGATGCCAGTGTTGGATTTAGATTTATTAATAAATGCACACAGAGGGCACATTAGAGGTGCCCCCAGAAACTGACTACTAGTGTGTTGACCGACTGTCAGTGTTGACTGACTGGTCTCGACCAGCCAGCCACCATAGACAGGTTTCTAACATCCTGAGGTGAGAGCCTTCACTCTCGGACGTCAGGAACAAAGCCTGCCCAGGGCAGAGGTGTTCAACCAGGATGGGTCTTCCAGGGCGGGAGGCTTCAAAGGCCCTGCTGCCTTTGTTATGCGACCCAGGCTTCTCCAGATAGTGGAGGTGGCAACCCTCCTGACCCACTTTTTGGCAGCAAGACAGGTGTGAAAATTTGTAAGATTAGGAAGTGTGGCCACATTCAGCCAGCACCACCCCAAGGGCAGGTCAGTTGATGCGGACCCCACTTTTCAGATTCCTCTATGTTGTTTTGGACGGAATTAGCCTTAATTCCCACTTCCCTCAGGAAGTATCCAAATAGAGGGTGTAGATACCCTAAGGTAAGTAGTCCATTGGCTATTATTTATCACTCCCAATAAATGCCTCTAAATTGAGCATATAGGTGGAACCCCTGAACACAAGAATTCAGATTTAAGGGATCAACGGAAGAAAGATGAAGAAGAGTCACTGCCTGGTGAGAACTGCAGCAGGACTTGGGACTTTGGCTGTGAAACCCTGCAAGCTGGAGAACTATCAAAGACTTGGGTAGCCTGCCAGCACTTCAATAAACACCAAAAGTCTCTCTTGGAGTAGAGGAGCTACTCCCTGCAGACTGTCGGCACCAACCGACAGAGTCTAGTCCACTGTCTTGCAGCTCCCAGGCCCGACTGACGCCACCAATGACCAGGAGAAGGTATTCATTCTCTGGAAGGTCAGGATCTGACACCAGGACCGAATGGAGCCATGCAGTACCAATCCCCGGGTACCAGATGCCCTGTATCAAACACCAACAGCGAGAGTCCGATCCGGATTCACATTGCCCCAGGACAAAGCAGCCGTCAAGGAATGTCAGCACCACTGAGACCCACTTCAAGAGTTATGTAATGCATAATTACCATTAGTCTCTTAGCACTTGTCTAAGGGTTAGCCACCTTGCACCAACTAATACTTGACCGAGACATTCAATCAGACTCTACCAATGGCCTGTTCATACAAAAAGGTTTTCAATCTCTTATGAAATGGAAGGAGGGCATTTTCTCTTTGCAGACTTTCCAGGAGTCCGTTTCACAAGTGAGGCATCAAAACTGAAAATGCCTTAACGCTAACGGTCGATTTGTTAAAACATGGACGGGTCAGCAAAATTACCTCAGAGGAACGAAGACAGCGTCGCGGTACATATCGCCTTGGACGGTCCTTGATGAACGCAGGTACCGTCCCATACAGGGTCTTATGTGCAATGCATAAGCTCTGGAACCTGGTCGTCTGCTTTAATGGGAACCAGTGCAATTGTTGCAATAGTGGAGGCATGCGCCCGTCTAGGTAAATTATATAATAATCTTGCAGCGTCATTTTTGACTACTGGGCGCTTATTCAGCAGCTTGTCCGGGACGCCAACGTATAAAGCATTGCGATAGTCCATCTGCAACAAAATCAGTGCTGCCACCACTGTTCACATCGTTGAGAAGAATAGAAGAGGCACCAATTGAAGATGCTGCATAAGTAGGGCCATGTAGCTTCCCACCACTGTCGTCATCTGCCCGGTCATTGCCAGATTCTTGTCCAATTTAATGCCAAGGCACTTCACAACAGACACATATTCTGGGGTTCCGGGGTAACGCCTTACTCTGGAGGTCAAAAACCATCCATCCAAGGTTTATTGTCAGTGGTGTTTGCCAAAACCTCTGTCTTGTCTGGACTCACTTTGAGAGAATTAGCCATCATCCAGTTCACCGTAAACCTAAGGATGTTCTGCGCGTTCAACTGTGCTTGCCTAGAGTGATCAATCTGCAGGATCAGCTGGGTGTCATCTGCATAATTAAATAGTTGGCAGTCCAGCTGTGTTAAGTGCCGCCACCAAAGGATGGAGTTAGATATTGAACAGAAGTGGGGAAACAGCAGATCCCTGGGGAACCCCACACAGAAGTTCTTTTTCTCTAGAAACATAGCCACCCAGCTGTACCTTCTGTGATCGGTCCTTCAGGAACGAAGAAATCCACCGAAGAACGGACCCTGTAATACCCTGCACCTGTAATTGGTCCATGAGCACTTGATAGTCAGCCGTGTCGAATGCGGCTGTAAAATCCAATAGGATCAGCACAGAGGACTTTCAGCCGCCAGCCTGAGATCATCCAGTACCGAAAGCATCACCAGTTCCGTATTGAGATGGGCCCAAAAACCTGCCTGGCGAGCATGGAGCAATGGTGCTCCTCCATAAATTCTGCAAGGATTCCGTTCTGTAATTTTAGCTGGAAGAGGTAACCTAGATACTGGACAAAATTCTTTAGGTTTTTGGGGTCTGCCCCAGCCTTCTTCAATAATGGGCTTACCATAGCTTTCTTAAATCTGCGTGGTACTTTCCCTGCTGCCAGGGAGGAGTTAAGAAGTAATAGCAGCTCACCCCCACCACAGGAAGGTCATTCTGAACATCTTGGGAGGACAGGGGTCTTCCGGCGAGCCAGATTTAACAGCTGCCATTGACGATGCTAGGGCCTCGAGGTCCAATGGTGGAAATGCTAAGAGCTTCTTACCTTGGGATCCAGGCACCTCAGCCACTATCAGTGGGCAGGGACAATGCTGGGCATTTCTTTCTTACTAAGAGTGGCCCAGCAGCCATGATATCTCCTCTTTCAGCTGCTTGTCCCTGACCACGAGGTGCATCTTTGAGCACCAGCCCAGTCAATCTAACCACTCTGCTCCAAGCCCCCCTGGCCTGGGTCCCAATTAACTGGCTGTGCCTCTGTGCTCCAAGACCCTTGTGACCTCAGCTCCTGTTTGCAAGCCCTTGGACTTGCCCGCAAGTCCCTCAGTGCAGCCTATTTTCTGGTGGACTCCCTTGTATGTAGCGCGCCAGCTACCAGCCTCGCCAGCACCTTGCTCCCGGTAAAACCCGGATGGTGTATAAAAAGAAGTGTTATTTTCCTAAATTGGTCTCAGATTTATTCTTTGAGTGTGTGACTCATTATTGCCTATCTGAGTACAATAAATGCTTAGCCCTACCCTCTGATAAGCCTAACTGATCGCCTACACTACCACAAAAGTGTGCATTAGTATCATCTACTTTTGCCTCTGTAAACCAATCGGGGACCCACTCGACTCTCTGCAAAGTGTACTTCGTTTTAGTACACTATATAAAGAGACCGCTTCCTACAGTCATTAAATACCAGTAGTCAGGGTAAGAAGTCTTTAAATTCTTTAATGTGTGTGATAAATGATGCCGATTCTTAAAATTTAAATAGGATTGGAAGAATTCTTTTGTTTTGAGAGATGAGGCTGGTTGTATTCAGGTTTTTTCACATGACATTGTTTTTAAACTGTGATGGCTCCAGTTCTAAACAAAATGCTTAACAGGTTGTGTGAAGAAAACATTATTTCTTCAGTTATATACTCAGAGTGAGTTTCGAGTATTGTTATTGCACAAAAGAAATATGGAGAGATCAGATTGTGTGCAGACCTACGATCATTAAATAAAAATATAATTGCTGAATGTTATCCTCTCAAAGCAGCTGGTGTACAAGGCAGTCCTCCTGTAGTCTGCCCCAGGTTCAGGAGTGTAGCAAAGAGTGGGTTTAAGGGTCCACTATTTACATCTTGTGCCAGCTCTGCATTGGAAGAAACATCTGGCGTTCCCAAATCAGTTCTTAAAGTACCGTATTCATAACTTTTAATCATCAGTGGGGGAGTTACATTGAAAGGTTAGTAAAATGGAGTATCACCATTTTGGACAGGGTGATCCCTGCCATTATAGGCAAATGTATTGTGCGTCACTTTTTATTGCACTCAGCACACCAGCTATGCTCCCATATCTGACACCCACCTCTTTGTGGTAAATTTTTACAGCCAAGAATTTGAACATATGGAGCTCCTACTTGCTGCCTAATCTAGGCAACACGGAAAAGGCCTGAACCCATTCCTGAGACACAGGGGATGAACATGTGTAGCACTGTAGAGATACAAAAGTATACTGGACGCATAAAGAGAAATAACATACTCCATACTATACTGGGGAATTCCCTGTACGTGTCCTTCTATTCTCAGGATCCCGGCGAATGGCTGCCCTGCCAAAGCAAATATCATTGAGGAGAAGGGGGGTCTACTTCTACAACCTGGCTCGTAAGCCGTCGATAAGCTTCGACCAGTCTGTACTAGCGCCTGGGCATTAGTGTACAACAGCCTGACCTTGCGACGAGTTTGTCCGCCCTGGCGTTCAGTGAACCTGTCAGGTGTTGAACCACCAGAGATATGCCCTGAAGTTCCAGCCATGTCCAGGGGCGAGGGCATCTTGACATAGGGTCCACAACCCCCGCCCTGTTTGTTGCAGTACCACATGGTGGTGGTGTTGTCCGTGAACACCTGCACTACTCTTCCCAGGACAGAGGGAAGGGATGCTTTGAGTGCAAGACGGATCCCCGAAGCGCCAGAAGGTTGATGTGGAGCTCAGACTCCACCAGAGACCAGAGGCCTCTAATCTTCGCCTCTCTCATGTGGCCTCTATCACCACTGTGTGTTCTAGTTGGGGAAAGTAGAGGAATCTGCCGTTGACCCAATCCTGGTTCATGAGCCACCACTGCAATTGTCGTGCAGTGCCCTCTGAGATCTGGGCACTATCAGACAAATTCTCCTGATGCTGCGCCCACTGGAACTTCAGGTCCCAATGCAAAGCCCACATATGCCACCTGGCATGAGGCTTAGCAGACTCAGGGTCACCCTGACCGAAACCCGGGATAGAAGCTGAAAGATCAGAATCACAGCCCGAAAACCCCAGACTCGCTGTTAGGGAGTATAAACACTAAACTGGGTCAAGTCCAGAACCGCTCCCATGATGAGGAACTTCTGAGAGGGAGTCAGGTGTGACTTCGGCACGTTGATGGAGAACTCAAGCGAATGCAGGAGGTCGGTTGTAGTCTGGAGGTGGGAGACGACAGTTTGGGGCATTCCCTCCTTCAACAGCCAGTCGTCGAGATAGGGGAAGACTGGAACCCCTGATCTGCGCAGATGAACTGTGACCACTGCCATCACTTTCGTGAACACCCGAGAGGCGCTGGTAAGGCCAAAGGGGAGCATGGTAAACTGAAAGTGCTTCTGGCCTACCGTGAACCGCAGGTAACGCCAGTGGACCGGCAGGACGGGGATGTGAAAGTAATCGTCCTGCAAGTCCAACGCTACCTTCCATTCTCCAGGGTCGAGGGCAGACAAGACCTGAGCAAGCGTCAACATTTTGAACTTCTCCTTCCGGAGGAAGCGGTCGACGTTCCTGAGATCCAAGATAGGACGCAGGCCTTTGTCCTTCTTGGGTACCAAAAAATAGTGGGAATAGCAACCACGACCTACTTCTGAGGCAGGAACACGCTCAATGGCACCCTTGGCCAAGAGTGCCGAAACTTCCTGTTGGAGAAGGGCCAGGTGATCCTCCAACATGTGATGGTACTGAGGTGGCATGGGGGAGGGGCAGTCTCGAAGGGGAGGGAGTAGCCCCTTTTGACTATTTGCAAAACCCACCTGTCCAACGTGATGGTGCATCAGTGGGAGAGGTGATGGCGGATCCTGCTGCCCACTGGCGTTTGGTGGCCCTGAAAGGTCGGATTAGGAGAGTTTGGAGGCTGTTGCAGAGGGGGCTGTGTGGGACTGACCCACTCGCTGGCCCCCAGGACCACGGCGGTCGTTCCCACATCCCCGGCCATGCTGGGGCTGAACAGCCTGCGCCGGCCTTTGGCTCAGGGCGGGACATAGTGGGACACCCCTTTCCGTAGCCACGAAAGGGGCGAAAGGCAGACTGTGCAGGGCGGGTGGTGGAGAAGCCCAAGGACCTGGCACGAGACCCCTTAAAGCACTGTAGCGCATTGTCTGCCTTGTCGCTGAAAGGGCGACGGCCATCAAAGGGCAAGTCCATAAGTGTGGATTGGACATCCCCTGAGAAACCAATTGAACGCAACCAGGCGTAGCACCGAAGGGCTACTGACGTGCCAATTTTTCTGCCAAGTGCGTTGGCGGTATCCAGCCCACAACCGATCGTAAACTATGCTGTGTCTCTCCCTTCAGCAACCGCTCGAGAGAGCACGGCCCGGGCCTCCTGCGGGCACTGAGGAAGCACTTGTGCCCAATAGACATGCAGTGTTTACCGACCGCAGTCCCAAGCCGGAGGAAGAAAACCTTTTCTTCCCATGATGATCCAGCTTTTTGGATTCCCTTTCCGGGGGGTGCGGTTGGAAATGCGCCCCTGGACGTAGAGGATTGGACTACCAAGCTCTCAGGGGTCGGTTGTTGGGAAAGGAAAGTGGGGACACCTGGGGCCAGGCAGTGGCATCAGGCAATCATCCTGTCCACAGGAGGCCCTGTGTTGGGCCTGGACCAAGTGCCCAAAAGGATGTCAATCAGGGATTCATTAAACGGCAGCAGGGACTCGGAAGAGCTCGCTGCCGCTTGAAACACCTCTGTCAGGAGGATAGTCCTGACCGCCACCGCAGGTAGCTCGAGGTGGAGAGCCTCAGCCGCCCTACACAACACCACCGTGTATGACGCTCCCTCCTCCATAGCCACGGTCGGAGGAGACAACATGCCAAGGTCTGGTGAGGTATCCAAACCACTGGCATCCCCCAGTTCCTCTCTCAAGTCCTGCTCATATTCCATCTGGTCTGTCAAGGAGTCTCCAGACCCCTCCCAGTCCTCCTTACCCTCTTCTGGCTGCCAATATGGTCTCAAAGAGCCAGGGTAGAACAGGGGCACAAAAGTACCCGTCTGCGCCGGATCTGGAATCGACATCGGCTGGGGACACAGCAGACGCTGGTGGCGGACGTGTTGCCGGTGGAATCAGCACCGGGGGAGGTGTAACGAGGTCGACCGGCACCGATACGGATCCAGGCCTGGATCCAAGGGGACCCTGTGGCGCCGGGGCCGAAGCCGCTGAAGACCCAGGGCCCCCAAGCGAGTCCACAGGGCCCGAAGGCGCGCACGCAGAGTCGGGCTGCCCGAAGATGGCTTGCATCGCTTCGTAGAAACACCGAAGCTGGGTAGGGTCGCACCGGGTCCCGGGAAGGGAGGGAAACCCGGGGTTGACCCAGCAGGCTCCACACGTGGAGCCTGTGGGAGGGGCACCACCCGCATCCCTCGTAGGCTCGACCGACGGACGGGGAGAAGTCAAAGAGTGACGATGCTTCTTCGACTTCTTTTTGTGCTTCGACTTACCTGACCCCGTGTGCTAAGACTTCGACGAAGAGTGGTGGTGCCTCCGCGACCGGTCCCTCGACCTCCTCCATGATCGGAATCTCGAGCAGCGCGGAGCCGACTGCCGGTCCTAGAGTACCTTTCGGGACCGCTCCCGCAAAGACTTCGGGCCATGGTCCGGCAGTCGGAGCATGACTTGGAGTCGTGGTCGCGCTCCAGGCAGTAGAGGCAAACGCGGTGCAGATCCATCACCGACATGAGTTGGGTACAGGAACCTGCATCCCTCATACACCAGGAGTCGAAGGACTAACTACAACGAAGTCAACAAAAGTTAAAAAAAAAGTTCAGTCAAAAATTGACTGGGGATACCGCTCTCTCCAGATCTGCGCTTGCTGGCGCGGAAAAATAAAGAACTGACGTCAGCGTGCGAGGGCGGTGTCTAAGTAGCTACCGCGACCTCATCCCGGCGACCACGACGAACGCAGAGTCGACCGACGCCACCTTCCGATGTTCAGGGGTATTGCTGACAAAACATTTTCTGGATCCAGTCTGAAGCCTGGGGGTAATTCTAAGGTAAGGAATCTATAACTAACTGTTTCTTTCAGCTAGGATTCTTTTCGACACAAGAGAAGCATCCTAACCCAAAACCCAACATTTATTCTCAGATAGAATGACCATAAAAGAGGTCTTCCTAAAGACATGCTTATCAGATTAATCCAGACATGCATACCTGCTCATAGATAATGTGTCTGCCTAAACTAACAAAGTATGCTTAAACGAGATAGGCGCAGGACTATTAAATGGAAGTCAGACAGAGCCATGAAACTCCACCACCTCAAATCAATTAAGAAAGACTCCAATTATCTTCCATCTAAAACAACCTCACACCACTATTAAGGAAATTCTACACAATTGCAGATCAGCAAAAACACATTATATTACTTCTGATGCTATCACTGACTTCATGTTGACTTCCTATCACCTCACTGAATACTAGCTAAATGTATATTCTTAACTCAATCCAGATATTTTGGTTACCTAAGCCATTCCATCATAGCATAATGAATATTTGCAAAGTGCATCTTCACCCATACCTTGGGTCTCTTGGCACTAAAATAACAGATGTTTATTGTTTATCATCGGATAAGAGACAAAACCCCAGGATGAAAATTGCTTTAACTAATAGAATTACACTTTCATGCAAAACAAAATTAACATGTTTAACTGTTTTTCTTATGAAACTCTAGCAGCAGCAAGAAACTAATTTCTTACTGAAACTCTATATCTTCTCATTAAGTATCCTCCTACAAGTACTTTACTGCCACCAAGTGGAGTTAAGTTCATCCTTCAATGAGGGCAAGCAAAAAAGATGTCAATGCCAGGTATATTACCAATATCTATTTCAGCAGCTTGCACTTGAACAATGCTCAGCTTCCCACACATACCAATGTAAAAATCCTCAATGTAGTTATACCGGACCAAATCAAAATAAGTTGTTACACATCACTAGAAGTGGAGTGGTCTGCCCACTGGTAGTCCCATTGCACACTTCCATGTTCACAGGTACTCACACAACTGAAATTGCTCAAGATCGTTTTAAAAAAATCACTTAACCATGTCACTGAAAAAACGTTGAAATATTTCCAACTCAATGAAGTGCCATTTACGAGAACACCTCAAAAAACACAAAAACAAAACAGTCTTTTGCTATGGACAATCTCTGGTTCTCTAGAGACCATTTTCTCAAGATAAAGGAACTCTATTAACTGGAAAAAATGGAGATCAACTAAAACCACACCTAAGCTCTTCAATCTAACAGCTGCAAGGAAAAAAAAAGACAATTGACACGTTCCTTTCGAAGGATTATTTTCAGCAAAACAAAATTCAGGCCTCTCACACCAGGCCAAAAGAACTATTGTAAGTTATCAACATCAATTCAAAGCAACCATCCCCTTTCGCCATCCTCGTACAAATACAAAGAAAGTTTTGCCGTATCACTCATCAGGTGATACATTTCCATTGATTTTAACTTGAAAGAGGATAATAGACTATCTTCAATCTCCAACCCTAGATTAGGCTCCAGGGAATTTCAGAGAAATTCCTCACCAAAGTTGTAATGTACAGAAAACCCACATTTTATTTCAATCGCATCATTTTGGCCTACTGTCAACTCATACTTAAAAATTGTAATCTCCCCAACTCACCAAAATTGACCCATTCACACCACCTCTAAAGAAACTTCATGCTGGCCCAACTAAATCACCAACTTCAAACCAATCAACAATCTAGCCTGGGAGGCCTAAGTAATTAAGAAATGCGTGGCTGAACAATTCAGCGCATTCACTGAGCAAACTTCTTTTACCATCTATTACTCAATGTTCTGCAATTCTGTTGCAAGGAACCCAGAGCTATTAACATTCTCAATGAGATATCCACCATCCCAAACAACGCAGACACATGACGTCTTGACTTTTTCTGCAGCCTTTGAACATCGAAAACTCAAATACATCCTTGAACACTATATTGAATTTGAAGATATGGTACTCACTTGGTGTAGTTATTTTCTAAACAACTAGGTATGATGGGCCACACCACCCCAGTAACATGTGGAGTACCCAAGGAGGTTTCAGCTCCAATGTTAATTAGTCTATATCAATTTACTGAGATTAACAATAGAAAAAACAGGTTCTTCAAGACACCAATATGTGTATGGCACCCATATCAATTTAAAAATCTTCACAAATCAAGATATGTACACTGCCTGAGGAAACTTCGCCTGCACCACTGGGTATAGCCCATCACTTATTGGCCTAGTTGCTAATCAAAATAAAGCCAAAATCGTTCAGCATTGCTTGACTATCCTGAACAAATCAAGAGTCACACCTTCTCTTGCCCCGAAGTAAAATCTTAAAGTTTCTTTATCCTGGATATATTCCCGTTAAACCACATGCTCACTTTCAACACACTGGTAAACCCTCCCGATTGTCTCTTCAATCAGTAAAAACCTAAAACGATGTCGCTAACATTAAGACTTCTACCTTGTGGCAAAAGCATTGCCAATCTATCATGTTAACTATGAGAATGCCACCCTTCTAGGAGTGATGAAAGCCAACCTAGAACTACTCAGAGCAACTCTACACTTTAAATCCAGAAATTTGCCTTGGAAAAAAAAGATTTACCTACATAATTTCCTTTCTTCGAAAACTACATTTGTTCTCCCTGTGGCGATAACTTAATTCAAGTTAGGATGCATCATAATTAAATCTCCTAAACTGTAACAAAAATTATATGTCTGCTCCTCCATGTAAATTTCAGGATGAAGAGACTCCAACTGAAGACTAATTCAGGCTTAATGCTGCAGCACTACAATCAATCTAAAGAGCAGCACCCCAGTCAGAGGAACTCTGCCAGAATTGAGATGCACTGAGAAACATGCAACTTTTTGTATTATATTTTGACCAGTAACTAATTTTCCTCATTCCATCGGTCTTCCCACTCAACTAACTTAGCCACTCATTACACACGTCATCCTTTCTCTCCCATGCTTTCTCATCCCACCCCCAACTTCCACTTGTCTATACTACAATGAATGATCCAGTCTATCCTGTCTTTAATCTATTCTTTGCCCTCATCCCTAGCATTTTCTATTCAACTCATTCCTTTTTTGGGGTATCTCTCCCACCACTTTGTTTTGCCTTCTAAGACTGATCTTCCTGCTGTTTAGTTTTAAGCTTTTTCCATTTCTCAAAATTTTCTATAGACCGCGTGCTGTCACTTTCTTTGTGAAGTAAGGCTTAATAAAAATGTAAAATAAACAACAAACACAGACAGATGGCTGTGTTTCTCGTGCCAGTTCTATTCATATGGAGTGCTGAGCGTCGGAATCGGAAGTGACGACAGACGCCAGAACTACTGCTGCTGTTGTTTGCGATTCGCTCGCATGTGGTAGAGTGCTCTCTCCCTTGAGCTGCAGGAGCCGCGAGTGCCTCCCAATGAGACAGGAGCCGTAGGGCATTGCTGAGCGCGGCGGAGAGCCGTGAGTTGCCTTCCAGTGCGGCAGGAGGTGCTAATTGCTCTCCTGTGCGGCGGGAGCCGCGAGTTGCCTTCCTGTGAGCCGCGGATCACTTGCCTGGTGCGGCAGAGGCCGTGTGGGCTTCTCATCGGGGCAGGAGCCGTAAAAACATTGCAGAGTGCGGCAGAAAGCTGCAAATTGCCTTCTTACGTGGCAGGAGCCGCAATTCATTTTTGACAGTAGCAAAGGAGCAGCAGCAGTGGAGCGAGGACGCCGTGAAGACGCCGTGAGGGCTGTGAGGTGAGGCCGTGAGTACAGGAGACGGTGGTCCATGTGAACAAGGAGGTTGCGGTGGATGAAGCTTCCCACTGGCATCTGCCTCTAATCACATCTAAGTGGCCATCTGTATTTACTATAGGGCCTATCAAGGCCCTGGTTGTGGCTTAAACCTAAGTTGGAGACAGGCTTTAATTACCAGGACGCTTGAGCAGTAGGAATATCCAGCAGTAATTGCAGTTCAGTAATCAACTAACTAATGATTAATGACTAGTGTCTGTAAAAACCGTAAAACCGCATAAAAAGCAGTGAGTTAGGGAGTGGAAACTTGGCGCTAGTTCCGGTGTTGCATGAGCGGCGCGCTGGTGCATTGGCGCTTTGAAGCTACACCTCTCTGGCTGTGTTGGCTGGTATTGGCCAAGGATATTTCTCTAACGTTGGATCTTGTCGGCTTAGCAAAGAGTGCACTACTGTCTACTGCTACGACCCCGCCCGATCACAAAAAGTAGGGGGACAGCAGGGAACAGTAGGATTAAGTGCACGGCTGGTCACGATCTACCAGGTAGTACCCCCTCAGCATAACCAGCACGATTAAAATCACAGTAAGTTATCCTCTGCACTCTAATGGCTTATAAATATAAATAAAAAATTAAGATCAAGAACTATCTTTATGAAGAGGATGGGAACAGAAGAGGCAACTAGAAAGAGCGCTGGGAAGATGACAAGAGCAGGAAAGTCTGTATCGATCCCCGGAATAAAAAAATACTTCGCAAAACTAAGCTCAGATTAACAGGGGCAATTACAAAAAGATCATCAGATAGCCCATAAAAAAGGGAACAATCAGGCTGGAAAGAATGGAATACAATCCAACGATCAAACCCAAATCCGAAATCAAAGAACACCAGAGGTTCCCAAAAAAAGTACCCCGATAGACCTGGCTGAGTCAATTACTAACCTTACTGTATCGGAATCAAAAACACCGGAATCATTCCAAATACAGCAATCTCAAGAGTACAACGTCACTTGCCCAGATATTAATATCAAAGATTTGATATTCCACACTGGAACCCAAAAGGAGCCACAGAATGTTCAGAATGGTACTCCACAAAAACCATCTGATCTAGAGGGATCCCTTGATAAATCACCAGATTTTTCTCTTTTTAAAACTACAGGACTCTTTAATAATTACACCAAAGTATCCAAATCTCTGTTCACTTTGCAAAGTATTCTGGAATCAGTTCTTACTCATTTAGGGAATATATGGGAAAATTCCGATCAAATGCTCGATACCCAATTAGGAATGCTAAAATATCTAGTGGAGAAAAAAAGGAAGAAAGAGCAATTAAAATCAACACTAATAGCAGGAGTTTGTGGGAAATGTAAAGAGGAAAATCCTCCTAAACCAAAAGGTGAAATTATCAAAGTTCTTTCCCCACTGAAGAAAGAAATCACAACTCAAACTGGAAGGAAATTACCTAAGGAATCTAAGGACAAACAGGATCATAACCAGATATATTCACTCAGAAAACTTTTCAAGGAGGATTATAAATCAGAGACTCATCAACTGCCTATAGCATATTATCCATTTTTTACAAAAATAAAAACTAAACCACAATTGAATTTGAGCAGTCCAGTAACTCCACATTCTAAAGCAACAGCTGCTACTGGGCTATCTACCAACGCTTCACAGAGCCCAGAAATTCCAAATAGCAAAAGAAAACAAAAGAAGATCAAATTGAAAAGGAGAAAGGCACTAAGAAGGATCGAGAAAAAGAAAGCCCGTAAAACAAGGTTCCAGAACATTTCCCCTACCCCAACCCGATCAATAGATAGAGGAAAGGTTAGAAATGGCTCAGAACTCGAAGGTAAAAGAGCCGAATTTGTCAGTTAATATACAAAGAGTCAATACTAACCAACTTAACAAACTTAATCCAAAGGTGACAAGTTTCTCATTAGTAGATCACAGACCTATGACCCCGGCATTAAGGGATATCCCAAAAAGAACTTTTCACCATCGGGAAAAAGAACCCACAAGTAGAGGAAATTAGGCCAAGTCATCTGGAAATCACAGATCTTTTCCCTTCAGTTGATGCTCCACTTAACCGCGACCGAATTATCAGTCTGCTTCAGAGAAATGAAATAAAACTACTTACGTTCCTGGAAAAAACTAACACAACAACAGCGATTGTAGAATTCTGATCTCCAGTAACACCAGGAATTATAGTAAAGGAGAGTGAGACTCTCCACAAACACGGCTAGGATTTGATTCCAGTTTTAAATCGCGAAGTCCAAAAGATAGAAATAACAGAAGAATCTTTTAAAATGCAGCGACTGAATCAAAGCCTTAATGCCACGAACATTCCCCCAGACCTCTATGTAGAAAATATATTTGTCTCCATAAAGAATGGTGAAAGAGGAATTTGGAGTGAAAATACTCCTAAGAGGGATATAACAACGAGGGATTACTCATGGGCCTGGATCTCGGAGATTCTGAACAGTAACAAACAACTCAAGGATAATAAATCTTCCGTTTAACACAGGCTTGACTATCTCTTCTTGGAATATTGCAGATGGCTGAAATAACAAAAAACTGTCCAGAAAATATCAAATGAGCTACTTCAAAAATGGGCAAACTGGCACAAAGAAGAGGCCCTGGCAATCTCCATTCCACTATTTCCCAAAGAAAACAAAGCAGATAAGAGAGGGAAAATTCTATTAGCCTCACTTCCATTGATAAGTGGAATAATACTAAATGGTAATATTGAAGGAGATATTCCCACATCAAATACAAGACAAGGGAATTGTAGCTCCTCACTCCTGGACTACATGATTTGTAGCTCGGATCTGTTCGGAACAGTTTCACACCTCAAAATCAATTTTGTACATGGCAGTGACCATGCTATCCTGCACGCAGATACAGAGTGGAAGACACGACTTTCTTTTTCAAGCCATATTATGTATATTCATAGCACAGTTTTGGTGAATCAGGCCCAAAGACGGATTCAATGGAATTCAGTAACATTCAATAAAATTGATACCATAATCAATACAACGCAACTAGTACATATAATTCACTCTATAAATTCGATAATAAACTTCGAAATGGTCATTATAAAGTTATTACAAAAACTACAGGAAAAGCTCAAACAACGGGGTCCAACAAAGAATCAATATGAAAAACCAAAATTAGTTACAAATACAAAACAATTAAATAAATTGATAAGATTGCAGTTTCTTGAATGCTCTGTATCAAAACAGCTAGAAATTAACAAATTGAAAAATCAACGCAGGAGAGAAAAGGCAAAAAACAAGGGAATAACCCAGGATAAAAACTGGGTAGACATTCAGATAGCAGCAAAACAAAATAACCAACGCGCCTATTGGAATATAATTGCTAAAGAAACGGGCACGAAAAAAACATTACAAGCCATCCAGGTGCCTCCGGCAGAATGGGAATCATACCTTGCCAATCTATATAAACTAAATACTAATTCAGAAATTTCTAATAATCTGGCTAGAAATCCAGAAGTAAAATCTTTAAATATCGGAGCACCAAGTCCCTTTTTAATTGAGCTATATATAAAAAATGCGAGAACGACGGGAGCAACGGGTCCTGACCAAATCCCGATCAAGGTCCTCCAATGCAATCCTAAAGCATGGAGCAAGATGTTATCTCCCCTTTTTAACCACATCTTTGCCACCGGGGAAATCCCCAAATCTTGGAAGGGGAACATTGTAATACCTATACACAAAAAGGGTTCAAGGCTGCATCCTGGCAACTATAGGCAAATAGCCCTTCTAGATGCAACAGGAAAGATTTTCACAGCAGCAGTATTAGACCACCTTAAGGACTGGGCTTTTTCATCAGGACTAATCCCCCTATATCAAGCCGGATTCAGACCAAAGCACTCGGTCACTGACAATATTGCGGTGTTGCAAACCATCTAAGACAAATATGTGGCTATAAAATCCCAGGTTGTATATGCTGCTTTCATTGACTTTACCACCGCATTCGGTAGAGTGGATAGAGGAACACTTTGGAGAAAACTCAGCAAAATGGTTATCCCGAATAAATTACTCCATATAATAACTTCATTACATTACGGAACCTGGTGTCAGGTTCAAATGGGGAGGGAAAAGGGTCTCACAAGCCCTATCCCGACCACAAACGGCCTTAGGCAAAGATGCCTTCTTACTGCCCCATTGTTTTCCCTTTACCTCAGTGATCTGCCTGAATGTTTTAAACAGATCTGCAACTTTCCACATAAAATTAGCCTCCACAAAATTCACACCATGATGTATGCAGACGATGTAATCATTTTAGACCTTACACCATTTGGCCTGCAAAGAAGCCTGCAAGCACTCCACAATTATACGGAGGAAAACTATTTAATACCGAACATCGCAAAAACAAAAATAGTTCAGTTTTCAGGAAGGAAACAGAGTGCCAAATTCAACTGGACTCTAGGAGGAAAAACGTTGGAAGTGACAAAAGAGTATACCTATTTAGGTCGAATCTTCACAAAGTCTCTACAAAATGGGCTCCATACTCAGATCCTGACTCGTAAATCCGACGTTCATGTGGGGGCACTTTCACGCTTATATGCTTCAACTGGACAAAGAACATTTTCTTCACTACTTCAGGCATACAGCGCCAAGATTCCACCAGTGCTGTCATATGCTTTTGAATACATCCCAATAAGTCAATGGAACTATCTAGACCTAAAAGAAGGGAAGATCTTGCGGAAACTAACAAAACTGTCTCAAGCTGTACCGGTACAAGCTCTCCGCCTCGAGTTCTCATTAATCAGCTCCTATGCCAGAGGAATTACCAATATCATCAGATGGGCATATAACCTCCTCCATACTGAAGAAGGAACGGTTCGATCTCTACTTAAAACAGAGTCATTAGAAAAAGAATCTGCAAAACATATTGTTTCAAGGAATCTTTTAACTGCTTTTAAGTTATCTAATGTTAATATTAATTTGTTACAGTCATGGACTCCAGCTCAGCTGAAGCTCTTTTTAAAACACTTTACTCCAAGACTCAGCTTTGATCTCGACTCTCAACACTGCGCTAAATTGTCGTTATATAACATATTTGCAGAAACTATGGTTTTTAAGAAAAAACAACAGTATATTAATTTTAATTTAAAGCATGGGGTTAGAAGATCAATTGTACTGCATCGATTTGGGATACTTCCTTTAAAATCTTTTACATATAAGTGGCTACCAAAAGAAAAATCAAGTATTCTTTGTAATTTGTGAAATGGTGGGGAGCAAGACTTGGAACATTTGTTGTTCACTTGCCCAAATGAGACAGTGGTAAAGGCAAGAAAAAGGTTTTTACAACCAATTTATATAAAATGTAGAATTAACTCTGTACAGGAAATGATCACACTATGTAAGGCTCCGCCAAATTAGTTTGTCTGCTACAATTTATATACATTTTTAAAACCTATTTTAACTGTGTATTAGAATGAAAACCTTTCTTTTACCTAAACTGTTTAAAATTGTATATTATGTATTGAATATTTGTGGTTGTCAGATGAGAACTAAATCAAATAAACTTGAACAACAAACACATTTTAAAAACTCTGTGTGCATAACAAGGGTTTCTGAAAAGATAAAAAGCTCAGTAAAGTGAGAAACTGAAAATATGTACATTACAGTGACTCACCTGTTCATTTTTTAAGTGGTCAAGATGCATTACAGGTGTCTGGGCAAATTTAGTTTTAGTCATCCAGAATTCAAAAGGAACTTCATGAAACATTTGGTTCTTCTCTCTCACACTCAACTCTTTTTTTGGAAGTGGTGGATCAATATATACCATCTTAACTGGTTCTGCTCCTACAGAATGCAAAGGTTAGATAAAGAATAGGTGAAACTTAATTATATTTCAAATTAGAAACTAATAATGAGGTGACAGCAAAACATTCACAGAAACTGTTTAAAAAACCTGACTTTACTGTCTGAGCTGTTTGTGGAGTCATCAAAAAAGCATCTGCTGATGGCATTATCCCCGCGGGCCCGATAACTTCAAAAAGAATGCTGTGCTGGACAGTTAAATTGGCCAAACTAAACCTCATAATTTTGTTCTACAACATTCTCTGCCTTTATCCAGAACTGAGACAGGCTGTACAAGGTGATTAACATGCATTCCTCATAAGAAACCCAAGGAATGCCACAGGATACTACGGAGGAGCTTGAGGTGTGACTGCCAATTTTTAATTAGTGGAATCTCCTTGAAAGGAAGAAGTTGAAATTCTCATCAGATGTTCCAAGATCCACAGTAGACTCCCATGGTCAACCATGTTGAATGTCATCATGAAATCTAAACACTGCCAGGATGCAAAAGTCACTCCAGTAAACATCACCCAAGATTTTTAGCTTAGCTGTTTAAATGCTACAGCCCGCATGGAAACCTGATAGTTAACAAGGTAGGTTTCCCGATTTTATGTGAGCAGTTAAAAAGACACACATTCCTCACAGGCTGTGCCTAGCCATGAAGGTTGTAATGTGGCCACATTTTAGAGAGTTCCAGGATATCACCTGAGAGAGAGGGGAATTTATTATTTCATTATAACTTTGGAATGTTGAAAACTCTACTGAAGACAATGGAGTGGCTCATACTTATTATGGCTGATATAAGTCCAGAGCTCCAATGTCTGTCTTCACGTTTCTCCCTTTTTAATTAAGAACATTCTGCCCTTAATGGGTGGAATGTTTTAATAGCCTTATGGTCATCTGCCTCGGGCTACACCAGTTGTTAAAGGCCCTCTGACTCTGGTTCAGGACCTTTAACAACCCGTATAGCCCTTAGCAGAGGGCTATAAGTATATTGCATATCACAGCAAAGATGGCAAAGTTTTCTTTGATGAGGCTTGAGGTCCCAAACTATGTTAGTGAGCCCCTCTAGGTATAAAGATTCCAAGTAGGACTTCTGTATAGAAATTTTGGGATAGAATTGCTCTTGGAAATGGGTCACAGGAGATTGGAGTCTTTGATTGCACAAATGTTTCCAATGGTAAGAACATTGGTTCCTTTGACCCTGAGAGTGAGTGGCACTGATTTTGATGCAGGAGCGAGTTTGGTGTGTATAAAGTGAAATAGATCCCCTGAGAGTGTAGTAATTCACTCCAAGATTGAGTTTAAAGATGGTTTATTAATTGGAGTAGATAAAAGATACAGCAACCTCCAGCATTACATTTCAGTACTGGTTTACTTTGGAATCCTGTCCTAGCTGTGACTCTATTGCATCACAGTTACCTCATACAGTTCTAAGTATCACCACATATCTTCCCGCTTATAGAAATAATTAAACAAAATATTTAAAGTACATAACACATTGCAAAATTGAGAAGTAATAACGAACCATTGAACATACATAAAATACTAAGATTTAAAAAAACATGAGACTTATAAATGAGATACCTTACACAAATCTCCCACACTCCATTTCTTACCATCATCAAGTAGGGCCACAGAACCATTCACAGATATCACTTTATGGGGTTGAGAAAACTTACTCTCCCCTTTTTTTACAAGCCCAAACCTTCTTATCACCACCCAATCACCTTCCCCAAAGACTAACTCCTTAACAGCTTTTCTATGATCAAACCCAATTTTGTTATGCCACTGACTTTCCAGCACTCTTGACCTCATCCTTTCTCTATCAACCCAGATCTGATTTTTCTCTTGCAACCACTTCGGAGAGTCCTTAGTTCCAGGTTCCCTTCCTTTTAAGGCAACAAAAGGAGAAATGTCCGTTACTGTGTGAGGTGTAATTCTATGACCCCACATCATCCTCCTTAACTCATTCTTCCAGGATAAACCATTCGCTAATGAAAGCTGAATAGATTCCATTACAATACGATTTACTCTTTCCACGAGGCCATTTGCCTGTGGATGGAATAAAGCAACTTTGTTATGATAAATTCCAAGACTATTTAAATAACTACTCATTCCTGATGAAACTAATTGAACTCCATTATCCGTCACCAGTGTCTTTGGCACCCCTTCTTCTAAAAAGACTTCCTTGAGAAATGTTATCACATTACCTGTAGTTACCTCACCCATGGATTTACATGTAAACCATTTGCTATGGTAATCTACCAACAATACCAAATACTGGTTACTACTACCTAATTTCTCAATTGGGCCTAATATATCCAATGCCAGTTTCTCCCATGGTCTTTTTGGTAACTCTATGCACTTCAAAGGAGGTTTCCTTGTGATCTTTACTTTGTCGCTATTACTGCATGCATGACATTCCTTCACCAAATCCTCCACGTCTTTGTCCATTTCAGGCCACCAAAATGACTCTCTCAATCTCCGCTTGGTCAAACTCCTACCTAGGTGTCCCTCATGTACAATTCTTAATATTCCTGGTCTCAACAAAACTGGAGGAACAATCCTACTCCTCCTCAAAACCTTATCTCCCTGCAAACTCAATTCATCTTTCACCGGTAAATATTGTTTATGTTTATGCATCACAGCAGGATCACTCCAACAGTTCATGATGAGTTCTCTCAACCCCTTGTACTCATCATCTGTCTCTATGGCCTTCCTCCATTCATCTTGATTTATGGCAAATTCAGTGTTCACCTCCACAACGAAATCTTCCAAGATTTCCATACAAGAGTCATCCTCTACTGGCATCCTGGAAAGACAGTCAGCAATCACATTTTTGTTTCTACGCACATACTCAACAACAAAATTATAATCTAGGACGGATAATAATCACCTAGATATCCGAGGAGTCATACTACCATGCAATCCACGACCACCCTTGAAAATGTGAACTAAGGGCTTATGGTCTGTTTTAACCACAAAAGGTATTCCCCACAAGTAATACCTAAAATGTGCTATTCCCCAACAACATGCAAGCGCTTCTTTTTCTATTGTTGAATAACTTTTCTATGCACCTTGCATTGTAACCTTCTAGAAGCAAATCCAATAATCTTTTCATTTCCTTCTGACATCTGCAACAAAACAGCACCAATCCCTACATTACTTGCATCACTAACCAAAATGGATTTCCTTTTTGGATCAAAGTGTCCTATCGATGGTGCTCTAGAAAGTCAATCCTTCACATTGCTAGATGCCCTTCCACAATCCGAATTCCATTCAAACGCGACTCCTTTCTTTAATAAGAGTCTCATTGGTTCCACCAAATCTGTGAATTTAGGAACAAACTTTGAACAGTATTCAGCAAGCCCCAGGAAAGATTTCAATTGCTCCTTATTGGTGGGACAAGGTGCTTCCTTAATTGCCTTCACAATACCACTCTTTGGTTTTATTCCTTCAGCTGATATTTGATGTCCAAGATAATTAACTACCCCAATCTTATTTGACATTTTTCTTTCTTTATCGTTAAACCACATCTGTCAATTCTCTGTAAAACCTCCTCCCTAAGCACATCATGCTCTTCAAATGATCTTCCCACAATCATTATGTCATCCTGGAAACACATTATCCTCTCCATACCTTTGAATATATTCTGCATTACCCGTTGGAATACAGCAGAAGCTGATGCCAACCCGAAAGGCATCCTACAGTATCGAAATGCTCCTACAGGTGTCACAAATGAAGTCAAATGCCGTGACTCAGGATGTAAATTTATCTGATGATAAGATGAGGACATGTTTAACACACTAAAAACACATCCCCCACCCATCACACTTAGCATTTCCCCAATTTTCGGAAAGGGTTGCCTATCTACCCAAATGTTTCTGTTAAGATCTCTCAAGTCAATACACAAACACATTTTTTTGCATCCTTCGGAACAACGACAATTGGAGATAACCATTCAGACGATTCAATTGGTTCAATAACCTTGGCTTGTAACAGTTTTTCCAATTCTTTCTGGAGTGGTTCCTTCATCATGTGAGGTATTGTTCTTACTTTATGCACAACAGGTTTAGCATTACTCTTTAAAACAATACGATGTGTAAATCCCTTCAACATACCCAAATTTTCAGAAAACACACGAGAGTACTTCTCCATTAGCATCTCACCCCACCATTATTCACATTAACCTTAGCAAGCATTTCTCCCACATTAGTTTCAATGGCCATTACAGGTTCTACTGCATTTGGATTGAGTATAATATTTAAGTCTTTTTGATGTCTCCATCCTAGCAAATTCGACCCCTCATCAGTGACATAAATCCTTCCATAGACTCCGTTCTTCATAAAGACGATGCTCATCCACTGCATCCCTAAGATATTAATCTTTGAACCTCCATATGCAACAGCCTTTACATCTAGAGATGAAAGTTCACTCATTTTTCCATTCAGTTTCTCTTGAAAAGTCTCCTTTGAAATAAGGGGGAATAGACTACCAGAATCGGCTAGTAGTTTTAATACTACATTTCCCACAGTGATTTCACAATGAGGCTTTTCCAGTCTCTCTGTACTCTCCATTTTTAAGTTCATACCATTGTTATCAATGTTCGAGATGATCTCTACATCACCTTTCTTTGCTGTTTCCGCCATTTGGTGTTTATCTAATTCTATTCCATCTATAGTCAAGAATAATTCTTCACTTTCATCTTCCTTCTTTTCTACTTCTTTCACACTGGTTAATTGCACGCCTCCCTTTGATCTACATGTTTTCATTAATTAAAATAATCCATTAAAACAATTAACTAAAATAATTAATATATATTTCTTCTTTTGTTTAAATTCTAGTTGATTTGAATGATCTGTTGTTTGTTTCTTTAATTAAATTTAGTTGGTTGTTTGGTCTGTTGTTTATTTCTCTCACAGGAAACAAGAACAGTCCTTCCTTCCTTTCAACTCTTACTCTTACAAGAACAGTCCTTCCTTTCTTTTAACTCTCACAGGGGCAGATACTCCGAGAACTCTCAATCTCCTCAGATAGATAAAAATCTCAGGTACGTTTTATATTTATTCACTTGACGGCATAAGATTAGATTTGGATTAGATTTCTAAATGTTAATCGCTTTTACGGGCACTTGTCGTCATTGAAATATCGAACCTACGCTTTGCTCCGTTTCCGTGCAGTAATTATTTAAATAATAAACGCACGCGTCGTTTTCCTTGCATGCGCTTATTTAAATAATAAGAAATACACGCGTTGTTTTCCTTGCGTGCGCTAGTACCCATTAAACGAAACAATTCAAATGTGGTTGGAACAACGCAAGGTAATGTTTTACTACTGCAGGCATATGACAGGCAGCACACGATGGCACACACTTTTATTGTCTTCGTATACTTCACGCTTGACTGTACACATGCCCCTTTACTCTGTATTCTTTCTAAAGAATCTCGTACTCGGCAACCCTTGACTCTTGTTTATGTCCGAATGCATACACGCGCTCCGGTCGTAATCTTTCAACGTTGACATATCAGCAGACTTTGTTTACTTTTCAAAAACAAAAGCCCTTTGCACAATTTCAATGCCAAACATTTTAATATTTCCACAAGAATTAGAAATCCAGCATAATAGGCATCTATTTGCTTTAATTGGTCGTTCTCGCCCCTCGGTTGTTGAGTTTTTTTTCTTTTTTTGTGTATACTTTCAATAGTCAAATTATTCTTTCCAATGACTCCTGTTGTACAGAAATATCCAATTAAATTATTCTCTCCAGTAACTCGTATTTAAGAATAATAAGCGATGTACTTGTTTTAAGACTTGAAGAAAGACATTCATCTGGCAGTTGCCACAGTATTAAAAGATAAATTCTTCTTCAACACTATGTCCATTTACTTTGCTCCACTTGTCCCCATATATATCCTTAATGAGGGAAAAACGGTAGACTTACAGTTGATGAAGACAAAGCAGGAAAATTCTCCAATAGCACTAATTTTAAAATTAGTGGCGTTCCAGAGGTGAAGGTTGGCCTCTTGTCCTCTGCACAAGATCACTCGCCGCCAATTTGTAGTAATTCACTCCAAGATTGAGTTTAAAGATGGTTTATTATTTGGAGTAGATAAAAGATACAGCAACCTCCAGGATTACATTTCAGTACTGGTTTACTTTGGAATCCATTCCTAGCTGTGACTCTATTGCATCACAGTTACCTCATACAATTCTAAGCATCACCACAGAGAGGTTGTAGGATTTCTCCACTTGCTCATGAAAGAATTTAGCTCTGCTGCCACAATGGCTTGTTTTTATTTTTTCCAAAGTGATTTTAGGTTCATTTGAAGGATGGGGGCTTTTGTCGCTCTCCAAGCATTTTCTGTAATGTGAATTACTTCCCTTTGCAATTCAGTTAATATGAGAACCCAGGTCGGTTTGATTACCTACATAGGTGTTCTCATTTGACTGGAGCAAGTAAGTAGAATGTTGCCGTTATTATCTCAATGTATTTGGTGAGTATGTTCTTGGCAGTAGTTAAGGGAGTGCACAGTAACAATTTAAGAATAAAATGCTCTTAAAGTGCTACAATACATATAGGATTTTAAGTGGGTGTTTCAAGACTCTTTATGCTGGAACTTTACCCATTATGCAACTGTGAGGGATAAAGAGTTGGAATGATACTGGGAAATTGTCCGATCACTCAATTTCCAGCTGTGGTGATCATTTGACTAGTGATGGACTTCATAAGAAGAGCACAAGTATGTATCTCTTCATGTGTTGTGGGCATATCATCAGTTGGTATAGATCGAGCTTCTCCAATGAGTACCTTGTAAGGTACTGGTAACTCTCCAGATAATTGTATGTAGCTCTTTACTGTGTAGTCTTGACTACTATACTAGAATCTTTTGCTAGGTTGAATTTATCTGTGTGGAGACTTATTACTAACATTATTACATTGGGTGCCAGGGCAATGCAGTTATAGCCGTCACGTAATAACCATAGCAGACATTCCAAATTCATAAAGGCTTTTTGACATTACTGCTGGGAACCCTGCCTGATGCAATGAGAAGATCACTGCTGGTAGCATATTTTAAAGTGCCCACGAATGTAATCTTCTCTGACGTGATCACAGTTACCACCACCGTTAGCACACTAATAATATTAGTAGCTTGGGATGATTTTCATATAACATAAGTAGCTCCTATTACAGAAAAGATTAGAGACCGCTGGTATAGCTCAACTAGCTGCAATAGTGCTTTGATAGAATTAAATGTTTTGCAGTTGTATCCCAGTCGATATTAAAGACTTCCAGAAAATTGATATTTGGGTATAGCATGACGTTTGTTGCCTGTTATTCAGAAAACTAGGACTCAAAATATTCTCTTTTGTTTAAAGGTGTGGTAAATGACATTCATATGATGAGTGTAGGAGGAAGAAACAGGCATAAAGAAAGGCTGGAAGAGATATGGCAAAACCCCTGGACGACTGATTATGAATAATATGTTACTAGACAAATGTATTTAGAAAGAGGGCAATTAAACACAATTTGGCTGCTTGAAATAATGCTTATTTCCCCAAGTAGCATGAAAGAAAGACCTCACGTTATCAGGGTCAATGAGAGCTTCAGGGCAAGTTTTATTCTCCTTTATTTAAAGAGCAGCAATTGTAGTTCCACTGTCAGAAAGCACTTTTTTCAGTCCACAGCACTGGAAAACATAAAATTGGGCTTTTACTAGAGATTAAACACCTTCACATGCCTGAAACATCACCTCGGCCCAAAGCACTTCAGCTACAGTAGGTATAAAACAAAAAAGCTTAACATCATAGCAGTCTCTTTAGCAAAATTAAGCCTTCGATTCACAGTCGTTATGAAAATTAGTTTTCTGTACAAAACGGAGGCTCATATAAAGTTGAGCAAAATAGGTAGGAGCTGACAGATCACAATTTTGCACTTTAGTGATCGCTTCATCTGACCTATTGCCTGTCTTGAGACTATCCTCTAAATTAGCCATGGCCCACAAACACTTGATGTCATAAACCATGAAGATTTTTGCAATGCAGAAACAGGACTTCAACTATAAGTAAATAACCATTTCTTCTACAATATAGAATCTTAATCAATAGTCATAAATGTTAGAAGAGTGTCAGAAGATATTAGAAGTCTTCTTTTCGTCTCCTGGGCACATAAAGGATAATTTTTAAAGAATAAGTAACAGTATTTCTAAGTAGCTCATTATTAGCCAAACAAATTCTTTAAGGTGGATTGACCTATTTTAGTGTCTGCTTGTGTATCCAAATGTAGGCAGCAGTGCTTTGTTAACGCGTGCACCGATGTTCAAGTTTCAGTTTTTTAGAGATCTTCTAAGGGGACATTTGCGTCCACTTCCCCCTAGTTAAATGAGGGTAGATGTAGCCAAGCCCAGACACATGTGCACATAAATCAATAAAAAGTTTATTGGATTTCCTGAGCGTTTCATTTTATCTCCTTATCAATCTAACATCAAAGGAATGGAGATATCACCCTGCTGGAGTGGATTGATTGGGAAAGCATGCAGGTAATAGGATTGTCTGAGTCATATGAAATTCCTTAACGTCTTTGGGTAGAAAGATGGATCTGTCTTCATGACCACCCAATTTGCAAGAAATACTGTGCATGGTTCTACCAGTAACAACACCTGGATTTCACTAACTCTACAAGCGGATTATACAGCCATCAAAAAAGCAGGTTTTCCATGGCAAATGCTTATAGCCCAGTGAAGGGACTCAAAAGGAAGACACATTGCTCTAGATAAAACCAGAGAGTTCCTAAGATGGTGATGATGTTCTTATAGAGGGGCAAGGGGGAACACTTTTTTAGACCTTCCAGGAAGTGTTTCACTACAGGTATCTTGTCTGAATCTGATCTGATGTCTTCCTACACGCTGCAACTGCAGCAAGATGAGCCTTGATGTAAGAGAATTGTAATTTTACCTGGAATAGGTATACAAGGTAAGGAATGATGATATTCTATTGACATGAGACGGGAACACGGCCATTATTTTGGCACCATTAGAAGAACCAATTTCACGTCATTGCATAATATGTACTTGTTGAAAGGTATTTCCCCTCCTTTAGAACAGTGGCATGAACAAAAGCCCAGCCATGCGGGGGGCCCCGAGCTCCAGGAGGATTCCTCAGCACAGTAACCTGGTTCAAGAGCTCCTAAGTGAGTCCGGAGGTGGGGCCCCTCCACGTACTTTGCAGGGGGGCCCCCTAAGGTTTTGTTACGCCATTGATTTAGAATCCCAATACAAGCAGGTGTATGATTTAAATGTCCATATCATCGGACTTTAGAAGCCATGCTGCCAAATCCAGTGAAGATATTGGCAAGCTGAAATTGCACCTGAAGTCTGTGGAGAAGATTCTGTTTGCAAGGAAGGTCCGGGTACCACCACTGCCTCTACCATTTTGGAGTTATCAGTATAATTTTCAATAGAGTTTTGAGTAATTTCAACAGAACTACTTGAATAAGTGGAATGGTTGTACTGGTATACAAAAATCTCTTTGAACATTCTATTAAAAGGCTTTGCTCTAGAACCCTGGGCAAGAAGTCTCAGCATTTTTCTGTTTTAAGCTGTAGTGAGCAGATCTATGGATCGGGTTCTCCAACTGCGCAAAGATGTCGTGCACAATTGCGTCACCTAGGACAATTCGAGGTCATTTTCATAAAATCAGCTGGGGAAGTATGTTTGTTGGTTTAGTGTTCTGGGAGTGTGCACCTCCTTCAATGTGAGACCTCTTGCAAATACCAAATTGTTTATCTCTCTTGTGAAAGAGGTCTTGCTTCTTCAGGTAGTATCTCACTGTGGTGTTGTGTGTATAACTCAAGATGTCAGATTTCAGCAGTGGCAGAAAAGTTTTGAGCGCTCGATGTGGTGTTCATGTTTCCAGGTAGCTGATGATGTGAGAGAATGTTTCTTTCTCCTTCCATTGACCCTGGACTGATAAATTCTCTTGATATGCTCCCCATTTATCACTGAAGCATCTTTGACAATTGTCTATAGTGGTGTTTATTGCTGGAATGGAACTACCTGTAAGATTTCTCCACCTGCACCACCACACAAGAGATTGATTTGCCGGTACTGTCAGAATTAGCTTTTTGTTCCAACGGTCCTGTTTCTGAGACTACTGGTCTTTGAGTAAATACTGGAATACCCTCATATGGAACTGAAGGAAGTGACCCGATTAGGACCACTTGCGACCACCTCTCAGCCTTCCATAACAAATGAAGAGTCGGTCAGACAGTAGAGAATACAAACCAAGCATATGTTTATTCAGATACACTCAAATAGAGCCCCATCTGCCCAGTCAATTAGGGGTGCTGCAGAGAGGACTGAAATCAGAAAACATGGTGATACATTATGTACGATTCAGAACCACTGAAGACACGCCCAGACTGGAAATTTCCAGACAGAGGCAGCTACACAAAGGAGGTATAGAAGGAAAAGTTTCAATCCTAAGACTGGGTACACACTATCTCTATGCCAAGGTCGTTCTGCCTGTACCGATCGCTGGACTAGTGGGAGCAGGCCTCTATCTAGTGGGAAAGGTATGCGCTAATAAGAACAGTGTATTTGTTAGTACAGCAAGGCCTAACCTTGGAGAAATGAAATGTTCCACAGCCTGCTTCGTGAGGAGACAATAAGCAGCTAATGGCATGATAGAAAATGGTGGCTAAACATAAAATGGTGCCGCGAATGCTAACTTACATAAAACAATTGCACAAACAGAATAGCAAAAACATGTTCATTTCATCAGACCCTCCTTTTAGCATTCACAAACTAATTTTATATGGTGGGCGGAAATGACAGGACATTCTTATAAGCAAAAGGACACCAATACTCGGAACAATCCATATACTCAATATCAGGAATAGAAGCTGCAAGGGATGTTGTAGAATCATAGATGCCCTCATCAATCTGCATCACTTCATCAATCTGTTTTTGTAACATAACTGCTGTATTAGTATCATGAACTGGCATTTTCGGCTAGGGAGTAAGGATAGTGACACAATAGGAGCAACAAGCTGGGAGACATTGTCTGCAGAGGCAACACGTGAAGAAAATGCCAGCAAACACAGCTAGAAAAGTGAGGATCTTCCAACCCTAGGATGTGGGTATGTTCGAGAACCACCCTGATAGAGTCCCAGTACCTTTCTCTTGGTGTATGTCAGACGAAAGTCTGTGCAATTTTTGTATAGCTGCATACAACTGGGAGCGTGATCAGGTATGTAAACACAACTACTGCCAATGACGCGACAAGCCCCACCCCTATCTGCAAGTATGACGTCTAACACCATCCGGTTCTGCAAAGTGATGTTTGTCAGTATTACAGCAGTTGTAATAATAACCCCCTCCACAACTCTTGTTAGCCGACTAAGTTGAAGACTATTAGCCATGGGGCCCCAAAATGGTAGGAGACCCTTTATGGCATACACACACTGTTGTGCGGTGGTATCAGTCTGATCTATATCCTTTATGTCAACAACACTTCAGACTCGGGGCAAGTAGGTACTCCTACACTGCAGGTGATGATCTTTATGATAATTGGACGGGGCAACATACACAGCGGGAAGGAGGAAAGAGAGGTAACATCTGCCTGACCATCCCCTCGGAAGCCAGACATGAGCTTGGGATCCACAGACAAAATAGACATTATGGAGTAGGATCAAAGGCGGACTATTAATCGTTCTCAGTCTGTAGGTGAAATTGCATTTACTCTCCCCTACCTTTACCTCCCCAGTCCCCTGGACACAGAAACTAGCTGTTGTGTTGACCACGGACACCGGCATCAGTTTGTCCTTAGTAATATTGCGAGCTTGGAAAGATTGAAAATACTCAGAGGTGTTGAACCTTTGGAAATCAGCCATTTCCATTCGAAGCCATGTTTTGTTCTTCACTTTTTCATATGTGCTCATACAGGATTTTGGGGATAATGTACCGGAGGTCCCTTGTCCTGCCGGTCCTATGGGAGCAAATCCATGATGAAAACTTATATACTCTACCACAGTGCAAGAATCAGCAGGTGTCATAACCAGAGTAGAGAGTTGGAAATGGTAGTGCACCATAATGAACAATTCAAACCAACCTTCACAGCTAACAGTATATGACAATGGCATAGACAACAAATTGTCGCTCTTATGAGTAACTGAGGGGAGTAATCCACAAACCCAACAATTAGTTGTATTGGACACTGAAAAGAAGATACGACGTTGTAAGGTAGAGCTTCTTTATTCAGGTCCTGACACTCTGATTCCCCGGCAGCAACTGCCAACCCCGACCGCTCCACATTCCCTGCACGGAACCTTCATTCCAGGTTCCGTGCAAAGAACCCGAACGCGGTAAGAACCCCAACACACCCCCCTTCCTTCGCAAAAAAAACACAAACCACTAATTACCTAAAAACAAACACACCCACATGTAAACACATCAATCACAAAATACAGAAAGTCAAAATCTAACATAATCCTGTAATTTAACAGGAGATGACCTGGTTCTGGCAGGAAGAAACTTAGTTCTCAAAGGACCCTGCTGAGGAGCAAGGTTGCTCTCCGAAGTGCAACCACCATGCGTATCAGTGCTGGAAGGTAGAATTGTACCCTGAGTATCAACACCAAATTTGGTTTTCACGAACTCCACCTTAGACTTAGGCCCCACAGAAACAGCAGACTTATTCCAGACCTTGCCATTTTCCAGAACAACCACATGATCTCTCACCTTACTGACCTTAACAGGAGCAGAAAACCGAGAGAAACCCTTACGAACAAAAACAGGTTTCTTAATCCTTACCCAATCCCCTTCACACACAGAAGACTGCTTAGGACAATCAGAACCATACTTGGCTTGAGTGGCAGCTCTAACATCCACCACCGCACCCAACCTTAGAGGATCCACTGCCTTCCTTAGCATCCAATCCTTGTTAAGCTTTGAACCCGCAACTCTCCCCCTTAACAAGGAAAATGGAGACATTCCAGTACTACAGTGTGGAGTTGTCCTCATAGCCCACAACACATCCGAAATCACAACCTTCCAATCAAGACCATTAACAGAGGCCAACTGTAGCTGTTCCTTGATGACACGATTAAAACGCTCAACCAACCCATTACTACGTGGATGGTAAAGGGAGGTAAGTGTGTGTCTGATGCCATGCTTGCTCAGAAAACTTTGCATCTCAGTAGACACCAACTGCGTACCATTGTCTGTCACCAATTCTTCCGGAAATCCCTCCCGAAGGAAAACCTCCATCAGAAATTTAATAATCACACTTGAGTTGATACCATCCACAAATTTAACTTCCGGCCACTTGGACATATAGTCAATCAAAACTAACACGTATTTAGGAGAAACCCCTAAGCCACTGAATGGACCAGCCACATCAAAAGCCAGTTTAAACCACGGTGTCTCCTTGACTGCAACGGGACTGACGGAGGACGGACAGGTTACCTGAGATTTGTCACTCAGCACACACGCACCACAATCCCTGACACAATGCTCGATGGACCTATCAACACCTGGCCACCAAAAATCTTCTCTCACCCTCCGCTTCATAGCTCGAATACCCAAATGACCTTCATGGGCTAGGTCTAAAACTTTCTTGCGTAATGACAAGGGAACAACCAGCAACCCACCCCTGCGCAAAATCCCATCAACCAGGGACAACTCGTCACTAATTCTCGAATAGGGAATCAATTCCTCAGGAATAGCAGTACTGTTGGGCCAACCCTGAATTACCAAATCAACTACCCTGCAAAGCTCCACATCTTCAGAAATGGCCAGTTTCCAATCCCCTTCAGATAAGGCAGCTCCCGTATCAGCAACAGTACTGACTGCACACACCATTTCCACAAAGTCAATAGCAGGTTCAGTAACACTTCCAGAAAGAGGCAGCCTGGACAAACAGTCAGCCACACAGTTCTTCACACCAGCAACATACTCAAGGCAATAATTGAACTCATTCAGTCTGTACTGCCATTTAGCAATGCGAGGTGTAGCTCTACCACCACCTTTGGTGGTAAACAGGTCTACCAAAGGTTTATGATCAGTTCTGAGAATAAAATTGTTACCCCACAGAAAATTACGAAAATACTGTACACCCCACCATAGCGCCAACGCTTCCTTTTCGATGGTAGAATAGGTTCCTTCAGCACCACGAAGTGTTCTGGATGCAAAAGCAATAATTTCTTCCCTATTGTCCGATCTCCTCTGCATTAAAACAGCACCTAGACCCACATTGCTGGCGTCGGTTGTGACAATGCATTTGTCATTGATGTTAAAAAGTTTAAGTGGCTGTGCCTGTACTATAGCCTCCTTGAGTAACCTAAAATCAAACGCACATTGCTCAGACCAGGTATACTTCACATTTTTCTTAAGAAGACTGCGCAAACATACAGTTCTGTCTGAAAAGTTGGGTACAAATTTAGCGTAATATTCAACTAGCCCCAGAAAAGAGCGTAACTGGTCTTTGTTTATGGGTTCAGGTGCATCCTTAATGGCATCCAGTAACTTCATCTTTGGTTCTACACCCTTAGCAGAGATATGGTGACCAAGGTAATCTACCCCATCTTGCAGAAACTTACATTTATCCCTTCTTAACGTCAGACCACTAGATTTGACTATGTCCAAAACGTGCTTAACTCTGACATCGTGCTCCTGTATGGTCTTCCCGTGAATAAGAATGTCATCCTGGAAAAACACCACTCCCACAGTGTTCCTGAACAAGTTTCCCATGAGACGCTGGAACACTGCGGAAGCTGATGCCAACCCAAACGGCATGCGTAAATATCGGAAAGCTCCATCAGGAGTCACAAATGACGTAAGATGTCTGGAGTCCTTGCACAGTTCGACTTGGTGGTATGCAGAAGATATGTCAAGAGAAGTAAAATACTTGGCACCCTCCAAAGTCGACAACATCTCATTAATGTTGTGTAGAGGTTGTCGATCCACCCAGATGCACGCATTCAGATCGCGCAAGTCCACACACATCCTAAGGGACTTATCGGCCTTACGCGCTAAAACAATGGGTGACAACCACTCAGACCCTTCAATAGCTTCGATCACCCCCAATGCGCATAACCGTTCTAACTCAAGCCTCAATTCCCCACGCATACTGAGTGGTACTTTCCGTACCTTGTGCGCCACAGCCGTTACACCATCTCTGAGGACAATGCGGTGCTGAAAACCCTTAAGTTTGCCCAACTTCCCACTAAAAACCTCAGGATAACTTTTAATCCAATCACTCTCAACACACACATCCGTCGTGATAGTATGTACAGGAGGAGCTTCTGAAAGACTAGCATAGTATTGTATAGCCTCCCGTTTGGACAGCACCATGTCGGCGTGATTAGGATCAAGGATGATCCCAAGTTCGCCTTGTTCATGCCATCCTAACAAATTCGCACCTTCTTCCACTATGAATATAGTACCGAAAATACACTCACCCTTGAATTCTAACTTTCCCTTGAATTTGCCTAGTACCTTCACTCTTTTGCCACCATACGCAAAAATTCTTATACAGGAGTTGACTACCGGAATACTGCCCAAACCTTTAAAATCCTTGACATTAACCAGAGTAAAAGGGGAACCGGAATCAGCAAGAAACTTCATGCCGTTCCCGTTCACATTTATAATACACACAGGACTTTTCCTTCTTTGACCCTCTCCGATAGAAGCTATCTCTACAACCCCTTCTTCTTGTATAGATGATGAAGACAACATTAATAATTCGTAGCGCTCATCATCCTCATACACGCAGTCCTCTTCTATGGCCCTCACAGTACGAGGAGGTACTCTCTGCGGTACAGTTGCCTTGCACATCCGTGCTAAGTGTCCTTTCTTCCCGCACTTGAAACAAGTCTGATTTATGGCATAACAAAACTTGAAGTTTCCCAGATGAGAGGTGCTACCACAACGATAACACGAAGGATGTTGTTCAACTCTCGCTTTGGGGAAATTAGACACGGATGGTGTCCGGGAAGCATTGACGTTACTACTCTTGGCTGGTTTAACAGAAGCTTTTGTGGTGACCAGCTTGACCTGAGATGCAGAAATGGTTTCAGATGACGATACAGGTGTATTTAACTCTTTCATGCAGAGTTGAGAATGCTCAACACTCTTTGCTAAGATAAGAGCAGTCTCAAGATCAGGATCGTCAGAGGATAAAAGCTTCTGTTGGACTTTCTTGTCACAAGTACGCTCAATTAGCTGATCACGAATTATTTCATCACGAAATTCTCTATAATTACATTTGAGAGCCAAAATTCTGAGAGCAGCAACAAAGTCGTCAATGGATTCACCAGGCATCTGCGCACGCTGTAAAAATTTGTGCCGTTCCAGAAATACATTGCGCTTGGGATTAAATCTTTTATCAAGAGTTTTTACCAGGGAAGCATAATCATCGACAATTAGTGCATCCCCATCTTCACCACCACTGGTGCACGTCCACACCGACTCCAGAGGTAAAGTTTGCAAAATTGACCTTGCCTCAGCACCTACATTGTACATTAGTAAGGCCTTCTTTTTCTTGGATGTGAAAGTGTCACCATCGATTGCTTCCAAATAAGCCTCAAAGGTGGCCTTCCATTGTGGCCATAGCATAGGAGGAGGGCCAGGTAACTGTAAAAATGGAGGTGGAGCAGTAATGTTATCCATTGTCAATCTTGCGTGGGTGAGTTGCTGCCACTAAGATTAACACTATGCTGCAAATGTCACTTAGGAATCCTTCAACTGCTACAAAAAGTGTCTTTTAGCGAGAGAAAAGAAAAAGAAAAAAAAATATATATATATATAATACACTAGTTAAACTTCAGAGATGCTCTCTTGAGCTTAAGGATGATTATATGTGCATATAACTGTATATAGTCATTCCTGCGCAAGCAAAAGTGCTTTCCCGTGAACAAGACTGTACATTTCCCCAAGATTAAAGAATTGTGGGTAAAAAATATTCCTCCATAATATTGCTCCATATGCAAAATATTGCTCCATATGCCATCTCAACAAAAAAAAAACTGCAAGGATAAACGCTGAACTCCAAGCACAGCCTTTATCTAAAGCGCATGCTTCAGAACATCCAGTTGCCAAGGTTACTGTACACAACCAGGCGAGGAACGTCAGAGCGTGACGCTCGCGCTTACGCCGCGCGCCGATCTACGCGCCGAGCAACACCAAAAGAAGGGGAAAGAAACAAACACTCTCACCGCCGACGATCAAATCTGGAGGAAGAGCAGCAGAGAAAGCAGCGGAGGGAGACTTCAAATCTGGCAATCCCAAAGCTCGACGACGCTCAATTTTCTCGAATTCCCGCCGTTACAACAGCAGTGCAGGCAGAAACGGAACCACAGGACCGATGAAGGGGAACCGAGAGCCGGACCAGCCCGTCACCAATGAAAAGAAGATACGACGTTGTAAGGTAGAGCTTCTTTATTCAGGTCCTGACACTCTGATTCCCCGGCAGCAACTGCCAACCCCGACCGCTCCACATTCCCTGCACGGAACCTTCATTCCAGGTTCCGTGCAAAGAACCCGAACGCGGTAAGAACCCCAACAGACACATTATGGGCATGATGCAAAATTTGTATAAATACAATGTCTGTGTAAGACTTTCAATGCTCTTGTTTGTGAGGGGCCAAGGTAACAAAAATGTGCTCAACGGGAAGGATTAGTTACTTACCTGTAATCCTAGTTCTCTTCCAGGGGTATCCTCATCAAAGTCATAAGCATTAGAATATTCCCGCCCATGTGCGGGATCCCGGAAACAGTATATTATATGTGCCCCACATATATATATCCATACATATATACCTACATGTATACACAAGCAATTGCAGCCCATAACACCCTAGAGCTGAACCATGCTGTAAGGAATTTCCACTATACATAAGAAAATAGCATTATAAACATGAGAAACAACATTATAACTTGTTTGGGAACTGTTTTAATGCTTAGAAAACAGCAGAAATTCTTAGAAAACACTGAAAGCATAGGAAGCTCCCAGGCTGCATTGCAAATACCCAGTCTAAAAAGACTGAAAAGCTAACTAATAGCTGCATAGCAAAAAACTGACACCGTGCCTTTAAGGCACACCTGACCCCCACCTTCCCATCATGCCTCAGGGGTGGCAGTTAGGTCAGTTGTTCTTTGCGGAGACTGAAAAGTCATGGCACAAAGAAATAATAACCTCTGAAAACTATCACACCTTTGCCCGGGGAGGTGGGAGGGTTGCTTATGACTTTGATGAGGATACCCCTGGAAGAGAACTAGGATTACAGGTAAGTAACTAATCCTTCTCTTCCAGGGGATCCTCATCAATAGTCATAAGCATTAGAATAGAATAGTGAGCCTCACCTCATCCCCCTGCGGGCAAAGGAAAGAAAAAACAGAGAAGGAACAGTATGCTTAGATAGACCCCGCTACCCAAACAGGTTCCTCAAGGAGGCTTGGCCTACTTGGGCATCCGCCCTGGAATCGGATTCGAGGCAGTAGTGCCTGGTAAAGGTGTGAACCGATTTCCAAGTGGCCGCCTTGCAGATCTCTGCCATTGGAACGTCATGCAAGAAAACTACTGTGGCCGCTTTCCCCCTAGTAGAATGAGCCTTAGGGGCCAAAGGTAAGGGCCTTTTCGCCAGCTGGTAGGCTAGGGTAATGCAGGAAACAATCCATCTGGAAATGGATCGCTTAGCTGCTGGGAAGCCTGTTCTCATGGCGCCATAGTTGACAAACAGCTGATCCGTCTTCCTAATGCCTCTGGTACTTGCCAGGTAGAATTTAAGTACCCTCTTGAGGTCTAAGGAGTGGAGCGACCGCTCAGCCGGGGTCACTGGATTCGGGAAGAAGGATGGCAGAGAAATGGACTGATTAATATGAAAATTAGACACTACCTTAGGGAGAAAAGATGGATGTGCCCTTAAGACCACTTTGTGCTGGTGAAAAACTGTGTACGGCTCTTTAGTACAGAGAGCCTGGATTTCGCTTACTCTGCATGCCGATGTAATGGCTACCAGAAAAGCGGCCTTCCACGACAGATGCTGTAAGGAAGCTCTGTGGATCGGCTCAAAAGGTGGGCCCATCAACTTGGACAACACTAAGTTCAACTCCCACGGAGGAGAAGGGTTTCGAACAGGGGGGTAAACTTTCTTCAACCCCTGCAAGAAGTCCTTGACCACCTGCATCTGGAAAAAGGAAGGTTGACTGGGAGACCTCCTGTAAGCTGTAATGGCAGACAAATGGACCCGGATGGATGCATACTTCAAGCCTGATCTAGCTAAGTGAAGGAGGTACGGAAGGATGACGTCCTCCTGCCCCTTTGTAGGATCAAGGTGATTCTCCCTACACCAAATGAAGAACCTCTTCCACTTAAACGCATAAGACTCTCTCGTGGAGGGTCGCTTCGCTTCTTTGAGAATATGCATGCAGTCAGGTGGTAGACCTAAATGTCCGTATTGCAGGACCTCAGGAGCCATGCTGTTAAGTTCAGTGAGGGAAGGTTGGGATGTAGAATCCTCCCGCCCATCTTGGACGGCAGGTCCGGCCTGCAAGGCAGTCGCCTGTGAGGTCGCACTGAGAGATGGAGAAGGTCCGGGTACCACCACTGGCGCGGCCAGTCCGGAGCTATGAGGATCATCTTCATGTCGGATCTGAGCAGCTTGGATACCACCTTCGGAATCAGAGGCAGGGGCGGAAAGGCGTAGGCAAATGTCCCTGACCAGTCCATCAAAAGAGCATTCCCCCTGGTCCCTGGACGGTGGAATCTGGACGCGAAGGCGTGGCATTTTGAATTTTCGTCGTCTGCAAAACAGATCGATTTCTGGACGACCCCAACAATGGAACAGGTCTGCCACCACGTCGTCGTGCAGCACTGAGAGATGGAGAAGGTCCGGGTACCACCACTGGCGCGGCCAGTCCGGAGCTATGAGGATCATCTTCATGTCGGATCTGAGCAGCTTGGATACCACCTTCGGAATCAGAGGCAGGGGCGGAAAGGCGTAGGCAAATGTCCCTGACCAGTCCATCAAAAGAGCATTCCCCCTGGTCCCTGGACGGTGGAATCTGGATGCGAAGGCGTGGCATTTTGAATTTTCGTCGTCTGCAAAACAGATCGATTTCTGGACGACCCCAACAATGGAACAGGTCTGCCACCACGTCGTCGTGCAGCACTGAGAGATGGAGAAGGTCCGGGTACCACCACTGGCGCGGCCAGTCCGGAGCTATGAGGATCATCTTCATGTCGGATCTGAGCAGCTTGGATACCACCTTCGGAATCAGAGGCAGGGGCGGAAAGGCGTAGGCAAATGTCCCTGACCAGTCCATCAAAAGAGCATTCCCCCTGGTCCCTGGACGGTGGAATCTGGACGCGAAGGCGTGGCATTTTGAATTTTCGTCGTCTGCAAAACAGATCGATTTCTGGACAACCCCAACAATGGAACAGGTCTGCCACCACGTCGTCGTGTAGCACCCAGTCGGGCTGATCTTCGAAGTGCCTGCTGAGTGCGTCTGCCTTGATATTCAACTCCCCCGGAAGGTGCACTGCCACTACCGAGAGGTTCCGGGCGAGCAGCCAGTGCCAGATCGCCTCTGCCTCCAGGGAGGGGGGCGTGACCGAGTCCCGCCCTGTTTGTTCAGGTAAAACATGGTCGTGGTGTTGTCGATCTGCACCAGGACTGAGTCGGCCTTGATTGCTGGGAGGAACGCCTTTAGAGCAAGGTGGACTGCCCAAAGTTCTAGCATATTTATGTGGTAGCCCTGTTCTTTTGCCGACCACCGACCTTGTATTTGGAGGCACCCCATGTGGGCCCCCCAACCTTGCAGCGATGCATCCGTCACCACCGATTGCACCGGAAGTGGGTGGTGAAACGGGACTCCCACCAACAGATTGTCCTGACGAGTCCACCATGCAAGGGAAGATATCGCCACCTGGGAGAGAGAGATTCGATCTCCCCAACGGCCTGTGGACTGATCCCATTGGTCCTCCAGAGCTTGCTGCAAAGGTCTCATTCGCAGTCTGGCGTTGGGAATGAGAAAAATGCAGGACGCCATGGATCCCAGCAGAGATGCTACCTGCCGGGCTGACGGCCTCTGCATCTGCTGCATAAGCCTGCATTTCCTCTTCATTGAAGACAGTCTCTCCCCCGAAGGATACGCTTTTCCCACGCTTGTGTCCAGAACGGAGCCAAGGTAGTGGATGGACTGAGTGGGCTGCTGCACGGACTTTGCCATGTTGACGTGAAGGCCGAGAGCGTGCAACTGTCTCAGACAGGTCTGGAAGTCTTTCTTCACCTGCTGCTGGGATGGAGCCTTCAGCAACCAGTCGTCTAAGTAAGGGTAGACGAAGAGACCCTGCTTGTGTAGGCAGGCCGCCACCACTGCCATACATTTGGTGAAGACTCGCGGAGCCGACTTGAGTCCGAATGGAAGGACTTTGTACTGATAATGCTTGCTTCCAACCACAAACCGCAGGTACCTGCGGTGATGTTTCGCGATTGCAATGTGAAAGTACGCATCTTGGAGGTCCACCGAACACATCCAATCCCCGAATTGCAGATGTGGACATATTTGGTGAAGCGCCAACATACGGAACTTCTCCTTGACGATGACTTTGTTTAGGAGACGAAGGTCCAGAATCGGCCGAAACTTGTGCTCTTGATCTTTTTTGGGCACAAGGAAGTACCGGGAGTACACACCTTTTCCGACCTGCGAAGGAGGAACTTTTTCTATGGCCTGTTTCTGCAGAAGGGCCCTCACCTCCTTTTGGAGCAGCTTTAAGTGGTGAGGACGGGACCTTTTTGGCGGGATGTCTTTCAGACGCGCTCGAAAACGTAGCGCATATCCATTTAGCAGTATATTCAGCACCCAGCGATCTTTTGTGATGCTGTCCCACTCTGCTAGATGTCGTGACGCACTTCCTCCCACTGGAGTGGGCAACGGTCGTAGAGGAAGCCACAGCTCATGACTTTCCTCCTCTTGTGGTAGTGGAGGACTGCTGCTGGTGTCCACCTCTGCCCCTGCCGGACTTTCTGCCTCGAAACTGCGATTTTCCTTGGGGTTTACTCTGAGACCACTGAGGGGTTTGAACCCTCTGTTGAGGCCCCTTGCGTTGGGTGGGTCGAAAACGGCGCTTGAATTCCTTTTTCTTCTCCAAGCCCACAGCTTTGAGGGTGTCTAGCTCAGTTTTCATGCGCCCCATCTCCTCATCCGTGTGAGTACCGAAGAGGGAGTTGCCAGAGAACGGGAGGTTTAAAATCCGTTGCTGTGCGTCTGGCTTGAGCCCTGTCAGCCGCAACCAGGACGACCTCCTGGCGCACACGCCGTGTGTGTAAGAGTGGGCTGAGAGTAGCGCACCGTCCGCCGCTGTGCTAATCGACTGATTAGCCACCAGAGCCCCTTCAGTAACAATCTCTTCAAAGTCCTTTTGGTCCTCTTTGGGGAGCTTGGACTTGAATCGCTCCATCGAGTCCCAGAGAGCCCTATCGTATCTGCCCAAAAGCGCCGCCGCGCTGGAGATTTTGAGGGACGCCGCCGCGGAAGAGCAGGCCCTGCGTCCCCAGGAGTCCTGGGTTCTGCTCTCCTTATCTGGAGGAACGGAAGAGGAGGCCGATGCCGTCTGACCCTTTCTTGCAGCCGCCACTATTACGGAGTCCGCAGGCGGGTCCATCTTCACGAAGACGGGGTCAGAGGTAGCTGGCTTGTATTTTTTGAGGATACGAGCCGGAACCGCTTTGACGGTCGCCGGGGTGAGGAAGGTGTCCATGACTGGTTCCATGATTCCTGGGACCAAAGGCAGCAGTGGACGAGAGGCAGACTTCTGGTGAAGTGTTTCAAAATCACCGACGTGATGACTTGGGGGACTGACATCTCAATCCCCAGCTTCTGCGCTCCCCGCTGCAACACCTCCTGGTAGGTGTTGATGTCGTCTATGGGCGAAACCCTGGACACTGGGCTGCCCGATAGCGCGGGTGAATAGTCCCTGATGGAGGACCTGGTGGACGAGGAAGAGGACGATGATGGAGTCCTCCGCTCCCGGCGATGATCACGAGCCCGTGATCCGGATGAACGCCCCTCCCGCCTGGGGGAGCGCGGTCTGCGTCGCCTGCTGTCCGGCGACTTCTGACGTGCTGGCCTGGGGGGACTAGCTCTGTCCACAGCCGCCACCAGCCGTTGCAGCGGAGAGTCATGCACTTGACTGACGTATTCCCGCAGCCTCCTTGTAGCCCCTGAGTCCTGCCAATGATGTGCTGGCAGCAGCCATCTGGGCGACAGAGAAATGGCCCCTTGAGTCTGAGGGGAAGACCTACGGGGTTGGCCGGCAGGCTCTCGTGGAATTGCCGGTCGTGGAGATGCCCCTGAGTGAGAAGAGGAATGGCGCGACGCCGACTGTCACCAGGACCACCGACCTGTCCGAGGCCTGTCTCGACGTCGAGCGTGGTCTTGACGTCGATCCGTGGCGTCGCTTTCTTTCTCGCCGGGACTCTTCTCTCGACGTCGAACGACGCCTCGATGTGGACCGGCGGCCATGTTCAGTGGGCGAAGAATGCCGCCTCGACGTCGAACGGCGATGTGAAGCAGACGACGGAGGCCCTCTCTCCCTCGACGCCGAACGCCGTGGGGACGCCGGCGGAGAAGCTGCCACTCTCGACGTCGACGCGGATGGCAACCTCGACGCCGAACGCCGTCTGGATGACGACGGCGGAGGATCCTGCTCTCTCGACGTCGAATGCTGATGGAGCCTCGACGACGGAGGGGATCGTGCCCTCGACGACGGAGGGGTGACACTCCTCGACACCGGTCGTCGCCTGGTTGACGACGGCGGAGGGTCCATGCTCCTCGACGCCGATCGTCATCGAGATGACGACGGCGGAGGTTGCCTGCTCCTCGACGCCGATCGCCGCTGGGTTGGCGACGGCGGAGGTTCTCTGCTCCTCGACGCCGATCGTCGCCTGGTTGACGACGGCGGAGGTTCCCTGCTCCTCGACGCCGATCGTCGCCGGGTTGACGACGGCAGAGGGGTGGTGTCTCTCAACGCCGATCGTCGCCGGGTTGACGACGGCAGAGAGGCTCTAGATCTCGACGGCGATCGTCGCCGAGTTGACGATGGCGGTCTGGATTTCGACGTCGACGACGTACCTGCAAACGACGGCGAGCCCGCTGTCGAAAGCCTCTTCTTGGAAACACGACCTACCGGAACATCTTTCCTCAGCGCCGAGCCCGACGCTGAGGCGGAAGGACGAGAGGACTTGCTCCTAGATGAATCTCTAGGCCTCTTGGAGCCCTTCCTCACCGGAGATCGGCCTCTGGATGGTTGTGCCAGGCCATAAATGCGAATTCGCTCTCTGTCCTTCAAAGTTCTCTTGGACAGGTTCTGGCAGTGAGTACATGTCTCGGAATCATGATCCTCCGGTAGACACAGGATACAGACCCTATGAGAGTCAGTCCTGGCCTTCTTCTTGCCACAAGCAGGGCAAGGATCGAAAAGAGAAGGCATTTCAAGTTGGAAAAAATGCCCAAAACTGCCTAAAAAAGACAGCCTCTTACCGACTTAGATGTAAAACGTCGAAGTAAGGGAAAAAACAGTTGAAAAATAGACAATATTTTCTGACAAACTCAGAAAAAAGTGGGGCTCTGTTGCCAGGATCCTTCCAGAAGGAGCCGGAAAGAACAACTGACCTAACTGCCACCCCTGAGGCATGATGGGAAGGTGGGGGTCAGGTGTGCCTTAAAGGCACGGTGTCAGTTTTTTGCTATGCAGCTATTAGTTAGCTTTTCAGTCTTTTTAGACTGGGTATTTGCAATGCAGCCTGGAAGCTTCCTATGCTTTCAGTGTTTTCTAAGAATGTCTGCTGTTTTCTAAGCATTAAAACAGTTCCCAAACAAGTTATAATGTTGTTTCTCATGTTTATAATGCTATTTTCTTATGTATAGTGGAAATTCCTTACAGCATGGTTCAGCTCTAGGGTGTTATGGGCTGCAATTGCTTGTGTATACATATAGGTATATATGTATGGATATATATATGTGGGGCACATATAATAGACTGTTTCCGGGATCCCGCACATGGGCGGGAATATTCTAATGCTTATGACTATTGATGAGGATCCCCTGGAAGAGAATGATGGTATTACCCATCAGGGAGTGCCTCAGGGAATTTCTCCTCTAAGAACCAAGACATTCCAAGTACTGTTGCTAGTACCATCACAACTATTAATATGCAAATTATTTTCGATCAACCCCATGCTAAACGCGGCGGTGGTGCAAATGGCTGTTACTCCTCCTCAATAGGCCGACCAGACGGATGCATAATGGAACAAGAAGAGGAATGCAATAAAACTGATAGCAAAGGTAAGTTTTCCCAGTGTCCGTCAGAGCCTCACTGGTCTAGGCTCCTATTGTTCATCAACGTTGGCGCTCCTGAGCACCGGCGGTGGAGCTTGCTCAGTCCTAAGCTCATGATGAATCCCATGTCACACAGGATAATGTACCCCCCTACTAGGAAGCACGTTCGACCTATCCTGTCCAATGTCAGAACAGTGCACCAATCTCACAACACCCTACACTAACACCATTGGTACTATAGCAAAGTACACCCTAACTTACACAGTCCATCCCTGTCTAATCTGACTTCTTCTCTGGTGCACTATGCCTCAACCGAGGATGCAAATTGTACCTGGTAACTGCAGGCACAGAGGGGTCAACAAATAGTGGCTCTTTAATGGCTCGGATTTCTGGAGGGACCGCTGCATTTAGCGCGTCATCATTCTCTGCATCCGTTTGGGTCTGCGTTAACTTTGCGACGCTGATGGGGACAAACTGAGGCACCTTCTCAGACTCAGGGTCCCCAACCCCATCCCTCACCCACTGATCATAGGGCAAGGGTAAGGGTATCCTGCGGCAATGGCTGGCATGAATCCAGTATTTCGGCCAGCGACTCTTACAGTGGTTCGAGTTGCCAGGAGGACCTGGTCAGGTCCGTTCCAATGGAGCTTCAAACTCGTCTTCCGCTGGAAATTCTTCATCAATACGTAATCTCCAGGCCCCTCTGGTATGGGCGGAAGGGACTCGCAGACCTGTTGGTGAACATAACGAAATGTTCAGTTAACTGGCAAAGATAGTCTGTTAACAATGGATACTCAATATCGGAAAATCTACGAGTGCGCGGGATGCCCCCAGACATTTGCCGGGCGTAATGGTAAAGCATCTGGCCACTGTAATCCTGTTGTCTCCTGAATCTTTGCTAACTTCAGTTTGACAGTACCATTGTACTTCTCAACCAAACCTGTTGATTGCGGGTGGTTTACAACATGGAATTTCTGTTTTATGTGCAAACCGTCACAAATTAACTGCATGACCTTGGCATTAAAGTGACTTCCGTTATCACTCCAGATCAAACGGGGCAAGCCGAAGCAAGGAAAGAACTCCTTCAGGAGCACCTTTGCAGTCGCAATGGCTGTATTGTCTTTAGTGAGGTAAGCCTCAGCCCATTTACTGAATGCAGAAACAACCACCAACACGTACTTCAAATTATTGACTCTGTCCAATTCGATGTAATCTAACTGAAGGACCTCATAAGAAAATAAGGGGGTGCAAAGTTACCAGGTGGTGTAGGGGTACCTTTTCCAGGATTGTGCATAATGCACACCATGAAATACTTCACTAAATATGCAGCAGTTTTGGAGATGTAATTCTGCCATCCAGTGTCTAACAACTTAAAAATACCCTTAGCACTGATATGGGCTGGGCCATGGGCCATTGTGACTACAGAAAGACATATTCATCTGGCAACATCCATCTTTGCTTCCCCGAATTGTCAATCCAATATCCCTCATCGTTGAATTGTGCTGTACTTTCTTGCCACACTGCTAATTCCTCCACTGTGGCCTCACTCTGTATTTCCTTCACATTCGCAAGTGTATCTTCAAACATGGTGACCTCAGGCACCCACCAAGCGGGACCTGCTACAAACATTCTTTTCAACCTAGTCCGGGCTGTTTCCTTAGCTGTCTGAACTGCAAAAGCATTTCCTTTACGTACATCGTCAGTAACTTTCCTATGGGCGCAACACTTCACTATTGCCAATGTCTTAGGGAGTGTCAAAGCGGACAGAAGCCTATATATAAGATGACCATGCTGAATCTTTGTGCCATGGGAAGTAAAGAACCCTCTCTCTGCCCAGAGTCGACCAGAATTATGGGCGACTCCAAAGGTATACTGGCTGTCAGTATAAATATTAACACCAGTCCCTTACTCAATTCGCAGGCTCGTATTAAGGCAACAAGCTCTGCGGCTTGGGCCGATTGATAGGGAACTCGTGATGTCTCAACTAGCGTAATCAGCATAGTAATAGCATATGCATCAGTTGTGGTGCCATCTGGTAATTTAAAGCAAGAGCCATCAACATATAGTTCCCCTTGGGTGTCAGATAAGGGAACATCAGTCAAGTCTACACGTCCTTTCATATCTTCTTCTGTCTGGAAGATACAATCATGTATGTCAATCTCTTTATTCTCAAAAGGGAGGGGTAGTAACGTGGCTGGATTCCGAGTGACACATCGTTTGATCGTAATATGCTGGGCAAAAAGTGTCAGATGTGCAGTGGTGAGGTGCTGTGTCTTGATCTTATTCAAAGTGTATCCACAGCATGGGGTACCATGACTGTGAGCTCAGTATCAAGCATGAGTCCAGTCGATTGTCTTATTGAGACGGCCACAGCCATGACAGCTCTTAGACAGCACGGGAGGGCTCTTGCAACAGGGCCAAGAACAGCAGAGAAATAAGCAAACAGCCGTTGCTCATCTCCAAATTTTTGTGTTAGAACAAAAAGCACCCAACCACCAGTCTCATAGACATATAATACAAATGGCTTACTATATTTTGGCGTGCCAAGCACTGGAGCCGAATAAAGAGAACTTTTTAATTGCTCAAAAGACTGCTGACATTCAGGCATCCAAGGCAGGGGTTCATGCACATCTTTAGTAGTTAAAGCAAGCAGGGGTTTGGTTAGTGGAGAATAATTTGGAATCCACTGGCGACAGTAGAAAGTAATGCCAATAAAAGCACGTACATCTTTCTGAGTTTGAGGAATGGGCATTTTAACAATAATACTAATATGCTCTGTCGACAGTAGATGACCTAAATAGGTGACCTACTGTCGACAATACTGAAGTTTGGAAAGGGACACTTTATGTCTGTGGTGTGCCAGGTGCAACAACAATTTAACCATACTGTCCCTACAACTTTGTTCTGTGTCAGAAGCGATGAGTAAGTCATCAATGTACTGTAGCAATACATTACCTGTGGGGAGTGACAAAGAATCCAACTGACCTTTCAATGCCTGACTATAGATACTCAGACTTTCTGTATAGCCCTGAGGATCACGACAGAACCTAAAGCTTCTACCAGCTAGGGTGAACCCAAACAGATATTTGCTATCCGGATGAACAGGAATACTACAGAACGCATTTTTCAAATCAATGACAGAAAAGAATTAAGCAGAAGAGGGAATCATTGTCACAAGAGAGGTTATGTCAGGAAGCACCGGAAACTGGGGAATCACTATTTTATTAATTTCAAGCAAATCGATCACAGAACGATAAACATTTTCATGGTCATCAGAGGAACCCGGGGTGCCCTTTTTAGAATCGGAAGAATAGGGCTATTGCAAATATTAGCAGTCGTCTCCTCAACCACACCTTTCTTAATCAAATCCTGCACGATCTGCAACAAGGCCCACTCTCCTGCCTGCGGTATTTTATATTGAGGTACACGAGGTAAAATGGCACCATCCTTAATACATATCGAAACAGGCAATATCTCCAACAATCCCATGTCTGTGTTGCCTGTTGCCCGCCGAGTGGGTGGTACGCCTTTAAACTCAGCAGGAAGGGGTACGCATCTTTGGACAGACACTGTTTAGCGCACACCACATCTGGACCTATTGTCATATAGGCACCTTCTGGAGAACAATAAATTGTGGCATGCGACTTTCAATAAATCCAGACCCATCAAATTCTCACCACAATTAGATGTCAACAAAAATGGTGTATCCACAATGAAAGGACCTATGGTCAATGCAAGATGTTTTGAAATGTGCTTACAACCGGTACACCAGAAAAACCTACCGAAACATTATTATGGCCAGACAGAGCCGCCCCAGGGACAAAAAAGAGAGAGAAATAAAACTGTTCTTGCACCTGTATCCACTAAAAAAATTCCTTAGCCGAGCCATGCAAGTTTGCAGTAACATAAGGACCGCGCTGATCAACAGGTATTGAAACTGGTCCCTCACTCTGTCCCTGGCTGTCCTAGCAGTAAGACATTCCTGTCACCTCATCTAGGTCATAATCATCATGATAATACTGTCCGCCCCGATGGTCAGCAAAGTAATTTTTTTCAGAACGACCTTGTGAGGCCAAAGTATTCTGAACCCTGTCCGCTCCTCCAGCTCTACGACCATGTCCACGAGAACCTCGTCCTCTAGGTACCGCCACTTTCTGCAACAACACGGGACACTCGCTACACCAGTGTCCCTCCTCTTTACAATACTGTTAGACCTGGGATCCCTGGTTGGCTGAGGTAGGTACCTTAGGCCAAATAGGGACCCTCATTTCCACATCAGGGAAAGGAAGGACACCTTCTCAGATAGCCCCCGCAAACCCCCTTGATAGCTTGGCACGAGCAGTCAGGCTTATCTTCAAGGCAAATGTGTAAAGTATTTGCAACCACGCTCACAGCAACCCAATGATGACACCACAAATGGACTCCACACGAGTTTCATAAAAACAAGTGTAAATTTATATAAAAAGATATACGATCAGACTACACAATATAGGTCCAACATATGCGTATTTGTAATATTCCTCCTGGCCGGTTGTTAGGCCAGCCAGCCCTTGTAAGTACTGGCGATATTAATGAGCAATTCTAAATGTTCCACTGCAGTCCTAATACAATGCTATGCAGTTCATAATGCTAGAATCAGGCGCTTTGCAATGTAAAAATAATGCAATGTGTGACGCAACAATCAGGTACTTTGCAATGTAACAATAATGCAATGCGTAACGCAACAATCAGATACTTCGTTACGCAGAGATAATGCAATGCATAATACACTAATCAGGTAGTTTGGTACGCAGGAATATTGAAATGCGTAATACACTAATCCGGTAGTTTGTTATGGAGAAACAATGCAATGCGTAATACGATAATCAGGTAGTTCGTTATGCAGAATGAATGCAATGCGTAATACACTCCAGCACCGATCACGGTGCCTTAGGCAGTCTCTCTGCCACTCAAGCTGACTCGAAGTCGGGCTCTGGTAACAGTTGCCCCCACACGGGTATGGTGTAATCAAAAAGTGCAGCTCTGCACTCCGGCTCCAGTACTGCCACTCCTTTGGCAAAGTACGGGCCGCGATACGAGGCGAAGCAGAGGCTTGCGCTTCAGGAATGAGAGAGGCCGAGAACATCTCCCTCCGAGCCCGCAACTCACCTCAGGTGTCGACACACGTTACCTGGGGGTGCGACCTCGCTCTCCTCTTCCAGCGACTCAGGCCTCCGATGCAATCTTTGTGAATTCCGGGCAGTGGGTTTTAGGCCCTCCCTCGTCAAGGTTGGTTCGATGTCCCGCTCTGGCAACGGCGGGCTCAGGCCGGCAACTCAGCTACTCCGGGGCTGCCGGTCCGGGCCGCTGATGCTACGAAGATCTCAGGCTGCAACAGGGCACACACAGCGTCGCTGAGACTCACTTGAGCTTCAGGTGCACGATCACAGAGCACTCCTCACGAAGGTCGCAGGCTGCACAAAGCATACGCACATAGCGTCGCTGAGACTCCCTTGAACTCCAGGTGCACGATTACAAGGCACTCCTCACAAAGGTCTCAGGCTGCACAAAGCACACGCACACAGCGTCGCTGAGTCTCATTCGGACTCCGGGTGTGCACGTTAACAAAGCAATCCTCGGTGGCTTGGCGCCGATAGTAATGGCGGTGTAGTTCCTGGGCCCCGTCAGGGCCTGCAGCATAACCGGCCAAATCCGTCCAGAATCCGACATCGAGGGCAGAACACACAAGGATAAGGCTCCGGAAGCCACGGAGCACGAGAGGGATCGTCTTCCAGCCTCCCGCTGACCGCAATCGTCTAGATATCGCAGAGGTGCCGAAATCGAAAGCGGTGTATCTGCCGCGACGGAGGTGGGTGGAGTCGCGCAATCCAAAGGCCTGTGACGGGAACCAAGGGCCGGGACTTGAAACTGCGTGAGAGCCGCGGCTGATGGCCTATTCCTTCGGGATGTGGGATATGGACTAACGGTCTCATGGGTGTGCCGCTTGAGCACAGCAACCCAGGCCTTCTGTAGGTGGGACACCGAGAGGACAGCAAGAGACCTCCCCCATCTCCCCTGTGTGTGCGGTAAGACAGACGCGCGGCCCTGCGGCCTCTGTCCTGTGAGGCACCGGCGGCGTGTGACTGGTGGAGCGGCCTTAGAAGGCGCTATTGTGGCAAAGTGGCGCTGAGGCAAACGAAGGACTATTTACAAACACTGGTGTAGTGGAATTGGAGTACCGCCGCTGTGTGAGCGTTGTAGGGAAGGGGGACGGGAGATCCCCAGCCGGCGGCTACTAACTAGGAGAGGACATGCTCCAGAAAAGTCCCAAAGGAGCATTCCCTTTTCCCTCCCTCCCCCCTCCGGCCCTACATAAACCCACTGGTGCGGAGAGGTCTGGCACATTATGGACGGGCGCTAATAAGTCTTCGGAGGGAGGCCTTAAACACGACAACAACATATCTGGCCAGCAGTTGACCGCCAGGGCATGAATCCCGGCACTTTGTGCTACTGCTACCATATTCCACAAGCGCCACATACATAAGCGCCACATACATATCGGAAGTCAGACTACGAAGCTGCGGAGAGAGGAGCAAACTTAGGCGCGGCCCAGCTGAACTTAGGCGGTGCCGCGGGGGAGTTTGATACGGCCTGGACTTACGTAGGTGACAGGATGAGATAAAGCGGGACCCCCTGACTGCATGACAATCCAAGATAACGCCCACCACAAAATAGAGGTAACGAAGCCCTCCCTATTGATACCATGCAGTCCGACCTGAGGCCCACACGGTACTATGACGAAACCTAAAGGCACTACGGCAACGGTCCAACTCAAGAAGATGGACAAGTATGCAGTCCCTCGCCAGCTTTCGGCCGCGGATGGAACGAACGAAGATGCCGCACCCACGGGAGAACCATCTCTTGCATCAATCATGGCGGCGATACAATCAGTTGGCACCAACCTAGAGACAAAAATCGATAAAGTCACAATCGAGATGAACCTTGTTAGATTTGGGGGTCTCTAGTTGGCACAGGTAGGTACTTGTGACAAACCGGGACCCTTGCCTCTAGTTAGGGTAAGGGGGTACACTCCTACAATAACCCCTGCCCACCCCCTTGGTAGCTTGGCACGAGCAGACAGGTTTATCTCAGAGCCAGTGTGTAAAGCATTTGTGACTACATACAGTAATCCAGTGACAACACTACAAATGGACACCACACAGGTTTTATATAAAAAATAAGTATACTTTATATAGATTTACCATGAGACCATAAACGACAAAAATACACAATACTATTACTTTAAGATGGTAGTTTTTAGCTTAGTTCAGTTCAGTTCTTAAGATGCGACACTCTTCTCCCAGTTTGCGTGAAGCTTCCGCACAATGCGACAACTACAGCGGCGACATCCTTGTTCAGAAATGCGACAGCAGCAGCTCCGACGGCGGCGTGCTTCTCTTGGGATGCGAGACGCTTTCCTCGATGCGGTGCAATGCGACAGTTCCAGCGGCGACACCCTTGTTCAGAAGTGCGACAGCAGCGACGGTGACACGCTTCTCCCTCGTTGCGAGACCCTTCTCTCGATGCGGTGCAGTGCAACAACTCCAGCGGCGACACCCTTGTTCAGAAGTACGACGGCAGCAGCAGCGACACGCTTCGGCTTCTTTGAGTCGCGCTTCTAGCTCCTTGCGACACGTAGTCCCTCAGAAGGCCCAAAACAGCAACAGGCACTTCCAAAGAACTCTGGGGAGCTGGGGGTTGAAGTCTGTTGTCCCTGAGACTTCAGCAGGAGGTAAGCTCTGTTCCAAGCCCTTGGAGAGCCTTACAAGTTGAAATAAGCACACAAAGTCTCTTCTCCTTCCTTTGGCAGTCAGGCAAACCATTGCAGGCCAATCCCTCAAGCATCACTTCAGCTTAGGGATAGTCTCTCCTCAATTTCTTCAGGTTCCGCTCCTCAGTAAAGGTTTCTTCTTGTTCCAAAAGTCATCTAATTTCTTGGGATCAGGGTCCCACTACTTATACCCCAAAATCCTTTGTTCTCTGAGGGGAGAGGGGCCTTTGCCTGGTCCAAACCAGTTCCTGAGCACTCGGTTTACCAGACTTCTCCTTTCCTTTCACAGTGAAGGGTAGAAACATCAGACGCCCCCCAGGAGGTGGAGCCAGCATTGTGGAAGGCAAGTACAGCCCTGGAGCACTTTGTTAACAGGATTCCTTCTCTTCATTCACTGTGCAGGGCAGAGACATCAGCCGCTCCCCAGGAGGGGGAGCCAGTATTGTGGAAGGCAGGCACAGCCTTATTCAAGGTTCAGGTGTAACCCCACCCTCCCATCTAGATGCAGATCTCTCTATTCACCACTGGGCTGACTCATCCTGTCTCTTGGAATCCCCCAGCCCTGTCATTCACAGAAACCAGACAAAGGAATACACAACCTAGCAGAGGCAGGCTTGAAAGGTTAGGCAAGAAAATACCTACTTTCTAAAAGTGGTATTTTCAAACACAGAATGTTAAAACCACCTTCACTAAAAGGTGTATTTTATCATTCTGAGTTCATGCATACTAAACTCGAATTTCTACCATGTTCTCTGAGTCAGTTAAGATTACAGACATGTAATAATCTAACAGCCCATTCTGGCCTATAGAGAACAGGTAGCCTTGCAATAGTGAAAAACGTAAATGGCTGTAATTCACTATTAGGACATGCTACACACATCAGGGCATGTCCTACCTTATACTTACAATGCTCCCTGCCCTTGGGCCTACCATAGGGGTGTCTGATGTGAAGAAAAGGGAAGGTTTGGGGACTGGCAAGTGGGTGCACTTGCCCAGTCAGCATGACAGTACCAGACTGCACACAGGCTCTGCAATGGCAGACCTTAGACACATTTTACAATGCTGCTTCTGTGGGTGGCACAATCAGTGCTGCAAGCCCACCAGCAGCATTTGGATTTACCAGCCCTGGGCACACTCAGTGCACTATACTAGGGTCTGACAAGTAAACCAAATCAGTCAATCATGGAATCACTAATCAATACATTCATTTACAGTAGGGAGCACTTGCACTGTGGCACTGGACAGCAGTGACACAGTGCCCAAAGCATCTAACACCTGAGGCAACAGCAAGAATGGAAGGGAGACCCACGCCAATGGTGCCAGGTCTAACAAACCTTATGAGAGCAGACATGCGGAAAACATCAGACAGAGTCACGGCGACGGAAGGGAATGTCGAAGAGCTCCAGTCTGCGACGCATAAATTGGAGGAAAAGGTCAAACAATTCGTTTGTCAACATAAAGAAATGGCACTGCACCTGGATGATCAAGAGGGGCGAGCTTGCCGCAACAACATACAGGTGGTAGGGGTACCTGAAGGGGCAGAGGGGCCCAGTATGGACCTCTTTCTTGAAGATCTTATCCTGCACCATTTAAAGCCCAAGAGACTCTCTCCACTATTCTCTATTGAAAGGGCGCACAGAGCCCCGATCCCTAAGCCGGGGGCGCCACCTCGCACCATTATAGCACGCATCTTGAACTTTCGTGACCGGGATACGATCCTGCAAGCAGCAAGAGTCACTGGAGACCTCCCCTACGACAACGCGACAAACCTGTTTTTTCCAGACTTCACTTTGAACGTACAACGAGAAAGACGCTCCTTTGAAGGCATCAAATGGGCTCTTAGAGACAAGGGATTTAAGTATATGATGTTCTTCCCAGCCAAGCTGAAAGTCATCGACGGAGACAAATCCTGGTTCTTCACAACGCTAGAGGAAGCGCAACAATGGCTGGAGGGAGGTCCGCTCAAGTCCCAGAGCCATAAGGAAGAGATGAATTGCGGGAACGCTGAATGTCCCCTCAAGGACTCTTCCCACAGGCGTGGGGGCGGACGGCACTCTTCTTCGAGATCCAGAAGCTCCCGCTCTGCCAGTCCTGGCAGCGACAACTACACGTGCTGGAAAGACCGCATGACTGTGATGGTAGGTAATCATCTCTCATATTGTTTCGGTGTGGGGTGGGTGGAGAATATGGGGTAGGAATATATCAGATCCCCCTCTGCCTGACTAAAGCTGTACTGGCAGCAAGTTCCTGAACAGTATAACTTTGAAGACTAACATTCTCCATCAATGTACATTGGTGTTGCTGCGGGCCCGGATGGAAGAGACTACTGGGCGCCAACGGGATTATAAGCACTCTGCTATTGGGGTGGTGGGTAGTTTTAGACCTACTAGGCAGGGATTCAGGGAGGGGGGTTGAGTTTCTCAGAGTCAGAGGGGGTGGAAGGGTATGGACTTTAATTGAACTTATAGTGATCGCTGCTGCTTGTACCACCAACATAGACATGAAATGTATTATTCTGAATATGCAGATGTACAGATTGAGGAGGGGTGGCGGAATGCAGATTTTGGCTGCAAGAGATGGTTATTTGCAACATGGGAATGTTTTATTTGTTGATGTTCTTTTAATTACTGATCTGCACATATCGAAGTACAGTCACTATGGTAAGGGGTTCCCAATGACCTTTGACGTCCGACAGGTCACGAAGATTTGTATCCCCAATGTCTTCATCTGACCCAATGACACAATACACCAAAGTGCCAACACTATCACTCCTCTCCTGGAATGTCAATGGCTTAGGGAATAAGATAAAGCGAGGATTAGTGCTCCAATATCTCAAACGCATCTTCCCGGCGGTTATCCTGCTCCAGGAGACACACCTGATGGGCTCCACGTGTAAGGCCCTTGACCAGTGGGGGTTTCAGTTAGTGGTCCACTCGGAATTTACTACAGGGTCCCGGGGAGTGGGGATTTTGGTGCGAAAACGATTCCCCCTCATTATTCACCGCACCTTTAAGGACGATCAGGGTCGATTTGCGGCTATGACACTTCAATGGGAAGGTAGAATGTTTAACGTCATATCCGTTTATGTCCCACCTGCTCTACACTCCCCCGCCCTTCAAGATTTAGGCAAATTCCTCCTCACATTACCAGACAGGGACTTACTAATAGGAGGAGACTTCAATAAGACTGTGAATGACGTACTAGACCGCACACCAAGTCGTCCGCAACATCACACCAGTTGCCCCTTGGCTGATTTTTTAGAGGCACATGGCCTACTGGACATCTGGAGGCTCCAAAACCTGACAGAAAGACAATACACATTCCACTCGGGAGCGCATAAAAGCCTCTCCCGCATAGACTATATACTCACAGCCATGGGCGATCTGGGGAGGATGGGGGCGACAGTGCACTTGCCCAGAGGAATCTCGGATCACTCCCCGGTAAGGACGGAAATCCGAGCACACTGCGCTATCCGGAGACGCGTATACCCCATTTATCCAGGGTTCCTCCAAAATTCTAAGATCAGGAAAACTAACTACAGCAACCACACCATACTTCCTAGAAAATGAAGAGTCAGTTTCCTCCTCTATAACACTGTGGGAAGCTTATAAACCAGTAATAAGGGGTCAGGCTATCTCCCTTATAGAGGGGCACAAACAGAAAAAAAGGGTAGAAATAGAGACCTTAGGGCAGGAAGTTCAGCACTTAGAATCCCAACATGCAGCTGCACCCACTGACAAGACTACCCATGTATTGCGCGTGAAAACACGAGAATACAAAGAGCACCTCTGGGCTGCCGCTCAGTCCCGTCTGCAGGCGGTCCAACATCGGATCTATGAGTCCGTAGATAAAGCGGGCAAGCTTCTGATCTGGCTTGACAAGAAAGAACGGGCACGTAGATGGGTAGCTCAGATTAGAACTGACGATGGTGCGCTCACATCGGACCCACAACGCATTGTGGATACACTGGCACGACACTACGAGCAAGTATACACATCCACAACCACTGTAAGAGAAGCGCTTGGGTTCCTTCATGACATCCGTATGCCACAGCTCACGCCGCAAGAAGCCAAAAGCCTAGAAGCCAACATTACGGTAGACAAACTTAAAATGGCTATCACTAAACTACAATCAGGCAAAGCCACAGGTCCTAACGGAATCCCGATAGAATTATATAAACACACATCAGAGAAAATAGCCCCATATTTGTTACAGATGTTCGAAACTAGTTGCGAAATAGGGACACTCCCCAGAGATCAACGGCTGGCAACTAATGGGGCCATCCATAAGCCTGGCATATCACCCAATCTCCTTAATCAATGCTGAGGGGAAAATCTTAGCAAAAGTGCTGGCACTCAGACTTACCCCCCATCTCCACACATTTAACCACCCGGATCAATCCGGCTTTATGCCGGGCAGAAACACAGCCCTGAATCTTAGACGCCTTCATGGCGTAATAGGTCGAAAACACACTATTCAGGAAGATGTGGCGGTCCTCTCTTTGGATGCGATTATGGCCTTTGACTCGGTGGAATGGGCCTTCTTATTCGCGGTCCTTCAACACTTGGGGTTTGGACCGAAGATCTGTTCTTGGGTATGTTTATTATATACCAATCCGGTTGCACACATAGTCGCTAATGGTCACATATCGAGGGAATTCACCCTAGGCAAAGGGACGAGACAGGGCTGCCCATTGTCGCCCCTATTGTTTGCGTTAGTTTTCGAACCGCTGGCGGCTTGGATAAGATGGGAGCCCATGGCTTGAGGTCTAAAGTGGAGAGAGTAATGGGAAGATCGTACTTCTCTGTACGCGGATGACGTATTATTGTATATCGCTTCGCCTACAAGATCACTGCATACGCTACTTAATATCTGCGCTGCGTATGGCTCCGTCTCCGGATATGCAATCAATTGGGATAAGTCAGTGCTATACGTATTACATGGTCTACCCCCATGTCTCCCGAGAGGCTGTAAGGTCCAAACAGTCACAGACAGTTTTAAGTATCTCAGCATATATATAACCTCGGACTGTGGCACATTCCTAACAGTTAATTTACAAGGCCCTCTGCAACGACTGAAATGTGATATTTGGCATTGGAAGGCACTACCACTCACCCTGCTAGGTAGAGCGGCTCTTTTTAAAATGATGGCCCTGCCCAGATTTTTATATGTCCTGCACAATTCCACCTACCCAGTCCCTGACTCATATTTTAGACCGGTTAACTCGGAGGTGGCGGCTCTCTTATGGGACAGCAAGCCGGCACGAGTGGCAGCGACTAAGCTGGTGAGAAGTTGGTACGATGGCGGAATAGCCCTTCCTGATATCAAAGCGTACTACTGGGCTTCGCAACTTACGGCTATTAATCAATGGCTTCAAGTGCCGGACATATACTCAGCCTACCACCTCGACAGAATGACTCTAGGGAAAGGTGGTATTAACAGAGAGTTATACAACACTCAGAAAGCCCATAGCCTTATAGGCCCAGCATCGAACACCATCCACATCTGGCACACAGTGAACAGACACTTGGGTTGGACTGACACACTTACGAAACACACACCCTTGTGCGACACAAGCAAATTAGGCACACTAGTCAATAGTAAAGGGTTTCAGAAGTGGGATCTGATCGGCATCTCCCGGCTGGGGAATCTTTGGCATAATGGGCAGGTTGTCAGTTTCACCCATCTGCAGGAACAGTATTCAATGGCTCCTGGCGAACGGTTCAGATATTTGCAAATTAAACATGCGATTGAAACAGCCCTCCCCCAGATGAGAAACTTCCGGTGTCCTCCCCCTTAGAAGACTGACTACTCACCGACTATCTCCATAAAAACGCGACTTCACTGACATAAAAAAAATCATTAACAACCGACAGGACCCACTCACCCGACTCAGGGAACTTTGGCAGTCCGAAGTGGGAAACATGGACAACCCTGACTGGCGCGAGGCGCTAGCCTCGCCCAAAGAGGTGGCAATCGCCTCTAGGCTGTGTCCGGTGCAGTTCAAAATAATACACAGGACCTATTACACAAGAACAGTATTACATAAGATGGGAAGGGCCCCTGACCCAAGTTGTCTGCATCTCTGCGGGGACACAGCTACCTATTATCACACCTTATGGGAATGCCCCAAACTAGTGCCATACTGGGAAGAAGTGGTAGGCACAATAGCAGACGTCACCGAGAAACAGGTCCCGCTTGAGCCTCAGTGCTGCATTCTTAATGTCTGGGGGCCGACGGATCTTACACACGCTGAACGCCTATGGGCCACGACTGGCATGACGATAGCTAAACGGAACATAGTGCAAAAGTGGGGTGTAGGAACGGTAGCAACAATATTACAGTGGTGTAGGGATATGGATATGGTCATGGTGGCGGAGAAGGCCACGTTCATAAATAGGAAATGCCCTTGCAAATGGGCTAGGGTGTGGGGAAAGTGGAACGTGCACAGAGGAAACATCTGCTCGCCCCCAGAAGAGGATAGCGATTCGGGTGAAAATATGTAAGGTTGGGAATTAATCATGTTTCAAGCAGGAATGTTTAACAAGTGAATGTATGGAAATGACATTACGATTATACAATAACAAATGCAGATCTGTATTGTTGTATTGAATTTGAATAAAAGTTAAAAAAAATTATTAAAAAAAATAAACCAATGCAATCTTCACAAAGGTCTCAGGCTGTACAAAGCACATGCACACACCGTCGCTGAGACTCACTTGGACTCCAATGCACACAATCACAGGACAATCCTCACGAAGGGCTCAGGCTGCAAAAACCACACACACACAGCGTTGCGGAGACTCTCCTGGAAACTTTTATGTTCAGAGTTTCCGCAACAGGGAGCCAGCACAGCTCGGACCCTTGAGGATAAGTTACTTTCGGACACATCAAAGTCCGTTCAAGCAGGGGAACACAGCAAAGTCCCTTTAGCCTCTCCTTGGTTAAAACAGCAAACTGCAGGCCAGCCCAAGAACACACAGCAAGGGTCAGTCCTTTCCTACAGTCTCTTCAGTTGTTTCTTCCTTGGCAAAGGCTCCTCTTGACCACGAATTAGCTTCAGGCTTGTTCTAACTTGATCAATCCATTTATCTCCAAAGTTCAGGAGCTTCAGCTCTCATAGTTATACCACTAAATGTCTTTGAAATCTTTTTGTTCAGGGGGGCACTGACCCCTGTTCAAACCAGTTCTGGGTGCCTCCCTGAACAGTGACACCTTCTTCCTTTGATTAGTGGGGGTCTGGATTCCCAATCACTCAGCAGGAGATGGGACTATTGTTTTATGGCAGCAACCCAGACCTCTTCACCTCTAGGGGCTACCCCTACCCCTACACCCCAGATGCAGGGCAGCCTGTTGCTGTCTTACCTACGCCCCTGGGTCAAGACATTCCCCAGATCCTATCACTTCCAAATCCAGACAGTCAATCCACAACCAGGCAGAGACACACAGAAATGTTAGAGCACAAAAACACAGCCACTTCTACAAGAGTGACTACTAAACACAATGCAAAAACCACTTTCATAAAAAGATGTGTTATAACATTGTGAGTTCAGGCATACTAAACTTCACCTCTCCATCTTAAGCCTTTGAGAAGATAGGCTGGAAAATGTATTACACAGCCTCCCCAGTCTATCCTATGGGCAAGATGGCCTTTCCACAGTAAAAAAACGAAAGGGAGATTATTTCACTGTCAGAACATGGTACACACCTTAGTACATGTCCTACCTTTCACATGCACTGCACCCTGCCCAGGGGGTACCTTAGACCTACCGTAGGGGTGGCTGATGCGCACAGAAAGGGAAGGGTAAGGTCTGGCATGTGGGTGCACTTGTCAAAACAACATGGCAGTTTAACAAACTGTGCGCAGGCACTGCAGTGGCAGGCCTGAGTTCCCTCTTTATGGATACTTGTGTGGGTGGCACAATTAGTGCTGCAGGCCCACTAGTAGCATTTGCATTACCAGCCCTGGCACACATAGTGCACTTTACTAGGGACTTTACTAGTAAGGCAAATATACCAATCATGGACAACCAATTACTATTACACTTTAAACAGGGATTACTTGCACTTTGACACTGATCAGCAGTGGCAAAGAGCCCAAAGCATCTAAGTTGGCAACACTAGGTCAGAAAAAAGGTCTAGGGGGAAAGCAAAAAGTTTAGGGAACTTTAGCCAAAAAGGGTCAAGTCCAACAAATACGTACACTGATTCGGCCCTACAGGCGTAGTATTCCTGCTAGTACGTGGAAGCAAGGAGGCTTCCTCTCCTGATCCCATACTTTAATTTGATCCCAGGTACCACCCAATTCTGCAACATGATCCTGTGTGTGCACTGGTCTCCAAATATCAACTAGAACCAGCAAACCAAAAAACATTTCAATATCCGCAAGGGTCATTACTGTTGAAGAGGCTGCTTCAGTCAATTCTTTTAATATGCAGTAGGATTTTTTCAAGGGTCCGGTAACTTAAGGGACAAAACCTCACTCCTTTTCCATGGAGTATAAACCCACTGTTCTTGGAAAAGGGGTGCCTCACCTGGTCTGATAACAGTATTATGCTGATCCCTTAACTCTGGTATCTTGAGGTGATATATAGGGTGAACCTCCAGCATCGGAAACAGAGATACCGAGGTGGGGCTTTCTCAAGCAGTCTACCCCGATAAGCAACCAACGTCGCAGCATTACCAAACACTTGACCAGGCGCCATATCAGTAACATGTACATGATCCTTAATATCATATAGAATTTGCGGTGCTGCATCGTTGAAACACTGCTCCCAAAGACTGATCAAAGGAGCCGACATATGCTTAAAGGCATGCTGTTGTACAAAAGGCTCATAATCTTTCATCGCATTCCACACATCTTCCACACCACCAATGGGGTTTTGGGGCACTGCGCAGCCTGATTATCCACTACCTTTTTCTCTGCATTTCCCATCTCCGATCGCACATACGGAAAAATTCACACCTTGAACTTCACCCAGTCTCTATCCTCAAATCCACATACTGGCGTCCCACTACTCTGTTTTGTTGGGGAAAGGAAGAACACAGTAGGAGTGACAACAGAGGTAGTAGGCACTAACGTCGCTGCTGACTGTGTCGCGGGTGTAAGAGCTGGCGAAAGAGATGCAAAAGTAATAGGTGTTGCAGGAGTACTAACAGACATAGTTGCCATAGACAGCGAGGACAAAGAAAGGACAGGAGGTGCCATGGCCAAGAAAGTCCGATCAACAGTAACAGAAACAGAAACAGCAGAGACAGAAGAACCAGGTAGCTGGGCCTGCAAGGGAAGAGCGGAATATACCCTCTGTGTGGCATATGGGGGTGGGGGTCGAGTATCAACAATTGTTCCACAAACAAATCATTTTCTTATTGGGTCACATAAGATTTATCAATATTCAATCGAAACCTCCTATCTTCACGTTCAATTCCTATCTCTTTATTCTCTCTATCATGTGCTACAGCCTTCTGAGTCAATGTTCGCATTCTCCTCTTCCGGGCCTCTTTCTCAGCTTTCATTCGCCTCTGTTTAGCCTCCTTTTGCCACGTTTGAAGAGAATCAAACATAGACTGTCTACTTCTTTTTGCAAACAACTTAACCTGTAAAAACACAATTTTTTGTTCATCAAAAGTGCCTATCAACAGCCACTGCAACTCTGCATTGTATCTTTTATATTTGTGCCATAGCCTACAAAACATAATAGGGCCAAGGCCATGCTTCACATACCTATCAAAGTTCAGAGTGCCTTCTGGAGGCGCTGGCTAACTTTCTTCCAATTGAGCATCTGCAGAGCAACAACGACAACAAGAAACCAAAAACCTACTAAATTCAGGCATTTCCAAAGTGGGCCAAATTCGTTATGTTGCCTGGCAAAGTGTCCACAAACACTTTGTACCAAAATCGGTCCTCAGACCGTGCCAAATACAAACCATAATGGTACCATATCCACAAAGAACCAAAACAAACTCACCTGGTACACACAGGTCAAAAAAATGTTTTCTCCACTGCCGACTCGTCAGACCACACGGTCAGTTCCAAGGGTTTTGCCGTTCAGGACCCCAGTCGGGATGACCGCTGGGCGAGGCCCATCTGGCAGGACAGAAGGGGCAGCTGCAAGTTCAGGAACTCTCTCGTGCAGAGATTCCTGGTCCGTCCGTCCAACCAGACGGCGGCCTCGACCTCCCCACCCGTCCTCAGGAGGGGATGTGCCACTCGCCCAATGGGGTCCCTCTTCAGGCGCCAACTGAAGGAAGTGACCCGATTAGGGCCACCCGGGTCACTTGTGACCACCTCAGCCTTCCATAACAAATGAAGAGTCGGTCAGACAGTACAGAATACAAACCAAGTATATGTTTATTGAGATACACTTGAGCCGAGCCCCGGCTGCTCAATCGCTTAGGGGTGCTGCAGAGAGGACCGACATCAGAAAACATGGTGATGCATTATGTACGATTCAGAACCAATGAAGACACGCCCAGACTGGAAATTTCCAGATGGAGGCAGCTACACAAAGGAGGTACAGAAGGAAACGTTTTGATCCTGAGACCGGGCACACACTAGCTCTGTGCCAAGGTCGTTCTGCCTTTACCCATCGCTGGACTAGCGGGAGCAGGCCTCTATCTAGTGGGAAAGGTATGTGCTAATTAGAACAGTGTATTCTTTAGTACAGCAAGGCCTAACCTTGGAGGAATGAAACGTTCCACAGCCTCCTTCGTGAGGAGACAATAAGCAGCTAATGGCATGATTGAAAATGGCGGCTAAACATAAAATGGTGCAGCGAATGCTAACTTATATAAAACAATTGCACAAACAGAATAGCAAAAACATGTTCATTTAATCAGAACCTTGCATTTGGGACAATGCAGTTACAGGATGGCTTGGTGCATATGAGTGATGAAATCTGAAGAGTGTAAGTTTGTTGCTGTTTATAAATCATGGGCTCTTGTTCTTGATTGATAACAGTCTCTTCTCCGAATAAACACTCTGCAGTTAAGGGTACTTATTGTGGCCCCTAGATAGGACAGGCTTTATGCTGGGGATGCTATTTATGATTAATCTGGAGAACTGGTTTGTTCAGCAGGGAAACAGTCTTGAAAGTGAAATATATATGATCATAAAAAAATGTTTGGTGGGGGAACAAGTTATAGTTAGATAAGTAAACTGTAACTGATGGCCAAGGTATGCCTTTTTTGTGATACTAAAAACTTTGGCACTGTTTAAGGAATCTTCACAAACTTTCAAAAAAAGTGCACTTTTTTGACTAGCGTGTGCATGGAATGTGTGAAAGCGCTAGCTAGCTGGGAGCAGACTCGTGATCTGTTTACCTGACACAGATCAATAGATTGTACCAGCCCGGAGGGAGCAGCATATATAGCGTGCTACCTTCCGGTGGAAGCAATATTGTGTTTGCTCCATTTGGTGGGAGTCTTAAAAATGCTCCTGTCAGAAGTTTGGATGATGTCATCAGTGATGTCATTTAAGATATCATCAGTGTTGTCATACAAGATGTCATGTGTGATGTAATACATAAGGTACTAAACAGTGCACGGCGGGGAGTGCAAGTAATAGTAAGCTCTGCTAACTAAAACTGATGAATTTCCAGATTGTACCCGCCCAGAGGTAGCAGCATAAATAGTATGCTCCCTCCAGGCGTAAGCAATATTGGGTTTGTTCCTGTTTGGGGGGGGGGGGGGGGGGGGAGTTTTAAAAATGCTCCCGCCAGAAGTTTGGATGATGCCATCAGTGATGTAATTTGAGATGTCATCAGTACTGTTGTATAGCATGTCATGAGTGATGTAATATGTGAGGTACTTAGCAGTGCATGGCGGGGACCTAAGGAGCAGTGAATGAGGGCATACTGATAGATCTGTGTAGCTAATGATCGCTGATTCTGGGCCTGGCTAGCGGGGGTGATGTGGGCACTGAAGACCCCCTGGGGCCTTGGACAAAGAGTGGTGGAAGGCCTGTCGATTGAGCAGGCCCAAGACCTGGCCAGAAAGCGAGGTGCAGAGCAGACACAGGCCAGAGGGGCACTGAGGGGCGAGAAGCCGTGGGTCCAGAGGAAGTAGGAGGGATTAGTCAGGTCACTGGGCCCAACCCCGAAAGACGGCGGGTCGCCCAAGAATTGAGTTAAAACACGGAGGGGAGAAGAACCCTGGAAGCTTCAGAAAGCAGCACGCATAGTGATGGTAAAGCTCTAGGGGCTCGGAGAGCCCCAGAAATACAAAATGTATAATTATGCAGTCCCGAATGCCTCCCTGACAGTAAGGGGGAAGCGCGACTGAGCCCTCCCTCTGGTCAATAATGGCAGCAATAAAAGATGTGAAATGCACCCCAGAACCCAAGACAGGCACTGACACTATTGAAGTTAACTTGATCAGAGAGGACCTACAGAAGGTCAGTGAGAAAGTCACAATGGTGGAGACTAAAACAGCCCAACTTCAATCCACGACGAAATGCCTCAAATCGCAAGTACAATCCTTGACACAGCAGACCACGTCTATGGCAACAAAACTTGAAGGCAAGGAATGAAGGGTGAGAAGGAACAATATATCAGAGTGGTGGGGGTCCCAGAGGGAGCAGAGGGCCCCATCGTAGATCTCTTTTTTGAGGACTTTATATTGAAAACCATGCGGTCCAAATGTCTGTCCAAATTCTTCTCGATTGGATGGCACATCAGGCCCTGGTGCCCCCACCCAAACCCGGGGCTCCCCACACATGATAATTTCATGATTTTCAACTATCGTGACAGAGATGTAATCCTCCAAGCTGCCAGAGTGAGGGGAGATATCCACTTTGAAAATACCCTGGTTCACTTCTTTCCTGACTTCATGCTCCAGGTCCAATGTCAATGGAGGAGCTTTTAGACAGTTAAAAGAGAACTCAGTGAGTGTGATATCAAATACATGATGCTCTTCCCAGCAAAGCTTTATGTAATTGCGGAAGACAAGACATGGCACTTGACATTTCTGGAGAAAGCCTGGAAATGGCTAGAGAGTTGGTGCACAGCTGGTCAGAGTGCTGGCAAGAGACTCTGTCGCAGCCACGGAGAACCAGAACGATACGGTTACTTAAGCCGAAGGGTAGGCATGCCATGAAGGTAAGAACAACAGGGGCAGTAGGGTGGGCACAGAGAGGGTGTGTTGGTCCGGGCTTGAATTGGACTGGAAGATACAAGGAGGTCGACCTGTAAGCAAAGACTCCTGATACACCTCCTCGGACATTACAGAACTAAAGGTAACTTGGGGATGTCAGACTGTCATTATTTGCACAGGGGTCGATACTATGTATCCCTAGTCTACTGATTATCTCTGTGGTGCTAAGGCACCCCCTCATATCATGTTTTGCATGTTATTGTTTGGGTGACAGACATTCTGCAGGTGGGGAAGTGGGGGAGTGCTAGACCTCTCTAGCAGGTTTGCAGGGTGGGGGCAGGGGGTCACAATTGGGGAAAGTTGGGTAGTTACTGCAGTATCATGAGCAGAAGAGTAGGTGCTCAGCAGGAGTGCGGGGGAGCCACCATCTTACAGTGGAGATGCTAAGAAGGGAGAAAATTGTTCTTTGTCTACATAAGGTAGACCCGAAGGGGGGAAGAGACCCGAAGTGGGGAAGAGGCTTTTGTTTTAGATATGCCTGAAACCCATGAGCAGTTGATAAAAGTATGGTCCTGGAATGTCAATGGCCTTAATGGTAGGGTAAAGCGAACAGTGGTCTTGCAATTCAATAAGAGGCATACTCCGGATGTTATCCTTTTTCAGGAAACTCACCTACAGGGCAATAAGTGTAAGGCACTGGATAAATTTGGGTACACATGGATTGCACATGCTGGCGGAGTGGGAGTACTGTGTAGGAGGACACTGCCTTTCACCCAAATGAGAACATGAAGTGAACCGCTGGGTCGATTTGTGTGGCGGTGAGTGGCCAATGGGAGGGCAGACTCTTAACTTTTACTCAGTATATGTCCCGCCCAGGTTGCAGGCCTCCACCTTTGATCTGCTGGAGCCGATGCTGCTGGAGCTTCTGTAAGGTCGATTGATCCTAGGAAGGGACATGAACCATGTTGTCATGGGGGAGCGGCCTTGGGGAGGAAGTAGGGTCAATTGGCCATGGGTTTGGGTGACATTTGGTGCCATCAACACCCTGACCTCAGACACACACACACACACATGTTGGCAGCCCATGGGGTCTTCACCTGGCTAGACTACTTGGAAACGCAGACCCACCACTTAGGTGGTTTTAAGAGGGCCATACACATAGTGCGGGGGTATGCGACCATTCCCCATTTGAGGTATTATTAGACGGTCTGACGAGAGACTACGTTTTACCCCCGAAGATTGACTCATGGTATCTCAAAGACAATAAATTTAGGGCCAGCATGAGAGAAAAACCTTGGGTCTGTGAGCTCGTCGGTGACACTCTGGGAGACATTCAAAATGGTAATCAGGGGACACGCCCAAACTTAGATTGATGCAATCAAAAAGGAGAAAAGGTCACAGTGCCTCACTCTAGAGAGAGATCTCAGGCTGGAGGCACGCATCGCCGCTGAGGGGCGGTGTCTTTGGCATTGGGTCATCAGTTGAGACTGCGCCAGCGAGAGTAGTGGGAGTTGATGGAGGATAGCGCCAGGGCACAAGCTCTGGCCACCGAACATCGCCTATATGAGGTGGGTGACAAGGCTAGAAAATTATTGGCATGGCAGGATAGGAGAGAAGTGGGTGCTAGGTCGGTCCCAGAGATAGTCGATGGTGCAAGAGTGAGTCACATGACCAGCAATGTGATTGCCGAGGTGTTTTAAGCTTATTACGAGGGGCAGTATACATACACATCCGAGATGTCTGTGTCGGACTGTGTGGGTTTTTTAAGAGACATAACCTTACCACACTTGCCCACAGGCGATCTAGAAATGTTGGAGGGAGATCTAACGGTGGAGGAGAGAAGTACGGTGGCATGGGCACTACAGTCTGGGAAGGCGGTAGGTCGGAATAGAGAAATGGCGTGCCGGAGGAATTATGTATGTATGTTAGATAACACTTTGGAGCACCTCTTTCATATGCTCCAGGGGGCCAGAACAGAAGGTGCCCTATCTAGGAACCGTAATCCCCAAGGAGTGTAGGCCGCCAGCGGACTGTGGGTCAAATAAGCCAATTTCTCTACTTAATTGGAGGTTAAAGTCTTGGCTAAGGCCTTATCCATATGATTGCGTACAGTTATTACCTCGCTCATTTATCCAAACCAATCCAGATTTATGCCCCATAGAGGGAATAGGCTAAATCTATGGAGGCTGTTTGGGATCTTACATTTCACTGAGTCCAATTTCACTGACCCGGTGACCCTCCTGTCCTTGGATGCCAGGATGGCGTTTGATAGTTTGGAATGGTGTTACCTCTTAGCTGTCTTGCGTCATTTGGGCTTAGGTATAAATTCATCAGATGGGTTAAACTTTTACAGAAGCAACCGCTGACACGGATGCGGGTCAATGCCACGGTGTTCGGAGTGTTCCCTCTTCAGAAGGGGACGCAGCAGGGGTCCCTTTTATCCCCTATGTTATTTGCTTTGGCCCTGGAGCCCTTGGCAGCATGGATACGACAAGACCCCCTGATATGGGGTATCCAGATGGGGGCAGAGTGGGAAGAGCGCATCTCCTTGTATGCGGATGATATTCTGCTCTACGTTACGAGACCGAGGCAGTCCACTAATTTTGTAGCTCTTCCGCATATTTGGAGACCATTCAGTTTATCGCATAAACTGGGAAAAATCCCTGTTATGCCCGCTGGAAGGGGGTACTCACTGCTTAACGTCCAGGTGCAAGGTTCCTGTGGTGATGGATGGCTTTAATTTCCTGGGGGTTTACGTAAAAAGGAGGGCTCCGATTTTGTACGAGCAGAACCTGTCGGTCCACCTAGACAGGTTGACTAGGGGTGTCCAGTGTTGGCTGTCGCTGACGCTCTCATTGATGGGCTGTGCGACATTTAAGATGATGGCGCTGCTGCGTCTTTTATACATTTTGTAAAAACACAACTTATTCCGTTCTGCTGGCCTTCTTTCGACGTGTCTATGCCGAGATGCAGTCCCTGCTGTGGAGTGTGGATGCTTCTCGTATAGCTCTGCACAAATTGCAGAGAGGAGTCTATGAGGGGGTACTGGCGATCCCGGATAGTAAGAAATATTACTGGGCTGCTCAGCTGGTTACGGTGAATGGTTGGGTGTTTAGGGACCGGGCATAACCGACATACCGAGTGGTCTGAATGGCGATGGGAGCCAGGGGATATCTCCCCTTATTGTACGTCAGAAAAAAGGAAAGAGGTAACCTGGTCCACACACAAATGGTAGTAAAGGAGTGGCGAGCAGCAACGAAACATCTAGGCTGGGAGGGCAGATTAAAAGAGATGACACCGCTCAGGGACAGTGATATGCTCTGCGGTGTGGGGAAGCTGCTGCATTTTGATAAAAGGAAACTGATTGGCCTCAAGAGATTGGGTGATGTGTGGAGGGGACAGGCTTTTATCACATTCACCGTTGTGCGGCAGGAATATGACCTGGGGGAAGGAGAATGGCTGCGATACTTGTAGCTGGGTCACGCACTGCAGGGTCATAATTGTGAGGGGGAAGAGCTAGTGGAGGTGTCCCCGCTGGAAGATCCGTTGTTGACGGATCCTCTGACGGAGAAGGCAATATCGCTAATCTACAGAAATGTAATGACCAACTCCCCGGACCAGCAGGGAACGCTGAAGGTCAGCCCACTAGAGGATAAAGACTGAGCAGAAGCTCTACAAGGCCTGAGAGAAATGTCAATACACTGCCACTTCCGGCTGATTCAGCTAAAAATCTTCAAACTAATATACTATTCTAGATTATTGCTACATAGTTTGGGACACGTTGACAATACTCTGTACCGCTTCCACCAATGTAGAAGGCTGGCTTAGTATATGGTGCACACTACACTAATCCAGACAACCCTTATGGTGATTTTAGTGGTCTTAGACAACAAGAGAAAGCTCTCTAAGTGCTAACTGTGGAGAGCAGACTTCAGGCTTAGTCCAGGAGGAGTGTAAAGCAGCTTTTTTAACCACTAATAATCATATAGTGTGAGTTAAGTGAAAAAGAACCACACAGTGTAGTTATAAAAATATGCATTTATTATAAACACTTACTAACACATTGGATCCGGAGATATAATCGCAATACACACAATACTTCAACAGTAGAACAGGTAAGTAGCACAAATACACAGTGGTCTCCAGGGGGAGACCGAGTCATATACTAATAAAGTGGAATGCGAACTGCGACCTAAGTCAGAATTGGACCCAGAAGCCTAAGAAGAGCCGGGGACCCAAGGAAACACCCACGGTGTGTACCCAGGTACCCCACGGAGGCCGTGTGAAGAGTAGAAACACGACCACGTATTCAATACAAGTCAATAGGGAGGTCGCTGTTGCAATTTTCAAGAAGGACCCTTCCTTGAGGATCCTGAAGAAACCCAGTGGAAGATGGAAGGTTGGAGAGCCACCCCACCCATGGATACCCCAGGATACCTACACCATGGAAGCCAGGTGCATAGGTGCGAAGTGACGTGGAAACCGCCGTAGACAACAATGAACGACTTCAGTGAAGATGCCGCTGGCGAAGAAGATGAAAGAGTCCGGAGGAATCCAAGGGTGGATTTTTGAAGAGGAGTACTTGCAAGCAGAGGGGACAGAGTCTATGCCACTCTGGAGTGACCAGGAGGCATGAAAGACCAATGACCACCGATGAACGAAGATGCAGGAGAGTTGACGGAGACCTTGTCGCTGCAGCTGTGAGGACCAGGCGATGCTGTGGAAAACCAGGAGCCCTTTAGAAGCTGTTCCACGTCTGAAGTCGAGAGCCAGGGGCTCGGTGTCGGGCGGGAGCACGAACAAGCCTTGGCAGCAGCAACAGACAAGGAAAACAAAGAAGGTGCAGTGTCAGGACCAGCAAGGTCCAAGGGACTCACCAAGTGCAGGAGATTCAGAGCAGACCCTGAGCAAGCAGGGGAGCCCACGGAACCAAAGAAGACCCTCAAGAGGACCGACAGGCCAGAGGCACAGGAGTCGCAAGAGGACCTTGAGCAGCTCACCAAGAATGCAGGCCCACGGTGCAGAGGATGTGGTGAGGATGAAGATCTTGGTAGGAGGCGATGTTGGAGGCTGGAGCTTCTTTGAGTCCGAAGATCTCTGGAGAAGAGAGTCAAAAAGCCTTGGCAATGGCACGTCGACGCAGTGCACAGGGGTACTGCTCCAGCGGTTAGGATGAGGGATACTGGTTTCAAACTTCCTGAGAAGACAGTGCAGGCCTCGAGGGAGTTCCAGAACCACTTTCTGTGTTGCTGAGCCTTTCGAAGTCCATAGGACATCAGGAGCAGCAGATTGGGCAGCTTAGTTGCGATGCATGCGGATGCAGGGGAGTGACTCCTTCACTCCAAGGGAGATTCCTTCGGATGTCTTTGATGCCAACAGGCTTGGAGAAGAACCTGGATGGAGCACAGGCACAGACGATGCAGAAGACTGGCAAGTCGACGAGACCAGGAGCAGCAGGAGTCTTCCACATGCAGTTTCGGATCCCAAAGCGAAGTCCAACGAAGTCCAACGTGCCCCGATGGTTGAAGATGAAGTGGTTTTGGATCGGAATCTTGTCCCACGACGAATCTGAACAGCCACCCACAGGTGAGCCCATAAGTACCCAAAGAAAGGGGTTGGGATGATTCAGGGGTCCCTCCCTGAGAAAAGGCTGGACAGAGGGGAGGATACTCCCATGTCCTTTGTCCAATTTCGTCCAGTCTCCCTGAACCGGTTCCAACTGGAGTATGCAAGACGGGCACCAAATGTGCCCTTCAAAGCAGTATGGTGGTGCTGGCAAGCGCCCCACTTCAGCCCAATACACCAAGTCCTGTCTGGGAGTTGGTCACACCTCCCTACGTCAGGAAACCTATTGTCCTACCTTCCCCTGCTTGAGCCTGGCTCAGCAGCAGGAAGGCAGAATCATGTCTGTGGTCAGCAGCAGCACTAGCTTGCTGTTAGACCCCGAAAGGCTGGTACCGGAAATACAGGGGGGCTCCCCACATGAGATCCTACATCCAACACTGGAATGGGTGTTGGGGTAGGATTCCAACATGTTTGATACCAAACATGACTGGTTTCGGTGCAGCAAAAATATGGTTAGACATCTCGTAATTGACTTGATGTCCAATATATGTATAAAATGGTTGACTGCACTTACAAAGCTGGGAGAATCGACTCCTAGGTTTGAGGGGCTGTCCTGCTCATACAGGGAACCCTCACACCTCTAACCAAGCCCCTGCCTTCAGGATTGAAAGGCCTACCTTAGGGATGACTTATAGATTTTAAGTGCAGTGACCTCAGATATAAGGAAACTTATATCTGTGGTGAGTGGTGTTGGCGCCAGCTAACATAGGCTGCAATTACAGGCATGTAGTCGCAGTTTGAGTTGTCTCTTATGGGGGGGGGGGGGGCATAATACATGCTGCAGCCCATGGAGAACCTTGTAGTACCTAAGCCCTGGGTACCTTAGTACCATAGACGAGGGACTTAGAAGGGTACACTAGTAGCCAAATAGGAGGATACCAAAGTACTAACCATAGTCCAATTTAGGGAGAGAGCACAGTGACTGGGGTCCTGATTAGCAGGATCCTAGTCAGAAAAACAGAGTGACCATTAAAGCAGATTCACTTTCCTACATCTGTGTCAAAGGGGTTGTGGGCTGGAAGGGACCTTCTATCATCTATTGTTGGAATGTCCGGTGATTCAGGACTACTGGCTCAAAAAATTGGGAGGATAATGTCAGAGGTGGTGAGGTTTGGTTTGGGATATGATCTGCTCACCATTTTAATCTAAAAGCCTCTGAAGAAGAAATGCTTTGAAACGCGTAAGGCACGATGATATAACTGCTATAATGTTTCTTGCTTGATGCGTGCTGTCCGTACCTTTCAATAAAGGTTTAAAGGTTGAACCTTCCGCAGCTGCCTGAGTGCGTCCTTTTTTTCTAATTTTTTTCTTTTTTTTAAATTCTTTTTATTTCACACTGCTCAGCTAACCATACATAAAGGACACAAACATAGTGGATCATCACTCCGTGAATCCCAAGTATAGTGGTCAGTTCAAGTATTGCAATCTTCTTATATCTGAATAGCCTGTCCTATAAACCCCGGTAGACCTGCCAATCCCCTATATCCTTTCCCATTTCCGTGGATATCCCCTTCTTAGATATATTGTGTGTTCAGCTTGCCAACACCAGTCTAAATCTGCCTCCCAGTCTTCCACCCTCGGCGGAGAAGTTACTCCCCAGTACTGCGCTATTTTACGCTTTATCATCGCGGCCAGTGCCAACCACAGCCTCTTATATCTAGGCCAAGTCTCATCTCCAGGGACCAGCAGCAAGTACCATATCCCAAACCAAACCTCACCACCTCTGACGTTATCCTCCCAATTTTTTGAGCCAGTAGTCCTGAATCACCGGACATTCCAACAATAGATGATAGAAGGTCCCTAATTGTGTGGCAACCTTAGAGCGTTTTATATATATATATATTCACTGAAAAAACCATAGGTTTCACACATGTTATAGTTAGTGGAAATTTTACTGATAAAAAACCAATGAAATTGCCCCGTTATAGTTAGCGCAGGCAACTATAACTCACGCGACCGCAATCCTCTGCTGATGCTAATACTGTATTTAGACACTTATTTGCCCATGTCTTCTTCCATACATTTTTAGCTATACATATATTACAAATATTTTTTTTTCATAAAGACACATATGTCATCAGCAGAGGATTGCGGTCGCGTGAGTTATAGTTGCCTGCGCTAACTATAACGGGGCAATTTCATTGGTTTTTTATCAGTAAAATTTCCACTAACTATAACATGTGTGAAACCTATGGTTTTTTCAGTGAATTTGCAAGGTTTTTTAAATGCTAATTCCTAACTATAACGTGTGTGAAACCTATGGTTTTTTCAGTGAATTAGTACGGTTTTTTAAATGCTAAGTTTTTTTCCCTTATAATAAGCCCTGTACATTTGGTGGCCTACGGCCACCAAAAGCACAGGGGGTGGGGTAAGTGTGGATAGTGTTTTTTTCCATTGTAATAAGCCCAGCACATTTGGTGGCCTTCGGCCACCAAAAGCACAGGGGGTGGGGTAAGTGTGGATAGTGTTTTTTTTATTTTTATTTTTTTACCGTACGCTTACCGTAAGCGTACGGTAGGCGTACCCCGCGAAATTGCCGAAAAAAAAATAAAACCGTTTTTGCACTTGGGGGATGTTTGGGGACTCCCTCAACATGACTATGTGGGAGGGAGTTGTCAAAACAGCCCCTTTACATGTTTTTGGGCTTCCGATTTTAAAAATCTCTCTCAGTGCGAGAGACAAAATGGCGGCCGCCGCTTCCTGGTTTCGGCCGATTCGAATGTTTACTAAGATCTAAGAGCCAATCAGAATCGCGCTCGCGCACGCCACCGTACGCTTACCGTAAGCGTACGGTAAGCGTACCGTAAGCTGGCTCAGATATATATATTGATTTAAAGGCTATTTTCTCAGAATCTACTGAACAGATTTACACCAAACCTACAAAAGGCACTTCCTTGACCTAGGGACTACCTCTCTGCCAAATTTTGAGTAATTCTGTTCAGCCATTCGGGCTGTAGCTCGTTCTAAAGGTCCTATGGAAAAATGCATGGGAAAAACGCGTTTTGGGACCCCCCTTTTATCTCAGCCCCCGCTTGACGAATCCCCCCGAGACTTTCAGGGTAGGAGCGGAGCGTAGCGCCCCACCTATTTTGAGAAATTCGCGAGGATTCGTCGACCGGCGCCAAAGTTATTCAAAATAGAATGTTGAGGTTTTCCTATGGAAACGTGGTCCTAACTATAACTACCTACTGGCTATCGCCAGTAGGTAATATATATATATATATATATATATATATATATATATATATATCAGGAGGTGTGAGCTTGGATTTTTCGGTTGGAAGATTGCACCGCCGCTTTATCATGTGCGGGTCCTGGGAGGTCTTGAATTCCGGCCTCTCGTTGGTAAACATCCAGCGAGGTAGAATTGATTTAGGCAAACTCAGGAGATGTTTATTTTAGCATGACTGTCAATGTACTTACCTACTTAGGAGAAATATGAAGCTGACGTGCCTCAAAGAACATCAGGTCCCAGCATGCATTTTGATTTGAATGGGTTCACTCGACGCTCATGAAAGGGCATTATGGATATTGTGCAAAATTTGGACCAATGTTTGAGGCACGCTTGTACTGGCAGCTGCGTGGCCTATGAAAAAGAACTTTATTAGTTCGAAACGCGTCGGCCAATCATCATTGTTTTTACCTGATTTTGCCCTGCACTAACCAATAAAATGTTAAGCTGGATGTGAGTGCATCTTCGTCTCCCTGACCAGGAGGTGTGGGGATGGATGGATGGATGGATATGTATGTATGTATGTATGTATGTATGTATGTATATATATATGTATGTATATATATATATATATATATATATATATATATATATATATATATACACACACACATATATATATATATCTCACACACACAAGGCATCACAAAATACTAAAATGAATTGACTAATAACAAGCTTAAAGCAGTCCTTGATCAAGGCTGGAGATGGCCTAATGCTGCGGAGGACAAAATCGCACTATATGCGGACAATGTCCTGCTTTTCTTAGTTGAACCAGCCCAATCCGGCCCCCGCTGCCTTTGGGCCCTGCACCTCTTCGGGCAAGTTTCCGACTTGAAGCTGAATTCCAACATGTCCGTCTTAGTCCCTCTTCACCTGTCGCGAGACTCTTTTGATTGGCAATCTACGATCCCCATCAGAAGACAGTCCTCCAAATACCTGGTTATCTGGGTGGCTCTGCTCCCTGACCTCGCCTGGTTGCTCAATGTCACCCCCTTGATGAGGACTGGAGAAACGCCTTGATGGCACCCAGGACAGTTACCTCCTCCGCCCGGCTCCGACTGGTCCAACTCTACTACTTACATGCTGCTTACTTAGCGCCCGGTCGTCTTTTCCGGGCGGGTCTTAAACCAAACGCCTCTTGTGCACGATGCGCTCATGATCCGGTGAACTTCTTCCATATGGTGTGGGCCTGCCCGATCATCACGCGCTACTAGGAGTCCATAGAAAAGGAGCTCGCAGAGGTCCTGGGATGGGAGGTCCCGCATAACCCCTTAAACATACTCCTGGGAATCACAGATGGCCTAGATGGCTCCCGGGATGACAAACAATTCCTCACCACAGCCATAATGGTAGCCAAATGGGACATTGCAGCTAGTTGGATAGATTTGCAACCCCCTGGTATTTCACGATGGTGCAAGGGGGTGGACTGGTGCGCTGCACAGGAGAAACCGCTGTATAAATCCAGAGGGTGTCCAGCTAAATACCGTAAGGTCTGGGGCAGATTGACTAACTATGTCTCCTTGCAAATGTATGGCTATGTAAGATTCACGGAAAGTGTAATGTACCTATCTCCCTGTACACGCTGAAGGCTCTTTCAAGGGAATGTTGCAATGTATTATATTTGTCTACTGCTGGTAGTTCTTGTTCTAAAAACAATAAAAATTGCTTATGAAAAAGAAGCAGTCCTTGAGTGTGCAAATACATTGGCGGCATTAAATATTTTACAACTGCCAAATCCACTAAGATACTGAACGTAAGGTGGCGCGCATAACTACTAGCTATGACAGCGTCTCATCACTGTACGGCCCAAAGAAGGTGGGCTTCCACCCCCCGGACCACACAAGACTTCCTAGGTGTCATGAGTAGACGAGCACCCCCTGCGGTAAGTTGTTGCGCACTACAGATGAGGACGCAACTCCTTTCACCCTAAGCACGCAGGCAGAGAGTGAGCTGTAGATCCCTCAGTAGTAGGTGCCCCCTATTGTTGCAAAAGGCACCCATCTACACATACCCATGAAGCGCCAATCACAGTCAGGGACAGGGAGTGAAGGGGCACCTGGTTGCAAAACACTGATCCTTCCTATCCCCTCATGATCAAGATACTCCCCAGCAGCTGAGTGTGATGAGGAACTGTAGGGCGTTATAAACGGGCAGTTGGAGTCAAGGGGAGTATTAAAAGGGCCCCCTAATTGTCCATTAAATGCGGATTAGTATCCCATTGATGACAATGGCTATCTGTGTATCCTGACCTCCACTGGCTGCATCTGGGGCGTCCTACCCATGCCTGCCTCCTCTCTTCTCGTGCCTTGTGTGTGCCCCCGAGTCCCAGGGGAACAGATGGAGTACAAGAGGTACAGGGCAAGATTCTGCTACTCACCACAACGAGTCCAGACCCCATTCTTTACAGAGATTTTGGGCAAAGATGTCCAGTCCAGTATGCAGGGGACAGAGCTGCTGCTTGGCTGTCCCGGGAGGGCGCATAGTGCTGTCCGCAGCACTCTCTTCCTCGTCCAGGGCCGTTTCTGCTGGTGTGTGAGGAACACAGTTGCGCTGCCCCTCCTCTCTGCTCTCTCTATCCATGTACAAGGACAGCCTGGCAGAGGCGAGGAGCAGCACTAGCAGCTCAGAGGATGCATCTCTCGTCTCAGCCTCTCCTTTCCATCAGCTCCTCAGCGGAGCAGTGAAAAACTAACACAGAGTGCTCGGAGCAGAAGCTCAACTACACTGAAGTTTCTTCCAGACGTATTTAAATAAACCTATGGGACCTGACCGATCCAGGGTCTATACTGTAAACAAACGTGGGAGACTGCACGTGTTTTTTTTTTCTCTCCATTTTTTGCAGTGGATTCGCAACTCTGACGCAATATATTAAAAAAATGCTTTTGTGCCCTGGTTTGGTTCCCCCCACCCTCTTTTCTTTTAACCATTTTTTTGGGAGTCGGCTGAGTCCAAGTATTAAGATGACTGTCAACACTTCTGATTGGCTGCCAATACTTCAACCAAGAACTCTGCACCAGATCAGGAGGATTCACAGAAGGGTTGCATACCTAGATATACTTTTTATTTTATTTTATTTTTTTATACTGAATGGATTTACACCAAATAACAAAAAGGTTTCTTTCTGGATCAAGAGCTACCTTTCTGCCAAATTGGGTGTACTTCCGTCCTGTGGTTCGGGCTGTAGAAGTGTTCTAAAGCCCTATGGGAACTAACATGGGAAATGCACTTTTGTAAACCCCACCCCCCGCTCTCAGCCCCCGCTTGATGATTCACTCCAACACTTTCCATGCACAACTAAAATCACCAGCACACTGAAGATTCGTCAAGCGGCGCCAAAGATATAAGCAAGTCAAAAACTTTTTTCCTATGAAAACTAGGTCCTAACTATAACTTCTAACTGGCGACCACTAGTAGATGATTAAACAGCTGAAACGCGTCTCTTTGTTTTGCTGCTGGGTCTGAAGTGACCTCATATCATTAAATCAGCCAATTTGTGAATCCTTGTGTGCGTGGTCCCTTTTTCCAGGTGAAGTTGGGACGTTGTCAGGATACTATGGATGTTTGCGGCGACACCTTTGCACGCAACACCAGCGAGATTTGGGCTTGCCAAGCTGATCGCAATCTTTTGGAGGTGAACGGGGTACCGTATCTGGCAAGCACCCAGGTACAAATCGGGACGAGGAATACGAGGAGGAGACTTCAGTGGAGGTCAGGATTGTGCGCGAGGAAATCCGACCGAGATTTTCAGCGTGGGATTCCTGCCTTCCGCAGTGAGTTACCTGCCATACTCAGAATGCCAAGGAAATCTTGGTGCTGGGCACTGCGCAAAACTTGTTGCAAAGCGGTGAGGATTTGTGGCTTAATTTCTGGTGGTGAGGAAGTTTACAAGCCCGGCTTATGAAGGGATTTTCTCCCCTCTTAAGGCTTAATACATGCCACACAATAATGATTTTGTTTGTGCATATTATGAGATTGTCACTTTGTGATTCCCGATACTCGAACATTTCAGGTGGACAGCAGTATGTAATGAGGGGACATACGCAAAGTGATTGGGCAGAACTGAGGGGCAATGTGCAGCCTATAATTGAGCAAATATTTACATACCCATTGGATATTGTGAGTTTTTTGGTTTAAATATCTGGTTCCGAGTAGCACGAACAGAACATGCAAATGAGTAAGGGCCATTTAGGACTTTGATTTGTATAAATTGTGTTCAGTGCTTAACAGGTTAAGCGTGCACAGATTAATCAAATGTGATTATTTATTCTTGCTCGGCAATGGGTTTGTAATAGCAGGTAGTACTATTTCTATGTCCATGATATGTGGGGGCTTTAAAAGTGGGTTTTAAGATGGCGATTCATTGATTGACATTGTCAGGATATAGAGATATATATAGATAGATAGATAAATATATTACACTTAACAATGTTAACTTTGATTACACGCAAACCAGGGCCGATATTTACAAATTTATTAGAAAATTAAAGCTTGCTAAATTCCACAGACAAAAAGCAGCCAACGGCATGTCGGAAAACATTGAAACAACTAACACGGACATAGATCAGACAGGCCTGACTGTATCGGATCTGGGCTTGTTACAAGACATGCAGGAATTGCAGATGGGAAATCCAAACATAGCCCCAAGTGGCAATGTTACAACCCACAAAGAAAGCAGACTAGAACAGAATACCACCGTTACAACTACCGCCAAACCCTTGACCCCCTTCAAAGTGAAGTCCAAATTTCCAACCATCATGTCCCGTGATTCGTTGGATATATTTAACGAACAAATTGTGGCACAGGTGAAAAGGTTGAACCATACAATAAACAGATCCAAAGTAAAAATGTCATATCAAGAAAGAAGTTACCATCAACTTATAAATAAACTGAGCAAGGACAACAAAGTGGTCATAAGAAATGAGGACAAGGGCGGAAATATAGTGCTATGGTCCTTGGAAGATTACTTAAAGGAGGCATATAATCAATTCAATTACCAAAATTGTTATAAAAAACAGTTCGATTTTGAAATACAGGCAGACACAGGAGCTATTTTTTTCTCAACTCCTAGCATGGAAAAGCTTGGGTCTAATAAGTTGGGCCGAAAACAAGTTTTTAAAGAAAGAACATCCGTTCATACCAGTCATATACTTTGTCCCTAAAATTCATAAAGACAAACAGACCACCAGGTAGACCCATTATTGCTGCATGTAATGGTCCATTGGAAAATATGTCCAGGTACATAGATTTCTTCTTACAAGAGCATGTAAAGAATTTGAAATCGTATGTACAAGACACCTGTGAGTTTTTACGAAAGATCAAAGACATGGAATGTAATTCAGAATACTTACTCATAGCCCTAGATGTGTTGTCACTCTACACATGTATTAGAAACAGGGACGGAATCAGGACTGTCGAATATTTTTCTGTTCAATAGGTCAATAAGATATGCGCAACACAACAAAATGCTTATCAACATGTTACTGTTCTGTCTGGAGAACAATCTGTTTATTTTTAATAATCAAATGTACCAGCAAACACAAGGAGTTGCCATGGGGGCCAGCTTCTCCCCCAGCTGTGCCTGTTTATTTATGGGTTGGTGGGAGGAGCTGGTCCTCATGAGGAAACACTGAACAGGTATTTTCCAAACAGATTATAACTTGGCTCAGATTCATAGACGATTTGTTTATTATATGGAGTGGAACCCAACAAAGTGCTATGGATTTTATAGAACTAAAGATAAATGTCAATCTTAAATTTACTTATACCATGAGCAAAATAGAGGGTACATTTTTAGACGTGCAAATCAAGATTGTAAACAATTGCCTAAAGACCACACTATTTAGGAAACCTTCAGCAGGTAACACACTGCTACATGCATCAAGCGTGCACCCAGCTCACCTCATCAATAGCATCCCCTGTGAGGAAATGCTTCGTATAAGGCATATATGCAGTGATGAGGTAGATGCAGACACCAAACAAGCAGAATGATGCGCAGGTTTCTTAGCAAGAGGCAACAAAACAACGGTAATTGATGCAGCCATCATTAAATCTAAGGAATTGGCAAGAGCAGAACTGCTGCAATATAGAAACAAAATCAGAAGATAAGCAAATGATGGCCGAACCAATCAGACTTATTTTAGGTTTCTCTAAACAGGAAAAACAGCTTAGAACCATCATCAGACGGAATTGGCCTATCGTGAGAGATGACCCCACAATAGGCAAACTGTTACCTAACAATCCTTCCATTGCTTTTAGAAAAACCACTAGTATGGCCAATGCATTAGTCAGAAGCAGCCCGGAGGATCAGGAAAAAACTATGTGGCTGACAGCTAGAAAGGGATTTTTCAGATGCACATCTTGCAAAGCCTGCCAACAAGGTATTAATACCACCATGCACCAAACTGCATTCAGTAGCAAGGTGCAAAACATCATACATTACCTCACGTGTAAATCTGAATTTTCAGTATATGTGCTTGAATGCAGTTGCAGATTAAAATACATAGGTAGTACAAAGTTGACAGTACATAAAAGAATCTTGCAACACATGAGGGCCATCATCAATAACGATTCTAGTTACCCAGTGGCCAGACACTTCAGGGAACACCATAGCAGCAATCAGAAAGACCTCAAATATTGTGCCATAGAGTCAATACCGGACCAAAAAAGAGGCGGGGACCGGGAAGGCAAACTTAGACGCCTAGAAACCAAATACATTTTAGAATTTGACTCGAAGCATCCAGGAGGGCTTAACAACACAGAGGATTTGCACACCTACTTATAAAAGACAATCAATAGATTCTTATAGTATTTTATAGTTTTTATGGCTTTTTATATAATTAATTGTATGAAGTTCGATGTATCTTCTTCACTATGTCCAGCAACCGTCGTGACAGCAACATTAAAATACATCATTGCATAGGTATAACCCTATAGAGATCTCTACAATCCTTGCTGTACTAGCGTATGTTCGCATACAATTTTATCTATTTGTTTTTAGGACAATTTCAGTAATGTTATGAAATTTGATCAAAATCAATTGATGTGTACAATATATATATATATATTTTCTAGGGTATCATTTAATAATATATTTTTTAAGATACTTTTATATAACATATATATGGATTTTATCCATTTTAGTTGGAGGAAATTTGAATCAAAATGGACACTTACAAGTGAGCCTAAGTGCAATAGAATAGTCCTTAAAGTATATCTCACTACTAAGTCCTAGATCTCATTTCATATACACTAAATATGCCCCACACCCCATTGCCCCATCTTTGCATCTATCAGCATATTCCATAATATACGGATTATCCAAATTTATTTGGAATACATGGATATGCTGCAGATTTATCTTAATGACCTAGCATTCGCACGTTTATTTATAAACAAAATTCTTCTTGCCATTATTGGTATAAGGAAACTGGAGAATAACGGCAACACACAGCACATAGCACTTTATTACTTTGCACTAATTCTCTTAAATGGGTATCACTATATGTTCTTTCATGTTTACAATTAGTACTTTTCAAACCTTTTTTTTTTTTTGCAAATCGACATATAGACAGGCTAGGGCAGGCTATTTGCGCATTTAGGCAATAATTTTCTATATGATGGCTTGTCCATGTCAAGATACAGATTATGGAAATATATTTAAACAATACAGGTCCCTATATGAGGATAATGTAAATATGTTTCATTTAACGATACAAAAATAATAGTATTTTACATTGTATTTATATATTTATTCGTGAGTTATAAAATGCGAATGAGATGTTTACAATAATGTAGTATATTGTCTATGTCGATTACTGCAAAGTATGCACTAGCACTTTAAATTGGGGAAACACAGTTTGAGTTGTGTCATGTGATCAAGGCCGAAAAGCGTCATGGCGGACTAACTTGGCAATAAAGAAATCATCCTGCACCTACTTGGGTCCTTGCTCGTTTGTCTAGTCTCAGCAAAGGTTGGAATATCATCTCCCCGCAAAGTAGAATAGACCAGCACTCAAGTTACTTTAAATCCTTTACAGATTTATTGGCAAAAAAAGAATAACAAACAAACGCGTTTCGGCAATCCTGCCTTTGTCAATGTCGGCGGCCCCATTGCCTCGAAGACCTTTAAACACATGATTGTGACATTGATTCGAAAATGGACAAAATGATTACTATACTTCTGTGGGCGCCATCTTGGAACATGTTATGGGACACAATGTTACACTCTCTTGAACAGAAATACTCGTTCAGATACGCAATTCATTCACTAATACACCGTGGATATAATAAAAAAATCAGAGAGTTTGAATTCAATTTAAATTAGAGCGCATCCTCTGTACAATATTTACATTTAATAAATTTGCACCCTATCGCTATGTACATATTTACATGATAATTGATATGGGGAATATTCAATTCATTATATTACACCCGCTCTATGTGATTCCTCATTACAGACCGACCTAAACACTTAATATCGCCCTCAATGGGCAAACGAACAGCTATTGTTATCATAATTGATAAACTCCATCTGTGTAGGATAGGTAATGTTATACTCCCCTTTCTTACTATTGCCATGTTCTACAGTGTTGTTATACCGCCCTGAATGGGCCTACGGTTGTTACATAGGATATTGCTCTCCCGTCAGTCCCTTCACAATGTTCTCGACTGTCCCAACGTTTATGGTGAAGCAGTTAGGTCACTAGGTGTACAGCGAGTTCCTCCCCACTATTAAGGCCTCCCGGAAATTTGCATTGGAGGTCTATAATGAACCTTGACTCTAGCCCCCTGAGTCTCCTTTCCCTGTCCCCTCCTCTGACGTCTCTGGGGACATGGTCTAGGCAGTGAAATTGCAACAGCGATCTGTCTCTCATATGGTGGCTGACAAAGTGCCGCGCCACCGGATAGTTTGTGTCATTACTGGCAATGGCCGACTGATGTTCCAGGGCCCTCATGTTCACCTGGTTAATGGTGTTCCCCATGTATCTGAGGTTGCACGGGCATGTTAGACAGTATACCACATATGTGGTAATGCATTTCATGAACTTTGTGATCTTTCTTGCTTCTTTCATCCCAGGCACCTCATATGCCGTGACCCTCTTGCTGGTGGCACATGCCCTGCACTTTCCACAGGGAAAGGAGCCCCGTAGATCGCCCAGACCTTTTTGCCTCACTGCTCCCATGTGGCTTTTTACTAGGTGATCTTTAATAGACCTCGATCTTCTGAAAGTGATGCCTGGTCTCTCCGGTAGATCTTTCCCAATAATTACATCAGATTTAACAATGCGCCAGTTCCTGTACATGATTGCCCTCACCTCACTGGCCGCATTCGAATACTGAGCAATCATTCGAAAATTGTTAGTTTCTGTATTCTTTTTACGCCTGCTTGCACCCTGTATGAGGTCAGTCCTCCTCATTGGGAGTACCTTCGAATGAGCTGCCTGTAGTGTTTTTCTTGAGTAACCCCTCACTCTAAAGCGACCCAAGCTCTGATCTGCCACTTATAAGTAGTCTTCTGGCCTGGAACTGTTCCTTTTGATCCTCAAGAGCTCCCCATAAGGGATGCTCTGGATCAGGTCGTGTGGATGACTGCTCGTTCCATGAAGGACCGAGTTTCCAGCTGTCTCTTTTCTATATAATGCTGTATGCAATCTGTTGGCACTTACAAAGACTCTTAGGTCCAAGTAGGTTACTTGTGGGGGGGCGTGGCTTGGCTGCCGAGCGGAATGGCTGCCTGAAACCGCAGCTCCGCCGATCGAGCACAGAAAGCCTTCAATTATTTGCTGAACTGGGGTGCGGGCTCGGACCTCCCCGACCGAGACGGTAGTCCAGGGTGTCCGCCCTGTGCTCTGGCTGTTCTGACCCCGTCGGAGATGCGTGGGCGGAGAGCGGCCCGCAGGAAGCACGGAGACGCGGCGGCCTACAACAATAGCGAGAGCCGGGGCCTTGCGTGTGGAGGGCCCGAAACCTGTTTGAGGGGTGAGGCAGGGGCTGTTCGATCGCCCCAGGAGACGCGCGCCCCGCCGGATGTTCACCCCCTACGGCTGAAACAGTGAAGCTGGGACAGCGGCGGCTGGTGTGGAGGAACACCGAAAATGGACTGGAGGTGCGTCTAGGGGAGAGGCCCGAGCGCTCTGCGGCGCTCTGGGAACTAGCTGGCTGCCGGTGACGGTGCGAAAGGCCTTGATGCTTGCGCTCGGCAGGCGCTGCTGGGCCCTGCTCTGGGAGAACGTGTTGCCGAACCTCATGGTCTGAGACTCTGATCTGTTCCTTTCTCTCGCCTGCCCCTGGATTGCATGCCGGTGAACAGTGGCGGGCCTGATCGGATAATTGCAGTGGCGGCCATCTTCCCTGAAGCCGTAGTTCTATGGTCGAGGGTTCCAGGGCGACGATCGGAGAGTCGTGATGTTAGGGCGTTGAACTGGGATGCGGACAGTGAACGGCTGCACTTGTGTTGGCCTGATCCGACGGCCTGCGCTGTGACTCTCCCCGCTTGGTCCGCTTCTCTTTGCTCGGTCCGTGCCCCGACACTGGGGACCCAGCCCTCTTACCCACCAACGAGGCCTAACCGCCCTGCTGCCCTCGACGAGACGCTGGTGATTGGCGACTGGCGGCGACTGGTGCAGTGTGAGGAGTTCGCGGCTCGGCCGCCCACACATACTACCGGCGCCGGGTGGCGTCCGGTGAGCGGCCATGGGCAAGCCGGACACGCGGCAGCCGAAAATCACCTTCGACAAGTCCAAGCAGAAGCCGCCGGACCCAGACCCGGACCTCCGTGAGGCTGAGTCTTCTCGAGCAGACCGGAGTGGTGCTCAGGATGTGGACATTAAGGCCATGTTTCAGGAACTGAAAACAAGTTTACATGGCATTGATGGCAAAATGGATGCGCTGGCGGCCCGCATGGACGGAATCACGTCTCGCATGGACAAACAAGAGGGAAGAGTGGAATCGCTCGAAACACGTGTGGCCGACACGGAGGAAAATCAGACCGGCCTTGCCGGCCAACTGCGGGGCATGGATAAGATCCTGACACTCATACAACAGAAAAATGAGGATTTGGAAGCGCGCTCGAGGCGCAACAACGTCCGCATCACGGGTGTGGCGGAAACGACGGACATAACCAACATGGAGCTCTTTGTTGAACAAATGTGTAAGGATCTGTTTGGGTCGGGTTTGTCTTCGATGTTCCTGGTCGAGAGGGCTCACAGATCATTGGGGCCCAGGCCTAAGCCAGGTGCACCACCCCGGCCTATTATTGCACGAATCTTAAATTATAGGGACCGGGACGCGATCTTACGAATGGCAAGAGTCATGACAGACGTGCAATACAAGGGCAACCACATTGCACTATATCCGGACTATACGATGCAGGTTCAGGCCGCTCGAAGGGAATTTTTGCCGGCGAAGAAACTTTTTCAACAGGCGGGCACCAAATACTCCCTCATCTACCCTGCTAAACTCCGGGTCCAAGGTCCCGGTAAACCGTCCTTCTTTGTTGATGCGAAGGCGGCTCTGAAATATGCCAAACAACTGTTAAAGGACCAAAAGTCTCAGGCACCTGCAGATGACCCGGACCAGCGGGACAGGCTAAGTGATGTTGAATGACTGCTCATGTATGCTTCTTGTTAAGTCGCTGGGTATTGCCTGTCCGCGCCGTGCTGTGCCATAGAGAATGTTTGATTCCCTGGAGTACCAATTTCAGATGCTGGAAGGGAGCTAAGCAGGACTGCGGGATTGGGAGGGGGGGGGGTCCTTGAGCTGGTACACTAGGCCCGCGCTCGATCGCCCTGTCATGAGTACAGGGCTTGTGGGTGGCCAACCTGCGTACCTCAAGGGATGATTCCCATTCATTGTTCACATCTAGGGACTGTAGTTACAGTTGTCGTAGTTGGGAGGGGGACCTGGGAGGTCATTGCACAACCTGATTGGGGGGTTGGAGCGGGTGGGGTAGGGGTTTGGTCGTGGTTGGGGGTTTTTGTTGAGTTCTATTTAAGTTTCAGAGCTGGGTTGGAGGAGGCGAAAACTGCTATTGAATCGCACATTGTGCACGGCACGCTGCCATGTCGACAGTCACCTAACAAGAGGTGTTCTGGCATTTGCCGGGCAGGATGCCCAGATGGCCGGGTGGGATGCGTGCTGTCTATCAGAGAAGGGTTGCAGGGAGTGACGCAACGAGGAACAGGTCCGTGGCCTGATCGAGTTTTATTCCAATGCTTGTTGCCGTGCGGAGGTTCCCTACCTTGTCGGCGGGCTTACAGATTGCTGATGCATGGCCGCCCCCATAAGCTGAGACCCGCTGGGTTGGAAATGCTTGCTTCGGGATTTGGCAGGAATTGGCCGGGTGACTGGGGGGTTGGTGTATGTCTGCTGCTTGCCCGAACTTTGTTAACACGTCTGGTGCTGTGAATAGCATAAAGTGTATTACCTGGAATGTACGGGGCATGAATGATAGACGGAAAGTGAGACTGATACAGGCCTTCCTAATTAGAAAAGGTGCGGACATTTGCCTTCTGCAAGAGACGCACCTGACGGCCAATGCTGCGCAGCTGCTCAGGCACAATCGATGGGGTGAGGTAGTCCACGCTCACTATTCTAACTACTCTAGAGGGGTGGCGATACTTATCAGAAAGGGGCTTCACTGGAGGACGCAAGAGGAAATCAGGGACGCAGGGGGCAGGTATGTTCTGTTGGTCGGTTCGCTGTGCGGCGCGAGAGTGATTCTGGTGAATGTATATGGCCCGAATGACGATAATCCAGAGTTCTACGAGGAATTGTGGCATAGGGTGCGGACCTGTGGACCTGCGGCGATATTGTGGGGAGGTGACTATAATGTGGTACTGTCAGATACTAAAGATAGGCAGGGCACAACTCGGGAACATCACCCCAGGGCGTCGGAGGCGCTTGGCCATATTATGCAAGAGGCAGGGCTGGTGGACTCCTGGAGGACACTGCACCCTGAGGCCCGCGCCGGTACGTGTATCACAGCTCATCGTGCGGCCTGGTCCAGATTGGACTTCTGGCTGCTGTCCAGAGATTTGCACTCATCGGTGTTAGAGGTGACTCACATGCCGCGGTCTCTTTCTGATCATGCCCCGGTTTGCTTGACGCTATCCACGCCGCCGCAGTATATTCAGCCGTTTAGTTGGAGGTTCCCCTCCTGTGCGCTGCGCGACCAGGTCTTCCAGCATTCTTTGCGGGAAAGACTGGAGGAAAACTTCGCACTCAACGAGGGCTCAGTAGATTCACCTGGCGTGCTCTGGGAGGCCTGTAAGGCAGTAACCAGGGGTCATTGTATGGCACTTAAAACTGGGGTTCTGCGCTCCATAAGAGATACCCTGAGCAAGTTGGAATCTGAACTTGCCCAGCTTGAAGCTGCGATGATGGCGGCCCCTTCTGGTGGGGCGAGTGCAGCCTTCAGGACGAAACTGACCAAGTATCAAGAGGAGGCGGAGAGGGAGGTCGCGTTCTTGTCCAAAGATTCTCAGGCCAGACGTTACGGAGAGGGTGATCGAGCTGGACGAACACTAGTAAACATGCTGCGCCCGCCACGTGGGTCGGAGCATATTCTTGAGCTACATGGGTCAGGGGGTGAAGTGATTCGAGATCCTCCGGCTATACTGACAGTGATGACAGATTACTATAAGGTCTTGTATACCTCTAAGGTGGCACCTGATGACACTATTATTAGTGACTACCTGGACACCATAGCACTCGCGTGGTTCAGTAATAATGCCCGACAATATATGGACCTACCCTTCACGCAGGAGGACATTCGAGCGGTGATAGCCGCTATGCCACTCAGCAAGGCACCAGGCCCCGACGGGCTGACGGCGGCCTTCTACAAGGAATATGCAGACCTACTGGTCCCGCGATTGCACAGTGTTTTTGAGGAAGCGATGGAGTTGGGCATCCTCCCTACCTCGATGTGAGAGGCCCTTATCATTACGCTGCTTAAACCTGGCAAAAATCCCGTTACCCCGGACTCATATCGCCCACTCTCGCTAATTAATCTTGACGCCAAAATTTACGCGAAATTACTCGCTGACCGTCTGAAATTTATGCTGCCACAGATAGCGTTGTCCGATCAGTCAGGCTTTGTAATGGGGAGGTCCACTTCCAACAATCTAAGAGTGCTGTTTGGGCTCCTGCATTATTTAGATCCCAAGGTGCAAGCCGCGGCTGCATTGCTTGACGCCACTAAGGCGTTCGACTCATTAGAGTGGAAATACCTAAGGGCGTTATTCACTCGCATGGGTTTCAGCCCCTCCTTTGCCAGGCGTATTGGAATACTCTATAATCACCCGACGGCTAGGGTGCGGGTTAATGGTCAGACGTCTGCCCGGATCCCCATAACCAGAGGGACTCGGCAGGGCTGCCCCTTGTCGCCATTGCTGTTCGCCATTGCGACGGAGCCGCTGGCAGCTCGTTTGCGCCAACATCACACTCATCGCAGTATCGGCTTCACATCGCGTGGCCTGCTGGTGTCTATGTACGCCGACGACATAACCATATATATGATGAATCCATCTGACAACTTTGACCCACTGATGCGTGAGGTGACAAGATACAGTGGCCTCACAGGTATCGATATCAACTGGTCGAAGTCGGCGATGTTCCCGCTGACGGACGGTACGAGTCAATGCCTTACGGAATTCCCGATTGACTGGGTCACTGATGAGATTAAATACCTGGGCGTACGCTTTAGCCGATCGGTGCAGGAAATATGGCTGGCCAATTTTGGTGTGGCCGTGGAGTGGCTGGAGTGTAAGGTGAGGCGCTGGAAGGCGCTGCCGCCATCACTGATGGGCCGCATAGCAATTGCTAAAATGGTGGTCGTTCCTAAGTTTCTTTACTTATTCGTAAACATCCCCCTGCCACTCACTAAGTCGTTATTCCGTCGGCTTCGCTCCGCCTTGCTTGAACTGGTCTGGGCGGGTAAGCAGCCCAGAGTGGCCTGGAACCTCCTCACACTTCCCTTCCGTCAGGGAGGACTCGCGGCCCCGGACATGGAGCTATATGCGTACAGTGCTCAGGCCCAATACCTGCACTTCTGGCAGCACCCGATCCCCTACCAGCCGCACGTAGCTATCGAGATGGACGTTGCGGCCCCCTGCCCCCTTCGTGCAGCGGTGTATCAGAGATACAGACGCTCCCGGGATGACATTGATACTGTTGAAATGGTACGCTGGGCCTGGTCAAGCATTGCCAAACGTGCGGGCGTTGATTTATATGCGCCGAGCATGCCCCTTGCGGATAATCCACTATTGGGGCCATTGACGGACGCGGCGGTGGTGCGGCGGGCGCAGGCCTGCGGCCTGAAGGTGGCGGGAGACTTGTACCCGGACGATACCTTCCTTGCATTGCGGGATATGGCGGCAGCGCCGGAACCGACGGCCTCGGAGCTTCTTCTCTACTATCAACTGCGGTCTGCATGCAAGGGCAGGTACCCTATGTTTCCAGATGCTCCGCCGATGCTTGCGGCCCTGGAGGACGTACTCTCGAATTCCTCCGCGCGCAAACTGATCACACGTATTTATAGAGCTACTCAAAACACAGCTCCGGTTGCGCACACTGACTCTAGATCCTCGTGGGAATATGAAGCGGGTATTTCTATTACCGAGAAACAGTGGGAGTACTGTTGCTCCCAACTTGAAAACCTATCCCCTAATTATAGGCTGCGGTTGGTACACTTCAACTATCTGCACCGGACTTACTGTACGCCCATGCAACTGTGTAGGATGGGACTGCGGTCTGATGCGAACTGTTGGAGATGCGGTGAGAAGGAGGCCGCGTTCTATCACCTTGTATGGGTGTGTGGTCCCATACGCGACTTCTGGATTGCAGTCTTCAATACCGTGGGGCAGATTGTGGGGGTGGAACTGGAGCCGGACCCACTTGTGGCCCTCTTGGGATTCGTTAGAAATGTGCCTAAGGCCTCACGTAGGCTTGTGGCCCTTTTGCTATTACTTGCTAAGCGTCAAGTAGCGCTACACTGGAAGAAGACGATGCCGCCGAAAGTGGCGGCCTGGATAAGAGCGGCGGTGTACTGTAGGGAGCAACTGACCTCATACTGGGACCAGCTGCCACAGCGCTCGAGGCCTGTAGATATATGGCAGCCACTGGTGGATTGGTTGGCTGGAACGTCAGTGTTGGCAGATGACTAGGCGGTCTGACTGTGGCTTTGGTGACGTGGCGATGTTGGAGTTTGACTGTGGTGCGCTGTACGCGGTGATCCGCCTGACATAAGTGTTCTGGGGTTTGGGGCTCGCTTTCTGTGGGGGGTTGTCAGTCGATTGCGTTGTCTGGGTGGGCTGTGGGCGCAGCGTGAAGGTGCTTATGACATTTCGATTATTCATTGTTTGCTTCCTTCCGACTCGGGCTCTCTGTTATTTTTGTTTTGTTTGGTCCATTGCAAAATGTTGTATTGCTGTTCGAATGTACGACCTCAAATGCTTGGGCGGAGTTCCGCCTCGCGAACTAGCTGCCTGCCTCCGGGTTGTTGGCTGAATAGCAGTGTACTCTTCGATGGAACAATAAAGGTTTTGGAAAACAAAAAAAAAATTAAAAAGTAGGTTACTTGTGTGGTGCTCATTTCCGCTGTAAACTCCAGGTTCAAATTATTCTCGTTAAGGCTGGAGACATACTGCTTGGCGGATTCCATCGACCCTCTCCAAATTATGAAGAGGTCGTTGATGTAACGTCTCCAACATACAACCTGGTCCACCCACCCTTCTACCGTTTTGGCCCAGGCCATATATATCATACATCAAATATGAGCGCACTCACGGAGGCAATTTATGACATCCTTTTATTCATGCTGAAGAGGCCACCCAACGTGTTTTCGCTTTTTGACCATGGTGGTTTTTGAGTTTTCTGCTCTACTAACAGTCTCATAAAGGGTTCAGGATCCCAATTACGTTCTTACAAGAGCAGAGCACTAAGAATGACACTGTATATTTTAAAGTGTTAATTTTAACAGTCTTATTCTGCGGATTAGTACATGAATAATAACCACACAGAATATAATTAAATTAGCACTTTTGCACGTAGCTAGCAGGGAGAATATATTGAACTGTTCTAATATGATTTATAATGTTCCTCGCATCTTACTACCCTACTTCTATGCGCTACACTATGACAGCCTTGCCTCTAGAGTTTCTTGGAGCCCTGCATACCTGTTCACGGCGTATCAGCTGTCTCATCAGACTTCAACCAGGAAAAGTGTGTGCATTTAGAAGAAAAACACACATTAGCTGGGCTTCAGCTCCTCCTATCAATGGATTGCCTCTTGGCACTAGAGTGGATGTTCTTCCAGCCTGGTAGGACCTCTCGTGATAACCTGGTGCAAAGACATTTCCACCTAAAGGGCAATTCCTGGGGTTTATATATGATATTGACCACTGACTTTAAATCTGCATTGCAGAATTAAATGGGGATTTTCCAAAATCTGAGTTGCAACCAGTCTAAACCAGCGAGATGAAAAGTTAACTCTGACTACTTATTTATCTTTCAGACCAAGAGTTACGCCTTGAGATGTAAATGCTGAGGAGTTTGTGTCTGACTTGTGTCGCTTGAGGTAACAACAAATCGGTATTCAGATGAAAGTGACACTTTCAAAAGTTCTGCAAAAGATAATATGCTGACCGTAGAACAAAGGCAGACAGGCTAACTCAACATTTTAAAAATGGAGTCTGACTTGGGGGTTTAGAACACTGTATCAACAATGTTTAAACGGTCTGGATAGACAGTGTGTGCCACGGAGACTGGCATAATCCATCATGAGCCTCCTAAAGCAGCTGCCTCAGCAGTACTTTATTGTGGACAAATAGCTGGTCTAGCATCAAAGGTCAAAACAACGATGGAAAGATAGAAGAGACAGCAGCGGCGAAAGTTACAATTAGGGGTGGGCGGAATTTGCGTAATCGCGTTACGCAAATCTCCGCGAAACGGTAAAAAATCTCCGCGAACACGCAGAAATTCCGCGAGCACGCGGAATTGCTTGTTCGCGATACTTTTTTCCTGTTCGCGATCGCTGTTTGCGTGCTCGGGGTGAAATATCTCGCGAACACGCATATTGAGAACGCGAACAAGCAAAAAATTTCGCGAAGTCGCGGAACGCAGATTTTTGGGCAATTTCGCGTTCTCCGCGGAACGCGAAATTACCCAAATTCCGCAAATTCCGCGAACGGAACGGAATTTGCCGCCCAGGCCTAGTTACAATAACCCATCAGCACGGAAAGAGAATGCTCGTTCAATCATAGGAAAGACAGCGTGAGGCACAGAAAGACCACCAGGGAGAAGCAGAAACCACAAGACTATACTGAGAAAAATGACTAAGTGCTCTCGAACCACATCCCTCGCTGGAAAACTGTAACAGCGCACGCAGGATGTTTCCAGTAAACTATGAATGTGCCCATGTCTATTGATGCAAATGGACTGTGTGTGCCTTGCAGTTTCAAAGTGCAGCTTCTTTTGCCGAGTCTCCGCCTGCCTCTCGCATTCATCCCCCTAAAGGTGTAAATATCACGCCTTTTGCGAGAGAGGAGCTGCGTGATTATTATTGTTTGTGTGCATATTTATATAGCGCGAACTCGACCCGAGGGTATTGGAGCGCTTTACATGAGCACCGTATTTACATTACACATTCAGGCACGTGGAGATTAAGTGATTTGCCCAGAATCACAGGATGTGGACGCGACCCGAGGCTCCAACTCTGGTTTCCAGCACCAAAGTCGGCAGTCTAGCCGAAGGACCACATCCTCTCCGTCGGCTAGGCATGCATTGGTGTGTTTGACGGTGTCGGAGGTACTGGGCACTGATTTATTTTCTTGGTCTCTTCCAACGTAACAACCAACATTTTAGTGCATTTCTGAGACGCATAAGAAGCCCAGTTCTGGCGCCAGAGAGAGGCAACAAGGCAATCAAACAGCTTTTAGTTAATTCGCCAATGCAATTTTTGTGCCCAGGGGAGCATTAAGGATTTAGGATGATGAACCTAAAATCCGTATGAGAAGTCTTAATGGTTGATCGTAAATGGGTACACCTTATGGGATCACCTTAGCCGAGCTTGAATGTCAGTAACGATCACAAAGCAAAATAGTTAAATGTACTTATTCCACTCTAGCAGTCACTGTAGAATGTCCAGACTGCACTACAGTTCTTAGGGAACCTGGAATCCAGGCTCCAGTGAGGAACCTACAAGCTCAGCCTAAATTCCCTTGGTTCACAAGAACCTGCAAACCCTCCATACATTATCCTCAATCAGTGATTCATAATCAGTTGACACAGACATGCATGACTGTCTCGGAGAAAAAGAAATGTTGTAAAATGAAATTTTGTTGTAAAATACAAAAGAGCTAGAAACAAGGTCTGAGAATGCCGGCGTGGGCTAAAAAGTTAATATCGGTGAATGCGATGTCAATGTAAGCCGTAATATATCTACGCATAACAATGTTAATATTGGTTAACCCTGATGTCAATGTACGCCATAACCTATGCACACAATGTCAATACCGGTATATACGATGTCGATGTACGCCATGACAAATGTACGTATAATAATGAGAATGTCTGCAAATGCAATATCAATGACGAAATGTTATATGTACATGTAATAACGTACTCTTATCACTGCAGTTGAATCCACCCGAGATGATCTCCCCTTCAACCTCAAGTCAGAGATACGTGGTCCCGACAGGCCCTACGACCCCAAGCCTACCAATTGATGGGTCACAGGTGGGGTAAAAATTAGCCCTAAGACAAACATGCGAACAGGGAAAACCCAAATCGGTCACACATATAGGCAGCTACACCACAAAAGGTCTGAGGAGATTGGCCCACAATAAAACACATTTAGTCAAAGGGGCGCACGTTCCCAAAATACCACCAAGTCAGATGGCACATGTAGTTAGGAACACTCAGCGAATGAACACTCAGCCAATAAGAACACAGCATGCACACTACACGCAGGGCTCACATGCTTCCCATAGTTAAATCTGGACACACACACTGGCCCACAAAGTCAAGAGCCACCTGTGCCCCCTTATCAGAAGGTTGAATTTATGGTTCATGACTAGGCCCGGATTTACGTCCTCTAGAAGACCGTTTATTGCACTTCAAGAGCTGTATATAATGCCGGCCAAAACCCCTGTACATCGAGATAGTCTTCAGATATGCCTCAGTTGCTGTTCTACCAACAGCTGATTTTAATTAAACCAACTTATTCGTGTTTTGCCAAACACCTTGTCTCTTCATTTTTTCAAGGTAAACTCGTATCCAAGGAACATTTTGCTGAGCAAGACAGGAGAGATTGGTTCATCAAGCCCAACTGCTGCTGAAGGACAAGGACCCCTGCCCGAACTGATTCGCATCTGCGCAACAAGACCAGTGGGCAGACACCATCATTGATTAAAAGTTCTGCTGAACCAGTGGGGCAGAGGTCCATCTGAAGGCTGCCGTCACAGGGTAAGAGACTACATCTGATCCTTAGTACCAGCATGTGGCAAACTAGGGGAAGAGCGGAGATCACTTTTTACCTTAGGGAAGGTGAAGGTAGTTTATAGTTTAGTTCGTTAGGACCGCTGGGCGTTAAACAGATGGTACACATACATAGGCCCTGGGTGTGATATAGGGTTGCTTTTTTATTTTCTTCTTACGGACCGCTAGGCGTCACACATATGGAACGGATAGGGCCTGGTTTTGATATACGGTCACCATTTTGAGCTTATTTTTTTATATAAAGGAGTTTTCTTAGGGACTGTCAGTTTATTAACACTGGTTGCACCACTCAAAGGTGAGTGGTGTCCCTCTAATAGCACAGCTGAATTAATGCGACGAGTCGCAGATGATCAAAAAGTTCCACAAAGGTACTCTTAAAGTTTTAATGTGTTCAAACATCCATTATCGTCATGAAAATTCAAACAATGTGATTGTTTAGACAGTTCCAATGATTGTTTCTAAGGAAACCAAAAGAATCCCCGATGCATTTCGGGTGGGAAACCCTTCGTCAGGAGGAATCCTAAAGAATGCAAAGATAGGTGTGAATATCACAACCCCATAATTGTAAAACGAATTAACTGAAAGCTTAATTAAAAGCGAGATTGTCATGATATGTTAATCACAAAAAAACGTAATAGATGAATTAAGAGATGATAGTAAGTGAAAAAAATAGTAAGTGAAAAAAAGTCCAATGCCAAGTTGACTGACTTGAGAAGTTTATGAATGATAGGGACCAACCACATAATTATCGCTAAATGTGCACCGAAAATAACGTGAACAGTGACAAAGCTGAAAGCTGAACCGTTAATGGAAATCGTAGCCATATAAATACAATCCATTTAGTGACTGAATAACGCACATGGGCATAAAAATTGTTGAAAAGAGTGCCATGAATGCAAATAGTACCAGTTTAGACACACCCGACTTCGTGACTAAATAATCTGACACACGTAAACAAAAACGGTAATGAAAGTTGTGACATGAGCAAATACGCTAAACTCCGTAATTATATAGCATCTGGTGAAATAACATGCATGTTAGCCAAAGGTTAGATAAACAATTCAGCCAGTTAAACGTAGCTTTACCTTCAGTTTAGACAAAAGTCGAACATGTGCGGTGCTCGCATAAGTGATCAAACACTTCGCGTTCGAATAAGTTATAGACAAAGAAAGAGAAAACAGACAAGTGATGCAACCTCACAGTGTCGCCCATCTTGAAACGGGAAAAAGAAGAAAAAGAAAACTAATGTGGGTTGAGGTAACCATTAGTGAACTTCGTAAGGGTATAAAGTAAACAAATGAAAAGCTAATGAAAAACTAATAAAAAAAAGTAAGTTTGAAAGGAAAGAAAAATGGAAAAATAGAAAGCGTAAAGTGTTGTTACACAAAAGAAAAAGAATTCAAATGAAAGGAAACGAAAGTTGTTATAAACTACAGTGGAAAAGGTAAAACAACAATAAACAAATATAAACAAATTTAGCAACACGGAACCAGCAATATAGTACACAGCAGGAGACTCAAGACCACGACATGCACATGCCTACTGAAACCTTCAAGGCTAGGTGGGGAGTCAGCCCAAGGCACAAAGGGACTATGGCGGTAGCAACCAGACAGTGCGCAACCCTGGGTTACACAGTTCAGCCTGTCATCACCCTGGCTCCTCCACGAGTGAGGATGTGGCGCAGATCAGGTGGTCCTGTGCCATGTGGTGCATTCCCCGCACCGGAGGGCCCCCAACTGTTACCAAATATGGTACTCAAGCCAGAGACCTCTGTAGGAAATTTGGCATGCCCAACTAATAGATCGGCACCCCAAGGAAGCCTCCCTGCCTGTGAAACGTGAAACATCATGGGGCCCAACGTGGGTAGATCACCATCCATACCCCGCACACAGTGGCCTCCATGAAAAGACCAAGAACAGGGTGAGACCGCCGTCAGGAGGGCCGCGGTGGCCACATGCATGCAAGTGGCAGCTGGCTGGAAGACTCGATCGCAGAACCCAAGAGGCTTCCAAAAGAGTGCTATCACCAGAAGGCAAAGATGCTGGCAGCCACAAGATCTCAGAGAATGCCACTTTTGTTACAGACGAAACCACAGGACTTACTATTGCCATCTAAAAACATATCAAGAGCAGAGAGGAATAATTCCTGGTCCGCCCCCATAGAATACCCATCCCCAAAACCAAGCCCAGTGTAACGCGAATGCATCATATAATAAGCCTAGGGAAACCAGGCAACAGCCACCGCGCCGCAGCAGAGGCTGGGTGGTTGGTCATGCACATAGCATCAGGCGCAGCAGACATGGAGCTCAGTTCAGCAAGGAGCAGGGGAGGGGATCACTGTCTGGGGAGGCAATCTCTTTGCACAATCGCAGAATGCAAACATGCATTAAGTCCAAAACCATCCCCCAACATGACGTATCCCTTTCATATCCTTTCCCAATACATTTCCTTACCTGCATTTGCTAACCATTTTGGTGCCGCAGTATATTATATCGATCGGAAATCTGTGCTAGAGTTTGCCATCCAAGTGCCTGTAGGGGCCTGGGCCTCTCCGCTGTTGATACCCCGGAGTGTGGTTGGCTAGCCACGCCCCTGGGAGAGACAGTCCAATGAGGGGCAGGCAACCCCTGACTGGTGCATAGAAACCAGCCCCCAGGTCCACTCGTCCAAATCCAGCTTTGGTCGAGCTATGTAGGTCCCAACAGCCCTAAGGTTTCCAACGAATTGAACCCCTTACAGTTCCAAAAAGAGGGAGACGCTCCACTGTCGGAAGCCAGGTTTCCCACATGGATGTCCTTAAAACTCAGAAGCAATCAGTCACATGACACCCAGTCGGTAGAGAAAATCCATCAAAGCCGTTAGCATTACCCGCATCGGGTTAATCACGACGAGTCCTGAACTTGCACCCAACTTTCATCGAAAACACAGCAAATAAGCACAATCCCAGTCACTCCCCTGCAGAGTCACAGAAGGGCCACAAGCAACTCTCTGCCTACCTCCAGTATACTACGGTAGAAGCAGTATCGCTCAAAAGCATAGGTAAACGCCCAACGGAACCTGCACAAAGAAGCCCAAAAGTAGCCCACAAAACCAGAACTTTCCAGAAAAAAGGCATAACCTAATCACCCGACTCCATTAGGGAGTATCTCATTACACGCCATGAGCAGAGACCAGAGGGACATGCGCGGGACAATGGAAACATCGCCATTACCCACAAAGCCACTACAGATTATTAGACATCCACTTCCCTTCACATTGCACATGCAAGTCAAATGGATACACCCCCCCACACCCCAATAAAAAAAATATATCTATCTATCTCTTTCTCTCTCTCGCCAACAAAGTAAAATACCATCCCCTGCCCTATCAAGGAGTGGGAGGGACCAAAGTACTCACAAAATAATCCTAAAGCGACTTAACCTCACCATTCCCTAAAAGTACTGCCACCCCTTCCAATACCCTACTAAAAGGTTTTGGGCAATAGTGGAGCTACACTAAAAAGGAGGCACAGGAATTTCCCGAAAACTGTATAACCATATGTATTTTTTCCATGCTAACCTACAACACACAGCTCTGCAATCAAGCAGCATGTACACCATTGTTACAACGGCCTGCCACCCCTTCAGCCGAAGTTTACAAAAGGACTTCAACGAGACCCAATTGCTCAAGAACGCAGACTGCAAGCTGCCTTTACTGACACTTTTTTACAAACAGACTCTTTTTTGCACTGCATCAAGCCAAGACACCCCTGGGTGCCCAAACAGAAATCTCCCCTGGAGACCATCCTTAGAACTACAAATATTTTCAAAGTTATGTATTTATGTACTTTTGCACACTCTCTGTCTAGCATGAGTACTCTTGCGCCCCTCCGAAGACAGAAATCCGCCTAGTTTCATGGAGCCTACCTCAACATTATTGCAGCGCTTGCATAGGGACCTCTTCAACCTCACCTACATTTATAGTGAACCGAACGCTACCATTTCTCACGCACTACACAGTGCACTCCTACACAACACATGGTATCAGCACATGAGCACTGTGGGAACCAAAACCACAAAAAAGTTGTGTTACAAATGTTTGCTGATACTCCACGTCGTAGGTGCACACAGGCTTTATTTATCCCAAGAGATAGCCTCCAAAAAAGCAAAATGTCTCATCTACCTGTACCAATGTACGATTAGGGCCAAGATACAACCCAATAGACTAGAACCCCCATGGAGCAGTAGAAAATATCAGCCGGTACCAACCCCACAGCACTATAACATTTTTTTGAACCTAGCAACGTTCAAACCCTAGCTAGACAGGATGCGCAAAAGAGGTACAATAGGGGAGGACACGGTTTGGCCCAAGACTTCGTAGAAAAGAGGTTCTTAGAGGTAGCAAAACCAACGCAACCAGTGCACGAGTATGTCCGCTCCCCCCTCCATCTGTGGTTTTAGGGTGACCCTCTACGTATTTGGACCTCGATATGGAATTCCAGTGCAGGGCCATTCTACTTGATGATGCTGGAGGAAATGGGTCCCTTGGGAGGGGGGGTCAAACAACAGCAAAGAAAATCTGGGATACCGAGATAAATAGGTCCATACAGCTGGAAGGGAATAGGCAACACCTAATTGCATGGAAACCTAGACTGTATTCTTTGTGTTTCAGAGACAAAGGAGCAATACTGCTTGGTACCAATTAAGCAATAATGCCCAAACCAGACCTGCAATGGGGCTCATCATGTTGATGAATTACTACTGGCAATGCAGATAATTTGCCTATGCACAGCTCGTCCCCGGATGGCGGGGCCTCTGCACCCTTGTGACCTTACACACCCCAACCCTGGTCAACCCTGGAGAAGATCTGTCTGAGTTGTTCCAACATATGCTACAGAAGAAAACAACACTGTTCAGGTGAAAATAGCAGACAAAGCACACCTCAATCTACCCAATTTGCATCAAATTCAAGAAGCAGATTGGAGGAGGTAGAAAAATTGCCCCACTAGTCATGGCATGCGTATTATCCAGAAACAACTGCATTTGCACCCAGGCTTGCTAAACCCCCCCAAAAAAAAAAACATTGGCTAGACAGATACATTTGTCCCATGGTGACACAAGGGGAAGGAACATTTAACATAAGTGCCATTACTTTTTATTGTATTATCGTAATAATATACTGCACTGTTTATCCAAGGGTAAGAGTTGAGAAAAACAGGTTCTGAGTCCCAATCGTGTTTCAATGCTGCTTTACAATTTACTGCTTCAATGCTGCTTTAAACTTGACTTATTTATTTTCGGCATTTAAAGGGCACTTATTTCGTCAATGTCTGAAGGTACCGATCTAAATGCTACAGAGCAAGAAAAACTAGTTAAAGGCATAATCAGTTTTTAACTTCTTATAAAAGTGCATCTTGCCCAGAATGCCCTGCAGGTGCTGTGGGAATGGGTTCCAGAGCTAAGCGCATCAAACTGAAAATCTTTGACTTACCAAAAGAGGTACTGAGAGGAGGACAGTCAAGACTTTTTTTTATTAGACAGAGTGAAAGCGCATGGAAATTGATTGGAGAGATATTTTGGGGGGTTTCGTTTGGAGAGGTTAGTGTGTTAACTTACTGCACACATGTAATCCATATACTCAAAGGTTGTTATGGTAAGACTATAACATAGCACAGTATATATCACCAACGCATAGTGACAATTCAAATCTTACATTAAGTATCAAGTGGAGTCGTGGTGTACATTTTCTGAGTCTAGAGCTCTAAAAGTTTGCTTCTGTGTAAAGCTGCTGTAATAAATAGGGTTATTAGTTGTGCAAGATGTGAGGCCAGCGCAAGTAATAAGTCCACAATTTCCCCTTACTTGGAACCAAGCACACCACTGTAACACTGGACTCTCTCAGGGAATTGAAGCAGAACAGTCTAATAACAAAAGTCATGACTTTCCTCCTTTTCAGTACCTCTTTTGGTAAGTCAAAGATTTTCTGTTTAATGCACTTAGAAGTCCAAGACCTACTCAGGGAAAGTGGTGTGGACTATAAATCACCATTCACTGGTAAGCAATATCACTCAAAAAATGATTGTCCAGTCATTACATTTTCTTAGAAAAGGGAAAAGTACATTTATTACACACATGCTGTACATTAATTTACAAATCTATACAACAAGCAGGTAGAAATACTTTAGGTGACATTCTAAATTCACATTTAGCCCCTAAAGGGTCATGAGTCCCAAAATTACAATAATTCCCCCCCTATACTTGATACTTCACACTATAAGAGGGTATCACTTTAAATAAAACAAGCCTACTGGCTCATTAAAGGACCAAAAATCATGTCAAAAATCATCATTACATCACCAGAATCATCAAGCATGTTTAAATGCACTCATGGGTGTCAATATAGCATTGAAAAGTGTGCCCTGCACTACTATTAGCATCATGATGTCAATAAAGCATTTTAAATGAACATAACATGTGTCGGTGTCTCTTAACTCTTGTACTGCTATGCCTTTTTCCTCTAGATTGCTAAGCCGTTTTTTTTTTATATTTGTGTTAGTTCACGCTTAGGCCTCCATAACTTTTTTTTCCCCACATTAGGTATCCAAGCCAAACGTGTGTCCTATTTTCCAACATCCTGGGATTCCCATGGCACCCAGGGTTTGTGGATTCCCCTGGAGTGAAATGAGAAAATAGTTCAAATATAGCTACATTTTGTTTTCTTAGGGAAAAATAGGAAAAAAGTGCTTCACAAAAAAGTGTTTGTAATTTTTTTCCTCAAAAATGGCATCAACCAAAGGTTTGCTGTGCTAAAGTCTCAATTTTCTCAGCTTTCAGGAACACTCATAGCTGAAAAAAAAAAAATGTTAGCAAAGCGTTGACATTTTCCAAAGGAGTAGCCCATTTTTCCTTATTTTTGTGCTTTCAACCTACTTCCAGTTTGTCCTGAAGACCAGGGTGAACCCCATAGGTGATCCTGGAAAGCTATAGATTTCTTAAAAGAATACAAAAGTCTGAGCTCAGAAAGGGATCATTTGTGTAGATCCCTCAAGATTTCCTCAAAGAAACTAACTGTTGAAATAGAAAAATATTGAAAATGAGTAGGAAAAATTGGCTATTTGTGACAACGTTTTTATTTGTAACTTCTTGCCATGATGGCCGATTTACAAAAGCAATATACCCTTATGTCCGCTTAACTCTTCTGGTCGCAGTGTATATAGGGTTTGTAGATTTTCAAAGAACCAGAGGAACCCAGAGCCAACAAATGAACTGCACCTTACAATGGTTTTTCATTGTGTACCAGGTATAGAGCAATTCATATGGTAAAACAAAGAGTAAAAAATGGGTATCAAGGAAACCTAAGTATTTCTGAAATAGACACCAAATAAGGAGTTTAGGAGCAATGGTTATTTATAGGTCTTTGAATTTGTGGGCACCAATGCTAGCATGTGATAAGATGGCATTTTTCAAATGCCCTTCTTTCTTACAGGCTGGCTTACATTTAGAAGGTAAAAATGCAGAGAAATACAATTGGTCATAAAAAATGTTCTACTATTCTGTATTACCATATGTCTCCTGATTTAAATGGTACCTCACTTGTGTGGGTAGGCCTAGTGTATGGCAAGAAAGGGGCCAAAGCACACATTTTTCCCACTGAAAACATACCCATTTTGGGTAGCTGGTGATTTTGTGCCATATCTCAGCGGGCACCTAGGAAAACCTAGTATACCTGTAATTCTTTTTCTAACTAACCACCAGAGTGGGGTCACCAGGTTTTCCTTCCCAGAAGCCTTTGCAAACCTCAAAGTTTGACTAAAAACACACATTCTCGTAACATCCAGAATCTGCAGGGAGCCACAAATGCCTTTCCACCTATCATTCCCCAAAGTCTACTGATAGAAATGGCACCTTACTTGTGTGGGTAGGGCAAGTGACCGAGACAGGAAAAGCACCAAATGCAACATAGACACATCACATTTTTCCACTGAAAACTGACCTTTTTTTGCAATGTGGCTAGCTGTGGATTTTGGGCCCTAGCTCAGCATGAACCCAGGAAAACCTAGCAAACCTGCAGTGCTTTTTAAACTAGACATCCAGAGGAATCCAGGGTGGGGTGACTTGCATTGCTCTCACAAGGTTTTTTTACCCAGAATCCCTTGCAAATCAAAAACTTTAACTAAAAAAAACATGTTCCTAACATTTCTGTGATGGAAAGTTCTGGAATCTGCAGAGAGACCACACATTTTCTAACACTAACCATTCCCCCATGTCTCCTGATAAAAAAGGTACCTCACTTGTGTGGGTAGGCCTAATGCCAACAACACCCAAGGCCACAAAATATAATGTGGAGACATCAACATTTCCTGTCACAAAAATGATCTGATTAGGCGATGGGTGTAACAGTAGATGTTTGGGTGAGGATCGACTGCCACCCAGGCAAACCTACCAAACCTAGACATTTCTCAAAACCTAGAAACCCATAGGGGTCAATGGTAGTGTGCCTTACGTGGACACCACAACATTTTCTTACTCACAATGCCCTGCAAGCCTCAAATTTTGACTATAATGGCTCATTTTCCTTGCATTTCCTTGAATCAGCAGGAATCCCAAAAATTCCAAATACCTAGCGTTTACCCACTTGTCACAATAAAAATGCTACCCCACAGGTGTGGCTGGGCATAGTGGCCGCAACAGACATGCATCAAACCAAGGTCAATGGGAGTCTCGTCGAGCAACTATAATTGACCCTGGCTTGATTTACGCCTGTCAGGGGCACTAGGCCCAGCCACACAAGTGGATGATACGAATTTTGCGGATCCCTCAGGTTTCCAGAAGTTTACCTCATAGAAATGCAAGGAAAATGTGTTATTTAGTCAAAGTTTGAGATTTGCACCGCGTTGTGGGTACAAAAATATTGTGGGATCCACATGTGAGACACCACCCAGGACTCCCCCGAATGTCTATTTTTCAGAAATGTCTGGGTTTGGTAGGTTTCCCTGTGTGGCACCAAGCCTGGGTTCAAACACTGGAGCTACCTCTACTGCTGATTTCTCCACATTGCGTTTTGGGGCATTTTGAATCACGGATGCTAGGCCTGGCCACACAAGTGAGGTAGCATTTGTATCGGGACAAGAGGGGAAAGAAGGGTGGGACGTTTTTTGTGGATCTCTGTGGTTTCCAGAGGTTAATGTCACAGAAGCATGGCGTGATGTCTGGGTGAGCCACCCCCTTTTATTACCTTTGGGAATATTGGTGGTCTCATGTCTAGTGGCCATTCTGCTCCCCGAACGAAGATTTGGGGAAAACACTCTCAATACAACCCGGGGATGGTGAAGAAAGACTGATGCACCTATTCTGGAGTGGGCAAAGAAAGGATGGGTGTGGCTCACCCAGGCATCATGCCTTACTCCCACCCCAGAAGAGGTATAGTCAGGGAAGGTTACAGTTAAAGACCACTTATCTTCCACCGGGGGCAAAAAAACTGTTGAGATCATAATGGAGGTGGAGGCTAGGCCCAATGTGTGGGCAGGCCACCCCCACAACTTGTAGCAATACCAAACTCCCTGGTGTCTAGTTGATTTTCTGCTACCCTTCCCCAAGGGGGGATATTGGGATTAAAGACTGCTTATCTGCCTCCTTGGGGCAGCAGAAAGACTGTTGTAATCATTTGTGGGGTGGGGGCTAAGCCAGATATCTGGGCAGACCACCCACGCCCATTTTTCAAACTAAAAAAAAAAACTAGAGTCTAGTGTCTAGGGGGCTGTCTGACGCTAGACTCAAAACTACATCTAAAAAGGAAAACACACAAGAAATTCCATCAAATGCGGTCAAAGGCTTTCTCAGCATCTACAGCCACATTTCTGTCCTTTTTGTTTCCTCAGTAACACAAAAGAATAATCTAGCACATCTCCAAACAATCATCTTTTTAGTAAACCTGTCTGAATACCATTGGTCACTTTAAAGAGGATTTTTGACAGTGTTTGCTAAAATCTTAGTGTAGACTTTCCAATCCGAATTAAGCGAGGAAATTGGCCAATAGTTTGCTGGATTTAAAATATCCTTATCATCTTACAACTAATGCCATCCGGCCTCAAGGCTCATCACTTGGAGCAGACAAAACTGCTCTCATCAATTCTTCCAGGGAAATTTACTAGACTAACTCAATTATGAGGACCTGATCCAAGGACAGAAGAGTTGTTTGAGACAAGTAATCTTAGGTAAGATTTTCTAAAGGCAAGGTCCTCAACTACATATTGATTCATAAAATAGGTTTTGACCTATTTTAATATTTCATCGTCTGGTTACAACTACAAACGTTTAGAGCAGATATCTTTCTACTTCTATTATAGCGTTTTGCTAATGATTTTATTATATTTGCATTTTGAAGTTCTTAACTTACACGTCATTGGGACATTTCTCGCCTTATTTAAATGGGTAACCAAAGATATTAGTGTACATTTTCAAACTTATACAGTATGATAGCCTTTGCAAAATAATATTTGATTACATTTCTAGTAGATCATCATTTAAACACCAAAGGTATGAGATCTTACAACATTGCTGTATTGCTTAGAACAGATCAGTATTTCTCGATTTCTCTTATAAAAACAAATTCAAGAACTGGATCATATAAACAAACTCAGCATTTAAATTACCGTATTTTTCATACAGCTCCGTATTTTGCAATAGCACTAAATCTCCCTTTACCCTAAATATAGATTTAAGGAATTTCCTCTTAACAGTGTTAGTTAATATTTTCACATTTAGAGATAGTATTTTAAATGAATCAGTCACTGAAGGGACTAGGGTTAAATTGGGAGTATAATGCTGACCATTAGTTTAATGTTTTACAAAAATGCGATTTATATTCTGCGAGAAATCAAAATCCCCTATTTTTAATGGCCTTTATTTTAAATACCACTGTTCTTAAATATTTTTATGACAAGCCTCATGCTTGGCCTTGAAACACTATAAGAGGTGAACAGTGAACATGGTCTTGTGATTTGAATCATTTGAGTATTGCATTCAGTACACTCGACAACTTTCTTCTGATTTTGTTGTTCTTGGAGAAAAGCATGAAATATCACAGTGTAATTCCTGGGTGTACCTTAGGAAGAAGATCACCTAACAACATTCCATCTCAATCTTAAAGTAAATTGTAACTTTCCTTGACAACAATATCTTATTAGAAGTCCATTAATACAATGGATCTTATTAAAATCTTTAGAAAGTGCAGAAAGAAGCAGTCTTCCACTAAAACCGGGCTGATCTTATCATCTCAGATTGTTCAAGTGGTATTCTACTCATGAACTCTGACTTGTATTTGTTGATCTCTACCAGTTACCCATTACTTTTGCCCTGAAGGGCTCAGTATGGCATTTATTATTGTTGAGTGAGAGGAAAATAGGGATTACTGGAGTACTGAGTGGTATCTGAAACCCTTTTTGGAAATTCAGGAGTATCCAAAAATGCTGGGTGGTGCATTAAACTGGCTTTCTTTCAAATCTGCATTAGCTTTGATATGTAACACTATCCTGAAGAAAGGAGCCGCAGTTACACCAGGATTACATGACTGTTTTCAAAAGTCTGCAGCACGTCTTGTAAGTGGGATGAAGAGATCATACCACATTCGACGATGCAGAGGTAAACAGACTTCCCGTTAGCCAGCAGATCATCCTTAAGTATTTGTGAATTGCATACCATGCCTACCTTCTTCCCTTCTCAGGACAAACCTTACTGAAGTAGTCATAACAGGAAACTTACACTCATTAAATAACAACATAACTGTAGTTCCACACATCTCTAAGAAAAGCTACACTGCAGCGCATCCTCAATTGTGTTTGCTGAATTTCAGGATTATTTTACCTCGTACATCTTTGCTATTGAGCAGTGCTAAACTTTCAGACTGCCCTGAAATTTTCCTTTAATCAAAAACCTAAAGCAACACTTGGCGCACCTGGGATCTCCCCCAGGGGCACAAAAATGTATTGGGATTAAGTTGCATTCCAGAAGGTCTATTTTTATTTCATTAGATTAAAGGTTGTGAACAACTAACTATATGTGATTTAAAGAAATGTGGCATCAGGAGAAATATGAACATATGACCAATTGTTTTCACAACAAAAGGTACTATTCATGGAGGACTAGAATCATGGACTTGCCCTCTGAAGGGAGTGTGCAGCTATTGTCAAGAATGAATGATTCAAATGAGCATAGTTGTTTGCACAAATACGAAACCAAATTTTCCAAATGTATTTTCTGTTTGGTTACCAACTAGTTCAGTATCAGCTGTGGTATATTTTCTGTACCCTTGTCACACATTTGTTGAAGATCGCTTTTGTAGGATATTTGTAATTGTAATTGCATTTATAAGTGCATACTACCCCTGACAAAGCATTGAAGCACTTTTTCGGCAAGTAGCACGCTGCTCCAAAATTCAAAAAGGATTAGTGTGTGGAAAACGTTTAATATTTTACTTGGCATAAGCGACAGCCATTTAAGTTTCCTTCTGAATTCTTTCGTCTTTTCACTCTGCTTGTGCTATCTATTTTAGTTGACTTCCTGACTCAGCTAAAAGCAATGTACGTGCTGAGGGTTTGTAGCTCCCAGAGCACCTGGTCTTGGATGTTAACTGTCAATCATTTACTGCTGCCATAAGCACTCTTGCTCCCCCTCCCACTTTGCTGACCACGTGGTTATTCATCTGCCCTTGTTTGCCAATAACTATTTCTAAAACTTGTTCTCCCTATTTCTGTTCACATGCTTACACTGCAGAAAACCTGTATAAAAAGACCTGTGTTCTGTGACTTCAGTGTACTACCTCAAGCAGCACTTGAGAGTGCTGTGTGGATGTGGTCCCACTCATGAGTGATTAATAAACTTGTTATTTATTTCCAACTACAGTGCTGATCTCTATTTTGTTGGTCTTTGAACCCGTGGACAAGAGGGTGACCATGCACCAGTGTACCCCTAAAAAGGTACATATCCACAAGTGGTGAAATAGTATAGGGAAATATGAAATTAATGTGAGTGGTGGACATGTTAATCTGTTATTTGGATTGAAAAGGATAGTGGAGGGATAGAAGAGGGAAGAGTTTGCCTGTATATATAGCGCTTGTTACCCTTGCTGAGGTGTAGAAGTGCTTTTCGGCAGGTAACACGCTTGCCGGAACCCAAAAAGAATTAGTGCGAAATTAGTATAGGGAAAATGAAATTATTTTGAATGGTTGGGGATGAGTAAAGGGGAGTTGGAGGGGGAAGAATCAGTGGGAAGGGTTTAGAAAGGATACTTTGGGAAATCTGAATAGTAAAAGAGGTATGAGATGTTGCAAGGAGGGATTTCATTTGTGTAAATGTCTGAAAGAATTGGCAGAAACTGAACAGAATATTATCGCTCAAATAATATATTTGTTATGGGTAAGCTGCAGTGAACTGTCAGTCAAAAAGGATACTGAGTTGAAGCTTGACTGTATTGGCATAAACTATGGAAAATAGATTATACATAAAAAAAGGATGAAACAACAAACACATTTTAAAAAAAAGAGCAAGAAACGGGTTCCATGTGCATCAGGGGAAAACGTTTGAGGAAACTCACTAAGAGACATGATTTCGATTTCATAGAAAATTGGTTTCAGTCTTGCCCAAAATGGAGGCCTGAAGTGAGTTTTTTGCTGTGCAAGGTTATAACGGAGCGTACGTTGCCGTATACATGCTTACAGTGTGAATATGTGATCCAGTCTTCAAACAGCTTTGGTTTTCAACAGCTGAATAAGCAGTTTCTTGTACTACCAAGAGGTTGTGCTAGTTCGGTGCCTGGGAATATCATATAGAAAAGCTAAGCGATGTTATGTTATGTTGCATTTCTCAAGGTGCCATTTCAAGTTATTGGTTATTTGAAGAGTAACAGTCCTGCAACATTTTTGGTGATTAGGTGTTACCAGATTCTTCCTGGTTTCTGAAGTATCACTGAAAAAACATGCTGGTGCAGCATGAAATGTCTGTTTAAATGTGATTGCTAGTGTGTTTCTTAAGGAAGAAGTATTTTTTATATTGTTATGAAATGTTTACGATCCTAAAATGGTAACAAAATACACCAAGTAGTGTTTTGTAGGTGATTCTGCCAGCTTAGTCTTGATTCAACTTTTAGCCAATTGGAGACCATGCAACACATGCAATCTTAATTCTTCCACCCTACCCTTCTACCCTCCTACCCTTCCACTGAGACCAACATGAGAAAATGGGCAGAAATAACACTAGGCAACAAAATAAAAGTAAGAACTGAAATGAGGATAAGATGAGGATAAGAAAGATACTCTTTACGTTGGTCACTTAAGAGTTCACCCAGACAGAACAAAAAAGTTGCAACTGGAGCAGGGACAGACAGTGTACATGCGGTGTCATCCCTTGATCATCCTCCGCAGACTATCGGTGGGCTGACTGGGCACTGGGACAGCTGGATTTAAAGTGTTCATTCACCTCGAACATGTTCTATGTTAAAACCCTAGTGATGTGCTGGATACATCTAAAAAAATAAGCACATACAAACAGGTTGTGGCTGCATTTAGGCATGTCTCATGTCAAGCACTGCATCTCCTTGCTTGGTTCAAAAGTAAATCAAAGTGCAAATTTGGTATTACAGTTGCATGCATGTGTTATTTTCATAGCAAGGAAATACCAAACGCAGCAGAGCACTGTACGAGGTCAAATGTAATGATAAAGATTTGTTGCAATTATTTAAAAAAAAGTTAAGATCTGTGGAATTTCAGTTAGGCAACAGAAACATATCACTTAACTCCCAATTTTGTTACTTAAGCATCCTTAAAACAAGCTGGTTCGTATCAACAATACTTCAACAGAGACTGATAGTGGTGTAAAGGAAACAGGTCACAATTAAACCCAAAAAGGAAAAAACAGAAATACAACAAATGAGAAGCTTACATTTATATAGACTGGTTAGGTAACATACCTTCATTCTGAAGCATTTTGACGCACACTGGCAATTCCCACTGTTCTTTGTAGTTAATGCCGTGGTTATTTAACAAGGTAAACAAAGACTGGGCAGTTAAAGCTACTTGTGGACGGTATTTCAATGCAAGTTTTTCGGCATTTGGATCAGAGCGAATATCCTGGAAGCCAAAAAAAGAAGAACTTCTGTCAACATGTAGTGGTACAACGATTGAGACTTCTCTACCTAGAAATGTAAATCCTGCTTACAAAATGGGACCATGGAATACCCATAAGCCTCAATCAGAAGCTTCTCAGTTTAATTTTATCAATCAATCAATCAATCATTAATTTGCATAGCGCACTACTCACCCGTGAGGGTCTCAAGGCGCTGGGGGGGCTGGAAGGGGGTGTCAGCTACTGCTCGAACAGCCAGGCCTTGAGATGTCTTCTGAAGGTCAGCAGGTCCTGGGTCTGACGCAGATGGGTGGGCAGGGTGTTCCATGTCTTGGCGGCGAGGTGGGAAAAGTATCTGCCGCCGGTGGTGGTTCTGTGTATGCGTGGGACGGTGGCGAGGGCGAGGTCGGTGGAGCAAAGCTGGCGGTAAGGGGTGTAGAAGGTGAGACGTTTGTTGAGGTATGCTGGTCCGGCATTGTGGTGTGCTTTGTGAGCGTGGGTGAGGAGCTTGAAGGTGATCCTCTTGTTGACTGGGAGCCAGTGCAGGTCTTTCAGGTGGGCAGTGATGTGGGTGTGGCGGGGGATGGGAGGATGAGGTGTGCGGAGGCGTTCTGTATGCGTTGAAGTCTTTTCTAGAGCTTGGTCGTGGTTCCTGTGTAGAGGGCGTTGCCGTAGTCCACTCTGCTGCTGACGAGGGCGTGGGTGACCATCCTTCTGGTTCTGGTGGGTATCCATCTGTAGATCTTGTGGAGCATGAGGAGGGTGTTGAAACAGGAGGAGGAGACGGCATTGACTTGTTGGGTCATTGAGAGCGATGAGTCCAGGATGAACCCCAGGTTCCGTGCGTGGTCGTTGGGTGTCGGTGCGGCTCACAGAGTGGCCAGCCACCAGGAGTCGTCCCAGGCGGAGGGGGAGGAGCCGAGGATGAGGACCTCCATCTTGTTTGAGTTCAGTTTCAGGCAACTGTTCTCCATCCAGTCGGTGACGGCCTTCAGTCCCTCGTAAAGGTTGGTGTTGGCGGGGTCCTTGGTGAGTGAGAGGATCAGCTGGGTGTCTGCGGCGTAGGAGATGATGTTGAGGTTGTGCGAGCGGACGATGTCGGCGAGTGGAGCCATGTAGACATTGAAAAGGGTAGGGCTGAGGGATGATCCTTGGGGCACGCCGCAGATGATCTTGGTGGCTTCAGAGCGGAATGGGGGAGGCAGACCCTCTGGGTTCTGTCTGTGAGGAAAAAGGTGATCCAGTCCAGGGCTTTGTCGCCGATTCCTGCGTCGTGGAGGCGTGTGCGTAGGGTGTGGTGGCAGACGGTGTTGAAGGCGGCCGAGAGGTCCAGGAGGATGAGGGCCGCTGTTTTGCGGTTGTCAAGCATGGTCCTGATGTCATCAGTGGCAGCGATGAGGGCAGTTTCGGTGCAATGATTTCCGCGGAATCCTGATTGGGACGGATCTAGGATGTTGTACTCCTCGAGGAAGTGGGTCAGTTGCGTGTTGACGATCTTTTCGAAGACCTTCACCGGGAACGGGAGCAATCATCATCAGTAATGTTATGTTACTCGTACGCCTCACATAACTGCCAGTATTAAGATGTTCTGAATCTATCTGCTCTGCTTGCGCACTCGAGATACACTGGGGATGCCCTACAAGTTCAAACATCAGTAGACAGAATGAGCGTTTGTGTACATCCATGTGACTCCCAACACGTTGTAATTTTGACTCAGCCGATGGACTTCCGTGGCACTAGGGACTTCGAGCCCCATAATCACCGGCCGGGGGAGGAGGAGTCTGACATCTGTGCTATACAGCAGGGGCCGCAACCAGAGGACTTCCCAGCCACGAGGGACTTTCAGTCCCAAAATTACTGGCTGGAGGGTGGGCGGAGCCTGACATCTACGCTGTATAGAACGGCTCAGCAGAGCGGAACACAAGCGGGCCCCGGCAAGGGCAGGCCCGTCTGCATCAAGTCCCTCCCTTATGAATGTTGCACCTGAGATCTTAATCTGTTTGACAGTAAGTGACCCCTTTCGGCTTTTAATACTTTTATGAAGGTTACTGGGCTAGAATTGGGGGCTCTCCAGCAAGCCCTATGTTGTGACTGGAATCATTTTACCCTATAATTTGAGATGACCTGATCTAATTCTCTGGCTACAGCGACAGTATGGTAAAATGCAAACCAGACGTACACAGACCTAGTGGTAAAAGAAACACTATCACCCTGGACAGTCTTCGAAATGGAAAAATCGAAGTGCAGGTACTCTTTAGCAGAGTACCTGCTTGTTTCTGTGAAGTACTCTCAAATTAAAAATATAGCATTTCTCTTGAGAAGTGCCGGTACTCTCCCTCCCAAAATAAAAGTGTGCCGGTACCCATTTAAAACACTGACCCTGGATGGTTTCTTTGAGCGAATAGTGGGGGTCATTAACAGGGAAATTCAGCTGGCCGAGAGACAGCTTTCACTGGACTCTGGACAATGTGGAGCTGCCCGTAGCACCGTCAGGGTGGGCTCTTCTGGGTCTGGTGTTTTACTCGGCCTGGTCTAAACCTGATGGGTAACAGCCTGTCGCCACTGGCCCTGCTCTATTGTCTCCAACCCCGGTGTTCGTCACAACGCAACCGAAGCGAGGAAAACATGTCAAAAAATTCAAAAGTGCAGAAAATGGTTCGGGGAGACCTCTTTCTCAGCCTCTTCTTAAAATCCCCCACGTCCCTTTACAACTTGGATGTACTTAAGAGCGACCTGATAACTGACATCTGTGGCCAGTTCAAGAAAATATTGGGTATTGTCTTAAGCCCCTGATTGAGCGGCTGGACTACATCTTTTCTAGTTCCCAATCAGGATGGGGAGTGGCGGGGTGGTATTGGCCGACACATTTTTACCAAGCCTGCTGCAATCCGGACCACGGCATCTACCGCATCTGTGGTTTCTAAGCTTCGGGAGCGAGAGACCTGTTTTCCAACTTTTGTCGAGGGAATGTGCACCGCTCTCTGCTCCCCTAAGGATGACTCTATTATGGACACTGGGGAAAACATTAGTTGAGCACTGTGTGAGAGGGATCCCAGCAAAGTACCACATATCATCAAGAGGGGGAAAGTAAAAGTAAAAATACTTGTCATCTGCCACCAGCAGTTTGTCCGTATGTGGTAATTCTGGCTAAGCTCTCTAAACCAGGCCAGCATGTGACGAACAAGTTACTTACCTTCGATAACGATATATCTGTAAAAGACCTATATTAGTTATGGATCCCTTACCTTAGAATTACCCACAGGCGTCAGACTGGATCCGTCTGACACCTGCGTGTCGGTAGGCGGCGTCGGTCAACTCCGTGTTCGTCGATGGCGTCGTGGTCGCAACGTCGCGGTATCTACCTAGGCACCCCCCTGTGCGCTGACGTCAGTTCTTTACACAACATTCCACGCCAGAAGCGCAGAGCCATGCAATACATGGACCACTGGTGCACAACAGCTAGGGCACTGAAAGGGAGTCCCTAACTCTAGAAGTCAGTTAGCAGAACAGGGAGGATGGTTGGGGGCGGTAAGGAATCCATAACTAATATATGTCTCTTACAGATATATCATTATCGAAGGTAAGTAACTTGTTCATCTGAAAGAGACTATTAGTTATAGATTCCTTACCTTAGAATAGATACCCCAGCAATACCAACTCCGGAGTTGGGTCTGCGAACAAAGTTCACACCAGGAAGCCCTGAAGAACAGAACAGTCAAAGAAGCCATCAAGTCGGACTTGGCTGTCCAGGCAGTAGTGCTTATGAACGTGTGCAATGAATCCCACGTGGTTGTCAGGCTGATATCATGAAGGGGGACTCCTCATCCGAAAGCAGTAGTGGCCGCTGTCGCCCTTGTGTAATGGGCGTGCAACACTACTGGAGTTTCCTTTTTCACCAAGGAATAGCAGATGTTTATGCAAAGAACGTCCCATCGGGAGATGGTTCGGTTCTGCACAGCCCGACCTTTCTTGGCTCCCACATATCCAACAAAGAGCTGATCATCCACCCAAAATTGTCTTGTGCGATCCAAGTACAATGAAAGCACACGTTTTGGATCCAGACGGCGGAGCCATTCTTCTTCTTTAGAAGGTTGCGGAGGCGGAAAGAAGGTGTAGAAAGTGATGGTCTGTTCTATGTGGAAAGAGGTAACCACTTTGGGAAGAAAAGAATGTCGAGTTCTAAGGACAACCTTGTCCGGAAAAACAGCAAGGAAAGGAGTCTTAGAAGAAAGAGCCTGAAGCTCACTCACCCTGCGAGCAGAAGTGGTGGCAACCAGAAAAGCAGTCTTCAGAGTCAAGAGTTTGAGAGGGCGATTATGCAGCGGCTCAAAGGGCACACACATCAAATAAGTAAGAACAAGGTTCAAGTCCCACTGGGGCATTACGAAAGGAATAGGAGGGAAAAGGTGAGTAATGCCCTTAAGGAAGCGATTTACAATAGGGGACTTGAAAAGAGAAGGTTGATCTGGAAGGCAAAGGAAGGCCGAAATGGCCGAAAGATGTCCTTTGAGAGTGCCCAGAGCAGAGCCCTGCTGGTCCAAATAAAGCAGGAAGAGGAGAACCTCTAAAAGAGGGGCAGAAAGGGGATTGACAGCCTGTGCTGCGCACCATGCCACAAATTTGTTCCATCTACAGGCGTATACCATTTTGGTAGAGGGACGCCTGGCTGCCAGAATACAATTACAGACTTTGGGAGGAAGGTCGAAAGCTGTCAACTGTCGCCGCTCAATCTCCACGCAGGGAGGTGGAGGCTGGGCAGGTTCGGGTGGAGGACCGTCCCCTGCTGCTGCGACAGAAGATCCTCCCGAAGGGGCAGTCTGATCGGAGGATTGATGGCCATGTTCAAGAGCTCGGGATACCAGACTCTTCATGCCCAGTCCGGAGCCACAAAAATGACTTGGGCCCGGTCTCGCTTGATCTTTTCAGCACTCGGGGTAGAAGTGGTATAGGCAGAAAGGCGTACAGAAGACCGCAACTCCACTCGCGTTGAAAAGCGTCGCCTAGCAAGTGCCGTCTTGGAAACTCCAACGCATAGAACTGCTGACATTGCGCGTTCTCGTCTGTGGTGAATAGATCCATCCAAGGCTCTGCCCACCGCTGAAAGAGACCTTGCACCACCTCTGAGTGAAGACGCCATTCGTGATCCATCAGGCACCAGGGGCTGAGTTTGTCCACCCTGGCATTCAGAGAACCTGCCAGGTGTTGAACCACCAGGGACATGCCCTGATGTTCCAGCCACTTCCAGAGGCGAAGGGTCTCCTGACAGAGGGGCAACGACCCCAGTCTGCCCTGTTTGTTGCAATACCACATGGCGGAAGTGTTGTCTGTGAACACCAGCACTACTCTTCCCTTGACAGAGGGAAGGAATGCCTTCAGTGCCAGACAAACCGCCTGGAGCTCCAGAAGGTTGATGTGGTGCCCAGACTCTGCCGGAGGCCAGAGGCCTTTGATCTCAGCCTCTCCCATGTGGCCGCCCCATCCCAGAAGTGACGCATCTGGCAAAACTGTAAACTCTAGGTGGGGAAGGGAGAGGGATATGTCCTGGACCCAATCCTGTTTCGTAAGCCACCACTGCAACTGATGTGCAGTCCCTGACGAGATCTGGACGACATCGGACAGATTCCCTTGATTCTGGGCCCACTGGAACTTCAGGTCCCACTGCAGAGCCCGCATATGCCACCTGGCATGATCCACCAGCAGGATGCAGGAGGCCATGAGGCCAAGTAGCTTCAGGGTCATCCCCACCGAATTCTGGGATAGAGGCTGGAACATCGGTATCATACACGAATATCCCGGACTCGCTGTTCAGGAGGATAGGCCCTAAACTGCGCTGTGTCCAGAACCACTCCGATGAAAAGAAGCTTCTGGGAGGGGGTCAGGTGCGACTTCGGCATGTTGACTGTGAACCCCAGCGAATGCTGCCATAGTCTGGAGGCGAAAGACGACAGCCTGGGGCGAGCTTGCCTTTAACAACCAGTCGTCGAGATAGGGGAAGACTGGAAACCCTGATCTGCGCAGATGTGCTGCGACCACCGCCATCACCTTTGTGAACACCCAAGGGGTGCTGGTAAGGCCAAAGGGGAGCACGGTAAAATGAAAATGCTCGTGGCCTACCGTGAACCGTATGTAACGCCAGTGGGCAGGTAGGACAGAGATGTGAAAATAAGCATCCTGCAAGTCTACTGCTACCATCCAGTCTCCAGGGTCAAGGGCAGACAGAACCTGAGCCAACGTCAACATCTTGAACTTCTCCTTCCGGAGGAAGCGGTTGACCTCGTTGAGGTCTAAGATAGGATGCTGGCCTTTGTCCTTCTTGGGCACCAGAAAGCAGTAGGAGTAGCAACCACAACCTACTTCTGGGACCGGGACGAGCTCGATAGGTCCCTTGGCCAAGAGAGCCGCAACTTCCTGACAGAGAAGGGCCAACTGATCCTCCAACATGCGATGGAGTTTTGGTGACATGGAGGGAGGGGTAGTCCCGAAGGGTAGGGAGTAGCCCATTTGGACTATCTGCAGAACCCACCTGTCCGACGTGATGTAGTGCCAGTGAGGGAGGTGATGGCAGATCCTGCCGCCCACTGGCAAATAGTGGCCCTGGAAGGTCCAACTAGGAAGGTTTGGCGACTGCTGCAGAAGGGGCACTGGTGGACTAACCCACCCGCTGGCCCCCTGACCCACGTCATTGGGTCCCACATCCCCAGCTGTGCAGATGCTGGGTAGCTTGTGCCGGTCTGTGGCTCTGGGTGGAACGTGGTTGGGCACCCCTTCCGTAGCCACGAAAGGGGCGAAAGTCAGACTTCATGGGGCGCAAGGTGGTAGTGAGGCCGAAGGATCTGGCTGTAGCCCTAAAGTCCTTAAAGCGCTCAAGCGCGTTGTCGAGCATGTTCAAAAGTGTTGATTGGTCATCCCCTGAAAAGCCAGGGGACCTCAGCCAGGTGTAGCTTCTCAGGGCTACTGACGTGGAAATTGTCCTAGCGAGTCGGCGGTGTCCAGCCCACAGCGGATGGCGAACTTTGCTGCGTCCCTCCCTTCGACAAGCGCACGGGAGAGTACAGCCCGGGCCTCTTCCGGGCACTGTGGCAGCACTTGCGAGACCGAATCCCACACGGAGTGGGAATAACGGCCCAAGAGACATGCGGTGTTCACTGACTGCAGTCCTAAGCTGGCGGAAGAAAACATTTTCTTCCGAAGATGATCCAGCTTCTTGGATTCCCTATCTGGGGAGCAGTAGGGAACGCGCCTTTGGACGTTGAGGCTTGGACCACCAAGCTCTCAGGGGTAGGGTGTTGGGAGAGGAAAAGTGGGTCGCCTGGGAGGAGAGCGGTGGCGTTAGGCAATTATCCTATCCATAGGAGCCCCAGTGCTGGGTTTGGACCAAGTGCCCAGTAGGATGTCAGTGAGGGCTCCGTCAAAAGGCAGTAGTGGCTTCGAAGAGGCTGCCGCTGGCTGAAGCACCTCAGTCAGGAGGTTAGTCCTGACTGCCACCATAGGAAGCTCAAGGCCCAAGTCCTCTGCCACACTACGCAACACCACAGTGTAGGAAGTTCCCTCCTCCGTAGCCACGGTAGGGGGAGAAAGCATACCAGGGTCTGATGACTTGTCAAGACCACTGGCATCATCCAACTACTCTCTCCAGTCTGGCTCTTGGGGCTCGTCTGTTAAAGGGTCTCCAGACACCTCCAAATCCTCCTCCTCGTCCTCTGGCCGCCACTCAGGGCGAAAGGGAATGCCAGAATAGAAAATAAGCACAAAATTGCCAGTCGGCGTCAGATCCGGCGTCGGTCGACACCGGTCCGACTGCATTTCTGATTCGAGGGGAGGGTGGGGACGATGCCGACGGACAGGGAGCAGGCGAAGAGCGATGATGCTACTTTGACTTCTTCTTCGACTTACCCGAAGACTTCGATGATGAGTGGTGGTGGTGGCTTCGTGACCGGTCCCGCGATCTCCCTCTCGACCAGGACCTGGAGCGTCACGGAGCCAACTGCCGGGCCTCCAGAAGCTTTCGGGACCGCTCCCACAAATACTTTGGGGCCATGGCCCGACAGTCGGAGCACGACTTCGGGTCATGGTCGCCCTCCAGGCACCAGAGGCACACAAGATGCGGATCCATGACGGACATCAATTTGTGACAGTAGTCACAAGGCTTGAAGCCGATCCGAGGACGGGACATCCCTATGTGTACCAGGAGTCAGAAGACTCGAAAAAAGACGTTGACAAAATTTGAATAAAGGGATAGTCAAAAATTGACTAAGGGTACTGCTCTCTCCGTATCTGTGCTGGCTGGCGCAGAAAAAAAGAACTGAAGTCAGCGTGCAGGGTCGGAGTCTAAGTAGATACAGCGAAGTCAGGACGGCGACCACGACACCATCGACGAAAGCGTAGTCGACCGACGCCACCTACCGACGTGCAGGGGTTCTGATGAGAAACAATTTCTCCAGATCCAGTCTGACGCCTGGGGGTAATTCTAAGGTAAGGAATTCATAACTAATAGTCTCTTTCAGATAATAAGGTTATACATTGGTTCCACACTTATCTTCGGTGTAAGGGCAGGCTTTTTAATTGTATTCCTTTTGCACAAAGTGTGGAATGGGTAATTCCCTGGATATGGAGTTTCGGGGGATTGTACTGTTACTAATTTCAAATATTCCTCCCTAGCTATTGGTCTGTTACAGGACCCACTCCAAGGCCCAGCTAAAATTTAAGAGAATAAGGATCTGCCGCTGGGCTATTTCTATAAACGTCTTGCGACAGGTGCCTTAGAAACACCTGGGTAGTCAGCTGCTATACCTCCTCCTCCCTATCAATTTGCTCTTTACCAGTATCCAATAAGTATTATGCACTGATTGATTTACCAGATAATGAATGAGAACAGATGGTTATGATTATTAAATAAGTGTGGCCGAGGTTTCAGCCTCAATCCCCAACCAGCCCTACTGATAATATATCAAATGTTAGTAAATGCACGGACCAGGGGCTGTTGCTAATAATTGGGATCTTGCGCCAGGATTCCCGTGTTCATCCCCAAGTGCTTATATCTCGACAGCTGCTCCTCTGAGTGCAATTAAATTACTGAGTTGGAATGTCACTGGCGTTCAAGCTAAATTAGGGCTGGAAAACTGGGGGGAATTTATTCAGTCATTGATACTATTTGAACGCAGGAAAGCTGGGCAACTTCGGATGTCTCTTGTGAGGGTTTATTTGTTATTCTGTTCCCCCTATCCCCGCTGCGGTTGGAAAGGTAAGGGCAGGGCTTACTGCTTGGTTCAGGACAAATATGGATTGCACTAATTTCCCCAGTCCTAAAGGTGTGGTCTGATCTAAGCTTTTAAGTTGTGCGGGCCACAGAATTTGTGATATTATGATTAACTTTAACAATGATAATTTTATTGATAACAGCAATCCGAATTTTGTTTCACTTTTTGAATTTATACGTGAATTTGGGTGTAAATATGCAGTGAAAGGAAAAATAACGAATTTGATCATGGCAGGAGATTTTATTGCGAAATTGAGGAATGTTCTCCATGGTAATGGGAATAATTAGTTTGAGCCTGCTTGAACAGAAGAGGCTGCTCAAAGAGGTAGCGTGCTTTATTCCCATTTGGCATATTTTTATTTTATAATTAAACAAGAGAAGAGTGTATCCATCAAGACTGAGAAAACAACAGGGGTGTTTTAAAAGAACCCTCACTCACCAACCTAGTTGGTGGCATGCTTCATCATTGGGTTCCCACCGGAGAGACCGAATGCCTCTCCGGTGTGCTGCGACGCCTGATTTACAGCGGAGCTGGATTTTTGTGGAGACAGTGCAAGTTGTGAAAGTGCCGGTTTAAAAAGGTGTCGCAATTTTATCCAAAAAATAAATTTAATAGTGGCAAACTGGACACGGTTAAAAGGGGTGAGGTGGACGTGTAGGCTCTGGTGACTATTGGACCAGCTACGTCCTAATCAAAGTGAAAGGTGGTCAACATGTTTCTGCTTCTAGTGATAATACGTGAAGCATTCGTCAGGACCTTGTTGTGGACTAGCACGGCGGTGTACGCTCGCTAAGGCGCACCCTGACCAGTGGTGTCTAGAACCGCTGACACTTACGGTTTAAATATGGCCTTCAGGATTTCTGAAAGCTTTTTGTAAGCTGTGGCATTGCATTATGCATCACAGCATGAGTCCTGGTGGGGGGGCGAGACTTATTGTCACACTTACGCCAAAGTCTTCCACCCGCGGGAAACCTCCTTGTTCCCTCCTAAGGACTCGTATGTATAACAGCAATCCCAATTTTGTTTCAATTTTTGAATTTATACGTGAACTTGGGTGTAAATATGCAGTGAAAGGAAAAATAACGAATTTGATCATGGCAGGAGATTTTATTGAGAAATTGAGGAATTTTCTCCATGGTAATGGGAATAATTAGTTAGAGCCTGCTTGAACAGAAGAGGCTGCTCAAAGAGGTAGCGTGCTTTATTCCCATTTGGCATATTTTGATTTTAGCAATGCTATGGAAGTGGAGGCTCCCCCTCAATCTGCGGTTGCCACCTATTTGTTGGGTGGCGATTTGCGTGCTACCGCTATTGATTATATTTTTGTTTCACGGCATTTACTGAATCAGGTCATTGATGGTTCAGTTCAAAAGTATGCTTTCAGTCACCAAAATCCACTGTTTATCACCCTACAGGGATTTGATGATGGCACTAAGAACTAGGGGGCGTTGCAGGGAATATGTCTACCACGGACTAAGGGTGAAGATTAGCCTGGCTCTCAGATAATATGGTTGAACTGTTAGGGAAACTCTGCGCCACTTACTTGTCTCTCATATATTGCTGTTTGAACAGGAGGACCCGAGAGGAACTGATATTTAGCACTACCTGGTTTTATCTTGTAAAACCTGAAAAACCAATTTGTTTTGGCATGTAGTTCATGGTAATAAGCAGTCTAGAAGTCGTAATAACAGCATCTGCTCCAATATTGCCCCACATCAATGAGTGGAGCATTTTTATCAAATATACAACACGTGTTGTGTAACCATGGCTACAGAACAACCTTCCTCATTTTTTTGCCTTGCTATTGCTTTTTCTATGGATGAGGTTATTGGGGCTATAACAAACAAAAAGCCCTGGGCCAGGACGGCATTCTCATGGATTATATAAGGCTAATGGACAAGTTACATACCTTTGGTAAAGCCATATCTGGTAGACATGATCTAGCCTCAAATTCCTTACCTTAGGTATCGTCGGTTGGTTTCTCATGACTTCTTCGACATGGTTTCCCCCACTGTGACGTCCGCGTCACCTATTTAGGCGCCACCTCGGCAATGATATCAGTTACTTTTCATGACTTTCCACGCCAGAAGCGTGGATCCGTGAAGTGCACTGGCACTGGTGTGTTTGTGAAAAACTAAGGCCCTGAAAGGGGGCAACCCTGACCCTAGAAACCTGTCCAGAGTGCAGGGAGTATGGGTGGGTAAGGAATTTGTAGCTAGATCATGTCTCTACCGGATAAGGCATTACCAAAGGTGAGTAACTTTTTCATCTGATAGAGACCTCTAGTCGCAGATTCCCTACCTTTGAATGGATGCCCAAGAAACACCATCCCCGAAGGAGGGACTGCAGACAAGTTAAGACCAGGAAGTGTTGCAGGTCAGAGCGGTAAAAAAGGTCGTCCCTTTGGGCTTGACTGTCCAGGCAGTAATGCTTGGTAAATGTGTTCAGGGCTGCCCACGCTGTTGACTGGCAAATGTCGAGGACTGGAACTCCATGTTGCAGCCTTAGCTCTGGTGGAATGAGCACTTAAGCCTTCAGGAGGCTGCTTTTTGGCCAGAGCATAGAAAATTTGACGCAGAGGACGACCCATAGCAAAATAGTCCTCTTCTGCATCGCATAACCTTTAGTTAATCCAACGTATCAAGCGAAGAGTTGGTCGTCCACCTGGAACCCTTTATTGCGGTCAAGTTAGAATGACAATGCACTTTTAGGATCCAGGCGGTGGAGTCTCTTGTCTTCTGCAGAGGGGTGTAGAAAGTGGGCAAGGTGACATATTGCCCCAAATGCAATGGTGTTAACACTTTCGGTAAGAAAGAGGCCCTAGTGCGAAGCACCGACTTTTCAAGAAAGATGGTCAGGTAAGGAGGCTTCGATGACACAGAGCCTGCAATTTGCTCACCCATCTGTCAGAAGTCATTGCCACTAAAAAGGCTGTTTTGATGGTAAGCGGAAGGGGGCAGCTGTGCAGAGCCTTGAACTGAGCACACATGTGGAAGTAGAGAACCAAATTAAGGTCTCACTGAGGCATGACGAAAGGAGCAGGTGGGAACATATGTAAAACCCCCTTACAAAATCTATTTACAATAGGGGATTTAAATAAGGAGGGTTGGTCCAGCAGCCTCAGAAAGGCGGACGGGGCAAAAGATATAACTATACAAGGAAAAGAGGGTTCCCGGATTGGATAAAGGCAGGAGGCCCAGGAAAAAACAAGAATCAAGAAAACCACCCACAAACAAGGGGAGGAAATGCCGCCTGCCCATATTGAAGTGTGGCGGAAAAATCTAGCTGATAAATAAAGAATTTAAATCAAAGGCTTGGATCAAGATTTCTGAAAATATTACTTAAAAAGCTACATATGCTTTTTACCTTTTATTTAATGTTCATAAACTGGTCATATCAAAAATTGTATTCTAGCTAGCTTATACAAATTATTTACATAGTGATATTTACATTTCATTTGAACTTTTTTCCCCCTCCCCAATTTTTCATTTTTTTCACCACCCCTCACTATTCATTCAGAAACAGTTACACCTCAACATATCTCGCACTCATACCTCAGTTCTACTCATACAGCTTACAAACTCCGAAACAAAATAAACCAACTGTGTGGGCATAAAGACAGGAATAGTGACAAAGTGTCATGTCTTACACTACATAGACCAGTTGTTGAGAAACATTTTCTCAGTACTGCATAGTCCAGTTTTCTATTGTTGAAGAGGTACTCTTCAGGTAACTCTATAGCCAAGTTTTTCAATGTTACATATAGAGTATATCAGACACTTGTTTTTAACATGATTATAGTTCTTAGATGGATCCTTTAGGCACTGGAATGGAGATCCTCTTGTATTTGCAACAACTTAGGTGCTCAAGTATTCCTGTAATAGGTGCCGATGCGCGTTTCGGTAAGTGCCAACTTGGGGCCAAAACTTTCCTCAGGGAACACTAACTTGACTAGAAGCTATACATATGGGGTAGTGGTCGAAACTAAACTCTCTGCGGACACCCCTCCTCCTGAACTTTGCTTGCACTTGCGGTAGTCCATGGCTTTGACTTTTCTCTGCTTCTCCCTCCCTACGCGCCTACATCCCACTCCAATTCTTATCCTTGAGGCATATGTCAGCAACAGCCGGTTAAACCCCTTACGATTATACATATGTTACCTATTATTTCGCCAGACCGCCAAACGTATTTACGATGATACTTCCATGTAGAGATCGGTTCTCATTCTCTTTTTCTTTTCATTTATCAATTGTTTTTTTAAAATCTTTATTCTTTGTTGTGTTTTTCTTGTTCAAGTTTATAATTTACTCTGCAAATGTATGCCATTCACCGTAGACCTAGATTCGAGGAACAATGACCAATTGTCTTTCTGGTACTTTTGTTATAATTTGAGTGAAGCAGCAAGCCAGCCAGCAAAATGGACACTAAATGCCACTTGGATGAGTGTCTCCTTATGCCCCTACCTATTCCATTCGATTTTATTGCTATTTTACAATGTTAAAAGTAAGATTGAATCATCATGCAGATGTTATTTATGTTACTTTATTGAAATTAATCAAATATCATTTTTTAAAAAGCAATACACAAGGAAAAAGGGGCGAAAGATATTCCTTGAGAGTGCCCAGTGCAGAGCCCTGCTGGGCAAGGGTCAAAATGAAAAGCACAACATGAGAAAGGGAAGCAGAAAGAGGATCAATAGACCTTTCTGTACAATAGTTTAATAATGTTTGCCACCGGCAGGCATACACGGTCTTGGTAGAGGGACGTCTTCCTGCTAAAATAACATTACAGACTTCCGAACGAAAGTCGAAAGCTATCAACTGCCGCCTCTCAATCTCAACGCAAGACAGAAAATTCTCCCGAAGGGACAATCCGATCGGAGGATGGATGCTCATTTGGAGAAGCTCGGGATACCAAACTCTCCGTGCCCAGTGCGGCACCACAAGAATGACTTGGGCCCGGTCGCTCCTGATCTTGTTGAGCACTCTGGACAGGAGTGGTTTTGGTGGAAAGGCATATAGGAGGCCTGAGCTCTACTTGAGATGAAAAGCATCTGCAAGCGAGTACCGCCTTGGAAATCCCAGCATGCAAAACTGATGACACTGCATGTTCTCAGCGGAGGCACACAGATCTAACCAAGGCTCTCGCCACTGCTTAAAGAGACCTTGCACCACCTCTGGATGAAGATGCCATTTATGATTCGCTAGGCAACGACGGCTGAGTTTGTCCACCCTGCCGGTCAGAGAACCTGCCAAGTGTTGAACCAGGGAAATGCCCTGCTGTTCCAGCCATGTCCAGAGACTCAGTGTCTCCTGACAAAGAGTCCACAACCCCACCCCGCCCTGTTTGTTGCAGTACCACATGGCAAAAGCATTGTCCGTGAACACTTGAACCAGTTTTCCCTTCATTGGAGGAAGAAAGGCTTTCAATGCCAAGCGAATCGCTTGGAGCTCCAGCAAATTGTTATGGAGTCTGGATACTGCTGGAGACCAGAGTCCTCTGAGCTCCACCTCTCCCAGATGGCGGCCCCATCCCAGAAGTGCTGCTACTGTGTGTTGTGGTTGGGGAAGGGAGAGGGATCTGTCTCTGACCCAATCGCAGTTGTTTATGCACCACTGCAGGTCCTGTGAAGTTCTCTCCGAGAACTGGACCATGTCGGAGACATTCCCCATATGCTATGCCCACTGGAACTTCAAGTCCCACTGCAGAGCCCGCATATGCCATCTGACGTGTGTCACTAGCAGGAGGCCATGAGGCCCATCAGCCTCAAAATCAATCTCACAGAAATCCAGGATAGAGGCTGAAACATCGTTATCAATTTCCTGAATATCCTGGACTCGCCGCTCGTAAGATTCAAACCCGCAAATACACTCTGTGCAGAACAGCTTCAATGAAAGGGAGCAACTGAGAGGGTGTCAGCTGTGACTTCGGCATGTTGATAGTGAACCCCAGCGAATGCAGGAGGTTCTCTATAGTCTGGAGGTTGGAGATGACAGCCTAGGGTGAGCTTGCTTTCAACAGCCAGTAGTCGAGATAGGTGAAGACTCACAGCACTTCTCTGTTGAGATAAGCTGAGACCACCGTCATCACCTTGGTTAACACCTGGGGAGCGCTGGCGAGGCCAAAGAGGGCCATGGTAAACTGAAAGTGCTTGTGGCCTACCGTAAATCTCAGGTAACACTGATGATCAGGCAGGACATGAATATCGAAAAAGGCTTCATGCAAGTTTAACACTACCACCCAGTCTCTTGGGTCCAGAGCAGATAAGACCCGAGCTAGAGTGAGCATCTTGAGCTTTTCATTTTTGAGGAAGTAGGTGAGGGCTCACACATCTAGAATAGGGTGCAGGCCCTTTTCCTTCTTCGGGACAAGAAAGTAGAAGGAACAATAACCACAGCCTACTTCTGGTGACGGAAATCTCTCTAAGGCAACCATGGCCAAGAGAGTCATAACTTCCTCCTGAAGCAAAGTCTGGTGATCCTCCATCATCCGATCGTAAGTTGGAGGCATGGAGTGAGGGGTAGTCTCAAAGGGGGGGGAATAACCCCTTCGGACTATTTGAAGGACCCACCTGTCCAAGGTAATGTTCTACCAGTGGTGGAGGTGAAGGCTGATCCTGCCACCAACTGGCTGCCCATGATCTTGAAGGGAAGGTTTAAGGGGGCTTGGAGCCTGTGGTGGCAGGTGGACTGACCTGACCTCTGTCTGCCCGACCCACGCAGAAGTTGTTGATCTTGTACGGTCTTGTTGCTGGGGTATGGCTGATGTGGCTGAAAGCCCCTTCCGTAACCACTAAAGGGGCTAAAAGCAGGCTGGGGACGAGTGGCCACCGAGAGGTCCAAGGACCTGGCCATAGCCTGAGTCATTAAGGCACTCCAGCTTCATGTGTGCCTCGTCTCCGCAGAGAAGGGTGCCATCAAAGTGCATGTTCATGAGAGTGTCCTGGGCATCTCTTAAAAAGCCAGTAGTCCTCAGCAGGTGTGGCGTCAAACAGCCACCGTCTATGAAATCGCTCTGCCTAGTGAGTCGGTCATGTCGAGACCACAACCAATGGCTAACTTTGCTGCCTCTCTCTCGTCTAACACTGCTTGGGAGAGGATGGCCCGGGCCTCCTCCGTGACCTGTGGCAGCACTTACAAAACTGTTGCCACAAGGTGTGGGAGTAACAGCCCAGTAAGCATGAGATGTTCACTGACCGCAATGCAAGGCTGGCAGAAGATTTTTTTTTTGCCCCAACTATCCAGCCTCTTGGATTCCCTATCTGGGGGTGCGGAAGAGAACACGTCTTGAGAAGTGGTGTCTTGGACCACCAAGGCCTTGGGGCGAAAAGTTGGGTCACCCAGTGCAGGACGATAGCGACAGGCAATTGTCCTAATCACAAGGGGCCCCAGCAGGACATCAGATAAGCCCTCGTTGAAAGGCAGCTAGGGTTCCGAGGATGAGATACGAGGCTGCAGAACCTCTGTCACGATGTTTGTCTTGACTGCCATGGAAGGGAGCTTAAGGCCCTAGACCTCAGCTGCTCTTCACACCACCATAGTGTATGATGCCCCCTTCTCCATAGCCACAGTAGGGTGAGAAAGCAGGCCAGAATCTGGAGAAGTGTCCAGTCCATTGTCCTCACCCAATTCTCCATACCAGTGCATCTCATAAGGCTGGTTTAGCGACCCCTCTCAATCTTTCTCCATTCCTAGCCCTGCAGAATAGGGCTGAGGAAGTGACTTGGGGGCATATTTATCAAGCGATTTTGTATTCGCAAACGCTGCGATTCGCAAAAAACAGCGTTTGCGAATACAAAATCGCAAAATGCGATGTATGAGCCATTTTCGCATCGCATTATTAAGGATTCGCTAATTTAGCGATTCCTTAATTTTGCGTAAGCATTTAAGGAATCGCAAATTGCGATTCCTTAAATGCTATGTAACACGCACCCAAGATGTGCAAATTCTCCTTAAGAAATCGCAAATTACCACCAACTTCAAGTTGGAGGCAATTTGCGATTTCTTTGAAAAATGCAATGTTTTGGCATTTTTCAAAGTGCCATGTGGCGCACATACATGCCCTTAGGGCATGTATGTGCGCCATATGCGCACACATGTTCATTTCAGGGGTGCATCAGGGTGTCGTCATGACACCCTTGCACCTTTCAAATTATTCTCAATTTGCGATTAGCAAATTGCAATTCGCAATTTGAGAATTACTTCCCATTCATTCCTATGGGCCTCCTGGCCCATAGGAATGAATGGGAAGGTATCCCTTAATTGCGATTTCGCAATTTGCTAATCGCAATTAAGGAATATTAAGAATTCGCAAAATATGTGCGAATTTTTAAATACATCCCGTTTTGCAATTCTCAAATAGCGATTCTCAAAAAAAATCGCTATTTGAGAATCGCAAATACGGTTTTTGATACATATGCCCGCTAGAACCTAAGGAATCTGGTGGCGTCTGAATCGGCACAATCAGGCTCCGGGTCGTCAGGGATAAAAATCGGACTGACCACGTTAGTGAACACCAGCAGCGTCGGGAGTCTCAGCTTCGGGACTGGTGCCAGGGAAGGTCGCAGTGGCACGACCAGCGTCGGTCTAGATCCAACAGCGAATCCATGGGTTGCATCGGTGCTGAAGCGTGCCGCGACTGCAAGCTACTATTAGCTCCTAGCCAGATCCAGACGGAAGCTATGCCATTAGTCTAGGCGTGGACGACCGTTGCATCTTTACACTTCCATCGGAATCCACCGACTTTGAGTGATGGCGGACATCTCTTGATTCGTTCACTTCCCTCATTGAAACTCTGTTACTCATTTGTGGTTTGGCTTGAACACTGGTCCCCATTTGCCCTTTGACAGGACCGCTGCGCAAGGGATCTCACTTAGGGCGCCTTCCCATTTGGGCCGCTTGTTTATTCATAGGATGTACATTTCCGGATGTAGATCCGTGGCTGTACTTGGACTTCTGTCTGACACCAAGACACTCTGAATCTCCTACAATTTTAGCGCCCTGAAGAAGGTGTGACCTATTTGCTAGATCTAATACAGAAACGCGCGTCGGCGCACTCTGAGGAGACCACCTGAAACAGAAATATTACATGCAGCAATGATTTTATATTGTCACTTAGAACTTTCCTTCTGGACATTCTATTAACTCCATTGAGATTTAACAGTTGTTTATTTCTGATGTAAATGTAAGACACTGAGACTATTCCAACTTTAAAAATAACTGTATATTAGAAGGTCTTTTATCCTTATTCTAGGATGGTTTCTCCAAAGGTGTTCATTTTTGTAGCTTGTTTTTAGGATGTGTTGACTGTATGTGGTATGAATGTGGTATGCCTGATAGATCACGTGTGATGGTTGCCTTGGTGTTCTGACACGACTGTCTGTATCAATTTATTTATTGTATGGTATTTATCATCCTGATTTGATCTCTATATGTCTAGTGTGATCGCCCTGACATGAATAAAAATAAGAAAAAAGACACACAAGTCTTGTCTATGCCCTGGGGTCTAATCCAATATATACCATTTGACCTTACTTTTTTGTATTTTTAATTACTTTTACTTTTGTGAGGGGTACTCTCGTTAGACGCATGTCTGTGACTTGTTAGAGCACCCTAGAGAGACTAGTTTTTTCTCTGTTATTTAAAGCATTTATGCAGACAGGATAACTCTTTTTTGCCAGTATCGGTGCTGGAGCCGCCCGTGTGGAACATGATGAAACCCCCTCTGAACCTCTGGGCCCCAAAAGCGTGCTGGTGGGGTCAGGCAGCCCAAATATGCGACACATGGCATTATAAAATTCTTTGATCTGGGAGGGGGTCGCCCTGGCTCTCAGGAAGGCGGGGAAGTGCGCGGCCGATCCAGGCACATGTTCAGTGGAACGAGGCCTAGAGCACAGAGACCCCTCCATCGCTTCGAGTTTTTGGTTTGCTTTTTACCTGACTTACTCAAGGACTTAGAGGTGAGGATGAAGACCTGGGTCTCGCAGAGCAGTGCCCGGACCTTCCTCTCGATCGGGACCAAGAACAAGACCTCCAGGGCAAACAACGCGGTGCCGAGCGCCGGGCCGCAAGCCGCTATAGGGACTGATGGAGCAGGTAAAACAAAATTTTGTATACCTCCTCTAATTTGCATGAAATTAATTATGTAATCATTCTAAGAATTAACTCGTACTAATTAGTTTGAAGTGAGAAACTATTAACCAACCCTTACACCTTGATAAACACAAGACACACGTGGGACTAAATTGCTAATTCCATGGCAGAACAACTCATTAATTAACTGTGGTACGCAAACTAACTTTAGATTGTGGTGAAATAGAGAATTGCATGATTCATGTTGCTTTTGTGATGGTTTGTGCTTTCAGTACTGCAGAATGGTGAGTATTATTGCTTTAAATGTTAGGAAAATACTAATATACATTGGGATTAGAGTGGGATTAAACATTAGAATGTTCATTTCTATATTCTAATTACTGTTATGTCTGTTTTTGCTTAAATTGGCATTCGGGCCTGCTAGGCCGCAGTACTTGAGATGGAGCTCCTGTGAAGTAGTCATCATGTGAGCGCGATGACTTCTGCGCAGAATCGGATGGCTCTGGTAAGCTCCTATTGACCTCAGCCCCTGTACTATTGTGTTCCTGGTCAAGAATAGGAGCATGGAGGGTTGCCAAGTGATGAACGGTGTGAACTACCAAGGGGACAATGGGAGACCTGTACAAGGAGGCTTGCTTGTTATTACTTCGGAACTTTTGCCTGTGAACCGGAGGAAAAAAAAGATAATAAATACATTTTGCGCTTTGCTATGCCAAGTCTCATGGAAAACCAGTGGGTCATATGAAACTTTTGAGAAATTGCAAGTTGACCCCGACTGGCCAATCAGAACCGTTTCTACCCCTAAATTGTTGCATGTTGATCTGAAGTAAGAGAGAAAAGGGTATAAAAGACCCTCATCCGCCCAAGGGGGGTGGTTCACTGGGCTGATCTTCCGTGGAGTTGGTTCTATGAAGAGCTGATGAAGAATTCCATGGTTTACCTTGGTTTCCTTTGATTTTCGGGAAAGGTTATTTCACCTGATGGTTTGATTATTGCTGTGGGTTGGACAGTTTATCCTGGAGATTGTAGCCGAGACTTTGAATAATCCTCTGTGTTGTCGGAGGGTCGCCAACGTTTGATATTTGGTAAATATAAAAGCATTTCTAAATCTATGCTTATGTTCCAAAGATTTGATTTTTTCTTGAAATAAACCAAATTATGTCATATTCTGTAGCGCCTAAAAGCTAATGCAGACAAATTAATGTTAGATAAAAAAAATTGGATTAATAAGGAATGAGTTTGTGATTCTTTAATTGAGTGCTGAAAATTAATCAAATGTTTCCTAGGCTTTAATTGTGTTTTAGCTGGTTCTAAATCAACATCAACCAGTCCAACTAATTGGTCCGTCGACCAAGTGGTGGAGTGCCTTGATGTTAAGGTCAGGATTCCATAGGTGCAGATGTATACAATGTATAGAAATTCAATCTTGATAGATAATAAGGTGCCCACATGTCCAGCGCTTTTTCTCCTGAGTACAGATTTGAGTGAAAAGAGTGCGTGTTGGTGTTATGGGCCCCACCAATGAATGAGTGTATGGATGAGTGGTTGTGATGATGAGTCTGTGACAAATGGAGAATATATAAATTTGCCCTTTTCCGCTGGAGCAGGACCTCTCCCTCAAAGCTTTCGGAGCCATAGCCTAGCAGTCGGAGCACGACTTTGAGTCATGATCGCACTCCAGGCACCTAAGACTAAGTGTGGATCCGTTACGACATGGCGCAATGGCAAGTGTAGCATGGTTTGAATCCAGAAGTCTTTTTGGACATGTCAAAAACCTACACACCAATGTCAAAAAAAGCCTGTGAAATAGTGACAGAGGGTAGCTCTCTTCATGGAACTGCACTGGCTGGCGTGGAAAGAAAAGATCTGACGCCTATATAGGTGACGCGGATGTCTAAATGGCAGAGATGGTGCCGATTACGTAATGTGAACCCAACCGACACCTCCTGCGGGAAAGGGTATTGCTTTAAGAAAAATCTTCCTGATCCAATCTGAAGCCTGGGAAATTCAAAGGTAAGGAATCTGCGGCTAGATGTCTCTATCAGATATAGAATTTTGGTCACCTTTATTTGCTGATTTCATACATGTAGCCTGCAAATCTGGTTTCCCTCCTTCCTGGCACTGTGCGATTATCATACTTAATTTAAAAAAGTGTAAGAACAAAAGTTACTTACCTGTAATCTGTGGTTCTCCAGTATTGGTATCTTTCATAGATTCACATGTCTGAATCATTCCCCGTTGTCGGAGTGGGAGTCCTACGGTACATAAAAAAGCAATAAATATGCACATAATAACCATACCATAGGTAACATAGAACCAGCAAGTAAAGTAGCTAGAAACTAAAAGGAAAAAACTTCCACCTCTATGACTAGTCCAAGTCATTATATATACTCCAAACTACAGCCAATCAGGCGACAGCACCCTCCAGAATGTTCTCCTCAGAGGGTCAGGCTCTCAGATTTTCTCGCACAAGTGTGATCCAAAGTGAAAAGAGCATAAAAGAGCCTCTGAGGGGAGGTGGGTGGGTTGCATGTGAATCTATGAAAGATACCAATACTGGAGGACCGCAGATTACAGGTAAGTAACTTTTGTTCTTCTCCAGTATTGGGGTATCTTTAATAGATTCACATGCCTGAATCAGAGTAGAAAGCAGTACGTCCATAATAATGCTTGTGATATCATATACATAATAAAGCATATGTAAATAGAGACATTATGCAATATATATATATATATATATATATATATATATATATATATATATATATATATATATATATATATATATATATATATATATATATATATATATATATATATATATATGAAAACTGACATTGCATTTGAGCAGCTCACTGTAGCGTTATTGTGGCACTTCAAAGACCAACAGGCTCAGGGTGAGCCAACGCCCACTGGGGCAGGTGATAATCATTATAAGATGCCGGTGCTCTTTGCAACGTTAAAAGAAGCCTCTGAAGAAATGCTCGTAGAGCATGAAACGCGTCAGGCAACAAATTCTTTTGGACTCTGTTTTCATTGCCCTGCGCTGTTTTCCTGCACATTAAAACGAAGATTTACCTACCTGTAAGCTGGCTCTTCTAAGTGGGAAACTTTGGATGTTGGATGTATTGCGGCTGGTCCCGGTCGGTGAAGAGCCCTGCCACGGAGGTGTGGACCGAGCTGCAGGTATTATGCAAGCAGCACTGAGGGCAGGAAGGTCGTGATGCAGGTCAGAGGGCAGCGCAGAGACTTTGAGACATTTTCCATACCCACTGTGGTGTTTAATTTTAATGAAAACTGACATTGCATTTGAGCAGCTCACTGTAGCGTTATTGTGGCACTTCAAAGACCAACAGGCTCAGGGTGAGCCAACGCCCACTGGGGCAGGTGATAATCATTATAAGATGCCGGTGCTCTTTGCAACGTTAAAAGAAGCCTCTGAAGAAATGCTCGTAGAGCATGAAACGCGTCAGGCAACAAATTCTTTTGGACTCTGTTTTCATTGCCCTGCGCTGTTTTCCTGCACATTAAAACGAAGATTTACCTACCTGTAAGCTGGCTCTTCTAAGTGGGAAACTTTGGATGTTGGATGTATTACGGCTGGTCCCGGTCGGTGAAGAGCCCTGCCACGGAGGTGTGGACCGAGCTGCAGGTATTATGCAAGCAGCACTGAGGGCAGGAAGGTCGTGATGCAGGTCAGAGGGCAGCGCAGAGACTTTGAGACATTTTCCATACCCACTGTGGTGTTTAATTTTAATGAAAACTGACATTGCATTTGAGCAGCTCACTGTAGCGTTATTGTGGCACTTCAAAGACCAACAGGCTCAGGGTGAGCCAACGCCCACTGGGGCAGGTGATAATCATTATAAGATGCCGGTGCTCTTTGCAACGTTAAAAGAAGCCTCTGAAGAAATGCTCGTAGAGCATGAAACGCGTCAGGCAACAAATTCTTTTGGACTCTGTTTTCATTGCCCTGCGCTGTTTTCCTGCACATTAAAACGAAGATTTACCTACCTGTAAGCTGGCTCTTCTAAGTGGGAAACTTTGGATGTTGGATGTATTACGGCTGGTCCCGGTCGGTGAAGAGCCCTGCCACGGAGGTGTGGACCGAGCTGCAGGTATTATGCAAGCAGCACTGAGGGCAGGAAGGTCGTGATGCAGGTCAGAGGGCAGCGCAGAGACTTTGAGACATTTTCCATACCCACTGTGGTGTTTAATTTTAATGAAAACTGACATTGCATTTGAGCAGCTCACTGTAGCGTTATTGTGGCACTTCAAAGACCAACAGGCTCAGGGTGAGCCAACGCCCACTGGGGCAGGTGATAATCATTATAAGATGCCGGTGCTCTTTGCAACGTTAAAAGAAGCCTCTGAAGAAATGCTCGTAGAGCATGAAACGCGTCAGGCAACAAATTCTTTTGGACTCTGTTTTCATTGCCCTGCGCTGTTTTCCTGCACATTAAAACGAAGATTTACCTACCTGTAAGCTGGCTCTTCTAAGTGGGAAACTTTGGATGTTGGATGTATTACGGCTGGTCCCGGTCGGTGAAGAGCCCTGCCACGGAGGTGTGGACCGAGCTGCAGGTATTATGCAAGCAGCACTGAGGGCAGGAAGGTCGTGATGCAGGTCAGAGGGCAGCGCAGAGACTTTGAGACATTTTCCATACCCACTGTGGTGTTTAATTTTAATGAAAACTGACATTGCATTTGAGCAGCTCACTGTAGCGTTATTGTGGCACTTCAAAGACCAACAGGCTCAGGGTGAGCCAACGCCCACTGGGGCAGGTGATAATCATTATAAGATGCCGGTGCTCTTTGCAACGTTAAAAGAAGCCTCTGAAGAAATGCTCGTAGAGCATGAAACGCGTCAGGCAACAAATTCTTTTGGACTCTGTTTTCATTGCCCTGCGCTGTTTTCCTGCACATTAAAACGAAGATTTACCTACCTGTAAGCTGGCTCTTCTAAGTGGGAAACTTTGGATGTTGGATATATATATATGACCATAACTGTATATAAAAGTACACAATCATAGATGATATGTATCTGAGAAATGCTTAAGAGGAGGAGGGAAGAACAGAAGCTCACCTTATTCAAAAAGATTACGGCGAACCGCTTGTCCCACAGACATATCTGCATTACTGGCAGCTTCCAAACAGTAGTGCTTAGTAAAGGTGTGCCTGCTGGACCACGTTGCAGTTCTGCAGATTTGATGAAGAGGCACACCAGCAAAGAGAGCACTAGAAGAGGAAATTGCTCTAGTAGAATGCGCTCGGAGTTGTTTGTAATGGTCTTCCTGCTTGCTGATGACAGAAACAAATTGCAGCAGAAATCCAACGAGCTATGGTCTGTTTGGATATTGGGTGTCCCTGGCGCATCTTACCATAGGCCACAAACAGCTGATCGGATTTTCGGATTGAAGAAGTCCGCTGTAAATAGAATTTCAGACATCTCTTGACGTCAAGGGTATGCAAAGTTCTTTCCGCAGGTGATTGAGGATTAAGAAAGAAAGTCTTTAAAATGATCGGTTCGTTTAGATGGAAGTCCGAATGTACTTTAGGCATAAAACTGGGGTTAGTGCGTAGCACTACCGAGGTCGAGGTGAACTGAAGGAAAGGCGGTTTAATAGTTAAGGCTTGAATGTCACTGACCCGCCTAGCTGATGTTAAAGCCAACAGTAGAGCCACCTTCCAAGACAGAAACTTCAAGTCCACCCTATGAATAGGCTCAAAGGGGTGTCGCATAAGCTGTGCAAGCACCACGTTAAGATGCCAGGATGGTGGTGGACGGCGGATGGGAGGAAACATTCAAAACAATCCTGCTGAATGATCCTAGCAGAATAAAGAGAGTTGGAACCATCTTGTCGATATCTTGAAATAGCCGCTAAAAATACTTTAAGATTAGAATGGGAAAGGCCTGATCTTGCCAAATGCAAAAAGAAGGGCAGAATCTGCTCCGGTTTTGAATGGATTGGATGAAAGTTGGCGGCTTGACACCACAGACAAAATCGCTTCCATTTAAGCCTGTACATCTTAATAGTGGAAGGCGCTCTAGCATTGGCTAAGACTTCCTTACAGTCCGCAGGAATGTCTAAATGAGCGAATTCAAGGTGTTCAGTGGCCAGGACGCTAATTTGAGAGATGCAGGGTCCTGGTGGCAGATCTGTCCGTTCTGAATGGATAGAAGCTTCGGTATAGGATGAAACTGAATGGGATCGCATTCGGAGAGAAAGAGGAGTTTGGTAAACCAGAATTGGCGAGGCCACCTGGGAGCAATGAGTCTTAGGCGACAAGGCTCCTTCTTCATTTTCCAGAGAACCCTGGGAACCAACGGTATCGGAGGAAAGGCGTAGGCATAGATCTGCAACTAATTCATCAAAAAGGAATTCCCGCACGATCATTTGTGGGGAAGCCAGCTTGCGCAGAATAGGCATTTGAGGTTCTGACTGGTCGCAAACAGGTCCAGGTCGGGTCGACCCCACACCTGAAAAATTCGATCCAACGTTGGTTGATGTAGCTCCCACTCATGATTGGAAACTGTTGACCTGCTGAGGAATCCGCGAGGACATTGGAAACTCCCGGAACATGGATCGCTGATAGGCTGATCCTGTGTCGGATCGCCCAATCCCAAATTTGCTGGGCTTGTTGAGACAGCAGGGCGGACCTCGTTCCTCCTTGTTTGTTCAAGTAGTGCATACTTGTTGTGTTGTCAGTCCGGATCAATACTGATGCCCCGAGAATGATGGTGCAAAAAGATTTTAGGGCCAGGAAGATATCTAGCAATTTTAGAAGGTTGATATGCCACTTCCTGTCAGGTTCGAGCCTCGCAGGGTCCAGATGCGTTGTGCAATGGTCCACCTCCTGATATCACCAACACCCCGGAATATACCAGAAGGCACGGGGTGTTCGAGGGATCAGGCGAGGGAAGGGAAAAAAGGGAAGGAACTGCGCGGGATTTGATAGGCTCTGAAATGACAAGGAACACAGCATAAATAAGGAGCTTACACAAATGACTACTCTCATCAATTCTCACTAACGTGACCGTGTACCTGTAATGATGGCTGCGATATCCTCAAGCCCCCTCAAATGCTTGAGTACTGCAAGATCACCACCCTAGTCCTAATAGCCTTCACGGCCTTCAAATGTGAAGTCAGGAAACAATCCCCATAGTCTCGTAAGCTTCCTTCCCCCTCCTCCCTTGTGCAAAGAATAAAGAAAGGATCCCCAACAAACAACGGATCCAAAGCAAACAATGTAATGGTGGTAAGATCCCAGCCGGAATCTTAAAGTGAAGGATGTTCCAGCACACCCACTCACGCGAACAGTTGAATAGTACTTCCCTGAGGAGGGTAGTCTAGGACGCCTAAGCGTGGTTAGAATCACCACGATACGTAGGCGGCTAGAGGGCCTATAAGCACTCCACGGACGGCAACCAGCGGAGGACTTCCCCCGCGTTCCGCTACTCGCTCCGTTGCCTCTCCGGCTCGTTCCGTCACGAGCTGGGCTTAAGTGCTAACCACGAACCCCGGAAACGGGAAGGCGCAGCTCCCACAATTACGCCGCTGCCTTCCGCTCAAGGGGAACGGGTCACGTTTCCAAGTTACTCGCTTCCCTACCGGGATTCAGCGGAGTCCAGCGTCGGGTAAGGCTCCTCTACTCCTCTCCGTGGCTAGGCTTCCCAGCCGTGAACGAAGCCTCCAGATACGCTGAACGATGCCCCCAAGTACGCTGGGGGGAACCTCTCACCCAGCCGCACGGGGCCCAACACAAACAGGAAATCGGAATTACGCACGCCGACACCCTCACGCCGGCGTCTGAAGTACTGCCCCTGCCCCAGGGCTTCTGGGAATTGTAGTTCGGGCTGCGTAGGCGCCGCTACGCCGGGATCCTGACACTTCCACTGCTGAACGTTCCATTTGCAACTGACAGTCAGCCCCTGAAGGTGTGCTCCCCATCCTTCGAGGGAGGCATCGTTGGTGATAACGAAACTTGGAGCTTCCGTTAGGAAAGCGCAGCCTGCTGCCAAGTTCCTCTTTCAAGTCCACCAGAGTAAGATTTCCTGAATCCGGGGAGTGATGTGGATGAGATCGTCGAAGTACCCCAAAATCTGTAACCATTGGTTGTTGAGCTCCTCTTGCAGGGGTCTCATTCCGAGACGGCAGTTGGGGACTAAAGGAATGCAGGAAGAAAGTATCCCCAGAAATGATTTGAACTGCCAGACTGAAACGCACCTTTTTGATAGCAGTAGCTGGGCAAGGTTGCAAATTTTTTGTTGCCGTTCGTCTGAGACAAAGGCTTGTGTCAGCCGGGTGTCTATGGTGGCTCCCAAGAACGTTCTTCTTTGCGATGGAATGAGATGAGACTTGTCGAAATTGATTGAGAGGCCTAGAGATTGGAAAAGGGACAAACATCTCTGAATGTGGGCGTTCACGACTGTGAAAGAATTCGCCTTGATAAGGCAGTCGTCTAGATATGGAAAAATTTGAATTCCTTCTAGACGAAGGTGTGCGGCCACTGGTGCTAGAACCTTGGTAAAAACATGGGGTGCGTAACGTAGTCCGAAAGGAAGGACTTTGAACTGGAAGTCTCTGCCAGACACTCGGAACCGCAAGAACTTTCTGTGTCTGGGTAAAATTGGTACATGGAAATACGCGTCTTGGAGGTCGAGGGTGGCCATGTGATCCCCGCCGTGAGGAGTTGAAGGATTTCTTGAAGTGACAACATCCGGAATGATAAACTTTTTTAGATATTTGTTGAGGGAGCGAAGATCTAGAATGGGGTGCCATTCGCCCGATTTCTTCTTTATCAGGAAAAATTGTGAATAAAAACTAGTTCCTCTTTGTAATTGAGGGACCACTTTGATCGCTCCTTTTCGTAACATCAAATTTATTTGGGAAAAAAGCTCCGTGAGATGAGCTGGAGGTGGGCCCTTTGGAGGAGAATTTGGAGGAATCTTTACGAACTCTAGAACATGGCCTCTGGGCACTATGTCCAAGACCCACTTGTCTGATGTTATGGTGGACTAATTCGAGTAAAATTGGGAGATTCTTCCTCCAACTTTTAAAGGGGTAGGCGGTAGACCAGGTGGCAGGTGGCAGTTGTCACTGTTTTTTAGACGTATCACGTCCGCGGTAAGTAGGCTTTCTCTTGTTTTGTGAATAGGAGGTATTTGGTTGTCTGTAGGATTGCTGGAGTTGAGAAGAGTAGTATTGTTACTTTGATAGGATTGGTTCTGTCTTTGTTGATTATAACCTCGACTAGAGAAGGATCCACGGCCCTTAGCGCCACAAAAAGGCAGCTTCCGAAACTGGAGAGTTCCGAGCGATCTTGCTGTCTCGGTATCTTTTTAAATGGCCTGGAGGGCCTCGTCCACATGCTGCCCAAACAAAGATTTGCCATCAAACGGCATATCAAGTATTTTTGCCTGAATCTCCTGGCGAAATAAAGAGGATTTCAACCAGTCTTGTCGCCGTAGGACTGCGGTCCCTGCTAGTTGCCGAAAACCTGTAGACGCAACATGCACAGACGAATCTATAATCTCAGCAGAGATGCGTTCCCCCTCATGCAGGATCTTTAGTGCTTCTGCTTTAGATGGTTCAGGCAACATGTCGATGTAGGGAGAAATGTCCGACCACATCTGTCTGTCGTATCGTCATAAGATGTCCAGAGAGTTAGAAGCACGGACGGTCGTCGCTGCCATGGTGGAAACCTTTTTACCAATAGCGTCCAAGTGTCTCCCATCCCGATCCGGAGGAGCTGCAATCGGAGAGGAGGGATTTCTTGCTCGTCGTTGCGCGGCTTGGGCGATAACAGAATCAGCCTTTGGCTGACCTATGAGGCATGCTGGCGAACTGTCTGGCGCCTTGTATTTCTTGTCAAGGCGGGGCAGGACCGCAGGAATATAAGCAGGAGCTCTCATGACCTTTAGTCCTTCCTGCCAAAGGAAGTCAATGATTGGAATAGTCTGTACTTGTTTCCTCGGTTGATCTTTAAAGTCGTACAGGAAACAATCATCCTTCTTTGTTTCCATAGGAAGGAGGAACCTTTGTGTTGCCCTTTCCATCAGAAGATGAAAACCTCCGATGTCAACTGGAGGAGAATCGATGGAAGCCGGAGTAGAAGGAGAAGGAGACGGAGTTTGTATCTGGTAATCGTCCCCTCCGTAAGAAGCGATCTGTCATCCAATTCTCCTTCCTCCCTATCATCGTCCGTGGTGTTAACATCATGAGAATGATGAGAAGGTACCGGAGAAGTTGGTCTGGGTGACCTCAATACAGAAGAGGAAGATTGAGGAACAGGTGTAGGTGGTACAGAAGTAGCCGATTCAGATGAGGGAAACGGCGATAATAATCATCCAACATAAATTTTAGATTATTTAGTAGAGCCAAAGGCATTTGGGCCATAGGGATAGTATCTGGAGCTGGACAAACAGTCTCTGGGGAAGGATTATCCTCGTGATCCTCCTCCTGACATTTAATGAATAACTCAGAACGGCTCCTGGCAGTGCGAAACCTATCGTCCTCATCGGATTCCTCATCATCCTCTCCATAATCCAGCAACTGTTCAGGTAACTCCAGAGGAACCTTAGTAGGGGAAATATGAAGTGGAGAGAGGGCCTCCACTGAAGATCCACGTCTTTGCAGCAAGGAAGGTGCAGTTGTCAATGGAGGCAACTGCGCAGACGTCGAAGACGATGTAGAAGTAGTCTTGGCCGTAGATGCTGACCTAACCTGCAACGCTGTGCATGAAGATAACTGCAGCATCGACGGGAGAGCCATAGACGAAGTCGTCATCGACGAAGCTGGTGTCAATGAAGTAATCGTCGACGACGAGGCAGCCATCGACGACGAGGCGGCCGTCCACGACGAGGCGGCCGTCGACGAGGCAATCGTCGACGAGATCCTTCTAATCTTCGTCGTCGACGGTAGATTTCACTTCCTTCGTCGACGAGATTGGTTTCACGGCGACGGATACCAGCGTCGACGGCGAGGATGCCGACGACATGATCATATGAGGTCTCGGTGCCTGGAAGGTAACAGTCTATGTCATCGTAGCCTCGATGATAGGCTTCGTCGAAGAAGTAGGCAGAGGTTTACTCTTTGAAGATGGAGGAGCCTTTTTTGAAGTGGAAGGCAGTTCAGCACGCTTAGAGGTGTGCTGTTTTTTCAACACCTTAGCCCCGGGAGAAGATAAATCCTCCTCAGCAACCCTCTTCCTAGAGGACGAAGTCTTACTAGAGGCAATACTCCCCACTTCAGATAAGGGGTTGTCTTGATCTTTATTCTTCTGTAGCCAAAGAAGTAGACGTCCCTCTCTGTCCCTGAGAGTTTTTTGAGGGAAGGTTCTGCAGATCTTACAATCTCTCACCTGGTGATCAGGATACAAGCAGTAAATGCACGAAACAGCCGGAGCTTCCCACAAGATTCACAAGGTCGAAAGAGAGATTTCTTTGAAGAAGACATCATGAACTGAAGAATTCCTGAAGAAATTTGAAAGTACTGAGCAGAGCTCAGGGAGACTCCGTTCACACGACGTGCGGTAGAAAATCTGAGAGCCTGAGCCTCTGAGGAGAACATTCTGGAGGGTGCTGTCGCCTGATTGGCTGTAGTTTGGACTATATATAATGACTTGGACGAGTCATAGAGGTGGAAGTTTTTTCCTTTTAGTTTCTAGCTACTTTACTTTACTTCCTGGTTCTATGTTACTATGGTATGGTTATGTGCATATTTGTTGCTTTTTTATGTACCGTGGGACTCCCACTCCGATGACGGGGAATGATTCAGGCATGTGAATCTATGAAAGATACCCCAATACTGGAGAACTATGCAAATCCCTGTTGTTAGCATCATATTTCATTGTTGGACTCTGTCATGAAGGTTATCGGTAAGATGGTGAGTGATCGCCTAAAAGCTTGGATGGATGAGAACAAAGCCCGAGGATGCAGTTTAGATTCCGTGAGGTCCTAGGGACGATGGGGCAATGTCTTAACCTCCTTCTCTTGATTAATAAGTACACAATCACAGAGCACAGTTCCATCTACCTGACCTTCATGGATTTTTTCAGTGCTTTCGATAGTGTCATTAGGTCCAAACAGTGGGAAATTGTAGAGTATTTGGAGGTTGATAAGGTTATTGTTACTTTCTTACTTGGTCTGCACTGTGACCTGAAAGCCTCGGTCAGATATGGGATGAAAGGCAAAAGCGCAAAGTCTAATTATGTTGTCTCGGGGGATTTTGCAGGGGCGTGTCCTTGCTCTTGTGCTGTTTTTGCTGTACATTAATAGGCTTGAAGCAGCTTTAATTAAGCAGGGCAGGGATATACCCATGGTTAAGAATAAGGCTTATGTCAATAACAGAACAGTAGATTATGAGGGCTGTCTGGAAGTCCCTGTAGGTAGAAGTATAATGAATACTTATTTTAGTAAAATCAAAAGGTCATGGCTGGCCTCAAAAGGCAAGTATGTAACAAAATTGCAGGTAAAGGAATGCAAAACAAGCATTGGCAATGCCGCTAGGACTGGCTTTAAAGAAATGCTGTATGGTAATGTGATGCATTACAAGTAAATAGCATGGGAATGATATATATTTATGTAGAAGCAAAGAACTGTAGAATAATATTGGTGTTGGCTAAAAGGTCAAACGACAGCTGCACTGTCAAGCCAGACCTAAACATCCATGTAGGTTAATGAATGCCCTTCTCCCATCTGTGCTGCAGCTAGAGAAAAACACCATAAATGAAATAGGTACAGATACTTCCCTTATCGTGGTCATGCTTGATCCGTCTGCAGCATTCGATACTGTCTCACAGGAAAGGATGGTTCAGCGTCTGCAGCAAGCTAGGGTTAGCGGGACCACCCTGCAGCTTTTCCACTCTTTTCTATCTAAGAGGGTGAACATTTTAACCTGCTGCAGTTTCAAGGCAAAGGCTTTCAGCCTCCCCTGTGGGGTGCCTTAGGGCTCATTCTTGAGCCCAACCCTCTTTAATCTGTATGTTGCCCATCTAGCAAATCTGGTGCATTTGAGTTTCAAGTGCTGTCATATGCAAAGGATATTCATATTATTGTATCCACTCCCAACAACCTGTTTTTGGTTGTAGGGAGGTTCAACCAGTGTATGTCTAGCATTATCTGTTGGATGAAAGACAATTCTCTGATTATTAAAGCAGATAAGACTGAAGTGCTTGTGTTTGGCCCTTACAATTCTATCTGCTCGAACATCTGGTGGCTGGAAGCCTGTGGACCTCTCTCTAAGCCTTTCAAGTCAGCTAAAAACCTCAGGGTTATCTTTGACAATACTCAGAGTTTCAATGAACAGGTCAGTCACACTAACAGCACTTGCTTTTGCACTATTAGGACCCTGAAATAGGTCATTCCTTATATTCCACCGGAACTGCACCAGTCACTATCGCCCTTGTCAACTCACGGCTGGACTACTAATATCAACAGCTCCTTCCTGAAAAAACGCAAGGTTGCACAGAAAGTGGCAGCCCGCCTCATGCTGAACATTCCCAAACGACACCCTTTTAGAGATGGAATTTGTTCCCTTCATTGGCTTTCAGTCAGCAGGTGAATTTCCCTCAAGGCCCTTTGCTTAGTTTTAGAGGCTCTTCACCAAAGGGGCCCCATCCAAATGGATGCTCTTTTCCATTGGTACACTCCTGGCAGACCACTTGGATTCTCATGCTGTGAAAAATTAGGATCCCCAGATTTCTGAAGACTAGATGGGGTGGGCGTTCCTTCTCGGAGGCCGCAGCCAAACTATGGAACACTGCCTACTTACATTTCTGAAGCAGATTCTTTTCTGTCCCTTAAAAAGCATCTGAAAACCTGGCTTTTTTCATCTCAGAATCTCAGCTTGACTGCCTTGCTCTTGTTGATCTATATCTCCTGCTCAAGCACATTGGCACCTGCATGTTCTAGTGCGCTGTATAAATGTTAGCCCATCCTATCCAAGAGACACTATTCTAGAGACGTATCCTATCTAAGACACTTTAATTGCATTGTCACGTGTGCCCTGGAAACTTCAAGCTGAAGCAGCTGGATAAATAAAATGATCACAGCTGTGTGGGGGGCAAGCATGTTTTATTTCGTATGCACACAACTTCTGCCCAATCAACATATGGACTGACTGCTGTTTCCCAAATATGGGTGGAGCCAAAGCCCTTCTCTAGTGATACTCACTTAACTATGCTGCGCTGACAAGATAGACCATAAACAGAGCAAAGCAGTGTGACGTTAAGCTCCACCTGGATTAAGAAAACAGTTGTATAGACAACTGGAGAAGATTCAACTCAATATAAGCTTTATTCGATTTCACATGGTAAATCATAAAAGCATAACAATTCAATGCATTACACACATCGTTATGGAGAAGAGAAGATTCAAGATGGTGAAACCCTAAACAAATTGCATTAAGAAGATTTTACTTCTCAGTTTACATTTTATAGGAAAACAAAATGCATTCCCAACAAAGGCACTGACTGACTCATCCGGCTGGTATGGATGTAAAGCTGGATGTTAAGACTAGTGGTACTCACCTGCTGCTGAGCTGAAGCACGTTTCTCAACAGGCACAGAACTGGACACCGTTTTGTAATCCGCTGGAATTGGCAAGAGCGAAGGCATGACGGGAAAGCATACCTTAATAAAATATGTTTTGCCCTAAAACCACAAAACATACAAGAACAAAAGTCTTATTACTGCAATGCTTCATAGGTTATGAAATGTATTCATTCATAAATGACACTATACTTTGCATTTGTTCAACAACAAAAAGCTCAGATCTTAGCTGTTTATGTCTGCCATTTGGAGAAATGTAGCTTGCAGCATTATGTCCCCAGAATGTGAGGTGTTTTGCTATACTATGCATCTAGAAATGAAGAATAAAGGAGGCCCAGAAGTTGGCAAAAGTCAACCTTTCTGGCATTGACTGACAGCCTTTCGGCTTTGGTAATGCTTGTCTGGTTTTTATAAAACATCGTAGTGGTACCTGCAAGACCCTCGTCAACATTTAAAATACAAAAAGCAAAAATATTTTGGGGTGTCAAAAATCACGCGTTGTCACAAAAGATAGACCCTGATTCTGAAGCAAACTCCTTTGTGTGAGGATGTGTTCCTTGTGAAAGAATAGAGTGCCATCGCTCACAGTGAAGTTAGCCAACGCCTGAAGTGGGCTGACCCACTGCTCCATGCTGTATGCGTTTTTTAAACTTTTGAATTCAGTTACTGAATTACACTACTAGACCAAATATACATCAAACAAATTGACAACTCATTAAATTGTTTATTTAATTAACAGAAAATATGTAGAAATAGAAATTCGAATAGGAATGTTGGTGCTCTATTTTTAAAAGACTAAGCAAAATGCTAGACTCTAGCATATCACTGTCTTTTTCTCTCCTAAAGCATGTTTTTTTTAGTCAGTGCATACCAGTGCTTCGACTTTGGCCACCAACTGTCCATACTAGATTCCGTTTACTGTATTTTACGCTGCTCCTTCAAATCAAGATAAGTATCAATTTAATTTTTATATTCTAATTCTAAATTCCTTTACATTTATATAGTGTTTTCAATTTTGTTGTATGCACTCACACATATATATATATATTACCTACTGGCGGTCGCCAGTAGGTAGTTATAGTTAGGACCCCTTTTCCATAGGAAATCCGCAACATTCTATTTTGAATAACTTTGGCGCCGGTCGATGAATCCTCGCGAATTTCTCAAAATAGGTGGGGCGCTACGCTCCGCTCCTACCCTGAAAGTCTCGGGGGGATTCGTCAAGCGGGGGCTGAGATAAAAGGGGGATCCCAAAACGCGTTTTTCCCATGCATTTTTCCATAGGACCTTTAGACAGAGCTACAGCCCGAACGGCTGAACAGAATTACTAGAAATTTGGCAGAGAGGTAGTCCCTAGGTCAAGGAAGTGCCTTTTGTAGGTTTGGTGTAAATCTGTTCAGTAGATTCTGAGAAAATAGCCTTTAAATCAATATATATATCTGAGCCCGCTTACGGTACGCTTACCGTACGCTTACCGTACGCGTACGGTGGCGTGCGCGAGCGCGATTCTGATTGGCTCTTAGATCTTAGTAAACATTCGAATCGGTCGAAACCAGGAAGCGGCGTCCGCCATTTTGTCTCTCGCACTGAGTGTTATTTATCAAACATGATGCCCAAAAACATGTTACGGGGCTGTTTTGACAACTCCCTCCCACACAGTCATGTTGAGGGAGTCCCCAAACATCCCCCAAGAGCAAAAACGGTTATATTTTTTTTTCGGCAATTTCGCCGAGTACGCTTACCGTACGCTTACCGTAAGCGTACGGTAATGAAATAGAAATAAAAAAAACACTATCCACACTTACCCCACCCCCTGTGCTTTTGGTGGCAGCAGGCCACCAAATGTACTGGGCTTATCGTTTCCGAAAACACTATCAACACTTACCCCACCCCCTGTGCTTTTGGTGGCCGAAGGCCACCAAATGTACAGGGCTTATTACTTTATAAAAAAAACATGAAATTATAAAATCGAAATAAAAAAAACACTATCCACATTGACCCCTCCCCCTGTGCTTTTGGTGGCCGAAGGCCACCAAATGTACAGGGCTTATTAAAGTTGATAAAAACCGTGCACGGAACGAACTGCGTTAAGTGGGCGCGCACGCCTCGAATGGCGTAAAGTAACTTAGCATTTAAAAAACCGTACAAATTCACTGAAAAAACCATAGGTTTCACACACGTTATAGTTAGGAATTAGCATTTAAAAAACCTTGCAAATTCACTGAAAAAACCATAGGTTTCACACATGTTATAGTTAGCGGAAATTTTACTGATAAAAAACCAATGAAATTGCCCAGTTATAGTTAGTGCTGGCAACTATAACTCACGCGACCGCAATCTTCTGCTGATGACATATGTGTCTTTATAAAAAAAAATATTTGTAATATATGTATAGCTAAAAATGTATGGAAGAAGACATGGGCAAATAAGTGTCTAAATACAGTATTAGCATCAGCAGAAGATTGCGGTCGCGTGAGTTATAGTTGCCAGCACTAACTATAACGGGGCAATTTCATTGTTTTTTTATCAGTAAAATTTCCGCTAACTATAACATGTGTGAAACCTATGGTTTTTTCAGTGAATTTGCAAGGTTTTTTAAATGCTAATTCCTAACTATAACGTGTGTGAAACCTATGGTTTTTTCAGTGAATATATATATATATATACACACACACACACACACACACGCACATTATTAATCTACTAGTATTATTAAATGTTTTTTGCACTCATCAACCACCTGTGAACAACACAGCAGATGAAAAGGGTTGGCTGAAAGCCCCTAAAAGTTTATTATATAATTTGACTAAAATGCAACGGTCGTGGCTAACGCCGGACCGAAAATTATTTATATATATATATATATTATCTACTGGCGGTCGCCAGTAGATAGTTATAGTTAGGACCGTGTTTCCATAGGAAATCCGCAACATTCTATTTGGAATAACTTTGGCGCCGGTCGACGAATCCTCGCGAAATTTTCAAAACTAATGGGGCGCTACGCTCCGCTCCTACCCTGAAAGTCTCGGGGGGATTCGTCAAGCGGGGGCTGAGAAAAAAGGGGGGTCCCAAAACGTGTTTTCCCCATGCATTTTTCCATAGGACCTTTAGACACAGCTACAGCCCGAACGGCTGAACAGAATTACTTGAAATTTGGCAGAGAGGTAGTCCTCAGGTCAAGGATGTGCCTTTTGTAGGTCTGGTGTAAAACTGTTCAGTAGGTCCTGAGAAAATAGCATTTAAATCAATATATATATCTGTAAGCGCGCTCCGTGCGCTTACCGTAAGCTTACCGTACGCGTACGGTGCCGTGCGCGAGCTCAATTCTGATTGGTGGTTACATGACTGTAAACATTCGAATCGGTCGAAATCAGGAAGTGTCGGCCGCCATTTTCTGGCTCTCGCACTGAGAAACAAAGGTGGGGAACGTGAAACGGGGGCAACGAAGAGAGTTGCAGACCCCCTAGTGTTTGTCAGGGGGTCCAAGAAGGACCCAAAAGTACGAAAAATAAATTTAATAATTTTTTTAAAAAAATCGCGGGGTACGCGTACGGTAAGCTTACCGTACGCGCACGGCCAAATAAATAAAAAATAAAAAATAAAGAAGTATCAATCACATTTATTAAATAAATTAAAGGACCCACAAGGGAGAAAAAACCAAATGTTACTGCGTAAAAAAAGGCGAGGCGCGCACGGCATGCACTGCGCACCGAGCGCCCACAGCGTGCGCACGGTGCGCGAAGCGCACCGTGCGCGCAGGGTGTGCGCATAGTGAAAAACCAGAAAAAAAATAAAAAATAAATACATAACTTAGCATTTAAAAAACCGTACAAATTCACTGAAAAAACTATAGGTTTCACACACGTTATAGTTAGGAATTATCATTTACAAAACCTTGCAAATTCACTTAAAAAACCATAGGTTTCACACATGTTATAGTTAGCTGTACATTTCACTCGTAAAAAACCAATGAAATTCCACGTTATAGTTAGAACAGGTAACTATAACTTGCGCGACCGCAATCCACAATGTGTAATTTCAGATGTCATCATTGATGTCATGAGTGATGTCACTGACCATGTCATGAGTGATGTACTATGTGACGTCATCAGCAGTTTATTGTGGGCGCGCAAGTTATAGTTACCTGATCTAACTATAACGTGGAATTTCATTGGTTTTTTACGAGTGAAATGTACAGCTAACTATAACATGTGTGAAACCTATGGTTTTTTAAGTGAATTTTATATATATATATATATCCATCGAACAGGAACCCATAAATGAAGACTCCCAGAGAATAATGCTGCTCACGTTTCTTTATTTCATATTTGGCACCCTGCCAGCAGGACCCAGTTCATGGAACGAAACACCATTCCGTTTCGCCAGACGCGTTTCAGGATGTGCTCCTTTCTTCAGTGGCATTTATAACGGGTATAAGGAAGCGCTGCTGATCGCACACAAATAATTACCAACACCTGTCTCAGTGGGCGCAGCCATCAGGGGCTTCTGGATGATGTAGTGCGTTGCCGTGACTCCAAGTGGATGCGCCTTCAATGTCCCGAAATTAAAACAATAATTGGTGTCAAAGTCCTGAAGGGGTCCTGCCCCGCTTTGTGCATGCCAAATAAGAGCAGTTGCAGCTGACACCACCCTGCAAGGCGCCAGCTGCTCTCTGTCGCGACTATGGTAGCACCTTCGTGGTGCCGTCTCGGACCTGCAAAACAAGCGGTGAGCTTCACTTAAAGACCGGGTAGGCCACGTAAATCCATCGAACAGGAACCCATAAATGAAGCCTCCCAGAGAATAATGATGCTCACGTTTCTTTATCTCATATTTGGCACCCTGCCAGCAGGACCCAGTTCATTGCACAAAACACCATTCCGTTTCGCCAGACGCGTTTCAGGATGTGCTCCTTTCTTCAGTGGCATTTAAAACGGGTATAAGGAAGCGCCATAAATAAAGCCTCCCAGAGAATAATGTTGCTCACGTTTCTTTATTTCATATTTGGCATTTTCACATCAGCAGCGCTTCCTTATACCCGTTATAAATGCCACTGAAGAAAGGAGCACATCCTGAAACGCGTCTGGCGAAATGGAATGGTGTTTTGTTCCATGAACTGGGTCCTGCTGGCAGGGTGCCAAATATGAAATAAAGAAGCGTATATATATATATATATATATATATATATATATATATATATATATATATATATATATATATATATATATATATATATATATATATACATACACACACACACATACACATGTTGGGCACCATAAACATACACAACTGTAGCAAACTCAAGTAGCACAAATCCACAGACATGTGTTGTAAACCGTGTACATGCCGAAGCTGTACAGCTGAAGTTTAAAACATATGTTACTGGGAAAACAGCGCATCTTTTCAAAGTGTTGCTAACGCTGCCACATGTTGTTCCCGTCTCATCCCTTAGTTTGAAATATGGAAGGGCAGACAGACTTTTACTGTGTCTGGGAATATTAATTTTATTTGGAATCTTTCTTACATGGGGAGTCAGTGCAGCCACTTTAAACGTATAGAACCCCCCGGCCCCACCTACCACGAGTGAGGCCTTTCATTAACTCTGTTGCTACCTTCGAATTGTACCTGGCTGATGAGCCTTATAAAGGTGAAATTGATCCTGGGTTGTTTGTGATCTGGTTCATGGAGGACCTGGCCTGGCTGTTCGGGCTAAACAGTTCCTATTGGAGCATGGTCAAGACTGATTTGCAAATGGCTGGGCCCAACCTAAGGTGGCAATGTGAGCAAAAAAAAGATGGGCTGGCATCCGGCCCAGAGTTTTTACCAGTGGGCAAAATTAATTTGAGCATTCCATCAATCACTTTTTGTACACTTCAGCTACTTTAGAACTCGGCTCCTGAGCTTCTTTTCAAAACTGTAGTCTTGCTTCTGCTCCTGTCCCATTACACATTTGACACCACTGACAGCAGGATTTACAGCGTGGCTCGGCACAAATGGTATATAGTCTTCTTTGAGGGTGATCTATTACACCAAAAGTAAGCATGGCTTTTCTGTTTCTGTAATCATTAAGTACATGCACTGGGTCCACAATGTTAAACACTGCTAAGCAGTCATGAGATCAGATATTTATGCTAAGAGATTTCAAATTCCCAGCCAAGCTTTGACTCCATTTAATTACAGTTTAACAACAACAAATTAATGAATGCCCTAGAGTCTATTAATTACTGCTGCATTGCCGCCTTTGTACTGCTGTCCAAAATAAATGTGAACTCTTGGCTTGGCGCCCGACTCGAATGGCGGCGTTCATATAATGCTCCGTGGAATGGGCCGAGGCATCCACATTTGTCGGCTCGTCACTTGAATTTGGTGAGCAGCTTTGGACTTCGGAGGATGCACTGACCTACGCTGTCTTTGTTTTATGACATTTTTCAGCCGGCATCACCGAAAAATCAGCGGGTCACGCTCAGCGTTTCAGAAGCGCTGACTGCAGCCGCCATTTTGCCTGCGACATTCTTTTAATGAGGAGATAATCCAGTGAAAAAAGTATGGCGCGTTTCTGCTTCTGGCGTCTCTTTTCCTCCTGGCATTTTGTGTACATGGCAAGAAGAGGTTTCTAGACCTATGAAGCCTTATGTGCACTAATATTTGCCTAAGATGGTTTGCATACTGCCACATATTGTTCTCTCCTGCTTTGCTCCTCACAAACTTTGTCCTGGATATTAATTTATAACGAGGCTCTTGTTGCTGTGCCTGAAGAGAGCCTCGCTTCTGGTGAGTGTCTGAGGTGAAGCACGTTTGGCTGTTGTGTTTTCAGATTCCATGCAGGCTTTTTATGTTTTTGAGAAAACAGGGTCATGATTATTAAAGCTTTCACTGAAGACGAGAAGCTGTCTTAGTCATTCTACCAGCAACAGGGAAAGTATTATATGAAGTATCCTTTAGACACTGGTACTTTTCAGAAGAGGAGCTCCTGCCATAATCCTTTCTGTGCTGGTACGGATATGAAAGCCTACTTGCAAGACCCTCCTCATTTCCTAACCTTTTTCTGCTGTTTACCCTGCTTGAACTGATTCTTGTTGCGGCTCACTTATTTATACCTCCTCACAAGGTCTGGTTTTGTCTTCATTGGAACATAATAATACTAGGTCTCAACACATCATTTTTGTGTCTCTCTTATGGGAAGATTGAAAAAGCTGGGCTCCTCTGTGCCACATATCACGCATACGTTTATTGAGAACTTTAACATTTTCTCTGAATTCTCTAAGATGGAAAATTCGTTGTCATCTGTTTCCAAGGCTTCCTCTCCTCTGAACGCAGGAACTTCTGCGACTGGTAAAGTCACCACCAAGAGACTGAAGAAAGATCCACCATCTCCATCCAATGCATCTTCACCTGTATCTTTAGAAGTATTGTTGGAAGAGATCAGGGTACTTCGCCCCTTTATGGAAGATACCTCTACCAAGCTGCAATTCTTAACAGAAAATTGGTCTCAGATGAATGAGCGTCTTACTACAGTGGAATAGAGTGTCTCTTTCTTCACTCATACGCATGAGAGGGGTCAATACCCTACAATCGCAGATTTCATCGCTACAACAGCAGGTTGGGATTTGGAAAACAGAAAAAGAAGGAACAATCTTTGCATTTACAGATTGCCGGAGGGATCAGAGGGGCCAGATCCTTTGTCTTTCTTCAAATCTTTTCTTCCTAAACTATTGCATCTACCTGAAGAAACGTCACTCAATATTAAGCGAGCATATAGACTTGGTCATCAACGTGCTGATACCTCCTCTTCTCGGAGACCAAGAGGGGTCATCATGTATTTCCTCAAATATACAGATCTCCTCAAAGTACTTTCAGCAGCCAAGTCTATTCAACGTATCTCTTGGTCCGGTTCAACATTATTTTTTACTCAAGATTATGCTAGGTCCACAGCAAACAGGCACAAATAATTTTTGAACATGAGACCTGCTCTATGTGCTATGGGTGCTAGATATGGCCTCTTCTATCCCTGCCTATTTAAGGTTACTTATAACAAACAACACGACGACTTATGAGGATCCTGTCAAATTGCAAAGTTTTATCAATTTTACCAAAACTGACTCTATGGATTTTTTCCTGAGCTTCGTCTTCTCAAGCTGTTTAATTTGTTCTCTTGTTTATTGTAATCTTTCCTCTTCTTGGTTTTATTGGGTTTTTTTTTTTAGATTTTAGTGTCTAATACTTCTATTTACACTATTTGTTTGTTTTTGGTCATTCGTTTTGTTGGATTTTTCTATGATATTGTGATTATATTATGCTTGTTCTATTTCCTTGCTATGATAAATATTTTTGTCCTTTCCTTTTTTTCTCTTCTTCCCCCCTCTTCTTTAAAGGTTCTTTGATGTTCGCATTTATTATGCTCCCTCACCCTATTTTAATTGCTGTGGTTTGTTCTTGTCCTCGTTTCGTGTGAGTCTGGACGCGCCATTCGTTCTTCGTGGCTTCACCCCCCCCCCCACTCCTTTGTGACGTCTTTTGATTTAGGTACGTTGTATCTTTTTCATTGTCATTCTTTTTTTCCCCGTCTTCTTTTCTTCTTGTTTCCTATCTTCGGATTTCTTCTTCTACTTTTTTCCTCTTCATTCCTCTTTTGGTTCACTACTATGTCCTCACATGCATATCTATTTTGCTCAGTTCTCCTTTTCTATTGTCTTTTCTATTGTCAACATCTTCTTCCCTCTTCTTTTCTCTCTCTTTTTCCTTCTTGCTGCATCTCAATTTTCTACTTAAATCTCTCATTTCCTGCTCTTCTTGGTTTCTTATCTCAAGCTCACGTTCATATCTTTTGTTCTTCATTTCTCTCTGTCATTATATCTTATGCTTTTATAGTTGGAATGTTACATATTTTACCCTATGTTCTTTGAAGGTCATTGTAGGCCTTCTTTTTTTCTTGTCCCTTTATTTTTATGTTCCTGCAAACCATACCATGGAGGTCTGAATTCTCCCATCAAACGGCAACTTGTTTTAACGCACTTATCCAAACTGGGAGTGGATATTGTTTTCTTGCAGGAATCTCACTTGAATGTTTTAGAATCCTTGAAGTTGAAGAGGGGATGGGTTGGGAGTGTTTTTTACTCTCCAGCGGACGGTAAACACAATGGAGTTATTACTCTTTGTCATAAATCGTTAAATATTAGTTTGCTTTCTCAACAATCTGATGAGGTGGGTAGATGGTTATACACTAAATTGCAAATCGGAGGTGTTCCAATGTTTTTATTTAATGTTTACGCTCCCACTGATGGTGATCCATTGTCTTGGTCTTCAATATCTCAGCAAATTTCCTCAGGAATTGATGATAATTTTATCCTCGCTGGTGATTGTAACCAAGTGATGAATTCCTTCATAGATCGAAACTCACTGGTTTCTTTTAAACCACATAAAGTCCATAAATTATTACTCAGACCATCCAGCAATATGAACTCATAGATGCTTGGAGAATTTGCAATCCCACCACTAGAGAATTTACGTTTTTCTCCCCAGCCCACCAAACTCAATCTAGATTGGATTATTTCTTTGTTTCACATAACATATCCCAAACTTTGAATAGCGCTGATATTGGCTCTATTTTGATCTCAGACCATGCCCCTATTTCCATTCAATTGGATATAGTTTCAAAATCTAATTTACCTAGAAGAGGGCGATTTAATAACTCACTTCTTCTATATCTAAATTTTCAATCCTCTTTTGTTTCCTTTTTCAATGATTATTTTTCTTTAAATCAAACTGATAATCCTCATTTTTCTTTAATTTGGAATGCATTCAAAGCAGCTGCTAGAGACTTCATCATTGGTTTTGTCTCTAGAAAATGTAAAAATTCCCACAAGGCAATCAGTGATCTTTTGGTCGAGATAAAGAGATTGGAACACTCCTATTACTCCTCAAAATCCCAAAACTGTCCCTCACAACTTAAGGCTAAATTTCAAGTTAACAAGGAATCAACAGATAATGCCTCACTATATTTGTTGAAGTCCAGCGCAAAGTTTTATGGTGGTCAGAATAAGGCTGGCAAACTTTTGGCAAATTATTTAAAAATTAAACATAATAGGTTTGACATTGAAGCTATTTTCGAAGAACAAAACACACTACGAACTAAGGACCCAAAGATACTTAATGAAGTCCTTCTTTTCTATAAAACACCATACTCTCCTGAAACCACACCCTCAGAATCTGATATTACACAATTTCTTTCAGGTATCCATAAATAGTTTAATACTAAAATTGATTTTACCCCCTTAGAAGCGGATTTATCAGAACAGGAGCTTCTCAGTGCTTTACAATCACTTAAGAAGGACAAAGCTCCGGGACCTGATGGATTTACAGTTGAATTTTTCACCCACTTCGCTCCAATCCTTCTTCCTAAGCTACTCAATCTCTTAAATCTCTTTATAAAATCAGGAGAATCCTCAGGTTCCTTTTTAGAAGCTCTAATATGTCTAATACCCAAAGAAGGGAAAGATTTGAAATATTGCAAGAACTACAGACCCATTTCTCAATATTGATTATAAAAAAAATTCTAAAGCCCTAGCTATTCGTCTTGAATCCTTTCTCCCACGATTATTGGGCGCAGAACAATCTGGCTTTATTAAAGGCCGTCTCATTTCTGATAATACTCGTTTCTTTTTGATATTTTATCAAAAGCCCCACACTTACCCTATCCATTAGCTGCAATAGCATTTTTTGCCGAGAAGGCGTTTAATTGAGTCAATTGGTCGTACCTCTTTCACACATTGAAATGGTTCGGTTTTGGCTCAAAAATCACTTCTCTGATTTCTCTCCTATATTCTAATCCACGAGCAGCCGTCTTTGTGAATGGTACTTCATCTCCCTATTTTGAATTATAAAGGGGGGTGCGTCGGGCGGCCCGTTATCTCCGTTCCTTTTTAATCTAGCCCTGAAACCGTTTTTGTCCAAAATTCATCAAAATGATCATATAAAGGGTTTTGAAACTAAGGACACTCAAACTAAGTTAGCAGCTTATGCTGATGACAAATTGTTTCTTTCTGAACCTCAATCTTCTGTCCCTGCTTCTTTACAAGAAGTGGAACTTTTTGCCTCTGTCTCTGGTTATGAACTTGAAATCGATAGAAGTATGAAATATTGCCTCTAACTAAATATACTTTAAAAGATGATTTCAGCTCTTCCAATTTTGCTTGGAACTCACATCACATTAAATATTTGGGTCTTTACTTTACCCGTGATTAACATTCTGACCACTCAGCCCGAGCAACATGGCTGATGGAGCTGCACAGACAGCTATAGAGGAGATGGGCTCTGGCTGCCACCTACCCAGCCGGACATCAGGCACAGTTCTCCTCGTCTCTCCATTGTGTCTCCGTCCTCCTCCGCCTTCCGACGAATCGCCGATGTTTTGCCGATGATGGAGCCAATTTTCAACTCGGCCGATCATCCCTCCCGGACATCCCTTTGTCTTCTCTGGGTGTCTGCCCTTTGCCCTCATCTACCTTCCGGTCGCTCCTCTGCTGCTATGCATTCCCACTACAGTCAACTTCGCATGTGGATTGCCTTGATTCGAAGGCCTGGCTTGTCTACTGTTGTGGCTGCCCTGACCCCCAGATGTGTTTTTTCCCCGGTCGGAGTGGTTAGGAGAGTGCAGACTCCCTGTCTGCGACCCCTCTCTCCCAAGGACTGCTCCTCTTTTGATCCAGGAATAGGGACTGCCCTGGTCCACTATTTTAGCCCTTCTGGGCTGCAGCATGTGCGCTTGAGTTGTTTTCTCCTGACTTGGCCGCATTTTGCCTGCTGAGACGCTACTGCCCCATGGCCTGGATGTCTCCCATGACGATCGGAGCGTGAGCGGCGACTCTCTCTGGTTGTCTGCCCTCCTGACCCCGAGGAGGCTGATTGTTCTTGAGTTCACCTGCTTGCTGTGCTGGAGAGACTGTGGGGCCGAACCCAGGGACCTCCGGTCTTGGTGGTGCCGATCGTCTGTAGGGATCGCCGCTTGCGGGTGGTCTATGTCCTGAGGACGCCAGGCACGTTGACCCACTTCTGGACGTTTTCCATCTCTTGGTGATGGCGAGCATTCCATGGATCACCACATGAAACCTGGCTTCGGACTCACCCGGCAACCTAGTTTTGCGCCTTGTGGTAAACTCTCCCGTATTGAGCATTGCAGACATCTTGTCGGTGGGGATGGTGTGGTTTGTGTCTTCATCCACTGTCCCTCTCTGCAGCCTGGTCTCTCATACTCGGTGATGGTTGCTGGCCCTTGCTTGCCACGCTGCCGTTTTACCGACCTGATCAAGATTCTACCCACATGACCTGTTTGGGACCCTGTTTATTATCCTCTTATTTTCAGGTTTGCAGGACTCTTTTTGAATTAAGAACTTCTTCAGTCTCTCTCACCTTCCCCTTCCACCCCTTTGTTCATAATTTTCATACTTTTGTACCGCTGCTTTACTATTGCCTTTATATATGATTTTTCTACGTAATTTTAACCTGATCTGCTTTCCTACTCCTTTACTTTTCCCCCACTACTCTCTGCGCACCATAGGACTTGTTTTCTATAATATTGACTACTCTAGTAAGGTATGTAATTATATAACACGGTTTTTCTCTATGCCTTGATTTGCTCTTGTAACTGATGTAACTTTGCAACATTGTTTATTTCTAATGCTAACCTCATGCAAAGCGCTCTGATACCTCCGGGTCTAGCCAGCGCTACATAAAACTCTTCAAATAAATAAATACCCCTTTAATTTTGACAACATTATCCCTGTGCATCTATCTTTAACTCCAATTTCCCTTTCTCTATAACACATTTATTTCTGAGTAGTTCATCTCCTATCTGGAAGGATCACGTTTCCAATATAAAGATTGTGGACTTACTGTTGGCAGTTGCCTTACAACAGATCACCAAAAATTGGAAATATCTATCGAAACTTTCTTTCCAGGCTTGGTGGTATGCAGTATGTTATCATCACAGATTGGAAACAGCATTTGTTCATTCTATTCATTTAGCCATGAAGCACTTAAATTTATGGCCACCTGTTACATCGTTCATTGACTGCAGTGCTAAACGCTCTTTTTCTTTATCTCCAGCTCCACAAGAAGTTGTTCGGCCTCCTTGATATTCCATATCTTAGATAATGTTATTTTATAATAAGTTGTTATCTTTCGGCAAATGTTAAGTTACTATAAAGTTGTTATATGCATTGCAATACTTTACAGGTACATTAATATTTTATTGCTTTCGCATTCCAACCTAGACATGTTTATATGACATTTTTGTATTTTCTATGTTCTCCTTTTCTGTTTTTTCCCCCCCTTTCCTTTGCATTCTTTATAATGTACTGTACTGTATCACTTGTTATCTTACTAAACTTACTTTTTGAACAAAAAATAAATGTGAACTCTTGAATATTAACAAAAAAGGTCCTAGTATTTACTGCACCTTCTATCTTAGCAGCCAGTTTCTGGTGCTCTCTTTCTCTCCTGGAATACTGCACACACAGTCCCAAAACTTGAGTTTGAGTGGTGCGCCTTCAATAGGAACATTGACATTTTACTACACTTCTTATGTGCTAAATTTCCAAAAACCTTGCTAAAATAGATGCCCCAAGGGAGGCCCTACCATATGCATAAAACAGGATAATTATTTTGTAGTTAGGACACTTGTAACAAAAACTGGCCATCTCCAGAACCTTCATCTCACTTTTTCTACATGGAACAAAGCTCAGTTTATATAATATTTATAAGAGGAAATGGGTGTATTATATGATGTGGCTGTGAGATCTCACTATGTAATACACTACCAACCCTTCTAGTACCAGTCAGGCTTCATTTATCAAACCTTAGCTCAATCCTGAGTTGCTGTGTTTTTAAGCAGTCAGGCTTCACCGAAGAAACAAGTGGATAGCATTGATACGAATATGACTTCTTTTCCCTCTTTCCCTCACCGCGCATGTTGTTACAACAACCGCGTTGTAACAACGCAATACCAACGACTTGCGGAGGGGGCGCTGGATGTTGGAACAGTATGATTTACTATTCCAACTCCAGTCTGTGCGGACAGTAGGGAAGGTGTTGGATTTTAAATCCAACACCTTCTCCCCCCTCCGCAAGTCGTAGTAACAACCTGCGGGGTAATGGTATTGCATTGTTACAACGTGGTCGTTGTAACGACCGCATTGTAACAACATGCGGAGCGACGGATGCGGGGTGACTGATGTTTACCCATTGAAACAGCACCAAAACCATTAAAGAATGTTACACGACTCAAGAAATATAACACCAATTTTTAAAAATAGATTAAATTTTTATGAATTTATCAACACCAAAACGAAAATGACCAGCAAGGCTGAAGGACCATTTACCTTAGCAGCAATATAAGCACTCTTCAGACCAGTTTAAGTGTCCTTTTTCTCTTGCCTTTGAACTTTCGAGTGGCCCTGGTGCAAGAGATAAAGGATGCTGTCGATGCTCAAGGATGCAGTAAATGCTCAAGGATACTGAAGATGCTGTGCGGTCAATGGAGGGCTTCCTGGGGCTACTCCTCAGTCCACAGTCCTGGTGGGGAAACTTTGGCCACAAGGGTCAATGTCCTTCAAAGTTCTTTGGTCCAGCAAAAGTCCAGTTGCCATTGGACTACAGGTCACTGAGGACAACACCACCAGCTGTAACCTTTTTTCAGCAAGAACTTTCCTTCTGGGTGACAAACTACACTCCGACAGCTCTGCGGGGTCCAGCAGATTCGGGTGCAACTTTTGAGCATGAGGTCTCAGTCTCCCAGACTGTGCAGCTACCAACCTGCCCAGGCAGGCTTCCTCAGCTTTTGTGACCCTGTGCTGAAAGCAGCAAATCAGCCAACTGACTTGTTAGTCTTGCTTCTGGCTGGACTCGGGACGACCTCTCCATTAGCAGGACACCACAAGCAGTTCTTTCTTCGCTGGCCCAAAGAGCAGCAGTGCTGTCCAACTTTGGTGCATTGTCTTTGCCGGTTTCAAGGCCATTTCTTTTTCAGTCTTCTCCTACGGTCCAAGCGAGATACGAGTTTTGGCTGTCAGGAGTGCCCCTCTTATGCCCAGAAAGTCACTAGCCAAAGGGCCACTTGGATCCCTCCTACTTGATGACAACATCCTGTGAAGTGTGGCATCCAGCAATCCCAGGGTACTCTATTCTACCCACTCTCTAAATGGCTGAACCCTTCTCTTATTGTGCAGAGCTCAGTAGCTCACCCTAGAGCCGTGGCTATCTGGGGACTACACGCCCATGGAAAAAAGGGGCTGGACATTGTTTTCGCCTCTCTGTTCCACACGCCAACCTGTCTACCCAGACAAAAGAGCGGCCCCTTGACTGTGTTCACCATTTGCCCTGCAAAGGTAGCTTCCCCTTTGAAGCGCACAATTTGGGCTAACACCCGTTGTGGCTTCCTTCCAGGTGGAGGTAACAACTCTTCAAGCTGCAGGCCTCTATAGTTACCCGTTCTTGGAGCCGCTGACATGTCTGCCTAGGTGGGCAGAAGGGTCTCTTGTGGCCAGCATCAGCAAATGGCCACTGGAAAACTTGGGCAACAGAGTTGCAACTTTCTAAATTTGCATTTGGCAACAAATTACAATATTTTCGACGTGAGCATCAAGTTGGACTTAATGCAACAAGTTGATACCTTGATGTTGGTTGTCCCATTCAGTAGTTAGCACAGCTGAGTTGTCAGCGTGTAACTCTGTACTCCCCAATGGGGCTGTCAGTCTCTCACAGTACAAACGACAATTGCAACCTTTTACTGTCCGAAAAATGTAAAACACATGATCTACTATTGAATATGCAGCACCCTGCCTTAGGACTCAGTTAACATCCTGGGGTGACTTACATATAGTAACAAGCATTGAAAATGCAATAGGTCTCGCCTTGGATTAAGTTAAAGCCATTTGCTTTGCGAATGGTATTGTATAGCAAAGCAAATGGCTTTATCTTAATGAAAGGCGAAACCTATTGCATTTTTAATGCTGGTTTTCCCTTGGGGAAAACTTCCGGAACACCCCTTAATAGAGATATTCAAATATTTGAAGAATATAAATAAAGATTTAAACACATGCATTGTTCAGATGAGTGATGTCAGCAGGCGGGATCATGGGAGCTTGCTGTGCAGAACTTTCCGTTCTGCTGCGAGCTGCATTTGTGTAGCAAAAGATTCACTAATCCTTCACAGCGGAGTGGGGCTGTGAGCAGTGACGTACCCCCCACCCCCCATGCTATGAATGGGGCAGTAATGGTGCACTAAAGTCAATGACGGGACAGTGACCTGCCTGTGACGGCAGCCGTTCCTCTCAGCATCTGAATTTGCAGTGTGTCGACACTGAGATCCCTGCCCCTTAAAGAAACAGAGCAGATAATGCCCCTTATAGTAAGCAGCCACAACAAAGAATTACACATTATGAATGGGAGGTGGGAGGCAGCATAAATCACTCGGTAGGACCGCTGTCAGCTCCTTCCAAGTCGGTACAGGCAGAGAGAGAGAGCTCTGAAGTTACCCCCTGCCCTCAAAGTGTGAATCCATGCCATACTTTTTGGCAGTAGGTGTGGTTGCAAAACATTGTGCACAACCATGTGCATTGCCACGAGTAAGCGCCCGCCACTAATTGTAGCATTTTTTTTTGTTTGCACTTTAATTTAATATGGCACAAACTCGTCCCGGAGATATTGGAGCGCTTTAAATGAACACCAGTTACGTTACACATGGACACGTTCATTTTTGGTACGCACGCGGAGATTAAACGATTTGCCCAAAATCACAGCATGTTAAGAGCGACGCTGAGATTCGAACCTGGTTCTCCAACTGCAAGTTCGGCAGCTCTGACCATTGCGCCACATGCTTCTCAGATTCGAACCTGGTTCCCTAACTGCAAGGTCGGCAGCTCTGACCACTGCGCCACACGCTTGGCTTTTTTTTCCTACCCTTTACTATGTGCCACGAATGCTCGCAGGTTCTCTTATAAAATGGACTGCAGCTGTGCGTACTTTTTCATCTAGCTTAGACAGTAAAAGCCGCTATGGATTTCTTTGTATAAACACCACGTATTGTGCCTTGAGATTTTTGTTGCCATGCTGCGTTCTGCGAAGAGAAGCTGCCCTTTTCGAGTAAAGTAAACAAGTCTGTAAGCGCTCGCCAGGCAGCCGCGGTTGATGCCGACTTTTCGCTTTTTCTGCCGTCTCACTTGGACGGCCTGCTTTCCTCTGATCTTTATGGTGCCATGTGTTTGGCCCCATAAAGATAAGAAACCATTTACTTCAGAAGGAAAGCAGGCGAAGCCGTCCAAGTGGGACGGCAGAAAAAGCCGAGCGAAAACGTCACCAACAGCTCTTTCCCAAAGGCTGGCCGCCGTTTAGCATAAACGGTAACGCCGGCCAATGGGAAAGAGGGGCGGGGCTTAAAGCCCTTTACTGAAAAATACCCAAAACGATAAATCTCGCCAGTGAGACTGCGCATGTGCGCAGCCTACGCTAGCGAGACCTAAAAAGGGAGATTGGCCTTTTCAGTTACTTTAAAAGGAAAAGTCGACTTAGCAGTTTTAAACTGTTCTACCAATCTTCAGTGGCAGGCTGGGAAACATACATACTGCAGCCCCTGGTACCATATACTAGGGACATGTAAGTAAGATAGCTCATGCAAATTGGGTATAGGCAAATCACACATACATACATACATGTTTAAGGGTCAGGGCACAGGGCACTGGCATTGAGGTCTGGTTAACAGGCCTCCGTACACTGTCAAAGTTGAAGAGCTAGCAGCATCGGCCAAAACTTTGGAGGTGACCGCACAAAAAGAGCCATTTTCCTAAAATTTATAACAGGAGTACTAAATTGGGACAGGACTCCTCTATATCACTGACACGACTAGTTGACGAAGATAGGTTCATATGCGCAGAGTCCACTAACTGTTCTATCATCTAACAGATGAGTTTAAAACTGCTGGATTTCCCTCCCTTAATGGAAAAGGAAGATGAGAGGTATGCTATTGCTAAACCCGCAAGATCTAGTAGGGCTTCATTCAGTGCAAATAAAAGCACTGCGCATTATAAACAGTTAAAGAGATTGTATTTCTTTTTTAAATTATTTATTTATAAAGTTTTATACAGCGCGAACATGACCCAAGCGGGTATCAGAGCGCACTACAGGTGATAAGAAGTAAGTAACATATAAGAAGCGGTACAAACTGTGAAAAACAGCAAATTGCGAAAAGTAATAATTGTAAACTGTGTAATATTAGGACACACTCGGTACAAACCCACCTTTAGCACTCGAGCTTAATGAATAACAGGCGTGTAATCCCTATAACACAAAGCGATCACAATTGCTTTTTCTTTCAGCGGAGTGGACATTTTCCCATAGTACTATCCAACTCTTCTGGTGTATTACATGATAATGCAGTGATCTCAAATAAGCACTCTCATTGAGCTATGAACTGGATTTCCAAATTATTTTTTAGCTGTGCTCAAAGATATTTTTGCTAAGACAACTGACTTCACTAAACTTGGTTTGCTTCACCTTAGGCTGTGTGAAATGGAGTTCAGGTACTTAATCCAAATCCCTAAACCCACCTAGGATAGTAAATGTCACAAAGGGTTATGGTTTGATGTCAGAACACCTTTAGAGAGCCACAGTAAGCAGGGGTTACTTGGCCCAACCACAGGGTTGTGGCTTTTAATTCTGCCTGTCCTGGGGCCCACTCTACTATGGATCCTGAGTAACTGGGCAAAGTACTAACCCCTTTCAGCGCTCGACTTTTTGTGCTAGTGCAGTTCAAGCAGTCCAAGGCTTTTAAAGCGGGAGGTAGGTATGAGACATATAAAGGCTCAAGACTCAAAGTACACACAGTAACGGCAATATAATTATTGTTCAAGCAAATACTTGCCTTTTATGACAAAAGGAGTACTTTATTGTGATTTCACAAAGCTTAGATTCGACACGCTAAATAATGCCCACACTCTCAAAGTTAGCAAACTAGCGCTGTTCTGTGAATCCTTGAAGCCGTCTGTTCCATCTAGTGGTGTTGGTTATTCCCCCTTCTATAGTGGAGGCAACTACCAGACAGATGCAGCCTGTACTCAGGAAGAAAGCTGTCCTGCAATAATTTAAAGAAGTGAGTTTGTGTATGTGCAGAGTAATGTGGTTATGTAGGGTGCGGAGAGCTGATTTGTAGGGCAGAGGAAGCATCCATGGATGGTTTCCTCCTGAAACTTATTTAAAGGACAGTCTCAGACAATGGAGTCGTGCCCTGGGCACATGTAGGCTGTATGTTTTGATACAGTCGAGCAGCACTGATATCGCTCAATTTGAAAGCTGACACATTAGAGCAGTGCGGTGTTGTTCCCCTGCTTCGCCCTTCATTCCTGCCGTGCAGGCTCACAACTGAATATTTGCCCATCGATGGGGGGAAGGAGGATAATTAACTGTAAATATCATCCTCGGGGCTTCAGAAGGTTGCATACTCGGGGTCTATTTCATGTGTTAATATACGTATAGAAGCTTCCAAGTTGTCCTATTTCATGTGAAACACAGAGCCATTGCTGTATTTAAAGTGCGTTGCAGTCTGGAAGTTGTAGTTCCGCTTTTCAACATTCCAAAGAATGGGCCAAAAGTGGATGCTAGGGTCACATTACACTACATTACCTGTGGACAATGGTTGTTTTTTCACTCAACACCGAATTTCTCACTCAAATCACTCTATGCACCTTTAACGCAAACACATTTCTTCCTTCTCTGGGGGTAGTAACGCAGTGCACGTTGTCCACCAGAAACAGTATTATCAGAAGTTGCAGAAAAGCTCGAAAATATTCTTTGTGCTTTTGAAAAACAATCCAAACGGAAGTGAATGAATAGCGAGTTCAGACCTGCTAAAACCCACCTCCCACACATTTTTATTAAATATTGATACAATCAACACTTGCAGTGTAACTGCTATCTATCTATCTATACACACACACACACACACACACATATATATATATATAATATATATATATTATCTACTGGCGGTCGCCAGTAGATAGTTATAGTTAGGACAGAGTTCCCATAGGAAATCTGAAAATTCTATTTTTAATAACTTTGGCGCCGGTTGACTTATCTTCGTGAAGTTTTCAAAACTAATGGGGCGCTCCGCTCAGCTCCTACCCTGAAAGTCTCGCGGTGATTCGTCAAGCGGGGGCTGAGAAAAAAGGGGGGTCCCAAAACGCGATTTCCCCATGCATTTTCCCATAGGACCTTTAGTCGAAGGTACAGCCCGAACGGCTGAAAGGAATTACACCAAATTTGGCAAAAAGGTAGCCCTTGGTTCACACTCGTGCCTTTTGCTTAAATGGTGTAAATCCGTTCAGTAGTTCCTGAGTAAATCAAAAGTAAAATCACATATATATATATGGGCGGAGCCTAACCACACATCTCATCGTGAGATCTGATTGGCTGTCAGCACTTCATCCAAGAAGTGTTGGCAGCCATCTTGGGACCAATATACATTATAGCACCTCATTAAAAAGCATTGCGGTTAATAGAAGGTTTTAAGACTTTAGTTACATTATAAATCATTTGTTGATGGTACCATACCCATTTTAGGAATTGTGGTGAGTTCTAAGTGATTTTACCAAGTGAAAAAACCTTCTGCTGTGATATCATGAATCATGTTTGCGAGAAAACTATTTTCTCATGCTTTTCCCACAGAGGTTTGGAAGTTGATCTATAAGCTAAACTGAGAGCATATTTTCTGTAAATTCACATTATCTTTCTCAGTCATGTGAGAATGAAGTCTGACATTCTCAGTAAAACATGTACATCCAACAAGGGCAGAGACTGTCAGTTGATTCCTTTGTGTTCTACTGCAGCTTCCCAGAGTGTTCTAAAGAACAACTAGAGCGCTAACAGTCCTACTTATGACAAACGTATGGCACACCTGAAGCCATCTTGGTTGGAATAAAGTGTTGACTCTTAAAACATTTAATTTAAAAAGGAACAAAATGAGGGGGTTCGTTTTGCCATAGAAAGTAGGATTAGTGCTGCAGAAAGAAAATTTAGGGCACATTTTGAGTGACTTCTCAAATCCTCTTCTATTTCATTAAAAAATTCTGACATGCAGACTGAAACATGCACTTTCAATACCAGCAGCAGACTTCCCTGGTGAGCAGTAGCTTTACTACAGTGATCTAATAAGCAACTAGAGTGCTAACATTCTGAATTTATGGCAAATGTGTGACACATCTGAATGCCTTCTTGATGGAATCAAAGTAAAAAACGGAAAGTATTTCCTACTGAGGAGACTGTAGTAAATGAGGAAATTAGGAAACCTCATAACAAATAAATCTCCGAAAATGGCCACCAGAGACAAAAGAGCCCAAATGTAGCCCAAATATCACCCAGATGTAGCCCAAGTATAGCCCAATGACAGAATGTCCGAGAGTGTTCTAACGAACAACTAGAGCGCTAACAGTCTTACTTATGACAAAAGTATGACAAACCTGAAGCCATCTTGATTGGAATAAAGTGGGAACACATAAAACATTTAATTTACAAAGGAACAAAATGAGGGGGTTCATTTTGCCATAGAAATTATGATTAGTGCTGCAGAAAGAAAAATTTGGGCACATTTTGACTTCTCAAATCCTCTTCTATTTCATAAAAAAATTCTGACATGCAGACTGAAACATGCACTTTGAATACCAGCAGCAGACTTCCCTGGTGAGCAGTAGCTTTACTACAGTGATCTAATGAGCAACTAGAGTGCTAACATTCAGAATTGATGGCAAATGTGTGACACATCTGAATTCCTTCTTGATGGAACCAAAGTAAAAAACTGAAAGTATTTTCTACTGAGGAAACTGCAGTAAATGAGGAAATTAGGAAACTTCATAACAAATAAATCTCCCAAGATGGCCACCAGAGACAAAAGAGCCCAAATGTAGCCCAAATATCACCCAGATGTAGCCGAAGTATAGCCCTATTACAGAATGTCCCAGAGTGTTCTAACGAACAACTAGAGCGCTAACAGTCTTACTTATGACAAAAGTATGGCACACCTGAAGCCATCTTGATTGGAATAGAGTGGTAACACTTAAAACACTTAATTTACAAAGGAACAAAATGAGGGGGTTCATTTTGCCATAGAAATTATGATTAGTTGTGCAGAAAGAAAAAATTGGGGAACATTTTGCCTTCTCAAATCTTCTTCTATTTCATAAAAAAATTCTGACATGCAGACTGAAACATGCACTTTGAATACCAGCAGCAGACTTCCCTGGTGAGCAGTAGTTTTACTACAGTGATCTAATGAGCAACTAGAGTGCTAACATTCAGAATTTATGGCAAATGTGTGACACATCTGAATGCCTTCTTGATGGAACCAAAATAAAAAACTGAAAGTATTCCCACTGAGGCGACTGCAGTAAATGAGGAAATTAGGAAACTTCATAACAATAAATCTCCCAAGATGGCCACCAGAGACAAAAGAGCCCAAATGTAGCCCAAATATCACCCAGATGTAGCCCAAGTATAGCCCAATGACAGAAGTGTGCAAAACACTTATTTGTTGTGTATTTGCAGTTTTATATAGTGCAGACTTGTCAGGTATTGGAGTGCTTTACATGAGCATTGGTTACATCACACAAGATCAAATTCATTTTGGTTGTAGACATGGGGATATTAAGTGATTTGACCAGAATCACGGAATGCTGAGCTGAAGCAGAAACTCCAACCTGGTTCCCCAGTTGCAAAGTCTGCAGCTCTGGAAGTAACACCACATCCTCTCCCCTAGGTGCAACATTTAATCAAGTGGTCAACTGGATAAAAAAACATAAAGATTACAAATAATTTTAAAGTTCTTTGTCGCTATTTGAAAACTCAGAAAATATGTCCTCATTTTAGTTTTTTAGAGCACTAACCATAATTTTGATGCAAATAAGACCCTCTCATATATGTAATTTCTAAAGGAAATACTCTAGGTATTACAGTTTTGATTACATCAAGATGACGTCAGGCGTTCCACACTTTTGTAATAAATATAGAATGTTAGCAATCTAGTTGTTCATTGGTATACTGTTGAGAGGCAGAGGCCAGGGGCACGGACTCTGTAAATTGAAGGCAGGTAGGAGAGTGCAGATGCAACAATTTGACCACACTGGGCAGGCAGGAAGGGCAGTGGCAGCACAACAGACTATGGAGGGCAGTGGAAAGGGGGGCAGGGGCAACAAACCAACAATACAGGACTGGCAAGAGAGGCTGTGGCAATATAATAGACCATTGTGGGCAGAAGGAAGAGGCAGTGGTAGTACAACCATACATGCCAACAGACCCGTTTCAGCCAGGAAACGTCCAATGTTTTTAAGCTCAAATGGGCTTTATTTGATCTGTCTCCTATCTACAATCTCCTCTTTTCAATGTAACTCAAAGGGGAAAATCAATACCCCAGTTTTTTTCCAAAATCTCCCTCTTACCAAGTTCAAAATGTTCGCAAGCATGGTACAGTGGATCATGGTAGGCAGGAGGAATTGGGGTAGGGACATGGACTCGGATAACAGAGGACAGGAGGGACATGGAGAGGTGCACCAAACTGACTCTACAGGGCAGGCATCAGGGTTTGCAGCAGCACAATACACCACACAGCGCATGCAGGACGGGAGTGCAGCACAACCATCCATAGAAAGCAATAGGGAGGGGACAGGACCATGCACATGGACAACAGAGAACAGAGGGGAAAGAGGCTATGGTAGCTAGCTGACCATAATGGACAGACAGGAGTGAAAGCTGCAGCACAACAGATAATAAAGGGCAGGAGGGACGGATCAGGGGCCTTACAATGGAACAGACAAGCCAGGAGGGAGGGAATAGGGGTCTGCACATGGAAAAAGAGGGCTGGGGGCAAGGGAGCAGGGCAGGAGCAGCAAGATGATCATGGAGGTCAGGCAGGATGGGCACTAGAAACAAGACACACCATGGAGAGCAACAATGAGTCTATGATGGCATACACACAGACCATAGAGGGAAGGTGGGAGGGGGTCAGGGGCAGCTAGCTGACCACACAGGGAAGGTGGGAGAGGCCATGGCAGCACAGAAGACATGCATGGCAAGCGGGAGGGTTAGTGGCAGCACAATGGCTATGATGGGCAAGAAGGAGGGTGCAGGGGCATGCACAAAGGACCATGGAGGATAGAAGGGAGGGTCAGGGCCTGGGCACAGACAAGAGAGTTCAGGGGAAGGGGCCTCACAACAGACCGCGCGGGGCAGGCAGGAGGAGCAGTTGCAGCACATAGACCAGGGAGGGCAGAAGGGTGTGGCAGTAAAATGGACCACGGAGGACAGGAGGAAGGGGATAGGGGCATGGCATGTGGACAGGCAGTGTGGAGGAGGCAGGGACAGGTTACAGTCATCTGACAATGCTAGGCAGGTGGGAGGGGAGTGGCAGCTCAACAGAACACTCAGAATAGATAGGAGTGGCAGGTCCATGGAACATGGTGGGCAAAAAGGATGGAGCAGGGGCATGCACAAAGACATCGGAGGGCAGGGGGAAGGAGAATAGGGGCAGCAAGCTAAGCACAGAGGCTAAGCAGGAGGTCAATGATGGGCCATAGAATTGGGCAATGGAGGGCAGGAGGAGTGGACTGGTACATCATGCTAAATGGAGGGCAGTGGCAGCACATCAGACCATGCATGGCAGGAGGGAGGAGGCTAGTCCATGGATTCAGACAACAGAGGATAGGGAGGAGGTGGATGGGGCAGCAAGCTAACTGTTCAGAGAAGGTGGGTATTAGGAACTTTATTGTTTTTAAAATGTGTGTCTGTGCGAACTACTTAAAATAAAAACAAGTATGCAGCATAATCTCACTTTTATTCAGGAAGAAGAGGACGTTTGTGACTGTGACTCCGGATTCACTTGGAAGAAACACCCCCTGACCCTCCACCCCCCATCGCAAAATGTAATGCCCGTGAAAAGGGTAGGTGGACGCAGTGTTATATAGAACATAGTCCTGAGAGCACGATTGAAAATGAAAACTAGATATAGTATATGGTATAAACTACTATGCACCAAAAAGTGTGATATAAGATAAACCGGGGCGTGAAATATAATATGCAATACAGATTAATTGGAGAGCGCGAGATAGCACAGGCACTAGCGCGTGCTATGCGATATGCGCCTAGGAGTGTAATATGCACAGGGTAGTGTTGTGTAACCTAACTAGTCTCTAAAGTTGTAATATAAAATATGTGCTGGGGAGTGTAACGTTGCATATGCAATGTGACAAAAATATGGATCCCAGATTGTAATATATATGGCATAGCGCTGTGCATTATAACATAGGCATCGAGGAAGGCACGTTAGATGGGGCAATATAACCCGTGCGAAGGCAAGTGTGGCATGACATATTCACGGGGTGGTGTTACAGTGCATATGGGCTAGAGAGTGTCATAGCATACGCACTAGCTGGTGGAATACAACACAGAGGTGGGAGGCACTCGGCGGGCACTGGTGGGTGTAACACAGCATTGGGCTCAGCCAGGAGCACGCTGTGACTCTCACGTGAGGTTCGTCTCCTTTCCAGAGAGTAAAATAAAAAGTATTACACATCCGGCGGTGGATGTGTGTTTTATTAACCGTGAAGGGGGTTTCTTGCATAGTTTGGTCGAATTTTTGTCGAATCCGCTTTGAATGGCTTGGTGTGCGTGTATATTCAATGTGCCCGTCAATAGCTACCCATGTTTGTATAAATAAACGACAAGGGTGTCTACTTGGAGAGTACCCACCGGCGGGGGCACCGGGATTAGGCATGGTAGGGCGTCAGACACGTCAGAGCTTCACTAGCGGTGTAAATACATTCCATGTGGATTCATTCTATGCATAGTCGCCTTTTAATGAATATCACGCAAATCGTCATGGTGATAGGTACATACGGTTTGTCCAGCATGTCCTAGGTTTTTCTATAAATATATTTATTAAAAAAATTATAAAAAACAAAGGCCGGCCCCGGGGGATGGGATCCCCGGGGCCATAAGTGGCCTGAGGAGGGGGGCAACGCAGCCCCCTCCTAAAGAATAAAAAAAAAAAAGGCCATGACCCAGGGGTTGGGGTCCCCGGGGCCGATTAAGGCCTTGGGAGGGCCAACTTAAATTTTTTTCAACACAAAAATTAGGGTGCAGGCCCTGGGGGATGAGGTCCCCAGGGCCAGTAAATTAGAAAAAGAAGGGGGGCCACACTGACATTTGTTTGCGACAGTCTTTACAAGGTTTGTACCCTGTTATCTTGTGAGGTGAATGGTCCCCTGCACACTATGAAATTTGGAGCAAATGGGTCTCAAAAGAGATGGGATGTTGCTCTGGATCCATGTCTGATGGTACAGGCAGAAAGGAACTGACATCAGTGTGTGGGAGTGGCGCCTATATTGGCCCTGCACGTTATTACCAGAATGGAACACATGCAGTGATGAGTGCCACCTACTGGCGCGCAGAGGTACTGCTCAAGAGTTTACGGATCCAGTCTGATACCTAGGTAATATTCAAAACCTGAGGAATCCAGTTAGAAGTTTCTGTCAGAAATGTGTAAACTATCAGTAATACATTTAACTGTGTTCTAATGAAAAATACTGGGACAAAAGAAAACACGAAAAAAATTAAACATTCAAGAGGGATACGAAAAAAAGACATCTAAAAAGAAACTGAATGAGAAAGCATGCCCCAAGGATTGGCGTTTTTATGGCTTGTGGTGCGAGTTAGCACCTGTGCCTAGTAGACGATAACGGATTGAAGAGTCGTAATACGTCCGAATAAGAGTGTTTATAATTTGTCTCGGGTAAAATGAGGTGCAAATCTACCGAAAATGCAATGCTCATATCATCCACAAAGTCTGGAATATGCGTTTTCCGATATATAATTACAGCAGACTGCTTTAGGTTTTATAGACTGTGACTTCTCAATGTACGTGGCACATCTCAGGAGGCTTGTCTAAAATGGGCTGTTGTCATCACTTTTGTCAAAACTATCAACCCTAACGAAAATGACAGCACTACATTGTTATTCACCGCTGCTCGTCTGCCTGGAGAGGCGCAGAAATCTCCCGGAATCCACCTTCTGTGGTGCTAAACAGACCTTTCGCTCTGCCTCACAAGAGGAGCGATGTATTATCACCAAGGCATGCAAAAGTCAAAAGAGGGACGACTGTCAACCTCTGAGACATTGTACAACACGGTTTGTGACAAGGCCTAGTTCTAGGCCAAACAATATACATACCAATGCCAACAATTGTTTTTCTAGTTTGAAGGCGAGATCCGTGCAAACTTTTCCACCCATAATGCTGGTTATGTCATGAAGAATGTAAGTTTCAGGATACCTCTTCACAAGTTCTAGAGATGCTTTTATCAACTCCTACAAAGAGAAAAAGACATTTAATGTTAGAAAATGAATTCTTTGTAACAATTATCTTTCTTGAGGAGGCAAGTACACACTCACAAACATACAAAACAACTGTAAGATGTTTAAATTAAACCAGGAATGCATAATTACATTTCGCTGTAAACAAATAAACCAATGCATACGATTCGGTCATGAAATTAATTTCCCATAACAAATCCAAAACTTACAATCCAATATGTCCCAGATCTCAAGCTGGTAACTAATAATACGAAATGCTGAAACATTGCTTATATTACAAACCTCATCAGTCCTAATGATGTTCAACACTGAAGAAAGAAAGGCTAAATCATTCCATCTTTTAACCGTGTCTGGGAGCTTGCATGCACATCTCTGCTGCAGGTTCATTAACATATGGAGCTATCTGCTTCAGTCATTACATTTCTGTCACCCTAAATCTAAAAATCTAAATTCCCTTTTAGTAAACCACAACTTACCCATTAGGGCACCCAGCAGGGGCGGGTCCTCTATTAAGGCGGAGTAGCGTCGCTCCACTGCTTTCTAATAGTGTGAGAAGCAGAAACATAAAATGGTATTTTAAATACCATTTTATGTTTCTGCTTCTCGCACTGCAAGAAAGCAAAAGGGTATGCCTGGTTGTGGGCGGGCGGGTCGGGAGGAGTGGCTTGCCCAATGTTGTGGGCCCTGACTGTTTGGTCGGCCCTCTGGGGCCAACCAAACCAGTCGTGCGCATTCTCCATTTTCTCCATGTAGGCTGCATGCAACCTACATGGAGAAAATGGTCTCCCCACAGGCGCCCAGCTGGGCGCGGTCCTCAACAATCCTAGCGCTGCCATTGCAGCGTTGTGATTGGCTTAGGGGAGGGGAAGGAGGCTGCTTGCTTCCTGTTGAGCAGGAAAACAGGATCCGGCCAAGAGCCGCGACGTCACGGGACCCGGGAAGGTCCGTTTATCTTTTTTAAACATTTAACACCCCCCATGCGCACGAACCCCCCACCCGCATGTCATGCCGGCCACGACTGGTACTGAGGCACTGGGGCCGTCGGGGAGATTAAGTAGCTATTGCCCAGAGTCGCATGATGCTGAGCAGAGCTGCCGCCGTGGTTTGAATCGCAAGCCCCACGCTCCGGAATCTACAGGCTCTGGCCGCTGCGCCACACCTCTCTAAAAGGTAGCACTGCACAGAAAAAAGCATACCCAACTAGTAATACACAAGATTTGTCAGAAATTGACAACAAAATAAAGCAAGAGACAAAAAATATTTATGCACATTTCATCATCATAGGCATCTCTGTTCCAGCTGTTTTTCTCCACTGTACCATCCTAGCAGGTGGGCATAAAAACAAGCATTTGCAATGCAATAGGTCTCGCATTACTGAATGTTTGAGCTATGCGTTGCATTATTATTTGCAAAGTCAATTGCTCAAACTTTTAGCAATGCAAGACATATTGCATTGCAAATTCTTGTTTTTTTTAAATCTATTTATTTACTTTTGTAGCAGTGGCGGCACGTCGTGCTTTAGCTCGAAATGTTTACGGTTAAAGCTCGGCATGCCGGAAAACAAATGGTGGCCGCCCGCGTTTTTTCTATTTATTTTACTTTTGAAGCAATCGTGCTTAAGATGTTTAAAGCTAAAGCACTTAAGGGCTTCAAACATTAACAAAGTGCTATAATTGAAATGCTTCAATTCAATCCGGCGACGAGGCACCGGCATATATGTTTTCCAATAGCGCCTTCTGCTCTGTATACCATACACTGGGTGTTGTCTTTCTGAAACAATGTAGTGCAAACTGCGAGCTGCATCGGTTACACCAGCCGCCCGAGTGGTGCTGAGGACGATGCAACTGCTCAACTGCCTCCACTATCACCGGCAAAAAATGCATCTTCTTTTCTGCATTACTCATGTTTTAAAATATCAACAAATGCAACGCCATCCATTGCAGAAGCCTCTCTGTTGTTGTATGTAGGAGTTAACAAAACAGAAGGATGATATCAGCATGACTGTTTGAGAGGATGAGTTGCTGCTCGGCTCTTGGGGGAGAACAAGCCAATTGGATGCACGTCTGTTGCTAATAGGCGGAGGAAGAGGAGGGAAGAGAGAATGCCCACCAGCTGAACAGAGCGTCTGTGAGGGGGGGCGGGGCCATGAAAAGCACGCTGCTAAATGCTGGAGGCGCAGGAGGGCGATAGGGCATGCGGTGCGCATCAGTGAGCAAATCAAATAACAGTGAATTGGTGGATGTACTTCTGCATGATGAAGGCATGGCAAAAGGGAAGCGATATTGCAAAGATAATACCTGTCCTAGACTAATTAATTGATCTGGTTTCCTTACAGGGGCAGGTTCATTAATCACTGTGTATGAATGAATATTCTGGTTTATAAATCTACAAGCTGTTTATATAGTGAGAATGGTGACCAGAAACGCCTAAAAGCTGAAAGCAGTCTAACATTATTTCATTTTTCCAACCAAGCACACCCTTGCTCTATAGCCCAGTCCCCGTCTGATAATGATCTTCGCTGCTTGGAAATAGAGATTTAAGCCATATTCACACGCACATGTAATTTTCAATTTGTTGTCACGCTGTTTGGTGCCTTGGTTTCCGCACGAATCATTCCACGACAAAATAACACAACTGTTATAACTCCCACATTTACCATCATTGCTAAAATACTCTCAGCCCTCTTCGATAAACTCATTTAGCTTTTCTTGATGTTCCAGCAAGGTAGGACAGGGTGTATGCTGCTGCTGTACTCCTCTGTTCTGCTCCCAGGGAAGTCCTGCAGCGTTTCTGAGGAGAATGTGCAAAAAAAATAATCTTTGGGGACGTGCAATGCACATATGTCTGCAGAGTGCTGCGCTGTCCTGGAAACTTCTGCCAAAAATAGACCCTTCAACATGCCTTACAAGTTACAACAAGCACTGCAGCTGTGTCATTTTATGTCACACCTCGCCATGTTTCGCTCTTGCATCAAGAATTTGGCAAGTGTCTTTAGAAATCATTGTTAGGGACAGGTCACAGGCAACACATCCGGTGTTAGGTGGAGAAGGAACAAGCCCAAGAACCGACCTCACCAAGAAACTAGAGCTGCCCTGCAACCACGAAAAACAAGCATTGGCATAGCCAATAGGTCTCGCCTTTGGGACCTTATAAGTGTTTAGCCATGCAACAGTTGCATAACTAAACACTTATAAGGTCCCAAAAGCGAGACCTATTGGCTATGCCAAGCGGCCATGCGGCCGCAAAAGTGAAAGTGATCGCAATCAAACATCAAAGCGGCGAAAGTGAAAGTAATCGCAGTAAAAGTGGCGCGCGCGCCCGCGCACATGCACTGTAGCTCTAGGCTGGCCTGGTAGCACTTTTTGGAGCCCTCTCAATAAGTCTCGCCAGACCAGCGCATGCGCTGGGTCAGGCGAGACCTAAAAAAGAGCAGTGTTGTGAGGGTGCAGTACCATAGGCTGTCACTAGGTGTCCATTGGGACCTCTTTTGGCCACATGTGGTACTGCACCCGGCAACATGGCTAGGGAAAGGATATGGCTCAGTGGTGAGAGCGTCCAACTGGGGATCCGTGTTCGAGTCTATTGTTGGCTCAAGCACATGGATAGGTGTGTTATATAAATAAAAGCGACTAATTTAAAATAACCATAAGAATTCAAAGCAGCAATCTTGCTCGTGGGCAGGCAAGCTGTTGTGTAAGGGGATGGGGGTGGACTGCATAAATGAACCAAACAAGCAAAATAGCAGTGGCCTCAGAGGTGTGGTGGGGGCCTTCGAGCACTGGGAGGGGCGAAGGGGAGGCACAGGAGATAAAGAGACCAAAGCAGTGTTGTGGGAGGGGTGAGAGGGAGGCACAGGGTAAGCAAATGAAAGGAGGGAAGTGTCATTGTACAAGTAAATGGAACAGTTAATGAGCAAAGAGGCAGGCCAACTATAAAAAGATTTCTCTCTAAGTATAAATAACCTGAACAGTAAGAACACATGGAAGAGGGCCAGTCCTCATGGCAGGATACAAAATTGCAAAAAGGAGGGACTACTAAGTGTAATCAACAATGAAAAGCCAGCATTTCTAAAGGACAGCAAGAGGAACCAATGAAAAAGATGGGTGTTTTTTCAAGCTCATATCCTAGATCCAGCATATCTCGAAGAGACAGCGCATGCGCTTCCTAGGTAAGACCTAAAAACATAGACAGAAATTCAAGCCGTATGCCGCTCTGATGAGTTCCGTGGCAATTGGGACTTCACTATTTATTTATTTATTTGAAGAGTTTTATATAGCGCTGCCTAGACCCGGAGGTATCAGAGCGCATTACATGAAGTTAGCATTCGAAATAAACAATGTTGCAAAGCTTCATCAGTTACAAGAGCAAATCAAGGCATAGAGAAAAACCGTGTTATATAATTACATACCTTACTAGAGTATTCAATAATATAGAAAACAAGTCCTATGGTGCGCAGAGAGTAGTGGGGGAAAAGTAAAGGAGTAGGAAAGCAGATCAGGTTAAATTTACATAAAAAAGTCATATATTAAGGGCAATAGTAATGCAGCGGTACAAAAGTATGAAAATTATGAACAAAGGGGTGGAAGGGGAAGGTGAGAGAGACTGAAGAAGTTCTTAATTCAAAAAGAGTCCCGCAAACCTGAAAATAAGAGGATAATAAACAGGGTCCCAAACAGGTTATGTGGGTAGAGTCTTGATCAGGTCGGTAAAACGGCAGCGTGGCAAGCAAGGGCCAGCAACCCTTGACTCCAGTGGCATGGAGAGCACGGGACCCACTTTTCACCCTGAGTGGGATGGGTATGCCCAGACGTGGGTCCCTTGCTCACTGTGCCACTGGATTCAAGCTAGCCTGGCTGATGAAGGGTAATACCCAGAAACCGATCCCAGGATGCTTGTTTCCGGTCCAGGGGAGACCTGGCTTGGCAGTGCAGTCTGGACTGTTGCCATGAGGCACAGGGTGAAGACTGATTTGCATATGGCTAGGTCTAAACTGGGGTGTCATGGTGAGCAAAAGAAGGATGGATTTAACCCAGATCTCTTGACTGGGGTTGAATACATGATTTATTCAGCATCCCATCCATCATTTTTTTGCGTAGTACTTTTCACCCTAAGTGGAATGGGTATGCCCAGACATGGGTCCCTTGCTCACTGTGCCACTGGATTCAAGCTAGCCTGGCTGATGAAGTGTAATACCCAGAAACCGGTCCCAGGATGCTTGTTTCCGGTCCGGGGAGGACCTGGCTTGGAAGTTTGGTCTGGACTGTTCCCATGAGGCACATGGTCAAGACTGATTTGCATATGGCTGGCTCAAATTTGCGATGGCATGGTGAGCAAAAAAACGAAGGATTTAACCCAGATCTCTTGACTGGGGTGAATGTATGATTTATTCTGCATTCCGTCCATCATTTGTTTGCGTAGCACTTTCTAAAAGTGGCATTTTCTAACATGCAATTTCAAAACCAACTTCACAGTAAGATGAATTTTTTAATTGTTCAGAGACCCCACAATCCAAATCTCTATCTGATCCCAATGAAAAATAACACTTAAAAAGATATTTCAAGACAATCCCCATGTTACCCTATGGCAGAGATAGGCCGTGCAATAGTGAAAAACGAAATTAGCAGTATTTCGCCATTGGGACATGCACAACACACCAGTACATGTCCTACCTTTTAAATACACTTCACCCTGCCCATGGGGCTGCCTTGGACCTACCTTAGAGGGGACTTAAATGTATTAAAAGAGAAAGTTTGGGCCTGGCAAGTCGGTGCACTTGCCAGCTTGATAAGGCAATTTAAAACTGCACTGTCAGACACTTCAGTGGCAGTTCTGAGACATGTTTGGAGGGCTACTTATGTAGGTGGCACAAACAGTGCTGCAGGCACAGTATAAGCATCTGATTTACAGGCCCTGGGTACATCTGGTGCACTTTACTAAGGACTTACTACTAAATCAAATATATCAATCAAGGATAAACCTATCATCAATACATTTTAGACAAAGATCTTATGCATTTTAGCACTTGTTAACAGTAATACATTGCCCAGAGTCCTAAAGACAACAAAGACAGGTCAGATAAAATACAGGAGGAATGCAAAAAGTTTGGGGATAACCTGCCAAAAGGCCAGGTCCAACCGTGGTAGAGAAGGATCCATGACAGAAGTTATAAATGGAAGGTTGCCAATTCCTTATAAGAAGTGAAGTGTTATTTGCCAGAGTTATCTACTTGACTGATTCCGCATTTAATAAGAGGTATTTTTGTTTTAGGATGTCCATGTAACTGACTTGCTGATTAGGACAAGCTGTGGGATACGAGGGGAGGTTTGATCTCATCCAACAATTTTCCAGGGCTCTACATTGGCTTTTCAGTAGCATATATCGTTTGAATATCATTTAATGATTCTTGACATTGCTGATTCAGCATTATGACTACACAAAGGCAAAGGATGCTATGTACAATGACAGCATTTTCTATATCTGCTTCAGTTATGACACACATGGCTCTCAATGGCAAGAGAGTGTAATTGAAGCGCAAGGAGGAAGAGCACAGTTCTGCTATAACCAGCAGATATACATTGCAACTAAGTCACCATCAAAAGGTATGGCCATCACCAAATGGCTGAAGCTGCAGATAAAATATCCAACAGAATTGCAAGCAGCACCTAGGTAATCTTTACATACATACATACATATATACATAGTACATATATATAATGAATCGCACTGAGGCATTGATAAGCAGGGGTAGGTGAGGGTATTAGTGGACAGGCGAGAGTGAGCGAGGAAACTCCCATGGACTTCTGAAACAGAACTTAAAAAAAGTAGTTTACCCAGACAGCATTGGAAGGATACAAACCTTTCTGTCTGAACTGATGTAAAGATACTATGTTCCAGGGGTGATACACACAAAAGTAGAGTGGAAAGTTTTCCAATAACGAGCAGATTACGGAGACAGACAAGCCATCCAGTTATAAGTAAGGGGCTGCTGCATGACCAATTCTGAATATTGTAGACAATAGGTAGGCAAGACCTGAAAAAGGTTTATTCAGCCATCGAAAGTATGCCTCATTACTCAGTAAAAAGCAGTCTTCTAATTCCTCAATTTAAGTCATACACCCATCAATGGCATGGTGCATTCTTACCTGTCTCAATCTATCTTTGTACACATCTAGCTGAGTCCTTAGATCCTAGGCACAACACCTTTTTTTTTTTTTTTTAATCTTTATCATTTTATTAACAATGCACATAGAGTCCTGATGCTTAGATATGCAGGTACATGGCTTACAGGTTCGAAAAACAAGAATAATAAAATAGATATATAGAAATAGATACATTTCCTTATCCGGTATAGTTAATGATCTTCTTAAAGTGTGTTTCGTGAATCCCTACTTCCCTGTTCCTATGTCCCATTCGCCATGCTAATGCCTGCATACTTCCGTAAGTGCATCCGTAACCTCTAAGCTCTGCAATGCCACCCCGCAGACTATGCGCTCTGACTTGTTCCCTGTCTCTCTTGACCGGGTTGCATGTCTGGTGTCTCTTGTAAACTGAGGTATTCCCTAAGGGGCTGCCATATATCTTTGGGTCGCGATGAAGGCAGCTGTAGTTCTGCGTATAGTTCGCTCATGGTGTCACAGTATGTCATGCTCTTAAGCCAGCTTTTTACATTGGGTTTCTGCCTGGTACCCCAGTGGAGAACTATTTCCCATTTCGCCAGTAGCATGGCAAGTGCTATGCGTCTGCGTATGCTTTTAGGTAACGGGTATACATAGCCCATCAGTGCAATCAAAGGGGATGCCGACAATTATACCCCCACCATCTGCTATACTAGACTGTATATTTCTTGTCAATAAGCGCTTAATATACTGCAGGACCAAGTCATGTAGATGAATGATGCTGCCTGCAAATTACATTTGGGGCAATGAGTAAAAGTAGTGCTCTTTATCCTGACCATCTGTTGTGGTGTGACATAGGCCCTCCTGTGCATCTTGAATTTTAGTAATTTATGTCTGTGGTTACATGAAACTAGCTTAATTTGTTTGCAATACCCTTTCAAAATGTTATCTGTGAGTGGTTGTTCTATATTGGCAGACCAAGCTTCTCTGACCTTAGCATCTCATTGTGGCATCAGTGCGAGGCTTGCTTTGTCTAGCCTAGAAGTGATGTGTTCTCCATTGTGTCTGTAATCACTAACTAATGTGAGTGGACCAAACTCTGTCGGTTCTATTGGATAGGTTGATATTGGGCCTCTGAGTGTGCTCTGTAAACGGGTCAGTATGAAATGGCCCATAAATGTGGCTGTCGAGAAACACGGATCTTCAGTACAAGAAAATGCATGGCCTTCATGGAATAAGTCCCCGATGAATTCTAGTCCCAGTCGAGAAAAAGTGCGTCTCGTCCCAGCCTCTACCGTGGGGGGGAGCCAGTGGTTCGCTCATAGTGGCAGCGCTGGAGAGTATAACGTTGACCCTCCTGTTTTCGTAAGTAATTTTTTCCAGGCCCAGCAAGTAGTAGAAAGGGGTTGAATATCGTGTGGGTCCCGAGGGATCCCAATAGGGAGTACTGCATTCAGTGGTGTGGGGTCTGCTAAATCTCTCTCCGGTTTGGCGTAGGGTATGCGTGCGTCAGGGTGAAACCAATAGTATGCATATCCACTCTGCACTACTAGGAAGTAGAGCTGCATGTCCGGAACTCCAAATCCCCCTCTGTCGTACGGAAGGGTTAAGGTGTCCCAGTTGACTTTAGGCTGTTTCCCTCCCCATACCAGCTTTATTAGATGTGTGCGAAGTTGCGCAAAGAATAGGTTAGTTAATGGGATAGGAATGTTAGTGAATAAATAAAGAAAGCGAGGCAATATCACCATCTTTAAAATGGCTATACGTCCGGCCATTGACAGCGCTAGCTTAACCCACTGTTCTACTTGGGTCTGCAAGCGACTCAGTGCAGGGCCTTAATTTAAGCGTAATACCTGCTCTCGGTCCCTATGTAAATATATTCCCGAATATTTGGTTTCCGCCTCGCACCATTGTACCGGAAACTCCGCGCACTCTCGATTCTGTATGTCTGTCAGGGGGAATAGTTCTGATTTACTCCAATTGATTTTGAGGCTGGACAATACACCGAAACGTTCTATTTCTATTAATAAAGGTTGTAATTTTTCTCCAGATTTCCTAACGTATATGGCCACATCGTCTGCATACAATGTCACTAGCACAGGGCCATACTCGAATTGAAGGCCTCTGTGTAGATGGTCCTTCTGGAAATAGCGTATATTGGGGTCCATTGCGATTATAAAAAGTAATGGGGATAGAGGGCATCGTTGCCGGGTGCCTCTGGACACTTTAAATTGTTCAGTTATTGTGCCATTGAAGCGGATGCGAGCTGACGGGGCTTGGATAGAGTAGTTTCACCAGATCAGTGAAACTCTTTGGAATACCCATCTTGGCTAGCACTGCATGCAAAAAGAGCGACTCCACGGAGTCAAACACCTTCTCTGCATCCAAAAAGGCTGCAATTGCAGGCGTGGTGGGGTTTATTCTGTTAACTACTGAAAAGAACGTCTGGAGGTTGAGCGCCGTGGACCTGTGTCTAACGAAGCCAGATTGAGCTGGCGCTATAATCTGTTCCATTAAGAGTGATAGTCTGGTTGCCATCATTTTGGCTAGGATTTTATAATCACAATCCAAGAGTGAGAGTGGGCGATACGATCCACACTGCTCATGATCTTTGCCGGTCTTGGGGATTAGCACCAAGACCCCCTCTCTGAATGAGGGTGGGAGAGTGCCAGATTCCGATGCTTCTGCACAGACTTCTAGAAGTTGCTGGGCTAGGAGCGTCTTGTAAGTTTTATAGAAGATTCCACGAAACCCATCTAAGCCGGGAGCTTTAGAACCATCCATTTCTTCAATGGCCTCTCCCCTTCCACATATATGCAAGCTGTGGCATATTTCCCTAGATATAACGTTGCTCGGCTAGCTTCATCCGTGTATTCTGCTAATAACTCCGTCCTGCGGTTCATGTATTTCGTGCTATTTCGGGTGTTCCCGGTCAAGCAGGTGCAGGTCGTCCTCCAGTCTGGCCAGTCAACGCCGTAGGTCCCTCAAAACTCCGGTGTGTGTGGAGAGGCTTACCCCCCTCATGCATGCCTTAAAGGCCTCCCAGAGAACCGCCAGCGTAGAGACAGATCTAACATTAGGTTAGTGAAATAGTCCACTATTGCTGCGCGTAGTTCTTCTTTGAATACTGGATCTTTCAGCACCATGGAGGGAAACCTCCATTGCCTCTCGAATCCACCTTCAGCAGGAAGTGCACTGAAAGAGACACTGGGGAATGGTCAGACAATGTACGGGGTAAGTGTCTCACCTTATTGACCCATGCTATTGTTGGTCTAGTGATCAACCAATAATATAGCCTCGTCCATGTGTGGTGCTGCTGCGCGTAGTGTGTATATCCGGAGGTGGTGATCCGTTACAACTATGGCAGGGTGATTGACGTCATGGAAGATAAAATAGGGAGATGGGTCCAATTACCTTTAACGTTGGCTGATCGCTTGGCCATTGTTAAATGGTTGTTTTACCTAAATTTTTATATCTGTTTAATAACATCCCAATTATTCCCCCAACAGAGATTTTTAAACGACTGTCAACTATGGTGACACGACTGATTTGGACCGGTAAGCAGGCCCGCATCAAACTACATACCCTCACATTGCCATATTCACGGGGTGGGTTCACAGTCCCAGACTTTATGCTTTACTTTGTGTGCTCAAGCGCAATTTGCACACTATTGGTATCACACTGTCCCGTATATCCCCCATGTAGCAATCGAAGAAGGAGACGCACTTACTATTCCATTGACGGCTACCATCACGCATCGCAGGCCTCCTCTATACAACCGTGACATAAACCCTATAGATACAACAATTGCTGCTTGGCATAGAATGGGGAAATTAGCAGGCAAACTCCTGTTATATGCACCGGCGCTGCCACTGTCACATCACCCAGAGCTGTCCGTTACTCAAGAAAAGGTGGGTCAGAAACAGCTAAGACAGGTAGGTATAGACAAAATGGGGTATCTTTACTGCAATGGTGTTTTTAGAACGCTCAATGACCTTACATATATCAGTAACCAAACAACGTTGTTCCGATTCACATATTACAGACTGCAAAACCCGATCAAAAAGCTATATCCCTCTTTACAGTGGGTACTTACTACACCTAACAATACACATATGGTCTCAAAATTATACATTAAACTACAGGAGGATATAGCTGGCAAGACGGCTCAGGCGATAGGGAAGTGGAATGAGGTTCTCGATGTTCAACTGACAGAGGAGGAATGGACCACGGCACGCGCTCTAACTAGCATGCTTACGCCAAACGGTAATTTCAGAATGGTGCATTATAAATATCTCCACCAAACATACTACACACCAGCCAGGCTATGTGCATATGGCCGACGGTCAGATGCGACATGTAAGCGCTGTAAGGCGGATGTAGCTGATTTTATACATCTTGCATGGGCCTGTGCGGCAGTGAATGAGTACTGGCTAAATGTTACGAAGGCATTGGGAAACATGGTGGGTATAAATATTGAATGTACCGCTCGCACCTGTTTATTAGGCCTTGTTCAGAATGTGCGCGCTCGTAAACGTAAATTCTGTGTAGTTGCTTTATTAATGGCAAAGCGTAGAGTCTCGTTGTGTTGGGACAGTAAGGTGACCCCAACACTTCGACAATGGCTTCAAGACCTGACTTATTGTAAAGATGCCCTACACAACTACACGGAGGAACTGCCCACTGGTGCCAAACCTAGAGACTATTGGACATACCTAACTGACTATCTACAAATATATCCAATGGATTAATTGTACATCGTAGTATACCTGTGGTTTATGTGGCTTACTGGTAACTTGTCAGATATGTTAACACTGGAAGATGGATGTTGTTGTGCTACAGTCTGAGGGTTAATTTTCTGTGGTTTGTATAATGTATAAATTTGAAATGTCAATAAAAAAATAAAAATAATAATAATAATATTCCGATCACAGAATCATCGCTTTTGGCGGGGGTTGAATGCGGCAGAATGCCGCTCTGTGCCGAAGTGCGCGGGGTCTACACGGAGCTTTAGCCCAAGCGGCCATTACGGTCGCTGATCCAGCCATGTCCCACAACACCTATTGTTGAACGCTCCTCCACCATGTTCCCAGCACCCCTCTGTCTCTCCTGAATTCAGCTCCTGCTTCCTCTCTAGACCACCACAAGGATGCTTTGCAGCTAGTTCAAGAGTGGCTCCATTGCTGCCTGCATAATACAGGCCTTAAGAATCATCAAATTGAGGTAGACCTTTCCAGGGCAATACTAGATGACAAATGTACAACAATTTTCGCCTCCCCCTCACCCCCTCACACACACTTTCCACCCCTGTGGTGGACATCACAGACATTCATGCTCTATTGGTTTTGTATTGTTCCTCACTTCCCATATCACAACTTACCTTTTTTCCACAAATCGTCATGTACTGTGTAGCAGATTACGTGAGCGTTGTACAGCACATCAATTCGAAAAAATACAGAAACACAAAACTGGAGTCTTCTGGGTGCCATGGTGGCAATAACTGACTTAGCAGCACAATTTGAGCCTTCTAATTTCAGCATATGTTAGGAATAATATACTTGCACCTGGTTTCGAAACCTGGTTTCGAAAAATAGATATTACAGAGCAGAGGCTAAACTATTTCAGCCACACTAAATAATATTATTGGAGTTAAACATTGGTGTCCTGGCACAAATGATGCTTTAGTACAGCCCTTATTAATTTAAGATTACAAATTGCCATAACCATCTCATTTTAAAGAACAAGAGCTGATAAAGTTGTCACCAAGAATTCATTTAGAGCATGAGACATTTAATTTCCTTGCACTGTGCATCCAATACCTTGCCATGATTTAAGTAAAGTCCAGCTATGGGTTTGAGACTGAAGAATAGGTATAATGCACTGTTGCGATAAAACTGGAATATTTCTCAAGTCTTTTCCATAACACTTCGTGTTTTTAAAACTGTTGGATTGACCGGTCTATTATTTTAGGCAGGTGATGAAACAGCAAGCAGTAAAACCGGGAGTGCCTTCCAACTGAAGGTTTGACAAGTTTTGTTTTTTTGACAGTTGAGCAAATGCTGATTTCATGCAGCCACAAAAATGATCTGGTGCTCAAAATGCGTAGGACATCATATTGTGGGGTCGCTCCACAGCCAACAGTCTCTTCTCTGATACCTCATTAGGAGCCCTTGTTTGCTGCATGCTCAGCAGGGACACTTCGAGGAGCCAGTTTCTCAAAGTTGGCATTTAATCAATCAATCAAAACATTCGTAAAGCGCACTACTTACCTGTGAGGGTCTTAAGGCACTGAGGGGGGGAGAATTCTACTGCTTGAATAGCCGGGTCTTGAGGTGTCTTCTGAAGGTAAGCAGGTCCTGCATTTGCCGTAGGATGATGGGTAGGGTGTTCCAGCTTTGGCGGCGAGGTAGGAGAACAATCTCCCACCAGAGGTCGCTCTTCGAATGCAGTGAACTGTGGCGAGGGCGGCGGAGCGGAACTGGCGGTTGGGGGTGTAGAAGCTGAGTCGTCTGTTGAGGTATGCTGGTCCAATGTTGTGGAGTGTCTTGTGTGCGTGGGTGAGGAGCTTGAAGGGGATCCTCTTGTTGACGGGGAGCCAGTGCAGGTCTTTCAGGTGGGGTGTGATGTGGCTGCAGCTAGGGATGTCAAGGATCAGGCGTGCAGAGGCATTTTGGATGCGTTGAAGTAGTTTCAGGAGTTTGGCCGAGGCTCCTTCGTAGAGGGCATTTCCGTAGTCCAACCTGCTTCCGACGAGGGCCTGGGTGACTGTTGTTCTTGTTTCGGTGGGGAGCCACCTGTAGATCTTGCGGAGCATGCGGAGGGTGTTGAAGCAGGAGGACGAGACGGCGTTGACCTGCTTTGTTATGGAGAGAGTAGAGTCGAGGATGAACCCTAGGTTGCGTGCGTGGTTGGTGGGTGTTGGAGCTGGTCCCAGTGTGGTCGGCCACCAGGAGTCATCCCAGGCCGAGGGGGTGGAGCCGAGGATGAGAACTTCCGACTTGTCCGAGTTTAGCTTCAGTCGGCTGTTCTTCTTCCACTCGGCGATGGCTTTCATTCCTTCGTGGAGGTTGGTTTTGGCAGTGAGGGGGGTCCTTGGTGAGGGAGAGGATCAGCTGGGTGTCGCTGGCGAAGGAGACGATGTTGAGGTCGTGCAGTCGGGCGACGTAGGCGAGCGGTGCTATGTAGATGTTGAACAATTTCGGGCTGAGGGATGAGCCCTGGGGTGCGCCGCAGATGATCTTGGTAGCTTTGGAGCGGAAAGGGGGAGGCGGATGCTCTGGGTTCTGCCGGAGAGGAAGGAGGTGGTCCAGTCCAGAGCCTTGTCTTGGATCCCAGCGTCGTGGAGGCGTGTGCGTAGGGTGCGGTGGCAGACATTGTCGAAGGTCCAGGAGGATGAGGGCCGCGGTTTCCCTGATGTCCAGCAGGGCCCTGATGTCATCGGTGGCGGCGAGGAGGGCAGTTTCGGTGCTGTGGTTGCTGCGGAACCCAGACTGGGATGGGTCCAGGATGCAGTTCTCCTCGAGGTAGCGGGTCAGTTGTCTGTTGACGGTCTTCTCGATGACCTTCGCCCGGAACGGGTGCAGGGAGATGGCTGTCTATGCAGACTGCTCATGCAGCATTGCATGGTTCACTCACTGTTAGCTTCATTCTTTGGAGTGAGTAATATGCAGGAAATGTTCTTCTCTTTCCTTGCAATTAAAAGAGATTTCTAGATGTGCTCTAGATATCACTATATAGGTGCTATATGTATAACGGAAGATCCCGATAAGAAACATATGCTGAATGACATTAAGATTTGATGAATGACAAGTGATCACTGGATCATCTAAGGTTCAGGTCGATGTGGGGGTGTACTTTATGGAACGAGACCCCTAGCGGACCATACCGCATATGGGACTTTCAGGTCACTTCTCAACTCACCTTGCTTATACCTATTGAGTCTAATTATACTGCTAGTCAAGCTACCAGCACACACACATCAAACTCAATTAGTCTGAAATCTCTAAATTATCCCACACATTCCGCACATCTACGTTCTTTCACATGCTGACTAGAAGCGTGGCTTATTTTTATGCCTGGTTTCGTACCTGCGTGGATTCTCTGAGTGATCTTCGTGTAAAATTAATAAGTGAGAGAGAGTTTTGATGGGTGCATGTTTGTTTGCATTTAAGCACCTCTAGATGATTCTTTTGAGACTAGGAGAATGTTGGTGTTGAGCCCATGCTTATCCTCTCATCTAGGAATTAGGAGTTTAGGGGAGAAAGATGCCTGGCGTGATGGTTTTTGAACTGCCCTTTTTCTTTGCTACTGACTTTTTTCTTTTTATCCTTATACTAAACAATTCTTTTGCCAATAGCCACTAATCATGCATATAGCGTTGATACTAAACGCTTGAAATTTGTGAGTCAAAGATGGCTGTGAAAATGTGAATTCCTAACGACTGGACTCCATAGATGTAACATTTCCTCTGTATTGTAATATACGACCCAAAAAAAGAGTATCTATCTCTTCCTGGAGTTAACAACACACATTAGGAATTACTGGAAGAATGGGTGTCCAGATTCAGAGAGATAATTGGCATAAAGCCGAGAACAAATTGAGGAAAAACTCAGTAATGACGCAAACTCAGGGCACAAGTACTATTGAGGGGGACTAACTGTCCCAGTCTACTTTGCACCAGGAGACGCTACCATCCGTGCTGCACCTGGGGGGGAGGGAGCATATCCCCATATCGCTTTTAGCGCTGTCGACTGCCCCGCTGTGCGGACAGGAACTTAGGGAACAAGCACTGTCAAAGGGGACTACCTGTCCCAGTTTTCTTCGTGCCAAAAGCAGCACCACCTGCGCTGTACCTATGGGGGGGAGGGGGGGAGGAATACAACCCTATAGCGCTTTCGACTGCCCCACTGCTTGGGATACAAACTCAGGGCACAAGCACTGTCGAGAGTGACTACCCATCCAGGTTCTCTTTGCACCAGGAGCCACCACCCATGTTGCACCTGAGGAGGGCTACCCCTTTAGCTTTTTTGACTGCCTTGGCCAAGGGCAGGCCCGTCCAGCACCCATCATCACCAGGAAGAGCTGAGGCAGGGCTACACTCCCCACCTCCTTGGCTCTGCGGCAGGAAGCGGCTTGGCATCCTCAGTCACATTATCATCATATCCAGATATGCTCCTGTTTCCTGCCTATTGGGGTGTACTTGCTTTCTTGCCCAATTGGACTCTGCTATGACATTTGTGATTGACTTTTAATAGCATTTTGTTCTCTGGTAGTGGTATTGGGGAGGGAGTTGCAGCTTTTCTTCCTATTCTTTAATTTTTCTTGTTTCAATATGGGGAACAGGGAGGTTGACTTGCATAATTCGTTGACAAACATGCAAGGACCAGTAAAACCATCCTATCTTTCCTTAACAATGCAGTAGGGGCCCTCACTGAGGAAATTTCCGGTGCGGAAGACCAGCTGGCCATAATCCCACATGAGCCTAACTCCCTCAGGGACAAAGGCCACCCCGCCAACCATTACGGGACCATCTGTCAGTACTCTTACATAGCACAGATCCTCGAAGAGAAGATTTCTGCCCTCTTGTCAAAGATCCGCGCTATACAAAACCTTTTAAATAAATAAATCCAAGGACCCTCCACCTGATCCCGCCCAAGAACTGGTTGGTGCCATACACACTCTACAAGCCAAAGCATTGAGGGAGGGGACTAGGCTCAAAAGAAAAATATGGGGCTATCCAGCAAGCTTAAAGTAGGCAATAAACCGCCTAGAGGTGGCAGAAAGGGGATCTCGACTCAAGAATCAGTCACATGAGTAGCGTCCTGTTTTCATCTCGATCCCTTTCAGAAATTAGAGCGGCTAATTTCTATGGTATTTGATGAGTTTACGCCTTGCATCTTCAAATTGGAACAGTTATGGGTGATTCTTTTGGTCAATACATTTAACAAACCGGGCACATTGCTCGACACTACTTCTATTAACTCAAGTGTACCTACACACGCTGATGGTACCGGGTCCACCCCAACAAGTCCCATAACTGATTCTATCGTCAGTACCCTCCCTCGGCCTCCCCCTCTTCGTGTGGTCTCGAGGTTTGCAGGGCTCCTGACCCCATTGGCCAATTCCAAAGAACCTTTATAGTACGACGACAGATAGAAAGGGGTCACCCAAAAACCTTCAAGGCCCCTGTGGGGATTTCACCTTGTGATGTTGTTATTCAACTTCCCCCTGCTTTCACCCCCAATTTATTGGTTATTGTTAACGTCCTACCAACAGCTTAAAAATAAAGTAACAACACACTGGCTGTCAAGTAGGGTTAATTCAAACCATTTCTTTTGTTATGGATCCACCCGACTCACCGGGCCATGCTAAATTCGATTTTGTTTGTTACATTTCCCAGAGAGTGAGGTGGATCGTTAATTACAACAAAATGTTTGATGGAAAGTGTACTGTTATTAAGTTTTGCAATACGAGGCAGGCAGGATACCTTCTAAACAAGGTCACCCCTGCTTTTGCCTCGAGGAGCAGCAATATATCCCTGCTCCCCTTGGGCTTCTTTTACAAACCTTCAGACCTGGTGGTTGGTGAGGGTTGGTGGGAGGGGAGATTTGAACTCTACCCAAGGGGTTGGTGTCAGTCATTTTCATCAGCAGGAGAATGTCCCCAGTCTACCACTAAGTAATTGCTTTAATCCCTTAGCGAGCTAGACACTAAGGATTGACTCACCTTCTGGACGGATAATTCGGTCATGAGTAAACATTGAAGCATTTCTAATATCCTAAAGGTAATAATGTAGGAGGCTGGCTCAGTATATGGTGGGCACCTATTGGTGAGGCACCCTGCACTAAATCCAGGCATCCCTTAGTGATAGTTTTAGTTGTCCCCAATAACCAAATCTCTCAAGGGGTAGCTGTGGAGAGCAGCTAAGGCTTATCCAGGAGGGTTTAAAGTGGGTGCATTTACCACAATAGTCAGTCAGTGAAGTTTAGAGAAGAAAGAGCCACACCAGTATTAGAAAAATACTTCAGTATTTATTATACAAAACACAAGCACTGCTTTGCTATATCTCCTACCCGGATGTATCAATACACAAGAAGTTATACTTCAAATCAGGTTAGTAAAGCACATAAAACACATGGGCCCCTATGGGGTGCCCAAACCAAATACTAAAAAAATGGATTGCGAGGTGAGTACCCAAACGAGACAGCCCACCAAGATCAGTGGACCAGGGGAAGCAAGAAACCACCAAAGATAAGTAATTAGGATTCCAAAGATGCCCGGGTGCAGAGGTGTTACACAGTGTCGACGTCCATAGGATAACATGGGAAAGTCACAGTTGAAGTGTTATGGATTCAGGGCCCTTCCCAGAGGACCCTGAGGAAACCCGTTGGATCAAGGAAGGTTGGAGGACATCCCCAACTGTAGAAACCCAGGGAGCCAGGATGCCTACCCAGGAAGCCCAGTTGCATAAGTGCAAAGCTTGTTGGAACAGCCCATCAAAGTCAATGGAGGACCATGGCTGTCCATCAGCTAAAGAGTCTCGTGGACCAGGTTGTGGAACCCAAACGTGGATTCTGGACGAGGAGCACATGAAGAGAGAGGGGACAGAGTCCAAATCACCCGAGGTGTACAGGAGGAGCAGGAGCACAATTTAAGCCTTTATCAGAGTACTTTGCTGTAGCACAGAGGTTTTCAAGATGCAGCTGTGGAGCCCAGGCAACGATGCAGGAGCACCGGAGCCACCCACGAGCTGTCCCATGCAGGAGATCAGTGGCCAGCAGAACCACCAACCAGCCTTGGCAAACGTTAACAGATGTGTTGCAGGAAACAATGCTTAGTTGCAGACCAGTAAGGTCTGTGGGTCTCACCCAGCAAGGGTAAGTCAGGGGCGGCCCTCAGCAAGCAAGAAAGCCAGCAGGAATCCATGGAGAACCCTCTGGCAGGAGGCACAGGGAGTAGCAGGGGGGCCTTGGCAGCGCAGAGAAGATGCAGTCCCATGTCGCAGGAGAAGCAGAGAGGATGTCGCTTTTGGAACTTTGTGATGCTTGAGGTTGGGGCTTCTTGGAGTTCGAAGATCTGTGGGCTGGAGAGTCAACAAGATTTGGCAACGGCAAACAGATGTGGGGCACAGGCATGCAGTTCTGAGTTGCAGAGAAGACTGGTCAGGTCTCTGGAGAGCCACCAAATCACCACCTGTGTTGCAGAGCTTAAGGTCTCCGTGGGACAGCGAGATCCACAAGCCGGTCGTCGTCGAGGTGCCTGCGGATGCATGGGAGTGACTCCTCACTCCAAGGGAGATTTCTTCTTGCTATCTTGACGCATGTAGAGTCATGGGGGACTCGGAAGGATTCACAGCCACGGAGGTTGCAGAACATGGAAGAGCATGGAGGCGAAGTTGCAGTAGGAGTCTGTCTTGGTCCAGCAGAAGAGTCTTTATACAAATCTTCAGGTGAAGCCAGTCAGTTGACAAATCCAAGGACCCACCCTCAGGGGAGTCCTTAAGTAATCCAGGAAGGGGGAGGGACATTTTCTGCAGTGACCCACCTATCGGGGGGGGGGGGGGAGAGGAGAGCCGGGGTGCGACTCTGAAGAACTGGCCAGTCAGATGGTCTCAGAAGCCTCTGCTGATCTTGGAATCAAGATGGTAGAATCAAGTGGCCACCTGGAGGAGCTGTGACCACCTCCCGGGGGAGAAGCTGGGCAGTGGGGAGGTCTCTCCCCTGTCCTTTGTGTAGTTTAGCACCAAGGGCTCCTGCATTGGTGGACACCGGTTTATGCAACAAGGGCACCAAAGGTGCCCTTCAAAGCAGTCTGGAGGCTCTCACAAGCACCCCCTCCCAAGCTAATTCTAAAGGAGAGGAGGTCACACGTCTCCTCTACAGGAAATCCTTTGTTCTGCCTCCCCTGCCTGAGTTCGGCTCACCAGCAGGAGGGCAGAACAGTGTCTGGGGTCTGCAGCAGCACAGGCTTGCATGCAGACCCTGCAAGCATACACTAGCCGAGCTGGTGAACTCCTCTAAGGAACCCCCCTAGTACATGGTATCATGCAACTGACACTGGAATCGGTGTACATGCATGACTCCAAAATGTTTGATACATGCCCAGGTTTGGTGAAGCCATTATGTAGTTGGACATTTTGAGTTTGCCATTGGCCACTACATACCTTAAAATGGCTTCCCTGTAATTACAAAGCCCAGAGAATGGAGTACGGGGTTTGTAGGTGTGCCTCTGCTCATGCAGGGGCACACTCACATTTAGAACAATTCCCCCCACCTGTGGGCTGAAAGGCCTACCTTAGGGATGACTGATGGGTCTTAAGTGCAGTGACCGGGATATAAGGAAAATCTTATATTTTAGGTGAATGGTGCATGCATCATTTCACACAGGCTGCAACAGAAGGCCTGTAGACACAGTTTGCATGAGCTCCCACTGTTGTACCGTATACTAGGAACTTACAGGGGTACACCAGTATGCCAATTGTGGGGTGTACAAAGTACTTACCAGTAAATTTAGGAGAGAGAGCACTGACACTGGGGTCCTGGTAAGCAGGACCCCGTGTACTACAGTCAAAACACACTGACACCAGGCAAAAAGTGGAGGTAACTATGCCAGAAAGATCCTACAGTGATCTGCTGAAATATTGTGTGAGCAAATTAGATCATGAAGTATGTAAGAAAGTATTAAGTTCCTTCAACATCATCTGTCCACAAAAGACCTGGGACACTGTGGGGAATCTATTTCTGGATGTTTATATACGTTTCTCTTCAATGTGAAACCCTACTCACAGCAGAGCCAAAAGAGGGGCTAGTTACTTTTATTAAATTGAGCCTTAGCTGTAAAATGGAGGGATTCTATGAAATTCACGGTGCATTTCAGCTCAATTTCAGGCAGGAGGGAACATTAATTGGTGCGCAAGCCTGGGAATTTCCGAAATGATTTTACTTCTATTACTCCTAGTTTTACGGTAATGATGCTGATGGGGATTTTAACTTGTACCTTTTTACGGACTGTTATTCGTATGGTGATACTGCTGATGCACCTTATGGCATGGACCAAGTTAATCTCAGACATTTTTCACAGGGGGAATCGTTTAACAACCTGCTCATCGAACATCATTTTGTGAACATGTTTAACAAGAGGGATGTTGCTGGCCCAGGACGAATACCAACCTTTAAGGGGGCAGGATCTGGTTCAATAATTGATTACTTCTTTGTTTCAACCTGTTTATCTTCTTTTCTCTTAAGTTTACTGTAGTCTCAGACACCCCATAAGGCTGACAGCCTATACACGGAATGAGTTAGCCTAAAATATCAGGGAAGAAGGTTAAAATGGGACAAGTTAGTACAGGTAGACTTCAATCTTTACCTGCCAATTTGAATGTTATACTTGTCTTGATGAGAAAACCACTGATGCTACCATCCTGACTGCTTTCTCTAGTCTCACAGGATGTATTGAGACCGTTCTTTCCTTACCCAGTGTTGCATACTCGGCAGTTCCATAAAAATGGTTGGACAAGACATGCTCGCAGGCTCATAGAGTGCTTATGGCATCCTTGCACCAGCAACTCCGTAACTATGAAGATGTGAGGAAAGCCAGGTCTTTATATCGCTTGGCATGTAATGAAAGAAAGAGGCTTCTAAAAAAAAAGGAGTTATGAGATCATCTTTTGGGGGCCTGTGCCTAACGGGACAGTGCAGCCTTCTGGAGGCTAGTGAACCACCCTCTGTTTTGCTCGGAGCAGATGTCCGCACAATCCTCACCAATACCTTACAGGCGTTTTGTGGCCATTTATGGCTTTGAGAAGGGTGTGGATTCGCACCATAGCGGTTGTGAGGACCGGGGGCTTACCTTTCAGTGGGAGGAAGTCAGGAAAGCCATTCTGTCCCTTCCAGATGGTAAGGCCCCTAAACCAGATGGGGTACCAGCATATTTGTTTAAATCAGCGGTTGACATATGGGCCCCCACAGTGACTCAACATCTTAATGCAGACACCTGATGCTCTTTACCGACCAGTTGGCGCCATTCTGTGATCGTTTCCATTTTTACAACGGGGAAAAGAATGGACCCTGCCTGTTGTCGCCCAATCTCTTTGGTGGATAGCAAAGTTAAATTATAGGTCGGGTGCTATTAAATCGCCTCACTATATGGGCAAAAGACAATTTTCAATCAGAGATCTAATATGGGTTCAGGTCGGGACGAGAGACTGTCGAACAAAACCAAATCTTTATGTACTGATTTCCACATACACAAGGGCAAGGGGGGCCCAACCCATCTCATCTTCATGGACTTCAGCTCGGCCTTTGCCAGGGTCAACAGAGCAAAGGTCTGGGTCATGCTGGGGGCCATGGGGGTCGAGCCAGCTCTGGTCACCACCCTGTGTGATCAGCATGAGGGCCTCCCAGTCTGTGATGTACAGGGCCAACAGTAAATGTACACAGCCTTTCAGTCTGAAGAGAGAGGTGCGCCAGGGGTGTATCTTGGCCCCTTTCTTTTCATCCTTTACATCAATGGCCTAGAGACAGCTTTAACTGAACTTGGGACAGACGCACCATGCGTGAACGGTCGTTTATTACCTGCACTCCTATATGCGGATGACGTCATCTTAATAGCAAGCCATGCCAAGGGTCTACAGTGACTCCTAGACCTTTTAATCACTTTCATGGATGACCTTGACCTTTCGACTAATCATTCTAAGTCCTATATTATGCCCTAGGAATACCAGCTCTAAAAAATTTGAGGCGAAGGGTTATCCTGTCAGCAGAGTGGAGAAATTCTTTTACTTGGGCATCCTACTGGACTCCCATTTTTCCTGGCAACAACTGCTTAAGAAAAACCACTATGCTGTTCAAAAGGATTACCAACAGTATTAGCGCTTTTTCAAGAGGCTTAGGTCATACACATATTGAGGCAACGCTCCAAGTTTATAAGGCCAAATGTATTGCCACAGTTTGCTTTGGGTACAACATCTAGGGTTATGCACCAATCACTCCCTTATAGGTACTGAAAACATTTTCCTGAGGCCTCTTAAATGTCCTCCTATTGAGATTGTGCACGAAAACTGAGGTTGAGGTTTATTTCCGGTTATATTCACCTTCGGCCTCTGCTTTTATTGCTATCCCTCTGGTCAAAGGATGAGCTACACCTTAACAGACTACTCGAGCGTGACAGCTTGAACCTGGGCCATATGTCCCGTAATCTCCCTGGATGTCATAAATTAAGAAACATTTCACCAAGTTGAGTAGATCAGAGCTTTTTTTATTTTATTCCGACCGCATAGTAAACAAGCATTGGCAAGCCAAAAGGTCTCGCATTTTTTAAACAAGCAATGGCATGTGCATTTTCATTCACTTAAAAAGCTGCAACAACACTTTCCTACTGCAGGTCTCAGTATCTTTGACTGTTACTAGAGGTCCCTCGAACTAGAGAGTTTAGGCTCCCATAAGTCAAGCCCTTGCTAGAGATCTCCTAGGCATAACCTTGCCTTTTCACAAAGCCTCCGTCTATGGGCTGGAGTAAGATATACATGATGCAGAAGTGGAGATAGGGTAGGTATGGTAGGTTAGGTATAGTATAGTAGGCAGGCTAATTATAATGAAAGTAAGTATGGTAGTTAAGTATGGTTTACTATATTTGGTAGGTAATGTATTGTAGTAATGGTAGTTAAGTATGGTAGGAAAGGAGGTATGGTATATAGGCTTCTAAGGTAGGCATGACATGCGGGTCAAGATGAGAGGTTAGGTAGGCAGGTGTGATGGTATAGTAAGCTATGGTTGGTATTTTAGGTGGGATTTGGAAGTTATGGTAGGTCAATTATAGTAGGTAAGGTAATGTATGTTGAGTATGGTAGGTTTGCTTGGGAGATATGAAGGTTGGGTACGGTAGACAGTCATATTAGATGGAGTACGGTAGATAGATATGTATGGTTAGACAGTCAATGCGGTTAAAAGGTATGGTATGTTAGTTATGGTATGGCAGGTTAGACATGGTAGGACATAACTGTTTTTGTGAGATATTTACAAGTTTGTGCTATTAAATCATATTCTAGCCTTCTTGCTTACAAATCATAGCTTTGTTAATTAGAAACAAAAGCACGAGTTCACTGTACATGGTCATCTTGCAGGAGCTGGTTTGGTGGATAGGAGTGACGATGTACAGCTTACTCTGGGTCAAGGTGCTAAATATATCATGCAGTTTTGTAATGGATGATTTATGTTTATATATGCTCGAACAAGGTTTTCAAGTTTGCTGAGTGTTCTCTGTCCCTATACATTTTTTTTTTCTCTCTGCAAAAACCAACCCCAGAGTTCTCAGGCTCAGTTTTCCCAATGGGAGCAAAGAGGAGGAATTAAGGTTAAAATGTATATGCTGGTATCAGAAGGCACTTGCCAAGTCCTCAACATATAGTGACTTAAATTTGTGACATGTTTGGGCATCCCAAAAGCAAGCAGCAAAGCTACAAATCAGCAGCTAAAATGTACAAGCAAAGAAAATGCATAAAAGAACACAACCTAGGTACAGATACACATCATGTTTCTTCTGCAGTTTGATAAAACCAGCCTCAACATTTCATGATCTTAACACACAGCCTATTCAAAACAATGGAGAACCACAACAAAGACATGAACGCGAACAGCTAAAAATAGCTGGACCAAAGTTCACAATATCCATATACTTATTTAGATTTATTTTTGATGTACTGATGACAAGAGCTCTCGCAACACCCACATTGTATCGAGGATTGAATAAATTAAATGGTTTACTCTGGAGGATAACACGTAGGGCTTGTTGAGGGAACGACTCACCTAGATGATGTACCCGAAACAGAGGTAAGTAAGCACAAGCACCTCATGAGAGTTGCTGCTTGAGAAGGCTTCCTCCTGCCTGGGGTTTAGCTGCTGACGCCTTCCTCTTTAAACTGTGCTTATTTAATTGGTGACCCATAGAGCCAAATGCGAACGTCTGATTGGTTGCATTACAGCCTGGCAGCAGGGTTTAGGCCAGAAGCGCAGAATGACATTGTTGAAGAATGCACCGGAGGGATATTTCAGACCTGCATTCGCTTCTAGGGCAGAGTCAGGAAGGACATGCTAGTCCTGCAAAGTAGCACACTCGACCTACAAAAACACTATGATCTTTCAAACTCCTTTTCTTTTAAATCAGTGTGCATACTGCACATACAGCTGCCTTAATGTGGCCACAATAGGCATTTTTTACTTGCGCTTGGAATGCTCGATGTATCGGACACCGTGGTTGCGTGACGTCACAGGATCCAGCTTCCTCTGGACGGATGGCAGTTGTATATTTGCAAGGCACATTCAAGCTCCATGACCACACTGCAGCAAGGTGTCCGTACGTGGAGAAGCTTTCATCTATTTGATAATGAGACGTTGCCCCCGACCCCACCTGCCTCGCAGGGGAAATTTGTCCAGAGTCCTCTGATAATTGCCTCTGAATGCAGAAGAATCCTTTCCGTGTCTAAATGCACATATGAGCATTCCGAAAATGATTGAAACCACATCCTGGCTGACTGTGACAAGATATCTATGCACGAGACCCAATGACACCATTCTCCTCTCACGTACACCATGACCCCCTCTAGTGCATAATGTTTGCTGTCTTTTCAACAGCCTATATATGTTAATTCACCGTATTCTTTGTTTCCTGTGATTGTTGCCTTAAATCCCAGTCCCTTCTTACACATTTTCTACCTCCACCCACAAAACCAATGTTGTACTCGTCACCTTGATAAGGCACAGGCTGCATGCCAGGTGTTCTTCTCCATGAACCTACTTTTTCATCTACTCTTGGCATAGCCAATAGGTCTCACCGTTGGGACCTTATAAGTGTTTAGTTATCCAACACAATATCCTTGGTGCAACAACATCAAGTGTTGTATGGCTAAACACTTATAAGGTCCCAAAGGCGAGACCTATTGGCTATGCCAATGCTTGTTCACAGTGCTAGAGCGAAAGGAACAGTGCAGTATTTCTTTCACGTTCACCCTAAGAACAATGAATAAAGAAAACCGTATTATGGCTATCTCAGCTGCTGACTCAACTTTTGTTTTGTCTAGCAAATCACCATTTCCTGATCAAGTCGTGCCTCCCTTTTCTGAACTTGTAAAAATATATTTTTCTATAAAATAATAAAATAAATAAATTCTATCCCCAATTATCAGCAGGCGGAGGCTACAGTCAAACATCTGACTTCTGGTTTGCTTCAGTGGAGCTTAAACTCTATACATAAATAGTTGGAAACTCAGAGTGTCCAAGCTGTATGCATTTAACAGGCAATGGAGAAGGATGTCAGGGCCAACGAGAATGGACACAGGGTTGCTAGGATAATGAGATTCTTGTTCCCTTAAATTATATTTGGGGCCACTAGGATCATGTGATTTTATGGCTGCAGCTTTTTTTTGCATAATTATGGATTTGCCACCTTTGTCACATAATAAATAATCTACTGCATATTCTGCAGAGTTTAACAAAAAGACCTGAAACACAAGCAGGGCCAGATGGCAACCTGCCTTGTTTCCACGTGATAGAGCGTCACGTTATTCTGAAATTTGTAGGGGTGCATCATATTCACTGTTAGTCAGCACCCACATATTAATCGATGTAGGTTAAGTGTGCCATAGAAATGTATTACTAGAATTGTTTAATATAGGTGTGATTATAAATGTAACCATGATTATTCATGAAGAGTAATGCTGCAGATCATTGCAAATGTATTTTAGTAAACTCATAATGTTTGATTTTCACGTAATGCAGTGTGTTAGTCTAAGCGTGTGCCATGCTAGAGTTACACATGCAAGTTTGCTTATTCACGTATATAAGAGTGATGAAACTAATGCTTAAAGTGTGATTTAGTAATGTGTTTAACAGTGTAAATGCATATACGTTTAAAGAGAAAGGCCTGTTCATTTCTTATGCTAGCAAACGTTGTAGGCTGAAAATGATTTCCCTTGGTAAAGGCTTTGGGTTACAGGATGATGGAAAATCTTAGGGAAGAGAAAAGTTTTTCGTTCCCATGTTTCTGTTACAGGTGCAAGGACATTTAGCTCGTTAGAGAGACTAGGTCTTTGTTTTAGGAGTTAGGATGGTACGAGAAGCCAACAGGGGAGTACATTTGAATGTACGGATGATACTTTCAGCGGAGAAGGTGCCTGGGACCCAAGGTCAAGCTAACCGTCGTTGGATGGAGGACAGGTTTCACTGGAAAAGTACTGGAAGAAGACCTGGCTGAAGAGGTGTGCCGAAGGTCGTGTTCTACGTTTTTGGGATTTTGTATTAGGGCAGTGCCCCGTGGGTTGGGCAGTTGAGGTTTAGATGGGAAGCTAGAAGAGCATCTTTGAACGAGCTCTGACTAAGTGAATGTACTTCTAAGGAAGTCTTCACTTCTGACACCTTTTTATTCTCTTGCCTGGGAAGGGAAATGCTAAGTAGGGATGTCACCTTAGAGATAGAGTAGGGAAAGGCTAACTGTTTTTCTTTTAGGCTAATGGTTTCAGATATAGAGATTGGACTAACCATTGTTTTATTGATGCTTTTAGAATTGATTATCCTGTTCATTCTGAATCGTATGAGACTCTTGCGTAGAATTTCCTTCGTATTAGTGGCCATCTATTTTCTTCACCTTGTATTGAGGTGTTTGTATGTGCATTTATTCCTGGTTGTAATAAAATCTTAAACATTGAGATTCGGAGTCAGTGGTCCTTTGAATTGGGAAATTTTGATTTGATTAATAACGTATTGAGATTGGAATTTTCTCCCCTCTACAATATTTAGCAGATAAAAAGATCCTGGCGACCTGAGAGGATTCTTGGAGAGAACCAGGTAGGCAAGAATCCGGTCCTATCACACGCCATCTTGCGCAGTTATACCTGTCCCTTTGTTGAGAACCTGGTGATGCAATGCTCACGCAATCTAATGGCCTACCTACTTCACCTGAGCCGGTGATCAACAGCACATGAATGAAAGCTCTGCAGAGGGAAGTCCCCGCCTCCTTGCAATGCTGTTGAAAAATAATGATCCGAGGCCTGCAATTATTCACACTTGTTATTACTTAGACATGCAACAATCTTTATTAAAGACCAGACACAGAACATACTTCCCATTGTTAACGGCGTGTTGTAACCACAGAGGTCTGGCTCGGGAACAGGTGTCCCCCAACCTGCATGGGGGACACCTGTTCCTGGTCCTGCATGCTCACGTCTCCAATTGCTTTTCCAACTTTGTGGAAACCACTGGATTTCTGGAGCCAAATCAAGCTGGGTTCCGTCCAGGCCATTCGACCGAGACGGTAACCCTGGCAGTCCAGAATACACTTCGGTGTAACGCAGACAGGGATGTCCACCAGGCACTGGTGCTTCTTGACCTGTCTGCTGCATTCGACACGGTCGACCATACTATTTTGGTCGGCCGTGTCGAGCAGGCAGGCCTCAGAGGTGCTGCCCTGAGCTGGGTGGAATCATTCTTGTCCGACCGGACTCAAGCAGTGAGACTGGGCACTTTCACAGCCCCTAGAATTAAGAACGATTGCGGGGTCCCTCAAGGCTCATCCCTGTCCCCCCTTTTATTTAATTTATACTTGCGTCCCCTTTTGTACTCCTTGAGGAAATTCAAAGTGTGGATCTTTAATTACGCAGATGATCTGCAATTGGTTTTCCCCCTCGGGTCGCCGGATGCTGTCACTGAGTTTAGGGAGGTCATGGCTCATATCCAGAGTTGGATGGGCCTTAACCACCTAAAACTTAACCCAGGCAAGACTGAATTGATCTTGCCTGGGAAGAGCGAACTCAGCTGGGGACCTCAATTTTGGCCTCTGGAGATGGGAAACCCCCCCTCCAATTCCCGCACAGTTAAGAGCCTTGGAGTCACCTTTAGTGAAGACCTCTCCCTGAAAAGTCAGGTAGGGTCAGTTGTCTCCGCCTGCTTCTTTCAGCTGCGCAAGATTAGAAAGATTGCCCATTTCCTAACCCATTCTGCCCTGATACAGGTGACCATCGCCCTTGTGCTGTCTAGGCTGGACTACTCAAATAGTTTATATTTGGGCCTTCCAGCCGGGCAGCTCAAGAGGCTGCAGCTGGTTCAAAATCAGGCGGCCAGGCTGATCTGTGGGCTTCCTAAATGGCAGTCCATCGGGCCAGGCCTGGCAGACCTGCACTGGCTGCCGGTAGCCCAGAGGGCGGCTTTTAAAACCGGCTGCATTATCTTTAGGGCACTACAAAGTAAAGGCCCCAAATTTATCATCAATCTGCTTGCCAGATACACCCCCTCCCGCAACCTCCGCTCTGGTCACAAAAACTTGCTCATGGTGCCGGTTGTTAGGAAACAACGTCAGGGCGGCAGCTCTTTTCATTTTCTTGCTGCCTCCCTCTGGAACTCCTTACCAGCTTCTTTAAGGTCACACGAGGATATTCTAGCCTTTAGACTAGCCTTTAAGACCTGGCTTTTTAGAGAAGCTTATCCTTAGACGTTCTAAGTTGTCCTCCTGTTGTTGTGTTATGCTCTGAAAACCTCCTACAGCGCCATGAAGCCTACGGGCGTACGTGCGCTTTATAAGCTAAATTTAACATAACATAACATAACATGACCGGTTTATAATTTACACCTTATGCCTCTCTTGGGTTGTTAATGCATTTGGATAATGGCAGTAATGTGTTTGTCTCTAATTTTGCATTGAGGCGTACATTTCTAAGGAGCATTGGAAGAATGTGGCAGTTCATAAAATCAGGCAAATTTATGGGAACTTTTGGCAACGCCCAATGGTGATTGTTCAACTTCCTCACCACACAATACGGATGAAACAGTTTGACAGGTACTAGCTCGTATATCTGCGATTTGCTTAGAATTACAGATGACAGTGCCGGTCAACACCTACAGTTACAGAGCCCCCAAGTTTCTTGGGTCCATGCATTAACAGTTCATCCACTCCAAGTTTTTAACTTGCATTCTGGTACTTGCAGTATTGCATATCCCATTATAAATCCCAGGTTGTAAGTTCCAGAATGCCCAAAAAAAAAAAAAGCTTGAGAGAATCAGATATTCAAGCCGGATTTGGGGAAACTCTAGATCTCTTTCAAGAAGGATGTAAGGGAATAGACTAGCATTAAAAAGTAATTTCCGGGCCACTATAGCTATTAATACATATATGTAACAGCACAGTTATTCATTCCCTGCATTGCTCTCCACTCGCCGCACTCCTTCCTTCCCTATACATCCCACCAGCAATGGAAATAAGTAATTTCTCGACTTATTTCAGTACTTGAAATGAAAGGTGAATTTAGGGACACATTCACAAACAGTGTAATAAGAGTATGTACGGAGAGTGTTATGATGAATCAATTTCACTGTCTCCCTCTCAGCATTCACATTCATGTGCAATTATTGTCTCAACATGACTAGAACAAAAAGTAAATACAAGTAAAACCCCCAAAAATCATAAAGTACCAAAATCTGCAAGTTAGTCCTCAACTTAGGGGGAAGACTTGTAATAGGGGCTATTTATAACACCTGATAAATAACAAAATCCAAAGCATCATTATTTGTGACGTGAGATGAATATCGCCCCATAATCCAACCCATTGGTAACGAGAGCCTAAGTGTGCATGCCTAATTGTGATCAAACATATTTTAATACTTCATATAGCTTGCATCTGGTTTTACACCTGATTTTTTATTTAATTTTGTAAAGCAGCATGGGCGCAGTATCAATCAAAAATGGTAGTTTTTAATCCAAGGCACAAGTTTGGTGCCACTGGCAATGGTTAATGTGCAAACATAAGGAAAGAGACTGTAAGGCCTGACCAAAGAATACAATTAGCACATGCATTTGCTGGAACCTTGAGCTGGACTTAATGTTACGTGGTGGTGTATTTCATGCTATGTTACTAGATCTCATGTTATATTTTATTATTGTTTGTAATCTTGCACTTTGAAGTTGAATATTCAGTGACACTGTTTGCATGGTTTGAATTGTTGCCTCAGAGGACGTGCGGATAGCCGCTTGTATTTTGCTTCGCTCTGTTGTGTTTATTATTTGTTTTTAAAAAACGAAGCTGAAACTTACCTAGAATTTCTATTGCAACTGCATTTTTAAAAAACTCACAGCACTTGCCTCTTCACTTTCGTCGTCTCTTCCTGACACTCCCCTCCCCTGGCCCTTAGCCTATCGGCCGTAAGGAGGAGGAGCAAGAGGGCGGGGCTTAGCTACAAATGCTTGCAGCAGCGCGGGAGCGGGGAATTGTTGCCTCAGAGGACGCGCGGATAGCCGCTTGTATTTTGCTTCGCTCTGTTGTGTTTATTATTTGTTTTTAAAAAACGAAGCTGAAACTTACCTAGAATTTCTATTGCAACTGCATTTTTAAAAAACTCACGGCACTTGCCTCTTCACTTTCGTCGTCTCTTCCTGACACTCCCCTCCCCTGGCCCTTAGCCTATCGGCCGTAAGGAGGAGGAGCAAGAGGGCGGGGCTTAGCTACAAATGCTTGCAGCAGCGCGGGAGCGGGGAATTGTTGCCTCAGAGGACGCGCGGATAGCCGCTTGTATTTTGCTTCGCTCTGTTGTGTTTATTATTTGTTTTAAAAAAACGAAGCTGAAACTTACCTAGAATTTCTATTGCAACTGTATTTTTAAAAAACTCACGCCACTTGCCTCTTCACTTTCGTCGTCTCTTCCTGACACTCCCCTCCCCTGGCCCTTAGCCTATCGGCCGTAAGGAGGAGGAGCAAGCGGGCGGGGCTTAGCTACAAATGGTTGCAGCAGCGCGGGAGCGCCGAAGGCGCGCCTAAGGCAAGCCCGTCTGCGCTCGTCCGTGCCCGCACGGGACCAGGAGCCAAAGACGTTGGCCAAATCATTACGTAATCCTCCAAACTATTGCACTCGCTAGCCAACCGCGGCCTATCCCTTAACCAATCTAATGAAAATCGCCTGAGGGAGCATAATATATACGTTCAACCTCCCCACCACGTCTTCCCCCTTGTCTGCAGCCCCTCACTTCCCATCACCTGTCCGCCCAAAACCATTAGGCAGACTTCTCTCCACATACTGTATCTTAACACTCGCTCATTGGTCAAACACCAATTGGACATCTTTTTGCTACTTAGTCTTGAAAAACCAGACATTCTCCTGGTCACGGAGACCTGGCTCCCTCAGGATTCTGCTCCCGACATCCTCGCAGCTCTCCCCTCGGAATACTACATACTAGCTGCCAACCGACCTCTGGGTAAAAGCGGTGGTGGAGTCGCCGCCATCATTCATAAAAATCACGTTTTTACTGCCCTCACCCCTCTGACCCTCCCAGAGGTGGAGAACCTAGTGATTAAACTAGTGGCCACTACTGGCTCTATTGTTTTGGTGTTATTATACCGTCCCCCCTCTGCCATGCCCACTTTTCCCTCAGCCCTCAGTGAACACATGGCAAACCTGCTCACCAATTACGCTAGCATTATGCTCATAGGCGACCTGAACTACTGGTTCAATGACGCCCGGGGTGGGCCTTATGCTGCGGAATTGTCAGAATTGCTTGTTAGTCTAAACCTTATCCAACACGTCTCCACCATGCTAAAGGACATATCCTGGACCAAATATGGTCCTCAAACCTTACTCTTTCGGCGCTCACGGTCTCACCCTGCATCTGGTCCGATCATCACCTCATTAATTTCACGATCACTACTATGATCAACCATCACACTCCCTCTAAAGGCGGTGGCATATCCAGGAAATGGAGTTCCATCGATAAACCCGGCTTCATTGACTCTTTAGCTAGGTCCATGCCCCCCTTCAACCCAGATGTTGAGGTCATGGACACTGCAATCTCTGACTGGCTACTTAAGGCCTGTGACTCTTATGCCCCTCTTACCAAATTCACTCGCTCTCGCCACACTGACGCTCACAAGTGGTTTTCTGCGGAGCTCAAAAAACAAAAACTTGAGCTACGGCAAAAAGAAAGAAAATGGAGATTACATTATACTCCGGAGATAAACTCCAGTTCTCTTTAGCCCGCATTGATTATAAAAAGGCTATACGGGAAGCCAAAGCCGCATATTTCTCTGCTAGAATTCTTAACGCTCAAAACAAATCTAAAGAGATCTTCTCCATAATCAATGATTTATGCAACTCAGATAGAATTCACCCTGATCAGCCACCTACTCAGGAGTTTTGCAACTCCCTGAACTCCTACTTCCTGGACAAAATATCCAATATAAAAGCCAGCATTTCTGCCTCATGTTGTTCAGACAACACTGATCCTGCTACAATTAATCTTTTTACCTTGGACCGTTTTCCTGCTCTATGCCCTCAGATTTTATTAGAGCTACTGGCTCGAGTCAAATCCGGCTCCCCTAATGACTATTGTCCCCCACACATTCTAAAAGAGGTTTTTTCCAACCTCCCTCACTGTGTGCTTCCGTTCCTAAACGAATCCCTTTCTCAAGGTATGGTTCCCTCTGCTTTTAAGAATGCAATAGTAGTCCCATTATTAAAGAAACCTGGGGCTGACCCTCTTAACCATTACAACTATCGCCCCATATCTCTGCTTCCCTTTTTAGCAAAGATTCTTGAGGCCCACGTTACCAAGTCCCTATCGAATTTCATTGAGCAATCCGACCACTTGGAACCCAACCAAGCTGGATTCCGTCCAGCACACTCTACTGAAACGGTTAACCTTGCCGTATTAGACACTTTGCGAACCAATGCAGACAAAGGCGTTCATCAGGCTCTCATCCTCCTCGATCTGTCGGCCGCGTTCGACACGGTGGACCATCATATCCTCTTGTCCCGGGTCGAACAAGCAGGTATACAAGGCTCTGCGTATAATTGGATCAAATCATTCCTCGGAGACAAAACGCAGGCAGTGCGTATCGGCACCTTCACTGCCCCCAGGATGGTCTCCCCCTGTGGGGTCCCTCAGAGATCGTCCCTTTCCCCTCTTTTGTTTAATCTTTACCTTAGACCCCTCATCAGCTCTCTAAAACACATGAAGGGTACGACCTTCAACTACGCAGACGATCTTCAACTTTTCTTCACGTTGGACGGACCAAACTCAGCCTCCGAATTCCAGGCTACCATGCTCCACATCCAGCGCTGGATGAACTCTAACCACCTTAAACTTAATCCCGGCAAAACTGAATTAATCTTGCCGGGAACTAGCGCGATCATGTGGGGCCCCCATTTCTGGCCTACTGACCTTGGACCATCCCCCACTCCTTCCCCTTCAGTGAAAAGCCTTGGAGTGATACTGAACTCCGATCTTTCGCTTAGAGGTCAGGTGGGGTCCGTGGTTTCCTCATGCGTCTTCCAGCTTAGGAAAATTAGGATAATTGCTCACCTACTTACCCCTTCGGCCCTTATTCAGGCAGTCATAGCTCTAGTGCTATCGCGCCTCGACTTCTCCAACTCCATTTACCTTGGCTTGCCCATGTTTCTGCTCAAACGTCTTCAAATGGTACAGAACCAGGCAGCCAGACTAATACTTGGGCAACCTAAATGGCACTCGGCCAGCCCTCTGCTGGCCAAACTACACTGGCTCCCAGTCGCACAACGTGCAGCTTTTAAAACCGGGTGCCTACTCTTTAAGGCTCTAGACTGCAGGAGCCCTAAATTTCTCAGTAGCCGTATTGTGAAATACACCCCACGTCGCAACTTACGGTCTGGCAACCTCATGCTGCTTGCCACTCCGACTATCAAGCTCAAACGCCAGGGGGGGGTGCGTAAATTCTCGTACTTTGCACCTGACTTTTGGAACTAGCTGCCCCTGGACATCAGAACGCAGGACAACCTAATGGGTTTCAGAAATGCCCTTAAAACACAGCTGTTTGCGTCCTAATACAATTAGTCTACCCGCCGCGTCACTTTGTTACACTTAGCGCCATGAAACATTCTGGTGTACGTGCGCTTTATAAATTTCTTCTAACATGACATAACATGGTAAAAAATAAATACAAATGTGCCCATGTTGTCGCCCTTTCATCTTCACTACCATCTCTCTCCTTCTAGCACTCCATCCAATATGTCCTCTGTGCTTGTTGTCAATGTTGTGAGTTAAATGCTTGCTCTCAAGGGTCCTCACAGAGGTATCCTACAGCAGCCCTATGGACTGCAGTCTGAAGAAGCGGATTGGCTGCTCCACTCTCAGCATTCCAAGACATTGCCAGCCAAGGCAAGGTAAGCTAGCCTCATTGCCGGCCCACCAGTAGGGGGCAGCAAATACCATTACAATTCCAGGAGGGGCTGCAACTACAGTATTTTTGAGAGGGGTATAGGAGACTATGTCACCCATATGGTTAGGTTTTTATACTGATGGATATTCACAGGACAAATGCGTGCTAGTTGAATTCAGAGCACCACGTGAAAAAAGCCAATGCATCTCCATAAAATGATTTGAGGGCAGACCCTCGTCCTAGCACTATGAAAGTGCTGAATTAGAGGAGTCGTGAATGAATGAACACACACAGTGCCAAGGTCTGCGTTGCCACTATCTGAGAATATCTGAACCGCAAAACTAAACAGCCCCGCAGGCAAAATGTCAAATGGCCACGTTTGTCACCGAAGAACAAAGAGATGTGTTTCAACACCGAGCTTATCTTGTCTACCAGATATGAGCTGCAGGGACTGGCCCTTAACTCTTAATGCATAAAAGAGTTCACATAAAGGAGGTGTTATTCACTACAGCACGGATCCAAAGTGCACCCTCCATCGCCACCAGGGACGCCGAATAAACACGCTTTCAAGTGCCTGCAGGCTCTGGAGATGGGAATAATCCATCGATCCTTTTGTTTTCTACTGCTTTATACAAGCACCAGTTATGTTACACAGGGATACATTCATGTCTGGTAGGCACGGGGAGATTAAGTGATCTGCCCAGAAACATAGGACTCGAACCTGGTTCTCCAGTTACAAGGTCGGCAGCTCTGACTGTTACGCCACGTCCTCTCCTCTGCATGTCAGACGCAGGTGACTTGCGGCCTAGGTGACCGCATGGAGGTTTGACAGCAGGAGCGGATTGGTCACTTCTACCCTGGTTTGGTCTGTTAAACTTCTAGAAAAGACCTCCCACCCTTCTCTCTAACCAGAGAAACCTCTAGAAAAGATACCTCGCCATTCCCTTTCACCTGACACCTCTCCTATGGACATCATCCCCAGGAGGCCTGCATCTCTCAGTCCCGCAGGTGCAAACATCAATCATGGGCAGTTGGTGCGCTTGATAGCGTCCCCCACACCCTACAGCCTGCCTCAGACTCTCATCGCCCTGAGACATTTCTTCACAGACGTGTCTGCCGTGGGGCCACGCCTTGCCCCGAGAAACGTCCAATACTACAGGGGCCGCTCAGCGCTCTTTCTTTTTAGGCCTTGACTACAAAAAAACAGCAGAAGCGCTCACAAAGTGCTTGACAAATACCTTTTAAGGAACCGTGCCTTAAGCAAGAGCACAAAACGACAATGGCCTCAGGGGAGTGGAGGAATTTTCTCACAAACACCAAAGGCCCCTTTACTCACGGTGACAGATTGAAGAGGTGCTTAAAAAAACAGAAGTGGTCGGGCTCTTTCCCCACGCCGTAAAAATAAAAAACAAGCACAAGCGCTTCACGCGGCAGCAGGGGGAGGGGAGAGAGGAGGGGGCCTGCGCGAATTCCTTGCGAGAGCAAGCAGCAAGGCATGATAATTGATAACATATGGCACCAGCTGCTCGCTCCCGCAAGGGAATCGCCAAACGTGCACGCGTTGCCACTGAAGGCAATGGAACGCGTGCACGTTTTTGGGCGAAAAAGGGAACCGATGGCTAAAGGTCTTTTTCCTATGCAGCGCATCCGCGCTGCGTAGGCGAGACTTAAAAAGGGGACATTACCTGGCAGAAGCAGGCCTTTCATTCCAGGGAGGCAGTAGAGTGAGAGGCCTCTGCCTTGTTCAAGAGCTCGATGCTCCATTTTCTCATGGTCAAATTAATGAGTAGGATAGAACCTTATTTGAACCTGAAGTTGTCCAGCTATCACTGGTAGTTGCAGACCTATTTTAGGCTACATCTGTCCATTCAGTTGATATTTTTGAAGGGGGGATGGACCAAAACCAGAGAGCTCTGAGCATGTATCTGGGATAACATTTCCATTCCCGACACACTACATATTGTATTAATTTGCCCCAGATTTAACAGCTTACATCATCAGTATGTCCAACCGCTGCTTTTACCTATGAACTTCATTCAGGCGAGACCTGCTCTCCAGGTCTACAACTTTTAATCGCCTGTGTGTTATTTTATGTCACGCTTTTTATCTGGTATATAACACTGGCACAAAGTGCGGGCTCCCCCGTTTCATTTATTATTGGCCCCCGGGTGGGTCAGGTCCCAGGGGCATTATGAAAATATAGGAGGCGGCACATGGGCCCCCCTTACTAGCACTTACTAATGCCATGGGGCTTCTTTGGGGAGGCCCGTACGGCCTCCTCTGCTGCCTCAGGGACCGCCACCTCCTCAGGGCAATTAAGTTATACAAGTGTGGGGCGTTACGTGCGGCCCTCTAGCAGCCTGGGGTCTGCCACCTCCCTGGGACATTTAAGGTACAGAAATGCAGGAGGGTCTGTACGCCCCACCCCCTCAACCACCACTTCCCCGGCGCTCAAATAATATAATGGAGACCGTCTGCTGCGGACCAACAGTCACCAACACCTCCCTGGGACTAATGTAAAGATTGGACGGAGGCCGCGCTGCCCCTCAGGGTGGCTGGAGCATTACCACTACCACCAAACCATAGCAAACGCTGCTCCGCTTTCAGCAAGTGAGAACATTCAAAATGCTCTTGCTTGCTAGCAGAGCAGAATTGATTTTGGACAGAGGGCGCTGCATGTTCAGCAGCTCCCTCTGTCCAAAAGCAATGCCTGCTCCCACAGGACATGGGGAGCCGGCAGGGACTGCTGTAGCCTTCAGGATTCCCCCCACGGTCCCCAAGAAAGTGTCTGGGTGCGACCGGCACACCCAGACTAGAGGCCAGGCCCTGGCGGATGGGGTCCTCAGGACCACAATCCCTCCCTTTAAAAAAAAAAAAAAAAGGGGTCAGGGAAGGTCCCAGGAGTTGGGGTCCCCGGGGCCAAAATTGGCCCGGGAGAGGAGGGGGGCTTTGTGGCCCCTCTTCCATTATTTATAAAAAAAGAAATAAAGGAAGGCTGGACCGCGCAGCCCCCTTCCCATTCCACAAAATGCTTTATCCTGGGGTATGGGGTCCCCAGGGCCGACATCGGCCCAGGGAAAGGGGGCTATCCCGCCCAACGTCCCCAAGAAAATTAAAAATGCCTGGCAACTCGGCAGAGACCCACCCCCATTCTCTGGAGACCAACAAGTCCTCCTGTTATGTTCAGTAAATCCCACACAGCACGACTGCTCAGAGGTCTTCAGAGGCCATGCCCCTTTTCTCCACCACTCTGCAAACGCGCCTCCTGGCGCTCTGTTGGTTGGGGGATGAAGTCCCCTTGGCTCTAGAGTGTCCTTGGTGGCCAACAACTACTCCTGTTACTTCCAGTAAGACCCATAGAGCACAATTGCTGTAAGGTCTTTGAAGGCCATGCCCCCTTTCTCCACCACTCTGCAAATGCGCCTACTAGTTAAAAACAAAACCATAGAAATTCACTTATAAAAAACAAAGGTTACAGGGACGTTATAGTTAGGCTAAAATTTAACTTGTACAAAACCAGGGACATTTAGCAATTAAGGTTTGGAGATGTCATGAGAGATGTAATATGTGAGGTCAAAAGCAATGCAATGCGGGGGCATAAGTTATAGTTAGCTCAGGTAACTATAACTGCTGAAGTGAAATTATCAGTATATATATATATATATATATATTTTGGCTCTTTTCCTGCTTTAGGGGATTAGGTTACACAATGTGCGTCATTACAGGACGTAAGAAAGTTTAACATAAGTTACACGCAACCTGAAGAAAGTAGAGGTGGAGGAACTTATGCTTGATAAACAGCCAATATACATTTAGTCTGTCCAGTCACTCTAGTAATTATGCTAGAGAATAAAACAGAGTGAATTTGAACTCTTATATAGACTTAGATTAGAATTAATTATCACAATAGAAAAATTTAATTATATACCCACCCTCCTTAAAATAGAGCATGTTTAAATAAGGAACCACAAATATAACAAAAAGAAGCCGTATATACATGATTACATATCGGAGTGCGACAGAGCAATATTTTCTATTTTCACAGTGACCTGTATCAAGGGGAACACAAACGTATCAAACATGATGATTTTTGGCACCGTGAGGCGTGATGTATAGCACAGGTGAGAAATGGAACAATAAGAAGAACTTTAAAAGAAAAGGAAAATTAAGTTCGACTTATTTGGTGTTACTTACAACTATTTGTATTGATATATATTTTCTAGGGTAATATTCAATTTCCAAGTTCAGCTCATATAAAAGGTGCAGTTGAGACATACGCATAAGACCAGGAAGGAACATGCTCTTTGTTGAATGTAAGTAAGGATGTATATTTAAATAGGCCTGTAAGGCCATTTATGAAACTATATAGACATTAGGGAATTATAGTTACATTGTCCAATGTTCTCTATTTCTTACGCGGAGTAATGTGAGTGGTAAATACTTACAAAACAACATTTTTAATATAATTAAAAAGAAAACAACAAATCAGGATTATGAGAGTAATCTTGAAGACTCAAAGAGGAGGAGTCAACAAGGAAGGCATGCGGATAACCAATACACACCCTGGGTTTTAAGTTCATACAACAAACAATGTAGTGATATAAACATAGAGGGTAATTACCATGGTGCAAGCTATTTCTGCTTTTGGTTTTGTTTTCAATTTTACTTGGCAAAAATAAGTTTACTTAAAGGAGTTTTTGTAGTATGTAATGCAGACCTGGATATACAAACGATAATACACACACTGTAGATCGTGGATTTCATTTAAATGTGTATGGAAAATAATGATGTTCCTACTGTATGTTAAACATAATTTTATATAGAGGTAATGATATCCTAGTAGAGTGCTTATCTTGCATTGCATGTCTCTTTAGAATATAGAAGCATGTTTTTTATGTTTAACAGCCCTGAAGAAGCGCGAATGTGCACGAAACACGTGTTGGCTGGACTGCTGTATTGACTGACTCATCGAAAGAATAAAGAAAGATATAAAGAAACTATACAAGAATGGTTACTGCTTACCGTTGTCGATTTCTCAGTACAGCTAATTATACATACATATATATGTGTTTTTTATAGGAGTCTTAGCAAAATTTATATATTGTTTGTGTAAGTATTGACTACTCCTGATTCTGGCGTTCTTAATCAGAGGCAGTCTCTTTTTTTTACGATTGTATTCTTATAGTTTTTATGATTTTAAGGAAAATCAAATAAAGTTAATATTCACTCACTCACTAATGGCACTAGATTAGTGTGTAAATGAGGCTCCATGGTCCGAGAAGATGCCTTCAAGGACAAAACTAAGCACTAAAATGCTTAGGTAGGAACAACATATTTACCAGTACCACCCAAGGTACTAGTTAGTAGTGTTGCATATATAACACTGTCAACAAAACAGCAAAAATATATCTTTCTAGCAGTTGATGACTCCCCCTTGAGAAGCAATTTCTTGGCATCTGTACTCACTACACAATTAAGTAACTCAATAAGTATCATTATTTTATTACTTTAACCACAAAGAAAGAAAAAACTGCAAGAGCAACAGCCTTGGCCTGCAGTAGAAAGATCGACAGAAAGGATCCAGTATAACGAACTCTACAGAGCTAATGATGAAATCCGCCACAGAGCACAAACAGTCACTATCCGCAAAGCACAGCCGACAGAGAACAAAAATACGATCAGTGGGAGAAAATGAATCTTCTTACATTATAAAAAACTTTCAGGGGAAGGTTTGCTAGTCTGCAAAAGCTTGGAGAGCCAAACTAGGGAAACAACAAGATACGTCCGTTCAAAATTGTAAAGGAATGCTTTAACGCTAAAGCCCACATTTAGCTGCCATATATCATAAAGAAAATTAAATAAAGGTGCAGGATTTGAACGCACAGAGCTTAAACCACACCCATCATAAAAATTGAGTCCGAGGACTACGAAGTAAATTGCTCAGCTTTGGTCATTCAAAATGGAGATGGGGAGAGATTAGTCAATTTGTGAAAATAGTGAGAAGGGAAATTGCCTGTACACTTTTGGCTCTCACAATAACAATAAGCCTCTTGGTGAGTCATGAGCTCAACAAGACTTCTCGGAGTTCACTATATGGTTTTGCTCTGATGAACGCTCCTGCTTAAATATTTTGGATGCAGAAATTAAGCATTGGACCAATCTTATCCAAGCTTCAAGCAGAATTGAACAATAACTGAAAAACAAAGCATATGATATGGAAAAGGGGCTAATCATTTGCCCTTAATGAGATGAGAGGCCTCGGATGAAAGCGACTCTGAGACAAAGGCATTTTAAAGAAACCAGAGATGGTAAGAATAAGGTCAGGCAAAGCAAAGGCAAAGCAAAGACAAAGCAGTTCCAGTCGGAATATAACAGCAGATGAACTTAGAAGTCAGACGAGAAAAGGAAAGTAGTAAGTGATCATTGGAAAGCTGTCTGAATAAGGCCAAAACCACATACAAACGAAATTGTGTGAATGGTAATATTAACAGGATAAATAAGACGTCCACGACTCTTGGCAGATTGGAAAAACAATGACAAATAAGGAAAAGTTAATTACTTTTCATTGAAATAATCCATCATGGGAATCTCTGAGTTCATAAAAGGCTCAAAATGTAATCACATGCAACTCCGGAACACATTTTTTAAAATAATGTTTTTAAATTGAAAACAGTATTAATTCAAAAAACGTGCTTTTGAAATGCAACATTTTCAGTCATTTAAAACTATCCCATCAGCCAATTAAAAATTCAAAACCATAGTTAATTGAAAACACCACTGAATCACCATATCTAGGAAGAAATATAAACAGAGCAAGATATGACGCTTATGAATGCCGGCCTAGCCAGTAACGCCCAGCAGGAAGGTAGTCAGGTCGTTTGTTTTCAAAGGACAGAACGAAAAACAATATAGTAAAACCATGATTGAAACTATTTTATTTCAAACTGGAAGGTGAATGCATCCAGGAATTCAAAGAGAATACCCATGATTGAGAAACTGGGGTACAGCAATAGTCGGTTTTTCTCCAGTAAGGCGAGCCATGAGCTTACCTTGTAGAGCCTCCTGGCTTTTTGCTAACAGGTTATAATGCAACAGACTAGCCATAGCCTGTTTGGAAGATGCTTGTGCTGTGCAAAAAGCTTATAATAAAGAGGTTTGTCCTGTCATGTCCTTTAGGATAGTTCCATTATATACATACCAATTACATTCATTTTGTACCATCCACACGCATAACACTTCTACACAGGTGACCTTTTACCTAGCTTCTTTCTGTCTTTTCGACAACAGGCTCTCGGTACCCTATCTTAATCCCTGTGCGCCTGACGTATATAAACATGTCCTCAGGCACAGCAGATTTATTCCGTATAAGGGCCACAACTTTTCATCCATGGCCAACAACCAGCTATGCAGCAGTGTTTTTGATTAGAAATGGATTAGCAAGGGTTTAGTGAATGTTTTCAAAACATATTGATTCTAGAAGAAAATCTTGAGTGTCCACTTTAGTATAAAAGACCCTCACTCCCCCATACAGAATAGAGGAGAATTCCTTCCAGACTGGATGAGACTCTGCAGGCTGATCCTTCTGCAGGTAGAGACCTGACATACCTTGCGGGGTGCCATCCTCGAAGCAGAGACAGGGTCCTTCATTCTAAACCACCAGGTGAGGGGTTAGTACTTCCCCATGGCGATTCTTGGGTCTATTAGGATCTATTCTGACATTTACATACACATGCTTCACCTACATATCTAGGCTTGGTACATTTAGGTAGGCTACGCATCGCAGGAGTGTGCCAATGCTATTGTTCTATATAATCTGCTTTTATTAATCTTATTAGCACTATGCTACAAATGTATTTACTATTTACGATATTGGTGCTATCGATCACATTTGCCTGCTCCTGTCTTTTGATTGTCGTGGAGAATATGTTTCACATTAGACTGATGTTTGACCAATAAATAATTATTGAAACTGTTCCAAACATCATTCTATGTGTACTCTGAGAAAAGTAAGCACGGGTGACTGAGCGAAAGATACCGTATTGTGTTCCACAATACCTGAGGAATTAGGTTTGTCATGTTCAGTGGTTGCCAGAAACTACCTACACCGCTGTAGAATACTGGGGGGTGGTAGTGGCACCGCAAAGCTAGCTGGTCTAACGGCTGACTCATTCTGTGAGGGTGTCCAGAGTCTGTCTGAACACCAAGCCCTTAGTTTAGGTCATCCAAAATCACGCAGGTCCTGGGGGGGGGGTCCTAGGAACTACACAACAGTCCTTCCATATATTTTGGGATCTGGAATATTTTTAGAGCCATTTTTACATTCCATATATTTACAATAATCTTTTTCGATGGCTAATAGATTTGGAAGAAAAACCAGAAAGAAAAAAGTCTGTCTGATATGGAAATCAGAAAAGGAGGAAGACTGTATTAGATTCTTGGACACATAGATCTTGAATCTTAATCACTCTTGGCTGATATTGTAGGCGCATGAAAAGGACCCTTAGACAATGTACTACTGTTTATTTTGAGCACTGGTTCAAAAGGAGGACTCTAACTTTGACAGAACTATGTTCAGCTCCAGAGAGAGAGGACAACTTGAAAGGGGGTAAAACATTTCATAAACGTTTTGCACAAATATGTAAAAATATTCCTAATAAGGCAATCTGTGGTAAGTGGTACAAGTGGCTAAAGCTACCCACATAGATGAACATTTGAACGCCAGATTTAGTGAGTTTAAAAAGATAATAATCTATTGTAGTTTCACTCATATACTGCTTTATACCCGACAAGGCGCTGACGAGCATGTGTGGTCAAGTAACGGGTACTACATGGGAGTGCTCCGATGTGCATTTGTAGAGGGGAAACAGCTATTACATGAGTCTGCTATGGATGGAAGGGAATGTTGCTGCCTTGTGGAATATAGGCAGGGTCCGATTCTGTGCCTGAGGACCAAAGTTGCACTCTTATCTTCTGTGGCTGCACATATATACGAATTTGCAGAGCACAGGAGCGAAAGACAGGTCACTTAAGCATTAAATGTAAGTGAATGAATGAACAGAAGTGTTCAAATGCAGCCATTCCTGGCACACATGCCACCACACCGAATACACACTACTTTTATCAATGTAACTCGAGCCTCCACCTTTCAAAAACTGTGCTCTCCGCAATAGCAACTTTCCTCTGCTGCACCTTGAAGAATAATACAGAGCATAATAGGAGTCATCAAGACTTGAACTTCGTCTGGCCCTCCATGCTAACCTGGCCATCCCTCATATGATGCAACCCTAAGTTGTCTCCCCCAAAAAATCTCCATCAAATTGTTTGAACTTCTATCTGAAATACTATCTTCTCAAATTATTATATATATATTTTTTTATAACAATTTTTATTTTCAAGAACAGTGCATCGGTATACATCAGTCATCATTTCCACATTTACATCCTCTACATGTATTATCAATCGCTGTAAATCACATATAATTGAATTAATACTTGATGAAAACCCGGCCTTTGGCCCATAACCAACCAGCATCGGGGTACATTGCTGATGGAGAACAGTTAGTCTAGACACAGCAGATAGTATAGGTCTAGGAGTCATGTATTGGCAGGCTAGGAGGTGGCGGGGACACCATCTCAGTCGTCAACTGGTCCAACAAAGTTTGCCTTTCACGCCTCAGTTCAATAGTAGGGGAAATACAGATGTCCTCCCTGTACTTGTCCCACCGTCCCCACTTACGGTCCCACTTAATGGGGCATCCCCGACCCTTAAACACCGTTATTTCTGCAATCATTGCACTATCCATATCTTTTGCCCAGTCACTTAATAACGGGACCCCATCCACTCCCCACTTCTGTGCGATGTTGTGCTTTGCGATCATAAGGCCCATCAAGGTCCAGGCCTGTTCAGCCCGAGATAGATCTGTGGCCCCCCAGATGTTAAGGATACAGAGTTGGGGAGATATCTCTACGGGCTTATCACATGTTCTCACGAGTTGCCGGGTGACCCTGTCCCAGTAGCGCTGAATTTGCGGACAGTCCCATAGTATGTGGAAAAAGGTACCGGTCTGATTACAGTGTCTGAGGTAAAGCGGGTCAGGGCGCCTACCGAGTCGAAATAGGAGTTTGGCATCGAAGTAGACTCTATGAAGAATTTTTAAGTGGATAAGCCGTAACCGAATGGGAATGGCTACCTCCCTGGGAAGGCTAAGGCATCGCGCCAATCATCGTCCTCAACCACACCCAGGTCCGCCATCCATCTTTCTCTAAGTTTGTGCATCGGATCCACGTGATTATTAACAAGCTTCTTATATGTAAGCGAGATTGCCTTATGGTCTATGGGGTCCAATATCAGCCGATCCTCCAGTGGGGAGGAGTCAGGGAGAGGGAGCGCTGTTGGCAGGGCAGTCGAAATAGCATGGCTAATCTGCAAATATCGAAACGTTTCAGATTGTTCTAGTTGGTATTTCGTCTGGAGATCAGTGAAGGAGGCAAGCTTCCCTCCCACCCACATGTCCCAGACCCTGGAGATCCCAATCATGTCCCATCTGTCGAACCCCGGGCATTGACTGAGACGTCCCAAGATATCAGGTTCCCATAACGGAGTTGCCTTAGTCTGGCGATCGAGCCAATCCAGTTTTCTCGTGACTCCATGCCAGGTCTCAACCGTACGGGCCGGTTAACTTCAATTTTCGGGGTTTGTAGTAGAGGGCCCTATTTTAGCCGCCCGGACCCATTAGGAAATTAGGGTCATCGTAAGAGCCGAACACCCAAGTGTTGACCGCGCTTAGCTTGGAAGCCTGATAGTAGAGTCGGAGATCTGGCAGAGCTATGCCCCCGTCGAACCACCCCATAGTAAGTTTGGTCATCGCGTTTCACAGGGTATGGTCTTCCCACAATAGGCCACGAACTACGCCATCTATTTGGGAAAAGTAAGAATCTGGAATAGGATTAGGAGTATTTTGCAGCGCATAGAGAAACCGCGGGAGCGCAAGCATCTTAAATAGGGACGCCCGACCCAGGAGAGTGAGGGGGAGAGACCGCCAATGAAGGGCGTCAGACTTGAGGCGTTGGAGCGGCCCGAGCAGATTGTGTTAAAAAAAGAGATCCACATCTGGGGTGACAAAAATGCCCAAGTACCGAAAACCGTGAGTGGCCACCGGAATTTCATAACCCCTTGGGTTGAGTGGGGGATCACCCGAAAGCGCATACATCTGGGACTTGGACCAACTTATCCGATTTCCAGAGTGGGCACCAAAAATGTGAAAAATATGCAGCACTCGCCGTAAGGATCGTGCAGGGGCGCCAAGTACAGGAGAACATCACCGGCGTATAACGAGATGAGATCTTCGTGGTCCTCTGACCATCGGAGTCCCCTTATTTCCGGGTCCCCTTTGACCCAGACAGCCAAGGGCTCCAATACCAGGGCGAAAAGTAATGGGGACAGGGGACACGCTTGCCTTGTTCCCTGCCGCAGGGTGAAGGTGGCCAAACGATGATTACTGACAAAGACGTGCGCGTTGGGATGAGTATACAATAATTTGATCCAGCGTATCATCTTGGGTCCGTATCCTATGCGGGACAACACAGCAAAGAGAAAGTCCAAGTCGATGGTATCGAACGCCATAGCAGCATCCAAAAAGATAATAGGATCGCATCTTCTTTGATAGTATTAATTCTGCAGTGGGTCCCGTGTACCCGTCTTAGATTGCGGGCGGTGTTTCTGCCTGGCATGAAGCCGGACTGATCTGGATGGATCAAGTCCATGATATACGGAAGTAGTCGATTGGCCCAAAAGTTTGGCCAGAATTTTGGCTTCAACGGTCAAGAGGGAGATGGGGCGGTACGAATTGCAGTCATCGATCGGTTTGTTCAGCTTATGTATGACCACGATGGAAGCAGTTCGGATATCGGTTGGAAGAAGTCCCAACTCGAAACATTCTAAATAAAGATTCAACAGATGGGGTGCTAATATTGTGGCCATGGGTTTGAAAAGCTCGATGGGAAGCCCGTTGGGGCCCATCGCCTTGCCGGACCGGATCGATGGCCTTTTGGATCTCCGTTACTGTGATGTTGACGTCTAGTGCCTCGCTTTCCAGTGGGGAGAGGGTGGCCACCGTAATCGTGACCAAGAGATCAGAAGACAGTGGGGCTTGAGATGATTGCGAGCCGTTGTAGACCTCCTCAAAATGAGACGCAAAAGTGTCAGCTATCAGTTGAGGGTCTGTGAGAAGCGTACCATCTGCGCCAGTAAGCGCATGGACCCATCTAGAAGCCTGTTCCTTACGCTCTAGCCACACCAGGTGTTTTCCAGGTCGTTCCCCCTGCTCATAGATCCTATGCTGAGAGGACAGGGAGCGCAGTGTGGCTTCCTCCTGGAGTAACTGCCTGTAGTCCTGTCTCTTGAGTTTGAGACTGTGTTGGGTCGCATGGTCAGGGCCACGGGCGACCTTTTCCTCCAGGACCAGTTTTTCCGCTTCCAGCTCCACCACCCTTTTGGATCTCTCGCCCCTATGTCCCACCATTAAGGAAAGTGCCCTGCCCTTTATCACTGCGCCAAACGCGCCCCAGAGTGTTGATGCGCACTCGACGGAGCCCATGTTTTCGGCGAAATAATATTCCGAGTCTTGGCAGAGAGCGTCCTTAATATGTGGAATCTTTAACGCCCACGGCTGTATTTTAATGGTGCCGAAGCGTCTAGCTCGTTGTACCCCATACGTCGTAAGGACGAGAGAGTGATCACATATCCCACGCGCTAGACATGTGGCACTCGTGAAGGCGTGGATGTCTTGAGCGTGCGTAAATACATAATCTATGCGTGATTGGCTTCCATGTGCCCCCGAATGAAACGTGAAGTGTGTATGTAATGGGTTAAGCCATCTCCAGATGTCCACCACCCGCAGGGCATTAGTGAACTCGTAGAGTTGCGAGCCCCTCGATTGATCCTCTCGGGTTGGGAAACGGTCCCGGGTGCCATCCATGGTTAAATTAAAATCGCCCCCCAACACCAACGCACCCAGGGGCAATTCCAAGAGTAAAGCACCTAACTAACGGAGAGTCGGTCTTTGTAATCCCGGGGGAGCATACACAGATACAACATTAAGGACACGTCCCTCCCAAGAGCCTGAGACAGCCGAGTATCTACCCTGGGTATCAGTCCAGGTGTTGTGGACTATATATGGACAGTTTTTCCAAAGGAGGATCCCCACCCCCTGGAACCCGAGGAGAATCCAGAGTGAACTACCATTTGGAAACCTTTCCAATTCAAGGCCACGCACGAGTTACTAACTAAGTGTATCTCCTGCAACATCACTATGTCAATATTGTGCCTTTTTAGATAGCGTTGTACAATCCCCCTCGTGATTTTGTCACCAAGACCGTTCACATTCCACGTTAATAGTTTAAGCGTAAGATCAGGTGTCATCAAACAAGTCGGTGGAGAAAGTGGCTGGCCAGATATGCCTGTTGAACTGGGGGACGCCGCGGTACCTCACCTTCGTAGAACACAGTAGTGGTGGGGGCCCGAGACGGCGCATATGGAGCTTATAAGGACTAATTACAGTGAAACCTAGAATAGTCGTGGAGAACCAAGTAATGTGACATATCGATGCAAAACACAAAATAACTGTACCAAACAACCCTCCCCCCTGCTTCCTTGTGCACACCCCCCTCACCCTGCCTCCCTGCATAACGGACCTGAAACCACAAGCCCCCCCCTTCCCCCCCAAATAGCGGAGTGCCTGTCGCCCACCCCCATCAAACTTCGGGGACATGTCCAACCCCACTCACTTGAGCAGCAAACAAAGAGTCAGGTGGATCGCCCCGACCCAAAACCCCCAAGAGTAAAACATGCAAGGCAGTTATCAATTAACTCAAAAGACAGAATGCAAAGGCTGAATACAAAGACTCCAAGTCCCAGAGAACCGATAGACCATCAATAAAACCATCCAACAGTCCAGCGTGGAAACCAAGGCATGAGTGGGACCCTAAGTCCCCGCTGAGTAAGAGTGGTAGAGTAAACTCCAGTCTGACCCCCCACCAGTTCCGAGTTTACCGTCATCTAGGAGAGTTTTGAGAGTTGGAGTCAGAGAGAGGCGGTGAACGTCTTTCTCGATGACGATCTGTAGCATCTCCAGTCGCCGGTGTGGATTTATGCAATTTCTCACCAACTGTACGCCAATTATCGAGCCAGTCCCATGCATCCTCAGGCCTGGTATAGAACAAGAGTTTACCGTCTAATTCGATCCACAGCTTGGCAGGGAATAACATGGCATATTTGATTTCCTGCTCTGAGCGCTCACTTCACCTCCAGGAAGCTCCGGCGTTGTTTCTGGACTCGTAGGGTGAAGTCCGGGAAGAATGAGATCTTACTGTTGTCCACAGTCAATGGGGGTGCCGCTCTTGCCGTTTGCAGGATCACATCACGATCGCGAAAGTTAAATACCCGGGCAAGAAGTGGGCGGGGGAGCGCCCGGTTTTGGTCTGCTGCCGGGGACTCGATGGGCCTGTTCAATTGAGAAGCACATGGAAAGGCCCCATGGCTGAAGGCGTTGTAGAATTAGCTCTTCGACGTAGAGGTCAGCAGCTGGTCCCTCCGCCCGTTCCGGGACACCCAGAATTCAGACATTGTTGCACCTCATCCTTCCTTCGTATTCATCAAGTTGAATGGCCATCCCCTCGTGGGATGTGCGTAGTTCGGTAACTCGCTTCTTGAGGAGGGTGGCGTCGGTCACCAGCTCAGCAGTGGTGCTCTCTACAGTAGTTACATGATCAGACCTCTTTCTCATGTCCGCTCTCAATAGGGCCATTTCTGTGGTGACCGGATCGATCTGCGTTTCAAGGGTGGTACGCACAGTAGTGATCGCCGCCAGGAGATCTCTGTTGGATGGGTCCGAGGACTAACTTTGGGTTTGAGTAGTAACCAGCCTTTCCTCCTGACGCCATGGTCGCGACCTCCAGGGTGGGGCGATGAAGGGGCAGGGAGCAACAGCCGTTCACCAACGCCTGCCGTGGGGACCCCCACGCGGCCTATCAGGTTTAGCACGCGGCCCCCTAGCCCCGCTTTGATGTCGCACTGGATTGCACCCCTCCACAACCGGGGACTCCTGATGTCCTCACCAGCCCGCTCCTGGAGGCCCCAGGCGAGCGCCACCCGTGGTACACTGGTGCAGTGCCTTTCTGTTCTCCCGACTCCTGGACTCGATCGGGAGCCGGCAGTGCCCTCAATGTGTGGCGGTCTGCAGCGAGGCCCTGAGATCTGCTGCAATCGTCGCAGTTGATGAGGAAATGCAAGTAGCATTGTCCAGTCAAATGACACCTGTATTAGGGCGCAGTTTAGGCACAGGCGGTCACGTTGGGGTCATCGGGGGCTCCCCGGCACACCCCCAGGGGCTCAGCGGCGATTTGTATACTGGCCGCTATGGTAGCTGGGGCCACAAGAAGATTCTCCCCAGGAGATCGTGGCCAAGCAGGAAGGGCCGTGTAGCCGATGGGGCGGGCTCACCTGAGCGTCCGCCGGTCAGCTCCGATGGTTCGCAGGGCTGGCAGTGAAGATCCAGTGCTGCATGGGGTGAGGGCGCCGCTCCGATGCCCCCTCCGGCACCCTCACATGGTAGGCCCCAGCCGCGGCCTTGCGTCGCACTCCCTCGCCACCAAGCGATACTCGCAGCTGGCGTAGCCGCTCCCGGAAATGCTGGTGCCCGGAGTCTCCCCTCAGCGGGGTCTCTGATTTTCACAAAAGTCGCCCCGAACCCTGGGCAGTAGTTGCGGATCATGTAGCCTCCCCTGGGGTGAAAGATGGGTTGAGGCAAATCATTTATGGCGGATATTTCAGGAGTGGCGCATCGGAGCTCAGCTAACGAGCGGCCATTCCCATCGGCAATTGCCCACGCCCCCTTCTCAAATTTCTGATATTCATTTGTCACAGAGTGAGGGCAAATGTATGGCCTAAAAATACTAAAGTATTGCCAAATAATTACACAATATGTCTGTGTTTTACCTGCCACAAAGCCAATGATACTTAAATAAACGCAGACAGTATGCACTGGCTGCATAAGCGATTGGCCTGGCCAAAACTTTACACTAAAAGCCAACCTCCCAAAAATTGAATCTACTGTTGCCACCAGTTGGCTCCACCTATGTAAATATAATTCCCAGACTTTACACCGGCAGCACAGTCAGCCTGCTCTAGACAATCACTGATCAGAAAAATCCAGCCAACCAGGATTTGTTATTTCACCTTCACTAATTTTCAAGTAGCCTATCTCCATTTGTCTTACGGTTAACATTACAAGCTACTCAGTACTCTTTGGGAGGGAAGGGGCATCAAACACAGTCAATCCCCAACTAAGAATAATAGTCACTCAAAAAACAATGTTTGATGGAAATCCTCATCAACATTACTGGATTAAGGCTTGTACCATTTTCTTAATCTATAACATACCTACTTGCATACTCTTATCTTGTGCAATGGCAAAAGTGCAATCCAATCAGAAATAATCACAACAAATAACCAAAATATATGGAATGGGGAAGACAGGCTAAGTGATGAGACAAGACAAGAGGTTGTTGATCCCTTTTCAACTTGAAATACTTTTCCACTAGTTACTCCATTCCGCTTAAGCCCCTCCACTTGCCCGACAAACCCCTCATTGTCTTACTGGCAATACTCGCATCAGAAACCTGCAATTCTTTTCCTTTAAAACATACCATTTGTATGCATGTATGTATGTATATGGTATTTCAGTAACATAAACCTAGCCGAAAGGACGTGAAACAGGGTTCCCTTCTCTGTTACGATGCATTTGAAACAGGGTTCCCTACTTGCGGAGGCCAAATCCTCACAAGCTCGCACACATAGGCAATTTAAACAGAGTCCCAACTACTAAAAGCAACCCTATTCTTTGTGCAAGCTCATCAACGCCCAGTCAGCCAATACCAATAATTCTGATAAGCCAACCTTACCACTTTCAACAAGCCATACATAATATTCATCAAGTGAGTATTGGCTCACCCAAAACCCTTAAACCTATAGCCTTGAGGGACTATTTAGTCCCTCAAGGCTATTTTATCATCCAGGAAGCCAGACCACTAAAATCCAGAGTAGGTATTACAAACATAATAAACCGACACCTAAATTAACCTTTCCTCCAGTCCTTCGAAAACCCATCCATTTCTTTGGCCCTCCCACACTCTTTTGTTTCAATTCCCAATCTAAGATTTGGAAAAAGATGGAAAAGACAGACTAATGGAAGGATCAGGACTCCGTTTCCACTATATGCAGGAAGGCCAATCAGCCATCGGTTAATAAGCTGTAATATAGCAGACCTGGGGAAAAACTGGAAGACAAAGATTGGACAGCACATATAAAACATATAAAACAACAAGACATTTGCTGTTTTCAGGAGACATGGGCCTTGGACATTATCAATCTGGATGGCTGTATTTCATTTAATCTGCCTACAGACAGCCAGCCCAAGAGCAGGCCCATGTGCTGCCCTACTATCTGTGGTGACACCAGCTTTACAAACAAAGTAGAAACAACACATACATGTATGAACAATATTATCCAGCAGCTAAAGATGAAGGACCAGAAGTAGGTACTGGATCTTCTTAATGTCTGTCTGCCGCTGAGTGGCGTGAAAGAAGCTCTCCCGGTTCTTAAAAAAAAAAAAAAGAATCAGTACTACAAGATGAAGCAGACAAGTGCTTACACTATAGGGTAATTTAAAAAATGACGACTATGCCCAGCAGAATTATTTCGGTATGTGGAGACTTAAATACTTGGGGGCCGATTACGCTGCCGTAGTAAACGGCCCGACCCTCGGTCGGAGCTGTTCCTACGGCATAATCAGCTGATCGGATTCATTTCCGACTGACCCATTTGGATGGAGTTGGTCGGAAAGGAATCCAAACTGGATTTCTGAATGGCTTCCAACAGGCTTGGAGAGCCCGTCTGCCGTTCTGAAAGCCTCTAGTAATCCCAATGGCCGCTCTTTCTGCCCGAGGGGTTGCAATGTCGGATTCCGACAGCCTTTCTGTGCAGGCCCTCCAACACAGAAAGGCTGTCAGAAGTCGACTTTAGGGTCCCCCAGCAGGGCTTCAATGGGTGCACGGCCTCCGGTTGGAGGCCGAGGGGGTACCTATGGTGGCACCCCTGTAGATCCTTGCACCCCGTGGCAGTCACCTTGAGGTGCCTGCCACAGAGTGCAGGGATGAAGTGCACCTCTTCTCTTTACAATGAGAGAATTCATTCCGGTCGGAATGCATGCTCCCATTGTAAACAATATGAGTGCGACCGAACAGTGTTCGGTCACATCCTAATTGCTGGGTTGGGACCACCGACAGGAGGTTGGTCGGGACCAGTACTGAATCGATGTCCGGTCCGTCCAACATCAAAATCGGGCCCTAAGTTGAATCATTTACTGTTAAAACAATCAGTGGTAGAGGAAGAAAATGTATGGGGGCTTCTACCACCAGTCCATTTAATCTACAAGAAAGCGGAAAAAGGGAGGTGCCTTTATAACATACTAGAAGTTTTAGGATTAAGACCCTTGAACGGACCCACAAATTCCGACATCCCACAAAAAACCTACATTTAGTTCAGGAAAGCGTGAACGCATTATTGACTACCTGATAATTAACTTTGAACCCTGGCCGCTCACTATTGACATTAAGGTGGTGGTGATACTGGATAGTGATCATGATCCACTAGATCATTCAACTTACAAACCATAGTCCTTATAGGTGCATGGTGCTCCTGGACAATATTAGGAAAAACATTTATAAAACTACCGCCCAATGGAAATGGATTTTTCTTCAAATCTTAGTTGGAAGACCCTCCCATATGACCATGACAAATGCAAATCATGTAACTGAGTCAACATTATTAACATTTTTCAAAAACTTCCTTGGAGTCACAAGCTCAGTACTGAGAGAACACAAGTGGAACTGCGATAAGATAGCACATACTTTATACATGGATGGTTATGATGAGGAATGCATCAAATTAAAAAGAAATCTAGCAGCTGTGCTCAAATCTCAACATCTGAGCCAGTGAGGTAAAGCATTCTTGTGCAAATCCAGAACGGCCTATTAACAATACAGTAAAGCTAAAAAAAAAAAAAAGCAAACAACGCTTCAAGGCATGGCAAGCACTGCAGGCAGCAATTGATGGGAAAAACGTCAACATTATCTGGGAAATTAAAAATGGGGCCGCAGATTCATGGCTAAGAATTTGGGAGATGGATCTAGCACTTTCATCCCTGTATCAAAATCACCATGAAAGCATTAACAAAACTGGTGCAAGAGGAAGTCAGAGGGGGGGAAACCAGCAAAATCTATGCTCGTACTACCAAATCCTGACGCGAGAGGTAGTCAGCATATAGGCTCCAAAAACGTTTAAAGCTGCAGGCCATGACAGAATTTCCATCAACATGTTCAAGAACAACCAGGACATGTGGTGAAAACCCTCAACAGCCAGTTGTAATGCAATTTAGATGCAAGAAGAGGTTCCTGACTGACGGTTTGCATCCTGGAGTGAGGAAGGAGCCTTTTCGACCGCCGGCATTAGGGGCACACACTGAGCCCCTATCAAAAAGGCCCACGCAGAATTTTGATTAACAGTTTGAGACGTGATATTTCGGATACTTATTACCGTCTACAAAGAAATTTGGGTAACCATTGACTACGGATCTCTAATAGCTCCCATTATATTTTCATGCCCGACGAAGTTCAATCTGTTGAACGAAACGCATTGGCTGGAGCTCATGTGTTTTTTCTGGAAATCTGAAATAAAGAATTGATTTATACGAAGGAACTGACTAGTTTCTGTAGTTGGTAAAGACATGTCTGGTAGTGCACTGCTCCAATTCATCACAGTATCCCAATCTGCTCTGCAGTTTGTACCTTGCAACGGCGGGTGCAGGAGCTGTTTGTGCACACCACCACCAACTACTATTGTCAACACTTACAAAGGGAACGAAGCAGGGAGGTGCGGCTAATGAGGTCCGCCGTTGGTACTTTGACATTGCACTTTCATCCTTTTATCAAAATCACCCTGAAAACACTAACCAAACTGGTGCAAGAGGAAGTCAGAGGGGGGAAACGAGCAACATCTATGCTCTTACTACCAAATGCTGATGCGAGAGGTAGCCAGCACCATACAGGCTCCAAAAACTTTTAAAGCTGCAGGCCATGACAGAATTTTCATCAACATGTTCAAGAATAACTAGGACATGTGGTGAAAACCCTCAACAGCCAGTTGTAATGCAATTTGAATGCAAGAAGAGGTTCCTGACTGACGGAAGACTTCCATTATTGTCCCAAAAAGGGTGGCAAAACGAACCTGCAAACTATCTTCCCAACCTGCTTTTGGATGGTATGGGAAACATCTTTGCAAAACTTTGCAGAGCTTGAAGGCCTGGATGGACGACAATCACATCATATCACATCTCCAGGTAGGCTTGCGCAAAGAGCAAAGCACAAGAAACCTAGTGATGAGGCTGTATTGGTTATGCCTAAAGTTTGTGGTCCTGCAAAATTCTGCATTTTATATCGTCTTCATTGACCTGAAGACTGCTTTTGACTGTGTTGAAAGGCCGATTTTGCGTAGTGTCTTGGAGAAACAAGGTTTACCTAACAAATATCTAAGAATTCTGATGGTTGTGCACAATGACAATAAAGCAAGGGCAAAATATGCAAGGGGGAATGAAGGGATGAATTCGATATACACACTGGAGTAAGACAGGGGTGTGTTCTTGTCCCATTGTTATTTAAAATATAAATACATGGAATATGTAAATTCCTCAATGACCTCAACCTCGACGCTCCTAAGATCGAAGGTGAACACATCCTAATCCTGCTCTTTGCAGATGATGCGGTGCTCCTAGCACACACAGAAAACTGCAAGTATTGTCTGCTAGCCGGCTTTGAGCACTTCAGCTGCAACAAAAAACCTACTGTCAACAGGTACAAAACGAAATTTAGGATTATAAATAAAGCTTACATGCACTTTTCACATTTTTGGCAAACCACTTGAACGAGTTTGATTCTACGACTGTCTGGGCATACGTATTGATGATCACTTCAACGGAGTTGAACGTTTAGCAAAAACCGTAAAGTAACTGAGCCAACAAGCAGGTGCAGTATGAAGATTCTCAAAAAATTGTGGCAAAGTTTAATTAGGCCAGACACAACTACATACAAATAAGAAGCATTTGCAGCAAGCCTGAATGGTGCGGAAATATGGGGCCAAAGCAAAGTGCTTGCTCTACAAGTAACAGAGCACTCCTTTCTATGGCACATACTCTGCTTAGGGTTGAGGAACTTCAATGGCAGCATTAAGACCGAACTGGGCACTGTCAAATTAGAAGATCTCATAGCCCTCAGCCCTGTCAGACATGGAGTCCGAGAGGGGTCTAATTCTACCTTGGCAGTGTATCAGAACGTTTTGCAGGACTTTCGAAGAAGCCAAAAACATGTTTGTTTGCCATGGTTCAGGCACAAAGAACACTCTTACAATAATTGGGTGTAAAGAGCTATGGTATAAACCTAAGCAGATGAGCAAGGCCATATTACAAACTGTAAAAAAAAAAAAGCAGTTCAGGGAGCATGTGAGGGCAGAGGAAAAATCTAGGCTTAACACTCTTCTCACAAACTGTCTAAAGCTCAAACTAGAGCCATGCTTGGAGCCTTATATGGACGTGATCTTTCCTGTAGAGAAAAGAGCTCTACAACTTAAATTTAGGCCTGGAACCCTGCAGGTTCTGTTGTATATTAAAAATGTCCTAAGACTGCCGATAACACTTCAGATAACTGCAATTGCGCACTGGAAGGTCCAGAAACAGCTGTCCATTTTATGATCAAATGTACATTGCAAGCCCGAAGATACTACTTGTGACCTTTGCTCCTGAAATATAATGCACAGTGCTGCAGGGACTCCCTCGATCTCTGTTACAGTACCGATATGAAGACAGTCTATCTGGCTGTAGCAGCATATATCTATTCGGTCCGGAAAGCAACAAGAACGTGTGTCTATATAGATTTGGTCTAGCAGCATTGCTATGACTTGTCTTTATCCTTGTGGCTTTTAATTTATCTAGTGTTCGCACTTTTTAATAGTAGGATCGCAATGTAGCTGTAGCATGGAATATAAAGCTACACTTAACGGCAGTAGTGTTTTCATATACTTTGTGTTGCAGCGACAGGAAATGATTTTATATTGGGGATTGGATATTTAGTAGGTTGTTTATCGTGTTATATAGTAACTGTTTTGGTACAATTGTAAGGAATGCTAATTGGCACTTTATAAATGATTTCATGCTTTTTATATTGTATGGCATTTAAGGCTGAAACAATAAAGCTTATTGATTGGTTGACTGTTAGAATTCGAGGCATTAGCTGTGTGGCTTGCTCAAGTAAAGGGTCTACATTTATCCTTCATTGGGAACCAAACACCCCATTGTAGCACTTGACTCTCAGAGGGTAGCGTTGCAGTCTAAGGCTTACTCAATGGAGGTGGTGTGGGCTAGTAATCACCATTGACAGATAAGCAGAAATAACACTCAATAAATGATTGTCCAGTCTGTGCTTCTCTTTAAACTGATGGAAATACTTCTTGATGACATTGAGCATACATTCCCATCGCTCCCGCGGGGGGGTGGGGGGATAATAGTACCACCAATCAGATGTATAAACATTATCTTGCCCCCAAATGCCACGGTTGGGCCATAACTTGGAGAGAGGGCTCTTACTGCTGGTACCAAGCAAGAGTCTGCCCACCCCATTATTTCAACACGCATTTCATAATGGGAACACGTGCCACAGTTACATACAACACTGACCGAGAGCGCCTAATACTGACAGTAAAGTATACAAACTTAATTCACAGTGGCTCACAGTCTTGTTATTCAACTAAAGCAGTAGCAAGAATACATGTCTAAGCATGACAGGGAGTGACAAATACTTATCATAACTAGTAATATGAACAACTATATTCAATCATAGCCCCTAAAGTGCACCACGGGGATCATGACAAGGCTGTGCCATTATAATCCCTTACCACATTGCCACATTGAGAAATCACCTTACCAACATCTTGCAGGCATTACATTGTAAAGCCTAGTGTATTTGCATAGTTTTATAACTACACCCCTGTGCATTTACCACCTTCCTCCCCCTGGAGAGAGTCACCACATAAAAATGGCTATCTCAAGCCACAATCCATGCAACCATAATCCTTTGCCCTTAGAAGAAAGGATCTTTCAGGTTGAAGAACAAAAGTTCGAGCATCAGGCAGACTTGAAACATGGCAGAACCCCTGAGAGGTTATCCTCTTTAGGGGTGGGGGGGTGCGTCCGCGCTGCTCCTGCAGCTCCCCCCCACCATAGCTTCACTTTGGCGGTGACCCCATCCACCAGGGGTCACCACATGCCACAAACGAGCAGGTCTTCCTTAAAGCATTGGCCAGGCCCAGCAGGGCATTATGGGGTGCACCTTTGGAAGCGTGCATACTTGAGCCGCAGCTCACCCACTGCCCTGCTGGATTTGCAGGCCGCTTCGCACCACACTTCACTCGGGCACCCCTTGTACAGGTGGGCCCTCGGAGCGCAGCTCGGGGAGCCTGCCCCGGCTGCTCTCACCAGCTCCCGGGAGGCCAGCACACACACATGTGGCCGCAGGAGATAGCCCCTCCTCTTCAGGTCTGCCCAATCCGGCGGCAGACGCGCTCTGGGCAGTCGGGCAGGCAGCCGCATGGAACTGCTTCATGGAGAGCACAACAGCGCTTACCGGCTTCCTTCACCTCCATGGGGCCCAGGGTTGGGATCCTGGGTCACGCGTTCAGCTTCGCGGAGAGGGCGACAGCGCTCTCCAACACGTCATTCCTCGACTGGAATCTTCACAGGGGACGTGACGGCGCTCCCCAACTTCCATCACCTCGCTGGGGCCAGGGTTGGGATCCTGGTTCCCCAGGAAACTTCACGGGGCGATGTCGCTCCCTGACTTCTCTTCAGTTCCCCTTCATGGGGCTTCAATCTCTTTGGGGCCAAGTGTATGGGCATACAAATCTCGGCCCCCATTGGGGCGATTTCAATGATCTTGGCGTCTTTTCTCTTCTGGTGGTCAGCCCAAGCCACTGAGAGCAGTCGTCTTCTGCCTCCTAGCCTTCCAGAGGACGTACTCAGCAGGAAGCAGGTTCCGCGGGCTCCCTGCTCCAGCCTTTCACCAGGTTTCTTCTTCTGTGCTTCTCTCAGGCTTTTCCTCACTGGTCCTGGACTCCCTCAGGGGCACAGTCCAGAGGTCTGGAGGGAGGCAGGGAGTTCCTACTTCCAACTGCCCATGGCGACAGCCTGCAGCACCAGTCTTCATCAGCAAGACCACATCCCAGAGAGAGCTTCTCTTCCTGTGCAAAACCTTTTAGGGAGGAGCGGAGGGTGCTGGCAGGAATGCACCTATGCCCTATCCTGCAGTGCCACATCATCTCTCTGCCCCTAATCCCTCCTTCCTGCACAGGCCTCTGGGACACTTCAAGATGGCGTCGTCCAAGGGTCCCATGCCACATGGTCACTGAAAACCCACTTCCTCCACTTTTTGACATCACGGCCTGGGCCTGGAGCAGGCCTGGTGCCTGGCACTGGGTGACAGCTGCTGATTGAGGTCCGGCAGCTTCACCCCATCTCTCCCTCCTGGAGAGAGGACCTCTGCCCTGGGGAATGATTGCTGTGAAGGGGTAGGCCTCTGATACTACAACTTGGGGAAGGAAGGTAATTAATCCAGCCTGGCAGGGTTACACCAGGCCTGGGCTCTGGTTCAGAGGAATATGACCTTTCTGGATTACCCATAAGCAGTACAGATATGCCTTAAGACATAGCAGAATGGTTCTTTTCACACAACTTACAGTGTACTTTTGTGTACTACAGTGTAGGCCCAAGGGAACTGAAACTACCCTTTGTGGTCTCCTTTTCCAGAGGTGTATAATGGAGTGTTCCTACAGAATAACAGTAACGCACACTAACCATCCCTTACATGTGCACCCCTACATTATAAGGCCTAGTCTATGTCACCACCCAACACTGCATAGTCCATCTACCCCTTTCTATCTGTACCCAGCTCCTGGCCTAAGCACAACTGCAATCAACCCTGCACAGCCCTTACATGGGTGCACACAAGTGTCCATGTGTAAGCAGTCTGTTGCCCCTTACCCTGGCTGCAGCGCAGAGGGCTTATCTCACAAGGCGGACTCCAGTGGAAAACACATGCAGTCCATTTTACCATGAGTTTTCCCTGGGTGAGTCCCAGCTTATGAGGCTCTCCCACAGTAAAAGCTAAAAAATCAGGTGATCAAAAAGCGAAAAATACAGGCAGCTCAGATGGTCAGAACCACCTTCTCACACTGACCTTGTGCATTCAAGGTAGCCAGAAAATTCAGCGTAGTCACTTCATTCCGCTCTATTATTAACTGCAGTGGCGGCTGGAAAGTACAGCGATTGAAGGGGCAGGAAAATTTGGTAATTCATACAAAACAAAAGACATAAATAAAATTAAATACATGAAATAAATAAATACAAAGGTACTTGCCATGCTTTCCGGAGACATGTTCTCCTCGCTCCGGTCATCTCCGGACGTCAGGTCGGGCTGGGCTTAACCAATCCCTGCTGCTCTCATGCTGTTAACCAGCATGAGAGCAGTGCCAGGATTGGAGGGAGCAGACTCTCTCGCTGCTCTCGAGGACACTGGAGGCTTTTGTAGGCTCTAAACCCAGCTCTCTAAGACAGCTGGGTTGAGAGGTTTAAGGTGCACATTTCATGCTGGCCGTCACAAGAAGCCCGGACAAAGGGCCATGTGCACTATAAACTAGTGCACAGGCAGTCCACCACTGCTGCCAATCAGCAGGCCCCGCTCTGTCCTGACACTCGGTTCAGGACAGGATGACTGAAATAAAATGGTAATTAATTAACTTCATTACCATTTTATTTTTCGTCTCTGGGGAATTTCTGGGGCAATTAAGTGAGGCGACGCTCCTCTGCTAAAACGTAGGACCCGCCCCTGATCAATTGCTCTCCCTAGGTAAACGGATAGGATTATTTAAACAGTTCATTTGTGGAATACAGAGGGGCAAGTCTGGTAATCTCTGGTAGAATTATGTGCATTATTGGCTGTACAATATAGTTTGCAAGTATGAATCGTTCTCTTAAAATGATTTATAAGAATAGAATAATGGCTGGCCAGCAAAAAGTCAGCCTACACATTTTTGTGAATGTTCATCTTCCCTCTATTATTTCAAATACGATGTTAAAAATAGCAATGGCTCATAATTCGTCCATTAGCTGCATGTGCTTTGCATAAATCACTGATACTAATAAACACACATCATCTGCCAAATAATATGCACCATGGTGCACAGACAGATGCCTGGTTAGCTACCACTAGAAATAGGCTCCCAAATGAATCCATATTTTTGACAAGATGTGCACCTGGGATCAATGAAATATGATACATTTCTAACTTTCAATTCCTAAATCCTTAAGCATACACATGACTACTGGTACTCAAAGGAAAAAACTTCCCAGACAGCTTTGAAATCCTAGCTCAATTGCTGTAAATGGGGGAGGAGGGGCACCCTCGGTCACTACTGCAAAACGCCAACAGATGGCATTAACATAACAGAAAACAATAGAAGGATGTTATTTCCCTTCCCAGAAGAAACATCAACAAAGTATCCCTAAAGCGTGGGATTTTGGTTGGCGCCTCTGTCTAGAAGAAACTGGCTCAGCCTGATCCAGAAACACTTGAGACTTGGAGACAGTATCTTAGGCATCTCCTTAGCATTTGCAAATTATGCACCTGTACAGAAGCTCAACAGTGGTGCTGCAAAATCCTTCACAGTAAGAGAAGAGACTGGCTGACCCTCATCAAAAATACCTACTGCACGAGAGAATCCAGAACGTGGATCTCAAACATTTCATAGTAGCTGCACATTATGGGTGTATTTTTAGGTCTGGTATTAGCCCAGTCCTGGTGTTTATTAACAGCAACAAAAACACACACACACATACGCACACAAAAAAGTTTTGGCCCACTGGTCTTCACCTACTCATCTGTTCATTTATTCACATTTTGCTTCCACCCACCACAGTATAGAGTAGGAGAAACCTCTGTCATTAGCACTACTCACTGTGGGGTGAGGGGATTTTTGCTAGTGCACATCAACCTATGGTTAGTCCCATTCAGTACCAGGGCTGGTTTTATTTGTTTGTATGTGTATTTTTGGTGCCATTGAGCTACCTGTCTATCTTTCCTGGGAATATTTATTTCAAGATCCAGACAGCGGAGGGTGCTATTAAGGTCATCATTCAAACCACTACATACAAAACCAAGTTAGCAGAAATTAATGCTGAACTTGCAGAGAATAGGGAGTACCTGATGAAGCAAAAGATATCCAAGCTTCAAAAAGATATCAAGAAGTTTTCTGCTGAAAAGGTTTACCCCTATCTCCGAGCAGATTATACCTCAACAGTCACAGGGTATTCGTCAGATGAAGGTTCAGGACCCTCTAGACGGAATTCCTCAACAAACAGTGATTCTAGCACAGGGAGTTGGAACGGCAACAATAGGAAAGCTAGACCATTCCAGGCACCGAGATTTCCGGCATTTAACATACCCCCATACCAGGTACCACCTATGTGGCAATATCCCATGTACCATCAAGGCCCTCCACCACCATTTTTTCCACCTGGCATGCAACAACCTTTTCCTTCTGGTATGCAACAACCTTTTTTAGACAGAGGCTGGGGCAGAGGAAGAGGGCGCAGAAGAGGGCGACAACAACAAAAAAGAGTCCAGTGGCAGGAACTCCCTCCCAGGACAATGGAAACCAGGAGTCAAACCAGGGACATGAGAGATTGATTGTCAATCTCTCCTCCCGAATAATCACTCCTGTGGAAGAACTAGTACTCCAAAAAGGACTGGGCTATGTTCCTACACCTAAAATTGATAGGTTTCGAGATACTTGCGAGGTTCAGAACCTTTTCCGCAAAGTGAGACTTCAAGCTTTCTTCCAGGATAGCCCCCCGCCAACCAATGATGATTCAGGGCTCCATAGACCATCGACATTCACACCCACTCGCAGCATGGTCCCTCCTGAAGTACTAACTTTTGAACAGGCTGTCCTCAAGGACTTGAACACTGATACCAAGTGCGTCCCCTTCAACAACCTGTCCAATATTGAGTCATTGGCCATTAAAACCTTGGCCAACGATAAATCTATCGTTATCAAACAAGCGGACAAAGGGGGAGCCACTGTTATTTGGTCCTCAGATGAATATGACATTGAATGTCGGAGGCAACTCAACAATACTAGATACTATGTCCCTATCAAAGATGATCCTACCCCCAGGTTGACTAGGACCATTTGTGCCATGGTCTCGACTGCTGAACTAGAAGGGTGGATTTCGAAAAAGGAGGCCATTTTTCTGACAGCAAAAGAACCAGTGACCCCCTTTTTCTACTGTCTCCCCAAAATACACAAAGGGACTACACCGGTGCCCGGCCGACCCATTGTGTCAGGCATAGGGTCCATCCTGGAACCGCTGTCACAATTTGTTGATCATTTCATTCAACCCTTAGTGACCAGGACACCTTCTTACATTCGCGACACGACCGATGTCTTGCGCCTTCTTGAGGGGTTTCAGAACCCACAGGAAATAGACCTTTTGGTGACTCTTGACGTTGAGTCGCTTTACACAAATATTCCTCAACAAGCGACTCTTGAGGTCATTGAGGATGCCTTGATGAACAGCGATCATTCATTTCACACTCCTGTGCCATTCATCATGGAGTGTGCCAGTCTTGCCCTCACTCAAAATTTCTTTGAATATAATACCCAGTTATATCATCAAATCCAGGGGACTTCCATGGGCAGTACATTCGCGCCGAGCCTAGCATGTATGTACATGTCGGCCTTCGAAGCTAGGGACATACACCACTCCTCCAACCCCTACGCCGCGAATGTACTGCTCTGGAAAAGGTTCATTGATGATATCCTTATCCTTTGGAAAGGAGAATACACCGAGTGCATAGCATTTTGCACCTGGATGAACACATTGAACCCTTATTTGCGATTCTCACATACCATTTCTGACTCAGAAGTTCCCTTCTTGGACCTTTGTATCCGCCTCAATGACAATAAGGTCACCACGAGTCTTTACCGCAAACCCACCGACAGGAATAGCCTACTCCTCTTTAGCAGCTTTCATCCAAAAGCATTGAGGGAAAATCTGCCATTTGGGCAATTCTTGCGCATCAGGAGAAATTGCAGTTCTGTGACGGATTACCAGAAAGAATCAGGTATGCTCATGGAAGATCTACTTAAACGAGACTATCCTCGCCATGTGGTAGCAAAGGCTCGCAAACGAGCCAGAAACAACAACAGGGAGAGCTTGTTGGACATTAACATCAAGGCACCTGATAAGTCCATCACATGTGTCACTACCTTCACCCCGGACTCCAACAGGATCAAATCCATCATTAAAAAACACTGGGGTATTCTTAACACCGGCGATCTGGATTTACAGACCCCCAGATTTGCATTTAAGCGCACGAGCAACCTTAAGGATCTACTGATCCATACTAGACCTAGGAAACCGATCCACAGTTCGCAAAGAATGCTATGGGATCTTCCCCCAGTCAAAGGGCACTATCCCTGTGGGTCATGCTCCATGTGTGCCCAAACTCTCACCAGCAAAGAAGTGACATTGCCTAACGGTCTTACATGGAACATTTCCAAACACACAAACTGTAACTCTTCGAACTGTGTTTACATGATGCAATGCCCATGTGGCCTTCCCTATATAGGCATGACGACGCGCCCAGTGAAGACTCGTATGTTAGAACATAAGAGTAGCTTCCGATGCGCAAAAACCAATACTAAAATGACTACCCATTATCATCTTGAACGTCATTCTCCAAACTCTTTTAAATGGATTGTCCTTGAATCACACCCTCAAATGTCAAAGAGAAGCCTCTTCAGACTTGAACAACGTTGGGTCCTGAGATTGGCCGCGGACACTACGGGCCTTAATGAGGACATTCCGTGGAGTATGCTGACCTGATCTCACCAGTTCTCTTTCCTCGAGTTACTACTTCCTCTTGACTGTCACTCTCTTAAAATAATACCTTCATTTTTGCCAGTAAATAAGAGTATCATGGTGTATGATGGGTCACTGTTATTATGAACCCTCATAAAACAATACCTTCATTTTTGCCAGTAAATAAGAGTATCCTGGTGTATGATGGGACACTGTTAATATGAACTCCTCAGCTGCTTCATATAATTTCCCAGCGGGCCACTCTGACCCCTATGGAGTTCTTTTCTTAACCCGAGTGCCTCCTACACTTTGCCACATTAGCCGGTGTTGGTGTGCGCCGTCTATTATTGACGGTGGTTTGCCTTTGTGCGTTGTCATATTGCCATGACAACGAGCAGGACGCGCAGCCCCGAACGTTCTTTTGCTGTTAGCGTTCTAGCTAACCCGGCGTCAGCACGCTCCCGTCTGACTCCTGCCTCTCGCGTGAGCTTGCCGGTGGGGGTTGTTATACGGGCTTGGCGCGTTTAGACACCACCAGTCTACAGCGGCTGGCGCGTCACTAGGTGGACGGCGTGTATCGAGTAAACAGAACAGTGAGTACTGAACTACTGACCCTGTGAGCATCGTCTTTGACGGTTACGCTTCCATCTTTTCATCCTGTTTTGTATGGTTCTGCGAGCGCATTCAATTTATAATTAGCGCACCACGCTGACCACACGAATTCCATGATCAGACCCAGTTCCTCGTGTTCCCTCGATCACTGGCGTGTTCATCCATTATAGCTCGCACAATGTTGGGAACTGGCTTGTTTAATTAGTGATTTTACTATTCCTCCTCGCTTCACACTCGGTAATTTGGCAGCCTCATTGCCATAGCTCCCCCTGATGGTGTCGAAGCGGTCACCACGGAGTCAATTGCCACGTGTTATTCGAGTAGCAAAGCTTGGAGTGTCACTGGTATTTCCGCTTCACGGACTACTCCCAATGATGTTGGATACAATTGCTCTACTACCTGTGATTGTTCTATTTATTTTCTTTGTTTCCCTCATCCCAGGACACTATAATTTAGTGTGTACTCCTCCCAGCCTTATATACAACACAACCAAGGAGGGTGAGTTCCTTTGGATGAATTATCTATCATAATTTGGTTTATCTAACATAAATTGATGGGTTCTGGCATCAGTTATTGGATATTGTGCCTCTTTTATATACTTGCGTTTGGTTTCCTTACAAGTCCTCCATACATTGCTCACCATCTTTGCATGCCACGGTTGGCTTGACACCACTATTTGTCCTAAGTAACCGTAGCTGCAATGCATACGTTGTTTTAACTTTATTTGTTGTTTATGCTTTTTATTTGTTGTTATTTTCTTTCCCCGCAGGTGTGCTTTTTAACTACGGTACCACACTTTTTTAGGGTGCTGTATGCGTGCTCACTACTCAGTCTCTTATAGACATTGGGCACCACCAAAGAGGTGTAGGTAGCCGCATTTATTCCCTGGTCCTGATGATGTGCCGTTTATTATATACAAAGGCAAGAAACATGTTGACCTCTTGATCACGTCAGCACATACACTCACTTAACTATTGGTGTCACATGTGCAGACTGTATATATTTTTTAACCAGGATGGTGACCACACTGTATTAAAATTATTTAGTGGATCACCTACCCCTGTTTTAATCACTTTAACTCCATTTGCACCTACACTCACATATGTCTTAATACTGTTTCTTCAACCCCACACACACATCACTCACCGGCGTTGGAATAAAAGATCTCCGCTAGGAAGGCCCTATTAGGTGCCTGATCGGGCATTGCACTTGCCGGCCCGATAAGGAGCAAAGACCCGGTGATGAAGCAAGACACCCGCTTGTTGGGTGTGTGAGGGTCTTCTTTTCCAAATAAGGAGTAACCTTTACTCCTGCTTCTCACTATAGTTTCCTGTCACCACTGTGCGACCCACTTGTTATTCTGTCACACCTTGCGTTAACACTAGGAACTGCATACCTTCTGTTTTCAATATTTATTTCAAGGTAACATTTTCAAAAACATGTAATATGTTTAGCACCACTTGTGGTCTAAGCTGTTAAAGGAAAGGTTTTTGGTTCGACCTTTGTGTTATACACAATATCTAAAAATACTGGCAATAAAGTACAATTTTCACCAGTACAAACTGTAATCTGACGTGACTGGTGCCGCTTCGGACCTGAAATGCTTCATCTACAATTTTCTATACGTTCACTTGGTCAAATGAAGCCCTACTTATTGTATACAATACAATACTTATTTGTGCTCTAAGGAACATATCGTAATGGAATGCTCACACAGCCTTGATTATACGTCACGAGCAGGTTGCTGCAACACACACCACCTTTGGTTTTACATTCAGGGTGTCTGAAACAGAGTCGTTCTCTCCCTGCCGATCTTCACTTGCAATATTTATTTCAAGATAACATTTTTCGGAAGAAAAGCTTTGTTGTTTTAATAGGTAGGATAAAAAAAAAATAATCACAGCACGCCTTGCGTTCCAGGTGATGTGTCGGTCTCTTCAATTAGTATACAAAGCAGTAATGCAATCCCTTACTGCTATATATAAATACACAGGAATCTTCTGTAGCTTTTAGGGTGTAAGTGGTTGGGATGGTCAGCTTATAACTGGAACTTCTGTTTGAGCCCAACCGGGGAACTTTTCCCAAAAATAGTGATCAACACGTGTTCAAAAACAGATTGGTGCAAAAAAGGAAAATTGTATTTATTGTGATGACAGGCTGACTACTGGCACAGGTGCAACAATAAACGTCACAACAGTTGTCGTTGCACACCACTTTCCCCTAATTTATTCCAAATGTTCATACATGGCTAATATGTAGGCTTTTATTCAACTACATATCAACAGAAGCCCTTGTTCCACAGTGTCGGTGGCATAACACCCAGCTGTTATTTCCAAGGTCTGTTGTTCCAGCGCAGTTAGGACAGATTGTAATTGTAAAGGAATTTATAGAGCGCCGGAATCACCCCCGAAAGGGTATCTCCGCGCTGCAGAGACGATAATGTACAAGTTCAGCTCAAATCAGTCCCAGAATAGTTCAGTCTTCAGGAGTTTCCTGAATCGGAGAAAACTGGGACATTTCGCAGTTCCTCGGGGAGAGTACTCCAATATTTTGGAGCAAGATAAGTGAAGGTCCTGCCTCCTGCTCGTAGTTTCCTGTAGCGGGGGACCACAAGCAGCCCTTTCCCTACGGATCTTAGAAGCCTACTCGGATGGTAGGATTTAATTTTGTATGCCAAATAGCTGGGACATCTGCCATAGAGTGAGTTATATACTAGGCAGCAGAGTTTAAATTTAATTCTCTGTCGAATCGGCAGACAGTGAAGCTGTCTCAGCAGAGGCCTAGAAGAGGTACCCGGTATTTTAGGAGCCAGACGTGCAGCTACATTCTGGAAAATCTGACATTCTATTCCAAAGTGATTAATTTGCAGATGCTAGAAGAGCATTGCAATAATCAAAGCCAGCCAATAACCAAAGCCTGAATCAGAGTGCGGCGAATTGATAAGGGCAACCACTGAAACCCTCTGCGCAAGAGACTCAGAGTGTGGTAACAAGTCCCTGTTGTAGTCATGACTTGATCTTTCACGGACAAAGAGTTATCCAAACGGACCCCTAAATTTTTTACCATAAGAGATGGAGTAGGAGCGGGGGCCAACATTGTGGGCCACCAATTAGGGGAACAAATGGATTGAGCAGAGCCAAATAAGAGAATCTCAGTCTGAGATGCATTAAACTGAAGGAAATTTTCAGTCATCCGGTCAGATATGGCCACGCGAAGCGTTGATCAACTAATTCCGTGTCCTTATCGAAGGACAGAAGTAGTTAAGTGTCGTCAGCATACGAGTAGGTAGTGAAACAATATTCCCTAACAATCTTGGCAAGGGGGGCCACATAAACATTAAACAATGTAGGGCTCACACAGGAGCCCTGCGGCACCCCCTTAGTGAGCTTCAGAGTATGGGAATGAAATGGACCTAAGTTAATTGTCTGTGTACGCTGATACCGAAAGCTGGCAAGCCATTTAAGTGCCTGTTCCTGCAGACCAAATTCTCCCAATTGGTGAATCAGTTTCTGGTGAGGGACAGTGTCAAAGGCTTCTGTCAGATCCAATAACACGAGCAGCACTGCCTTGTTGTTATCCAGAGATATTGTAATATAGTCTGTGACACCAATGAGAGCGGTTTCTGTACAGGGGTGGGGTCCAAATCCAGATTGAGATGGGTCAAGTGTTCCTTAAGATTCAAGGTAACCCATCAACTGGTTGTTGACGTACCCTTCCACCATTTTGCTAATAAGCAGCAAAAGCAAGATAGGGTGATAGCAATAATCTCAGCGGGTATGTTGCTTTCTTTCTTAATAGGTAGCACCTGAGCGGTCTTCCACTCAAGTGGGAGTACCCCCTCGCTCAAAGAAGTGTTGAGAATGCCACAAATTTTGGGAGCCTGGACAGGGACAAGTAGGGCAAACACATAAGCTGGCATAACATCAAGAGGAGAACCTGATTTAGCCGCTCTCAGCATGGCTTCTACCTGGGATATCTGCATCACATTAAAATGTAGAAGGCCAGTTGCAGACAATTCCGTGGTAGAAGGCAGCACATTTAGGGAATCCAAGGATTTAGAGACCTGGGTGAATTGATCATATATTAGGTTTATTTTTTCATCAAAATAGTTCGCTATGTTATCAAAAAGTGCCTGGGAAGGGGGAATACACACATTACAAACAGTAGGATTAGTGAAAGTATTAAGAATTTTGTACAGTTCCTTGGTTGAATTGCCCGCTTCGTTGAGCTTTAAAATTCTATGGGCTTTCTGTGCCTTTCTTAAATTCTTATGGTACGAGGTGAGAGCTTTTTAAAAATTAAGTTTCTCCATTTCCGTATGTATTTTGCGTCAGAGTTTCCCCAGGTTTTTGCATTTGGATTTTTCATTACGTAAGTCCTGGGTGTACCAAGCTGCACATTGTTTATGACTATTAGTTTGTTGTAATTTCATGGGGGCAAGAGTATCTATCGTTGTGGTTAAGGCCTCATTAAAGACCCTAAGCTTTTTTTCAATGTCCATATGCTCATCAAACGTAGGGGGCTCAAAGTTTTTGATAAAGACGTCAAGAGTTATTTTATGCCATTGTCTTTTATAATTATGTTGGTAGTATGCAGGGGCTTGAGGACTAAAACAGCCCTTAATCTGAAACGGAATCAAAGAATGGTCAGACCAAGTCACAGGGCGGTGGGGATGGGCAAATATATATAGGGTGAGTTAATGAACAAGATGTCCAACGTGTGACCAGCCGAATGGGTAGGGCCCGTATTGATCTTTACTAGGCCCAATGCCTCCATATCGGCAAGGAAACTAGCTGCATTTCTATTTTCATTGTCTTCGCCATAGATGTTAAAATCTCCCAGTAGCAGAAGGTGTTGAGAGGTAATCGTATGAGGGGTAATAAATTACATCTTAAGCCACATCACACTGGATTCTGTCTGGTGAGACTATGGGTTCTATCCACGCTCAACCTAGTTTTCTTTATTTTAGCTTCTCTCTCTTTGTAAAAGAAGACCCTACTTACTGCAGTTGCACTACACACATCTGCTTTAAAAGTAGGTGCTGCACTTCTTGTGACTAGCTCCAGCGTGATGCAATGGACCTTCGGAGCACATGTGTAGGAGATTTGGTTGGAAGTGAAATCAAAGCTGGTCTGTCTGGCAACCTTACCCTCAAAATACCATTAGAATTAGAACCTAAATACAGCTTGGAAAGCACCTAATTTCAGCCCTATATTGCAGCTATTCCTACAAGCACCTGCACACAAAGCACATTGCTTCAATTCCTACATGTACCTTCGATGTCTGACTGCATGTCACTCCAGCCCTGGAGCATCTCCTTTTGTTACTTTCTGGGGCTCTCACAGCACACTTACTTCCAGCCATATACCATCTACTGCTTTTGCAGACTTTACTCTAGCAGTAACTCACTATCCTACACTACAGTACCCTCCCCATCACCACTATTACTACACTCAGCAATACTAACATTTCACCACCACAATCTACAACATAACTATTATCACCACAAAAATACACCACCTCTACCAGCACCACAACTATCATCATCACCATCAACACTATAATCTCGACTGACAGTGCCATCATTGCCACTTTCATTATCACCCTGACCACCTTTATAACCATCACGGCAACCTCTACAACCACTAACACTCTGTCCACCATCACCACCACCTGGACTACTACCATCACGGACAATACTATCAGCATCACTAGTATGACCACTGCTGTCACTATTAACACTACGGCCATCATTACCACTACCACCACCACAATGTTTTCATGTGTTTGAGTGCATAAAAGCATTGCACTTTGACACATAAAAGCAAGAACAATACCCTTTGACAATGCTTTTTTTTTTTTACATAGAGTGAGTTTTACATATATAATGGAGTACAAACAATTAAAATATTGATGGGGAAGAAATGATTTCAAAAGTGGATGAGAAATATGTCAAGGTTTGTGCAGGATCTATGGTATGCTCTGTAATACCTGACAATTTGTGCTTAATAGTATTACCCTTTGAGTCTCTGAATCCATTCAGGTGCCAGTTGTGTAAGTTTTCATTAAAAGATTGATCACAATAATACGAATCACACAGAGAGTGGGAAATTCAGGATCCATATTTTCTAGTGCCAGAATCAATACTTTCAGTTCATCCACTTGTGCAGTACAAACCACTAGGGACAGCGTAAACATTTTTTGACGATGGAAGTTTCCATCCAACATGACACCGTGTACCGCGGCGTAAGCCCCTGAGCATTGGTGTTTGATGCCTATAGTGGGCTATGCTGAACCATGTGTGTGTATGGTGTGTTTGTATTGATCAATAAGCAAAATGTTACTGGGCATGGGGTATTCATGTTCAATTTGGAGACATTCTTTTTTTCTTCTACTTACAATACACAGAAGGGCAAACATTATAAACTGAATACAAAGAATTTCTCACAAAATGTGAAAGTGGAGGAGGGTCCAAGGGACAGTTTAAAGACCTGCTACAGCATAAATCCCCTTATCCATATACGTTTTACAACAAATACTGAGGGTCTGACGATCCAAATATACACAACTCTAACACCCTAGACAAATGAAACCTTCAAATTGACTACCGTGAGTGACAAAAGAAAGCTATAATTCCCATCACCCACCAAAGGTGGCTTATCATCATCTGGGAATTCAGGACTGAGCTGAGAGGACCAACCACTCTGATGGTAATGGTGGTCACTCAGTTGTCCCAGTAGTGAAACAAATGGTAGGATGACGGTTGCAGTGCAAAAATTAAACAAAAAGTGCTATTAAAAATGGCTATCCAGATGCTATAAACTTTATTCTGGCGCTATCGTGATGCCATTGATAAAACCTGTGCGTAAACAGTTCAACAAATAACTGTTAGATCGATGGTCTACATGTTTCGGCAATCTGGACTGTGTGTCCAAGCTCTCATCAGGACCCAAATACGCTACTGCAAAAATGTGATAGACAATATAAACACAAAAAGCCTCCCCTTCAAGCTCAGAAGACAGAGCGGGGTACCGACGGACAGAGCGGTGCCTCAATATCCTGAGCAGATGCCAGGCGAGGTGAGGTGCATACCCATAACTATTCGGGTTTCTTACCTGTAACAGTTCCATTGGGACATACAGAACAAACCAGGTTGTATGGTATACTTTACTGGTGGAAATCTTAAATTTTTGTGTTTAAATTTTTAAATTTTTGTGTTTATATTGTCTATCACATTTTTGCAGTAGCGTATTTGGGTCCTGATGAGAGCTTGGACACACAGTCCAGATTGCCGAAACATGTAGACCATCGATCTAACAGTTATTTGTTGAACTGTTTACGCACAGGTTTTATCAATGGCATCACGATAGCGCCAGAATAAAGTTTATAGCATCTGGATAGCCATTTTTAATAGCACTTTTTGTTTAATTTTTGCACTGCAACCGTCACCCTACCATTTGTTTCACTACTGGGACAACTGAGTGACCACCATTACCATCAGAGTGGTTGGTCCTCTCAGCTCAGTCCTGAATTCCCAGATGATGATAAGCCACCTTTGGTGGGTGATGGGAATTATAGCTTTCTTTTGTCACTCACGGTAGTCAATTTGGAGGTTTCATTTGTCTAGGGTGTTAGAGTTGTGTATATTTGGATCGTCAGACCCTCAGTATTTGTTGTAAAACAAACATTATAAACACCATCAATTAAAAAAACAAAAAAAAATTACGTGAAAAAATAATAATACATAAATGATTATCGTAAAAAAATCATAACAACCATTAAAATGACAAAAAAGGCTATCAGGATATAAATGAGAGGGGGAGAAAAAAGACGGGTTCCATTGCATTGAGCAATTCATATATATGGCAGAGACAGTGTACAATACAAAGCTGACTGTGCTAAGACGTTGCTATATATGATGTGATGCGGGGTGTCAGTATGAGACATGGCGAAGAGCAGTGACTACCAACCTATAACTCAATCAACATTCGGGCGACCCGTTTGAGTAGTAGCAGCCTGAGAAGCGAGGAGCGTTCGCTGCAGGTGTGTACGATAAACGCACCATATGTCCCAGGGCCTGGAGGTTGGGGGTTGGAGTGTAGCATATGTCTCGGATTGTAAGCTGCAGTAAGCTAGGCTCCAAAGCCAAGCAGATTTGGTAGGACGTGACCTTGCACCCCCATAGGACAGCGATCTACTGTTTGGTTAATAACGCTATCGCTACAAAGCGCCTGTAGCAGAGTTTGATGCACTTAACCAGTCCTAACAGACCTAGTTTCGGAGAGGGTAAAAGGGGGATATCTATTATTTGTGCAAGTGTTGAAAAAACTTCCTGCCAATATGCCAAATAATTTGGAGAATTTCTTGAGTTTGTAAGGTGGGGTCAAAACATATTCTACGTTAGTATTAATCAGGGAAGTGGCCCATTGTATCCATCTAGGATGTAAGGCTTTTGCGTTAGAACACTGGCCTTTGTAAAAGCCTCTGAAGCTGGGATGGTGGTAACAACAATTAGTTTCCAATGAGTCAGTGGTCTTTCCTTGATGACAGTCTGGCACTTTTTTAGTTTCACATACCTCCTTGTCTGGGCTCTGACCACAACCCCTCTCTCATCATCTGTCTGATGAGTCATGAAAGGAGCGAAAAAGACGAGTATTAGTATATTGATACCTATTAGGCTGTTTAATAATATCACTGTTATGTAAATTGTAATGTTTATCAGAGGACTCCGGTTGCAGAGATCCACCTCATGATTTACTTTTATCTTTATTTTTTTGTTGGTCCCAATGCTTTTTTGAAAACTTTGGTGCTTGTTTGGTACTGTCCTTCTCAGAAGTACCTTTAAGCAGTGGCTTATTTGGTCTGCCCCCCAAATTATCTTGACCTACAGATGTATATATTTTAGTAGCTTGCACCGCTGGTCTACTATTGCAACCTGTGTGAAACACTGGCATATTGCCAATGCTGCTCCTTCCCCTTAAATGTCAACTAAAATTGAAGATAATGTAGCAAAACTGCCAACTAATTTCATCCCCAAATCCAAGGCAGGGGCCGCACCGTATTCATTTTGAATTTGCTTTAGGACTTCCCGTAAAACCGCAATTGATGGTCTACCATGTGTTATGCTACACGCTTCTACTAGAAGCGGCAGCCTATCTAATGAAAAGACTCTGCAGGATACAAATCCTAACAGACAAACTTGCACTAAATACATCAAGACATGATAAAGCCTCAGGCACCTTGCGGGAGCTTCATTGGCTACCAGTAAGGGAGAAAATTGTTTTAAAAAGTATAGTCTATAAATCCATCAATGGACTCAAACCTGTACTATAACAAAGGAAATTCAGCCCTCATAAACCTTCGAGGTGTTTGCTGTCCACAACAGCTAAGCTGGTATGCATGCCAAGATTCAGGAAAGTAAGATTATGTGGAAGTGCCTTTCAGGTTAAGGCAGCTCAGTTATGGAACAATCTGTCTGCCCCTCTTTGAACCAAGGGAAACCTGCTCAGTTTGAGGAAGAACTTAAAAACCTGGCTCTTCTGAAATTAGTTAAATACAGTATACTAAGGCTAGCGGTTGCAAACTTAGGTGGATTTGTTTGTGTTCAAGCTGTATGATAGTGCCTTGATACCTATAAGGTGAATGTTGCACTTTACAAATGTATGTTAATAATATTATAATAATAATGGTATATATTGCAACAAAAACTGTACCCAAAGTGGCACACAGTCGTAAATGGTGGGAACCATTCCAAGTGGCAAGCCCATTGAGAGAATTCTATGTTTATTATGGGGTCCCGTGTGAGTTAACACTGCTTCAAGCTGTTTTTTTTTTGTGTAATCCAGAATGGAATTTCCTCCCGTCTAGTGGGCACCTTTCCCATAATAGCATTTAATAGTTACAAGACTAATTACAGGCAGAGCTAAATGTCGCTGGACGACTTAAACAGCCCTTGCTAGAACAGTTGTTATCGTACGCATAAAATAGTGCATTAAGTGTCTATATAGTCTAACCAGACCATTATAGAGAGTACGCAGATCACCTAAATTAAGCGGTCCTAAATTCGGATAAGATGTATAGCCAGCTAGTGCTGGCCATGTAGCCTAGTCATTACTGAGGTGACCCAGTCGTAAGTTGTTTAATGTATGTGGTAGGGCACCTTCTAACCAGTTTTGATGTTCGTGATATGTTAATGGTATTTCTAAATAATTATAGGGTTTATTTATTTATTTACTTTATTTATTTGAAATGTTTTATATAGCGCTGGCTAGACCCGGAGGTATCAGAGTGCTTTAAATGAGATAGGGCATTGTTTCAGTACATTGTTACATAGTTATATCAGTTATAGTTCCAGTTAGGGTTACCAGTACATGCTTAGGAAAAAACGTGAACTTACACAAAAATATAAGATATTAGCGCATAGTATATCCAAGATACACGTCATTTGGGGAGTGGAAGATAGTGGGGCGGAAAGGTAAACAGGGGAGGGGAGAGCAGACAGAGTCAGATAGACCTGAGGAGGGAAATTACTCTAGGGGGAATAAAGTAGTCAAAGCAGTCAAAGAGAGAGACAGATAAAACCGTGAAGAACCGTGAAAAACAATGTCTGATGTCTGGCTGGGTAGGTGACGGCTGAGGGGGTGTCCCAGAGCCAGACTCCTCTACAGTTGCATAGGACAGCTACACCGGGCATCGGCAAAGGGTACTCGGGCTCCGCGGTAAGTGCAGATAGTTATAGTTTCAGCCCGTGGGGCATCGTCATAGTTCCAAAGAAGGCATCAGTCCCAGTGTTGCTGGGAGGCGCCGTCCGCCTAGTCTTCCAGCTTGGCTCCTGGTCAGAGGGCATAGGGAGTGATCACTGGCGACGTCAAAGGGAAAAGGTTCCCTAGCGGTGAAAGTAGTGGAAACGTCTTGCTCAGAGGGGTGTTTTGTATGTAGCGGGACGGTGCCTAGCCGCGGCCAATGACTACGATTCAGGTGCAGCTACAGGGCATTTAGGACACCGGAGTTTGATGGGACGCTGGGTTAGCTTCATTGGATCCCACTAACATAATGCATTGAATGCTGTAGGAAAGACTGCCGTATGTAAAGTGTGGTCTTAACATATGTATGGCGCCATCTTGACTGCCGAGCACTAGTATTATTAGTATTACTCACTTGGGTGTTGTGTTCGGGCCGGGTTAGCATACCTATTAATCTCCTTGGTTGTGCGTGAAGAAAGCTGCCCCCGTCACTGCTGCTTCACCCTTTCCCCAGCACCTGTGGCTTACTAGAAAAGCAGCTAGTTTAGGTTTCTGCCATTTTGAGGCCAGGCAGGCCACGTGGTAGCTTCCCTGAGAATCTCGACCTGGCGCGAGGGGTGCTTGCTGGTCTCCTGTGAATAGCCTGCAGACAGCCCCCTCCCCTGTTGCTACCGCTACAACCCTGTCCTCCGCCTCTGTAGCTCTCGTGGTTAAGGCTGCTTAATAAGAAATATCCGGCCGCCATTTTAGGGTCAGGCAGGCCGTGTAGTTGATCCCCGGTGAGTCTCTGATGGGCGCGGGGGGAGTCCTGCTGGACTCCTGGAAAAAGTTTGATGAGGGCTGCTCCCGTTGCTGTTGCAGTGCCCCTACCCCCGCTTCGGTAACTCGCGTGTCTCTCAATTAGGCTACGCCGGCTGCCATTTAGGGATCAGGCAGACTGCGTGACAGTGTCCCGGTGAGTGTTCGCTTAGCGAGGGGGAGGGGGCGGCACTCCTCCGTTCCCTCTCGGTGCATGGGCTGGCCGATGCCTGTCCTTTGATTGCTTCACCCCGCGTTAGCGACGCGCAGCTCTGTCCCGCCATTTCTGTGTCTCCCCTGCAGCTCACCTGGAAGCAAGCACCGGTCTACGGAATCCCCCGCCAGGAAAGTTTTGCCGCTGGGGGCCAATGCTGTGCTGACAGGCACTGCCCTGCGCCGGGCTGCCGTATCCCAGTGCTCGTCAGTGCCGGTCCCTCAGCCAGCTTCAATGTCATCACCGCCAGGTCCTTCCACATGGCACCGTCTCCTGATATTAATTCTCCCCCCAAGTTGAGCCGGGGGGAGCTACGGGTTTTCTTTATTCAGCGCTATGCCGGCCCTCGGTACATTTGGGCTAGATTGCCTACTTACTCCGAGTAATCTCTCGGTGGCAGAGGAGCCGAGACGTACTACGTCCTCTCCGCCATCTTAATGGCACTGATCAAGGGTTTGTATTGACCTGGTATGGGAGCTTCATCACAATAGTGAAATGTTTGTGTATTAACACTTAAGGTAACATCTCCAGCCCCATTTTGTAACCCATGTAATGTTAAATGTGCTGTAGCAGCAGGTCTGCCAGTCGCAGGAATATTCATTTGGTTCGCCATTGTAAGTAATGGTATTCAGAGAGGCAATAAAAATACTGGGGTGTCCTTCTAAATATTCAAGACTGAACAACCTACAGACAAAATTAGATGCTTCATAATTATGGTGAGGAGGATTTGTCCCCAACACCACAGGTGTCTCCTTCTAGTTTGCTTGGGTTGTGCAAGTATTTTTTAGTCATTATAAGCTTTATTTTAGACTAGTTTTTCTGTAGAGCAGTCTTTTCACGGCCAAAGGAAGGGTGTGGTGAAGCACTCGTAGACCCACTTTGGTTCTCCTCTTAGTTTTACATTTTAGCAGGCTTTGTCGTAATACTGTTACCTTTTACATATTTTATTTCTGCAATATGATTCTGAGTAACGCTGTACATGCTGCTTGTGTTTAGACAGCCTTTCCTGCGACACAATCAGTATACTTCATTCAAGGCTAGGAACATAGAATGAGATGGTTGTGTGATAAAACAACGCATGCCTCAACAATGCATGCCTGAAACAGGCGGTCTTAACCATGACCAGGTATTTACCTTGCATGCCTTTACCATGCATGTCTTTACAACGCAATTTCGTGGTAAAGACATGATTGGTAGAGGGACATGCGTGGTAAAGATCACACTCCTGCCCCTCTGTCCCGAGCCCTACAAATTTAGCCCTCCTGCAGTCTAATCTACCCACCTCACCCCTATAAACTACCCCGACCCTCTAACCGGATCCTTAAAACATGGCCCCCTAGCCCCAAAAAACTACTCTTGACCCAAGCTCCCCTCCCAGAACCCTAAATCCAGCCCCCACCTCCTAAAGCCTCCCCGCACCCTCCCCCACCCCAGGTCAACTGCCATCTCGGCCTGAAAGCTGCCCCTTTACTATACCCTGCCCTGAGCACTAAAACTCTCGACCCCCCAACACTGAGAACCACCCCAACATCCAACCCATACAAACTACCCCCCAAAACCCCACTTAACTAGGCCGCCCATATGCCTTAACCACGCATATGTGTGGTTAAGGCATATGCTTGGCTAAGGCAAGTGTGGTTAAGCTTACGATGTCTGAACACACGTGGCTGAGACCGCGGTGTTACGACCGTTTGCTGAATGAGATATCTTAGTACATGTGTTGCTCACTCTGAGACAGCTTCTAACCTCTAGAAACATCATTGCATCAGAGCTGTACCTCTACCACAGTGGTTATATTATATAAACTGGGCACTGTCCCTTAGTGGGTCAGGGAGGACACTCCAGCCATAATGGTCCTGGAACAAATGTGTTCGACATGCAGCTCTGCCAATGCTGATCCTGCAGAGAGGGATTGTGAGGGGGTGCCGAGCGGGTCCCGTACCTGGCCCATAGATCATAACGGAGAACGCTTACCTGTAGGAGCAAAGACCCGGACTCCTACTTCACGCATGACGCCCTTCAGGAGGATAAACACACCCCTCCGTATTCTGCCCATACAGGATCTGATTCCTCGGGACGTCACAGAGGAAGGAGGAGGGAGTAACCCCGGAAGTGGTTTCGTGGCTGAGGAGAAAATGAGCCAATCAACTCAAGGCGGGCGCGAAGACGCTGGAGAGAGCAGGAAGTGGTCGAACGAAGAGACGGTGAAGCAGAAGGACGAAGAATCGAGAGAAGACGAGGAAACAAGAGAAAATGAGGAGGAGAATGAAGAAGACGATGAGAGGTGGTGTGAAGACTGGTGGTCCCCACAGGAGGAGGCTGGAGAGCAGCCGCAACTCAGGAGAGTTGCAGCAGAGCCGGTGAGTGACCCAGGGCAGGGGAGGTGGGAGAGGGGTGAATAGGGAGGGGGGAGGAAAGGCTGAGAGCAAAAGTGCGGGCACGATTGTGTTTTATCTAATTCACTATCCCAAGTGAAATTGACTTCAATTGTTGATTCTAGGCTTGATATGTAAATAATAATAAGCACATTTGTAAAGCGCCTGGTTACACTCGGCCAGTGTGTCCCCGCGCTGCGGTGCAAAAAAACTGCCTCGGAACTACACCCTATTCTACCCAGGCGTGTCTATCCAGGGGCTAAAAATTACGTTTTCAGATTTTTCCGGAAGGTACCCTTCGAGCCCTCCAACCGGAGGCTCATGGGGAGCTTGTTCCATTGCTGTGCCGCCAAAAAGTGGAAGGAGCGACCGCCCATCCTAGCTCTCTTAATGGCAGGGACACACACCTGGCCCATCCCCCATGATCTTAGTTGGCGTGTTGGGGAGTAGAGAATAAGTAAATCAAACAGGTTGGATGGGCCCGTCCCCTGAATGATACGGTGGCATACGCACAGTGCCTTGAACAGGACTCTCCCTAATCGGCAGCCAGTGGAGGGAAACCAACGCCCTCCTCGGAAGCATAAGAACCAGCCGAGCAGCTGCGTTCTGTATGACTTGGAGTCTATGCATGCATTTAGCCGTGGTACCCAGATACAGTATATTGCTATAATCAAGGCGCGATGTCACCAGGTCATGCACCATGGTCTTCCTGGCTGCAGTAGGCAGCATGTCCAGAGTTTTCCGAAAGCCCCTCAAGACTCCGAAACAGGCCCCTGCTACCCGCCTGGTATGGTACTCAAAGGAGAGCTTAGTATCCAACCAAACCCCCAGGTTCTTAGCCTGAGCGCAGGGCGTGGGTCCCAGACTCTGGGGCCACCATGCCGATGACCACACCGACGGGTCCTTTCCCACCACAAGCACCTCGGTCTTATTGCCATTCAACTTCAGGCAATTATTAGCCATCCATGATGCAAGATCTTGCATGCATGCCACGAAGTTGGAGGCTGCTGTATCCTGTGCTTGTGTCAGGGAAACCACCAGTTGAGTGTCATCGGCATAGGGCACAACCCTGATCCCAAACCCGTCTGCAATCTCCGCTAACGGCGTGACAGAGATTGAACAGGGTCGGGCTCAGGGTCGATCCCTGCGGCACCCCTTGTTTCAGTTTGATGACTTTGGAATAATGAGAACCCTGCCTCACCTGAAAACTGTGCTCAGACAAGAAGGATTTCATCCAGCCCAATGCACTGCCAGAAACACCTCCTTTCCTCAGACACTGCAACAAGGTATGATGGGCAACAGTGTCAAAGGCGGCTCTTAAATCCAGCAGCATTAAGGCCGCCGTCTGTCCCTCGTCCACATATTTCCTAATGGTTTCAATGGCGAGTAGCAGGGCTGATTCCGTCGAGTGGGGGGCTCGAAAACCCGACTGAGTGGGATGCAGGAGATTCTATTTCTCAATATGCCCAGTAAGTTGCGTGTGTACCACTTTCTCCGCAACCTTTGCGAAGTAAGGAGATTGGAAGCAGATTCTCCAGTTGATCTGGGCTGATGTGCAGCTTCTTGGGTAGCGGAAGGACCACTGCTTCCTTCCATCTAGCTGGCACTATTCCTGTCCTAAAAGATAACTCCAAGAGGTGTCTAATACATGGCTCAAGAGTTGCGATGCTCCCTCCCAGCACTTTAGGGGAAGCAGGATCTCTTGGAGAGCCCGACTTGACACTAATACAGATTTTAGTTAACAGCTCTGAAGGGGGAACGGTAAATCTATCAATGCATTCTATCTTTAGAACGTTCCCTGCTTCCCCCGCGGTCTCATGGCCTACTCGAGCAGAGTACGGGAAGGTGGAGTAAATTTTCTATACCTTATCTGCAAAGAAATCCGCCACACGATTGCACGACTCCTGCCAAGTTTTCCGCCGCCCCAATTCTCTCCTGGTAGTAGGCTGCCTATGCCCTTCTAATGAGCCCATGATAGCTCTTCAGAGTGGCTTTATATTCCCTCCTAATCTGGTCTGAGAAATCTTTCATCCACCATCTTTCTAGGCGTTTACAGTCTGCTTTAGCAGTTCTCAAGGCGGTGTTATACCAGGGAGCAGATTTTTGTACTCTTCCCAGCATTTTTTGTGACCAGAGAGCGGTGCTGTCCAGTGCCTCCAAAATGCGGCCATCCAAATTTTTGCATGCGCTTTCGACATCTAAGCCCCCCGGCAACCCACCCTGCGAGAGAGAGCTGTTAAACTTATCTTGAGAAAAGCCAGCCCAGTTCTGGCATGCTATTTCCCTCTTGGATTTCTCCTGTGCCTTTAACCCCGGCAACATCATCGCAAAAGGAACCAGGAGAGGTAGGTTCACCACTATGGCCTCCCAGTTAGCAAAAATGGGGTCGAGCAAATGGCTCAGTTGATGGGTGAGGGAATCAGATTTTAGCATACGTTGTAAGGTCGCCATTTCCTGACATAACTCCCCCGCCCCCATATTCTTTGCATCATCAAAATGCATATTAAAGTCGCCAAGCACTAACGGTTTTTAATATCGCAGTGCTAGTTGAGTGAGACATTCTATCGGGCATGGGGAGAAGCGGGTGGGGGGTCCATGAGGTCTGTAAACCAGAAGCCCTTTCAATATGTAATTCATGGCCACCCTGATAGTAGAGACCAGCCTCGCTATCTGCAATAGCAATCGGCTCTAGGGAGCATTGGATGGTGTGCTTAAATATAATCGTCACCCCACCCCCTCTGCCGGAGCTCCTATCAGTCATGGTGATTGCGTAACCGATGGGTAGTGCCTCTAGGATCTCTAACGCAGAATCCTCATCCAGCCAAGTCTCAGAGAGTAACATCACATCTACCTGACCATCTAAAAGCTGGTCATGAATCTCCATTCTGTGCTTCCTAAGTGATCTACAATTCAGAAGGCAGCAATTCAAAAGTGAGCACGCCTCCTTCGCCTCCCTTCCAGCGCTAGACGTAAACCTGCAGTGCCTGCAGTCCCAGCTCTTACTTCCTCCTTCAATGCTGTGCCTCCACAAGTCCGCCATTGCGGGGCAGAGAGCATGCAGTTCTTGGGAGCTGTACTGTAGCCCTACTCCAAAACCACCAGGCGTTCTGGCCCCGGGCCCCGACCGGCCGCGGATGGGCGCAGACGGGCTTGCCTTTGGCGCGGCCGCTGAGGCATGTGGCTTTTATTCCTGCAAGCTCCCCGCAACTAGACCGCTAACCGGTCAAAGCGGAGGTGCCTGGCTCTCCCTTCCCCGCCCTCCGAGCAATGGTACTGCTTACCGAGTCGGACCGAGGCGGGAAGGAGTGAACACTGAGCCCAGGCTTCCGGGGAAGGTAAGACTGAAAAATGCCCCCAACACTCCCCCTCCAAGGAAATGTATGCACTAATTAAAAAAGAACCTTAATGCCAGCAAAGTTTAAAAATATTAAAAGAAATTGCCCGCACCCTGCGTCCCGCCGAGCAGTTAAGGGACACTGCCACTGCCCCGCTCACCGCACCGCGGCCACGAGCCCTGCGCCCTTTATTCCTGCAAGCTCCCCGCAACTAGACCGCTAACCGGTCAAAGTTGAAGTGCCTGGCTCTCCCTTCCCCGCCCTCCGCGCAATGGTACTAGTTACCGAGTCGGACCGAGGCGGGAAGGAGTGAAGACTGAGCCCAGGCTTCCGGGGAAGGTAAGACTGAAAAATGCCCTCAACAGTCCCCCTCCAACGAAATGTATGCACTAATTAAAAAAGAACCTTAATGCCAGCAAAGTTTAAAAATATTACAAGAAATTGCCCGCAGCCTGCGTAGTGCCAAGCAGTTAAGGGACACTGCCACTGCCCCACTCACCGCCCTGTAGTGTGATATACGGTACCCGTAGTGCACATTTCCCACCCTTTTCCTTAGACACATAATTCCCCTACCCTCACGAGTGACCCTGGTCTGCCATAGAACCGCATTTAATCACCAACCGGGTGTGGTGATGGGAATGACATAGTATACGGGCATACTAGACAACAAGAGAACTGATGGTTCCTTTTTCTCTTACTTACTCCCATGAGCCTCCGTGGGAGACACCCGTACCGAGGAGAAGACCAGACAGACGATGGAACTACCGAAGACGACGTTCCGCCTGAAAGAGACACAAAACCCAAGGACACCGAGGAATCACCAATCCTCTCTAATTCTATATCTGAATCTGTGAATAAAAGCCTCCGACTGACACACTACATACAGCCTCCTCATCTGTTTATCCAGCCCGCACTCCCACAGATTGCTAATCCAACTCTAGACAGAGTCATCCAGGTATGGGGTCTCAGGCTATCCTAAGAAATCGGGAAGAGGGTACACCTGTTATGCTCTCAGAATAGGGGTAGAACGAGGTAGGGATATATGGAAATCTAACTGCCATCGTTGGACTGTTCATTCTTTTCACAATATTCATAATGATGGTTACTTTGCTTTGTTGTATCAGCCTAATAATCGCAGCTTATTCCTTCTATGCAAGATTAAGATTGTTTCAATAAATGTATTGAAAATGTACTTCGTATTTTTCCTGTGTTTTGCCAAGGGCATGCATGAGTAAACAAGAAAAGTGATAAGCTCTTTTTTCAGAATTACCTTAGGGATCAGAGGGTAATGTTCGCAGTTGCTGGAATCATCTGTTAGCCTGGTTGGTTTAGGGGTATTGGCGAGGCACTGTCAGCTAGCTAGGAATTGAGCCAGCTCTGTCTGATGATGTAGATGGAATCTTAATTTCACTTGCATCCTTGTTCCTTAATGCTTACACGTATTTCATGAAAATGCAAATGCTATTTCGTTTTTGTATGTCTGAAGACCACAAAAGCCTTAGTATCACTTCACACACACACACTTTTATAAGTGTTCTTGTTTCGTTATTCTGTTTTGTACACTGCACTTTTCTGCTGAAACATTCTACCAAAGTGTAACCTGCTTCTGAACTTGGCACATCGAAGAAAGGATTTTTAGAAAGCTGTACAGCTAATTCTTGCTATATATGTAGCGAAGTATTCCTCGTATTCCTATCAGGAAAAGAGCTTGCCACCTGCCTATCCGTAGGTTTTCTTTACCACATGAACCATTCACTTATATTGAAAGTATATAACTGTAGCACCAAAATGTACATGCCACAAATGATCAAGGAAGAATTTCTGGTCTGTTTAATTTCAACACTTGCTGGCTATTTTTGCATTAAACATGTTTAACTTCTATGAGCCATCAAGTGTTGCGTTTTCTTTTACAGAACCTGGAGCCTTTTGTATTGGCAATCATCGTTGCCACGTGACCAGGTAAGCACCGGATCAGTCTCCACACAATAGGGTGGAGCCTGGCCAATCTCTGGAGCGCATGATTCAGCCGGACAGCTTAGGAACAATGAACTAATTTTAGGCAAGCAAAACTGCAGCTACAGTATTTTGCTTGCATTGCATGTATTGCCCTGCACTGTTTGTAATGAGTTCACAGCTCACAAAAACATGTCGATTGGGAGGCATATGACGGAATAATAGGCATGTCGGGTTGAGAGGATGCCAGAAACAAAGACTAAGTGTGTGCAAATCCATGGTTTAGAGCAAGCGACCACTAGAAATACCCAGCACGCAAAGCGCAGACCCTTGAAGGGTGAATGTGGGAGGGAAAGAGGACCTTCAAACCAGCCTCACTGGCTCCTTCACAAGTTCCTCCGGGCGAACTGTGTAGTGGGGATCAAGAAATCTACTCTTAGCTAGCCCCTACCGAAAGGGACTTCTGCCCGCACCATGTATATCAGTACAGTAAAGTCATGTGCAAGTATATGGAACAGTGGGTTGGACTCACTAACGAGGATGGGAGGAAGTCCTATTCTGAACACGTTATCTTTGATATGGGGAGATTAGGATCTAAAAGTTATAAGATCCTTAAAACAAGACAGACATTGAACATTGGGCACTCTTCGGGTCTGTCGTTAGCCAAACCCTTTTGGTTTTACTAAAATATTGAAAATATACTTACATATACGGGCTTTGTCAATGCTTGTTTTAGAATGGTATGAGGAAACCCATAAATATAAACATGAATCCCAAATTTATGGTATGAACATTACCCATAAGAAACTGTAATAACAAATAAGCCACTCAAGGGACAGAGTTAGAGCACACTGGGAACCTGAAGGCAGTCCAAGAACACCTGAAGGCGAACTGTTGAAACCAAATGAAGGCCTTGAACCACAACTGGGGCACAGCACAGAAAACATGCCCAAGACAGCCAGAAGGAGAGGTCCTTCACTGCTGCCCTACATGCCAGTGGGCATCACAGGCAGTAAGTAGGTACAGATTTGTGCAAGATCTACACACCATTTATAATGTGGTTATCCCTAGCTTCACTGTATGCCCCTAACCCCAACACCATTTTTAGGTCAGGCGATCTGCTGTATGTGCTTTGTGGGGTCTGACTCCTTCCACGCTTTTGGATTGGCTATTGTGTGTGTCCTTTAAAAACCATTGCCTGCAAATGTCTAATGATGGGTGTATGTCCCACCTTTTTTCAAAAGTTAACTCCCATGGAGTATTGCTGCAGGAGTGAGCTGCAGCGCGCAGGGCCGGCGGCAGCTGCTGCTGCTACAGTGGGACATAGGCTTTGCTCCGACAGCTCGTCAATCTATGCTTAGGTATTTGGCGTGAACAATGTGTTCAAGCCGCCCAGGCTGGATTGTCTTGATGACTTTTTTCCGTTTTACCAGCATGCTTTTTTCTCCATTTCAGTTTGCACGCTTTTCTCTTCTCCGTGCGGGCTCTGGCAGCTGTTTCTCTGTAGCGGAAAGCAGAGCTGGTCGCAATCTTGTGCGAGGCTGTGACGTTACGCCCTAAAAGAGCGAGGAGGGTGATTGCCGCCGGTGGGGGACTAGGTATAGTGACACCGGAGACTCCAGCTGCAGGCCGCAGCCTCACCAGAGGATGGTAGATAGCAGGGGAGCAGGGAGGGGCCACGAGCACGCTGTGGAAGGGGCAGGTTTGACGGGCATCAGGGAGGGGCATCCAAGATGGACAGTCCTTTAATATTTCTTAAAAGCAAAATCACCAGAAAACCAGCTGACAAGTGTTTCGTCGCATGTGGAAAATTGTTCCACGACTTCCTCAGGGCTGTATATAGAAGTTGAATGCCTTGATCGTAGCTCAGCCGGTGATAATTCCAAGCCGGCAGGGCATAGAGCAATTAAGTTGACTCGGGTTGTTTTAAAGTTATTAGACGTGCGGTAAAAATGAACATCCGGCACGTAATGGATCAATTCTCGATCCGTTGCCTATGGTAATTAGGTCATCAATATGTAATAGTCAATGTGGACGAACAGGGTAAAAGTAGCCTGTGTTGCGGGGCGCCGTAAGGGAGTTTCTGCTTGCGGAGCGGATAATTCCAAGGACGCGGGTGATCTTGGGGCGAGTATGCCAAGGAACCCTCACGACGGATCACTGTGTTCCGGGTTATGGAAGTCACGGAACAACTTTCCACACGCGACGAAACACGTGTTGGCTGGTTTTCTGGTCATTGGCTTTTAAGAAAAATTTAAGGACTGAACATTGCTCAACATATCCGAAGATATTTCTCTCCTTTGATGGCTATTATACTGTAGTGCTTGCATTTATTTTACATACTGTTTAACCTATTATGTGTGCCTAGGACATTGTTTCATGTTGTACTGTGAGGTTGTTACTCACACTGATTTGGGGGGTTATAGGGCTTATCCCCTCTCCTAGTTGCACCATACTGACTTTGTATCCCTTCAGACTTGTGCGTCTATTAAGCAGAGCGCCTAGTAAATTTCCCTGACCACTAAAAACCCTTCTCTAGAGTTTTTCACCTTGGCTTGTACGTTCACTCCTTTCCAGTTCTCCAGGCAGACGTAATCCTTGGTTGCTTGTTTGTGCTGGTAGTGTATTTGTGTGTGTATGTAACTTAAGAGTGAAACACATCTGAACCCTTGTATACAGTGCTGACCAGTACAGGGTGTGCCCAAAGAGTGTCGGAGCAGGTTCCTCTTGCCTTACTCTCTCAGACAGACTTTTTCTCTCACTTTGGTCCAGTTGGTTACTTGCTGGTCCTTGTGGGTTTCTGTGGGGAATGTCGATGTCTACAATTTCTCTGAAGGAGCATAGGGTCCGCAACAACCCCATGGTGTGGGAGGGAGAAACATGCCCCTGCAGAGCTTCAAAGCGCAGCTTCGCCAAGCCCGTTGAAGAGTTTGAGAACCGTGCAAGAGGCAACCCTGTAAAAAATTCAAACCTGGCGTCCATAATGACAGCTTCGTTAGCAGCAATACGAGCTGAGGCTCCGTTAACCTGAGGTGGGCAATCTATTTTTTAGGTCGAGCATTCGAGACCTCTTGCATATACTTTAGTATATACTTATTATATACTTGTATATGTATGTACTATGTGGGCCCTGGAGATCAGCCCTAGGACTTATCTGCTTCCGCTTGGGGACTTTTTTTTCGTTCAACTGCCTCTATTTAACTGTCTTGATAGAAAACGACTAGCAGAGGTCAGTAAAATACCAGAATTGCTTTCTGCTGAGAGACTTTCTTTTTTTTCTTTTTCTGGCAACTGCCTCTCTATTTAACTTTGATAGAAAACGACCAGCAGAGGTCAGTAAAATACCAGAATCATTTTAGCATTCTCTAGATTCCAGTCCATAGAAATTGTCTTCCACGAGTACCCGTGGACAATACTTTTTTTTAAATCTTCCATTTTCAGTGATATGACCACCGAAGGCCCTGATTTTATATTAAAACAGAGCTTTGGACTATACCATTTTCTGCTGAAAGACACTATTTCTCTCCATGTGTTCCCATACCTGGTGTGTCAAGCAGTTTGGTGCTTACTTTCCCTCCATGTTAAAGAACAGTAGATGTTTCAGCACCCAGGCTAATGTGCTGAATAGCTAAATACATATAAGGTCCCAAAGGCGAGACCGATAGCATTGCAAAAGCTTGTTTATGGAAAGTTGTTGCTTCGACGCACCGCGCGTTCGGTGTAACTCGCGATTATGCTGTCACATTATTTTATCATTCCTTTTCACGCACTTGGTGTATTATAATGCACTTGTAACACCATAAATCCATAAGAGTATGTCGTTGTAACTTAAACCCTTTATTTCCTGTCATACTGGGAGATGGTAATTGAGCTGACAGTCAGTCCCATCTCCCCACCCTCCCCTACTTCATGACTAGGTCGAGGCTTTAAACAAAACAAAAAAAACGCAGAGCTTAAATCCCCCGCTGGCCAAAAGAGGACACCAACCTCTTCATCTCCATTCAGACAATTAGCTTCTGAATTGAGGGCGGGTCTTAAACAAACACATACTTAGCCCCCAAGAATGGAGAAGTGTCTGGCTCAGGACCTGTGCAGTGTTCTGTGCACACTTTGGATAAGTGTCTGGCTCAGGACTTGTGCAGTGTTCTGTGCATACTTTGGAGAAGTGTCTGGCTCAGGACCTGTGCAGTGTTCTGTGCATACTTTGGAGAAGTGTCTGGCTCTGGACCTGTGCAGACAAGGGGTTAACCTTTTTCTGTGTTTCATTTTAAGTTGCCTGCACAGTATCTTTCCATCCCTTTTAAAATCTGTCCTGTGGCATCCCTCTCTTGGGTGGTAGCAGCCAGTACCACCTCATCAGGTTCTAATGCTTCCATCGGATTTACCACCCAAATTGTAGGATTTCAGTGTGAGTTGTCGTGTCTAACCATCCAAGGTTCCTTAAATCTTTTCCTCCTGCCTCTGCTGCATATTCTCTTCTCCTTCCAGTCTTCATAAAGGCCGTCCGTGCACTGACACAACACCGGTCAGTCCTGTGACCCTCTGTGTCATAACGTACGAGTTACTTACCTTTGGTAATGGTGTATCTGGTAGAGACGATTCTAGCCGCAGATTCCTTCACGTAGACTTACCCCCAGGCGTGAGACTGGATCTGGAAACTTTTTGCCACAGCATCCCTGCGTGCCAGGGGGCAGGGCGACACCACGCGACTCTGCCCAGGCGTCGTCCACGCACGTGACGTCATCGAGGTCACATAAGCCCCACCCCGGCACGCCCACGTCAGTTTTCTTCAGAGAACTTTTCCGCAACGCGGAGCCACCAGGCAAACTGTGAGAGCAGGGGAACAGTGTGAGAAAGAGTAGAAACAAAGAATGGAGACAAGCGACACCATAAGGAGTGGTGCAACACTGCAGCCTCCAAAGGCAGGGGCGTAATAAAGAACAGAGCAGAGCCCCGAGCAGCCACCCTGTCAGCATGTAAACCGCCTTCCCCCCTCCCTCGGAGACAGGGAACATATGTAAAGGCAGGACACCTGTAGCAGGCCTACAACCCCCACCCGGAAATAGGGAAGGGGAGCCAGCCCCAGAAAAAGACAGGACAACAACCATCCAAGCCACCCCGGCACAGAGGGCAACCATCCTCCAAGGAAAAAGGGCAGGGCATGGCCAGGTGACTCCTAGGCAGAGGGGCAGGGACCCCCAGCAGCAAGAGGAAGGGAGGGAGGGCAGAGATTGAAGGTAAACCACCCCCCAAGCCTGGAGCAGCCCGAGTAGCGGGGCACAGGAGCACCATAACCCCATCTTCCAGAGAACCAAGGGGAGGAAGGAACAGCAACAAGACAGAGCAACCCACTAAGAGCAAAGGAATGCCCTCACAAGAGACACAGACCCCCACACCAGGAGGCGAGTGCCGAGACCAACCAACGGGTCCTCGCAGAACGGGGTGGAAGGGCGAGCCGTGAAGGAATCTACGGCTAGAATCGTCTCTACCAGATACACCGTTACCGAAGGTAAGTAATTCGTACATCTGATAGAGACTACTAGCCGCAGATTCCTTCTCGTAGAATAGATACCCTAGCAATACCCACGGGGAAGGAGGGTCTGCGAAAGGACCCCCCAGCCATAACAGGAAAGAGGGTCACACAGGGGACCATACCTGTGGACCGGGCAATAACCCGGCCCCTCCCAGGCAGGAGGAGTCCCCCACAAGCAGAACAGCACCGACCCCAGAGGGATGGGGGAAGAAGAAAAAAGGGGGGGGGCTGCACACTCAAGATAGAGGAACCAGGGGCCAGGCAAGAGAAGCCGAAGTACCCCACACCCCTTCAAGGCAATAAGCTTCCCTCCAAAGCCAGGTGGAGAGCCCGAAGGGCCCAAGGGAACAAGGGAAAAGAAGTCTAAGCCACACCAGGTGGAAGGCAACAGGTCAACCAGAGCGGCGCTAACAGACAATTCGCCAGAACAGAAAAAACAGCCCAGGGCCCCAGAAAGACCGAGTGGGCAACACTTGACAAGGGAGGGCACAGAATTATCCCAAGCAGGGAGAAGAGGAAAGGGCCGGACACACCCCCACGAGGGGCCACACACACGCCCTCAAGAAGCAAAGCAACATACAGAAACGCCACAGAGAACAGACACCAAAGGGCCACCAGAACTCCCCAGCAAAGCGCAAGCTGTATAACAGCTACCACTACTCCACTTAGGGTACTTTAAGTCCCAAGACATGGGAACCCACTTTGGAAGAACTTCCGCAACAGAGGAAAAACAAAAGAGCCACAGGGAAAACACCCCGCGAAAGGCCTGACAATCAGCCCAAAGAGAAACAGAAGGCCTAATCTCTGGGCCAAGTCTGAGTAACAGTTCTAGCAAAAAACACACACACAGCGAACAAGGGCTGTCCAGCAGCCAACATTGCCAAAGTCCCCACAAAGAGGACCCAATGGCCAGAAAACACACTCCACCGCAAGAGCGACCTTCCCAAGAAGGATCAGAACCAGCTCAACTCCTTAATCACTGAGGAGGAGGAGTATAAGGGGGAGGAGGACGGACCCCCGCCAGGGACCTGTGGATGGCGGAGTCAGCTGGGGCATGGAACAACAGGCTACCATCAAACAGGAGATTAATGAGCCGCTCCCGAATATTTTCGGGGAAGACGCCGTTGCGAAGTCAAGCATGGCGACGGAGAGCGACTAAGGAAGCCATGTCCAGAGCGGAGTGAAGGATAAACGACGCTAGCTCCCAGCCATCCAACGCATGACGCCATCCACCTGAACAGTCTCCTGAGAAGCTGCGGACCCCAAAGACTCAACCGAGTCCCACAGACAAGAGGAGGCCTTAGCCAGGACACACAAGGTGTTCAGGGCCCGCAGGGCCGCGCTGGTCGAGGCAAACATGTTGCGCCCCCAAGAGTCCAGCCAGCGGGCCTCCAAGGAGGGCGGAGTCAACAGCGGCAGGAGGGAAAGGCAGTCCGCAAAAGAGGACTGGCGGCAGAGGGGTGGAGGGAAAGACACGCTGGGTCATGCGGCGCCGGAAGGTGCCGGTGTAGAAGGTGCTGAGGCACCGGATCCCCTGAGGCAGGATGCCCCCAATCCCCCGTCAGGGACGAAAGGAGTGAACCCTGAAAGGGAAGCAAGATCTCCCTCCCACCAGAGCCCTGGTGGAGAACCTCCAAGGGATGAGCCTTCGGAAAATGAGCAATCGGGTCACTCATGAGCAGAATATCCACAGCCGTGGACACCGCGTGAGCAAAGGCTGCACCCACCTCTGTAGGGCCCGCGGCGGAGAAAGCAGCTCCTCCGTGGGCGACAGCTGCAGACTAAGGCGGCAGTCCCCCAAGCCAAGCGGAACAGGCAGGGGCCAGACCTGGAAGGTAGGAGGAGCCGAGGATCAGGGGACCTGCCGCTCCTCCGGAGAACACCGCGGCCTCAGAAACGACGGGGAGCCACCCTTCAACAATGCAGGTGAAAAAGACACCACTCGGCGGCCAGTCTCCGGGGAGGACGACACTAATATGCAGGCAGCCTCTGGAGAAGAGGGAGCATCCGAAGGCGAATCCGCAACTCGACGCCTGTCAGGAGCAGTAGAGACCGCCGCCTGAGGCAGAGCGGTAATGCCAGCCTGCGCCGAAGGAGACATTGGATAGGGCTCCTCGAAGTCACACTGCGCCGGGGACCGGAGCGGGGCGGGAGTCGCAGTGGACGGCATTGGAATGGCGCCGACTCGACCTCCGCCGAGGCAGCCGCCTGCGTGAAGGGACGAGAAGGACCAGGGGAGAGACACGAAGCCCTCTGCCAGCCTCGGCCCATTATACGACAGAGGTGGTCCGGCGAGCCATGCGGCGCCGCCAGGGCCGACCCAACCTCCGACGAGGCAGCTGCCTGCGTGGAGGGAAGAGAAAGTCCCGGAGGAGAGCGAGGGATTCGCGCCCAGCCTCGACCCGGAGTGGGACGAGGAGAGTCCAACGACCCCTGTGGCGTCACCAGGTTCAGCAGCTGCCGGCGCCGTAGCGGCGTCACCTCGGCCTTAGACACCTTGTCAAGGGACCGAGAGGGGCTCGGGGATGCGACCCGAGTCCCGGTGACCTCACGCGACACCACAGGGACTCCCGTGGGAGTTTGCGGCGAGGCAGAGACGGCGTGGTGTGAAGGAGGGACCCCAGAGGAGCCGCACCCCAACAGCACCACATCCTCCAAGCCTCGATCTGACCCAGTCGGCGCCAGAGCCACCGACGGCGCCGCGGAAGGCCACGTGCAAGGCAAGGGAACCGCTGACGCCCCAGAAGGGAAAAGAGGAGGAGGAGACGCCAGCGAGGCCTGCAAAGCCGCCGCGTATGTCTCCATCTGGACTCTCGACGCTCCATCACTGGGAAAAGGTGGGTAGGAGGACACGCGGGGCCGCATCACCCGCGGAAAGTCCAGGCCCCGGCAGGCAGAAACCCGGCTCCCGGGGACAAACTGCGACACTTACCCACCAGTGAGCGATGCTCTCGCGACATCAGGGAAGGGCGATGACAACGACCACGGCCGTATCTGAAGCCGTCTGCAGAGGCTGATCGAGGGGAGGAGGTCGACCTGGAGAGACACACCGAGAGCAGTTTCATTAGGCGCTGCCGCCGCGACTTCGGCTTCAACTGTTGGCACGCCTCACAATGCCGTGATCCTCCCCCAAACACCACATACAAATGCGATGAGGGCCGTCGCCGACATAAGACACCCACACAACGTGCAAGCTTTGAAGCCCAAAGGCATTAACACACTGTTCCACCAAGAGAAGGACAATGATGAAGAAAAAAGGGCCCGAAACAGGCCCGTAGCAAGACCGGGTCCGCGTTGCACGTGGAAAAGGAAAAAACTGACGTGGGCGCGCCGAGGTGGGGCTTATGTGACCTCGCTGACGTCACATGCGCGGTCGACGCCTGGGCAGAGTCGCATGGTGTCGCCCTGCCCCCTGGCACGCAGGGATGCTGTGGCAAAAAGTTTCCGGATCCAGTCTCACAGTCTCACGCCTGGGGATAATTCTACGTGAAGGAATCTGCGGCTAGTAGTCTCTATCAGATAAGGCTTCTAGCCCAGCTCTCCTCCCCGATGACACGCTTTTAGCTATTTTCTGTGAGATATCACTCTAGTCACCCTTCTCTTTCAGGATCCGTATTCTGCAGTGTGAATCTCTTCTGGATTCAAATGGTGTGCATCATTCCACTAGTCTAGTGGTTGTTTGTTTTCCTGGGGGCCTTTTCAAGTATTCAAACCTTTGGCCCCTTGCTCCTCCTTGAAAAAAGTCAGAACCCCACTTGTCCTAGCATAATGACACCTTTGAGGGCATGCCCTCAGGAAGGTTCTCGGCACTGAAAGGTGATCAAGAACTTGGGGGTGGGGGGGGGGGGGGTGGAGGGGGGTATTCTGCCTATGGTGACTTAGTTGAGGGGTTTTTGAGGAGTATTTCTCATGTAATTGAAGGAGGGACAAGGAGCCAAATAGTTGTTGATGCCTGCAGAAAACAAGCATTAAAAAATGCAATTGGCCTCACCTTTGATTAAGTTAAAGCCATTTGCTTTGCTATACAATACCATTAGCAAAGCAAATGGCTTTAACTTAATTAAAGGCGAGACATATTGCATTTTCAATGCTTGTGTTCTGTTCTAGCAGCTACATTCATGCCCAGCACATGGCTCTAAACGTGTAGCAGCCATTTGCTGCGTTCAGCCGCCTGAGGAGCACTCGTCTACGAATCAGCGTCGTTTGAGACATTCAGCAGCCACTAAAGTTAAGTGAACACACAACTACAGGAAAACTACAGGAAGTTGTGTGTAACCAGCAGTCCGCGTGCTCTGAGCCAAACATGGCTTTGATAACTTGAACGTCATTACCTGCTATCGACTCCAGACAAATGTGTGCATACCGTGACCTACCTGTGTGGGGATTCAATTTTCAAATCTGACGTTAGCCATGACCATTGGATTTTACTAAAATTACCGCTTTAATGCTTTCACCCAACACTCTTCAGTCATTGGTTTGTTGTGCCAGTCACGTTTTTTCTTCCGCCCAACACAATGTACTGCAAGGGGCAAAGAGCCATTGGCTAACTTAACTGTGAGTGAAGACATTATGCCCTTTCCACAGAAACACATCTGTGCACAGTTAGTTCCCTTCAGCGCCAAGGCCTACCATGTCAATGTGTGCTTTATGATATCCAAAAATATTTTTGCTTTTATAAGATCTTGGTTGACAGCGCAGACTAAAGTATATCTTAATGTTTAGTATATTATTCAGCATGTCATTGACTTTTATTTATGTTTTAAAATCCAAAATATAAATAAAAGGCATTGTCATTTACAATGCCACAGGTAAATGCAAGACCTATTGCATTGCAGATGCTTGTTTCTTTAATACTCCCAAATGATTTACCACGGTGAACCTAGGTTCTGCCATCTTTACCATCCCTATGCATGAAGACAAACAGTTTGTTCCTAACAAAAGATTTGGACACTCATCTCTACCTAAGGTTTCCCTGTTGTGCAGTATGTACAGGATTTACTTCTGGCATCTGTTACTTTATATCACTGCAAGGAGGATTCTCTCTGTCCCCCCACTGAATTGGCTAAGAAGGGGCACAAGGGCTTTATAGGGGAAACTACAGTTTTGCCTTCCCAGAGTACGAAACCATGGACATAAAATCTCAGCGACCTAACACCACCTGTTAACCAAGCAATTGAATCCACTTAACAGGTTGCCCCACCCAGGGACCATCTTCCATGTAAAAACTTTCTTAGGTCTGGGTGGGTACTAAAACAATGGATCCTGGTTCACATCACTAAGGTGTAGCCTTTGCAATATTATGTCAGAAAAGGCGCAGCGGAGTCCTTACATGGGTCTAAAGGGGGCAAATATGCATTTGTACAAATAAAAAAAAGTGTGGATTTCTGAATCCCATGATCCTAAACCAGTATGCCAAGGGCAAATCAATTAATTTTATGACAGTGCAAAGTGAAGGGCTTAGCATAAGCAGGGAACCCCACAATGAACTCAGAAATCAGTGTTTGTTTTGTCAACCACCAGAAAAGCTGCCTTGTTATGCACAGCTGATGCTGTTATTTATGTTGTACAGACTGATTTGTTTCCCAGACCTCCTCTTGAAGATATGTTTCTGTTACAGGAATGAGCCTCAGTGTGAGAAACTGTATTGAATCCAGCAGAAGTGCATAAAGTTTCCTGACCGAGTGTGGTGAGAGAGACCAAGGCATGTGGTCACATCGAAATGTCTACTTCCCAACATTGCACATTTGTCTAATGGAGCTTCCATTGTTAGAGTGATGGCATAATACCAGTCATTGCAATCCACTGGTATGCACAGTTTTTCCTTCTATGGCCCATAATCACTGTCACTCCTGTTTCACCTGCCAGTTCTATCGTACACGCTGTTCACCTTTTCGATTGGCAGTGGGATGCCACAAGATTTATGAAACACGATTCATCTCCATTCTATTTCCCGATTAGACTTAATGCACAAATAAAATGTAGCTAACACCACTGCCATTTCCCTACGTTTAACTACAGATCAGTTAAATGCCTAGAACTAAGCTCCTATAGAACAGAATGGACGCAGATGACCACCTAGTAGCCAAAGAAGGGGTGGAGATTTGTGAGATAATAGGCTCTTCTGAGTGTTGCACTCACCTCCCCAACACTTCCTTTGCATACAAGAGCAGATAAACCATACTAAGAATAATGCGAAAAAATTACAAGAGATTCAAAATGACTTTGCTACCCATTTGAGCTGCATTTGATCTAGAACTGTGTAATGAAGATCTTTGAAAAGTGACTGAAGTTATTCTGGTCATAATACCTTTATATGTGCTGATCAAATTGACTATGTGCATCATCCAACTTTCTTGTAGTAAAAGGCATTGCCCCTGCTTATCAGTTAAGTACATCTGAAGATGATGAAGAATTTAAAACTAAGATGCTTTCTTTATATTCTAGAGAGTTGTTTGAGATTTCGCCTCTCGTGTGACAAAGGTGGGCATGAGAAAGTACGTTAACTTACATATCTGCCTTACTGCTTACATGTATTCTATGAAAATGGAAACCCTCACATGTGCCTTAATAGGAGCGATTACTTTCTATTAATCGGTTGCTATTTATTTTCTCTGCCAGTTTGAAGATTATGAAGGAACTAGTATCTTTGCGCTCTTACACACATTTTAAATGAGTTCTTGTTTTGTTATTCCATGTTATACACTGCACATTTTTGTTAAACCATTCTAGTAAAGCGTAGCCTCCTTCTGAAACTGACATATCAAAATGAATATTTTAGAAAGCTGTAGAGTCATCTCTTGCTGGATAGGTTTGTATCAGTTTCCCAATGTTCTCTCAGATTCTTCTCACAAGAACAGCTTGACACCTGTTCATTAGGGCCCATCTGCAAGTGTTTATCACATTTTCTTGTTTCCATTCACTTGCTTTGATGTAAAAGTTACTTACCTTTGGTAACGCTATATCTGGTAGAGACAGTCTAACTTTGAATTCTCCCCAGGCGCCAGTCTGGATCCGGAAATTTTTCAGCAGTACATTCGCGCACAGGGGACGGCGTCGTACGGCTCTACAATGATGTTGTCGCCGGATATGACATCAGTGGAGCCATATAAGTCCCGTCTGGAGCGCAGACTTCAGTTTATTTGGTGAAACTTTCCACGCCAGAACACTGAGCCACTACAGAAACTGGTTGTGGAAACAGTGTGGCAAAAATCTTTGAACATTAATAAAGAAGAAACATCATGGATCTTAAAGAAAAACGGCAATAAACAACACATGGCTACATGAAACTCTACGCCCTGTTGAATAACCACCATATGAAGGAAAAAACTATGCACTCTATTAACCATTCCACAATGGTAATAAATGGCATGGCAATAGCCAAACAGAACCTACAACTACAACACCAGGTTGTGTGAGAAATCACACCATTATGTGATATATTGCCAGTACCGATGTAAAGGTTTGATGATACCAAGAAGACTTTCATAGAAAGAACAAGAAAATTAATACTACTCGCTGGTGTGTCATCTAGAGGAAAAGAGAAAACACAGCCCCACACTACCAACTACACACATTTGGGAATGGATGTTATTGCAACCTCTAACTAAAAGCTTGGTGGCCAGGCCAAGCGATTCATTTAGTCCCAATATAGATTAAGATAGTGATAACTGGTAAATAAACCCAGCACTGAAAGGGTATAACCCTTACACCAAAGGCAATTCACAGAGCGGGAAGGATGGGCAGGGCGTTAAGGAATCTGTGGCTAGACTGTGTCTCTACCAGACATAGCGTTACAGAGGGCAAGTAACTTTTACATCTGATAGAGACATCTATCCACACATTCCTTAATTTTGAATTAAATACTATAGCTGTAACCCACTGGAGGAGGGTCTGTGAACTAACCCTACAAAAGATCTCATAAAGAACTAGCCGGTCAAAACTAAAAACTGGCTAAAAGTATGTAGGAATAGCAGAACAAGAGTTAGACTCAAGAGTTAGACTCTTAACAAAATCCAAGATCACAGTCATAGAACACATCAATAAAAAAAACGTACAGAACCAAAAGAATCAGCCCTAGAAGAAAAAAGGGTTTAAAACCCCTGAAGAACTATCTGTCGGATGCCAACCATTAACCCCTGTCCCCTAAAAGAGTAAGAAACTCGATAACCAAAAATGAATGAATGAATGAAATTAATCTCAAACTGCGCACATACCGGGGGTGTAGTAGTGCTAAAGGAGAGAGCAAGAGAAGAGAAGGAGAGGCGGAAAATAAAACACTGTAAAGTTGGTAGGAGCGAACCTGGTACCTACGGCAGCCATTCTACTACTTTTGTAAACAACCACGTTTTCAACTGCTTCCTAAATTGTATCAGGGAGGCTTGCCCTCGTAGCGAAAGAGGAAGTAGGTTCCACCATTTACCTGCACATATGGAGACAGCCCTACCCCCCATCTAGCTTTGTTAAATCTGGAAGTGTTAACAAAGCGCAAAGCGCTGGATCTAAGGTTTCTACTTTACAAATACCAAGAAAAAATGCTCTTGTAGGTACTTTGGACCAGTCAGATAAAGGGCCTTGTGAACCAAGCACATGGCTTTGAAGATAATCAAAGAGGCAGTAAAGATTTTGTAGTGATTTAGACACAGGGCTGAATTTAGGAAGTACTCTTACCGCTGCATTTTGCAAAGCCTGCAGTTTCTGTCTAAGACACTTCTGAGCATCCAGATACAAGGCATTACAGTAATCAAGCTTAGAGAAATCAAGAGCTGATATAACTGTCTTCTGAAGGTCCTGGGGATAAATGGTAAGATTTTTTTTGGGAATCTTCAACACCAAAAAACCAGAAGAGGTAATATAATTCATCTGCTTCGAAAAGTATAGTTCAGTGTCAAATATGACTCCTAGATTTCAAACCTTCTGGACAGGAGTGGGTAATGTGCCTAGGCTTAGTGGCCACCATGAGTCGTTCCAGAAAGAGGTTTCCTTTCCAAAATGTAGCTACTCCGTTTTGTCCGTATTCAATTTCAAACAATTATTCTGCATCCACAATGCCACTTGGGTCATGCAGTTGTTGAAATTTCTAGCCTCTTTATCCACATCCGATGAGATTAAAACCACTATCTGTGTATCATCAGCATAGGAGAACACAGCTAATCCCTGACTTTGAATGAGCATGATAAGGGGGCTAACATACACATTATAAAGTGTGGGACTGAGGGAGAACCCCTGAGGAACACCACAGGGTAAGGAGAAGGATGTTGACCTTGCTTCCTCCCTCTCCACTCGATGCTGCCTATTGCTCAAGAATGAACTTAGCAAATTCAAAGCCGAGTTTCTAAACCCAAGCTGATGGAAACGTTTTATGAGGAGTGAATGGTGGACCGAGTCAAAAGCGGCAGAAAGATATAATAAGATCAGTGCCGCTTTTCCACCCTTATCAACTACCATTCTAACTTCCTCTGAGGCTGCCAGCAGGGCCGACCCCAAACAGTGGTTTGCTCTAAAACCATACAGTGAAGGGTCGAGCAAAGAGTTAGCTTTCAGAAACGCTAGGAGATCCTCATTTAATGCTTTCTCAAGATTTTTAGCTGGGAAAAGTAAACAGGATATAGGCCTATAACTCTCCTTCTTCACTGGGTCCATGGAAGGAATCTTTATCAGTGGCAAAATGGAGGCCCTCCTCCATATATCTGGAAAATGTCCGTAGCTCAGTATCTCATTAAATACTTCCATAAGCGGGCCAGCAACCACCTTAGCAATTTGTTTGAGAACCAGTGGTGGACAAGGATCTGATGGTGCCCCGGATTTAATAACCTTTCTCCTTAGTGAAAGAGGAGAAACCATTAAATTGAGGAGATTCTGAAGGGGTAACAATATCTTGCAGGTCAGACTCCTTCATGTGCATTGAAAAATCGTCAACGCCGGATGGGTTAAGAGAAAGTGAAATATCTTGATGGATTGAGTTGACTTTAGACTGGAAAAAGATTGCTAGCTTATTACAAAATGCCTCATCCGGACTACCAGAGCACCCAGTGTTCGGTTTAGACAGGGAATTAATAGTTTAAAAAGGTTCTCAACCTTAAGTTTTTTGCCGTGCTTAGGCTTTCTGAACTTTTTTGTATTTTAGCAGTTTTTATTAGGCCCTTGTATTGCCTCAGTAGTTTTTGATATTTCGCTCTCTTGATCATACAATATTATTTTCTCCATCGACGCTCTTGCATTCGGCATTTCCCTTGGAAGGCCTTAAGCTCCAATGAGTACCAGGGAGCAGACGGGTCCTTTCAATTTCTTTTCACTGTCTTTTCTGGCACCACTTTTTGTGCAGCTGAGTTTAGCCACTAGGTATATGTCACTGCTGCATTATTTGGATTCCCACAAAAGACTGGATAGGTATTGGAGAATATCTCCCTCAATTCTTCATATTCAGCTTTTTCCATGGCCTGTAGTTTATGCTTCTAAGTTTGTTGCTATCTGTAACATTATCACAAGAGAAGCCAAGAGTAAAGAAAAGAGCCTTATGATCCGACCATACTACTGGCAGGACCTTCTCAATTTTAAACTCATTATAATAAGTGAATATTCCGTCCAGAGTATAGTTGACAAGGAGAGTTGACTTTTATCATCTGATTTAAGTTAAAACTCTTAGAAGTATCAACTAAACTGTTAAGTGTTTGAATTATTCTGTAGCTCTAAATGAAAGTTAAAATCCATTAAATGCCATAAAATCCTGTATTCCATAAATAAAATCAGCCTTTGGGCCTGGCAGGCAATAAATCAATAGGCCCTGGAAGGTAGCTTTATTATCCAGTTTTAAGGAGAAACCAAGCGCCTCACAATCCAGATGGAGTATTGGCAGAAAATGTGCATTTATTAAATTGAGAAACACAATCGCAACCCCACCCCCTATCATGCCTATTCTGCCCAGGCGCTCGATGTTGTATCCAATGGGAATTGCAATATTCAGGTCAGGGTCTGAGGAATTGTCAGCCCAAGTTTCCATAAGAAACACTATATCTGGACTGTATTGCTTCATAAAATCAGCAAACTCATAATTGTTTTTTTTATAAAAGATCTTGTATTAAGAAGCACACATAAGTCCTCCATCCTTGACTCTTGCCTTTCCACTTTTCTTATTGGGGCTTCTCTAGCTTTCCTAGGACCCTGTTCCTCTCTAAAGGGCTCTGAGATCGAATCTGCAGTTTTTAACATTTATTACAATTGGGCTCGGGAAAGAGAGAGAGGACTACAATGGGGTAGCTTACCCTTTTTCTGAATTAATAGAAGCTCATCTCTCCCGTATTAAATCCTTTGAGCAGGGATTCTTGCGCCTGGTGCTGTCCAAGCGCGGATGGGCGCAGACGGGCTGGTCTTTGGCGCGCCGGTGGCGCACCCTCTGCACGCGTCAGCTGCGCGTCCAGGTTCCCATTATTTATCTTAGGTTGCCCGGAAATCCTTCCAGGTGCCCAGAGCGACTACACCGCTAACCGCAGAAAAATGGCGGCAGTCTAACCTGGAAGGAGAAAAAGAGTCAATGCATGATAAAACTCATATCATCTGCATAAGGATCCAGGAAAAGTACTGTCCTGCTAAAATCCCAAAACAGGACTTTCATAATTCACTTCCCCCAAGGGAAAAATGAACTACAACACCTCCTTGGTATAAATCGTTTCATTTGGACAAAATAAAAAATAATATTTATTCTATGCAACAATTGAAAAGCATCTTGCCACAAAGATTCATGTATGTATGTATATTTATTATCTACTGGCGGTCGCCAGTAGATATAGTTACAACATAGTTTCCATAGGAAATCTCAAAATTCTATTTTGAATAACTTTGGCGCCGGTTGACGAATATTCGCGACATTTTCAAAACTAATGGGGCGCTCCGTTCAGCTCCTACCCTGAAAGTCTTGGGGTCAAGCGGGGGCCGAGAAAAAGGGGGGGTCCCAAAACACGTTTTCCCCATGCCATAAGGTCAAGGAAGTGCCTTTTGCAGGTCTGGTGTAAATCTGTTCAGTATTTCCTGAGAAAATAGCATTTAAAAGCATATCAATATCTATACGCGCGCACCGTGCGCGCACCCTGCTGTGCGCGAGCGCAATTCTGATTGGTTGTTAGATGTCGGTAAACATTCGAATCGGTCGAAACCAGGCAGTGTCGGCCGCCATTTTGTCTCTCGCAGGCTGAGGGGGTTAAAAAAAAAGGTGGAGAACGTGAAAAGGGGGCAGAGTGGACAGTTCCTGACCCCCTAGCCTTGGTCAGGGGGCCACAGACGTACCCCCAAGGGCGAAAAAACCAATTGTTTTTTTTTTTAAATATCGCGAGGTTCGCGCACGGCGAACCGTGGGTGCTCAATGCGCGAAGCGCACCGAGCGCCCACAGCGCGCGCACGGGGAAAAACCTGAAAAATAAATAAATAAATAAATACAGAACTTAGCATTTAAAAAACCGTACAAATTCACTGAAAAAAACATAGGTTTCACACACGTTATAGTTACGAATTAGCATTTAAAAAACCTTGCAAATTCACTTATAAAACCATAGGTTTCACACATGTTATAGTTAGCTGGACATTTCACTCGTAAAAAACCAATGAAATTCCCCCGTTATAGTTACTGCAGGCAACTATAACTCACGCGACCGCAATCCTCTGCTGATGACATCAGATATTACATCACTGATGACATATGTGTCTTTATGAAAAATCAATATTTGTAATATATGTATAGCTAAAGATTAATGGAAGAAGACATGGGTAAATAAGTGTCTAAATACAGTGATGTAATATCTGACGTCATCAGCAGAGGATTGCGGTCGCGTGAGTTATAGTTGCCTGCACTAACTATAACGGGGGAATTTCATTGGTTTTCTACGAGTGAAATGTCCAGCTAACTATAACATGTGTGAAACCTATGGTTTTATGAGTGAATATATATATATATATATATATATATATATATATATATATATATATATATATATATTACCTACTGGCGGTCGCCAGTAGGTAGTTATAGTTAGGACCCTGTTTCCATAGGAAAACCGCAACATTCTATTTGGAATAACTTTGGCACCGGTCGACGAATCCTCGCGAAATGTTCAAAACTAATGGGGCGCTACGCTCCGCTCCTACCCTGAAAGTCTCGGGGGGATTCGTCAAGCGGGGGCTGAGAAAAATGGGGGGTCCCAAAACGCGTTTTTCCCATGCATTTTTCCATAGGACCTTTAGACACAGCTACAGCCCGGACGGCTGAACACAGTTACTTGAAATTTGGCAGAGAGGTAGTCTACAGGTCAAGGAAGTGCCTTTTGTAGGTCTGGTGTAAATCTGTTCAGTAGTTCCTGAGAAAATAGCATTTAAATCAATATATATATCTGTGGCAGCTTACGGTGCGCTTACCGTGCGCTTACGGTAAGCTTACCGTACGCGTACGGTGCCGTGCGCGAGCGCGATTCTGATTGGCTGTTAGATCTTAGTAAACATTCGAATCGGTCGAAACCAGGAAGCGGCGGCCGCCATTTTCTCTCTCGCACTCTGAGGGGGGAGGAAAAACAAAGGTGGAAAACATTTAAAGGGGCTGGTTAGACAGCTCCTAACCACATAGCCTTGATTAAGGTGTCCCAAAAGAACCCCCAAGGCAAAAAATGCAATTTTAAATTTTTTCGAAAAAACGGCGATTACACTTACCGTACGCGTACGGTAAAAATTAATTATAAAAAAAAAATTATCCACATTTTCCCCCACCCCGTGTGCAAAAGATGCCCGCAGGGCACCATTTGTACACGGCATAATTTAGAAAATGAACATTTAATTTTTAACATTTCACAACGAAGCGCATAATATGTCCTCCGTGTGCGGACGGTGCGCGAAGCGCATCGTGCGTACATGGCCCATACAGTGTAACGTGGGCACGCGGTGCGCGTAGCGCACCGCGTGCCCACCATGCGTGCACGGCACTAACTGCGTAAAGTGGGCGCGCGGTGCGCGAAGTGCACCGCGTGCTCACTGTGCGCGCACGGTGCGCGAAGCGCACCGTGCGCGCACGGAACGAACTGCGTTAAGTGGGCGCGCACGCCACGAACGGCGTAAAGTAACTTAGCATTTAAAAAAACGTACAAATTCACTGAAAAAACCCTAGGTTTCACACACGTTATAGTTAGGAATTAGCATTTAAAAAAGCTTGCAAATTCAATGAAAAAACCATAGGTTTCACACATGTTATAGTTAGCTGGACATTTTATTCATAAAAAACCAATGAAATTCCCCCGTTATAGTTAGTGCAGGCAACTATAACTCACGCGACCGCAATCCTCTGCTGATGACATATGTGTCTTTATGAAAAAAAAATATTTGTAATATATGTATAGCTAAAATTTAATGGAAGAAGACATGGGCAAATAAGTGTCTAAATACAGTATTAGCATCAGCAGAGGATTGCGGTCGCGTGAGTTATAGTTGCCTGCACTAACTATAACGGGGGAATTTCATTGGTTTTTTATGAATAAAATGTCCAGCTAACTATAACATGTGTGAAACCTATGGTTTTTTCATTGAATTTTATATATATATATATATATATATATATATATATATATATATATATATCACAAAAACTGTTCCAGCCCCACAACACAAGAACAAGCGGGGATCTGCTGGCGAGGACCTCTCGAAGAACATCCAATAGAAAAAATGGATCAGGAACACATCCAAATAAAGTGCAAGGTGCATATTTATTGGAAAGCACATCATATTTCCAAGAATTAGTGGGACATTGTGCCCGCCACTGACGCGTTTCGCTCGCATCCGCGAGCTTGATCACATGACGCGCTCGAGTACGGGAAGTGCTAAATACAAAAAAGATGCTCTATCTCCTATAGAAAGGTGACTACAATGTGTATAGAAATGGATAACAGACTTGAGAGTCTACATGCCGAGAAACCACCAACAGTTCATAGTATGGGCAAAATATGTATTATTAAAGATTGTGGTCACAAATAGTCACATAAATTAGAATAACAAAAAATCACATGTAAGTGCATACTGCCTATTCAGTCGATTTAATCCATTCCTCCGGTATGTATCAGTCAAATGTCGGTGTATTAATAAGTACACACAACAATGTGCAAATATCTGCAATAATCCAATACATGAGCAGTATAAGTAAACGCATTATTAAGCCTAAAATCTTAAAAGGACATTAGCTAAAGTGCATGTGCAACTTTATTATTACAGTACTGAAGATATAATGAGTGCCATTGATAAAGTGCAAGTGCACTGAGGTATCAAAGGATTATGTAATAAAGCATAGAAAATAAAAAATAATGTGCAAGAGATCCAACTTGAACAATTAGAACATCTTATAGGCACACAAATATTTATGCTTTGACCGAAAACCGTGCAAATAAGAGTACAAGTAATCAATGTGTAAATTACCGCAGATTTAAGTGTATGCCCTAAAGGTATCAACATGAGAGCTGTCTGGTCTAACATACGACATGAATACCTCATAAGTCTATATGTGCTCTAGTGCTTAAGGTGTAAAAAGATAGTGCAAAAAACATCTCAAGTTTAAATACCCAAAAAGTTAAATGGCGTAGCTGATAAGGTTTGTTCAAGCCTGAACAAGCAATCCTAAAATGCCAATAAATGACAGACGACAAACTAAAGAATACATAATAAAATACAATACAGATTTACACAAGATCAACTGTATCTCAGCAGCATTCATCTCTCAATTAGATAACAGTAACTGGAACGGTTTCTAAGAGCTGGATGGAATACAACTAGTACATCATAAAAAATTATGTAGGTCCTCGCTGTTGTTGAGGCCATTGGGCATTTTAGTGTCAAGGGACAATATAAAGTGAGTATCCAATTGGCGGAGAGTTTTTTCACGATTCCCACCCCGTCCGGAAATGGGAACTGCCCCTAGGACAGTATATTGGAAATCCTTGAGTTTGTTGTCATGGACCAATTTGAAATGCCTAGCCACTGGATAATTAGGATCCGAATTGACAATGGCCCTCACATGCTGTAAAATACGCTTGTGAACGGGGAGTTTCATACTCCCGATGTAGTCAAGGCCACAAGTGCAATGGAGTTTGTATATGGTAAATTCAGTACGGCATGTTAAGTGTTCTTTTATGGGAATTCTTTTGTTACTGAATGCCGTGATGTAATCAACACTATTAACAGCAAAGGTGCAGGCTCTACACAAATTACACTTAAAGAAGCCCTTTTTAGCTAACCAAGTGGATTCAGGAATGACTTCTGGGTTTGATTTAACAAGAGCATCCCTCATAGAGGGTGTTCTTCTTAATGTGATAGCAGGTTTTTCTGGCAAAATTGCTTTAAGTGTAATGTCTGTTAATACAATGGGCCACTGCGAATATATGATATTCCGTATCCTACTTTCCTGCTGACTAAAGGTGGTGATAAATCTTACATTCTTTTTGTCAGTTTCTACATCAGGATTAGATGAGGCAAGAGAAACTGCCTGATCTTTTTTGGAGAAAAGTAGTTCCTCCCTAGCTGGCAAATTGGCTTTACTGAGTGCTTGGTTCAGAATTTCTTTTGTGAAACCTCGCTCAAGGAAACGAAAAAAAGCCTCACTTTGGAATATAGTGCATTCAGATTCCTCACTACAAATACGGCGAATTAGAAGAAATTCGCCGTACAGAATGCTGCGAATTGTATGGCGGGGGTGGGCACTATCAGCATGCAGAATAGAATTTCCTACAGTGACCTTACGATGTAATTTGGTATGAAGTTTGCCCTCTCTAACATACAAAGACACATCAAGAAATTCGACATTAGAATCATCGATATTAGCAGTAAATCTCAAATTCAAATTATTGACATTGATGGAATCAACAAAATCACTGGCTGACAGTCTACTCCCCTTCCATATCATACAGATATCATTGATGTAACGCCAAAAATACATTATATTGCTGCCACATTCTGTCTGATATTTTGCCCTGAGGACATGCTCCTCCCACCAGCCTACATGCAAACATGAATAGCTGAGGGAGAAGCATGCCCCCATCGCGACACCTCTCAGCTGCTGGTAGATTTCACCGCCAAAGAAAAAGTGGTTATTATGGAGGCACAGTTCAATCATTTTCATCAGCATGGTGTTATGCTCTCTCATTCCTATTCCTCTTTCTGAAAGATAGTGATTGACAGCTGACAAACCGTCTGTGTGGTTAATGCTGGTATACAATGATTCAATGTCCATAACAACTAGTAGGTAGTCAGGTTGCCATGTTACATTCTTGATTTTATTAAGAAAGTCAGGCGTGTCTTTGACAAACGAAGGTAATGCAGAGACAAATGGCTGAAGAAAATGGTCCACATACTTGGAGATTTTTTCCATAAGACTTTTCTGTGCAGATATAATAGGCCTGCCTGGAATAGGAACTGTTTTCTTGTGTACTTATGGCAGAAAATACAGTGTAGGTATTACACACAATTCAGCTCATCTTTGGTAAGTAGGCCACATCTTTTCCACTGCATCAAGCATTGAGTCACCTTCTCTTGCATTGTGCGCATTTCTTGTCTGGAGGATTTTCTATAACAAGATACATCGTTTAAATGTCGATTGGCTTCTGCAAGATATTGGTCTTTGTGCCATAGCAAAACATTGCCGCCTTTATCAGACTTATTGATTACAATGTCATGTTTTTTCTTTAGTTTGTTCATCAAAGTATGGAATTGATTGTTTATATAGTTACTGCTTTTGTGCTTGGAATTGACATTGAGGTTTAGTTGTTTCAATTCATCAATTACTCTTTCACTAAAGAGATCAACAGCATCTCTTTGCATAAGAGGTTGGAAAGTAGATGATGGACGAAATGGACTCGATGCTGGCAAGTTGGTATTGATACCCATATCGGAAAGCTCCTCTTGGGTGGACACATTGTAACCAGTGTCGAGCTCTGTATTAGAGAGTTGATGGACAGTTCGGAGCAACGGAACATCCCTTACTTGTAAAGCCGCATTGATAGTGGTATCAGTAGATGTCACAGGAACTGAGGGTGAATATTTATTGAGTTGGAAGAATTTCATCAACTTGATCTTCCTGATGAATTTAAACATATCTATTCTCGTTTGATTGTAAGAGAACGTATTGATAGGCCAGTAAGTGAGACCTAAATTGAGAATTTGAATTTCTGCATTAGTAAGTTGTTCATTGGTCAAATTAATTACTGTTTTGTTTGAAATATATTTTGATTCCTCCATTTCTTTCCCCTGTACCCTCTGTTGGAACCTCTTGCGGCAATTGACCCGCCTCTCCCTCCTGCTCTGATTGAGATTAGTTCTTGTTGCCCTTGCTGTCGATGAGGATTTCTCGGTCGCAAGGTTTGTCTCCGATCCTCTCTGATAAAATTCAATTCCTCAGCTGGTGATATTTTATCAATATTCATTGCTGTACCATTGAGCATATTCCGTCCGTTATCATCTGAATCACTGTTGGAAGTCAAAGAATCAATATCTGAATCCATAGTTACTGTAGGGTTCGCACTAGAGATTCCTGCCTCAGCTTCTGGTATATGGCTAGCAAGGACTTGATGCTTATAATTATCAAACTTTTTAGAGAACGTGAAAATCCGTCCTCTTGTATAATCATTGAGGTCACGGGCAAATTTTAAAGCTTTACGAATTTTTATGGTGTCTTCATATTTTTTAATTCGTATATCGATATCTGCCCGACCTTTTGCAACAAGATCTTTATCTCCAGTTGTGTCAAGTAACCCATTAATACGTTCAATGTCCGTTAGAATAGATTCCCTATCGATTTCAGCATATTTGATAAGTATATGGACCATATTCATGGATGCTTGAAGGTTGTTATCGGCCCATTCTTTCAACATAGCAGGGTTGGGGTTCTCAAAAGTGGGCGCAATGAGAACCCGCAACCCCCTTGGTACGCGATTAGCATCTCTGTATTTTTCCAGACTTTTCTTTTCCCACCATTTAGTAAGCTCGTTTCTTAAAAGTTTCTCTTGTGATTTTAAAAGAGACCTTGTGTCATTATTGCCAGAATGACTGTTGGCAGGTGTTTGTGTCGTCTGAACATAAGGCAGATTAAGGAAAAGCGCTTCAGCTGCAGCTTCCCTATCTCGAAGCGCGTAATTGGTAGACATGTTGTAAAGAAAAATAGTGCTGAATATGCACCGCAGGTGTTGATAAATACTGTCCTGATATGAAAGGCGTTCAATCCCACACCCAAACGAGTGAAGCAACGTGGAAAATAGCAGAAATCACTCTTACCGACAAAAGGGCCGTGGTCCTCACAGGTCCTCCGACTCCGTGTGTTCTACGGCGTCCCGTTTAGTATGGACAAAATGAAAAATCATATTCATTCTATGCAGCAATTGAAAAGCAACTTGCCACAAAGATTCATGTATGTATGTATGTATGTATATATATATATATATTATCTACTGGCGGTCGCCAGTAGATAGTTATAGTTACAACCTAGTTTCCATAGGAAATCTCAAAATTCTATTTTAAATACTAATGGGGCGCTCCGCTCAGCTCCTACCCTGAAAGTCTCGGGGTGATTCGTCAAGCGGGGGCCGAGAAAAAAGGGGGGTCCCAAAACGCATTTTCCCCATGCATTTTTCCATAGGACCTTTAGACACAGCTACAGCCCGAACGGCTGAACAGAACTACTTGAAATTTGGCAGAGAGGTAGCCATAAGGTCAAGGAAGTGCCTTTTGCAGGTCTGGTGTAAATCTGTTCAGTATTTCCTGAGAAAATAGCATTTAAAAGCATATCAATATCTATACGCGCGCACCGTGCGCGCACTGTGCGCGCACCCTGCCGTGCGCGAGCGCAATTCTGATTGGTTGTTAGATGTCGGTAAACATTCGAATCGGTCGAAACCAGGAAGTGTCGGCCGCCATTTTGTCTCTCGCAGTCTGAGGGGGTGAAAAATAAAGGTGGAGAACGTGAAAAGGGGGCAGAGTGGACAGTTCCTGACCCCCTAACCTTGGTCAGGGGGTCACAGAAGGACTCCCAAGGGAGAAAAAAACATTTTTTTTTTTTTAAATCACGAGGTGCGCGCACCCTGCGCGCACGGCACGCTCTGAATCCATGGACTAGCCTCCTCCCTCCTGCCATACATGGTCTGATGTGCAGCCACTGCCCTCCATTTAGCATGAAGTACCAGTCCACTCCTCCTGCCCTCCATTGCCCAATTATATGCCCCATCATTGACCTCCTGCTTAGCCTCTGTGCTTAACTTGCTGTCCCTATTCTCCACCCCCCTGCCCTCCGATGTCTTTGTGCATGCCCCTGCTATATCCTTTTTGCCCACCATGTTCCATGGACCTGCCACACCTATCTACTCTGAGTGTTCTGTTGAGCTGCCACTCCCCTCCCACCTGCCTAGCATTGTCAGATGACTGTAACCTGTCCCTGCCACCTCCACCCTGCCTGTCCACATTCCATGCTCCTATCCCCTTCCTCCTGTCCTCTATGGTCCATTTTACTGCCACACCCTTCTGCCCTCCCAGGTCTGTTGTGCTGCAACTGCTCCTCCTGCCTGCCCCACGTGGTCTGTTGTGAGGCCCCTTCCCCTGAACTCTCTTGTCTGTGCCCAGGTCCTGACCCTCCCTTCTATCCTCCATGGTTCTTTGTGCATGCCTCTGCACCCTCCTTCTTGCCCATCAAAGCCATTGTGCTGCCACTAACCCTCCCGCTTACCATGCATGGTCTTCTGTGCTGGCAGGGCCCCTCCCACCTTCACTGTGTGGTCGGCTAGCTGCACCTGTGCCCTCCCATCTTCCTCCATGGTCTGTGTGTATGCCACCATAGTCTCACTGTTGCTCTCCATGGTGTGTCTTGCTTCTAGTGCCCATCCTGCCTGACCTCCATGGTCATCTTGCTGCTCCTGCCCTGCTCCCTTGACCCCAGCCCTCTGTTTCCATGTGCAGACCCCTATTCCCTCCCTCCTGGCTTGTCTGTTCCATTGTAATGCCCCTGATCCATCCCTCCTGCCCTTTATGGTCTGTTATGCTGCAGCTTTCTCTCCTGTCTGTCCATTATGGTCAGCTAGCTACCATTGCCTCTTTCCCCTCTGTTCTCTGTTGTCCATGTGCTTGGTCCTGTCCCCTCCCTAATGCTTTCTATGGATTGTTGTGCATGCCCTGTGTGGTGTATTGTGCTGCTGCAAACCCTGATGCCTGCCCTGTATGGTCAGTTTGGTGCACCTCTCCATGTCCCTCCTGTCCTCTGTTATCCGAGTCCATGTCCCTACCCCAATTCCTCCTGCCTTCCATGATCCAATGTACCATACTTGCGAACATTTTGAACTTGGTAAGAGGGAGATTTTGAAAAAAAACTGGGGTTTTGATTTTCCCCTTTGAGTTACATTGAAAAAGAGGAGATTGTAGACAGGCGACAGATCAAATAAAGCCCATTTGAGCTTAAAAACATTGGACGTTTCCTGGCTGAATCGGGTCTGTTGGCATGTATGGTTGTACTACCACTGCCTCTTCCTTCTGCCCACAATGGTCTATTATATTGCCACAGCCTCTCTTGCCAGTCCTGTATTATTGGTTTGTTGCCCCTGCCCCCCTTTCCACTGCCCTCCATAGTGTGTTGTGCTGCCACTGCCCTTCCTGCCTGCCGAGTGTGGTCAAATTGTTGCCTCTGCACCCTCCTACCTGCCTTCAATTTTCAGAGTCCGTGCCCCTGGCCTCTGCCTCTCAACAGTATCCTAATGAACAACTAGATTGCTTACATTCTATATTTATTAAAAAAATGTGGAACGCCTGACACTGAAGGTCCATCCACCCGATTTAGAGACAAGCAGACCTTCATTATGTCGATGGCAGAGACTACACCATCTCTGCCATTGGAATAAACCTCCGATGGCCTGACTCCGTAAATGCCATCAGAGGTTTGGCCAGGTGTCTATCTGATTCAGAGTGGGTGTACACATGCCAGTTTTCACTGTCTATCACCAGCAGGTAAAATTATGACGGCAAGTGGCAGTAAAAACTGCACAATGACCCCCCCATCATCAGAGAAAACTCCCATGGCGAGGGCTGTATTATTGTTATTTTTTTAGAGTTTAAAAACAAAATCCCACTTTGAGTTTTTGTTTTAGAAAAAGAAGAAAAAAAAACACATTTGCTGCGCAGGGCCATCAGTTGATGGCCTTCCATCAAACTCACAATGCGTAGACAGGAACCAGCGCGACTGCAGCTCCTCCCAATGCTAAATGTATCGGCAGGACAGGCGCACATCTCAGAATTTGGCAGGCAGTAACTCAGTCATGACAATGGCGCTGTGTACTCCATCACCCTCATGAAGTACAACCCCATCTGTCAAACTCTAAATCGGCCAGTTAGGTTTTGCATAACGCAAAGAATCTGCCTCGTAATAAAAATAAACAAACAAACATATTTTTATAAAATCTTTTTCAAGAAGGGTGACAAAGTAGAGGAGAAACAGGTGTGTGTCAATACATTAAGAGATTACATCAAAGGTCATTTTCAAGTGAGGTTTCTCGATCACAAAGTTTCTATGATCGCCATTTAACTTTTGTATCTCAAGCTCAGGTATAATGGTAAGTAGATATAGTTATGTCCAAGTGAATTGTTACATGAGAAATGAAAACTGTAAAGTTTCATATTAAGAACTATGCAAAAAGGGGACGGACACTGCTTCAGACAAAATTGCTTTAGTTTAAATTTGCCATTTTGGTTTCTCCAGCATCCACTTCCTTCTCGTTTTGGCATTATATGACTGGTTAAGCACGGATTCCCGCAACGAGGTGGCCTACTTCCTGGCAAACAGGAGACTCCTAAAGGATTCTAATCAGACAACCAGAAAGAAAGGAGTTTGACTATGCAAGAAATTATTTACTCACTGGAAGCTTATCCAAATATATTTTTATTCTAAATGGAATAACTTTTTTCGAAGACTGTCAATCTTAAGCATTCATAAAGTCACACCATCATCAGGAATACTTATTCAAGTTGAATGAGGGCTCATATTGACAGGAAGGGAATTGATAGGCCAATTAATTTGGATTTGTTTATAACTATGCACAGTCGCTGAGCAGAATTATGAAATTTCTTTAGTGCAGTCAGTAAGTATATATGTTGTGGATCAGGCATATTGTGATATCACGAGAATGAAAGAGATATTGGCATAGACTTGTAAGACCTTTCACAAATACGTGACAAATAAGATTTGTGGTTAATTTAGGCTAATTTAGGCTAATTGAGGCTATTAAACTCTTGCCAGTTTTGTTCCCATTACGACTATGAGGTGCAAAATGGAAAGGATTTGTTATTCTGCTGAATTCATCCAACAGTATTTAGGGATCTAGAAGGATACACGGACTGGATTGATTAAAGTGATTAAAGAATGCACTAGAACTATGAACCTTCATTTACAACTCAATTCTCATTCTGAGAAACTTCATGAAATTAATGTTTTATTAAGTTCAGGATGTATATATAGCACAAATATAGCCACAAGGGGTCAGAGGAGTGCTTTGCATAGAATACTAGTAAAGCTCAGAATATAGCAGTATAGGCTGACACTTTCAAAAGCACAAGAGTGTAGATTGTAGATACAGTTTACACTGCACATGTCACTTTGGCCAGCTGTCTTGCAACGGCCAGCCTGACGTGCAGTGTAAACCTCTCCACACAGCTGTCTTAACCAGCTGGGTGGAGAACAGACACAGCAAAACACACAAGATGATGGACGGAATGTTGCACATTGGCAAAACATTCACCCCCAGTCACAGATCTGGGTTTAATCCATCGTTATTTTGCTCACCACGCCACCCCAGCTCAGAGTCACACAGTGCCTTTAGGAGCGCTGAGGCAGCCACTCCAGACAATCCTGCCGCTGCTCTCATGCTGCTGAACATTATCAGCAGCATGAAAACAGCGTTTGAATTGGTGTGGAGAATTAAACTGTTTCAAGCTTCCAGCGCCGGGGGACTGCATGCAGAGGACAGAATGAGGCAAGTAAGCAAAGTGGGTAAGTACTCTCTTTGCTCGTTCTGCTAGTTATTTTTCCTCTTTCTGCTGGTTTCTGACCTTTATTTTGCCTTCCTCCTCATTTCAGCCCATTATTTGTCCTCTTTCTGCTCGTTTTTGACATTCATTTATCTATTTCTGCTAGTTTCTGACCTTAATTTTTCCTCTTTCTGTTCGTTTCTGTCCTGCCTTCTCGACAGAGACTCACCCAGATACCCCTAGGGGTGACAGTGCTGCACTATACAAATGTTAATTGATTGACTGACACCCACCCAACACCCATTTGCCTGCCCCCACTACTCTCGGGGTTGCCAGCCGCCGCTGAAACCTACTGACACGCTAAGCTGTATAAGGTCCATGCAGCATCTCAGGCAGACTATGACAGATGGGTATCCAATTTCATTGTACAACTGCTGGTCATTATTTACTAATGACAGATAACATTGTTTATGGCCAATAAGATCATCTGAGGGTCAATGTAGATGATGTAGGCCATTCCAGCAAACATCGAATATTGTAGGAATGCATAGCCAATGAGAAGTGTAGTGATTTTCAATGGCCCATCTGGACATGAACTAAGAACAGTTTGATTGATGCCCATAGAGGTGAAAAGGGTGCCAAGTAAGATTTGGTGAAGGCCCATGTTTTGGGCTGCTTAGAGACCCAAGATGACAAAGGGGGTAGGTGCCACCTTTATCCAGAACTTCAGACCATCAGCAGCATCTTTGCTGCAGGAAAGAGATCCCCAATTGGTAAGTCTGAAGGAGGTTGCTAAGGCAGTTGGTGATCTTGTTTGAGATGAGCCAGTAATGAATTAGGTGTGGATGTCCATGAATGAAGGGGAGCACGAGGAAGCAGGTGTTTGTCATATGGGGCTACTTAGAGGAATTACATAATGGTGACTAGGTCATCAATGGAGAGCTTTTGGAAGGAGTGCCATGGAGAAATGCAGCACGGTGGGATGCTGGAGGTCTTTTGAGGGAGTTTAAGAAACATATGTTCAGGGCTACAATGGCCCTAGTAAAAAAAAAAGGATAGCTTTTATCAAACCCAAAATTGACAACGGCACTTCACTAGCAGTCTTGGATCCCCCACTTGAAAGTGAAGGCACTTCCAGGTCACATAACCTTTGTCGGTCATGTGAATAGGGGGTTCAGAAGGCATATTGTCAGGTGACCCAGGCCGGTAGAGTGATGTAGCTGTGGTGTTACCATGATCAAGTGATCAGCCATGGTCAGTGACTCAAGCGGTAGCAGCATCCCAACCATTGCACAACACTTTGAAAAAGTCTTTTGGCGTTTCCTCCTCAGCTGGGTCCAAGTTTTAGGGCCTTATACCAGCCCTAAGTGTAGGAAGTGCAGATGTAGGGTCCTACTGGCATAAATATGCCTCAAGGACTATAGCACCACATAATGTTGCAGCCGTAGTAGTATCTGGGCTTTTACAGTTTACACTGTGTGGATATTTATATGTTATGTGTATTTGTAAAGCTCACTATCACCGGCAAGGGTACCCTGGCGCTGAGCAGGTGTGTGTGTCTAGCCCTGCCTATGGTAGGTTGGTTAATTAAGGAGCAAAATCTTCAGCTTCTTACAGAATTCAAGTGAAGTGGAATGTTGTTCCACGCTTTAGGAGAGATGCATGACAACGTCTGTCCTCCCGATGTCGTTCTGTGTAGGAGTGGGATGTGCGTGTGTAGGAATCCTGTGGAGCAAAGGTTTCTGGGTGGTTGGTGGAAGGAGATACAACTATTTAGGTAGGTGGCGCCTGAGGTGTGCAGTGCCTTGAATATGTTTGTGAGGTTTTCGAATTAAACATGATTGTGTATTGGAAGCCAGTGTAGTATCCTGAAGTATGGTGTGATGAGAGTTCTGTGTTGTTAGTTCAGGATGAGTCAGGCTGCCAAATTCTGGATAGTTTGTAGTCTTCTAGTGAGTTGCTTGGTGATCCTGACGCAGAGGGTGTTCCCATAGTTTAATCTGCTGGTGACTAGGGCATGAGCGCCACTTGGAGATCTTCCTAAGCATATTCAGGGTGTGGGAGCAGGATATAGTGACAGCGGCCATGCCCAATTAGCTGTCGATGATTATTATGAGGTTCCTGGCATGGGTGCTGGATCTGAGTTCAGTGGGCCAGAAGTTGGAGTCCCAAAGTGAAGTGATCTTGCCTAAGATCACTAAGTCTGCCTTGTCGGTGTTGAGCTTGAGACAAATGGCTTTCAACCAGTTAGGGTCTTCGGTCATGCAAGCAGGGAATTTTTTTCTTCTGTTGGGGGTTCGAGAAGGAGAGTATGAGTTGGCTGTCAGCATAGGAGAGAATGTTGATGTTTGCACAGATGACACAGGCGTATGTATGCATTGAATAGGGTGGGGCTGAGCAATGACCATTGAGGCACTCGGCAGAAGAGTTTGTGGGCTTCAATTGAGTAAGGTGTCAGGTGTACAGATTATCTTTCATCCATTAAGAAGGAGCAGATCTAGTGGAGTCTAGATCCTTGGATGTCAATCTTGTGCAGGTACCTGATGAGAATGGGGTGTGAGACAGTGTCAAATGTTGCTGGAAGGTCCAGGAGAATGAGGACTGCCATGTCTCCTCTGTCAAGGATCATATAGGTGTTTCTCTACTGTGGTTGGGCTTGAATCTGGAGACCATTATGTTGAGGTATGGTAGGAGGCCGATGGGTCTGTAGTAGGAAAGAGTTGCTGGGTCAGCAGATGGTTTTTTGTGCAGGACCATGTCAGTGGCATGTTTAAAGGTGTCCGAGAATGTTATTAAAAAGTAAATAGCTGAATGTCTCAAACAAATTTAGATGATGACAGATAGGAACTGGCCAGAGACGTTTTGCTCTGGCAGCACCCCTCGTAATAATGTACTTCCGGGTGGCATGGGTAAGGAAAGCTGTAGGACTTGGCCCTTTTTCCCTCATTTGTTTTCATTTTTCATGTTGATGCAGATTCAGGGAGCCATTTTAGCTACCCCTGAAACTTCTGTCTGAGGGCCTGGAGCACAAAATGGTGGCCACCTGTGACATCACCAGCATCCACTGGAACCTGCTAGCACCTTCCAGAACATTCCAGAACCCTGTGACAGTTGGAGGCGGTTTAGAATGTTGGGAAGCTAAGACAGAGTGTTGGCAGTTGGAGCTGGCAGTTGGCACCTGACTGGTGAAGAGTGAGCGGCAGAAACTTGAAGGAGGAAGGAGTGAAGCAGCAGGGGTGGAAACTTGTGCCTGGAGTGGGGTCCATAAACCCACCCTTGATACTAGTCCCTACTGACTGAGCCCAGCCTGGAGCCCTGTGTGGGAAGAAGCCAGAAAAACCATCCTAAGGACCTGGACAGCAGGAACAGGCCTTAGAAACAGAGAACAGCAAGATCCTGACCTGGAAACTGGTTTCCCTGGAGTCCGACGTCGAGTAGCCTGAGACCTGGAGCCCGAGGTGGAGAAGCGGCGCTGACTGGAAAAGCAGACGTCGTACCCGGAGCCGCCGGAGGTCGAGAGAGGGCGCCGTCAGAGGTCGTGAGGAGTACCAGAGGTCGAGGAGGAAGTCACCCGAGGTCGAGTGAGCGGCGTCATCGGAGGAGTGAAGTCCGCCCTCCGGAGTCGTCGGAGACCGAGGTGAGGTGTACCGGAGGTCGGGAGTGAGGATCGCACTCCGGAGTCGCCGGAACCTGTGAGAATCGTGCCGGAGGTCGGGAGTGGAGGTCGCACTCCGGAGTCGCCGGAAACCTGAGGAAAGGAGCACCGGAGGTCGGGAGTGAGGATCGCACTCCGGAGTCGCCGGAAGTCGACATCGAGCCAAGGCCGGCCGACGTCATCGAATCCGAGGTCGCCATCGGACCGGAGCCGCCCGAGGTCGACATCGAGTAAAGACTGCCCGACGCCATCGAATCGGAGGTCGAGATCGAACCGAGGCCGCTGACATCGAGACCGGAGCCGCCTACCGGCGTCGTCAAAGAACTGACATTGTGCCGAGGCCGCCGACATCGAACTGGAACCGCCTCACGGCGTCGACACGACTCCAGCGGCGTCGGAGCATCAGAAAAAGGGCAGTAAGTGGAGTAGAGGGCGCCAAAGGCCCTGTGGAATCCTAAGAGACTACTCTAGGGGTTAGAGAGGTGCTGGAACCAGCTGGACTGTGCCAGGGGTGAGCTGGGACTAATCTAGAGGGGTTGTGTGGAGTGAGAGAGCCAGGTCTCTGGTATTCCCCCCTTGATCTACCTCAGTTTAGGCCTCAGCCTTGTCCAAGCCAGGGAGTAGACACCCCCAAGCCTTCCACATCCCCACAAGCTGTGCCTGGGCCAAATCAGCCCTTAGGAATTCAAAAGTGATCTGATTCTATGAGTGTCACTGTCAGCTTTTAAGTATTTATTAGGGGCACTGTATTTATTGTATTTAACCTATTTATTGCTTCACTGTATTTATTGGTCTACAGTATTTATTGATGCACAATATTTATTGGTTTACAGTATTTATTGCCTCAGAATATTTAATTGCCTGTATGTATTGCACTTATATTTATGCCTTCCTTATTTATGATCACCCCTATTTATTGAATCATTAAGCCAGTATTTATTTGACCTGCACTATTTAAAGTTTGTATATTGTGATTGTTATTTATTTTATCCAATCAGCAACTAAGAGAAAAAGAAGATAAAGAAAGATATTTTCATAATTTTTACGGTGTAGAGTCGTTTTTGGAACGGATGCACGCATGGTTATTGTTTGGGTATGACGTATGCTTAGCACGGAGCCTGATTCCTGACCACTCGAGCCAAGCTACCACAGTGTGTCCGGAAGACCACCACCACCCTTTCAGAGTGGGAGTGTGGTTTTCCAACATAAATTGGTGTTCAGTGGTGGGATTGAGCTGTGCCTACGTATACTCAACAATAACTGTGGGTAGTCCATAGGCCTACACCGGGAGTTTTCTCAAAGCGGCCTTCCTAATTGTGGGTTTTTGTTTTTTTCCAAATTTACTCTGGTGGTGGGAGGAGGTATTATTAAAGGTACCCCCCTGCATAGTTACTGCACAAAACCTGTCCTCTAACCTGAGTGGGCAAGATGGAGTTTGTACTAGAAAATCTAGAAACGTACACTGTGGCCCAACTCAGGGAGTTTTGCCAGCGGGAGGGGGTGTACTGTCCCCCAGGAGCAAAGAAGGGTGCACTCCAAACCAGCTTAAGGGCTTGGGGGGAGGCACGCCGAGAAAGCAAGGCTGAGGAGGAGGACAGGGATAGAGAGCCTGACACCGAGGGGGCTGAGATGTACCAACCTGAGGTGGGGAACCTGTCAGCGGGGCCCAGAACCATTTCTAGGAAGGGCAGCAGTGCCTCTAGCGGTGGCTTGTCTGAAGTGGAGTTAACAGACCGGAGGGAGAAAAGACAGCTCACATGGGACTTAGCAAGGCTGGAGAAAGAGATGGAGGAGAGAAGGATGGCGCACGAGCTTCAGATGAAGGAATTGGAGCTGCGTGCTCTCCAGATGAGTGTGTCCAGTGAGGACACTGGTGGCAGCATACCGGAAGCTCCACAGGAGCTAGAAGTTTATTTACCCCAGGATGACATCACCAGGGTGTCTGAGGAGGCATTGGGGTGGGAACCTGAAGGGGGTAGTGCAGGGATCTCCCAACCCAGCGAGGTGGGAGAAGTGGCAGATAGCCCAGCTAGGTCCCAGGGAGAGAGGGTTGTAGGGCCTCACGACCTATCTGTAGGAAGGCGTGAGACGGGGAGGTGTCCCGAGGTGCCCCAACCGAAGTCTCAGGGCCTGGAGAGTTCCGCAAGGGAGCCCCAGGTTGGGAGCCTAGGCTGTTCCGATGTGCCCTCCAGTGCAGGGGAACCCCTAGTGTCAGGAGGACCCAGGGCGACTGTACCCAGCGCGCCTGAGGTTCTGGGGTTGGTCCAGTTTCAGGGTTTAGGTCCTGGGCTGGGATGCCAGGCTCAGGGGTTGCCTGACCTGGCGGGTGGGGCCTCTGTTAACCGGGTCCCCCCGAAATTGACTTCCAGGGGTACTTTTCCCGTTAGGAGGGTGCTGAAATCTGGAAGGGGGTGCAGAGGGAGGAAGGTCTCGCCTCGGGCACCGACTCAGCCTAAGGGTTTAGACCCTAGGTTGAAGGATCAGTTGAGGGGTCAAGGCCCTAGACTGAGGAGGAAGTGTTGGTCTGAGGGTGCCTCGCAGGGTAGGGTGAGGAACCCCAGAAGGAGAGTTAGGGGAGGAGAGCCTCGCTCCTGAAGGCTGGTCAGCCTAAGGGTGTGAACCCCAGGAGGAAGGACCAGAGGCAGTTTAGGACTGCAAGGAGGAGGACCGGAGTGGTCAACGGGCACTACAGGCCTGGGGCTACTGCCCCCCACTCCGCGAGATCACCCGGGCCAGAGACATCTGGACGGCCCAGGGGCCGGTCCTGGCCACAACTAGCTAGGGAGCCCCAGTGGGGTGGTTTTGTTGGTCCAGGGAGGTTCGTTAGGGAACCATTGGGTTCCAGAGCGGAGGAGAACTTGCGGGTGCTCCTGCCGTTGCGGGCCTGCGTCCACCTTTTCTCGCCCCAAGCAGGGAAGACCATCAAGGCATTGATCGGTCTACCCTGGCTTTTGGCTGGAAGGGGGTTGTGTAGGACTTGGCCCTTTTTCCCTCATTTGTTTTCATTTTTCATGTTGATGCAGATTCAGGGAGCCATTTTAGCTACCCCTGAAACTTCTGTCTGAGGGCCTGGAGCACAAAATGGTGGCCACCTGTGACATCACCAGCATCCACTGGAACCTGCTAGCACCTTCCAGAACATTCCAGAACCCTGTGACAGTTGGAGGCGGTTTAGAATGTTGGGAAGCTAAGACAGAGTGTTGGCAGTTGGAGCTGGCAGTTGGCACCTGACTGGTGAAGAGTGAGCGGCAGAAACTTGAAGGAGGAAGGAGTGAAGCAGCAGGGGTGGAAACTTGTGCCTGGAGTGGGGTCCATAAACCCACCCTTGATACTAGTCCCTACTGACTGAGCCCAGCCTGGAGCCCTGTGTGGGAAGACGCCAGAAAAACCATCCTAAGGACCTGGACAGCAGGAACAGGCCTTAGAAACAGAGAACAGCAAGATCCTGACCTGGAAACTGGTTTCCCTGGAGTCCGACGTCGAGTAGCCTGAGACCTGGAGCCCGAGGTGGAGAAGCGGCGCTGACTGGAAAAGCAGACGTCGTACCCGGAGCCGCCGGAGGTCGAGAGAGGGCGCCGTCAGAGGTCGTGAGGAGTACCAGAGGTCGAGGAGGAAGTCACCCGAGGTCGAGTGAGCGGCGTCATCGGAGGAGTGAAGTCCGCCCTCCGGAGTCGTCGGAGACCGAGGTGAGGTGTACCGGAGGTCGGGAGTGAGGATCGCACTCCGGAGTCGCCGGAACCTGTGAGAATCGTGCCGGAGGTCGGGAGTGGAGGTCGCACTCCGGAGTCGCCGGAAACCTGAGGAAAGGAGCACCGGAGGTCGGGAGTGAGGATCGCACTCCGGAGTCGCCGGAAGTCGACATCGAGCCAAGGCCGGCCGACGTCATCGAATCCGAGGTCGCCATCGGACCGGAGCCGCCCGAGGTCGACATCGAGTAAAGACTGCCCGACGCCATCGAATCGGAGGTCGAGATCGAACCGAGGCCGCTGACATCGAGACCGGAGCCGCCTACCGGCGTCGTCAAAGAACTGACATTGTGCCGAGGCCGCCGACATCGAACTGGAACCGCCTCACGGCGTCGACACGACTCCAGCGGCGTCGGAGCATCAGAAAAAGGGCAGTAAGTGGAGTAGAGGGCGCCAAAGGCCCTGTGGAATCCTAAGAGACTACTCTAGGGGTTAGAGAGGTGCTGGAACCAGCTGGACTGTGCCAGGGGTGAGCTGGGACTAATCTAGAGGGGTTGTGTGGAGTGAGAGAGCCAGGTCTCTGGTATTCCCCCCTTGATCTTCCTCAGTTTAGGCCTCAGCCTTGTCCAAGCCAGGGAGTAGACACCCCCAAGCCTTCCACATCCCCACAAGCTGTGCCTGGGCCAAATCAGCCCTTAGGAATTCAAAAGTGATCTGATTCTATGAGTGTCACTGTCAGCTTTTAAGTATTTATTAGGGGCACTGTATTTATTGTATTTAACCTATTTATTGCTTCACTGTATTTATTGGTCTACAGTATTTATTGATGCACAATATTTATTGGTTTACAGTATTTATTGCCTCAGAATATTTAATTGCCTGTATGTATTGCACTTATATTTATGCCTTCCTTATTTATGATCACCCCTATTTATTGAATCATTAAGCCAGTATTTATTTGACCTGCACTATTTAAAGTTTGTATATTGTGATTGTTATTTATTTTATCCAATCAGCAACTAAGAGAAAAAGAAGATAAAGAAAGATATTTTCATAATTTTTACGGTGTAGAGTCGTTTTTGGAACGGATGCACGCATGGTTATTGTTTGGGTATGACGTATGCTTAGCACGGAGCCTGATTCCTGACCACTCGAGCCAAGCTACCACAGTGTGTCCGGAAGACCACCACCACCCTTTCAGAGTGGGAGTGTGGTTTTCCAACAAAAGCCTAAAAGCAAAGTATACCAAATTAGAAAAACTCAAGACAAATGAGTTATTTAATGGTGGGATGAGGTTACACTAAAAAGATATCTAGAGAACAAGAAAGTCCCAAGGGGTTTGAAGATCCACACATTTAAGAATTTCAATGACTTGGATCCAGATTTATTGTGGGAATGGGAAGAGAATTTATACATTTCCACCTTTACTACGATGAAAATCTTTATTCAGCAGGCAGAGAGGAAATCATTAAAACTTAGAGAAGAAATTAAGATTTTGGAAGGGGAAATCAAGGATCTAAATTTAAAGGAAGCCACTGGGAAAAACTATCTGATCCTTCAGGATCATATTCAACAACATGAAACAATGATGAAAGCGAGGAAGATGAGTAAAATTGCTAGGGACAACCGCACCATGACAGTGGGCAAATCTTTACGTTCGCTTGAAGATTTGATGATGTAACAATCCCCAACCTAATTGCACAACATGCATCCAACCTAGGGAGTCTCTCAAGTGCCAATAGTAGCACAATCCCCAACCTAATTGCACAACATGCATCCAAACTAGGGAGTCTCTCAAGTGCCAATAGTAGCACAATCTCCTCATTCAGGGAAGAGGGCCCAAGTCGCACATTGGATGGTACTGCCCAGTCAAGTTGTTCACCAACTTTTTTTGAAGATGTTTTCAAGATACAGGATTGGCGACAAGCAACAAAGGTCCACCACAAGATAAGGAAAGAAAGGGGGGAGGAGGAAAAACTGAAAAAAAAGAGGAGGGGTACTTACTCACAACCAGAAGAAAAAGCTGAACAGATATTGGAAGCCACTGAGGTACCTGCTGATTTTCCAACTTTGACTGTTCAGAAAGATGTCAATTTGGTAATCAATTTTTCCGATTGTTTTCTTAATCAATATGAGATTTCAGTCCTGAGTAAAGGTTTTGGCTTTCGTCCCACAAATCGTGGTGTTTGTTTACTTACACATTGATGTCTTCAAATTCATAAGTAAGGCTGAACTTAAATGTCATTTTCATCTAAAACAACTGAGCTCAGGGTTAGTGATTTCTGATTTGTCTGTCGCACAGTTGAAAGATATTTCAGTACAATTATATCTGGATAGTGAAAATGAACTAACTTTAGAATGTTAGGAACTGAACAAGACTGCACATGACAGTGGGCTGCTCCAACACAGCAGCTTCACCCCACAGGGTCTCCACTTGGATAGTATAGATGTCTTTTAAAAACAGGTAATAGAAGACCTCCACCTCTTGGAGGATAGAGTACTGAACTCCCCTATGAAACTCTATGATGACAGTTTATCCAAAGAGGAAAGAACAGCATTGATTTGTCTAAAAGACACATCACTGGTGATTAGGGAAGTGGACAAAGGGGTGAATGTCACTGTAATGAATAGGACCGATTATGAGGAAGAGGGCCTCAAACAACTTTAACAACAAAACGTGCTATCAAAAATTACATGCAAAGCCCTGTCCGTCTGCCAAGATACTTCTTAATGAAAAACTGAAGCACTGGAGAGATTATGATCTCTTATCAGATTCTGAATTCCAATTCTTGAGGGTGGAAAATCCCAGGTTTCCATGCCTAAACCTCCCAAAGGAAGGTTCCCACCAGGATGTCCCATAATTTGGGGAATAGGTTCCCTTAAAGAAGACATATCTGAATTTGTAGATTCATTCTTGACACCACTAGTGGGGAACCTTCCTTCTTTCATCAGCAATACCATGGGCATCTTAAACTCGAGGACCTTGAATAGGGTGATGCCATGTGGTTAGCAACCTTAGACATGGAGTCTTTATATACGTGCATTAAAAAGGATTATGGCTGTTGACTTCTTTTTATGAGAACTGAGGGAAAACTATCTTAATCATAATGTAATGCTATTGGAAATGGTTGAATTGATCTCACCAATATTTTTTTCATTTAAAATAAAGACTGGTTTCAACAGCTACAAGGTACGGCAATGGGTTCCAAATTTGCACCTTTGTATGCAAATCTGTTCATGGGTTGGGTTGAACATACATATGCCTGGGCTCAAATAGTGGTTGGCCGATTGGACAAAAGGGATCTACTATTGGGGTCAATACACAGACTATGGTATTATCATCTGGACAGGGACAGAGGGGGTTATGAAAACCTCAACTACCTCAATGACAACCTAGTCAATGTGAAGTTTACATTGAACATGTCCCAAAGCAAAATACAACTCTTGGATGTCGGGGTAGAGCTATAAGTAGTGGGTAAGACATCACAGAGCACACTTTTTAAAAAGGAGACAGCTGTGAGGAGCATCTTACACTTCAGCAATGCACATCCCCATGCACCAAACTATTCTGTTTGGTGAGATGATTCAGATGCGGAGGAATTGTAGTGAGGACAAGGAGGAATTGTAGTGAGGACATTTGGTTTGAACAACATGTCCAGCAAACAATTTCTAGGCTACAGCTTAGAGGTTATAGGAGACCTGAGCAACTGAGGGCGGCCGACAAGGCTAGAATGGTGAACAGGAGCAACACCCTTAAAACTAAACAAAAGGGCAGCACCGTGGAACATTTCTCGTTCATTAACACTTACTCCTCACTAAATCAAGATACGTTTAGAATCTTACACAAACACTGGCCACTTTGGGAAGGGGTTTGTGGATTTGGGAAACCGTTGGACATTGCAGCGCCGGTCCGATGAGGAGCGCCCAATGATGAAGCATGACACCCCAACAGGTGAGTGAGGGCATTAAGATCTGAAATTCAGATCTCCCCAGATACCATCAATATTGCAGGAAGCCCAAGATACTTCTTACCTTGGCCTCTAGCGAGGAACTGTTCCCTTTTGATGAACGTTTGAACAAGGTTATTCTGCACACGCACAGTGGGGTGTATTTGGAAGGATGCCCTCCTTGAATTTATGAGTTATATTTATTTTGTTTTAATTTGATGTACATATATAGTGGTGGAGTTAAGGTATGGTGCTGTTGGTTACTCTAAGAGGATTATTAGGACCACACTTGGCTGGGACAGGTGACGTTCACAATACTCACTCATGTAAATGCAGCATGATACTGACTTGCAATGGAGATTATATTTTTTCACAATACTTGGGTGCATAAGCTACAATGATGACTTTTGTTTATATTGTCGATACTAGAGTATGGGTGGCACAATTTTTGTAGAACGGGTAAATTACATCTTGGATTTCACGGTTCTATTTGTCTTCGCTCCCAGTATAAGCTTTCAAGTAAAACATTTTTTACAATATTTGCTCATGCATCGATGGTGCAATAGTGATTGCCAATTGGTGTTAACCATTTTACGGTCGTTGAAGACATATACTATTTAAATGGCTTTGGTTTTATCGCTAATGTTAGAGAGTTGGACTGTGCAATTGTAAGAAGAACGGGAAAATTAGACCTTGTATTTCTCCGTCTTTGTTACCTGTCTCTCTCTTTGAAGTTGTTAAATGACACTTATGAGGCAACGGGTGAACACTGGGCCTGCTTTTTTGATCTATTGTCCCTGTGTTCGGGGTGTGGCCATGGTGGTCCCGATGAGTATTTATGACGAGATTGCCCGGCACTCATGTCCTTTCACTTCAAGTGTACTCAGTTCCTGGTTACTGGCCTAAACATAAACACGTGCATAATACGGGTAAGAATCGATTCAAATGTTTGTATGAATGGTGAAAAGTTGGAGAATCCATGTGAGTTGGAGTGTTTGCACTGATATGGCCTTTAAGTCAACGGTTTGTTAGGTATACATAACCTTACAATAAGATGCAGTAAGAATTTTGGGAATGTATGTTTCACAGAACGAGAAAAGAGCACTCTTCAGGTTATGGACTCACATTCGTTACCAGCCCGTTGGCCACTGGGTTGCAAACCATACAAGCTAGCGACATGTATGTATTGATGGAAAGAGAAAGTAGCTTTGAATGAGGGAGGAGGTGATGCTTCTGTGGTGAGAGGTACATGGTGCTCATGTGATCACAGAATGATAGTTCGATAAATTTTGTAACTATTATTGTTATATAATTAGCTTAGCCCAACTATATGCTTGCAATGAGTCAATGCGGTACAAAAGGGGGTGGTGATGGAAGGAGCATCAGAACCAATCAAACACTCACACCCAGTCAACAGATCTGGGTTTGATCCATCACCGTTCTTTAGCCCACTCTGCCACCCCAGTTCAGACATGGCCATATGCAAATCAGTCTGACCATGTGCCTCATGGGAACAGTCAAGCCCGAACTGCCAAGCCATGTCTTCCCTGGACCGGAAACAAGCTTCCTAGGACCGGTTTCTGGCATTTCAGCCGTCTTCAGCCAGGCTTGCTTGAATCCAGTGGCAAAGTGAGCAAGGGACTCACGTCTGAGCATACCCTGCCAACTTATGGCGAACAAAGCGGTACAAAAGGGGGTGGTGATGGACGGAGCATCAGAACCAATCAAACACTCACACCCAGTCAACAGATCTGGGTTTGATCCATCACCGTTCTTTAGCCCACTCTGCCACCCCCGTTCAGACATGGCCATATGCAAATCAGTCTGACCCTGTGCCTCATGGGAACAGTCAAGCCCGAACTGCCAAGCCATGTCTTCCCTGGACCGAAAACAAGCTTCCTAGGACCGGTTTCTGGCATTTCAGCCGTCTTCAGCCAGGCTTGCTTGAATCCAGTGGCAAAGTGAGCAAGGGACTCACGTCTGAGCATACCCTGCCAACTTATGGCGAACAAAACGGTACAAAAGGGGGTGGTGATGGACAGAGCATCAGAACCAATCAAACACTCACACCTAGTCAACAGATCTGGGTTTGATCCATCACCGTTCTTTAGCCCACTCTGCCACCCCAGTTCAGACATGGCCATATGCAAATCAGTCTGACCCTGTGCCTCATGGGAACAGTCAAGCCCGAACTTATGTTGCTCATAATGTCCTTACATTATGTAGTAACAAGTAATGGAATGGCTGCGCATTCCTTGGGCATGTTAGAACTGGTTACCTTTGGGCGATGCACAAGTGTGCAATTCAAGATGGTGGCTCACTGCTGAAGCTCCCACACACCCGTCCTAACAACGAGGTTTTAAATGCCGATTTTCACAGGAATAATTTTATGCCTGTTGTTGTGGACCCTTACCAGCCCAAAAGGAAGTGCTTTCTGCGGGTTTTTAGTGGCGCTGACGACTTTTGAACTCCTTTGACTTCCGGATTTCCTTCACCAAGGCTTCCCTCAGCTTGGCTCTGAAGTTCCTGTCAGAGAGGCTGGGTTCTGTATCTGTAGAGGGCGTGGCTTTGGCCTTGGTATCCTCCACTGCTGGCTTTAGCTGCTGCACTGGTTTGACATATTTATCTGCATTTCTATCTTGTTATTTCCCATTTTTGCATATATTTATTTAATTTTCTTGAGTATGTAAAGCAAAGCTTTAACAAATAAACATAAACAGACAGTTTCTCCTCTGCCTGTTAAGTCAAAAATTATAGATACATCGGAACCCTCCCTTATTACTATTCTGGAGCAATTGTAGGCTTAGATCAAATACAGATAGTATTGTCAAGGAAATAACAAATATACAGAAAGATATGGCTGGTATTTCAATGAAGGTTGTGGATAATGAGATTAAATTAAATGACATTATAACAAAAACTGATAAGCTAATACTGCTTGTTACAAAAACTCCTTCCATCAGTACGAGACTGTTTGAGTTAGAAAACAGAAATAGGCAATATAACTTGCACATTTTTAATTAACCTGAAGATATAGAAGGGAATGATTGTAGATGCTACCTTGAGAACTGTTGGAAAACCACACTCCCACTCTGAAAGGGTGGTGGTGGTCTTCCGGACACACTGTGGTAGCTTGGCTCGAGTGGTCAGGAATCAGGCTCCGTGCTAAGCATACGACATACCCAAACAATAACCATGCGTGCATCCGTTCCAAAAACGACTCTACACAGTAAAAATTATGAAAATATCTTTCTTTATCTTCTTTTTCTCTTAGTTGCTGATTGGATAAAATAAATAACAATCACAATATACAAACTTTTTAGATAGTGCAGGTCAAATAAATACTGGCTTAATGATTCAATAAATAGGGGTGATCATAAATACTGAAGGCATAAATAAAGGTGCAATACATACAGGCAATTAAATATTCTGAGGCAATAAATACTGTAAACCGATAAATATTGTGCATCAATAAATACTGTGGACCAATAAATACAGTGAAGCAATAAATAGGTTAAATACAATAAATACAGTGCCCCTAATAAATAATTAAAAGCTGACAGTGACACTCATAGAATCAGATCACATTTGAATTCCTAAGGGCTGATTTGGCCCAGGCACAGCTCGTGGGGATGTGGAAGGCTTGACGGTGTCTACTCCCTGGCTTGGACAAGGCTGAGGCCTAAACTGAGGTAGATCAAGGGGGGAATACCAGAGACCTGGCTCTCTCACTCCACACAACCCCTCTAGATTAGTCCCAGCTCACCCCTGGCACAGTCCAGCTGGTTCCAGCACCTCTCTAACCCCTAGAGTAGTCTCTTAGGATTCCACAGGGCCTTTGGCGCCCTCTACTCCACTTACTGCCCTTTTTCTGATGCTCCGACGCCGCTGGAGTCGTGTCGACGCCGTGAGGCGGTTCCAGTTCGATGTCGGCGGCCTCGGCACAATGTCAGTTCTTTGACGACGCCGGTAGGCGGCTCCGGTCTCGATATCAGCGGCCTCGGTTCGATCTCGACCTCCGATTCGATGGCGTCGGGCAGTCTTTACTCGATGTCGACCTCGGGCGGCTCCGGTCCGATGGCGACCTCGGATTCGATGACGTCGGCCGGCCTTGGCTCGATGTCGACTTCTGGCGACTCCGGAGTGCGATCCTCACTCCCGACCTCCGGTGCTCCTTTCCTCAGGTTTCCGGCGACTCCGGAGTGCGACCTCCACTCCCGACCTCCGGCACGATTCTCACAGGTTCCGGCGACTCCGGAGTGCGATCCTCACTCCCGACCTCCGGTACACCTCACCTCGGTCTCCGACGACTCCGGAGGGCGGACTTCACTCCTCCGATGACGCCGCTCACTCGACCTCGGGTGACTTCCTCCTCGACCTCTGGTACTCCTCACGACCTCTGACGGCGCCCTCTCTCGACCTCCGGCGGCTCCGGGTACGACGTCTGCTTTTCCAGTCAGCGCCGCTTCTCCACCTCGGGCTCCAGGTCTCAGGCTACTCGACGTCGGACTCCAGGGAAACCAGTTTCCAGGTCAGGATCTTGCTGTTCTCTGTTTCTAAGGCCTGTTCCTGCTGTCCAGGTCCTTAGGATGGTTTTTCTGGCTTCTTCCCACACAGGGCTCCAGGCTGGGCTCAGTCAGTAGGGACTAGTATCAAGGGTGGGTTTATGGACCCCACTCCAGGCACAAGTTTCCACCCCTGCTGCTTCACTCCTTCCTCCTTCAAGTTTCTGCTGCTCTCTCCTCACCAGTCAGGTGCCAACTGCCAGCTCCAACTGCCAACACTCTGTCTTAGCTTCCCAACATTCTAAACCGCCTCCAACTGTCACAGGGTTCTGGAATGTTCTGGAAGGTGCTAGCAGGTTCCAGTGGGTGCTGGTGATGTCACAGGTGGCCACCATTTTGTGCTCCAGGCCCTCAGACAGAAGTTTCAGGGGTAGCTAAAATGGCTCCCTGAATCTGCATCAACATGAAAAATGAAAACAAATGAGGGAAAAAGGGCCAAGTCCTACACAACCCCCTTCCAGCCAAAAGCCAGGGTAGACCGATCAATGCCTTGATGGTCTTCCCTGCTTGGGGCGAGAAAAGGTGGACGCAGGCCCGCAACGGCAGGAGCACCCGCAAGTTCTCCTCCGCTCTGGAACCCAATGGTTCCCTAACGAACCTCCCTGGACCAACAAAACCACCCCACTGGGGCTCCCTAGCTAGTTGTGGCCAGGACCGGCCCCTGGGCCGTCCAGATGTCTCTGGCCCGGGTGATCTCGCGGAGTGGGGGGCAGTAGCCCCAGGCCTGTAGTGCCCGTTGACCACTCCGGTCCTCCTCCTTGCAGTCCTAAACTGCCTCTGGTCCTTCCTCCTGGGGTTCACACCCTTAGGCTGACCAGCCTTCAGGAGCGAGGCTCTCCTCCCCCTAACTCTCCTTCTGGGGTTCCTCACCCTACCCTGCGAGGCACCCTCAGACCAACACTTCCTCCTCAGTCTAGGGCCTTGACCCCTCAACTGAGCCTTCAACCTAGGGTCTAAACCCTTAGGCTGAGTCGGTGCCCGAGGCGAGACCTTCCTCCCTCTGCACCCCCTTCCAGATTTCAGCACCCTCCTAACGGGAAAAGTACCCCTGGAAGTCAATTTCGGGGGGACCCGGTTAACAGAGGCCCCACCCGCCAGGTCAGGCAACCCCTGAGCCTGGCATCCCAGCCCAGGACCTAAACCCTGAAACTGGACCAACCCCAGGACCTCAGGCGCGCTGGTTACAGTTGCCCTGGGTCCTCCTGACACTAGGGGCTCCCCTGCACTGGAGGGCACATCGGAACAGCCTAGGCTCCCAACCTGGGGCTCCCTTGCGGAACTCTCCAGGCCCTGAGACTTCGGTTGGGGCACCTCGGGACACCTCCCCGTCTCACGCCTTCCTACAGATAGGTCGTGAGGCCCTACAACCCTCTCTCCCTGGGACCTAGCTGGGCTATCTGCCACTTCTCCCACCTCGCTGGGTTGGGAGATCCCTGCACTACCCCCTTCAGGTTCCCACCCCAATGCCTCCTCAGACACCCTGGTGATGTCATCCTGGGGTAAATAAACTTCTAGCTCCTGTGGAGCTTCCGGTATGCTGCCACCAGTGTCCTCGCTGGACACACTCATCTGGAGGGCACGCAGCTCCAACTCCTTCATCCGAAGCTCGTGCGCCATCCTTCTCTCCTCCATCTCTTTCTCCAGCCTTGCTAAATCCCATGTGAGCTGTCTTTTCTCCCTCCGGTCTGTTAACTCCACTTCAGACAAGCCACCGCTAGAGGCACTGCTGCCCTTCCTAGAAATGGTTCTGGGCCCCGCTGACAGGTTCCCCACCTCAGGTTGGTACATCTCAGCCCCCTCGGTGTCAGGCTCTCTATCCCTGTCCTCCTCCTCAGCCTTGCTTTCTCGGCGTGCCTCCCCCCAAGCCCTTAAGCTGGTTTGGAGTGCACCCTTCTTTGCTCCTGGGGGACAATACACCCCCTCCCGCTGGCAAAACTCCCTGAGTTGGGCCGCAGTGTACGTTTCTAAATTCTCCAGTACAAACTCCATCTCGCCCACTCAGGTTAGAGGACAGGTTTTGTGCAGTAACTATGCAGGGGGGTACCTTTAATAATACCTCCTCCCACCACCAGAGTAAATTTGGAAAAAACAAAAACCCACAATTAGGAAGGCCGCTTTGAGAAAACTCCCGGTGTAGGCCTATGGACTACCCACAGTTATTGTTGAGTATACGTAGGCACAGCTCTATCCCACCACTGAACACCAATTTATGTTGGAAAACCACACTCCCACTCTGAAAGGGTGGTGGTGGTCTTCCGGACACACTGTGGTAGCTTGGCTCGAGTGGTCAGGAATCAGGCTCCGTGCTAAGCATACGACATACCCAAACAATAACCATGCGTGCATCCGTTCCAAAAACGACTCTACACCGTAAAAATTATGAAAATATCTTTCTTTATCTTCTTTTTCTCTTAGTTGCTGATTGGATAAAATAAATAACAATCACAATATACAAACTTTTTAGATAGTGCAGGTCAAATAAATACTGGCTTAATGATTCAATAAATAGGGGTGATCATAAATACTGAAGGCATAAATAAAGGTGCAATACATACAGGCAATTAAATATTCTGAGGCAATAAATACTGTAAACCGATAAATATTGTGCATCAATAAATACTGTGGACCAATAAATACAGTGAAGCAATAAATAGGTTAAATACAATAAATACAGTGCCCCTAATAAATAATTAAAAGCTGACAGTGACACTCATAGAATCAGATCACATTTGAATTCCTAAGGGCTGATTTGGCCCAGGCACAGCTCGTGGGGATGTGGAAGGCTTGAGGGTGTCTACTCCCTGGCTTGGACAAGGCTGAGGCCTAAACTGAGGTAGATCAAGGGGGGAATACCAGAGACCTGGCTCTCTCACTCCACACAACCCCTCTAGATTAGTCCCAGCTCACCCCTGGCACAGTCCAGCTGGTTCCAGCACCTCTCTAACCCCTAGAGTAGTCTCTTAGGATTCCACAGGGCCTTTGGCGCCCTCTACTCCACTTACTGCCCTTTTTCTGATGCTCCGACGCCGCTGGAGTCGTGTCGACGCCGTGAGGCGGTTCCAGTTCGATGTCGGCGGCCTCGGCACAATGTCAGTTCTTTGACGACGCCGGTAGGCGGCTCCGGTCTCGATGTCAGCGGCCTCGGTTCGATCTCGACCTCCGATTCGATGGCGTCGGGCAGTCTTTACTCGATGTCGACCTCGGGCGGCTCCGGTCCGATGGCGACCTCGGATTCGATGACGTCGGCCGGCCTTGGCTCGATGTCGACTTCCGGCGACTCCGGAGTGCGATCCTCACTCCCGACCTCCGGTGCTCCTTTCCTCAGGTTTCCGGCGACTCCGGAGTGCGACCTCCACTCCCGACCTCCGGCACGATTCTCACAGGTTCCGGCGACTCCGGAGTGCGATCCTCACTCCCGACCTCCGGTACACCTCACCTCGGTCTCCGACGACTCCGGAGGGCGGACTTCACTCCTCCGATGACGCCGCTCACTCGACCTCGGGTGACTTCCTCCTCGACCTCTGGTACTCCTCACGACCTCTGACGGCGCCCTCTCTCGACCTCCGGCGGCTCCGGGTACGACGTCTGCTTTTCCAGTCAGCGCCGCTTCTCCACCTCGGGCTCCAGGTCTCAGGCTACTCGACGTCGGACTCCAGGGAAACCAGTTTCCAGGTCAGGATCTTGCTGTTCTCTGTTTCTAAGGCCTGTTCCTGCTGTCCAGGTCCTTAGGATGGTTTTTCTGGCTTCTTCCCACACAGGGCTCCAGGCTGGGCTCAGTCAGTAGGGACTAGTATCAAGGGTGGGTTTATGGACCCCACTCCAGGCACAAGTTTCCACCCCTGCTGCTTCACTCCTTCCTCCTTCAAGTTTCTGCTGCTCTCTCCTCACCAGTCAGGTGCCAACTGCCAGCTCCAACTGCCAACACTCTGTCTTAGCTTCCCAACATTCTAAACCGCCTCCAACTGTCACAGGGTTCTGGAATGTTCTGGAAGGTGCTAGCAGGTTCCAGTGGGTGCTGGTGATGTCACAGGTGGCCACCATTTTGTGCTCCAGGCCCTCAGACAGAAGTTTCAGGGGTAGCTAAAATGGCTCCCTGAATCTGCATCAACATGAAAAATGAAAACAAATGAGGGAAAAAGGGCCAAGTCCTACAAGAACCTATTGCCAAATTTATCAAACTTGAAGTTTTCAGAAAATGTTGAGATTGATAAAGCACATTGTTTTCCATCTCATTGTAAACCAGGCCAAACTAAACCCTGGCAAGTAATTTTAAGGTTCTTCGCTATCACCATCTCATCCTTATCTGGAAAGCGGCTCGAGAAATTCTTTCTCTTCTGGCTGATGGCACTAAAATCTTCATTCATCAAGATTTTGCTAAGGAGACTGTTACCATACGTCGAGATTTTGCAGCTTTGAGACCACGACTGAAAAACTCTGGCTTCAAATATGGACTCTTCGATCCATCCACCATGCGTATCTGGAAAGACGGCATTTCCAAATCCTATTACCGTCCGGAAGACCTTCAAGCTTTTCTTGATAACCACTCTCCTCTCTCAATGGATACATATGATTCTTCACTTTGAAAATGCTAATCTTAATTGCCTAAATGGGAGCTTATATGTGACACGTATTTTAGGTCTTTATTATTCCTGTTACTATATATGATATTCTTTTCAGTACGGCTTTACCTCTCTCTTCTCTGTTCTCTCTTCTTAAATGCACGTGTGTGTCTCATTAATATATATATGTCTGTTCTTCACTGTTTTGTATATACATGTGTTCTTTATTCTAGGTCTTCTTCATTTCTGCGGCTACTTATTTGGTCTCTTCTTCTGCTTCTTTCAAATGCTACATTTTTTTCCACTCTTTGCTCTATTTTTCCTCTTTGTTTTACTTCTTAGTATATGAACATTACTCACAAAATTAAAATTGCTTCCTTGAAGGTTAAGGGTTTACAACATCAAGTTAAATGGTTGAAGATTTTAGATTATCTATATAGGCAAAAAGCTGATATTTGTTTATTGCAAGAAACTCACATTGATGACATCCTAGCATACATGCAAAGGAAATGGGTTGGTCAGATTATCTCCTCTTCAGCATTAGGTAAAAAGAATGGTGTGGCTATTCCTTTTTCATAAAATCTTCAATTGCAAATTTTAGATAAACAATCTGATTCTGAAGGCAGACTTCTCTTGGTTAAAGTGAAACTTGGTAATACGATTTTACATTTAATTAATATCTATGGACCAACAGTAGAAGACCCTAATTTCTGGTCTCATATTACCACTGAAATTATTTAACTTGGGAAAGTTTCCTTGATTGTGGGTGGTGATTTTAACTTGAATAGTGACCCCCTTTTAGATAGACTATCCTCGACCAAATTTACACCTCCCAAAGTGTTTCACACCCTCAAAACTTTATTTAAAAACACTAAGCTTGTTGACATCTGGAGAATACATTCCCACTTAGAAAGAATTCACCTTTTTCTCTAATCCCCATAACTCTCATTCACGCTTAGATTATTTGTTAGTGTCTAGAGACTTCGTGAAGTCTATAGCTCAACCCTCCATTAGAAATATTGAAATTTCAGACCACGCAGTAATTTCACTTCATTTACGAGTTAATCATTTTTCTGTCCCTCAATCCCGTTGGCGCATGAATGAAGTCCTTCACGATGTTCATAAAGACACAATTTTAACAGCTATTCGTGAGTATTTCTAACATAAACCTGATGGTGTTACCTCCCCTATTATAAAATAGGATGCTTTTAAGTCATACTTAAGAGTGGTGGTTATTTATATAATAATTTTGTTTTTCACGCTATCACATCACCATCACTGCAACCATCACCCCTTAAATGTTTCAACAAGCTCCTCATTTTTGATATCACACTGATGGAAACTTGTGTCATAACTCCCTTCTACTTTTGAGAAGTTTGCAGCCGTTTGATCTAAGAAGGGCGTGCAGTGGAGTGGATATCCCAAATGATGAAGCAAGCCACTTCAGAGGGTGATCGGATTCCGTTGTTTCCCTATAAACTTTCTCATTCTATTTAGTATTTTCTTGTTGTCTAAAGAAATTATTTTTAGAGACCATAGTTTTCTTCTTTTTGTGTGACAAGTTCGGTAGGGGAACAGAATACTAATTGGTCTATAAACACTTATCCCTTAGACCCCCTTTTTGAATATGTATTTGTATAATCCTTGAGCAGCGGCTAGCTGTGGGTCTTTTTCTTTAATCACTCTTTAAAATAGGAGTTTGATATACGCTCAAGTAGTTACGCTTTTTCTTCCTTGAGCATGGCAGACTTTACAGGCTTATCTTTTGATGACGATGTACTACAATCGATATTAACAACTAACCCCAGTATCTTGGATGCTTTACCTGAGGTTGCAACTAATTCACAAGATGATTGGCACACATTGCTTAATCTGAAAAAATCCCATTCACGTATATTTATACATGGTGCGATAATGACGGAGTATCTCTGTGGAAACTGTGCACCTACAGGCCTGATTGTTACTAACGCCCCTAGATTATTTTTGACAGATAAGATCTTTCTGAAGGATTGGCGGTGTACCCGCGATTGGCTGATACTGATTATCAGAACAGCCAAAAGAGTGGCAGATGCCATTTTGATCGAGATTCAGACTCTTGAAGGACAGATAAAAACTATTAAACAGATGCACTATATAAAAGGAATCTGGAAGAAACAAACAAAGCTAATAAAGAATACAAAGATACAATACTTCTGTCCAAAATAGACAAGTTAAAAAAAGATCTAGCCCGTTTCTCCCTAGAAAGGATATATCCCTATACTAGTGAGAAATATATACAACCTCAATTTAACAGAAAAGGAAGGAGATATGGTTCTACTTACTCTTCGTCAGGTTCTGATTCTTTTTCGAGTGACTCTGACACCCCTGGTTCTAATATTCCACAGAATGTAGGCTGCGGACAACAGAATAGATTCAATCGTAGACGAGGGACACAAGGCCCCTATCAACAACAGGAACCATGGTGGCCTCCTACACCATGGGGTTACCCACACCCACAGTTTCAGCAACCGTTTGTGCTTAATTTTCCACCACAACCTCAATTCTTCGGTCAACAGCCTTTTTTAGGACAGGGCCGAGGACGCAATCGAGGCAGGAGAAGAGGTCAGCCACAGGTACATTGGGAAACAGAACAGCCGCTCCCGAACACTCAGAGCAAGAAAGGCCAACAACAAGAGGGACTGAGTACAGACATGAAAACTTAGTAGTCAATCTCAGTTCCCGGTTTTTAACCACAGTGGAACAACAAGTACTCAATAAAGGTCTGGGTTTTGTGCCCACTACATCTGGGGATCCTTTCCAACTGAGATGTGAGCTAGCCAAATTCTTTAGGAAGATACGTCTACATTTCTTTTTTAAATCAAGAGGATCTGAGTCAGGACAGTCTTCTATAGAACTTAGCAATACCAACACAGGCCTCAAAACACTTTTAATCCACCAACACATTCGGTGCCCGTTCTGGTATTTGATAAAAAGCTGTGACCCATGACATTATGTCATTGTGTCACTTCTAACAACAGGGGAACCCTACTCACAACGGAACCAGGGTAATATATAGAAGAACAGTGGTTCCAGTGGATAATAGAAAGAATGATTTAAGCAATGAATACGCACAATGGCAATAGTTTTGAAAGGACTTTGTGATGTCAGAGAACAAAATGAAATCTCTACACAGTTGAATCAATACAGTATTTTATATAAAGCAGTAAATAGTATATACACTTCTATTAAATCACGAACATAAAGAACTTTTTGTGCATAGTGTCCCCAGGTGAAAATTGCAACCAAAAAGTGACTGTACAAAACCAAAATGCTTTTTAGAAAAATGGGTTTCCATAAATAAAAAGAAGAAAAGAAAGAACGACCATGTAAATACAATTTTTCAACAGTGTACGTATACAATGATACAGGCTGGATTGTGGTCTGTTCTATGTGCTTGTCGACGGCGTTTCGACCCTCCTGTGAATGCGGGGTCTCTTCAGAACTAACGATGCAGGGACATCTACAATAAATTAATGAAAGTAAGCATGAGGCCCGTGTACCGGCACAGATGCGAGAAACTATACTGGAAGGCTAAGCTGAAAGATGGTTACCTGGATGTGGAAAAAGGCGCAGCCTGAGTGAAGTGCCTTCGTGAAAAGTGAAACAAATAACTCACGTGAGGACCCAGCCGGGTTCTACAATGATAATCACAAAGGAAAAAAGTACTGTTTACTTATTGCAAGAATAATGGTAATTGCGAAGAACTGAAGGTAAATACTGTGGCATTGGTTAGCTATGGACAGTAAGAGCCATGACTGGAAAAAGAAAGTATGAGTTTACCTCACGGAATGGGAGGCCGGTTCTTTAAAATGGAAAACAGGGCTGAAAAGGCTCCTCAGATGTATTGCTACAGCCGTAGCAATTGGATTCCCCTTATCTCATCTCAGCGTGCAGGGGTGTAGAATGAGATGATACCGCAGTGAAAGGCTATGGGGATAAGAGTAGCAGGTCGGTATAGGCTGAATTGACGGAGGGTGAATTAGTGAAATTGCACTGGTAGACAGTGCGCATATGTACTTACGATTGAAGACGGACCAATCTCCGCGTATGCCGATGCAGTGACCTGGATATGCTGCAGGAAAATGAGCGTGCAATGCGCTCTTGGTGTAATAACGACGAGCGGTAGTTGTCCGCTTCGTTATATACATGACTTGCCGCCAATACGACCTGCCGCTCATCACGTAGCGTTTGTGGAGCGCTGATTCATCGAACTATCGGGTGATCGGTGTGCCGGTGTAGTGGAAATTGGGGAAAGACTTAGCCCCGTGACGAAGAATACTATGGTGCAATGCCCTGGTTCCGTTGTGAGTAGGGTTCCCCTGTTGTTAGAAGTGACTTTTCGTGCGGTGGCTGCACCGCGAGGGATTTATTCTTTACCCAGATTTTTTCCTTCCTACCCTACTCAATATAGGGTTCCATTCTATTTAAGGCCAGTATGTCTGAGGACGAAGCTCCTCTCTACACAGAAGACTACATTGCGAAAATAACCAGTGGACCGTCACTCTTTTCTACACATCCCAGTAAAACCACTAACCCTAGGCAGCAGCTGCTAGAGAAATTAGAAAAGGCTAAAAAGAAACATGTTAGAACCGAGCTTCATGCTCGTATGCTAACAGAATACCTGAAAGTTGGTATAATTCCACAGGGGCTACAAATCAGAAACGTCCCAGGAATTTTCAGAGACGATCCCAAATTTAAGGGTAAATTTAGTAATATCTCCACGACCTGCTCACGCCACTGGATGGTGCTCGGCGTGGAAACAGCTCTAGAACACGCAAAAGCAGAATTAAAAGAGATTGAAGAACTAGAGAAAGAACTCCAAAGTGGAGACGCATTAACTGAATGCAAAGCATTACTTGATAAACTCAATAAAACTATTGAAGACTTCAATACATTTGAGCTCAAGAAAAAAGCAGATAAAGTCTCCAAAGATATAAAAAAACTACTCAAAAGAAAGAGCATACCCTTACCTTAGAGAAGACTATTACACCACTATTGGGAATCAAAATAGACAGAACAACTGGGGTAGGTTCCGAAGAAACCAGCCAATCACATTTTCTGAATCATCGGGAGGCTCAGACGACCCAGACGCACAGGCAGGTCCTAGCCAAGCTGACAATCACCCTGGTCAGTCTTTTTTAGATCGAGGAGGCAAAGCCAAAAACAAGACATGATATCAACACCCGGGGTAAAGACAAACTCGCAGGAAGCATTATCAATGGGGTCCACAACCATACTAACACGTACTACCACCCAATCAGAGACTATCCCTATCTTCAATCTATCACAACACATAATGTCATCAGCAGAAATCTCATTACTCAGTAAGGGTCTCTCCTTTGTCATCACAGAAAAGACAAACTTTTTTACACTTAAAACAGAGATTTTTCAATTTTTCAGAAAGTTCAGGCTTAAGTTATTTTTTCAAGAAAAGGAGCCTCTGATTCAAGATTCTTGTACGGGACTTGGACCCCCCTCAAATTTCTACCCTACCAATGGCATGATGCCTCCTGAGCTACTAGCCTTTGAAAAACTAATCCTACAAGGCATAGACAACATGAAATCAAAGAAATCATACATTCCATACAACATCACACTAGCAGAGCGCCAAGCTCTCGAGGCATTGAAAAATGATGATTCCATTATTCTTAAACCTGCAGATAAGGGAGGAGGCATTGTAGTGCAAAATCGCAAAGACTATGAGACAGAAATTCAAAAACAAGTGAATGAGAAAAAACATTATAAAAGGCTCAATACCAATCCCTTACCACAAATCAGCAAAGATATTCTGTTGGTTACCACTGCAGCAAAAGAAGAGGGTTACATTACCAAAAAAGAATTTGAATTCCTGAATGCCGACAATCCTAGGACCCCGGTCCTATACACCATACCTAAAATACATAAGAGCACCACCAATCCCCCAGGCCGTCCTATACTATCAGGATGCGGTTCCGTGCTGGAACCCATAGGCGCCTACATAGACCATTTCATTAAAGGGTTCGTTCCTCTACAGGATACATTTGTGAAGGACACAATGTACATGATAAACCTAGTGGATGGTATGCCATTCAACCTAGGCAGGGACCTATTGGCCACCCTTGATATAAGCTCTCTCTACACCAACATACCTCAGGAAGACAGCATAGAGATTATAGAGAATTTATCAGAGACAAGACCAAGGCCAATACAGGTACCCACTAGCTTCATCATTAGCCTATTGCGTATCGCTCTACAGAGCAACTATTTTATTTCAGAAGGACATTACTACCAACAGTGCTCTGGTACCAGTATGGGAGCAATTTTAGCTCCGAATTTAGCGAATATCTACATGCATTATGTTGAACACAATCCCTACCACTCAAAAATTAAATGTTGGAAGCGCTATTTTGACGACATTTTTATTATTTGGACAGGTACTGCCACTGATTTCAGTAATTTTGTTACACATCTTAATACTGTCCAGACGTATCTCACATTTACATCTACTATACATGCGTCTACTATAGCGTTCCTAGATCTCAACATCAACCATGAGAATGGTACACTATACACTTCACTTCACAGGAAGATTACTGAAAGGAACACACTACTATCATATCGTAGCCAACACCCTCGTGCCCTCAGAGACGGTCTACCATTCGGGCAGTTTCTCAGAATCCGCCACAATTGCACCTACAAGGCAGACTACATGAAAGAAGCTGATATACTCAGAGGGAAACTAGTCAATAGAGGCTATCCTAATAGATTAGTCAAAAGATCACTCAAACGGGCCTGGTACTGACCAAGGGAGGAGCTCCTGAAAACTAAAGAGAAACCCAAGATGGAGAAAGTAGTATGTGTCACTACTTTTGGCACACATACCAATCAAGTACGTAACCTCATTACCAAAAACTGGAGCATTATCAGAAGCATAGACCCGTCCTTTGAGACACCACTTTTCGCCTACAAAAGAGGGAAAAACATAAAAGACCATCTTGTTAGGTCAGCCACGGACAAGAAAGTGAATTCACCTAATACTCTCACAAATGTGTGGGGCCTACCCAAAATTAAGGGACACCACAAATGTGGTAACTGTGTCTCTTGTGAGTTTACATTCAACACCTCCACCTTTGAGCATGGCAAACTCAAACACACCCTAGAAAACTTTTCAAATTGCAACACACGCAATGTCGTGTATTGCGTCTGGTGCCCCTGTAACCTCCCATACATAGGTCAGACCCAACAACCTGTTAAGACCAGGATCTGCCAGCACCGAAGCCGTATTCACAGATCGGTTCTAAACGCTCCCATGGTCGCTCACTACAATGAAAAAAACCACACGGCAGACGAACTGAAATGGCAAGTGATTCGATATCGCCTCCCTACCAGAAAGAGGGGGGGACATAACCAACATGCTACAACGCATAGAATGTAGATGGATAGACAAGGTCAATTCGACAGAAGAAGGCCTGAATTCGGCTGAGGAATGGAGAGGCTATGTAACCACCTTACAGTAATGACACACGTTCCATCTATCCAGTACCTGAGCATTGGACAGTGCCCCTGCATGCTGTACTCTCACAAGGCAGCGTATCACATGATCACGCCAATTACATCTATCATACTTATGTTCACAACATTTGAAGGTCCTTGCTCACATGAGTTTTTTTTAAATTTCAATAACATTTCCACGTATCATTTCTAACATAACTCGATTCCTACATCCTTTATATCTCACCTAGGGTGAACCAGACTATAATATGAAGAATGAGAGCATATTTCCTTCTTTTGAGGATATATGACAGGTATTGTGCCCATGATGCAAGGATAAGTGTCCTTATGTATTTCCTTATTGCAACAATAGAGCAAGGGGCTCCCACAATACATGCTCTAAGTCTCCTCACTAAGTAGCCACTCGCTCACACAAGTAATAGATGTCACTCCATCAGCCAAGAATACCGGCATTTCGCTGCACGCATTGCACCATAGTTATCTTCGTCACGGGGCTAAGTCTTTCCTCAATTTCCACTACACCGGCACACCGATCACCCGATAGTTCGATGAATCAGCGCTCCACAAACGCTACGTGATGAGCGGCAGGTCGTATTGGCGGCAAGTCATGTATATAACGAAGCGGACAACTACCGCTCGTCGTTATTACACCAAGAGCGCATTGCACGCTCATTTTCCTGCAGCATATCCAGGTCGCTGCATCGGCATACGCGGAGATTGGTCCGTCTTCAATCGTAAGTACATATGCGCACTGTCTACCAGTGCACTTTCACTAATTCACCCTCCGTCAATTCCGCCTATACCGACCTGCTACTCTTATCCCCATAGCCTTTCACTGCGGTATCATCTCATTCTACACCCCTGCACGCTGAGATGAGATAAGGGGAATCCAATTGCTACGGCTGTAGCAATACATCTGAGGAGCCTTTTCAGCCCTGTTTTCCATTTTAAAGAACCGGCCTCCCATTCCGTGAGGTAAACTCATACTTTCTTTTTCCAGTCATGGCTCTTACTGTCCATAGTTAACCAATGCCACAGTATTTACCTTCAGTTCTTCGCAATTTCCATTATTCTTGCAATAAGTAAACAGTACTTTTTTCCTTTGTGATTATCATTGTAGAACCCGGCTGGGTCCTCACGTGAGTTATTTGTTTCACTTTTCACGAAGGCACTTCACTCAGGCTGCGCCTTTTTCCACATCCAGGTAACCATCTTTCAGCTTATCCTTCCAGTATAGTTTCTCGCATCTGTGCCGGTACACGGGCCTCATGCTTACTTTCATTAATTTATTGTAGATGTCCCTGAATCGTTAGTCCTGAAGAGACCCCGCATTCACAGGAGGGTCGAAACGCCGTCGACAAGCACATAGAACAGACCACAATCCAGTCTGTATCATTGTATACGTAGACTGTTGAAAAATTGTATTTACATGGTCGTTCTTTCTTTTCTTCTTTTTATTTATGGAAACCCATTTTTCTAAAAAGCATTTTGGTTTTGTACAGTCACTTTTTGGTTGCAATTTTCACCTGGGGACACTATGCACAAAACTTTCTTTATGTTCGTGATTTAATAGAAGTGTATATACTATTTACTGCTTTATATAAAATACTGTATTGATTCAACTATGTAGAGATTTCATTTTGTCCTCTGACATCACAAAGTCCTTTCAAAACTATTGCCATTGTGCATATTCATTGCTTAAATCATTCTTTCAATTATGTCATTGTGTGCCACCAAGACTATCAGAATCTCTCAACGGCAGAGAAACAAGCTTTACGCACTCTGGCCAATGAGACCTCGATAACAATAAAACCTGCTGATAAAGGTGGTGCCATTGTTGTCCTAGACACTGAGACATATCGTAGTGAATGTCTCAGACAACTGACTGATACTAGGTCATATCGTCCACTCACGGTAGACCCCGCGCCTAGATTAACTGCAGAGATTAGGGATCTTGTAGAGGCGGCCAAATCAGAAGGGTGGATTACGACACAGGAAGCTAGCTTCCTGATCACTTGTCACCCGAAGATGCCTTACTTCTACATTTTACCCAAAATCCATACGACCCAGAGGCCACCTCCTGGGCGTCCCATTATTTCTGGTATTGGGTCTTTGCTGGATCCGCTTTCTGCCTTTGTGGACCATTTTCTAAGACCCCTGGTAAAAGAAATGCCTACTTACCTACAGGACACCAAGGATGTGTTAAGGATTTTACCTGAAATCAATTTCAATATTGAAACTGACTTCATTGTCAGCTTCGATGTTGAATCATTATATACCTCAATTCCACAGGAAGAGACCCTTGATGCTATAAGAGGTCTATTCGAAGCAAAGGATTTGAATACCATCACGCCAGTACATTTCATAAAGGACTGTGCTAGATTGGCCATGGCCGAAAAAGTTTTTCAATTTGAAGAGACCATCTATCTACAGATCTCTGGAACATCAATGGGCAGTATTTTTGCGCCGAGCCTGGCCAATCTCTATGTCCATTTATTTGAACAAGACAGCGTACTGAATCACAGCAATCCTTTCTATGATCGGATTTTGCTGTGGAAACGATACATTGTCGATATTTTAGTCGTCTGGCGAGGACCATCGGCCACGCTCCTAGATTTCCATACCTGGCTCAATACACAAAACAGATTCCTTAAATTCACTGTGGAGTACAACAAAGACAATCTTCCTTTTCCTGATATCCTAATCTGCCCGTCACAAGGGAAATTGGGAAGTGAGTTATACAGAAAGCCCTTGGCTAAGAATTCTTTGTTATCTTTTGACAGTTATCATCCCAGAACTCTCCGTGAGAACCTACCAGTGGGACAGTTCTTACGTATACGGAGGAACTGTTCTGACAAAGATAACTTTCAACGCCATGCTAAAGCACTGTCTGAACAACTCAATGAGAGACGATATCCAAAGCGGTTGGTCAAACGGGCATGGAAAAGGGCTCTAAATAATAATCGTGATGCCCTTTTGGAACCGCCACAAGCTAAACCACCACTGACTAGATTGACTTTTGTAAACACATTCAGTATTCTTTCCAATCAAGTGAAAAGTACAGTACGGAGACATTGGCGTATTCTCAATATAGCTAATGAAACTATCGAAACTACTCGGTTTTCGTTTAAGAGAGGGACTAGTCTTAGGGACAGTTTGATGCATACTAGACATAAAGATAAACCACTCTCTGCTGTGCATACCCTATGGGATTTACCCGCTGTACAAGGGCACTTCCCGTGTGGATCATGCACTGCTTGTACCCAGACTCAACAGACCAAGAGTATTGACATAGGCACTGGCAAACCATGGGTACTAAGAAAGCACACTAATTGTAACACTGATAAGGTTGTCTATTTGATTACCTGTCCGTGCTCTTTGCGATACGTTGGTATGACTACTAGAAAAGTTAAACTGCGTATCAATGAACATAAGAGTACCATTAGGTGCAAAAAACAAGCAACAAGATTGACCAATCATTTTCTCGAACTTAAGCACAAGGCTGAAGATCTGAGATGGACTGTTTTGGAACAGCCGTATATTCCTCTCCATGTGAATGACATTTCGAGACTTCTATTCATCAGAGAACAGAAATGGATTTTTAAACTTAAAAGTGACACCCAGGGGTTAAACGACGATATAACTTGGGTTACACTATAACTGATCAACGGAGGTATTGAGATATGTTAGACAGACAACTATTGGAGTTAGATGTACTCTAACAAACTACATGGTTCTGTCTTATATCTTTCATCTATTGGACTGGAAATATAAGCAGTACAAGACACTCTCCTGCCCTATACTACCTTACACTAAATTTGTTTGAAATTTGTCATCGCTTATATTACCCCCTTTTTTTTGGAGAGATCAGGTTATTGTCCTTAGTACTACATTTTAAATGACATGTTTATGACAGTTTTAAATCACATGTTTATGACAGTTGTGACACATTATACTGAGAATTTCATATGTAAACATAAGGTCAATTAGTGGGTTATTCATACACTATCCACACTTGAACAAGACATTGAAATGCGACATTTGCTAGGTTGCGATGTTATATATAATCTTATGTCTTGTTTAGACACCTCTTTGGGTCACAATGAGCGCACAATAGAAACACGTTATGCATTTCTCCAGTTCTGTTTGTTTTAATCATGAAGGCCCATAGATTGCTATTCATTCTGTTTACGTTCCTTTGTTCCCTTCAGTTCAAAATCTCTTATTGATTAAATTAATATACCACTGCCATCCTATGGCTGTAGCGGTCATTGCCCCTTTATGATTCAGTGTTATTTCAACCAAGAAGCCAGCACTCGTAATTGACGCACGCACACAGGTGCTGCGTATTTGAGAGCGCCGATAGCCATTGGCTCTGAAAACTATTTAACTAGCATTTCCTGTCCGTGTGGTTACCTCCCCGTCCGGCTTAGTCCAGATCGAGGTACCGACGGACAGGTAAGGAATCTTCGCCCACACAGCGGTGTTGTCACGCTACTTTGCTTGCGTTTACTCGTCTCTGCCTTCAATATTGAAAATACAATGTTGGTCCTGTGCTCCAAATAAGTAGTCTCGAACTTCATTATATATTTTGACATTCGGCTGGGTACAGATGTTCCTTTCCATAATTATCTGATAAAGAAAGGGCAGTAATCAAGCCTGATACCTGGAGATTTGTAATTTGGTTTAGACATTATTTGCCAATATCTCAAAGAAGTTCAGTAAAGATATTTTGCTGACAACAGATCAATCAATCTTATTTAACAATTCACTGGTGATCCAAGTAGCAGTTGTCAGCGAGTACTTTTTGTAATATAGTGTAATACATTGTAAGATATTGTTATGTACTAGCCTAGCTTTGCCAAATTTGTGAGTCAGTAGTTTTTTTGTGTCTTGGTCTAGGCTGACCAGCGCGACTATTTTAAATAAATAAATATATAATTAGGTACCCCACTTTTGAAGCACTTTGACTTTAACAGGTGGTTTCTACATTTTGTACCCTTACAACAGAGCGGGGCCTCATTCCCTGAGCGGATGCCAGATGAGGTGCACACCCGTACAAATACGAGTAAGCGCAAAAACTCTTTTCTTAGATTATATTTTGATTGTTATAACATACATTTTGAGGTATTTATTTACAATGATTACCGACATAGAAAATCTATGTTGTGTTTCTTTTGACAGCAATTACACTTTGTAGAGTATGAGATATACCAAGCATGAATATTGTTTCTGTTTTATTTTAGGTATGAGTCCAATTCTCCTGTGATTTACTACGTTTGGGATTCACAGGTTTTGGCAGGTTGTATAGAATCAACTGCTTTAGATTGAGACTTGTGTACACATTTTTTTGGTTCACTGTTTTGCAGTAGCATTAGGCATCTTTATAGGTCCTGACGAAAGCCCGGATTCAATACTCCTGTTTTTAGTTTTGACATCAGGGTAGCATTAATTAAAATTTGGTCTGTATCCTGTTAGCCAATTTTAACTTCACTTGTTTTTCACGCTATCACATCACCAGCACTGCAACCATCACCCCTTAAATATTTCAACAAGCTCCTCATTTTTTGATATCACACTATTGGAATTTTGTGTCATAACTCCCTTCTACTTTTGAGAAGTTTGCAGCCCTTTGATCTAAGAAGGGCGTGGAGTGGATATCCCAAATGATGAAGCAAGCCACTTCGGAGGGTGATGGGATTCCGTTGTTTCCCTATAAACTTTCTCATTCTATTTAGTATTTTCTTGCTGTCTAAAGAAATTATTTTTAGAGACCATAGTTTTCTTCTTTTTGTGTGTGACAAGTTCGGTAGGGGAACAGAATACTAATTGGTCTATAAACACTTATCCCTTAGACCCCCTTTTTGAATATTTATTTGTATATTTCTATAATGGCCCATGAAAAGAAGACATTTAACACCAAATTATTACAATTAGATAAACAGATTGCAAAATTTGAGTGATTTATATCTACTCAAAATATTGTTATTAAAACCATGTTGGAAAAAATTAGATATGAATATAATTCAATGCCAAGCAAAGGAGCCAGTATTCAAATTGCTAATCAGAAAGTTACATTTGCTTTTAATGCAAACCAGTCAGGGAAATTTTAGCTAACTATCTTTGCATCAAAAAAGATAGAAATCAAATTCATGCTATACACAAAGATAATGGTACCACTGCTGTGTCTACTTCAGATATTCTTGATGAATTCCCTAGATTTTATTCCTCATTATACAGTAGCCTAAATCTCCTAGATCCTCAATTACATTTTTTTAACTTCTGCTCTTTTACCGCAACCTTCCCAGTCTGATAAAGCCAAATTAGATAGCCCTATCACTACAGAAGAACTTTTAATTGCTATTAAATCACTCAAATCTCAATTTTCTAAAACGTTTGCTGATATTCTCACCCCTCACATCATTTATTCACTACATTCACCCTAGCTGGCTTACTTGAAGGCTCTTTTACGGAAGCTTTAATGATAGTTTTGCCTAAAGCAGATAAAGAACACACTAAGGTGTCAAATGATTGTCTTATTTTCAAAAATAAATCAGGATTGTAAAATGTTTTCAAACATCCTAGCAACCAGGTTAGCTCGGATTTTGTCGTCCTTTATTAACATAGATAAATCTTATTTTATGTCAAAAAGATTCTCTGTTAATAACACACAGCTCCTCTTTCATGTTATTGATGAAGCTTCTACCTTTACTTCTCCTGCCCGCCTTCTTGATCGTGATGCAGAGAAAGCATTTGATAAAGTTCATTGGCAATTTCTTTTTCAAATACTATCTTCTTTTAATTTTGGTAATAATGTTATAAAAATGGTTGCAACATTATATGGCTCCCATTCTGCTCGTCTTTTCATTAATGTTCAATTTCCAAGTCCCTTTTCTGTGATAGAGGAACCCAACATGGTTGTCCATTGTTACTCTTCTTTTTTTATCACCAAATGAACCTTTTCTCTCTCATATTCAGAATTCCATTGATATTGCAGGAATAAAGTTAACTAACGTTACTCTTAAAGAACAAGTTACTTACCTTCGGTAACGATGTATCTGTAAGAAACATTAGTTAGTTAGATTCCTCACCTTAGAATATCCCCAGGCGTCAGACTGGATCCGGAAGATTTTTCGTCAGCAATACCCCTTGCGCGTCGCTAGGCGTCGTCTGCGGCTCCGCGTCCGTCGTCGGCGTCGTGCGCCGGAATGACATCGTCGGAGTACTTAGACGCCGCCCTCGCGCGCTGACGTCAGTTCTTGTACATAGCTTTCCGCGCCAGGAACGCAGAGCCATGCAAAGACCGACACTGGTGCCAAAAATAAAATCTAGGGGCCTGAAAAGGATAACCTTAACCCTAGATGTCAGTTCGCAGAACGGGGAGGATGGGTGGGTCGGTGAGGAATCTAACTAACTAATGTTTCTTACAGATACATCGTTACCGAAGGTAAGTAACTTGTTCATCTGAAAGAAACACGTTAGTTAGATTCCTCACCTTAGAATAGATACCCAAGCAATACCATCCCCGGTGGTGGGTCTGCGAACCAAGATCACACCAGAAAGTCCTGGAGGACAGAACGGCCAAAGAAGCCATCCCTCCGGACTTGGCTGTCAAGGCAATAATGCCTGGCAAACGTGTGTAGCGAAGCCCACGTTGCCGCCTGACAGATGTCCTGCAAAGGGACACCCCGTCCCAAAGCAGTAGTAGCCGCTGTGGCCCGAGTGGAGTGGGCGCGCAGCCCAACAGGAGGGTCCTTTTTTGCCAAGGAGTAACAAATCTTGATGCACAAAACGACCCACAGAGAGATGGTCCGTTTGTGCACCGCTTTCCCCTTCTTAGCACCCACGTATCCAACGAAAAGTTGGTCGTCCACCCGGAACTGCTTTGTGCGGTCCAAATAAAAGGAGAGCGCACGTTTTGGGTCCAGACGGTGGAGCCTCTCTTCCTCTTTGGAAGGATGCGGAGGCGGAAAGAAGGTGGGCAAGGTGACAGACTGCCCAAGATGAAATGGAGTCACCACTTTCGGAAGAAAGGAGGGACGCGGCCGAAGGACAACCTTGTCCGGATGAACAGACAGAAAAGGAGGCTTTGAAGATAAAGCCTGGAGCTCACTCACCCGTCTAGCCGAGGTGATGGCTAACAGAAAAGCAGTCTTAAGAGTCAGAAGACGAAGAGGACAATTGTGAAGAGGCTCGAAGGGAGCGCACATCAGGAATGTCAAGACAAGATTCAAGTCCCACTGAGGCATTACAAAAGGGACAGGAGGGAACGTGTGAGTAATGCCTTTTAGAAAGCGTGTAACTACAGGGGACTTGAAAAGAGAAGGCTGATCAGGAAGCCGCAAGAAGGCAGAGATGGCAGCAAGATAACCTTTCAGGGTGCCCAGGGCAGAGCCCTGCCAGGCCAAAGAAATAAGAAACAGTAGAACCTCAGAAAGAGGGTCGGAAAGGGGATCCACAGCCTTTGCTGTGCACCATGCCACAAATTTGTTCCACCGGCAGGCGTATACCGTCTTTGTGGAGGGCCGCCTGGCTGCCAGAATGATATCACAGACTTCAGGAGGCAAGTCAAATGGCATCAACTGCCGCCGCTCAATCTCCACGCATGGAGGTGGAGGCTGGACAGATTCGGGTGGAGGACCGTCCCCTGCTGCTGCGACAGAAGATCCTCCCGAAGGGGCAGACGTATCGGAGGATCGGTCAACATACTGAGTAGCTCGGGATACCAGTACCTTCGTGCCCAATCCGGAGCCACCAAGATGACTTGGGCCCGGTCGTGCCTGATCTTCTTCAGCACTCTGGGCAGAAGTGGTATAGGCGGAAAGGCGTACAACAGACCGCAACTCCACTCGTGACGAAAAGCGTCGCCGAGCGAGTGCCGCCTTGGAAATTCCAACGCGCAGAACTGCTGACATTGCGCGTTCTCTTCGGTGGCGAATAGATCTAACCAAGGCTCTCCCCACTGCTGAAAGAGACCTTGCGCCACTTCGGAGTTCAGACGCCATTCGTGATCCATCATGCACCGGCGGCTGAGTTCGTCCGCTCTGGCGTTCAGAGAGCCCGCCAGATGTTGAACCACTAGGGTGACGCCCTGGTGTTCCAGCCACGTCCAGAGGCGCAGAGCCTCCTGACAAAGGGTCCACGACCCCACCCCGCCCTGTTTGTTGCAATACCACATGGCGGTGGTGTTGTCCGTGAACACCTGCACGACACTGCCCCTGACAGAGGGAAGGAAGGCTTTCAGTGCAAGTCGGATCGCTCTCAACTCCAACAGGTTGATGTGGAGACGAGACTCCGCCGGAGACCAGAGGCCTCTGATCTCCGCCTCTCCCATATGGCCACCCCATCCCAGGAGGGACGCATCCGTCACTACGACATGCTCCGGTTGGGGAAGGGAGAGGCTTCTGCCCATGACCCAATCGCGGTCCGTGAGCCACCACTGCAACTGCTGTGCAGTGCCCTCCGAGATCAAGACATGGTCGGACAGGTTGCCATGATGCTGGGCCCACTGAAACTTCAGGCCCCACTGCAGAGCCCGCATGCGCCGCCTGGCGTGATGCACTAGTAGGATGCAGGAGGCCATCAGCCCCAGAAGCCGCAACACTAGCCTGACCGAAACCCAGGATAGAGGCCGAAAGATGGGAATCAGGGCCTGAATATCCCGGACCCGCTGTTCCGGTGGATAGACCCGGAACTGCGCCGAATCGAGAACTGCTCCGATGAAGAGGAGCGTCTGAGAGGGACTCAAGTGTGACTTCGGCACGTTGATGGAAAATCCCAGCAAATGCAGGAGATCCGCCGTAGTCTGGAGGTGGGAGACGACTGTCTGGGGCGAGCCCGCCTTCAACAACCAGTCGTCGAGATAGGGGAAGACTGGAACCCCTGATCTGCGCAGATGAGCTGCGACCACCGCCATCACTTTCGTGAACACCCGAGGGGCACTGGTGAGGCCGAAGGGGAGCATGGTAAACTGAAAGTGCTCTTGGCCCACCGTGAACCGCAGGTAACGCCGGTGGGCCGGCAGGACGGGGATGTGAAAATATGCGTCCTGCAAGTCCAACGCTACCATCCAGTCTCCAGGGTCGAGGGCAGCCAGAACCTGAGCCAAAGTTAACATCTTGAACCTCTCCTTCCGGAGGAAGGCATTGACGTTCCGGAGGTCCAAGATAGGGCGTAGGCCCCCTTTGCCCTTCTTGGGAACCAGAAAGTAGTGGGAATAACAACCACGACCTACTTCTGGGCTCAGAACGCGCTCGACGGCCCCTTTGGCCAAGAGGGCCGAAACTTCCTCGTGGAGAAGATTCAAATGATCCCCCGAGATACGGTGGTGCTGCGGTGGCATGGCTGGAGGGGTCGTCTCGAAGGGGAGGGAGTAGCCCCTTCGGACGATTTGCAGCACCCACCTGTCCGATGTGATGGACCGCCAGTGGAGCAGGTGATGGCGAACTCTGCCGCCCACTGGCGTGGAATGGGCCTGAAAGCTCGGACTAGGAAGGCTTTGAGGCGGATGCTGCCGGGGTGGATGTGGGCTGACCTCGTCGTCCTCCAGAACCGCCTCGGCGGAAACCACGTCCGTGACCGCGCGCAGGTTGGTTCTGCGGCTGGTGGCTAGGCGCACGTGAGGAGGCACCCCTGCCTTGGCCACGAAAGGGGCGAAAGGCGGAAGTTGGCGACCGCGGGGCCGAGAGGCCCAAGGACTTGGCCGTAGCCCGGGAGTCCTTAAAGCGATTCAGCGCACTGTCCGCTTTCTCGCCAAAAAGGCGAGTGCCATCAAAGGGCATGTCCATGAGAGTGCTCTGGACATCACCCGAAAATGACGTGGACCGCAGCCAGGCATGACGTCTAAGCGCCACCGTGGTAGAAATGGCCCTACCCAGCGAGTCCGTGGTGTCAAGCCCACATCGGATAGCATGTCGCGCTGCATCCCTCCCATCGGCCAGAGCCTGGGTAAGTCGTGTCCGGACCTCCTCCGGACACAGGGGCAACGCGTCCTCCACCGCATCCCACAGAGAGTGGGAATAACGGTCCAAGAGACAAGCGGTGTTCAAAGACCGCAGGCCCAAACTAAGGGAGGAGAACAGCTTCTTGCCGAACTGTTCCAGTCTCTTGGAATCCCGGTCCGGCGGGGCGGTCGGAAAAGAGGATTGGGAGGTAGAGGCCTGGATAACCAGGCTCTCGGGGGTAGGGTGTTGGGACAGAAAACTGGGGTCGCCCGGAGCAGGGCGGTGGCGCCTGGCGACTTTCCTGTCCACAGGAGGGACTGTGGAGGGCTTGGACCAGGTGCCCTGCAGAACGTCAATGAGGGCCTCATTGAATTGCAGCAGAGGCTCAGTGGAGCTTGCTGCAGACTGAAGCACCTCAGTGAGGACGTTAGTCCTCACAGCCACGGCAGGCAGCTCAAGCCCAAGGGCTGCGGCCGCCTTGCGCAGCACCACAGAGAAAGCAGCGCCCTCCTCCGAAGCCACAGTCGGAGGAGAGATGAATCCAGTGTCCGGAGAGGTATCCAGGCCACTGGACTCCCCCAGTTCATCTGCCCAGTCCAGTGACATTTGAGCCTGAGCGGCCATAGGATCCTCGGATCCCTCCCAGTTGTCCCCATCATCCGATTCCTGGTATACAGGAGGAAGGTACGGAGCCGGGTGGTAGACATAATGTGTCTCTAGCGGCGCCGAACGCGGCGTCCATCGACGCCGTAGCGGCGCCGGGTCCGGAGCGGGACTGTACTGGGGCTCGACGTCGAGCGGAGTCGGCGTCGGGGGTGGTACCGGTGTCGACGCCGGCGGAGGAGGCGTGACGAGGTCGACCGGCGTCGGCAGGGACTCGGGAACGGGTCCCTCGGGCGCTTGCGGCGTCAAGGCCGGAGCCGTCGACGGCGCCGGGGCCGGAGCCACCGGCAGGCAAGGCAGCCCTGTCGGGTCCGCGGGGCCCGAAGGTGCGCCAGCGGGCGTCGACGGCGGGGCCAGGCTCCTCATGGCCGAGTGGAAGGCAGTGACCTCCGCCGGCGTCGCGTCAGTCCCAGGGACCGGCGGGTATGGGGACTTGCGCGGCACCGCGGGGGTGGAACCACCCTGACCCTCGGCCGAGTCGCGCGACCGGCGAGGGGAGTCCGAAGAGCGGTGTCGCCTCTTGGACTTCTTGGAATGCTTCGACTTACCCGAAGACTTAGATCCCGATGCCGAGTGGCGAATCTCGAGAAGCTTACGGGACCGCTCCCGTCTAGCCTTCGAGGTCAGGGCCTTGCAGTCGGAACACGACTCCGCGTCGTGGTCGAGGCCCAAGCAGTAAAGGCACCGGCGGTGATGGTCCTTAACCGACATCAGGCGGCTACAGTCAGCACAGGCTTTAAAACCAGGCATCCTACCGGCACCGGAGTCGATTGACAAGATCAAAAAGGATCGAAAAAGTTAGTCAAAAAGTGACTAAAGGGGTAGCTCTCCCGGATCTGCGCTTACTGGCGCGGAAAAAAGAAGAACTGACGTCAGCGCGCGAGGGCGGCGTCTAAGTACTCCGACGACGTCATTCCGGCGCACGACGCCGACGACGGACGCGGAGCCGCAGACGACGCCTAGCGACGCGCAAGGGGTATTGCTGACGAAAAATCTTCCGGATCCAGTCTGACGCCTGGGGATATTCTAAGGTGAGGAATCTAACTAACGTGTTTCTTTCAGATACGTCTGCTTAAGCGGATGATGTCCTACTATACTTTAGTATACCAGCCACATCTATACCTGCAGTTTGAAATGTTATACATTAATACGCTATTGTTTCTGGTTATACCTTGAATACTCAAACAGAATTCTTCCCTCAAAAATGTCCATTGCACACCTTCGGTATTGGATAATACTGATATTATTTGGCAAAAAGAGAAGTTTAAATATTTAGGTATGCTCTTTTCATATTCCTTAAATCTTTCTATTACTCTCAATTGTGATATTTTAATTACAAAAATCTTAGATAAAATTCGCCAGTGGTCCCCTCTACATTTATCTTGGTGGGGGAAACTTGAAACCGTCAAAATGGTATTAGTCCCAATTATTTTTCTACACTTTATCTATAATGCCTGTGCAATTACCTTTCTTATTTTATAAAAAGAAAATTGATAAGCTTATTTCCAAATTTGGTTTGACTCATAAACGGAGGATTTGGTCTGCCTGATTTTCTCAAATATTATAAAGCATTTATCTTAAAACAATGTTCACTTAGGTTTACTTGTACGGACCCTAGATATTCCCCAAAATCTTTACTGATAGAACAAAATTTAGTTTCAACGTTTCCTCTCCCATCACTTTTGTCTATGTTTAATTCAAATAAAAAATTTAAATCCCCCTCCCCCAACATGGCATCCACTAAACTAATTATTACTGACTTTGAGGCTTCGTTTTCGTCACGTATTTCAGATTCTGCTATGATTTCTCTTTGGCACAATCCTATACTAAAGTTTAATTGTACTATCACATTTTGGAAATTATGGCTATCAGCTGGTATTTTCTTCCTTCAGGATATTTATGAAAAAAGGGGCTTTGTTATCATTCATTGAGTTACAAGCTACATTCATGTTAGAGAATACCGAAGCTTTTAAATATGAAATTTTCTGTAATGTCCTACTTAACACCTTCCCAAGTGTACTACCCCAAGTTAAAACCCCTGATTCGGCAACCTGTATTAAAGCTTTTTCAGCCTCCCAACATGCTGTTTCCAAATTTTACTAACAGATAAATTGTAAAAGTGTTTCCAACCTAACTTATTTTTACCACTTTTTGGAATGCAGAACTCTTATTGAATTTTTCCTTAAATGAGTGGAGACAAATATGGACTACTAATATTTAAGGGTGGTTTCCTTTATCGTTATATCAAACTAATTCTTTTATTTTATTCAATTCTCTATGGACTCCTTATAAATTATATAAGGCTAAACTTGTTGATTTCTCACTTTGTTGGCATTGCAAACTTTATGAGGGTACTTTAAAGCATGTTCTTTTAAAGTGTGCAGTAATATTTAAATTTTGGAGGAATTTGATACATCATTGTTAAAATACTTCCTATCTATAACATGCTTATTTTTAAATCTCATGTTTTATTGTCTACCTCATTGGAGTCCCATTCTAAACTTTTTGATCTTCACAATTCTATTAAATCCATCACCTCCAATTGGAAGTCAACAGAGGCAATATCAGTCCAGGCTTGGTGGTTTTATGGTACTGTTTTTTAGATCTGGTACCCTATTGTCTTATAGGGAACGTGCAAAAATACATCCTCATTTCAACAGTTATGGAAACCAATTGATTTCATAAAATACTTATCTATAAAATATTTAGTAATTCTATTTCCTATTTATGGACATTGTTGTATGGCTAGTGTTTTGCGAAGTAGCCTTGTTTGTTCCGTATTCTTCCTTTTAATTTTATTGCTTCTATGACAAATATAAACCTTTGGTATATAGATGCCGTTATGACAATCCTTTTGACTTTAGAATCGATCTGTTCTATACCAACACTGTATCCTTTTTTGTTTTGTCTTTGTTTGCAAAAGCCCATTAAAATATTTTGAACAAAAAAAGAACTGGTTACCCTTGTTTGGACACTCTTGTATGGTTAGAAATAAATGTAAGTTCTTTCGCAGTATTTACTTACTGCCCCGACCCCCTTTTTCTTTCACCCCTCTTTCATTTTGTTTTAAGAGAAACTTCTCACAATGTACCAAAACTAAGAGACATGATATTATTCTGCAGTGTATAAGTAGGACTTTTGTTTTTGTATTCTCTCTGTGTGCAAACATCGATGTTGGTATACTTTTGCTATACATGAGGTGTGTGGTATATTGTTCTGGATTTTGTACATAATCGGAGTCACAGCCTTGAGGAACAAAAAATGGTTTAAAAAAATGTTTTCACAAATATGTCACAGTTTGTTTTTGATATAAACAAACATGTTTTGAAAGATATTTTAACATTTAAGGTAACGTATTCATCCAACGTATTTTTGTTAGTGTATTCAAGTTTAGTCTCTGGTTTGTCATTTAGTTTAGGTCTTATTTGGGACTATACTTGCTTGTCTTTAGTTTAGGTCTTATTTTGGACTATATTTGTGATGTATAGACTAACAACCGGCACAGACGAATCTCCCACAGGATTTAATATTGTATTGTATGATTTTAACAAAAATTGAATGATCTTTCTTTCAATCAATCAATCAAAACATTTGTAGAGTGCGCTACTCACCCGTGAGGATCTCAAGACGCTATGGGTGGCCGTAGGCAGCTACTGGTCGAAAAGCCATGTCTTGAGGCGTCTCCTGAAGGTCAGCAGGTCCTGGGTCTTACGTAGATGGGCGGGGAGGGTGTTCCACATCTTTGCAGCGAGGTGGGAGAAGGATCTGCCGCAGATGGTCATTCGGCGGATGCGTGGGCCGGGGGCGAGGTCGGCGGAGCGCAGATGGCGGTTCGGGGTGTAGAAGGACAGTCGTTCATTGAGGTATGCTGGTCTGGCGTTGTGGAGTGCTTTGTGCGCGTGGGTTAGGAGTTTGAAAGTGATCCTCTTGTTGACCGGGAGCCAATGCTGGTCTCGTAGGTGGGTGGTGATGTGGCTGTTGTGCGGGAGTCCGAGGATGAGGCGTGCGGAGGCGTTCTGTATGCGCTGGAGTCTCTTCTGGAGTGTAGCCGTGGTTCCTGCGTAGAATGCGTTGCCATAGTCCTGCCTGCTGCTGACAAGCACCTGGGTGACCGTTCTCCTGGTTTCGGTGGGGATCCATCTGTAGATCTTACGGAGCATTCGGAGGGTGTTGAAGTAGGAGGAGTAGATGGCGTTGACTTGCTGGGTCATGGCTAGCGTTGAGTCCAGGATGAAACCCAGATTGCTTGCGTGGTTTGTGGGTGTCGGGGCAGCTCCCAGCGTGGTCGGCCACCAGGAGTCGTCCCATGCAGAGGGGGTGGAGCCGAGAATGAGAACCTTCCTCTTGTCCGGAGTTCAGTTTCAGGAGTTCATCCATTCTGCGCCAGCCTTCATTCCCACGTGGAGGTTGGATTTGGAGATGGCCGGGTCTTTGGTGAGGGATAGGATCAGCTGCGTGTCGCCGGCATATGAGACGATGTTGAGGTGGTGATGTCGGACGATGTTGGCGAGCGGTGCAATGTAGATGTTAAAGAGGGTTGGGCTGAGGGATGATCTTTGGGGTACGCCGCAGGTGATCGTGGTGGCTTTGGATCGGTACGGGGGAGGCGGACTCTCTGGGTTCTACCGGTGAGGAAGGAGGTGATCCACTCCAGGGTTTTGCCTCAGGTCCCTGCGTCATGGAGTCGTGTGCGAAGGGTGTGGTGGCAGACGGTGTCGAAAGCGGCCGAGAGCTCCAGGAGGATGAGAGCTGCTGTCTCGCCCTTGTCTAGTATGGTCCTGATGCCGTCAGTGGTGGCGATGGGGGCGGTCTCGGTGCTGTGGTTGCTGCGGAAGCCGGATTCGGAGGAGTCCAGGATTTTATTCTCCTCCAGGAAGAGGGTCAGTTGTCTGTTGGCGGTCTTCTCAATGACTTTTGCTGGGAACGGGAGCAGGGAGATGGGTCGGAATTTCTTGAGGTCCTTTGGGTCCGCCTTGGGTTTCTTGAGGAGGGGGTTGATTTTGGCGTGTTTCCAGCTCTCTGGGAAGGTGGAGGTCTCGAAGGAGCTGTTGATGATCTTTCAAAGTTGGTGTGCGATGATGGTGCTTGCCTTGTTGAAGATGTAGTGGGGGCAGGGTTCGGAAGGTGAGCCGGAGTAGATGGTGTTCATGGTTCTGGCGGTTTCTTCATCGTTGACGTTGTTTCAGGAGAGCAGAAGCTCGGGCGTTCGGCGGGTGATGATTCTGGGGTGTCGGCGTCTGCTGTCTGCGTCTGGGTATCGAAGCTGTTGTAGATGACAGCGATTTTGCGGTGGAAGAAGGTAGCCACGGAGTCGCAGAGTTCTTGTGACAGTGGGATTTCGTTGGTGCTGGGGGTGACTAGTTCTTTCACAATGTTGAAGAGCTCTTTGCTGTTGTGTGCGTTGTTGTCTATGCATTCCTTGAAGGAGGTTCTTTTGGCAGATCTGATGTGCTGGTGGTGTGTGCGTCTGGTGTTCATGAGGGCTGCATGGTTGTTTTGTGTCTGGTCCTTGCGTCATTGCTTCTTGAGTTTTCTGCAGGTATGCTTGGATTTCTGGAGGTCATCATTGAACCAGATGGCTCTAATGTCGGTGTGTCTGTTGGAGGGTTTCCTGATTGGGGCATGGGTCTTGGCGCAGTCTTCGATCCATAGTCTGAAGTTGTGGGCTGCTGCATCGGTCTTGGAGGGCTTGAGAGGAGAGGCGAGTGTGGTGATGAGCTGGTCTTCAGTGACTTTTTTCCAGCTGCGGTGTGGGATGCGTTGCGGTTTGTTGTGTGCTGTGTGCTGTGTGTTTCTCGAAGGAGAAGTGGATGCTGTGGTGGTCAGTCCTGTGATGTTCGGTGGTGTGGCTGAAGGTGACGTGGTCACTGGCGGAGAAGATGGGGTCGAGCGTGTGTCCAGCGGAGTGGGTGAGAGTCATCACAAGTTGTTTGAGTCCAAGGTTGTCAATCAGTGTTATGGAGTTGTTGTCATTGGCGTTCTCTAGGTGGAAGTTCAGGTCTACGAGGAGTATATAGTCTGTGGAGGCGATGGCGTGCGTGCTGATGAGGTCGGCGATGGATTCGCTGAACTGTGGTTGGGGATCCGGGGGTCTGTAGATGAGGGTTCCTCTGAGGGTGGTGGTGTTGTTGATGTGGATCTGGAAGTGTAGGTGTTCGGCCATGTTGAGGGCGTCTTCGGTGTTGGTTGAAACTCTAATGGTGTCCCTGTGGATTATGGCGATTCCTCCTCCAGGTTTGTTGTTCCGGGATCTGCGCATGATCTTGTAGCTGTCGGGGATGGCTATGGCTATGTCCAGTGCAGAGGAGGTGTTCATCCAGGTTTCCATCAGGAAGGCGACGTCTATGGTAGTTTTTTATTCACTATTTTTCGTATATTGATATATGTTCCTTTCACATGTTTGCAGCCCTGAAGAAGCCATATGTTGGCGAAACACGTTGGCTGCATCTTTTTCCGCCTACATGGGCAATGAAGAATGAATAAAAAGAACATAAGTTAAGTAGATTTTCCTCTGTCTTACTTACATTGGTCTCAACTATCACACCGTCTTGAAGATTTGTTTTTCTGTTGCCTCTCACTAATGTATAAATAGTGCCAAACAGTGAACGCTTAAAAAATTAAAGTAAGCTAAGATTTTTGTGACCAGGCGGAAATAGATGGCACCCAATCTCCAGATTCATAGACTGTTTTTAGAGAGCATCAGAAGGTACCACAGAAATATAGACATATTTGGTCCAAAAGTGAATTACGAAGAATTCTGGTGTTTCAATTTAGATCTCATAAGAATCTGCAGATCCCTGGCTTTTAGCTATTCACCAGGCCATACAAACCCTTGCAGAACACTGGACGTAGGGCCGAATGATTTGTCATCTCAGTTTACACAATCAGGGTCTTGGCAGTCCTTTGTTCACAAGATGTTTCTCATATGATTTGACACAATTACATTTTTAGAAAATCATGCAAAATGTTTACAAAGTAAAGCAGAAATCACAACCTTCAGAATAGTCGCCCTCATTGTTCAAGGGAGAGAGGGGTGAGGGTACAGAACCATTACAACACAATAATTGAAACAAAACAGTGGTTACTCCAACTTTAACATTTGTCTGGTGGCAAGCTTTGCTGCGGTAACTTGTGTATCATAGCACAGACGTCGCTGTACTTTTCTAGCGAGTCACAAGCCACACCAATCTTGAAATACGCCCAGAAAAACTAGTAGGTTTTGTAGAATTGGGCTTATTTGAAAACTATTTTGACGTGATTGTAAATTTCTGTACAGTGAATTATGAAATTATTTTATATTTGCAGAGCATGTGAGAAGCAAGACAGCTTAGATTCTACATTATGAAAATCACTTTTACTGTATTTTTTTAATCTGAAGGGGATTTTAGGCCCCAGGTATGTGTGTACATATTGCAATCACATCTACAAGAGACAGTCCTTTAATTAGTGTGAAATGCACTGTAAAAAGTGTTGGTGCAGCAGCTGTATTGTAGACCAGGGCACAAAAGTCTTTGCTGTCATCTATTCTGTTGCTCATAAAACTGCTTAATAATACACTGCCAAATTTCGAATTGAGGGTCTGATTCAGTGCATCCCCAAAGCAGACTTTTTGAGTTGTGGCCACCACACTGCCGTTGACCACGAGTGCCAAAGGATAACATTTTCACCCATAAAAAATGCATTTTACTCCAGGAAAAGAACATGGGTTGCATGATTAAAGACCGCCTCTAGATCAAAACAGAAAACTATACTGTAGTTGATATAGAATGTACTCAAGAAAATGCTTTACAGGAGATAACTACATATTTGCTTATAAAAACTGGAAGTCTGTAGCACCTTCGTGCGCAAATGATTTGCTTAGCACCTTCTCGCAAACACATTTCTAAGGGTGTTTGCCACTACAAAGCATACAACTCATTTTTCATTTTGAAAAATACTATTTGTGAAAAGGTGCCTGCAGAACTCATCACTCAGGGCTCCAAGCTGCTCACAACGGTTCATTTACATAAAAGATTTACAGACTAATTTTTCTGCCATTGAAATTGAGCAAGATGCTGAAAGTCTTTGGGTATCCAGGTATAAAGGTTATTTCACACACTTTTTCAAATGGCAAAAAAAATTATGTGAGACCACAGTAGTAGCCTTGGCTCTGGCAGAATGAGCACGCAGTCCTTTGGAAGGTTGCTTTTTGGCCAGTATGTAGTAGATATTAATGAAAACATGATCCGGTGGGAGATGGGACTCTCATGCACAGCCTTGCTTTTTTTCACCCCAGTGAATCCAAAAAAAAGCTGATTGCCCACCTGGTGTTCTTTGGTACAATCAATATAAAAGCTGAAAGATCTCTAAGTGTCCTAACGGTGGAGTCTCTTCTCTTCCTTAGACGGGAGAGGCGGAAGAATAGTACACCGGCAAGGTGATCTACTGACCAGCGTCCCAACTTTGGCCAAGAAGTATGCTGGGGTCCGCAAAGTTAGCGTATGGAAGATTGACAGAGAGACTGATGTAATTCGGATGTTGAGGGTGATAAGCCGTATGGAACAGCTGTGAAGTGGCGCAAATGGATTGCACACAAGAAATAGGAGGACCAAGTTATGTTCCCACTATGGCAGAGGAAGGAAACTAATATTGTAAACCTTTCAAAAAGTGCATAGAAACTCAACACTTAAACAATGAGGGCTGAGCCAGCAATCGTAAAAATGCCACAAGGTACCCTTTAACTGTGTCCAGAGCAAAGCCTTGCCAGGCTAGGGACAAAAAGTTGCATAACTTTGCCTGGGGGAAACTATCTGCAGAGTAATGCACTAAGCCAAGAAACTGTCCCAACGACAAGCATGTACAGTTTTTGTTGAGGGTCCAGGCTGCATAAATGGCATCAACCACTTCCAAAGAAGGCAAAAGGTGTTAAGCAGTCACCGTTCAATCTCCTAGAGTTACTGTGGAGATTGAGAAGGCCCACGAGCAGAACCGTGTCCTGCTGCCACAGCAGAAGATTCTCCCAAAGGGACAGCCTGAATAAAGGACACTTGCTCAAGCCCAGGAGTTCTGGATACCATACTCTTCATACCCAATCAGAAACCACTTGTATGACTAGTATGATGATGAATCTTAATCTTCTTCAAATTTCTGGGTAGGAGATGTATTGGTGGAAAGGCATACTGGAGTCCAGAGTTCCACATGGAATGCTTCTCCGTGCTAGAAACTCCAACACACAGAAGTGCTGACATTACGCGTTTTCAGTGGTGGCGAACAGACAGAATCAAGGTTCTCCACATTCATGGAAGACACCTTGCGCCACCTCTGAGTATAACTGCCACTCGTGATCAGCTAGGCGCTGATGGCTTAGCTTAACCTCCCTGGCATTCAAAGATCCTGCCAGGTGATTCACCATCAGAAAAATTCCATAATGGTCCAGCCATTTACAAAGGTGCAAGGGCTCCTGGAACAAGGACTATGACCCCACCCAGCTGTGTTTGTTGCAGTACCACATGTCAGTGGTGTTACCCGTGAGCATCTGTACCAGCCACCACTTGATGAAAGGAAGAAAGGGCTTCAAAGCCTAGCAGGTGGCCCTCAGCTCTAGAGGATTGATGAAGACAGGACTTCACTGGAGACTAGAGAACTCTGATCTCCACCTCTCCCAGATGACCTCCCTAACCCAGAAGAGATGCATCAGATACCACTCTCAATGCTAGCTGAGCAAGGGAGAGGAGTCTGCTGTTGATCGAATCGCAGTCCAGCAACCACCACTGCAGATCTTTTGTAGTGTGCTTGTTAGAACCGGGATTCCCTAGTTGGCTGAGGTAGGTACCTTAGGCCAATTAGGAACCTTTCGCTTTCACGTCAGGGAAAGGAAGGACACCTTCTCAGATAACCCCTGCTCACCCCCTTGGTAGCTTGGCACGAGCAGCCAGGCTTATCTTTAAGGCAAATGTGTACAATATTTGCAACCACGCTCCCAGTGACCCAATGGTGACACCACAAAAAGACTCCACACGAGTTTCATACAAAAACAAGTATAAGTTTATATAAAAAGATATACGATGAGACCACACGATAAAAATCCAACATATGCGTATTTGTAATATACCTCCTGACCGGTTATTAGGCCAGCCAGCTCTTGTAAGTTCTGTCTGTATTAATGAGCAATTCTAGGTGATCCTATGCAGTCCTAATGGGAGGCTATGCAGTTCGTAATGCAAGAATCAGGCACTTTGCTATGTAGAAATAATGCAGTTCGTGATGCAAACTAATGCAATGCATAATACAACCATCAGGCAGTTCGTTATGCAGAAATAATGCAAAGCGTAATGCAACAATCAGGTAGTTCGGTCTGCAAACTAATGCAATGCGTAATACAACAATCAGGCAGTTTGTTATGCAGAAATAATGCAATGCGCAATGCAACAATCAGGTAGCTCGTTATGCAGAAATAATGCAAAGTGTAATCCAGCAATCAGGCAGTTCGTTCTGCAAACTAATGCAATGCGTAATACACTTCAGCACCGATCACGGTGCTTCAGATGGACTCTCCGCCCCTCGTACTGACTAGCGGGCAGTTTCCGTCAACATATGCCCCCAACATGGATCTGGTGTAAACCACAGTGCAGCTCCCCGCTCCGGCTCCGGTACTGCCACTCCTTGGTACGTACGGGCCGTGATACGATCTAGAACAGAGGCTTGCGCTACCAGAAGGGGAGAGGCTGACCGAGCCCACACCTCGCTCCAGGCGCCGACACTCGTTACCTGGGGAGGTGCGACCTCGCTCTCCTCTCCGCCTCCAGCGACTTGGGCCTCCGATGCGACTTGGTTGATTCCAGCCGAGGACGATAACGAAGATCTCAGGCTGCAACAGGGCACAAGCACACAGTATCGCTGAGACTCCCTTGAGCCTCGGTGTGCACTGTCACAGGGCACTCTTCGCGAACGTCTCAGGCTGCACAAAGCACACAGACACAGCATCGCTGAGACTTCCTTGAGCCTCGGGTGCGCACGGTCACAGGGCAATCCTCACGAAGATCAAAGGGCGATTCTTCCTAGGGTCTCAGGCTGCAGAAAGCACACGCACACAGCGTCGCTGAGACTACACCCTGCCCAGGGGGTACCTTGGGCCTACCATAGGGATGTCTGATGTGCATAAAAAGGGAAGGGTAAAGTCTGGCAAATGGGTGCACTTGTCAGAACAACATGGCAGTTTAACATACCGCGTGCAGGCACTTCAGTGGCAGGCCTGAGCTCTCTCTTTGAGGCTACTTGTGTGGGTGGCACAATTAGTGCTGCAGGCCCACTAGTAGAATTTGCATTACATTTGTAATCCACATTTGTAAAGTGCGAACAATCACCCGTAAGGGTCTCTCGGCACTGGGGGCCGTCGGGAAGATTAAGCAAGCTATTGCCCAGAGTCACATGGTGCTGGGCTAATCTGCCGCCGGGGATGGAACCGTGATCTCCAGATTCCGAAGTCAGTCGACCTGGCAGCGGCGCCACACCTCTTCCACATAGTGCACTTTACTAGGGAATTTACTAGTAAGGCAAACATACCAATCATGGACAACCAATTACCATTACACTTTACACAGGGAGCACTTGCACTTTGACACTGATCAGCAGTGGCAAAGTGCCCAAAGCATCTAAGTTGGCAACACCATGTCAGAAAAAAGGTCTAGGGGGAAAGCAAAAAGTTTAAGGAACTTTAGCCAAAAAGGGCCAAGTCCAACAGTCCTCCAAAATCCAAATGTGGTTGATGTTTGGCTCACTGAGTCTTCCGATCCCACTGCACAGTCTGCATAAGCCACTTGGTGTGCTTGACCAGCAGAATGCAGGAGGATAGCAGCTTCAGAGTCGACCTAACTGAAATCCAGGATCAAGGCTGAAAGATCAGGATCATAGTCTGAAGGTCCTGGATTCTCTTTTCTAGGGGAAAGGCATGAAACTAAACTGTGTCCAGAATGGCTCCGATGAAGAGGAGCATCTGAAGACTCAGTTGTGACTCAGGCACGTTGATAGTGAACCCAAAAGATGACAGGAGATTTGCTGTAGTCTGGAGGAGGTTGAGGACTGCCTGGGGGAGGCCCGATTTTAACAGCAAGTCATCAAGGTAGGGGAAGACTGAAATGCCTGAAAGTGCGCTGTTCCCACTGCCATCATCATCCTGAACCCCAGAGAGGCACTGGTGAGACCAAGTAGGAGCAGAGCAAACTGAAAATGCTCCTTGTGAGTGCAAGCCACCAATGGGCCTGCAGGATGGGTATATGGAAATAGGCGTCCTGTAGGTCCACTACCACCATCCGGTTTCCAGGGTCGAGGGCAGAAAGACTTGAACCAGTGGAAGTGTCTTGAATTTTTCCCTCCGGCGGAAGATGATAAAGAGTCTAAGATAGGACACGGGCCTCTCTCCTTCTTGGGCACTTAAGAATAGAGGGAGTAATAACCATGTCCTGCTTCTGTCGAAATTACGCTCTTGAATGCCCCTTCTGCCAATACGACTTGCACTACCTGCCGCTAAATGGTCAGACGGTCCTCTGTCAGCTGTTTGGGGCGAGAGTTGGTGGAAGGTGCAAAGGTGTGCAAAGGAAGGGTAGAGCATATAATTTCTTAACAATTTGCAGGAACAACCTGTCCAATGTTATGACCTGCCAATCCAGCAAGAAGCATCTGATCCTGGCTCCCACTGGGTGGCTATGATGCAATAACGGCATGCAAAAGGGGTTTGGCGGGTGGCGCTGCAGGGGGCTAGGCAGTGGACTGAGTGACAGGTTGATCTTGACGGCAGGGGCGGCGAGCACCTCAACTCTGAAACTGCTGGGCACCTTATCGAGGTTGCAATGGCTGATCATATCGGCTAGCTCTGCCAAAGTCGTGAAAGGAGAGATAGGGCTGATAAGGTTGGCAGGGTGGGGCAGCTAAGACTAGGGAGGGTGCCATGGCCCCAGTCTCCTTGTACTGCTCGAGAGAGGAATATTCCTTGTCCTCAAACAGGCATTTCCCGTCAAAACACGTCACTGAGGGACAACTTGAAAAAAGGTTGACTGCGGTCAGGCATGGTGGGATATGGTGACAATAGTCCCAATGGTCCACCTGATGGAATGATGGTGTCTAAGCCACAACAAATTGTGAACTTGCCTGCATAACGATCGTCCTGCATAGCCTGGGAGTGGACTGGTCGTAGATCTTCAGGAATACCTTGGAGGACTTTAACCATTGAATCCCAAAGGGCATAGTAATAGAGCTCCAGGAGACAGCTGGCATTCACTGATCTGTCAGCCAAGCTGGTGGGTGAAAATATTTTCCAAATGTTTTGACTCCCTATCAGAGGGAGTAGTTGGAAATGTGTTTGGGTTTGTCCTGTTTGTAGACGCCTGCACCATCAGTCTTTAGGGGAGGGGTGCTGGTAAAAAATAACAACAAAAAACTCAGGTTCGGGCAGGGCAGAGAACTGGCAGTTGACTGGGGGACCAAAGCAAGGTTTGACCCACGCCCCCAAGAGGGTATCCATAAGTGCCTCACTGAAGGGCAAGAAGGGTTCAGTGGATGTGTGCCCCAGTTGGAGGACTTTACAACATTGGGCTGCCATTTCTGCTCTGTTTTGCCTTTTCTGCTAGTTTTCTACACTATGCTTTGCCTTTTCTGCATGTTTTTCTGCCCACTGGTTTGCCCTCTTCCGATCTGTTTTGCCTCTTCTGCTAATTTTTCTACCCTCTCTTTTGCCTTTTTATGACCGTTTCTTCCCTCTTCCCATGGCTTTTCTCCTCCTGCCACCCAGCACCCTGCCCTCCCCCACGACTTACTTAATGGATGCCATGGCGTGACCCCATTGAGAAGGACCTCATGCCTGCTCCCCCTACGACAGTTCTCCTGTAGTCACCTACGCTCTGCTGCCTGTCTACCTCCTGCCCTCTGTTTGTGCCTCCTCTGCTAATTTCTTGCTCTATATTGCCATTTCTGCTTATTTTTCTGCCTTCTGTTTTGCCTTTATCTGCTTGTTATCCTGCCCTCTGGTGTCTTTCTGCTCGTTTTTCCACCCTGTTTTCCTTTACTGCTCTTTTTTTCTGCCCTCTATTTTACATTTTTTGCTCATTTTCTGCTCTCTGTTTTGCCCACTTCTGCTCTGTTTTGCCTTTACTGCTTGATTTTCTGCCCTCTGTTTGGTCTTTTCTGGTTGTTTCACTGTCCTCTGGCTTTTCGACGGAGGCCTCGCACCCCAGCACCCAGATACCCCAGGGGTTACAGTGCCGCGCTCTACAAATGCTGATTGATGGATTGGTCTTGACCTCCAAGATATCACCATAAACCTTAACAACAGAACCAAGTTCAAGTTTGACAGTCTAAAGGATCTGGAAATCGAATACTTTGCTGCAAGTGGCCAAGAAAATATTAAAAACTATTATGGCAGAACAGTCTGGCATTGTATGGCCCAAAAATGGTGGGAAATTACAACTGTGCCTTTGCATATAAGGTTGCCCACGGTGCTATATGGATATTGAAGGCCATAGTGCCTTGATCCAGCTATGGGCACCGTGCTGCAGCATCCATTCTCATGTGTTACAGCCAGCCATTCAAGCTGTGTTAAAGGCTATTTTATAAAGAATCTTTTGAAACATGCTCCCAGTGTTTTAACTCAAACACCCGCCAACATTGTTTGGCTTTATTTGCGCTGGCAAGACCTTTATACAGAACGTTCCCTAAAGGTGCCACACAAAATGTATTGAAAAAAATGCCAACTAGTCTCAACAATGACGATTTGTTATTTTATTTGATTTTGTAGCGCTCAAATACCAAAATAGTGTCCTGGCGCTGGAGAACCTGAGCACCGAAGTACAAAGACTAAGCAGGAAGTGAGTCACTATAAGACTACGAGAAGCCTGGTAAGAGAATATACAACCAGGTCTTTAAAGCTTAGCCAGTAACAACGATCTAAGCGGAGAGATAGGCATGGAGTTCTACAGTTTAGCGACAGTCAGAGACAGCCCTGCCACCAGACTGAGCTTGTTTAACATTGCGAACAGAGAGAAGGAAAGAGTCCTAAGAGCGAACAGAGCAAGTGGGAGCTTAGAACTTAAATTTGATGTTCAAGTAAATTGGGCTGACTTGGTGAATGGTTTTGTGAACACTGCTGAGATTAGAAAGAGACTCTTAAATTACTCGCGAAAAATGCAGAGTCAAGGACAGATGAAGCAGAAGAAGAGTTTGGTAGGCCAACAGCAATTCTACCCGCCATGTTTTGAATAAGCTGGAGCTTCTTCGAAACACTGTGAGTAGCTCCTAAAAACAAAGAGTTACAATAGTCAAGGCGGCTTACAACAGTGGTCTGGACCATGACAAGTCGAGCCAGAGAAGTTTTTCTGAGCACCTTTATCAGGGAAAAACAAGAGGAGGCAAGCTAGTTCGCTTGAGTCTCCAAAGACAGCTTATCAGCCAGTAAAAAGCCCAATTTATTCACGGCTTTAGTAGGCAGAGGACTTTCAAGCCAGGAAAGTAGGAAGAAGGAAAAGGTCTAACTGGGGAAGAGTGAGAGAGCCAGAGTACCTCTGTCTTGTTGGATTTGAACTTTAAGGTGTTGAGACTCAACCAAGAGGGGACTGAGGACACACCATGGTGGAAATTGTCCTAGGGAGCAAGACTTGATGTGTCCAAGGCTATAATAAGCTCTGTGTCGTTAGCATAATTTATGCAGGTGAAACCAAAGGACCTAATCAGCCAGAAAAATTATGAATGTTTATGTTAAACAAGTTCGCTCTAAGGAGTACCCCTGTGGACCCCTGTCCTACCGACTTGTAAGCCGACACAAAGCGTAAGAAACACAGCATGATGCCTGCCCTCAAATTAGGCTTTGCGTCACTGTAATGGAGATCTTCCAATCTCGACCTCCACCAGTATGGTTCACATAATGGATGGGAAACAGTATCGAAAGCAGTAGATAAATTAAGTAGAACTAAGGCAACTGGATCTTATCTGCTAGCATCTTTAAGTCATCCAAAACCAATTCAGTTTGTTTCAGCTCTATGACCAGAATGAAAGCCAGACTGACCGAGGACCAATAGATGGTTCTGTTCCAGAAAACTGAAGATTTGTAGACTTACATATTTCTTTAAAATCTTAACTACAAAAGGTAATAGAGAAATAGAACGAAAGAGAGAGAGGATGGATTGGTTAACATTTGGTATCTTCAACAGTAGAGAATCGTGAACCGGGGACAAAGGCATTAATAAGTGAGCTATTGCATATCTCCAACACAGGTTGGATTAGTGCAGATCTTGCCAAGTTCTAGTATAGAGGAGCTATTGGATCAAGAGGAGAACCAGTTTTGATGGGCCCAGAAATAGAGTCGCGCAGGTTTACATTTAGGTAAGGAAAGTGAACTAGGCCAGAAGTAGACTCAGCAATAACTCCTGATAGGACAGAGAGATGATTAGAGAGGGGACCACCAAAGTAGGGACAGTCATCTACAAATGGGTCTGTCTCTGGATTAGACGTTTTCAGCTAATCACATATGGAGTTGATCTTTTCCTCTAAATTGTTGGAGAGTGGACAATAGCAGCGGCAGCACAATTAGAAGAGGCAATGACCTTACTATTGTAAAGATATTTTTAGCAAACATTTTAGTCACTAAGATTTCATTAAAGTAAGATTCAGGCTTTAGCCGCAATTACTAATTATGGGTAGCTGGAAAGAGCTAGTTTGAGTTCACCCCGAGGTTTGGGAGAGTAGTCTCTGCACCAAATATGCTCCAATTTCATACAGCCTCTTCTGGCAACCCTCAATGCCTCCATGTATCAATGAGCATAAGGTTTTTGGTGCTTGGAGATGGCCTGCTTTAAAGAAAGGTTGACATTTAAGGCCAATTCAACCCACTGAGAGTAAAGGTGATAATCATTCTTATGAACTTCAAAGTTTTTTGGCCTTGCTATCTCAGTAAGTTTATTAGCTTGTTGAATCTTAGCTTTAGCTACCCAAAAGCCTCATAAACATGGTTGTTTAGATGATCTTATGAGTGAAGATGGGGGATCATCCGGAGATAGAAGCGACAGCCTTTAAACAATATTCTCACCAATGTATTGTAAACATGTTATACAGACAGAACTTGTTTTACAAAGGTAAGAGCAGCTGCTATACAGCTCTCAACCTCGTTTTGTTTAAAACAGCAGATAGCCGTTATAGCTCAACAAACGTACACTGAAAACTCAAAGTTTTCTTAGAGGTCTTTAACAGTATTACTGGTAAGCCTCACAGTTACAAAATGATAGGTTTAAAAAGAAACCCTCTGGAAGACTATATACTACATACAGGTATTTACCACTCAATCGCCCAATTGCCTATACGCTAAAACCAAGCCCAAAGTCAATACTAAAAAATTGTTATTTACAGTCTAGACCAGTAGTTCTTAGCCAGTGGTTCAAGGAGCCCTGGGTGTCCATTGGAGCTTCACAGGGTGGTCCACAACTGTTTTACAAAATTAAATGATATTAAAATTAGTACATTAACATTACTACGGTATATACAATCGGAGAAGCAAAATTGAATTACCTACTTACCTAATAAAGCATGTTCAAAAGATGTACTTGGTACCCTAGAATAAGATGGAAAAGTTGGGGACATCCACGCTTGATGAATGGGGCATTAATAAAAATGAAACGCAGAAACTGGATGCTGAGATTAAAGACATTTTGAACCACACAGATTTAAAACCTGATGACAAAGCCAACTTGTACTCAACTGTTCTTCCATAAGTTCTAAAATATTATCATCAAGATCTGGATGAAAGAAACAGGTCGAATCTTTATGCCCCGATTCTGAAACTCCCCCACCTACAGCGCCTCAAGAACATCTACCAACTACACACTCTTTTGTTTAATAACCTTTTCAAAATATTAAGTCAAAGGTAATGGTAGGAAATTGGGTTTTTGATTGAGGGAGGTGAAGACCCTTCTCAAACAACAACCATAATCTTTATCATGGTAAACCACAAAAGTCACTAAATTAACCTATGTTTAACCCTCTGGAAGCCTGGCACAAACGCAGTCAGGTTTAACTCAAAGGCACTATGTTAAGTATTTATGCAGGACACAAATAGTAATAAAGTGAAAACACAATACAAGAAAAAGCCAACATCAATTAAGAAAATAGAGACAATTTAAATAAATAAAATGTCACCAAAATGAAAGAAATCCAATCAGTAGAACAGAAGTTATCAATTTTTACATTTGTAAAAAGTAAAATAGGGACTAAAAGACTAAAGCCCAACAGCAGGTATGTGGTACTGCAAGACCGAGGCAAAGAAGTTAATGGCTGACAGCCAAGAAGCGCGGTTCAGCTACACAAGATGGAATGGGCCTGGTCTTGACTTATCTTCAGACTTTGAAGAAAAGATCCTGAGATGTTAAAGTTCAACTGGACAAGACAACCGGCAGTGTCCAAAGAGGAGGCATTATCGGGTAGCTGCTCGACAGAGTTGCAGTGAGGAATTGTACATTCGGACTTTGGAAGTCAAAAATCTCCAGTGGGATGAAGCTGCAAAGTGTAGCTGTCAAGGGCTCCACAAGGCTGGATACCTTCGGTGAGAGGTCCCTCTGAAGAGGATCGGCTGCTGTGGAGAAGAATATAGTGGAAGCTCCCTCGGAGTCGGGCCAACTGGTGATGCACCTTGTGCGGAAAGGCGAGACGGTAGGTTACGGTCTTCTGTTGGTTCTCAGACCACTTTTCTGGTGGACATTTTTCTGAATCTCAAATTTTAGGATTAGTCAGGTGAAGCACCTTCAGCAGCACCAAGGGTCTAGGACTGGATGAACACCATTTGAGGGATCAGAACTCAAGCAGAGCACAGGTGTATGGTTCGAAGTCTCTCAAACCTTGTTATGTACCTGTAGCTCACACAGGTCAGACAACTAGCCCTTGGAATCACTCTAGTAGTCCTCTGTTCAAACAGCAAGGTAGGCCTCTAGAAGAAAGGCAGACTTCAAGCAGCAGGGCAGTCATCTGCGGGTTCAAGGCAAACCTCAAGCAGCAGTGCAGTACTTCGGGGCTCCTAGGCAATCCTTCTGAAGGTCCAAGAGTGTGCTAATTAGTTGGTCTGAGGGTCCAATAGTTATACCTTTGGCCAGCCTTTGAAGTGGGAGAAACTGTTAAGTTACACCCACATCAGGATCTGGAAAGTTCCTTCCTTCTCCGGCCAGGCTCCAAGGAATCTAGAGTGACAAAACACTGGTGTCAAGTTCCTTTGTGAGTGTGCTGGAGGCAGCCCGTTGAAATTTAAGTGGGGTAGAGACAGCTCTGCCCCTCCGATCTTGGCAGAATGGTCCATCCTGCCAACACCTTGTCCCCCTTTGTCTCACTGTGTGGGAGGAATACACAAATGCCAACTGCCAATCTATTCACAGTTATGTGACCCAAGACACAGCCTGCAGGCACCAAATGGCTAGGAGAAGGAAATGTCAACTTTCTAGAAGTGGCATTTTCAGAGTTGCAAACTAAAACCAAACTTTACCAATAAAGAGTATTTTAACTTACAAATCATTTGGGACTAAACATGGCATTCCTACCTGTTAACAACCAAACATTAACACTTTTACAATGTAATAAGGTAACCCAATGTTATCCTATGAAAGTGGCAGTCCTTACAGCAGTGAAAAGCCAATTTAGGAGTTTTTCACTCTCAGGACATGCAAAACTTAAAATCGCATGTCCTACTTTTTATATATAACACACCTTACACTGTGAACTGATTAGGGCCCATATGAAGGGTGATGTGTTAAAAAGGAAGGGTTAGACCTGTCAAAATGTTTGTTTTGCCAGGCTGAAATGGCAGTTTAAAACTGCACAGATAGCCTGCAATGGTAGGCCTGAGACATGTTTTATAGATCTACTTTAGTGGGTGGCACAATAAGTGCTGCAGGCCCACTAGTAGCATTTAATATACAGACCTTGGGAACATGTAGTACCACTTTACTTGGGACATATAAGTAAATAAATATGCCAACTGGGTGTAAGCCAATTTTGCCATGTTTAGAGGACAGAGCACAACATCTTTAGAACTGGTTAGCAGTTGTAACGGGCACAGGGCCCTAATACCAATAAAAACAAAATTCAGAAAACAGGAGGGGAGAAGGCAAAAAGTTTGGGGGAAACACCACACCAAGAATGTGGTGTCTTACAGTAGAGAAGACCCGTACAAATGTTGCAAATTAAAATGACTGAAATGACGCTAAAGTCATTACCCCATGTATAACCTATTTAAAGGTCTCATGCACCCCAAAATGATTTTGCACCAGAAAGCGCAGAGAGAATGGAAACAGTTTCTGCTAGTCTACATAATGCAACATCCCTTCTAGGACCGTTCTTAATGCGGAACTTAGACAACTTGAAAACTTGAAAGATTTAGCTTTCATTCCTCAAAAGCCCTGACTACCTGCCTTTTTCATCCGCGATTTATGATGCCCACATCACCTTTCTTCCCCCAAATGTTACCCAAAAAGAGCGATGAGGATCTACCTTCAGAACCAAAAAAGACGCTATTAAAAATTAAGATATGGGAGAGGGTGGTCATGGCCTAGCCCTGCAACATGGTGGACACCTGATTCCTGGCCTTTCCACACAGCCCAATCATCCAAAAACCTAGTCCTAGCAGTGGCAGATCTTCTACCCCCAGCTCTGCCCCTTTAGCCGAGTATTGCCCACTGGACTGTTGATGGGCTCACTGACTTGTCGGACTGGTTCTCGGTCTGCGCTGTGGGTGCACCAAAGCTCCGGACTGCACAGTCTGGCTGTTGGCAGCCCTACCTGGTGCTCCTCGTCGGTGGCATGGGAGAAGATCACGCTGAGCCCCCTGGCTAGGGACTACATGGGCCGGCTGATTATTGGGCCTGGGGCCGAGTGCAGTCCTTCACCACTAGCACACCCCTTGGATGAGGAAACAGGGGCGCTTACCTGTAGCACCATGCTTTGTCCCTCGTCGAGGGTGAGGTCCAGCTCTCTCCCTGCCTGCACTGACGACTTTTGCCATTGAATTTGCCACAGAGCTTGAGGGAGCCTGGAATCCCTTGTCTGCATTTGCCATTGTGCCCCAGGCTTGCAGCATACCTTTTTAGCCTGTGTTAGATCCTCAGACCATATAACTTATATCAGTCATGAACAGGGGCCCCACCATACTTGTGTCCACTTCTTCAAGGGCCCACCACAGGCCTTGTGGTCACCTTTACAATATTCATTACCAATGCTGCCCCTCCCCTCCCCCCCCATCTGACCGTGATCGTCACCTTTTGGACCTGTGTTGTTAGTTATACAGGAAGTGCCTTCTATAGTCGCTACCACCAAAAATCCTTGCCTGGGACCCATAGATTTCCTGACAACCCCAGCAAAAAAAAGGCCCTTGGCCTCATCTTCTTCATGACTAGGGGTCTGAGCAAGAAAGACTCCAACATCTAAACCCTTCTTCAACAGTCCTTCAAAAGCTAATCGAAAGACAAGGACTTGCCCCTTTCTGAATCAGGATGTCCTAATGAGTCCCAAGAGGACCAATAGAAGCCCATCACTAAAGACTTTCTCCTTCAGCTGTTCCAGGAACTGCACAGGGACTTCAAAGGGGTTTGAAACCAACTTCCAACACAAGGTCCATACTCACCTTGAAAAAAGGTCTTGTTTCAACAATTAGAGGTATACCAAACACAGTTGCGGAACTCCCCAAACACCTCTCCAAACTCTTTGACGCTATCCTTGAGAGACCCTCTAGACATGGACAGAGCCCACAGAGTTATCCGTCTCCAAACAGCTGGACAACATACACTAGATATTCTCACCTGCATTCACTGTTTCATAGATAAGGAGCTATTATGACCAAGGCAGGGGTGGATAAAGGGCACAGTTCTTTTACTGTTGTAAAGCTTCTCCTTTCCAGGACCTCGTGATGGCCATGCTTGCTAAGCATTTTAGCTTCAAAGCTGTTACAGATATCCTCATCTCCCATGACATTGAATATAGCTGGGCCCACCCATTCCACATAGTCTTTTCCTGTGATGGTCGAAAACACACTGCAGCGTTACTCACGGTAGCAAAGAATATTTTGGGTCTGCATGTGGAGACTGTGGAGGATGGGACCCCCGAGGCTCGAAGGGCGCAGCGACCCCTGGCGATTCGAGTGGAGCTTGGTCAGAGGGCGGCCGAGCCAAAACCGACCCAGCCCTGCTGAAATTTAAACAATGTCGAGCTCTTGGAAGACTTGTGCTGCTCAGTAGATGACAACTCACAGAACAGTGAGCACTCTTCTACTCATATAAGCATGTCCCGCTATCGGACTGGTCCTGCCTCACACTTTTTCCCTTCTCTTCAGGAGCAGGCGTGGGGCCAGGATAGGCATGATTTTTATTCACCCGTTAACCTCTCTTGGACCTTCTACACTGCGGAGGATAACTTTAGTCCATATGGTAGGCACACTCATTGTCTGATTTTTTTTGCATTCTTCCCCTTGATGTTTCTTATATTTTCTTGTCCTTTACATTTAGGGTTTGAGAAGAGGGTGGGAGGGCATGCACTGCATTTATCTTTCATGATAGCTATATATCCGGCGTGGGATGGAAGTAAGAGAAGCAAACCTCATTAGTCCTCAATGGCCAGTAGTCCTGTAATGATAACAGATGTGACCTATAATGTTCAAGGTCTCAACAATTCCTCAAAACAACTGGGTATTTTGAATGAGCTTAGTTTGCTGGGTACTACTTCAAAAAACCTTTGACTGCAGATGTATAGCCTATACCTATTCCCCCAACTCCGGTCAAGAATTGTTCCTGAAGGAAACAATACAGATCATTACGGCCTACACTGAGGGCCCCTGGATGATTGGGAGATTATTTAACATAGTCCTTAGAGTACCACAAGATGGATCGCAACAGTCATGGTGGAACCACCATGCTGTCACCTAAGGGACGGGCATGGCCTGACAGACTTACATCTAATAGATGTGTGGTGCAGGTGACACCTCTTCACAATAGATTACTCCCATTACTCAGCAGCACACTATACAAATGCTCAAATTGGCCTCATATTCATAAATACCATACTGAACACACTCTCCTGGAGGCTGACCAACTGACTCTGTTAGACCCGTAGATATTGATCTTCGATGGGATCGACCCCAGACTAGGCGCTCTGGGAACTCATGCGGTTCAATGACTCGCTCATCCAGGACCCGGTGGTCCTTGCAGAGGTTCGAGAGAAACACACTGAATTTCTAACTCTGAATGATACGGGGCACATGCACAAACTGGAATTTGGGACACTTCTAGGTGTCGTTCAGGGAGCATTTATCCAAGAAGCTGCATGCCTCAAACCCATGTGCGAACTTACAAGTACTCACCTGACCATGGAGTTGGTAGAAGCACACTCCTTTCAACAAACTCTGGCCAAAGGAGGGTTTTTTACATTTGCGCTGTGTCGGATGCAGGCTTATTAAATATGGTATGTGACTGCCCAGTCATAGAGCGCTTTTGGGTGTAGATAGTGACGGACCAGGACCACACCCTTGGTCGACAGCAAGTTTGTACAGAGCAGATATGCCTGCTTAGTCTTGTATAAAAGGCAGCCAGAGAAAAAAAGTAGGTAATAGGTTTCTAGGCCTGACCCTGGGAATAGCACGTAGAGACATGGCATGCCACTGGAAATCATCACATGGCCTGCCTCACAGTAGATGTCTGACAGAGGTGGGAACAGGGGCTGCGGCAGAGTGGGCTGCACTGCAGACAGAGGAGTCAAGGGTCTGCACAGAAAACCAACTGCGGAGCTCTGGCAGGAGGTTGACGGCTTCCTGTCTTGTGACACTTCGGTTAAGACACACAGGGCAGGGCATTTAGGTGAACATGTGTGAATGATGGTGGGCATTCTAGTCCCCTTAGATGCCCCTGGTGGCCGCCATCTTCCCTGTGCCCAGTCGTACCCACTATTGGGATTGTAATAAAATTGGCACTTGAAAAGGAAGATGTAGCCAGGTCGGCTCTCACTGAGAACTATGTTATTTCTTACAATGTTATACCCTTTATGCAATTATTTGAAAACTAATTTCAATTGACTCTCCCCGCAATTCTTCTTGTGCATTCCAACTCATGAGAATATACAGATTTTGTCACTATACTACTCTATTATACTTTGGTACCATAATTATTATAACTTGAACTGCTATATTACATATTGTGTTACATAAATGTGCTGTTCCACTGTCACCTCCATGCCTTTTATCCCTCTCGCTCAGACTGTTGCTGGTGGGGCTGTGGGAATTTGGGTAACCTCCTATAAATCATGTGGTCTCGCCCTCTTTTAGGGAATTTCTGGGGGGAAAAAATGTCATGCCACACCCAAGGTCAAGAACTCAATAAACTTCCTGAGTTGTCCCTGCTTTGTAGATTTTCGAAGGATACCTATTCACTCCACTCGCTGGCCAGCATTCGGAGCTCTCACATCCTATTTGGCAGCTAAAAACATCACCCTCTCCATACAATGGAGCCCATCATGGCAACCTATGATCTCGGACTTCATAAAGTCTGGTGCATTTGGGGGCACGAAAGCTGGCCTATGACTATTAATCCACACTTTTCTCAAAATTTGGCGCCCAGTTATCTGCTATTTGAACACGGACTTTAGAGGCCGGACCTGCCACCTGATGCTGTAAGCCCTTGGTCTTCTCGATCCGTCACTAATTCCACAATTTAGCTCCTTCCAGCCCCTGGAGCACTGATGCCTTATGACTGTCTTCTTATGGACAGGGAGGACCCTGTGCGGGGTGAGAATTTGGGGGATAGGGGTGTGGGACTTGTTAATTAGTGGCTGCAGCCACAAGAGTTTTGTTGGTTCACTTTTTTCTGCCTCATTTGAAGAAAATACAATAAAAACATGAAATTAAAAAAATAAGATGTGGCTTCTTGTCTAATGTTTCCTTGGGTGTCGTCACGCATAACTGAATTTGTAAATAAAGGTTTATATGTGTGTATGGATACGTTTAAATTAGCATTTTTATTTCTGTAGTAACTTTTATTTGAGTATCGCTTTTACTGTGAAAATGTTTTGTGGGAAAAAAAGTATTCATTTTTTGCCTCTTTACCGGTTAAATTTGCACATTTAAAAAAATTTGAATAACCGATGCAGACCCGGTACTCAGATTTGCATATTTCATAGCAAGAAGGTAGTTGATCGCAAGGTCACACGAGTAAAGTTTAAAAAACATTCTAAACATCATATCCCCTGATATTTTTCTAACAAAATATATACAATGTACATTCTATCCCAGTAGTTCTTAACCTTTTGACCTTTGTGGACCCCCACTTAATCATTGCTGGAATCCGGCCCCCCCCCCCAGTGAATCATTATTAGAATCTGGGGATCCCACTGAGTCAATACTGGAATCCGGGGAACCTGCCCTAAGCATTTCCAATGATTTGAACTGCACACCAGGACAAAACAAAATACAGAAACAGGCATTCAACAAACGAATACACAAATGAAACATTTTATTTAGTTCACAAACAAATATAAAAATAATAAATACAACTTTTAATTTTATGTTTAAAGTTTCTTTACACAAAACACAAATAAACAGCAATATATCAAAAGTGCATCTTGACCCCTCACAATGTGAGGGCAGCTATTGAATTATTGATTAACAACCCCAACGTCAACCCCCCACCCCAAAAAAGACCCCACCCTCTTCCCACCCCTCCTCCCACCACCCCCCCCGGCCGCTGAGTAGGTCCACACTTATTATGTTGCACCTTGAGGGGCCTCAGGCGTCTGTCCAGTAAGGCGCAACAACCTCAAATATTTGGGGTATGTAATTTCGTTGAATTTAGAAGATAGCAGCGTTAAAAAGGGTTCCCACAATGCTGGGAATGAGGCATTCTTGTCAGCAAGCAAGCAAAAGGGAGATCCTCTCCATACCAACAGTGTACCACATGCGATGCAGCCAGCCTGTATAACTAGGTAGGCGACTGGATCCCCAGTGAGAGTATTTTGGACAGACGCCCCCAAGGCTAGTGCTTCCGTGATTTGAGAGGGATCATGAGGGCGTTTGGTAAACCCAAAAGGATATATGCTAGTTCGGTGTCAAAATGTGAATCTATGTCATGTAGAACCTGTGCCCAGTAAGACTACAACCAAGGACAGTCCCATAGTATGTGAGTCAAGGTGCCTTGCATACCACACCCTCGACAACACAGAAGATCTTTTGATGGGTTGCATTTGTGGAGACAGACAGAAGTGTAATACCAGTATGATGCTATTTTTGTGGCTGTTTCAATGCTACCCACATTGCGCGCATTGTGTGTAGCTCTGTAGAAAATGTCCTCCCATTCCTTCTGGGTGAGGGCACGTTCTGATTCTAAAACAACAATTGATGAACAGAATGCAGAACAATATCATGCATTAACCCCAGTACAGAGATCTGGACCTAAATCAATCGTTTTTTTACTCACCATGCCATTCCAGTTTGAACCCAGCCATATGCAAATCAGTCTTGACCCTGTGCCCAATGGATACAGTCCAGCCCAACCTGCCAGGCCAGGTCCTCCCTGGACTGGAAACAAGCATCCTAGGACTAGTTTTGGGGTTTCACCCCTCATCAGCCAGGATAGCGAGACTCCAGTGGCATGGAGAGCACGGGACCTACGTCTGGGCATACCCATCCCACTCGGGGTGACAAACGAAAAAACAACAATTGATGGAGAGAATGCAGAATAGTATCATACATTCACCCCAGTACAGAGATCTGGGCCTAAATCCATCGTTTTTTGCTCACCATGCAATTCCAGTTTGAACCCAGCCATATGCAAATCAGTCTTGACCCTGTGCCCAATGGGTACAGTCCAGCCCCAAAAGCCAAGCCAGGTCCTCCCTGGACTGGAAACAAGCCCCCTAGTACAGGTTTTGGGGTTTCACCCCTCATTAGCCAGGATCGCTTGACTCCAGTGACATGGAGAGCACTTGACCCACGTCTGGGCATACCCATACCCATTCCATTCTAATTCTAGTTCCCATCTCTTCTGACTCGGTGTCTTATGAGGAGTTATGGCCTGTCTGATTAAGCCATATAACTGCGATATGGGGTGCGTGTCGTCTGTTTTAGAAAGTAACCACTTTTCAAAAGCAGTGAGATGGCGCTGCACCAGTGGGCGGACGTCCGGATGCATGACCAAACCCTATCTGTTGATAGTGAAAGCGTTCGGAGGTCATCGAATGAGAGTGGGCCTGTCTCATTGAAGAGGTGCTCGATTGATCTACTTCCCTCTTCAGTCCACTGTGTAAAGGCCTTTACGTCCATCGCCAGGGAAAAGGAGATAATGTCTACAATGGGTGTTAGGGGGGACAGGAAGGTAGTGAGATTTATTTTGTCTGCTATTCTATCCCAGCCCTGAAGAGGAACTCTCGGCATACGGCAAAAAGCAAGAGGGAGAGGGGGCAGCCTGGACGGGTCCCTCTATGTATGAGTAACGGGGAGTAGGTATATCCGTTTATCCGGACTGTGGCCACAGGATGTCTTTTCCCTGCGTATCTTGTTAGCTGAGGCAGCAACTGTAATGAATTCCCCCCTAAACACAGCCTTCAAGGGGTCCCTGAGGGTAGTTATTTGAGTTTTGGGATTATTGTTCACTGCCAAATAATCTTACAGTGCCCTTGAAATTTGTTGAACCACCTCTGGCCTATGCAGCAGGGTGTCACGCAGGCGCCAGATACGGGGAGTGATAGGGACCAACGGCAGTGACAATGCGAGGGTGACCACAGAATGGTCCGATAAGGTTCGCAGTTGAATATCTATTTGTTTGACAAAAGCTTTTAGACTCGTGGTACCCAGGAAATAATCCATTCTTGCATATATTTTGCGGGAGTGTGAACAGAAAGAGTATTCTCTGGCAATGGGGTGCTTCTCCCTTCACGTATCTACAAGGCCTGCATCTAGAAACATCCGCCTCCCCTCCTGAGAAAGTGCCCCTGACTGCCCCTGTCTCTGGGCCAATCTATCCGAGGCGCCATTAAAAACGATGTTCAGGTCTCCTCCCAAGAGAATTGCCCTATCTTGGCAAGCGCTCACTTATTGCACTACTTTCGACAGATATTTCTCCTGGCCGGCATTGGGCGTGTAAACGGTTCCTATAGTGAGTATTTGTGAAGCAACAGAGAATGTGTAAGCTAAAAACCACCCCTTTATCTCAGCTTGTTTAGGTCCCATCTTCCCGGGAAACTTACTAGATAATAGGATAGCCACACCTGCTTTTTTTGTGGAGAGGGAGGAAAAGAACTGCTGTGGGAAGGCATGTGTGCGCAGTCTTGGTGTATCTCCTGCTAGGAGATGAGTCTCCTGGAGCATACAAATGTGGGCGTTGAAGCGTCTCAGATACGACAATATGGTCCGGCGTTTAACAGGGTTATTCAGCCCTTTTACATTTAGAGTCAAAATCCTAATGGGTTGGGACATTACAACACTCCTGGAGAAAAGCTATGGAGCTGCAATGCGGTCCCCTGAGATGGTGAGTGTGAGCTCACATAGTGTGTCCTCCAGTCCGTAATTCTCGATAAATTAATGCCAGTGGTGTGGGAGTTTTGGGAGGAGAGCCCCAAACTAAATAGCAACCCCAAAATATACAACAATTTAATCAAAACAACACAAAAGAGATCGTCAATGTCCTGGGATTCCATTCCCACAGGGAGGAGATGGAAGAACTCCGCTGTAAACCGCTGCGCTCCCCTGGGCGCCGGCCAAGTACTAAGACATGAATGCGCCAGTTTACTCTGAAGGATCTGGGGCGTGAATTAATCTAGGCTCTGTCCCCAGCGTACTCATGATGGGCCTGCGGAGTCCTCCCCCAAAGATGCCAGGACAGCCAGTATTTCTTTCGCTATGATATCTGGGTTGGGACGCGATTTCAAGGAGTTCGTTCCCACCATCTTCCGAGCACCTGCTCCCCTACTTGTGCCGGACCCAGGAGGCGAAGGTGGGCCCGCCACTGAATCGTACCGGAATGTTCAATAGTCGGCATGCTTCCTTAGTTGAGCGGACTTGTTGGATCTTCCCATTGAGACGGAAGATAAGGCAAAATGGGTGTCCCCATGAGTACGGGATTGTGCTTTCCCGGAGGTGTGTGGTGATGGTCCGGAAAGCTCTTCTCTTCTGTAGGGTGGATGCTGCCAGGTCTTGGAAAAGGAGAGGTCGGTGCCCCTGATATTGTACTGGGTTAACGTCTCTGGCTTTTAGTAGTATTCTCTCTTTCAATTGGAAATCATGCACACAAGTTAAAATATCAGGGGGAGATGCCGTAGAGGTCCTCCCATGGCCCACCCTGTGTGTACAATCTAATTTAATCTCCAGTTCTTCTGAGGCACCCAGGACTGACCTAAAAAGACCCACCACATACTCTGCAATGTTCTGGCCTTCTGCCCCAGGAGGGATATCTTATGGATAAGTTGCAGGTTGTGCAGAACGCGGCTGCTGCTCGACTTACCCAAACACATTAGCGTGAGGCAACATATACGCAACTTGCATTGGCTGCAGATAAAAGCTAGGGTCATGTTCAAGGCCTTAGTTACGGCCCATGCTTCTCTCTACAAGTACCACCCGGCGTATCTGAGGAACCGATTCTCGCTTTATGTTCCGGGCAGAATCTTATGCTCTTCAAACACTTGCCTGGCCTCCACACCCAGAATCCGTTTGAAAAGAAAGGGGGGCAGTTCCTTGTCTTATCTTGCAGCTAAGTCTTGGAACTCCCTTTCCCTGGAGCTCTGCTGTCTTTAAAACCCTATTCAGTTCAGAAAAAAACTCAAAACCTTCTTGTTCAACTAAGCTTGTCCCCTTGCTGCCTCTACCATTGTTTTTACTGTCTCGCGTTTCTTTCCGGGCTCGCACCGGAACACTCTTCTGAGTAGCTGTGCACGTTATAAATCACCAATAACATAACATAACATATTGCGAATACGAATATTATTGCGCCTAGAATGGTTCTCCAAGTCCTCCGTATGGGCCTGGAAGTCTAGGTGCTGGTCTCTCAACCAAATTACCTCTTACTGTAGGAGTTCGATATCTTCATCCCTGCTTGAGCTTTGAGTCTCTAGGGTGTCTACTCTGTCTCCTAACGAGTCTACGTCTCTCCTCACCTCTCTGATTTCCTGCGCAATTTCCGTCTTCATCTGTTTTAAATCTTCCCTCAGAGATGCCAATAAAGTCTCAATATATGTACGAGTGAGTGGGGCCTCCGTATCTCCATTGTCAGTCGTTTCGGCAGGTTCCACCGTGTTTGTTGCTGGAGTTTTAAGTAGCATCTCCTTGACAGATCTGTCTTTTTTCCCCCTATTAGCAGTTGCCATGATTCTCTTTCTGGGCTTTTGCTGACGCCCCTCTCTTCAAAATGTTCCCAAAGCAGAGACTTTTGTTGCTATGCTTAGGGGAGGACTAGTGCGCCTGAGGTTACAGAATGTTCCCCACATCAGGGGGGCTTATTCAAGATAATATTCCTGCTCTCAAGGGACCCCGCCTCCATGCAGAGATCCAGGAACACCTCTGCAGTATGCTCCACCTGTTACACCCTCTGGGGCATGACTGGGGTGCCTTTGTGCAATCAGCCCTATCATACCCAAGGGTCAGTGTTACTGCTTCCCCGCTCGGCACCCCCACAAGGGAAACAGCTCTACTCTTCAACCCTTTACTAGTGAATAGATGATTGCGGGCGCCGGGATCCTGTCTGCTTATGAGCGCATCTGCCGCTCCTCAGGCCCTCACGATATACTGTAATGAAGTGGAGGCCTGCAACTGAATCAATTATGTCTAAACGGAGGAGGGGGGAGACAGTAAATTCCTCACCCCTCCAGTCGTTTGCACTGCTCGCTGTTCCCCTGGGCCACTCATGGCTATTCCACCTCTCTGGGTCTGTGCTGTGGGTGTTATCCTTTGTGCTGCCACCGATTTGATGCGTCTAGCGTGTCGGCCTGTCCAGCCGATCCGCTCCTTCACTCCTGCATAGGTGACTGCCCCTGCCTAGTCCCCGACTATTCGTAGCCGCTGCGTCTCAGGGCCCGTCGCTTCGGCCTCCCGCAGCACCCTCGCCTGGGATCACTTGCTCACCTTCTTGGGCTGCGGATTTCTCTGCGCAGGATGGGGTAGGGGGGTTCACTGCCAGCGCTCTCCGCCTCTGCTGTTTCCCGAAGCTCCTGCTCTGAAGGCCTTCGTCCCAATTCGTCCAAGCCTTTCTCGGTGCGGCTCCTCTTCAGCGACGTGCCCCAGCACCACCGCACATTCCGCTTCACCTCAGCTGTCAGGATATCCGTGGAGAATGCCACAGATCTCTCTATAGCCTCGCTGTTCTTCGGACCGTCCCAGCTCCTTTCAGCCTTCAAGGCAGGGGACCGCTCCGCTGTGCAGCTCCGTCGCAGTTCGGGTTACCTCGGCCTAGCCCAGGGCTGCTTCCTGGCGGCACTTCTTCGGCCCGCCACACCGCGGTGGAGAGCCTCAGCTGTCGGTCATGTCAGTCGGATGGATCCGCAGAGTGTCCGGAATCGCCCCAGGGCCACGAAGCATATACAAATGGCACAGCTACTCAAGGCTAAGGCCTGGGCCCAGTTATGGAGCCGGAGCGACGAGCAGGCACGCTGTTGAAAAGCAAACCTCTTTGAAGAAGAAAGATGCTGAGGCTTGAAGTAGGGTGTCTCAGGTTTATTTTCAGTAGTAAGTATAAACAACTCATCCACCCAACTGTCAGTAAGATAATGATCTCACTGCTCACACACATTCCACAGCTGGCTTAGTCCTGACATTCCAGAACACTAAGCATCATCAGAGTGAAGAACATAGACAAGATGTAATTACAGGAAAAGAAAGCCATTACAACATATCTCCCTCCTTTACCCCTAAACAAAACACAAACAAAACACATTAACATCATGTGACATTAATTACATGACATAGTCCTTTAAATGGGAGGGGAAACAAGTATTCCTCCTTGGCCTTATATTAACCTCCGGAGCACCTTCCCCTTCCATGGCAGAGTGAGGAAAGCTTGATGGCACATCAGTATTGCATAGAGCAACACGACCTAGATTCCAAACCCTGTGATCACTAGTTCTAACAGCATTCTTAAACACTTTGACAACTTTTACCGGTTTGGTGAACTTAGATCCAGACACAGCAAAACCAGGTCTCTTGATCCGAACCCAATCACCCACCTTAACCTTCGTTGACTTAACAGCATGACGAACATCATAGTTTTTTTTACTCTTAGAACATTTCAAATCTTCCTGTTCTTGCCATGATGTAGAATCCACCTCACGAGATCTGCTAGTCAGAAATTTATTTACCCATGGTGGATCTAAAAAAGTAACAGGGTCCCTTCCACGAAATAAAAGAAAAGGAGACTTCCCTGTAGTGGTATGTGGGGTAAACCGATACACAGACACTCTTTTCAAAACCTCCTCCTGCCAATTAAGACCATTGGACTTTGCTAAAGACACCGTTTCCTTCAAAACCCTGTTGAACCTTTCTACTGTTCCATTGGATTCTGGGTGATACAAAGAACATTTCTTGTGAACAATGCCACAATCACCAAGAAAACTCTCCATCTCACTCGAAACAAGTTGTACCCCATTGTCTGTAAGCAAAGTCTCAGGAATCCCTTCCTTGGCAATAATATCTTTTAGACATCGAATAACCGTAGCAGAATTAATATTCTTCACAAAAATCACTTCTGGCCACCTTGAAAACAAATCCATGACCACTATAACAAACGTGTCAGAACCATCCCCATGAATAGGCCCTAAAATATCAAGAGCAATATCCTTCCAGGGGCCACACGGACGAACTCTTTTTTCCATGGGCTGTGTCCTAGTTTTCAAAACCTTTTCACTAAGAGCACATTGAACACATTCCCTGACTAAATGTTCAATCTGTGTGTCTAAACCCGGCCACCAATAGCTAGAACGCACCCTCTCCTTAGTTTTAGAAATTCCTAAGTGTGCCTCATGTGCCAAATCCAAAACCTCTTTCCTTAAAGACACAGGGGGTACTAATTTGTGACCTCTCAACAACAAACCCTCACAACTTGAAAGTTGGTCTTTTACCAACCAAAAATCTCTCACGGAGTCACTGCCTTGATCTTTATGGTTCCAACCCTCACAGATTAATTTGGAGACTTCTTGAATAGTGTTGTCACACTTACAAGCATCCAACCACCTCTCACGAGAAATAACCTTATAATCTACTCCACAGACAAAGTCCTGTGGAAGACTAAAAGATGGATCTGAATCCTGATCCAGTTTGTCTTGTTGTTCGTCAGGAACTAACCTAGAAAGAGTATCCGCAACAACATTTTCTGACCCCGGAACATGTTTAACAATGAAGTTAAACCCCTGTAATCCAACCACCCATTTTGAAATTCTGGGAGATATCGAGTCAATCCCTTTTTTAGTTAGTACTTCACAAAGGGGCTTGTGATCAGTTCTTACAACAAATGAGGTCCCCCACAAAAAATTTTTTAATTTCTTAATGGCCCAGTGTACCGCAAGGGCTTCACGTTCAATTACAGAATAGCGACATTCAGCTCCTTTCAAACACCTAGATATAAACATGATGGTATTTTCTGGCAGAACACCCCCTTGATACAGGACTGCACCAATACCTTTCAGACTTGCATCAGTAGATATAATAGAGCTCTTACTGGGGTCAAAATTCCTTAAATTTGGAGCATTCTGTAATTTCATTTTTATGTCATTAAATTCCTTGTCACACAAACTATTCCAACTAAACTTCTCTCCTTTCTTTAACAAATTTCTCATATTGAACGTGACCTCAGCAAAATTCTTTATGAATTTGTTATAGTATTCAGCCATACCTAAAAATCTCATGAGTTCCTCCTTGGAAGAAGGAACCACAAGATTTCTAATGGTATTCACAAGGTCAGCTTTTGGAACTACACCTTCCGCACTAATAGTGTGTCCCAAATAGTCAATTTTGTCGAGACCAAACTTACACTTTTCCTTCTTTACAGTCAAATTGTGAGAGGTAAGCCTGTCCAGCACTTGCCTAACCCTTCTTTCATGTTCAGCAACCGTAGATCCATATACCAAAATGTCATCTTGGTACACACAAATTCCAGGGATGTTAATTAAGACCTTCTCCATGACCCGTTGAAAAACTGAGGCAGCAGAAACCAGGCCAAATGGAAGTCTAATAAATCTAAATGTCCCAAACGGAGTAATAAAGGCAGTGAGATCTCTGGAGGACTCATCAAGTAAGATTTGATGGTACGCCGATGTTAGGTCAATTGTACTAAATACCTTTGCCCCACCTACCATGCTCAACAGCTCAGAAATGTTAGGTAAGGGATATTTATCTACCTGAACGCATTTATTGAGTTGTCTGAGGTCCACACAGAGCCTCAAAGAGTTGTCAGGTTTCCTTGCGGCCACCACCGGAGCAAGCCAAGATGTACCCTCCACCTCCTCAATTATGCCCTGGGACTTCAGTTTATTTAACTCCTTAAGCATGTCTTCCTTGACAGTGAACGGAACATTTCTGACTTTACAGGAAACAGGAGCTGAGCCAGGAAAAAGTTTAATCTTATGACAGTAACCCTTAAGGCAACCTAGCTTGTCACCAAAAACCAGTGGATATTGGCTTATCAAAAGAGCCTGTAGTGAAGAACCATCCATCACCGACTCAACACTTTTTTTTTCTCTCAAAATGATAGGAGGATTGCTGTTCGGGTCTAACATGACACCAAGATCTTTTTGGTGCCACCAGCTAATAATGCTATCACCTTTCTTTGAAACATAAACCTTCCCACTAGCAAAACGTTCCCCGTATTCAATTAGACCATTAAAGTAACCCCTTAACTCAATGGGATCACCTCCATATGCAGTTGGACGAATGTCTGGCTTCAATAGTTTAACTTTCTTGCACAAATTATCTTCAAAGAATCTGCTAGAAATGATAGTAATTTTGGCTCCTGAATCAAACAAAACCTTGGTTCTGTGACCCTCCACCAAGATGAAATCAAGAGGCCCCTCAGCCCCAACCTGGACCACAATTTGTCCACACTCAAAATCATGTTGATCTGATGTGCTGCCATCAGACACTTCACTAACTTTTTTCTTTAAATTTTTGAACCTGCAGGCACTTACAAAATGACCCTTCTTCTTACAATGAGAACATGTAACATTTAGTGCAGGACATGACTTATCATTTGCCCAATGTGAAGTGCTATTGCATCTGTAACACTTCCCACCTCTGTTAGAATTCTCATTAGATTTATTTGCACTCATATCTTTAACACGGGTCTTTACGTGAGAGTCACCCTTGTCCGCTTCTTTCCTAGACGCCGAATTTGTATTAATCAGCGACACATCTTTATTAAGATCCTTTTTTATCACCTTTACACATTGTAAAGAGTGTTCTATTCTCTTAGCGACTACTAGAACTTCATCCAAAGAAGGTTCATCTTTCATCCAGAGTTCGTCACATACTTTCTCAGATACACAACCAAGCATAAACTGGTCACGTATTCTTTCATCCATTAGTGCGTCAAACTTACAACTAGAAGCTAAGCGTCTAAGTTCCGTTATATAATTCTCTATATTTTCCTCATCCTTTTGCATACGTTTGCCAAAATGGTATCTTTCCAAGATGGTGCTAACTTTTGGCAAGTAGTGAGCATCAAGTTTATAAATACACTGCTCATACTCATTGAGACCCGAACTGGAACTGCTAGGGACATCCGGTAAATGGTCAAAGACATCCTGTCCCTCAGACCCCAGACAATGCATCAATAAAGCTGTCTTCCTCTCCACACTTAAAGAAGTACCACAGACTCGAGCGTAGCGCTCGAAAACCTTCTTCCACTTGGACCATTTAATGGGAGGGTCACCTGGGGATTGTAGAAAAAATGGGGCTGCAGTGACGTTTTGCATGTTAAGAGGAGATAAAGATGTGCAAAAAAAACTGATCCAATAACCAAGTGTCTGGTAGCAAAGAGCTGTGCGTGTCAGCGCTGTTGAGTTGAGGATGATTGGCACACTAAATGTTAAGAAGAAGGCTGAGAGCAATTCCGTTGAGCTGAGCGTGCCAGCACTGTTAACAATAAAGATGACTGACACGCCAAAAGGCAAGAAGATTAGCTGTGCGTGTCAGCGCTGTTCGGCGTTAAGCTGTGCGTGTCAGCGCTGTTAGGATCAAGACGATTGACACACTAGAGTAACGCCGTTAGGCTGTGCGTGTCAGCGCTGTAAAAATAAAGATGATTGACACGCTAAAAGACAAACAAATTAGCTGTGCGTGTCAGCGCTGTTCAGTATTAAGCTGTGCGTGTCAGCGCTTTTAGGATCAGAACCATTGACACACCAGCTATTGAAAAGGAAGACTTTAAATCAGGGCGTTAAGCTGTGCGCTATTAGATAAAGGCAATTGACACGCTGGAGGTCCGCGCAAAAATGAATATAAACACTGAAAGGAGCTTCCACGTTTGTTCACGTAACATGTGTTCAGTAGTAAAGTTATCAAAGACGGCGAAGACTCTCTCTTAAAAAAAACTCCTCAACTGTTTATGACGATGTTTGCTTAGCAACCCATTGTTGTAGCATCCAGCAAGCTTTCGAGCGAATCAGATTACGTTAAAATACACAGCAGCCAATCAGGATACAGCTTCTTATCCACCAATCCAGGAGAAGTTCTGAAATTAGTGTACGCCCTTCATGCGTTTCAGCCCCCATGCATTCCAACCTGTGACGAGGGATATTCAGAACTTCAAGGCGTCATGGCTTCTGCAGGCAGGAGAACGCGCAGTTGATAACGACCAGAGCGCGTGAAGAAGCGCGAGGGCTAGCGTGAGTAATTTGATTATTTCCCAAATTACCGTTAATGAGAAAAGTGCGTGATTAGTGCACTCTTAGTACAAACTATCACTGCTACCTCGTTATCTCAGGGAAGTAAGGTCACTGAATGCTAGTAGAGATATTAGGAAGAGTTTTAGAGATTGCGCAAATGCCGAGCAGAGCGTTCTAAGCAGTAGTTGACAGGAATAATTAAAAAAAATGTCTCTAAGCGAAATTTATTAAGTAAGGAACGTTCTTACTTGATGTAAAAGGTCTTCTTTGAAGAGAAGAGATGAAATATTGTAGTTCGCCAGAAGTGAGATGAAAGTTGGAGTTGAGTTGAGATCCCAGTCGTCGCCAGTGTTGAAAAGCAAACCTCTTTGAAGAAGAAAGATGCTGAGGCTTGAAGTAGGGTGTCTCAGGTTTATTTTCAGTAGTAAGTATAAACAACTCATCCACCCAACTGTCAGTAAGATAATGATCTCACTGCTCACACACATTCCACAGCTGGCTTAGTCCTGACATTCCAGAACACTAAGCATCATCAGAGTGAAGAACATAGACAAGATGTAATTACAGGAAAAGAAAGCCATTACAACACACGCCCTACTCGGTCGCCATCATGGCCACACCCCCAAACTTTTCATTTTAATGGGAAGGTTGGAGTTTTTCTTGAATTCAATTAAGGCCTCTCATCTTCCATGCTATATTACGTGTGATGCAATTGCATCCCTCCCCCAAATCAATCTGAGGGTACTAACTTAATTTTTGGCCTCCAATTTCACTGAACGTATTAACATTTTCAATTTTCCTTCTCTATTTATATACACATCATTAATCTGTTACCATTAATTATTTTCAAAGGAGCTGAGGATGCTCAGAGTAGGGTTTGTGGACCCCAGGGGGTTCGTGAACCACAAGTCCTTTTTACAGATATTCTTAAATAGATGAATATAGCTTTTGTATAGATGGTGTGCGCTAGGAACGCTGCAGCATTTCAAACACTCCTGACCCGGAACTCGTTCGTTGGTTACAGGGAGGCTATATTGTCAATTTCAGGTTTTAATCCCTTGGGCGCACAAGTATCATAGCAATTAAATCAGCCCATTTACCCTAGAAATTGAAAAAGAGGGTGGAGATTCTCATCTGAAAATGTAAGCATCCAACCACGGCTCGCTAGCTGGTTACATAGTTGCACCAATTTTTATTGAGATGCTGTGCACTACTCAAGATCAATTTTAAAGCGGTGGCACCAACGAGCACACCCATTATCATTGGCAGTTAACTCAAGGCTCAAATGAGTGGACCATCTTCAAATCCCTCATTTTTCAAGTACTGTGTTGTTTCAACACCCTTAAAGATATTAAATACCGGTTACGTCCGAAAAAGTTCCAGAAAACTGTCCTGAGGAAGGTGAACGATCAACAACTTACCAAAACGCAGCATCGACTTTTTGTTTTCTCGTGATATTTTTATCGTTTTGTATATCAAATGGATTTTAATGTGAATTGTTTTTATGCTTTAGTTATTTTTGTGATTAGTTTTCTATTTTTTGCTGACTCACTACTATTGAATAATATTATTACTTTGTCATTTCACTTCTATGAACCAGTATCGTACAGAACCTGAAAAACAATTCTTTCTGTTATAGTTTTTGGGGACCTTGTGTGTTTTCTGGAAGTATTGACCCTGTCCCTGATTAGAATATAAGGGTACCTCCCTTCTTTCTCTACATTCTACATTTCAAACACTAACTTTATCTCGAAAACGAAGCTGCCCTGTGAGTTCCTTCTATGTAGCGTCGATCTGTGTTAAAAACAAAAGTGATCAGACTTCCTAATCTTATTTCAATACGTGGCATGTCAACTGAAACAACACCTAAAAAGTATTTCTTGGCATATTTAAGAAATAGATGAATCTGAATGCTTAAGAAGTCATGAATCTGAAAAGGGTCTACTGTGTTTAACCCCTTGCGTGCGGGTTTATTTCTCCCGCTGTGCGGGAGAAATAAATGGCGTTCGCGAACACGACGGCTCCAGGCCGTCGTGCGCACACGCCCACCGTAATGCACGACGGCCGGGAGACGTTGTGCGCACTCAAGGGGTTAATAGTTTAAAGATCATCAAACAAAATGTGTCTACCAGGATTGATTTGGATGACATTGTCAAACACAGAGAATTCAAACAATTCACAACATTTCCCGCCAGGGGTTGTTTAAAAAGTATTTCAGCTTTTACATTTCATTTTCAAGCAAGTTATATGGTTACCGTCTTCCGTATCAGGGCTCAAATAGAATGGAACCAACATGTACACCATCCACATTCTTCTCTTGACGTGACAACTCTGTAATCTCACAGGTGCTTTCCTGTTATTGAAATCAACCAAAAATATTTCCTAACAAAATTACCATCTCCAAAGCTGGGTGTGTACAGTCTTGCAGGAATCACAATATTCACAAAAACAGAGGTAGAATTTATATGGCCAAGGAGGTCAAACTGTTCACTTCCAGGTGCAAAGCTTGCTCTCTTTACAAAAACTTTATCATCCTCGCTCAGCTCCTTGTATTCAAAATATGAAAACGTGTCCTTGTAAAAGAGCCCTGCTGAAAGTATGGTGTCTAGGGTGTCCTTGCTATAATTGAAAATTCTCTTAACATAGGTTCTATTGGAATATACATCTTATAGAGACTTCTAGTCGCAGATTCCTTAAATTTGAATTTCCAAGGCATCACTGGATCCGGAAGATTTTTCGTGACCAGTACCCATGCAAGACGCTAGGTGGCATTGTTCAGCTTCCTGTGCATCAGCGGTGTTGTCCGCAGCAACTATATAGGAGCCACCCAGTGCGCTGATGCAGTTCTTTTCTTTCCATGCCTGCCAGCGCCGATTCAGAGAAGAGCTAGCCCTCAATTACTGTTTGACTGGATTCCTTCAACGTTTTGTACAATGTTTTTGAGGTTTGTCCTCCTGGTGTGTAGGTATGTTATCTAGAAAACAGGATTCAAGCCCTGTGGAGCCTGTCAAAAGCCGATGTCGGTGATGGACCTGCATCTTGTCTGCCTGTGGTGTCTGAAGTGCGACCACAACCCAAAATCGTGCTCTGATTGCAGTGCCATGAATCTGAAGCCCTTGCGGGAGCGGTCCGTCAAGCTCCTGCAAGCCCAGCGTGCGACTCCACATCACTTGAGGTCCCCTTCAAGAGGAAAGTCCCGGGAGCGGTCACAGAGTCCGAGGTCGTCCCCCCACTCCAAGTCCTTGGGAAACTAGGGTAAGTTGAAGCACAAGAAGAAGATAAAGAGGTCTTTGACTTCTTGTCCGTTGGCTGACAAGACAAGTGAGTGCCGACATTCAAGGCCTGGCTCCATGGCTGAGCTACCACCAGGGTCGACTCCGCGCCACCCCGACTTTCCAAGAGCCGCAGCAGCCCCTCAACTAAAAGAGTTCTATGAGGCCATTTCCTCATTTGGGTGGGCGTGCCTTTGGGCCCTGCAGTGGTCTGAGGGGACCCCATCAGGTTCCGTGCCGGCAGCTCAGGCCCCGGCTCCAGTGGTCCCCCATGGATCCATCCATGTCGGTCCCGATGCAAATGCTCCTGGTGCTGCCGATGGTACCCTCCCCATTCTGATCCCCAATTCCGATATGGATCCGGATGAGTGTTGCCAATGCCAATTCCAGTGCCAACAACAGTCTTGCTTCCTAGATCGGAGGGTGAGCCCTATTCCCTCGGGTAAGGACTCGGGGAAGAATGGGACGGGTTGCTGGATCCTGGAGAAAACCAGTCATATGAAGAAGACCCTAGCATGGGCTGGTGTGAGGAACGGGGTGAAGCCAGTGGACTGGATACCTCTACAGATACTGGTATGCTTTCTCCCCCTACCGTGGCCACAGATGATGGGGCCTCCTACGCAATTATAGAAACGAGGTGCATTATTTTGTAAATGTTAGCGTACTAAGAATCATTTTAGCTTGAAGGGACCAAGGAGAGGAAGTTAAGAATTAGGTTGGAGATGAGGAGTGCTGTTCTGACCTAACATTAGATGCTACCAATACTAAAAGATGGAAATACCAATTTGTTAAAGTTGACTTTACTTGTTGCTTTGGTCATTTCACGATTAACTTTACTGTTACATGCACAGTAAGTGGAACCTGAATTACTCCTATATTATTCCTCCTGTTTCCCATTTTCTTCAAGACAGTGGCGATGATCAAAGCTGAAAACAATAGGGTTATTCTCATTTGTGTACGGGCAAGCACTCAAGAGACAGCAATAGCATGTGCGTTTCAGAAGCAAGAAATCCCAAAGGATCCTGAATAATAACTTCTTTGATGAGATAAACCATTCACACTTTGCAAATCATTATTAGAAAAAAATCCACAGTTTGAAATGTTGAGTTTTTTCTTAAAGATGATAAGATCATATTTTGCCAAGGAAGAAGATAAAATGATAATCCTTCCCTACCACACTTATATTTGTCTGATAAATCTACGTTGAAGGATGGAGGTGATAACTAAGAAGATTTAAAATATGAATTGATCTGGTAAGATGATATTCATGATCATAACAGGAAACAAAGTTAAATAAGTATGCCTAGTTTAACTAAAATAACATAGTCCAGTAAAGGAGGACTCCAAGTAAGTTGACGTATGGAACCTTGACCTGTATCTCTGGAATGTAGTGTAATGTCATATTTCACAATTTAAATAGATTTCCTGTCCTAAACTTTCAGCAGTGGACATTGGTAATATGCAGGCAAAACATTCAGGACTTATTTTAGGTTACATCTATGGCAAGTGCTGTTTAGTCCAGTAAACTCTCACAGAATAGGTGTGCAACTGACACAGACAAAATTGAATGACAAAAAATACCTGGATTTGACATACACTCTGCACCCAGATTATGCAGTACTGACCTAACATTACACGCAACCAAACCACTAATAGAGTAGAAAGGGTGCTATATGCCCTGGTGCAAGCAAGGGAAATGAGCCACCAATAACTGATTGGATGGTAAAATAGAGTCATAATTGCAGAGTTGTGGGTCCCTAACACCTCTGGGCGCCAGTACCGCTGCACCTGCTGCACTGTTGCTAGCTACACCCGAGCAATACAGTTTAATCAAAAGATTTGTACTTTTTACAACAAAGCCTCATAACTTATGGGGTGGGGTTATCACCTACAAGCATCGTTCATATTCAAAATATATTGCATGTTTAATGAAACAAAAATAGTCAAAAACATGCTAACCTCAGTGTACTGAAGTGCATCCTTTGAAATGTGCTCATAATCGGCAGCACAATTCCTTGCATTGTTTTGCATGAACTTTAAATAATCTGCTATTTCTTTATCCAACATCGCCTTGTAAGTCTGAAAGAAAGAGAAGGATCTGTAAAGTTTGAAACCACAAGTGAACAACTGCCCTTTTAGCATATGATCAAACTGTCTAGTATTTACATTAAACCTCTTTTGAGAAAAAAATCAATAAAGTGTGCTTATAATGTTACAAATAATGACATCTGGAATTTATCAGCTATCTAAGCATTTAAAAACTAATACAAGCTAATAAAATTTCTTCATTAGGAACTCTGTTTTTGAAGATGAAGACCCAAATCCAATTTTTACAAAACTGCTGAAAAATATTATAATAAACGTTCCATGCACAGGTATACCATCAACAATTCAAAGCAGAAGGAAACCAGACAAAAATAATAATAGTAAGATTAAAATGTATAAAGCAGTAGTTTAGAATGAATTACCACATTTAAGACAGAGAAATATCGGCAAATAAAAAAACTGGCAAAAATGCAAGCACTTGCAAAAAAAGAGGTCAGGATCTCAATGCGTGTGTGTACTGGTGAGTGAATCAGTGACTTAGTGCACTGACACATAGCAGTTAAGTGGCTGCATGTATGTTCGCTTTCTCTGAGACGTTGATGCTGCAGGTCAGAACCCCATATCCGGAGGTTTCCGCATCTACGAATCATCCTGTATAGAAGATTTATAAAACCGTGCATTGCCAAAACAGTCTATGCACATAAACATTAATTCTGCAAGCAAAGCTCACAATTCAGCGGTTTCAGCAGAAATACGTAAACCAATACAGTGAATCTCTTAATTTGTGGCATTTGGACCCATCTTTTATCGCTAATTCAGTATACTAAGCGTGGATTGTATATCCAGTACTACATTAGTGTGGACCTTGCAAGTACTACATTGCTCCAAAGTTATAACTAGATCCCTGGCTACCCCAAACATATCAGTTGAAGATTCTACATATGTTCCAGTTGTGGCTCTTTTCCTGATGAAGGCACCCTGCAGTGCTGAAACGCGCGTAGAAACAGCACCAGTCAATTGTGCCACATTGCTGTTGTTTTTTATTTGAACCCTTCTTTTATTCTGTGTTAACATATTATTGCACACAGTGTCATGTTTTTCTCATTGTAAGTTTGATTGTAAGTGAGATTGATGGATACGAATGTGAGAGCATGAGCTTTTAAGTCATTGTTGGTTAAATGCTTACAGTTGGTTGCCTTAAATATGTACATTGACTATTGTCTGGTTCTACCTTAAGGAACCTTTATCCAAGTAGAAGGGGGCCTCTTTTTCTGTATGATGGGTGAGGACAGAGATGAATGAGTGAATATGTAATTGCATGCATTGGTGGATAGATCACTGTGTGAGTCAAGAATGAGGGAATGGGAAAGCGAGCGCATGGATGAATGAAGACAGGGTACACAAATCTATAAGGCTTTGGCCTCTGACCATAGCAATAATAATTACATAAGAATGATAAGAATTGTCTATAATTTGCGGGTTCAACTATTACAAACGGGAAAAACACCACTGTGCCAAGAGTCAATATTACTTACAACATGACAATAATTATAATAATTGTGCCAGTTCAAGCATTATGCATGACAAGACACTATTGTCAGGAGAAAGACCACAATATTTCACGACTAATTAACATTTTGTATGTTGAGATTTGCTACATCACTCAGTAATGTTCATATTCACACCGCCACTTATCTCATTTAATGTCTGAACATGCATTGAAGACTATTTTGCCTGACTAGATTTTCACCACCACTCATTATTCATAGGCCCTGTTCAGATTTGCTCTATCACTCAGTAATCATTAGTACAGGTCATCTTTGGTCCATCACTACCTAACCCTCATGCATACCCGGTTCACCACTGCAAATCTGATCAGAACCAATCCATCCTATAAAGTTTTTAAAAGTGAAATGAAAAGCTGCTGCCTCAACTATACCTCCAGCGATGATTGAGAATCTTGTTATTCCTGAACCAAGACCAGATTTACAGAGTGAGTTATTATCTTTCGGCTCTTTAGTGATTTAGGACCCTTATTTATCTGAGCTCTACATCAAGAATTATTTCTGTACATTTTGTTTTTTATAATAGTTAAATCCTTTGATTTCTAATTACTGTATTTATTGTAATTGTTTCTACCTTTGATACTTTCCTATCCACTCATGTGACCGAGCTGCTTTACTCACATTTTAGCTATTATACTAGGAATGTACTAGGATATATACATTACCTTATCTTTTACTTTTGTTAACATACCATCTTTATACTAAGGACTTGCTGTTTAATGGTATTAAAATTCTTCTTGTAATTCTCCGTAAAGCACTTTGCTGCCCACCTGGTCATGTACACACTATGTAAAACATGGTCATCTACTCAGTCATGTGCTGTGCAACGTTCTGAATTCAAACAATGAGCTCAGTGTGAAAACATCATTCTGAGTGAAAGGGATAAAAACCCAAATTTAGCTTTAGGCCCTAATCATACTGTTCATTATTCAGTTTTACCATCTCTTTCCCAGAAACTGTGAAGCATTATTATTGTGAAAAGAAGGACATTTTATATGATGCTGTTTAAATGTGTGGTTAAAAGTGCATGTTTAAGTTGCACATTTTGTCTGGTAATAATCTACAGCCTACATTGAAAAAAGGCTTAAACGCAGTCTGACTTTTAAGCTTTTTCTCCCCCTATTGTGTGTGGGAAACCTTTGTGACTTGAATATGTTGCAGGGAATTCAGAGCAGCAGAGAATGTTCCAAACATAGGTCTGTATAGGTAGCGTGACTGTTAAAGTCACGAAAACAGGAAAGCTGTGCTTTAAGTAAATGTGTGCAGTCTGGGTGGAACAGAACGGAAAAGCAGGAAGCTTTTTCTATTGTCAAAACTGTATTGAAGTTATGGCTGTTTGCCAAAATTAGTATTATAAAGAAGGACTCACGCGTCTCTAATTTGAGACTGACTTATCGTCAGCGATGAGATCCCCTTTGCTATGGCCTGCCTTTGGGGAGTTCTTGTTCGGACAACTAATTTAGTCGTGCACAATATGCGGGTGACAGACCCCCATTGAGACGAAATATCTGTTTTTTCTACATCAAGCGTACTGTCTGGGGGATATCTGCAGCAGCTAGAAAAGGTAAGAAAAAATGGCAATCGGCGAATCCTTGTGTAGTGATCCACAACCGTTCCAAACTGAGATGTGTATTTAGTTAATCCTGGCAGACCTTTGTTTGGGAATTGTCAGAGAAAAAGATGTGTATTTAGCCAAACTTGGCACACTTTTCTTTTCCCTTTTGGAATTATTAGAGAAAAAGGTATTTCAGAAGAAGTTTATCCTGACAGTTTGAATTAGGAAAACTTCAGAGAAAAAAGTTGTCATTTTGCATAAATATGTTATGTGATTTGTTTAAAAATATATATATATTTATATATAATGTAGATTTGTGATTATTATATAATGTGTAATAGAACATGAGTTCTCTTGCATTATCAGAGGTACCAACAGTTTTTTTGTTTTTTTTAGAGTTAACTCCATTAGGACAGGAGCCTTTAAGAATACTAAGAGTTGGGTCTACTAGGATACCAGTATTGTATTGTAACTGTATGTATATAGCGCTTACTACCCCTGGCGAGGCGTCTAAGTGCTAGATTTATTCTGTGAGATACAGATCCATCCAATTTGAGTATAGGTGTGTCGTGTGAAACTCTCTCACAACCTGCTTATTTAGGGATAACTGAAGACCTGCAGGCCTAGTAACTTTAAAAAATCTATGCGACCTAACTGTAATGCACTTGACCTTTGTAAGCAAATGTGACAAGATTTAAGGGCATTATTATTGCTCATTAACTTTGTGAGCAATAAAAATGCCTTTAAATCTTGCTATCTTGTCACATTTGCTCTGCTTTCAGAGACAGAGGTCAAAAGTCAGTTTGTCTTCCTACTCCCCAGAAAGGGCGAGTAGGACCTAAAAATAGCTCGCCCTAACTAATTCTGTCTTGAAAATGCGAGCGGATTTTTCAAGCCCTGTATATGATGGAACAGTGGCCCTAACAGGAGATTTTTCAGTAAAATTAAGACAAGACAATAATGGAAAATTGATGGAACAAAAGTCAAAAGACATATTAGAATGGGCTAGTAAGATACCTAAAAACTTAAGTGAAGGAAATGGATACTATACTAGCACCCCACAGGTGAAGTTTGATTTAGGGGCACAATCAAAGATATATCAGGAAGAGGATAGGGGTTATCGTGACATGACCACCAGTGTAAAGAGAATAGAGAACATAATGGAGAGACTAAGCCATATTGCTGATGACTGTTCAAACATATGTAAATCTATATTATATAAGACAGATTAAAAGCCAGCTGTAAGGGATATAGGATATGATGTAGAAATCAAGAATAAGAAAGGAGCAGATGAGGAAGAAATAAACTCAGTAGGGAGTGAAATTAAAAGGGTTCTTGACTGTGAACGTATGGAATTGTGGCAAGAGGCAGAGAACAGAAAGGCTGAAAAAAATAGAAGAAGATCAGAGGAACAAAGTGCCTTAAGAGAACAAACAAGAGCAGAGCAGGTGTTTCCCAGTAGTATAACAAGGTCAGGATGTACATTTCGGGCAGAGGGTATGATAGAGTTAGGACAAAGTTCCCCTCCGGGTGGAGCAAGATCCCTTCATGTACGAAATATGAAGGGAATGACAAGTTTTATACAGAGAAAATAAAGGAAAGGAAATAGTGACTTGACATCCAATTAAATAGTAGTGAAGGGAGAAAACAGTCAGTATAATGTTGTTCCATTTACTAATAACCTTGCGGGGTGGACAGAAGGTATGCTGCTGCAGTGTAGCCAAGAGCAGGATCCTTTGACCCTGAATTGATGAATATGGCTGATTTATATATTTTTCAAGGTTTTGGGGACCAAGAGTGGGATTATGATTACATGCAACAAAGTCTGTGTGTGTGGAAGTAATATGCGATAAGGTCTGGGACACCTTATGAGGGACATGGTGGCAGAAATACCGCTGTAATGCAGATGCTACTGGTGTATAAGACACAGGGATCACAGCCTGTCTATGCTTGATGGCCACATATGGATAAAGAAAATTTAAAAAAAAACAAGAAGTCTGCAGGGAAATGGATAAAAGCATTTGAAAATGCAACAGCTGGGATACTTTTAGCTCTTGAAGATGTAAGAAGTGCAGGGATAAAAGGAGTAACTATTACTAAAGGAAAACATGATGGGTCTGCTTTTGGAGTAGTGCCCTCTAGGTTGTGGAGTGAATTAAGGAACAGGAACCCAGACCGACCAGCCATTGATGACACAAACTATGTCTCCAGGACAGTCCTGTGCAGACTACATAACAATGATGAAGAAAAAGTGGGAAGCAGATGTAGGACCTGTAGACAAGGGAGATAGTTGTAGATAATTCTACAATGTTTTAAAACAGGGGCTACCAGGAGACACACAAAACCGTTTAGATTAGGTTGTGGCCTTACGTGTAAGACCTTGGTTCGAAATACAAGCACATATTATACATTTTTGTGGAAAAAAGGAAGAAAGGGAGTGAAAAAATAAAGACCAAAGTGACAGAGCCGAAGCCAAAGTGGTGACACAAAAAATACAGAAAAATAAGAAGGAAAAGACAGAAAAATAAATGACTGGACAGGCTCTGTTTCAAACAAGAAGCAAGGAAGGGGTCAAAGAGAGGGGAGACAGATGCAAGGAAGAAGACATTTTAAATGCCATTACTGCGGTAACATTGGCCATTTTATTGCTCTATGCCGCTTTAAGAAGAGTGATGAAGTGCAGGGAGTGACAGGAATAGGAAGATGAAGGGAACGACAAAATGTGAACATGTCAGGGCCAGTGCCGCAATATGGTCCTTACCAGAATGTCCCCTACCCTCAACAACAAAACTCCACCACCACAGTTTCATATACCAAATCAGCAATTTGCTGATGTACCTGTTCAAGGGACACCAGCACACGTAACAGAAGGCCAGCCTCAGGTGAAGGCACTGGAATAGTTAGCACAGGGAGTCAAGGACAAGGGGGAATGATTGTTCAAGGTGGAAACCCCTTTTATCATACAGCTTGACGGGACGCACAAGAGTATCCCAATTGTTCTGTGGTAGCTAGGCCTCTAGACCCAGAGGAAAAACCAATGGTAGAAATGATTATTATGCTTTTTTTGGTTGATACAGGGGCAACAAAATCTTGCATCTTAGAAGGAAATGTTCCATCATAATTTTTTGACTCAAGACTCTTTTCAGACGATCCCACCAGGACTGAGATAGTTTATACACTCACTGTACCTTTATTAGTGCATGTTTAACGTGCACAGCCCACGTTACCAATTTTGCCATTCCCCTCCCATGATAGTGAAGCACTGCAGTGGTCCCGTCTTGTCTCTGAACATCAGATCCACATGAGGTAGAACTGATACTATCTGCAGAACCATTTAAGATAAAGTTGAAGCCGGGTGCACAATTGACCAGTTTAAAACAGTATCCACTGCCTAAAGAAGCAAAATAACTTATTGGAGGGACAATGCAAAGACTGAAGGATCAAGGAGTCCGGTATTCCTGTCGATCACCTTGTAACACCGCAATTAATCCTGTAAAAAAGCTACAGGTAATACTTCGCAGATGGCTCAGGTTTCTCGTCCCCTTAATGCCACAGTATTAGCAGAGTTCCCGATAGTGCCAGACCCATCTGTGATATCGACTAATATACAAATTGACAGAAAATGGTTTTCTGTGGTGGATCTAAAGAATGCTTTTTATGGCACACCTTTACATTCTGGTGAACAAATCATGTACTCTAGACTCCCACAAGGCTATTGTGAGTCTCCATTTGTGTTTAATAGAGTACTGAGAGATGATTTGTTGAATTTCAAGTCAGCCAGTACAGTCTTGCAATATGTAGACAATTTACTAATATGTAGTAAAACAGAATCTATGTGTGTTTTGGACACTGTCTCTCTCTTAACGCTACATGCTACTAAGGGATACAAAGTAGACAGGAAAAAATTACAGTTTGTGCAACAGGTAGTGCTGTATTTGGGCCAAGTGTTATATTCAGAAGGCACAAAAGATAGCAGGTTCTAGAATATGACCTATACGTGATCAACCCCAGCCCAAGACAGAAAAAGACATGCAAATGTTTCTAGGCCTTTGTAATTTTGTACGTCAGTGGGTATTTGATTATTCTACCATCATGCAACCACTATTTTATGCAATGAAGCAAGCTAAAACGGACAAAACAGACATACAGTGGACGGATGACAGTGTAAGTGCATTTCAGACATTGTCAGAAGCAATTGCTTCAGCTGCAGTGCTTGCAAATCCAGACTATGGAAAGAGATTTTTTTCTGTTTACTGCTGCCACAGAGCATTCCATGAGATCAGTCCTTACCCAAAAATACCCTATGGGGGCGTGGCTTAGCCAGCAATGGTGCTGGACGCGTAGCTGTAGAACTCTGCCATCGGCTCATGGCTCTGGCCGCAATACTCCGTTACTGATGGACATCAGGGGGCCGCTACCAGAAGAGACTGCTCTGACGACTGCGCTGATGCCTCGCTGGCGAAAGTAGGTGGTTGGCTGCCAAGCAACACTGTGTAGCACCCCCTGGCCCATAGCCTCACAGAGCGTGCCTAGCAGGCGCTGACTACAGCAAGACACGCGAGCCCAGGGTTCGGCTCTGCCTCCTAGGCCCTGCCGAATGTGGCGGATACGACTGGCCCTGCATGCTTCCCATAATCGCCGCTGACCCCGCATTGGCACAAACAGTATCCAGCGGAGGGGGCTGGTGGTTCAATTCATCGCCTGGAGCGGACCTCCATGCGAGTCCAAAGACCGGCCCCGCCTGCTCGACCTGCCTGCCAGAAGCTGGTATACTGCGGAGGCTGCGATCGGCTCCTAAATCCCTCGAGTCCATTTGAAGAACTAGGCGGTAAGGACTTGGGGAGCCTGTGGTTAGCGGCCAGCCCGATCCCCCACTGTGAGTTGGGGAGCGGCGCTGCGACCAAAGACTCGCTTGCAGCGCTTTGTTGGTGGAGGCTGAGGGCCAGCTGCCCCGGGCTGCAGCGGTGAATCCCCCGGTCTGCAGCCTTTTCTGGACCTGACATTTGAGGGCCGGGCACAAAGGTCTACGCAAGGCCGGGGATTGACTCCTCCCCCTAGGCCTCGGCGGAAGTTGTGATCAGCCTTACTTTGCACGCTGCCTGCAGCTAATATCAGCCTGAGACCAGCCCAGCTGACGTTAAGGAGTAAGGCCCGTTGAAGTACCCCTCTACACACGGGGCTGCTGGGCGTGAGATGGTGGCGTCTGATGAGAGACTGCAGATTGGGTTGGAGGTGAGGCCTGCCCACTGAGCCTAGCTGGAAGGTGCAAGACTGGAGGAGGGTGGCAGCTGTGGCCCACGGTTGGAGTGCCAGGGGCACCGGTGAGTCCCTGTGGTGCGGCGAGGTGCGTCTGTGTCCGGGAGCGGGCCTGCCCCCCCGCTACTGAATGAGGTACGGCGCTGGGCCTGGCGACCCGCCTGGAACTGGTGACTGGCTCCCCTCCCCGTACTTGAGAGACGGAGACCATCCGGCCAGGTCGTGCTGCCTGAAATAAGACTGTCGTGTGGTTTCTGCGCATAAAAGGGCAGGTTGCATGAGGTTCGTTGATGCTGGTGACCGCTGCTTGGGGCACTACGGGACTCACTACTGCCCGAACACTACTTACGCGCCGAGGACTGGCTCTGCTGGGGCGGCAATTCAGGTACAGTCTGTAGGAAATGGCGGGCGCTGGGGGACGCTGTGCAGCTATTTGAGGCCTGCCACACTGGCCGCACCCCGCTGATGCGCTTCTTGTTTTGGCGTGAATAGCTGCAACACGTGTTCACTCCCCCACTGCCTTAATTGGTCGAGGTGCTGCGGAATTGAGGTTGACTGGTTATGAGGGACTGTTAGGTACTGCTCCCCTCACTTTGTTGCGGCTATGACACCGATTACAGAGCCGGACCCATTTGACACATCTCAAGCGTAAATTGTTACTGTACCATGGAGGGTGGCACTGGTGAACCCCTGCTGCCCGGCCCAGACGCGCCATTCGCTCGAACGCCAGAGATGGTGAGTGTGTAATCCAAGGGTTCTCTCAGAGGCGAATGACGCTCATTAGCCTCCACTCCATGTCGCGAGGGGGCCGGACGAAGGTTGGCACTGGGGGTAAGACGGCCCCTCACCCACAGACTCGGGCGCACGCAGACAAGATGGTGGGAGCGGAGACACAAGACCCAATGGCGCACAAGCTTGATGCGGTGCTGGCAGCTGTTGAGAAGTTGGGAGAGACAATGAATCAAATTTGCACCTCCTTAGAAGGTAAGATAGACAAGGTGGCACTAGATCTCACGTTACTACATGCGGACCATCGCAAACTCGCAGACCGCACAGCCGCCACGGAAGGAGATGTTGCAGAAGTTTCGCCATGTGTAGCCACGGCTGAGAAGAACATCCGTGACTTATTGAATAGGGTGGAATTCTTGGAAGACAGAGCAGAGGATGCCGAAGGTAGGGCCCCCCGCAACAACGTACGTGTTGTAGGTCTGCCGGAGGGAGTGGAGGGGAGAACTGCAGTGATGTATGCAGAAGACTGGATCCGATCATTGGTTCCGGCGGAGGCCCTGTCTCCACAATTTGTTGTTGAAAGAGCAAACAGGGTCCCTGCCAAACCTCCACCTCCAGGTTCGAACCCGAGGCCATTTCTGATTAGTTTATTGAACTACAGAGATCGGGATACCATTCTCCTAGAGACTCGGAAGCTGCAGGACCTCCAAGTAGACAATCATAAAGTCATGATCTTCCCGGACTACACGTTCCGAGTCCAGAAGCAGAGACACTCATTCCTGGCGGTGAAAAGGCGCTTACGACAATGGGATCTTAAATAGTCTTTGTTGTTTCCGGGGAAGTTGAGAGTTGTTGCGAATGGTAAGACCCACTTCTTCAATACCCCGGACAGTGCTGCAGAATGGTTAGAATCCTATACTTCAACACCACTAGGACGAAGGGAAACGCTACCAGAGGTTGCACCGCGGCAACGCAGGGGAAGGAGAAGGAAATCGCAATCGTCAGCGTCTCAAACCTCTGGCCCCACACCGGAGTTGATGTTGAACGGTCAACTTGAAGCGGTACAGGCAGTGGCAAGCATCAGTGGATCACCGGGATGGGTCTCCGATTCGGACTCTGATCGGCAAGGTCCGCAAAGTGATGAGGAACTCTCGGACAATCTGCCTGGCTCCCAGGACTCCTGTGAGCTACCAAATGTTACTCCGCAGACCTCTGATAATGTTGCTTGAACATTCGCCGGAACTGTGTTCAATCCCCCCTCCACCTGCAGACAGAATGCTGAGTGCCCTCGCCAGACATGCAAGTATCCAAAAAAGACTAAGTACTGTTAAGGTATTGTGTCTATTGTATTTAGTAGTCATGCCGACGTTGGGATTGTGCAGGGCTGGGTTTCTAGTCATTGCCATGTTTCTTTCTTTTTTAGCTCTTTAATGTATGGGAATATCATATATAGCAAATAGGCAGCGGCCCCAGTTTGCAGGTGATTGGCCAGAGCCGAGTGCAGCCACATTTGGGGGTTCCCTCCACTTCATTTGATTTTTAGATTGCTGTTCACAATAGTCTCCCACGGACGTTAGTTGTGTGCCATTGCATTACAAGTTTGGGCGATTGCTTGCTGCAGATTTGCTCTTATGGAATTTTTGATTCTGTGTTTATTTGTTTTTTATGCCATCTTTTATCAACAAGGGTATGAGTGTTGGAAAACGGATCTACACAGAGGTGTGCGCTCCAAGATGATCATTTTAAACCTGCTGCTCCCCCCTACTGACCTCCGGCCGGGCGGGACCATTTGTACCCCTGACGCATATTGGTTATGGCTCCCATTAGGATAGGCACATGGAATGTGCGAGGTATACATAGCCCAGCGCGCCGCTATCTTATATACTCCTACCTTAAACATCATCGCATACCAATAGCGCTCCTTCAGGAGACACATTTGGCTAAAGCAGAAATCACACGCCTCCACCCGCGCTGGAGGGGGCAATTATATTCAATAGGATATTCTACATAGGCACAGGGGGTCCTAGTGTGGGTGAGACCAGGTACACCATTTCAGGTGGTAGCCACGATAGTAGATGGGGAGGGCAGGTATGTTCTAGTTAAGGGGATATTAGATGGTAAGCCGATCGTGTTAGCATCACTTTATACACCCAACACTGAGCAAGCTGCCATTCTAAATCAGATGTCGCAAAAACTGTCAGTGTGGCATGACACTCCCATGGTCTTGGGTGGATATTACAATTGTGTTCTTGACGTCTCCTTTGATCGGTCCATTCCCCCTTACCAGGCACCGTCACACACGCCGCAGCGAAAACGCTAGCAAATTGGGCCACGCAGTGGCATTTCACAGATGAGTGGCGGCACAGGAACCCACTAGACAGGGTGTATTCCTATTACTCTGGGGCCCATCGATTGCATATACGTTTAGACTGCTTCATGGTGTCTGATGGTCTCTTGGCATGCATTTCAGACTCTTTATACATGGGACGCACACACTTTGATCATAACCCTTATGTCTTGGAGCTCCAATGGGAGGTAGAATTGCCGCCGATTCCGATATGGCGACTTCAACCGGATATTCTCCTTGATGCACCATTTTGCAACTCGCTGGCCACCGCTGTAGCACAATATTTTGAAGACAATGAGGGTACGGCAACTTTGGCGTTGGTGGAATGGGACGCATTTAAGGTAGTGACCAGAGGGCATTGCTTGGGGACGCAAGCAGGCATGCGTAGGCAACTAGAAAAAAACCTCACTAGTTTGGAACGGAGACTGGCCGCTAGTGAACAGACTGCCATAGATGGCGCTCAGGAACGGCTTTATCGACACAGAGAGGAACACACTCAGTTGTTAGAACAGCTGCGTTGCCTCAATTACGCTGCACACTCGGCAAGAACACATCACATGATGGGCGACAAAGCGGGAAGACTGCTCACATGGCTTATCCGCCAAAGCGAGGCGTCTGCACCGATAGCGTCGGTGAAACCGGCCACCGAGGATATCGCGTATACCCAGCGGAGCATACATAGTGCGTTTGTAACGCACTACCGGGACCTGTATAGCTCGCGTGTGCGGGTTACATCTCCGGAGCTGCAGGTTTATCTATGAGATATAACTCTGCCAAAGCCCTCTCGCACTCAAAGTGTTGAATTAAATGTTTCCCTTAACCCTGAGGAAATCCGAGATAGCACTTTCTCATTGTCTAATGGGAAGTCGCCGGGTCCGGATGGTCTACCGGCCGAATTTTGCAAAGCATATTCACACATCTTGGTACCACAATTATTAAAGATGTATGAGATGGCACTGGATGACTCTGCTCTCTCTACTACACAAAATGAAGCCCTGCTGGTATCCCTCCTAAAGCCTGATAAAAACCCGGAGCTTTTGGGCTCTTATCGGCCGCTAACGCTCCTTAACGCAGACTACAAGATATTTGCATCATTATTGGCCAGGCGCCTTTTGCCATTAGTGAAAATATTGGTACACCCCAACCAGAATGGCTTTGTCCCCGCGCGGTGCACTTCACTCAATATACGGAGATTCTTTAAAGTTCAACAGTATGCTGCGCACAGCTGGCCCCGATCAGGCTGCCTGGTATTAGATCTGGAAAAAGCCTTCGACTCTTTGGAATGGCTCTACCTGGCAGCTGTGCTAGAAAAATATTAATTGGATGACCATTATTTGAATATGGTTTGTCTACTGTATCAGCGGCCCACAGTCTGAGTCCGCACCGGCAGTCTGGTCTCCGATTGCATTAGGGTAAGGCGTGGTACGCGCCAGGGCTGCCCGCTGTCTCCGTTACTGTTCTCTCTAGCTATGGAGCCCCTGCGGATGCTGCTCAGGAGAGATGGCACAACTGGGGTATACAGTTGGGGGATGGGTTGCATGCCGTTTCCCTGTATGCGGACGACTTGTTGTTATATCTCCGGGATGTCACAGCGATCCCGGCATCCATTGCAGATATACTTCAGGCATTCGAAGAGAAATCAGGTCTCCGGGTCAATTGGGCCAAATCAGGGATCTATTTATTTAATGCTGGCATAGTAGAGGACGACATCATTCTGGACGCTTCTCACGTGGTATCCCACCACTTTCAGATATCTTGGAATTTTTATATATCACTCACCTGATGATTTATTGGAGGGTAATCTGCTGCGAACTATCTCAGCCATACGAGCCGAGGTGCAATTTTGGAAAACGCTCCCTCTGAATGTACCGAGCCGCATAGCCCTATTGAAAATGATTGTACTCCCCAAATTGCTCTATTATTTCTCAAATCTCCCTCTTTATGTCCAGCCTAAGATCTTTCGGGATCTGGAAAGATTGTTTCGAGATCTCATATGGCGTAAGGGCAGACCACGATTTGCTTTATGGAAGATGTACGCTCCTATCGGTCAAGGCGGATTAGCCGTCCCTAATATGGAGTTGTATTATTTAGCTGCCCAGCTACAGTGGGTGACAAAATGGTTGGACGGCAGATATTTGGAGGACACCGCAACTGTGCAGCAGCCCTGGACACATTCTCATATATACCATTTGTTACACCCCATTGCTAAACCCCTGCGACCAGCACAATTATACCTAGGTCCGGCCCATAAATGGTACAAACGGTGTTTATATCTTACCCGCACAACGATACCTTACGCCCGGATCTTGCCATTACTGGGGACGCCAAGAGGGAGGTTGGGCACATCGGAGGCAGTATTGACAACCTGGCATGCGGCAGATTTACGCACTCTGGGTGATTTGTATAGGGACGGTGCATTGTTAACATTTGAGGCGTTGGTCGAAGAGTCTGGGTTGCCAGCGGGACAAATCCTTTTACACACCTCTCTTTTGAAGGCTCTGTCAACCGTTTGGGGTGATCTGGCAACTGAACCACCGACACATCTAGTGTTGCAATATCTACATGTTATGGGGGCGGGATCGCACGTAGTACAGTGGCTAGTGGAGGCAGTGCTTACACACACTATGAAACCGATGCAGCGCCTCCGTGTAAGATGGGAGACAGATAGGGGCCGACCTTGGACAGAGAAGGAATGGAATGCCATATTAGCAGGAGCCAGGAACATACCGAGAAATATTAGAGTTAAGCTCATACAAACATACATCATACAAAGGGCATACCTCTCACTGGACATGATAAACAGGTACTTTAACACTGCCACTTCTTCATGTGCACGCTGTCGATAACTAGGCGCAGGCCTGCTTCATATGCTGTAGGCATGGACATCTCTTCAGCATTACTGAAGAAGTAGTCACGACTTTGAACTCCTGTACAGACATGCTGCTGCCACTGTCATTGGAAACCTGTCTCCTAGGACTCTATGCCAGATCTAAAAAAAAAAACAAGTCGCCTCGAGATTTCACGATCTAGGCTTAATTACTGCAAAGCGCCTCATAACCAAGAATTGGAAAAACACAAATCCTCCGGTAACACCCAACTGGCAGCGCTCATTTCTGACATGGGCACAAGTGGAAAGTACGGTGCTGCACAGGGAGAGACAGCGGGGGCTCCGTAAATTCCCTATTGCGCAAGATTGGGACGCACTCCTCACTACATTGCGTGCTACTACCGCCACCGCTGCAGATGGCACCTTGGCCACTGATTAGTGAATGCACCATAAGACTGTGCCTCATATCACTAGCTCAGAGCATTTTTCGTATTATAATAATGAGTTCAATGGTAATGATTATTACTCTGATAATTTGCTATTGTATTATGTGTTATGTAGATGCAAAAGACCCCACCCATAGGGAAGAAATATTACGCACAGCTGTTTTTAATTAAACAGATATACATCCTTTGTATTATTCTTTACCTGATAATTTGTGGCATAAACATATGTATAATATAGGTACCCATACACACAATGATGGTTGTTATGTATGTTCTCTTATTTCCCTTGCCATAGAAAAGCCACCTTTAGTGTATCCTAAAGAAGTTCCTGTTAATATAACAAACTGTTTATTGCATCCTTTCTTGTGTAGTATAAAAGCACAGTTACCGCCAACTCATGTTAGTCCTGGGACTGCCTGTGTTCATACAACTACATTTGATAAAACACCTGAATTTTTCCAAATTCTGACAGATAAAACAGAGATGATGAAAGAAATATCCAGAATGAAGGGCACAAGGCAGAAATATAGTTCTGTAAATTAGAAGGAAGCAGTATTGGAATGAGGTATTTTAGGGAGATCTAGTCTGTTACCAACCTGTAGTAATTATTCTGCAAACCCACTGCCCCCAGATTGTGCAGTAAAGCCAGTATTAAGTATTAAAGAATCAGTATTTGCCAATAATAAATGGTTTACTTGAGCTAGGTTCACATGTAGGGCCATATCTTTATGGAATTGCACAGAAAGAAATAGTCCTATGAGATTTTATGATATAAAAGGATTATGTCAGTAAGTATGGGATGAAAACATAAAGAGATATACATTGCCTGGAACTAAACGTCATGCTGTGCTGGCTGCAAAACTAATGTTTTTCCCTTTGCTTTCAGGGAAATGGAATTGTTAAAGTGGGATGGAATTTCAATTGTAGCTCAACTATTTACAATGCCGATAAGCAGGGAGGTAACTCCAGCCTTATGTTTTTTAGGTCTCGCGAGCCAAAGGCTCGAAGAGACATTTTATATGTGGGATTTTCAAAGTGCTACCCACAGTTTTGGCTGGCCTAAACCTTGAGTGCACGATCACATGCACGTGCACAGCTGCTCCCACTCCCCCTCCCTTCTCTATAGCTTTGGCTCCTTTGTTTTTTATTACACCCTTCCTTCTCTCCCCGCTGTTTTCACACTACCCCCTCCCTTCTAATCAGTTTCCTTTCTGCTCCCTTGATCGCGTCTCCGATCACTGAGCCTGTCCCTCTCTTTTTCAGCTGTCGCTATCTGCCTCTCTGTGCTTCAGTCTGCGCCCCTCTTTCCCACTGTCATTCTCCGCTTCTGTCTTCCCCCCTGAATGTCTCTATCTTTTCCATTGTGTCTCCTTGTCTATCTCTCCACAGTCCGCATCCGCCTCGCTCTGTGTATCAGTCTCCCTGTGTCTGTGCATTGCACTGTTTCTGTCACCGCCACTCTATTGTTTCCCCTGTATTTCCCTCCCTCTCTGCTCCGCTATCTGCCTCTGCTGATTCCCTTTCTTTTCCCCTGACTGTCTCTGCCCCTCTTTCTTCCACTGTCTGCCCCAGATAGTCTCTCTGACTGCCTGTCTCTTTCTGTTCCGATGTCTCTCTTTTCTACCTTGCCAGTCTCACTCTTCCACGGTCCATTTCTGCCCCGCCCTCTCTTTTTGACTTGCTCTCTCTGCCCGTTTCATTTTTTTCTTCCGCTGAATGTCTCTTTTTCTTTCTTTGACTCCAGGGAGCAGGCCCTGGACGTCAGGCCGACGTGTTAAGAGTGGGGAGGGGCACTGAGGCAGACTGGTCATAAAGGTCCCTCTGGTTAGGGGTGAATAAAGGACATTTAAATAGTTCACACCACAAAATGTAGGTCCTTGTTGACAATGCGGATTATTACCTAACTCAGCTCTGAGCGTTGTTTTTCATCGACCTTCAAAGGATTAAGCCCTGTGTCAGTCCCGCAGCACTGCAAACTCTTAGCTGCAAAGTCTGCACATTTCCTAGCCGGGGACTCTTTAGATGTTTATAAGCGCCATAGTTGGCACTATACCCTATTTAAAGGTACTCAATTTACCAACCTCGGAAGGATGGAGTGCTGAGTTCACCTTGCTCGCATCCAAACTTCAGCATGCATGTCACTTCGGATGGCTGCCACGAGTGTTAACTTATTGAGAAGATCTGGCAATTTGCTTACCCTTGAAAATGCAAATATCTATAGCTGCTTTGTTTATTTGTGTCCTTTTATGTAGCGCAAATGTATCGCCACCCACGGCATCAGAGCGCTTTACAAGGGAACAAGAAGAGCCGTGTGGATAACTCTCAACAGAAACAAGCATTTGCAATGCAATAGGTCTCGCATTTACGCGAGTTTGAGCCTTTGGCATTGTAAATGACAATGCCTTTTATTTATATTTTGGTTTATAAAACATAAATAAAAGGCATTGTCATTTACAATGCCAATAGCTTAAACGCGCGTAAATGCGAGACCTATTGCATTGCAAATGCTTGTTTTTGTTGGCAGTGTGGCGCTCGAATATACACTCAACTATCCGCCCACCTACCTCCCGACTAAAGCGGAATCTGTTCTTTGGTGACTCTGCATACCTCATCTATGGTAATACCAGCAAAAGAAATAAAATATTTGTATTTGCATTCTAGGAGTAAAGCATCACCTTTGCTGCATCATCCCAGAAGAAAAAGGATGGCGTAGTACTTTGGAACTTCAGTGAGGCAGGATGTGGCCAAAGAGTATAGGCTGTTTAATGATGCCCAAACATTTTTTGTGAGCCCGTAACCCATGTTTCAAGCAAAAGCAACCGTTCGCTGAGTCCAAATTACACAGTGGGAGTTGATGAAAACTATAAATGCGACTGAAAATGGCTTTAATGCCATTAAAGAGGAAATGCGCTCAATCAGACTTATGGTAATGGAGCATTGTTATATTGTGGACTTGATGACAGCAATCGAAGAAGGGGTATATAGAAAGATTAATTCCGTAGGCAGCAGTTTTATATCAGCAAATGATGAAGATGAAGGAAACCTGACTCAGGCCATATTGACTTTGCATAATATGCAAGTACAGATGAAAAAAAGAGGTGGGTGCTCCAGATGAGTGGTTCACTGGCTAGTTCAACTGGGTGCCGTCCTGGATATCGGGGTTGTCTAAGGCCTTGTTGCCTATAATAGATCTGTTGCTATTGAGGTGCCTAGTATTTCATATTATCTCAGCATATTGCAAGAGGGTTACAGCTAAAGTGGGAGGTATGTTTCCTATAATAAGAAATAAAGAGATGCAAAATACAGAACTAGGAGAAATGTACAGGTGTATTGGAGAAGTCGTCGAAGAATCGACTAGAGAGGAGAATGAAAGGAATCAAAACCCAGAAACTGTGAAGCATTATTATAGCGTAAAGAAGGAAATTTTGTATGAGGCTGTTTAAATGTGTGGTTAAAAGTGCATGTTTAAGTTGCACATTTTATCTGGTAATAATCGACAGCCTGCTTTGAAAAAAGGCTTGAACGCGGTCTGACATTTAAGTGTTTTTCCTCCTATTGTGTGTTTCTGGGAATCTTTGTGACTTGAACATGTTGCAGGTAATTCAGAGCAGCAGAGGATGTTCCAAACATAGATTTATATAGGTAGCATGACTGTTAGAGTCGCAAAAACAGTGCTTTAAGGAAATGTGTACAGTCTGGGTGGGACAGAACGGAAAAGCAGGAAGATTTTCTATTGTTAATACAGTATTGAAGTTATAGCTGCTTGCCAAAAATAGTATTAGAAAGAAGGACTAGCAGCATTTGTAATTTTAGACTGACGTATGCTTCTCTTATCGTGCGGTCACTCTCTGAGCTGTCTTATTCTGTGCAGATGCAATAAAACTGGCTTGGCCTCCCTTTGTTGCAGATGTGGTGATTAAATGATTTTAGCTACTTAAATGATTTTTTCCCGACATGAGCAGTAGGAGAGCAGAAAAGCATTGTCTGGCAGTACCCAAAATGACTAAATGAGACCAGCGCTACAACATGGATGCAGGTCCTGTAAAGCACACGGCTCCACCACTCCTTTGTCCAACCAGACGTACTAAGATTAGTGAGATAGCAATGACTCTATCTGAAGGCGTGTGGGGCACGTACCACTAATGAAACAACATACATCGTCTGACTGTGAGAAAATATTTTAAAACCAGCTTTCTACGCTCCAGCTCCCCCCAACAACCACAAGCAGATTTGTCTAACATCCAGAACAGTCAATCCACTCCAGCCTCCCACTTTGGCTGGGATCACAGAGGACTCCTTTTACTTGCAGATTTCTACAATAAACAAACAAAAAGCATATCCGATAGTGAATGGTGGTAAAGTGGGAATATTATTTCGAGAAGCAATGCCCGAGGGGGCTAAGTACAGCCATTCTCCATGTATTATGATGTGTTGGCTAAACACAACAAGGGTGAGAACAACAGAACAAAGATCAATTGACACCCATGCACATCTTTAATGACTTTCCAATAGCACCAGTGTCTCCTGAGTGTAGCTAATGGTTTTAAAACGCAGGACACTGCAACCATTTACATCTCTCTCAAGTAGTCAACCATTAGGTGTAAGTAATGATTAGGCTATTCTAAGATTTGATTATTCACGTAAAGGTCTTCAGATTCAGTAACGTTTTTCCTGATGAAAATTGTCTAATCAGGGATTTCTCATATGAAGAAATATCCCTGGGGCCAATTGGATCAGCAAACATTGAAAAAAAACTGGCTGGTGCTAAATGCAACATCAGGAGAAAATCCATGAAGGTGTACCCAGAAGCGACATTTCATCCATGGCAACACTTCAGGTCTACCTTCCTGATCAGAGAGTCACGGGAGAAGACAGAAAAGATGGTGGACAAAAAATTCCAACCTGTTTCCATCATAAGAAGAGAGAGTGTTGAATAATGTTAGAGAAGACAGTATCTATTAGATAATATAAACATTACCAAAGTAAAGCAGCTATATCTTCTAATGGCAATGAACTGTATCTTGGTTTTTTTTGTCCACCATCTATATATATATATATATATATATATATGTTCATTCACTGAAAAAAACTAAAATTTCACTCGTACAAAACCAGTGAATTTCTGCAGTTATAGTTACCTGAGCCAACTATAACTTACGCCCCGCAATTCCCTGCTTATGACCTCACATTACACTAATGACATGGTCAGTGACATCACTCATGACATCTAAAATGACATCATCTAGTGAGTGTAAGTATTTTTTAAGAGGTTAAGATTGTGAAACATATATACTAAGCTACTACAAAAGTTTAATTAGCATACTAGGTGCACTAATACTGAGTGATACTACTTCTAACATATTACGTGAGTGGCTGTGTGACTGTATTCTTGTGTGTATGGGTGAGTAAGTTGCTGTATGGGTTTATAAGTGGGTGTGTGAGTAGCTGTGTGGGTGAGTGCGATGTTGTGCAAGTGACTGTATTGGTGAATGGTTGTGTCAGTGGCTGTATGGTTAGTAAGGGGCAGTGTCAGTGGCCCTATGGGTGGGTAAGTGGGTGTTTAGTGACTGTATAGGGGTGTGAGTGGTCTGTGGATGATGTAATCAGTGATGTTACCGACCATGTGATGAGTGATGTAATATGTGCAGTCATAAGCAATGCTTTGTGGGGCACAAGTTATAGTTAGCTAAGGTAACTATAACTGCTGCATTTCACTGGTTTTATACAAGTGGAATCTGAAAAATCTGAACCTAACTATAATCTTTGGGTTTTTTCAGTGAATTTCTAAGGTTTTTTCAATTCTATTTTCTACCTATAATGTCCCTATAACCTTTGGTTTTCTACGTGAATTTTCAAGGTTTCGCAAATTCTATTTTCTAACTATAACGTGGCTTTAACATTTGTTTTCTTAAAGTGAATTTCTATGGTTTCTAGGTTGAGCCTGGTGTGGGTGGTTATCGGGGTGAGGAGGTGTAGGGGTAATTACCCCCTTCGCTGCTAGGCCTTCCCCCCGTGCTAAGCCTTTTTTTGGCTATTTGGGGTAGTGCGCGCTTAGGCCCCTGTAACTTTTTGACCACATAAGGTATCCACGCCAAATTTGCGTCCTTTTCTTCCAACATCATGGGGATTCTAAATGTACCCAGGGTTTGTGGATTCCCCTAGAGGGGTCCCAGAAATTAGCCATAATACAGCTAAATTTAGTTTTTGGGGGGAAAAATGGGAAAAAAGAGCTGCAAATGAAAGCGTCTGTGTTTTTCCCTGCAAATGGTATCAAAAAAAGGTTTGTGGGGCTGAAATCACCATTTTCCCAGCTTTTAGGGAATGACAGACTTTTGTCAGAAAACCAACATTTTTACACAGTTTTGGCATTTTTCTGGGACATAGCCTATTTCTGCTATTTTTTGTGCTTTCAACCACCTTCCAGTTAATGGTAGAAATAGGTATGAAAGCAAAAATGGATCCTGAAAAGCTATACATTTTAGAAAAGTAGAACAATTCTGAATTCAGCAAGGAGTCATTTGTGTAGATCCTTCAAGGTTTCTTTATAGAAACTAACAGTTAAATATAGGAAAAATAGAAATTTAGTTGAAAACAACACCCTTGTGTGTCAACGTTTTCACCTGTAACTTCTTCTAATTATGACAGCTCTTTAAAAGCAATATACCGTTACATCCGCTGGACCTTTCTGCTTGTGGGGATATATAGGACTTGTAGGTTCACCAAGAACCCGACAAACCCAGAGTCAAAAACTGAGCAGCAATTTGCAATGGCTATTTATTATGTACCGGGTATTTAGCAATTATGGTGGGAAAATGTATACATGGAAATAAATCGGTATGAAAGACACCTATGTACTTCTGAAATGGGGACAAATTATAGAGTTTAGAAACAGTAGATATTTGCACATTTTCGAAATTGGGAATACTCATACTAGCTTGAGAATTATTGGTCATTTTTCAAAATGACTTCTATTTTACACAATGTCTTTCATTTGGAAGGCAGAAATGCATCGAAGGTCAATAGGTAATAACAGTTGCTTTACAAATCTGAATTACCCCAAGTCTCCCGATAAAATGGTACCTCACTTGTGTGGGTAGGCATAGTGCCCACGACAGGAAATGGCTCAAAACCCAACGTGAACACACCACATTTTCACAATGAAAAATTACCCTTTTTTTTGCAAAGTGCCTAGCTGTAGTTTTTTTAACCCTAGCTCTGCCGGCACCTAGGGAAACCTAGCAAACCTATACATTTTTGAAAACTAGACACCCAGGGGAATCCAGGATGGGGTGACTTGACTGCCTCCGACCAGGTTCTGTTACTCAGAATCCCTTGCAAACCTTAAAAATTGTCCCAAAAAAACACATTTTGCCCACATTTCTGTGGTGGAAAGTTCTGGAATCTGCGTGGATCCACAAATTTCCACAGAGCCCGCATTCCCCAAAGTCTTCAGAGAAAAATGGTACCTCACTTGTATGGGTCGACCTAGTGCCCGCGTCAGGAAACGGTGCAAAAGGCAACGTGGACACACCTCAATTTCGCAGTGAAAAATGACCCTTTTTTGGCAAAGTGCCTAGCTGTAGTTTTAGAACCATAGCTCTGCCGGCACCTAGGGAAACCTAGCAAACCTATTGGGCCATTTCCTGTCGCCAGCACTAGGCCTACCCACGCAAGTGAGGTACCATTTTTCTTGGAAGTCTTCGCATAATGAGGGGTGGGTGGAATTTTGTAGATCCACGCAGATTCCAGAACTTTCCACCACAGAAATGTGAGGAAAGTTAGTTTTTTTGACAAATTTTTAGGTTTGCAAGGGATTCTGGGTAACAGAACCTGGTGAGAGCCAGCCAAGTTACCCCATCCTGGATTCCCCTGGGTGTCTAGTTTGTAAAAATGTACAGGTTTTCTAGGTTTCCCTTTGTGCCGGCTGCGCTAGGTCCCAAAATCGACAGGTAGGCATATTGCTAAAAACAAATCCGTGCCTAGTCTGCTTTCTGCCACCCTGGAGGGGATATAGGGGGTGGGGTTGCCCTGATATGCCCCCAAGGGGGGGCAGAAACACTGTGGCTATTTGTTTGGGGGGTGGGGGCATTGGTATGCCCATTCTGGGCAGGCCCCACACCCACACATAAAAAAGCCAGCGTAATCGTTGGCGTCGACTGGGCTTTTTGCCCCCCGGGGGGCAGATTGGGGGCTACTGCCCCTATCTTCCCCCTGGGGGGGCAGAAAGGTTGTAATTGTTGCAGGTGGGGACATTGGCATGCCCGGTTTGGGCAGTCCCCACCCTAATTAAAATTTGCGCAAAAAAATCCCTGGCGTCTAGTGGGCTTTTTGCCCCCTTGGGGGGCAGATGGGGGTTAATGCCCCCATCTGCCCCCCAAGGGGGCAGGAAGGCTGTAATGTTTGTGGGGTGGGGGTGGGGGCATGGGCATGCCTTTTTTTGAGCAGCCCCCACCCTATTTCAAACTTGCCTAAAAAAAATCCGGACGACTAATGGGCTTTTTGCCCCCCGGGGGTGCAGATTGTGGGCTAATGCCCTCATCTGCCCCCCAGGGGGAGCAGAAAGCCTACTAGACGCCAGGGATTTTTTTTGGCAAATTTTAATTAGGGTAGGGGTTGCCAAAAACGGGCATGCCAATGACCCCACCCTAATAAAAATGTGCCCAAAAAACTCCCTGGCGTCTAGTGGCCCTTTTGCCCCCCCCCGGGGGGAAGATTGGGGGCTGCTGCCCCATCTGCCCCCCAGGGGGGCAGGAAGGCAGTAATTTTTGCGGCGGTGGGGGCATGGGCATGTCCATTTTGGGCAGCCCCCACCCTAATTCAGATTTGGCCCAAGATAACCCTGGCGTCTAGTGGGCTTTTTACCCCCCCAGGGGGGGCAGAAAGGCTGTAATGGTGTCAGTGGGGTGGGGGCATTGGCGTGCCTGTTTCGGGCAGCCCCACCCTAAAACAAATTGCGAGAAAAAATCACTGGCATCAAGTGGGCTTTCTGCTCCCCTGGCGTGGGCAGTTTGGGGGCTACTGCCCCCATCTGCCCCCCGGGGGGTAGAAAGGCTCTAATGGTGGCGGGTGGGGGAAGTGGCGTGCCCGTTTCAGGCATCCCCCACCCTAAAAAAAAAACAATGGTGCAAAAACAAAATCCCTGGCGTTTAGTGGGCTTTCTGCCCCTGGGGAGGTGTGGGCATCGGCATGCCCGTTTTGGGCAGCCCCCAACCCTAATAAACACCCAATGAAAAATTCATGGTGTCTAGTAGCAAAGGCCCTTGTCCAAGGGGCCGCTCCCCCCTCCCTGGTGCCTAGTGGGTGGATCCACTAGGGAGGGGTACCATTGCAAAGGGGAGATTCTCCTTTTCATCACACAGAATTAAAAAAACAAGGGCTTTCATAACTACTGAAATGTATTTTGAGATGTTTGTACAGTTCACTTTTTAGCTATTTAAATGTGTGTTAGAATAAAACATGTCATCATACAGCCTATTATTTCACAGTTTTTTGTACAGCACATTTGTCAGACAGTTCACTTTACAAAGTCCTCAAAATTTGCAGGCCGAGAAAGAAAACCAATTGTAGATGTAAACTAACTTTTGACTTCTGTCTTTGAACACACAATAAATGTGACAGGATACAATCAAGGTTTAAAGGCATCTTTAATGCTCCTTCGCTTTGTGAGTAAACAGGACACCTGTTTGTTAGCTCAACAGAAGGGGCGAGTAAACCCTAAGTACACTTTGCCCAGATAAAATCTGACTCGCAATGGTGAGGGGGCGGGGTATATTTGTTGAGGCCTGCCAATGCACCAGAGCCTGATTTGAAGGACAGGGTTATTGTACCCCGCAGAACCCCACTAAGTACATAACTGAGATGGTATCAATTCTCTTGGGTTACTAACAGACAGAAGTGGTAATCCAAGGGATTGTTCATTAAGGATATACAAATTTGACACACTCAAGATCACTAGAAACAGAATATCTATTTCAACATATTTTTTTAAATAGTTCTTTCAAAATGTGGAGATCTAGTGCTTATAGCATTGAAAACATTACAGAAGATAAAAAGCAGCTAAGCTTTTCAATAACCGTGAAAACAGGGAAAATCATGACATAACATTTTATCACCCTTAACACCTTCACTGTTTTATTTCTAAGTGCTATGCTAGATCTAGCAGGTGAATAAATATAAGTCTGAGTTTTGGAGGTGGTGCCATACTTGGACAACAGGACAACAGTCTATTCAGAATAGCTTGTCAGCTATTTATAGCACAATGCTAAGAGCTAATAGATCGCGTCAACATGAGAACACAACCCTGGCACCAGTTCATAAAGTAAGAATGGAATGCTCTGCAGAGCCTTGGAGAGTCTTACTGGTAGCTTCTTCGGTCAAGATGGAATCTGGTGCTGTGTTCACCTGGATCTGCAATCTGTGTCTGTGACCTAGGTGAAGTCTAACTCCTAAGTGGTCAAGTTTGCAGTCCTTTTACACTGTATATTATTTGAGATGGAATTTACAATGTCACCTTTGCAATGTTTTGACATAATCATATACATCAGAGGATGTACTAATAAAGTCAAAATCAATCAACATAGACTAAATTAATTGAGTCATGGTTGTTATTTGACCTTGAAAAAGGCAACTGTACCAGACTGATATTGCACTGGGGATTTTTGTCTATGTCATTGACGGGCGGAAATGACACATTTAGAGGTCAAAAGGATGTGACATATTTACAGTTCCTCTGGAGGATAAAAGCCACCATATTTTAGGCCAAAGAAGTTAAAGATCGCCATTTGTTAGACAGGCCTATGACAAAATGGAGTCTCTGCTTGCACAAAATTGACTCTGCATTTATGTGTTCAAGAAACTAAAACTAAAATAAAGAAACCTAAAAACAAGTGTTTAAAATAGATAAAATAACAGATTTATGGAGGGAAACAGTCATAAGATTTATGGCATTCCTGGAATAATGTCTAAAATAAATAGTCATTTAATTAGCACGGAATGTCTTTTTGATTGATCTTGCTTATCGGAAATATTTATTATAAAATAACGACTAAGCACTTGTACATGTTCAACAACAAATGTCTTTGAATTTAAAAGGGGCCACTGTGCTGGAAGACAAAATCCTTATAACTCCTCCCCCCCCCCCCCCCACTTGATAAGAAAGTTTCATTAAAAAATATTCATTATACTATGCAACATCATATGCGAGTATTATAAACAAGGGTTTTATGCGCAATGAAATACGGAACTAGACAATTTTTATCATTTTCTGATTATCGGGGCTGGGTGCAAAAGAGAACTAAAAATATAAAGGCGGCAAAAAAGTTTAACCAGTCCCATTAAAGACTCTTTCTGTTTAAAAAAAAACCCCAAAAAAACAGACAGTTACTTTCCTGCAGAGAAATGTAATCCGGTCACCCTTGTTTATTTCCGCTAATGATGCGGACCTGAGCTCTCAACTGAATTCAAAGGTTAAACATTGTTTAGGCTTTGGTGACTGAACGGGGCCAGAGATGGACTGTGAAAGAAACACATTCGATTTGAATGGAGCAGAGAAAGCACTCCATTTTGCAATGTCGCTGCAGCAGATGAAGCACATACTTGCTGTCCAATGAAGAAGAGATGTCTTGTGGCCTTACTCTGGCGCTAGCACGTTTTGGCGCTGCTGGTGGATCAGCATTTGATGACCCATCAAAATCTACATACTTCAGGTTGGGCAAGTGCAGGGCACTGCAACAGGTTAGAGCAACCTATTTGTTTGAAACAATTCTTTTAGATTGTAGATTGACTAAAGTCAATTGTTCACAGATCGTTGTTTTGAAACTAGAATGCCACTTTTATGGCACTCGTTCTCTGTAGATAACTGTATTCCATGCAACTTATTTAAAAAATATAGCTCTTTACAGGGAAGAAAAACTATTCTTGGCACTGGAGGTTAAAATACCTCTTTTGGAATTTGGGTCGTAACAAGATCTTTTTAATTTGCCGATGCATTTTTGACCACGCACACTTTCAGAGCCATCGTTTTTGTAAGAAGAAATAAAATAATACCCCAACATGTTCATTTGTTTTTGCACAGTTAACATGTAATCATTGTCTGGAACCATATGTATCTTGAAATCATATGGCTTTACACTAAAATCACACACAGTCAAATTAAAAATACCATTTTGAATATTTCCAGTGAAATTGCTATCAGTATTGTTTTCTTTCCAATGTTCGGAGCCTTGGAAAGTAAGACTTTCAAGAAAATGAGCAGTGTAACCAAGTCTGTCAATCAATTATCAATCAATCAGGATTTATAAAGCGTAGCTAATCACCCGGAAGTGTATCCAGGTGTTTGCAGGCCCAGGAGGCTTATTCGAACAGCCAGATCTTGAGGGCCATTCGGAATTCCGGTAGTGAGGTGATTGTCCAGAGGTGCGTGGGGAGACTGCTCCAGGTATTTGCTGTGATGTGAGAGAAGGAGCATCCTCCACTTCTGCTTCAGGGGATGCGGGGAGTATAGACAATTAAAAGGGAGGCGGAGCATAGTCTTTTCAATGGTTGGTGGAATTCAGGCGGTGGTTAATGTAGGCGTGTCCTTGGTTGTGTAGAGCCTTGTGTGTGTTGGTCAGCAGCTTGAATTGGCATCTTTTCTGTTAGGGGAGCCAGAGGAGTTTCCTGAGGTGGGGTGTGATGTGGATTCGTCGGGGAAGGCCGAGGAGGAGTCTGGCTGTGGCGTTCTGTATGGTTTGAAGTCTCTGTAGAAGGTGTGTGGCGATTCCCATGTAGAGGGCGTTGACGTAGTCCAGTCGGCTGGTGATGAGGGCTTGTGTCACGGTGCATCTCTTGTATCGGGGAAGCCACTTAAAGATCTTATGTAGCATGCACGAAGTGAGGAAGCAGGCGGAGGAGATGGTGTTGATCTGTGATTTCATGATGAGCTTGTTGTCAATGATGATTTTGATGTTTCTGGTGTGGCTGGAAGGAGTGGGTGCGGATCTTGGGTATAATGGTCACCAGGAGTAGTTCCAGGAGTTGCTGTTGTTGCCAAAGATCAGTATTTCTGCCTTGTTCGTGTTCAGCTGAGGGCAGTTGTTCTTCATCCAGTGTGCATAGTTTGTCATGCATCTGTGGAAGTTGGTTTTGTTGGTGGTGGGGTAGCCGTGAGTAAGAGGATCGATTAGGTGTCATCTGCATAGGAAATTATGTAGAGAGCATGGATCTGACGATGTTGGTCAGCGGGTTCATATATGCGTTGAAGAGTGTGGGGCTAAGGGATAAGCCTTGGGGGGCACCTCAGGTGATCTCCTTGGGTTCAGAGTTGAAAGTTGGGAGGTGGATACTCTGCGTTCTTTTGGTGAGGAAGGAGGTGAACCATCTGAGCGCGTTTCCGTGGATGCCAATGTGGTGGAGTTTTTCGATCAGTGTGTGGTGGGCTATGGTGTCAAAGGATGGCAAAAAGTCGAGGAGGATCAAAGCTGCTGTTTCTCCTGTGTCAATGAGGGTTTGGATGTAGTCTTTGGCTGCGATCAGGCTGGTTTTGGTGCTGTGACTGCTGCAGAAGCTGGATTGGGTGGCATCAAGTAGCTGGTTCTGCTCTAGGTGTGTCATGAGTTGATTGTTGATGGTCTTTTCCAATATCTCCGCTGGGAATGGGAGTACGGAGATTGTGAGTGTTAATCTTATATAAATACATAATTCATTGACACTTTCGACACATATGCCAATAGAAATGTCTCAATGGGTCCCATAACTCAATAAGGAACTTTTTCCCAAACTGTGCCCTCGGGCATAGGATAAGCTATAATGCTGGCAGTGTAAGATATTGTGGAGCTCTGTGGGTTGAGAGATGAAGTTGAAGTTCTCAAACCACAGTTTGTGGAACAGTTCTTTCAGGAACACAATGTCCATTCAGACAATTTCTACAGTTCGAGAGGGGCAGCCAAAGTTTCAAATTTGCATGCTTGCCGATCGTCTTGTCCTCAGCGCCTTGGTTCTTCACCAAAGTGTTGAGGCCGGTCATGGAATGGCTTAGTGTATGGGGAGTTTGGCTAATTGGGTATCTGGACGAAATACTCCTAATGCACCAATGTAAGATGACCAAGACCTTTCTACAAGACCTGGGGTTTATAGTGGGCCCAGAAAAAGATGCTTCTGATCTGTCTGGAGTTGTGCAAAGCGTTGGAGAGGGAGACAATCTACATCCATCATCTGGCCAGGATTGTAGACCTTTAAGTCTTCTTCTATCCAAGCGATCTTTCCTGTCAACTGCATTACCTAGCCCTGCAACACCTTAAGGTACAGCACCTCAGGAGAGGCCTGATAAATGCACAGGAGATTTCCCTTTCTCCAGAGGCCTGGATGAAACTTTGTTCGTGGCTCGATCACATGCATTGCTGGAACCGCAGAGCAATGTTTGGATCAGCCCTGGATTTGGATATCGAGTCCGACGGAAGTCATCAGGAATACAGCGCATGCTGTGAAAAATTTGCAGGAGGACAGTGGTCAGAGCAAGAGGAGGCTCTCCACATCAAGTGTCTAGAACTCCTTGCGGGATGCTTCACGGTGCAGAGTTTAGCGACCATCAAGGTGACTCGTTCCATTCTTTTGTAGATGGACAACATCTCGGCAGTGAGATATATAAATCGCTTTTGGGGGGGGGGGGATACACTGTCAAAGGTACTGGCAGACCTGGCCAGGGATTTCTGGAACCACTGTCAGGAGCATATTTATAACTTTTCATTGAGTGGATTGCAAAAAAGAAAAAGAGAAGCAGCTCAATTGCATAATACAGCTAATCAATATAACAATTAATTCCTGCATTTAAAAGCAAAAGTGCGATGACCATAAAGTCAGGAGCACAAGTTGTCGGTGACTGCAGAATATCTGACGGGGAGACTCAATCAGTCAGCGGACTGGCAATCCGGACATCTGAAGAACTAAAGCGCGTGGAAATTGGATCCCTATCCGTTTCAGAGGATTATGGGTTGGTGGGGGTCCATGCCAAGTGCATCTTTTTGCGCCATGACTCAACCATCAACCTCCCTGCTTTTTCAGTTGGCATCCGGATCCTCTAGCAGAAGCGATGGACGCCTTCCTCCAAGATTGACGTCAGTTTTGAGAGTATGCGTTTTCTCAGTTTTCAATAAAAACCAGACTCCCTGCATTGGTCAGGTGACAAAAATGGACGTGATCCCGGTGACACACCTGTGGAAATCACAAGCATAGGATCTAGTTCTTCCAGAACTTTCTATGAATTTTCCAATCTCATTTCCCCTGATTTCTCTTCTACTGACAGCTCCTCATAGCAACTTGCACTGGTTCCGGACAGAACTTTCCTACAGGACTTTCGACACAGGCTGACTCCTTCATCAGAAGGCAGACTCTACAGTCAAGAGATACCACTCGGCAATGGGGAGATGGTAACGCTGGTGTATGCGAAGGGATCTTGATACTGCGGGGGTAGATGTTGTGCATATTGTCAATTTCTTGTACAAGCTGGTGGACAAGGGGTTGGCATATCACAGATCAGCAATTTCTGCAGCTCAAATGCCTCTTCGTTACATCCCAATAGGTAAACATCCATTATTTTGCAATCTTTTGAGGGTTATTCGGTTGTCTTTTCCACCATAACTGAAGTATTTCTCCCTTTGGGATGTTAATTTAGTACTCAGAATGCTGCGCTCAAGGCAGGATAATCAATATTTGTCTCGTAAGGCACAGATACGTTAGCTATCCTGTTATGCCTCATTTCTTGTAAAAAAGTTTCTGATGTTCGTGCCCTAGATATTATGGCATGTATGTTTACCCCAGAAGGGATGTAATTTACTATTTCACAATGTACTAAATCCAATACCAGGGTGGTTCATTACCTTGCTTTCCCTGGTCATCCAAAATGTGTGTGGTCCGGTGCCTGATAGCATATGAAACTATGAACAGGAAATATAGACCGCCTGAGATGGCTCAACTATTTATTTCCCTCAAGAAGTCTTTTAAGCCGTTTCGGTGGGAACTATCGCCTGTTTGATGAGGTCCTGTAAGAAGCAGGTATTGATAGGTCCTCCTTTTGGGGCCAACTCTACTTGGAGAGCAATGGCTTCGAAGGCATTCTCCGTGAGGAGCGACTTGAAGGATATTCTCAGAGCCGCTGACTGGTCTTCCGATTCTACTTTTAAGGCCTTTTTTTAAAAACCGATCACTGGCATGGCTTCACTGGTTGTCAACCAACTTTAAACTAGCATAATCGGAGTCTCCGGTCCCAACATAGAATATAACATTTCCTAGCTATTGTGAAGGAAAGTTTCAACTCTAGGACACTTGGGTGCACTCTATTACCCTCCCTGTATCCTAAGGTGTTGAAAAAGTATATTTGTGAGTGTTGTTGTTCCCTCAAGGGTTTAATAAAGGTTCTCATACAATGTTTTGTTCTGATGTATGCTTATGGCTATGTTTCTCATAAAGCTTGTCGACTATCAATATCTTAATTTCTGCCAACATTTGTCGATATTGAGGACTGATTTTAGACATGATTGCGAATTTATCCTCTGAATCTTGTTGTTTGTCCTAGATCAGACCAGAAACAAGAATTTTGCTAGAAGAAAGCAGAAGTGCTTTTCCTTTATGGTGAATGTATGGGACTTACTCTATGATTGTCATGCTGAGTTGTTGCAAAGACTCATGGGATTTGGAGTTTTTGAATAAAAGGGTTTTGTTAAGGGTGCTGAGTGAATTAAATGAAAGAGTCAAGCATAATCCACGCCTTGAAACTTTCCTTTACAATAGCTAGGAAATGTAATATTAACCACGAAAAAAAATTCTGGTGTACTATATGTTTCAATGAGATGTCTAGATCTAAGTAGAGTACCTACTTAACTATAAACTCTGAAGGTCTGTATATCTAAAAGCTCCCAATGTTGGAAATTATATCATCAAACTCCAAAACTCCACCTATAAGTGAATAGATTTGCAAGAAGAATGCAGCAAATGCATTTACAGGCATTTCAACGAGGTATGCAGCATATGCATTCACTCTCTCTTCCTTTTAGGAACACATCTAGCAAAGAGATGTGTGTGTGTCCTGAAATAACTCCTATCGCAATAGAAATTACTTGCGCCATGTTAGCAAATAGATTAAATAAACATGAGATTCATACTGATCAGTCAAATGTAAACATTGTATCAGTCAAGCGCTTAACAAACCTATGTTAAATGGTGCTCCCCATTTAATGCGTAGGAGGTGGAGGCATGGCCAAGATGGCAATCAGGACGGTCATATCAATCTGGGCTCTACAAACTCAGCACACCGTACAACCTCCCGGATAGAAGTTTGCACCCTGCAGCTTCACTGCATGTGTGGCTACCTGACCACTGGCTGCTTTGTTGTAGAACGGGGCTCTTGGGGCGCCTGCTGCCCACTCAGTGTGCCGACCTGCAGCGCATACTGGTGTGGTTGGCTGGGCCGCGACCTCATTTGCCACAGAGGGCATGTCTTGCCTGGAGCTCTCCTGACCGCTGTGTGGCGAGGCACCCTCAGTAGTGCGCCCCCCTCTCCCCTTGGGTGATCTGCAACGGTAGTTGCCCAGTTTGGGGACGACTCGGGCCCACTCTGCATGCTGTGCTGTGGCGAGACCCAAGGAGAGCTGCTGACAGATAGCCTCAATTACTGGCTATCTTGTGGGTGGGGGACTTGGGTGGGGGACTTGGGTTGGGGACTTGGGTTGGGGGTGACATACCCTCACCAGCCTCTCTGCACCCAGCTCAAAGTTTCTTTGCTCTTTGCTACATGTATATATGCTACATTTCATTCTGGTTTTGCACTTGAGTTACTGGATATTTGGGAGTCTGCATTAACTGATATATTTTGCCTTCCTTTCTCAAATATTGAATTAATAAACATGTGTGTGTCACTTTAAATGCACCTGAATTTGTTTTCTTGCCTCGCCTTAAGAGAGTGCTGGGTCTTGTTTCATCGCCTCGTCTTTTTGGAGTGCTGTATAACGTGTGTTGTTTAAAGTTACGGTAGTGCATTTGCCTCCGTTTGGGAGTGCAGGGTCTAGATGTGTCCTATTGTGTCAAATTACAAGCACTAAATTTTTGGCACCACAAACTGGATACGATCAGAAAATTAAAAGGGGAAAGAAAAATGTTTTCCAGAAAAACGAATGCAGATTCCCAGATACAAATTGAAATATCTGGATGGGAGGTAGTCCCATGTTGTATGCTTGCCCACGAGTGGGCTCATTTTGCTGGGCTGAGTGAGAATTGGAATGTGTGTTAAGCTGACGCTGAGCCAGCACAAGTGGTTGCGTGTTTGCAAAAAGTGCCTGTTGAGAAAGGAAAAGAGCTTAGCACGTTCTGGATCCTCTTGTGTGCTTATCGTAAAATGCATGAAAAATGTGTTCAGCTGCAGCAAAAACATGAAAAAATAGAAAAACAATTTGTTGAAGCTAAAAATACCTCTACGATGTTAACTTGTCAAAATAAGTTATTACAGGATAAGTTGGAAACTTACGAGAATGTGGCAGAAAAGGCTGCAGCTCGTATCGCGCAATACATGTACAAGAAAAGGAGGGGAAGGGTTAACAAGAGAAAAGTACGGTTAGCTATTGCAAAGGTAGGAATTGACTGGGACCCTGAAAAGTGGGATGGGAATATTTGGGACTCTTCAGAGTTTTCAGACTCTGGAGAATAGTGTGATCAAGCCAGTAGTCAGGGTGAGTCGGAAGAACGCAAAGGGGTTCAGGCGCAGCCCATACATTGTAGGAAAATACAAAGTGGTCAACATTTTACACTGGGGGTTGCAATGGACTCTATGGAGGATTTTACTCAGCAGGAGATTCATGAAATTTTAGACAGATTCCGACACAGACCTGGAGAATCTCTGCTTACATGGATGGTGCGGTTGTTTGATATGGGTGCCTCTGGGGTAATGTTGGATCACGGAGATGCAATAAACTTCTGCACACTCAGTACTGATCCCACAGTGCAGGAGCAGTTTAGGAATTACGGGGGCAATAATCAAACTAACCTGTTACAATTGGCAGTTGTTGGATGCAGTCTTAAATACCCGACAAGGTCAGACTGGCCAGTGAATTATATACCTTGATATACATTAAGAGATGCTATACAGAGGCTTAAGGAGGAAGTGATGAAAACTGCCAATTTTCTGGATAATGCACATAAGTTGATGGATGGACTTTTAACTGTGTCAGTGCGAAATAAAATAATCCATTTGACTCCCCCTGCTTACAAACAGGTGAGGATATGACTTTGCTAATTATTCAGACTGGTAATACTTTGGCGCAGGTGATTGAGGCAGTCCGTGAGTTGAGAGAGCTGGGGGACTGGATAAAGACTGAAAGAGCTTCCAAGTCTGAGACTCGTACAGACAACAACAGGCTGTCTAGAAGAGACATGTTTTTGGCTCTGTTGAATGATGGAGTGAAGAAAGAGCAGATAGATAGAACAGAGACTAAAAGTCTGTGGGAGATGTATCGGAAAAGAGGGTTGGACAAAAAGGAAGGAAGCAGGAGAGTGAATAAACAAAATAAAATGCGGAGAAAGCCAGAGGTGGATGAGGAGGAAAAGGAGGGTGAGAGAGCTGCCCATTTGAGTACGAAGGAAGGGAGAGATTTAGAGAGTGAATGGCTCAGTGAGAACCGGAGCAGGGAGGAATTCCCCCGAGAGTATGACAGGTTGTACCCAGATTTGACCTAGGCAAATGTCGACAGATTTAAAGCAGATTAGGAAATAGGTCAAGCTCCGGTACAAAGATGGGCTCGCAAAGTCAAAAGACATTATGTTGACATAGAAATTAATTGGAAACTTCGTAATGTTCAGAGGGCCCGAGCCCTACTAGATACCGGAGCGGAGGCCACTTTGATATATGGAAATCCCAAAAAGTTTAATGGGTAGTATTTCACAATCACAGGCGGAAAAGAGACACCAGCAGTGCAGACAACGGTCCAAATGAAAAGCGGGAGAATACCAAAAAGAGAGTCCACTGTATTGATTGTGCCCCTCTCTGAATATATTATTGGAATTAATATCTTGAAGGGAATTACTCTGTATTTGGAGGATGGGTACTATCAATTTGGATCAAAAAAGTAAATTTCAGTTGGCGCCTTTAGAGTGGGTCACTTGAAGATTCCTTCAGTGAAGGTGCCCCTGGCTACTAAGGAAATTCATTTGAAACAGTACAGAATTCCAGGAGGGCATGAGGAGATCAGTGCAACCATAGAGGACTTAATAGAGACAGGGGTGGTGACTCCAATCACTACCGCCTGGAATAACCCTGTGTAGACTGTACGCAAAAGTGACAATACTTGGCGCATGACAGCTGATTATCGTGAATTGAACAAGCACACACCTCCTTTGACTGCCGCTGTCCCAGATACGGTTACCTTAATTGAGAAAATACAGAAGCATCCTGGGACTTGGTATGCGACTATTGATATTGCCAATGCTTTCTTTTCTATACCAATAGCCCCTGAATGCCAAGAGCAATTCTCTTTCTCATGGAATGGTAGAAAATTGACATTAAAAAGTCTTCCTATGGGGTACTTACACAGTCCTACTATCTGTCACCGGCTGGTGGCAGAGCATTTAGATGAGGTACCAGTTATTCCAGGAGTACAGCTTTGCTATTACATTGATGACATAATGATACAAGGAGAAACACAAGAGCAAGTGCAGATTCAGTTGGACAGGATTGTGGAGCATTTGCAGAGTAAAGGTTGGGAGATAAATCCTGCAAAGGTACAAGGACCCTCTCAAAATGTGAAGTTTTTGGGTATTCAATGGCATCAGGGACACAGAGAGGTGGTGCCACAGGTGAAACAAAAGATCAAAGAATTTGCTGTGCCACGAAATTTGGAGGAAGCCCAGAGGTTCATTGGATTGTTTGGGTTTTGGAGACGACACATCCCTCATTTGAGTCAGATTTTGGCCCCTTTGTACAAAGTTACACGAAAGAAAAATGCATTTGAATGGGGAGAGCCACAGCAAATTGCATTTGAATCAGCAAAAGAGGCTATACAGTGTGCTTTGGATTTGTGGCCAGTGCAGGAAGGGATGTTGAGCTGAATGTGACAGTACAAGGACTATATGCTAATTGGAGTCTGTGGCAGAAGCAAGGAAAAACCTTTAGGATTTTGGACAAAGAAATTGCCAGATGCTGGAGAGTGGTACACTCCCTTTGAAAAACAGTTGCTTGCATGTTATTGGGCCCTGGTGGATACTGAGCAATTGACCCTAGGGCACAATGTGATTTTGAGACCTGAGATTCCTATAATGCAATGAGTGATGAGTTCCTCCAAGACTCACAGAATAGGACATGCGCAAGAGGCCAGCATAATCAAATGGAAGTGGTACATACAGGATAGGGCCCAAGTAGGTCCTAAAGGCACTGAGATGTTGCATGAGCAGGTGGCACGAGCCCCAATGAGAGATACAGAGGTGTTGCATGATGTACCTGAGATACAGGAGTCTCCTTTGAAGTGGGGTAGGCCATTTGAAGAATTGTCCTTAGAGGACAGGAAGCATGTGTGGTTTACTGACGGCTCAGCCAGGTATGTAGGGGCTAAAAGGCACTGTAAGGCGGTGTCATACAATCCTGTGACCAAGAAATTGTTGACCACTACTGGAGAGGGAAAGAGTAGCCAGTTCGCAGAACTATATGCTATGTATCAAGCTTTGAAACAAGAATTGACAGGAAAATGTCATTTATACACTAACTCGTGGTCCACTGCCAGTGGGTGAACCACTTGGCTTCCCAATGGCATGCCCATAACTGGATGATATATTCCAAGAAAGTGTGGGGTAAGGAACTGTGGAAAGAGATCTGGACCATCTTGCCACAAAGCACAGTTACCGTGTATCATGTAGATGCTCATTGTTCCACCGACTCACTCGACCGCTGGTTTAATTCCCTCACAGATGAAAAATCTAAGATTTCAGAGGCCGTGATGGCAACGCAAGATTCTGAGCTGGTTGGGATTGCAAAATGGGCACACAAGAAGTGTGGACACTTTGGAGAAAAGATTACTAGCAGTGGGCAGAGAATAGAGGGATACACATTCCCCTAGATCTGATTAAAACTGCGATCTCTCATTGTCCTATTTGTCCATACCCAACATAGACCAGTCCCACAGATAGTGAGAGGACAGCTAGGCAGAGGAAAATTACCAGCACAGATCTGGCAGATTGATTACATTGGGCCTCTGCCAACTAGTCGAGGATGTCAATATGTGTGCGCAACTGTAGACACATACTCTGGTTATTTGATAGCATTTCCATGTACACGTGCTACTCAGTTAAACACATTGAAAACGTTATTCTTGCTGGTTTTGTATTATGGAATTCCATTACAGATCCAAAGTGACAATGGGTCTCATTTCAAAGGCAAATTGGTGCAGGATTATTGTGTACAACACAAAATTGAGTAGGTCTTTCATATTCCAAATTACCCGCAGGTTGCGGATCTGATTGAGCACATTAATGGATTGTTGAAAGATCAATTGAGAAAGTTGTCTGATGGGTCATTGAAAAATTGGAGAGCCCATTGGAATGAGGCATTACAAATACTGAACCATAGACCCTTAGCAAATGCAGAAACCCCTTTGATGTGAATGCTAACTCCAGCCTTGCAGATTCTGTCTCATGTAGCCACCAATACCATTCTCTACAGAGAGACAGCTCCTGGAACTTTGGCTCCGCACCGGGCGACACAGGAGACTGCAGGTCTTGATCCGCATGCTTTGGAACTGTACAGACTCAAACCAAGAGATATAGCACTCATTGAGACAGGAGTGGAAATCCAGATTCCCCCAGAGCACTTCGGCTTGATTGCTCCTCGAACTGGATTGGCTCTAAAGGGCATTCAAGTGTTGGGAATGGTCATTGATGCAGACTATCAAGGTCATCCTACTGAATAGTGGAGACGCGGATTTGATAATACAACCTGGAGACAGAGTCGCTCAAATAGTGATCATGCCAGTAGATGCAGGGATAGGCAAGAAGGGGACTGCCCCAGCACTTCTCACCGTGCATGGGGAAGGAGGGTTTAGCTCTACTGACAAGAATCCAGGAGCCAAGGTGTGGGTAGAATCTCCAAATAGTCCCCCCCGGAACAGGCAGCGGTTATTCCAATGGGAAAGGACATTGTCCTGTTAATCATGAAACCAGGGCAGGAAAAATGGGAACATGTGCCTGCTGATAAATGTTACTTACGAGAATGAATAATACCCGTTTGATCTCTGTTCTTTTATATTACAGCATGGCGTGTCTGTGCTCTTCTTGCGCTTGCTGGAGTGTGTTTGGTCGTGTTCAAGTGGGGCCGGGAGGGACCTGGAGCCCCTTACTCCAAAGTGGCCAGACGACTGCGCAAATCAACAGCACTGCTGACTCGAACTGACAATGTGTGGTCCTATCTTTCACAGACAGTCCTCAACAGGTCGTACTTTTGCATGACAAACAAGAAAAGCTCCATGGATATTATTTCCATGTGCCTCGTAGCTATAACTACCCCTGTCGATGTACTCTTGCAGACATTCAATGTCACAAATGCAGACAGAACAGAAGGTTCGGCCCTTAAACAGTAAGGCTGGGCCCAATACTCAAACATCACCAGAACGCCAATACTGTTACCTTTTTAATCCATTACTTATGGAGGTGACACATAGACCAACTTGATGTGACACCAAAATTGACTTAGTTCTCTTTTTAATTTTTGAATTATTCAAGATTCATTATTTCGTTCATATATCAACAAAAGTTTAGACAATATTCATATATCAAATTAACATTTTGACTTTTACGTGTAAATTGTAAAAAACGGCGGGTGTGGTTTGTTATTTTGATATGTGAAGATTGTCTAAACTTTTTTGATATATGAATGAAATAATTAATCTTGAATAATTCAAAAATTAAAAAGAGAATTAAGTCAATTTTGGTGTCACATTGAGTTGGTCTACGTGTCACCTCCATAAGTAATGGATTAAAAAGGTAACAGTATTGGCGTTCTGGTGGCGTTTACGAATGCAGACAGGGCAGTGGACGAACATGATGAGAGAACTCACTTGTCACCTTATGAGTTTTGCCGATTTTGTCCAGAAACCATTGATGATACTTGGAAAAATCTAACACAAGTGATAACGTTCAATATCTCTGAAGGCGACATTTGCTATAATTTGACTTGTGACCCCATTACCATTGGTAAATGTGCTCAAATACGACTTGAAGGAACTGAGTCACAAATGACGTGGGAACAACAAACTCAATGCAAAAATCAAAATGAAAGTACATGCAAAAATATGCAGAATAATAGGATATGCAAAATTGCAGTATCTGCTGCCGGTCATTTAAGGCATGTTAAATTGCCTGTACGGTGGTAATTCTCATGTTGTAATGTTACATATACGTACATTCCAGCAAATATCACAGGTGGACCGTGTACCTTTACTAGATTAGGCTTCATGATGTTACCATTAGATCCATCATCACATGTTCAGAATACGAGAGAAGCTGTTCAACTCAGTGAACATTGGGATTCTGAAATTCATCTACTATCTAAGTCTGAATATATTAGCTTCAACAGTAGGAATTCCAGGTCTAACCATTTAAAATTCTAGGACTGTTAGTGAATTAGCATGTTTGATGGTGAAAAATATTAATCTTACATCATTTGCTTTAGCAGAATTATTATTAGATGTGCAGGGGCAAGAAAAGCTATATTACAGAACAGAGCCGCAATTGATTATTTACTCTTGAAACATGATCATGGATGTTCAGACTTTGAGGGAATGTGTTGCTTTAATATTTCAGATCTTTCTAAATCAATTCAATCCCACATTGAAGCTTTACACAAGTTAGCTAAAGATGTCAAGCAGGATGTAGAAAAGGGTTGGTGGGATTGGTTGTTTGGGTGGTTGCCGGATTTTGGTAAACTTCGCTCTGTTCTAGGTGGGATAATATTAGCAATATGTATCTTGATATCATTATGTTGTTGCATGCAGTGTGTGCCTAATCTCTTATCTATGCGTTGACTTAAAGCAGTTGATCTTAGACCGATATTTTATGAAAGCCAATAGTCAAAGGGTGGATTGTATTGATATTAAGAATGATATATTGAGCATTGGCTCCATTTGGCATAATTGACTCCATTTTCTGTGCTGACTCCCTCTTGTGTAACAGACTCCATTTTCTGTGCTCGCACGTAGTTGCAAAGTGGGGAGGGCATGTTTTCGCTCTTCACTTGTTTTTTGCACTTCACCGATCAGAGTGAACTGGAACACGTTGTGTGGGATGCAAGCTTGGTACCTTTCAGGGAATGTGCGGAAGGTACAGCTCTGTCTTTGTTACATGTATATATGCTACATTTGATTCTGGTTTTGCACTCGGGTTACTTGATATTTGGGAGTCTGCATTAACTGATATATTTTGCCTTCCTTTCTAAAATATTGAATTAATAAACGTGTGTCACTTTAAATGCACCTGAATTTGTTTTCTTGCCTCGCCTTAAGAGAGTGCTGAGTCTTGTTTTATCGCTTCATCTTTTGGGAGTGCTGTTCAACGTGTGTTGTTTAAAGATGCAGTAGTGCATTTGCCTCCTCTTGTGAGTGCAGGGTCCAGGTGTGTCCTACTGTGTTAAATTACAAGCACTACATCTGGATGGTGTGGTGGTCCCCTTTGACTCTCCAAAGTGGAACTGTATTAGCACACACCCTTCCCCATGGTGCGCCCCAGGCACGACAGGAGCACAGCCACGATGGCTGTTCAGGGAGCTGGTGGAGCTGATGAGGGCTCTCTCTGCGCCCTGACACAGGGCTGAAACTCACCAAGAAATTTGAAGAAATCCTGAATGCTGTACTGGACATCAAATCTACACTAGAGCCCAAAATAGATGCCCTGGAAATCGACATAGGTCTACCCCTCAATGATCATAGAAAACTGAAGGACCGTGTGGACAATGTAGAACCTATAATGGTGGCCCTCAGTTGCGGAGACAGACTCCCGCGAAAGGGCACGCCAGAAGAAGATACATTACCTTAGGAAAAAGGTAGATGATGCGGAATGAGGGCCTTCTTGATTTTTTTTTAGCAGTGGAACCAGTTCACAGGGTGCTGGGCAGACTCCCTTGCCCTGGCGCCCCCTCACCCCACCCCATGGCTGGTGGCTGCCTGCCTCTTTATTTACAGTGACTGGGATCATATTGTGCAAGTGGCGTGGGCTAAGGGTCCCTGGCTTGTGGAGAACTGCAATGTCAACATCTTCCCTGACTACATTGCTGAAGTGCAGATATGAGGGGCCTCTTTTAAGGAAGTTAAAAGACATCTCTGGCGCCTGGAGTATTCTCTACACTTCCCAGTCACACTTAAGATCATGCACCTTCGGCACATCACCTGAAGAGGCTTGGGTCTGGCTGGAGGGGAGAGACTTCAAATCGACCTCCAGGCACCAGAGGGCTAGAGGTGGTTGGTCAGTGAACAAAAGATGGCACGCCATTTAAGAAGAATTAGAGGTCAAGACCATCGAAGGAGCAAGCGGCCAAGAAAAGAGCGCATGTGATCCTTGCAGTGGAGTTGCAGAATGCGCACTTACGATACTCTCCTGCGTCAGAGGGTGGGGAGCAGGAATCCTCAAAGATTGCCATTGCATTAGCAGACATTGCCATTGCATTAGCAGACACATTGTTGTGGGGAAGGTCTTAAACCCATGACAGTGGAAGGAGTGATATGCTTAATTAACTCGGTACCCCCTTTGGGGTGTGCTCAGGGTCATCCCTCGTCTGGACTTTGGCTCTACAAGGATTACTCTCATAGGCACCACATATGCAGTCCCCCTATGTTAAATTAAGCAGGATATTTAGGACATACGGCGAGCTGTCTGTGCTCTCCATCTCTCATCAGATTCTTTGCAACAAGCGGGCCCATCTCCCACCGCTTTTGAGACCACAGCTATGGGCATTGTATTGTTTATGGTTGAGCCCCCGTTGGTGCAGTGGCCTGGGACTGTGGGTTGGGGTGCTCTTAACGTATTATTATTGTTCTTGCACTGTTCTTTATTGAGTTGGTGCAATGTTGGCAACTGTCATTGGACCCCACTTGAGGGGGGAATTAGCCTGGGGGTTGGGGACAGTATCCATACCAGGCCAAGATACCGCAGTATCCACTACCACAGATACAGGTCAGCATACTACACTACCCTACCCCCTTCTGACCTGGAATGTTCGGGCATGGCTAATTATGTCAAGAGATAGAGTTTACCAGTATTTGTGGTGCCACGTCATACACACAGCATACCTTCAGGAGATGCATTTGTCTTTGTGTGACCAACAGCGGCTGCATAGGTCGGGGAGGGGCACAGCAGGAGGCAACACCAATATTACGTCGGGTGGACAAGACAACCATTACTAAGCATAAAGCTGGTCTTTAAGTGTGCAATCAGAAACTACTAAAATGTCCACACAAAAAAATGACAAAAGATGAAGCACCAATGTTGCATAAACTGAGTCCTTGGCTCAGCTCTACGAGGTCTGCTTTCACACCCACAGGTGAACTTAGTTCAATGCATCAGTGCTGATTTATTTTAGTCCCACAAAACCCCACCCAGTACATAATTGAGGCGGTCTCAATGCTTTTAAGATATTAGCAGAGAGCAGTGGTAATCCAAACGATCATTCATTAATGATTTACACACTCAAGATCACTAGGAACTGAATAAAATAGTTATTTTTAAATGCCAGGATCTAGTGCACATAATATTGACATCACAGAAGATAAAAAGCAGCTAAGCTTGTCAATTATAGTGAAAACTGAGAACATCACAATATATAGTCTCACTGAACATGAACAAACGTTTTCAGCATAACTCAATTTACTAGTTCTTTCAAAAGCTTAATATTTTAAATAATGATCCATCTTCATAGGAATCTGTACAGGCCGGAATACCAGGAAAGTAACCATCAACCGTGTCAACTTTCAGACTATCTCTAACCAAGAAGAGGGCTTTAGCAGATAGCATTCCCTTTGACAAAATCACATACATAACTGCATCTAGGATATCTTTTTGACCTCAAAATCCGAAGACATAGTGTTCTGAAACTCACATGGGCCACGTGTACTCTATATTATGACAGAAGTTATATCACATGCATTTTGCTATATGCATAAAACTGAACATCAGCAGATATGCCTACCACGTGGGCGGGGCTAAGAGACTCGCTCAATGAGTATCAAATATGCCAAGTGAAATGTCATATTCTGAAGTACCCTGGGATTAAAGATTTGAGAGGAAACAAAGTACAATTCAAACTCCCATGGGATGGTAAAAGGATATACCAGAGACATCTACAACAAGCTTCCTGGAAAACTACTTGACTGAATGAAGCAGTATGGGGGACGGATGCCTGACCACAGGAGAATGAGTGACCAATCACTCAGAGAAATGGTAGCTGGGGACTCCTAGATAGAACTGAGGGCAATCTTTTTTGTAAAACCCGATAACTGATCGGAATCTGGGGGGGAAGGGATTGGGAGGTGGAGTTAAATGTTACCTATAGTGTTACTACAAGCTGTGCATGTCTAGGTTGTTGATAATAGTACTTTTATGTTTCTTTAATGGAGCACAGTGCAGTAACTGAAGTGCATACACATGTTGATGATTGTTTAGAATTAATGATAACACATTTTTTACAAAGTACCCAACTGTCCTGCTACTTGACCAGCCTATTGTACGGGCATGTGCAATAGCCTGTCGCTCTACGATGTTAAAAATGTTTACACTGTGATGTACACTGTACTATTGCTTGAAATGCCAATTACTAAATATATATATATTTATTTTTTTTAACTTCCTGGAACAAACTGTCTTGAACTGGAATTGGTGCTGCTCATGAATATGTCTATCAAGTGCTTTCCCCATCCACAAAACACTCTCTCAAGCACCTTCATGGACAGCTTCAGGCCATAATTTTGATGATGCTTAGCAAGTTCAGATAGTCTGCCAGCAGGTTTTCCTTTCCAGGCAAATTATATGCTGTTGGCAAGGTCCAAAAGAAAGGAAGAGTTCTCAAAAATAGAAGTGGGTGGTAAACTCAGCTCCGCCGGCAGAGTTTGCAGAGTTTTACCATTCTGTACTCTGCATGGAGCGTGGAGTTCGGCAAAAACTCTGCCACCCACTGAATTGTGGAGTTTATCATCACCCAGTCCCTAAGGTATGAGCTATGAAGCACCAGTATGGAGCGCTGTGTAGTGTGATAAGCTTCTGGAGTACGGGTACATCCTAAATAATGTGTCACAAGTCTCCAACAATGAGCAAAGGTGTGTCAGCTCACAGCAATGAGAACTAAAATACGATCCCAGCGTGAGATGGGCTGATGGCTGAGCAGTGACTTTATTAATATGCTGGGGCAGGATTACCCGGAAAAGAGTGTTCGCTCATCCCGGAAGAAACTGCCATCTGGTATCATGGAATAGGCTGCACCACAAAGGGTCGGCGTGCCCTGCGCGAACCACTCTGGAGTCTCCAGGCTGTGTGTACTGCACTGCAGACAGTGACTCCCACTGTCTTGTGTAGTGGTGAAGGGAACGGCTGACAGCCGGTTCAGCCTCCGGTACCAGTTGAGGGAGCTGCACCTCCTGAATAAGATGGGGGCAGCTATCAGACGCAGCCCACGAGAGGACACAGCATGGTCAGGTCAGTGACGGAAACCATCCTTAAACTGTTTGACAGTCTGGATGGCAAAAATGTGCTTAAAAGTTTGGAGAGCAGGTCTTTCTGTATAGTTAATGCTGGAAGGGATTTCCCAACTACTTGTAATTATTAGCGTTGCTTATATGAATGGTATGAATAAACATTTCTGTATTGTTCCTAAAAATATTAATATTGATCATAACTAATATAGGAATTAACCGGTTAATAAATTGCACATTTATACATAAAACATCACTAGTCATTCAACAACAAAGTACCATGGATCGGATTGTTATTTTACAGTCCTAAGGTCCTCAAAGCGCTTTAAAGCCATCTCTGAAAACACCAGCGTTTCATAAGGCAGACAGAACATTAGAAATACATTAAATTACAGAAGAGAGCAAATAAATTAAGAGGTGCATTTTAATGGCAATGTGCTCTCCTTGCACTATTGTATCTTTTGTATAAGGGAAGTGATGTCTAAAAGTTGGCCAGAAATAGAGTTTTAAAAAAACAAATCCAATCCAATCCAAAACAGCTTTATTCGACATTTGTCATAAAAGCAATAACAACTACAGAAGCAGCATATATACAAATCAAAAGGAAAAAAATCCCTAGAAACAACTTAATTGACATATAAATTTAAATAAGCAAACATTAAAATATGTACATAGGTTAAAAGCATTACAAACATTCTCACTAAAAATGCTACTTAGTATCCAGGGGCCAGTGACACATAAATCCTCAATATTACGTTTTCGTATGATCCAAGCCCATCCTAGGAACTTTGCCACGGCTACAACAATAACCGGTGATGTGCTAGTGCATAGAATCCTCATTGCCTCACCACTGAACGTAGTGCCCAATTGCTTACAGATTGGTCTCAACCACACCCTCCTGGGAGAAAGGTATGCGGGACATACAAAAAGCATATGGCTTAATGTTTCCTCTTGAAACTTACACAGTGGGCATAAATTAGCTTGGCTCGTGGTGGCATTAGACCATCGAACAGTAAAAGAATTCAAGGGCAAAGATCCTACCCGCAACTGGAAGTACAACTTTCTGTCTAATACTTTGGTGACCAGGTCCCAAAAGAACTCCAACCTTGGGACAGATTTTATATTCAGAAAGTCATCAGTTAAAGAAGAGGTTTTGCAATCGGTCAATATCTTTATATTAATCATCTCCCAGTATTTTTCTTTTAAATAAGATTTTGTCGGAAAAGAAACAACCGAAGGCTTTACCCATAAGTCACTCATACCCAGCGCCTCAAGGGTTTTTCTAAGGTCCTTGAACCACCCAATATCACGGGATCCAATCATGGACAAAACATCCTTAAAACCAGCAGCATACTGGGATAATGCCGGCGTAGTCCACAATCTGCGCCAGTATATAATTGGTCGTAATCTAGCTATGTCAGCAATGGCATTCTTACCCAGATCATACCGAAGAGGAACCAATGGCGTACTTTGGGGAAGTGATGTAATGCCTCGAAAAAACCTGTTCTCAGAGATGGTTAAAGAGGACAAGCCTTCGAAGCCCCACAATTCAGCCCCATATAATGATGCACTAACTGCTTTGGCACTATATACCTGGAGTACAGGCTTACTTGGTTTCGTTAATGATTTCTTAAATTCGCCGCTTATTACTCCAGTGAGCTGTCTATGCTTTAAAGCAGCCAGTTCTTTCTGTTTGGTCCACTTAAGATTATTCTGGATATTGACCCCTAGATAAGTAAAAGCCTGTACTTGTTCTAGCGATTGGTTAAACAATAAGAAGGAATTTTTAAAATGCCGGTGGGGATTAAAAGCCATGAACTTGGTTTTCTTGACATTTACTTCAAGGCCCCGTTCGTGACAAAAATTCTCAAAAATACCTAACGCTCGCTGGAGACCGCTTGGAGACTTAGCAATTAGAAGCGTGTCATCCGCGAACATTAGAATCGGGATTTTAGCACCCGCGAGAGAAGGAGCATCTATGTTTTCAGCTAAAAGACGATCAGCAATACCGTTAATGTATAAAGAAAATAAAGTAGGGGCCATTGACGAACCCCCCTTTCTACCGGGAAAGCCTCCGTTATATCACCCTGGCCTCCCCACCTTATTCTGGCGGAATTATCCTCGTGAAGCCTCTGGATTAAAGATAACAGTCCTGGATGAAGTCCCAAATCATTCAATACCTTCCATAACTTGAGACGGGGGACTAAATCGAAGGCTGCCCTTAGGTCCACAAAGACCGCATAAAGACTCCCCTTACCCAAAATTACAATCTTCCAATATAAGAGGACAAAGCGAAATACCTGGTCCACTGTACTTATGTGCTCACGAAAACCCGCTTGGAATGGGGACAAAATGTTGTTTGAGGCTACCCACAAGTGGACACGATTTAAAATCAGTCTACCTACAATCTTCTGGGTAGCATCAATCAGGCTAATGGGCCTGTAATTTTCCGGGAGCGATCGGTCCCCCTTTTTGAAGACCGGAATTATCTCCGCCAATTTCCATGCACTGGGGATAGGAGCACCATGCACCAGGGCATTAACAACCAATTGGATGTACCTCCCCCACTTCACTTTATCATTCAGAATGAGGTCTGCTGGAACCCCATCTGGACCAGGGGCTTTTCCTGGGGCTACACCCATAAGGGCCAGAGTCACTTCTGCAGTACTGAATTCGGGAATTGTGGAGATCACCGCAGCAGTTTCTACACTAGCTGTTGTGACCTGGTGGGAAGCATATTGGGGTTTAAAATACCCTACCCACCTCTCTGGGGCGATATTATTTTGCGGCCTCTCGGGTTGGCCACCATTACCCCACTTCACAATACCCCAAAACAATTTACTATTATTCTTAGTACTTGCTTCCAATAGATCCAACCACTTAAGTTCGTCCCATTGGCGTTTAGCCCTAATAATACTGTTTTTATAGTTATTTCTACTAACTCGGACAGCGCCTACATCGCCGTCCTTTAAAGCTTTCCCCAGTAGTAACCTTGACTGTCTGCAGTCCTCGTTATACCAATTAGCTTGTCTCTTGGGCACTTTTTGGGCGGTAATCCTTTTCTTTATAAAATAAGATCTTAGGGAAGTAAAGAGGCTTGTATGGATAGTTGTTACGTCCCCTGCTTTCCCATTTGAAGAAAAATCTGTTCCATTTCTTGAATAGAACTGTTAACCTCCCTTGAGATACTCTGGAAAGTATTAGAGTTCTCGAGTATAAAAGACCACCTCAGGCGTCGCATATCGTTAGATACCACGACATTCGAGGCGGACAACTCACCCATCGCCAGTACATCAAGATCCCCCTTCCATAACTTATGGGAAAGACAAAGTGGATTATGATCACTTTCGGGCATTTCGAAAACCTTCATGTCAACAAGGGCATACCACAGGCTTCCAGCCGCAAGTATATAATCAATGCGACTCCGATTTTGCCCGTTATTAAATGTGTATGCACCGTCGCGATCACTAGGCATCCTACCATTCAGTGCCCTCTTTTTGTAGTATTCATTTTCCGCTGAAGTTCTGAAAGTTTTGAAAATAAGTGATTTCAACAAAGGCAGCTGTCTGTTATGTTTGGTTCATTTTGGGGAGAAAGTATCTATTTGGATTTTCGCACGATTTGCCAAAGCTCATGCTGACCTAAATTTACTAGGCTGCTGTATTTCACCAGATTGTTTTTGACTTTGTTTCAGGGCGATTTAATTTAATTTTAGAGGTTCTGCAGGATTTCAAAGATGATAAGTTCCCGCAAACTTTGTTCTGAAAATGTTTTACATTGATAAATAGATATGAAATCGTGCAGAAAACACACAGATGTAACCGTCTGCTCCCAAAAGGCAATTTCTGAGTATTAAGCTGCTCTGATTACAGTGAAGCAATTAAGCCGCAGTGCTCGCACTGCAGATGTAATCAGTCTTTCTTCCAGCTCAAGTGTCTGGCCAGGGACATTGCACCGATTCAGCCGCTGTGATTACAGTGCAGCGATTAAGCCGCAGTGCGTGCAGTGTAGAGGTAATCAGTCTTTCTTCCAGGTCAAGTGTGTGGCCAGGGACATTGCACTCATTCAGCCACTGTGATTATGGTAAAGCGGTTAAGCAGCAGTGTAAATTTAATCAGTCTTTCTTCCAGCTCAAGTAAGTGGCCAGGGACATTGCGCCCGTTCAACCGAGGTGATTATGGTGAAGCGATTGAGCTGTGGTGCTCGCAGTGCAGATGTAATCAGAGTCTAGGCAGGCGGAACTTGGCAGAATCTCGCAGAGTTTTTATGTTACTTCACGGAATTCCACTGAGTATATCTCAACGAGCTCCGCCCACCCCTGAACCTGAAGCACCTCTGCCTTGTTCTGGGCTAAAAAAACTGCATAGTGTTATTGTGAAGGCATCTTCAGTCATTGACAGTCACTCTTTTGAAAAGGGCAAAACTTCCAAAACAAGTCTAAAGGGCTCTGGTGAAGAGAAACCTAGTGCCCTTTCAACTTAATCACACAATTACTCTCAAAGTCAAAGAGCATTTCCAGACGTTTAGTTTATGTTCTGAAAACACAGTCCAGTCCAGTCCTGTCCTGTCCTAAGGACATGCAGAAGTGTTCCGCCCATCAAAGGGAATTCTATTAAATGACACTGGTGTATGATGCGGAAGTACTTTAAAGACTGGTGTGTCCAGGTTACATTTAAAATGAGCGTATTTGGCCAAGTAAAAGAAAGCTTATGTAGCCCTGAGCACCAAAATTATTAAAGCAAAACTTTCCTCCCTGGGTAGACCATTGTCTTCATTTAACAATCCTGGATGCAGGGATATGGAAGGCATATACGTCTTTGACAGCAATACATACTCCACAAGGCTCTACAGAGCAGGGTCAGCCCTAAGTAAATTAAGATCACTCCAGCTGGTCAGGGGTTATGAAAGCCGCCTCTTCTGATTGCCTGCTTGTGAGGGTTTCTCAGGCACCAACAAAATAGCATATACCATTGTCTCACTGATGGGCAGAATAGGCTAAGACTGCTAGCCTGCTTAGGCTTCCAGAGCCTCTCACAGCTGGTGTGATTCCACTGACAGTATCTAGAAATCTGGCACTTGGGCTACTTTTCTCACTACTACATAAAAGCGGACATCTCTTCTGTGGCTCCAGCATAAAGTAGAAAACCCTTTCTGCTGAGGAACTCAGACCTCTCGAGTTACAAAAATGTGAGTGATTGAATAAAATCAGTTTACAGTGAGTGTAAACAATACTCACACTCCTCTAATTTTTTATTATCCAGATTAAAAAATTGCTATCGATCCTTCCTCATTATCGGATTCAAAAATAGAAAAACCTTCCGAAGATGTTGGAACTGGAGACCTGCTTTGCCCTGGTCATTTCATCACAAAGATTGTGGTCCACTCATGCATATCTGATCAACCTAAATTCCTGACCCTGTTGAAGCCTCTAGCATCACTGAGCAGGTGATACGTGGCATGAGCCCTGAAGCTGAAGACAGCTCCTGAGTAAGGAACAGAGTTACAATATTCTGCTAAGGAGTAATGAGCCTCTGGGTGTGCTATAACTTGAACATCTGTAAACCCGAGACCTTGAATTCTCGAAACTCTGCCCTACAGGCAGAAAGGATTGGCTGAGAGATATTGCAGAACAAAAAATATATCTGATTTATTGCCTCTTCAACCCCCCCCCCCTCCACCTCCCAGTAACCTCTTTGATTTCTTCTTGTGGGGTCTTACAGGCTCTACATACACAAGACCGATCTTGTTATTTCAGGAACTATTATACTCCTGCTTTATCCTGGTGGGTGCTCTGTACACGCCTGCCCCATGGGGAGTCAGGAAAACTTTGATCTCCTTTTTCCTAGTGGTTTTAGTGTGCATGCTATGTTTTGGGCATGATGCCTACCTACCAAATGGATACAAAATCTGAAGTGAAATTTAGGTACAAATTGACAGAAAAATAGAAATGGATGATGCAACCTTGGATTTGATGTAACTGGCATTTGAATAAGAAGCAGAGATCACAGATACCGAAGGTGCCTTGTGAAGCTGCAACATCACCTGAGTGATGCCTGATTGTTTTCATGCAAGCAATGCCTGCAATCCCTTCTGTCCTACAAGAAGAATAACCAGTAGAGATGTAACAATGCATTTTACAAAGAAAATAAAACATCATTGAAGGAGTTTGCATTTCTGATATGGGTGATTTTGGAAACTGTATTTTGGGAGGAACTGCAAGGGTTCCTGTAACTGTAGCCCAGCACGTTTGTGTTTTTGAGCATTCTGGTGTCATGTGATAGAATGTGACCCCTTTGTTGACTAATCTAGCACATTGTTTGGCAGTTGTATCATCAATTTATGAAGCATTATTTGGGTGAGATATAAACAGAGTATTATTTAAATTACACTCCTGAAGCTCAGATAGCTGAAGACCTTTTACATGTAGACCCATTTGGCTTTTTAACAGATCACACAGATTGGCTTACATCCTATGTTATGTGTATTTTTACAGTGCCCTATCACCCGTAAGCGAATCTCAGGTGTATGAGGCTAGCCTCAAGGGGGCTGACTCATAGAGGCAGGTTTTCAGATTCAAGTGGCATTCAAGAAGAGAGAAGGAGGCTCTAATGTGGCGTGGGAGGTCATTCCACGCTTTAGGAACAATGTATGAGAAGGCTTGACATCCTGACCTGCTTTTGGACATGTGTGGGTAGAGTGCTAGTGAGTTCAGCTGACTGAAATGCATGCAGCTATTCAGGTAGGCTGGGCCTGTGCTGTGTACTGCTCTGTATGTGTGGATGAGATGCTTGAACTGTGAGCAATATGCATTGAAATTCAGTGAAGTTCCCTCAGGAGAGAGGCGACACAAGCTCGGGACAGGAGGATGAGGACAAGTCTTGCAGCTTTGTTTTGGACAGTCTGCAGCCTTTTAGTGAAATACTTGGTGACTCCTGCGTAAAGGGGATTCCCCTACTCGAGTCTTCTGGTGATCAGGGCTTGGGTGAAGGTCTTCCTCATGTTGTTTGGTAGCCATTCCTAGATCTTTGTCAACAACCTCAGGGTATGTAAGCAGGCCATGGCGGCGGTGTTCACCTGGGCGGACAATTCCAGCTTGCTGTTGATGATGATTTGAGGTTTCTTGCTTGAGGGCTGGGATTGGGTCCAAGGTCTGCAGGCCATTAGGTGGAGTCCCACAGCAAGTTATACTTTCCACCGCTTTGGTCCTGTCTGTGTTCAGCTTGAGACAGTTAGACTGCATCTAGGTGGCCACTTCAGTCATGCAATTGTTGAATTTGTTACTGTGCTGTGTGTTTTGTCTGAGAGGGATATTATCAGTTGAATGTCCTCTGCCTGGGTGAGTAATTTGATGTTGTGCGCTCAGATTACTTCTGCCACCTGAGTCATGTAGATGTTAAAGAGGGTCAGGCTGAACAAGGAGCTTTAGCCACAATTAAGTCATTACCATTGCTAACAGTTTTTGTCACAGTCCTTACTATATTAGGTGTAGCAAGCTGAAAGTGCAGACAATGACAGGTCAAATCATAGATGTAACATAGCTCTGTATTTAAACTCAAAGTGAATTACACCTTTTCGGTGTCCAACACTTCTCCCGCCCTATAAAGGCTAGCTGCACTTCCTCCGCCTCACGCCTGCATAAGAGGTTAAAGGTATATGGGGGAAGCCAAGTGATTGACATGCAAATGTCATGTTACGGAGCCCTCAGACTGAGACCAAGGCATTTACCTTGCTTTTGCGGAGTGGCATTAGATCGCTGCTAGGAACCATCCTTAAACTGTTTGACAGTCTGGATGGCAAAAATGTGCTTAAAAGTTTGGAGAGCAGGTCTTTCTGTATAGTTAATGCTGGAAGGGATTTCCCAACTACTTGTAATTATTAGCGTTGCTTATATGAATGGTATGAATAAACATTTCTGTATTGTTCCTAAAAATATTAATATTGATCATAACTAATATAGGAATTAACCGGTTAATAAATTGCACATTTATACATAAAACATCACTAGTCATTCAACAACAAAGTACCATGGATCGGATTGTTATTTTACAGTCCCAAGGTCCTCAAAGCGCTTTAAAGCCATCTCTGAAAACACCAGCGTTTCATAAGGCAGACAGAACATTAGAAATACATTAAATTACAGAAGAGAGCAAATAAATTAAGAGGTGCATTTTAATGGCAATGTGCTCTCCTTGCACTATTGTATCTTTTGTATAAGGGAAGTGATGTCTAAAAGTTGGCCAGAAATAGAGTTTTAAAAAAACAAATCCAATCCAATCCAAAACAGCTTTATTCGACATTTGTCATAAAAGCAATAACAACTACAGGAGCAGCATATATACAAATGAAAAGGAAAAAAATCCCTAGAAACAACTTAATTGACATATAAATTTAAATAAGCAAACATTAAAATATGTACATAGGTTAAAAGCATTACAAACATTCTCATCTAAAAATGCTACTTAGTATCCAGGGGCCAGTGACACATAAATCCTCAATATTACGTTTTCGTATGATCCAAGCCCATCCTAGGAACTTTGCCACGGCTACAACAATAACCGGTGATGTGCTAGTGCATAGAATCCTCATTGCCTCACCACTGAACCTAGTGCCCAATTGCTTACAGATTGGTCTCAACCACACCCTCCTGGAGAAAGGTATGCGGGACATACAAAAAGCATATGGCTTAATGTTTCCTCTTGAAACTTACACAGTGGGCATAAATTAGCTTGGCTCGTGGTGGCATTAGACCATCGAACAGTAAAAGAATTCAAGGGCAAAGATCCTACCCGCAACTGGAAGTACAACTTTCTGTCTAATACTTTGGTGACCAGGTCCCAAAAGAACTCCAACCTTGGGACAGATTTTATATTCAGAAAGTCATCAGTTAAAGAAGAGGTTTTGCAATCGGTCAATATCTTTATATTAATCATCTCCCAGTATTTTTCTTTTAAATAAGATTTTGTCGGAAAAGAAACAACCGAAGGCTTTACCCATAAGTCACTCATACCCAGCGCCTCAAGGGTTTTTCTAAGGTCCTTGAACCACCCAATATCACGGGATCCAATCATGGACAAAACATCCTTAAAACCAGCAGCATACTGGGATAATGCCGGCGTAGTCCACAATCTGCGCCAGTATATAATTGGTCGTAATCTAGCTATGTCAGCAATGGCATTCTTACCCAGATCATACCGAAGAGGAACCAATGGCGTACTTTGGGGAAGTGATGTAATGCCTCGAAAAAACCTGTTCTCAGAGATGGTTAAAGAGGACAAGCCTTCGAAGCCCCACAATTCAGCCCCATATAATGATGCACTAACTGCTTTGGCACTATATACCTGGAGTACAGGCTTACTTGGTTTCGTTAATGATTTCTTAAATTCGCCGCTTATTACTCCAGTGAGCTGTCTATGCTTTAAAGCAGCCAGTTCTTTCTGTTTGGTCCACTTAAGATTATTCTGGATATTGACCCCTAGATAAGTAAAAGCCTGTACTTGTTCTAGCGATTGGTTAAACAATAAGAAGGAATTTTTAAAATGCCGGTGGGGATTAAAAGCCATGAACTTGGTTTTCTTGACATTTACTTCAAGGCCCCGTTCGTGACAAAAATTCTCAAAAATACCTAACGCTCGCTGGAGACCGCTTGGAGACTTAGCAATTAGAAGCGTGTCATCCGCGAACATTAGAATCGGGATTTTAGCACCCGCGAGAGAAGGAGCATCTATGTTTTCAGCTAAAAGACGATCAGCAATACCGTTAATGTATAAAGAAAATAAAGTAGGGGCCATTGACGAACCCCCCTTTCTACCGGGAAAGCCTCCGTTATATCACCCTGGCCTCCCCACCTTATTCTGGCGGAATTATCCTCGTGAAGCCTCTGGATTAAAGATAACAGTCCTGGATGAAGTCCCAAATCATTCAATACCTTCCATAACTTGAGACGGGGGACTAACTCGAAGGCTGCCCTTAGGTCCACAAAGACCGCATAAAGACTCCCCTTACCCAAAATTACAATCTTCCAATATAAGAGGACAAAGCGAAATACCTGGTCCACTGTACTTATGTGCTCACGAAAACCCGCTTGGAATGGGGACAAAATGTTGTTTGAGGCTACCCACAAGTGGACACGATTTAAAATCAGTCTACCTACAATCTTCTGGGTAGCATCAATCAGGCTAATGGGCCTGTAATTTTCCGGGAGCGATCGGTCCCCCTTTTTGAAGACCGGAATTATCTCCGCCAATTTCCATGCACTGGGGATAGGAGCACCATGCACCAGGGCATTAACAACCAATTGGATGTACCTCCCCCACTTCACTTTATCATTCAGAATGAGGTCTGCTGGAACCCCATCTGGACCAGGGGCTTTTCCTGGGCTACACCCATAAGGGCCAGAGTCACTTCTGCAGTACTGAATTCGGGAATTGTGGAGATCACGGCAGCAGTTTCTACACTAGCTGTTGTGACCTGGTGGGAAGCATATTGGGGTTTAAAATACCCTACCCACCTCTCTGGGGCGATATTATTTTGCGGCCTCTCGGGTTGGCCACCATTACCCCACTTCACAATACCCCAAAACAATTTACTATTATTCTTAGTACTTGCTTCCAATAGATCCAACCACTTAAGTTCGTCCCATTGGCGTTTAGCCCTAATAATACTGTTTTTATAGTTATTTCTACTAACTCGGACAGCGCCTACATCGCCGTCCTTTAAAGCTTTCCCCAGTAGTAACCTTGACTGTCTGCAGTCCTCGTTATACCAATTAGCTTGTCTCTTGGGCACTTTTTGGGCGGTAATCCTTTTCTTTATAAAATAAGATCCTAGGGAAGTAAAGAGGCTTGTATGGATAGTTGTTACGTCCCCTGCTTTCCCATTTGAAGAAAAATCTGTTCCATTTCTTGAATAGAACTGTTAACCTCCCTTGAGATACTCTGGAAAGTATTAGAGTTCTCGAGTATAAAAGACCACCTCAGGCGTCGCATATCGTTAGATACCACGACATTCGAGGCGGACAACTCACCCATCGCCAGTACATCAAGATCCCCCTTCCATAACTTATGGGAAAGACAAAGTGGATTATGATCACTTTCGGGCATTTCGAAAACCTTCATGTCAACAAGGGCATACCACAGGCTTCCAGCCGCAAGTATATAATCAATGCGACTCCGATTTTGCCCGTTATTAAATGTGTATGCACCGTCGCGATCACTAGGCATCCTACCATTCAGTGCCCTCTTTTTGTAGTATTCATTTTCCGCTGAAGTTCTGAAAGTTTTGAAAATAAGTGATTTCAACAAAGGCAGCTGTCTGTTATGTGTGGTTCATTTTGGGGAGAAAGTATCTATTTGGATTTTCGCACGATTTGCCAAAGCTCATGCTGACCTAAATTTACTAGGCTGCTGTATTTCACCAGATTGTTTTTGACTTTGTTTCAGGGCGATTTAATTTAATTTTAGAGGTTCTGCAGGATTTCAAAGATGATAAGTTCCCGCAAACTTTGTTCTGAAAATGTTTTACATTGATAAATAGATATGAAATCGTGCAGAAAACACACAGATGTAACCGTCTGCTCCCAAAAGGCAATTTCTGAGTATTAAGCTGCTCTGATTACAGTGAAGCAATTAAGCCGCAGTGCTCGCACTGCAGATGTAATCAGTCTTTCTTCCTGCTCAAGTGTCTGGCCAGGGACATTGCACCGATTCAGCCGCTGTGATTACAGTGCAGCGATTAAGCCGCAGTGCGTGCAGTGTAGAGGTAATCAGTCTTTCTTCCAGGTCAAGTGTCTGGCCAGGGACATTGCACTCATTCAGCCACTGTGATTATGGTAAAGCGGTTAAGCAGCAGTGTAAATTTAATCAGTCTTTCTTCCAGCTCAAGTAAGTGGCCAGGGACATTGCGCCCGTTCAACCGAGGTGATTATGGTGAAGCGATTGAGCTGTGGTGCTCGCAGTGCAGATGTAATCAGAGTCTAGGCAGGCGGAACTTGGCAGAATCTCGCAGAGTTTTTATGTTACTTCACGGAATTCCACTGAGTATATCTCAACGAGCTCCGCCCACCCCTGAACCTGAAGCACCTCTGCCTTGTTCTGGGCTAAAAAAACTGCATAGTGTTATTGTGAAGGCATCTTCAGTCATTGACAGTCACTCTTTTGAAAAGGGCAAAACTTCCAAAACAAGTCTAAAGGGCTCTGGTGAAGAGAAACCTAGTGCCCTTTCAACTTAATCACACAATTACTCTCAAAGTCAAAGAGCATTTCCAGACGTTTAGTTTATGTTCTGAAAACACAGTCCAGTCCAGTCCTGTCCTGTCCTAAGGACATGCAGAAGTGTTCCGCCCATCAAAGGGAATTCTATTAAATGACACTGGTGTATGATGCGGAAGTACTTTAAAGACTGGTGTGTCCAGGTTACATTTAAAATGAGCGTATTTGGCCAAGTAAAAGAAAGCTTATGTAGCCCTGAGCACCAAAATTATTAAAGCAAAACTTTCCTCCCTGGGTAGACCATTGTCTTCATTTAACAATCCTGGATGCAGGGATATGGAAGGCATATACGTCTTTGACAGCAATACATACTCCACAAGGCTCTACAGAGCAGGGTCAGCCCTAAGTAAATTAAGATCACTCCAGCTGGTCAGGGGTTATGAAAGCCGCCTCTTCTGATTGCCTGCTTGTGAGGGTTTCTCAGGCACCAACAAAATAGCATATACCATTGTCTCACTGATGGGCAGAATAGGCTAAGACTGCTAGCCTGCTTAGGCTTCCAGAGCCTCTCACAGCTGGTGTGATTCCACTGACAGTATCTAGAAATCTGGCACTTGGGCTACTTTTATCACTACTACATAAAAGCGGACATTTCTTCTGTGGCTCCAGCATAAAGTAGAAAACCCTTTCTGCTGAGGAACTCAGACCTCTCGAGTTACAAAAATGTGAGTGATTGAATAAAATCAGTTTACAGTGAGTGTAAACAATACTCACACTCCTCTAATTTTTTATTATCCAGATTAAAAAATTGCTATCGATCCTTCCTCATTATCGGATTCAAAAATAGAAAAACCTTCCGAAGATGTTGGAACTGGAGACCTGCTTTGCCCTGGTCATTTCATCACAAAGATTGTGGTCCACTCATGCATATCTGATCAACCTAAATTCCTGACCCTGTTGAAGCCTCTAGCATCACTGAGCAGGTGATACGTGGCATGAGCCCTGAAGCTGAAGACAGCTCCTGAGTAAGGAACAGAGTTACAATATTCTGCTAAGGAGTAATGAGCCTCTGGGTGTGCTATAACTTGAACATCTGTAAACCCGAGACCTTGAATTCTCGAAACTCTGCCCTACAGGCAGAAAGGATTGGCTGAGAGATATTGCAGAACAAAAAATATATCTGATTTATTGCCTCTTCAACCCCCCCCCCCTCCACCTCCCAGTAACCTCTTTGATTTCTTCTTGTGGGGTCTTACAGGCTCTACATACACAAGACCGATCTTGTTATTTCAGGAACTATTATACTCCTGCTTTATCCTGGTGGGTGCTCTGTACACGCCTGCCCCATGGGGAGTCAGGAAAACTTTGATCTCCTTTTTCCTAGTGGTTATGGTGTGCATGCTATGTTTTGGGCATGATGCCTACCTACCAAATGGATACAAAATCTGAAGTGAAATTTAGGTACAAATTGACAGAAAAATAGAAATGGATGATGCAACCTTGGATTTGATGTAACTGGCATTTGAATAAGAAGCAGAGATCACAGATACCGAAGGTGCCTTGTGAAGCTGCAACATCACCTGAGTGATGCCTGATTGTTTTCATGCAAGCAATGCCTGCAATCCCTTCTGTCCTACAAGAAGAATAACCAGTAGAGATGTAACAATGCATTTTACAAAGAAAATAAAACATCATTGAAGGAGTTTGCATTTCTGATATGGGTGATTTTGGAAACTGTATTTTGGGAGGAACTGCAAGGGTTCCTGTAACTGTAGCCCAGCACGTTTGTGTTTTTGAGCATTCTGGTGTCATGTGATAGAATGTGACCCCTTTGTTGACTAATCTAGCACATTGTTTGGCAGTTGTATCATCAATTTATGAAGCATTATTTGGGTGAGATATAAACAGAGTATTATTTAAATTACACTCCTGAAGCTCAGATAGCTGAAGACCTTTTACATGTAGACCCATTTGGCTTTTTAACAGATCACACAGATTGGCTTACATCCTATGTTATGTGTATTTTTACAGTGCCCTATCACCCGTAAGCGAATCTCAGGTGTATGAGGCTAGCCTCAAGGGGGCTGACTCATAGAGGCAGGTTTTCAGATTCAAGTGGCATTCAAGAAGAGAGAAGGAGGCTCTAATGTGGCGTGGGAGGTCATTCCACGCTTTAGGAACAATGTATGAGAAGGCTTGACATCCTGACCTGCTTTTGGACATGTGTGGGTAGAGTGCTAGTGAGTTCAGCTGACTGAAATGCATGCAGCTATTCAGGTAGGCTGGGCCTGTGCTGTGTACTGCTCTGTATGTGTGGATGAGATGCTTGAACTGTGAGCAATATGCATTGAAATTCAGTGAAGTTCCCTCAGGAGAGAGGCGACACAAGCTCGGGACAGGAGGATGAGGACAAGTCTTGCAGCTTTGTTTTGGACAGTCTGCAGCCTTTTAGTGAAATACTTGGTGACTCCTGCGTAAAGGGGATTCCCCTACTCGAGTCTTCTGGTGATCAGGGCTTGGGTGAAGGTCTTCCTCATGTTGTTTGGTAGCCATTCCTAGATCTTTGTCAACAGCCTCAGGGTATGTAAGCAGGCCATGGCGGCGGTGTTCACCTGGGCGGACAATTCCAGCTTGCTGTTGATGATGATTTGAGGTTTCTTGCTTGAGGGCTGGGATTGGGTCCAAGGTCTGCAGGCCATTAGGTGGAGTCCCACAGCAAGTTATACTTTCCACCGCTTTGGTCCTGTCTGTGTTCAGCTTGAGACAGTTAGACTGCATCTAGGTGGCCACTTCAGTCATGCAATTGTTGAATTTGTTACTGTGCTGTGTGTTTTGTCTGAGAGGGATATTATCAGTTGAATGTCCTCTGCCTGGGTGAGTAATTTGATGTTGTGCGCTCAGATTACTTCTGCCACCTGAGTCATGTAGATGTTAAAGAGGGTCAGGCTGAACAAGGAGCTTTAGCCACAATTAAGTCATTACCATTGCTAACAGTTTTTGTCACAGTCCTTACTATATTAGGTGTAGCAAGCTGAAAGTGCAGACAATGACAGGTCAAATCATAGATGTAACATAGCTCTGTATTTAAACTCAAAGTGAATTACACCTTTTCGGTGTCCAACACTTCTCCCGCCCTATAAAGGCTAGCTGCACTTCCTCCGCCTCACTCCTGCATAAGAGGTTAAAGGTATATGGGGGAAGCCAAGTGATTGACATGCAAATGTCATGTTACGGAGCCCTCAGACTGAGACCAAGGCATTTACCTTGCTTTTGCGGAGTGGCATTAGATCGCTGCTAGGAACTCTACCCAGCTCAGCTTAAAGGCAATTTTAACAGCCAGGTGAAACAGCAACTTAACATAGCAGCAACAGTCCTCCTTCGTTCACCAGCAGTGCCAGACATCATTAACAAGGTCTCAGAAGCCACACAGACTTTGCTCACTCTAAGTAGATTGAGGCCGTGTGAACATCCAGGGTACAGAAAGCCTGCCCATCAACCTATTAAGAATAATCCTGAAAAGAACGAAAACAGAAACAATTCATCTTCCTAATTAAACCACGAACCCCCTTAAGGGTCCAATATTGCCTAAATTGCCAGAAGGACTAGAATTCCGTAGATCTGCATTTCATATGTACGAGGCATTTTCAAACAGCATGTGTCAGACACATCAATTCCATGGGTTGCATATCCACTTACAAAATTATTCACGTGTATGTAGAATGTCTGAAGAAAAACAGTACATTTTCATTTTATATTGTCTTTCTGACTCTCTTTGGTTTTATGTTGGTTTGCTCTTTCTTCTGTTCACTCTGTGCAGCTTCCACAGCTTTACGGGATCCGACACGTATTTAAGGCGTATCCATGCATTCCAAAACACAATAAACAGTCCAAAATTAGGCAGTCATTTTAATTTTCTTTGTAAGGGCCTTCACCCCCCTTCGCAAATAAAAGTAAGTAGGTTACCACTGCCCTGAGACCCGGCTCAGATGACAAAGCGTTCAAATGTTTTCTGAAAAGCATGTAAGAATACAATAAATTACACGTACCTGGTACTCAAGGTATGCTTGCTTTTGAGGCCCCCTTGGACTGGCCATATAACGCCGACTGGAGTACTGTGCCATCAAAGGAATATAGGCCTTCTGCTGGGCTGCAGTTAAATTAGAAAATGCAGGATACGGAGTGACGGGTTCTGGGAGAGGAACAATGGTCAATGTCGCCTGTGGTATCTCCTTGACCTCTTCAGATGATGAGGCTGCACGAGGCATAGAAACCTGATCATCCTTCCTTGAGGTTTTTTCACTTGAGGGACTGAAAGGAAAAATGTAAATGTTACATAACCTACAAAACATTCAGTCTCAACTCTAAAAAGTAATTGATAATTTCACTGAACGAGCGGTGTCATACATCAAACTCCATAAAATGTAAATTAATCATAAAAATAAATACAACTCCTAAATATTCAAATGTCCTAAAAATGTTTTGCTAATGTTTTGCTTGGTCCTTTAAATGCCTGTCGGTAAGAGTACATTCCCTTGCCTCAATTGAGTATATTTAATAGATTGTTCCTGCGTCTGCGCACCACAACATATCTATGAGCAAATAGTAAAGGCATAAATTCATCAGACATGTTCAAGATGAAATAACATACATGTGGCCTATTAGTTATTCTCTTTTGCTAACACTCTGAGTTCACAAAAGTATGCATGTGCTCTTACACAAACTTAATTCACTAAACGCCAGATATTATTTCTTAACTTTTGAAATATAAGCTTCTGAGAACTATTTACTTTGTACTCTTATTAAAATTCTTACAGGTTTTAATCCAGACTGATCAAAATAAACAGGCATGTTAGCCCAATGCCTCCTTTGGGGTTATTTTCTTATACCCATATTGCAAATTTGGCACTTTCAAAATGTCTGTCAGCAGACGCATGCTATTATAGTAGCTATTAGCGTTTTCTTAATTTTGTCTTTATTACCAATTAGCGGATAATTCCTGAGCTTTACTAGTGAATTTTACAGGGTAAGAAGTATTTTCTGCACATAATAGCATGGCGAAGGGAAGGCTGGCAAAGATGCTGATAATGCCAGTTTATATTTTGGCTACTTCATCAGGAGTGGAATTTGGAAGTTCTAGTCAAGCCTCAAATACATCGTCGTAAGTATATTAAGTGTCTATCCTAAGCTTTAAGTCCTAATTTTGTCAGTTTGTACCTCAGAAAGGATGCAGCTACTGCTTTAGTTTCTGTGTGATCTTTAACCAGGCAAGCGGGGTTGCTGGAGCGACAGTTGTACAATAACATCTTTTAGCCGCTGTAACTGAAAGAGGCATGAGTTCAGAAACTTGACTTATCAACCTCCCCACTCCTGCTACATGAGCAGTGAGAGGCTGATACTCCCTTCAGTATGCCGAGGTCAGCAGCAGCGTGTGCTACAAACACAACCAGCATGAAACTTGACGTTCTACTGCAATAAGACAGAGGTGTGTGTGTGTTTTTTTTAACCACTCTGTTTTTCTTGACCTGCAAGAGTCACAATTTCTTTTTTCAGCTGGAGAAACAATTGCAAGCACGTGTGTCACATCTGAAGTAGTATCCTACATCTGTGAGAAGCACAGGCCTTTTTTTAAGTCTCGCTTAGGCTGTGGATGCACTGTCTTCGAGACATGTGGTATTCAGTAAATGGGCTTTGAACACACCCAGCGCTTACCATTGGTTCTTTCCTCTACCTTTAGAAATTCCTTTGTTTTAGTTGCTGAACATTATACATTTGTCCAGCATTTTGGCTGTGATGTTCCTCCCTGGAGACCTCCCCTGCTATATGGATCCTTGCACTATTGGCCATATGTTTTAGTTTTGGCCAAACAAACTCCCGGGTAGAATGAAGCTTGACCCGAACAATTCTACATAGGCGAGATTCGAAGAACAGAGTGATCTTTGACTGGTTGCTGCAAAGAGCAGCCGCACAAGATGGGCCACCGTGAGCGGCGGTTGGGCTTTGGTGCTTCGTCCTGTTTAATATCCTGGGCGGGTCTCGTGTAATTTTAATCTGCTGCTAAGTGCTGTTCTGTTAAGTGCACTTACGTGCAGCACTATTCTAAATAAGTATGTGATAATTTTAACATTGCTAATCCCTCTTCCCCAATTAAGACACAGAGACCGAGTTATAATACTTTGTTTCTATATGACGAGAAAGCAGCGGGGCTCACAAGTCAGCATTGTTAATGCTTTAAGTATATTTTAAAGGAAGGGCGTTTTTTAGGTCTTCTCACATTCGATGATATCTGGAAACGTTAAACTGACCGGGCGCTCATTTGACAATATTCAGTGGTTTATGTTAGATTTGATTATTCGACGTCCATCATTCTACATGTTTTTATGACTGAGTGTTTTCTTGGAATTGAGGTGTGTTGGAATTATGACGGTGTTGTGGCTGCAGTGTAAAATAGTTAAGCTGGATAGTTTTCTGTTTAGTGAAGTCGTGCTCTTTTTGTATTTAGAAGCTGCTTTAGAGGTTCAGGTTTTTTTTTTTATTGGTGGTTTTGTTTTTGATTACGCTTTGGGTGCCTTAGGGCATTTTTCCAGGCTTTAGAAGTGGCATCGGTATTGGGTAAATCGAGGTTAGGTGTAATGCCCTTCATAACAAATTTACTGACATCAAAATAGACGCCAAGAGCATAAGAGGCGTGACTGATGGGAATGGTGAGGAAGAATTCATCAGAATCACTGGAATTATGCAGCCGTGAATAGTCAAAATTATGCAGCAGGGGTGCAGCAACTCTTTAGCATAAAACACTTCTACCTAGCGGAATGGTATCTTTCATATTTTTTATGCAAGTTTCTTCTTAAGAGGTACTCGTGGAAGCAATACATTTGACCTTTAAAATGGATGCAATATTTTTGTGATTCATCTACACTGACTGTGCCAAGTGTTTGGCACTTGAATTTGTTTATAGAGCCATTTAAAACAATCCAAAGTTTCTTTCCCGTTTATTGGAATTAAATAAAAGTACTTAGGGGTGTTGTTTACTGCAGTAGACAAAAGCCCCCCCTTATCTATCAAATAAGAAGGAACGTTTACACTAAGTGTACAATGTTGTCACCTCTATAAACAGAGCAATCAATTTGCCCTCCTTTCTGCTTTTAAATATCTTATAAAAACATGGTTATTTATAAATATCTTCATGGGCCTGCATACAGCCCTTTATTGTCTCCTTCGATTCAAGGTGTATAATTAATGATCCATGAACTGTTTAGTCTATTTTTTAGGTTTCACCGAGGCACTGCATGCGCTGTCTTCCAGACATGTGGTGTCCAGTCTACGGGCTTTGAACATGCCCAGCGCTTACCATTGGTTGTTTCATTTGCTTTTAGAAATTCCTTTGTTTTTGATGGTGAATAGTATACACTTTTGGCAGTTTTGTTCCGCCCTGGAGACTACCGCTGCTACATGGATCCTTGCACTATTGACCATATGTTTTAGTTTTGGAGAACTGCTACTTCTTTCCAATTTCTCCTGGCCGCTCGCTTGGGCTTTTGTTCCTCTATGCGTTCACAATTGATGGACAGAATGCAGAACAATGTCATACATTCACCCCAGAACAGAGATCTGGGCCTAATCCATCGTTTTTTTGCTCACCATGCCATTCCAGTTTGAACCCAGCCATATGCAAATCAGTCTTGACCCTGTGCCTCATGGGAACAGTCCAGCCCGAACTGCCAAGCCAGGTCCTCCCTGGACTGGAAACAAGCATCCTAGGACCGGTTTCGGGGTTTCACCCGTCTTCAGCCAGGATAGCTTGATTCCAGTGGCATGGAGAGCAAGGGGCCCACGTCTGGGCATACCCTTTCCACTCGGGGTGACAAATGCAAAAACAACAATTGATGGACAGAATGCAGAACAATGTCATACATTCACCCCAGTACAGAGATCTGGGCCTAAATCCATCGTTTTTTGCTCACCATGCCATTCCAGTTTGAACCCAGCCATATGCAAATCAGTCTTGACCCTGTGTGAGTGTGAGTGTTTGATTGGTTCTGATGCTCCGTCCATCACTACCCCCTTTTGTACTGCTTTATTCGCCATAAGTTGGCAGGGTATGCTCAGACGTGAGTCCCTTGCTCACTTTGCCACTGGATTCAAGCAAGCCTGGCTGAAGACGGCTGAAATGCCAGAAACCGGTCCTAGGAAGCTTGTTTCCGGTCCAGGGAAGACATGGCGTGGCAGTTCGGGCTGGACTGTTCCCATGAGGCACAGGGTCAGAATGATTTGCATATGGCCATGTCTGAACTGGGGTGGCAGAGTGGGCTAAAGAACGGTGATGGATCAAACCCAGATCTGTTGACTGGGTGTGAGTGTTTGATTTGTTCTGATGCTCCGTCCATCACCACCCCCTTTTGTACTGCTTTGTTCGCCATAAGTTGGCAGGGTATGCTCAGACGTGAGTCCCTTGCTCACTTTGCCACTGGATTCAAGCAAGCCTGGCTGAAGACGGCTGGAATGCCAGAAACCGGTCCTAGGAAGCTTGTTTCCGGTCCAGGGAAGGCATGGCTTGGCAGTTCGGGCTGGACTGTTCCCATGAGGCACAGGGTCAGAATGATTTGCATATGGCCATGTCTGAACTGGGGTGGCAGAGTGGGCTAAAGAACGGTGATGGATCAAACCCAGATCTGTTGACTGGGTGTGAGTGTTTGATTGGTTCTGATGCTCCGTCCATCACCACCCCCTTTTGTACTCCTCTATGCGCTCACCCCATACGCGTTCACTAGAAGGGAGCTCAACCATTGCTATACTATGATCAGCATTTGAAAAGACATTTGAAATGTTGTTCAGTTTCGCCATTCTTTAATTGTATTTGTTCCGATGGGCATGTTTTTTGTAGGCACGGAGAGAGCAGACGCTGAGACTTGAACCCAGTTTCCCAGTCCCAAAGTCGACAGCTCTATATGTTACGCCACATCCTCCAACTTGAAAAGCACAGTGTACTTTATTAGTGTTTTCACTCCCTGTTCAAAAACCTCAATCAGGGATTCGGAAACGCAAACATCTGAAAAAGATTCGACTCTGGAACAGACTTGTTATTGACGATCTTAACAGTTTCCTGTCACAGAACCCTCCGGTTTTCTTAGAGAACCTGTGTGAGGCAGCTAACACTTTTGGGGCCCGGCTAAGGAGCTCTATAGACCAGGTGCTTCCGGTCAAATCCTCCATTTGCCACAGATCAAGGCACTCTGAACCATTATATTTGGAGCAACTTAGACTGGAAAGACAAAAGTGTCGCCGTTTTGAAAGGGAGAGGAGACTTTCCAATGATACCAAAAACAAGCAGGTCTATAAACAAGCTCTGCCTGATTATAAAAAGTTAGTACATAAGGAGAAAGCTTCTTATTTTACCACAGCCATATCTGCTAAAAACTAATCGAAGGAACCCTTTTCCACGGCGAAAAAGATAGCCAAATGCCCTGAGGTGACCATTTTACCATCAAACCAAACATTCTGTAATTCCCTGGCCATAGCGGGTTCTTACAGAGTGCTGCCCCAGGGAAGTCGCTATATTTAGGGTCTCCTGGTGATGTCACGGTAGAAATGGAAACCTCTCCGTTATCTGCTGATAGTAACAACGGAGGAGGTCATTAAGCTTTTGATGTCCACCAAATCCGGGTCCCCCCTGGATCCCTGTCCACCCAAAATCTTTCATCTCCTGCCAGAGGTTCTTTCCTCACATTTGACTGTTATCTTTAATCAAATGTTTCCTTCCAGGATTTTTCCGGTTAATTGGAAATTGGCGTCGTTCTCCCTCTTTTAAAGAAAGCCAATCTGGATGGAATAGACACTAATAATTATCGACCAATTTCCAGACTCCCCTTGCCCTTAAAGATGGTGGAGAAAGCCATGAATACGGTCATCTCTGATTATAGCATGCCTGTATAGACACTTCCCAGTTTGGTTTTAGAAAGCAACACAGTTCTGAACTGGCGTTGATCTCAGCTTCCGAAATGATTAAGCAGACCGTTGATGCAGAAGGTAAAGCAGAACTTGTGCTCCTTGACCTCTCTGCGGCATTTGATACAGTTAATCATCAGAAACTATTGCAAGTCCTGGAAGGGATTGGTTTTAAAGGAAAAGCGCTTGTGTGGTATCCTGGGTGTCATGGTGATCGTGGTGTCATAGTATTCTTAGGCTGTGGCACCTAGATCTCTATGGCTCTTTATTATGGCATGGGAATGTTCCATGCTGTGTTTCCTAGGCTTTAGAATGTATCTATTTGAAGTGTCATTTCAGCTGGAGAAGCTGTTATGTATTGAGAGCTGGCTGTGGTTTTGGATGGGTCCTAATACTCTTTGGATTAAACCTGCATGTTCCTGTTGAATCTCCTGAGCCAAGTGTCTTTATTTCATCTAAAGGAGATTCCCACATTGGCGTACTCGGCAGCTGGACCAAAGAAGGACCCAACATCCTCAACGCTCTTCCTTTTTTGTACAAGGTACTGTAATCTCCATCTTCAAACTATTAGGGGCTGGGAGCATTGGCCGCGAATTTACATTTACTTGGTCTACTGTAAAAAAAAAAACAAATCGTCGCGGGCTCGTCCCAATCTAGTCAAACTTTGTTAATCAAATCTCCTATAACATCTGCAATTCAAGGAATTTGGTTATTGATTTAATGGAAAGGAGCGTATCTCTTTTTTTTTTTTTTTCAGATCAGAAGTGTGGTGATTTTCCGTATGCCTGGCTGCTGCTTGCTGCCTCTTCGGTGATCGAGTCTGTGTGTGTTCGTTGGCATTGAAGACCCGCTCTCGTTGCGCTTGCTGCTTCATGGGAGCTCTTCACCCGTCGATCTTACAGGCATAATGATGACGTAGGAGAATCCGTCCAAGGGATTCAGCGATCCGTCTACGTCATCTGCGTTTCCAGAATTGAGTTATTTTTCTGTGACCAGTGCTTTCGGCAGATTCGCCACATAAGGATTCACTTAGCTTTCGAAACAACACGTCTGCGTTATTCAGTGTTATCAGCAGATTCGTCACAGAAGGACGTATTGGTACAAGCAGGAAGCGTCACTTCCTTCGTCACTACGCGCAGTGGAGGTTCCCCTTAAATGCGTGTCTCTTGCAGTATCGGCCCAATTTACTGTCACACGGCGCCTTGTGTTCGGTGTTCCGGTGTGCAAGTAACAAGGCTTGAAAGGATTCCGGTGTGCAAGTAACAAAGCTGGAAAGGATTGTATTATATTAAGGTACACTGCGTGCAAGTATTTTCCTACTGACATTAACAAGAAGTAATTTTAGTTCTAAAAATAGTACATCATAACGTCCAACTTCTCATTTGCATAACTTTTACACGACTGCAGTTCTAGAAGATTGAGCGATTAGACATCTTTGCTTATGTAATACTGCCATCTAGTGAACAACAACGTGAACTCATTTTTTCTCCTTCATCTATGTTATAGACTACAGTTTGCTGAACTTTTTCCTCATTTGGTTTTACATTGCTTTACTAAACTTACAGTTTGAGCACCTCTATGACTGAAGCATACTTTTAATATTAATAATTTATTTACTATTTTTTTTTGTTGTCCTCCCATTTGGATTGATTCAATATAGCATTTAGTAATTATGCAGAATGTCACCTCTTCCCCCCTTCTTTTTATCTGAACCTGGTGAGCCTAACATCAAATGGAAGAAATGGAAGAAGGTATTTGAGCGATATGCGAAAGTCTGTGGGGTGAGTCTTAGTGCAGAAAGAAGGACTTCCCTTCTTTTACATTGTCTTGGGTCTGAGGGACAAGATGTTTTTGATCATTTGGCAGATCTTACTGATGCTCAAAGCAGGGGTCTTAATGAATATGAAATCTGTATTAAGAAATTGGATAACCATTACTTACCAAAAGTCAGCACGATACTTGAAAGGTATCAGTTCACTAAAAGACTCCAAAATGAAGGTGAATCTGTAGAGGTGTATGTTACACAACTCAGGAAGCTAGCGTCGTCTTGTAAATTTGACCAACTATTAGATGAGAGAATAAGAGATCAATTTATGTTAGGTTGCAATTTGGAAAAATTTTGTGAAGAACTCTGGTTAAGAGATGAACCATCTCTAGATGAAGTATTACAAGTGGCAAAAAGGATCGAACACTCCTTAAAGTGTGTTGACACTTTAAAGAAGGATGTGCAGGTCTCTGTCCAAACTGTTAAAGAAGGGAACACAAGTAAAAGTGTGTCTAAAGGTGATGATACTGTTAAATCTAAAACTAAACCTTCTGCTCCAAAATGTTTTAGGTGTGACAAATTAGGGTATTATGCTAACGACAAGAAATGTCCTGCTTTGAAGGCGATTTGTGCCAAATGTAAGCGTAAAGGTCATCTCTCAGTGGTTTGTAGAACAATAAATTCAACCAGCAATGTTAAATCTATAGAAACTGAGTTTCAAGAAGAGGATTTTGGCTGTGGACAAATAGCAGTACAGGTTGAATCTGAAGTACAAGAATTTGTTTCCAGTGAGCGGAAATCTTGTCCTTTGGATATAATACAAGTAGAGGGTGAGTCAACTAAAGTACTTTTTGACTCAGGGGCCAAGATTACCATGATCTCTAAAGCTTTTTATCAGACAAAACTTGCAGGGAAAGTCCCTCTACTCAAAGCGGACATACGTCCGTTGGCATACGGAGGTGAAACCATACCACTGTTGGGATATTTTGTGGGTTTAATTGAATACTGTGGACGTTATGTATCGGGAAAGGTATATGTCTCTAGAAAGGGTGACAGTATCATCAGCTGGTTTCACCAGGCTGATTTAGGTGTCATGTTAGACCCTGGGAGTCCCTCACCCATCATTCTTAAACAGAATATTCAGAATGGTCACTTAAATCCTGATGGTGATATTATAGATGATGTTAAAAGAAAATGTCCAAAGGTGTTCAGAAAGGAATTTGGATGTCTTAAAGGTTTTTAATTGAACATCCCTCTACGCCCTAACTCACAACCTACTATGTGTAAAGTTAGCAGTGTACCTTTAGCAGTGAGAGAGGAGATGAAGAAAGAATTAGAGAAACTGAGAGATGGTGGAATAATTGAAGAGATCACCAACACTGAATGGCTTGCTCCGGTTGTCGCTGCACGCAAGGCGAATGGGTCTCTACGCTTGTGTGTGGCCTTGAGACAACTAAATAAGTGGGTGATTGTGGACAAATATCCACTACCTAACATCTCCGAGTTGCTTACATTACTGGGTGGTGCCAACGTTTTCAGCACAATTGATTTAGCTTCTGCATACCACCAAATTCAGCTAGAGACGTCTTCGAGGGACCGGACTTCTTTTATCACACCTTTCGGAACTTTTGGATTTGTTAGGATGCCGTTTGGCCTAGTGTCGGCGGCATCTGTATTTCAACGTGCTATGGAGAAAGTTCTTGAAGGGTGTGATGGGGTCTGTGTCTATCAGGATGATATTTTGGTATTTGCCAAGGATCACAAGGAGCATAGGAAATTGCTATATGATGTTTTAAACAAACTTGAAAATGCAAATCTAACTATAAAACTAGAGAAGTGTCACTTTGCAACCTCTTCCATCCATTATTTAGGGCACACGATTTCAGGAGCAGGTATTTCTCCAAAACCTGATTTAGTTGACACAATTTCTCATATGCCACCTCCATCTTCCAGGGAAGAACTTATGAAGTTTTTTGGGATGGCAGAATATTATAACAAATTTGTGGAGGGTTTTGCAGAACATTGCTCAAGCATGAGAGCACTTTTGAAGAAAGGTGTGGAATTCAAATGGTTTGAGGATTGTGATAAAGAATTTGTTTCTCTTAAGAAGAAACTCAATGAAGCGCCTAACCTTAAAGGTTTTGATCCTTCTAGAACATCTGTGGTAACTACACATGCAAGTGTTAAGGGTTTGGGAGCAGTGCTGCAACAAGAGGATGAAAATGGATTGGAAACCATTACTTTTGTTTCTAGAGGTCTGAAGGATACAGAATCACGGTATTCTGTAATTGAGCGTGAAGCTCTTGCTGTGTTCTGGGCTATCAAAACGCTTAAAAATTTTTTGTTGGGAACCAAATTCTTTGTTAAGTCAGATCACAAACCTCTATGTGAGATATTTTCAAAGAAAGGGATTGACCAAGTTTCTGGAAGAATTAGTAAGTGGGTCATAGCTCTTCAAGAGTATGATTTTTAGGTAAAATATATCCCTGGTATTGAAAACACAGTAGCGGATGCCCTTTCTAGGCTTGTAGAGGGTACTGATGATGAAGAGGATCCAGATGATTGGGTAGAGAGTGACTCGCATGTATGTTTTGTGAATGCTGGTATAATTGATGAGAATGATTGGCGCATTAAGTTATCTCTAGATCCGGTATTGTCTGAAGTGATGAATCTAATTCAAAATGGATGGAGCAAGAAAAATGTTGGGTCAAATGAAGCCTCAAAGTTTTGGGGTGTGAGAGATGAGTTGGGAGTGAGCAAAGGCATGCTCCTACGTGGAACTCGGTTGATACCCCCTTTGGAGATCAGGAAAGCCTTGGTGGATATGGCTCATGAATTGCACTCTGGTATGTCCAGGACCAAAGAAAGACTTTGTGCCTCATATTGGTGGCCTGGAATGGACTTACAAGTTGAAAGGGTTATCAGAGATTGCATGGTGTGTGCCACAAGTGAAAAATCAAAAGTTGTCAGAGTTCAACCTATGATTATCAGAGAATGTGCTCCTTGGAGAAAGGTAGCTCTGGATATTGTAGGTCCTATTCATTCGAATGGGCAACAAACTTACATTTTGGTGCTTTTGGATTTGTATTCGAGGTGGCCTGAGATACAGTTTACATCTGGCATAGAGACAAATCATGTAATTAAATTTCTTGAAATTGTCATGGCTAGAGAGGGATACCCAGAATCCATTTTGACGGATAATGGAGTACAGTTGGTTTCAAAGGAAATGGAGAGCTTTTTCAAGTTAAGAGGTATAAAACATAAGAAATGTTCTCTTTACCATCCTGAAACCAATGGAATGGTCGAGAGATTCAATAGGGTAATCAAAGAGACAATCTCTTTAGCAAAGAGTTCAGGGAAAAATTGGAAAGAACAACTTTTGAAAAAAATTGAAGACTACAGGGTGACTCCACATAGTTCAACGGGTCAGTCTCCCTTTGTTCTTTTTAACGAGAGGGCTCCTTGTACTCGTGTAGAACCTTCATGGGTTAGACGTTTGGAGGACTATGTTTGTAGCTCTTCATCTATTAAGAACATGGAAGGGTGGAGGAAAAGAGAAGTGCACAAATGCCTAGATAGGAAAGTCAATTTTGATGCAAGAAAGTCTACTAAACATACCGAAGTAAAGGTTGGAGACAAAGTAGTTATCAGACTTCCAGGTTCAAAAGTGAATTTCTCTAAGCCTATGCATGTTGTTAAAGTATTTAATAATGCTGTAAGAACTAATGATCATAAGATTTGGAATTTAGGAAGAATCTCTTTGTGTTCTGATCTTCATGTGGAGGAGGACGATACATCAAGAGATAGTAGAGTCTTGTTTGATTCATCACGGAAATCCTCAAGGGTTGTCAGGAAGCCAGAATATCTAAAAGACTATATTTCTTGATCTTGTGTTTTCTTGTATTGCAAATGTTACTTTCTCTTACTGACATGTTCGATTACTCTTGTTTTAATTTCTTTCATTTATTGTTAACGGGGGGAGGTGTGTGGTATCCTGGGTGTCATGGTGATCGTGGTGTCATAGTGTTCTTAGGCTGTGGCACCTAGATCTCTACTGCTCTTTGTTATGACATGGGAATGTCCCATGCTGTGTTTCCTAGGTTTTAGAATGTATCTATTTGAAGTGTCAACTGGAGAAGCTGTTATGTAGTGAGAGCTGGCTGTGGTTTTGGATGGGTCCTAATACTCTTTGGATTAAACCTGCATGTTCCTGTTGAATCTCCTGAGCCAAGTGTCTTTATTTAATCTAAAGGAGATTCCCACAGCTTGCTCTACTAAAATCATTCTTGTCAGGTCGGGAACAGTTTGTGGCTCTTGGTGAGTACAAGTCACTGAAATTCACACTGGCGTGTGAAGTACCACAGGGCTCGTCATTGAGCCCTACCCTTTTTAATATCTATGTTGACCACCTGGCAAGGCTAATTAGATCCTTGGGTTTCTCTGCTATTTCGCATGCAGATGATACCTAGATTGTGGTTTCAGTGACAGGCTCTCCAGACGAAACGGCGGCACAGTTCCACACCTGTCTTCGCCAGGTAGGGGACTGGATGTCCGCAACTGTTTGAAGCTGAATGCTAGTAAGACTGAAGTCTTACTTTCTGCAACTATACCAACTTCTGGGCCCCCGCTCTGTGGCCCTCAGAGTTTGGTTCGCTCCCCAACCCAAAAAATAAGGATAAAAACTTGGGTGTTACGTTTGACTCTATGCTCTCCTTTGAAGGACATGTTAATCAGGTCACTTCCGCCTCCTTCTATACTTTAAAAATACTGAGAAGGATTCTCCCATTCATTCCAGCTGACTTGAGGAAATTAGTTGTTTCGGCACTTGTTTTATCCAGAGCCGACTATTGTAACGGGCTCTTTATGGACCTCCACAAAAATTGCCTCAATAAGTTGTAGATTGTGCAAACTGCTGCAGCGAGCCTCTTGAACAATATCCCAAAACATAATTCGGCCTCTATGGCGCTCAAAAAACTTCACTGGTTGCCAGTGAACAGGCGGATAGAGTTTAAGGCTCTCTGCATTGCGTTCCAAGCCACTCACGATATTGGACCAGCATTTAAAAAAAAAAAAAGAATTTGCAGCCGTGTGTTCCTGCCCGCCAGCTCCGCTCGGCGCATTTTCATAACCTGGTAGTTTACAGGTTTAAAAAGTGCGCCAGGGTGGGAAGGAGTTTTCTGGTCTGTACGACCAGACTCCAGTACACACTTCCGGTGCGGCTTAAGGAAGAAACTCACCTGCTGCCATTTAGGAAGGAATTAAAGACGTGGCTTTTTAATCTTTAAGGCGGTCTCTATTGGTCTTGCCTGTTTTGTGCTGAGCTAGCGCCTTGATACCTTTGGGTGAATGTTTTGCGCTTTATAAGTCTCCATTTCATTTCATTGGCTTTCATTTGGTTTGCAGGCAGACACTAAATCTAATTCTGCTCATATGCATATAATTATACTTTAGATTGTCATAATAGGTGGCATTGCACAGAAAACTGGCATTCTACGGCATCATTCCAACTTGCTGTTCTGTAATATGGAGGACCTTTATTTACTGTCTTGCTAAAAAAACAATTTCCAAAGGGTAAACTATTCACCTGTGACCCTCGCAAGCCCAATGTGCAGCGCCAGAGCCCAAATTCTAGCCCTCGTTTTCCGCAGCCCACTCCTTTACTGTCAGCCCCCATGATGGATGGAGGGCAGTAAAACTCAGCAAGAAAAAAAGCTGTATCCTCTATTTCTGCCCATTTGCTTAACGCACTTTTGGAATCTCATTTTTCAGAATAACTTTTCAAGCCCTATTCTGTTTTGCAGAAGGATGGCTGCCCCCCTCTCGTTGCAGTGCTCTTGAATGCTTCGGTTGTCCACCTTAAAACTTTCTTCGCACTGCTGCCCATTTCACTATTGTTCAGCAGTGTGTTTTCAACAATTCTGCTATACAACTGGTAAGCTGCATATGGATATATAACTACCAACTGCGAAGCCAGGAGATGTACTTTGGTTTCACCACGAGAAGAAAGTCTGCAATACATAAATTCACATGTTCTCAGATAGGAAAGCTAGAGATGGATGAGACCTGACATAATTTCAACAGGCTAAGTGGGTAAGACGTTACATCCTCTGGTGGGAGTATATCAATTGGTGTATTTATGAAAGCAATCGCCTTCCTTCTGAAAGAAATGGCTACAACATTAAGAGAATAAAAGCCTCCGACTTGGAAATATAACAATCTTTGAACTTCTTTTTTTTTTTGTAAATCTTTTTATTATTTTCAGACAACAAAAAAACACAAAACAGGTCACACAAGACAGGTCTCTTTCATGCAGTGCATCTAGGGTGGAGCAGCACCGGGAACTTATGAGGACAGTCAAAAGACCAGGCTAACAGCCCGAACCGGCCTGCAGCCTATATGGCGTCAACACTTTCGAGGCCGGATAGGCGGGCCCGCGGTGGCTCAACTATATCCCCCCGGTATGCGTTCCAGAGCGACCACACCTCCTCCCATTTCCTGGGACACCCTCGTGCCGTGTATACCGTCTTTTCCTGTAGCATACACCAGTCCATATCGTTCTGCCAGTCCCTCAATTTCGGCAGGGTCGATGCCCCCCAGAGGCGGGCTATATTCCTTTTGGCAACCATTTGTCCCAGTGTGACCCATAGTCTCCCCCGTTGGAACAAGTCCGTGGGTTCCCAAATGTTCAGCAAGCATCTCTTAGCCTCCGTGCGTATCTCAGTTTCCCACACCTCCCCCATACAGGACACCACTCGCCTCCAGTACCGCTGTACCCCCGGGCACTCCCATAGAATATGAAAAAAGGAATCTCTCTCTCCACACCCCCGACGGCACAGTCCCTCCCCTCCCCTACCCATCACCTGGAGCCTGGTGCAGGAGACATATACCCTGTGCAAAATTTTTAACTGCACCAGTCGGAGTCTAGCTGATATCGCTACCTCCCTAGGAGACCCCAGCGCGGTAATCCACTCCTCATCATCAATCTCCAGCCCGTCTGCCACCCATTTCGCTTTCAGGGAGTCTAGGGGGTCGGGGGGGTTATTAATCAGTTTTTTGTATGTGAGGGAAATGGCATGCTCCGGCATGTGGCCGTCCAACAGCCTGTCCTCAAGCGGGGAGGCCTGCGGAGGGCGGGTCCCCGGAGGGATGTTAGCTCGAAGGGAGTGACGGACCTGGAGGTACCGGAAATATTCTGTTCGCGCCATGTCGTAGGTGTCCTGGAGGTAGTCAAATGGTCTGACCCCCTCCGGCCCCCAAAGGTCCCCCACCCGGGAGATCCCAATGAGGTCCCAGTTTCGGAACCCCTTCGTGTGCCTCAGGCTGCCCAATCTCTCTGACGCCCACAGGGGGGTGGCCAGTGTAAGTGTGTTAGCCCACCCCAGCGCCCGGTGCGCGGTGTGCCATATTTGAACTGAGTGTTTCGTTGGCCCCGTGAGGTGGAACTTGCCCGGTCTAGAGTATAACGCAACGTCGTAGTTCCCCCCTGGGAGCAACCACCTGTCCATCCCGTACCCCGGGTCGTTGCCGTCGCAGTATGTCCCCTGGTTTATTGCCGACAGGTGGGCGGCCCAGTAGTACTTGCGGATATCCGGGAGAGCGATCCCCCCATCATACCACCCCAGGGTGAGCTTCCGCAGCGCTATTCTGGGCGCTCCCAACCATAGGAGGGCCCTCTGTGCCGCCTCCACCGCCGCAAAGTACGAGGCAGGCACCAAGTCCGGATGGTTTTGGAGCGCATACAGAAACCTAGGGAGGGCCATCATTTTGAAGAGGGCCGCGCGGCCCAGCAGCAACAGCGGCAGCCGTTGCCACGAAGCTGAGTCACGCTGGAACCGTTGCAGCGGCGGCATGAGATTCCTTTCAAACCGGAGGGCTTTATCCAGTGTGACAAACACTCCGAGGTATCTAAAGCCTTCATCCGCGATTGCTAGTGGACAGGTGTACGGCAGTCTGGGGGGGTCGCCGTGCAGAACATAAAGGACGGATTTCGCCCAATTGATATCTTTGAACTTCTTAAACACACAGAATGCAATAAAAAAAAACTATAAGTAATGCAGAATTAATACTCAAGGATTCATTGGGAAACTCAAAACTGTAAATGTTTTGCGATCAACGATTCTGGAATGAAACTTCAATGGCAAGAGTTCAATTTGAAATGTAGTAGCAGAACTCTAGCCTTCGGCTGGATTTAGCACTATGTAAATGAATAAAATGGCCACTAGGGTCTTTGCAGCCAATCTGAAGAAAGAAATTAGCGACGACTGTGTTGCATCCAAACTAAAAGAATAGTCACTTGGTAGAACATGGGAAAATGTCCGCGGTATAAAATGCCGCAAACAATACAAAGACCTTTAGATCCCAGTAGACACCCAATGGGGTACCTGGGAAGCAGTAGTCTCATATTCAAGGGGCCAACTGAGAACAAGGAGACCATAGTCCTAACCTCAGATTTTCAATTTGAGCAAACACGTGCAACACTAGGAAATTCGCTGTATGTCCCTCAAGCATCAGTTACCTTATCTGTCAAAATTGGAAGTGCTTGCTAACTGGCTAAACACCAGTATTCTACACTACACAAGACAAGCCTCAGAAAAGCAAATTTGTCTTGCATTTTTAGGAAAATGTTTTGGTAGTAGTTGGGTCACTTTCTGTGTGGTGCTCCCAGCTGCCCTGGTGTGAAAATCCCATAATCATGTAAAATCTAGGGCTACAATAATACAGGCAGTGGTGTCCTTAAAGGAAAATGTTTTCTAAAGAAGTCAGAAGATGAAATTTGTGTTGGAAAGGTATATACAGCAAAGTACTGCATTGTAAATACCTTTGGCAAAGTTCTAGTATTTTGACTGCAGCTTTAAGAAAAAACAAGTACGCACTTTGCTTTTTGATTAAAAAAAAACATAAATCCAACAACATATTATGACAGCAAAGCAAAACATATGGATGATTAGGAGTGATTAATGAATAGCACTGTAACTTTATATCATGCTGATGCATACAAACAGCAAGCACTTCCAGAATTTAGAAAATCTATAAAATGCAATTAAAATGTAATCAAGTCGCCAAATAAATTACATCAAACACGCAGTAGCTCTCAAATAAAAGTTAGACATCCTGCATTTACAGTCTAACACAAGGGCTACTTGACACCATCATCTAAACCTAATACGATCACACATAGTACAATGTGACCGTCATCAAAATGCCATGGCAGCAGTATGACATTCTGAACGCCAAACACCCAGAATGCATTATTTGAGGGTCAAGGACATCCTATTTTTGTTTTTATTTTGTCCACCAAAGAAGTAGGCCCACACTCCTGCAGCACACATCCTTTGACTACCAGTTTACAATACATCAGTATGACTCTGTGAAAGAAGATTTTCTGGTCGCATCCATTTTCATTAAGGAACCACTACCTACCGAATTGCTTTACACTATTATAGGACAGCTTCAAATTCAGTAAATCCTTAAAGACCCACCTTTTAACTATGGTATTCTGATAATACAATTTTCCCAGCGACTACCTATACTAACTGTATCTTAGTCTGCCGGACAGATACCCAAGACCAATCATCCCCAACCTCTGGGCTCTGGACGACTATGTAATCAAGCATCAACACTCCTTTGATCCTTTAGTGGATCTATTATCAGAGGAGGATGTAAGTTCTTTTGTGTATTTTGCGCTATTCCCAGGTCGAAAACAGCTCCCATACTTTGTGCACTGTGAAGCTTCTGCGTGCCGTTTAGTGGTGCAATATAAAAACTCTAAATAAAATAAAAGACTGTATGACACCAAGTCAAAATCTGTAAACATTTGTAGAGTTGTTCAAGCATATATATGATTCACTACTGCAAAAGCATACTGTGAGCTCTAAGATCAACTTGTATTCCTGACAGTTGATCCAGTATATTAACTGTGCACGTTTGCAAAACGTGACAATTTGTGGCTATGTATAATGCTCCTGGGTTAAATGCAAATACATGCAGGAGGAGGAACTCAAGACTAGTGATTGCATCCAAAATAAAAAGTACACCCCAAAAAATTACAATTTGAAAAGAAAGGTTTTGCTACTCTATTGCACAACTTCAGTACAATTTCTCTGCACCATCATTAAGTAAATAGTTTTTTAATGAAAGAGAGTAATAATGGGGAATCAGTGTAAAACCGTTATAGGTAATATGAAAATAAAAGAGGAAGCCAACTCTAAAAGAAAGCTTAAAACAAGCATTTACAATGCAATAGGTCTCGCATTTGCAAGACTTAGAACAATTGGTTTTGTAAATATAAAAGAGGGCGCCGTGTTCAAATATAAACCCCATGCAAACTCTTCACAGTGAATGCAGGAGAAATCCAACAGCCCTGGGTCAGCAAACAAGATTTTGCTAACCTTCCTCCCTTGCTTTTGCTCAGTAAATGCAGACAAGTGGAACACCAAAAAGCAGCCGTTCAGATAACCTGCACCGTGTCTGCTGGAAGCCACTGTCTCCATGGCCTGTCCATGCGATTGTGTCTGCTAGAACATGTACTTGCCTTAGTTTGAGTCTCTCAGTGGGCCTGCTGCTTCAAATTAAAATCCCTTTAAGATTCCTAAATCATGAGGGCACCCGTTGTTCATCAGCAGGTTTTTATTTACAAAGTCAGTGAATTCTGGGAATGTTAGTGTTCTTTCAGCTCACTTACAACAAGTATACTTTCACACCTGAAAAAAACGGTTTGACCAAGTCATGAAGTGGAACAGGTGTGCTCTTGTGACATGGAGTCATGTGGCAACCTCGCTTGATATTCCTCTCTCTGAACACTCCTGCACTGTATTTACTTTAAGATTTTCACTGCTAGGCCCCCCCCTCCCCCCCCCAGTGCTAAGCCCTTTTTTTGGCAATTTGGGGTAGTTCGCACATAGGCCCCTGTACCTTTTTGACAACATAAGGTATCCACGCCAAATTTTTGTCCTTTTCTTCCAACATCATGGGGATTCTAAAGGTACCCAGGGTTTGTGGATTCCCCTAGAGGGGACCCAAGAATTAGCTAAAATACAGCAACATTTAGTTTTGTTTGGGAAAAATGGGAAAAAAGTGCTGAAAATGAAAGCATCTTTTTAGGTCGAGCCTTAGCGCAGAGTGCATGCGCTGCCCTAAGGATATGGCCTCTTGCAGCTGAACTCCACATTTCACAAGCTTGTGCTTGTGTGGATTTTTCAGCATTAATTTAATTGGCGTTTGCGTGCGTCTTTAGCATGCAATTGGGTAAAGGCGGGTGCATGTCCCGCCTTTCCCAGCCAATGTAACTGCCCACGGCCTAAGGCTTGCTGTTACGCGCACGGGCACCATCTATTTTAAATTATCATGCCCAGACGCGGGCGCGATAATTGAAAACAGATTGCCTGGTGCTCGCTCTCGCACGCACCACTCGTGGGCTTATTCTTGCCTGTCTTCCCTCCCATATTGTGCCTTTCACCTACTCCTCCCCGTTTACCAGTTGTGCCTTTTTGCACCACTCGTGGGCTTGTTTTTCAAAAGTAACCAGGCTGTGCCTGTTAAACTAATGCTGAAGGAGTGGGTCAGTCCGTTGTCTCCTCACAGCCCTTAAGCACCACAGAAGGGAAGGCAATGAGAGGTTAGCCATCATAATGATGCACAATGATTTCAGAAGTCGTAACAATGAAGAGCATATTTCAGTCAGCAATTCTGCATGTATGGCTTTTGCCATACTGCTTTTTTTACGTGCAGTACATACAAACTGGTGTATTTAACCCAAGCGAAAGAATATGGAGTTTATTTCATTCTATGAGCCAGAATCAAAGAAATTGGAATTGAATACGGACCCCAGTCTTCTTTTGTAAATGGTTACAGAACGGAGCTTTGGAGAAAATAATTGTTTTCCCAGGTTAGTAAAGCTGTGCTGCTTTAATATGGTATTTTACCTTTTCATTGAAGTAATAAACGAGTGATAGTGCTGTCATTAGTACACTTGTAACAAATAACAGATGTTATTTGGCCACATTTACTTTCACTGGCAAGGCATAAACTTCTATATTGGCAAGTCTAGTAAATACAAATAAAACTGGTCAGGGCCATGTTTTTAGGGGTGGTCTGCTCTTCAAACAGATCTCAGAATAAACGTCACTCCACTGTATGGACAAACACAATGTTGTATGGGCAAACACTGCTCCGTCGTGGTGGAAATGAAAGTATTGGGAAGCTTTGCGAACAGCGGTCTGGAAGGGTGCACTTTTGTGTCTCTTCTATGCACTTAATTATTGCATTAGGAATCGATGTACTCAAGTAGTGAAGTTCGTCAGCAAGGCGTTCAACACCATATTGGTGCAACTTTGATTATGGTACGTAAGTATGATAAGGTGTTTCACTGAATATACAATGGAAGCCATAATTTTCAAAAGTACGATAAAACTGGGAGGTCAGTGTGAGGTATGTTCTTAATCGTCCCGTTTCATTTGTAACACATCTGTCTTTGATGGGGAAATATTCCAGAAGCATTCACCTTTTTCTGTTATGATAATGCCTGTAATAGTTGTTTGGGGAGGAGTTGGGACACCTTGAAGATCCTCGATTTGCATACATACATCAGTACTCCTTACTGCCGACCAGCAGATCTAGTCTCCAGCGGCGGCCTGGCTTGGATCTACCTGCTGCTCTTTTGCCCGGCCTCCTTATAAAGTACCTTTTTTATTTCTTTCTCCGTACTTGCTGGGTGGCAGCCAGCGTGGAGTATTAAAACGTATCTCCAGCCAGATCGAGACGCTTTCCGCTTTTAGGACCCAGCTGAGAGAACGCTGAGTCTGAAAAGTAGCGACTCTGTTTTATATCCAGTTGTACATTCTTGAGCCTAAGTGCGAAGATACTCACAGTGTAATGTTTACTGGTGGAGAGTCACAAGGCCTTACAGTGGTGGAGGCGTGCTTGTATAAAGGCGATGCAAGTATAGCACCATATGTGCCATTACCTCAGTCTCTAGACTGCATTAATTTGAGATCATGTCCATCCCACTACAGTAATGTCAGGTATACTGGACAAGGCATTCCAGTTCCCCTCTACGGTTTTGCTGCGTTGTCTTAGGCACGTCATATAATCTCCCTCTTTCGTTTTTATGAAGTTGAGGGCATTAGTTTTCTCTGCCGTGAAGTAATGCTACACAGTAAATGCTGTCCTCCTATGCCAAAAGTCAGTTGTTGCAACGTTGTACCTTAAACAGCAAGGGTGTTGAATACACATCTTGAAGTGCGCTCTAGGCAGCAGAGTAGTCTTTCTCATGTGTTGCATGTGACCATATCAATGGCATCAGAAAATGCTGTAAAGTGCGTTTAGGACCAGTGGCCTGGAGGGAGTCCCCCAAATTCTTGTGCATATATACGGTGCGAAATAAGCATTTGTGAGCGTCCACTCTGTGGTCCAGCATGCTGTCCGCATTAAAGAACTACGTTTACACAGGCAGTCCACGCACTAAAATTAAATGCATCTATTTACATGAAATTTTGACTTTATTAACCGTAGTGCAGTTCATCGAATACATGATAAATATACTCCACATAAAGCAGAAGTAAACAAGCATTGGCATAGCCAAAAGTTCTCGCCTTTGGGACCTTATAAGTGTTAAGCCATGCATCAGTTGATGTTGTTGCACCAAGGATATTCTGCTGCATAACTAAATACTTATAAGGTCCCAAAAGCGAGACTTATTGGCTATGCCAATGCTTGTTTTCCCTGCAAATGATATCAACAAAGGGTTTGTGGGGCTGAAATCACAATTTTCGGAGCTTTCAGGGACCGACAGACTTTTGTCAGAAAACCAACATTTTTACACAGTTTTGGCATTTTACTGGAACACAGCCTATTTTCATTATTTTTTGTGCTTTCAACATTCTTCCAGTTAATATGGGTATGAAAGCAATAATGGATCCTGGAAAACTATACATTTTAGAAAAGTAGACAAAATTCTGAATTCAGCAAGGGGTCATTTGTGAAGATCCTTCAAGGTTTCTTTATAGAAACTAACAGTTGAAAATAGGAAAAATTGAAAATGAGTTGGAAAAAAACAGCCATTTGTGCCAACGTTTTCACCTGTAACTTCTTCTAATTGTGACGGATGTTTGAAAGCAATATACCGTTACATCCGCTTGACCTTTCTGGTTGTGGGGATATATAAGACTTGTAGGTTAACCAAGAACATGACGAACCCAGAGCCAATAACTGAGCACCGTCTTGCAATGGTTTTTTATTATGTACCGGGTATATAGCAATGAATTTGCGAAAATATATATAGTAAAAAAATCGAGATGAAAGACACCTATGTATTTTTGAAATTGGAACAAAATATAGAGTTTAGAAACAGTAGCTATTTGCACATTTCCGAAAACGTTGGCCGATCCACGCATCCATACCTCACTGGACTCCCCCGGGTGTCTAGTTTTCAGAAATGTGTGGGTTTAGTAGTTTCCCAAGATGGCCACAGAGCCCTGGGCCTAAAACCCAGGTGACCCCCCTTGCAAAACCAGGTTGTTTTGTGATACGTCATTTTGATGTCTCCGCTATACATTTTGGGCCCTTGCGTGTCGCGGGTACTTGACCCACCCACAAGAGTGAGGTACCATTTTTATCAGGAGACCTGGGGGAACGCTGGGTGGTAGGAAATTTGTGGCTCCATGCAGATTCCAGTACTTTCCCACACAGAAATTTGAGAAAAATTAGATTTTTTCATCAAAATTTGAGGTTTGCAGGGGATTCTGGGTAGGAAAACGTTGGGAGGTCCACGCAATTCATACCTCGCAGGACTCCCCCAGGTGTCTAGTTTTCAGAAATATGTGGGTTTGGCAAGTTTCCCAAGATGGCCGCCGAGCCCGAGGCCAAAAACCCAGGTGACCCCCCTTGCAAAACCAGGTTGTTTTGTGAAAGGTAATTTTGATGTCTCCTCAATATGTTTTGGCGTTCGCCTGTCGCGGGTACTTGACCCTCCCACGCGAGTGAGGTACCGTTTTTCTCGGAAGACTTTGGGGAATGCGGGGTGTGTGGAATTTTGTGATCCACGCAGATTCCAGAACTTTACACCACAGAAATGTGATGAAAATTTGTTTTTTGGACAAAGTTTGAGGTTTGCAAGGGATTCTGGGTAACAGAACCTTGTGAGAGTCAGACAAATCACCTCATCCTGGATTCCCCTGGGTGTCTATTTTAAAAAAATGTATAGGTTTGCTAGGTTTCCCTTGGTGCTGGCAGAGCTACGGTTCAAAATCTACAGCTAGGCACTTTGCAAAAAAAGGGTCAATTTTCACTGTGAAAATGTGGTGTAGCCACGTTGTGTTTAGGGCTGTTTCCTGTCGCGGCCACTAGGCCTACCCACCCAAGTGAGGTACCAATTTTCTCGGAAGACTTTGAGAAATGCGAGGGGGTTGGAATTTTGTGGATCCACGCAGATTCCAGAACTTTCCACCACAGAAATGTGAGGAAAATGTGGTTTTTTTGGACAAAGTTTGAGGTTTGCAAGGGATTCTGGCTAACAGAACTTGGTGGGAGCCAGACAAGTCACCCCATCCTGGTTTCCCCTGGGTGTCTAGTTTTCAAAAATGTACGGGTTTGCTAGGTTTCCCTATGTGATGGCTGCGCTAGGGCCCAAAATCCACAGGTAGGCACTCTGCTATAAACAAGTCCGTGCCTAGTGGGCTTTCTGCCACCCTGGGGGGGAATCAGAGGGGATGGGGGACTGGGTTTTCCCCATATATGCCCCCAAGGGGGGCAGAAAGACTGAGGCTATTTGTTGGGGGGTGGGAGCATTGGTATGCCCATTCTGGGCAGCCCCCACTTCTATGGATAAAAATAAGCCAGCGTAATTGCTGGCGCCTAGTGGGCTGACGCCCCCTGGTCGGGCAGATCGGGCCTACTGCCTCTATCTATCTCCTGGGGGGCCAGAAAGACTGTGGCATTTTTTGGGGTTGTCGGGGGCATTGGCATGCCCATTCTGGGCAGCCCACACCACGAAATCAAAAAAAATATATTCCCTGATGCCAATGGGCTTTCTGCCCCCCCCCCCGGAGGTAAATATGGGGCCTTTGCCCCATCTGTCTCCCGGGGGCAGAAAGACTGTCATTTTTTTTGGGGGGGTGGCAGATTGGCATGCCCATTCTGGGCAGCCCTCACCCCGAACTTTGACGGAATTAAATCTCTAGTGCTTAAATCCCGGGGGTAGATAAGGGGCTATTGCCCCATATGCCTCCCGGGGGGGCGGGGGGGGGGGGGAGGGACACTGTGGCAATTTTTTTTGGGGGTGGGGGCAATGGCATGCCCATTCAGGGCAGCTCCCACCCCGACGTATTTTTATTTAAAAAAATCCCTGGTGCCTGGTGGGCTTTCAGCCCGCCCCCCCCAGCGGGCAGATAGGGGCTACTGTGGCATTTTTCGGGGGTGTTGGGGGCATTGGCATGCCCATTCTGGGCATCCCACAACCCTAAATAAAAAAAGAAATTATTCCCTGATGCCTATTGGGCTTTCTGCCCCCCCCCCTCCCCGGGAGGCAGATAAGGGGCTTTTGAGGTGGGGACAATGGCATATCCATTGTGGGCAGCCCCCACCCGAAGTATTTAAAAAAAAAATCCCTGGTGGGCTTTCTGTCCCCCCTCCCCCAAGCGGGCAGATGTGGAAAAGGTGTGGCGCAGGGGCCAGAGTGCCTGACTCCGGACCACAGGGTTCAGTTTGATCCCTGGCTCCGGCGACAGGTTAGCCCAGCACCATGTGACTCTGGGCAATAGCTTGCTTAATCTTCCCGACGGGCCCCCACGCCGGGACACCTCTCCGGAGGTAGCTGTGCGCTTTATAAATGCTGGCATTTACATTTACAGATCAGGTTCTACTGCAGCCCTTCCCCCGAACTTTGTCGGAATTAAATCCTTGGTGCTTAAATCCCGGGGGGCAGATAAGGGGCTATTAACCCAAATGCCTGGTGCTTTGTGGGCTTTCGGACCCCCCCCCCCCAGATAAGGGGTTACTGCCCCCATCTGCCTCCTGGGGGGGCAGAGAGACTGTGGCATTTTTTTTGGGGGGGGGGGACCATTGGCATGCCCATTCCCCACCCCGAACTTTGGAAGAAAATAAATTCCTGGTGCCTAGAGGGTATTCTGCCACCCCCAGGACACGGTTAAGGGGCTATTGCCCCATCTGCCTCCTGGGGGGCCAGAAGGACTTTAGCATTTTTTTTGGGTGGGGGCATTGGCATGACCATTCTGGGCAGCCCACGCCCTTACGTATATATAAAATAATCCCTGGGGCCTAGAGGGCTTTCTACCCCCTGGAGCAGATCAGGGGCTATTGCCCCCATCTGCCTCCTGGTGGCGGCAGAAAGTCTTATGCCTTCTTTGGGAGAGTAGGGTGGGGTCTGTCATGCCTATTCTGGGCAGCCCCCACCCCTGGCATATAAAAACAAATACCTGGGGTCTCGGGGGGCAGATTGGGGGCTACTGCCTTCATCTTCTCCACAGGGCGGCCAGAAAGGCTGTTTTGCATAATTTTATAGGGGGGAGCGCACTCCCGCAAGCTGTATGCCGCCACAAGCACGAGTATGTGCTTTGAAAAAGAGCTGCACGACGGCTAAAGGTCTCCTATGCAGAGCATGCGCGGTGCGCAGGTGAGACCGAACAATTGGGCATGTACTTCAAAACAAGTCTCACGTGCTACTTAAAGCAAGCTTTTCCTAACACACAACGCCCAACCTAATATGAGAAGTGCAGCTTTGTAAAGAATAACTTGTTGACAAATGATTGGATCATAGAGATCCGAAAGTTAACAGACAGACAGCTTTAGGATGCGCTCAGACACCATCTTGCGGATAGCTGCCTGATGTGCTTAGACACCAACCTTCGCAAGGTCTCCCACCAGTTAGACTTTGGTAGCTCGACCCCTGCTGAATATGAACTCAACGGAAATGTGGAAATCATTTGCCAACATTGCAAACTGAGTACCTGGAAACTGGTGGCCAAGTGGCTCCCAACACCAACAAAGGACTAGATCTGAAGAAAAGAGGCTGACAGCACACGACAACTAACTATAAGGGAATTTGCTCTTTTACTCTTGGCTGGGCAATGGACAAGTGGGGTAGAGAGGGTGCGAGGGAGGGAACAGCCTCACCTTTTTATTTGTCATCACAAATCTAACTTATCTGATTTGACCCAAATAATGAAATTGCAACACTCTAAAGTAAAGCACCCAAACAAGGAACATGTCCTGCTTGGGGGAGAGGGACACAGACACACAACCCCCATCCCTTTAGTGCCTAGTGGCTTTTTGGTTCTCTCATGGCTACTGCTTCCTGTAGCTGCAATAGTGTCCAATCTCTCCCTCTGCATCCCTCCACTGCGGTTTAAGCGTGGTCTAAGCCCCCTATTAGCAATACAGTCATTAAGGTTCTACCTCTTTTCTGTAAGGGGTAATGGTGCCCAAGTATGTAGTCGACCACCAACTCTTGCTCCCAGCTCCTGTGCAGTAGTGGGATCCTGGTTTAGTCGAATCCTATAGCTGTACTGTATCAGAGCGCACTCGCCGCTTCAGTCTTCTGAAGCAGTAATGAGGACCAAACACTCTCTCCAAAGTGTTGCCATTCATGATCTCTCTTTGCTCCAGTTCTTGTAGCAGTAGTAGGATTCAAGTTCACTTGATTTCTAACCCTAGTAGTGGTATTGCATAGGCATTCTCTCGCTCTGCAGTAGCATGGCTACGTTTTCATTCAGCCATCAGGTCAATAGTGGTGTCCCAGGTAACACACAACTCCCTCTTCTATAAAATCATCACCATCAAGCTTCACACACAATTCTTTTAATACTCCAACTCTGAATTGACGCAATAAGTATAAGCATTCATCTTCCATGTACACCCAGATTTCTGAAGACCAGGGAAGGAAGTGGACCATCACTACAAAGAGCATACAAACAATGAACACCATGTCTTTGGTGCAGAGAAAAGAGGCCAATATACCGAGGAGACAAACTCCAGAAAACCCAACAAAACAACTACTAAAACCTTGATTGTCTTGTTTCAACCCAGTAGTGCTTTAAGATCTATCTGGCCGAGAGCGGTAAATACGGCAAAACTATTGTTATGGAGGACTCAAATGACCTACGAGAACCCAGCTACAGCCAACCACCACAGAAAAGTCAAAAACGTAAACAAAAGCGGAAGACTATATTAATTTATAATGAAAGCAATGTCAAAGAGAGGAAGCCACCTAGAGCACGGTTTTCGATGACGTGTAACATATTTAACTCACAAATGAACCAGGCGTGACAAGTCAAAAACACCACCATGGGTTACAAAATTAACTGTGAAAACCTCAAATGAGACACACTTGCAGTAAAACTCCCTAGAATAAGAATCCCAGGGGAAAACCTGCATAGAAAAAAGTAGACTTCACGAGCCGGGCACAGGAAGAATTGCAGAAACAGGCTGACCAATACAAATCTGTTGTTCCTATAACCCCCGCACAGTGCCTACTCCAAAGTGACAGGCAAACTATTACCTACATACAATGAAGTTGCGATTGGTTACATTGTGGTCGCTGTTGGCGGCAGTTTTATTAGCATGACATGTATGAAACAGCTCTTACAGTGCACTGTCACTGCCCTAAAGAAAACTGTATACTCGCTCAGCATACGCTGGAGTGCCTGGTCACGTTGGAGGCAGTGGGTTAGGAGTGTGTGTTGGCATGGTGTAAGCGATAGGCCGTGGGTTGCCGTAGTGAGCAAGACACACCCTGGATGTGGCCTGGTCTGCAATCATGCCATGTAAGAGGACTCAGAGTCAGCAGCTACATGAGCAAAGACTTTTGCAGTATTAGCCAACAGAGGATTCTGGAATTTATGACCCAACAGGAATAAATCACTGAAAACCAACCAGGCTACCTCCCTAAAAACACCGCAGACCACATCCTCCCCTTACACGTCAGGGTCAGTAAGCATATGAAGAACATCAAAAGAAAAAGCATGTTCCTTTGTCGTTGTCTTATATTAGAAGCACGATTCCCCACCCCTCCCCTTCAGGACTACAGACTACTGCAGCTGCTAAAGCCCTCAACATCAGTACACCAATCATCTAGAAAGCGGAAGGCAAAAACCAACAGAAGCTATCAGGAGAAAAGAGGAGGGATTCCCTCAAAAACAATCACGAGATTTTACAAAAAGGACTATTCTCCTCCGGGTCTTTTAGAGAAAAGAGAGGGCAGACTGTAGCCAGTACGACAGGACAGACACCGAGAGGCCTGGCGGGGCACCCCCTGGGACAGAGCACTGGCCAGGCCCTGCAGCCAGCGTGATAGATGGCCGGGCTGTACCACCAATGAGAGGGGGGTCGGGTGTCCCACAGATATACCACAAATGAGGGGGCGGGGGGGTCGGGTGTACCACCCATGTGAGAGGAGGCCAGGCTGTGCCACAGGATTCCCGGCACGGAGTCAGCGAAGCCGGGCTGATAGACGCAGATGATAACCTGTTTTATCAAAGTGAAAGGAGGCCAGACTGTGCCGCAACTTTAACCAGCAGACGCCGAGGCGCCAGGCTGGGAAGGAGCCAGCAGGCCTGGATATGCCACCAGCAGTCATGGGGGCACGGAGCCCACTGCAGCAAGTTTGAGACTACTGAAGCCAGGCTCTACAGCCTGTGACAGCGGGCCATAAAATACAGCCCGCGTGACAGGGCAGATCACATTCAAACAGTATCTGGCACAACAACAAAAAAAACAAGCTGCGAGACGTGCTCTGTGGTGGGGGAGGGGCATTGAAGCGAGGCACGTGCACTTGGCCGAGCGAGAGGAAAGCCAGATGGCGCCTCTGCTCGTGCCTGTGCGCGTAACCGCACACTGTATGCCACACAAAGCTGTGGTCGGACTTTTAAAACTCCACTCCTAAATGTCTCGGCAGAGCAGCGCATGCGCTGGCTCAGGCGAGACCTAAAAACGATCATAGGCGCTGATTAAAATAGTGAGGTAATGCTCTATTCTCAGCACGGATTTAACTAGGGCATGTGCTCTAACTGTCGGCTTAGTCAGTTCCTTTTCTTCTTGCTCCGCGCTAACTTTCTTAGAGAATAGCTCATTAATTCATTTTTTAGGTCTCGCCTGAGCCAGCGCATGCGCTGCAAGACATTTAGTAAGTGGGGTTTTCAAAGTGCTTCCATACGCTTTGGCTGGCCTAGAGCTTGCGGTCACGCGTGCGGCCGCCAGCTTTCAGCGCCCGAGGCGCCATCTGGAGCGCGATCACTTTCACTTCTGCTGCGGATCACTTTCACGCGCACACAACTCCGGGTCACAGCCACATGTCTTGCTTGTTACGCGGCCAATGCTTGTTTTATTTCCTTTTTGCGCGCGCGCACACACAACCACACACACACACAACTCCCGGGCGTTATTTTTTTTTTACTTTCAGCGCGCCTCTCGCAGGACGCTGCATTCCATATCGTACAGCAACGGAGAAGGCGGAAGTCATGAGCCCAGCACAGCTGAAACACCGCTTTCTGGAAATTAATTTGTGCACAGCTGGAAGTCACCATGCAGTGGATATTCCTAGTAACGCATAGCAACCAAAGAGCTTGTAGTGGTTGCCAGTTCATTCTGTATATTGAAACGATTTGATATGTTTGACCATCTTCATGGAACTGACGCTTATACTGATTTTTGCAGGACCTTATTATTTTTCCCGGATGACTGTGAATTTAAGAAGGTGCCTCAGTGCACATCCGGACGTGTGTTTGTCTTGAAGTTTAAAGCTGGATCCAAGCGTCTTTTCTTGTGGGTGCTTGATTTCTATTGCTTTCTTCCAACTTCACTCTATATTGTTTGCACACAACGCGATCCATCACTTATGATTCCTGAACTTTCCACGAAGTATAGTTCTATAAAGTCAAAGCATCAAATCAGTTGTACCTCTTATAAATAGGACCCTTCACCAGTGTCATACACTTCTGTGTTACCTAAATACAGAGTCAAAGGATGAAAGAATTGTAAAAGGTAGACAAGGCGTAGAAATGGAGGCTGAGAAGATGTAGGGCATTTAAAGCTGCAATGTTAGCACCCATTTTTTCCCTCGTGCTGACAAACACTGCTTTCTCTTGCGTAGGATAGCATTACCGCACTGGCTAAGCAGTGGCTTCACTTTACTTTAAATTACACTACTTTTTTAAAGTCAATTTACTGCACTTTTAGCACAATATGTAAATCTTCCGAGCTTCTCCAATTACGGATCTTTGTGAAATGAAATAAACCAAGGTGGATCTTTTACAATATGTTTCTGATATTAAGTATTAGTTCCTTATTAATGAAATGTTAAATGATTTTACTTAATTGAACTTGAGTAAAAATACGTTTGTGTCACAGAAAAGGTTATAGTTCAAATTAAAAAAAGCGAAGGGCATAGTTCTTCTGCCTCACACAACACACACAGTTGCACATGCTAATCTCTTTTGAAGGTTTGCTTTGCACGCTTTTAATAACTCGAGGTGATAGTGACTGGCCAGTGTTTCGTATCCCTCCGCGGGGGGCTGTTTGCGGTATCTCAGAAAGTCCAGCAATCATGCTGCTGCTGCAATGCACACTCATCCACTGGAAATTAAATGAGTCAGCGGATTCTGGCGGGCCGCATTTTAACCTACTTTGAACCTGTGAGAGGCATCATTCAAAGCCTCTCTTTATTTTTTTTTAAACAATAAATTACCACTTTGCGCTGGCTTACATTTTTGGTAGAGGCTTTAAACTGGAAGCTTGCTCATTCTCACTTGTATGTCACTGACACGTTCCTCTAAAACTTTCCTTAAGTTATTCGAGGTCAGATGGGTTTTAAGGGACTAATATTAACTTATAAGTATTTAGTTATGCAGTACAATACTTGGCTTCCAGACTACAGCGAGTATTTCACCTTCTGTTCCCTCTCCCTGTTGATTATCTGTTTGTTTCCCCTTCCATCGTGCAAGTGAACCCAAAATGGCAAACGCCGCTAACCATGCTTGCACCGTCTGCAAAGCGTGAAACCTAAAACTGCCCTGCAGGTGTCTAGCAGCAGGCGTTGCGTTACACCCAATTCGGGAAATGTAGTTTGTGTGGTTTTTTGCTCTGTGATGCAAACTATAATTTCCCTAGCTTGCACACAGATTTTGTCTCCCAGTATTTTCAGGAATTGTCATTTTACAGCGGTTTTCAGTATAGCCATGCAAATGAGATCAACACGTGACATTATGCTGAATGGATTTCTGTATACGATTCCCTTTCCTCTTTGAATGTTAAACTATTTTTTTTGTTTGTTTTTGAAACAGACTTTATTTGCTTTTCAATATATACATTCATTTTCATGCACATTATTTCTCTCACTTTTTAGCACATTACTTATTCATCTTTGCATATGCTAGCATCTATCTCTTCATCATGTGTTTAGCTCTTTTATGAACATTCCCAACAAAAACTCCACCCTCCCGTACCCCTACTGCAGGGTACATTAACTATACAGCTGTGCGGGGTGACACATCTCTGGTAGATCTTTAGCTCTTGTCCCTCTCGCTGCATTCAGTCCCTAGTAGCTATTATATGTCAGAGTGCCAAATACCAAGGCTGTGTCATCTTGATTTCACCTCTTGCCTCTTTAATACACAACCAGACACTCCCTGTCTCTTTATCTCAGTCTTGCGGCCCCTGCTTACTCCCATTTTAACGTTATTTTCCTTCTTTCTTTTCCCCTTTGCGTGCTTTTCAACTCTCTTGCTCTGGGTCAAAGTCTGATGAGGAAAAATAAGTGCTGGTTCCCAAAAATGAGTCTAGGTGGGCACACTTGAAACCATCAGCTTAAATTAGTCACTGCCTTAAATGCTGCAAAGTTATTTACATAGGTATGTTATTCGCTCTATATACATTGAATGACACCTAGAGAAGCATTGGCATAGCCAATAGGTCTCACCTTTGGGACCTTATAAGTGTTAAGCCATGCAACAGTTGTTGTTGCACCAAGGATATTGTGCTGGATAACTAAATACTAATAAGGTCCCAAAAGCAAGACCTATTGGCCATGCCAATGCTTGTATCCTCTTTCTTCACTGTTCTGTAATTTGTAAAAATGTCTATTCTTCCTGGGTATAGAGCGTTTCTTTAATGTATCTTAGCCAGGGTATTTTAAGGGCATGATCCAATGTAAGGCAGTCCAAAATTACAGCTTGATTAAAGGAGGCCTCCTCATTGGACCATATATTCACCCAACAAAGCAGAGGCTTGACTGCGACTAAGTCAGTCACATGCCTCACTCCGAGTTCTTTGTGAACTGAGTAAGCGGGGGTACCCTGAGGGACTTTTAACAGCCATCTCAGATATTTTTTGTGCGTCGTCTGTAGTTCCACCACTGCCTTGTAACCCCAGATCTCACTCCCGCACACAGCCATAGAGATACAAATTGATTGATGTAATTTTAAAATCACTCTAGGCGACCATGTACCTAGTCTGTGTGCATAGTTTGCTATAGCTCCCATTGCTTACTTCGTGTTCATCACCTTCTCTTCTTTTAGAGTATTCCAGTTTAATTTAGCGTCAAATAAAACCCCAAGATATATAAAAGCTGGAACTTGGGATATGCTAAAAGGGCCGGCCTTATAGGATTTTGTACTATTCCCTCAACAGCACACTTCCAGCACAAACGATTTGGCATAGTTGGGGGTCAAATCCAACCCCTTCATAAAGGAGACAACCATGTCAATTAACACTTGCAATGTTCTTGGGGTGCGTGCTGTAAGCACAGCATCGTCTGCGTACAGCAATACTAGTACTGGTCTGCTGCCTATTCTCAGAGTATCGGCCTGCAGAGATATCAGGGCAGATTCCAGCCCGTTAATATACAGCGTAAATAAAAAGGGGCTAGAATACAGCCTTAGTGCACCCCTCTTGAGCATTTAAAGCCATCGGTGAGATTCTCCTCTTGTGTAAAGCGTACTGCAGCTGAGGTATGGGCATAGAGAGTCATCAGAGCATTTATTATTGATCGCTCTACACCTAATTCATTTAGCACAGAGCACAATTTACTGCGGTTCACCCTATCAAACGCTGCAGTGAGATCCATGAAACCTAGATAAATAGATCCCACTTTGCCGATTGCATATTTTGCTATCAGTAAATAGAGGTTAAGGCATTGGCCCACTGTGGATATGCCTGCTCGGAAGCCATATTGGACCTCCGAGATAATTTGTTTTTTATCTGCCCCCTCCACTAACCTATTTAGTATGACCCGCCCCAAAACCTTGACGGTCGAATCTATCAGTGATATGGGTCGGTAGCAATTCGGATTATCACTATCCCCTTCTTATAGATAGGGACAATGTTGGTAGTAGACCAAGACTGGGGCATATCAGCTGACACTGCGGAATTCAGAACCCACACCTTAATGTTACTTCCCTTCTGGACCCAGAGCTTTATTATTGGTCAGTAAACTGCCTGGAAGTGATTGTTCCATTGGTCCTTTGTAATATGATGACATATGGTTGGTTTGTCAGGTTCAGAGAAACAAGGTCTGTTAAGGACTTTCCAAAATAAGGAGCAATCTTTTAATGCACTAGCCTCGACCAGTTCGTCCCAAGCCTGTTTTGTAATGTAGACCTCTGTTTCATTAGTGCTTTTTTGTAGTTAATGCGACAACTGGCTACCCTAGATCTATTGCGAGGAGTGTCTTTCAGAGCCATTTTAAGTTTCCTCAGTGTTTGAGAACACTCCCTGTCTAACCACCTTGGCCTATCCAAATGGGCAGTGACAACTGGTACAATTAAAAGCTCACTGACTTTGCTGTAGCATCAAAGGATCTGAGTACATCTATCTCTGATGGTGAGATATCTAGGCACTTCAGAATCACCTGTTGCCTCTCTTTGAAAAGGGATAAATAAAAAGCGTTGCTATCCACCAGTGACCACCGTAGTCGCCTCGCCTGGTCAGTTGATCTTATTGTCCCTCCCATCCTGCTGCCTTGTGCTAGCTTCGGCCCCTCTGGCCACATCCCCAGTCAGAGGGTTATGATCGCTGTAGGGGCTTTCTATAGTCCTGAAGAACGATATGGTATAAGCCAGCAATGATGACAAAAAAGTATACATTGATGGTAGTAGCACAACCCCAACCTTTATCGGTAGGAGAATAGAGACTATTGGGAGGCATTATTGCATTTTGTAGGGTAAACGTTAGGTCTTAAGTGTTTAAAAGAGCATTTTATTTGTGACAATCTACAGAGTGCTCCATGTGCCATTCTTCTGCTGTCGTGCATGAGGAAGTATCCCGGTACTTTGTCCAATGTCTGACCATAAATTACAATTAAACTCGCCTAACAAGATAAGATTGCCCAGGGATAAATTGTCCCCCCTGTAACTGATCTAGGAGACCAGCTAACTCCTTCGACTTGATGAACCCATATTCCTATTTTGGGGATTATAAAAGTTAATTATTATGAACCGTTTCGTTTTACCTATCACCAGCTTTTAACCTTGTGCCACTGTAGAATTCCAATTCAATTGTTTCACTGACCCACAAAGCTCAAGGGCCATAAATATAATAAAACCACCCTTAGCTCGCCCGTATGTTGAACCTTCCGCTGGGAGGAAGAACGACTTCTAACCCTCAAAGAAGAATGTATTTTCCACCTCCCAAGTCTCCTGCCTGCAAATGATCTTATAAGAGGTTATAAATTGAATCCATCTATCATCAAATTTTGAGGCTAGACTTGCCACATTTCAAGAGATCAAATTGACCTCTCTCCCTGGGTGCTGGGTAAAATGGCCAATATGGTCTCTTCCCCCTGATGGCCTATCCGGTAGTTCTGGTTAGAGTGATCTGTGGGGTGGTCTACGTTCACTCTCTGCCGATCCTCCCTAGGCATTATGGCCTGCATTTGAGGGTCAGTTACTGTTGCCAGTGCTAGGTTGTGTTCAATATCTACTACCTGTCAATCCAGGTCATTAAGATCCGACGAAGGGGCATAAGTGTTCGATGACAACTCCATTCCCTGTCACTTATGTGTTCCCCCTCCAACTCCACAGCATTATTAGTTACTGGAGCAATAGATCCCGACCTGTAGAAAATACCTAGTGGGAGTGGTTTAATTTCTGAAGCATAGAAAGGGTACTCTGCTGAGTGTCTTAAATTGTTGTGTGCCAGTTCTGGGAATCTAAAGGTGACAAACACAGCATCACCCATGAAGGATTTTTTGGTTATCCAATCCAAGAGACCCTTCTTCCCATCAGGATATGAGAATGGTCCCTTGTGTTAAATCTGCTATATTTCCCTAACTAATTAGACACTTTATTGATGAGATTATCTGTGGCTTCCCCAGTACCCACTACCACACTATGAACCCCCACGAGAACTAACTTATAGTTACATGAAACGCTTTAAAAATAATAAGCCATACAATGTTAGCTTTCCTACTTGCACAGGCCTGCTATTTTGAACATTCTTCCGTGAGCCTGAAGGTAGTGGAGATGTCCGTTCCTCAATGTCAATGTGCTCATTTCTGCCTGTGCCCTAAATGTGATGGGGTCTATTCCTCAATGTGGCTGCAGGTAATTGATTTAATTCCTTCATCTAGTTTTGTCCTCTCCTCTGCATGTCTGCAAATGACGCCATTCATTCCAACCCAAGTACCTGCGTTTAATGGTGTCCACTCCCGAACGGGGTTGTGTCTATGTGTCTTTCTCTATAATTCCTTTATGTGCCTGCTCGTTCTCGTACCTGATTTAAACTGTACCCAGTCCTGGTACTTGTAGCACGTGTAGTCTCTGTGCCTTCCCATTACCGTGGCAGTGTGCTCCACAAAGGAAGGGGCAGGCATGTTTGCTCCCATCACACAGGCATACAGTGCAATCTTTGGAAACCCAAATATGAAGTGTTCGCTATGGCAGTAGTTACTCAGGAAACGTGCACCAACTGCACGAGGAAAGGCTGACGGCCCACTAATTGTGTTTGATGTAATACTCCCCCGTACACACGCTAAAGGAAAGCGCTTGTTTTTTTTTGGTGTTTATTTTTTTTAGATAGCTAGTGTTTGACCCTTTGTTTTGTTGAAGAGAGCAGTTACTAAATAAACAAAAAAGCAATCTACTTTCTGGCTAGGCATACGGTTGCACCCTGTCTCTGAAAGAATTACCTAAGATTTGCATCCGCCCATCCCCCCCTCATAAATGGAGACCTTTACGAAAGTGGGCTTTAGTTAATGTTTTTTCTTTGACAGGATCATTGAGATCTCAAAACCTCAGTATCTCCCCCCTTATAAGGCGAGAAGGAAGCATTTGAGCAAAAAGGATCACTAACTTTTATTGAGAGGCGAGCCTGCTAGCAGCCATTTTCCATCGCATGGCTGGTTCCCCCCTTCTCTCACTGATTGCTCCTCCCCCTTTTGCAGTTGGCTGCACTATTAGAGAGTTTGCCAGCTCTCTCTGTGAAAAGAAGCAGTGCACTTATTGGCTCTAAAGAGCAAGCTTACAAGAAGAGAAGGAGGAGCTTTTGGCTGAGCCCTGCCCGCCGATTTCTGTTACTCATTGAAACTAATTCTATGCCTCCTTATACCCTCTTACTCCTCACTAAAATGTCTTGGAAGCTCTGGAACTAAACGATGCATTAAGCAGGCACGGACAACTGGAAGGAGGACGGAGGCGGATTAAGAAGGCATGACAAAGGGTGGGACGGGTTAAGAAGGCAGGGACAATGGAAGGGAGGGCGGGGGGGTATAAGACGACATGGACAAAGGGAGGGAGGGCACGGGGGTTAAGAAGGAAAGAACAACGGGAGGGACGGCTGAGGGGTTAAGAGGGTACGGACAAAGGGAGGGTGGGAGGGGAGTTAAGAAGGCACGACAACTGGGGAGTTAAGAAGGTATGGACAACAGGAGGGAAGGTGGAGGTGTTAAAGAAGGCAAGACAACCGGAGTGAGGGAAGAGGTAAAGAAGGCACCAAAGTAAGTAGTGCCTGAGAAACTCGATAAAGAAAATAGCGCTTACAGACTAAATAACAATTACCGTGTAACAACCAAAGTAAAGGGGACAGTCGCCGTGGCCGGTGACAAATGAAGAGGAGGCGGTACTAAGGAGGGACTAACTAGCGTCTTCACAAATCAGACACCAGCATTTAGGAAGGGCAATGACACAAGCCAATGGTAAATATGGGCGGGGCTTCTATTCTCTACTCCACCACCACAAGTCTCGCAGAGCAGCGCATGCGCGCTGACTCAGGCTCAACCTAAAAATCACTGCCAGATGCATGTCCATGTTTTTGTGCATACTTACAACTTTCAGGAATTCACAAGAGTTTACAGAAGTTGTCCTGGAAATTAGATTTCTATTAAACGTTTGTTAATCTCTATTTGTACATGAGCAAATATAGCTGTGAGAAAGTGGTCTATTAGTTGGAGGTGTTCATCACAAGAAATAAACTCACTATTGTGTTAGGTCAAGTCAAAGGTTTCAGTAATTTAAATCTTAGCTGAACACCTGGTAGTTGTGGCACAAAGCAGACCGGCTTAACTTGGAGAAAATGTGTAAGCATGGCAAAATAGTGAAAAAGTCGACAACATAATAAAAATTCCATTCCAGTTCATAAAAATAGAGGGAAAAATGAATAAGCAAAATGATATTAGAAAGAAATCTAATATGGGGAACCAAAGATATGAATTTATAAAGATTTAGGTGAAAATAGTGCTAGAAAGTGTACAGTGCCAATGACAGTCAATGGTTTAGATAGGGACCGAGGCATGGCTTGACGCCAGCACCAGCCTTTTTTTTTTCTTGTGCACCCTCTGGACACTATAGTATTACATAAATATCAATACAGGCAGCACAAGAGCACATACAGGGCTAGTGATATCTTAAGAGGGTGCTGCTCTATGTGCTTGAGTTTGTGGTCCCATGTAAATGAGGGAAACACTTTGCCTCTGCACCCGCACCACATTATGGACACTGGTGCAATGGGAATCAGGATGCACACTGACTGGGTGGCATAAAAAGGTGTAGCACGGTCAGTACTCCCCCTGAGGTCAGCCCTCTGGAAGGGGTAGAGGGGTCCCAATATACCACTATTTCCCCCAGACATCTCCTACAGGCTGACGCAGTCAGTAGAAGCAGGTTCCGCCAGTGCACTGAAAGACAGAGGAGCTATTTTATGCAGTCTCTCTAAATATGTTGTCCCTAGGCCAGCGTTGAATTTGCATTTGCCCTGGGGGCAGCGCATTTTCAGTAATAGGGCACATTGTCCCTAATTGCACCTGGTGCACCAATTTGAAGGTGGGCCACGGCCTAAGCAGGAACAGTGAGCCCTATTTTTAATGCCCCTAATGACAATTTGTGGCATATAGTGGGCATCCATCGCACCCAGAACTGCTGGCAGATAAACCAAGAAGATTGGCGACCCTAGAGCGTGGAACTAGGAAAGTTAGAAAAGGTTTCCAAGTCCCATCTGAAAAGTGACTTTGTTGTTTTACTGAAGTAAATAATTTCTCCACACGATGATGGCTATTTGTGTGTCAAATGTTGGTCTTTAATTTTGAGCCCAGAGATGGTCCACCCTCCAGGGACCATTTTGGTGCATATAGCTTTATACACCGTGGACACGACTAACTGCGGTACTGTTCTGACAGGCATTCTTTATACCTCTCCCCCTCTTGTCGTATTAGTTCGGACCACCTCCCAGGTCCTTTTGGTGGCACTGCTTCAAGTGATGAGGCCACTCCCTAAACACCCGTTTACCCTTTTTTTTCACTTCCTCTTAGTCCTGAAGAAGCGCAAGGGATCTCCTCCTGAGACCTCGTAAAGAGCGAAACATGTCGACCTAACACATCTCACTTTCACAAATGCACAATATTCTTTAGCTACTGAGGGCCATAATTACCCCTGAGCAGCACTCAACCTTTTGTTTTTTTAACCATGACAGAGGAATCTCATTAATTAAATTGATTCACTTTAGATACCCTCTAGTCATCTTTTTAACTCACCTGTCACAGTGACCAGCAGACATCCTACCTACGGCATGAAAACAAAAAAAATCTCAGTTAAAGCGACCCTTTGGGGGACCTGTAGGGCACTGCAGCGCTGGCCCGACGAGAAGCACTGTCCTATGATGAAGCATGGCATCCTTCAGGGTGTGTGAGGGCATCAAGTAAAGTCACTCTGACTTCCCTCTTTCTGAAACAACTTCTCCTACACATTTCTTATAGGAACAGTGGCCCTCTTTAGCAGTGATTCTTTAATCGGGAGCACGGGGCTCTGGACCTTCACTTAGCTCCCTGTCTCCTCTTCTCATTTTTTTGATTATTTTTGCTGGTGTCCATTTGACAATATCTTGCAGCCACTTCCAAAAATCAGGAGCTTTTCTTGCTTTCCAGCTCATTGAGAAATGTATCTTTGCTATCATCAGTGGCAGGTCAATAAATGTGCATATTTGCCTCGGCAGGGTGATGGAGGGACTTCAGGCATCCGTACGCTTCTGGGGGGACTTAGCGCTTTCCCTCATGGGCAGAGCATCCATTACTAAGATGATCGTTTTACCGCAATACCTCTATGCACTCCAAAGCATCTTAGATGCTATTCCCAAACATTATTTTCGTACATTGAATAGTCTCCTTGTGGACCTTCTCTGGGGCTCTTAACGTAAGCGAGTCAAATTGACCACGCTCCAGAATCCATGGGCTCGTGGGGGCCTCGAGGTCCCAAATCGAGAACAATATTACATTGCAGCAAACTTCCAACACGTGATCCTTTGGCTTCACCTGGATGACAACTGGGAAAAACGCCTTTTGCAGGGCACACATGAGGGAAAATCCCTACCAATCCTGATGAGTGGTTCACGGGTTCCTTCTGCCTTCCCCTACATCAGAGGTCTTCAAACTTTTGTAGGTTGAGTCCCCCCAGCTGACGTTTTTTAAATGTCGGGCCCCCCCACCACCTGACAAATTTCTGGAATCTGGTACACCACATATTCGACCACCACCCACATATCCCGGTCCATACACGGCAAATAATCTTCAGAACAATAAGAGTGTTTAGTTAACTGCAGGTTTGTGAGTGGGTGTGGTTAAATGACAGAGGCTTATTACACAGCTCAAAACAAAATGTTCCAAGAGAAAATATGCGTAAATTGCTTTTACTAGGATGCTTTGTTTTACACGACATAGAATAATAATACCACCACCAACATTAATGTGACGGGTGTGCCTGTTTTTCGCCACAGAGACGCTCAATTGCTACTGCCATCCTCAGATTGTGCTCCACATCCAGTCTGGAATGGTACTTAGTCTTTAATCCCGAAAGGTGAGATTTTAGGGTGGAGTGCACACCCCCCTGAGATTGTGTCGCACCCCACATATTGAAGAACCCTGCCATGAGTGGAGGGCCACATGTAATCGGGGCAGTCGCTATGGGAGGGAAAAAACCACCACAAGGCGGGACAAATAAAACAGATGTACCTATCACAAGCACTGATTAATGCACGGCAGGAAATGGAACCAATCAAAAGTGATGGGCATGGTTGAAGGCATGCGCTGCCTAGGTTCGACCTAAAAAAGTATAACTTAACCGTGCAACCCATCCATCCTAAAACCAATTCCTTACAAGGGTGATTTCATGTCCATAATTGATAGAGTCAGAAAAGACTATATTAACAGTCTCTGGCAGAAATAATAGTAATACTGACAATGATGAAAACGTGTTATCTTAAATCGTGCTAAAACTGTCTGAAATAGAATGACCATGTAGATCAATGCCATCTAATGGCATGCCATTAACAACCCCAGATGCCAAATGCTGGTGGTGGAGTGGAGACAGAATGCTGGTGGTGACAATAGAAAAGTGGCACAGTCATTGCCAGTAAAAAAAAAAACCAAGCACTTAGCTGTAAGGCTCATGAATAGAAAAAGGGCAAGCGTTATCCCAGAAAAAGCAAGGTACCTGCTCTAGGCTACATCCTGGCACAAAGCAAGAAGAAGAATCCTCTGAATTATGCACTGCATGAGAAACACACCAGGAGCAGGGCACGAGTGGAGGTACACACGGGTGGACGGCGTCCACCCACTATTTTCACAGGGTAGACGCCGTCCACCCTGCCATAGATTTGGGCCCCACTGAATAATGTGCTGAACTCGTCCCGGTGTAATTTCCAAACACCGGGACACTTTCAGCCGCGCCTGCACGTTGTCTGCTTTCCATCTGCAACAAGCAACAAAGTGCAGGTGGGGACGGGGCTTTTTTTTAAGACTCCTGCTGGGCCTATAATAAAGGCCGAATTTGAGGGGTCACCAGGCCTCCTTTTGTGAGTCTCTTGGCTGGGAGCAGTCAGGAGCCTCACACCTAGATGCAAATGAAGCGGAGGGCAAACAAAGGTTAACACTTCACATATAGACAGCTTTTCACTTTGTTCAGTCCATGTTAAGGAGATATGCATGCACTGTAAGAATGTCAGATGTGTTGGTCTTTCCCAGTATTTACACACAGCAAATTGCATTTATATAGAGCTTACTACACTTGAGGAGGCGTTGAAATTATTTATTTACCACTATTTTTTCCAGTATCACCCTATGCATCCCAATGCAGGGAGTCAGAGTGCTTTACATCAACACGTGCATATTACATGTACAATACTTTATATAAGTTTGTAAATGAATGTACAGGATGGGTTACATAAAACTGAGGAATTGCAAGGTGTAGATGTCGCATATCATCTTCCATAGCTCATTGTGCGATTATCCTCGCAATGCGCTAAAACGTACACCTGATAGACCTGCTAAACATATATGTAAGGACTTTAGATCTAATATCACTTCTTGTGATGCCACTTCCTGTAAAGTCGTGGCTTGTGATGCCACATTCTATGATACCAATTCCTGTGATGCCATGCATGATATCACGCGCCGTGATGTCACTCGCATACTGCCTAACAAGGTTAGTACCCCCACTTCTTTTTTAGGACTTGTGCCCTGACCAGATGCATTCAATATGTTACTTGGATACGAATGTACTCCTGTGTTGCTCGGATGCCACAAGTTTCCATTTTCCTCCTTACTTGGGGTTTCCTACACTGATAGGTCACTGATCCTCTCCTAACCGAATAACCGTGTCAGCTGGGTGTTGTGGGGGGGGGTTGTCACACCTTGGTGGAGGAACATGCATTACATCAGTTTGCAAGCTCACTGTATGACACTTTAATCTCAGGCCGGAACATGCTTAGATCATGAATGCAGGGGTGCAAAGAATGCAGAGTGCAGTATTCTCACTGTCACAGACCTCACTCTGTTTGACAAGTATTTTCTGAGGCACGCAACTCTTCCACTAAAATTCAAACTCTGTGAGACATAAGTTCCTGTTGCCCGCAGGCCGTAGCTTTTGAGGCTTCCATGTTTCTGGCACAGTCATTTGAAACACTTTCAAAGTTCCTCCATTCTATTTTCAACACTTTCAAAGTCTTCACAGTCACTGGTGCAGGTGGCAGTTATGTTGCTGCCCATGTTAGAAGTTCCTGCTATTGCAAATAACAATGGAGGTATTTGCACCAGCGCTAAATAGTTTTGCTGTTTCTGTAATGTAATTGACAGACCATCGGTAAAATTCAAATAGCCCAAGTCGCAAATAACATCTGCCTCATTCCTAGAAAGCACAATTCTTTAAACTCGGCCTGCCTAGGAGCATGATAAAGGTGTGAGTCAGTCATTATTCAGGAAAACACTTGATGGCAGCATTCCGCTCTTTAATGTTAACTGAACTTGCACTGCTTTTCGTAGAAAGGAGACAAAAATTAAAAAGAGACAATAATGATCATTAAATTATGAGTATGCACGTCATGCCCCATCGTTTTCCCCTCCATCCTCCTCGAACTTCGAGAAATGGGCTACACTAAATGTATGCTCAAAGGCTGTAAATAACAGGGCAACATTCTTGTAAAAAAGCCCTTTTCACTTACCTGTTGACAATGTATAATGTTCATGCCATCGACGATGCTGTCCCACTCATTGGTGGAACGTTAGTGGTGACGTCCCTGTGTGCTCTTTGGATGCTGTGCTCCAATGGAAAAGCCCCATTTAAAAATGAGGAAGAAATGCAGGAAGCAAACGTACCTGCGACGTAGGAGTAGACAACAATGAAATTGAGGTTTTATGGTGGAGTGCGCGCCCCCCCTGAGATGGTGCCGCACCCCTGCCCCACAGATTGAAGAACCCTGCCCTACATCATTGGGAGGTAGTGGTTCATACAGTGCTTAACCGCACGCACCCCTTTTTCCTCAGATATGCCACTATGGGTGCTACAACGTTTTCAACAAATTGCTGATACAATGTTGATACAGAAATAACGACATAGAGGCTGTGCTATTATGTGGGACCTTTATCCCGAGGGGCAGGTCCTCACTAGCGGGATGCTATGGAGTCCTTCTCTTTGGGTATAGGGCAATATCTACAGTACATTAAAAGCTCGACCATGGCCCGCACGCTTTGACTGACATTTCCTGAGGTGCCAACCCAATCCCACACCCTAGTGTTGGGTTCTGTATATCTTTACTACTTGCACATGCCACCATAACTACTAGTTCCATGTTGGAAGGGTGGCATGTCGAATGGTCAGTAGAGCAGTTGGAGTTTGCTGTTGCTCTGGCCGGTCGTTTACTTGGATCTCAACTAAACATTAATAAAAACTTGAACCTACCTGATGATTCATCATCTTCCTTTCACTGGCGAAGAGGATGGGATGGTGACAACATTGGGAGTAGTACGTAAAGCCCAAAGCAAGTTTGCTAGTTCCTTTTTCCAGTTCAAACCATTGGCCATGGACAATTGAATGCTATCTTTTATGACCCTGTTACAACGCTCCACTAAACCATTGCTGCGGGGGTGATATAAGGAAGTAGTGATGTGTTTGATGCTCCAATGACACACAAATTCTTGAAATCCCTTAGACATGAAGTGCACCCCATTGTCAGTGACGAGTTTGATTGGGGTACCTTCCCTCAAAAATAAAGACTGGAAAAAATCCATAACCTCTTCAGTGTTGGACGACCTCACAAATTTCACCTCGGGCCACGTAGAACCATAATCCACCACCACCAAACAATACCTGCTCCTTCATAAAATACAAACATGGGTCCTATGACGTCTAAAGCTAATTTGAGCCATGGTTTGTCAGGAACCGGCACAGCCTCGATAGGACTGGCAAACGTGATTTGGGTCTTATCACTGAAAGCGCATGAAATACAGTCTCTTACAAAATGTTCAACCGAACGATCCATTCCAGGCCACCAGACCACTTCTCTAAGTCTTCTCTTCATGGCCTTCATACCTATATGGCCTTCATGGGCCAGAACCAAAACCTTGTTCTGCAAAGGAACAGGCACTACCAATAAATGTATTCTGTTCAAAATACCTGAATGCATATTTAACTCAGGAAAAACATGTTTAAATGAACTCACTTTACCATCCTTTGGTATCCAACCCTTACCTAACATGCCAGCAACCTCTTCAATCAATTCATCCTGCTGAACAGCAAACTTCCACTCTTCCTATGAAATACAACTAAAAGCAGAATCCATCAACGAGGCCACAATACAAAATTCATCCTCCAATTGTTCGCCTGATTGTTCATTCGAAAGAGGCAATCTGGATAAGCAATCCGCAAAGATGTTTTTAACACTAGGAATGTACTCCAAATGAAAATGAAATTCCATCAACCTGTAATGCCACCTGGCAATGCGAGGAGTAGCATTACTAGCACCTTTAGTAGAGAACAAATTAACCAAAGGCTTGTGGTCCATACGAATGATAAACTTTGAACCCCATAAGTATTGTCTAAACTAATCCACACCCCACCAGCAAGCCAAGGCCTCACACTCCACAACTGAGTAAGTGGACTCGGCACCTCTTAAAGCGTGCGAGGCAAAAGCCACTACTTCCTCTTTCCCCTGTTTTTTTTTTTTAAGAAGAACAGCAGTCAAACCTTACTTGCTGGCATCAGTGACTACAACAGACTGATCGTGTGTGTCGAAAGATTGTAAAGGAATGGCATTACTCAATTCTAATTTTAGCAACTGGAATTCCTTCTCTAGATCAGATGACCATAGGAAATGTTGATTTTTCTTCATAAGCAGTCTCATGTTGTTTTATTACTGCAGTTGGGAATAAAACTGGCATAAAACTCTAACATGCCAAAACAATATCGAAGTTGGTCTTTGTTCTGTGGAGGAGGGAAACCCTTCATGGCCATAACCATATCTTCCTTAGGTTCAGCTCCCTTGGCAGATAATTTGTAACCCAGGTAGTTCACCTCATCTACATTTCTCTGCCTTTAAAGTTGCACCTCGGTCTGTTAGAATCAATAACACCATGACCAAAGTTTTGCCATGAGATTCCACATTTTTACCATAAACCAATATATCGTCCTGAAAACATTTGACATTGGAAACATTAGAAAACATGGCCTCCATGACTCTTTGAAATACAGCCGAAGCTGACGCAAGACCAAAAGGCATTCTTTTGAATCTGTAGGTGCCAGAAGGAGTGACAAAAGATGTGAGATGACGACAATCTTTCTTAAGTGTAATCTGATGATAAGCGGAGGACATATCTAAAGTAGTAAATACTTTTGCATCTTTAAGAGAACTCAACATCTCTGTGATGTTGGGAGAGGATGTCCGTCCACCCATATCATATCATTTAGATCCCTCAGGTCTATGCACATTCTAAGAGCCCTTTAGCATTTCTGGCTAAAACTACTGGGGACAACCACTCTGAGCTTTCTATGGGCTCAAAGATACCTTGACTGCAAAGAGATTCAAGTTCCCTGGGAGAATTCTTTCCTCATAGCTAAAGGTACTCGTCTGGCTTTGGGCACAACGTGTTGAACTCCATGCTCCAAATTATCTGATGGGAAAAACCTTTAATTTCCCAAGACCTTCATCTTCCTTTCACCTAGTCACGCTACTGGAGATGCCACAGGGCCACAGACTAATCTCCCAAATTTACAGAGGGATTCGGAATGATCTGCCACTCACACCGCTTCCTGTACAGGTTAAATCGGAGGAGATCCTCGGAGGCCCATTCTCAACTAAAGAATGGACTAAAATACATGAGGGAGTGAAGACAGTTCTAATGCACGTTTCAAATCACTGCAATACAACGTTATACATCAAACATACCTCACCCCAAAGACCTTACATTCTATATACCTCACCCAATCTGACTGCTGTCCACGCTGCAGGGCCACGGCTGCGGACTTTATCCATATGGTATGGTCCTACCTCACCCTATAATCATTCTGGCAGGAGGTTATACACAATCTGAATGGGGCTGCGGGTTGGACTGTGCCATTATTATTATTATTATTATTAGTTCTTATATAGCGCTCAACTCACCCTTGGGCATCTTGGCGCTTGCATTGGGAACCCGTCCTGGTTTTTCCCTGTGAGATAACCCGTAATGGGCATCCCCAAGGTGAAAGCCAGGCATCCCGCCGCGGGGGGGGCCGTTGTGGAGATTAAGCAAGCTTGTTGCCCAGAGCTGCATAGTGTGAACTCATGCTAAGAGTGGGCACCGAAGCGAGAATTATCGAGTCCGTGGACAATTGGGCTCCGGACCCTGCCGCGTCGGGAATTGAACCCTGGTCCCGGGTCTGACCTCTGCTTCAGGGTATGCCTCCTCTAACCAGTGAGCTACACTTCTCCACCATTATAGATCTGTGAGGTGCTCCTGGTAGTGCTTCCTTCCTGTTAAAATTAAACTAAGCAGGAAATGTGTTCTACCCTGCTTGGTTTTGGCGAAACGTCACTTCGCGATAAGTTGAATAAGCCATGTTCCCCATCTTTTCTCGAACTTGGTTAAAGTGTGACTGATAACTGCTGTCAATTTTTCCATCCCCAGTAAGTCCCAAAGCTTGTGTAGCCAATCTGCATGCGTTGGAACAACATCGGGGCCCCATTTTGATAGCAGGACTTGCTTTGCCGCACATAGTGCTAAAGCAACAGCCTTCCCCTTATTATAATGTAATGGATAGGTTTGTGTATTGGGGAGTCCTAACGGACATAGCTAGAAAAGCTGGGCAATTCTTGGCATCTGTCAGATTCAAGAGGTGTAGACCTACTGAAAGCTCCTGCCGCCCCTGAATATGTACAACAGAAAGCAGAGATGGGCCTGCAAAAAGCTGTAGGAGTCCGGGGGGGGGGGGGGAACAAGCACAGGAAGTGAGAAACACTGAAATGGTGCTCACTCTTAGGCATTGAATCGCCTCAGACAAGGGACTGCAAAAATATATTGGGGTTACAGAGATAGGTAGGCCTGTACTGGCGGCTTTGGCGCTAGTGAACCGTGAGCCGACCAGCAGTGAGCCCCAGGATAGTTTGGCAAGTGTACCAGACAGAAGCTCCACAAATGGGAGAGAAAGAGGCAGCACACAAACTATAGGACAAGACTGAAAGTGGAGCTAACTGGGGACCCAAGAGGGAGGAAAACATATGTCAGTGACCAACACGAGTGTGAAAGTGGAAAGCCATAAAACTAACAACACGTTGTCAGGTGAAATCTTGAAGTCATTTGTGGTCGAAATGTGGCTCTACCACCATCAGCACAGAAATAATCCCAGACCCAGACAGTGAGTAATTATTCTGCATTTAGCGTCTTCTGTTTACATCCTCCTCACTTTCCACTGACTGGCTTTCCATCATTTCTAACTCTGATACTTCTTTATCTGCCAGCCTTTAGCGTGAATCCTAGCACATAGACTAACACGTTTAATGTGCTGCTCTCCCCGACTCACATATCACTTGGACCTACCTACCAGCACTCCAATGTACCGCTCTCACTCTCCTCAACTGAGCAAGCACTGTAAGGAGTAACCATGAGTTAGACAGAAGATCTTTCAATACACCCGACAAAGTGAACTGCTTAGTCCAGCAATATATTTTTAAATGCCAAAGGAAGTGCTTGCACAATTTTTTTAAGGAGGACACCTTGAGACTAGTTGGACTACATATAATTGAAGCCTTCAGCTGGAAGCCAGTAGGTTTAAAACTGTTGCAAAGGTGTCCAGAAATTCTTTGGGCCCCTGAACTCATGTAAGACATGAGCTTACAGGCAAGATATTACCCCCTAAAATATATTTTTTATTACACTATATTGTAGCAGTTCTAGAGTGCTTTCCTACCTTTTGTCAATTCTTCTAAATGTGTTCTAGGCATTCAAGTGACTAATTACTATAGCTGTAATGCCTAGAAGACAGAAGGGTGCTGGTAGTAGACATGTATTACATGTTGAACATTGGTGTTCAAGCAACTTGACAGCAATCTGGAATGTATCTAGCTCTTAACCATTTGCAGGTACACAATTGGGAAGCTATTCAAACATTCTAAAACTCAACTCCGAGATAATAAATAAAAAAAAGAATGTTGTCCTGAATGATCTACATCGAAGCACATCAATGATATTAGGGGGAAATAACTAACTTGATTCAGAACTTTCATTTTATCGCAGATGCCCTAAAACATTTACAAGTGCAATAAGGTTTGCATTCCTACAAACCACTCCAAATTAGAGGTATTGTATAAGTTTTTCAGAAAGAAGAGTGGCTAAGCATATACACTAGTTAATATGCTCACTTGCGCTAGATACTCTGCTCCTTTGATCATGCTTGAGTTTTAATGTATTCAAAATATTTTGCAATCCATGCCTTGGCACCATCACATCAAGTCTGCCCAAAGTACTATCATTAAGCCAGTGTCAGCATTATGCTATGTTAGGCACCATCATACAATGCACACCCATAAAAGGATTTGAATTACTGTCATAATGCAGAGACAAACATTACAGCAGGTCTGGGTGCGATGGATGCCCACTATATGCCAAAAATTGTCATCAGGGGCTGCATTAAAATAGGGCTCACTGTTGCCCACCTTCAAATTGGTGCACCATGTGCAATTAGGGACAATGTGCCCTATTACTGAAAATGTGCTGCCCCCAGGGCACATGCAAATTCCAGCTGGCCTAGGAACAACATATTTAGAGCGGCTGCGTAAAATAGCTCCTCTGTCTTTCAGTGAACTGGCTGAACCAGCTTCTACGGTAAAGGCGAAGCAGAGATCTCCCTGCAGGCTGGTGCAGTCCCTGACTGCACCAGTCTGCAGGAGATGTCTGGGGGAAATAGTGGTATATTGGGACCCCTCTACCCCTTCCAGAGGGCTGACCTCAGGGGGGAGTACTGACCGTGCTACACCTTTTTATGCCACCCAGTCAGTGTGCAACCTGATTGCCTCTGCACCAGTGTCCATAATATGGTGCCGGTGCAGAGGCAAAGTGTTTCCCTCATTTACATGGGACCACAAACTCAAGCACATAAAGCAGCACCCTCTTAAGATAGCGCTAGCCCTGTATGTGCTCTTGTGCTGCCTGTATTGACATTTTTGTAATACAATAGTGTCCAGAGGGTGCACAAGGGAAAAAATAGGCTGGCGCATACATCCATTATGCACCCGGGGCACTGAATAATGTGCTCATATGTGCAATGGAAACTCACACTATGTAAAGAATGAGCACCATACCATCAGAACCATTACTGTGCCATGGATACCCACAATTTGCCAACAATTAGCAACATTGTGCAGATTCCAGAACTTTCCATCATAGAAATGTGAGGGAAAAGTGTTTTTTTCAGTCAAAGTTTGAGGTTTACAAGGGCTTCTAGGTAAGAAAACCTGGTCATCACAACCACGTCACCTCCCCCTGGATTCTCCTAGGTGTCTAGTTTTCAAAGATGTGCAGGGGTGCTGAGTTTCCCTAGGTGCCGGCTGAGCTAGGGACCAAAATCCACAGCTAGCCATATTGCAAAAAAGGTAAGTTTTCAGTGGAAAAAGTGATGTGTTCATGTTGTGTTTTGACATGTTTCCACTCATGGCCACTAGCCCTACACAGACAAGTGAGGTACAATTTTTATCAGGAGACTTGGGTGAATGGTAGGAGGATGGACATTAGTTGCTCCCAGAACTTCCATCCCAGAAATGTAAGGAAAATATATTTTTCCCAGTCAGAGTTTGAGGCTTGCAAGGGGTTCTGTTAAGAAAACTTGGCAGGAGACATGCAAGTCACCTCACCCTGGATTCGCCCAAGTATGTCGTTTTCAAAAATGTGCAGTTTAGCTAGGTTTTCCTAGGTGCCGGCTGAGCGAGGGCCCAAAATCATCAGCTGGGTACATTGCAAAAAAAAATGGTAAGTTGTCAATTGAAAAATGTGATGTGCCCATGTTGCGTTTTGGTGCCTTTCATGTTGCGGCCACTAGTCATACCCACACAAGAGAGGTACCATTTGTATCAGGAGATAGAAAAAATGGTAGGTGGTATGAAATGAGTAGCTCCATGCAAGATTCTATAACCTTCCATCACAGAAATGTGAGGAAAAATAAAAAATGTTAGTCAAAGTTTGAGGTTTGCAAGGAGTTCTGGTAGGAAAACTTGACAGGAGTCACGCAAGTCACAGCACCCTGGATTCTCCCAGTTGGCTAGTTTTCAACACACATTGGAAATGCACTAGGTCTCGCATTTGTTTGATTTCGAGCTTTTGTCATTGTAAATGGCAATGTTTTTTACCCGTTTGTTATGGAGTTTATTTATGTATGTGGTATGTAGTGGAATTATGTGGGTTGGAATGGAATTGTTAGTTGTGGAGCTCCGTGAGGCACAAGGAAGAAGAGCGAGTAGGTGAAGAGCAGCGTGAGGCACAAGGAAGGAGAGTGAGGAGGTGAAGAGCAGCGTGAGGCACAAGGAAGGAGAGTGAGGAGAAGAACAGCGTGAGGCACAAGGAAAGAGAGAGAGGAGAAGAGCTGCATGAGGCACAAGGAAAGAGTGAGGAGAAAAGCTGCATGAGGCACAAGGATGGACAGTGAGGGGAAGAGCAGCACGAGGCACAAGGAAGGAGAGTGAGAAGGAAAAGAAGTATGAGGCACAAGAAAGGAGAGTGAGGAGGAGAGCAGCGTGAGACACAAAGACGAAGAGAGTGAGGAGGTGAAGAACAGCATGACGCAAAAGTAAGGACAGTGAGAAGAGCAGCAGGAGTTAAAAGGGAGTAGAGCGAGGCGAAGTACAGCATAAGGTACAAGGTAGGAGAGTGATGGGGAGAGCAGCATGAGGCACAAGGAAGGAGAGTGAGGAGGGCAGCAGCATGAGGCACAAAGAAGGAGAGTGAGAAGAGCAGCATTAGGCACAAGGACAGAGAGTGAGGAGAAGAGCAGCGTGAGGCAGAAGGATGGAGAGTCAGAAGAGAAGAGCAGCATGAGGCACAAGGACGGAGAGTGGCGAGAAAAGCTGCGTGAGGCACAAGAACAGAGATTTAGTAAGAGAAGAGCAGCGTGAGGCACAAGGACAGAGACTGAGGAGAAGTGCAGCATGAGGCAAAAGAAATGAGAGTGAGGAGAAGAGCAGCGTGAGGCACAAGGAAGGAGAATCAGCAGGAGAAGAGTAGTGTGAGGCACAAGGAAGGTGAGTGAGGAGAAGAGCAACATGAGGCATAAGGGGGGAGAGTGACCAGAAGAGCAGTGTGAGGCACAAGGATGGAGAGAGGAGAAGATCAGCGTGAGGCACAAGGATGGAGAGTGAGGAAGAGAAGTATGAGGCACAAGGATGGAGAGGGAGGAGAGCAGCGTGAGGCACAAGGATGGAGAGTGAAGAGAAGAGCAGAGTGAGGCACGCAAAAAAAGAGTGAGGAGTTGAAGAACAGCATGACGCACAAGTCAGGACAGTGAGAAGAGCAGCAGGAAGTAAAAGGAAGAAGAGCAAGGAGAAGTACACCATGAGCTACAAGGAAGGAGAGTGAGGAGGAGAGCAAGCATCATGAGGCACAAGGAAGGAGAGAGAGAAGGAGAGCAGCATGAGGCACAAAGAAGGAGAGTGAGGAGAAGAGCAGTATGAGGCACAAGGAGGGAGAGTGAGAAGACGAGCAGTATGAGGCACAAGAACGGAGAGTGAGGAAAAGAGCAGCGTAAGGCAGAAGGAAGGAGAGTGAGAAGAGAAGAGAAGAGCAGAGTGAGGCACAAGGAAGGGGAGTGAGAAGAGCAGCATGAGGCAAAAGGACGGAGAGTGAGGAAGAGAAAAACAGCGTGAGGCACAAGGACGGAGAGTGAGGAGAAGAGGAGCATGAGGCAAAAGAAAGGAGAGTGAGGAGAAGAGCAGCATGACGCACAAGAATAATTGAGGAGAGCAGCGTGAGGGACAAGGAAGTAGAGAGGTGAAGATCAGCATGAGGCACATGGAAGGAGAGTGAGGAGAAGAGCAGTGTGAGGGACAAGGAGAGTAAGGAGGAGAGCAGCATGAGGCACAAGGACAGAGTGAGGAGGAGAGCAGCATGAGGCACAAGGAAGGAGAGTGAGGAGAAGAGCAGCATGAGGCACAAGGACGGAGATTGGGGAGAGCGGCACGAGGAAGGAGAGTGAGGAGAAGAGCAGCATGAGGCAGAGGGGGGAGAGTGAGGAGAAGAGCAGCTTGAGGGACAAGGAAGTAGAGAGGTGAAGGTCAGCATAAGGCACGTGGAAGGAGAGTGAGGAGAAGAGCAGTGTGAGGGACAAGGAGAGTAAGGAAGAGAGCAGCATGAGGCACAAGGACGGAGAGGGGAGAGAAGCATGAGGCACAAGGAAGGAGAGTGAGGAGAAGAGCAGCGTGAGGGACAAGGTCAGAGTGAGGAGAAGAGCAGCGTGAGGGACAAGGACAGAGTGAGGAGAAGAGCAGCGTGAGGCACAAGGACGGAGATTGGGGAGAGCGGCACGAGGAAGGAGAGTGAGGAGAAGAGCAGCATGAGGCACAAGAAAGGAGAGTCAGCAGGAGAAGAGCAGCGTGAGGCAGAGGGGGGAGAGTGAGGAGAAGAGCAGCTTGAGGCACAAGGAAGGAGTGAGGATGAGAGCAGCATGAGGCACAAAGAAGGAGAGTGAGGAGAAGAGCAGTATGAGGCAGAAGGAGGGAGAGTGAGAAGAGCAGAATGAGGCACAAGGACGGAGAGTGAGGAAAAGAGCAGCGTGAGGAAAAAGAGTGGGGAGGAGAGCAGAAGGAGGCCCAAGGAAAGATGGAGAAGAGCTGTAGGAGGTACAACGTAGGAGAGTGAGGAGAAAAGAGCAGAGTGAGGCACAAGGAAGGAGAGTGAAGAGAGGAGCAGTGTGAGGCACAAGGGCAGAGAGTGAGGAGGAGAGCAGCGTGAAGCAAAAGGAAGGAGAGTGAGGAAAAATAGAGGCAATTTATATATACTCCTGTAAAGGACCTCCGGTTAAAAGAAGGTTCACCTTGAAACTCATACAAAACACAAAATGGCATAAAATGTATAAGTAAGTAAAGCAAAGGGGCATGGCCGAACAAGATGGCCGATAGGTCGTAAGCTTAGGAACTCCCATCGGCAAAAAAGAAATCCGCCATTATCCTGATACAATCCGGAGCTCTGAACCCTGTGGACAAGCCATGAACCATGGTTGATTAACTCGTGCAACGTTGGGGCGCTAATACAAGTGCTGATGCGCATAGATCGAGGAGCTCCGCCCGGCCCCGTGTGCGGCGCCATATCGAAGGAGAGGGCCGTGTCGCCGAGCTATCCGGGCCCGCAGTCTGGCGGTGATTTCCAGGGCATACGTGGCCGGCGGACTGAGCTGCGGACCCTTGCTGCGTGGAGCGCCCAGCAGTAGCGAGGGGGGTAAAGGACATCAGTGGCAGGATCTGGATCCGGCCAGAGCCTCTGTCGGCCGCACGATCCGGCCCGCATACTGCAGGAGACTGTAGACAGGAGTGGCTGGGCGTGGAGGACTCACGCAGCCCTCCGACCCCGCTGGAGCACTAAGGATATATATATTTTTTTTATTTATTTGATTTATTTTATTTAATGCGTTTTTATATAGCGCGGACTTTACCCGAAGGTGTCAGAGCGCTTCACAATAGGAGCAGTAATGATACATAAGGAGAAAAATTACAAGTGAGCATGTTACAAAATCAAACGTTACGTTACATGAGGCAATAGTGACAATTGTGCAAGTAACAGGAGCAAACAAAATACAAGAGGTAGCAAACGATACGTTACAAAAGGAAAAAGTGACGTGTGCAGGTTACAAGAGCATACAAAGTACACAGAGGTAAAAAATTGCAATAAATGGCAGACACTCAAAACACTAAAACAAAAGTTACGTTACATGAGGCAGTGGTGGCCGTTGTGCATGTTTCAAAAGCAAACAAAATACAAGAGGTAGCAAACGATACGTTACAAATGGAAAGGTGACGTGTGCATGTTACAAAAGAGTACAAAGTACAAGTAGAGGTATAATACTGCACTAAATGGCAGACACTCAAAACACAAAAACACACTGGGAAGGCACTTCTATAGGCATGGAGAACAGAAGTTCCTATAATGGAAGGACTTCCTTTAGAAAATAGAGGGCGTGAATTAAATTTGGAAGTGTCTTTGAAGGAGGAGAGCTTTAAGGTCAGTTTTGAAGGCCTGGGAAGAGGCGGTGGTCCGGAGCTGAGGCAGAAGTGAGTTCCAGATTCTCATAGCCTTGCCTGAAAAGGATTGGGCCATCGATCTTTCCTTCTTGAAAGTGTGAGGTTCAAGCAATACATTTTCTGCATTACGTGATGGTCTGGAGCCTCCAGAGAGTTTCAGTTTATTCGCCAGGTAGCGAGGGGAGGAGGAGTGCAAAGCTTTGTGGGTGATGTAGGCAGTCTTGTAGATAGATCTTGCCTCTATGGGAGGCCAACGGAGGGTGGATAAAATGGGTGTGATGTGGTCGCTTCTTTTGGCCCCATAAATGAAACGAGCTGCTGAATGTGAATGGAGAACAGACTTCAGGGGGGACAGGTGGGTTTTAGGGAGGCCAGCAAGAAGAGAATTGCAGTAGTCCAATCTGGAGAGAACCAGCGATTGGACCAGGGTTTTAAGGTCGTGCTCCGGGAAGAAGCGACGAATCCCCCAAAGAAGGCGCAGTTGGTATCGAGCAGACTTTACAATGGAATCGATGTGGGAGAGTAGATTGAGTGTTTTGTCGAGTATGACACCAAGGGATTTTGCGCTCTCGACAATGATGGGTTTATTGTTCAGTAGATTAATCTGATCCATCCATGATTGCACTGGGGGAGGAGAAAGTGAGGGGGAGAGTAGGAGGAATTCAGTTTTGGAGGGATTCAGGATCAGTTGATGAGTTAACATCCAGTTTTGAATGGAGTCGAGAGTAGAGCTTAGGAGGGAGAGATCGTGAGTGGAGGCCACCTTAAGGTAGATTTGAGTGTCGTCCGCATATAGATGATAGTGGATCCCGGATTTACTCAGGAGATTTCCCAACGGTTCTAAATAGAGATTGAACAGTGTGGGTGCAAGTATAGAGCCTTGAGGGACACCATGACGGACCGCTAAAGGAGATGAAAGACTGTTCGCTATTTTGATCATTTGGGATCTATCAGAGAGGAAGGAGGCTAACCATTTGAGCACAGTGCCCTCCATGCCCATTCTCTGTTGAAGAGTGTTAAGGAGAGTGTTGTGATTGACAGTGTCAAAGGCTGCAGAAAGGTCAAGAAGAATTAGAAGACAAGACTCCCCTGAATCGAGTATCCACAGCACGTCATCAATCACTAGCAGCAGGGCTGTTTCAGTGCTGCAGTTTTGAATGAAGCCGGATTGGAAATTGTCAAGAAGATCATTGTCCTTGATATGGCAAGAGAGTTGTTTCGCTACACATTTTCCTGTGATTTTCAAAAGAAAGGGTAGGTTAGTGATGGGACGGTAGTTGTTGAGGTCGTTCGCATCAGCAGTGGGTTTTTTAAGCAGAGGGGTGACCTGCCCAGTTTTGAAGGAAACAGGAAGGGAGCCTTGACTGAGGGAGAGTTTGACCAGAGTGGTCCAATAGGAAAGAGAATGGGTATAGAAGTCAATGGCAATGGCACTAGGGATGGGGTCAAGAGAATGGTTAGAGGGCTTTGTATCGAGGATGCATTTAAGGAGGGCATCATCAGAGATGGGGTCAAAGTTTTGCCAAATGGTTAAGGATTTGCGTTCCTCTGTAGGGGTAGGATGAATGACCTGATCAACAAGTGATTTCACCTTTTCGTCAAAGAATATAGCGAATTCCGCTGCTTTCTTTGTGGAATCCTCCAATTTGGAGGTTGGGGGGAGAGCTGTTTGGGTTCTTGATGAGGTCGAATAGTTTTTTGGGTCTATTTTTGGCTGGGTCAAGGAGGGATTTGAAGTGCGACGCTTTTCCAAGGAAGATGTGTTTGTGGTACTTGGATCTTGCTGAACGAAGCGTGGCCAAATTTTCGGTGGAGGGCGCTTGTCTCGATTGTTTCTCTTAGGTACTTCCTTTCTTCATAGAGGGATTTGCTGAACCAAGGTGCTGAGGGAGTGGGCCTTTTCTTTTTGCTTTGGAGAGGAGCGACATTATTGATTTCGACTGCAAGGACTGTAAGGCATTGGGAGGTGAGTTCGTTAATATCTAGGTCCGGGTCTAGCCTTGGAAGTGATAGCAAGGCAGAATCATAGAGGGTACTGAGGTCAATATTTTTAGTGTCACGGAAACAGGAAGTAGCCCTCTTAGGCTGGCCAAGAGTTATAGAGTGTGATAGGTGAAGAGAGAATGGGATGAGGAGGTGGTCAGACCAGTCTACATGAATAGGGGCAGCGATGGTCAGCAAGCCTGCTTTAGAAATAACAAGGTCCAGGGTTGAGCCCTTAGAGTGTGTTTTTTCAGTGCAGTGTTGGATAAGATCGTTTGCAGAGAGGAAGGAGGCCAGCAAATTCGCATAGGTGTCTTGAGGCGAGCCCCAGTGGACACTGAAGTCACCCACGAAGATCTGATTGTCACTTTGCGAGTATTGGTCAGTGATGCAGTCCGTGAGTTCCTCCATAAACGAAGGGCTGCTACCAGGCGGGTGGTAGATAACATGGAATCTGAGAGGTGAGCGGTGGTGCAATTGGAGCTCAAGAGATAGGCATTCAAAAGTGTTGGAAGGAGCTGTTAGGAAGAGCCTTAAGTTGAAGGGAGTTTCTAAAGATGACTGCAACACCTCCCCCAACTTTGTCAATTCTGTCATTTCTAAGTATAGAATAGCCTGTGGGTACAAGGAGATCAAACATAGAGTGAGCGGTATCATTGAACCAGGTCTCTGTGAGGAAGAGCATGTCAATATTGTGCAAGTTGATGGTATTGGAGATTTCAAGTTTGTGTTTTATTGCGGATCTGCAGTTGTGGAGCATACAGCGCAGCTCTGTCGCAACTGTTTTGGTGACAGGGGCACTTGGGCTATGAGGGGTGATGGGGATATTGTACTTATATGAGGGCGCTCGGGAGGGTTTAGGTTGATGAGTGGTTCTGGCAGAGGAGATGCTCGGAATAGTGTAGATAACAGGGTTACTGGGAAGTTAAAGTGGAAGAAGGGTGGCGTTCGAGTGCTTGTGCGAATTTGCAGACGACATGCTATGCTTAGCTATTATGGGGTGTGGGGGCGAGGTGTATCTCGTGGGAGGGTGAGTGTTTTCCAAAGGAATTAAGGTGTATGGAAAAGTCGAGATCTTGGAGCTTAAAACTAAAATGGTAGCTTCAAGTTGGGAGATGGAGGTGATTAGAGAGCCTAGCTTATTTTCCAGAGAGAGTAAGGCAGAGCACGGCATGTTGGGTGGCTCGATGGAAACAGGAGGGGGTGCACTTGGCGGCGGAAGGCAGGGAGAGGTGGGGGAACGGGAGGGGAGTAGGGGAGTAGGGGAATAGGGTTCAGAAGTGGGGAAAGGTTTTGGATGAGAGCAGGAGTTGGTGCACCAGGGGTGGGAGGAGAGTTGTCGTTGTTGGCGTTGCAAGAAGGATAGGAGTTAAGGACAAAATTAGGGGGCGATAGGAGAGGAGTGAGGCGGTGGGGCGGAAGGAGAGGGGAGGAGTGTGTGGGGTCATAGGGATGAAGGAGGTTTGGGAGGAAGAGAGGGGAGGGGGTTGGAGAGGTCCTGGCAGCTAGGTGAGGCAGCTAGGTGAGGTGACTGTGAGGGAGCGGGTATCAGGCAGAGTGGGGGGGATTGGGAGATAGGGAAGTTGAAGAAAGGAAGTGGTTCTGATCGGTCCGAGGGAGGGAAAGGGTTACCAGGGGAGGAAAGGGGGTAGCACAGCATTGCTGGATGAGTGTGGGGAAGGAGAGAGATGGAATTTATTTGTGGGGAAATCGGGGTACATAGTGAGGGGAGGATGGGGAGGAAAAGCAGAGAGGAGGAGGGAATAAGGGGAACGTAAGGAAAGTTAACTAGGGGAGAAGTCCTTGAGGAGAGGTGGTCTAAGGAGGGGGGTGGCCGGTAGGGATAGGGGGGAGGAGATGAGAATGGAGTGCCGGGACGGTGCAAAATGGACGAGGAGCGTGTTAGCTAGAGGCAAGGCTGAAGTGAAGAGGGGGGGCATACTGTGAGGGGGAAGAATGGGAGGGGAGGGCAGAGGGGAGAGAAGACGGTTGACCTGTGCCTCACAAGGGTGCAGCCTATTGGAGAGTGGGGGGGTCAAGGGAGGAGAAAGGGAGTAATTGGTGGAGCTAGATGAAGAGTCAAGGGATAGCCCGGTCGCAGGGGAGGGGAGAGGTGGTCAAAGAGAGAGAGAGACAGGTGTCTTTGGCTTGGATCATGACAGTACCGTTGTTATAGAGTGAGATAGTGAGGGAGCCGTTGAAACCCGCAGAGGGGGAAATTTTTAGCTGTTTCCCATGAGGGATAGAGGAGGAGGAGGTGACGTTAAGGGAGTTGTAAAAGCTGGTAGACCAAGAGGGTATGTCGTGCGTGAAAAAAATGAGATCGTTTTTGAGCCTCCCATAACGACCATTGTAAAACTGATCAACAAAAAGGGAATTAGGGAAACATTCAATGGTGTTATGCTTGAAACGTTTTGCTGCAGCTTTAGTCAGGTTAAAAGGGTAAATGATTTTGTAGCAATTAATTCTAGACTTAATTCGAGTGGTGGCCATGTTGGGAAATTGTGGAGGAGGAGGGTGGTGGGGATAAGGGAAGGGTGTTACTAGGAAAAGCGGTGGTGGGGAGAAGTACGAGGACAAGAAGGGGGCACATAATCCAGACGTCGGGTGAAGGGAACTGAGCTATTGTGGAGACAGGAAAGTGAGGCGATTAGGAACAGGTTGTTACTTCAGAACAGGGCTGATTCAACAAGATAGGACTGAAGATGGAGTGGTGTAAGAGGAAAATCACTGTACTTATCATCATCCTGAGACATAACCCACATTATGCACAGCATCATAATAGGCCCCAAACGCATTGTACGCCCAAAATCTCAACAGTCTAATATTAGAAACTTACCTCCTAAGTATCTCCAACATTAGGGGCAAAAAGCACAGGGTGGAACATAATTTCACTAGCATAAACCAAAGTATGCACGACAACCTCAAAATCATAAAAACACAATTTAGAGGTAGCCAGAACAGGGTCAGAAAATCAAACTACATGAAATACATTTCCTAGCACCACAAATACACATTGGGGCCTGGCGCCCTACAAACCTCCCGGTCCCCCTGGTCAACTGGCCAACTCAAAGGGGCTCAAATGCCCTGTGTCCAGAATGTCGGGGCTGCTGCCAATGCAGCGAAAGACCAGGGTGCAGTGACACTGTGTGCAGTGTGCCAGGCGGAGGCATCAACGTGATGCCTGAGAGTGTGTCGGGCCCGCTGGGGAGACCGGGAGCCTAGGGGCTGGACACCAAATCTAGCCTGCCGATACAGGGAGTCCGGCAAGAGCACCTACGGGCCCCAATCGGAGTTGGATGGTGGGGTCGGTGGTGCGGCGTTCCTTGGAGCCGGTTTTGCAGCATCCCTGAGGCCTGTGGGGGCTGCTGGCGGTAGATCGGTCACAGAGGGCAAACGAGAAAAGGAGCCTGGCCCAAAGCAGCAGGAGAGTCCATTATACTGTGTTGTTAACGTGTGGCCCGGGGTTCTTGCCCCCAGGGGACGCCCTGTGATGATGGTAGTACTGTGAACGCCACTTACACCAGAGAGAAGTGTCAGGCTCGACGGCTGTGGCATGGGTGATGCTGGTGGGGACGGCGAGCCTTATGTGCTGCTGCAAGACGTGGGAGGTCCACGGTTGAAGATGGGGAGAAGTGCGCCTCCATCGTCTAGAGGAGGGACAGGTGATAAAAACGGAGCAAGGTAACCGCGTGCAAGCCAATAAAATATCAAATTACGCGCAATCGTGCCCAATGGAGCAAACAAAACGCAGTGAAGACGCGGGGATACAGAGGGAGGGGGCCCAGACCCCTCGCTGGCAGACATACTGGCAGCCATACAGTCTAGCAGGAATAACATGGTGAACAAAATTGACGCAATGGCCATTGACAAATCTATTGAGATGTGATCTCCGGAAAGTGACTGGCAGGGTCACGTCTAATGAGCAGAATATCGTGGCCCTTCAGACGGAGGTTAGGCAACTGAAAGAAATGGTCCTGGACTTTTCAAAGCAGTTGGTGACACTGGATGACAGGGCCGAGGATCAGGAGGGAAGATCACGGAGAAACAACCTGAGGTTTGTGGGGATTCCCAAGTTTGCAGAGGGACCCTCGGCGGACCTGTTCCTGGAGGATTGGATAGTTAACACCCTGGCTCCCAAAGGACTGTCAACATTTTTTAATATTAAAAGAGCGCACCGGGCACTGGTCCCTCCCCGCGACCTGGTGCGCTTCTTCAACTTCCGGGATAGAGACGTGATATTGCAGGCCACCAGGCAGAAAGAGGCACCTGCATACGAGGGTCACCGGATTGCCAACTTCCCGGACTACACGCAGCGGGTGTAGGACCAACGTCGAACATTTCTAGCCTTCAAGCGATGTTTGAGGGAAGATGGATTCAAATACAGACTTTTGTTCCCTGCTAAGCTGAGAATTGAACACAATGGGAGAGCGATGTTTTTTCTATCTGCAGCAGAGGCAGCAGACTGGTTGGACGGTCTTGGGAGGCAAGACACTCGGACGGGCAGAGCATTCCAAGGATCAGGCCAAGTTAAGCCCACTGAACGTCAGAACTCTCAGAGCAGCATGGTCACCAAGACAGAGCAGGACTCGGTGGGGCCGAATCTGAGTGGGCTCCAACAGAACTCTTTGTATGGTTGATCTCTCTTCAGAGTCTGATACATCTACACAGGATTACCCGGTGCCCCCTACAGACCAACTGAATGTACCCTCTAAGATCACCGGTGGTCGATAAAGGGCTCTTTATAGTCACAGATCAGTCACGTGGGTTTGATCGGGACGGGGTTCGGATTCCCTGGGAAGTTTTCTTATACCATGTGTTTAATGCCAACGGGGTGGACACGCTCCTTTCAGAGTTTTGAGACACGTACGAGGAGCTTCTCGCACCTCAACAATGGCCTGCCCACTAGCTAACCACTTTACAACCACAATTTCCAAGTTATATTGCCGGCGGGTATTGCTGAGTATGCTACAGTTTGTCCTATATGGACTGGTTAATGTTTTGGAGGGCATTGGGTGGGAGGGTGTGGGGCTGTGGAAAACGTGTAATATTTTACTTGGCATAAGCTGCAGCCATTTTGGCTGTGGTGTCCATTTCCTTTCCTTCGTAATTCTCCCATCCTCTGTTGCTCGTCTTTTTCTGCCTGTGCTATCTATTTTAGTTGACTTCCTGACTCAGTTAAAAGCAATGTACGTGCTGAGAGTTTGTAGCTGCCAGTACATCTGTTAACTGTCAATCATCTCTGCTGCTATAAGCACTCCTGCTCCCCCTCCCACTTTGCTGACCAAGTGGTTATTCATCTGCCCTTGTTTGCTGAAAACTATTTCAAAAACGTGTCCTTCCTATTTCTGTTCACATGCTTAAACTGTAGAAAACCTGTATATAAGCCCTGTGTTCTGTGACTTCAGTGTACTACCTCCTCCAGCACTTGAGAGTGCTGTCTGGACGTGGTCCCACTCATGACTGATTAATAAACTTGTTATTGTTTCCAACTCCAGTGCTGATCTATACTTTGTTGGTCTTTGAACCCGTGGACAAAAGGGTGACCCTTCACCAGTGTACCCCATAAAAGGTATATTTCCACAGAGCAGGGGAGGCAGCTCCTGACACCTTGTCAAGGAAGACTGGGGATCGCACCACTGCCCAAGGGGTGAGGGGTAAGATGTTGGGGTTCGAATAGGGAAGGTTTTCATGGGAGGGGTTGGGGATCTCAGTTTGCCAATGGTTCTGATATGTCAGCGTCACACTTCAGGAGGAGGCGGAGGTGGGTACAATGGACAAGTGCTAAGATGTCCCTGTTTTGGCAAAAATGGCTCCCTCCTTGATTAAGCTCATTACATGGAACGTGCGGGGAGCTGCGATGTTAAATAAATGGAGTTTGGTGTTTTCTTATTTAAAACGGTCTAAAATTGCTATTGCCTGTTTGCAGGAAACTCATGTATGGGGGGATACGAAAGCATGTATAAAAGATGGAGGGAGCAGCTCTATGCGACATTATACTCGGGTTTCGCCTGGGGGGGCTCTCATTTGGGTGGCCCCTGGGGTACCATTTCAACACCTACATCATGCTGCGGACCCAGAGGGTCGATATGTGGTCTTGCATGGACGGCTGGATGGGCAAGAGGTGTGTATTAATAATGTTAATGCCCCGAACTCGGACTGTCCAGCATTCTCCCCAGCGGTGGTAGCTGCAGCGACCCCCTACTTGGGTGACCGAGTAATTTTTATGTAGGACGCTAACTGTGTGCTTGATGGGGGGACTGGATCAGGAGCACCCCAAACAGAATACTAAACCAAGACTCACAGGCGCACTGACAGGCACGCTGCAGGGATTGGGGATTGTGGAAGCTTCAGGTGGAAGCTCTGTCAGATCCACCTTTTGCCAACAAAATAGAGGCGGGCTTACTAATTGTTTTAGGGAAAACTGGGGGAACGTGGCTAAGAGGGCTAAGGAGTGGGAGGCGATGAAAGTAGTGGTGAGGGGCCTGTGTATTAAGACTTCCTATGGAGTGAGGCAGCAGCTGGAGCGGGATGTGAAATTACAGGATTGGGAGTTACAGAGACTAGTGTCCCTGCTCCATGCACACCCCCAACGTATAGTGGAGTGGAGTGAGGCCTGAAGGGTCCTAATGGAATCTCTCGAACGCCAGGGAAAAATATAATAGAGTGGCATATAGGCAGCGGCTGCACATGGAGGGGGACAGGTCGGGGGCATTGCTTGCAAAACTTTGCAAAAATGAGAGATCTACTCCCCCTGTGGCTCAACTGCTGGATAGGGAAGGGAATACGGTTTATGATCAGTCAGCAATTTTGGAGGTGCTTACTGCGCATATGGAGCAGGTATATGCCCCTGGGGTCACTCCTCCCCTGGAGAGAATAAATGAGTTCCTTTCGAGGGTGGAACAACCATGCTTAGACGAAGAGGCGGGGGATGAACTAGAAGAACCAATTACTAGGGAGGAAATACTGAGTGCGATTCACAGGTTGAAGCCTGCCAAAAGTCCGGGTTTGGACGGGTTGCTGGCCGAGTTTTATAAAACATATGCTCCCCTTCTGGTTGATTACCTGTTGGAAGTCTACAATGAAGCCCTGCAGCAACGGATTTTGCCAGAAAGTATGAGGGAGGCTGTGGTCATCATGATCCCCAAGCCCAATCGGGACTCCCACGTGGCGCAGTCATATAGACCGATCGTGCGTCTCAATATCGATATGAAAATTCTGAGTGGAGTTCTGGCACAACGCCTTTTACCCCACATGTCCTTTTTGATCCTCCCCGATCAATCGGGATTTGTCCCCAAGAGTAGCCCTGCAAATAATCTCAGGTGCCTGGCTTTGTTGTGGCACTCCCCTAGAATTGAAAAAGAGGACAATGCGGTGGCGATGCCTGATATTGAACAAACGTTTGATTCTGTGGACTGGGGGTATGTTTGGGCAACATTGGGAGCAATGGGACTGGGTCCAAGGTTCCTACGTTGGCTCCAACTAATCTATACGGACCCGCGAGCTAGGATGCGCCAGAGGGAACTGATCTCTTGAGCATTTGAATAAAGACGAGGGTACCAGAGAGGGGTGCCCTTTGTCACCTTTATTGTTTGCGGCTGCTATGGAACCGCTGGCGGAGACTACAGCAGTGAATGGAGGTATGGGGGATACGACTAGGTGACACAAACCACGTGGTGTCTAGGTACGCAGACAACACTCTAGTGTATCTACGAAAACCAGCTCAGGCAATCCTGACAATGCTGGATGTACTGTCCCAGTATGGGGAGATGTCGGGTTTGAGCATGAATCCTAATAAGTCCAGGTTGCTGCTGATGGGATGTTTGGCAGAAAGGGCAAGGCGGGCCCTCCCGGAGGTGGGACTTCCGTGGGTTAACTCTGATCAGAAGTATCTGGGGATCAGACTAGTCAATGACCCCGGCCGATATTTGGCTCTTAATATAGGGCAGATGATCGAAGGTATAAAAGGGTCAATTTGTTTTTGGCAACAGCTGCCGCTGCCCCTTATGGACAGAATTGCAATTATTAAAATGATAAAACTTCCTCGATGCCTGTATGCCTTACAGCACTCCCGATATAGGGTACCGGCACACTTTTTTAAGTCCCTGAATACATTGTTGTTAGAATTATTATGGTGGTCCAAAAGAAAGAAAGTAAGTCTCAAGACATTGCAGAGAACATGGCAGAAAGGCGGATTGGAGGTCCCTCACTTAGAATTATATTACATAGCATCCCGGCTCCAGTATTCAATTCACTGGCTGGACGAGAATGACAACTGTGAGAAAGGATTGTTGGCAGGCACATGTGGAGAACAGTCATTGGCGGCATTACTAATGTTGGGGGCTGGCGCTCCACGGCATGTGGCACGGGTGTGGAACACACCCCTTTCGCCCCGATATGCCTCGCTGGGTGGTACAATCATTTACGAAAAAAGAGGCATCAATGTCGATCCGACGATGGAAGAAGGGCGGGTGTTTCACGATGGGAGATCTGTTCCACAACAAACAATTCGTTAATAGGGAGGATGCCGTTCGTGTTAGGGGCGGGTCAATTTCTTCAATATGGGAAGGTTAATCAAGTAGCAAGAGAGATATGGACGTCCACCCCCAGATGAACCTGCGGTAACAAGGGTGTTACAGGTTATGTTATATATGGCACAGGGGAGGCGCTTCATCACGCACCTGTATAGAGCGCTGCGTGAAGATCTGACCAGTGCACCCCTTCTGGTTCAGGGTAGGTGGGAGGAGATACTGGGGGAGCCCTTATCCAAATAAGACTGGATAAAAGTGCATGAAGGGGTCAAAGCTGTCAACTCTAATGTCAGGTTTAAATTAGTCCAATATAATTTCGTACACCAGGCATACCTCACCCCTAAAACACTTAGCAAAATCTTCCTGACTAGATCTGATAGCAGCCCAAGATGCAAAGCTGCTGCCTCGGATTTTATTCATATGGTTTAGACGTGCCTGATGCTGTCTCAGTATTGGACCTCAGTCCTGGGAAAAATACAGGAGGCAAAGGGATGGTCCGTGCCCAAAGGTGTATGGGAGGTGCTGTTGAGTCTCTTGCCTGCTCCAAAGAAAAATAAACTAAGCAGGAGGTTTGTAATGCTTGGGTTGGCATTGGCCAAACAGCGTATTGCTGTATCGTGGATGGGCACTGCTCCTCTGCAGATTGAGATGTGGTTGAAAGATCTGGGGGAATGGGCAGCGGCGGAAGCAGTAAGAATGAAGAGGGTGAGACGAGATGAGAAATTGAAGGACAATATGCGGGCTTGGGCGACCATGCTGGCGGATATAAAGGAATCACAAACTCCACCGATACCATCCCTTATACGCAATTCCCCACAAGACGGACAATGACGCATTATACCTCACTAGACAGTGGGGTAGCAATATAGTGAGCGCCAAGAACTATAAGGACTATGGGTAATGTAAAAGGGAAGGTGACGCTGAAATGTTGTTGGAACTGAGGTTGGAAGGGAGTGGGAGATGGGTAGTTGGGTAACTATATAGTTATCCTAGTTGTAAAATGCAAGGTGGCGTAGCGGAACGGATATTTGCTCAATGTAATGTTGTTTAATAATGTATGTGGACTGTTCTAGTCCTTGTAATAATTACATACCGATGTATGATAAGGGTCAATTAAAACGTAGTAAGTTCCTTAAATGCCAATAAACAAAATGTAAAAAAAAAAAAAAAATAAGTAAGTAAAGCAACTAGCTGCACACATATTTTGAAGAAAACTCTTATTTGTTCTCTTTCTAGAACTAGGAAAAAGAAAACAAAATTCAACAGTCATTGAAGAATGCTGCCCACCACCTTTCCCTTTTGTTTTTTTCAATTACAGTCCCCCTGTTTCTTTAAAAGAGAAAGGTAGGACCTGAAAACTAGTTTGCAACCGAAGCTTCTAACAGCACCATAAAAAGCAAATAAGTAAAAACATTTATCCTTAAATATAATGTATGACAACGCCTTAACTTAGAACCAGGAATTAAATGAAAGTCACCCTCCTCCCCCGATTCTTGTACCAATGCAGCAATAAATCATGCTGTAGGAGAGTTAAGGAATTATGTGTCCTCCAAAGGTAAAACAGCAGGCAAACGAAAAATGCTTCATTTTTCTGCATGTAAGGAAAACAAGCATTGGCATAGCCAATAGGTCTCGCCTTTGGGACCTTATAAGTATTTAGTTATGCAGCACAATATCCTTAGTGCAACAACATAAACTGTTGCATGGTTAAACACGTATAAGGTCCCAAAGGGGAGACCTATTGGCTATGCCAATGCTTGTTTTAGATTGTACTTTTGGCTATTCTGCACAGCATCTTGCCCATTACCAAAAGGCTTTGGTAAAGACTACAGCCCCCAAAAGGGACACATGGATTTGCCAATATTTATGTTTAACGTGGCCTCATGCAGAAGCTCAAACCATGCTCAGATACCAACCACTTGTATGATCTATGGAAGATGAATGCGCCATAAACGGATATCTACAAGACATTTCCAGATTATTGCCTTCAATTCGGGTATCTAACACCACACTAAATTAAAAAGAAGAAGGGTACAAATAAAAGTAGCGCTGCAGCGTTTTGGCAGCCAAACACATTCCTCAAGCTCGAGTCTGCATCCCAAAGCTTTCACAGGGAGGTTAATTCCAACTGCTTTGGCTAATAGGAGCCAGCAGCGTCCTGTGCATGCGCCTTTCACTCAGCATAGATTAGAATAACAAATCACAATGCATTAGGATAAATTAAATCTCGGTGACGAAAACCCGCACATCAAACACCGCTGTTCGTTTAAGTACGCATTCCAGCACCTTTCTATAAGCATGAACTAAAACAGACCATAAAGCACAGTTGTCTCCGCACTTCACACAAGATTGCAAGAAACTGCACAGCTATCAAACAAAGAAGCGATTTATTGCTGTTTAAAAAGCTCCTGTAAATAGGAAAACACGATCTGTTTTACAACACATTATTGCTGCAGTTAAATAATGGTTTCTTCAAGTAACTTAGCAGAGAGGTAATTTTATAAATGAATTTAGCTATCAGTCGCACTGGTTTGTGCTACTTCCTCACACTGCCAATTGAATACTATTTACTACTTTACAGACATGGTGACGCAGGTAAATGACGTTACTTAAGTCGTGTCAAATCATTTCTTGCGGGCCCTTATTTAGAGCAAGGTGTGGAATGCAGACGTATGCAATATCGGAATTATTTACAGCTCACTTTTACCGCATCTGCAGGTTACAGCTACCGTCTGCGCGGGCAAACCACAACAGACCTTCAAAACTACCACAGACGTCTTAAGAAACGAGTGGTGCTCGTAGGCAGAAAGGGGTTGCAGTTTTTGTCAAAAGTGATTTGATATACCAGGCAGCAGTCTAGATTTCCTGGAGTCCAAACAACCACCACGAGCTAAAAGGAAACGGTTAAGTGGCATTTGCATAAATCTTCCTGGCCACCGGGGGCATATTGACATAACACGACTCTACATCTCCGTCTGCTTTGCTCCTACGGCAACCCCGTCTTCTGAGCAGTATGCCCAGAATATACTGCACAAAGTGCAGTCGAAGTGATAAAGTCGCAGTGCAAAGTAGAGCTAGTGAAGCTCTCAGGTTACACACAGGCAGGAGCTAACGACTTCAGATACCGTGGTTGGCCCGAGCACTCATGAAATTAGAGCAGCGGCATACACATCAAGACCTGCTTAGAGAAAAAGACAAGCAGGATGGATGGCGCGCGCCAAACAAAACAAAAAAAAACATACGAGTGGTGAGAGAGTTGTGTGCGCACGCGTGCGCGTAAAGAGTAAATTAAAAACAAGCCATGTCAAAGCCTACTGTTCTCTCCGTTGAAATGTGTTAGCCAACCTTTTGACTTTGCCTATCCTTTTTGCCAAAGCTGAGAGCACTGGCCAAAAGAAGAAAAAGCTTTTGCCGATGCTCAATAGCATTGGCGGAAAAAAAAAATGCAAAGCGGCTGGACTGAGCATGATATGTGCGTGTAAGCGTCACCGCGCATGTTAATTCAAATGCCGTGACACTGTAGCCCTGTTGCTTTTTTTTAATTTGAATAACTGTTCCAACATCCACATTAGAGTGGTGTTTTTTGTTTTTAATAGAAGTGCTTGAAATCACATTATAGAGAAAAGAGCAAATTGCAGCTGTTGAGCCCTCTAAAAGAGTTTAAAAAAATACATGTGTAAGAAAGAGGACAGCTAGGAAAACAGTGGAGTTCTAGGGTTGGGAGGGGCAAGCGTGAAACTGAACGACTGAGATACAGACACAAAGGCGATCAGGGAGTGGCAGGAGAGCAACTTAGGAGCTGGAAAAGGTTTTAAAAATTAAAAAAGCAAACCAAATTAGAGTGTAATGGAGATTATGAGGGGACGAGAAAGCCATGGAGGCACTTAAGGGTACAGAGAGCAAACAGCTTGTGCTCCTCGTGCTAAAAGTTTTAAAAAAACAAGACGTGCGGCCGTGAACGGGAGTTGTGTGTGCGCATTAAAGTGGAATGTGAAAGTGAAACTGATTGCGGTCCAGATGGCGCCTCGGACGGTGAAAGCTGGCGGGTGCGTGCGTGCACGCTCGTGTGAACGCAAGTGCTAGACCATCAAAAGCATGGGGTAGCACTTTGAAAACCCCGCTTACTAAATGTCTCGCAGAGCAACGCATGCGCTGGCTCAGGTGAGACCTAAAAACGGCCTCCAACCACCATGCTTTTACAATAGAAGAAACCAAATGTTAACGAAGAAAAAGGATTGCTGGCAACAATTATACTCTAGTGTTAAAATAAAATTCAACATTTATAGTTACATTTTTTCATAGGCATAAATTTAAACAGCTTACATTTGTAATCATTTTCCACTTTGAGTTAAATATCCTGAGAGGGGTCATTTAAAAGGTGAAGTCTGTGTCCCTTTCGGAATGAAAAACTAGAAAAAGAAACACGCATCGCTTACTAGAATGGTGGAAGATGCTTCTCCTGTCTGCCTATGGTGTTACAATCTCTGAACTTTCTACTCAGAGGCATGGCACGAAGGAGTTGATCCCGAACAGGGAGCGTGTGCACTATGCTGATTGCTGCCTCTCACTTCCTAAATCCACTCTCTCCTCTCTCAAAAATGAAAGGAAAAAAAATCAGTTCATAGCACCACATTCCAGATTAGATCGTGTTTCAAGCGCAGCCCGGTGTAAAAAAAATAATAAAAAAAAATAGCTCAACTAAAAAGCATAGCATATGACAAATTGGACAGCAAACAAATGGGACCTCTTGCTGTGAAATTCAAACGCAGGTGAGCACACGCACACATCCAAGTCAGCCCAGAATGAAGTGAACTCCCAGCAGCATCGTGGGCTGCAGCAACACTACTGCTTTCCCTCCTTACGTTTCACTTAGACTGTGTGTAATCAGTTATAAAAGAGACCTGCAAGCCAGAAGTTACACATGAATCGAGTAAGAGCAAGCTGTAAACACTGCTCTGTCTCCTGCGCACCAGCCCGCTGCGACTACAAACGTGGAATAAACATTTGCAAAGATATTGCCTTTCCCCGCAGCCACCAGGGCACCCAAAGCCATGGGTGCTCCTCGCAACAAGAGCTGGGAACACGAAAATAAAAAGCAAGGCTCTCACGGGCGCAGTTGCTGCTCTTATGTCAGGCATGCAGGCGGCCGTGCTGAGCGCAGGCAAAAAACACAGATATAAATAAATCAGACGGGTGGGAGGAGGGGCCATCACACACTGTACAGTGTGAAGGCCAAACAAAACGATCTCTTGGTGAAATCACTGGCGGGCGAGCTAAGCCCAAAAAGGAGAGACATGTAAGCAAATGCACCAACAACAAGCCAGCATTTGTAAATGGCCCAGATAACAGCCAATGGCAATTTGTGGTGACGCCAAACCCCACAGAAGAGATATAACAAGTTGATCGAAGCGCAACCTTAAAATGTGCAGGTTTGCTAAGTTTTCCTAGGTGCCGGCTGAGTTAGGGCCCAAAATGCAAATCTAGCCACATTGCAATAAAAATCAGTTTTCAGGGAAAAATTGTGATGTGTCCATGTTGCAGTTTGGCGCCTTTCGTGTTGTGGGCACTAGCCATACCAACACAAGCACCGAAAGGGGAAAGCGCACATTTTCCTTACATCCCCCGGAGGGAGTGCTGGGAACTCCTGTATATGCAAGACATAGCATAAACTTGCACAGAAAGCAGTGTGGGCCACCACAAGCTAGAGCACCACCCTCTTTAAACTTCTATAATCATTAGTTAAAACAATGATATCATCCCACTAGCTACTTGATGTACAGCATGGATCATAAGAAATACAGCAGTATGCAAGGAGTTATAATAACTGTTATGTCCAGAATGCCATCGCTAGCAGGCACTATTGGTATCACAAGTCCTCAGAAATGTATCTCTAGTTGGCAAGGTGAGTAATAAAATGATCATGAAGCGTAAGTAGCAAGCTGTTTGTTGAGTAAATAGACATAGCTGAAAAGTGACAGCAACCTTAGGGTGCTCCCCGCTCGCCTGAAAGAGTTTGAAACACTGTCTCTGTGTTAGTTTCAGGCACAAAAATAAATAAATGACGGCAATAAGACTACAACACAATAACAGTTTCAATACATATATATTTCTAAAAATACACTTCTAGTTATCAAAGAGCAGTTAAAAATAAAGAATGTTCTAAGTTGCACTTATGTTTCAAGACTTGTGTTACTGAAATAAAACAAGAAACCCTTGCAGGTAAGTGCAATTAGCAGTATATTGAGTTTCTTTCTGCACCTGAAACCCCAATCCAATCCAAAAGGTACTTAAAGAGCACAGGTCCACCAAAGTGTCTTAACAATAATTAAAAACAACTGGTCTGTGGACACAGTACATTAACAATTTCACAGTTGTTTTCAAGGGTAACGAGCTCTCAAATGAAGCAAAAGATTTAAGAATAACTTAAACACATCTATACCATGATTGACACAACATTGGAAACACAGGGAATAGCAAGAAGTCATGTTGGAAAAATAGGAATGCGTCAGCAACAGTGCTTAATTTGTGCCTGTGCTTTCCAGTGCTAAGCACCTGCACTTATCTCTCACGACCGGTCTACTACTCAGTGCGGCTGCCTCACTAATAGTAAATAAAAGAAAAACCCACGGAGTTGCTTTCAGGAAAGACTCCGTGGTGGTGCTTAGTTTCAGGTAGCCTGGTAATCTGAAACTTGTTTTTTAGCACTGTGAAAGTGGATACAGTTGCGTATATGTGAGCCTGGGCGAGAGTGTACTCGCCCTGGAGGCACAAGGCAGTGTTGTGTCATCAGGATGGTGACAAAACTGGATCCCTCGTGGACCCCCGGTTCTGGGCCCTTCCGAGGCCCCTGCTGTGCTACGTTCTCCAGTACTCTTAGGCATTCCCCAGGCCTTGGCTGCCCGTGCTCTGCTCCTTTCTCTGGGGCCACCATGGCAGCTAGGGTGGGGCGGCGGCTCCCACCTGACACTCAGGGGCTGCTTTTACTTTCAGTTCCGGTGTGGCCTCCACTTTGAGGCACAAAGCACTGCGAGTCACAAGGCCGTGCTGCGGGGCCCTGGACCTGATCCCTGAGACCAGCCAGCCCTCTCCCAAAAGAGGCTAAAACTCAACTGGAGCTGAAGGCACAGGTGCTGTGGCCGATGTCAGAGCAACGCATGGGGCACTACATGACCCTAGTGCTGAGTGAGGCACTACAGAGGTGGAAGGACCTGGAGGGGATGGATGCTGATGGTGAGGTGAGGGGGTGAACCACTGCACTGACTGGGGGTCTAGGATGAGTAGGGGAACCCGAGACAATGAAGAGCTTTGTTTACAAGCATTAGTTATGTGGGGGTGGGCAGAGTTTTCATTTAGGGGCGGGGCAGTGGTGGACACCTAGCTCTAGCTGCTAATGTGGGCTCCCGCCAGAGACAAAAGTGCCAGAGAACGGAACCCAGTTGTGGAGAAATACACTGCTTACATTCAAAACTGTAGGAGAAAATATCTGTAACAAAAGGTTATTTTGTTTCAGAAATGGTTGTCGCAAACAACATTTTTTAGCCGTAAACTATTCCCACCAAAAAAGTTGCCGTCTGCGTAAGAGAACAATTTTGCAAAGTGCAAAAGTTGTCCAATTTCCAGCAGTGGTCACATTGTTTGTCAAAATTGTCAAACATAAATAAAGGCAGAGCCCGAAAAGCTGCTCTCTCTGGACAATGCAACAACAGGTACACATGGTGAGCTGTATGAGTGCAGGGTACGCACTGTGCCTGTATGAGTGCAGGGTGAGCGGTTTGCCTGTATGTGTGCAGGATGAGGGGTTTGCCTGCATGTGTGCAGGGTGAGGGGTGCGCGTGTATGTGTGCAGGGTGAGGGGTGTACCTGTATGAGTGCAGAGTGAGCACTGTGCCTCTATGAGTGCAGGGTGAACAATGTGCCTGTATGAGTGCAGGGTGAGCGGTTTGCCTATATGTGTGCAGGGTGAGCAGTGTGCCTGTAGGAATGCATGGTGAGCTGTATGAGTGCAGGGTGAGCACTGTACCTGTATGAGTGCAGGGTGAGTGGTTTGCCTGTATGGGTGCAGGGTGAGTGGTTTGCCTGTATGAGTGCAGGGTGAGTGGTGTGCCTGTATGAGTGCAGGGTGAAGGGTGTACCTGTATGAGTGTAGGATGAGCACTGTGCCTGTATGAGTGCAGGTTGAGCAGTTTGCCTGTATCTGTGCAGGGTGAGTGGTGAGCATATATGTGTGTAGGGCGAGGGGTGTACCTGTATGAGTGCAGGGTGAACACTGTGCCTGTATGAGTACAGGGTGAGCACTATGCCTGTATGAGTGCAGGGTGAGCAGTTTGCCAGTATGTGTGCAGGGTGAGTGGGATGCGTGTATATGTGCAGGGTGAGGGGTGCACCTGTATGAGTGCAGGATGAGCGGTGTGCCTGTATGTATGCAGGGTGAGTGGTGTGCCTGTATAAGTGCAGGCTGAGCGGTGTGACTGTATGAGTGCAGAGGGACCACTGTGCCTGTAAGAGTGCAGGGGAAGTGGTGCACCTGTATGTGTGCAGGGTGAGGACTGTGCCTTTCTGAGTGCAGGGTGAGGACTATGCCTTGCTGAGTGCAGGGTGAGGACTGTGCCTTTCTGAGTGAAGGGTGAGCCCTGTGCTTGTATGAGTGCAGGCTGAGCTATGTGCCTGTATGACTTCAGGCTGAGCGGTGCACCTTCAAGACTGCAGGGCGAGCACTGTGCCTGTATGAGTGCAGGGTGAGCATAGGGCCTGTGTGAATACAGGGTGAGTGGTCCAAACAGAAGCTTGCAAAGATGGACATTTCTGACTTGGGTATGTGCAGTTTACAGACCTCCTTTAGTTGCGCTTTAATGCCCAAGTAATTTGCACCTCTGAAAAGTGCCATTTTCAGACACCACAGCATTACATACTGTGCATATTAAGGGTCTGCATTGTATACTCTAGACATATTTTTGACATTGCATTTTACATGAGCCTATGTTATATGCACATTTTGAAGAACTGATATATGCATATAATCAGAGGTTTTAAATGTCTATATTGGGCATATGACAGGATTGAATGATGTGCATAAATCAGTTACAGGTCGTGCATATGCCAGAGAGGTGCATAATGTGCATCAAGCAGGGTCCAATATATTCTTCATGTGATAGATACCTTCATATTGGGTTTGTTCCTTTGAACTCCATGTCATATATATGTTGGCCATTATAGATAATGGGGTAACCTAAGAGTCGTCACCGGACCTGGGCACAATGCGGGAATGAAAAGAACGGGCCGTGACTCTTTTAAAGAGAAGCAAATTCAGAACTATATAATCTGTGTTGTGTAAAGACTCCAACACTGGTATTTAATCCCACGTGGATAACATTATGTTTATGCAATCTGAATTAAGGAAAAACTAATAACAACACTAGAGCGCCAGAGAAACAGGATTCATCTTGCATGAATTTATTTTTAAAGTTAGACTCAAATCTTGATTTCATACATTAAGTTAATAGGTTGACAAAAGGGAAGGGGTTGGGATGTGCTCGTGTGGGGTTGGAGAAGGTGAGGATCACAATTTGTTTAGGCAAAACAATTCAAATGTTTTAACACACAACTGGTAATGAAGACCAGTATTGAGAGACCTGTTCATACATGAACATAACAGTTACAATAAATCATATAATTCAATCATGCATCAATGCATCTTCAGAGTGTAGGACGGAGAGACAGGTACAGGCCTCGAGTGGACAGAGGGCGTCGACGTTTCGACTCGACTAATGCAAAGAGGGGACATTCAAGCAGGTCCACAGTTGTTGTTCGTTGATTTTACTGCACGTCCCTGAAGATCCTTAGTGAGACTAAGTTAGTTAGACAAGGTATTCTAGCTCACTTATGTATTGATCATTTTGTGCCTTCTTTCGAGCCCATGGCCACAAAGGAACCCAGAGTTTTAAAGATGTGTTTGTTACTTGCTAATAACAATAATACATTGCATCGTGCCGTTTACTACCAAGCAATGTTGTACCCCCTTAGGATTCTGTTTCACAGTTCTATAAGGCACATCAATATTCGTATTCTTTCAGAGAAGAGAAAAATAATTGAACAGCTCTAAGCAGTCTAACAAAATATATACTAATATGCAATTTATAATTGAAACCTCATTCTTTCCAGCGAATGCACGTTTATCAGCTTTACATCCAACAACACAGTCCATTAGGACTTGTGAACAGGATCTGTACTTGCGGATACTTAAATGAGAAAAAGGTGCAGTAATCAGAATTCACAAAAGACAGGATGCTAGAACTAACAAAATGACTCAATCATACAGAAGTGTGGCTAGATATCATTGTATTCAGATGTCACTGGAGGCACTGTGTGTGTGGCTTTGATGCAGTTTTGAATTTAATTGAGACTACTAACAAAGGTTGGTTGAGGGAATAAAAAGTCGGCACCATCACTGACTTACAAGTATGTCTCAGTTTGAGCATTTATATCTGAGACATTTCTAGTGTAGATAGGTATGCTTCAAGAAAAATTGTTTGACACGATGAAAAATTAATTGAGCAGGATTAAGATTCTGAATTGAGCAAGCAGATGGGAAGACTAAAGGTACATAGCATTCAATACAGGCAAAGATAATACAATTTAAATCGCAAATCAGATGAAAATAACAAAACACGTACCGGTTAGCCAAATGCCACAGTTCCAGCAGGTTTGGAGACATTGAATATTTTTCATATGATTCTCGAGAGAAGAAGACATCAATTCCATTTTTTGGCACAACGTCGCTATGGAAAAAATATCCGATTAGTTTAAGAGCAACTGGATGAGTACAAATGTAACTACACTATGCTGTGCTAATTTCATAATTATAACCATATTAAAAAAGACATTGAAATAATGTGAAAAGACAAGAAAGTCAACGTTTGAAAACTAATATAAGACCTACGAAAATATGGAAACAGAAATTTACATCTTCCTAAATTATTTGTTATGTAAATTAATCCATACCTCGGACAACGATGATACAACAAAGTTTGACCATAAACTACTTGCCAATTTACCAATGCACATGAAAGAAAAGCCTGCTTTAGTGCCCTTTTCCTACTATTTCTAAAGGACTGCGCTAGACATCACGGGAATGAGAGGACCTTACTTTGCACTTACTAACAGTATGTTATTGAGGAACAACACCATAAATAAAAAAGACAAAGCACACCTTAATGGTCCCTTTTCCAGACATTAGCAGCAATGTACACTGAAAGGGGCACATAAGGGGGAGGGGTGATAAAACAAATCCAATACCATACATTTCTAAATAAATGGGTGGGTGCCTATACATTAATTCAGTAAAAACAAAATCCTTTAAAAAGTCAGAAAACCATACTTTTTAAAATTAAAATATCTATATTGATTAAAGTTTCCAATACAGAAATGAATTGAGCACACACGTTTTCTCAGTGCTGCCCATACACCAAGGTGAGTCTTTCTTAGAGCAAATAAAGCTATGCGTAAGAGTCAGAAATCATTAAAATGCACTTCTGAGATCAATGTGGAAAACAGACTAGGTATCGTTCGTTCATAGAACGATGAAAGTCATTCTAAATGCAAACAATTAGACTGTAAAAACGCGCTCAAAGCCTTTCAGACACTGCCATTATCCTTCAAGCCTGCCGTGAGGGGAACGGCCAACGTTGGGGCATTTTCAGGTCCTTACCTGAGTAGAACTTTCACCATCGATACTGCCGCCGTGAGGGGAACGGCCCTTGGGAAAAACTACATCCCCCAGCATCCCTAGCGCCCGGCGCCTGCCGTAGACGTCACTAGGCAGCGCCTGGGCTCCACTTAAGCCTCTCACTTGCCCCGCTGCGCGGGACGCGCTCAAAGCCTTTCAGACACTGCCATTATCCTTCGAGCCTGCCGTGAGGGGAACGGCCAACGTTGGGGGCATTTTCAGGTCCTTACCTGAGTAGAACTTTCACCATCGATACTGCCGCCGGAGGGGAACGGCCCTTGGGAAAAACTACATCCCCCAGCATCCCTAGCGCCCGGCGCCTGCCGTAGACGTCACTAGGCAGCGCCTGGGCTCCACTTAAGCCTCTCACTTGCCCCGCTGCGCGGGACGCGCTCAAAGCCTTTCAGACACTGCCATTATCCTTCGAGCCTGCCGTGAGGGGAACGGCCAACGTTGGGGGCATTTTCAGGTCCTTACCTGAGTAGAACTTTCATCATTGATACTGCTGCCGTAGGGGAACGGCCCTTGGGAAAAACTACATCCCCCAGCATCCCTAGCACCCGGTGCCTGCCGTAGACGTCACTAGGCAGCGCCTGAGCACCACTTAAGCCTCTCACTTGCCCCGCTGCGCGGGACGCGCCCGGGCAAAGCCTAGGCCAAGGGCGGGCCTGTCCTTGCCCGTCAGTGCCAGGAAGAGGCAGGGCAGGGCCTGTCCGCTAAGTTGTCGGGTGTGGCTGAGTGTCGTGTCTCATGATAAGGTGGGCGGCGTAGTAATTGCACCCTTGATGAACTCAATTATTACTTTTATCGTAGTAATTGTCTGTTGCTCATAGACTTAGGTTGTTGAGTTGGCATTTGGGGAAGGTGGGCTGCCATTGTGTGGGGTGGGTTTTGGTTTTGTTATAATATGACTAAGAGGAGGGCTGTTGACAAGGTGAGGGGGACACTAGACAATTATTTAATCAGGGCTGAGTCGGCATTGAATCTTGAGATCCAAGCTGTGGAACGTAGACTCTCTTTAGATCCCGCTTCTTCATTACCTTGTGCCCAGATACAGGAAGACCTACCCCTTTCTAGTAATCTCTGTACAGTTGTTAGCACCATTACCCCCCCCCATGCTTATTTCTCCTGTTTCAGGGACGTTGGATACACCCTTGGATACACCCCAGGTTTGTGATACTATCCAGAGTTCTCCTAGGGTTACAACAAGAGGGAGGTTGGCCCATAAAGGGAAAAAGAAAGAGGTTTTTAGCAAAAATAGGAGAGGCCAAGGGACTAGTAAGCAATCTGTCGTGACGCTCCAACCCGAGCCTAGTGGGACTTCCGCAAAAGGGAAGTGTCCTGATTGTAAGACCAATTTTTTGACTCAGGCTACGATTCAGCCTCTTCTGGATTCCTTAATTGTCAGTCTTAAGGACCATTTAGCTGGCCTTTTAGAACCTGTCCTACATAGATTGGATTTAGTGGCCGGAAGGTTGGATACGCTAGAAGCTAGACTTATTGGTGACAGGAGGACAAACCGAGGCTGACTGCGGGAGTGTGCGAGCATGGAAAAACTATAGCTCACTACCCCCCTCCCGGACCCATGATGCTAGTAATATCGAGTATTTAAACATTCTTAGCCCCGGAATATTAGGATGGCTTTTCGGTAAAACCGTGAGTTTTACCATTTTGTTCTCCACAGGTTAGGGTGCGCCTTAGCGTGCGCATACCGCCGTGGAGACCCTTGTGGTCCTGATGAAAGCTTAGCCAACTGGGCATTATAAGCAGAAACATGTCATGTCGACCTTATCACTAATTGGTTAAGCTCTTGTTAACCTAACAAACCAGAACTTGTCCAATTCACGTTTTTATTTGGTTTTTGGTTTGCCGATATTAAATTAGTTGATGGTTAAAACCATTTACCTTTTAACTCCACTCCCTTTCACATTCAAAAACCAGCTCCGCTGTAATTCAGGCGTTGTAGCACACCAGAGAGGCACTCGGCCTCTCTGGTGGGAACCCGATGATGAAGCATGTCACCAACCAGGTTGGTGAGTGAGGGTTCTTTTAACAAATCCCTTTGGTTTTTGCCAGTGCTTTTTTGCTCCTTTTTCCCTTGTCACTCTTTTGTTGTTTAATTGATTTAACCTTGGGGGAACAAGAGTGATAGTCCCTCACCCTCTCTGTGTTTTTTGAGACAAGATTTCTGCAACAGGGCCTCCCGTACAGTCAAATGGGGTGTTGTCCATCGGTCTGACCAATGAGGTCTGTAATGTTAGACCGTCTAAGCCTGTGGGGGTCTTGCCAGTTATCCCTCCTATAGGGGAAGCGAAGGGTTATAACCCTGGTTTGGAAGTGGTTACTTCTAGGGGTAACATTCATTGCGATGAGCAAAGTCGCCCCCTTATGGGTAATAGGGCTGGTAATGAGGAGGTGGGAGCTGGGGCTCTTAATACTCTTCCCAACTTACATCTCCCACCCCAAGCCACCCCCTACTCCATAGTCTTGGCTAATGTCCCACCCCTTTTAGAAGGGACTTATGAACATTGGTCAAACCCCAAGAACAAATCCCTGCATTACTTGGGTACTAAAGTAGGGAATAGCAAGGCCTTGTTCGATGATTTTAAAATGGTTAGGCGTATTAACTGGATTGGCCAGTCTTACAAGACCCTTCCAGGTGACTGTGTGGTGTTGAGCTTTAGGTCCCCGTTACTGGTCGAATACATATTGGATGTTGCTTCCCACCAACTTTCAGAATTCAACTCGATAAAAATTCTCCCACTTGGCTTTTTTCATAAGCCAGGGTGTATCCAACCTATGGGGGATAGTCGTGCCTTCTCGAGTTTTCCAGCAAGGTCTAATCAGCCCATTTTGACCTCTAATCGTTTTGATATTCTCTCAACACTGGAGGATAATGATTGACTTAGGGCTAGCTCTGCTTGTCATCTACCGATAGAACCTGGGGTCTTGGCTCCCTCGTGTCACCTAAGCCCAGATACTGCCATGTTATCGCCTCCTAGAATTACTTCTTGCATGACCAACCCCTCTGTTTCTATACAGCCCCCTTTTGTTAGTTTGGATGACTCCTTGGTTGTGCCAGGTCAGGTGGTGGAAACCGGCCCTGTAAGCCTGCCCTTGAAGTTTGGTTCATGGAATATTGCAGGCTTGGGATCCAGGCTAGACATTCCCGATTGGGCCACTTTTATGGACGGTTTTGAGATATGGACATTTCAAGAGACATGGGCAATGGTCCCCCTCTTTCGTATAGGTTTCTTGAACTTTTTTAAACCTGCTGTTAAGGGCCATAGGGGTAGACCGATGGGCGGTCTAACTACATGGGTTCGTCAATGTGAGGGTGTCTCTGTGGTAGAGGTCCCAATCGATAGTCCAGACATTCTGATCATTAGGGTTCAATCTCTTAATGGCCTTAATCTCCTTATTATAAACATTTATGTGAGGGGCCTTCCGGGTGGCAAATGTTCACCCATCTGTCTCCTTTTGGAGAACTTTTTAGGGTTCGAATCGAAGTCCACTAATAAGATAGTGGCTGGAGACTTCAATGTTTGTTTCGAGCCCCTGGGTGTTGATAGTGGGGACCTTACAGAGGTTGAAGACTCTCTCTGGGGTGTTCCCGAGCTGGAGTTGGATCCTGTAAGGAAATGGACACAAGCGGCCCTGTTCATGAAAGGTTTATGTTTAAACCAGGGAATGAGAGCAGTTAATGGGCGAACTAAATCTGATAGGTCAGGGAGGGTGACCTTTGACAATGGTAGAACTGGGAGTCGAATTGACTATATTTTAGTCAATTTAGAGTTGTGGTCACTTATTGATGATATGGTGGTAGTAAGCAGAGTTGAGAGTGACCATAACTCACTTGTCCTCTGTATTAATGATAATAGCTTTACTGGCCCTCTTATTATTCCTGATGCCCGTGCCTCTGTGGATGTTATTCTTACAAACGATCAAAGAAGGGTGAGAGGGCCGAAAATCGCCACTTGTGAGGCATCTCGGGTGGCTATCAGGAATCTGGTCAGTAATACCATGGTAACTCTCAACTGGTTGAAGTCCCAAGACCTGATTAAGGATAACGTACGGGAAATTCACAATGTGCTCTTTACCGAACTCAAATAATTTTTTGTTAGATCTTCATCTTCTATCGGTAAAGGCAAAGAGTTGAGAACCTGTACATGGTTTAACAAGGACTGCAGACTGGCCCAAAGTGCTCCGATACAGGCCATCAAATCTAGTTCACCTACCACCATCCAAAAATGTAGGGCTGCATACAAATCTGCCCAACTTAAGGCTAAGCAAAACTGGGATGAGGACCGCTGGAGGGAGCTGTATCAGGCTTGTCATGACCGTAATATGGTCCAATTTTGGCATCTTCTTAAATGGGACAACTGCCCCTCGGATATTCGGCCCACCACTTATGTTGAGCCACAGCAGTGGGTTGCGTATTTCGAGGAGCAGTTCATGGTTAGCGATAGGGTGGTTTTTAATACTCCTCTATTTGATACTGAAACCCCCTTGGTATTCTCCCCCTGTGATGTCAAGTCTGTTTTAAAAAGTATTAGGAGTGGCAAAGCCCCGGGTCCCGACTGTATCCCTGCTGACTTATTCATCCAAGAGCAAGATGTATGGGTCCCGTACTTGACTATGCTAGTAAATGGCCTTGCGGGTGGTGCTGCTGTCCCTGACTCGTGGCTTGGGGCAGAGATACTGCCGATCTATAAGAAAGGCGATCGCTCTGCCCCGGCCAATTATCGACCGATTAGTCAAATTGACGCAGTACAAAAAATTATAGCCCGCCTTGTACTGGGACGTATACAAATCTGGATGATCGATTCTAATGTGCTGTCCCCTCTTCAGGCGGGGTTTCGTTCACATATTGGGACCCTGGATCAAGCTTTTAGGGTTGTACTCCTATATTGGAAGGAGGTTTTTTTGGGGGGCGGTAAGCTCTATGCGGCCTTTGTGGACCTACGGTCCGCGTTTGACCTCGTGCCGAGGGTCAAGTTATGGGAAGCACTTTTGGAGATGGGCATGCCCAAAGAATTGGTGTCTTTCCTGGTTACTATTCACGACAATACGTATGCCCGTGTTCGTTGGGGCAAACCAGGGGAGGTGACGGATAGATTTAAAGTATCCAAAGGTGTTCGCCAAGGGTGTGTGCTTGCCCCCACCCTGTTCTCACTATTTATCGACAGGGTTATAAGCTACTTTTCCAACCACCCAACTGATGCACCCTCTTTGGCTGGAATGAAGATTCCCCTACTCATGTTCGCAGACGATATTCTTCTGATTTCAAAGACAAGACAGGGCTTGCAGCTAGCCCTGTCTCGCTTTGAGTTATTTTGTCGCGAACATAAGTTGGAAATAAACGTTGGGAAGACAAAGTTCATGGTTTTTCGAGGCCCCAGGCGCATTAATGCGCGGGTATGTGTGGGTGGCGTCAGTTTGGATCAAACGGCTGTGTTTACTTATTTAGGGGTTACCTTTAGCGAGACCTGTAGCTGGTCACACCAGCTGGATCTCCTCGCTCTTAAACACGGCCAATTAGGTGGAGCTCTGTTGAAAGAGCATAATCATTCTTTAACAAAACCAATAGCTCCCCTAATGAAGATTTATGGCTCCAAGATTCTTCCTGCCATTCTATATGGTGCCGAAATATGGGGCTTTAGTAATTTGTCCAAACTAATGACTGCCCAGAACAAATTTCTCCGGTCAGCAATAGGGCTTCCACAATCAACACCGCGCATTCCATTATTAAATGACTTGGGAATCCAGCCTCTAGAGGACATGGCAGGGTATAGACCCCATGCGTTTTGGCGACGCCTGTGGACTACACCCGAATTATCTATTTATGCTAAAGCCCTCTTGGAAGTTAAAGGGCTCGAGGGTTCACATTGGATATCATGGTTGTCTGGTGTTAAAACCTTGCTGGCTGATCTTGGGTTGGGTGACCTTTGGGCCAACCCAGACACTGCAGTTTTCCCGACGAAAAATATTTTAAGGGACGCTTATTGGTGTATGATTAAGAACAGGAGATTTGCCTCCCTTTCGGGTAGCTCCATGACTGCTACATTTTTTGCTATTAAGGACGAGTCTGTTTACGAAGGTTATTGGGACACCATTATGAAACATCTTGATCGTAAACTGTATCATCAGTTTAGAGTGGGCGCCCTACCACTGCGAGGGCTCACTAAAAGCTGGAGCCCTCTTGGTAGTGATAAGTGCCCCTTTTGTGTGGATATGATCGAATCTATGATCATTTTCTTTTTTGTTGTCCAACTTACCTTCTTCCTCGCCGTATATGGCTTCGCCCCGTATGCAGATTGATGAGCACCCATTCTGCACAGGTTGCCAGTAGAATTTTAAAAACGGACACATCTAAACCTGTTGTAATAGGTGTTGCCAAATTTATTAGTTGGGCGTGGATTCTCAGGTTATAGAAACTCAATCCTTGATATGTGTCCCACATGGTCTCAGTTGTTTTAAATTAGCGCTATTACTATGGATTTTAGGTTAGATTGGTGTGTGTTTTATTAATTCTTACTATGTTTAGTCACTATGTCTTAATAATTTGACTACTATGAAATATTGTATTGTATTGTATAGTCATTTGTATAGCGCAGACTGTCACCCTACAGGTATCCTGGCGCTCTGACAAAACAATCAATTGATTAAGCTACAAGAGGTGAGACGACATCGACGGCAATCAGGCTTCTGGAAAAAGCCAGGTTTTAAGACTCTTTCTAAATTCCAATAAGGAGTCTAGCTGTCTGATGTTCCAGGGGAGCTCATTCCACAGTCGGGCCACTACCACACTGAAGGCCCTCCCGCCCATCCTGGCACGTTTGAATCTGGGTTGTGACAATAGATTAGCGTTGGAGGAGCGCAGCTGTCTTGGAGGGGAGTAACGTGAGAATCTTTCCTGCAGGGGGATCGGGCCCTCCCCATGTATTGCTTTGTGGACCAGGCAGAGGGACTTGAAATTAATCCTTTCTCTGACCGGTAGCCAGTGAAGCTCTCGCAGCGCCTGTGTGGAGGAGGAATCGCGCCAGCTTTGCTGCGGCTGATTGGACTCTCTGTAGTCCCTGCAGGATATATTGGGGAGCTCCTAAGTACAGGAAGTTACAGTAGTCCAATCTACTGAGTACTGTACTCCTTACAATCAGGGCATGCGAGTTGCCTGGCAGAAACGGGAGGATCCGACGGAGTACTCGTAGTAGCCCGAAACACACGCTGGCTGTCTTGTTTGCTTGTGAATCTAGTTGAAGATTGCTATCAAACAAGACGCCGAGGTTCCGGATAGTATTTGCTGGTATCAATGGAGCCTCATCCGGGGTCAGCCGGAACTCCATCGACAGATGATGACTTTGCCTCAGTGGCGAGTAGAACAGCACCTCAGTTTTGTCTCCATTAAACTGCAGGGAGTTACTCCGCAGCCAGTCTGTGGTCAAGCGCATGCAGTTTTGAAACTGTTCTAGGGGCATCGCCTGTTTTCCTTCCAGCGAGAACACCAGTTGTGTGTCATCTGCATAGTTTACCAGTTCAACCCCAAACGCCTTAATAACCGCAAATAGTGGTTGCAGGTATATGTTAAAAAGAATGGGGCTGATACTGGACCCCTGTGGAACCCCGCAGGCTACGGGAGATTTTCCTGAAGAGAATGGTCCCAGCGTTACCATCTGTTGTCTCTCCGCAAGATAGGAGCGGAGCCACTGTAATGCTCGGCCCTTTACCCCTATCTCCTCCAGTCGCTCCAGTAGGATAGGGTGACTTACTGTGTCGAATGCGGCTGACATATCCAGGAGCACCAAGACAGTGGTGCTCCCGGTGTCAGCCCGCATTCGCAAGTTATCCATCCTACATGATCTTAATATTTTTATCTTGTATTGTTATATGATATTGTATTTTATATGAATTTTTTTAAAAAAAATATGTATAGTATGTCTTTTATGATGTTAATCGAATAAAGACTCATTGACTGACTGACTGAAAAAATATCAACAATTATGATGGTGAAATTGTGGGGGGTTTTCCATAGAAAAGACTTCCCATGCCTGACCAACTACGCCAATACCATTTAAGAATAAGGGTTTTATAGCAGGTAAACAGTAGCTTATTCTTTAGCATAGACAAGTTGAAAGGACAGCTAAGTCAAATATTCGTGGTATAATCTCATCAAATCGTGCTAATGCACGGCATCCAAGTGGGCAACAATTCACTTGAAATCAGTGTATATTATGTTTTCAAATATTATGTTGCTTTCCGATATAATTACTTTGCTTCGAATCCTTACAAATTAATTCTTCATACAGATACACTGTAGTATTCATTCCCTGTGGCTGGCAAAGCTCTTTGGTGAGAAAGAATGGAATATATTGATTTATAATTATATATTTGTATTTATTTTCTTCCGCTGGTATATTTGTTCATTTTCACACAAAAAACGATTTTAACCTGAGTTTACCAATGAATTTGAACACTTCAGTTTTTGTTAAAAAAAAACTTGTACTTGCTGTTGCAACAAAATTAATCACTTTTTTTCTAATAGTGTAAGTTAAACTTTTGAAAGTTTACACTTTGAAATGTTTTTAGTCTTACTTTTGATGGCAATCTATACTTTTCTTTTATTTTGCCTCCCATTAACTTGCATTACAATTTTGGAATACAGAAAAGAAATCGGGATTTGAAGTGGTTGCTTCATTTTTTTTTACCACTTCCCGTTGTATCTCTCCATGGGTCTCTTAATCTACTTACTCCCATCACTTGATGCTAATTCAATATTCCATTTTTATTGTGGATCACTAGCTTGAAATGTTTCAGACAAAGTATATTGAAATATTCTTGTAATCATAAAAGATCACTGACATAAGCCTATAAGCACACGCAAATATGTACAAGTACAGTAGAATAAATTATCCAGACGTCAGTCTATTCTCAGGTTCTTTCTTTATTTATTCAAGTCCCTCTGCCAGCCAACACGTGTTTTGTCATTGGGAAATTTACCCCACAACTTCCTCAGGGCTGCTTCGAATAAATCCAATCTGTTGTTGGGATAAAATCTGCTCCCAGCTTAGATTCTTTCCTAGTGACACGATATGATATGAGAGTCAAATACTTCCCAATCCACAATGTTCAAGCAATTCCGTTTCCGTTTGTATCGGTGACTCGCCGTAGTATAACAAAATCTCGTATAATCATCCACGCCAAGTGCACCCGTTGCAACGATGCAATGGGCGCCCTAGATGATTATACGAGAATGAAACGTGTTGGCTGGAAGAGGGTATTGAATAAAGAACCTGAGAATACATGGACGTCTGGATAATTTATACAGCTGTACTTGTACATATTTGCGTGTGCTTGGAAGCTTGTGTCAATTATTGTAACCGTCTAGCTTAACGGATTCATAGCTGACAGTCCTCTCCCCTTTTAGTACCGCGCACATTTTGGATTCATGCTTATATAATTGTGTACTATGTTTTTAAGCGCTGAGTTTCCTTATTCGCCCCCAGCATAAACAATCATCAAAGATCACTTTTGAATGTTCTTAATTTCCTATTGGTAATTTTTGAGACTGTATGTTTTCTGTTCATATTTTATTAGTGGTCTCTTAGAGAGTGCTATCTGGTTGCATAGAAGGGGTGGCGGTGGACAGGCAAGCTTTAGGGCAGGTGACCAAGTTTCCCATTTTCATTTAACTTACAGGTGCCAGGGGGGCCAACCAAGATTATGGAGGATGGGGTTATGAAAAAGCCTCTACCCTGCTCTATGGTGTCTGTCATCTGCATTTACCAGATGTGTGTGAAGGACTTTGCTAAGATTAATGTAAGTTGGTAGAGAGTTATGTAGAGTATGTACTAGCTTATCTGAGCACTGCATCCCCAAGTCTCAAATGTATTTCCAGATATCCGCTACTCAATCCCTTCTCCGCTACGACTTTGGATGGCCAGAATAACTTATGGGGGCATCTTAGACAGTCAAGAATGGATACGGATGCATCCTACTGTAGTGTTCACCCCAATATCATCCATTCGAATAACCCCATCCTCTCAGCCCAAATAGGAAATGTACCCTTTTCAAAGAAAAGGAGAACTGTCAGATGTCTCTCACCACTAGCTCAAGTGAGGTATGCTCTATAAGATAACAAGGGTGTGCATTTCCAGTTAGTCATCCTAAAATCGATTAGTGAACAATTTACAGTGCAGGCACTGGTCGCACTGGAACAAATCACAGAATAACTGAATGAGATGATGATGGCCTGGGTGAAGGGGCCAATAGACAATAACTGAATAAACCTTTTACTGTGGAAGAAATACATGATGCCATAGATGATTTAGTCAATGGTAATTCTGCAGGGCTTACAACTGAATTATGTAAATCACAAAAGGTGTTGCTAAGCTCTCCTTTTCTGCCACCTTACAATTAAGCACTCTAAAACAGCATGCTGCCTGATTCTACCAATGAGGCAATTATTATAGTGCTACTACAACTAGCAATGTAAACACATGCGAATATGTCAGTCATATTGACCACTCTCTTTATTAAACTTAGATACCAAAATGCTAGCTCAAGAAGTGAAACATCTGACTTACAAATTTTTAGGCTAATACTCCCAGACCAAATGGGATTCATTCCCAACAGGCTAACATTGCCCAACTTTTGCACTTTAGTCACTGTAATACATCCTAACAGGTCTTTTAGATGCCTAGAATGACTTTCAATCAATAATTCGATCAATCAATCAATCAATCAGTGATTTGTAGAGTGCGGCTACTCACACGTCAGGATCTTAAGGCGCTGGGGAAGAGGGGGTTGCCGATCCGTCTGGGGGTAGGGGGTTCAGTCGAAGAGCCTGGTCTTGAGGCCCTTCCTGAACTGTGTCAATTATGCGGATTGCCTGAGGTGGAGGTGGCAGGGTGTTCCAGGTCTTGGCGGAGAAAGGTCCTTCTCTGGTTCTAGTCTTGTGGATCCATGGGACGAAAGCCAGGGCAAGTTGGGAGGAGCAGAGTGGTCTGGCGGGTGCAAAGAAGGAAAAGTGGTGGTTCAGATATTCTGGTCCTGCATCATGGAGAGCTTTGTAGGCATGTGTGAGGAGCTTGAAGGTGATTCTCTTGTTGATAGGGAGACAGTGGAGTTGCCTGAGGTGTTGTGTCATGACGCTGCGGCAGGGGATGTTGAGGACTAGTCTTGCGGCGGCATTTTGGACGTTCTGAAGTTTCCTTGCCGTGGCTTTAAATGTATTTATTTAATAAGGCGCCCGTAATGCCTGTTGACAGATTATTATGTTTCCGTTTAACAAAGACGACACGCGTCTTTCTGTCAACACGGCTCGGGTTTTTTAAAACTTGTAACAGTCGTTCGCTAAATGCGATTTTGATTAACTAGTCTCTAGCAACCCCTTCCTCCCCCTCACAGCACAACAACACTAACCCTCCAAGCAAGATTATGCGACACAAATATAGCCCACACGCTTCGCCCCTCCCGTTTGCTGATGAGGTGAAGAATGCAAACTGCGATCACCTCCTGCTACGGAATGCCTCTGCCACTCTTTTTTTGGGTCGGACCATAATTTTGTTTGCTTTTAATTACACGCAAAAGAATTATGCTACTTTAGAGTCGGTTTTCATTTATTGCGCAATCGTTGGCACCCCAATGCACAGCTGTAGGCTATAGGACGCCGTAACATTTCTACACAAACCAAAGAGATAACCAGCCCGCCCTCGAAGGCTTTGCCATCTGACCGCTTCTGCTGTCCTCGGGTGTTTGTATGTCCTCTCTACTGTTCTTTGTGGCTGTTTTGTTTGTTGGGGCTGTCTTAGGGCTTTAAGGTAGGAAAAGGTGGCATTGTGGTACAGTTGTGCACTTACAAGGAGAGGGGATGGAAAGAGAGGGGATGGAAAGAGGCTAACGTTAAGAGGGGGCAGAGTGATGGTCTGCAAATACTGAAAGGGAGCATACTTTGCACGTTTGAATAGGACATTTGTTCGACTTTTTTCTGCATTCAGAACTCTCAGTGCATTTAGTATTTTTTTTTTCTCTTTTTGGTCAGATGCTTTTCAATTTGACTTTACACTATCGTCCTTATTGCCCCTGGAGGATTATCTAGATTCCTCGGCGCCCACCATTTATTAATTTAATGATCGTGATATGTGTACTTTCTTGTGTTTCAAAATTGTTCCTGTTCTAAAGTCCTTCCTTTGTATGCATCTGTGAATCTTGCTTCTTTGGCTCAGTGTAACTAAATTGTGCACTTTCCAATTTGTGTTCTTGATTTGCCACTAATTTCTCAAATGTTGATGTCCCCGTGTTCCTCGTGTACTTGTAACTGAGTTTAGTGTCTCCGCAGTGCAACTCATTCGAACACTCAGTGTACCTCATGTGCGGCCTGCTATGTTTTTAATTCACTGTTGTGTCCGCTAGCCTCAGACACTATTACGAGGCCCTCTTCAAGTGCCTTAGGTTGGTGTCCCACAGGCAGAAGCGTTTTAAGGCATTGGCAAAGTGGGCTGTGGCCTAGGGCCCCAACCTTTCAAGGAGCACATTCATAGTGCCAGCTCTGTTCGACAGAGTCTTTCCCTAATGACCTTGAGCAGATTGTTTTAATTGCCCTTTTCCTTTTATTTATTTTATTGCGGGTGCAGTGTAAGTCTATTACAGACATTTTTTTATAACAATGTTTTGTGTATAATTCATGCAATAGCCATAATTCTTTTTAGCAAAACAGGACCTCACATATGCGAAAAGTGACGCTGTCACAGACATTATTTACAGTAATATTACTGATTTGCTTCTCTGTTACAGTATTGAAAACACACGTAACTATCTCTGAACATTAGTTAGATGCAAACACATTTAGAATTTAGATAAGTGTGCCTACCAACTGTCAGTAAGCTGGCCAAAGACATGGTGAAAGAGCTGAAACTTTGATAAAACATTCAAAGGTGTTCTAAACAGGGGCCAACAAAATATGTTTGGCCCAGCCGCCCAGAAATCCTTAGGATGTCCCTGCACCCAGGTGTAGTCGTGGGTGAGTTTACTGTATGCCACTCATCTGCTTTTATGTTTGCCCTCTCTGCCTTAATTTGTGGCCTATAAATCCCCATATCGGTACTTAAAGCAGTGACTTTAACATCTGTCCCTGTATTCATCACAACTGGCCCAACCGTGGTCCGATTCGACTGTAATAGTACGCTACTATGCCAAACATACTCCACGTTACCCCTCTCCATTCTACTCTGTACCACTCCATACACCTGCACTCTACTCTGCACCACTCCACAATACTCCATTTCACTCTGCTTCACTGCACTCTTTCTCTGCCCCACTCCACTCCTGTCTACTTTACAATACTCCACTCTGTGCAACACTACACTGCAACACTGTACTCTATGCTAGTACACTATCCCACTTTATTCAAAACCAATACACTCCACACCAATATAATCCTCACCAAATCACGCTATTCCACTATACTCTACATCACTGCACTCTATTCTACTCTGCGTCTCTACATTCTATGCCAATGCTCTTAACGCCTACATTGAAAATGGCAATGTTTTTCACTTTTCATTATTATACCGATTGCAATAACGATACACAAATATAATTACTCCACTACAAAAAAAAAAAACATTGTCATTTCGAACGCCAACAGCTCTAAATTTAACAAAAGCGAGACCTATTGTATTGCAAATGCTTGTTAATAAAGCACTCCAAATTATCATGTTTCACATTGGTCATTTGTTCTCGAGTTGCAATGTGGTGTTCTTTCACCTCTTGGAGGGACTGCTGTCCTATTATCATTCATTATTATTTATGAAGCACACTATTACCTCATTACACAATTTCTACAAATTACAGAATAGTGTAACATATTTACTATTGGCTTTTACTCTGGGGTCCCCTACAATATGTTGGCTTCCATGAGCCTTGATTAACAACATGTCACTTAGCACCCAGTCTTCATAACTGTTACTAGTTTCTCTCACCTAGCAAAGAGTTACCACGCCGCAAAAGATCAACATGCAATCTTCAACAAACAACTGCCCTATTCAGGCACCAAGACGGGCTCGGGGGGGTGACTGTCTCAACGGTGGCTCCTCCGCGAAGGCGGAGGAGCATCATCCCGCAGCCCCTGAGTTCCAGGCAGCTGACAGAAACTGGAAAACTAAAATGATAATAAAACCATTTTATTTTCATTTTATTTTTCTTTCTACTAAAGGCAGCCAAGTTTAGGCGGGGTCATGACGAGAGCAGGGGGAGGAGTAGTGCACACTAAGTGCGCATGACCGTGTAGCTGGCTTTCCAAGGCTGTCCAAAACTTCACGCGCACTTTGACCTTTTCACCACCCAAGCTGTGTTGTACAGCCAGGTGGAGTAGAGGCACAGGCTCCTAGGGCCTGAGCAAGAATTAAACAAGCCCACTCAGGTCAATCACAGCACTGCTCTCATGAGAGCAGCGTCTTGATTGGAGTTAAGGAGCCTGCACAGGGACCAGAGCAGAAGAATCCCAAGATGGCGGCCGGCAGCGCAGCAGCAGGTAAGTGCTTTTTTTTTTTATTATATACCCTCACACTCCCCTTCATTCCCCTGCCTCACCATTTATTATGAAAGGGAGCCAGTACTGCACTGATCTACATGCCTAGGAGCCATGCGCATCCCAAAAAAATTCCAGTCGATAAGCCGGCAGCCCATTCATATGGCTCATAACAAGGTTTGTGAAGCAGCTTTAAGAACCTCAGTAGATCAGTGTACAGAAGTAGAATGGAGTTTCTATAAACATGATATAATGTATGGTGTTTTCATTCTTTTCACAATAATATATAAATAAAAAGAGCAACTATCCACTTCTTGCCCTACAAGTTTCCAAATAAAGTTTCTTAAAAGAAGCACTTACAATACGCAAATAACTGAAACATCAGTATTCAACTAGCCACAGGCAAAATAGTAGAGATTCAGTACTTTTATGTTTGCTGGTCATGGAAGTAGAAAATAAACGATACAATATTACCAGGTGGCTAAGTACAGAATCTCTACTAATTAGCCAGCATCATGGAAGAAAAGGAAATGTGTCCACTTGCATGGCCACTCACTATCAAATGTATTTAAGTTACAGTCGGAGAACATGAAATTACTTATCCATTTGGTTGTACGCTGCCAAATAGTACATTATGTGGCCCATTACGAGTTGCTTGGAATGGCGTCCCCAGGGGATTTTTCAGGGCAACTAAGTCCTTGCTGGTGTTTGTTGGAGCTCAGAATTCTCAGGTCCATAGCCCGCAGCCATGATAATTTCAGGCCCTCAGACATTAGGCCCAGACCTCCCTGCGGAGTTGCAGGAGCTGTCTCACCCAGCTCCCACTAAACCACATTCTTCAGCTATGGGAAATAGAAGAAGCTCCCCCACCTGAAGTTAAAAGGAACCTGCCCTCTTCCGGCCCCAACCCTGCCCACCTCCCAATGGCCAAACAAAAAAGCTCCATAACATTTAACACATGCTCAAAGCAGGTGGTAAACATTTGTGGATTTGAGCCGGTTATTTCCCCCGGATGGAGGAAAAATTTGGAACTGGACCTGGTAGCCCCAGTTCTGTGTGTTATTCCACATTCAGGATAAAATAACTTTTAATGTGTGCTATCTAATGGAGAGATACAGCTCTGTATCATTAATTCTGGCTAGCTAGAAGGCGGATACATAGCAAGGAAACCAAACTAGCTCTCTGGTGGCCAACCAAATGGGATGGCCTTTAGCATGTGTGGGCTGGGCCTGCGCCCTGGGTGCTGAACTGCAGAGTGGCGCTGACAATGGTCGAAGTTAAAGGGATCTGAGGAGCACACCATACCATTTTATTTAGGAAAGCAGTTCCCCTACTTTTTGTCAAAAGACAACCATCCAGGACGGTTAATTCTGTCAGCTGAAATGCTTAGCTGAAGTGTCCTTCAGGTCATCTCCTATGCTGTGGAAACAAGCAAGCAGCAGACAGCTAGACAAGCCTTCTTGCCAGGGTGCTGCCACCTGAAAGAAATGTATGTGTGTGCAACCGGTCAATCTGCAAATATAAAGGGCGCCTGGAAGCCGGTATTGGCTTTAATTGATGGAATTATTTGAAGCCTCCAGGAGGCACACATTTATTATGTGTAAGAGGTATTGTGAAGAATCTACCAGCTAAGATGTGAAGTGTGTGCTTTTAAAAGACAGTTACCCAAACAATTTCTTCCTGATGACACACATTTATTCTTTTTGAGGGGTGTTGTAAGGGAGTTACCAGCTAAGCTGTGAAGAATGTGCTTTTAAAAGACAGTTATAAATATAAAACAAGCATTGAAAATGCAATAGGTCTCGCCTTTGATTAAGTTAAAGCCATTTGCTTTGCCAATGTTATTGTATAGCAAAGCAAATGGCTTTAACTTGATGAAAGGTGAGACCTATAGCATTTTTAATGCTTGTTAAGTGAGTGACCAGGTACCAGTCTGTTTAGATTAGGTAATACCATCTGACGAGTATCCCTTTGGCAATTAGAGTACATTTTTGTCTAACAGTCCTAGATCCCCCTCCTTTACTTATATTTAACTACCAACGTTGGAAATGCGTAACAGGGCACAGTGTGGTGCAGTCTAGGGTTAGTGTAGTGAGCTGTATACACACTTCATGGCACATTAACTGACATCCTGCACTATAGATGCAACCCGTTATGAGACTTATTACAGTTATACGTTTGACATCATTCTGAACACCATTGTAAGATTATAATCAGCTGAAAACACGACGTGTCCTCCGTTTTTAAATCTTGGTTCTGTGCTACTCCTCATTATTGTATTTCTGCAATTTGCTATCACCTCCCCTCATGTATTACAACCTCCTTCTTTGAAACTATAGCCCTGCAACCTAGGAATATGTGATCTCCTCTCGCCTATCCATGTACCCCACCAACCATTACATGAACTCACATACCCCACTAATGATCACGACTCCCTCTAATTAATCTACCACAGAGAAAATTGAGTAAATGTTTGTAATGGTTTACTTGACACCAGAAAATTCAAATAACCAGTACCAAGCAATAACCAGGGCGACTAGTATTATGTGCCAGGGGAGGACCAAATTATGTGGCAGGGTGACAAAATTATGTAGAAATTATGCCGCATAATATAGAGCATTTTATGATAGTATTAGTTCATTACTTTGACATGTTTACACATGATAACACTGTCTGGAAAAATATGTCATCTTGTTTGTACCAGTTTATCTTACAAATACAGCAGTAAGCCAGTGAAAGATGGCCTGTCTATCTTTGTGATGGGCCTTCCACTGTGCAAGAACACGTTTAACACATGTTTTCGTAACTTTTGATCTGTGTGAGTTAGAAAGAAATGTTTTTTTGCTAAAATCTGCAGATTATGCATCAGAAGATGGATTATGTGGCAAACACGGCAAATCCATAATTACGCGGAAATGCCATGGCTAGAGAATCGCGTAATTCTAGTGACTTTGCCAATAACCCAATATCTACTGATTAACCACACTAACCTTGTGTTCCAGAGGAGTTTACTATCTACCATAAAGTGCTTCAATGTCCGTCTGGGGTAGTAAGCGCTATATAAATAAAATTAAAGTACATTTCTCTCCCCTACTTTGCCTTTAATCCATCTGTCACCCATCATTCCTTCCCTCGCTGTACTGTTTTCTGTCTCCCTTCTCACCCCAGTAGTGTCTGGTATCTGCTGTCCTTTCCCTATCTGCTCTCCCTCTCTGTCTGCTCACCTCACCCAGTGTTTTTCTGTTGGTCCTGCTAGCCCTTGTGTCCCTATCCCCGTTTCCCACGTTTGCGCACCCCTGCTCTTGTTCAGCCACTCTGCTTTCATCCTCTATTTCTTCTTCTCACAGCCCCCTCTCCGCCTTCCTCCTGCCTCGCGCTCACCGGCTCACCACAGCTCCCGCGTGTGCCCCCTCTTCCCCTTGTTGTCTCCTCCCACTCCCGCGCTCTTTGATGGGAACCTGCAAAACTGGTTTGAATAACTGATGCGAAGAGGAAGCTGATGTCTGCACATCTCCTGCTCTGGAGGAAGCTCTGACCCACATAGGCCTGTGCATCGGATAGGAACATGTTCCCAGGGACACCTTGCTTAACCCCTGAAGATCCAGGGCACGTGTTAAGTAGTGTAAGTATTGCACTGCTGGGACAATGGAAGTGCCTTGTTAATTTTTGACCTGTGCACTTCTGGGTGTCTGTGAGGTGGTGCTATTTTCGCCTCCTGCAGTGTTTTGCCTCGGAAAGTTATCCACAATGCACGCCTCATGCGCACCACTGGCACACTTGTGTTGTAGAGCCAAGTACATCCGAAACACTTCTGAGGCACTCATGGGGTCGTGTATACTACAGCCCCTGCACAGCCAAGGCATCTGAAGGGCAGTGCACTGTAGCGTAGTGCCACACTGCAGCTCTTGAGCTGTCAGCGCATCTGAATGTTTGCACCATTTTGCCACCCAGTATATGCTGGCATCTGTCAGGAGGCGACACGCTACAACCTCTGCATTGCTGAAGCCTAGGTGTGTTTGTCCCACCCTTGATTACTGACATCCCATCCCCATTTTCTGAGCCCCCGACTTCTTGTCCTGCCCACTGTTCCATCTGTGCCCGTTCCCAGGCGCACGGCTCTCGCCGTAGGTCACGAGCACTCTCTCCTTAGCTCATACATGCTTGCGTGATCTGTTAGGATTATTGACAGCCCTCACTAAGGTGTAGAGCTGGTTAATGCTCAGAAAGCTCAAGGTGAGATGTCTTTTCAAATCAGGCAGTCGCACCTCTACATCAAGATGGAAAATGGCGCCTACATGGTACCAAGGATCTTTGCTTGGTAGCAGACGTAGGGAGATGCTTCTTTACTGCGGTTGGTGGAGCCTGCCTACAGTAAGCATTATACTGGGGTAGGGAGGAAAAGCGAAAGCGTGCCATGCGTGCGTTATGCCGAAACACCGCGGAAAGCGAAAGCACCCCACCATGCGCGCGCGCACATCTCTTGTCCATACGCGTGCACATTTTGTCCACCCGTACGCGTGCACATGGAATCCGTATTGATTCCAAAAGGCCCTCGCATGGCGGGAGCAGCGCATGCGCGCTGCTAACGCCAGGCAAGACCTAAAAAAGCACTGCGTACAGCCTGAAAAAAATCTATATTTTGGAGACACTTTTTATCTTAAACCTTTCTGTGCATTCTGTAGCAGCCTTATCCTTGTGTGTAATGCAAGTCTAAAGTAATAACTTACAAGTTCGCAGGGCTTTGTCACAGACTGGGACCCTGTAGCACTAAACATACACAAGTGCTATTATCCACTGCACCAACGAAGATTTGGAGCGGTGCATTAACTAACAGAGGTTTCATAATATACAATAGTGCATTTTCCACTGATTGACTTAACTTCTGTTTAATTTTCATTTAAGCTGTGTGTTATTTTATATGTAGTTACTGGCAGGTAAAAGACCGAAAAAAGTTACAGAATATGTTTAGCCACGCCCACACATTCACTCACCCCAACCCCTGCGCGTAGCATCGCTGTTCTCATACTTTTTAGGTTTAGCCTGCATGCAGCGCGCATGCGCCGGCGCTATGGCGACGATCTATTGTATTTAACAGAAAAACTCACATGGGGCTTTTAGCCCACCCACACTCACAACTAGTTAAGAGCACAATCACTCTCCTTTGTTGCCTTCTACTTCTGCAGAAGTCACGATGAGCCACTTCCTGTGGCTTGCATAGAACACCGCTCAACTACCGATTAATTAAACTTATTTAGTGTCCCTCCTCCGCAAGCACTGTGATTTGGGAACTATTTCTACTTTCCTTGGCACGCATTGTGGCGTGCACGAAGCCTGCAGTCTGTCACGAGGACAGACTGCAGGCTTTGTGTTAAGCTGTAACGCTCAGTATCCAAGCTTTACTCTACCCTCACTGAACGAGCTAACTGATCAATGGAACAAGGCATTTACAATATAATGCGTGCCACAAAAACCTGCAATACAATTTTTAAATAAGCAAACAGATGAGTGCAAACGGTAGCCAGCTGCCCACGGGCTACAATGGTAAAACTCACGTTTCTTCCTTTAATAGACAACACTTGCGCTTATCTGCCAGTGCCAACAAACATCAGTTGTCATCATGGGCGAAACTTCCTTCCCCAGACCAATAAAGCAGAGCAGCATGTACCATGATAACACACTCTCCATCTCCCACAGTCACGCACCCACAAGTATATAATAATATACCTCCCTCATCCTTCTCTGACAATCGCCTTAACAGCCCCCAAAACATCCGCAACTTGACTTGTATTTTTTTTAAACATTGCAAATGTGCCTTATTGACCTAAGCAGCGCATCAGCAGACTGACCTGTTCCCTTATGACCATAATAATGGACTAAACCAAAAGCACACAGATGGAGGGGGGGGAGGGGGAGAAAGCTGAAAAGATTTTACGTTTGTGATTTCAGTATTTTATAGTGCAAGCCCAACAGGGGCGTGTGTGTTGCACAGAGGATAACTTGTGGCATTTAGAGGGAGAAGTTTTCCGTTTTATGGTTCTGTGTGAAAATAATGACTTTTTAGCAGCTTGCTGCTTGAAAGCTAGTTAGCTATGCCTGGCCGCTGGCACTTTGTCGTACAGCTCTGCAGCAACAAGCATTTCCAATGCAATAAGTCTAGCAATAAAAAAACCTACAAAAAAGTGTTTAACAACTGGAAAATCTGTGGCTAATGTTTCCCACTACACAAACGCATGGGGACCACATCGTTCTCTACCGGATTCAAAGCATACATGTTTCGACTTGCCCTTAATTATGCAAATCCGCCATTTTGTACAGTATGATATACCGGTTTTTAATGCCTACTCTGCAAATCCACCCCCCAGCTCAGACAGCTCTCAGCACTAACAGGATTTCTACTTCTTCTTTCTCATTCTCAGTCTATGGATTTGTCCTCGTGCCTGATTGGCACAGTTTTCAAGCAGACACTTTGGGTCACTTCTGTGGTCTCCTGTTTCTCAGTTCCTGTGCTGTCACAGAAACGTATTAGGTGTTTTTCCTGCTTGGAAAAACCTGCTCATCCCTCCACACCCCACTTCGAAGTCTGTGGACTTAAAAATTCGGGTTGTTAAAGCACTTGCTGCAGTCGTTGGATGTCTTGTCTGCTTTTGACTGGTCAAAGTAGCATACAATGCTAATGCACATGCTGCAAAGCACAACCTGCAACATGGAGATCACATATTTGTGTTTTATATACTAGCTCAATAGGTCACTGCTTTTATCACAGAGATCCTTTTGTTAGTACAGACAACCCACACAACTGCATTACTTTTAAATTCTGTCTTTGTGCTTCTCCAGGTCAAGCACTCTTAACATTATAATGCCTACCAGTTCGAATGATTTGAGACTCTGGCACCTTGCAACCAACACTGATGGCATAAACAGCAAGAAACTAAATAATAAATAAAGTAGTAAGTGCTATATAAATAGTTATTAGTTTAATTACTTCTTCTGATATTTCTTACATCCTTACAGTGCATGCATATCTCTTGCATACAGCGGTTCAACAAAGTCAAAAATGTGCCTCCAAATCATAGTTTGCATTTTAAGCACTTGTAAAGTGACAACAAGGTCTCAATATCATTGACAGCAAGGTGTTTGGCCAATAAAACCCAGCTATCATAAAACTCAAACAAAAGGAGTGCTCTTGTCCCTTTTAGGTACAGTCTTTGAATAATCACTCCACTGCAAACTAAAACAAGCATTTGCAATGCAACAGGTCTCGCATGTACGCGAATTTGAGCTATTGGCATTGTAAATGACAATGCCTTTTATTTAGGTTTACGTTTTTGAAGTATAAATAAGACGCATTGTCATTTACAATGCGAATAGCTTAAACTCGAGTAAATGCGAGACCTATTGCATTGCAATGTTTGTTTGTGAACCTGCACCCTGGCCAAATAAAGAATGTATTTCTACCCATTCATCAACCGCAGAATAGAAACCCGCTAATTCTTAGAGTCTTTCCTCAGGCTATAGCCATCTCCCTGTGGGCACTCAACGTCAGTCCTGACTATGTGATGCTATTTAACTGGATGGATGGATGGATGGATGGATGGATGGATGGATGGATGGATGGATGGATGGATGGACGGATGGATTCAATGGATGGACAGACTGACGGGCTATGAAGAGTGTATGTATGAATGATGCTTCTGAACAATGGATGGATGGTCTATGAAGAGAGTATGTATGAATGATGCTACTGAATGGTGTATGAAGAGTGTATGTATGAATGATGCTACTGAACACGATGGATGGATAGCTAGATGTCTACGAAGAGCGTATGTATGAATGATGATACTGAACAAGATAGATTGATGGATGAATGTATGGATGGATGGATGGACATAGCAGATGATCTAAAAAGAGTGTAGAGATTTGTTGACAAAGCGGCAGATGCTAGAGAGAAAGTGAACAAAGGAAGGAAGCAGACAGCTGGTTGCAAAGAGGTGGTCGGAGAGTGTAGTACACTAAGGGACAAATTAATGAAGTCAGATGGGCGGATGTGGGGACAAGGAGGTGTGTAACTAATCATCCTGCGTCAAGTGAAAGATGTGTAACTCAGAGGAGCCAGGGGTGTCTGGCAGCACCGCCCCAACCCTAAAGCCAGGTGTGTGGCGAGCGTGCCCTGAGAGTGTCCATGCAGCACAAGGCGCCCCGCAGTAAAACAGACCAGAGTAAACACGAAGCACACGCTGGGCAATAATGTTCTCCCCGCCCCCTCACGCCCACACACAAGCACAGAAAGCCCTCTACCCCAAGCACTTAAAGCAAGGTGATGCCATGTGATTAAATCAAGGGCAGTGTGGAGCTGTCTTTGAAAAAATATACAAGAGGACAGGCATGCCCAGGTGTGTTGAAATAATGAAGAGCTACCAGCCAAACGACTGCACTATGTCCGTGGGGGAATACTTTTATCGACAAGCACACTAAACAAAAGTGTCACAGTACCTTACCGAAACTGTCTCATATTGATTAAACGTAACCAAGGCGCCAGCCGTAATCCTACAGACACAACTGAAATATTGAGGCTTTTTAGTTTAATAAATAACTGATGTTAAATTCCAGGATGTTTCACTCTGTCTGTGGGAATGCCCAGCTGTAGTTTTTGCTGCCCAAGACTCCCAGAAGCTGTTATTAGAGGGCTCTGTGCTCCATTCCTCTGTGAGAGGCTGGGAGTGGGCCAACAACACGTGACTCCACCCCGTGCATGAACACACCACCAGACTTTTGTCAGGAGCTGAGATCCCGGCCTTATGGAGGGGTGGAAGGGTGTCCGATTCCACTGCATGCTGCACTAGGCGGGGGTGCGTGTCGGGCAGGCTATGAAGGGCATTAATCCTGGTAGGGGTGAGATAACGAGAGAGAGAGAGAAAGATTAAACTAATTTCTGGGACAGTATGGACAAGGCGGAACCACAAGCTACGAGGATCACAAAGTGTAAAGTTAGGCGCTGCATGGTCAGGGCAGATTCCAGGTTACTAGAAAGCACTTAGAGCCAGCTCGATTCTGCGGCCACAGCATTTTCCGCATAAATATGGATTACGCATTTGCCCCATAATCCATCATCTGCAGCATAATCTGCAGATAATAACTACAACAAAAGTGTGTAGCTCAAACGGATCCGAAGTTACTAAAAACACGGTGACGCGTTGCTGCGCAGGGGAAGGCCCTTCGCAAAAGTTTACTGGTCTTCGCGCTGCGAGGAATGCGGCACTTGTCAGGACTTTTATCATGAGAAAAGTATCCAACCCGGCATTCCGAGGCATCACGGTCTCTCGTCCTGACGCACTCCTGCTCCCTGCGCCAAGAAATCCTCCCTTGTTCCGCACTCCTCAGCAGCTTGTCTCTGCCTACTACCAGGCAGGATGGCGATGTTCCCTCGTGTCTACATTGGACATGGGAACTTGTGCTAATATATATGTACGGCTCGGCCAGGACACTCACGTTGAGTAATGCAGCAAGAATGAAATATGGACCCTATCGCACTTCCCTTTTATTATGCTGTAAAATGGCGCTCCCAGAGACAAAAGCGCAAGTAAAGTGCGGGTGCCGCTGAAAGGGGAAACTGTGGTCATTACGCAACCGCCCGGTCTCTTTTTCGGACGGCCCATCCGGACTGCTGTAAGAAATTCCTTCACAACAGCCATGAAGCTGACGACCCAGTCAGGATGGGCCGTCCAAAAGGGAGACAGGCCGGTAACTAAGATTGATAATTTTCAATGGGAAGCCAGCGTTTAGCATAAACGCTGAGGCAACCCAATGAAAATGATTGGCGGGGCCTCAAGTCCCCTTCTGAAATCTCCGGATGACATTAGCTCTCGCCGAGCGAGCAATGCATACGCACTGCAACACCAGGCGAGACCTAAAAAGAAATTTAAAAACATTGCCATTTACAAGGCCAATAGCTCTAACTCCAACAAATGCGAGGCCTATTACATTGCAAATGCTTGTTTTTTAATGCACTTCGACCACTGGATGTTGGAGCTCTCTGCATCAGTCTCCCTATGACTTAGACCCAAAGAAAAGTGCATTTAAGGCCGAGGTGCCCTTGTCTGCTTGTTCTTTTCTCATCATGGGGCTCCTTAATCTTGCCCCCTTTACCTTCCTCCTACTCCTACCAAATTTTCAATATGTAGGCAAAAAGGGGACAAGTGGAGGTGTGGGCGCTTAATTCGGTTTCACACAGGGCGCTCTCTGGGCAAAGACCAACTCTACTTGCAGAACTTCTTCAGGCTCTGCGCCTATATCCTGATGCTTTATCATGCCCCCTTGACTAGGGATCATTTCCCTCCCGCGTATGATTGGCTTTGTGATTGGTGCACCCAAACCCCGATGCCCTTTTCACTCTATTCTACATTCCTCTACCAGCCAGTATCTCCCACCATCAGCCCCGAAGGTGCTCGCTTTCCCTACACATGCCCGTTTTAAATATTCTGGCTCCTCAGCTCAACCTCCACTGCACTTGTTGCCAATTCTTACCGCATAAGAATTCCACTCTTGCCTTCAGCCATAACAAAACCAGACACCTTCTTCAGAAGAGAGAGGATTTGTAAAGGCGTTTACCATAGGAAACGCAACAATAATCGTTGTGTTTTCTTTTTAATTAATACATTATGTGGTAGGGGTGAGCGCACGCTAAAGCGAATGGCTATCCGTTATTTCCATGAATTCAGCAAAACTCCAGTTTTGAGCTTTTAAAAGGATGTCGTTTGTCCATAATTTAAACTCTTCCGGGTTGCAATACAACCAATCACACGGTGGTTCAAATGCTGGGAGTATAAAAGGGTTTAGGATTGGAGCACTTTGACCAATCAGAATGGTCTGCGCAGAATTTCGATGCGCTGATTTGCTGTGGAGTTCACTCTTGCCGAAACCGCCTTTACCAATCGAGACAACATCCCGCAGGAAAGAAAAGTCTTCTCGGTTGGTTCGCCCCGTTGCTGATAGTTGGTTGGTATCTGGACAGACCAAGCTGCAACCGTTTGTGATTCTGGAATTGAAATGAGCGGGGGTGGGTCAATGTGAGAAGCGATAGCATGGCAGCTCTTACCAGGGCTAATCCCGCGGGAGTTTATAAGAAGCGGAGGTTCACCTTTATTCCAGACTTTCGTGCGACGTTTGGGATGATGAAGGGGCTTGTAAAACTGACTGATGTTGAGCTCGCTGCTGGCCGTGTGGGCTCTGTGGTGTTTGCTCCAAGGGGCCTGTAGGATACCCGGGTTACAGGTCACTAAGGTATATAGCACATGAACTGCATTGGATATTCGCAGGGCTTTTAAGTCGGCTTATCTCAGACCCTGTAGTAATTGGGGGCATGGATACGTTTCCCCCGAGGCCACAAAGTACTGGCTGTAGTTTCCCGAGGGTCGTACCGATGCCAGCAAGGGAAGGTCGGGGTGTTGAAAGGTGGGTGCAGTGTTGCCAGATTTTTAGACCCGTCCCAAGCCCAAAGCCACTCCAATATAAGCCCAAAATAAGCCCAATCAGACCAGTTCCAGCCCAAATTAGCAAGTCTCCAATTATGCACAAATTGTCATCAGAAACAATTTTAACGACAAATATACATTCTATTCAATATACAGATGGTGGGAGGGTGTTAACTGGGCACCTGCCTTAATTCTATTAATTTTTAAGACCAGTTCTCACTGCTACTTCTAAGAGCCCCTGCAGCTCCACTCTGCCTATTGCTTAAAGATTCAGCCCCCCCCCCCGAAATCAGCTCCAGTTCGAGCGGCAAACAGTGTGCGTCAGTGCGCGCCTTGGCATCAGCAACGTGGTGAAGCACGGAGTGTCAGATCCATGCCAGGACAGTAGTAAGCAGACGCACGCGGTGCTGCCAGCAGGTGCGTGCGAGGTTGGGTGGCCCCTGCACGACCGTTTTCGAAGCTGGGCTGGCCTCTGAACAACCGATGTGGTCAGTTTTGGTTTGGGTGTTAAAACACTCTTTACCTACGTCAACTTCCTGGCATCTATCAATATTCATCACTTCCTACAAATAGGGTGACCAACTGGCATGGGTGCAAATTCAGGACGGTGAGTGTAAAAATTCAGGACAAAGGGTCAAAATTCAGGACAAAAATTCAGGACGGGAGGTCAAAATTCAGGACAAAACTTCGGGACAAAAGGTACGTTTTACAGACACATCAAAGGTGGTCGCGTAATAGTAATTCCATCTATATCCAAACGTTCATCCACTTGAAAACGTACGTATCTTTCCATCCATCATTTCACTCATCCATTCATCCACCCTTTCACCCTATCCATCTGTACACTCATACATCCACTCTTCCACCCAACCATCTACTCATCCATCCAGCCATTTATCCACTCACCCATCCAGCCAACATTTCACTTACTCATCCATCCACCCAGTTACTCATCCTACCACCCAGTCCCCTTTTCAGTCATCCATTCATCCTCCCTTTCTCTCTTCTTTTACCCTTTCACTTAGCCATCCTTCCTTTAATCCACCCATACTTCAACTCATCCACTCATGAATCCATCCATTGACCCTATCACTCATCCATCCACCCACCGATCAGCCACCCTTTCACTCATCCATCCATCCTTTCGCTCATTATCCATCTATTCACCCTTTCATTCATCCAATCACCCTTTCACTAATCCATCCAGCCATCCCTTCACTTACTCACTCGCCCACCTTTTCCTCTTAATTATGAGCTGAGCCTTTGTCTGCAGAGTTGCAGACAGAAGAGGCCCATCAAGAATTTCGCCCTTGCTGTCTTCCTAAAGCAAGGGGTGGGGTGGGGGAGGGTTCACTATGCACCTGCACATAGGCAATCTGAAAAAGTGGAAGTCATGAGTAATACTTGATTCACAGTGCCAGGCCATGCTGAGAAGAGGAGTGCAGGACAGGCTGCTGTGCACTTTTCAGAGCTAAGCAGTTGCAGTAAGCACTTTGGTAACAAGCATTGTCAAATCAAATAGGTTTAATCTGTGCATGATCTATTGACTGTCAATTTTTTTAGACATGTTGCACACCTCAGCGCTTGCGCTACTGTGTAACAAAACAAACATGTCTCTAAAAAATTGACTAAGTCAATAGATCTCGCATAGGCAAAGCCTATTGGTTCTTCAATGCTTGTGTTTCTTTATTTTCCATCATTCTGTACGGCAGCCGCGCTGCTGTACGACATGGCTAAATAAAACATTGACAAAGCCATTCCATTAGCTTTTGTATAAGCAAGACCTATTGGCTTTGCTCGTGCTTATTTCCATCCGCAAGTGCGATTCGGTGAGGATAAGAATTTAATGACCCAATCAAAACATCTATGAAAAGTGAGATCCTTAAAGATATATTTAAAGGACGTAAATCTGATCAGCACGGGAGGTTCATGTACAGGCGTCTTGGAGTGCCTTGTTTGTTTTCATGCAATGTTAACAAACATTGACAGAACCTCTAAATCTGGCTTTTTTGTGAATACACAAGCACACTCAGAAGCACTTAATAAACACACATATTGGCATCAATGCAAAGTGTCATATACATACGAGGTGAACACACACATATATATACAAATGCATGAACACGTGCACACACTCAAACGTTTGCACAAACAGAACAAGGTGGAAACACCTAGGCGCACACAAACATTATTGGTGTTTGCACATACGAAAGATGACTGATAAATAAATCAGAAGAACAAACAAGCATTTGCAATGCAAAAGGTCTCGCGTGTTTTTAGAGCTATCTGCCTCGTAACGAAATGTTTTTTACTTGTATGTGCAAGTCCTCTCGGAAGCTTTGAACACCAGTGTCCATCCATTGTTGGAAAGGTAGAACTGTTGGCATTACTATGAACGAGAGTTAGTCATTGGCAGCACCCTGAATCTTGCGATTTTATAGTGTTGGATGTTGTGTCTGCCTGTGTTAATTCTGGGGGCACCATACGTGTTGACTAGGTGGGTGGCACTGCCGGGATGCGAACTGTATGCACACAGAAGTGGGGGCGGCAGAGTGGGGCTGCAGCGTGCTTGGAACTGAGAAAGTCCTGCACTTACTGGTAGTGGTGGAAGGCAGCAGCAGCAGCAGCATGAACATTACACTCACCGTGCTGGGGAAGACCAGCTCTCCGCCCCGGGACGCTCACTCCGTGCGTGCCTTCTGCTGTGGGCTGGGACCGGTTACAGCCTCGGCTGGCGTCCACCGTTGAGCCGAAAAAGTAAGAGCTCCGTCACTCAGGCTGAGGTGACGCACGCACGCAGGGGCTGGCCAAAAAATGATTCCCAGGGCCGTCATTGGTAGCGTTTTCGCGCGCTACTGGATTGACGGCCCTGGGGGACCCCCACATTGGCCCGCGCACTCACGCGACCAACTCCTCGTGGTCGGCGCCCGCCCAGGCCACAAAATTGCGCACAACCATCCAAAACTAGCTCAATAAGTAGCCCCCCCGCCAGGTATGGTTTTTTCCCGCACAACTGGGGAAAAAAGTCGCCCAATGTGCGGGAAATAGCCCAATCTGGCAACATTGGGTGGGTGTAGGATAGGGTGACCAGAGTCTTAAAGCCAAACACCGGGACATTTCACAAAATAAAGGAAGGACTACACTTTTACTTCAATCCAGCGTACAGAATGACCGTGCTAATCACCATAGAATTACAGAAAAGACAGTAGGATCATAAATTAAATTACACTTTGAAGCCAGTATCATGCCTGTTAATTGAATTGCTTTATTATAACAGTTGCTAACTATCCCAGCTTTCAAAAAAACATAAAAAAGGCACTTCCCAATGTTTTCACAAGACCCTCTCTGAAAACCGGAACAAGGCTCAGATTCATCAAAATCTGCTTGGAAAGCTGGTGAAACAAGCATTGGCATAGCCAATAGGTCTCGCCTTTGGAACCTTATAAGTATTTAGTTATGCAGTACAATATCCTAGGTGCAATAACATCATCTGTTGCATGTCTAAACACTTATAAGGTCCCAAAGGCGAGGCCTATTGGATATGCCAATGCTTGTTTAATCTTGGGGTGGTAGTATAAAAATGTTTAAATAAATCTTGAAGTGGTTAAGTAATATAGATATAGACTTTTCTGGGACACATAATGGCTATTTTCCATTCCTTTAAAATGATTCTAACAACTGACTCAAAAGTTCTTTTCTTCAATTTTAATTGTAAAAAGAATACAACATTAACTGCTCTGAATGAGGCTTTATAAAAAAACGCCTTATTGTTTTTGATGGGGACATGTCACCGTTTTTGATGGGGACATGTCACCTTTTCATCAATTAAAATTCCAAACGCTCAGCTATTTCCATGAAAAAGAATGGTCTAGGATTCAGCTACTTCTTGACCCACACTCCTGTGGGTAGCGTGTTTAGCCACATAAACTACCAAATTAGTCTTTCAACAAGTAGGCCTATAATAGGACATTCTAGCTAAACCAAGAGTTGTCTGCTCTTTTCTCAAAGGTGAAACACACAGAATGTGCCTTTCCTATTTCTTGGTATGTATGTATATAATATATGTATAGTACAATCAAAGCCACAAGAGTGTAGTCCAGTGTTTCTACTGCCTCTTGTTCAAGTCAATGATTTCACAGCGCCCCCACAATTTATCTGTAAAACGTTCAGTAAACGTGGAGAACATTTAAATATTTTTTTTTTATGCATTTCTCTTTTTGAAAAAAAGATATGTACAAATTTAATGGTTACTGAATATGAACACTGGGTGTGGAACCCATGTTACATTTCTTCAGTTTGCTCTTGCAAATGTGGCTGGAAGTGAAATCAAACATTGGTAAAGTAAAGAAGCCTGACCGTGGCATGCTGCTGTGTTGGTTACTTTTTTTTTTTTATTAAATAAAAAAATGTTTAGTGCAGGCATAAGGTAAAAAAAAATAATACACAAGCACTGGAAAAGGCAACCGATCTTGCTTTTCAGTGGCATTACTCAAATTGACTCTGCCGAAGCTTTTAGCCACTGCTGGCCCACAAAAAATGTTTATGGTCAGACACTAAACACCATCAGCAAATAAAAAACAAATATATAGATCAGATATGTTTAATACGTGCCTGCACAAGTATGCATCAATTCGCAATGGCAGTTAAACTGATGAGATATATCCGTGCATGTATAACGAGGCATGAATCATTACATGTCGTCTATTTTATTTTCGTTTAAATTTAATGCTTTCAGATGGACGCCCACATCAGAGTATTCAATTAAAAACTATAAAAAGTCCACCAAACCATTTTTTAAAGGAAAGAGCAGCCTAACAGCAAGTTGTAGGTGCTTCGCCTTCAGAAAACGGAAAATGAGAGAGCATTCCCCAGGTGATGGGGAATGAGAGTTTTGGGGGTTGCGGAGTCTACTAGTGTTGAAGTGGGAGGGGGAAGAGAACCACAAACACTGACGAGCATGGGGAGCGGGGGGAGGGGCATGGGGGGAGCAACAGAGGAGGTGGGTCGATAGGGAACAAACAGAAGCACAATAGAAGCAAGCTGAGTTAGATCAAGGAGGACTGGGAAAAACACCAGGCAAGCTTATGTGTTGGGTGGGGGACAGGAGAATGAGTGATGTGAAGGGAAACAGCACACACGGAGGAGAGGGGAAAACATACACATGCGCTCCTATGGAGTTCTGATCGAAAAACAATAAGTTCACTGAATGTAAGCAGGGGAGGAGTACAAGTCTTTCAGTTAAAAGAATGCCAAAAAAGCTGCTAAACCCCGGGGGGGGGGGGGGGGGGGGTTAACACAGGAATAGGAAGAGATGTCAATTGAGTTGCAAGTGAATTAGACTGACAAGCAAGTCAACCAAAGATAAGCAATGGACTAACCCCAAAACCCACAGTAAGTATTGGTTTTGTCCACAAGGGGTTTTCAATTACAGACGTCTAAAAACTATATGTAGGCAAGCCTGAAAAAAGAACCTGCTGCCGCCAAAACACTGTCGCCATAAACTTGCAATATGTTTTTTAAAATTTAAAAATAACTTCAGCATTGCATAACAATTCAGTATCTAAGTAAGAGTGCCTCGCAGTATGCAGGTATACTTAGAACAGGTAAGGAAACTCTTTAGTTAAATGCACATAACATATCAAAAGAAAAACCAATTCTGATTGGTGCAAAGAAAAGGAACCACTAACTGAATAACTGTAGGCTAAAGACATAGGTTAAACAAGCAAGAATGACTGACTATTGCAAAAGAAAAGATAAAGGATGGAAAGAAAACAAGCAGGGAGGGGGTTAGGGCAGTCGCGCGCTCTACGGGGAGAGAGGAACGCAGGCTGGCAAATGGTGTGCACTTTCGCGGCCGCTTTGATGTTCTCAGTGGCTGTGCGGTTCACTGAGAACATCAAAGCGGCCGTGAAAGCGATCACGCAGGTGGACAAATGGCGCGCGCACCCGGCGCACATGCACTGTAGCTGGAGGCCTGAAAAGCCACTAGTTTGCACTTCCAAAACCCGACTTACTAAAACTCTCGCCAGAGCAGCGCTAAAGCGCTGGTTCAGGAGAGACCTAAAAACGGGACTACCCTAGCAAATCCGGGACACCTGATCACCCTAGCATAGGGGGGCGCAAACAGGTGCATAATAAAGATAAGTTGTCTAGAAAACATTCTTAGTTTCTTCACCTTTAGTTTAGTTAACCTGCAAATAAAGTATGCCAGTTTCACAGCTTCCTGATTGTTCCTGCTCTGTCAAGTGAACAACAGCCCAGTGCTACTGTTCACCAGGGTGCCACAATTAAGGGTAAGGAGGGCCACATGCGGCCCCAGGGCTGTACTTTGAGTATCCCTGATTTAGGGTAATTCAGTTTAGCATTTCCACCCTAAGCCCTTCTGTTATCTGACATATCTACACACATACTTTTATGACAAAATACAGTTGCATCATTAACTAAACAGACCACATGCTTTTTGTGGGAAAACTGTTGCAAGTTTATTCATATTCTGTTGTGCAGTATACGGGTAAGGTTATCTTACGGGTGATCATACGAGTGAAGTGCTGTTTAGGACTAACCGCTGACGCCCATCCTGAAACGGTCTCCAGCCACCGAGCATTACCATGCTGTCTTATTATTCATCCGGTGCTGTATATTTCGCGTTCAGGCTGCAGCCCAATGATTTTAATGGTTGCTGCACCCATGTCACCACAGAGCGAGGTAAGGTTAACTACCAGCTATCAGGATACCAATTGTCCCTTACGGGTTGAAGAGGTTGTGTTTTTCTCATAGCCCTTTTGGCTTGAAGATCTCATGTTTAGCAGCCCTATCTCCAACGGATGGGGTATTCACCGCTTTTTGCATTAGGATCACGAGTGAGACCCGCCATGGCTCAGGGTGGCCTACCGCGACCCTAAGTCCCTCCAACTGTGTAGATCTAGGGTTGATTTGCATTGGGCCCAACAAATGTTCCTCGCAAATACCTTGTTGCCCAATTACGATAGTTGCACCCCATCTTGAGAAAAGTGGGTGAGCATCCTTGTGCATAGCGGGTTGTGCCTCAAAACTAGCAACATTTTGACTTGTAGCATTCTTCCTTCTCCTAGAGGCTTCACTGTTGAGTGTGACCCAGCGCCCCGCCACTAGCCCCTGGGGATTATTTCAGACCATATTATATCACAGGGAGCCAGGTTTGCTGCTATTCTAGTCAGTGTTGCCCTTGTCATATAACAGTTGGCCCCTGTGGTAAGGTCGTTACCCCCTAAGTGTAAAATCAGCAGGTGGGGTGCCTTCTCGCCTGCGCCTGAGTTTGGGATCCAGCATTGTCCCCTTCATGTCGGGGGGGATGCCGATCCATGTCACCTACGCACTTGGCTAATGGGTAGGTACTAGTGAGGCTGGCCTGGACTCCTTTGGCAATGTCAACCCACTGGTCATAGCTTGCATTCTCCTCTACCCCTGTCATTTTAATGAAGCCAATTTGCATGTTGCTATAATTTGTTGCAAGGATGCTGTAGTAACCCTTGTAACTGACCCCTAGTCCTTTTATTTACTTATTAATTTTTTGTCTTTTAAGTTATTTAGATGGCTACTGATTTAGGCTTTTGAAGTGCTGCCATCCTTAAGTTGAGCAGAAACCGAAGAACTCCATGAGATAGTTAAACGTCTCACTATCTGTGTAGGCTGTTGGCATGCTACTGTTGCAGACTATCTCTATACGTGACAGTCAGCCCACTTGTGGTATAGGTGACAATCTGTACCGTTCCAATGTCAGCTGGAGTTCTTACATGCACCTTTCTTGCCCCTAACTGGGCAGTGACATTGCAGTATAGACTGTTACCATTTCCAACCCTTCTATTGTGCTCATGCAGTTAAATCGCTTTCATACTACAGCTTTGCAGAATGTCTATTTTGCTTGCTTGGATGTCATGGTGGCTCTACCTGAGTGACTTGTTCCTTTGTCTTTTCTGTGATTAGCTCACTTGAAGCAACTACAGTACCAACTATCTGCTCTTTAATAAGCAGATAAGGCTCTTGCTGTTAACGCCCCTGCAGGCTATAAAATGTATAGAGACAGTAAAATGTGTGACCTAGTGTGTCCCATGGTGTTGCCATGATATTGTCGTTCTTTTCTAGTTTGTTTCTCCAAATATGCTCTAGGTCCTAAGTGGATTGTAGCTAACACAGGAGAGGATGTAGCCTTACGGTTAGAACGGTCGGCCTTGAAGCTGGGAAACCGAGTTCAAGTCTCAGCAATGACGCTCGACATCCTGTGATTCTGAGCGATACCAAAGGGGATGATGGACAGAGCGTTTGAGCAAATCAAACACTCACCCCCAGTCAACTGATCTGGGTTTAATCCATCATCATTCTTTAGCTCACTCCACCACCCCAGTTCAGACATGGCCATATGCTAATCAGTTGGACCCTGTGCCTCATGGGAACAGTCCTGCCCGAACTGTCAAGCCATGTCTTCCCTGGACCGGAAACAAGCATCCTGGGACCGGTTTCGGGTTCATAACCCTCATCAGCCAGGCTATCTTGAATCCAGTGGCAAAGTGAGCAAGGGACCAACGTCTGGGCATACCCTGCCAACTTAGGGTGAACAAACGATACCAAAGGGTATGCCCAGACGTGGGTCCCTTGCTCACTTTGCCACTGGATTCAAGATCCTAGTCACAGTGCATACATTTTGGCAGTCACCTCTGTCACTCCCTATGGTGCTTGTTTGAGTCACCTAAGTAACTGTTCTCCTTTTTGATGCATTTAAGTTTAATTAAACATAGCTAATACGATTTATGTTTCATATTCTCCTTGCGTCAATGAACTACTGGGGACAACATTTTTTTCAATGTGTGTTGTCTAATATAGTGATTTTTTTACTCAAAGGCAGCGCCACGTAAAAAATTATGATCAGTGTCACATCTGGTATATATATTCCTCTGACGGCGGGTAATCAAGTATGTAATCTTTCCCCGAGACAGCTGAATGCCCATTTGTTTTTATGTTGTTGCTTTGCACATTGTTTTAGCCTCTCGTTCTCATTTCAGTTGTGGTAGTACACTTTTTTTATCATTCGTATTTAATTCCGACTTTGCAAGTCTCAAAATGTCCTTCTTGACCTGTCCCCATATGCTGGCATGTATTCACATGTCCTTGCAAGTGTAGATGTAACATGTAAACTTTATTGTATATTTGGAGTGTACAAATCCTATTATGACTCTGCAATGTACTAATAAACACCTGACTATTCTCTACAAATGGAAAAGTATTATTAGCAATTCATTGCTTTTCAGGTTTGAAAAAAGCCTTAATGCAGTCTTCAAAAAAGTTAAAACGTTTAAGTTTCGATCCTTCCTATCTGCTTGCTGACACGATAAACAGGCTTTACTACATATCTTACTCTTTACTTCAAAAAGTGTGAAAAAGTAATAGTTTCTAATTGTATGCTACACAGTTCAGAAGCTTATTTCTCTGAGTTATATTCCAGACCAATTGCTAATGGAATCAAGTTCCATTTAAAATGCTTAATGATCTATCCAAACAATGCCTGGTTGAGAAATTAATTTAAATGTTGACGTTTATGCTTACAATTTATTAATTCATCATACTTATATAATGATTTTTTTTAATTTTAAGAGCTGTCTGTTGTCTACTGAAGGAGACAGTTTTAATCTTCCCATATATTTTAATTCCCAACTTTCCTTTCATTATGTTTCTTTTGGACCACATTTTTCCATAATCACATTTATCTATGCAAGTCTCCTAGCAAGAATTAAGTAATATCCCTGCATTACCAAACAAACCAGTAAGTATTATGAATGCCCCCATGTTAACCATACTACATTTTAACTAAGCCCCAAAGCACATCTTAGAAACATTTTATTGACAAAAATTCGAAGAGTATTCTCCATTATACAGTAATGTTTCCTAAAGTCTACAAAGTGTGAGTAGCTAAACTATCAATTTTTGAATATAACATCAAGTAAAGTATTATTGTCTCTTAAGGTGTTAATAGCGTTTCGTAAGCCTATCAACCATCGAACATATTAAATATTTTTACATTCCCACAGTTACTTATTTTAACAAAAAAGTACTTAATCACAAAACCAGTGGATGGTAACCAGACTCTCATACGTTTTTACGTTTAACTCGTAGTCCATCTGTTGATCATTTGAAATGGATCTTTACGCCCGCCAAAGACCACAACTGGCATATTTCTGTTTGGGATATTGCAACGGTTGTACAATGATAAAGTATTTAGCAGGCATTGTAGTACAGGGTGTTATATTGAAGAGAACATCTGCTGCGTTGATCAGTAAATTAACGTAAAGTTAATTTACCTTTAAAGGTATTTCATGAGGTTTGTGGGATCTGAAAGTCAAATTGTAAGAGCTACATTGTCATGATCCCTTTCAGAGGGCCACGGGGCATGTAGAAGCTACAGCGCTAACCATAATCATTAAGGCCTTTTACTCCTGATGTCCCGGGGCCTGTCCCACTATGGATCCTGAGCAACTGGTCGAGCACACCTTCTGCACTTGACTTTCAGTGGTAGCTGTGGACGAGCAGTCTAAGGCTCCCTCTGGGCGAGGTGGGGGGGGAGTAGATATAGGCTAGTGACAAGACAACTCAAAATGCTAAAATGCAATAGCATTGTCAGTAAATCAATGTCCAGTCAAATACTTATTTATATTCGATGCATTCGAAGAAGTATTATGATATTTATAAGCAATAACACAATCCCCTTGAGATGAGTCTCTTGTGTTTCACTGGCATATCCCTGTCCCACCCTCTCTTAGTAAAGTGGTTGGGGTTATTCCCCATTCACTGGTGGCTGTATCCAGGGAATGCTCACTAGTAGGCCTTACTCAAGAGTGCTCTTCGAAAACAGTCAAGTTTGTCTAAAGTCAACAGTGACCAGTCTAACCAGCTCCAGCAGTTGGCGCAGGCTCCCCTGAGCTGCATGACCAGCTCAAACAGCAATCGGTAGTGCTCCTGGTCTTCCATCAGCAAGGTAAGCTCAGCGCTTCCGAAACCAGGGGGGGGTGGTTGATCATGGTGCTCCTCATCTGGTCCCAGCAATGTGGCAATGACCTCTCAGCATCCTCCTAAGGACAGGTTGGAGCAGATCTCAATGCTGGTTTCGACCCTCAGGTCACAACTTTTAGTTCTCCAGATGGTGGCCCGAACTTCTCAGTACCTGGAATTGGCAGCCCTTCTTGGCATTCAGGGTTGTCACAGTACCTGCTGGCAAAGCAGCGGTCTTAACTGCACAGCAACCTTTATCACAGCAGCCCCCCCCCCCGGCATATGGGGTCACTGCTAAGGCCTACACTGGTCTTGGCGGCAACCCCTCCCTGCAAATGGAGCCGCCACAACGAGTTAGTATGGCCTTTACACTCCCTGTACGGCACTCAGTTCACAGCTGATTTCACGGTGGCCCTCTCCTGGCATATGAGGATCCCAACCTGATCCTGCACACTGGCAACAACACGTTTGGTATACAGCTGTCTCCTCGAACCGGGAGTCCTTTTGGCAGGGTTTTCCACTGGGCCTCGCTCCCTCCAGCACTCTTCTCTTCCTCACTGGCCACACAGGTCTTTGCAAGCAGGCAGGCGCTGGTGCTCCTGAGCAGATGGTCTTAGTTTCCCTGGGTGATGTCCCCTCACCCAGGAGGGAGACTAGCAGGCCTTGGCCTCCAATCCTGGTCGCAGGCAGAAGTCTTGCAGAGCTTCCCTTCCTCCCACAGCCCATCTGACTGCTTGGTAGATGACAAGTTTATGGGGTCTCAACCTCACCTTCTTATAGCCTATTTCCAAACAGCAAATGTGATTTAGGGTCTGGGTCGTGGAAATGTTATGTGGGGGTTCTGCTTCTTTTAAAGTGTTCACTTCTGTCCTCTCATTTCCTCTTTAAAGGATGTCTGTCACAGCAGGAGAGACTCCGGAGCTGATAGTTTCACAACACAGGCCATTGGAGTGACTAGTGTTCACACATGGATATCAGCACCCTTTGAAGTGTACAGGGGGGGTCTCTCTTTCTTTCTATTTCTCTCCAGTGTCCCACCCGGCTCACAGGGATGCAGCAATACACAAATTTGTATGGGGTGTTTCCTTTACTCCTCATGTCTTCACCAGGCAGGCCTTGGCTTCCCAAAATGGAACCTGGTGTCCTCCATGTAATTTACCATTTGCGCTCAGTGTATCTATACAGTGCACACACACTGTCCAGTACTGTTACCTCCATGTATTGTGACACCCCAGACATACATATAGTCAGCATACACAATCTGCACACGCTGCTCATTACTGTAGCCTTTCTGGATTGTCCCATCGTGTGCTACATGCAGACGCACACTCTGCTAGTACATTCATTTCCTGTGCATGCACAACACTTTACCCATCATGTATTGTACTTCTCGCAAGTACACCCAGTACATGCTTTCATTGCACACTCACTGCACAGGACTACACCTCTTAAGTAATGTAACCTTCTCTGGTTTACATACACCCAGTACATGCACTCACCATGCATGCACAGCACTCTCCCTGTACTGTACCCTTCCCAAGCACACATACAACCAGTGCATAGTCCCTACTCCAGTACTGAGCAGCACTTTTGCCATCTAACTGATGTAGGCCAAGGGTGAGTTAAGCAAACAGCAGTGGAACTTTAAAATAGGCGAGCGAGGCATTAGACTTCACTTTAGTGATTCAGAGTAATAAGCATTTGAAATGCAATAGATCTTGCAAAAAATGAAAGTTTGAGCTATTGGCATTTCAAATAATAATACAGCACAGTAGCTCAAACTTTCTGTAATGCGAGATCTATTGCATTGCAAATCCTTTTTTTTGTTTTGCTGGAGCCTACATGCAGGGGGAAGAGAGCTGCGATTAAACAACTTCACTGCGTCTGGCGCATGGAGAGAGCAGGAGTAGCCTGCTGGGAATTTGCATTGCATTTTGTACCAGCATTTATTGTAAATAGGGAGAAGCAGCAGTTAAACTAAGGCATGAGTAGGAATCACTCCCAGTTCTTTTGTCTTTACATGAGATCGTGATTGGGTACACATAGAAGGGAGTGGGGTGGGGGGGGTGAAAATGTAACTGTGGAAATGTTGTGACCCGAGCTGGCTACTCGAAAACATTGCTGCTGGCATGGCAAGTGATTGGTGCTCAGGAGACAGCGGCAAGGGAAGTGGTTCAGGATGGAGGAGGGATAGGGAGACAAGAGGCCGGGACAGGAGAGCAAATTGGAATAACAGTGAACAGCGGGAGGGGGGTGATTAGGGTACGGGAGAAGAACTAGCCAACTAGCTGTTGGCTCAGCACCTTCTGAAAAGCAAATAAATTGGTTTGCCAGCATGAAATAAATAAGTGGTACTGAAAGCGGTGCCATTCTTACCAATTAAAGGTGTGCTTAAAGTCAAAACGGCGCAATTCATAAATAAAGGCGAGGTCATGCTACAGTGTGAAATAAAGAAATGCAAATATTTGATCTTTTGACATGTGACCCGGGCTGGTTGCTTGGAAGCAATGTTGCTGTTGTGACAAGCGATCAGCGCTTAGAAGACTGCGGCAAGAGAAGTGGTTTACGATCGAGGAGGGGTAGGAAAATGAGAGGCTGGGACGGGAGAGTAAGTTGGATTAACAGTTAACAGTGGAAGTGGGGTGATTGGGGTTATATTACATATAATATAACAGTCATTTTTATTCTTGTAAATAGTGCTTGATGTAATTTCGTAGACACTATCAATATATTTATTTGTACATTAACTTTTAAATGACTTATGTTTTTTTGCAAAAGTCGAATAAAGTGACTTGATTGATTGGGGTATGGGAGAACAACCAGCTGTGGGCTCAGCACCTTCGGAAAAGCAAATACATTGGTTTGCTAGAGTGAAATAAATAAATGCAAATACACTGTACTGAAAGCTGCACCGTTCTTAAACAATTAAAGGCACGCATAAAGTGAAAGTGGCTGCGTTTATAAATAAACAAAGGGGCAAGGCCATGCTACAGTGTGAAATAAAGAACTACAAATATGTGGTAGTGAAAGCAGCACTGTTCTTAAACAATTAAAGGCGCACTTAAAGTCAAAGAGGCACACAACCAAAGAGACCTAATTAAAAAAGAGTGCTCACAGAGCACCATAAATAACAATGAAAGTAAGAACACATGCAGATGGGGAAGTGATCATGGGAGGATACAAACGTGTAAAAGGGGGCACTACTAAGCCTATTCACGAATTAAAAGCCAGCATTTACAAAGGACAGTAACTAGCCAATTGAAAAGATGCGTGGAAAATGGGCGGCGCTTAAAGGCCATACCTGAATACAGCATGTCTCAAAGAGACAGCGCATGCGCTGCCTAGGCGAGACCTAAAAAGGACCTGTCCACTCCTACTGATCACTACACAATATGCTTCCACCAACTCGCTTGTGCTGTCCAGAATCACTCACCTAAGGAACCCAAGTTCTGCAGGAGCGAAGATAGTTCTCCATATTCCCCCTCAGGGCAACCCTGGACACTCACAGTCCAGAAGCAAGAGTCGGCGACTGACCCCTCAGGCACAAAGATATTAGGAAAAATAACAAAAGAAAGGTCAGGCTTATGACCTTCATGCTGCTCTAGTGCTGTATGTCAGGAAGGATGCCCATCTGGTAATGCATGCTATTCCCCTTGGTACAACCTTGCACTACAGAAAAGAAAGAAAGAAAGTCTGTGATTATTTGTCCAAGGATACACCACGCATAAATGATTTATCTCATTAACAACATGCCCTGGTCAACTTAACCACAGGATTCAAAAGCGTGGACTCAAGGGGGCAGCCATTCAACAACGACCAATGCGTTAAAGTTTTTCAAAACAATATGCAAAATACAAACGATCCCTGATGCTTTCCACTAAGCAAATGTTTGAAGCTACGTATCAAATATCAAATCAAAGAAACATGTCCATAAGGTTCAGTGCACTAACCTCAATTACTGTTGTGATGCTGTGAGGTGCAAATATCCATGTAGTTGGACACCCAATCACAATTCCTTTTGTTTATTCACAAAGGCAATCCAGACATGGTGCTATAACAAATAAATAAGCAGTAGGACCCTCCAGACAACAGGCAGAATAAACATAGAGAGAATGAGGAGGGCTGGAGCAAAAATCGGCGTGGAAAAGAAGCACAAAAAAGAATAAGCATCTCAAATATTAGAACAGGCACGAGTTTGTAATAAAGTAAGGTCACAAAAAGGCAGCTAAGGTGAAGGCAGATTGTCGAGGGCAGTTGGAGTAGATCAGGAAAGGAAGCTAGGGCAAGAGTATATCCCCAGGTACAAACAATGAGGATTCAGGGATGGCAGCTGTGAAGAAAGCCTCTCGCCGCAAACTAGAGGAAAGGAGTCACTGGCAGCCAGTGAGAAGAAAGCCGCTTGCCTCGAACAAGCTGGAAGCAATCAAAGGCAGTAACTGAGGAATAAGCTGCTCACCAAGAACTAGTGGTCATATATTAGGGAAAGCAGCGGGGTGAGAGCAGCCTGCTGAGGACCAATGGGAAACAATAACACTAGCACGGCAGTAAGCCAAGTAGTGTTCCTAGATTAGGTGTGGTCTATATAGACCGCACCTGCAATGCGGTCAGTAACGCAACCGCTAGAGATGCTCAAGATCGCATGAGATCTCGAGTGACTTCCAAAAGGGGCTAGTACAAAGGAGGTCTAGTCCCCTACTGAACACCAGACGTACCGGGTGATCCCTAACAAGTGCTGCTTAACTGTTGGTAAAGTCAGTAGCCCTCCACCACTATGAGGATAGAGCTTTGGGTGCCCCTCCCTGTCCAACAAGACCGCAGTCTGTGAGTCAGGCCTATGTCATGGCGTACTCGCATTTTCAGCGTTGGCCTTTGACAACAAAAAGCATTAATGATCCAGATAACAGTACAGTTGGGCACTCAGGCAAGGGCTACACGTCCATTACCATGAAGCGTAATTTCCATCCCAACATACGTTCTTCAAAGTTTGTAGTGAGGTGGGAGGGCTAATAATAACTCAGTCCCAGGAGCTGTAACTTTGCTGTCTAGGGCCACAGAGTAGTCTGCCTGCAGACCTGACCAACTTCAGTCTAGCAGTCACACATATTATGCAATGTACAGCCAGTACAACAAGAATCCATTCACCTAAAATAGCCAAGATCTATTGTCTTTAGCAATGATTGATTTCATTATTTTACAATGTACCAGCGATTTTTATTGCCTTAGTCAGTGCTTGAGTGCGAGGATCAAAGCTAATTGTTTGCCAATTCCTGTTCAAGTGTGCTTTGTTTTGTATTACAGCTAATTAGAGACACTCAAAATAAAACTACAGTATGTCCTGAGACAGTTCAGGCAAACCCTACGCCAGACCAAAAACGTGCCTCTCTATCCAGCAGTGTAATCAATCAATCAATCAGTGACACTTATAGAGCGCGCTACATACCCGTAGGGTCTCAAGGCGCTGGGGAGGGGTGGTGCCGCTACTGCTCGAACAGCCAGGTCTTCAGCTTCTTCCTGAAGGAGAGGTGGTCTTGGGTCAGGCGCAGGTCGGACGGGAGGGAGTTCCAGGTCTTGGCGGCCAGGTAGGAGAAGGATCTTCCTCCTGTAGTCGCTCTTCGGATGCGGGGGACAGCGGCGAGGGCGTGGTTAGCTGATCGGAGGTGGCGTTTGGGAGCGTAGAAGTTGACTCGGCTGTTGAGGTAGCTCGGGCCTTGGTCGTGTAGGGCTTTGTGTGCGTGGGTGAGGAGGCGGAATGTGATTCTCTTGTTGACGGGGAGCCAGTGAAGGCCTCTCAGATGTCCGGAGATGTGGCTGGATCGTGGGATGTCGAGGATGAGTCTGGCTGAGGCGTTTTGGATCCGCTGGATGCTCTTAAACTGTGTGCCACCTACGAAGTTCAAATAAGTATTTGTTGTCTTGCAGAAGCAGGTTTGCATTAGAATTAATTAAGATGATACGACCTTCTGCTGACATGCAGCCCGTAACCATACAGTTCTATTAAGACCATATTAGCCTGGCAGTCGGATGATGCTTGGAGCCACCATAAAAGTAACATCAGCTCTTAATTACAGTGTGAGACAAAAATTAAAACTGAAGTAAATTTAGTGAGTTTTCCCAGGCTCAAGTCGAGCAGAGGAGACCAGAAGAGAAGAAAAGAATCAGTGATTTCTGAAGTCTTGCAAGCACAGAAATGTGACTGATCCTAGAATGAAGTTGATGTGACTGATCCTAGAATGAAGTTGTTTACAAGCTATTGCACAACGTGCAAAAAAGTAATATTCTCAGGTGAAGGAAGCTGGAAAGTAATCTATTCGCTTTTGGGCTATCACCACAAAAAAATATCATAAGAGATTTTTACAAGCCTTACAGACTAATTTCATTTGAGAAACTTTAATTTTAATGGTAGTTTTTTGCACATATACATGCTACCAGAGTGTTTCGATCAATCTTGAACTTCTCCAGGTCTACAATAATACAGACGTGTTTTTGCTGCATGTGAAGAATAAAATAAAACAAAATATGATTATATCCTATTTAAAATTATAACTGCAGGGGTGTGGCCATGCTCCCGACACGCCCCATTTATCCTGCAGAATCCTGCCTCATACATGGGGTAATTTGCCCAACACACTGCTGGGGTACCATCCTGACAAGCCACTACATCCAATAGTCTTGCCTGGGAAACTCCTGTGTCCTGTTGTGCAGCATTGCTCTGGGCTCTACGTGCAGGCTCGTAGGCCGCTGCTGGCTGGGGGGTGTTCTCCTCCCCATTGGATGGGCCTGTTGTGGGCACCCTGGCGGGGCTTCGGAGCTGTGTGAGGTGGGAGGCAGCTGAGCGCTGTGCAGCATTGCTTGGGGCGACGCTGTACGGACGGCACCCGCTGTCTGCCCCTGCTGTGAATCGGAGTACGGCCTGTGGAAGCCTGCCGCAGCTGTCAAGTAGGTACCTGGGGCAGCCTTGGATCCCCTGGGTTGTGCCTTCTGTTGCTTTGAGACATGCACAGTCTGGGCAGTGTTGCACTCGCGGGTCTTGTTTCCCTACCTGCATTTTGCTTGCTTGGCCATCTGGGGACTAAGGGGTGCACCTGACTGCTGCTGGCCACATTACCTTGCCCTCTTGAAGCACGTGGGGGGTCCTCTGAAACTGTGACTAGTAGTCTGAGATGTCCTTAGGGGAGCCCTCGAGACCCAAGCAGTTGGAAGTCATTCAGGGTTCTAGGGTAGCCCTGGAGAACAAGATAGAGATGGTGGCCCTTAAAGTAAATCTTCTGTGCAAGGTCTCTGAGAAGGTCCAGTTAGCCGAAGGTTTAATTAAAGAACTTCAGACTGAGGTGGCTACTTTGAAGGAAGCAGGTGGCTGTGATCACGTCTCGCTTTGGGGCCCTGAAGACTAGGATGGAAGATGCGAAGGGACGGTCCAACCACAATAATGTGCACTTACTGGAGTTCCCAGAGCAGGCCGAGGGGGCGAACACTGAGCAGTGTGTAAAATGTAAATTGTAAATTGATACTTGTATAGCGCACTACTCACCCGCAAGGGTCTCAAGGCGCTTGTACGAATACCGCTGTGGAACCCATCCTGGCTTTCCCTGTGAGGCGTCCACTCCTGGGCACCCCCAAGGTGGAGGCCAGGCATCCTGTGTAGAGTCTTGGATGTGTGGTACCCTGAAGTCCAGTGGACTATCCCCCATGTTCATCGTTGAGAGGGCTCACCGCCTTGTGGTGGCTTCACCTCACCCTTGGGCTCCTCCGCAGGCCATGCTAGGCTGCATAATTTGGGTCTACTGGATGGGTGGTGGTTACTACACCTGGGTGGTTGCGAATATTCATGTCATTCCTGGATTCATAATACTTACAGCCGGTTGGACCGGTTCTTGGTGAGAGATTTAGATCATGCATGACTAGGTGCGGTGTTGCACATGGTAAGGTTCCTTTCTGATCATGGCCGATGTTGCTGACACTGGCCTGGGGTGAGCAGTCGAGCTGGGACCGGGCATGGCTTATGCCCTCTGATCTTCTCACTGACGTGACCTGTAGAATGGACTTATGTACTGCTCTGAAGAATTAGCTTGCTGGGAACTGGGGGTCCATGGATACCAGGGCGATCATGTGGGAGGCATTAAAGGCTGTAATTCTGGGGGGATGCATTGTGACAATCTGCGGAGTTCATTAGTGTCTTATAGCAGACCTGGAGACACGGGGGCCGGCTAGCTGACCTACAGAAACAGGAGGTATGCTCGGCTGATGTATGCACAATGACTTTAGCTGTCCACAGGGAGCTACACTCCCTCTGGGATACAATGGGTAAAACTGCATTGAAATCCTAGCTGTTACACAGGGAGGGTGATAAATCTGGCAAGTTCCTGGCATGGGTTCTCAGGCGAGAAACAGAGGTACTCCCCATTTTATTCATATGGCACGCATGGGGTCAATTGCAGACGCAGCAGTGGGAAATTCTATTGCCCTGCTGGACCACTTCAAGTTGGTGTATAGAACTGGCCCACCAGATACTGTGGGAGAGATGGATAGGTTTTTGGCCAGAGTGGGGCGGCCTCAGTTACGGAGGAAGGTCATAGAGGAATTGGAGGAGGACATCACTTTGGAGGAAGTGGGTGCTGCCATTTAGGCGTTTAACAGGGCCAAGGGTCCAGGTGGAGATGTGTTCCCAGCAGAGATCTATTGGGCCTTATTTTCTGTCCTCCAAGATAAACTACTGGAGGTCTATATACAGGTGAAGGAGGAACGTCTTCTCCCTCCAACTATGTGAGAGGGGATAGTGTGTTTTGATGCTAAAGCCTGGAGGAGTCTCCGCAGACCCTTCTGCTTACATGCCCCTCACTATGCTCAACACAGATCTTAAAGTACTGTGCAAAATATTGGCAGCGAAGCTGTGAGGGGTGATTCTGGAGATGGTCTATGAGGACCAACGCAGCTTCATGCCAGAGCGTAGCTCCACTCCTAACCTCCATAGGTTGGTTCATCCACTACATGACGCCTTAGATAGAGAGAGGTAGATGGCTTTGGTCTCCCTTGATCTTGAAAAGCCATTTGATACAGTGGAGTGGGCCTATCTGATGGCATTCTTCTGCGCCTGGATACTTCTGAATAATGACCCTTTTATACTTATCAGCGGGGTGGGTGGTGATCTTTCTGCAGCCTGGCCGGTGTGGAGTGGCACTCGTCTGGGGTGCCCTCTTGTGTTACTTTTATTCACCGTAGCAGTTGAACCCCTTGTGCTGCTGCTACGTGCAGAGCTAAAACCCTAGGGGATTAGGGTGGGGGACATTACCCACATTATTTCCCTATACGCCGATGACACACTGGCGTATTTGCAAGCACCCGGGGAGTCAGTTCCTATCCTGATACAGTTACTGGGGTCCTTTGGTGCGGTCTCAGGTTTTAGGAACAATATGCGCAAGTCACTCTTGTTCCTCTTAGGTGGCTTAGTTGGGAAACAGTTGGTCCAACTGAAGGATGTGGATCTCTGTTGGGAGTTGGAGGATTTTCAGTACCTGGGAATTTTGGTTATGCACACGGAGGCCTAGCTTCAATGTAAAAACGTGGTTAGGGTATTGATGGAGCTAGAGAACTCCATTAAATTTTGGAATACGCTTTCTCTCTTACTAATGGGATGGGCGGTAGTAGCTAAAATGGGTTTCCTTCTGCGCAGCTTGTACCTCATCCAGAATTCTCTGTTTCTGCTGCAAGATTGTTTTATTCTCAAGTTGGATAGCCTGCTGGTGAATCCCCTCTGGGCGGGTAAGTGCAGCATGGTGGCGCTGGCAACGCTCAAGAAGGACTTCGAGTATGGGAGCTCAGCAGTCCTGGATTTACATTTCTACTAATATGCTGCTGCTAGATGCCTCACAGATTCAGAGAATTGGTGGAAACGGCTCCTGGGGACTGAGCTTGGTGGCGACACTTTGCCTCAGCTGTGTAGTAAGGACTCCTTTAATACGTACATACATTAAGTTAGCATAACCGCGTTAGAAGTTAGAAAGCCATCTTGCTGCTTTTGCACACGACACTGCATTTACATGTTATTGCTTAAACGAACTGCTGACTCGAGTTTTGCCTCACACGAGAGCAATCTGTTGTTACCATCCCGAGCTCTGCGAAGCGACCTTGGTCTGCACACGATGTGACAAACAGTCTGAGTTGTTAGACAATGCATGTTTTCCACTCTAGGTTGATCGACCCACTATTTAGTCATAACACACGAGCAGCTGCACATACCTGAAAGTTGGTGCTTTTAATATCACGGACATCATGTTTATTGTTCAGACCGAAGACGAGCCTTCCTGCGAGAAGTCTCCTGATGCTCCTGTGATGTGATTTCACTAAGCTGATCTTTGAGGTATGGGGTCCCCTATTCAAGCCTAAGAGACCTTCTGTTAGACTAATAATAATATTAGCTTCTTAGTAAAGGGAACGTGGTAGTATCCACTGTCATTATAACATGATCACTCCTTTTATATTCTATGGAATTGTAACTATGTTAATGGTTTTGATTTTAATCATTTGTCTGCTTGTATTAGCCAAAGTACTGCATCTTAGGACACGTGGTCTATAAAAATAAACTCTTTTTATTTTCACCGTGTCTCTGTTGATTATTGTTGTGGACTGATGTGAGAATAATATACGAACAGGTATTTCCGATTCCCACCATTCCTGAGTATGTACTGAGTCGCGTGTTCTGGGTTGTCTTTTCATTGGGACCGCCGAGCTAAATCTCGGATAACGAATGGGACACTTATGCTAGCCGGATACTGGGTTCTGGGTTCTGAGGTGAGTTTCTGGTACACCCCAACTTACTGAGGTCCTGGGGTTCTACGCATAGTTCTGTGTATAAGCAGAATCCCTGCAACATGGCGCACCTAACGTTTGGTCTATGAGTTGAAACGCCTTAGTAGTGCTCGCGTTTGTCCACAACTCCCTCATTCTTGTTTCCGGATAACAAGTCTGACGGATTTAAACCTACCTAGGTCTATTGATATAGGTTCTTTCAAGCTTGATAATTAAAAAGGTTAGTGAACCCTTGTGCTGCTGATAGTTTCACGTGTGTTGTCCTAATGTCGGTGGATATTGCGGCGCATAGCCGTGCGGCTCTAAAACGTCATTTGACGCAGTATGGGGTACCGGACACTGGTATGAACGTCATCTTTGTGGTAGGAGCCGATGCGGCTCATCCCTATGAGTTGTTCTACTCTTGGGTGACGATTCCAGCGGTGGGGGATGATGACACCTTTCATTCTGATACTGCCGCTGCAGTGCCGGCGAACTATACGCCGTATAGGACACAGGAAATACCAATATCTGCTTGGCAGCATCTTATTTGGTTTAATGGCGCCCTTCCCCATGTGGTTATACCGCCGAGAATGGGCCCTTTATCAATTGCAGGGGCCACTTTGCCGGTACTAGCCGGATTTACGCCTCATCCCCGTTACCTCACGGTGACGGTGGCTGAGCTGCGTGTACTACACACTGCCCTCATTACGGTATATGCAGTATGTGTCGCGCAATATGCAGGCGGGGGCGCCTGCTGTTGCGGGACAGCCTACTGATCATCACGCGGTGGTCATTAGTCCTGTTATGGTCAATTCTGTTATGGGCAAGCGCCCCCTTACTAGGGATGATTTCCCCTTTTGGCTTGCTGAGAAATTTGACCAAATAGAAGCGGTTTACCCGAATACTTCACCTGTGGAGAAACACAGGATCCTCACCATTAGTTTGCCTAAGGACTTGGTCCCACACATTGACGATTGTACAAATTGGGGCAAGGTCTTTGCAGCGACGTACGCGCAGTGCTATGGCACTCCGTCTATGTTGCAGCTGCCCTCCGTAATCAAAAGAGTTCAAGAGAACCATGGTGCGGAGTCTGCGATAGAGTTAGGGATGCGGCTCCTCGGGCAATTTGACCTGGTGGCTACCATGATAATTGGTAACCTGAAGGGTGATGCTTTGCATTTCCAGGTTCGTAATGAACTGAAACGAGTTCCTGAGGAGGACAAACCGCAGGAATTTGCGAAAATAATCGCAGAGGCATATCGGGATTTGGGTCGTAGCTCTTTAGGAGTTCAGCCTGTCATAAAGAATCCCGATCTAAAGCAGCAGGGTAAGGCAGAAACGTCTGGTAAGGACGACCGGCCCTTTTTTCCTAAACAAAAATGGCAGGTTAAACAACAGGGGAAGCAGCAGCAGCAGAAACAGGGCTCTCGGCCTGCCTCTCCCGTACAGTCTAGTAGTGAACGCACTTATGATCTGCGCGATCGTGCTGCTATAAAGTCTCCTGATAGATTTCAGGTTTCTGAACAGCGCTCTCCTCGTTCTTCACAGGAAACATCGGCTACACAGTCCGGTGGCGGAGGCGGTGGCAAAGGTCGGGGTGCTCCACAACAGCGTGACCAGCCCCGACAGACTGAGGGTAAAGGCAAGCAGGACGAATTTGCACGACAAAGACCCCCGTTTCAGAAGAAGAAAGTGGTGGCTCTGACGGCAAGGTATGCCTCAGATAGTGCGGACACAGCTTCGGAACCGGACATGGGCGCTGACGCTCCTGGACAGCGCAGCGGAAATTACCATAGTCCGTCAAGCTCTGCGTCCATTTCTGGCGGTGACAGCAACTGATATTTCGGTTACTGTGGAAACAGCTGACACCAGAGTGGCTCCCCCTGATAGACTTTATGAAATAGTCTTATTAATTGAGGGTGACATACAACGTACAATAAAAGGGATTTTTTGGGATAATCTGACCACTACCTATGATATCCTCCTAGCGGAGGCAGATTGGCCCCCAGCTTTCATTTTAGAGGCTCCTAGAGGGGAGGAAGTAATCCTCCCGTCCTTTGCGCACACAGTGCCTAAGGACCAAGCTGAAGTGTATGCTGAGGAGTGGGCGCTTGCGCTTGCGCCGGCGGTGTATCGCACTCAGGTGGGATGGGACAGATTGTCCCCCTGCCATGAGATTCCATTGCGGTCTATGCCCCAGCCTCAACCCCAATATCCTATGCGTCGTGAAGCGAGACCACACGTCGCAGCAATCCTTGAACAATTGGAATATCAGGGTGTTATTGAAACGTGTGTCCCCTATGAATAACCCTTTATTCACTGTAACGAAGCCTGACGGCTCGTACCGTTTAGTTTTGGATTACCGGCACCTAAACTCCCACTGCCGGACCTGCGCGGTACAAAATACACATAGCTCGGCTTTGGTCGACAGTCTCGTGCGTAAAAGATTTAAAACGACACTTGACATTTCCAATGGCTTTTTTAGCCACAACCTGTCCACACTGAGTAGCCAGTGGACAGCGTTCACTTCGGGCGGAAAACAAAAACAGTTTACAAAAATAGCCCTGGCGTCTTTTCTGCTCGCGTGGTTTCTCTTTTAGAAAGAATAGACCCCGAAGCATACTCATATGTTGACGATATCTATCTTACGGATGATGAGCTGTTGCCGCATCTGTCTCGCGTTGACAATATTATCGTGAGTTTTGCAGACTATGGCTACAAATTCAATTTTGCGAAGTCACACATCGCAGAATATACGGTGTTGTTTTTGGGCTACGAGCTCAACAATGAAGGTAAGGGGTTGGCCCCCCACTTTCTGGAAAAGTGTGCACGCTTGAGTGCTCCTACGACACTGAAGAAATTACAATCTCTGCTGGGTTTTCTGAATTTCGGCCGTACGTATATTCCTGATTATGCCCAGCGTGTCAAGCCGCTTTACGCCTTGGTACAGCCTTCATTTTCGAAGTCTAGCTGGCAGCTAGAACACTCTGCTATTTTACAGTCTTTACAGGCTGACCTTCTTGCTTCACAATACTTACTGACACGTGATAACCGCACTAACCTGGTAATGAGAATAGTACCAGGCGCCGTGGGGTTCACGTATTTGACGTTTAATGAGGGCGACACAGTCCCCATTGCGTACAAATCCCACTTGTACACCTCTGCTGAATTACGTTTTTCCACGGTCGAAAAAGTTCTGACTGCTGTGCAGATGGCGATCCTCAAGGAACGCGCACTGTCGCATGGGAAACAGATTCTGGTTGTAACTCCATATCCTGCTTTAGAGGCAGTGACTCAAGCAAGTGTACCCAATTCTAAAGCTTTGCATCCACGGTGGATACAATGGGCTACAACACTGACGTCGCCAGACGTCACTTACATCTTTGATGCCTCATTACAGACTCAAGAGTACTTGCAGTATGAATTCGTTCATCCGGCACCTCTGTCTTTGCGCCCGCTCGAAGAATACCATTGTGTCATATACACTGACGGGTCTGCGCAACCCGCAATTGGATCGAAGCACGCTTATTCAGCGGCTTGCGCAATTGTCGTAGGTACATTCGTAAATGGTGAATTCCAATCTGATGCAGTGCATACGCAGTCATTGGGTGATTGTACCGCGCAATTGGCGGAGCTCCGGGCTCTAGTGCTTGCACTGGAGTTTGCTGATCCCCGAGTCACTACTCTTATAGTGAGTGACTCCTTCTACTGTGTCCAGTCCTACAATGACAATTTACACTTCTGGTCTCAGAATGATTACCGTGACACTAAAGGTAGCACAATTAAGCATAAAACGCTTTGGGTTCGAGTGGCAGACTTTAAAGACCGTCTCCCACTCGTAAGTGTTATACACACTCTTGGTCACCAGCGGCTTGGTGTCCATGCTGTCGGCAACAGCTTAGCTGACGAGGCAGCGAAAACAGCAGTGGCTACATACTTAGTGGCAGCAGTTACGAGATCCAAAAGTAAGATTGATGATGACATCTTGGCAGCTATTGCTGCTACAGAGAAGGGAGGAGATTACCCGAAGGGTTTTCCCTCTCGGTATATTTACCATTTAAGTCCTGATAACGTCCCGTTAGTGAGGATTAACGACGTTGGTGATAGAATAATTCCCAACGCGGACTGCAGACCAGCACTGATCTTGGCTGCACATGAGGGGTTGGCGTCTGCCCACGCCGGTGTGTCAGCTACAATATCTCTGCTACAACAACGTTACTGGTGGTTTGGTTTATATAAACAAGCGCGCGCTTATGTTCTTGATTGTGACATTTGCCAACAGATTAAACCTTCTACTGTTGCGCGCCCACCACAGACACAGCTGTACATCTCTAATAAGCCATTTGGTTATGTTTGTTTAGATCACTGCGGTCCTTTTTCTTCTGATACTGCGTACAAGTACATCTTGGTTGCAGTGGATTCGTGCACACGTTTTCTATGGGTGTGGCCACAAAGGAGTGCTGACTATCGGACTGTCATCAGGGATTTGCGTGTCTTTGTGGGAACTTTTGCGTGTGGTACCTTCCATTCTGATCAGGGCCCTGCGTTCGCCTCTAAGGCTTACAAGGAGGCTATGAAGAATTTGGGGGTCCTTGTCAAATTTTCGTCTCCCTACCGACCTGAGGGTAATAGTGTGGTGGAGCGAATGAACCGTGACTTAAAGCAATCATTGACAGCACGTGTTTTAGGCACAGGCCGGAACTGGCTAGCCCATTTGTATAACGTTCAACGTGCACTAAATAATCTCCCTAGAAGGTCTCTGGGTGGGCGGACCCCGTACATGATGCTCTTCGGAATCAGAATGTTTGTTCCAGACCTTGATGGTCTAGACATTGCGGCGTCGACCGCACCCTTTGACGTAGATGATCACTGTGCTGTTTTGCAGACTCTACAAGAAGCCAGAGACTCTCTTTCGAAAGAACATTTGCCCTCCACGTCTGAAGCTGAGGTTCAGATTCCGGTAGTCGGCTGGCTACCCCGAGTTGGTGATCTGGTCCGTGAGAAGGTGGAGAACAAGAAGGAGTTCGGCCACTCTTATCGAGCACCAGTTCCAGTGCTTGGAGTGCAGGGTACAAGAACAGTCATTTTACCTCCACTTCCTGGTCGCAAAGAAAACAGGTACATCTCTATTGACAATGTCAAACTTCAGCGAGTGGCCGATACTTCTTAGTATGACTCCGGCAGTTTCATGCCAGACAATGCAAAGAAATTCAATGATGGTTCCTGCTACTACCACCTTGTCTGATGTTGCAATCGAGATGCATTCAGTTACCGATCCCTTGCTGATGCCACCGGCTGGTGGTTTGTCCGTTGAGACTGAGTATGCTTATCCTACACGTGGTCCTTCGCCTGTTTTACAATCTACAGCGCTTGGCCAGTCCCGTTTTTCCTTTGACACTAACTCTAACTCTTTGCCCTCACCTCCCCCATCAAACATTGCTGTTTTTGTGAGCTGGTTTAAGAAGCATTTTTTGATAGCTCCTTGGACATACATCTGGTTGATGCTTTTTGGTATTTTTTTGTTCATGTCCATTGGATTTGTTGTAGTGTTCTTCCGTTTAGTGGATGGCCATTATCTCAAAGAGAGATCGACAATTAGACTTATCAATGGAACTTTGGCCCCACACTCCTCATCCCACATCATGAAAAGGGACCAGACTTTTGTGAATATTACTGCCTGGCCCGTCATGGATGGAATCGCATGGGATGCTGTTAAATTTCAAATTCATGGGCCTACAGAGGTCATTAATGTGCCTAATGTATTTCGTGTTTCTATGGGTGATGTAGTTAAACAGAACATACGTTCTGATGATTGGGATGTACACGCCATTGAAGCACTATTTTCAGATTTGAAATATTATGCCGCCTTTGATGCAGAGGATTTGTATGAGAATGCGGCTAATTATGCGGAACAATATTGTTTTCAACATTATGGCAATCACTTCTTGCATAAATCAAATTAGTTTAGAAATTTTGTAAATTTTACCCAGTGGGAACATTGTCCCACCCCCTCGTTTGGCAGTTCACACACATTAGTTGATAAGTTTACTTATTTTACTGATTTCAGTGTTTCAGCCCCGGCTTCCTTTTATTTTAAAGTTAAGCCTGAGTCTGCCTCCAAGGTTAGACTGACACACACCAAATTGCTATATTCTAAGTCCTTTATGGATGAGTTGTCAATCAAAGGTTATGATCTATGGAAGGCTACTATTGATCTTAAGTCGGTTTGGGGTTCCAAACCGTGGCAGGTTCAGGGAACTGAAGCTTTACACCGTGCCTGTCTAGTACCAAATCATATGTTGTTTTTAAATGCAACCATCTTCCAAACCACCTGTTTCGGATTGGCCACTTCTAAAAAACTAAATTCGCCTTCTGTGCCGGATCTGGGTGCTTACCCAAATTGGGATAATCACACAGATCTGTTCCTTCCTGCTTTGCAGTTATTGGTTTCCAATTCGTCCTTCAACATTTCGAAATTTAATAGTGAGGGATGGGTAATTTGGCAAAGCAGTTCTGATACCTGTCAACGTCGGTTTCTAGGACTGAAACCGGGGTATACTCAAGATCGAGTGGACCCCCGGTTTGAGTCGTCACATACAGTAACTACATACTCTGTAGGGAAATTATGTCAGTCCTGGCTGCGACATTCCACCTTGGCATCTGTCAAAGTTCATCTATCAAAGTTACATGACAAAATAGATTTGAATGATTTTGTTAAAGGTCCTGTGGGTGGCAGATCCAAGAGATGGGCGTATGCTATTTACAACGAAGTATGGAAACTGTCGCAAATTGAGGCAGCTTCGAGATTGAGAGCTATTGATCAGGCTAATATGGAAAAAGTATTGGCAGTTATTGATAACAGCATTAACACTCTCTCTTCTCGCATTTATACATTAGATAATATTGTATCTTCAATTGTTGATATTGTGCAGGATGATATGTCTGTGTTGTATCATGGTCAAAACCAGTTGCGTTCTGTTATGCAGTTTGCTTGGACATTACAAACATTGAAGGCAGGGAAGGTCCCTTGGGACTATCTGAATACAACATCGTTATTTCTTCCTTTTAACCTTACTGACAAACAGCAGTTCATGTCCATGAAAGATGCTACATATTCCCTGCTCCATATTGAGAAATTGGAGCCGTTACCTTTTTCTGTTGCGGAAGTCGATTCCGCTGTGTGGCTCTTACACGGATTGATAAGTCTACCGTTTGCGCTTTTTAAGTTTACCTCTTGTATGAAACACTATGCTCTGGGTAGATATGAACAGCTGGGTACCGCTTTCATACATGAAGTCTGGTCCCTCCCCTTTACGTATAGATGTACAAGGGACGGTACTGAGGTTTATCTGAAGGGTGAAGAATGTACAACGTCACCTGATCATTCTGTTGTATGTAGGCACATTCAATTGCACGGTGCTTGTAATATACACGCTCCGAATTTGGCCTGCGTCCTCAAAGGTATCCCGGTACCAGTGATTACGCCATCTTTCACGCTGCTTGCAAACGGTAGTTATTTAATTTTAAACAATGAAGCTTGCTGCGGGATGTTAGTAGGGATCCCGTATATAGTAACTGTAACACAGAGGGTTGTCTGCTGCAATAACGTCCTGTTTCCACCCCCGCATGGGAGGCTGGATGCTTCTATCTGGCCTTCAATTCCAACCTTGAAAGCAGAGTTCGACAAAATGAGCAGAATAAGAGCGCTATTGTCCCAAAAGGAGGTGCCATTGACTTCCTCCCGGGAAACATTTGTCCTTCACGTAGCAAATACGCGCACCGAGGTACAGGCGCTTTTGAATACTGACCTCCCCCTGCATTTTGGTGCTTTGATCCAAACAATTTTCAATGCCTCGTCTACGACTGGCCTGGCTCATTTTTTTAAACTTGTGGGCTCGGGCCTCGTGACCTCTTTCCAAACTATTTTTGGTGTGATTCCGGCATTTTTTCATTCTATTTTCTCCAGCGTCTTTGGAGGTGTCCCGTTAATTCTGGCTCTAGTGGCAGGTGTGCTACTTTTACTTTTCATCTTGCGGAATGGCTGCTCTTTCTGTGCCACACGTCAGCCTGTCCCGTCTGCAGCTTCTTCGTGACAGGATGCTTGATTACTATGGTGTCCTGCCGTTGGCGACTTTGAGCCTGGCATATGGATTATCCTTCCGGTATTCCTACTTCACCTGCGTGCAACCTGTCTTCCACTGCCTAGATTGTCCTTTTGAATGGCCTATGGATTTGTGTTTAACCAACATGGTGTCTCCGGACCCGGATTTTGATCGACTGATGAGGCCCTTAGTGTCTCACGAGTCTGCCTGTTCTGATGTTCGCATTATGGCCTGCGGTGCGGCACATGGAATCCTGGGTAATTGGGACATCGTGAGAGCGGCATATGACTTCTTGAATATGAGTTACTTGGAAGTACACGCTGGTTGCCCTCTGATGGTGCTAGAGGCTCCGCTGATAGAAGAACACGTATGTTCCTTTTCTTTACTTAACTGGATGGCTGAAACCTTTAGTGGCCGTGCCAATGATTTTCTGCTGGAAGCAGTGGCCACATATGCTGCATATACTTTTATGGATTAAGTGAACTTTCGTCCACAGTGTTTTCCTCACGTGTCTTGAACTGGCCCTGTACGTCTGCACTTCTGCCCGGTGAGGCGTTTTTTTCATTTTTTTTGTTTTTCCTCTCTATTTTTGAGGTTTTTTCCTGTTGGAACTTTGCCTGAACTGACCAGTTCCTTTTTCAATTGGATACGCCTTGTTCTGCTCTGTCGCGCTTGAACTCTGCGTTCTCTCTTTTCTTGCATACTAAGTAGTGCTTCGATCAAGGGGGCATGTAGTAAGGACTCCCTTAATACGTACATACATTGTTAAGTTAGCATAACCGCGTTAGAAGTTAGAAAGCCATCTTGCTGCTTTTGCACACGACACTGCATTTACATGTTATTGCTTAAACGAACTGCTGACTCGAGTTTTGCCTCACACGAGAGCAATCTGTTGTTACCATCCCGAGCTCTGCGAAGCGACCTTGGTCTGCACACGATGTGACAAACAGTCTGAGTTGTTAGACAATGCATGTTTTCCACTCTAGGTTGATCGACCCACTATTTAGTCATAACACACGAGCAGCTGCACATACCTGAAAGTTGGTGCTTTTAATATCACGGACATCATGTTTATTGTTCAGACCGAAGACGAGCCTTCCTGCGAGAAGTCTCCTGATGCTCCTGTGATGTGATTTCACTAAGCTGATCTTTGAGGTATGGGGTCCCCTATTCAAGCCTAAGAGACCTTCTGTTAGACTAATAATAATATTAGCTTCTTAGTAAAGGGAAAGTGGTAGTATCCACTGTCATTATAACATGATCCCCCCTTTTATATTCTATGGAATTGTAACTATGTTAATGGTTTTGATTTTAATCATTTGTCTGCTTGTATTAGCCAAAGTACTGCATCTTAGGACACGTGGTCTATAAAAATAAACTCTTTTTATTTTCACTGTGTCTCTGTTGATTATTGTTGTGGACTGATGTGAGAATAATATACGAACAGGTATTTCCGATTCCCACCATTCCTGAGTATGTACTGAGTCGCGTGTTCTGGGTTGTCTTTTCATTGGGACCGCCGAGCTAAATCTCGGATAACGAATGGGACACTTATGCTAGCCGGATACTGGGTTCTGGGTTCTGAGGTGAGTTTCTGGTACACCACAACTTACTGAGGTCCTGGGGTTCTACGCATAGTTCTGTGTATAAGCAGAATCCCTGCAACAGCTGTTGATGCAAGGCAAGGTCGGACCATGCATTTCCGTATTTAATTCGAAACACGCAGAACTTTAGGAGAAGGTAGTACAAAAGGTCCCCTTCCCAGCCCTGAAGACTAGCCCCGATTTGCCCCCCAGCCCAAAAAACGACATGACTCACCTCCAGCCCAGCAAACCAGCCCAGCCCAAAAAACGACCCCGACCCCCCAGCCCACAAAACATTCCCGTCCCACCCCCAGCCCACAAAACAACACCCAACCACCCCAGCCCATAAATGTACCGTGACCCAGCCCCACTTAAATCAACTCTGACCCACAACACAACCCCTGACCCCCTCAGCCCACAAAAGTACCCCGACTCACCCCACTAACCTCACCGCAGAACTCTCCCTGCTTCTGTCCGTCTGCAAGCCCTACAGCGCATTGCCTTAACCAGGCACATGCACTTTTTCCATATTTAGGCCTAGTGTTTGCCAACACTGGGTCCTATATGGCGCATATTGCGCACTGTAGGAATACATTTTCCAGGATGATTGGCTCGCTGTCTCGTTTACTGCGACCCAGGAGCGGTGGTTTTCTCTTGCCACTTCTGCAGATTTTTTTAATGCAATGCCTCCTGATGGCTACAAATGGGGCCGAGGTCTAAGGCATTATCAAATGTAATACAATTCAGGCGGAAGAAAATAGATTTTGCCGAAGAGTCATGGGGCACCCATCTCAACCTCCAATGTTATCTGTAACAGTGAATTGAATATACCTTTCAGGGATGGGTCCTCCACTAGGGCGGAGTAGCGTTGTCCCAATGCTTTCTCGCAGTGCTAGCAGCAGAAACAGAAAATGTTAAAACTACCACTTTATGTTTCTGCTTCTCGCACTGCGAGAAAGCAGAATTGTTTGTTTGCCGGCGGGGCTGCTCTAAGAGCAGGGCTGGGCAGGGGAGGAGTGGTGTATCCAATCCTGAGTGAGCATGACTAGTTTGGTCGGCCCTCTGGGGCCGCCCAAACCAGCCATGCACACTCTGCCTTTTGTCCATGCAGGCTGGCCTCCCCATAGGCGCCTGACTGGGCGCCATCCTACCCGATCACAACGCTGCCATTGCAGCGTTGTGATTGGCTTAGGTGAGGGGAGGGAGGCTGCCTGCTTCCTTTTCCTGCCGCAGGTTGGAGAACAGAAGAAGGAGCCAAGAAAACGCGGGTATGTTCAGAAACTTTTTAATTACATTTACCACCCCCCTCCCCCCCCCACCCGCGACTGATACCTTTTATTGAAGATTACATCAGTACACATCCCTCTTTATTATGGTTAGCAGTTTGGAAAAACAAAGAGGCAAGTCTTTCAAAGATATTATTTTAGATTGCCTCTCTTGCAATAAAGACAAGTGCATTCCTTGGTTCGCAGCGGTGGAATCCCGCTTGATGTAAGGTTAGCTACCAACATCTGTTTGAAAATCCTGGGGGTTGCCAAGCCATCAGTAAAAGACAGTTGCAGTTAGCCCTGTTTACACTTTTTCAGGAGAAATGTTTGGCTTTGGAGACTAAGAAGCAGAGTGTTGCGGCTTATAGGAATAGCAGAATGGACAGATCGATTGCAAGGTATTAGATTAAACCTTTGGGCCATTGGGAGCGCAGCCTATTGTTTCGCTATAGGACTGGTACTGCTAAATATCTGTTATGCTTTTCTTTAGGCCTCAAGATGAACATTAATTCTTTACCTTGCCTGGGCAATGGGAGTTATGGCCAATCCATGCTGCACTTTAAAAAACAAATGTGGTAGGGGCGTGGCCAAGATGGCGAGTGGGTAAGAGTGTTCCACATCTCTCCCCGCTTCCGGATTCCCGACTCGGCTTGCAGCAGCGTTCACAGCCCTCCAGCAGCCCAGAATTGAGGGAGAGCTCGCCTACAGCAACTTGGTGCCGCCGATATCTCACAGTTTGTGCCCGGTGACTGGCTGGGGGGCGAGGGTGGACCCCGCGCTGCCAGGCGAGGAAGAGGCGAAAATGGTGGCCTGTAGAAGGCTGCACCCCATCGGAGCACAGTTGGAGGCTTTCAGGGCTGGCGGCAACCCCATCTGCAGACGAGTGAGTAGGTGAGGGGCGCCGATGGGGACCCGGTGCGGAGCGCGCAGTGGAAGCGGCAGGGTCGAGCGCCAAACTCATCGCATGACAGCAAGGCCTAACAGGCCGCCCACAGCCTGAACTTTGGCGGGCCCGAGTCGGCCCTGAGGCTAGTAAGCAACGGGGGCTCGGACCGGCGGAGCTTCGGCCAGAGCTGTCAGCTGGCGCTCATGGTCTGGGCCTAGAGCCGGAGAGGGGACTGGGCCGGAGCGCAGCAGCGGCCGTCAGGGCACATTGGAGAGCAGGTGGGGAGAGCAGGCCTGGGCTCGGCCTAACACCAGCAAGCAAGAAGAGGCCACACAAGGGGCCTGGGGACTAGAGAGAGGAGTGCCCCTTTTGTCCACGTGAGGCTCAGCAGAAGATTCCACACCCCGGCACTGGGGCTGGGGGGATACCAAGGAGGCTGCCTCACCGGTGCCGAGTAAAGCTCAAGGAGCCAACACTAGTCAGCGGGATCGGGCGAAGCTCATCTGCCTGCAGGCAGCACGACAGAGACCTGGGCGCCGCCTGACTGCACGGGGACCCCGGATTGGATTAGGGGCCTACTGACGCCTCAGAGCCAGGAGGACCGGTTACTGTCGGCACCCAGTACTTGACACTCACCACTGAAGTGGCCAGTGAGCAGCGTCTTAGGGGGCCGGCTGAGAGCTTGACAGCGAAGCAGGCGAGGACCGCGAGGCGCAGGCCATGTGGCACGACGTCGCAGAGGGCACCCCATTGGGGGTTGGTGAACGGGCTTGGGGCTGCAAAGATAACGGTGGGAGCTGGCAAGCAAGAGGGGGTCCCGGGCACCATTGGCTGCCGGAAGATCACCGGGCATTGGGGCCCCGGGGCCCTTGCATACACCGAAGGGCTCCTCCCAGCAGGCCCCCTCACCGTGAACTCTCAGTACTGCTGCCCGTGCGCCACTAGGGACTGGAAGGAGAGCGGCTTGGGGAGCTCCTGCGTGTGCACGGTGGACGGAGAGGTGGGATCTCCGCAGAGAGACCGGCGAGAGTCGAGGGTATAATTCAGGAGGTCTAGAGAGTTGCGGCAAGGAGACAGCAGGAGCGGACCGGCGGCGCATGGGGACAAGACTGAAGGTCTAACGAGGGCATGTTCCTGGCATCATTGGGCCCCCCGGGAGTGCAGGAGCGGAGACAGCGCAACGGGGAGATAGGGTGGACTAAGCCTGAACCGCCATGTCCTCGATGCATGGGAAGAAGGAGCGCTCACTGAAGGACATGTTAACTAAGATCCCGCAGGGTGGAGGAGGGGAGAGCAGATCGCCTCCACCCAAGCCGGTGGCCCACGAGGTGGAACCAGCGGAGGCTCCGATCACCCGAGCCTTCCTTGAGGCACTATTCAACACCTTGCGCAATGATTTCCAGGAGTTGAAGAGAGACCTTGCAGGGGACGTGAAGGAGATCAGACGGGATGTCGACGCCGTGGGAGAAAGAGTAGCGGCCCTGGAGGATCAGAGCCAGGCCAAGGAGGAGGAGATCGAACAACTCCAGCAGGAAGTACTCCGGTTGAGAGACCAGCAAATTGACCTCCAGGCCCATGTGGAGGATTTGGAAAATTGCTCCAGATGAAATAACATACGGGTGAAGGGGGTTCCATCCGACACAGAAGGGGCTGATATGGTACAATTCTTACAGGAGCTTTTCCGACATGCCCTCGGGTCCCGGAGGACTTTGCCATCCAAATAGACCGGGCACACAGGGTGGGGCTATGACAAAGTGCGCCCGCTCCCCTGCCGGACATACTGGCTTTTCTACTGGATTTCCCTCTCAAGAAACGCATACTAAGGGAAGCCAGGGCGAAGCACCACTCTCATATCAGGGACACTCGGTGGCCCTTTATCAGGATCTGGCATCAATAACGCTATGGAAACGGCGGGAGTTCAAGATGGCGACCGCGCACCTGCGAGACCAGGGGGTGGCATACTCATTGGGCCACCCCTTCGGGCTGATTTTCAAATATAATGGCAAACTACACCAACTGAAGTCGTTGCAAGACACCTGCAAGATACTCAGCCTAGAGTACCCGGGAGCTGACACTTCGACTTTGCCCAGGCCAGACCGTAAGCCCTTTAGTGACGAATGGCAGAAGGTCCGAAGACGGCGCCTGTCAGAACATCGGAGGGGGCAGACCCCTCAACCATAGCGCAAGAGAGACAAGCGGCGCTCGAAAAGGTGCTCAAGGACACAGCCTTCCAAGATAGCTCCTAAATAGTGGAGGGAAGTTATATAGAATATGGACATTAGCGGAGCTGGGAGGGTGGGGGGGGGGGGGTCGGCAGGGGCGGGGAGACAGGGAACCTTGTGCCACGAGATGCTCCTACTATCTTCTCACACAAAGGGAGCGCGCGCTCGCGTGCCAATCCCTGGACATTTACAGAAGTTGGGGGGGTTCGGTTGGGGTTAAGGAGTGGGGGGGATGGAACTGATGTGTCGGGAAAGGTAGCTTCGAGACAGAAAGCCAAGATGGGGTCAACTGGAAAGGAACCGGGTGAAGGCAGGGGGCGGAGATGGGGCCACGGGGACTTCCGAGGGCAGGCGACACTTACTGAACCAATACCATGGCAGGTCCCACAGTGAAAATCGTTACTTTGAATGTAAAGGGCCTTATTAACCATTAAGCGGAAATCCATATTGTCCTACCTGGAGAATCTGGAAGCCGATATTTGCCTCATTCAGTAGACCCACCTACGTTCAAGGGACTGGCACCGGGTGAAGTCGAGATCGTTCCCCCACCAATTTTTCTCATCCACGGCGGATAAAAAAGCGGGGATGGCCATTTTATTTGCAGGTTGATTCCCTGGAACGGTGGGTGACAAGATTGTGGAAATTAAGGGTCGGCTGTTAGCATACAAAATTCACCTCGGGGGCCATACACTGGCGGTGGTGTCATTATATGCACCTAACTCTGGCCAAGAGCACTTCCTCAAGGGGGCTTTCTCGAAAGTCCTCAGCAAACAGGAGCGGTGGACAATAGTGGGGGGGACTCAACTTAGTCATTGACACCACGGCAGATAGGTCCGGCCATAGATTTTCTTAGACCGGGGCACTGTGTAGGGAGGGGAGGGAATGGCTTCGCTCTCGAGGTTTGGTGGACATGTTGCGGGTGGCTAACCCACTGACCTCCCAATTTTCCTTTTATTCACATGCACGGGGTATATATGCCAGACTTGATCACTTGATAGGCACAACGGAACTTAATGGACTGCTGGGAGACGTGGACATAACGACGACTGCACTCTCCGACCATGATGCGGTGATAGTTTCACTTCAGCTCCCAGTAACACGGAGGCCGTGGGAGGGTGGCGCCTCAAAGAAAACATGCTCCACAAGGAATCAGTGAAGGAACAGATACACAAATGCGTTAAAGATTTTCTAGAGATTAACGACACAGCGAACACTTCTTTGCCTGCTCTGTGGGGGGCCCTCAAAGCGGTGGTGTGAGGAGAGCTAATCGCTATCTCAGCAGCAGACAACAAATTGCGCAAGCGCGAGAGGGAAGCCCTGGTGGCACAAGTGACAGACCTGGAGCGGGTGCACAGTAGGACAGGGGCGCCGAGAGTTTGGAGGTAGCTGAAGGCGGCTAGGGCGCAACTGGCGGGGCTGGACATAGATAGAGCCACATTTGCTGCGCTTCGCCTTAAATATTTCTACTATGTGGTGGGGGACAAAACGGGATGCATGCTAGCAAACAAACTCAGGGCTTGTATCCAGCGGGAAAAGATTAAATCTATCCAGACCAAGACAGGGGAGGTGGCTCAGACAGATGAGGAAATAGCAAACACGTTTAGGGATTTCTACGAGGACCACTGTGCCAGGGAGGCCCACTTGAGTTCACTCATGACAGCATACTTACGGGGAGCTAAAATGACGAGGATGAGTAACAGGCGAGCAGAGCTGCTGGACGCCCTGATTTGCACAGAGGAGGTGATTGGGGCGATCTCCTGCCTTAAACTTCTGAAATAGCTGGGTCCGGATGGCTTCTCGGCAGGTCTCTCTAAATCCTTTTGTCTTATCTTGGCTCCCCTTTTTACTCGGCTTTTCAACTCCTTTGCAGGGGCGGGATCGGTGCCTCCTGAGATGCTCTCGGCGTTAATAGTGGTTCTCCCTAAGCAGGGGAAGGATAAAACCCGCTGTGGTTCCTACCGTCGGGTGTCCCTTCTAAATGTGGACCTCAAGCTGTTCACGGGAATTCTGGCGATGCGGCTCGGACCTGATACCCGGCATCATAGAACCCGACCAGTCGGGATTCATCCAGAACAGACAGAGCAGTGACAATACCAAGCGTATACTGCACTTAGTAGATAAAGCCCATCGCACGAATATAGATGCTCTTCTCCTATCGGTGGATGCCAAGAAGGCATTTGATCAGGTCGTCTGGGAGTTTTTGGACAAAGTTATGGTCCATTTTGGACTAGGGGAGAGGTTCCGGGCTTGGGTGGCAAGCTGTTTTGGGGCACCCGCCGCCTACATAAGGGTGAATGGGTTGTTGTCTCGACCCTTTGCCATCCAGCGTGGGATGCGGCAGGGGTGCCCGCTGTCGCCGCTGCTCTTTGCCTTCCATGTCGAACCACAGGCCCAGAGTATCAGGGACAACCCGAACATCAAGGGAATTCCCTTTGGAGGGGAGAGACATACCATAAGCCTCTATGCAGACGATATCATTGCATCACTTGAATCCCCAGGGCGGTCAGTGACGACTTTCCTGCAGGAACTGGAGGCCTTTGGACAGGTCTCCGGTTTCCCGGTGAACGTTGGAAAATCCATGATTCTACGACTTCATCAAGACCGGGCTCAGTCTGGGAAGGGAGGGACTGCCTTTGAGAGTATTAAGATACTGGAGTCCATTCCTTATTTGGGCATCGAACTGGCTCCGACTATACAGCGGACAGTTACACTGAATTAATCTAAGCTGCCCGGCAGGTCACAAGGGAGCTACAGAGCTGGAAATAGCACCCACTGTCACTGCTGGGCTGCGTAGCGACGGTTAAGATGTCCATCTTACCCAAGGCATTGTATCTCTTTCAAACGCTGCCTCTATGGCCTTCGGGAGAACACTACACACACTACAGAAGGCGATATCTCGCATTATCTGGGCTGGGGCTCGCCCTTGCATGCCCAGGGAGCGGGGCTATCTGAAGCAGGAAGAGGGAGGCTTGGGCATCCCGAATCTGGTAGAATACTTTAAGGCATCTCAACTGAGATACATGGTGGAATGGAGCAGGCCGGAATCTGAAAAGAGATGTCTGTTCCAGGACAGAGTGCTTGCGAAGCTCTCCTTATGGAAAGTGCCCTTTCTAAAACGGGCGGATCGCCCACAGAACCTCCAGGGTTCCCCGATAACAAATACGCTACTACAGGTGTGAGACGAGGTGGCCAGCAGACGAGGGTTGACAACTTTCCCTGTGACTCCCCTTTTGGACAACAGGGACTTCACTCCAGGGTTAGATGAGAGGGCCTTCTCGGGGTGGAGAGCGACGGAATGTAAAGCGGCAGGGTACCTGTTCAATGGGGAGGGGATTCTTCCATTTTCCCAGGCATTCCAAGATTATTCCCTGCCGGAGGCGGAAAGGTTCCACTATTTCCAGATACAACACTGGATGCTTCAGCCAGAGGTTCGGGAAAAAGCATTTAGGAAGCTGACACCCTACGAGAAATGGTTAGTGATGAAGCGCAATGATAAGAGGCTGATCTCTGAGCTATATGAGATGCTGTGCAGGCAGGCCCCCACACACCTCACGGCTAGCCAGATAAGGGGGTAGTTAGCCCTTGCTGAGACCTGCGGCCTCTTCTCACACACTATGATATGCGGTTGAACCATAACATGCCGTTCTTCATTATGGATCGTCCATTGCTTAGCCTCATTGTACGCGGCCAGCCCATCAAGGGCTGTAGGTGGCATGCTGTGTATTGCATCTATACAGGTAGCCTATGAGGGAAGGTCTGTTATATGCTTATAAGTTCTTGGAGTTGCTGGCCCGCTGGGTTGTAGGCGATGGTACATTGTATGATGACATAAGGTGTCTGTGGTTAATAATAAAAATTGATTTAATCCTAAAAAAATGGTGGTTTCTATTCTTTGTATACAAAGCGTATTTTGCTCCCCCAAATCAAGAGGCATATTATTACTGATTATAAGGTAGCATCTAGTATGCTGCTTCAACTTAATGATGATGAGTCTATTTTTCATATATATGAGTTCTGTCTATATTTGTATGTATACTTAAGCAGCTTTGCCCCTTGTTTGGATATCATGTTATGGTTGTTACGTTTTGGATCTTATACTTGTATTTTTATGAAACAAATGTTTTAATTAATTATTTATGTATCATTGTACATTGCATGTGGTTTTTATTGTGTTATTTTGATACATCTGTACCCGAATAAAGATGAAATTGATTGAACCCCTCATTCTCACCAGCCCGGGAACGGTGGTTTAAAAAACAAGCTCAGAAGCCCGCAGTTTTTATTTTTTAATTTAGCCGCATATTTGAGGAACCCACAACCAGGCCTAGGGGTCAGGGTATCCCTACCCTGCCCCTTATGTCTTTTATTTAGGACTCAGAACGAAGTCTCGAGTCCTAAGGCGGCTACAACCTCTTCCTGGTTGAGGTGGTGTTAGTCAATCAAATCTCAGCTTGAGATCTGTCAGTATACATGGAGGCTCCACGTCCCTAGATGTACAAAGATTTTGAGTATTAATTGCTCAAAAACTACTGGACTCTTTCTAGACCAAAATCTAGCTTTCTGCCAAATTTGGTGTAAATACATTCAGCAGTTTAGGCTGTAGCTGTGTCTAAAGTTCCTATGGGAATATAAATTGGGAAAATGTGTTTTGGGACTCTCCTTCTCCTCAGCCCCCACTGACTGATCACTCTGAAAATTGACATGCCCACATTAGTCCATAAGCAGCACCTTTTTGGAAAGCTTTGTGGAAATTTGTCAAACGGCGCCAAAGTTATTAGCAATACAAAAAATGCATTTTCTATGGAAACACGATTATAACTAAGGCTTCCGGTTTTCAGTTTTTACTGATTTTTACAGATAATACAGACAGAAAACAATGTGTTTCCTGTCTGTATTTTTTTTTAAAAGCGGAAAAATACTGAATTTGTTGCTTATTGTGAGAGACTCTCCATGCTGTCTTTCATGATTTCCAGGCAACAGCTGAGCAGATAGCAAGGAGAGTTAAAAAATATGATGTGATTTCCTTAAATACAGGCATATTTAAGCATATATTTGTAGTATAACACTAATATGTACCTGTGAGTGTAGTGTTTTGTGATCAGTGGCTGCTTAATTTCCAAAATCGTGATAGGCATTCATGTATGAGTGCACATTCAAGAGTTAAATAAACGTGGAAATATGCCATTTTACAACTCCAGTTATACTCAATACACAAAATAAATATGGATAAATACTAATAAGATGGTCAAAAAATAAATATGGATAAATACAGACGGAAATGTTCAAAAAATAAATACCATAAAACCGGGAGCCCTAATTATAACTAGAACTACCCAGTGGCAAGCGCCACTGGGTAATATATATAAATAAATAAATGTATTCCCATTGATTGCCATTTTCAGAAAATAGTGACTGGGAACACTCCGACAGTGATTTTCACATTTATTCTGCAACAAACCAAAGCGTTTTCAGCTTTTGCCTCTTTCACAATAGTTTGTTAATCACCGCAGGACCATAAATCGCAATAAATACATAGAAGAGGTTTTGTTATATACACAGAAAAAATATTTAGAAACATTTTTTCAGTGATAGAAACATTTTCACCATTATAGTTTCACCTCTGTGACTTGAAAATCATTAGTGTATGTTGACAGCTGATTTATAATCCCTGATTTTTTATATTCATTAATTAAGGCTTATTTAAACAAAAATATAACCCTTGTGAGTGCTACCTTTATCACTTATTTCCAATTTTCTGAAATACATAAGAGTGTTTGGCTGGGAATGTCCCCCCTCACCCTACATGGTATACAGGCGTGTATCCCTACCCTGAGTGACCTCAACTGCCGTTGAATCTCGTATTCTGACTTTTACTGACCCAGTTATCATAGTATTCAAGCAAATCTCTTGAAGCCTTGGCCTATCCTTGGTAATGCCACGGTCCAGAAATTGTTCTGTGACCTGGATGGGCGCACCAAGCATGCAGTCTTTCTAATGACATGATTATTGCTTGTGGTGTGGACTGCTTGCATAGATTGGCAGTGGCAGCTAACAATTTTTGTGTGAATATATATTCCTGATCGGACCTTATTTCTACATTGGAATCAAGTATGGCCTACTGTTGCCACCCCCACCTGCTTCAGTGTGGCATCCATCTTTGCGCTGATATTCCAGTGTGCATGTCAACTGCATGCATACACTGTGTATGTGGCACATACATGACAGCAAGACTGAGAGCAATGTGGATATGTTTATTGGGATCTACGGAATATATTTTGGATGGCTCTTGGTTTAACATGGCATAAGATGAAGGCTAGAGATGGGTTCCCACATACAGTGGAAGAGTATTCACCTACTCCTCCCCTGGGTCAAGACATTTCCCAGATCCTATCACTTTCAAATCCAGACAGTCAATCCACAACCAGGCAGAGACACACAGAAGTGTTAGAACAAAAAACCAGTCACTTCTAAAAGCGTGGTTTCTAAACACACAATTCAAAATCCACCTTCATATAAAGATGTTATTAAATTGTGAGTTCAGGCCCACTAAACTTCACCTCTCCATCTTAAGCCCATGGGAAGATAGGCTGGAAACATATTACTCAACCTTCCCCATTCTGTCCTATGGACAAGATGGCCTTGCAACAGTGAAAAACGAAATGGAGAGCATTTCACTGTTAGGACATGGTACACACCCCAGTACATGTCCTACCTTTCACAGACTGCACCCTGCCAAGGGGGTACATTGGGGGTGTCTGATGTGCATGGAAAGGGAAGGGTAAGGCCTGGCAAGTGGGTGCTCTTGTCAGGACTACATGGCAGTTAGCAAACTGCGCGCAGGCAGTGCAGTGGCAGGCTGAGTTCTCTCTTTAGGGCTACTGGTGTGGGTGGCACAATTAGTGCTGCAGGCCCACTAGTAGCATTTGCATCACCAGACCTGGCACACATAGTGCACTTTACTAGGGACTTTACAAGTAAGGCAAACATAGCAATTATGGACAACCAATTACCATAACACTTCATACAGGGAACACTTGCACTTTGACACTGATCAGCAGTGGCAAAGTGCCCAAAGCATCTAAGTCGGCAACATAATGTCAGAAACAAGTCTAGGAGGAAGGCAAAAAGTTTAAGGAACTTTAACCACAATTGACCTAGTTCAACACAACCCTCTCCCAGCCTAAAGCCAGGGTAGGCCAATCACTACCTTGATGGACTTCCCTGCTTGGGGCGATAGAACATGGGCGCAGGCCCGCTACCGCAGGGACACCCTCCTGTTCTACGCCTTCCTGACCCCAGGGGGATCCCTTGGTTACAACTCCCTGGGTCAACTAAGCTACTCCACTGGTACTTCTTGGCAGTCGGGGTCCCCTTAGGGGGTGATTGTCCCCTGCCAACTCCAGGCGGGGCTACCCTGGTGACTTCTAGGGGACCCAGCCCTTCTGGCTGGGCCCTGACCCACGGGTTCTCCTACTGGGGAACACCTTCTCTCAACCTTTTGTTTAGACTTCTGGGCCCGCCACTTTGGAAGGGCACCCACAAACTTCGGGACCGTGGGAGCTCTGGTTACAGACGCATCACGACCTCCTGACGCTAGGTGTTCTTCCTCGCCCAGCTGGCAAAGAGGTTCTAGACCTCCAACCGGGTGCTCTCCTAAGGAACCCTCCAGTCTCTGGGGTGGGGCTGCGGACCCCCGGGGACGCCGCTTATACTCTCTCTTCCTGTGAGACAGGGTGCTAGCCTGCATGCCCCCCCCTACTACTCTGGGACCTGACTGCTCTACTTTGCTTCTCTTCCCTCTCTAATGCCTCTTCAGACCCATGGTCCCTTGACCAGGGGTCGGGCTCTTGTGCAAGCTCCCGGGAATCAAAGAGCTCGCACCCTAACAAGTGTTGGCGCAACCCTGGAAAATAATTACTGAGCCTATGCTCCCTGGGGGCCAAATTGAGCAACCCCTTCAAATCATTTGCCATGCTAACCATCACCCAATCAACCAGTGCACGTGTGTACTCATCCACACCTGGCACTGGCTGTGCGCTGCCACCATTCGAACTGGACTCCACCTGTTTAGCCTTAACGTCCAGTTCCATCATGCTTAACTCATGAACCAAGAGAATCTTTGTCTCTTCCAAGGCGAGAACATTCTTGCTTTACTCTGCTCGCTTTTCACTTTCAATGAGCAGCTTCTTCTACTCTGCTTGAGCCTTATGTTTTAAAACCTCCAACTCTTGCGTTCTGACCCTTTGGTTTTCCTCCAGCTCCTCTGATGAAAAACTCAGCCCGGAATGGTCACTACCAGCCCCTAAGGCTGGCCTTCCCACTGGCAAATCCTGTATGCCAAATCCATTCCCTGGGACCTCAGCATCACCGGTCTCCTGAGCCTCTTTGGCTTCCCACCAGGCCCTCAAGGCCGTTTGCAGCTCCTCCTTCTTAGCCCTACTTTTCATGGGACATCTCAAAGCTCTGCAGAATTGCCTCAGTTGATCAACTTTGTAGGTAAGCAATGCCTCAATGTCGAACTCCAATTCTGCAACCTCACTTGCTACTTGACTCCTCTGAGACATGATGTGTGGTTTAAAGGTCGTTCAAAAATAGAACCAAAAATTCAAAACACAATATGTGGTTGCGTCGTGGTCTGCTCTTCAACTAGTGATGTACAGCAATCACTGTGAGTGAATTGCAAATATGCGTCCCAATCCCACCGCTGCTACCAATGATAGAACTGGGGGGTCTCTAGTTGGCTAAGGCAGTCACCTTAGTCCAACTAGGGACCCTTGCTTCTAGTCAGTGAAAGGAGGGACACCCTCTTTGTTAACCCCCGCTCACCCCCCTGGTAGCTTGGCACGAGCAGCTAGGCTTATCTTCAAAGCAATGTGTAAAGTATTTGCAACCACACTCCCAGTGACACAGTGATAACACCACAAATGGACACCACACTGATGTATAAAAATAGCGGTATCTTTATCAAGAAGAAAAATACGGTCAGACCAAGCAATAAATATCCAACATATGCGTATTCGTAATATTTCACTTTGCCGGTTATTAGGCCAACCAACACTTGTAGGTTCTTGTTGTATTAATGAGCAGTTCACGATATTCAAATGCAGTCCTAATGCAATGTTATGTAGTTCGTAATGCAGTTCGCATCATCAGACTAATGCCGTCCGTAATGCAAGAATAATGCAATCCTCCATGCATGTACTCAGGCAGTTTGTAATGCAAGTATCACGCACTCCTTAATGCAAGAAAATAAGGCAGGTCGTGGTGCGAGAATAATTCAATCTTCAATGCACATAATCAGGCAGTTTTGTGTAATATCCTTGAGTTATTTAGAGTTACTTAATTCACATATAGGTTTATTATTGTAGTCTGTGCACATGTTATGCTTATGTTTAAAAGAGCACCATGGTAATAGAACCTGGTGTGGTGATGCTTCTGCTTCATGCTGTCAGTTGCACCTGACTTCTCATGCTTGATGGATGGGATCACTTTACTGGATTAAACTACATCTTCATTTTAATATCTGGAGCCTCATTATCTTCATTTTATCTTGAATTTTACACTGGCGACGAGGATGGGATTCGAACCCACGCGTGCAAAGATTTCTCCGGTGCAACGAATCTAGTAACGATACTTTATACTTTGTGTAACATTGCCATCTAGTGGTTCGTATTATAATTAGGTTTTCCTTCACTCGCTTTGCCCAACCTAATTGTGTACAATCTTTATGTGAAGGGAATAAGGGGTTTTACAACTTCTGTTTCAATATAAAAAAAAAAAGAGGGGACAATTGTTTTCTTTCAAGCATTTATATTCAAATCTAGTCAATAATATTGTACCATTTCAAGTTTGCTCTTACCACAACTTGTACTGAACTTTTCACATTTGTTATTTATTATTTTGCGCTCTTAACATTAATTATTTATTATTTAACCACACCTTTTCATCACATCACGCATTTCTGCACGGACATTTCGGTGCATACTTGCCTGCTTTTGGTATTATCGCATTTGGTTACAGTTTTATACACATGGTATGATTTTATGAATCGCAAAACCTGTTAATTGAAATTTAGTTCTTTAAGGGAAAGGCTGTAACATGCAGAATGTAGCGACGCCTCCTTTCTTTCTTTCTACTCCTGGCGATCCACCCATCAAATGGCAAAAGTGGAAAAGGGTTTTCGAGAGATATGCAAAAGTTTGTGGTACTAATCTTAGCGCAGAAAGGCGTACAGCTCTTCTCCTCCATTGCCTCGGCTCTGAGGGACAAGAGGTGTTTGATCACTTGCCTGACGTGGATGATCAAATTTTAAATGAGTATGAAATATGTATTCTAAAACTTGACAAGCATTATTTACCTAAGGTGAGTACCATTCTAGAAAGGTATCACTTTGGGAGGAGAGCACAGAATGAAGGAGAGTCAGTTGAAAACTGTCACTGCACTTAGAAAGTTAGCATCTTCATGCAAATTTGGTGCCCTTGTGGAGGAAAGGATTAGGGACCAATTTATGCTGGGGTGCAATGTTGAAAAAGTCAGAAGTGATCTTTGGCAAAAGGATGAACCCACTCTAGAGGAGGTGTTATCCATTGCCAAGCAAATTGAGCACTCTTTAAAGTGTGTAGACATTATAACTAAGCGTGAGAATAAAGATAATGCCGTTCAATCCGTAAAAATTAATTCTAAAGATAAAGACTTTAAGAAGAATGCTACAACAAGGGGACAGGGAAAAAATGTAAGAGATTTGAAACTTAAGTGTTACAGATGTGGAAGTGAAAATCACTTGGCCAATGATAAGAAATGTCCTGGGCACAAGTCTACTTGTGCTAATTGTAAAAAAGTGGGCCACTTTACTTCTTCTTGCAAAGTTAAGAAGAACAAAGGCAAAGTTTTTACAGTTGCGGACGACACCAACAGTAATAGTGATAGCGAAGCTGATTGTTATTGTGGACAAATTATCTCACAAGTATCTGACAATCATAAAAGAGGTCCTCTAGATGAGATTAAGGTAGAAGGGGACGTTACAAGAGTTTTGTTTGACTCAGGTGCGAAAATCACAATCATTTCAAAGCAGTTCTTTATGAACAAGCTTACAAAGACATAAAACTGCTCAAAGCTGACATAAAACCTACTGGATATGGAGGCGAACCTATTAAACTGTTAGGGTACTTTACTGGATTGATAGAATATGGAGGTAGGTATACCACAGGTAAAATATATGTTTCTCACAAGGGGGATAGCATCCTCAGTTGGTTCCATCAGAGAGATCTTGGGGTGATGTTGGATCCTAATAGTGACCCTCCTATAATCTTGAGAAAAGGCTTTCAAGTTGATGAGGTATTAGCCCAAGAATGTGAAGGAGAGTTCACAAGTTTGTTAAAGAGAGAATTTCCTGATGTGTTTAAAGAGGAGTTAGGGTGCTTGCGAGGTTATTCGCATAATATAAGATTGATTCCTGGAGCGGGTCCTGTAGCGTGTAAGGTCCGCAGTGTCCCTTTGTCAGTGAGAGAAGAAATGAAAAGTGAACTAGAGAATTTAAGGAAAGATGGTATAATTGAGGAGGTAGAAGGCACTAGATGGTTGGCGCCAGTGGTGGCCGCACGCAAGTCGAACGGAAATTTGCGTCTATGCATAGACTTAAGAGAATTGAATAAACAAGTTATCATTGACAAATATCCTTTGCCGAAAATATCTGACATGTTAATGCTCCTAAAAGGTGCAAGCGTTTTTTCTACGGTGGATTTAAAGTCTGCATATCATCAAATAAAATTAGGCGATGAGTCCAAAGACCTAACAGCTTTTATCACGCCCTTTGGGACATACAGATTCGTTAGACTACCTTTTGGGCTTGTGTCCGCCGCGTCTGTATTTCAGAGAGCTTTAGAGAGGGTCTTAAAGGGTGTTGCGGGAGTAAAGATTTATCAAGATGACGTGCTAGTGTATGGGAAGAGTGAAGAAGAACATGATAAAATACTCAGAATGGTCTTTAAGAAATTCCAGGAATACAATCTCACTGTAAGAATTGACAAATGTAAGTTTAAAAGGTCATCAATAGATTACCTTGGTCACACCATTTCAGGTCAAGGTGTGCAACCCAAGGCTGAACTTGTAAGTGCCATTCAAGATCTTGCCTCTCTGTCAAGAATTCCTGTCATGCGAGGGGAGGAAAACGGTAACCAGCGAAAACGGACTACATCTCCCAGGATGCTTAGCGGTTGAGAGCCCTTATGTAAACAGGAGAGCTGTTACATAACTCAAGGAAAACACGCCCTTATGTAAACAGGAGAGCTGTTACATAACTCAAGGAAAACACGCCCTATAAAGGGAGGAACCGGGAGGTACAACGCTGTCGGATATTGTGTTTACACCGACGTACCTGCTTAGTGAAGAGCAGTGTTCTGGAGTGGTGCTCCAGTAAGGCAAGAACGGAGGTAGGTCGAGTCGTTACTCCCTGGGCCGTGTCTTGCCCCATCGTCACCTGTGAAGGACCCGGAAGCTCTACCGGATAACCATTGAGCTTCGCTTTTTGACTCGGCTGAGTCAAAGCGCAGTGGCGCTTTTGCTGGTTGGAGTCGTAACTCCCAGCCCGACCAGAGATACAGGGACTGCCAGCTGTAACGCACACCAGGAGGTGTTTGCCGCGTTACAGACTCGGAAGTCCACGGGATCGATCGAGCGGCTGCTCTCGGTTCAGTCTTCTTTGCTTGTGATTGGGGTATCGGTGACGCATCACCAGGAGGTGACTCCGCGTCCCGGTGCAGTCTGAGGAAGAGGTTGAGCGGCTGCTCCCTTCAGGTAGAGACCCCGGCTGGGTGTTTCCCTGACTCCTCGATTCTCCCCAACACTCTTCGTGCCCCTCACAGCCTACCGATTGGCATTGTCGGCCATTTCATTTCTGCCCTCTGTTGGCATACGCCGGGATCGGCGTATATGCAGAGGACGGTTAGGACCATCCGTGCTGTGGGCTGGTAACGTACTTAGCCTGGAGGATTCCAGTGACTATAACCTTTGTTTATTCCTTGTATTATTTTTGCCTTCATTAAAATAACTAAACCTTCACAAGTGGTTGCGTTCTCATTATCGTGTCTGTTAAACGATCCTGAGACGTTCAGGGCGTTACAAAATATCCGACCTTAATAACACTAACTGTCTCCCGGTCGATAACAGACATGGCAACACTTGATGATGTGCTGGCTGCTTTAGCGACCGTGCAAATTGAATTGGCTGCCTCAAGGCAAGAAACAGCCGATGTAAAAGCCAGACTGGATGCTATCCAATTGGACCCGCTCACGCCCAGCACCTCCCTCACGCACCAGACCCCTGCGGTAGTAGTGGAAATGCCGGTAGCCGTCCCCTTGGCAACACCAGAGGTACAGTGGGGATCCTAACACAGTGCAGGTATTCCTCACACAAGTGGCGCTACATTTATCGTGCAAACCAAGGGCGTTCCCCACGAGTCAGGCTCGTGTGGCTTTCCTTATATCCTATTTGGATGGAAACGCGGCACAATGGGCCGTACCTCTGGTGAGCAGGGACGACCCCATCTTATGTGATTGGGGTGCTTTTCGCGAGGAATTCCTGACGGTCTTCGACAGAAGGGCTGACTCGTACACGGCGGACCGTGAAATGCTTGAGTTGAGACAGGGATCCAACGACCTGGTGCAGTATCTCAACGCGTTCCGAAGGCTGGTTGCGGAAACCAAGTGGCCTGTTGCTAAACAGACGGCGCTCTTCCATCACGGGCTGTGCGATGAGCTCAAGGACGCCGTGGCTCATATTGACCCACAACCCAAGACATGTGAGGGCCTTATCAACCTGGTATTACGGCTGGAACATAGGCTAAGTGAAAGAAAGGGGGATCATGGGAGAAAAGGAAAATCCCTTCCATCCTATGTGACAGTGGGAAGTCCTGAAACTGCTACCGCATCCAAGGGAGAACCCATGGACATCGGCGCAATACGAGCGAGCCTCACAGCCACGGAGAAAGAGTCACGCCGTAAACAAGGATTGTGCCTATATTGTGGCAAAAAAGGCCACTACGTACGTGAATGCCCTGCCAAACCGAAGACGTCACGTTATCGGGCCAACCGGTCGGTAATAGCCGTGGTGGACGTACCGGCGGAAAACTAGAGGACTCCCAGACCAAAGAAGGGGCATCTCGGAGTCACTCTTCCATCCCTTCACTTTCCAACTCGGTCACCAAGGGACAACGACACCTGTTTCTCACGGTGCACGTGGGAGTGCATGACCAGTGGATACCCGTTGTGGCCATGGTGGATTCAGGGGCCACTGGCACGTTTATGGACCACAACGAGGCATGCAGGCTAGGGCTAGTGCTTCTTCCCAAAGCTGTACCCGAAGACGTCTATGCTGTAGACGGAAGGCGATTGGTGACGGGGCCCATCTGGCAGCACACGGGGGGTCCTTCCGATGAGATGTGGGAGGAACCATTTGGAACAAATCGATTTTAACATCATCCGAGCGCCCCAATATGGCGTCATATTGGGATTGCCGTGGCTACAGAAACACAACCCCTCTGTGGATTGGCCAACACATCGCATCGAACTGACGTCACCGTATTGCATCCTGCATTGTGGAATAAGAACGGAATCCCTTGACGCAGATGAGAGCGGGAGTCAGACGGTGGCTACAGCGGCAGAAAAAGATGTGGCTCTCCCCCAGGCTTATCACAGTTTTGAGGATGTATTTGATGAGGTGAAGGCGGAAGTGCTACCACCACATAGACAGTTTGACTGCCAGATCGACCTGGTGCCAGGGGCCAGCGTTCCCAGCGGCAGGCTGTATGCCCTGACGGAGCCTGAAAACGTGCATCTCCGGGGGTACCTGGATAAACTCCTCAAGCTAGGATTCATCCGCCCGTCCAAGTCTCCGGCCGCCTCGCCACTCTTCTTCATCCCGAAGGCTAATGGGGAGCTGAGAGCCTGTGTGGACTTTAGGGCATTGAATGCGATAACCGTAAAGAATCGGTACCCCTTGCCTCTCATCAGTGTACTTCTGGAACAGGTCAAGAAAGCTCGTATCTACACCAAGTTGGATTTGAAAGGGGCATACCATCTGGTGCGCATGAGGGACGGAGACGAGTGGAAGACCGCCTTTAAGACCAGGTTCGGCCTTTTTGAGTACCTCGTCATGCCGTTCGGTCTGTGCAACGCCCCGGCAGCCTTTCAGTACTTTTTGAATGAGGTATTCAGAGAGGAGTTGGATATCTACGTGGTCGTATATATCGACGACATCCTCATCTATTCGTCCAGTGTGGAGGAGCACGTACACCACGTCAAAGCTGTGCTCCAAAAGCTGAGGGAAAACATGCTGTTTTGTAAACTCAGCAAGTGTGACTTCCACGTCACATCCGTGGAATTCCTCGGAGTGATGCTGAGTCCAGAGGGACAGGAGATGGCAGAACGAAAGATCAAGGCGGTGAAAGAATGGCCGGTGCCCCAAAGCGTGAAGGACGTCCAAAGTTTCATTGGCTTCGCCAACTTTTACAGGCGGTTTATAGATGGATTTTCAGGATTGGTGGCCCCAATCACACAGCTACTGAGGAAGTCCAAGGAGTTTGTCTGGTCCCCTGAAGCGAACACAGCCTTTGAGGCCCTGAAAAGCGCCTTTGGTAAGGCGCCGGTGTTGGCTCACCCCGATCCGGATCTCCCCTACGTGGTGGAAGTGGACGCATCGGATGTGGCGCTGGGGGCTATCTTGTCCCAACGCAACCACGACACAGGGGTGCTTCATCCCGTTGCGTACATGTCCCGCAAACTCAACGACGCCGAACGCAACTACCATATTGCGGAGAAGGAGCTTCTCGCAATCAAGGACGCCTTCACCGAATGGAGGCATTGGTTGATGGGGGCAAGACATGTGGTATCGGTGTACACGGACCATCGGAACCTACAGTTCATGACGGCCACAAGACACCTTTCTCCCAGACAGCTGCGGTGGATGATCTTCTTTGCGGGGTTCAACTTCCGCATCACATATCAGCCGGGGACGGAAAACCGGAAGGCGGACGCCCTGTCCCGTCAATCTGCAGTTAAGGAACCATTGCCTGCGACCGAGCATTCCATCATTTCCCCGAGGATGGTATTGGGGGTTATCCAACCGGATACTTTCCTGAGGGGAATAAAGAGAGGGATCAGGTCATTCGCATGGCGGAGGTGACTCCTCAGTCACAGAGAATGGCAGCTGAAGGACGGGATACCCCTGAAGGGCAGGTGCCTATTGATACCCACGCCTAGGCTAAGGAAACAAGCATTCATCTGGTGCCATGACTCTCCATGCGCAGGTCATTTGGGCTTTGAAAAAACGGTGGCTAGCATGGGACGGCATTTCTGGTGGCCAACCATGAGAGTGGATGTCAGGAGGTGGGGACAGGAGTGTCCTACGTGTGCTACCATGAAGGCCAACCATGGCCGAACCCAAGGGCTCTTACATCCACTTCCGACCCCGGATAGACCATGGGATAGCATATCACTGGACTTCGTGGTGGGCCTACCGGTAGACCAGGGGATGACGGCAATACTGGTGGTGGTGGATTACTTGACGAAAATGAGGCACTTCATCCCCTGCAAGAGAGTCCCTACGGCCGGGGAATTGGCGTCACTACTCATAAAGAATGTGGTACGACTGCATGGATTACCTGGGGTGATCGTGTCGGACCGGGGGTCGCAGTTTACTGCGCAATTCTGGAAGACTTGGTGCACTGCGCTGCATGTTAAGACCGCCCTGTCCACCAGCTACCACCCTCAAACGGACGGCCAAACCGAGCGCCTGAACCAAACGCTCAAACAGTATCTGCGATGTTTTGTGGACCAGGGCAGGGAAGAATGGGTCGACTTGCTATGGGTTGCAGAGATAGCCTATAACAACGCCACTCACAGCTCCACACAGTCATCTCCGTTCTATAGCAACTATGGCCAACATCCCAGGTTCTTGCCATTTCTACATCCGTTCAGAGAGGACAGGATTCCCGCCACAGCGGACAGAGTGGCACACATAAAAGACACGTTGATGCGCTCAAGGGCTGTCCTAATAGAGGCCAAGAGAAGATACAAGGCTGCGGCAGACAGGAAGAGAAGGCCCGGGCCACTGTACCGCACTGGAGACTACGTCTGGATATCCACAAGAAACATGAGGTTTCGAAAGAACAGTGTGTTCCATCCCAAGTACATGGGCCCCTATCGAATTACCAAGTGTATGGGTCCCGTGAACGTGAAGGTGTCATTGCGGATACACCCTGTCTTTCATGTATCATTGCTCAAACCGGCACCCTCCAAGCCGTCTGGGACACCTAGGCCGGTATGCGTGGAGTCGGAGGTGGAGTATGAAGTGTCGGGCATACGGGCGTCCAAATGGCGCAGGGGGAAGCTGTGGTACCTGGTTGCGTGGAAAGGCTATGGCCCGGAGGAGCAGTCATGGGAACCGGCTGAAGGGGTTCATGCTCCGCGCTTGGTCTCCTTGTTCCATCGGCGTTTTCCTGACAGCGCTGGACCCGTGGGGAGCCGCTGAGAGGGAGGATGTACTGTCAAGAATTCCTGTCATGCGAGGGGAGGAAAACGGTAACCAGCGAAAACGGACTACATCTCCCAGGATGCTTAGCGGTTGAGAGCCCTTATGTAAACAGGAGAGCTGTTACATAACTCAAGGAAAACACGCCCTTATGTAAACAGGAGAGCTGTTACATAACTCAAGGAAAACACGCCCTATAAAGGGAGGAACCGGGAGGTACAACGCTGTCGGATATTGTGTTTACACCGACGTACCTGCTTAGTGAAGAGCAGTGTTCCGGAGTGGTGCTCCAGTAAGGCAAGAACGGAGGTAGGTCGAGTCGTTACTCCCTGGGCCGTGTCTTGCCCCATCGTCACCTGTGAAGGACCCGGAAGCTCTACCGGATAACCATTGAGCTTCGCTTTTTGACTCGGCTGAGTCAAAGCGCAGTGGCGCTTTTGCTGGTTGGAGTCGTAACTCCCAGCCCGACCAGAGATACAGGGACTGCCAGCTGTAACGCACACCAGGAGGTGTTTGCCGCGTTACAGACTCGGAAGTCCACGGGATCGATCGAGCGGCTGCTCTCGGTTCAGTCTTCTTTGCTTGTGATTGGGGTATCGGTGACGCATCACCAGGAGGTGACTCCGCGTCCCGGTGCAGTCTGAGGAAGAGGTTGAGCGGCTGCTCCCTTCAGGTAGAGACCCCGGCTGGGTGTTTCCCTGACTCCTCGATTCTCCCCAACACTCTTCGTGCCCCTCACAGCCTACCGATTGGCATTGTCGGCCATTTCATTTCTGCCCTCTGTTGGCATACGCCGGGATCGGCGTATATGCAGAGGACGGTTAGGACCATCCGTGCTGTGGGCTGGTAACGTACTTAGCCTGGAGGATTCCAGTGACTATAACCTTTGTTTATTCCTTGTATTATTTTTGCCTTCATTAAAATAACTAAACCTTCACAAGTGGTTGCGTTCTCATTATCGTGTCTGTTAAACGATCCTGAGTCGTTCAGGGCGTTACACTCTCCCTGCAATAAGGAAGAGTTGATGAAATTCCTTGGAATGTCAGAATACTATAGCAAATTCATGAAGGACTTTGCTGGGATGTGTGTTAATATGCGAAAATTGTTGTGCAAAGGAGTTAATTTTGTTTGGTCCGATGACTGTGAAAAAGAATTTGTTGCAATTAAGAACATGCTAAAGCAAACTCCCAAATTGAAAAGTTTTGATCCCTCCAAAAGAACTGTACTTGTCACTGATGCCAGCATGAAAGGTCTGGGTGGTGTGTTGCAGCAGTATGATGGTGTATCTGAGAATGTTATTTTATTCTTGTCGCGAAGCCTCAGAGGTGCAGAACTGCGATATTCTGTAATAGAAAGAGAGGCTCTAGCTGTGCACTGGGCGATTAAGAAACTCAAAAATCTGCTGTGGGGTATGAAGTTTGAAGTAAGGACGGATCACAAACCTCTGTGCCAGGTTTTTAACAAAAAGGGCATTCATGCCATTTCTGGGAGGATTTCCAAATGGGTTGTGGCTCTTCAATGTTATGACTTTAAAGTTGAATATTTGCCGGGCGCTAGGAATAGTGTTGCTGACACTTTATCAAGATTGGTGGTACAAGATGATAGTAAGGGTGAACTGGAGGAGGACCATATTAACGAATGGGTTTGTACCATCGAGGCTGGTGGGATGAGAGAAAACAGATGGCGAGATGAATGTGCTCAGGATAAAGAGTTTGTTGAATTGATCTCCCTACTTAAGAATGGATGGGATAGGAAAATCAAAGGTGAGTGTGAAAAATATTGGGTGGTGAAAGATGAATTAGCTGATTTTTAGAGGTACTAGATTAGTTCCTCCCACCACTCTGCGTGAAGAACTTCTTATAATGGCACATGAGGGTCACCTTGGTATGTCTAAGACCAAGGAGAGACTGAGACTTACATATTGGTGGCCAGGGATGGACGTGCAAGTCGAACGTCTCGTGAGGGATTGCATACCTTGTTGTTTAAGTGAAAAGAGCCAGAAACCAAGGGTCCAACCCATGATGATCAGGGAAAGGCCAAATAAGCCATGGGAAGAGTTATCTTTTGATATCTTGGGTCCCATTCATGGTAGTGGTTGTGAGAGTTACGTGTTTGTGTTGGTTGACTTATATTCCAGGTGGCCAGAAGTAAGAATCACCAAGTGTATTGATACTATGCATGTAATTGAGTTTCTGAAAGAGGTCTTTGGGAGAGAGGGATTACCTGGAGTATTACTGACTGATAATGGAACGCAATTGGTCTCTAGAGAAATGGAGGAGTTCTTGTCAAAATGTTCCATTAAACATAAAAGGTGTGCGCTTTACCACCCAGAAAGCAATGGAATGGTGGAGCGCTTTAACCGTGTTTTGAAAGAAACTAGTGATTTAGCAAAAGGCAACAGTTTGGATTGGAAAAAGGAAGTCATCAGGAAGGTTGAAATTTACAGAATCACACCCCATGCAATAACTGGTCGAACCCCTTTTGAACTACTCAAAGGAAGGTGTGCTAATACTTTGGTTGCTCCTTTTTGGATTAATGAAACAGAATTCAAAAGAGGTATGGGAAGTCAAAATGATAATTGGAAGAGTAAGGAATGTGACAAGATAAAAGCTCGAAAAATAAACTATGATCTGAGGAAAGCTGTGAAAATCACCAGTGTAAAGGTTGGTGATTTAGTCATGATTAGAGCTCCTGTTGGCAGGAAAACATCAGCTTTGTTTCAAAAGCCTCACAAGGTAATTAAAGTTTGGACCAATGCCATCAAAACTGAAGATTCTCGAATTTGGAATCTTAACAGAGTGGTAGTTATAAAAAACAAAAAGTTATATGGTGATAAAGACAAAATCTCCTCAGGTGGCTCCCAAATGAGTCCAAGTGTTGATGGTAGGGTTGTGAGGGATTCTAGAGGAAAAAGGATAACCAAACTACCTTCGAGGTTCAATGAACTTACCAATTTCAAATGTAATTTTTTTTAAACATTTTTTTTGTACTGTCGTGTGGAAGTTGTATGTATTTTTTTTGTATATAGGGGGAAGGTGTGTAATATCCTTGAGTTATTTAGAGTTACTTAATTCACATATAGGTTTATTATTGTAGTCTGTGCACATGTTATGCTTATGTTTAAAAGAGCACCATGGTAATAGAACCTGGTGTGGTGATGCTTCTGCTTCATGCTGTCAGTTGCACCTGACTTCTCATGCTTGATGGATGGGATCACTTTACTGGATTAAACTACATCTTCATTTTAATATCTGGAGCCTCATTATCTTCATTTTATCTTGAATTTTACACTTATAATGCAAGAAAAATGCAATCCTCAATGCACGTAATCAGGCAGTTCGTAATGCAAGTATAACGCACTCCGTAATGCAAATAGTAAGGCAGTTTGTAATGTGAGAGTAATTCAATCTTCAATGCACATAATCGGGCAGTTAGTAATGCAGGAAAAATACACTCCTTAATGCAACTAATAAGGCAGTTCGTAATGCAGGAATAATACCAGGCCAACAGTGCGATTAGCGCGGGCAACACTAGGCCCCAATCACAGACAACAGTCCTGAATGTCCGAGGGCAGCCCCGGTTCTGCTGGGCAGGTCCGGGCCGCTCGAGGACTCAGTGCGTCTAACGCGATGCAGCGGGAGAGAGACGGGAGCACTCCTGTACTCCTCCTGCGCCTCCCCAGGCCACACACGCTTGTGGCTCCCGACTGGAGTCCAGGCCTTACCTGGGGGATGCGCTGCTTCGCTCTCTCTCTCCCCGCTTGTTGGACGTCCTGCTGGGCGCTCCCGATGATGGCGCAGCTCCGATGCAAGGTGACTCTGTAGCCGGACAGGTTACAGCACTGCCTTTCTCCGTTGCCGACAATCTTGGGCAGATTCCTCTTGCGAACAATGATCACGATTACCTCACGACTTCCTTAGCTTTACGAAATCCTTCAGCATGTTGCGGCTCGGGCCGGGGGCAGCGGTCTTGATCCGCAGCCTCTGTTACGATGACGGCTCGGGCCACAAACGGCTACACATCACACAGCGCCATTGAGACACACTTGGAAACGTTTATGTTCCTGAGTTTCTGCAACAGGGAGCCAGCTCTCCTCGGGCCCTTGGGGACAAGTTACTTCAGGACACAGCACACAGCAAAGTCCTTTCAAGCAGGGGGACACAGCACACAGCAAAGTCCCTTAGCCTCTCCTTGGTTAAATCAGCAAACTGCAGGCCAGCCCTAGAACACACAGCAAGGGTCAGACCTTCACTTCAGTCTCTTCAGATGTTCTTCCTTGGCAGAGGTTCATTTTGACCACAAAGTAGTTTCAATCCTTTTCAGTCTTGATCAATCCAACGTTCAGGGGTTTCAGCTCTCATAGTTGTACCCCTAAATGTCTTTAAAGTCTTTGTCTTCAGGGTGCACTGACCCCTGTCCAAACCAGTTCTGGGTATCTCCCTGCCAGTGACACCTTCTTCCTTTGATAGTGAGGGTCTGGTTCCTCAATCACTCAGCAGGAGGGGGAGCCATTCTTTTATGGCAGCAGCCCAGGGCTATTCCCCTCCAGGGGCTACTCCTCCCCCCAACACTCCAGATGCAGGTCAGCCTGTTGCTGTTTCAGCTACTCCTCACCTGGGTCAAGACATTTCCCAGATCCTATCACTTTCAAATCCAGACAGTCAATCCACAACCAGGCAGAGACACACAGAATTGTTAGAACAAAAAAACAGCCACTTCTAAAAGAGTGGTTTCTAAACGCACAATTCAAAAACCACCTTCATAAAAAGATGTGTTATTAAATTGTGAGTTCAGGCACACTAAACTTCACCTCTCCATCTTAAGCCTATGGGAAGATAGGCTGGAAACATATTACACAACCTTCCCCATTCTGTCCTTTGGGCAAGATGACCTTGCAACAGTGAAAAACGAAATGGAAAGTATTTCACTGTTAGGACATGGTACACACCTCAGTGCATGTCCTACCTTTCACATACACTGCACCCTGCCCAGGGCATGGAAAGGAAAGGTTAAGGCCTGGCAAGTGGGTGCACTTTTCAGGACAACATGGCAGTTAGCAATCTCTGCGCAGGCACTGCAGTGGCAGGCCTGAGTTCTCTCTTTAGGGCTACTGGTGTGGGTGGCACAATTAGTGCTGCAGGCCCACTAGTAGCATTTGCATTACCAGCCCTGGCACACATAGTGCACTTAAGGCAAACATACCAATTATGGACAACCAATTACCATAACAAATCATACAGGGAGCACTTGCACTTTGACACTGATCAGTAGTGGCAAAGTGCCCAAAGCATCTAAATTGGCAACATAATGTCAGAAACAGGTCTAGGAGGAAGTCAAAACGTTTAAGGAACTTTAACCAACAGCTAATAACAACTTCACTGCACTATATTGACCTGAAAAATTCCAGGAAAAGCGTTATCAATATGTACTGCTTCCACATGCCTTATGAAATAACAACCGAAGTAGCAGGCACCTTCTGGCACAAAGTACATGCTCACAGCAGTAAGTATCTCCAACTCAGCTTGAATTACCTATCAGCTTGAAATATCGTTTGTCTTTATCAGCATATCGCCCTCTGAAAATAAATCAAATAGCTCTTCCATTTTTGGGCAAGCAAACTCGGTTTTCTAAATTAGTTTTAAACAGGGGCGCCTCCTCCATTAGGGCGGAGGGGCGTTGCCCCACTACTTTCTTGCAGTGCGAGAAGCAGAAACATAAAATGGTAAAACGAGAAAGCAGAAGTGCGTGGTTGTGGGTGGGCTGGTGGGCGGGTCTGCTGGGAAGTAGGGGAGGCGTGGCTAGCCCAATGCTGTGGGCCCTGACTGTTTGGTCAGCCCTCTGGGGCCGACCAAAGCACTCATGCGCACTCGCCCTTTTCTCTATGTAGGCTGCTGCATGCAGGCTACATAGAGAAAATGGCATCCCTATAGGCGCCCGGCTGGGCGTCGTTCGCACCAATCACAATGCTGCCATTGCAGCGTTGTGATTGGCTTAGGGAGGGGAGGGAGGCTGCCTGTGGCTGCTTGCTGCACGGCCAGGAGCTGACGCGGCGCGGGACCCAGGGAAGGTACGTTTTATTTTAATTAAAACCCACCCGCCTCCCCCCTCCATGCCACGGCTTCAGGAGCATGTAGATTTATGTTTGATATCAAGTTTGTGGCTCTCTGTGGCTATCACGCTTGCATTGCTTTTTTTGAGAAGCAACAATTGGCAGCCACTCACTCTCAGCCGAATACAGTTGTGGACGCCATCAGCAGTTTCACTGTAATTGGAGACATCTAGACGTCTGCCTCTGTTTTTATGCAATTTTATGCAATTTGCCAAACCCTGTCAGGAATGTGCTGCGGTATACTGAAGAAGCAGGCTGCAAATGAACTAGCAATAAGTACTGTATATGTTCACGAGACAGGAAGGTTGTCCCAAAAAAATGCGTGGAAAAGCGAGTCACCCTTGAGGTGGACGGAGCCAGAGGAGGACGTACGTTACATTCCAGTCTCTCACTGTTAAGTTTCAGGCCTTAGTTGTGTACCTTTAAAGAAGGCCCACCCGTGTCCTGGAGACTAGAGATTTGGCAACTTTTTTGTTGCAAAATGACCTTACTATCAAGGCCCTGAGCACATGATTATCTTCCTGACCCTTATAACATGACGAGGTCGACCAGCTTTCATGCCTGAGGAGGAATGTATAATGCCCAGCTAGCGCCTGATGACAATGTTTAACTAGGATGCCCACAGCGCTGAACTGGAGGACGAGAAGGGCGAGGCGGGATGGAGCGACGTGCTGAGGAATATCCTGTCACCATGCTTCAAATAGACCAGTGCTGAGTAACCTCAGAGGCGCAACTCCACTACAACAGGGATGTGCAGGCAGCAGGCTGGCAGTCGTGGTGTGAAACCTCTGCCAAGCAATCGGGATTGCGTGCTGGCTGTACTAAGACATGGGATGCATCTCACCCACCTTTCACCCACCTGCAACCCATTGTTCCGTTTCAGGGCACCCACCTGCAACTCGCCTACTTTATTATAACATGGCTGTCATACCCACCTGCAGCAACCTGTGTATTCCATCCATTCACATGAAACCAACCTATTGAATATACTCACCTAAACACACTTATCCATATATACCCATTTTATCCCACCGCCAGCCTAATACATCTAAAACATACCCTCACCTTTCTCTTCAACCCAACTATTCTGGCCACCTACAACACATCTATTTATTCATTCACTCACAGAAAACCCATTTACATGCGATTGAGCTTCTCATTATCCACACAATGCACACACTAAACATTTACTCAAATCACCCCATTGCTACTAACCCACCTCCAGTCTACCTTTCCCATGCACACAGCACTAACTCACCTATCCCATTTGCCCACCCCATCCTGACTGTCTTACTCATCCACCTACAGCTCACACATCACATTCATCTCATTCTTCCAACAGCATGTTTTTCACTTACTCCCACCTAAATCTGGTCTATCCATCTGTAAATCTGCTATCCATTCATCTCCGTAACCTGCCCACAGCCACATATGCCATTAGCCCACTCACAATCCACAAACCCAACACTTTCACTCACAGTCCACCTATTCCGTCGATCTAACCAAGACACAGCACACCACTTGGCTTTCTCAAAGGTACACCACTGCTGGTTTAGGAGCTTTTAAAAAAATATATTTTCAATATTTAAACTTCCTTTGAGGATCAGTTTCTTGTTCATTTTTCCCAAGTGAATGGAATATGCATTAGATTTACTTATGTAACACTGTATGTTCTTTAGCCAAGGGATCCCCAGAGAAAATGTGCCCCCTCACCAACAATATATTTTCTCTGCTTTCACAGCAGCCATCATGTCTCTTCTGTTCCAGAAAACCTTTAGTCTAAAGCAAAAACAGTCATTTGGAAAGTCATTGTAATGGTGGTGTTCATGCAGATTCCAACCTAACAGGTGGTGAATGCCATTTATTATGAGTTCTCCACTCATCAGTTTAGCCAAAGCATGCTCAGGAAATTTGGTGTGATTATTTGGGTATGGAGTGAGGGTTGTATTCCTTTGTTGGCAGTGTTTGATATGCTGTATATATTGATATTGATGATGTTCACCTGCTTCAAATGCAGCAATCAAATATCTATATAGCATTTGTACATTACATAAGTCAGTAAATAGCTGCAGTTTCTCTGTCTGTACTGATCCCTTAAGATTATCTCTGTAACCCTTGTCTACCTTTGCTTTACTAATTTGATGTATTGGTGTGTCCTCATGATTACAAATTTGCTTGAAAATGCACTATTTGTCAATTTTTCCCCCCAATATTTTCTCGAGGGGAGAACACCCCCAAGCCCCCCGTAGATTGTTCGGGCTGGTTCGCTAGGCTTGCTAGCCACAGTGCAGGACGACAATTGTTATAGGCCCCACCACTTTCAAATGGTTTTAAAGCTTGTGCCCAAAAACATTAAATGGTCAGTTTTCTAAGAACTCACTTGTACAAATGCTGCACAGGCACAGAAGCGGCTTTAAAAGTACAGGCTCTACAATCATATGCCATGGATGAGTAAATCGAGCATGCCTTTGCAATCGAGGTCAGTACTTGATGAATTTGAATGTGATCGGGTCACACTTTTCAGATTAAAGAACCGTCTGAATAAAAGTTAATTCAAGTGATTTTCGTCCAGAGTGGATCCAGGATCCCTTTCAGTATCTAGTAAGGTTTGTTTATGATGTCTGAACTACAATCTATGCTGGTGCTGCAGCCAGACATATCTGTTCAGAGGAAACCTGACAAATTAATTACGAGTTGAAATGTAGACATCCCACCAGCATTGGTTATGTGATTGAGTTGCATTAAATCTATAGGATTAGATTCATTGCTTTATTATGCTAGGATACCCACAAGGGGAGTTTCTTCAGTGTTTTTATTACATCCTTAAATATATCACTTGGTCACAAGCAGTGTGCTTCGTCTGCACTGTCTTTGTTCACACCTGCATATGAAAAGAAGTGATGAACAATGATACAAATGAGAACTGAAAAGCATTTGAATTGTGATTTTTCATGAAAATATATTTGTATTTCCCCTTTTTGTGTTATCATATTGTACTTGATTTGTTCTGACAACCTGGGATACACTATGGAAGATAGCATATCTAATGTGTCCCACGGTACATATGTTTTGTATTATATGATTACCCTTGTCCTGTGGGGCATGGTGGGCTTGACTTGTATAACTCATATATCCCTGATCTGTGGGATACCCAGAACAAGCTATCAATGGGAGTGCCACAGAAATTGAATGATGCAGTGAGAGGTCATCTGGTCTCCACAGGTGCAGTTCTAGTGGTGAACTGCGTGCCAAGTGGCACATCTACTGTCAGAGGACTAGTGCTTCTGCTGCCAGTCTGCAGTGCAACCATGAAGGACCACTTGTTGCCAGACTGGAAAGTCTGCCCCTGCCCAGAGGCGGCAGCTGCTGGGATCAACTGGTCTGTAGGTTACACCTGCCAAGGATACTCAGTCTGGAGGCTGCATCTCCTTAGCTTTCATGATAAGTCGGCACCTGAAGCAGTCCACCAGAGAGAAGCAGGATGCTGGCACAGATGAAGAGACTACACCAAACACCCGACCTTTGTACGCCAATGTGCATACCAGCCAGCTGCCACCAGGCCCAGTCCTTCGCTGAGCAGGTGAATTGACACAGACTCCATGAACTAAACACAAACAAAGCCAAATCGCAATAGGGGATAATCCTTACCAGTAACAAACAAGTTACTTACCTTCCGTATCGCTTTTTCTGGTGGATACAGTATCTGCTTGTGGATTCCTCACCTTTTGACTTACCCCTGCGCCAGAATTCCACAGAACTTCTTTTCATAGCTCTCCCACGTCGACGAGGATGTCATAATAGCACGGCTCCGCTCGTGACACCGTATGATGTCACCGGAGCCATAAGAAGACCTCATCAGCTTGCTGACGTCCGTTCCACCCATTTTTTCCGTGCCTTTGAGGCGAACGGGCGGACCAACAACATAACATAAGTATACCCAGTATACATAACATATATACAAATACATATAGTATATACATAAGTAGAAAAGAAAAGCAAATAACCAAAGCATTTCCTAGCAACAAACTGTATGCATGAAAAAGACATATACAAAATAACAATGTCAGACAGTCAGAACATTTTCGGTATTTGCAGGAAGACAACAGGGAGGCGGGTGGGTCAGTGAGGAATTCTCAGGCAGATACTGTATCCACCAGAAAAAGCATTACCCAAGGTAAATAACTTGTTCTTCTGATGAATACATCTGCCTATGGATTCCTCACTTTTTGAATTGATTCCCCAAGCTATCCCTGTCCCGGAGGAGGGTGTCCACCTGCCTATACCCAAAAATCTTGCAGTACAGAGCAAACAAAAAGGCCATCCCTCCTCACCTCCGAATCCAAGCAGTATTGCTTCGCAAAGTTGTGGAGGGAGGCCCAAGTTGCCGCCTTACAGATGTCTACAACAGGAACACCCCTATCCAGAGCAGAAGAAGAAGACTTAGCTCTGTTGGAATGAGCTTGAATACCTTCTGGAGGCTCCTTCTTGGCCAGGGTGTAGCGGGTCTTAATGCAGAAGATGATCCACCCGGAGAGTGTTCGTTTGTGGACAGCTCTGCCTTTCATTTGTCCAATGTGACCCACGAAGAGCTGATCATCCAGCCTTAGATCCCTGACTCTATCCAGGTAGAATCTGACAGCCCTCTTAGGGTCCAGACAATGAAGTCTCTCCTCCTTCTTGGAAGGGTGAGGGGGAGGCTAGAAGGTAGGTAAAGTAATAGACTGTCCTAAATGGAGAGGAGTAACTACCTTAGGCAGGACAGCAGCCCTGGTCCTGAGAACCATCTCTACTGCATGAATGGTTAAAAACTGAGGTTTAGAACTAAGAGCCTGAAGCTCACTTACCCTCCTAGCTGAAGTAATAGCGATCAGAAAGACCGTCTTTAAAGTCAGAAGCCTCAACGAGCAACTATGAAGAGGCTCAAAAGGAGAACCCATCAGAAAAGTAAGTACTAAATTCAAATCCCACTGGGGCATAATGAAAGGAGTGGGAGGAAACCTATTGCTGAGGCCCTTAATGAACCTCATAACAATGGGAGACTTAAATAAAGATGGCTGATCCTGCAAACAGAAGAAAGTCGACAAGGCCGACAAATAACCCTTTACAGTAGCCACAGCACAACCCTGCTGGGCCAAGGAAAGTGAAAATCCTAGAACGTCAGATGAGTGGGCTATAAAAGGATCAATGGACCTCTCTCTCAAACTTGGACCACCTAGATGAATAAATAGATTTGGATGAGTGTCTCCTGGATGATAAAATAAGAACTCAGATTGTCCCATTCAATCTCCAGGCATGAAGGTGCAAGCTCTGGAGGTGGAGGTGGAGGTGTAGACCCTGCCCCTTGCAAGAGGAGGTCTGCCCTGATAGGGAGATGGAGCGGAGGGTGCGAGGAGAGGTGAAGTAGATCTGTGCACCACACCCTTCTTAGCTAATTCGGAGCGAACCATATGACTTGGGCCTGGTCTTGGCGAATCTTCCTCAGAACTCAAGGAATCAAGGGTAAGAGAGGAAACGCGTAAAGAAGTTGCGAGCTCCAATCCAATCGAAACACGTACCTCAACGCTCCCTGCATCGGATACTGAAGGCTGCAGAACATCGGGCAGTGTGCATTCTCCTGAGTTCCAAAAAGGTCCACTCGAGGAAACCCCCACATCCTGAAGATGTGCTGGACCACCTCCGGATGAAGCCGCCACTTGTGATCGGCTGAATAATGCTGACTGAGACTGTCCGCACGCACATTTAGCACTCCTGCCAGATGGTTTCCCATCACACAAATCTGATGGCCATGAGCCCAGGACCAGACCCACAGAGCCTCTCTACAGAGACGATAGGACCCTACCCCTCCGTTTATTTATGTACCACATCGCTGTAGTATTGTCCGTCACAACTTGAATCGTCTGACCGCGAAGGGAGGGAAGGAAGGCCTTTAGAGCCAAATGCATTGCCCACAATTCCAAAAGGTCGATGTGAAGCAACCTTTCCTCCGGCGACCAAAGACCCTTGATCTCCAGATCCCCCGGATGAGCACCCCACCCTAGAGTGGAGGCATCCGTGATCACTGTGGCCACCGCCGGTGAAGGAGGTTGAAAGGGCTTTCCTTGAGACAGGTTGCCCTGCACACTCCACCAAGACAGCTCCGCTGCAGTGTCTCTGGAGATTTTGACCTTCTACCTATACCACTGCCTGCGGAGGCACCACTGGAGTGCCCTCATGTGACAGCGTACATAGCTGACCAACATTATACAGGAAGCGAACAGTCTGAGCAGGCGTAGGACCTTCAGGACTGGAACAACCGCTCCATCGTGAAATAAAGAAATCATCTCTTGAATGTCGAGAATCCTCTGCGGGGACGGGAAAGCTCGACACACAATAGTGTCCAGTACTGCCCCTATAAACAGGATGCGCTGAGAGGGTACCAGATGAGATTTGGGCACATTTATCGAGGAACCCAAGTTGACCAACAGTCACGTTGTTGCATTCAAGTGACGCAACACCATCTCTGGCGACTTTGCTTTGAACAGACAGTCATCCAGATAAGGGAAAACAGGAATCCTCGTCCTTCTGAGATGTGCTGCCACCACCGTTATCACCTTTGTGAAGACCTGAGGTGTGGAAGGAAGGCCGAACAGGAGGACCGCAAACTGGTAGAGTTGAGACGCTATTGTAAAGCTAAGATACTTCCGATGGGACTTCAAATTAGGGATGTGTAAACACGCATCCTGTAAGTCAATCGACACCATCCAGTCTTCCTGCTGCAGGGCCAGAAGAACCTGAGCTAAGGTCAACATTTTAAACTTTTCTTGCTGAGGTAAATATTCAAAACCCTGAGGTCCAAGATCGGTCTTAGCCGGCCGTCCTTTTTGGGAACCAGGAAATAATCACCTCTATCGCACCTTTCTGTAGTAAGGCAAGAACCTCCCGCTGCAGAAGCAGCAAATGGTCCTCTGAACACCAGCCCTGGCAAGGAGGGTAAGGAGGTGAAAACTCTTTAAAAAGTAGGGGGTAGCCATTTTCCACAAGATTCAAACCAAAACGGTCTGAGGTAACCGATTTTCAATCTTGTAAAAAATGGGACAACTGGCCCGCTTCGGGACTAGCATGCTCCAAGATGGTGGATCTAGAGCTGCTTTTCCATGGTACCAGTGGTAGGGACAGGGGAGCAGGAGGAAGACTGCTGTCGAGAAGTTCCCTGAAGACGGCTTCTACCTTTTCCTCTGTACAACCTGTACAGAGGGTTCTGCTGCTGCAGTTGCTAAATGCAAAAAGAACAATTGATGGACAGAATGCAGAACAATGTCATACATTCACCCCAGTACAGAGATCTGGGCCTAAATCCATCGTTTTTTTGCTCACCATGCCATTTCATTTCGGACCCAGCCATATGCATATCAGTCTTGACCCTGGGCCCAATTGGAACAGTCCCGCCCGAACTGCCAGGCCAGGTCCTCCCTGGACTGGAAACAAGCATCATAGGACCAGTTTCGGGCTTTCAGCCCTCATCAGCGAGGATAGCTTGAATCCAGTGGCATGGAGAGCACTGAACCCACGTCTGGGCATACCCGTCCTACTCGGGGTGACAAATGCAAAAAGAACAATTGATGGACAGAATGCAGAACAATGGCATACATTCACCCCAGTACAGAGATCGGGGCCTAAATCCATCGTTGCTGAGGCTGCTGACGACTTCGAAAGGAAGCCACCTTCCCAAGACCTCGATGCCTTATGTATCCATAGCCCCTGGGCTGGGACTGCAGGCCCAAGGATCTTGCAGTAGCCCTACTGTCCTTAAATTGCTGCAGTGCAGAGTCCGCCTTGGTTCCAAACAATCTTGACCCATCGAAGGGTAGATCCAGTAAAGTAGCCTGCACATCTGGAGAGAAACCTGAAGATCTAAGCCAGGCATGCCTCTAGTAGCAATCGAGGAACCCATCACTCTGGCCACCGAGTCTGCTGTGTCCAGACCCGACTGGATGACCTGACGGGCTGCTGCTTGTAAATCTGAAAGTACCTCAAGAAAATGAACACGATCATCTTCAGGAAGTTTAGGAGCCACATGCTCGATTAGAGCATGAATCTACCTCCCAAGCAAACACGTGGCGTTCGTTGACTTCAGGCCATACTTGCTGAGGAAAACACCTTTTTGGCTGACTGCTCTAACTTCTTTGAGTTTCTATCCCCTGGGGTGGCAGGGAACGATCCAGTTGACTGCTTGGAACAAGAAGCTTGAACCACCAAGCTTTCTGGAGATGGATGGGCAGAAAGGAAAGCTGGATCACTAGGAGCAGATCTGTACCTTCTTGCCACTGATCTAGAAGCTGCAGGGGCAGATAAGGGTTTCTGCCACACTTCCATTGGGTCAGTCAACGCCTCATTGAAAGGCAGCAGAGGTTCAATAGAAGAGGAAGGAGGATTTAGCACTTCAGTCAGAATATTTGACTTTACCTCAGCTGAGGGCGAATGTATGATGTTACTACGCGTGCTTTTACCACGTGGCAGGTAACAACGCGGTCATTATAACTACACGTTGTTACCACGCGTGGCATTACATCCCGCTAGGTGGCGCTCTGGACTTAGGAATAGTACAAATTACTATTCCTACTCCAGTTAGCGAAACAGCAGGGAAGGTATGGGATTTAAAATCCAACACATTCCCTGGTGCTGCACGCCACCTAGCGCAAGTCGTTGAAACGTCTTGCGATGTAAAGGCACGCATGGTAACTACAAGGGCGTTGTAACGACCGCGTTATTAACCTGCGTGGTATTGCCAGTGTTGTAAACTCTGTCTCCCACTGAGGGCAACTGAAGGTCCAACAATCAGCAGCTTTTCTGATGACCAAGCGATAAGGGGCAACATCCTGTGAAGGTAAAGCCTTCAGAGAAGAAAGCTTCCACTCTGGGGAAGTATCAAGGCCACTAGCCTCACATAGACCTTTGAATTCATCAACGGATTCGAGAATCTCCTCTTCCTTCTGTTCTTGCTGGTACTCATCTTCCTCCAGCAGTCTTTGCGCTTCCCTCGTGGAATGCTGCTTCGGGTTGGCAGCACTGGTGACAAATGACGTTGAAGGAGGACCTTCCGAAGTGGGCAACAGCAATGATCGAATCCGGGATGACACCGGCCCAACACCAGCCGCTGCCGGTAATTGAGGTATTGGAGTTGAAAACCTCGGTGCCGGGAACTGCCAAGATGGAGCCGTCGGCATAAAAGGCACGAAAGGTGCCTGGGCATACTGATGAGGAATGCCCAAATTAAAGGCAAGCGGACCCACGGGCCAAAAGGCACACTGGTAGGGTAGGATGCCCTGGCAAACATGCCAAACATCACATTAAGTAAATGCGAAGGCTGCGATCCTGGTCCTGGGAAAGGAGGATAAGGTTCCGAAATCCCATGGTCTGGATCCATCGGAGGCCGTACGGGGGAGCTGAGGCTGTGGAGCAGGAGACATTGGCACTCACACAGGTGAAGCCGGAGGAACAGGAGTAGACTCCTTGGGAGACGGAGAATCCCTGGGTGTTGGCAAATCCCTCGGTACAGTAGAGCGGGCCAGGGTCGCCAGCGGAGAAGGAGAAGGAGAGATGAAGTCTTTTTCATGACGCCGCTGTACAGGAGAGGCTGATATCAAAACCCTGCCCTTTGAAGATTGACATCGTGATCCATGTCTTCTCTTCTTCTTATGCTTCTTTGAGTTCGAAGTATGCGAGGTCGACGACTTCGATCTCTTATGACCCTTTTTCTCCTTTTTTGTCCCCACCATGAAGAGTTTGGCCCCACGTTCATTCAGTGCCTTCGGGTTCATCTTCCGACAGCACGAACACCCTTCGACGTCGTGGTCTGTGGAAAGACACCAAAGAAAGTCGTCTTGGAGGTCTGTAATGAATATATGGCCCCACTCTCCTTGCAGGGCTTGCAACATGACTTCTTCGAAGTAGCCATTCTCACTGCAGCACGAAGAGGGAGAAGCAAAGTAATCACAGGAAATGCTTTGGTTATTGTCTTTTCTACATATGTATATACTATACGTATTTGTATATATATTATGTATACTGGGTATACTTGTGTTATGTTGTTGGTCCGCCCGTTCGCCTTAAAGGCACGGAAAAAATGGGTGGAACTGACGTCAGCATGCTGACGAGGTCTTCTTATGGCTCCGGTGACGTCATACGGTGTCGCGTGCGGAGCCGTGCTATTATGACGTCCTCGTCGACGTGGGATAGCTAAGAAAAGAATTTCAGTGGAATGCTGGCGCAGGGGTAATTCAAAAGGTGAGGAATCCACAGGCAGATGTATCCATCAAAAACTATTTTTAGTTAAACTATATGAACTGATCTGCCAGTTGACAGGGGAAACCGCCTAGTGAAACGTCCACCTGTGCCTAATTTTACCTAAACCCAGCTTATGGAGACATGAGAGAGGAATCACAGAGTGTGGAGGCGGGCACTGGGGTGCGGGGTAGGGGTACAGCCTTTCAGTGTAAGCCTTGTAGCGAGACTGTTTAAATCTGACACTTTTTAGATTGTGTAGAATTTCATATTACTTTGATTGTAAAAGTATTTATTTCTAAAAAGACAAACACTAAGCTAGATGGTGAGTTATTAGATATGTGGGTTGTTTATTGGGTTCTGAGTCTATGCACCCCCACATTACCTCCCTGAGAAGCATCTGACTGCTCGCCCTCACTACCTTGAGAGTTGAATGGGAAAAGGGTACATTGGCCCAGTTTGCATAGCCATAGTAGGATGGGCCGTAGGACAACTGTGGCACATGATCTCAACCACCATGGTAGGGGGTTCAGTATTTCCTTTCCGCCTTGTGGCCACCCAAAATAGGGTCTAACATACAGTGAGAGAGAGACATTTCGCAAAAGTTATCTTTATTCACATAGTAGTTTTGTGAAGCGATACATATCGCCTATGTAACTTATGAGCACGGAGCAAAAGAAGAACAGAGAAAGTTATGAAGTTCAAACTCCAGCCGAGCAAAGTCCAGCTAGACGCACAAGCAGACCCTAAATCTGATACTGTTTAATTATGCTCAACGAAGGCTTGATTGCAAGGTCCTATCTGTGGAATCAAAAATGTAGTACTCTAATCCCAGCTTACACATATGACCAAAAATGTGTGATCCTGGATAACTGCCCTACCACCCCCATACTGACTTTGGGTCTCTTATCTGCCAGAACTGGTGATGTTCAGAAACAAGTTGAACTACAGCCTTGACAGTTGTGACCAAAGTGATCTTAAGTGCCCTGTGCTTTTTTGCAAACTATGTCCAACATGTAGCCGATGGATTTTTAGGATAATTTTAAAAGCAAAAACTGTGCAAATCAGAATTTCCATAATTTCTAAAACTAAGGATGATCTTGGTGAATATGACAGCCGAGGAAGGGGGCAGTTTACAATTAAAAATATATTCTGAGAACTTTGAATTTAAATGGGGTCCCCTAGTCTCCTTCCTTTCAAGAGGCCTCCCATCGGCTGTGTGTCCTTCCACCATAAGAGCCCTTCATCTCTTCCAATTTTGATTGGAGTTCCAGTGTCATATGATTCCTCTATTGTATGAGTGTTGCTGCCACCACGGGCAGGGTGGGGGGGAAGGTCTTACGGGGGGTTACTTTGTCCTTTATTTATGTTATCTCACGTTTGGGATAAGTTGGTACATGATTTATGTTCATTTCATGCAACGCACTACAATTGGACGACTTGGGGAAGCTACAGTCGCAGAAGGAAGTTGAGCTTTCTGTAGAACTGCCTGCTCGCATCTAGCCCCAGAAAGGACTCATTTCAAGCTCCATTATGTTTAGAAACTGTATCTACCACTCAGACCACTCAACAAGAAAAGGAGCTGGTTTATATTGAGCAATGCACCTTGTTCAACTGTTACAGTCCTGCTGAAGCTTTCTGCTCCCCTGTGTGGGATGATGTGATGGTACTATCACAGATTGTAAGCTGTAAAAAATTTGTTAAGACATATCTTTGAAAAAAAATATATATTCTGGCAAAAGATGGTCTGCCTCATATGTGCAGAGGTACTAAAACGCTGTCCCAACTTTGGACTGCTGCAGTGAATTGTGAAATTCAGAACTATTATGGCATGTCCAGAGAGAATCACATTTGAAAATATCTTCCATGACTATGGATACATTTGGGAACTTTATTTTTCACATTCATGACTGTCAGCTGCAGGGGGAATACAGTGCAGAGTCATAGGCACATCCTCAATTTTCCTATCAAAGCACATACTCATTCACAAACACTCTCTCTAATGAAATTCATTTATCTTTTTTGCAGCATACCTCATGACTAGCTCACACACTGTGAATGACTGCCAGAGGCAGAACAGCATGGTCAGACCAAAAGGGTGATTTGTCTGCAATCACACTCTGTTCAGGTGTGTGGTTATAGCAGCCTGCCCTATCCAAGGGCATAAACAGGCCCCTGTAATGCTGGTGGGAGGAGACAGGCCTATCCTTCTGGGGCCCCACTACAGTCCAATCCGAATAAATATTTGTGAGATATCAGAGACTCAAGGCCCCTTAATCAAATTCTCTAGGGGTCACAATAATTATAATCTTATAGCCTGCTGCCGAGTGCTAAATGGGTTTTTAAAGGCTCTGAACTGGAGTAATAGGCCTGCGATGTATGTGCTGACCACTAACGAAAGAGGGCCTTTAATAATCGGTATAGCCCGGGGAAGATGGGCTATAATGCTATTAGAACATTCTGCCCACTGTGGGTACAATCTTCTAAATTAAATAAGGAGAAGCAGAAAGCCAAACTTTTTACTTTTAGGGCAGATGTCTTATACCAGCTGTTACTAGCTCTGAGCCACCTCATTGTCTTCAATGCAGCTCCCATTATTCCACGTTGTGTCACTGGCCGTAGCAGTACCCATTTTTTTCCTCCTGTGTTGCCAGCTCTCTGCATAAATTGTAAAACATATAACAGGTTTGGGGTTGTATCTGGAGAAAAGAGTTGGTTATCAGGAATTAAATCCAGCCAATGGAAAGACAGAAAAGAGCAGTTTATGAATATCAATATAGAAAGAAGGGAGGGCCTGCATGCAACTGTGCTAGTCGTCAAAACAGTGTGCCATTAATGAGTGCTACTGCTGTCAGTGGACTACATAATGCTGTTAGTGGCATGAGTACCAAACCTGATTTGCAACTGTGGAAAATGTACACATCCAAGAACTGCAGGGGCTAACAAAACATCATGGATAACTCTTTAGGCCAATGCCTAACGAGTGCTCACCTAAACAAGCCAATGGCTGAAGGGAGATCCTCACGGTAAGTTGTATGTTGTGCTGACATGAACTCGAGCAGACACCAAGCTGTCAAGCAAGATCTAAAAATGTATTTACTCAAATGTGTCTTCTAGCTTCATTGACTGTGTCGATGCTTTTTTTACAGGTTACAAAATTTAATTTCAATACTCCCATCTCTTTTTCCCTGGCTTGGCTGATCGCTGCTGAAAAGATTCAATAGTTCTTGTACAAAGGACTGTCCGTCATAACTGCTCTATGAAGAGGATGGGCATGTGATAAATATCGGTTATCTATCTTACACAGTTATTGCTGCTTCTTCAAAGTAATTTAAATACTATACACATTTCTAGGAAGAAGGAGGCCAGACCTTCACATAAACTAACAGATTGGTAGTTTTTCCCAATAGGTTCATTGGTGTATACTATAACAACAGCTACAACATGATGCTTCCATTCAGAGAGGTATGATTTGATCCTCCGATGCCAGCTTTAAAATATTGCAGGAAAACACCCATGAAAATATTACTGAATGACACAGAGGATGCTGTAAGATTCATTGTGGATACAAGTCTTTAGGCAGTGTTATGAAACACAGGAGATAATATACTGAATTATTTTATGATCTGTGTTACCAGCCAAATAAACATCTTGGGGGAGCGGTAGTTTCACCAGATTATCAGATTCTTCCATTCAGTGGTTTCTCCACTATGTTTGGGTTTTCCTTCATTTTTTGCAGCATCCATAAGAGTGATCATACAGCAGCCACAATATTTTACAACCAAACTTGGAATCTATATTTTTAGTTCCAAGACAACTTTATGCTCAACCTTCTACATTAGCTTGGTGCTCCATTGCTGAGGACTGATATTCCACCAAAGATTATGCCTTCCCTTTCACAGTGGACTCTTTACAAGGCTTAAAGATGTTATTATGTCTAACATGGTTTCCCAACTTTTTAACAGTCCAGGAACTCTGTCTCAACCCATGCTCCATGGAAGAGGCAACTGAATAGTTATTCTGTCTTATTTTCTACTTCAGAGTTATTTTTATACTGTATTATTATTATTCCTTTTTGCCCACTGACCATAATTCCCTTGAACTTTTGTATTTTTATGTCTTTTTTTTTTTTAAATGTTTCTTTTCAAGGTTTGAGCAGTTGCCCAATTACACTTTTTGGGCAACCAGTATTCAGCTCTGCAAGTTAAATAAATACATTTCTTAAGTGGCATAACAGACTAATACATTGTATCCATGATTATTAAGCAGAACAAGCCCCAAACAATCTTCCACTAGGAGTTCCCCTGCTTGTACAAGCAAACTTTTATAAGTCTTTTGTGCAACATCAATGTATTTTTATGCCTGCATACTCTACAACTACTAAAAGCTTCTCAAACATTACACTGACATAATCGCACTTCCCACAATAACCCAAGTTAAATGGTACTGCGACCCACAACTTGCATTTCCAAAGTTACTAATTTGAGTAGGACTTATAATGATGGCAAATGGAGTAACATGATTGATTGGCGAGTTCTCCATTAACATAAACTTGCAGCCCTTGCAACATAACCCATTTTTTGTTTTGAGCTCAAACAGTTCAACATTTAATACAATTACTGAACTTGCGGTGCTATGTGGGGCACAACATTTTACAAAACGTAATTGTTACCATAACTATCCATTTATAAAGGCAACAAGGTTGTCTAGACAAAGTAGATATCATCTTTTGATGGAATGGGGAGGGGCTTTTACTGTAACAGTTAAATATTGAAAAGTATCCCACACAGGGTGGATAAACTGATTCCTTTGTCTTTCCTTTTGCTATTTCACATTTAACACTTATTCACATCTTAGACACTGCAGCCTATTCACAAAGGCATTTTGTAGAATGTAAAGCAGTACTCCTACAATAGGAATATTCATGTGCAATAAGTATAAACAAAAAGGATTAACCCTCTTGGTACTTTTACTAATAGGGAGTTGGAACTTTTGAGGCTTATTCCCAAAGACATGTAAGAGTATGTAAAAGAGTACTCCTGTAGTTCTACTTTCTATAGTCATAAATGCCTTTATCAATCTGTCCCATAGTTTTCAAAACTGCAGTTTATTTAACAGGGTACTTTTTTTTTTAAATACAAATTACAAATATGTTGTGTTTTTTTTTAGGTCCTGGGTCTTGAATCTTATGAACCTCCTACTAAGACTTGTGTTATCTGGCTGCTGCATACCATGCCTTTCCTTGCTGAATGATTTGTCATTCCTGCTGCATACGTATGCCCTACTGCATAATCTCAGCGGCCCTGGTTTTAACAGATTGATGTGCATAACCAGGAGCTTACAATATAGCATAATGCTGACCTCACTGAGGTACCCACTAATGGAGCTAAGAAACCCTGTTTTAGGCTCCTTGGTCTCCTCAATGGCTGTGTTATACAATATAGCTAAGTACCAAAGAAGACACATATACTGAGTGTGTTGTTAGGATTTAACAAAGAACACAACAAAGAAAATAAAAAAGCAATCTATGTCAAAAGTATATAAAAAAAGTGTATAGCATCTCACAAAAGTAGACCGGCAGAATATGGAACAGAAAGTACCAGGCAAAGGGTCCATTACAAGCTGCAGTTTTATTATAGGGTCTTTGTACATAAAGCACATCTAAAATTGATGTGGCCAATGTACTTTCATTAAAGGTAATATTAAAGGTACAGCTTCTAAGAACAATATAACAACATTCATATTAGAATGGAAATTGAAGTATTTAAAAGACAACATTAAATCTCTTTTTTACAATTATATTTACAAAATGGATCAAAATACTATTTTCCAGACTAAATTAACACATTTTGAGTGTTAGCAGATTGCTGTAAGAGTAAGTTAAAGGAAGATTAATTGTACAGTAACAGAAGATTAAAAATATCTAAAACAAATAACCATGAGCAAGGTTTTAATGAAAGTAATACTTGATTATCCCTGCAAGCAGCTTACATTACCATCATGTCTGTGAGTTTGTTTCTATATACCATATATGTAACAGAAAACATATTTACAAGTACAGTATAATTATAATGAAACTTGCATGCAGGTTTACACACAAATACAGGAAAATAGCTTATTGCCTTTGAGGTTTTGTTCTTTAGTTTTAGGTGTGTATCCTCAAACCACACACTTTCTCAGCATGAAAAATACCCTCTTTTTACTTCAGACATTTGGTTTTTGGAGAAAATATTAACCATGCATTGACACATCAAAAAAGTAATAAAGCATTCCAGTCACGGGTGCTTTTCATTTTGATAACAATATGCCCTAACCACAAAATTCTAAATGTTTACATTGTATGTGATTAGCCTGTTGATTCAAAATGTTTAATAAAGGTCCATTAAAATCATGAAACAAATAAGTCATATTTAGTAATATTGTAAACCATCAGTCAAACATTTGAGAAAGCTTGATATATTCTACAATTAACTGATGGACTAATATGTTTGTTTATTACAGTTTCATTCATTCTGAAACACAATAATTTATTCCAACAGCTGCATGTGCACTGCTTCTGAATTAAACAATGTGTCTCTGCATGTTGAGTGCATTAATTATTTAAACACAATTTTTCTCTGAAAACTATGACTATTCTTTGAAGTTAAACTTAGTTTAAAGTTGCTGACAATGTTGACTTTAAGGAAACCTGTAATATTTCAGTTGTCTGTGTACAGTAATAACCTTTTATTCTGATTTGTATAGCAAAAGTCTTTCCTTTTTTAGAGCTTTGCCATTTAATGGTAAAAATGTAAGGCTGCTGACCCACTAATTTGTACACACAGCACCTTAACAAGTGCACTGAAACATAAAGAGTCAACAGGTGTGGTGGCTAAACTTTAAGCCAACTAGAATACCAAGTATAGTTGTTCTTTATCCAAAGTGGATAATATTAGAATACCAATAATTCACTTAATTGAAAATTGTGGTAAAAATAATCCAGATTGATAATAACAGCCAAATGGCATTGCTAGTAATGAAGTAGAAACCTCTTAAATCAATGTGGATGTTTTGATGTCAAATGTTTAAAGCTGAAGAGGTAATAATGTCTGGATTAAATATAGTACAGAATGTTTAATATAAGTATCCTCTGTTTTTAAAGAGAGAAGCGTATCCCAAACCTAGTACTCTGATACAGGTACCTGTTGGGCATTTACAATAATGTGTATATATGTACACCTTGAAATGAACAACACCCAAAGGTGGTATTGTTTGTTAAAATATTTAGTTTTTGTTCACAAATGAACCTTTTCTAGCACCACACATTAGAAAAACACAAAACTAGCACACCTCTGGTTCTAAACAATTAAGTCTAAAATAGAATATATTGCAAAACCGATATTATACAGCATCTTGTGGTATTTGATAAACAGATAAATATTTGCTCTGGATAGGCTGTTTATAGTGTGACATACCTTTTTTTTCAAACCCATACAGAAAGAAAGGCAGAACATTAGTTTGTATAGAACTGAACAGGAAGGAAAGTCAAGAAAATAGAACATAATGAAGGGAGTTAATAAAAGTTAGTGAAAAATAAATTAGGGCTGTTAGCAGTCTTTAACTCAGCAATAAAAAGAGATCTGAGGATTGCGTAGAAAAAACATGAGATTGCATTTACATGCAGATGTACACACTGTGAATTATCAATGCACAAGTTTTTTTTCTATTGCTTGACATTCATTTATGGCTACAGTATTATATATAACTTATTGTTATTGTACTTTGGAAACAAGAAAATCCATAAAGGTGCCATAAAATAGACAACATTTAAAACTCTTTGCAAATAAACCACCAAACACTGCAATTCTGTTACAATGTAAAGCCTTGTCTGGGGCTTGCCGTTTATTGATTAAAACTGGGAAAATTTGATGAAGCCTCTAACTGCCCAGATAGTTGTATACAAAAATCGGTCTCCATTAGAGAGCAGACAGACACAATGAAATACAAAGAATCAGCCAACTACTATTCCCAGACTATATATAAATAATACGATTCAAAACTAGGACCACGTCTACTTTTGAACTTTCAATGCAATCTCTGCATGTTAAAGCTGTTTTCCAGCTCTGTATTGCCATTATTTATCTAAATTTTTGTCAAAAAGTGGAGTTGAATGCGCATACTCTATTGGTGCATTATTATAAATGCTATATTTATATTTTCTACGATGGCCACGCTTCAACTGCAACAGCTTAAAGGTGTCTTTCAACCACAGATATTTACAGAGCACTGGAAAATATTTAGCAGCATTTAGGATAATATCTGGAATTTGCCACATTCAACAAGGACATTAGGAACTCTTCCTATGTATCACTGAAATTTGTGAAAGTTTACCAGGAAACCTCTTCCAGTACCACCATTTCTAGGACATTAATTCTATGATTACGCAGGAATGTTGTGTTTCATTAAAGTTGACTGATTCATGTAGTCTATGCTCGAATGCATTGAGGGACTAAGTGAAATTAAACTTCTCTGAGTATACACACACCTAAAGATTTTGTTTATTAGTATATACTAACAGAGAATGCACTTTGCGCTATATTCTTTAGATAGTACTGATAAATGTATATGACTGTTTTGTATGACTATCCATGATCAGCACAATGGAGTTTATTTTTTTTGTTAAAGGGACATAATTTCATCAGCAGCTTTGTTTGTAATGAGCTTCATATACATGTCTGGAAACTGCTTTCTATGGGATTGCAGTCAAATTTTAATTTGCACCCTTTTTTGTATAAAATATGCACAATCATCCGCTACCTCATCAAAAGATTGGAATTCAGCAGATTGTCTTTTGAATTACGTTTTGCATTTTCTGATTTGTAGATGGCCCCAAACCAACTACTTACTGCTATTGTATGTGTACTTCTAGAAAAGAGTAATAACACAAAATGTATAACACTAGGAAACATAAACTTGTCAATTTGAAATCTCAAACCTCAGTATCACAAACATTTTCCTTTGGTGTATTATTGCCATTTCTTTCTACATTTAAGTAACTATTTTCAAGTTGTGAAATCTGTAAAGTGTTGCAGTGTATACAAAAATGCTAAATTGGTTTTAAGAGTTGGGTTCACCCTAACAACCAAGGTTATTGCTGTAGTAAAGACTGCTAAACCTAGAACATTAAGTTTCTAGTAATGATTGGTAGCCAAACACACCTGAGTATAAGCTAATATCACTGTGCATTTTTAAAGAAACCCTCTACCTCCTTCAATTTAAAAAATGTGCAAAATATATAGCTTTCATTTTCCACTCAAATGTCTATTTGCAAATCAGACACACTCGTACTGCAAGGTGCTCTAAAACAATGGAATTTGTGAAGCCTTTTAAACCAATAACAGTAAAAACAAAAGCCTAGAATGTGCAGTGTCAAAGGCTTTACTGTCAATATTTATTTTTAACACAACACATGTATGAGTTTTACTAGCCACTTTTGTACATCTAAACAAAGTGAGTGTGCCAAGATCTTCAATGTTTGTATTAATTTATGCAAAAGTTTCATAATCTGTCATGACTTGAAAATATTTAATATATACAATTTATTTTAGCAAAAGGCTTATCTTATCAACTGCTATTTGTTTGCATTTTTTAGCAGCAGAGATCTTACATACTTTTCAAAGTATTAACCTTTTTAACAGCTTCAAAGGGTGAGTTTATGGTTCATAGTATGATTAAATTTGGTTAAAATCATCTGAAGCACTCTAATTAGCACTGTTCCATGGCAATGCGGATGATCCAATATTAAGCGTAAAGGAAGTCTCTAAAAGTACTAATAAACAATACAGATCATAATATTGGAAGATAAAAATGGATTGCAGCGATAACAACTTGAGAAAGGGAAGCTCTTATCAAATGTAAAAAACATGTACTTTAAGCTAACAGAGCTGTACAATACTTGACATATGTCATTCCAATGCTACTTGTTGAAAGATTTTCTATATAAGCAAGTCAAATTGTATTCCATCCTGCAGATTTAGTGTACACATCTAAGTAAATCGGCATTTCTATTATTTCATCATTTTGATGTAAGCTAAAAAGAAGAGCTGGAGAAACAGAAATGTGTTTTCTTTTTTAAAATGTAAGTAGACCTGTTTCTTATTTCCTTCCACTAAGGGTTCATATGGATCATCACAGATTGCATCTTCAAAGAGCCTGGATGGCCTGAGACTCCCATTGGTGAATGGCAATCATCTTTAAAATCCTTGCACCCTTTTAGAGGGCTAATATCTGATGCTGAGGAGCAATTTTCTAACTTGGAGTTAACACAACCTTATTTTAATTGCACATTAATCAATTATTGCTCTACGTCAAATTACTAGTAATAGAAATATCTCCAATTACTTTCAAAAGGACACAATACCACCTGGATTATCCTCAACCAAGGGTTTTCCGGTTCACCAACAAATGCAGTGCTGTTACCCTTTTTATTTTAGAACCCAATGCTAAAAGTTGCTCAACTAGTGAATGATCGTGTGTACCAACTCCAGATAATAGTCATGCCGAAATGTTGTGACACCCAATGAAATACGGTGCATAGTAGACAAAATTTGTTTTTGGTCAACCCTTCAGAACAGCTGCTACAGTTCTGTTTAGACATTCCTGGTGTGAAGGAAGGATCAAGGCTCACAAAATAAAACCAACCTGATTGCTTTGCCACGCTTGGTCGGTAGCATGTAGACACATGTAATGCTTACATTCTCACAGATTCCCATACGGGTAACAGAGAAAATGATGGCTATCCAAAAAGAACCTGGTGGTATGCATCTTATGCTATTCTACACATGTAGCCACAAAACACTTTGGGTCTGATTTAGATCTTGGTGGATGGGACACCCCATCACAAACGTGACAAATATCCTATCTGCTGCATTATAAGTGCATTATATCCTGTGACTCTTGTATTTTGGCGGCTGGGGTATTACCACGTTTGTGAAGGAGTAACCCATCCGCCGAACTCTAAATCAGGCCCTTTGTCTTCTCTTTTTAAAATATGGAATTGCTGTCTTATCTTTCTACTGTTGACTGTTTTCAACATACCAAGAAACTGTAGCAATAAAATTCAAGGTCAGAAATAATTAGGTCTTTTGGTTTATATGACAATTTGGTGTTAACCTCTAAGTGAGTGTTATTATGATCCTGTCTGATATGTAAAAATGTTTTATATGAATCATGGTTTAAATGTCAGCTTTCTCTGAGAGCTAAAAATGATCAAATTAAACTTTATACATTGTGGGTTCTGGGATTATTACTTGGCTGGTTCTTGCAATAACAATCAAGTGATGTGATTTGACATTCCTTAGCAAACAAACAAAAACAAAAGTGAAAGAAAACCTGTACACATTTGTATTTTATTTCCCTGAGGGATCCAAGGACACCCGCAAGTGCTCTAGGTACATATTGCACTATAGAGGAATGAAAAACGTGTGCAAACAAGAGCAGTGCTCCCTTATGGAAGCCTGTGATCCAATCGGATACTACCACAGCTCTCGTCTCACATTTCGGAATGTCAGAACACAAAACAGCTAAACCTTTAATCTACCAACAATTTTTTTTTATACAAAAGCACATTTCTGTTATGGCACATTTAATGACATACGTTTAATAGACAGATAGACAAATTCCATCAAGAAAATAATACAAAGTTTCCTTTTTGAGGTTTCTTTTCTTAAAAAATTACATAACTTTCTTTCATTGTTTCACATTACAAAATCGTTTTTAGTTTATCTTCAAACAAATCACATTTTATTGCAGGAACATTTCAAGTGCCATACATATTTATAGAAGGGCTAAAAAAATAGAAGTCTCTCTAAAGTGGTCCAGACAAGGCTTTGTATAGAATAAAATCTTTCCCCACCTTCCAATGCGTATGTTTTAATACATAGCCTTTTTTTTATTAATTGGCATTATCAATCTAGAAGCAGCAGCACACACACCTACACATTCACAGACCGAAGCACACATACATTATATACATACACTGATAACCTTGGTAACATAAGATGGGTGTTGCGTATTAAAGAGCAGCCTTTTAATTCTTTGACATTCGATTTAGAAAACGGAGCAATAATGCAAATGCAAATGCAAAATATTTGGGGATCTTTTGCGCTGGCCGAAAGGACATCATGCTCTTTTTGACCTGCACTTGGTGATCTAATGAGAGGATGATATATTCAAATGATGCCCTGTCTCCTCGGTGCACTTCTTAACACTGGCCCAAATTGGGATATCTGTAGACAAATACAAGGGGTCTCTGTGATTATCCCCTGACATGCATAAGATAATGGAATTTGCGCATGGTTTTGGATAAAAACAAATAGCATTTTGTTGCAAAATTGTCTGCTAAGCTGCTGCATGTGAAATACAAACATGTTAGGCAATATAGGTGAAATGATCATATAAAGCTACAGAGCTAAGCCAGTCGTGAAATGGAACCAGACAAAAAGTCAGTAGACTTGCTGGTGCTCTGTGAGGCTGGGCAGATGACAGGAGAGTTCAGAGTTTCCTTGGTCAGTAAACTCAGAGTCACCTAACTGAATGCGTTTCTCAAAGGCCCAGTCACACAATGCAAATGCTTTTGAAGTGCAATAAAATAGTATTAGAACTGACCTTTTCACATATAGTCAGTGCTTGCTATAGTAAAACGTGTTTTTCAACCAAATGAAGGTAATCTACCAGAATGCATAAATGTTCATTAATTAGAATGCTACAGAACCAACAATGATGATTTTAGAAAATTATTAATACATTTGAATGACTCACCCCGGTCTGCTGAAGATTCCACATTCACTGTGAAGTCTGCATCAGGAAGATGAACCAGAAGTAGAACATATATTTCAAAACACAGAAGTACCCTTACAGACGTAAATGTGAGTGCCACTTGAACCCACCAAATCTAATGGTGCAGGTTCCTCACCTGAGCAAAAATCAGTCAACCTCCTAGGCTTGCTGGATCAGAAATTCTGCCTGGTTCAGAAAACGTTTTGTGAAGTCCAAAGATTCATATCTGAAATCAGCTGTTAATGATATTCTCCTGTGTAGCCTCTCTGCTGCAGACCTGAGGACAGGTGGGAGAAGTAGCTCATGTAGCATTCAACTGAGCAAATGCTGGGCAAACAGGCATTTACATCACTCTTGCATAGAACAGAAATGAAAGATATATTCCAAGGACAGTGGTTTGTTCCATACTAAATGCGAATACATGTTATTAATGATGTATCACAAATATGGACAAACCACAGTGAAAACACTTCTGCACAATTAAAAATGATGGGTTTCCTTTAAATTATAACATGCCTTACACTTGAAAGGATCTTGCCCATACACATTCCTGTCAAAAGAGGTGTTTTGCAAATGACTGGAATAAAAAAACAACAGGATGTGAGTGAAAATGTAAAGTTTGTGGTTACAGCGTAGTAATAATATTTGCTCCTGGAAATGCCTGTAGGAATGTGCATTTTCACATGCAGCTCAGTTCAAGGGCTAAAGTCAGAAAAGAAGCAACAATTTCACTTGTGGGTATCCAAATATTATGCAAATATGATTTCACCCTATAACTGCTAACAACAATGAATGTAACAAAGCTTTTGCTGAACTGAGACCCTTACAGTTGTATCTTGCCACTTGCCATCTAAGTCAGGGCTCACTGTTTTCAAATCTTTTTTTCACTTATCACCGAAGTGTGTGAAACTTTTTTCGGGAACTAGTCCATCCACACCTGTACTTCCTTTATGGTGTTTCATAAATATAATAAATTCAATAGATTGATTTAACTCTTCACTTTGGTTTTGGTTTGTTGTATTGTTCCTATTCATCTTCACTGATTCATTCATTGTTGTAAACAACTTTATGTTGAAATCATTCATTTTTTAATTTAAATTCCACTGAGTGGAGCTTTTGTTTTTGTATGTAACAATAATATCCAAGTTCCAAAAGGAATAGAGTTATCCTGTAGTTAGTTACACACAGCAAAGAAGGTGACATCTTGGAAGAGCTCAGACACTTATTATCATAAACCAACCCCCATACCTAACCCGCAAAGTGGCCTGGTGATTGGTACATTTATTACCCTACATTTCTGTAGTCCCAAATGAAGATTCCAAGTCAGCAGCTTTAAATGTATCTGCTTGCAACTAACCCAAGTGAGTTTGAAGACTAGGGGTGGGGTAACCAAGCAAAATGTATTTGCAAACCTGTGTCCTAACCTCAATTGAGTGCTGACAACCGCATTCAGAATATGGCTGAGCATATTCCCAAAGCTGCGTAAACAATAGGGAAGTAACAGAGACTACTTTGGCAAGTCATGCTATTCCTATGTACAAAATGTGATGGCGATTACCAGCAACTCTCCAGTGTGCAACATGCCAGGGTCAAACATTGATCTGTCTCAGATGAAGTGCTAAGTTGTGAGTAGCTATTTATTCTTTAGTGCATAGAAGGGTCTTACGCCTCGGCATGACTGTAATGGATTTTTCAAGGGTTTTTGCCTCACTTTCAACCATGGAAACTGGTGCAAGAAGATAAAATTAGACATTTGTGAACATAAAGAGAAATAAGGAATAGGTTGCCCTTTAATACGCTTGTATGAAAGGCTGGTCATATTCAGAAAGCTTTTGCTAAAAGGAAAGTATTGGTTGTCATTTTTGTTTTACAAACAGCCCAATTCAATGATTTCAGTTGGGAGAATCCTACTATGCCAGATATTCCAAACATTGTGATGAAAATAACTAGTAAAAACAACAGTACAGCAAGTGCAATACATTAAGCAAACAATGATACTCCATGACCTCCCAACAGTTCCTAAGGCGAGAGTCCTGAAAAGATGCTGGAGTGGTGAATAGCAGAGTTAGTGAGATCTAAGGATAGCATGAAAATATCAGGCAAAAAATACTCAACCCCTATACTAGTCAAGCAGTATTGTCCCGCAGTACATGTATGGCCAAACGTGGGCTGATTGAGGTGTGAGCTAATTAATGTAAGTCTGCTGCATCTTAAAGAAAGTTTGGTTGGGGGTGAACATTATAGAATGTAGGTATACATCCAGCTAGTGCACCAGTGAACCCTGGGTAAAATGGCTGATGTGAGCATAGAGAAGATGATGAGTGATGGTATGGAATCAACATGTGGTCATGTGTTTTACGATAAGTATTCTTCAATACACTAATAACAGGATTACAAAATTGGTTATTAAGATAGTGATATGGCCTTTTGGCAGAAGAGCAGTTCCTTGGTCCGATTTTGTAAAAAAGACTTCTAGTGAAATATGTTAGTATAAAAGTAATAGGCAGACCTTGAGTGGATTGGATTTAAGTACTGTAAACAATATACTGTTTCTTAACAGCCATTCCAAATATTCCCCACCTAGTTCACCCTAAGATAGAGCACACTTGGCTCTTTTTTCTGGTAAAATGACAGTTTTATGCCCCTCATTTTAATGCTATTTAAATTCACATAGTGCACAATCTACCATTAGAATGATTTGTATTTTCCTCAGATTCTGTTGTAGTTGGCTCCACCAGTTTCACCAATGCACAAAATGTATAATACCGTGGAAAATATTTCCACAAAGTAGACCAAGCACCGCACAAGAAGTAAAGCCTATGCCAGGGAAAATCACTGGGCTTTCCAGAATGTGCAAAAGTCTTATATTAGTTTGGCATTTTTGTAGACCAGTACATATTTTGGGAATACTATGAGGAGTGTTGTTATTCTCTCCATAGGAAAAGTGATCAGATAGATGTTTCTGAACATTTCAGAAGACGTCTTCTAACTGGTTGGCTATATTAAAACCAGCCTCACTATACCGAATGACAGCTCAAACATTTGCTACACTGAACAAGGCACTGGCAAGCAGTTTCTGCTCTTATATAACTCCTTTTTGCGGTGTCTTATCCGGGTGTGAAAGTGACATTGACAACAATCGTTTAAGTCAGGAGGAGCGTTGTTTTTTTTTTTTAAGCAAGCACATGTCCTCTAGATAAGGCCACTTATGCTTTAAGTGTCAAAAGGACAGAGTCAGACAGGGCCAGCAGGTGAACCTCTGAAAAACACAAAATAGATAAGATATAGTAACAACTTCAACTACATTTGTATAGTAGCTCAACTAAGAATATAAATGACTAAGGAAGATTATTTTCTCAACCTGGAACTGTGCGAAGATGACAAGGGAAGCCATAGAGCAAGTAGGTAAAAGGAGCTGTACTTACAGCAACAAATGACACCAGAAGGTGGACATAAGAAGGAAAACAAAGCTAAAGTGAAAGTAGACAAACACCACTAAGCAAAAAGTGTAGTGAGAGCTACTGCAAGCAAAGGGAAACCAGTACCTAAGTGAGCAGGTGCAGATGACAATGGCTCACAGAGCTCCAGAGAGAGCAGCAAATCATGCCTCGCTGCAAGGCCATATCTTTTGCTTACTCTTACAAGACAGACAGGTAGGCAGTACCATTTACTGGGCTGTCGTAGGAGCACAATCTCTTTGAAGTAGTGCGCAGAGGTCGACCTTGTGTGAAAGGTGTCCTTTTGCAATTGCATTATATGTGCCCAAACCCTGATTATAATCTTGAAAAAGAGAGATATGCTTTATTTTTATTTTTAAAAATCAAGTATTAACCATCTGATGCTTATTTGGGTTTGTAAATAGATAGGGGGCAGCTTCTAGACTGGTCTAAACTGGTCTCCAGCCAGTGTTATGCTATCATATGTGGACTTCCACTAATAAAACACCCCTTCTTTTAATTAGGAAAAAAACAATGGGAGTCCCACAGTTGATCGGAAACTGTTTGCAAGTATTGGCAATAGCCAATCCAACTCTGAAGATTTTGGTCTATGCCATGACAAGCTGTGTAAACCAACGTGATCTCAGAGATGATGGTAAAGAGGAAAGCTAGATTTGGAGGGTAATGTTTAACCCACAGCGAGGCACATCTTTGAGACTACATCCTTGAAGGGGAATGAAATAAAAAAGTTGGGTTATCATTCACATGTAATAGTGCAAAGCCTATTGCAGATAGGAGCATTGGCCAAATATGTTTAAAGCAATTTACTTTGGGGTGTTTCAATAGCTACCAGTGCCCGTAATTTGTGCTAGATTTTGATTTATAGGCAATAAAAAACTATATATGTCAGTTTTGGGTGTTTCTGTCCTGGAAATCGTCAAAAGTGACCGTGTTGTTCACACAAATTAATTGGATAAAGAAGGACCCACATCCTCACATCACTGAAAGACCACCTGTGGTGATGGTGCCGCCTTGGCTGAAAATCTACTGGTGACGCAAAGCACTGTCATGTTCATTAAATCTTGGTGATGCAGAGAGTGAGTTGCCCGAGACTTGCTTGTACAACAAAACTGATATACTCCAATAATCATAGATAACAGACTGGGCTAAACTTCATGCTCATCATAAAATGTCAGAGAGGTATAACCAAGGCCCCACTGTGTACAATGGCCCTAAGCCTCTGAGCAGACAGCCATCTACCTCGTGCAATAAATACCTTCACATATATATTCATGAACCTAAACCATATTATGAGCGACATTTTCACTTTATCCACTATCCCAGTGCTTAATTGGAACCAAATAGTCTACAGTGGCCACAAAGAGAACACTCACTCCTAGTGATTAGAATTTGGGCATACGAACAACAATGCTTAGCGTGTAGTGCAAGCTATGTGTGCATTCAGTATGGCATCGTGGTTAATGTCTTGTGGTATCCTGTGAGAACTTGGCATTGCTCATTTTCTCATCTGAGCCTTTACCAAATAGAATGTTTCTTAAATTTATACTATTCAATGTGTGTCAGTAGGAATTATGAATTGTTGAGATGGCGAGCTGTGGATAAGGTACTGTTTCAATAAAGCCTACTTTGGACTGCTGACATTATGGAGAGGCATCTTTTCTACATGTCTGCGTTCCTGTTTCCGACAATTACACATCATAATACTTTTTGTAGCGAGTGTTTGTGACTTTGCACCCCCCACTTCTTACAATGGTTAGTCTGGAATAACCCGATGAAATCATTTGTTGAATTATTTATATGGTGACCCTCATTATAATACCAGATTTCAAATGACTGTGCTAAGTGATGGGGCTGAGTTAGTTGTCGGATTGAATATTTAGGAAAATCTCTTTCCAGCTGTTATTGCTACAATCCTGAGAGGGCAGTTACGGCAAACAGTGAAGACAACTCTTTCTGTAAGAGAACAAATAATAGTGCACACAGGAGTAATTCAGTGCAAGTTAAGTGCCAGTGTTAAGAAGCTCTGCTTTGGCAGTTAAGTTAGTGCTCTGGAAATTACTTTCCTAAATTATTACTAGTGGACTTTGCCACATCGTATTGTTCCATGTGGTTAGTGCCAGTACAAAAAACCTACACAAAAACTTATTTTCATGGGTTTTAGGTAGAGGATTGCCCTATAGCTACCCTCAATTTTCAAACGATCAAAGGCTTCTTCTTTGTATTGCCCCCTTTTTTGTGTGTGACTCATCTCAATTTATCTTTTCCCAATTAACCCTTCGTAAATATCAAAGAGAAGAATATTAACATTTCCATCACTAGTATGCCGTATTTTGAAGGGACCTAATACTGCAAAATATGCTGCATGCAATCCCTCCTTTATATATTTTTGTTGATATAATTTTGGCAAAGTATTTAGTATTTAGCGGATATTTGGACAGTGCACTGTGCAGTTATAAGTTAAATCAAGTTTAAAAATCCCTGTACTTTCCGGCGGTACAACTACCGCACAAAAGAGAAACACCACTCTGGAAATCAAATTTCACATTTTACATTTTTGAGTGCAACGATTTCAGAGTATGACCAGCCTTCTTTTTTTAACCAGTTATGTCGAAAACAGCAGCATAAGTCAGCTCCCACCGTACCTCCCAAACTTTCTCTCTTTTTGTCTCAGTTAAACTTGTATTTCTGGTGCACATGCAACACAGACAACTTACACAAGCATTTCATTTAAACAGGATGAGCTGGAGGAATGTGCAAAATAAAAGTGCCATATTAAATTCAACAACAAAAAGCAATACCAGTCACTAAAAGTTACATTAAAATATTAATTAAAACAATATATAAACAATATTCCTCTGCGCTATATATAATAAGTCTTCATGCCCAGTTACCCTGTATTGTAATATAATGCTAATTGCAACTTTTGGTATGGACCCTTTTCGTGCTGTTCTGTCTAATGGCTTTTAGTAGACAACACAAGTATTATAACCTTCCTTCATGATGCAGTCAGGACGTAACACAGAAAATAGCACCTCCTGCTGTTGCGTAACCCCTCTTGCAGGTCACCTTGTGCAGATGGTCTACTTTAAGGGACATCCAGATAATGCTGTCGAAAGTCTGCAGGCAGTGCATTACTGAGAGGCGGCCTCCTCACTCGAGCCCCTCACAACTTTGAGCGACGCAGACCAAGCATGGCGGGCCGAGACAGAGAAAGGGTCCATAGTTGTAGGCCATATAGAAATAAAATAACAATACAAAAAACAACGCATCAGCAAAACAAGTCCATCCGTATTGGTGTGTTCACTGCTTCCCCTTCCTGTAGCCCCGGCCACCAAAAGACGTGCAGCACGCAGGCTCGCCCGGTCCGCGCAGGGCCGCGCAAAGTGTCTGTTTTCTCATTTTGTTAAATGTTCCTACTTCGGACATTCCAGAAGTACTAGACTGAGACAGGTACCCGTTACCCATCCATTTGCATGGCGGCTTCAAACTCTGAAGTGAACAACTCTTTGTACAATGGAGGGAAGTGAAGCCGCACAATGTCTGGGTATATTGCTTTAAATGCCATCAGCTTTTCTGTATGTCGTCCGGATAGTGCTCGCAACGTTGACACTTTGCATATTAACTGCAATGCAAACAAATGCAGGAAGCAAAGGTTATCAATGCACAGGAAAACAAAGCATATGCAATAAATGACTATGGGAGGGCGCAATTATTTCAAGTGGAGAATTTCGCAAGTGAAGAATGTTTTAAAGGGAGGGATTTTTCTCTCCAATTTCTACTTTAGTTATTGTTCAGGTACAAGGTATTTCATAAAGCGTCCAACTCAGTCAAATGAGTTGAGCACTTTACACTAAACATTTTTTTATTTCAGCAGCAACCTGTCAAACCTGAAGGGTGGTGGGTGTGTTTGGGGAGGGGGCCCAGTTGTAAACAGATTACAGTACTGGTGGTTTGTTATGAATACATTGGAATATTCATTTGGTGCAGTACCAATCAGAGGACTGTATTTTTTATGAATGCACTTTAAGTATAGTTACAGTTGGAGAAGAACTACACTGCGCAAACCATAGGATTAGAAAAATCCGTACCCAGGTCTCCAGAGTCAGCAATATTGCCACTAAACTACATCTCCGGTCAACACAGTTTACTTTTCCTTTGGAGGTGAGCACATTTATTCAATATTAGCCGTAGTAATAATAAACGTGCTTTTGCAAGCAAGAACAGATTCAATATTTTCTGCTTGTATTTGTACTTGTGATGTGCAGGTTGTACACTCTGATCTGAGCAATGCCACTCTGTGCTACTACACAAACAATCACAAACTGCAAATTGCCATAATACCATAAGGCCCGTTGAGTGGAACCCCAATATCAGAGCCACCAGTACTGTGAGGTCCCTGCTCTGGTGGCTGCATCTATTGCTTACAGGTGATCAGACAGAAACTCTGTAGAAAGCCTATCTTCTCAATGACATCAAGTTTAGCAATGACTTGGGCTGTTGGTGCATCTCACTATTGCAGCAATCTCCCCGCTTACTTGCAGCAACATGCTCTTCACCTCTGGGCCAAGGGCAACCAAGCACAGACAGCATGTACTGTGTATTAAAAGTGAATCAAATTATCACAGGCAGAGGTCCCACTGATTCTCAAAATATAAGTGCTAATGCCCACGTGGTCCTGTTGCAGAACCATTTATCTTACTTGCAGACATACTCGAGTACGTGGACCCAGAGGTTGTGGGCTTACAATGGTGACACATACCAGACAGCTGGTTGTCGGAACAGCCAGTTCTATTTGCATCACACACTATCAGGATTCAGTGTAATATACCTTGCAAGAACAAGATTTACAAATGGTCGGTCACAGAGCATATCATGGTCAAGAAAGACTGGATTCTCACTTTTGTTAGGATCCCAGCTTCCCGGTGATTCTTCTGAAGGACATGCTGAAGGGCCTGCTGTATCTTCTGCTGGAGTTTCTCGATTTTTATCTTCTCTTGAAGCCATGAACGATCTGAAGGACAAGCAATTATTTTTAACACCCAGATTGATTTGAGCACCATAATTTGTAACATAATTCTTCCAATTTTCTTCAGTAAGTTATTCATGAAGCTTGCCTTAGATAAACCACAGTGTGAATGCCAATGTATATTTTTTAGTAAAGAGCACGTTGAGAACAAAAGGTACCATTAGGAATTTGGTCCTTGACTACTCTGCCAGACACACTAAACTGCGCAAAAGCGACCACAAGAGACCCTCATTTGCCAGATTGACTCTGCATTTAACCCGGCCTAAAGAGACTGTGGTTTAGACAGTAACCAAAGTTGCTGATGGCACATGGGAAACTAGGTCTTCATGTCTGGGCCCGTGATCTAGCCAAAAACGTTCCCTCAAACTAAGCTGTACAAACTACATATCCCACTCCTAAATTGATGGATTCTATATATTACTTTGAGTGGTGTTATCTGCCAAGCACTGTTAGCAGCCACACCACAGCATATGCTCTCAATAACCAGAATACTTATTTAAAATATAATAAATACACTTTAGTCTCTTCCTCTCTTTAGGAGGGATTAAACAGTCTAAAGTGACTAGACACCTGCCTACCCGAGTCAAATGCTTATAGGGTACCAGCAACATGAAAGTTAAGGAACAGAAAAAAGTCATGGGTCAGATATTTGAATTAGTCTAGGCCACTGGAATTCACTCAGGGCCACATTCCAGTACATTGTTTTCTTGCTCATCTTTCCACCTCAGACAGAACTAGACATATGCTACTCAGCCTTGGTTCTGCTCCAACAGGAAGTGGTGGCTGGTGACATAAAAGTGGTGAGGCATAATCCTTGGTTTAAGTTCCAGTGAGCAAGCGTAACTTTTTCTTGGAGGGTTTGCTTACTCATTCTCATTCTAACCCACTAAGTCGTACTCATTCCCACTGAGTCTTACTTAATCCTGCTCATTATCACTATCACTCATTCTGTTTCATTCAGACTCACTCAGCCCCACTCATTCTGACTCTCAAGCTCACCATGACTCACTCACTCTCCCTTAGTCTCAATCAATCTCACTCATTCTGACACTCATACCTTCACTGACTTTCTCTCACTTTCACACACACACACGCTCATGCTAACACACGGTCTCTCACAGACACACACATTTGAAAGTGTTTTTTACTTACCTTACTGTCTGCACAGGCCCTGTTTAGATTTCTGTTGTTTTTTTCTGTTTCCAGCGCTGGAGCATGAAACTGAAACCTCAAACCTGGGCCGTAGCAGATTCAAGGTTTTAATCTTTGCTTTTTCACCCACCATTTCTCAATGCTATGAGGAGTTGGGAAATAGTGTGGAGACTGGCTGACTGATGTGTAGCCACAGGCACTGCACGGCTAAAAGCCTGCAACGCTCATGGCTACCTTTAGATGTGAAGCTTTAGCACGTGGCAGATGGGGGAGGAACTGAGACGTGTCAGGGCCCTGAGGCCAGAGCTGCGATTTCACTAGCCCTAGATAATCTCTCTGATGGCTAGTGCAGGCACATTTATGCACCTGCCCCGGCCATCAGACAGTGTCAGTAGCTTCCTTGGGCTATTGCGTACAGCATTTTGAGGTCTTGCTGAGTCAGTGCGCATGCGCTGCTCGGAGAGACATTTAGTAGGTGAGTTTTCAAAGTGCTGCTGGCTGGCCTAGCGCTTGCGTTCACACGAGCGTGCACGCGTGCAGCCGGTAGCTTTCAGCGCCCGAGGCGCCATCTAGAGCTTTCACTTTTTCCGCCGTCGCGCGCGTCAGTGATGTGACGTTGTCCTCTGTCAAAAAGCTAATGATGTCAGTTACGCTCGGCACTGTGGTCAACCGAAAACCACAAAAATATCTACAATGATTCAAGTCAGAGGCACACTTACCTCGGTCCCACCAATTCACTGTTTTTAGACAGAAACAGACTCAGAAATAATCACATTTCGCAGAATATGTTCTGATTAACATTTTTAACAGTTATACTTTCGGAAGATGTGCCCTTGACACGGGTCCTTTTAACACTTGATTTTTTTTGTCTTTCCTACAGGAAGACACAAAAGCCCATAACGTAGCGCCAAACACAACAAACCGCTACAGATAGGCTGGTTCTACAGTGGCAGACTTCAACTTTGTAGCATTTGTTTCATATATCAGAGCAAGTAGTGAAGCTAAAAAGAGAGTGGGCCCCCTCCACAAAGCCTTTGGCGCCGCAGCAAGCACAGCTCCAACTTAGCATTTTCGGCTGTGCCCAAAACTCATGCAGATGTGCTTGCACAACATTTAATCAGCAGTCACAGCCCCAGAGCCCGTCTCAGATTTGTCTCCGTAATCTCTGCGTAGGCGCCAATTAGATATCCGTCGCTGTTCCTGGGCAAATTACAGTGTTACAGCCTTTGAAGTTTTCCGTGTGATTAAGGGTTCCCGTCACGAATTGTCATGCAAAACAGGACATTCTGATATTAAAGGCACAGTTTGTGGGTGTCGTTCAGCAGAGTTTAATACTGTTACATATTTCATCTGCATTCCTTGTTTTGTTGGGTCAGGTTAATATTTGTAAGGGTCACTCCCACTGTGTTTTGCCTGCGGGAGCGAGCGGACGTGCTTCAGTGTCTTTGAGGTTTTCCGTGCGAGCGTACATGCTTCAGCACCTTTGATGTTACGGTTCCTGTCACGAATTGTCAAGCAAAACAGGACATTCTGATATTAAAGGCACCGTTTGTGGGTGTCGTTCGGCAGAGTTTAATACTGTTATGTAATTCATGTTTTTTTTCTTCAAGCGCTGTATGCTACGTTTCGCCTCCACTCTATGCGCCTTGGGAGGTATAGAGAAGTCAGTAATGGTGACCGAAAATTGTTACTGCATATAGTCTAGTGCTTTGTTTAGACGATTTTGTACAGCCACGTGCACTGCAGCTTCAGGGTGCTCCATTCCACTCCAGGTGCTCAGTTTTGTGCGATTCCATGCAGCCTATTAGTATTAGCTTGTAGTTGGAGCATCCTCCAGTGTCCTAAAAATCACAGCATTATCAAGAGTGCGCCTACTACAATGTGCAGTAGGGGCGTAGCTGCCATTGATGCAGCGGCACCGGGGCCCGGCAGACCCTGGTACTTGCTGTCTTTTACTACCCCAACAGCAGCAAAGGGGACATGATCCTTTCTTGCACCATGCCCAGGGCATCCTTGCTATGCTGCTGACTTCCAACACGTATCTGACAGCTACAGTCTACAGCCCAAGTCACCTGCATCCTCCAGCTCACAAGAGCCACCGGTTCAGTGACTAAATATCGAGGGACATAATATAGAATGCCCAAAATATCGACGCCAAAATATAGAAGGCCAGAATATCGACTCCCTGTCTACAAACAGGTAAGTACTAAAATATCGATTCCAAAATATAGAATGTTAAAATATAGTTAGGTAAAATATCGAATTTTTTAAATGTATTAAAAATAATATAAACGTAATGAAATATTAAAAACAATTAAATAAAACATACATGATATAATATAAAAAAGCTTAAAATGTAAACATAATAAAAGTAATGTAAAAAAAGTAGAGCTTTTGTTGGATAGTGAGAGCGTAAAAAGTACTATTCCCACTCCAGTGAGTGCAACAGTAGGGAAAACGTTGGATAGCATAGGGATAAAAATTACTATTCCCACTCCAGTGAGTGCAACAGTAGGGAAAGCGTTGGATAGTGTAGGGGTAAAAATTACTATTCCCACTCCACAGAGTGCAACAGTAGGGAAAGCGTTGGATAGCGGGAGGGTAAAAATTACTATTCCCACTCCAGAGAGTGCAACAGTAGGGAAAGCGTTGGATAGCGGGAATGGAAAAATTACTATTCCATCTCCAGTGAGTGCAACAGTAGGGAAAGCGTTGGATAGCGTAGGGGTAAAAATTACTATTCCCACTCAAGTGAGTGCAACAGTAGGGAAAGCGTTGGATAGCGGGAATGGAAAAATTACTATTCCATCTCCAGTGAGTGCAACAGTAGGGAAAGCGTTGGATAGCGTAGGGGTAAAAATTACTATTCCCACTCAAGTGAGTGCAACAGTAGGGAAAACGTTGGATAGCGTAGGGGTAAAAACTTGCTATTCCCACTCCAAAGAGTGCAACAGTAGGGAAAGCATTGGATAGCGGGAGAGTTAAAATTACTATTCCCACTCCAGAGAGTGCAACAGTAGGGAAATAGTTGGATAGCGGGAAGGGAAAAATTACTATTCCCACTCCAGTGACTCCAACAGTAGGGAAAGCATTGGATAGCGTAGGGGTAAAAATTACTATTCCCACTCCAGAGAGTGCAACAGTACAGAAAGCATTGGATAGCGGGAAGAGAAAAATTACTATTCCCACTCCAATGAGTGCAACAGTAGGGAAAGCGTTGGATAGCGTAGGGGTAAAAATTACTATTCCCACTCCAGTGAGTGCAACAGTAGGGAAAACGTTGGATAGCGTAGGGGTACAAATTACTATTCCCACTCCAAAGAGTGCAACAGTAGGGAAAGCGTTGGATAGCAGGAGGATAAAATTTACTATTCCCACTCCAGAGAGTGCAACAGTAGGGAAAGCATTGGATAGCAGGAAGGGAAAAATTACTATTCCCACTCCAGGGAGTGCAACAGTTGGGAAAGCGTTGGATAGCGTAGGGGTACAAATTACTATTCCCACTCCAGTGAATGCAACAGTAGGGAAAACGCTGGATAGTGTAGGGGTAAAAATTACTATTCCCACTTCAAAGAGTGTAACAGTAGTGAAATCGTTGGATAGCAGGAGGATAAAAATTACTATTCCCACTCCAGTGAGTGCAACAGTAGGGAAAGAGTTGGATAGCGGAGGGTAAAAAATACTATTCCCACTCCTGAGAGTGCAAAAGTAGGGAAAGTAATGATTTCAATTTAAAGTAAGATTACATTAATTATCAATACCAATAAAAAGTTAATTAAAAATAATTACCAATTTATAACAAATAATTACCATTGAAAAATATTAATTACCAATTAATAAAAATTAATTACCAATTAATAATTAAGTATCAATACAAATAAATAAATAACATTATATTTACTTTATTACAATTAATTTACTTCCCACCCAATTCCCCTATAAACCCACAACCCACTCCCAATAATACGAAAATTCAATTAACATTATTATCAATTAATCAATTAGTAAAAATAATTTTGCAATTAATAAAAATTAATTAGCAATTCATACAAATTATTTACCCATTAATACAAATGAATTACCAATTAATAATTATTTATCAATTAATTATCAATACACATAAATAAAAAAATAATTATTTACTTTATTACAATTAAATTACTTCCCACCCAATTCCCCTACAAACCCACAACCCGCTCCTAATAATAAAAAATAAATTACCAACTAATACAAATTAATTACCAATGAATAATTAATTATCAATCAATTATCAAAACATATAAATATAATTAATATTTAATTAACCATAATTAAATTACTTCCCACCCTATTCCCCTATAAACCCACAACCCGCTATGGAATTAAATTACGCAAAAATTAAATTACATAACATTCATTAGTTTAAATAAATTAAACATACATTACAAAAATAATACATAATTTTAACACATATACTACCATACATAACAATAAAACAAATTCGATATTCTGACCTATCTATATTTTGATAATTCGATATTCTGTCCACTCTATATTTTAACTTCGATATTCTGGGCAGTCGATATTTTGGAATCGATATTTAGGGTGTTCACAGAGCCACCAGCTAGAAGTGCCTGTAGGATCACACCGATTTCACCACTACCCCATCCCCATACACACTCCGTTCTCTCCTCTGCCACGTCCTCTCGGATCCCTGCAGCGCACCTTCATTTTCTGACCCTCTCTCCCCACTTCGTCTCTCCTCTGCCTTCTCTTCGCCTCCCCATTCTCCCCCTCTTCCCTACTCATACATTTCCCTTCCTCTCTTCCCGTCTTCCCCCACTCCTTTGCCTGCCCTCCCCCTCGCATCCCCGCCACCCCTTCTCGTTCCCCACCCTTCTCTCCTGCCTGCTCGCACCTGGCAATGCGCAGAGTAATTTAAAGCCCTTCTTGGCCTTTAATGCGCTCTCTCTTTTTATTGACTGCTTTTGCCTACATGCCACCGTTTCACATTAATCTCTGCACTAACCTCCTTCTCCCCTTCATCTTGCCACCCTGCTCCCTCCACTCTCACCTGTATTGCTCCATCTTTTTACATATCACTGCATCATGTCTCTCTGCTTCCCCTTCTCCACATATTCTTCATTTACCTTCACTTCTTCCTCTCCCTCTGCGTTTCTCCATCCTCCTCCTTTTTTTACGTCGAGCCAATTTATAAGCGCCTACCTTCAAGCACACGTGGTTAAAAAACTAGGCCAGCTCAACTACCACTGTTAAACGAAATGTGACTGGTTGTTTTGTCTTCGTTGTAATGTTTGTGAACTCGCAGCTTGTATGCTGCATGGCTAACCACTTATATGGTCCCAAAGGCGAGACCCTATTGGCTATGCCAATGCTTGTTATTATTATACTAAGAGTCAATAATAATATTGACTCTTGGTATAATAAAAACCAGGCCAGGCCAGAAAACAAGGAGGCATAGCCCTGGGGCCCACGAGGGAGTCACCGCTGCTGCTGGGACAGGTTTCCTCCTAAGAGGAGCACAGGCAAGCCTAGGCTGGTTTCAGTCTGTTCCTATTGGAGCATGAAACACAAAACATGATGGGAGGAATGCATGCAAATAGCCTGACTGGCAATCTCTCATTGGCCTTCCAACATATCGATTATACCCTCTTCGCCACTTTAGATTAGACACAGCCATATGCAAATCAGCCTTGGTCTAACTCCAATAAGAACAGTCAAGCCCAAAATGCCAAGTGAGGATCTCTCTGGACGGGAACACAAGCAACCCAAAACCGTTTTTCCACTAGAGGGGGATCGTCCATTGGTTGCACCTTGTTTCCAGTGCCACAGTGAGCATGGGACCCATGTCTGGGCATATCCTTGGCCTCTTGGTTGCTTGTGTTCCAGTTCAGAGAGGACCTGGCTTGGCATTTCAGACTGGATCGTTCCTAATGGACAAGGACCAAGCCTGATTTGCATATGGCTGGGTCTAATCCGAGGTGGCATGGTGGGCAAAAAGGCAATGGACTGGGAAGCGACCCAAAGTAGGTATCAGTGGCAGAGAATAACTTTTTTTACTTAAATGCAGCAACCTAAGTTCAACAGTATGCTCAGGAGTGGGACCCATGCTTACTGTGTCACTGGAACCAAGCTGCACCTAACTGAAGAGCATCAACTAGGGCAAAGCCGCCAGTCTTGGGTTGATAGTGCTCCAGTTCAAAGAGGACCTGGCTTGACTGATCCTATTGGAGCAAGGTTAATTTGCATAGGACTGATCTAATTTGAGGTGGCATTGAGGGAGAAAAATCTATAGACTGGGATGTGGCCCAGAGTAATTACCAAGGCTGAGATGAATTCAAGCATTCTAATCACTTTTTTGTTTACTTTTCTTTTGGAACAGGACCAAGGCTGAATCACATATTGCTGGTTCCTTCCTGAGGTGGCATGATGGGCAAGAAAACAATAGAATAGATTGCGACCCAGGGTAATTACCAGTGGCTAAGATTAATCCAAGCAATCCAAGCTAAATCGATGCTACAGGTTCCATTGTTTTCCCTTAAAGGAGCATGTTTAATAGTTGCAGTGAAGGCTTATTTTAGTCACCTGTCAGGTCGGTTTCTCAAACAGTGAAGTCGTTTTCTCATTTAAGTTTTTATTGCACATCTCTGTTGTTGTACTGTCTATTTATTAATCTGTACTCTCTTGACAGCTAATATCATAACATTCATCTACATAAGAATTAACTACATTGTTTTGAGGGGGCGTGATAGTGGCATTTATGAGTATGTTAAATTCCTTCGTCAAGAAACTATTCTCATTTAAATTCTTTATGCATTCATAATGTGCTGTTCGTGCAATTATATCTATATAAGGACCACTTAATTATGCATAGAGTTACCAGGACACACGTATGTTTTCCATATTCTCTGTCTCATGGGAGGCTCTACATAGATATACAGTTTAGTATAGACTGTCATGTGAGGTGCATAGAAATTTGATCTGTAAACAGTCCCACATTGTTCAGGATTTCTGTGTCTCGCCATTCACCAGGTTAGGTTACTTTCTGACTTCTACTGGGATCGTGTGCGTCCCCTTGTCTTTGAAGCTGTGCCTACATCTTTGCTCATACTCAGGCTTGCACAGTAGGAAGATGTCCAGCCGCCTTACAGTGTTCCCACATTTTCCCAAGAAGGGACCATAAATGGGTTTAGAAATAATAATGTTGTTGTCAGTAAAAACATGATTTGCTGAAGTCACACGTATGTCATAAGGCTAATGAAATCTTTTTTGGGTTACAAACAATGTCTGGAGGAGAGTGAGGCTGTGGAAACAGTAATAAGGAAGAAGTGAGGCTTGTATGCACTGATGCTTGAGCTCTCAGCGGTGCCGTAAACGGTAGGGGTGAAGAAAGTATTTATAAAATAAATCTAATGGTTCGACATTACTGTTTCCTTGCCCACTAGCAGGATTCACTCTATATCTTACCTGCTGACATTAAGACGAACGCAGAAAACAACGCTATCTCATCCTCTGTCAGGTGCATAGAACATAGGCTCTTCCCAAATTCAAAAACAAATGTAATGAAGTCTTCACAACCTAAGCAAGTAAACAAAGAAGAAAGCTTAGATTCTCATCCAGGATCTCACAGGTGACACAACAAGCTCAAGTAAAAAGGATCATGGATAGGGGACAATCGTCACAAGTAGTATGGAAAGATCACTGGAAAGTAAAAAGTGGCCACAACTGTTGGGCACACACATGTGGAAACTACTGTTGTAAGCGCAATAGGGCATCCAGAAAATTACAATACATCTAGGAAGCACAACTGGGGCTACTGCCACCATATTAAAACTACTTTAATATTATTTGTTATTAATAGTTACAATAACAGTTTTCGGGGATGCAACGTATTGTGAATGTTCTAGTGCAATTTATGGCACGCAAAAAAAGAAAACCCACTGCTATAGCAAAATAAAATGTACAACTTGCTACGGATGTCTTAGAAATTCCAAATAATACAAGCACTGTCTCAAAACGTCAAATATATTCTGCCTGTCTGGACAGACTTTTTGTTCCATACCCTCATTGATCCATCACCAATGTAGGCCGGAGTGAGGGATTCCATGGCGCGCAAAAATATTTCTTGCCTGAGCTGTACTTTGCAGCTTGTATTTACATCCTCTCTGTATTTCTACGATCTAGTGCCAAAGCCTGAAATTACCTCTTATTTTTTCAAGTGTAGTGGATGTCAACTATAGGCACATCCTGAATGTGATGTCAACCCGGGACCCACAATGCCACACTCCGATGCGAACGTTAGGCGGTATACTTCCCTGCATTTGCATTCATGTTAAGTAATACACCTGTTTTATGTTAACGTTAAAGAAAACATTTTTACTATCCTACGTTTTTGGAAGGTTGGCTGGATCCTATGTGAAACTACAAAAGATATAAGCACAAAAGTAGTGTTCCAGGTAACATTTTATCTTTTGCACTGTGATTCTCATTATAGATTCCTATGTTGCACATCATATCACAGAACAGACAACTTCACTTTGACGTCGAGCTGAGTTTATAGTTGGGTGGGGGGTAGTAAAGAGCTTTCATGTTATTATCGACCCTGCTGCAGATCTAATAGCACGCCACTATTATTGCTGCAACACCAGGGTTAATGATTGCATAATCTCTGTGTAGCTGCCCAAAAGCAATAAAGAGTAGCAATGTGGTCCTGTACATTTGCTCTCTGTTTAAACCCTCCATTAGGGCAATAAATAGGGCAATAAATCGGACATCGGTGCTTTTCTAACATCCAATGTGGGTAATAATCTATCAACTGTAAAAAAAAAAATAATGTTGGTTTGGGGAGCATGGTAATATTGGCTTAATTCCCAATTGGCATATTTACTTATAAGTCCCTAGTAAATTGGTACTATATGTACGCAGGCCCAGTGAAGTAAAAGCTACTAGTGGTTCTGCAGCACTGACTGTGCCACCCACTACCCACTTAACTAGCCCTTTCAACATGTATCAGGCCTGCAATTGCGGAGTCTGTGGGTAAAGTTTAAACTGCCATTGCCACCTGGCAAAAAAACCTTCCTTTTTAATGCATATAATTCACCCTAGGATAGGCCCTGGACAGCCCAGAGGTTAGGGTGCAATGTATTTAAAAAGTGGGACAGTTACTTTTAAGTTTTACATGTCCCACTAGTGGAAAACTCTAGAATGAGTTTTTCACTACTTCAAGGCATAGCTCTCCCATAGGGTAATATTGGAGATGCCTTATTTTCTTTTATAAGTGTGATTTCCAAATGGGACGAGATAAGCTATCCAAGTTTGATGTGTCTTGATTCACAATTTAAAATCATAACTAATGGTGAAATCATTTTTTAAATTGCCATTCTGAAAATGCACCTTTTAGAAAGTTAGCATTTTCTTGCCTTAGTCATATGGTGCCTGCAGCCTGTCTCTGGGCACATGAATGATAGTTGGGCTTTGTGTATTTCTCCTAGACAGCCACACACAATGGGAGATTAGGTGTAACTGGATGGGTCATCACTGGCAAGATGGAAGGGAGGAGCTGGGCCCAGCCTCACTTACACCGGAATAGGCTGTGTCCTGTCTCCACACAAAGGACTGCATATCCCCTGACATTATTCTGGAGCCAGGGAAGGCAGGATGCCTGGGGGAATTTAAGGAGAAATCTTTAGAAGCTTCTCCCCCACTTCAAAGGCACAAATGGGTATAAATAATGGACCTCAGACACCGCCACTTCTGGACCTGTGGATACTCCTGTGCTGCTGAAGGACTGCCACTCTGCTGGACTCCTGCTTTGCTGTGCTGGCCTGTTGCCAACTGCCATCTTGCCTGGGTGAAAAGGACAGGACCTACATATCCTGAACCCAGAACCTAGAGTGACTCCAAGGGCTAGTTGGCTGGCCTCCTGATCTGAAGCCTCAGGTACATAATAGGCTTCCAACAACCTTGCACCTGCACCTGGACTCTGTCATCTGTGAGTCTATCCTGCCAAGTGGTGCCACCCCAGTCCCAGGCAGCCTCCCTGTTCTAAATGAGAAAATCCATTAAAAAAAATCTTTTAAAAAATCAAATTTGAAAGCAGTACCCTGTAGGATATTCTTGCTGGATTCCAAATGCTGCATCAATAGACGTTCCTCTTGAACAGCTGACTTTGATCTCTGTTGTTGATTTTCTATCAATGCTATGCCCTAATCGGATGTATCCTAATCTTATACAAAAAAGATAGATCTGGTACCAATATTCACTCTGTCTCATCATAAGCTTGGGACTACTTTGATTATCAAAGACCCCATAATCTCTTCAACATCAGTATTATTCACTGTCCTAACGCATGGAGTGGAGCACAGCAAAGGTTACACAAAGTAAACCCTTCATCTCAGAAAAGACCTTGATGCAGATATATCCTCAATTAGCAGTGCTGCAGCAGTATGTATCAACCCTGTTCTTAGGGAGGAGCAGAATATCCACTTGTAGGTGCTCCTAAGACATAGCGGGTAGAAGACGTTAACTCTGTTTCCTACCATATTAGTAAAAGTTACTTACCATACCACTTACCAATGTAAAAAAATAGAGCAGGGCTCTAGACCTGCATAACATTACTCTTCATGTTATCTTACCTAATGATTTGAAAACGTCTGAGCAAGCATATTTTCCATCGAAGTATACTGTGTTGTTCTGCGAGTCGAAGGCACGGCACATTCTGATAAATACTACTTCTAAAGAACCTAAACATAAGAAATATATTGATCTTGTTATTATTTATAAGATACCATACTTCCATTAAACAATAAATATAATCGGTAAACTGTAATACATAATGCACAGCATGCATCAGTACAGAATAGTTTAGAACTACAGATAACTAGAAATGTAGAGTCAGAAGTAACACTGGGCCATTATATGCATTACTATGCTACAGTAAAGCCTTGAAAGCACTAATAAAAGCAATCATTGCTATACTGATGTATTTTGTTAACATAATTTAGACTTTTTAGTGAATAGTCCTCACCCACCTCACATGCAAGGCTATTCCAGGAGTTAATTGCTCACATGTTTCAAAGATGTCCCCAATATGGAACCAAACTGATCTTTCTAGTAATTTCCTATTATGTCTGGTTTAGCATCACCAATAAGTCTCACTTTCTAAAGAACAAGTTACTTACCTTCAGTAACGATGTATCTAGTAGAGACATATATTAGTTGTAGACTCCTTACCTTAGAATTTTCCCCAGGCGTCAGTCTGGATCCAGAAATTTTTCAACAGCAGTACCCCTGCGCACCGGTAGGTGGGTTCGGTCATCGTGGGCGACGGGATGACATTGTGGGAGCTAGATAGACCCTACCCATGCACGCTGATGGCCTTTCTTAACACAACTTTCTATGCCAGAAGCGCAGAGCCATGAAAGAAACTGACTAATGAAGCATCAAAACTAGGGCTCTTTAGGGGAGTCACTATCCCAAGAAATCAGTTTGCAGAGTGGGGAGGATGGGTGGATCGGTAAGGAATCTACAACTAATATATGTCTCTACCAGATACATCATTACCGAAGGTAAGTAATTTGTTCATCTGATAAAGACTATTAGTTGTAGATTCCTTACCTAAGAATATATACCCCAGCAATACCATCACCGGAGGAGGGTCTGCGAACCAAGATCACACTAGGAAGTCCTGGGGATCGAAGGGACAAAGTACCCATCCCACCAGACTTGGCTGCCCAGGTAGTACTGGCTGGTAAAAATGTGCAGGGATGCCCACATCGCTGCCTGACAGATATCAAGGATTGGGACTCTGTGTGCTAACACACTGATTGCTGCTGTTGCTCTAGTGGAGTGAGCACACAACTCCACAGGAGGTTCCTTCTTTGCCAATGCATAGCATATTTTAAGGCAGAGGACAACCCATTGAGAGATGGTGTGTTTTTGCACAGTCCGGCCTTTTTTGGAGCCCACATAGCCAATGAAGAGTTGATCATCCACCCAGAAGTCTTTGGTACGATCAAGATAAAAAGACAATGCACGTTTTGGGTCCTGACAATGGGAGTCTCTCTTCTTCCTTGGAGGGATGTGGGGACAGGTACAAGGTGGGCAGAGTGATGGTTTGCCCCACATGAAAGGGAGTGACCACTTTAGGAAGAAACTAAGCTTTCGTTGAATCACCACTTTATCCAGATGGACAGACAGATAAGGAAGCTTGGAAAATAGAGCCTGACGCTTGCTAACTCTGTGCAGAGGTGTTGGAAATAAGGAAAGCAGTTTTAAGAGTGAGAGAGCAGTTATGAAGAGGCTTGAAGGGAGAACACATAAGAAAGATCAAGATTAACTTCAAATCCCACTAGGGCATTACGAAAGGGAACGAAGAAAACATGTGAGTAAGGCCCTTAAATAACCTATTTACTATGGGTGACTTGAACAAGGAAGGCTGATCTAGAAGTCTCAGAGAGGCAGAGATAGCTGCAAGATAACCTTTAAGGGTGTCCAAAACAGAGCCCTGCTGGGAAAAAGAAAGTATGAGCAAGAGAACCTCTGAAAGAAGGACAGAAAGGGGATCAATGGCCTGTGCTGTACACCATGCCACAAACTTGTTCCATCTACAGGCGTATACCAATTTAGTGGAGGGACGCCTGGCTGCCAAGATGGCATCACAGACTTTGTGTGGAAGGTCGAAAGCTGTCATCTGCTTTTGCTCAATCTCCATATAAGAAGATGGAGGCTGGACAGGTTTGCGTGAAGAACCGTCTTTGCTGCTGCGACAGAAGATCCTCCTGAAAGGGCAGTCTGATCAGAGAATCGATGGCCGTGCTCAGAAGGTCTGAATTCCAGACTCTTCGTGCCCAATCCGGAAGCACAGGAATGACTTGAGCCATGTCATGCTTGATATTCTTGAGCACTATGGGGAGAAGTGTCATAGGCGGAAAGGCGTAGAGAGGGCCGAAGCTACACTTGTGACGAAAAGCGCCGCTGAGCGAGCGACCCCTTGGAAACTCCAACGCACAATACTGCTGACATTGCTCATTTTCTTCGGAGGCGAACAGATCTAACCAAGGCTCTGCACACCGCTGAAAGAGACCTAGCACTACCTCCAGATGGAGACACCATTCGTGATCGACCAGGCACCGATGGCTGAGTTTGTCCGCTCTGGCGTTCAGAGAACCTGCCAGGTGTGGGGCCACCAGGGGTATGCCCTGATGTTCCAGCCATGTCTAGAGGCAGAGAGCCTCCTGGCAAAGGGTTCACAACACCATCTCACCCCACCCTGTTTGTTGCAGTACCACACTGCAGTGGTGTTGTCGGTGAACACCTGCACAACTTTCCCTTTGAGAGCGTAAAGGAATGCCTTCAATGTCAGTCTGATTGACTGGAGCTCCAGAAGGTTGATATGGAGACCAGACTCTGATGGAGACCAGATGCATCTGATCTCCGCCTCTCCCAGATGGCCGCCTGATCCCAGGAGCGACGCATCCGTCACTACCGTTAGATCTGGTTGGTGAAGGGAGAGGAACTGCTTTGGTTCGTTAGCCACCACTGCAGTTGTTGTGCAGTTCCCTTCGAGATCTGGACGTAGTCAGAAAGATTTCCCTGATGCTGCGCTCACTGGAACTTCAGGTCTCACTGCAGAGTCCGCATATGCCACCTGCATGAACCACCAGTAGGAGGCTGTGAGGCCCAGCAACCTCAGTCATTCTCACCGAAATCCGGGATAGAGGCTGAAACAATGGTATTATAGCCTGAATTTCCTGGAGTCGCTGCTTGGGAGGATAGGCCCTAAACAGCACTATGTCCAAAACGGCCCGATAAAAGGGAGCGTCTGTGAGGGAATCAGGTGTGACTTCAGCACGTTGATAGTGAACCCCAGCGAGTGCAGGAGGTATGCCGTAGTCTGAAGTTAGGAGACGACAGCCTGGGCGGAGCTCGCCTTCAACACCCAATCATCGATATAGGGGAAGACTTGTACCCCTGATCTGCGCAGATGAGCTGCGACCACAGCCATCACCCGAGGGGCACTGGTATGGCCACAGGGGAGCACGGTAAACTGACGTGTCCCACCGTGGACCGTAAGTAACGTCTGTGGGCAGGCAGAATGAGAATGCAGAAATAACATCCAATCTCCTGGGTCGAGGGCAGAAAGGACCTGGGCCAAAGTGAGCATCTTGAACTTCTCCTTCCAGAGAAAGAAGTTGAGGTTCAGGAGGTCTAAGACAGGATGCAGGCATTTATCCTTCTTGGGCACCAGAAAGTAGCAGGATTAACAACCATGTCCTACTTCTGGCACAGGAACCCTCTCTATGGCCCCCTTGGCCAAGAGAGACGCAACTTCCTCATGGATAAGCACCAAATGATCCTGTGACATTCGGTCATAGGAGGGTAGCATGATGGGAGGGATAGTCTCGAGGGGAGGCAGAAGCCCCTTTGGACAATCTGCAGAACCCACCTGTGCAACGTGATGGATTGCCAGGAGAGAAGGTGATGGTGAATCCTGCCTCCGACTGGCAGTTGATGGGCCATGAAACATCAGACTAGGAAGGTTTGGAGGCAGTGGCAGGGGGGAAAGGGTGGACTGGTCTGCCCGATGGCTCCCTGATCCAAGAGAACGCCGATTCCCATGCCCGCGGCCATGCAGAGGCTGGACAGCTTGACTGACTCGGTGGCTGGGCTGGACAGGACATAGCTGGGTGCCCCTTCTGTAACCAGGAAAGGGTCAAAAGACAGACTGAGATGGATGGGATGTAGCTGTGATGCCTAAGAATCTGGCCGTAGCGCAAGGTTTCTTGAAGTGCTCAAGCACTGAGTCTGCCTTGTCACCAAACAGGTGAGTGCCATCAAAGGGTATGTCCACCAAAGTAGAATGGACACCCCCCGAAGAGCCAGAAGTCCTCAACTAGGCGTAGCATCTGAGTACTACCTACGAGGCAACCGTTCTGCCTAGTGAGTCAGTGGTGTTCAGTCAACAACATTTGGTGAATTTGGCTGCTTCTCTCTCTTCCTCAGCTGCCTGGAAGAGAATAAATAGCCCGGGCCTTCTCCTGCCAGCGCTCCGTCCATCATCTCCTTGTGTTAGCTTTGTTCACCCTAAATTGGTAGGGTATATGCAGACGTGGGTCCCTTGCTCTCTTCTCTTTGCCACTGAATTCAAGTGTTAGCCCAAAAGCGGTCCCAGGATGCTTGTTTCTGGTCCAGGGAAGACCTGGCTTGACAGCTCCAGCTGGACTCTTCCCCATAAGGAACAGGGTCAAGACTGATTTGCATATGGCTGGGTCTGAACTGGGGTGGTGAAGTGAGCTAAAGAACGATGATGGATTCAATCCAGATCTGTGACTGGGGGTGACCATCTAAAAAGTTTCAGCGCTCAATCCATCAACTCCTTGTGCTTTATTTGTTCATCCTAAGTTGGCAGGGTATGTCCAGATGTGGGCCCCTTCCTTGCTCGCTTTTCCACTGGAATCAAGCTAGCCTGGCTGATATGGGATGTTACCTTGAAACCGGTCCCAGGATGCTTGTTTCTGGTCCAGTGAAGACCTGGCTTGGCAGTTTGGGCTGGACTGTTCCCATAAGGAAGAGGGTCAAGACTGATTTGCATATGGATGGGTCTGAACTGGGGTGGGTAAGTGAGCTAAAGAACGATGGAGGATTCAGCCCAGATCGGTGACAGTGGATGAGTGTCTGAAATGTTTCAGCGCTCTGTCCATCATCTCCTTGTGTTTGCTCCAATATACTAATATGAACCATGTGGTTAACTGTGTCAAATACAGTTAACCCAAGAAGTAAAATAATGAATGATGAGAACTAATTATGACAAGCAATAGTAATGAAATTAGGGATGTGAGAGACTGGGCTTCACTAGAGTGGAGAGCACAAAAACCAAGATTGATTGATCTCGTTATTAATTATAAGATACTATACTTCCATTGAACAATAAAAAAAATAATAGGTAAACGGTAATAGCATGCATCAGTACCGAATAGTTTAGAAATACAGAAAACTAGAACTCTATAGTCAGAAGTAACACTGGGCTATTATATCCAGAACTATGCTACAGTAAAGCATTCAAATCAATAGTGAGGCAATCATTGTGATACTGATGTACTTTGTTAACATAACAATTTAGACTTTTTTTAGGGCAAAGAGCAGCTTAGACGCACAAGCTTATTTGGAAGTAGAGGAGAAATAGCTGATGTATTTTTGTTGTGTAAGTGGAAGTACACCAGCCGACTCGAAGCATTGTAGGTTAATGCTAAAGCGGAGGGAGGAATTGAATAATGTGGAGGGAGAGGTTAGGGCACAGCAGGAAACAGAAGGCATTAGAGGGGCAATGAAAGGTTCGGCAGCATCTAGGATGAGAATACTTTCACCTGACTATGTGATAGATAACTTAGTAAAGTTAAACAGCTAGGCTGATGAAGTAGGAGATGAGACATAGGGCGCAGGATGCACTGTCAGGAGAGTGGTGGGGTGGTTCTGTTGTTGCTCTTTGTGTAATAATGTAGTAAAGTCTATGACTGAGAAGATGTTGTTGCAATGGTGGTTTGTGGATGGGGGTGGGTTGGTTGTGGGGGTTAACTATTTTGGTGCAGCAAAAGAGACCTATTAAGGTTTAGGAAATCCCTGACTTGGCGGTCAAAGAGAACAGTGTGGACATTGAGTGATCATTTATACTTGAACATTTAAAAGTGTGTGTGATTTCTTCCATTTGTGCAAGTATAATCATATTTAAGTTATGTGAGTGCTGCTAGAAGATTATAACCTGGGATGTGGCTAGTTAGCAGCTGGGATTCAGATGACGATATGAGAGTGAACATTGGAAATATGGTTGCTTTGAACAAATTGAAAGTTGCTAGGAATGAAAGGAATTCATCTGCTAAAGGAATGCAGGAATACTATAGATGAGCTTGTCTCTTAGGGATGGAATGATAGATATGGATAGAAGGTGGTACGGAAGGTAGGTTGATTATTAAATAATGAGGGTCTGATCGTGGAAGATGATTAATGGTCAGCTCAAAGTGACAATTTTTTTGAAAAGAGAATAATATAAAGAGAGGTTCAACGTAAACAAGTAGGCGTCTTCATAAACTGGTTGAGAGAAGAGAGTGTTTCTAGAACTGGTTTGAATTCATGCCTCTGAGGGTGATGGCTGGGAATGGTCATTGGAGTCCTAAGATATTGTCGATGTCATCAAATAGACTAAATAGGAGGGGGAAGGGAAAAATAGTAGAGTCAGATGTCGCTATATTCATTTTGACTGGTGTATGACCATGATTTTAGGTATTCTATAGAGAACAAGTGAGAAGGGGCTTGCTTGGTTTGGGGGGCAGTTGTTGTGTCTGAGTCCTTTTGAATGCTCCATGTTTCAGAAATGGAGGGTGCAAGTCAAAGTTATCTATAATGAGGACAGTTTTTTTGCAAAGTGACTTATTACATAAACAATGAGAGAGCGTTTGGGTATTGAGAGCCTGGTCCCATACTTCCGCAATTTACAGAGCCATGGGCTGTGGTGGTGGGCGGTAATTTACTAGGGCAGCAATAGTGTTAGTGGATAGAAATTAGAGGTTGGTGCATTAAATAAATAGCCACAATACAGTCATAGCGGGACAGACTCGTATGTCTACTGTAGTGAGGTGCATTGATTATGGCAAAGTGATTCTGATGGCTGTATCCTGTGGCGATTAATGTTATAGCGATTGTGAAAGACATTCTCACATGCTTATTCTGTGGAACATTACTGGTGCCCATCTGTGGTAATATTCTTACTTGGCAGAAAAAGAACGACTGCTGTTCATAGCCTACTTGCTATGTGCATGGACTCTGACATTTTAATCCATTTTCTTTTGCCAAATTCTTTGTGGGTTGTAGGTAAAACGTGTGCTGTTTTGAATAGTGAGCTTGTTTGGACCTTAAGTCTTTACTGAACTACAATATTTATACAGTCGGCTAAAATCGGGATTTAGATGCTGTGGGCAGTGGCGGCTCGCCGAGCGAGTGCTGCGGGGCGGTGAGGCAGGGGAGGGGCAGGGTGGGGGGTAGTGGACTCCGAAATACGAAGCCAACTCGATGATGCAGCGAGCGCAATGTAAATAGTTTTATTTATTTAATGACTTACCTTACTCCTGCCCGTCATATGTTCGAGTCCACTACCCCCCTCACCCTTCCCGCCCACCACCCTGCAGCAGTCCCTTAGTGAGCCGCCACTGGCTGTGGGACTGTAGCAAAATCATATTAAACCTTTGTCACTTGAACGATTGTATTTGTGAAGTGACTCTTTCACAGAAGCACACCTCCACTCCTCCTCCATCCTGTGCAATGTTAAATTTGGGCCATCCAAAATGGATATCCTCGGCCCCATTACTTAGACTCACACAGCACACAGAATTCTACACCCATACATTTGCAATACACTCACTGCACATGCAGACACAAAATGTCAGTGTAAGAATCAGGGTTCCACATAACAGTGGAACTGTACATGAAAGGAGCCAGTAGGGTGCCTCTCCTTGACACAGAAAAAGATTTGGTCACACTACTGATTCCCAAAATATAATAACACCACTGAGTATCACTGCTATATGTGAGACACCCAAGGCATGGACAGTAGTCCAGTGATCACTATGAGGGCATGTGCTGTGCGTTGCTCCAAATCACAGAGCAGTTTCTGGAATTTGCATTACCATGGATAGACCAAAATCTCTGCGCATACGCTAAATTATATGATGCCAGGGACAAAATAAACATTAGGAAATGTGTTTCACATGCAGTCAAGCATTTGGATTAGTAATCCACCCCAGTTTACCATGTAGGGGCCACCTGGTAAACTGTCCTAACAGTCACCATTTCAAGCATGTGTCAATTTACCGATGCTAGATTCCATCCAGTTTTCGTAGTGCCAAAATAAAGGTTTGCTATGAATATTCTTGGATGGTTATTCAGCATGGTGTTGTAGAATGATATTTCCACAGAGGTTTGGAAACAAGTGATTTTCATCTGCTGGTTCCTTCAGCCAAGAAGGATATCTGCCATTACTAGTGCCAGGCCAGTTTTTCTTACCCCTAGTCTGGTGTTTTAGCAGGATCTCAAAATTAATAGTTTTAAAGCAGCTGATAAGCCCTTTTTTCTGTGAAAAACAGGGGATTGATTACATCCAAGAGGGCATTATCGATGGTATATCGCTACTCAGAACACTGGCATGTTACTAGGAAATGTCCTGCATAACCTGGGGAGCGGTAGACCAATGCACCTGAGAGTAGTGCATGTTTACGGAAGGAGCGAGTCTTAACCAGGGTGGCCATTAATCCGTACAGGTTCGATGTCTGTATTGTCATACTTTTGGTCTTTCTGTTAATGGGGGATAGGCTACATATACAGTGGACACAGCAAATAGGCCTACACAATCTAGGAGGAAAGGGGAACAAGCTTTAGGACCTCCCCATGCCTTTTAATGTGGACGTCGTATAGAAAATTCTGGGTTGTACATTGATGGCCAAACCAGCATGGTGGCTGGTGCTGGCTGCAGCTGGCTGCGGACGGGCTTGCCTTAGGCACTCATTTGGCGCACCCACTGGGCGCGTCCACCGTGTGTCTGCACTGCGCCCATGCAAATATAGGAGGTGAAGACTGCTCTTCTTTGTTAAATTGTACACACGAGCGCAGCAGCCCCAAAACAGTGCCACACTGTGCTCAGAATCTCCCCTCTTCTATCTACTGTTTCACTACCTGTGTACAATTCACCCCCCCTTATTAAAAATCAAACTTCTGCACAGATTAAAAGGTAGTATTATATTGCTATTAAAGTGCTGCGTGCAATGTAACTGTGCGCTCGGACCACTACAGATATAAACTCAAATTCAGTGCAAACAGATTCAAGGTATAGTTTTTCGAATCAGATTCAGTGCAAATACAATGAATTGCACACTAAAAATACCTAGTTATGGTTATTTTTCTTGATGCAGCATTTTTTTTTCATCTTTTAGTCTGGACTCAAAACTCAAGCCAGACCTATTGGCTTTGCCAATTCTTACTTTTACTGTTTATTTCTTGTCTGCATTATTTGCCTAGTTCAATTTTGCTGCCCAATACTTACCCCACCGCCACCTCTCTACCATGGCTTGTTTATGACGTTCTGGATAAAGGCATGGGAGTTCTTAAGTAACAGCTGGCACGATTGCAAAGAATTTGGAGACAGTTTGGTAAGTACTAAATATTGGGATGCCGTACTTCTATCAGCTCTCACTATAAGTACCAGACTGTTGAGATGGTGGATGCATGGGCTGAGAGGTTTGTACAAATCATAATAGGAATGTTATGTTATGTTAATTTATTCAGCGCACAGCTACTCGGAAGGGTCCCGGCGCTATAGACCACTGGGGAACCCGTCCTGGCTCTCCCTGTGAGATGGTCCCTTTCTGGGTATCTCCAAGGTGAAACCAGGCATCCCCGGTGTCTGTGGGGGGCCGTTGTAGAGATGAGGCAAGCTTAATGCCCAGAGTTGCCGAGTGTGTTCCTTGTTAGAGTAGGTACCGAGGCGAGAATTATCGAGTCCGTTTTTGACCCTGGTCCACGACCCTGCCGGTTGGGAATTGAACCCTGGTCTCTGGCCGATTCTCTGCTTACGGGTCTGCCGCCTCTAACCAGTGAGCCACACCTCTCCACTATGAATGTCACTGGTTTGGTTAAAGAAAATCTAGTTTAATATTTTTATGTGCTCTTAATGTTAAAGTTTTAATGAAGCTGGATTATTAGGAATACAGGGGTCAGTGAAAAGGTGGCCGCCCGAATCGAAGACCCGCATCAGCCACTTAGTCATCTATATGTCTTTTGGCATACCATCTGCAATGAAGGAGAACCAACCTGCAGCTCGTCACTTCTCAGCTGCATGGAAGCTCAGGAGGAACAACATGATCATGTCCTGCAGCTGCCCTGCATGCACAAATCCAACTCGTAAAATGTATAACAGCTTCGTTTGAGAAATAAAAGCTTTACAAATGTTGATTCACTTATAAAATGAATAAAATCAATTCAAAGAATGGCCTGGAAATGGACAGAATCCAAGCAATTTACTATATTCTTTTAGCACAGTCACTCCCTAGATAAAGTGCAATACCCAACACTTAGAGTCCAGATCTCATACCAGCTTTCAGAAGCACGATCTGATCATTCTGGCAAAGCTCCATGAAGCCGTCAATGCGCTTGGCGAACTCCACCACATACTGAATGGCCTCCGTTATTTTCACCGCACACAACTGCCACATCACCTCCCGGTGCTGTAATAAAGAGGAAAAGTTTGAAAATTAAAACAGCCCCTTGTTTAGTATTCTTATGATGCATGGGGAGGGGGGATTTGAACTCATTTTGACTGATTTCTGGATTCTTTTAGCTGCAAGGCTCCCTGAAGGGCGCAAACTCTTCCCTTTGACAGCAGATCTCTCGGTGTTGCATTGTTGAATTGAAAAGTACATCTGTATTTAATTAGCATATAAATTAATGAATTACTAAAGGGATACTGCGTCAAAACAAAAAAAGTAACATATCTTATGGAACAGCTCAATGGGGATAAGTTGAGCCTTCTGTATTAATTAGGAAGAAAAAAACAATGACGATAATCTATGGTTGTGGGTTTACTACCTGAAAGAGGGAATAAAAAGGCAGCAAACATTCACCTACAACTGTACCTTGCTTTGATAGTTTTCTATTTCTTCCTGTAAAAACGTCTGCCATGTTATTTGTTGCAGCTCTTCTCTCAAGTACTGACACGTTTCCATGTGTGACTTAGAAATATTCTGAGCAAGATGTTCTGCAAAGAGAAAGAAAACACTGAAGCAGGAGCAAAGGAACTGAGGTGTCCAAGCAACCTGAAAAGGCAGATTTCTCGCAGATAGCCTGTTTGGTGGGCAGCTTCTTTACCACGCTTGCCGCCTTCGACTTTACTCCCCTGATTTACCTGTGCTCCCTGCTAGGCCTTTTGGCCTTTCTGCAATGGCAGAGCAGTGGGTCAGCCACATTGTTGAATAGGTGAAAGAGGTGCTAATAAAGCATTTAACTTTCACTATTATATTTAGTGTAGTTGGATCAAGTTGAGGGTGTGGGGGTGGAGGGCATATTGTTTCTAAATGCCCTTCTTCAGCACTGATTCAGTGTCTGTATTCCATGCTGCTCCCTGAATCCCCTCCACTTCATTCTATCTTTTTGGATAAGTCGCCTTTCTTTGAGGAGAATTTAGCTTGTGGGTTAAATGAGAGAAAGAAACACCACAGAAGGTCCTGTGAGCACGACACCAATAATCCCACTCCATCCCTCCTTTTCATAAGACATCACAAACCCAGACCAGGAAGCAATGTGCACTGCTGAAGCACTGCTCGTCTGAAACTCGCACAGCCAGTAAGTGGAAGGCAGGGGAGGAAGTGCTTTCAAATGAGAAAGTTAAATTGCAGCAGATCAATGCACCATCCGATACGAAAACGCCATAAACCATCACTCCAAAACAATACAGCACAATGCCTAGAAATGAAGCTCAAGAGCAAACAGCAACCTTATGAATCAAATCTGCTTTGCAGACCCTCATCCCATCCATGAAGAACGTGTGTGACAGGAAATTGACAGCATACTGACAAGAATATACTGTAAACCAGTGTGGTTACAAATCTCTCACTACAATTTTTGCATGCAGGCCCCCCTTTCACCTGCCCCCCACTTAGTACTGCATCATTTCACATCCTGCCTTCCTCATTTTTTACTGATCTTTGATACACAGAGCTCCGCCCAATTACACTGCCTTCACAGCTTCTACTCAACTATTATTGCAACCACCACCGACAAGCATCAAACCAATAATTTATCACTGCTTACCTATTGCATTATTATTTTCCTCATCACAACAGAAAGACACGCTGGGTTGTCAAGCCCAGCACATCTGCCCCCATGGGGCTGGTGAGCCTAGCCCTAGCTTTTTCCTCACAACCCGTGCAATTTTTTTAAGATACTAAGGCCTCCTGGGGTGCCAAACCCAGCAGGCATGGCCCACCATGGAGCTGTAGAGCAAACCATCACCGAGCTCCCACCTTCATCACAATGGATAGGCCTGCCCAGGCACTGTGCCCAACAGGTAAAAAAGACAGTGCCTGCCTGGTACCAACATGAACGGGTATGGAATTGACTATGACCCTCCCCTCCCCACCCGTAAGTCTACCTCACAGGGCTGCCTTCTCTAGGAGGAGGAGCGAGGTTGCCCACCTCTTCTCCGGCTCACTGTACCCTCTCTTCCTCCAGCTGCATCAAGCAATCTCGCAGCCTACCCTTAATGGCCCCAGTCACAGAGTGCATGTGAGTTGCCCATGTTGGAGTGGTCAGAGCTCTGGTGTTTAAACTGAAATGCCAATTGACATTTCGGAAGCTAATTATTGGAAATGTTTGATTTCAACTAAACACTGGAAGGCATTGTCTTGGATCATGACAGACCACAGCAGATGGGCAATTGTTGGGCATTTAACGTTTGAGCTGAGCAGTCAGTCTTGCAGTACTCTTGTCATATGATAGACAACTCACACATATTGAGTCAAGCAGTCTGTGTGTTAAGTGACTGGTCAAGGTGTACGTCTCAATTTAGAGCACCTAGTTCGATAAGTGGCACGTCTAGGTTCGATAAGCTGCCAGACAGTAATTGAGGCCAAAGGGTTCTTAAGATAATGAACTATGTTATACTTTTTGTAGAGAATGATGTGTAAATATTCAAGTTATGAAAATAATATATGAACCTCAAATTGAGAGCTACTGTGCAGCAACTGCAATTCTAGTAACTCTATTAAAAAGGTAGCCACTGTCCTAATAGGCACACAAATATGTCTAATAAATCACCTCTTACACTGCTTCTTGACCCATAATGCATACACCAGTCTGTACCAGAAGAAAGAGCCTGGAGTCCACGTCTAAGGCATGTGCCCGGCTTAGTGCATTTCAGTGCAGCCCCTTGACATCCCGCACTACCAACAGTTGCATCTCCATAGGATGGGAACCATCAACGCTCTGGTACCGGATCCCTTCAGAAAGCAGAGCACCTGACAGTATTACCTCAAGGATACTACTGCCAAAGCCTGTCCAACCTTCGAAGATAGATGACGGCACAACCATGGAATTACGTGCCCAACTCGATGCAATATCGCGTTTAGCGTTCTGCTGGAGTCAAAGTTTGTTCAAAGAGTATGGGCCATAACAGGGCTGGGGATTTCAAGTAGAATTTATTGTTTGGGATTGGAAATTTAGAATGGGTTTTCCCATTTCTCTCTTTACACGTATTTACACGTCAATGGAAAAACAATACAGTGCTTTGTTTTTTAACTGCAGTTTTCTTAAATAAAGGAAGTAATTGCATTTGATGTAAAGGGCACCTTTATTATAACCAACCGTTTTAATGGAGTCCTATGTGTGGTGTGGAAGACAAACACCTCGAAAGAAAGATAAGGGAAAAATTAATGTTAGTTAAACCTAAGATCATAATTATGATCAGAGTAATGAGTAAATTAGGAAAATAAGGATTTTTTCTATATAACCAGGAATCCCTCTGGGAGAAGTAGGGAGACTCTAGCTGAATTAGCTTATTGATCAAGGAAGCAAGTGTCCTTGCCGTTCTTAAATTAGTTTACTATGTTGTTTAGATTTTCACATTGAATTAGAAAAGCAAGTACAAAATATGGAACTTGTAAAAAGGCAAGTGCACACCTGAGCATACCTACAGAATAAACACTGTTGCATCCCTTTTCGCCTCGCGGAAAGACAATGCAGCCTTGATTTATAAAATCTGTGTGTTGCCACTAATTTTCCCTGCTGCCAACCCGAATTAAGTTGGACATGTGTTATTGTGTATTTACCTAGTTCTGCCATAGATACCGTTGGCGAGGTCTCTCCGTTTGTAAAAGAGCAGTATGGGAAGAAGCCTGACGCTGGCGAGTAGTCGCAAATGGGTTCTGGTTTGATGCCATTGATATCCAGTCCCGACTGGTCGGGGGATGGCTGTATGTCCAAGTAGAAGCTGCTCACAGCAGAGTCTGTCTTGCCCCCATCAGGCGTGTGCCCCTCGATATAATTACTGAGGTCGTCGTGGAGCTCTGTCAGACCACTGGGGGAGATGTATGTTGGGGTGAGCGGCTCTGCTTCTCCGGGCTGCTGTTGGTGATCTCGCTGTTGCTGTTGCATTCTGTGCTTCTGTACCTCAGCATACAAACTATCCCTCTGCTTCTTTGACATACGGCCAAACTTAACCGCTGAAAAGAGAAAGAAGTTTAGAGATTAAACAGAGTTTGTTACCAAAACACATGTGTTTGAACAGGCTACATGCATGATCAGGCTAGGAAGGCTTATGTTCCTGGTGTCGCATGTGGAACCAGTATAGGGCAGGCATCAGAATGTGCGCCTCAATCGAGGTTCAGAGCGTATGTCAGGACCAGCGGACTCCCATCCTTAGACCTCTATGGAGACGTGCAGCACAGGCACCTATTCTTATACTCACTTCACGCAGGTTTCCTAATTGTATGTTGAACTAACAGCTTGTTCTCTTACAAGTCGGCGTGAGTTTAGATCCCATGTGACTAGGCTAACCGATGCAAGGTGTGAAGCACTGTACCCTGGGTGAGAGAGGAGAACAGCCTGGAAAGGAAGAAAACACTCCATAATAGTTCAGCCCATAAGATCTGAAAACCCAACATAGGGTCATGGAGGCGCTACCCTGCATCAGAAGAACTCATGATGAAATGCTTGAATTCTGAATGAATTTAGAGTCACACATATACAAGCTCCCCAGCTCAGTCTATCTAACACATACATATTTACAGCTATCTCTGAGGATTAACAATTTGAATTTCCCAAACACAATAATATATGACCCAGAACGTGCCAATTTTTGTAGTATGTTTAACGGCTTACAAAATGTGTGCGCTTGGAGGTTCTGAAACCAATGTAACCAACATTAAATACCCTAGGAGAGCGGGCACAAATACTAAAAGTGTCAACTGACTTGGCTTAGGCTAGATCTCATGTGCACCTCTAAAACCCTTAACTCCGTTGATTGTTGAAAATCGTCTTTAGAAGACACTGAGCCCCTACTCACCCTTGGGTGGCATGCTCCTTCATCTGGCATACTCCTAACTTGTGGCCATGGGTGTGGACAAGAACAGGCTCAACCTTACGAATAAAGGAGTTCTTGCGGAGAGGACACACTCAAAAGGGTACATTTGGAGTATGAGGGACATAGAACAGCTGCAAAAAACGACCTAATGGCTGGCAAATGTGTTTATAAATAGATGCCAACTGGTAGGATTAAAAAATATAAACTGGTGGATAATTCAAACTGTGGACAAGGTTGACATGTTTTAACCGTGGTTCGGTGCTCAGACAGGGACTGGGAGACTGTGGCATTTCTCCACCCAGCTGTACAATACAGCTGGGAGGAGACATGCTACGTGCGCATGGCGGTTTGGCCGGCCTAAAATGGCAGGCCAAACCGTCATGCGCACTTAGTAGTGCTCACAACTCCTCGTGAAGCTCAGGAGTATGGCCCCGCCCTGTGATGCGGATACACAGCAGAGGTAACGGTGAAAAAGAAAATAATAATATCATTATTTTATTATAATTTTCTTTTTCACTGTTGCCTCTACTAGGTAGCAGCAGTGGGGCGACGTTCCTCTGCGAATGCCCTATACAACACAGGACCAGTACCTGAAGAGCTACATACACTTTCACCAACCCACGAGACACCTACGCTCTGCCTCACTCTCACACAATCCCTGCATCAGCAAAAGCAAAGCTGGAGGTTGCTCATTCTCCTACATTTCACCCTAGACATGGAACGACCTCCCTCAACACATCAGAGACTCCTCATCACCTGGCTCTTCATATACGCATGTTGGGACCACACACTCACACACCTTGCCCAAGCGCCTGGATACCCTCTCAGGTGATTAACGTGCTATACAAATCAACATAACATCCACTGCCAAAAACACATGAAGCTGAAAGAGGGGAATATGACCTTTATTTGACAACTAATAGGACCCTGGGGCCAATGGTGGCCTTCATACAGTTCTGAAAGCAGAGAGAGAAACTCCCTCCCGCCTGAGTAAACTATGATTTTCTATCTGTTGGGGGCAGGGGCAACAGAGGGAAGTCAGAATTGTATTTTTGTGTATTGGGTCAAGGAAAATGCAAAGAAAACATTGCTTGAATATCCCTATCAGGTCAAGAACTGATGATCTATGAAGTTTCATGCTCAGAAATATAGCACGCACATGTCTTACTTCTTGTAGGAAGTCTGTAGTTCCTTCAAGCTCAGAAAGGCAAAGGCATCATTCACAAAGGAATTCAAAATCAGGATTTGGTCCGCCGTTTCTCTCCCGTCGCTGCTCATTATGGGGAATGGCGGTGTCATCCCAAAGGGAGTTCTGGTAAATTTATGGTAAACAGCATAAAATGAACATGTAACCTCAACCGAGCCAAAGGGTAAGTAGATGTAGGAACCAATGATGTATCTGCAAAAGCAGAGTGAAAAAAAGCTGGGCATTATGGAAAGCCCCTCATTAAATAGCTCACTTATGATCATGGTTTTCACGAAGGCCATCAAAAGGACCACCAGGTAATAAAAGTAAACCAGATCTTGCACAGGAAAATGACTTGGAAATTCAAAAAGGCATACCAAGAAGACAAGCTACGGGCTTGATAACATGATAAGGGCACAGACCGCTATTGTTCAGAAAATGGATGACCCTCTCAGGTGGACAGTGGGGGAAATTCTGTACTTGCAGCAGGGTAGAGCTCTTGCACTCAAACACCAGAGAAACGGACCGTCATCCCTTTTGGCTTCAAAAGGTCAAGCAGACCCATAGAGAACTTTTCTGAGATATGTGTTGCTTTCAGAGGACGGCTCATTCAATAAGAAGTTGAAAAAATGGACTCCTCAGTATGGAAGCTATGCAACAGAAGTGACTGCACCAGAAACCCTGTTATGTACAGTTAAGTCATTGAGACATTTGCAACTTTAGCGCTGCTATAACAGCAGGCTTAGACACAAGTAAGGGTCAGCGGTAGAGCAGCCTGCAGGAGGCTTGATAGAAAGGGAATCTTTGCCTGCTGATGTTTGTCCTGGTGAACGGAATTCTGTCATTTGGTTGTTCCAGTCTTGATGGAAATCAGTGGCTTAGATGTGACCATGTTTGCTTTAGAGTTTGTCCTCGTCCATATCCTTTCAGTTAATTATAGTAGTAAGCACAGGGAGTGAAGCGTTGGGGGGAGCATAACATTTTTGATCGGTTGTAAAGTATTGAGCTTGAAGCAGATCCTCCGCATTGCCAGTGCCACCTCTGATATATGAAATATTAATGATGCCGTAATTAGGATCCACACTCATTCTTTTCTTGCTGGGAGGTGGCTCCATGGTGGACCATTTGGGCTGCTCTAGCATTCCAGGACCTGCTGCATCTAGTACTCAGATTTATGTAGGCAATGGGCTGGATTATCTACAGCTTTTATGTTGCTATTTTAGGTCATCCTAAAGGTGTCCATACTCTGAAACCGGTCCCAGGATGCTTATTTTTGGTCCAGGGAAGACCTGGCTTGGCAGTTCGGGCTGGACTGTTCCCATAAGGAACAGGTCAAGACTGATTTGCATATGGCTGGTTCTGAACTGGGGTGGCGAAGTGACCTAAAGAACGATGATGGATTCAACCCAGATCTGTGACTGGGGTGAGTGTCTGAAAAGTTTCAGCACTCCGGCCATTATCTCCTTGTGTTTGCTTTGTCAGCCCTAAGTTGGTTGGGTACGCCCAGACTTGGGTCCCTTGCTCACTTTGACACTGGAATCAAGCTAGCCTGGCTGATGAGGGGTTTTACCCCGAAACCGGTCCCACGATGCTTGTTTCTGATCCAGGGAAGACCTGGCTTGGCAGTCCAGGCTGGACTGTTCCCATAAGGAAGACGATGAAGACTGATTTGCATAAGGCTGGGTCTGAACTGGGATGGAGAAGTGAACTAAAGAACGATAATGGATTCAACCCAGATCTGTGACTGGGGGTGAGTGTCTGAAAAGTTTCAGCACTCCGTCCATTATCTCCTTGCATTTGATTTGTTTGCCTTAAGTTGGCAGTGTATGCCCAAACATGGGTCCGTTGTTCACTTTGCCACTGGAATCAAGCTAGCCTGGATGATGAGGAGTGTTACCCCGAAACTGGTCCAAGGATGCTTGTTTTCAGCCCAGAGAAGACCTGGCTCGGCATTTTGGGGTGGACTGTTCCCATAAGGAACAGGGTCAAAACTGATTTGCATATGGCTGGGTCTCAACTGGGGTGGCAAAGTGAGACAAAGAACGATGGTGGATTCAACCCAGATCTGTGACTGGGGGTAAGTGTCTGAAAAGTTTCAGCGCTCCGTCCATTATTTCCTTGTGTTTGCTTTGTTTGCCCTAAGTTGGCAGGGTATGCCCAGACGTGGGTCCGTTGTTCACTTTGCCACTGGAATCAAGCTAGCCTGGCTGATGAGGAGTGTTACCCCGAAACTGGTCCAAGGATGCTTGTTTTCAGCCCAGAGAAGACCTGGCTCGGCATTTTGGGGTGGACTGTTCCCATAAGGAACAGGGTCAAGACTGATTTGCATATGGCTGGGTCTCAACTGGGGTGGCAAAGTGAGACAAAGACCGATGGTGGATTCAACCCAGATCTGTGACTGGGGGTAAGTGTCTGAAAAGTTTCAGCGCTCCGTCCATTATTTCCTTGTGTTTGCTTTGTTTGCCCTAAGTTGGCAGGGTATGCCCAGACGTGGGTCCTTTGCTCATTTTGACACTGGAATCAAGCTAGCCTTGCTGATGAGGGGTGTTACCACGAAACCGGTCCCAGGATGCATGTTTCTGGTCCAGGGAAGACCTACCTTGGCAGTTCGGGCTGGACTGTTCCCATAAGGAACAGGGTCAAGAGGGATTTGCATATGGCTGGGTCTGAACTGGGGTGGCAAAATGAGCTAAAGAACGATGATGGATTCAACCCAGATCTGTGACTGGGGGTGAGTGTCTGAAAAGTTTCGGCGCTCCGTCCATTATCTTCTTGCGTTTGCTTTTGTCACCTGAACAGAGCAGACAGCATATCAGCAAAGACACTTCCTGACGTGACCATATCAATAACACCCTAGTGAACTGCGTGGTCCAAGGTCCCCCATGGTGCACACTGCACCCAATAGAAGAACCGCAAACACAAGATTCCTGCAACGGCGTCTGTAGGTTGAAAAGAGCAGTACAGATACAGAGTACAAGGCTGAATTCTGGGGAGAAAAGAAATATACTTTTTTACTTTATTCTTTTGCCGCTGTAATAAATCTAAACACTGCACTTCATGCCATCCTCTGATGCCACTTCCCCATACCAAGGTTAAAACCAATTCACAAAATGGATGCCAGCCAAGTAACTGAAATGCCTACAAAAAAGTTACAAATCAAACTATGAAAGAGTTTTATCTTGTCAGTTCTGTCTCTTGGGTTACCCGAGCCGGGAAGGTTAGTGGCCGGTTCTGCAACCACAGTACCAGGTAAACATACAGCTCTTGACCCTATCCCATTTACTCCTGTAATGAGAAAAGTGCGATTAATGTATTGGACGAATCACAACATGCTTCCATTGGCCTGATGCCGTTTTTGGTTGCTGAACTAACTTGGCGAAGTAAGGTGGCCAGCACCAGCAGAGCAGGTTCGGAAACATGTGCAGACAGAGCTAACACTTACCTGCAGAGCCACGCCACGCCATTGCCGCCATTGCCGCCACCGCCAAGAGTCCAAGGGCCAACAGCATCTTCCGCGTCGCCGCCCCGGGACTGCAATTCCCGGCAGCCTCAGCGGCGGCGCGACGAGGTGACGCGGAGCAAGCGCCAGGAGGCGCAATAAATTGCAGAGGGACCCGCTTCGCGGGACGCGTGCGGGACGCGCCGGGCTAAGCCCGGGCAAAGGGCGGGCCGTCTGTGGCCGTCCGTGGTCGATCGAGGACGGGACGGGCCAGACCACTGTCATCCGTGCCATTGAGCCACCTTTTCGGGACTGCCATACAACAGGTACTGTTATTGAGGAACACATCTATTTACCGGGGCTACCACTTCCAGACTTATCTGTAGATAGCCGCCGCATATGGAGACAATGTCCAAAGCAAGGAATTCCACAATGACTAACACTATGGACAATTATTTGGTCCAAATTGTCAGTAAAATTAACAATGATAGGAGGACCTCATTGGGGCTATCATGTTCTCCTAGTTCTCCCCCACTGATTCCCTTGTCCGGTGTACAGTTGGTTTCTCCCTTACAGGCAACAAGTAGTATGTCCCTAGATCTATTGAGCGTAGATAGTGACATACCCGATTCCTGCCCGCTTTTAGCTCCTAAGTCGCCATTAGAAACTGTATTAGATATAGATGAGTCGGCTACAGAAGCTGACCCGCAGTCGCCCGCTCTTCCCCTGAGAAGTAGGCTAGTTAGAGCATGCAGAAAGTCCCAGTTTAAAAATAATGGGTCTCGCACAGGGAGGAAAAGGGTCACTATTGTGAATAAAAATATTAGCAAAGATGATGTATCAGGGTCAGTCTCCAACACAAATCAAGACACCGAGCTCTCTGAAAAGATCAGAGACATGATAGATACTAAAATAGGAGATATTATAACCCCATTGGTAGCCAAAATCGACCATCTTACGGCAGAGATAGTTAGGCTAAATGCCATAATAAATAGACCTGTGGATGAAGTCGCTAGAACCATACCTATATCCCCAAATGTACGTATCTTAAATGGGGTGCCTCCGAACGGAGGGCAAAGGAAAATAGGAAATGTACAAGCGAACATCCCAATTGAGCCACCTGGAACTAATAATAATCTCCCAAAGGCAAGTACAGACACACCCAAGGTACTAACAGCAAACAACCAATTTCAATGTATTTCCCAGGCAGAACCTCTTACATTGGTTCTTGCCAATATTCCTGCTTTGACTACTGACAAATCGGAAACTACATCTTCCTTGATCAGTAAATCTCTGTATTGGCTGGTGAATAACATGAAGATGTCTCCTTGGGGTAAGCAGAAACTAGCCAGGGAAATTATTATGGCAAGAAGGGTCCAATGGCTAGGGCATCACCCGAAAAAATTTAAAGGGGATTGTGTGGTATTAAATTTTTCCAATCCTGATGTCCTCCCAGATATCTTGGCCAACATAAATCCCCCGCAACAAAGACAAGGTGTTATTATCCCGTTAACCCTCAAATATTTTTATTATATGAGAAATCGAGGAGTACCGAGACCAGGGTGGATACCGTCTCCAAGTAAAGAGGGCAGGAGCGTCTCCACCAGCAATTGGAACATCAGCCTGGAGAATAGGTTTGAGGTGTTGTCGGGCTTAAACGATTGCGATTGACTCAAAGATAGATCTAATATGGCGAACACGGATATGGGGCTGGCCGCAATTGTGGCAGACCCCATTCCTTCTGCTAGTATTGGAGCTACTGAGACAATGGGGAACTATCAAAGAATTTGCACTGCTGTTATGGACCCATTGGGGTCTAAGTCCTCAAATAATTTCGGTGGGATGTGTTTAGCATCCAACCCTTTGGGAAGTGCTCTACCAGCTAAACTAAGTGCTACTATTGATTGTCCGGGCAAGATATCAGGTGAGGTACAGGATCCACAGACTAATAATTTACCTGATTCCCTAGTATTTGATTCATTGGTAAATGTTGCATCAGATATCTTAAGTCCCGCTAGTGATTGCCAGGTTAGGGAAACTAGTGAGACCATGGGATCATTGACTAAACACCTCTTTTATCCTCTCGTATCTGATTCAGGACTGGCTATTCTATCCTGGAATATTGCAGGTATAAATAACAAGTTGCATTCCGGTGTATGGAGTAGTTTTGTGGATCAATTTGATGTCATTTTATTTCAAGAATCTTGGTCTGTGGCCCCAGTCTTTCGCCCTGGATTCCTTAACTTCTGTATACCTGCAACTAAAAAAGCTAAAGGCCGACCACTTGGTGGCTTGATAATATGGGTACGACAGTCACTATGTTGCAAAATCACTCAACCTAATCTCCCATCGCCAGATATTATGTCTCTAATCTTAAACTGGCCTAACAATAAGAGTATGGCTATCTTTAATATCTATGCTCGAGGGATGGTTGGGGGTACTTCGCCAGAGGTGATAAATGTCTTGGACCACCAGCTTGCAGTGCTCCCCCATGAAATGATAAAAATTGTTGGAGGTGATTTTAATACAACTTTTGAGCCTCTTGGTCCGGAGGACCGATTCCTTGCTATTGAAGAGGACAACAGGTGGGGTATTCCCCAGTTGGATCTTCCCTCAGTCAAGAAATGGTCCGCTGCAGCCATCCAACTCAAAGCCCTTTGTTTAGAAAGAGGGCTTAGAGCCGCTAATGGGCGCACTAAATCAGATCAGCAGGGTGCAAGCACATTTGATAATGGAAGGTCTGCTAGTCGAATCGATTACTTCTTGGTGGATATTAGAGTATGGAGTAGTTTGAATGACATGTCTGTAATTACACGGGATGAAAGTGATCATAATCCCTTGTGTCTAGAGTTACATTTACCAAACACCCCTAGAGAATCTAAAACTGAGGGGGGGAAAGTAACTATGGATATCGTTACATCAAACAATATGCGACATGTCAAATGGGATAGATTCATTGAGAAGGTGGAAATTTTGAATGACCTCAAGGAAACTATCATTTGCGAGGTGGCCAATCTAGGCCCTAAATCAACTAACTCTGATTTCTATCTAGTTATGCTCGAGGCCCATAATATTTTCTTCACTAAACTGCAAGGGTTTTTTAAGAAACCCCCTAGTAGTGGAAAAACTATTAAGGGTTGTCCACCTGAAGAGGGATGGTTTAACAAATCCTGTAAAATAGCCCGCAAGAACTTGAGTGTTGCTCTGAGATCAGGAGTAGCGGAAGATGTGAGATCAGCCAGGAAGCTCTATAGGCAAGCTCAGGTAACAGCTAAGAAGGACTGGGACGAGAACCAGTGGCAGGATTTGAAATGCGCATGCCTGGCTAAAGACCAAAAACGATTTTGGGCCACATTAAAGTGGGGTAGAGGTGGCTCTGCACCCTCCCCACAAAACCACGTGGCAAAAAACCAATGGGTTGATTTTTTTAAACCACAGTATGCTTCTGTCCCATCCGTAGAAGAGCAATCATTTCCTCCCACTGTTTATTTCCAAACACAGGTGTTTTCAATTAAAGAGGTTAACCTAGCTTTGGATAGTATAACAGCGGGTCGTGCACCTGGAATGGATGGGATACCTGCGGATGTGTTTTTATCCGATAGATTATCTTGGTGCCAATACTTTCAATGGCTGGCCAACTCAGTGGCTATGGGCGCACCCGTTCCTCCTTCATGGACAGGGGCAGAAATAATCCCGGTGTATAAAAAGGGTGACAAATCACTCCCAAGTAATTATAGACCTATCAGTCTTATAGACTCAGCACAAAAACTAATAGGTCGGTTGGTACAAAATAAACTCCAATCTTGGGTTGAGGACAATAACATCTTGTCACCATATCAAGCCGGGTTTAGACCTTGCACCAGCTCTATTGATCAAGTCTTCTACTTTCTAGCTCTTTACTGGAGGAATGTGAAGTTGTCCAAAGGGACTCTCTATGCAGTCTTCATTGACCTGCGATCAGCGTTCGACCTGGTACCTCGCTTTAAACTTTGGAAGGTTCTCGCCCAAGCAGGTATGGCCCCGGAATTACTAACCTTACTCGTCCGCCTACATCAGAACAACTATGCACAAATTAGATGGGGAAGCCAGGGAGAGGTGACGGACCCATTTCCCGTTGAACGAGGTGTTCGGCAGGGATGTGTCCTGGCACCGACATTGTTTTCTTTATACATAAATGGGATAGTCGATTACCTTGGCAGGTCCCCTACTGATGCCCCAATCCTGGCAGGATCCAGAGTGCCTGTTCTCATGTTCGCGGACGATACGTTGTTGGTTTCACGAACCCCAAGCGGATTGCAGAAAGCGTTAAATGTATTCGCTGAATTTTGTCAGGACCGGGGTCTCGAGATAAATACCTCTAAAACCAAATTTATGTGTCTAAACCAACGACAAAATTTTAGAGGAGCAATAAAATATAATGGTATTCCATTAGAACAGGTTGAGGCTCTTACATATTTAGGAATATCGCTCCAACAAACATAACATGAAATGGTCAAATCACATTGACATGACTGTATTAAAATTCCACCAGCTTGCAGGTGCAATTATTTCCAAGCACAGATCTTCATTGACTAAGCCAATTAGGCCTGCTTTGGAAATTTATAATATGAAAGTTATTAGTGCATCGCTGTATGGTTCGGAGCTATGGGGGTTTGCAAATCTAAGTGGCTTACGGCTGGCTGAAAATAAATTTTTACGCAGCCTAACAGGTGTTCCCCAAAGTACCCCAATGATCCCATTAAAATATGATCTAGGGAGGAAAAAAATTGAGGATCTGGCACAATTACGTCCACTTCTGTATTGGCGGCGGATCATGACAACGCCGGAACTTGATCATTATGCTAGTGCCCTGAAGGACATAATTAGGGCTGATTGTTTTCATTCCATTACTTGGCTTAAAGAAATTAAGAACTTGCTTACAAAACTGGAGCTAGGGCATTTATGGAATGATATAAACAGTGCAAGTATCCCATCAAAGTCAATACTCAAGAAATTGTATTGGGATATGACCCTGACATGTGCCTCTTGTGCTGGTCAAGGCTCAAACTTGACTGGCCGTTTTTTTGACATAAAATTTCTACCATCTTATGAGGCATATTGGGATATCATAGAGAGGCCCATGGATAGGAAATTGTATTTCCAGTTCAGAATTGGGTCTCTCCCTGTAAAAGCGTTCACCCACAAATGGTCAATCTCCAAGGATGATAAATGTCATCATTGTTTAGACTTGATTGAGGATGCTGGCCATTTGTTGTTTGTGTGTCCGCTATACATTGCCCCCCGCCGTAGATGGATAAAGCCTGTATGCCTAAATTTGGGAACACGTAGCTACAAGGAATCTTTAAGAATCTTAGAATCTGATTGCACCCCCTGCTTGGTAATTGCTGTTGCTAAATTTTTGGGGTGGGCTTGGATATTGCGCCTTCGTACTTTGAAACCCACTGAAGCTGATCAATGAGTGTTTTGCCACCAAGAAATGTCTATTAATTTTATTTAATGTTTGATCTTTCAAGATCTTTTATTCATTGATGATGTTTTTATCTGATGTTATCCGCCAGCATAATGATTTAATGTATTTTTAAGCTGTTTTACCTTAGTATTTATGGAACCGTTAGGATGTATTTGCTTTTATGACATGCTGTCGAATAAAGCTTTTGAAACTTGAAAACTTGCATGTGCTGCAACAGTCGCACGTGACAGGATAGCCCTTTAATGACAGGGGCTGTTTAGTGCATAGTTCCCAAGAGCAAAATGTCAACATAACAAAGGGCAGGATCGGTGCTGCCATGATTTCATTCATAAGACTGGAGTAGAACTGAAAGGACAGATAAGAGCAGAGCTTCCCACTAGCATCTGCCCCTTCTCCTGTAGGTTACATTTCATTTCTGCTTCCCTCTATCTTCCTCTAACTGCTTCTTTCCACTTCTGTGTTTTTCTCTCTCTTGCTCTGGATTAAAGTATGTTAAGGAAAAGTAAGTACCAGTCCCCACCGGCTCAAATAAAGCATTGGACCAATGACACTCTATTTGGGGCCTTAGACAGCAGGCGGCGGCTGTCTCTTCATGCTGAAGATGATGTTGTGCAGCAAATCCCTTTGAATATGTTATTGTTTTGGGGTGAGGCCCCGTTTGCCCCCTGCACTGCAGGCTTGAGTTGTTTCCTCACATTGAAGTGACTGTTCTAAAGTAATATTGGCTCAGTATAACTTTTTGGGTTGAGCCTGAGCAGCGCATGCGCTGCCCTGCGAGGCATGCTGTATTAGAGTATTCACTTGAAGCTCCGCCCACTCTCCGTCTATATTTTTCATCAGCTTGTGTCTTTGTACTTTGTAAATGCTGACTTCTGATTCGGTAATCGGTTTGTTAGTCCCTCCTTAGTACCGCCTTGTCTTCATTTGTAACCTCCCATGAGGACTGGCCCTTTTACTTCTGTTGTTACACCGTCTGTGTTGTGTAGCCTGTAAGCACTATTTCTTCAGTGAGTTTTGTCTTGCTGCAGGGACAGCGTGCTTTGCAGCAAAAGTCAGCGTGCCATGCATGCTTTTACTTCCGAAGCAGGCGGGACAATGGCGGCCGCTTCTTTGCAATGCCATAGGTCTCGCATTTAGGAGAGTTTGAGCTATTGGCATTGTAAATGACAATAGCTTAAACTCTCGCAAATGTGACACCTATTGCTTTACAATTTTTGTTTGTGAGTTGTTTCCAATCGCCCCGTTCAGCGCTTGCACTTAATAGAGGCCATGCTCCTTTCTTTAGTAGCGGCTTGTCTAAAGTAAGGGCCGTGGCCGCTATTAAGTGCAAGCGCGGCATGGGGCGCTTGGAAACAAACAATATTTGCAATTCAATAGATCTTGCATTTGCGAGAATTTAAGCTATTAACATTTACAGTACTAATAGCTCAAAGTCTCGTAAATGCGAGATCAATTGTATTACAAATGCTTGTTTCATCTGATGCTGCATAGCCTACCCATGCAAAATCATGTTCCATAAAATTGCAACCTCGCTCATAATACAACTGAACTTCGATGTATCCACAAAACACAGTCTTAGTGGATGATACCAGGTCCTTTTCACAGCAAGCAGTTATTACAGCACGCCGGTCTTCCCTCTGCCTATGGCACCTCTACTGTTGGATGTTCGAATCCAAGTAGATACTCGGTTTTGTGAAGATGGGCAAGGGGCCAAGGCGCTAGCTCGCAGGCAACGGAGACAGGTGCGGGCCGGATTGGACTGGTCAGGTTCAGCGGCCAGTGGTGGCCACGTTTTTTTAATTTTGCGGGCTGCCCAGCGAGCAACCATTGGTTGCCACATGACCAGCGGGGTCCCCTGGGCAGTCGTCAGGGGCGGCAGGACACTTTAAATATGGGCAAGGTTACTGGATTGCTGCTTTGTTGCCCCTGGCGGCCGCCCAACGTGACCCTTGCCCCTTTTTTACAAGCACCAGAGTTCTTCTTTTCCCCACCCTCCCATCCCTGTATTAGGTGCACTTGGTGGGTGCCTTTGATCATTGTTGGTAGTGGGTAGGGTCAGGGGAGAAGTCATGTTTGGCAACAAAACATGTAGACAACCTGGGCATCAAGAATATAAATGAAGGGCACACAGGTTTTATTGAGGAAAAACATGTTTTCCACTTTCAAATCATTTCTCTCCTGCGAAGATTTTGTTTCTAGAAATACTTTTAAAAAACATTCCCAATTGGCCACAGAGCGACAATTATGAATGACACTGAGACCACGCCCCCATCTTATTTCACAGCAGACGTCAGTAAATTGTTTCAGAACTTGTTGCAGAAAGCGGCTGCTCCAGCAGAACAGGGATTCCTGTGCTTGCAAAGGTATAGTCTGTTGCCGTCGTGTGGCCGAGTAGGTGTTTTCTATACTTGAGTTTGCAGTTTTTATTCCCAAAAAATATTAGCTTAGTGTTTGTTACTCCTTAGACTGAAATATCAGCTAAATTCTCTCACAGGTATTTTCAGCACAGGACACATTTACACTACTGATTTTGAAATTAGTCTAATTGAAATGTAGCTTTTCATGTTTCAATTGCTTTTGCTGTTAGGGAAAATGTGTGGCCTGTGAACCATCACTTGTATTGCAAACATGAATCTAGAAGAAGAACGCAGACTGTGTGTGACACTCTGGCCCCTCCCTGCTCTAGTCTCTCGTGCCCTTATGCTGCCTGTCTATCTTGTCACCAGGTCTCTGGCCCTCTCTTGTAATCCCATGTCAATGAAACTATTTCTCTTTTTATTATGCGCTATGGTCACTCAGTCTATCTCTCTCTTCCTTTTTCAGGCTTCTCTCTCACATCATTGGGTCTGTCTTTCCCTGCCTGCGGGAATCTCGCTCTCTGTCTCTTTCTCTTCATCCGTCCCTCAGTCTTGTTCTCTTTCTTATGCCTGTCGGGCTTCAGCCTTTCTTTCTTATAAGCCACCAGATCTCACACTCGCTCTTTTGCCCTCAGCTCTCCCTTGAGCCCCTCTATTGCCTGTCTCTCTATACACCCGGCCTCTGACACTCCCTCACTCACTGAGGTCTTTAACACTCTTCTATTGTGCCTGAAGTCTCAACTTCGTCTTCATCTGTGTATCGCCAGCTCTTGTGCTTATTTTTCTCCTGCTGCCACAGGCCTCGCTTCCGCATCCGCATCCGCATCCGCAGGGGTCCTCCTTTTCTTCTCCTGCTCACCCCATTCTCATTCCACTATGTTGCCCCTAGACCCACTTTTTCAATGTCCCTGCACCCTAACACCACCATTCTCTCCTTCCCTCGGGTCTCAGCTCTTCATCTCATCTTCTGCCCTCAGTTCTCACTTCTCACCCCTCTCTACTGCTACTGTTATTACCTGTTTCTCTTTAGCCTCTCTCTCATCCCACTCTCGCGGTACCCACCAATGCGCATCAGACTCATTCACACTCACTCGCGACTGGGACTGGGGGTTTTCTTTGTCAGTGCTTAAAAAAACATAGCCCTCAACAGCTACAGGCTTTGCCAATGCTTGTTTAAGTAGCCCTTGCTATACCTGTCATAGTTGCTGATCTCTTTTGTTTCCCATAAGCTATCCACCAGATGAAAGGAACAGGCGTGTCAGTAACTGGGTGGATTTTTTAGTGGGGCCTTATTCGTAAGTCCCCGACATCGTGTAGCAAAACTTTATCTATAGATTTTGAAGGATGCCGGGCGTTCACAGTTACAGCACTAGATGGCAGCAGATCAGCGCTACAATGTATTCTCGTCCTCTTACTCCCACTACCCCTCCTCCCCCGAAGTCATTTAACTCAGAAACAGGTGTTTTTCACCTGTGGGGCCTGGAATGATGCTTTTGACTCAAACCCTGCATACATTTCTGATATGTCTGCATAAGAATCTCACCGTCTCGCGACATTCCCACAGAAAGACATTTCTGTAAGCGGCAGTGTTGGCAGCGATTTCTACTCGTTCGGTCAATCAAACAGTTCTTCTGGCGAGGACACGAGTATGTGGCATTACTCTGTTGACTCCTCCGGAAAAAGCCCTAGAACACACAAACAATATTGGGAAAAATGAAAAAATATATACTTTTTAGCATATTTTGTGAGATATCTCGCACTGTGGGTAAAATAAATAATATTCACTGGCTTCTGCACTTAAAGGGATGGTATGAGGGCAGAAAAGCATTACTTGTGTTGTGTTTGGCTTCTCATGCGTTTAGTGGTCATGAAGATGACATTGTTGGGTTCCGGGGGAAGAGAAGGTCGCAGACAAGTCTTCCCCCAGGGGAACTTTGTGAGGGGCCAGAAGGACAAGGTGGGGAGGGGGTCAAGAGGTTGGGCAAAGGGAGGGATTAGGGTGGGCTATGAAGGTGTCGGGAGAGGAGGACCCAGTCTCTTCCTGATACCTAGCACCGCCGGGCAGGGAAGTTTAATTTAGTCAACCCACCCACCCTACAAGTTATAGGGGAAGGGTGTGGGTGATAATTTAGTGTGCCAGTTTAGGACAGGTTGAGGGCGGTTGGCGCAGCAGTACTTTGGAGGGGTGGTGAGTCACATATGGGCGGATCCACCCCTCGTGGGTGGGAGGGTACACAGGTGACTGATTGCGTAATGCAATGAGCAACGGAGGAAATTCAAGAGAGGATGGCGGAGGGCAAGTGAAGCGGAGAATGGGGATATGGAGGAGGTCGCACAGTGAAAGAGAGGAGTGTGGTTTGAAGATGGCTGGGGAGAATGAGTGGTATGAATATGAGAAAGTAATATACTTGCAGTTATGTTTTTGTTAATAAAGTTAATTGTTGCAACCTTGTTCTAATAAAATGACCTTTTACGCTTCAAGTAACAGCGTGGAGTGTAGTTATTGCGCGAACGCAATTTGAATCAATTGAGGGGCAGAAATAGATCACTTTAAACAGGTACTTTACGAAGCACGGGCACCATCTGCCATATCAAAGCAAATAGAGTTCAAGAGGAAGAATGTGACACGCGAGGTGTCAACCTGGAACTGCCAAGAGAAGGATGTGTGAAACAGGAGCTGCTTTATAAGCAAAGTCAGGCCGACATACTAGTCCGATCATAAGTCTATAAAAAGTGTTAAACGCAAAGGAGAACAACATCAGTGCGGGCCACTGCAGCTTGGAAGGGGGGGCTGCATTAACCCTTGAGAGGGCCCACACCCATTAGGGGTCCCCCACTTAGCCTAATGCTAGTGAATACCTGTGAGATATGGGGTACTCGGGGTCCCCTCTGCACATTCTGTGATGGGGAAAGGGGGGGTGTGGAGAGAGTTCGCCACTGTGGCTACAGTTTTTGGTTTAGGGTCTGAAGCAAACTCACAAATCCTGCGTCAGTTCATCTGCTTCCATTTTACGGCGTTCCCACCTAACTGCCATGGTATAGTTACCAGAGACAAATAATCTTAACGAAACAAACTATATTTTATATTTGCAAACTGGCCTCGGCTTACACCTGTTTATGAACCTCCCCTCCATTAACCGCTTAAAGTGTGTGTGTGTGGAAGGGGGCATTTCATCCTGTCAGCAGAGGAACTTGAGGAGAGCGGTGAAAGAAGAACGCCCTTGTTAGGTTTTTGCTTCCAGCTGATAGTCCCGTTTTTTTTTTTAATAAACTAAAATATTTTTTGCTTAGCTATATTTTTCATCAGATTAAGTAGAACCACAGAAGATATAGACAAGGAAACAAGCCATAAATCTGCTTTCCAACTAACTACACAAGGAGAAGACATGCAAAAAAAAAAGGTTTTGGAGGCACACATGGCCATGTCATTTTGACCTTACTTGAGCCAGACTTCGGACATCTCCTACTCCGAGCTTTCTCACCTTTATCGATGACTGTACCATGACCCCACTATCCATTACATTCCCTTCATTGAGCCCCGCTTCGGATCTAGCTTGCAGATTGCCCTGCCCGTTGACGACCACTTTTTCTCCAGAAACGTTTCTCAGCCAGAAGGTAAACTTTCAACCAGGACAAACCTGGTACCTGTATCCAGCCCGCTTTGCATTGCGGTCAGCCTTCACTTTTGACTTTGACCTTGTCTACTGCAACCAGAATACCGCTGTTTGCGCTTTCTGTTTTTTGTTGCTATTTTTATATAAAAGTGAACAAATCCTCTCTCCGATTCTAGTTAATGGATTTTTGTTATTTTGGTGTCATTATATTTATTAAAATATACTCTATTTTTCTAATTTGGTTTTGGATTTTTCTTGAGTTATCACTTTATTACTATATGAGCACAGCATAAATACTTTACATATTACCTCTAAGTTAAGCCTGACTGCTTTGTGTGAAGCTACCAGAGTGTTAAGCATAGGTTTATTTAGTGACTGTTGTGATTCACCCTGACAAGGACTTGGATTTTTGTTTGAAGTGAGTTCTCACCCCCTATCAACTTATAATTTCTTACTGTGTTTTTGGGCTGAAAGAGAAGAAGAGACCTGATCAGTAGAAAGTCTGAACATCATCTGTGTCTTATTTGTATTGAAGTAAATTTGACTCCTGTGTTGTATCATTTATATGGCAGCCTACAGATCTTAAAATAGGAGAACGAGAACATTTCCCTTTGGTGTTCCTTACACTGTGCACATATATTGTCACGGGCAACCCATCCAGCATGACTTAACTAGGAGGATTCTCAGGCTGGTCGCACTCCATAGATTTCCCATCCTCTATGAAGCCTCAAGTTGAGCTTGGGAGCCACAGCTCATTGCTTAACTCTTGACATTTCTCCCTATTGCTCCACAGCTCATTGCTGAAACTCTCGACATTTCTCCCTTTTGGGCTATCTCTAATGAGAGAAGTAAGTAGGAAGAGTTCTGAATGAAGAAACTAGGCAGTCTGATGCAGCTGTGAAGGAACGTTTAATATATATTGTAATGCCCTTAATATTAACAATACAATATGTTCTTTTTGTGCCTTTGTAAGTTAGCAGAGATGGAGGAGGAGATGGTGAGCAGGGTAGGAACGGGTGGATAGCAGGAGTATTATTAGAGGAGGTGGACAGTGATTGGTATAAGAAAAGTGGCAGTAATAAGTGTTGAAGAGGGCGTAAGTAAACAAGCTGCCCTAGGTTTCATCTTATTTCATTCGTAAATTACCCACCATATTTTCGTTCAGTCATTTTAAGCTATATTTTTCTACAGCATTAAAACCAAACAGTAAAGTTGCTATTTTGCTGCTGTTTTGACTTCTCTGACCCCTGTAAACTTCCATTCCTTCCCATTCCATTCCACTGTTCTTAAACAGCATCTTCCCCATGCCGCCCCGTGACAGTCCAGCTTTGCTCCTGCCGTCCTAGTGCTCGATAGCTCTGCCTCACTCACCTCCTAGCCCATGGCCTGTCATGGCCCTTCTTCCCAACCCATTCACGAACAGTTTTGTCTGCTCAGTCCTTCCACGCCTGGCCATTTCATCAATTCTCTCATTGAACTTCAAATCAAAGACCTGCTGTATCAATGAGGAAACGATTGATTCTGCAGTCAGCTGAAAGGGACTAACCGAAAGAAACAAATTTTTTCAAACTGATGCCGCGCACTAACACACCACGGAGGACTAGCGTAGGTGTGACGGAGGTGAGCGAGAGAGAAGACGGGAGATCTGGAGGGTACGGGTAGGCCTGAAGGAAGTAGGTGTAGGTCGGAGGGTGGAAGTAAATAAAAACACTACCTAGTAATCCCATGTGATTCTAACTGCCCAAAGAATCTGTGAGCAGACATTGAACTGCACAACTATAACTTTCGCAAACCCGGATGAACAGATGGAAGACAGTTTAGGTCCTGTGAGAGTTACTGAACTTCAGGTACTAGACAGGGAGTGCTCCTTGGTAGTTCAAGGGTTGTCCCCTATCCTTCAGTCTCTTTGTACAGCCGATCATTGACTATGCCAAGGTGTGCAATCCGTAATGGGAATATGATGTCAGTTGGCCAACAAACCATTGGGGACTAGATGGAAGCTTATTTAACAAAAGAAGACCTGCCTCAAAATGAACAACAACCTTTTTCTTCAAGACACTGGAGGGGCGAATAGCACCTTTTCAATAACTCCCTCACCGGCACGACTCACTGCCACTAATCCAAGTGTCTTTATGTTCAATTTATAACCTAATGTCACTACACCACGGAAAGAAAAGAGATTTCCAAAAAAGTTCGTAGAGAAAAAAGGGTTAGGAAGGCGAGAAAGTACCTCACGGTAGAAATACCAAAGGGGGCTTGCTGGTTGGTACTCACTAGCACACGCCAGACTAGATGGAAGCTACCATCTCCTTTCTCACTAATGACACTATTTCCACAGGATAACGAATGCACATCACACCAAATCATGAATATATGTTAACCGAGAAGCAGCACCAGCTCTCTAACCCCACAATCAGTGTAAAACTCACAGGAGGGCCAGTGTCTGGAGCGAAAGTTTGTTCTCGTCTCCAGCAATACTTTACAGATTGGATCGTTCACTTATTCAATGGCAGCTATTTAGCGTACCAGGAATGTACTCCGAACACGGGATGAAATGCACATCTGGAGAAAACAACGTGACAGGTATACTGGCTGTTAGTCACAAAAATCAGCGGCACCAGGAAAGATTTAGCAGACAGCTATGGATATGACCGTTTGGGGGCACTTTTACTGACATGTTCATGAAAAACGAAACCCATCAGTTTAGGGAACTGACGCTTTCCTTACGTTATTATATCTCCGTTCCCCAAGTTAATTCGCTTGGCGTTTTCCTTACAGGGCTAAAACAAAGTACAGAGAAATGGCAAAAAGCAAGTTTCTATCTGCAAGTCAGCAGGAAAGCGCGGATCGTAGGAGGGCTGGGCGACAGGGCTGCCATCTTCTCACGCGGGCCTCTCTTCCCGCGCTTTCATGATTGAGTGCTGCAGTTAGCGCGGCGCGGGCCCCCTCGTTAGGCGCGCGGAAGCCGAAGTGCACTTTGTTGATGTCACGATTCACGTCTCATCAGCACTCCCTCCGCTGACGCGCACAGGCCGCGACGACTGGCCGCCGTTCGGGCGCGTGACAGTTTTCACTTAATGAATTGATTCCTGTAGCTCATTAACATACCCCACTTCCACTTCTGTATACACATATGTCTTAATTAGCTGCTCATTGGCTGTTTAATTACTAGAAAACAGCTGACAGCTGCCAAGCCGCCTGCTAATGGCATCCGTTATGGAAAGGCTGTACACAGGCTCCTGACAACCGAGCCTTATTCATAAGCCTATGATTTATCGCCAACACTTGGATGTATCATTAGGTTCGGTGATTCTGATGGCAATTAACAATTGGAACCTCGCTGTTTGCTTTTCATTTCCAGCTTTTCTCCCAATCTAAGCATTATTATAATCTTTTTAAAATCTCTGGTTTAACGAAAACAAAATACTGACAGGCCTGTGCTGCGTTTATTAGCGCTGACAGAGTGAGAATTTTAGTCTCCGCAGACTTTACAGTGCTTTTCAAAGAACAGACACGCCCTTTCTCCCTTTGCCGAACATCTCTCTATCCGAACATCTCTCTATCCGAACATCTCTCTTTCCGAACATCTCTCTTTCCGAACATCTCTCTATCCGAAGCACACACCTTTGTGAACTTCCTAACTTAGAAAGTATGTAGCTGAGCCTTTTGGGACGCAATATCCCTTAGGTCACTGAACAATTTTGCTTTGCTCAAACTAAAAAACTCAAAACGTCTCTTGTATGATATAATAAACAAGCATTTACAATGCAATAGGTCTCACAATTCAATTATTTTGAGCTATTGGCATTGTAAATGTAATTGGTTTTTTTTCTCTTCGTGAAGCATTAATCAAATGGTGTAATGCAATATGGTAATAGCTCACTTTGTTGTAACTGTGAAATCTATTGCATTGCATTTGTACTAGTGTCAGTTTTGAACTGTGTTGGAGGCCTATTAAATGTTCTTCCCAGGTATGTACTGTTGCATGATGGTGTGTGGTGATCAGAGCTGGTCTTTTCTCAGATAGCGCCCTGGGCTAACCCAATCTTGGCTCCCCATCCTACTTGTCCTCTTTAATGGGCTGTGATTCAAACATTGTGAGGAGAAGAAAGAAGGTGAAGGGGCGAGTAGTTCGCATATATGAACCATGCGCTTTCCTTCAATACAGTGAAATATCCGGACACTGTATTCTGCATCACAAGCCCACTCCATGGCAATTGTAATTAAAAAGTAGAAATAGCATTTTCTTTCGTCTCGCTTACTCAAACGGCGTCCTTGTAGCTACGGAAAAAAGAATAGCCCGGCACAGACGTTAGCCGAGGGAGATGAGCTGACGCACAGGGTAAACACTGCGGGGAGCGGCGGGCTCACTGCGCCCCAATCATGGCAATCTTTTGCTACCCAAACCAGTACTTTGGTAGCTGGGACTTTGCTTGCAGTGGACTTGCTACATCATTGCCTCCACTGACCACTACAGAGAAATGATAGCACGTGGCGCGGGCTCGTGGGTGCAGCACGCGCTGCCAAAGCTGCTGTATATTTGTGAAGGGCCCACACCTAGTGAACCCTTTGAGGTACCCCACATTTGCGATGCACGAGGGAGGGCAGAAAACTACCATGGATTCCGAAACCAACTTTTCTTTCTCGTTGATTGTCCTAGTTCAACTTTTCGTGGCTTGCAAAAGTTTACAACCACACCACGAAATAATGCAAGAAACAAGAGGAAGAGTGTAAAAGTTAACGTCTTCAACACACCATCACCACCCCCCCACCTCGTCTAACGGAAGTGCAAATGAGGCACCATCAAGGATGTCGAAGAGAACACGTTCGACAGGGAAAAGATGGACACGGGACATAATATAGGCATCCCTCAACGAACACACGCAACACCATCACCACTGTGTCCTCCCTCTTTTTTCCAGGGGAAAAATTTACCAAAGTGCAATCATTTATTCTCAAAACACAAAACAAATATGGATAAATACCAATTCGATGAGCGAAAACAAATAGGGATAAATACAAATGGAAATATTCAAACAATTATTGCCATAAAACTGGGAGTTCGAATTATGATGGTATTAGGGTGGGTGGCGGGGAGACTACAGGCTGCAGATTTCAGAACTTTCCAATTGTCCTCCGTGCTCTGGCTGCAGGTTGAGTCCTTGGCACAGTGTGACCTGCGGCGCATGGCACCAGCCAGTCAAGTTCCCGCTCCCCCTCCTGGTCACCACCGGTACATGTCACCGGAAGGCCCGGGAGCCCTAATGATGATGGAGGGAGGGAGCGGCAAAGTACTTTCTAATTACCTTCCGTGCTCTGACTGCAGGGTGAGTCCTTGTGCACAGTGTGACCTGCTGCGCACGGCACCGGCCAGTAAAGTCCCCGCCCTCCCTCCCTGTCACCACCGGTACATGTCACCAGGAGGCCCGGGAGCCCCTGATGCAGCCAGACGGGTATAAATACCAGCACTGGCTTGAAACTTCTGCGTTAAAAACGGCCCAGCAGCTCCAGAGAGCCCAATGACCACCAGCCCATGTAGGGCCTTAGCGCACCGACGTCCGAGCAATATCACGAGGCGCTGACCGCGCCTGACGGCCCCGAAAGAATAGGCTGATTGTTCAAAGCACCCCAAGTGGTCTGACAGGCCATTCCAAAAGGGAAACTACCCAGGATGGTGAAGGGGCGATACATGAAGGGGGGGGGGGGGGGGGGAGGGCAGAAGGGTCTGAATGGAGCCCAGCAGTTCCGGTGGGGTTGTTGGGGGGCAGGGGTATAATACAGCACGCCCCCTCCGGTCAGTATTAGTGGACTGGACCACGGTTACCAACAGTGAACCATTCTCTTGCACAACGGCCTCCAGCCAGCAGCTGTCAGCCACGGAAACCGTCGCCCCCCCCAATTTCCCAAAATTAAAAAGGGGGGTGACTGGCGAGTGGTGCGTAAGTGTCTGACGTGTATGAGAGGGAGAACCGAGTGCCAATCACGAGTTTGTTTTGGCCCCAACAAGGGTGCCCAGATGTTCTCATGATGTAGGCTGCACTTGTTAAAAATATTGATGATGCTAAAAACAACACAGGCCGCAAAGAAGCTGGTGATACGAGGCCAAGAAAAACACTCTCCCATTAAACCGATTACAGAGCATAACATCACGGGTGACACAACAGCACAGTGGGTTCTTCACAGTCAGTGCCTCCAACCCTAAGTGGTCCGATGGGCTATTCCAAAAGGGAAACTGCCCAGGATGGCGAAGCGGCGATACATGAAGGAGAGGGGAGGGGTGGGTGGATGGAAGGATCCGAACGGAGCCCAGCAGCTCCGGTGGGGCTTTAGGGGTATAATACAGCACGCCCCCTCCGGTCAGTATTAGTGGACTGGACCGCGGTTACCAACAGTGAACCCTTCACTTGCTCAACGGCCTCCAGCCAGCAGCTGTCAGTCCAGGAACCATCGGCCCCCGATTTTCCAAAATTAAAAAGGGGGGTGACTGGCGAGTGGCGCGTAAGTGTCTGACGTGTATGAGAGGGAGAACCGAGAGCCAATCACAAGTTTGTTTTGGCCCCAACCAGGGCCCCTGGATGTTCTCACGATGCAGGCTGCGCTAGTTAAAAATATCTACGAAGCTAAAAATGACACGGGGCAAAGAAGCTGGTTACACGAGGCCAAGAAAAACACTCTCCCATTAAACCAATTACACAGCATAACATCGCGGGTGACACGAAAGCACCGCGGGTTCTTCACAGTCAGTGCCTCCAGACACTATGATTCATTCACTCGGACAGATGCCCTGGGCAGAGAGAGGGCACTTCTTTAGAACAAGAGGTGCGCTAGGGAGCAAGAGCAACAAGCGCTCGCCATCTGTTTTCACTCAGCCGCTTGTTTATATTTGCATCGCGCTTTCACTTTCATTTTAGGTGAGCGCGATGCAAAAATAAACACGCAGCTGAGTGAAAACAGATGGCCCCCTACTAAAGATAAGATATTGCTTTGCGACAGCCGCAAAGCAGACAAGCTAGTCCGGATGGGCTGGACGAAAAGGCGGCAACAAAAATACCCCATTTCCAATGGCAGGCCACCGTTTAGCATAAACGGTGACGCAAGCCAATGAAAATGAGGGGCGGGGCTTTGAGTCCCCTTCCTAAAACCCCTCATCCACAATATCTCTCGCTGAGCGAGCAGCACATGCGCTGCAATGCTAGGCGATACCTAAAAAGTAGGATGGGAAGACGAGGGGGAGGAGCCTAGCGCTTGACCAAGATGGCCGCGTGAGCTTTGAGCTCCCGAGACCCTCGTGCCCTCCGTCGTCTATCCTGTATATAATCCTGTTTGTATGCATGGCATTGTGTAGATGACTTGTCAGGGAGGCGATCGATGCCACCCGAGGTCGAATCGCCCACCGGGAACCGGAGTTATGCATGGCGGAAGATTGAGGCCTATCTCCGAGGGATGCCAGGGGCTCGAGTTGGCAGGATGCCCGGCCTCTAATTGAACAACAGTGGCCAGGCGAGGTGTGAACTGCCGGACGGAGGTCCCTATCCTTTCACTTTCACTTTCTCGCCCTTTGTCTGCCCAGCCCAGGGAGTGCTCCCGTCTGCTTTATTATCATTTGGACGCTCTGCATGCCACACTGGCGACCCATCGTAAGACGGAGCACTCCTGATCTCTCTCGCTGAGAGAGGGCAGTCCTGTTTGAACCGACTTGCTTGAGCCCACCATGTCGGGCAAAGCAGAGGTGGACCGGCCGAAGCCCAAGGCCACCAGGCGGGGAGCATACACTCAAGCCAATAACATGGACCGCTATGCCCAGCAGAAGGGGTCACCGGGTGCACCGAGCCAGTCCCCGGACACACAGAAGACAGCCTCACCCTTGGCCCCGGAGCTCTCACTGCAGGATGTCATGGGTGCACTCGACGGGCTGCAGACTTCGATTGGGAGACAGTTTGATGCCCTGGCGCACAAAGTGGATACCATCTTGGTGGATGTTAATCTGATCCGCGCGGATTTGGGCAAAACAAATGAACGGGTCAAATCCCTGGACATCAAGACCACGGGCCTCGCCGATGATGTCTCGGACCTGCAGACCGAGGTCCGTAAGTTGCGGACCGAGAGTGATCTCGCCGCCCGTCAGCTGGAGGACTTCGAGAGCCGGGCCAGGCGCAACAACGTGCGCGTTATCGGGGTCCCGGAGTCCTCGGATGAGACTTCAGTGGACCTGCTCGTGGAGGACTTGGTGCTCAATCATCTGCAGCCTAAGGGACTAGGGAAGTTCTTCGCAGTTGAGCGGGCCCATAGAGTGCCGGGTGGGCGGCCCAAGGTGGGAGCCACACCGAGGCCGATCGTCGCCCGGCTCTTCCATTTTCGAGACCGGGACGCTATCCTGCAGGCCTCGAGGGTAACGGGCCCGGTCCCCTTCCAGAACGCGTCGGTGAATTTCTATCCTGACTTCACCCAGCAGGTGCAGAGGCAACGGCAGGGCTTCCTGGGGGTGAAGAGGAGGCTTCGGGAGAGGGAACTGAAATACGCCATGCTCTTCCCTGCCAGACTACGTGTGGTGTTTGAAGACCGAACATTCTTCTTTGAGTCGCCTGCCATGGCGGATGAATGGCTGGACGCTCTGCCTCGACGACGCACGGAAGAGGACACTGCCGTAGACGGGGACAGTGGCCGGGATGAACAAGGTTGATGTCTTCGGAACCGGGCTGACTCGGATTGACTTTAGATAATGACTTGCAGTAAATACGGAGGTTGTGGGAGGACGAGGGGAGCTCTTTCCTCCCTTAGGGTACTTTTTGTAGATTTTGGGTTTGGTAGGGCGACAGGCACACTGCAAGTTGGGGGGGCTTTGTAAGCAGCAGCAGGGGTGCAGGGTGGGGGGGGTTTCCGGGATTTTGGGTTTGTTGTTGGGGGGTTTGTTTCCGCAAGACATAGTGATTATTTCCAGGACTGTTCCATGGTGGCTCTTCGGGTGTGGGGTGGGCCTCTCTACGTTTGGGGATGGGGGGTAGGGGTTTAAGTGTTATAAGCTGGAATGTTAATGGTTTGGGGGATCGCATTAAGCGTGGGATTGTTTTGCAATTCTTGAAACGGTCATTGCCGGATGTTGCCCTGCTGCAGGAGACGCATCTTATAGGTAATACGTGCTATGCCCTGAATAGGAAGGGTTATAAATTCATAGCTCATTTGGGATTCTCCTCTGGGTCCAGGGGTGTGGGCATCCTAGTCAGAGCCTCGCTACCATTTGAGGTGGACTCCACCATTGTTGATGATAGGGGGAGGTTTGTGGCGGTGGCGGGGCGGTGGGAAGGAAGAACTTTGGTTTTAGTTTCGGTGTATGTCCCGCCGGCCCTGCAGGCCTCCACGTTCACAGATCTGGGTAGGGCCCTGCTGGATCTCCCGGGGGGTATGCTTGTAGTGGGAGGTGATTTCAACGCTGTTGGCTCCGGCCTGCTGGATAGATACCCGCCCAGAGACACTGGGGGGACTCAGAAGTGGCTTCCAGACTTTCTAGATACGCTTGGCCTGATAGACTGCTGGAGGTTCCGGCACCCCACACAGAGCCAATACACTTTCCACTCCGGGGCGCATGGTAGCCTTTCCAGGATTGACTACCTACTCACTCTGGCTGCGCATGCCTCATTGGTGTCTGAGGACAGGCACATGGCGCGTGGTATATCTGACCATTCGCCGGTGTGGGTCAGGCTGGATCTGGGTCGAGAGGGAGGGGGAAGGGTGGCCCCTATCAACCCTTGGTATTTCCGAGACCCCAAGATGCGCAGCGCGCTGGTAAAGACAGTAGATAATTTTTTCAAGGACAATCAGGGATCCGTGGACTCGGCAGTGTCGCTGCGGGAAGCATTTAAGACCGTGCTGCGAGGGGAAGCCCTCTCCCTTGTAGTGGCTGCCAAGCGGCGGAGAGATGGCGAGGTTTTGCAGGTTGAGGAGGAGATCGCGGCTTTGGAGGGAGCGCTGGAGGAGGAGGTTACAGAGGCCTCACTGCATGAGCTGTGCTTGAAGCAATCCGAGTATAAGGACCTGGTGACGAATGCCGCTAAGACCCTCGGTAGGGAACAGCAGGGCCGTCTGTATGATGTTGGTGACAAGGCCGGGAAACTCCTGGCTTGGCTGGACAAAAAAGAACGGGTCAATAGAGTAGTGCCGGAGTTGACGGGAGAGGGGGGAGAGGTGATTGTGGAACCTGAGAGGATTGTGCAGTGTTTCTCGGATTATTTCCGTATGGTCTATGCCTCAGTGTCGGACAGGCCGCCCGAGGACTCGCGTGACCTCCTGCGTGATATCGCATTGCCCTGTCTCTCTGATATAGATAGGGACGATCTAGACGGTGACATAACGGTCGATGAGGTGGCGGGGGCTATCCGCGCGTTGAACTCGGGCAAGGCCTCGGGTCCGAACGGCTTGCCGGTCGACCTGTACAAGCTGTTTCCGGATAGGGTTGCCCCTCACCTGCGCGCCATGTTCGTGGAGGCGCGGGGGAGTGGGGCCCTCCCGTTGGATCAGCGACTGGCGACGATTGTGGTTATACACAAAGAGGGCAAACCCCGAGATAAGTGCGCCTCATATAGGCCTATCTCACTCCTTAACGCAGAGCCGAAAATTCTGGCTAAAATCCTGGCGGCCCGGTTGATTAGGGTACTCGGTGACTTGGTCCACCCGGATCAATCCGGATTCATCCCGCACCGCAACACAGCGTTAAATCTTCGGCGCCTTCATGGTGTAATCGCCAGGGCGGGCACGCTGCGTGAACCAGCGATTGTGGCGTCTCTCGATGCCACGATGGCCTTTGACACGGTGGAATGGGCATATTTGTGGGCCGTGTTGACCAAGTTCGGCTTTGGCCACGGTTTTGTGAGCTGGGTGAGGTTGCTGTATGAGGGACCTCTTGCGAGTGTGGTGGTAAATGGCCGGGCGTCGACTCCGTTTCAGCTTGGGAGGGGTACTCGGCAAGGTTGTCCCCTGTCGCCATTGTTGTTTGCCCTCGCCCTTGAGCCGCTGGCTGCGTGGATACGCTGGCACCCGGATATACGGGGACTTCGATGGTCGCCTGAACACGAGGACCGTATATCGCTCTATGCTGATGACATCCTGTTGTATCTTGCCTCACCCAAGAAATCACTTATAGTGGTCTGTGACGTACTCACATCTTTCGGTAGGAACTCGGGTCTCGTTATCAACTGGAGTAAATCGTATTTATATGTTCTTAGTGGCGAGGTTCCCCCGATCCCTTGAACTTGTTCGATCCAGGTTGCTCAGCAGGGCTTCGTGTATCTGGGGATCTTTATCTCCATGGACTCTGCCGTGCGATATGAGAGGAACCTGCTCCCCCCCCTAGCGCGCCTGTGGCGGGATGTGGAGGGCTGGCGGAGGCTGCCGCTCTCCCTCGTTGGGCGTGCGGCTCTGTTCAAAATGATGTCTCTTCCCCGGTTCCTCTACGCACTGCAGAATACTTTGGATTGGGTACCGGCCAACTACTTTCGGGAGGTTGAAGGCCTCCAACGAACGTTGCTGTGGGACGGGCGGCCGCGAATAGCTATTGCAAAGTTGACGCTTCCATGGTACGACGGGGGTATTGCGCTTCCAGACATCTGACAGTACTATTGGGCCACCCAGCTGAGTGCGATTAATCATGGGTTTTATGGCCCTGCCCTCAGCCCTGGGTATGCCATGGACAGGTGGTTGCTGCGTGGTGGTAACTATTACAGGGCATTGTATTCGCGGTCCCTGGCATCGTCCCTCACGGGGCCCACTGGTGTGGCGGTGCGTGTGTGGAAGATGGCAACTGACTCGCTGGGCTGGAAGGATAGGCTCACCCTCGCTACCCCGCTGTTTGAATCTGAGAGACTGGGTAGGCTTTGGCACACAAAAGGCTTTGACAAATGGGACTTGATCGGCATCTCCAGGGTCGGAGATGTCCTGATTAAGGGGAGGGTGAAGTCCTTTGAAGAGTTGCAGAAGGAGTATGAGCTGGGGCCATCTGAGTTTTTCCGCTATATTCAGGTGCGTCACGCCCTCCGATCAGTCCTCATAGAGGGTGAGAAGGTGCCTGAGTCCTCTCCTTTGGAGGACCGGGTCCTTGATGGCCATATGCCCGAGAGCACGATCTCGCTCATCTATAAGAAACTGATCAACGTCCGGGCGGATATGCTTCTGGGGTTGAGGGACCAGTGGTCTAGGGATGGCCTCGAGTTGGATGACGAGGATTGGCAGTCTGCTGTTTCCTCTCCTAAGGAGGTTGCGATCCCGTCGCGTCTGAGGTTGGTGCAGCTTAAAATACTGCATCGAGTGTATGTGACGGGGCCAAGGCTGGTTCACATGGGATTCTCGGAGGACGGCCTATGCAGGAGGGGATGTGGTATGGTGGGTACTTTCCTGCATATCATTTGGGAATGTGGGGTCATCATGGAATTCTGGAGGAGAGTCCATGCAGTGATGGGGGAGGTGACGGGCATTGCTATGCAGCCGGAAGCGCGGTGTTGTCTCCTGAATGTCTGGGGGCCCACTGATCATAATGCGGTGCAGACCCAATGGGTGACTCTGGGTAACATGGTCGCTAAGAGAGATATAGCGCGATTGTGGGGATCCGTGGGGCCCCCCACATTGACCGCGTGGAAAGAAAATATGGACTGGAGTATGCTAAGGGAGAAGACGGTATATTGTGCTAGAGGCCGTCCTCGGAAGTGGCACGCCATCTGAGGGCGGTGGAATCAATACAGGGGGGGAATTTGTCTTGCCCCTGATTTGGATCCCCCCGAGGAACAGCTTTCCTCCTAACCTTCTTTCCAGCTCAGTATGGTTAATGGACTTCTTTTGCCTCTGCTGTCCCCCTTCTTCCTCTTTTCACAGTACTGTAAATGGTAGATGATTGGGGTCCTGCCTCCCCTGGGGGGCTATCACCATGGGCATTCAGTGTTCTTGCCTTGCTGGGGGTTGTTGTGTGTTTTGTGTTTATTTAAAAAATGGAATCTTTGCACTACTCCTTCACTGTATTGTGGACGCGTCTCTGTTCCTCTTTATCGTAGCTGCCGAACCTCCGGGTTGTCGGCTGAATAGCTGTGTCCAGACTTTTGAAAATAAAGGTTTTTATAAAAAAAAAATAAAAGAAAGTAGGATGGATGCTAAATCAGATATGTGAAAAGTAGTATTTTTTTCCCACAAAAGTCAACCCCGACGCTTTTCGTCAGCACAAACTAAGGAGAAACCTCTAACACATAGGTTTTCTCATTTTAAAAATCCAATTCCACCTATAGCTCTTTTCAATTTCATACAATTGCTGCTGCATTTACCAATCTTAAAACGGTAAAACGTATTTAAAAAGAACATAACTTTTTTGATATTTCTATGATTTCGTAATCTCTCCAGCAGAACTAGAAAAGCTAGGTACATTTGTAACCACCATCTTGAGGAAGGAAAATGGATATGGTAGCTCAGATTATTTGTTGTTTAGTTGGAATGAGTACATATTAACCATTTTCATTAACTCTCCAAGAAGGCCCTTTCACACTAGGGGAATAACATGCATGGCACGAAAATGTTAAATCTCAACAATCCATACAAGCATAGATGCATACACCGAATAGTTCCTTGAGCAAGAAGAAAGGGAGAAATTATAACCCTGACATGGTGTATAAAGCCTCGGCTTTATCTGAAGACCTGCCAATAAAACATCACAGATAAAAGTAGGATATTTTAATCTAAAAACCCAGGATGAGTTACGCCATTACTCGCACCAATGTTTTGCAGGATGGGCCACGGTGCCCCTTGACAGATATTTGTGCTAGTGCTGCACTTCAGCAGTTGGGTCACAACTTTAATTAGAACACTGGACTGTTGAGCGCTCCATTGAAGACAGTGGAGTGCTCCGAGTTTCTTATGGCTGGTAGAAGCCTGAAGCATCAACATTCCAATGTTTGTTCACAGCAACATCAGTGAACAAAGGCCTCACGGAGCCCAGTGAGATTTCAACCCCCTGAGGCTCCATGAGGCCTTTGTTTTACAAATGAGAACATTCTGCCTTCTGGGGGCGGAAGGTTCTAATAGCCTTACAGCCCTCCGTAGTGGGCTGTACTGGCTATTTCAGGCCCGCTTCCTTGCTAAAGTCCCGAGCCGAATATGAACGCTGAAGTGGGCCTTTAATGCTCTATTAGACTGCAAACACTGCAGAACTGCAGCCCACCTGACTGAGAGAGATCGGGACATGGAATCATGAAAGACAACAATGAGCAATCCACTCCTCTCACTCCCTTGGACAGTAGAGTGATCACATCTAAAGGATCATGCATCTACAACAGTCACTCCCTCAGAGAGTGGAGTGATCAAGTAAAAATGCTCATGCAAGAGAACGATAAGCAATCTTCTCCAGTCAGTCACTAGAGTGTTCCTATCGCGTAGAAAGGGACAGTGGGGACAGAGGATTGTGCAAGACCATGTTGAGCAGTCCTGCTGAACAATCTACCCCAGTCACTCTCTCGAAGAGTGGAGTGATGATATGGAAAGAGACAGTGGGAGAAGACCGTGCAAAACCATGCTGAACAATCTAGTCTAGTCACTCATTTAGGAGAGTGGAGTGACCACGTAAAAAGAGCAGGCAAGGAACTCACCACTCTCACAACAAAGTCAATAGCCATTTGCACTAGGTGACAACTACTGGTTTTATTTATATGTGGTAGCCAACCCAATATAGCCTTGAAATAGTCCTGGCTTCCTGAGATAGGGGCAAGCAGCGGGTGGGTGACTCCTGTATTTAGTCCCTTCGATGCTTTGTTTGCTTAGATTTGTTAAAGGTTCTATTTCCACAACTTTAAATTGGGCCTTCCATTTCTCTGAGCAGCTGCCCCCACCCGCACAGAAGATTTAGAACCTGGCAATTACAATGGACCGCAAGTTACGATTGGCAAATTCCCTCATTGGCCAATACATTCAACCTCGTCTTAAAACAGAGACACATCATCGCAGTCAAGAGCAGGGATTCTTAACCTTTTGGCTTCTGTGGACCCTACTTAATCATTATTGGAATCTGGGGACCCGCATTCAGTCATTACTGGAAGCTGGGGATCCCAGCCTAAGCATTCTTGATGATTTGAACCGCCAGACAATACCCCAAAAAATGCAGGAACAAATATTCATCAAACAAATACAGAAATTATGATTTATTTGATTACATTTACATACAACATTTGAATTTTTATGGGAAGGTTAGAACCTTTCTATCGAGGCCACTCATCATCCATACTATTTTCTGTTTGATACTCTTGCACTGCTTCCACCAATCCATCTGAGGATCATAAATACATTTTTAGCCTCGAATCTCAAATCCCTCCATGTTCACAGAACGTTTAAACAAAATTCAAGTGTACATTTTGCTTCTTTATTTATATACACTTTATTAATCTGTAACTAATATTTAATTTTCTAAGCAGCCACAAACTCCCCGAGTAGGCTACGCAGACCCCAAGGAGTCCCTGGATCACAGATTAGGAGCAACAAAAGGGCCCTTGCTGGCCGATGTATTTGCCATTTCTTGTATGGCTTTCCAAACACTGAATGCCCACATGATCGCGGCAGCTCAAAAACAGAGCTTCTAGGCCGATTCTCAGACTGGCTTCTCTAGGACCACACAGACCCTGCTCTTACAGCTCGACCCTTGGTGTCATTCAGAGCTGCGTATAAGTCAATGTGTTATTTGTCATCTGCAGAGCAGTTTGAACAACAAGCCTCTGTTGTTGCTGGAAAGGAACTCAACATTAGTTCCATCAAGGACATTAAGTTTTCAAGAAGTAAAGTGATGTGTGCCACTGAAATTCACATTAAAACAGCATGCCTGCATACCTCTCTCTGTACGGGTTCCTGTATTATCTAACACCCTACAAGCTCATTTAAAACTGACAGAGTACGGCTTCATTTTTTGAAATCTCAGCAAGGCCCTGCCTACTATTTTGAAAAGTCTTCATGAGGAGATGGGTACTAGTTGTCATTTCCTTTCTGGTTCCTTCTGTTCTCTTGCAGTAGTGGAGTATTACAAATCTTTTGCAGCAAGTGCATTAACCCTCAGAGTTATCATACGGTTGTAATTCTGGGGAACTTGCTAGGTACAAAAAAGATCCCCATAGCAAGTACCTTAACCCAATAATATATTTTAAGATGCTGAGTGTTTACGATCAATAACGCAAGCTAGAACAGATTTATTTTCACATTAGTCCATTCTACATAGTTTTTAAAAACATAAAGGCTTAAGTTGAAAGACTCGACTTCTCATGACTGTGGACTCTTTCTTCGTTGCACCTACCAAACAATTCATTTGTTTGATTGTGAAAGACATACTGTGGACTTCTCAAACGTTAAATGGGAGCTACACCTAGGCCTTCTAATAATAAAAACATACAGGGGCTTTGAGCCTGCCCAATGCTTAGCATCTGTGGGCTTTCCTGTCACTCTCCTTTGCCAGCATCTTTTGCGAGTCTCTGCTGTTAATTTTGGTGTTTGTCCCTCCCATTGAGAAAAGCATCTTTACCAACTCTTTTGATTTGGCTGGCTTCTATGCTTACCCTACTTGCATTTCAAGCGCTACTTTTTAGGTCTCGCCTGACCCAGCGCATGCGCTGGTCTGGCGAGACATTTTGTGAGGGCTCCAAAAAGTGCTACCAGGCCAGCCTAGAGCCACAGTGCATGTGCGCGGGTGCGCGTGTCTCGCTTTAACGCGATTACTTTCACTTTCGGGGCCGCGCGCCCGCTTTGATGTTTGATCGCGATCGAGATCACTTTCACGGCCGCATGGCCGCTTTGATGTTCTCCATGAGGGTTCAATAGATTGCAGCAGTTAACACAAGCATTGGCATAGCCAATAGGTCTTGCTTTTGGGACCTTATAAGTGTTTAGTTATGCAACTGTTGCATGGCTAAACACTTATAGGGTCCCAAAGGCGAGACCTATTGGCTATGCCAATGCTTGTTTCTTTTGGGTCAGGCACTCCTTGAGAGTGCATGTGTTTTCCCTTGTGTACTTCTTTTTTTCCCCCCTAAACTTAATGTTACTCTCTGTTGCACGTGTGAACTCTCCACACTGCCTCCATGCTGCTCTCCCCCTTGTGTACTTTCCACATTGCTTTCTCGCCCGTGTGCTTCTCCCTCACCCACCCCATGTTGCTCTCTCACATGTTACTACGCCTCCGCACCACTACCCTCTATGTAGCTTCCCTCCACCCCCAACAATGCTCTCCTTCTCTCTCGCTTGTTGCTTCTCCTCCCGACCACTGTTTTGTTTCTGCCCCCCTTTGCTTATTCCAATCATGGCCCAGCCCTCTGGGTTTCTCCCAACCTCATTTGCGCTACTTATTTTTATGTTTTAATAACAGATTCAACTCATGCCCTCTAGGGGTGGAATGTACATGCCTACAAAATGATAACCGCCGCATTATAGTGCCTTTCTTTTTAGGTCTCGTCTAGGCACCACTTGTGCTGTCTCTTCGAGACATGCTGTATTCAGGTATGGAGTTGAAGCTCCGCCCACACTCCGCCCATCTTTTTAATTGGCTGCTATCACTGTTCTTTGTAAATGTTTGCTTTTGATTTGTTAATAGACTTATTAGTCCCTCCTTAGTACTGCGCTCTGTTACCTCCCATGAGCACTGGCCCTTTTTACATGTTGTTAGTATGTTTTAATTAAAGTCTCCTAGCTTCTGTTGAAAGACGCTACCTACCCTCCCCTCCCACTCCACAGCCGCCATGTACACAATATCTTTGTATTATTTTTTTTAAGCAGCGCGGTACCCGCGCTTTAGCAAGGGCGGCTGCGCACCTTTCTTTTGTTGGGCGTGGCTCGCCAAACTACTTTTTTTATATTATATTTTTTTCATGCAGCGCTTGATCTTCAAAAATTGTGTCCGCACACATTTCTTTTACTTTGCGCAGCTGGCCAAATTATTTAAAAAAAATATTAATTTCTTTAATGTAGCGCGGTAATCCACACTTGAATTTCAAAAGTGGCAGCAGAGCGCCTTTCTTTTCTTCGGCACGGCGGCTCACCCAAATATTATGTGGCCGGCTACTGACGGATGAGTAGTCTCGTGTTTCCGCTTCTCTCCCTCCCACATGACCTCTCTCTGTGGCTCCACACCCCACACGTATTGCAGATTCACACTTGGTGGTGTTTCAGCTCATCGTGGAGTACGGCAATGAAATAGCCGTACTATTTCATTGCCGTCCCCCACTCTACGTTCATGCACTCTCGGGCGCTCCCGTGCTCAGATTCCACCTCACCCCCAGCCTTTCTGTCTGATGCCCCTTTTAGTTTCTTAGAAATATATGACCAAGCATCCGGATGTGACGTCAACTAAAGTGGCAGGTAAAGAGTGGAAAAGTTAATTCTGCTATCCATTGCTCTTACCTCCATGTCATTGCTCCTGCACAAAGTAGACATGAATGTATATGAACTTTATGTTGTCATCTTAGGACCCCTCCCGCCTTTTCACTTTTGAGATATTGAATAACTTAATGTTGTTATGAGGTAATACATATGCTCCCTTCATTTGTGTTCTGCCTGCACACTTTTTGTGTTTACATCAGACGTAGCAGCCACACTCCACACACCAGTAACGCTTATAACACACATTGCTGTCTCTTTACTATGACAACATACAGAGCTCCACTGCGCCTTCATTACGTTTGCGCTGTATAAATTCCAAACACATACATCCACTGTTCTGAATGGGGGCCAGATAATCGCTCCACCCGCCAAAAAACCCATTTGCAATGCAAAAGGGATCGCATTGCTGAAAGTTTGTTTGAGCTAATGGCATTGCTAATAATAATGCAACGACAATAGCTCAAACTTTCAGTAATGCGAGAGCTATTGCATTGCAAAGCATTCGAGTCACTCGTGCTTTAGATGTTTAAAGCTAAAGCGCGAGTGCCGCGATTGCTTTGCAGTGCAATAGGTATGGCATTGCTGAAAGTTTGAGCTATTGGCGTTGCATTATTATCAGCAACGCCCATAGCTCAAACTTTCAGCAATGCGAGACCTATTGCATTGCAAATGCTTGTTTTACTTTGTTTTCTTTATCCATGCTGCACAGCATCAGGGATGCTTTACAGCGTGGCTGAAAACCATTGGCAAAGCTAATAGTTCCCAATGGCGAGATCTATTGCCTTTACAAATGATTATTTCTATTTCCAGCACTGTTCTATCACACTTTACTTGGTAATTGGCAGTTCCAAATCTGCTCCAGCACCACCTGTTCCAGGAATGAGTGCACATTGTGCCACAGTGCTGCACCAGGGACCTTCGGAGGCACTCAGGACTATTTACACTATTTAGATTAAAAGACAATACAACAAGAAAGTAAGAAAGCACCTTTTGAGACAGCGGCACACAAGGTATACTTTATGTACTGCCTCACCCTCAGACAGTGCTTCATTTGAGCAGGTGGTTGCTGGTGTGGGTCTACTGACAATTATTCATGGGCACCGGCACTTATTGTTCCTCAGCAGACGTTGATTCAGAATAGGAGAGAGAACAACACAAAAGGGTGAAAGAAAGAGGAAGATGGAAAACAGCGACAAAGGGAAAAAGCAGGCATGAAAACAACCTGATAGAGGGAGATAAAGGGGCACAGAGTGTCTGGTATTGGAAATAAGAGGCATGCGGTAGGACCAAGAGTACGCAGCTAGGTACCCCGACCTTCAATAGTGCAGACCGCAGGCCTCTGAGCACTTTGGGCCCCGGCATTTACTCTTTTACAAATTAAGCACTGTCCTCAGGGCTGTGTTGCATTGAGTAGTAGTCAGTTAGCATAAGCCGAGAGCCCAGCCCCACTGGGATTAGGTGAGAGCAATCAAAATGTTCCTCTTCTGGGTACGTTTTCAGCTACGCCTTCACTGAGTAAAGAAATTAGGGGGCAGATTTATGAGGCCCTTGCGCCTCATTTACGCCGCCGTTGCGTCACTTTTGTGACGCAGCGGCAGCGCAAATCCTGCGCCATACTGCGGGGTATTTACAACGTGACGCGTCTTGGAGATGCGTCACGTTGTAAAGCCCTGCGCCAGCAGTAGGCGTACCTGTGCAGGGGGGGGGGGCGTTCCGTCGCAGGAACGCCTCCTAAAAGTGGCTGAGTGAAATCTACAAGATTTCACTCAGTCACTTTTGAGCCCATGCTGCGTCAAAACCCTGCGCCTGCTTGAAGCAGGCGTAAGGATTGACGCAGCATTGTGAAGATAGGTCCCCCCAAAGCATTGCTGGAGCTGCGTCTCGCTTGTGACGCAACTCCAGCAATGCGCCACTTTTACGGCACAGATGCGTCACGCATCTGTGCCGTTTTTGCCCCATGGTGCGCCGCATTGTAAATGCGGCGCATCCATGGTGGCGGAGCTGTGGCGCACAATAACTGGCGCATCCCTGCTGATATGCAGGGATGCGCCAGTTATTATAAATCTGCCCCAAGGTATTTTCGATGGTATATCTCCCTCTACCTCCACTATTAGTTATTTGGTTTTGCTATCGTAAAAGACCCAGATTCTTTCTCTTTTTTGTGACAAGGGCATCCCCACCAAGGATGCTGCCACATAAACCACGAATACCGCTAATCTGTGGCTCACTGGAACGAAGAGCTCATTCCTTCAACATCTGGCCTCGGAAGAGTGCCCACGTAGATGAATCCCACAAGCCTAATGCTAAAAAATCTAAAGCTCAATACCTAAAATTAAAACCATCTTAAAGACGCACCCATCAGCAATAAATGTTTTTCCTGTATTAAATTCCTCATTAAAAAAAAAAAAAGATTTAACTACTGAGACATTTCCCACACTGCTTTCTGAACGGGACACCCATAAGTGCACGGCAAGAGAGGCCGAAAATAAAAAGTCCCTGCTCCTTATTTCAGCAGAGCGGAAGGTGCTGGATGGCAGTCGGTGTGTGAGTGATTAATTAGGTCTTTAATTTTAACGAACACGCGCAGCTGTGAGTGTGCATGGGGGACGCGGACCCCTCTAGGAGAAAGAATGATGGAGGGGCTGGCGGTGGGAGGAGCAGTCCCTGGACACGGCTCTCCATCTGCCCGCCCCACCCCTCAGCCGGCTGCACAAAGTGTCCGCCTGGCCATCGCTCTTATAACGCTATTAGTCAAGCACACAGACTGACAGGCCAGGGAAGTCCAACTGCCCAACCCGAGGGGAGTCTGAGCTCTACGGAGGACTCAGGAGCAGATATCAGTGACTGGCAAAAGCCTACCGAAGGCTGAATCCCAGAACTGGGAGCCGCGTGCAGGATGAGGCGCACCGACTCCAACATTTTAATACAAGACTATAAGGATACAGCACTGATTTATATGCCACGTGGCGATGAATGTCAAGGGCAAATAAATGACTCTGGTCTCGTAAGTTCTTGAATTGCAAGGGGCACTGCATGCACAAGCACTACTACAGCTCCTGTCCGCATTTACCAAAGACAATACACTGCTTTCCAAAGTGCTCAAAAAGAAAATCAGCACTAGTTCACCAAAGTAAAAAATAACTATACATTTTTTTAAAAAGAAGGGCATTTTTTATGTTTGGCACCTTCTTACATAACCAACTATAAAGATACAGCCGCACAAACTATTTGGTATTCGGATTAATTTAGTTCCCCCCTACTCTGCATATGCTTGCTTTACTCAAATCTGCTGATTTAGCCTGATAAATGTTAGAAATAGGGTTGTTGGTTGACTGTGGTGTGAGTCCTGGACAAGCAGCAACAACACTACTAGTCTGGGTAAGGCACAAGAAAACCACACAATATTAACCTGGACATATAACTTGTCATTCTGTACCCTACTTAAGCAGTCACCCTGGTGTTCAAATGCATATGTGACGGAAAATAAATGGCAAATCAAGTGCAAGCTTTGCCCTTTATAAGGACCTTCTAGAATCAGTAACTTTTTATGAGTGGTTTTACTGATGTAGGCGCTGACGGGTCACAGCTTTATATAGCAAAAGTAGGCTTGCTAGTGATGAAAAGGAAGGAATGTATGAAAAAGCTCTGAAAGATAGGTGGTCAATTCATTTCTGTTGTAGCCAGTTGTAAGAAATTGGGTTGTTGGTTGACTGAGGTGCGAGCCCTCGGCAAGCAGTAACCACAATCCTTGTCAGGGTGAGGCACAAGCCGACCCTAAATTAAACTGTGCTAAACCCCCAGGTAATTTGGAACAGAGCATTCAAGCTTAACTTAGAGGCAATTTGTAAAGTATTTGTGCAACACTTCAAACAGAAAAACAGTGAACACACCACACAAAAAGATCCCACCCCAGCTTAGAAAAATAGAGCTAAATTTAATAAATAAAACAGATCCAAAATGACAAAAATACAATCAGTAGAATCAGTTACGAAGTTCTAAACAGTAAACTGTAAAATAACTCCTAAAAGCATAAAGCGTCAACCATGGCTATGTGGTCATGCTGGACTGGGTCAAATTTATAAGTTCAGCCCGACTACGATAGATTGGTGGTCAGAAAGAGTCACAGATTAGTCCTGCTGATGTTTTACTTTCTCAAGTTTTGCACCAATAGTCCAGTTCGCGTTGGAGAGGGCCTCAGGGAGCAAGTAGAGCGTCACCGGCGGTGGTCTGTTTAGAGCGAAGAGCAGGCTGGGTGTTGCAGATGGGCGGGCTGGAGCTTCGCAGTGGCAGTCCTCCATGAGTGATCGATGCTTTCTGTGTGAAGAGACAGGCTGGCAGAGGCTCGTGCTGAATTTGTGTGCGAGCAGCGTGATTCAGGCGCAAATGTTTTTGTTCGCGACCGCGAACAGCCCAAAAGCTTGATTTACAGAGCCTGTGAGCCACTCCAAGTGTCCAAGGCCTGCATGGAACCACCTGGGGGTCAGGAACTCGCTGCAGCTGGGTACAGGAGCTCAGAAGGGATCCTTTTATGTCCCTGAGGCTAAGATTAGGAGGCCAACAGACTCGCCCTTTGAGTCACTCTGGGGTCATGGGTTCAAGATGAAGTTGAAGGTCTAGTTCCTCTTCCTCAGGCAGGAGGGCAGCAGGTCAGCACACCAGGGCAATAGTTCCTTTAGAGCAGCAGTCCATCAGAGTGGCAGTCCTTCTAGCAGCACAGCAGTCCTTCTTCCTGGCAGAGTATCCACAGGTCCAGAAGTGTATTAAAGAGTTGGGGTCTGAGATCCTTCTTTTATACCCTGGTGCTCTGGTTCTGGAAAGTGGGAGAAGCTTCTAGACAGTGGTTTTGAAGTGCATGGAATGTCCTGCCTCTCCTGCCCTGGCTCCAAGTTGGCTGATGTGACAATGCAGAGTTGTTAGATCCTTCGTGTGAAGGCAGAACACAGGCTATCCTGACAGTAGATAGCCCATCCAGGCACACCTAATCAATCCATAATGTGTCTGTCTGAGAGGAGTTCATAAGGTCTATTTGTTACACTCAGTCATGTGACCCAGGCCAGGCTAGAGGCACAAAAGGGATAAGGGCAGAAAAATGTCAACTTTATAAAAGGTAAATTTTTATAATTGTGATCAAAACCCTGACTTCACCACTACATAGGGCTTTTAGCCCCAATTCCAAAGGTACCAAACATGAACTGTTCATCTCTTCCTATTTGGAAATTACACTTTCAAAATGTAATAAAGCAACTCTAATGCTATCCTAATGCTTTCCTATGGAAAAGATAGCCCTTGAGTAGTGAAAGATGAATTTATGAGTTCTTCATTACCAGGACATATAACACCTAAAATTACATGTATAATTTTTAAATATATTGCACGCTGACCTCTGGACTGTCCAGGGCCTACACTAGGGGTGACTTTTATGTATTAAAATGGAAGGTTTGGACCTGGCAAAAGGTTTATTTTGCCAGGTCGAAATATCAGTTTAACTGCACACACAGTCTCTTCAATAGCAGGCCTGAGACATGTTTATGCTATTTAAGTGGGTGTTACAATCAGTGCTGCAGACTTATTTAATTTACAGGCTATGGGGCATGTGGTGCCACTTTACTAGGGACTTACAAGTAAATTAAATATGACAATTGAGTATAAGCCAACTTAACCATGTTTTAGGGGAGAGAGCACAAGCACTTTAGCACTGGTTAGCAGTAGTAAAGTGCACAGAGTTGTAAGGCCAAAAAAACAAATTCAGCAAAAATAGGAGGAGTGAAGGCATAAGGATTGAGGATGACCCTGTAGAAAGTGTCAAGTCCAACAAAAACTAGTATCTACAGTAAGGACTATCAATTACGAAACAAGCACTAGACTTTTTTAGGTTGCCTTGCTGTTCTAAAACCAATGCTTATTATCATACAATTGGTCTTCCTTTACTTTAAGTTCTCGCTTTCATGCAACATTAAATTACCCATCCGACTCTATTCGTCTTGGTCCTTCTAAAGTAATACATTAGCATTTTTGAATTTCTGGGATTATATCTTTTGTTTTTATTATTTAACTCTACTAGACTTGTTTTTTCATTCTTCTGATGAGCTTTATATTCATTGGCACAGCTACAACAGTAGTTAAACCGTATTAATCAGAATTATATTTTTTTCAACATCAAGTGTCATCTAATTCGAGTTCTGGACATAGGACCTGGCGAGAGCTGATATTCCAGTCTTTTTTTTAAACTGGGCATTCCTAGAAGTAACAGAGTACCCCTCTCCCCCAGAGTATTAGACCTGTCTGGATAATGGAAGTAAAGATCCTATATTCCTATGGGAAAACTCAGACTAAATAGGGATATTAAGAGATGTGTTATGGTTTAAAAAACCTTTAGACTGTATTAATCACCTGGCGCAATGCTCCCTCTTGCCTTTGGATTGGCATCTAAATTGACCTGGATAAGAAACATGGCACTTAAGAAAGTGTTTCATGAAATCTTCCAAGATTTTGCATTTTTATCTGGAGACATACAGACTTAGAAAATGCTCAACATCTGTTCTGCTAATATATTTTAGATGCATACACCCACAGATTACGATTTTGAGCCATACTGAGCTCTTAACCTGCTCCTTGCACCAACTTCAGGGTTCCCTCTCAAGGTTACACTACCATTTTACGATGAGAAGCCTGAAGCAGAGGTTTAACTACCTCAACTAGCATCATTTGGGGTGCGGCTCATCTCTTCAGAATCCAAACAAGAGCCTAAATCATCTTGAGTGCTTGGGATCTCCATGATGGATGTTAGGGCCAACAGGAGTCACAGGAACATCATTGACAGACTCCTGAAGGCTTTAAGGGGAGATTATACTATTTAGCAGCACTCCATCAGTAACACTCTTCTTCTTTTTGAGAACAGGGCTGGTATTGTGCATTCGCTCAGGTTCCACACTATTGTTGCTCAAGTTGCTCAAGTTATGCTGATGATTTCTGCTCAGAAGGTGCATGTCACTCTCAGCAACCAAAGGCAAACACTTCTGCCAATGACTAAATGTGTACTATTACCAATGACCAAGAGTTACTGCCCAGATTACATTCACCAGGGAAAGACACATGCATGCTACCACCCAGAAGAAGAGCACTCAAACTATGGACAAGAAAGACATAGGTTTACTATGGAGCAGTGACAACAATAAACAAGCATTGGCATAGCCAATAGGTCTCGCCTTTGGGACCTTATAAGTATTTAGTTATGCAGATCAACTGTTGCATGGCTAAACACTTATAAGGTCCCAAAGGCAAGACCTATTGGCTATGCCAATGCTTGTTTCATCTTCCGGGGCCGCCGTCACTGACGCACTCGGTAGGAGAGTAATTCCAGGCCCTGCAATGAAAAGCAAGCCTTGCGCAGCCTAACTTGGCTGCCTGAGAATGACAGCACTCGCATGCTTTGCAGCCAGCCAGCACAGCTCCCAGGGAATCAGAAATCTGAGGGCAGGGATTCGTGTCTTGCACTGCCTCCTGGCTTCAAAGCGGGGCCTTGGGCTGTCACCTTCACTAAAGTCGTGCTGTAGGAAACAAACATTTGTAGAGCCGTCGGGTCAAATATGCAGGTAAACTGATAGTCCTTTATGATTTTTTTTCTTTTTTAAATAAACGCGTTTGAAATGGGCAGACTTGCAGGGTTGCCTCATTGGACAGCCGGACTCAGCGCTCTAAATTAGCAAACAATCCTTTTAGGTAGACTCTAAAATCACGTGCTTTCCCTGGGCCCTATTGTCCGCTATAACAGGCAAGAGAAGGCATACTGTACTGAGAAGGCATGCCCTTTAAGCACAAATACAAAAAATCACTCCCTCTGCCACTTTAGGGCCGCTTGCTCTCCTCAAACGTATAAAATACATCCAAATCGTCCGTCTGCCCGGTACGTCTGCTGGCTTTCACGCTCCCAGCCCTTCCCCGCCATGAGACAGCCAGTAACCCGAGGGTAACTTTTTTACAATGGCCTTCCACTGAAATGGGGATGAACATTTTTACAATTCGAAATGCGGCGCAAGAGTGTCGGAAACCGGTTGCAGCACCCAGCTCACCAGCCGCCAACAGATTGAGGTTATTCGGGGCTCAATTTTTTAAAACATTTTTTGCTGAAAAGTTAACAAAACAATGAAAAAAAATAAAAATACAGCATACTAATTTGAAATGACAATTCATCTTCGTTAATCTCATTTACAATGTTAGATAAGGTGCCAGAGTGGAAATGTTGGGTACATGAATTGGATTAGTAAGGCATAGGAGCAGTGTGTAAGGCGAATGCCTAGGTTTTTGTGGGGTATTGCTGCAAAACTGTTCTGTTAAAGCGGCCCTCTGCACTTAATTCATTCATGGGCTGAGTCTGACGTGGGCCGCCTCACAAGAACCACTATTCCAGGAGCTATTAAGACAACCTAATTACTTAGGATTGATTGCTGGAAGACTCCTGTTGAATCCTCGGCCAGGTTTTCGCTCTCGCTCAGCTGAAACGTTGAACGCTGCATCTAGGGAGAGGAGGTGGCGGTCGTCGCAGCACTTTGCTTGCTTGCCGGTTTACCGCCGCTTCATCTCATTGAGCCCCCTCTGAGGCACCCCACAGCCCCCGGCAGCCGTGAGTCACGCAATAAAAGAACCAGCACAAGTGCGCTCGCTTGCGGGAGCGAGCGGCTGGCGCAGCAATATTTGATAACATATGGCGCCAGCCGCTCGCTCCCGCAAGTGAATCTCCAGACGTGCACGCGTTGCCATTGAAGGCTGAAAAGCCGAAGCCATTCCAAAAGGTCTTTTTGCCTATGCAGCGCATGCGCGCTGTGTAGGCGAGACCTCAAAATGGTGGTTGGAATTACTGACTTTATTTCTGTTGCTTGTAATTACTTTGTGACACACTCAAAAACATCATATTTTTGCTCACAGTGCCACTATGGATAGGGACCACATAAACAAAAGTCAGTCTTGGCCGCATCCTGTAAGAGACAGTCCTATTCAGCATTATATGCATGGGCTCTTCTCCACAATAAGGGAACACAAGAAAGCCCATACCAATTTCTGTCTTGTGGCGCCTCATCAGTGAGGGTCAGCTCCCGTCCTGTGGCAACGTGAGATACAGGATCCACATTTGAGCATATGAACTCCTACTTATGGCATATAAATGTGAAACACAAAGCGTGGCCCATGACAGAAACAGTTACTGCCACCGTAGAGAAGCACATGCTTACTATCGGGCAAGAGTATAACAACGTATGCCCAAGAGATACAAACAATTGCCACTCTAGACATGGGCATGATTACTGCCAATAATCCACACACTATTAACACACAGTAACAGCTTCTACGGGGCAGGAGTGGTGGGGCGGAGACGGAGGGGTAAAAAAAAAAGAAAAGGAAAAAAGAATGCCACTTCTCTGCTGGCCGCCGCCTCTTCTACGTCCTCTTCGGTCGACGCAGGAAGCACACAGGACCCCAGACACTCCAAAGCCAATCACAATGCTGCTGTCATCAGCATTTGGTCTGAGGGGCCTGGTTCGGCACTCAGACAGGTAGTGGGAGCCTGGGCATATTCTCCACCTGGCTGTGCAATACAGCAGTGTGAAGAACATGCTAAGTGCGCATGTCTGTTTGGCCGGCCAAATACGGCCGGCCACACCGTTATATGCAGTTAGAAAGTGCCCACCAGTCCTCCCTCTGCTCTGTGGGCAGCATAGCCCCACTCTGCTCTCCACCTAAAAGAAACACCACAGAGCCAGTACTGAAAAATAAGATGATGATAAGATGGTGTTATTATCATTTTATTTTTCCTATGGAACGAGGCTCCTGCTTAACGGAGGAACCGCTGCTATTAACACACGCATACAATATTCCTGCCTAGATCAAACACACCAAAATTTAGCAATATTAGTGGTCAGAGCATGGATACAATTATTGTCCTAAGATCTGCACAGGAGTACTGTTGAGAATATGCACTGAATCCTTGAACATGCCTTACAACTGCACTGGACATGCACATTTTATTGGAACATACACATAATTACTTCCGATCTTTCCACGTAAATCTTAACTTGAATACCCCAATGGCAACTCCTCTGAATTCACAGGGTAATTGCTGGCCAAAATACAAATTACTGAAATTAGTAAAAGTATGCAGTTAAGTCTTGTCTACAAAAGGCAACTGGTTATATCTCACTTAGAGTCACGATTACAGACTAGAATGTGTAGCCTATCGCACAAATCATGCAAATGGTTATTACTTGAGTAATAAAGGTGATTACATCATAGTACAAGATCTGTGTAGTATAGGATAACAACAATTTCCTCGGCAAACAGAGGGTTATACATTTTCTTCCCATTAATGCAAATGATTAAAGTACACAATATGCATGTGGTTATGGCCTGGAATGCATGTGATTTTACTGCACAGACAACTAACTCAATGTATTGTTCAAACTATGCAGTGGCGGCTCCTCCGCTAAGGCGGAGGAGCGTCGCCCCACTGCTCACATATCAGTGTAAATGAAAAAATAAAATGATAATAACTGAAGTTATCATCATTTAATTTTTCGTATAGTCAGGCTAAGAAGAGCGGGCTTGGCTCCCCTACCGTTGGGGAGGAGGAGTGGTTGTGCACTCTGTGAAGTGCGCATGAATGTTTGGCTGGCCCTCTTGGCTGGCCAAACATTCATGCGCACTTCACATATTCTCCATGCAGGCTGCACAGCCTGCATGGAGAACATGCCCAGGCCCCCATTCCCAGGCTAAGCGCCGAACCACGGCGCTCAGACCAAACACAATGCTGCATTGCAGCATTGTGATTGGCTGTGGGGAGTCTGGGTGCTTGTCGATCTCTGGAAGAGACTCACTTGCCGTGGGAGAGGCACGGCGAGATCAGGTAAGTGTTTTCTTTTTTAATCACAATCCCCCCTGCCCGCCACCCCATACCTTACTGCCCGCCACTGAAACTAAGCACCTGATTATTTCTTAGAATACACATGATTATATGTAAACCTCAAAAGTGCTTTTCGTGGGAGCTTAAGACACAAGTGGATTTGTCATCGTACCTGCAGGGAGGGTAAAAGAAACCAGTTGACCAAAGTGTTGCACTTTTGAAGAGCCACGAATCCTACAGAGCCTACTCTAGTCTTGAAGCTTGCCAAGGGTCACCTGCATGGCCAGGCAGGGCAATGGCATTAGAGATTTAAAACCCACTATGTCCCACATGTTTTTAAACTTTATTTATAATTTTTTCAACAATAATGTAGAACAGCTTAGTATATTTACATATAGTAGCTTGTCAGTAGTTTCATATTATGGATTCGCAAATGCAAAATCAAAGATCAATTCAATCTAGTGTATCAGTATTAACATTGTGGTGTAGATGTTTAGCAGGAGGTACCCACATCTTCCCACTGCTTTTCCAGCAGGCAACTCCCAGTGAGCAAGCCTATTGCATCCCACAACACGCAGCTCATACCGTCTCACAGTTGGATCCAAGCATACCCTACAGGGAAAAATAGGTTGACGGCGCAAAATCCTTCTGGGCTGGTGGCTGGGTCCCAAGCCTACTTGGGGGATCCATCAAACGATCTATCATCTCTTACCAGAGCACCTAGTCTCTCTCTATGTTCTCATCAACTCTCCCTATGCAGAGCCATTTTTCCTCAACTACTGCCCACTTCCTGCACATCTGTCCTCCACTATGTAGTTGGGTGGAGCTTGTGTGAGCCATTGTATAACTATTCTTCTCTTGGCCAACTGAAGTCACAGTTATGTAAATCTATTACAGATTTTGGTACCCGTTTTCGGTAGTGGTATTAGTCCCAACAGGCAATACCTAATTGTTAGAGTCAGTTGTATCTCTGTCACCCCCTTGAGTTAATCAACCACTCACTGTGAACTAAAGGTCTCTCAGGCTGGTGCAGCTCCAAGTCATGCGAATAAAGGTCACCGGTATTGTACTGCATAGCGGGCACGCCCCAGATTGCTTAGGAAAGATTCCATGAAGTCTATTGGGTGTGAGGTAGGTGCGGTGCAAGAAGTGAAACTGTGTAGGCTTAAAACTTGTGTTACTGGCTACTTCCTGTACTTGAGAGAAGGCACAAGTCCATTCCTATCCCATAGAGCTTCAGAGAGGTCAGTGTCCCAGTGATTATGTACCTCAAGGCGTGTATTACGCCCGTCTTCCTTCAGCAGAGAGCATAGATGTAAGCTCATGCCTCCACGGGATCCAGCGTCCAATAGGAGCATAAGTATTGGTGATTCCACCGGTTCTGTTGTGAAAAAGGATAATATCTCATTGAATCGTTCAGGATATGTTTGCTAAGTATAAGAACCGTTTCGGATTCAAACCAAGAACTTGCTGCGCCTCTTCAAAGGTAACAAAATGGCCCCTCCTGTCACAGATCCCCCAATGTCTAGCTGCCCCCTTCCATCCACTGTTGCATGTTTATGATGTTTTGTATCTGCAGGAATGGATGGGGCACCACATGATCAGCAGTCTGGCGTATGGTGGTCTACGTAGAACTTGCTTAGTAGCCAACTCCCATGCCTCCGTTAGCTGTTGTACTATAAAGGGAAGGTCCTCTGGCACCTGTGAATAAATCCAAAGATACAGAGGGAGCTCGGTTTCCTCCACCACCTAATAATCTCGTTTCCCCGTTCTGTGCTGCCTTGCCCCTAATAGCTGCGTATTGTAGAAGTCCCGGTATGCAATACATCCAGAGATCTGGGAGCCTCAGTCCTCCCCTCTCTCGGTTGAGTTTCAGGGTTTCGAGTTTGATTCTGCTGTTTTACCAGCCCAGACTTAGGAAATTGATAGGCTATTTAGTTCCAGGAATTTTGATCAGGATATTGTACAGAAAGAGTAATGCAATTTACAGAAGCATCACGTGTGAGGCACCATTTTACCAAGCGCTATACTGCCCATACTCGAGATCGGTAACGTATTACAAAATTATATTGAGTCTGTGAGCCCCTGCAACACTTTGCCCATGTTATAGTTATATTCGTTTTCAGGAGAATGCACTATCTGTATACCCAACACCTGCATCTCACCAGGGGAGTTCCAGGTCAGAAAAGTCCAGTCCCACAGAATCTTAGAACTTCCTTTGCACCTCGGCACAATAGTACTTTATAACAATGCACCTAATTATTTATAAAACTGCAAAGTAGTCCCTAAGGCTAGGAGTCGAGAGTTTGGCTTCAGAAAATTATTGATTTGAGTGCAGGGGTACACAATGGCCTGCTGAGCTAAGCTCTTTTTTTTACTTCTGAACTAACCTTCTGTGTGTATTTACTCTGCTGCAGTGCTTTCTTCATTCAATAATATGTTCCCTGCTTAGGTAAGTCATTTTGACTTTGCTTTCACCGCTTTCTTCCTTAGCCACACCCATATGGACTTTGGAAATTCATTTAGTTAAAAGAAATTAATCTCTGGAACAACTAAACCACTTGAATAGAATTTGTCAAACACTGACTGTGAGAACAGTACCCTCGTCCATTACCTCCCACCACCACATGGAGAGACGCATAGGGGAGGTACGTGGCCCAATCAGGGACATGGGATGGTAGTTTTATTATTGCTGCGTGCTTGGTATACATTCTGCCACGTCATCACCAGATTACATTCCCTTCAATTAGGGAGCTCCTACTACAGCTCCCACAGAGCGTGTTGATATTGGGGGGGGAGATTTTAATGCCGTGATGTCAGAATCGGAGGACCGACACGCAAGCACTCCACGGTCGGGATCTGTGTTCCCACTGACTACGTTTGTGGAGGCCATGGGCCTGGTAGATACATGGAGACTCCAACAAAGGTGGGAGAGAAAATACATATTCTTGTTGGGGGTCCACCACAGCGCATCCCATTTCCAAACTGATTCTGACCAAACATTTAGCATAAGGCATATCGGATCATTCACCACTCTAGTTGGAACTCGAAGGGGAATCCAGCCTTACTCCGGGCCCAAAAATAATAATGCCTTGGTATTTAAGGGATAACAAAATCATGGAGTCGTTGCGACAGGCAACAGAAAATTACTTTACAGATAATATAGGGTCGGTGACATCACCCATTACTGTCTGGGAAGCATACAAACCTGTCTTGAGAGGACAGGCTTACTCACTGATAGCTGGGAAAAAGAAGGAGGCGATGGCCAAGATGGATCGCCTGGAAGACGAAATTGCTATACTAGATCGTGACCTATGAGGGGTGGGTAAAGAGATGTAGGCGCCTACCCTCAAATTAAAAGAAAAAGAGCACAGAGACCATGCAGAATATGCTGCAGATAAAAGCCATATCCTGAACCTAGCGTGGCTAGAAAATAGGAACCAGGTGTGCAACTGGGTGCCAAGACTGGTGGTGGCCAGTGGGGAGGTCAGGACTAAAGCAGAGGTCATACCGGAATAATTCACAAACTGTTACTCCGAACTCTACCGAACTAGGGGTACCCTCCAAACACATGAAATTCACAAATTGATTTGAGGGACAGCGCCACCCCTGACTCTCGGCTGAGTAAAGAAAAATGCTAGGTAGTGACTTCTTGCCTAGCAAAATTATACAAGCCATCAGCTCTGTTACATCTGGAAAAGTTATGGGATCCAATGGTATACTGATTGAACTCTATAGGGGACCAGCGAACAAAATGGCGTCCCGCCTCCTAAATATGTAAAATTAAGCTGGGGCCATAGGACGGGTACCTCGGGACCAGTGACAGGGCAAAATAGTGCCGATCTATAAGGAAAACTAACCCCAGACCATTGCGAGTTGTACAGAGCCATATCCCTACTAAATGTAGAGGCCAAAGTACTGGATAAGATACTGTTAATCAAAATTAGGCAGATCATAACCACCCTGATCCACCCAGACCAATCGGGCTTTATGTTCAACAGAGGCACCAGACTCAATCTTAGATGACTATTTGGGGTGATGGCCTGTGCTTACGGTCAACGTATTACCACGATGGTCCTATCCATGCTTGCCTCCATGGCCTTCGATACCCTTAACTGTAATTATATGCACACAGTCTTGGAGCACTTCGGATTTGGCCTTGTTTTCTTGGGTTGTGTCAGTCTTCTATCAGTGCCCAGAAGCACGGGTGAGTGTGAACGGGGTGACTTTGCGAACCTTCGGGCTTTATCCGTCAGGGCTGCCCGCCCTCCCTATTAATATTTGCCTTAGCCTTGGAACCTCTGGCTATTTGGATCAGAGGGGACCCTCTGATACAGGGAATTGCCTGGGGGGGGATACATGGGAAGAACGCATAGCCTTGTATGCGGGCAACATTTATATTCTATGTCACAGACCCCACAGTCACCATCCCCAGACTCATGCAGATACTCTGCATATTTGACACCTACTCAGGATACACTATTAATTGGCAGACATCACTGATGCGCCTCAATACAGAACCTACGCCAGCTCTGCGGGTGAGATACCCATGCCCATGGTGGATGAGGCATTCAAATACCTAGGCATTACATCATGCAAGACCCACAGGTATTCTAAAAACATAACCTCAAACCCATCCTGGAACGATTTGAGATGGATGTACAGCACTGGAAGACCTTACCGCTCTTCCTGCTAGGAAGGGCAGCAATGTTCAAAATGATGACCCTCCTACACATTGCAAAATACTCCTTACATAGTTCCCAAAGATGTTTTTTCATAGAACGGGGGCAGCCATCCAGCTCTTATTGTGGGGAAATAGTCCTCCCCAATTGCCCTCCAGAAACTTACCAGGGGTGTGTGCGATAGGGGGTTTGGACTGTCAGACATCAGTAAATACCTTTGGGTGACACAACTGATGGTAGTTAATGACTGGTCTTCTAGCCATGGGATGACCTGGCGACACGTCTAGACAGATTAGCATGGGGTAGACAGGGTTATGAATGGGCACTCTACAGGGCTAAACTAGCTTGTGTCCTGCCAGTGCACACCAGAACACTCACCCAAATATGGAGAGAGGCCACCACACATCTGGGCTGGAAGGGCTGACTGAAGGGGATGACCCCTCTATGGTCCAGCGATCTCCTGTCTGAGGTGGGCAAGCTACAGCGCTTCGCCAAATGGAAATTGATAGGGATTACCAAACAAGGTGACGTGTGGCAGGTAACCGCACCATTGACCCTGGCCAAACTGACCGATAAATACCAATTAGCACCTACACAGAGTTATAAATATAGCCAAATCCAACACGCCCTTGCCACACACATACCCACCAACATGCCCATTGTGGAATCCTTCCCACTCGAGGACCATGTCCTGTCGGAATGATTATCCAAGAAAGCTATTTCCCTAACATATAAAAAGATACTAAATAGCAGTCCAAACACCATTCTGGCCCTTAAAGCAAAATGGGATGCAGAGGCAGGACAGCTCAAAGAGGGTGAGGGAAGAGGCCCTGAAAGCCCCTGGGAGATTGTGATCAAATCTGGCTTCAGGCTAGTACAGCTACGCACACTGCACCGCTACTACTATTCACAAGCAACACTAAACGCCATACATAGCTCTCCAGTGACGGCCTGCCTGAGAGATTGTGGAGAAGAGGGAACCTTCCTACATATAATTTGGGAATGCCCATGACTTAAGCCGTACTGGTCCTCCATTAGAGCCACGATGCACACAATCACGGGCTACCAGATGCTGGACACAATCAAATGCTGCATTCTCAATATGTGGGGCAACGAACCATCTCCTCAATACAGTCAAATATGGCACTCCCTCAGCGTGGGAATGGCCAAGAGAAACATTGCCCATAAATGGGGAGCGATAGACCCGCCAAAGCTACAGGCTGGGAAAAAAGACAGGGACTGGTGCAAGCGCACTGAAAATTCAATATACCTGAGCAGAGGGTTTCTCTTGGACAGCCGTGAGAGGAGAAGGGGGTGATCAGAACGAGAACATTTCTGGGGTTGAGTAAAATATAGACCTTGAGGGTTGTGCTTTGGCTTTTGTTATCTCATGCTTGTACCGTAACTGCCACGTCATTTGGAACTGACATTTGTTATACTGATACATGCGGGCTGTGATGTTTCACTGCCTGTTTTTTTGCATCTTTTCCTATGAAACTCAATAAAAAGATTTCTAAAAAAAATCCTGGGAGCAGTTTATAAGAAAAAAACCTAACCAACGTAAAACATTTTAAAATAAAAATGTCAAAATAAGGACAAACAAATCAAAGATATGGAAAAAATACAAGCATGATGAGTTCAATCAATACACAATAATAAAAACAATAGGAAGAAAAATCATATATCCAAAAATCTGGCCTGAAGAAATGTGTTCACGGCTTTGGGAAGGACATCAATGCAGGATCGAGCTACGCATCATATAGCCACCGTGGACAAGGGGTGACAAGACAATGTAGCCTTCCAAAGCTCAGGGATATTGAATCCATTTTCATCCAGGTGGGTCAGGGAACCCCTGTAAATCAGAATCTGTTCAGCCAGATACATCAGGAGGATTGCTCTGGATATGACGCGGTAACATTTAAAGCGTATTCTGTGGTGGGCAGGAGGCTGGGGCAGGCTAATCAGAATAGAGGAGAGGGGCTCACACTGACTTCTCAACATACTATGCTTTCTAGCTGACGAATCTCTCGGGTTAATGTGCAATGACAAACTCTAAGCACCTCTTGGCCATCCCCCGCAAGGAGTCCACTCTAACTAGCTGTGTTGGTTAGGCGCTTGAGATTACCTAGATCTCCTGACCCTCAGTGTAGCCAGCGTGCACACACTTTACATTGAAAGAGCGAGAACCCATTAGCTGTAAGAGATGAAGAAAGCAAAACAGAATCCGAGGCTAAAATGCGATTTCTAAAGAGAACACAGGAGCTCACCTTGCAGCCTTCACACGTAATGACGCCGTAATGGATTCCTGATGATTTGTCTCCGCAGATCTTGCATGGAATAATTTCAATTTGAGCTGAAACAGAAGCACACACCGGTTAATTACACCTTCCCTTAAACGCCTCATAAAGAGCATTCCCAGATCAGTATTTGTACAGTGAAAACTAATAACCTGCTAAACATCAAACTGCATTAAGTATTCATTGTTGAACCGCGCAGCCCCCGCAGGACTCCAGACTAAATTATGGCGGCTCCTTATACAGGAGCTTTCGGGTTATTAAAATGGGCCATTCGAGGAGGCCTTTAGGAGCCCTGAAGAAGGCTGGAATCAGCATTTCAAAGTCAAACACAAACTGGGGACTTGGCGTTGCCGTTAAGGAGAGTCAAATGCTTCGTCCCCAACGCGTTCTTTTGACTGCATGATTTGGAGAGGTCTTCGGGTCAGGCTGGCAGAAACCCCTGGACACAATAACGAAGACGCAGCATATTAAACCGGGTGCCACATGCAATCAGACTGCACGAGGTGCGGGGCTGTATTGGAATAACTGCTCCCCGAGTCACTTGCCTCCGGCCTTCCATCACTTAGGAACGACTGCTAGATGGTTGACTCCCTGTGGGCGCACCACCGTGCTCCACGATCAACCTTTTACAACAGAAGACGCTGTTGGCTTAGACCACCTTTTACTGGGCTTTGTTACTGCTCAATGCCTCTCACAAGACTGTGGAGAAATTAAGCCTGCTGCTTTACAATAGCTATTCTTGCTGAAAGACACAAACACAACAATGGGGAAAAAGCTTCACGCTATACAGTTCATTCTAGTTCTTGCCTGGACTTGCCCTTCTTCAACCAACTTACATAAAGCAAGCTAATGTTACACACACAGTGCAACCTTCCACCCTGGAGCTCGGTCTCCACATCCCAAGAGGAGAATTGAGCTAGGACAAAGAATTTCCCTGCATCACAAGTAATGAAGTGACTGGCAATACTACAGAGCCTCTTGCAGGCCAATTTTGTGCATGACCACATGTGCCTCAAGGTGGTCAGCAATCGCAAGTCGCAATTCAATGTCTAAATTCCAAAGGAGAGGCGACGAAATAAACTGGTTGGCTGTATCTTGTACTTAGCCTTTGATACACAGAGTTTACAAGAAAGTATGTTTGTCTGTAAGTTGTAAGATCGAAGCTGCGGATCTGTAATCTCACAGGGCAGAGCTGGTTGTCTTTAAGATTCTAAATAAATTAGATTTATGCCTGTAAGCTGGCAAGAAATGACCTTTGCACCTGCACGCTCACAAAAATACAAAAGCTTCGGGTATCAGCAGCTCCCTCTACGTAGCCCAAAGAAAGTGTCAGCAAAAAAGTAACCAGACAGACAGAGAGAAGCCAGTGCCTCGGGTACAGAGATTGCAAGTGTGAAGCTACAGAAGCAGATCATGTGAACATATCCTGAGTGAAGGGCCCGTAGGAGCACAGAAGACACTGATCGAAACGTCAAATCTCCCAAAGGGACACGATTCAGGGGACAACATTTATTAGAGAGTAACTTGCATACCTGCAGCAACGCAAAGTCAATCCAACAAAGCAGATTCAAACAGAGAATGCAAGAGTACAGCAACAAGCCACACCGCTGTGGTCAGGTGGCACCAACACCATCAGCCCGTAAAATCAGCAGGCCTAGGCCTTTGATAGACTGGCCACACTCAAACACACTGCACTCCAACAATATTCCCTCTATTCTCCACTATGAGCTAAACAGGAAGGTTTTAGGACACACTTCTTCAGTAAGAGCGCAACTTAGATAAACAACATATGAGATTGTGTAATGCACAAACTACCAACTCTAAGAGGGATGTGGAAGGATTTAAAAACACATTTGCCCACAATGCAATTGCTAAAAGCCGTCAGTCTACGAAACGGGTCAGAAGGGTTGCCGGTGGATCATTTCAGTTCATTTAGGTCACTAAAGTGCTCAACATGCTCTACATAGAAAGGGATGGAGCTATTGAAGCCAACTGTAGTGCATCGCCTGCCTCTGCAAAAAAATGCAAGATGCTTTATGTGATAATGTACAAAAATCATGCACAAATCACGTATTGCTCATAAAAAATCGAGTGCCAGGAGAAAGAAGACCGATGACAGATTATGCAAAAGAACTAAATAAATAAATCGAAACACATGACGGGATCCGGCCTCACACCATTCGCTGTTAGACACTCTAATATTCTCAGCCCCCCTCCCGGCCCATGCGTCCCTCGCCCTCTCATCCGCCTATCCAGGTTGCATGCTTGTGCATTCCACTTTACTTTCCTCCTCCATGTTGGAGTTTCCTCTCTTTACCAACCTCCTCTTGTTCGATGATGGAGGCTCCAAATATCCAGCTTTATCTAATCATAATCAGATCACACAACCTTGCTGATGCAGTACCATAACCGACAAAGTGCAAACCTGGCTCAGCCAAACATTTAAGGCTCATAGCTCTAGGAGCGTAGAGGCTCTCTCTCCACACTGGAGACAAAGCACAAGCGACAACGAGAGAATGCAACAGTGTTTATAAACCTCCTCACCTGTCGATGTCAATTATCATTGTATACTAAATGTCATGTAACAACACTCTAATGCATTGATCTATCCTAATGTACACAGTGGAATACTGACTGCATATTGTCATGCTCGTCAAAATGTATTACTGCGTTATACAGCATTGAAAAAAACAATTTAAAAAATGTGGAATAATAGGAACAAAATAAATAACAGTAGAACCCCTCTACGGAACCATGGTCAGGTTCCATCACCTTGGCTCATAGGCAATCCATGATAAAATAATATTTCAACAGTGCAATTCAACATTACCCACTGAGCAACAAACTACTGACATCCTCGCAGACCAGGAAAACAAAGGGTCAATTTGTTGGACTCACACATTCTACGCACTGTACCAGAACAACATAATGTGTGCTGAAATCTCTCTTGTGTAACCAGTATGGCACTAAATGTCAATCAGACAACTACACAATATTCTTTGACAAACCATATACAAGCCTAAACAGCTCAATCCATGAAACAACATACAGTACGTAACCCACCTCCCAGTCAGGAGCGTAACAAAAGGACCTGCAGAGCAGGGGGCAACATTTCAAGGGGCCCCCAACCCTTCAAGGGGCTCCATTCAGGCGAAGGCTAATGAATATCTGCGAGATATGTGAGACTCAGGCGCCCTTCATCATATTCTGCAGGGGGGGCCATCATTTTGCATTTTGCCACTGCTCCCCGCCCCCGCCACTGGCAGCGTGACACAAAATCCAGAAACTTCACCTTCTCGTGAAATCAATATAATAAAAAGAAACAAAGAGAGCAATATACTAGACAGACCACACCATAAAACATTGACCTCGCTCCTAACACAACCAACGTAAATTCAAAGATCCAGCAGAAACCAATCACACAGGCACTGAGCACTAAACACCAAAGCAGAATCGTACACTGTGTCCACACTCCAGCACCACCAACGGACTGGCCTAATTCTAGACAAGGAAAAAGTTGATAGTTAATGCGGGTAACAAAGTTTCCTACTAATTTAATGCATTGGTGCTGGTTAAACACACTAACAGAAGCCAAAGGCATGAACACCAAACAATTTACCTTAAAAAAGTAAACCACAGCTATTTATTTTCTAAATGAAAATTAAAGTTTTTAACTAACTACCAAGTACCGTACGTTTCTTTAATAATCTTGACAGCGAGTCATTGCTAAGCTTAATAACCCTTTTATTTGTGGAAAACATAGGTGATCTACAAAACATAAAAGTGAAATAAAATTGGCTCACAATTTTTCTATGATTATGTTTATTTGCTGTCTTTGCAAATTGGTGATGTATAGAAGAGACCATTTCCGAGCTCTTATAAAACATAAACATGATCACAGTCCTTTTTGCACAATGCCACACATTTTAATGTATCCTAAATCTTTGACTTTGATTTTATATGTCGTCCTCGATATCAGAACTTCAAGAGTGGACTGATTCTTAAGCAATCTGATTCTTCCCTGTTTGATGTTTAGTTGCATGGCATGAAGGTCTGTTCTTTATTTAGTGATACACAAACGAGTACATTGTATACATTCATGCATTTAAAAATAGGTTTATGCGATACCAAAGATATTCACTGCTTTGGATTCAGACTACACATAGGTGTATATGTACACGTGGCTTCACATTATATACACATACATATATTCACATCTATACATATATATATCTATATGAATATATATTTTATCTTTGCTGTGACTAAAATAGATTCACTTCTTTTAACAAAAGGGAACGGCTAGGACGGTGCCATACTTTTTCTATGGCATCACTTCCTGTGTCATCAACTCATGTAATGTCATTTGGATTGCCTATATAATAATAAGCCCCGGCCCCTCAACAATTGGTAACAAAGCACTTAACTTAAAAATTCAGCGACCAGAAAAGGGTTTAAGTTTTCCCCTTGTATAGAGGTGGTCAAGCTACAGAAGGTTCAAGCCGGGGCCTGCCTCTGGCTCAGCTCGGGGTTCTCTTGGACCCCCAAGCCAAAAACAAAGCAAGCTTTCAAGTGGCTTCTGCCTGCCACTCACGATCTGCCTTTATGAGGAAAAAAAGTAAAAGAAAGGGTTAACCCTTGATGCTAAAGAGGAGAGAAATAGATATCAAGTTTCTGAATTGCATAAAGTGAAATCTGAAAACCCAGGATCAATCCTGGCTTCTGCTTCACCAAATTATGTGATCCTAGAGAAATATTTGACTTCATTGAGACTTCTTGGTTATCATATATGAAGGCACCTTCAAATATGTGAGTTCGGGTTGTGCAATGTACAAAAATCCCTTGTGTTTGATTTAATAGACTATAACGTTGCTCCATCTATGAGAATAATCTAGGCACAGATCAAGTGGCTGTCGTCTTAGTTTAATCGTGGTATTGTCACTGGGCCGGGGGCAGGAATGTTTCCAAGTTCACTTCTAATAACACTCTCTCAATGCAGGGGTTAATCTGATGTACTAAGGTGAAAAGCTTTTGCATGCTAAAGAAATACTTTTTTTTATTTTAAGTTTGAAGAGACTTTATCTTATTTTTATACGTCATTTGTTGCATAACGTGCATGCTATTTTCAAGGGTCAGCTCGTGCGCAGGCTCCTAGAGCCATGCTAGGTGCTTGGCTCAGTTCTGGCTCGGCTCTCCATTAACATGTTGGCTCACCCACCTCTACCCTTCCATTGCTTAACTTGTGCCAGTGCTTGCTAGTGCTCAGCCCAGACACCTACTTCTTAAACATCAGCACTTTGACAGTCTTCCGTATGGTAGAGCTGTCTGATTATTTTTAAACGAGCACATTTACAGAGCACTTAACAATTTGATATTCAATAATACCATAACACAAGTGCTTCCTGGCGATTTCTGCAGCTTTGGGTGAATACTGTATTTTATTCTGAGCTTGTGCGTGTATGGGCTTCACAGGCAGAATCTTCTATATTGAGTGAGTGACGGACAAGGGATACGACACTTTTTACTTGACTTGAAATAGTCCAAACTGTCCCATTTGTAGAAGTGTGATGGTCAGTGGATAGCACTCATGCAGTTCTGGTAGGTGCACTGGTTTGCAACCTGCAATGGTATCCTGAAAAATACCTAGGGCCGCCCTGGCACTGTTTGTTTCAGCATTATGACCCATCTCCAGTCAAATATACATGGGGGCATATAGGCGGCGATAATTGGCTTGATAATATGCCGCAGAGAATTCCAATAGAAGCCCATGTTGACACCAGAACATGGGCTTCTATGGGAATTCTCAAGGGCATATTATCAAGCCCAATATCGGCGCTTTAGGGCAGTTTTCTGCCGCTAAAGCGGCGATAATTTTAACGGCGTTTCTTGATAATATGCCCCTTCGATTCCGTGAGCACTTTACCAGATCAGTGTGTAAAACATATATCATCTGTTAACCCGGGATCCCTGCGCATATTTCTTGTACTAAACGAGGCTATTGTGCATTATGCTGCTCTCGGTGCCAAGAAGCAAGGCATGACTGATCATACGCTGACATTACAATGCACCATTCTGCTGTATAATACGGTTAATCCCCCTTGTTTTCAGCTTCACTGCACCCTCGCTCATGCTCGACCGTCCACGCTGGATAATTCATACAGGCTCCAAAAACACACGCACGTTTACATCAGTGCCAATCCGAGAGAATAGCTCTATTACCCGAAGGAAACGACAGAGGGCAGCAAACGTCCAATTATCCTGTCTCGCCAGCTCGCTAATCCTGAAAATCACACAGAAAAAAACACACTGCGCGGTGATCTCTGTGAATGCCTAGAGGAGTTGGAAAGGGCGGGTGCAACGTAAAAGGTTCGTTGTGCAATTCATTGTGCATTGCAAGTGAAAACACGCCTTGAACAGAGACAACCATGCAATGGTTCTTTACTGCAGCGTCATCCGTGCCTGGATCCGCTTCAGACAACACCCGTCCTCCTTGGAGTCAGCATGATTTGGCAAAGCAACTCTACCTACTGGCCCATAACTCATCACATATTCAGCTATTGCAGCGCAAACCAAACCGCACTTAATTAAGATTATATATCGTTCGTCACGTTAATATCACTAATGGCTGATCACGTCAAACTATGCACAGTGTGGCATGAAAATGAAAGCAGTTTTCTTTACAGGGATTTCAAATGTTTGTAACCAAGTTATGTCTGCAATATTGTTTCGAAGCCCCTTCCTGACTGCATTGGCCAATACATAACTAAACAAAAAGCAATACATTTGTACATTTCTGTTACAAGAATATTTAAAGCCCATTTTTTTTTATTGTATGGTGCTCCTTTTCCACACTTTGACAATGCAAAGTGTCATTACAAAAAAAAAGGTAAGGGCGCGTGGCATGTACCTTTAAGAAAAGTGAACTCTGAATACTTGCCTTTATACAGTAAAGGGATTTTTAAATAAATACTACCTTGATGCCAACACTCAGATACCATTCAGAGACTATGTATAAGAGATATTTAAATAGTGGTTGCCTCTACTTTTGGCCAGATTAAGGTAATAAAAAGTAAGGCGATCACTTTGGATATATACCATCTGTCTGTCTTACCAGGAGCCTTCAGCTGTGTCAATCACCACATGCACACGTTTAATGGTATTTTCAGAGAACGCGCGCCTGGCAGAAGCTTGTAATGAAGGGGTGCCTTGTCCCTGCCTGTCCTGCCCCTCGCTCCCTTCTATGGGCCTCCTCTCAGCCTCTGGTTGGCCGATGTTTAACAAAGTGAAAACACTCGCCACTTTACCAATCCTGTTCTCACCCTCGAGGACCCGCACTAAAATGAAAAGTGCCAGACCAGTGAAAAAATTTGTAAAGAAGTAGTGCAATTATTTAATATTAAGATGATTAATTGTGCAGCTCCAAAAGAAATTGCATAGATTCCGTAACGCTGCCGTGAGACTTATCCTGGACATTCCCCAATGCAGCCATATCGTCGGTCACCTGAGAAACCACCACTGGTTCCCGATCAACAAAAGAATCCCTTTCAAGCTCCTCATGCATGTCTACAAGGCCCTCCACAACATCAGACCTGCATGCCTCAACCACCACCACTCCTACTACACTCCTCCGCTCCACCGACCTGGCGACTAGCCAACGGATCCACAAGACCACAGCAGGAGGAAGATCCTTCTCGTACCTCGCCGCAAATACCTGGAACTCTCTTCCTCCACAGCTCAGGCAATCACCCTCACGGCCTCAGTTCAGGAAGGGCCTCAAGACCTGGCTCTTCGACTGAACTGCAGACCCCCAGCACCTTGAGACCCTAACGGGTGATTAGCCAGGCTTTATAAGAATCCCGATTGATTGCTATGATGTGATCTGATCACATCGACCTCTCGGACACTGCAAGCTTTCACTGGGATACAAGACCATACTAGCACAGATCAGTCATACTTGAGACACCTGTTGGCTATGAACTTCCAAGAGGAACCTGGAGCAGCAGGACACGCCAGACTATAGAACAGCCAGAGAACAGAGGTGGCATGGAGGGGATGCCTCAGAGCCAATGCTGTGCCAGCTCTATGAATGACCAGAAGGGTGGGGCAACAGTTGTACCAGCACAGGCAAGGGCTATGGAATATGCTGAAGTGGCAGAAGGGTTAATGGGCCAATGAAAGCATGGCTTTGCTAACTAGAGTCATATCAGATAAAGCTTTTGTAAAGTACTGTTACAGCATCAGACACGCATTGCGAAAATACTTAAACATTATTTAAGAGTGACTATTAAAGACAATATCTTGGACAAGAACTTGTGCAGTAATCAACCACACAGACCCATTGGAGATTTAGAATTAGACACCGAATGGTTGAAAGTTGCATCAAAATCAACACTAACATGACTGCTAAAACTCAACTCACTTTAACTTCAGGAGCAAGGGTTTACTGTGCATTTGTACTGCAGGCTAGTCCCGCTGGGTGCATACTCGAATCAAATGACAAACTCATTCCACACGATGATTTATAAAGTCCAATGAAGAAGGTAAATCCCCAAAGATCATGCGGCTGTGCTTCCAAGCCGTTTCCAGTCAAAGAGTACAGAAGACAAGGGCTCACATACGCAAACGAGCCATACCACACTACAGGCGTTGCAAGTATCACAAGGAGACAATTGTGCATCTTCTTTGGTGCCACACAGGAGTCAAATAGGTGAGACAAGCTTTTTGACATACAACGAAGTCTCGATATATGGATTAAATACAGAAGACATTTCGGAATTACCCCGCCTTGGGAAGTTTCTAAGAATAATTTTTAATGATGCTTAATGGGAACACAGACTCCTAGAAGTTGTTTTCCTTGTAATTGACAACCTCAAGTTTCTCATTTTAACTTTTTTTTTGTATATGTTTCTTTCTAGAAATGATGTTGAGCTGTTATAATTTGAATGAATTTAACAATAAACAAATTAATTAATTATAGGAAAACACATACAAAGTTTTCTGACTGGCTGACAGCAGCTCTACATCAAAAGACAACGTGGGGAACCGCAAGAGAGGGAAATGATGGTGTGGCACATTGAAAACTCAATGGCTCTAGGTTAAGCCTGGGTGAGATATTAATTACATCAGCGTAATTTCGGGAATTTTGTATTACACTTGTGACATGAAATTCCCAAAATTACACCGTTAAGCCATTTTGCATAACCATGTGTCGTTCGCAGTTAAAAATAATCACTAATGGCGCAATTCATGGCAATTTGTGGCGCACAAGAACAACAAAGTGCCAGCGGCTGCTATTCTCAGTGCTCTTGGTTAAATGCTACTTCATTTCTGCCCAGACTACATGATCTACATTGGCTGCACAGTACAGAGAAATACCCCCAAGTTCATCTGAAGACTAACACATGGAAAGTGACATTCGCCACACAAGGCTCAAAGGGCGCTCTTGAACTTCATTCTGAGAACAAGCCAATGTTTTGTCTTAAAAAGAGCTTAAAACAATAGAACCTTAAGTCATGTGCCTTGTATTGGAACACATCCACAATAAAAGATATAGCCAAGTGATTACCTAAAACTTTAAAACGTACTAAGTAACAGTTTTATGCTATTGCAAAAAACCCAAGGCCCCCACATCTGAGTAAGCAATATAGCAACGTGCAGGCAGTACTTGCCGGATCACGTTAACCGATGTGTACTCAGTGCTGAAATATGTTGGTGTATTTTTTATTGTTGCCTATCGCTCTAAACTAAATAAATTCAAATATAGTACACCGTTTTACCCCCAAAATCTCCAATGCCCCGAGGTCCATGCTTTTGGTGCAGCGTCCTGGGTCTGTGATCCAGTAATCAGCCAGCTTCAACGTACATGGTATTTTTGGCTTAGATTCTCATCTAAAAATATATATTTACGTACAGTTTGCCCGATACAGTCTGTGTTTTTCCACTAATAACCCTGCAGCAGTGATGCTCTTTTATATTAATGTGCTAAGTAATCACAGCACTGAGGGAGTTTGCCAACACACAACATTCCTGTGCAAGAGCACGCTGCAGGCGCAAGGCCGCGCTGGAGGTAGTTACTACTGCCAGGAGTAGGCTCGCATCACGAACAGCCAGTCACTTAGTATTACAATCCTGAGCCTTGTTAAGTCATTTGAACATACTCTTTTTTAAAGACATTTTAGAGCCTCAAAATATCCAGAATCTGCCAATGTTTTTTGTGCATACATCCACCATGTTTTGAGAATTCCGCCAACTGTCTCACAGCTTACAGACAAACATAACCTCCTTCCCCCGCACTAACACTGTACCCTGATGGTGCCACATAATCCAACATGTATTGAACAAACACAGTAATGCATCGCAACCAAATGGTACCCTCTGAAGTAGCCCACGTCTTCTACAAATATTCTACTTACTCCTCGACTTCTACAAATATTCAGCATAAAACACACACAAAAATCAACTCTTTATGCTGCGAGGAAATATGCTGACACCCTGATCCAACCTTGCCTCATGTGAATATTGAAAGCAAAATCGCTGGCGTGACTGCTAACGCGCTCTTGATCAATGAGCGTCTGTGTCCCTAGATCTGAATCATGATCCCATCTAGAGAACAACAAGAACATTGAGAAATTTTAAAACTAGTTCCACATCCAATTTCACCAGAACAGCCAGGCCATGGTTGTGATTGCCTTCATTAATATAATAAACATGTAACAAACATTATCCGAATAACTGGAAACACTACATCAGCGCTTGGCCAGCTAAGTCTTGTAACCGTGAAGAAACGCCAAAGATACAACAAACACTGTTACACGTCGATCCCTCTCCCTTGCAATATGGAAATCTAGAGACGTGCATGCCATTAACGGGGCCTAGAGAATAGAGACCCATTCACCCAGGACTACCAAAGCCTCAGTCTACAAGGACAGAGTGGTGCACTGACTCCCTTTCTTTTCTGCCATCTTGCATTTTTCTTCCACAGCCTTGCTTAATCTTTCTTCTCCACTTTTAAGGAGGGTGGGGAGAGTGGTAGGGGGACCATAGTCACCCCCTACTCAACACCCGGTCAAACTAAGTATCTGCAACTCCATACAAGCGTCTTGTTTTCCCCTGCTGCTCTCACTGCTTTTAGTGACCTCCCACTACCTATGCCTCATCACCACAATCATGGTTATGCCTTTTCTCAAGCACAGCACTCTTTCAGATGATGCCAGCTCCTCCCTGCACATGCTCCTGCACCCACCAGTCTCACAAGCGTCCTCTCCTTTGCTCTTTGGAAGAGGCACTTTACAGCATGGTGGAGCATTGCTGTACTTTACAGCATGGTGGAGGACAGCATGCCACTAATCGCGGGTAGTGTGATTTGGCAAGGGTATTGTTGCTTTTAGTTCTTATGCTGACATAGTTGTGCAGTGTGTCTGCATCGTTTTAGCAATGCTATTGATATGCAATATTTTCTTCAAGAGATGTTTTACAAGCAAAAGTATTGCAAAAATGCAATTAGAACATTTCAAGTCATTGGTCACCCACAGCGCAACTAGGACACAACCCATGTACCGCAAGCAATCAGCAGTGTGGAACCAACACAAACAGCCCTTTCTTCCCCAGAAGACAAAAAACACCACAAGCCAAGCAACTTCAGTCGCAATAGAGCAGCGAGTTGGAAGCATTATTTTACAATGTCACAAATTTGTACATGATATGATGCAACAAGGCCTTCTAGCAAGGGAATCAGTTAAATAACCGCCCTCTGGCATCACATAGTGTCTCCGGAACAGGCAGTCAGCTTCTAAACAATGCGTAGAGATTCATCACCTAATGGAAGGGGAAAATGTCTTATCCTTGGCCCTGTGGACACCAAGTCCTCTAGCAGCTCAGCAGCTACATTCAGAGACCTTCTCTCATGGGATCATGAAACCTTAATAGAGACATTACCATTATCCGTGAGGCGGGCCCAGCCACAAGCATTCACATACCTAATTCAAGCACATGGACCTAATAAATTCAAATGGCTCATTCTGGCTTTCTGTGGTTGCAACGCTACTGAAGCTTCATAATATTCAATGTCAACTTGTTCGCTAGTAAACAGGATAGTAAACTACCCCCGAAGTGCTCTACAATTTGGCTGTTTTCACAAACAGGACCTACTGGCCAGACAGTGGTTTAACTAGTACTCCCGTAGCCTCTTTGAGCGGGCATCTCAGATCTATTTCACCAATGCGAGCCCAGAAAGAGAGGTATCATTTGACCCATGAGAAGTGTATGGAAGGGCCATCACACCACTACCTTTGAACAGTATACCTAACGTATAATGTTCTAACCTTCACAGCAGATGTCCATCACAAAAGCAAAACTGTGTACGTGAAATATGGAAATATCTGTTAGCTGGTTCTCAAAGTTCTGTGGACTTTATGCACAAACTAGAGAAATGAACACTTGCATTTATTTAATTTCAAAAAGATTTCCATGGTTTCATTATAGATGTCTGTATCCTAAAGTGTGTGCCATGTCTAGCATAGTTTACACAAAATAAGATAATATTAAGCAACTATTCATACTACCGCAAGGGCTGGTCATGTTTTTCTGAGTTGCTAAATAAATAACGAAGTTTGAGTGCAGTTTTATTTAGATTTGACAACATGATCTTTTTAAAGGTATTTCATGAGGATCTAATTGCAGGTAACCTTCGCCAGAGAGCAAAAGCGAGGTCTGACACTGGTATTTTTGACCCTGGCAAGTTGGACAACCCATCACTTGGCAAGGGAATGAAGCCAGCAAGCTCAGCTGGCACAAATCATACTGTGCAACGGCACAGGTGTTTGTACTCCCAACCCCGCGTACAAGAACATACAGGAGACTAATGTACAAGGAGAATATGGAGAATTTCAGTAAATAAACTGAACTTTTATCACAAACTAGACCGCAGCCATGCCTCAGATTCATACTCATCATGCGGAGTGCACGGTAAGTCACACAGGAGCAGAAGAGTATCTTATGTCCATGAACTTTCATACTATGGTGACAGTTCCTGGAAACTCCCTCACGGTCGGTTAAAAGAACCATGTAATTACTTCAGCAAAGACTTGTATTGATTTTAGGCGTTTGTGGGGCACAACAATGTATGCAATCAATCGCATATCACGGAGAAGAGGTAGGTGTACTCTGAATTATGACCACAGCAACAGTCCTAATCATGCTGCTGTACAACAGCTTATAGACAGTAAGATGGCTGCATGACAGACTGCCAGGGGAAGACGACACCATGTGGCAGGAAGGTAACACTGTAAGCACAGGCCAACAAACGGGCCCATGCAGAGACAGATCTTACGGACCTGCTTTGGAACAGCCAGGAGCAGGATTTACATTTCTTGTATAAATCATATTGTTTTCTTTGAGTGAGAAAATTCTGAACGTTCCAATCTTAAGTAGCCATTCACTCCAGCCCACACAGATTCGGGAAATATGTTCCTTTCATGCATTCTGCATGTCCAGAGGGCCAGTGCCACTGGAAATTTGTAGAAGTGGGAATTACTTGACTTTCAGAATGGCTTTAAAAGATTTTGACCTGCCAATTTTCATCTCTTTGGATTTTTTTTCTCGACTGCTTGTTCTGTCATTGTATTACCAACAACCCGTCATAAAACCATGAAGACTTATCGGCAATAATAATTACACAGACAAGGAAATGATCTTCCAGCATCCATTTGCTCCTTTGTGCCAGCTGGCCCCAACCTAGAGTTTCCTTGCTTTCCTCCAGCCCATTAACCCTCTCCCTTATTGAGAGCTCGTACCCAGGTGAATGCCCACTTTCCTAAGGTGATCGCCCACCATGACAAGCAGCAGCTCATCTGTTCTTCCGTCAGTTCTAAGAATGTTTACACTTGTCTGGCTCTGAAAAACAGATTTAACACCCTTTGCAAAGAGAAATGTGTTCTGAGCAGGTAAGTGTTACTTATTGTCCTTAGTTGTGTTGTTGATTTTAGGCTAATTGGCATTATAGCCCAGCCTACAGTAGACTGAGATTTTCCATTTACCACTGTAGTCTTCCATGCTCTTGAGGACATTCACAAGCAGAAGTACATAGATAACACTTAGAAAGACAGGGGCATATCAGCAACAACCGGCGATAATTATCGCTAAGCGCACTTAGCGCTAGGATAATTATCGCCGGCTAGCGTGGATTTTTATCGCTGATTTAGCGTGCTATTAGCAACGCTTATCTCAAAAGTGATAAAAATCCTAGCGCTAACTGCCAAACGTGAGATTATCGCTGGAAACCCAGCGATAATCCAACGAAGTTTGGCGATAGCTTGCTGATAGGGCCTCACATACTTAGCCATGATATCCACCTTCCATAGGATATCATGGCTAAGTCAGTTTCAAAGCAGGCGTAAGGAAAGTAGCGATAACAGAGGTTATCGCTACTTTTCTTGTCGCTATACTGCTTTGCGTGAGGCTTGATAATAGGAGAAATGTCGCTTAGCGACATTTCTCCAGTTATCCTGGGTAGGAACGCCCACTATGCATCTCATTAGAGATGCAAAGATGGGCGTTAGGAATTCGGGCTCTAAGGCAAGGTTTCACGGGATAGCGTGACCTTGCTAATATAGCGATAAAATTATCGCCGATTTTCGGCCGAAAACTGCCGCAAAAGCGGCGATAATTTTATATCGCCGCCTTGTAGATATGCCCCATAGGTCTCTAATGACGATTTGCCAAATTAGAGGTTTGATTCGAGCAAAAGATAGCACACAGAAATCTAAGAACTTCATGGATGCTGTATATTTCGATGAGAATACAAAGCCGAGAGGTCCATCTTAACTCATCTCCTTGTCTACTAGTCAATGTTTTGTTGGGCTGTGACACCCTTCAGCTTAAAGCAATTGAAAGGCCATGGGTCATTTCTTTCCACTGTCGATTTGAACACTGTGATAGCCACACTGAGTTATTTTTATAATAGCAATGCTTTTCACGAAAGTGACACATTGAAAGAAGCATCAGTGAATAACCTCGTTAATCGCACATCCTATGTTGAAAGTGGTTACATCTTCATGTATTTATTTGTGGTTGGTGCATGCCAAAGACGTGTATTCTACTGGTCAATGTAATGCACCTGAAACATCCAACACAGTACTTTGCCACTCCAGGTATATCAAAATCAATTTTTTGTGCTTATAGCTGATTTCTTCTGGAACTTCGATTGTATTATTAAAACGTATTCAACAAATATTATTTCTCTGCTATTCCATATATATATGTATGATCAGATCATTCGCGCTATTCTTAGGGTCATATAGCATTTGAGATTCAGTCGCATTTGAGTGCTCAGTGTGTGCTCCGTCCCCAGGAGACAAACTCATGTTGTAGTTTACTGGTGACCTTCCTTTCCAGGCTCAGGGAGGCGACCTGAATGGAACTGATGGGCAGGGCAATCAGAAGAAGACCGAAGTGAATTGCCAACTTGGGCAACTGAAAATGCATTTGTCACATAAAGGAAGGATGTCTGGTGTTCGAAATGTATTGATCACCAAATTAAGAACAAATCTCCAAAAGTAGATTGACTAAATACAGATGGAATTCCAAAGAAGTACATTTTGTGACTATGCCCGATGAGACAACGTACAGAGGTGGACACTGATAATGCAACTCCCATTCTATTATCCCCTTCGTGGGGCCCAAGACAAGCAAATAACTGCATATGAAGCTAATAATCACTTCCAAACCTCTTCCCAGTAGTTAGATTTGTGTACGTCAGTTTTCCAGGGAAGCCATATAGGTTGCATACCAACAGGCCCCCATCATAGTCAAAACAGCCAGGCATTATTGATTTGTTTTTAATTTCCAAGATAGTGGTATATACCAGAATATGTCCACGAAATTGGAGGGTCCAATAGCAATGGATCAAAAATTTTAATTTGTTGTTATAACATAGGTAAGTTCTTCATTTATTTAATATTATTTTCCAGTATTCACACATTACTATAACATTAGTTTGGTTCCTTGGATCAATGTTGTGGCGAAAGTTGAAGGAAGTTGGTAAACCTTTACTATTTCAACTAAAAAGCAAGAATGAATCCCCAAAGGTGTACGGTGTCTTCCCTAGCTAGTGCCTTTTTGCACCAGTTTCAAGATTAAATCTCAGAACATTAGGGTGCTTTTAGTACAGCCAGACAGGATGGGATACACATGAAAAAGAACAGTAGCGCTAAGGAATGCCTGAGAGGCCCTAATCAAATGTTACAAACATCTAAAAATAAGCAGAAAGCTGTCAGGGAAGAACTGCTGATGTAAGCATGCACAAGGAAATAAAATACTTCAAAATACCAATTAAAAGTGGCCTATTTAAGTAAGCAGGCGCTTTTATGCAGATACTTTAATGCTCACTTTAGATTTCGCTGTTATGCAAGAGGCTGCCATAACAGGACATCACAACTCTCATTAAGACATAAATGATTGCGCCACATTTGTGGTTAACCTGGCTGCCCTTAATGGGAAACCTCGATAAACCAATCTGTTAAGTATAAAACCTTGGCATACCGGTCAACTCTGAATTTCATTTCGCCCTTCAAATCAACCCTTTCGGTAGTGTCTCCCACACTTTGAGACAACATTGGAAGTCAGTTGGTTCCCTAGCATTACGTTACAGGACTGTCATCATACATGGGGATTGCAGACATCCAAACTTCTAAAAACTTCCCTTGCTGTTTGAGAGGGAGGCGTGCCAGGGCGTTGTGCCAAGCACTACCTGAGAGGCACTTCTACCATCACCTCTGGAACCCTCCCCCCGCCAAAAAATGAATAATGGACAATGGCTGTGCAAAGCCCCGAAATCAGACCTAGAAACCGACTCTGCGTAGGAGCTAAGAGCTCACCCTGTATTCCATCATCTGATCTCCGCTCCTCAACAGGGGATCGTGTGAAAGGTGCTGATATCGTGTGACGTCATGAGGTTTGGAGGGCCTGGGGAGAGTGGGTGTGCATCATTTCTTAACTACTGTAATGGCAAATATACGTTTCTAATGGCCAAGCCCTCACTATGCTTCAGAGGAATCAGAACTATGCTGACACCATCTTTCGGAGACTATATCAGTATGACCACGCCACCTCTGCTCTGACGGCTTTGCGACGGCTACTGACTGACGAAAACTCCACTTCAATGCACTGTGCATAGCCCCGAAGACACTGCATGGGAGGACTTCACTTTAGCTCAGTAAAGCCTTCTTCCAAAGCTAGCTGGCCAGATAACTACAGCTGGGCTGCCTGAAATGGCTGAGGACAGAATCAGCTATATCGAGGTGGCTGAAGGAGATCTATTCAGAAGGCAGATCCCCACATCTGGAAGTCCATCCTCCTGTGCCTCAGGATCAAGGGCTGTTGGACTTCACAGAGGGCTGAAGACTGGCTGGAGCAATGCAGCTTGTGGCTGCGTGCGAGAACTGGCAAGTTCACTTGTTATCCCCTTCACCTGAAGTGCTTTAAAGCAGTTTAGGATTGGTGTGAGTGCTGCAAATTAAGATAGGTGGCCTGCTCTCTGCCGGCCAGACGAGTCCACAGAAACTACAGAAAGGTCATGGAATCCTCGCTGAGGCTAGCAAGGACCCTGGCACTTCACAACAGTATGGACAAGGTTCATCCATATTTTAGGTGTGCTCTGCATCGGAAAAAATACCAACGAACATATTATGACATTTAAATACACTTTTATTTTTATTTGAGAGACCTGGCTGTGTAAAAACAGTGTCTGAAATACACCATGTAAGTGGCAGCTAGAGCCGTTTATAAAGTGGCTTTCTAGATTCAACTGAAGACTGTGCCCAAAATTCTGATTAACAGCATCCTCTTACCAGGCACTGAAAATAATAACTATCCTCAAATGAAGGAGTGAGGTCTAGAACATCTCTGGTCTAACCCTTCCTCTGGAAATCAAAATCATATACAACTGAAATGTTCAAGGAGACCATTGGCAGATAAAAAAACTTCTCAAAGCAACAGATTACGGACAACAAGATATGTTAAAACAGAATACAGATTGTGTACCTTATATAAACATGATCTACCCAGAGGCTCTAACACTCTAGCTTCGAATATTTCCTACCTGTGACAGTGGACCGGATGTGCGAAGATCCAATTGCAAAAATCCGGCCACAATTTATGGTCAGTATTTTTGCGAATAAGGAAAATAATTTTACAAACTCACCTATGCACTAGTTGGCCACTTTACGAACAGAGCTATGTACTAATAGGCTGGTTGTAAAATTCTGAATCTGAGTGAGTTGTAATCCAACCTGTCTCACGAATTTTAATGAGGTAGGTCACAAAGTGAGACTCTTCCATTTGGTGGCCATCACAGGGACAGTAGCCAGGTATGGTCAGCAGACTACCCCGTCTGTGATCACTTTTAATAACTATTTATATTGGGTTTTTTTTTAAACATATTTTATTTGTCAAAAACAATTAGAGCGGAGCTCTGTAACCCAGAGGCTTCCATAGCATCAATATAAATGATCCTGACTTTGACACTTTGCTCATATAGAATAAAAATAATATTGAAAGGACTTACAAATTAAACAAAGCGAAAGAAATAAGGAACAAACAAAACCCCCCGCCCCCCCACCCAACCGCACTGTTAGCCAAGCGAAATCAAATATTACAGTCAGAGCATCAATCCTACGCTCACTACAATACCTTACAAAAGGGGCTCTATCCCACCTTATGTATACAATCAAAGAAAAAGAAAATACATAATAATCCCCCCAAAACAAAGGGAAGAAGGGAGGGAGGAGAAGATCAGAGCCGGTCCGAGCCCTGTGCTGGAACAGGCTCCAAATCTAGTCCTCGATAGTCGGCCCAGCGCTTCCAGATCTTGTAATGTTTACGGGGACACCCCCTCGCTATAAAGATGGGAGCCTCCAAACCCATACAAAAAACTAGACCTGTCTTCCAAACCGAGACGGATGGCGCAACTGTCGCCTTCCAGGCGCGAGCGATGTCACGCTTGGCATAAGGTGACGTTTGTAGATGTTGTCCCCAATATCATCCGTAACATGTGGGAGAACCAGCATAGGTGAGCGAGGGAGGTCCCAACCCAAAACCTCTGACAGGCATGTCATCACTCCCCGCTCAGAACAGTCCCATATGGTACGAAGCAGAGTGCCCTCTTCATGCATACAGCGTAGACACACCGGGGAGGCAACCAAGCCCGCCCTGTACAGCCTGACTCTAGTGAAATATACCCTATGAAGGTATTTAAACTGCATAAGCCGAAGGCTCATGGCAATGGCTGCCCCACGAGGGGAGGCAAGGGCCTCCACCCAGTCCTCCACTTCGAGCGGGCGCACATCACTCTTCCACGCCTCGCGAAGATGCTGCAGGGATGGGGAGCTATGTGTAACCAGGGATTGATACATTTTAGAGATCTTATGGTCCTTCAAATCACCCAACTATGTATATTTTTTAATGCAGCCCATTTTCCTTAACGGAAATGAGCTGAGTTCAAAAAGAAGAAGTTTGCTTTTTTCTTACGTTTGTTGAAGAGTAAGCAGTGTCCTCCGGCGGGGAGCAATGCCAATTCTCCAACAAATATATATTTTTTAACATTCACAAAGGAGAAGAGGTTGCAAAGGTACACCTTCCCCTTTGCTGGTAGGCCACCACTGCAAGTCATTTTTTTATGGTTAACGACTGGATTACGGTTGCAAAACACTGGTACATTACATACCGAGGCGACACATGGAATTTATGCCTACAACATGGCCCTTCAAAATATCAAATTTGTATCCATTCGCAATCCATTTTAGCAGTTTGTACAATGTTACTGACTCTTAAAATAGGATTAGTACAAATTCCGATTTGGAGTGTTTGCAACTACAAAAATAAATCATATATGTGGCAATGAGTGGTCTACAATTATGGCCACAGTGACTGAGTTTTCGAAGACAGCCAAACTAGCCTGCATTTAGCTGATGTAGGACTCATACTTTTTGCTGTATCCTCCTATATTTGGGCTGCGTGGAAGCCACACCCAAAGCAAGTAGCAAGCCTTGTCTTGCTACTGTTTAATTTCAGATCCTATTAGCGTACTTTAATCTATAATGGGTAGATCTTGGGCGAAATAATTTTTTAGATTTGTATTTATTTGTTTTTAGCTATTTCACTTAATCAAGGATCGTGCAATGCTTTTTTTTTTTAAAGAGGAGTACTGTTAGCAGCTTTTTCTTTTATTTATGTGATGGCTTGGGAAGTTATTATTTATTAGGATATTTATTGTGGAAGTTTTAAATGTTTGCTAGGCTTTTAGATGATAACAACTAAGATGATGACTTATGTTCGTATAGGACTTGCGGCACAATTCAAAAATCCATTTTATTTAAAGATACTCAATCTTGGTACAAAAATGAATGCAACACCCCGACAGGTCATTCCTAATTCAGTCTCACCGCAGACAAAATAGTTGTTAGTCGCAACAGCCCCATTCCAGATGAGTCCCTCGGCACTTCAGCCTATCCCCTTAGTGCGCATAATGGGCATGCAGTTTTAAGATTCTAGCAGTAGTTTGATTCACCTGTAACTACAATTTGGATTTTCCGCTCAAAATTCTTATGAACTGGGATGCATCAAAAGCTAAATCTGGAAAATTACACTGTGCTACAAAATGAGAATTTTCAAAATTAAAATTCTATTGCTGACTAGGCGTGTTCTTGCTTTGTTTTAATTATAACAAATGGGGTGATGAAAAAGAGGCTACAACAACAAGCATGGGGACACAAATTTAGAAGAGGTTTTTTTATTGCTTATATACAACGTGTTCGCTAGGTTTATATCTTTCAGTAGATTTTTGCATTAAAAAAAAATCAACATTTGGTTCAGTATCTCGCCAAATTCTTGGCCAACTATTAGGTGGAATATTACATTATTTTATTAAATAATCTTACAATGCATCTAACTAAGAACATTGCTGTGGGACTGGAGCTGGGCAGCCCTGGAAGTATAAAACAATGCAGGTCTTGAAAACGCTTTCCCAGCTCTGCACCTTGCTGTGAAATTGCAGCTGGCACGGGATTAACACAATAATAAGGCAAAAGCAGACATTCTTTCAGCTGACGATTCAGAATCCATCTCTCAAAAGGATCAAGACAACCGAATCAGCTTACCCACGAGGGATGAAATAATCCAAAAACGGATGCAGGGCAGATTACAATAACCCTTCTCTCTTGCTTTGTGGATTCCTTTCACTGGGAGACCTTCAAAGTGGACCCTCCTGAATTAAGTATGTTTGCCTTCATCAGAACGTCATAAAATAGATACTCTTCTAAAGACACTCTGGCAGGATTGCAAAAAATATGCTTCGTGTAGCAAAGCACAACTGCTGAGAACAAGTGCCGGTGACTACAGGCCGGCAGAACCCACATCCAATAGCTCTACACAAGCAATTCGGCCATCAGACCTGTTCTTTGCAAATATACCCCTTATTGTAGCAAGTTTGCTCCATACCCTAATAACTCACATTGAAGAACCTCTTCCGCATACCTATTCCAAAGGCCTTGCACATCAGACCTGGAGATAAATGTGGAACTTCACACAAGAACACTTAAGTTTAATTTATAATGGACCCGACGTCTGGGATCATACGGCAGATCCCACTAGACAGGTGACCAGGAGCTAGCAAGGACCAACTAAAATGATCGCCAGATGAAAGCAGTCATTATACTTCAGATGGGAGTAAGGCCCGCAGAGGAACCCAGTTGAGTGACACTGGGCAGGGGTCACATTAGGACGCCCTGTGGTTCATTATGGTTTATTTGACAATGTTTTAGACATGGCTGCGATCTGCGTACCACAGTCACAGATCGAAGTCACCAACCCCTGGAAGTCATGACAACAACAAACACTGCAATCCTCATCAGAAAGAATACCATCCAGAGGACACAGGATGGCTCATTTACCCTAAACCTTTTTTTTAAAACACGCATCATTACTTTCAGACGATGATGTGACACAGGGACGGTTCCTGCATGAGGGCGTAGGGGCGGACCACCACCACCAGTCTCACAGGAAGGAGAAGGAGACTGAAAGACTGGTCTGATGCTGTGGAACATATACTGTCCAGTCTGGTAGCAGTGCAGCACAGCCGTGCACAAACACATATGCATGTGAGGTGGATGAAATCATGCATGCGCAGTGTGCATCTGTGAGGCAGTGGTGAGGGCAAGCAGGCGCTACCTAAAGCAGCAGTTTTTCCAAAGCTTCGGACCAATACTTGGCTCGCCCAGATCTATGACGTAGCTCAGACCTTCCTTCGAGGAACCCACCTCCTACTCTGACTGGCTTTCCCTTGATACTGTCAGCCTATGGGAATAGAAGGTGTGATTTCAAGTCCTGCTTCCTTCGGACTGTGCTGGGTTCGTATTTCCCTCCTTCATTTAACCAGCTGCAGCCGGGCCCTAGAAACACCTCGGGGAGAAACACCATGACAAAGCGGAAAACGGTGAGTACAAGTGCACCTTGCCTCGTTTGTCACGCTGCCTTACGCTGGTACGCTTCATCTGCCTACCATGGCTGCCAAATTTACAGTCTGTGGGATATACGGAACTGCCCCTCCACTTTCAAAATTCACCGACCACCACTGACTGATATAAATAAAACTTAGATGGACTTCACAACAAATCAAAGTCTGAACCACCAACAGCTACATGAAGGGGGCCTGCTGATACAAGTTCTGGGGCAGCCCCATGGTCAATCCACTGCACACCTTGGAAGTTTACATTTGGATTTTACTCACTGGTGTATTGTCAACTTATGGTTTTCAGTAAGCCCGCAGCTTTGGGCAACATGGATCCTGAAATACGTTCCTTTGTGCTTTAATGTATATTTAAAGACTGGGGGTCTGTCCATTGGAGAAAATCACGCGCAGCAGGGAGCCGGACCTAAATCCAGAGGATTGGCCACGCCAGGGCAGGGTGCATGTTTGCATGCGCACTGCTCTTGTGTTGTTCATCAAACGCTTTCTGAAGCCTACGTTCCTCGCTTATAACATCCTAACAATAACAGGTGGACTTATCTTTTAGTACTTGCCGGATTCTATTAATGTCTCTTTGAGATTTTATCCTTTTCTTACGATGTTTGTAAAGTACTAAACATTTCTTATGAAGTCTTTAAACCCTATTGTTAAATGTTTTGTTGTAGAGTACTGTGCTGTGGAACAATACACATTCATTTAATTTTAATGTGGGAACTGTAAAAAAGACAACCGGGGAAAATACCTTAAGCTTCCATTTACTATGTAAGCACAGTTGTTTAATTTAGATGTAGCCCCGTAGACAGCTGATAGTAGTAAAAGAGTCGGTTCTATAACATCACTACATACAAGAGGAGTAAAAGGAGGACCTATGAAGGTTACATACATGCAATATGGCAGAACAAACAGACCCCCGGGATCGCCCCCGCTTTACCTATTACAAAAGGAACTCAGGTTCCAAGGATTCAAGAAGCCACATTTTGATAAAATAGGAATAAATTATTGCACACGATGTAGGTTTCATGGTTACATTCAAATCAGTGTTGGCAAGTTTGCAAACCTCAACTTTACTAGCAACATGGTTTATTCCAAGTTCTAGTACGCTTCTGAACTACTTTGCTATCACTAAAAACCTCCAGCCACGCAAAAACAGCCATCCAATCTGGGGTGATGCAAGGTGAGGATTGAGACGCATTGTTTACCTCGACAAGTGGTGACGCGGGCACAATCTGCTTAGTGGCCATCATGAGAATGACAGTGGCTTCTAATCTGCTTCAATATAGAAGTGACAAGGTTAATCATTGCATAAACACATCCCAGCGCCCCAGCCAAGTGACCAGCCGCACTCTTGTGTGAAGTGTGCCAAGGCTAATGCGACCAACGGAGGCTTCAGGCTTGAGAACCCACTTCCGACATGCGCTTTCTGAACTGTGCGTCGTGGAGAAGGACAGACAACCAAGGGAAAGAGGCTTTAACATGAAACAAAAGAGCTGTAATCTCATTAGATGTATCTGTCTCATTCTAGGCCTGATTATGTAGGAGTCGACTGTGCAGATCTAAAGCCAAAGTTTACCCTAAAACTATCAGTGTTTTTCCGGCACCTATAAGTTGCAAGAGAAATTCACATGGCCTACACAGGGGAACAAAATATATTGAGCAACACAAAAATCCATATTTGTATAGGTGTACCTTGTTTCATGCAACTGCGAAATTGAAATGAAATTCCAGAAAATTAGTTCGTACCTCTTTAGAGACCAATTTAGAGTGTTGTAATTGGTTTAACTACAGATTACTGAAGTTTAGCCTTGCATGGGAGATCTGCCGACTCACCATCAACTAGAGACATCCAAAAATGGGCCAAATGGCAAACAGGTCTGCATTTCTGACATCAACATCACCAAACAGACACATTCTACTGAATGTCACTATGACCACAAATCCGATTACTGAAGTTTAGCCTTGCATGGGAGATCTGCCGACTCACCATCATCTAGAGACATCCAAAAATGGGCCAAATGGCAAACAGGTCTGCATTTCTGACATCAACATCACCAAACAGACACATTCTACTGAATGTCACTATGACCACAAATCCCAGATCTATATTCTACACAAATCTCAAAACATATTTGAAAAACTTCAGAATTTAATTCTACTGTGTGAGACCCCCAACTGTACACTTTTACAGAGTTATTCTACTACAAGTCACCAGCGTCACCATTCCCTGAGTCCCCGATACGAAAATGTGATTCTATCAGAAATTACGAACCTGACCATTACAAAATAAATTCAGTTACAACAGACAACCAATACCAAGCCTCAACACTCATGCTATTGCAAGTTACCAGGCCAACAAATAATTGACAGTCATTACACCAATAGGATCCTTTGCTCCTTGATACAGAAAACAAAACAACAGCACAGAATTACACCAAACTCGGCTTGATGGTAGAACTTTACTCACGGTAGTGTCTTTGCTTGATTTGGTGAAAATCCGTACAGTAGTTTGAGAAATTAGATTTTAAAAAGGTACACAAATTGGCCATGAAGAAGTTACATTTGGGAGATATCTAGACTGTTAGTTCACGGATTGTACCGGGGTTTGTAAATCATTGAGGATTCACAACTGTTTCAAAACATAAAGCTGCCATATTGAACTAGAGTTTTTTTCTCCTTTTATGTACTGCTGATTCACAAATCTGACTCAGTTTACGTGAATCCGCTGCATCCTAACTGGCTGACCATCACAGAAACATTTCTGTTGTAACCACCTATATCCAACATGGTGCACTGAGCACTGTGTTGGGAAAATAAAAAGATAGAGGACATAATGGGGCAGGGTGAATCTACCTTGACCCTCGGGCTATTAAACTAAAAATGTAATAAAGACTGTTTTTATTGAAGGATTTGCAATTTGGCATAGGATTCATGGACGCCAGTCCTTCTCTGGCTCTCATAGTACCTTCAGGGCCTCAAGATTTGCAAATCCAGCATGAAGTTTGGAAATTCTGTAAAAAATGGGGAAAAAGTATTCCGTACACTACTGATCCTTTTGGACAGTGACCAGAAATGGGGGTTGCCCGCAGGCAGCGGAGTTGGAGTAGAGTCTACCAGCATTTCATTGCAAACATATGCCACAGAAAGAAAAAGAAAATAAGAAAATGTGGGCCCACCAAAACAAGCACGCCATGTGCTTCCAATAAAAATGCTACATGACTGGCTGTTTTACTAGTGATGGTTTTAAAATAATAAGCATTGCAGTTGGGCCAAGCATTTTACAGTTACTGTTTGTGAAAAAGACAAGTATAAATCACTATCCAAGCAAGCACCCAACTCACAGACAGCTACATTGCTACCATTTCAATTAAATATTTTAAACGAACAACTTTAAATGAAATGGTGACAGAAAATAAATCAGCACTTAATTAGGCACCCAATTTACAGGCAAAATATATCACTTGTTTTTAATTTGTTTATTAGTTAATTTAAAAAAAAAAAACCAGAAAAGTATAAGTTGAACTAATTTTGTCACTAAAGAGAAAGGAACTATTTTAAGGTAGATCTCAAAAACTCGCACAGGCTTTGCGCAGTCACTTACAGTGGACAGAGACAATGGGAAAAGTGGGCTGAAATTCTGCCCCAAGCTGTATGTTGAAGTAGGTAGAAGCACAATGTGAAATACAATTTAACTGGCCAATTGATGAAAGTTGGCTACAGTGCTTAATTTGAGCCTGTGGTTTCCGGTGCTCGGCACCGGCATCAAATTGTCAACACCGGTGCTTGTGGCAGTCTTCCACTAGGTGGCGCTATCTGGCTAATTTAGAGATGACCACAACAACAGTAAATTATTAAGTCAATGTACATTAAAAATGACTATTACCTACCAGCCACGCCATTTTTATATCTTTGGGGGCCTGAAACAGTCCGAATTGTCACACTTGTAAGAGTGTGATGATTAGTAGTTGTGCTGTTACCATCATTGACAGCTAGGCAGTGTGTGGTGCAAGCTGAAGTGGCCTGCTGATGACAACATTGGCACTTAAAACCCATCAATAAATACATGTATGTAGAGACTTTTGGAAAACCAATAGTCTGGTAAAAGAGATAAAGTTATCTCACGGCCACACCTAAAAAGTGCACTTAAATGGAAAAAAGGACTGTTTCCATTGCATGCATTAAATAAAGTATGTAATGCGTGTTGTTTCAGTGTACTCTTGACATGTAAAATGCTCCCTTGTGCCTTCTGACGCAAGCTCTGTATGGAAGAAGGTATGACACAGCAAACAGACAGCAAACAGCATGAGTTGAGCGAAAAATACTCCACTGGGCGAAGCCAAAGCTAACTATACGTATATTTTAAAGAATTATCAACATTTGGTACACCGAAGTTAGCTGCCTTCTGTTAACACCTCTCGCGCCAGTTCTGCCCTCCCCAGATATCAGCGCAGGACCAAGGCGTTCAGAGCGCCACTAGCTCTTACCACTGTCACTACAGGTGAAGAGTATCCTCTCACAGAGTCAGTGCTCGGTTGTGGGTTGCAGGAATGAACACCTGAACCCACACACGCCCTCCTGCACCACTGTGGGTGAAGCAACATTCCGCAGCATGGAGCGGCGCGGCGCGGGAATGAGCCGGCAGCACCAGAGGGAGCTTCCCTCGCGGCCGCCCATGCCTTGGCCACGCGCCAGCCTCACCCGGCGCGGCCTCACAGAGGCGGGAGCGGGGCTGCCGCGCGGGAGGCTCAGCTGAGCGGGGTTTAGAAGCCATGTGACTGGATGCAAGGGGGGAGGGGTGACAGCAGGCAGTCCGCCAGCTCGTTATTGTCATGCACTCTGCTGCACATGCACTCGAAAACTGGAAGGGGTGGCGATGCCAGACGCCATGCAGGAAAGCAGCCTTGATCCTATGCATACCTCACTCCGCACAATGTAAGATGCCCATATAAATCTCACATCACTGCAGGGCTCGTTTTACGAACTAGAATAGAATACAGAAAACATGATTAATTGTCGGTGAGGGGGGACTTATGCTTAGACTTTTCCTGGGTGGCCCTTGGTCCATGCAGTGATCAGGGCACCTTTTGTCTTCGCATCACTGCGGTGCCGTTGAATTCTATTTCACCTCGTTTAATCTGAGCGCGAGCACTTCTGCTTTTTACCCCCTCTCAGCACCTCTTTAGAAAACACATCGGCAGTACTGCGCTGTATACTGCTAGGACATTTAATATTGAAAAGAAACAGTACAACAAAGTAGGAAGTGCCTCGAATGGGCTAAATCAGAGTCAAATGAACGTTACAACTTACATTTATTTGGGCTTTACATGCATTTCCATAGCTTCTTCAATCCCAAAGAACGCCTGTCTGACTACACAGGTGAGTCCGGAAAAACACAAAAAGTGTCTACGATAGGCGATCACATTTAAGAGAGGTATTGTTTTGGGCACATCATTATTTAAAAATGTTGCTTGATACCAAAAAAGCATAACGTCGGAATTCCTCATTGAATATTTTCAATTTTTAAATAAAAGCAAGCATTGACTGAGGTTTTTCTCATTCTCGAGAAAAGGGATTCATTCAATAGTGTCAATCTTCGTTCTTGGAATTCCAAGTTCCAGCTGACCCAGGGATGAACATACATGTGATGTAATACAATGCGACCTTGCTCAACGGGATGCTGGATTAATGGAGGAATAACTAGGCATAGGAGGTAAACAAGCCTCCAATACCCTCTCATGGTTACAATCCATAATAAACTGGACATGAACTAAAAACACCCCACAGAAATGACAGAGCAAAAGGCGAGATCCAACACCGAATCCAATGGTAGATTCAGATATAAATTAGCAAAGGCTGTGGTAACTTCACATCCTTCATTGCTAGACTCAGGAAGGGATGATCATATGAGATCCAAGTGGTAGGCCGCAGCTGGTCTTGGGGAGAATCTATGGTCACAGTATAAACATTTCCACAGGATGCTAACCAAGGACCTATAATGTTATTAGCAGTGCTTCCAACAGACAGGTATTTGATTTAGATTACACAGGGGCCCACCGTTCAGGAATAAGCAAGGATTCTGCAGCTGAGAGTCAGTAGCCTACAAAAGAAGCCATCATTGCTTGACCTAGGAATGAATGGTCATAAAATCTGAACTAACTTCAAAGACCCCAATGGAAGACTCTCTCTTCATACAAAAAAAGTTCACAGAACACAGAGAAGTGGAATTCTCCACCAAGACAGAGTCACAAAGTATAGTCAAAGTCACACATTCGCCAGTGACCAAGACCTTTGCAGCTAAAACAAGACATGGTAAATTGATGTCCTCCAGTCTGCATGCAACCCTCCATGGTTCCAACAGTGTGAGGAAAGCAGCTCTAATGAGAACAGAAGTGAGCGTTATGTGAACAAGCCTGACACAGAGGCACACATCTCCAATGGCAGCAGCCAGCAACCAGAGAACCCTAAACACACGGCCAGCACGTCTGAGAACATGAATAGCTGCGATTCACCACATCGTCAGTGACAATCAGAAGCAGGGCGGTGTGCACCCTAGGCACACAACGCAAGTCCATCATGTGACAAAGCATTTCTGTATTATATACAACTAACAAATCCTGATTGCACCACACTTGATTTTATGGAGCATTTGCTGCCACAGTTGTTCAGTTTCTCACCCTTATCAGCTGAGTTTATCAATACCAAATTCAATAACAGTCATTAGTTATGACAAATGGATGAAAGACAGAATCAGCTTGGTGGGATTCAGATCTGTGTCTTATCCCACTAAAGTATGTTGTTCGAGCTGGAATGACTGCTCCGCTGAAATACTTGTTGGCTTTTGTTTTAAGAAGAGAAAACCAAATTGATCTTTTATTTCTAAAGGAACCGCCACATGCTAGGTAGTAATAGGAGCTACAGGGAAATGGACTCTCCATGCTAATGGCTAGCCAAGTACAGTAGTTGTACAATGGAATACAAGTTATTCTTCGAACTCTGAACCATTCTATCCTTTGTATGGGAACCTCGTGTGTTGCACAGCTCACTGAAGCCTGATAGGGTTAAGCTCATTCTATAAAAATAAAATGTAAACAAAAAAATTAATACAGTTGCAAGACTTATAACAGACGTGAAGTAGTTTCACTTACCACAATCTCAAAAGGAGGCATGACTAGGCAAAGGGCGCAAAGAAGCCTCACACAGTCACTTCAGAAATGCAGTGCAGAGAATCATTTTTAAACACATTATTTAAAGTGAGTAAATCCACCAGTCGAGGTTTCTCATTATATTAACATCACTTAAAGCGACACGCGAAAAAACAAGTGGTAGTCAGCATCACAACTATACTGCCCTTTCAGTACAATCAAGCATAAATGGGTTAAATTCAATCAGAAGATTTCTATAATTGTAGCACCCTTTCACCACTACCCCCTCACAAACCTACTTAATCAAACAGTTCACTGGGAGCCTGCATCCAGTCTAGTGATTGGTGATGGAGGAGGAAGTGCCAGCTCCCTGCGGCGCGCCTTCTATGATAAGTAAGAAAGATGGTCCAAAGTCTATCAACTCTTGCTACCCTGTCCCGGAGTATCTGCCAACCTTTCCATAGGATAGAGATTCCAGGTTTTAGTCCACTGTAAACCTTTTCTATATTTCAGCATCAGATACTTAAAAGCGGTCTGTAGGTGAGACTTAATTATTTAAAGGTACTATGGAGAGTTATTGGTGTTGGTGTGGATGTTTTTTTTTGCTTTTTAATTTTTTTAAATTAATTTACCTCCCCCAGACTCAAGCTCTTCTGTTGCTGCTCCATGTTGCCTTCTCCCCAACAGCTCCTCCATTGCACCCCCACTCTTCCTGTGGCAGTCCTTAAACATAAACAGAGAGTATTTTGGAGAGCCTGGAAGCTACCATTTGCTGCCTGGTTGCTCTGTTTTGTAAATGTGCTTCAGGGCATGTTTAATTTTTTTTAACTTATTGTTAAAGTGTAATCCATCACCTTGATACGGTAAATAAAAATAAAAAGAAACAAAATGGTGGCTGCCTGATGACATGAGCATGCATATATACGGACGCATGCGTGCACATGGGCTGCCATAGTAACATGTCGCATACTTGTACATGGCTGCTTCCAAGTCGTGCTGTTTTTTATGCCAATGCTGCATTGCATTGGCAAAAAACTTTATTAATGTCAATAGGTTCAAAAGGTGAGACATATCGGCTTTGCCAATGCTTGTTTTGATAAGAGAGCAATACGACTTGTGCCATTGGAGCACTGGTCAATCTATAAACAGAGTCTTTTCATTTCTAGCTATGTCGACTTCTCAAAATACTAATATTTCACCCATCGAATCCAAAACTATCATTGGTGCCTTCTCTCTCCGGAAAGGACTCTCAGCATATACAAAAACACACTCAGAGAGTGTGAGGCGCACACTGCTGCTGCCAGAGGTTGTGCCTATAGTTCCCTTCAGCCTAAAGAGCAGGTTTTAAGGCACGCTTCAAAGCACCCGCAACACATAATTAATAGATGAGCACACTAGCTGCCGACACAGGGTCTGAAGGAATGCGGAAGGCTATTTGGACTTTTTTTTTGCACAATCTTTAATTTGCTATGAAATGTGCACAAAATAATGATTCACTCTACTTTTAGCTTCCTTGAAGTCAATTAAATGATAACCACGTTTGAGGCCGACTACAGAAAACACCAATATTTACAAGCTGATAAAACTTCAAATAGGGCTGTCTTGTTATCTATGTCACGGAGTGTGTTCCTCTGAATTGCTTCCTTCCCCATGCTTCTTCCTTCTCATGTAGATACTCAGTGTAAAGGCAAACATGTATGAAAGTCAGAAGGCAGGGAGCTCAAGCGGCGTGAAATGAACGTCAATCCAACAAAATACCAAATAAAGCCAGAGTAACTTCGCAGCGTTTTCTCCCTGATTGCACCACAGGGACCCCTGCCCTGAGCCCTCCATTGCCTCTTTGTTGCTACTGAAGGGTTAAGGGAAGGTTTACGAGGAGAAACAACATAAAGTAAATCCCGATTTTAAAGCCCCAGTTTCCTTTTTGTCTGTTCCTGTTGCTGACTTCATGCGCCCTGAAGACACACTGCCCAGGCCACGGAAGGGCAAGACACCGCAAACCCTGCTTACCTAAACTTTGGGACTAAGCGCCATGGGATTGTCAAGCACTGTCCTCTGCTTCCTCGAGGAATCTTTTTAAGTTCTGCAACTTGATTCTCAATAAAAACACACCTGTGCCAAGTGCATTTGGCATTTTGGCTACATCCTGGCAAAAAGTCAAAGTATCACAGTTAATATGTGGGCTATCTAGCTATATAGACAACCTCTGGCTACCCTGAACCCTCAAGTGTAGATGTGTTTCTATGCCAAGGCCCCCTTGAATTGTATTTTTCTTGAGTGGCAAACTAACTGCAAGGGTTACAAAAGTACCCACAACCTCATGAGCTGGAGAGGGTTCATCTACTTTTGCTGGTGAATCCACACCGAACACGCACAATGCCACAGTGAACTGTACATCTGCGATCATGAACATTAGACTATACATATTGAATTTGTACACTGGCGAAAGCACTTTGGAAAGTAAAGATCACTATCCAGTATCAGGATTGACAACTTACCTACACAAGCAGGTTTTTCTTTTCTTTTAGGTGCTCGAGGTGCGATCGGGTTTGGACCCTAAATTGGTAGGACACAATTATAGAGGCCTGAGTGCTTAGTAACCGAGCTGCTAACGTTAGTATTGAAAGGTGGGGCGCAGAAAGTTCCCTTGGTTTAGAAAGAAGACTGTGGTCCTTACAGAAGAAGTGAGCCTTTTTTCCGTGGCCTAGGAACAACGCCTAATTTGTCAAACTGTTATGCTGGAGGGGATTACCAAAATCAGGTCATCATACCAGTAACTCTACCAGGCAAGTCAATAAGGAGGGATGTCAGAGGGACCTTTAACTCCAGTTCATCGAGGGCACATACTGTGCACATTAAAAGGGGTATTATCTGGATATAGGAGCTTACAGGGAGAGACAGCTGGGGCTCTCTCCACCCATTTGGAATTGTATCATAAATTGCCCCATCTAAGAACACCCGGATAATTTATCTGTAGTAGTGTGTCCCCTTTTAAACTTTTCAGTTTAGAGCTGGTAACGGCTTGTATTACGCTCAAATGCCTTATCTATGGTGTTTACTTTCAAGGTATTTTGGTGAATTGCATGCTCACCTTGCTTCCGTAAAAGGAGACACCTCCAGGAAGTAGCCTAGGGTCACACTGATCGATGCATTCATCTTCATAGGTGATCACCTCTGCGTGCAAGTATGTGGCAAAGGCCATGGCTCTTCCTAGCCTGCAAACTGAGTTTAGTTTCCGAGTAGCTTGTGTTGTCCTCTAAGCAGTTATACCCTAGTCCGTTCAGCTATACGCCATTGTTCGCCTCCTATTTTCATGGTCCTCGCTTGGTAAGTACACGAATCATACTGCCTCTTGGAGCTTAAAATGTGTCTTTAAGATCCACTATGACATTTGTGGCTCAGGACAGAGTTGGCTGCTTCTAGGCACCTTAATGTTCACTTTCTGGCAAAAGATGGTCAACAAACAAAATGTCTTGGAGCAAAGTTTGTCCCAAACCCCTGTCCCAAGATGACAGAGTGAAGGTAATAATGCTGCCTTTCAAGTCAGTTGAACAATAGCTTGTATTCTCACCAAGATTACCTGCAAATAATAAGAGGTATGTAATGCCAGATAATCTAAAGACTCGAGCTCAAGCATAGCCATCTTTTTACTCACACAAGGAGTCACTATGGGTTCTGCATGTGCTCTCAGCCAATACCCATCTCCGAGTTTAATACCAGACAGACAACAGCGGCGGGAAGGCTCACCTCACTGAACAACAAAGACTGGGGGGGGGGGGGGCTGATCAGCAGCTCTTTTGCATCTATTAAGTGGAAACGCCGTAAGGTCATTAGCCTGAGTGCTTTTCACACCGCGACCCTGAAGTGGGCCTGTGAGCGTCACCTCTTTTTTGATGGCTTGTATCCTCAGTGGAGGATGGGACGCCATGCCCTGTTTAGTGTTCAATGCAAGCCCAAATCAAGCGGCATCTGCTTGAGATGCCTACAAATAAACTGGTTGTTTAAAGTTTCTAGAACTGCCTGGATGCTAAGCTGAGCCAGCTGCAGTTTCATGGTCTGGAGCACGCAATCACCTGCACGTGGACAGACGTTCATGCTTGAAGGACACCCAGACAGGGTGTCAATGAAGCCCATGCGAGCCCTATGCGGGTCTAAAGGCATGGTTTGTAAGTGCAAATGTCGCTCAGTGCACAGTTCCAACGACATTAGGAGGGACTGCAGGTCAGTTCCTATGACAAAGTTCCTGCAGAGTAACCTATATGGTGCACCACATCTCTGAACACAGAATCCAACATTAAGACAGTATCCAAAGCCATCAAAACTACTTCCTGATCCAGCATGCCATAGTGCTCAGGGGAGTGCTAGGTCTCCCCTTCCTGGCGGGTCCAAGCATCCCAAAGGAGAGAGGCTCTTCATTTTCAATACAACATTTAGAAAAATATACAATTTCCTCTGTGCATTTACCATGCAGAAATATATCAATGGGGCAGATGAACCGATAATACTACCACCCGGGTGAGGTCTCAGAAGAACAGGCAGGTGTAGATTTGCTCTCAAATTCTTCATCTGGGTCACACTGAGTTTTTACCTGAAGAGTAATCTAGCTATAGTATGTAAACCACCATACTCATTATGTTTGGAACAATAACGGCAGGACTGAACCCGAACACACAATACATTATGAAATTCTGCCGTCCTTAAGTAATCTATAGATGGGTGGATAAATGTCCCTGTTGAAATGTATTATGCTTTGGAGAACTAATGGGCACCGAACATGATAACCAAATCCTTCAGGTGCCTACACATGGATCAAACCCAGATCTGTTGACTGGGTGTGAGTGTTTGATTGGTTCTGATGCTCCGTCCATCACCACCCCTTTTTGTACCGCTTTGTTCGCCATAAGTTGGCAGGGTATGCTCAGACGTGAGGCCCTTGCTCACTTTGCCACTGGATTCAAGCAAGCCTGGCTGAAGACGGCTGCAATGCCAGAAACCGGTCCTAGGAAGCTAGTTTCCGGTCCAGGGAAGGCATGGCTTGGCAGTTCGGGCTGGACTGTTCCCATGAGGCACAGGGTCAGACTGATTTGCATATGGCCATGTCTGAACTGGGGTGGCAGAGTGGGCTAAAGAACGGTGATGGATTAAACACAGATCTGTTGACAGGGTGTGAGTGTTTGATTGGTTCTGATGCTCCGTCCATCACCACCCCCTTTTGTACCGCTTTGTTCGCCATAAGTTGGCAGGGTATGCTCAGACGTGAGTCCCTTGCTCACTTTGCCACTGGATTCAAGCAAGCCTGGCTGAAGACGGCTGAAATGCCAGAAACCGGTCCTAGGAAGCTTGTTTCCGGTCCAGGAAAGGCATGGCTTGGCAGTTCGGGCTGGACTGTTCCCATGAGGCACAGGGTCAGACTGATTTGCATATGGCCATGTCTGAACTGGGGTGGCAGAGTGGGCTAAAGAACGGTGATGGATCAAACCCAGATCTCTTGACTGGATGTGAGTGTTTGATTGGTTCTGATGCTCCGTCCATCACCACCCCCTTTTGTACCACTTTAACACAGGGCATACGTGACAGAAAGCGGTTATAGGAACACTATTCCACGTCTCCAAAGTGGTGAGGCAGAGAATTTGATAGGACTATCCTAGGGACAGAAAAATCTCCAACCTCCACAAGGTGCTCGAGTGTTCAAAGTTCTTCAACTTATTATGCCTGCTTCTGGAATCATTCTTTTAAAACATCACTAGTTTCATAAAGTTGGCCAAGATGAAAAGAGATGCAGTAAAGGGTACAGTTTTATAAGAGAAAAACCAAACAAGCCACGGGTTTCAGCAGTCAATAATCTTTGCATGCTGGCAAACTTACGCAAAGTCCACAAACACTGCAACATCACAAAGGTGCACTCTTAGAATTTAAGTTCTGTAGAATAAGGAAGGCTTGAATGAGAGGTGAGGTTGATGAAGAACATATTTGTGGAACAAAGAAGAAGGGGAGCAGTGCGGGACAGAGTGGATTAGCATGAGGTCTAAGAGGATGACAGGGCCAAATTCCCCTGGCACAAAATGTGACTCTTAATATTTAGCATTCGACTTTCAAAAATATAACATTACTGTTTGGCCATTCTTGGGAACGTGCTGCAATTTTTACACGAAAATATAAGCCCAACAATTTAGGATTGTAAGGATAATCAACATAACACAGGGCGTCCCCACAAAGGTATGTGCATGGAAATGTCAAGAAAACATATTATGTGAAGAATCTCTCATGCAAAAAATATGTAAATTTGATTCCTTCCTAACAGAGATGAGTTCCAGTCAGCATGGAATACATCTTTGTTTCAGTAGATACAACGCATGGTAAACATTTGAAAATACGCTCTTCATATGATGATACACAAATAGCCTTATAGCGAGTGACAGAGTGAGGGGGGAGCCAGTGCACAGGGCCATCAGTGTGCATGTGTGTGAGGATTTCTGTGCGAACATCTGAAGCGATTGGCCCACCTGTAGATTTGTTTGAGGGGGATTTTGTAGGAGAGCTATCCGTGGATTTAATTGTGGTTTGATTTCAGAATAGACCTATCTGAGTGAGCACGTGTCTGAATACTGGAAGTGTGGATGCGTAGATATTTTTCCTAAGTGGATTAATGTGGAGAGGGATTGTGGGTACATCCTGTATAGTACGAATCCTTCATTTTTTGTGGGCAAATAAATGAGTATGACTTGAGGGATGCTCTGTAATGCCTGTAAGGAGGACACTCTACGACTTGTTGATACAAACTTGTCTTGTACATCGCCCTCCAGTATACAAACGTAGAGGTGCAGAGGGTGTCTGTGTTTTAAGTAAATATGTGTCAAGGGTGAGGAATTCCGTTTGTTGGGAATAAGTGGGAGGAAGGGTAGGACGTTTAAAACACAGCCCACTCTCTTCAGTCTGTAAATAACCGGAAGAGTCACAGTGTGCGTCTTTCTATAGGTGCAGCAAATGAATATGCCCTGCTTCTGACAGAAAAAAACTGATGTCCAGAATACAGGTTTCCCATCCTCCTACCCATAACTTTCTTTTTCTGTAATCCGGGATCACCCAGACACACGCTGCCATCCTGCCTACAGCCCCTCAGGCTTGAGATGCGCCTGCTTCACTTCAGTGTGCTGTGTAAAGCAGGCCACTGCTCCTTGGAGCTGGGCCCACATTCTATCAAGCACATCTGGGTTGTAGTGTCGCCACAGATTGCCTGGTCCCTGCCTTTACACCCATGACATCATAGGGTGATCTTTCCACTGGGGGGAGAGGCAAAAGGCTCAGCAGAGTTCTAGGGACTCCCGTATTCTGACCCAGACTTCTCTGTTGTGGAGTAAGCCTTATCGACACAAAGTGGAGTTTCTCACTCCATATTAGCTTTCTCCGGCTCATATAACATCGGGGGATGCTGACAGTGTGCAACAGAGACTAGACTTTGTCATGCAAGCAGTCCAGCTTTAGGACTGGAGGCGCCAGCTCTATCTTCTGAACTGTGGTAGGGCTGGCTGCCTCCCCTAAAGAGGTGGGCATGCCAGGAGGGTCAGGCTTCCTTCCATGATGCCCTTCTATATTACACTATACTGGCCTAAGAACAACCAACATACATACCCATGAGGGGGCTGAAGCAATTCAGGCTCCACCCCTAAAACAGGAACTAACATCCCTGCTAGATTAACAAGAGCGTGATTGCACTAAAGAGGCTAAGAGCGCCTACCAAAGAACGAATGTGTCCTCGTGTGACGTAACTGGGGCTCATGTAAAGCGCTCCAATACCTTCGGGTCGAGTTCGCACTATATAAATCTGCAAAAAAAAGATGGAGTCTGTCATACTTGCGTCTACATCCACAAGTCCCCTCATGCAAAAGAGTGGGGGTAAAAGACGCTGCATTGGACAACCATTTCATAACACCAAACCAGCTAGTAATTTCTAGCGTTGTTTACCCTTCGTGATTACCTTTTTGCATCGACAGCTGATGTAAATATTGGCTGGCATTGTTTTCGCTCCATTTCTCACTCTCTATCGCAGAGCTTTCCAAAGTATGTGTCGCGACACGTTACTGTGTCGCCTGACCTTCGTGGGTGTGTCGCGCAACAGGAGCCTTGGCCCTCGCAGTGAGGGCTTGAAGGCAGGGGCGCAACGGAATTGAGCTCAAAGAGCTGTCTGTGTGTGCGCGCGCCCAGGCTGAGACAGCTTCCCACACACACAGACAGCTTTGAGATTATCGCAGCCGCACCCGGGTACTTCACAGGTCTTTACAAGACCATTAACGAGGCTTTGTTTTTTTTTTTCACCCCTCCATCTCCACATGGCGAAAGGGACAAATCCTTTGTTTGTCACCGGTAACCTTTGCCGACTGTCCTGCTGCGTGGATATTTCCTTTTCTATGCAGTGCAGGAGAAAAGAAGTTTGTTTATTCCTGTCACCTTTCCCGACCCCTGCAGCAGTTTATCACACCAGGCTGTGACACACTTTGACTAATAAAGTAGGTAGGAGAATTTGTCACTATTTGTTTTTCGATTTAAAATGTGCACAGGACCAGCAGGACACATACTTTGTGCGTGCTTCATTTAAACAATTTTTTTATCATTATCATGACCGATGCAGGATAAAATAAGACAACACAACATGCCCAGATAACGCTGGTGATTAATGATCCTGCTGGAGGGCAATCGTTTGTCTGTCCGTAGTTTTTAAATGCAGATCAACTGTATTTTATGTGGAAGCTCAGTGGGTTACTGCCTTTGTCACAGAGATCCTTGTGCTACTTGCAGTTCAGAAGTTACAATCCTAACATAGGACAGTGACCAATGAACTGTCACCAAAGAGCTGCATACAAACATGAATGGTGTAGTTAGAACTTCGCTTATTTTTGTTTTGTGATATAGTTAGAACTTCCTCAGTCTTTCATTATTCTAATGTTGCTGAAATGAGTATGTTTGGGCAGATATACATTTTTATCAGTAAAGCTGACCCCCATGTAATACTCTTTAAATCCTAAAGTTGTTTCCCCACACCAAACCCTCTTAAAATATATTGCCCACCAGTATGTATGACGTGATTCATACACCTTGTCATCCTCATTGGCTTATGTGACATTCCCTGTAGACTGATTTACATACTTGTATGACTCATTGTCTCTGTATAATGTGTGCGTGGTGTAAAGTACTGACACACTACACTGACATGAGTAGCGCTATACAACAAATGAAATGCATATGAGAGAGGGTCTACGTAAAGATGAGGGGCACTGTTGGAGGGTGGCAGCGAGGGAATCTGAGGAGGAGGTGGTGGTGGGAGGGGCTATGGAGCAATGAGGGGCACTGTTGGAGGGCGGCAGTGAGGGAATCCGAGGAAGAGGTCATGGGGTGGAGGGGGGGAGCTAGGGAGAGACGAGGAGCACTGGTGGAGGGTGGTAGAGAGGGAGTCTGAGGAGGAGGTCATGAGGGGGAGGGGCTACAGAGAGATGAGGGGCACTGGTGGAGGGTGACAGTGAGGGAATCCGAGGAGGAGGTCACGAGGGGGAGGGGCTATGGGGAGATCAGGGGCACTTGTGGAGTGTGGCAGTGAGGGAATCCGAGGAAGAGGTCAATGGGGGGGCCATGGAGGGATGAGGGGCACTGTTGGAAGGTGGTAGTAAAGGTATTTACGGAGAAAGAGGTTATTAGTGTGGCGCCAAAAAAGACTTTCGCATCAGCGCTAAACCCGGCCCTGTCATGGCCTTTCTGTTTTTGTTTAATTAGCAGTCTGGTCATACAGGCTACTGTGGAACATACTTTAAAGTGCGTGCTAATTATATTTACTGCTTTATTCAATGTTTTAAGTTTGAAGGTGATTTTACTATTGTTTTTACCGGGAAAAATGAAAGTGGAGCCCGATGGTGCCTGATATGGGGCTAGGGCCCAAGGTCAGCTGTGAGATAAGGTGCACTGGAGAGGAGTAGTGGATAATCAAGCCTGTAAGGGAGTGCGTTGCAGAGTCCGGGGTCAGGTGGAGGTAGTAATGAAGAGGGATTCTCCCTGAAGGCTCGCTCAGAGGGAGCCCGAGTAGTGTCAGTTGCCTGATACTACCACCTCAGGAACCTCCTTTTCCCATCAAAGGAACATTTCATAGAAAAAACACTTTTTGAGAGTGATAATATTTAGAAAGAGATTTGGAAAAGAGTGCGTTTTACTGGGCCTTGTAAGACTAAGAAGAGATAAAGGAGGGCACTGAAGCAGGCCTACCTAGACATATATGCGACAAATCGATCCCGCAGTGGCCCCCCCAAATGCACCCTTGGCCCACCCAAATAAAAATTCCTGGAGCCGGGCCTGATCAGGATAATTAAATAAGAGGTCGCAGGCCATGGGGCCATTTTTACCAGCCCTTTTCTACCTTATTCCATGTCCCTCTCTCACTTACACACACCCAACACCCCAACCCTTTTGGTTAAGACATGTCATTAAACAATCCCTAACGCATGGCTAATGCAACATGTTCACTGCTCTTTAGCAGTTACTGCTTCAAGCTGTTTCAGGCAATACTCTCACCCCTGCACACTGCTGTTTACAAAAAGCTGAACTAAACAACAGGCTTTTCCCACTGAACGATGAGTTGAACAACTGTATTACTTTTACCAGGTAATAACCCGACAAAGCAAAATGACAACTATCAATTATTTAACAAATCCTCTCAATTATCTCACAGCTTTAATGACTGCCGCTGAAAACAAAAACTAAAAATCAATATTAGTCACTGCCAGTAGCACAAGAAACCAAACATGAAAGTTATATGTTTGTTTAGCAGGTCTATCGTAAGTACATTTGAGCTCATTACAATATTTAACAAATTAGATTTTGCTTCGGGGTTGTGCAAAAAAATTATGCAACCCGATGCAAAATCAGGGCCTTAACATGTATTTATTTTTTTAAATCCTGCCACAAAGAAACTGGCAACAAGGAGAAATGCGGCAGTAAATCTGTTCTACTCAACTGGTTGCAAAGTCTGTATTTTAAAATATCATGGGGTTAAGGCACCTGTGGCAGAGATCTTTGTGTGCTCAGTAAAGCTCGGGGAATAATAATAATGGTAAAATAACTATTTGCTGGAGAGGTTTGTGTTTTGTCTAGTCCCAGTTTTGGATCAAAGTAGCATTGAGGGTTAATAGGTCTCCTGGAAAGCACATTATGTAACGCGCAGATGACAGATTTTTATTGTATGTAAATGGGCAAGTGAGTTAGCGCTTTGAACACAGAGATCCTTTTGTTATTTGCAGTTCATACATTGTAATTCTTCTAATATAGCACAGTGAGCCAAGAAGGACATGTGGCTCCTACACCTTGTAACTCTCCCCATCTTATGTAACACTCCCTTGATTTACACACATCATTTATTGTCAATGTATAATGTGTATGTATAAAGCACTCTGACACTACAATGGGATTAGTAGCACTATAGCGCTGTAAAAGAAACAAAACAAAATAGTGGCATTTAAATTGTTTGTGTAAATACTGGGACAGACTAACAAATCTGACATTCCTACACACATGCATATCTCTTATGTAAAAGGACTGAACAAAGTCAAAAGCATGCCTGCCTCTTGTGTGATGTGATGTGATAAGCTATGTGCCTTTGTTTCTCCTCCATTTCATTTAGATGTGAGGCTCCTGATAGCTCCCAGCCTGGATACTCCAAGAAAAGGAGACCTGATGGCCCCTTAACTTCGACCTTTGTTATAGGCCCAGCTGGAATCTGATAAGCCCCTTCCCCGTCTGTACATTGCTGCTTGGAACAAAAGCAAATAATGTGCAGGCACTGTTGAATGTGTCCCGGTGTCTAAAAATTGCACCAAGACAAGTTTACCATATTTCTGTGGGGCCCAATCTCATAGCAGGGTAGACTGCGATCACCCTGTGAAAAGAGTGGATAGACTCAGTCTACCCTCAACTTGTGCCCGGTCTACTACATAGTGCCAAGAGATGCATGTGCATCTCTTGACGCTATGTAGCAGCTATTGCTCATTTTAGTAATGATGAAGTTCACCTGTGTGCCCTAATACTGAAAAGCGAGGGCAAGAGATCTTTGCAGTGTAAGTTAGTAGATAGGTACATAGTACATTTCCTTTACAACGAACCATGAAGCGGTGTTTAGGAAATTATTAATATGCTAGTTAAAACAGGTGCATTTAGAAAACTGAGGCCCAAGCTCCTAACTAGCAGGAAGGCCATTTATTTTCTTGATCTGTGCGTAAGTGGATGAGCTCAAAGGGGTAAGTACACATCACTTATCATTTTGCTGGCTCGGTGAGTGAGGTGAATAATAAAGCCGATCTACAAAGAAAACGAATCAACAGGGTTGGGGCGGGCGGGAGGAGATGGAGTGAGTGAAAACACCAGCACTCGTGTGGAGTGCTCAAAGACAAAGAAAATAGTAGCTCCTATAACGGGAGTAGTGGAAGGACGCAAGCACTTGGCCCATGTTCAGGGGAAGGGTCAAACACAGGAAGAAGCATGACGCTTTTATGCTATGGACTAACGGGAACGACGGATATGAGAGCACGATGGAGCAAACAAGTGGTAAGGCAATGGGCGGGCTGAAGCCCACAGATTGAAAACATGCTGTTCGAGACAGCACATGCGCAGCCTAGACGGGACCTAAAAAAAAAAAAGGACAGAATATGACAAACAAGGCCAACATGCTTAAAGTTGATTATTATATAATAGCTCACCAGCAACTTAATATTTGGCCCAATACAGGAAATAGGTTTTCTTTTGATAACGTGGCGAAACAAAACTCCACAACCCAACCGACAGTTGATCTAATGTACTGCCTTGTTTTTTTTAACTGGGAATTATTCTAATTTGATTCACATGTTTCTTTTTAGTATTTAAGAAGGAAGAAACGTTTGCCAAAACCAACACTCCATATGCTGTGGGGGTGCCCTTTTTGTGCTGTAAATCACTGGGGCATGTGTCGATGTGTGCATGATTATATTCTTGTTTCAGGCACAAACCTAACCTTACTCCCTGTTTTGCCAGTCACTGTCTTTGTTAAAAACAGATTCACAATTGCTTTATTAAACCTTCTTGCTTTCTCCAATTTGATTGAAAATGCACCATTTGCCCACTATTTTTTAAACCCCCCCCGAACACCTCTGTGGTGATTCCGGCTCACTCGCTACGCTCGCTCGCATTACCGTGTCACTAAAGCAGGAATGTCAAAAAAGTGTGTCACCAGCATGAAAAGTTTGGAAACCTGTGCTCTATCGTGTAACTCTAGCCTTCCCTCGGGCTCTCCCTAACTCACCTGAGTGTCACGAGGCACCTCTACATAGCGCCAGATTCCCCCAGACACCGCCAGGCGCATCCTCACGCTCACCGACACTGCAGGTCCGGCAGAATGCCCGGGCAGCGCTGGGTTTGCAGCGAGGCCTGGTCTCCCCCGCTCCCCCCGCCAACCCCAGCACAAGGCACCAGGCTCTCCGGGAGAGTCTCGAGTTAACGCGCGCAGCAGGAGAGCCACCGACGAAACTAATTACAGTATTTGGTTTTATTTTTAACCACGTCAAATGTATACAATTACTATCATATATCAGCTGTCGGCGTTGCGCATGGGGATGGCTTGGCTCGTGGGAGCTGCTGAAGCCGGAAGTATGGGAAGTGTTCGAGTTAAATTGTGGGGTTTCCTGATTGTCCTCGGTCTGGCCCACGTAGGGATGTCTGACTTTACGAAAACTCGCCCGAAAGACCAATGCAATCCATTCACGTGTGTGTGTGTGTGTGTGTGGGGGGGGGGGGATTCGGAGGTAGTTATTTTACAAAATAGACAGATGAACTGTGTACATACATAGGTCGGTGCGCCAAGTGTAAGACACAGCTGTAATAAACGCGTGACTGTACATTCTTGTTCTAAAGAATATGTTTTATTGGGCCTCATTCATTTTCGTTGGCATTGAATGTGGATGTTAACCAGGGCCTGAGAGGGAACCCAAAGCAGCCCGGGCAAATTTTGTAAGACCAAGCCCCCATAGGGTCTATTTATCGCCGGAGTTATCTTGACACACTTACTGTTGCCTGACAACTACTGGTTATACAAGGAGCTCTCTGCAAAGGGTGCTTTCAAAACGACTGCACTGCTACAAAACCGGCCCCCCACCCTTCAAAGCCTCCCGGGGAAACGCCCAATGCCCTGTACGGCCAGTCCGGCCATGACCTTAACTTACCGAGTGTAGAAGGGTGTCTACTGCTTTTTGGAGAGTTGATTGAGAAGTGTTGGCCTAGACCTAGAGCCTGTCACCTGCACACTTTCACACTGAACCCGTCCCATCCCATTTTACCACCCCTGTCTTCAGCTATACTTGTCCCCTCCTCCACCGTACACTAGAAGGCTTCGGCGGGCCTGCCTGCCAGCGCTCACATGAAAGGCTGGGCTCGGGCCTGCCAAGCACACCAGAGGGACATGTTGGTGCTTGTGATCTGAGGCAAACGCTCTTGGTTCCAGTATACACTGCACGTGTCGAGCCAGTGTAATTATTCTCACCAGACTGATACAGAGCGCAGGGTTGAACTGTGCAGCGCGTGCCCCTCTCGTGATTTCGAACCCCTACAGCCCCAGTCTCTCTGGTCCGGCAGGACGAATCCACCACTTCGTGGTCCCCTGATCCAAGCCCTGGGCTACCGGGGCACATGGTATCGACCCACAGCAGTGAGCGTGGACGGCTCCTAGCCCAGTCCCACCCTCTCTCGACTCCCCGCTAGGGGACCTCACGCCTTGCTCTGGGCTGCATGTGCATGTCTCTGTCTGTCTATTTGAGACGTGCAGATTTACTGAGCCACTGCTTGGGAATGAAGTGAAGGAACGGAAGAGACATGAGAAAGGGAGGACAGGTGAGGGCAGAGGGGAGCAAACAGAGACGAGAGGAGGGGAGGGAAGGAAGGAAAGAGATGAGAGAGAAGAAAAGAGAGCGAGGGGCAAGAGCAGGGAACATGGACGAAAGGTAGCTGGGAGAAGCAGGAGGAAGAGACGAATACGTCATGAAGACTAGGAAGAGAAGGAGGAATGGAGGGATGAAGGACGACGAGAGAGAGTGATCTGGACATGGGAGGGGAAGAAGGTTGGGGGAGAAAGGAAGGTCAGTGAGGGTGAGGAGAGGGGGCAAGATTGAGGAGCAGAGGGGATACCTGGAGGTTTTTCAGAGGGGAGCCATATGGTGACGGAACCCAACCCTGCGCGAGCCTGCAGATGCCGTCATTCGAGGCACAGGTGGGAGGCTGAGGCCGGGCGCGCTGGGGACACTTCCAGGAGGAAGCTGCTCCCTGGAGATGCTCCTCTGTGAAGCGACCGCAGCCAAACCGTACGCTTCATTCTTTCGAGATCAAAGCCCGGGCTTTCAGCGAAAGCTCTGTTGCAATTAGTGCAGAGGGATTCAGAGCAGCGGAAGAGCTGGAGGCGCCGCTGAAACCTGCAACACAAGCACCGGCGCACAACTGCCGCAGCGTTCGAGACTGACGGAACGCATCTGAGTTCAGCAGAGATCAATTGAAACACAAAGTTTTACCTTGAAATAGATTTACATTATTTGCTTCTAAACAAATACAAAACGTGCATTGCATTTTGACAATGCACATATCGGTTAGCTCTAGAACTCTGAATGGCTCTAAATAACCAGAAGCATTCTGCCCACTGATTTCCTTGGCAGTGCTGCAATGAGCCGCTGCTACACTGCATTATGATTTTCAGACGTGCTCTCTTATGATGCCATAGCGCTCACTGCACGGACACAAAACGACGTCGAGGACCTGCATATGAAGCCTTGCCGCACACCACTCTCCGGCAGAATGGATCCTATTTGCTTACTTTTGCTCAATCCCAATATATTCCTTTTGTCCTGCGACTTCCAGTTCCTTCTCTTCGCGCTCAGGGAAGTCATGGCTGCTGGCCAGGGGCACAGAAACATCTTGCAAAGCAAAAATAACAACCTTATTCAGTCTGCAGCAAAGCAGCGCTGCTCCCAGGCGTCTGTTGGATTCCGGTGCGATGGAATCCTGCGACTGGTCAGGGAGCTTGAGATTCAGAGTCAGGGCATGGAACCTCCTGGGACCCATGCACCGTGACCACAGTTCATGGCATGCAGACTATAGGCAGGTGCTCGCCTCACAGATAGACTCCACTAACAGTGGCTCTTTGGATGCACAGACACGGCTAGTATCCTCATTGGAAGTAGGAATTCTGAGGCACAGCTCTCGAGAAGCAAAGTCTTTGGGACAGGGCAAAGATTCACCTGGAAAAGAGACTTCCTGGGCAAGATGCAGAGTCAGGCCAGGGTCCTCCTGGGACGTTACCTTCCCTAGCATAGCTCTTGACATATGGGGTATTTGGAACACTGCTTGGCATGGGTCTTGAAATTCTGAGTTGGGTTCAGGACTTTCCTGGGAATGAGAGTTCCAGAAGTAGACATCCGTAGCACAGTTCATGGGATGCAGAGTCAGGGCATAGAATCTTCTGGGAACAAGACTTCCTTTGATGCAGCTCTTGTGATGTACCTTAAGGTCCAGCCCCACCTCCCTCCCGAGAAGCAGCCATCCTTAGGCACAGTTATTGGGATGAGAGTCAAGGTCACAAGTAACTAAGAAGAAGATGGAAGGTGGGACAACGTTCTTGGGAACCAGAGTCTGTGTCATAATTCTCCTAGAATCTGACAGCCATGGCCCGGACAAAGTTCTTGTGATGCTGGGTTCCAAGTCAATGTCTAATGCCATCCTTCAGAAGTGAGAGAATACATGCAAGAGCAGGGATACCCTAGACAAAGGAAGACAAGGCAATCATTCTACTCACCAGTGACCATTCTCGAGAACCTGGAGTCACCAGTAGACAGTCTCAATGTTTCACTATCACCATTGTTATATCAAAATAATAGCAGCAATTTAAAAAGGATGCAATGCTATGATCTCTTACAAGAAAAAAAAGATTGTGGACAGCAGATCGTGTTTGGTTGGCCATATTAGAAACATTTCATTCTGGTAATGTACACGGACCCAAAATAAGTTATGAATACTTTTCATTGTAAATATATGAGGAATAAGCAAGAAACACAAAGCTCAAATACAATCCATTACTCCGAAACGACACCCCATGCCTCAATATCAAACTTTGGCAAGGAGCATATTCTTGGGTCACATATTCCACAATAACTCAGATTTAAATGGCAGTGTACCTCGGCTGACCACAATCAGTGTGCGTGAAATTTACAATGTGCAACACTTCAGCAGTAATAAAAAATTAAAATAAATGGATCAAATGTTTAGAGTTTTCTCCAAAAACATGCTATATGATCAACAAAACTGCAAGCAACTAAACAAAAAATGTACCCTTAATAAAGGTCTAAATACATTGGAAAAGGTGTTCATGATTATTCTCCTTGATTAAAGAACATCTAAGGAAAGAAGCTGGAAACCCAACACAAAACAGAAAAAATAAAGTTGTTAGTCTCAGGAAAAGGATATAGAAATTTTTAAAAAATAAAACTACAAACATTTCTACAAATACAGGAAAAAACTAAATTCTTCTTTTTTCCTTGTTGACAAATGTTGTAGTATCATTGTCCCATAAATCAAACATGCTAAGCTCTGTTAAACAAAACCAAAGTTTCCTACATTATTTCTGATCAAGCATTTTTATGATAAGATTCTATAGATATTCAGTTAAATAATACAAAAACAATAAAAACATTGGCAAAATGCATTAATTTAAGAAACTGGCAGACATACAATAAATCACTGAAGGAACCTGGCTCTTGTGTAGTAACTTTAACTGGAGTCATGCACACATAAGTAATTTCTTTATCCAGCATCTGTAACGGGCTAAGTGCAAAGAAGCACCACCTAATATAAAGTTGTAAAGAAAGCCTTCAAAGAATTCTCAAAAAAGTTAAATCTGTCACGGGCTAAACTCTCCTGAAAAACCAACAATGAATCCAAACATCCTGTGGAATCTCATATTCAGGGCCAAGATGAAAATTGCCAAGAGCGCAAAAAAATCAATAGACTACAAATCAGGATGCAGATTCCTTCATGGCACCGAGATTGATCTTGATACTATGGACAATCTTTCAGGAATAGCGGTCAAGGGTAACAACGTTTTCAAAATCATGAGATGCTATGGGCAGAAGGGAAAATAGCAAGAATAGAAAACCTTACAGTAGAATTAATTAATGGACACAAATTCACCCCTGCTAAGCCAGAACGTCAAAAGAATACATTGACCTCCCTTGTCTGTATGAGATTAGCTCTTCCACAGTTTATGTTCAAATCTTAATGAAACCACTTTGAAGCGTAAGAGGTTTCCGTTCTCTGCATGATCAAGAAGTATGTAAACGATACACAGCTATATTCACACATCACAAATGAGCATAACAGAGTGGAGGGCCTTTCATAATGCCTGAAAAGGTTACTGGAATTGTTACATGAGAGAAGACTCAAAACGAGCGCTTGGCAACTTGTGCTAGCTTCAATCAACTAAACGAAACTTTACATTTCTCAAGGGGCTTTGTCAGCTCGCTGTCCCAAAACATTCCAGACTAGCAATTAAACAAGCCTCAGCCCATCCAGGGCAGAGTTTAATTAGAGCTGGTGGCTGCAGGTGACCCTCTGCACTTATTTTTGGGGACATGCACTTATTTTACCTCAATAGACTGATATAGTGCAAAAAAGAGAAAAATACAAAAGGGGGAGAAAAAAGAAACTGCAAGAGTGAGATAAAGGAGAATGGAGTGTCTGGTTGTGTGTAAAATAGGCATGAGGTGGATTCAAGACCAAGCAGCCTTGGTATTTGTCCGCCCCGATATTTGTAGTGCTAACTATCGGTTTGTGAGCAAAACTTTGAGTCCCAGCACTTGCAGTTTTACTCATTAAGCACTGATCCAGAATGCAGCAAATATTTTAGTATGCAAACAACGGAACCAGGCCTCCACCCTCAAAAGAAGTTGAGCTTATTTTGCCACATTTCATCCACTGAGCAGTAAACCTAAAATCAACATACATGAGGAATAAATATTAACTTGAACACCACGTTCATGTACTTGGATCAAACAGTAACATTGTTACAATCCCAACAATAGAAGAAAGCAACATGAGGGAAGCAAATTCCATTAAAGAAAAATTGTTGATATTTGAAACAACAATAAAAGAATTATGGCAGTAAACAAACTACATCCACTAAAAAAATCAAACAAAACCAAACTATGCTTCTCAAGGAGGACTTGGACAATCTGCCTTTTGAGCCAATCACGAACTAGATGTTGCAATGTGCACCCATTCACCTTGGAACCAAAATATATTGTAATTTAACAATAAAAAAACTTGGACAGTGTAAAACTGGAGAGTAACATACGTACCATAAGGGTTATGTGCGTCTTCTTGGGTAGAGATAAAGTAAGAACTAAGGGGCAGTGTTCTCGGAAGTCATTACACACAGGCCCATTTTATGGTCTTCTAGGCACTACATGCAAATCATTTACCCCAACTTTTAAGACTGTGGATCCCTTTGGAAAGGAGAGGCCGAATACACAAACAACCTGATAACTACTCATGGATTTAATAAAAAAAATTGATATCAATAAGTATAGTGCACATCTAGTACAGTATCATCCACAATATACCATAAATATTAAACCAGAAGGATCAGGCCCAAACACAACCATCAACTCTTTCTGAAGAAAACGTATGAAAGGAGGAGGGAATTCAATACGGAGCCGATTGGTGTCGCCCAGGTTAACTCAACAAGTTCAAGTCCTGCTTTTGACTTGCCATTTCCTCTCCCGCACAGAGAAGCGCGTGCCATCTGTACAGAAATAATTTAAGGGCCATACGTCGTCCTCCCTCTTCAGTGTGATGTTATGTTAAAGATATTTATATAGCGCATGTTCACCAGCTGGTTTCTTGATGCTGAGTATAGGAACATAACATGCAGCTCAGTATCTCATTCATATGCTTTTTTTAAATGCCATATTTGCAGAAGTTGTTTAAATCTGAAATAATAGTCGTCCTTCTGATGTTAGGTGTGAGAGAAATTCAGAGCTGGGAGGCTGATACTGAGAATCTAGAATCTCTTAGTCTCTTCTTCTTCTTAAAATGGGAATAAACAGAAGGTTAAGATGGGAAGACCTCAAATTATAAGAGGCTTTTGAATTCGGGAGGAGGTTAAACACCAGACCAGTGCCATGAGGGGATTTAAAGATGATGCACCCAGTCTTAAAAGCCAAGTGCTTTTTCACCGGCAGCCAATGTAGTTTCCCCATCAAGAGGGGAGAGGGGGGTAAAGGGGCACCTCCTAGGCTGTCTGTAAATTAGCCTGGCTGTCTGATTTTGGACCAGTAGTAATCTCTTGATTGAACCTGAATGAGGGCTTCGAGGATGAGAAATAAACCATGTATGTAATTTTCCAGAGCTGGAGAAAGCAGGATGAAACTACTGCCCCTACTTAAGTTTTCATAGAAAGATTTTTGTCAACAGGAACTCCAAGGCTCTTAACTGAGTTCTTTGGCTTGGGGTGGACCCATTTCAGATGGCCAAAAAATGGAGTTCCATTAGTCTTGTCTGCCTCCAGCCAAGCCGATCTCTGTCTTATTGGAGTTTAATTTAAGCTGATTGCTATTCATCCAGTCACAGATGAATAGCATTGTATGTTGGAAGAACATTTTAGAGTCTGATGAATTGTCAATAGCAAAAAGAAGTTGCATATCATCTGCAATAATTACAAAATTCTCACCTTCATTTTCCTCAGAGGGGGGGTGTAAATATAGGGGATGTATATATAGATATATATAGATTAAAAAGATGAGGGGACAAAGACAACCCCTGAGGTACACCGCAGGTCAGTTGGACCTTAGGAGAACCAAAGGGAGATAAACAGACCTTTTCCTGAAACTGATCTTTTAAAAAAACAAGAGAAACCAGTCAAGCTCCATGCCCAGTATACCTGCAGCTCCGACACAGCACACCAGAAGCTCATGATCAATTGTGTTGAACGCCGCAGAGAGGTCGAGAAGCACCTGTGTGGTACCTTTATCGACCTCTTCTGTCATGTCATCCAACACGAAAAGGATCACTGCTTCGGTTGAATAGGTCAAGAGGAAGCACGCTTGATGGAAATCAAAAAAATGGCTTTCCTCCAGAAATTAGCAAAGACAGTTGGCAACATGTGCTTCCAAAACTTTATCCAAGTAGGAAAGCAATGAAATGGGGAGGCAATTATTCAGACTGTGTTGATCAGCACCAGTTTTTTTTAATTGTTTGACCACAATTGCTTTCTTAAAGGGACTATGAACTATACCTTGAATTAGGGAGTCATTTAGTAAGGATAAAGCAAGGCCAGGAATCAGAGAAAACACTTCTTTTAGAACTTGAAGAGGACAGATATTAGAGGGAGCGGCTAATTTTCCTCTAGCCAATAGGTCAATAAAATGTGCTTTACTGATAATAGGCGGTTTGGCCAGTGATTTAGGATTCCTATCAATAATAATTACATTTCCAGAAGGGGAGCTTGAAAGGATGCTGTCTTTAATTGCTTAATTTTTTCAACATAGAATGAATTGAGAACTTCACAAAAGATTGAGTAGGGGGTATGTTTACTGTTGCCTTATCAGGGTTTGATAATTCAGACATGATAGTAATTATATATCCTTAAATTTGTTAAAAGACAGCTTTAGCTTGTAGAATAGAATTTTTTTATTGTTTAAACTGGGCCTGGTAGACTTCCCTTTTATCTGGTAAATAATTACTTTGCCAGTTACGTTCAGTCAGGCGAAGGGCTAACTTAGCATGTTTAAGATCATCGGAGAACCATTTCTGGGTGTCATGGCGCCTGGCAAGTCTGACTTTTTTAAGGGAAGCATGGATATTGCTGACATCTGCTAGCCATGCTGCAATATTTTACACTTGTTGATCAATGTTAGTCTGTTTCATAAGCAAAGTCAAGGTCAGTGAATTACAAGAGGCATTGGTATTGACATGGGTCCAGTTTTTAGCTAGTGTCCCTGCACTCAGGGCCGGCGCAAGGCATGGGCAGTGTGGGCAGCTGCCCCGGGCCTCACACTCAGCCTACTAGTAACACACAATAGATACAAATAGAGAGCAAGGGCAGCAGAAGGGGAACAGAAACAATAAATACAGAAAGAGCGTGAGTGCAGTGCAAGGTGACAGCGCACGCAAAACAGGTTCCTTTACTTGCACGTATTTCATGTTCAAGTCAATTACAATAAACACGTGGGCTGTGTAGGAACTAATATGCGTAACTGTAGTGGCCATTGCACCGAACGCTGCACAGACGTCAAAGCAAGGAACAGCTGAGGACAAATGAAACAAAATATTGCTCTAATTAAATACAAGATGCACTTATTAAGTACTGTAAATAGCTGATGGGATGTCATGCCCGGTGGCTTGCATGCGCACAGGAAACTGAGCACTATCCAGCTGCTTTACAGTTGTATTTCTTAATAATTTCAAGGTGACATTTTCTAATAAAGCCTCTGCTTTATCAGCCATGATTAAAAAAAACAATATATATATATATATTGTTTCCATCTCACGAAAATATAACATTAGTGCGCGAGATGTAACCAACACGGTGTAGAGAAAAATACGCGTTTAGGAGTTCCAAAAACGTACAAATAATATTCTCCTCAGCGCAGGGCAAATATGTGAACGATGAGGTCAAGTGAGGACATGCGGGTCTGAGACGCATGCAGTTTGCGGACTGCTCATTTCACACCGCTCGCTGGAAGGTCGAGGACGCAGGGCCTCCTCCTGCGAGGGCTTGCACCAGGAAACCAGCGCGCAAATTGGACTCCAGTGAGGAGGAGGGGTGGCCGGGACAGGACGAAGATCTTCGAGAATTTAATAACAAGGCCGCGCGCTGCTCTGCTTAGTGCGAGTTCATGAAGACACTGAGCAGGCAATTTACGCGCACGCGAGGGTAAAACGGAGGACGCGAAGACACCGGCTGGACTCACTGTACGAAAGTTACTGGAGATTCGTGGTGCATATCGGGGCGTCCCATGTAGACATGGGAAGGTTGGATGAAGGAACCTTTCCAGAGCCTACCAAAACATATTGAAATACAAAAATACAATAGTACAATAAATCTAAATATAAAGCTGCATGATGTAAATACATACATTTAAATATATATATATATATATATATATATATATATATATAAACATAATACATAATATATAAATACATTTTAAAAATTATATATATATATATATATATATATATATATATATATATATATATATATATATATATTAATACCTAGAGGAAACTTTGCTCTCTGATACAGAAAAAAACCCCTAAAGGGAATGACACCAAATTTTGAAATTTTATCCGAAAGCGTGCTTTTTATGATTTGGGGTAAATCCGTTCATCTGTTTGCAAAGAATTAGCATTTAAAGAGTGGCGTGGGTTGGACATGAAGGGGTTAATGCTCTAAAAACATTAGGTATATCTGTATGGATGGTACCATGGGAGTCCTGCAGCACCAACAATAGGCCATTTCGATTGGCAGAGGGAGCTCTTTCTCCAGTCAGTCATTCTAGTACAGCAGTACTGATGCTGGCACCGTGGTACCCAATGATGATTTGCTGGCCACAACACTGAAGAAAATGTTGTGGCTGCCATTACCAAACTCAGGGACTCATTCCCCAAATCCTGGACATTTTTTGAAAACGCCACATATTAGAGAAGACCCACCAAGACCCCTAGGGACCTGTGGAGGCAGGGGTGTTTCAAAGGGACTATATATAGTAATTATTTTGGGTTGCTGACACTGTGGTACGTAGCGAGGCCCTAATGAGATACCATGGCACTGGTATTGGTACCTCAGTGACAAAAACTATTTAACTATTGAAAATAAAATTACAAGGGCATGATCATAGACCAGATCTTATGCCCAACCAACCTCCATTGTGCAGACCATAGGCCTTGCTCAGTGGGAGGATTGGCTGCGAGCAGTGGGTTAGGAATAGGGCAAACCTATTGCTGCACACGGCTGTATACTATGTGAAGTGGAGGGTTGGGTGCCCGTAGGCGAGCTGGGCTCAGGGTATGGCCTGAGAGCAGGACCTGCAGACCACCTCATGCAGCACACAGCTGTTGGGCTGATTGAACGCAGCGCTTGGCCAGAGGACACTCCTGTTGCAAAAGGCCATGCACAGCGGTAGCGGTCGCAGTCGCATAGCCACTGTGGGGGTTGAGTGCAGGTCCTGGATGGAGGACAGGCTCTGTGCTCAACTCTTCTCTGAGTGTAGCCGTAAGCAGTGTGCTACTGGGTGTTGGGCGCCTGCGGTGGTGTAGGGGTAGAGCTTGGCCTTCAGCTGTGCGCAGCAGGGGTGCTTGGCGAAGGTTGCCTGGCTGGGCTGAACATATGCTCAACTTTGAATATAATCAAAAAACAAGAAATTCACTGAAAAAACTGGTTAAAGTGATGTTATTGCCAGGTATAGTAATAAGATCTTAGCTTACGTTAAAAAAACAGAAATTCACTAAAATAAAAGCAAAGCTTAAAGTTATATTGTAGTCAGGTGTTGAAATAAGATAAGAACTAACATTCAAAAAATGAAAAACCCCGGAAATTCACTAATTATAGTTTAGTGAACTAACTATAACTTGCGCCTATGCCATGCATTGCTTATGACCTCACCTATTACATGACTCATGACATGGTAAATTACGTCATTGAGAACATTCATGATAACATCTGAAATTAATATATATTCTGAAGAACTGGCACAGGTCCAGTTTGATGCTGGAGACCAATGATGAATAATGTCAAACCATTCCCCCTCTGCTTATATTTTGACTAGTACATATCCTGAATGTCCTGTATTTTAATCGGACTTTATCTGTGATGAGCGTTTAACATTTTTGAGATTCATGTGCACTGTTACTATACACTAAGTGTGTGTTGTACGCTTTAATTAAGCAATTGACTAATTTTTCGTTATTCTGTGAATAAAAAAAAAGTAAAAGAGAGAAGAGATAAGAAATGAGTAGTAAGCCTTGGTGGATTTTGCGGAGTTCCACGTAAAGTGACCAAAATACTCTGCCGCACCCCACGGAATTCTGCAAGAAGCAATGTGCGTTAGGTCACACAGTTCACGCTGATTTTTAGTGCTGTTTTTTTTCCCCTCACTGGAAAATCAGCGTGAAACGCACCATGCGCAGCACAAGAGGGTGCTGCTTCTTTCTGCCACTCAGGTAGATGTTCTACTTGAGCGGCAGCTTCCTCAACGCAAATGGAAGGTTTCTCAATGCGAGCGGCAGAGGCCATCCGCGACCAACTGCGTTGAGAAATCTCGCCGGTATGTGGTCTGGAGTAAGATTTTCTTTGCTTGCCAACCTAACATTGGCGAGCGAGGAAAAAACCTCCACGTTTTGGAACTCCGTTCACTGTGAGGAGTGGGAAAAGCTCTGCAAACTCCTTGAGCGGAGCGGAGTTTCACGCCCAGGCCTAGTTGTAGTCGAGGCTCCCCAGAGTGGACCATGTTGGAGATTTAGAGCACCCAACACTACGCTTGCCACGTCAGTAAACTCTGGTTAATGGTGTTCACCCCAGAACAAGGAAACGAGCATGAGCAGAAGTATGCCAGTTTCAACTGAGAAGCAGCTACTCACATTTTCATTTGTTTGGGAACTATGCCCTAATCTAAAGACTAGATCTCACCCAGAGCCAGACTTGTGCTCAAAGATATTCAACAGCCTGGCATTTTTTGCCTAGTTGAGGCTCTAAAATGATGCATCAGGAATGCTTTGCTAGAAATCAAACCGAGGAGAAGCAAATGTTGCAGTGACGTCCTATTGACCCACCTGCAGCCCCTTATGTGCAGTGCTTAATTTGTACATGAATACGTGCTGGGGGTCTAAGCTTTCCTTGGAAACCCACTGCCTTCACTGGCATAGGATGGGGTTGTAGAATACCATGGCTGTCTGATCTTGATCCCACCTTATGCCTCATTCTTCCACAACCATGCACTTCATCTCTTTCTCTCACTCTTGCAGGTTCTCTTTTATCCCTGCTTTCTACCCATGCCATTGTTTTCCAGTCTTTCTCTTCCTCCTTCTTTCCCCTTCCTCTGTCTTTCTCTCTCTTGTTCTGGATCAAATGTTGATGATAAAAAATATGTCCCAGTCCTCACACAAAGAGTGGCGGTGGGCCCCACCTGCAACCACCGGCTCAAATTAAACACTGTGTGGGGGTTTCACCCGGGAATTAAACCGTGCAATGAACAGATATAGCTAACTGGTAGGAGACCACACATCTGACCTCCTTGAATTTAATTAATGTAGGACAAAGAGTACCAACGAGAAGCAGCACCATCGTATTGATGTATTCAGAGCTCTCTTATCTCTATTTTGCCAGAGACTCAAAACGCATGACTATGACCATGCACTAAAAGAAGTGGAGGGGCGTAGTGCTGCTCAGAATCTGCACCCCCCTTCTCTGACATTCAAGTGTGCAGCGCCTCTGTTAAAGGGAGTTGCTCGTTAACTGGTCTCATTTGACCTTTCCTGGGATGCTGAATTAATTTCTAATTTATACGCTTTCTCAGCATATCCCCATCTATTAAGGTAGTATGCTCCACAGCACTCCTCCCCCCACCCACCCAGCTGCAGTAATATCAATATCTGGCCATATGGGATGCTGCACTCTCCTTTCTTCGTCCTACTTGTTACTTCTCCTAATCCAACAGGTACCCATGTTTCACTAGTCAGCACAGACAGTGAAGATTTACAAAACAAACAGGCAGAGCATCCTCATTCCTTGTAACTAAAACTGCTGAATTTACTAAGACTCAGAAAACTTTTAGAAATATACAAATGTGCTCTATGCAGAGTGGTACCTACAAAAATAAATTTAAGCATACATATCATCTTAGAATTACGATACTCAGAAAAAATGAATGATCATCAATATCACTAAGAACAAATTTAAATAAATACAAAATCTCCCGAATTTCAAAGTTTCAATCCGTTCAGTTACTGTGGAAGATCATCATGAGGACATCCACCCTAAAGTGAAACCAAAACCGCCCAGGGTGCGGTAAAGGCCACGATTAACTGAAGTTCCGTCCACAGAAAAGCCCGCATCACGAAGTTCTTAAACCACAGGCATCCGTATCAAGGCTTTCTCAGATTTACTGGACAACGGCAGAGGTTTAATGAGGTCTTACTATTCACTGTACCACACTCATGTTATCTACCTCCATACCTTGAAGGCTGAATCAGGCTCATCAGAACTGAACCTGTGATCTGTGGATCTCTGCACCGGAAACAAAAACAACACAAACTATCTGACTTAACTGTGTGATTGGCTGCTGCAGTCTATTCCTCTTGTTTTAAAATTTTTTTGATGAAAGATCAAAAAGAACAAAACGTTTTGAGTTTCTGTACTACATGTTGAATATTTCTATTTGAAGATGTTTGTAAGCCATTTTTGTCATTTTGCGCGGCGGTGTTTTTCTTGGGCTTGTGTTCAGAGGACATTGTTGAATTGAAATACTTAAAGGGAATGGCGTCTTCTGGAGACTCCATATACCAAGGGGCCGCCCTGCAGATGTAGCTGGGTTTGAGTTTAATACTGGGATGTTTAAATAACCCCACCATTCAGTGGCGTAGGACTGGGGGCTACATTGCTCATACGTAGATCAACGATCAGTCGTGGTGCTGCGCTCTCCAATGGATGCTACAGAAAGGATGTAACAATCAAGGACGGTGCGTGGCAAAGATCTTTTTTTAGCCAAGATGAATACCTGGACCAGTCTTCACATCGGCTCTGAAAGCCTGCTCAGGGTTTAATGCAGGTTAAGATTGCATGGTCGGTTGATAACATTGTATTTCTGGAAAATTCACATGTAGGTGCACCATCAATAATTACAGTGGAAGGCTTCCCTTCAGAGCGCAGCCATCGTTTAGCCCAGCATATAAAGCAAGGGAGCTGATTTTATGCGCCAAGCTGCCCAGATCTAATGCACGAAACCTGATTTGCCAGACAATTATGGCACATTGTAATGAAACGGAATGGAGCGACTTTTAAAGGGCTATGTAAATGCAAGCTAAAATAATCAAGCGAAGCCGTCCTTGCTCAATGAAAGTCTGTATTCTATACAGAATGTGGATTTGTATGCGGTAATCCGTTTTGGCGATCATGCGTGGGCTCGACGGTGGCCAGGTGTATTGGGCTCAACATTAGATGTCGTTTCATGTCGAAACTGTTGTGTGGAGGGCAGGGACACTTGTGGCCATGTCTGTTCCTCCCCATCACTCTAGCAGCCAGGAGACCTGGGTTCTAATTGCAGTCTCCCCTCTTAACCATTATCTGTGATCCTGGGCTAAATACAGCCAGAGCACTTGTGTCCTCAGTCATTCTCTCATCCAAGTTATTCTCTTTTTAAAACCACTGAATAGTGACAAGCAGGGCTCTCTGATGCTGCCCTGAGGGAGCTCCAAACCAATTTAGTTTTCAAAACAGCAAGCAAACTATCTTTTTAAACCAACAATGAAAAAACCTAATCCCACCTCTTCCAGTCCTGCCTCTCTGTTTATAGACCCTGGCACCTCCCAGCATCCCCACCACACACAGCTTCAAGAGAGGAGTAGTTCGACAAGAAAGGTCACAGTATGGAAATAGATCAGGGGGTTGAAGATATTAGAAGCAAGGGCTCTAAAGCAGGACTGGGAATTATCTTGTCATTGACATGGTGGTGTGCATGGGGAAAAGAATAAGGGAGCTGATGAGTAAACGAAACCGTGAATGAATTCAGATCTACTGCAGATCGCCTGGGTGGCAATACTGGGTGTGCAAAGATAAAACAATACAGCAGTAGGACTGCGTAGGTAGAGAGCAGACAAAAAGCGAGTAGGCTATGGATGGAAATTGCTAAAGGAAAGCGGTGGGTCTTGAATTGTTCTACCAGTACATAGATCACCTCCTGGATTGCTAAGCACTTTAAGAAAAACTCAGCTAGTCTCTTGCTCTGGGATGCCATCACCCTGTTGACTAGTAACTGCAAATTCTTGACATTTTACAAATTAAAATGCTCAACGTGCCTGTTGCTCCGACAACAGTTGTCAGCAACTAGACTTTCTGCAGTTAGCTCTGGTGCTACATGTAGGCTATTGAAGTCGTGCCTTGAAGCATAACCACAAATGGCCACGAGAGGGCATAATACTCCCAAAAATTGCCTTATGCTTGGTATTGTTGCTACAAGAAAAGGAGCATTCAAACAGCACAATATTGCTTGCCTATTACTCAGAAAAATATTCGGCCGGAACAGGAAACAAGACATCCCATGCCACCATTCCAGCACTGAGGATCTGCATGCCCCACATACCAGGAACTTTGTAAAACAATCTTACCAGTTCAATAAACACCACGCAGGTCTACACGGAAGTGTAAATTCCATCATTCTAACGTAGTAAGACTCCATAAGCGTTATGCTGTTTCTCAAACCCAACTAAGCCCATGGTGGAGGCAGCATGCTGTGAAAGGGGGCGAGAAGCCAGAGGCCTAGTTTACTGATGGCCTTTTACTAGCAGCCTTCTGCCTTCAGAGGCAACAGCTTGTAGACTGTGGGCAGGCACATGGTATGTGGAAAATACCCAAATGGGTCGCAGTGGAGCATGGTTGTTGCACTCCAACAGCAAAATGCAAGTCCAGCTCAGAAACAGGCACAGGAGTTTGAGAAACAAATCTACTGTTAAATGAATAGATACAAACCTTGAGAGTGGTTCTAGGTGCCACCAAGCTCTGGGCGGCAAGGAGCCATTCCTAGAGGTCGAAGAGGAAGCGTCACATCTGGAGAGTGACAGCTGATTCAAAATGCCCTCAGAAAAAGTCTGCACTTACCCGCAGGTGGGGAGCCAGGACTTGGCCTTCCCGGCAGACAGGAGCCCCCTAAGCAACTGAGGTGGGGAGGGGAGCGGGTTCAATACTCCACAGAAAGGAGTCGATTAAACAGTTTAACAGTATGTAGACCTCTGCAGAACTGTGACCATTCCAAATATTTCTGGCATTTGTCAAACTACCTGGTACCACTGTGAATCCGGCCTTCTAAAATGCTTACTTCATGTATATGATAACAGATAACTTGGATATCTGTATATCTAGGGCCTCCAATGAGGTGTGTAAGCATGTTCGGAGCTTCGGGCAGGGGCTGAGTCCACATGGGCGGTCAGGGCTGGGAATGACTTCAAAGCCCAATCTTTCAGTGGGAGGTAGCATTGACGCACATGCACAGCAGGGCACAGGCACCCAGCTTCTAGCAGTGAGATCTGAACTATCCACCGCATGGAGAGCAGGGTGTGACGTAGGGGTGGGGCAGCATGACGGATGGGTTCTCCCTCTCTCCATGATGAGCATGTACACACTGCAATCACTCTCACATCAAAAGAGGGAGCTGCTTGAGTATGCACCAGTTGCGGAGTTGCTGATTGCTTTTCGGTCGGTGTAATGATTCTATGCGTTGTGTTGTTCTATTGCACAAGCACCCTCATACCTCTATGGGTTGAGTGTGCTTTACAATATATAAAATAAAATACCCAATACCTGAAACCCTGCTAGGCCTTGCACCAATACAACACTGCCGGGCGGCAGATATATTAGTCAATTCAACTCTCTTGGAGGAGTCACATAAAGGACCCTTAATCAATCACTCGGGGGAACTGAAATTAGATGCACGCTCTACGGACAACTACCGCTTGAGCTTCAGTGTTCCATTCCAGGGAAAATATTGAGGGATTACTAAACCAAGCTGGAAGTCTTTCAGTGACTTACATTTTTCGCATGCTGGAGTTACCTTAAGCTCTTCTCGCGGCTGCAGGGAGACAACGTCTGCTCGCTCTTACACGTCAGTCCAGTCAACAGCCTTCAGTCCCATGCCTCAGAGGGTACATGCAACTTAGCTAAGAAGCAGCAAAAGGGAGCTGCTGATGGGCAACTGGTGCTAACAAATGCCAAGGCTTTACGCAACCAGTCACTGATGTGGTGACTCAATGCTTCTGCCTTGGCGGTGGCTGTCCAACCCAGTGAGTAGAGGAACTAATGGAGAAGTGGCAGAGCTGCATGCAGGCTTCAGAGCACAGTTTTACTCCAAATATTCAGATTTTTGTTTGCTTCCAATGATTATTGGAATAAAACTTCTTGCTGAGATTCACAAGAAAGGGTGATATTTACTATAAAGTATTGAAAGGGATTACAAATGTCATTACTTACAATAGTGTTTGAAAAATTGTTCAGCCAACACGTGTTTAGCTTTTGCAGCCCTTGGTGGAGCCCGTCAGCTGCAGCAAGGCATGCTTCATACAGATCCCAATCACTATCAAGTTGGCAGATAGTCTTTTTATTATTTACTATCACTTTTTTTTAAAGTTGTCTGCAGGATAGTCCGTAGAGTTGTGGTTTGCTGCAGGTCAACCACAGAGCTTGGGGTTCAATCAAAACAAGCTTCACCCATTTGCTTGCCCTTGAAAAGTGTTTCACTTGGGCATTCCAGGACAAAAGCTCTTGGGCCAGGCCGTCCTCCGTACCTGCTTGACACGTACTATCAGGGAGCTTCGTATGTGCAACCTCCACCTGGCCCGCTGACCAGGCAGCCGCTAGTGCAGAATGACCGCGCTTGGATAAGGTCACCGAGTGGTCACAGTGTGGTCTGAGATGCTCCTGTCCTCGGATGTGCCCAGGAGTCCAGTCCGCCTCTGAGCCCGGATTAAGATGGGCTTCATGTTCCACGAGCTCACAGAGGGGCACAGAGTGGCAGATCTAAACTGCTGAACCGCAGGCGTTTTCCTTCATGTACAGCACATGGTTTGTATTGCCTAAAATGTGGGATTCCCTGCTGCCTGTGTAAAAGCCGGCCTGAACATTCCGTTTGCAAGAGCTGTGGAAGACTGCCGCCTTTGAGCTGTTCCATCATCATTTCAGCCGATGTCTCACTATAGTTTGAAGCACACATGGCCCGGCTCTTGTCTTTGGCGGAGAGTCTTGCACATTAACAACAGACAGCGAGCAGGATGAAGATGGACACAGCCTGCTGGTTCACGTTCAGCTCCTGATTCAGTTTCAGAATGCAGGGAAATATATGAGGACAAATAAAGACTTGCGTGATTCTATCTTCTACCCAACACCCCTACGTGAGAAGATCTTCGTGTGAACATATGAATATTCATAGCAGAAATGAAGATCTCCTGTGATAATTCACACAATTTATTCATTCTGATGCACTCACGGAGTAGGTTCTGGACAAAATTGTGTCTTCGCACTTTCTACTTCCAAAGCAGCATTCATGGGCTCTCCGCCTCAATGACAGAAGCAATACTACCCAGCTCAATGGCGCCCGCCAGGCCCTGCGGCCCAGTGACATCTGCGGTGTCACGGTGCTCCACAACCAGACCTGGCTTTTGGCTCCACAACTATAGCAATGCTTCCACCCTCAATTCCGACAGCATTTCTTCCCAGCTCAAGGCTGCCACCAAGGCTAACCAGCTCGATTAAGATGGCACTGCCACCCACTTGACTTATGACATAAATGACTCCTATTTTGATGACACCTGCAGTATGCAAACTGGGTCACTGACAGATGCAGTGTGCAAACTGGGTCACTGACAGATGCAGTGTGCAAACTGGGTCACTGACAGATGCAGTGTGCAAACTGGGTCAATGACAGATGCAGTGTGCAAACTGGGTCAATGACAGATGCAGTATGCAAACTGTGTCACTAACAGATGCAGTGTGCAAACTGGGTCACTGACAGATGCAGTGTGCAAACTGTGTCACTAACAGATGCAGTGTGCAAACTGGGTCACTAACAGATGCAGTGTGCAAACTGGGTCACTGACAGATGCAGTGTGCAAACTGGGTCACTGACAGATGCAGTATGCAAACTGTGTCACTAACAGATGCAGTGTGCAAACTGGGTCACTGACAGATGCAGTGTGCAAACTGGGTCAATGACAGATGCAGTGTGCAAACTGTGTCACTAACAGATGCAGTGTGCAAACTGGGTCACTGACAGATGCAGTGTGCAAACTGTGTCACTAACAGATGCAGTGTGCAAACTGGGTCACTGACAGTTGCAGTGTGCAAACTGGGTCAATGACAGATGCGGTGTGCAAACTGGGTCAATGACAAATACAGGGCCCCCTGGCTTAATGATTGCGTCAGTGGCACCCAGCTCAAGATCTACAGCAATGCCATGTCCCTAAGCTAGCACCGCAGCGATACCCACTTCAGTTATGGCAGCAGCCTTAGCTGGCTTATTGGCAGGAGCAGCCCAAACAGCTAAACGACTGCTGCAATGCTGCACGGCAGCTCAATGATGGCAGCAAGCCTACCTTGTTTGATGCTGCCACTCTTACTAAGCGGCTCCAGAACAGCAGCAGTGCAGGCGCGTTCCATTCCAGCCGCAGCGCTCCCTGAGGTTAATGAGTGCAACCGCAGCGCTTGCCTGCTCATTGACAGCATTAGCATTGCCAGCATCTCTACCCAGTTCACACCATCTGCCTCAACGGTGTTAACCAGGTCAATTACACCAGCAGTGCTACCATGATCAATTGGGTCACCAGCGCTACCAGGCCTGATGGTGGCAGAAGAAGTGCTCGGCTCAATGGCGGCTGCAGCGCTAACAAGCTTTCGGGATGAATTGGTACGGGTCAGTACTCCTTCCCCTAAACATCCAACCTCTGAAGTGGAGTAAGAAACTGGAAGGCAGAGTATAGGCAGCTGTGCGGGTCCCCGGGCCTAGACTGGTCCAGTACCTGTTTGCTCAGCTTCCCATTCAATTGATTTCATTGAGCAACAAGATATAATGAACAGAGCAGGAAGTCTTAAAAAAGGGTGTTGGTAGAACAACTACAAACGCAAAGTTATACCTCCTCGGCTCCTCCTAACTTTCTATGCTTTGAAAGATTCCCAAGTATGATACATGCGGGGCTTTGATGGCTTCGATAAGTAGACGATCAGACCTTGCCACGGCCCCTCTGTTTTTCAGATCCTACACACACATCCTTAGCTCTACTGAAGTGAAGCGCAGTGATGGACTGGTATTGAAACAACAGTACTTTATGTACCAAACAGATTTGCAAAAAAGTCAATATTTATGATACGGTTTTGTATTCTTAGGTAGAAACTGTCCCTTGAGTAGGTTGCGTAACACAACAAATGCCTTTTGTTTAGTTGAAGCTGCACTGCAAGGAGACAGGCACTGATTCGACAGTCCCCTTCTGTGCAAAACACGCTCTTGGCAGGCTGCATCTCCTGCACAGGGGCGCATCCTCCTGCAGGGTGTCATTTAGCGTTCACGCGTTATAGAGAACCACACTGGCCAGAGTGAGATAAAACACACAAAAACCTCTCAACTTTCCCGCAGTGGACAGTAGCCAGCTCTTCACCTCCTTCACAAAACCGACGTCAGCTCTTAGTCTGACCTGGAGGGTTAAGATGACATTCTATGTATTCAGTACCATTACTGACAAAGGAGCGGTCTTGCTTGGTGTGCTCATGTCCACGCTAGACTGAGGAACCTTGACTTAAAAGAAAGATGGAAAAGCATTGGTAAAGAAAGAAAGCAGTGGCAAACGGGGTCCTGCGAGAGGGTGGTATGGGGCAGGGAGAGTATACTGGAGGATGAAAGGGGCATGAGGTAAAATAAAGACCAGACAGCCTACGGGCATCTTAAGAAAAAAGCATTTGTAATGCAATAGGTCTCACCTTTACGAGAGTTTGAGCTATTGGCATTGTAAATGACAATGCCTTTTATTTATTTGTTGTTTTTAGAACAGATACATTAAAGGCATTGTCACTTACAATGCCAATAGCTTAATCTCTCGAAGTGCGAGACCTATTGCATTGCAAATACTTTTCTTTGTAAAAGCGCCCCATGCCGCGCTTTCCCTTTAATGGTTGCACCACCTCTTTCTTTAGATGCGGCACGTCTAAAGAAAAGGGCGTGGCCGCCATTACAGTGAAAGTGCGGTATGGGAAGCTTTTACAAAAAAAAGCATCTGTTTGTCAAGTTGGAAAACAAATGTTTTTTTTTGTTAAAGCACCCCATGCCGCGGTTTCACTTTAATAGTGGTTGCACACCTTTCTTCAGACGTCGCTTGTCTAAGCATAGGTGCGTGTCCGCCATTAACATGAAAGCGCAGCATAGGGCACTTGTAAACAAAAAAAGTGTTGAAATAGAAAAAAAAACCATGCGGCCACGTTCAGCGCCGCAAATAAACCAAATGCGCGGCCGTCACTGTATTAATGTGGCATGCTATGAAAAAAAAGCGTTGTAGGCAGGACATGCTCTCCTGCAACAGCAGGCAGGTGAAAGCCATTTAACAAAATAGTGCTCGGAGGCTGTAATTACAGCCTACCGACTAACAACACATGTAACAGGGGGTGTCCTCGTTGGAGGTTACAAAATGAGACAAGACAGTACTAAGAAGGGACCACAAAGTCTATTGACCAGTAAAAAGCCACAGTTTACAAAGGACAATGACACAAGCCAATGAAAAATATGGGCGGAGAGTGGGCAGAGCTTCAAGTCCATACCTGAATGCAGCATGCCTCGCAGAGCAGCACATGTGCCGCCCAGGGTCGACCTAACCATGACACCCAGCATTCTTTTCCAAATTAAGCACTGAATGTATACAGTGTATGGAACCATGTTACACATTCTAGTGTTGGAGCATTTCCTCACAGGCATGGCAGTTAGCAATATGCACATTGTATTGTATTGGGAATTTCGACATGTGACTTAAACAGGTTTTTTTTCCAGCACACAGCAAGCAAAAAGAAGAGCGTCAGCAATGTTTCACCCACACTGCTGCTTCTCCACATCACCTTCTTCAGGTCACTTACAAGCAGAATGTAAACGGAGTTTCTTTACCTAGCAACACACATGTTTCTTTCAGATTAGTGCATCCTTTAATGGTTTGTTTAAAAGAGTAAGTGGAACGGTTATAAATAAACATTTTCTGGAGTGTCAAATTCTTGGTATCCCCTTGGAGTGAATTCCAGGGAATCGCTCGGATTCATGCAATGGAGATCATATGTTGTTCTACTCAACAATAAGCAGTTACATTTAGATGACCACTGCTTAAGCTTGCATCCCAGCAAGCCCATCTCCCAAGTGCACAACAGGGCCAATGGAAATAATTCAAGCATTAACTCAGGGCATTGCAGGTTTGAGTTCCACTGCTCTCCAAGGTGCCTCACATTTCTAAAGCATGAATAAGGGGAGTTGTCCCCTGTTCTCTACCAGAAGGCAGGAGCTATTGCACTCAGACATTCTCATGAAAAGCACCGGTCTTCTAGGTTTTGCAAACCCTACACACATCTTTCAAAAACGTGTTTTCCTGAGAAACAACCGACATCTGTCCAGTGGGAGCAAGAACCCCTAAAAGGTGCAGCTAAGAACTTGGGTGAAATTCCCTAAGTTCTGTACTGTAAGTACCTGAGCGCTGTAGGGGGTGGGAAAGAAGAAACTGGAGCTGATGTTCCTTAGTAGTAAGTGGAGGAAATGACTGGGCCTCTCAGGTCACACTATAAACAGCCCTCCTGCTCATCCTTGTTAGTCAGGGTTGCCGCAAACCAGGCAGGTGTCGCACAAAGCAACAGGGGCTGCACCAGTGCGATTTACGCATTCGCTAAACGGTGTAATGCAATACAACTCGTGATTCATCAACCTCAACATTCATGAAACTACTAGAATGTGAGCAAAATCTTAGCACTGTTCCAAGGGAAATTCGAGCGATCCATTTTGAATCTTTGCCAAGCTTCATTCCAGGAGGGCGGGACAAGAGTGCATTTATTCGTGAGGCTGCATCTGGCTGGTTGCTGCGTACCACGTATTGTTAGCAAAGCTTTCTGCACGGCGAGGCAAGTCTGGGAATCTCTCCAACCTGGTTTGAAAACGCTGACTGGGGGTGCCAGTGCCGGGCTACAGTGACACTGTAACTGTATCTGGGCGACAGGAAACACAGCCGAGGCAGCAGTGAGCGCGAGGCAGCAGTGAGCACGAGGGAGCAGGCAGATTTGGTGCACACTAGATGGATATTAAAGACTGATTTTAACAAGCATTTGCAATGCAATAGGTCTCGCATTATTAAAGTTTGAGCTACTGGCATTGCTAATGATAATGCAACACCAATAGCAGCTCAAAGATTCAGTAATGCGAGACCTATTGCATTACAAATGCTTGTTATTACTTCGAGTTGGTGAAATGTAAATTCTGCCTGCATAGTTTTGCTAAATGTATGTTTTCCCTTTACAAACGTGAGAATGTTTTGTAAACTTAAAACTTTTTAGAGAGAGAATTTGGTTTTGCTGAAGTTTAATTTAGCAAACCCTGCAGATTTGTTCCTTGCAATTAAAATGTTGCCGTGTTTAATGAGGTTGTGAACCTTGAAAAGTTTTGAACACAAAGTTTGGGAAGGAAAATCTTTGCAACCTCGTACAACCACACATTAGCTATGCATCCAGATGTGAAAATATGAAAAATGCAGTGTGATTTCTAGAACCAGCCCCATACCATCACAATGTGGTTTCTGTAAATCAGTCTGCTCTAGAGCCCCAATGCCAACTATTCCATATACAACGCTCCAAGTTTACGATACTCCTGCTCCAATACTATTGGTCTCAGTGATATATTCAGCTACTCCTCATTGGTAGCTCTATGGTATACTAAGTCATTTTAAAAATGTATGATTACTAGTTCCTTGCATGGAAGCAGTAGTATCAGCCAAAATTACATAATTTGCACATTTACTTCTTGGTGTGAGTTTATGAATTTAGCTAGTTTTACTCATCAAAAATGAAGCATTATAAAGGAAAGGTCAGATTAATTAGGCCAAATGAATTGCTCAATAGCCAATTATCCTTTTTAGCATTTCTTATCTGATGTGTAAAGTCAAGACCAGAAGATCTTATTACTTAATAATTTACTTTACTTACTCATGACTACCCGAAAAGCCCTTCTAAAAGATAAGAGAGCCAGACTGCAGAAAGAAATAAAACAAACGAAAAGGGCTACAAAGGGACAACGGAGGAACGAGGCAAGTATAAAATAACAAGCAGGAAGTGGGATAAGGGAGGGGGTGGCAAATGGTGATCACTTTCACGGCCGCTTTGATGTTCTCAGTGGCCGCGCGGCTCACTGAGAACATCAAAGCGGCCGGGAAAGTGATCAGGCAGGCTGCCAAATGGTGCGCGCGCCCGGCGCACATGCACTGTGTTTGGAGGCCTGAAAAGTACTGGTTTGCACTTCCAAATCCCCCATTTACTAAAGCTCTCGCCAGAGCAGCGCTAAAGCGCTGGCTCAGGCCAGACCTAAAAAGGGGATGCAGAAAATGGAATATAATGCAGCACAAACCTATACCTTTCGTGGAAATTAGTTTAAATTAAAATAACACCATCTGCTGATCTCAAAAGAGTTTTTACAGAGTATGTTTCCCCAAATGGAGCAAGAAAGTGTCGCGAAGACACTAGTTAGATCCATTAAAAACAGTGTGGGTTCGTGCTCGTTGCGTGAAGCAGCTGCAAAAAGACGGGATTTCGTGCCATTTTTGTGGCGCTCTCTACCTTTTCTCAGGCGTCTTTGCAAATGGCATACTTGGCAAAATGTGTTACCAGCGCAAAGTCCCCAGAGGCTGGAGCGCACCTCATACTGAGGGCCACAGTTCTGTCCAGTAATCTGTCCTGCTTTCAACTAAAATTGCTATCGCCCCAACACTCTGGTTTGTCTGTCCTGTGAGGTTGGCTTCTTCTGGAATGTTTATTATTATTAATGTTTATACAGCACTTAAGGCTATACCTCAAACGGCCCTAATCACACATTGTTTTTCAACCTCATGTACATAGGCTCTAACGCCAATCCAATAACACAAATTCAGCATGCACTGTCAAAGCCGATAGGTTTAGGTCTGGCTTGCATTTTGGGTTTGGAATAGAATATTTTTTTTTTAAAAGCCTAAAGCCTGCTACAAGGAAAACAAGCCTTCTGTACGCAGTATGTCAATGAGAATAAGAATATAATGTAGCATGGTTCAGTTACTATTCGGCTGTAGACCTTCATGCATTTTATAAGGCCACACTTACCCAGGAGGTGGACTGATGCACAACACAGCCAATAGTGATGGAGCATTCTCCTGCGGGGAGAGGCAAAGCCCTCTCTATTTATATTGGAAAATAATGGTAACAGCAAGTGAGCACACAGCTGTGCTGTCACGCCTGACCTAAAACCGCTTGTAGGCAATCTCCACTATAGGCCGCTTGGAAGCCACAAAAGTAGGAAGACACTTATGCAACATAGGTAAACACCCCCTCAGGTATAAGTGAAATCATTGGAGTAACACTGCAAAGCCCTGCAGGCTACCAGAGCAAGTAGACATTGAGGTGAACTACAGGGACAGTTAAGCAACATGTCCTGAATAGTGTCCGTCCTCAGTTAGCGTGGACTAGAATGTACTGCGTATCTCAAGTTTGCTTGGAACAATCTTGTTTTGCTTCTAAGTGGGTTGGCTGATTTTCCAAATTATAGCTGATTATTGCTCAGTGAAAAATGAAAATACACACCAATAAACACAGTGTTAAATGGAAACAGTTGTGCAGCAGCAGAGGGCATGGAGCGGAGTCTTCTGAGGAGGATAACAAAGAGAAGGGCAGTGAAATGAAAGAAGGGCAGGACAAACCACATTTGTGGCCCTACTACAGCATTTCCATTGGAGGAGAGCTGGCAACCCAAGAAGAGACTGCAAAAAGATAACAAGGTAAAAGGGCATTAAGATCTCTAGTGCTCGCTCATGTGCAGCATTAAAAAGGGAAGCAGTAAAAAACATGAAAGAATCTACGCTGAGCTGCAATCAACATGGATGAGCAGTCAGACCACAGCCATCCGAGGAACATTACATAGTTTCAAACCCTGTCTAGAGGCATCAGAAAAGTGGAAGATACTCTTAGTCCCGTCTTTGGGACATCTCCAAACACAGGAACATTCTGTCACCTGCCATCCTATGCTATAACAATCACAGGATCTGACCACACCCCTTCGAAGCCTCCTCTTACATGGGGATAGAATATTTTGACATCTCTCAATCTGAGAAACTAAAATGATCGTCACCTGCAGTCACTCCTACCCATTCTGAGCCAGAAATATGACATGTACCATTCCATTCGCTCCAGAATGACAACAAACATAAGTACATTCTGAAATCACTTATCGTGGGCCATCAAAAACAAGAGTAAGCCAGTCCTCTCGCTTCTGAACCAACCACAATTCTGACACAGTTAGACACAGCAAGATCTGCCCTCATGAGATAAACATAGATACAATTTGATCCCACAGAGCTGGGTGCGTCTTGCCCCCACAAACGTGGATACAACGTTCCCACAGACAGGGAAACTTTCTGCTCCTTACTCCTTTTCTTTTTTTTTTTACTAAATCTTTTTATTGATAAAAAACATAAATCAAACTCAAACAAAACAAATGCAACCTCCAATCGTAAAGTAATTACTGAATAAAGAAAAATTACAGTTGAAACAACGCAGCACATTGGGTTAAAAGTAAACAATTGTGACAGCATCCCATGAAACAAAAAAACCTTTACATGGTCACATTCTCTATCAAAACTGAAGATGCATCTACAAATGGGGTACAAATAAATCCTCTGCTCTTGTTCCAGGGGCACCATATTTTAGCCCATTTACTCGGCCATCCCCTGCTTTCGTACACCACCCTACCCGTTTGCATACACCAATCCATATTGGATTCCCAATCAGTGTGTTGCAGTACCACCCCTCCCTTCCATGTTCTGTAAATATTTTGTTTTACCACCATGCAGCCCAGCGTAACCCAAATCTTTTCAAATCTCGTTAAGTCTGTGGCATCCCAGATATTCAAAAGACACATTCGGGGGAGGCTTCAATCGTTGTATGACATATTTGAGACATAGCTGAAACTACCCTTAACCAGTATTTCTGAAGACTGAGACATTCCCACCATTGATGTAAAATTTTTCCAGTTCGCCCACACTCCGAGGACAGGCAGCGGATAGTCATCTTAACTAGCGCAGAACTGATGTAGTACGTTCTATGGAGTATTTTAAGCTGAAAAAGCTGGAAACGGGAGCGGATAGCCACTTCTCGTGGTGATGCAAGGGCCTCCCTCCAGTCCAATTCACGAAACACAGTAATCAGTGACTCCACAGTTCTCACGCGAGGCTCCCAATCACCTTCCTGATCAGCATGTACTACGTTTTTCACTAGAACTATCATGTGTAAAACATTTTCCAGTACTTGCAAAGTTCTGATTTTTCTTCACATTCTTTGCAAACATGGTTTTCAGGCTTTCTGATTTTGACTTGAGTGTATTGAACATTGCCTGGCTTTGCATTATGTCTTTTGAATGAAGTGCATCCTGTGCCTTGTTCACTTCTGAGATAAGATGTGCAAAACCTAATTTGTCATTCTTGTTCCAGAAAGCAGTCAAATGCAATGTTTCTATAGCCTCATATATGATAAGCATACCTTGTAACGAACAAACATAATGAGTTCCGCTCAATACTGACAGGACAGTCATGCTTCCAAAAATTTCAGCCTCAGTAAGTGCATCGTCTATGCCATATCCAATGAGATAACTTCTTGCGCACTGCAACTCAACTTTTGTCATGAAGAAAACACCCATCATTGTATAAAGATCATCAAATTCTACTGGTTTGTTCATAAAAATGTTAGCTACAACATGGAAAACACCTTCATCGCAGACGATTGGCAGGATAGGCTGATCTTCAAGCTGAGCACGCACATTTTGGAAAATATTTAGAGCTGTGTACACTGTTGCGTATTTTTTGACAGGAGATGGTATTACTGGTAAAAAAAAAACAACCTTCTTCAGTGGGATGGTATTCTGAGAGATCAGAGCGTGAATTCCAGCTCATGGAGGAACTGGCTTTTCTTCATCCTTCAATCCACACCGAATAAGCAATATGATAAATTCAGTTAAACTAGCTTTGCGTACCGCAGCATCAGGTAGAAGATCAATGTCCTCAGCCACTTTGAAACTGTGTGGTAGACTGGGACGTGTTGATGGCTAGTAGTGATTTTGCACACGTTGGCAAGGCAGTTGAATATAAGTTTACAGCTTCGTTTGTTTATGCCTACAGCTGACACAGCTTGTTTTCCAGCAGATATTTCATTAGTACAGACTTGAAAAAGCACTTTGGCAGTATCATGTGTGCTGTATTTTTCAGACAAAGAAGAGCTGTCTTTAAAACCAAAATTATCAAGAGCAAAACCAAAATTACAAGAGCAGCAACTGTAAATTCTTTCCTGGTAAAGTGACTTGAAAGTGGTGTGCTGTCGGATTTACAACATTTCACAGCATGAGCTGCTAATAAGTTCCTGCTTCATACTATGTCAGTATAACTTGTTGATACACCAATCCTATTAATTGAAGTGGTTAGTTCATTGCTTTTGCACTTGTCATAGATTGTGTGGGCAGTCATCATGTTTAGTTTTCTTTTTGGCGTAACGTAATTCATAAAATATGATTTGGAAAAGACAGTACATTTGCACAGCATAAGCCTGTTGGATCATGGGATTGTCTTTCACTTCTTTGCTTATAACTTCAAAGCAGTCATCAATTTTGTCGGCTTCCGTTCAGAACTCAAGTTAAGAAAACATCAGGCATTCTTGTTGACTCCCATGATTAGCAGAGCTCTGGGGCCTCACAGAATTTGTCATTAAGTCCAAAATCTAAATCTTTCAGGACATTTCTTAAAATGGTTTCTGCTGATTTTACTGCATCCTGTGATCTTATTTAAGCAGCAAAAACTTCAGGAGTCAAATCAGCTGAGAACATCATAAGTGGCTTATTCTTTTTGTTAGACTGACAAAAACGAATTCTGTCATTGTTCATTCTCACAAGAAAAAGTTTAATTTCATTACTATGGACCAATACAGTTTCACCAATGTTGACCATTATTTCTCTCCTCACACTAAGTGTGAACCCGTAGCCAGCACTCAAGAGTGGCTTTAAAACTTAATTTGCTTTTTCAAAGAGTTCAAACTTAACTGAAGGCTGGCGGTCACGTTGCTGCTGCGAGCTCATTGTACATTCATATGTTTGAATGTATGCAGGCATGCAGTTCGGGTGGGCATACAAATCCACTGCAAATACATTCACCTCGCTGTTTAGATCAGCTACTCTGCGGCTGAGAACTTCATCTTTGAAGAAACTAGCTGTAGATAAAAACATGTCTGCCCTTTGAGACTGCCAAAGTAATGTTATGTAATGCACACCTTATTTTGTTTGTGTACATCGGTATTTTTGGGATACTCACATACTCTGTAGTTTTCTCTTTCGTCAATACCTTTGGCCTTTGTTCTGGCTAAACCACAGATAACACATTGAAGATCCTCTGCTTTCTGATCAGTTGTTGGAGGTGGAAGAGGGGTATCCGTCGCTCTTCTAAGTGGATGGGCATTAGGTTTGGTTGTCGTCGCTTTCTCAGGAGACTCGGATTCTTGTGAATCACTGGTTTCTGATATTTTTTTGACAAATTTTTCCAGGTTTTTTCCATTGTATATGACTTGTAGCACTTGTTACGATGATAAAATATTTGATTCTCTTCACCCATTAGCTTAAATCTTTTGGGAACTTTGTCTTGCCATATTTCTGCAGCATCTCAAACTCTCTTCTGTCTAGCCGCAGTTGATGTTACATTTTCTTTAGGATTAGTTTGGCATATGACACATTTTTCTTTGTTGAAAGAGTCCTCAGATTTTTTAGTTAGCAACACTCTGTCGGGAGGTAAAGATCTTCTGCTACCACCTGCTTTGCTCATGTTTACAAATTTGAATCAATGGAAAACCTGACTCAAAAACAATATTAAAATAAATTACAAATACGATGGCTAAAACACCTCATTATAGAGCCGCCATTGACCCATAAAACATATGTTTTGATACAAAAATGAAGTATATAGGTCTCATGGTTCCTGAAATATTACACCATCACTGCAACACATCTGCCATTTTTAAAAACTTCGGCCCGGATTAACAATGTCTACCCAAGCTAAATTAGTTCTCTATGATACAAAAACACAAAACACAAATCCAAAATGAAAAGCTCTGGACAACAATTTTCTTACGGATGTCTATCAAGGGGCCAGGACTATCTCCTGGGTAACCCTCATTCTCCAATCACCACAAACACTGGGATATTCGGCTCCCACCTCTTCAATCCCAACTGAAAGGTAGCCACAGCCGCGGTCCTCGAGTCACCTCCAAATGTGGCTAATTTGTGTTGTATTCCTGAACAACCACTAACCTGGCAGTATTCTGCTGCCTTTATCCCTAGTTACTACACCTCATGATGACAATGTAGTATGTTGAAAATAAAAGCTTCATTCAGTTACTTTTGGAATGTTCTGTAGTCATATAGTCAGAGTTTAGATTGTTCTTAGGACCTACAATGGGGCTCTCAAGGAAGGTAATGTATATAAACAACATAAAAAAAATCTCCAGATAATTGGGTGTAATACAGGATTTTTTATTCTTCCTTTGTCAGCACGTCACTCCACATCTGATAACATTCTACTTAATTTATTCCAGAGCTACTACAATCATGGCTATAATCAGCTGCTGCTGTGACTAACTGGGTTAGTCTCTCAAATTATATATTTAATACTTAATATCACTAAATGGCCAGAAATATATGTTACTTCTGATAAAATGAGGTCAGATTTCTCAAACAAATGTAACTTTTCCACAGTTCCCCTTCAAGTGAGAAAATAACAATTATGCGAAATAGCAATGTTCCTTCTGGTATGAATAAAACAGTTCTCGACCATGGTATCCTGAAACAAAAGTTTCAATCATGGCATGTGTGACTTTCATGGCACCCAGTTTTCACCCTTGAGCCAGGAGTTGGGTGAAAGGGCTGTTAGTCTTGTTTGAACACGCTCCGTTTAAGAGTTCATGTTCCCCGTTTTGTGGGGCTATTTCCTTTCTCCAGCTCTGAGGTTACGTAGAGTTGTAGAGTTCCTCATACAAGCTAACCCCTTCCCACATTACGGACTAATGGCAGCATTACTACATTACTAGGGGGCCCATATGGGCGACCCACGTGTAGTGTAAGGGTTAAGTGAGGACCTGTAGTAAAACTGGCCATTTAGGAGTCAAGCTCATTGTTCTGTGGTAACAAAGACTATATAGCCTGGCATATTCAAAAGGCCCACAACAGTTCTGCTGGGCCTCAAGGAAGGTCCAGTATCACTCAATTTAGACATCAGGCAATCATTTCAACCCTTCTGAAGTACTACATATGGCAAGATTGAGTATCTGCATAGTACAGTGTCCAAGTCCTGGTATAATACAAGGCCCATAAAAGAAGCAACCTTCTCTACTGGCAGGGCCCTGGATGTACAACTGCACCTTCACAAGATACTGCAATATGCGTGCATGCTTTGTTTAACCAAATACCACAGCACAGCTCTGTGCTACTGTACTGTCTTTATTCTTTCACTTAAAAATGGATAGGAACCCGCCTTTACCCCACCACATGAAAACCATGAATCAGGCAACCATTGGTGTGAGGATTCACAATTCACAGCAGGCAGCACAGCAATAAAGCCATCTTTTTTTATTACACTACTGATGTCTGTTTCTGGAAAAGCTGTGGACTTAGATATGTATCTTAGATAACAAAACAAACTTACTACCTCATTTCTGGCACACTCCGTTTTGAATGATTAAGAGTCAGCATCTTGTGTGGAATGCTGTGCCTGCCTGTGAGGGCGCTTATAAAGCCACCATTCACTGCTGGTTCTTGGCTCCCTTATAGGTTCATTGGAAGCCTGAGGCATGAGATGGGGCAGACGGGTGGGGAAGGCAGCGCGTAGCTGTACAAGGTGGAATTATGGCCACAGGTCACAACAGCGTGACTAGACACGTTGCAGGGCCTTAAAACATGACTTTAACTGCCTTCCCCCTCAGTATGTGCCCTCAACTGGGCCCACAAAAGGGGCTGGAAAACCAATGTTGAACCCCACGAACAAAGGGCAAGAATGCTCACTTCTATGGTCCTATTTACTAACTCTATCCAGCCCGACACTGGCTACTTTCAGAAGAGATACACCTTCATACTCCAGCGCACCCAGAATGGGAACAAACGCAGTCCACACGAATACGAACAGAGGAGCTGTGTGGGGGGCTATCAGGGCCGTTTCTACCATTAGGCAAGAGTAGGCGGCCGCCTAGGGCGGCAAAAGGGGGAATTGTTTTTTCAAATTTGAAATCAAACAGCGAAATAATTGAGCAAATTAGGAGATAAAGGGAGGGGGCGGCATTTTTCAATTCTCGCCTAGGGCGGCTAAACACCTAGAAATGGCCCTGGGGGCTATTATGATGATGCAAATATGTGTGCGCCCGTCTCCAGAGCATTGGAAAGCTGCACCACAGTCCAAATGTTAACTACTGAAAACCCTCAAATGAACCACACCAGCCAGGATACAAATACCTGTAGGCAAAACCCATTCGAGGCCTTGCTTCATTGAAACCACACAACACACCATCACCGGCGCAAATGCAAACACAGAAGGAAGCCAGGAATTATTTAAAACGTGCTTCATTAAGAGGGGGGTTTGGCAATATAACACAGGTGCAACAAAGAACAGTGAGGATTCTGGCTGGCCCTGAAGACTGGAACTTTCACTCCTGCTGTTGGGCCATGGACAGAAAGCTGGAGTCCTGACATTCGGTCACAAAAGACAATGTGGCTCAGACTGAATGCCTGAGAGAGTTTATATTCTTCGATTTTAAAGGCCTGCTTGTACAAGTGGAACCAGCTGTGTAAGATAGGAGGGTTTTAAGCAGGGCACACTGAAAGACTTCCTCGGTACAGTGCTTAATTTGTAAAAATCATAAGTGCCAGGGCCCAAGGTAGAATTTCACTAGAGGCCATTGCAGTTTGCACCACCTACCGTAGCTGCCAGCGCAGCCACATGCGAGTACCAAGGCAGTAACTCATCACGCTCCTACAAGTGCAACAATTTAGGACGGTCACACTAGTATTAATTTTTCATGCATATTTATTGCTAAGCACGCTCACTTCAAACTTAGACAAACAGTGCCATCGTCTTGTGAACTGTCCTATGAGCCTTGTGAGAATTAAGTGCCTTTACCGAGGAAAGGCATACACCGGCTCAAATTAAGCACTGGCATATACCATCACGAAAATCCTTGTAATGTCGGAAGAAGGTGTGTTTCGGGGCATCTACTGAAATACCCTTTAAAGTGTGACTGACGCGTACAGATTCGGTACAGGGGCACCAATGCACTGTGAATGAAGACCACTGCTATGACCATGGCTTCCCTAATCCTACATGCATTATTAAATGTATTGGTTTTATCCATTGCTTATGCACACTAGGGAGCATTACAGAGTGCGTTCAAGAGAAGGGGGTTGTATAACCCTGGCACTGCACCAACAGATTTGTAAGGCAATAAAACCACACTTGAGAAAGTGGAATTGACAAATGCAGGCCCTGCTTCAAGAAGCCCACCCATGTCGCACAAAGGTAAGATTGTCGCACATTAGCCTCATCACCAGATGTTTCTTCATCTTCACCCTCCTTCTTGGAGTCAATGTCCAGATGGGAGGGTGATGTGATTAAATCCAACGAATAAAACATCAGAAACAAACCTTAAAAAAACAGGATGGTGAAGACACATACATATTGTAGGGAAAGGGTAAAAGGAAAAAGAAGGGTAAAGGTACAATATATATATTTTTTAAGTAAAAAAGGAATGGAGTGTTGGTGTAGCACTGCAGAAAAAAGCAACGTTGATAAAATAGAAGATAAAATAAAATAGGCAAGCAAAGAGGATAATTAAACAAACTAAAAATAAAAAATAAACTCTTACCATCACATTGAATTGATATTAATAATACAAAATTGATGTCAAAACAATAAAACAAAAACTCAATACTGACCCCCGCCCCAAAAACTAATGTTACAAAATGAATGTTGGATCGATTAAAACATCCTCAAAAAAGTCTACACCACATGGACCCGATAGACAATAAATGTTATTGCTTGTGCAGGTGCTTGCCGTATCACTCAGAAATGCACTAGGTGTCATTTACTGGCATTTTTACTAGACAACAACTTACAGAGCACTACCGCCTATTGTTGGGTAAATTCCATCCCAGGTAACATACATTTCTAGCCAGCCCTTTACAACTATCCTTAGTTTACACTTCTCCTTTGTAATTACCACGACCCTCAGTGCTCCCTCCTCGAGCGCCTTTTCAATATTAGACGCATTAATGTTTTGCGCAATCACTCCTTCACCTTCTGTTTGGCAATGCACTACTTTGCCGGGCTAGAAGCAGATCAATTCATTAGACAGTAGTATTTTTATTGGGGTCCTCATAGGATTAAGGGCAATCCTTTGTATTTCCTTATAACTGGATTTAATGCATCGCCGCTCTGCATAGCAGAGCTATTAAATAATTTGGTGAGTGTTTGCTTATGCACGCTACAATATTGTAGAAAAGGTATTGGCGTAAAGGTTCTGGCCGCAAATGCATCATAGCCGTCGAGTTACCAGCCTTCCCTGTGACGTATTTGCTTCATCAGGGCAGTGTATATGTTGGCTGGGCAGTTTTACTTTGTGCCACTCGTACACCAAGGAAGAGACAATGCAAAGCACATACTTGCCTGAAGACACAAATGAAATTACAGCTTAACCGTAAAATATGCAAACCTGAGGACATACATGTCTACTTCTCTACTCAGACTCACCGCGTACTGCTACTTCTCTATGTGGAATATGCCAGTAGCACCCAGACACAAGCCTAAAAACAACAGAGGCCACAGCGACTCTAACGAATGTGAAATTCAATGTCTGTCACTTCGGGAGACACCCAATATGGAATTGGGCAAAATCTGGAAACCCTATTGGGAAGGAACCAAATACAGCCTACTGAGACGTCATACAAGTACATTGCAGAACACCTCCCTGGGTACCAATGCGGAATGGATCTGAGGGAGTTTGAAGGGTGATCTTATAGGATGACTTCAAAAGCAAAACAGTGTGACAAGGCTGTAAAGTAAGGAAGAGTAATGTGGCAATGTGCAGAGAGGATATAACTAGCAGAACAGAGGAGGTACAGTAGACTGAGATTTCATCGGGTGTATTGGGCCCTTTCTGCGGGCGGCATTTGAATACGGAGTTCGGCTCTTATGGCTACTAATCCCTAAAGCGAAAGGCTGACTGCAGGCAGCCCAGCGACAGATGATGAAATGGTGTCTGGTTCAAATCCTAAATCCCACAAGGAGAGGCTTAAAAATAGATCTGGCAAATTTATATTTATATACCAATATCTTACAACTTAAGAAAAAGTCACAACAGCTCAAGCAACCACATCTTAATTGCTCTCCCATCTCTACTAAGCTAACAGACTAAAGTCTCTCTTTTAATAGTTTGCAAATTACGGAATATTCAGAGTGCACAGTCAGGCATTTCTTCAATCATCATGTATGCCACAAAAGCCCTCATAACTTTTAACCAATTGCCTGTAGCTAACGCTTCACCTTCAAGGTAAGATTAATCACACAGAGAACAATCCAATTAAAAAAAAACACACGTCTTCCATTATAAACTTTGCACCAATCTCAAAACAAGATTATTGCGCTTCAGGTTGGCCATCCTATTGAACATCCCTTAAAAAAATAATTTGCATCCAGATGATCAAGGCATGGAACTCGTTTTCTGCAAGAATAAGAAGAATTGACAAATGCCTGAAATTCTGGAGAAATTAAAAACTTGGTTCTTTCCACCCAGATAATTCAGTACTACAGATGACTAATTCTATTTGTAAAAATGGAAGAATGCACAAATGTGTCTAGTCAAACACTCTACAAAACCTCATATTCTCACACTTATGCACAGCAACATATGCTACACCATATTTGTAGCATGTCTTTGAACTTGACACTCCTCAACGAACACACCCTATACATAAAGTATTTCCAGCACCCTTTCAATCATACATTCTGAAAGCGCACCCACGAAACACAGGTACAATGAATAGCTTCGTGGACTTGTTAGAAGTTTGAAGTGCTATTTAAATTCCATACTATCATAGGAACAATAAAATGAAGGCACAGTTATATGAAGAGTCTCCTTTCCTCCACTATAGAACCTTTCAACACAACTTAGAAACTATTGCTCCTTAGGTTCTTTGGTTTCCACTGTGTCTCTGTCAAAGAGAAATTAAAAGTCCAAACATTCCGCTGCTACTTTTAACAGACCTGTGATCATGGAAAAACAAATTCATGAGATAGGTGGATCCAGTCAATTTTACCTCAAACCATCCTGGAAAATCCATCAATTTATTGCTCTAGATCATCTACCAATATAAGCTTGAGGTAAAATAGGTGCAAAAATAAACTACTGCATCATCTACTGGAGCCCGTACAAACAAAATTCAACATATAAAAAACCTCAGCAACGAAAGAGATAACAGTTAGTGGCAAAAGGTGAAAACTCATATTATGTAGTCTGTTCGTTCTATTGACAGCATTAATAATTAACAAAATATACATTCAAAACTATATTTCTTAAGAACAAATGGAAACTAAAGCATGGCATAGGGAGACAATTACATGACTCCCTCCCCTTCCCTCCAATACGCCTGTCGGTCTGCTCCAAAGTCCCATGGAGCCAATTTTCAACTTCTTTGCTGCCGCTGCCACTGCACAGATAAGTCATTGTTTTGCACAAATAAAGGGAGAAGAGCAGGCTGAAACCATTTTCAGTTACAATATGCTGTGAAAGATTTGCCCTTTGTGTGAACACAGAAGGGTACCACAGTTTTAAAACCCTGGTTTATTTGATGTTGAATTTGAGTTTGGAATAGGCCTGGGCAAGGAGTCTCTGTAGGCCCACCTGGATTTCGCGGCATCTTTTCTTGCATTTCCAGTTATGCTAAGCTTGTGTTTGCCCCACCACTTGAAAAGGTGTGGGCTAGGCAACTTCCCTTCTCAGAGTCTCTGGATTTTCAAAATACAACAAAATAACACAGTTTTACAAACCTATGATGCTTTTTTAATGACACAGAGACAAGCATTATCTTACTTACTAAGTTATGTTTTTGCTTAATTTACCATCATAATATCGGCGTACTTAATAAAAAATAGGAAACATGAAAATATTTAGATTTGTGTTGTGTCGACATTCCCCATCCTGAACTGAGACCTAGCTGGCCTCCCAGGAGGCGTGAAAGCGGCTATATAGAGAGACAGAGATGGAGCATAAGCACACGGTTGTACTAAAGACAGCTTGTTTTGTTGGGGGCAGGATTTGGGCAAAAATATAATGTTGCTAGCCTTCATTTTAATTATTGATTTTATTTTAGTATATCATACGAACCTGTATATCGCCTTTCAACCATATTTGCCTTGCTTTTGAGTGACCTTACTTTTAATCGTGACTGCACAAGCTTGCCAAACTTTTGGGAAATTCACAATCTCCACGTTCTTAACATATGTGATCTATTGTGTAAATATGTGCAATGTAAAAAAATGGCAGTGTGTCATCTAGTACTGCCCCAATCATGCTGGCTGCTGTCAACTTCACACAAAATCGAAAACAAAACATTAAAAAACACAAGAGATTCTGGAAAGGAAATTTATTAGGGTGAAGTGTTTTGAAAATTAAGGTTAGATTGAAATATAGCGTCAAAACTGAGTAAGTAGCTTCTTCCCAGTGGAATTCCGGGCAAACCGACAGATTATCTCTCGCGTTTTAAACTATATATTTCGAGGTTCATAGGAAATGTAGTTCTAAGTGTACAGTTATTTTATTCAATATCACTACAGTCAGTTGAAGAAAAATAAAAGAAAAAAAAGAATGCAAAATACTTGCCGCAGAATGATAAATAAAATCAGGTCTTTTTAGAGCTGTTGTTTCATTTCGGGTGAGCCACTTGGACTAACACGCAAAGAGCAAATCAGGAAGTTGGAAAACACTGACAACACTGAACCAATCCACCTTCATGCAAGGTAAAAACAACAAATCTGAAAACCCACACACCATGCAACCAGGTTTTCCACTGTCCGGCACTTCTGGTCAAGCGCTAGGATGGCAAGGTGTGACAGCACAGTAGAAAGTAGGTCTAAAAAGTAATACAGTTTTTTTGTTTAAAAAAGAAATGTAAACACTGGGGGAACGGAGAAAGGGGGACTGATAAGACATATCTGAGATATTTGGAGATCAGGAGTAATACTGCGAAATATTATTTTACAGACAGAAAATGCACAAAATCACCTACCAGCAGGACAAAGGCAAAATTATGAAACAAAAAAAGTCTGGGACATATAAAGTACCCAAAGGAACATGGGTAAATGTGGATATCAAGTATGGTATGTATGATACCAGTAGAGGGGGGAATGGGCAGATTACACAAGCACAAGTCCTCTAATGACATTATGGGCCTTATTATGATGTCGGGTGGACGTTGCAGAATCGGGACTGTCCGACCTCCGGTCAGCAGTACTGACCGCAACATTGCAATTCAACCGCACAGGGTGTGGTTGCATACTCCCATTTCTCTATTGGAGCTTGTGATGAGGCCATAAACCGGCCGTAGCACAAACTCCCATAGAGAAATGGGAGAATCTGTTCATCCCTGCATCGTGTGGCTGGCACCTCAAGGTGACTGCCACGTGGAGCAGAGGTGCATGCCATGCGGTGCAGGAATGAATGGTGCATCCTTGGTCCCCAACCGGAGGCCGCAGGGAGAAGGGACCCCTGCTAGGGGCCCCCAAAGTCACTGTCGGAAAGCGCGACATGGAAAGCCTGTTGGAACACAACATCGTAATCCCGACGGCGGAAACACCGTCCATTGGGATTACAGTCAGGCGTCAGACTTGCCAACGGGCTCATTGAGCCCGTCGGAATCCAGCCAGAATGACCGGGCGGTTTCACTTTCGACTGCCTACATTGTAATGCGGCGGTCAAAAGTGAAACCCACGGTGGTAACTGCGGCTGGAGGATTTCTGAATCTCATCTTAATGAGGCCCTAAATGTTTCTAGGAGATGCTGGAACAGAACAAGGCCATGTGGCAGGGACAATGCACTTCGAGACATCACAAGTGTAATCCAGCATATGAAATAACCCTCAGCGCTCCGGTTATGATTTTTAAAATAGTTAGGCCTGGGCTAAAATTCCGTTCCGCTCGCGGAAATTGCAATAATTTGACATTTTCGCGATCCGCGGAGAGCGCGAAAATGACAAAATTTCTGCAATCCGCATTTTACCGGAAATTTTTTGCTTGCTCGCGCTGTAAAATAATACATTCTCGCGTGCGCGCGATCGCCTTACCTGAATCCCCGCGGTCGCCGACAAGTTTTCCCAATCCGGTCGCGTTCTCCACGAGATGTTGGATTGTTGGTAGCCATTTGCGCTGTCTCGCGACAGTTCGCGCCCGCAGTAACGTCATTCGTCGCGCGATCACGTCTTTCTTCTCGCGATCATGCACCACGAGACAAGTGAAAACAAGATGGCCGCGCCCGCGAGCAACCGCATGGGTAAGTTGGCGAGCCGCGACCAAGCAGAAAATACCACGAACTGGCGGGAAAAAAACTTCCACATCTTCACGATATTTCCGCGTGTTTGCTGAGATTTTTAACATTTTTGCGATAATTTGCGAAAGTGAATTTCGCAAATTCCGCCCACCCCTAAAAATAGTCCACATTCTAGGCAGAACTATTAACTGAGGTATTGCTGGACATAGAGGTTGCTCAGCGTAACACAATTTGGGTAAGTGGAGAAGCCACGACTAGAAATCAGTTATCCACAATAAATGTGCATAGTTATACTTAGCAAGTTAGACAAAGGCATTAAAAAGGATTCGGAGGGCAGAGAAGAGTTCTCCATCCTAGTAGAACATGCTGGACAGTCTGTAGCCTACAGGACCAAAATGCACCGTTCTATACCAGAGAGGTAACTGCAGCAGTCAGCAGTCATATTACACAAGTGTTCAATCCACCAAAGGGGGGGCGGCAAGCAGGGCACAAAGAGGCAGGACATTTTAAAAAGGGAATCCAAAACATAGCTGTATCTCAAGCAGGAAAACAAGAAATTGCCTATTTTTTGAAAAGTTATGATGATGCACCATTTATGACAAAACATTTTAGCGGGACAGTGTGCATCGCAGCAAATATAACCTTCACATAGCATAGATGGATACCACGAACATCGAGCCAGAGTAGAACAACAATGTATGCATTGATTGCCATAGACGAAGGAGTGGATAAAGACCTGGTATTTGCTAAAGGAGTGCCATTAAAGACATTAGATCCATCTATCACGAGAGTGGAGGTGGATGCCTGGAGAAGTTGTGAGAAATCATTCTTTCTGATAAATGTTATCTGGTTTTTATATTCGACCAAAACATGTCAACAGTGTACGCAGCATATGGCTTTTGGATTGAATAAACAATTGTAGGCAACAATACTTGCCTCTGTTTTGAGCATGGTTCTTCCTTTGACTTTGCTGTTCCTTCAATGTACACACTGCGATTAAGCAATGTAAAACAGGAAGTGGGCAGACGAAGCAACCAGTATTATATTCCAGGATGAGGGTATTTACAAAGCACACATCACAGACCAAAGTATCTCTATGCACGGTTCATGCACAGGAGCTGAGGATTTAGCAGCAAGCCCGTGTGTAAAGAGGCCGCCCTTTATACCTACCGACCTGTGCGGTACTAATTGCATGAACAGATAGGGGTCCCATCGAATGCAATTCTGCAAAGCATTACAATGGTTATCATATAGAAGTTGTTGCAATTTCACTTTAGACAGTCACAGCTACTTGCTTGTTTGGGAGCAGTAACCCAACCACACGCGGTGCCCATAGAAGGTACGCTGATTTAATTTCAATTGTATTTTAAGAGCAAACAAATGTAATGCGTAGTGATGATGGCTCAGACTTCGCTGTGTAACCAGTGTTTAATATAAAGTAAACAACGCAATTATAGGAGGATGAACACACAAAGCAGAAAAAGGTGAATTAAGGCCGCTCTGCTGAGTCTGTGGAGTTCCGACCAAACAAAAACCAATTACTAAATGTTTGCAGTATCCAGCTGCAAACCTTGGAATCGCAGCCCAAACCTTGAGCACAATGCCCATTACTGGGTCTTTCATCAAGACCTGAGGTCAGAGACAATTCCTGGTAGCAGCAGCAGCCTCCAAGGAATTCGAGAGGATGTCGAAAAGGAGTCCAGCTACACAAGGATTGAAACACTGCACCATTTTTGGGGCCTAGTCTGTGAGTTGAAGCAAAGATACAAAAAACAGAATTAGAACTGATCTCCTCACATAACCAGAGGATTGCCATGAAATAATTTGAGTGAACATGTGTGTTCCTCTGTAGAAAACTGCACAGGTCTGATTCGATTCAAGGATAAAATCACATTGTTAGACTTTAACCCCACGCAACAATATAAGCATCTCAAGATTGGAGCCTCTTTGCACACTCTAGATTCAGATGCATGGATGTCTTTCTGATCTTAGTTGAAGCTATGTAAGAACATGTCAATACAATAAAAAGAGGGTTTTATTTCAGTGTGCTTAAGTAACAGTGATGCTGTTTATTTCTTAAGCCTACGGTTCACTCGTCAACCTCCGAAAGGTGATAGGCTGAGTGAACCTTATGCTATTCACATCTGTGACTTGAAGCTGCCCAGAGATTTTGAATGCGGGTGCCTACTTCACTCTAATATCGCATGGCACTCTCTTTCAGGTTCATAGACACAACTGCGACAGTTTGTAGGAGCTCCCTTATACCCCCCCTATGCCTAATTAATGTCAATGCCATATAAATACTTAAGCTCACTGTTAATTGCCCAGATAAGCTGGTTGTGTTCCTGTTCAGAAGGGACTAGGCCAGGACTATTACTAGTGGGGCAGGATCAAGTCTGATGATCCTAAAGGGATCACTGTCTGAAGTGGGTACAGTGGGTTAAAAAAGCGCTGGACTGGAACGCGGCCCCAAGAGACTCCCTGATGCTGAAACTTGCCCAAGTATTACACCCATCACCTTTGAGAATTCCTCTGTTTGACACCCTGAGCGCGACCGGTAAGCCCAGACACGGATTCCCTGCTTCATTGTGAAACCAGACTCAAGCTCCACCTCACTGATGGATCTCATGTAGGGCAAAGCTGGTCTGGGACGCACCTGGCATCCCATCCATCACGTTTGTGACTTCCTCAATGTTTTTTCCTCCGTCAGCCACCACTGTAGGATAGCACTAGCGCTTTAACACCAATGTGCCCAGAACTGCGGAGCGGAAGAATGATTCAATGGAAGAGCCAAGCCCACAGCAGACTAGACATTTTTCCTACCATTTGTTCGCTGCCGATACTAATAATTTGACACAACATTGGCCACATCCCTTCGATATAATGAGATGTTTGAAACTTCGTTCCCAATCACCGACAGTTCCATATTAAACCAGTTCTTGCAACATCTCTTATGCAAGCGTTTCCACTGCGCACTAATTTCCCAGACAGCTATTACTAATGCGTCTGCCTCTTCAGTAGAGTGGCTGGTCCATTAACAAGCAGACCGCCCATCACATGCTCTCTTAATGTGCCTTTTACCTCAATGGCTCTCACTCTCTGTCTTTAATTGCGCTTGTTACGCTTCGAAGGCACCTCTTTATGCAGGTATGTCCTTGTGCAAAATCACCTATAGCAAGCCGAGTTCCTTACAGAGACGGAGAGGTCATTCTGAAAAGCAGAAGCAGTGGATTCTCTCCAACAAAAACACAGAAAGAACTGTGAATTAAGAATGATCTCAATTAGCAGGAGCTTTCAACACCAATTACATCTTTTGTATGAGGCAAGCCTAGGCCGGAACCGAGGCTTCAAGCAGGAGGAGAGTTCCTATGCAAAACAAGATACATGAGAAGGAAAGTGGGAATTATTTATTGGTCCAAAAAATTCTCAGCTGAGAGCAGAAGAAAATCAACCTGAAGAAGTACAAATTAAAGCAAGCAGCACATTAGGGCTCGTTAGCCATGCGCAGATTGCCCAGAAGGCTCCTCGGACGCAGCTTTCCACTCCACGTTCCTTCTCTTTCAGTCTGGCTGCAGCTCCAAATGCCTTTTCCCCCCTCCACAACCAACAATAGAAATACAATACCCAAAGTTTACTTAACCATGCATTTAATTTTTTACCTTCTATAACTAATGATAAACGATTATTCCTTCTTTTCTTAAAATGTACCTGAATTGTATACCATTGGCAAACAATTAAATGCATGGTTAAGTAAACTTTGGGTATTGCATTTCTATTGTTCATGTTTTTTGGTCTGAATAATGTATTTAATACTATGAGCAGGTGCATGGCACCTTAGAATGCTCATGAAAATTGTTATTTAAAACTCAAACAGGGAATTGACTTATGTTTTCATAAAGAAGGTTTAGGACCATTGTTTTTTATTTATATTGTACCCAGTTCCACGACCACATTAGGGTTACCCCATTTTTGTAATGGCTACCACCCACCATCATCACCCTCAGACTAACTGAAGTCTCAAGCTTGAGGTGCCTGCTTCGACAACCAGACCTCAGGATCCAGTGACACACACCAGACCTCGACACCCAGCAACTGCGTCTGGCCTGGCACCCAGATGCTGCTACTCTGGCCAAGACCTGACACTATGGCCTTAAGTGAGTCACTACTGAAACTGTTGATGCTGTCATCAGGGTCATTAAAAGCAAGGGGCAAACACTGCTTGAAGTGGCTCTTCGCCCCCACCTTAGGTTTCTTGCAAACATCTGTATTGTTACATTACTAAATGTCATCTACTTTGGCGTCGGTACCCTACCCCCAAGGACTGCTTAACATCCAACCATCCCAAAAATTAGATTAGGTGAAATATGCCAAGTCAAGTAAGCAGTCTATCAAAAAAGCGGATTCTTCGCAGATTACTATACTTTTTTTGGCTTTCCCGGCCAAATTGCCCTAGTAGTTTTTCATGGATCTAGATAAGATCCTCTCTGACTTGATATGGGGAACTGCCAGGGAATGAGCAGCACTGCGCGAACTGCAGAATCCAATGGAGGGTTGGTGCTTCCAACTATGAACTATACTATGCAGAGGCTCCTCTGCAGGGGGTGGCCAGATGGCTACATCCCGGATTGAATCAGGACAGGGAATGTGTATTTGGAATGTTACAGAGCTCAGAGATATTGCACTGGCTGATGTCACCAGGGCCGAGGGGCTACAGGGTTCACAAACTGCAGGAGATAGCCAGACACTGTTGCTGACACTACACACATCCAAGGCATCGCACACATCCATACACACCAAACCTCTCGCTCTGGTTCTCACCTCTCTTTGGGTCTTTACCACTACTCATGACAAACATCCTTAGCTTGAGGCTGGCCTTTCTACAGTGGGCGACCTCTTTATACGTGTGACGCTGAGCACACTCCAGGACCTCCAAGATTATTACGGGCTGGGACCGGGCTACTTACAACATCTTAGTATTTGACCCCAGTGTTTTACGCACTCTCTGTATGACGTACACCCAATTCAAGAATATTCATCAGATTGATTTCAATCACAAACACATAGCCCATATGAATGAAAGAAGAGACCCCAGATGCCCTTGTTGCCATCATCCACATGCAGGGTTCTACCATATGGTATGGAAATGCCCCGTAATATTGTGGTTCTGGGAGAAGTCACTCACAGTACTCGTAAAAGTGACAGGGAAAACAATACCCCTGGAACACACACTGTCTGCTGGGCCTAATGCCCAGATTGAAGAGAACCAAATACCTCGTGAGATTCCCAGATCTGGCCCTAGTTGTGGTTAAACGTCGCACTGGCAAGGAAAGCCCCAAGGTGAGTCTGTGGCTGAGGGATGTGCTGAGGTGGGTCATGGCCAAAGCCGACACTCTTGCCCCATTACAGAGGAGATGGGGGCAGGAGGAGAAGCAGGCAGGTATGCTATGGGACGCATTTGTATTATGGAAACTAATTAGACGCATGCTCCCCTTGAGGTACTCTTCGATGCCATCAGGGACCGCTGAAATATTACAATAGAGGCAAGAATGCAATTAACCCCTTACTATCTGCATTTATCGTTTACGCGCACCCTTGAATCATAGTTTGAACACGTAGGCCCACAGGTAATCCCACAATTTGATTGATCAGGTAGACTATGGGCTTGGTTGGAATGATCTTTAACAAACACTGAGTGTAAACCAGGAGGGCACCAGAAGGTAGCCTAGTTTTGAGTCCCAAGTTTTTAATTGAGTGGGGCATTCCCCCACCTCTCTTTCTGTTCTTCTTGCTCATGCACATTCCGAACATGAATCCGGCCACCTTTAACCGTAATGCTTACACCATGTGCTAACGACCATCTGAAGAAGTCATAGGCGGCACACTGTAAAGGCTCAATCCAGGTTGACTCATATCGTTTGTGTTTCTCATTGTGTTTTGCAAATTAAACTGTACTGTTTATTGCAATAAAAAAATCGAATTAAGAACAATTAAAAAACACAGTAAGTGGTCTACCAAACTTGCTGGCATTAGTTGCACTGCGCTGAAAATAAAATTTTCGGGATGGAATGTCCTTGGGTGGGGCGGCACCAAGAAGAATTCTCTTTGGCTGCTCCTCTGGTAGTAATGGAACAGACAAGCTATAATGGAATAGCATGCTTTCTGAATAATTAGGACTGGCTCACATTGGTTCTATCCACCATTCTGTGCTGCTTACATAAGTCAAGATGTCGCTGTCCTCCCCAGCTACACAAAGAGGACCGTTTTAAAAGAAGGTACCATGAATTGTATAGCACGCCGACTATAATAACAAGGAGGCCCATCAGTAGGAATAGTCAACTCTTACAGAGCTACTCATTGGCATTCATTCATATTCTACTACAGAAAACTAAGTGTCCCTACACTAGAATCCAAACAGTCCCACACTGAGAAACATGAAATATTACAGTCTAGCAATTATTGGATCTGAAAAAGCCTATACAGTGGCTCTGGATGTAGCATTTTCATTCCTTCCAACTTGAATCAGGATCCGATTATGGTGACTGTCAGGTAAGGGGGTTGTAGGTGTTGGGGAGGTTTAATTAAGGAGTGGATTATCTATGAATCAATTTAACACCTCTGCAAGCAGACTAGCTTGCGACAGGCATAACTTGGGTAGCAGGCATTGGTTTCCACACTGCCTGTTGCCACTTCTAGCTTTCACATCAGGGATAACATGACCCTCTGTGAACTAGAGGAACTCCTCCAACCATGCATGAGTTTCCTCATTTGCCCGTCGCTGACCAGATCTTGACTTTCCTTGAAGGATATCATGGTCTACTATGATTGAAAGAATTACCAAAGACCTTGTGAGCGTTTCCCTACATACACATGCTGGTGACCAGTTATGGAATTAAATGAAAGGATAGTGGCCTGTTGCACTTGGATATATTTCCATTGATCATCCATGAGTTCCATTTATCTTTGGAAATGTTCCCCTGAGCGCCACAAAACACAAGCAAAACAGTGGTTTCCCACTGATCTGCTCATACTAATAGCCAGCGTGTAATCTTCAGATGCTCTCGCAAATGGGAAGCAAATTATTCCCTTGAGAGAGAGAGAGAGAGAATTATAGAAATCAAGGTATAGGATAGGAAGACAGTCAATGAAAGTCCACCATTCCTTATGCAGATCTATATTCCTCCTAAATAAGTCACCAAACTTTTGCGGTGTAAAGAAGTCCTGACTTTCTCCAAGACGTCCTGACCTCAATCCTTCTCAGGAGGTGGGGAAAGTGGGCATGATCCTCAACTCCAGGTCAATTTGGTATTTTATATTAAATCATTCATTAATAATATTTGCTGTTCTCTTGGCCTTATCGTCAAGAACCTAGTTCTACACATTTTATCGCACACTTGCATTAGTGTTCAAATGAGTATGATGACCATTCCAAAGAGTATGCAATTGACCAAGAGCTGGATGTAGATAAATGCAACTACACTAGCCTCTAGCCTGAAAATTCAAGAAAGTGTAAAAATGTTTCTAAGGAAAATTGCTGGTTGCATAACACATTGTTTTAAAAAACTGGTGCCTAAGGTACGCTTGCTATTTAAAATCTGTTCAAAACACACACACATATATATAATATGTATATGATATATACACACATATATACATATACACACACGCACATACATACACACACACACCCATATATATGTATATGTATATATATACATTTATATTTATGTGTTTGTGTGTGTATGTATATATGTGTATATATATCCTAAAGTAGGACATAGAAAGTGCCTTTCAGCGTCAGATTTCAAAGAACTCTATAGGTTAAGCCTGAAGGGCTTGCTGAAGACGGGGTTTACGTATAAGACTTTGTGTACATACTTAGGACTTCCTACGATTCAGTACGTGGATCATGCATAGCCTGTTCGCCTGCATACTTGGACAGGCTTCTCTTCTGAAACAACAATGCTCCCCAATTCCTGTGGCCACACATGGGTTAAAATATAGTTGCAGCCGATCATTTAAAAAGATGTTTCAACTTTTCCGGCTGTATCAATCACCAACGCACCCTGAAAGTGAGATTTTGTGGCATATGCCACTATACAAACTCAGCCGTCACACAAGAGCCAGTAGAACGAACACGGCCATGTGAAGGAATCTGTGATGAGTCTCAATTTCCCTTCACTTTCGCTTCTTACCAGTGTGTAGGTGGGTTAAGTCGACTCAAAGGAAATAGAAAGGGAACGGTGCAAACTTACACTGACAATTTTCAAGCAAGGACTACACTTTCAAAATCTTTCTGTCCCTTACAGTAGCGAAACAAGCATTGGCAAAGCCAGTAGGTCCTGCCTTATGTAAGATGTGAGAGCTATTGGCTTTTTCGATGTTTTGTTTAGACATGTTGTTCAGTAGTAGCATGTCTGAAAAGTAAAGAAATAAAAACGCACTATCCCCGGGTCAGCACATTAGACAACTTTTTTTGGTTTACTTTCAGCAATGCTGCATAGCAGCTGCACTACAGTGCAACATGCTGAAACACATTGACAAAAGGTAATAGACGAGACCTATTGGCTTTGCCAATGCTTTTTATCCTGTGTTCTGACAACCGTTTTGCCCCTAACAGGCGCTTAGAGAAACTCGCACGGCCTTCAACCACAACTCCATTGTGCGCATTTATAAACACCTGGATGCCACACAATTCAAATTATGCACTCAACTGTCTGAAAAAACTAAAACCTAACAACATCCTGGAAAAAAATACACTCATAGGGAATGCAAGATTAAGTAAAGCCCATGAAATATAAGCAGGAAAGAAACGGATAACGCTCTCGCTTTTTACACTCACTGTTCAAAAACCCACCAGTGTTTTTGTTAATGACATGAATGTAGGGCCTGAAAGGGTCCCGTTTCAAAGTCTGCTTTAAATTCCTACCGGGTCCATTTAGAGGTCGGGTTATGGGCATGCGGTCTCTTTGACAAATTCAACGCGACGTCTATGAATCCATCAAACACTCATTGCTTCACTAACTTGCAACCAGGACTGATAACTCAGTGGGTTAATACATTCAAACCAGATCGTCGCCATAGCGACATGTGATAAAGGACTGGGTGCCTGTTACTACATTCCGTACCATGTAGCTCTTCTCAGACTGTAAAAGTCAAAGAATATTAATATAATTGTACTGAGAAGGATCGCGGCAGATTTAAATCTATTGCACGATTGAGTATTTGACCTTCAGCCATGTGTATATCTGGTCTTGGGCTATGTTTGTCTGGTAAGACACTTCATGTGAATGACTATCTGGCAACACATTTCTAACCAAGAGAATGGTGCCAAATGTCTTAAAATGTATATAGAAACAAAACAACCCATTTGCCATCCATGAGACTACAGTGACAACGAGAAACAATAACAGTTCGATGTATTTACACCGAGCGTCCCTCTGCACACACTTAAAGTAAATGTTGCAAGTCTTATGAACTGAAGTCTGATGCTTGGCTAGCTCTCAACCTGGACGCGTGTTGTGTATTCCCATTACACACACTACTACAAATAAGCTACCAAAAAGAATGGGGCACGTTGTCCTGAATCGAAGTGTTGTGTCAAAAGTAGGCAAACGTTTGTCTCACATCAAGTGTTTAGAAAGCGAATGACTGGAATGGAAGTCTGGAATGGAAGTCTGGAATGGAAGTCTGGAATGGAAGTCTGTGTATTTATACACAAAGCACTTGGATACAGCTGTCTGGCTGACAAACAGTTAATATCTATGAACCTCAGCACTTACTTAGGAGCCTTGCTAACCTAGGACACCGGGCAGAGGGAGGCACAGGGAGGAGCTCTCGGAGAGGGACTCCTATAGTGGGAAGCATAGAGTTGAACAAAGTGGAAGGGGGAGAATATGGCATAACACCCAGAGCTGCTGACTTTGGAGCTGGGAAACCAGGTTTGAGTCTCAAGACCGGCTCAACATCCTGTGATTCTGGGCAAATCACTTAATCTCCCTGTGCTTAGGAAAAATGAATGAGTCCTTGTGTAATGTAACTGGTGCTCATGTAAAGCGCTCCAATACCTTTGGGTCAAGTTTGTGCTATATAAAAAAACTGAGGGAAAAAAACTGCTGATGAAGCTTCTCTGTTTGGCAACTTGGCTGAATTGTGTGCAATACGTGGCATTATTTGAGCACTCCTCTGACTTTAATTAGATGTAGCTATAACTAAGGAAGGTTTGAGTCCAATGAAGCCATTGCGCGACACACTGACCAGCCAACGTCCGGGATTATGGCAGAGCTATTTGAAAACAAAGGGAGTGTAGAACTGTGAAAAAGATACAGCTTTCCCATGGCTGTCCCCATCCCACAGCTGCAGGCAGGTGAAGGGCTCAGACCTTAAAGTAACAGTACCCCTCTGCATACTGGCACCAGATGGCAAATACAGGTTAAAACACAGTTGGTTCGATGTTGAGTCGTTGACATCGAGACTCCAACCCAGTTCCCCAGCTCCAAAGTCAACAGGATGCAGGCAGGCCAAAGCAGCGAGAGGCACGCAATGAAGGGGGCAGGTGAAAGCAGTCACAGGACAAACGATGAAGTGAGGGGTGGGCGAAAGCAGCAAAGGGAAGCAACTAGCGCAATCAACATTGACAAGCATGTGACCACTAGGAAAACAACAAAAAAAGTACTTCAATGTGGTCGTGTGCAATGGAAGAACACCAATAAAAAAACATTAATCAGTACTTGGTCCATGCTACCTCGAAAGGAAAAACATACATGAAGAGGAAGTGACATTTGCGTAAGCTGGCAAGGAAATGAGACTGACGAAGAGGCCACCCAATGGTAAGTAATCGGCAGGCTAAATGCCCCTTTTAGTAGAATTATTTTTTTTTCAACATGGGAGATCGTCACCATAGCGACAGCATATGCGCGCTGTCTGCAGGCCCGACCTAAAAACTGATAACAACTGAAGTGGAACTTTCTAGAAATTGGAAGGACCTCAGCAATTTCCAATTAGTAACTTACAGAAATAATAATAAAACTCTGGTCGGAGAAACACTGTTGTAATGTTTCTTTCAAAGAGAGAAAACATTACTGGCAAAATATCAAAACAAGAATTCATATCAGCCCCCACCAATATCGCTAGTGCCAGTATCCAGTATTGAGAGTTCTTTCATTGTTGCCCTCAAAAAACGGTGCCATGACAGCAACTTTTTTACAACAGTTAGGAAATGTTGTAGAGCGTTGTCATATTAGCAGATGTAGCCGCCTTGAGTGGAAAGGGTAGAGACACCATAGTGCTTTCAACAACCACTTCTCAGCCATGCCTCTAAGCTACTTCATACCCCCCGCACTTTTCGAAATGTGTGTAGTAAAAGCTGGAACCAGAGTTGATACACTACTTGTGCTCTTACTTCCGGGCCTTGGGTGCAGCACTTCACCTAGGCGCGGTGCTCTTCCTTTGGAGGAGGTGCCAGAATCTCTGTATATTGTCGCACATAAATAGCTCCGGTATTTCAGAAGCACTGGCTCGAACATTTCCATCACAACTTAATACCTACTTTCTGCACCTGGTTGATACCCACGCTCCCAATTTATTTTCTAATATCACCCACCCCACTCCACTTCTTGACAGTTCCCTCTCCTTCACCACCCTCCCACACCACTCTGTTACATTCTTTTTTTACATCTTAGTCTCTAAACGTGACATTGATTTTGAACATGGGCTCTGACTTATAGTACACATGGCAGATGGTTATAACATTTCTGTCCTCCTAGAATAGTTTTTTTTCTAAACGTGCAGTAATATGTTTGATTCCCAGGGTCGACGAACAATATAATAACATATCACAAGTAAATATCACCAGGCATACAGACTTTTGACAACCACTTAGGCTCAATTCCTGAATAAATAGGATTATAGATACCTTGGTATATACTATTCTGTGGATATGTGTCTAAAATAGAAAGTATAAAGAGTGCTAGATGCCGTATCCTGTGACGCTGTTTTGACAGCTACAAAGGACTGTTATGGCGCGGCTCAGAGCTCTTTGCTGTTTCTAGCTTTTCTTACCAGACGTGATTACGTCGTCATAGCACGTCACGTAAATGCTGTGCGTTGACACAGCATTTCAGAAACAGTGAAGAGTACCTCAAATGGCTGCCTTATTTCATGCCTGACGGCTTCACGAGAGGGGCTGACGTATACATGTATTGGCCATTGCTATCGGGAGTGCTCCTGGTTGTTACAAGGGTGAGCCGCTCTTAGATTTCGTTTTGAGACTGCAGCTGCATGGCTTGTTTCACGTAGATATGGTTGCATGGCGGGTAAAGTTGGACTACCTGATAGCTGCATTTGTATAGAGCTTAATCCTCCTGACGAGGCATGGAACTCCTGCATACAGGGTTAGAGGTAGCTGGGTAATACATTTTTTTTTCATTATTGTAGATCAATTGGATTATGTCTGTGCTCCTGAGATCTCATGCGTTTACTCCAGTTTTAAGATATACGTAGGTTAACACAAATAACAATAGAGGTAGTGGGACTCACAAGTGGGAAATCATGTTCCAATGTTAGATGAATAAATAGTTTGTGAAAAATTTGAATCAAGATTATAGGAGTCCTTGGGAGGGGCGTAGTTTAGTTAGACTAGGGGGTGTGAGCTTCAGATTTCTCAATAATCACACGGGTTAAAATACATTATACAAGAAGCAAAGAGGGGGGGGGGGCTTATGAGCAGTAGGAAGGAAGAAGACTTAATATTTTGTTAAATAACCATTTTTAAGACCTTTAAAACAGAGACAAGAGTGTGTGTGTTTTTGCTTGCATGTGTATGTAAAAATCCCAAATGAAATCCGGCAAACACCTCACCATACCCAACTAAAACCACCTGTGCCCAACTATATACAATTATTAGGGGGGGTGTAACACCCCAAACCAGAGGCACAACTAGAGCCACATTACGGGGAGGGGGGCTAAGAAAAAATTTCGGGGGGGGGCTGAATCTTTTAAGCCATAGGCAGAGTGGAGCTGTAGGGGCTCTTAGAAGGGGTGAAACAACAGGGAGGCCTCATTAACATGCAAATGGTCTTTTAAAGACCTGTGAAGTGCTCGGGTGCGGCTGTGTGTGTGCCCCGGAAGCTCTCTCATCCCGGGCTGCCACACACGACGGGGGGTGAGGGGGGGTGCTGAAGCCCTGTGAGTCCAATGGGTGTTGCGCGCCTGCCCCAAACACCCCTTCTGAAATTACGCCCCTGGTCCTTGGAAGTCTGAAAGGTTTGGAATAAGTCAACGAGTGGAGAAAGGGTGTTAATTGGGCGACAGTGGGAATGCATGCAGAAGGCGTATGGCAACTAGCATTCGTTTTGTAGGGAGTGGGTATTTTGAATATTGGTATATTGACGTACATGCATATAGCAATATATATACACACACACCTACACATACAGTATTCACAAACTCTTATTTATATACATAATGCGTAAATATACATACATGGAATGTGCAGACACGTTTGTTTTTAAACGTCGTCACTGAATGTTTATCGTACCAGAGTGTATCCTGCAAAAACTCAAGTCTGTATGACATAACCCCAATCCTGTGAGACACTATCTTCGTTATCCAGGAGCAGCAAATAATAAACCATTGTGATGTCCTATCATACTAGTGAGAATCAATGGTAGGCATAAAAATTACTTTTCTGCATTCGCTATGAAAAGGAAGAAGGACGAAAAACACAAAAAAAAGAAATCAACAACTGTTAAAACTGCATGCATGCGACAGTATCAATCTTACATCTGCCAAGCTTCTTGGGTAACCATGATCCAAGTTCATCAGTTTTAAGCTTCATTTCACGTATATCATTTACGGCCCCTTTCTTGAGAACCTCCTACAGCTTGTGCGACATTCGCACATTTGCAGGTGACACTTCTCCCTTTACATGCATCGCTGGAACCTAAGTACTATGTAGTCAACAGGTTTCTTGTAACTTCATGGGGGGCTGTCGCCCTATTTAGCTTTTAGTTTCTGCAACTAGAACTCCCATTTAATATATAGGTCGAGTCCATTTCCTCCACCCAGGGCGCCAGGTTGTACATCTATTTCTGCTCTGGCCCACTTTATGTTATCTCTATGCATGACCGCCAATGAAGGTCCACTAGCGGATGACCAGGTTTTCAGGACATGGCTTTATGGCGCTCTGTAAGCAGCATAGCCAGGTTGACAAACTCGGGTTCTGAAGTGTTTAATTTGAGGTGGCTCCATGTTATCCACTGGTCAATGGCCGAGAGGCAAGTGAACATTTTTGAATTTCCAACGTCCTGGGAATTTTACAGTTTGAGAATTATGTTTCATCTGCATAAATATAACCAGTGAAGCCAAAACTGTTGATTAGTTCTGGTAAGGCTTTCAAGTAGATGTTAAAATGAAAGATGGATGAGAAAGGAGGCGCATGGGTCACATTGGTTCTAAAATATAGGCAGGATGAGATTCCAGTGAGAGTAGTAACCTCCATACCAACTTCTGAGAGTCTTCTTTTCCCCCCAGAGTTTTATTTAGCGCGAACTTGACCCAAAGGTATCGGGTATCTGAGCGCTTTACATGAGCACCAGTTGCATTACATAAGGGCACTTTCATTAGGTCTCGGCTAGCGTAGGCTGCACAGACATGCGCAGTCTCGCTGGCGAGATTTCATGTTTTTGGGTAGCTTTCACTAGCGGGGTTTAAGCCCCGCCCCTCTTTTCCATTGGCTGGCGTCACCGTTTATGCTAAAAGGTGGCCAGCCATTGGAAAAGGGCTTCCAGTGACGTACACTTTTCTCTTTTAGAGCCATACCAGTTGGACTGGCTCGTCTGACTTCCTGCTGGCGTAAAAGGTTTCTTATCTTCTTTATGGGGCCAAACACATGGCCCCATAAAGACAAGAAACCTTTTAGCAGGCGAGGCCGTCCAAGTGGGACGGCAGAAAAAGGCGACGAAAACGTCATGGCAAGCGCTTGTTATTTTTCTTACTGTCACGGGCTATGTCACTGTAATCCGTGATTTATCTGCAGGGAGTCCTTATATGCCACACACAAGCACCTTCATGGCATTATGTGCCACAGCAGTCGTTCCTAAACATCTCTAGCTTCCTTGCGTGGAGACAGTACAAGCAATTTCCGGGTGTGTAAGATCCGCAGAGCCGTGTTTTTTGTCTCACAGGTTTATATAGCTCGAATTCAACCTGGAGGTATCAGGGCGCTTTACAGGTGCACCAGCTGTTCCAAACGGGCACATCCATGTTTTGTTAGGCGCGGGGAGATGAAGTGATTTGCCCAGAATCACAAGAGGTTGAGCCGCAGAGACTTGAACCTGGTTACCCAGCTTCGATGTTGTACGCTCTAACCGTTAGGCCACATCTTAATGAGTCCAGCCTGCAGGGACAGGGGCCCATGTACTTACACTCCAGAGTGTGTAACTCCTGGGCGTGTCACTCTTAAGTTTGTCAGTCAGTCTCTCCTGAGGTTATCACTCCTGTATGTATCACTACTGGCTGTGTCATTACTGAGGGTCTCACTCCTGAGTGTGTGACTGGGGCGTGGGGGAGAGCAAACAACCCCGTACTGGTCATCGTGTTCTATTTGTATGCCGATGCTTGTTTAAACCCGAGATGCACTTGGTGGGCACTATACCTCGACCTTGTCATGTGAGAGCTTGTGTCTCACTCTTCGCCAACCAGCAGGAAGTGCGTGAATCTTCTGGGAGTGAGAGGCCCTTATGGAGGGGAGACAGTGCATCCCCCACGAGCACGAGAGTACCTCTGAGGCACGTGACAGTGAGTGAGCGTGTGAGGGCGTGTGAGATCCGCAGAGCCGTGTTTTTTGTCTTGCAATTTTATATAGCTCGAATTCAACCCAGAGGTATCATGGCACTATACATGCGCACAAGCTGTTGCAGACGGGCACATCCATGTTTTGTTAGGTGTGGGGAGATGAAGTGATTTGCCCAGAATCACAAGAGGTTGAGCCGCAGAGACTCGAACCTGGTAACCCAGCTTTGAGGTCATTCGCTCTAACAGTTAGGCCACATCTTAATGAGTCCAGCCTGGAGGGACAGGGGCCCATGTACTTTCACTCCAGTGTGTGTCATTCCTGGGTATGTCACTCTTAAGTCTGTCAGTCCTGTGTGTCTCTCCTGAGGTTATCACTCCTGGATGTATCACTACTGGGTGTGTCATTACTGAGGGTGTCACTCCTGAGTGTGTCACTGAGGCGAGGGGGAGAGCAAACAACCCCATACTGGTCACCATGTTCTATCTGTATGCCGATGCTTGTTTAAACTCGAGGCACACTTCACAAGTACTGTACTGTACAATCTACGCACAATCCGTCATGCTCAGTCTTCTGAATAAAAGGCAGCTACCGTTGAATAAATAAACACTGATCGTGTCTCCCAGCTGTTTCACATGCAGACCCCACAGAGGGCAGTGCTTCGACGCGCACCCTACGAGCTTTGTAACACTCACTTGCAGCCTCCGACTCTGTACACCTCCAGAGCCACACACCTATTCCTATGTGTCCCTCTCCTCTGTCCCCGGCCACACTCTTTCTCAGCGTACTGAAGCTCCCCTGGATGTCTAGATCCTCTTTACTTCTCTTGGCGCTATGTCGTATGCTACAAGAGCAGGCGCAGTGCTGTGAGGTGAACAAGGGAGGGCGCCTCATTTCCTCACAGCTGTGATCGGCAGCAATCTGAGTATGTCAGGCATGTGAGGAGGGGCACCAACCACCAAAAAATACAATAATTCTGTTTTAAATGCAAGCCTGCAACTGTTCCACAACTACAATGTGTCAACAACATCGGTAGTCATAGGCGCACTGTTGACACATTCTGTAGTGTGCACACCACGCACACACTTGACACGTACTGTAGTGTACACACCACACACACACTTGACACGCACTGTAATGTACAAACTATGCACAGTCCGTCACGATCAGTCTTTTGAATGAAAGGCAGCTACTGTTGAATAAATAAACATTGATCGTGTCTCCGAAGTCCACGCTCGGCATTACTCACAGTGAGGACTCCAGAATCTTCCTTTCAGAAACTGTTGCTAAGCTCGAAACTGCATTAAAGGTTTGCAAGATTTGGCTCCCTCTAACCCACGGCTCTTACCTTCATTAGGTACGCCTTCTGTGTTGTATACCGTTCCCATTGTACCCTGCACGCTTTGTAGCACACAGTGTAGACAAGGGTATTCATAGACAAGTGTAGACACTTTCTAAACAAAAGGAGTCATATGTGGTTCGGCGAAGTGGCAAACCCTCTGCAAGGGTTAACTGGTCAGCTTTCAGCTGATGATTGCTGCATTCAGGTGTTAAACTGGTACTAATGAGGTGCGGCTTTGCTCATACACTATTAGTAGTTGTTAAACTTTTAAAAAACTGAAATATTACTGCTACATATTGTGCCACATTATGTTACATATTCGACTTTCCTTGCTGCATAATTATGTCATCCCTATTCTTCACTGCCACTTAATTCTAGTGGCCGTGCTATAGTGCTTTATGGTGTTTAATTAGCTGATGTAAGAAATACCTCATGGGCAGATATTTCTATTGTTCTGGTGTCAATCTGGCACTGACCAGATGTGGCAACAACACCTTGTCACAGCCTGGAGTGCTGGTCCATTGGCAGAACCCCCAATCTGAAGCGAGAATAAACAGTACACATGGGTGGCGGGTCATTGTATCCAAATAAGTTTTTCTGCCCCTATAGATTTTGTTTCCAACTATCGCTATCATGTACTGCTAGTAACTGCGGCCTCCGTGGTGGTTCTTTCTGGCTTATCTGTACGTCATAGAAATTTTCACCATTCAGAAATAAATAAATCTAAAAGGGAAAGTTGAAAGAAATGAAGGGCGACAGCAGCTCAAGTATTTAGGATTAACAAGTCAGGATTCACGGTGTTACAGTTCGCATGAAGCGCACAACAGGAAGCAGCTACGGATAGGTCACTTGGTCACTTGGTGTCATGTGACACAGAGTTCCACCATCTGACACAAATGTCACCTGATAAGTAATGTAAACCCTTCTCCCCACCATAATAACAAAAAGATGCAACCAGGTCTGGACTGGCCCAAAAGCAGCAGCAAATGCTGCTCAGTGTGCACATTCACCCTGCCAATAACAAGGATTACAGCCTTCACTATTGAAAAACATAGCCAATAGGTCTTGCCTTTGGGCCCTTATAAATATTTAGTTATGCAGCACAATATCCTTGGTTCTACAACATCAACCGTTGCATGGCTAAACACTTATAAGGTCCTGAAGGCGAGACCTATTGGCTATACCAATGCTTGTTTTTTGTTAGGCACGGGGAAATTAAGTGATTTGCCCAGAATCACAGAATGTTGAGTGTCGTTGCCGAGACTCGAACCCGTTTCCCCAGATTTAAGGTCGACTGCCGTAGCCGTTATGCCACATCCTCTTTTTAGCATTAATGTGTCATGATCAACAGTGTTGAATACAGCCTAAAGGTCCAACGTTTGTTTGCCACACATGGGATTTACGGTAGATTAGTGAAGTTGACTTAATAAACATTCATGTATTTATTTGGAAGGAATGACATCCATTAAAGGCTTAAAATAGATTGAGACACATATAAGTTATAATTACAAATGAGTAGTATGAACGCATTAAAAAGGAGTTCGTCTATCCACCATTGTTTAGGATGGATAAACAGGAATATGTTGATTGGACTGCATTCTTGAGATAATATATGCTCTCTGTGTTGTTACTGAAATAGATTTTATTATCTAAAATGCATAATTTGCTGTTTTCTTTTCCACAGAAAATGTAAATGCCCAAAACACTTTAGTTAGGAAAGTGTAGAAACTAGTCTACTGGTTTTCATTAGGAGTCACGAAAATACCAACGTCTAGAAGACGATCATAGTAACATTTTTCCCATCCCCTGCAGGTGGCCCCACTGATAGGATCACAGAGAGGCAATGGAGGCAAGAGAGATGACTAAGACCCAGCCAGTGGGCCTAAATGTAATGTCCTTCATGGGCAATGGAGCCAAGGGCTGCAGCTGGCAGCAACAGGCTGAGGGGCCGATGACAATGGAGCCAAGAGTTGTAACACCTATGGGTCCCTCTCAGGGTCTTGCACATTAGCAGTAACAGCTAGGTCAACAGGCCATCGGGCCAGCTCGGGAGACAAGAGCTGTAAGTGGCAGCCATTCCACTGGGCCCCTAGGTGCTCCCTGTATGCAGAACACCAACTGACAGAGAGCATTAGGAGCCAGATCAGCACCACTAGCAAGACCACTCCCACTGGAGAAAGATGGTTGGCGTCAGAGAAGAGAGCTTAAGACTGGGGCGGCTCCTCCACGTGGGCGTCGCCCCACTGCTTTCTCGCAGTGCGAGAAGCTGAAACGTAAAATGGTATAAACACCATTTTACGTTTCAGCTTCTCGCACTGCGAGAAAGCAGAAGAAGGGTATGTCTGGTTGGGAGCAGGTGGGTGGGCGAGATGGGGAGGAGTGGCTAGCCCAATGTTAATGGTGCTGACTGGTCGGCCCCAGGGCCGACCAAACCAGTCAGAGCACTCTCCGTTTTCTTCATGTAAGCTGCTGTGCAGCCTGCATGAAGAAAACGGCCTCCCCGTAGACGTTTGTAAGGACGGCGTCCTAGCCAATCACAACGCTGCCATTGCAGTATTGTGATTGGCTTAGGGGACGAGAGGGAGGCTACCTGCTTCTGCTTCCTGTGAGCAGAGAGTAGTAGACGTGACACAGGAGTCCGGGACTGGAGGCGAAGGTACTTTTTAAAATTTATTTCATTTAATTGAATTATCCCCCCTCCCCGCGCGATAGCCCCGCCCCCCCAACCACCCGCGATTCATGCCGTCCGCGACTAAATAAGATGGATGTCAGAGTGGCGCCAGAGTTAGGAGCTAAGACAGAGAACTAGGTTTCGAGGTCTTAGGAAATGCACTGTTTGGAAACTGGCAAGAGGTGGTTGACCGGCTGTGATTTCCCCCTGTGCTCGCATGGTGAGGGAAGAAGCATTTAGCAAGAACAACACCATGAAAATCTGCTCCAATGTATGGATAACGCTGATGAGTGAGGACAAGGCGGAATTTGGCCAAAGTAAAGAGTGAAAGCAAAGACGCACCCTGCAGTTAAATGTGTATATCCCATAGGGCCCTCCAGCCTTTTAAGAGACCTGAGACGACAGCTGATGCTATGCTAATTCACAATAAGGAATACCAACATTTTAACTCTAAGAGCTCCAACCAACCGCTCCAAACATTACAATAATTGAAAGCGAGATTCACCTTTAGTTCAGGGCAAACATTTAATTCATGAAATTTCCTAATATTTTGCATTGTGCAATTCTGCATAAGTTTGGGACCCATGTGACTGATTTCAACAGAAAGTGTTTCGCTCAACACATTTTCTGCTTGAACCAGTATCATTCCAGTATCTCCTGTAACTTTGTTTTAAATACTTATTTGATTACCTTCAAACAACAGTTATTAGAATCATCCCAAAATGTAATGGAAAGAGTATGTAATTTCACACATCTTTAGTGAAGTCATGGTGATCAACATACTTGGAGCTGGTCAGCGATATATAATGTCTATATGTAATGGTACTTGCATAGAGCAAGCCTAGCTGGGCAGTGAAGGAGAACTGAACAATCAACAAAGCAGAAGGCACCATTCAAGGTCATTAACATTGAAGAAAGTGACAAATGGGCTCAGATTGAGTAAGGTGGCAATGCTCTGACTCAGTTTCTTTCTGAACTGCAAGAGAGTTAGATCAGTTCTGATGTCTGAGAGGTTGTTGGATTTTTAGTTGGAGAGGGCCTGCCTTCTGGTCTTTTTCTACTTATGTTCATTATCTCAAGCCTGGATTTGTCTTGGCTCCTGATGTGGGGCTGCCCGCCGAGGGTAGTTAGTTTCTTGTTGAGAAATAAGAGGATGGTTATATTGAATGGTCTTGTAAGTGATGCTGATTGTGTTTAAGTTAATGCAAGCCTGAAGGGGGAGACAATGGTGTTCCCTCAAGGATGGGGTGGGTAGTCCAACTTCTTCAAACCCTTGATAAGGTGTGCTTCTACATGTAATATGCCTTCAGTGGTGTGAAAAATAATGACAACTGACTACTGGCCAAAAATAAACAAGAAAACATCTATGTGTGTGTCAGAATGCTTTTCATTTCTAAAGTTGTGTCCTACCCAAGACTCACGATCACTCGCCCCATAGCGGTACAGCTTGATTACACTACCACAGTCTGCGCTAATGCCCCTGAGTTGATGATAATGCACTGGAGCAGACTTCTCCAGAGAGTAGCGCTTGAGCTACTAGTAGCTTTCTAGCTACCTGTAAGTAGCTCTCCATTGTGTGAGCTTTTGCTTAATGGAGTTAGTATATTTATATCAAACTTCACAAGTGTTTATTTGAGATGAAAATGCTTATTTTCAGAACTTAATAGCTGATGTTTGCAGAAAATTTTTCGAAATTCCAAAATATATATTAAAGCTAATATTTGAGTGATAAATTATGTGGTATTGGCAAAACCTATTGCTATTTTATAAGTTCCTTCTTGCCATGAGTATTCCACAATGATTTTTATGTATTAACTATATTTAAACCTTCCAAAGTGGCATACTTACCTACTTACTTATGCCTACTGCCCCTCCGGGAGTATAGGCCGTCAGCCAGGACACTCCAGCCGTCCCTGTCTTGGGCTTTTCATTTAATCTGACTCCAGGAGTAGCCCATGTCCATGCAGTCAGCCTTGAGGCCTCGAGGCCCCGGCGCCAGGTATCTCTATGTCTTGCTCTTTTCCTTTACCCTTGATGGTCCAGCCCCAGCATCTTTTCATGATTTCTTCATGGGCAGGGAGTTGGTGAAGTCTGCTGCCATAGGTCGTTGTTGCTGATTGTGTTTCAACAGTATATTTTGAGAATTTTCCTCAGACAGTTGTTGATGAAGGTCTGGACTTTGTTGGTGGTGGTCACTGTTGTCCTCCAAGTTTCTGCTCCATACAGAAGGACCAATTTTACGTTGGTGTTAAAAAGCCTGATCTTAGGTCCTTGGATCTTCAGATTTTCTTTAGCAGATTGAAAGCAGTCCTTGTTTTGCCAATTCTTGTCATACCATTGGTGTTTCTGCCGCCCTGCTTGTATATAAAACTGCCAACGTTAGTGCAGGTCTCAACCTCCTCCAGCACATCGCCTGCAAACGTGACTGCAACTGTGCTGGCCATGTTAGCCTTCAGGATCTTGAATGAGACCAAGTTGTGCTAATGTGTCTGCCACATTGTTGGTTTTTCATCTTCTGATGGGTATGGGAGATTAGGGCTTTGCCGTCTGCAAAGTCCAGGTTGTCGAGTTGCATCAAAGGTGCCGACTGGATTCTATTTCTTCTCTCTACCTTGGAAAAACCCCACAATGGCAGGTCCCAACTACGGCTGTGAAAGGAGTGTTATGCGTAGGACTAGAAAACCCACCATGTAAAATAATCCTAGCTACAGAAACGTCAACCAAAGGACATTACAGCATTGGGGAGAGAGGAATCCTCTTTATGGAGATTTATTATGCCTTCTGGTGAAAGACAGAGATCCCGAGACGCCACAAATCCGATCCAACTGCTTTCGACCAAGACCATCACTATCGGGATATGGAACGGGAGGACCATGCACAAGACAGGCAAGACAGCTCATGTGGCAGTAGAGATGAAAAACTACAGCCTTGCCCAGCTTGGCATCAGGGACACCAGATGGACACAGTCTGGACCGAAAGGACTGGCTCGAGGAGGAATGCTGATGTATTCTGAACATGAGGAAGAGAACGTCCCACACACGAATGGAGTAGATGTGGTGTAAGACCATCACCTTGTCATGGCGAGGCTGAAGCTAAAGTGGAAGAAAGCCTAGATGGAACCGGCAAACCGACACCAGCGATATCACACCACCCTCTGCAAAGATGCACAGAAATGGAGTGAATACTCAGTCACCCTCAGCAACAAGTTTCAAGTGATGCAAAACTAGAAAACAGCAGAGAACCAGCAGAAAGTCAGTGGGAGAAGATCAAAGAAAAAGTGACGTCAACCTGCCAGGGGGTACTGTGTCCCAAGAAACACCAGCATAATGATTGGATCTCCACTGAGACTATCTGCAAAAACCAAGAGAGAAAGGAAAAGAAAGTTGCAGGCAACATCATCCGAAGAAGAGCAGAAAAAAACGAAAGCTCAGGGCGAGGACACCAAAACCAACCAGTAAGGAAACAGAAGCTTAATAGCAGACAAGCGAAGATTAATCGATAGCCTTGCCACAGAAGCCTAGGAAGCAGCAAATCATGGAAACTTATTTTTAAAGTGACACTGCCTTTCTAGGTCTCGACTAGATAGCACATGAGCGGTTTCTTCAAGACTAGCTTCTTATAATGAGTGTGCTACAACTCACCCATCGGTTCTCCATTTGTTCGCTTCAACATCGCTCTCGTATCCTTCATGCCTCTTCGTGTGTTTGGACCTCCCCTAGAGCATGGACCAAGTATTTGTGTCCATTCACTGCTCCCGTTTTTGGAGCTATTTTTTTTATTTGTCTTTAAGCACTCCATATGAATGCTCGTGTTTTTTTTTATTATAATTTTTTTTAAACATCTTTTTATTAAACAGGCTCATAATATCTCATACAATGCATTGCAAGCACACATAATTTACCATTTCAATACATTGGTTTCTATAAAGTTTCATTGTAGCCAGTACCACATTTAAAGCACTCCCCAGTTTTATCGGGTTATCGCATCCTTAACATTGGTCAAATCACACAGCTTAAGACTCGGGCTTGCCTCTATTCACAAATGTGGCCTATTCCTCCTGATTCGCCCACTGGCAATATACATCCGATGTTTCTATATTTCTCCCAGGGGGACGATATTTTATCACATTTTTTCTTACCACCCCTGCTATCATATATAACTTTTTCCGTCTGGTAGCACTATTCAAGATCAGCGTCCCATTTGATCACAGTTGGGGAGATGCATGACCCCCATTTATGCACTATGTTATGCTTGGCCACTCCGGCAGCGAGGGCGAGCCAGATTCTCGTGTGCCGAGGTCAGTCTTCCTCTCCCTTGATCAACAGTAGGAGACCCTCGACCTCCAAAGGTATCTCTACTCCTGTTACCCTGGACATTGTTGCCACCACTCCCTGCCAATAGCGCGCGACCACTGGGCATTCCCAAAGTATATGAAAGAATGATCCTAAGCTTGGCATCCTCGAATGGTCGTGTTTTCGCAAGGTCCCTCTCCTCTTGAGCCCTATTGCTTCTTTCCCCCTCCCAGTTGCCCTGAGCTCTTTCCAATAGGTATACTAGCCAGGGGTTATATAGAAAGGCAAAAAAGGCTCAGTCGCAGGTGCGGGGTTGGTTACAGCACATATTGTTATTACAATATGATTCCTTTCTAAACAGATAAAGTGGGTTCCACTAGAGGACGTATACATTTAGAAATGTCAGATGAGGGTAACTATAATCTGAAATTGTTTTCAAAGCAAATAATCTTGGAAGCAGTTCTTCAAATGTTACCTATACAAACAGAGGGGTCATTTGATGCAATAAGAGGAAAAGCGTGAAGGCTAAACATTCTTGCAATGCGAGAAATTAAAATGTTACAATATGTTGCAAACAAGTATTTTCTGTTATACCCGTTGGTTATCTAGTAGCATCTGACAAATTCCCTGCATCTCGGTAATCAGCAAGGTGAATAAAAACAACGAGAGGGACAAGCTTTCGGCAACAGTAACAATCATCTACCTCTACAGCATTCCGTGTCCAACAAGATGACAGCGTTGTATTACGTCACGTGATGGAACTGGTAAAAACAAAACCATTACAAGGGATCGGATTCAGTGCATAATCAGAATAGTGTGCATCACCTATGCAGAGTTTATTTGCTGCATCGGAATGTCATCAATGCTTTGTCTAAGCCATGTGGAGTCAGTTTACACAACCATGTGATCTACTGATGATAACCAAATCAAATATAAAATCATTTTTGGAGGAGTGTAAACAAAAAATAAAATCACCACTGAAGGCATGCACATAAACTCGTTGTGAGATAAAGATGCTGTTGAAGAAAAGGATAATCCATCCTGGGTAGGGGGCTGTGCAAGATAATAACCAAAACGGTGGTGTAAGCTGTGGGTCTACTCTTATTGTTAAGAACATTAACTTATTTTAAGGGGCTGCATTTTTTGCAATAGTCAGGAAGGTGAACGGCCATTTCAAAGGTGTTTTAAAAGGTGTGATGAATTAACCGTGATCTGTTGTATGTTTTAGTCCTTTGTGTAGTCAAAAATCGGAAACCAGGCTGCAAACATTCCGCTGATGAAACAAGAAATTGGCTTTTTTTTCTTTCTGTCAGGCAAAACATTTTTTTTAAACCTGGACTCCGTGATAGTCCTTTGAAGATAAGCCGCATCTATACCTGGTCTCTGCTGGACAGCGCATGCACTGTCCCTTCGAAACATATTGTTTACAACCATTCCAAGAAAGTCACCCAGTGTTCACCATTCAGCCTTTGTTTACTCAGGCAGGGACGTAAGCTTCTAACCCTCTTGGCTCTTTCCCCCTCCCACCTGTCCCCCATCCCTGTGGCTACTTTCTTCTCTAGAGCCCGATAGCATTAATGCAAAGAAGATGTGGTGTCATGGCCAGACCTACCGACTTTGGAGCTGGGGAACCAGGTGCGAGTCTCGGCATCAGATCAACACCGATGAATCTGGGTATATCACCTAATATCACCTTGCCTACCAAAAATGAATGTGTCCTTGGGTAATGTAACTGGTGCTCAGGAACAGCGCTCCAATACCTTCGCGTCAAGTTTGCGCTTTATAAAACCGAAAAGAAAAAAAATTACATTACACTGGCATGCATTCAGTTTTAGGTCTTGGCTAGACAGTGCATGTGCTCTTTCTTCGCCCCTCATGTTGAGTTCATTGTCCCGCCCCACTTGACATAGAAAAAAGCGCTATGACGCGGCCGGTGATGGCCGCGTCACAGCGCTTTTTTCAGTGACTTTCAGCCATGCTGAACAGCAACTATGCTGCTAGACAACATGGCTAGAGACATTCACATTGACAAGCTAATAGCTCTGGCATTGCTGATACTGGTTGGCTTTGCGAATGCTTGTTTATATTACTGTTAGCAACCCTGCCTGAGGCACTAGGAGATCACTGCTGTTAATCTGGCCACTAACATATTCATGTCTGGTGTGATCACTGTTACAACACTAATATTAGTAACTCAGGGTTATTTTCATTGAACATAAGTCGCTCTTATTACAGAAAACGTTGGAGACCCCTGCACTGGAGTGATGACTATTTGGTTGAGAGATTTTTAGCAATTATTGGATGGTACTGCAAACTGAACAGACACCGAGCAATCATTTGTATAACATTCAGGGCTTTCAGTGGGCCAGGTCCTGCCGGTACTCAGCACTGACAGCTCCAAAAAGTAGGTGCTGAGGTTTTTTTTTTAACCCTGCAGCAGTGCCACTCTTCACTGCTTTTGATGTAACTTCAAAGAGACTTGTTATAGTTCTTTCCCAGTCTCATCATCTCTGGACTTTGTTTTGGTTGTCTTTGCAGTTTTATATAGCGTGAACTTGACCCTGATGGTTTAGCAGCACTTTACCTGAACTCCAGTTACATTATACAAGGACACATTCCTTTTTTGAATCACAGGATGTTAAGCCGACGCTGAGGACCGAGCTCTAAAGACGAAAGTTCTAGCCCTTGTGACACAATCTCTCCCACAAGAAAGGAGGCATTTTCAATATTCAATCAATCAATGACATAATTTGTAAAGCGCGCTACATACCCGGTAGGGTTTCAAGGCACTGGGGGGGAGGGGCGGGTGGGGCTGCTGTTACTGGTCGAAGAGCCAGGTCTTGAGTTGTCTCCTGAAGGTCAGCAGGTCTTCGGTTTGTCGCAGGTCGAGGGGGAGGGTGTTCCAGGTCTTGGCTGCGCGATGGGAGAAGGACCTGCCTCCGGAAGTGGTTCTCCGGATGCGTGGGACCGTGGCCAGGGCGTGGTCAGCGGAGCGGAGATTCCTGTTGGGTACGTAGGAGAGTCGACTGTTGAGATAGGCTGGGCCGGTTTGTGGAGTGCTTTGTGTGTGTGGATCAGGAGGTTGAAGGAGATTCTTTTGTCGACGGGGAGCCAGCGCAGGATCCTCAGGTGGGGGGTGATGTGGTCACGGCGCGGGACGTCGAGGATCAGGCGTGCGGAGGCATTCTGGATTCTCTGTAGTCTGCTGATGAGTTTGGACGGGGCTCCGGCGTAGAGGGCGTTTCCGTAGTCGAGTCTGCTGCTCACTAGGGCCTGGGTGACTGTTTTCCTTGTGTTGGTGGGAATCCATCTGTAGATCTTGAGGAGCATGCGGAGGGTGTTGAAACAGGTGGAGGAGACTGCGTTGACTTGTTTGGTCATGGAGAGTTTTGAGTGGAGGATGATTCCCAGGTTGCGTGTGTGGTCGGTGGGGGCCGGGGGGGACCCCAGTGACGTGGGCCACCAGGAGTCATCCCATGCGGAGGGGTTGGATCCGAGGATGAGGATTTCCGTCTTGTCTGTGTTCAGTTTGAGGTGGCTGTCCTCCATCCAGTCGGCAACGGCCTTCATTCCCTGGTGGAGGTTGGATTTGGCGGTGAAGGGGTCCTTTGTGAGGGAGAGGATCAGCTGAGTGTCATCGGCATAGGAGATTATGTTGAGGTCGTGCTGTCGAGCAATGCGTGCTAGTGGCGCCATGTAGACGTTGAACAGCGTCAGGCTGAGGGAGGATCCTTGAGGAACGCCACAGATGACCTCGGAGGCCTCGGATCGGAACGGGGGGAGGCGGACTCTCTGCGTTCTGCCGCAGAGGAAGGAGGTGGTCCAGTCCAGGGCCTTGTTACGGATCCCTGCGTCGTGGAGGCGTGTGCGTAGTGTGTGGTGGCCACCGTCTCGCCGTTGTCCAGCAGGATCCTGATGTCGTCTGTGGCGGCGATGAGGGCGGTCTCGGTGCTGTGGTTGCTGCGGAATCCTGATTGGGACGGGTCTAGGATGTTGTTGTCTTCGAGGTGCTGGGTGAGCTGGGTGTTTACTATCTTCTCGATGACCTTAGCTGGGAATGGAAGCAAGGAGATGGGCCGGAAGTTCTTGAGGTCGCTCGGGTCTGCCTTGAGTTTCTTCAGTAGGGCGTTGATCTCTGCGTGCTTCCAGACCTCAGTGAAGGTGCTATATTATATACAACGAAGCCAAAGTTGTTGCCTATTTATCTTATGCAACTAAAAACCTGGCTTGTTGTGGTTGTAATGTTTCATGTTGTATCATATATCTGGGTGCACTGATAGAAGCAGCAAAATACCAGTCGGGCTGCACACCATGTTAAGAACTGATTTTTAGCTTGGGTGTTTTAAGCCACGCCCTTAATTACATCGGCCATGCCCCTTTGAGAGACCCCTCCAGTTGTTTCATCACACTTAAAGCCGATAGCATGCACTGCAGACCTATTGAACTCCAGATGGAATTAACTAGCTCAGAGGGTCATTGTACCTACTTAATCTATCTGTCTGGTGTCGGTGGACCCAGGCCGTGCATCCTTCCAGGGTCAGAAAAAAAGAACACATTCGAGTTGGAAAATGACAACACTTACTACAATGGTCAGTAACGCCATTTAATAATCTGCAGCTATGCGTAAAAATGTATGAGTGGACAGAAAAGTTGAGTATTTTAGACCCATACACCACACTTCAAGTATGCCAAAGATCACCCTTACAACATACAGCCCTTGCCTGGCTGGAATAAACCTGTGAAATAATTACGCGGAGAGGAGATCCCTGATGGATTTGATTTTCTTATCCAACTCAGGATGGAGTTTGCGCCGAAGCCCTGCCTGCATGTGTGGGGGCTCCCCCAAATCTACTTTTTACAGTAAACTCCCGCACAGAGCTCCACCCCGGTCAGAACAGATACAAAAGCACAGCAAAGAAAACCAGAGTGGAACAAAGGGCAGCCGACCTGGGCTGGCGTCATTCGCCACACTGTGCACGCACCACCATTAATCCCAGCTCTCATTATGTAACTGCTGAACGGGTGCCAGCCAGGGAGCGCTGAGGAGGGATGCGGTATTTTCTGTTTGGAATAACACAGACAGACAACAGATCTGCTTTGTAGTCGCAGCGAGTATATGTTTGCTGTTATGTAAAAGGCCTTCCCTGCTTCCTAGCTGGGTCATTCACTAGCACAAGAACACAGAAAAGCAAATCGGTGGGCTTTATGCTTCTGCGAATAATGTGCCTAGAAACCAGATGAGAAGCACTCGAATTAAACAAAAAATGCTGAACCAATCTCCAAACATACTTCAACAGCTGATGAAGGACCTTCGAGAGCCATTGTAGTCCCGGGATGATTGCCCGGGTAGAGGTGGGAGATAGGTAAGTGGAGTGGGCTTGAGGGTATTACTGTGGACACCTTCACACCTAGGGTTAGATTACCAGAGCAGTCCTAGCCACCCAAGACACAAAGTTGCTGTCCGTTTTTTTTTGTTTTCTAACTCATTGTTTTCCGGTGTACAAATTCAATTGAGTCAACTGAAGCGAACCGGGACAACAACTTCCAGAATGCAATAGGTTAAGTGCATACCTAGAACCAAAGCATCAATGGATGTGTTATTCAGGCCCACGGAGATTCTGGGAGCATTAATCTTTTAAGGCCACAGTACATAATTCTTTCTAACTTCTTCACATAGTAGCAAATTAACGGGTGTCTAATGTTGACAGGCCTTCTAGGGGTCCCTGGTCACAGCGAGCCTTACTCCGGCCCCTGGAGAAAACCCGGGTAGGACTGGGGCTGCCAACTTTCTCATATAAAAAATCCTGAACATGTGTTTTGAGATTCTGGAGGGGCCTGCAGCTGGTACATAAATAAAAGTCTGTGTAAAATACCATGTATTTTTTCTTTAATGCTGCAATTCGGTCTGTATATGTTTTTTTAAACACCGTTAAGGAATAGTTCAGCCAGCTGTGAGAGTCCTTCGAGGTGTTTTCATTCTGCTTCTGTTGCTTTCAGTTTTTATTTCCAACTGGAAATACTGGATTTATTGATTTTCCCGATAGGGCTCTGTTACTCGTCTATGCTGGCCAGGATAGCGCCTGAGCGCGCGGGGACGCATGCTTCCGGACCCGTCTCAGAGCGCGCGGCCGCGCGCGGATATCTTTAATCTCCGGATAAACAGGAGTAGGCCGGGCTCCTCGCGCTGCACACATAATTGGTTTACTGCAGGAAGAAAGGCCGAACTATATTTGATAATTAGTCCATATGTGCCTTCAGTGATATTCCGGCTGTGCTACCAGGGCTCGGCACTGCATCGCTAACTAGCACGGTGCTCGCTCCCCGCATGTCTTTTCCTTCCCCAGACAATACGAACCACAACATGGCTGTTCCTCCCCCCACGCTTGGCAGCTCTTTTGAGAGCAGCAGCGGAGCCTCTGGGCGAAGGCCCCACTCGGTCCAAGAGCATGGCATGAAGGGGTCCCTCAAGGGGCCCACCAACACGCGCACAGCCGTGCTGTGTACCAGGGCAGCGCAAGAGGGTCGTTTGCATCAAAGATGGCACGTTTTATAAGAAATGCTATGGTTGGGAGGAGGTGCACAGCTCGAAGCACAGGGCCAATTCACATCGGCTCGCTATGCTCCCTAAACCGGCAGCATGTATAGCGCCAATACTGCCTGGCAGCACTGGCATGAACTCAGAGCCCTGATGCATGTGCTAAAGTATGCATGACACGCGAGGCCTAGTTTGATAACTGTAGGGCCATCTGTACCCTAGACTTGGCAAACGGGGAACAGACCTTGCGCATAATGCGTTAAACGTCGGCCAGTGTCAAACCCTTGAAAATTACCACCAGGCTGTTTTACAAGTGAACGGAACTGCCCTCCACCCAGTAATACACACAACAGTTCTTTATGTATATTGCAAAGGGCGTGAAATGGGGCTGCACTTTAAAGGCCAAGCTATGTTTAATATTTGATCCAACTCTCAACTCAATAGATGTTCCACTTGTCCAAGCGAAGCTTTTAGTCATCGTACGAATACCAGGACTAGCCTACTGAAGAAACGCACGATCGCAACAAGCACTTTCGCCAGAGAAAGTAGGCCCGGCAATCACGTGGGCTGCCGGGCTTTCCTGCCACCAGAGACAGGCCGACCTGAAGGGTAGGGAGACAGGCCTCTTCATCTGTAAGGAGATGAAAGCTGGAGCAGAGGGAGGCCAATGATGGACGCGCAGACGTGACTTGCCTTGCCCCAGCCCAACGAGCTTACTTTTTATTTATTTTTATTTTACGCAGTTTTGTGTAGCGCGAACTTGACCCGAAGGTATCCAGGTATCAGGGCGCTTTACATAGCACCAGTTGCGTTACATGAATATTTGCAGGGACCTCCGGATGTCTCTGGCGGTGCGCTCGAGGCAGCGATGGAGATATGGATGCAGACATTCTCAGGGAGATGTAGTGACAGGAAAGTGAGGTTGGGGGGCCCTTATAAAGACACCGGTTCGACCATTCACTGCAGCTGCAGCCCTGCACCAGTGGGAATCAGTAATCATGCGTCCCCCAAGGGAGAGCCTAGAGCCAGCGGGCCTGGAGAGAGAGCCTCGAACACCTGAAGGCCCAGCTCATGTCAAGCGTGCACCACTCTGCAGCCCCACAGAGGCTCTGGGACAGAAGAGGCCGCGATGAGCCTGGCTGGCTGCCCATAAAGATAAATGATATGCAGACTTTATCAGTCACAATCAAATGAATATTGAACGCTGTACCCTGCATGGTAAACTTCCACGCGCACGCTGCAGGTGCCCTTCCGTCCCAGGGAACGAACTGCCAAAACGCTGTTTTCCTAAACCCTCTGGCTCAGCTCGCGCACAAACATGCTGAACTGAGTAAACAGAACAGAGTTACCGGAATAGTTTAAGACATGGGTACCTGTGTGCTCCCAAAGCAAAGAACGTGAGCAAACTTCCACCGCCGTAAGTCGCCTGATCAAACTCTGAGGAGGATGCGTCACCCTCTGCGGGCCTGGCACTGCCCGCTGCCCCTGGGAGAGATCCCTGCTCCCCACGCCCACGTGTTGTTGGCCAGGCTGCAAGCAGAGTTTAGAGTCCAACCGATTCTTCAAATTATAAATATGGTGCTAGTTACCCACAAACAACTAGTGATCCTAAAAAGAACATGGAACCTAAACGGAGGAGTTCCTTCCGCATATGCTCTCTGAGGGACATCTGCATGAGGTTTCTGCGTGCAGACTGGTAGAGCGCTCAACAGAAGGGACACAAGCTCTCCGCCGTGAGGAGTGGGTGCTATGAGGGCAGCAAGAGGCTCGGTCCACTGGTCCAAGCGTAGGTCCAACCCTTTGGGTGAGTCCAATGGTAACATGTCTGCTTGGGCAGTGCTAGTAAGTTTAAGTCGGAGCGGGATTTTTGTGCATGACTGATTCACCGGAACAAAATCTGGCAAGATAAATAGAGCATCTCTTCTTTATGTTCTACTAAACCACTGTCAGAAATACCTCACAGAATCTGCATCCACTCAACACGATGTGTGGCAACGAAGTAACAAAATAGCTAATCACCAAAATATACCTGGAGAGTCTATTTATCTCCATAAAGAAATCAGTGAGAAGAATGAATGGAAACAAAGGAGGTGGCGGGATGGAGGGTTAGTGGTGTTTCTAATATTTGTCCAAGCAATCTGGATTAAAGCCAGATTTTCACGATTTACTTGAGATAAATGTACAACTAATCTGGATGAGAATCTCTTCCATAGTCAGTCAGGGATTCAGCCATCGAGGCCAAACACTGCAGACTCCTTCGCAGCGCTAGAGCACAGTTCTGTTGTCAGCTCAGCTGCGTAGCACACAGGAATGATTGGTGGGAACTTAGATATTCACAGTAAAACCTGTGTTGTGTTAATACATTTGGATAAAAAATGTGTGAGTCAGCGAAAATAAAAACATGATACCACCTGAAGACTCTTCTTCACTTTATGAGAACGAATTGGGTCATGGAAGAGCTGGAGCGACCCGCTTCGCCCTGCCCACTTTTGTGTTCACTTCACTTGAGGGATGTCTTCCAATCACCTCAGAGCACCATCTCATGCACGGCTTCATTAGCATCCCGTTAGAAGACCTGGATCTCTGTATGCTAATCCCCCCATGGGAGAGGAAAACAGCACTGCACTGCGATATGATCTTGAACTGGCCCACTATTGCTGCCTTTGGAAAGCGAAAGCTAAAAAGGCCCCTGTATATTTTGTAGAGAACATCAAGTGATGTTGGGGATATGCGCAGATTTCGGCATCCACCTTTCCAGAAGCTGCAGTGACCTGGCACAGAGCCCAGGAGAGTGGCACCTGTGCTAGTGTCCAAGACAGTACCAAGGGTACACGTTCATATATGAACACGCCAGGTAACACCAGGACCTTATTCGCTAAGGAATGGAGGAGGAAACCAAGGGTCTATTGGCACTGCCGGTTACAGCTACAGCCTGCTCTCCCCCCCGATGGCAATAGAGACCCAAGCAAGCTGCACGGCTGGGGAGAAGTTGCTGCCTCTTTCTTACACTGACAGTATTTTGAAAAGGATAATCTTGACGACCATATCCACTAGACGGTCCCATTTCAAGAGGTCTTCTCGGAGTCTGATTGAAAGGCTGAATATTTCTCAGTTGGCCTGAATGAAACTGGGTCCGGACAAAAAATAAGTCCCCACATCACTGCTCTTGCCCTCATTAAAGGTTTATCCTACTGCTGCCCCTTCCCAGCTGCCTCGGCCACCGCAGAGCATAGGAAAGGACTGCTTCGGCTGGACACCGTTCGCTGTTAGCGGTTCCAGCCTTCCTGCCTTTCTTTCACCAATGTGCTATTAAGTAATGCTTACAGGCAGCAGCAACAATGTCCCAACACAGCACTGCATTAAAAAAGGGGACGCTAGAGCATACCTTTATTTACATTAATACTGAGCTTCTGACTACACATGCCTTCCTGTCCCACTGCAAAGATCTTGGTCGTGGGAGAGCTCTGCTAACTAGTTGCAGCATCGTAAAAATGCAGTAGCAGGGCCTCAAAATCGGAGAAAGCGTCTTAAACACAGGCAGATTTCTGTAAGGAAACCAACAGCACTATCACATGCACTCACCATGGCACTGTTTCAGTAAAGCGGTTGGGAGAAACCCTGGGCAGCGCTACAAACAGAATGCCATGCCGCAATAGTGAAATTCCTTGAATTTCGTTGTCTTCTGGAACAGAAACTGAGGTGTCTCTCCACCTGGCTATAACATGGGGGGCTCACAGCGAGAACTCGCATCCTGGGCGGCTCTGTCACGTTTAGTCATAGTTTTATTATGGTGCACGGTAGTGGTACATACGCTTTATTGTGTAAAGTGCGAGTGTTCTGAGTACATCATAAAAGTATGCATTCATTCTTTCATCTTTATTTCGGTCTCTTGGACCATAAAAGAATTACAGAATAAAAAAAATTCTACAAGTAATAAAACAATCAGTTGCAAAACAATTGACCAGACTATAAAACAAATTCATTCAGTTAGTGTTAACTTAATACATTGATTACATCATAAAAGTATGCAGTAAAATCACATCCCCGTTGTTGACACCCGCCTGAAATACTTGAAGCTTTTCCACCACAGAATCCAGCGGGGGCGCATCATTTATACACAAAATCTCCCGCTGAAGCTGCCGCGTGCCCAAGATGATGCTCGGAATGAATACCGACGAATAGATGTAATTAAACAATATCAAGAAAAAAAGTTACCAACTGGGAGCGTATACATCTTTTCCTCTTAAAAGTCAATGCGCTCTACTAACGTGTGTCGGCACTGTCCAATGGCGCAGAGAGAGAGGGAGTGTGTACATGAATGGCACAGGCAAGCCTAGAAGAGCCAGCGCACGCAATGCCTGGGTGCTTCATTACTGAATCGTGTAGAGAGCTCAGTCTCAAGTTAACCCCTCCCCCATATCACTGGACAGGGCGAGTTTAAAGATGCCAGGTACAGCTGCAATACTCTCGATCCTCCGGCAGGTGGCACCCGCACGCCTCGGAGCAGCTCTGAACTGCGAACTGCCTCGCATGGGCTGTGGCGGAAGGTGATGCATTTATATGATATAACATTCGCTATCAAAACAAATAAAAGTACTGCTATTTTGAGGTATACATTATTGTGTGGCCTCTTTGCCCACTTATGGGCTGTAGATACCTCTAACTACTTTTAACACTTTCTAAAATGTAAACAACTAAATAAGGTGGCCCGCCTCCTCAGAGAGAGGCCAGCATATGTTTCAACCAGAGGTCAGGGGATCAAGTCGTAGCAGCACGACTACTAAACTGGAAGAAACGTGCGGGTTTCAGACCTTTCTGGTTCAAATTCCTAGGCTTCCGGTGCGGTGCAAGTACTGGTGATATTTGGTGAAAATATCCCCAGGCCTGGTGCATAATGCCTCACATGAACACACATTTCTTCTGTAGCAAACTGAGCGAACCTCAGCTTACCACTGAGTCCGAGCGCTGGAGTCCTCGGCCGCCATGTTCCTGGTTATGGACAGTTCTGGAGGTTCTAAAGCCTGAGGGCAGACATAACAGGCCTAATGCGCATCAGCTCGCCAGAGCGTGACCACTGGCGTAGTAAAATTGCCAAGGGCCCCAGTGTAGGCAAACAAAATAGGCCACCTGACTGCAGGCTGGATAGAAACCTACTATAACAAACCAGGGTTCATTGCGCCTCATAGGCCCCCGGTACCACTGCACTTGCAGCACCATTGACAGCTGCGCCCCTGACGGTGGTGGCGGTGCCCCTCGTCCGCGTGAACCTCACGTCATTCTAAGGATGGATTATTATTGGTTTACCATCCGGCCAGTAACTGTAAACAGAAGTAACGTCACACAGCGGCACGAGACGTGCCGTCAATAGGAAACGCACCCAGGGCACTGTGAGGGCGAAGGGGCGAGATGGCGGCAGTCCAAGGCGGCATAACAGCGGCCACATGTTGAGTCACCGTTATCAGTGATCTGGAGAGTCATCAAATCAAAACTAATGCAGAGAAAGTCCTGCGAAGGGGAGTTAATTATCATCGGGGAACTTGCTGGGGTGCAGTAGGAGTAGTGATGAGTCACGGTCAGGGGATGCAAAGACAAAGACCGCAAGAACAGGAACCTGCGCTGGGAGAAACCAAGCTTGCATGGGGGCGGGGAGCGGAGAAACCGGGGCAGGCCGCAGAATGGACGAGGGGCACGTGGAAATGTCGACACTTCTCGCAGAGGTTTGATCAGTGGAGCTGGAACAATTTTCAGAGCGGGGGTGCTGCCGTCAATGCTACATCAGTGAAGTTATAGAGTTTCTGAACAACCTAAGCGTCATACAAAGAACAAGGGTAGTAAGTAATGCATCCAGCAACAGCGTGATAAGGGTGTAGTATGTATGTGGTGGTGCATTTTGAAAACTCTGGTGTAAATATATTACTAAAGAAGCTGTTATTTACAGAGCGCACTTTCCATTGAAATGGCCACTACATTTGAACAAACGTACAGCTCTACTGACACAATGATACAGCCCACATGCAATGTATGGAAATCCAGTTTCAGACAATATTTACCATTTGGGCATCACCAAGTAAAATGCCTTGATTTGTTTTGATCCAATCAAAATCTTGGTTTTCATCACACTTCTGGATTACAAAAAATGGGTTTCATGTTTGCTTTCTTCTTTGCTGATATATTATGAAATATTTGTTAACCTCATTTACCATTTACAGATATTTAACTTTTGTTGAGTGTTAAAGAAAACAATAGCTCCTACAGCCTTTCCTTTCACACTCATTGTACCCCTATGAAGAGTGTCATAGATATATATATATATATATATATATATATAGTGTGTGCAGTCCCTTCATTTGCGCGGTGAAATGGAGTTTTGAGCCGGATATATATATATATATATATATATATATATATATATATACACACACACACACACACACACACACAGAAAATCCTCTCACTGAGCAGTCGAGTAGCTAAACACCAATCCCCATGCTAAAAGAATAATCAGAAAAGTGTTACAAGACACAACCTGACATTTGACCTCCGTTTTTGAAACACAGAAAATGTGCCAAGATAAAAGCAAATATTAAAGGGATCTTTATTGCTCTTTCACCTTCGGAGTCCCCTCATGGGTATTTTTGGGGTGCTGTACCGACCCTACTTCCAGCGCCTATGGATAGCCAGGGAGCTGTAGAGGCGAGTGGCGCACCTTTCTCCTGCCTACAGCCTTTATCAGGGCTTCGCCAGAGTGAAGGAGACGGGGAGGCAGAGCTTACTGCCGAGCAGATGGCAGCGAGTCGGGCTGCCCGGCCGTGCTAGGAAGGTGATGGGCTGCACTTCACTGTGAAAATGAAAGATGACATTGCGGGCAGAGGGGGTGAGGGAGTTGGCATCAGGGGAAAGGTGGGAGCGGTGAGGGGTTAGCGTGAAGTAACTTCATTCTGGAACATTTAGCATCAAGCAGCAGACAGCAGCGGGATCGAGGGACGGGTTGGGTGAAGGCCACATTAGCAGGGCAGGTAGAAGGGATGCGGAGCCAGACCCTGGGGAGAATGGTGGCATGGGCGAGGAGGGAGGAGAGGGATGCCCTGGTATGTTTTTTGTTCGGAAACATGTAGCAGCCAGTGATCTGGGAGTCAATGGATAGGAGGCCTTGCATGACAAGTGAAACTACACAAATAATGCAACTTGCACCATCTCAAGATAGAAAATCTAGTTCTGGCACATCAAATAGTTCTCACCTTTAAGGCCTATTGGCTTTGCCAATGGTCCTAGCAACCACGGTCCGTGCAGGTAACAGCGGTGAGGCAGTGTAAGGGGGAATTTCGATGGACGATGCAGAGGGAAAATTAATTATTTAATCAATTTTCCCTCTGCATGGTCCCTCAATATCCCCCCTTACAAGGCCCACAGCCGCACCGCTGTTACCTGCAAGGACCATGGCTGGGTCCTAGCCATGCTGCTCAGCATCCTGAATGCAGTGCAGCATGGCATTCATAAATAAATAAATAAATACGTCTATGATGAGTCATCATTTTGTAGCTGCAAAACAAAAGGAAAACAAAATTAAGCAACACAGAGGGAAAGCAACACGGAGGGCAGGGGGAAGCAAGACAGGTTGCGCAGTTGGAGGGAAGCAACATGCAGGGTGAGGGAGGGTGGGGGAAGAGGATGGAGGGTACAAGTGGGAGTGGAGGAACATGGAGGGCGTGGGTGGGTTGTAAGCAAAGAGAGTGAAATATGGAACTGGGGGAAACCACACAGGTGAAAAAGCAATGCAGGGTCCCCGCGATAAGCACAAGAGAATGAAGGAGAAGCACATGGGCAGGGCAAGAGCAACACAAGTGTGGCAGAGGGGGAAGGAGTACATGAGACAATATTTGTGTGCAAAGAAGACAAAGTATGCGTGCGGGTGTTAGCAACACGAAGAATGCTGCATAAAGGGAAGGGATGTTAAAACCAACACATAGGATATGGAAAAGGGAACAAATAGGAGCAAGCAACCGAAGGACGTGGCCATGGAGGGGATGGATGGGGAATCACAACAAAGGTTGCGGGCATGGAGGGGACAGATGCACAAGGGAGACAGATTAAAAAACACATGTACTCTTGTCAAGTACTTTGTCACAAATTAAAAAAGAGAGTGCTCCAAAATAAAGCAGTGGAAGAACACAAGTACTTCAGCCATGCTCCGGGGGAGGGACAAATAGGTGAAAGAAAAGACCACACATGCTAACAAATAACAGGCAAGCGAATCAAATCAGAGTAACAATGAAACCAAACAATGGTAAGCGATGGGCGGGCTCTAAGCCCATTGTAAGCTAATAAAATATCTCACAAGCAACAGCTGTCTTAGGTGAGATATAAAAAAGTACAACTCCTGGAAGATATGATTTTGAATGAAAATTTCTGATCACCAGTGAACCTTCTGAAACCCTTCCTGCATAGCTGTAGCTCCGACCATACTTCCTACATATAAATACAGAACGCACAAATATATTTCTCTGCTGCACCAGCGAAAATAAATGAGTTTGAAAACATTATTTACTAGAAGTGTAACCAATAAAGGTACATTGACGCATTTCACAACTATAGGCAAAATTGCACATACACGTTGATGCCACAGTGAAGCTTAACAGACTGGAGGAAACACTGCTTAATGCTCCACACGCTCCTTTTAGAATACGTTTACAGAAGAAAACAGAAGGCCAGGTTCTTGTGGTTTCATCTCACTGCACAGCTTAACCTCTTGTGCTCTAGTCAGAGGTAAATGTCTTTGTATAGAACTACTCTACAGGTTAAACAGGCATTGGCAAGAGCTAATAGGTTTTCCTGTTTTGAACTAGTGGCTTTGGTTTGGCAATGCATTTGCTGATGATGTGCAGGATTAACAACAAAAAACATTTTCAAAAGTGATGATGTGTACGTGTAATGACCCAGTAGCAGCCTAGTGTGATGATGTATGCGCACGCCATTTATTTTTTTAGCGTTGCCCCCCCCCGCCCCATCCTGTGGAGTAGCTAACATGGGTCACCAAGCCTTTGTTAGATGCTACCCAAGCCAGAAAGTCATCGACTCATTCAGATTAACTTTTTTATATTTATTTGATCACATTTTTAATGCAGATACAACTAATGTATTCATCTTTAGCTGCAAATTCTAGAGCCTGGGTATTCACCAGCCCGTGCCCTGCACATTCATACTTTATTGCAGTTTTATATAGCGCCAACTCCACCTAAAGGTATTGGAGCACTTTACCTGAGCACCAGTAACATTACACAAGATCACATTCATGTTTTGAGGCACGGGGAGAAGAGATCTGCCCAGAATCACAGTATTTAGAAAGCACGCCGAGACTCGAGCATCCTTCTCAAATTCCAAATTCGGCAGCTCTGGTTGTAACGCCACACCCTCTCTTTGCGCGTACCAACGATGCTGCTCGCCTCTCTGGCTGCCATAGAAAACATAATCCCCAGTCAACCCTGCAGCTGGACAGACAGATTAAGTCGCAGAGCGCCATCAAACTGAGCCTTGCTGGTGGCCGTGCATGACAAGAGGCAGGGACAGGCCGGCACACCACCACAGACCTGGCCAGCCACTCCCACTGCCCCCTCTCCTGCCTTTTCCCTTCTACACTAGCAGGTTCGGAGCCTCAGCGTCTGCGAGAACTCTACGAGAGGCCTGCCCCGCGCTGAGGTGCACCCCTTTGTACAGCGCGCGCGCAGCTGCTGTCTCAAGATAGGTGTGTGCGTTATAAAAACACTACACGTGCTCAAGCGCTTCGAAGGGAGAGGCGGATGTGGCGCACACCTCCAGCACTATAAATAAATAAACAAGATTGCCCCCAACCTTGATGTCAGTAAACTTAAAGGCAAGCAATGCAGCCGGCGGACCGCTGCCTCTAACTGGTCACGGAACTCCCCTGTGCCTTATGATGTCCAGGTCGGACTAGCTTATGTTACAAACAGGGCGCTGTTACCAGCAGAATAGTGGGATTAAAGCATCGTTCCATATACTTCTAACTCGGAGCTGAACTGCCACTCGAGAGGAGAGGCCAGTGGCGTAATGCACAATGATGACCCTGTTTATTCTGAAGAGGGTCCCGAGTCTACCACATCACAGACATGGCTACTGACGCTGCAGCATACAACAAGGGTGGGGGCGGGCCAAGCATAGCTTTTACACTTACTTTTCTAATCCCTCTGTCCCCAAATTACCCTTAACATAGACCCTATGGGAAACATGTCAGCCAGCTCAATATTTCCATAAAAAGCGCCTGTGGGGAAGCAGGTTCAAAGCACTTAGTATTTTATGCACGGCCAGAGCATTCCACGGGCGTGCACAATGTTCACCCTATATAGAACGATATAGTCAACGGGGTGGCGGTATGGCAGGGGGAGTAGGGGGACATGTTAAGTCTTATAAAACAGAGAAAAAAAATTCACCTCATATATGACCAGATTACACACGTTTACTACACTGATGATCTTAGACAGTCATTTGCACTGACGTACAAGGTCAACCACATTTCCAACATGCAGTGTAAAAAACATTGCGCCACCTTATAGGTATAAAATATATTTGTACTGCTCCGTCCGTGCAAGTATAGTTTGTGTTGTAGCCTAGAAGTGCACAATTTGAGGTTCCGTGTGAGACGGGACGGCACTTTTTGAGTGGTGACGAATATGGACGAGTGTGGTATCTATGAACCGCAAATGACGAGTACAGTGGGTGTGCGAAGTTTCGCTATGCAGCCTTGTACGGTTCATCTCATTTTTGTGTTCGTTCATTCGAACCCTCGGGTTCCATTTTAGATACAGCGTCCATTTTGTTTCTTGCCCTCAAGTAGCCAGCGAACGGGCTTTTGTCCGTTTCGTGACCCTGGGACTTTCAAGATAGTATGAAGGACACGTGTTTCTTTGAGGTGACTTTTATGACGAGGGGAATGACACGAGTAAGGCAGATGGCCCCGCTCGAGGCTCATCTTGCCGCTCCGGTCTATTGTTTCAGTCACGCATACATTAGACACAAGGTCTTTGATCCCTCTCTCGAGTTTCCTTTATTGCCTCTAACACTCTTTTCTAACCTGTTGTGCATCCTCATCCTTTCCTCGTATCCTGTTTTCCGTCCTTCCTCTTAATGTGTTTATTGCGGAGGGGATATGTTTTTACAGTTGGGAACCGGCAAGACTGTTGTAATCATGTTCCGGCCTCCTGAAACATGAACGCGACCCTTTTTGAAGTTTATTATGGGAACTGAGTTGTAACCTTTGTTCGCCATACTGCGCTATGGCAAAAACGTGTATAAAAGGAGCGACCCACTTCTACGAATTTGAAGCAGTCTCCGAGAACCTACACGCTGTGTACTTCTTGTGACTTCTGTATCCCTGCAGTAAATAAACTCTGATCTCTGACGTCACTGGAAGTGTCCCGTGTCTCTGTGTCTTGTACGCCAGAACAGGTAACCCACGAAGGTTTCAGGTGTTGTCCCCTGGCACCGCTGGGTCTTAAGAAAACCCAGTCCTTCAGTTGGCGCCCAACGTGGGGCGACATCAACGGTACCGGTCCAAAGTCCGACGATCGTGAGGAACTTCGTGTGAAATCTCCGAGGGAAGGTGCACCCCGCTTCATCGATCCAGTTGTCGAAATAAGTGGCCCGACGTCCTTTCCGCGAAGATCCCCGCCTCCTGACGGCTGCGATGGACCGATGCCCTGACTGTCGACCTGTTTGGTGCCTGGCGTAGTCCTTTGTACGGCGAGACGATAGACGGGCCTTCCTGGTGACGCCACTGCTCCCTCTCAGTTAAGTATTTGTGGGTCGCTCCCAGTGTTGCTTTGTTGGTTGCATGGTTCCATTGCATTTGTGGTTCTTAGTTGTTGGTTCTTAGTTGTTGGGTTTTATTTGACGATTGCAATTGCCAAAAACCGAGGGTCTTGCATTTTTGCGAGGACATCGTAATTCGATAGCCCTTGAAGTTTGTATACTCGGTTAGTGTGCACGATGCCTGGCCGTAGTACTTTGTTTGGGTTTCTCAAATGTTGCAGCATGGATTCCCGGCTGGAGGATTCCTGCCCGATACCTCCGGTTGGAACTCCGCTTTATGAGCTCTATAGTCGCCATGGCGTGGGTCCTATCGTATATAATGAATATTGGGTTCGCTATACTAAAAAGGATGGTGTCCTTAGTTGGCCACCTCATGGCAGTTTTGAGACTGCCATTTTAGATAACTTGGAAGCAAACTTGTTTAAAAAGAAAGCTAGGCCGGCCATGTTTGATTCCTTCCGGTTATGGCGGAAAGAGGCCAAGCAGAAAGAAATCAAACAGAACAAGAAAAATAAACGAGAAGGTGTCATTACGGTGATGCGCAATGCAGAACAGTATCAGTTAGACAGAAACGAGAAGGAGCAAGAAGTTAGTGTTCGGCTTCACCATATGTCGGTGGACAAATGTTACCCGACGCTACCTTCTACGATCGATAAGACAGGAGAAGAATCGGTGGAAGATTCGCTTTTGTCTTATCTGATGAAATCGCCACCTCCTTATGCTCCTGATGTTATGGGTCTTGTTAATCCCCCTCTTCCTCAACCTGCTGTTTTGGCGGCTGCTGGTCAGCCCGCCGTTCCTCCTGTACTCCTGAATCCCCTTGGGCCACAGATCGTACATCCCCTTGGTCCGGCTTCTCTCCCTATTGCGCCTTTCCCAGTCCCTCCTCAGTCTGTTGTTCCCGCTACTCCTGCTGCTGCATCTACCTCTACTGTTTCTGCCCCTATGGCTGCTACACCTTCGTCTTCTTCGTCGTCCCCTTCTGTTCGTAACCGTCTCTTGACTGCTGTTGCTTCTCTTTATTCTCCGTTCTTTGGGCCGATACTTGGCTCGACTCTTTCGGATGTTGCTCAAAGGCGTAGTCAGCTTCCTGATGATAGGGAACGTGAATCATTGGTAAAAACGGCGCGCAGATGGATTCGCAACCCTGTTAGATACACCCCACGTGTAGTGTTCGAAACATTTTCTCAGTTCAATGCGCCCACGCAACGATTTGTGTTCGAAGAATTGTGTAAGTCATTAAAAGAGGAGTGGGATGATGATATGGCTGATGATATGCCATCTGAGGTTTCCGAGCTACAGCTCCGGTTTGCCACGGGTGTCATTGTAGGCGATAAAGTCCGAGAGGCTTTAGAACGTTTGTTGTCCTTTCGATGTACAGTGCAACCACGCGCACTGTTTAAGGACGCGACCACGGAATGGATGGCACAACCTGGTCAGTATCCAATGCGAGAAGTTCCCCCAGTATGGATGCCAGGTGATGCTGCTGCTAACCCTCCTGTCCAACCGCATTTCCAGAGAGTGTGGATACACCTCCCTTGGAAGCGGTCGGAAGTTTTGCAAGTGAAGCAATCACTACCCGATCCTCGTAAGAACCCCGCGGGTTATTATAAGGAGCTGTCCCAATTGGTGGATGCTACAGTTATGAACCTAGCCGATATTGATATGTTGTTCGGTAATGTGGTGCCTCAGCCGGTTTGGGCGAAAATCCGTCATGAGAATCATGTAGCCGAGTTAGGCGGTGACTGGGCTGCTCTTACAGCGGCAGATGCCCGGCAGGTCGGTGGGGCTAAACCTGAACAGGTTATTGCGGCTTTGCCCCAGAGGATTATTACCCTCATGAAGACGCTTATGCCAGCGATGCGCGTCAATTGGGACAAACTATCAGCATGCAGGCAAAAGAAGGATGAAAGTGTGTCCGACTTCTTTACGAGGTTCGAAGAGGCGTTCCTTGATCATAGTGGTCAGGATATGGGTTCTGAGGGTGGTCAACGGTTGTTCGTTGACAAATTTGTATCAAATTTGTTGCCCGACTTGAGCAACAAGTTGAAGAATTCTGAGAGTGCGTGGGCTGTCTCTACCACTGCCCAAATATTAGCTACGGCCCAATATTATGAGAATAGGGAAAAAGAGGAAAGTGAGCGTGCAGAAAAGAAAACTAAGGATCTCAAAACTAAGGTCTTGTTGCAGCAAGCTTATCCTCCGCGTTCGAATTTTAGTGATGCGCAGCAGCCAATTAGATCGCAACCACAGTTTTCTAAACCACAGCAGCGCAATGCTTCGCCTGCGCCCCGCACTGTGCTGAGATATAATCAGTGCGCATATTGTCGTGGGGAAGGTCATTTTAAGTTCGATTGTCCGGTTTTACGTGATAGGGCTAATGGTGTGTCGGCTCGGGGAGGACGTGGTGGTCCTCAACAGACTTCTCGTGGTAGAGGTCGCGGAGTTACCCAGAATCAGACCGAACGCTTTTCGACGTTTTCGGATTCGCAGTATCATGTGGACGATCATTATGTTGAGTGTGATGTTGATGCGGATGGTATCTACTAGGACAGCCGTAGACAAAGGAAGGGAGAAGTATCAGTTCCAGTTGATCAGAGTGGGCCCTATGTTGCAGTAGCCACTTTGGGCGTTGTTGAACCTTTTCTGTTGGACACTGGTGCAGCGAAAAGTTCCATCATGCATTCTAAACTCCCTGGCGCGCCTTTGTCTGGCTTAACGAATGTTTCCGTTGGATTTTCTGGCGCCCCTGTTAGCAATCCGGTCTCCAGCCCTTTGCCCCTTACAATTGGGTCTCATGAGCTGGAAGCTCCTTTGATTTTGACTACTGGTTGTGGTGAGAATCTTTTGGGCTTAGATCTGTTGAAGAGGCTACATGCGACTTTGTACTGTTCTCCTACGGGTGTGGAGCTTACGTTGGGTAAGAGTGTGATTTCCCCTATGTATTTGTCGATCGATAAACTCCCCCCGGAATTGAGGTCTCTTCCAGATTCCTTGTGGGCAACAGGTCCCAATGATGTGGGCCTGTTGGATATACCACCTTATGTTGTCCAACTTAAAGTGGGTGCGCGTTTGCCACGTATACCTCAGTATCGTATCTCCATTGATGGCGAACGGGCACTGTTAGCGATCATTTACGATCTGATCGGCAAAGATGTTATTGAAGAAACACGAGGTAATGTGTGCAATAGTCCCGTGTTGCCTATTCTGAAACGAACGGATCCCTCCAAGCCTCCCGTGTATCGTTTAGTTATCGACTTACGGGAGGTCAACAAAGTTGTTGTTCCGCAGTTTCCTGTGGTGCCAGACATTACAGCTTTACTGACTCTGATTCCAGCCACTGCATCATGGTTCTCGGTCATCGATCTGAAAAATGCGTTCTTCAGTATTCCGATTGCTGTAGAAAGCAGAGATTTGTTTGGTTTCTCATTAGGTGGGCGTAGCTTCAGATTCAAACGCGCTCCACAGGGCTACTGTGAGAGTCCATCAATCTACAGCCAAGCTCTTAAAAGTCAACTTGATGCGTTTGTGTTACCGGCTGGTGCAGCCTTGATTCAGTACGTTGATGATCTGTTACTTGCTGCTGACACTGAACAGCTCTGTAAAGCTGCTACAGTGTCTTTGTTACAGCACCTTTGCGACTTGCATCATAAAGTGTCACCTTCTAAACTACAATATTGTTGTCAAGAAGTTACCTATCTCGGTCACTTATTGTCAAAGGCGGGAAGAAGGTTGACCCCTGAACGAATTGCAGCAATTGCTCGAATGACTGTGCCGACAACTCAGAGAGATGTGCGTGCCTTTTTAGGTATCACGTCGTACTGCAGACAGTGGATCCCGAATTTTTCACTGTTAGCGAAACCATTGGTAGCTCTCACGTGCAAGGACGTTTCGACTCCTTTGCCTTGGACGGAGGAATGTCAGAAAAGTTTTTCTGAACTACGTGATGCACTGTGTTCGGCTCCTGTGTTAGGTACTCCAGATTACAGTAAGCCTTTCACATTATACGTCCATGAGAGGGACGGTTGTGCGTTGAGTGTCCTAACGCAACAATTTGGTGATAAACAGCGTCCGTGTGCATATTTTTCCTCGACCTTAGACCCGGTAGCTAGAGCGTTGCCAAGTTGTTTGAGGGCGACGGCGGCAGCCGCGGCGTCTATTCGACAATCCGCAGGTTTGGTCATGGACAATATGCTCATAGTAATGGTTCCGCATGCAGTCGATACGCTCTTGAATCGGACAAAGACTCAACATCTAACGAGTGCACGGTTGTCTGGGTATGAGCTTACCCTTTTGGCAAGTCATATTCAGATTAAGCGCTGTAACGTACTGAATCCGGCGACATTGTTGCCGATTAATATAGAATCAGATAACGTGTTGCCCCATGATTGTTATTTACGAACTGAGGGAGAAACAAAAGGTCGTGTGGACCTGAAAAACACTCCCTTGTCGGATCCCGATGGTACTTTGTATGTGGATGGCTCTTGTTTCAAGTTGCCGAATGGCGATGTGACGACTGCGTATGCTGTGGTGACATTGAGCACGGTCGTGGAAACTGCGAGATTGAACCAGAATTCAGCACAAGCGGCAGAATTAATTGCATTAACGAGAGCGTGTGTTCTGTCAAAAGGAAAGCGTGTGAATGTGTTTACCGATAGTCAGTATGCGTTTGGTGTTGCGCACAACTTTGGAAGATTGTGGAGAGAGAGAGGATTTATGACATCGCATGGTACGAAGATTCAACACGGGCAACTAGTGAATGATCTTTTAGATGCACTTACATTGCCTAAACAAGTGGCGATTGTCAAATGTAGTGCGCACCGGAAAGTGACGGATGATGTTGGTCGTGGTAATGCATTTGCGGATGAGATTGCTAAAGAAACGGCTAAGAATCTTGCGACTCGAATGTACGTTACGAGTTCAGTGAGATGGCCGGAAGAGACTGGTATGTGTGAAAATACTGTCGAGAGTGTGAAAGAAATTCAGAATGGAGCTACTGAAGCTGAAAAGACCAAGTGGAAAGAAAGTACAGGGAAATTGGATATGCATGGATGTTGGGTTGATCTGACGGAATGTCAGAGATGGATGCTTCCAGATGCATACGTGTTAGCTGTTGTGACGATGGCTCATGGTTTGTCACATATCAGTGCGAAAGGAATATGCAAGTTCTTGTCCCCTGTGTGGAGGAATGATGGTATTGCTAAATGTGCCGAACGAGTGGTTAAGAATTGTATGGTGTGTTTGATGCACAATCCTGGAAAAGGCACCCCCACTCCACCTGGTCATTTCGCTCCTCCTACCTGTCCCTTTGAGGTTATCCAGCTGGACTTCATCCATATGGAGAGATGCAATAACTTGAAGTATGTTCTGGTTGTGGTTTGTGCGTTCTCCAGATGGATCGAGGCCTATCCTCTTAAGGATAATACTGCCCTGTCCACAGCGAAAATCTTGCTGAAGGAATACTTCCCTAGGTATGGAATGCCGCGGATTGTGTGGTCGGATAATGGAAGTGAGTTTGTGGGTAGTGTGATGCAGAGTGTGTGTAAGGGCCTTGGAATAAAGCAGAAATTCCACAGTGCCAACCATCCTCAGGCAGCGGGTTTGGTTGAAGGGTACAATGGTACCCTGAAGCTGAAACTTGCTAAGATCCAGGCTTCGACTGGTCTGTCATGGCCTGATGCCTTGCCTCTGGCTCTCCTATCGACCAGGGCGACGGTACACTCTCGAGTAGGGCTCAGCCCATATGAGATTGTGTTCGGTCGCCCTGCAAATATTTGGGGAGTCCCGAGACCTAGGGCTTTTGATAGTCTTGAATATCCAATGTTGATCGATTATTTGTATGATTTGACCACTAAACTACGATTAATTCATCAACAGGTCTTTGAAGCTCTACCGGCGCAGACAGAGGGTCCTGGGCATCAGCTCCGGCCAGGTGACTGGGTAGTCACCCGAAATTTCGGTCGGAAGCGTAATTTGGAGCCAAGATTTGTTGGACCCCACTTAGTCTTGTTGACGACGAGGACAGCGGTTCGACTGGAGGGCCGGAAGAATTGGGTCCATGCCAGTCATACAAAGAAGGTACCGATCCCCTTACCAACTGACGGTTGGGTGAGAACTGGGATCTCGGCCGAAGAGACTGAGACTCCCTCGCGTTTCGTGCCATTCAGCGACGCTCAACTTGTGGAGGATTCGTCATTGCCATATCCACAAGTGGAGTCATCAGTAGCAGAAAACCCAAGGTCTGACTCGTCATCTGCTTCATTGAACACTGCTGCGCCATCTGAACAATTGTTCGTAGAACAAACTCAACCTGGAAGAAGTCGATACTTTCTTCGTTCAAGGACTTCAAAGACTAATAAAAATTGATAGTATAGTGGTTTTGACGTTATGAATGTTATGAACAATTACATCCTTTCTTTTTTAAGTTTTTCGTGCTTTCCACTGCTAAGAGACTTGTAATAAATCTGAACCTCTCCATCCGGGTTACCGTAGGGCCGTGCGGGTACTTCTTTCTGTTTAGCAGGTTTCTGACGCTAGGTTGGTTACTTTTGTCGATTCCTGGGAACTCCTGGGGATTGATAATCGCTGCTCAGAACAAAGTGCGTCAAGAACGTCACGGACGGTTTGTAGAGGATGGCATTCTTTAAGCTGGTGGAAGAAGAAAGGGTGTTGGCACAGAGATCAGAATTATGGAGGGTCGTGCGAACAAAATGTTTTCTGTTTCAGGTGTTTTTGTTATTCCTAACTGTATCTATGTTATTGGTGGGCGGAGTGTATTTTGGGGTATCGAAATTCTTGCCTTCTGTTTCGCCTACCTTTTCTCCTAACCTAAGTTCCCGCACTACTGTTTCCCCACATTCTTTTCATCCTTTGCCTCAACACGAACAGGTTAGACGTGCGGAATTCAGGAATAATTCTTTTGTCCAACTCCTACATCAGCATCAGTTAGTGGTGAATACTACAAATTGTTGGGTATGTGGGTTAATGCCACACACCATGGATAGGGGTATTCCGTACTTGGTCCTTCCATACAGTTCCCAGGGTTCAGCTCGAGCATTTCAAACCATGTTTCGCAGTGCACTAGACTCTTACCCTAGTCGAGAGCCACGATCTGTCAAGTCCGGTCCTGGTCCGTACCACAAGCCTCTGGCGATAGCCATAGCAGATCTGGACAGAGATGTTTTCGATGCATCACTCATTCCAGACGAAGAAGTACAGGCTTATAAGGATCTGAGTGAGGCTGAGTATGGTACGTCAGTGGGGGATAGACAGTTGAAGAGCTCGTCCCCTATATGGATTGTACCGCACCTTGGTAATTTCTGTTTGCAAGGTTTGGGTCGAAATCCGAGAGCACAACTTGGGAACAGTGCTTGCACTGAAACGTATGTTCTACCGATGCTCTCCTCCCCTGTTTTTCTGACCGCCAAGGGCACCTATTTTGTGTGTTATGAGCGCGCATATACATGGTTACCCCGCGACTTTTCGGGTACCTGTTATATCGCGAATCTCTTACCTCCGACCTTCACAGTTGCTTCTGACTATCACAAAACCAGAGTCGTGAGAGGCGTAATTAGCAAAGAGGATACTGCCGGTCAAGAAGCGGGAGACTTCTTTAAGGGTTTCCTGCCGTTTTGGGGACCTATGGTTAATAGTAGGAACCTAAGACAGTTGACCCGTGTGGTGGAATCAACCGCTAATATTACTGCAAACGCCCTTGGTAATCTAACAGCGGAACTACAGGCGGATAGACTCATGACGTTGCAGAACCGTATGGTTCTAGACGTTGTTCTTGCAGATCGAGGGGGTGTGTGTAAAATTATCCATTCGAGTTGTTGCATTTTCATCCCTGACAATGCTCCGACTGTATATCAAGCCATCTCGAAGTTGCATAAGATTTCCGAGTCCATACACGTGGACGAAGGTAATTGGACGCTTTTAGGATGGTTTTGGGGCCTGATGTCAACTTGGGGTTGGAGTATTCTGATGATTGTAGGGGCTGTTGTAGCGTTTCTGTTCACGTGTTGTCTTTGTGTTCAGTGTGGTCCTGCCTTATGTGGCCAATGTGCTGCGACGTGTATAAGGCGGCCATCTGTTACCAAGGAGACATTGATGGATAGAATGATGTTTCAGCAGCATCTGAACGATCTGATGAATATCGATATAGATTCTGATCTAGACTAGTGCTTGCCTACATGAGGGCAAAAGGAGCGTCTGAGGTTCCGTGTGAGACGGGACGGCACTTTTTGAGTGGTGACGAATATGGACGAGTGTGGTATCTATGAACCGCAAATGACGAGTACAGTGGGTGTGCGAAGTTTCGCTATGCAGCCTTGTACGGTTCATCTCATTTTTGTGTTCGTTCATTCGAACCCTCGGGTTCCATTTTAGATACAGCGTCCATTTTGTTTCTTGCCCTCAAGTAGCCAGCGAACGGGCTTTTGTCCGTTTCGTGACCCTGGGACTTTCAAGATAGTATGAAGGACACGTGTTTCTTTGAGGTGACTTTTATGACGAGGGGAATGACACGAGTAAGGCAGATGGCCCCGCTCGAGGCTCATCTTGCCGCTCCGGTCTATTGTTTCAGTCACGCATACATTAGACACGAGGTCTTTGATCCCTCTCTCGAGTTTCCTTTATTGCCTCTAACACTCTTTTCTAACCTGTTGTGCATCCTCATCCTTTCCTCGTATCCTGTTTTCCGTCCTTCCTCTTAATGTGTTTATTGCGGAGGGGATATGTTTTTACAGTTGGGAACCGGCAAGACTGTTGTAATCATGTTCCGGCCTCCTGAAACATGAACGCGACCCTTTTTGAAGTTTATTATGGGAACTGAGTTGTAACCTTTGTTCGCCATACTGCGCTATGGCAAAAACGTGTATAAAAGGAGCGACCCACTTCTACGAATTTGAAGCAGTCTCCGAGAACCTACACGCTGTGTACTTCTTGTGACTTCTGTATCCCTGCAGTAAATAAACTCTGATCTCTGACGTCACTGGAAGTGTCCCGTGTCTCTGTGTCTTGTACGCCAGAACAGGTAACCCACGAAGGTTTCAGGTGTTGTCCCCTGGCACCGCTGGGTCTTAAGAAAACCCAGTCCTTCAAATTGCCAGCAACCAGCGCACGTCATGTACTTAGACGTCCAGTGTCAGTGTGTGCGTGAAAGGCACACGTGCTCGCCTTACCACAGAAAGCAAAGCGCCCTCGGTGGTTCCCGTGAGACCTGGGCTGGCTCCCGGACCACGCGCGGTGACACAAGAGCTGTATTGATGGCACAGGAGAAGCGCGTAGGACGGATGTGCGGCCGGCCTACGCAGTCTCCTCACAAAACACGCCACACCCGGGAAACGTGGAACAGCCAGCCAAGTGGACAGATACCAAGAGAAAACTGGGTTTGTTTTACATCAAACACACGTCGAAACAGGGCGGGACAGTGCAAGGAGGCGAGCGAGCACACGGCTGGGTCCGAGCCTCCCTAGGGTGACAGCACCACAAGGTAATCTCGAGCCATCACACACGCTCGCATCACCCCAGGGCTGCCAACGAAGCACAGGCACTCATATTTAGTGCTGAAGCTGAGAAGACCAAAGATTCCCCATGGGCTGTCACAACTTGGGGGCAGTTTAGAGGAGAAATGCTCTTCTTGCAACTGTATCAGTCCCCGAAGTAAAAATCCAATACTTGGAGCCAACATTTTCGAAGTCTGTGCGTGTGTGTATATATATATATTTATATGTTTTCACTGAATGAAGTTTTATACAGAGTAAGAAGACTTTAGCTTTCTTAAACTAAAAAAAAAAAACTAAGAAATTCCCTGGAAAAAACCATACAACTGTTATAAAACCAAAAATGCACTGAAATTCACCATTTATATAGAACTGACATTAGTATAACTTGCAACGCCATCGTTTTCAGACATCATCAGTGATGTAATATGTGAGGTCGTCAGCAGTGCATCACAGCACTGCAGGTTATAGTTATGTCAGATACCTATATCTAGTGAATTTCAGTGCCTCTTTGGTGGTAAAACTGTCGTTTTTTAGAGAAATCCTAAGTTTTTTTAACGTAAGTAAAAATCTTACTAACATACTTATGTATATCTTCACTTTAACCCTTGTTTTTTTCTAGTGAATTTCTCTTTTTTTTTTAACGTAAAGTAATATCTTATTATGATACGTCTGCGGCCAACCTCTGCCACACAAGGCCTGTGGCCAGACCGTGCGCCCAAATCCCGGCTTGAAGTCAACCTATGCTATGCTGTCTACCTTGGGAGCTCTGAAAATCTCCTGAGAGTCATGCAGAACCGACAGGGAGACGTTTTATTTTATTTTTTCCCGCAGAACTAACTGTCAATATATTTATGCATTTTGAACCATAATTTCTGAAAAGATTTACACTAAATCACAAAAAACATGATTTCTAAGTAAAGATCTAGCCCTCTGAAAATGTTTTGGGACCCTTCCTCGACTTCTGCTTGACAGATCAATCCAATACTTTCAAGGAAGGAGCTGAGGTGGATGACCTTTTTATATATTTTTACTTTTTTGGGAAAGTTTTGTGAAGATTCTCCAAATAGTGCTAAAGTTATAAGGAAAACAAAAAGCGCTCTTCCTATGGAAACTCTGTCTCACTATATATACATATATCTATACTATATCTATATATATATATATATATATATATATATATATATATTCACTGAAAAAACCATAGGTTTCACACATGTTATAGTTAGCGGAAATTTTACTGATAAAAAACCAATGAAATTCCCCCGTTATAGTTAGTGCAGGCAACTGTAACTCACGCGACCGCAATCCTCTGCTGATGCTAATACTGTATTTAGACACTTATTTGCCCATGTCTTCTTCCATACATTTTTAGCTATACATATATTACAAATATTTTTTTTTCATAAAGACACATATGTCATCAGCAGAAGATTGCGGTCGCGTGAGTTATAGTTGCCTGCACTAACTATAACGGGGGAATTTCATTGGTTTTTTATCAGTAAAATTTCCGCTAACTATAACATGTGTGAAACCTATGGTTTTTTCAGTGAATTTGCAAGGTTTTTTAAATGCTAATTCCTAACTATAACGTGTGTGAAACTTATGGTTTTTTCAGTGAATTTGTACGGTTTTTTAAATGCTAAGTTACTTTACGCCATTCGTGGCGTGCGCGCCCACTTAACGCAGTTCGTTCCGTGCGCGCACGGTGCGCTTCGCGCACCGTGCGCGCACAGTGAGCACGCGGTGCGCTTCGCGCACTGCGCGCCCACTTTACGCAGTTAGTGGCGTGCACGCACGGTGGGTACGCGGTGCGCTACGCGCACTGCGTGCCCACGTTACGCTAGATGGGCCATGTACTTACTTGTAGGTACCAAAAAACAAACAATAAACACAAGGGCTCTTTTTAGAGCCACCTTATATCTAAACACTTAAATGCGATTTTTTTTAAAATTTGTTTTATTAAGTTTTTTTTCGGGTGCGCGCTGGGTGCGCGCACTTGGCGATATTTTTTAACAAAATATTAATCTTTTTTTTTTGCCCTACAAGGTCCTACTTTGACCCCCTTACAATGCCTACTGGGTCTATTTCTACCCACTCTGCCCCCTTTTCAAGTTCTTCCCCTTTGTTTATCACCCCCTCTTTATGCGATAGACAAAATGGCGGCCGCCGCTTCCTGATTTCCACCGATTCGAATGTTTACTAAGATCTAACAACCAATCAGAATTGCGCTCGCGCACGGCGAGGTGCGCGCACCCAGCGCGCACGGAGCGCGCTTAGATATATATATTGATTTAAAGGCTATTTTCTCATAATCTACTGAACAGATTTACACCAAACCTACAAAAGGCACTTCTTTGACCTGGGGACTACCTCTCTGCCAAATTTCTAGTAATTCTGTTCAGCCGTTCGGGCTGTAGCCCTGTCTAAAGGTCCTATGGAAAAATGCATGGGGAAAACGCGTTTTGGGACCCCCCTTTTTTCTCAGCCCCCGCTTGACGAATCCCCCCGAGACTTTCAGGGTAGGAGCGGAGCGTAGCGCCCCACCTATTTTGAAAAATTCACGAGGATTCGTCGACCGGCGCCAAAGGTATTCAAAATAGAATGTTGAGGTTTTCCTATGGAAACGTGGTCCTAACTATAACTACCTACTGGCGACCGCCAGTAGGTAATATATATATATATATATATATATATATATATATATATATATATATATATGTATGTACGAGGCGTATATTTCATCATGAAGCTTTTATAGTGAAAGTCTAGCTATAAAACAACGGGGTAATGTGTGTATGAGGAAATGTGTGCAACGCAGGCAGCAAGCCAAGTCACCAAGGGGAGAGGGAGAGAGAGAGAGAATGGCTATCAGACTCAGGATTGCAAAAGGAATGGAGTGGGTCGCAGAGTGGAGCATGGACGAAAGAAGCAGGGTTGAGGGCAGAGGGCTCTCTCTGTTTCTAAGAGAGTAACTTGCTAGTGGCAGGAGCTGTCCTGTACACCTTTCCATCCTCCCCCAAACAACCTTCATAGCTTGGTACAAGGCGTTCTTTTCCAGGGCTACTTTCGATTCCCACCCTTAATACTGCCCACCTCATTGGCACCTTAACGAGTCTATCAGTAGTTTATACACACACCCGACTGGTACAAGAAGAGCTACTGATGATAAGTCAATATCTGACACGCATTATATCCAGTTTCCACAGTTCACACATGTCTCCTGCACACTGCCCCCCTTGTAAGCTGCCTCCACCTTTCGTATGGTGGCTGCAAGGGGCGGTATTAGGGCTAACAGTTTTCAATAATGTTACTGTGGGTCATTTTTCTCACTCCAGATGACTGTTTAGTGTTAGCCGGGTTTTTAAACTTATTTGGACTGTAAAGTGCAGTCTTGTAAGGGATCGCCAGCTTGAAGCGCTGCTCGCTGCACAGACGCAGTTACTCCTGTAAAACCCATCACAGCCAAATTGGGAATCTGTGAAAAGGTCGTTCAGGGATCTCTTCATTTGTGCTCCACATCTGAAGGGAGAGCTCTCAAATTTCGAATATTCTTAGGCGTGCAAACTTATTAGCAAGAAGTGACATAATTGAAACTATTATAAAATAAATGTAAATTTAATGAAGTAACACAAAAGCCTCATAAAAGTTGTCACATAGTTTACAGGGAAGGAGGAGCAACACTACTTCCATCAGCTGAAGTGATGTTGAGGAGCGCCTCGCCTGTGATGAGGTCACTTCCTGAAGCTCTAGGACTCATACGAGCAGCTCTTCTCAAACTGAGGTGCAGTCGGAGAGCTCAGTAGGCGTGGCATTTTGCACATCCTCAAAATGTGTGAGTTTCACTCGCTATGAGTAAGACTTTGTGGTCTCTGTAAAGGCCAAGCTACACTCATTTGGTCGCGGTTTCTTTTTGAGGGACATTTATTACTCTGAAAACATATCACCTACATCATGAGGTGGCGAACCCGGAAATAGCGAAGGTTTACCTTGAGTCGATCCATGAGAGGCCGGCCTCGATTAGTATTAGCTGGAGGTGAAGAACATTACCTGCCTGTCCAAGCCAGCTTCATGGGGCAAGTCAAGTTTGTGCACCCCATCTACAGGTGCAGTTTATGGCTTCTTGAGGGCTTGTAAACTATGGGGGTTGAGGGAGCCCCCTCGTGTGTGTTGTCCTTGGTACCTATCGTTTTTTCCATGCATCTCAACTTCGGAGCCTGGGGCTGGGTGACGAAACACCTACCCTCACTCATCTTATGCAGCAGTAATTTTCAGAGAATGTTATGAGGCTACCAAGACATGTTACCACTTTACTCGTTTGCCCCCTGCATGGGATAGTAATTCTCGACACATGGGGCTGGCTGGGGGCAGAATCCTAACCTCCTGGTGGATCTTGACTTCTAGCCCTGCTTCTGGGGTTGTCTGTGGTTTGTTGTTGGTGGAGCTTTTTTGGGTGGGTGGTCACTGGTAACCTGGGAGGGGTGGTGTGTTACAGTACACTTGTGGTATATGCTTTTCCTTATTAATCATATTTCATTTATTCCATAAATTGCCTAATTCAAGTGTGGAGCATGTATAAATGTTGATGGCGTTCTTTGTCACTGACCCTTTGGGTGGGGGATGTACATTTCTAGCGTGATGTGCATGGCCCTCCGAGGGATGCCAGTTGGGAATTGTTTTGTCTGCTGTGTATTTTAAAGTGGAGAATTTGGATCTTGAAACCTTGAGCAGTTTTATAACTACTGAATAACTGCTGAATGCATCAGTATGTATATTGTTGCAATATTGCAGAATTGTCACAGGCTATGGAATTTTGTGTAATGCCTTCGTTTCATTTGTGTGTGTGGCTAACTGCCTTACCATTCATTGATTTTTTTATTGTGATTAAATAGCTACGTCTTGATTTGACCACAAAACTGGAGTCCGACTCTCACTTACTATTGCTCCCGAGCATGGGGAGGCTGGAGGGTTGTATTCGGATCAGCGGTGGCTCCTCCTGCGAGCAGTTTAAAAAGGAAAGCTAAAATCATAAGAACCAATGGTATTTTTATTTTAGTTTTCCGTTACTGCTTAGGTGCAAGGTGGGCAGAACTGGGCTGGCCAGAGCACAGGCCAGGGGGAGGACTGGTGAGCACACTCTAAAGTGCGCATGACCGTTTGGCAAGCCGTCTTAGGGCAGCCAAACAGTTATGCACACTTTGCATTTTCTCCGCCGACTGTAACGCACAGCCTGGGTGGTGAACATGCACAGCCTCCCAGTACTTCTCTGAGTGTCGAACCACTGCACTCAGACCAACCACAATCCTGCAGTGCTGCTCTAAGGCAGCGTCGTTATTGGCTGGGGGGGGTCTGGGACCCTGTGTGCTTTCTGGTTCTTGCTGTCGACCGAGGAGCCGAAAAAGACCCAGAGGCGGCAGCCGGCCTGCAGGTAAGTGTTCTTTAAAAAAAAACATACTCCACATTCAGCACCATGCCTAGTTGAGTCTTGACATTGCGCATTGTTTAATTTGGCAGTGTACATGAAAACACAACTTTCGTGTTTTCATGAAGGCTGCCGCCAGTGCGCTAGTCGGCCCTCTCAGCCTCATCTCCACGCTCCTAACAGGAGGAGGCTGAGAGGGCTGAGGCAACATCCAGGTACAGTGCTGTTAAAACACAGCACTCTGTAGGTGGATGTCTGGATTGCCCAGGTCTGAGAGATGCAGTTCAACTACAGTCCCCGACACAGGCACAATCTATTTCATTTAGCAGACATACTGCGCATGTCACAAGCAGCACAGTATATCTGCTCAAATGTGTCTGCAGAGGTGCACATCAGTGCTTCCCTGAGGCCAATGAGAAGCCGCACAGAGCAGCAGGATCCACAGCTGTGCCAGCTTCTTATGGGGCTGTGCTCCTGTCCTATCAAGAGGCTGGCAGATGGATTGAGGTGGGTCTTTCCTCTTTCAAAGCTGCCCTTGCTGCTCTGGTTGGCCGTCATTGAGAATCATGGCTTGCTGGTTCCAATGTCCAGTACCAGATTCCTGATTTGCTGCAAAGGAAGTGAGGTAAGTAAAAAAAAAAAGTGTTGCGTCTCTCTGATCATGTATGTATGTCTTTGTGAATGACTGAAAGTAGATGGGACTGAGTGAAAGAGCATTCGTATGAATGTGCCAACGAGAGTGAAAGTGAGGGAGAATCAGAGATTGTGGGTGTGTATGAATAAGTTAAAATGAGGACGAGAGAGTGAGTGGAAGACTGTGAGTGTGTTGGAAGGCATGAGTAATTGGAGATTGTGAGAGGTACTGGAAGTGAGTCAGTAGTGCAGCAGGTGCAGTTGCACACAGGCCCAGAGTGAGTGAGAAACGGTGAGTATGTGGAAGGGTGTTTGTAAGTGAGAACGAGAACCAATTAGTAAGAGGATGCTTGTGTGTGAGCAACAGAGAGTGGGAGTGAATCTGAGTGAGAATGAGTAAGTGAGAGAATGTGAGTTAGAGTGAGTGAAAGCATATTAGGAATGTGAAAGTGAGTGAGTATGAGTGAAGCACATTTTGAAAAAATGGGTTGAACGTTTGACAGGCACTACACCCCGCTACTTTCAAAGATCACCAGCCACGAATGTGCATAGGACCCCAAAACACAGCAGAACGAGTGTGTTATTGTGGAACTTCTTTCACAGAAAAATCTGCCTGACACTGCCAAGACTCCTGTGACGCAGACTTCAGATGAGAACATTCTCGGCCTTGTTTGGAACCAGTGAAGCCACAACACAAGTTCTGCAGTAAAAGTCAGGACGCGGTATTTCCTCTGCAGCCTCTGCGGGTGCACAGACTGTAGGGTGAGCAGGGCAAGGACGGCCACTGAACAGGGTTCTTTTATGCTGCACAGAGCATGTGAAATCTACAGGCCGAGGTTTCCTGGCTTTATGTGGCATTCTGAGCAGATTCCAGCGTGCACCTGTTTCTGCTTTCCCGAGACTTCCTTACTGGCTCAGCTCAGCTCCCTCCTTCCCTGGCAGGCACTCTGCGACTTCATAGCACGTGTTCCTTGTCAGTCCTGGGCAGCGGGACAAGTAGGAAGTAGCAAAAAAAAATGTGAGGGATGAAAAAGCCAGAATTTCTAGAGCCACTGGCTCGCGCAAAAAAAGACTGTTTCATCTTACAAATATTGTGCTTCAGTCCAGCGGCGTAGCAAGGTCAGGTGGAACCTGGTGCGGAAAATTTCATGTCACCCCCGGCCTGAACAAAATGGCAAAAATATGTGTTTAAAAACACATTTTTGCCATTTTGTTACCCCCCTCTGTGATGACACCCGGGGCGGCCCGCACCCACCGCACCCACCGCACCCCACTTCCTACACCACTGCTTCAGTCAGAGGCCACTCCTCTTTTGGGAAACCTAAAGCTGGTAGGTTTTAACAAATACAGCCCCGGATTCCATAACCATCGGCACCTTTGTGGAAACAATCACAAACTGCATCCGCAGTTCGAGTCTGGTATCACCGACTGTCTGCAACACGTGACCCTTCATGCAGGCCCCGGAGACTGTACATTGCTTCACACCACAGGTGCATTTATAAGGGACTCGGCCTAGATTCTCATATAAACCAGTACCTGGGCACTGCGTGGCAGCCAGACCTACATGCCTGGGCACAGTCAAGCCCCACCCATATCGATTACAAGAAGTCTGATTTGACTTTAGAAATTGCTTTTTTTCCCAGTGTGTTAAGCTGGCCTGTTTACGCGTGTTTGATGTGTTGGGATCATCCATCGGTGCACCAGGAGCCAGTGGTACGTGTTCTTGACACCAGTGTAATCGCCTAAGGGCCGCCCCCCAGGAATCAAAAATTATTTCATGTTTTCCTAAAGTCCTCCCCATTAGTCACGCTCCACTTCCCAGAAAGCAAGAACTTTGGCTAAATCTTGTAAACCCATTGAAAGCATATATGGAATACAATTTCCAGCCAGTCTCCTTTGGCAACTGCATTCAGACTAAACAGAGGGTAGCTTAACTTCTTCTTGGGTATGCAGATGGCACCACGTGGCGACATTTTGAGAGATTCGCTCCTTCACATTCTAAGTTCCTGTACGATCAGATGCTTGGAGTCCTTCAAAGCCCATTGCTCCTAGCCTTCTAGACCTTTCTCTGCCGATACTTTAATTCGCAGTTTCTGGCCTACAAGCAAATCCATATCCAGCCTCTTTCAAGTGGGCCTTATGAATCAGAAAGAGAGCAGTTCGTCGATTGGATCTTGGTGGCAGAAAAGTTATTTGTATTTGGATGAAACTCCATTGAGTTTCACTCAAGAAATGCTTGCAGTATAAAGCCTCTCAGAATGCTAGCCCAGAGTGCTCTCTACCTAGCTTGTATGAAACTAGCCATAGCTAGTTTCTAAGTACCAAGGGGCAGCAGTCAGAGAGACTCTCCTCTCTATCAGGAGCCTATGCCTAATATTTGCTTGTTGGTTCTCCTATGTGTGTGGAAAATTCTTTGCTAACTGGAGCATTTGTAAAACATCTTTTCTACGCAGTATCTTGAGACGCGGCCCCCCTCGCATTTCATCTGAAAGTCCTTCTGTTGACTCTGCCAGGCTAGATCCTACGACTGACCCAATCAATGCTTGACAAATGATCCCCAGTGGACACCTCATAACTCATCTTTAAGTGCTCAACAACGCAACAGGATGATGTTCAAACTCAACCAACAGGATGTCATTTCAGTCACCTTAAGAGGCAAGTCTTGCTTTCAGTTAAGCGCAGGATTAAACTTGAAGTCCTAAAGCTGATCTACAAGCACATGTCCAAGTACACATGGCTTGGGAGGACCCTCTAGAGTCCAGTCTGTAAACCCGTACCTCACCACACAAGCAAATCTACTTGGCATACAGGTAACTATTCAAATCCACCTGTATTCCTTCCACAGGTTTTTAGCCTTAAGGCATTTCAGTTTCTGTAAAGGGTATGGAGGAATCATCAGCTGTTCTTCACTCATTTAGGGCGGGCTAGCAGAGGCTGTCTAGAGGGGAGTTAATGTGAGGCTAGTGCCCTATAGTGGAAACATGTAGTAAATAAAAATAGAAACTTTTGCAAGACTCAAGAGTGGTTTAAAATCTAACTAGGGTTTCTGGTAGGGCAAAATCACACCACCAACGAAAAAACAGTGAAAGAGGTTTCTAAACACATATGTCTCAATTAACCACATTCAAAGAACAGAAGCTAAATTCGACTCCAAAAGGACATATTAATCAGCGTTTATAGTTCTGAGGGCATCACCATCTGGCTTAGATGCATGAAACAACATAGGCAACATATACACGTAGTGTTCGATGCAACAGGAACTTGAAGTCTTAAATTCAGTACTCTTCAGGAAGGGTGTAGATTGGGGGTTGGGCCTTACGAGCAATACACAAAGACGGACTTTAACTGTGCCTAGCATTCAGGAGAGGCACACTCAGGGACGGGCAAGTTTCAATACTTTTCATTGAAGACCAGGGTTGCTTCAACAAGATCAAGGTCTTCTTAATAGAGACCAGTTTTGTCACGAGAAACAATGAAAAAACCTTAAAATGCTGTGATTCATGACCTCTCAGATAAAACCCAAGAGCAGGAGTTGTGTATGTGCACCTCTGCATACATTCAGTGTTGTTCCTCAGTGTGGATCAAAAAGGGACCCCTCAGAGTCACTCGGTAAAACATTTCAGTCCCCCCACAAAGCCCAGGGCTTCCTCTCAATACAAAGTTCCATGCTCCATAATAAAATGTAAGCGATCCTGCATCATAGTTACTGTAGCTAGTGTGTCCTATATGGAAATATGGAATTTGGTCCAAGCAGACCAGTCCCGAGCGGCCTCTCTCGGTAGCAGCCATCGGACTAGTCTGGGTTACGTGGCATTCTTGGAGAAGTAGCACACTGTTTCTCCTGGTCGAGATACCGAAGTGACCAGGGTGTCTTGTTTTACTCATTGTAACATGGTGACCTAGGAAGAAGTGTGTAGTGTCTCAAGTGAAGGGTAACCGAACACATGGGCACTAGCACACTACTGCAAACTATTCTTTTTTTAATTTACTCTTGCAATTACATTGCTCTCTATTACTGGAGGTTTATCTTTATCCATGTTGTCCATGAGCAGCTTTATTGAAAAAAAAGGCCTTGCTCTTTCGCACACTTCCTGTCCAGTTGCTAGGACAGGAAATAATCTATGGTATCCTGGAGGGATCAAATCGTGCAGAGTCCTACTCTCCTTATCACGGCATGACATCATGTGAAGGCTTCTACACTATCTATCCATTTTACTCTCCCCCACACAACTAAAGACAGCCAACCAACCTTTTTATCTCTAGGCAGCACTTAATGACAAGATTACTGCCCATCTCGACAACAAAGGCAAGACAACCAAACCGCTCCCTCCACACAAGTACAGGCATGACCACTGCCACCCCATACAATAAACAAAATGACAGCGGCACTCATTGTTTGCTCAAAAATACAGACATCCGTCCTCCACCCACACAACAAAAACACCACGAACAATGCCTTCTCCTCTAACCATTCAGAAACGCCAAACAATTGCTTGCTTCCCAAAAAAGTCACAAATTAGACTATATTTTGTTCTTCGTTATAATACTGTTGTGATGATAAAAGTCAATTGAACCAATCAGGAGCATACACTTGAGTGTGGCCTACAACACATCCCAAAATGACACACGAGAAACCCACAAGCTAGCAAAGGAAGCATGCATCTGCTCAATAACATGGGAAATAGAAAACGTAAGAAAGCTACAGGCTGGAGAGCATACAATTTGAATACAAACACTGTTCACTGCGTTAAGGCAAACAAGAAAGCCATGCTTGTCTTCTCTAAGCTTTGGCGTTTGAAATCTGCTCCGTATGGGCCAATCTGGCAAGTGCAAACGCAACTGGAAAGAACGACAGTCCACTTGGAAAACCATCGGGTCTTTCAAAATAGTGATGGTCTCTGGAGTTCCCAAATACATTGACATGTATTGTAGAATAATAAACCCTCAGGCGCCTCATTGCTTCTGAATTTTAAGCTTCTCACTGATTTAGGGAGCTATGCACAGCAGGCATCGGGGCCCAAACAGCATTTATAATGGAGCTTTCACATTGTTTCTTCAAAAAACCAACCCCGCACGTAGGACCCAAGAGACAGACAGACACACGTACATACACTTTCTGCAATTGATCGGAGATTTGAGGATGACTAGTGATTATTCAGTCGTGGGCTGAGATCAAACTGCACACTTATGGGCCGTTTCACTTCTTGGAGAAGTAGCTCCACCCACGTTTTGTTGACCTTTTATTTAAGTTTGCCTTTGTGTTTTTGATGCATGCTTCAGTTTTAGTTTTGCAAATGCGTACTGTTTTTAATCTTCAAACTCTTAACAAAAACCCAATGCTGATCATGCTTATCATATGGCATGGAGTTGCTCTTTGGGGCTGCACATGGGTGACCAGGAATGGTCACCCATGGTCATCTAGAGTAAATTGAGGTTTACATAAAATGTAGTACTAACTACTTTGTTTACTAAACCAATCATGTGGCTCCTTAAAAGTATATTTTATTAGAATAGGTTTTTCATTGTGCTTTAGACCCATCCCACCATATAACTCGCTAATGGTGTCTTTTACGTCCTGTAATTAGGCGAATAACCCCCACAGTAAATGTAGGGAGGAACGAATACGCGGCACTTTGTCCTAGCGGGCCCCACAGCTCAGGGCAGCGGTTATATGTCCACATCAGTGCCATCTACTGTTGCTGCTGCATGGCCTGAAGAAGAGCTTTAAAGTGCCAGGCGCACCTCATTTCATTTATAAGAATCACCATCTACACAGAAAGCCCCAAACAGAACAAAAACAGCATGTCTTAAAATTTAAGAATGTTTCTGGCTACTTAAAAAGACTGCTATCAACAGAAGAAATTAACTGTTTCTCTTGAAGGCAGAATTTTACTGGCATTTTATAAAATCAGCTAGTAAAATATCCCCACTTCCAAACTCTACCTGTAACCTTGTTAGTAGACATTCTTTAATTTGTAAGTTAACAAATACATAAATAAACAAATAAAATAATAAAAAAGACAAAAATATATAAGTGTAGGATCCAATGTTTTTCTTAGAAGTCCGGTGCTGCTGAATTCCAAGGTTGCCTAACACCAAAGCTGCCTAGTCTTGATTCCACCTCATGCCTCTTTCTTCCACCAGCTACGCTTCCTGTCCTTCTCTGATTCTTGCAGGTTCTTTCCATATCGTCAGTCACCCTTTGCTACTGTTTCCCCCTATTTCTCTTCCTTCTCCTTTCTCCATATTCTCTTCTTCTCTCTATTTCACTAGGTTAAAATCCGGTGGGGTAAAAGAAGTCTCCGTTGCCAAAAATTAGTGCAGTTACACAAAACCAGCACAAATTAAACACTTTCTCTAGTGCACATTCAGAATAAAACAAACAGAATTCATCCTACGTGGAATTATACCAAGGAGACAGAAGGAGCTAAAGACACCTCATGAACAGCGTAAGGAGAGCGGGGGTCAACTACCGGCTGCGAAGAAAGAAAAAAGGTCCCGAGTCCTAAGACTGGCTACAGAACAAGGTGGCACATCTATGCACAACATAGAATTCAAGGAGTTCAAAGGACGTAGAAACCACGGGGAATTAAAGGCAGCAAGTGGAGGGCGGGTAGGGTCCATCATGTAGCTTTCATGGAGTAACGGATGAAGTCACTCCGCAGGCAGATACCGGTCAGACAAGCTGATTCTAATCCACCAGCCGTTCCCTTTCGGACCTGGTACTGTAATAGCAGTTCTAGAGAAAGGGGAGTTTGCTTTACTTTGTTGTCAAAGGCGCTGAGTGTTTTAACTTTAATAATCAATGCAGCTCGGGAAAGGAGCAAACATGGCCTCAGCGCTCCGTCCAAGACTGCATTGAGGGAAGAAGACAGAGTCCCACCTCAGAAAGAAGACCTACACAGTCTCATCCGGCCCTCATCGAATGGCTCCACCCACAGACCCCTCACCAGCAGCGCGTCAGCTCAGGATCACTTCCTAGCTCAGCTTTAAGAAGCCAAAGTTAACCCTAGCAGCGATGCTCAACAGCAAGGTCACAGCTCTAACACCACTGATACAGACAGCTCCAATCGATGTGCCTATGCAATTGATGATATAGATGAAGGACTCTAGGGAGGTGGAATCACCCGCGTCAAGCACACTTGAGAACAAAGCAACTCAGTCACTTTCTTAGGCAGTGGCGGCATGCATCTTACGCCCTCCATGGAAACCAGTAAAAAAGACAGCTTTAGGGCCAGACAAAACAGCTAAACTGCTAACCAGTTAAAAACACAGACAAAGAAAGTTAAAAACAGATAAAGCAAGTCTCTTGGCTTCAAGACCCCTTCCCTTTACTGAACACAGCTGGGCGTCTCATTAGAGGAGACATCAGCTATAGCTTCCAGATCAATAAACCCCAAGATATATTAGCGCCACCCTTACTCACAGCTAATCATCTAGGCCTTTTACATTAGAAAGAAGGATGAGACGAGAAACAAACATTCCACAGAAACATGACATAGACCTGGTATATAGGAGCACACCCACATAGCGGGACGAATCCACGTTAAGAAATGTATATTTGCAACAATGACTTTGGCTAGCTGGTCAGTGGTTATGGCGCATTGCTTGAACTGGGAAACGAGACTTGCCACTGTGAAAGATATATCCACTTCACCGGTCACTCTCTGGTGGGCTCACTGACGAGTGCAGAGCTCCTGAAGTTTCCACCCTCTACCAAGCTGCTAAAATGGACAGGAGTTTAAAAGCATTCCTTCCCTGTCAATTAACCCATCAACAAACCCTTTTTCTCGAGTAAGCATATAGCTTTTAAAGTCAAAATTGAAAATTACTTGTTTGGACTTCAGCAATTTTCTTTAAAAGTTGTTCATTCAATAAATTAATCAACACACAGATTACAAGAATATACACACAGATACAAAAATATAAAATTCAAAATGCAATATTGGCTTGGGAACCATGCATGACAGCAAGAGCTCACCAATTAAAGAGGGCTGAAGTTTCTGCCACCTGCCTGATGCTGTCATAATCCTGCCAAGGCTGTTATTATTCGTATTACATAAGTGGTGTAATTGTTCCAAACATTTCAGTAGGTAGTGAATAAAAAAACACTGTCAAGTGTGGACATGATTAAATAATGCCAGCGTCTGGGTTTAGGGCCAAAATGCAGCATCATGGAACTTGTGAGGCTGCATGCTTTCTTGGCATACCCTCTAGACAGAACGCGCTTATGTCATCTGCTAACTATATGTGTAGTTGTTCTGAAACAGCCTACAAACAATGTGCACAGCTACCTCACACTTCCTGCGGTCCTCACCCCACAGCAGGGGCGTAACACAGGCCCCCGCAGCCCCTGCGGTGCGGGGGGGCCCAGAGCTGCAGGGGGCCCCCTCCGCACCATACACAGTCCTGAGAGCTCCATTGTGAATACGGAGTGGGGGCCCCTTTATGTACCCTCCTGAAGGGGGGCCCCCTCAACTTTCGTTACGCCAGTGCCCCACAGGAGTCCATTTCCACTTCAATCAGGTGCGCCTTAGGGCAGACCTGTGGAGGGGGCGCCGCCCTGTGGGGGGGGGGGCTGCGTTTAGCAATAACTTATGATTGAAGAGATGAGGGGCACTTATTCCCAGTGGTAGTGAGAGAATCCGGGAGGCAGCCATGGGTGTGGCGGTGCCAAAAACGATTGTCGTACCAGGCGCCACCAGCGCTTGAGCCGGCCCTGACTTCATCCATGTCATCGTGAAGCCCTCTCAGTCTGACAAGCCTGAACCGTGAGAGGTGGAGTCTGCTCTAATGGGACACCTGCATAACAAGTCGTCGGATTGAGGGCTACTCCGATCCCAAATGAAAGAGCTCTACAGATCTATATCCTCAGGCCTTGCCAAGCACACAGCCCAAGTGGCTGCATTATTCTAGCATTGGATTTGGAGGACAAGCCTCGTGTTTCCTCTTCATCATGCTCAGTGCTTTAACTGGAAATATACAAGTGCAGGTACTCACCCTTCAAAGTACCTGTTCGCTCCTGAGAAGTGCCGGTACTCTCCCATTAAACGTATTGCAGCAGTGCTGAAAAGTGCAGGGACTCTGCCTTTCGAACGAAAGAAGTGCAGGTACTCAAGACCGCATAGTACCAGTCCATTTAAAGCACTGATAATGCTGGCAATAAATTGTGAACAACTAGAAGCACGTAAACACAGCTCACATGCCCAAAACTAGAAGACTCTAAAAAGTAGGATAAAAAATGAACATGGCGTAGAAGACAGACGTATTGTTCAATCAAAGACATTGTCGGGGCTGAACTCTCCTAAGTGAAAAGTGAAGGGAGGCAGGCAGCACACGGCTGTACAACACGTTGTCTTGTGAAGAAAGTCTGGAGCCAGTGCAAAATAGAGGAAGAAAGTGTTGGAAGAGCAACTTTTTCCACAACGTGCCTCCTTATAGCAATGTGACCTTGTCAAATACCTTGCTGGCAGCTCTTCACACAAGTCATCTGAAGAGAGCTCCTCGCGCGCTCACACCGAATACAAAACAGGCTGGCCTGCCAGAGGAGGCCCCATGCCCACCGACACCCAACGGAGCCGCGCGCCGACTGCTCATGAGAGCCGCCGGGACTGGAGGCCACAGTACGATCCCTCGTCTTTTGTTGGAGGGAACCAACGTCTGTATCTTAAGGCCCACAGGTCCAGATTTACTAACAGGACACAGAGCAGTCCACCATCACTGTGACAGGTCAAACATTTATCAAATGCAGCAACAGCTTTTTTACACAATATTCATGAAAAACAGTTCTAATAAAACTAAATCCAAGAATGAGGATGTGACTGCCTCGTAACTAGAGTTAGACAGTTTCCGTTTTCCACTTCAGACTGAGAGCTCTTAAGAGGTCCTAGTTTTTATCTCACCATTAAATTTGTAAAACCATAACAGACATGCACTGTATGATTAAACGTGCCAAATGGATTGTCTAATCGCTTCTTTGCTTGTTATCGACTGCACTCGGTAGTTAATTTACTACGGGTCTATCTCATTTGTTAACAATGGGAAATTCAGCAGCAGACAGCCCAGATGCGCCAGGCACGCGCAGCGACTCAATGCCTCCTAAATTCAGCAGCAGACAGCCCAGATGCGCCAGGCACGCACAGCGACTCAATGCCTCCTAAATTCAGCAGCAGACAGCCCAGATGCGCCAGGCACCCTCCGTCCTGCACTGATGCACAGTGCCTCAATGCCTCCTAAATTCAGCAGCACACAGCCCAGATGCACCAGGCACCCTCCGTCCTGCACTGATGCGCAGCGCCTCAATGCCTCCTAAATTCAGCAGCAGACAGCCCAGATGCACCAGGCACCCTCCGTCCTGCACTGATGCGCAGCGCATCAATGCCTCCTAAATTCAGCAGCAGACAGCCCAGATGCCTCAGGCACGCGCAGTGCCTCAATGCCTCCTAAATTCAGCAGCAGACAGCCCAGATGCGCCAGGCACCCTCCGTCCTGCACTGATGCGCAGTGCCTCACTGCCTCCTAAATTCAGCAGCAGACAGCCCAGATGCCCCAGGCACGCGCAGTGCCTCAATGCCTCCTAAATTCAGCAGCAGACAGCCCAGATGCGCCAGGCACCCTCCGTCCTGCACTGATGCGCAGCGCCTCAATGCCTCCTAATATTTCTTTACTGACCTCTGCAATCCTTTGGAATTCCCTGCACTCCATTGCCTTCCCAGTCTTCTACCCCTCCCCCACTTTTTTATGGTCGTCTGGCTGCAAACTCATCCCCTTTTGGACTAGGGGCAACGCCAGGTGATGGGCGGCTCTAGAGAAAGGTGTGGGCTGGATCAGACTGACTGAAGGTGGTGGCCACCATGTTTTGAATTTTCTCTGGTATCCCGCTACTGACGGCAGCTCCTCCGTAACAGCGGAGGAGCGTCGCCCCACTGCTCAAAGTCAGAAGTTGAAAATAAAATGATAAACAATGTTATTATCATTTTCTATTATAAGTGACTGGCTGAGCCTGTGAGCCATGCGTGTCTATGGAACGGCGGGTTAGGCCATGGCATGGAGGAAGAGTGGTAGACACTGTAAGTGCGCACGCTGGTTTGGCTGTCTGTCTTATGACGGTCAAACCGACATGTGTACTTAGGTTTTTCCAACCCAGCCAGGTGGAGAAACAGCACAGACTCCCTGTGCCTGAGCGAGTATCAAACCAGCCCGCTCAGACGAATCCTGGCACTGATCTCATGCTTGCTAATAGCATGAGAGCAGTGTCTGGATTGAATAGGGAGTCTGTGATGGTGCCCCACGGACTGTTGGGACTAGGAGATCAGAGGAACACCGAGGCGCAAGGCAGCCGGCAGCATCAGGTAAGTCTTTATTTTCTTATTAATTCCCCTCCTCGCCACTGTATATTGGCTGCAGATGCGACTGCCCACTATGCCAGCCATTGGCTGGCAGGAGGGTGATGGGGTAGAGGGCGGCAGGGGCGGTCAGGCAAGATAAAATGGAGAGCACGGTCCTGCTCACCACTATCTGGTTTTTGCCTGGCTGCCTCTGATGACCGCCGATGCACCTGGGGATCTTCCTTATCTTCCTTCCTTCGGACCAGCAAGAAGGTCACCTTTTCTAACCTGCCCATCCCTTTAGATAGCCTATTTTGGCGGGCGGGGGGTTTCTGGCAGGGAAGGAGTCATGTTTGAAAACAAACAGGTGGACAACTTTGGCATCAGGAATAGAAGTACAGGAGCCTTCAGGATGGAACGGGAAGCCATCGGCCGATACCGGGGCCGGGTTACTGTAATATATAGAGAAGGGCTCAGGACGCCCGCTTCAGCCATTCTCAGTGGAAGCTTCACCCCTCACATGGAGGCGGGAGGCGAAGCCTTGGTGGGTGGATTGGAATAGGCCTCCCACCTGCTTGTGCAGCACTCCCTTGGTTTGCATATAGGTTCAGGCGCTATAAAGCCCAGTAACTGATCGGGGCAATGATGCCACGTTTTTACAACATTTGATGCGCCAACAGCAAATTAGGAAGGCCTAGATACACACACGTTTCAAGATCAGCGCTGAATTGTCACCATTCTTGGCCGCAACAGATGAATGCTTGGCACCTATGCCAGTATCCCATGCACAGGCTTTGCTTTAACCTCCACACCCTGTTAAAAAGTGTGATTCAGGAGGGCCAAGGAAGAGATGTACCAATAAACAGTAGCAGGAGTACAGGAGCAGTGAGAGCAGCAGAGAGGAATCCCTTCCCTCATGGCGAGGACTAGGAGTCGATCCATTCTGAAGGCTCTGGTGGGGGGGTCATTGGTCTCTCTTCCAGAACACAAACCCCGAAAGGGGGCACCCATCTAACTTAGAAGTCTCGCACCACCACCCCCGGCTCCGTGTTGAGAGAGCGAGCGTAGCGAGCGGGGACCACAGATTTTGGTGAAAGCATCTTGCATTCTCACCACGTCCACCTGTTTTACAATTTGCTCCTTTTGTAAATTAATTCTAGACCTTCTCCCCAAACGCATCGTGCTGAACTAAGACGTGTGACTCTGACTATGCCAAGCACAATATATTTCTAAGGTGTTGCCAGTGCAAAGGCAAGTATTAGATTGGATTTAGTTTGAGCTCTTGGAAAAGTTAAATCATTAATGCAGCAATAACAGAAGAGTGGGAATAGGAGAAAAACACTGTGGATGCGTCAGACCCTATATTTGTAGCAAAGGATGAGATAAATAGGGGAAAAGAGAGAGGCTGCTGCGCTAAGAGGAGGGTGGGAAAATATTCTTATTGCGCAGCAAATGCAATGGGTGCCCTCATGCACACAGGCTCTCAGCGCTTGTCCCAAAGCTTCTGATCTACCTCTATGAAACAGAACAACTAGAAATGTGTTATTTGATGGAAGCCAGAGGTCACTGCCAGACAAGTAACTAACTATACAAGGGTGGTGCATGGTGAGAAACTGAAGTTTTCACACATGGGCCCGTGCGTGTGTAAACACAACGAATTGTGCAATAGGAAAGGCCCAGGTCTTGGGAAAGAGTCTTTGAAGTAGCACATAACAGAACATTAAGGAAAAACACCAGTGACTAAATAATCAACCAGCTCTTCCAAACACACACACAGACAGATGAAATCTCGAGATACCATGACGCATCCATCGCCAACTTCCATTTAGAATGAGGTGTAGTTCAAATATTCAAGGTGTTTCGGGCGTTTCCTCAGACGGCAAACAGGGTATTCCCCTCTGCACTGCCCAGGGTGCCCAGGGCACAGGAGCACACACTCACGTGTACAGTTCTGGCTGCAGGTGCCCGTCCAGACGACAAACCGGGGGGAGGGACATTGTAGGCGTCAGGGACAGGCAAGGTACATTCGTTCACTCACTGCACAGTATGCATCAAACCTTCAGAGCACCATTATGCACTAGTGACTAATCTGCAACAGTCTTACTTCAGGGGGTTCACCATCCGGGTGTGAGCGCACCAGTGTGCGCCACCAGCCTTTCACAGCTAATATAGATTTCATTTTCAGTAAAGTAATCCACAGGCGCAACTCGTTTCTGATTAGCCCCGCAATTCAATCTACATCAGAGTGTTCACTTCAATATACAACACAAAGCGCCAGTTGAAGAGTGAGTGCTCTTGGCACATGGTCTTGATGCATCTCGGTGCAAGAAAAACTTGGCAATGCTATGTGACGGTAAACAGCCCTCACAACAAAGCCATCACCCCGCATACCATTACCCCACAAGTCGAAACACCGATTTAAAATCCAACACCTACCCTACTGTCCGCACGGACTGGAGTTGGAATATTAAATTATAATATTCCAACAACCAGCGCCCCCCTCAGCAAGTCGTTGTTCCGACTTGTGGGGTAATGGTATGCGTTGTTACAACGCAATCGTTGCAACGACTGTGTTGTAATTGCATGCGGGGTGAAGGCATGCATGAAAAGGAGGCATATTCCTATGTGACAAATGTGCACAGCAGTGGGCGCCACTATGGGAAGCCCACGCCGTGCCTGGATACTACATAGAATACCGCACACTGAAAGCGCCCTGCACGAAAACTCAGACTTGAAGAAACTGGCTCTTAACCCCTTCAGCGCGGCGCGGATTACCGCGCTGTGCTGAAGGTTCTATTGCGCGGGCGGGGCCATGACGGAGCGGTTCCGTCATACGCACAGCGCAACCGACAAGCATGACGGAACCGCTCCGTCACTCGCATCGATGTGGTTAAGACCCCTGAGTAGCAAAACCATGGCTCACAAGATTTTCAGAATGAATGGTGTTGGTGATACCGGCCCATCATAGTTTGTTTGGATCACACTGATACTTGTTATATATTTTTTTTATATTTCTCTGGTCTCCCCCTCTCCCGCTATTTTCTGTTCCCCATACCCATCTTTGTCCAGCACACCCTGGGCCATGTGTGACCGCCTGCCGTTTTTTCCCTCAAATTCTGACGGCATGCCGCCCAAAGTTCCTCCTTCTGCCACTTTACAGAACCTTCTCTGGGCTATTTGGTGCTTGCCCTCTGACTCACTCTCTGTTCCAGCTTTCCCCTCTGATGTGCATTACTTATTTTTTGCAATTTAAACTCTTAAAGCTGCAAAAAATGGCGTTCTCCCCCTAAAACCACATTTCCCTCCCCTCCTCATCATTTTATACTGCTGTTCTCCCCTGTTCGATCTCCATCTGCCCTCTATTTCAGCTTTTTGTTGAAAACTTGTGGGGGGAATCAGAAAAACTAGGGCGACCCTAGCCTTTCTGCTTACTGTATATCCCCTGCATCCGTTTTTAATGTTTTTTCTGCAAACTTCCAATTCATTATTTCTTTGGAATCATTAAGGGAGAGAGGGGCAGGACTTGATTTGTTTTTCCCATCCTGCCAACTTTATTCAATATCATATCTGCCTTTAGGCATCTAATTAACATAATTTTGCTTATCATTAGAACTGGGCTTCTTCCATTCAGTTTTGTGAAAATGTAAGCATATATAGTGCACTGTCAACGCTAATGCAACTACGATTGTGCTTCAATAGAAAGGGAAATATACATTTTATTTGAGCCACAAAAAATAAATGTACTATTATACAGAATGTATATGCGTATTTTGCTCATACGATTTAATGAGTGCACATCCTAGCTACTCCAAAAAAAATAGCCACATTCACGTGGTCACTTCCTTCAACTGAGTCTCTTAACAGTTACCAATACTTGACATACAGCGACTCGGTCAACCTTGAGGGTGAACCATTACATTTTGTCCTTGAATGGGGAATCTTCAAATACCAAAAATATTGCAATAGGCTCCTTGCTATTCTACCACACTGATGCCAATATATATGTCAAAATACCATATTGTGTCATAATACCCTTTATGTATTAAAATCAATTGTTCAAATTGCCGCTGTTTAAGAAATGGTCCATTATACGTCTTAATCCCGTTTGCTTATGGTATAGATGCCATACATTGGATAGACTAAATATAATGATGCAAAATGGTACCAAGGAGAAGCTTTCTGCAACCCACTGCCTGCTTAAGGTGGCAGTGAGACTGTGAGAGCCTATGCATTCACTGCCCTCTCCTTAAGTCCCCCTAGAGGTAGCTTAAACCAGAGACAAACCTTTGTAGTGGACACTCTGGAGCCTGTGTTAGCCTCTTGGTGAACAGAGGCGCTTTGCGTGCCTGGCCCTCACTCACAGCCGACACAGCTAAGATACAATATGGGTTTTGTGAAAAGTGCACAGCGAGTTTCCGCTCATTCTTGTTTGTTTAAGCGCAGTGGGCTTAGACGTTTCCTGAGCTATCACTGCGCAGAAGAAGGGAATGCAGGCCGCCTCCTGGCTCCAGTCTCAGGGGTGGAAAGTATGCGTTGAAAAATGCAAAATCTCCTTCAAGCGATGTCCTCTTCCTTCGGCACCCAGCTGCGAGGCCAAAGACGTCCTAGGATAGCTGTAGGAAGAGTCATAGGAAGAAGAACCGAGATGGCGACTGAGCGCCAGTCCATGGAGGCGGAGGAAGCGGTAGAGGAGGCAACGATGCAGACCTGGTGGGCCTAACCGGCAGTCAGCATCTCTGGTTCAAGACACTCTTCCCCAGCACACTGGGTTCCCTAGAGTGAAGGGTTTCATTGAAAGGATGCCAGAGCTGACCTCTCATGGGCAGCTCACCAACGCTATGACACGGTGCGACACTCACCACAGAGGTGGGTCACACGTACGTCTGGGCATAGCAGTGCAGGAGACGTGTTAGCGCGATAACTCCAGCCTCTCTGAACAAATCAGCCAATCGAGCCCCATGGACTTTCCCTCTACATTCACCACGCCAGAACCACGGGACCCCAAGTCATGAACAGACCGCAATGAATAAAATGGTAGGGGTGTGGTTTGCCAGCCGACCTCAACAGACAGCCCACTACAGAAATGTGTCAGAATAGTGTCCGCTGAGCAGGCAAAAGGCCACCAAGCAGCTCCCAAGGACACACGCCCATCAGCCTCTGAACCAAGACAGATCACGCCCAGGCACTTGGAGAAGGTACAATCAGGACTGCTGTCCCATTTGACAAGCCTGCGACAGACTCTGTGCCAGCACTGCCCACACCAAAGTTGGTAGAGAAGTGACAATCGTTACACCTTTTCCCTTTGAGCCAGGACTGCCAACTCCGGGTGGGTGGAGGAAGAGCAATTAACCATATGCAAACCCTGCACCAGGACTGCCATGCTGAGGTGGATATTTATGGGACAATCGGCACTTTGTCCCCACAGACATGTTCCCTACAGACCGGTCAGGACATGCCCTTTACGAACCCACGATGAGATGGGCGGAGAAGAGACAATCAGCAACACACCTCTCACCACTGGCATGCCTCCTCAAGCCACGCGCTTGGGCTAGGTCAATGCAAAGGATCAGGTCTGGCTCGCACCACAGAGATGCGATGCAAGGGAGAATGTGGGGTCATCGGGGGTTCAAAGTAAGATGAGCAGTTCAGCGCACAGCTACGCGGGCGTTTTACTGTTCTCTGCTCTGCATACCCGAGTATCTACCAACACTCCCTCGGCGCGATGGGGCAGCACTTCCTGCACATCTGCAAAGCAGAATGCACCTGTGCACTCTGTACCGCTGCTAACAGAGGCAGCATGGGGCCTAAGACAGGAAGCGCCTGCATATATCTGCACAGGGAGCTGCTCTGCCCATCTTTAGCCCAGTCGCAGTCTTCGAGCTTTTCGCCGTAACCCTGACTGGAGCACCCGCCTGGCAGCCGGACTCACCCGTGAAAACAGCATTTGCATGTATACGTCCCATGATCCCTCCACCTGGCATTTGTTCCCTTGCGTCAATCAGCCCCAACACGTCTTACCCCCCCTTAACTCCTATTAGCCCTAACACGCCTTGTCCCCATGACCCCTACCGCCAAGGACCGGTCAGCAGACCTGAAAAAATAAGGTCCAAAGATATATTTCGAATGCACACTATTTCAACTATATTGGTTAAAAGTCATTGGTTTTTACAGGAAATTGTAAAGACAATCTTATAAAATATCTTGACAAGTCTGCGGCTGGCAGCCGCAAATCATGTATGTGTCTCTCAGAAAAGTGTCTGCTACTCCGCGGGGGCCACTGACGCCTATCCCTGAAAGCAGCCTACTGACACCCACCCACGGAGGGCAGGGGAATGACGCAGAACCCTGTACGGCCGGGGTAGCATCCTTCTGAGAGGGCCCATTCGTTTAAAAGCCTATGAAATGGAGAGAGAAATAGGAGTATCGGGACCCCTCGTGAGTAGTGCCTGTATTCCGTCTCGCTGCAGCCCACCCACAATACGATAGTTGCTTTGCCCTTTATCACTTATGGGGAAATAGGGCAACAAAAATACAAGACACGCACAGATAAAAGCGAGCGAGAGCAAAGACCCAGCGCGCCAGCAGGTGTTAACCGCGCTCCGAGCCCTGCGCACGTAAGGGTGAGGGGGGCGGGGGGCTGCTCGGTGCACCACAGAGCGCCTCCCAGCCCAGCGCGGGGCCATCTCACCAAGTTGCTTTATGCCCACATCACCCAAACGGGGACAGGAGGAAAGAGGTCTTTGGCGTGTACTGTCATGTGTGAATGGAACCTCTGCGACGCTGTGCGTGGCGTGGCGTACCACACAAATAAATGAGACACACGCAACTTTCACCCGCCGCTCTACAGACAGACTGGTTTGAGTCTGCAGAGCGGACTGCCCTCCCCGCGCGAAGGGAGACCCTCGAGGATGAGCCATTGGCCCCCCTGGAGCCTGAGGCGTTTGAACATAAATTAGGGTTCACCCTCACAAAAATACATAATAGTGGGGTAAGAGTGTGAAATTAATTCGCGCTCTATGAGGATAAGCAAACTCACGGTTTGATGCGCGGGCACAATTTTCCATTGATACCACATACATACATTATTATAATACCACATACATACATTACTACCAATTGCCAACGTATGCGCGTTTTAGTGTACAATGAACACCAGATGCCTGCGTTGCAGGTTACTGCACACCGTTTGTCCATATACTGTCTCGCAAACATTAAGACGACAGAATCTGAAACTAAAACTAGAGAAAAGCCACAGTAAGACAGTAAGGCCTAGAAAGATCTGGGGAAACAGATGAAAGTATCGAAAACGAGCGCAGGATCAAAGCTGAGCGAAGAAATAGAAGAGACAGAAAGGGGAAAGTACAACTTAGTGGTGTGCAAATAAAGCAAGCACGGTAAAAGATACGGGCAGAGTAAAGGCTATATCCCACTGTCCCGCTGGTCCCTGGTTCTACGAAATTGGGAGAGCTTAAAACAATACAAGCACCAGCAAGGTACATGCTGATCACCGGAAATGCACAGAGGCATCTATGAACACACAGGCAGAAAGGGTGCTCGCAGTGCATGCGTCCAAAACATAGGTACAAGGCATGCAAACAAACAAAATGCACGTTGCTGATACGTCGATTGTAAGAGCGCACTCGGCGCGCGCATCATACGGATGGTTACACGCACCTGAAGAGTGCAAATACTACGTGCACTCTTAATAAACAAATATGGAGTGCATCGCACTGATGCTCACGGGTATGCACACTGTGCTTACACTTAACTGATACACATAGACAACAATGGTAGATTCAAGTATTGACCGCAGGTACAGTCAGCGGGTAATAATTGTAAAAACACCTGTGCCTGCATTATGGATCGTGCCATGATGTCTCTCACAACTGTCACTGCCTCCAGCTGACCCCCAACTGCAGTCTCCATCTTACTGCCACAACTACTGCCTGCTCTGCTCCCACCCCTACCAATGCCCCAACTCGCGTCTTTCTACTGCTACCGCTCTGCAGCCACTGCCCCCTCTCTACCTGTACATCTCGCTTCCCCAGGTACTCGCGCACCAGCCCTGGTATCATGAACCAACTAGCCAACCCTTCACATCTAGTACCATGACACCGCCCCTCTCCCCAAACATGCTCGACTGTCCAGCCATTCCTCGAGTGACTACCCACTTCAGAACCACTACCATTTGTCTCCTATCTCTCACTACCCAGTCATGTGTGCCAGTACTCCTCTTAACATTCTCATGACCCCTACGACTCTTACCTCGTATTTACTTTCACTACCCCATCCATCCTTCCTCCATCACCCCTTACCTCTAGCCCTATCCACTACTCCTACTACTCTTATTTAGCTGCATTCTCAACTCTACCTTTGCTACACCTCACCCCTGCACTCTCCCACAGCACTTTACCCCTGCATCTTTCTCATCATCCTTACTTACCCGTCCGTTTACAATCTCCAACCACCTTTACTACTCTGTGCTTCAATCTCCCTACACTCTTACATCAACAGCTCTCCCATCACATTTACCACTCCCCCCCCTTTTGCATCTACCAATATCCCTTCCCATCCACCACTCTCCCTTTCCCCCTTTCCCCAGTGCACTAGAGCTCCGCGCAGGCTTTTCGTCCACCTCCTACTTACCTTTCATCGCTGTGATCACAAAATACATCCTCGTCGCGGCGGGTGCAGGGCCGGGGGAGCCGCATAGAGTCGCGGGAACAGCTGCTGGGTAAAGAAGTGCGGCCGCAGCACTCCTCCGCTCCTGTGCCTCCTCCGCTGCCTCATCAGCTGCTGCTGCTGCCACTGTCAGACGCATCCGCCTCAACTCACCGGCCACGTGATGGAGCGCGTCACCGCGAGAGGCGGGGCCCAGCACTGCTACTGACGCGTACTGTACCCAATGGTGAGAGTGGGTGTGTGAGGAACCGCCCCTTAGAGCGTGTAGAGCATTGCTTTACTTGAGGGAGCTGTTGAGTAGCGCTTGGACAGCAGCTAGTACAGGTCGTGTCTTGATAATTGCCGCGAGTGGCTCGGCTTCGACGTCGCTGCTGATATATCAAGTCGCTACGGGATAGGTTATTACGTACGCGCGACGCTGACTGTAGGGATAACACCGCGTGGACCCCGACCACGGCCGGCCTGCAGACAGTGACCGTGTACGCAGGGCAGTAGCTCGAGCCCGTGGACGTGGGCTCTGCTCACCATCGGTTCACCTGACTCCGACTGTGCGCGAGGCGCACGAAGGCTAACAACGGCCCGTATTCGTTTCTGCTGTGCGCACACGCTCAGAACCTGTCACATAGGGCGAGGAGCACGGAGGGCTGCACAATCTTGCTTCCGAAAGACGCCCTTCAAAGCGACACTTATCGAGAGATACGTGAGAAACGAACCCCTCACTCTGGACCACAGGCTTGCTTCGAGTCGCGCTACTCTGTGAGGCTGGAGGGCAGGCGAGGCAAACTACAATCCAGAGGGACGCATGAGACCACTCCATTGAAAGACTGTTCCATAGTCACCAGCACCTCTCCCAAGGACAGGGGGGCACCCCCGACATCAGCGTTCTCGTTTGTGAAATCCTGAGTAAACGAAATGACACAACTGGCAAGCTCAAATTAGGCTTTTAACGGCTTCAAGACTAAATCTTCATACTTATTCAGGAGCAGGTTTAACATTTCGATCAGACATGCCCTCCTGCAGTACCAATAAACGTTACTAAAACGATAGAGTAGGGTGGTTGCCATTTCTCCAATGAATATATTTAGAAATGTGCTCGATATACCTAAATGCATGAATATCATAGGCGATTACGCCCACACCTGCAATATAATATACACCTTCACAGAACAGCAGCACTCCCTCTTCTTTTTCAGTTTGCTTGAGATGCCATTTCGGTTTCTTTTTCAATTCTTGGAAAGAGGGTGATTGCTCAGGTGTTTGGCGGTAAAGATGTCTGGCTGAGAGTGGGTGATACAAGGTTAAATGATCAGGGCTCGTCATAGATGGGTTACTCTACATAACCCCAATAGGTCTAGCGAATAAGAACTAAAGAAAGGTGATTGCTATGTGCATTGGTGATATAGTTAAAGACGTACAAAAGTGCACTTTCTGTTGAATGAATGGTATGGAAGCCCAATCGAATTGGGCTGAGTAAATTGTTACCTGAAAGGATGTTTGTGAGACAACCGAAGAGCAGCTGTCTGAGTTTTTTTTGGGGAAAAGGGTAATTCTGACAGGTAGTTCACTGGAATAGAGGGACTGGCACAAGCGATAGGACCAGAGCTGATTTGAAGCATTAAGGGTATGTGCCAGATGTGAATGAAGTTTTTGAATAAAGTGGTCTTGCAGAGAAGAACCATGGAAGTGAGGGCAGAGTATTCGATATTGTAATAAGAAATTGGGTTGTTGGTTGACTGGTATGTGAGCACTGGTCAAGCAGCAACCACAATCCTTGTGCAGGTAAGGCACAAGCAAGCCCTAAATTAACCTGTGCTTAAGTATCCGATATAATGCCCCAGAGCAGCCTGGCTTAACTTAGAGGCAAGGTGTAAAGTATTTGTGCAACAATTTAAACATTAACACAATTAAACCACATGACAAATGGAGCCAGTGTTAGAAAATGAGGGTTGTTTTTTTATAAACAATACAAGACCAGAACTACAAGAATCTAGTTAGTAGAACCAACAATATTGAATTTTAAAGTTTTTAAAGAAAATAGCGGCAAGAGGTGTGAAGTGGCAACTATAAAACCTGGTCGTGCCGGACTGGGAAAAAGTCACAAGTTCGGACCGACCGCAATTGAGTTCAGGCCGGCAACAGGGACCCAGTTACAACAGTTCAATTCTGGTTTGCGGAGCCTTGCGTGGATCTGCGTTGAAGATGCGTCGCACAGCTGAGGTGATACGTTGGTTCTGAGATGCAGCGAGGCTGCATGCAAGGTCCTGTTGCGTTGAGGATCGCGTTAATGGGGCTTGGGATGCGAAGTCTGGTGTCGGGGATGCGACGCGCAGTCGGGGTAATGCATTGATTCCGAAGGGCTGCGATGTGGAGTCCGTTTTAATATTTGAGGCTGCTGTCGAGCGATGCAAAGGCGTGCGTCAAAGATGTGTCATGTAGTGGTGGTTACGAAGGTGATGCGTACTGCTGTGGTGGTGCCAGTCTTTAAGATGGGTTCAATCCACGCAGCAGCAGCGATGCCTCGGTTTTGCCTGGGTTTGCACAGTTCAGCAGAGGAGATGCATCAGTTCTGCTGGATCTACAGGCTGGCAGAGCACCTTAGGCCCACTTCCAAGTGTCTAATTCTGGGGTTGCACCACTTGGCAGGGTAGCCCACAAAGGGCAGAGTACAGGTGCAGATGCAAGGCTGTTGGAACTCTGTTATGCCCCTGAGGCTTCAGATCAGGAGGCAAGTCAACTAGCCTTTGGTGTCACTCTGAGTTTAACAGAGGAAGGTCTAGTCCTTCCCACCCAGGCAAGAGGGCAGTAGCCAGGTGGTCAGCACAGCAAAGCAGGAGTCCAGCAGAGTTCAGTCCAGCATGGTGGCAGTCCTTCAGCAACACAGCAGTCCTTCTTCCTGGCAAAGCATCCACAGGTTCGGAAGTATACTGAAGTGGTGGTGTCTGAGAACCACTTTTATACACTGCTGTCCTGGTTCTAGAAGGGGGGAAGCGTCTAGACAGTGGCTTTGGAGTACATGGAATTCCATACCTCTCCTGCTCTGGCTCCAAGCTGGCTGAAGTGACAATGCAGGGTTGTTAGGCCCTTTGTGTGGAGACAGGACACAGCATATTCAGATGTAAGTGAGGCTGTGTCCAGCTACTCCCTCCTATCCATTTAGTGACGGCCCATCCAGTCATACCTAAGCTCCCATTGTGTGTGGTTGTCTAAGAGGAATACACAACTCTCAACTAACAACTACACTCAGTCATGTATCAAGAGACCGGTTGCAGACACCATATGGCTAAGGCAAGAAAATGGCAACTTTCTAAAAGTGATTGCAATGGTGTCAGGAGCCTCGTAACGCCCCATAAGCAAGATGCACTGCTATGCGAAAAATGATGCGAAAATCAACAGACAGGAATCAAGTTTTTTAAACATAATCTTAATATTTATCCATTTTCTTCATGTTTTATCATTCACAGTAGGATCAGCATAACTCCTTGATTAACATGACCGGAAGTGATCCAGGCATTATTCTTGGCATATTGAAATACGCTGCATATCATGGGTAACGCAATGCATTTCGGGCGTCTTAGGCCCTTTGTCAGGGATAACTAACACGTAAGGAGAGACCGTAGGAAATTAAAAGGATGGCATGCAACAAAAACATGGCTAATGTTGTTGATCTACAATTCAGTAGCAAATGCAAAACATGCTAAACTGGGCTCGGTATCCACAAAGAAATGTGTTTATACGAATTGTGCACACATCCTCCATTCATACTAAATGTGATCTGTGCGTGAGCCAAACAACCAAAAGGAAACCAAAAAGAAACAGATGAGAAAGAAAAAATGTAAAAAAATGAACTTGAAGAAAAACGAACCCACAAGTGAGCAGTGTATATATACCTAAAATATTCTATAGCCATTCTAGTGAATCATGCTCAGAAAACAAAAAACAAAAGGAGAAACCGATTTGCCTAAACCCTCTTAGGTGTAACCCTTCGCTCACTTTAATTCTGCGTGTTTCATAGGCAACCGCGTGGCTGCTGTCGGCTTCCAAGAAGTCGACAAGGTGGTGCTCAAAGCAAACTCTTCGTGAACACGCCTAGAAAAAAACATGTGCAAACCTGTGCCTCCTAATATAGCACGTGACCATTAAACCCCACTCCACAGAAAACATGAAAGAAATACTCCAACCACTCAACACAAATTTATATAGGGATAGAGGCCTGGGAGTCTTTCGTCAACAGTTTAAACAAAAAGTTTTTGATCAACCCTAAAAGCCAAAAACCTTTCAGGATCAACGGGGCAGCCTGGTACACACATACCCTAAGGATAAAAAAAGACAACTAAATAAAGCTCTCAGGCTAATGCGAACGCAGGGCCTACAACCCACCCGGCAGTCCCTGACAATAATTGAACAAAAGAAAAAGAACCTAAAAAAGGAGATTCATGCAGCAAAGCGCACATGCAACGAGCAAAATTAGACGAAAATGCTCTATGCCAGCCAGCAACGAAACTCAAAACAGTTCTGGGCTCACATTAATCTCCTATCAAACTGCACTTTAACTCTGACATAACTGAACATACATGGAGAGCTCATATCGTAGCCACATTTAACTCCTAGTCTCTGGCGCACCTGTTAATAACGATACATCGAAGGCGAGATGGACTGGTACAATAACTTCTAGGGACACTCCAAATAAAGAGACCCGAACAGCCACCACACCGAGATGGACCTCCCACGCCCTAGTGCCTGGATGCAACTATAAAATAGATTCCATGACCTGCACATCGAAACTGATAAACCACGGCAACCCCCAAGTCAAACAGCCAGAAGGCAAATTCAAGCCAGGTCCACTTGAAACATCAAGGTCTGACCCACTAGTATCCTATCTACAGATCACACAAAAACAGGTATTGAACGTCATAAAAAAGACAAAGCTCTGACGGGGCCCCGGGACCAAATGGCCTGCTCAATGCCTTATTAAAAAAAGAACCAGCTTTCTGGTCCAACCATTTAATCTCGCTGTTCGCTCACACATTGGAGACTTGCACAAATTTATCATTGATACTGCCACAAGAATAAAACTAAAAATAACAGTGACGATGAATAGGCATCACAAAATAAATCACTAGTTAAATGTACACCGTGTCATAATAACAAAATATATATGAAAGTGACCAAGTTCCTAATGGCCACTAGGACTCAAACGTGCACTGCGTGATGGGTTCTTACACCAATTGTAGTACGTTTCAAACCCAAATTATTAAAATTTTAACATTGTTTATTTTCATACATTTTCCTTTTATGCTTTCATTAATTGAAATAAATGCAATTAAACAGAAGACACAGTTCTATTCAACACAAAAGCCGAAATTATACATTGTCTATAAATGAATTCCAATTGTGGTATACAAATGAAGTCATAATAAAAGTGGAAATAACGCCCAATGCAGTTCGGGACTAGCTGTGAAAGGTGGGAATGCTGAGGGGATGTTGATCAGAATATGCATGTTGATTTGATCAGAAGGAGAGTGGTCTGTAGTAGGTAGAGAGCAGGTTTTCAGATATTAGTATGAGATTTAGGACTTTGCCTGTTTTATGAGTTGGCATAGAGCATGTGTGAGTATTTGTAAGGTGAAAGATTAAAATACCCAAAAAGACAGTTGAATTGACAGTCATTGATGAAGTCAAGTCCCTCTAAGAAAGTGTTAATTTCTGCTTGGGGGAGGGGGTAGACAATACATTTACTTTAAACGGTTGTATGACATTACAATGAATGCTTTTACCCCACATGCCGTTGCAACGCAATTTTTACCCCGACTTGCTGTTGGGGGTGCGCTTGATGTTGGAATAGTATAATTTACTATTCCAACTCTGGTCTGTGCAACAGTAGGGAAGGTGTTGGATTTAACTCCAACACCTTCTACCCCCTACAGCAAGCCATTTTCATTGCAACTGCATGTGGGGTAAAAGCATGCGTTGTAATGAATGCAGTATAACGGTTGTTTCACACTTTAAACAGGACAATATTGGATGTGCATTGACATTCAAGTAAGGTTTGGTAGGAATTTGGTGTAGGAGTAAGGGTGATCAAGAGTGACTTATTGAGGAGATTACTTACTTCTCTTCTTTTGCAGTTTTGGTGAGGTGTTTGAGAGCTGAAGATATGGCCTGTGAGGAGGGTTGAAGATATGGTAGGTAGATTTCTGCATTCTCCACCCACCTTTGTAAAGTGATATGCTTCCTGATTAAATGTTGATGATTAATCTGATGGCCAAGATGGCCGCAAGGAAGGAGCTTTAAGATCGAGCTCCTGGGCACCGGGATCACATCCTCAGTGTAAATCCCTGCTGCCCCCCCACTCCTACTACGAGAACCAGGACTCACCGGAACACATCCCAAGGGGGGCAAGCCAGAATTGTGTCTTACCCTCTGCAGGAATCGACGATCTGTGCCTCGATACCTCTAGGACTGCAACTGATGCTTCGGAGGTGATCGTCTCGGCGGACTCCACACTAGGCGATTCCAGGACAGCCCCGCATTGGACCCACGAGAGTCCCGAATAACAGCCAACCAGAGCCAGGCAAGGCAAACCCCAGGACCCAGGGGAAGTAGGCACCGAGCCAACTCCGATCGTCGTTCCACTACTGCGACTGCCTGACCTTATGCTGGCCATCCACAGCTTCCACACAGGACTCTCCCTGACAAATAAACGGCGCCAGTGAGTACCGGAACAACCCATGAGTAGTGGTCTTCTCATTAGACCATCGCTGCAACTCGCCCCTAACTCACCAGCCACGGCAATGAAGAGACGTGAGCCCTCAGAATAAACACGGTCGCCCGACCCTAAGATGGCGGCTCCGTGAAGTTCAGCCATTCACCCACCTCAGATGTGCGATCTTTAACCACAGCGAGATGAGCGATACTTTGCCACGCTACGCTGTACCCTGAGCAAAACTGCAAATAGATGTCAAAGAAGCGCCCGTAGCCTGAAATCACCGGGGGGCTGAGCACTTGATGGCCGCTCACCAGAACAGAAATACCTGACTGCCTGACCCAAAGATGGGGGGCGCAATGAGTCTACTGACCAGCGAAGCGCTCCCCATAACCACAGCGCAAGGAGCAATACCAGCAATTTATAAACCCCTATTTAATACCCGGAGCAGAACTGCAAACACTGGTCCCAGAAGTACTTGCAGCATTGATATCACTGGGGTGCCTCGCACTGAGATGGCCACTCATCAGGACAGAAATGCCTGACCCAAAGATGGTGGCACACCGAGTATACGTCCCACTTCCCATAGCAACAGCGCAAGGAGCAACACCGGGAATATATACACCCAAATGAAGAAGTAGAGGACAAAAGGAGAGGAGCTACTGGATGAGCTGCAAATAGTTGTTTGATAAGCTGCAAAGAGTCTCCCCCTCGCGGCAGGAACGGCCCACTCCCATCGATAACAAGAACTAAGCTCCGGTGAATCCTCAAAAAAGAACTAAGACAGGGGCTACTCACCGACACATTGGCACCTGAATTACTTTTACAAGAAGCGCCAGACCCAGGATCAGCAGAAACAGGTCATGTGACCCTCGCTGCCTGACCTCAAAATGGCGGATTCCAACCCACACTAACCACTCATTAAGCCGATCAATGCCCTCGACCCCATTCATTACCTCCACTGCCCTCATCGTCCCTCTGAGCATGTCAACAGCTAATCACAGACGCTCGGACCCCTAAAAACGGAAGGCTCACCACACTTCATCACCCCACACCACGCGATGCCTGTCCCCAAGATGGCAGCTCCCGGCCATTATTAACCTACACCACCTGATAAAGCTCCTGACTCCCCCCACAGAAACGTAACTAACCTATCCCAAAGGGAGCTATCCTTCCGTCTGACTAAGACAAAATGACATCTGCCACGCCAACCTCCATCAGCCCTTCCACACCGAATTACCTAAAACCACATGGCCCAAACTCCTTCTCTATCAGTTTCCCCACAACCTCTCACCAAAAGCGAAAAGAAACTTCAAACACAGACTGATTAGATAACACCCAGAAACACAATTCATGGACATATATCACTGCTCCTCCAAAGGACAGATGAAAATGGATCTCATTTTCCATACGGAAAGACCTGAAAATTGGAACTCCATTCACAGATCACAGCTCCTCATATCCAAAACAAATAACACTCCTTATAACTGCAAATTGACGATCTCAATCCCTAACCGCCCCACGCTGAGCAGTAACACCTCAGCGATCATCTACTCTAACGGCACAGTCCTGATTCAAGCCAACAATGATAACCTAGATGCCTTTGACTCCCTCTTCCCCTCTTACGAAACACACCCTCCCACACACATCCCCCCGCCCGACCTACTCCCTATCCCCGGACAGCCTGACCCGCCAGGAGAGCTCACAAACTAACCCCTCTGCCAACACCACCAACCTTTCCCCCAAGACACCAACCGCACCTACGTCCTCCCTGCACAAACACGCACAATACATTCCCCCTCCCCAATACAAACCGGAGGTACGCCACGAACAAGGCACTCCAACCCCCTGCTGACCGTCACCTACACCCCTCCATATCACCACCTCCAACAAACAACGAATGACCCCAACCCACAGTCACCAACCCCCAACTACCTCACACGCAAGAGGATGCTGAAATCACAACATGATCCGCCACACCCCTTGCCCACGGCCCCTCACAGAGTCAATACTGACAGCACAAAAAACAAAAGGCAACACAGCAACGACAAGCTCTCTCCTTCTTGGGACGACCCTGCCCAGAACACCCCCACCTCTGAAGAGACGGCACACCATCTTGCCCTGCTAGAAATCCAGCTAGAAACTATAATCCTGGGCCTTAATGACATCTTACTGAACCTCGCCACGCTCCGAAAGCCCTGCCAACGCCCTCACTGGACTCCCACTTTTTCTAGCCCCACACACCAAAGGCCTTCCAAGGCGCTGTGCCCCAGTTGGATCTCAACCCCCCTTTTGAACCAGACACAGAGACCCAAAAGAACAAGCGCTGCAATGTCCACGAGCGATGCGTCGGATCTTGCCTCCTCTTATGACACTCCCTCTACTCTCACCCCAAAATCCAAGATCCAGTTGATCACTGGATTCAGAAGAGATTACTCCCCTCCGGGATCCCTAAGACCCCCTGCCTTCCTCACTAACATTCCCAGGGCCCCCTAATAAAAAAACTCAAAAAAGAGGGGACCTCCACCAACTGCATGCTCATTAACTGCAGATCAGCCACCAAACAAGCAACAGAGCTGGCAGTATCCATCCTTACCCATGACATAGACATCACGTTCATCACCGATACATGGCTAAATGATTTCTCTTCCCCAGTCATGGATATGCTCCTGCCCCCAGGCTTTGCAATCATCAACAAAGACAGAAATGACCACCGAGGAGGGGGTATAGCAATCATACACAAGAACAACATCTCCGTAACGGAAACCAGCACCTTCAACTACAACACCTTTGAATGCCTAACTGCCAACATTAAGACAAGTGACAACAAAACACTACTCTGCCATCTCCTCTACCATCCGCCAAGCAACACCACCGCATTCGGGGAACACTTGTCTGACTTGATTGCTCACTCCGAGACTCAAACAGCTTTATTCTAGGTGACCTCAACCTATACTGGAATGAAGAAAACAACTGGCTAATCCAAACCCTGAATGACCTTCTACACACCAACAACTTTACCCAACACTGCTCAGAGGAAACCCACAACAGAGTAGCAATCCTAGATGCCATTATTGCCCAACGAGACACAGTCACGATCGACCGCATCTTGCCCGTTGACTGGTCCGACCACCACATCATCCTATTCCACATCAACCAAACGATCACATACCAACCCCCATGCAAGACCCCCCAAATAGGTGAGAAATCTAATTTGGATTCCCTTGGCTGATCTAGAGGAAAGGGTAAGCTCTCTCCTTCCCATCCCCACAGATGTTCTCTCCACAACAGAACTCACCTCCCACTACAACACAAGTATGACTTCCATTCTGGACCAATTAACCCCCTTGAAACTAAAAAGAGCCTGGAACATTCCATCTAGGTCCCGGTTAAACACAGACATTAACTTCCAAAGAAGACAACTAAGAGCTACAGAAAGACTCTGACGGAACAACCCTTCCACAATCCTCCAGGATCAACTCAAATCAGTTCGCAGGAAGTACAAAAAACACACCAAGAAAAAAAAAACCTAATTTTTCTGCAACGCTCTAGATAACGCAAAAAACAGGCCCAAAGAACTATTCAACCTCATTAGGCAACAAACTTCCAAGCCCCCTACATCCTCAGGTCGGGCCTCCAAAGATTGATGCGACAACTTCGCCAACTTCTTCAATGACAAAATCACCAAGATTGAGCTTTCACTGGACAACAACCGCAGCCCCCCCACAAGAGCCCATCACTAGGGACAGAAGACATCACACCCAAGCACCCCCCAAAACCATGGAAATCCTTCAACCCCATCCCGGAAGCGGAGATAGTCAAACTGATCTCCACCTCCAAACCTTTATCTCACGTCCTAGATCCTATACCTGCCCAACTGGCCAAAAAACTTAAACTCTCCCTAGCCCCGCTCTGGTGCAAGATCACAAACAGCTCCCCAAGAACCGGAGTCATACCAGACTGCCTCAAAGTCGGCCAAGTCATGCCATTACTGAACAAACCAGGCCTGGACACTAATGATCTGAACAACTTCAGACCTGTCTCCAATCTCCCTCTCCTATCCAAAATCCTAGAAAGATGCGTCCTCCCCGAACTGACTCAACACATGGACAGCATCACCCTTCTAGACCCCCACTAATCGGACTTCAAAAAAGGTTGCAGCACTGAGACCGCAATCCTTACCATCATAGACGATATCCACAAATCACTCAATACGGACCAATGCTACCTACTCATTGTTAGATCTGGGGCTCCATTCAGAGACATGATGCTTCGTCGATCCTCCAAGAATAGTCTTCGCAAAAACTTCGTGCAATGCAACTGCTTACTAGATTAGTGATGTACGAAGAATCACTGCAGGTCAAGTGCAAATACTGGTTCTAATCCCACCGCTGCCACCAATGTTAGATCTGGGGGTCTCTAGTTGGCAGAGGTATACACCTTAGACCAAATAGGGACCCTTGTTTATAGTCAGGGTACAAGGACACACACGGTAGATAACCCCTGCTCACCCTCTAGGTAGCTTGGCTCGAGCAGACAGGCTTATCCCCAAGGCAATGTGTAAGGTATTTGCACGTAGACACCACAATGATCCCCCCTCCGTACACCACAAACTTAGACCACACAGGTGAGTTATATCAAAAATAATATATCTTTATCTAGTTTCCGCAGTTGAAATCAAGCATCACAGGTTTACACCATATTCGCTTTCTTGGTTGGTCGGGATCGTAAGACGATAGTCTCTAGTCTCTTGCGTGATTCGATACTCACTGAGAATGAATCAGTTCGTAGGCTCTTGTTGTTTAGGCAGCTACGTTGCTCCGTCGGCGTCACTGCGCTCGTTGTACAAAGCGCTCCTCTGGCTGTTCGGTGCAAGGTTTCCACAACTCCCTCGACGAGCCCTCAGTGACGATGTCGACGTCACCGGAGTCAGCCACTCACAGCGCGGCTTCGTGGAGCAGGGAAGTACGACTCTCGGTCTGCTTCAGGCCTCCGGGTCGCGGCAAGGCACGTGCCGATGAGCACGTCGGTCTTCTTGATGCGGCAACCGGTGTCAGGCCCGGATCAGCGCGGTACTCTCCAGCAAGACAGGGAGCAGCCAGCCCACTTCACCGGCAGATGTTGAGAAGCTTGGTAGAACAGTCCACGGTCCCTGCAGCACACAGCAGCGCAGGGGGGGGGGGGGGACACAGCAGAGTCTTGGGTTCTGGGCAACCTTTCTATCCCTGGGTTGCGAAACAGGAGGACAGCTCTTCTCAGGCCCGTGGAGATTCGGTTTAAGACACAGCACACAGCAAAGTCTTGTTTGGTCAAGTGGGTAGAGTCAGCACACAGCAAGACCCCTTCTCCTCCTCAGCTTCAGTCGTACAGCAGAACAGGTCAGCCCTTAGAGCACACAGCAAGGCAGTCTTCCTTTAGTTCTTCAGCGGTCCGTCTTTCAGCAGAGGTTCCTCTTGATGGTAGAATCTAAAAATCTGTTGTCAGGGGTCTTGTACTTATACCCCTCAAAGTCTTTGAAGTCTTTGTGCAAGTGGGTCCTGAGCCCGGTCTGATCCAGTTCTGGGTGTTGCTGGAGCACTTTGTTTTCCTGGCTTCTACTTTCTTTTCAGAGTGAGGGGCAGAGTCGTCAGCCGCCCAGCAGGAGGTGGAGCCAGCAGTGTGGCAGGCAGGCACAGCCCTATTCACCCCCAGGTGCTATCTCCTCCCTCCACTCTCCTTGCAAATGTCGCCATTCAGCAGAGGGCTGACTCAGCCAACCTCCCGGGGGATCCCCAGCCCCTGTCACTCTCAAGCCAGACAGTCAATCCACAAGCATGTCCAGGCACACAGAAGGGTCAGACAAGAGAACAGCTACTCTCTAAAAAGTACTATTCTCCAACTCAGGATTTAAAAACAACCTCTCCTAAAAGATGTGCTATTAAATGCTGAGCTCAGGGATATCAAACACTCATGTCTTATCTTGTTCCTATGAGAAGATAGGCGGACAGCCATTGGCACCAGCCTCCCCCATGTTAGCCTATGGAGCAAGATAACCTTGCAGCAGTGAACACACAAAATGGCCGTTGTTCACTACCAGAACATGTTACCTGCACTAGTACATGCTCTACCTTTTACATACACTGCACCCTGCCCAGGGGGGTACCTTGGGCCTTCCATAGGGATGACTGACGTGTATAAAAAGGGAACGGTTAGGCCTGGTCAGTGTGGACACTGGCCAGGAGGACATGGCAGTCTGGGGACTGCAGGCAGGCCTGCGGTGGCAGGCCTGAGACACCATTTTAGGGCTACACAGGTGGGTGGCGCAATCAGCGCTGCAGACCCACTAGTAGCATCTGTCATCACCAGCCCTGGCACACACAGTGCACTTTACTAGGGACTTCATGGTGATACAGATATGCCAATCAGGTATATCCAATCAATATGATATTTTACACAGGGAGCACTTACACTCTGGCACTGGTTAGCAGTGGCAGAGTGTCCAAAGCATCTAAACCAGCAAAAACGAAATCCATCACAGCATCAAAAATCCAGGTAGCAGAGGCAAAAGATAGGGGAAAAACCCACGCCAAGGATGTCAGGTCTAACACTCATTCTCCTGGACTTATCGGCAGCCTTCAACACGGTTGACCATAATCTACTCATTAAGGTTCTTCAAGAAAGGGTAGCTGCTGTTGAAGCACACAAGCCCGCACATTGCAGCACACTGGTATTGTGACATTAAGACTTCTACCTCCTCCCTGCCTCTATCCCCCCTCCCCGAAGGAGGCTCAGCTCAAGTCAACGTGCACACAACTAGGACACTATATGACTTCCATGCATTAATGATGTACAGCGCGCTGAGACTTCCAAAGCGACTTGAGCCAATATGTATATTACTGCTATATTGTTTGATTCTCGCGCTCCGATAGCTCGAGCTCTGTACAGTGCTCCGATACCTTCGGGTCTGGCCAGCGCTATATAAAACTCCTAAATAAATAAATAAACAAACCACTCTCCATTTCAAGGGCATATTCTGTTAGATATCCCAGGGACTCATAATTATGGATGTAGCCAGGTTTCTGCAGAGAAAGGAATACACACGTGTCTTACATCCTTCCTTGTAGGTTCTAGAGGCTTTTAGTGTTTAGAGAACAGTGCTGCACACTGATCTAATTCAGAAAACAGTTATGTATAGAAAACAGTAAAATTATTGTAATTTATATGATAGCCAGGAAACATTACACAGGTTCTGGTTTTACCGGGTGGTTTATTGACAACATAAACCATATTACTCTGTAGATATCACATAACAACCAGTGTTCATAAAAGTGAAGTGTCTCCCATGCAAGAACCCACTACCCAAACTATGTGAAATAATAGTGCAAGATTACAAGGTGGTGGCTTGACATACAAACAACTGCAAGATTTCTAATCCACTACAACAGGCCCAAAGTCGCCTGCACCAGTGTAAATCATCGGATGGCAATCAGTTTGTTTGTATCATATGTTCACTAGGGTTTCGACTCCACATTGAATACTAGGGTCTCAGGATATAATTGTACCAGGGGACCCCTACAGAAAATGAGGTACATAGGATTAGAACCTGTTCACCTGGAAAATCCCAGAAGTACCTGAAAAGTACCTAGATTACCTGTTGAAGCACAGAATGAATGTAGAATGCTTGGGCAGACTGTATATACAGTGTGCATGGTGCATAGGGAATAATCACCAATCTTCAGTTTTGCTGACTGAATGGGGATGACGGTTCAGCCAGTTTGTGTTATTTAAAAGGAGACAGCAGTGGAGGCTAACCCTGGGCATAGAACTACGCTAGTCTCGCGTAGTTTGCGCAACTGTTCGCTATGCGAATTGCACGTAGCACAGTGCAAAAACTCGTAGCGTAGCGGTCATTTTTTGCTTGCTCGTGGTCCTTAACGTCAAGTTGGTGACCGGGAGCGAGCACAATAACATCCCGGCGAGACTTTTTCCTCGTTCGCGATCAGCAACATCAAGTTGCCGATCATGAGCGTGGAAAATAAACCTCCCGGCGAGATTCTCAACGCGGGGAGGTCAGGTTTCTCATTGCACGTGGTCGCGTATGCTCGCGACCGCTCGCGATGGGAACTTACCAGCCCGCATTGAGAAAGCTGGCGCTTGAGTACAAATCTACTCGAGCGGCAGAAAACGACTGCTTGCACCATGCAAGATGCGGTTTGCAATGATTGCACAGTGCGGACATGCATCCGGCACTGTGCAATCAGTGCGAACAGCATTTTTGCACAGTGCACTACGCAGTTCCCGTAGCTACGCGTAGCTTGCGTAGCGCTACTACGCAAACTACGCCCAGGGTTAGTGGAGGCAGCTTTGAATCCAGCTCTGTTGCATGACAGTATGTCAGTAGATTTTGCTGAAGGAATAGTCCATTTCCATTGATTGCTTATGGAGCTATGCACATAGCATTAAAGGTGCTCATAGTAGCTGTTCAGAGCAAGTGAAAGGAAATTAGACTAGGCGTGATATGGATATGCATCAGTAGGTTTAAAAGCTGTCAGGTAGGACATTTGAGATTCCTTTCGTTTCCCAGGTGTTATCTGGGAAGCTTCGAGATAAATCCTGCTTGCATGGATGAAATGCAAGAATGCAAACGCAGTGGTAGCTTGGACTTTTTTTCTGGTTCCCTAGGTATAGGATAATTCATATAATCATTTCATCATTGGGAACCTTTGTTTAGCCACTTGTGGTTTATTGAGTTAGGATAAAGTTAAGCAGGTAAACATTTTCTGAATATCCATTACTTGGTCTCAAATAGCAGAATTAGTTTTTTGGTAAAAAAAACTAGTTTTGTTCCAAACTTCAGCATGTTTTTTTGTCAACATTCACTGTTGTCTCTTCATTCCAATAAGTGACATGATGCAAATCAGTTTTGCCCCCAGATACCAGATTGGTGGTTTTATAAAATAAACACATTTTGGCCCCATGCTTCAACTAAATACGCTATATTGCTCAAATTTAAACATATCACATTCTAAGATAAGACCCATTTTGTTGTCATATTGATGTTTTTGTTTTCAACAAATAAACATGTTTTCTAGGACATTGGAACAATCTAGTCTAAGGAGTGATAGAGGATGGTCCATGGTGTGTGTACTGATCATCCATGGAATATGGTATACCAAGGTGGCAAGAGGGTTATAACTAGCTGACCTCAGGCTCCCAAAGGGCTGGAACATCCTGGAAAGATATCCTGGTGCACAGAATTGCAAAACCTAGTGGAGGAGAAACAATGTGGTTATCCTTCGGCAGGAGGCTAGTAATGTTTTGAAAATGGGCATGTTATGAACATCATGCCAAGTTTATTAAGAGTCATACATTTGGTTTTGCTCCCATTGTAGCTCAGCAAGATCCTTTTAAAGTAGTCTTATGTCAATGGTGTTGCAATTTTATAGCTCTGTGATGTTTAGTATGAGGAACAGGGATTCTGTGCGAGGAAGGATTAGCAGTGCAGGATTCTTTGAAGATTTAATATTTGGTAGTGTACAATCTGGGTGACTGCATTTACTCGGGATTGAAGAAGGAACTCTCACAAAACATCATTACCAGGTTATGTATCTTTGTGCCGGGTTTTGACCCTTAGCATCTGGCAACATGAAAGATGGGGGTGAGGGATCCACCCTGCCAAGAATTAAAATTTCACTGTTGGAACCGACTGAGCTTTATCTTTTCTTGGACGTTTTTCAGGCATATTGTCAAAATGTGATGATATCTCATGTGTGTGCATATGATGGGCTCTCAAGGTGTGGCTGGAAGGACCATAACCATGACCATCACCTGTGCTAGGGTTTCACTATAGAGGAGCTTAAGCCAAGCAATAAAGTTGCGACCGAAACCCAACGTCTTCAGAACTGCAAATAAATAAGTCCATTCAATGGTGTCGAATGTCATTTTGGCATCTAGGGACATTACTACTGCATCCTCCCTGAGTGTGCTTATTCGCCCCAGAACTCCATGCAACCTGCACAAATTAAGCGAAGTGCTCCTCCCTGGCATAGAGCTGAATTGGTTGGGATGAACCAACCTTGGAACAACCAGGATTATAGAATTGTCTAAAATCCTTTGACAAGGATTTTAGCTTCAGCATTCAGTAAGGAGATGGGGCTATATGAGGAGCAGCTGCTTCTGGGTTTGCCCTCTTTATGGATGACCATAATTGTGGCCAGTCGCTGGTCAATAGGAAGTTTACCACAGTCCGACTCTCCACATACATGTCTCTCAGGTATGGGGCTATCGTATTCGTTGCCAACTTATAGTGTTCTATGGGAAGACCATTGGGTCCCACTGCCTTACCGGACCTATGTCCTCTGTTTGCCTGTGCTACTTCTTCCTATGTTATGTCTCCCCCTAGTGACTTCAAGTCTTCAGTGGTTAGGGATGGGAGAGACATTTCTTGTAGTAGTTGATTCTGTTTCCGTTAAGGTATTCGTAGTTTTATAAATTAGCTCACAGTATGAGGCAAACTCTGCAGCGATCCGTTGTGGATGTCGTATTATTTCACCCCTCTCCTTTACCAATTCCATCACCAGTCTACTTGCCGGCTCTCACCTGTCGAGTCAGGCAAGGAGTTTTCCTGCCTTATCCCCTGCTTCACAGACTCTATTATGTGCAGCTCTGTGTGCTGTCTTTGTGTCCTCCGTCACTAAGTCTTTATATTCATTTTTTTACGCTCAGCCTGTGTTTAACATTTTCTGACTCGATCCCTTCTAATTCACCCTCTGATTGTGTTAATTCACCCTCTAGTCTTTCCAACACTGCCTGCTTGTCCTTCCGAACTCCGGCAGTCAGGGAAAGGGCCTGTCTCCTAACCACCGTCTTGGATGCCTCCCAGAGGGTCTGGGCTGATCCCACTGAGGTTTGGTTTTCCTGGAAATCAAGATCTTTGGTTTCTTTAACCCCCTTCTGTATACGTGGGTTGTTAAGACACCAAGTTGTAACAGGCGGGATCGTCCCGCTTACCTTGTCCCTTGCACGTTAAAAGCGCACACAGGATAGTGGCCCGATATGCCCCTCGCCAAGTGGCGAGTCTCTTTAAATCGAAGTGCCTGGTTTGCCGTGGCGAGAATATAGGCTGTTCTAGAGGGGGTATCACGGGTGCCCGAATGGAACGTGTACTCCGCTCCTCTGGGTGGTGGACCCACCATACGTCCACCAGCCCCATTGCAGCTAGAAATTCTGAGAAACGTTTCTGACGGTTTTGTAAGTCCCGGGGTGGGTGCCGATTCAGCCCTCCAGAAATAATCGCATTGAAATCTTCCTCCCCCCCCCCATCAGAAGTTCACCCGCTGGGAAATCCAATAATGGTTTGCCCAACTCTTGGAAGGCTATCTGGTGTAGAGACGGATGTTGGACATATACTGTCACTATGGTAATTGGGCGACCCCCCCAGTGGCCTGTGGCTGCCGGACACCTTCCCTGTGTGTCATTCCAAGTGCTGGACACACTCAGGGGGAAGGTGGAGCTCATCAATATCACCACCCCTCTGGATCCTGAAGTGATCCCTGTGTGGACTAATAGCTTGTATCCCCACCGGTTTAATGCTTTGCATGTATACCCAATTAAGTGTGTTTTTTGTAATAAGACCACATCTGGAGAGTGCCATTTTATGTACTGGAGCACGAATCCCCACTTAATATTGTCTCCCATCCCGTTTACTTTCCAGGAGAGGAGCTTTAGCCCCTTATCCGTTATCGAGTTTATCATTATTCGTTAGCAATTTTATGGTCAATCCAGATCCCCAAATTAATTCGGTAGTGAAGGTGGGACCTGAATATTTGACATTATTCCATAACCATCTGAAAATCTTTAGCCCATTGGGGTGCATAGATCGGTGTTCCATGGGTCATGATTTTGGCGTGTCTGGAGTGGTGTGTTCCCCTTCATTGCCCTCCTATTTCTTTCCCTTATGTCATCTAAACTTATAACTCTAACAAAATATAAATTAACAACCCCCACCCTGCTTCCATGCCTTGGTGCAGTTTGTTCCTTGGACACCATAGTTTGCTGGTTTTTTTAGGTTTCTCCCTTCGTGATCTGGGGACATTCCCCCCTATTGTCCTCCATCCCTCAAGCCACACCAGTGCTGCTTCTGGTGTGTCGAAAAACTAAGTTTTCCCTCTGTCTCAACATGCAGTTTTGCTGGAAACAGTACAGAGTACTTCATTCCCTGATCTCTCATAACTTTTTTAAACTCCAAGAAGGACCGTCTCTTTCTCTGCACCTTAACTGTGAAGCCAGGGAAAAAGGTTATATACTGTTTTCGAATAAAGGAGGTGGTGCATCTCGAGCTGTTTTCAGCACAATGTCTCGGTCACGGAAGTTAAACAATCTGGCCAGCAAGATTCTGGGGGGGGGGGGGGGGGGGGATGCTCCCAGCTTTGGCCTCCCTCTTGGAACCCTATGAGCTCTTTCGACCCAAAAGAAGTTGGAGAGTCCCCTTGGTTATAGATGGTTTGTAATTAGATCTTCCACGAAGAGATCTGCTGAGGCCCCCTCAGCCCGCTCCAGAACCCCTACATTCTGATGTTATTATGTCGGGATCTGCCTTCATAGTCCTCCAATTTGTTTTCCATGATATGGCTGGAGATTTACAGTTCTTTCATTTGTTGCTGCATGGTCTTCGAGTCAGTTTGGAGAACGGCCGCAACCGCCTTGACCTCCTTGAGCCTGTCGCCCATTTTTTGAAGATCTGCTCTAATGAGTGTTATTTTATTTGTAATGAAATCTATTCTACTTTCCATTGAGGTATGGACTCCACTCATGGCACCCATTTTGTCTCTCAGATTGGGATCTCCACCCTCTGGGCCCTGTCCGGCTGATGCCTCTTTCCTGGTCCCCGTTTTCACCTGAGAAGATTTTTGCAGTGTGAATTTATCAAGTTTTGTTTGATAGGTTCCCTTTTGACCTTTGACCCCAGCCATTGTTGCCCAGTCTATATTTATTTTCGTCTTCTGCCCCTGGGTATTGGCCGCCGCCTAACTGTGGAGCGACTCACCCCACTCGGCCTATCGGGTTTCCCCAGGAAGGCAGTGTCTGATTTTAGATGACGCTGTGGTCTTTTCTAGTGACTAGCCCGCAGTGGCAACAAAGATGTGCGGAGTAGTAAGTAGTCCCCTATCCGGACTAGTTTCTCAAAATAGTAGTCCGGGTCACCCAGAACCGGTCTGGCCCAAACCGAAGTCGCGGTGCCCCCAACAGCAAATCTCCCCAAGCACGCCATTTATCCTGGCCAGAGCACTAAAAAGGGGCGGGGAAAGGGCTGCCTAGTCTTTGTTATTCGCCCTCAGGCCACTTCGGCAATCGTCATCTCAATAATAGGTACAGTCACTTGTCTTTGGCTGCACTTGCCTTAGTGCGTGGGCTCGCTGAAGGGCCGATCCGGCATCAAGTATCCCTCTTCAGACATCAGGCAGGATCCCGCAAGAGTTCAGTGATCACCTCATCACTCCGTCCTCCACAAGTCTTTGGGATCCGCCAATCCGGCTCTGCACTCACTCCATCTACCACTCCAACATTCGCACTTGCCTTAGTGCGTGGGTTCGCTAACGGGTCGATCCAGCCTCGCAAGCCCCCCTCCAGATAGCATGCATGAGGCACCAAGAGGCCAGCATTCACCGGGAAAGTCTACGTTGTCACCCCGCTCTCCACAACCCGCCGGAGTCCGTCAGTCCGGCTCCACAATTACTCCGTAGGTTGCGGGGCACTGCAGCGGTTGGGAAGGGCGGGGACAGAGCCACCGGGGCGGCCGCGGCCCTGCTATGTGTGCCCAGTGTCAATGCAGCCGGGTCCGATTCCACCTCTTCCGGGCACCTCCCCGTCCAAACTCAAGGCCTTCTCCTGTCTCGCCATCTCAGCTCTGCGACGTTGCACATTAATTCAGGGATCGACTACCCCAGCTCTGGGGAGAGTCCAATCCAGTTTTGTGGAAGTGCTCTGGATCTATGCATGGATTAATGGGTGGTGGAAGAGAGCGAGCCGCAGAGCCTCTCTAAATTGCGGCCATTTTCTTTCAGCTCCAGGTCACGCCCATCAGTGGGTAGTCATACTTAATCATTGTAAACACATAAGTGGAATAATACAATTATTTGTTTGCCTAACTATTGCTGCCACATTAACAACAAATTATGTATTAAAATTGAAAGACCTGTGTTCATGTTGAACTCTTTTTTTGCACTACATGGTTTTCTCTTTTGCTGCATATGCTGTAAAGTTTCAGAACCCTTATGTTAGTGAATAGGCATTTGTTTTGTATTAGACAACAGATAGTGAGATTCTCACCGGAGTGGGGGGGGGGGGGGTGAGAGAAAACAGGAAGCATGACTCATGGGAAGAACTGGCTGAACTGGCAGATATGGATGAAGTATGTTTTCAAGGACTTATTTTTGTGGCCTATTGTGAAAACCTGAGAAACTGGGGAGTTTGCCTACTCCCAGGAGTTTAGTGAAATCCTATTGGATGCTGTGAACAGGAAATGTGATACTTGTTTCGATCCATAATTCTCTGTTTATATTAGAACGTGTTCCCAGAGTAGGTTGTCACGTTTTGGAGATCTTTCCCTGGATTTCTTGAGACCATATCTCTCTTCATGGGAGACTTTCGATGAACTTTATTCTTTTGCAAAACAAGTCTGCTGATTCAAAGCTGAAAATTCTTTTCATCTTAATAGTTTCTCTATTATCTGAAGTGCTCTAGCTTTATGCTAATGCATATTCTTTCATCAGAACTCTTAATTGGGATTCTGAACGGACTCCTTATTCCATCCTTAATTTAATTTAGATTAGGGAAATTCCTTTATGGAGCACATGTGTTGCATTATCACTATATTGACTATCATTTTTACTAATATTGTATTTTATCTTGTTTTGAAATATCTACTAATTGATTTTTTTGAATTTGTAATAATGATTGAAGGCATTTACTTTCTGGATTAATAATTTGAATTTGTTAGAATTGTTAATAAAACACATTAGCTCACAATAATTCTCTTTATTGACTTTACATATGTGAAAAGAGTTGTCATTATTGAAGGATTGATGTAAGTGATTGCTCCTTTTAAACTCTCTTTCTCAACGAACAAAGGTCCTTACGACAAGTGACAGGGTTATTTAATGATTACACCCAAAGATTAAGATATAAAATTCCCTGCGCTATCAAGTGGTAGCGAGAGGACGGTTATTGTTATGACAGAAAAAGGAGCTAAAATCAATTGCCCAAGTCTAGAATTGGCCATGTCCCATAAGTCTAAAGCCTGAACTTGAAGGCTGAAGGAGTTCGAAGTTCTGAAAGCAGTTGCAGTAGTGGAGATATGAGTGTTAATAGGGTTTTGTGTCGCATTTGTCCTTTTTGAGTTTTTTGATATTGTGTTGAGGTTCTGTATTTTGTGACTTAGTAAAGATTGATGGTTTAGTTGTGTTTAAGTATTTTATTGTGAGCAGTTGAAGTTGTCATCAAACTCGGAATAATCCAAGATCACAGGATAATTTAGAAATAATAAGTTGTGGCGTTACTTGTCTAGTAAAGTTCTGTTGTGTCGGTACGTGAGGTACCATCGGCTGCACAATTGAGATAGGAATTGTAAAAAATGGTTGTGATTGTATTAATAGTTATTGGTGTTAGTAGCACTAATTGCACAAATTGGAAACTATATTAGGGTGATTTTCCGCTGGTCACAATTTCATATGTGTGTATGTGAGGTAGTCAGAAGAATTTAACTTTCGATTGTTTCTTGTGTGAGTGAACTATTTTGAATTCTTTAGTGAAGCAGACAAGAATTATTTATTTTGCTTGCTTAAAGTTGTGGAATTTCATGTATGAGAGAATTGCAAATGAGGGTGAATTGCTGCGAGGAGTGAAATTTACGTCGGTATGCCGCGCTGGGACTGGTCCCATGCTCTCCATGCCACTGGAATCAAGCTATCCTGGCTGAAGAGGGGTGAAACCCTGAAACCGGTCCTAGGATGCTTGTTTCCAGTCCAGGGAGGACCTGGCTTGGCAGTTCGGGCTGGACTGTTCCCATGAGGCACAGGGTCAAGACTGATTTGCTTATGGCTGGGTTCAAACTGGAATGGCATGGTGAACAAAAAAACGATGGATTTAGGCCCAGATCTCTGTACTGGGGTGAATGTATGACATTATTCTACCTTCTGTCCATCAACTGTTGTTTTTGCATTTGCGCTGGGACTGGTTGCCAAATCATCAGGTGTATATTGTTGTTGGCTCGGGAAGAAGAGTTGTGTTTGGACTGGAACAGAAATTGATTTGTACTGAACTGAGAATTGCTCAAATATTGAAATAGACTGACTCGATATTTGCTCATTTAGGTGCCGATTCCGATCCGGTAAAACCCGGGTACAAAGGGTCGTACGGAGCGTTTTCTCCGTCCGACTCGTACCCGGTAAAAAAACCTTACAAACTCGCAAGTACGAATCGTACAGAAACACCATTTCCGTACGAGTCGTAAAAAACACCGACCGGCAAAAAAATACATACAAATCTGAGTCTGGACGGCGCAGACACGATGTCCGGACGGAGTCAGGCAGCGTGTCACGGACCAGCACGTACGATTCGTGCCTACGTCACTCCGCACGTAGCATTTTTTACGGGAGCCAAAAACTGCCGGGAAATTGAGGACGACGCGAACAAGGAGCACCGGTACGCGACGGACAGCGATGGACCCCAACCTACACGTCATCCCGGCCCTCATAGCCTACCACCTCGTGTACAGAAACCGATGCAGACGCCGCAGAAGGTCAGAACAACCCCCAGGGGCAAAGGGGGGGGGGTGGGGTGCAAGGGGCAGGAAACCTAACCCACACCCCACAAAATACAAATACAACCTGCACAATAATTACCTCCATGGTCTGGTCACTTCGGGGGGCGTGTCCACCAATCCCACATCCCGCCACAACGGAAGTGGACGTGGACGCGTACCCGTCACCACCATAATGGTATTACGGGACGTACCCACGCCCCCAGAGCGTGGGTACGGTCCGTACACGCGTACCCCTACATCACCACTACAATGGTGGTATGGCCCGTACCCACGCCCCCAGAGCGTGGGTACAGTCCATACACGCGTACCCCTACATCACCACTACTATGGTGGTACGGACCGTACCCACGCCCCCAGAGCGTGGGTACGGTCCGTACCACCATAGTAGTGATGATGTAGGGGTACGCGTGTACGGACCGTACCCACGCCCCCAGAGCGTGGGTACGGTCCGTACCACCATAGTAGTGGTGATGTAGGGGTACGCGTGTACGGACCGTACCCACGCTCTGGGGGCGTGGGTATGGTCCGTACCACCATAGTAGTGGTGATATAGGGGTACGCGTGTACGGACCGTACCCACGCCCCCAGCGCGAGGGTACGGTCTGTACCACCATAGTAGTGGTGATGTAGGGGTGCGCGTGTACGGACCGTACCCACGCCCCCAGAGCGTGGGTACGGTCCGTACACGCGTTCCCCTACATCACCACTACTATGGTGGTACGGACCGTACCCACGCCCCCAGAGCGTGGGTACGGTCCGTACACGCGTACCCCTACATCACCACTACTATGGTGGTACGGACCCTACCCACGCCCCCAGAGCGTGGGTACGGTCCATACACACGTACCCCTACATCACCACTACTATGGTGGTACGGACTGTACCCACGCCCCCAGAGCGTGGGTACGGTCCGTACCACCATAGTAGTGGTGATGTAGGGGTACGCGTGTACGGACCGTACCCACGCCCCCAGAGCATGGGTACGGTCCGTACCACCATAGTAGTGGTGATGTAGGGGTACGCGTGTACGGACCGTACCCACGCCCCCAGAGCGTGGGTACGGTCCGTACCACCATAGTAGTGGTGATGTAGGGGTACGCGTGTATGGACCATACCCACGCCCCCAGAGCGTGGGTACGGTCCGTACACGCGTACGCCTACAGCCCCATTACATGATGGACACAAGGCGTACACACACCACGGATGCAGGTGTACGGCTTGGTGCAGCACATCATCTGTAAATTGGGGGTGGTGTATGGCCAGGACAGCAGTGTACCACAGCAAGGGCGCAAGTGGGTGGGTGGGTGCCTATGACTCCCAGCAGTGCCCAGACATATGAGGGGTGGGTGCATATCACTCCCAGCAGTGCCCAAACATATGAGGGGTGGGTGCCTATCACACCCAGCAGTGACCAGACATATGAGGGGTGGGTGCCTATCACTCCCAGCAGTGCCCAGACATATGAGGGGTGGGTGGCTATGACTCCCAGCAGTGCCCAGACATATGAAGGGTGGTTGCCTATCACTCCCAGCAGTGCCCAGACATAAAAGGGGTGGGTGCCTATCACTCCCAGAAGTGCCCAGACATATGAGGGGTGGGTGCAGAGGACTCCCAGCAGTGGACAGAGCCATAGGGGTGGGTGCAGAGGACTCCCAGCATTGGACAGAGATATGGGGGGGTGTACATCATTATCAGATGACCACAGCTCCATGGGTCAATGTACGTATCCATAACTTAGGACACTGATGATAGTGCCATAGCAACACATCACTGACAGCAGTGTCCCACTCCCATGAGGATGGATGTCATTCCCCCACTGCATGACACACCACATGTGGGTGTGAGGACAAATAATACATGCATAACCACCCCTGGCAGATGCAGCACAATACACACACTGAGATCATGCCACAAGACTGTATAGTCATGCCACTGCCTAATAAACTAAGAGAGCCAAAGAGAACACACACTGACACGCACATCCCAGGACTGATAGGAATGTTCAGGTGCTGGCCTAGCCACCAAGATGTTGTCTGTCACGGAAGGAATCGGGTGGAGTTCCCACAAATACAAAGGCCACAATTGTGAGTCAGGTGTTCAAATACCCAGCAGGACAAGTACCATATGTGTACTAGGATTACACACATGCATTGTGCGGAAAAGGGACAATGTCTCCGTGAAGGCATGGCAAAACACTCTATACATGAGTACAGTGAGTACCAAGGATGGCACAGACTATGCAGCCGGACACATTGCTGAGCAGGCATGGCCAGAGTTGAAGGGATCCATCACCAGCCAAGGATATGTAGACACAGGGCAACACAACAATTGTGCAACTCTCTGCAGGGGAGATGCCAGGTGACACAGAGGAAAGAACAATCCTTGGGACAATGTCTCCAAACACAAAGAGCAGACACGACAAAGAATCTTTGCAGAGACCTTGTGATGGCACGCAGATACCAGGTTCCACCCCATGAGCATCAGAGTACAACATGTCCCTGAAACATAACACATGCCCACAACCCCAACTCCTGTAGCATCAGCATCAACATGAATACCTGAAATGCAAGACTTTCCAAACGAAAAAGAAAAGGCTTTATTCAGCAGCAAAATAATAATGTGTAAACGAGACTATTCACAAAGGCCAATGGCCAGTCCATTACATCAGTCCTTGGGGGGGCCACATGGCCATGCGTCTCCCCTAGCTTGCCTGCACATCACAAGACTGTGTCGTCGACTGGGGGGGGGGGGCATCATGTGGGCAAGGACCAGGCACCGCAGGGACAGGAGGGGGAAGGGTAGGTGTGGTGGGTGCAGGGACGGACGACTCCGCCACAGGGGGTGGGGCAGCGCCAAAGGTGGAGGCAAGCTCGGCGCTGCACACTTCTGCCAGGTCTTCAAGCGTCTCCCCTGCACCCGGAGAAACAACAGGCCCCAAAGAGGGGGGGGTCGGTGGGATGGGTTGCAGCGCTACTGGGGGAGGTGGTGGACAGGCTGGGGGACTTAACTCCCCTACCCGTGGAGTGCCTTGACCGTTTCCGCCCAGGTGAACTAGTGGGGCTGAGGCCCAGCCCAGCAAAGTAGGCCTCCTTCTCCGAATCTGGGGCAGGGGAGCCAAGGGGAGTGACATCGGAGGGACTGGGGAGTTCCTGCTTCCCCCTGAGTGTGCGTGTCAGGAGGTGTGCGCTTGCCCTTATGTGGTGGTGTGCTGCTACTGTCTGGTGGGGTGCGTGTGTGTGGATGTCTTGGTGTGACTGGGACAGGCATGGTTGTGGGACTTGTGGATGGGGCAGGGGTAGGAGGGGACGCAGCGCTGCAGGTGATTTGCTACTGCCGTCAGTGTTGAGTCCATGGACCTCAGCAACCTCCGTTGGTCAGACATCGCTGATGACATGCCCTCCATGTACGACACCATCTGTGTCAGCAGTCGGGTGTGGCCATGGAGGACAGTCAGGATCGATGTCTGCCCAACTTTTAACTGCTGCTGAATGTCCACAGACTCAGCAGCGAGGGCAGTAGGGGGGACAGGGGTAGGGGGTGCGGTGCCTGGCACGAAGGAGACATGTGGGCGCCTAGCACGGACAGAAGGGACCCGAGCAAGTGGGAGGGCGGTGATGGGAATGGAGGGGGCGGCGAGAGATGTACTGCTGCTTTCAGCTGTGGGAGCAGCCTCCGCCCCCTCTGGGAGCTCAGCCTCGGACCCGTCTGCCTCGTAGTCTGTGTTGGTACTGGGCAGGTCCTCCGCCTCACTCCCCTCACCCTCCGTGCCACTGGATTCCACCGACTCCTCAGCAGTGGTGGCACCACTGCTCGATCCCTCCTCGACGTCCGTGCCGGTGTCTCCCTCGGTGTCCTCAGATGATGCTGTGGGCAAGGTGACGAGACAGGAAAAAATCAGTCACCTGTATACATCTGACACATGAGTCCAAACAAAATAGGCAACACTGCATATCAGGAAAGGCATCATGAGTAACATCTAGGATACTCCCCACATATGTAAGACCTGCACTCCCCAGTTGGTTGACCCACCATGCCACTTGGATAAAAATAAAATTAGGACACAACAGCAAATAACTTGAAATCACAAGATCATGAGAAGCTAGTGTCTGGGATCAGTTGAGCACAGCGAGACTATGAAGGCATGCCACCTCTTGTTCACTGTGAAACAAACAGTATTGTTGCAACGAAGGCCACAGACCACATGCCAATGCAGAAGGTGTCCCCACACTCAGAGACCTGTGGGTACGTTTGACACCCCAAAGCAATACATTGTGACTCCTGGAGATTCACAACCCTTTACATATTGGACATGTCTAGCATGTGTGAATGTGGCACTCTGTGAACACAACACACATGTGTCTGTATAGCAGAAGTCACACAAGGAGGTGCACACCAAACTACATGTACACAGTCATTGTCTGAGCTGCCAGACTCATTCAAATCAGCCACTGTTAGGCAGAAATGGCGTATCAGTAAGTACATATACATGGCACCAGGGTGGTCTGGATGACTTGACACTCGTAAGTTGGTATCAGCAACAACCAAGGACTAACCCAAATGCTAGCACACTGTGGGAAGATGTATATGTATGAACTCCAAACAAGTTTTGTTCAAACTGTGCCTTTCGGTAAAATGTGCCAGCGTGTCCCTGGAAAGTGTAAAGGTGGTGTCTTGTGCACTTCCTTGGGAGACATCTGGCATGCAGGCACATCATTGTCCTTCACAACAAAACAACAAGGTCACGCATATGAAACATTGAGACATGTTGACAGGTGTAGTGAGTGCCAATGGACATTTTCTCTGTGTAACAACTTGAATCATGTCATTTGTCACATGGCTATCCGTCACCTGATCACACAGTTGGCTACACATATGACCTACTGACTTTCATCTGGAGTGGCACACATGTCCACACCCAGGACAATGCATAAGCTAATGGGCCTGCAATTGTGTAGCAAAAAAGCCTAGCTGTACTGTGGGTTCCCCCTCATGGCAAGCCAGAATGTACCCACAGATGTCAGCACACAAAGTCACAACTGTGTAGCATCTGAACCACACACAGGTGGCAAAAATGTACAACCAGGATACATGATTGTCAAAAACTGACACTGGCAATGACACACAAACATTCAGCACTGGCCAACATCACGGGGGCACTGCACGATGACTGTCTGTACTACGACTCATCACACACAAGTCAGAACTGGCAATGAAATATCAGGGTTGAACATGTACGCCCCTCCCGCACACCCACCCATACCTGAGTCAATGTGACTGATACCGATCAAGAAGTGACACCTCTTATTCAGGGTTACAATAACTGTGCTTGAAAACTAGCTTCATTAACACGACATCACCTTGTAGGGCTAGCAAAACATATTGGTCTGAAACAAACATCAACAGATTGTTGTGAATAGCCACACAGGCACTGCCCAGTGTGAGTATGCACAAGCAAACTGGTGTATCCCTGTCCAGTGGACAAATGTATCACGCATGTGAAAAATACAACCTAGGCCAGGGAACAATTCCACAGAGGCAGAGCCATGATGTACCCACAGTGAATGTGCACAGTGTTGGATGACACACATGAGTAGGAGGGCAGGCTGTGTCAGGGGACTGTAGTGTGCACACTGCTCCATGGTCCTGGAATGAGCTGACTGTCGCAGGAGCAACCGTCCTGGCACTAAGCATATGTCCCACTCATGCACATCATGTCTGAGGCCACAACATTGGTAATGCATGCTGCAAGTCTGTTCATTTGAACCCTCACACTCCTATGTTGAGACTCAGCATCAGTGCCAACTATTAAGCACCCCAAAATGACCAGACAGGGCACAGGCAGACCACCCCCACACATGATGCAGAAAGCAGTGTGCACCTTGATAAACTGGCAGCCTAGATGACCATGTGCAATAGTGATGGCACACAGACCAGGTGACACATGTCAAGGAGGGGAAGGGAGGAAGAGCAGCACAGGTTGACTTTGGGGAACTGGATATGCACTGCACATATATAGCCTGGCAGTGTATCCTGGCGACTGAGCAGATCAAAAAGCTGGCGACACACAACAAACACACATGTACCTACCCCCTTCCTGCTGCTGTAACTCCCGTATCCGCCTATCCAGGTCAGGGAAGACCACCGCCAGGACACGCCGCATCTGGTGGGTCAGGCGCCGGCGCCCGCCATGCTTGCGTGGAGGTGAGTCCTTCAGCATGACCCGGGCAATCCTCCGGGTCCAGCACCGGATGTCCTGCCATCTCTTCCTCACTTGTGGCAGGTGCTGCCTGCGACCCTCCACCGATTGCACGGCCTTGACGGCATCCTTCCAGATCTTCCCCTTGTGGTAGGTGGATACCTGTGTGGATGACAAAGTGGGACAACATCACTACACCTGCACCATGTCACAGAGACACACATTTGAACATCTTTGATCTGTTGAACAGGGCATAGTATGCTGGCAAGTAACAGCACCTTAGTCATAGGGACTTTTTCCACTGTGGGCGCACTAATGCACAACATGGCATAGTAAGTGCACAGGTGGCATGAGGGGTGTGAAACAATCCCTGATCATGGCACACACTGTGCATCCCAAGCAACAGAAGGCTGATGGACAGCACCGAAAATCAGTCACATGCCCCAGGCCACTGACAAAACCTCAGCAGAGTACACAGACACACACAGGCACACATCAATCACCTGCCATTGCCAACTGCGGATGCACAACTCACTCTGCACATGTGCCACTTGCCAGGGGGGGGTCACAGGTGTGGGGCTACCTCAGCAAGTCAGACACACAGCACGGCTTACTTCACACATCATATGGATTGAGCAGTTGCCTCCTCCATGCAGCTGTGGTGCAACACTCCACATAGACACTCACCCACATGACAAGGAACATTCACACACATCAATGTCCAGGGGGCGTACACATCATTTGGACACTCTCACCACTCTCACCACAGCTCCACTAAACTCTCACACACATCTGTGGGTGCAGTCACCTGTCACACCGGGGTGACCACTGAATCACCGCAGGACAATAGTACAAGAATGCCCAAGAGGATTAGGCTGGCGGAATGTGCCATGCACTATGCAGTGAATGTCACAGTAAGCTCAATGCAAGTGAGGAGTGCACACATGAACTACATCAAGCCCTGCATGAGAGACATAAGCCCCCCCCCTCCCTGGGACCCACTCCAACCAACATTGCATGTCTGTCACACCTGGCCACAATGCCAGAAGTGACAGACACAAGAAAGGTGCACAGGCAAAGGTAGTGGAGTCAGCACTCACCTGCTCCCCTGGTCGACCATACAGCATGGGGTACTGTGGGAGGATCACATCCAGCAGGGCCTCGTTCTCCTCCTGGGTGAAAGGCTGGGCCCTTTCCACAGTCCTTGACATGGTGCCAGAGGGAGACAATACAGCAGCAGTGATATCGACTGACATGTTGTGCAGGCAAGTGCCCTCTCATGGGTTCTGGCTGCCTTATATCTGCCTTGCTGGCCTATTTCATTTACAGGAGGACAGAGTGATTGGTCAGACTCATTTGCATCCTACGTTTCCTCCAATCCCTTTAAACAGACACCAGTGACAGCCTTTGCATCTTTCGACTTTGCAGCATGATGTCAAGTCAACAACCCCTTTGCAACATTGTTAAATGTGGCCAAATGATTTTTCCAGACCACATGATGTTCAATTTTGAACGTGAAACTCGGTATCCATGACAACCTGCATGCATTTAGGCCCTAATACTTGTCCCTCATGTGTCCCCATTGTAATTCTTAACTCCCCACACAGGTAAGGCGTGTTTCGCACGTACCCCTAGAGCACCATCACTACAGTGATACGGGCCGTACTCACGCGTGTACGGGCCGTACATGCGTGAGTACGTGCCTATCACTAGGACCTACGGTACCCCCAACTATAGTGATACGGGCCGTACTCACGCATGTACGGCCCGTACACGCGTGAGTACGGCCCGTATCACTATAGTTGGGGGTACCATAGGTCCTAGTGATAGGCACGTACTCACGCGTGTACGGCCCGTACACGTGTCAGTATGGCCCGTATCACTATAGTTGGGGGTACCGTAGGTCCTAGTGATAGGCACGTACTCACGCGTGTACGGCCCGTACACGCGTGAGTACGGCCCATATCACTATAGTTGGGGGTACCGTAGGTCCTAGTGATAGGCACGTACTCACGTGTGTACGGCCCGTACACGCGTGAGTACGGGCCCTACACACGCCCTCAGAGCGTGTGTACTGCCTTTCCAGCTTACACTGGTGATAGGAGGCGCACACGAAGGGAATGGAGGCGTCAGACTCGCACAAGGCTGTACATCAAGTCATTGTCAGTGCAGTCCTTCATGTGCAGGGCCGAGGTGTGTCAGGCAGTGATGTGGCACATGTCTCCTCATGTTGTGGCACAATAGATGTGTGATGAGCTGTTTACACATGTCATGTGTGATGGGGCACTACGTGGCACACTTCCCTGAGCTGGCTGGTCAGGTTCGCGCCTCCGCCTGCCTCCACTCCCACCACCCCTGCCCACTTGAGCCTGGCCTGCCCTTGTGGGCACATCGGATCTATGGGACCCCTGAGGGATGGCATTTGCAGGGTTGCCTGCCTCCTCCTGGGTGCCCGGAGAACCTTGTCCCTCCTGGTCAGACTGGCTCTGTTGTTCAGTGCGAGCAGGGCTCCTGGGTGTGTCCTGGGATGTGGCAGGAATGGGGGTGGTGGTTGGCACAGATGTACCTGACGCAGGTGCTGCTGGTGCTTGGGCACCAGAGGGGCCAGGTTGGTCGGGGTCATCCACGGAGTGGTGAGAGTCGTCGCTGCCGGTGGGATCATCTTCACGTGGAGCCTGGGACAGTGATTCTTCCCCCCAGTGTTGGGGGGAGATCGACGACGTTGCCCTGTGTGTGAGAGAGAGACAATGTCAATGGTGTTTCCTGCCACATCTATGTTTCATACATATTCAAGTTGACACAGTTCCTCCAGGTAGTTGGTTGTCCCTAGCATTCCTCTCAATGTCCACTTGGGTATGGGTATGTTGCGGGGGACAGATTGGGATGTTCGCCTGAGTGTTTGACCTGTAGATTGGTGGCTCTGATGCTTATTTGGCTCTGGATTGGTGTAGTTGTGTCACATGTCCATTTTGGGAGTGTGTATATCCGTTGCCTGCCCCGGGGGTGTGTGCTTGTGTTAGGGGGGGTGTGTGACCGGGCGTGCTGTCGTGTGTAGTGTGAGTTGTCATTGGGTCTCCCAGGTGATGTGTCTGTCCCCTCATGGTGCATGCTGGCATGACAGTGAGTGTGAGTTCCTGTGCTAGATACCTGTGCTTGTGGAGTTGGAGTTTGAGTGTACAGTGGTCCCAGGAGGGCCTTGTGCTGCATACAGCAGGGCCCAGTGTCAGCTACCTTGTCAGTAGTTTGCCAGACCCTGTGCATTGTGCATGGGTAAGTGCATATGCCATATGGGCTGAGGGCATTGTTGTCTGCGTCTCATTTCCACATGTGTTGTGTGGGGCCCACCCTCCCAGCCTCCCGGACATCCAGTCTTGTGTTTGTGGTTGTTGTAGCCTTGGACATGGCCTTGCCTTGATTTGTGAAGGGTGCATGGAGACGTTAGTGGCATGAGCGTGGTTTGTGAGTGTGGTTGTGTGCGGTGAGTGCTTGGGGGAAGTTGCGTGCATTTGGTGTATATGTTGTGTGGACCCCATTGCCCCCATGTTACGTAAGTTGTTTGTGTACTCACCAGGCTCTGCGACTCCTTCCACTCCGTGTACTCCCACCGGCGGTAGCAGGGCCATCACCTTCTCCTCCCAGGGATGGTAGTGTACGGGTCTGCGGGGCGGCCCACCTCCAGTGATGTTAGTCTGGGCATATTCTTCATTCATTTTCCTCTTGACCGCCCGGTGCAGATCGTACCACCTGGCTTGGCATTCATGCCTGGTCCTTCGGACGGGCGCAACAGCATTCACCTTGTCGACAATCCTCTGCCACATGGCAGATTTTGCAGATATGCTGGTCTGTCTGACCAATGTTCCAAACAGCTGTGGCTCGACTCTGATGACTTCGTTGACAAGGAGCTCCAGCTCCGCCATAGTGAACTTTGGATTCTTGTCTGTGGGCATGGTGTGGGGTGTGGGTGTGGGTGTGGATGGTTGTGGGTGTGTGGGTGTGTCTGTGAGTGTGTGTGTGTGTGAGTGTGAAGAGGGGGATGTTTGTGGTGGAGGTTGTGTGAAGGTGTGTGAGTGAAGGTGTAGTGAAGGTATGAGTGATGTGGAGTTGTTAGTGTGTGGGGTCTGGCAGCAGTGGGTCTTTTGCAAAGGCTCATGGGTTGTGTGTGTGTGCCCTTTTTATTGGTCCATTTTTGGGTGTGGCTGTGTTTGAATTTTGGTGAGTGTGTTATAAGAGGTGGTTGTGATTTGGGGCCTCTGTTTGGCTGTTTGGATGTGCCAGGTCAGTCATTGAGATGTATTTTGTCGTGTGGATGTGTGGTGTTGTGCGAGTCGAATTGACCCTCCTTGTGCTGTTTTACAGTGTCCTGGTTCTGTATGAGTCTTTTTCGCATAGGTGCGATCCGTACATACGCGATGCTTGGTGTGGGTGCTGGGGTACGGTGTTGGAGTGCGGCGCGTACATGCGGTGGGGGTACGGTGCGTACACGGGCGGACCTGGGGTACGGCGCGTGCATGCAGAGGTACTGCGCGTACAGGGGGGGACGGCGCGTACATGGGAAGGTGCAGTGTGTACCTGCGGTGGGGGGCAGGGGGTATGGTGCGTACATTCGGTGGGGGAGGCAGGGGGTAAGGTGTGTACAGGCGGTGCTCGGGTCCGGTGCGTACATGCGGTGGGGAGCAGGGGGTACGGTGCGTACATGCGGTGGGAGGGCGGGGGCTCGGTGCGTACATGCGGTGCTGGTGTACGGTCCGTACATGCCGGTCTGGGGTACGGTGCATACATGCGGTGCTGGGGTACGGTGCGTACATGCAGTGGGGGGCATGCGGAGGTACGGCACGTACATGCGGGGGTGATGCGCGTACAGGGGGGGAACGGAACGTACAGTTGCGGGGCTGGGTACGGTGCTTACATGCGGTGCTGGGGTACAGTGCGTACATGCGGTGAGGGGCAGGGGGTACGGTGCGTACATGCGGTGGGGGGCGGGGGTACGGTGCGTACATGAGGTGGGGGAGGCAAGGGGTAAGGTGCGTACAGGCGGTGCTCGGGTCCGGTGCGTACATGCGGTGGGGGGCAGGGGGTACGGTGCGTACATGCGGAGGTACGGCACGTACATGCGGGGGTGATGCGCGTACAGGGGGGACAGCACGTACAGTTGCGGGGCTGGGCTACAGTGCGGACAGGGTGGTGTACGGTGCTGACAGAATTGGGGGTGGGGGGGGCTGTACGGCTCGTACATAGGCATAGGTTTACCCGTGTACATGTGTGCTACTGCATTAGCTCCGTACGGGCCTTTTTCCATGCGATTGTTTATTCGGACGGACGGTCGGGATCGTACTTGCGCGTTCGGACTTGTGTTTTACGATTTGCACGTACAAATGTCCGGCTCACTGTCGTACACTTTTCCCGACGATATTCGGACGTAAACAATTTCCGGCGCACTCTCGTAGACTTTTCCCGACGCTATTCGTAGATATTTTTCGCGTACGGATCGTACTTGGCCGTTTGTACGGTACTTGTACGACTCGTACGTAAAAAAATACGGATACGAGTCGTACGGTATTTTTTTTTACCGGATCGGAATCGGCACCTTATTGTTGAAGTTTTGCAATCATGAAAAGCTTTAAAGCTCTGAGAGATTTAATGAGAGCTGATGTGCAATTTCCTGTCCAGGAGAGCAAGGCGGCTTCACCAGAAGGTAAGCCAGGTCATTATATGGTGACAAATGTAGGGGTTCATACATGTTTGTGGCGGATCACTGACAAAATATCGAAGGTCTAGAAATCGACCTACAAAAATACCGGAGCAAAAATATCGATGTCAAGAATATCGACATCCTTTCTACAACATGGTAAGTACAAAAATATCGAAAATAAAATATAGAATGTCAAAAATATCGTTTTTAAAAATGTTGGGTATTTTTTAGTTAAAAAAAATATGTAAAATAAACCAAATAATACTTATAAATAAAATAAACATAATTAAATATATTTTATAATGTTTAAAATTAATAATTAATATATATAATTTAATAAAACATTAATTAAACATATAATATATAATATATATATACTTACTTAATAATCAGTTTTAATAATTGTTTTAATAACTTATAAATTAATAAAAATTATTATAAATTACAAATACATCATACACATAAAACAATAACATGAATAAAAATTAAATAATTATATATAACACATTTAAAAAATTACATTTAATTTGAATATTGTTAAAATTAATTATATATTACATTAGATAACATAATACAAAAAATATTAAATAGCACAGACAATAAAACTACTACTCCAGCTCCCAAAAAAACAACAGTAAGGAAAATGTTGGATAGCGTAGGGGGAAAAATTGCTATTCCAACTCCAGAGAGTGCAACAGTAGAGAAAGTGTTGGATAGCGTAGGGGTAAAAATTACTATTCCCACTCCAGAGAGTGCAACATTAGTGAAAGTGTTGGATAGCGTAGGGGTAAAAATTACTATTCCCACTCGAGAGAGTGCAACAGTAGGGAAAGTGTTGGATAGCGTAGGGGTAAAAATTACAATTTCCACTCCAGACAGTGCAACAATAGGGAAAGTATTGGATAGCGTAGGGGTAAAAATTACTATTCTAACTCCAGAGAGTGCAACAGTAGAGAAAGTGTTGGATAGCGTAGGGGTAAAAATTACTATTCCCACTCCAGAAAGTGCAACATTAGGGAAAGTGTTGGATAGCGTAGGGGTAAAAATTACTATTCCAACTCCAGAGAGTGCAACAGTAGGGAAAGTGTTGGATAGCGTAGGGGTAAAAATTACTATTCCAACTCCAGGGAGTGCAACAGTAGGGAAAGTGTTGGATAGCGAAGGGGTAAAAATTACTATTCCCACTCCAGAGAGTGCAACAGTAGGGAAAGTGTTGGATAGCGTAGGGGTAAAAATTACTATTCCCACTCCAGAGAGTGCAACAGTAGGGAAAGTGTTGGATAGCGTAGGGGTAAAAATTACTATTCCAACTCCAGGGAGTGCAACAGTAGGGAAAGTGTTGGATAGCGAAGGGGTAAAAATTACCATTCCCACTCCAGAGAGTGCAAGTAGGGAAAGTGTTGGATAGCGTAGAAGTTAAAAATAACATACTTATAAATAAAATGATTATTTAAAATAATTAGTGATTTAATTATTAAATAACTCAAAATTATTTACAAATACCAATAAATAATTATTACAAACATAACTACCAATGAATATTTAATTAACAATAAATTAATAATAAATACCAATAAAAAATAATTAATAAATATTAATTACCAAATAATAAATATTAAACAATAACATATTTTTCATAACCAAAAACATATGAATTATTAAAAAGTAATTACCAATTAAAAAATATTGAACAATTAACAAAAATTATACCACAAAATAATAATGAAACATTAATTACCAATTAATAATTACTTATTAATATATTAATTAGAAATATCAATACATAGGGGCCGATTCCGATCCTGGAAAAATTTTCCCCGTACGAATCGTATCCGGATTTTTTTCCGTCCGAATCGTACAAGTACCGTACAAACTGGCAAGTACGATTCGCAAGGGAAAAAATACATACGAATCGCATTGGGAAAATTCCCCCACACGTCCTCGGGTCGGAAAAAGTGTCCGACACGTCCCCGGACGATTTTACGTACAAATCGGAAAACTGAAGTCCGAGCGCGCAAGTACGATCCATCCCGTCCGTCCGATTGTACATCCCGTCCGTCCGATTGTACAACCGTATGGAAAAAACACCGCACGGAGCGACATACGCGCCGCCCCCCCCCAGCCCCCCGTATGTACGCGCCGTCCCATGTCCAATTAATTAATTATCAACACCCAACAACAAATTTAATAATTACTTAATTAGATTTCAATTACTTCCAAGACTATTTCCCTATAAACGCACAACACACTCCAATAATAAAATAATACACTTAACATAATTATCAATTAATCAATTAATAAAAACTAATTACCCATTAATAAAAATTAATTACCAATTAATACTTAATTAACAATAATATAATTATCAATACCAATAAATGAAAATAAATTATTACTTAATTATAATTAAATTACTTCCCACCCTATTCCCCTATAAACCCACAACCCGCTACAGTACTAAAACACAAAATTGACTTAAAAAACCATTATTAACATATAAAAATTGTATACATATATTTTAAAACCAGTAAAACACTTAACAAAAAACATATAACACATGCATATTAAATACATAATAAAATACATAACAATAATTTAAATATCGATATTAGTAACATCAATATTAGTTACATCGATATATTTGATATCGATATTACTAACTTCGATATTACTAACATCAATATAAAAATACTTACCTTAGGGTCGATATTCTGTCCATAGATATTATTCACATCGATATTCTGTCCCTTCGATATTTAAAACTCTATATTAGTGTAGGTCGATATTTTATTTTCGATATTTTGACTGCTCACCGTTTGTGGCTTCGTCAGTGGCACAAGTTCACTGAAAAAGAAAGTTCATTCAGAATTCCACAATATGGGACTTTTGATTTAAGATTATTGAACACTTGAGTGCAAAGTTTTATGAAATGAAACCACCTCCTGGACCCGCACAGTATGAAGCGTTAAATACTTGTGGGTGAGCAGCTCATGCCAAGGAGAAGGAAAGGTACCAGAACAGAGCCAAGAGAGCAGCGTGTAATTATGCAGCTGCTCAATGAGTTGAAGGACTACAGAGATGGAGGAAATGTGTAGCAATAATGACAGAAAAGCTTAAAAAGAATCGAAAGCAGGGAAATGACGATGGGGAATCTGCAAGAAAAACTGATAGTGATTAGGGAGATAACATTTTAGATGCTTGTTGTCTTCACGCCCACCACCATAAATGGCTCCAACATCTGGTTCAGAAAGCATTACAACCATTAGTGGTACAGTGGCTACAACCCCTGCTGACCAGAATATGATTCTGATTGGGGGACCACTTCCAACACTCTTGATCGCAACTGCACCTGCTAAAGCAGCCACTACTGTAATTGCTCCAATTATTACAGCTTCTGTTCTGACAGTTCTTGCACCATTGTCACAGGTTGTGTCAGCTCAGACATTAGAAATTCCTGTTGCAACTGCACCAATTAATATCGTACCAAATCCTGTTGTTGCAGAAGCGGTAAGAGGAGTAGCCGCGACAGGGTTTATCCCAACATTGCAAAAACTCACAGATTGTTGCCTGGGCCCAATCCTAGAATGCTCACTTCTTGAGAGAAGGAAGAAGAATTGTTTTCACTACACCAATTACACAGGCGGAAAGAGGATCATTTGATGATGGGATTTTTCTCTAATGGTTTGAGGAAACTCCTGAGAACAAAAGGACAGAAGATACAGAGAGACCAGCTGCTAGCCAAGAAAAGGTGAGACCTTTAGATGGACCAAAATTGAAAGTGGCATTTGAAGAGATAGAGGATGTTTAGATATTTCACATTTGAATCAATATCAGGAAAAATAAGCTGATGTACTTGAGTAAGGAAATCACAAGTCAGGTCAGCTGCCACACATGATAAATTGAGAGAGTTGGCAGGTAAATATGAGATTGATCTCACTAAGAGCCTCCTTTTTTTTTTTTGGTCCTCATCTCACCAATAAACCTCTGCAGATCTTACATGACGCCGTCGTACCACACTGTGCGCCCTACGGCTACTGCACTCGCTGAGGTCAAAACAGACCAGCCCCTTGATGTTGGCTTGGTGTAATCATTGGACCGGGAAGTCCCAGAGGGGATTGTATCAATCTCAAATCCTGGCCCTAGATCACTAGGGCCTGCCAGATGTTCACTTCACTTCCCCTAGTTTCTCCCTGATCGAGACGGGCCATAGCAAACACAGCTTTGAGCCAATCCTCACACCTCGGAGGTCGTGGCTCTTTCCACTTCATGCAGATCTCTCTCCAAGCTAATAGTACCAGGTATAACAACAGCCCTCTATGTATCTGCGATAGATTTCTCCCAGACTCACCACTAAGAGCCTCCCTTTACAGAAATGTTTTAGGGCACAGTTAGATGATGAAGCAATTGTGACTTCAGAAATTGAGCGAATTTGACAGGTTTTTGACAGGTTAGAGCATGGGTACTCATAAAAATTTGTCGAAGGGCCACAAAGTATAGTCTGTGGTGTGACCGAAGGAAGCACTGATGCCAGCAGGATGGCGGTAGGGGGTTTGGACATTTAGGGATTGCATAAGGAGGACTAACAAATGTTAAATAAATGGGAAAGCATTTATTTGCAGGTTGACTAAAGTTAAGTGGTGCAAGACACCAACATAGTTACTTCATATCTTCATTTGACCTGCAAATAAATGCTTGCCTGTTTATTTAAAACTTTTGTTTGAATTTTAGTGCTCAACAAGTAAGCAAAGGCTCGTGCTGCTGTTCACAAGGGTGACAAATGCAAAAACAACAATTGATGGACAGAATGCAGAACAATGTCATACATTCACCCCAGTACAGAGATCTGGGCCTAAATCCATCGTTTTTTTGCTCACCATGCCGTTCCAGTTTGAACCCAGCCATATGCAAATCATTCTTGACCCTGTGCCTCATGGGAACAGTCCAGCCCGAATTGCCAAGCCAGGTCCTCCCTGGAGTCAAGCTATCCTGGCTGATGACGGCTGATAGCCAGAAACCGGTCCTAGGATGCTTGATTCCGGTCCAGGGAAGACATGGCTTGGCAGTTCGGGCTGGACTGTTCCCATGAGGCACAGGGTCAAGACTGATTTGCATATGGCCATGTCTAAACTGGGGTGGTGTAGTGGGCAAAAGAACGATGGATTTAACCCAGATCTCTTGACTGGGGGAGAATGTCTGCATTGTCAGCATTCCGTCCATCATTTGTTTGTTGTAACGCTGTTCACAAGGGTGGCCACATGTAAAGGTCATGAGAGCTGTATTTTTTATTTGAAAACATATTTTATTTGTCAATTTGCGCATACATCGCAGGGCTATGCTCACCAGAGACGTCTGCAGAATCATACCATAGATAAGCATGAGAGCAATCGACTTTTGTGGGTGACATCAAAATGCATAACCAAAGCATACAAAATAATATAGAACCCCCCCAACTCCCTCCCTCCCTCCCGCTCTCCCTGAAGTTGCACATAGTCTGCATAGTCCTGTCCACAGCCTATATATAAAGCAAAATTGTCCTATCACGGTAGCACACACCACCCCCGGGCCCTCCCCCTCCCAGCACCTCCACAGACCCAATGCGCACCAGGAATTACCCCAATGGATGAGCCTCTACAACAGCTGGCGGCTCCAACTACAAGCCCCGATAATCTACCCATCGTTTCCATATTTTGTAATGCTTGCGTGGGCATCCCCTGGCTACAAAAATAGGCTATTCTAGCCCCATACTCAAGTCCAATCCATTGTTCCAAGCGGTCACGGAGGGAACCCGCGTCGCCTTGCACTCCTTGGCGATATCTCGCTTCGCCAGTGTGAAGCCCAGTTGCATAAGGTGCCGTTTGTAGACATTACCCCCTATTCCCTCCATGACATGAAGCACAGCCAGCCACGGCGTACAAGGGAGCTCCCATCCCAAGACCTCCGAAAGGCAGGTAAACACCCCTCTCCAGAAACGATCTAGGGAAAGGCATTGCCAGACAGTATGTATGAACGTGCCCTCCTCCCGACCACATCGAAGACATTCCGGGAAGCGATCAGCCCCGCCCGCCTCAGTCGTACCCGGGTGAAATAGACCCTGTGCAGATATTTGAACTGGACGAGGCGAGGTCGAATCGCTATGGCTGCTCCCCGCGGAGCCGCCAAGGCCTCCACCCAGTCCTCCTCCTCCAGCGTGCCCACATCCTCCTCCCAGTCCCCCCAAAGCCCCTGAAGTGTGGGGGAGCAATGAGTAACCAGGGATTGATAGATCCGGGAGGTCTTCCGGACTGTATTTTGAACATCACTGGGTTGGAGAGCAGTGGCAGCTTGCAAAGGTAACACTGTGGGGTGGGGAGGCGGGGCATGGGCGGGGCTGGGTGGGGGTAGTGGAGTCCTACATACGAAACATATATATATTTACGTTCACTTTTGCCGTCGTGTGTTGGACTCCACACCCCCACCCAGCCCTGCCCAGCCTCCCCGCCCCACAGCGTTACCTTTGCAAGCCGCCACTGTTAGAAAGTAAATGGGCAAAGAAACATGGGAAGAAAAATAAACAAACCAACACTACAGAAGCACATGGTAACCACCACAGCACCCCCAGATGAAGATGAGGCTCTTACGATCCCTATAGGGGAGTTACCAGTTGGAGGGTATGTTCATGTACCACGGAGTAGTGGTGATCTCTCGACATTCACAAACAACTTTCCAAAATTTGGAGGGAATCCTGCCAGGTGGTATACACGATTTGACAGATTTGTGAGGATTTAAAAAGTCGTGCGGACAGATTTGAAAAACTTCTTTGACATTGTGATACCAAGTGATTTATGGGCTCAATGTAAGATAGCTTTGCAGTGGCCACGTACAGAGCCTCCAAGAAATGCACGTACTCGTGCACCCTCACCTATGGTAATGACAAAGTATGATGAGGCGATTACCTTTTTAAAAGGAAAAGTACCTGCGTGAGACATAGTTTGGTTAAAAATCAATACTCAAGAGACAAAAGAGTCAGGGCATACCTATTATTAATAATTGTTACACATGTTTGAACAACACAGTAGACAAGAAAATTCTTGAAAGGTAGACTTGGGGAGTTTTGTGTCACAGTTTTTGTTCTTGGGGTGCGGCCAGAAATCAGGATGCACATACAACACAATGTAATTTGTTGGCAGACAAAGCTCTTAGAGCGAGATCCTGAGGTGTACAAAATACTGTAGCGATGAGCAAGCAATGAAGCAGAAAAGGCTTAAGGAGAAATGTATGTTGCCCCAAACAATTTCAGAATCTGCCATAAGCAGGGAATGTTGCGTAATGCAGGGTGTTGTTTTCCAGATAGTAGGTCAAATGGTGGAGTTTGTGTTCCATAGGATAGGTGTCGAGGTATTCTAGATGATTCAAATTCAGGGGCGGATATTGCAACGCTGACTAAATCAATTCCTTGTCACTTTTGTAACAAGCTCTGGCATTGGAAGAGGGAGTGTAGATAGAATCCTAACCAAGTAAATGGTAATGGGCAAATGCAAAATATCAATCAAGCTCAAATGCAAAATGTTTAAGTTCAGGTCCAAGTCCAGCGAATGCAGACACCAAATCAGTCACAAGTCCTAGATTTAATATGAATCAAGTGCCAAGAATGAATTATAATCCATTTCGAAATCTGAACCCATTTCAACTGTTACCCATGTTTAAAAATGAGAGCTTTTATTCTGACTGTTCAAAATGACGGTGCATGAGGGGAGAGGAAGATTGCATACTTGACACAGTCTTGGAGGTAGACCACAATGAAACATTTGTAGAAGGATAAGTAACTGGACAGCAAGTGTCATTTTTCATCAACATAGGAGCTACCCGTTTTACTGTTAAAACAGCGAAAGTCCCAGATGTACCCCCGTGGGAAGAAATATCCAAGTTATAGGTGTCATAAATAACCAATCCTGTTTCAGAGAAAGTTCCTGGTAAAATAGGTTCATTTGAGAAAGATCACCAATTTTTTGTGTGTGATTTAAGTCCTGTAAATCTGATAGAAAGGGATTTTTTGAGGTCGTTAAATTGCACGATTTACAGCACACTGTATGGTGTTGAGTTTCAAAAACATGATAAAGATATTGAATTTAAAATGGCTAGACAAGGGACACCTTTTGGATTGTACCCTGTAAGAATGATAAAGAATTTACCTCTCGATTTACGAGATACTGTAAAATCAGAAATATGGAATTTTTCAGGAAAAGACATTGGACTAATAAAAGGCATAGTACCAGTCATAATTGCTATAAAGCAGAATGCGGTGTTTTCAAGAACTCCACCATGTAATCTCATGTCTGAAACCGTAACTGAAATCATTCCAGTGATTGTATCAATGTTAAACCAAGGAATTTTGAGAGAAATGGTTGGAAGTCCTTGCAATTCACCGATTATAGGTCTGCAGAAGCCTAACACCAAGTGCAGAATTGTAGAGGATCTTCAAAACATTAACAATATTGTAGCCCCATGTTGTCCCATTGTACCGGATCCAGCTTAAATGCTGTTTCATATTCCCAGTGATGCTCAATGGTTTCCTGTTGTGGATCTCAGCATCCCTTTTTCTCTATCCTATTGCATGAGGACAGTCAGTACATGTTCTCCTTTATATTCAGAGATTGAATTTTAGGATAGTGCTGAGTTCCACAATGGTATACAGAGATTCCTTCGACCTTTAATTAAATCTTAAAAAAGAATCTTGAGCCTTAACAAATGCCATGTAATTCAGTTTTTATGCAATATATTGATGACCTACTTGTGGCGTCAAAGACACAAGAAGCCTGTAAGTAGGACACAATTGCTCTTTTGAATCCTTTGGGTGAGGATGCACACAAAGGTGCCGATTCAGATCCTGGAAAAATCGGGTACGAATCGTCGGACGGAGCGTTTTCTCCGTCCGACTCGTACCCGGGAAAAATACCTTACAAACATGCAAGTACGATTCGTACGGAAACACCATTTCCGTACGAATCGTAAAAAACACCGATCGGCTAAAATATACCCACAATTCCGATCCGGGACACCGCGTACGCGACATTCGCACGGAGTCAGGCAGCGTTTTACGGACCAGCAAGTACGATTCATACCCACAGCACTTCGCACGGCAATATTTTTACGGGACCCAAAAAGTGCTGGAAAAGCTAAGTACGCCACGATGCACGGCGAAAAGGGGGCCCGGTACGCACCGTACCCCCATCCCTACACGTCCGCACCGTACCCCCAGCCCCCCCCATGTCCGCCCCGTACCCCAGCACCCCCCCATGTCCGTGCCGAATCCCCACCCCCGTATGTACGGTGCGTACCCCCACCCCACCCCATATGTACGGTGCGTACCCCCACCCCACCCCGTATGTACGGAGCGTACCCCCACCCCACCCCATAGGTACGGTGCGTACCCCCACCCCCGTATGTACGGTGCGTACCCCCAGCGCGTAGTGCTGGGGATACGCACCGTACATACGGGGGTGGGGGTATGCACCGTACCTACGGGGTTGTGGTGGGGGTATGCACCGTACATACGGGGGTGGGAGTACGCTCCGTACATACGGGGGTGGGGGTACGCACCGTACCTACGGGGTGGGGTGGGGGTATGCTCTGTACATACGGGGTGGGGTGGGGGTACGCACTGTACCTACAGGGTGGGGTGGGGGTATGCTCCGTACATACGGGGTGGGGTGAGGGTACGCACCGTACATACGGGGGTGGGGGTACGCTCCGTACATACGGGGTGGGGCTGGGGGTACGGCGCGTACTTGGGGGGGTGGGCTGGGGGGGTGTTCGGCACGTATGCGGGCACATGTTTGGACGTCTCCATGGTTGCTATGGGAGTTCGCTCCGTACGGTGTTTTTTCCATACGGTTGTGCATTCGGACGGACAGGATGGATCGTACTTAAGCGCTCGGACTTCACTTTCCCGATTCGTAAGTAAAACTGTCTGAGGACGTGTCGGGGAATTTTCCCAATGCGAATCGTATGGATTTTTTAACATACGAATCGTACTTGCCAGTTTGTACGGGACTTGTACGATTCGTACGTAAAAAAATCCGGATACGATTCGTACGGGGAATATTTTTAACGGATCGGAATCGGCACCAAAGTGTCCTCAAACAAATTACCTATTGTCAGAAGGAGGTCCTATATTTAGGACATCTCATTGAAAATGGAATGAGTAAGATGTCACCATAGAGAATCATTACCTTTTAAAAATGAACTGACCCAGAACACAGAGAGAAGGTAGAATATTCTTGGGAATGGGTTGCTACCGTAGACAGTGGATACCCAACTTTTTTTCTAGTGGCCAAGCCTTTACTGATGCTAACGCACAAGGATGTGCCCGATCTGCTTTCATGGTACAATGACAGCCTAAAAGTGTTCCTAGTGCTGGGAGAAAGTCTCTGTCATGCCCCGGCACTGGGAATGTCTGATTACAATAAAATGTTCACTTTGATTTGCTGTGAGAGGTGAGGGCTGCTCTCTCTCAGTGCTTACTCAATTGCATGGAGACTCGGAATCCAGTAGACCATTTTTCAACTACTCTTGACCTTGTTGTCGCAGGCCTGCCTGGCTGTCTTAGAGTGGTTACAGTGGTTGGTGTCAGCATTGAGAGAAGTGAGAGCATAGTAATGGGATATCTTCTTACAGTGTTGGACCCTCACTCATTGGAGGTTTTGCTCACTCACACTAAGAAGCAGGATTTGACAAAGGGCAGACTTACAAAATATGAACGAAACGTTCTTGCTGCAGATAATGTAGTATTAAAGAGATGTAAAACTATCAATCCAGCTACATTGTTACAATGGCCTGAAAATGAAAAATGAAAGTGATGAGCAGGAGTTTGAGCACAACTGCCGTGTTGTTACAGATCTGAGCACCAGACCAAGACCTGTTATAAAGGATGAACCCTTCGATGAGCCAGACTATGTAATTTTTGTAGATGGCTCATGTTTAAGAGACAACAAGGGAACTTTAGAGCAGCTTATGCTGTTTGTACAATTCAGTAAGTTGGGGAAGACCCCGGGATTCAAGGTGTTACCTTCGCACAAGTGGCAGACTTGATTGCCTTTCGCGAGCCTCTAATTTTTCAGGTCAATTACCAGTGACCATATTTACAGATAGTATGGTTCTGGAGGCCTAGTGGTCTAATGCATCCACTGTGAGGCCTGTGTTTGACTTCTTGGACACAGGTTCAAATCCTAGCGGGTCCACTCAGCCTGTCATCCTTCTGAGGTGAATAACATGAGTACCATTGAGTTGGGTAACGATAAACATCTGTTATTCAGCGCCAAGATACCCTTGGGCGAGCATGCGCTTTACAAATACATGTTATGTTTGGTGTGTCCCTTGACTTTGTTCAGTTGTGGTCACAGATGGGATTTATGACTGCATCCAGATTTCCTAACTGGAAAGGAGAATATGTGATGAAACTGTTGGAAGCTTTACAATCGCCATAAGAAAATGCTGTAGTTAAATGTGCAACCCACAGAAGTGGTAATGACTATGTCATAGTTGGAAACAGATATGCCAAAGAAGTTGACTTGGTATTGCGCGATTGTGATATGCACATTTAATGGAGAATATGAAAATACATCTGATGAGGGCATCACCTTTTCAATGCTGTTGTCAATAGCTGATACATGGGAAGAAATCAGAAGGTTGCACGGAGACGTTTTTGAGGCAGAACAGCAAGGATGGGTCAGATCGGGATGTGTTGAATATGGCAATTACATTTGGGTTTCAGCTGATGGAAGACCAATGTTGCCAGATAGTCTGTTATTTCCAATGATGAGACATGTTCATGGCCCAGCACACATTGGAAGGGACGCATTGGTGTGATTATTCAGGCAGAATTGGTTTAATCCCCAATTCCAAGTTTTAGCCGAAGAGCTATGCCACATGTGTGTGACATGCCGGCAGATGAACGTAGGGATGAGAACCTCTGTCACATTTTTGCCTTTTTACATTGGGCTGTGATATATCCTGGTTATTGTGGGCATTTTCTCCCGATGGATTGAAGCATATTCAACATGGAGAAATTACAGTTTAACTCTAAGCAAACTTCTGTTACGTGAGCTCATAACATGGTTTGGATTTCTGGTTTTCTCGAGTCTGACCATGTGACCCCCTTTAACAATTAGGTCCTTAGAATGCTCTGTGTGGCACTTCAAGTAGAATACAGATTGCACTGTAGCTGTCGTCCAGAAGCTTCGCGTATAGTTTGATAGCTAAATGGGGCGTTGAAATCACATTTGGCCAAAGTCTATGCTTCCACTTCATTAAAATGGCCAGATGCTTTACCATTGGTTTTACTGAGTCCCAGAAGCAATCCTGACAGGAGGACTGGATTATCACCCCGCGAAATACTCATGGGGTGTGCTATGCGACTGCCTGCTGCACCTACGAATACTCCTGTAATATCACAGTTGACAGGATCCTCAACTACTGCAAAGGATTAGATGATGTAGTGCATTCTATTTCTCACCAGGTTGGAACTGTCACTGCCACTTCAAGCCAAGAGCAGTGTCACAACCTTAACCCTGGTGACTGGCTCCTGATCAAAAAGCATGTTAAAAAATCGTGCCTGGAGTCAAGGTGGAAAGGACACTGGTGTGAAATGTGCTGGGATACCGAATTGGGTATCCCCTTGATGAAGTGATGACATTTGAGCCAAGTCTGAAGCCTCCTTTGTTCAGATGTCCTGAAGGACCAGAAGGGGGTGAAGCAGAGCAGAATTCCTCACTTGTTCAAGTTCCTGAAATTGTACAAAGTGGTGCGAAAACTTCCCCTGAATTTGGAGAAGCGAGTGCTGAAAATAGGATAGTCGTTGAATTGGCACCAGAACCATTTAGCAATCCTGATGAGGGAAGAAGTATGAGAAATGGAAAACTTCAATGGAGTTCAGATTGGCCCAGTATCGGAGACAATTGAGATCTAGTTTGGCCGCAGAAGGTAATATTCTGCAAGAATCCATTTATTTAGCTGAAAAGCTTTTAATATCCTCAAACTTGAAAACCCAACAATACAAAACCATGTTTAACCTATATTATACACCGGCTAAAATGGCACGCTGGGGTGGAGCAAATGATGACAAATGTACTCGATGTGGGGAGGAACAGGCGGACATAGTCCATATGTTTGCTACATGTTCAGAGTTGAAATTATTGATAAATAAGATACAGACATTTTTAACTGAAGTCACCTGAGAACACATTGAGATAACTCCATTAGTTGTGATGTTGGGGGTTATAGATAATAAAACACCTCCACAGGGGATGTATATATATAGATATTTTATATATATTGCGGTTGTAGTAGCAAGGTTATGTATAGCTTCACTCTGGCGAGAAAAAGAACCCCCTACATTTGAGATGTGGAGAGGTAGGCTATTTGCTATTAGTAAACTTGAGACTAATTTGTATGCCATCAAAAGCCCGCGGAAACGCAAACTTGGTGAAGAGATATGGGGGGCTTTAACGAAACATTTCTCATCGACAATATAAGATCTTAGTTCAGCCCCGTTGGGTTGGTAGAGATTTTATCCTTCTATCTCTAATTTAAATAAATACTTACCTCCTATAGTTTTATGAGAGGTCTAATGGTAAATCAGTATGAATAGAAGTAGATGAAATTTACAAATGAAATAGAGTATAGGAGGCTGGGTCGTCCAGAGAGGAAGCCAGAAAGAAAGATATATATTTTGACTCTTGCATTAATATTGCATTTAGTAGTACTCTACTTTACTTTATGATCTGATATATGTGCATTTTGTCCTGCATTATTTGCTCTTTCCTGCTTTCTGTTGATTTTTTACTTGATTTTACAATGCTTGGTTTCCATCTCCGGCAATTTAATATGACTGTACAAAGTCTCTATTCTCTGTTATGATGAACAAATTTTGTGACTTTTTATGATTTGTTTTATTGCTCTGTATCAGTTCACTGACTTAATAAAAAAAATAAAAAATAAAAAATAATGAAATAATTTCAAGTTACTCATTGAATGTTTTGCTCATTTCGCACAAGCAAAGTTAACACAGAATATTGAATCTGCCCCTTTACTAGGTAATACTAAAGGTCTAACTGTGGACAAACGTACTTCCTTATTAGGGCTGGATGTAGAACAGTAATTGTTGTCACATAAATAGTATTTATGTTAGCATTCATAGTTCTTTTAGTTGGTACATGTTTTACCTTAGACACAGGCCCACTTAGATCTACACCTGAACCGACATCACCTGCACACACAATAGATGAGAAGAAACTAAAAGCTTCATTTAGTGATGTTTCAAAAGGAAGATTTCACAACAAATGTTTATTCTAGATTAGTTTAGGAATACACCCAAGCTGTAGATACTGAAGACTGATATTTTTTTGCAACATACATTCTTTGGCTTCTAAAGACGTAACCTATCACCATATTCCACTGTCATATATTGCTTGGTTTATTTTATAGATAGGAACATTTTGAAAATAATTTTTCGGTTATGGTTTTTCTAAAGTTCCCCTTCAGAAAAGAATGAAGCGTCATACACAAGCAACAGACATGGAAGTAGCTTGGTATTTCTTTAGGTCTCCTATGAAGATAGACACTGTTGAGGCCTATGAAAGGAATCTGATATGTCTAATGAGACCATTTGAAAATAAATATATTCTAGCATTAGAAGATAGGAGAGCTCACATGTTTCATAAGGCAAATAAAGAGGAAGATGTATTAAAGAATGTTTGGAAGAAGGCGGAAGATGAGTACAAAAAGAAAACAATATATCCAAAGGTAAAGTTAGATAGACGACAGAGAAGAAAATGTTATCTCTATAAAAGGAGAAATCAGTTTAGAAAGAGACACATAGTGATAAGTAGCTGTGAACATATATTTGAAGTTCTTGGAGTGCCCGTTCAAATACTAACAGGAGAAAAGGCAGTTATTCCTCGAGTCTATTTTGTTTGTGGTCAAGATGCCTGTTTCCAATTACTTACCAATTGGTAGAGTGTTTGTTATTTGGCTCTATTGTTCATGCATCATGTAAATAGCATAGATGCTTTAACAGTAGCTCCTTTTAATAGACTCACACGTAGTACCAATGATGGAACACAATTAGTGAGAGATATTTTTGGGGCAAACATTCCACCAGTAGGAGTAGTTCTAAATGACAAGAAAATCTGAAAACTTTCTATGGCAGTAAATAAGCTGGCTATCAGTGCATCAGGTGTTTTGTTAGCTGTTAATATGGAATTAGTGGCTTTTTGATCAATGGTCTTACAAGAATTATTAGCTTTAGACACATTGCTATCAGAGAAAGGCAGAGTCTCTAAAATATTGAATGCTCAACACAGCTGTTCATACATACCTGATGAGAGTAAGATGATGGAAGAATTTGCAAAAAACAATTCTGATCTTAAATTTGACTTAGAAACTCTATAAACTACTAGTGTGTTAGGAACCTTAGGCAAACGTTGCTTCTGCTATAAGTAATTGGCTGCGATCTATAGGTTGTGGAGTTTCAGGAGTCATATTAAAACCTGTGTTAATCATTGGCATTTGATTAATATGTTTATATGCTTTTAATAAGGGATTTAAGTAGGAATGAAAAACAAAGAAAGGCAAGGAAGAGTAGAAATAGAAATCGAAGAAAGGAAAAGTAAAGCATTTAAGAAGTTAAAAGAAGCAGACACTTTGAAAAGTAAAGAAGATGACACAGCAAAGAGGCCAGGTGCATCTTAGAGATTCATTTGTGATAAAATTGTGATAGCATTTATGCCTGTTAGACCTGGCATCTTTGGCGTGTTTTTCCCCTGTCTTTTTGCTTCTGACCTCCTGTTTTTGAGTGTGTGCTGCATTTAATTTTTGCTGGTTTTAGGACTCTGAGCACTTTATCACCGCTGACCAGTGCTTCAGTGCAAGTGCTCCGTGTGTAAATAGTATTGGTGAATGGTTTATCCATGATTGGCATATTTGATCTACTGGTAAGTCCCTAGTAAAGTGCATGGCGTGTGGCCAGGGCTTGCAATTCAAATGCTACTAGTGGGTCTGCAGCACCGATTGTGCCACCCACTTGAGTAGCCCTGTAAACCTGTCTCAGGCCTGCCGCTCTAGTGTTTGTGCATGCAGTTTTTGAACTGCCTTGTCGGCCTGGCAAGTGCAACCACTTGCCAGGCCCAAGCCTTCACTTTTACTATATGTAAGGTTCCCCTAAGGTAGGCCCAAGGCAGCCCCATGGGCAGGGTCAGTGTATGTAAAAGGTAGGACATGTAGTGTGGTGTTTTCCATGTCCTGATATTGAAATATTGCAAATTTTGTCTTTTCACTATTACGAGGACTATCTCTCCCATAGGTTATCATTGGAGCTTCCTTGTACCCTCTTACAAGTGTAACTTCTGATTGGGAGAGATAGAGATTTGGAGTTTGGGAACCTGAACTCACTATCTAAAAATACATCTTTTAGGGAAGATGATTTTTAAATTACGAGTTTGAAAATGCCACTTTTAGAAAGTGGACATTTTCTTGCTTTACCATTCTGTGCCTCTGCCTGCCTGTGGAATCCACGTCTGAGGGAGGGTGACACTTGGGCTGTTGTGCATTCACTCTAGACGGTCACACAAAGGGAGCTGAGATGTGCCCTGCATATCTTGATGGCCCATTACCAGGCTGAGGGGTCTTCCTGAGCTAGAGTGGTGGGAGGAGGTGTCACTGACACCCGGATAGGGCTGTGCCTGTCCTCGCACAAAGCTGTCTCCAACCCCCCCCCCCCCATAGTGTATCTGTAGCCAGGTCAGAGAAAGACAAGGTCTTGTGCATTATGAAGATTTTTCTTTGAAGTTTGCCTACTGCAAAGGCAGAAATTGGTATAAGTACGGGAGCTGTGACACCGTAACTGCGGAACACTTCTGTACTAAGAGGACATTCTTCTAGGAAGAAGAGCTGGATGCTGTAGGAGGGACTGACACTCTGCGTGTTGCTTTGTTGTGCTGGCCTGCCGCTTGCTGCTTCTGTTCTGGTAGTGAAAGAACTGAACTTTGATTGCTACATCCTGCTTCCAAGGGTCTCCAAGAGCTTGTGCATGCTTGCCTCCTGTTAAGAAGTGTAAGGGCTAGCAAAGACTTCACCTATCAGTACCTGGGCTCCTCTACTGAGAGCCCTAACTTGCCAAGTGATGCTAAATCCAGGTCCTAGGCCCTTGGAAGTAGAATATGGTAATCTGAGAAAAAAATCCACGCATCGACTCTTAGCACCTGATGTGCAGCTGAAAGATCACCTGAGTCCTGAGCACTGTGTCCCTGACGCTCGTGGCACACGCTCCAACTCTGACACAGGCCCGGCTGGGCAGCTGAAGAAACAACGCAACACCTGTTTCGCGGCTGTGTATTCAACGCAGCGCCTTCTCCATCTCTGCCTCATCAGCATAGTGCGTATGCATTTTCGATGCTTCGTCCCTAGGCGACAATTTCTTCATCGATGTGGCCCTGCAGTAAGGTACAGAGGCCGCATGCCTGGAAATTGAAGCATCACCTCCCCTTACAGTAAGGAACCGGCACATCAGCTCTCCTGACATTAAGGAACCGACGCATCACCTTCCCTGTGCTGCAGTAAGGAACCGATGCATCACTTCTCCTGGGAGTAAGGAAACCATGCATCGTCTCCCCTGGGAGTAAGGAACCTACGCATCGCTTTGCTTTTCTGGCGCCTGTTTTCGTCTTTGATTTTGAAGCATCCCAGGTTCTTTGTGCTTAAAGAAACGCATCCATAGATCTCTATGGACTGTTCTTATTTTACCTTTGAAAGTGATATCTTTACCTGTGTATTTTGGATTTTTGTCGTTTTAGTCTTGTCTTATTTGGATAAATATTGGCTATTTTTATAAACTGGTGTGGCGTACTTTTGTACAGTTTTCACTGTGTTACCAGTAGCGGCTTGTCCCCTGTCAAAGTGGCGGGTGAGCCACAGGTGGTAGGAGGGGAGTGGGTTTGGGGACTTACCTGAACGCCACTGCATGCTGCATTGCGCTCTTCCAGTCGTCTTCTCCTGGGCACAGATTCCCAGACCGCACTGCAGCCAATCCTGACACTGAATTAAAGCAGCATCAGAATTGGTCTGAGCACTGTTAACTAGCGCGCCCAGGCAGACTGGGAGCCTGTCCCTGCTCTCTCCAGCCCCAGCAATGCAGCTGGGGCTGGTGAGAGCCTCAATGCGCATGACGGGTTGGCCGGCCTCATATGGCTGGCCAAACCGTCATGCACACTGTAACAGTGCCCACCACTCCCCCACCAGCAGTTTCATTCCCCTGGACCTGCCCAAAGACTTGACTAGGGTGTTTAAAAGAAAACGATAATAAAACAGCTTTAAAACTCATTTTATTATCATTTTATTTTAGAGTTGTAGCAAGGGAGAGGCGCTCTTCCACCCTAATGGAGGGGCCGCCGCTGTGTGTTCCTGTTCGTGTATGGACAAATACTTTACGCATTGCCTCTGAGATAAGCCTGACTACTCAAGCCAAGCTACCAAGTGGGTGAGCAGGGGTTATCTTGGGTTTGTGATCCCCTTACACTGACTAGAGTGAGGGTCCATACTTGGACAGGGTGCTAACCATTGCCAACAAGAGATCCCTATTGATAACACTTCCTATCAGAGGGGGGAAGTTGATAGAGCAAACTTCCTCATTTCGTGAACAATATGTAATAAGTTGAAAAGTGCAAAAGATTATCAAAAGTACGGCGCACATAGTAAAAAAAGATTTGTAGTGGGTAGTCAGACATAATCATTGTAAACATATAGGTGGAATAATACAACAATTTGATTTAAGTTAGCCTAAATATTGCTACCACATTAACAGCACATTAGGAATGAACATTGAAAGGCCTGTTTTTATGTTGAATTGTTGTTTTGCACAAGTTATTCTTCTCTTTTGCTGCAGATGTTGTAATTTTTCAGAAGCCTTCTGTTAGTGAATAGGAATTTGTTTTGTATTAGATAACTGATAATGAGGTTCTCACAGGGAGGAGAGGAGATGGCAGGAAGCATGACTCATGGGAAGAACTGTCTGATCTGCAAGATGTGGATAAAGTATGTTTTCAAGGACTCATCTCTGTGGTCTATTGTGAAAAGTTTACCTACCTCCAAGAGTTTACTGAAATCCGATTGGATGCTGTGAACAGAGACTGTGATACTTGATTTTATATTCATAATTAATTGTGTTTATATTAGCATGTGTTCTTAGAGGACGTCGTCACATTCTGGAGATCCTTCCCTAGGTTTCTTGAGACCACATCTCTCTTCATGAGAGACTGTCCTTTGAACTTTATTCCTTTGCAAACGATTTTGCTGATTTATAGCTGAGAATACTTTCCAGCTTAATAATTTCTCAGTTGTCTGAAGTGCTGTAGCTTTATACTAATTCATTTATTCCCTCATCAGAACTCTTTATTGGGATTCTGAACTGACACCATATTCCATCTTTAATTTAATTTAGATTAGAGAAATTCCTTTATGAAATACACTTGTTGCATTTTCACCATATTGAGTATAATTTTTACTAATATTGTATTTTATCTTGTTTTGAAATATTTACAAATGGATTATTTGAATTTGTAATAACAATGATTGAAGACTATTACCTTCTGAATAAATAATGTGAATTTATTGGAATTATCTATAAAACACTTTAACTCCCCAAAAGTTTCTTTACTGACTTTACAAATGTCAAAAGAATTCTTGTTATTGAACGATTGATGTAAATGATTGCTCCTTTTAAACTCACTTCATCGATGAACAAAGATCCATATGACCAGCGGCAGGTGTTATTTTGGGAGAGAAGGTGTTATCTGGGTAGAGAATGTGGCCTGACGGCTAGGGCAGTCAACCTCGGATCTGGGAAACCGGGTTCGAGTCTCGGCAAAGATGCTCAACATTCTGTGATTCTGGGCAAATCACTTAATCTCCCCGTACATAACAAAAATAAATGTGTAGGTCAGTAACATATGGTGCTCATGTAAAATGCTCTGATACCTTTGGGTCTAGTTTGCGCTATATAAAACTCCACAAATAAAATGATTACAACTGAAGATTAAGATATAACATTCCTCTCACTATCACTACCTTACTTCTTCTATGTCATACCATTCAGGTCTGGGCCTTAGTGGAGCCCTGAACAGCTGCACATATTACTGTAATGCCCTGTTTGTCAGACTTCCAAACCATCTTATTGGTTAGCTTCAGCTGTCTCAGAACACTGGCGATTGCCTATTGATGTGCCTTTATAAATATGATAATGTCTCTGCAGGATGCTGTTCAGTGCACGGCTCCCATGTTGTGTGTAAATGGCATCAGCAAAAAGCATTGGTAAAGCCAATAGCTTGGCCTAGTAGACAAGAGACCTCTTGTCCGTGCCATTGATTTTTATGAGAGATCACTTATTTCTTGATCTTTGGAGTTATCAATACGGCACATCGCATCCTGTGGTGCTCATATGTTGCATGACACAATCAACCTGTGCTAGCTTTGTAGCAAATAGAATTTATCATGCCGGTGTTCTTAAACTTTCAGTTTTGCTGAAATACATGTTCCAGAATGCGGACTACTGTTGACTATGAAGCCACTACAGGTGATTGTTGACTCATTGCCACTTTGCAGCCATGACTGTGGCTGCACTCCCTGATAATGATGATCAGAGCATTTTATATGAAACCCAATGAAAAGATACGTCTTACAATTATTTGTTTTCTTTTTTTAGTGTAGCATTATAATTTAATTTTAAGCACCATTTACTTTGAATGTTCTCATAGATTGCAAAAAAATAAAACAAACCCCTTGTAAAATGAATGTATTTCTAATATACATATTTTATCAATTATTCGGAGAGCTAGAGGGAGCACTTAGCATCATCTCTCTTATCTGTGTCTTAATTTTCTAGTAGTGGTAGCTGTCAGTCACTTTCTGTTTTACTCATGATTCTATACATCCTCCAAGGCTTCTGCAAAGCAAGAAAGACTATTGGATGTATTGCAATATTATTATTATTATTATTAAAGAGCTTATAGAGCGCACAGTAACGCCATCACGGCGTGTCCCCGCGCTAGAGCTACCAGCGATCATCATAAGAGCCTGTGTCCTACACAGTGTATAGATGTGTTTTAAGCTTGGCCCTAAACAGTGCTTCACTGCTCTCCAGTCTCAGAGCAGGAGGAAGTTTGTTCCAGTGTTGAGCTGCTTGGCAAGCAAAAGATCGTCCACCCATTCTAGCCTTCCTTATCCTGGGGACTGTCAGCAGCCCGGCACCCTCCGACCGGAGGGTCCTTGTTGGTTCGTAGCGACTGACTAGATCCCTAAGGTAGGCGGGCGACCTGCCCCAGACAATTCGGTGACAGACGAGGAGGCACTTGAACCGCACACGTTTCTTCACAGGCAGCCAGTGAAGCGCATCCAGTGCCATTTGAGAGTTAGCCCTCCTAGGTCTTCTTAGCACCAATCTAGCGGCGGAGTTCTGGATAACTTGCAGGCGACCCAGGCAGCCCTCGGTGGCCCCTAGGAACAATACGTTTCCATAGTCCATCCGAGAGGTCACCAGTGCCTGCGTCAGTGTCCTTCTGGCCACTATGGGTAGAAGGTCTAAGGTTTTGTTTAGAGTCTTTAGTACTCCAAAACATTTGCCCACAAGACGCCTTATGTGGCCATCATAGGAGAGAGAGGAATTCATCCAGACTCCTAGATTCTTAGCCTCCTCACAAGGTATGGGGGTAGGGCCAAGGCATGGAGGCCACCACTCGGCTGACCAGTTTTCGCTTTTTCCCCCCACCACCAACACCTCAGTCTTAGAGCCATTGAGTTTTAGGCAGTGGGAGTCCATCCACTCAGCTAGTGCCTGCATACAGGACTTAAAGTTGGCAGGGGTGTTGGCGGTGTCCTGTGATAGGGAAATCAGCAGCTGGGTGTCGTCGGCGTAAGACACCAATTCTACCCCAAATGATTGTACAACCTTCGCCAGGGAGGCCATGTAGAGATTAAAGAGAGTAGGGCTCAATGCTGAGCCCTGAGGCACTCCCTGATCTAGTGGCATCTCGACCGAGCGACATGTCCCTTGCTGTACCTGGAAACATCTTTCAGTGAGAAACGACTGTAACCAGTATAGCGCAGGACCCACGACCCCAGCTTCGCTCAGACACCGTAGCAGGATGGAATGCGCTACGGTGTCAAAAGCCGCGCTGAGGTCGAGCATGATCAGGGCCATTGTATGTCCTGCATCCGCACCAGCTCTTAAAGTCTCAGAGGCCCGTAAAAGAGCTGTCTCCGTAGAGTAGCCCGCCCTAAACCCGGATTGTGAGGGATGTAATAAGTTCCCTCTCTCCAGGTGCTCAGTAAGCTGAGCATTGACCACCTTCTCAGCCACTTTCGCCACATACGGCAATAAGGAGATAGGTCTGAGGTTTTCCAGCACTTCCATGCTTACATTTGGTCGTCATTCTCACACAGTCCCCTGTATCTATGCAAGATGTCCTGGAGCCATTTTGTCACCTGCTGCTATATTTCCAGTATTTTTGTGGCAGCCCATGAATGTTTCCTTTAACTTCCTTTTGGGATCAATTAGACACTGTTGATTATTCCAACCCCTCTGATCTTAGCTTCTCTCTCTCTCACTAATGGGCAGAGAGTTTTTTCAGTAACCAAAATATCGTACTCTGCTTCAAAATATTTTAATAGCTTCCTCCTAACTTAATTATTTTAAGTAGTTAGCGGACTACGGGCCAGATGTACGACCCGTTCTTGCATGCGCAAACGGGTTTGCGAACCTGTTTGCGCATGCAAAAGCATCATGGGCCATGTACAAAGTCTATTTAGCGAGTTGCAATTTATTTGCGACTTGCTATTTGGTAGGGGCGTTCCCTTCCAAACAGCGAGTCTCAAACCGATGTACTAATGTTTTGCGACCGCAATTGCAGTCACAAAACACTTGCAGTTATCACCTACTTCAAATAGGTGGTAATTCATTTGCAACTGGATGGGAAACCCAGGGGACCCCTTCCCTTTGCAATTGCATGCAAAATTATTTTTTAAGGGCAGGCAGTGGTCCCAGGGACTACTGCCTGCCCTTAAAAAATGAAACGAAAATGTTTCATTTTTTTTTTTTAATGCATCCTGTTTTCTTTTGAGGAAAACTGGCTGCAATAAAAAAAAAAACTGCTTCATTTAATAGCAGTCCCAGACATGGTGGTCTGATGAGCCCAGCAGGCCACAATCCCTGGGATGGCCTATCATTCCCAATGGGCTCGCAAATTGCGAGAGGCTCATTAATATTAATGAGCCTCGCAATTTGCAACCCCATAGGAAATCGCAAAAAGTGTTAAACACACTGTTGTACATTTGATTTTGCGCCTCGCAATTTACAAGGTACAAAGTCAAATGGTCGTACATCTGGCCCTACATTCCTTTACTAATACAGCCAAATGTTCCTTCAAAAACAAAGACCTTTGGATGGGCGAAAACCGGCCCCAGACAGGCCTGTTAGAGCCTTAAAGGGGGCTGAGCTGGAGCACCCCCTTTGATCCTTTAACATAGTCCCTTAATAAATAGTTAATGGGACGAACGGGCAACTAACTCCCTTGAAACATAATAATCATTGAATGGGTAAGAAGAAATTAAATCAGAGTTGGGGGGGTTAAGACTGTTACTGTCAACAAACGTTTTGACAAATGCAATGGGGGTAGTAAATTCAGAGATAGATGTGGTAGAAGAAAGAATGGGGGTTGTGCAATCCTCTATACTGCATCCGCCTCTTGCCTCATCGGTCATGAGGGATCCTACGGCTTTGAGTAACACCTTAATAGACAAGGTGGGGCAGCGGGTAGTCAGATCAGTAGAGGGCAAAGGAAGCGGTCAAGTAGATACTCATGCGTCTAGTCGGATAGATTAGCTATCAGCCTAGACAAAGTAACTCCCCCCACTAACTTGGAACCTCCACTGAAGAAAAAGAAAGGAGAACCCACCAGATCGTTGTAACCTTTATCTAAAACTCCTATAGTGACCACAATATCAAAGGATTTTCCGTCCCCGCAATTAGAAGTTGCCATTGATAATCCTAATCTGGGCAAAGATTATAGCCCTGAAATCACGCCTACTGGAGAAATTGGCTGGCTTGGAGCAATCTGTTAAGGCACTATGTGACTAATTTGTAAACAGGTTTAATAGTCTGAAGTCAAATTTTATGGCTTCATTAATTCAAAATGATCTGTTTGGGGAACAAGGCAAAACATTTCCCCTAAACGAGGCAAGGAAGTTTTTATTGCAACAGACCACTGGTATACCCTACTAAAAGGGGGTGGAGGGATTGAATCTAACCAACCCCCAAACACCCAGTTCACCCTAGGAGCCAAGCCTATTCGGTGAAAGCATCATTGCGTTATTTGAAGATATGGAAATTAATGCGGCTTGCGTTGGGTTTTCGAGCATTTCGCAGTTGCCCCCAGCCACCACCCTGTATGCGGCGGTTTAAAAAAATGTAGCTCCCTTGGACAGGGGGGAAGGGTAGTATGATTAAAAAAACAAGGTCAAGCATTGGATTAACCTAAATTTGGGTCTAGCTCAATACTTAATCAATAATAATATTATGCTAAGAAGGGTGACATGGCTGGGTTACAATAGGAAGGAGGAAGAAGGGGACTGTGTGGTGATACATTTCAGAAATCCTGCAGCAGCAAGGACACTGCTTCACCCGACATATTCCTTTCTGGAAGGTTCAAGTAAGATTAGAGTGGTCCAGCTTGGTTACTTTTATCGTCCTATGGATCGCAATGGGAGGAAAACACTGGTTACTTGCAATTGGAATGGCGGAACAATAGGAAATAGGTATGCAATTCTAACTGCAAACTCTATTTGACCTTTGTCAGAGGTAAGTGATGTAGATTGATGCATAAGCTTAAATGTAGCGACACCTGAGAGGAGTAGATGCAATACAACAGAAAATTCTTATCAACATTGGATGAATATAGTATTCCTACTTTGAGTTGCCTAAAAAGACCATGTCCTAAAAGCAAACCTCCCATTTAGAATCTAAAGTGGTGATCACGGGTACTGGATTCCTTTCATGGAATATAGAAGTCTGGTAAAAAAATTGGACAACTCGGATTGACAAAAAAATAATAAGATTTAGTCTTACTTCAAGAAACCTGTGCCACTGAACCATTATATTCGGATGATTATCAGACCTTCTTTTCATCCGCCGTTCCCTCTAGTAGAGGTAGAGTAGAGAAAGGGGGACTGGTGATTTTTGTGGTCACGATATTTACATTGTAAGCTTTTATGGTCTAAATTGGACTGTGCTTTCTACCAGCTTTTGTATTTACGTATTGGGCATCGAATGGATATCATGCTTATAAATTGTTACCATAATGTATTTGACCACCTTTCTACAGCTGGTTGTTACATAGACACTAACTAATGATTCGGATAATTTTTTTAGCTCAAACATTTGCGCAGCTTACATAATAAGGAGAGGCGGATTTAACACTCAGGTGTACTAAATCAATCGTACCACCGGGTCCACTGCTCCTGCTCTCCTGCCTCCGACAGGAACAGGAAGCAGTCAGCCAAGCTCCCTCCCCAAAGCCAATCACAACGCTGCATGCCGTGACATGGCGCTGCGCCAGGGGCTATAGGGGTGTGCATGTTCTCCATGCAGGCTGTGCGCACTCAGGAGTGGGCAAACGGCAAACCACTCCTCCTCTGCCCTGCTTGGAGAGCAGTGCAGCCCCGCCCCCCCGCCCGCAGGCAAATCAAACATAAAATGGTAATAACTAAGAGTTATTACCATTTTATGTTTTGGCTTCTCACTCTGCGAGAAAGCAACAGGGTGACGCTCCTACGCCTTGCTTCACTCAATTATGGAGGTGTTTCGAATCTGCCAGGACTGAATAGCATCTGTTCTCCGCATATTCATACCTCACTTCCCAAAACTGCGACTCGTTTTGCTAACTCACCTTCCGAAAATACACTGCAAACACCCCATGTAACAGTTCTACTTTTTATTAGTGCCGGCTGTTAAAAATCCTTCTTTAGATTTAACAACTTTCCCAGACTTTTTCTCGTGCAAAATTATTGTTCTCTGTTTCTTCTGATACACTTGCTTTTCAATTCCTTTATCTGCACATCATTTTCAGTTCCGTTATCTACACCTAGCAAATGACAAATAAGGTAGTCTTTCTTACCATAAATTCCAGTTACAACTGGGAACATTCTGTGAGTATGGTGTATTTTCTACTAGGGGAGGGGCCTGGCGTGCAAAAGCAGTCTAAAAAAGCTCTGCTCATCTAGAATGGGCATTGTAAGAATTCAGGAACGTTTTGCATGGACATTTCCTCCCTTGAAACTTTCTAAATCGAATAGGATGTCTGTGTGCAGGGTGAAGAAGGCTATGGAACACTTTCATTATTCATAATGGTGTATAAAGAATGGTTTGTGGTGAAAAAGGAAAACAATGATAAGGTTAATTTGCAACATAAACTGCTGAAAATCCACTGGGTTAGCCATGCACATGGAAAAATAAGATTTGCATAGATTTCTGCACCCAGAAAATGAAATGGATTTATATTCCAGTATCAAACTTTATGAACATTTTGAGTGTTAATGACTCAATTTTGCCTTTTTCTATGAGAAACCCCCATTAGTAGTTCCAAAGTGATTAGTCACCTAGGGTCTCTCTTCAGCACATACTGTTGTCCCATATACACTGCTTGGCACACGTTGCACTTCAAGCAAATTGATTTTTAGGTCTCGCCTAGCGTTGCAGCATGCATGCGGTGCTCGCGTAGCGAGACATATTGGGGTAAAAGTATTTTAGGAGAGGGACTTGTAATCCCGCCCATGCTTTCTATTGAGCAATGGCAATATTTATTTAAAAACCTGTGTTCTCATTGCTCTGCAGGGTTTTTGGTTAAAATCCCTGGACAAGTAGCGGAGACAGCGTTGGCTCCTTTATATGGGAGGAGTTAAGCGGGGAGTAACGCAGCACTCTTCACTGCCACAATGCTCGCAGGACCCCTCCACTGCACACAATCTATCAATGCTCTAAAAGCATGAATGGGGTAATGTTACTCCTTTCTACACAGCGGTGGGCTTGAGAATAAAGATGCATACTGGGTGATGGTTTAATGAGTAGGGCCCCTGCCTGCTGAATATACTATACTGTTCCGTCACTAATATAGGCAGTCCGTAAACACTGGAATGCATATATTGCTGATAAGATAGCTCATTGGGTTCCGCGCCTGTGCCATTTTACTTCTGTACATAGCAGTGATGCAAGCATACACATTATTACTTGTTAATAGCTCCTTGAGTTTTCTGTTTAGCTGCTGACGAGGCTGTTGTAAATCACTGGCTAATGGCCCTAAATAAGGATGCCTAATTAGGTGATAATAGCTCTATGGGCAGCATGAGGCGCTAGATGTGCATCAGCTTGGGTAATAACGTGCATATTTGTGGAAGCAGGCCTCTTGGAGCTATCAATAGGCTAGAAGGTATTTATTGTTACCCAAAGCAGTGGTACGCATCTTATCACCCTGAGAAGGATGGACGGCTGATTGAACCTGCTGGGATTCGAACCTGAGACGGCGAGGTCTAACACATTTTCCGGAAGTGGCTGCATTCAGCCAATGAAATACCAGACCTGGCTACATATGGGGCATTAAGAACGTGATGTCACACAGACTTAACAAGAGCGCACAATAGCGTAGCTCTGTAGGCTGCACGAGGCGCTAGATGTGCATCAGCTCGGATAATAACGTTGCCATGAATGATAATTTCAACTTTAGCGGCCCTGCTTAATGACTGGCTGTACTTCAGGAATATGCCCAACACGTCTAAAAACGCTCAAATAAGAGTATAACTCGTCTGTGCCTACCAAAAATAAAATGAAGTTTCTGGGCAAATCACTTAATCCTCCGTATATACCAAAAATAAATTAAGATGTCGTTGTTCAGTTTAGCAATACAGAACTGCAAAAAAAATATGTTACATCAAAAATGGTGAACTGCTGCAGAGTTAAGATTTTTTTCTATTCTCAGACTGAGGATGAAAATAAAGAGCCCGATACGGACCTGTCTCGGCTCCTGCTTTTAACAACTGCCGGTGGTGAACACCGGCAGGACCCGGCCCATTTAAAGCCCTGCGTGATATGCTGTTTTTAAAGGTGTGTTTTACCTAAAGCGCCACAATGCAGCCTGTATCACGGGGAGGACAGCGGTATTCCGGCAGACTGTGGGGCTGTGCATCGGGGGATTTTTGCCATAAATGATAATACTGCTTTAAACATAAAAATAGTAAAAGGGGCATAATTGACACATTGCACAGTAGTGATGGGTGTCATCTCCATTCTAATGGTGCATAATTGATAATATATACTGTATACTTTTTAGAAAAAAAACAATATCATTTACAATGCTAAAAGCTTGAAACAATGTCACTGCGAGACCGATTGCATTGTAAATGCTTGTTCCTTTTATTATGGCTGAATAGTCGCGGCCGCCGATTCTAAAGGTTTAGTCCTTGGTTTATCATTTTTCAGTTGAGACAGCACAGCTACCATGCCCTTGAGTTTGTCTTCTTTTTGTGATAAAAGACTTTTCAATTGCCCTGCCTATTGGTTTATAAAATCCATGGAAGGTCGACTGGTATTCATAATTTTATACACATTACATTTGTTTCACCTTTTTGAATGTGATAATTCAGAACCCTTTCCCAAATGTTGCATAGCATCCAGCTTATGTTCTAAAGAACCTCACATCTTCCTTTGTAATTCTTTCAGGTGTTTCTTTGATTGCTTTTATGAATCACTCTTGAGTCCTGAATGACATTTCATAGATAACAGATAGTTGACCGGTCTGTCCAGATATTCCTAGATTGACACTAATCTTTACGTTTTCACTACCTTCCAAGCAATTACGGTATGGTGTTAAACAAAGGCCAACTAAGATCTCCATTAGGTCTCATTTGACAAATCTATGAAATTCCATTCACACAGCCCCAAAGAATTTACTGAATGGATTGTTAGTGCAGCATCGTACCCTAATTGTATTGTTTATGAAAACCCTTTTAGCACTTACATACAAGCTGGATACCTCTGAGGACTCTCCAAGCTCTAGTGTTTATCACCATTATTCTTAGCCATCAAAACTGTTTGGAACAAGGTCTAAGCAGAAACAAATTCTGCTGCTTCCTCTCCAAACATGATGCGTCAAGTGTGGCCATGCCCAGTTTACCAAATGTGGTTTTAGCAGCAAATTCAATTGAGACTCCCTTAATTTCAAGTGGAAAAAAACAGTCCACCGCTCCTAGAGTTCTTTCTGATGTGAGTGATCCCCAATCTGTTGTGGCTTTCAGACAGGACATTCATTCTCTTCAACATTACACACAGATTCTCTTCTCGTCCCTAAAACTATCTTCAGCACAATTACATCACATCACTTCACAATTACCTTGTTTTGCAAGCAAATATCTTTACTTTGGCTGTCGTATTTTTGCTTGCCGCGCAATCCCCATCTATTGCATTCCTGCTTGATAGCTGGATCACTTTTTAAATTTGAGAGATGCTGGGTGCAGCCCTTGGTTTGCTTCCTGTGGGGTCATGTAGGCCAACGGTAAATAGTAAAATGGCTGCAAATGCATTTTGTGTCCATTTGCACGCAAGTGCCGAGTCGCCAAATTCACAGAACAGGAATTAGGTGCATCACTAGGTGCTAATTGCTAATTGCCCATGCAGACCTTTGCACAGTGAGTAATAATTACAGTTTGGCTTTGTCATTCCTCATTTATTAGGGCACAGGTCCTTAAACACAGTGGAGTCCCAATTCAAGTCTTATTTGAACTGAGGTTGCATATGTACTGGTATCGACAAATGAGTGACCCCAGGATTTCTTACACTGTTTCTGGTCATTTCCGAACTTGCCTTTTCTGTTGTTCTTACTCTCTTAGAAACAGTGGGCTATTTCGTAACACGTTATCTTTTGGTTATTTGCCGAATGCCTCCTTTGTTTATGGTGTGTGTCTATTTTTAACGAGACACATTCTTTTTTTTAGTATAGACAGAACTCCCACACTCGCAACCTTTCCTCTACAGTCCAGCTGGTAGAATGCCTGATAATTTGATTTGTTTCTTCGTCGGTGAAGCGGGTAAACCTGTTTGTAGACACACAAATCTTAAAGCACAATTATTTCTTATTATTATGCAAATGAAACTGTGACAGAGCCACATCAGTATTGCGATAGTCGTTGGTATTGTGTTATTTTGCATTACCTTTAAATCTATCTAATCGCTTTTAAATGTCAGAACAGAAATTCAATTACTTGATAAAGAAAACCAGTGTCACACACATTCATGAGACCCGCATTAATCTCAAACAAACTGACACCTAACCTTGAAGGAGAGTGCCCTTTCTCACCCGCCTGTGGGGGAAAAGTATGGAGTTTCCATGACCTTTGTCTATTTTGAAATACTATGTGGGGTGGTGGGTGTAAAGGGTGAATATTTCAGACTTTTACCCCTCAACTTCCCAGGTTCCCTGTTTAGAATTCAGGGATTATGTTAGAAAAAGAAAAGCTGTGTAAGGAAAGGCACATAGTAAGACTATGAAATCTGACAGAGAATAGAAAAGAACGACGTTCCAAGACCTTCCCCAGACTGGAACATTGATGATGGGGTCTTTGGGGATCCATTGGACGTGCCGTTGGGGCAGGGGTGGGGTACCCTCCGTGATTGATGCTTCGACAGTTGTGAGGTATTGGGGTGGGGGGAAGTTCCATAGCTGTTATTAGTTCTCAAACATTCTGCATGGTCTGTGCTCTCCAACGGCGACGACCCTATGTACCGTCAGATGACATCGTGATATTCCTAGACAGAGATTACAGGTAACATCAGTTAGGTCTCCCCGGGTAGGCTATACATATTCAGTCAGAACATCAGGGGAATGCTTTATAAGGTAAAGCTGGGGATGGTGCTCCAGCAGGCAAAACATTTGGTGGCAGATATACTACTACTACAAGAGACACACCACATTGGAAGGAGGCCTAGCAGCACAATGTGCGAGGTGATCCCGTCAGGAATGTTTGCTGTAAAAGGAGACGTAGTGGCCACACAGTCAGTAAGGACGACCCAGGAGAGAACATCAGGGACCGCCGACTCACACTTGCTGGTGCCCGGTGCTACGCTGGAGTGGACGGCACCCAAAGTGCTGCGGTACGAGGGACTCCGGGGCCGAGAGGAGTGGTGTGAAGCCCGAGATGGCTGCAGCGGCCAAGCCTGGGACAGGCCGGAGCAGCCGTTCCACAGGGTAGTTGGCCGGTGGCCGTGTGGAGTCAGTAGAGACCAGTGGTTGTATCCTGGATCGGCCACAGTGGCCTATGCGAGTGGGCGCTGAGCTCCGTGCCTGCACAGTTGAGTGCCAGTAGGCTGGCAAGGCCCACACATGAGACCTCGGGCCGTCACAACTGATAGCACGCTGGGGAGGGCCGTGAGTGGTCGGCCCCCCTGCCTCAATGAAACTGCGAGAGAAGCTGAATCCAGGGACTCACATCCATGAGGTGAGCCACCCATTAGGGGTAGAGGGGCCCATTCCCATCCTCGGAGACTGTGGGGCTGTGCATCGGGGGATTTTTGCCATAAATGATAATACTGCTTTAAACATGCTGGAGGTGGCCGAGCTAGGCCCCAGTGCAGCTTGTAGGCAAAGGGACCCTCCCCGGCTCACGCTACTCGAATCTACTGGTCACCATGAGACACAGCCAGGAGGGTGAACAGTGCCTTGGGCAGTACATTAATGAAGGAGCCTGGGTATCAACGGTCAGAGACGAGCCTGTGCGGATCCTCGTCTTGGCGCCATGACTAAAGATAAGCTCCTAGGCCCTACGTCAAAGCAGAGCACAACGGATCGCTATGCAGGACCGGGCCATAGATCACAGATGCCGGTGGGAACAAGGGGGTACTCCCGAACAATGCAGCCCATCTGGCTGTGAGAAGGCAATCCTGAGATACGTTAGAGGCCAAAATTGGAGTCGTAGGCTCGGATGGGATGCTTTTGCAGCAGGACCTCCGCAATGCTGTGGAACAAATTGCTGAAGCAGAGACCAGGGTTTTTGGCATCGAAGACACAGTGTCCATACTCCAGGAGAAAATAAATACTCTTGAAAAGTTGACCAGAGGCCTAGCTAGGCAAGTGGAGGACGCAGAGGGGAGAGCCTGCAGGACTAACTTCTGCTTTGTGGGCTTTCTAGAAAATTGTGAGGGCGAAGATATGGGCAAATTCTTGGCTCGTTGGCTGACTATGTGGATTCCATCGGACGCTCTCTCTACATGCTTCATAATTGAGCGTGACCATAGGGTCCTGCTCCAGAAGCCGCCCCCGGGTGCTAGGCCACGGCCAGTTATCGCCAGGATCCTGAATTAACGCGACTGGGACACTATCCTTAAACTGGCGAGATCTCAAGAGAAGCTCATGTATGAATCCCATTAGATGATGATCTTTCTGTATAACACCAAATGAGTGCAGCAACAATGCCAATCCTTTACTGCGGCAAAGGCCCAACTCCAGGACCTCAAGATTCCATATATGCTTTTGTTCCCGGCTCATCTACGAGTATTCTACAAATAAACTACCATGTTCTTCAAAAAGCCAGAGGTGGTCATCGCCTGGACTCATGAGATGTGCCATCTGAAGTCACATACCCCGCCACCCTGGGACTCAGACTCATCTTCGGGAGAACCCCGTCAGCCACAGAACAAATTGAAAGAAAAGTGCAGACACCGTTCAAGATCCACGTGGAGCTCAAAGCCTGACAATGGGGAGAGGATGGGGTGAGCCCCGGGAGACGATGCCCCCGTTCTTGGAAGATGAGACTCGCACCACTAGAAATGTGAAGCGTTGTCTTTTGGTAACCTTAAACTTGGCAGTATTACGGGACTCTCTCGGCCTGTCTTTTCTTACATGGGCGGTATGGCTGGTGAGGTAGACCAAGACCTTCCCAGACTGGAACATTGATGATGGGGTATTTGGGGAGCCATTGGACGGGCCTTATGTCTGCCTGCCATTGGGAAGGGTGTAGGGCACCCTCCGTGATAGATGCTTCAACAGTTGTGATGTATAGGGGTGGGGGAAAGTTCCATCATTGTTATTAGTTCTCAAACATTCTGCGTGATCTGTGCTCTCCAACGCCGGCGACCCTATGTACCGTCAGATGACATTGTGATATTCCTAGGCAGAGATTACAGGTAACATCACTTAGGTCTCCCCGGGTAGGCTATATTTATAATCAATATTAAGTACAATGGGGAACTCAATAAACCCTTGACGGCTGGAGCAACATAGTATGAACAGGTAGATTTGCCAACAAGGGATTTGTTTATATGATAAATTTGAACTTTAATGCGATCTTCAACTATCGTTTTCAAACAGACGCCGACTGCAAGCGAGCATGCCCTTAGATGCAATTTGTTTGGAAGGATTTCAGGAGCCATAAGTATCATCGTTCAAAGCATTTACAAAATTCTTTGGAATCTTGTTGAAACTCGAAATTTGGATCCAATCTGCTTTGGATATCTGCTAATCTCACTCTATATTTGAAGGTTACAGTTACATCGATATTCAGACTGACCTTTGATGGTCAACTATTTTAACTTGTACAGTACTGAAGATGGTCTAATAGACGAAAGCCCAAAGACCGAAACGTCGACAATTGCACTTATTTTCTGTATAATGCTATTATAGGCGATATTCTTCTTTGATTAACACGTTGTTTTGCCTTATTTTGATCAGAAAAAAGTGTACACAATTGTAACTGTGAAGTACACAAAAAAACAACTGTATCAACATACATCTTCCTGTTTCATTGTGTGTTTTATGATTTGGTACCCTTTTTCATTACTCTCTATCAAGATAAAATTCTTTGTTATATACACCTGTGTTGTTTGGATATTTTCTGATAAATGTTGATAAAATCCAATGTTTTCATATTTCATTAGAAAACGAAAACTGTATATAAGCTATTTGTACATGAACAATTTAAAAAGAAATTACTTTGTAAGCAATATATATAAGCTTATGCTAAGTAAAAAGTAAAGAATCAGTTTAAATTTATCATATAAAGAAATCTCTTTTTCGCACATCTACCTGTTCATATTTATAATCAGTCAGAACATCGGGGGAATGCTGGATAAGGTAAAGCGGGGGATGGTGCTCCGACAGGCAAAACATTTGGGGCCAGATATACTACTACTACAAGAGACACACCTCATGGGTACTAAAACCCCTTGCTTGGCCCATTTCGGACATACCCAGGTATTTCACGCAGGTTTTACATGAGGGTGGCATTCATGATACATCTAGACTTCCATTTACTCTGATTCAACACTGGGTGGACCCACAGGGTTGGTCCATACTAATACACGTGACTCTGTGCTAGGAAAAGGTAGTTATTGTCAGCATTAATGCCCCCCACCCCTCAGTTGGAGCTATGTGGACCGGGTAGTGGATATTTGGGGACAACCACTGGTTGTGTTGGCGTTCCTGGGCAGGGACTGGAACAATGTTATTCATCCTGACATAGACAGGTGGCGAGTCCCTGGAGTCCTGGGGGTGCAAGGGAGTCCCACCTGAAACCACTCGTAGACTTGATGGGGTGGGTAGATGTCTGGAGGTCACATCACCCCATGGAAGCGGGCTATACCTTCTACTCTCAGCCCCATGGGTCATTCTCCGGGCTTGACTACAATTTAATTCCGTGGGACTATGCGCACAGGGTGTCAGAGGCCACAATCCTACCGAGAGGACTTCGGACCATTCCCCAGTTCCCATATGGCTCCTGATCGGCCCACATCGTCCTCCGTTTCGCTGGCGGCTCTCCCAATAGCATTTGTATGATCACTCTTACTGAACCCACTTCCCCGAGGCTCTAATTGAATAGTTTACTCTTAATGCAGACACTGTATCATCGGTGGAGGTGTTGTGGAAGGCAATGAAACCTACCATTTGCAGTGTAGATGTCAGCTTTTGCTCTGCAGAGTGTAGGCAATAAAAGCACACTTTAACACAGGCGGAGGCCCGCATTATGAAACTAGAGAGGATTGGGCGGATGGGTAATGGGGGATGGGCACGCAGACAGTTGTGTCTCACACATCAGCAATATCAAGGGGAATTGATGGAGAAGGCGCGCAGCGCATGGATGGCTTCCCAGAGCAGAATTTATCAATGGGGAGGCTTCTTCTTAGACTGTGTCAGCGGACTATGATACCGACCCACCTCCCCATGATTTACGGGGCCAGTGATACTATACTTACGGATACAGTGGTGGACAGCTTTGCTGACTTTTATCAGGCCTTGTATGCCAAGAGAGAGGTTTTACCTGCCCCGCAGATCGAGAGCTTTTTTGAAGATATACCCCCTAAGGCCCTGTCGTATGAGGCCCGGGAATTCCCCCTCACGATAGAGTAATTGAATGTCGCACTGTCTGACATAAAGCCCGGAAAGGCACCACGCCCTAATGGGTTTCTATCCGAATTCTTCAAGGCATATATGTCTCAACTAGGCCCATGGTATCTTGCAACGATGGAGGCGGCGGTGGAGGCGTCTTGTACGCCTCCCGATTGGAGACACGCCGAAATAGTGATGTTTCTGAAACCGGGTCGCCCCCCCAGAACAGCACTTCTCATACCACCGGATCTCTCTCCTAAATATAGAGGCTAAATTGTTATCAAAGGTGTTGGCTGATAGGTTATTGCCACATATGGCAGATCTAGTCCACCCAGATCAAGTGGGCTTCATGCCACACCGGACTATGCATCACAACATCAGACAAGCGCATAATGCAATAGAAGTCGTCGATCAGCTGGGCAGGCTGGCGGCCTTGTCATTGCAAGGCAAACTCTTGATGGGCGACTTAGGGATCACAAAATCTCAAAGATATACCACCTTGGAGGTGCTTAAGACATCCTGGCAAGCCGATGTGGGCCTCTTGGACAACGACGACTGGACCAACGCATTGGAATCTCCAAGGTGGGCGGCCCTCTCTTCGCAATTGTGCTTGATACAATTCGATACCTGCATAGGGCCTACTACATCAGATATAGGCTCTGGCGGTTGGGCTTGGTGGCATCCCTCCTATGTCTTAGATGTGGTAATGCTGAGGGCATGTTCCTTCTCACTGTCTGGTCCTATACCACCCTGGATAGGTTCTGGAGAGGAGTGGTTACATGCTTGGCCGAGGTCTTGGAATGGGATCTCCCCAGCTCACCTCGGTTGACTCCACTACACAATACAGTCAGCATTGAGGGAAATAAATACAAAAGCTACTTATTATTCCAAGGACTCACGCTCACCAAACGTGACATAGCTAGACTGTGGAAAGCAGATACTCCACACATATTGGGGGTTTGGAAGAGGGGTGTTGACTCTCGAATACCAGTCTTTTGGACCCGAGGATGCCCCCAGAAACATTCGGAAATATGACCGCGATTGGCAGATTATACGGGCCTGACCTTGGAGCTTTCGCCGCCGACGTCCAGCACAATAGATGCGGAAATTAGAACATATACGGCCAGGACACAAGACACACTATGGGGCCAATTACCATGAGTGTCCGACACTCATTGTCGGTTTCACTTCCGACCGCCTAATTACAATCTAGGGGGTTGGAATTGAAACTGGACAGTCATTCCGGCTGGATTCTGAATGGCTCAAGGAGCCCGTCGGCCAATCAGAGACCGGCCCGTAATCCCAATGGACGGCGTTTCTGCCGTTGGGATTATGATGCTCGGTTTCCAACAGGCTTTCCATGTTGGGCTTTCTGACATGGAATCCCTTTCGGAAAGCGAGTTAGCAGGGCCCCTTTCTCCTTGCGGCCTATGGTTTGGGGTTGAGGGGTGGATCCCTGCACCGTATGGCAGGCACCTTGTGTCGTGCCTGCCATGTGGTGTAGGGATGAACACAATCTCCCATTTCCCTATGGGAGCTTGTGCTACGGTTGGTTTATGGCCATTGCACAAGCTCCCACTGCACCATGTGCGGTCACATTGTAATTGCGGTCTTGGGACCGCTGACTGAAGGGCGTTCAGTCCTGAGACCGTGACAGTGTCGGTCAAAGGCAACTCAGACCGTATTAAGGCCCTTAATAGCTAAATGTCTGGATGTGACTAGGGCTGCCGGGGGTGGGGGGAGATATACAGACAGGGTATTACACAGTATTTTGTATTTTTTAGTGTTCTAAAAATCAGGCAATAGGCCATGGTGACACCTGCATATGTAATGGTATTAAAGCGTAGCCCTTTGGGGCCAGCTGTGGCTAGAAACTCAATAAAGTTTATTGTGAAAAAAGAAAAATCCTGACTTGCAGGTTATCCAAGCACGCCAGTCTTGCTCATCTAGATTACATTCAAATTTAGAAAAGAGAGTGAGATTTCTGTTCCTTAATCTTTTTAATTCTCAAGTGGATCCCTCTTCTTATATTTTTAGCATTTAAATCTGAAGAAAACGATCCATGAGGAATCACAGAAAGTGTTAAGGAATCCTTTGTTTCCATTATTAGGAAAATGGACCAATCATCTCAAAAAATCATCAATTAAGCAAACCTCTTCCAAAATAACATATTTTTTTCTTCTTGTACACTTCTATATTAAGAAAGTTTGAGTGTTTTTTTCCTCAGTGGAGCTTAAAGAAAGACAAGTTAACGGTACCGCTGTTAATTATCTGCCAATGTAGATATTCTAAAGTATATCATAAAATATATTTTCTTGTATTCACATGTAATCTTGATGTATTAGCCTATGTTTTAAAGAAGAAAAAAATCGAAGTTAATTATTCTTACTTTACCTATTTTGTTTTGAAAATTATTTAAGAAAGATTTGAGCTATGACTGTTTGCGATAAAATATTTGCAAATGAAGTTAGCAAGAGATACTGAATTGCAGGCCTGTATCCTGATGGTAAAATAGTATACATTTGATATAGGCTAGGCTGCACGAGATCAGAAAGTATCATATAAGTACTACATGTAAAAACCCCAAATTGGTTTACGAATAAGATGACGGAGGATTTGATAACATAGCGTAAAACCGCCTTTAAGAAATATAGATTTTCATCTCATGTAAGCTGCCTACCCGCAGATCTTGTGACAAGAAGACTGCAGCAAAGTGTGATATTCTGGCACCTGTAATCTCCTTCTCTGCGCTTGAGAATCCCTGTAGGTACAAAGCAATACTTCCCTGATTGTGAGATTGTCTGAAGAGTAGGTGCTTTTTCTGGCGCCCAATAAAACCCGACTCCTTGCGGGTTCGGAATTTATCGGGTCCAATAAATAGAATAGCACCTTTTCCAAAGTTTTGAGGAATCACAACAGTGGATTTTCTTGCTTGCAGCACCCAAATTGGCATGCCATTATAACAACTGTATAGTTTTCTTCTGTTAAATTTCAACATGATTGACCTGGCGAAATTTAATGAAGAGTAAGGTATTTAATTTAGCTAGTGATTCCTACCAACTCCGAATCCGGGCCAATGTATTTACAAGGTAATGACTCTGTAAACCTTTGGAACCAAAGACATTAGTGAAAAGTGAGCAGTTGTATAGTAGGTGTGAGTAGTATCTTTGGCTAAGTTGATTTTGCTTGGGTAATGTAGTGTTGAAAGGTCTGTTCTGCATTCCATGGCAGGTGCAATGTTTATGATGAGTGTTAGTGGTGGGAAGTAGCTGTGTTGTCCATCAGTGATTAGTTATCTTAGATCTGTTGGTTGGATGATGTTTTTATTTGGAATAAACCTCTTATTGTCATTTTTCGAGTGTCTGAGAAACGTTTTCTGTTGCATCGGAGCTGTGTCCAATAAGGACCGGAAATTAAGTAATATATGTTTTTGGTACCAAATATGTTTTAGGGCTACAGTGAGGGCATAATTAGCCTCCTAGGTTTCCTAAAATGCTCATCTTGGTGACTTTACAAGTTTATTTTGAACCAATAAGAGGAGTAGTTTTCCCTCGACCTCCATATTTAAGTATATATTGTCATTTATACCATCCAGTCTTCTGCATTTTTATGCACAAAACAAAATGTATACATGTACTTTTCTACTGATGTGAAAATGTGAGGGAATTTTCGCAAAAAAAATTGGTGGACTTTCACATTTAATAGGAATTAATACTTTTTATGAAGATCCAGTGATAATGGCACATGTTTGAGCATCCTGAATTCCTACTCTTCTCCTACTTAAGCTGTTACCACACATGTATGGGTGGGCATATCGTAATGCATGAGAACCGGCAAAAACCTCTCCATCAAGTGATATTCCCGAAGTCATAGCAATTTCCCATGGTGGATGTAAAATGTAAATGTAAATTTGATACTTGTATAGCGCACTACTCACCCGCAAGGGTCTCAAGGCGCTTGTACGAATACCGCTGTGGAACCCATCCTGGCTTTCCCTGTGAGGCGTCCACTCCTGGGCACCCCCAAGGTGGAGGCCAGGCATCCTTAGCGTTGTGGGGGCTGTTGTGGAGATTAAGCAAGCTATTGCCCAGAGTTGCAGAGTGGGACTCCATGATTGGAATAGGCACCGTGGCGAGAATTATCAGGTCCGTGGAATTTTTGAGCCCCAAGACCCGTCGAGGCGGGAAATTGAACCCTGGTCTAGACCTCTGCATCAGGGTCTGCCATTCTAATCATTGAGCCACACTTCTCCACTGGGTGCAACATTTGGGTCCCAGGGATGGCCAGCACCCAGAGAACTCTACCAGCTCAAGGCGTTTTTGTAAACTGATAGACCCAGGGGAACTCGTGGTGTAAGGCCTTTCAGGAGTTTACCTCTTTTCAATCCAGAATGCCCTGCATGCCTCAAATCTTTGCCGTAACTACACTGTTTACCCATATTTACATAACCTCAGTGACAAAGATTTTCTTCCATTCTGAAGTTATGTTATTGTGTGTCTTCAAAATTGTCCCAATATAAAGGATACCACCACATATGTGGGTGCGAGAAGAAGAAGCCAAAACTGTCACCATGTCAAGCCCATGTGGAATTGACATGGTCGAGATTTGTGCCCCTTATGAAAACATAGTTGCCATGCTGTAATCTCCAATACTTTTGGGAGTTGCACTCAAGGGATTGTGGTCTCTCCTGTCTGACTCTGCACCCAGGGGGTGCAATATAGATCCATTTCTTGATTCTTGAGTACATGAAAGGCAACACAAACCATGCAGTTTACTGTAATTCTCCCCCCCCCCCCTCCACCCGGGGTGTCAAATTTGGTGGTGGAACATCAATACACCAGTCTGTTCCCTCAGGTGAGACCATGGTCTGTGCTAGGTAGCATAAGAAGGGTTAGTCCTTTTGAAGGTAGGCAGTTCCCCCATTGTAAATCCCTGGTGTCAAGTGGGCTTTTTCCCCCAGGGAGTGGGGCACATCATGAGGAAATAGCACCTGATCTGCCCTACCTGAAAAAGGGAAAGGCAGTTGGGTTTGGGGAGTTGGGCCCTATGTTGGGAGGGTGGACTAGCATAAGGCCATTTGTAAACAAAACAAAAGACAATTAAATGTCCCTAGACCCCAGTATTCTTTACTGTCAAACCCGTAGCAGATCAGAGAAATAAACCTCCCTAATCTGCCACCCAGAGGAGAAAGGCTGTTTGCTGAGGAGTATGGGGGTCAAGAGGTCTTTACCATATGGGGGTAATTCACACACCTGCCTACTGTCCGTGGCTAGTCAACATTGCAGGGTTCTATGTAAAGTAATGCAACATGGTTCTGTAAAGTACGCGTTCAATGGGGACAGGCAAACAATAACAATTACAAGTTTTTGCAAGCCGAGATCTGCATTTCCGCACTGATTCCCACATGTTTCTCCCCAGAGTTTGACAGAGATTTCTAGCAGCTGAAATCTTCTAATCTAATTAAAATTTTAGTGGTACTGGTAACTTCAGGCCCATCGGAATCAATGGGCCATTCATAATGAGGGCCATGCTTAGTGGTCTCACCAGACCCTATACTGAAGAGGATGGTTACTGTCTTTCGTGTGCATTGGTGAGTAACTGTGCTGGTGATGTAGGGGGTGATACTTGCTAATAGTCCTTGTGTATTTCTTTGGCTGAACCTAGTACAGCCGTATTAGTAGCATGGCCTGATCTTTTCATTCAAAATTGCAATAGTTGTGTTGTTTGGCCAGGTTTGTGTACTCGAATTCTTCTTGGGTTCTGAACATTATTCACCAGGCCCTGCCTCGTAGGTTCCTCTGTTTCCATCTACCTGTATAGCGCTGTACCTGTTGTGTAATGGCTACTTCTGCAAGGAGATTTACCCCTCACCAGGAGTATCATAAGCCATCTATTTAAATGCCATAATGCAATTACCAAGCAGAAAGCATACTGTGTAAAATCATTCCACCCGTCTTGCAGCATTGGCTATTACTAAGCACCCACTTAGGCAATTGCTATTTAAACTGCTTTCAAACTTGCATTATTACGCTTTTCTTCAGAGTTCTAAATAGAGCAAAATATGTGTGAGAAATTGGGTTGTTGGTTGAATACCCCTGTTCAAGTGACAGCCACAATCCCATTCATGGTGAACCACAAAAGTCACAACATTTACCTGTACTTAACCCTCTGGTAGCTTGACACAAAAGCTTTCAGGCTTAACTTAGAGGCAATGTGTAAAGTATTTATACTGCACGTAACCAGTAATAAAGTGAAAACATAACACAATAAAAATCCCACATCAATTTAGAAAAATAGAGTAAGTTTTATTAAATTATTTCACACTAAAATGACAAAAATGCAATCTGTAGAATTTTTTAAGTTTAAGGTGAAATCTAGCGCATAAAAGATAAAAGTGCTAACCTTGGACATCTTGCTGCCCAAGACCAGGAAAAATATGGCTGACCGCGAATGAGCGCTGGTCGGATACAAAGATTGGATTGGGCCCGGTTGGTGCTTACTGTCAAGCTTTTTGAACTTTCAAAGAAACTTTTTCTGAGAAGGTAAAGTTCAGTGGGGCAAGGCTGCAGGTTGTGTCTGAGGAGGGAGCGTTGTCATCGGGGAGCTGCTGGAGGAAGTCACGGTGAAGATATCTTCATTCTTAGTCACTTTTTTGGAAGTTGAAAATCTCCAGCGGTATAAAGCTGGAGGCTATAGCCGGCGAGAATTCCAGGAGGCCAGATACCCCTTTGGTGAAGGAATACTGAACAGGATTTGCTGCTGCAGATAAAAACGTAGTGGGAGCTTCCACAAAGTCGGGTCAACCCGCGATGCACCTTAGGCACATAGAGGAGCAGGTTAGTCCTGGCCTTCTCTCGGTTCTCAGAGCAGTCTTTATCCAAAATCTTTTAAGGCTCAAGCTTTAGATTTTGGCTATCTGGGTACCTTTAACATCACCACCAAGGGTCCAGGAATGAAGGGGCAAAACTTGAGTGGTTAGGACTCACACAGGTGGAGTCTAGGTATGGGTTCAAAATGGTTGCAGTCTTTTCTGTCCCTGAGCCTTTGATCATCTAGCCCTCACTCTGATCGTACTGGGTTCAAGTGTTGAAAGAATACTTAAGCAGCAGGACAGGCCTCAGAAGGTTCAAGGCATGCTCTAGGCAGCAAAGCAGTCCTTCCAGGTCCAGCAAAGCAGTCTTGTGGAGTACACAGTAGTCCACAGCAGCAGACAGTCCTCTGGGAGTCTGTTCCTTGGTCCAGAAAGTGAATTGAAGAGTGGGTCTGATGGCCCTATTATTATACCCGGTGCCTTCTTTGAAGTAGCAGAACTTTCTAGAGAGTTCCCTTTAAAGTGCTTCAAGTTTCCTGCTTCACCTACCTTGGCTCTTGGCTGTCTGTATGAACAATGTGCGGGGTGACATGTCCCTTGTGTGAAGACCTGGCACAGCCTATTCAGTTGCAAGTGGGGCTGTGCCCAGCTCTGCCCCCCATCCTTCCAGTTGATGGCCCATCCAGGCACACATAATCCCTTTATGGTGTGGCTGTCAGGGAGAAAGAAACAAATGTTACCTCCCAACTACACTCATTCATGTGACCAAACATGGCACCAAATAGGGTAGGAATATGCCAACTATCTAAAAGTGAAAGTTTTAAAATTGTAACTTAAAATCCGACTTTACCATTCAAGAGTGTTTTAGATTTAAAATTTCTCAGACACCAAACACCTAGGGGCCGATTCCGATCTTGGTCGGAAGGGCACCGAATCGGGTTCGGCCGGAAAAACTACGAGCCGTACGCGTGTTTTCCGGCCGACTCGTACAGCTGTACGAGCGAGCAAGTACGATGAGAGCTACATGAAATTCACCGACCGACTCGTTTCCGAGTCCGAACCGCTCCGTATGTCCCGGTCGGAAGCTAACCGTGGCGTGCAATGGATGCCATTTACAACCGAGCCAGTACGATGCACGCGTCTGACAGCCTGTGCGAGCAAGCTCCCGAGTCGGACTTTGGGGGTCCGCGTCGGACCCCCTGACACCCACAGCCCTATGACTCGGACACAGGGGGAGACTTATGGGTCTCCCCAACACAGGCATGTACGGTGCGGGTGGCACTGACGAGTACCCACTGTAGGGGGCGCACTTGTTCGAGACATACCCATTCAGTCAATGGGAGCCCATGTACGCGTCGTACGACCGGCTCCCATTGACTTCTATGGGAGTCCGACCGAACCGAGTCCGACAGCATACGTGTGCATCGTACTCGCTCGGTCGGACTGTAGGGGTCCGGCTCGGTCGGAAAACACTCCGGATCCGACTCGGTCGGAGTGCTTCCCGACCCGGATCGGAATCGGCCCCAAAAGTTTTACATGCTCCTCATCAAAATTTAGCAATTATTAAATGCAATAACGGAACCCAATGTTATCGTGTGAGGAAGAAAGACCTCATAGTAGTGAAAGATGAATTTAGGAGTTTTTCAATACCATGACATATAAAACTTAAATGTACATGTGCAACCTTTTAATTAAAGTGCACCCTTCCCTAAGGCGCTACCTAGGACCTACCTTAGGTGTGACTTAGATGTAATAAAGGGGGAGTTTAAGGCTTGGCAAGGGGATTAAATTGGCAAGCCGAATTGGCAGTTTAAAACTGCATTCCGGCTGCAATGGCAGGCCTGGGACATGTTTTAAGTGGCTACTTATGTGGGTGGCAAAATAAGTGCACAATAAGCTGAGAGGAAATGTGGCCTAACGGCTAGTGTAGTCGACCTCATCGCTGGGGAACCGGGTTCGATTCTCAGCATTCTGTGTTCTGGGTAAATCACTTAATCTCCCCGTGCCTAACAAAAAAATTAATGTGTCCGTCTGTCATGTAACAGGTGCTCGTGTAAAGTGCTCTGATACCTCGGGATCTAGTTTGCGCTATATAAAACTCCCCCCCCCCCCCAAAAAAAATAGTGCTGCAGGCCCACTGGTAGAATTAAATTTTTAGGCCCAAACCAATTTAATAAAAAGGACAAAAAATGTCATAAAATACGATGAAACTGAAGAAAATTGAATAATGGGAACCTTAGACATGAACTTCAAAATGTAAGGCAATGAGCACCAAGAAACCTGTAAAAGTCAATATTGCAGTTGACTGGGACCTAGGTAAAATTTTGTGCTGACTGGCGGAGAGTTGGGGTTGGGTCATGTACATGCAGTGGGTTACACAGCTCAAACGTCTTATCACAGGGTCTGATTTGGGGTTTGACAGATGGGTTACTCCAGAACAAAAGAGATAGCTATCCCATCCACTTTATTACAAGTGCCATTTCCAGTTGAGCAGCTAGTACTTCCACACAGGATGGAGCACTTTGGCAGCCTTTTCTGTCCCTGAGGCAAACAGGAAGCCATCCAGCTGACTCGTGATGAGCATTTTCAGTCCCAGGATTCAAGTGGAGAACAGTCTACTCTCCAATCCTCTTCATAGACAGGTCCATACAAAAATGTCTTCAAAGTCTTTACCAGGTCCACATGCGATCTGATGACAGAATTCCATCATATATATTTACCTTCAAGATTAGCTGTTGATCAGTGACAGCCTTTAACCCATTTCAAGAGAATTACTGCAGTACGTCACTTTTACAGCAGTTCCTGTTTGTTTTTCTGCAAGTTATCCTAGAAGCCTTTGTTCAATCAGGCAGGACTTATGCTCCACTCAAATTTCACCCAGGATCTGCCTTATGGGAATGAGGATCCTGCCCTGTTGAACCCCCTCAGATTGTTATCGGTACAAGTTTCCCCACACTAGGAGCAGAAACAAGAAGTCTGAGAGTGATCATAGATCAAAGGCGTTCCTCACACTAGCCCCTCTTTGGAGTTAATACGTGGGAAAGACCAAGACCAACTTGTCCTTTGTGATATCAAATGGGTTCCTATTCCACTGCCAACGTCCACACTTCACAGTAAGTTGCCAGTGATTACTCCTCCTAGCCTTCTTGTTCCTAGAGGCAGTTCTGAGAGAATCCCCCGAATCCAGCCTCCGCCTTATTTTTTTTTTTGCAGTGGGATGCCGCCACAAAAAGACAGGTGGAAAGGGATTTAGTAATCCCTACAGCGGTGCCTTGAAGGCACCGCTGCAATGCTGCCCTGTGTCCTGGTTCCGCAAGGAAGGAGGAAAAGGATCACCTTGCAGAAACGTGGCGGACGGACTTTGCTGCAGACACATTGGGATTCCCACCACCAACCTAATTCGGGGGAATTTCATGTGTGATGGAGGATGGACCGCTGGCGGTCTTTTTGCCATCCTAATGACCCCCTAAGTTTTTACACAGTTACCTGTGAAACATATTTAGAAAAACTTTACCTTCACCATTTAACTAGATGTTTGATAAATATTAAATATAAACTTTGAATTAATTCTAGAGTATTGTCCTGACAGATGGAAAAGTATCTTTTTATTACCTTGCCATTAAGTCTTTACATAGGAAACTGCCACATGTTGATACAGTGAAGTTAGGACTTAGAGCTAATCACTATGTGGAAATACTATTCGTAAATTTGGCATTTGTCGCTTTTATACATTAAGGGACCCTATTACGATGTGGACAGGAAAGTCTGCGACCAATGGTTGTAGCCCTTCCTGCCCACATCGTAATCACCAATTCTGATTCCCTTCCGACCGAGCCATTTCGATGGGCTCAGTTAGAAGGGAATCCAAATAAGTCTTCCGAATGGCTTAAGAAGCCCTTCCGCCATTCAGAAGTCCCACAGTAGTCAAGGCCAAGGGATTACAATGGCAGTTTCCCACTGCCTTTTTGTGCCGGCCTATCCGGTACAAAAAGGCATTGGGAAACATCTTTGGGGGCACCCAGCAGAGGCCCCCATGGGTGCAAGGCCACCGAATGGCGGCCTAGGGGGCACCTATGGTGACGCTCGTTGATCCGTGCACCTGGTGGTAGGCACCTTGAGGTACCTGCAATGGGGTGCAGGGATGAACTGCACCCCTGCTCACTTTGCTATGATTATTCAAAAAAGAAAGGAACTAGCTGTACATTTAACCACTGTCATTCACTAAAAGACAGGGACCAAACTATTAAATATTATGATCATATTGACAAAAGAACAGGGTCAGAGCTTTAAGCGGTCAAGCACAAGACGTCACTAATTAGTAGGCCTATTAGACTAGCATTGAGCCTGGGTGCAGTAGGTCTGGGATGTGGCCCACATACATCCCAAAATGGTGGTTAAAAACTATTAAATATTATGATCCAATGATTTAATCATATCAATATTTTAAATATTTTTGTTATGTCCACAAAAATTATTTTGCTGTTGGATAAGGAACAACAATGTACACTTCTCATTATTTACAAGGCTTATAAAAATAACTCATTATATTTCATCTACAATTAAACATAAATGAATTAAGACAAAAATACACATGGCACAGAAACAAACATACAATGACTTTCAACATCAACATATAATCACAAATATATACAAATCTACACTGCTACCAGTCGTAAGCAGAAATCAACACAAGCTGCCCAAAGATTATAGTTCAGGGCAACCACCCAACGGGGATGTATTTTATAGGCAACCTAGCAAAGAATAGGATTGAGATCGAATCCTCATTCCTGGGCTGGAACCGATGACTGGTCCAGTTCCAGAACGATGCTGGACGGACTCGGGTCCGTCTGGCATCGTAATCGGACCCTAAGTGCCCACCTTTGTGAGCTACAGAGCACACTTAGGAATGACAAAGCTAATGTATAAAAGTAGATTTCTCTACAGGCCAAAAGAGTTATTTTTGATGTGTTATTTCAGTGCTTTAGGCTGCTGCCAGCCACAGCATAGCAGAAAGCCAGGGCCCTATTTTTCCTGTCACACATCGGTGGTGTAAATGTACACTATAGCCCATGAGACATTTATCTTTTATGCCACTTGCCATTTTTCTTTTCCACCTTACCGTAAGCTTACTTAAAATGTAAATAGGGGGTCACAGCATCCACACAGTGGGACTAAATAAAATTTTCTGAATGCCCAGAGTCAAAATGGAAATATAACTAGACCACAAATTGTGAAAAATCTGGGGAAGTGCCACAGAAAATGGAATTTCAAGTTAGATGATATGTGGCCTGGAGTGTGCAGTTACACAACTCCGAGTGACTTTAAAGCTATGTCTTGAAGACTACCATTGTAGCCCTGGACTGCTGAAATCAAAAGCTTCAGTCAGCACACATTAAAGTAAACCCTTTGACAAGTTTAAAAGCCTAGTTTTACCAATAAGCTAAGTGTGTTCGTATCAAAAATTTGATTCATTAGTGAACCTGTATCTCTGGTAAATTTGCTCCACACAAAATAATTTGATAAATGTTAGTCATCTCTACCTGAAGCATGTTGGACCCCAAACTGGTTCTGACAGGCTCCCTCCTCTGGAGTGGCAGTGATTAGAGTTCTCCAGTGGATCATAGGTGTGAAAGTGGCTTACTTAAGAAAACAATGGAGCTGCAGCGGCTAGCAGATCAGTTTCAATAAGCATCCATCTTTAGTTACAGTGGAATGTGAGGGGAAATAGATGAACAGATACACCAGATGGTCACCAGAAAGGTCCAACAGAAACTCTCAGAGTAACCTGGTTATTGTGGTGTGGAGTTTAAAATATCGGGAGGCAAATATTGGAATTTAAATATTGTAACACACAAATATTGTGATGGACAAATGATGTCAACAATATAGTTGTTTGAGGTAAGTGATATCGCTTTGAAGAATATCGATGTTTTTAACATCGTTTTCAGTAATATAGTTGTAAAAAATATTGTTTTTTAATTATTTTAATGTGTTTTAGTTGAAATATTAATTTTATGTATTACTATTGTTTATATAAATGTTATTATTTCAAAAAATATAGCTTGTAATTTTAAGTGATTTAGAATTGTTTATTTAATTATTAATAGTAATTTATAGTATCATAGCCTGTTTGATTTGTAGGGGAATAAGGTGGGAAGTTAATTAGCTAATAGTTAATTATGAAATATTTAATACATTATATTTTATTATATGATTTATATTTATTTTGTTAATTATGCAATACTAACTTTGCTTAGTTATATGTTATTTGTGGAAAGTTAGGTTTGTAGGAGTATAGAGTGGGAAGTTAATTAAGTATTGATAAATTAACACATAATTATTAATTGTTAATAATATTATTGATTTTTAAATATGTAATTGATTGAATACTTATTTATTTTACTTACATTTTAGTTGCATGCTGCTAGGTTTATAGGGGACTAGGGTGGTAAGTTAATTGAATATTAATTTATTAACAAATAATTAACAATTCATTATTTAATTGACTTTAAATATATTAATATGATTTTTTTATATTTTAGGTGCGGGCTGCTTGGTTTGTAGGAGTAAAAGGTGGCAAGTTAATGAATTTATGATTGAAGAACAATTGTTTGTTATTTAATTAAGTTACTGACTTGTAATTACATAAATTGATTAATTGATTAATTGTTTTTATTTCTTTAAATAAATATATTTTCACAGAAACGCTCAACATCCTGTGATTCTGGGTAAATCACTTAATCTCCATGTGCCTAACAAAATGAATGTGTCCGTCTGTAACACAACTGGCGCCCATGTAAAGTGCTCTGATACCGGATACCTCTGCTTGCGCTATATAAAACTCCCCCCAAAAAAGAAAAATACTTCTATATTCATGTTGTTTAATAATTTATATTTTAAGAGTTTAATGTTTTTTCTACATTTTTGACCACAGTAGGAATAGTTAAACTAACCTCTTTGCAGTGCAACAGTTTCTCTACTGTTGCACTGTTTGGAGTTGGAATTATAAATTATACACCTCCGGAGTCCAACACTTTTCCTACAGTAGCTCTTTTTCAAGTGGAAATACTAAATTTATTCCCTCCAAAAGCCAACACTTTCCCTGCTGTTGCACAGACTGGAGTGAGAATGGTAAATCTTACCCAGCTGAAGTCCATTTTCCCTGTTGTTGCGGTGTTCGGAGTGGGAATAGTAAATTTAAACCCTCCAAAATCCAAGGTTTTCTCTGCTGTTGCACAGACTGACGAGGGAATAGCAACTTTAACCCCTCCTAAGTCCAACGCTTTCCCTATTGTTGCTAAGACAGCAATAGCAACAGTAAAACCCCTCTTAAGTCCAACACTTTCCCTACTGTTGCATAAACTAGAGTGGGAATAGTATATTTAATGTTCTTGAACTCCAATAGTTTTTATAATATTGGTTAAATAGATTAATACATGTGTTTTTTGAGGAACACAATTTTTAATATTTTGTTTTGCTTCGTTTTTTTTGGTAATTGAATTGTTTATACCGTTCATGGTTTTATTGTGTATGTGTTGTAAATTAAATATTTTCATAGTAATACATTTGGAATGTTAACAACATTACTATAAGTTAAAATAAATATTTGTATTAATTATTTTTATAAACACATACACATATATATTTGTCTAAGTCTTCATATAAGTAGGTATTTTTATATAGCATTAAATATTAGAGGAATTTAATTTGCATAATATTAAATTTATATATTAAAATATTTACTTTAAACTATTTTCATATTAAAATATCGTTTTTTTGGTATATATTTGGACAGTATTAGTGTCAACAATATTTTTTCCGATATTTTGGCACCCACCATTCAAAGCATAGGAGCTCCATTTTGTGGTAAACGTGTTTTTGATGCAATATTTTTGTCAACGATATTGTTTACCACAATATTATGTTGGTGACCTGGTTATTGTAAATAGGACTCTGATCCTAGCCAGGCTGACAGCAGAAGGTGGACTGAGCTTTAACCAGCCTGAGCTGGTTTTCTGGAAAGGTAGTTTCCTCATATTGGGAAGGCCCATGTGTGAGAATACATAAAAAATAAATACAGATGTCAACCCTGGGGCTCTCACATCTTGCCATTTTGGAAGGTCACCAGAAGTGCTGCAAAAGTGGAATAGGGCTTAGTGTGGAAAATTAAGAGAGAGAGGGAGAGAGGTTTAAGGCGCTCCACCAGCCACTGCTAAAGAAGAGAATGTTATGTGTAGGGGCTACTGAGGCATGGGTTACTTTCGCTTGTCTGCAAGGAATGAATGCACTTTAGAGGCGTCCTACTAGCTGGCCTTCTGTCATCCTGGGGACAATAAGGACAAGAGACTGGAAGAACCAGTTAATTAGTATACTGGACTATGGCTAGGCCATGGCTGAAGAGAGTGGTCGAGCTTGGGCCCCACTATTCTGAATAGCAGAAGCTGTCCCTTACATTTTAAGACCTTTGGGAGATGCAGGAGGAAGAACTAGTGTAGCAAATAAAAGTTTACATTCAAAGAAACCTGTTGCAGAACCTGGACAATGAGACAATGTTGCCCGAGAAAGACACAACTTCAACGATTGAGATATCCTGGTTCATCTTATTTGGTACTTATGACTGAGAAGTCTCAGCATGAAGGTATGCAGGGTCATGGAGATCTGCAACTACAACTGTTGGGCTCATCTCACTGTAGGATTCTGAGTTCTAAAGAACTGGCATAGCCTGAAAGTAGAAAGCAGAAGTGGACCCTGTGGCAGGTAGACTTTGGAGGCTATGTTTTCATGATTTCCTGCTGCGAAGTTTTGGTGCCAAAGCTGGATCTTCTGTCCAGTAAATCTGGTAGTATAGAACCCTCACCAGCCTTATCAACCTGCTTTGCCCCAAAACAGTTTTTTAGCTCCAAAAAAAGAGATTAAGTACGACTTGAATAATCCAGTATTAGAATGTGATAAGGTGATCACAGCCATGATGCATCATCAGCAGCTTCAATGCCCATCCTAAAGCTTTTGGTGGCAAAACCTAAGACATCAACGGGGGCTTTGGCTCTTGCCTAATTGAACCTTCGCTGGTCGCAGTGCCCTACCTTCCTCTGCTGTAGGATTTCATCTTTCAGTTTTTGTGACTAAGGGCTTAATTACGACTATGGCGGCGTGGGAGCGGGCCGTCATGCCACCGTCCTGCTCCCATACCACCAAAGTCGACAGCTGCCTACCCGCCAGATGAGGAGTTTTCTCCCGGTCTGGTGGGTGGTCATTTGGTGTTCCCATGCGGTGAGTCTTAGAAAGGCACTGCAATGGGAATGCCAAAGCATGTTCCTGCACCCCAAGGACTGTGAAGTCCATGTCGTGCAGAAACTGGGGGGTGTCTTTTCCCCGCTGCATGCATCCCCTGGCTCTGAGACACTCGGGGGGGGGCCCTGTAGGGCCCCCTCAGTTTCCTCAATGCCACATTTTTCATAGCGAGCTTACTGCAATGAAAACTGTGGCGGTGTTAGGTCTCACCTGAACTTTCCATGGGAGCAATATGCATGTCAGGAAGCAAGGTCCCAACTTCACTCAGCTACCACAAATGCCCAACAAGGTCAAAGCAAGAAATTGTGAGATAGGGGAAGAGGGGAAAAGGGGAAGAGAAGAGACACACGTACTCAGTGAAGAAGGTAAGGTTCAATGTATTTCTATGTGTTCCCTGCATGTAAAGAAACGAATATGAATGTTAGTGTCTAGAGATGTAAATGAAATTCAGAGGGTGGAGAATGCTTTTTTAAGATACCTGCTGGCGGTCCCATGAAGCACATTCACCTACATCTGTCATACCGAGCTGGGGCTGCCATATATTACAGATATAATAAAAATACAACCAGTGCTGCTATGGCACTGGATCTGGTCCTCCATTAAAACTACATTTAACCGTAATGTTTTAAGTGGCAGTCTTAAACTAGAACATGCATTAGAGAACAGGTGGCTGAAGTTGATTAAAGTTTTTATGACTGATTTAGGACAGCCAGAATATTACCATAATCCCTCTCTGATGGGTTCCATCTTGAGAAAGGCGTTCAAAAAACAATGCATGACCCATATGGAGGCAAATAGATTTGCCATCGAGGGCACGCGCTGGGGGTACGCACCGTACATACACGGGTGGGGGTATGACTCGAACGTACACGGGTGTACATACACGGGGGGGTTCGACACGTACTCGGGTGTACATACACGGGGGGGTTCGACACGTACTCGGGTGTACATACACGGGGGGGGTACGGCGTGTACATGCGGGGGCTGGGGGGGGGGTACGGCGCGTACATGCGGGGGCTGCGGGGGGTACGGCGCATACATGCGGGGGCTGGGGGGGGTACGGCGCGTACATGCGGGGGCTGGGGGGGTACGGCGCGTACATGCGGGGGCTGGGGGGGGTACGGCGCGTACCGGGCACCTGTTTGGACGTCTTCATGGTTGCTATTGGAGTTCGGTGCGGACGGTCTTTTAACCATACGGTTGTACATTCGGACGCCCGGGACGGATCGTGATTCCCCGGTCGGACTTCGCTTTTCACGTTTGTACGGTAAATCGTCCGAGGACGTGTCGGACACATTTTCCGACCCGAGGACGTGTGGGGAATAATTCCCAAGGCGGTTCGTATGGACTTTTTACCATGCGAATCGTGATTGCCAGTTTGTACGGCACTTGTACGATTCGTACGGTAAAAAGACCGGATACGAGTCGTACGGGATTTTTTTTTACCGGATCGTAATTGGCACCTTGATGTATTTCACCGTTTGGTAAGTTTTCCGGTCATAAATGACTGGTCTAAAAGCTTACCAAACTGCCCCTGTGACGGAGTTTCCCTGCAAACATCAATCCACATAGTCCTGTTCTGTACATTTTATTTGAAACAGAGGAGAAGGTGGATCAAACCCATTTTGAAACTATGGGGTATGAGGCAATGCCGTCCGGCCAACCTTGCTTTGCAGTTTCTAGATAATGATTGCTTTGTGAGATATATTGCGCTTTTTTTGAAGTGTACGATCAAACATAGGAAATATTTATGAATTTAGCCCTACTTAAAAGTTTGCTGCTAGGCCTTAGTCTTTATTAATTTTTAGACTTTTAAAATGTTGTGTCAACTTTAAAAAAAATTACATTTTTATGTACTGTATAATAATGTGAAATATAATTGTAAAACTGTGCTTTATGGTTTTTCTGTGTTTTAAAATGAAAACCGAATAAAGCTAACTTTTGATTTGATTTGATTTAGGATCTTAAACAGAATATCCACTGCATTGACCTTCCTCCCGAGGCCACCCCATATACAATAATTCTGACGAGAGTATCGGTCGTTAAAGAAGAAAAATCTGAAACATTTAGGGAGCTCAAAAATAAAGTAGTCTTTTGGTTGAATAAAAATAGACCTCTCCCACCGACCTCTGTTACGGAAATCCTTAATGTCAGAAGAGTAAAATGGGTGGGGTATTGCCCTAAGGACCTAGAGGGCGATTGTATTATAGTTAATTTCAGGGACTCATGGGCGGTGGATTTTGTACGTAGGGAACCTAGATTTGGTAGGATGGGTGATGTGCAAACTTTGGACCTTAACTACTTCTATCCTAAAAGAAACAGGGGTCCTCCTACTATACCTATGTTTAATCATCATAGTAAATCCAGGGGTAGATTCCTAAATGGATTGGCACCCTATACCCCTTATCCTATCCCCCATTTGTATAATCGCTTTGAACCACTCTCTGACCTAGAGTGTATTGATTGACTTCCTCCCAATAATGGTGGGGTCAGTCTACCAGATAATAATGTTAGAGTTGGTGAGGGTTCTAATAATATTGACCTAGCTGCAGATGGTGCTGTCAGTTGTAGCTTATGTGACTCGGTTCCAGTAGATCGTGGCAGGAGTAAAGAGAAAAAAGACAAGATTTGTGGGATTGATACGGCTAGATATCTCTCTGTCAGTTGTCTGCTAGCAGAGAGGGGCGAGCGGGGCCCAGTAAAGGGGGGAATGAATCAAGCAAAATTAACATTTCAGGACACTGGGTTGAAAATTGCATCATGGAATATTGCTGGACTTAAGGGAAAGTTAGGATCGGAGGATTGGACAGTTTTTATTGACAGGTTTGATATTTTAATTTTTCAAGAAAGTTGGGCACCTGATCCGTTATTTCGGACATGTTACTTAAACTTTTTTAAACCGGCAATACAGGGGAAAAAAGGAAGAGCCTCTGGGGGCTTAGTTATTTGGGCCAGGCAAACTAATAACTATAGGATAGTGGAAGTTCCAGTTATGAACCCTGATATTCTGGGAATAAAATTAAGTAGGGCGGACCACAAGAGCTTGTTTATTATAAACATCTATGCTCGTGGCCTACCTGGGGGGAGGTGTCCTGCAATTATTGATGAGTTGGACTCATACCTTGAAGTAATTGGGAGGGATAACCCCATATTATTAGCAGGGGATCTGAATTGTACATTTGAACCCTTGACTGTGAATGTCAGGATATACGGGAGGAGGAAGATGCAGTCTGGAATGTTCCAGTCCTGGCCCTAAATCCCACCAAAAAGGCAACTGAGGCGGCTTTACACTGGCTTGGCATGTGTTTGGAATGGGGGCTAAGAGCGGTTAATGGTCGCTCCTTTTCTGACAAAAATGGCCAACCAACTTTCGATAATGGGGCCAGTACTAGCAGAATTGACTATATTTTGTTAAAAATTGAGTATTGGTCTCTGCTGGATGATATGGAAGTTGTTGCTCGGCCAGAGAGCGACCACAATCCTTTAGTCTTAAGTTTGAAATACTTAGTTGGCCAAGGTGGGACAGCTGTAGCGAGGTGTTACACAGCAGAGACACTTCTTACTAATGATAGACGTAGGGTCCGTTGGCCTAGGGTCTTGGAGGACCCCGATTTGCTGCAAGAGTTATCCCTGGAAGTATCTTCTTCCTGGGGTGTACTTCAGGATCTGCTCATCGCTATAGGTACATTACATCAGATTAGTAACACACATGACCAGCTATTTGAAAAATTAAAAGTCCTACTCTCTAAACCTGCAAACTCTGGGAAAAGTGCTGCTATGGGATCCCGCCAGAAATGGTATAATAAACCCTGTAGGGAGGCGCACAGCGATTTGATTAAAGTAATTAAATCTAGAGTTAGCCCTGATATTAAAAAGGCCCGTGTGAGGTATAAAAAGGTTCTGTGGGAGGCGAAGCGAGAGTGGGATGAGTCCCATTGGCAGGACCTCTATGAGGCCTGTCTATCTTCCAATCAGATTAAATTCTGGGAGGTGGTGAATTCGGGCAGAAACCCAGACTCGCAAATTCCAGAAAATCATGTCCCCACTGATGCCTGGGTGGACTTTTATTCTTCCCAGTTCAAAGGAATAGTGAACGTACCTGATTATGTGGTGGAAACTTCGATACAATTGCATGCCCCACTATCCCAATCTTTAATGTTTCTGAATGAGGATACAGAATTGGCATTGGGTCTGATACATTCGGGGAAAGTACCCGGCATGGATTGCATCCCGGCAGTTCTTTTTAAATTAGACCAGCGGATCTGGGTCCCTTATATTACGAAGATTGCCAACGCCATTTCCAGTGGGGCCAGGATTCCTGATTCATGGAAAGGGGCGGAAATCCTCCCAATTTTTAAAAAAGGGGATCGTTCTGCCCCGGAGAACTACCGCCCTATTAGCCTTATAGACGCCCTACAGAAAGTTGTAGCAAGGATGATCCTTGCGAAAATTCAGATGTGGATGGAGAATGAGAGTATTCTCTCTCCAATGCAAGCGGGTTTTAGGTCTAGTATCAGCACTATTGACCAAGTATTCAGATTTATCCAGATATACTGGAAAGTAGTGCTACTGGGTGGAGGAACTATATATGCTGCCTTTGTGGACCTTAAGTCCGCTTTCGACCTTGTGCCCAGGGCAAAGTTATGGGCCGTGCTAGGTGATATAGGGATGCCGCAGGACCTTCTTGAATTAGTGATAAGACTACACATGGGCAACTTTGCTAGGGTTAGGTGGGGGAGACAGGGTCAGGTGACGGATAGTTTTCCTGTTACTCATGGAGTTCGCCAGGGGTGTGTCCTGGCACCCACTTTATTTTTGTTATTTATTAATCAAGTGGTTCGTTTCTTCTCTGAAACCCCCACTGATGCCCCAATTTTGGGTGGTACTAAGTTCCCCTTGCTCATTTTTGCAGATGATACGTTATTCCTCTCTAAGACTCGTAAGGGTCTACAGACAGCGATTAATAGATTTGAGGATTTTTGTAAACTAAATGATCTGCAGGTTAATGTGAGCAAAACTAAATTTATGGTACTAACTAAAACTCGATCCTTAAAAAGTCATGTTAGTATGAATGGGGTTGAGCTTGAACAGGTGGATGTCATGACCTATCTTGGGGTGATTTTAGATTCTCATCTGCGTTGGCAGCCCCAGGTGGACGCTCTTTGCTTAAAATATGCTCGACATACGGGTACCCTAATCCAGGAGCAGCGAAAATCGTTGACTAAAAGGGTAATGCCAGCCCTAAAAATATATATTGCAAGGATTAGTTCTGCAATATTGTATGGTGCTGATCTCTGGGGATATAAGGATTTAACTCCTCTGGATAGAATACAAAACAAATTCCTACGCAATTTGGTTAGTTTACCCCAATCCACACCAATTAAACCCTTATTGTTGGATATGGGTTGTAAAACAGTTCAGGAACAAGCACGGTACCGGTTTGTAGCATTATGGAGACGTATTTGGACCACGCCAGAACTGGCCCTATTTGCTAAGGAAATTCAAGATGTAAGATCCATTTCGGGTTATGCAAAAATTCCCTGGTTTAGAGAAGTAAGGACAATCTTGGATAATATGGGACTTAGTTTACTGTGGTCTGACCCGGGCACAAATGCCTTTCCCTCTACCAAAGACTTTAAAATGCTATACTGGGCAACTGTTAAACAACAATTAGTCTCGCAATCGGACTCGCTCACACTAACGGGTCAGTTCCTAGTACATAAGCTGGATCCCCATATGGAGGATTACTGGGATGTAATTACGAGGAGCCTAGATAGAAAATTATATCATCAGTTTAGAGTGGGGTCATTACCCCTGAGATCTTTTACTAAAAAGTGGCAAGGCCAGTCAAATGAATACTGTCCATGGTGTAAGGAAAACATGGAAAGTGCTGGTCACTTTTTCTTTGCCTGTCCTGCCTACTCGGCGCCAAGGTGTAAATGGCTAACGCCTATCTGCAAACGGTTGAACTCCAGGCGGTGTGCAGATGCATTATGGGAATTAAGATTTAATACTACAGAGATTATCATTATTGGCGTGGCGAAATTTTTAGGGTGGGCATGGATTATTAGAGCCAGATAGGTCTAATGTACCATGATAATTTTTAAATTATATGTATACAAATTTAAAGTTGTAAATACGTCTTGAAATGAGGTTTAGTAATCTTTTATGAAATGTTTTAATGATTATAAACAGTTGGTTTTAACTGTTTAAACAGTTTTTTATGAACTATGGTGTATGTATTACATTGTTCTTTTATAGACTGTCTTTTATGATGAAATATCGAAAATAAAGACGTATGAACTGAACTGATTTGATTTAGTGTCTAGAGCAAGGATTTCAATTAGATAGAACGTATATTCCACTCTAAATGTATCTTTGTCTTAGTGCATTTTCTACCTGTTTAATTCCCCTCTTACACATATAAGTCAGTAACTGCATATACAGGAGCAGTGTCCAATCCATAAAATAGAAAAGAGAAATAGTTTGTATACAAAGCACAATAGTGCTAACACACGTCTAAAAGCATTGTATAGCAGGGAGTCAAAGCCCAAAAATTCATATATCCATAAGATGAACAGAGGAGGCTATCACAACTTGAATTGTTCCTCTTAGCCAAAACATCAAAAGGAAAACACACACTCCTCCTTATGCTTCACTGCTCGATGGGTTCATGCCAAAAAAAGCAATTTCACTGACTTACTCAAAGCTGATTAACCACTCACTGGATCCTGTTCAACAGTTCTGCGAAAAATGGGAGAATTACTTGTCGAAGCTGGAGAATGAGGACTGGCTGGAAGCACTGGCATCGCCAAAGGAGGTAGCAATTTCCTCCAAATTGAAATTGGTGCAACTGAAAATAAGGCCATAGCAAGGCTCAGGCAGGCCGTACTTTTTTGAGCAGGCACATGCTTTCCTTTGCTCGTAATGTAACACTCATTGGCAGTGAGGTGGTGCCTTTTTGTAATAGAAACCTTAGTGGTTTTATTTTACAGTGTCCATAAGGAAAGGGGAGTTCTAAAATTTAGTAGCTCTTAAGATTTGAACAAGAACAGATGGAATCCAGGCCCGCAATATATATACAAGTAACATACAGGTACGATGGGAGATTAGTCTAGGCATCTGGGATGGTGTCGAATTTAGATAAATGCGGATTATTCAATTGAGATTTCCCCACTTTTTTTTTTTAGATTTTAACGGCATAAAAAACGAGAAAGATCATTACATAAGATTTTGAAAAGGAAATACATCTAAAAGAGGAATCTGTGAGTGAGCGGTGAATCTGCCGACTTGAGCAGGTGATAATACAGTGTATCCAGGAGCAGCTGGAGAAGTGTTCCGATCGGATTTGCTTTTAATGACAAAGTGTATTGTCTGTGTGTTTCTCTCTAATATATGAATTTGTGTTGGTGCAAAGAATGTTATATGTATATTAATTTTACATCTGTACTATTGTGATGGTTTGGGGGTTTTTATGATAATGTGATCCATGTGATGTTTTAAACAAAATAAAACTATTTTAGTTTTTGATATATTAATGTTGTTTATGTAATTGTTTGGTTCTACCATATGGGCTACATTAGTTGTGGTGAGATGGTATAATGCAGGGGTGAGATAAAAAATATTATTTTGTGTGTGCCCAGCATTGCACTGAGTGATCTGATATAATTCTCCGCCGAGGGATAATTCTTTCTACCGCAACTGAAAATATTGCATAGAATATATGTCACAGGCCAGCTTTGGTCAAGATGGGATATAGGAAAGACCCTAGTTGCAGAAGACAGTGAGGCCGGGAGGGCACGTTCTTACATATCATATGGGAGTGCTCACACATTAGTAAGTTCTGGAGTGATGTCGTCTGGTGCATAGGGGGGTACTGGGTACTTGAGGCCAAAAGATGTCTGCTAAATATATGGGAACCAACAGATTTGGGCAGTAAAGAGAAAACCTGGGTGTCGCTGGGTCAGATGGTCGCTAAGCGCAACATTGCGAGGAAATGGGGGGCACAACATGCTTTGACAGTGATGGAATGGAAACAAGACATGGACTAGTGCATGTTTAGGGAGAAAACAGTATATGTGTCCATGGGGTGCCCAAAGAAGTGGACGCAAATATGGGGCAAATGGAACGAATACAGGGGAGACATATGTGTACTGCCCAGTTTACTATCGAAACTGTCCCCTGATGAGCCAGAGTCTTAAATTACAGGAGCAATATAACTAAGGGACGTACTAATTATTGAAAGTAACCCATATGTTCCACAGCAATTATTAATGTGAATCACAGAATGTGCTAAGTGATGTTTATATGCTTCTTTGTTGTAATCAATAAAAATATATATAAAAAAAAGGAAAACACACAAAAATGTGCAGGGCTAAATACTAAACGTCTCCCTAAGCCTCAGGAAAAAACAAACTAGCTGTTGTCTCTTTTACAGCTTCACAGCTATGAACAAAATGAGAATGAGATCTCCAAACGTGGTGGAGACATTTATCAGACACATTTCACAGCCTAAATTGAGCTAGCACAAAGCGCTTTACCACTTTAGCAGCTGAAGTTGATACTGTAAATGTTCATTGTATTTTTCTTAGTTTCGCAGAGTTGCACGGAACAGGATTCTTGAGCGCCTTCACGAGGAGACTGAGATCAGAAATCAGGAGCAAGAAGGAGCTGCCGCAAAGCTGCCCGACGAGAACGCCGACCGAGATGCGTCGTAACTCGGAAGAGCATGGTAAGTGAATTCAGAGTGGAAGAGACGCAGACATCAACTAGAACATGAAGCGCTCTTCTGTTCTGGCAGACTGGCTTTATGCCCACACTGCTCCACCGCTGCCACAGAACCAATCGGTGGCAGAGCAAGCCTGACAGGCGGTGAGGAAACTCGTAATATGCTTAGCGGTGCCGGAACAGCACCACAAGCATATTGTAGGTCTCACACAACCACGCCACCGCTGAGGGATCAAGGATCCCGGCAGTGGCGGCAGTCCAATGGCAGTCCGACGGCTAAAGACATAATACGGTGGTAGGATCGCTGATGTGGTGGTTGCCGCACCGCCACTGTGGGTTTGGCAGACCCATAATCAGGCCCTAACTCATATATTAACTTTGTTGATGGTTGAAACTGCAGTGCTGACCTGATCCTTGCTCCATGGATGTCAGCCTGAAAATACACCCATTACCCAGTCACCTGTACCAATGGCATTTTCATGTTTATTGACACTTTGTGTCTTTTGAACATTAAACCATTACCTCTGGAACCCTTTATCTGATTGTGACCTGTTCTGTGGTATTTTACCTATTAAATAAGTCCCCATTTTACCAAATTGGTTGCGGAATTGTCCTGTTTTTTTGGTTCTTGACATTAACCTGGTTTTGATGCTGCCTAAATAAATCAGTCAAGTAGAGAATATCCCTTTGACTATATCAGGGCTAGAATAAAGCCTTAGAGCCCGCTGCAGCGGGCTGTACTGGCCATTAAAGGTCTGTTCCAGCGTTTAACAATGCAAACAGTATGTTTCACTGAATTCTGCATTCATAAATACATAATTAAGCATTGCTTTCTTCTTTTTAATGTAGACAAACATGCAGTAAAGTCTAGTATTTCAAATACTATTTTCAATAAATATTTCCCTTTTTGAACACCTTTTTCAAGCTAAGTACACAAAATAAAAATGTAATATAAAAATACAATAGAACTAACGTATAATGTGGTCCTATATGACCATCATGGAGTGCTAGACACATTCTAGACACTTTTAGAAAACACTTGACCTTCAAACTTGTGGTTTACGATGTCACCTGAGCCCCTCAGTGGCAATACTGGACAATATTGCATGAGTACTTTTCTCTCTCGCACTTTTTCCATAGCAAACACATATATTCACAGCAAACAGAATTAATAGGCAGTTATGGTGTCAAAGTAAAACTTAAAATCCTCCAAAATGTAGCTCTGCAATTCATATCTCACACATCTTCCAAGCCAAAAATAGCTTGCACACCAAACACAATGCTCATAACTCACCTTTGATGTAGGAGATGACATCACAAATGACTGAGTAGGTGGTAATGGTGGTGCTTTGGGTCTGTTAGTGGTTGTGTGAGTGCCTGTGTGGGTCTGTGAGTAGATGTGTGAATGTCTGTGTGACTGGGTTTGTGAGTGCCTGTGTGTGTTTGTGACTGGGTGTAGGAGTGCCTGTGTGTATCTGTGAGTGGGTATGTGAGTGGCACTATGGACTTTGGGCATTTGCATACTTAGGGTATTTAAAAGTGAGAACCATGGACTCTGCTCTCACCAAGCGATGACAAGAAAGAAAACACTCATCATAGTCACTACAGATCAGAATGAGTTCCTTTAGATCAATGATGCATTCACCTCCATTAAGTATTTCAAATTGTTTTTCAAAGTGGAATACTAGAGGAAACACATTTGATTTACCTTCATCTAGCCCAAGTATTTTTGAACGTTTGCGCTTTACTGAAGTGAAGCTTCAACTGGGACACCTACTACATTTATATTTGCAAGTGCTTTCCGTTGAGGCTTAATTTTTGTTACATGCGCACCAGGGCCAAATGGAACTTCATTTTTTTCCCAGAAGAGTCCCCAGTTTTGTCGAAAATGTCTACCCAACTGGAGTACTTTCATACGGTTAATTAGTAAGTGCTACCTCGTTGGGGAAATGTCTTGTGTGTATTCTGCACTACTGCTGCATAGAGGACCACAAGTTAATACTTCCAGTGACCTTGTTTGCATGTAATTTTGGCAATATGATTGTTCATCGAGCCCTTCATCCACAAATCTGTGATTACGTGAATCTTCCTCCAGAAGATTACCAGAATACAAGGTGGTGAAGCTCCACCAAAAAGAGGTATTTCCTCTTGTTTAAATAAAGTAAGTGCTTCTTCGTTTGGTGAAGATGTCCTCATATATCTCTACAGAAAACAGTACACCCAAATCGGCTAGAAATGCCCTCAGGGGCCTTTTGTTAAGCTGTCCATTTATGTGGGAAAAGGTGGGAAGATGTTTGCATGCTACTAAGGAATACGGGGAGGGGGGCTGCGTGGCCCCCCTCCCTGGGCTGATTTTGGCTCCTGGTACACCATCCCTTGGGGCCTGGCCTTGTTATGCTGTGTGCCCTGGAGCCCACCCAGGGCACCTAGTCTGTATATTGGGGACCGTGCGGGAGCCTCAAGGCCCCCGCGTTCCCAGCCAGCTCCTCGCCTCCAGTGGGAGAACTCCTTATGACCTCACATATTACATCACTCATGACATGATCAGTGAAATCACTGATGACATCACTGATGACATCACCTAGTGACTGAGTGTTTTCTAAAAGTTTTTATTGGTTTTCACTGACAAGCAGTACCTATATGCAGCTCTTGCTGTATGGTTTAGAAGCTTAGAAAGTATGATTGCTGAGCACTGCAGAAAAACACATCATGCGTGAATGTGCCTAGAAATTTATTAATTGCGACTATTTAGCAGTGACTAGTAGTTTCTTTCGTGTAGTTGGCAAAGAGCGCCTTGTAGCTCATTCAATATGGTTGCCAGCAGTACCTAAAGTGACACTCTCTATGGCTAGCCAACAGGACCGAGGTAACTCTTTCAGTATATCCACTCAGATGCCCCAAGAATGGATTTGAAATGACTGATCAGCAGAGCCTAGAATTACATTCTGAATGGATGTTCAGTATTGTGTTAACGTTCATTCTGTGTGCTTGTGAAGGGCTTATAGAATTTAATTCGCTATATTGGTCCGGCCTGGCATAAATGTACTTTAAGTAGAGCTGATCAGTCTACCCTGAAAGTTAATTCGGGATGGCTGATCAGCAGCGTCTAGAAGCCTACTGCTCTACAGTGCACCTAGAAGCTGTCAGTAGAGCCCAAAGCTTCTACAGCTCTTGACAGTACCGGCTTGGCACCGTGTCCCATGCCTGGGGGTCGGGGTAGGCAAGAGTGAAACATATGGTGGGTGGCACAGGGGTGTGGGGTACATATTGGGACAGTGGCAGTAGCTAGCAGCCTGGCTCTCTGCCCCCTGTGGCTGCAAACACTGGACAGATGAACAGAGACACAGACACAGGCACCATGGACACAGATGGACATGCATTAACCGTTCCTTCTTTGTCGGGCACATTGATGGCCAGGGCTGCCTGTGACTTATGCTGCTCCACGCAGCTCCTCCCCAGCCAGAAGCCCTAGTACTGGACACAGAAATGAAACTTGCTTCTCCTAGGTGGAGCCCTGGCCTGGCTTGGGCCGCTGCAGCACCTCAGCGATCCCCTCATACTTGTTCTAGATCATCATCATGATCTTGGCCGAGTCCCAGAAGGCTCGAAGTCCCAGAAGCGCCGGTCGAGCACCGTGGCTCCCAGCCCCGCAAAAAGGTGGGTCTAGACATCCTTGGTGGTGAGGGGTGCAAGGAGGGCCCGGGAACCCAGGACAAAGGGGATGAAAAGCTGGGCACCGGAGTGGGGACAATACGGTGTCTGGTTCCTGGACACCCGGAGCCTGGCACCAGGACAGGCACTGACAGAGCCCAGGACATGCAGCACCTGGCATCTCTGAGGAGACTCCCAGCCCGTCCGATGGAGACTGCTGCACTGCCTGTCCCGCCTTGGTGTTGCTTGCGTGCTCTGACTGTCACTTGTCCTGCTGCTCATGTCCTGCTCCTGTGCCTCCCCTCTGCCTCTCCCTCTCCCTCGGACCTCCTCCTCCTCCTCTGCTCCCCACCCGCTGTCAGGGTCCTTCGCTGTGTCTCCTCCGTGGGATCCCTTCAATATTTAAATAGAGCCCCGGGAGGTGGTGGCGGTCCCCAGGGCTTAAAACATCCATAGGAGGGGGGCCTGAGCGCCCCTCCTTTTATTTTTTAATACCTGCACACCCCTGGGACCTGGCCCACCTGGGGGCTTTAATGTATACAAGCGCGGGAGTCCGTGCTTGGTTTTATGGTTTAAATCTTTTATTGACATTTCAAAACACACAGAGAAATTCCAACAAAGGAAATTATCAACACCTTGCGTGTCCAAAAAAGAGTGGGCGGGCCCCTTATCCCTATGCTTAAGATCCAAGCTAGACTTTGCCCACCCCGGAAGTGCCATAAGGAATTCCAATAAGGTGCCATCGAACAAAAAAAGGATCTAAAGCCCCCTCCCTCATTCCCCAGCCACCCCCCTCCCCACGTTCCACGTCCATCTGTCTCTCCCCACCCGCCACCCCTGCAGGTCTGGAGCCTCACTCTTCCTTCTGCTCTTCGGATAAACGCAGCAAGCGTAGATAGCGAGGACAAGTGACCTCCCGAAATTCGGAGGACAACAGCGCCAAAAAGGGTTTCCACAGCTCCCCATATTTGGAGCCCTCCCCCGCCAGCGTTAGCGTGAGCTTTTCCATGCCTAGGACATGCCACAATCGATATAACCAACCCGTGAAAGTTGGAGTGTTAGGAGTGCGCCAGTGAATAAGTATGTTCTGTGTCGCTGAGCCCAGCGCTATGGCTATCTGCCGCCCCCTATGCGATTTAAGCGGGTAGGTCAGGGAATTTGGGAGGTCCAACAATGTGTATGCCGGGAAGCGTGGTATCGCAGTATTAAAGTGCTTATCCACCTCCTCAAGCACCTGGGACCAGTATGGCTGGACAAACTCACACTCCCAGAGTAAATGGGTCAAGGTGCCTATCTGCCCACAGCCCCTCCAACAATTTACATCCCTCGTCCGGTCCATAGCGTTTAAGCGCTCCGGAGTGTAGTACCAATAGGTCGCAACCTTTGTGAAAGTGTCGGTGAGTCCCATGTGATACGCTGAGTGTCGGGCCCTGTAATATATTCCCTCCCACTCCTTGTGAGTCAGAGTCCTACACAACTCCCTCTCCCATCGCATCCTACCTGAGTTGTAAATGTGCGCGAATCGAACTTGCAGCATTCTAGACAGATCGGAGATTAGCTGTTTGTCTGATGTGGAAGTTACTAACCATCGCTCATACTGTGAAAGCCTTCAATCTGCAAATGGGCGAACCTGCCCGTCGAGCACCCAGTGCCGAACCTGGAAATACCAGAGCCGTTCCGTTTCCGGCAACCCATATTCCTGCCTGAATTGCTGAAACGGGCGCACGCCATCTGTGCCATACATATGATAGAGGGAACGGCAGCCAGCCGGCTTCCACCCACTAAAGGCTACCGAATCCATCCCGGGGGCAAACTCCGGATTGGCGAATAGGGGAGTAAGCGGAGAGGGAAACGAAGTAAAGTTATGAGAGACGTTAGTGCGATCCCATATCTCTAGAGGGACGTGGGTAATGTAGGAGGCATAGAGATTAGGAGGCCTATGCTGTTTACGCAGAAAGGGGATTTCCTGCAGAGGCCGGGCTGCTACTGCTTGGTCCTGAAACAGCCAGTGTTTCTCCGACTCCCAGCGACTCCACTCCACCAGGATTTGGCTCTCTGTTCTAAGCAAGTCGGTGCTGTGACATTTGTTTGAGATGTTCCCAGGAGCGCGGATGTGAAGCGAGTCTGGATTATTTTTAAAAAGTGGGATTAGTCATGTGTCACGATACCCCTGACGAAGGGACTGTGTCCCGAAATGCATTGGGTTTTGTCAATAAAGATGTGGCATGTGGAATCTATCTTGCCTCCTACGTTTGAGTTATTGGAATGAGTAAAATGAATTGAATTAATACTAAGAGTTGAAAGCAAAGAAGTACAAAAACGGATAAATTGACAAGCGAGTAATGAAGAGTTTAATTGATTGGATTCATTCCTAAATTCGGCAGTGCATCGTGTAATGGCACCGACAGAGGTGTCAATGTGTTCTGTTACGTTGTCGCGTGCAATTGGACGGAGCACGCATCACGTTTTGCACGCCATCACAGTTTGAAAGAGTACATGATTTACAAGTCCTGAGTACGCCGGTGTGCATCTCACTATCTGTTTTGATATTTGGCGTAGCTGTGTGGCCTGGACGTAGAGCTGAAGGTCAGGAATCCCGAGCCCCCCGTTTTCAGGTGAGAGAGTGGACAACAACCTCTTCATTCGCGGCTTCCGCCCGTTCCAAATAAACTGGGCCAGTTCTGATTGTGTCTCTTGTATCCATCCGGTAGGCGGATGTAGGGGAATGGTGCGGAATAGATATAGAATCTGCGGCAGTATGGTCATCTTAACCTCCGCAATCTTGCCCAGCCACGAAAGAGGATAATACTTCCACTGCCCTAGCTCCTTGCGGATCTTCTGATGCAAGGCTGCATAGTTGAGGGCCACCACCCGTGGAAGTGTAGGGGCCAACTGAATCCCCAGGTATGGAACCGGATCCTCCGCCCTCTGGAAGGGGAGTGAGCGCTGCAAGTACTCCCGGGTGGGTGGAGACAGGGAGAGGCTAAGGGCTAACGACTTATCGGCATTCACCTTGAACCCCGCCACCCGTGTGAAGGTGTCCAGGTCCACCATGCAGGCCGGCAGTGCCTCCCGCGGGTTAGATAAAGATAGCAGCACATCGTCCGCGTAGAGGCTGATGGTGTGAACATATCCCCCGAACTTGATTCCTGAGACCTCTGGATTTTGCCTAATCTTCTGGGCAAGGGGTTCCATATAGGCTGCAAAAAGCAGAGGCGATAACGGACACCCCTGCATCGTGCCCCGCGTTATAGGGAAGCTAGAGGACGTGTGGCCATTTATCCGAACCGATGCCGACGGAAATTTGTAGCAGTTAAAAATATGGGTGCGAAATTTCTCTCCCAGACCCATCCTTAGCAACACCTGCTCCAGATAGGGCCAATGGACGTGGTCAAACGCCTTTTCAGCGTAGATCGTGAGCAGCATGTATTCTACGGTCGTACGGGAGGCTTTTTCAACCAGATGCAGGACACGTTTTGTGTTGTCAGGGGCTTGACGCTCTGGGATCAACCCCGCCTGATCCGGGTAAATAAGACCTGGCATATGGGGTGCTAGCCGACTGGCCAATATTCCCGAATACAGCTTAAGATCGACGTTCAACAGCAAAATGGGACGGTACGCCCCACAGCAGGTCCGGTTTTTTCCCGGCTTGGGGATAACTGCTATGAGAGCCCCCAAAAGGTCTGCGGGGATCACTCCCGCAGCTGAGAAGGAATTAAATAGCTGGGTGAGAAGAGGCGCCAGCAGGGTACAGAACTTCTTATAAAAGATGGCGGTGAAGCCGTCCGGCCCAGGGGCTTTCCTGTGCTTGGTTTTAAAAAAAATGTTGCTGCAGATTCTCGGCTTCGTTGTGATTTTGCAGCAAAAAAAATGTACGTGCTTTTTTCCTGGCAGTGTCTATTCACCCATATAGAAACTTCCAGTCACTTACCTTACTATATATGTTTAACGCTCAGTAACTTTTAGAAATCACTCACAATCACTGAATGACGTCATCAGTGATATCATTTGAGATGTCATCAGGGATATCATGAGTGATGTCACTGACCATGTCATGAGTGATGTCACTGGCCATGTCATGAGTGATGTAATACGTGAGGTCATAAGCAGTGCATTGCGGGCCATAAAGGTATAGTTAGCTCAGCTAACTATAACTGCTGAAATTCACTTGTTTTGCACAAGTGAAATGTGTACCTAACTATAACGTCCCTGTAACCTTTGTTTTTTTCAGTGAATTTCCAAGTTAAAAAAAAAATCTATTTCCAAACTATACATTGCAGAGTGGTGGAGAAAGTGGCGGTGCCTCCGACCAGCTCTCATGAATTCTGCTGTGTCACAGTGTCACACTTACTAGAGGTAAAGCAAACACAAGGAGATGATGGACGGTGCGCTGTAACTTTTCAGACACTCACCCTCAGTCACAGATCTGGGTTGAATCCATAATCGTTCTTTAGCTCCCTTCGCCACCCCAGTTGAGACACATCTATATGCAAATCAGTGTTGTCCCTGTGCCTCATGGGAACAGTCCAGCCCAAACTGTCAAGCCATGTCTTCCCTGAACCGGAAACAAGCATCCTGGGACTGGTTTTGGGCTTGTAGCCCTCATCAGCCAGGCTAGCTTAAATCCAGTGGCAAAGTGAGCAAGGGACCCAAGTCTGGGCATACCCTGCCAACTTAAGGCAAACAAAGTAAAGATGTGGGTCCCTTCGCCCTAAGTAGGCAGGGTATGCCCAGACATGGGTCTCGTGCTAGCCTGGCTGATATATATCGCTCTGGGTTTGTGGATTATTAAGCATGCATCCAAATCGCCGGTGGTGCAAGGTAGAGGCGATACCACAAACGCCTCTTAAACTTCAAAGAATACTTTTCTCCAGAGAAAACCTGCATCCAGTTTCTTTGGGAATTTCCATTTTATTAACTGGCAGCACTTACTAACAGGAACTTGTTTCGGCTGTATTCACAGCAACTGTCAACTTTGGTTTGGCAAAGGCTGTGAATACAGCCGAAACGCAAAACACGTTAACAAGTGCTGCCAGTTAATAAAAATGGAAATTCCGAAAGAAAGTGAGTGCAGGTTTTGTCTAGATGTTTAGAAAAGTATTCTTTGATGTATTAACATGTATATATATATATATATATATATATATACAATCCAACGCTCACCTTAAACACAAAAGCAAGCAGGACACAGCTCCGGATGCGGAAAAGAATTTAATGAGCAAAATTTCCAGCTTTGGCTAAACAGTCCGTGAAGCAATGGCAGACGCGTTTCTGGCCTCCGTGGCCGTCATCAGTGCCGGTATCACAGGCTGGTGAATTCAACTGTTTGCTTAGAGATCTGTCCTGATAAGCAGTCTCTCAGCTCCTCCCACTACAGTCAGGTGAGTGAGACGGTGCCGCTGGGCTCCAGGAGAACTGCATGATGGTACTGGTGGTCCAACGTGGTACCTCATACAGTGACGGGAAAACAGACACCTATTAATGCCCCACAGTTCATGGCGCTGGACTTCAAACTGCATATTCCACCTGGGTGTGTCAATTCAGCTCACATCCTAGTCCGCATCCTTCTCAGGCAACTACGCGCTGCCTCCTTTCTCCCCTCGCAAACATAACGGCCCAGTGGCAGTAATTTTCGCTCGGGGGGGGCGCCGTGTTTGTACTCATCGTACTCATCCACAAGTTTTGCTGAAAACACGGTGCTCCTGACCGAAAGGGCGTGTCCGAAGCCGGTATCAGCACACCGGCTAAACATACAATCCAACGCTCACCTTAAACACAAAAGCAAGCAGGACACAGCTCCGGATGCGGAAAAGAATTTAATGAGCAAAATTTCCAGCTTTGGCTAAACAGTCCGTGAAGCAATGGCAGACGCGTTTCTGGCCTCCGTGGCCGTCATCAGTGCCGGTATCACAGGCTGGTGAATTCAACTGTTTGCTTAGAGATCTGTCCTGATAAGCAGTCTCTCAGCTCCTCCCACTACAGTCAGGTGAGTGAGACGGTGCCGCTGGGCTCCAGGAGAACTGCATGATGGTACTGGTGGTCCAACGTGGTACCTCATACAGTGACGGGAAAACAGACACCTATTAATGCCCCACAGTTCATGGCGCTGGACTTCAAACTGCATATTCCACCTGGGTGTGTCAATTCAGCTCACATCCTAGTCCGCATCCTTCTCAGGCAACTACGCGCTGCCTCCTTTCTCCCCTCGCAAACATAACGGCCCAGTGGCAGTAATTTTCGCTCGGGGGGGCGCCGTGTTTGTACTCATCGTACTCATCCACAAGTTTTGCTGAAAACACGGTGCTCCTGACCGAAAGGGCGTGTCCGAAGCCGGTATCAGCACACCGGCTAAACATACAATCCAACGCTCACCTTAAACACAAAAGCAAGCAGGACACAGCTCCGGATGCGGAAAAGAATTTAATGAGCAAAATTTCCAGCTTTGGCTAAACAGTCCGTGAAGCAATGGCAGACGCGTTTCTGGCCTCCGTGGCCGTCATCAGTGCCGGTATCACAGGCTGGTGAATTCAACTGTTTGCTTAGAGATCTGTCCTGATAAGCAGTCTCTCAGCTCCTCCCACTACAGTCAGGTGAGTGAGACGGTGCCGCTGGGCTCCAGGAGAACTGCATGATGGTACTGGTGGTCCAACGTGGTACCTCATACAGTGACGGGAAAACAGACACCTATTAATGCCCCACAGTTCATGGCGCTGGACTTCAAACTGCATATTCCACCTGGGTGTGTCAATTCAGCTCACATCCTAGTCCGCATCCTTCTCAGGCAACTACGCGCTGCCTCCTTTCTCCCCTCGCAAACATAACGGCCCAGTGGCAGTAATTTTCGCTCGGGGGGGCGCCGTGTTTGTACTCATCGTACTCATCCACAAGTTTTGCTGAAAACACGGTGCTCCTGACCGAAAGGGCGTGTCCGAAGCCGGTATCAGCACACCGGCTAAACATACAATCCAACGCTCACCTTAAACACAAAAGCAAGCAGGACACAGCTCCGGATGCGGAAAAGAATTTAATGAGCAAAATTTCCAGCTTTGGCTAAACAGTCCGTGAAGCAATGGCAGACGCGTTTCTGGCCTCCGTGGCCGTCATCAGTGCCGGTATCACAGGCTGGTGAATTCAACTGTTTGCTTAGAGATCTGTCCTGATAAGCAGTCTCTCAGCTCCTCCCACTACATATATATATATTGAACACAAGTAAATCTGAGAGACAAAGTTATACACAGATTCCAAAATAGATCAGTAAACAGTCTTCTTCTTCATTCAATTCATGAAGCTTTATTTTCATTTCTTTAGGGGTCACAGTTCACATCGTTTACAAGAACCAACACGTGTTTCGCGCCACCTGCGCTTCTTCAGGGCTGTTACATAAACAAAATAATACACTTGAATAACATATATATCTAAATGGGTCCAACATGTAGAAATAAAACCAGCAAATACTTAACTTCATTCAAATACTAACATCACATCTCAGTTATTTCTAAGCATTATTTCATTTGGACAAAGGAAATTTTATACAAAGAGAAATGGTAAATCTAAAAACCAAGTACATAGATAATTCCTAAACACAGTAAGGATTAAGAACAAAATAATAAAATAATACAGAAAAGAGAGAAGGAAAAGGGCGGGGCTAGCATGTAGATACACCAGCCTACAATAGAAATGCTGTTGGCAGTACAATTTCTAAAATTATTTATACATTTAGTTCGTTATTGGGGCAGGAGCAGAATTTACCTCATTTTCATATATTGTCCCCCTTTATTAAAATATAAACAGGGGTTGGTTGATTTTTTTCTTAAAGTGTTCTACATCTGTTTCATAGTGGTCCCTAAAATGAAATTTACTATATTATTATTCACAAAGTGATGCCCGTCGAAACTAAATATTTTTAATTTATGTCAACCATTTTTAAAATCTTAGACTCTCACCTTAATGAAATAGGTACATTTCAATTCCACGATCTTGTTGACGAAAAATAAGTCAGTCAATATCTTTCTTTAATGATCCATGATACGATCTGAAATCATATAATGCATAATGGACTATTTATTCTCCATGACTCATTATTAAGTACTGGACATATTTCTTCTGCTAAAATATCTGTATTGACGGTTTACCTAATTATAAGTTACATATATTTCTAAAGGGATTCTAATTACTTCATACGTTAAGTATAATCCTTATAAGTGATTGTTAATTCGTTTGAAAATTGTCAGTGACAGAGAAAATCGCTGATAGCTATGAAAGATTCAGCGGTAGCCTAATTTAAAGAAAGTGAGGAATATCGAATTACCAAGGCACGTAATTTAATCTAAAAAACACTTTAACTAAGACAAAAGTAAATCCATTGTCTTCATTTGAATTCTATTTCAAACTAGAACGCTTGTTACCAAAAAACAGGTCTAGTTATCAATATTCACACTACATTCTTACCGCTAGTAAAGAAGACGTCCCGTATTCTCCGGTTCCAATTTGCTTTCGCGAATCTAAAAGCAGCTGATTCTTGCCGCTATTTATACTTTAGTCCTGATTGGACATTTCAAAAAACCGCGGGAAAGAGTCTAAGCGTTCGCTTGGTTCTACATGCTAAATTTGCTCGTTTATTAGATTGCGTGGTTAAAAAGCGAAGTTATCCTACCGAGTGCATTATCTATTAAAATTATTATTTTCTTAAACTCCATGTTCATATGTTTCTGATTAAATACAAGAAATAAGTACAAAATAATTTTCTCATGATTAATGATGTATTTTCCTGTGGGGATTCGAACCCCTGACCGGATAGTCCTAGAAACGTTCTGAATTAACATGTTGAGCCATAATTTTACATATACCGAACTCATGACGATAACTCTAGTATTTAAGACCAGAAAATATAAGCAAAATCTTTTTCTTTTAATTTATTAACAAATCTTTCCCTATGGGTATTCGAACCCCTGACAGGATTATCATAGAGACGTTCTGGGTTAACACGTTGAGCCATAGTTTCTCATATGCAGTACTCATAACAAATAAATCTAGTAATGTGAACACTAATATACCTCATATGTAGGGCTTATAGAAATGTTTACAATGAAGTTTGTATTTGTATTTGTATTTGTAATTAGATTTATAAGGCGTGCAGCTACCCACAAGGGGTCTCCCGGCGCCAGTAGAATAAGGATTACGCATATAGTTGTTAATGGGAGAAGAGCCAGGTTTTAAGGTCTTTGCGGAATTTTAACAAAGATGGTTCATGTTTGAGCATGGTCGGAAGAGAATTCCACAGCTTAGGCGCAGCGACGGAGAAGGAGCGTCCGCCCATTCTCGTCAGTTTAAAACGTGGGATCTGGAAGTTGCCTTGGGTGGATGACCTGAGGGAACGGGAAGGGGAGTATTGTTGAACCAGGGCCCTCAGGTAGCCGGGAGCTGAACCATGCTTGATTTTGTGCAAAAGGCAAAGGGCCTTGAATTTAACGCGGCTGGCAACACGGAGCCAATGGAGATCTTTCAGAAAAGGGGAGATGGAAGATCGCCACGGGACCTTAAAGAGGAGACGGGCAGCAGAATTCTGAACGAGCTGAAGTTTCCTCTGAAGCTCCAGAGTGGCTCCCAGGTACAACACGTTGCCGTAGTCCAGGCGAGAGGTGACTAAGGCCTGGACCACTGAGCGTCTGGTAGAGGGTGGAAGTATCCATAGGATTTTGCGAAGCCACCCTAAGATGGAAAAACAGGTGGCTGCCACTTTAACCACTTGATGTCGCATGGAAAGTGAGTCATCCAGGATAACACCAAGATTACGAACCTGGGAGACAGGGATGGGTAGAGGGCCCATTTCTGATGGCCAATGATCAGAACTCCAGAGATGCTTTTGCTTGCCCAGAATAAGCACCTCCGTCTTATCTCCGTTAAGTTTCAGAAGGTTAGCCTGCATCCACTCTGCTACTCGGCTGAGGCCAACTTTAAGGGCAGATGGAGAGTTTGCAGCAGCCGAGGAGAGGGAGAAAAGGATCTGAGTATCATCGGCGTATGAGTAAAGGGAAAGACCAGCGTCTTCCACGATGGTAGCTAGGGGTCTTACGTAGATATTGAAGAGCGTTGGGCTCAGTGGGGACCCCTGCGGGACACCATACGCGGATGAGCGGACGGAGGAGGAGGAGCCGGAGGAAACCACCTGGAAAGTACGTTGATTTAAGAAGGAGGCCGACCAGGCAAGAGCGGGGCCCAACACTCCCGCCGATCTTAGGGCATTCAGAAGGATGGAATGAGAGACCGTATCGAATGCGGCGCTTAAATCTAAAAGAATAAGCGCCATGGTCTCTCCATGATCAAGGCGGGAGCGTAGGTTCTCGGTGACCCCCAGAAGAGTGGTTTCGGTGGAGAAATGGGAGCGGAAACCCGATTGGGATGGATGAAGAAAGCCTGAGGTCTCCACGTGAGATGTGAGGTGAATGTTGACATGCCTTTCCAGGATTTTTGAGAATAAGGGCAGCAGAGAAATAGGTCTAAAGTTGGCCAGTATCTTAGGGTCTGCACCAGATTTTTTTAACAGTGGCACTACAAGGGCCCTTTTCCATTCCTCAGGAACAGTGGATTCGCGCAGGGAGGAGTTCAGAAGTGTCTGAATGATAAAGAGAGCATCAGGAGAAAGCAAGCGGAGAGTGTTCATAGGAATCGGGTCAAGGGGAGAACCTGAATTGACCCTCATTAAGCAGGCAGACAGCGTGTTGGAATTTAGCAGGGGCCATTCTGAAATCAGAACTGCTTGGGATTGCGAGCTTAATGAGTCCGAGGTAGGAAGGTCAGGAAGGGGTTTGTGAGGGGGTATAGGGGGAGCGCGCAAAAAAGCAGTGTAGATGGTTTCCACTTTTGATATAAAAAAGTCGGCGATTTCATTGCATTCTGCTTCCCCTAACACAGGTGGAGTAGGAGCTGTCTTAGAGCCTGCTAACTTTTTGACCATGGAAAAGAGAGCTTTAGGGCGGTTGATGGCTTTTTCAATTGACTCAGAGATGAACCGGGCTCTGGCCTTTCGGCAGGCTTGGTGGTAAAGCTTAAGTGCTGAACGGTAAATCAGTCTGTCGTTCAGGGCATAAGTTTTCCTCCAGGATCTCTCTAAATGTTTACATTTAGATTTGGAGACCTTCAATTCATCTGTGAACCAAGGGGCAGGGGCGTGATGAGGGGTCTGTGGACTTGGGCGCAGCGGTAAGTGAAGGTTAATATTGGAGGTTAACCACTTGGACACTTCCTGAGCCAGAGAGGTGCACCCAAGATTGATGTCAGGGCAGGAATCCATGAGAGAGGCATTGAAGGCTGGAATATTCAGCTTGGACCAGGGTCTGTAGTTGTTCCTAAAGCCAGGAAGAGATGTACATCTTTTAGTGTCAACAGGCAGAGTGAAATGTATAGCAAAATGATCGGACCAGTCTAAAGGAAGAGCTGGGGAAGAGCAGTCGAACAGAATGTTTGAAAGGACAGGATCGAGTAAATGCCCTGCCTGATGGGTGGGGCCGCTGTTACGAAGTATAAGATTGATAGCCTCGCAGTCGGAAAGAAACATTTTGCTAGATGCGTTCTGTGTGTCTTCTAGGTGGAGATTGAGGTCTCCTACGATGGTAAAGTTTGCTGCCTTCATGGCAAAAGGAGCCACCAGCTCAGCAAAAGAGGTAAGCCACTGTGTAGACTGATCGGGGGGACGGTAAATTAGGATGCCCGACAACGTTAATTGGGGGGAAACTGCTAATTTAAACAGGGCAGCTTCGCAGTTAGGAAAAGGGACAGCATCCAAAGAACAGGCGTGAATGTCTTTGAAAATAATCGCGATCCCGCCACCTTTTCCCGTGCTTCTATCGAGCCTGACTATTACATATCCCGGTGGTAAAGCACTAGCTACGTCAGGGCCAGAGCCAGTGTGCAACCACGTTTCCGTAAGGAACAGGGCATCTGGTTTGGTGGAGGATAATAAGTAAAATATATGGTCACGGTTTTTGGGCAGAGATCTGCAATTAATGTTCCAGAACTGGAAGGAAGAACTTAAAGGCACGGCTAGAGCGGAGTGTTCAGAATAGGAAAAGCAGCAGTTAGAGCATCTTTGAAACAATTGCAGCGAGCAATCCAGCTGTGTACAAGAGGAAAGGGTAGTATTTAAGTTGTGGAAGGTTCTTCGGACATTTATTGTTAGCAGGAAATCAGTTATTTTACAGAAATTTTTCTTGTTGTATATTATCCGAGGATCAATGAAAAAGAGTGTAACTGAAAGATATATATTAAAAAAAAAAATGTAAAATTTTTTTGGGGCCATGTATGTTCCGTAGAGAATCGAACCCCAACCAATTTATCATTCATAAGAAGAGGTTTAGTATGCTCAGCCAATAGGCAAGTAGCTTTTAAATAGTAATATTCATTAGATAATGCACAGTCAAGGATGGAATATTAGGCTTGCCCCAAAAATGAGCAGTTGAAAGTTAGTACGTTGCTCTATTTAAAAAGAACATCAAGCTTACAAAGTTTCATGTTATACTCATTAATGTGCAGGAGGTTGGGGAACTAGGGAGTATTCAATGATAAATTGCAAATTAATTTGCATATATAGAAAGCAGTTTTTACGGAGTCTGAACTATACGCAAGTGGTTTCAAGTCAAATAGTTCACATTCATTTTAGTAAAGTGTATATCTCACGATCTACATTGAGTCCTAGCTGTACAGCCTGAAGTTTATTTATCCAGTATGTTTCTCTACATCTTAATTTAGCTTCCAATCGTGATAAATAAACTTCAGGCTGTACAGCTAGGACTCAATGTAGATCGTGAGATATACACTTCACTAAAATGAATGTGAACTATTTGACTTGAAACCACTTGCGTATAGTTCAGACTCCGTAAAAACTGCTTTCTATATATGCAAATTAATTTGCAATTTATCATTGAATACTCCCTAGTTCCCCAACCTCCTGCACATTAATGAGTATAACATGAAACTTTGTAAGCTTGATGTTCTTTTTAAATAGAGCAACGTACTGACTTTCAACTGTTCATTTTTGGGGCAAGCCTAATATTCCATCCTTGACTGTGCATTATCTAATGAATATTACTATTTAAAAGCTACTTGCCTATTGGCTAAGCATACTAAACCCCTTCTTATTAATGATATATTAATGATATATTGGTTGGGGTTCGATTCTCTACAGGACATACATGGCCCCAAAAAAAATGTTTTAAATTTTTTTTTAATATATATCTTTCAGTTACACTCTTTTTCATTGATCCTCGGATAATATACAACAAGAAAAATTTCTGTAAAATAACTGATTTCCTGTTAACAATAAATGTCCGAAGAACCTTCCACAACTTCATTGTAAACATTTCTATAAGCCCTACATATGAGGTATATTAGCGTTCACATTACTAGATGTATTTGTTATGAGTACTGCATATGAGAAACTATGGCTCAACGTGTTAACCCAGAACGTCTCTATGATAATCCTGTCAGGGGTTCGAATACCCACAGGGAAAGATTTGTTAATAAATTAAAACAAAAAGATTTTGCTTATATTTTCTGGTCTTAAATACTAGAGTTATCGTCATGAGTTCGGTATATGTAAAATTATGGCTCAACATGTTAATTTAGAACGTTTCTAGGACTATCCGGTCAGGGGTTCGAATCCCCACAGGAAAATACATCATTAATCATGAGAAAATTATTTTGTACTTATTTCTTGTATTTAATCAGAAACATATGAACATGGAGTTTAAGAAAATAATAATTTTAATATATAATGCACTCGGTAGGATAACTTCACTTTTTAACCACGCAATCTAATAAACGAGCAAATTTAGCATGTAGAACCAAGCGAACGCTTAGACTCTTTCCCGCGGTTTTTTGAAATGTCCAATCAGGACTAAAGTATAAATAGCGGCAAGAATCAGCTGCTTTTAGATTCGCGAAAGCAAATTGGAACCGGAGAATACGGGACGTCTTCTTTACTAGCGGTAAGAATGTAGTGTGAATATTGATAACTAGACCCGTTTTTTGGTAACAAGCGTTCTAGTTTGAAATAGAATTCAAATGAAGACAATGGATTTACTTTTGTCTTAGTTAAAGTGTTTTTTAGATTAAATTAGGTGCCTTGGTAATTCGATATTCCTCACTTTCTTTAAATTAGGCTACCGCTGAATCTTTCATAGCTATCAGCGATTTTCTCTGTCACTGACAATTTTCAAACAAATTAACAATCACTTATAAGGATTATACTTAACGTATGAAGTAATTAGAATCCCCTTAGAAATATATGTAACTTATAATTAGGTAAACCGTCAATACAGATATTTTAGCAGAAGAAATATGCCCACTACTTAATAATGAGTCATGGAGAATAAATAGTCCATTATGCATTATATGATTTCAGATCGTATCATGGATCATTAAAGAAAGATATTGACTGACTTATTTTTCGTCAACAAGATCCTGGAATTAAAATGTACCTATTTCATTAAGGTGAGAGTCTAAGATTTTAAAAATGGTTGACATAAATTAAAAATATTTAGTTTCGACGGGCATCACTTTGTGAATAATAATATAGTAAATTTCATTTTAGGAACCACTATGAAACGGATGTAGAACACTTTAAGAAAAAAATCAACCAACCCCTGTTTATATTTTAATAAAGGGGGACAATATATGAAAATGAGGTAAATTCTGCTCCTGCCCCAATAACGAACTAAATTTATAAATAATTTTAGAAATTGTACTGCCAACAGCATTTCTATTGTAGGCTAGCCCCACCCTTTTCCTTCTCCCTTTTCTGTATTATTTTATTATTTTGTTCTTAATCCTTACTGTGTTTAGGAATTATCTATGTACTTGGTTTTTAGATTTACCATTTCTCTTTGTATAAAATTTCCTTTGTCCAAATGAAATAATGCTTAGAAATAACTGAGATGTGATGTTAGTATTTGAATGAAGTTAAGTATTTGCTAGTTTTATTTCTACATGTTGGACCCATTTAGATATATATGTTATTCAAGTGTATTATTTTGTTTATGTAACAGCCCTGAAGAAGCGCAGGTGGCGCGAACCACGTGTTGGTTCTTGTAAAGGATGTGAACTGTGACCCCTAAAGAAATGAAAATAAAGCTTCATGAATTGAATGAAGAAGAAGACTGTTTACTGATCTATTTTGGAATCTGTGTATAACTTTGTCTCTCAGATTTACTTGTGTTCAATATTTTGAAATCACATTGGTGGGGACCAGTGTCTGAGATTACTAGGCGCCGGGCAATTCTACCTGTAACCCAATCTTTTTCTCAATATATATATATATATAGCATTTTTAGTTTTGCTTATAACTTTGGCATCGTTTGATGAATCTTCATGAAATTTTCCAAACTAATTGTTTGTTGATATCAGCTCCTATGTGGAAAGGTTTGGGGTTATTCGTCTAGGGGGCGCGAGAAAGAAGGGGGGTCCTAAAACGTGTTTTCTCCATGTCCATTTCCATAGGAATCTTTAGACAAGGCTACAGGCCGAACGGGTGAACAGAATTACCCCGAATTTGGCAGGGAGAAGGGTCTTGGTATAGAAAGTACGTTTTTGTTTATTTGGTGTCAATCCGTTCAGTAGTTTTTGAGAAATATCGAAATTTACAGATATCGATATTTGGGAATTCTGCCATCTGATTGGCTGAGACGTTACGAGCACGAGCCTGCTGATTATTGGTTGAGAGCGCTGCGAGCAGTTGCAACTAGGAAGTGTTGGCCGCCATTTTGTGATTTTGTGATTCCGTCGAAGTGAGTAAGGGGAATAAGGGTGAAAAAAGTAGGAAAGAGGACGGTAGGGGCACTGTAACCTTTGTGGGGGTGTTTAGGGTGTGCTATAGAGAGGGTGTGAAGCGAACTACTCAAAGTTACCGGTCTGAAAGTGCTGGGTATGGAAATTAAGTGAGGTATTGCGTCGATTCTGATGCTGCTAAGGTGAGCTGGTGCGGGAGTCGGGATAAAAGCGTGAGCCTAAACTGTGTATCTTATGGTGTGAAGTCATGTGCCCTGGCCACTGTGCCACACCTGTCTAAGTAGTGTCAGTAATATTTTATACGTAGTAGGAGGAAGTTTTGTTTGGAACACGGTAATTTGTATATGGTGCTTAGGTGGTGTTATACAGGGAGTGCGAAGGTAAATCAATACGGTATTTGTAAAGTGCAAACTACACAGAAAACGATAATTGATTGGAAGATTAGAAGCATTGGGTACTAAAAAATAGGGTGCATATTAGTTGCGTGAAAAAGCATGTTTGTCATTGGTTGATAAAGAGCAGTCTAAACGTTGAGTACATTCAATAGGATGAAATGTGCAAAGCTCAACTAGACGTGCTACTTGCATTTGGAAGGTACATTTGGAACTTAAAACAATGGTGAACTTTTAACCCGCAGGTGCTGTTAAATGTTCGATAATATGCTGGAAAAAAAAACGTTACGTTTAAAATAATCATGAACTTTTAACCTGCAGGTGTCGTAGAATGTTCCAGAAAGTGTGGTGATAAAATAGGTTGAACTTCTGACCTGTATGTGGCGCGGAATATTAAGTAGCTTTTCAGATGGAAAATTCGAAAATAACCAATGGTGATAAGTTTTTGAATGTTGATGAAGGAATGAAGTATTCTGATTTGTTCTTTACATGTATTTATATGTGAAGTGCCATTACTGGTTCCATTCTTAGTGAAAACGGTGCATTACATGTACAGTGTGAGAAAGAAAGAATTGCATGTGTGTGTGACATTTGAAATCTGCATACCAACTACAAAGGTGAGGTAGAAATGAACAAGGTGTGTTATGTGTTCTGTAGTAGTGATTAAGTATTTGAGGTGATATTTTTAAGTTTGAAAGTATTTTTATTTCAAAATAATATTCTGTTAGTAAAGTGTGGTGTTTCATATTGGTTATAAAATATGCATAAAGTTTGACCTGTTGTTATATAAGTTCTTTATATATGTTCATGAATTTTTCACAAAGAAGAAATGTAGTTTGTCATCTTTAAAGGACTGTATGGTTTTGAAAAAGAGGTACAGTGTTAATTTGGGTTTGTTAATGTATTCAGGCGAGATAAACAAAATGTCCCACGTTTGCAAATTATACTTTTTGTGGAAGTAGTGGGGAAGGGGTGTAGGAGATGTATGTGTTATTAAGTTAAAAGCGATAACACCAAAGCCAGAAATGTTATGTGGACAGGTTGTGCTCTCATTTTTGACAGTGAGAGGTAGATTTGAATATAAGTCTAGGTAGGTTGCTGTACTGTGAGGCCGTCTACAGTGTTTGGAGATTACATGGAGTGGAGATGGAGATAGTAAAAGTGATGCGCTCCTTTTATACGTACGCATAGTTTGAATCATTTGAATATAGGTTGAGATATAATATTAACATGGTTTCTGGTTTGCATTTGGGTATAGTTAATAGTTTTAGTAGTTTGTGACTAGAGAATAATAAAAAGGTAGATATACTAAAATATATGGTAGTAAACGTATTAATTATTGTCTGTTCTTATGAAATAGAAGTGGTTGGGGAGTGTTTCTTTAGAAGAGATGTTTTATAAATGTGTGAGAGATAAAAAAGAAATGAAAACGTACGGTATATTTTCTTTATGACTTTCTTGACATTAGTAAAGTACATGTCATTACAAGTGATAGTAATTATCAAGCTGTGTTCCTGTGCTGAATATAAGTAGGTGTTTAAGTGGTCCGGGTTTTACCGGTGCTCAGTTTCACTATCTCTTTTGAGACACTAGTCAATTTTTTCATTCAATTCAATGTCCTTAATATACATACAATAAAGGGACGGTATATCAAAAGTTTGGGAATTGCAACTCTCTCCAACCTCTGCTATACACTGTACAGAGTGTTTAAACGACTTTATTAACATACAGATGTATAGCTAGTAAAGGTGGTGTAGTGCCACTGTACCCATTTATAAACCATGCTATGGGATGGTTTATGTTTTACCCGCCAAGTTGCATGTTTGAATACTTTTGGATGATAAGCGTTATGGAAGACACCTTTAAAAATGAAGCCCGAGTATGGGTATAGTGCTGCTACTAGGAATGGTGGCGGTTTCTCTTTGATTTCGTATGGTTAAGCAATGGCGGGGGGGAGGTGGGTATGTTGGTGATTAAAACACAGACTTTAGTAACGTGCAGATGTCTAGCTACTAAAGGTGATGTAGTACCACTGGGACCATGTATAAAGCGCCCTATGGCATGGTAGATGTTTTACCCACAAATTTGCATATTTTAATACGTTTTGCTGATGAGTGTTTCGGGAGATATCTGTTGAAATTAAGCATCTGTATGGCTATAGTGACGCTTCCAGGTTTGCTGGGGCTCTTTGTTTTATTGCGTAAAGTTAAGCAAGGGCGGGTGTGGAGGTGGTGTAGTGGTACTGGGACTATTTATAAACCGCCTTATGGTATGGTGAATGTTTTACTTGGAAAATTGCAGGTTTCAATACCATTTGCTGATGAGCGTTCCGGCAGACACCTGTTGAAATTAAGGCTATGTATGGCTATAGTGGCGCTAACGGGAGTGCTGGGGCTTGTTGTTTTGATTTCGTATGGTTAAGCAAGGGAAGGGGTGGGGGTGGGAGAGGTGGGTATGTTGCTGATTATAACACGGACATTTGTATTGTGCACATGTGTAGCTAGTAAAGATGATGTAGTGCCACTGGGTTAATTTATAAAGCGCTCTATGGCATGGTATATGTTTCATCCGGAAATTTGCATGTTTTAATACCTTTTGTTGCTGGGCGTTCCAGCAGAGACTTGTTCAAATTAAGTCCCTGTATTGCTATAGTGGCTCTACCAGGTTTGCTGGGGTCTTTCTTTGACTTCGTAAGGTTAAGCAAGAATGGGGATGAGGGTGATGTAGTGGCACTGGGCCCATTTATGAAGCAGTTTATGGTATGGTATACGTTTTTCTCGCAAATTTGCATGTTTTAATACCTTTTGGTGATGAGTGTTCCAGCAGATAGCTACGCAAATCACACAAGATTTCTGTGGATAACAAATCTTCGTGCTGATAGACACTCTTGCACTGTGGTAGAAGGCTGTCAGCGTTGATGGCAAATTATGAAACTTGGTGCCATTTTACATTTAAATGGAAGCTTGGATCATTTCTTTGTTACTATGGTGCAGTGAGGGCTTTAAGTGGGAAAACAACTGGGGGTGCACTAAAAGGGGCGGGGCAAACCTGTTAAAGTGGTGTGGTCTATCCAAGTAGAGGCGTGGTCTACATGAAGATAACTAGCATTGTGTGCTTAAGAAAATCCCCCCGAATTATCCTACGTTTGGCAAACACGATCTTTAAAGGATTGCCTTCCTCCTACAACATGGCTCACGTAGCATGATGTGTCCACTTCTCAGTAGTGAGCAAAATGAGCATGCGCACATCGATGTGCATGCTCTGACTGCAGTGCAATAAAAAAAAAAGAAAACTTGACTACCTTTGCGAGGGCCGAAAATAGAGCCCGATAGAGACCCGTTTCGAGTTTTTCTGAAAATAACTGCCGGTGCTTAGAGCTGGCCCACTTAAAGCCCTGCATCCATCCATCCTAAGCACTGCGCCATCCAACCATCTTTCAATTCATTCAGACATTCCTACCTACATACACACATACATCTGTCCCTGCAGTTATTCTAAGTATCTATCAGCCCACTCGCCTATGGTAAGCACTGTGCCATCCATCCAGTTATACGCCCATATATTCATACATACATCTGTCCCAGAACCAATCCTACGCGTCTATCAGCCCACCTGTGTATCCTAAGTACTGGTCCATGCATCCATTTATCCTTCCATTCATCCATATATCCATCCATCAATCCATCTAGCTATCCATTCATCCATCTGGCCATCCATACAGTCGCCCTTTATTCAACTATCCGTCCTTATTTTCGTGCACTCTCCGCCGCCGATCCTAAATACTGCGTATTATGCTCATCCACCCAGCCTCTTAAGGGGCCAAAAAGGCTGGCGATAATCATTGAGAGGCAGATGAAGTTTCTGATAAAGAACAAGAAAGCTTTGAGTTGCTCTTTGTGGACCAGAGTTCACCACCCTTCTCTGGTGGTGTTTTAAACAAAGGTTGATGTAGGGAAAGAAATGTAAAGCAGCTGTTCAGTGTAAGACGTTAATTTAGAAAGATAGCAGGGCATATTATCAAGAACGGCGTTAAAGTTTGCTGCCGCTAAAGCGACGATAATTTTAACGCCCTTCTTGATAATATGCCCCTAAGTGAGCCAGGCAAAGTGTGTGTTTTTGTAGTTCTACAACAACACCCTGTGAAAGGTGAGAGCAGGGTTGTGTTGGAGTTGGCTGCATGTGGTCCTCTCCAAAGGCGCAACCAGAGCAACATTTCGGGGAAGGGTAGTTCTTTCAGCAATAGGCAGAGTGGGGATGTAGGGGCTCTAAAAAGGTGTGGAAAAAAACAGAGCATCATTTACAAGCAAATGGTCTTTTGAAGACCTGTGAAGTACTCGGGTGCGGCTCTATGTGTGCTATTGGGAAGCTGTCTCAGGGAGTTTGGGGCAATGGGCGTTGTGCGCCTGGTGGTCTCTCTGCTAATCACGCCACGATGATGTTGCTCCTGCGCTGCAAAAAGAGAAGGAAATCGTGAGAAAAAATGGCTCTCTCGAAAGGATTTCTTTTCTCCTACAACGCGACTCACCTGGCATGATTTCTCCACTTTTTAGTAGTGAGAAATGTGCATGGTCTCACTGCCTCACTACAGTCCAATAAAAAAAACCAACGGACTACCTTTGCGAGGCCCGAAAATAGAGCCCCATAGAGATCCGTTTCGAGGCCCCCAAAAATAAACTGCCGGTGCTCAGACTCCCTCCCCTCCAATTAAAGGTTTAGGTGCAGTGTTTTGTTTGCGAAGTTGTAGATAAAATTGTTAGGCTAATGATGGTAATTTTTCTGTGTGCCCTTTGGGTGGTAATATCATCCTAAGTATATAGATTACAATTTTTAAAAATATTATCTATAAAGTTGTCTGCGGTGGGTTGCAGAGGGAGTGTGTGGGGTGGTGGTGGGGGGTTGGAGAGGTGAAAAGTACGAGGTAGTGCAGTTACATGTAAATTGTAAAGGTGTATGTAAATAATTAAATAAATACTTGCTGTATGTTCTATGGCACTACCCGTCATCCTAGTGCTCCCCTGCCGTGCTCCATCACATTGCAGCACTGCCTCTGGAAGCCGTCAGTAGAATTTATGTAATTGTACGTTATTATTGTAATATATTGAACTGATGTAAAAAGTAATTGAATATATTTTTTTTTTTTCAGAAAATTATTTCGTTTGCATAAAAATTTGAAAATGCCTAGAAGAACTGAGAAAAAAAGACAAGAAAAGAAGCATTTATATTTGCAGAAAAGAAAAGATTTTGAATTACCAAAAAACAAGAGCACTACACAAACAGTTTCTTCTGGTAAAAACACTAGACAATTTCTGAAACAAATATTACGAACATTTAATGAAAATAACATCACACAAAGGAAAAAGAAGAATATTTCAAGTAAGGAGAAGGAGACTTCAATTTCATATACAAGGAAAAGAAAACATGATAAAGAAGCAGTATCTGTTTACCCGGAGATAAAAATAATTTCAAGAAATTTGTCAGAGACTTTTTCAAACTAGAGTGATTCAGAATTTAATGAGAACATGCTGCAAATATAAAAAGAAAGTGCTGCAATTCAAACAGAAGCAGCGTATCAAAAGTGTAGTGGATACTGCTTTTACTTTAAAACAGAAGTTATTCATTGTGATTTTGAAGAGGATCAAAGTATTAGATAAAGTAATCAAAGTGTTGAAAGAGAAAAGTAGAAGAAAAAGACTTGTGAACAGAACCAACTTTTGCAAAATCTTTAGTGGACATTGGAAACATACTTTTAGTAGTGAGCCTTTTTTTAATGAGGAAAGTTACTTCCAGGAAAATAGTTTACCATTTGCAGTTGATACTGGAGGTCGTTGCTACGAAGTTCAGGATGGTTGTCCCCTTCCAAAAGCGGAATTGGTTGGTAAAAGTGCAGAAGAGTTAATAGTTGAAGAAGTGCAAGGGAAACGTACACAAGCTCCTGTGTATAAGTGGGGTTGTAGTAGTATTCGACAGGAATCTATTGATATAATGCGAAATTTGCTATGAGAATATCCACAGAAAAGTATTAAACAGAAGATTAAGTTGTTGCAAGGACTAGATCCATGTAATGTAAGAAAATATACTGAGAAACATGGGCAATCTCGGGCTTGTCTTTCAAGAAAAGTGTGTACAAGTGTTTTTCATCACTTGAGGATTAACCCTGGACGTAGTGGGCGTAGTGGGGCTACGTGGAGCATCGCATAGTGTACCCAAATCTACGCACACTCGCACACTCCGCGTAGCCCCACTACGCGCCGCCCGCCTCCCGCCCACCCTCATTTTAAAATAAATTAAAGTATTTGTGAAGAAGAAGTTGCCGCTGAAGGAGGAACTGGGAGCCCCGGGACGCCGCACCTTAGGTGAGATATTTTCTCACTTTTAAATACTTTAATTTATTTTATGAGGGCTGGCGGGAGGCTGGTGGCTGGCATCTCTGCTCCGCCGTGGCGTGTGCGTAGCGCTGCCTGCTACGCCTACTTCGTGCCCCACGAAGCAGGCAGCACTATACACACTCCGTGGGCGGGGCGGAGCGGAGTACTACGCCCACCCTTATTGAGGATGTTAGCAGTACACCATTCAGAAATGCGGAAGTTTGTAAGGAAAGTGTACTATGTAAAAAGTCCTGCATTATGTTTAAGTGAACTGAATACAGCTCTTTTTCATGGTTCTTTATCAGATGTTCAAAAAAAGAGTGATGATATTGAAATGCGATATTTTGGTTCAGAAGAGCAGTCAATAGAAAGTGAAAGTTTCACAATTACAGATGTTGAAGGAGATGGGAAAGTGGGAAAGTGATTAGCACTGATCAGTTTGAAGAAGAAATTGGAAGGTTTAATGTAGTGTACTCTGAAATACCAAACTATTATTTGTGTTTGTTGTCGACGTACTCATTATAAAAGTCAAACTAGGAATGTTGATTTGTATTTGAAAAGTAAAAAGGAGAACAATAGTAAGTGGGAAGAATTTGCAACTTACTTGTTGGTGGAAGGTCGATTTGAGTTAGGTAGTGATCAACGTATATATAAATATTGTTACAACAAATTAGAAGAGAACAAAATGCCTGCTAGAGCAGTACATAATAACTTAGAATTAGTAGCTATTCCGGAGGAACTGGCAGAATTGAATACATATGAGTCGGTTCTAATTCAATCTGTTCATCCTTTTCAAACTATAATTTGGATGGAGCCTAAAACAGGTAAACTGCCATCAACAGACTTGCAAAGAGGGCTGAAAGGAAGAGTGGTGTACTTACCTTTAGATTTTAAGAAAAATATTGAAACTATTGCTGGAGAGAAAGAGGAAAATGAGGCAGTAGTCATTCTAGTAAATGGTGTACCAACAAAGAGTCGGAAAATATGGCAAGAATTTGTGGATGTTAATAAAGTTGAAAAGGCTACTTTATATCTTATAGAGAACAATATTTATTACAAAACTGTAAATGTGGATGAACAGGTAAAAAGTTTAGAAGATGAATGTGAAATTTAAAGGGGTCAAATAGAGAAAGTAGACAAGTCAAGGACTGAATAGATTTATGAACATTACACAATATGTCCTTTGCATTCAAAAGAAGTAATAGGAAGCAGCATTGAGTTATTTCAAATGAAAAAAGCACAGGGAACTCCAATGAGTTTATGGGAGAAGAGCTTGGAAGCTCGTTGTTTTCCACAGCTGTTTCCTACTGGAGAAGGTGGACGATATGATGATCGACCTGTACGTATTCCAGTTTCAGAATATCGGTCAACAAGATTATATTCTGAAGATCCTAGATTTTGACAGTGCTTTCCATACATATTTCACCTTTTGTTTGAAAGTGATTTATCTTCTCTGTCATATGCAGTGAACCACATACTTAAAACTGAAGTTCATCAATCACTTCTTTCCGCGAAAGAATTTGTGGAGAAAATTGAAAAAACAGATGAAAATTTAGAAGCACAGTTAATCAATTTGATGGCATGTCAACGTGGAACAAATGAGTATTGGTATCGTCGTCATTGAGAACTCAAGTGTATGTTACGGAACTTAGGTACACCAACATGGTTTGTCACAATTGGCTGTGTCAGAGTATGCATGGGAAGATTTACTTGAGTTTCTAAGAGAAGTGAATTCCAATTTTTAAAATGTTGAAATAAAGACTCCTTGTGAACTGTGTTCATTGGATCCTGTAAAAGTGTGCAGATATTTTAATCATAGGTTTCAAGCTATGATGTCTTTTATTTGCAATAAAAAGAATCCACCTCTTGGAGAAGTTACCGATTTCTTTTGGAGAAAGGAGTACCAAGCAAGAGGTGCACCTCATATACATATGCTACTATGGGTCAAGGATGCACCTAAATTTGTGACTGATTCTGATGAAACAGTATTGTCTTTCATCGAACTGTATGTGACATGTGAGATTCCGAGAGAAGAAGGAGATAGAAGCTTGAGACAGCAAGTTTTATGTTTCCAAAGTCACAGTTGTGGAAAGTACTGCAGAAGGAAAATTTTACACCAAATGTCGGTTTGGTTCTCCACGTCCAGTCATTTGTAAAGGAAGAGTAATTTCTTTTTTTTCTTCTGTAAGGCACACAATAACTCAGAAATCTCAAAAGAATACCTACAACTTAAAAAGAACATAAGTGTCAAAGTATATCAATGACTACAATCCAGTCATTTTAAAAATGTGGAATGCTAACATGGACATCCAGTATGTTGCAGATAACTCAATTGCTGTTGCCCGTTATGTTACATCGTACATAACAAAATCAGAAAAAAACAGAGATGATACAAATGTGGGAAGAGAAAAGCGTCAGCAAAAAATTGTACAGCTTTACTTTGAAAATGCTTTCCCACCGAGAAATTGGATCCTATGAATGTTCATATCGCATGTGCTCTTCAAGTTTATATTCAACGTCTCGAGGAATCATTTGGGTACGTTTAGGTCATTCCTCTTCACAGAATAGAGTGTTGAAATCATTAGAAGAAATTGAATACTTAGCAGCAAATGAACCAGACAGTACAGACATTCTTAAAACTAATATGTTGGACACATACTATCTGAAAAGGAGTCGACATCTGGAGTAGCTATGTCTGTATGAAGTACTTCAAAATTACAGCTTCAAAATGAAATGTTAAACAGAATGTAAAAGAAGTAAAATATGCAGTAGTTGGATGTCATGGTTGTTTAGTAAAACATGCAATGGGTAACCTTATAAACCACAAGAAACTCAGTTGTGAAACTCCAGATAAGCGAGAATTTTACTATTTAGCACTTCTCCAACTCTTAAAACCATGGCATAGAGAAAGTGAATTACTGGGAGTTTTTGACTGCTACAAAGATTCTTTTAATACATGTAAAGATAGTATTGCATGTACAATTTTCCCCACATATTTAAAAATGTTGAATGATGAAGTTGAACAGGAAAAGACTATTACAGCTGAAATAGCTAATGAAAGTTCTCAAGATAGTCAAAGTAGTGGTCAATGTAGTCAAGATCCTCTTGGACAACCAATACTGGAAAATGAAGCAGCGATTGTTATGCATGAAGTCGAAATTGCAATGCAACAAGCACACGAGGAGAATATTACACTGGAAAAGTTAGAAGAACAACTAAATATTGAACAGAAAGAAATATATGTACAAGTGAGAGAACAGATAGAACATGGTTTGTTGCATGAAAAAAAAGAATGTGTGTGTTCATCTTTTAAACCTCTCCTGATGTACATCAGTGGTCAAGCTGGGACAGGTAAATGTTTTTTAATTAAGGTTTTGCCCAGTTATCTTAAAAAAAACTACTGGTTCACATTTATGTTCTGTGGTAACAGCTCCAACTGGATCAGCTGCACACAATGTTAAAGGAGTTACTTTGCATAGATTATTGATGTTACCAGTTGAGCATGATAGTAAATTACAATATCAGAAGTTGTCTGGAGAAGCTTCTCATGAAGTGTCAAGAGTGCTGAAGAAAATGAAACTATTAATTATTGATGAGGTGAGCATGGTCTTAAACTTAATGCTTGCTTTTGTACACTTAAGTTTGCAGCAGGTATTAAAAACAGATTATGACGTTCTCTTTGGAGGAAAACATTTAATTGTATTTGGAGATCTGCTACAACTAACACCTGTAAAAGGAGAACCAGTGTTTAAAACTCTTCTATATGAAGACACAAAGAAATCGCTGGGAGGTATTGGAAATGTGAATCTGTGGTTACATTTTGAATATAAAGAACTCACTCAGAATATGCGACAAGCAAGAGATAAAGATTATGGAAATATTCTAAAAGATGTAAGAATTGGTGTTCTAAGCAAACATGGTAAAGAAGCTTTTCAAAGTTGTCTACTAAAGAACTTGTTTACAAATGAAAACACACCAGCAGAAGTAATGTACAAGAAAATGAAACAAAAAAAATCATCTATAGTTTGCTTAATGCCTACAGTGGAAGAGTGTTATACATTTAATAGAGAGTTTATGAAATTGGAAAATGAAGAAATAGTTCACATTGAAGTTATTGATAAAATCGAGCATTAAGGAATAACAATTCTTCTTTCAGAAAAACTACAGACTAAATTGGATTCTTTGGAAAAGTCTATATCAAAAACGGCTGGCTTAGAAAAAAATGTAGATGTATGTTTATACTGTCGGGTAATTTTGAGGCGTAATCTGAATGTAGAAGAAGGTTTAGTGAATGGAGCTATGGGGAAAGTTGTTGATTTTGTGAAATATTAAAATAGAAATGGAATTGAATTCTTGAAAGTTAAATTTGATCAGATTATAGAGGTACGACAGATTGCGCGTTGTGCTGTACATTTTTTGCTTGTAATAGACTTGTATGTTCGCAGAAAACAGTTTCCCTTTTGTTTAGCATATGCAATAACTATTCATAAATCTCAAAGTTTCAGTGTAGATAATGCTTTGATAAATGTAGGAAGAACTGTGTTTAAAGAGGGAATGGTGTATGTTGCATTATCTCGAGTTAGAACGTTGTCTGGTTTGTATTTAATTGATTTTGATGAGAACAAGGTTAGTGCTGATGTTAATTATGTAAGAGAATATAATCGTTTGAGAAGGCTTTATGCTCCAAGTTTAGGTGAATATCCTATTTATGAGAAACGTGCTGTGTGCTCAAAACGCAAACATGGTGAAGAATCAACTATGGTTGGAAAGCAGAAGCAAAGTCAAGAGAAAAGAAAAGATGTAAAGAAGCAGAAAATACAAACAAGTGATGATGTTGTCGGATTCCAATTAGAAAATGCTTCTGGTGTCAACTGCTATGGTAATGTTATTCTAAACGTTATATTATATCTTGAAGATGTTTATGGTGAAATTATGGAAAGTCAGGAAGAAAGAATATGTTCGGCACTTTATACTTTATTACAAGCATTGATAACTGATAGAAGTAAGATCCATTCTGCTTCTGGTATTCGCCAACTGTTGGATACATGTACTGGATCTTTAACGTTCAGTGCTAATATACAACAAGATGCACAAGAATTTCTGATGGTTATGCTTGAAGTACTAGAAGATGAAGGAATTCAAATTGAGAGTTTATTTGGACTCAGTTACAAATGGGAACATAAATGTGAACAGTGTTCATTAACATCAAGCACTATAGTTGACAGAGAATGATTTTTATATTTGACAATACCTGGCTGCAAATCTGTACCATTTTCCAAATTACTAAAAGAAGCAGATCACGAGATGTTCTGTTCTCATTGTAAATCAACAATGCTATCTACATTATGCCTACAAAGATAAGGAAAATATTTGATTATAATGCTACAACGCTGTAGACTAAATGGAAGAGAAGTGGAAACCAAAATTATAAATTTTGTTGCTAGTCAAGTATTTCTGGAAGAACTTTTGTAACAGTTGCTATTGTTTTCCATGCTGGAAGTACTACCACAAGTGGACATTTTACCGTTTAATTAAAGTGTAATAATGGTTGGAGTCAATGCAACTATACACACTTGGAAGTCAAACTGAGATTGCCTTATGAATTACCCGACTCATACTTGATATTTCTGAAACAAATATTTTAGATACACTATTCAGCTTTGTGGGAAGGTGTAAAGATACTTTAAGGAATTCATACTGGATGCTTTCAAAGCAAAATTTGTGATAGATTATTTGGTGTATTGGGAAAGTTTTCACAGAAACTATGAAGTAAAGGTAAGATGTGAAGATTGGAAATAGTATTGGATGTGTTATTTGTGTTGATTTTTTATTATATTTGTGAGAATTAGGGATTTGTTTTTTTTTAACAATCTAGTTGATTGGTTTTTTTCCCTGCTGTTTATGATGAAACTACTCTGACATCAGTGTGACTAGTGAAGTTAAGTAGTAGCTGATGACAGCAAAAAAAAGGGAGAAAAATTGTTTTCTGAATGTTAAATTATTTTGTATTATTTAAAAACTCACTGTAATTTGTGAAATATATTACATTATATAGTAGTTTTGCAGTTTATTTTATGTACTTGAAAAGTTAGAAAAACAGTACTAATGACAAATAGCACAATAGTAGTTCGATATTTAAAAAACCTTTGAAATTCACTGAAAAAACCATAGGTTTTACAGACGTTATAGTTAGAAATTTGCATTTAAAAAAACTTAGAAATTTACTGAAAAAGCCATAGGTTTCAGGGACATTATAGTTAGACATTAGGATTTAAAAAACCTTAGAAATTCACTGAAAAAACCATAGGTTTCAGAGACGTTATATTTAGTTGGCAGCGAAGTGACAAGCACCACAACCCACAAAAAAGGTAACAAGGGCACTGAATGACATAGGATCTTCTCTTGGTATCTGGCAGGAACAACAAAGTTAAAATGCCCTAGTACCAAAATGTAGAATTAGTGCTACAACGGTCTTCAAGAGGACCTGCGATGCCGCTTCTGCCTCCCGCACCCTGGAGGCGGCACATGGGTGACACGGTAGGGTCATAGTGCGGTGGGACGCACACTCGTTGACCTTTCCTGGCACTGCTCCACACTTCAGGGAGGACGCTTTCCATTAGCTATGTTTTCTGATGATGTGTCGAGCCGGCCCCGTCCAACAACAGAACTCCTTTAGATCCAAACAGACTCTTCCACTTTCTCACTGGAAGTGAAACCAGGCAACGCGGACACTTTCACAATACAACAGCTGTGAATGCACCTTTCGGTAAAAAAAAAACATTCCTTCCTTCTTATTAATCAAATAAACGTCTCACTGAAGAACAGGGGCCAGCTTCGATTGGTAAACAGCCGTTACAATTACTTTTTAACTTCGCGATACCATTACAATGCATGCATTACCACACATGCGTTGTACACCGCGAAGTCATTACTACACATTTTTTTAGAATGCATGGTCATTTACCACGCATGCCTTTACAACAAATTTTGTTGTAAAGGTATGTATGGTAAATGACAATGCGTTCTAAAAAAACATGTAGACGATCCACATTTTTGTAAGGAAACAGAGGCTGTTCCGCCCCTCAGAGACGACGTGAAGCAGGAACCACGAGGAGAAAGGAACCACGAGGAGTGAGAGGTAAGGGAGATTGGGCATGGGGTGTTTTTTTTCCCTAGGGCTTACAGTAGTGAAGTGGTGTTTGGGTAGTGTAGGGGGTCGTGCTTGGTTAGCCTTTTAGGGTTTAGGGTAGTGCAGTAGTGTAGGGGGTCATGCTGGGGGTAGTGTTTTAGGGTTTAGGGTATTACAGCGGTGTATGGGTAGTGTAGGGGGTCGTGCTGGGGTAGTGTTTTAGGGTTTAAGGCAGTGCAGTGGTGTTTGAGTAGTGTAGGGGTCATGCTGGTGGTAGTGTTTTAGGGTTTAGGGTAGTGCAGTGGTGTTTGTGTAGTGTAGGGGGTCATGCTGGCGGTAGTGTTCAGAAAAACTACAGACTAAATTGGATTCTTTGGAAAAGTCTATATCAAAAACGGCTGGCTTAGAAAAAATGTAGATGTATGTTTATACTGTCGGGTAATTTTGAGGCGTAATCTGAATGTAGAAGAAGGTTTAGTGAATGGAGCAATGGGGAAAGTTGTTGATTTTGTGAAATATTAAAATAGAAATGGAATTGAATTCTTGAAAGTTAAATTTGATCAGATTATAGAGGTACGACAGATTGCGCGTTGTGCTGTACATTTTTTGCTTGTAATAGACTTGTATGTTCGCAGAAAACAGTTTCCCTTTTGTTTAGCATATGCAATAACTATTCATAAATCTCAAAGTTTCAGTGTAGATAATGCTTTGATAAATGTAGGAAGAACTGTGTTTAAAGAGGGAATGGTGTATGTTGCATTATCTCGAGTTAGAACGTTGTCTGGTTTGTATTTAATTGATTTTGATGAGAACAAGGTTAGTGCTGATGTTAATTATGTAAGAGAATATAATCGTTTGAGAAGGCTTTATGCTCCAAGTTTAGGTGAATATCCTATTTATGTGAAACGTGCTGTGTGCTCAAAACGCAAACATGGTGAAGAATCAACTATGGTTGGAAAGCAGAAGCAAAGTCAAGAGAAAAGAAAAGATGTAAAGAAGCAGAAAATACAAACAAGTGATGATGTTGTCGGATTCCAATTAGAAAATGCTTCTGGTGTCAACTGCTATGGTAATGTTATTCTAAACGTTATATTATATCTTGAAGATGTTTATGGTGAAATTATGGAAAGTCAGGAAGAAAGAATATGTTCGGCACTTTATACTTTATTACAAGCATTGATAACTGATAGAAGTAAGATCCATTCTGCTTCTGGTATTCGCCAACTGTTGGATACATGTACTGGATCTTTAACGTTCAGTGCTAATATACAACAAGATGCACAAGAATTTCTGATGGTTATGCTTGAAGTACTAGAAGATGAAGGAATTCAAATTGAGAGTTTATTTGGACTCAGTTACAAATGGGAACATAAATGTGAACAGTGTTCATTAACATCAAGCGCTATAGTTGACAGAGAATGATTTTTATATTTGACAATACCTGGCTGCAAATCTGTACCATTTTCCAAATTACTAAAAGAAGCAGATCACGAGATGTTCTGTTCTCATTGTAAATCAACAATGCTATCTACATTATGCCTACAAAGATAAGGAAAATATTTGATTATAATGCTACAACGCTGTAGACTAAATGGAAGAGAAGTGGAAACCAAAATTATAAATTTTGTTGCTAGTCAAGTATTTCTGGAAGAACTTTTGTAACAGTTGCTATTGTTTTCCATGCTGGAAGTACTACCACAAGTGGACATTTTACCGTTTATTTAAAGTGTAATAATGGTTGGAGTCAATGCAACTATACACACTTGGAAGTCAAACTGAGATTGCCTTATGAATTACCCGACTCATACTTGATATTTCTGAAACAAATATTTTAGATACACTATTCAGCTTTGTGGGAAGGTGTAAAGATACTTTAAGGAATTCATACTGGATGCTTTCAAAGCAAAATTTTTGATAGATTATTTGGTGTATTGGGAAAGTTTTCACAGAAACTATGAAGTAAAGGTAAGATGTGAAGATTGGAAATAGTATTGGATGTGTTATTTGTGTTGATTTTTTATTATATTTGTGAGAATTAGGGATTTGTTTTTTTTTAACAATCTAGTTGATTGGTTTTTTTCCCTGCTGTTTATGATGAAACTACTCTGACATCAGTGTGACTAGTGAAGTTAAGTAGTAGCTGATGACAGCAAAAAAAAGGGAGAAAAATTGTTTTCTGAATGTTAAATTATTTTGTATTATTTAAAAACTCACTGTAATTTGTGAAATATATTACATTATATAGTAGTTTTGCAGTTTATTTTATGTAGTTGAAAAGTTAGAAAAACAGTACTAATGACAAATAGCACAATAGTAGTTCGATATTTAAAAAACCTTTGAAATTCACTGAAAAAACCATAGGTTTTACAGACGTTATAGTTAGAAATTTGCATTTAAAAAAACTTAGAAATTTACTGAAAAAGCCATAGGTTTCAGGGACATTATAGTTAGACATTAGGATTTAAAAAACCTTAGAAATTCACTGAAAAAACCATAGGTTTCAGAGACGTTATATTTAGTTGGCAGCGAAGTGACAAGCACCACAACCCACAAAAAAGGTAACAAGGGCACTGAATAACATAGGATCTTCTCTTTGTATCTGGCAGGAACAACAAAGTTAAAATGCCCTAGTACTAAAATGTAGAATTAGTGCTACAACGGTCTTCAAGAGGACCTGCGATGCCGCTTCTGCCTCCCGCACCCTGGAGGCGGCACATGGGTGACACGGTAGGGTCATAGTGCGGTGGGACGCACACTCGTTGACCTTTCCTGGCACTGCTCCACACTTCAGGGAGGACGCTTTCCATTAGCTATGTTTTCTGATGATGTGTCGAGCCGGCCCCGTCCAACAACAGAACTCCTTTAGATCCAAACAGACTCTTCCACTTTCTCACTGGAAGTGAAACCAGGCAACGCGGACACTTTCACAATACAACAGCTGTGAATGCACCTTTCGGTAAAAAAAAAACATTCCTTCCTTCTTATTAATCAAATAAACGTCTCACTGAAGAACAGGGGCCAGCTTCGATTGGTAAACAGCCGTTACAATTACTTTTTAACTTCGCGATACCATTACAATGCATGCATTACCACACATGCGTTGTACACCGCGAAGTCATTACTACACATTTTTTTAGAATGCATGGTCATTTACCACGCATGCCTTTACAACAAATTTTGTTGTAAAGGTATGTATGGTAAATGACAATGCGTTCTAAAAAAACATGTAGACGATCCACATTTTTGTAAGGAAACAGAGGCTGTTCCGCCCCTCAGAGACGACGTGAAGCAGGAACCACGAGGAGAAAGGAACCACGAGGAGTGAGAGGTAAGGGAGATTGGGCATGGGGTGTTTTTTTTCCCTAGGGCTTACAGTAGTGAAGTGGTGTTTGGGTAGTGTAGGGGGTCGTGCTTGGTTAGCCTTTTAGGGTTTAGGGTAGTGCAGTAGTGTAGGGGGTCATGCTGGGGGTAGTGTTTTAGGGTTTAGGGTATTACAGCGGTGTATGGGTAGTGTAGGGGGTCGTGCTGGGGTAGTGTTTTAGGGTTTAAGGCAGTGCAGTGGTGTTTGAGTAGTGTAGGGGTCATGCTGGTGGTAGTGTTTTAGGGTTTAGGGTAGTGCAGTGGTGTTTGTGTAGTGTAGGGGGTCATGCTGGTGGTAGTGTTCAGAAAAACTACAGACTAAATTGGATTCTTTGGAAAAGTCTATATCAAAAACGGCTGGCTTAGAAAAAATGTAGATGTATGTTTATACTGTCGGGTAATTTTGAGGCGTAATCTGAATGTAGAAGAAGGTTTAGTGAATGGAGCAATGGGGAAAGTTGTTGATTTTGTGAAATATTAAAATAGAAATGGAATTGAATTCTTGAAAGTTAAATTTGATCAGATTATAGAGGTACGACAGATTGCGCGTTGTGCTGTACATTTTTTGCTTGTAATAGACTTGTATGTTCGCAGAAAACAGTTTCCCTTTTGTTTAGCATATGCAATAACTATTCATAAATCTCAAAGTTTCAGTGTAGATAATGCTTTGATAAATGTAGGAAGAACTGTGTTTAAAGAGGGAATGGTGTATGTTGCATTATCTCGAGTTAGAACGTTGTCTGGTTTGTATTTAATTGATTTTGATGAGAACAAGGTTAGTGCTGATGTTAATTATGTAAGAGAATATAATCGTTTGAGAAGGCTTTATGCTCCAAGTTTAGGTGAATATCCTATTTATGTGAAACGTGCTGTGTGCTCAAAACGCAAACATGGTGAAGAATCAACTATGGTTGGAAAGCAGAAGCAAAGTCAAGAGAAAAGAAAAGATGTAAAGAAGCAGAAAATACAAACAAGTGATGATGTTGTCGGATTCCAATTAGAAAATGCTTCTGGTGTCAACTGCTATGGTAATGTTATTCTAAACGTTATATTATATCTTGAAGATGTTTATGGTGAAATTATGGAAAGTCAGGAAGAAAGAATATGTTCGGCACTTTATACTTTATTACAAGCATTGATAACTGATAGAAGTAAGATCCATTCTGCTTCTGGTATTCGCCAACTGTTGGATACATGTACTGGATCTTTAACGTTCAGTGCTAATATACAACAAGATGCACAAGAATTTCTGATGGTTATGCTTGAAGTACTAGAAGATGAAGGAATTCAAATTGAGAGTTTATTTGGACTCAGTTACAAATGGGAACATAAATGTGAACAGTGTTCATTAACATCAAGCACTATAGTTGACAGAGAATGATTTTTATATTTGACAATACCTGGCTGCAAATCTGTACCATTTTCCAAATTACTAAAAGAAGCAGATCACGAGATGTTCTGTTCTCATTGTAAATCAACAATGCTATCTACATTATGCCTACAAAGATAAGGAAAATATTTGATTATAATGCTACAACGCTGTAGACTAAATGGAAGAGAAGTGGAAACCAAAATTATAAATTTTGTTGCTAGTCAAGTATTTCTGGAAGAACTTTTGTAACAGTTGCTATTGTTTTCCATGCTGGAAGTACTACCACAAGTGGACATTTTACCGTTTATTTAAAGTGTAATAATGGTTGGAGTCAATGCAACTATACACACTTGGAAGTCAAACTGAGATTGCCTTATGAATTACCCGACTCATACTTGATATTTCTGAAACAAATATTTTAGATACACTATTCAGCTTTGTGGGAAGGTGTAAAGATACTTTAAGGAATTCATACTGGATGCTTTCAAAGCAAAATTTTTGATAGATTATTTGGTGTATTGGGAAAGTTTTCACAGAAACTATGAAGTAAAGGTAAGATGTGAAGATTGGAAATAGTATTGGATGTGTTATTTGTGTTGATTTTTTATTATATTTGTGAGAATTAGGGATTTGTTTTTTTTTAACAATCTAGTTGATTGGTTTTTTTCCCTGCTGTTTATGATGAAACTACTCTGACATCAGTGTGACTAGTGAAGTTAAGTAGTAGCTGATGACAGCAAAAAAAAGGGAGAAAAATTGTTTTCTGAATGTTAAATTATTTTGTATTATTTAAAAACTCACTGTAATTTGTGAAATATATTACATTATATAGTAGTTTTGCAGTTTATTTTATGTAGTTGAAAAGTTAGAAAAACAGTACTAATGACAAATAGCACAATAGTAGTTCGATATTTAAAAAACCTTTGAAATTCACTGAAAAAACCATAGGTTTTACAGACGTTATAGTTAGAAATTTGCATTTAAAAAAACTTAGAAATTTACTGAAAAAGCCATAGGTTTCAGGGACATTATAGTTAGACATTAGGATTTAAAAAACCTTAGAAATTCACTGAAAAAACCATAGGTTTCAGAGACGTTATATTTAGTTGGCAGCGAAGTGACAAGCACCACAACCCACAAAAAAGGTAACAAGGGCACTGAATAACATAGGATCTTCTCTTTGTATCTGGCAGGAACAACAAAGTTAAAATGCCCTAGTACTAAAATGTAGAATTAGTGCTACAACGGTCTTCAAGAGGACCTGCGATGCCGCTTCTGCCTCCCGCACCCTGGAGGCGGCACATGGGTGACACGGTAGGGTCATAGTGCGGTGGGACGCACACTCGTTGACCTTTCCTGGCACTGCTCCACACTTCAGGGAGGACGCTTTCCATTAGCTATGTTTTCTGATGATGTGTCGAGCCGGCCCCGTCCAACAACAGAACTCCTTTAGATCCAAACAGACTCTTCCACTTTCTCACTGGAAGTGAAACCAGGCAACGCGGACACTTTCACAATACAACAGCTGTGAATGCACCTTTCGGTAAAAAAAACACATTCCTTCCTTCTTATTAATCAAATAAACGTCTCACTGAAGAACAGGGGCCAGCTTCGATTGGTAAACAGCCGTTACAATTACTTTTTAACTTCGCGATACCATTACAATGCATGCATTACCACACATGCGTTGTACACCGCGAAGTCATTACTACACATTTTTTTAGAATGCATGGTCATTTACCACGCATGCCTTTACAACAAATTTTGTTGTAAAGGTATGTATGGTAAATGACAATGCGTTCTAAAAAAACATGTAGACGATCCACATTTTTGTAAGGAAACAGAGGCTGTTCCGCCCCTCAGAGACGACGTGAAGCAGGAACCACGAGGAGAAAGGAACCACGAGGAGTGAGAGGTAAGGGAGATTGGGCATGGGGTGTTTTTTTTCCCTAGGGCTTACAGTAGTGAAGTGGTGTTTGGGTAGTGTAGGGGGTCGTGCTTGGTTAGCCTTTTAGGGTTTAGGGTAGTGCAGTAGTGTAGGGGGTCATGCTGGGGGTAGTGTTTTAGGGTTTAGGGTATTACAGCGGTGTATGGGTAGTGTAGGGGGTCGTGCTGGGGTAGTGTTTTAGGGTTTAGGGCAGTGCAGTGGTGTTTGAGTAGTGTAGGGGTCATGCTGGTGGTAGTGTTTTAGGGTTTAGGGTAGTGCAGTGGTGTTTGTGTAGTGTAGGGGGTCATGCTGGTGGTAGTGTTTTATGGTTTAAGGTAGTGCAGTGGTGTTTGGGTAGTGTAGGGGGTCGGGCTGGGGGTAGATTTAGGGTTTAGGGTAGTGCAGTGGTGTTAGGGTAGTGTAGGGAATTGTGCTGGGGGTAGTGTTTTAGGGTTTAGGGTAGTGCAGTGGTGTTTGTGTAGTGTAGGGGTGATGGTGTGGGTAGTGTTTTAGGGTTTAGGGTAGTGCAGTGATGTTTGGGTAGTGTAGGGGGTAGTGCTGGGGTAGTGTTTTAGGGTTTAGGGTAGTGCAGTGGTGTTTGTGTACTGTAGGGGGTCGTGCTGGGTTCTAGTGTTTTAGGGTTTAGGGTTGTGCAGTGGTGTTTGTGTAGTGTAGGGGGTCGTGTTTTAGGGTTTAGTGTCGTGCAGTGGTGTTTGGGTAGTGAAGGGGTCGTGCTGGGGGTAGTGCTTTAGAGTTTAGGGCAGTGCAGTTGTGTTTAGGTAGTAAAGGGGGTCATGCTTGGGGTAGTGTTTTAGGGTTTAGGGTATTGCTGTGGTGTTTGTGTAGTGTAGGGGGTCATGCTGGGGGTATATTTAGTGTTTAGGGTAGTGCAGTGGTGTTTGTGTAGTGTAGGGGGTCGTGCTGGGGTAGTGTTTTAGGGTATAAGGCAGTGCAGTGGTGTTTGTGTAGTGTAGGGGGTTGTGCTGGGGTAGATTTAGGGTTTAGGGTAGTGCAGTGGTGTTTGGGTAGTGTAGGGAGTTGTGCTGGTGGTAGTGTTTTAGGGTTTAGGGTGGTGCAGTTATGTTTGGGTAGTGTAGGGTGTCGTGCTGGGGGTAGTGTTTTAGGGTTTAGGGTAGTGCAGTGGTGTTTGGGTAGTGGAGGGGGTAGTGTTTTAGGGTTTAGGGTAGTGCTCCCAGCCAGCCACAATATCCGTGGACAAAGGGGATCCTGACTCTTTTGAACGCTACGCCAATTGAATAATTTGGTTCACGGGCCCTACCACATCTAAGACCTATCAATTCCTTTCTTGGGATCCCTCATATACTTGGAGAAAAAGGTACATAGTTTCTCATCAATTTCAGGCGTGTGTGCCACCTTCCCCTTCAGTGAGTGCCTGGGGCATTCTCCCCTCATCCTATTCCTGACCTCCCTTTTAAGGGGTTGATGGATTTTCCCCACCACATACTCTGCCACTTTGGTGTCAGGGGTCCACTCCGCCGACCTAGGATGGTAAATTTGTGTAGGCTCGAACATGTCCGAGTGGACCCCATCCCCTTCCCGGGACTGAGAGGAGTGGGACTCTGGATGCCAGGGACACCCCGAGTCCTTATCCTCATCGGAGGAGAAATTGTCCTCCGATATACCCTCTCCCTCTAAGGGAAACCCACCGTCAGGGTCTACAATAGTGGTGACAGCATCGCAATTTTCTCCGGACTTCTCCTACTCCCAGCAGGGTGCATGTTTTAGCGTTCGCGCATTCTTGAGGAAGGTCTCCGTAAGTTTATCAAATCCTTCCAAGTGCCCCATGTTATGCTTAACGGCCCTTTTATTCCCCATCTGGGAGCTACTGGGACCCGCCACCACCAGATCTGGGTCACTGAACACCCCAGGGATGCTTTTCGCCAGCTTATCAACTTGATCCCTAAAGGGGCCAGCGCCCTAGAAATAGCCAGAGAGAGGGCTTGGTCCACTGCTGGAGGGAGAAGTTGGGGGGCCATTCCTCCTCGACTTCCTGGTAGGAGTAAACATGGTCTTCTGGAGAAGACATGATAGCAGAGGGTGTGAGCACAGAACAAATGCCCTTAAAATCCTTAAGGCAGCCCCCTCGCTGGTGCTCCAACAGCTGGGCTTTCCCCGAAGCTGTTATAAGAATAGACTGAGGCGCAATACCAGTTATCACCACCAGGTGGTGCTGGTCACTAACGTGGCCATGTGGGGAAATCACCGTGTAGCGGTGTCAAAATTAGGCGAGGGTTGGTCGGGAATCAAACAGACACTAAAGGAGTGACCGGATTCCCAAACGCGTGTAAAGACCAGCGGGAGCGCTCGATGGAGCTGCCTCGCTCAGACCAGACGCGCCTGACAGGATCTCACCGCGTGCAGAGCACACAGCGGGAGAAACTGCGAGGGGGAGAATGCTCTCGGGCAAGAGCCTGCTGCGCAGGGAATATGAAACAATACCAAGGCAATAATGCTAATAACGTGCACAAGAAACCGCTATACAAACAGCAACAACATCAGATTAAGCCAAGAATGTAAGGAATGCACTTAACTGACGAGCAGTGAAGAAAGAGAAAGCGGTAGGGACGTCACGATATTATATATGATGGACTGTGATATGATTGGACTACAGTTGCCTTGGAGACTACCCCCCTAATGGTTCATGGGTTGTGTAGTCTTTTGTTTAATGATTGTTGTGTTACGTTTTCTTTGAACTGCTATGCAAATAAAGTGAGGAAAGATATGCATAATCTTCGCCTCCATCCTGCCATAGAATTAATTAAACTTTATTCGATCTGATTTAGAAACATAGATCATAAAAGTGTACATAAAAACAGTAAATCCTCTTTCCGAATACAATACAGTGAGAATTAATTAAAACCAGTAGGTAAAAACGGGTGTTACAAAGCCCGGTTCAGAGCAACTTCAGGTTAACAGAATCGTAAAGTTCAATGTTTCGCAAGATCAATCTCATGTACTTCGTGCAAAATACGCAATAAGGGGTAAGATGTAACGCTCAAATACCTGACCAGTCTGTACTATAAAAAACTGCAGAAAAACTAAAAATAAAAAGTGTTTTGCACACTTCTGTCATTGGGCTATATGTGGGCTACATCTGGGTGATATTTGTGATACATTTCGGCTCTTTTTTCTCTGGTGGCCATCTTGGGAGACTTATTTGTTATGAATTTTCCTAATTTCCTCATTTACTGCAGTCTCCTCATTAGGAAATTCTTTCAGTTTTTTACTTTGATTCCATCAAGAAGGCATTCAGATGTGTCACACATTTGCCATAAATTCAGAATTCTAGCACTCTAGTTGTTCATTAGATCACTGTAGTAAAGCTACTGCTCACCAGGGAGTTAACTGGAAGTCTACTGCTGGTATTGAAAGTGATTGTTTCAGTCTGCATGTCAGAATTTTCTAATGAAATAGAAGAGGATTTGAGATCTCATTTAAAACATGCCCTAAATTTTCATTCTGCAGCACTAACCATAATTTCTATAGCAAAATGAACCTCCTCATTTTGTTCCTTTTTAAATGTTTTAAGTGTTACCAGTCTATTGCAATCAAGATGGCTTCAGGTGTGCCATACTTTTGTCATAAGTAAGACTGTTAGCTCTCTAGTTGTTCTTTAGAACACTCTGGGAAGCTGCAGTAGAACACAAAGGCATCAACTGACAGGCTGCTCCTGTTGAAATATGACAGGAAGATATTTGAGATCTCACTTAAAACATGTCCTATTTTTTCTTTTTACAGCACTAACCATAATTTCTATGACAAAATGAACCCCCTCATTTTGTTCCTTTTTAAATTAAATGTTTTAAGAGTTACCAGTTTATTCCATTCAAGATGGCTTCCGGTGTGCCATAATTTTGTCATAAGTAAGACTGTTAGCGCTCTAGTTGTTCTTTAGAACACTCTGGGAAGCTGCAGTAGAACACAAAGGCATCAACTGACACGCTGCTCCTGTTGAAATATAACAGGAAGACATTTGAGATCACACTTGATACATTTGCTAATTTTTCTTTCTACAGCACTAACCATAACTTCTATGACAAAATGAACCCCAGCATTTTGTTCCTTTTTGAATTAAATGTTATCAGTGTTACCAGTTTATTCCAATCAAGATGGCTTCAGGTGTGCCATACATTTGTCATAAGTAAAGCTGTTAGCGCTCTGGTTGTTCTTTAGAACACTCTGGGAAGCTGCCGTAGAACACAAAGGCATCGACTGACAGGCTGCTCCTGTTGAAATATAACAGGAAGATATTTGAGATCTCACTTAAAACATGTCCTAATTTTTCTTTCTACAGCGCTAACCATAATTTCTATGACAAAATGAACCCCCTCATTTTGTTCCTTTTTTAATTAAATGTTTTAAGAGTTACCAGTTTATTCCAATCAAGATGGCTTCAGGTGTGCCATAATCTTGTCATAAGTAAGACTGTTAGCTCTTTAGTTGTTCTTTAGAACACTCTGGGAAGCTGCAGTAGAACAAAAAGGCATCAACTGACAGGCTGCTCCTGTTGAAATATAACAGGAAGATATTTGAGATCACACTTGAAACATGTCCTAATTCTTCTTTCCACAGCACTAACCATAATTTCTATGACAAAATGAACCCCATCATTTTGTTCCTTTTTAAATTAAATGTTTTAAGTGTTACCAGTTTATTCCAATCAAGATGACTTCAGGTGTGCCATACTTTTGTCATAAGTAAGGCTATTAGCACTGTAGTCGTTCTTTAGAACACTCTGGGAAGCTGCAGTAGAACACAAAGGAATCAACTGACAGTCTCTGCCCTTGTTGGATGAACATGATTTACTGAGAATGACAGACCTCATTCTCACATGACTGAGAAAGATAATGTGAATTTACAGAAAATATGCTCTCATTTTAGCTTCAGTTTTCTCTCAAGCATGATTCATGATATCCCAGCAGAAGGTTTTTCACAGGGTAAAATCACCTTAGAACACACCACAATTCCTGAAATTAATATGGTACCATCAACAAATGAATTCTAATGTAACTAAAGTCTGTTATCACCCTTTATAGTTCTCCTTTTGGTAACCCTCAAAATCTTCGATTCACTACAATACATTTCAATGGGGTACTATCATGTATATTGGTCCCAAGATGGCTGCCAGCAATTCCAGGATGAAGTGCTGACAGCCAATCAGATCTCACGATGAGATGTGTCATTAGGCTCCTCCCAGATATTGAAACTTTTTCTTTTTCTAATTTCTCATGAACTACTGAACGGATTTACACCATTTAACAAAAAGGGATCTTTCTGAACCAAGGGTTACCTTTTCGCCAAATGTGGTGTAATTCCATTCGGCAGTTCGGGCTGTAGCCTTGTCTAAAGTTTCCTATGGGATTTAACATGCCGAATCACCCCAAAGCTGACCGGAGCTCCCCATGAGGTAATATATAGATAATGGTGGAAGCTGTCTGTTAGGGCGGTCCTTGCTCAGGGTATCGGCACCCTGCAATATGTAATACCCAATTTTTGTTATTTGAAAAAAATGCCAGGACACCTTGGAAATGCAGTGCAAATAATACTGACTGCACCAGCAATGCGTTTCAGCTTTCGCCTTGGTCACGCTGAGGGTCACGCAGTAACAGTATCTTTTTTGTTTCTTTAGTGCAATAAACATAGTGAAAGGACAAGTGTATTATACATTGAATTTCACTCCAAAAACATGTCGGCCATCTTGGTACTGTTAAGTATTCATTAGTAATGCTTATAAATACCTATACTTGTAAATACACAGCAAGGCAAAACAAAGCAAAACAAAACAAAACACCATTTAGCTCCAGTGGGCTAATATATCTTGTATATGTGTTTCTCATATATTTGTTCAACAAGCGATTCAGCCCTGCTTGACAAACAATTTTTTCATGTTTGACGATGTCATTTACCGGCAGTCACAGGGCCCAGTGATGGGAACCTGCTTCGCCCCCTGCCACGCCAATTTGGTGATGGGCTGGTGGGAGGAGCAGATAGTGTCACCAATCCCAGATTTTGATCGCTGCGCCCTGTGGCTCCAGTTCACTGACGACATTTTCATCATATGGAATGGTGATATTGAGTCAGCCAAAAGGTTTATTATTAAGCTTAATGATAATCAGCATAACATCGCTTTGACTGAACATATAAGCAAGACTGAAATTGAATTTTTGGATGTGATGGTGCAAATTGTGGATAATTCCATTCAGACACGACTGTTTCGAAAGATTACTGCAGGGAACAGTATTCTAAATGCTGCGAGTGCTCATCCTCGGAAACCTATTTATAGTATCCCCTATGGAGAACTATTACGCGCTAAACGTAATTGTAGTTCAGAAAGCTCCTATACAAAGGAGAAGGAAACTATGATCCATCATTTGAAAGAAAGAGGATACAACGATAGAACTATATCAGAGGCATGCAATAGAGTGGAATTAGTAACTCGCACAGAACTATTACATCCAAAAAATCGTCAAACTGATGCTTAAACATTGAGGTTCATCACCACTTACTCGGGGCAAGCTCAAGATATTCGCCAAATACTGAAAAAGAATTGGCATGTCTTGTTAACTGATGTCAATCTCCAGAAACATCTTAACAGCTGTCCGCAGATCACCTTTCAGAAAAGCAAATCACTTCGAGACGAAATGTGCCCTAACTATGTGACTAGTAAGGATGATAGGATTTGCACTAGCCGATCAGGCTTTCGATGTTGCAAACAATGCAAGGCTTGCAGCAATAGCATTGACTGCACTACACTTATTATAGCAAGCAGTGAGAGGGAATTTAAAATCAAAAAAGCCCTAACATGCAATACCACATATTGCATTTATGCATTGATCTGTCCTTGCAATAAGGCCTATATCGAGAGTACAATTCATTGTGCAAAGAAACGAGTATTGGAACATGTCAGAGCGATACGACATAACAACAGGCAATATCCGGTCGCTCGACATTTCTTTGAGCATCATTTTCAGAATGAAAAACTGTTGAGAATGGTGGTCATTGATGCGGTTCCAATCAAGGCAAAGGGTGGAAATAGACAATTGACATTACGCCAGTTAGAATCTAGATATATTATTGATCTGAAAACTATGACCCCTTTGGGATTAAATTCGAGTGAAGTGTTAGCGGTACATCTACGTTATTAAATCAAAATTATAATCAGCAATGTGGTTATCTTCAATTTGTAGTTAAATTTTGCTAATGAACTGTAAAGTGAAAAGTCCCTTTTTTAAAGTTATTGTAATTATTGTTTAAATTGTCTGCTTTTTAACAGTTTTTCATTATCACTAAAATTTCTTTTTGTACATTTTCAGGTGAGGTGTATTGTTCTCAAATTCAGGCCAGGTATTTGACACAGTACTGTGGAATTCAACGCCCACTGGGGCTGAATCGTTTGTTGAACAAATATATGAGAAACACATATCCAAGATATAGTAGCCCACTGGGGCTAAATGGTGTTTTGTTTTGTTTTGTTTTGCTTTGTTTTGCCTTGCTGTGTATTTACAAGTATAGGTGTTTATAAGCATTACTAATGAATACTTAACAGTACCAAGATGGCCGACATGTTTTTTGAGTGAAATTCAATGTATAATACACTTGTCCTTTCACTATGTTTATTGCACTAAAGAAATACAAAAGATACTGTTACTGCGTGACCCTCAGCGTGACCAAGGTGAAAGCTGAAATGCTGAAATGCGTTGCTGGTGCAGTCAGTATTATTTGCACTGCATTTCCAAGGTGTCCTGGCAAATAACGAAAATTGGGTATTGTATATATATATATATATATATCAACAAACAAAGTACCTAGCTTGGAGAGCCACCACCCGTCGTCACCTAGCTAGGTCCTCACGGCAATCCTGCATCGTGGTCCCCAGACGTGCAGCATTTGAAGCACCAACAAATCCCTACGCGTTTCAAGCGTCTCTGCGCCCTTGCTCACGGGTGCTGGCGAAGGTGATTAAAGCATATCATGACACCTGGCTCGCTTATTTATCCTCCCTTGTGGGCGTGTCAAAACATAATGCATGCTGGTCAGGTGAGTTTTTTGAAAGTTCTCTTTATTTCCATTGATCGCCACAATCACTTTAAAATAATTACCCCAGTGGGTTGCTGTCATGTTAGGGGTTCACTTGCTGGACTGGAATGTCCCTGAAGACGTGACAACGCTCCGATAAAGCGCCAACTGAATAGCTGCGCCCGGATCCGCTCATCCGCAGGAGGGCTCCCCGCGACCCAGGCAAGGCCGCAAAATTGTCCATCAACAAACAAAGTACCTAGCTTGGAGAGCCACCACCCGTCGTCACCTAGCTAGGTCCTCACGGCAATCCTGCATCGTGGTCCCCAGACGTGCAGCATTTGAAGCACCAACAAATCCCTACGCGTTTCAAGCGTCTCTGCGCCCTTGCTCACGGGTGCTGGCGAAGGTGATTAAAGCATATCATGACACCTGGCTCGCTTATTTATCCTCCCTTGTGGGCGTGTCAAAACATAATGCATGCTGGTCAGGTGAGTTTTTTGAAAGTTCTCTTTATTTCCATTGATCGCCACAATCACTTTAAAATAATTACCCCAGTGGGTTGCTGTCATGTTAGGGGTTCACTTGCTGGACTGGAATGTCCCTGAAGACGTGACAACGCTCCGATAAAGCGCCAACTGAATAGCTGCGCCCGGATCCGCTCATCCGCAGGAGGGCTCCCCGCGACCCAGGCAAGGCCACAAAATTGTCCATCAACAAACAAAGTACCTAGCTTGGAGAGCCACCACCCGTCGTCACCTAGCTAGGTCCTCACGGCAATCCTGCATTGTGGTCCCCAGACGTGCAGCATTTGAAGCACCAACAAATCCCTACGCGTTTCAAGCGTCTCTGCGCCCTTGCTCACGGGTGCTGGCGAAGGTGATTAAAGCTAGGTGACGACGGGTGCTGGCTCTCCAAGCTAGGTACTTTGTTTGTTGATATATATATATATATATATGTATATATTATGTTATATTATGTATATATGTATATATTCCCCTGGGTTTGTGGATTAGCAAGCGTACTGCCAAATGGCCGGTGGTGCAAGGTAGAGGCGATACCACAAACGCCTCTTAAACTTCAAAGAATACTTTTCTCCACATCTAGAGAAAACCTGCACTCAGTTTCTTTGGAAATTTCGATTTTATTAACTGGGAGCACTTGTTAACAGGAACCTGTTTCGGCTGCATTCACAGCATCTGTCAACGTTTGTTTGACAAAGGCTGAAACGCAAAACACGTTAACAAGTGCTGCTAGTTGTCTAGATGTGGAGAAAAGTATTCTTTGACGTGTGTGTGTGTGTGTGTGTGTGTGTGTATATATATATATATATATATATATATATATATATGCAAAAAAGAAGCAGAGAACTCTGGGCAGTCCTCAAGTTTAGGTGGAAATCAGCACCTGTGTAGAGCACTCTCAACACCAGCGACACTCTAGATCTGCTCACCTCAAATGCCTGCTTTTCTATCAAAGTCTTTAAGCATAGGATTAGCACAGTGCCATCCACGCCAAGATAGAAGGGGATAAAGTCTTTTGCCAATTGTACAGCAAAGTCTTTAAGCATAGGACTAGAACAGTGCTTAAAGACTTTGCTAGAAAAGTAGACATTTGCTCTATACAGGAGCTGCTTTCCACATAAACTTGAGAACTTCCCAGAGTTCTCTGCTTCTTTTTGCATAATTCCTGTGTCACTCTATTCCTGAAAGGGTATTGTATATATTACCTACTGTAGTTATAGTTAGGACGAAAGGGTATGGCATATATTACCTACTGTAGTTATAGTTAGGACCTAGTTTCCATAGGAAAAGCGTTTTTTGTTTTCCCAATAACTTTGGCGCCGTTTGACGAATTTTAGCGAAACATTCAAAACTACTGGGGCACTCCAGTCAGCTCCTGTCTTGAAAGTTTCAGGGTGATTCGTCAAGCAGGGACCGAGACAAAAGGGGGGTCCCAAAGCGTGTTTTCGCCATCTTATTTTTCATAGGAATCTTTAGAGACGACTACAGCCCGAACTGCTGAACGGAATTACACCAAATTTGGCAAAAAGGTAGCCCTTGGTTTAGAAAGAGTCCTTTTTATAAAATGGTGTAAATCCGTGCAGTAGTTCCTGAGAAATTAAAAAAATACAGGTTGGAAAATCAATTTCCCATAGGAAATTTTAGCCAAGGCTAGTGCTTGGTTCAGAAAGCATCCTGTTTTTTAAATGGTGTAAATCCGTTCAGTAGCTGTTGAGAAATTTAAAAAATAAAAGTTTCGATATCTGTGGCAGCGGTGGATTCGCAAACCCATCCGTCCACGAGCTTCACTGTGATTGGCTGCCAACGCTCAAAACCAGGAAGTGTTGGCAGCCAACAAAGTTGAAAAACAAGAAAAGGGGGCAGGGTAGAAACACCCTGCCTCCCCAGGCCTGCTCAGGGGGTCCCAGAAGGACCCCCAGGGCCAAAAGAAGCATATAATTTCGGTGTAAGTCGCGTCGGGGACAGAAATTATTTTAAAAATTGAAGCGTGGGCTTCCGCACTTAGTTTTTCTACAAGCCCCCTGGTGGGCCAGGTCCCGGGGGCATTGTTGATTCATTTCGGTGGCCTGTGGGGGCCCCCGCAGCCCCAGGGACCGCCACCTCCCTGGGGCTGTGTTTCTAATATGCGGGAAGACACGTGGCCCTCCCACAGCCCCGGGGATCGCCACTCCCAGGGCTTGTTTAATTTGTGGGGGGCCTCCAAGGCACCCCCAAGCCCTGGGCACCTCCATCCCCCGGGGCTTCTTTTCAATGTTTTTTTTTAAGTGTGTGGGGGGGCTCGAGCCCCCTATACTCCCCGGGGACCGCCACTTCCCGGGGCACTAATCATGTAAATTCAGGGGACCTTTACAGAGCCCCGGGGACCCCCACCTCCCCTCGATGGTCCTGGGGACCGCCACCCCCCAGGGCTTGCTCCTGCAGTGTCCCGGGGGTGCCCACCACCAGAACACTGCTGTTTGCAATGACAGGGCGAGAGCCATGCAGCTCCCCCCTCTCATTGCAAACTCTGGTTTGGATTTTGGAAGCGAGAGCAGATTTGCTGCTCTCGCTTCCAAAATCCAAAGCAGATTGCTTTTGCAAACGGGGAGCTGCAGCGTGAGCGAGCGAAATGCATCAATGGCGGGCACTAAGCCAGAGTATTCCTGGATGTATCTGGTTATGCTGGAATAAAGTCTGCACTGCATACCGCAATCGTGCTGTGGTCCATTTCTATCTTTGGAGGAGACTGAAAAGAGGTCAGTGCCAGAAAATTCCAGTTAGACCATGTGAGCGGGGCTGGAATTTTGTTTGTATATATATATATATATATATATATGCAAGTACCTTGCGCATTCATCCACTTCCCAGCAGGCGAGGAGGAAAGCACACGGACGCCAAACGTGCTTCACGAGGATTTTATTCAGAAGTCAGCAATGGCAAGACATGTCATTACGCGTTTCGGCCACCAGGTGGCCTTGATCACATAAGATAACAATCACGCTTGACATCCTTATATACACCGCATTTAGTGATCACGTGATTATTGGTAATGAACGACATAAAAAAGATATTTGCAGTGTTTCTGTTTGACTTGTCATTATACATTAATATAGGAGGCGTACCGATACATGAATATTAGTATTTGTAAAGTGCGGATGCTAGAAGTGCAAAGTGCGCAAATTAGAGTGCAAATTTGCAATAGTATTATTGTGCAAAATACGCAAAATGAACAACCAAGTGCTAATTACAAATATTTACATTGAAGCATATATGCATGGAATGGCTATATAATATATATATATCATACCAATCCTGATTCCAGGTATGCAAAAGCAGGCGCTGACACCGTGGGACAATTTGTCAAAGAGAAATGTTTATTCCATAGGGTCGCCCAGACGCGTTTCGACGGATGAGACCGCCTTGTTCACTACATCTGGTCTCTATTCAGTGTTGCTTTTACTTACATGTACGTGGCACAAAGTACATCGGTTGTCACAGCAACCGTTTCTCCTTAGAAAGGAAATAGAAGAAATACCATATACAACTTGTCAGTGCGTTTATGAGAAAAAAAAGCGCACCTACCAACTAAGTATAAAAAATTAATTAAACATACTAAAGATGCATACTTTAGACTGTTGTTAAATACACAACATAGATGCAAATTATATGTTGATACAAAGATAGGTGTGAGTATAATGGGGATGAATGGGGCCACACGCGAATTACAATACAAGTGTATGAATGTACAAATCAATGCAAAAGTAGCAATATAATACTACTCTAATGCTTTTTTAGAATTGCATTTTTAAATTGCGTTTTTTAAGAAAACATGGAAAGATTATTTTTACCATGGATTACACTATTGTTCAGAATGCATATAACATAAATGGTGCTTATACACAGTATTCCTAGTACAGCCCAAGTGGGCAGGTTAGATATGACATTTGTGATTCATATCGTGTGGCCTATGTTAGTTTAGTGTATACTCATGTCCATTATGATTACAAAAATTAATTTATAACCGTTGATCAATACAGATATATGTAAAAATATATGTGAAAAATGCATATTTTCTAAAGTAAAAAAATAGAATAAAATAAGATAAGATGTGTGCCAAACGAAAATGAATATATTATGTTAATGAAAAAAGAGAGAGATCCACATGCTGCGGATAGGATTAAAAAACGGGATCAGCAAAACGCATTTCAGTAATGTTAAGAGGCTTGTGTTATTTGATTTAAAGATGTACATTTAAGGCCTCATCAGCATTCATCCCATTAGGGATTTTGCAACCCAATAGTATAATATACCTGGATTCTAGTCTCCTCAGGCACAATTGTCTATTTCCTCCCCTTATATTTTTGGCAATACTGTCGATCACAAAATAGGAAAGTTCCTCTGCCTTGCCCCCATGGTGTGAGTTTATATGTCTCGCTACGGGATACGCTGGGTCATCATTCGTGATGGCTCTTAGATGCTGTAGTATCCGGACATGTACGGGATGTATTGTACTACCCACATACATCTTGTTGCAGGTGCAGTGAAGGACATATACAGCGAAATCCGTCTTACATGAGTAACATCCCCGGATTTTAAAAGGGTTTTTTCTAAGGGGAAGATGAATGGTTCTAGTGTTTACACCGTATTTGCAGGCCTTACACTTTGAGCACTTCTGAAAACCTCTCTGAGGTTTAAGCCAATTTCCTCCTTTGTTGTGTACTGGTGCGTTGCAGACTAATTCTTGGCGCATACTTTTCGCTCTCCTGAAAGTGAGTTGTGGAAACTTAGTACACGTTGGTCCAATCATAGGATCACTGCGTACTAAGGGCCAGTGTCTGTGTAGTATCTTCCTTAGATTAGTGTGGTAAGCATTATATCCAGTGATCAGTCTAGGAGTATTGTCTATCACTTTCGGTGTGAGTTGTTTTCTTTCTTTAAAAATCAAATCCTCTCTTTTGATTTTGTCACATTTCTGTTTTGCCATTGTCAGTGTCTTAGTCTTGTATCCCCTGTTTTTTAGTCTTGTGAAAAGACTGTCAGTGGAATTTTTGAGACTGTCTTATATATAGCTGATTCGGTTCAGAAAACCATCGCGTCAAGATCCCGGGTCAAGCCGGAGGGCCTGACCGGATTCTCTACTACTGAGGGTGAGTACCAACTGCACCTGGCATATATCAGGTTGGGAAGAGGAGCTACTTTACGGTAATTGTGCCTGTACCTAGCACTCACGCTACTTATCCAAGAACAATTATTGTTTCTATCCCCATCACCATAATACCCATGTCCAACATCACGCTGCGAGAGAGGGAAGCAGTCGCAGAAGCACTATTTGACAATCTACCTAACATTGATAGTCAAACAAAAACACCTAACATCCGAACCACAGAAAACAATGGCAATTGCAAAATCTTACTGAAAAAATTGGAAAAACTATTACGCACAGAAATCACAAAATGGTGGGAGGCCAAGTCACCGCAGAAATACAGAGATGCTGGGCGAGTACCACGAGGCCTGAGGATTATGCTATCACCAAGTTTTGAAAACCCAAACCCGGATATGCTAAAGGAGTGGGCAGAGAGCAATCTCGAAGCATCAATGCGTCTGGTAACCATTCTGGTCAAATACGCAGAAATTGATCGAGCAACTGTGATAACTGAAATAGACAAAGTGGACAAAGAACTAGAGGCTTGTGAACAAAAAGAAGCAATAGCAAAAGTAGAAATCAACACGTGCCTCAAAAAACACGAAGAAACCATACAAACCCGTAAGATCTTTAAGTTTGCCAGAGATAAAGCAGACTGTGAGTGTGGGCAAATATTCACCTTCGCTAACAAATACGACAAAATCAGGCAACAAAGGCTCAACAAAATAACCCTACAAGCGTAACCACAGAACGCAGCCGGCGGTGAAGGAGACTCTTCATCGATATCTGACCTAAGCTCGGCTATAGGAAGTGGTACTGACTCAGAAGACGGTGGGGCCACAAGAGGAAGACTCGACAAAAGCGGAGCAAGTCTGGCACAAGAATTGGATTTTTTAGTGTTTTCGACAGAAGACAAACACTGAGGCCGAGACTGCCGCGGAAGCAAGGAACAAACGTACCAGACGGAGAAGGGAAAGGAGAAAGCTCAGAAAAGCCCAAACAAGAAAAAAGGAGAAGAGGCAACTGGAGGAGAAGGTAAACATGCTTTCTGACACCAAAACCATTATCAACATGAGCAATATATCCCTATACGAGGCTCCTGAGAGCTCCTTCAACTACTGCAACACACGCATTGATGTTTTTAGGTTCATTAGGAAACTAAAACTTATAAAATTCTTTAAACTGAAACAAAACAATGCGGCCTCTCAATCGAATGCTGTCTCGAATGCTGTCTCCATCCCTGACAATGTGACCAACAGTACTAACACAGGGCTCTGTGTTTCAGACATAGCAACCATACGCACCCTTACTGACAGGCGCCAGATGAAATAACCAACACACAGCAACTCTTACTAGATGTGGGCATTGACAATGCCACCAAAGTTACCAGCCCATTCAGACCCACCTCCACGTTTACTCCGATGATGCCTAGAGATGCCATAGACATTTTCAGTGACGTCATCAAGGATGAACTAAAGACATTGCATCTCAAAACTGCTAGGAACTACAGCAGACGCCACTTACTGACACACAAAAAATACCAAGACCTCATCACTAAACTACAGAATGCAAATGAGGTAATCATCAATAAGGCAGATAAGGGTGGTAACATTGTCCTATGGCCCAGTGAACTATATTTGGAGGAAGCCAAGAGACACTTGACAGACAGTAATTGCTACGGAACATCAAATCACAAAGACATCAACATCAGCTATAAAGAGCTCAAAAAACACCTACATTAATTCAGGACGCAAGGTATCATCAATAAAGAGGAACATGCATTTCTTAACATTGAATTCCCAGTACTGCCTATACTGTACTTCCTACCAAAGGTGCATAAGAACACCAGCCCAGTACCAGGACGTCCAATAAAATCAGCTATAAAAAACGAATGCGAAAATGTTTCTAAATATGTTGATTTTTATCTTCAGGAACATGTGGTTTCCCTGCCATCCTACCTTAGAGACACAGGTGACTTTTTGCTGAAAATCAGAGAAATCAAGTGGCAGAACGATTATGTACTTATGTCACTTGATATAACTTCACTATATACCAGTATACGCCACGCAGACGGAATCAAAGCTTGTAAACACTTTCTAGACAAAAGACCGATCCACTGCTTCAAACCCAATGCCACGCTATTGTTCCTCATTGAGTGGTGCTTAACACATAACTATTTTATGTTCAATAATGCTGTCTACCAACAACTCAGGGGAGTGGCCATGGGTGCTTGCTTCTCCCCCAGCTATGCATGTCTACATGTGGGCTGGTGGGAGGAGTGGTTCCTCAGGGACACCCTCTCCGTGACTTGGAACAACAACATCGTATCCTGGCTAAGGTACATAGATGACATTTTTGTCATCTGGAGGGGGGATGTGGAAAGTGCTAAGGAATTCATCAATGTACTTAACAATAATCAGTTTAACCTTGAATTCAATGCTAGCATCAGCACCACCTCCATTGATTTTCTTGATGTGACTGTATACATTGCTAATAAGGAAATACATTCTAAACTGCACAGAAAAACCACGGAAGGGAATTCCACACTCCATGCCTCAAGCTTTCACCCACATCACTTGATTGCCAGTATCCCTTACGGTGAGATGCTGCGCTTGCGCAGGATATGCAGCTCAGAGAGTGACCTCAAAATGTCGCAGGAGGAGGCCTTTCAAAGGTTTAGAGCTAGGGGGTACACAAAAGCTTGCATCAAAAAAGCAATCAACAAAGCCAACAACATTCCCAGGGAAGAACTTCTCACAAGGGTACCTACGTCAGATCCCTGCACCGCCACCAGTGAACTTGCTGCACAGGAACACCCAGTAACCACAAGGTTAATCATTACCTATAACACGCAGGAAAGAGCTATAAGATCTGCCATTAACAAGCACTGGGGGATAATTAGATCAGATCCACACTGGACCCCATGGTAGCCCAACGCCCCAACATCACGTACAGGCGTGCGGCCTCTATGCATGACGCCCTGGTAAAAAATAGCCCTGAAGTCACTGCTAAAACTAACTGGCTCTCGAACATCAAAGGCTTTACTAAATGCAATAGTTGCAGGGCTTGCAAATACGGCATGAATAGAACACAGGTGGACTCAGAGTTCAGAAAACAGCCCCTTGTAATAAAACATAATCTCACATGCAGAACAGAGTTTGCTATTTACCTGCTCGAATGTAAATGTGGCCTGCGATACATCGGAAGCACTAAGCTTCAAGCACACGCACGCATCCTGCAGCACATACGGACCATTGTAAATAACGTCCCAGTCTATCCTGTAGCCAGGCACTTCAGGGAAAAACATCTGAACAATCTTGATCATTTGCAATACTCTGTTATTGTCTGCATACCGATCTCCAAAAGAGGAGGCAACAGAGAAAAACTGCTAAGACAGCTTGAGAGTAGATACATAATTGAATTCAATACCAAGGCACCGGCAGGGCTTAATGCCAGTGAGGACTTACACCACTTTCTATGAGACATCCTTGATACCCTAGGCTAATCTAGTTTTTTATACACTGATTACTGGCCTCCTCCTCCCTTCTACTGATTTCTGTGTAAATACATATGCTATACCTTACCGCTATCTGTATTCTTCATTGTATATATATGGATTTGTTCACTATTATGTATTCATCTTAGATACCTGTATATACACCCCCTGTGTACTACTAGCTATACCTCTTTTTTGTACCATCTTACAATTTCATTTTGTTGTGTCTTGAATAGCCATTGCGCACTAGCGCTGTGATCTCTACTTTAACGCTATTCTGCTTGTTAGCATGGTAGACCTATTTCCATGCTTAACTAAGGGAGACCTATGTCGATTACAATCACTTGTTAATGCTTTCACTTCCTTTAAGTTCATTGAGATATGTGACACAACCTTGGTCTCACGTGGAGTGAGCCTTATACCCCTTCTTTGGATACATAACGTTTTCTTTATTTCTAATATCCCCCGCTTTCTCTTTATATTTATTTTTTATTTATTATTTTTTGCTAGGTAAGGTTGTTTAACCGAAACTGTAATAGTAAAGACTGGCTTCATTTATCTATAACCCTGACTTTGGTCTTCTTAGGGTTCGTTATCCTGACTTCTTACATTTACATTCACTCATAAATTTAACCACACATAGAGCACCTGTGAACCTGCGCCCAGAGTAACCATGCGCTGGTTTTCTTTAAATGAGCACGTCAGGTTCCCGACTGTCTGCACCACGTTATTTAGCTTCTGGTAAAGTACTACGTGCTTTCCCTTCACCTTCCCTCTCCCCTCTCTCCCTTTACTACACGTATTTAACACATAATGACTCATTTACTAATCACCATCTATGTGTAACATTACATTTGCCAGCATTAAGTAGACGCTCTTTCTCTAAATAATTAATTAAAATTATTTTATTTGATTTATCCTTTTTGACCAGCGCTCACTCACTATTTTTTCACAAGCGATTCCCCATACTTTGACACACACGTGCTATACTAAGATCTCCATCTATACTTAGCTTTGGCCAGGTCAAATAGTACCCGTGTTTGCCTGCTATATATTACATCTCTTTTCATAGTGTAAAAGATCTGAGCTTACCGCAACTGAGCATTATATTGGCAACTTTGCCTCTGGAGCTCCATAGTCCTCAGCCGCAGGCACACAGCACATCTTGTTGCACTGCCATCAATCATCCAACTCACACTAGTTCTTCCTTTATTAGCCTCTAGTGCCACATGGCACAGTTGGTCTTTTTTCCATATCGCTTGATGAGTCACAATCCTGGACTTACCGCAATCTCTGACAGTAAAGCATTTCTTCTGCTGTAAAAACGCACGGTCATGTTGCAAAACGTCTACTCACTGCATGAACACAGTAAAGTTACTATTCGTCTTATGTGTCACCATGTATGTGTATAAATGTTACTCACTGCTATGCAGCCCAATGTGTGAACAAGCCCGCATGTCTGGCGGCCGAAATGCGTCACTTTTGGATATCTTTATGTTGGAATAAAGACACTTGATTCATCATCGCTTGTGGAGTCTGTGCCTTGGTGTTGCGCCGGTGTTACTGGACCAGCCCTAGGATTTTCTTTGGATATATATATATATTTATATATATATCTATATATTACCTACTGGTGGTCGCCAGTAGGTAGTTATAGTTAGGACCTAGTAGGAAAATGGCAACATTCTATTCCCAAACCCTTTGGCACTGATTGACGAATCTTCGCGAAATTTTTAAAACTAATTCTTTGTTGAGATCAGCTCCTATGTTGAAAGTTTGGGGGTGATTCGTCAAGGGGGGGCCGTGAATGGAATTACCCCAAATTTGACAGGGAGAAGGGTCTTGGTCAAAAAGCACGCTTTTGTTTATTTGGTGTAAATTCGTTCAGTAGTTTTTGAGAAATATCAAAATTTACAGATATCGATATTTGGGAATTCTGCCATCTGATTGGCTGAGGCGTTACGAGCACGAGCTTGTTGCTGATTGGCTGCGAGCGGTGCGAGCGGTTGCAACTAAGAAGTGTTGGCCGCCATTTTGTGATTCCGTTGAAGCGAGTAAGGTGAAAAAAGAGGGGAAAAAGTGGGAAATAGGAGGGTAGGAGCACTGTAACCTCTGTGGGGTGTTTAGGGTGTGCTTTAGAGGGGGTGCGAAGCAAAGTATTTACACCTACTGGTGTGTAAGTGGTGGGCTACGGAAATTAAGTGAGGTATTGGGTAGAGTCTGATGCGGGTATGGTGAGTTGTTGCGGGACTCGGGGATTAAAGCGTGAGCCCAAATTTTGTGTCTTATTCTGTGAAGTCATTGTCCGTGGCCGCTGCACTACAGTTGTGGAAGTAGTGTCCGGATGTGTTTATAACTACTAGGACGAACTACTGACCTGTACTGGTATGAAAGTCCTGGGGTACGGAATATATGTGCGGTATTGTCTAGAGTCTCATGTTGCTAAGCTGAGCTGTTGCCGGAGTCGGGGATTAAAGTGTGAGCCCAAACTGTGTGTCATATGCTGTGAAGTCATGTGCTCTGGCCGCTGTGCCACATCTGTGCAAGTAGTGTCAGCATGTAGTTATAGGTACTTGAATGAACTTTTGTTTAGAACATTGTAGCTTGTGTATGGTGCTTAGGTGGTGTTGTATAGGGAGTGTGAAGGTAAATCAATATGGTATTTGTAGAGCACAAACTACTCACCCCTATTGGTGAGTAGAGCTGGGGATCAAAGCGAGAGGTCTGTGCTGCAAAGTGAGATGGTCTGGCTGCTGCGCCACAGCTGTGTGGAGAATACATTTTGACGAGGGTGTGGGAGTTAGCGTTATATGGCCCTAAAATTGGGGGCCTAAGTTGTAAGTTATAGGGTGGCTCTAAAATGAGCCCTTGTGTTGATTAGTTGGAGCTACATATAAGTGCGGATGCACAGCTTCAAGTTATTCAGGAAAACTCGGTTTCCCTGATCTGTGAAGTGTACTCCATCACTTCTGTATATATCCGCCATATTAAAGCGTATGTTTTGTGGTCTCTGAGGTATGCAGATACAGCTTTGTTGACTTTTTTCCGAGATTTTCCAATCTGAGGACAAAATTGTTTGGACCATTTCCACTTCTGTCTTTGGCATATATTGGAATATACAAAGACTGTTGGAGGCAAAAGTAACATCAATTGTACAAAGGTGTCCTTCATAAGCATTTCCAAATCTACCGCAGTCAATGTGCCTAGGTCGTTTACACCACAGTGCACAATCATAAGGTCAGGGTGTTGGAGATGCAAACAGGTTTTAACCAAAGGCAACAATTGGTGCCACTTCAGTCCAAACCATTTAATGTCCACATTTTATAAACCTAGGTCTAAGTCAATACATCTCTGTTCTGCATACCTCTTGCACCAGAAAACATAGCTATGTCCTAAGATCCGCACTAGCATTTTGAAGGTATGGCTGGAAGGTATGGAAAGATGTCTGTAGCTCATGCAGTTCCTTCATAGAATAAGAGATATGTTTACAGAACTAGTTTGTTTTCGCATAGAAAACGGTACCTGATTGGGAGATGAAAGCGTTGTTTTTTAAAAGTAGGGTGCACATTCGTTTTGTGGAAAAGTATGTTTGTGATTAGTTAAGAAAAAGCAGTTTGCACGTACATATTATAGGATAAAATTTGCTCAACTCAACCAAACCTGCTACTTGCATTTGGAAGGCACTGTTCGAACTTAAAACAATCGTGAACTTTTAACCTGCACATGCCAATAAATGTTCGAGAAAATGTTGCAAAAAAATATCGTTAGGTTTAAAAAAATTGATGAACTTTTAACCTCCACGTGTTGTAGAATGTTCTAGAAAGTGTGTTGATAGAATACGTTGCATTTCTGACTTCGATGTGTACTTGAATATTAAAAAAACGATTTATATGGAAAAGTAGAAAGACAGTAATAGAGAGAATTTTTGAAAGCTAAAAGAATCAAGGAACTATTGTAATTTGTTCTTGATTACCTACTGGCGGTCGCCAGTAGGTAGTTATCACTGTTAAAGGTCTGAAAGTGCGGTGTTGCTCAGAGTGGCATGGTGGTGATATGATGTGGTGCTACACTCGGGTATGAAACTGAGAGTCTAACCCGTGAGGTCATTGCTGTAAAGTGATGTGGTCTGGTGTTTGTAGCATACGTGTGCAAGTAGTGTTAGTAGGCGTTTATACCATACAGGGAGTTGGAGGCGAACTACTGACCGCTACTGTGTGTTGATAGTATACCGGAAGCGGGAAGCGAAGTAGTTACGCCTACTGGTGTGGAGACTTGGGGATGAAACCGAGCTGATTGATGTAAAGTGATGGGCGGTGTAGGATACTAGCCGCTGTAGTATAAGTGTGTAAGTAGTGTTAGTATGCGTTTATAGTATATAGGGAGTGGGAAGCGAACTACTCATCCCTACTGGTGTGAAGACTCGGGGATTAATCCGTGAGCCTAAATTGAGAGCTCATTGCTGTAAAGTGATGTGCTCTGGGCGCTGTAGCATACTTGTGGAAGAAGTGTTAGTTTACGTTTATACAATATAGGGAGTGGGAAGCGAAAGTCTTACCCCTACCGGTGTCAAGACTCGTGGATGAAACTATGAGCTCATTGCTGTAAAGTTATGTGCTATGTGTATTATTTCATTGAAAGTCTTAGTAGAATGTTAGTATGTAATTCTACTAGAATCTAAGGGGTATATTATCAAGGAACGGTGTTAAAATTATCGGCGCTTTAGCGGCAGGAAACTGCCACTAAAACGACTATAATTGGCTTGATAATATGCCGTAGAGAATTCCAATAGAAGACCATGTTAACACGAGAACATGGGCTTCTATTGGAATTCTCTATGGCATATTATCAAGCCCATTATCAGTTTCCTGCCGCTAAAGCGCCGATAATTTCAACCCCGTTCCTTGATAATATGGCCCTCAGTATGTAATGTTAGAATGTAGGGCTGTCATGAGGGGAACCTTGCGGAGTTTGTACACGGTGCTGGATTAGACGGTTGCTTTGCTGTCTGCTCCTGTTGGTGGTTGTTTCAGGTGTCTTGTTTTCTTGTAATAAATGTGTGGGAGAAGGCAAAAAGAAGGCACCACTCAGCAATATTTCAGAAATTTCTTGCGTTGTGCTGAAGACCCGTTTTGTTCGTGTAGCTGTTTCTACTCATGCCAGGGTTGTCGGCTCATTGAACTATGTCATCTGACTTCTGGTAGGATTTATATTTTTATATTTTGTCTTCCTCTGCTTCTTCACTACATTCTGGTTGCTGTACTACACGTGTGTAAGTAGTGTTAGTATGCATTTATACTAACAAATGCATCCTGGTAGTAGGGAGGGCGACCTCTCAGGCGCAGCTCATACAATGTCCCGGGGGTGTGCATTCGCTGGACATTTGTGTTTGCTATTAGAGGGTGGTGCATGGCTTCCACCCTGTGATAGCAAATACTTGTTAGACTATTTGAAGCGAGAGGAAGAAAACCTCGTATCGCTGTAATAGAGGGGATGCAGATGGTAAAAATGGAGAGAAAAGAACAACAACAAAAAAAGCGGGGTCTCACCCGTTCTTTTAAATGAGGCCCCTGGTGGGTGGATAATGTTCCGTGGCCAATCCAATTATTATATTGCAGGGTCTCTGTAGGACTGGGGATCTTAATGTCACATGTAAATTAGGCGTGGAATGGCACAGAGACGTTTTGCAGCCTAGGGGAGCGCCACCTTCCCAGGTATTGTTTACTAATTGTTCGGGGGCTTCGAGGCCAACTGAAGTCTGGGTATCGCCACACTCCGGGTCTTTATTTAAATATGCAGGGTGGGCCTCGGCAGTCCCTGAAGCCTCAGTGGTCCCAACGTTCACATACAAAGAAACAGAGCGCATGCTAGAAGCATAATGTCCGCGTGTAATGCAGTGGCGGGAGCCTATGTGCATGTACACTTAGTAAGGAGCTCACTACAGTGTCCTAAAAGCCAACGCCACATGTCTGTAGGGCAGCGCTGCCCACTGGCTCAGGCCTACAGTACTGTCCAGCAGGTCCTTAAAATTAGACCGATATGACTGAATGAGATCAGAGATCACATCATTATGCACGGCAACAACGCTTTTTCGCACATGCGCACTCAGGGTGATGCACCCCACCCCTCCAGCAGAACCGCCCTCAACAGGTGTCTGCAGGGCAGCGCTGCCCGTAGGTTCAGGCCTACCTTATGGTATACCAAGGGGGATGATGGACGGAGCGCTTCAGCAAATCAAACACTCACCCCAGTCAACTGATCTGGGTTTAATTCATCATCATTCTTTAGCTCACTCCACCACCCCAGTTCAGACATGGCCATATGCAAATCAGTCTGACCCTGTGTCTCATGGGAACAGTACAGCCCGAACAGCCAAGCCATGTCTTCCCTGGACCAGAAACATGCATCCTTGGACCGGTTTCGGGTTCATAACCCTCATCAGCCAGGCTATCTTGAATCCAGTGGCAAAGTGAGCAAGGGACCCATGTCTGGGCATACCCTGCCAACTTAGGGCAAACAAAGCGATACGAAAGGGGACGATGGACGGAGCGCTTGAGCAAATCAAACACTCACCCCCAGTCAACTGATCTGGGTTTAATCCATCATCATTCTTTAGCTCACTCCACCACCCCGGTTCAGACATGGCCATATGCAAATCAGTCTGATCCTGTGCCTCATGGGAACAGTCCAGCCCGAACTGCCAAGCCATGTCTTCCCTGGACCGGAAACAAGCATCCTGCCATAGCAAACAGCAGTGTCCCGGGGTGGGCACCCCGGGACACTGCAGGAGCCAGCCCTGGGGGGTGGCGGACCCCCCTTCCAATGTTTAAAGCCCCGCGGAGGTGGTGGTCCCCTGGGTGCGGGGGTCCATAACGGACCCCCGCATTTGAAATCAGAGTGCCCCGGGGAGGTGGTGGCCCCGGGACAGTGTGGGGGGGCTCAAGCCCCCCCACACTAATTATTAATTACAGCCCCAGGGAGGTGGCGGTCCCCGGGGCATGGGGGGCCCGTGAGGCACCCTGTCCTTAATTAATGAAGCCCCGGGAAGTGGCAGTCCCCGGGGCAGCATGGGGGGGTGGTACCCCCCACACTTTATTTATTAAAAAATGCCCCGGGGAGGTGGTGGTCCCCGGGGCTGCGGGGGGCTGCATGCCCCCAGCATTAGATTTAATAAGCCCTGGGGAGGTGACGGTCCCCGGGGCTGTGGGGGCCCCACGGGTCCCCGGTATTATTTTTTCGGCAATGCCCCTGGGACCTGGCTTACCCTGGGGCCTCATTTTAAATGAAGCGCGGGAGCCCGTGCTTAATTTTTTTAATTATTTAGGTGGGATTCGTGACCCCAGCGCGAATTCTGCCAAAATGAAAAAAATTAAAATGCTTTTTTTGCCCTGGGGTCCTTGTGGGACCCCCTGAGCAGGCCTAGGGGGTCAGGGTGTTGCTACCCTGCTCCCTTTTCTTCTTTTTTAATGTTTTTTCTACTGTTTTCTTGTGACTCGGCTCTACCGAGTCACAAGATGGCTGCCAACTCTACCTGGTTGGAGTGTTGGCAGCCAATTAGAATGAAGCTAGTGGTCGGGAGGGTTTGCGAACCCACCGCTGCCCCAGATATAGAAACTTTTTCTTTTTCAAAGTTCTCAGGAACTACTGAATGGATTTACACCATTTAACTAAAAGGACTCTTTCTGAACCACGGGCTACCTTTTCGCCAAAGTTGGTGTAATTCCGTTCAGCAGTTCAGGCTGTAGCTTTGTTTAAAGTTTCCTATGGAAAATTACATGGGGAAAACACGTTTTTGGATCCCTTTTTTCTCAGCCCCCGCTTGACGAAACACCCCAAAACTTTCAAGACAGCAGCTGACCAGAGCGTGCCACTAGTTCTGAGAATTTCGCAAAGATTCGTCAACCGGAGTTAAAGTTATTGGGAAAAGAAATAAATGCTTTTCCTATAGAAAATAGGTCCTAACTATAACTACCTACTGGCAACCGCCAGTATTTATATATACATATAGTTAGAGCCAGGTAATTTTTGCTTTTCTTATAATTATGACTCTGTTTCAGGAATCTAAACATTTTCTAATCATGTAAGTTTGTAGCCTCTATACTGTTACTATGGAGCATCTCAAATTTTCCTTGCTTCACTGTTGTCTCATTATGTCTCGTTAAGCTGTTTCTAACCCCGATGTAAAATGGCACCTTCAACTTAACTGCTCTTTGCTAATACTTTGCCTTTCTATTACTGCTTAGGCGTGCTACACACAAACTAAAACACACATGGGGTCCAACCGATAAGAAAATATAAGAAGTACTAAGCAGACAACAAACTCTCATTATGGAGTGAAAGCTAAAGGCAAACGTGGTATCAGACTGATTGAAAGAATGACTGCAGGAGTTACAGAAGAATTCAGATTTGTTAACAAAGTGGAGTGCGAGCTTCTGAAGAAATTGCACACACGTTCCTGTAGCATTCCACAACCAAAGAGAAAAAAAGTAAAAAAGCAGAACTGGAAGTTGCATGCCAAACACAAGATATATTATTCAGTAAAGGCAGCATCTAAAAATGTTCTGTTACCGAGGCCCTCTCCTCAAAGAGCTGTTCATGAAGGTGGCCAAGGGGCTTAAAGCTGGCTTGAAGGAAGTCAGAATTCCCAGTTTGGACTCTCCAGTCAGTGCTTTTTAGATAGGACTAGTCTTGAGCTAGGTTATGAATTGGCTCACAAAAATTGATGCTTGCAAAACAAGATGTGCCTGATCTACCAAAGTTGGATTTCGTGCTACACCAGATGTTACTAGGGGACTTGAGAAGGTGTACACTCCCCAACAAACTCCATCATTTCAGGCTCGGGATGGGATCTTATTTTTATCGAGTTTCCACAGAAATCTTCTTCCAAAATTCACGTTCCAGGATTACTCATCTGATCCATAGGTCTGTTCAAGAAGCAGACCACTGGACTTCAAAGACGACACCTAATAAGCTTCCTTTCCTGAACTGTGGATTCTAGAGTTACGCTGCCCCACACCCATTGGCCTCAACTTCCACCCACTTGATCCATGGATGTCTCTTAGGAGTTAGCAGGTGCAGTAGCTGTTATCACAAGTGTGAGAGCTGAAAATTTCCCATTCAGAATTAGTCATTACTAATGCTATTCTGCCATAAGCTTAAACATGAAGAATGCATTTTTAAATGACACACAGAAAGTTGGTGCTGAAAACACAAGGCTTTCATATTCAATACCAGGCCTTGACTAGACCTTTCCCCTTAAATGAATAACTGCTTTAGGAAATACCGAACCATGTGCAAATATATTTAATGTGACTGTTTATTAAACTTACAATAATTAAATATGTGTGTAGAAATAAAGTGCAGTTTGTATTAAATTAAACACAACATTTAAAAGTGCAGAAAACACGGTTTGAAAAGAAAATGCAGTACATATAAATATTGAAAGCTTTAGACAACTTGCTAAAAACTACTAGGACATGCATATTTGAAAAAGCTGACCTCAGCTTAGTCTCAGATAACATAGAAGGAATGTGCCTTTTATTTTGTGAAATTATGAAGACTCTTCTTGCCTCACTGATGTGCGAAATGTTATCACTTCAATTTTACTTGCTGAAGAGAACAGAAAACACACATAATAACAAAATACATCTTTAGACAATTTATATTTTTAAAGAATGAATTTCCTGCTTAATAATTTTTTCTTGCAGCTAATGTAATGTTGTTAAAAAATAATTTGCTTTATTAGAAAGTTAGGAAAGTGAAGTCATGGGAGACCTGCAAAGACCCGAGCTAAGGAATGTGCAAAAGATTTATTGACATAAACATAGACAGATACAGCCTGCCACATCCTGCTGGATGATGGAAAGACATGAGAATGCAGAGAAATGTGCCTTTTGAAGAATACAGAATTTTTTCTGGATGGAGACGAGAACAGGCAACATGTTTTTGCAACATACAATACTGTCCTTAACAGCTTGTTCCTAGTTTAAGAGTTAAGATTCAGAGGAGACAAGATCAGATGGGTTCGCAGAGCAGACAGATCAGCTGGGACGAGGCACAGATGAGAACTTGATAGCATACGAGTCAGGTGGGAGACTCAGATTCAGATAGGCAGCAGCAGCAGTTCGTAGAGCAGAGAGATTCAGACCAGACAAGAGAGAGAGAGACAGTTTGAGTCCTTTATGCTTTATGCTTACCCAACTAATTGGCTTTTGCGAAGGCTTATTTGTTTTATGCTTTATTTCTCTTTATGGAAAATTCAGCAATTATTAATTATTGATTTTTATCATCATGCTAATCTCACACTTGCCTTTACTTTTGAGCTCTTCATGGGTTCTGACTGACACTATTTGTGCCCCCCCTTTTAGAATAGAGAATTCTTTCCTTTATAGAAAACGCTGAATAAATTATTTTAAAATGATCTGTTCTAACCATATTTTTCTATGATCAATTCTGTAACCTGCTTGATTTTTGAATAATGAAAAAAGAATCAGAAATATGTAAACTTTAATTAGAAAATAAAACCCTTTAAAACTCTTTACAAATGTCATTATTGTCTGAAATTTGGAATTGCATTTAAAATTGATTGTGATAATGAAATAGCTCTTTTGATCAGAATACGGTGGCAAAGATGGATCATCTAAGAGAGTAGATGTTGGCATGGAAAACGGTCCTCATCCTATGTGTAGTGGTAATTGAAAGGGTGCGCCACATTTATACAGTTCTTTTAGATTTCCACTCTCACACAAGCTTTCTTAGTGCAGTGCCCTTACTATCCTTGGTCTCAGAAGTCAGTGGCAGGAACACTAAGGGGCCGATTGTGAGTCTGGCAGTCCAAGGACCGCCAGACTTGTATGGCTCAGTGGTGGCGGTTCAGCTACTGCCACACCGGTGGTCCGACTGCCCCGTGGTGCCTCACTCCATGTGGATGCACACAGGGGGGCACAACATGTGCACCCCTGTGTGCATGCACAACAGTTACTGCATGGCATGGACTTTACAGTCCTAGCGATGCAGGAACTGTTTTGGCATTCCCATTGCGGTGTCCATTTTTAGAGGCACCAACGTGGGAATGCCAAAAACTAGCCCGCTAGACAGGAGGAAACTCCTAATCTGGCGGGCGGCCCAACCACTTCTTTGGCGCAGCGGGACGTGGCGGTGGCTTACCACCCACTCCCCCTGTACCAAAAATCTTAATCGGGCCCTAAGAAGCAAAGACACAGCTGGGCACAAAATAAGAGAGGCAAGGCATCAACCCTCTAGTGTTATTTGGTGTCAAAGGATGCATGATGTTATTTGTGTAATCCTCAGCAATTTGGTGAAAGGACATCCATGCCTTCATCCGTTCTCTACGATGGATGCACAACACCTCAAACGCCATCACATAGTTTCCTCAAACTACTACCTGAGAAAAATATAAAATACAGCATTCTGGGGTTAGGAATTACCAAAAATATGACTCCTGATAGATAGGTCATGCACATACGCATAAAGACATGCATAAGAGGTTACAGCCTGAGTATTAGTGTTGCCAACCTCAGCGAAATTAGTAGGTTGTTGTGAATTTGCAAATGTCGCCCTACAGTGTCTCAGGGGGGTCTCCTGAAATCAGCCTGTGCCCTCCCCAACTTATCCTGTCTCTCCTTCTGTGAAATAAAACTGACTGCACAGCAGTGGATCAACCAGGCAGCGGTGAAAAAAAATTGTGGTAAGAGAGAGAAAGGTTACTTGGTTGCATTTGTTTATTAAAGAAAATATAAATTTGAGAAATTAAATTAGTTAATGAAGAGTATGAGTTATCGTCTGTAAAATTCTTGTGAAAGAGTTACCATAACCAGAAAGAGCAATTTTGAAATATAATTTACTATTGTTTTTCATGTTATTAGCTTCACTTTTGTTTCCCAGACCATGGTTAGAGGATGGGGGGAGGATGTCAGACCAGGGTACAGCAGCTTCCGAAGGAAGAAGATGTGCAGATATTTGATTGATTGATTGGAGTACTTATAGAGCGCAACTATCACCCTACGGGCATCTTGGCGCTTGCATTGGGAACCCGTCCTGGTTTTTCCCTGTAAGATAACCCGTACTGGGCATCCCCAAGGTGAAAGCCAGGCATCCCGCCGCGGGGTCCGTTGTGGAGATTAAGCAGGCTTGTTGCCCAGAGCTGCATAGTGTGAACTCGTGCTTAGAGTGGGCACCGAAACGAGAATTATCGAGTCCGTGGACAATTGGGTTCTGGACCCTGCCGCGTCGGGAATCGAACCCAGGTCCCGGGCCTGATCTCTGCTTCAGGGTATGCCTCCTCTAACCAGTGAGCTACACAGTGAGATATTTCTTAGCATTCTTGGGCAAGAAGCCACAAGAGAAGGTAGAAACTAATTGAGCCACAATAAATGTCACTGCAGGGGTTCAACCAGTGTAATAAAATTGGATTATAGGAGGTTGCTCCAATTGATCAGATTTGTTTAGAAAAAAAAATGTTAATTTAAGAAATGAATTTTCTATTTGTATAAAGTGACTCCAAATTGCGGACTGATTTTTTGTGATAAAAAAATAATTTTGGGAACAAACCTAAATAATAATGGGTCAGGTCACAAAATTCTGAATTGTAGGTAGTCACAATTTAACCCATATTTTCATAGGTAGGTCGCAAATTACAACTCACTATGGGGTCTATTAGGATGGCGGTCGGTAAACCATTTTGACCGCCGTGGTAGCTGAAATGAACCATCCACACGTGTCGCGGCAAAACCGGTGGTCCGATTAGGATCAACCGCCAGAAAAAAACAACCACGGCGGAACAATGACACAAAAGACCACCGGTAGCGGGCGGAGCAGGTGAAAATCCATCCGCGGGAAAAGCCAAACCCGCCACAAGGCCAGCGGATTGACCGCACGTACAATTAGGATACCATTGAGGTGACAGCGGAATGATTTGCTGTTTCTGACCGCCACGATCGCAAACAGTGAAGAATGGGAGAGCCGGTGGAAGGGCTGTTGCATACCTACCACCGCGGCCGCTTCTGAACAATTATGGCAGTCGACAAAAAAAACACACAACAAGGCCACCAAGTGTGCACATCAAACTAGCTCAGCCCCCCAAAACACCGAACACACTCCAATGACACATCCCCATGGCAACTAAAAAAATACAAATCCCAGAACAACCCACACACCACACCTGACAGCAATACTTGATTTTGACACACTCACATAGCTGAGTATAAAGCCAGCCCCTTCCCTGACCAGAATCCTTTGCAATAATCCACCCCTGAAGGAACTAACCCTGCAGCACAAAGGAGAGGCAAACCACCACACATCTCACCAGCACAACAACACACACACCACTTACACCACCACTCCCACACCTGCACATCAACCCATTTGCACATCACACACCATGGCACAGAAGAAAGTGCCCAAATTCACTGACAATGAGTTGTCAGTCATGGTAGATGAGGTAATCAGAGTAGAACCACAATTGTTTGGTAACCTGGTCCAACAGACACCATTAGCTTCGACAGATCCTTGATGGACTGGAACCTGCGACCCTCCCAGCGCCTTGAGACCCTTACGGGTGAGTAGTCACGCTTAACAAACACCTGATTTGATTAGCCACCAGAACACAAATGTGGGAAAGGATAGTCAACAAAGTCAATTTAGTAGGGACCACCCTGCACACCAAGAGGGATATCATGAAGCGGTGGCATGACCTCAAGAGGTAGGTGAAAGAGAGGAACAACAAGAACCGTCAGCTGGCTCAGATGACTGACGGTGGCCCTCCCATTCCACCAAGGACATTCAATGCATGGGAGGAGAAGGTGCTTGCCATACTGCATCCAGAGAATCTCACAGGAATAGCCGGGTGAGTGGAGGCTGGTAAGTACAAACAAATGTCTACCATCACACTGCTATGTACTGTCTTGCACAACTACGAAATGACACCTCCTAGGCCCAATTCCATTCATGTGCACCACATACTCCCCAACACATGTCACGCAGGTCCAACATTCACTCCCTCTGATTCACCCCAAAGGTAGCTAGCAACATTCCCTGGGTTACATGTGTACAGGCAGCCAGCACTTCAACTCTCACCAGGCCCCCTTGTCCCACAGCTCAGCAAGATGGAGCACTCCACCCCACCCAGAAGCATGTGGCAGCCATTGAATTTCAACAACCAAACTTACAGGTAGGTAGCGATCTTAACAGGGAGGGGTGTCTGTGGATATACAGCCAGCACTACAACTCCCACCAGGCCCCCTTGTCCCACAGCTCAGCAAGATGGAGCACTCCACCCCACCAGGAAGCATTTGACAGCCATTGTATTTCAACAACCAAACATACAGGTAGGTAGCCATCTTAACAGGGAGGGGTGTCTATAGATAGGCAGCCAGCACTACAACTCCCACCAGGCCCCCTTCTCCCACAGCTCAGCGAGATGGAGCACTCCACCCCACCCAGAAGCATGGGGCAGCCATTGTATTTCAACAACCAAACTTACAGGTAGGTAGCCATCTTAACAGGGAGGAGGGTTTGTGGGTGGGAGGTCAGCACTACAACTCCCACCAGGCCCCCTTGGCCCAAGATGGAGCACTCCACACACCCACAACCATGTGGCAGCCATTGAATCTCACTCATCAATGTTACAGGTAGATAGCCATTTCCACAGAGAGGGGTGTTTGTGGGTGGCAAGCCGGCACTACAACTCCCACCAGGCCCCCTTGTCCCACAGCTCAGCTGGATGGAACACTCCTCCCACCTACAACCATGTGGTAGCCATAGCATTGCTCCCTTCAAACTCACAGGTAGGTAGCCATCTTATGCTCTCTTGTCTCACCCCTGAGCAGGATGACCCCCCCCCCCCACCCAAGAGCCATGTGTAACCTATTCCCTCCCTCTGCTCAATTTCACAGGTAGGTAGCCATTTTCACAGAGAGGGGTGTTTGTGGTGGGAAGACTGCACTACTACTCCCACCAGGCCCCCTTGTCCCACAGCTCAGCAAGATGGAGCACTCCCTCCACCCAGAACCATGTGGGAGCTATTGCATTGCTCACCTTCACCTAACAGGTCGCCATTTTCACAGGGAGGGGTGTTTTGTGGGTGGAAAGGCTGCACTACTACTCCCACCAGGCACCCTTGTCCCACCCCTGAACAGGATGGAACACTCCCACCACCCGCAACCATGTGTCAGCCCTTGCATTGCCCCATCAAACTAACAGGGAGATAGCCATCTTAACAGGGAGGGGTGTTTGCTCACATCACACTTACATGTAGGTAGCCATCTTAACAGGGAGGGGTGTCTGTGTATAGGCAGCCAGCTCTACAACCCCCACCAGCCCCCCTTGTCCCACAGCTCAGCAAGATGGAGCACTCCACCCCACCCAGAAGCATGTTGCAGCCATTGTATTTCAACAACCAAACTTACAGGTAGGTAGACATCTTCACAAGGAGGGTGCTTTGTGTTTAGGAGGCCAGCACTACAACTCCCACAGGCACCCTTGTCCCACAGCTGAGCAAGATGGAGCACTCCACCACACACCCAGAAAGATGTGTCAGAAATTCCTCACAAATGTGCCACAGAGCAGGTATGTAGACAGTGCAAGCACCCCGCCATTTCACTCAAAAAGCATGGAGCCATATGACCACACCAGCCCTCACATCCCACCAAACTCAGCATAGATCCAATAGCCACTTCCAGTGTGTAGACAGCTAAGCATATGTAACTGTCACAGAAACCAAAGTGTTTAAGAAATTCAGGGCACAATCATGCACAGCACGGAATGCTATCTGTAAGTGCCATGGGGGCAGAGCGTCAAGGCCCATATGAAAACAAAACAATCATGGTCAGTAGTAAAAAGAAAACAAAGCACATGATGTGACAAAGGTATACATGAGATTACAATGGCCAGTTCATGTTCAGATATAATGTCTTCCATGCAGAGTAAACAACAAAGATGTTTCACATAAAGTTGTTGTGCTGCTAGTCATTAGATGACGACATGTCCTTGGAATCACACAATCTGTATGTGGCGCAAGCTATCTATTGACATGTCACACCATGGACAAGTAATGTATGTACTTCCACATCATGTCATGATGCTCAGTACCGTGCAGCCATACAAAGTGATGTCAATGTAAACTGTGTGGTGTATAACATGTAACATCCAAACATATAACACCAAGCATGTGGGGTGCACTTCAATGACCATTTCCCCCTCTGTTCCACAGGTGACCAAGAACTGACAGCTGCAGATGACAACACCAACCTGCAGAGCCAGTCTCCCCCTCCGGATCATGGACCTCTGATGCAGACTCCCTAGATTCCTTGGATGCGGACTCAGAACCTGGCCCATCAGGCCTGCCAGGGCACAACAGGTCCCAGGCCCCCACTGTCCCCACCACCACCACCTCAGCAACAACAACTGCAATGACTCCTGCTGTAACGACCTGTGCGGCCTCCACCACCACCAGTGCTGCCTGCAACACTGTCCCGCCTCAGAGGATGCCCACACCACACCACAATCTGAGGAGCGCAGGGAGAGTACGCGTGTGCGTAGAGTGGTGACGCCACAGGTCTGGGACAGCAGGGCAGGTGGGAGGGCAACTGGGTGCCAAAACCAACTGGACACTGGGACCAAAGCCCTGGCCAATATCGCCAGAGTCCTTGGGGCATATGAACAAGCCCAGGGACACACGGGCCAGGCTCTGGAAGAATCATGTGAGCTCCGCCTACTGCTGAGGTCCATAGACCCATGTATGCGCCAAATCATGGACCTCTTGGGCCAGCTTGTGGGTGTCCTGAGAGACAGGCCTGCGGCCCAAACAACAGCTCAACCTATCTTCAGTGACCCGCAGGATGACAGTCCCTCCACCTCCCCTGCGGCCACAGAGAGCGGTGAGTCCTCAGACACTGCTGATCCCGCTGCAGAGGCCCCCCCTACCAAACTCTCAAGGGTCCGTCCAAGGAAAACCAAGGGATGAACATGTTGCAAAGCACCAGCCAAACACCAGTCAAGGAGCCAGCCATGATGGCACCCCTCTTCACCTTGCCATTGACTTTGTTGACTGTCCTTATCCACACTGCCACGTTGTTGGCAGGCGTCTGTTGGACTGTGTCACCACATCTATGTGGTGACTACTCTATTGTCTCATCTACCATCACTGACAACTCATTGATTCCCTTTTATCCTTTTTGTAAACATTCACTTCCCTGTCACATATACCCATTGTAAATAAACACTCCTTAAACACCTAAGTTTTCGTGTCAGCTCCATGTTTATCACAGGATGTACAATGTTGACTCTGATTACAATGTACCATGAGCACTGATTCTTTGGAGGCAATGAGAGGCTAAAGGGACCTAGGAAAACACAAGAGAACAATATTCACCTGTCAGGTGATGGCAGCACAGCCATTACACAACACCTCAAGGTACTCAAATCGGCAACATTACAATGAGCAACAGTACAGACATAGACATCCTGTAGCTGTGCATAACTACCCTGTCCCAGAAACATTAGCAGCCAGCACAGTCACAAAGCTCCCCTAGGTCTTTTCACCAACATCAAAATAAGCAGACAATGGCACCGTTGTACATTTTCACTCACCTTCAAGGGAAGTAGCGGTTGATGAGCTGTTGACACAGGTCAACTCCTTCCTCCTCTCCACTATCCTCGTCACTGGACATGTGTGGGTTTGCAGGCTCATCGTTGTCCAGGAGCAGGGGCATCTCTTTGCTCAAGGCCAGGTTGTGGAGCATGTAGCATACAACTATGATCTGACATACCTTTTGGGGAGAGTACATCAGTGCACCTCCGGCCTTATCCAGGCAGGGAAACCGTGATTTAGGTAGACCAAAAGTATGCTCCACCACACGACATGTCCTCCCATGGGCATCATTGTAGCGGACTTCACCTGGGGTCCGGGGATTCCTCAGTGGGCTCAGCAACCAAGGCCGGATGGGATATGCAGACTCACCTAGGTGTGAGACACATAGAACAAACTTGTAACATAACTGTGGCAGAGGACAGCATGTCACGCGTATAGCACGCTACTTGTCTCTGTGTACTCACCCACAATCCATGCACGCTTTGGATGCAGATTTGCCATCAGCTGTGGTATGATGCTGTTATGCATGATGTAGGAGTCATGGGCTGATCCTGGATATTTGGCACAGACATTTGTGATTATCATATCCGCCTGGCATACCACTTGCACATTGATGGAATGGAAATGCTTCCTATTCCTGTAGATGTGCTCACGTGCCTGTGGTGGAACCAGGCCAACATATGTGCAGTCAATGGCACCAACAACATTAGGGATGTGGGCAAGGTCATAAAAATCACCCTTCACAGCCGCCAATTCATGCCTCCTGGGGAAATGGATGTATCTGTCCTTGTAGCTCATCATAGCGGACAGGACATCACGTAGCACCATGCTGAACATTGGTTGCGACATCCCACCTGTGCTGGACACCGTGTACTGAAATGAACCAGTAGAAAACAAATGCAGGGCCGTCATGACCTTACACGTTGGTGTAAAAGCAGTTGGATAGGTTCTGCGAGGCCTCAGATGGGGCTCCAACAGAGCACATACGTCATGAAGGGTAGGTCGATTCAGACGGAATTTACGTATGATGTCCTCATCCTCAATGTCCTCCAGCACTGTGAATGGACGATGCACATTTGGTCGCCTCCTAGGTGAGATGAAAGTGGACACATGTCAATTCAATCCCCCTATGAGATGTGTCCAACATCTTACGTTTTGACCGACACAGCGCCAACAATGAGTGGCATCAAAGTTCAGTTACAGCACAACTTACATGTAGGGACATCTTGATCTAAACTAGTTGTACACTTGTCCTGTATTCACACAGTGAGTACCCCCAAAACAGATTTAGACTATGTGAATGCCAAAAGGTACATTTCAACATCGTGTGTCACCTCACCATCCCTGAGAGTAATCGACACAGCACATGTGTGAGACAGCAACACTGCTAGCTTCTACGTAGCTGCTGTACCTGCCACATCTTCTTTCGTAAGTTGGACAGGGCAAACATTAACAACACAATTAGCACAGTGTGTGCATAACGGTCTAGTATGTACAGGAGCTCGGCAATGTACATTGTGAAATTGGCACATCATGTAGTCAGACCTTCATTACTGTGTGTTGCTTAGCCATCTCAAACATTGAAATGTGTACATATTTGATACTCCATCACACCACAGATCTGTGTACGTGCACAACAATATCATAAGTGACATGTGAGGGAGTACATGCCAATGCATGTAATCCTGTGCACTGACATGGCATGAGTAGTCATCAGTGGGCTAAATGTTACACTAGCATTGGTTTGCACTATCTGGTGACTGATTCATGTGTCTACCGAACAATATAGAGAACTGGCCATTGCCACTACCACAGCTTGATGTGTCCATAGATGCCATAAGCGTGCCCTGCCACCGCAATCACGGCCATAGGCACCAATGTCAAGCGGCCAAATTGCGGTAGTGACCACCTGGCCCCTGCGGTGTGTCACCGCCAATGCCCAGGCCCTTGCAGCCAATGGGAACTGCAATCGCGGTAGTGATATACACATTGTAAAATGGCGGTTGGCGTGCTCTGCCACCAGAATCACGGCCATAGGCACCAATGTCAAGCGGCCAAATCACGGTAGCGACCGCCTGGCCCCTGCTCACTGGTTAGAGGAGGCATACCCTGAAGCAGAGGTCAGACCCGGGACCAGGGTTCGATTCCCGACGCGGCAGGTCTGGAGCCCAATTGTCCACGGACTCGATAATTCTCGCTTCGGTGCCTACTCTAAGCACGAGTTCACACTATGCAGCTCTGGGCAACAAGCTTGCTTAATCTCCACAACGGCCCCCCGCGGCGGGATGCCTGGCTTTCACCTTGGGGATGCCCAGTACGGGTTATCTCACAGGGAAAAACCAGGACGGGTTCCCAATGCAAGCGCCGAGATGCCCAAGGGTAATTTGAGCGCTATATAAGACCGCACATACATACATACATACATACATACCACCAATGCCCATGCCCTTACAGCCAATGGGAACCGCAATCGTGGTAGTGATATACACATTGTAATATGGCGGTTGGTCTGCTCTGCCACCAGAATCACGGCCATAGGCACCAATGTCAAGCGGCCAAATCGCAGTAGCGACCTCCTGGCCCCTGCAGTGCGTCACCGCTAATGCCCATGCCCTTATAGCCAATGGGAACCGCAATCGCAGTAGCCAAATGCAATTTTGAAAATCGCGGTAGACGTGCTCTGCTTCCGCAGGGCCGGTCATCGGATGCAATTGTAAGATGCATGGTCGCGGTCTTGGCCGCTGCTGTGTGTCACCGCCAATGCCCATGCCAATGCCTTACAGTCAATGGGAACTGCAATTGTGGTAGCCAAATGCAATTTTGAAAATCGCGGTAGGTGTGCCCCGCTACTGCGGGGCCGGTCATTGGTCGCATTTGAAAAAAGCTGACCTGGAACACCAAGTGCAGCAGCTTAGTTCCACTGAAACTACCCCAGGGGGCTATGTATGTGTGGGAGAGAGCCACACATTTCCACTGCTTCCAGACACTGCTGACTGACACTCTTCACCAGCAACTGCTGCTATTCCTGTCTCCTGGACCCAAGGATGGCGAGGACTGAGAACATCAGGGCCAGTCCCTTTACCATAGAGGTGCTGGAGGTCCTGGTGGACGAGGTGCTCACACAGTATGGGAGGCTTTATGGTGCTCCTGATGTCATGTAAGTGTTTCAGAGTGAAAGTAGGGGAGTGCAGGGAGTGCACATATGCTGCAATATGTGCCTGAGAGTGTGGGTTTGTGTGATACACTGCCTAGCATTGAGGTAATTCAGTTTTCGTATTTAGCCACCATTTTGTGTCTTTCCGCCATTTTGTGTTGCCCTCACTCAGGCGGCACGGTGAACGAGGTGTTGTTTTCCCTCATCCTACTGCAACTTGTCAAATAACCTCCTGCCTCTGTTTATAGCTGGTGTCAGGGTCTGGCCGACTCCACTAATCCTCGTCTGGTTTGACTGATCCCTGTCTCGACTATCTGTTGGTTCGCACCATTCTTTCCTGACTTTATCTTATCCTCTGGCCTTCTCTATTCTTAACTCATATTCTCTCATTTCACAACTGTCCTGCGGGGCATACAAATGTATCCTGTCACCTGCAAGTCGACTTATAAACACTACCACTGATTAACTTGTGGGGAAGGGTGACAAACACAGTTGGAAGGGAGGCTTATTTGAGTTACTTAATATCTTGTTTTCACCACATTCTTCTCATTGGTTGACCCTGTATGCATTGGGAGTGTTCATTGTGAATATGTGTGTTATGCGCCACGAAGTAAAGTGGCAATCTCCTAAGAACATACTGAGTGTACTTCTGGGACAACTGTACTTAGCTGCAGCTAATAAACCAAATCTTCTACGCCTAACGGAGTGTCCCTTGTCTCTGTTCAACAAAGCAGGTGAACTCAGGAGATTAAGGCGTACCCTGCGCCGCCAGACCCATAAGGTCTAGGTTCTTCAATTTGGCGCCCAACGTGGGGCAGCTTCAGAGGTAGCAGTTCTGCCCGAGGATCGTGAGGAGCCCCGCAAGAAAATTCTGGAGGAATCGCGAACCACGTCAAGCGACCCCTGTATGTCGAAGTGGTCCGAAGGTCTTTTGCAGCGCGGTTTCTCCTTTCTGACGGCTGCTGATGACTGCTGCCCTGACTGCCGCCCTGCTTTGGTCCCTTTGATGATGTTTGGTATCACGAGACATTAGACGGGCCTCTGTTGGCGTAAGAAGACACTTAGTTAAGTATTGGTGGGTAGCTCCCACTATTTTGTTTTGATTTGGGTCTTTGATTCGGCTATTGCAAAAGCCGAAGCCGAGGGGTGAGTACGTTTGTGCTGTATTATTTGATTTAACCCCTTGATGTTTGTGAACAGTCCAGTGAAATAACGATGCCTGGTCTGAATAAGTTTGGGAAGTTCTGTTGTCTTGGTTGTAATAGGGATTCCTGGCTGGAGGACTCTTGTCCGATTCCTCCGGTTGGAACTCCCACCTATGAGCTTTATTCAAAACATGGTGTCGGCCCCATTGCCTTTAATAAGGCATGGATCCGATACACGAAGAATGATGGCGTTCTACAGTGGTCACAAAATGGTTGTTTTGAGCCTGACATATTAGACAATTTGGAAGCGATATTGTTCAAAAGACAAGCCCGGCCGGCAATGTTTGACTCTTTCCGCCTCTGGCGTAAGGAAGCCAAACAGAAAGAAATTAAGCAGGCAAAATGAGATAAGAGAGCGCAAAATATGACGATTATACAGGCTGCACAGCAGTTTAAAGATAATGAGATTGATAATGCAATGGAAATTTCAGAGAGACAGCATCGTATGGCAATAGATAGATGCTATCCGGTGTTGCCTAATTCCCCTTCTGATAAAAGTAAGGATCTGGAGGAAGACCCTTTGATGTCTCACCTATTGAGATTGCCTCCACCCTATGTACAAGGTGCTAATGCACCCCCGTTGTTACAACCTGTTCAGTTGCCTATTGTCCCCCCACCTGTTCCGGTTCTTCCACATTTGCCCCTTCCGGTATTGCCACTCCCACCTCTCGTGCCACCAATTCCTTTGTCTCCATCTCCTGAACCTCAATCTTCTTTGCCTTCGGCTCCCCTTATAACTGCCAGTTCCTCTCCTGTATCGCCTAATACCTTGTCCCCTGTCCTTATGTCTAATTCTCCTACTGTGCGCAAACGAATACCAGATACTGTCTCTGGTTTTTTGTCCCCTTTCTTTGGGACTCTGAACATGTCTCCAGCTTTCTCTCGAAGACAGTCTCGTAGTCAACTTCCAGGTTCCGACGAACGGGTGGTATTGGACTCTCTCGCTCGCAAATGGATCGAGAAAGGTCCCCAGTATAGCGTGACAGATATCATGATCACCTTTCATCAGTGGGATGCACCTACGCAGAGATATGTATTTAATGTTATGTGTGACACTCTTGCTAAAGGATGGGAGGATATGGATTTGGGTTTACTTACCCAGGGTCTGTTGGATCTTCAGGCTAATTTCGATAAAGGACTCATTGTGGGTTCTAAGGTTGAGGACGCCGTAAGGACACTTGTTACTTTTAGGTCGTTATTTTATTCACAAACTTTTCTTGATTCTGATCCTGCTGTCCGGCAGACATTGAAACATTACCCAATGAGAGAGGTTTCTCCGATATCGAGGGAAGAGGTTGCGCAAGCAGGTAATAATCCAGCTATTCCCGCTCACTTCCAGCGTATATGGGTACATGTCCCCTGGAAGAGATCTGATGTTTTGGCCCTCAAACAATCTTTACCAGATCCCCGAAAAAACCCTGCTGGTTACTATAAAGAATTGTCTCAGACTGTTGATGCCTGTATTATGAATTTAGCCGATATTGACATGTTGATGGGAAATGTAGTCCCACAAGCGTTATGGGCTCGGATTCGTAGAGAGGATCACGTTCAAGAATTGGGTGGTACATGGAATGCTATAACTGCCTCGGATAGAGCACAAGTGGGTGGTGCTAAGCCTGATGTTTTGATCACAGAACTCCCTGGTAGGATTATTACTTTAATGAAAACAATAATGCCCGCCTTACGAGTTAATTGGGATAAATTAGCTGCGTGTAGACAGAAGAAAGATGAGAGTGTCTCCGACTTCTTCACTCGTTTTGAGGAGATGGTTATTGATCACAGTGGTCAGGATATGACTACGGAGGGAGGACAGCGATTATTTGTAGATAAATTTGTATTTAATTTGCCCCCCGAGTTGTCACATAAATTAAAAGACTCTGAAAGTTCATGGGCTGTTTCTTCTTCTGCTCAGATATTGGCTACTGCTCAATATTACGAAAACAGGGACAAAGAGGAAAAAGACAAGCAAGAGAAGAAGACTAAAGAATAAAAAACGAAGGTTCTTCTGCAACAAGATTATCCTCCTTGCTCTGCTCAGCGCCAGTTTCAACAGCCTCCCCAGTTTCAGAGGGTGTTTCAAAAGCCTGAGCCCTATATTCCGCGGCCTTTTTTAGGTCCTAACCAATGCGCCTATTGTAGGGAGGAAGGTCACTTTAAGAATGGCTGCCCGGTTTTATTACAGCATAATGGAGGACTATCTACTCCACGAGGTCGTGGTGGTTCCCAGTTAGCGCCCAGGGGTAGAGGTCGAGGTATGTCGCCCCAGACACAGCGTTCCCCTCCACCTCCACATTCTACGAACTACTTTGATCAGCAAAATACTCAGTATTACAATGATGATTACTATGTTGAAGGTGAGAATGATGGTCTTCACGCTAACTAGGACAGCCATAGACAAAGTGAGGGAGTTGTATCGATTCCAGTAGATCAGAATGGGCCTTATGTTAATGTCACTACAATGGGTGTTTCAGAGCCATTTCTTTTAGATACTGGTGCGATGAGAAGTCCTATTATTCACTCCAAAACTCCCTGGGGCACCTTTGTCTGGCTTAAAAAACGTATCCGTAGGATTTTCTGCCGCCCCAGTTCATAGCCCGATCTCTTGTCCTCTGCCTATTTCAATTGGTTCTTATGATTTGGAAGCTTCGCTCCTTTTAACGACTGGTTGCGGCGAAAATCTGTTGGGTTTGGATTTATTGAAAAGATTGCATGCAACGATATATTGTTCTCCTTCTCGTTTGCATCTCGTTTTGGGGCAGAAACTGACTTCTCCAATGTATTTGTCTAAAGATCAATTTCCACCTGAATTGCTCTCTCTCCCTGCGACACTTTGGGCTACGGGTCCAAATGATGTTGGTTGTCTTGAGATCCCACCCTATGTTGTTACCCTCAAGCCCAATGCTAAATTGCCACGCATCCCTCAATACAAAATTCCCAATGATGGTGAAAGAGCGCTTTTCGCTATTATTTACGATTTGGTTCAGAAGGGTGTGGTCGAGGAGACGAGGGGAAATGTATGCAATAGTCCTGTTCTCCCGGTTCTTAAACGCACCTCTTTCCTTATCCGGATACTCCACTGGAAACACTCTAAATTCCTTGTTATCTCTATACAGACTACGCCGTTGAAACCACCGCCTCTGCGGTAAGTCTCACGCACTGGTTCCACCCGCTTTTACTTCCCCTCCACCACTCACCACTATTCCGGCCCTTTCCTTTAGCACTCCCGTTTCGTATTTCCTTCACTTCCATGCACTTTTTTCATACCTTCGTCCACTGACCCAGGTTGTCACACGCTTGATCTAAGCACATCACTCGTTCTATTAGCAATTTTTTCTCCATTTAATGGCATGTTTACTTAAGTTTACTTGACTCTTGCTATAAGTTATGAGTTGCCAGACACAATATATTCTACAATGTATTTCACATGTAATTTATAATCAAATGTCTATGTCTGATGTATTTGATTTAGTGCCAAACTCACTTTTATGACCTTGCAATTTCGTTGATATTGCATTCCGCATTTTGGGTATATTATCACGTACGGGTATGCCAGTTGTCAGACCTTTTTAAACCTTATCCTTTCCTGATTAACTACTGCCCTAACTGTAAATTCTCTCCTTTTTTCCCCCTTCTTCCCCCCCCCTTTTTTTGTCCTTCAAGGCTATTCAGGTTTTACCTTACAGGCATAATTATTGTTGTCCTGATGATGATCCTTATATTCTTCTAATAGGATCGAAACGCCGTCGACACTTGTAAACACCCTATATGTTTAAAATACTAATTGTAATACATAAGGGCGTTCTATGAATTGTTTGTTGGTTCATTTCCTAATTGCGCTCCTCGCAACAAACCATATTTCTTGCCTGAACCTCTGGTTCTTTTCCCTTTGTTTTGTACAATCTTTGTTGTATGTACTGGACACAGGCTTGTGTCCCACTTTGTGAATCTTTTTGTTATTTTTGTCTTATCATTATATCAGTAAAATTTATGACCACTGTCGGGCTGGACAAGTCTCTAAAAATAAGTACTGATTGGGTCCTTATTCATTGTTATTTTCATTCCTCCTTCTCTAGGGACTTTTGTTGTTTGTAATTACATAATTCCCAGGGTCCCTGGTCGACCTTCTATGGGTGCTCTTGTTGTTATTAAATATACTAAAAAGTATTCTGACATACAGTATCCAATGCTGATTGACTACTTACATGACCTCACCACTAAATTACGTGTTCTCCACCAACAGGTTCAAAACGTTTTACCAGAGGCCTCCACAGACCCAGGTCATTCTATCCAACCGGGAGACTGGGTCTGTGTGAAAAACTTTCAGAGTACAAGGAATTTGGAACCTCGTTGGAAGGCGCCTCGACAGGTTCTTCTGGTGACACGTACAGCAGTGAAAGTCGAAGGGAAAAAGAACTGGATCCATGGCGTGCACTGCAAAAAGCTGCCCTTACCCTTGCCTTGTTACCAGTGGGTCCGTAAGGGTGTAGGTGATTTTGAAGGCGAAAGGGTCCCTCGGTTTGTACCTTTCAGTAGTGCACACCTAGATGGAGCTCGGTCTGAGAAAGAAGATGACGACGTTTTACAAGAAGCAGTACCGCCACATCTCCGATTGAACACTACAGATCCACAGACACTATTTCAGGACCAAACTGTACTGAACAGAACTCGATATAATTTAAGGCCTAGACTGGTCAAGGACACCTGAGATTTTCTTCTCTTTCGTGACGTGTATCATCTGTCCAGGTTGCAGGGTCACGGTAGGAGTCTTGGTTCGTGACCTGTATAGTGGCTAGGCCCCCAGGACTTGCAGTGTCATAGGACGGCTAATAATCACAGCCAAGTGAGTAAGGAAGATTGCCGTGAGCAACAATTTTAGAGGATGGATGTCAAATTGGGAAAGAATAATAAGAAGGAAGAGATGAGAAAGAAATATTGTAAATTAGTGTACAGTCAATGTGGCATAACATTGTGTGTTCTTATGTTTTCTAGTATCTTATTGGCTTGTATAGGTTGGATTGTTCATGCTATGCAGCCCAAATCTGTCCCTACTTCTATTTCCTTGCCTTTTCATTCTACTATCTCCCCACATCAATTATATACGCTTCCCCAACATGAACTAATCAGGAGAACAGAATATTTTAACAATTCATTTGTCCAGTTGTTGCATCAACACCAATTGGTCGTCAACACAACCGACTGTTGGGTGTGTGGACTTATGCCTCATACCACAGACAAAGGAATGCCATATTTAGCCCTTCCATTTTCTTATGAAGGTTCCGCTTGGGCCTATTTTGTGATGTTTCCAAATGCATATCAGAACCGATTTAGACGTCCAGTTGGTTCATATGGTAGTGGGCAAGATTTTAGTCATAGTTCTCTGATAAAAGGAATAGTGGCTATGGCTAGAATTGTGGAGAATAGTAGGGTTCCTGTTGATGAGAAACGGGCATACGATGGTTGGAACGTGACTCGTTGCGCTACTAGCCTTACAGATAGAGTAAAACAGGGAAAATCTCCACCAATTTGGACTGTGCCTCATTGAGGTAACTTTTGTTTACAGATGAATGGCCAGACTACTGACACTGGACAAGGAAAGAATGTTTGTTCCCATACATACATTCACACATCTCAGAATTCACCACTGTTAGTACCATCCCAGGGCACGTATTTTGTCTGCCACGATAGAGCGTACACGTGGCTACCGACGGATTTTTCAGGAACATGCTATATAGCCTTTCTTCTCCCCCCTACATACACTGCTCCTTCGGGACATCACAGAAACAGATACGGCAGAGGGATTATTGATTCTAAAGACACGGCAGAACAAGAGGGAGGTGATTTCCTTAAAGGATTTCTTCCTTTTTGGGGCCCAATGGCCAACAGTAGAAACATGAGACAATTGGTTCGTGTTGTTGAGACTACCATAGATGTCACTGTGGGAGCCTTGAGTAATCTCACAGCTGAACTTCAAGCGGATCGTCTCATGACATTGCAGAACCGGATTGCTCTGGATGTTATTCTCGCGGATCGTGGTGGAGTTTGTAAATTGATCGGATCTAGCTGTTGCATTTATATACCTGACGACGCCCCTACGGTATACCAAGCCATCTCCAAATTACATGTGATCTCCGAGTCGATTCATCAGGACGAAGGAGATTGGTCTTTATTGGAATGGTTTTGGGGATTACTGTCCAAATGGGGATGGAAGGTATTAACATTCCTTGGAGTGGTTTTGGCCATCATTTTTTCCTGTTGTCTCTGTATGCAGTGTGGCCCCGCCATCTGTGGTCTTTGTGCCACTATGTGTGTCCCAAGGCCTGTGCCACGGAAGACAGAGAGCATTAAAATGATGTTGCAGCAACAGCTTGATGACCTCATGGCCATTGACGTCGACTCAAATTAAAATGAGTCTGTGTGTCTTGCCTGAGTAATGGCAAAAGGAGGGTCTGAGGTAATTCAGTTTTCGTATTTAGCCACCATTTTGTGTCTTTCCGCCATTTTGTGTTGCCCTCACTCAGGCGGCACAGTGAACGAGGTGTTGTTTTCCCTCATCCTACTGCAACGTGTCAAATAACCTCCTGCCTCTGTTTATAGCTGGTGTCAGGGTCTGGCCGACTCCACTAATCCTCGTCTGGTTTGACTGATCCCTGTCTCGACTATCTGTTGCTTCGCACCATTCTTTCCTGACTTTATCTTATCCTCTGGCCTTCGCTATTCTTTACTCGTATTCTCTCATTTCACAACTGTCCTGCGGGGCATACAAATGTATCCTGTCACCTGCAAGTCGACTTATAAACACTACCACTGATTAACTTGTGGGGAAGGATGACAAACACAGTTGGAAGGGAGGCTTATTTGAGTTACTTAATATCTTGTTTTCACATTCTTCTCATTGGTTGACCCTGTATGCATTGGGAGTGTTCATTGTGAATATGTATGTTATAAAAGATTGTGCGCCACGAAGTAAAGTGGCAGTCTCCTAAGAACATACCGAGTGTACTTCTGGGACAACTGTACTTAGCTGCAGCTAATAAACCAATTCTTCTATGCCTAACGGAGTGTCCCGTGTCTCTGTTCAACAAAGCAGGTGAACTCAGGAGATTAAGGCGTACCCTGCGCCGCCAGACCCATAAGGTCTAGGTTCTTCAGCATGGTGACTTCAGGGAAAAGGGGTTTGTAGTCTATTATACCAGATTTCCCAGGCTGCATATCAGGATGGGAGGGACATGCAGTGATTTTGTAGCCATACAGTGACACCGCAGTTTTGGAAAGTGGGAGTCAGGGCAGAAATTGCCGGTGTTAGTGGATGTTTGAGTCCATGAGATTTTCACAGGCCTATTTGTGACATTACAAAGACTTTTCGTCCAAAGGGCACTGATGGAAGTGTGTTTGACTTTATATTGCCACCATGGATATGTAAGCATTATGCACAAGAGAAAAAATGCCTGAGGGTGACACTCTTGGTGGAAATTCACATATGACACAGCAGATTGTTGTACTTCTGAAACATCCTCCTTCCATTTTCTTCATTATGTGTACTGACTGGCATGTGTAGGCACTGTTTGACCTCTCATGTTGTACATGCATGTGACAGTTCTGATGGCCCACGTAGACCGCAGTGTGAGCCCCCTGGCCTGCACAGTTACGGCCCAATTTGACAGGGACCCATCACTGAGTGGACAGAGTGAGACATATGGGTTTTCTGCTACCCTATTCATCATGAGCTATCTTAGGCCTGAGAATGGCACGACAGACCTTGTGAGAAGGGTGTGAGATTTTGAGATCATGTCCCTAAATGTGACCTCCATGACACAGTGAGCCATTCACAGGGCAAGGACATTGAGGGGTGTGCAGTGTTGGATACAGTGAGTCTGCCCCGACACATCATTTGCAATGTAATGTATGTCTTACTCCCTCACAAACTGCATCGCAGATGTGGGCCTTCTTCACATTGCTTTCTGTGCTGGCATTCTGCATGTGTATGAGATGGCCAGGTACTGTGTCCATCCTCATACCTGCATGCATTATGGTATGATTATCTCATGCTAATGTACTACGTGTCATGCTGAATTGTCTCTGCTAAACATATCTGAATAGCTGTGCTGAGTGTGTGCATGCTCCTGTACTGAGACACAGTGGTACATAACCCAGTGTCACTGAAATTTCCTCCTCTTGTCTCCCATGCCTGCAGCTCAAAGTCTAACAGCGTAAAGCCATATGGAGGGCCATTGCACCCAAGGTGTGGGCTCTGGGTGTCTCCAACAGACAGCACACACTCTGTCACAAGAGGTAGGATGACATCTGCCGGCTGAGCAAAAACATGGCAGAGATGATGCTGGGGCTGCTCCCTCGGACTGGCAAGTTGGCGCACAGGAGCATGACACCACTAATGGCCCGTATCTTGGCAGTGACACAGCCAGAGCTGAATGAACATTTGAGGGCCCATCAGCAGCAAGTTGGGGGTGAGTATTCTGGGAAGGGGGACTTTGGGTGTGAGTGACTGCATGTATTCCAACCCTGAGCCAGTGCGTAGCTCTGTGATGTTTCTAGTGTGATACAATGGCTTGTAAGTGGCCTCTGTGTTGGGTGCAGCTGTCATGCATTTTCACTGCATGTACTTTCTCATGTCTTTAATGTAACAGCCCTTGGCATTGCATGCAGAGTTGTGGCATTATGCCATCGACTGCATTAGGGGAGTCATGGACATCCCCTGGCAGTGAACGGCAGTGTGCCTCAGGTGAGTGTGTTTTTCTCGATGTGTGCAGTGCCTGACCTCGAAATTGTGAGAACTACACATCTGACACCAATGTGCAACTGTAGTTGTGCACCAAAGTACAACATGGTGGATGGCAGGAACTCATGGCCATTGCAATATGACAGTTTGGAGTCTGTTTCTGTGTTGTCCCCTTATGGTGACTCCATATGTGACTGTTACAACATGTTGAGATGTACATCTTTTTCACCTACAGGGACCTAGGTATGCTCACAGGGATCTGTATGTCAGGTTACACGGAAGCATGGGCAAGCTATTTGGCTGTGTGGACATCACATGGGTCATTAATGCCAAGTGTGCATGTTACCATGCATGTTTTGAGTTTTGAATTAAGGTTGCATATGCAGACTGCACAGAGTGGTGTGCAACATAGGGGTATCATCATCTTGTTTAGTGCTTTGTTTGCATATGATGTTTGTGAGTATGGCACTAAACTGAACCTATGTCTCTGTCTCTTGCAGCATCTACCGAGGGCAAAGAAGGACAGGGGACGGACACCAGTGGTGAGGCATCTTGCACGACTGCTACACATGAGCTCACTGACACTGATGTGACCAGTGCCTCGGAAGGGAACAGAAGTGCCCTTGAGGAATCACGTCCAGAAACACCAACCTCAATGTCATCTGCCGCCAGCGGTGACTCCTCGATGTTGGCGGGCACAGGGAGTGGGAAATCTGCCTCCTCTTACACCACACATCGTCTAGTGCCCACCCTCTCAGCTACTTCCACTAGTGCTGCACGTGCTCGCAACAGTAAGAAGGGAAGAGTGTCCTTCCCCCAGGCACTGCTGCCCCTGACCCTGTCTCCCCTGCTACGCTCATTGTTGAGGCTGTGGACCTTTTGCGCCAGTGTGGGTCAGACAACTCTCCTGAATGCTTTCTAGGACCATAACAAGAAGTTGGCACAGGTAGTTGCCTTCATGGAGGGCATTAATTCTGACGTGGGTGGGCTACACAGGACTGTCCAGTCTTTTTCCTCCACAGTGACGCCACCCATTCAGCTGTCACAGGCTCAGAGTCCAGCTCCAGTCCCTTCGGCAACCCCCCTGCCAGTGGCTACATCTGATGAGAGTGACCACACAGCACAGCCCACAGGCTCCAGGTACACCACACGCAGCACACAACAGCAGCACCCCAAGCGGGCCAGAGCGCAAACACCATCTCCCAAACAAACAAAAGTCACACAGGAGCGCAAAGGCAAAAGCAAAAGCCCTTCAGGTGACACTCAGGGGAATCAAGCCAAGAAGCAGGCCTCAGGCTCACATGTGTCAAAATCTGCCCTATCCAAGGACACTCCCGTCCCAAAATCACTCCCAAAGACAGGCAAACAGTTGCCGTGCCTGCTGTGAAAAAGCCCTCTAAGGCAGATTCACCCACAACCTGTACTCCCACCCACACCCCTGTGAAGCTGGGACAGGAGGGCACTGTGGTCAACAGGGGTGGAGGGGAAAAGGCAAGGCCAGGCCAAGTGTACCGCCAGATCCAGCAGATCCCCAGAGGGAGGGCCACCACCTGCACCTGATGCACCTTTGGTGGAGAGTGTGCCTGTTGTGCCCGCCCCACTTCCCACTCCTACCAAGACGGTTCTGGGCTATCGAATCCCCAAGAAGTGGAGAGGCAGCCCTCCACATTTACCCGACCACACACTGTGTCTCATGGTAGCATGTCTCCGCCTCCATGTGCCACCATGCAACTCGGTTGAAGCAGCCCTTCGGCTCCCAAACCCACTGATGCCTCTACCTCAACTGGTCCTCTCTCTCCCAGGTCCAGTCCTCCAACTGGGCCCGACAATCAGTCACCTCCCAGTTCGACTGACAGTCAAGTTTGAGGCAAAGTCCCCCTCCCAAACCTATCTCTCCCACAGCAGTGCCTGGGCTGCCCAATGTTATCCCCCTAGCTGTGTTGCTGACCATGGCAGTGTACAGTGTCACCCATTCCCTGTGCAGGTTCTCATGCACACATGTCCCTCCTTTGAACTATGGAATGGCCACTGGCCTTGCCGTTTGTAATTTGGATGCCCATTCCCTGTGCAGGTTCTCATGCACACATGTACCTGGTTTAAACTATAGACTGGCCACTGGCCTTCCTGTTTGTAATTTGGATGCCCATTCCCTGTGCAGGTTCTCATGCACACATGTACCTCCTTTGAACTGTGGACTGGCCACTGGCCTTGCTGTTTGTAATTTGGATGCCCATTCCCTGTGCAGGTTCTCATGCACACATGTACCTCCTTTGCACTATGGATTGGCCACTGGCCTTGCTGTTTGTAATTTGGATGCCCATTCCCTGTGCAGGTTCTCATGCACACATGTCCCTCCTTCGCACTATGGACTGGCCGCTGGCCTTGCTGTTTGTAATTTGGATGCCCATTCCCTGTGCAGGTTCTCATACACACCTGTACCTCCTTAGAACTATGGACTGGCCACTGGCCTTGCTCTTGTCTCAATTTGATGCCTATCTGGGTAATATGTAATAAAGACAGTTACTCCTGTTGTCTGCTTTGCCAGTGTCCTTGCTTAAAAAAAGGTTTTCTGTATGCCACTTTAACATTGCCAATTGCTTGTTTTACTTTTTCAGAGTTTGCCAGAGGTGACAGGCACTTTAGTTCTTTTGGACTCTGAGGCTTGACGGTGCAATGATGATTGTTTGTGATGATCTACTGTTATCCTAATCATTGTATGATCAGGTTTGCTAAATTGTACAGATGTCATGTTAGGATGCAATACCAGCAAAGAGGGGAATTCTATCCACAGGATTACATGCGGGCTGGCCAGGGTCCATCAAATCTGTGTGATCTTTCTTGATGTGTGAACAGCAGTGTTGATGTATGTTCATCTTGGGATGGCATGTCTTCCTAGTCACATGGGTACATTTGAATGTGTGCTCTTGAGTGGTCATAAAGTGTGAAGGGGTGACTTTGTCAGTAGTGTTGATCTGTGTGTGTGTGCCCCTGCAATGCAAACTGCACACATGTATGACCCAGAAGATGAGTGCCTGTTTGTTTCAATTGTCTGCCATGTGCTTCATATTGTTGGCACATGTAGGAATTGTAGGTTGTGCACTGTGCAGTGTGTTGGTGTGTCCTTGCACTCCTGGGGGACACCTACTTGTTGCTGCCAGTTGTGAGTATGCAGAGTGTGTGACGGCCAAGTGTGTTTTGTTGATCAGCCATGTGTCTTGTTACTGTTTGTGCTCACTGTGCAGACCTGCTCAGCTACACTGACATTATTTGTGAGTTTTCTCATGCATTGCTGTCACTTGACCCATTTTTGGCTCCAGTATGGTATGTGGGATGTGGAGTCATACCATCCCGTATCTGTGCTTCTGATGCCTACCCATTGTGAGTGACTCCTCTATGTGTTTGTGTACAGAACACTCCTGACCTCTCCACTACTGACGTACACACCACTTCAATCTCATGTTACCTACCCCTTGGGTTGCCAGTGGGTGAGCCTCCCCACCACTTCATTTGTTACACTATGCTTTATAATAATAATAATAATACAGACACTTATAAAGCGTGACAGCTACCTCAAGCAGAGGTGTCCCGGCGCTAAGCGATCGACAGTATGCAGCTGTGAAACCAGTAAGCAAAGCCACTTTGTGGGGCTGATCTGTGCACAGGACCAACGTGCAACTCGGGACAGTTTCCCAATTAGTTATGTGTGATTTGCTTGTACTGGTTTGCAGTCATGGTTGCTCATCTGCAGTGCAAATGTTTGTGCTGCACAGTCCTCTGGTCATGTTGTTTGCACCTGGGTGTCCCTGAGTTGTGCATCTGTGGGTGTTGGGTAAGCTGCATATTTGTTTGCTGAGGTACTGCTACCCTTCCTGAGTGTGGTGTTGTCTGTGAGCTGTGCTGATCTGTGTTGTGGGAGTAGATGTTGTGGCACTGAGATGTGTGTGCTACTGGTTTGGTTGGTGTGCACACACTGCTTGGCCTGCATGCAGTGCTGTCAGTGTATGTTGCCTTGTACTTGCCTGGTGTGCATCCCCTGATGTCCAGCTGCATTTGCTATGTGATGGATTGGCATGTGCATCTCTTGTGTTTTTGTTGTGGATGTATGCAGTGGTTGGCCTGTGTTGGCTTTTTCTGCTGACAGATGCTCTGTGTCTGTGATGTTCCATTTGCTTGACACTGTGTGTGAGTAGTTGGTGCTTTGTGATACATTCTGATGTGTGTTGCAAGTGTAGTGTGCATTACTTGTGTGTCTGTTACATGCAGCAAGGTGTATTCTTGTTACTGGGCGTGTTTTGAGTGCACAATAGTGCTATGACCTCCTATATTTGACCTGTCACTTGTCAGGATTGTGCATGTGCATGCTTGCGGTACACTATGACACTATATCTGTGTTAGCTTATTGTCCCATTGATCCCAGTTTGTGTTCATGATTGTTTTGGAATGATGCAGTTCTTGTTTGTGTTGGGGTATGGCGGTGGGTCTCTATTGGCTCCCACCGCCGTGGTGGCGGGCGCATATTTATGGCTGTTCACGTCACACCGCAGCGGATGGAAATGAGCTATGTTTGCCCATTGTAATATGGCGGGCATGAAGACCGCTACTGGAGTGCGGAAAAAGACATTTTCCGCCACTGCCAGCACCGCGGTTGTGCCTCCGCCCGCCATCCTAATGAGCACCTATGTTTGGATGTCATCACAGCCTTTTGGGGTCAGCAGACCACCATACCTGTGATCACAGTTAAATAAAGGAAACTTTTTTATAGTGTGTCCTTAGTCAAGGCCTTTTGTATTCCTCCCCAAAAATACTTTAAAAAATTAAGTAGACATTCATGCATAAAAGTGCTTTGAGTCAGCCCTGTTCATCCATTGGTCTGCTTTAGTATCATTTACATTTTGATTTCTCCTACCACAGAAATCAGTATAGATAAATGGTCAGCCCCCTCTAGTCACTAGCTCCCCTCACTGTGACTCACTGAGACTCGTGGTGATTACCTGTACACAATGTGCACATTAGCTATAAGAGTATTCTCCTTCAGTGCGAGAGGATAGCAGGTAATGTGTAGGCTTTTTTACAATTTTTACTAAAAAGTATTCTTTCCGTCTTTCTTTGAACTTTTGTTTATTTTCCAACAGCTCCTCATACACTCTTACTGAGCCCCCGCTGTGATGTGAAGTGCAACATCTTGGAATGCCTGTGGTCCTGACAGCCACAGCATTGCTAGTAGTAGCTTGACAGGCCACTATTTACAATTAATTATACACAGTGCCTCCTATACAATTAAGATAGCATGAATAGTCTTCAACCTTGTCTTTACCCTCCTTGGCCTCCAGTTTTCTGTGTGTGGCTGTCTTTTAGCTGTTTTTCTACTGCCTGGTCTTCATTTCTTCCTTGTCCACACTGCTTTATAGCTGTGTCACTTCTTACCATATATCTGCATCATTTCCCACCTCCTTAGTCCCCTGCTTCATCTCATTATTTGTCCTGCTTGGTTTAAACCTCAATTGATTGCCCCATGCATAGACTCGTCATTCTCATCTCTCCTCTACAACTTTCTTATTGTCCCGAGTGAGGTCTCCTTCGTGGCCACAGTTGTTGCCACAGATTGGAAAATGGTGTCTACTACTCTGCCATTGCCACCTGCTTGGCCTCTAGCTCTGATAACAAGCCTGGCAGTCCAGATTCTCAAACACAACCCCGGTTTGTATCTTCAAATATGGGTGATCCACTTGCTCCACTCTCAGATCGAAAGGTACCTGGTTTGTAGGTCTGCGGAGGAACTGATGCAGGAGTAATGCAGTACCACAAGTTGTAGATTGCCAGGGGATGTGGTGCTTCACCACTTAACCTACCAAGTGATTTTGGTGGAATGATACCACTGATCAAGAGTTCTCCTTTTCCCGATAAGGGGAAGTGGATTCATTAGATTAATTAGTTCCTGTATCCCAACTGGGGGATGGACAGATTAGATTCATGAGTTCCTGCATTCCATAAGGGGATTGGACAAATAAGATTCAAGGTTTCCTCTAGCTGTTAAGTGAGATGGACACGTTTACTCCCTCGTTCCCATCCAGGGGTTGGTCAAATTATTATATCCATGGGTTCCTGTATTCCATAAGGGAGCTAGACAAATGAGATCAATGGGTTTCTGGATCCCAACCAGTGGCTACACACATTAAATTCACTGGTTCTTGTATGGAATAAGGGAGTTTGACAAGATAGATTCATGGGTTCCTGTATCCCAAACACGGTTGGGCAAATTAGATTCGTGGGTTACTGTACCCCTTAAGGGAGTTGGGAAAATTAGATTCGCAGGTTACTGTACCCCTTAAGGGAGTTGGGCAAATTAGATAAAGGAGTTCCTGTAGTCCAAGTAGGGTTGTAATAATTCGATTCACGGGTTCCTGTATCCCAACTAGGGGTTTGACAAATTCGATTCAGTAATTCCTGCATTTCATAAGGGAGTTGGGGAAATGACATTCATGGCTCCTGTATGCGAACTAGGGATTGGACACAGTAATCTGTGGTCTTCTATGTTCTAGCAGGAGGTTGTACCTGGTAATACATGCTGCCCTGCACTAAAAACAGTCGGTTGAAGAGGGGGATATGTGTGGCCCTGTACTACTGTGGGTGATCAACCCCTATACATGCTGCATTGCATGATGATTGGTGATAGATTCTGCCATGTGCCATGTTATTTGATAGGACAAAGTGGTACGTGAGAACCTGTGCCACGGACATCTTGCTACCTTCCGCCACAGCATTGGGTCGGGCATGATGAGCAAGACACCTTTTCAATTTATATATTTTTTTACTTGAATGTATTTACATTCTTTATTGTGTTCATTGACGGGTTTTGCATATATTCTAGCTTCCCATCAGCTGTTGTTCTAAGTGAATATGTCAGCAGTAGAAGCAGGTGACTGCCACTCCAGAGACACCAAGTGTGTGATCTGCCTTCAGCCTTGCCACGTCAGCAGTGATGCCTCTGCAGTCCACTGTGGCACATCACCTTCAGCATCAGCCGTGGCAGTGAAGGTTTGACAGTAGGTTTGCAGCCTCTGGACTCCCACTACACTACTGAAAACTCTTAGCCCTGTCATATTTTGAGCGTTTTCAGTGCCTGGTCTTTGACAGCAGGGTTTACTCTGGCCCATTACACAGATGCTACACACTCAGGGATGAGCTGGCAAAGAATGGCCTTTTCAACAGTAAAGTGAGTTATAAGAGGTGCTTTCAGTCACTCTGTTATGGTCTTTAGAATGAATCAGAAATGAAATAATACAATAATGTCAATATTTACGCATACACGGTTTACGTCACCGTGCTCCTTGAAGCCTCAAGCATGAAACTGAAGAATTCAGCTTATTTTTTAATAAGCAGGCCTTATTATAATACAGATAAAATAATTGGTTGAGACGATGTGACATTACTGCAAAAACATTTTTTGTTCAATGATATGAAAAAGACCAAAAAAAACTAAGACCTTTAAAAGAGTGTTTCACAAATTACGGCATCAGATTTAATGGTATTAGGTGGTTATTTTGTGGCCAATTAAAACTTTTGTGCTATGCAATGGGGAATACCGTGCAAAAGTATTTTTGCAGCCTTGTTTTCCGACAGTACCACAAATATCACATTTGGGTGTACACACTTTCCTCCATGTATAACCTACTGGAAATTAGCCAACATTGTTTTCAGAGCAATGTCTGCAAATAAAGTTGTCCTCGTGTTTTACAGGCCTGCTGCAGACGGAAGAACTGCTGCTTAAGTTAAAATACTTCATAAATAAAATACATTATGTTTCATTTCCAATTTTCTTACTTTGCAAAGATTTCTTTTTTTATTTAAAATTTAGTACTGCCAGTAATCCTCACTTTTGAAGGTTTGCATTATAGCATTTTTGTCTTATGTTTATATTTTAAATATATCAGTCAGATGCACTACCTATGGATAAACATTGGATTTTGGAGATGTCTATTGTTTTGGGAAATTAGAAAATGTTTTCTAAAAAATGAACATAGTGAGCATACTCGAGACAGGAAATTCTCTGGGAACATGCTCATTCATATAAGATAATGATGTAGGGATACGTTTTATGTTTTGGGTTGGCTATCATGTGGCTATGAATATCGATTCACAAATGTTCTTATTTTCAATTGAATGTATGCTATCTTCTCCATTATTAATTAGGTTAATTGTTAAATTGTTAGATTGTTTAGCGGATCAACTTGTCATTCCAAGGTTTTTTTAGGAGCTGAACTTAAAAAATATAAAAAGTATTGATAGAAAAAAAGTCAGGCACAGATAGGTGTTGTTTTGGGTGGAGATGTAGAACTGTAGAGTACCCGTGCTGCTCAATTCCTATTGGTCGGCTCTATGGCTCAGGATGCACACCTCCCATGTACATATATTTGGAGTCATTTTCTTGACAATTCTCTATGCTTGATGTGTATTATGTGGCTCAGTGGCCGCTGAGCCACATTCAAGGCATTGCTGACTCTAGATGCGGGTACCAGGCAGTGAATGGTCTGGATGCATCTCTTGTTATTGCCACGGCATTGTCCTCTCTGCCTTTTTTGCATAGTATGTCTAGGCGCTACCTCAGTTTGATTGAGGTGTTCTGGAGTCTGAGTTTCCAGGCTGGTTTGAGTTGTCATATTTTCTCCTTTTTCACTTGCCTCTAGGCTCTTTTGTATTCTCCTTCCACCTGTTGCAAGGCACAGCCTGTACCTGGTCTTCGGTCTCCTGGCGCCCCCTCTTTCAGCTTTGCACACTGCTCATCGGGGCTCTGACCAAGTAGGTCATTGCATCAACACGTGTATTCTCTTCCTGACTGGTGAAGTTGCCTGACTTGTCTTACTACTTCCTTGGATAATTTGGAATGAGTTGGCCACTGACTTGAATGAGCGAGCGTGTCGCTCTGTGATTGCAACACACTCCCAAAACACAGCAACAGGGCAGGGCACATTACTGATAAGACTTAGATCACAATCCATCTCCATTTCTATCCTTAGAGTTCTTGTGCGAGGACAATGTATTGAATACGGCGACGGGTCCTCACAGGGGTCCCTTCTAACATTCTGCGTGTGCAGTCATGTGTTAGGTGCTCATGACAGGTCAAAGGTCAACCTTCAAAAGCAGGCCCTATATCGAGTCCCTCCAAACTGTGTGATAATAACCTCTTTCAGGCTGAGTCCTGGCGGAGAACTCGCACTGCTATGTGATAGATGCCTTAACATGTGTTGTGTCTTTTTCTGGTCCTATAGCGAGAGGAAAATGAAATATGGTAGAGGGAGGGGGGTAGAGTTCTGCTCTGGGACTAAGTGGGACGCATTGAGGATTGCCTGCTGCCTGTTACTCATGCAGGGAGTTTGTGCCACTGTTGGGCTTCAGTAATGAAGCATATAGATTTCATTCCCTGAAGTGGGTACAAGAGTTATGTACACCTGACAGTCCCTGTAATGTAAGGTACAAATTGCACTACATTTATTCATTCAGAGTTTCATTCCTTTGCCTTTGGATGGTGGGTCAATGCTACTGCCTGCCATCACTATATTGCGCACAGCGCCTTGAGACCCTCATGTGTGAGTAGGTGCACCATACAAGCCCCTGATTAAGTCCTGCATACTGGATCTAAATTTGGCACCTGTGCAGTTTCTCAACTGTTGGGCCCTCCATAAGGCTGTTAAGATGCACTGGGTTTGGAATTGCCTTGTACATTTGAGGCAATGGCCCAGTGGAGCATTGCCTGTGCATAGTGAGGTTTGCCTTGACGTGGGCTTACTCCTCTGTAGGCACAGACGCACACTCTGGACTGCAGCTGTTTTAAATGTGCCTGCATAGTAGTTCTTTTGTCGTGGGTCGACTTGTGCTAGATGTGTTTCCGGATCATGAACCTGCTTTAATCCGGCACATGCCTTCTGTAGATGAGCCTCTTGGGCATGCAATTGAATATTTGTGATGCACTCATCCTCCATCTGTGATGCTCTAAGTATCAGGAGAGTTGCTGCACTGAGGTATGTATTGTTTTCTCTATCCCCTTAGACAGTGTATTTCTCTCCAGCAGTGGACACTGAACAGGGGATTCTTTGTGTTTGTTCTATTCTGCATTCGTCTTCAGAAGTTGTGGAACACAAATGGGACTGTATTACAAAACAGGAGTCACACACAGCAATGGCAACCTTCTCCAACACATACCACCCAAACAATATTCAACAGTATAATTTAGACAAGATACTGCACCATCAGTCAAGGCCTCACAGATATGCCATCTAAGCAGGTATCAGCATCCTGTTCACAGCAACACTGCTCACTGCCCCACAGTAACCTGCAGCAGGGCAAGTCAGACAGAACTCCTGATGCAAATCCAATCCAGATATCTCCTTTATCTGGCTGTGACAATGCTTTAAATACAAGGTTAAAAGGGTTGAGATGCAGGATCAAGGCCATGTGAGTTCCACCAAACGGTGGCCCTGGGACAACAAAGAAACCCTTCACAGAACAGCATTCAAAGTCAAAGCAATAAAGGTTTATACAAAGGCAAGACTTGTTATAGAAGGAAATAATAGTTAGATTCATAATCAACATCAATAACGTATCAAATAAAGCCAATCGCGAGAGGTAATAACATAAGTTTGCTGTCCAAAGCAGGTAAATAGCCAGAATCAAACTACATTTTATCAAAAGACTAGCATTGTCTGCTCACTTCAAAGTCAAGCAAAATCTAAGTGTAAATCAAATAGACAGACTATCACAGAGTCTGCTCAGTTAGGAAGTGAAAACATCTGGCACACATCTCAAAAGGGCACATTTTACAGGTTTTCAAACAGTAAAAGGCACACTTTCCACATGGTGTGAAGTGGGATCATAGCGCTAACAACACATATCATTCGTACGATGATCAAGACAGATGAAACAAGTAACATTTTGGAACATCTAATTTGCATGGATAATACATAGGAAACGAGAAATAATATCATGACTTGTGTGCAACAAGTGGAAACAATAAACAGTGCACTGCTTAGAGCAGACCCAGACAAAAGTCCTTGAATATGTTGCAAATACAGGAACGCTCAGTGCATGGCCTCTTTCCGTGGCTTTCTTTGAGGAACACAAATACACAACTACAAAATAAACAATATTTCGCGAATTTTCTGGAGAGGAAAACAAAGGGGAAAAAACACGCACTTAGGAAACCTCTTTGAAAAAACAATGAATTGTTTATTTGTCTTCAGCATCTCTAAAATGGAAGTCAGTGCGACCAGGCTGAGGCCTAGTAATGCTAACTGAAGCCAAAAATACATTTATATAGCATAATTATGTCTTTGGCAAATGTTATTTTCAGAACATCCAACTGAGGCTCTGAGCTTCATTCTCACAAATCACTGCACTGACGTGCCATATGGTTGGATTTCACAGCACTTCCCAACATGACAAACCGCATACCAGCATACAACAGAACACACTGTAGAGAACTCTTACAACACTTACCAGCATAGCATGGTAAGCTGTTAGATAGGTAGTATAGCAATCCAACAGTACTCACCGAATGCTTTACAAACACTTTCACATAGCAGGAAATAGGTATGTCAAACAATCCAGAGAACATGTAAGCAATTTCGCGAAGAATCTAGTCACTCCCTTCAAAGCACCCAAATATTACACATAGCTCTGTGATTGTGACACACTCACAAAATGCAGCAACAGGCAAATACACACAACTGGTAAGATTTAGAATTAAATCCGAGTCTGGTCTGTAGCTGACTCCACACCTAGTTTGGGAGGCATCCAAACTCCATGAGAGTAGTGTGCCAACGTTTGCTGCAAATATAACATCCTACCATGCTGGCCATGGTTGTACAACCGGGTGTCTATTGGACTATTGCAGTATTTCCCTTGTCAACTGGTCTTTGGCGCTAACTGATGGATTCCCTAATCCTTCTACTGAGACGCATATACTGTAGAACAGGTGTCGGACAGGGCCAGTTGATGCATGTGTGGCAGTGCAATCATCATAAAAAGCTGGGCACCGCTTACCTTCTTAGCAGTACTTGATGAATTCCCAGTAAAATAGAAGGTGTGGCTTCACATTTTGTAATGCCACTCAGTGGCGTAGCTAGACCTACTGTTTCCCAGCCGGTGCAGGTAAAAGCAAGGGGGAGGTGGCGGCCTATAGATTACTTGCGGGGGGGTTGGTGGCGGATGACGGATGACTTGTTCTCAGGGTGGCGGGGTGGTGGTAGTCGACAGACGCAACTTGCTCACCTCCGCCGCCCCCAAAAGCAGTACTCCGCTTAGCTATGCCACTGAAGCCACTTTCCTGCAGAGTGCAGGTTTAGTTTAGTACTTTACACTTTTGAGGTGAAGGGCAAACTCTGATCGATCATATGCTTCCATATAATGCTGCTCACCAGGAACATAATGATGTATAAGAACAGTTGGTGGCTTAATTGCAACAACATTTCCTCATCCAGCTAATTGTTATAAAGAAACACCACAGATTCGACACGCATATGCTACGTACTAAGAGCCTGTTGCTGCTCATGTTCACATCTTGACACCCAAAGCGTGCTGTCAGCATTGCATGAGTCTGAGACCTTTACAGATCAACTTATACAAACCAACGTATATTTAATTGGAACACCAAAAGCTCAACTTGCTCCTCTCAATGCAACCCTCTATGCGGCTCCGCTTGGCTGGTAACCGGTGCTATACACTTCCATGACATTGCTCATTCTCTCCTATTTCTCTAGTGGCTTCCCATCAAAGCCTCCTCAAGGTATGATACACAAAGCTGTACACTTCGGCACCCCTAAATACCTAGCATGCAGGCTCACCATTTCTGGAGGCAGACGCTGCCTACGCAGCACCAACACCCTTCTATTGGAACCGCCTAGACTCGGACCTTCTCAGGTTCAGCCTCCAGCATCTGGAGCTCCCTTTCACCTGAGATTTGCTCAAACCCATCCGCTGGTGAATTCAAGAAGGTGGTGGATGCAATTTTGATGAATACATTTTTCCTATTGGTAACCTCTGTGAGGTCATCCTGTTCAGCTGGTTACCTTATTATCTGAGAACTCACATGGGAAATACAGCAAGACACTGTTCATTCACTGGCCTCCTCCCATCTAGAAATCAACATGACAGAAGTTCATGTGTGGTATCCGCGAGTCCACGATTACTGATCGAGTTAGAGATTTCTTCACTTTCCATCCTAGCGCCTACATTCACTTTTGCTTGTGAACACACATCTCTGTCAAGAATAAACTGTCGGAAGTTGAGGGTGCTATTATTAGCTTTACTTTATCATACTATACTACGACCATTGAGATTCACTCTGTAACTGAATGCCTTGCACAGCGCTCTGCCATGGCTCATGTTGGCGCTTTAGAAAACCATTTAAATAAATCAATACAAATTTTGAGGGATCAGATTGTCATACGGTCCTGGTTCAAATATTCTCAGATGCATTCATTGTGCTCCTAATATCCTCTATTGGATTGAAATGTGTCTGTTGCTTAAGTATTAAAGGATCCTTGCATTTGCAAAGCTTTTGTGCCAGCCATATTCCTTTTACTGTGCAGTCTGCATAATCACAGAAGAGGGATCTCATTGTCATTAGCAGGATCTTTATTGACCAAGGAACGTAGTTTGATGTCTCATATGTCTTATTATATATGTTGTTCTGCCACGTCAAAAGGCGGTATGAATGATGACAAATTAGGCCATTTTGTCACAGGTGCAGAAAAAGCAAAAAGAACATGGTCACTGTTGTCACTTAGAACGATCCAGATGTTAATGTCACTCTTGGTAACTAGTCATTGGTGGTAGATCACAAACCAATGCTTAACATATTTACACAGACCAGGAGATGTCCTTCTCTTGTAGACTTAGGTTCCCCTATGCAGACCGCACTAAGGCTCAGAATGAGATGCACCCCAGTGCACATCAGAATAACAACATTTTCCTCGATAGTTTTTGGGGTGAAATTGAACTTCATGGGTAGGAAGGCAGATCTCCATTAGGGGTAATGAAGTATAATGTTGTATGTAATATAATGTATTTCAGAATACCGAGCATGAAAATATTATGCTATAAATATATCGTAGCCAGATTATCGATCACCAAATTATTATGAAGCTATGTGTATACAAACAGGCATAGATTTACTATTCCTAACTCCTTTTCTATGTATAATGTAGCGATCTACATCATCAACCTACATATATCCACCTAATTAAGGACATAAAGGACATTAAGGGCATAATTAAGTTGAAAGAGGAAGCTGTACCAGTTAGACAATAATACTTTGTTATTATGGATGAGGAGACTATATATTTAAATACAAATCTGTCAAAAAGGCATAATTGGCACTATGGAATCTGCTCTAAGAGTCACCCCACTAGTAGTAGCGTCAGTGGTGGCTGGCACAGGTAAGCTCGGTGAGGCGGTGCAGGGTGCTGTTGCACTCTATAAACTATAAAGCACTCAGTAACAGTGGCTGAGAAAATTAGCTGGATTTTCCTGACCCTCGAAGTAACAGATACTAGGAGTGTTAGAAACTATGGGGTAGGGTAACGCTCGGCCATTAGAGGTTGGACTCTAAGGATCCCTTTAGAAACGAGGAATCAGTAATTCCAGGTTTGATTCTCCCAGGAATTCTAGACTGACATCAGCTGAACTCTCTGGGGCCGATTCCGATCTGGGTCGGAAAGCACTCCGACCGAGTCGGATCCGGAGTGTTTTCTGACCGAGCCGGACCCTTACAGTCCGACCGAGCGAGTACGATGCGCACGTATGCTGTCGGACTCGGTTCGGTCGGACTCCTATAGAAGTCAATGGGAGCCAGTTGTACGACGCGTACATGCGTTCCCATTGACTGAATGGGTACGTCTCGAACAAGTGCCCCCCCTACAGTGGGTATGCGTCGGTGCCATCCGTGCCATACATGCCTGTGTGGGGGAGACCCTCTCCCCCTGTGTGCGAGTCGTATGCCTGCGGCTGTTGGGGGTCTGACGCGGACCCCCGAAGTCCGACTCCGGGAGCTTTTGCGAGCCGGATACTCCGGCTCACACAGGCTGTCCGACGCGTGCATCGTACTGGCTCAGTCGTGAATCGCATCCATTACATGCCACGGTTAGCTTACCACCGAGACGTACGGAACGGTTCGGACCCGGAAACGACTCGGTCGGTGATTTTCATGTAGCTCGCATCGTACTGGCTCGCTCGTACAGCTGTACGAGTCGAGCGGTAAACACGCGTACGGCTCCAACTTTTTCCGGCCGGATCGCGTTCGGTGTCATTCAGACCTGGATTGGAATCGGCCCCTCTGTGTGAAAATAAACCGATCTGCGGAAACACTGGTGATCTCCTAATTCCGATAGGGCCAGTAACTGCTCTTACCACCTAGTCTGATTTAGGAGCCCCCTTGTAATGAGGGCCTGAAGTATGGGTAGCTGTTAAACACTCCTGCATTTATGAGATCCATTATTTGTGATGAGTGTTTTCTCTGCATTACATCTTAAAGCTGTTTATCCCCAGATTGAGTTTCACCAGGAGTTACACTCTCTCATGGTATTTATTACCTCAGAGAGGGCGTACCTCTTCCTAAGAATGTCTTTAGTGCTGTCCTTGCCTTTGCAGTTTCCTAATGCGTTTATGATTATTTTATTTCCTGGTGAAAGGGGTGGAACATGATTTCAGGATCACAGCAACACAATGAAGGAGGGAGGGTGAGGTTTGCATTGCACACTGACTAACAAAGGGTTACATTTCAGACAGCATAGGTGTTTTTGAGTATATAAATTGAATATTTCGGTCAATCTCCAAGGAAGATGTTTTTCTGAAACCCATTAAAAAAATAAGGGTCAAATAATCTTCTTTTTAGGTATGCGTGAGTACTGTTCAAAGGTCTTACTAGATTGTGTTTAGAAGACAAGGCTATTAAAGGAGTTATTAAAAAGGAGTAACATATGCATATGACAATCACAGATTTAAAAAAGTGTTAAAACAGGCAGATTTGAACCAGATCACTGCATTGCAGACTCCAAACCAACCTTGGTGTGCATGAATTCGGATGCAGGTAGTCAGGCTGATGCTGTCAAAAGTTAGAGGAACCCATGTTCACCCCTTCATTCGTTTCATACCTACTGAGCTATGAGAAACTCAATTACTGTGTGATTGTGCAGTAGTCATTGACCTGCACTTGGAATGCGGAACTTTCAAAGTTTTTTTAATGGCAATTGCTTACATCTTTCACACAAACCATAGACCTTCATGGAAACCGACAGCATGTGCAGGAGTACACAAGACCTCAGGTGCACCACACAACCTCAAATATCAGTTCTGCTGACAGTATATGCCTGTTCATGTAGGCGCTGTATTTACAATGTTGCCAGCTGGTGAACAAGGATAAATGGAAAAGAATAATAGACAGGATCGGATAAGTCTTTTATTCACTGGGCATTTCCCTGGTGGGCTGAAGCCCTTGGAGGCCAGTTTTGAAAGCCCAAGGCTGGTGCCTCTGTCACTTTCCCCAGCTCCTCTAGGTTAACTGCAGAAGGCACATAGGTTTTAAGAGAGACAGAGAGAGAACGAGAGGGAGGAAGGGGGACGGTAGAGAGAAAACAATCAGAGGGGGAGTAGAGTAAGAGACGAAAAGGAGAGGGGATGGATATAAAGAGAGAGATTGTGCGAGGAGACAAAGTGAGTGGAGCTGGTTTGAGAATGTTAGCCATGGCTGCTTTTTGTTCCCCAGTCTCGCCCTAATGATGGCTGTCTAGTGTGGGTGTATCACAAAGAGCAACAAGCACTGGCAATGTCAATAGGTCTGGCTTATGAATGCATTATCAAGACAAACCTAAAAATCCAAGTAGTTAATGACTGCCTCCTCCTATCTGTACTGCTGCCAGATTAAAAAAAACTAATTAGTTATCTAAGATGCTTTAATAACATTACAATAGCATGCATGTATCTCTTTAACTTCAAGATCAGGCAGCTGGATAAATAAACAAAATGATCACAGCTGTGCGAAGGGCAAGCACTTTCTTGTGGAAGCACACTACAACAGCCCATCAAAAGGTACTCCTGACTTCCAACATGTGGCCGGAGCCAAAGCCCCTCTCCTGGTGGTTCTTACATAATTATCTGGCGACAGCTACACTGTCAAGCCAGACAATAAAAATGTATCTAACAGAACAAATCTAGCAATAAACATTGGGCTAGATGTATCAAAGGGATTTACCCATTCTGGTGCCGATTACGATCCTGTAAAAAAATTCCCCGTACGACTCGTATCCGGTCTTTTTACCGTACGAATCGTACAAGTGCCGTACAAACTGCCAAGTACGATTCGCATGGGAAAAAGTCACTACGAATCGCATTGGGAATAATTCCCCACACGTCCTCGGGTCGGAAAATGTGTCCGACACATCCTCGGACGAGTTACCGTACAAATGTGAAAAGTGAAGTCTGACCGCGCAAGTACGATCCATCCCGTGCGTCCGATGTTACAACCGGATGGAAAAAACACCGTCTGCACCGAACTCCCATAGCAACCATAGAGACATGTGCCCGCATACGCGCCCAACACTCCCCCCAGCCCCCGTATGTACGCGCCCAACCACCCCCCCAGCCCTCCTATGTACGAGTCGAATCCCCACCCGTGTATGTACGGCCCGTACCCTCACCCGCGTATGTATGGAGCGTACCCACACCCCAACCGTGTATGTACGACCCGTACCCTCACCCGCGTATGTTTGGAGCGTACCCCCACCCCAACCGTGTATGTATGACCCGTACCCTCACCCGCGTATGTATGGAGCGTACCCACACCCCAACCGTGTATGTACGACCCGTACCCTCACCCGCATATGTTTGGAGCGTACCCCCACCCCAACCGTGCATGTCTGGCCCGTACCCTCACCCGCGTATGTATGGAGCGTACCCCCACCCCAACAGTGTATGTACGGCCCGTACCCTCACCCGCGTATGTATGGAGCGTACCCCCACCCCAACCGTGTATGTACGACCCGTACCCTCACCCGTGTATGTATGGAGCGTACCCCCACCCCAACAGTGTATGTACGGCCCGTACCCCCACCCCAACTGTGTATGTACGACCCGTACCCTCACTCGCGTATGTATGGAGCGTACCCCCACCCCAACCGTGTATGTACGACCCGTACTCTCACCCGCGTATGTATGGAGCGTACCCCCACCCCAACCATGTATGTACGACCCGTACCCTCACCTGTGTATTTATGGAGCGTACCCCCACCCCAACCGTGTATGTACGGCCCGTACCCTCACCCGCGTATGTATGGAGCGTACCCACACCCCAACCGTGCATGTACGACCCATACCCTCACCTGCGTATGTATGGAGCGTACCCCCACCCCAACTGTGTATGTACGACCCGTACCCTCACCCGCGTATGTATGGAGCGTACCCCCACCCCAACCGTGTATGTACAGCCCGTACCCCCACCCCAACCGTGCATGTCCGGCCCGTACCCTCACCCGCGTATGTATGGAGCGTACCCCCACCCCAACAGTGTATGTACGGCCCGTACCCTCACCCGCATATGTATGGAGCATACCCCCACCCCAACCGTGTATGTACGACCCGTACCCTCACCCGCGTATGTATGGAGCGTACCCCCAACCGTGCATGTCCGGCCCGTACCCTCACCCGCGTATGTATGGAGCATACCCCCACCCCAACCCTGTATGTACAACCCGTACCCTCACCCGCATATGTATGGAGCATACCCCCACCCCAACCGTGTATGTACGACCCGTACCCTCACCCGTGTATGTATGGAGCGTACCCCCACCCCAACCGTGTATGTACGGCCCGTACCTTCACCCGCGTATGTATGGAGCGTACCCCCACCCCAACCGTGTATGTACAACCCGTACCCTCACCCGCGTATGTATGGAGCGTACCCCCACCCCAACCGTGTATGTACGACCCGTACCCTCACCCGCATATGTATGGAGCGTACCCCCACCCCAACCGTGTATGTACGGCCCGTACCCTCACCCGCGTATGTATGGAGCGTACCCACACCCCAACCGTGTATGTACGGCCTGTACCCCCACCCCAACCGTGCATGTCCGGCCCGTACCCTCACCCGCGTATGTATGGAGCGTACCCCCACCCCAACAGTGTATGTACGGCCCGTACCCCCACCCCAACCGTGTATGTACGACCCGTACCCTCACCCGCGTATGTATGGAGCGTACCCCCACCCCAACCGTGTATGTATGACCTGTACCCTCACCCGCGTATGTATGGAGCGTACCCCCAACCCAACCGTGTATGTACGACCCGTACCCTCACCCGCGTATGTATGGAGCGTACCCCCACCCCAACAGTGTATGTACGACCCGTACCCTCACCCGCGTATGTATGGAGCGTACCGCCACCCCAACCGTGTATGTACGACCCGTACCCTCACCCGCGTATGTACGGAGCGTACCCCCACCCCAACCATGTATGTACGGCCCGTACCCCCACTCCAACCATGCATGTCCGGCCCGTACCCTCACCCGCGTATGTATGGAGCGTATCCCCACCCCAACCGTGTATGTGCGACCCGTACCCCCACCCGCGTATGTATTGAGCGTACCCCGACCCCAACAGTCTAAGTACGGAGCGCACCCCCAGGCCCCAACACCAGCACCTTCACCCAACATCGCGCATGTACGAGTCGTACCAAGCCAGAGACAAGGACAGCACTGTACAACAAAATGGCCGATGTACACACCGTACACACGCTAAAAACACACGTACACAACCAGGACAAAGCAAAACAACACAAGAATACTCTATTCGAATCGCACAAAGCCACAAAACATGTCCAACAAGCACAAATACAACGCATTCACTGACCTGCAACTGCCAAACTCCCAAACAGAGGCCCAAAACACAACCACTCCTTATAACACACCCACCCAAAGTTCAAACACAGCCACACCCACCAATGGACCAATAAAAAGGGCCCACAGACACAAACCATGAGCCTTTGCAACAGACTCACTGCTGCCAGACCCCACAGACAACCCACAGCACCATACTTGAACCTTTACTACACCTTACACTTGCATACCTTCACACACCCACCTTCACAAACACCCCCTCATCACATTCACACACACACCTGCACAACCACACCCACACACCCACAACCATCCACACCCACACCCCCCACAACCATCCACACCCACACCCCTCACCATGCCCACTAACAAGAATCCAAAGTTCACTAGCCAAGAGTTGAAGGTCCTTGTCGACGAAATCCTCAGAGTCGAGCCACACCTCTTTGGAACATTGGTCAGACAGACCAGCATTTCCGAAAAAACAGCCATGTGGCAGACGATTGTCGATGCTGTGAATGCTGTTGCGTCCACCAGAAGGACCAGGCATAAATGCCAAGCCAGGTGGTACGATCTGCGGAGGAGGGTCCGAGCCAAAATGACCGACGACCACAACCAGGCCAACATCACTGGAGGAGGGCCGCCCCGCAGACGCGTACAATACCATCCCTGGGAGGAGAGGGTGATGGCCATACTGCCGGTGGTGGCAGTGGACGGAGTAGAAGGACTCCGAGAGCAGGGTGAGTACACAAACAACTCACCTCACATGGGGGGAACGTCATCCACAACCAAACTCACAATCATGCACGCAACCACCCCAAGCTATCGCATGACTCAACCACACTCCATGAACACGCACATGCCACTAGCGCCACCATGCCCCATGCACCCAGCTGGACAATGCCAAGTCACAGGCCACAGAAAACACCAACACAAGACACGGTAAGCCGGATGGCGGGAGTGTGGGCCCCAAAAATCACAAAGTGCAACTCAGAAGCAGACAACAATGCCCTCTGCCCATATGGCCTAGGTCACAGCCAGACAAACAGTGTGTCCCCACATAGGAAAGACTTGCCAGCAAATGGCGGAGGCCTTGCATTGCATTAAGACATGGGGGTGAAGGCACGTTTTTGCACATGACATCAGCTAATGAACAGACAACACTGTGAAAGAGTGGCAGCACACACCACCACAGCAGCAGCGCAGACACAGACACTACACCCAATGGGTGCCTGGAGATCAGAAACAAACTCACATGAACACAGGAGTTGGGAAATGGATGAACTCATCCAGGTGAAGCAACATGGCCTCTAAGAAATCATGCAGCACACGGCTGAACATGCTCTGGGACATGCCACCAACATGAGCTATGGTATATTGAAAGGTACCCGTGGCAAGAAAATGTAGGGCTGCCATTACCTTCAGCTTGGGTGTCAGTGCCGTAGGATACCTGTGCAGCGGTTGCAGGTGTGGTGCCAGCCTTGCCGTCAACACCTCAATCAACGGTTGGGGGAAGCGGTAGCAGCGTATACAGTCATTCTCCCGCATGTCAGCCAAGTCCGGAATTGGTCGGGGAAGAGGCAGCGCTCTTCAGTAATTTGGAAGTGACAAGGAAGAGTGAGTGCACTGCAACAACAATTTATATGTACTGAGCACATGTTAATCTGTCAATACACATATGCTACATACGGAGTCAGGTATGTGCTACATGCCCTGGACACGTATGGCTGCCAGGTGACACTCCTACCAAGACCCAGCTACACACGGAGATTGTGAACCTCCACATGCCATGGCATGGGACTAGCTGTGTCCCAGTGTAAGTGAACAGCCAGACGCAACACAGGAGTGACATACATCAACACATCAGCAGAAGTAGGATGTCGTTTGCAGAGACAGGTAGCGGAACACTAGAGCCACAGGTCACATGACATTACACTAGGACAGCCCACACACCTTGCCATTAAGGTGTACATGTAATGACTCACCACACATACATTGAGAGGATGCAGATAGGTCCTTGTTACGCTACTCCGTGTCCCATGCATACATACGCACCTCACATCCGATACCACATGTGGCCTGGTGTGCGTAACAGTGTGCCATGTCCATCTACACACAGACACATGTTGGTTGCTGCAACAGCTGATGCTTTTGAGGGAAAACCAACATCAAGCTAATGGGAACACACCACACATACATGACATAGACACATCATGCACCGTGGGTAGTCACATGTCTGGTGTGGTAACCCCTGTAGCGGGCATCAGGGAACACTTGCGTGTGTTGTTGACTGTGCCATGCCAGTGACGCTCATCCCAAGTGTGCAGTACGACATGCACACATGTCTAAGGAGTTAAGGGCATGCCTGGCACATATTGCACCGTCACACATTACATCTGTACACATCTCATCATACATCTATTGCCTTCTCGACTCAGGAGTAATGTGCCACATCACAGCCTTTCACACCTGTGCCCCACACATGTAGTACTGCCCAGACAATGCCTTGATGTCCATCCATGGACAAGTATGTCAGCTCTATTCCTTCCTGTGTGCTGCCTGTCACCACTGTGATGTGTGAAAGGCACCGTACATTCGCTCTGAGGGCCTGTGTACGTTCCCTATCACTATGGGAGTGCTGCCGTAGGCCTACTCATAGTGATAGTGTGCGTACGTGCGTGTGTACGGTCCGTATCACTATGGGTACGCATACGCGAGCACACCCATCGTGATAGTGAGCGTACGCGCGCGTGTACGGTCCGAATCACTATGGGTACACATACGCGAGCACACCCATAGTGATAGTGAGCGTACGCGCGTGTGTACGGTCCGTATCACTATGGGTACGCATACGCGAGCACACCCATAGTGATAGTGAGTGTACGTGCGTGTGTACGGTCCGTATCACTATGGGTACGCATACGCGAGCACACCCATAGTGATAGTGAGCGTATGCGCGTGTGTACGGTCCGTATCACTATGGGTACGCATACGCGAGCACACCCATAGTGATACGGACCGTACACACGCCTGTACGCTCACTATCACTATGGGTGTGCTCGCGTATGCGTACCCATAGTGATACGGACCGTACACACGCCTGTACGCTCACTATCACTATGGGTGTGCTCGCGTATGCATACCCATAGTGATACGGACCGTACACACGCCTGTACGGGCCGTTGCTATGCATTTGGGGTGCCCTAGGGCCCCGGAACGCACCGTACCTGTGTGTGAATCTTCAAATTACATAGGGGACACATGAGGGACAAGTATAAAGGCCTACATGGATGCTGGTTGTCATGGAGACCAAGTTTAAAGTATGATTTAGTTTCTGCAGGTGCACAGCAAAAGTCAGTTTGAATGAATCTACTTTGTTGCAAAGTGGTTGTGGAGTTGACATCATGCTCACGAAAAAAAACTATGAAAACCCACTGACTGTGCTAGGTTTAAAGGGATTGGAGGAAACATAGGATGCAAATGTGAGTGACCAATCACTCTGTACTCCTGTGCATGAAACAGGCCAGCAAGGCAGATATAAGGCAGCCAGGTCCCATGAGAGAGCACTTGCCTGCACATCTTTGGATTCTACGTCCCAGCTGCTGCTCGTGATTCCCTGGAACCATGTCAAGGTCTGTGGAGAGGGCGCAGCCTTTCACCCTGGAGGAGAACCTGGCATTGCTGGATGTGATCCTCCCACAGTACCCCCTGCTGTATGGGCGACCAGGGTATCAGGTGAGTGCAGAGTCCACTAGCACAGACTGTGTCCCTTTTTGTGACTGTGACTTCTGGCATTGTGTCCAGGTGTGACACACATGCAATGTACTGTAGGGAGGGTTGCAGGGGGGGGAATGCCTGATATCTCCCAGCCAGAGCATGCTGCGATGCATGTCTGCCGTCCTCACTTGCATTGTGTTTACTGTGACAATCACTGCATGGTGCATGCCACATTCTGCCTGTCTTATCCTCCTGGGAATGTTGCCTTTACAGTCCTCATGTGATTATGTGGTCAGCCCAGTGTGACAGGTGACTGTACCCACAGATGTGTGTTAGTTCTGTGTACCTGTGCTGAGAGTGTCCACATGATGTGTTCGTACCCTGGACATCGGTGTGTGTGTAAGTCCCCTGTCATGTGGGTGGGTGCATATGTGGAGTGTAGCACCCAAGCTGCATGAGGGATGGATATACCCTGCCCATCTGATGTGAGCAGGGAGCAGTGCTGTGTGTCTGACGTGCAGAGCCAGCCCCACACCTGTGAGCCCCCCCCATCTAGTGGCACATGCGCAGAGTGAGGTTTGTAGCTGCATTTGGCAATGGCAGGTGAATGTCCTGTGCCTGTGTGTGTCTGTGTACTCTGCTGAGGTAGCGTCAGTGGCCTGTGGCATGTGACTGCTTTGAGGTGCTGCACATAATCCTGGTGTAGCTTGTGATGCACAGTGTGAGCCTGGATCCTTGATTGTGTCGTTGCCCTCATTCCACCTGTGTACTTTCAATGGCACGTACTGCTTTTGCCCTTCCCCAGAGGATAATGTCCCTATGACAAAGGTGCAATGCGTTGGATGCATACTATGCCTTGTTGTAACCAGCACATTTTTTCTAATATGTGTCTCTGTGACATGTGCCAGGTGTATTGATGTAGTGTCACTTGTTCATCCTCACAGGTAGGCGCCTCTGCCAAGAAGCAGATCTGGATGAACGCCGTCAGTGCCGTGAGGAGGACGGATGGTCGCAAGCGGCGCCTGGCCCAGGTGAGAAAACGCTGGCAGGATATCCGGTGCTGGACGCGGAGGATCGCACGGGTCCTGCTGGGTTTACTCACCTGAGACCCATAAGAACCTTGGGTGCCGCCGTCTGACCCACATCCACAAGCGTGTGCTGGCGGTGGTCTTTCCAGACTTGGACAGGCGCTTCCAAGAGAAGCAGCAGCAGGAAGGGGGTAGGTACATGTGTGTTTGTTGTGTGTCACCAGCATTTGTAAGTGCGCAGTTGCATGGATACACTGCCAGGGTCTAAAGGTGCTGTGCAGATCCTGTTACCCACAGTATAGCGATGCTCTCCTGCCTCCCTTCCCCTCCTTGCAATGTGTTCCCTGGTCTGTGTGTAGTCACTCCTTCACAAGGTTATCTAGGCTGGCAGTTTATCCACATGAACAATGCCTGTAGCATCATGTGTGGGGGTGGTGTGTAACAGGTTTTGGGACCTTGCCTGTGCCCTGTCCAGTTCAGTACTTGTGGGTTCCATGTCAGTTGGCACTGATGCTGTGTCCAGACATGGGAGTTAGTCTCTCAAGTGTCATGCCTTACAGCACGCATGTCCTATGTTGTGGCCTGTTACATGATGTGCATAGTGCAGGGATGGTGGCGTGTGTTGCAGTCATTCCCATTCAGGACCATGGAGTTGTGTGGCCACTACTGTCCCCTGGGGCATATTTTCCTAGGTGTCATGTGTGTCATCACAAAATGTGGACACTCTCAGTGTCTACAGCATAGGTTGTGCTCTGTGCCATTGTCCTCTGGCACCATGTACATTGACGTAATATGTAGTACAAGTGTCCACTGTACAGCCTGACCTGATTTTCCTTGTTCATACTCACGGTGGCCAGTGCCTGTGTGTCTTGTTACAATCATCTGATGATGCCCATTTGTACATGATTATTTGGACAGGCGCACCTTGGGTATTTTGTGTCCAATCTAGCATTTTTCCAGCCCATGTGTATTTCACCCAGACTAAGAGATGTAAGTGCTTCCTGTGTCTCAACAAATTGTCTCATGTAGGGGGTGGTTGGTGCGGGCAAAGCCTACATGTCAAAACCTGAAATCTCCTTGCTAGGTCTGGCCAGTGTGTGATGTTTGTCTGGACATACACTCAAGGTGCAGTGAGCCAGTCATGGTGGGCATGTTTTCAGTATTACCTATGCAGCATGTGTCTAAAGTTCATGGATATGGTCCCTGCTCATCCCTATTTTCGGCAACGCTGTGTGGTGCAGATGCAGTGCTGGATTGTCCCCAGGGCCTGGCTCCTCTGTCAAAATCCATTTAATGTCATTTGCTATTGTGTCATGCTCTCCATAGTTTTTCAGTGGCATGGTGGGTCAACCAACTGTGTGTTGCAGGGCCTACATATGTACCTTGTTTTGTAGATATTACTCATCTTTCTTTTCAGGCTATGCACTGTAACCTATGTAGATTGGACTCATGTGACATATGTATACAGGTGTATGATTAATTCCTGTCTCTTCACCTTGCCTACAGCATCGTCGGGGGACACGGAGGGAGACATCAGCACAGACCGAGCGGAGGGACCGAGCACCAGTGCCAGCGGTGACATCTTGGCTGGCACATCGAGTGGAACTGAGGTGGAGGGGAGTGAGGCGGAGGACCTGTCCACTGCCACCACAGAATATGAAGCTGACGGGTCCGAGGCTGAGCTCTCCGAGTGGGCGGAGGCTGCACCACCAGCTGACAGCGGCACAACATCTCTCCCCGCCCCCTCCATTGCCATCAGCCGCCTCCCACTTGCTCGTGTCCCTTCCCAGCGTGCCCAGTCACCACATGTCTCCTTCCTGCCAGGCACCGCACCCCCTGCCCCTGTCTCCACTGCTGCCGCCAATGCCGAGTCTGTGGACATCCAGCGGCAGTTGCAGGTTGGTCAGGCTGCGATGCTTATTGTCCTCCATGGCCACAGCCAAGTGCTGAACAACATGGAGGCATACTTGGAGGGCATTTTCTCATCGCAGGCTGACCAACGCAACTTGCTGAGGTCCATTGACTCGACACTGACTGCAGCAGTGGGTCTCCTGCAGTGCTTCGTCCAACCCCCTACCCCTGACCCATCCACACTTCCCACTCCCATGCCTGTCCCACGTACACCCAGACGTCAGCATGCACCCACCACAACAGACACAGGCACCACACCAGCAGGGAAGGTCAAACCCACACCTCCTGGCACGCACACACAGGGTGAAGTAGGCACATCCACTGGGTCGGGGGGCAAACGTAAGACATGCAGCCAGAGTGGGAGTCCGCATTCCACAAAATCCACTCCCTCCAAATCCCCTCCCCTCAGCTCTCCTGGCCACAAATCCAGCAAAGACTCCTTCATGGCCGCTCTGTCCCTGAGCCCCACAGTGACACCACCCCGCAAGCGGTCAAAGGAGTCCCCGGTCAGGGTGGTTGAGTCCCCCCCCTGTCCACACCCTCCCCCAGTGGCGCTGTGACCCATCCCTCCGACCCCCCCCCTCCTTGGGGCCTGTGGTTCCTTCGGGTGCAGGGGAGTCGCTGGAGGACCTTGCTAAGGTGTGCAGCGCCATCCTGACCTCCCCCTGTGGTGGAGTCCTCCGTCCCTGCACCCACGACGCCTACCCTTCGCCCTCATGTCCCTGCGGTGCCTGGTCCTTCCCCCCCACATGATGCCCCCCCCCCCTCTGGAAGACAAAGGAGTCTGACTGTGCAGGCAAGCTAGGGGACACGCGTCCCACTGTGTCCCCCACCTGGATTTGAACTTTGGATTGCCCTATGGGCATTGTACATTTTGAACTTTCAAGGGACAAACAGATTTTTGGATGCTGAATAAAGCAATTTATTTTTCCTTTGTACACTACTGTCTATCTGGTATTGCTGTTGGTGGACCTGCTCCATTATTTTGGGTGGTGATAATGTGTTGGGTGTGTGGGAATTGTAGTCTTGTGCTGGTCATAGGGTGGACCCTGGTATCTGTGTGCCATCACAAGCTGTTGGCTACATAACTTTGTTCATGTAAGCAGTTACTGCATGGTGACATCGTCCCAAGGTGTGTTCCTTCCTCTGTGTAACCTGACATCTTCCCTGCAGGGTCATTCCAATATGTGGTGCTGAGCTGTGTCTACATTGGCTGGGTGTGTGACGGACTCGTTAGACTTTGGCCATGCATGCTGAGCGATGTCTCCACCTGCATCATTCGTGGCGTCCTTGGTGGTCACTGTACTTGTGTATGTAGACTGTTGTCATGACTTCATGTGGACATGTTTTCTTTTCGGCGCTATGCATGTGTATACTCCCAGCCTCGCACACATGTGGTACATGTACTGCAGGATCTTTGTGCACCTGACTGACATTTGTGGGCATTGGATCTGTGGGTACTCCACCGTTTTCTTTGCAGGGGCACTGCTGTGAGTGTTAGGCACCCACCCCTCCTGTGTCTGGGCACTGCTGGGAGGACTCTGCACACACCCCTCTTATGACTGGGCACTGCTGGGAGGACTCTGCACACACCCCTCCTGTGTCTGGGCACTGCTGGGAGGACTCTGCACACACCCCTCTTATGACTGGGCACTGCTGGGAGGACTCTGCACACACCCCTCCTGTGTCTGGGCACTGCTGTGAGTGTTAGGCACCCACCCCTCCTGTGTCTGGGCACTGCTGTGAGTGTTAGGCACCCACCCCTCCTGTTTCTGGGCACTGCTGTGAGTGTTAGGCACCCACCCCTCCTGTGTCTGGGCACTGCTGCCACCCCTCCTGTGTCTGGGCACTGCTATGAGTGTTAGGCACCCACCCCTCCTGTGTCTGGGCACTGCTGTGAGTGTTAGGCACCCACCCCTCCTGTGTCTGGGCACTGCTGGGAGGACTCTGCACACACCCCTCCTTTGTCTGGGCACTGCTGGGAGGACTCTGCACACACCCCTCTTATGACTGGGCACTGCTGGGAGTACTCCGCACACACCCCTCCTGTGTCTGGGCATTGCTGTGAGTGTTAGGCATCCACCCCTCCTGTGTCTGGGCACTGCTCTGAGTGTTAGGCACCCACCCCTCCTGTGTCTGGGCACTGCTGTGAGTGTTAGGCACCCACCCCTCCTGTGTCTGGGCACTGCTGTGAGTGTTAGGCACCCACCCCTCCTGTGTCTGGGCACTGCTGGGAGGACTCTGCACACACCCCCTCCTGTGTCTGGGCACTGCTGGGAGGACTCTGCACACACCCCTCTTATGACTGGGCACTGCTGGGAGGACTCTGCACACACCCCTCCTGTGTCTGGGCACTGCTGGGAGGACTCTGCACACACCCCTCTTATGACTGGGCACTGCTGGGAGGACTCTGCACACACCCCTCTTATGACTGGGCACTGCTGGGAGGACTCTGCACACACCCCTCTTATGACTGGGCACTGCTGGGAGGACTCTGCACACACCCCTCCTGTGTCTGGGCACTGCTGGGAGGACTCTGCACACACCCCTCTTATGACTGGGCACTGCTGGGAGGACTCTGCACACACCCCTCTTATGACTGGGCACTGCTGGGAGGACTCTGCACACACCCCTCTTGTGTCCGGGCACTGCTGGGAGGACTCTGCACACACCCCTCTTATGACTGGGCACTGCTGGGAGGACTCTGCACACACCCCTCTTATGACTGGGCACTGTTGGGAGGACTCTGCACCCAACCGTCCTATTTCAGGATATGTACGCTTAGAACATACACGGGTGTGGGTTCGCTCCATGCATACGCGGGTGGGGGTACTGTCCGTACGTACACTGTTGGGGTGGGGGTACACTCCATACATACGCGGGTGAGGGTACGGGCCGCACATACACTGTTGGGGTGGGGGTACTCTCCATACATACGCGGGTGAGGGTACGGGCCGCACATACACTGTTGCGGTGGGGGTACACTCCATACATACGCGGGTGAGGGTACGGGCTGTACATACACTGTTGGGGTGGGGGTACGCTCCATACATACGCGGGTGAGGGTACGGGCCGCACAGACACTGTTGGGGTGGGGGTACGCTCCATACATACGCGGGTGAGGGTACAGGCCGTACATACACTGTTGGGGTGGGGGTACGCTCCATACATACGCGGGTGAGGGTACGGGCCGGACATGCACAGTTGGGGTGGGGGTACGGGCCATATTATTCCCTGTTTTTATATGCTTTTTGATCCTCTTACCTGCACTATAAAATTCTATCAGCACCGCTGTTTTGCGGGTCCTGTCACTGGGGGAAGCGTGGGTAACTGTGGACGCCATTTTGGCTTGGGAAACTGCCGGGTCATTGTTAGGCGCCATATTGGGGGAGTAGGCGGGCAGTCTCAGCGCCGACGGTGCATTTAAGCCGGTCAGATGCACGCGTCAGCTAGACAAGGTGACTGAGCTACTAACTGCCTCTGACTCCAGCGCTAATTTGATATTTTAAAAACTCCCGTTTTTGCATTTGGTTTGGCTATTGTTTCTTATTCCCTGTTTTTATGTGCTTTTTGATCCTCTTACCTGCAGTATAAAATTCTATCAGCACCGCTGTTTTGCGGGTCCTGTCACTGGGGGAAGCGTGGGTAACTGTGGACGCCATTTTGGCTTGGGAAACTGCCGGGTCATTGTTAGGCGCCATATTGGGGGAGTAGGCGGGCAGTCTCAGCGCCGACGGTGCATTTAACCCAGCCATCTGCACGCGCAGTGGTGGGCGCCCTCCCTGCGCCGGAGTCGCGCCAGAGTCCTGCCCGTCTGCGCTCGTCAGCGCCTCGGCAGGGCTAGGGCAGGCTATGCAGGATGCTGAGCATGCTGTCGGCAAATAGCCTACGTAGTTACAGGATTAGGGTGAGTGGATGCGTGCATCAGGCTCTTGACCCCCTTTCGGGGCCTGTGCAATGCGCTGGGTGTAGGTTTGAGCTCCCTTCGCCCATGCTAATTAGGGCCTTACAGCCCCCACCTAGTGTTATTAACACTGTAACACGTCCTCCGGTCTCTCACCGACAAACTTCTTTTAAAATATTCCATCAGAATGTAAGGTCCTTAGTATGTCACTATTTGGATGTTTTTACTTTGCTTACTGATGAAAAACCGGACATATTTTTCTTAACAGAAACTTGGTTACATGATAATGCTGCGGCGGCGATAAACCTTGCCTTACCTACGGATTACACTATGTACACTTTACACCGTAATTCTAGAGGGGGAGGGATCGCGGTTGTGGTAAGGACATGTTATCCTTGTTTATGGAACGCTGTTAGTATAGTGGGCTGTGAAAGTGCTCACATTGCCATCTCGATGACATCCCAATTCACTTTTTCAGGTTTGGTTATTTATAGACCCCCTGGTCCCGATGATGCTATTCACTCAGCTCTTCCTGAGGTGGTCTCTTCCTTAGCCCTTAGATCAGCCAACTTCAGCATAATAGGTGATCTTAATCTTCATATGGATGTTCCTCAATCCTCTGCGGTGGGCAGCTTTCTCACAGATCTTGAGGCATTAAGATTACATCAGTTAATTCACGGTCCTACTCATGTAGGGGGTCACACTTTGGACCCTTTCCTGACAAATATAGATAGTGCGAAAGCATTGCCACCCAAACCGATAATTTGGACAGATCACTATCTGATTGATATTCGGATTACTTCGACCGTTCCTCCTTTTAGAAACACTACACCTGTTGTTTTTAAACGACCTTGGAGGAACTTGAACCTGGAGAATTTTCACCAGCTTTTATCACAACATCTACCAGAATTCCCTACTGATGTTACCTCTGGGTATGATTATTTTTGTAATTGGGTGACCCAGGCTCTGGACACTTTAATACCGGCAGGCTGGAGTAAGACTAGGCCTGGCCATTCCAGCCCATGGTACAATGAATCTCTCAGACTCCTTAAGGTTGCCTGTAAAAGGGCAGAAAGAGCTTGGCGCAAGGCATATGACCCTACTCTTAAACAGGCCTATCAAGCCAGCATTAAGCTATACCATCGAGCCATTTGCAAAGCACGTGCTTCCTTCTACTCTTTAGAATTCAAGAACTGTGCCAATCCAACTAAATTAATTTTTAAGGTTCTCAAAGATCTAACCAACAGGAAAACTGCTGCGCTGGGGAATGGCTCTCAGGCTCATTGTGAAGAACTAGCGTCATTTTTTGTGGAAAAAGTGGATTCGATCTACAGATCCTTTCCCCCCCTTACTACACCCATCAACACTGGAGAATCTATGTATGACATCGCCAGTCCACTATTAGTGCTTCCTGTGCCTTCTCAGGAAGAATTTGATTCCCTAGTGGTGAGGGTTAAATCGGGTTCTCCGATGGACCCTCTGAGACCTGCACAATTCAGGGAATCCGCTGAGTATTGTCTCCCGTTTCTTCTCAATCTCATTAAGCTGTCTCTTAATACTAGGATGGTGCCTATAAAATGGAAGCAAGCTATGGTGATGCCGATATTGAAAAAGGCTACATTAGACCCAGCAAAATCAGAACATTACCGGCCCATTTCTCTGCTTCCATGGGTCTCTAAGATTGCTGAGGCTCATGTTAATAATATTCTATCTGGCCATCTCTTAAATATAGGTATCCTTCATCCTTCCCAGAATGGCTTCAGAGCAGGCCATAGCACTGAGACAGCTTTGGTGGCTATGGTTGAGCATCTTCGAAGACTGTTAGACTCTGGACAGACGGCGGCACTGATCCTATTGGATCTCAGTGCCGCTTTCGATACTGTCTACCATTCGATTCTGCTCCAGAGATTGAGAGAAGCCGGAGTGGACGGCACTGCTTTGGACTGGTTTCGCTCGTTTCTGGCCGAGCGTACTTTTAAAGTGTGTACTCCCCCCTTTGAGTCTTCTCCCCGCCCTATTTCCCAAGGAGTTCCGCAGGGTTCGGCACTTAGTCCGACTCTGTTCAACTTGTATGTGAGACCGCTGACGGAGGTTGCCAACAAATGGGGTTTAACCATGGTGTCATACGCTGACGACACTCAACTAGCGGTCGCACTAAATGAGAACACTACGCTGAATGCCTCTAGTTTTCAAAGAGCTCTTAGAGAGGTGGCAAGCTGGATGACCGATAATCGTCTCCAACTTAATGCAGCTAAAACCGAAGTGCTAGTGTTGGGCAAAGAAATTCATCTTTGGGGAGATGACTGGTGGCCGTCAGAGCTTGGCCAAACTCCTACGCCGGTATCTCAGGTGAAGAATCTTGGGATCCTGCTCGACGCCAATCTATCATTCATCCCCCACACAAAGAAAGTGGCGGGCACTTGCTTTGGCGTTCTTCAGAGTCTCAGGCCTATTTTTAAATTTTTCGACGCCACCACCAGGCAACTCATAGTGCAGGCCATGATTCATTCCAGATTGGATTATGCCAGTGCACTTTTATTGGGCACCAATCAAGCAGAGCTCACACGCCTTCAGCGTGTGCAAAATGCAGCTGCTCGAATGCTGATCGGTTTGCCTAAGTTTTGCTCAGTTAGGCGTTCTATCTCCGATCTTCATTGGTTGCCTGTTAGGCAGAGGATACAATTTAAAGTACTGTGTCTGGCTTTTAAAATTCTGAAGTTGGCTTCCCCTCCTATTCTAGCTCAGGCCATTTCATACTATACTCCTGCCAGAACACTACGTTCAACGGGACAATTTTTAGCTATAGTTCCCCGTTTTAAAAAAGCCAGATTGGGCGGTCGCTCATTCGGTGTTCTGGCAGCTAGCCTCTGGAACACATTGCCGGTTAGCATTCGATCTATCTCTGACTTGCTCCTTTTTAGGAAAGCTGTAAAAACATTCTTGTTTCCTTTGGTTTAATGGTTACGGCTGGTCTGATATGTTGGTTGTTATGTTGCTCGTCCTTTGTAGCGCCGGGACGCCGCTTGGCTGTGGCATCTGTGCGCTCTATAAATATAAAATAACATAACAAAATAACATAACATACATACGCGGGTGAGGGTATGGGCCGGACATGCACGGTTGGGGTGGGGGTACGGGCCGTACATACACTGTTGGGGTGGGGGTACGCTCCATACATACGCGGGTGAGGGTACGGGCCGGACATGCACGGTTGGGGTGGGGGTACGCTCCATACATACGCGGTGAGGGTACGGGTCGTACATACACGGTTGGGGTGGGGGTACACTCCATACATACGCGGGTGAGGGTACGGGCCGTACATACACGGTTGGGGTGGGGGTACGCTCCATACATAGGCGGGTGAGGGTACGGGCCATACATACACTGTTGGGGTGGGGGTACGCTCCATACATACGCGGGTGAGGGTACGGGCCGGACATGCACGGTTGGGGTGGGGGTACGGGCCGTACATACACGGTTGGGGTGGGGGTATGCTCCATACATACGCGGGTGAGGGTACGGGTCGTACATACACGGTTGGGGTGGGGGTACGCTCCATACATACGTGGGTGAGGGTACGGGTCGTACATACACGGTTGGGGTGGGGGTACGCTCCATGCATACGGGGTGGGGGTACGGTTCATACGTACACTGTTGGCATGGGGGGGTACGCTCCATGCATACGGGGGTGGGGGTACGGTCCGTACGTACACTGTTGGGATGGGGTGTACGCTCCATGCATACGGGGTGGGGATACGGTCCGTACATATCCGTACCCACGCTGTGGAATGCTTGTGCGGGCCGTACCCAGGCCTTTGCCACGTGGGTATGACCCGTCCCACCATTTTTGGGGTGACGTAGGTGTGGGCGTGGTACGACTCGTACCCACGCTCTTAAGGCGTGGGTATGGGACGTACCTGTATTGTTGTGTTACCGGTTCGCATCGTCAACCACTTCCGTTGTGGTGGACGCTGGCTTTGCTGGACACGCCCCCATCCCCTTGTAGTGACCAGGGCCTGGGGGTCAGGTATGTCCAGGGCATGTGTGCTGTGTGACTTGGGTGGGGGTTTTGTGGCCTGCCCCTGCTCCTGCCCCCCCCCTTTTCCCCCTCCCTTTGTTGTTCTTACCTTCTGCGGCGTCTGCATCGGAACCTGTAGAGGAGGTCGACTGCTATGAGGGCCGGGATGACACGTAGGTTCGGGTCCATGTCTGTCCGTCGCGTGCAGGTACTCCTTGTTAGCGTCGTCCTGATTTCCCGGCAGTTTTTGGCTGCCGGAAAATATTCTCCGTGCGGGATGACGTCGGTGCGAATCGTACTTCCTGGTTCGTGAATGGCAGGCTGCGTGCATCCCGACGTCACGTCGGCGCTTTCCCGGATCACATTTATATGTATATTTTCGTCGGTCGGTGTTTTGTACGAATCGTACGGAAATAGTATTTCCGTGCGAATCGTACTTCCATGTTTGTATGTTGTTCCGACCGGGTACGCGTCGGACGGAGAATATGCTCCGTCCGACGGTTCGTACCCGGTTTTTACAGGATCGTAATCGGCACCTCTGTGTCTATGGAAACGTGTTCGTACATATGGCCCAGTATGTGGTATTGAAGTGGTGCCGAAGTTGTCTGTTTACGTAACTGTGGGTCAGCCCAGTCAGAGGTTGTTGAAAGCACATTGTAGAATATTAAACAAGTAGTCCTTGAAAGATGTCTGAAAGCTGGTTGATTGGTAGAAAGTGTGAATTGGTTTCCTACTGTGAGCTGTGCAGTATGTTTCAGCAGTCGACGCAGTATGGTTTTCTGGAGGCCATGCGCTGATTTCGATGTGAGTCTGGTGCACTGTGTGATTGTGCACATCGACGTGCTACACAGTCCTGTTGGAATTGATAAGGTTACTTGGGAAAAGCTGATGCCCTGCCCTGGTTTCAAGGCATTGTTTGTCTCGCTGGCTTTCTAAAGTTATTCTGTTGTATTTAATAGATTATTTTACCCCTTCGTGTCTGACATCTGATTCTCGCTTATATACTAGGAAGACACAAGCATCTACTTCAAAAGAAATTGGGGGCATATCAGCAAGGGCCTGCGATAATTATCGCTCAGCGCTTTCAGTGTGAGGATAATTATCACAGGCTAACACTGGATTCTATTGCGGAGATAGCGTGCTATCAGCAAGGCTTATCTCCCAAGCGATAGGAATCCATGCGTTAAGCTGGAAAACAGTGTGATTATCACTGGAAATCCAGCGATAATCGCACTGCAACCAGCGATACCTTGCTGATAGGGCAGGGTGTTCTTAGCCATGTAATCCACCTCCCATTGGATTACATGGCTAAGTCAGATTACAAGCAGGCATAAGAAAAGTCGCAATAACTGTGGTTAGCGCTACTTTTCTTATCGCTCTGCTTGTTTGCGTGCAGCTTGATAATTGGAGAAATGTCGGTTAGCGACATTTCTCCAGTTATTTTGGCACAGAACGCACACTTTGCATCTCATTGGAGATGCAAAGCTCGGCCACAAAAGCGGCAACAATTTCTTATCGCTGCATTGTTAACATGCCCCCTAATTCGCTGTATTTCTACCACATTCTTTAATTTGTTACACAATCAACATTTTTGGAAACAGTTTGTTTTGTATTTGTTTTTTCCCTCTATGAGGTTTTCATCCCACTATTTCCCATGAACATTATTAAAGTGATGTTATTTGATTAAGGCAAAACTCATTAAATATGTCAAGTGAAAGGCTAAATATTGGCCAAATAACACAGTGCAAACATCTGGAAGTGAGATTTCCTCCACAAAAGATCTGGAAATGACAAAGACTGCTGTATTCAAACTGGATTACATCACTTTCATGACATACGTGGAGGACAACATCTACACTGTTGCTAAGACTATTTGCTAAAAATATAGTGTCCGCCTCAATAGGACCTTTATCTATCAGTCATAAGTTATGAGGACATCAGGACAATAGGTCCCAAAATGTAATTTGAGTTGGACACTTGTATATAAAGTGCACATGCAATGTCTGTGTGTAAATTGTAATGTTAATTTGTGTTTCATTAATCATTGTCCTGATTGATATTGTGTTTTGTGTAAAGTCCTGAAGTCCATTCTAAATATATATTTAATGTTTTTGAGTCATTTGTACATATATATGTCACAGTTTTTTCATAAAAAGTGAAAATAAGATTTGCAGTCAAAAACATATAGATAAGACATCAATTTAAGTCAAATACCTGGCTCTTGTGTATTATCTTGATAGAAATAGATGGGTGAAAAGTTAAATGAAGGTAAGGGCAACCTTGGTTATTTTGTGGTCTTTGTCATGACCTGGCTATTCGAGCAGTAGAAGCACCCCTCCCCCCAGCGCCTTGAGACCCTCACGGGTGAGTAGTGCGCTTTATAAATTTCTTGATTGATTGATTGATTGATTGGAACAAATTATAACAAAACGTATACATTAAGTGAACCCCCAGAGGGAGAATGTTGTAGCTCCTTCGTAGTGAAAGCACTTAGAATTTATGGTCTAGGAGGTACCCCGTTTTAGAAAACTACTACTGATTCCAGCCTCCTTAGTCCTCAACCGAATCACTCCCCATTTGGAGACCCAAGATCTTTAATGGCATTCACATATTCATCAGGAATGTCCTAACAGTGCTCCAGTTTAGAAAAGAGCATAAGACACATCTATTTAAAGGACACTATATCATGTGGCAGTGGGCATCACCCAGAAACTCCTCAGGCTATCCCCGTCACTGACCCAATTCAGGAAGGATCTCAAGACCGGGCTCTTCAACTAAACGTCAGTGCCCAATTGGACATGTAGGACCCCAATGCCTTGAGACCCTCATGGGTGAGTAGTCGCGCTTAACATGTATTGATTGATTGACTAGAAATCAGCTCTCCTCCAATCACACAGTGACTGTATTTTTGCCTTGGACCCTGTACAGTATTCCGCTGCCTTTCAGCTAGGTTCCAGCTATATAAATCCACATAATATATACATACAACACTAGACAGCACATTGTACATTTGCCTATTGCATGCTTAAGGAAATATTTCCAAAAAAGTAAGCAGTTGGAGTGAAAGCGAAGTTTAAACAACTCAATTTTCCACTCCTACCTTTCCCCTCTAGAGATTACATCTATTTGTTCATATTGATAACTATACTCTCTCCTCACCTCTCTATACTCCGTCTCTGATCCCTTTCTCTCTACCTTTCCTCATCCTCTCTCTCTTAAAACCTCTATGCCTGCTGCTATTAACCTCAGGGAGGCTTTGAATAACAAAATATAGTAAATGAAATTGAGATATAAACTAATATGATATGATCTCATGAGGAAATATGTGATAAGAATAACTTTCATTTCTGTTTGGGCCATGGATGAAAAATAAATATTTTTACAGTGCATAATTTGCACCGGTGGGTCCCACTGGCACTCATTTTTGGGGAGCTGCACTAATTTGATCCATACCAGACATTTGCCGAATGCAAGAGAGGGGGGAACACACAAAGTGCAAAGAATGTGCAAGAGAAGGATGGAAAAATTATCCCAAAGGGAGAAATTAGATACCTGTAAGTGTGAGATAAAGGGGCAGAGACTGTCTGGTACTGTATTACAGAGGCATGACGTGAATTCAAGACTACACGGCCTTGGTATTTATGGCCCCAACATTTAATATTGCCGGCCGCATGCTTCACATCAGAGATTCATTGTTTTACAATTTAAGCACTGGAAGCAAAAACTATACAGTCATTGAGAGGGCTAAGTTCTTGCTCAAGAGAATTCATATCCAACGAGCATTGGCAAAGACAATTGGTCACGACTATGCAATAGCTATTGGCTTTGACAATGTGTTTTAAAGTTCAATGACAGAATATCGACCTCAAAAATATTGATGTAAAAAATATCGAGGGAAAAATATAGGATACAAAACTATTGACTGCCTATACTTGAAAAAGTCAGCACAAAAATATTGAATGAAAAGTATCATTTACAAGAATATAGTTATATTAAATATCGTTTTTTAAATATCTATAATTTAAAATATTAAAATAAATATATATTGAATCCTAATATTCATTTGTAAAAATAAAATATATTTAAATGTATATTTTAATAAATATAACAAATATACTTAGTTTGAAAAAATGTAAATGCACATATATATGAACATACATATGTATAAACATAATTAAACTAATATTTTAAATAATAATTTCATTTGAAAATCATAAATAATACAATATTGTCAAAAATATATGTATACATATTAAAATATATAAAAAATCTATAATATTAAAAAAGGAAACCAATTTAATTTAAAATAAAAAATAAACAACACATATTTTATACAATTTAATTACAAATAATTTACAAACATAAAATATTGACATTTTTAAATATCATTATTATAATAAATCTAACACATAATTATATAAATTAGAACACCATAAAATACATTATTGAAAATTAAAATAAATACATATAAATTTACCACTACATTAACAATATTTTTTATACTAAATAAATATAAAAATAAATACTCCCACCTAACACAACACAATAGTAACACATTTCTTTGCATCACACAAAAATAAGATTTATTACTCTAACTGTTATAAATATAACATTAATTACAATATAACATTGGAAAATAGTACAATTTACTATTCCCAGTACAATTAAAACAACAATAAAAATTATAATTAACAAAAACAAAATTATATTCCCACTCCAGTCAGTGCAACAGTAGGAAAAGTATTGGATTGCAGAGGGGTAAAATGTACTAATCCCACTCCAGTCAATGCAACAGTAAGGAAAATGTCGGATTGCGGAGGGGAAAAATTGTATTTTCCCACACCAGTCAGTGCAACAGTAGGGAAAGTGTTGGATTGCGGAGATGCAAAATGAACTATTCCCACTTTAGTTTTGGATTGCAGAGTGGTAAAAGGTATTATTCCAACTCCAGTCAGTGGAACAGTATGGTCAAATAAAATATCTTAAACAAAATGAAAATAATTTACAAAAAGTAAATAAATTTAAATATATGTTGAATAAAAAATACAAATATATTTATTATTAAAAATGTAAAATTAATTTACTTGCCACCCCATAACCCCACAATTCCCACAACCCACATCTAAATTAAAAACAAAATTACTTGCACCATTAACATAATTATTCATCAATTACACAAATATTATTTTTGAACAATACATATAAATCATTAATATTAATGAACGTCCCACCCTTTACACCTATAAACCTCACAACCTCCACCTAAAATCAAACTAAAAAAACTATTAATAGCACAATTAAAATAATGAATTTACAATTAAATAATTATTAGTATTTAACAAGTAATTGACAAATACAATAAAATAATATACTCCCCGCCATTTACCCCTATAAACCCCAGAACCCAAACCTAAAAAACATTTAATTAAAAATTAACATAATTAATCCTCAATTAATTAATAATATTAAATAACAACTAATTATTAACAAATTAAAAATAAATTACTTGCCACCCTTTACCCCTATAACCCCACTACCGGCACTTAAAAAATTTAAAAATTACACAACATAATTAATTATCAATTAATTAATATTAATTTAAAAATAATCATTCATTTGTTATAATTTAATTACTTCCCACCCTATACCCCTATAAACCCACAACTTGCTACAGAACTAAAAAACAGAAAATGTAATTACATTTATTTTCATAACTACTAAAAACGTGACTAATATAGTAAGAAACATGAACAATACTTAAACCCAAAAATTATGTCATATACATTTAAAATATATACTAAAAAACATAACAATTATAAAACGGTAGTTTAAACAACTATGGCCCCGATTACGATGTCGGTCGGAGGCCTTCCGACCGACATCGTCGATTTCAATTCTGACCAGCTGATTATGATACAGGCGGTCGGAACTGAAACCCTTCGGTCATTCAGGCTGGCTTACAATGGGCTCCAGGAGCCAGTCTGCCAGTCGGATACCGACCCATATACCAAATGGAAGGCATTCCCGCCTTCTGGATTATGATGCACTGTTTCTGGCAGGGTTTCCATGCCGGCCTTTCCGACATGAAACCCTGTCGGAAAGTGTGTCTGGGTGCCCCTAGCAGGGCCCCCTTCTGTATTCGTTCTCCAGTTGCAGGCCGAGGGGGCTCCTATGGTCCCCTCTGTTGATCCCTGCACCTTGTGGCAGGAACATCGAGGTGCGAACCACGGGGAGCAGGGATGAACACAGACTCCCATTTCTCAATAGGAGCTTGAGATACGACCGTAATACAAGCTCCCATTGAGAAATGGGAGAATACTACCGCACAATGTACCTTGTAATTAGGCAGTCGGTCCAGTTTCCCCAACAGTGTGCGTTTGCCAACATTCTGAAAAGGCCCTACATTATTACAAACGATATTAATGACTTCTATATTTAAAAAATCGATATCACTTACCTTAAAATTGATATTCTTGAAAATTATATTCTTGCACTCGAAATTTCCATTCCACGATATTTTTCACTCTATATTATGGTCAGTCGAAATTTTTAACTCTATTTTCTGTCTCACCACCATGTTTTGGCCATGTTGTACACAAGCGTGGCTTCTGTTAAGCATTGCTAAAAGTTAGCGGTGTAGAGGAGAATGGTGTGGAGTGGAGTGCTCTAGAGTGGAGTGGTGCAGAGTGGAGTAGAGTGTCATAGTGTGGAGTGGTGTAAAGATGAGTGGAAAGTTGTGGAGTGGCGTAGAGTGGAGAGGAGTGTCTTAAAGTGGAGTGCCATGGAGTAAAGTGGAGTGTCATAGAATGGAGTGGAGTGCTGTGGTATAGAGTGTACTGACATGGAGTAAAGTGGTTTGTTGTCGAATAGAGTGGAGCCGTGCAGAGTGGCATAGAGTGGAGGGATGTAGGATGTTGTAGAGTGGAGTGTAGTAGGGTGGTGTAGAGTGGAGTAGAGAGGGGTGGAGTAGAGTGATTTAGAGTAGCGTGTAGCAGAGTAGGATGGCATAGAATGGAGTATATTGGTACAGAGAGGAGTAGAATGTTGTAGAGATGAGTGTAGTAGATTGGAATGCTGTACAGTGGAGAGGCATAGATTAAAGCGGTGTAGAGTGTCTCAGAGTGTCGTGGCATAGAATGGAGTAGAGGGGTGTGGAGTAGAGTGTCATAGAGTGTTGTGGGGTGGAGTGTCGTGGAGTTTCATTGAGTGGAGTAAAGTGTTGTAGAGGAGATCAACGTGTTATACAGTGATAAAGAGTGGAGCAGAGTTGCGCGGAGTGGTGTGGAGTGGTGCAGGGTGGCGTAGAGTGTTGTAAAGTGAAGGGGTGTAGAGTGGAGGGACATAGAGTGGGGGCATACAGTGGAGTGGATTATAGTGTTATAGAGTGGATGGGAGTAGAGTGTTGTAGAATGTTGTAGAGCGGAGTGGAATAAAGTGTTGTAGATTGGAGAGGTGTAGAGTGTTGTAGAGTGGGTTAAGGTCTCAGAAAAGTGTAATGTCATAGAGTAAAGTGGCATAGAGAGCAGTAGAGTAGAGTGGAGTAAAGTGTCATAGAGTGGACTAAAGTGTTGTAGAGTGGAGTGGAGGAGAGTGCCGTAGACTGAACTAGAATGGCGTAGAGTGCAGTAGAGTAGAGTGACGTAGAGTGGAATGGTGTAGAGAGCTATAGAGTGTCGTAGAGTGGTGTGGAGTGTTGTAGAGTGGAGTAAAGTGGGAAGGAGTACAGTGCCATAGGGTGGCATGGAATGTTGTAGCATGTCATACAGTGTTGTGGAGAGTCGTAGACTGGAGGGTTGTAGAGTGGAGGGGTGGAGAGTGTTGTAGTGGAGTTTTGTAGAGTGGAGTGGCATAAAGTGGAGTGACATAGTTGAGTAGAGTGTAGTCAAGTAGAGTGGCATAAAGTGGAGTAGAGTAAAGTAGGATGGCATAGAGTGTCATGGAGTGGAGTGGAGTGATGTGGAGTGTCGTAGAGTGACATAGAGTGGATTGGAGTAGCATAGAGTGGTGTAGAGTAGAGTATGCATAGTGTGCTTGTGCACTGCCATTAAAGACAACACATTTTGAATTGAAATGACCATTACATTTGCACAGACATACAGTTCTGATACTAATATATTCTGAAATATTTGCACAGTACATTTAGAGATATTTACATTTGTTTATGTGCAAGAAAAAGCCTTTCCTTTCACCCCTCCCCCCAGATTGTCAGATAAATCCTCTCACTTTGAAGTCAGAGAAAGAAAAGTAAACACCAAGCTCCCTCGAAGATAAAGCCTGACATTCAACCTCTGCCTTTGAATGCACAGCAAATTTGACAAGATAACAGCAAATGTTATAGGCCTGTTTACAGAAAGCTAGCACTCATGGAAAGATACAGTAAACTGGCTTTGCTCCACAGAAGGTACAATGACATGCTGGAAAGCCTCAAAGAAATAAAGCCAGCAAATATAAATCAAGTAAATGTGAGTTACAAACCACAAAGCCAATGGTAGCAATGAGTGGAATGCATTCTTAGGTCAGCTTTCAGACTATCCCCTAGAAGTCTTTGCAAACTAGATAGCTGCTCTGTCTGGTAGGCTCTGACCTTAAAAGGTGACAGGGCTTAGTAGAAACAATTACAATCTAACTCTCTAAGCTTTATCTCGCGTTGACAATTATTGTGTGTTCCAGAATCCTGAAAAAGAAAGCTTAAAATGACTTTAGTAATGCTAGCACAACATATGTCAATCAGAATGTAAGATAATGGTGAAATGTGTATCATCTAATTGATGCATTCAAGTGCCTCAGTACTAAAGACATCTGTGTTCTTGATTTCCTGCTAATTTGAATGTAACATATAAATAAGAGAATAAGGAAATAGATGTATTAGCTTTAAACTATTGGTAGCATATAAGTCACACAATGTGGAATGACATGCACTTTGCAATTGAGATTGCCATATGGAGTCTGCAATGTTGACTTTACTTTTTTATACATGACTAATATTTTTGATATATGGGACAATACATTTATATTTTCTTTCTTACTGTTAGACATAAATGATATATTCAGTGTCTATTAAGTAGTCTTTTGACATAGAAATAACAAGAAAACTGTCTCTAGGGCTTAACCCTCAAGAATTAATTTGTGGTTTTCTATAGAGCGAATAGGACCCTATGTTGCCAGTCTGCTTTACATCGAGTACATGGTAACATTTAGTAATATACAAAGGGAAATAAAATCTTTACTTAATTAGGGCACAGATGCACACATGCACTAAAAGAAACAAAACAAATGAGTAGAGAATGAAGGATGGATCTAGGAGAGACTCTGTTAATAATTTTAAAGTTTAAGTCAGCAGTAATCAATGTTTCTTCATTCTGCTTGGTTGAAACCTTGGGGCATATTAGCAAGAACCTTGTTAAAATTATCACCGTTTTAGCGGCGGGAAACTGATAAAACGGGGATAATGGGCTTGCTAATATGCAATATAGAATTCCAATAGAAGCCCAGGTGAGATGTCCTGCACATCTAACCTGGGCTTCTATTGGAATTCTATAACGCATATTAGCAAGCCCATTATCGCCATTTTAGCGGCAGTTTCCTGCCGCTAAAATGGAGATAATTTTAACGAGGTTCTTGCTAATATGCCCCCTTATTCCTGAGTGGACATCTGCTGAAAGGGCTCTTATTGAGGAACATATAGAAAGATTTGTACAGTTTACACCGTTAGCAAAGAAAACAATTCGATAAGCCAGGACGCACAGAGAGGAGTCCAGGAAGGATTCAGTTAACATACAGTCAGAGGAGTAAGATGTATCATAGCTCTACTCGACCATGCTCTTCTACCATTGCAGGCTTCTCTCTGAGGTGGGCCTATGGAAAGCTTGATTTCAAATTAGGTGGTTGGAATTGAAACTGGCCGGTCATTCCGTCTAGATTCCGACAGGCTCAAGGAACCTGTCGGCCAGTCAGAGACCGGCCCGTAATCTAAATGGATGGCGTTTCCACGTTGGGATTACGATGCTTGGTTTCTGACAGGCATTCCATGCCGGGCTTCCCAACAGAAAGCAAGTTTGGGGCCTCTTGCAGGTCCCCCATTCTTCCACTGCCTCCGGTTGGGGGCTGAGGGGTCACCTAAGGTGCCCCCTTGGTAATCCCTGCAACGTATGGCAGGTACTGTGAGGTGCCTGCCACACGGTGCAGGGATGACTACAATCTCCCAATTCTCTTTGGGAGCTTGTGCTACTGATGGTTTATGGGTATGCCCAGAAGTGTGTACCTTGCTCACTATTACCTCTGGATTCAAGCTAGCCTGGCTGAAGAAGGGTGACATACCCTGAAACCGGTCCCAGGATGCTTGTTTCCGGTCCATGGAGGGCCTGGCCTGGCAGTTCGGTCTGGACTGTTCCCATGGTGCACAGGGTCAAGACTGATTTGCATATGGCTGGGTCCAAACTGGGGTGGCATAGTGGACAAAAGAACGATGGATTTAACCCAGATCTCTTGACTGGGGGAGAATGTTTGCATTGTCAGCATTCCGTCCATCATTTGTTTGCTGTAACACTTTTCGCCCTAAGTGGGATGGGTATGCTCAGACGTGGGTCCCTTGCTCACTATGCCACTGGATTCAAGCTAGCCTGGCTGAAGAAGGGTGACATACCCTGAAACCAGTCCCAGGATGCTTGTTTCCGGTCCAGGTAGGACCTGGCCTGGCAGTTTGGTCTGGACTGTTCCCATGGGGCACAGGGTCAAGACTGATTTGCACATGGCTGGGTCCAAACTGGGGTGGCGTAGTGGGCAAAAGAACGATGGATTTAACCCAGATCTTTTGACTGGGGGAGAATGTTTGCATTGTCAGCATTCCGTCCGTCATTTGTTTGCTGTAACATTGCTGGTTTATGCAGCACAAGCTCCAATAGAGAAATGGGAGCATGCGACCACAACTAAGCTCTTGCACATCGGCCCCTAAGTTGTTGTTACACCTGGCATCCTTGGCCTGGGTTTTCTCCTAACTTTCTGCATTCAGACATCCTGTTTTTTTCTATGTTTTTGAATGGCTTGGGACTCTGCGCAATCAGTGCTAAAATGCTCTTGCTCCATGATTAAAACATGGTAATATTGGCTTACACTGAATTGGCATATTTAATTTACTTATAAGTCCCTTCTAAACTGCACTACTTGTGCCCGGGGCATGTAAATTAAATGCTACCAGAGGACCTGCAGCCCTGATTGGGCCACCCACTTAAGTGGCACTTGAAATGTCTCAGGCCAGTGTGTGAGTAGTTTTAAACTGCCATTTCAACCTGGCAATGTAAACCTTTTGCCAGGCACAAACCTTCCTTTTTAATACATATGTCACCCTTAAGGTAGGCCCTGGACAATCCCAAAATCAGGGTGCAGCGTATTTATAAACTGGGACATGTGCTTTTAAGTTTTACATGTCCTGGTAGTAAAAAACTCTTACATTTGTTTTTCACTTCTGGGGCATAGTTTGGCGCCAATGGAGTAAGACGCGGATTGAGGAGCTTCCACCCGGCGAACCCCCATTACCTGTTATCCTGCGTTCTAGGCTCTCATACAGGTTTGTGCGAGACCACTAAATTAACTCAGGGGCACGAAACAAGCCCTCGGAAGCGGCTGCGGAAGCAGAGCCAAGCTGAAGATATCAGAGAGTGGGTTGTCCCAGACAAGATGGCGGACTCTCTCTGAACCCACCGGGAGTCGACAAACCCTGCTGGGAACCGCTTGTGAGAAGGGCAGCACAGAGAAGGGAAGCGCTGTCCCAATAGGGAGCTGAAGAGTGGAGTTACTGGCCCGGAGTGTGGTCTTGCTGATCCCCCGAAAAAGCTGGCTGTGACTGTGAGGTAGCAGTAGAGGCCTGGAGAGGTGCGGGGGTGGTGGGACAGCAAATACACTCTCATTGCGGCCTGGGCTGAACAGAGAATCTGGGAGGAAACCCAGGGAGACCGTTGGCAACGATTCCGGAGCAGATGCTCCTTGACGTCCGCCAATGCAGACAGAAAAGATGGCGAGGTGAAGAGGGAGGCGGCAATGAGGCTTAGTCGGAGCACAGCCGAGAGATAATTGAGGGCCCAAAGAGATAGGCCGGCTGGAGTGACAGCTGCGGATGGGAGGCCAACATTGCCACAGGACAGACTGGAAGTGGCATAACTGAAACAGCAGCCAGCAGGGCCTCTGTAACAGATGCAGCCAGGTGCCCATTGGTGGTGGAGGCACCGCTGGTGAAGAGTGGAAGCAGCGCGACCACCATTTAATAGGCCCGGTGGCTCTGGGGAAAGAGGAATTCTCCTGGACAGATGGTTGGGGTGACTTCAAGCCGATGAACTGAGCATGAGTGAAGATCGGTACAACACTACACAGGATGCCGGTCCTCTGGAATCGACACCATAGAACCGGCAGAGTAGAACAAGCTCAGACATCTCAGCCCAGTGGTGAAGGGTTCATGGCCTGGCCTGAATCAATCAATCAATCAGGGGTTTATAAGCGTGCTACTCACTCGTGAGGGTCTCAAGGAACTGGGGGAAGGGATGCAGCTCTGGGTCAGCCAAAAAGCCAGTTCTTGAGGCTCTTTCTGAAGTTGCGCAGGGTGGGGGAGCATCTGATGTTGATTGGGAGTTCGTTCCAGGCATTGACTGCGACGTCGGAGAAGGCTCTTACCCCAGCTCTGGTCATGCTGATGCGTGGGGTCATTGCTAAGGCGAGGTCAGCAGAGCGGAGGTTTCTTTTTGGTGCGTGGAAAGAGATTCTATCGTTGAGGGATTTGGGTCCGATGTTGTGGAGGGATTTGTAGCTTGAGTGGTGAGTAGCTTGAAGGTTACTCTCTTCATGACGGGGAGCCAGTGGATGTTTCGCAAGTGTTGGGTCATGTGCTCATGTCATGGGATGCCGAGGGCGAGTCTGGCTGTGGTGTTTTGGATGGTCTGGAATTTCTGTAGTAGGGCTTTGTTGATTACCGCATAGAGGGTGTTTCCGTACTCCAGTCTGCTGTTAATGAGTGCGTGGGTGACAGTCTTTCATGGTTTCCCGTGGGATCCACATGAAGGTCTTGCGGAGGATGCGGGGGGAGTTGAAACAGGTGGAGGCAACGGCGCTGGTCTGGTGAGTCATGGTGAGGGAGGAGTCTAGAATGATGCTGAGGTTCTGGGTGTGGTTAATCAGGGGGGAGGGTTTCTGAGGGCAGAGGGCCACCAGGAGCTGTCCCACGCATTGGGGGAGGGTCCAAGGACAAGGACAAGTTCAGTTTTAGGCAGCTGTAGCTCATCCAGGCTGTGACGTCTTTCATTCCTTCTTGGAAGCTGAGTCTGGTGTCTTCAGGGTTCTTCATGAGGGAGAGGATCAGCTGGGTGTCACCGGCGTAGGATAACATGCTAAGCTCATGCTGTCTAACGATGGCACCGAGGGGGGCCATGTAGATGTTGAAGAGCATGGGACTGAGCGATGATCCTTGAGGTACTCCGCAGTTGATCTCTGCGGGTTCGGAGAGGAAGGGTGGGAGACTGATCCTTTGGGTTCTGCCAGCGAGAAAGGAGCGGATCCAGTCGAGGGCGGATCCCAATATGCCAGCGTCCTGGAGTCTGGTTGCAAGAGTGCGGTGGGAGACAGTGTTGAAGGCAGCGGAAAGGGCTGCGGTGTGTCCTTGGTCGAGTAGCATGTAGATGTCATCTGTGGTGGCGAGGAGAGCTGTCGCGGTGCCGTGGTTGCAGCGGAATCCAGACTGGGAGAAGACTAGGATGGCGTTCTCTTCGATGATAGTGGTCAGTTGTGTGTTGACTAATTTCTCGGTGACTTTGGCAGTGAAGGGAAAGAGAGAGATGGGCTGGTAGTTTTTCAGATCCGTTGGGTTAGCCGAGGGTTTTTTGAGGAGGGCCTTGACCTCAGCCCACTTCCAGTTGTCGGGGAATATGACGAATTTGAAGATGGCGTTGATGGTGCGGCGTAGTTCGAGCACGATGGCGGCAGCAGCTCTGTGGAAGATGTGAGGCGGGCATGGGTCAATGGGGGCTCCTGAGTGGGTGCTCTTCATGGCCATGGTGGTGTCTTCAGTGGTGACCGGTGTCCAGGTGGTGATAGTGGGCTGGCTGTCGTTGCTGAAGGGGGGGGTGATTTCCGGAGTCTGCTAGCTGAAGTTGTCATAGAGGGCCTTGATTTCCAAGTGGAAGTAGGAGCCGAGCTTGTTGCAGAGGTCCTGGGATGGTGTGATGTCCGTGGGGTTGCTGCTGGATGATGTTGAATGGTTCCTTTGAGTTGTTGGTGTTAGTGAGGATTTTGTTCCTGATGAAGGTCCTCTTGGTGGTTCTTATGAGTTGGTGACATTCGTCATGCCAAGCTTGTAAGTGGATTGGTCTTCAGTGTTTTTGATGTTTCTCAATCGCTTCTTGAGCCGTCTACAGAAGCGTCTGACTTCTTGGAGGTCAGTGGTGAACCAGCCAGCCTTCAGAGGGCGATGTCTGTTGGTGCAGTTGAGGGAAGTGAGCTTGCCTGCGCAGCTGGTGATCCAGTGGTGTAGTTCCGTGGCTGTAGAGTTGGTGTCGGTCGTGGCGGGGTGGGTCATGGGCGAGGGTAGAGGTGAGGTGCTCCTCTGTGACCCTGCTCCAGTTCCTTCATGGCGGGCACGGGGCAGGCTTGTGTACAATGGTGGTGCTGAAGGAGAAGTGTACACAGTGGTGGTCTGTCCAGAGGGGCTGTGAGGTGTGGCTGAAGTGGATCTTTCGAAGATGGTGTTTAGGATGTTTCAGGCCTTGTAGGTGGGGGTGGTGACAAGCTGCTTCAGTCTGAGGTTGGTGAGGTTGTCCAGGAGGGTGGTGTAGTCCAGGTCGCTGCAGTTGTCGAGATGGAAGTTCGGTTCATCGATGAGTATTTAGTCTATGGAGGCGATGGCGTGGGGTGCGATGAGGTAGGCAATGGCTGTGGTGAAAGGAGCGCAGGGCCCAGGGGGTCTGTAGGTGAGGGTGCCACGGAGCATGTTTCTGGGGGTGGTGCTTGAGGTGGAGAGTCGGAGGGAGCTCTTATGTACGATGGTGAATCCTCCTCCTGGGTGGTGGGGGCGGTCTTTCCTCTGGATCTTGTAGCCGTAGAGGATGGCAGTGGCAATGTCAGGGGCCGAGGTGGCGTTTGTCTAGGTTTCCGTGAGGAAGGTGACATCTGGCGAGAGGGTGTCAAGGAGGTCCCATATCTCTACGGCATGTCTGTGCTGGGAGCACACATTAAGGAGGATGCATTTCAGGGCTTCTTTGGTGCAGGCGTCCGGTGTGGGTGCGGAAGTCATGGGGTGCTGTGGATGGCGAAGGAATGTCGGCAGTTTCGGTAGGAGATCAGATGTCTTGCTCGCACTCCCACGCAGCAGCTGCCATTAAATTGGGGAAGGGGAGGGAAAATGCAGCTGGGAGGCTGAGCGGAGTAAAAATGAGGCAATCGGGACCTGCTTGTGAGCCCTCAGTCTTTAAGCACAGACAGTGTTGTGGTGGAAGCTAACCCCTGGTGAGTCAGGGGTTCCAGAAGAACGATCGTAGGAGAGGCTCTGACTGTTGCCCCTGAGGAGTTCCCCTCCTAGATAACTAGCCACTATACCACAGACAGTGTTTGGTCAAGGCCAGAGACCCAGCCTGTCGTTGGCAGTGAAGCACATGTGCAGCTTGTGTACGGTCAGAGTAGAGGGGAATTGGCGGCAAGCAGGACCTGGGGGGACCTGGAAGATACCTCAGGTAGTAATGTAAAAATGTACCACGTGCTCCCACTGAGTGCTCCTACCTCCAGGGGAGCATCAGACCCTCCCAAACATGACAGAAAACAAGAGGAATCAGTGGTAGGAGTGGAAGGAGTGGAAGGAGCTCAGATCTGGAAGTGCACCAATAACTAAATTTCAACAACTGAGCCAAGCTCAAGTGCTGCAACCCATAAACCATGGGGCAAATAAGCAAGAATCGGGGCCCAGAAGGTCACAGCGGGGAACCCCTGACAGACCAGAGAGAACATGAAGTGGGGATGGAGGGGTCTCAACACTTTGCGACAAAATACAGGCGATAAAAGCATCCAGAGAAGAGCCCGAGTCCAAGATAGACAGCATTGGGACAGAGCTTAGTCTACTGAAGGATAACGATCGAAGGCTGGCCGAGAGATTCCCCTCAAATTTAAGAACCCTGACAGATATAGCCCTGGACCTGGCACCATTGCAGAAGACAGTATCCCTTATCGAAAACAGGGTCAAGGTCCTGGATAAGAGGGCAGAGGACAGCGAAAATAGGTCGCAAAGAAACAATATAAGAATTCTGGGTGTTCCTGAATTCGCAGAAGGTTCAGATACTTTGGCCTATAGGGAGGAATGGCTCCGCAAAGAGGTAGCACCAGAAGGCCTATCCCAATTCTACACCCTGGAGAAGGCTCATAGGGTCCCAACACGGCCCCCAGGCCAGGGGCTCCCCCGCGCCCCATAATAGCTAAACTTCTTCACTGCAAGGACAGGGACCATATTCTGGCTCAAGCTCACGCAAGGAAAGACCTTCAAATACTTAATGGAAAAGTGATGATCTTCCCAGACATTACCAAAGAAGTGCAGAAGCAACAAGCAACCTTCTTGGAAGTGAAGAGCCACCTCAGACAGATGAACGTTCCCTATGCAATCATATTCCCAGCACAACTGCGGGTGATCATGCCTAATGGGTCCCAATTCTTCCAGACACCGCAAGATGCCTGGAACTGGATCGAAATGAGACCGGAGGCTGAGTCAGGGGAGAGACCTAGACGAGGGAGGCCCGCAGACAAATACCAAGGTCTACAAAACAGGGAGCCTCCACATTGGCGGAAAACCAGTGAGAACGAAGGAAAGAGATCAGAGCACTCGCCGAAAGTAGTAACCCAGATGGGAGCCCACATTCCTCTGTCTGTGAACAAGAAGATAGGCACCCAGAGACGACCAAGGACACTAGCTCAGCAGAGGAAACTGACGTTGAACTGCCTCAATTCACCCTGAGAACCTCAGATGAATTTATCTAGGGCAAGTGGTCTCAAAGCTACCGTGGAAAATGGCCCAGTGATGGCCTTTGCGGTCCCCTGCAAGGACACTGCCCCAACTTAACTATTCGGAACTACACCCAGCGGGCTGAGCTCATAGTAATGGGGGTGGACCTGGGAGAGGGCTCTGCTCCTAGACTGTATCACCAGCCCACCCTGGTTGTGATTAAGCGAGTGTCCTCGCGATGGGACACTCGTTGGTGTCTAGTTTGGATGGGGTTTGTTTTTACGTCTGTCGTCGCATGTGGGAGTCAGTTTTTAGGTTGGGGGTTATTGAGGGGAAGGGGAGGGAACGTGCATGGTTAGACGAGGGGGCTCTGTCAAGGTCAGGGATGGTGAGAATAATCAGGATCCCAGGAACTCCTAGTGGGAGGGAGAGACACCTCAGAGAATACTATGGCCCCCCCTGTAGAATATAAAGTACTCTCCTGGAAGGTCAAGGGGATGAATTCTATGACCAAAAGACATAAGGTTTATGCCCACTTAGCAAGGAGAGGAATACAGATTGCACTCCTGCAGGAGACACACATCAAGGCGAAGGAAGGGGCAGCGCTACAGTGCAGGTGGTGAGTGCAAGCATTCTACACAGATTTCTCGGCATTCGTCAGAGGAATGCTGGTTTTGATTAAGGCAGGGGCACCCTTCATATGCACAGGACACTTAGTAGACACAGAGGGAAGGTATGTGGTGATACACGGTACACTAGATGGATGTGACATCACCATAGTTGGCATCTTTGGCCCCAACACAGATCATGTCTTGTTCTTCTCGGCCCTCTCTACCACACTGGCTCCGCACCTCATAGGTTCTGTCATAATGGGAGGGGATTATAACTGTATAGCGGATATAGACTTAGTCCGCTCCCACCCGCCACTAAGAGACACACCAGTAGCTAGATCAACAAGGGCCCTGAGGGAATGGCAAGCCCAATGGGGAATTCTGGATTCCTGGAGGGTGCAACATCCGAAAGAATGAGATTATTCATTCTTTTCACAACTGCATGACCTAGATGTGCAACTAGATATAATATTATGTACTCCATACATACATGAGCTAGTGGTAACTAGCGAATATTTAGCCAGGACAATCTCTGACCATAACACCCTACTCTTGGGCCTGTACTGGGGGTGGACCCGACCCTGTAGCCCTACTTGGAGGCTAAAACCAGAGTCCCTGCAGGACTCCGTCTCCCAAGCCACAATCAAAAACGCTATCACCCATTACTTTGAAGAAAATGACAGAAGGGATACAGACCCCGAAGTAGTTGGGGATGCTTTTAAGGCGGTTATTAGGGGTAGATGCATATCGGAGACAGTGGGGATCAGAGGGACCCTTCTGAGAGAGGTACAGGAAACGGAACAACGCCTAAGGAAAACTGAACAACTCAGGCCGGAACACAGTGAGGTGCAAGACCAGCTAAAGAGACCAGCTAGAGTGCACAGGATATGAGATTGATGCCTTCCTACATCCAGTTAGGCTCCCAACGATATCAGTAGAAGATGTAGAAACCATGGGAGAGGACATTGAGCTCACAGAGATCAGGGTTGCAATCAAAGCAATGGCCAGGAATAAGACCCCTGGTACAGATTGTCTGCCAATAGACTTTTACTCAACCTATATCGAAGAGCTGGGACCCAGGTTGATAAGCCTTCACAACGAGGCACGAGAGGCGGGCAGACTCCCCAATGTGACACAAGAGGACCTGATGATGGTGCCGCTCTTGAAACCAGACAAGCCTCCCGATGATAAAACAGCCTATAGACCTTTATCTATGCTCAACCTTGACTGTAATGTTTTGAATAAAATCCTTGCCATGCACCTCCTTCCACACATGAGTACTATTATATACCAAGATCAGGCGGGGTTTATACGTGGGCGCGGCACAGCCAATAATGTTAGAAGATTACTTAAAGTTCTAGAAGCAGATACCTACGATAAAGAGGAAGTAGCCATCTTAGCAGTGGACATTGAGAAGGCCTTTGATAGCCTCGAATGGCCTTAACTTTTCCACGTAATTGAGAGATTCGGCATCGGAGAACTGCTCTATGAGGAATCTTTGGCCCGGGTGAAGACAGGGAGAACAATCTCAGACAGATATCGAGTGTCTAGGGGTACTCAGCAGAACTGCCCCCTGTCACCACTTCTGTCTGCTCTGGTAATGTAGCCCTTGGCCTGTCACGCCTGGTCGGGGAACCCATACAGAGGATTGCAGGTAATGGGGGAGCGACATCACATCGATTTGTACGCTGACTATCTCTTGCTCTTCCTCCAGAACACGGATGCAGACCTGACTGGAGCAAGAGAGTTGCTTCAGCATCTAGGCAGAGTCTCAGGCCTCCGGGTAAGTTGGTGGAAATCCTGTCTGTTTTCGACCACGGCAGGGAAGGACAGAACCACCATAGAGCAGGAAGTGGTATGGGAGCGTCATTGCCTTTCCTACCTGGGGGCAAAATAATACCACAAAGCCTCAGATATCCTGGACGGTAATGTGGGTAGGGCCATCAGGGGATTGAGATCTAGCATAGAATTCTGGGCTTTCTTGCCCCTATATGTGATGGGCAGAATAGCCCTCCTAAAAATGGTGGCATTACTGCAACTGTTGTACTCGTTCATAGTACTTCCGGTGAGGATCCTGGCAAATGTCTTCTGTGGCCTCAGATCCTTAATCATAGGATACATCTGGGAATCTGGTAGACGCAGGGTGGCACTCAACACACTGCAACAACCCATGGCTGTAGGGGGCCTGGTGACCTGGTGACCAACCTGGTTGCAATATGAATCCTGCTTTTAAAGGAGCAATATGGATTTTGGTATGCCCTGGCAGTATGGAGTTCTCATAGTCTAATCTGGGGAGGGCTAGAGATTGGACTGTTTATTTGAAATCTTCATTAGGAAGGAAGGATTTCATACCATGTATAAGTCTGATTTAGAACTGCATTTTTAAACAGGGAGATTATGTGTGATTGGAATATGAGATTCTTGTCCAGAAAGAAGCCTAGTGATTTGATGGAAGGGAGTCAGTCTACAATGGTGGGAAGATACTACTATGATTGCAGTGGAGTGACCAGTTGAAAGGATATATTCGTAGACATTCCGTTTTTAAATCATCCAGGGTTGGATGTTTTCCAAGATCTGAGCAAGGAGTGTAATATCTTCTGGGCAGGTTAATTTTCAATACAGCTATATGGCATCAGCCATGATGTGGTACAAAATGTTGAATGTTTTAATATATTTGAGTTCAAAGTAATTCAGTATAACAATTTTGGAGGGTTGAACAGAGAATGCAATCTTGGGGAATACCCTGTAGCTGTCAGGGCCTAAGAACAAGCTAAGAGGGCCATGATCTGGACTATACTGGAAGGTAAGACAGCGCCTATGGCTATAGGCGAGACGGTGGTTGGGAGATCATGCATACCCGATAGACAGAATAGTATAAGAAGCTGAGCTTTCAGATGAACTTTTCTTGGTGACTTTGTTGGTTGGTTGGGTCCATTGCTCTTTGTTACAGTTCGCACCTGGTTTTCCTTCCCTTTCATATTTGTTGTTTTCATGCTTTCCAGTGTGGGTAGGTTGTCTTATTAAGATATTTTCTTCTGTTGTTGCTACTTACCTGTCACTTTTTCTCACTCAGCTCCATTTATCTTGGAATGCTTGAGATTCAGATTGGGATTGATGAAAAGGAAGAAGGATTGAGGGACGCCAGTGAGTTTTTTTCTCAATTAAGTTACAGAGATCTCTTTGAATTCATCCCAGGTTGACTTGGACGCCTGAATTAATTCCTCATCCATGTGGATTGTTTGTCAATTTCTTCTTTGTAGCATGAGGAAAAGTATTTGTATTATCCTTATTGAAGCTCTTAAGTTGGGGGGGGGTCTCTGGTTTAGTTGGTTGTTCAGCTAAGATCAAATCATTTCCCTGGTTGATTTTTTTACATGACTTAATTCTGGCCAAATGAATGAAGGCGTTTATTAATGATCTTCATAGGTAGACCAGATTCCCGTAGTCATTAAAACATTCAGAGGACTTTTCAGTGCTGCAACTTCATTTCTAACATTACAAACTCTTCCAAGACAGGCTACACAGTTTCTGTGTAAAGTTCGCCGTTTTGCCAGTTCCTGTGTTTGTTGAGGTGCTTTGAAGAGAAGAGATGGGGACATTTTATAAGAAAGATTATCAGTGTTAGTTTATTTGTACTCTGCAATCTTTTATTGGGGTTTCTTATTTTGGCCTTTGATTAACAGTCATGAGGCGTTAAATGGAAAAGCGACCAGGAGGTATGCTAACCAGTCAACTGGAATAGGGAAGTCATCAGACTGCATCAACACTTGAGACACTAAGGGGTTCTGTGGAGTCATCTAGGACCTGGCTGGTCTGCTATCAGTATCCTTTCGTAATTTGCTGCTGTGTGATTCTTAGGGGTCTCCAGGCTGATAGAGGAGATTCCCCATAAAGTGGAGGAAAACTCACGTTTTCTCATTCAGGGTAATATTGAAAAGATGTAGCCCCCAGCAAGGGGAGCTAAAATCTCAGCTGCCATGCGCCAGTCAATGTGCACAACGCATTTCAGATTTCTGTGCTCCTCCCCATTGTTCTCAAGCGTTAAACACATTTTACCATGCATTCCTACTATCTAACTTTCATCAATTTATTTATTATTAATTTTTGAATGGGAACTTCCAATGATCTTTTTTGACCCTTTGTGAAATTCTAGAGGATACATCTGTGGTTTGTGAAGCTAGCATTTGAGAACTGCATGATGGAAAGTGTTTAGTGATTAGTATGCTTTTAAAATACATTTTATGTACATTGATGTGTGCAAGTACATGTGTACAAGTATGAAAGGCAAGTAAGTGGCAAGAATTAAATCACATATTTTTTAGTTCTTTTCTTTTATAAGCGCAGTTCAGTTAAACTCTGGTAGAGACATGAGTACCATTATTAATTTTATTTGAATATGTGTGTTTATATTTCCTCCTCCTATATCACAGGTGATTTACAACTCCATTCCACTGACAGTCAATTTACTGTATATTCTAATAGTGGCTTTCTTTTTTTGACAACCATGCTGACCGACCCTGCAGCCAACAAGCTTTTGCTGTTAGTACCTCTCTATTATATGTATATGGACCATTGCCTGTTTTCTTTTGTTCAGAAGTCATTTTTCTTACTTGAATTTTGGATGATGGTTAACCTCCTTATTCAATGTCATAACATCCACCAAATAAACTTCAAAGAGGTCCTTTTATTCGTTGCATTGAGATGTATTAGATAGGCAGTGCTAGGGCTGTAGCTTGAAACCACAGGTTCCGAAAATACAGGCTTTTTATAGATTACATTTTTCAACACATTTTTGATACAATAAAGTAATTACAATACAAAGTTTCATTTTCTTCTAAACTATAATTAACAAGGTAAATATAACATGTTCAGACACAATAACAAAAACAGCAACATTAGTCAGTAATATGTACCCAAAAAATGATAAGCAGATAGTTGAAATTTTGCTTTGCCACCCAACACCAGGGCTGATTTCTTATTCAAACTGGGGGGCCGATTACGATGTCTGCCCGCCATTGTTACGGTACTTGGGACCACCCGCCGGTAAGGCCGCAGTCCCGCTAAGCTCATTACGATGCGCCCAACACTATGGCGGGCGCATCCAGGGCCCTTAACAATGCGGACGGTACTGCTGGCTGCAGCACCGTTCGCAATGCGAAAATGACACGTGGTGCATTTCCCTGCACTACGTGGCAGGCACCACGCGGTGCCTGCCACTTTGTGCAGGAAAATGCCCAGTGCACCACCACCCTCTCCCCACACAGATGAAGCCCGTAACGGGCCCCCAAATCCATTCTCCGCCAGCCTTTAGGCTGGCTGAGGCCAGCATTGTGATCTGGCGGACGGTGCCTGCTAGACAGCGCCACCATTCACCCCCATCTGCCTGCTCTGCCAGGCAATCGTAACGATTGCCTGTGGCGGAAGCGTAGCGGGCGGTCTTTGCGCCCGCCAAGCTTGCGGAACGATTCCCCCCGCCATCGTAATGTGGCGGGGGAAATTGCCAGTCAGATGGCAGAGGGCCCGCCACCACACGGCTGGCGTGGGCAGGCCTTCCGCCATCATAATGAGCCACTCAGTTATATAAATATTTGTATTTAGATTAGATGCTAATTTCCAATTCTTAAGGATTTTCTTCTTGCACTAACTATATCCTTAAGAGAAAATAAAGTGTACTCAATCTGTCTGCTAATGAAAAGAATCGTTTCCTAGAACAGTTAAAACATAAGTCAATGATTTGGGTTTTCTAAAATAAGCTCTAGTTCGGGAAGATGTTGTTTGAATCACTTTTTATCTTTGTAAACTCCATATAACATGCATCATATCCATCAAATCACCAACAGATGTACAACACTGGCAAAGTCAATTATTCTCATATATTCCTGTTCTGAACATGTTTTAGGGCTACAGTATTATAACATCCGAAGAATGTATGGAGGTTTGTGGCCAACCTAATGATCATGCACAGCAACTATAGTGACAAGGTAAACTTGGTCCTATTTGACTCATTGGCATCCCATACTCCATCTCCTTCTCTGACTATGCTTTTATTTTCGCCATAGGATTTACAAACGGTGACTGAAGTCATTTGCTTTAGGAGGCCATTCACTTAAACCTGCAAATTCAGCAAACGTGTATGTGCTGTCTTTACTTTTCCAAACAATTCTCGTTTGCTGCTGGTTTTTTACTCAACTTCTCTTATTTGAATCGATTTTACAGGTATCCTCTGTGCTTCAAAAGACAGCATACTATGGTAGCAAAGAGTAGTGCATAAAAGAACAGAGGGGCATATCAACAACAACCGGCGATAATTATCGCTAAGCGCACTTAGCGCTAGGATAATTATCGCCAGCTAGCGTTGATTTTTATCGCTGAGATAGCGTGCTATTAGCAACGCTTATCTCAATAGCGATAAAAATCCTCACGCTAAGTGGCTAACGTGAGATTATCGCTGGAAACCCAGCGATAATCTCACGTTAGCTTGTTGATAGGGACAGACAAACTTAGCCATGATATCCTCCTTCCATAGGATATCATGGCTAAGTCAGAAAAATACCAGACGTAAAAAAGCAGCGTTAACCGCGGTTAGCGCTGCTTTTTTTGTCTCTAACAGGGTTAGCGATATTCTTGATAATAGAAGAAATATCGCTTAGCGACATTTCTCCTATTATTTTAGTCTGGAACGCCCCCTTTGCATCTCATTAGAGATGCAAGTGGAAGCGTAGAGTAAAAGGGTGCTAACATGCGAATTTGCATGTTAGCACCCTGTTGTTGATAGGGTGCTAGTTTTATCTCTGCTTTTTTGGCTTTTAAAGCCAAAAAAGCAGAGATAAAGCCCTTGTTGATATGCCCCAGAATCTTTTGTCATCTGGGCAGTGATCTTATCGTCTTCTGCTATGATGTAAACCCCCTTCCCATTGGCAGTCATCATCTCCAAGTGGCCCTTTGCATATGTGCTTACTAGTGAAAGATCTGCCTCTTCACTTCCCAAGTCAAGGATCTTGATTCAAGCTGAATGAGTGAATCAAGATGTAAAGAGCATTCTGTGATCAAAAAGGTGCTCTGGCAATAAGAACTCTGAATAAACTAAGCAGCAAGTTATAATTCAATTTAGGCCAAAAGTAACCAGCCACGATAAAGGTTGCCCAAAAATCCAAAAGGATGAAAGCAGACCTACCAACACTATCTAAATTCAACGGAAGATTGTCAAATGCAGAAAAAAAAATTACTCTGCCCAGTGGTCTACAACAGGTTTGTGTCAGATCTGGAAACCCAGTAGGAAATAGCAATGTCAGAGGAACACGATAAAAACATAAACAAAAGAATTATAACAGGATAGGAGAAATCAAATAAAAGTTGAGTGGCTTGGTGTCTAGACTTCTCCAATATCTGGATGGGATGATAACCAATCATTCTTATTCAGTGAATAGGCCCAGCTCTAAAATGTATTCCACTCTCTCTCTCTACTCCCCCGCCCCCGCCCCCGATTGGCAACATTGTTTGAATATTCTCGAACATGTGTTAATGTTGGGACATGTGACAATATCAGCAAAAACAGAGTATATTTTATTTTTCAGTCTCCAGGTACCTATTACCCACTTAGCCGAACATGAGAGAATCTACATTTCCCCTCACCGTTCTGCGTACACAATTTTAATAACATTAAATCACCTCTTTGACCCTCTGGATAGACAGCAATCCTTGCACACTGTCTAGGTTCACACTAAGTAAACCATAATACTTACATACATACATTATGCTACTGCTAATTTTCTTCCTCTTTTCCTATAAATATGATTACTTTTTCAGTGACAACTGCCTTGCTGTTTTGCCTGTTCATTTTGTCCATTGCCTAATTTTCCTGTTTCTCTGAAAGTGGAAACGGCTACTAAATTAATAACTCTTGGCCCTAGTCTATTTTACTATTGTTGTCTTAGGCTACTTTACCACTAATTTTATGTTGCTAGGTAACATTAAAGATATTTTTTTAGGTGGGGTTTTATGGTGATATATATGAGATCAAACAGGGAAAAATATTTTTATTTTTAGACTTGCTAAGCAAACTCTGATTTGAACTTTTACAGCACTTTTGTTGTGTATTGTGTGACCTTCATGTAGAAGAGAAGAAAGTTAGATTGCTGATAACAGATACAATTGTATTAAAAGTCAACTCTTTAATTCCAAGGTGCTTCAATTTTTCCAGAGATATTTAGGTGATAGCCTAGACCATGAAGAATGAAAGGTTTCTGTAGAACGGTGGCAACAGTTTGATGATTGCCTGTTTATGAGAGGTTGAAGAAAAAGTAAATTCCCTCTCCCATGTATTTATGAACAGTTCTTACCCACTTCTAAAATCAAATAAAAATAAAGAATACAATAAAATCTTCTAATGGATTCTTTACACATAGAAGGGACCCTCATCTGCCTTGCCTGTTGTCCATATATCTAGCAATGTAAGGCACATACAATCTACACAATGATTTGCTATTATGCACTAGAAAGAAAAAAGCATATAAAAGAAAAAGAAAAACTAAAGTTTTACTATTCGATATCCATAGCACATTTATCCAATGATTAATCAAAGATTTGCTAGGATTTTCTTGGGACACCAATTAGTAGCTTGATTGATCTTAAAGATCCACTCTATTGAAAGTAAGTGGGATTAAAGAACAAGCAACAATTCAAAACATTTCCTGATAAAGAAGTACATTTTGGACCAAGAAAATTACAACACTAACACAAGTATATGAACTTTAAAAATATAAGGGCCGACAATGAGCTATGCTACCATACCAAGGAAAAAAACAGAGATCACTTTTCAATAGTGATGTGGCATCAGGGTGCGTAGAGTACATTTTTATTATATGACATATATCAGAGTAGACAAACATTCACTAAAAAACTTTAGTGTCAATGGATGTCTACAGCAGGACAAGGACAGGGATTAAGGATGGTCTTAGAGGCGATCTAGCGGGCTGCTGACATAGGTTGATCCTGCTGGACAAATTGATAATCTTACCTAGATGTTTAGAGGAAACACAAGGTCTCTCAAACAAAAGCCAGTTACGGGGATGTTCAGGTGAAGACTTGATTTCCACAGATCAAACTCTGTCATGGTACTTAAAGATGAAGGAAGATGGATAAAGCTATGCTGCCTGAAGCCAAAGAATGGGCCAAGATTCCCGGATTGATTTGATTCAGCAGTTGCTCCTGGTCTGGTTGTTCATGAGTGCTGAAAGTGCTCTAAGTAGTTCCTGGTGTCTGATGATGACCTATCTGCAAAGGTACTCTCTGTTCGTCTTTATGATTAAAAGAGATTTTTTTGCATTGAAGAATTTTTAAATATATTTTGTTCACAATAGTTTATGGAACAGCCAAATGTCATGTTTTAAATGAAATATTCTTGACTCTATCCTTGAAGGACAGGGGGATAAGATCACTGCCTTCACCTGTCACCGAATGGCCTAGACTGTAGCTCTAAATGAACACGTATTCTAGAATTGAAAATATTGATTTTGTAACAAAGCAAAAGAAATTCTAATTGAAGCTGTCACTTTTTCAGTAAGGGATCTTACTTATTTGTAACAGGCTTTCAAGGATTCATGCATAGGTATTTTAGCAATAATCTACAATTATGACTGGAACATTTTTTTAAATCAACTCGCCTTTCTGAACATGTAGGTCCCTTGTAGATGGCAAGCATATCTGAACTTAGACTGTCGCTCAAGACTGAACTTGAAAAAATGAAAAGAATGTTACTGGTAGGATGGGAATGTGTCTGCCATGCAGCTCTAGATGCAAATTCTGTCTTTTCCTGAAGATACAAAAAAGTTTCATATAAAGGACCACTTGCTAGCAGGTCAGCAAACTCCTCAGGGATTTTACTTGGTTTTACAAAGCTGACTTGATGGTTGCATTTTTTGTATTATTTGTATTAATAATTGCACGTTTTTACTGTGGCACCTTTTATAGCTATATTAGCCAGAGAAAGTATATTGATGATGATGATGAACAAGGGGAGTGGGTCTTTAAATTTGAAATCTAGCAAGAATGACAGGAAAATAAAATTCTACTTGCCCACATTCCTCTTCCCAGGAAAGACACATTTATTTTGAGTTTAGATTTACCAAGGGTTGTGCAGCCACTTGCAGGGTGCTGTTCAATTTTCTGCTGTACTCACAACCTTATATACTAGCTAATAAATCCACAGAATACTTTGTGTCAATTTAGCCCATGCGATCAGTGGCACAAAATTTGAGTAAATAACCCTAAAGTCTTACCAAGCTATTTACCTCTGACAAGAACCAGAGACTGTACATTACAGCTTCTCTATGACCATTCTAATCTGCCCCTGCGGGTACTTAACCATTACATGGCCATGAAACCATTAGAACTGACCACTCACTTACTGCTCCAAAGGATGAACATCCACCACATTCAAAGCAAATCTCATTCTAGGGAGAGGTGAATTCACTAATAATTAGTTCTTTGTAGGCATAATTCATGGACCAGACAGACTCTTGATTAAAATGTTCAAATCCAGAAGTTATTCCCAAGCTATTCCTGGCAGATTCTGTGAAACATATGTAGATATGTACAATAAGGCTTTTGCAATGATCTGTCTCATAATCAAGAATTAGACTTTTCTGCATATTTTCCACCTCGTGGCTAAATGAGGGGGACTAAAATCTCTACTTTGCCTTGCCAATCATCTGGACATGTTCATGAAAACTAGGTTTATTCTCATCGATCTCTGTGGCCAGATCCCTTGGGTGCTCTATGAAGAAGTTGTTGTCAATTTTAGACTAGACACTGAGGTGGCTGTTAACACCTTTAGGTGGAGTTGCCTTTGTGAAAATCTGAAAAAGTGAGATATAATACATCATTTTAGGTGGAGCTGATCACCTTTAATCAAAAGAATTTAAAAACCTCAAGGCGGAAACATCTTGCTCAACAAATTTTACCATCAGAGAGAGATGACTGGGCTGTTCTACTTTGCACATATTATAATTGATGAGCTTTAAAAACCAAATGTAATTCTAACTCTTTTATGTATGTTACATGTTCAGTACTTCATTTATAAAAGAATAATGCAGGAGCCCAAAGTTTTGCTCAGAAGACCTTGGTCAGCACTACAGAGTGTCGGGTTTGCAAAATAGCAATACTTCCTATTCTTGATTATATGTCCTACCTCTTTCATCCACCACCACACACTTCCTGCTGCTTTATCGCACTCTTCCTGGTTCTTGTTCATACCTACTTTCCCCCTTCGTCACGTTTGTCCCGCATATCTCTTCCGACGTCTTTCACCCTTTTCAGCCTTTCTCTCTCTTGCTCTGGTCAAAAGTCTGATCATCAAAAATCAGTGCCAGTCCCCACAAATGAATGCACGGGGGCCCACCTGCAATCACTTTCTCAAATTAAGCAGTCTAACGACTTACAAACTGGTGCTTCTGTTGCAGATAGTATCTGCATGCTAAAGTTTTTATATCACAATTGTGCAATATTCAATGAACTTGGAGTAGTCACCTGAAGCGAACTTAAGGCCCGTATGTGTAAGTGAGTTCACAATGCTGCCCTCTTTTTTGTTAAAAATATTCTATTCATTTTGAGTACAGACAACAATAAAAAAAATAATTCTAGAAAGGTGCAAATTACATAAGGAATATGAATATATGAAATTGTCAGACACAAATGGAACAAACAAGAGCTACTGCAAAGAAAATAAACAATTTAAGATAAATAATAGTGACCCTTATAAAAAGTATTAATTATTACATATACAGTCATCAACTTGTTTCCAAAATTAAAAAGCAGGGGTATTACTAGTAGAACCTTGAAAGTATAAATTGGTACAATTTCTAATAAAGATTATCCAAGACCATCAAGTATGAACTGATAATAAAGATACATCTTTCCAGGTGGATGTCAATGATTTTATAGTGGAGGATAGCATAAAGTAGAATAATTTGCTATGGATCTCAGATAATTCATGAGTCAAAGCATAGGATTTACATATAAGCATTTTATAAGATAGAATATCAGAGAGGCTTAGTGTTTTTGTAGTAATATTCCAAACATCTGTCCAGAAATTTGAAATAACACTACATTCAAATAATATATGTATTAAAAAACCATCACCAAGACTACAATGCCAACAAAGAGGAGTATCTAAATGTTTTGATTTAAATATTTTAGATGGAGCCCATAAACAATTTAATAAAAATAAAAAAATCTTTGATAGAAAGAAACGGGTAACCAACCACAGATGTGCCACCAATAGCTCTTCATTCCAGAAATTGCTGATGAAAAGTAAGTTAGCGTCTCTGGTGAGGAAATATGAATTTTTATGATCAATTGTGTCCCCTATCTTAGACCCCAACGGCTCCATGTACATGCTACAAGTACATGTATGTTCCCTCCACTTCAAGCTATGAAGACGCAAATACATATGCGTCCAACGTTAACATGTCCTCTTTCAGATCCGCCATGAATGGGTCGAATATTCCGTTCCTAAGTATGCCTTGCCACCGTCTTTATATGGTATACTTTTTCACGTTTTTCAGCTCTGGCAAGTTAGGCCCTGAATTCTGCCATCGAGCTTTTCCTGCCTTCTGCCTCTGAATGCTCCAGCCTGGACCTGCATCTGTATCAATGACCTTTGTCTTACTTCCTGCGCGGCTAACGGTGCCTGGCCCGGCCTGTTGCCTCCCAAGACTGTATTCAGCCTTCAAGTTATCTGCTCCGCTCCTCGAGAAATGCATTCCTGTCTAGTAGTTTAGGTAAACATCCTTCCAGCTACAGAGCAAAGGGCCCGGCCTTACTGTCTCCGTGCAAGTAATTCATGGCTCCTGTTACCATGGTAGGCCCATGCCCCCTCGCATCTCATGTAGACACGTAGACGCTTATACACGCACTAGTAGTCAGTATAGGATAGCCTCTGCCTGAGAGACCTTTCCTTCCAGATAATACAGTTCCTTAAACACAAGATATTAGATATGATTTGGGATTAGGTTGTTCTGACATCCCAGACTTCTGTCTCCTCATGTAGGGCTAAATGTCAAGTCCCCTTCACCCTCCAGTTACACGTCAATCACACGTCATGCTACTGTGCGCGCATCTCTGCCATATATTTCTGCTGACTTTGCAGGATTCTCTTATGGATCCACCCACCTGTGTCATCATCAGAATGACGTTTCTAGTACATGCCCTTATGCACGCCTATTGTAACGCCTTTTTTCATTACGTATGTGTATTCTTATCTCTCTTCTCAGCTGTCACGCCTTCTGCATATGTCTTCACTGTAATGCATTGACTATATATATGATAACCTGTCAATAAAGTATGCGCTCTATCCCTTCCCGAACCTTCGTGGTGATGGAATCCGATTGCCTGGTTCGAACCAATTCCTTTGTAAGGAATAAATCCCTTTTTAAAACCTCAAATACCACGGATTCTGCCTCTTATTTTTACTGAGTTATTCTTATTGAATTTTACCGCATAAATTAAGTCTAGGTAATTTAAATTTACCACATAATTGGCGCCCGAATAGGGACACCTCCCCCACCCCACGCGCCGGAGGTGCGTTGCAGACCCGGTCTCCTGCCACAGCCGGACGGACAACTACGCGTACCCGCAGGATTTCCTGTACCTCCCTCAGGCCAACGGAGGTGACTGAGGCTGCGATCAACACCCAGACGAGGCGGTGAGGAGTGCGGAGGATCCCGACCAGAGCCTAGCTGAGAGAGCAAGATCCGAGGTATACAGAGGCCCACCAGATTCCGAAGTTCCGAAGTATCTACGTCACGAGTCGAGTCGAGTCCAGTCTGGTCTAGTCCAGTCCAGACTTTCTGAGGCCTTCTGTTCCGTTCCGTGCTTCCCGGTGAGTACCGTTGCTGGGGACGCATCTAGACGTGCGCATTGGTTTGTGCCGGTCAAGACGGGTTTGGGTACACAGACCTGGTCTGCACTGTTTCAGCAGTGTATCTGTGCTGTTTAGCAGTACATCTAGTAGTATGCAGTTAACTAGTTTTATTCTAATTATCATTGTTCGTTTTAAAGTGTTTTAATATGTTTTAAATGTCGTGGTATGAGTGATTGTTCGATCTTCATTACTGTGTTTATTGTATTAATTGTGTTCAAGTCCGAGTAAGAATCAGGTAGCAAGGTTCAAGATGCCGTTATTCTCAAAATTAAGACAGATAAAAACTAGAAAAGGGATACTCGAGGAAGCCGTTCCCATTCCACCTAGGGACACTCCAGGGTACTGTATGTACCATAAACATGGCCTAGATGCCGTATTATATCTCGATTTGTGGGTAGACTACACCAAGGATTTAGCAGAGAATCAGAGATGGCCCACTACTGGGACATGGGATGCAGATTGCATCATGAGAGTAGAAGAAGCATTATGGAAAAAGAAAGCAAGACAATCACAGAAAGATGCCATTGAATTATGGCGTAAAGAATTCCATAGACGCACAGAGAAAGCTCTCAGAAAAGAAGAGAAAAGTAGGGAGGATTCAGACAAAGCCCGAGAAAATGTATTAGTTGAGGAAGGTATCCGAGTAAAAGCAGAACAAGTAGACAGGCAACGAAACACTCTTATGAATGGTATGTATCCTCTTCTGGCTGAGGGTTTACCTAAGGCCACCCTGGAAGTACCAAAAGATCTGCCACCTCCATTGCTTCCGACTAAATTGCACCCCAAGTCCGCAAAGGACATTTTCCTTTCTTCCTATTTAGACGATGTAGCCCCCGAATATGTTAATACTCCGCCGCCACGCACACCACCTGCTAATGACGCTCGACCCCGAGATAATCTGCCCCCACTTCCGCAGCAACATACTCCTCCTTCCGTTCCAAACCTTCCGCCCGTTCCTTCACTCCTTCCTGTACCTATTCTTCCTACCTTACACCCAACGAACCCTTTTGGACCTGGCACCTCAGGAGGTGCGACAGGAAGCTTTCATACGCCGCCATCAGTGCGTCGATTGACTTATAGGGATCTAGCACACCAACGTACCCCTCAAACAGCGAATTATGACATATATAAAGAGCCTCTTACAGACTGTAGATATGATCCAGTACCCGGTAAAGACGACAGAATGATGCTATCATCAGTACGTCTACGACGAGTTGCGAACTATTTAATGATACTACCAGGAATGATTGATCATCTAGACAAAATATATCACTTTGTCCAAACAGGGCAAGGTCCTGAAAGTATTGGCGAGGCCATGGCATACCAGAAAGTGGACACGCAAAAACTGTTGTTACGCTTCTTTATAAACTGCCTGATAAGACACAGAGATAGGCCAGGTGTAGACCCGGAAGAAATGAAAGCACTTAACAAATGGGGTCAGAATATAGCAGACGGAAAACATGATAAACAGAATAGTATAGAAAGTATGTACCGAAGGATCAGAAAAACAGTAGAACAAATATGTGAAAGAGAACAGCCTGAAAGAGAAATAGATGCAGATAAAACCGAGTCCTCGGGGGAGGAGGAACAGCTAGAAATGACAACAGGACAATTACAATTACCAGCTAGAGAAACGATAGCTTATGTAGGTAAGGGAAGATCCTTCAATAATTCAATACGTCCGATACGTCCAGAAAGTAAGAGAATTTTTCAAACAGCTATGTCAAATCCGAAGACCCCTGAACACTTGTTTCAGGCTACTGATAAAATACTTCAAGAACGAATGGGGTACCATGTACTCGATTCTATGGATGAACAAGAATTAGCCAGGTCAGCAGTACAATGGGCTGACAGTTCTGATAAATATAGTGATGACGCGCTAGTACATACGTTTTTGAATCTTTCACCAGACGAACAGCGTTTAGCTGGTACGTACATGATACAACACCTCCTTATATTATATAAAGGCCAACACTCCGATCCTGGTCCCCTACCTGATATACTGATAGAACTACTGATGAATAAATGGAGAGGTCTAGGTACCGATCTAATTAAAGTAATTCTAGAATATCGACACAGATATAGTGCCTTTCTGTGTCCAGAGCATGATCCAGCTCCCTCCATGGAAAGAAAGACGTATTACACAGACAGACAGAATCCCTTACGCGAAGTGCACCCAGTTAGAAATGATGATAATACTTTTAGACGCGTGTTTGTGTACACGCCTATAACTAAAATAGAATTATTGGAAATGAAAAAATTAGTGCCCAGCCATGACAGAGATCCAGCAGGTTTTCACCGTGAAATAAAAGACATGTTACTCATGGGTGATTATACCTATCCTGACATTATGAAAATATTGAAAGTATTATTGCCTGCCGGTATTTACGAGAAACTCAAAGAAAAAGAATGGGAGGTGGGAGAACAAAAGATTGATTGGACAGCATTAGAAAACGAAGAAAATGCCCGAACTGCAGGCCTAGGGCTTGGGGACAAAACTAAAGCATTACCAGGATTATTAGTACAAGTATTGCCACGTTTATTAACTACGAAAAAGGAAGACTGGGGAGCAATCTCAGCTTGCAAACAGAAACCCGATGAAGACACTAGTGATTTTTATTCCCGATTTGAAAAATGTTTTGGTATTAATAGCGGCCTGAAAGCAAGTAGCGATTCATATCCACATCTTTTTGTAACGAAACTAGTCGAAAACTCCTTGCCCCAGGTTAAGAACAGAGTATTGAAAGTAGAGAGCTCTTGGCAAGCTTACCCCGTCACAAATGTTACAAATGTTACAGTACCACCAGAATAGAATTAGAGAAGAACAAGAACACGAACAAAGACGTATGAAAGACACGAAAATGAAAATGCTCGTCGCCCAGTCAGTTCCAGCTGACAGTCATAAAAAGGGTGCGACACAGTCCAACAATTCAGCGGTTCCTGTTAAAGGGACATGCAACTATTGTAAACAGCCAGGTCATTATATAAACGATTGTGCAGTTCTGAAACATAATATCTCTACGGGTAAAACCAAGGAGAGACCGCGTCCGCCTAGACAGGATCAGATCCAACAACAAGTACCTCAGAATGTACAGCCTATGCAAGCTGCACAACAGACCGTAGCGGTACCACAGCCTATTGCCGCAACACAAAACACGACACAACAGATGTACCAGTATGACTATCCCGATTATCAGCGATACACATGAAACAGCCTAGAGAGGGAAGTTGGCTTACCCCTTATTGAGGTTCCTGTAGATCAAGAGGGTCCTTATGTACATAGTCAAGTATTAGGGAAAGACAGAAAGTTTTTAATTGATACAGGGGCGAGCAGAACAACTATAAGTCACGACGAGGTTCCAGGGGCACCCCTCTCAGGCCCACAGAATGTTTCCCTTGGATTTTCAGGAAAGCCTATTGTTAATGAAGTATCGCAACCTCTTCCTCTTGCAGTTGGTCCATTGACACGGACTACAGATCTATTGCTTACAAAATCATGCCCAGAAAACTTGTTAGGTATAAAGACACTAAAAGCTCTAGGAGCTGTAATATGTTGTTCCCCGGAGGGGGTACGACTATTTTTGCGTGACTTTAAAGGTCACTATGTATTTAGAGACATGGATCACCGGTTACAGAATGTCCCTGCACATTTATGGGCACAAGGCCCCACTGATGTAGGTTGTATGCATATTACACCATATCGAGTCACACTCAAAGCAGGAGTGGTATTACCACGAATTCGACAATACAAGTTACCTCCAGATGCTGTAGTGGCTTTGCTGCAAATCATTGACGAGCTCATTGCACAAGGAGTGGTTGTGGAAACCGACTCCAATGTATGTAATTCTCCTATTATTCCAATTCTTAAACGAACCGATCCAAAAGCACCCCCAGTTTATCGATTAATTATTGATCTGCGCGAATTGAATAAATGCATTGTACCACAATATCCCGTGGTTCCAGATATCTCCTCATTATTGACAGCTATAGATTCAGAAGCAACGTTCTTTACTGTAATTGACCTCAAGAACGCCTTCTTTAGCGTCCCAATCGATCCGGAAAGCCAATATTTGTTCGGATTTTGTTTAAATGGACGAAGCTTCAAATTTGCACGCGCACCTCAAGGATTCACAGAAAGCCCCAGCATCTATAGCCAAGCACTGAAAAGACAACTTGACAGTATCCACATGCCTGTTAACACTACCCTGCTTCAGTATGTCGATGATCTGCTGATCACCGCCCGAAGCGAACCCGAATGTGAAAAAGCATCACTGACGGTTTTACATTTTCTGGCCGACAAGGGGCACAAGGTGTCCCCTTCGAAGCTGCAATTCTGTGTTCAGCAAGTTGTGTACCTTGGGCACTTGCTGTCCAAGGGGGGGAGACAGCTCACACCTGACCGCATCCAGTTAATTGTAAACATGCCACCACCCAAGACACAAAAGGAGGTGCGGGCCTTCATAGGTCTCACTTCGTACTGTAGACAATGGATTCCCCAATATGCATTTCTAGTAAAGCCACTCATTCAGTTGACAACCCAGGAGGCAGCGACTTCGACTGCCCTCCCTTGGACTCAGGCACATACACAAGCTTTTGAAGACTTAAAGAAAGCCTTATGTCAAGCACCTGTTTTAGCGACACCATGTTACAGTAAGCCTTTTACACTTTTTGTTACAGAACGCGAAGGTACTGCCTTGTCAGTACTCACTCAGGAACAAGCAGGTTCACACAAACCGTGTGCTTATTTTTCTAGCACATTAGATCCAGTAGCCCAGGCTCTGCCTACGTGCCTGAAATCAGTCGCAGCGACAGCTTTAGCGATCAGACAAAGCGATTCCATAGTATTAGGACATCAATTGACAGTGCAAGTTCCACACTCCGTGGAAGTTCTTTTAAACCGAACTCAGACTCAGCACTTGACTATAGCACGACTGACAGGTTACGAATTAACATTGTTTCAGCCACACATAGAAATCAGACGCTGTAGTACATTAAATCCTGCCACACTTTTGCCATTAAGTGGAACAGACCCATTGGCACATGATTGCATTGAAGTCATTACTATTACGACGAAACCCAGACAAGACTTGACAGACATTCCATTACCAGATCCAGACCTGACACTTTATGTGGATGGTTCATGCATGAGAACAAGTACAGGAGAATTAGTGGCCGCTTACGCAGTCACGACAGACACCAAACTTATTGAAACGAATTGTATTGACACACTGTCAGCTCAAGCAGCAGAGCTCATCGCTCTGACACAAGCCTGTATTCAAGCCAAAAATAAGAGAGTCAACATATACACAGATTCACGTTATGCATTCGGAGTTGTACACGACTTCGGAGTCCTTTGGCGAGAAAGAGGTTAGTTGACTTCTCAGGGTGCCAACATTCAACACGGTCCCCTCATTCAAGCTCTGTTAGATGCAATACATCTGCCTACTGCGATATCTATCATGAAGTGCAAAGCCCATACAAAAGTCACCGATATCATTTCCCAGGGTAACGACCTAGCAGACCGAACAGCTAAGCAAACAGCACAGAATCGAACTCATGCAACTGACTTGACAAAGACAATAGTTCCGACATCGACACACTGCATGACAGTTAGGGATCCCGCCCTTGATGTAATTGACATACAGACACATGCTACACCAGAGGAAATCAAGAAATGGACTGAACTAGGAGGGATCCAAACAGATCAGGGATGGATGACGAAGGGAAAATCTACATGGTTTCTCCCCGACTCAATGGTTCAAGTTATCATTAACACAATACATAGTCCAGCGCATCTAGGAGAGAAAGCTATGTTAGACAGTATTCAAAACATTTGGTTTAATAAACACTTACGAGCTGCAGCCAAACAGAAAGTGCGTACTTGTATGATTTGTTGTCAGTTCAACCCAGGTAAAGGCGTTCCTGTAGAGCAAGGTGGATTTCAACCTCCTGATCACCCTTTTGAAGTCCTCCAGATGGATTATATCCAGATGGAACGTTGTCGAGGATTCAAATATGTTCTCGTAGTTGTATGCGCACTTTCTCGTTGGACAGAAGCATATCCAGTCTCAGATTACACTGCCCCGACCACTGCCAAGCAGCTGGTTCGTGAATTCTTCCCACGGTATGGTTTGCCCCGTATCGTGTACTCAGATAATGGCCAACCGTTCTCATCCGAGCTAATGAAACACATTTCACTCCTGTTAGGCTATCAATGGAAATTCCACTGTGTCCGGCATCCCGAGGCAGCAGGTCTCGTGGAACGTCACAACCAGACTCTGAAAATTAGACTTTCTAAAATCTGTAGAGAGAAAGGCGTCGACTGGATAGTAGCCTTACCAGTTGCACTCTTTTACATGAGAATGATAGCACATTCTCGAACAGGGCTATCCCCGTACGAGGTGGTTTTCGGTAGGCCACCAAATATGTGGGGGGACGCCTATACCTCGTAAAATCACTGACGTTGATTGTAATATGCTGACAGATTACCTTGCTTCCTTGATGTCTGCACTACAATCTTGCCGTTCACAGGTAGCTGCAGCCTTTCCCGACAACACCGAGGTGAAGCCCCATGAAGTGGTTCCCGGAGATTTTGTTTTTATAAGAAATTTCGACAGGAGGAGCCCGCTGGAGCCTCGCTGGCAAACGCCGAAATTAGTACTTCTGACCACGAGGACAGCAGTGAAGATCGAGGGTCGCAAGGGTTGGCTACATTCGAGCCATATCAAGAAATTTCATGGACTGCCTTCTGATTTGAACTCTCAGCCCTGCCCTCCTCCACAGACTGACTCAAAACTCCCCCTGGTCGAGAAAACTGCTGCCCAAGAATATAAACTGAAACTAAGGTCTAGCAAGTCAGACAATTTGATTGTTTAAGTCCTCTCCTAGGTGAATCGGTTAAATTAGTCTCTGACATGTATCCTCTAGACCGAAATCGAGAGAGAGATAGACAGAAACAGCTCAAGAAACGTGCATATTGTAAATCACTTCATAGTCACTGTATCGTGACATTGTTGATTATGTTTTTTCTAAATCTTCTGATTATTGCTGCAAGTATACTGTTGCACATATACTATCCTATTTTCAAGCGTGTTCATTCTGCTTACAATGTTACTGCCGAACACTCTTTTAGCGAATTACCTCCACATGAGTTGCCCTACAGACTTGCGCTGCGCAATAACACATTCATTAGTATGTTACATCACTCCCATCAGGCCAACAACGCTACAAATTGTTGGATATGTGGCCGACTCCCTCCCTATCAGAAATACAAGGGAGTTCTGCCTCTCTTTCCGTATCCATTCACACACAATGGTTCCTGTGGCGCATGGTTTAGTTTGATCAATTCTTTAGATTCAAATACCGTAGTTTACCAGAGCAACTGGGTATGGGGAAACCTGAACTTAGTTTTGCTTAAAGCCTGCTACCCTAACAAGGAGGGACTTCCCAAAAGGACAGGAACTGATCTAGAAAATGAAGTATATGGGTTAGGTAACTTTACACTTAACCTCATGATTCTGAATGTTGAATCCGAAGCTGCATCAGTCTTGCCTGCTATGTCCGTATTACCAGTCAAAGGTGAATTATGTGTAAGAAAGAATGGTTCAGTACACCTGGGTCATAGTAAATGTACTACTGTGATCGAATTCAGTGATCAAGGCAAGTCTACATTTAGAGCTTCCCGTCATTCCTACTTCATTTGTGGTCATACCGCATATATACGTTTACCTCTAGATTGGGATGGTACCTGTTACTTTGCATTCCTTCTGCCACCTGTTTTCCTAGCCCCTCCTGATTATCATAGAAACACCCATCTAGTACACAACAGACCCCAGAGAGATCTCCCGATTGTCGACTACACTGAAGCAGCATGGGAACAATACACAGACTTCAATAAAGGTCTCTTTCCCTACATAGGTGTTGTCTCTAATAGTAAACTGATACGCAGATTAACCAGAACCCTTGAAGCAGTAGTGAATGAAACTACCTCTGCCCTAGGCAACTTAACAGAGGAGCAGTCTGCGATGCGGATTGTTGTTCTCCAAAATCGTCTTGTCCTTGACGTCATCCTGGCCGATAGGGGCGGAGCCTGTAGAGTCATCGGATCAAGTTGCTGTGTTTTCATTCCAGAAAACGCGCCATCCGTATATAAAGCCATAACTCGTCTTCATAAGATTGCAAGCCAGATACATCAGAATCCAGGCACCTGGACGTGGTCCGGTTGGTTCTGGAGTGTGTTGTCAGCCTGGGGATGGAAAGTCCTATCCTTCCTAGGTATTGGCCTTCTCCTAGTATTCAGTTGCTGCCTGTGTCTACAATGTGGACCAGCGATTTGCGGCCTGTGTGCCACATCATGTATTCCACGTTCAAGTTCTAATTCAAAATCCCGGAAGAAGAAAGAAGAGCAAATGATGTTACATGAACAGATTGATGGATTCCTGAGGATCGATATCTCATGAAGGGTCCGTAGGGGACAAGGAGGGAATGAGGAAATATGAATTTTTATGATCAATTGTGTCCCCTATCTTAGACCCCAACGGCTCCATGTACATGCTACAAGTACATGTATGTTCCCTCCACTTCAAGCTATGAAGACGCAAATACATATGCGTCCAACGTTAACATGTCCTCTTTCAGATCCGCCATGAATGGGTCGAATATTCCGTTCCTAAGTATGCCTTGCCACCGTCTTTATATGGTATACTTTTTCACGTTTTTCAGCTCTGGCAAGTTAGGCCCTGAATTCTGACATCGAGCTTTTCCTGCCTTCTGCCTCTGAATGCTCCAGCCTGGACCTGCATCTGTATCAATGACCTTTGTCTTACTTCCTGCGCGGCTAACGGTGCCTGGCCCGGCCTGTTGCCTGCCAAGACTGTATTCAGCCTTCAAGTTATCTGCTCCGCTCCTCGAGAAATGCATTCCTGTCTAGTAGTTTAGGTAAACATCCTTCCAGCTACAGAGCAAAGGGCCCGGCCTTACTGTCTCCGTGCAAGTAATTCATGGCTCCTGTTACCATGGTAGGCCCATGCCCCCTCGCATCTCATGTAGACACGTAGACGCTTATACACGCACTAGTAGTCAGTATAGGATAGCCTCTGCCTGAGAGACCTTTCCTTCCAGATAATACAGTTCCTTAAACACAAGATATTAGATATGATTTGGGATTAGGTTGTTCTGACATCCCAGACTTCTGTCTCCTCATGTAGGGCTAAATGTCAAGTCCCCTTCACCCTCCAGTTACACGTCAATCACACGTCATGCTACTGTGCGCGCATCTCTGCCATATATTTCTGCTGACTTTGCAGGATTCTCTTATGGATCCACCCACCTGTGTCATCATCAGAATGACGTTTCTAGTACATGCCCTTATGCACGCCTATTGTAACGCCTTTTTTCATTACGTATGTGTATTCTTATCTCTCTTCTCAGCTGTCACGCCTTCTGCATATGTCTTCACTGTAATGCATTGACTATATATATGATAACCTGTCAATAAAGTATGTGCTCTATCCCTTCCCGAACCTTCGTGGTGACGGAATCCGATTGCCTGGTTCGAACCAATTCCTTTGTAAGGAATAAATCCCTTTTTAAAACCTCAAATACCACGGATTCTGCCTCTTATTTTTACTGAGTTATTCTTATTGAATTTTACCGCATAAATTAAGTCTAGGTAATTTAAATTTACCACACTGGTACAACTTAATTATTTGTAAAGTGTAGAAATTGTGTGTGTAAGCCTATTAAAAGCATTTAACCACATTTCTGAATCAGAGATTTTAACTTTAGGTAAATACTTTGGAAAGCAAGTATAGTATTACATAAAATATCACATCATAGTTAGATAAATCAGTTGAGGGTAGTAAAAACTAGGCCTGGGCCAAAATTCCGTTCCGTTCGCGGAAGTTGCGATATTTTGGCATTCTCGCGTTCCGCGGAAAGCGCGAAAATGTCAAAATTTCCGCATTCCGCAGCTTAGCGATAATTTTTTTCTTGCTCGCGCTGTAAAACAATACATTCTCGCGCGCGCGCGATCGCCTTACCTGAATCCCTGCGTTCTCCGACAAGTTTTCTTGACCCGGTCGCGTTCTCCACGAGATGTTGGATTTTGGTAGCCATTTTGCGCTGTCTCGCGAGAGTTCGCGGCCGCATTCAAGTCATTTTTCACGCGATCACGTCATTTGTCGCGCGATCAGGTCTTTCTTCTCGCGATCATGCACCGCGCGAGTATGAGAAGATTGAGATCTCGAACATGTCATTCTACATCGCGAGCCAGAGAATGAGGACGCGGGCACATGAAATCGAACGCGAACAGGAGAAAGAGACCGCGAACACGTCATATCCAACGCGACAGGGACAAAGAAGAGAACGCGATCATATCGTTTTCGACACGCCGGCGGAAGTAATGTGAAGCTGGAGAACTCAACAATGTAAAATTTACAATTTGGAGAGGAATATCGGCTCTAGCAGCATGAAACCATCTGCAAATACTGATTTTGGATGAAAAGAACTCCTTACATTCACATTTGGCTTTCCTTTTTTGTGCAAGGACTCCAGGAGTCATTTTTTTTTTACAAAGTGGAGAGAGGGAGGAAGTGACACAGATTCTCCAACTTCCTGTTCCTGTCCAGCAGGCTCCTCCCAGTGCTTTGTCCATCTCCTGCTCATTCTGCCTTTGGATTTGGAGCTGGAAAGATCTCTCTTTTTGTCTGCTGCATCATTGCAATTGGATTTCAGGATTTTTGGAATAGGATATTTTACAAGTAAGTGGTTGTTGTGTTTGATTGTGGGCATTGCAGTTGTTGTGTAACTACAATTTATTTTTGATAATTAATTATCATCATTCCTTTTTTTTTTTTTTAATTTATTTTAATTTTGTGGGTTGTAGTAGTAGGCCCGAGCTAGCCATGGGCATGGCCTCATGGGTGTGTGTGTGCATGATGAAGCAACTGTTCCTTTTGTTTTTTGAATATATTTCATTTTCAATCACATTTAGGGCATGGATGGCATTGGATTGAGTTGGGGAAGTGTGTTTTTTGGGGTGGCCTTGCTGATGTTGTTGGGCCTGGACATGTGGCTGGTGGCCATTTTGAGGCCTAGGCCTGCAAGCTTGCCTGGCCTTGTCTGCCAGCAGGCCTGCTTTCATCCACTGCTACCAGAGCAGGTAGCCACAGCTTTAGTAATCTACTGTTTTCTGTGTGTTCTGTTGATTTTAGACATCATTTTGGGCATGGATGGCATTGGATTGAGTTGGGGAAGTGTGTATTTTGGGGTGGCCTTGCTGATGTTGTTGGGGCTCGCCATGTGGCTGGTGGCCATTTTGAGGCCTAGGCCTGCAAGCTTGCCTGGCCTTGTCTGCCAGCAGGCCTGCTTTCATCCACTGCTACCAGAGCAGGTAGCCACAGCTTTAGTAATCTACTGTTTTCTGTGTGTTCTGTTGATTTTAGACATCATTTTGGGCATGGATGCCATTGGATTGAGTTGGGGAAGTGTGTATTTTGGGGTGGCCTTGCTGATGTTGTTGGGGCTCTCCATGTGGCTGGTGGCCATTTTGAGGCCTAGGCCTGCAAGCTTGCCTGGCCTTGTCTGCCAGCAGGCCTGCTTTCATCCACTGCTACCAGAGCAGGTAGCCACAGCTTTAGTAATCTACTGTTTTCTGTGTGTTCTGTTGATTTTAGACATCATTTTGGGCATGGATGGCATTGGATTGAGTTGGGGAAGTGTGTATTTTGGGGTGGCCTTGCTGATGTTGTTGGGGCTCGCCATGTGGCTGGTGGCCATTTTGAGGCCTAGGCCTGCAAGCTTGCCTGGCCTTGTCTGCCAGCAGGCCTGCTTTCATCCACTGCTACCAGAGCAGGTAGCCACAGCTTTAGTAATCTACTGTTTTCTGTGTGTTCTGTTGATTTTAGACATCATTTTGGGCATGGATGCCATTGGATTGAGTTGGGGAAGTGTGTATTTTGGGGTGGCCTTGCTGATGTTGTTGGGGCTCTCCATGTGGCTGGTGGCCATTTTGAGGCCTAGGCCTGCAAGCTTGCCTGGCCTTGTCTGCCAGCAGGCCTGCTTTCATCCACTGCTACCAGAGCAGGTAGCCACAGCTTTAGTAATCTACTGTTTTCTGTGTGTTCTGTTGATTTTAGACATCATTTTGGGCATGGATGGCATTGGATTGAGTTGGGGAAGTGTGTATTTTGGGGTGGCCTTGCTGATGTTGTTGGGGCTCGCCATGTGGCTGGTGGCCATTTTGAGGCCTAGGCCTGCAAGCTTGCCTGGCCTTGTCTGCCAGCAGGCCTGCTTTCATCCACTGCTACCAGAGCAGGTAGCCACAGCTTTAGTAATCTACTGTTTTCTGTGTGTTCTGTTGATTTTAGACATCATTTTGGGCATGGATGCCATTGGATTGAGTTGGGGAAGTGTGTATTTTGGGGTGGCCTTGCTGATGTTGTTGGGGCTCTCCATGTGGCTGGTGGCCATTTTGAGGCCTAGGCCTGCAAGCTTGCCTGGCCTTGTCTGCCAGCAGGCCTGCTTTCATCCACTGCTACCAGAGCAGGTAGCCACAGCTTTAGTAATCTACTGTTTTCTGTGTGTTCTGTTGATTTTAGACATCATTTTGGGCATGGATGGCATTGGATTGAGTTGGGGAAGTGTGTATTTTGGGGTGGCCTTGCTGATGTTGTTGGGGCTCGCCATGTGGCTGGTGGCCATTTTGAGGCCTAGGCCTACAAGCTTGCCTGGCCTTGTCTGCCAGCAGGCCTGCTTTCATCCACTGCTACCAGAGCAGGTAGCCACAGCTTTATTGATCAAGTGTTTTCTATGTGATCTGTTGAATTTTTAGACATCACCTTCCTGAGAGTGTAGTGTGGCTGTACACAGTACTAGTAGTATAACATAGCTCTAGTTAAAAAAAATTCATAAATGGCTAGACTATCTTTTGTTTGCACTAGTACAGTACTAAGTAACTGAACCACAAAAACAAATGCAACATTTCACTGATGTTCTTCTCCTGTCTTCTTTGCTTTTAGGTGCACAAAAGACAGAGTAGGAGGTGTCATCGGCATCACCTGGCTACCCGTTGTACTGCCAGCCAGACAGAAGTCCTGCTGCGCATCACGCCCACGTGTGACCAGAACTTGTTGTGCATCTGCCTCCTGCCTGACGTCGGAATAAGATGGCCCCAAAGAAAGGTACCAGGTCCAGTACCAAGAAAGTTGCTGGTGAGAAGAAGGAACAGAAAAAGGAAGTGCCATTAACCACGACTGGTGGTGTGCCGGCCAAGGTTTTTTTTGGCACCAAAGCGTTGTCCGGGAACCAAGCTGGGAGCAGCACAGCGGTCCAGCAACCCCACCAACCTAGGCCCAAGGGCTTTACTGTCGCAGAGGTAGCCAGTCTACTAACGGGCAGCGATGTTGAAGAAATGTCATTACCGCAAAGTAGTACACAATCAAGTTCAACGCAGGTGCAAACTCAGCAGATCAGTGTGCAGCCGCCGCAACAAGAACAGCAGCAGCAGCCGGCGCAACCAGAACAGCAGCAGCAGCCGGCGCAACCAGAACAGCAGCAGCAGCCGGCGCAACCAGAACAGCAGCAGCAGCCGGCGCAACCAGAACAGCAGCAGCAGCCGGCGCAACCAGAACAGCAGCAGCAGCCGGCGCAACCAGAACAGCAGCAGCAGCCGGCGCAACCAGAACAGCAGCAGCAGCCGCCGCAACCAGAACAGCAGCAGCCGCCGCAACCAGACCAGCAGCAGCCGCCGCAACCAGAACAGCAGCAGCAGCCGCCGCAACCAGAACAGCAGCAGCCGCCACAACAGCCCACCATAGTAGTTGTTGCTCCTGACGTAGGGGCATTTCAGGAAATCGAGCTTCCTGCAGACAAAGCGGAGCGAAGTCAAACCACTGTTTCAGAACATCTATTGTCTTCCAGACCACCAGCAAGGAAAAGGAGGCTTAGTCCATCATCTTCTTCTTCAAGCCCCGCTTCTGATGATCGTGATGACACTTGGGTCCCACCAGCTCGGTCTGAGAGTGAAGTACGCCACAAGACATTGCTTCTGAAAAGGAAGGTCCCAGAAAAACTTAGAGTTATGGAGGTAGATGTAGAAGAGGGGGGTGATGATGTTGATGAAGACGAGCCAGTCATCACGCACATTACTCCCGCCCCAAAGGGATTGGAGACCGACATTCTAACCCTATCCAGAAAGGCTGCTACTGAGTGGGATGCAGCACGGATCTCACCAACACAGGTTACACCACCACTACCTCCAGCTGCCATATTTTCCAAGGCCCGGCAGGGACCTACATCCAGCTCAACCACCTCAGTAGGAAGTGGTAGTAAAAGTCACAGTGTAGGTGGACAGGGTCACATATTTTCAAGGACCCCCTCAAGTTCATCTGGTGTTGAAAGTGGCACATCCAGCAGTGCCAGAAAGTTCTCCTCCCCAGTTTGGGACTTCTTTTCTGTTAGCGCCAAGGAGGAGAACATTGCTATATGCGCAATTTGTCGGCAAGGTGTTCGGCGTGGTAAGCTTGGTACAAACTATGGTACCGGAGGACAAGCAAGTCATCTCAGAATACACCACACTATTGTGTGGGAGGATCACCTACTTAAGTTAAAAGAAAGTAGGAAAACTAAACCCTTTGAAGTTGGTCAGGAATCAGGGAGCGATATTATTGTGGTGGCAGGTGAAGAACAGGGAGGCATTTCTAGCCCTGTCTCCAGTAGTGCAGTCACTGCAGTGGTAACGCCCACATCCTCCTCAGTAACATCAGAGTGGCACCGCAGTAAGAGCCATACTCAGAGTGTGGGTGAGACACCAAGGCGACCGGCGGCGAGTACCTCAATGAGACAATCTGTGTCGTTGAGCCTTAGTGGGTTAATGGCACCACTAAGGAAAGTAAGCCAGCCTACCATTGACAGCATGTTTAGGTTGGAGGGGCAGTTCCAACGCAACCACCCAACGGCACGATTGTACAATGCGAAGCTGGCTAAAATGTTAGCGCTGGACCTTCTTCCTTTTTCATTTGTGGAAGGGGTGGGTTTCCTTGAATTTGTGTCTGCCATCTGCCCGAAATGGAAAGTTCCAAGCCGGTCCTATTTCGCAAGAATTGCTGTTCCGGCACTACATCATGATGTGCTGGAATTGGTTGGACAAGCTTTGCAGAAGAGTGCTGTGCACAATATCCACCTGACAACAGACATGTGGACCAGTTGCCAAGCCACAGATTACATGTGTATCACTGCACACTGGATCTCTTTTGTGGGGGTTAAAGATCAACTATCTGCACGAGGTGTTGTTGACACAGCTGCGATTTTTGAAGGTACTCGGAAACATGCAACTGTAGCCATGTTCGCCATGGAGAAATCTCATACGGCTGAAAACATTTTAGAAGAGTTTCGCACCAAGGTTTTGGAATGGCTGCAGCCCAGAGGGCTTGGTATTGGTTTTGTTGCCACAGACAATGGCAGTAATGTACTTAAGGCCATGGAACTTGGTTCCTATTTCAGGGTTCCGTGTTTGGCACACTGCATAAACATTATAGTGCAAGACTTTCTGAAAAAAGAACCCATAGTAAGCAATTTACTGTCCATCTGCCGAAGAATATGCACTCATTTCAGCCATTCTTTTAAAGCTCGGAAGCAGCTGAGGATCCTCCAACGTGAGCGTAGGGTGCCAGTCAAGGCACTCATCCAGGAGGTGGCAACACGTTGGAACTCAACGTATTACATGCTTGATCGTCTGTACGAACAGCACAGGTCACTCAATGATTATGTCTGGTACAGAAGCAGTGATGCTAGTGTTAAAGGCATGACCCTTCAGAGGGAGCAATGGACCCTAATTCAATGCCTGACTGAGATGCTGTCTCCTTTTGAGGTCTTCACACGTGAAGTCAGCAAGGAGGACTGTACAATGGGCCAAGCGATCCCATTGTTGCAAATGCTAGAGCATGAGCTGAATAATGTGTCTGAATCCTACAAAGGTGTAGAGGACAGAAGGCAAGCCCATGACTTGGTGGAGAGCTTATCCAGGCGCTTATCAGAAAATGTAAGGATACAAAATAAAATTTTGTCACAAGACCATTACATTTGTGCCACAATTCTGGATCCACGTGCAAAATTAGGACTATTCCTTTCTTTTTCCGACACTGATGTTGCCCGCTACAAAAGTTGTATAGCTGAAGCAGCCATCAAGTTTGAAAACGAAGGGCTGCTAATTAAAAGCCCGCCACATCAACCCACAACAAGTACTGATACTGAAGCAGGCCATGCAGAATCAAGTGCAACTTCGTCGGCTGAGGGCAGTGCGGTTGGCTCACAATCGCAACACTCACCATCACCATCGACTACAAAAACAATAACTGGATCATTCAGCCGAGTACAATCATTATCAGATTGGTATGTAAAGATGGGCCGTAAGCACAGTGCTGATGCACAGAAAAAACAGCACAAAAGCTTACCAGCAGCAACCCTGAACATTGAGCGGATGGTCCAGGCCTATCTGGACGACCCAACAGAGGTGTACGTTGATCAAAACCCAGTGCAGTATTGGTATAGGAAAAGGTCTGAATGGCCACAGCTCAGCAGGCTGGCAATAAGCTATCTGGCTTGCCCTGTCGCAAGTGTCTCTTCCGAACGTGTTTTCAGTGCTGCTGGTTCCATTGTAACCTTGAGAAGGACCAGTCTATCTCCCAAAAACGTGGAGAGGTTAACAATGATCAAAATGAATCAGCACTTCATACCACCGAATTACACAATGCATGAATCAACAGAGGAAGATGAGGACAGCGGCTCAGGTGACGGAAGTATTGTGTCAGATGATTACCTACTACTGGACGATCCCCCAGAGTTTGAGGACGAGCTATACTTCCCTGACAATTAGGCTCGCACTTACTGTCTTCCTCCCTTTTTTCCCCCTTTGTTTGTGTCTGTTGTTCCGGTTATAAACTTGTGAATCGCAACCAATGCATTATCACCGTCTTCTAATCTTCTAATTTAAGATACAAGTTTCAGGTGTCTGCCATTTGACACTACAGTCCTCAGAATCCAGCTCCTCCGCTCGATCATACTGCATCTCCTGGTCAATTCCATTTCCCTCATGAATGATGATTGGATGATGGTAACAACAAATTCAAACTTTCCTCGCCCTTCCAAAACAAGTGGACCATGAATCTGATGACTTCTATAGCTATCCTCCTTCAGAGCCGAGAGAGACTGGCCATTAACTGAAAATAAGATGCAACAGGTAATGATTGATGCCATGCATTGTCCGCAGAAAAGCAGACTGAGTGATGTAGATTTTGTTGTGTGTGTTGCGCATGAATGAATTGATGTAATTGTGCACTGCCACTAATCAACTTTCTACAGAACACACTAGTAATTACTAATTTTCCTCTTCTGGCAAACAAGAAATGTGTACTTCTCTCCTGCATCTTGGTGATACATTGCTTTTAATTCAATACAGGAAGGGCACTCACTCAATCTGCGCAATGCAAATGACTGTGACTTAACAGCACCGTCCATCATGATGATGGCGAAAGAGACGGCCTGCAGCGTTAACGAGATGAGATGCAACAGGTAATGATTGATGCCATGCATTGGCCGCAGAATAGCAGACTGAATGATGTAGATTTTGTGGTGTGTTTCGCATGAATTGATGTAATTGTGCACTGCCACTAATCAACTTTCTACAGAACACACTAGTAATTACTAATTTTCCTCTTCTGGCAAACAAGAAATGTGTACTTCTCCTGCATCTTGGTGATACATTGCTTTTAATTCAATACAGGAAGGGGACTCACTCAATCTGCTGCGCAATGCAAATGACTGTGACTTAAACAGCACCGTCCGTCATGATGATGGCGAAAGAGACGGCCCGTTAACTTAAGATGAGAAGTAACAGGTAATAAATGATGATAATTAATGGCATGCATTGGACACCTGACTCTGAGCTATTGATCTTTGTGTTTGCGTTGTTTGTTGTGCACAAAGTGAATGATGTCAAAGTGTACTAGTGTTAATCTATCTTTCTGTACACAATAAAGAATGACTCAAGTCAGTAATATTTATATTTCTACTCTTGTTGTGTTCTAAAAATTACACTTGTACTGCAGGCCGATCTTCAGTCAGTAGAAGTATCAGAGCTGATGATGAAGTCAGGAGGATGTTTCATGAGTGGCATAAAACGGAAAAGCCTAAAGGTAAACACGTGAACCACAACCACAGCACACCCAAATGTCTGTGTAGAAGTTGAATAGAGTGTAGCGGTGGGATGACTGCAGTGCATTGATTTTACTAACTTTAACTGTAAAATGCTATGTCTGGAATGGATAATGTGCTTTGCGTTTGTCCAACTCTTTGAGAGAAAAAAAAAAAGGACTCTAAAGTGTTAACGTAGGATGTGCTAATGGTAAGCACTGTGGGCCTGATCTCTCCTGTTACTGTTGAAGGTCTATGCTGGAAACAGACTACAGTAGAGATGATGCATATGCATACATGCCACCTCGGAAAGTGTTCTTGTTGCACTACACCATCACTTGTGCATTTGTTTTCACTTTCTTTCTGAATATCCCCTTTGGTTTTCAATCTAAAATTACAGGCCGGGCCTTGTCCAAAACTTTGTAAAACATTACAATGCATATTAATTACCTTACCAATCAATCACCTTTTTATTCCAGCCGGGCAGTGGCGAGTGGTGAGGCGACACACCCAAGATTGATGGACGAGAGGAGCAAGAGGAATGCCGAGATGCAAAAAACCAGTCCACATTTTTGACCAGGATAAGACAGTAACAGTATCCACTTTTCACTTCTTTTAAATAATTTGATTAATATCTTGTATACATTCTTTACAACAGTGTGTTCTTGGAGTTGTTATTCTCAATCATCATTACGTTTGCTCTGTGTTTACGATTCTTCACTACCAATATTTAAAATTTCTATTTGCTATCTGTTAAAGTTTTAAGGCCGGAACAGAACAAGAAATAGAAGTGTATGTAATCCGGGTCTCATCATGCATGCATTTCCTTTTTTATACCTTAACATATGGAATGGATATGGTATGGTAGTCTTCAATGATTGTCGTTTGTTTGTCTATGTATGCATACTGTTTTTCTATGTCAAACCTTTCCCAAAATCCCCCTTCCCATCCAATCAACGGACCCTAACCCTCTTCCCCCGGGCTGTGTGACTTATTGTCGAGGTGTAACTAAATTAAATGTACACCAATACTTAATCACACACTTGCTGGGGCGGATGTGGTGAAAGCAACACTACTTCAATTTCAATGCAGAGCGATGATCTTCTTCTGCTTGCCCACCCATGAGTAGGATATTTCACAGGTTATTTTATTTAACAAAGGAACATATACCTCAGCATGAATTGCCGGCATTGATTTGATTTGTTTGTTGTCATTCCTCATATACAGCACTAACTGTTAGACTGTAGGCATAGCCAAGTCGACAAAACTATAGTTTGTAACTCTGTCTAGTAGGCTATCCTCATAATATCCAGCATTCATTTTTTTTGTCAAATATTTGAGCATATAATTGTTGCTCGGTAAATTCTGTGATGTACTTCATTCAACTACTCCTCTAACAGTCTCTCAAAGGCGATTGACTATCTCCTTTTCTTTTTTTGGAAATGCTGCTACCCTGCCAGTGTATACTACTACTATACTACCACCACCACCCCAATCATGGCATGTATGAAAAAGGAAACCATCTTCACCATGCAGCCAGTGCTGTGCCACAGTTGGACATAAACATCAAGCACCGGTAAGAGAGAAGTTTGGGGGAGGCAGAATCAATAATGGACATGTTGTCAATGATGTCAGTTTCAAACACCACTCCAAAGAATGCATAGTAGGACCAGTCAATGAGTGAGGTGTGTCGCATCTATCTGTTTGTGTCTTATACAGTCAGCAAATTATTGAAATCAAACACACGCTATGGACGGCCATGCACCAGCAAAGAAACAGTGTGATGTAAAACAGTTACCCCACCTACAAAACATTAACAACATTGCATGTAACATAGAAAAATATATTTAATTGACCCTAACAAATAAACTAAACCCACAAAAGCTGACCCACCCCCCTCCCTAACCCCAACGACTGTCCATAGAAATAGAGAACGCCCAAACGAGTGAGGAAACAAACAGGAATTAAAAAAGGGGCAGTGACAGGGACTAACTGGTGGGGCGGGACTGGAGGAGGACACGAATCTGGTCCTCTAAATGGGCGACGCGGCGTCTAAGGCCGCGGCAGTTGCAACCACAGTGGGGGGGGGCACCGGAGATGGCACGGTGGCGGCGGGCAGCCGCCAGACGGTGGCGCCGTACCGCTGGAGGGCGGTGGCTGGGGCCCGGGGCACTGGAGGAGGCTTCAATTGCTGCTGCACTCTCCTCCTCCTCCTCGGCTAGGACCACCAGCCGCCGGTATTCCTGCTGGATTGCCTCCAGCTTCCGGCGCCGTGCCTTGGCGGCCAACTCCTTCCGGTTGATTTTCGGAGTAGCTGTGTATCAAAAAGAAAAAAACAAGACAATTGTAAAATATAGTCTTAATAAAACAGTAGGACAAGGTAATTATTTATACACATAGTGGCATGGTAGAGTAGCACTATAAAATAAAGCACAGTAGTACATAACATTTTAAATGTCGCCCGTCCTTCTTCCTTCCACCTGTCTTACACTTTTTAGTTGAACAGTGCACCAGGTGCTCTTCTCCATAAAACTTTCAAAGCGGAGTTGAAATCAGATAGATGAGGCCATTGGTTACTCAATACTCTGGCTCCTAGTCCTATACCAATTAAAGGGAATTCTAGTCTTCTAGTTCACTCTTCAAACGTCCCCAAGAACTCATACTTACTTACGACATCGGATAGCGGGCGGACTTTGTCCGCCCGCCATCCGACTGCTAAAAAGGGTGGGGGTCCCGTGGGGACAATTAATTAGGATGATGCGCCCGGCACAGTGGCGGGCGCACCCTGTTATTTTAAATTTAAATTCTGGTTGGCTTTGCTGAAAGCAATGCTAAAATGTTGTGCTGCTTTTCCAAGCACAACATGACGGGCCTCGCACGGAGCCTGTCACGTTTTGCTTTGAAAGTCGGGGGGTACCATAGCATCGGTAGGTACCCTCCATGGGGGCCCCCAAGCATACTCTGCAATGTGTGCATGCCTTTCCGTGGCGGACGGGAATGCCGCCACGCAAAGGCATTCCAAAATGCAGATTATATGGCTGCCGGTGTGGTGAGAGAGACACCACCGCCATATTGAACCCTTTTCCGCCTAGACATGTCTGAATATTTTCTACAGGGATGGCGGGAGGTTTGCCCCTGCTGTGACGGCAGTGAATTCCAGCCAGCCCGGCGGGGGCAATACGCCCACCATCCTAATGGGGCCCTAATTCACAACTTTACAGTATACATATACATACAGTACACCTTTGCAGTGAGTGTGCTGTCAAGTTCAACAATAGTTAAAGATTATGAATCTAACTTACCACCGCCTGCCACTGGTGCTGCCACTCCCCCTCCGTTGCTATCTGCAACTGCCGCATCCTCGCCCTCTGCGTCGCCTTCGCTGGCCCCAGCAATGGTGGTCGGTAGTGCGCCTAGAAAACATTACACATTTATTAGGCAACATATACACCTCCCCCCTATTGATCAGTAGCAAGGTTGAAAAATGAGTTAATACTAACATAAATCACTAGTACAAATCAGGTAGTAGTAGAGTAGACACTAAGTTATATGATCATTGTAGCATTTGCTTGATTAGCCCTAGCCATGCACATGTGACGTTACCTTTACCTTGCAGCTTCTTAAGACACCTTTGAGCCCACATGACCTGCCTCACACTGCTACTGTCTAGTCTACGCGCTGCGTACAGGCGGTCAACAAACATTAACAAGCCACTTTTTTAGGAAGAACTGGTGTACTACTGTTACTGTTAGTCCATATTGCTTATCCATAGATGCTACACTTTTTGGCACGGCTGAGAAATGCTTGCAAGTTGCAATATACTAACGCACACCATTTCCTTTTTTCGCATTACAGACGCAAGATTCGCTTCTACGAACCAGAGCTTCTGAACGATGCACCAACTACCAGTACTAGGTTCTTCTGAGGTGAGGGGTCCCTTCACTCACATCTTCATTTATAAATGTATATAAACTAAATTGCTATGGGATGGTGGTGCTGCCTTCCACCACTTCAGTTATCATGATTTAATTCCCAACTGTATTAGTGTAACAATGTATTTTGTTTTAATGTTATTGATTTGCCGGTTGGTGCTGCTAAGATAACAGTGTACAGACCTTCTCAAATTGAAATAAAAATTTTAAACTTACATAGACTTTGTGGTATTTGGTGTGGAGTGGACTAACTTACACGATTGAGCAAATTAAAGTAAGGGTGTGCATGTGAATTGCTTCCACGACAGAGGTTGGGTGTGTTAATGTTCTGGGTTGTCTACTTGTTGGTTGTCTTGGGGGGAGGGTTCCGAGACCTAATAGGTATGACAAGACAGTACTATAGTCAAGCAGTGGAATTGTGGTGGGTGCGGAATTTCTGATTGAGGTGTGCAAGGAAGGTCCAACCTACCATCACCAACATCCTATTTTCTGGTGCAAATGTATGTGCAAGATCCCTACAACAGTTGTATGTCCTATAGGGTATCATATCAAAATATTAAGAAATCTGGTAGGGCTGTTGCTGTGAATTTTCAAAGCCTAAACATCAACAAGAGTAAAAAGTAGTACAAGACAACGACCCAACGGATTGTACGAGCTACTGGTGAATATGAGTTTTATATTACAACCTTTCACAAAGAGTGGCACTGGGCAAGACTAGCTACTACAGTACAGACAGACAGACTGATAGTATGTAGTAGTACTCAGTCATCATAGCGGAGGCAGGGATAAGCTTTTTGAAACCGTACAGATCGAAGGATAATTGGTGGTAAAAAATAGCATTTGGAAACACACTATAGTTCGGGAGAAATGGGGCAGTAAAAGTTATGGAATAAGAAATATTATTAAAAACAAGAAGACTTACTGGGGCCAGCAGAGGAGCCCTCAGCGGTGTCCTCCTCATGGTGTTCCTGTCCCGCCGACTGCCCAGTCCCTGCCCGTCTGCCCCTGGGTGCTGATGAACAGGAAAGATATAAGAAAGACAAACATTGATGGATGGTGTCAACTTAAGCAAATACAATTTTTTTCAACAACGGTCAAAAAACACTTATGTAAACAATTGCAATAACTACATTGACCGATCTCATCTGGTCAACATGTAATATCGGGGGATTCGCAGTTCGACTACTTAAGTTACTATTTATCAACAGTAATCCATTCTTCCATTCTGATTCCAGAAAACTAAGTTACAAGTAAGCCTAAGTATTAGTACAACCTACCACCCAACCTAGCCCACCTATTCCAGGCATGCCAATTGTACATTAAGTATGCATTTCGACTGTATTCCTCAACAATGTGTATGATCCAATCATGGAGGACACATTAACATGACTACATTTTTTGTATATACACAATTTTGGTTTGATTGATGCTCATCTGCTACTGCTAAGTAACTGCAAAGCCTACCTCCACTCATTGAACAAACTAGAAAGGTTCTAAAGACTGGCGTACTAGCAGCACGTCACGTAACTGAGTGAGGGGGCATCACGCATACCACTAACCAATTAGAAGCTCATACAAAGTACCTAAACCTATGTATCAATCCGCCCCTATCTATTAGTGACAGGACAAAGTAAGGAGTGGACATGAGTCACTGTAGCATTACGTAACTTAATTTCTCTAAAATAAACTCGTAAAGAATCACGCTAAGCAAGCGCAAACGCAAAGCTGCAAACAAGTAAGATTAGTAGTAGCGCAGAAGAGCACCTGTGTCATAATCACAGAAGACTTTTAAACATTATTAACCTGGAATGTATTGCAAGCAGCAACATTCTATCTGGTTGGAAGGAAAAAAAGATATTCGCAATATATAACATAGAGCAGAAGAACAGACACAAAGTTGTAATAATTAAATAGGTACTCACCAAGCCCCGGGACCTCCACTCCTAGCAGGTCCAGCAGGTCCTGCTCACGGTCCAGGATGTCGGACCACCGGTGCGTCAGCTGTGCCTGGGTGCGCCGGACCCCAGAGATGCGAGACACTGCCCGGCGCACCTTCCCCCACCGCTGCCGACGCTCCCGGAGGCCGTACCCGGACCTAGGCCTGCCACCTGCTGCCAGGGTTGAGGGGAGGTGGCGCTGCACAAAGAAAATTAGTGCAGCCAACTCCGCCTCCCCAAATAAGGCCCGTGCATGCACCCCTTGTGGGCGCCGCCTTCCGCAAGGAAGGCGGTCGCGGCTCTGGCTGCGCCGGCGAACAGCCCTGCCCTTGGACATGGTTCTGGGGACGGGGCGGGAAAGAAAAGGTAAAATAAATAAAGGAGTAAAGGAAATAAATAGCAGGCAATACAAAGAGAAAAAGTAGCTAAAAAACAAAAAAAAAGGTACACAAAAACCAAAAATATAGAGGCAGGAAAATAGTTAGAGAAATAATAAGTAATAAAGATCCGAAAAAAGTGGCTATAAACAAAGGATTGAAAAGATTTAGGGAGGATTGAAAATCAGGCCCCAGAACCATGCAATAGAGTGGAAAACAAGATGGCCGCGCCCGTTGCGACCACGTGCGCAAGTTCGCGCGATATTTTCTCCCTGAGCAAGCAAAAAGCAACGCGATCAAGTAAAAGCGATCGCGAACAGGAAATATCGACCGCGAACATGCATTGCGCGACCCGGAACAGGAAGTAAACAACGCCAGAGGGCGGGACAAGTGAAAACAAGATGGCCGCGCCCGTGAGCGACCGCATGGGTAAGTTGGCGACCCGCGAACACGCAAAAAATACCGCGAACAGGCGGCAAAAAACTTCCGCATCTTCGCGATATTTCCGGCGTGTTTGCGGAGATTTTCTGCAATCTCGCGATAATTTGCGGAGGTTAATTCCGCAAATTCCGCCCACCCCTAAGTAAAAACCTATGCTGTAAGTCTTAAAAGGATAGAAATACATCATTATCACAAATATAATTTAAATAAATAATTCCAGTCTCAGTGTAAGATTTCCAGAATGTAATGCTACATCAATTTTTTTAAAGGGATTATGCCATAGGTAATTTTCTTAGATGCAGAAATAGGTGACTGAAATGAAGAAAGAATCAAAGTCTTATAGAATGTGTTTAGTGGATTTGATAGTTTTAAAGCATTGTACAAGTGTATTGGAGTTAGACATGAACAATAATGCTGGTAAGGGTAAAGGAGAAACTCATTTTTGTTCAGTTTGAAGCCATTTAGGTGAATTAACAGAATCTATTTTCACAACCATAAAGAACCTTCTTTTAATATGAAATCTTTATGGTATTTGTAAAGTAACTCCACCATTAATTTTAGCAGTTTTGAGTTTGACATGAGCTAAGTGTGGGGAGGTTGTCATTCCAAATGAATGTAGACATAATCCAGTCTATTTTCTTAAAGCATGTGAGATATACTTTTAATGGAATCAAAGGTAAAACATAAAATATATAAGGATCAATAACCATTTTGACAGCTTGAATTTCCCCCCACAATGATAGAAGTAGTGTGGGCTACTTACAGATTTTATCTGTATCTTTTTTAAATTAAATGTTCTCAGTTTAATGTTGTAGTTAATACAGTTTGCAAATTGAATTCCCAAATATTTGAATGTTTCTTTTTTGCCATATAATATCAGTATTATGTAACATGTCAGGGGTAATATGAATATTTAGTGGAAAACAATCCGTTTTATTAGCATTTAAAGTATTTCCAGAAACAAAAGAATAATCATGTATAGGATTGAGTATTTTAGGTATAGATGTATCTGGGTTACTAATAAACAATAAATATCTTCTGCATAGGAAGACGTTTTAAAAGTAATGTTTTTAAGGAAAGGTTTGATGGTCAGTAAGACAAGTAATGGGGACAATGGGCAACCTTGTCTAGTTCCTCTATAGATGTTTAAAGAAGTAGAAAAATAACCATTGATAAAAAGACTTGCAGAGGAGTGGTAGTATAGTGATGAGAGCATTCTATAAATGAATCACCAAAATTAAAGACAGAGAAGGTTTGGAATAAGAGTTGCCAGCGAACCTTATTAAAAGCCTGCTCTGAATCTAGTTTTAGATGGTCACAAGGACAAGGTAAGGAGGGAATAGCTTCAAGTACTTGAAAAAAGGAGTCTGGTATTCTTAATGGAATGTCTAGTTTGCATAAAACATCTTTAATTAGTATGAATGATATTAGAGAACATTTTTGATAATCGGAAGGCAAGAATTTTTGGGAATATTTTACAGTCTTGTTTTATAAGGAGGTTAGGCCTATAATTAGATACTAGAGTATGGTGTTTATTGGGCTCAGGCAGTGCAATCATCAATGCTTCTGAAAAAGACTCCAAGACCCTACTAAATTGTATGATTGATATAAGTGAGGGGGAATGTGTATTTGTAAAGGAACAAGGATCCCTCATGCAAAGCATACAAAGCATACAAACAGCAGAATGTAAATAGGAACACAATGAAACCTATATATGTTGTCCGATGGACAATCCATAAATATTTATTGTACATATATATCAAACAATAGTGTGGGAACAAAAAACACAACAATATCAGCATCTTACAATCGAGTCTAGGACGTTAGTACCTAGACTCGATTGTAGGATGCTGATATTGTTGTATACATGAGCATTGGTACTTGTGAATTGTGTCTAACTTGCCACATTTATATGCCTGAGCTTTCAAAGTCAAAATGAACTGCCTTTTCATTTGTGCTTTTCATTTGATTGAGATTTACAAGGCTAAAGTAGCACCTGCTGCCATATTTGGGTCAGACTATGGGGGTACACTACTAGCAAATCTCTTCAAGTTGTAGAAAACACCTTTTTAAAATGGCTGCTCTGTTTGCCTGTCCCAGCCTCATCCCTGATTGTGCATAAAGAGGTGAGGTTGTGTGATCTGGAGGATTTTCTTTTAATGAAAACATTGTTGCTTTGGCTTTCCATCTGGATGAAAGAAGACACTACCTATACCAAATTGATTATACTTGATTGTTTAAAACTGGATTAGGCTTTTCACGTTCCATGGCTGGCCTATATAGTTTCCACATTTAAGTCTATATTTAATTTGTCAGTGGAGGAGGAGCCAGCCCAGGTATTAGCATTAACCAAGAGTCACATTAAGGCCACTTTTTGTCGGCATATGTCTAAAGATCGGCTTCGTGTATAGACAAAGAAAACAATAATTGCTATGTGTATGTCCTTGGAGGAAAGGGAGGGGTGTCAGGAGTATTTGATGTGTGTTAAAAACAACAAACGCCGGTATGTCCTAACTAGATTTAGATGTGATATAGTGCATAATTTGGTTGCATTTCCGAAGATGAATGTCTATACCCCTTACAAAACCTCTTGTCCCTGTGATGGAATGAGTAAGATAAGCACACAGCCCTTTATTTTATCCTGTATGTTTTATAAGGAACTGCGATTTCAATACTTGAAACCCCTTTTTAATATGCAGAATACAAGAAACAATAAAGATGCACTGACATTTTTAAAGCTATTTATTTAAGGAAATGTATTGTGTTAGACTGCTTGAATTGTTTTTTAATTGTATGTAGTTTTATTGCAGTTTTACCTTGCTGAATCAAGTTCTTGAATCGAATTGATTGAGTAATATGTTTTATACTTAGAAGTTAGGTAATAAAACATGTTCAAACAGCTTATATACAGAAAACAAAATCAAACAACACTTGTGTTAAAACACATGTCAATAGGAGAAGATCCTGAGAAACATTAGAAAAGGAGAAGAAAGGATAGTAAATGGGAAAGAAGAAAAGCAAAAGGAGAAGAATAGAAAGAAAAGAGAAAAATGCAATAGTAAAAACTAACTAAACACTGTGGATTCAGATCAGTAATGAAAATATGAAGAAAAGAACATGGTAAGTATGAAGAATGATTTTTACAAACAATGTACAGTAGTCTTAGCAATAAATTAGAATTTACCCCATGCATGAAGTGATAAGTGTCTGGTAAGTGGTCCCTACAAAGCTTCATGCTTGGCTAATAGAAAGGTAGAATGTAAATTGCGCTGATCCAGACGATTGTTACAACATAACTAATTACACCACTGTTGGAGAGTGAAATTATCAGTATATTTCCAAGTAGAGGTGATTACTTGAAGACCAGTCGTGATCATGAGGTCTACTAATTTCCATGCAGTCTGTTATGAGACTAGAGATTACTTAACCCACCTAGAAATAAATCAGACATTGAAAGTCGAGAGCTGATACCCAAAATAACACTTAGTCATGCCCATACTTGATCCCAGAAATGAGAGAGCTTGGGACACAGGAAAAACATTTGGAGATGTGAACCAGAGCTATAGTTACAATGCCAACAATTATCTGTTTTGAGCAGTGTCAATTTGAAGATATGTGTTGGGGCACAATAACGCCTATTGTAAAAATAGTATAGTGCTTGAGTGAGATTAGCAAGGCATGCAGTATTGTGAATTTTCTCCCATATTTTCTCCTTTAGTGTAGTGGACCGCCGAATTGTAAATCTAATTCCCAAGTGAGTTAAATTTTGGATTTGGGTCTATCTGTTGAAGTGCTTTTTAATGTTGTGTAGATAAGAGCAGCTTTAAAGTGGTTGATAATAGAGATAGGTAAACTTTGTGAGGCCTGATCCGGTGTAGGAGTAGATGAGAAAGAATGTGTGGTTGAGAGCATAAGTTCCAAAAACTGATATTATTTCAGACATTTAGTTGGCAGCTTAAAGGATGAGGAAAGAGTCTCAAAAGAAATGACAGCATTGTTATGATATATCAGATGAGAGATTGTTAATAAACCTCTGGTGCACCACTCCCGCCAATAGAGTTCTGTACTATAAACTATAAAGAGAACAGTTTGTTATTAAATGGGACTTTTAACAAAATACTCATATGAAGATGGGAAGGCTGATAAATACGGCTTGAATAATGAACTGGAATTGGAAATACCTGAAGATATCTAATACTTAGGGAATAGGACATGTAGAGGATGGGCTTGAGAGTGAAGAGAGAAAAAATGGCAAGCTTTAATTGGCAAAGCAATTTGGATGTAAGATCAGAGTGATCATAAAAACAAACATGACACTGCTTAATACCAAACGCCTAGTGATAAAGAGAAAAATCTGGAAAATTAACCCCCCTAAAGACTTAGACAACACGAGGAGATTTTCCATTCCAGAGAAAGCGAGATAATAGCTTACTGTTAGCTCTAAGTATTTCGTGAGAATTTTAATAGGTAGCATCATAAGATCAAAATTAATGATAAGAAGTAATATCATTTAAATTGTACCAATTCGACCCCACCAAGACAGAAATGGTGGCGACGTGCCCTGTTTCAGATTTGTGAATTTGGGAGAAGACTATCTCTGAGTTTATTATGATACCAGGCCGCTAGGCATTATTTTGTCAGGGTTACAGGATAAGCTCATTCCAGTGAAGGAGGTTTTGTAACAGAATTTATTCAAAGGCATCACCTCAGACTTTTCTATATGAGGTTTGTAGCCAGACACCTCCGAATACGCTTTTAGCTCATTAAAAATTGTGGAAGAGAATATTCCGGCTTGGAAATATAAAGAAGGATATAATCCGCATATACAGTAAATTTAATGTGTATATCATTGTAATGAACATTCACAACTATTAAGGGAATGTGTTAGTTGATGCAGAAAGGGTTCAAGGACAAGAATGAATAACAAGGGTAATAAGGGGTAACCCTGCCTTGTGCCTCTATGCAGAGGGAAGTATGGGGACTGTATTCCGTGAACTTTAACACTAGAATGAGCAGAGGAATTTAGTAAGATGATTAGTAGTAGAAATCAAGGGCCAAACATGTGCCATCAAAGGGTGTGCATAAGGAATTGCCAATTACCTCTATCAAAAGCTTTTTCTGCATTTAAAGCTATTGCTGCAATGTAATGCTTAAGCTTGGGGGCTTTGCTTGGAATATTCAGAAAAATATACAAGCTATCTACTATGTTTCTATTTTTAACAAAGCCTGATTGTTCAATGAACTAGATCTGGCATGAGATAATTAAGAAGAAGAGCTAATGCTTTAGCAAACATTTTACAATCAGTATAATTCAAAGAGATGGGGTGATACTTTTTACATTGAGATAAATGGCGGTCTTTGTATGGGATGAGATAGTTTAGATGGGATGGAGGTTGCTTTGTTCTCCACAGCTTTCCTTTAGTTAGAGACATAATTAATATTAAATCCTATGGAAGCAGCTTTGAAAGCATCCCAAATTGAAAAGAGGTCTTTCCTGCATCATTAATCACAAAAATGTTGTGCACATAAGCTTCAAAAGAACTGAGAAAAACTGTGTCAGATAGTAACTTATTGTTGAATCTCCAGTGAGATATGGGAGGAGTATCGTGGAGAATAGCTGGGTCAGTACAGACGGGGGCATGGTCCAAAATCCAGATGGATGCAATTTCCAAATAAATTAGGTGCTGGGACACATTTTTAATGGGAAAGATAGTCAATTCTAGTTTGGGAATGGTAAGGAGCAAAGTAAAAAGAAAATTCTTGAAGAGTGAGTTGGAAAGGCCACCAGGAATCGCATAAAGCATTGAGTAATACTGCGCTTAAATGCTTTGTGAGCTTTGTGGGGAAGGAACTTTGTATATGAATAGCTATCTATAAATGAATCAAGGATTTGACTGCAGCCACTACCCAAAATGAAATTTACAGCGGGAAATGGTGCAATTTATTTAGAGATAGTCCTCCAAAAATTTGGGCCAGGGTGTCTAGGACCATAGACATGTATAATTGTAAAAGTGATGTCATCAATTTTGAGTTGAGCTAAGACCCATCTACTCTGCTAATCAATATCCTGGGAAACATGTGAAATGTTTAAACGCTTATAACAAAATATTGCCACTTCATTTTTATGCAACACAGAGGGGGATAAGTAAAGGTCACTCACCTAATATTTGTAAGTTTAGTAATGTCTGCATTATTAAGGTGCGTTTCTTGAAGTATTGCTATTTGACAATTTAGTCTAAAAAGGGGCAAAAAATCACATTGGCGTTTGATGGGATTTCTCAAACCTTTTACATTTCATGTTTTTATTCTAAGTGGAATCCTGCAAAAAAAGTAGTATGTTAATAGCACAATAATACAAAGGCATCATAGTTTTAAAGATAGTGAAAATCCACCTGATAGACAAATTAAAGAGGGGAAGACAGAAAGGAAGAAAGAAGAACAGATAAGGAAGAAGAGGGGATGAAATTCCTCCTAAAAATGATAAAGACAAGTAAGCAACTCAGGAAAATAATTATTTGATTGCAGAAATATCACTAGAAACAATAAAGATCATCCCAAGGGATGTGGAAAGTGCGGAACAACCTGAAGAAGGTAGAGCCAAACTCTGCCCTGTGAAGAAGAAAAAAAAGAACACAATGGACATTAAGAGAGAAATACTACACCGCTAGGGAAGGATGTAAGGGGCTGGAGGTATAATACCATATGAAACTGTTACTAGAAAGGTAAGAACATAAGGAAAAGTTGTACAGCAAAAAAAGAAATGTTACTTATCATTGGATACAAGGGAAGGGTGTCAATCGGAGCCGTGCACTGTAACATTAAGGCAAGGTAGATGGAAACAAATAAATACTCCATAGGAAAGTCTGGTGTTGAGATACTAAGATGGATAAACAAGGAGGATACAAGGAGGAATAAGCTAAACGAAACACAGTACCTAAATAGGAAAAAACAATGAGTTAGTCATATAAACCAGCAAACTTAACAAATACAACAGTCAAGTTTTGACAGTAGCGCTGATCTCCATGTCATCGTGACGATGTTGTCGAATAAAGTCCTAAAGCTTAGATGGGTAATCAAAGGTGTAAGAGGTCTCTTTGTAAGTAATTTTGAAGAAACAAGGATGGACTAAACTGTATGTGATGTTCATGAACTTTAGATGCAGACAGAATTCTAGGAAGCAATTCCTTCTGGCAGCTGTTGCATCGGAGACATCTTGTGAGAAATATACCTTATGGCCAGACCACAATAAAAGCCTGGCTTGGTTGGCAGCAGAGAGTATACGCATTAAGCCAGTGTGCTGCAAGAAAAGAATAATTATGTCCCTGGGTCCGGAGTGCAATGCTGTAGTCGATGGTTTGGGACCCAGTCAATGAACTCTTTGAATGTTTAGAGGATTGGGCTCCTGTAAATGGACAATGGAAGGAATTGCCTTTTGTAAAAAGGAGATCACGTTGGGACCCTCTGAATTCTCCGCTATACCATAAATTTGTAGCTTATTTGTCTGATTTCTGTTCTCTAAATCCTCAATGGTCCTCTTGAGTTGCTCAATTTCTTTTGTCAACTGAGATATGTCCGGAATAGAGTCCTCTACATCACTCTATGGCTGTGATACGTTGGTCGTGGGTAGACCATTTCTCCTTAATGTGTATGAGGGAGGCTTTAAGCTCCACCTCAAAGGGTTTTAAGGCCTTTATTTCTGTTGTAACGCTTTATTTCTGTCATAACATCTTCCAAAGTGAGAGGAGAAGGTGATTTGGAGGGAGATTCCAAGTCATTTTTAGGTCTTTAGAAAGTAGCGGAGGGCTTTTTTGTCAGAGAGGTGGAGACTGACGCAGTACCTACCCTCCCAAAGTCCATTAGAAATTAAAAGCTCTCAGGCACGAGGTCCATTTGACGATTTTTATGGCAAATAGTAGACTTGGTTAAGGATGAAAGAGAAGTGCCCTTTTCCTTTTGCTTCATAGATTTCCCCATGAATGATTATGGAATTGACAGTCTTGTAGAAATAGAAGTAAAAGCAAGCACCCTATAAGTACAGGGGTGGTTCCTCCAGGCAGACCAGAAGGAAAGGACCCTGTGAGGAGAAAAAGTGCTTTATTCAGCAGTACCAGAGGAGATTTATACCACTCCTATCGAATCCGTGAGAAATGGACTAACAGTCTATATGATAACGCCTGCAATAAGGAACTGTGAAAAAGACTACTCCATGTACCAAAACTCAGTTTGCAAGAGGACAAAAGAATGATATCAAGAGCATGAAGGAAGTAAACTTCAATATCATGTGATATTCCTGTCATGTCCTACTCAGTTTAAGGCCATATGTTCTCCTTTACTCAAGTGCTCTGTCTGTGTATTAATTATGTTTTCCAATATTACCAAAACGTTCCTGCCACACTCAGAGCATAAAACAATTGTATTACCCGTTGATAATACGAGGGAAAATATAATTTCTCTTATGGATTGCACTGCCCTGCTCCAATTTGAAGAATGAGACCTCAATAGAACGAATAACCAAAAAAGGTTCCATGTTGAAGTCAAAAAAGTATCTTACTTTGTGAAAAATGTCTAAGCCAAAAAGTGCTCAAAATGAGAAGGAGACAGCTCCAGTCTATATGAGATAACGTTCTATTCTCCTTACTTGTGGGCCTCCCTGTTCCAGTAGCCCAGCAGCATAGACAAAACAGCAAACAGGATATAAAGCAGCTGCTGTGAATTACATGTAGAAAAATGGTAAAAGTGGGAGATGCCTGCCTTCTGACATCCAAATCTAGTGTTGTTGTGGGGAAACAGTATGTAAAGGAGGTATTGTTCTGGGATTTTGCCGGCACTGTTCGGGATGGTTATATTCCGGTGGCCATCTTGGCCGGCTCTCATGATGCGTCCTGCCCAGTGTGAGTTTTAATTGTAAGTACTGGTGGAATTGTTTCTTGGACCAAATATTAATGAAAAAATCGACTGCCTACACTATAATAATATAGATACGCCCAAATTTGGGTCTAGGTTACAAGAGAAACCACAGGCCAAAACTGACTCAAAGAAGCAAAAGAACGGAGGAAAGAAAATTATCAAAAAATGATTTATTTAAATAACTGTTACATTTCTTCCTGGATCTTATTTTCGGATGACTTTCCCCTGAGTGGCCTAAATATATATGACTTCGTCCTACCCCTTTGAGCTACATTCAAACTTCGATTTTTGATGTCCCTGTGTCGGTGAGAAGGGTATCATCCGATCCCTTATGTGACTGTGGCATCAACCTTAAGGAACGTATTCATCTCATTGTCCTGCTCCGCCTGACAAGCATACCTCATACTGTCAGAGGAATTAACCTTTGACGCTCTTGACCCCCCTTGAGGGATCCTGATCAGATTGTTGCAGAATGCTTTACTTAATTTAATCCTGCTCTGGAACTGACTTATTGAGCTTATCGATGCTCGGAACAGTCTTGGATTTTGCTAAGAAAAGCTGTCTCTAACTATATACCTGATTTAAAGGTCTTCATTGTGTGTCCCACACGTTTACCATCTTCTTTGCCCTGATGAAGGTGTAGCCCCGTGTGGGCAAACACCGAAACGTGCGTTGGCTCTCACTATTTCGTGCCTACCTGAAGATTCCATCTGTCCTTAAGAACTGGGAGAGCACGAGCTTATTTGAATTTCTATTACGCTAAATTGTCTGTTTTTTTATGTTAATTATTTTTAATCTAATTGTACAATGATGTGGCTATGTGTAAGTATGCCCTTTGTTGAATGAATGAGTATGCTGTGTGAACGAATGTGCGTATGGCTGTAGTGTGTGTGGGACATTCACATATCCGTATCCTGGAATTTATCACTTCCTATTTACCTTTTTTGTAAAGACTATTATCCTGATCCTTGTTATTTAAATAAATCATTTTTTGATAATTTTCTTTCCTCCGTTCCTTTGCTTCTTTGAGTCAGTTTTGTCCTGTGGTTTCTCTTGTAACCTAGACCCAAATTTGGGCGTATCTATATTATTATAGTGTAGGCAGTCGATTTTTTCATTAATATTTGGTCTTAGTTGTCCCCTACCTCCTCTGTCTACCCATCCTACCTACAGGGGTCCCCCTTCTATTGGGAATTGTTTCTTGGACAGCTCATAGAGCGCTCAGAGTTCCAGAAAGATGCAGCTAAGATCACCCTTCTAGATGTCCCCCAGTGTTGTGATTCGTATTCTATCCCATTTGTGAAAGCCTTCCAACTGTGCCATATGTAGAAGGGGTCTGTCCTGCCACAGCGGGGTTTGTTGTGTCAATGTGTGTTCCCTAACAATGGAGCAGAGCTCCAGCCTCCAGTTGAGGAAATCCGCTTGATTGGGCCCTGGATGCTGCTGTGGGAGAGGATTCTCATCACTTTGTCCAATCCCAGGAGTGAAAGCTCATCCCGGTATGCCTGGTCATCCTATTCCCCTGAAAACCATTTATTAATATTCAGGAGTTGCGAAGCTTTCTAGCACACTTGAAGATCAGCCACCCCCACACGCCCATCATATATTGACGGCCTACATTTCACCCAGACTGGATGGTTTGCCCATAAGAACACCTGTACATGGGCCATGAAGTCTTGAAACCATTGATTCAGCTGAATCATTAGTGGAAAATTTGGAAGAATATGAAGAGACCGTGGGGAGGGGAATCATCATTTTAAATAGGGCTATGCGTTCCATCACATCACGCGGAAGTGAAGCCCTTTGCTGAAGTTCCACCTTCATGGTGGTCGGAAGAGGTATCATGCTGAGACTCTAGGTCAGACCGGGAGTCCAGGAGATATGTATCCTCATGCAGTTGAAGCTGAGTCTTTAGATGGGAATGGAGTCCTGCCACGTTGTGGACAAGGTGTGGCCTTGAAGAGGAATGAGTAGAGGCTTGCCCCTATTGATGAAAAGCCTGCATGCTTCAGAATAAAGGTGAAGTATCTGATGGCTGTGGGGGCCCGAGGATTGGGGATTGATCAGAAAGAGGAGGACATCATCTACATAAAGTTCAATGCCTCAGGACCTGCATCCTACCTCCATCCTTGCAGTTGAGCGTATGAGTCTAGCCAGAGGTTCAATTAGTAGGGCAAATAGGGGAGGGGAACGTGGACAACCCTGTCTGGTGCCCCATCATATATGGAAGGGTTGGACAGCACCCCATCTGAGGACCCAATCCCATTCTTGCCATTACTGTCCTAAAAAAATCCTAGTCATCAGAGTTGAAGGCTTATCAAAGACGAGGAGGAATAGGGTACATGGCTCCCTCAGCTCCGTGAGGTTGGCCATTACCGCTTGTACCTATAAATGTTGGGGCATGAATGCTCTTTGACCTGGGTTAACCACAGTGGGAGGGAAATGCTTCAGTCTGCAGGCCAGGATTTTCGAAAATATTTTGAAAGATATTGGCCGGTACGTGGTACAGTGCATAACAGTTCGGCACATTTTGGGGAGGACCACTGTGGTGGCTATGTTGAGGTCCAGAGGGAAGGGACTGCTGTTGTCTGCCTTTGTGTAGAGGTTCATGAACTGGTGGGGTAGGAGATCTTGAAAAGTACGATAGTTCTCTAATGGGAACCCATCAGGTCCTGGTGTCCAGCATTGTCTGACCTCCTCCAGAGCGAGCTGGCAGAGCGATGTCCTGGCTAGCTCCATCCGACATCTCGTAGTTTCTGAGCCCTGCCTAAGTTGAAGCCTTTCCAGACAGAGGATGAGGGATTCAAGTGTTGTAATTTAATGCAACTTTTCCCGATGCCGAAGACAGCTTTTGACCATATCTCCAATGGTGGCCTCACTTGTTTCCTACAGTGTACAAGCCTAAGACATCAAGACATCATTAATTTCAAAGTAAGCTTTTATTTCAAATTCCACGCAGTCATCATCTATCAAGTGCCATGGATTGAGCCACCAGCAGGGTCGCCAAGAGGTGTCATCACTCCCTCATTGGATCCTGACTGGTGAGTGGTCAGATATACCCCTGGGAAGAACTTCCACCATGGCAACCCATAAGGTATGGGTTGCCGGCAGGAATAGGAGATCTGTGCATGAGATTGTTTTGTGGACTGCGAATGTGTGCATATACTTCATGCCCCGGGGATGTCAGGCACAGTGGCATCACAAAGGCCCAGTGTGGTCATCCATCCTACACGGAGGAGTCTAATTCCGGATTTGGGGTAGCGTTGAAGTCCCCTCCCCCAATGCTGGCCGAACCATGGGGAAATTAGATATTACCTCTGTGGGGGCCTTGAATGTTTGGATAGGGAGATGAGGTGGTATGTAAACACTGAGTAGATTGCATTACTGTCCCAATAGGAGACCTGCCACCTGAATGAAATGGGCATTGGGATCTGAGATAACCGACGTGACCACCAAAGGGAAGGATTTATGTAGATGTATCGCAACCCCCCTGTATAATGTTAGCATGGAAGACCCTGTTGTAGCCAAAGCATTGCAGAAATGGACAGCGGGAGCCTAGGAGGTGCGTTTCCTATAACATCAGAATGGTTGGTTGGAACTTTTGGTGTATTCGAGGACAGCCATCAGTTTGATATTAGTCTAGGAGGCTGTTAACATTCCCAAAAAGAATTGAGTGGGCTGTCTTGCAAGCAGAACTAGTCTGTATACCTGCCCATCCCAGTGAGGACCAGTTCTTGGACGGTTGGGATTAGTCAGCATAGCCTGAGTGGTGTGTGTCTGGTGAGTCTTAGGTGCATCATCGTGTGCGTTGTATAGTGGCATGGTCAAACCCAAGAGCAGTAAAACAGAAAACAAAATACAACATGTAATTCCATCCCCCAAATCCCCCCAACCCCATACTTCCTCCACGGAAGCATCTGTCACCAATAACTTGCCATAAAACAAAACTATTACACTACAGATGTTGGGGTATAGAGGCGAACCTCCTCCTGAACCAGGATAACAGGTGCTGCCATGCATTTGTCAGTAAAGGTTTGTGTGGAGGGGGGTCGAGAACACCAGCAACTACACATCTGGTACAGCTCGGAGGCCCCAATCGCGACATCCTCTCCTCCAATAGGGGCCTTGATTGTCGTTAGTCTATTTGGGATCCTTGCCAGTCGCCATGGTCTCCCACTGTTGAGTAGTTTCAGTCATGTCCAGGTGAGGTACAATCAACTCCAGTGCTAGTAATAGGCCTTGCATTTGATCTTCTTGGTCAGAAGAGCCAGAGGAGCCCCTGGTGCAACCCCGATTCCTCCGCAAGTGTGATTTCCTATTTGCTCCATGCAACAGAGCAGCTGAGCGGAGCTCGGGTTGACAACCCAGGAGCTCATATCCTGATTTCCTCATCTGTTAAGAGAAGGGCCGGTCCTTCACCCACTCCCAGGCTGCCTCTGGTGACTCCACAAAATAGGAGCAGCCATCATAGATCACCTTGAGATTCACTGAGAACATTAGCATATCTTTGAGGTTCATGCTGTTGAGTTAGTGCTTGACTTCCTCGAATAATTTACGTCTTTTTTGGGTTTCTCAGGTGTAATTGGGTAAGATCATAATGAGGGAGGCCTGATAGAACAGGTCTCCCTTCCTGCTAGCTTCCTGTAGGATGGGCTCTCGATCCCGGTGTTTGAGTATGTGGGCAATCAATGAGCACAGGACTGCTATGGATGGTTGTGTTTGGTCCAGGATGTATGCCCTCTCTCTATCATGAGCCATCATGGCAACATGTCCTTTGACATCCAAGATATCAACCAGTTCTTCAGAAAAATAGCAGAGTATGTGGATTCAGTGTCCTCTGGGATCCCAATGAAGTGAAAGCTATTCTGTCATGACCTGTTTTTGATGACTTGCTGTAGACGACAGTTGTGTCATACTTTCGGTGACCAATGAGAAAGCTCTAAGTAGCTCTGCAAACTAAACAATAATGAAAAACAAAACAGACAATAGACAACACATAATAAACAATATATAGCATTAATGATAATCTTTACACACACAGGCGCAGGTACAAGAGTAGCTAGCAAACAAGCCCGTACCTAGTAGGCCAATGCATGAGGATAAATCTATCAGCCACATCATTTTGTAGCCTGTGTGTCCATAGAAATAGGAAAATGTTGGTCAAGGAATACTCGAGTCTTCAGGATGATGACAAGATTTAGAGATATCATCCTTCAAGATTTGCATAGTTGAAGTCAAAACCACCATATTTGAAGCCAGAATTTTTCAGTCTGGATCTTAGTGCAATGAATTCATTACATATGACAACTGTTTCTTTAGCAAAATCTTGAGGGATACAAATGTTGTAACAATTAACCATTATAGAAGGAATTTCTCTTGCAGCCTGATGTATCATTATTAAATGGTTATGATGTAGAACTTTGAAGATGACTTACCTAAGTTTGGTTTGATTACTTCTATGGTGTGACGAGATATGATGCACCTTATCGATTTTAAATTTCTCTGTAACTTTTAAATTCAAAAGATTAGGCAGTAGATTCTCCAAGTACCACCTGCAACCGGTACCCTCAATGCCTTCAGGCAAATTGAAAACTCTCAAATTGTGTGTTCTATTTCGGTTTTGCAAATCCAAAAGAAGTTTATTCATAGGAAAACATTTTGCTGTAGTAGGGAGTAATTGGTCTATCATAGCTTTATTGCCTTGCATTTTTATTTAATTATCAGAGATTTGCATGGACAGACTAGCCATATCCTTACGAATATTTTTAATCTCCTTAACAATATTGTCAGTATTGGACCAAACAGCTTGTAATTCTTCCAAATTTTTAACAAGGGATGATTCAGTGTCCTCTGGAATCCCAATGAAGTGAATTGTTGATTTAATAGGTGATAGAGATTCTGTTTGTTTACACTTATTAGCATTAGAAGAAGGAATTTTTCCATCCACTTTTAGTAAAATCTGTAGAAAATGTGGGATATAATGAAGAAGAATTGACTAGAATGCAGCAAAAAATCAAACAATCTGAAGAAGATAAGTCAAATCACTATTTTACCAAAGAGGCAGCAGCTATTGCCATCACTTGGAGGATCCAAGGCCTAAGTCACGCCCTTTCCTGAAATGGCTTCACCTCTTCTGACTTGAAACTTGGCAGCACACAGGAGAGAGTGTCCGTGCAGATTCCAGGCTCACGGTGCCTCAACAAGCATCACCAAAATTTGAGTAAATGGCACCACAAGCTGTTACTGGTATAGCAGGTACTCTGCAGCAATTTAGAAAGACAGTTGTGGCCTTTTCATTTGTAGAAATAATTGTCTGTAAAACGAACTTGACTGAACTCAGTAGTAGACGGCCATCTTGAACTGCACTCTGGCGTCTCCACAATGCTGCCCTCTTTAAGTGGTATTGAGCAACTGATGTAAAAGGAAGTGGTGGTGAACAGAGTTAGGGTATGCAAATGGTTTCTAGAGCTTACCTGTGGCTTGAGAAATTCCCACACATCCACAGTGAATATCGGCAAGTCAATATCTCCAGTCAATATCTCCAGCATACCAAAGCCGCCAGGTGACCTCATGCTCAACGCCTTACACTCAGATAACCCACTGACAGTGCCTGCCCTCTTTGATTAGTAGGAATGATGTCATTCATAAAACCATTCTACAGACCTGGGCATTTCTAAATGGCAAGGCCTAGGAAAAGGAACTATATGTAAACTCTTTCTGGGCATGGCCGAGTCCTGATTCTTTTTCACCCACCAGAATAGGCATAATGTGGGTCTTGGTGAAGAAAAGATCTGGCATCGCTATGCATGTCTGTTGAAAGTAGCTATTACTGGTAGTATGTCCTGCTCCTAATCACTCCCAGCTTTATGGAGACAAAAAAGTGTGAAAGAGTTCAATGCGCAGAGATGGGCACAACAAACCTGTGAATATCACGACCCACCAATTGGAGGCAAGTATGCCTTTCGACCCAGTTTCCTATCTGCTGAGAGCCTGCTCAGTGGGCTGGTGCTCTGAAATATCCACAAGGTGACGACTGGTGCTCTGCAAACCACCCTGGATTTATAACCTGGAGCCATGATGCTCAGCGAATGGGTTATCTTCTGAGCAGTAGTTGTTGACAGAGCTGATTCATAGTAAACAAGGAGCTGCCTTGGCAGCTAAATCCTAATATGCAAACTTTGTGGGTCAATTATTTTTTTAAGTATGGCTTGACCTGCAATTTCTGGTACAAATAAATAATTAAATAAAAAAGTTGAACAAATCTTGCTTCCGCTTTTCTGCATTTATAAAATCTAAAACAGAATGGTGTTTGTCTAAATTAACAGATTGTATTTACATTTCAAATGGGTGTTAATTTCTCGGCACCTGGTGTGTCTACATAGAAAAGAGTAAGGGCCATATCAGCAACGGCCAGCGATAATTATCGCTGGCCGTGCTTAGCGATAATTTTCTTATCGCTGGTTATCATCAACGCGCTGCTCCAGGGCGATAAAACTTCCAGAGATAGCGATGTTATCGCCGTTTTGCAGGGAACATCGCTGGTTTCCTAGCGATGTTCCCTGCAAAAGGGCGATAACCTTGCTGATACGACCCTGTGGTCGTATCAGCATAATCCACCCCCAATGTTAGGGGTGGCTTAGTCAGGATTTTAGCAGACGTTAGTTTTTGGAGAAAACAGCAGTTTTCTCCAAAAACTAACGTCTGCTAAAATGCAAGGGCATCCTTGCTGATAGCGCAAAGACGCGTTATTGCTCTCCTGACATGTAGTGTATGTCAGGAACGCCCACTTTGCATCTCTTTAGAGATACAAAGGTAGGCGTAGTGCAAAAGGGTGCTAACATGCGAATACGCATGTTAGCACCCTCTTGCTGATAGGGCGTTGGTTTTATCTCCGCTTTTCTGGCTTTTAAAGCCAGGAAAGCAGAGATAAAGCCCTTGATGATATGCCCCTAGGTTCTTTGCTGAACCCTTTTCGTGAAAAAGAAAGACTGGCTAAAAGCACACTCCGGTTGGCAAAAAAAGTTGGGGGCATATCAGCAAGGGCCGGCGATAATTATCGCTCAGCGCTCTTAGCGTGAGGATAATTATCGCTGGGCAACTCTGAATTTTATCGTGGAGATAGCGTGCTATCAGCAACGCTTATCTCCCAAGCGATAAAATTCAGAGCGCAAGCTGCCAATTGTGAGCTTATCACTGGAAATACAGCGATAATCCCACAAGGTTTGGCGATAGCTTGCTGATAGGGTTAGACATACTTAGCCATGATATCCACCTTACATAGGATATCATGGCTCAGTCAGAAAAATACCAGACGTAAAAAGCAGCGTTAACCGCGGTTAGCGCTGCTTTTTTTTATCGCTAACAGGGTTAGCGATATCCTTGATAATAGGAGAAATGTCGCTTAGCAACAGTTCTCCTATTATTTTACTCTGTAACGCCCCCTTTGCATCTCATTAGAGATTCAAGGGGAAGCGTAGAGTAAAAGGGTGCTGACATGCGAATTTGCGTGTTAGCACCCTGTTGCTGATAGGGCGCTAGTTTTATCTCTGCTTTTTTGGCTTTTAAAGCCAAAAAAGCAGAGATAAAGTCCTTGTTGATATGCCCCTTGGTGTTTAGAGAGTCTATTAGGGGCATATCATCAAGGGCTTTATCTCCGCTTTTCTGGCTTTTTAAAAGCCATAAAAGCGTAGATAAAACCAACGCCCTATCAGCAAGAGGGTGCTAACATGCATATTCGCATTTTAGCAGCCTTTTGCACTACGCCTACCTTTGTATCTCTAATGAGATGCAAAGTGGGCGTTCCTGACATACACTACATGTCAGGAGAGCAATAATGCATCTTTGCGCTATAAGCAAGGATGCCCTTGCATTTTAGCAGACGTTCCTTTTTGGAAAAAACTGCTGTTTTCTCCAAAAACTAACGTCTGCTAAAATCCTGACTAAGCCACCCCTAACATTGGGGGTGGATTATGCTGATACGACCACTGGGTCGTATTAGCAAGGTTATCGCCCTTTTGCAGGGAACATCGCTGGAATTTTTATCGCCCTGGAGCAGCGCGTTGATGATAACGCGCTACCAGGGCGATAAAAAGCAGAGATAGCCAGCGATAAGAAAATTATCGCTAAGCACGGCCAGCGATAATTATCACTGGCCGTTGCTGATATGGCCCTTAGGGGCATATTATCAGAACAGGCGATAAAATTATCGCCGCTTTAGCGGCAGAAAACTGCCGCTAAAGCAGCGATAATGGGCTTGATAATATGCTCTATGGAATTCCAATTGAAGCCCATGTTAAATGTCCTTCACATCTAACATGGGCTTCAATTGGAATTCCATAGAGCATATTATCATGTCCATTATCGCCGTTTTAGCGGCAGTTTTCCGCCGCTAAAGCGGCGATAATTTTATCGCCTGTCTTGATAATATGCCCCTTAGTCTTTCTACCTTTGCTTCACAAATGACTTTTGCTTTGTAGAACGGATTTATCTGGCGGTATCAGTTGTGTTGTGACTACAATAGATGATGATAGTGCTCCTTTTATGTCATACCCAATGGCATTCCTGATCTGGTATGACGTTGTTTGTGACTGCATACATTGTGGAGTTGGTGATGTCATTTCACCTGATTTCTGATGTTAATGGAGAATTAAGGGATGCATGAGCAGAATTAAGGGTTAGTTACTAAGCAATGTTTACATTCACTGATGACTGTGTTTTTGGCCAATGCATTTGTTGACTCTTTACATACACGTGTTTTCCACGAATATCTCTATGTATTTTATGCCCTACCAAACATTATCATATCCGCACCTTTTGTAGCTGCTTCTCATGAAGTCGGAACCTAAAGGGTTCCGGGAGACAAGGAATGATAGCATATCACCAAGCCTCAGTGCAAACATGGCCTCCTCTTAGATGGTTGCTCCTTCGACTGTCTACATTGTACCCCTCCAAACGCTAATGCACTGACCCTGCCCTGCCCAGGCCTCTCCAGCCTCACGTGCGCAGAGCTGGCTTACAACGTAGTGCGCGCGCGTTGGTGGGGGCGCGGCGCAATACAGCGGCAGATGGTAGCGTTTCCACCCAGATACCCTGAGCCCTTCCAAGCAGCTGTGGACATACAGAACTAGTCAGGCTGTAAGTGCTCTGAGAGAAAAGAACAATGGCCGCTATTTTCCTTTCACTGGAAAATAGATGTTTGTGTTCAGCCGCGTGGACTAATCAATTATTCTGCATTAGGAGAGCCTATTTTAATAACTATTGACATTTCGGACGGTGACGCCGCACGTCAATGGTGGTTTGATTTCTCACTCCAGCTTCCTGCATGGAATTCATCTGCAGGCTTTGTGCAGCAGAAAAAATATTTGCAATCATCTGCAAATTATAACGATCTGCAATTAATATATTTTCATGTGTTGAGTGAGGTCAACAATTATTTTAAAGCTCCACGTAGTAGCTTATTTTCAAATCCACCTTTGGAATTTCCTCTTAAACATAGATTCTGTTTTACAATATTGGCAATTATTTGGAACACTCTGGCACCCTACCTGGGATTACTTTTGATAATACATATAAAATTGTTTGTTCAAACAAACGGGAAAAGGTTGTGTGAAGGGGCTGCAGGGTCTATTACATTGTCACTTAGGTACATAAGCAATTTAGCACTCATAGTCTTATTAGGTCAATTTCTCATTCTGTTCTTAAAGGCCTATTCTATTATCACGTCTGGTATTCGTTTTAAGTTTTGTAGAGCAAGAGGCTCTCTCAATCTAAGCTTACTGTGGCTAAATGCATTTAAATGGTTTGGCATCCGTGCATCCCCTTAAACTTTGTACAACAAGGCCCTCATCAAGAGTAGCCCAAAAAATTCCCAGCTGTGCACAAACCCCTGTTTGCATAGGGTCTGCAATAATAGGTTGAGCAGACTTTATCACATCTGCTAATGTTCGGTGAGTTAATGTACGACCGCTGGAGTTACATTTCAGAAGGTCAAAACTGAGGGAGTCAAAGATCTGTAAAATGCCTGGTAATTACTGACACATGTGGGTTTTAGGGAGATAAGCATGTCATTCCTCAAAAATTTGGAATCGGTGGTATTTATAGCACCTGATAAAACCAAACCCCAGAAGAGCTGGACTTTGGCAAGTGTGATAAGTATGGCCGCAAACACTGGGCCGCTCGTAGTGAGGCCTTGGTCTTGAAAAGGTGATTCAATAAGACCTCTTTTATCCTGTTTGCCAGTGCTTTTTTGATTTTATGGAGATGTGCTGCATTGTATCTTTTGCTAACCGCTTTTTGATTTGTATGGTTTTTAAGTTCTAAATGACCATTTATTTATATCAATTATGTAAAATTGCATCCACGTTATGGCTGGATGTATTAAATTCTGAACAAAGCCTGATCCAGGGGGGGCATCACGTGACCAACAAAAAGGTAACTATAAACTACACTGCTTCGGTCATGTGTTTTCCCGATGTGTGAGTTTATTATAATTAGTTATCATTCTCGCTCCTCAGGTTTGCTCTCTTTCCAAAGGTCTATCTCATATCTTCTTAGTTAGCTGTGAGCAGGATCAGGGCATAAGTAGCTAGCGCCTGGTGGCCCTGACCTGATATGTAGCCTGGGCTGTCAGCACCTGGGCTGTCAGCTACCCTCCCGTGGGCGCAATGTTTCCCTGTCAGTTGAGGCGCATGCGCATAGAAGTCATCAGCTCTGTGACTTAATGATTCAGCCTCACAATCAAAGGTACCAACCAGAACTAAGGTTCCCTGGCAGGCCAGGCAGGGTAGCGGAGAGAGAGGGTAAAGTCAAAGTGGAGGAACATTCTTCATCCCACAACCACTGCTTGGACGAAACCAACCTTTTGTTGTTCCAAGAGAAAATTCTGTTACACCTGGAAAGTTTACTTCAGTGCCAAACTTTTTCATCGTTTTATTTTGCAGAACAGCCATATATCTTCAAAACCTTGCATGGTGAAAAAAAACGGCAGTCACCTTTCCGTAAACCTTTATTTACCTTTACACATAGCCAATCACCTTCCTTAAGAGAAACCCCCCTAACACAATTTCTCTTGTCATAATTTGCTTTATATTTGGGCTTTTTCTAAGTTATTTCTGATGACTTCAGGTGACCATTTACTCTGGTACTCATAGGACATCCAAGCTGAATTATCTTTAGTACAATATTCTCTTCCTTTCAAGATCTTGAAGGGGCTGTAACCTGTAATGGTGGGAATTATTCTGTAAGTCATTGACACAAAGGAGGAGAGGGTGGGACCGGGAGCGTAATTAGAAAATAGGTCCAGTACCCATGCTCCCTCAAAATCACGTGAAAGTATTGAGAGGGTAACTGTTCCTAAAGATAAGAATAAAGATTGTGTGTGTTCTAAGTATGGTTGGGCCAAGATGAGTGTGGGGAATTTCTCCTTTGAAATATAGTGCCCTCACACACCCTTTCGGGTGTCTTGCTTCATCATGGGGCGTTGCTCCTCGTGGGGGTGGCGCTGCAGTCCCCCACGGGCCTCGCAAGAGGGCTCTTTGTCGGAGTTCTTTTAGGAGACGCCGCAGTTGTGCATGGGGGTGTGTGGGTCTATCTAAAAGGGATGTGAGTGGTGTATTAAAAGACTACTAGGTAGGAGCCAAGACCTTTATTCACGGCTCTGTCTAGTATGAATTAAAATTAATCCTGGAGGTCCTCAGGGAACAAAATAATGAGGGCAGATATAAAATTTACTGCAACTCTCAGGATGAGTGAGTGAGTGGGGGATGAAAGTCCTAGAGAAATCGGGTCAACATGTTTCGCGCTTCAGAGTAGGTCCATAAGGGATCCGATCGCGCTTCGTCAGGACCAAATCAAACAAGGGAGTGTAAAAAATATGAATAAGTAAGAATGAGTAAGAATAGGCGCCAGTGAAGTTAAGTACTGTGAACCTATAGTACCTTGATAGTAAGGGAAAATTACGTCCTTGCGCTGGTAGGTGCTCCTTCTTGAGGAAACCTACACCCAACCCTTAGCCGGCGCTACTCGGAGGAGGGGTAGGTTTCCACTCCTTAGGCGAACGAGCACCCTTTCTCGGTCCGCCAACTCCTAGCTGCTGACGAAGCCCATTCCCTCTCATCTTAAGGGTTGGGTGTAGGTTTCCTCAAGAAGGAGCACCTACCAGCGCAAGGACGCAATTTTCCCTTACTATCAAGGTACTATAGGTTCACAGTACTTAACTTCACTGGCGCCTATTCTTACTCATTCTTACTTATTCATATTTTTTACACTCCCTTGTTTGATTTGGTCCTGACGAAGCGCGATCGGATCCCTTATGGACCTACTCTGAAGCGCGAAACATGTTGACCCGATTTCTCTAGGACTTTCATCCCCCACTCACTCACTCATCCTGAGAGTTGCAGTAAATTTTATATCTGCCCTCATTATTTTGTTCCCTGAGGACCTCCAGGATTAATTTTAATTCATACTAGACAGAGCCGTGAATAAAGGTCTTGGCTCCTACCTAGTAGTCTTTTAATACACCACTCACATCCCTTTTAGATAGACCCACACACCCCCATGCACAACTGCGGCGTCTCCTAAAAGAACTCCGACAAAGAGCCCTCTTGCGGGGCCCGTGGGGGACTGCAGCGCCACCCCCACGAGGAGCAACGCCCCATGATGAAGCAAGACACCCGAAAGGGTGTGTGAGGGCACTATATTTCAAAGGAGAAATTCCCCACACTCATCTTGGCCCAACCATACTTAGAACACACACAATCTTTATTCTTATCTTTAGGAACAATTATTCTGTAAGCCCACACTAATTTGTCTAACTCCACTTACGAATTCTTGCCTGCATTGATGGCACTCTGGATGCTTCCCATAATTACTCTGTTAAACCTTTCAACAGCACCATTGCAGGCTGGGTGATAAACAGGGGTTTTCTTCTCTTTGATATCATTCCTCATCCCAAAATTCCGAAACTTGTCAGAAGTAAATTGTGGAACATAGTCACTGAAGAGTGACTTGGTAATACCTTCTCTTAAAAAAATTATTTCTTTCTTGCATCATCTACATATTCGAGAAAATCCAATTCAGGCCACTTACAGTATAAATTGAAACGTACTATCACACTCTTAGGAATACTTTTTCCATCCAGTATGAACCCTAGAATGTGTATGGAAAGGTTGCACCAAGGTCCTGAGGGCCATTCGACCTCTCCTGAGGGTGATCTAAACAAATTCCAGGATTTGTCCACCATAGCACACTATGTAAAGTTTCTCACACATTTTTCCATTTCAAAATCAATATCCAGCCACCAATAGAAAAGTGTAACCCTGTGCTTGAATTTGATGATGCCCAGGTGCCTCTCATGCTTAAGATCCAACATTTTATTCCGAAGGGCCAGGGGGGCAATGCTACCCCTCAAAATGAATTCTAACCGACAATTCCTCTCTCAGATCCCAAAGTTTCCTACAATCTTCAGTCAGGATCCTCTTACATGGCCACCATTCCAAAACATACTCTCTGATTTCCCCTAAGCAAGTGTCCTGTGCCATTCTTTTTCTGAAATGTCGGAGTTGTCAGCAACAACACAAACCACACTGTAACCATCCCATTTGAAACTTCTTCCATTCACTATTGCATTACTTTCTTATACAGGTGACCTGCTCAAGTAGTCCGCTACTTTGTTTTTCTTGCCAAGTAAATATTCGATCTTATATGTATAGTCTAACAGGCTGAGGGACATTCTTTTTCATACGCTGTGTGTTTTTCATCATCCTCTGTGGTTAAAACCTTGACCAAGTGTTTATGGTCTGTACGTATGGTCAAAATGGTACCCCAAAGGTATTGTCTAAACTTCTATGTAGCACACGCCCACACCAACACTTCCCTCTCAATCACAGAGTATTTAGCTTCAGACGTCGTAAAAGAGCGTGAAGCAAACAAGACAGTATTTTTGTTTCCATCCTTTGATACCTGTAACAGCACAGCACCTAATCCTTTACTTCTGGCATCAGTAGTCAAGACTTTGTATGCTTTGTTGTCAAACCCTTGTAGGAGAATATCATTCTTGACATTAACAAATTCCTTTTGCAAGTCCTCATCCCAAACAAAAGTTTGATGAGCCTTAAAAAGTTGTCTGATGCCAAACTTTTTCTCCGCAAAGTCCCTTACAAACTTAGCATATAATTCTCTGAGTTCCAAAAATTATCTTACATAGTCCTTTGATGTGGTGGGAGCAGGTGCCTCTCTGATGGTCTCAGTTATTTCTCTTTTAGGGAATATTCCTTATTCACTGACTTCATGTTCTATATAAGACACTGAGCGTCTACGAAACCTTCACTTCTCTAACTCTGCCGTTAACCCAAAGGTTTTTGATCTCTCTAGGACCAAATTCAAATTAAAGTTGTGTTTTTCCTTACTTCTGCCCATGATGAGCATATCATCTTGAAAATACGCCTCATTTGATATCTCTTTTAGCAGCTGGTGCATCAGTCTTTGAAAGACCGCTGCGGCGGAAGCCAGCCTAAATGGCATGTGTACAAACCTAAAACAGTGCATAGGGCTAATGAAGGCAATTAAGTTCCTGCTCTCTGGGTGTAAATCTACCTGGTGATACGCGAAGGACAAGTCCACCGTAGAAAACCACTTAATACTCTTAGTCGTGGCAAATAACTTGTTAATCTCGGGCAAAGGAAATTTTACCACTAATATGCTTTTGATGAGATCCCTCAAATCAATACAAAGCCTATTTTTCCCGTTGGCTTTTTGGGTCACCACTAAGGGAGCAAGCCACTCTGTGCTTGCAACGGTTTCAATAAAACCATTATTCAGCAACTTTTCTAATTCCTCTGTAACCTAATTTTTGACAGGGATACCAAGAGTTAGCCACTATAGCTTTGTGTCATGGTCCGTCTGACCTGTGTGCCTGTGCGCGTCAGGGTTGTTTGCCTGTGCGTGTCAGGGTTGCTCACGTGAGACGCGACATACTCACTTCCGTTGCCTGCCATGAGCGGTCCAGTCTTTCACCGGAAACAGCGGGACGTCATCAGAGCTTCCGGGGGACACCGCTTATCAGCTGCGGTTTTCCCCTGGGTTTGCCGCTTTGGATTAACGTTCCCGCTGCCTGTCCCCGATGTAATCCTCAGAAGCTGCCTCTTGAGCCTGTTCAGGTACTTTTCCCCCAGCTGAAACACTGGAGCACTAGACTGTTACCGCTACTGCCGCGCTGAGTGCTTGAAGTGTTTATTTGGTTGTAAACCGGGCTTACGCGCAGGAGCGTGAGACTGAGTATTGCTGCCGTGTTGGAGCACTTGCTGCATTTACCGTGTGTACCTGTTGGCCACGCGCTGGAGTGCTTACTGATTTTGCCCATAGTTGTTTTGTACCGCGCTGGAGCGCTTGCTGATTTTGCCCATAGTTGTTTTGTACCGTGCTGGAGCGCTTGCTGATTTTGCCATTAGTTGTTTTATACCGCGCTGGAGCGCTTGCTGATATTGCCATTAGTTGTTTTGTATCACGCTGGAGCGCCTGCTGATTTTGCCATTAGGTGTTTTGTACCGCACTGGAGCGCTTGCTGATTTTGCCAGTGACGTATGTTTAAAAGCGCAGGCGCGCTAACTCCTTGCAAGACTACAGTCCCTTTCATTTTGATGGTAGCAGACCTTCAGGAAACTATACTGAGGTAATCGTTGTCTCACTCATGAGTGCTTGCATGTGGATGGTCACAGGTGGCCTGTGTTGATGGTAACGGGTATCCTCTTGTCTTCCTGTCCAGTTGGCGTTCCCGGTTCTTGACATCAGAGGGACGTCCGCTACTCCACCCCAACATCACCCAGATCAATAGCTGCCATCCCTGCCCCCCCATCCTAGTTTGTTGGCTGTTCAACTACAAGTGAGGTGGGCGTAAGGACGATAGCCCATGTTGCCTCTGCGAGATCTCTCCGCACGACACAGGTAACTGTGGGGGAGTCTAACAGAATCCGAAGCCCAAGTATACCTATCTCACCCAGACAACATGAGCGAACCAGAGATCACTCTGCAAGACATAGCAGCTATGCTTGCAAACATACAGGCAGAAAACCTCAGTCTGCGCCAAGACATGACAGCTTACAGGGTCAAGTAGCGGCAGGGTTGGCCAATCCCTGGGGTTCCACTCCTACTGCTAGGGTGAGGCAGGAAGGACTGATACGGCCTCCCGTGTTCACCTATGAGGGTTCCTCCACCGCTACACAACAGGATAGCACCATACAGGTCATAGCACCCCATCCCGTACAACTAGCCCCACCCAAATGCTTTTATGGCGATAGCACCAGAGATAGTGTCTTCCTCCATCAGTGTGACTTGCACTTCATGGCTAGAGCAACCGCCTTTCCGGACGACGCTTCCAAGGTCGCATTCATCCTCTCTTACATGGGTGGCGCCACCGCATAATGGTCCATCTCTCTGGTGGATAACGATGACCCCATGCTCTACAATCTACCAATATTCAAGGAAGTTCTACAGCGCATGTTCGCCCGTCACACCTTTATCCAAGCCGCGGATAACAAACTGCTTAATCTGAGACAAGGCAACTCCGATCTGCTCCATTACATCACGACTTTTAACAGGCTCGTCATAGAAGCCCAATGGCCCGAGAGCAAGAAGGTATCCGTGTTCTACAGGGGTCTACGCGACAACCTTAAGGATCTAATATCACAGATGCCTGATCCGCCAGAAGAGACAGGACCCTTTATCGACCTGGTGGTTAAGGTAAACTACAGATTGCAGGAGCGGAGACACGAGAGGACCAAGGGAGGCGACAATTGCTTCCTGTCACATAAGGAGAAAATCAGAGAGGAGCCTAAACCTTCTGACGACATGCCTGAGCCTATGCAGATAGGCGGTGTGCCAGGACCTCTTACCAATGAGGAACGAGAGAAAAGAAGAAGGCAGAACTAGTGCTTGTATTGCGGAAAAAATGGGCACTTCGTTAGGGAATGCCCGGTAAAACCCACCTGAGCTAGAGGAGGAAGGCCGTTCGCACTGCCCGTGTCCAAGTCAGACAAGGCGGGAAACGGAGAAACCCAGTAGATAGAGGGGTCCGACTACTGGGTTCTTCATTCAACAAGACAAAGACCCCTGCCTTTTTTGGTGGCAGTCACCACCTGGGCGTGGAGGTGGTTCTAAGAGCTGGGACAGGGCAGGTATGGTAGGTGACCGCCCTTCTTGATTCAGGCGCCACCGGCAATTTCATCGACACCCAGTTTTTGAAGAAACTGGGTATAGCCACGATCACGAAAACAAGACCTGAAACCGTAAAAGCAGTAGACGGGACAGACCTCACCTCGGGTCCCATGCGATACCAAACCGAGGACTTGTGTATGGTGTTCGTGAACCACCACGCTGAAAGCATTGCCTTTGACGTGCTAGATGCCCCCCAGTTCTGAGTTATATTGGGCCTGCCTTGGCTAGTACATCATAAACCACGCACAGACTGGGTATCCAGAACACTAGTCTTGGATTCGACTTACTGCAACACCTCTTCTTACACTACCGCCAGCTCTTCTTGTGTGCGTACCATACAGACCCATACCCTACCCTTAACAGGAACCGGCATGACCACGCAGTACAACGTACCTGAAGCATACCTTGACCAGGCGGCGGTGTTCTACAAGAAAGGCGCCAACACCCTTCCTCCGCACCGTCCTTTCGACTGCAGGATTGATTTGATCCCTGGCTCCACGCTTCCTTGCAGCCGGATATATTCCCTCACCGAAAAAGAGAACGAGCACCTCCGCTCCTACCTGTATGAATACCTCAAGAAAGGGTTTATTCGCCATTCCCGGTCCCCTGTGTCCTCTCCCCTTTTCTTCAGGACTAAGAATGAGGGGGAACTCAGGACGTGCATTGACTTCAGGGCTATGAACGCCATCACCATCAAAAACAGATTCCCGCTACCGCTGATTTCCAACCTGCTGGACCGAGTAAAAAAGGCCACTATCTTGACCAAACTAGATCTTAGGGGACTTACCATCTTGTCAGAGTCCGGAAGGCTGACGAATGCAAAACAGCATTCCGAACCAAATTCAGTCTTTATGAATACCAGGTCATGCCTTTCGGACTCTGCAACGCCCCCGCGGCGTTCCAGTTCTTCATCGATGAAGTCCTGAGGGACTTCATCGATATATTTTGCATAGTATATATCGATGATATATTAATCTATTCACAGTCCATGACCGACCACATACAACACGTACGTGCTGTCCTCCGACAGCTGGGATGGAATGGTTTATATGTGAAACTGGAAAAAAGCATTTTTCATACGGTAGCTGTCGAGTTCCTGGGTCATATCATCACTCCAGCTGGTATCCAAATGCACAACAAGAAAGTGGAAGCTATCTTACGTTGGCCGTCTCCCACTACAGTGAAGCACGTACAGAGGTTTTTGGGATTCGCCAACTATTACCGCCACTTTATCACAGGCTTCTCCAGGATTGTCACCCCCATTACTCACCTACTGCGCAAGGGTGTCCCCTTCTGCTGGGATGATAAGGCCAAGCACGCCTTTCAGGAGCTGAAACAGAAGTTCACCACAGCTCCCGGTAGTGTTCTATTCCAGGAAACTCCTACCATCTCGGACCGAGAACAGTTGGCTATTAAGACAGCGTTTGAGGAGTGGCACCACTACCTGAAGGACGCCAAACACCCTGTGGTGATCTACACGGATCACCGGAACTTGCAGTTTCTTCGCTCAGCTCGTGCCCTCACAGCCAGGCAGTTGCAATGGACTTAACGAGTGCGACTTCCGTATTACGTACCGACCAGGAAAAGAGAACGCCAAGGCCGATGCTCTATCCCACTTGGAGGATACCAATGACTCTGTATTTGCTCCTGAGCCAGTGCCTGTCATTCCCGAACAATGCTTCCAGGGCGTTGTGCTGTCTTCTGATTTTCTCTCCCTCCTCCAAGACGACCTTACATGGATCGACGTAGCTGCCGTGACACCAAACCACAAGGACGTTTCTACATGGGACGGGTTCCTGTACAGAGGAGGCAAGTACTACCTACCTCTGTAGGCTCGCCAACAACAGACTCTCTCCATGTGTCACGATCAGGTCCTATCCAACCACCCAGGTTATCACAAGACCGTGGACCTCTTGCAGAGACACTTCTGGTGGCCCACGTTGGAAGAAGACACCAGGGCCTATATAGCATGTTGTGACATATGTGCCCAAGGAAAGAACCTTACAGGACCATCCGTTGGGCTATTACAACCCATACCTGTTCCCCCTCATCCTTGGCATACCATTTCGATGGATTTCGTGGTAGAATTGCCCGCCACCACGTTAGGGTATACCACCATCCTTACAATAGTGGATCACCTCACAAAGATGGCTCATTTTGTCCCACTAAAGAAACTACCAACGGCAGCCGAACTGGCAGTTATTTTCCTGCAGAACATGGTTAGATTGCATGGCATACTGTCTGTGGTTATAACAGACCGGGGCACGCAGTTCGTGTCTCGTTTCTGGAACGAGGTCTGCGCCGCCATGGATTTGGATGTACGTTTATCCTCCGCGTACCACCCTCAGACTGACGGCCAAGCCGAGAGGACCAACCATACCATGGAACAGTATCTACGTTGCTTACTGCTGTCAGCAGATAAAGAGTGGTCAGATGTGCTGTGGATGGCGGAATTCGCTTATAACAACAGCAAACATTCCGCCATCGGTATGCCGCCTTTTTACTGCGTCCAGGGTAAACATCCACGGACTATGCCATGGGAAGAACCACAGGCCAGCCCTTTACCCACGTTGCGGGAGTACCACACCAAACTCTGCACACTCTGGCAGCAGAACTGATTTGAGCTAGCCAAAGCCAAGGAGTATTACAAACAGCACGCGGATGACAGCAGGACACCGGAACCCGCCTACAAGAAGGGGGACAGAGTGTTGCTTTCCATTCGAAACCTCAATGTGCACGGCCCCAAGAAACTGTTGCCCCGTTTCGTGGGTCCGTATGTTGTTGATAAGGTGATCAACCGTGTGTCCATGAAACTCTTGCTGCCTCCCCAAATGAAACTGCATCCCATCTTCCATGTCTCCCTTCTACGCCCCGTTCACCCGGAGTGTAGGGTGTCCTCCCCTCCTGCTCCAGTTCAAGTACAACTGCCACATATGAGGTGTGTGTATCACCGCGCAAATGTAAATGCAGGAATGTCAAAGACTAAGAGTGGACGGAGTTCGCGGAGTTGCACTACGCGGAATACCACAGAGTTGCAGAGTCCTGCTCCATCCTTGCTATAGTACTGAATCACATCAGCAACGTGCTTGTCACTGCTAGGTATGTTAATCTGGTCAGATATGTCCTTTTCTTCTGGTAGAAATTGAAATTTTCTGGGTGTGTAGTATTCTGAATAGAAAATGGAGATGTTCTGGTTTTGTTTAAGGTTTAATTTTACCTTTAAAGTTTAACCGTGCAAATGCCCGTCTTTGAGTTTCCACATGCCCTGGAGTTGTAGGCAGCCATAAAGTTTAACCGTGCAAATGCCCGTCTTTGAGTTTCCACATGCCCTGGAGTTGTAGGCAGCCACGGCCTGTGCAGGTAAAGCAGTGGGGCCTGTTGGAGGGGATTTTGATGGACGATGACGAGGGAAAATTAATTATTTAGTTAATTTTCCCTCGTTGTCGTCCATAGAAATCTCCCCCACCACCTACTGGGCCCCACCACCCCTCCGCTCTTGCCTGCACGGGCCACGGCTGGTTGTAGTTAGCGGATCTATAATGAAGTTATATTTAGTTTTCTATTGATTACTTGTAGTTTTTTTTGTTTTGCTAATCATACCATGTATATTTCTTACATCCCTATATATTGATTAATAGACCCATTAAACAGAAATGAGTACACAAGCACTGAGTTTGTTGGGTGCTGAAAGGCACATTAACGGCTCTCCCAGCAGATCGAAGCTACACAACTAGCAGGAAGCATGCTTAAGAACAGTCCCTGGATTGGGAAGAATGGTTTTAAATGCAAGACTTTGCATGTGCTGATTTCCAAACTCAAAAGCTAAAACAAAATGCACTAAATATAGCACGCCGCTAACTACCACACATTGACGCTTTCTTCTAATACGTAGCGGCGCACATCTCACTTTTCAAAATGACTTCTGTAAAGTCTGACCTTATATTCTCCACGGCCAAGCAAGGGAAACTCTGGTAAGTTTAATATAGGGGGTATGCAAAAACAAATGAGAGACTCAAGGGGCCCCATCCTTATGAGTAACTACCAGTGGGCCAGCGTACCACTCAATAAATGCTAAAAAACCACAAGGCAAACATGCTAGCGTGCGCCATCTGCAGAACATTTCGGCCCCCACATCACCTCCACGCCATCTCCTTAACGCCAGTAGCAATGACCAAAACCGTGTAGCTGATCACCTTTTTCAATGCCAGGTTAACCATATGGACACAGGCAACCATTCTGGCCCTTCACACTCACCCTATGGTGCAATCTTTTATTTAAAGCCTCAATTCCTTCTCACCCTCATCATGGAGGCTTACTATGTGCTACTCCTCTAAACCCACATTAGTCTCCTGGGGACAGATGCACTTCTGCTACAAGGCGCTAACCCTCAGCTTGCCCCAGGCCAGCACGGCCTCCCTCTCCTCCTTGCTGGAGAAGTCGCGGCACTTGCCTTTGTTGCGTACCATTAGATGCTTGCAGTAGAGCTGCACATACACGTCCTTGCACTGGTCCCTGGCCGGCAGCCTAAAGCTTGTCTTTGGTCAGCATGGATGGGTCATTCAGGAACTCGGGCATCCTGCACCAGCTCCCTGTTCTTTCCTGGCTGGCCCTGATCAGTCCTGCAGCAGGTAGAGGGCCCAGGCAGAGGCGTCAGGCGACCAGCTGAGCTAAGCCAACAAATGGAGCCCACTCCCAAACTGTTGAGGAGGGTAAAGCTCACCCCGCGGCAAACCACTCTACAATTGGACAAAGGCTATATGAAGTGCAGTATTTATTGGCTGCTCTCTTCAAGACACGATAACCAGGCTTGTAGCAGTTAGGGGTGGGTGGTGGGGGCAAACTCCGCCACATGGCGGAATTGGAGTTTTTTTCCGAACTCCGCACTCCGAGCAGAGTGCGCAGGTGGCAAAACACCGCAAACTCTGCTGGCGGAGTGGAGTTCACCACCCACCGTTACCAAAGACACACTAGTCAGGTGAATGTGTCATCCTGTTGAAAATAACCACCGGAAATGCCGAATGATGACAAAACTGAGGGTTTCTCCAATTAGAACATTACAGGAAAGTTAACTTCTGCAACACGCATCACCGTGAAAACGACAGCCTCAAGGTGTGAAACGAAGTGTCATATGCAAAGACAATGGAGCTGCTTAAAGATGACGAAATTGTAAGACTAATGTTGATAGTATCCCCAAGAATCCACAAAAGGTGAACGCAAGTTGTGCATATCACTGAAGAACTATGCGAAGAATTTCCAACAGCCAAACAAACTGGGTGAACGCATGGTGTGCGTATCACCGGAGACAAAATAAGACACCCAAGATGGCCGCCATAAATGAATACACAATGACGTCAGGAGCGGCAGAACAGGCGTTGAGAATAAGGTCAGGCAGCTTGTAACACGAAGGCTCGCACTTGAAAGGCAGGTCACAGTGACGAAGAGTGAAGACCGCGCTGAGAGCAGTCACGTCACAGCGCACTCCACAAGGCAATAGACATACCGGAGCTGTGTGATGCGTGCACATACTGTACATACACACGCTGGCAACTTGATTGCGCTGGCTTTCTTGTGCTGGTTACTCGCATCTTGCTATCCTCTCCCCCCCTGCACCTATCGGAGTCCACAAAAGTAAGACAGATCACTGCACCTCCGTCGCGCTTCCTTCAGAATGGAGATTACTGTTCAGCAAGCAGGCAATCGATAAGAGTTTGGAGCTTCACGACAATAGCACAACAAAAATGATTCACAAGCAGGTCTCTTGGTCAATGGGTCCAGGTCTAAATCTTCTTCAAATTGTAGTAAAGACTGGACACCGTAGTGACAGATAAGTATTAAGCCCAGGCTTAGCAGGCGGAGTTGCTCTACGCGGAGCTCTACGGAGTTGGCCAAAAACTCCGCTACGTGCCTCCCACCCACCCGCGATAAATGTTTTCTAAATACAATTGACAATTAAAGTAAAATAAAACCGCACTTACCTTCTCATGGCATCCCTGGCTTCCGTCCTCCTCTTAGCCGTAATCCTGTACGTCAGTCCTACCATGACGTATGTCTGATGTAGGGGATTACGGCGAGGAGGAGGAGGGCATGTTTTATCCAAATTGTAGCAAGACATTGGAACACTTGGAATTCCCTCTGATCAGCACACATTTTGTAGCTTTATGGCCTCTGTCTCTTTGTCCTTTAATCTTTGGCTGCTTTCATCGAACCTAGCAAACAGACCAAGATGATGGATGAAGTGCTGACATTTTTCAACCACTCACCCCCAGTCAAGAAATCTGGGTTTAATCCATTGTTCTGTTGCTCACTATGCCACCCCAGTTTGGACCCAGCCATATGCAAATCAGTCTTGACCCTGCTCCTCATGGGAACAGTCCAGTCCAAACTGCCAGGCCAAGTCCTCTGTGGACTGGAAACAAGCATCCTGTGACCGGTTTCGGGGTATCACCCATCATCAGCCAGGCTAGCCTGAATGCAGTGGCACAGTGAGCAAGAAACCCACATCTGGGCATACGCTTGGCCACTTACTTATGAGTATTGGTATGTATGGGTGTGTCAGTATGTGTCAGAGTGACTGTATGGGTATGTGAGTGGGTGTGACTGAGTGTGAGAGTGTCTGTATGGATGTAAGAGTGGGTGAGTGAGTGTCTGTATGTGTGTCACAGTGCATGTGAGAGTATGTCATTATGTGTCAGAGTGGCTGTCAGAGTGCTGGGTGTGTGAGTTAGTGTCAGAGTGTCTGTATGTCTGTATGACTCTGTCACTGGCTGTGAAGTATCTGTAGAGGTATGTGAGTGTCTATGAAATGCTCTGTGTGTGTGCGACTAGGTGTGAGAGGGTCTGAATAAACACTAAGGGGCCGGTTCCGATGGCCGGTCGGACAGCTGTCTGTAGCCTTACCCTGCGTCTGACACGTACCCGGAGCCGGTCCGTCCTGTATAGGAAGTACGATGCGCATAACTGCCAAAAACACGACCGACACGTAGGCTGTGAATCAAGCCCCATTCTCCGTCTGAGCCGTAACACCCAAAGTGGAACCGTGTTGCCCGGAAGCAGTATCCATAGCAGTTTCCGGCATGACAAGTACGATGCGTACTTCCTACGCGCCGGACGGGTCGTCACGTACAGCACGTCACAGCATCCGGAAAACAAGCATATCAGCTACGATTCGCGCCACAAATAAATACACGGCTACCAGACGGAACAGCTTGCAGTGGGTACGAGACGGAGCAACAAGCAGTGTGTACGACACGAACACATCATGAATCCCATCGCGCAGGTCATACCAGTCTATGACCGGATCCGGGACCGACGCCGACGGCGCAGATGGTAAGTCAGACACCTACCACATAAACAAACGACACGTACCTGCAAAATGGCACACACGCACAGGGGATACATATCCTGGTCACTAACAACAGCCCACCATAGGGGTTGCATGGCCAGCACCACTAACACCCCCACTCACAGGGGACCTGTTGCCCATCAACCCTGCCACCCCCACTCACAGGGGACCTGTTGCCCATCACTCCTGCCACCCCCACTCACAGGGCTTATGTTGCCCATCACCCCTGCCACCCCCACTCACAGGGCTTATGTTAGACCTGTCAGCCCTTTGGGTGGTCCCTCCTCATCATTATTTATTTTGTCCCACTTTTGCCTCAAACCCTGTTTGAATTTTTCCTTTTTGGGAACCACCAGACTTTTTAGTGTTGCTGCAGATTCATTGAGCCATTTTAGCTACCCCTGAAACTTCTGTCTGAGGGCCTGGAGCACAAAATGGTGGCCACCTGTGACATCACCAGCATCCACTGGAACCTGCTAGCACCTTCCAGAACATTCCAGAACCCTGTGACAGTTGGAGGCGGTTTAGAATGTTGGGAAGCTAAGACAGAGAGTTGGCAGTTGGAGCTGGCAGTTGGCACCTGACTGGTGAAGAGTGAGCAGCACAAACTTGAAGGAGGAAGGAGTGAAGCAGCAGGGGTGGAAACTTGTGCCTGGAGTGGGGTCCATAAACCCACCCTTGATACTAGTCCCTACTGACGGAGCCCAGCCTAGAGCCCTGTGTGGGAAGAAGTCAGAAAAACCATCCTAAGGACCTGGACAGCAGGAACAGGCCTTAGAAACAAGAGAACAGCAAGATCCTGACCTGGAAGCTGGTTTCCCTGAAGTCCGACGTCGAGTAGCCTAAGACCTGGAGCCCGAGGTGGAGAAGCGGCGCTGACTGGAAAAGCAGACGTCGTACCCGGAGCCGCCAGAGGTCGAGAGAGGGCGCCGTCAGAGGTCGTGAGGAATACCAGAGGTCGAGGAGGAAGTCACCCGAGGTCGAGTGAGCGGCGTCATCGGAGGGGTGAAGTCCGCCCTCCGGAGTCGTCGGAGACCGAGGTGAAGTGTAACGGAGGTCGGGAGTGAGGATCGCACTCCGGAGTCGCCGGAACCTGTGAGAATCGTGCCGGAGGTCGGGAGTGGAGGTCGCACTCCGGAGTCGCCGGAAACCTAAGGAGAGGAGCACCGGAGTTCGGGAGTGAGGATCGCCCTCCGGAGCCGCCGGAAGTCGACATCGAGGCAAGGCCGGCCGACGTCATCGAATCTGAGGTCGCCATCGGACCGGAGCCGCCCGAAGTCGACGTCGAGTAAAGACTGCCCGACGCCATCGAATCGGAGGTCGAGATCGAACCGAGGCCGCCGACATCGAGACCGGAGCCGCCTGCCAGCGTCGTCAAAGAACTGACATTGTGCCGAGGCCGCCGACATCGAGCTGGAACCGCCTCACGGCGTCGACACGACTCCAGCGGCGTCGGAGCATCAGAAGAAGGGCAGTAAGTGGAGTAGAGGGCGCCTAAGGCCCTGTGGAGACCTGAGAGACTGCTCTAAGGGGTTAGGGAGGTGCTGGAACCAACCTGACTGTGCCAGGGGTGAACTGGGACTAATCTAGAGAAGTTGTGTGGAGGGAGAGAGCCAGGTCTCTGGTATTCCCCCCTTGACCTACCTCAGTTTAGGCCTCAGCCTTGTCCAAACCAGGGAGTAGACACCCTCAAGCCTTCCACATCCCCACAAGCTGTGCCTGGGCCAAATCAGCCCTCAGGAATTCAAAAGTGATCTGATTCCATGAGTGTCACTGTCAGCTTTTAAGTATTTATTAGGGGCACTGTATTTATTGTATTTAACCTATTTATTGTTCCACTGTATTTATTGGTCCACAGTATTTATTGATGCACAATATTTATTGGTTTACAGTATTTATTGCCTCAGAATATTTAATTGCCTGTATGTATTGCACTTTTATTTATGCCTTCAGTATTTATGATCACCCCTATTTATTGAATTATTAAGCCAGTATTTATTTGACCTGCACTATCTAAAAAGTTTGTATATTGTGATTGTTATTTATTTTCTCCAATCAGCAACTAAGAGAAAAAGAAGATAAAGAAAGATATTTTCATAATTTTTACGGTGTAGAGTCGTTTTTGGAACGGATGCACGCATGGTTATTGTTTGGGTATGTCGTATGCTTAGCACGGTGCCTGTTTCCTGACCACTCGAGCCAAGCTACCACAGTGTGTCCGGACGACCTCCACCACCCTTTCAGAGTGGGAGTGTGGTTTTCCAACATAAATTGGTGTTCAGTGGTGGGATAGAGCTGTGCCTACGCATACTCAACAATAACTGTGGGTGGTCCATAGGCCTACACCGGGAGTTTTCTCAAAGCGGCCTTCCTAATTGTGGGTTTTTGTTTTTTCCAAATTTACTCTGGTGGTGGGAGGAGGTATTATTAAAGGTACCCCCCTGCATAGTTACTGCACAAAACCTGTCCTCTAACCTGAGTGGGCGAGATGGAGTTTGTACTAGAAAATCTAGAAACGTACACTGTGGCCCAACTCAGGGAGTTTTGCCAGCGGGAGGGGGTGTACTGTCCCCCAGGAGCAAAGAAGGGTGCACTCCAAACCAGCCTAAGGGCTTGGGGGGAGGCACGCCGAGAAAGCAAGGCTGAGGAGGAAGACAGGGATGGAGAGCCTGACCCCGAGGGGGCTGAGATGTACCAACCTGAGGTGGGGAACCTGTCAGCAGGGCCCAGAACCATTTCTAGGAAGGGCAGCAGTGCCTCTAGCGGTGGCTTGTCTGAGGTGGAGTTAACAGACCGGAGGGAGAAAAGACAGCTCACATGGGACTTAGCAAGGCTGGAGAAGGAGAAGGAGGAGCAGAGGATGGCCCATGAATTACGACTGAAAGAAATAGATCTTCAGATCTTGAGAATCGGGGCACAACCTGTTCCTAATGGTGGCAGCCAAACCCAAGAGATCACCAGGGAACCTAAACCATACCTGCCAAAGGACATAGTAGCTAGCTATAGAGTGGGCAACGATATCGCCAAGTGGCTAGCGGCCTATGAGGTCTCGTTGAGGGCCCATGGGGTTCCAGAGAAGTACTGGGGAGGGGGATTGTACAAGTACATGCCTCCAGCTGGTAGGGATGCATTATTGGCCCTCGAGGAGGATGAGCAGACCCACTACCCCACCATGAAACTGGCGCTCATCAGAAAGTTTGGACTAACACCCGAAAAGTACAGACAGAAGTTCAGGGGTAGTCACAAACTGGGCACACAGAATTGGGTGGACTTCCTGGACTATGCAAAGAAGGCACTGGAAGGTTGGATTCAGGGCAGTGAAGTGAGGAACTACGAGGGGTTGTTTGACCTAGTACTGAAGGAACACCTGCTTGAGAAATGTTTCCCTGAACTGCGGCAACACCTGGTGGATAGCAAGCTGACCAGTCCCCGGAAGCTTGCTGAGGAGGCGGACATTTGGGCTAGTACCCGGGTGTCCACAAGGGGGACTGGAGGGGATACTCAAAAGGCCGGACAGGGCGCCCCCCAGAAGAAAGAGGGAGGGGAAAAGAAAAAGGAGTTCTCCAAAGGCCCCCAAAATAACTTCCAAGGGAAGGGAACAGGATTCACCCCTAAGGCTAACCCGCCCAGAAACCCTAATCCTGGCCAGAGCCAGCAGCCAAGGGTTGTCCATTGCTATGAGTGCGGTGGCGTTGGACACTATAAAGGAGATCCGAAGTGCTTGAAACGACCACCCCCTCCCACTGGAGGAAAGACCCCCGGAGTAGCTAGTGTAGTGCTCGGGGAGGAGATGCCCTTAACTAAGGGAAGGGAGTGGGCGGGTGTCACTTTAGTGTCCCTGGGAGAACGGGAGATGGTTCCTAAGATCCAGGTGCCCGCAAATACCGCAAAGTATGGGCAGTGGGTCACCATCAACGGCCAAAGAGGGGAGGCTCTGAGAGACACAGGAGCCAGTATGACTATGGTACGTAGTCAACTGGTGTCTCCAGAGCAGGTAATTCCCGATGTACTCCACCCAGCCGCGATGGCTGACGGCAGAACAGGCCACTATCCAGTGGCCGAGGTTCCCTTTGAATGGGGGGGGGTTGCAGGTTCACTTCGAGTTGCCGTAAGCCCTGCCGTGCCAGTCGATTGTCTGCTGGGGAATGACATGGAGCACAACGCTTGGAAGGAGGTGGAATACCGGACTCACACCGAGATGCTGGGTACACCTGATTGGGCCTGTGTTAGCACAAGGTCCGCGACTACCCGAAGAGGGAGTTCGTTTCGGCTGGAGCCTGGAACAAAGGCCCAGCCAGCTGCCAGTCAAGGGAAGAACCGAGGACAGGAGGAGCCTGCCTCGGCGTCCCCACCCCGTAGGACGGATAGGCCACCGGAGGTGGTGGACCAGGAGTCTGCGGTGGGGGACGTTACCAACCTGGAGGACCTACCCATCCCGGCCGAGTGGCACGTGGAGGGAGGCCCGTCCAGGGAGGAATTCTGCCAGGGCCAGAGGGAGTGCCCTACCCTTGAGGGGCTGAGGCGACAGGCCGAAGCCCAGGCAGCAGGGAACGTTGAAGGGAACTACAGTGTTTACTGGGAGGATGGCCTCCTCTACAGTGAACCCAAGGCACCCCTACACGGATCGTCACGAGCCTTGGTAGTTCCTCAACGTTATCGAGCCTTCCTTCTGGAGTTGGCTCACGAGATACCATTGGCAGGACACCTGGGGCAAGACAAGACCTTCGCCCGTCTTGTCCCACACTTTTATTGGCCTCAGATGAAAGTGTCGTCCGATACCTACTGCCGGACATGTGTTTCTTGCCAAGCCAGTGGGAAAACAGGGGTGAAGCTGAAAGCTCCCCTGGAACCACTTCCTGTCGTTAGCACCCCCTTTGAAAGGGTGGGCATCGACATTGTGGGTCCATTAGATCCGCCGACTACAGCTGGTCACAGGTTTATCCTGGTTCTGGTGGATCATGCCACACGGTACCCAGAGGCAATACCTCTGAGGACCATAACAGCACCTGTTGTGGCAAGGGCCCTGATGGGAATCTTTACCCGAGTGGGTTTTCCCAAGGAAGTTGTGTCCGACAGGGGGACCAACTTCATGTCAGCATATATGCGGGCGATGTGGAAGGAGTGTGGAGTGACATACCGGTTCACCACTCCTTACCACCCCCAGACCAATGGTCGGGTGGAGAGGTTTAACAAAACCTTGAAGGGCATGATCAGAAGTCTGCCTGAAAGCCTGCGGAGGAAATGGGACGTCCTCCTACCCTGTTTACTTTTTTCCTACAGGGAAGTGCCACAGAAGGGAGTGGGCTTCAGCCCCTTCGAGCTTCTGTATGGGCACCCTGTACGTGGACCTCTCAACCTGGTGAGAGACGGATGGGAAAGAACTCCCAGAAAGCTTCCCCAGGATGTGGTGAGCTACATGCTGGCCTTCCGGAGCCAAATGGCTAAGTTGTGGAAGCAAGCTTCTGACAACTTGGAAGTCAGCCAAGCAGTGATGAAGGCGTGGTATGACCACAATGCTCACCCGGTGGAATTGGAGCCTGGCCAGAAGGTGTGGGTGATCGAACCGGGAGAGCTTAGTGCCCTCCAGGATCGCTGGTCAGGACCCTTTGAGGTGTTGGAGAAGAAGGGTAAGGCTACCTACTTGGTGGACCTGAAGACCCCTCGTCAGCCCCTGCGGGTGCTGCATGCCAACCGCCTCAAACCCCACCACGAGAGGCCCGAAGTCATCTTGATGATGGTGACTGACGGAGGAGAGGACGTGGAAAGCGAGCCTCTCCCTGATCTGTTTGCGTCTCAAGAGAAGGATGGGTCGGTGGAGGGAGTGATTCTCTCCCCATCTCTAACTCCTGAACCGCAGGAGGACTGTCGCCAGGTCCTGGGGCAGTACTCCTCGTTGTTCTCCCTTGTCCCGGGTAGGACTCACCTGTGCGTCCATGATGTGGACACAGGAGACAGCCCACCTGTGAAGTCCAAGATCTACCGGATGTCAGACAAGGTGAAGGCCAGCATTCACAGTGAAGTCACTAAGATGCTGGAGCTAGGAGTGATTGAACCTTCTAGCAGCCCCTGGTCTAGTCCGGTGGTGTTAGTACCAAAAGCTGCACCACCGGGTGCCCAACCAGAACTGAGGTTCTGTGTGGACTATCGGGGACTGAATTCAGTGACCAAAACTGATGCTCATCCGATCCCTAGGGCGGATGAATTGATTGACCGGCTGGGAGCTGCCCAATATCTAAGTACCTTTGACCTTACTTCTGGGTACTGGCAGATCTCTTTGACTGATGGAGCAAGGGAAAGGTCAGCCTTCTCCACGCCCAATGGCCACTACCAGTTCTGTGTGATGCCCTTTGGGCTCAAGAACGCACCTGCCACGTTTCAGCGCCTGGTAAACCAGATCCTCACCGGAATGGAGAGTTTCTCTGCTGCTTATCTGGATGACATAGCCGTCTTCAGTAACAGCTGGGAGGATCACTTGCGTCACCTGCAAGCTGTTCTCCAGGCCCTGAGACAAGCTGGATTGACGATCAAGGCCAGCAAGTGCCAGATCGGGCAGGGGTCGGTAGTGTACCTTGGACACTTGGTGGGTAGGGGAGCGGTGCAACCCCTCCAGGCGAAGATCGAGGCCATCATGGCCTGGGAACCCCCCAAGACACAGACTGAGGTCCGAGCATTTTTGGGCCTCACGGGATACTACCGCCGCTTCGTGAAGGGATACGGTACCATCGTAGCCCCCCTAACGGAGCTCACGTCCAAGAAACAACCTCGACGGGTAGTCTGGACGGAGGCTTGTCAGCAAGCCTTTGAGAGATTGAAGAAAGCCATGTGCGAGGCCCCGGCCTTAAGGGCCCCAGACTTTTCCAAGGAGTTCATTGTCCAGACAGATGCATAAGAACATGGCATTGGGGCAGTGTTATCGCAACTCAACGAAGAGGGTCTGGATCAACCTGTGGTCTTCCTATCCCGGAGACTACTTCCCAGGGAACAGAAGTGGAGTGCAATAGAGCGTGAAGCCTTTGCAGTGGTATGGGCTCTGAAGAAGTTGCGGCCATACCTGTTTGGCTCGCACTTCCTAGTTCAGACCGACCACAGACCCCTTCGTTGGCTGATGCAAATGAAGGGGGAGAATCCCAAGTTGTTGAGGTGGTCTATTTCCCTACAGGGAATGGACTTTCAGGTGGAACATCGGCCTGGAGTGGACCACGCCAATGCAGACGGTCTCTCAAGGTATTTCCGCCTTAGTGATGAGAACTCCCAAGGGGTTGGGTAGCTCTCCCCACTTTCAGCTGGGGGGGACGCGTGTTAGACCTGTCAGCCCTTTGGGTGGTCCCTCCTCATCATTATTTATTTTGTCCCACTTTTGCCTCAAACCCTGTTTGAATTTTTCCTTTTTGGGAACCACCAGACTTTTTAGTGTTGCTGCAGATTCAGGGAGCCATTTTAGCTACCCCTGAAACTTCTGTCTGAGGGCCTGGAGCACAAAATGGTGGCCACCTGTGACATCACCAGCATCCACTGGAACCTGCTAGCACCTTCCAGAACATTCCAGAACCCTGTGACAGTTGGAGGCGGTTTAGAATGTTGGGAAGCTAAGACAGAGAGTTGGCAGTTGGAGCTGGCAGTTGGCACCTGACTGGTGAAGAGTGAGCAGCACAAACTTGAAGGAGGAAGGAGTGAAGCAGCAGGGGTGGAAACTTGTGCCTGGAGTGGGGTCCATAAACCCACCCTTGATACTAGTCCCTACTGACGGAGCCCAGCCTAGAGCCCTGTGTGGGAAGAAGTCAGAAAAACCATCCTAAGGACCTGGACAGCAGGAACAGGCCTTAGAAACAAGAGAACAGCAAGATCCTGACCTGGAAGCTGGTTTCCCTGAAGTCCGACGTCGAGTAGCCTAAGACCTGGAGCCCGAGGTGGAGAAGCGGCGCTGACTGGAAAAGCAGACGTCGTACCCGGAGCCGCCAGAGGTCGAGAGAGGGCGCCGTCAGAGGTCGTGAGGAATACCAGAGGTCGAGGAGGAAGTCACCCGAGGTCGAGTGAGCGGCGTCATCGGAGGGGTGAAGTCCGCCCTCCGGAGTCGTCGGAGACCGAGGTGAAGTGTAACGGAGGTCGGGAGTGAGGATCGCACTCCGGAGTCGCCGGAACCTGTGAGAATCGTGCCGGAGGTCGGGAGTGGAGGTCGCACTCCGGAGTCGCCGGAAACCTAAGGAGAGGAGCACCGGAGGTCGGGAGTGAGGATCGCCCTCCGGAGCCGCCGGAAGTCGACATCGAGGCAAGGCCGGCCGACGTCATCGAATCTGAGGTCGCCATCGGACCGGAGCCGCCCGAAGTCGACGTCGAGTAAAGACTGCCCGACGCCATCGAATCGGAGGTCGAGATCGAACCGAGGCCGCCGACATCGAGACCGGAGCCGCCTGCCGGCGTCGTCAAAGAACTGACATTGTGCCGAGGCCGCCGACATCGAGCTGGAACCGCCTCACGGCGTCGACACGACTCCAGCGGCGTCGGAGCATCAGAAAAATGGCAGTAAGTGGAGTAGAGGGCGCCTAAGGCCCTGTGGAGACCTGAGAGACTGCTCTAAGGGGCTAGGGAGGTGCTGGAACCAACCTGACTGTGCCAGGGGTGAACTGGGACTAATCTAGAGAAGTTGTGTGGAGGGAGAGAGCCAGGTCTCTGGTATTCCCCCCTTGACCTACCTCAGTTTAGGCCTCAGCCTTGTCCAAACCAGGGAGTAGACACCCTCAAGCCTTCCACATCCCCACAAGCTGTGCCTGGGCCAAATCAGCCCTCAGGAATTCAAAAGTGATCTGATTCCATGAGTGTCACTGTCAGCTTTTAAGTATTTATTAGGGGCACTGTATTTATTGTATTTAACCTATTTATTGTTCCACTGTATTTATTGGTCCACAGTATTTATTGATGCACAATATTTATTGGTTTACAGTATTTATTGCCTCAGAATATTTAATTGCCTGTATGTATTGCACTTTTATTTATGCCTTCAGTATTTATGATCACCCCTATTTATTGAATTATTAAGCCAGTATTTATTTGACCTGCACTATCTAAAAAGTTTGTATATTGTGATTGTTATTTATTTTCTCCAATCAGCAACTAAGAGAAAAAGAAGATAAAGAAAGATATTTTCATAATTTTTACGGTGTAGAGTCGTTTTTGGAATGGATGCACGCATGGTTATTGTTTGGGTATGTCGTATGCTTAGCACGGTGCCTGTTTCCTGACCACTCGAGCCAAGCTACCACAGTGTGTCCGGACGACCTCCACCACCCTTTCAGAGTGGGAGTGTGGTTTTCCAACAGCTTATGTTTCCCATCACCCCTGCCACCCCCACTCACAGGGGACCTGTTGCCCATCTCCCCTGCCACCCCGACTCACAGGGATTATGTTGCCCATCACCCCTGCCACCCCCACTCACAGGGCTTATGTTGCCCATCACCCCTGCCACCCCCACTCACAGGGGACCTGTTGGCCATTACCCCTGCCACCCCCATCCATAGGATGGGTGATGCGCAACACATCCAGCATATGCAAACATCAGGTATGTCCGCAAAATACATCCCCCACGACATCATGACAACAGTGTGTAGTCTGTGACAAATGCCCACAACAGTGAATATGGCTACGAGCATACAATGTAAGTAACAGCACATGTGTGACCAACACATGAGTGTGACATACACAAGGCAAGCATCACCATAGCACTGTGGCAATATAAAAAGAACACCCCCTCACTGTGTAGAACAGACGTCAAGTGGGGGCTCACAAAATGCAGCAGATGTGGAGCATTGTGGTGATGGGGACCAAACCCCCCTCAACACAATGAGCAAAAGGTAAGTGTCATCATGGTCAAAGCTGCAAATAACAAACAGCATGTATGATCCCTGCTCCCAACACATCAAACACTTCTGGGGGAAAATAGTGGTTGTGTCCCATACACACAGAGATGTGTTGAGGCAAACAGTGCTGTGAAAATATAACAGTCTCGGCCATGTGCAGACAAGCACCACACATGGGGGCTGACAATGCACACAGCGTACAATGACACAACAGCAGAAGTGACCATCATCAAGAATGCACACATCTCGAAAATAGACACACCAACCAAAACAACATGTGTAGACTAGGTGTCAGCTAACTAACTCACATTCCATGCCAGCAATGGCAGCCAACAACCAGGATGAATGTGCACAATGATGTGAAATGACTCACAGGGACAGCATGCAAAATCACAGAAACAGCATCCAGACAAAGTCCCACAACAGCAATACCAATGCACTGGTGCAGATGCACAAACACAAACAGGCAAACTCACACTGCACTTCGGACACAACATGTGTGTGTGTGTGTCACAGTATCCCCAGGCAACTACACAACACATGAGGGGGGCTGAACCACAGTGACACAGATGCGGACACAGTGCCGTACAAAAGTAAACCATCATTGGGACACCCTCAGTGGGCAATCAGGCATTGGGAGATGAGAGGGAGCACAACAGACACATGTGACACTAGCTGGAATGAACACCAACTAACACAGCAAGAGACTGACACACAACAGCACAATCCCCAGGGACAAGACATTGGTGTGACACAAGCATGCATGACACCTCCACTGTGATGACAAAGGCAGATGTCGTACAAACTGGGAAACCCAGACATGTGTCCTGTGCCACAAACATACATCACACATACACAAACACAAATCACTCAGCATGGTCCCTCATCCATGGACAAACGGGAGCTAAGGGACCATCCATGCAAACATTCACATCAGTCCACCATCAACGCCACAAACCTGAACTGCAACAATGTGTATCTGTGAAGCTCACATGGACAGGTGACATTGCACATGCCCACATGACAAACAAAGGAATGTTGGCAGGAACTAAGGTGCACACACACATCACACAAGGATTGTTTACAACCCTGGGGAATGACAGACACACTGCACAGTATGCAGTACATGGCCATGACCTCAAAGTTCATGTGACCTTCACAATCCCTGCCACTGTCCCAGGACTATGCAGATGCCAAGGAGGAACACAAGGCACCCATGCTGAGACCTGCCAGCATCGCTGCCATGAACCCGACAAGTGGGAGCAGTCACACACACATACAAATGTCTCAATCACTGAAAACTACCACCTAGGGACAACTACATGATATTGTGTACAAACAAGTGCCTTGAGGAACCCTCACTGTGTCCCATCTGTGTCTGACAAAATCATCAACACTCAGAACTGACAAATCACAATGATGATTCACCAATTAACAGTAGTGAGTCATGCACCCACACATTTGGTAGCCCATTGGAAAAGTAGTGGGATTAACACAGTACCACTCAGCAAGCATCAACAACACGAACATATCAAGGGAACACTGTCTGTGTGTGAACAGGGATGTGGACACACACACATGCACATACAATACACACCATGGGCCCAGGCCATGTCACTGGACAACACACTAACTTGAGGGGACACAACTCCTGTGGGAGCCCAGCTGTGCCAAACATATTCACCGCAAGTCGCACTCATGTCTGCAGAACACTTGGTCAGTCAGCCATCAGTTACCGCACAATGAAGGCTCCGGTCACAACAGCCTGGGTACGTGAGTCTCCCTTAAGTCATCTGCACATACTCAATACATATGTACAGCAAGTTGCACAGAGGACCCAGTTGCTCCTATACCAATGATGCCCACACCTGTAGGGCCAGTAGTGATGAGCGCGAAGTATGTGGAAGTGACAATTTGGGCAATGGGAAGCACATCATATGTGCAGGGGTGCAAGCCACAGATGTGACCATGGCAATTAAATGCTCACATAGAGATGTACACACATGGTTGATCCAGATACACCCAGGTAGCTGCAAAGGATGACATGGATACCCACCAGAATAGGATACATATCTCATGGACCACAGGGAGAAAATCAAATCAACACATCAGTATGCAACATTGTAAACCAAGCATTACAGGTGCAAGGGCATCTAAAACAATCTCAACATGATGTACAGCTAAATCAAGTTCACAGGGACAAAGTAAAAAGCTTTATTCAGCATATGAAAAGTGAAACGTCTGTTCCAACAAAAGGCCAATGGCCAGTCCATGTCCAAAGGGCAAGGAGTGAACTAGAGTCACAAATTCAGTATATGAAATTCGAAACGTCTGTGCAACCAAAAGGTCAATGGCCAGTCCATGTCAAATTGCCAAGGAGTGAACTAGAGTGACAACTGTCACACCTTGCTTGCCTGCACTGCTATGGACCGGGATCATCCCCTCGGAGGGGCATACATGGGGTCAGGCCAGGCACCGCAGGGACAGGATCAGGGCGCAGCAGAAGGAGGCAGTGAAGAGGTGGGGGATGCAGGCAAGACACTTGCAACTGCAATGGAGATGACTGAAGTGGTGGGTGCTTTCACAACTGTGTGGTACAAGTCAGATGGGGTGGGTGCCGGCACAACTCCAGTGGACAGGTCTGATGGAGTGGATTGGCTCACCACTGCAGTGCCCGAGTCAGACGGGGTGGGTGTGGACTCCAAAGCAGTGCCTACATCCATGGGAGTGGAATGGGGGACAGGTGAGGTCTGCAGGGCAGGGGGTGGTGACACTGTCCCCACATCAGTGGCAGCAACTGTCTGACCAGGTGTGGAGGAGCAAGTGCTAGGGGGAATGGCATTAGCATTTTGGGGATGGTGTATCTGTGTGTGGGGGAACCCGGGGCAGGGAGTGGCAGGGGAACCTCTGGAGTGGTAGCCTGGGGGATGGAGGATGGAGACTTTGCCTTGGAGCTGCGTGCTGGCGGGGGGTCTTGCTCTTCTTGCGCCGGGGTGACTTGCGGGTGGGTGTCTCGGTCTGAGTGTGCCTGGGGGAGGGTGTCTGGGTGTGAGGGGCACTCCCTTCTGTGTGTGGGGACTTCCTCTTCCCCTTGTAATCAGGATCTGCTGGGTCGGTGGGGAAGAGGCCAAGGTCACAGAGGAAGAGCTTCTGGGGGATGGGGTTGCAGGTGAGGCAAGGGAAGGGGGCTGGGAGGGAGAGGTCTCGGAGGACTGTGGAGTGGTTGTGGATGACTGTGTCTGTGTCAGCAAACCAGCCCCTGTGAGTGTGGAATCAGTCCCCTGCACTTGCATGTGTGCACCTCTAGCCCTTGGTTTGGGGGTCTCTGTGATTTGGACAAGTAGTGTGCTAGGAATTGTGTGTGCTGCAGGGGTAGGAGGGGTGTGGGACTGTTGGAGGTAGGAACGTGCTGCCGACAGGGAGGAGGCCACGGACTGGTTGGTCCTTTGTAGGGCAGACATGCCAGAGGAAATGCCCTTAATGAATGACACCAGTTGTGTCAACAGACCTGTGTGTGCATAAAGGACCTTCAGCATCGACGTCTGCCCCACATGCATCTGTCTAAGTAAGTCCACAGACTCCTAACTCAGGGCAGCAGGGGACACAGGGGCGGGGGGTGCAGTGCCTGGCACAAAGGAAACATGCTCACAAACACGGGAGCCCACAGGGACCTCTGGGATGGGAGCCGATGGGAGGGGGGTGGTAGTGGTGGTGGTGGTGGGTGGTGGCGGTGGCAGAGACAGCCTCACTAGCTGGGGTTTGGTGGCTGCTGACAACCGCCTCCACAGGGGAGTCATCCTCAGAGCTGCTCTGGTCTTCAGCTGGGGGGATGGTGCTGACGACTCCTCTGTGTGGCTGAAATCGCCCTCCGTGCCACTGGGTCCACCTGACTCCCCTCCTTCTGTCCCTGTAAGGCTCTGTGACTCCTCCTTTTCCGTGGAGCTGTCCCCTCCTGTGGCCGTGGATGTATCTGGATAGGAATAGGAAGTAACAGAACAACATCAGTCACCTGCACGGACTGCACACACCACAGTGAGTACATCACATCACAGGGCAAGCCCTGGCATCATCAGCTGAACACAGCTCAAAGTGCCAACACTGTTTAGAATAAGACAATTGTCATTTCCAACATCAACCATGGCACACATATCCCTCCTTGATTTGCACACATATGTCTGTTGCATGTTGGGTGCTAATACCCCAATGTGCCAACATGCACCACCCACACATTAGTTGTACATGCAAGTGAACATGTAGGAGTATGTCACTAGACCCACAGCACATCTCTTGCGACTGACTCAGCACAGGTGTCCGGATGAAGGGATGGGCAGAGACTCATTTCACATGCTTGGGATGTATGCCAGCAACACACACTATGATGTACCCATGTCCTGATGGGCAAGGCCACAATGGGGTGCATGGTGCACACTTGAACACAACGCAGGCTCACTCATAGCAAGTTCAATGCCATGGCACTGGGATGCCCTGTAAGTCAGTCAACACTGTCTCCTGTCACAGGGGCAGGGCATCCAGACAACAACAATATGCACTGACTCACAATCCTAGCTCAGGGGCAAATCTGACTCTGCAGATGACCGGCGCACTTGCCCATCCCATGCAAACAACGGTGCAGATTTATGTTCCCTGGCGCATCCCTGCAAATCAGCATGGATGCACCAGGGAAGATGCGTCACGCAAGTTTGTCCTTGCGCCACCGCAGATGCGCCGCATTTACAATGCAGTGCATCGTGGCGCAAGGACAAGCAGATACGTGACGCACCTGACGGCGTAAGGTTGGCGCAGTGCTGAAGTTGCGTCGCAAGCGCGACGCAACTCCAGCACTGTTCCAACCTACCCTATCCCTAACATGGTGCGTCAAGCCTTACGCCTGCTTCAAGCAGGCGCAGGGTTTTGACACATCAGCGTTGGGAAAGTGACTCAGTGAAATCTTATAGATTTCACTGAGTCACTTTTCAGGGGCGTTCCTGCGACGGAACGCCCCCCCTGAGTAGAAACGCCCACATGAAACCTGACGCAGGTTTCATGTGGCGCAGGGCTTTACACCGTGACGCATCTCCATAGATGCGTCACAATGTAAATGGGGCGCAACATGGCGCAGGGTTTACGCCGCCGCTGCATCACAAAAGTGAGGCAACGGCGGCGTAAAAGTGGCGCAAGTCTGATATAAATCTGCCCCAACATATCCAGGACCCAGAATACCCCACATCATGAAAATCAGATATATGAGTCTCAGCAAACACGAATCCATGTACATTAACACATCACAGTCTGCCATGCATATAACCCAGCTGCATGAGGGACAGAGTTGCATACACCATTGTGCGCTGTGAGATGCTCACACATGTATATGTCACACAGGTCTTGTCTCCCACAGTCACATTGCAGATGTCATGCTGACCCTCAGAATCATGGACACCCCAGTTGTACGTAGCAACAAGCCACACCCTAATGACACAGAGGCACACACCTGAGGGCACATGTCACGAAGCACAACCTGCAATTTCACACACAGGAGTGGGATTACAGAGTGTTTCTGAATGCCCTTGAGGGGGCAGGATTAAGTGAAACAGTGTTTTGCCCCGGAGAGTAGTCAGGTGGCTAAGCAATTGTGGCATACTTGCCATACCTACTCCTGATGCCCACAAATTAGCGTACCCTGCTGCATGGTTTTGTATTGAATACCCCAGAAACATGTTGCGAGTCAGACCAGCAATTGGTACACATCTCAAGGGCACACACAGTTCACGTCAGATCTCAGGCATTGTGTAAACAATTGACCCACCCATGACACACACAACAGAGTCACGGGAACTGATGCTGACTGGTACCTGATACATAGCTGACTGCAGGGACACAGTGCCCTAGTGACACAATCCAAAGACTGTAGGGGCCACACCTGTGGAACAGATGAGGAGGGTGCATCACACAGAGGAGGGACCTGATTTAGAGACTACAAGACCTACGTAATGTGGAAGTGTGACCCGGACAAAAGACTGCTATTTGCATATCAGACATAGTACACAGATCAGGCATGGACTTACCCCCTTCCTGATGCTGTCTGGCCTTCAGCTGCCTATCCAGGTCCGGGAAGACCACTGCCAGTATCCGAAGCATGTGGGGGGTCAGGGTCCGGTGTCCGCCCCTCCTGCGTGGAGGTGACAGCTTCAGCTGGACTCTGGCTATCCTCCGGGTCCAGCCCGAAGGTCCTGCCACCTCTTCTGGCAGTTGCGGATCTGGCGCTTGTAGATGCCCACAGAACGAACAGCCCAGGCGATGGTCAGCCAGATCTCCTGCTTCTGGTGGGCATCAACCTGTGAGGAGGACAAAGTGAAAAGTACATTAACACACATGCCCCAGATTTGTGCAGCACACAATTAGATATACATGTCATCATCACAAAGGGAAAATAATTACACAGGTAGTGCAACCCTGGGGAATGAAAATTCACATGCATGTCTGACATGTTAACAATGCATGGATAGTTTAAGCTGGCACAAATGCACTTTAGAAGCAGGAAAAATATTCAGTACATGTCCCTATACACTTTTGGGGATGAAAGTAGTCAGTGATAATGCTTGCCACTGCTGTACACACTGCTAGTACTGCTAGTCAGACAACATGCTTAATTAGGAAGGCAGTGGACAGCACACTCACCTGCTCCCCTGGTGTCCCATAGAGCTTTCTGTACTCTGAAAGGAGCCCGTCAAGCAGGGCCTGGTTCTCCTCCTCAGTGAAGGCTGGGGCCCTCTCCAGTGTACGTGCCATAGCAGGAGCCAGAGGATGCATAGACAGCAGCAGTGGTAGCAGGGGTGTGGTCCAATAGCATGTAGTGCAGGTAAGTGAGCTCCCTGGGGTCCAGCCAGCCTTATATCTGTGCTGCAGAGGCAGACTCTGTGCCATGTGTCCAAAGTGATAGGTCCAACACGGTTGCATTCTATGAATCTGGCCAATCCATTTAAAAGTACGACTCGTACACGCCTTCCGCATCGTTCAAATCTTCACCTTCATGGAACTCTTGAAATTGCAACATTGTTGTAGGCATCCAACTGAATTTCCAGTGCACAACTCGTACAAGTTTTGAATCCTCATCCGTCTCCATGACAGTCCTGAGCCAATGGGTGCGCCCGGCTCGTTCAACTGATTGTACAACGCGTATTTTGAATGTACACATGCACCCGTCTCCATACGATTCAATGGCCAAGGCGTACGCACGGCTCGGACATGACCCGTGCAATGCGTACACATTGTCACCCGCGTCGGACCTCATTGCATTCAATGACAAGGCGTACGCACGGCTCGGATATGACCCGTGCAATGCGTACGCATTGTCACCCACGTTGGACCTCATTGCATTCAATGAGAAGGCGTACGCCCGGCTCGGACATGACCCTTGCAATGCGTACGCATTGTCACCCGCGTCGGACCTCATTGCATTCAATGACAAGGCGTACGCACGGCTCGGACATGAACCGTGCAATGCATACGCATTGTCACCCGCGTCGGACCGCAGTAGTGTGACTATTAGACGGATGCAACACATATATACTGGCCATGGACACCTGCACACACCTGCCACACTATAGCATTGGCCACACAGTGTCCCATGGCATGTGAGGCTGCATTCCCTGGGTGTTTTAGGGGGCCACAGCAGTTTTTTTGTCTGGCACTTTGTGCAGCCACTCCCAGGCTGTTATCTTGTACATGGGGGGAGAGTCCTTTGTGTGTTGTGCACATTAGCACTGTGATGTTCAATTGGACAGTAATTGGCATGAGTGAAGGCCACAGTGTTTGGGGCATGTCACATACACCCTGAGACCTGGGGGTGATGGCATGTACGTCACAGTGAGACCTATAGCCCCAATACTGCTGTGTACCCACAGTCTGTGTGCATGTTGTGTCTCAGATGTGTCTGATCACATGTTACCAATGGGTGACAGTCTCCACATCCATGTGGTATATGCATCAACCTTGATGGGGTGTGTGTCTAAGAGACGCACATGTAGGGCCGGCATGGACAACAGTGGCCACTACCTGTGGGACTTACGCTTGCCTTATGGTGTGTACGTGCTACGCCATGTCCATTGCTGTGTTGATGTGGCAATACAGGGAGCCTGGGTTTCTGCATGGCAAAGATCTGTGATGCCTGGGAGATATGAGTCCTCATTAGTCACTGGGGTGGGTTTTTTGAACGTTGCAGCAGCACATAGGTTGGGTGACACAGCCAGATGATTAGCCCATGTCAGGTTCGCTGAGGTACAAGGTTGAGAACCACTCACATACAGCGGGAGCGATGCTGGTAACCCCCTCCCCCTATGTGGTGTTGCCCGCCAACCCCTAATGGAAACGTCTAGCGTGAAACACCACCTCAAGGGGGAAAAGGAACGGAAGGGACCCCAGGAAAGGGGACAGGAAAGAACTCTCGGGTGGGGGTTGAACGTCAGACGGGAACCACACTCCCTTGCAACCCTGGAAAGAGAGAACAGAGTGAGATAACGGAGTCCAGTAAGGGAGCACCACAGCACAGGATAGATAACACTGAGCCCCAATGTCTAGAGCAGTACTCACATGTCCAGCGTGGTGGCCCAGGACGGTTTCTATGGTCTATGCCGCTCTCCAAGCCTTTCAAGCGGCCTCAAGCGCATAGGGATAGTGGTTTTGGTCGCTCTCCGAGCCTTTCAAGCGGCTCCAAGCGGGAAGGAGGTTTCCTCAAGGCTGCGCTGGTCAGTTCCTGACGCCCCTTGTAGAATCCGTCAAACTGGGGTTGTAAACAGGAAGGCAAAATAAAGGGTGATGGGAGTCGTACCACAACCTCCTGAAGGCGAACGCGGCGTCCGGATAAGGAGCCCCTGCGTTCTAGCCTGTGAAGGTAAGGATGTGGGTGCTCCTAGGACAGGGGTAGGAAGGTGACTGGGTGGAGATCCGCAGTGCTGCGGCAGGGTTTGGGCTCCGATGAGGTTCCTGGTGTGCGGTGCGCTGTTGCTCCGTAACGGAGCCTCTGGGCTTAGGGAGCTCCAAGGAGTACTTTTCGGCGTGTCGGGAATTGACTGGGCGTCGGGGCACGTCTTCCCCCTTCGTGGCGCTCTGCTGATGGTGGGCACGAAGATGCGGGTGGTTCGCGGGATGAAGAGAAACGCCAGCAGCGTTCCGGGCTCGTTAGTATTCAAAAGGCTGATTGACAAGCGCCGGAGCGAAGAAAGGCGGGGCCTATGTAGGTCCCGTGTTCGCGCCTTCCGCTCGGCATGCTGGGAGGTGTAGTCCCACTCCCCGCGCGCGCCTCACTCGCGCCGCGCGGGAATTCCGAGTCGTGACAGCCCATTGCACTACATGGGACTCATGTGGACATGTGGAATTGAGATGTGAGGTGTTGGTCTTGTAGGTGACATATGTGTCCATGACCAACAGCACACACCTCAGTACATTGTGTAATGTCATGAACTAGCATGTGAGAGTGATCGTGGTCATGGCCACATGGGGGATGTACTGGCAATCTTCCTTTGTGCATCTCTGTACTGCAGGGCACCAGCTGTGCATCGTCCGTTCCCAGACCTTGCAACCATGCAGGAACGCGACAGCATCAGACGGTACCGCTTCACCAGGCCACTGATTGAGGAGTTGGCGGAGCAGTTGGCGCCACATCTGCTACCTGGCCAGACATACCCTACAGCACTGACCCCAGAGGTGAAGGTGATGGCAGCCCTGTACTTCTTTGCTACTGGTACCTTCCAGTACACTGTGGCTACTGCTGGTGGTATGTCGCAAACGATGTTTAGTCGGGTGCTACGCGATGTCTTGGAGGGGATGTTGCAATTCCTCGACCTGTATATCAAGTTCCCGAGCCCAGATGAACTCCCTGAAATTAAGGATGCCTTTTATACACTGGGGAGGATGCCAAACGTCAGTGGATCCATTGACGGGACACATGTTGCCCTGATACCACCACAGGCACATGAGCAGGCATACCGTAACAGGAAGCACTACCATTCGATCAATACTCTGGTGGTCTGTCTTGCTGACATGCTAATCACACATGTGTGTGCACGGTTCCCTGGTTCGGCGCACAATGCCTACATAATGAGGAGCAGTCACATTGCAACGCTGATGTCACAGATGCCAGCTCAGCGTGCCTGGCTTGTCGGTGTATACTGACTGTTTCTCATTGTGTGTGTTTGTCATTGTTGTATTCCACACTCCTACCAAACTCATCTACTTGTTCATTTTTGTGTGTGTAGGTGACTCCGGATACCCCAACATGCCATGGTTGCTGGCACCCCTCAGAAACCCTGTGACACCAGCCGAGCTGCGCTACAATGAGGCACATGGTCGGAGCAGGAGGGTGATTGAGCGGACATTCGGCCTCCTGAAAAGCCGCTTTCGCTGCCTGGACAAGACCGGAGGGGCCCTCCCATATGAGCCTGCAAAGGTGTGCAAAATAATACTGGTCTGCTGCATGCTACACAACATGGCAGACCGGAAGGAGGTGCCTCTCATCCTGGATGAGGATGACGACGACCAACGTCCGGCACCTGTGGAGGATCCCGGCCTGGGCCAGGATGCCAGTGATGATGAAGATGATGGTGACGTCCGCTCCCATCTCTTCAACAACTTCTTAACCTGAAAGTGAGTTTCCAGGAATGTGTTGAGCCAGCTCTGTTGCTGTCTGAGTGTGTCTGTGTGCCACTTGACTGGATGCGTGCTGTGATGTGTCCATTCAGGTGGTGTGTACTCCACAATAGGGTAGTACTGCTAACTAGTGTTTGAGTAGGTGTTTTGCAACATGTTTTGTGCATGTGTATTGCATTTCTCTCCTGTTCGTCTGTGCTTTTGACTGTATCTTGTCTGTCCTTCCCAGGGTCCTTTGCCTGTTGTGTGGTCAACACTGACCCCCAACACCCAGAAGCCAGCACCAGTGTGGAAGTTGAGAATTCCCATCAACTGATGTACCACACATCCCTGGACTTCCATTCTCCAAAACATTGTGAGCGTCAGGGCCGGACTGGCCATAGCGGGCACCGGGCAATCCGCAAAATCGGCCCTGTAACAAAATCGGCTGGAAACCGTCCCTGGCAAAGAGCTCGGCGGTACCCCCAACCCCCCGCAGGGGGTGGGGTGGGCAGCCGAGCACTTTGCCAGGGCCGGTTTTGGTTCCCAGTCTGGTCCTGGTGAGCGTGTGTCTACTGTTACGTAGAATTACCGTGCAACTATTGTGGAATAAACGTGTTGCTGGTGTGTAATGAACCTGTGCTACGCTTTGTTATGTGCGTTGTCTGTCTTCCCACATCTGAGTGATATCTGCTTACCTCACCTGTGGACTTGTTACCACTGACTGTGCTTAGTGTTGTGTCTGTGCATGCCAATGTGTTTCAGGTCAACATCATTGTGTGTGATGAGTCACATGGCCATGGTGAGTATGTTTTGTGTTGCCATAGTGGTGTGTCTCCCTCACATGTGTCACATCCCCATGACTGAGCTTACGTTGGTCACATTGTTGCAGTATTTGGCATGCACTATGTTGTGTAGCAGATCGACTTCGCCCTGAACATGACAAGTTTGAATCACAACAGAGGCAAGTATGGTGCACTGGTGAGTTTATTTACAAACATGTGTGAGTGAGGTGCACAGGATGTTGGGTGCTGTACAGTGGTTTGGGAATCCAAAGTTCACATTTGAGTTGGACGTGCTGGTAGATGAAATATCTAGGGTAAAGTCCACAGTCATCTGATACATTGGCCCAACATGAACCCTCCATGTCATGTGGGCGAGTTGTGTGCGATTGGACAAGGTGAACGGGTTGGGCACAAAGAACATTGTCCAGAACAGGTTTACAGGCCCTGGGGGATGTGCTGGGACTTCTGCGTCTCACATGTCCTTCTTCGGATGACCCCTCTTCTTCCGGGGGGGGGGGAGATCCTCATGTGCAGGCCTCTGCGGTGCAGGGGACTCTCCGCCAGAGTCCTCCTCCCTCCCTGTGGCGCTGGCAGATGGTGTTGCAACAGATGTTGTGGGCACACAGGGGAGTGCGGACAGTTTGGTGTTGATCTGGTGGAGGCATTGTAGTATGTCCCGATGCACCCCAGTAAGGGCATCCCACTTTGCCTCCATGCGGGCATGGTGGGCGACCTGCTCGTGTTGCATGTCCTTGAGGATCCCCACTACCTGGCCAAATCCTCCGGTGCTATCCTGGTACGCATCTATGATGCTTGCAAGTTGGGGGTCATCATGCAGTCCAGACCCCTCTGCAAGGCGTGCCCTGTGCCTCCCACCCCTCCCAGCACCCCTCTCCACACGGGCAGGACCAGTGGCGGTACGCACAGGTGACCCTGGGACCCCTTGGGTGGTGTTGCTGGTGGTGTTGGCTGTAGCTTCCGGCGGGTCCTGTGTCCCTGTGCTGTGGGTGTTGATTGTCCTTGGTCTGTCCGTGTTGGCGGGGGTGCTCTGTCGGTGTCCAGATGGTGGAGGCGTGGGTACAGGGGGGGGAAGATGTTGCTGCTGCTGGTGCTGCATGATGGCTCACACCGGAGGGGCCAGGTTGGTCGTTGTCATCCGAAGAGGACAGTGAGAGAGTCAGACCAGAGAGCTCAGTGTCCAACAGAGTCTGGGACTGGGTATCCTTGTCATTTGTCAGTGGGTGCCCAGCACGACCTGTGTTTGGAAGAGACACACAACGTGATTTATGTTGCTACATGCATCGTTGGTTCACAAACATGACATTTTCTACTTTTATAACAGATGCCTACCTGTACACTGCTTTTTCCCAGTTTGTCGCGGACAGAGTTTGATCTTGTTGTTGGCCATTTGCCAGCATGGCCTTGTGCTCCCCAGAACAGAGCCCAGTGTCAGACATCTTGTCGGTCCCTTCCCACTCCCTGTGAGGCGAGTATGGTTCAGGTTGATCTTGCTGGGCCATGTGGGTGGGTGTAGGTTGTCTGTGACTGCGAGTCCCATCATACTCTTGGCTACACCCCCCTTTCCAGCATGCCCATGCTTCCTCCCTCTTGACTCTGCTTCCCTGTGAGGGGGTGTGACAGCAATGGCAAGATGGCTGACTGTGGAATCCTGGTGTTTGTTTGGCTAGCAGTCCCAGCATGGCCTTGTGCTCTCCACAACAGAGCCCAGTGTCAGACATCTTGTCGGTCCCTTCCCACTCCCTGTGAGGCGAGTATGGTTCAGGTTGATCTTGCTGGGCCATGTGGGTGGGTGTAGGTTGTCTGTGACTGTGAGTCCCATCATACTCTTGGCTACACCCCCGTTCCCAGCATGCCCATGCTTCCTCCCTCTTGACTGCTTCCCTGTGAGGGGGTGTGACAGCAATGGCAAGATGGCTGACAGTGAAATCCTAGTGTTTGTTTGACTACAAGTCCCAAGTGAGCCCCTGTGCTTCACACAGCAGCAGCCAGTACAGGGGATCTTTTGCTGATATTTCAATGTCAAAGCATTGTACCCGGTGAGTTGTGTGGAGTTTGTGTTGGAGGGCTTTCTCCCCATGCTGATTAGTATGGTCAGGGCTGTCAGTCCTCCTTCCAATCATGACACGTGCTTCCATTTTAGGGTGTGCAAGTTGTCTTTCAGGATGTCAGTCAGTGGTGTCCTGCTTCTGATTTGCGCACATGCCCTAGCAGGGCCTTGTGCTCCCCACAGCAGGACCCAGTGTCAGCCATCTTGTCAGTCATTTTCCACTCTCTGTGATGTGGGCATGTTTCAGAGAGGTCTTGATGGGCCAATCAGGAGGGGGAGCATTATCTGTGACTACAGGCCCCATCATGCTTTTGGCTACACTCACTTCACCTGCATCCCCACTATTCCTTCCTGACAGTCAGCTGCACTGTGAGGTGGTGTGTTTGTGGTGGCAAACTGTCTTGCTGGATGTATTTGGCTTAGTGCCAGTGGCTTGTTCTATTTGTTTGTAGGTTGGTGCATGTCATGACACAGTCCCCAGTCACTATGAGATGGCAGGTATTGTGTTTGTGTGACTGGCATACACATCTTGGGTTGATTATCTATTGGTTAGTGTAGGTTTGCATGGGGTGCATGGTTTCACTTTCCCCTTGCCACACAATCTTGGGTTTGTTGTTTGTGTACTCACCAGTCTCTGGGAAGTCTGTTAGGCCATGGACGCTCTCTGGTGGTAGGATGTCCCGCACCTTCTCCTCCCAGGTCCTGAAGTAGACTGGTTTGGCAGGAGGGCCACCGCCGGTGCGCTGACTCAAGGTGTGATCTTTCTCGATGAGTTTCTTGACCCTCCTGCCCACTTCATACCACCTGTTCTGGGTATCGTCCTTTGTGCGCAATGTTGGTGCTTGTGCGTTCACCTTGTCCACAATCCTCGCCCACATCTTGGTTTTCTGTGAGATGGGGGTCCTTTGAACCAATGTACCAAACAAATTTGGCTCTACTCTGATGATCTTGTCTACCAGAACTTCTAACTCACTATCTGTGAACTTTGGATTCTTCTTTGGGGGCATGGTGATGGGTGGTGGTGGTGAGGGATGTGTGTGTGAGGGTGCAAGTGATGTTGGTTTGGTGTTGGTTTTGCTGTGTGTATGTGTGTGCTCTTTTGTATGAGGTGCTGATGTTGTGTGAGTTGTGTGATGGGTGAGTTGTGAGTGTGTCTGTGGTTGCTGTGTACTGGTGTTTGCTGCTGGCTGTGTCTCCTGTTTGCAAGGGATGATGGTAGTGATTGTAGTCCTTTATATAGTTGTAGTTGTGGGTGTGTCTTTGTCCAATTAATTTCTGTTGGGTATTTATTGGCTTAGTCATTGCATGTTTGGTCCTTTTTTTGTGTTTTTTCCTTTGTGTTTTGTAGGCATGTAGGAGATGTTCATGTGACGGAAACGGATGCTGCTGTTGTCTTGTGCGGGCTTCTCCGCCTCGTTCACGCTGCCTGTCTTCTGTGTTTGGTAGGCGTCGTTCGTGGCGGTCTCTATTGCTTGTGTGCCGGGTTGTCTGTGCGTGTCGGTCATGCGGCTTGGTCTCCGTGCGAGTCGGTCTGGTTTTATACGCATTGCATTGTACTGCGCTAATCGTACATCGCCGGTACGGGTCGGTCGGGTTGATTCCGGGTTTGTGTTGGTCGGTGAAAATCGCGTCGGTTTTCCGTCCGGATCACTATTTTCCCTCCGGTTCAGTCGTACGGCTTGTATTCCGTACGTGTCAGTTGTAATTCACTCGCATTGCATCATACTGCACGGGTCGTACGGCGCTGGTCCGTGTCAGTCGGTATTCGGTCCGGGTCCGTGTCGGTCGGTTCGTTTTGCGGCCGGAATCAGAATCGGCCCCTTAGTTGAATATAACTAAGCACTACAAATCCCAAAATAGTAATATAGTTAGCTCACCTAACTATAACTGCTGAATTTCTCTGGTTTTGTGAGCGAAATTTCAGCCTAACTATAACGTCCCTGTAACCTTTAGCTTGTGTATGTATGTATGTATGTTCAGAACTCGTCCTACTATTCCAATGTCAGAAAGGACGAAGCGAACCCAGGTTAAGTGCTTGAAAATTTATTTTGTGCCCAGCACCGCCGCCATCTGTATATCTAAATATTTAATATTCTAAAGAGACACAAAGAGACTGCCCTAGGTTAAAATAAAATATAATTGGGTACAGGGCCGCGCTGAAGGTTGTGTGCAGCGTGCAGTTGGATTCCCGCCCAATGATGGTGTCATTTAACATGTCACAAGTGATGCAATATGTACAATCATTTCAAAATATATATAGTGTCCCCCTTCAAATATGGATAAAAGGCATAGGACTAGTGGGAAAAGACACAACAAATGTTTTTTTTACAAGAAACGGGGTCCTACCTACCTATATTACTTTCTCTAAGGAATCAATGCAATAGAACCAGATCGCACTACATATCTATAAAGGCATACTGCTTTGCCAAATATTATTAATTTATATATTATTTCTTCAGTTTATATTGTTTTTATTCTTTACACAAAATCCATTATTCTTTTTTAATACACCTGTAATGTATATACATTTCTTCATAATATGCATTGGATTATACATTTTTTAGAATTGTTTTCATTTTATGTATACACATTAATACATTTTAAAAGCTTAAACTCGACAACACCAATCCACCCACTTCACCTCCTATGTCACACATTCCACTATCATCCCACTCACACTACAAAATCCTCATTTATCATATACCAAGCTGGAGAGACAGAAAACATCAAACATCCTAAAATACACCATCGGGTCTCTAAAATTCTTTCTTTCTGGTGTGATGGTGACATAGTGGACATACAAATAACAAACAAACGCCTGATTTATTGATTGACAAATATAGTGAACACATGTTTCGGTGGTATGTTAGAATATTTCTTGACCACCTTCTTCAGGACTGAGTAGCAATTGTACACTTTCACACAACACAACAGGAAAACACAGGAAGTAATCCGTATTTCATAAAAGGTGATAGCCTATCACTTATATCTATTGCGAGGGACCATTATTTGGTTAATCCAAAGATATTCCTTACGAGCCGGTCCATAGATCTTAATAGTGCTGGAAGAGTTCTTCTCTAGGGGATCTCACTACGGTATTACACACGCTCACAGTAACTGTTCTTTACCGGGATTCAGTTCACATGTGCAGCACGAGCGTGCGCTTCACTGCAAGAAACACTCCTCTCTTCACTTTGTTCAAGGTTCTTCACATACAATGGCACATGTTTGTAACCAATCGCAATTGCAAATGGGCACATCAGATTTAGGGTTGCATCAACTCTTCACTCTTCTAGTGGATATCTGACTCCTCTATGTGCAATCATAAGCAGTGCACGGTGGAGATGCAAGTTATAGTTAGCTCAGTAAATATAACTTGTGGATTTTAGTGGCTTTGGGGTTATTAAACTTTAGGTTCTATCTCAGTTTAACACCTTGCTATAATGTCACTTTGACCTTTGGTTTTTACAATGAGAATGTATATTAGATACATATATAAAGATGAAGATCAACTAGCTGAGCAAACTAAACCTGAAAAACTTGAATCACCTGAATTTTGTGGAGTGCTTTGGTGTTGTTTGAACTTTCAGACTTTTTAATCTTTTCTGGGGTTTTTGTGATTTGCGTTGGGAAGGCAGATTCAAAGGATGTTCAATCCATTATATTTCACATTACTTATGATCACATTCATTGATGATAAACATCTCAGATTCTTGGTCTGTGGGAAATACTGATTCTGTTGAATCTCTCTTAGAATTTCAAAGGATCCTCAATCCAAAAGAAAGATATTTGTCCCAGGACCAAGTCCAGCCAAGAATTCATATACAGGTAAAAGGACTCATGACACCTACACATAGTGGCAGAAAGATTTAGAAAAGGCAAATATAGAAGTATATTGGAGGTGCCCAAGAAGGTCTAGGATCCTTGCTACTAAGTATAGTATTACTTTTAGATTCATTGTATGCAAACGTTTCATATGTAGAAATTCTCAAAATATGCTCTGGCTTCCCTTGACTTGCATCCAACCAGCTGCGGCCTGTCAATATGGGCTAGGGGCCACGCCCTGCCTTTTTCCTGACAAGGAGAGTGTCTGCCAGGCTGAACAAAGGTTAGCCTGACAGACACTGTTCTTGTTCAGGTCAGGCAGCCAGGAGCTAGACATTCGCAAAATGCGCAGGCTCCTGGCTGCCTGAACTGAAATGTGCCAGGCTTAGGATTTCACAGCCATGTGGGCGTGACCTCCGTCTGTCAAAGGTGCCTCTAAGCCCTATCCTGCATAATGAGGCAGAACGGCATTGCTTTGCGGGAACCTGGCCACTCCAGTTTTAAGACCTGAAGTGCCCAGGGCAGAGTGCCAATCAGTGACACTCCCGGAAAGCTACAGTGAAGGTAAGTTTTATGTCTTTTGATGTGTGGTGTGGTGCGTGCGTGCGTGCGTGCGTGCGTGCGTGTTTGTATGAATGTATGTATGTGAATTTGTGAATGAATTGTGAATGGGTGTGTGCGTGAATGCATGTGTGTGAGTATATATGTGTACATGTGTGGCCCCATGCCTCCCCTCAGTTCTAAAATTACATGTCACCTCAGAATCCAATGCACTGGTGCACATAGAACAGTGATACTAGTGTAGCATAATCGTACGAGTAAAAGTGTGTCATGGGTGAATGCTAGTAGTGGGTCTGCTGTTCCTTTGTGTGCTAAAGTTGGCTGTAGGAGACATATAGTAATGAGCGACCTGTTCTGGGCACTGCATGCTTCTTTTCATTTACATTTTTTTTTGTATAAATAGTTAAACGTAAGCATTAAAAAAATTCAGAACATAGAACATTCCACTTCCCATTCCTTGAATGAGGTACACAAGTGACAAAGATTTAAGGGGCAAACCTCAGATTCAGCATTCAGTTCATCATTTGTTCATTTGCTTTTGTCAACGTAAGTGGGAAGGGTATGCCCAGACGTGGGTCCTATGCTCACTGTGCCACTGGATTCAAGCTAGCCTGGCTGATGAGGGATGACACACCGAAACTAGTCCCAGGATGCTTGTTTCCGCTCCAGTTCGGGCTAGACTGTTCCCATGGGTGGCAGGGTCAAGACTGATTTGCATATGGCTGGGTCCAAACTGGGGTGGCATGGTGAGCAAAAGAATAATGGATTGAACATGCATCGCCTTCCGTCCATCAATTGTTATTTTTGCAAAAGTCAGATTCACCTGTCTGACTTCCAAAGGCCATTTTTGAATCACCCAACTTTCGGTACATCAGTGAGAGTTTAAAAACGAGTCAGATCCCCGAATCCTAACTTTTGTATGTTGCAAACAGACCATCTTCCTGCCCTTTCGAATTTTTGCATTGGCCCTTGCCCACCACAGTGCCCTGCCCTTGGGGAGCAGGTGTCTGGTTGTTGTTCCACACTCCTCGTATGCCCCGCCCCCCTTCGTTATCAGATGGTAATTGTGAGCAGCAGCTCTCTCTATCCATCAGCAGACGCTGACAGACGCACGCTCTACGTTCTGTGGCCATGTTTATTTTTAGGCGCGGGATAGTTTGAACAATTCGTCTCTCCTGCCTCCTGGGGTAAGGCAGCTCGCGAAGAACTGTACACCGTGACTGGTGGTGATTAATACATTTAATAATCATTATGTACGACGAGTAGTCTAATAAATGCCATCCACATCATTAACGCTTCGGCATTTCTTTCTGCTTCTTCCTGGGCTCGGAGGTTTGCTCACGTCACGCTGTGAACGTTCTGGGCCTTCCACCGATGCACAGCAGTGCACGGAGAACTGTGTGTTCGAGACAGCGACATGTAGCTTAATTTGGACAATATCGGTTGACAAATATGTGTAGTACGCGGATATATTTCTTACACAATTATACTCATCAGTATATAATCCCCTCCCGCTCAACAGGACATAACCAATGCATATTGTTTAATGACCTCTATACGTTATCCGAGCGCCTTACTATACTTAAGCTATCAGTGAGTGTCCAGGAGATGTGGCAATACATCAATGAGATCTGTTACTGTTACACAAGCCAAGGCTATTCCCATAGATGATTTGCTTGTATTCTTTAAATTTCCATCACTATGCATGCATTGCTTTAATCATTGTGACATAAAACATGGACATTCTGCACAACATTGCCATCAGCTTAGCACACTCCATATGCAATTAGTCCGGAACTTACTACAACACAGAAAACAGAACAACTGTAAATGTGGCTTTTTCATATCTTCAGTTCTACTTATTGGATTTTTGTTGTTTTAGTGTCATTTTATTTATTAAAATATTTCGAAATTTTTCTAAATTGATTTGGGTTATTTCTTATATTATGTTTCCACTTTATTACTGTTGGAGAACTGCATAAGTACTTTAAACATTGGGTAAATCACAGGATTATTTAGCAGCTTTAGTGGTTCACCCTGACAAGGACTGTAATTATTATTTAAGAGGGTTCTCACTCCCCTCAACTAATAATCCAATTCTTTACAATCAGCATGTCTTGGCCTGCAGTGTACACCATGGTGCACCCTATATGCATCCCATAGTCACCGGAATCAGTGCCTTAACGCAGCCACCCTCCTATTCACCAGCAGTTATTGTGTGGTGGCTAGTCGCCTGGCTTGTCACGCCATATCCGCAGCAACATGCAGTAGTGCTCCCTTTGGAATGGTCAGAACCATGTTCTCTTTGAACTCTGTATATTGCCAAGGCTGCTTTCCAACAACTCTGTACTCTAGGCACCACGAATCCAGGTATATGAAATCCGGAAAGGGGGCCTTGTATCTGTAGCATGACTGACTGGTGTTTGCATTTAGCTTTAGTTGGGCCAGACTATAGGATAGCCCATGAGGAAACCTTAAGGGTCTGCAATGTATGGACATAGTGACAGTTTGGGAGCAGGAGTAAGCCTATTCCCTTCTGACTTTTGGTCTCATATATTTTTCCAGTTGCTGCATTGGTGGCACTGTTGTATCCATTCAGGTGGTATTTGATATATTATACATCTTGGCTACTTGTCTTTTACATTCCTTTAACTGTAATATTCTGGTCAGCATCTGAAACTAATGAGGCTTCTCGGGACATCTAGGACTTTGGGATTTCACCGTATGTTTACGTCTAAAGTAAAAAGAAAGATCTTACGAGAATTAGAGCCTCCTTGTCCTTTAAATTGTTCTAGAGTGAAAAACCTACTAATGTGGTGCACATGACCCATACGTGCCATGGCCACTGCTCGCTTGGTTGTCATGGGTAGTGCAAGGTTGTCTATGAGTGGGGTCCCTGGTGCGTACAACTAGTCATATCCAGGCAATTTCCCAAATACATACTGTGCTCTGATAGTAGAAGCAAGAGTATCAGTGCTATATCTGGGATACGGCATACATTTAAAGAGTACATTACGAAATTGGCCTATGTCTATCAAATTGGTTTCAGCAATTACACGGGGATAGGACCAATACATTGAAAAGTGTGCTTAGGCTGCCAAAAAGTAGCGATTGAGGTCAGGTATGGAGAACTCTTCTTCAACGTAGGATAGAGTCATGAGCTCCCATCTGAATCATGTTTGTTTTCCAGCCCAAATCAGTCTAATCATAAAAGCGCAGAGATGACCAAATAAGGTCGCAACAATGGGGTTAGTATATTTGTGAATTTTCATCAATGCTTTTCTGCGAGATATGGATAGGGTTAGACATATCCAACAATCGATCTATGCCAACAGCTTTTCAAGTGCAGGTACATAATTGTCTCTTAGAACTATATCTTTAGAGTTATGAATCTGAATTCCAAGATATCGAATCAAGCCTAGACTCCACCTAAGTGGATACTCTATGCCAACTGGCACAGTGCGTGGCGTTATAAAGAATGTTTTAGATTTGTTTTATTTCTATTCAAACCTGAGTGCAGCCCATATCAGATAATTTCCCTAATCACAGGTGAGGAATTTGTTTCTGTTCATTTTGTAAACAGCAGCATGTCATCAGTGTATATTGATATTATCAGTCATCTCTTGGTAAAGGACAGCCCCCTAGGTGAGTGGCGCTCTCTGAGCCAATACACCAGAGACTCCATCACTATAATAATGGTGAGGGGCAGCCCTGTCTGGAGCCCCTCCTAATTGTGAATGGATGGTATGAGTGGCTAACTAGCCGCACCCATATTGTTGAAGCTGAATTTAGTTAATCTGTAAGACTAATCAGCAGTGCGGCTGCCTCGGGATGGGAGTGACGGGAGGGAGGGGATAGATAAAAAAATAAAATAAATAAACTTATCATCCATTTGCTGCCACCGCCGCACACCGCTCCTCCGTCCTCTTAGTCTGCACTGGCAGCATCGGAAGCAGAGTCTCTCAGCCAATCACGAGGCTTCATGAGCAGCGTCGTAATTGGTCTGAGCGGCATGTTTGGCCGCTCAAGCAGTGCCTGGGAGCTTGGGCATGTTCTCCATCGGGCTGTGCAACACACCCAGGTGGAGAACATGCTAAGTGCGCATGACTGTTTGGCCGGCCCAAAAGGTACGGCCAAACAGTCATGCACACTTAGGGAGTGCAAACCACTCCTCACTCTGCTCTGGCGAGCTAAGCCTCTCCCCGGCCCAACCCGACTCCAGTCTTTCTCAGAAAAATAAAATGATAATAACGTCTTGTTATTATCATTTTATTTACATTTTTTGCACTGCTCAAATAGGCGTGGGGCGGCGCTCCTCCGCCCTAGCGGAGGAGCCGCCAATGGTAATCAGGTAGCTTTCCAACCCCAGTGTACTTAGTACAATTATCATGAAGTGACATTCATAGAATCAAACTCGTTCTTGGCATCTCAAAAACACAACCACTACCCGTAGGTCCGGATTTGTTCGAGGCATTACTGCAAGCAGCATGTGGATGTTATGTGATGTCATTCTGCCAGGCATAAAACTTGAGGGATGAGGGAGAACAGGCCGTGCATGAGAAACACTAGTCTCATGGCTAGATATCAGCAAGGATTTTACTCTCTAAATTCAGTAACCACAGTGGTTGATATGATTGGAACTTATGATCATCCTCTTCTGATTTCAGTAGTGTTATTATGATAGCCTCTTGGGAGGTTTTTGAGAGCACACTCCATCCCAGAGCCTCTTTATACATGGCTGGCAGATGTGCGCTTAGGCTGTCTTTAAATGTTTTATAAAACTCAGCTGTGAGGCCATACTGAGCTTTTCAGCTTCTCCAGATATTGAATTATTTGCTAAAGGTGAGTGGGTGATTGTGATGCGTATTACCATTCATAGTATCTTATAAACTTGTTTAGTATGTCCTCATTGCTGTTAACCCTAACTCCCTGCTCAGGCAGCTGTACATTTTGTTTTCCGTTACCTCTTATCAGCGGAGCCATAGTTTTCCTGGGGCCTTCTCCATCACCATACTGCCTGCCGTGCACACGTCTCGGTAGGTGGTCTGTCTATTAGCCACTTCCCTGTACTCGGGCCAGCCTTGAGTTCGGATTGTACAGTGTCGTCCTATCTGCATCCTTGGTTAGTTTGGCCTGCAGGTCTCTCATTTTCATTTGTAAAACTTTGTGATAAACTACACGCAGTTACCCATGTATAGATTTCAGAATACCCGCCTGTTTAGACACACGCCAATAAAAAAGCGAGCTTCAGGACGGATTATAGAAACCAAATAAAACGTTCGAAAACATAAAAAAAAGTCTAAGCAGTGATCGAAACTGAGATGAACGCCAACTGTCCAACCCTCAAACTCAAGGAGACAGATTTTCCCCATTAGATTAGGAAGTACTCTGTCCAGAGATATCCTGGTTTATCGAAGGCACCTTAGATCATCTCTCAAGAGAAAGTCAAAACACTAGTATGCAGTTTGACACAGTGTTGGATATGCAATCCACCCTCTTAACTACATCTGCTAAATTTATCCAGTATTGACATTCGGTTGTTGTTATCTGTCATGTAATCAGAGTGGTTCCTCTGTAACAATGCACTGCAGCCCTTTAGAGGATGTTTTACAGTTCATGACTACAAGGATGCTTTCCCTTCCCTGGGTGATGTTGCTACGCTGCTCTCTTTTAGCAGTTCAAGCATCGAATGCCCTAATCCCAGAGAGCTGACAGAGATTCATGCTCAGTGAATCTTGTGACTATAAATAGAACAATACAGCCTGAAAACAAGATGGGGTAGAAAAGAAACACGCAATCTGTTGGGTGAAGTGCCACACCCTCAGGGTATTAGATGTTACCCCTAGTCCTGAGAAAGACTCTGATGAATCAGTCCTATAGAGGGGAAACATGAGCACCCACAGGACAGTGCCTGTTGTTTTTTTGTACATTGGTATAGTATTTATACACTGAAATTCTGCCTAAGATGTACTGTGTGTTTGTTATGTGTCACACTACTTGTTGGAAGCTTTAAGGGTCTTTTAAACATTGTCCACTTTGCTTATCACATTTCTACCACGAACATGATACTAAAATTATTCATTTATACAACACACACAATGACACTATATCCAATGTATTATTATTTTTTTTATTACAATTTTCTCACTGAAATTTATTTGTATTATCGGTGATCATATTTTATTCATACCTTCTCTTTTTCATTGTGGGATCAACATACTATGTTTTGTGATATGATTTAAAATTTGTCTGATTGTCGTTAGTCAATAGCAGGTAGTTTATTTCTGCAAATCATCGCACGTACCTTTAGCAAATCATTCAGTTTTTCACCAAAGTGACACTTTATTGTCAAAAGGTGGAAGTTGGGGCCAACAGCTGTAAACAAACTGTGTATGAAGGTGGAGCATCTGGAATCCTCAGTTTCTCTTTCCTCCATGCACAAGTCAGTAGCCTTACCTATTTAGAGTTGTGCTCCTTAGTTTATAGTGTGCATTTGAAAGAGATCCTACGTCGAATAACTGTACATACAATTAATGTATGTGAGAATCGCCCACATAGTGATTGGTTATACGAAGAATCTGACAGGAATCCAGCTCTCAAGGATCAATGTTGGACACACCTGTGTTAAAGGCTTATGACAAAAGGCATCTCACATGTGAATCTTGAAGAGTAAAAAAGAAAGTATGTGATGCCTGTGGGCACTGATCAATCCAAACAAACAAATTACTTCCTGTCTATTGAATGCATTCATGCCCTTTCAGGAACAAACAGTGGGTGGTAATAAATATGGATAATGTAATAGCCAGTCCAGTGTTTATGTAGATGGCAACAGAATAATCACAGAACATCTAAAATCAAAAGAAAATGTGGTGCAGAAATCAGATCAGTCTTAGATGCTGAATATTGACCATGTTTTGCAAAGTGCTCTGATTAGTTACTAGTCCTACTTTACAAGAAGTCCATTTGCTGCTTCTGCTGTATGCACTTCCATCCTAGGCAGAATGGTAATGGCATCAGATGAAAATAACTAGTCAATATAGTGACTCGTTATCAAAAGAATCCACCAACGCCTGAACCTGCAGATGCCTGGTTTACTTTTTTCGTAGACAAATATACTCCAATATTATGCAATCTGGGCAAGAACTAGATTTGCTTTTAGGTCTATTGCGAGGTAGCAAAGGATTTGCTTAAAGAGACAGAGACAGAACTTGACATCCTTGGTGATGGCACTGTTTTCTGATCGAAACTGATTTTCAATGGTTTCATCGAAGATCAGTCTCAGGTTTTGGGCAAAGGTCAGAGAGTAAAAGCTCCACCTATGGAGGATGGCCATGAAGATGGCATCTGGTTAGTAAGATGATTATCTGTCACAAAGATACCTATTTGTACCATGGTAGGGTATATTTGATACAGTTTCTTGGGTCTTCTCCCATTTTGAGCTATATCTGCAAACCAGCTGCATATGCTTGACATTGAAGGTCATGAAGCTGAATGTTATCGGTGAAGTTATATTGGAAGTAAGCAGTAACAAATATTGTCGCTATTCGTAGTCATAAAGAACAAACACAGACCGGGATCAACAGAGTAGTATGCCTCAGCAGAAACATGTGCGTAGACAGAAGGTGCAGAGAACAATTATAGACTGTGTGTAACAGAGGGGGCCTTGGGAGTGGTCTCTTTGTTTGCAGACCAAAGGGTCAGAGGGACCAGAGGGTATTTTAAGATCTTTGCTGGAATAGAGACGAGCTTTAAAGATCTCCAAATGAGATGTAGTTATGTGATGCAAGTTAAATGTATTAAATGTCTAGGAGCTCTTTTCAGTGATCACATCTAGTTTCGCTCATCAGAACAAAAGCAAAAAATAAACCATAAACGTTTTGGAATTAATCAGCTCCTTTAGGGAAATTATAGTGAAGGGACGCTGGTCTTACTTCCAAAGCAGTAAAACCTGCATAAATAATCCAGCACTAAATAATTCACGAAAGTCTAAGGATGGGACCAATGTTTGGTTGCCTCTGCTTGCCAAGTCCTGCAATATTTCCTACCACCCACCACTGACTCACCATCCAGACCCATAAAGCATTCTTCCGTTAAAGAACAAAGAACAGCTTTGTCAAGTGGCGTTGTTGCGACATGTACGCACGCTCTGCTTTCATCCACTCAGACCTGTCACTAGCGCTTCGCCAGTACTCCAGCCTTTCAGCGCCTGAGAACCCATCTCACAGCAAAGAACAACAGAGCTATATTTGATGTTCGAAATACTTCGTCTTCTTCACAGTTATGCTTCTCTTGGCCACGCATGTATCCCTGTGTCCATATCCTAGTGCCAATGCCTCAGTCCGAGTAAGGGTCAGTGTCTTTTCCTGGGGTCTTCAATCCCGTGCCCAGGGACTGCAATTTGTGTGCCAGTATCCGAGTCCCAGTGTCCATGTCCTCATGGCGTCATGTTATATTGTATTTTCCATTATCTCCTTTAACTTTGGTTTCTTGTCTATTTATTTCACCTAGTTGTGTTGCATGGGAGACAACTGGCATCATTACAGATTCCATACCTCTGAACGCTTCTGCCAGCACCGGAAGCCAGCTTGGCCGGATAGAGACATTGTCTTGAATCCATGCTGTGCCGCCATATTGCATTTCAGAGAGAGCGTTGCGACATCGAAGAACAGGGCCGCCATTCCAGAATGCACTGCCTGAGCCCTCACCCGGCCCGTACACACACGTCTGTTGTGTAATTATGATCAACCGACATGATTAAGTGGCACCTTTGAATGATATTACTCTTTAGTGGGCGCAAAACAACAAAATGATTCACTGACAGAGGCAGCTAATTATTGAGAATATTGTTTGGTTAATAACCAGCAGGCCCTGGAAGCAGACACCTGCACGGCATAACCTTTCTGTGTGCGGAAGAGGCGCGCGCCCGGTGATGGATCTGATTACAAAGCAGAGCATATAGGCCAGACCACCTATGGAGCATGATGTATGGATCCGCACAAAGCCTGCCTTCTTCCCCCCAACCCGAATCTATATTAAGTTAGCTCCAGACAGCAATTTGTTTCCAAGCAAGGCATGTAAAATATCACACAAAGTTTCTCGCTTCTCTGCTTAATAATTTAGATTGAGCTGGCTGCGAGGAGTCATTATTTTTGTTTTGTTGAGCTCTCCCGAATCTGAGGAGGTTTTTTACCTCCATGATTGTCGTTTGTCAATTGAGCTGTGTTGCGCCACCTTGCCGCAAACACGCTGAGGTTGGGGAGAGAAGGGAGGCAGGGACGTATCTCACTCAGTGACGTTCGTGAGGGAGTGAGTGAGACTGTTAGGAGATTGCAAAATAAGCTAGGTGAGAGAGCAGTATTTGCTGGATTTTTGAGGAGTTTTAATTATTATAGTCATCTCATATGGATAATGTTGGAGCCATAATGTTACTTCACGACAGAACTGTGATCAAGATGGAGAGAATTGTGTTTAAAAAAAAAAGAATTAAAAAAAGATATATATATATATATACATACATGCACACATTTATATATATATAGATAGATAGACATAGATATGTATATATATACCCCGTAATATATGGTAAATAAATCATAGAGATTAGAATACATTCTACATTCTTATGGGGGAGGGGGCAAGAGAATTCACCCCAAGAAAATTCACAGAAAAGAGATTCACCTCTTTTTAAAGCCTATAATGCTAGTGAAATTGGTCAAAACTTTAATCTTTAAAAAAAATGATGGGTTATTAGCACATAGGAACTTTTTCATGGACAATTAGTAGCACATAGTTCCTTTTTAAAGTGAATTTCGTTAAAAGAAAGCCAGGATGGGCACAGGGTTGCAAGCTAAAAGGGCTCAGGCATATACCGGAGCAACAAAAGCCTGGTCTATTCGTTTTCAAGAAGAGATCAACAAGTGCCAATCGGATATGCCATCTAAGATTCAGAATAGAATCTCATTGCCTGTAGCGGATAATTTTGGCCTCCACCCCCATTCAGGGCCGGCTTTGGAGCTGCTGGCGCCTGGTGCAATAATTATTTTTGGCACCCCCCCCATTCGACCCCATCCCCCCCCCCCCCATGACCACCTCCTCAGATTGACTCACGACCACCAGGAAAAAGTGCTGCACATCTCTCCATGGCCCCTCTCTCATATACATTTTATTTGTTTGAAAGCACTGGTAAAGGCTGACTTTACTAGTAAGAATGCACATCTACCCAAATAAACACTTTTCAGCAACATTAGGAATAGATAATGAAAGACTGGGGGGGGGAAACAGAATGTCCTAACCTATTTTATGCAGTTTGAATGCAGCTCTTTGATGACAGTTCGTAACAGTCACTGTTCTATATTAGGGTTGTATCTTATGAACTGCGGTGACAAAAGGGTCGCTGTGACAAAAGCAGTAATCCACTCAGCTATCCACATAAATTACAGATCTGTGATCTGCACGGTACGCGTTCCTTGCAGCAGGCATATTAACCCTCTGCGCTACTTTATGGTGAATCAAAACTGCCCCCAGACAAAACTCTGATCTCTCTCTCTAGCAGGAACATTAATCACAAGGACGCACAAGCAACTCTGCTGAAGGTGTTTTTAAATCATAAGTTATTGCACAGCACCCCCCCTGAGGTCAGCATCCCCTCCCCAGGTCAGTACCCTGTGCAGCGGCACCAGTCGCATTGCCCTAGAGCCAGCCCTGCCCTCATCAAATCTACCTGCTTTAGCTCATACAGACAAGTCCCATGGCATGTGTGCTCACCAGGACTCCTAGCAGTGAGTAAGAACATCCTTTGCTTACAGCGGCAATGATCTCCTCAGCAAGACTGACCAATGAGTAAGGGGCTTCCAGTGATGCTCAAAACCTGTGCCAGTACACTGATTAATCCTAGGGGTATGCAAAATGCGCATAATTGCTTCAGTGCAATTACACAAATGCCGCAATAATTAGCCAAAACTGTGCAAAATTGTCATCTAGCAATATATGTTGGAAAGAAATACGTAGTTGCGTCCATTTTGGACATAAAATTGCATTTTGTGCTAAAGAAATAGCTTACAAAGCAAAAAGCAAAGCTCTTTAACAACAGATGCTTGTGTTCTGGTCATTTGTGTTGTTCCATTTGCCCCGCAATTGAATTTTGGCATAAACACAGCATAATTACACTAGATGGAATAATGAAGCAAAATTATGCAAGAATTCACTGGCATGATGGATATTTCAACCAGGCCTATATACTAAAACAGGCTGACACTCAGCATCCCAAATCAGTGGATACTAACCTCAAATCTAAACATTTCCACGGTACCGCAGCAGCACCTATAGTACCTAATAGTATCACTGGTAGTACACATTGACCCATATCATTAGTTCAGTAAAAGATCCAGTATTGGCAGATAATCACCAGCATCATATCAGTCCGTCTCGCGCTCAGCCAGCACAAAACCAAGTAGTATCACAAAACCAGCTTGGAGGGATGGCTCAGTGGCTGATCGCTTGCTGCCGCCAAGTTTGTTTTTCATGAGCTCAAGAATTCGAGCCACAGCATACTAGCTCAACCTTCTATCCGTCCAAGTCAGGTAAAGTGAATACCATAAACTGGGTGAAAGTAACATCTGTAATTTACAACGCTTAGAAGTGACATTTAGCACTATGTTAACGCTAGTTATTGTTCATTATCACTGTTATAACCGACAATATATTTAGCCATTGATTTCTCAATCCTTACACCCACTGCACCCTCCCCCATTCATGGTGTAACCCCAGTTAAGACTTCATTAAGATGCTCCGTGCAAGGCAGCTTCGAAGTTTGGGAGCAGAAGAATTCATTGCTTTTTGTCTCCTGCACCCTACGCATTGACACTGTCCTGAGTCTGCACTGCAATATACTTCATCAAATTACACTGATGCGCAATATACACGAAGGAAAGGCTTGGAAGTGCTTTTGTTGTATTATTTAGAAAGCACAACATTCGTTGCAAAAGAAATCAAATATTTATTCAGTATCCTTTTATTTCTCGTAAATATTATTTCTCATCAGAGGGTGCGTGATGTGTCTTGAATGCAACCTGCAGATGTTCCTTCTGAAATATTTTTTTAATCATTGTGTTATCATTGAATTATTTATTATTTTATGATACCCTGTTTTGGTGGAAAAGCATACTCCTGCTTACCTGTATTTATTCTGTGGGTGGCAGAGAGCAGGAAATGCTGCGGATCTCACAGGAGGGGTCTTCCAAAGCTGGAATGGAACCTCTTAGATGAAAAACCAAGGGCCAGCCACAGGTGGCCCTGCAAAGGAGCGTAAGTGCCAGGATTCAACCCACTGGTGACATGGAAAATAGGGCCTATTCACCAATGCATTTGAAGACAAAAAGCAGTACTCCTGTAGCGCTCTTTTACGTCCTCTAAGAAGGTTTGTGAATTGTACGCAACTCATCTGAAGTGGGAATTAAATGGAAATATTCGTGTATGGTTAGAACTTGGAACTGCGCCTTCTTTCCACTTTTACTTATAGGAAATGGGACGGTTGTCGACCGATTCATAAAGGCACATAAGAGTATGTAAAAGAGTACTCCTGTAGTACTACGGCCGGTACTCAAAAATGTTTTTGTGAATTGACACCAATATGTCCTCATCAAGGCAGGTGCTCTTAGACCAGGACTGTACAGTGTCGGTCTAAAAGGACTGGATCCATGCCAGGATTTCAGGATGAACTCTGACTATGTAACAGTCCCAGTTCAATTCATTGTATGGAAATGTAACTTATGTGGATACCATGAAACACTGGAATGGATCTCCCTGTGTTAGATTCATCACTATCTAATCATTTACAAATCCCTTCATTTATAAGATTAATTCTACATAATTCTTGTAAGTTCCATGATCCAACTTCTACACATTGCAGCAATGAAAATTGGAATTCTATAACAAAGTGAAATAAATGAAAGACAAGTGCCTCCATTTAGTATGTTGAGGTAATCATTGGAATGAGAATTATTCGAGGAAATTATAGCAGAAGTATTTTTTTTAATTGCAGACCACTCCTATGTGGCAAACAGTTTGTGAAAATACATCTTCTAATAACATAGGCACAATTACTGCATGCAGTAAAGTACTCTCATGTAAAATGACGAATGGCTGACAATAGCATCAAAATTAATACCGATAATTACCAATACCCCAATAGAGGTGGTTACATAGGGAGCAATATAGAAGAGGTGGACCAATAAAACAAAGCCTACAATAGTTGCTCTAGTTGGATGCTTTCTTGCCCTCCAGAGAATACTTGCACTGCTGTTCCAACGGTAGGAAGAGCACCAGTGCAGACAATGTGTGTCCAACAGTAGGAGCGGTACTGTGAGGATATACCTCACAAATTCTAAATATATTCTCCATGCAAATAAAATAAGGGTTATCCTGACCTACATAGGGTGTAGAACAGCAAAATGTTTTCACCCACTTATATTGTAAACCATTTAATTTTCTATGTTTTCATGTGAATATTGTTTTGGTGGAAAGTACTTTGGTTATTGTATGTAAAATTATTAAATAAAAAATATAGGCTACTTACATGTAGAACAAAAATGTTGCATCAACAATAAAAAATGTAATATATTTGGTAATGTACAATTAATCCTAAAACAAAGAAAGAAGGCATGCTTTCAACCTCCAATACAAAAAAATCAGTAACAATCTCCCTTGTTTATTATATTTTAAAGTATAACAAAATCAGAGAACACAATATTAACCACTTTCGCAAATTAAAATACAGTTAAAATTAGATTCTATGGCATGGAACAAAGAAAAAATAACTAAATGGGGAAACTCCTCTGTAACTCCACTTTTGTGTGAGGACTGATTTTGCATAGAAAAGTAAATTTAAATAACGACATTTTATTTGCAAAACAAATGAGAATTAAAAGAAACAGCAGAAACCAGTTACATGAAACAAGAGTAGATTGCCTAAACTTTTCTTGCATATTAAAAAACGAAACAATGTATACCAGTAAACAAAAGTACACCAAACTAACCAGATAGGTATTAAAGAAAGTCCTTTTTAAATCCACAGTATTTTTTTAAGTGTTGCCTGTTACTGTAAACAACACAATATTATAGTGGTCAACAGTTTAAGGTTGCTACATTTTTACTTCAGTATTCTTTCTTAAGATGCGTCGGCCTATCAATATTGTATTAAACAGACCTTAGAATTGATTTAAAAAATACATTATTCGCCACATATATTCCTTGGACAAAGTAATTCCTAAATTTCTAACCTCGTCTGCAAAACGTGCATACTGACACAATGTTCATAAAGAAAGAGCTCAGTCTTGTTCCTGTTATTTTCATAACTCAATATCTCCCCAAACCCTCAAGTTTAAGGATACCGGCATAGGATCATGTTTCATTAGCTGGCATTGGACAAGGCTACAGAAGACAAATTCAATCGAAATGTTTGGATCAGTGTTATTTGTTTGCAAAATAACTCATCAAAATATAGGGCCTCATTTATGAAAAGTGACGCATCACTGCGTGAAAACAGTGATGCGTCACTTTTCACTGCGCCCTCCCTGCGACTCCAATGATGCGTCATATTTACAGTATGACGCATCATGTCGCAAGGAGTAACAGATACGTCAGTATTTCTGACGTATCTGTAGGCGCAAAAGTGACGCATTGCTGGAGTGTGTCACAAAAGTGACGCAACTCCAGCAATGTATCCTTTCACATGGGGTAAGCCCCATGTGAAAGGGCCTGCATCAGTCTTACGCCTGCTGTGAGGCAGGCGCAAGATATTGACGCATTTGCACCCTAGAAGTGGCGCAGTGAAATCTCGTAGATTTCACTGCGTCACTTCTACGATGCTTACTTACGTGGGAACGCCCACCCTGCATACATTATACCTGACGCAGGTATAATGTAGCGCAGGGGTTTACAAAGTGACGCATCTAGGTAGATGCGTCACTTTGTAAATATGGCGCATCATGGCGCATGTTTTACGCCACTGGTGCGTCACAAAAAGTGACGCAGCGGTGGCGCAAAAGTGACGCAGGGGCTCATAAATGAGCCCCGTAGGGCCTCATTTATGAAAAGTGACGCATCACTGCGTGAAAACAGTGATGCGTCACTTTTCACTGCGCCCTCCCTGCGACTCCAATGATGCGTCATATTTACAGTATGACGCATCATGTCGCAAGGAGTAACAGATACGTCAGTATTTCTGACGTATCTGTAGGCGCAAAAGTGATGCATTGCTGGAGTGTGTCACAAAAGTGACGCAACTCCAGCAATGTATCCTTTCACATGGGGTAAGCCCCATGTGAAAGGGCCTGCGTCAGTCTTACGCCTGCTGTGAGGCAGGCGCAAGATATTGACGCATTTGCACCCTAGAAGTGGCGCAGTGAAATCTCGTAGATTTCACTGCGTCACTTCTACGATGCTTACTTACGTGGGAACGCCCACCCTGCATACATTATACCTGACGCAGGTATAATGTAGCGCAGGGGTTTACAAAGTGACGCATCTAGGTAGATGCGTCACTTTGTAAATATGGCGCATCATGGTGCATGTTTTACGCCACTGGTGCGTCACAAAAAGTGACGCAGCGGTGGCGCAAAAGTGACGCAGGGGCTCATAAATGAGCCCCATAGTATTTTGATTGGATGTAGGTTTACATCCTGACAACCTTCCTGGGTTTTCCTGTACTCCTTCTACAGGATTATCTTCTTCTTCTTCTAAGCTAATGGATTACAATGAACGATTATCCTGATCCAACACGTTCCTTTCAAAATAGTAATGTTGGTTTATATAATAATAGAATTGCATCAGAACATTGTTACAAATATGTGTGATACTTTGTTCATTAGATTAAATTAATACTTTTTTTATTCACTATATTTCCCCAATAAAATAAATGCATGAAAACAACGTTAACCTTTTATGCATGTGTAGAATGCTAACGTGTCGGTCTGAAACAGTAGATTACCATTTCGTATTCTTAAATCATTAACAGTAAGAGGCAAAACATACCAGGAAGATTACAAGATCTTTTATAAACTCTCTCAACAACTTTCTCACCCAGGATGCTTCTTTCAGTTCAACACAAAGTACTCTGTAGGCCCCCTAGACCAACATTACAATATACTCATGCATAACTTCATGACACCTTAGCTGTCCTCCCCAAATAGAAGGACAAACATAACAGGTACATGTCCATGTTAAATAAGCACTGTGATAATGGTGAAAGACCAGGACAGTAAGTCAGAAAGACTTCTGGTCTCAGACGGGAAACATCCATTACAACGCAGTCATTACAACAACCTACCATTACAACACAACTGCCTTTACATTGCATGCCATTACAATGAATGCCATTACAACGCATGTCACTACGATGCATGCCATTACAACGCATACCATTACAACGCATGCCATTACAATGCATTATAAGGTAAGTAATGGAGATTTCTTTAGTATTAGGGTGGGTATGGGTTTTGGGGTACATGGGAATAGTAATTTTTACCCCTACACTATCCAACACTTTCCCTACTGCTGCACTCACTGGAGTGGGAATAGTCATTTTTACCCCTACGCTATCCAACACTCACCCTACTGTTGCCCTAAAAGTATTCTGCGTTGTAATGGTATGCGTTGTAATGGTATGCGTTGGAATGGTAGTTTTTAAAAATGAGTTGGAATGGCATGCGTTGTAAAATCATGCAATGTAATGGTAGTTGCGATGTAAAGACTGCGTTGTAAAAGCATTTGCTGTAATTGCATGCTTTGTAACATCATATATTCGTCTCAGACTTCACAAGGTAAGTTGACAAAAATTCCCAAATGTCTTTCCTGGTTTGTATACCTCCACATCAAGAAACACATATCCGGTCACAACATGCGCCTCACAACTCTTGCCTCCTTTGCATCCTAACATCTAACTTTGTGAAAAAAGCCACAATAAACTCTTCTTTCTTGGTACAGAATTATTGTACTCTCTTCACTGGCCAATATCCAAAATGAATAAAAATCAGATTGCCTCCCAGAAAGCCTCAAAGACCTTTCTGTTACCTGAATATACTAGGACCTGCCAGCCTTGGTCTTCCGACGAGTGTCAATACTCCTTGAAGTGATTAAGGTTGTGATAAGTGTATTAAAAGTTCTCACTCCTCCATGCGCCATTCATTCATTCATGCATTCATTCGTTCATGCTTTCATTCCTTCATTTATTCCTTCATTCTTTCATTCATATAGTGACCTAGCGAATGTGAAAGCCTGTTACAGAACGATAATATGCAGTATGGGTTAATAGGTCTTCAAGATAACCTCACCCAAACTAGCATTTATAGTATTCTCCTTTCAAAGATCCACATCAGCCTTGCACCGTGATTCAGTCTAAATGGAATTATGTTGTCATTAACTTGCAAGCAGAAACTGGACTTTCAACTGCATCACCCCTTAACCACTGCAAGACAAGTCAAGCAAATCATAATGCCCAGTAATAAAGATCTTGCAGAAATTAATTTCACGTGCCATAGCAGGTAAAGATGGCAATAGGGAAATTCAACATTTGAGTTGTGTACACGCTAGATGTGAGAGATCCAAGTGCCCTCTAGCACTATGCCTGCATTGTTTTCGTTTTCAGAACATTGGTATTGGTGAAAGTGGCTCCAATGGGTGCAGGGTTGCTCCATGGCACACATGTAACTGATTTTGTCACAGTGGGGTGGATCTCACTATCTCTATGGGAATGAAACATCATAGCCATGTTTAGCATTAGAAGGAAGCCAGCTCCTGCTCCACAATTCATTCTTTGCTAGCTGGTGGCTTCTGCTGCAGTAGTCAGACACCAGCGTCAGTCAGTCCAAGCTGCGGTAGAGTGGAGGGCCATACTTTTCCTTTGAGTAAGCATTGAGTGCTGCGCTACTGCTGTTTGAGGGCAATGAGGTGTCAAGGGTTGTGTATGCAAGTCCCACCACAAACGTCTCCATGCCTCTACCAATATTTCATTTGTGATGGAGAAACCTACATGTTGTACAAAAGCCAGATGTATGAGTCAGGTCTACTATTAGAGGAAGCATTTGTGGTAAACATTTGTTTCCACACTGGTACAGCAAGGGTCAGTTGGAAAGTGATTTCGTAGGCTCTATCCAAAAAGAGATCAGTCCAGAAACGTCCCTCACACAACCCATACAATTATCATTTACCCTCAAATCGAAAAACTATGTTGAGGTTGTATTTTCTTTACAGGCACGCAATAAATCTAAATATTTTCATCAAAATAACCTGCTTTATGAACAAAGGGAGGAGGTACAGAGTTCAATCTTTTTACAAACAGGGCATAAGTCCCGGAGAAACCCACAGAGTTGTCATGCTGGACCTTTGCAGAGAGAAAGAGCTGGAGGTATCTACCACGAGTAATTAATGTGCTCCACAGACCACAGCCAAGAGCCACCCGAGTGGGGGGACCTGCATGAGGGATCTGACAGACGGACACTGAGCCGGGCCATGAGGTTGCCCCAGCCAGCGACCATAGTTAAGAGAGGGTGAAAGTGCATTGCCATGTCCCTGTTTGAGACTGCTGGGTTACCGCTCCTTACCTTCCTGTGTGATGTAGAGGCAGTTGGTCTTCATCCCATGGGCCGGGAATCCTTTTCTTCTGCTTGAGGAGTTCACACTGAATCACTGGAATCAGCTTCCTAGGAGTAATGATGGAAGAGATGTCAAAATATAAAACACCTCTGAAGCCTGAAATGTTTTCTGGAATTCTCTTTAGAACATGGCCCGGGAAAGGGTTGTCTAGACCCTCTGGCATTAAAGACTTAGTCAGTGTACCAAAATGAGACGGAGAACCCGGTGGACTACAACCTTTTGTAACCCGCTGAGCATTACATGATTAGGGTTGGTATTAGGGTACGATCAGTCTTGTGAGACTCGCAGGAGTATTTGTTGCGAGTGGACTCCAAAGCGTCTTTCTCCATAAATAGATACACTCTAGAATTCACGCTAGGAATGTATTTTAATGTTTTTAAAAATAAAAAATCCTAATACACACTATAGGAATAGTAGTGACTATGAAGATAAACAGTATAGCGGTTACAATATTTATCAACAAATAGAATAGTTGAAAATGATGCAACATTATAGCAGTAATTTAGGATTTCTTTGCATTTGTTTCCCAACCCATCTCTTCCCTTGATTAACTAAGCTGATCTTAGCATCAAAATGGGCCTATTGTGAGTTTTTAGGTATCCTTGCTTACACCAGCATGTATCTTTGGAACAACAGAAACAGTTTTCATTGGGCAGACAACTGTTATTATTGTCTGTGCACCACAGTGGCAGTATTGTCCTCAGGCAGGCACATAAGCCTATCAGAAGACTCAATGTGCCTTTTTTGTAACATTTAACAAGGAAAAGGTTTTATAGCTAAAGCTGTTAACTGTACGACCCTCAGCATACAATCCCTGGACTGAAGTTCCTCTCTACCTGACAATGATTCAGTGCAGCTTATATATTTTGCTTGAACGATGTTAAATGTTTTAAAATGAATAATTGACATAGAAGCTGCTCTTCTTACATTCTGTGAAACACTGTTTACCATTTAGAAAAAATAACAGAGAAATTAAGATATCAGATTCTATGAAATCTTGTTGACTATTTAAATATAATAACTGACAAATCAAGGTATAAAGCTATGCTAAAAGAAACATTAAACAATTTATCAGAGAAAGTTGAATTATCACATTACATTGAAACAAATATTTTAACGACGTAGGCAAGTGAGCATTTGTACTAAAAAAGTTACACCTAAACGTCTGAATTTGTATAATGCAAAAGGGGGGACACCTAAATGAAAAATATACGAAGGTTATTTAATGCCTAGCACTATAATGAAATGTATGCTATGAATATGGGGTGCGGATGTAGCTTTACAGCTAGAGCGGTTGACCTCGAAGCTGGGGGACCAGGTTCGAGTCTCCGCAGCGACGCTCATCATCCTGTGATTCGGGGCAAATCACTTAGGGCCAGATGTACGACCATTTCAGTTAGCGCCTTGCAAATTGCGAGTCGCTAAATGAAATGAACAACAGTGTGTTTAACACTGTTTGCGATTTCCAATGGGGTCGCAAATTGTCATTAATATTAGTGAGCCTCTCGCAATTTGTTGGCCCATTGGGAATACCAGTCCTCCCAGGGATGGTGGCCTGTTGGGCTCAGCAGACCACCATGTCTTAGACTGCTGTTAAATAAAGCAGTATTTCTTTTTTAAATGCAGCCGGTTTTCCTTAAAGAAAAATGGGATGCATTTAAAAAATAAAAATAAAACGTTTTTGTGTTATTAGTTAAGGGTAGGCAGTGGTCCTGGGACCACTGCCTGCCCTAAATGAAATCATAATTTTGCATGCATTTGCAAAGGGGGGACACCTAAATGAAAAATATATGGGGGACCCCTTCCCTGGGGACCACTTCCCATTTGCGAATACATTACCACCTACTTGAAGTAGGTGGCAATTACGAGTGTTTTGCGACCGCAATTGCGGTCCCAAAACATTAGTACATGGTTCTGAAACTCTCTATTTGGAAGGGAACGCCTCTTCCAAATAGCGAGTCGCAGAACCTAGTTAGCGAGTCGCAAATAAATTGCGACTTGCTAAATAGGCTTGTACATGGCCCATGTTGTTTTTGCATGCGCAAACGGGTTCGCAAACCTGTTTCCACATGCAAAACCGGGTCGTATATCTGGCACTTAATCTCCCCGTGCCTAACAAAAAAAATGAATGTGTCCATCTATAATGAAACTGGTGCTCATGTAAAGCGCTCTGATACCTGATGTCCTCGTGTCGAGTTTGCACTATATGCATGCATATAAATAACAAAAGCTAGGCTCTTATTTCTATTTTAACTATTGTAACTTGGCACAAAAAGTCCAAAAAAGAATCTAAAAGGGACAAAGTTGAATATTATATATAAAAAACAACAGCAGCTTCTGATTATCTCTATTAAATTCATGTTGTTATGAGTACACATGGATATTTTTTAACTTGCAGCACCAAAAAAGGCATTGTACAATTAAAATAATGATGACTTCTGTAGCGAGAGACCAAAAAAACTACAAACTTCAGCAGAAGTTTTTGTATTTTCTCCAGATGTAGATGATGATGAGGAAGCCATAAGCCTCTCAAAAAATGAAGATGCTGAAATCATAGGTGAATATGGTGTCAAGAGTGTCAGTTGTGATGTTGTTATTAAAGCATTTTTCAAAACAACACCAATTGAATCTGAGAATGAAGAAACTATTGTTGATTCAATGCTTACTGGGGTAGGCAGTGGGGATGACATAGGTAATGGCATTGGAACACCAATATACACAAGTACAGTATGCTTAATGCACTTAATTGGGTTGAATTATTTCTCCAAAATTGAGAGACATTATTGGTGGTTGTTCCAATGGGATGTCCAAGAAAGGTATTTTATAATACTTCATGCACCAGAAAGCAGGTCTCACTTTAACAATGGCGGGGGAACGTGCACGCTTCTATTTTATTTTATTTTATTTTATTTATGTGTTTTATAGAGCGCGAACTTGACCCGTTAGGGTATCAGAGCGCTTTACAGGGGAGCAAAGCAATATACAGACAGATTTAGAGTCAACCAGTTACAGCTCAAGTAGCAGTATAGTGCAGGAATATATATACACAAAGTATGTATTTACATTTTACATAACCGATTACAAAGAGCGACAAACCATATTTACAGAGTACATTTTCAATAATTCTAACCCGGTCCCAAGATTCTGGTGTTTCGGGAGACCCGGTAGGTAGGGGGGAGGTAGTGGGCCGTCATAGGCTATGCCAAAGAAGTAGTTGAGGTAGTGTTAGACGAGAAATTTGCCCATAAGGAAGATTTTGGCATCCTTTTTGAAGTGAGACAGTGAGGGGATTCTTCTGATGTGGGGTGGGAGAGAGTTCCATATTCGTGGAGCAGCCCCTGAGAAGGCCCGATTGTACGTTTTATTTTTCCGAAAACGTGCAGGTTGGAGCAGGAAATCCCTGGCGGATCTGGAGTTTCTGGTTCCTCCGGAGATCATGAGTTTCTGTGTCAGGTATGCGGGGGAGTTAGAGTGTAAAGCTTTGTGCGTGATGCATGCTAGTTTGAGCTGTATTCTTGCCTCCAAGGGAAGCCAGTTGAGAGCTTTCAGGAGTGGGGAAATATTGAATGCCTTCCAAGGGTAGAGTAATGCAAGGCACAGATTTGTGCCGTGTTGCATTACTCTGGGTTTATCAAGCTGCTCAGGCGCACCCAAGAAAACTTAAGGGTTGCTTCGCTTTTGCACCCCATTGTGTGGTGCAAACGTGATGGTACCCTATGATACATATGCCCCATAGCACGTAGTGTGAGGGAGCTGTAAACACTTGCCAGCTCATAACTCTGGCCCAGGACATCTTACATACTCTTGAATTTCTTTGCTAATCTGTGTTTTGAGCGTAGAATATTTTACATGTAAAACATTTCTTTTCTGAAGTAAAGAATTGCTTAGACATTCAAGCAAAAGCTGTTTTCTGGTCAATTGGTTTCTGAGTGTCTAAACCCACACCACCCTGTCGAGCCTGTTGTGACTACATAACCACACTAGCCGAAGAGTCTTAAGTGATAAAACAAGTAGTTGGTCCTTTAGCTGGAGTGCAACAATATTGGATACCATTGAATGTTGCTCAATAGCCTCTGGCTTCACTGAGTCGCTAAGAAAAGGTCAATGAAAGTACATATAATTTTCGTAGCATTAAACCAGATTCAAAGCAATTGTAGACTCCTCGACCTGACTGGCAATTAAGTGTCCTAAACAAAAGCATTATTTTTTCACTCTGATATCTTCTCTGAATCTAGCCAATACAAAAGGCTTCTCACCAGTTTAATGAACTGCCCCATAACCCCCTCCCTCGAAATGTGCGGATGGAGAGCTACGCTAGGAGCTACAAACAGCTCTGCTACTCTGTGTGATATAAGTTGTATATTGCAGTGTGCAAGGTTGGACCAAAAGCTGAGCCTGGTCAAAACATAGGCTGCAGACCCATCTTCTGGTGATTGAACCCACCTAAGGCATCATGGTTCTCATTACGAGTGACCCATGTGGCATCTTGTAATTTGTGGGGTGCAATAAAAAGCACCTATTACAGTCAAATCTCTCTGATGGAGAACTTCTGCCCTCAGATTTTGGATGGCGGGAAGATCTTAGAACCCAGATCTTGACAGTCTTTCTGTGCCAGAGGTAAGGGGGACCCCTTCCAGTAGCCATGATGCCACCAACACTTTGAGCGACTAAGCAGATAGTGCCTCCCAGAAGTAGCCGCAAGGGAGGAAAACTTTGAAGGGAAAAAACCTCCAATGATGTCTGTTAGGCTCTAAGATGACAAGGCCAGAGAAAATAGATAAAGCTGAAAAATCAGGACACAGTAACTCAACTGGAGACGCAGGCAAGAGGTGGGAAACCACCAATAAGAGTGAGAAACCCCCAATAGTAGTGAGGTACCACCAGTAGGAGCAATGAAACACACCAACAGGAGCGAAGAAGTGTTTTTGCTCAAGGACGGAATGAAATCCAACTCCTTATATACCTCCAGGCCAGAAAGTTACCTCATGGAATGGTGCCGCCATCTTGGATTGGGAAGGTTCTAAAGAACAGAAATGAAGTGGCTGACATCCTGGCTATGGGTGAAGAAAAACCCCATGAATCCTTCCTAAAGGATTACTGCAAGGAGAAAAAGAGAACTATGGTGTTCTCCGGCGTGGCTCCCGGGGACAGGACCACCTTAGACTGCACCAGTGGGCTAGCCGCTGTGAAAAAATGCCTAAAGGTGCACACAGTGGCCCAAGGGTTTTACTGCTGCCCTGTAGGTGAGTGAGGAGCGCATCCCGTGGGAGATGAGGGAAGTTATCGGTGGGGCGTGAGCCGCAATGTGACTCCCTGTATAACAATTACAAGTTTTTTCCCAATAATGGAGACATAAAATACATATGTTGGTGCTCACCACAACAAAAAACAAGTTTTGAAAATTACGCAGTATTTTACCAATATTAAATTCTGATGGGTCGAAAGTTATGCTGTCTTTACAGCACCTGACACTAATTCTGATAGCATTTGCAAACCTTATAATTCTGAGCCGTGTGCAATCAGGAGTTTGCGGGGGTCAGGAAACAGTGAGACACTCATAAGTAGAACCCATGTCTGTAGCTTCTAGAATTGCAGCATTCCTCCATATCATCAAGTTGGCTTTGCTCTTATTTTGTAGGCGTTTGCTCTAAGACAGAACAATGAGCATTCTACAGACCTGACAATTTGAAGAATATTCTTAGTGTGAGGAGGGGATATGGTTTTGGAGGGGGTAGGGCCTTGAGCCAAGAGCTACACTTCTGCGCACTTCTCCACCATACCACTGTCCCCAACAAAACAAGCTTGCTGAGGCTGGTGTGGATGGCCTGTGGTGTTTTCACAGTGTTAATGGACACCAGCTTTTAAAAGCCTCTACAGATGAGCTGGAAGCCCACTCTTTACAGTGGTTTCCATCTTGTTTTCCCTGCCACTATGTGATATCAGCTGCTCACCGGGTGGATGTGTGAATGGAGCTGACATCATGAGCCGCGCAGTGGTACTATGTGACTTGGCAGGTCCGATTCTATCTTACGTGAAAGTTTCTTACCCTTACGACTGCCCTCGCTACCTAGAATCAGTGGGTGTCTCTCAAGGACATCACGAGGACCTCCCTACAACCGCCATCTCTTAAGACCCAAGACCCTCCTGTCTGCCTGTGTCAAATTGTACTGTGATTAACAACATACAGCAGCCTCCTTTCATGTGTCTCCCAAATAAGAACATCACAGGTTCAATGAAAGATCTTTTTTTTTCATTTTTTATCAAATCATCCAAATAATTGAAATTGGTTTTCTTCCTCGACATGGAGACACAAAATAAAGTCATCATTTTGCTATCAAAGAGATGCGCTTCTTATGCAATTAGTTTACAAAATCAATTATGTTACCAGTTCAGAGTGACCTTTTTCATCTCTGATTAGAATATGCTCCTCTCTTTTCACAGATTATGCAATAAACATATTTGACATCTGTAAAATACCCAACAATAGTTGACATTTTCTCTTCCTTTTTCGTATAAATACATTTTATATAACGTGATATGGAGTGTTTATTTTAAGAATGTTTATGTCCTTTTCTTAAAAACTACTTCTTACAGGACTGGCATGTGAGTTGAAAGCTGCCCAAGAAAGGGTTTTAATACCAGACTCCTAATGCGATGAGTGAGTGAGCATCGGAGGAGTCAACTCCACCGAATGGGTTGGGGTATTCTCTACTTAAGATTTTGTTTTCTAAAAGTGGAGCCAAGTAATTCATTTTGCAGCATATTGTTTTCAAGCATTTTAACTTAAAAAGCATTAGCTTTAGACACTGATCTTATGAAAAATATGAATATTGCTATAATGCAGGGTGTAGAAGAGTACGCTTGAGCTGCGTTGTGTTTTTTAGTAGGAAATCATGTTTGTGCCTGTGTGCTTCTCACTTAGGGCTATTTTTGGAGTAGTGCGGCCACAGGATCCCTTAGCCATGCTGATTTGGAAGCAGTCACTGTCCTTCAGTCTGTCAGTGTCTCACCTTCTTTTCTGCAGGAGCGATAGGAAGTCACGATGATTGCACCCAATGTCCTCACAACACAGACAGCTCAACTATGTCAAAACTGATCTGGGTCGATGGGGAAGAGAGGAAGGAACGAGAAAGAACAATTGTCCCACGGAGTCTTTGCAGGAGTGTTAGTGTCTGCCCCGGGTGTTCAAAAACCTCGTCCTGAGTATAAAATATAAGAGAGAGGCGAATCACTGACAGATAGGTAACTGTGTGTATGTGTATATATATATATATATCACTTAAAAAACCATAGGTTTCACACACATTATAGTTAGGAATTAGCATTTAAAAAACCTTGCAAATTCACTTAAAAAACCATAGGTTTCACACGTTATAGTTAGCTGGACATTTCACTCGTAAAAAAACATTGAAATTCCACCGTTATAGTTAGTTCAGATAATTATAACTCGCGCGCCCGCAATCCACTGCTGATGACGTCACATATTACATCACTCATGACATGGTCAGTGGCATCACTCATGACATCACTGATGACATCATCCTTGTGATAGAGTGGCGGTCGCGCGAGTTATAGTTATCTGAACTAACTATAACGGTGGAATTTCAATGGCTTTTTACGAGTGAAATGTCCAGCTAACTATAACATGTGTGAAACCTATGGTTTTTTAAGTGAATTTGCAAGGTTTTTTAAATGCTAATTCCTAACTGTAACGTGTGTGAAACCTATGGTTTTTTAAGTGAATTTGTAAGGTTTTTTAAATGCTAAGTTATGTATGTTTTATTATATTTTTTATATATTTATTTTACACTCGTTTAAAATGTTTTTTTTTTTTTTAAGGTTTTTCACCGTGCGCGCACCCCGCGATTTTTTGAAAAAAAAATAAAATGTTTTTTTCACCCTTCGAGGTCCTTCAGGGACCCCCTGACAAAGGCTAGGGGGTCAGGAACGCTCTACCATGCCCCCTTTTCACATTCTCCACCTTTCTTTTTCCCTGTCACACACACAACACACAAAATGGCGGCCGACACTTCCTGATTTTGACCGAATCCAACGTTGACTGACATGTAACCACCAATCAGAATTACGCTCGCGCATGTTAAGGTGCGCGCACGGTGCGCGCTTATAGATATTTATGTGCTTTTAACTGCAATTTTCTCAGGAACTACTGAACAGATTGACACCATATATGCAAAAGGCACATGCCTGACCTGAGGACTACCTCTTTGCCAAATTTCAAGTAATTCTGTTCAGCCGTTCGGGCTGTACCTTCGACTAAAGGTCCTATGGGAAAATGCATGGGAAAAACGCGTTTTGGGACCCCCCTGTTTTTCTCAGCCCCCGCTTGACGAATCAACCCGAGACTTTCAGGGTAGGAGCTGAGCGGAGCGCCCCATTAGTTTTGAAAATTTCGCGAGGATTCGTCAACCGGTGCCAAAGTTATTGAAAATAGAATTTTCAGATTTCCTATGGAAACACAGTCCAAACTATAACTATCTACTGGCGACCGCCAGTAGATTATATATATATATATATATATATATATATATATATATATATATATATATATACGGATAAGGAGGATTCTAACACGAGTTCCAAGCACCAGACTTTATTTCAGGTATGCGCACATTCAAAATGTCAATTCCAATTACAGCTCCGCTGCGATGAGTGCCTGACGCGTTTCAGAGTGAGTTCCACCCCTTCCTCAGAGGCTCCGGCAGTTCCCCGGATGTAGTGTGACATTCCCCTATATTTAAATGCCAAATTGCACGTCCTGATTGGACTTCTCAGTTACATCCTGACACTGAGAATTATGGGCAATGTAGTGTGACCATTTCTTCACAGTTTATCAAAACGGGAAATGTTGCTGGCAAAATTCCAAGCCCACAATGGGCCTTGACATGAGGATGTGCGCTCATCCTCCACTCATGTTCCACAAACAAGACCCGATGAATATCCGATCTATGTGGCCCCCTACTTCACGGGGTGGTGCTCCTCGGCGGCTGGGCGGCCGCCTAAACATAGTTCTTTACGCTTGCCCTACGGATAAGGAGCACTCGAACACGAGTTCCAAGCACCAGGCTTTATTTCAGATATGCACACATTCAAAATGTCAATTCCAATTACAGCTCCGCCGCAATTAGTGCCTGACGCGTTTCAGAGTGAGTTCCACCCCTTCCTCAGAGGCTCCGACAGTTTCCTGGATGTAGTGTGACACTCCCCTATATTTAAATGCCAGATTGCATGTCCTGATTGGACTTCTCAGTTACATCCTGACACTGAGAATTATGGGCAATGTAGTGTCAACATTTCTCCACAGTTTATCAAAACGGGAAATGTTGCTGGCAAAATTCCAAGCCCACAATGGGCCTTGACATGAGGATGTGCGCTCATCTTCCACTCATGTTCCACAAACAAGACCCGATGAATATCAGATCTATGTGGCCCCCTACTTCACGGGGTGGTGCTCCTCGGTGGCTGGGCGGCCGTCCTGTGTATTTCATGCAAAGGTACCTGAACACTTACCCCCTGCTGTGTGTAAGCAAGGTCAGCAGACACTTTACGACAAGAAAGGAAAAACAAAAGTGTATATGGTAAGGAAACAGAGGCTTACTATTCACTATATGCATTCTAAAGATAAATCATACCTCATGGCTTACTGTTATAAGTGCATAAAATGCTTAAAAGCATGTACTAAAAAGTTTAAACAAGAAACACAACTATAGGAAGAAATCATATGTAAACATTCCCACATGTATCTCTTTACTAGTAAAAAAACAAATGTCAAAAACCCCCAAAAATATATAGAGCCTTTTAAAAAAGATAAATATGCAGGTAGAACGTATTTCTTGCTCTCAGAAATAATTATTAATCTTATGTCTCTATTTAGTCCATCAATATGCCACAAGTACTTAATTGCAGACTCTGTTTTGGCAGAAATGCCACATAAGAAAAGTATTTGCAGAGTTTTCCAAGTAGTAGTTTTAAAGTGCACTAAGTTACCCCCAACTAACACAAAGATTATCCAGTTCTTTAAAGGTATGCATTTGTCTTAGTTTTTTCCCCCAGGAATTTGAGGAGCTGAGCAGAAACAGACACAAAAAAGAATCTGGGACACCGAGAGATATCGTGATCAAGGGAAGACCTGACGAGGGACCGCCGAAGACACCGATGCGGCATGCTGTGACCCCGAAGAAACTGGTGAGTGAACCGATGGCAGAAAGCTGTGGTGCAAAACACTTGAACACCAACCAGCTTCCTGCCAGTCATTGCTGGCTTTAAGCATCCAGTATACAGATTGCTGCAGGTGCGACAGTACACCCCCCAATAGCACCCGAACAGTCCTTAGCTTTTGCTGGTAAAGTCTTTGGAATAGCCAAAGTAAACAGGGGGCGTAGAGGTGACCAGCAGGTTCCCACGTATGGTCATCAGGACCATAACTTTTCTATTGAACAAGATATTGGAACCTGTGTCGTACCATTCTGGAGTACAGGATAGCCTCTACATCAAACTCAGGCTCATCATTCACCATTACTGGCAAAGGTTTAGCTGGGCACCGAGCACTGGGTACAACGGGTTTTAGTAGCGAGACATGGAAGATAGGGTGGAACTGTAATGTGGTAGGCAGTTCGAATTTAATGGCACCAGGATTGATCTTTTAACAATTTTGTAGAGACCGATCAGGTGGGGCTTGAATTTGTGTGCTCCTCTCAGGGCAATGTTGTGAGTGGACAACCATACCATGTCCCCAATAGAGTAATCAGGACTGGTTCGGCGATGGAGATCCACACATTTTTTGTATGGTTCCTTAACTTTCTTAAGGTTGTCCTGTGGAGCTTGTTGTATGCCATGTATGTGATCCACCAAATCCTGAGCAGTAGGGATATTTGAGCTGGGAAATGTGGGACTAGAAGACTAGGATGGAAGCCATAATTTTAATAGAAAGGGGAAAATGTAGTAGAAGAGTGCATGCCATTATTAAAAGCAAATTCAATGGTCTGTAGAAATGTGTCCAAATCAGAGGAAGAATGGCAACACAGATATTGTTCAAGACCTTGATTCATCCTTTCTGTTTGTCAATTTGTTTGAGGATGAAGAGGTACAATGAGTTGTATGAAAACAAGAGACAGTTCTTTAGAGGCAGGCAGACCTTTCAGAGGGATGAAATGAGTCATCTTGGTTAAAAGATCAACGAAGACCAGTATGGTAGTAAACCCTTGCTCTGTTTTTGGTAATTAGTGGAAAGTGTTGGCCACCAAAAATATCTCTTAAGACGCTCTATAGTTTTCTTTTTCTCTGGATGTCCAGTGAGTAAGTGGGAGTGACACCATTCTAGGGCTTGTAGTTGCAATGGTATAGTGGGAATACACAATCCTCCTTGGACATATAGTAGATCTACTTTTCGTCCATTATGTATATTAGCTATGTTTTATGCCTCTTTGTTTTTTTTGAGCCTGCAGCACCCCTTAGTTAACTGTTCTTCCGAATATAAGGCTCCTTTGATCTTATCACTGGAAATGATGGGTGGATGTTCAGTGCTAGTTTAAAGCATGTCATACCCTGGACGAGAGAGAGCGTCTGCCTTTCCATGTTGCCTACCAGATTAAAACTGGGAAATTAAATTGAAGTTGTTAAAAAATTGTGTCCACTGCAATTGTTTCATCGACAAAGCATGTGCAGACTTCACAAACAATAGGTTCCTGTGGTCTGTGAGAACAGTAACAGTATGTAGGGCACCAATAGGTAATTTCGTCACTTCTCAAAAGCCTTTTTCATAGACAGAAATTCCCTGTCCCCAATGTAGTAATTGTGTTCTGCAGGACTCAATTTATGGGGAAAAAAGTGACAGGGTGTAAAGTATTGGACTCCTTATCTCCTTGTGACAACACTCCACCTACTGCTATCTGAGATGCATCTGCCTCCAAAATAAATGGTTGGGAGAGGTCAGGGTGTCATAGGATAGGAGTGTTAGTGAAAGCTGTCTTTAGGTGTTGAAAAGCCTCTTCAGCTTCCTCAGTCCATTGGAACCTCACCCCCTTGGATAGCAACTTAGTGATATGAGAAGCTAAAGCAGAAAAATGGTCAATAAAATGCTGATAAAAATTAGCAAATCCTAGGAAACTTTGTGCTTCCTTAACAGATAGAGGAGATTTCCACTGTGTGGCAGCCACTACGTTCTGCGGATCCATGATAACTCCCTCTGCAGATAATACAAACTCTAAAAAAGAGTGAGAAGCAACATGAAATTCACACTTCCCTAAGTTTGTTCTCTTTGAACCTCTCCAGAATAGCTCTAACATGATTCTTATGTTACGAGACAGAAGAAGAATAGATTAAGATATCATCAATATAGGCAATGGCACAGTCATCTAAGAATTCCCTCAAAACTTCATTACTAAAAAACTGAAAAGCAGCTGGAGCATTGCAAAGACCGAAGGGCATAACCAAGTATACCTAACGCCCAATTTAGTACGAAAAGCAGTTTTCCATTTGTCACCTTCCTGTGCTCATACCAAATGGTATGCCCCTCCTAGGTCCAGCTTGGTAAAAATCTTGGGTTCTTTCACTTGATCGAGAAGTGAATGTATCAAAAGCAAGGGGTATCATTTTTTTATAGTGATATTCTTTAGGGCTCTATAATATGTGTACGCACTAAGACCACCCTCTTTCTTGGGTACAAAAACAGAGGCAAGGAGGCTGGATAGCAAGAAGGCCTAATAAAATCGATTCTGAGCATTTCATCAAGATATTTTCAGAGGTGCTGTGACCTGGAAGAAACAGTTGAGTGAACCGACTGCAGGAAGCTTTAGAGCGCAACACTTGAATGCCAAGCAGCTTCCTACAAGTCGTTGACGGCTTAAAGCTGGCCGCTCTCTACCCTCTCACATCCGGTAAATGGATTGCGGCAGGTGTGACACCGGGTTTTTTTCAGGTGGCCTCTATGCATTGCCCATCATTTTGCAAAGACACTGTTGAAATTGGGTAAACCAGACACCTGGATGTGGTGGGCGAGAAAATGGCTAGGGTATTTTAGTCTAGTGTCCACATTACAAGCAGGACTGATGTTTGAACATTGTTGGTGGAGTATCTTGTGGAATATGTTAACAGTTTTTTGTGATTCTGGTGAGAAACATGCTTGAGGAAACCTGTGCTGGAGACTCCAAATCCACTACCCTATTTACTAAAATGCTTTCAAATTAATGGTAGTATCAGACTGCTAAATCCTTCCTGGTGATTGGCCTTTATGTAGAAAATTCTCATCCAACCTGTTTTCCCCCAGAATTAAATAGATGCTTTGTGCCCCTTATAAGGGGGTGGGGTAATTCACACACCCTCCTTCTTCCTCATCCCATTCTATCTTTTCTGCCTTGATTGTGGAGAGACTCAACACCCCTCCCCTCTTTTCTATCCTACTCCTTATTTGTTCTTCCCCATTCTTCTTTCATTGCTTTTACTTTAGCCTAGGTATCCACCCCTGCCTGTAATACTGTCACCTATAGCACATACCTTAATAACTATACTCTACCTATACCCTAGTACCTCTACCTACACCATAACACTTCTTTTCATGCCTATACCTTAGTATGTTTACCTATACCCTAGTATATTTACCACACAGAATAATCTACCTGGACCCCAGTACCTCTACCTCTGCTTATCTACTAGTACATGTAAACCTGCCTACCAACAACGTAGCTCCTCTACCCTTATCTATACCCTAAAACATTTACCCTGCCTACAGCGCCTAGTATTGCTATCACAACTTTACTACTCTACCTCTGCCCCTGCCTGTACCCTCGGACCTCTTCCCTTACCAAAACACTAGTACCTGTATATCTGTCTATACTCTAATTATTCTACCTACACATGAGTACCTCTAGCCTACATACATCTTGTCTTCTGGACTATTCCCTCTATTGATAACCTAGTACCTCCACCATTAACTATGACCTAGAACCCCCACCCCCATCTTTACGTAGTTCCTCTAGGTATCCCTGTTTCCCTCTAATTCTACTTCTTCCTTTGCCCTGATGCCGCCTGTACACCTACATACATGCTACTATCTCTACCACTGCCTTCACACCAGTGCCTCTGTCCATATGAATACCCTGGTACCTCTACTCGTACATATATGATAATATATTTGACCCTGCCTTCACGCCAGTACATCTATCCATATCTATACCTTGGTATCTCCCCCCCTATTTATACATTAATACCTTTAAACCTGCCTTCACATTATTATCTTTGGCCATTTCAATATCCTCCACTCCTTTCTATACACAAGTACACCTTACTCTTCTTATAATCAGCACATTTACCCCAGCATATACAAAAGTACCGCTTAGTCTGCCTGTCTCCACTCTGGTACCTATCACCTCCAGCTCCAGACTTGTAATTCTACCTCTGCATATGCAATAGTAACTGTTGCCCCTTCACTCTAAGTTAATATTGCCTCTTTTCTACTTTCTTGTTTTCTTTTGTCAAATTCTTGTCTCCATTTTAGGTGTCCATTGTCAAATTTCTTTACATTTTCTAAATAAAGGGTTTTCCATGTATTGGGTAGTCTTCAAAATGGAGTCCACTATCCTGGAGTTTTAATCCAACGTTTTCCATCTTAATTTTTCTCTGAAGTGAGATTGACCCATTGTGCTCAACACGTAAAGTCCAACACATCTGAAGAACAAAATAAGTGTGTTGAGATCTTTAGCATTCTTTTTTTGTTTTTAGAGTTTTCTATAGCGCGAACTAGACCTGAAGATATAGGGTATCAGATCGCTTTACATAGCACCAGTTTCGTTACATGAGGACACATTCATTTTTGTTAGGCACGGGGAGATTACGTGATTTGCCCAGAATCACAGGATTGAGTGTCGTTGCCAAGACTCAAGCCTGGTTCCCCAGCTTTGAAGTCGACCGCTCTAGCCGTAAGGGTATATCCTCTCCATCTTCTTGTACCCTTTCATCAGAGCTTGGTAGAATACATGAGTAGAACGTTTCAAGGTTTTATCATGGGACATATCCACATTAATGACACTAAGATGTTTTCTAGAACAGCAGTTCTTTGTAGTACAAACGTACCATGACATCCGAAGTTAAGATTCCAAACATCGCTGCAAAACGTTTCTATGAAATAATATTCAGCTGCTGGCTCAAATCTACTCATGTTAATAATGCCGTGGCCAATTTGGTAATGAATTCACAGCTTATGACTGATGTAAGTCACAGTCTGTGTCTGTCAGATGTTATGCTTGTTTACAGTATTTGATGGACTTACCAATCCAGATGGGTTACTAATGGCTGTCTGTTATAAATGGCCCTCTATGCAGGGTCACCCCAGACGTTTTTTCTTCCCTTTTTGCTGAATTCGCTTTTGTTGGCTTTAGGGCTCTGTGCTCTTTACCACTGGTAACCAGGGCTGAAGTGCTTGTGCACTCTCCTTAAAACATGGTAGGATTGGCTTCTTCACAATTGGCATATTTGATGAACGTATAAGTCCCTAGTAAAGTGGCACTACATGTGCCCAGGGCCTGTAAATCAAATGCTACTAGTGGGCCTGCAGCACTGATTGTGCCACCAACTTAAGTAGCCCTTTAAACATGTTGCAGGCCTTCCATTGCAGAGCCTGTGTGTGCAGTTGTAAACTACCATGTCGACCTGGCAAGTTAAACCTCTTGCCAGGTCCAAACCTTCCATTTTAATACAGATAAGTCACCCCTAGGGTAGGCCCTGGAAAGCAGAGAGGGCATAGTGAAATCCATTTAAAAAGCAGGACATGTACATTTAGGTTTCACATCTCCTGGTAGTGAAAAACTCTTAAATTTGTTTTTCAGTACTGCATGGCCTATATCTCCCATAGGATAATATTGAGATTATCTTATTACGTTTTATAGGTGTAATCTTCAAATGTGAAGATATAACTGGTTCACGTTTGATGACTCTGGAATCCTAATTTAAAATTCTAACTTATGGTGAATAAATTACAATTCTGCAAATGCCACTTCTGTTCTTTTTGCATTTGTCACCCTAAGTGGAAAGGGTATGCTCAGACGTGCTTGCTATGCCACCAGATTCAAGCTAGCCTAGCTGATGAGGAGGGATACCCCGAAACCAGTCTCAGGATGCTTGTTTCTGAACCAGGGAGAACATGGGAGGACCTGACATGGCAGTTAAGGCTGGACTGTTCCTATGGGGACCAGGGTCCAGACTGATTTGCACATAGCTGGGTCTAAACTGGAATGGCATGGCATGCAAAGAAACAATGGATTTCACCCAGATCTGTGACTGGGGGTTAATGTTTGATTTGTTCAGAATTCTGTCCATCATCTGTTCTTTTTGCACTTCTAGAAAGTTGGCATTTTCTTGCCTTAACCATTTGGTGCCTGCAGCCTGTCTCTGATCACATGACTGAATGTAGTTGGAAGTTGGGCTGTGTGTATTCCTCCTAGACATCCACACACAATGGGAGCTTAGGTGTGACTGAGTGGGTTATCACTGACAAGATGGGAGGGAGGAGCTGGGACCAGCCTCACTTACACCCGAATGGGCTGTGTCCTTTCCCCACTCAAAGGGCTGCAAATCCCCTGTAGTTAGTCTGAAGCCAGGGCTGGCAAGCCAGGGTATCTGTGCACTTCCAAGAAATGCCTCTAGAAGCTTCTCCCCACTTCAAAGGCACAACTGTGTATACAAGAAGGACCTCTGACACCACCACTTCAGCACACTTCTGGACATGTGGAAAGTTTGCCAGGAAGAATAACTGCTGCTGTGCTGTTGAAAGGACTTCCCCTCTGCTGGACTGCTACTCTGCTGGACTCCTGCTTTGTTCCGCTGCCCTCTTGCCTGGGTGAGAAGGACTCGATTTGCATCTCTTCAACCCAGAGATTCCTCAAGTTCTAGATGTCTGGCTTCCTGATCTGAAGTCTCAGTGACAACAATCTTGCATATGAACCTGGACTCTGCCATCTTCGAGTCTACCCTGCCAAGTGGTGCCACCCCACTCATGGGCCCTTGGAAGTGGGACTAAGGTGCTTACCAGTGGACCCAACGTATCTTCTCTGCTGAGCAGCATGTCCTCTAACCGAACCGACACATCTCCTTGGTTGAACGTCACATCCTTGAGCTGAAGCAATGCATTGCTGCTGCTGGGTGGATTGGGCCAAGCGCACATGGTCCACATCGCCCTCCCAGTCTTCGGAATCGGCGCCTCCCCGATGGCACCACACATTCTCGATCTAGGTCCTCGCATCCATTGTCGACGGTAGCTCTACGATGACGCAGCCTTACAGTTCCTCTGAACTGACACTTCGCCAGCTGTGCACCTCATTCTCTATCCCGGACTTCAAATCGCATGCCCTATCAATCGGATAATCAACGTTGACGCAACAAGACCTCGCACCGCAGCCTTACTGCACCTCCGAACCGACGCATCAATTGGACTGCACAATGCTTCTTCACCTTGTATCAACGCAACACTCCACAACCAGGTTTCAAGGTACTTTATTCACTGGGCCTAACCTGGTCCCTGCAGCCGGCCTCTGCTCCATCACTGTCGGCCTGAATTTATGACTTTGTCCCGGTCCAATGTGGCCATAAATTCCTTGTTGCCGCTTTTTCGCTTTTTGCCAATATTTTACCCTAAAACTACAAAATTCAATATCTCCGTTTTCCCTTGTTAATATTGGAAAAGACGATATCAATGCACATCACGATCTATGTATGTATAATAACAAACTCGCATCACCAGTGTTAAAATCACCCAATATGACCTCCCCCTCATCCCGAGTTAGAAGTACGTGGTCATGCAGGCCTTGTGACCTAGGCCAGAAGCAACTGATGGAAAGATCACAGAAGGGGTGACACGTAACCCTTAGACAAATGCGTGAACAGGAAAACCCAGATTCATCCACAGATAGGCAGAGACACCACAATGGTCTTAGGAGATTGGCCCCAATAAAACATGTTTGACCAGAGGGGCCCGTGTTCCAAAAATACTATAAAGTCCGATGCCACACTAAGTTAGGGAACACTTGTGACAATTAGAACACAGCATGCACACTACACACAGTGATTACATGCTCCTCATGCCAGACATCTGGACATGTATCCACTGGCCCCACATTGTGTCCAAGAAAGGTAGATACCCACCTGCGCTTTGTATCAAAGGACCAGATTTATGGTCCTGTGACTGGGCCCAGATTTCTGTCTCCAAAAGAATATACAAATTACTTATGATGCTTCATGTAATGTATAAAATGACACCCAAACCAATGTGACCCCAACTCTTTTGCCTGCTCTCCCGGCCGCTATGTTTAATTAAACCAACTGTTTATGTTTCGCCACACGCCTCTTGCCTTTTATTTTTTCAATGTAAATTCACATTCGAGCAACATCTGGCAAGGCAGATAGGAGAGATTGGTTTTTAAAGCCTGACTGCAGCCGAAGGAACAGGACCCCACCCATACGGACTCACATCTACGCAGCAAGAATGATGAGCAGACGCCGCAATTGATTGGATGTTCTGTTGAATCTGAGGGCAGAGGTCCGTCCTAAAACCGCCGTCAGTGGGTAAGAGACTATATCTGATCCTTAGTCCTACTATTTAGCGTATAGCAAACTAGGAAAAATGCAAAAACCTAACCTGAGTGCCCAGACACTTACAGAAACCTGACTTATTGCCTCTTTTATGTGTCCGAGCTGAGAAGTCGCAGGGTGCCCACAGAGGTCACCTTTTTTCGATAGTCAGCACGAGAGGAAAGGTGAGGGTTTTTTAATTGCTTGAACAGCTGGACTTGACACAGATGGTATTCTTGTCTATGAGTGTGACACAGGGACCACTTGGACTGCTGGGCATGACAAAGATACGCTTGTCTCTGGGTTTGATACAGGGACCGCTGGTCGAGATACAGAGGGTGTGATACAGGGGTGAGCACCTCAGCACTTGCACTGTTGGGCGTGACACAGATGGTACGCATAAAGCCAGCACCTTGATCTTAATTTTTTTGTCTAAAAGGGTTTTCTCAGTATTACTGGTCTCTAACACAGGTGGTGTCTCAAATAAGTGAGAGGAGTTATTTGCTTGGACCACTGGCAATGACACAGATGGTACGCTAAGGCCCTGGGTGTGAAACAGTGTGCAATTCGGACTTTAAGGAAAAGAATTGGACTTTGGAGATTAAGGTGTGGTTTGTGCTTGGCCAAGGAGGGCCTGTAGTTGTCGAGATATTCCTTCTTATCAACATAAATTGTTGCAGTCTTTGTCCCAGAGCCAATAGTGGCAGATTATCGGGCTCACTTTGTCCCATGTGTCGTGCAGAGCCACCCCTTGTCATTGGGCTGCCTGTGCTTTGAGTGGGTTAGTATTTTTTGACAAACTCATTATTTTTTCTTTCTGTCACTTTTTCTCTTTTATTTCCAATGTGGTTTCCCAGTTTATTAATTTTTGATGTTGTGGTGCTGATAAATTATTGCAACTGTGTTCTATGTTGAATGCTATGTCCAGTTAACGATTTTATGTGCGTATGAAAAAGTCATCATTTGTTCTCATTTTACTGTTCAGCTGATGAAAAAAAATCTTAATGTTTTGAATTAACCATTGTACTTTCTTACAGGTTGTTATTTTTCATTTGTGTTGTTTTTACTATTCCCACTCCAATCAGTGCAACAGTAGGGAAAGTGTTGGATAGCGGATGGGTAAAAATTACTATTCCCACCCCAATGAGTGCAACAGTAGGGAAAGTGTGGGGTAATGGTGGGGTAAAAATGACTATTCCGACTCCAGTGAGTGCAACAGTAGGGAAAGTGTTGGATAGTGGCGGGATAAAATGTACTATTCCCACTCCAATCAGTGCAACAGTAGGGAAAGTGTTGGATTTAATCAGAAAATATTTAGAAACAAAACCATTAATTATTACATAAATTTAGTTTTATTATTTTCTACTCTATAACACCACACAATTCACAACCCACATCTAAATTAAAAAACATTTACCTCCATAATAAACATAATTAATTACCAATTACAGAAATTTTATTAATTAAAAAACAAATTAAAACTCATAAAAATTAACTTCCCACACTTTACCCCTATTATCCTCACAACCCACAGCTAAAACTAAACTGTAAAAAAAGAATTATGCAATTAAATCTTATTTTCAATTAAAAAACTAATAGTATTCAACAACTAATTATTAAGTAAGTAAAATTAATTTACTCCCCACACTTTATCCCTATAAAAGTACAACCCACACACAAAAAAGAAACCGTCACCCTAACGAAATATCAATTAATTAATTAATTAATATTAATAATCAACTAATTAAACATAAATTACTTTCCACCCTTTACCCCTAGAAACTCCAAAGCCCACACCTAAAATTAATTACACAATTTCCATAATTAATTTTCAATAAATTAATTAATAACAATTAATAACTAATTATTAATTAATCAAAAATAAATAGCTTGCACCCTTTACCCCTATAAACCCCACAACCCGCACCTAAAATAATTACACAATTACCATATTTAATTACCAATTAATTAATTTGTTTTTATTAACAACCAATTAATAATTAATTAATAAATTACTTCCCACAATTAACACTATAAAACTCAATTAAATAATTATTAAAATATTCATGAATGTATTATAATTAAATTACTTCCCTTCCTATTCTCCTATAAACCCACCACCCACTAAGGAAAACATTTAATGAAAATAAACATTTTAACTACTAAAAATCTAACACACATAATAAAAAACAAACAATTATTATATAAAAACAATACATCACATACATTTAAAATCCCCCCTTTTGTTTTCCCTGTTTATTGAACCTTTGGCTGTCAGGCTGCGGAAGAGTTTGTTGATTTTGCCTCCAAGTGACCGCTCAGCCTTCCACAGGGCTTGGTCGCCCCACTCACTGCTGCCGCTCCTGCCTTGCCTTTTGCCGCCTCCTGCCTGCAGATTCCCCCGTCCTTCGCTCGCTGCCCGCTGCTTCTTCGAGTTTCCCGCCACTGCCTCCCTGCGGCCCTGCCCCCCTGTGATTCCATTCGCCGCCCTGCTCCCGCCACCCAGCTGCTCCTCCCTCCCGGCTTCTTACTTAAGGGGACCGTAGGGGACCACAGAGTGTGACCGCTCAGCCTTCCACAGGGCTTGGTCACCCCACTCACTGCTGCCGCTCCTGCCTTGTCTTTTGCCGCCTCCGGCCTGCAGATTCCCCCGTCCTTCACTCGCTGCCCGCTGCTTCTTCGAGTTTCCCGCTGCTGCCTCCCTGCGGCCCCGCCCCCCTGTGATTCCATTCGCTGCCCCGCTCCCGCCACCCAGCTGCTCCTTCTCCCGGCTCCTTACTTAAGGGGACCGTAGGGGACCACAGAGTGTGACCGCTCAGCCTTCCACAGGGCTTGGTCGCCCCACTCACTGCTGCCGCTCCAGCCTTGCCTTTTGCCGCCTCCTGCCTGCAGATTCCCCCGTCCTTCGCTCGCTGCCCGCTGCTTCTTCGAGTTTCCCGCCGCTGCCTCCCTGCGGCCCGCCCCCCTGTGATTCCATTCGCCGCCCCGCTCCCGCCACCCAGCTGCTCCTCCCTCCCGGCTCCTTACTTAAGGGGACCGTAGGGGACCACAGAGTGTGACCGCTCAGCCTTCCACAGGGCTTGGTCGCCCCACTCACTGCTGCCGCTCCTGCCTTGCCTTTTGCTGCCTCCTGCCTGCAGATTGCCCCATCCTTCGCTCGCTGCCCGCTGCTTCTTCGAGTCTCCCGCCGCTGACTCCCTGCGGCCCGCCCCCCTGTGATTCCATTCGCCGCCCCGCTCCCGCCACCCAGCTGCTCCTCCCTCCCGGCTCCTTACTTAAGGGGACCGTAGGGGACCACAGAGTGTGACCGCTCAGCCTTCCACAGGGCTTGGTCGCCCCACTCACTGCTGCCGCTCCTGCCTTGCCTTTTGCCGCCTCCTGCCTGCAGATTCCCCCGTCCTTCGCTCGCTGCCCACTGCTTCTTCGAGTTTCCCGCCGCTGCCTCCCTGCGGCCCCGCCCCCCTGTGATTCCATTTGCCGCCCGCTCCCGCCACCCAGCTGCTCCTCCCTCCCAGCTCCTTACTTATGATGCCCCCAGAGCGACCGCGCAGCGGGAGTGCCGATTGTGCGCCGAAGGTGCGCCAAAGGTAAGCCTGTCTGCGCCGGTCCGCGCCTGGACCGAGCCCTGCGCCAGACCCCCTGGTTCTCGTCGCCGCCAGCGCACCCGACTCACCTACGACGCTACAACCCTCCTCGCACTCAGCGCCGGACAAAACAACGCCTGCCACCACGCCACCCCGAGACGCACCCACAGACCCTTCTCCTGCCACGCCTGCCGATTCTCCTGCCTCCGTCCCTGCACCGCACCAGCCAAACCGAGCCCCAGCAACAACCATCTGAAGTGCATCCTGCTCAACACCCGCTCCATCCACCGACACGCCATCGAACTCTGGAACCTCCTCGACTCAACATCACCAGACATCGCCTTCCAGACGGAAACCTGGACGAACGCCTCCTCAGCGCCCGACATCGCCATAGCCATCCCGGACGGCTACAAGATCACCAGGAAGGACCGCATCAACCAGACGGGAGGAGGCATCGCCATCGCCCACAAGAACACCATCCGCATCACGACCAACTCAGATGACACCCTCACCTCCGCCGAACACCTCCACTTCCAGATACACACTGACCCCAAGACCACTCTCAGAGCCACCCTCGTCTACAGACCACCGGGACCACGCACACAATTCAGCGAAGCCATCACTGATTTCGTCAGCCCACACGCCATCAACTCCACCGACTACATCCTCCTGGGGGATCTCAACTTCCACCTGGAGAACAACAAGGACCGCAACACCGTCCCCCTGCTGGACAACCTCGCCAACCTCGGACTCAAGCAACTGGTAACCACCCCCACCCACTACGCCGGCCACACGCTTGACCCAGTCTTCTCATCCAGCAAGCACGTCGCCTTCAGCCACTCCACCAAACTCCAGTGGACCGACCACAGCTGCGTCCACTTCAGCTTCAGAAAAACGACGACCCACCACCACCCGCAACAACCCCCTCGTAGGAACTGGAACAAGACCACAATCGACCAGCTCACCACCTTCCTCAGCCAGAACCCCCCCACCAGCTCAATGGACCCCAACAAAGCCGCCAACAACCTCACTCAATGGATCACCAACTGCGCAGACGCCCTTGCACCACTGAAGAACCCCCTCAGCAGACACGGCAGCAAGAAAACCTCCTGGTTCACCGACGAACTCATCACCTCCAGGAAGAACTGCCGCTCCCTGGAGAATACCTGGTGCACCAACCAGACCACAGACAACATGACTGCCCTCAAACACGCCACCCGCAAACACCACCAACTGATCCGCGCCACAAAGAGGACAGCCTTCAAGGAACGACTGGACAACAACGCCCACAACAGCAAAGAACTCTTCACCATCGTCAAAGAGCTCTCCAACCCCGACGCCGGAAACAACGACATCACTCCCTCACAAGACCTCTGCGACTCTCTCGCAGCCTCTTCCACGACAAGATAGCCGACATACACAACAGCTTCGGCCCTCCAACCACGAACCCCTCCACCGAACCGACGCCCCCGACCGCCACCCTCCATACCTGGACCCCGGTCAGCACTGAAGACACAACTTGCACGATGAACACCATCCACTCCGGATCGCCCACGGACCCCTGTCCACACCACATGTTCAACTCAGCCGACCACATCATCGCACCCCACCTCCGCGACATCATCAACGCCTCCTTCAACACCGCCACCTTCCCGGATTGCTGGAAACACGCCGAGATCAGCGCCCTGCTGAAGAAACCTACAGCAGACCCCACCGACCTCAAGAACTTCTGCCCCATCTCGCTCCTTCCGTTTCCTGCCAAAGTCATCGAGAAGACCGTCAACAGACAGCTAGCCGCCTTCCTTGAGACCAACTGTTCCCTCGACCACTCGCAGTCCGGCTTCCGAGCCAACCACAGCACGGAGACCGCCCTCATCGCAGCCACAGACGACATCAGATCCCTACTGGACAACAGGGAAACAGCGGCCCTCATCCTCCTGGACCTCTCCACAGCATTCAACACCGTCTGCCACCGCACTCTGGTACAACGCCTGAACAACACCGGAATCCAGGGGAAGGCCCTAGAGTGGATCACCTCATTCCTCGCCGGAAGAAGCCAGAGAGTCCGCCTCCCCCCGTTCCGGTCAACGGCCATTGAAGTCGTCTGCAGCGTCCCCCAGGGGTCATCGCTCAACCCCACCCTCTTCAATGTCTACCTGAGCCCCCTCGCAGCCATCGCACGCCAACACAACCTCAAGATCATCACCTACGCCGACGACACCCAGCTGATCCTCTCCCTCACCAACGACCCGGACACCGCCAGAGCCAGCCTACACGAAGGGATGAAAGACGTCTCCGAATGGATGAAGAACAGCCGCCTGAAACTGAACTCAGACAAGACGGAGGTTCTCATCCTGGGGTCATCACCCTCTGCCTGGGATGACTCCTGGTGGCCCCCTGCCCTGGGCGCCACCCCCAAGCCTACGGACCACGCACGCAACCTGGGCTTCATCCTGGACTCCTCCCTCTCAATGTCCAGACAAGTCAACGCCATCTCGTCTTCGTGCTTCAACACCCTGCGCATGCTTCGAAAGATCTTCCAGTGGATCCCCACCGAGACCAGGAAGACGGTCACCCAGGCCCTCGTCACCAGCCGGCTGGACTATGGGAACACTCTCTATGCCGGCACCACCACCAAACTCCAGAAGAAACTCCAATGGATCCAGAACGCCTCAGCTCGACTCGTCGTGGACATCCCCCGTCACAGCCACATCTCCGGACATCTGAGAGACCTCCACTGGCTCCCTGTCAACGAAAGGATCACGTTCAGACTCCTCACCCACGCACACAAGGCCCTCCACGACCTGGGCCCCAAGTACCTCAACAACCGCCTGACCTTCCACCAGCCCACCCGCCAGCTCCGCTCCGCCAGCCTCGCTCTCATCACCATCCCACGCATCCACAGAGCCACCGCAGGAGGAAGATCCTTCTCCTACCTGGCGGCCAAGACATGGAACTCCCTCCCCATCCTCCTCCGGACAACCCAGGACCATCTCGCCTTCAGGAAGCAACTCAAGACCTGGCTGTTCGAGCAGTAACATTCCCCCCCCCCCAGCGCCTTGAGACCCTCCGGGTGAGTAGTGCGCTATACAAATGCCATTGATTGATTGATTGATTGATTTTGCCTCCAATTGAGGGGATGGCAAAAGTCAAACTCTATGCAGATGATATTAATTTATATCTGAAGGCCGGGGGATCTAATGTTCAAAACGCACTGGATGAAATACAGAAATTCATGCAGGTGGGGGGTTACAAAGTAAACCAAGCAAAAACTGAAATCCTTCTTTTTAACTCCACTCTAGCGGATATTCCCTCTTCTATTGTCATAAGACCACCGCATCCAATCAGATATTTGGGTATATACGTTACACAGGATTTTAGTCAGTTGTTCCCTCTGAATTGTAATAGAATGCTTATGAAAGTGAAAAATTTATTGGACAAATGGACTCTGCTTAATTTATCATTAATAGGACGAATTTCGATGATTAAGATGTCGATACTTCCATTGCTTATGTTTCTTTTCAGCAATCTTCCGCTGAAAATTCCGAGTTCCTATTTTAAGGAATTAGATCAAATGATTCGGAAATTTGTTTGGAATAACAAACATCCTCGAGTGAAATTGGCTACATTACAACTGGATGTAGCCTCAGGAGGTCTAGCTTTACCACATTTCTCCACATATTATCAGGCATCATTACTAGATTTGTATTCTCAATTGGCTGTGGAAAATTCAGTATTTGATAATTTTATATTGGTACAGATGTTGAAAGAGAGTGCTATAAGGTTGCCGAATTTTTTACGACTTGCAAAATTGCCCAAAAGGACCAGATATAAAGTGATTTCATCATTAGTAAAGGATGCAGCTCTTCCTCAAATTGCGAGATATCCCAGCATTTCATGCTTTTACTTCTATAGAGTACTGTGCAGCAGGTGGTTTCATACTATCTAGAGGCCTTCTTCAACAGTGGCAAGAATTGGGTTTTAATCGGCTTGGAAATTTCTTTAATCATGAGACATTAATAACTTGGGAAACAGTTCAGTTACAAGCTAATTCTTTAACAACAGCCCTCTCTTTGAGCTTTTACCAGTTAGTTAATTTTTTTAAACTTAATTATGGAGCATTGAATAAAATGTCAGAGCAAATTGTTAGGCAAAAGGCGAATAAAATGTTGGGGATAGGAGACTGGTATCGGCTACTGCATCAAAAAGCTCATTCAGAAGAGATTCTGATAACAGAACTTCAAAAAATGTATTTAGAGACCGGCTGTAAGTTTAATATAAGGGAATGGCAACAGCTTAATGAGTTAGCAAAAAAAGCACTTAGAGGGGTTAATTATAAAAGGATGAATTTTTTTATCTAGATGGCGCGCCTATTATACACCTCTGAAACTGCATAAGATGTTCCCAACAAACCCAAACCAATGTTTTAGATGTTATATTCAGGATGAGGGTGGATGGGTACATATTTTTTATGAATGGACTAAGCTACGATTTTTTTGGGGTGAGATCTTTGATAAGATCTCATCATCCTTGTCTTTAAATATTCAACCATCGGTTATGGTGGTCTTATTTGGTACTTCAGGGGAGGTGAAAGGACTTACTAAATATCAGCAGTATTTTATATTCATTGCCATAGCTGTGGCAAGATCATTAGTCCTACAAAATTGGAAAACAGATAAACAACCCAAGATCGACCATTGGCTTAATAAAATGAACAGAACTTTTAGGTTTGAGGAGGCCTATGCGAGAAGGGTAGGAGCAACCAAAAGATTTAGAGCTATCTGGCATGAATACTCTGTACAGGTTGAGAGGGAAGGAGAAAGATTTTAGAAAATAAGGTACTTTAGAGTCTCTAACCTTTGCACAACCAAATAAGCCAGGTCAGATTAACTATATTAGTATCATGCTGGTGATAGTAGAGGGGCAAGGTGACTAAAATCCAGTTTTAATATTATGCACTTTATTTGATAACTGCTGCTATGTTCCACCCTGCACTTTAAAAAGCTTCTATTTATTAGCTTTTTTATGATATCTTGTTTAAGAGCTGCTCTTATTAGCATTTTTGCACTTTGGATTATTGTATGCCCCTTTATCTTTCAAATATAAGAGCCATGATACTTCTTGGATGTTTTACTTAAGCTTTTAGTACTTGTACATTATTTAAGAACTTCCATTAATTATATGAAGGTCTTTTATGGTATCAATGCTAGCTCGATATGATATTTTTATTATGAATTGTTGCTTTAAAGTAGCCTTTGTTTGTATCTAATTAACTCACGCCATGCTAGACTATATCCTTTTGGTTCAGAAATTGCACTCTCAATATCTATTTTTTCTGCTTTTATTTTTGGTTATAGTATAGTATAATAATTAGATAAAAGCTATTTCTGATTGATTATGCGTTAGCTTGATGATGTCGTGTTTTGAATGCATAATTGATGTTTTACTACTTTCTTGTTCAAATAAAAAATATATAAAAAAATAACCACATTTAAAATATATACTAAAATACATAACACTAACTAAAAAAATCGACATTTTAAGCAAAAATATTTTGCAAACAATATTAACGACTTCTACTTTTCTTAAAATGGTATTTCTTACCTTAAATTCGATATTCTTGACCACGATATTATTTTTTTTTTTAAACAAATCTTTATTAGATTTTTGACTTATTTTACATATCCCAACCCCCCCCCCCACCACCCAGCAGCTTACAGGCATTACAAATTGTTTGTATACATATACATTTAACAAAAGAAAATTACATCATAACTTCATTTAATCTTGGTTATTTAATATCTTCTAACCAAGCTCTAAGTGGATCCCAAATAGCTAGACCTTTCTTTTTTTTGTTCAAACCCTTACATCTGTATATAGCTATTTCAAAGCTATAAGTTGCAAGTAAGCGAGCCCTCCATTGTTGAAATGAAGGTGGTTGTGGGTCTAACCAAGCTGACGCTAAACAAATTCTCAATATTGACATTGCAACAAATATAAATCCCCTTATTTGAGTTGGTCGAGAATCCCCTTCCACGCCCAGAACTATTTCTGCTGTTGTTATTTCAATATCTTTTTTGAGGATTTTAGAAAAGAAGATTGAAATGTCCCGTCTAATGGTATAAAGTGCTTTGCAAGTAGCGAACATATGTATTAAATCCACTTCGGGGAGTGCACATCTTGGACATTTCGTCCCATTACCCTTGCTCCATTTTGCAATCTTTTTGGGGGTATAATATAACTGAAAGAAGGTCTTATAAAATTGTGCTTGCAGTTTGGTTGAAATTAAAATAGATTGCGAGAAGTTAAATGCAGTTTGAATAGAGTTTTCGGTGATTTCTAATTTATCCTGCCATATCTGAAAGTGTTTATCAAGATCGTCAGGTAAATGTATAATTAAATTATTATAAATTTCACCGATTTTAATTGTATTATTCTTTATAATCATATCTATTATCTGTATTGTCTGGAAAGCTATGTTACCACCCCTTTCTTTCAGCAGAAAGTCTCTTACTTGCAAATACTTGTAAAAATCGCGATGTTCTAGTAGAAATTTATTCTTTAGTGATTCAAATGTTTTAAGCCCAGATAGATTGAAAAATAAGCCAAGTTTAGTAATTCCTAACGTAGCCCAGCGTTTCATACATGAATCTGAGAAAATTGCGGGGAGATTTTGATTACCGTAGATAGTTGTATAATATGAAAATCTACCAATCCCCAATATTTTGCGTACGTTACCCCATACATAATAAATTCCTTTAAGGGTTTTAAACCGAACCTTTTTAAAATGGCAGTCATAGGTCAAACGCCAAAGATGATCACCCGTTGCGGCCCCGAGAATAAGTTCTTGTGGGGTTGGGACCCTTCCTACAGGATTTAAAGCGGGATTTGGGATTAGAAGCATTCTGCTATAATTAAGTGTACAAGCCCACCAATATGCTTTAGAATTGGGTAGGACAAGTCCACCTCTATCTTTGGGTAAATTAATACATTTCATGGCTCTTCGCGGTCTGCTATACCGCCAGATAAAACAAGAAAAGATATGATCCAGTTCTGTAAATGTATGTTGATCAAAAATTAAACAAATACTTCTAAAAAAATATAAAAATTTAGGAAAAAATATCATTTTAATTAAGTTGCTCCTTCCAAAAATTGTTGAGTGTAAATTATGTAGTCTCCTCAGTGATAAGCTCGTTTGTTTCAAAAGTGGATTCATGTTTAAACTGACCAAATTGTTGAGATTAGCGGTTATATTTACCCCTAGGTAGGTCGCATTTTCAACAATCCTTACATCAACACAATTAATTTGTTTATTAATAACTATTTGGGTTTTGTTTTGGTTTAATTTATATCCTGAAACTTCACCGAAGTGTTTGGCCTCTATTTCGATTAAATTTATAGCGTGACTGGGATTGGTTATGGTTAGGGCGATGTCATCAGCGTAGGCTAATGTTTTAGTGTCTCCATGAGGGGTCCTTACTGGTATTATTGCTAAGTTAAATTCTAGTCTCCGAATAAAAGGATCTATGAAAATGGCAAAAAGCAATGGGGAGCAGGGACAACCCTGCCTCGTTCCTCTCGTCACTTTAAAGTTTTCAGATATATCCCCATTTATCACCACTGCTGCTTCTGGGTTAAGGTACATCATACGGGTTGCTTTGATAAAATGTTCCCCAATTCCACTCCTTGACATGGCTGTCCATAAATATTGTAGTCAAAAAGAAAGACCTCCCTTGGATCTATATATATCAACCGTCATTCAAACACACAGATTTCACATTAACAGGATGAGATATGGCATCAACGAAGCAAACCAATTACTTGATAGCAAATTTATTTTAAATTAATCAAAAAATCACAAAAAATATATAAAACGTTGTACACTTACATTAAAAAGATAAACAATTTTCCAAATATTAAAACAATTTTCCAAATGTTAAAACAAGAATTAAAGCTTTCTTGAAATTCATATGCAGATAATATAATAAATCACCATCAATATACATACAAAAAACATAAAATTGGGAAAAAAGAAAAAAGAACAGGACAAATAATCCTACTCAGAAGAAGGAAATCGTTGAATCAAAGATAAATCAGTTCTGATCACAATACAGCTCAACCACAGTATATATGCCACAGAACCGTAGTCATTACAGATTTTGTACGATTCCCTTTAATTAGAGCATCGACGCGTTTCGGTAGGCCATAGTATATAGCCAGCACCTTCCTCAGGATTAATTGCAGATCCCAATTTCTATACATATTAAAATTGTTGTAACAGTATCCACGAATCGCGATCCCTCTTGTCAGGATTGAATCCACTACTCAGCGCCTAGGCTTCATCAAGGATCTCATATGTTCTTTAAATTTGTTTAGATCGTAGCCCTTCACACATACATTGTTCCGTTGGTATCCTCATGAAAGTTAAGATTATACGAATGCGTTACCAAATATTTATGCTTGGTGCAGGCGAATACTCTATATTTTTCAGCTATGTGTGTCTTAGTACAGAGAATCATCAGTCACCTTCCCAGATGATCTCTTTGACAAATTCTTTAATGTACATCAAAGGCGGTAAAAGTAGAGTCGTCCCAAATCTGGGATCTAGTCGTTCCCTTACTCGGGTCCGGTAATGTCCGCAAAGTGGATTCCTTTGATTCAGCTGAATCCTTGATGAAGCCTAGGCGCTGAGTAGTGGATTCAATCCTGACAAGAGGGATCGCGATTCGTGGATACTGTTACAACAATTTTAATATATATAGAAATTGGGATCTGCAATTAATCCTGAGGAAGGTGCTGGCTATATACTATGGCCTACCGAAACGCGTCGATGCTCTAATTAAAGGAAATCGTACAAAATCTGTAATGACGACGGTTCTGTGGCATATATACTGTGGTTGAGCTGTATTGTGATCAGAACTGATTTATCTTTGATTCAACGATTTCCTTCTTCTGAGTAGGATTATTTGTCCTGTTCTTTTTTCTTTTTTCCTAATTTTATGTTTTGTATGTATATTGATGGTGATTTATTATATTATCTGCATATGAATTTCAAGAAAGCTTTAATTCTTGTTTTAACATTTGGAAAATTGTTTTAATATTTGGAAAATTGTTTATCTTTTTAATGTAAGTGTACAACGTTTTATATATTTTTTGTGTTTTTTTGATTAATTTAAAATAAATTTGCTATCAAGTAATTGGTTTGCTTCGTTGATGCCATATCTCATCCTGTTAATGTGAAATCTGTGTGTTTGAATGACGGTTGATATATATAGATCCAAGGGAGGTCTTTCTTTTTGACTACGGTCTTGCTTGGCACCCCTCTCTCTTGGTGTGGGGGTCCCTCTCTCTCTGTTTTAAACTTTGTGTCCATAAATATTGCCAGGAGACCCTATCGAACGCTTTTTCAGCATCTAGTAATATCAGTGCCATAGGGTCTCCTGCCACCTCGGTCATGTCAAAGAGTGTAATAACTCTCTGTATGTGATCGATGGTCAATCTGCCAGGAACAAATCCATGTTGCCGAACCGATATAATTTTATGTATGAGTGGGGCAATCCGGCTGGCAAGTATTTTCGAGTAGATTTTGGAATCGTTGTTAATTAAGGTGATTGGACGATAAGCCCCTAGCTCTGTTGGATCTTTGTTCTTCTTTGGGAATACAATTATTTTTGCTAGTGCCCAAGATCCTGGTGGCTGTCCACCATCAAAGACCTGGGTCATCAACATTATAAGTATCTCTTGTAGCTGTTTGCTGAATCTGGCATAAAATTCAGAGGGAATTCCATCGAGCCCACTTGCTTTACCCAAGGGAAGACTATTAATGGATAGTAATATTTCGATCCATTGCGGTGCCTCAGCCAAGCTGTCTCTGTCGGATTGGGAAAGCAGAGTCCATATAACCGTATCCAAATAATCATCAATTTGAGATTGATTTTTATAAGTTTCTGTGTAAAGATCAGAATAATATTTTTTAAAACAATCTCTAATTTCTTTGGGATCTTGGGTGAGGCCTTTAATAGGATCATTAATTTCTTTAATAGTACTATCCGTGTGTTCCTGTCTGGCCCGAATTGCAAGATGATGGCCAATGTTTTCCCCAAACTCGTAAATTTTTTGTTTGTTTTGGGTGGCTTTACAGATTGCTTTATTAGAGAACACTTCTACAATTAGGTTTTTTGTAATGGCAACATCTCTGATTGCCTCTTCAATGTTAATATTATCCCGAATTGCCATAATAAGCTCTTCCTCTTTTTTAGCTAATTCGTTTTGTAGGTTTTTTAATTTTAATTTTCATATCCAAATATCCAAATAATCATCAATTTGAGATTGATTTTTATAAGTTTCTGTGTAAAGATCAGAATAATATTTTTTAAAACAATCTCTAATTTCTTTGGGATCTTGGGTGAGGCCTTTAATAGGATCATTAATTTCTTTAATAGTACTATCCGTGTGTTCCTGTCTGGCCCGAATTACAAGATGATGGCCAATGTTTTCCCCAAACTCGTAAATTTTTTGTTTGTTTTGGGTGGCTTTACAGATTGCTTTATTAGAGAACACTTCTACAATTAGGTTTTTTGTAATGGCAACATCTCTGATTGCCTCTTCAATGTTAATATTATCCCGAATTGCCATAATAAGCTCTTCCTCTTTTTTAGCTAATTCGTTTTGTAGGTTTTTTTATTTAAATTTTTCCTCTTGATTTTTTTTAATAGAAAATCTCAGGGTTTCTCCTCTAATTCCCGCCTTAAGGGTATCCCAAACAATTTCCAGCGATGCACTGCCAAGATTATTTTCTAGAAATTCGGGGATCCAGTTCTCTATAACCTTACAGTATTCTTCATTCAACAAAAGGGCCCTTTCAAACGTCCATCTATTGTGTTTTGATTCTATTTTACCAGTATCTAGACATATGGTTAGCGGATTATGATCGGAAAGTATCTTAGGTAGTCGATCTATGGAGCTATGTGTGGCTATGTTATGTGATGCAAATATATAATCCAGCCTTGCAAACTTGAAATGTGGGTTTGAAAAAAAAGTATATCCTGGGTTGTTTGGGTGCTTCAGTTGCCAGCAATCTGATAATCCATGTGTGTTACATAGTTCTTCAAGGGCTCTGAAAACTTTCGGTTTTCGACCTAGGTACTTAAATTTATTGTGCCCCAGTGCCCAGTTTGAAGGAAGATTTAGATTAAAGTCGCCACATATAATCAATGGTAGTGGCCAATGGGCCAATTCGTTAGATAGAAATTCTAAAGGACCTGGGTCATCATCAACACACCCATATACCGAGCAGATAGTTAGTTTTTTCCCCACACCATAATTGCATTCGGTAATTGCCCATCGACCAGATTTATCTGCGATTGATTTACCAAATTGGAGACCCCCGCTACGGGCTAAAATTGCGACTCCCCGTGTTTTATTGCTCTGAGTTGTAGCCGTAATCACTTTATATCCAAGGGTTTTTAAGACTGTGATTTGGGACCTTTCAATGTGAGTTTCCTGGAGGCAGACAATGTCTGCCCCTATTGAATTAAGACCTACAGCTGTTCTCTGTCTTTTGTTTGAATCATTTAGGCCACATATGTTAATGGTTAGAATTTTAATTTGACTCATTTTAAAGTTTTAAGCGTACCAATTTACCTAGCTAAATCAATACGCCTGTAAGCCCTCCCCATCTCGCTGCCCCCCAAACCCTTTAAAACAATTTGAAATTGAGTGTGTAAATATAAAAAAAAAACCCGTGTCCCCTTCCCCACCCCCCGATCCCACCCCTCAGGTCTCCTAAGGGAGGCTACCTGGTTCAGCTTGAACCAGATTGTGGGCATCATTGCGGTCAGAGGGCAACAAACGGCGGCTGACCTGACATATATCTTTATTTCCCATGTTTTCTTTTTTTTTTTTTGCCCCCCCTTAACATCCCTGTAGATATTTATGTGCTCCCCTCCTTCTTCGTCATTTATGTCTGACTTGTATTAGCCCTCCCATTATATCTAACTAAATTCAGATTAGATAGTTTTTTAGAAAATTACGGTTATTTTTTAGATTTGTTTTTATCTGGGATTGTAATTTCTCTTAGATAAGCTTCAGCTTGAATCTCACTAGTGAAGCTTCTTGTATTGCCGTTAAATATAATCTTTAACCGTGCAGGATTCTGTAAGTAAACAGTAGCCCCGATGCGTTCAAATGGTGTGAATAATTGTCTCATCCTCCACCTTCTTTCGACAGTAGCATGGGCAAAATCTGGTCTACAAAAAAACGTAAAGTCTTTAAATTCTCTTTTTTTTGTCGGGCGTGCAAGATCAAAAATAGCTTCACGTAACAAAAAATTGCCGAAGTTGACAAGAAACGCTCGGGGATATTGAGTTGAAGGCTGTGTTCGCTTGGGAGGTATCAAGGGAAAGCGATGGGCCCGATGAATTTCCTTGTTAAAATCCCACATTTGTAGCTCCGGAAATGATTCTTTTAGTAGTGTAATTATGAAGCCCCTTGGATCATGTCCCTCAGAAGTCTCAGGAATCCCAAGAAAACGTAAGTTATTTCGTCTGGCTCTATTTTCTTGATCTTCAACCTTCACCATTAGGTCTTTAATTATGCCTTCCTGTTCTTTCCCAAGTGTTTGTAGGTTACAGACATCTTTTTCCAGATTTTCCGTGCGTGTTTCAACAGAAGCCATTCTGTCCGATATTCATGCTGTCGATATTTCCGTGTCACGATTATTTACCATCTAGATCCAAGAGGCAGTGGAATGCTTTTTATAGAAAGCAGTTCAAGGGGATCTAGAACACAAGTCTTGTTCAACGAAAGCCAATGTGAGCTCAGTTTCTGCTAGAACCTAAAATACAGAAGCTTGGAAATGATGGAGCAGAGAAGTGGGATCACTGTATACAACACACCTGGTTATTAGCATTTACATCAGATGCCTGTATATTGCACTAGACATACTTAAACAACTTAGAAGATATTACACAAAGAACAGTGGCAGCATTTCCAGTGGTCTACACAATAAAGCATTTAGTGCTGTATGCCCAACAGACCCAGAAAAAAGAGAATGTTTAGTCCTTGGCACTGCGACTAGTTGACGTCCTTTGGATCCTGCCTTCCCATGCCGTATGGAAGCTCTTGTCCTGTATTATACATACTCCCAATATGTTGCTGTGTGTTCCGAGCTAAGTAAGCATGCCACTGGAACACTTAATTTCTATTAAAAAATGCATTTCACTATTGCCACTTGCTAATTTTTTCCAGTGAAGAATAAATATGTATGTGTGGATTTATATGCATTTTAAAGGCTTCTTGAAGGTACACCAGACTTTTCCAGGATCTGCTCTACTGCAGTGGTTCTTAACCTGAGGTCCAGGGACCCCTGGGGGTCCGAGATGCCTACTCAGGGAGTCTGCAACTGCTTAGAAAATGAAGCAATGTTAAAAGATTAATAAAGAGTATGTAAATAAAGAATCAAAATGTAAAATTAAATATTTTCAAACGTTCTGCAATTGTGAAGGAATCTGAAATGGCTAAAAATGAAGTTGTCATCCTCAGATTGTCTGAGGGAGCAGTGCAAGTGCATCAAACAAAGTATAGTATGGACAATGGGTGGTCTCAACTGAAATTGGAAAAGCTCCAACCTTTCCATTAAAATTAAAATTTGTTTTTTTTTGTCTGTGAATTAATTAAACTATTTCATCATATGTGTATTAGTTTAATGAATGCTTGTTTATGTGGTTTTGCATGTTGCTTTGCAGTTCAATGAATCAAAATTGCTTAGGCTGGGCTTGCCAAATTCCAATAATGACTCAGCAGGGGTTCTTGGATTTCCATAATGACTCATGGGGTTCTGGATTCAAATATTGACTCAGTAGGGGTCCCCGGATTGCAGAAATGGTTAAGCGGGGTCCACAGAAGTCAAAAGGTTAAGAACAACTACTCTAGTGCATGTGTTTGTGAATTTAGAACAGCTAAAATAAATCTTAGGTGCTCAGGGAATATTCAAATGTTCTCCAGTCTTTGGGTCTTAGCAAAAGTCTTTTTTCAGGTGTCACGTGCAAGTAATTAAGCAAATACATATTTACACCTTAAAGGCCGGATAAGATACATTGCCCAAAGAGTTTAAAGAGTGCCTGCTTCTATTTTTACTTTCTTTGGCAATTTGGTATAACATAAGTGGACGCAAACTATTGTATGGCCCTTCTGTAATACTCTTTACTGAAGCGCTAAGTTAGTGCCTCTGTGTCATACAGTAGATGTTCTCTTGTTTGCATAGAGGCATGGCCCTATGCAAAAAATAAAATACATTTAATAATGTGCCTCTGCCTGTTAATGATGCAAGTGCACATGCAGAGTCCTGGAACCTTCTGAATTTGTTCCACACTGACCACACGGTCACCCAGGCACCTGGTGGCCACATCCTTGTAAGGAAAGAGTGCAGTTATACATTGTCCTTTCCTGGTAACCCTTCTCAGGTATTACACAGGTGCCCGTGAAGAAATATGGAAAGTGCAAAAGGGCCAGGCTGTCAGTGCTGTGCTGGTGCCTGAGTGGACCCTGGAGGATCCGTCCCATCGAAGTGAGTTTAGTGCTAGACTGCACCCAGTCTTGTGGGGGACATCGGGCCCAGACTCAAGGGTCGAGAGGTTCACCTGCACAGAAACAAGGGCTGTTTCATAACGTGCTGTGGATCGTCTGCTGTTTTGAGATGGTGAAGCTGCTTATGACTGAGACAGGCAGATACTGAGACTGGGAGAGACAGTTTGGCAAAACATACACAACAAGGTCAGACAGAGAGACTAAAGAACTAACAGTAAAGCCACAGTATGAAGCAAAACTATCGAATATCAGCTGCCCAGACTGACAGGTTAGGGGCTGGAGGCACAGCTTACACAGAGAAAGATGGACGGAGCGCTGAAACTTTTCAAATACTCAACACCAGTCACAGATGTGGGTTGAATTCATCATCGTTCTTTAGCTCACTTTGCCACCCCCGTTCAGACACAGCTATATACAAATCAGTCTTGACCCTGTGTCTCATGGGAGCAGTCCAACCCGAACTGCCAAGCCAGGTCTTACCTGGACCGGAAACTAGTATCCTGGGACCGGTTTCAGGGTGAAACCCCTCATCAGCAAGGCTAGCTTGAATCCAGTGGCAACGTGAGCAAGAGACCCACCTCTGGGTATACCCTGCCAACTTAGGGCAGACAAAGCAAACACAAGGAGATGATGGACGGAGCTCTGCAACTTTTCAGACACTCACCCCCTGTCACAGGTCTGGGTTGAATCCATCATTGTTCTTTAGCTCACATCGCTACCCCAGTTCAGACCCAGCTGTATGCAAATCAGTCTTGACTCTGTGCCTCATGGGAATAGTCCAGCCCGAACTGCCAAGCCAGGTCTTCCCTGGACTAGAAACAAGCATCTTGGGACCGGTTTTGGGATGACACCCCTCATCAGCCAGGCTAGCTTGAATCCAGTGGCAAAGTGAGCAAGGGACCCACGTCTCATGATCCAGGTTTTTCAAATTATGAATTTGAGAAACCTGGATCATGAGAGTGGATCTTTCTGTGAAAATTGAAGATCACGAGGAAGCATATCAAACGTTATACCTGTGATACAGTGAGCTAAATAATAAAAGCTCCTTGCATATGTATAATCCAAATGAAGAAATAATCAACACGTCTCCATCACAGCATTAATAACTGAGGTGGGCAGATAAACCACGGACAGGTCTACTAAATATCATTTAATTCATCCCCATGAGAAAAATATTGGAGATTTGAATACGAAAAGAATGATTAAAGAAAGAAATACGGTACCCAAATAAAGATGAAACCAGAAAAAGTCTAGAGAAGAAAACAACTGTTTCCTTGAATATATAGATACATCCGTGTTTTTATTATAATTGTTCGTCCTGAAGAAGGTGGCGAGAATAAATAAAACCACCGAAATGTCACGTTGACAATTTTGAGTTATAGTTTGGATGAAATTTGACTTTGAATATTTGAGACCTTTTATAATCGGTGTTTAACTATTTGTGAATTTTTAGTACTGTGCTACAGAATTATCAGAAAAAATGCTTACATTGAAATGTAGTGGTTGTATTTTGATAGCAAGCCATTTATCGGGGATTTTTTATATAGGTAAGAATTCTTTTTCTTTTTAATTCAGCACAATTCAGCACTTTATATACTATGCTACAATTTTATATCCAAACAAATGTGCAATAAATCTGACTTTTTTACATAATACAGGGGTTGGTGTTTAGTAACAATATTTACATGTTAACAGGTGGTAAACGTTTTACATCTCCACTAGATGTCATATGGAATGGAAGATATGAGTCAGTGAATGTGTGCCAAGGAAAGGTAGTCTTTCTATTAGTGAATTCACTTTGAGACCCTGTCTCTTTCTTACTAATGGCGTACCTCTCCAACTTTTGTGGATTCTTAGATCATGAGTGTTCAGCAATATTCAACAACTGACAGTCTGATTTATCACCGCATTAATATCTGTGGGTCAAAGCTGCTGAAATGCAGATGCCTAATTTGAACTGGTGGTTGCCAGTGAGGCCCATCGGCAGGCATTTGCCCAGAGCATGAGAGTAAAAAACACATAAAGGGGAAAGAAGGAGGATGAGAACGATGGAAAATAAGTCACTAAGGGATTAAGCAGGAATTTGCAAGAGTGAAAATAAGGACCAGGGAGTGAGTATCTGGTAGTGGATTAAAGAGGCATAATGCGTATTGACGACTTTGAAGACTTGGTATTCGGCACGCTGACATTTAATAACGCCTGCCGTGGTCTTCTGAGCAGAGCTTTGTTCACTGGCACCCATTATTTTACAAATTAAACTATGAATTTACTCTGAGAAAAATGCTCAATAAATACCAGGATGTGGATTTTGGTGCAGTAGGCACCAAGATCTACTTCTTATGCCCCATTTTCTTGGCAAAACCTGTAATTGCTGCTGTTTAGTGCACCCGATAAATACCGATCGTCTGCATATATATATTTTGTGCAATAAAAAACTATGCAATTACGCAGGCCAAGTAATCGAAGCCTGTGCACTATGAGCAAGGCACATGGGAGATGAAAACCAATTTTGCTGTTACACATTATACAAACTGCAAAAGTAGTACAAAACCAGATTCGCCTCAGTGGTTCGCACTTGTGCCAATCTTTACCTAATATGGTCCTCTAAGTCCGCAGAACGAGTATTGTACAAATGAACTAAAGATAATAAGGGAAGGGAAGGCCTAATGTTTTGGGCCCAGCTCGTAAAGCAGCTGGTTCAGCTTGCACGTCATGGGCTTCATTATGCAATGTGACAGAGGTACTAATCAGTTGCATCGCAAAATGTACATTTGCAAGTAGTCACAAATCCTCCAGCCTCATTAATATTTATGAAGCAGGACACATTTTGCCACCCTCAGCGAATGTCTGTAAACTCTGTGCTGAAAGCCTGAGGACAGAAGACATCCCTTCATCCCATGTTCCAGATTCCGTGCATCTGTACATGGTTTTAAGTAGCGCGTGTCCCATAAAGGGACAGGGAGGGGTTGCTTTAAAAAAAGGAAATGTTCACATGTAAGGAATGACATGGAGGAAAGTGCCACCAGCCAGCGTTAACAAAGTGGAGCCATCTTGTCCCCTAAAGCAACTTCCACTTTGCGAATTTGTTAGCACCTGTGGTTGAGTGTTGGTACCCTTTCATGGTTTGCCCCCGTGGCTGGGGTCGCAAACCACTTATTAGTGGGACTTACAGATCGTAGGAGAACACCCCTTGCATGCCCTTTCTATTTTCAAGTCAAAATGGGTCGCAAACGCAACTCTGCAAGTCTAAAAGACTTCTGACTCTGGAAAAGGCTGCATTCAACTAGCGACTTTGTGGTCGCAATATGTGATTTTGCTAATGGTAGGCTTTGCAACTGTAAAATCATATTGGGCACATTTACAAGCCCCTTGTGCTGCCATTGCATCACTTTTTTTGACGCAACGGCAGCGCAAATAATGCGGCCAATTTGCAACGAGATGCATCTGCGCCAGGTATAATGTATGCAGGCTAGGCATTCCCACGCAAAAAGCCATGTAGAATTGGCGCAGTGAAATGTACAATATTTCACTGCATCATTCTACGCCTTCTATGCGTCAAAATCCCTACGCCTGCTCAGACCAGGCGTAAAGAATGACGCAGGGCTTGTGGCACATTGGTGGAGTTGCGTCACTTTCATGAGCAACACCAGCGATGCGTCACTTTTGTGCCAACAGATGCGCCAGTATTTATGACGCATTTGTTGATCCTCGCACCATGGAGCACTATATTGTAAATACAGCGCATCCATGGTGGCGCGAGGACTGGCGCAAGGAAACTGAAACATCTATGCAGTTGCGTCACTTCCTTGTAAATCTTCCCCAATGTATATTAGGCTTGTCAGCACATCCTTGAGTCGGAGTAGGTTGTGACGCATTATGGCCATAAACTTGTCTACCTCGAACATTTTGAAAAGGTTGCTTTTGAAGAATAGCGGAGAAGATAAAACAAATATGTTTATTTCCAGGGTTTCACGAGTCGCTGCCTGACAGTAGTGATATCGGATGCCAAGCAAGAATGCCAATGCAGGGTCTACTGTCCTGTGTATTGGGCTCATCTCATGGATGAATCTTAGCGGACGAATAATGATAATCTGTAATATGTATTGCACTTCTATTCAAAAACCTTTATGAAGAACATTTTTGCATTCAGTTTCCCAAACCAAGGGGCATATTATCAAGCACGGCGTTAAAATTATCGCCCCTTTAGCGGCAGAAAATTGCCGCTAAAGCGGCGATAATGGGCTTGATAATATGCCCTTGAGAATTCCCATAGAAGCCCAGGTTCACACCAGAACATGGGCTTCTATGGGAATTCTCTGCGGCATATTATCAAGCCCATTATCGCCGCTTTAGTGGCAGTTTTCTGCTGCTAAAGGGGCGATAATGTTGACGTCGTTTCTTGATAATATACTCCAAAATGAGTACTCACTTGAGCGACCTCAGAAAGGTGAAAGGCTGAGTTGACCATGCCAGGATTCAAAGCTGTGAAATGAAGATCACACATAGATCACAACAGTAAGTGCTCAACTCACTGTGCTGCCTGTCAGGGAAAATGGCTTGGCCTATCCATCCCAAAGGGAGATCAATGCATGCATCGGAGAAGGCACCAGTGCAACCCCCACAAGGTGGAACAGACCGCTACATTGAGAGGTGCCTGAGGGGAGGGGCGGGGATTGCAGCGGACAAGCATTGTCAAAGCTAATAGGTCTCACCTTTGAAACCAATTGTCTTTGTCAATCATTTTTGCTACGCTGTATAGCATCCCTGATCAAATAAGAAAAAAAGCAAACTACACACGGTCGACAATGTAATCATGTAGGTGCACACACACAGCATTTTTTTTCTTTGTATTTGCCTATTTGAGTTGGATTGACAAATAAAATTAAAAAATCAAGAAAGCGACTTTTGAAGAGCAGGTAGGATGGAGTTACACAGATAGCGAAGGTGGGGGTAATAACATAAGTAGTTAAAAGAGACCGCCGCCAGCTAAAGTCAAAGCTACCACTATTCTGTGACATACTACAACAGTTCAGCAAACTTCCAACCACTGTAAATCAAGATACTATTCTGTTATGCCATTGTAGATCAACCAAGTCCATGTACATTCGAGCACCATCACAGGTTCAACCTCACAATGAGAAGTCATTTTTGCTCTTGTTTGTCTGTTAAGTTGTGAACACTCCAACACCGAGGTGAGGGAAGCAACAAACTGACTTAGAGTTAAACATTCAGTGGTCCATGTCAAGAGAGATGCATTCCCTCACTGGGATTTCAGTTAAGTTGATGCATTCTGGGATTCTTCATAATAGTGCCATACATGGTTCTGCAGCATCTCACCTCGCTGTAGCAAGGACGGTGGGGTTCTCTGCAACCCCCACCCTGAAAACTCTAGCACCGCCTCTGATGACTGGAGAAGCAGATCGCAAGACTTCAGGAAAGTGGATCCAGGATGGAGGGATGGGATCTGGTCAGATTGATGCTCACGACTCACCGCACGTGAGCTTCTGTCAAGCGACAACACACCCAAGTGTGGGGAAGGGTCTACTGTAGGCACCCCTTGCTCATCCTTGTATGTGCAGAAGTAGACAGCCATGGGTGTGAGTAGCAAATATGAGCTGAATTCATTATCCTGTTACCAGCACTGAAAGAAGACATCCTTAGTGGGAGCTGCTAAAAGCGCACGCACGCCTAGAAAATGACGAAGCCACAGAGGCCACATCATCCCTATTTATCTATTTAACTTTCCTATCTGAAATGGACCTGTAGGGCCCGATTCACAGAACTATCTTAAGACAAAATCCTAAACTTACTACCATTTTCGTATTCACAGAAGGCACTTACTCATTTTGGTATTCACAGAAGACACTTACTCACTTCGGTATTCACAGAAGTTAGGAGTCCTAACTTTAGGACTCCTAAATGCCTTCTGTGAATACCGAAAGTCTTAAAATTAGGATTTTTCTCAGTTTAGGAGTCCTAAAGTTAGGACTCCTAACTTTACTACTACTAAACTGAGAAAAATCCTAATTGTAAGGCTTTCGGTATTCACAGAAGGCATTTAAGAGTCCTGAAGTTAGGATTCCTAACTTTAGTACTACTAAATTAAGAAAAATCCTAATTTTAAGACTTTCGGTATTCACAGAAGGCATTTAGGAGTCCTAAAGTTAGGACTCCTAACTTCTGTGAATACCGAAATGAGTAAGTGCCTTCTGTGAATACCAAAAGGAGTAAGTGCCTTCTGTGAATACCAAAATGGTAGTAAGTTTAGGATTTTGTCTTAAGTTAGTTCTGTGAATCGGGCCCGTAGAATTTTAAATTACTGTTGCCAGAAGTGTTTTTCCTTGTAACAAAATTTTCATTTTAAAGTAGGAGAGATTGAACCAACACCAAAGGCAGCAGTGGCGGCTGCCGCCTATCTAGGGTGGTAGGGCGGAGGGTCAAGGAGGAGGAGGAGGGTTGGGTAATAATAATATAAAAATAAAAGAAGACTTACCTGTCACTCTGCTCCTGCTGATGCTCCTGGCTGCCTCGTTGATCCTCTCGTCCGGCCGGATGTGGATGGGCCTCAGAGAACAGGCTCCCCACCCAATCAAGACGCTGTTCTCATAGCATGAGTGCAGCACCAGGATTGGTCTGAGCGGCCTAGTTTGCAGTTCAGGCAGTGCCCTGGAGCCTGTGGCTATCCTCTAACCCACCTGTGCAGCACAGCTGAGTTGGAGAAACATAAGTGCACATGTCTGTTTGGCCGGCCTAAGACAGCTGACCAAACAGACATGTACACTTATAAGTGCACACTACTCCTCCTCCCTGCCATTTCCAGCCCGACCCTGCACTATACCTATTGCGTGGCTCAGAAATCAATAAAGAAATATTAATAATACTGTGTTATTATTTTATTTATCATCTGCTGGCTCTGGGCAGTGGGGCGACGCTCCTCCGCCATTATGGAGGATTTGTTCCTGAAAGGCAGGGAGAGTCACATGGACAAAAGAGAGAGCAATGCAGGCAGGGGACAGAAGCACCCGGGTGAGGGAAAGCAATACAGGATGCAACACAGCAGTGTGGAGCATGGTGGTGCACAGAATAATGGTGCTAGAGAATGAAAAGGTGAGGGGAGGATGGAGAGAGAAGCACACAAGACTGACATCTGGAAACATGAACACTCTAGGAACGCTTCCCAAAAATAAAAAAATAGTTCTCGGAGAGCATACCCTCCTGCTAGAATAGAAGCAGCCAATCAGAGATATGGTAAAAAGGCAATGCTCCACGTGAGAGACAAACTTAATCTGGACGAGCTAATACAAATAAAGCCAGCCAATAAAAGGACCAGTGAATAGCAAAAGCCAAAGTCAATGGTAAGCAAGGCGATGAATGTATTCCTAGTTCAGCTTACAACATGCCCCCAAAAGTTCTTTCGCAACCAGACAGCTGTGCTGTCTGGTAGACTTAGGCCCAAAAACATAGGCAGACTGTATGACAGTACAGCAGTACATGAAATGCATTATCGGCAGCCTGCAAAACTTCCAAAAGTGCGTGAAAAACAGTGCATGGAATAATGTGAACAGTGCTGCAAACCTTCAAAACATCCAAACAAACTAAGAACAGTCCAGCATAAATAGGAGAAAGTGCTGCAAGCATGGAAAACAGATAGTACAGCATATTGGGAAACATTGCTGCAAGGGTGGCTTCAAATCAGTCAAACATGCAGAAACCGTGAAGGACATATGGGCAACAGTGCTGTAAGCCTGCAACACGGCTAATGGAGCCTGGCGATCAGTCCAGCATTGCTGCAAGCCTTCGAATCAGTTATAAAAGCCAAAAGGATTCCAGCTACATGGGAGACTGTGAGTATCTTGTAATTCAGCTAACCAGGCATGAAAAACAGACAAACTAGTTAAAATAGTTCCAGATAATCCTGCAAAATAGTTCATCAGAATAGGAAAAGTCAAACAAATTAAACAAACATTGTGAACAGTCTACTGAATCTGGAAATCAGCCACACTGGCCTGCAAAACAGTCAAACAAAAGTAAGAAACAGCCTAACAGTCTGAGAAAATGAAAGAAGAAGTGCTGAAGAAGTCAGATAAAGTATAAAATATAGTCAAACAATCATGAGAAGCAGACAACCACCCCTTTAAACCAGGCATTGGAAACAGTCACTCATGCCAGGAAAACCATCAAACATGTGAAGAAAAGCCAAACATGCCTCAAGAAAGTCAAGTAAAACTTGCGTTTCCGGTTGTCGCAGGTGGTTGTTGTAGCGCAAAGAGTTGGGTTCACAAGATCTTTGTATTGGTGATTGCATAGGCGCCTAGGTCTTGCCATGAATCTGTATTTTCGCGATCCCGTAAATCCTAAAATTTCAGGATTTATCCCTTAACTTCAGAGCAGTGTACTCTGATGCCAACCAAGGGTCCAGCTCCATCTTGGGGATCTGGGGCTCACTCCTGCAGAGGTAGCAGGGCTCAGGCAGGTCCAGGTAGGACCAGGGCAGCAGATTAGCTGGGCAGTTGCAGGGAGGCATCTGGAGCTTGTTATGTCACTCTAGCTCTGAACAGGAGGTCATTCAGTTGACCCTTGGACTCACTTCAGATATCCTGGGATGAATAGAGCAGGTCCAGTTTTCCTTCTCAGACAGCAGGGCAGGCCTCATACAGCAGGACAGTCATTTGGCAGTAGGGCAGTCCTGCTTCTGTAGTATCCACAGGTTAAGGAGTCGCTGAGGAGTTGGTCTGAGGGTACGATATTTATATCTGGTGCCAGCTTTGAAGTGGGGGGAACTTCAAAGTTTCCCCCACATCTGGTTCTAGGTTTTCTATCCTTCCCCTGCCCTGGTCCCAGTATATCTGGAGTCCCTCTGGGTTCCAAGCCCTTGAAGCACATCAGAAGGGATAGATGGAAGGAGATTGGAAGTAACTCAACCACAAATAGGTAGATGACCCATTCTCACTTTGTTTCTTTTGGATTTAGTCTGGGAAGACGAACAGGCCACGACTTCTCGCTCTCTTGTTGTTGATGGTGGATATAGCAGCATACAGCTGTGAGAGTACTAAAGAAATATCGGATGCAGGATATCCAGTAATAGGAAGAAAAGGGTCAATTCCCATTAAAACTTATAAACTGAATATTAATAAAAAACTATAAAAATTAATGATGGAGAATCAAGGACTTACATTCATGGACACTGATGTAGAGAAAATACTGTCGGGCCACCGTTGTTAGCTGATTTGAATGTGGCTCAAACAATAGCACAGACAAAAGACTACCTTCTGTTCCGTCAGGAATACCAAACAGGATTCGGACCATTTTACATTGAGTAATTATGACAGAGTTTTGAGATTAAGTACAGCACCAAAGGGGTTAATCATAACCAATGCCCCAAGAATCTTTCTGGATGTCCCGTTATTCAGAAAAGACTGGGCACAGATAGTGTGGCACTGTACCTGGGACTGGCTAATTTTAATCGTTAAGACAGCAAAGATATGATTGAATACAAGGACTATCTGACCCAATCCAAAATCCAAATATTCCAGAAGGACTTAAAAACGTTTTCCTTTGAGAAAGTGTACCCCCTATGCAAGACCGGACTTCACATCACCAACCAAAGAGCGTTACTCATCAGATAATTACACCTCATATGATAGCTCATCAGACACAGGGAGCTGGTCCAGTTGAGAAAACAGAAGACTAAAAACAAGAACCAGACAAAGAGGGAAGAGATGGCAATCCCCAGGGGCAGGGCAAAACCAATATCAGAATCAGATGGGAGGTTCCCAACAGCCCTTTTATCCACAAGGTCCGCCAACCCAATATTTTGGCTAGGAGTCCTGTTCCAAAACATACCACCCCAGGGCTTTCCTCAGATGCAAAGACCACCTTTTTTACGGAGGGGAGAAAGAGGATGAGGAAGGACAAGATGAGAGAACCGGGTACACTGGGAAAAAGACCAGCAGAGAGTGAACACCAGGAGCATGTCCAAAGGTACCCAACCAGGAACAAGCAGGAACCAGACATAAGAACACATCTATCTACCTGGACCCTAATAGTAGCACAAAAAGCAGTTCTTAACAAAGGTCTTGGCTTCGTACCTACCCCCAAACTAGACCAGTTCCGCCTGGATTGCAAACTATCGGAATTCTTCAGGAAGCTAAAACAAAAAGCCTTCTTTGAAAAACAAGGAACTTCACAAGAATCCCTCCAAAAAGAAGACACAGACTTGAGAAATAAATCTAACTTTTAACCTCCATCTTCTGGGGTGCCTACAGAAATAATTACCTTTGAACAATAAGTGTATAAAGAAATTGAGAAGGTTAACAGTAATTCAAATGAAGTTTATCAGAACATTACAAAACCGGAGAGACTGGTGCTAGAGGAACTGAGAAATCAAACGCACCTGGTCATAAAACCTGCAGGCAAAGGTGGAGGCATAGTTCTCCAAAATATCGAGGACTGCAGACAAGAATGCCTATGCCTCCTCTCGGATCAAAAGAACTATAAGACTATCCAACTGGATCCCACCACTAGACTAAAGTCAGAAATAAAGAATTTGGTGGACACAGCTGTGGAAAGGGATTTGATCTCGAAAAAAGAAGCAAACTTCCTCACCATTGCCAACCCAAAAATACCCTATTTCTACACTCTTCCAAAAATTCATAAAAACAGAAATCCTCCACTGGGCAGACTAATCATCTCAGGAATTGGCTTTCTGTTAGAACCATTATCACAGTTCTGCAATTTCTTTTTGAAGCTGATAGTACAGAAGACGGGAACCTACCTTAAGGACACTAAAGATCTACTCTCCACACTTCATGAGATGGGATTTGATAACACTACCAGCACCTTGCTATCCCTGGATGTGGAGAGCTTCTATACAAGTCTACCCCAGGACACCATTTTGGAAGTCTTGAAATACACTCTGGATCAAGAAGATTGGTACTTTATGACACCAAAGTGTTTCATCTTGGAATGTGTGCATTTAGCACCAAAAAAGAACCACTTCCAATTTGAGGATACCATATGCTTATAAACATTTGGGACATCGATGGGCAGTACATTTTACCCCAGTGTAGCTGGTCTGTATGTATTTGATTTTGAGACAAAATACATTTTGAAGTAAAGCAGAAGATACAAAAACAACATACATTTTTGGAAGCGCTACATCCTGGTAATTTGTAAAGGAGATGGTGTCTCTCTAAATGATTTCCTATGCTGGGTCAACACATGCGACCCTCATTTGAAATTCACATACACAGCTAGCAAGGAGTCCATCACATTCCTGGATGTCACTATTTATGTGGAAGAAGGCACCCTTTGTACCAGAACATTCCAAAAACCTACAGATAAGAATACCTTACTGAACTTTGATAGCTTCCACCCAAGAGCCTTACGGGGGAGAACGTACCGTATGGGCAATTCTTGCGACTTAGGAGGAACTGCACAAACAAAACAGATTTCACAAAACAAGCAACAGAACTAAAAGAAAGGTTAAGGGACCGGGATTACTCAGAACGAATAATTAAGAAAACCTACAAGAGAGCTAGGAACCAAAATAGGGAGGGCCTCCTTGAACAAACCACAAGGACTGAAAACACAATCCCCTTAACTACAATCGAATCTCAAATGAGCTGGGAAACCCCCTTTTTTCTTTAAAAAAAAAGCAAAAAGTATTAAGGACATGCTAGTGAGAACTAGAACCCTCACTCCCACTTTAGATACTGAAAGATGCACACTGAGGAGCCTATGTGGTATACCAAAAGTAACAGGACATCTCCCCTGTGGCAACTGCAATGTCTTCCATCTAACCAAGACCACTAAATCACTACACTTGGAACTTGGAAAAATATAGACACAAAGGAAACATGCAAACTGTAATTCAATGGGAGGAGCCTACATGATCACCTGCACATTGTGGATTGCACTACGTGGGGATGATGACAAGGAAGGGGAAGACGCGTATAAATGAACACAGAAGCAACATCAGGTGCAAAAGGAACACAACAAAATTAACAGATCATTTCATCAACGAAGGACATACCCCAAATAACATGACTTGGGTGGTAATAGAACAACTGAACAATGGAGACAAGATGGAAAACCGCCTATTTGAAAAAGAACAGCGCTAGATCTATCAGATGTCTACACACAAGACACGTCTGAATGATAACATCCCCTGGCACAGTATCCTACAGAAATAAACAGTATGAGATACCACGGGAATGGACAACAACTACATGTTCATCTATTCCATAAACATTAGTAGAGGTATTCAACCCTGCGTGCGCGTATGATACAGAACCCAAGCAGTCCCTGAATAGAATCACAGAAAAACTCTAAGTATCTCACAAAGCTGCCGTTGATAAAGAAAAGCATATAGCCAATTCTTTTATTGATCACAACACCTGCCATTGCCATCGACAACCAATGAGAATCCACAAAACCCAGCACTGCCGCATTGGGAAGGGAACCCTGACTGAGGTTAATCAAAAAACATAACACTGAGACATACTGAGTTCAATGAAGAGATATGTTGGGGCAGCCCTACCCCAATACTATACAAGACTCCCACTAAACAGACCAACTTAGGTGCACCGATAAGCTACACAGCTCTAATACAGCTCTGAGGCCTCCTGGGAAACCACAATAAATTTACCAAGGAGGATCAAGACAAATTCGCTGTAAATGTACCCTATACATCTTCTAAAAATCCTAAATATCCTAAAAATCCCTTGATAAATGGAGAGAGTAATAAAAAATGGACGATTATTGTTCAACATGTTCCCTCAGGCACTAAGATGTATTTGGCAGAAGGGGAGGCATCTCCACTTGCCAACCCTTGAAACAAACATGAACCATTTCAGCATGGCCACAAAATACTCTTGTGCCCTGACAGCGAATTCCGAGAGGGAAGGCGCTCTGATGGATGATTCAACGAAACTACGGTTACCAGGAACCCTTATGCGGAATTCCACTGGCTGAGGTGCGGCCCGGTTGACAGTGGGACCTCAACTTCGTGGGGTTCGGTTGGCCGCACCCTTTGTTGGGCTGGTCCCATTACAACACGGGCCATGCCAACAAATTGGTGATGATGATAACTTTATTTCGGTCACCAGACCATAAAAGTACAATAAAATATATACAAGTACAAGAGTAAGACCATAAATACAAAGATAATTAAAAAAAAAAAATTATTAAACAGTAAGTTATCGTGATTATTTAGCAGAGAGAAAAAAAATAAAAGCTAAAAAAGCCATTACTTTAGATTAATAAAACTCATCCTTCTCCGCCACATGCCATATAAAAAACGGGAGACTGCATAAACAATAAGAGGATCAGTGTCATAAGTTAAGACTCTGCAAGCTTGTACACATTGTCTGAGACCCAAATTTTTGCACAGAGGAATAAGCCAACATTTTCGAATCACGCTATATGCTGGACAAAAGAACATAATGTGGGTGATATCTTCATTACAAATTTTGCAAGCTGGGCAATGCCCTCCATCAATTTTTCCCATCTAGATGTAAGCGCCACAATTGGGAGAGAGCCATGTCTCAGCTGAATATATAATGTTCTTGCCAGAGGAGGCTGTACTAAATCCAAGAATACCTCCAGCTTAGAATCAGTTTTCACCAGTGAGAACTCAGAGGTCAGCCTGCCCAAGGAAGTTGAGCAGCATAGTATTTTAGAGTTATATAATCTAACAGCAGCCAGTATCTCAGACCTTTGAGTCCTCACACAGCTAGTACCCGGAGAATCCCAGAGTTGGGGCAGACCGACTTGATAGAGGGAAGTCTTTATATGGAGTAGCCAAGGTATTTTCTTGTAGTTTAACTGCCCCCAGATTGCATTAAATTCCGCTCTAAAAAATGCTCAGGGACAGACCAAAGCCTTCTCCAATAAAGTAATGGTCGTGCAGCTGCCAATTCATTGACGGGTTCCAGATCCATATCCAGGCGCAGTGGTATAAGAGGCGTGCTCTGGGGAAGACCAACCAGACCACGCATAAAGGCTTGATCTACCTTCCGTAAATTGGATGTATTTGTGTGACCCCAAAGTTCCGCAGCATACAAGGCTGCTGACCTCACCTGTGTTTTATAGATCTCTAAAACAGGGGTGACAGGTTTAAAAATAGAGGTTCTATGGAATCTACCGATACCCCCCGTTATCGGAGATAGCCTCAGGGAAGATTTTGCTACCTGAGCATCCCATACGAAGTGCTCAGTCAGCGTGACCCCCAGATATATGAAGGTCTTAACTCTTTCTAAGGGAACACCACCTAATACAGGGTTCGGGCGTGTGTGCCTCGGGGATTGAAGATCATAAACTTAGTTTTTCCCAGGTTGATCTCCAATCCCCTCGAGGCACAAAAGGTCATAAACCCATCCAGCACCCGCTGGATGCCCGATGATGTCCGCGACAACAACAATGTGTCGTCCGCGAACATCAGAGCGGGCACCCGACCAGAGGCCAGACGCGGGGCATCATTATCCCTGAGACTTTTTAATTCATCAATCAATCCATTTACATATATGCAGAACTGTGTAGGGGCCAGTACACAACCCTGGCGTACCCCCCGAGTTACAGGGAAGCGAGCTGATAGTTCCCCATTCTTCCCACACCTCACCTGTGCAAAGTTCCCTGTATGGAGTCGAACCAACACATCAAGTAGGTAGGTTGGGAGGCCGAGTTCCTTCAGCACCATCCAAAGTTTCTCCCTGGGTACCAGATCAAATGCGGCCCGCAGGTCCACAAAAACAAGGTAGAGGCTGCCACCCTCCACTCTTGCGGTTTTCCAATACAGGACCTGGAGCCGAAAGATCTGGTCCAGGGTAGAAATACCCGTTCTAAAACCGGCTTGTAGGGGAGTCAATATTTTGTTCACCTCCATTCAGTCTAATAATCTGTTCAGTAGAATTCGTCCCAACTGTTTTTGAGTGGTGTCCAGTAAACTGATGGGTCTATAGTTGGATGGGGCTAATGGGCAGCCCTTCTTAAAAATCGGAACAATCTCGGCTCCAAGCCATGTGTCCGGCAATGCGGAGCCTTGCAGAACCGCATTAAACAGAACGACCAGGTATGAAGCCCAGATTTTAGGTTGAGAACGGAAAAGTTCCCCCGGGAGCTTATCAAGACCTGGTGCTTTATTTAGGGGCAGTCCCTCAATTGCAGATTCTACTTCCTTAAAAGAAATTGAATCTAGGTAATTAACCTCGATCCTATCCTGAGGGTCCTGGGAACTTGTCCCTATCCGAGTGCCCGCAAGTCCCAGCTGGCTATAATCGAGGGGGGAGTCTGGGGACACAGAAGTCCCATGAGATGATATATTAACCTGTTCCTGGCACACAAATGCCCTCAACTCAGGACTTGAATAAAGTTCTTTAAAATGCGCCTCCCACACTAGGGGAGCAATATTTGGGACCCCTTCCTCTCGGTCGCCTCTCAATGTTGAAGTGGCTATGGCCCAAAAGGTCTTAGAATCCTTAGAGAGGAGTGCTTGTCTCAGATCATTCCATCTGGATTCCTCCCACTCTCTCTTGGCCCTGGTCAATTCCTTCTTATACAGCATTCTAGATGCTCTAATTTTAAGGGTAACTTTAGATTTAATTGCTGCAAGCATATCTCTCTTTGCTATTTTACAAGCGTGGTCATACCAGGGGTGTGTTTTGGGCCTTGACTGCCCAGTCCCGGTAGCTGGATAGAATATCTCCCCAAGACTCGTAGTCAACTTCCTATGTATCTCTGCAGCCTGCCCAAAAGAGACAAGACCCCCCCTTTCACTAACGAGCGGAGTTGCAATCTGATAAATTTCTGCAAGACGAGTCGGTGATTCCAAACATGTTGGCCATTTAACCCTTCTCCTATTATTAGATATAATGAAAGGTGGTGCAGCCAGCTTGGTACTTGGTTCTGGGTTGGTTAAGCCAAATGCACCAGGCTTAAGCGTCAGGACCAGGGCATTATGGTCACTATCATGTCTTAATACAACCCTAAAGTCTTTGAGCTTATCCAGTAAAATGTAGTCTATAATGGAAGTACTATTAAACCTATTATATGTGGGTAGACCAGAGCTAGCATTATCAGACCTTCCATTGCACGCCCATAAGGACATTGCAAGTGTGAAGGATTTAATTTGCAATACCAGCTTGGTCCAAGCCCTTACTGGGGTAATCGCGGGGGCTGGAATGCACCCAAGCGAGTCGACTTCATCTTGGTTGCCCTGTTCAGGAATACTCAAAGGTTCATACAGGCAATTGAAATCGCCACCCACAATTATCGTTATTGAGGGATCAAGTGACTGAATGAAAAGGTCAAGTGCGATAATAGTGCTTGATTCCTTTCCGTTCGTAGTAGGCCTAGAATAGATATTTATGATGGCCACTCGTGATTTATCAGGTAAGATTAATAGAACACATTGGATGTCTAGGGAGTTTGTTCTGAGCTGAATGGCCCGTATTCCTAAATGTGTTCCTACCCAGATAGATAGGCCACCCGAAGGGCGGCCCTTGCCCCTGGATACTGCGGGAATATCAAAGGTCGCAAAACCGTGACATACACTCCCTTCCAGGGCCCAGGTCTCTTGCATCAAGCAAATGTCATACTTTGCCATGAAGGTGAACCACTCCGGTACAAGTAATTTGTTCTTTAATCCCGCTATGTTCCATGAAAGAATCTTTATACACCCTTTCATCACTTTTTCAGAGCCTTGCTCAGACCCCTGTTCTATTAGAGGGCCCTGGTCTCGGATACCTTCTACTCTCTTTTCCACCCTCCTAGTGTCAAGGATCATCGCCAGAGGGTAGGGACAAAATATTCTCCGCTAATCCAGAACCATCCGTGCGTTCACTATTACTCGATTCTGGGATGGGGGTTTCAGTGTGAATCAGTCAGTCAACCTCCTCTAGGACACTAAACCTGTTCCAATGGGCATATGACTGAAAAGGTGGGATAGGATTTAGGGGGCACTCCACAGGTGACTTCCAATGTCGAGACCCACTAGGTCGCAAATAGTGGTTCCTATCATATTGGGGCCTCTGAATACAATTCAAATTATAATTGGGAGTAGGGTAGAAATAAGATAGATGCAGTGGAAATATCTGGGAATTCCGCCAAAAAGGGGTTCTACAGATATGTTCCACTGCGGAAGGATCCCTAAAGTTTATTGTTATAGCATCTCCTACCACTGTTTTGGGACCCCTTCCAATCCAATCTATTCTTCTCACCGCCAGAATTTCCCCTGAAATATTAGGAGGCAGAGGTCTGTTTATGCTCAACCACTGAATACATTTATTTTTAAGATCAGTCTCATATTCTTTTTTCCCCTCTCTAAGAGCCGGAACACCTACTAGAACTACCACATAAGGTTGGGCTTCTGGGGGCAGGTTTATTGAAGGCAACTGGCAAGAAACTGCCCTGGACTGAGGAGATCTCGTTGGCAAAAGTGTACCAGTTTTTTTCAAGATTGCATCCTCCTTAGAATGTGGTCTAGAATTATCAGCTGGAACCCTTGTAGGCTGGGAAGTAAGACCTAATACATTTGAAGTAGGAGGGGGTGGTGGCACGGAGGTTATAGGCTTGGGGATACTTGTTGTAACCCCTAAGTTTGTGTTCTGAACTACTGGGATATCGACTGTAACTACCCCCAAACTACCAGATGCAGAGGATGCTATCTTATCATGGGGAATTATGGACTTCGTTGTTCCCACCACCCTATTGTTTAGAATGGAAACAATTCTATCTAGTTTTGAAGCTAGAGGTTTAATATGGGTGGCAATGGTCTGTTCCAAGCATGCCTGAAGATCAGCCACCATGTTGGTGACCCAACAAGGCACCCCTAATTGGGGATGCAATGTGCTATCAGATGGGGTCACCAAATTGTGATTGGCCAGCGTTTTTTTGCCTAGTTTTCTTGTTTTTTTGGGAAAACTATTTTTTCTCAACTTAGGTCCTGACTTCCCAGATTTCACAATTGATGCAGGGGAGGAAGGAGACAGGATAGAATGAGGCTCTTCAACATTACTAGGAAACTCCACCAGAGCCTGCCCTAGTTCCTCGTCTCTTAAAGATTCGGAAGGCATCTGTGAACATGGCAGCTCAACATAAGTGGGTACAAGGTAAGAGTCAGAGACCGTAGGATCAATGGTGATTACTGAGCAATCCCCTCCAAGATCTTGTAAGCATACTGTGGGAGTAAGGGATAGTCTCCTTTCAGTATTTTCGATTGCAGTGGCCACAACTCCGATTGTTTGTTGCAACATTTTATCAATGGCCGTGAGTGTTGGTAAAGGCTGAGGCAATGCTGCATGTAATCTAGTATTTGGGCGGGGCACAGCAAGCTTTGATGTCTTGCCCGATTTGCTCATTTTCTTTTAACAATGGTATATAAAGTACGAGTAATCGGGTAAAAAAGCGATATCAGAGGGAGTCCTGGACGGTCAAATGAAACAAAATAGATAGATAGGACTATAACAGTCAAATCATATTGGCAGCAACTTTAAATGTCCCAAACGAAGTACCTTTATATGTGCCGTCCAATCATGGCAGTTCCCAGGGTTTTCTAGGGCAATTCGTTAATGGGGTGGCCCAGCCCGGCCTCCACCGGCCCCGGACGGCCACAGACGGCCCGCCCTTTGCCCAAGCTTAGCCCGCAACGCCCGCGCGCGTCCCGTGACGCGGGGGCAGAGTCCGTAGTTATAGCGCCGCCAGGCGCGAGGAAGTCACCGCTGGCTTCCGGCTTCCGGCTTCCGGGTCCCGGTGCGGGGATAGCTGGAAATTGTGGTCCCCTCCCCTCCACTAGGCGGCCACACCATTCGTTATTGCGGCAGCGGGAGGCAGCGGGAGGCAGCGGGAACCTGCAGGAGGCAGCGGGAGTCAGGGACACTGGACACAGGTAGGCAGGGACTCCACAATTGAGTAAATAGGGCACCCGCTCCACCGGGGCCGAGTCCGTAGTTATAGCGCTGCCAGGCGCGAGGAAGTCACCGCCGACTTCCGGCTTCCGGGTCCCGGTGCGGGGATAGCTGGGAATTGTGGTCCCCTCCCCTCCACTAGGCGGCCACACCGTTCGTTATTGCCGCAGCGGGAGGCAGCGGGAGGCAGCGGGAACCTGCAGGAGGCAGCGGGAGTCAGGGACACTAGACACAGGTAGGCAAGGACTCCACAATTGAGTAAATAGGGCACCCGCTACACCGGGGCCGAGTCCGTAGTTATAGCGCCGCCAGGCGCGAAGAAGTCACCGCCGGCTTCCGGCTTCCGGGTCCCGGTGCGGGGATAGCTGTGAATTGTGGTCCCCTCCCCTCCACTAGGCGGCCACACCGTTCGTTATTGCTGCAGCGGGAGGCAGCGGGAGGCAGCGGGAACCTGCAGGAGGCAGCGGGAGTCAGGGACACTGGACACAGGTAGGCAGGGACTCCACAATTGAGTAAATAGGGCACAAATTGGAGCCGGGCCCGCCCTTGCTGGGAGTGGTTGCGTGCGAGGAGGCCCCACCCTACCAGGAAGTCAGATCGGTCCCAATCAGGAAGCGTCTTTCCCTATTTAAAGACAACTAAACACAAAAGGCCATGGGCACGGGGCTGCGAAGACCAATCTAGGTACCATGGACGGTGAGGCTAAATATCAAAGTAAGTGAGATGGGGGGAGCCTGATCCAGGAAGATAAATTCTGTGCTGTGGGGATCTGGAGGACATTTGCCTGCGTTGATGATTGTTTTTTTCTTTTTTAAAACCCTCTTTCTTGGGTTCATTACAGAATTATTATTATTTATTTTTTTAATCCTCTTTCTTGGGCTCATTACAGAATGTTGATTACAGAAGCCCACGTCTAAAGCAGCACCCCATGAAGAATTTCATCACGATTAATAATGGTAGCACATTAGCCTTGTCATACTTCTTTACAATTCCTGGCACATTCCCTATAAGATTTCACGGGGTGGAGAGTTACTGACTGTGGCATGGGCACTCATGATGGCACGGATACCGTATTGGGCTGAGAACACTGCATGCAGTTTGCATTATTTTCGGCTTGAGGTGTCTAAATGCCTGGATGATCCATCCTCATAGGGCATTCTGAATGTATCAGTATTGACGATTGTGAGTGTAAAAAACAAACCCCTCTTCTGACTGTAGAGAGTGAGTGTGAATACCTCATTGCGTCAGGTTTTGGGATAATTATGGGTGCAAAAGGAAAAGAAAAAAATATTTTCGAACAACATCCCCAATTAAATTTTTTTGAATATGGTGAGTGTGTTGATTACGAATGAATATAAAAATCTCTCGAACAGTGTGTGCATCTACCTTGGAAATCAGTGTATCCTTGGAATTTCTCCTGTCAGCCCAGAACATGGGCCTGTTTAACACAATTTTGAACGTTTGTTTACACCACTATTGATAAGGTTTCTCTAGTGTTTTCTGGACAAATCATTATTAAATGGGGCTTTGAGGAAAGGTACGTTGTAGCCCATAATCAGTAATTATACCTATTGGAACCTACTTGTCTTTTTTTCCTTTAAAATTTTTATCTTCACAGGAGACAATACAGGACGTATTATAGCCTAGAAAATCACGAGGAGTTTATAAGTATTGACTACAGACATCCTCGCTTGTGCATGCTTTTGTACACATGCATATTCAACAAACACTTGGTCCTGAAGAAAGCCACATTGACCCTCTGGGCTACTATAAATGGCTGAAACATGTAGACCACATAAGAAGACCACATGATAAGGATATATGGGACCAACTAATTATTCCAGGCATAGCCATCACTATTTTTAATATTTACCAGGAACTCCTAAATACTTTCAAAATAAAATTGTGATATGAAGGATCACAGGGATTCCCAAGCCAATTTTAAAATCACCACTTAACGTCCAAGGAATCACCCCCCAAAAATCTAGCTCCACAGTAATCTAGCATTGCAGCACAACCTGGCAGCATTTGGCAACCAGGGTGGGAACCCAATAATGAAGCATGTCACGTACTAGGTAGGCAGGTGAGGGTTCTTTTAGAACACCCCGTGAGTTCCAAGCCATTGAAACACACCAGAAGGGATAGAAGTAGGAAGACTGGAAGTAACTGAACCACAAATAGGTAGATGACCTGTTCTCACTTTGTTTCTTTTACAACTAATTTACACATTTAATTTACGTTTAAGTCCCTAGTGGAGTGGTACTACAAGCACCCAAGGCCTGTAAATTATGTGCTACCAGTGGGCCTGCAGCACTTATTTTTCAACTCACTTACGTAGCCCTTCAAAATATGTCTCAGGCCTGCCATTGTAGCCTGTGTGTACAGTTTCAAACTGCCATTTCGAACTGCCAAAATAAACCTTTTGCCAGGCGTAAACCATCCTTTTTATTACATATGTCACCCCTAGGTTAGACCCTGCACAGCCCAGGGGGCAGTGTTCAGTGTACAGGATGACATTGGGTTAACGTCTTTTAATTGGGAGCAGATAGGAATGTCTAGTTTGGTGTCTAAAGAATTGCAATTTAACGCCCTCTTTAACAGTAAAGTTGTTTTAGTCACAATTCTGAGAATGCCACTTATTGAAAGTTGGCATTTTCTTGTCTTAACCATTTGTGTCTGCTGCCTGTTTCCTGGGTGTCATGACTAGCTGTAGCTGGCAGATGGTCTTAGTGTAGTGCTACCAACAAGTGATGGCAGAATGGGCCATCTCTGATTTGAGGAGGGGGAGAAGCTGTCAGCTACCACACTTACACATCACAACGGGTCTGCCTGAGGATGCTCACACAGAGTTTGAAACTGGTCTATTGTGACCCCTGACTATCTGGGGCCAGGGCAGGGCGGCAGGAATTTCTAAGCACCACTGGGGTTGGAAACATCCAGAATCTTCTCATACTTCAAAGTGAGCACCAGGTATAAATATTGGACACTCAGACCCAACTCTTCAGTACACCTCTGGTTCTGTGGAAGACTCGGAAGAACTGCTGTGCTGCTCTTCCAGTAGGACTGCTACTCTGTTGCCCTGCTGCCTTCGTGAAGCACTGGACCTGCATCTTGATCCCATGGCCACCAGAGTGACTCCAAGGGCTAGCTGGATGGCTTCCTGATGAGAAGCCTCAGGGACAGAACAGGCTCCAACCATCTTGAACCCACCACCAAGACTCAGTAGTTTGTGAGGTTTGTCCCCCAAGTGGTGCCACCCCAGTCCTAGACACTTGGAAGTGGACCTGAAGGTGCTCTGCCAGCCCAGCTGTGGGCAGAACAAATGCAGTGTGACGCATCTCCTCGCAACTGCACTTCAGAACCACTGCTGTGTGACGCATACTCGACACAAGCCTCCACATCACAAGCCCCGCATTCACGGCCTCCTTGACAATAAAGCATGACTCCGCATCGTAAGTTCAGTAGCTTTTTTGGAACCAATTGGTGTATGACACAGGACTTCATCACAAGCCCCTTATCGACTGCATCCTCGACGACACTGCAGGACCTTGCATCACAGCCTTGCAGCAACTTGGAGCCACTTCTGCGTGACACGTCCTCAACGCAGGATCTCGCAACGCTCTACAACCAGGATTCAAGGTACTCTTTTTCAGTGGGCCTAACTTGGTCCCTATATTCGCAGTTGGTCTGAACTTGTGACTTTGCCCCTGTTCGGCGCAACCAAATATCCACAGTTGGCGCCTTGTGCTTCTAGGCACTATTTTCACTTAAATCTTTCAAATTGCGTATCTACGGTTCTACTGATTGGATTTTTATCTTTTTGGTGTTAAATAATTTCTTACATTTTACTCTATCTTTCTTAAGATGCTGCTGAACTCTGCTGCTTATTTAGCCTTAATGACTACCTCTCTAAGACTCACTTCATGTGCCAACAAGATATCTTTTCTTCAAGGCTCTCTTTGCAGCAGCATCCTCCTTTGCCACGGCTCTCTCTGCCTCAGCCTTCCTCTCCTTTGCAGGTCTTGGGGTGGATGATTCCTCTATTATCAATGTTGCCATCTGCAGTCAGAACGTCCTCTCTGCTTTCCTTTCTGCCAGTTCCTCTGGGGACATGTTGTGGGCTGCGATGCTGCTGACGGCCCTGGATCTGGCCCCTCTCTCCCCTGGGAGCACAAACAAAGTTGTCATCCCACCCTTTATATCCTCCTCCTCCCCAACATCCACTACTTCCTCTCTAGCCTGCAGCTGATGAACCTCCCACCAGGTTCTGAGGGCCTTCTGGCTCTCCTGCTTTCTGGAGCCCTTGGTTGCTGAAAGCTCCCTTGAGATCCATGCTTACAGCAGGCAGGCACAGGTGCACAAAGTCAAGTGGAACAGAAGAGAATTTGGAAAACCTAAAAGAGGCTAATCAAGGAGAATTTAAAAAGAGACTGAATCTGGTTTCATATTATATGTATAGAATTTTAGTGTTACACAAAACCACTGAATGGCACTGCACAAGCACAAGTACTGAATCCTACCACCGAATACAAATGTCAGACATTGGGTTGTTGGTTGAGGGGGGCTTGTAAGTCCTCAAGCAACAGCCACAATCATTGTCAGGGTGAACCAGCAGGGATCAGGTAGGTCCAGTTGCAGGTCCAGGTGCAGGTCCAGGCAGATCGAGGATAGAAAATCAGCTGGGCAGTTGCAGGGAGGTCTCTTGAGCTTGTTATGTCCCAGTAACTCTGAACAGGAGGTCAGTCAGCTGACTGTTGAGGTAACTTGAGGTAGCCTGGGATGAAGGGATCAGGTCCAGTCTTCCTTCTCAGACAGCAGGGCGGACCTCGGGCAGCAGGGCCATCCTTCTTCTGTAGTATCCACAGGTCCAGGAGTACACTGAAGAGCTGATCTGAGCTTCCAATATTTATACCTGGTGCTAGCTTTGAAGTGGGAGACAATTCTAGACTTCCCCCCCACATCTGGTTAGGGAATTTCCTTCCTTCTTCTGCCCTGGTCCCAGGATGTCTGGAGTCACAAAAGGTTAGTCTGTAGTTCATTGTGTGGGTGCTAAGGCAGCTTCTCCGAAGTGCAAGCATGGTAAGTGGCAACTCCTCCACCCCCATCAGGTCAGGAGATGGCCCGTCCTGCCAACACCCAGTCTCCCTTTGTGATACTGTCTAGTAGGAATACACAAAGGCCAACTACCCCTAGTCATGCGACTCAAGATACCGCTTGCAGTCACCAAATTGTTACGACGAGAAAACGTCAACCTTCTAAAAGTGTTATTTTCAGAATTGTGACTTAAAAACTGACTTAACAATTAAATAGGGTTTAAAATTGCAATTCATTAGAAACCAAAAGTACAGTTCTACCTCTTCCCAAACAAAGGGTATCAGTTATTAAATGTAATAAGGCAATAAGGTAGGAATGATTTGCATCTAGCTGGGTCTTAACTGAGGTGGCGAAGTGAGCTAAAGAACGATGATGGATTCAACCCAGATCTGTGACTGGGGCTGAGTGTCTGAAAAGTTTCAGCGCTCCTTCCATCATCTCCTTGTGTTTGCTTTGTTCACCCTAAGTTGGCAGGATGTGCCCAGGCATGGGTCTCTTGCTCACTTTGCCACTAAATTCAAGCTAACCTGGCTGATGAGGGGTGTTACCCAGAAACAAGTCCCAGGATGCTTGTTTCTGGTTTCGGGAAAACCTGGCTTGGCAGTTCAGGCTGAACTGTTCCCATGAGGCACAGGGTCAACACCAATGTTCCCTCTAATTTTTTTCCTCTCTGTGCGGTAGTGTAAGGTCTCTGTGTGCTGCAGCCAATGCTATGTGCGCCAAGAACCGGACCGCGCATATGGGTGCAGCGACAAATATCAGTGCAAACATCACTCCAAACTTTTGCTTAAAAAATGAAAATACGGTGAATTCAGCACATACAGTGCCACATGATGGATCTTAAGGCAGGTTTGCAATTTACATACACACATCATGGCATGAATTGGTTACACAGGCAAGTACAATTCGGTTTAGAAAAGCACAGGACTCCAACGGTGGTACCAATATAAGATTTCACTAAAGATTCTCAACTAGAGCTCTGTTCATAGGATGGGGACATTTTGGGAGCCTATACAAGATCGCATACTTGGGGATACCTGCAGGGGGGCACATGTTATCCACCCCTGTGTGCATGCACCCCAAGTTCCTGAAGGGCATGGACTTGGCAGTCCATGACCTGCAGGAATTTGCTTTGGCGTTCCCATGTCGGTGCCTTTTTTAATAGGTACCGCCGTGGGACAGCCGGGCACTTTGAGATCTGCATGGTGCGCATTCTTTGCAGCAGGCATATTAACCCTCTGCGCTACCTAAAAACTTCCACTAGAGAAAACTCAGAGAGTTATCTTGACATATTTAGTATTGCATGAAAATTGCTGGAGTCAAGGAACATCGCAGCAGGTGCTATTAAAGCAATAATATACCTGCAAACACGGCATTCCTACCACCCACCTCCCGGAGTCTGCACCTGGTACAGTAGCACACACCCATAAAGCTGGCCCTGGTCCCGCGGCTGAGCCCTATTAACCAAAGAAATGCAGCAAGTCTACCAGGGACATCTTAAGGATTTTGGGGGCCCTGGACCAAACCTATTTTGGGGGCCCTTGTTCATTACAGGTTTGAATTTATGATTTCATTTCTCTTTCTTGCCCTCTTAGGCAGGTCACTGACAGCATACAGGTGCAATTGTCCGAATTCTAAATGTGTTTACATCTAATGTTCAGGGATAGTGATGTGTGTTATCAATATTGTAACACATCGGCAGTTCACTAATATTACTGCAAATAATATCTATGACACACTCCCATTTCTCATATTTTTGGTCCTATTCCGATCTAAAAGAAACCTTTTATGGATATTGCATGAAAAATAAACATTTCTCTGCAGAATGGCTATAATAGACTCTCATACATCACCCGGCTTAAAAATAAATTAAGGTATAATGGTATTCAAAACAATCGGTTCACTAATTATTCAAGGTCATCACAGCAAGACCATCAGGAGGCTCCCTTTAGAGGCTGGGGCCCTGGGCCAGAGCCCACTTTGGCCATGCCTTAAATCGTCTCTGAAGTCTCTGCCCTGCCAAGTACCATGCATCAAGACTTAGACTGACGCATTTCAGTGTGGTGGTCCGCATTACTGCACAGTAATGCAAAGTCATACATAACTGCGGGTCCTCAGGAGAGCTTGTAATCATGCACGAATACTGACGGATTGACTGTTATTGGCTGCATCCCTGCATTTATTTGGGCCGTTAGATGCTAAGGTCCCTGCTTCTTGCCCCTTACTTTTGTGATTGCCATCGCCACCAGCAGGCTCCACAACTTGATCAATCTCAGGGTCGTTCTCTATTGGAGCGCCATTTTCTAAAGCTCTCTGAGCTGCCCCCAATTTCTCCTCCACAGACTCAATTTCATTTGCTATGGACCCCATTGCTGTGGTCAAAATCCTAGTAATTGATGAAGTCAGAGGGCGACCCCCTGCAGTAGGCATAGCAGTTTTTTGCTTTCCCATCTCCTTACCTTTCTCAGGTATGTTCGAGGAAACTTCCTAAGCCGTATCCGAAGCCCTCGGGACCTGACCCAGCCCAGCCTCGTCCAGACGCGGACGGGGGCAGACGGGCCTGTCCTTGGCACGTTGGCGCCTCCTGGCGCAAAGACTGCTGGACAATGTGGTCTGGTCCAGTCCGGTCTTGGTGCCACTAAAGTGACGGCGTGCCGGTAAAGTGCTCTGTGCCGGTAAAGTGCTCTGTGCGTTCTCCTCTGTGCTTTTTCCTCCAACTACCAAAATTAACTGTTGCCAAATAGGTGAAAGTGGCTCCCGCCCCACGGGAGCCCGTGGCCACTTAAGAGCGCCGCCTGACACAAACAATGCACGTTGGCGCCTCCTGGTGCAAAGACTGCTGGGCAATGTTGTCCGGTTCTGGTGCCACTAAAGTGACGGCGTGCCGGTAAAGTGCACTGTGCTTTTTCCTCCAACTGCCAAAATTAACTGTTGCCAAATAGGTGAAAGTGGCTTCCCAGTGGGTGTGTGTTCATGTGAGCAAGGCAAGAGGGGGCAGAGCCATAGTGGCTGAAGGCGGGAGTAGGCCTGTTGACGCCCTGACCAGCTGGTGCAGAAGCAGCGATAGCCCACTCTGTCAAAGGCAAACTGTTGGTAAGTTCTGCGTGACTGAGGGGGAATTACGAGGAATGATACAGGATCATGTTCATGCACGCTGGTTAAGTATGACTTGATGGAATGGTGGAGCCGCCGATCGCCATGGAGTCAAGTGTGCGACATACAGGTTGAATATGTGACTGCTAACCGTGCACCTCCTTCGCCTGTTTCACGCCGCGTCTGCTAGGCCTCTTGTGGATTAGAATGTTTGCTTTCTACGAGAGGGCAAGTCGGTATATAATTGACAGAGCCGAGCCGGACATCCTGGTTGGGTGTATGGTTTCCACATTGAGAAACATACCGCCGTTTGTACAGTTTTCTTGAGAGGCCAAAGTTTGTCCCCGTGCAGCTGCTACTGAGCCATAGAATTATGCTTAGGCCGGCGTTTGCCAAGGGAGTCGTTACGGTGAAGCGGCACAAACCAATTGCTGCTCCTCAAGAGTCGCCTTGCAAAATAAGTAGTGCCTCATTGAGGCATTTCTCTCACTGCTTCAAAATGTACTTTCAATTATTAATATCACCAGCGTTCCGCCCCCTTGTGCCGGTACAATAAATTTCAGCACCAGCGCGTTAAGTCAGCAGAGCTGCCGGCCTGGTCAGTGCCAGTGGTGTGTAATTATGTGACAGCCTGTGGCTGCAGGGCTGTATTGGTTACATCATTTTTCAACAGTACGATCAGGTTAGCTAAGTTAGTGCCCTTCCAATTTTGGGGGCTTGTTCAGGGGCGCAACTAGACCCGAACTTCTGGGGAGGACTTACACTCCCAGCCAGAGGTTAGATTTACTGTTCCCACTCCAAAGTAAGTAAAAATTGGGAAAGTGTTGGACTTCGAAGAGGTTAGAGTTTCTGTTTCCACTGGAGAAGTGTGGCTCAATGATTAGAGCGGCAGACCCTGATGCAGAGGTCTAGCCCGGGACCAGGGTTCAATTCCGCGCCTTGGCGGGTCTTGGGCTCAAAAATTCCACGGACCTGATAATTCTCGCATCGGTGCCTATTCCAATCATGGAGTCCCACTCTGCAACTCTGGGCAATAGCTTGCTTAATCTCCACAACGGCCCCCACAATGCTAAGGATGCCTGGCCTCCACCTCCAATTCGTAAGAGGAAATAATAATCTGGGGGCAGTCAATCACCTGGTTTGAGAGCTGCTCTGCTAAATGCACTAAAATGGACAGGAAACGGAAGTCTGAAGTGTAATGGTATTTATAAATCAAAAATGTTTATGTCTGATTTAACCAGAGGTCTGCAGGTCGTGCGTAATATTTGTCCCTCATATCTGTCCTCTGTAGTTCGTATTTAAATAGATATTTGTATAAAGGATTTAGATTTACTATTAGCAACTCGTAATTTTTTTATGAAAATACAGAAATATCGAACAAAATAAAAAATAAACATATTTAAAACAAACCATTAATTCATTAATTTAATTATTTAATATTTTATCATATACTTTTTATATAAAAAATAAATGAAAAATATAAAAACGATAAATATTTAAAAGATATGCAGTTCCCTCATTACTACCAAAAATCAAATACAAACAACCACTAACAAACAATTAAAATGAGTAAAACAAATATAAACATGAAACATTAATATTCAAATAATTATTACATAAAACAAAAAAAATAAAAAAAAATAATAAAAATAACATCATTTTAAACTAATCAGTTAACAATTAGTTAAAAAACAAAATAGCAATTACGCTACCTATTTATTCATTTACTTAACTATGAATTAATACAGTCTTTTAAATTAATAATTAACTATAAATTAAAAACAATAATTTACAACCCACTAATAAATCAAACATTTCTAATTACATTTAAAAACAATTAAATATCAGATTAAAAATTACAGATGATACCAAAAACTAATAATATAAGACTAATACATTATAATGCCATAATAACTAATATTTATCAACATTATTAAAACACAATATTTTTAGAATAAATAAAACGATATTACATACTACGACATTTAAAAAAAGAAAACGGTATTATGTACCTATAAACACAACATGCATACCTTCTATGTTTGAATCAACATTAAAGAGCTGTTACAGCTGTTATGTGCAAAGGTTGAAACGTTCCCTTTTGTTCTTCTTGGGTATGCCGGAGATAAGACTCCAGACACTGCCCAGCCGAGCCCACAACACTATCTGCCCCTCTCTATTCACCAATGAAAGGCAGCAAGTCTACAAGCACGACGTGCTTGTAGACTTGCTGCCTTTTATTTGTTAATATGACACAGCTGGGGGCAGATTGTCTGCCGTTGTGAAAGTGCTCATGTTAATTGCAGCGCATGACGGGCGCTACCATTAACATGATTACTTTAACAAAGGCATACAATCTGACCGTTTTAGCGCCGCACGCATTTTAAAAGTGGCGATGCGAATGTCCTCACTTGCCTGTGCGCGCTTTACATTTTATAATGTCCGCTACAGGATACATAGGTGCCCGCGCGCCCAGGCGCGCACTTTATTGGGAACAGTGGTCAAGACTGATTTGCATATAGCTGGGTCTGAACTAAGGTGGCAAAGTGAGCTAAAGAACGATGATGGATTCAACCCAGATCTGTGACTGGGGGTGTGTTGCAAAAGTTTCAGTGCTCCGGCCATCATCTCCTTGTGTTTGCTCTGTTTGGTCCACTAGTAGCGTTTAACTTACAGGCCCTGGATACATGCAGTACCACTCTACTAGGTGCCTACAGGTAAATTAAATGTTTCAATTGGGTGTAAGCCAATTTTACCATGTTTAGAGAAGTGAGCACAAGCTGGATAGAATATCTCCCCAAGACTCGTAGTCAACTTCCTATGTATCTCTGCAGCCTGCCCAAAAGAGACAAGACCCCCCCTTTCACTAACGAGCGGAGTTGCAATCTGATAAATTTCTGCAAGACGAGTCGGTGATTCCAAACATGTTGGCCATTTAACCCTTCTCCTATTATTAGATATAATGAAAGGTGGTGCAGCCAGCTTGGTACTTGGTTCTGGGTTGGTTAAGCCAAATGCACCAGGCTTAAGCGTCAGGACCAGGGCATTATGGTCACTATCATGTCTTAATACAACCCTAAAGTCTTTGAGCTTATCCAGTAAAATGTAGTCTATAATGGAAGTACTATTAAACCTATTATATGTGGGTAGACCAGAGCTAGCATTATCAGACCTTCCATTGCACGCCCATAAGGACATTGCAAGTGTGAAGGATTTAATTTGCAATACCAGCTTGGTCCAAGCCCTTACTGGGGTAATCGCGGGGGCTGGAATGCACCCAAGCGAGTCGACTTCATCTTGGTTGCCCTGTTCAGGAATACTCAAAGGTTCATACAGGCAATTGAAATCGCCACCCACAATTATCGTTATTGAGGGATCAAGTGACTGAATGAAAAGGTCAAGTGCGATAATAGTGCTTGATTCCTTTCCGTTCGTAGTAGGCCTAGAATAGATATTTATGATGGCCACTCGTGATTTATCAGGTAAGATTAATAGAACACATTGGATGTCTAGGGAGTTTGTTCTGAGCTGAATGGCCCGTATTCCTAAATGTGTTCCTACCCAGATAGATAGGCCACCCGAAGGGCGGCCCTTGCCCCTGGATACTGCGGGAATATCAAAGGTCGCAAAACCGTGACATACACTCCCTTCCAGGGCCCAGGTCTCTTGCATCAAGCAAATGTCATACTTTGCCATGAAGGTGAACCACTCCGGTACAAGTAATTTGTTCTTTAATCCCGCTATGTTCCATGAAAGAATCTTTATACACCCTTCCATCGCTTTTTCAGAGCCTTGCTCAGACCCCTGTTCTATTAGAGGGCCCTGGTCTCGGATACCTTCTACTCTCTTTTCCACCCTCCTAGTGTCAGTCGGGCAAGGATCATCGCCAGAGGGTAGGGACAAAATATTCTCCGCTAATCCAGAACCATCCGTGCGTTCACTATTACTCGATTCTGGGATGGGGGTTTCAGTGTGAATCAGTCAGTCAACCTCCTCTAGGACACTAAACCTGTTCCAATGGGCATATGACTGAAAAGGTGGGATAGGATTTAGGGGGCACTCCACAGGTGACTTCCAATGTCGAGACCCACTAGGTGGCAAATAGTGGTTCCTATCATATTGGGGCCTCTGAATACAATTCAAATTATAATTGGGAGTAGGGTAGAAATAAGATAGATGCAGTGGAAATATCTGGGAATTCCGCCAAAAAGGGGTTCTACAGATATGTTCCACTGCGGAAGGATCCCTAAAGTTTATTGTTATAGCATCTCCTACCACTGTTTTGGGACCCCTTCCAATCCAATCTATTCTTCTCACCGCCAGAATTTCCCCTGAAATATTAGGAGGCAGAGGTCTGTTTATGCTCAACCACTGAATACATTTATTTTTAAGATCAGTCTCATATTCTTTTTTCCCCTCTCTAAGAGCCGGAACACCTACTAGAACTACCACATAAGGTTGGGCTTCTGGGGGCAGGTTTATTGAAGGCAACTGGCAAGAAACTGCCCTGGACTGAGGAGATCTCGTTGGCAAAAGTGTACCAGTTTTTTTCAAGATTGCATCCTCCTTAGAATGTGGTCTAGAATTATCAGCTGGAACCCTTGTAGGCTGGGAAGTAAGACCTAATACATTTGAAGTAGGAGGGGGTGGTGGCACGGAGGTTATAGGCTTGGGGATACTTGTTGTAACCCCTAAGTTTGTGTTCTGAACTACTGGGATATCGACTGTAACTACCCCCAAACTACCAGATGCAGAGGATGCTATCTTATCATGGGGAATTATGGACTTCGTTGTTCCCACCACCCTATTGTTTAGAATGGAAACAATTCTATCTAGTTTTGAAGCTAGAGGTTTAATATGGGTGGCAATGGTCTGTTCCAAGCATGCCTGAAGATCAGCCACCATGTTGGTGACCCAACAAGGCACCCCTAATTGGGGATGCAATGTGCTATCAGATGGGGTCACCAAATTGTGATTGGCCAGCGTTTTTTTGCCTAGTTTTCTTGTTTTTTTGGGAAAACTATTTTTTCTCAACTTAGGTCCTGACTTCCCAGATTTCACAATTGATGCAGGGGAGGAAGGAGACAGGATAGAATGAGGCTCTTCAACATTACTAGGAAACTCCACTAGAGCCTGCCCTAGTTCCTCGTCTCTTAAAGATTCGGAAGGCATCTGTGAACATGGCAGCTCAACATAAGTGGGTACAAGGTAAGAGTCAGAGACCGTAGGATCAATGGTGATTACTGAGCAATCCCCTCCAAGATCTTGTAAGCATACTGTGGGAGTAAGGGATAGTCTCCTTTCAGTATTTTCGATTGCAGTGGCCACAACTCCGATTGTTTGTTGCAACATTTTATCAATGGCCGTGAGTGTTGGTAAAGGCTGAGGCAATGCTGCATGTAATCTAGTATTTGGGCGGGGCACAGCAAGCTTTGATGTCTTGCCCGATTTGCTCATTTTCTTTTAACAATGGTATATAAAGTACGAGTAATCGGGTAAAAAAGCGATATCAGAGGGAGTCCTGGACGGTCAAATGAAACAAAATAGATAGATAGGACTATAACAGTCAAATCATATTGGCAGCAACTTTAAATGTCCCAAACGAAGTACCTTTATATGTGCCGTCCAATCATGGCAGTTCCCAGGGTTTTCTAGGGCAATTCGTTAATGGGGTGGCCCAGCCCGGCCTCCACCGGCCCCGGACGGCCACAGACGGCCCGCCCTTTGCCCAAGCTTAGCCCGCAACGCCCGCGCGCGTCCCGTGACGCGGGGGCAGAGTCCGTAGTTATAGCGCCGCCAGGCGCGAGGAAGTCACCGCTGGCTTCCGGCTTCCGGCTTCCGGGTCCCGGTGCGGGGATAGCTGGAAATTGTGGTCCCCTCCCCTCCACTAGGCGGCCACACCATTCGTTATTGCGGCAGCGGGAGGCAGCGGGAGGCAGCGGGAACCTGCAGGAGGCAGCGGGAGTCAGGGACACTGGACACAGGTAGGCAGGGACTCCACAATTGAGTAAATAGGGCACCCGCTCCACCGGGGCCGAGTCCGTAGTTATAGCGCTGCCAGGCGCGAGGAAGTCACCGCCGACTTCCGGCTTCCGGGTCCCGGTGCGGGGATAGCTGGGAATTGTGGTCCCCTCCCCTCCACTAGGCGGCCACACCGTTCGTTATTGCCGCAGCGGGAGGCAGCGGGAGGCAGCGGGAACCTGCAGGAGGCAGCGGGAGTCAGGGACACTAGACACAGGTAGGCAAGGACTCCACAATTGAGTAAATAGGGCACCCGCTACACCGGGGCCGAGTCCGTAGTTATAGCGCCGCCAGGCGCGAAGAAGTCACCGCCGGCTTCCGGCTTCCGGGTCCCGGTGCGGGGATAGCTGTGAATTGTGGTCCCCTCCCCTCCACTAGGCGGCCACACCGTTCGTTATTGCCGCAGCGGGAGGCAGCGGGAGGCAGCGGGAACCTGCAGGAGGCAGCGGGAGTCAGGGACACTGGACACAGGTAGGCAGGGACTCCACAATTGAGTAAATAGGGCACAAATTGGAGCCGGGCCCGCCCTTGCTGGGAGTGGTTGCGTGCGAGGAGGCCCCACCCTACCAGGAAGTCAGATCGGTCCCAATCAGGAAGCGTCTTTCCCTATTTAAAGACAACTAAACACAAAAGGCCATGGACACGGGGCTGCGAAGACCAATCTAGGTACCATGGACGGTGAGGCTAAATATCAAAGTAAGTGAGATGGGGGGAGCCTGATCCAGGAAGATAAATTCTGTGCTGTGGGGATCTGGAGGACATTTGCCTGCGTTGATGATTGTTTTTTTCTTTTTTAAAACCCTCTTTCTTGGGTTCATTACAGAATTATTATTATTTATTTTGTTAATCCTCTTTCTTGGGCTCATTACAGAATGTTGATTACAGAAGCCCACGTCTAAAGCAGCACCCCATGAAGAATTTCATCACGATTAATAATGGTAGCACATTAGCCTTGTCATACTTCTTTACAATTCCTGGCACATTCCCTATAAGATTTCACGGGGTGGAGAGTTACTGACTGTGGCATGGGCACTCATGATGGCACGGATACCGTATTGGGCTGAGAACACTGCATGCAGTTTGCATTATTTTCGGCTTGAGGTGTCTAAATGCCTGGATGATCCATCCTCATAGGGCATTCTGAATGTATCAGTATTGACGATTGTGAGTGTAAAAAACAAACCCCTCTTCTGACTGTAGAGAGTGAGTGTGAATACCTCATTGCGTCAGGTTTTGGGATAATTATGGGTGCAAAAGGAAAAGAAAAAAATATTTTCGAACAACATCCCCAATTAAATTTTTTTGAATATGGTGAGTGTGTTGATTACGAATGAATATAAAAATCTCTCGAACAGTGTGTGCATCTACCTTGGAAATCAGTGTATCCTTGGAATTTCTCCTGTCAGCCCAGAACATGGGCCTGTTTAACACAATTTTGAACGTTTGTTTACACCACTATTGATAAGGTTTCTCTAGTGTTTTCTGGACAAATCATTATTAAATGGGGCTTTGAGGAAAGGTACGTTGTAGCCCATAATCAGTAATTATACCTATTGGAACCTACTTGTCTTTTTTTCCTTTAAAATTTTTATCTTCACAGGAGACAATACAGGACGTATTATAGCCTAGAAAATCACGAGGAGTTTATAAGTATTGACTACAGACATCCTCGCTTGTGCATGCTTTTGTACACATGCATATTCAACAAACACTTGGTCCTGAAGAAAGCCACATTGACCCTCTGGGCTACTATAAATGGCTGAAACATGTAGACCACATAAGAAGACCACATGATAAGGATATATGGGACCAACTAATTATTCCAGGCATAGCCATCACTATTTTTAATATTTACCAGGAACTCCTAAATACTTTCAAAATAAAATTGTGATATGAAGGATCACAGGGATTCCCAAGCCAATTTTAAAATCACCACTTAACGTCCAAGGAATCACCCCCCAAAAATCTAGCTCCACAGTAATCTAGCATTGCAGCACAACCTGGCAGCATTTGGCAACCAGGGTGGGAACCCAATAATGAAGCATGTCACGTACTAGGTAGGCAGGTGAGGGTTCTTTTAGAACACCCCGTGAGTTCCAAGCCATTGAAACACACCAGAAGGGATAGAAGTAGGAAGACTGGAAGTAACTGAACCACAAATAGGTAGATGACCTGTTCTCACTTTGTTTCTTTTACAACTAATTTACACATTTAATTTACGTTTAAGTCCCTAGTGGAGTGGTACTACAAGCACCCAAGGCCTGTAAATTATGTGCTACCAGTGGGCCTGCAGCACTTATTTTTCAACTCACTTACGTAGCCCTTCAAAATATGTCTCAGGCCTGCCATTGTAGCCTGTGTGTACAGTTTCAAACTGCCATTTCGAACTGCCAAAATAAACCTTTTGCCAGGCGTAAACCATCCTTTTTATTACATATGTCACCCCTAGGTTAGACCCTGCACAGCCCAGGGGGCAGTGTTCAGTGTACAGGATGACATTGGGTTAACGTCTTTTAATTGGGAGCAGATAGGAATGTCTAGTTTGGTGTCTAAAGAATTGCAATTTAACGCCCTCTTTAACAGTAAAGTTGTTTTAGTCACAATTCTGAGAATGCCACTTATTGAAAGTTGGCATTTTCTTGTCTTAACCATTTGTGTCTGCTGCCTGTTTCCTGGGTGTCATGACTAGCTGTAGCTGGCAGATGGTCTTAGTGTAGTGCTACCAACAAGTGATGGCAGAATGGGCCATCTCTGATTTGAGGAGGGGGAGAAGCTGTCAGCTACCACACTTACACATCACAACGGGTCTGCCTGAGGATGCTCACACAGAGTTTGAAACTGGTCTATTGTGACCCCTGACTATCTGGGGCCAGGGCAGGGCGGCAGGAATTTCTAAGCACCACTGGGGTTGGAAACCTCCAGAATCTTCTCATACTTCAAAGTGAGCACCAGGTATAAATATTGGACACTCAGACCCAACTCTTCAGTACACCTCTGGTTCTGTGGAAGACTCGGAAGAACTGCTGTGCTGCTCTTCCAGTAGGACTGCTACTCTGTTGCCCTGCTGCCTTCGTGAAGCACTGGACCTGCATCTTGATCCCATGGCCACCAGAGTGACTCCAAGGGCTAGCTGGATGGCTTCCTGATGAGAAGCCTCAGGGACAGAACAGGCTCCAACCATCTTGAACCCACCACCAAGACTCAGTAGTTTGTGAGGTTTGTCCCCCAAGTGGTGCCACCCCAGTCCTAGACACTTGGAAGTGGACCTGAAGGTGCTCTGCCAGCCCAGCTGTGGGCAGAACAAATGCAGTGTGACGCATCTCCTCGCAACTGCACTTCAGAACCACTGCTGTGTGACGCATACTCGACACAAGCCTCCACATCACAAGCCCCGCATTCACGGCCTCCTTGACAATAAAGCATGACTCCGCATCGTAAGTTCAGTAGCTTTTTTGGAACCAATTGGTGTATGACACAGGACTTCATCACAAGCCCCTTATCGACTGCATCCTCGACGACACTGCAGGACCTTGCATCACAGCCTTGCAGCAACTTGGAGCCACTTCTGCGTGACACGTCCTCAACGCAGGATCTCGCAACGCTCTACAACCAGGATTCAAGGTACTCTTTTTCAGTGGGCCTAACTTGGTCCCTATATTCGCAGTTGGTCTGAACTTGTGACTTTGCCCCTGTTCGGCGCAACCAAATATCCACAGTTGGCGCCTTGTGCTTCTAGGCACTATTTTCACTTAAATCTTTCAAATTGCGTATCTACGGTTCTACTGATTGGATTTTTATCTTTTTGGTGTTAAATAATTTCTTACATTTTACTCTATCTTTCTTAAGATGCTGCTGAACTCTGCTGCTTATTTAGCCTTAATGTCTACCTCTCTAAGACTCACTTCATGTGCCAACAAGATATCTTTTCTTCAAGGCTCTCTTTGCAGCAGCATCCTCCTTTGCCACGGCTCTCTCTGCCTCAGCCTTCCTCTCCTTTGCAGGTCTTGGGGTGGATGATTCCTCTATTATCAATGTTGGCATCTGCAGTCAGAACGTCCTCTCTGCTTTCCTTTCTGCCAGTTCCTCTGGGGACATGTTGTGGGCTGCGATGCTGCTGACGGCCCTGGATCTGGCCCCTCTCTCCCCTGGGAGCACAAACAAAGTTGTCATCCCACCCTTTATATCCTCCTCCTCCCCAACATCCACTACTTCCTCTCTAGCCTGCAGCTGATGAACCTCCCACCAGGTTCTGAGGGCCTTCTGGCTCTCCTGCTTTCTGGAGCCCTTGGTTGCTGGAAGCTCCCTTGAGATCCATGCTTGCAGCAGGCAGGCACAGGTGCACAAAGTCAAGTGGAACAGAAGAGAATTTGGAAAACCTAAAAGAGGCTAATCAAGGAGAATTTAAAAAGAGACTGAATCTGGTTTCATATTATATGTATAGAATTTTAGTGTTACACAAAACCACTGAATGGCACTGCACAAGCACAAGTACTGAATCCTACCACCGAATACAAATGTCAGACATTGGGTTGTTGGTTGAGGGGGGCTTGTAAGTCCTCAAGCAACAGCCACAATCATTGTCAGGGTGAACCAGCAGGGATCAGGTAGGTCCAGTTGCAGGTCCAGGTGCAGGTCCAGGCAGATCGAGGATAGAAAATCAGCTGGGCAGTTGCAGGGAGGTCTCTTGAGCTTGTTATGTCCCAGTAACTCTGAACAGGAGGTCAGTCAGCTGACTGTTGAGGTAACTTGAGGTAGCCTGGGATGAAGGGATCAGGTCCAGTCTTCCTTCTCAGACAGCAGGGCGGACCTCGGGCAGCAGGGCCATCCTTCTTCTGTAGTATCCACAGGTCCAGGAGTACACTGAAGAGCTGATCTGAGCTTCCAATATTTATACCTGGTGCTAGCTTTGAAGTGGGAGACAATTCTAGACTTCCCCCCCACATCTGGTTAGGGAATTTCCTTCCTTCTTCTGCCCTGGTCCCAGGATGTCTGGAGTCACAAAAGGTTAGTCTGTAGTTCATTGTGTGTGTGCTAAGGCAGCTTCTCCGAAGTGCAAGCATGGTAAGTGGCAACTCCTCCACCCCCATCAGGTCAGGAGATGGCCCGTCCTGCCAACACCCAGTCTCCCTTTGTGATACTGTCTAGTAGGAATACACAAAGGCCAACTACCCCTAGTCATGCGACTCAAGATACCGCTTGCAGTCACCAAATTGTTACGACGAGAAAACGTCAACCTTCTAAAAGTGTTATTTTCAGAATTGTGACTTAAAAACTGACTTAACAATTAAATAGGGTTTAAAATTGCAATTCATTAGAAACCAAAAGTACAGTTCTACCTCTTCCCAAACAAAGGGTATCAGTTATTAAATGTAATAAGGCAATAAGGTAGGAATGATTTGCATCTAGCTGGGTCTTAACTGAGGTGGCGAAGTGAGCTAAAGAACGATGATGGATTCAACCCAGATCTGTGACTGGGGCTGAGTGTCTGAAAAGTTTCAGCGCTCCTTCCATCATCTCCTTGTGTTTGCTTTGTTCACCCTAAGTTGGCAGGATGTGCCCAGGCATGGGTCTCTTGCTCACCTTGCCACTAAATTCAAGCTAACCTGGCTGATGAGGGGTGTTACCCAGAAACAAGTCCCAGGATGCTTGTTTCTGGTTTCGGGAAAACCTGGCTTGGCAGTTCAGGCTGAACTGTTCCCATGAGGCACAGGGTCAACACCAATGTTCCCTCTAATTTTTTTCCTCTCTGTGCGGTAGTGTAAGGTCTCTGTGTGCTGCAGCCAATGCTATGTGCGCCAAGAACCGGACCGCGCATATGGGTGCAGCGACAAATATCAGTGCAAACATCACTCCAAACTTTTGCTTAAAAAATGAAAATACGGTGAATTCAGCACATACAGTGCCACATGATGGATCTTAAGGCAGGTTTGCAATTTACATACACACATCATGGCATGAATTGGTTACACAGGCAAGTACAATTCGGTTTAGAAAAGCACAGGACTCCAACGGTGGTACCAATATAAGATTTCACTAAAGATTCTCAACTAGAGCTCTGTTCATAGGATGGGGACATTTTGGGAGCCTATACAAGATCGCATACTTGGGGATACCTGCAGGGGGGCACATGTTATCCACCCCTGTGTGCATGCACCCCAAGTTCCTAAAGGGCATGGACTTGGCAGTCCATGACCTGCAGGAATTTGCTTTGGCGTTCCCATGTCGGTGCCTTTTTTAATAGGTACCGCCGTGGGACAGCCGGGCACTTTGAGATCTGCATGGTGCGCATTCTTTGCAGCAGGCATATTAACCCTCTGCGCTACCTAAAAACTTCCACTAGAGAAAACTCAGAGAGTTATCTTGACATATTTAGTATTGCATGAAAATTGCTGGAGTCAAGGAACATCGCAGCAGGTGCTATTAAAGCAATAATATACCTGCAAACACGGCATTCCTACCACCCACCTCCCGGAGTCTGCACCCGGTACAGTAGCACACACCCATAAAGCTGGCCCTGGTCCCGCGGCTGAGCCCTATTAACCAAAGAAATGCAGCAAGTCTACCAGGGACATCTTAAGGATTTTGGGGGCCCTGGACCAAACCTATTTTGGGGGCCCTTGTTCATTACAGGTTTGAATTTATGATTTCATTTCTCTTTCTTGCCCTCTTAGGCCAGGTCACTGACAGCATACAGGTGCAATTGTCCGAATTCTAAATGTGTTTACATCTAATGTTCAGGGATAGTGATGTGTGTTATCAATATTGTAACACATCGGCAGTTCACTAATATTACTGCAAATAATATCTATGACACACTCCCATTTCTCATATTTTTGGTCCTATTCCGATCTAAAAGAAACCTTTTATGGATATTGCATGAAAAATAAACATTTCTCTGCAGAATGGCTATAATAGACTCTCATACATCACCCGGCTTAAAAATAAATTAAGGTATAATGGTATTCAAAACAATCGGTTCACTAATTATTCAAGGTCATCACAGCAAGACCATCAGGAGGCTCCCTTTAGAGGCTGGGGCCCTGGGCCAGAGCCCACTTTGGCCATGCCTTAAATCGTCTCTGAAGTCTCTGCCCTGCCAAGTACCATGCATCAAGACTTAGACTGACGCATTTCAGTGTGGTGGTCCGCATTACTGCACAGTAATGCAAAGTCATACATAACTGCGGGTCCTCAGGAGAGCTTGTAATCATGCACGAATACTGACGGATTGACTGTTATTGGCTGCATCCCTGCATTTATTTGGGCCGTTAGATGCTAAGGTCCCTGCTTCTTGCCCCTTACTTTTGTGATTGCCATCGCCACCAGCAGGCTCCACAACTTGATCAATCTCAGGGTCGTTCTCTATTGGAGCGCCATTTTCTAAAGCTCTCTGAGCTGCCCCCAATTTCTCCTCCACAGACTCAATTTCATTTGCTATGGACCCCATTGCTGTGGTCAAAATCCTAGTAATTGATGAAGTCAGAGGGCGACCCCCTGCAGTAGGCATAGCAGTTTTTTGCTTTCCCATCTCCTTACCTTTCTCAGGTATGTTCGAGGAAACTTCCTAAGCCGTATCCGAAGCCCTCGGGACCTGACCCAGCCCAGCCTCGTCCAGACGCGGACGGGGGCAGACGGGCCTGTCCTTGGCACGTTGGCGCCTCCTGGCGCAAAGACTGCTGGACAATGTGGTCTGGTCCAGTCCGGTCTTGGTGCCACTAAAGTGACGGCGTGCCGGTAAAGTGCTCTGTGCCGGTAAAGTGCTCTGTGCGTTCTCCTCTGTGCTTTTTCCTCCAACTACCAAAATTAACTGTTGCCAAATAGGTGAAAGTGGCTCCCGCCCCACGGGAGCCCGTGGCCACTTAAGAGCGCCGCCTGACACAAACAATGCACGTTGGCGCCTCCTGGTGCAAAGACTGCTGGGCAATGTTGTCCGGTTCTGGTGCCACTAAAGTGACGGCGTGCCGGTAAAGTGCACTGTGCTTTTTCCTCCAACTGCCAAAATTAACTGTTGCCAAATAGGTGAAAGTGGCTTCCCAGTGGGTGTGTGTTCATGTGAGCAAGGCAAGAGGGGGCAGAGCCATAGTGGCTGAAGGCTGGAGTAGGCCTGTTGACGCCCTGACCAGCTGGTGCAGAAGCAGCGATAGCCCACTCTGTCAAAGGCAAACTGTTGGTAAGTTCTGCGTGACTGAGGGGGAATTACGAGGAATGATACAGGATCATGTTCATGCACGCTGGTTAAGTATGACTTGATGGAATGGTGGAGCCGCCGATCGCCATGGAGTCAAGTGTGCGACATACAGGTTGAATATGTGACTGCTAACCGTGCACCTCCTTCGCCTGTTTCACGCCGCGTCTGCTAGGCCTCTTGTGGATTAGAATGTTTGCTTTCTACGAGAGGGCAAGTCGGTATATAATTGACAGAGCCGAGCCGGACATCCTGGTTGGGTGTATGGTTTCCACATTGAGAAACATACCGCCGTTTGTACAGTTTTCTTGAGAGGCCAAAGTTTGTCCCCGTGCAGCTGCTACTGAGCCATAGAATTATGCTTAGGCCGGCGTTTGCCAAGGGAGTCGTTACGGTGAAGCGGCACAAACCAATTGCTGCTCCTCAAGAGTCGCCTTGCAAAATAAGTAGTGCCTCATTGAGGCATTTCTCTCACTGCTTCAAAATGTACTTTCAATTATTAATATCACCAGCGTTCCGCCCCCTTGTGCCGGTACAATAAATTTCAGCACCAGCGCGTTAAGTCAGCAGAGCTGCCGGCCTGGTCAGTGCCAGTGGTGTGTAATTATGTGACAGCCTGTGGCTGCAGGGCTGTATTGGTTACATCATTTTTCAACAGTACGATCAGGTTAGCTAAGTTAGTGCCCTTCCAATTTTGGGGGCTTGTTCAGGGGCGCAACTAGACCCGAACTTCTGGGGAGGACTTACACTCCCAGCCAGAGGTTAGATTTACTGTTCCCACTCCAAAGTAAGTAAAAATTGGGAAAGTGTTGGACTTCGAAGAGGTTAGAGTTTCTGTTTCCACTGGAGAAGTGTGGCTCAATGATTAGAGCGGCAGACCCTGATGCAGAGGTCTAGCCCGGGACCAGGGTTCAATTCTGCGCCTTGGCGGGTCTTGGGCTCAAAAATTCCACGGACCTGATAATTCTCGCATCGGTGCCTATTCCAATCATGGAGTCCCACTCTGCAACTCTGGGCAATAGCTTGCTTAATCTCCACAACGGCCCCCACAATGCTAAGGATGCCTGGCCTCCACCTCCAATTCGTAAGAGGAAATAATAATCTGGGGGCAGTCAATCACCTGGTTTGAGAGCTGCTCTGCTAAATGCACTAAAATGGACAGGAAACGGAAGTCTGAAGTGTAATGGTATTTATAAATCAAAAATGTTTATGTCTGATTTAACCAGAGGTCTGCAGGTCGTGCGTAATATTTGTCCCTCATATCTGTCCTCTGTAGTTCGTATTTAAATAGATATTTGTATAAAGGATTTAGATTTACTATTAGCAACTCGTAATTTTTTTATGAAAATACAGAAATATCGAACAAAATAAAAAATAAACATATTTAAAACAAACCATTAATTCATTAATTTAATTATTTAATATTTTATCATATACTTTTTATATAAAAAATAAATGAAAAATATAAAAACGATAAATATTTAAAAGATATGCAGTTCCCTCATTACTACCAAAAATCAAATACAAACAACCACTAACAAACAATTAAAATGAGTAAAACAAATATAAACATGAAACATTAATATTCAAATAATTATTACATAAAACAAAAAAAATAAAAAATAATAATAAAAATAACATCATTTTAAACTAATCAGTTAACAATTAGTTAAAAAACAAAATAGCAATTACGCTACCTATTTATTCATTTACTTAACTATGAATTAATACAGTCTTTTAAATTAATAATTAACTATAAATTAAAAACAATAATTTACAACCCACTAATAAATCAAACATTTCTAATTACATTTAAAAACAATTAAATATCAGATTAAAAATTACAGATGATACCAAAAACTAATAATATAAGACTAATACATTATAATGCCATAATAACTAATATTTATCAACATTATTAAAACACAATATTTTTAGAATAAATAAAACGATATTACATACTACGACATTTAAAAAAAGAAAACGGTATTATGTACCTATAAACACAACATGCATACCTTCTATGTTTGAATCAACATTAAAGAGCTGTTACAGCTGTTATGTGCAAAGGTTGAAACGTTCCCTTTTGTTCTTCTTGGGTATGCCGGAGATAAGACTCCAGACACTGCCCAGCCGAGCCCACAACACTATCTGCCCCTCTCTATTCACCAATGAAAGGCAGCAAGTCTACAAGCACGACGTGCTTGTAGACTTGCTGCCTTTTATTTGTTAATATGACACAGCTGGGGGCAGATTGTCTGCCGTTGTGAAAGTGCTCATGTTAATTGCAGCGCATGACGGGCGCTACCATTAACATGATTACTTTAACAAAGGCATACAATCTGACCGTTTTAGCGCCGCACGCATTTTAAAAGTGGCGATGCGAATGTCCTCACTTGCCTGTGCGCGCTTTACATTTTATAATGTCCGCTACAGGATACATAGGTGCCCGCGCGCCCAGGCGCGCACTTTATTGGGAACAGTGGTCAAGACTGATTTGCATATAGCTGGGTCTGAACTAAGGTGGCAAAGTGAGCTAAAGAACAATGATGGATTCAACCCAGATCTGTGACTGGGGGTGTGTTGCAAAAGTTTCAGTGCTCCGGCCATCATCTCCTTGTGTTTGCTCTGTTTGGTCCACTAGTAGCGTTTAACTTACAGGCCCTGGATACATGCAGTACCACTCTACTAGGGGCCTACAGGTAAATTAAATGTTTCAATTGGGTGTAAGCCAATTTTACCATGTTTAGAGAAGTGAGCACAAGCACTGGTTAGCAGTTTAAAAAATGCAGTTAGGCCTAAAGTCAACACAAACAAATTCAGTAAAACAGGAGGGAAGGCAAAAAGTTTGGGGGAAAACACACCAAGGATGTTGGATCTAACAACATGTTAGCCTGCATAAGAAGCGATCGCCTTCTAAACATGCCCTTTAATAAAAGGTAGTTGTGAATGGTGCAAGAAGTCAAGCCAAGACTGGATCAGGAGTGTTGAAGACTCCTATAAACACTTCCCACAGCCAGGCGAGGAGTTCTGAAGAGGCATGGATTGTAGCATTGGAAAGCCTTTGTACAAGTCTTGGTAAGCAGACAATCAACGAATTAGGAGCGGAGTTGAGCGGGCATTCATGTGCTAAAGAGCAACTTTGAATGTTACTTTGTGCTTCTCATTAGGATTTACTTCTGTAAGAAGTTTTGCTGGCAAAGATTCAATAATACTTATGAAAAAATTGCATGCCGGAAAAAATCCTGTTGGAGCTGGTTGCGTAAGTTGGACGGATCCCATCAGAAACCTGAATGCATGTGTAGCTATTTCTGGAGAAGTCTCCAGCATTTTATTACATAATAGGCGGAGCTGGTTGGAGCTTGGAACACCATGTGTTTTTTTCACCACACACCCTGTGCAGGTGGCACACCCTGTGGGAGCGCACGAGGCCACAAGTCCTTGCATCCATGGGAAAGAATTCATTGAATCCAAAGTATGCCCTGTCTCAGTGCCAAAGGAGGTCTGCGGGCGAAGGAGAAGGCTTGTCTATGTACATTGTAAGAGCTACCTTGTGATTTTAAAATCTGGAGAGTTCACGTGCAAGTGTAGGAGATCAGGGTTGCCAATATGTATGCCACCCTCCACTAATGTGAGCTGACATTTCTTTCAAAGTGAATTCAAGAAGGTCAGATTAAGTTTTTGATTCCAAACGCAAAATCTTGACTTAACGTTCTTACAGCAAAACTACCACTAATGTGTGGGGTAAAGAGGCAGCACATGACCATGGCTTGAAAAAAGCCTTGGGTGGTGGCTGGGCACAGCCAAACGCAAAAGTAATTTGTGAAATAGCTGCTTTAGCTGGGTGGTGAATGGTGAGGCAGAAAGAAGAGCTCTCCAGGGCGCCTGGAGCAAAGGGCTCAACTGCTTTGCACAAATATCAGACTTGTATATCTTTTCAACAAGTTCAGTGACACTCTTTGAAAACCAACTTATTCACCAGTTCTGATTTTGAGGCCAAGTCACCAGAAAGTGAATGACGGAGTTCTCCTTGACCTACTGGTGGCACTTAATTAATTCCCACGTCTCATTGACTGGGTGGTCATAGTTGTAGGTGAAACACGGGCACCCTCTGTACTTCAGCTGCTGGACACATGTGTGGATGTTCAGGCTCTCTGACATCCTTGCATCTTGTTTCAACACACAAAGAAGGGGAGAGGGGTACATCTCCTTCTCTATACTCCATATATATGACATCTTGTACACACAAAAGAGGGAAAGGAGGAAATGGGAATATTCTGTAAAAACAAAAATATCACATAGGAAAAATGCAAGTTTTTTTAAAAAGTGGCCTAACCCACTATCCTATCCTGGGAGTCAAAGAATAAAGATTGTTTAGGCCATCCCTGAGATAGTTTTACATTTCTTCTTCGTTGTCTTTTTGTTCTGCTGAGTACATCCATGTATACATGTATGTATTGTCTCCACCATATCCCTTAGCTCCATCCCAGGCGTTGGTCTGCGCAGGGATGTTGTACAAGCCCTAGGATAAGCATGTCACTACAAGTTGCTGAGGGCATTTTTAAAAAAACCTTGTGTTTTTCCTATGTTATATTTATGCTTTTACAGAATATTCACAGTTCCTTCTTTTCCTCTTTTGTGTGTACATCCTTGCACCTTGACCAGACTGGGGCCTCCTACATCTTTTGCCATCACATGCCACTCCACAGATGAAAAATTATGATATGCTGAGCTCCAATGGTTGTAGAAGAGCTGGACGCACGTCGTGCCCCGGAAGATCTACTTCAGAGAATCCACTGTGCTCTTCTACAAGCTTGATTGTGGCAATGATTATTAAGAGTTGTCCGAGTGACTGCATCATCGGACTATTGTGTACTTCGTCCACGTTGGGAATGGGGACTCTGATGTCCAGTGGAGCAGGTAGACACAATATAGTCCAGAGGCAGCTCATGGCAAGCAAGCAGAGACAGTAGATGTATGACTCCATTCCATGCCTCACCCCAGAAATCCCCCCAACTCCGAAGCCAACATTGAGGCTTGTCCTGAGCGCTTCCTCCAGCGTGGCGTCCCATCACTTCCTACTGACTGGGTAAAAACAGCATTGCTCATCATTCATACAATCACACAACCACTTTCATCTACATTTATATACAAAAAAAATAAGATCATTTTACCCTGTATCTCAAGGGCACGTTTTCACTCTCCTTGGCGCTTCACCTCCACAGTATGCAGCACTGTGCCTTACCTTCCTGAAGTATAAGAAATACGGCCCTACCATGTAAGTCTTCGCTCTTGACCAGAAATCAAGTGATTCTTGGAAAATCATTGTGTTCCTGCATGTGTGCTCTTTTCACCAGGGTAACGCAAATTTAATAACAGGGTTCGAGTCTCGGCAATGACACTCAACATCCTGTGATTCTGAGCAAATTACTTAATCTCCGCCTTGCCTAACAAAAAAAAATGAGGGGCATATTGTCTACAAACTGCGATAAATATTGCAAAACGCGGTTAGCGCGTTTTACAGTATCGCCCTCTATCGCTGCATTACATCGCCGTGTTAGCGGCGTAAAGCAACGCTTTGCTAGCAGGCGAAGTACAATCCTGCGATAGACTGCGATAATCCTCATTAGCGTGTAAAATCCAATGATGATTTCACAGCGCTAATGAAAAGCTTGATAATAGGGGAGTGTGTAGTTAGCCATACAATCCATCTCCCATAGGCAATAATGGTAAGTCAGGTTTTATTCAGGCGTTAGGATCATGCGTTAATGGGGGCTTAACATGCCTTTTCTCATTGCTACGCGGGTCCGGGGCAGCGTTGATAATACAGCGAAGTTGTGTTTGCAACGCTTTCCAATAAAGTAATTGAAAAGAACGCCTACTTTGCATCTCATTAGCGATGTATATCACTGAGATGCGTAGCGTTAGGAAATCGGCTGCTAACATGCGCTGATGCATGTTAGCGCCGCCTTGTTATTGGGGCGATAAGAATATCGCCGCTTTAGTGGCAAAAAGTGCTGCTAAAGGGGCGATACTGCCCTTGATAATATGCCCCCTAATGTGTAGTGATGTACCGCAACTGGCGCTCATGTAAAGCGCTCTGATACCTGATACCTTAGGGTCAAGTTTGTGCTAAATAAAACTCCTGGAAAAAACAGTACTCCATATTAATGCCTCTGTGGTGCAGAGTACTCCGATAAAGCTATGCGGACAGTGGGGCATATTATCAAGCACGGCGTTAAAATTATCGCCGCTTTAATGGGCTTGATAATATGCCGCAGAGAATTCCAATAGAAGCCCATGTTGACACCAGAACATGGGCTTCTATGGGAATTCTCACGTGCATATTATCAAGCCCATTATCTTCGCTTTAGCGGCAGTTTCCTGCCGCTAAAGCGGCGATAATTTTAATGTCGTTTCTTGATAATATGCCCCAGTGTGAGGTAAGGATACAGCGAAGGAGTCAAAGAGCTGAGTTAGATGTGTTATCTTTGGAAAGCCTCACATCAAAGGTATACACGGATCTCGTCTAAAGCGCATTTACCCAAAGGGCCATTTCAGCCTCCTAAGTGCTTTTGTGTCACTAGCCGTGATGGTTAAAAAACACAAGCACGTGCTGCCCTTGGTGTAGGAACCTGAGGCCACCGCTGCATCATAATGAGGAAAAGCGGCCATTAGGCTGTCGCTTCCTAGTGCTCAGGTGTTGGGGTTGGACCCAGACCCAGTGATGTGCATGAAAAGCACAAAGGACATTTCATTTGAGGGGTTTTTAATATAAAAAAGAGGCCGTGCGTGCAGGATAGTCGAGGTGAATACGAATCTCGGCGCCTCCGTGTTCTCTTACCTCATCTGGCTGCGACTGTACATTTATGAAATAAAGCAAAATTCGTAAGAGGAAATAATAATCTGGGGGCAGTCAATCACCTGGTTTGAGAGCTGCTCTGCTAAATGCACTAAAATGGACAGGAAACGGAAGTCTGAAGTGTAATGGTATTTATAAATCAAAAATGTTTATGTCTGATTTAACCAGAGGTCTGCAGGTCGTGCGTAATATTTGTCCCTCATATCTGTCCTCTGTAGTTCGTATTTAAATAGATATTTGTATTGAATACAGCGCCTAAAGACAGTTTTATCTGTAGTGTGCGCTCTATAAAGGATACCATTACATCACACACTCTATCTAGGCCGCCACAGTTTATACTCCCACCGGATGTTGAATTATTTGCCATTCGGCGTGTGCTGGCTTCGGTCAGCTGTTGTTCTGCTGCGGATGGCGGAATGTGTGTATACGTCACTGGTCCCTCGTGAATTTTAAGTGAAGTTGCTCTCCAGCCAACTGGCTGCTTCACTGCACAGGATGCACGCGGCAGACCCGCCCGCCGCCTTTGAGCGACACTTGAGGTAAGCGCCCAGGGCCGCCAGCGTGCACACGCCTTTGCTGCATCCCACGTGCGGCGTTTGTCGGTAATGAGTACTTCCAGCTCTGCTCACACCCCTAATGAACACAAACACCCAGACAGCTCCTAGTCCCAGTACAAAAGACTCTGTGATCACCTCGTCAACAACCCGGTCTTGTAAGAGGTCGAAGTGGGAGGGATCATTTTGTCAAGAGATCCCATAATTTGTGCTGAAGAATAACCAGACCTTGAGTTTTGTCAAGTTGTATTGTAAATGTTAGTTTAACGTGGTTTTGTTCATGTAAAACGTCACGCTCAGGGATGCCAATATTTAGGCTGTCGCATTTACCTCCAGCGCCAACCGGTATGTCCTGTAACACTCATGCCCTAATGAAGGCCTCAGTTTAAAGCCAAAACAAGCCTAAATGTCACGAAAATGCCACATTCCGGTATTCCTGTTGTGTAATAGTTCCTTTATTCATGAATCCTCTCTTTTGTGATGATGAGACACCACATCCAGACAGCCTTTACTCCAAAACCAGCCAACGTGTGTTTGGAGGTAACCGTCTTTGTTAAGAACCCTCGGGGGCTTGTTTATAAGAGCGCCCGTGTCACTTTTGCACCACAAAAAGTGGTACAAGTGTGACCAAGGCTCTCATAGAGATTTATGAAGCCACGAAAAGCCACCCTGCGTGGCTTTGAGTGGCCTCATAAATCATGAGTAAGGCAACGCAGCGCAAATCGCTGCATCACCTTACTCTGCACCCGGGAGGCATTCCACCCATGGAATTTGATGCTGCCCCAGATTTACAAAGTAATGGAAACCTGGGATGGATCAAATCCATACGCCTCCCAAAGTGAGGCGTAACAAGGAGAAATATGTTTTTCCCCTTGTTTTTTTCCTCTTTGCGTGTGTGCTGCAGCACACACCGGAAGAGGAAAATGCTTTGAGCAGGAAGGTGCCCCTTCCTGCTCAAAACTAAACTGCTAATAACATGGGAACCTACGTTGGTGCTAGGGCTGCTGAAACTGTGCCAGCACAGGCAGGAAGGACAGGAATGCACTGTATTGCTTAAATATGGTGCACTCCTGCCCTATGCCAAAATACCATAAACGAGGCCCCCTTGGTTCCAATACAAGTGTAATGGCTTTTTGTTTACAATCATGGTCAGACCCAGTTCCTTTTTTTTTGTTTTATGCAAGATCGATAATAGATAGCCTTTCGATTATCCTCCAAATAACTTTTATAAAGTCTCCATGCTAACATAATGTGTATTTGTAAAGCACAAGTTCACTGTGGCCCTGAATAATAGATATTTATTGTTACCCAACCCAATTGTACTCATTTTATTGACCTCAGGAGGATGAAAGTCTGAGGGGACCCGCTGGGATTTAAACCTGTGACCATGAGGTCAAACACAGGCCCCTACAGTAGAGGCATTAGTTACAAAGCGACCAGACCCAGTTCCTTCTTTTGCATCCATCTCTCCTCCACATTCAGTACGGAGAGAACTTGTGCTTTGCCTCACTAAGTGCTCCCTGGTTGAGCTTAGCTGCAGGATAACCAAAAGATTATTATCAGTCTTCACTAAAACTGCAAAAAAAAAGACGTGGATCTGAACATATTTGTAACAAAAAAATAAATTGCTTGTATTAGAACCAAGAACCTCATTTAGGAAAAGTGGTGCATCGCTGGGGAAAAACAACAATGCAACACTTTTCAATGCGCCCTCCTTGCAAATCCATGAATGCAGCGTATTTACACTATGGCTCTCCATGTCGCAAAGATTGACCAGATACGTCAGGAATCCTGGCGTATCTGGTGGCGCTAAATGACGCTTTACTGGAATGTATCGGTAAACTGACGCAACTCCAGCAATGGTGGCATTACACATAGGCGAGTCACATGTCAAAAGCACTACGTCCCGCATAAGGATTTGACGCAGTCAAGTCGTACAGGTGGCGTAATTTCACTGCGCCACTTCTACGAGGCTTTTTTACGTGGGAACGCCCATACATTATGCCTACTGCAGGTTCAATGTAGCGCAGGTCTTTATAAAGCGATGCATCTGCTTAGAAGCATCACTTTGTAAATAAGGGCCAGTGTGGCATTGATTACGTCGCTGTAGTGTCACAAAAGAGTGCCACAACGGCGGCGTAAGTCCTTCATAAATAAGGGCCCAATTATTTTTAAGCCTTAACAAAGAAGTTTACCTCCAAACACCTTGGCTGGTTATACAGTAAAGGCTGTCAGGACATTGTATTTCATAATCACAAATAAATGGATTCATGAATAAAGGAACAATTGTTTAAAAGAAATACTGGAGTATGGCATCTTTGTGAAATTTGGACTTGTTTTGACTTTTAACTGAGCTCTCCTTAAGGGCATATTTTGTTTTGTTTGCATTTGTTTAGCATTTGAAGTGTGTGGTTGTCATACTCTATATGGAATTGCCACTAGGCGAAAGTTCATCAACATAGCTACAGAATATGTTGTTCTTTTTAGTTATGCATGTGACCCTATCTCTCACTCATTAACCCGGTCCGCACTGTGCACACCATCACAGTTCTCACACCTTTTTTTAAACACTTCGACCACTGTCTGGCAGGGCAACCAAACGGGAGACGGCAGGCCGACCCTGCCATGATGTGGGAGTGTTTTCTCTCAGTGTTAAGATGAACCTGATTAAAATACAAACCAAGAGCAATTGTTTATTACCACACACGCTCGTCTGAAAGATGGGCGACCCAACACAACAACACTGAGAGCCGATCCCGAGCCGAGCCAGCAGGGTATGGCTTCATCTTGGAGAATGTGCGTGAGCCGAGGAGCCGAGCCCTGAAAATGTTCGCTATGTCAATCATACAGAAAACATCACGTAAATTATGATAAAGTCTCTTGGAAATTAAAAAACAAGCTTACTTCTTTCTCATGTGGAAGCTTAGATTTTGATGTCACATTATAGCACTGCACTGAGAAATACTGATTAAAAGTGAACGCTATTAAACATGAACGTTTAGTGAACGTTGGAGCATATCATCAAGGCGGCGCTATAAAATTATCGCCTCTTTTGCATCCATTTTCGGCAGAAAAGCGGAGATAATTTTATTGCTTTATCAGCAAGGTCACGGTATCGCGTGAATCCTTGCCTTAGCGCCCTTTCCCTTAACGCCCAGCTTTGCATCTCCAATGAGATGCAAAGTGGGCATTCCTTCCCAAAAGAACATGAGAAATATCGCTAACCGACATTTCTCCTATTATCTAGCCTCACGCTAACCTGTAGAGCGATAAGAAAAGTAGCGCTAAACGCGGTTATCGCTACTTTCCTTACACCTGCTTTTCATCTGACTTAGTCATGATATCCAATGGAAGGTGGATATCATGGCTGAGTCTGCCCTGCCCTATCAACAAGCTATCGCCAAACGTTGTGCGATTATCACTGGATTTCCATCAATAATCGCACATTTGGCAGCTTGCGCCTGGAATTTTATCGCGGTTGAGATAAGCGTTGCTGATAGCACGCTATCTCAGCGATAAAATTCAGCGTTAGCTGGCGATAATTATCCTCGCGCTAAGTGCGCTGAGCGATAATTAGCGCCGGCCCTTGCTGATATGCCCCTAAGAAGGCAGGACAGTTGTAATGTAAACCCTTTACATGGCCCATACTATTATCGAGCGATGTGTCTGAAGTGTAAGACCATTGAATTAGAGCTATGCCTCGTGGCATACCTAAACGTAACTGGAAAAATGATTTTTAGGTTTTGTATCATACCTATAATGTCCTTTCAGCAATAGTTTCAAAATCCCTATTTCACATGAATGATGCCATATGCTTGAGTTTTTGTTCGCCATAAATTGCAGAAAAGGCACTGTTTAAATGTACAGTGGATTTCAGCCAATGGAAAGTCTAGTATTTAGAAGCATATACAACAACATACTACAATGCTAAGTAGCACGCACTCCTGTACATAGACTTGTTCCTTTTTCCAAGACAAGTAATATACAATACACAACAGGTAAAATGCAATGCCTCATCTACAAACCACTCTGTCTCTTGGTTTAATGGCATGTTAACAGAACGTTCTCTGCCATTTTATCACACAGCTACCCTGTTCTTTGTTTTTTTGTCAAAGTTATCTGTATTCATTTCTAATAGGCCCACAGTACAAACAAGCAATTGGTTCACCTCTTCTGAAGTTCCAGTAGCTATTTTGAAGATAGAGCGTTCATGACTGTAGAAGAAGCCATATGCGTGGAAAGAACATGTTGCCCATAGTCAGAAAATACACACAAAATCTCCCCGAACAACAAAGCAATTCCTTTAACTCAACCCCTCTCCCCAAACTAAATCCTTCAAATAAAGCTATGGTACATGAGATCATCCTAAAACCAGTGGGAGTTTTGTTTCCTGTGATAGACTTCATTATAAATCCTGAGAATACCAGATCAGCATTTGTTTACGCCCATCTCCCCAAAAGTACCACTTATTCAGAATTGAAATAAATGGAGAGCTCATGTTCTAGTAGGGCACTCACACAGGGGCAGGCCCTTGGAGATAACTCACCAAAGAACCCCCAAAATGTTGTAAGAGTCCAGTTGGATATCTGTCATGCACTCCATCGTAACTGCCCTCCACAGCCTTGCATGCCACTGTGTCCGGGAGGGGGGCCTCCGCTCGTTACCATGCTGCGGATACGGCCACTTTTAGCTGCCCCTAGGCATAGCCACAAAACAGACCTATCTCTGTTTGTCTGATATTTGAGGGAGTCGCTCTTTAACCCTAGAAGTACAAAGCCGGGGTCGTCCGGAATTGGGTACACCAGGATTTCTTTAAGTTGGGCCAATATTTAGGTCCAGTATGGATGGATATTTGGGCAACCCCACTAAATGTGTTTAAAATCACCCAGCAACCCACATCCTCTTCAATAAAGATCCGAAGTCGTCTGGGAAAATATTTGTTTAAGTTTGGTGGGATATAGGTACCAATCAAATGAAAGTTTATAATGAGCTTCCCTTAAACCCATCGAGTGATTAAACCTGGGTATATCTCTCACCAGTCTACACCATTGATCCTCCATAATGGGAACACTAAATGTGTTTTCCCATGTTTCATATCACACGGCCTAGGGGTGCACAGAGTGTCTTTTAACAGGGTGTAGAGGAAGGAGATATTCCCTTTGTACTGCTGCTATAACGAAAATGTTCAGTGTGCAGGGAAGTTGAAAGTCCTGTTGGCAATTTTCAAAAGTTCAGATGTCCCAATTAGAAAATAAACCCGAAACAGTCAGGCAACCCCCCCCCCCCCAAGTGAATTGGAGTGAAGGGAGAGGGACAGGTCGCCCATGTTTCTAATTTAGTTACCTCATTTCACATTTTAAAGGTAGTCCATGTGAGGGTGCTCAGGTAGGGGTTTGGGGGTCACTCCACTTTTGGTTTCCACGGTAGGTCCCAGATGTATTTACCTACCACAGCTCTGTCCATGTGGAGCCAGTGTTTGTCTGACTCACAAGCAGACCATTCGGGGATCGCTATAAGCTGCGCAGTCTTGTAGTATAAATTAAAGACAGGTTGTGCTAGGCCCCGAGGATTTAGGTAGGCATAGTAACTTGTAGGAAAGGCGAGCTCTATAGTTTTGCCATATAAAGCAGATCACCAATAAGTGCAGCGCTGAAAAGCATCTCCGGTCTCTCTCTAATAGGAGTCCCAGAAATAAGTAGAGCAGTATGGGCAAAAACAATCATTTTGATGGCAAGTTTTTTTCCTAGTCAGGACAGATACATGAGTGCCCACCTCTTTAGGTCTATTTTTAACTGCCTCAGTAATGGCCAATAATTAACTCGGAATAGTCTGGTAAACTTGGCAGTAATCTTAATACCCAAATATGTGAAGAATTTAATGCTATGCATTGCCCCCGTATCACAGCTTTAAAGGGGTCCCAATTATTAGATGGAGAGATGTCATGCGGATTATTATCCTGAAAGTAGTCATTTATGGTTTTCCTTAGGTTGTCTCGCATTATTCTGTCTCGGAGTAAAGATCCCAGGAAAAACCATCTCCTGTATTTCGGGGGTGGGGCCTCCCAATCATGGATTAGGAATATCGATGCATGATCAGAAAACGCTATATGGTAAAATGTGGCAGCTTGTAAAGCCTGGACTAAGGCATTGCTTACAAAGATACAGTCCAGGCGAGAATAGCTTCTATGTGAGTGTGAAAAGAAGGTGTAGTCCGACCATTCAGGTGCAGTGTACGCAAGGCATCTAATAGCCCCAGTTTTTTAAAGCCTTTTTGAATGACTTAGGGAAGCTACCTGTAACAGAGCGATGGGGGTGTGTGCTATCTGTCCCGAGTCCCAAGTGAGATTAAAATCTCCCCTTCCACGAAGCTTCCAAACGTGGAGAGAAATGTGAGCAGAAATTAGGCCTAATTTGTGTTAGGGTCATAAAAGGTGGCAAAAGTGCATTGGCGTCCCTGTGTATGACCCTTCGCCATAACATACTTCTCCTCCTTGCCAGTCTTACATCCCTCTGGTATAAACTGTAATGATGAGAGAAAAATCAACACTACGCCATTATGTTTAGAGGCTGCTGTGGATTTATACATCATTTGGTAACTTTTATGTCTCAGGCGGTGTTCCTCGGAACGTTTAAGATAGGTTTCTTGGAGCACCACTGCATCGTGTGTTTGGTCTATAATATATTTCCACAATTTATGTCTCTTGGCAGGGGAGTTAAGCCCTCGAACGTTCCATGCTAAGGTTGTGAGAACCATATTCTAGGGTAAGTGAAATATTTCTTCAATAACCCTCAACCTCTTAATATCCCAGCCAAATCCTGCCTGCTCCATGCTCTCCTCCAGTGACCTCACTAGGATTTGCCACACATTTTCTCTATATTTCACTCCTGCTTGCATGCAAACCTCCCCATATACCAAACCATAAAGTAAAACAAACTCCATGACGAAAACAAGAACCTGAAAGTTCCCTTACAAGTATAACATTGTCAACACTACAATACCTCTTCTCAGGCGTATCAGTCTGATCCCGCCAACTCATTCCTAGTAAAATGTCAAAGAAAGTGGGAAATATCGCATGTTGAAAAGACCTAAAAATAGGTATTGCAGTCTACAAACATGACTACCTTAAGTTCTATTGACATATGTGTTTCTTTATTTTATTGAACAGTAAGAACATTATTACAAAACACAGCATCGAATCATGTGCAGAAAAACTATAATATTTAATAGTAGAATGAAATAAGATTGTTAAAAAAAGAATTAATCAAATAGTACCAAGAAATTTGCTCCTGTAATAATCATCAATGTGAGCGATCTTTGGCCTTAGGCTCCAACTTTTAGTTGAAATAAACAGAATATACCTATACCATTTCCTACGTATTCCATTGTTCATAGAGATGTTGATTTTTATGAACTTGTCCTTGTTAAGTTGTCCCCATCAGCAATGGTGAATTCAGTACTGTCTCTTTTCAAAAACATTAATGTTCTAGGACTTGAGGTAACCATTTATAGGAAGGTAATGTGTACTGCACATTTAGCATGCCATTTGTAATCGTGCTAGAATTCCGAAGTATATGAGGTCATGGCATGTCAATAGACCCCTACCTGTCCTGTAAGGCATTGCCCTCATTTGAGGTTTCACAGAACTCGCTTCTGTCTCAAACTCTATTTAATATATTTTTGAATTTGTAGATATCTAAGAATTCCAGAGCTGGTGTACACATGTACGTCCAACATGACACCCATGCATACATTATGGGCTTTATTACGATGTTTGGCAGACTGTTGCGGGAAAGGAACTGCCTTATCTTAGGTCGGTGGTTCCTACATCCCACTTTGGATGCGACCGCCCATAGGACAGTCAGAAACATCCATTGAAAAGTGGAAACTTGTGCTGAGGGCAGAAAAGGCCCGCAGCACAAGCTTCCATTGAAAAATGTATGTTTTAAAACATCCTCGCACCGTGTGGCACACGCTTCAGGGATGTTTAGAGGTTCACCATGAGTACCCCCCAGGCCCAAATGTGGAGAGCCAGGAGGGAAGGGGTCCCTGCTAGGATCCCACAAAGTCACTTTCCAACAGCCTTTCCATGTCGTAAACCGTAAACCGACATCGTAATCTTGACTGCAGAGCCGCCGTCCTTAAGGTATGATGAACTGTTTCCGATGCACCGAAGGGCTCCTTGAGCCTGTCGGAAAGCATTGGATGGTCCCACAAACTGCTGCCTCCAACCGCACGCATTGAAATGCGTCGGTTGGACTGCAGCAGCAGATGGTGGTCGGACCGCAACCGACAAGCCATCGGCTGCGGTCCAACCACCAGTGTAATCAGGCCCTAAATTCACACAAAACATTGCCATGTTCCTCAGACAAGAAGATTAACTCTGTATGATAGTGATCTTGATAAAAATACCTATCTCAATTAAATATTTCTGAGTCACAGCTAATTTTCTTCAGCACATTCCAAATCCAGCAGCTTCAAAGAGGACAGAATGCCACACCTCTGCTGCAACCACTTGTTGCATACCAGAAGACCTTTGCACTGGCTGCCAGGGAAGGATTACGTCCATTTCAAGTTGGATGTCTTAATGTGTACACACAGCCATAACATGGCTCTGCAGTTACAAGCTAAAGTCAGCTTGAGTCAGAGTCGAAATAAGCTCAGATCCCACCCTCTGAAATGTATTGTCCTTGGAAGTAAAGGAGATGTCCATGCTACCTACATTTAAGAAAGATCTGTCATCCCACTTCTTGTATATAAATTAGTAAGGTCCGTGCCAAAAGAACAGATTGGTTAATACATGCGGTCCATGTGCGCTTATTAATTCTTTCAACAGCAGTTTGTGAGAGGACATGCCTTTAGATCCCCGACTTCCAATGAACAAGTAGAGTGATCTCACTTGAGGAGGAGAAGAAGAAAAAGTCTGGGGCTTCAGCATAAAGTAAGCTCTCGCAGTCCCTCTTGGGCCCCGCACAACTTAGGTGGTCCATACTCACCAATGTTTGAAGCAGGCCCCCCAAATGTTGTCTTCAACAGAGCTCTCAACATTCAAATATTCTAATATAACCTTATAGCCCACTGCCGAGGACTATACCGGTTGTTAAAGGCCCTGTACCCGAGTTATAGGCCTCAGGCGAGGGCTATAACGAGGGTGAGAGGCTTCAACAAATGGTATAGCCTGAGGCAGAAGGGCTGTACGCTATCAGAACATTCCACCCAGAGGGTAGAATGTTCCAGATTAAAAAGTGAGAAACAGGAAGAAGAACATTGGAATGCTGGAGCTCCGGGCTTATACCATCCATGATAAGCCTGGACCTATTCCAATGTCTTCAGCAAAGCTCTGAACATTACAGGGCTCTAATTAATATTACAGCACTGCTGGGAACAGAGCGAACTGGCTGAGGTGCTGTTCCCCATTCAAGGCTGTGGTATGAGGCAATGGGTGCTGAAGAAGTGAAATTTTCTTACAAAAAAGGCTGGCAGAAAAAAAAAAAATCAGAAGTACCACAATGTCCAGGATGTTTCATTTGTTCACACAAAGCACAAGGAAAGAAAAATGTCTTTAAAGATGATAGGGAGAACTTTAAACACACTGTTCCTGTTTGCTGGAACAGCCTACCATTCCGCAAGTGGTTACATAAGGTCCCACAAAACAGGTCCAACCAGGTGCAATTATTTTGTTTATTATTACTGTGATACATCCTATATTGTAACTCATTGTTATGCCAGTGGCGGCGAGAGACTTTCCCTAAATGGAAAACCTTCCTTATTCATAATCACAATTCATACTGCGACATCTTCTGAGGCCGATTGGCTTATAGTGAAATTCTAAAGATTCCCTTCTGGCCGAAGCCTCTGGGATGGCTGCACCGCCCAAGAAGACAAAGTCACATGCAAGGCGAGCATGTTATTTCTGACGGCTACATAAAGAATGCCTCAGTTCTCGCGATATTTAGACTACGTAAGATGAAGCGTGTTTCCCTTCTTTGGAAGTCCATCTGCAGGCTCCCCGTTAAGGATGGAGAGCGCTTTGAATATCGATATGGGTGTTTAATTTCTCCCATAGAACTGCCCCTTCATACCTCATACACGAAATCTAAAACTCGTGGTAGTCGCAACGTCTCAGGGCTTGGAACAAAATGATGGAACAAGCTTCCATTGTCCTTTCGCAGGGAGTATAGTCCCTGCTTGATTTAAGAATGCCTTAAAAAGCTTTCTCTTTTCATCAACTCCTATTATGGCTGCCATCACCATCTTTGTTCTCAGCGTCTCAATGTGGTTTTCGCCCATCGTGTGGTCTCCACACAGATAAATAAAGTAATCAATGAATAAGATCAACAATTATTTGTTTAAAACCCACATCCTAAAGTGAGATATGTTCATCAATGCGAAAAATATCCTGTATCTACTAGAATATGAACATTTTCAGACAATGTTACACCAAAACATTATTTTGCTTTTTTGCTTGTGGTGTAGCCATTGCTTGTTCTCTGGAAACTTTAGAGTTTTTAAAAACCCAGGAAAGAGAGTTGTAGAAGAAAAATTGAGGTAAAGCTGGCGGGTGCAGCAGAAAGGAACAGGAGAGGGTTGGAAGGCATGGGCATTAGCCTGAAGCCTGAAGCCTGGCTCTGGCTCAGCTTGATGTCCTGTTGGAACCTGGAGCCCATAATCAGCCATGCTTTAATGTGGACTCTGCCTCTAGCCAGGATGTTGTGTTACAGCCATTGTTGCCGATTTTGGAACTGAGGAAGTAGATTCAAGTCTCGGCGTCAGCTCTAAATTCTGTGATTCTGGGCAAATCGCATAATCTGCCTATGCCTATAAGCAATTAATGTGATCTTGTGTAATGTAACTTGTAGCCATCTAAAGTGCTCCAATATGTTCTTTGGGTGGAGGTCACTAAGAGGTAAAAACAAAGCCTTAACATAAGGAAAGACAAAGAGATACCCATTTCCTGGCTGATTTGTACAAAGTGAAACCAGAAAACCTTGCTAAATAGCAGCTTCACTGATTAAACTGTGTGATCTTAAGCAAATATTTTATTTCACCAAAACTCCTTCTTCTACATAGCTTTTAATAAATTCTTGGTGCAGCACTATAATGTGATGTATTAATATCAAAGCTTCACATTTTAAACAAATGCACTTTTTATAATTTTGAACAACTTTATCATATTTTTGCGTAATATTTCTTGTGTGATTTACGTAGCAAACATGTTCAGGGCTCAGCTGTCGCACGGGCTCTAAGATCTGAGCCAGGCCCTTGGCTCAGCTCTCCCTGTAAATTTACTGGCGCCTCTAGTGACAACACATGGCAAGAGCACAAATGTGAATTACACAATAGATACAGAACCTTTATAGTCGCATGACGAACACACTTCATCCATAGCGCTCTCACAGAGCACCGAACTTTAGCGTCTTATAAGGAGTACTAAGCCTTATAGAAATACAATTAAAATGCAGTAAAATATACTTGAACCCCTCAGCATTACTGGGCAATAATAATAGCAACACAGACATGAACAATTCTCTGTTAACATAACATTACCTACCTACCTTCTATAACTTTATAGACTTTACTCAGGCCCTGATTTCAATCTGTTGTTTTTAAATTTCCATCAAAGTGCAAATAGAAGTTTGTGCACCGATCAGATTCTGAATTGTGTGTCTATAACTATACTACACAATTTTTCCCTTGACAGATTTTGCTGCAAAAACATGGTCAAATGTATTAGGAGAAAATGCTCATAAATAAATGCTAAACACGCCTTCTGTTTTGTTGGTGTTTAGCTTGAGATAGTCGAGTTCGTCCAATTGGGGAGTTCGGTCATACAAGCTGTGAACTTTTTCCAAGTGTTGTGGGTCTTGTCTGAGAGGAGATTTTGAGTTGCATGTCATTGGCGTAGGAGAGAATGTTGATGTTGTGGGCGTGGATGACCATGGCTAGAAGAACCATGTAAGCATTGAAGAGGGTAGGGCTGAGGGACAAGTTTGAAGCACTCCACAGACAAGTTTGTGAGCTTCGAATGAGTATGGGGCCAGACTGACAGCTTATTTTATGCCTGTCAGGAAGGGGCATATTTAGTGGAGGCCAGGTCCTTGGATGCCAATCTCCTGCAGGCGTCAAATAAGGATGGGGTGCTAAATTGAGTCAAATGCTGCAGAGAGGTCCAGGTGGGAGAGGGCTGCCCTGTCACCTTTGTACAGGATCACGAGGATGTCATCTGTGGCATTAATGAGCGTTCATTCTGTGCTGTGGTTCTTTTTGGTGATGCATGGAATGCATAGGTTTTCATTGCATTAAGTGGTTGCCTACAGGTGCTAAATGCGGGACTGGTGGTAATGTTGGAATACTTAAAGCAGTAATAGTATTTTGTGTCTCTTCTCTTTTGGTGAAGAAGCATTGTCCTGAGAAGGGTAGGTCAGGTGTTTGGAGCAGGAACTGAGAGGCAGCATGGCTGTGTGAATGCGGTATGTAAAATGTATGGTAACCGGAAAAACACAGCTGCTGCTAAACGCATGAACCACTTCAATCCGTTTCTCATAGTGCAAACAGATGTGGAAAATGCTGGAATAGTGTCTATGGAGAAGCAGTACAGTGTAACATCAGCACTTCCCTTGTATAGGTATTGCATCACCGTGTCATGCCTAACTAGTGTAGTGTAGCAGCAAAATACTTGCAAACCCTAACTCTACTGGCAAACTAAACCAGGGCCTGGCAAATATAGCATGAATCTGTGCATAATAGATTACCAATACGCACATGTTACACAAGGAAAACACACTTCTTTGTGCACAACATGTTTCAATGTCTACATCACACTTTTTGCTGTATTAACTACACACATTTAAGAACCACCTTTACAGAGTAACAAGTTATGCATTTTATCAAGCACATCGCCCATCAAAGATTTAACACTAATATATTTGAATGGTTTTGACACTGTATTTGCTGTGGGTCTTAGAAAAGAATTTAAAGTTGGTTGTTAAATTGTATGTCATTACGAGACACTATTTCTGTTTCTCTCGGAGTGACGTCATCACAGGACAAAGCATCAGCTTGGTGGCTTACTGCATGGATGTAGCTCAACCATGCATTGCACATGAGAACAGCTAAATGTGGGGCACTAGCAACAACTATGTTATGTTTCAGATAGTGCAGATTCATGGCAGGGCAAAAAACATGTTGGAATATTGGCCATTGAGTGGTGTTCAGTCATTTTCATTAGGAATGAACAAAGATTCAGGAATCAAACCTGTCACTTGCCAGTCATACACCCCAAACAGGTGTGTTAACCCACCAAGCTCAGTTTTGTGAGAGCTGTGCATGAGTGCCGCCTCTAACAAGCATATGATGCAACATCCTGGTGGGCCGGCAGTAAACATACCTTTGGACAACATTCAGACAAGAGCGCCTTTCTAGACATGAAATCATAAATACTTCATGGAGCATGTTATCCTGTCAGGAAGGAATAGTCGGGGAATTGGTGATAACTTTACTTTACGAAAACTTGTTTAATGTGCTTTGTACTGAAATCTGTTCAAACTGCTTGTTATTTCACTTCTCTATAATTCCTTCTTTAAAGTTCTTTGTAAGTAGTCTATAAACATTGTCAATTCCACCAATCATGTTTGTTCTAATAGTATTGGGTTTTTCCAATATGTTTAAAATACACAGTTTGTCACTATTTTGTTGTATTGGCTCTGAGGATAATTCCGCTCTTAATTGTTTGAAGTATGAGCTCTGCCTCCATTACTTGGTTTGTCAGCCTCCCCCAAAGCTCCAGTCTAGTTGCGGCCCTGTTGGAAGGCACACACGGGAGGAGCAGAAGAAGGGTAAAGTGGGCTATTATTAAAAGATGGGATGGTGAAGGTATTGGAAAACCAGCAACGAGTGTTTCGTATAGCGCTTTGAATGCCATTCTAGGTGTTTTAAATGCCCCTCTAGAGAGCAGAAGAGGGGTGTAGGCATTCAGATTTCATGGCTCGGTGAATTTAAAGACAGAGGAGGGGTTCTAAGGACCTAGAGCGACTATGAAAAAGGCAACTGAGAGTTGAAGTAAAAATGTAGAAACTGGGAGGGTTGTGGGGTAGCTGTTGAGACATTTTGCTTCAAATCTGAATCACCTGAAATATTGGCCGGTCTGGATTTACTAGAATTAGCTAAATTAATTTGAAAGTTGAATTGTAGTCTGTGGAGTGAGGTAATGGTATTTTATAAAGCAGGGAGCCGGGGATAGTGTTACACCAGCAGCTAAGCGACAGTCGTCAGACCCCGGCACCCCCCCCCCCGTCTGCTGCCCAAAGCCCCAACATCTGACCACCTTCCTGGCACCACAAACCCGAAGAAACTGGTGTGTGAATTTGGTTCAGGGGCTATAGAGAAGGGTTACACAGACCTCTGCCAGGTGAGAATGTTCAGCCACAGCGTGAAGGACCTGGGCACAGGGTCACCTCCTACTAAGCAAGACAAGAAATGTCTGCTCACTACTTTTATGGCTGGTAACAATTTTGTTTCCTCAGTAGAGAATGAGGTGCCAGTAATGGAAAATGATAGGCGAGGCAGAGGACAAAGGGCAGAGTGAAGCCAGAGAAGGTGGAAAGTTGCATGGCAAACCACAGGGATGTCCATATGCACATAGAGGCAGTATTGAACGCGCGCGCATACTCACCATGACTTTTATGCTTGAGTTTAGCGCAGCTGGGGCCCTTTTTCGCACTCACACATGGACCTAAGAACTCCTTACAGAGTATGACCAGGCAATGCAGTACTCTTTCATGGAGTGAAAGATTATGCCACTCACAAAAGAGGAACACATAGCATAATATGAACCGCGCCTTGCATATTTCACTATCTACATGCGTTCAGCTTTCTCACCTGTGGGTGAACCCCTTTCTCCAGGCCAATCCTGGGATCTTCCAAGCTCTACTAGCTCTCCAGCCCAGGAATTTCTGACAATCCAGATAGGGTCATGTATCTCAAAAAGGATACTGTACCGAGCAGGCCCCCACCCCTCAGCTACAGGGACCAGCTTTAGCGCTCAGAAAAAACTACACAGCCCACTCCCATGAGGCTAACCTCTCATGCAGAAAGGCCCTTGCAGAGTAGTACACGTTATTTTTGTGACTTGAACTCGTTCCATGCTGTGTTAGATGTAATACAAGGACAACCAGCTGCTGTGTTTAACTAGATGTAAATGTAGTCTTTCTTCTATGTTGACATAAGGGCTAGACTTATGTCAACATAGAAGAAAGACTAAATTTACGCAAAATTGTCATATTGTTTCTGCTCATGATGCTTCATGTTGAAAAGGATGTTTCCATTCTCTGCTGAATGTTCGTAGTAGCTGCAAGAGCCTTATGCAGAGTGATTTTTGTAGTTCCTCGTCAGAATTCAAAAGGAACAAGGCTAATTGTTTCCACACTTCTTGATATTTCTAATATCAGCATTGTTTCCTGTGTTGCAAATGCTGGTTCAGAGCACCTTTGTCTCACCTGCTCTATAGACCTATTAATTAGAAAAAGTAATTGCAGTCCCTGACAGCTGGGGTGGGGCAAAGAAAGAGACCGATTGCTGGGCGCGATGCTGGCAGGCAATAACCCTACTTGAGGGCTTCTGGTTCAATGCAGGAGGTTTTACATGGCTCGGCTAATAACATCAACACCCATAACATAATGCCACAGGCCAACTAGGACTTCATAGACTAGGGATTTAAGGATGTGTGAGGAACAATGTTTCGGGTGCATCATATATTCACTCAGCTTATTTTACGTCTCCGAGGTGTTCCTTACCAGGATGATAATTTTTACTCACTTGATCTGCAGATGAATGGCACAAAATAAAACCTCATCATTATAAATACAACAGTGTTTGTCATCACACTGATTTTGTGAGTTTGGGACAGGCCCCTTAATCCTAAAAATGCAAGAGCGAAGAAATTCCTGGAAAGGTGTTTTTTAGAGTCCAAGCACCCTGCATAATTTAGAGTTAGGAGTCAGCAAATCTTGTCTGTTTTTCATTTCTCAGCAAAGATCAAAGGATTCTCTGGCTATAAGGAAACCTACAAGGTGTGATTTTAAACAATAATGCAACCCCATGAGTTTCATGAATATGAGATGATAGATTGAGGACAACAAACCTGTGGAATCGGAGAAGTACAGATTGTGACCGTCCAGAAGGGGGCACTACAATAGCTCAACTGTGTGGACGCCTCAGAAGGATCGAGGATGAAGGGTGAAGGGTGAAGGGGAGACCAATCAACATCCTCCACATTGTCCCCTATTCTGAATTATACCCTCCATGTTTGGGCACCGAAGTGGACCAGGGAGACACATGCGGTATGGGTGAGTACATCCTTTCTGCACATGGGATTATGAGGAATGTCCTCAGCTCCCACAAATGGGCCCAGTCTAAAAGACCGAAAAACGGGATCCCTATCCGAATGGATGCAGGTACATAGGCCTTGGCTCATTATCATCATAATACCATACTGCCGGAAGGTTTCTAAGCATCGATGATCAAGAATGAAGAATAAGTGGGCAGCAAACTTTGCATCATCTCCACTTGCGTGCACAAGAAAGGTACGCAAGCGCCCATATGATGAGAAGGGTCGCCTCACTTCTTGAGGACAATCACTGTGAGGACCCTCTAAAAGAACCCACACAAGAGCATGCGTTGCTTTAACAATGTCAGCGGAAACGCTGTCCCTGCATATTAATGTGAGCCAGAGGCCCCTAACAAGGATGAACGAAAGGAGTGATGCATTTTAGTACCTTTGACTAAGAGAATGATGAACACTGATGCACATAATAAATATTGATGGACACAGAAATGTCTGCTCACTGTTTTATTCCTTGGCTGGGTTAGAGAACTTATGTGAATAACAAGCAATTCTAAGGCTAGACCTTGGCCTAAAACCTATTGAATATTTTGCCATTCTCCGGGCCCTCCTATTCTGGATAAGGGTGTGCACAAGTAATACAAAGGTCCCACTGAAGGAAGCAATGGTTGAGCTGATTGCATTGCACAGGCAAACTGATCGAATCAAGTGGTTCAAAAAGATCAAGGATTGGTTTTTAAAAATTGGGTTGGGGCAGCTTTGGGAGGAACCTGGGTCCATTACTAAATCTTTGATCCCTCTTGTTAAAAAAAGGTTCTGGGCACTGATGATCTTGGAAAGTGTTGAACATTTTGGACATGGCACTTTAACCGTGAGGTTTTTAAATGTTAAAGACAGCTACGGCTTGGATGACATCGAGCCACCACAGGCACGAACTATGTATACCCAACTTAGATATGGAACGATTCCTTTAAACACAAGGAAAAACAGCTGGGGAAATGTGGTGGTTAATGTATTGTGCCCATGTTGCCTTGTTGCATCCGAGACAACAGAGCATTTTCTCTTTTATTGCCCCTCCTCTGCTGACTGTAGAAGAACCTGGATAGCCCCTGTTTGTCGTATGCTTTCTATTAGGTCTCATTCGGAAGCTATACGCCTTTTTAAATCTGATACCACACGTTGGCTAGTGTTTTCTATCTCAAGATCTCTGCTATTTGCGCGGAGGAGGAGGCTAAAATGTGTAATTCACCCTGTTAAATTGGCTGTGCATCCATAACCTTAATTTGTCTTAATGGAGGATTTGGCCTACTTTGTTTTCTACAGGAATTTTAACCTTGTTTTTAGTGGATATTCTGATAATATATATATATATATATATATTTTTTTTTTTAACGAATATTAACTGTTTTTATTCTGATGTGTTGTATTTTTTATGATGTGAATGATCATTTCTTTGATCGAATAAAACTATATATATAACAAGCAATTCGATTTTATAGATTGGGGTGTTCAACTTAGTGCCCTTGTGCTAGATTTACAGATAATCTAGGACTATGTAAATGAGCTCCATTTAGACTCATTGTATGCAAATACAACTAACAAGGATATCCTGAACACCTCGAAAAGACCTGGCACCTTGAATCTACGTTTGACACCCCTCTTAATTGACACCCCTCTTATAGCTCACAGAAGGAAGGTGCAAGTACCAACATTCTCACAGCCCTTAATAATACCAGGATTGCTATTACACAGAAATGCATCCTAGGACTCCTGACATGTTATGTTATCTTACGATATGCTATATGTTACTTTTATCAATGTTTGTGTTGAGGTGCTTCTCTGTACATCCACTGTAGTCATCAGTGTTCTTTTTAAAAATTTCCAACAGTTTTTGTATGCACAGATGCCATTTTTCTGTTCCAGTATTGCAATCAGTGTTTAATGGCTAACTTTGGTGTAGACCATTGATCAACATCACATGAGGATAGCCAGCTAATGCTACCCCTCGGTTTGGTATCCCTTGCTCCCCTTGGTGTTCAAGGCTGATGAAGGCAGTGGCATGAAACGAAGGTGAAGAGGGTTCCAGTAGCTTACTAGCTTATTAGGACTTGTTTTAGTTTGGAAATAAAGTGATCCAAAGTCTACAGTAGGAAGCAGTGGGGCTCACCATAGTTTTTCGAGACGATTTTGATTGTGCACCAAAGAGGGTGAGATATGATTCACTATTATAAATAATCATATTGGATTGTATTACAGAGAAGAGTAGAAAAGATGAATTACCTGTATTTGAAGGAGCAAAGAAACATGGGGCATGCAGATACTCTAGGAGGCACATTTACAAAGAAATGACGGAGCACGGCGTTAGCCTATTTGGCTTGTTACGATCTGGTGCTAACTGTGAGAAGCACTGACTGGGAGGAGTGCTGATGAGCAATGAAGGGCTAGATTTAACAGGATGAAATAATTGGAAGTGACATGTATTAAGATAAGAGTTTTATGGTGCCTTCAAGACCCACTCCAAGAACCATATCCAAGGAAGAGATGTTTTTAAAAAGCGGTTAGTCTTGTTAAAACGACTTGATGCGCATATTAAACCGAAAGCTCATACTTAAATAGGTAGGATCGATAATAGGTTTGGATCCATGTTAAAATTGAATATAGTCCAAATTATGACATAGTACATTACCTGGTTTTAAGTGCGTATATATAGGATATTTTTTAAGAATTATGAATGTGCATTGATGGATTATAATTTTGCCCATAACCCTGAAGAAGTTTGTAAAATTGAAACTGATTGCTTATGATGCAACAAGTAATGTGAAGGAATACCATTTTTATATTTAACTTTGTTTTTATTGACAGTTTGCAAGAAGGAAACCACATACACAACTGATAATCCCGTAGCCAAAGCCCGTTGCGTTATCCCCTTCCGGCATATGTTACAGTCCAAAGTGGCTATGCGGAGGCACTCAAATGTCCATAGGATACGCCTGTGCGGATGCTTCTTGTCATAGCGTGTGACAAGGCTTGCCCTCCACAACCATATCAAAAGTTTACCAAACCCGAAACACCCCCCACCACCCCTCTCACCCCTGAACTGGTGTGCTTAGGGCCTATCTCTGCTTGGGTCAATATGGGGAACGCTGCTCTGAAATTCAGTCAGGTAGCCTCTTCTGTCCCGTCTGTCTCTGTGAGTCAGAGATACTTTGGGCAGGTTACTTCATTCAGCTCCGTAGTCAACAGGGACACTAGGGGTTGCCAAGTAACCCTAAATCCCTCCTCGGAATTAGTAAGGGACACCTGGATCCTCTCCATCCCTAAGATATACCACAGCCTATGCAACCATCCTGTGTATGTCGGTCGAGTCTGCGTCCCCCAATGTGATAAGATGTGTTGAAGTGCTGCCCCGAAGGCCAGCCCCATCTGTTTCCCCTGTCTAGATTTCAAAGGATAGGTTAGTGAGTTAGGCAGTCCCAACACCACATAAGCCGTAAACCGTGGAATCTCAGTCTCGAACTGTTTATCAATATCCTCTAATATCCTGGTCCTGTAACTCGTCAGTTCCTTACAGTCCCATAACAGGTGTACTAGTGTGCCCTCTTCTCCGCATCCTCGCCAACAAGTTGGACTGCGGTCCGTATTCCCCCTATTTAAACAGGCTGGCGTCAAGTAACAGTAGGTGTCAATCTTGATCGCAGCTTCCCTGCTGGCAGTGTTGCGTGCCGTATGATTAGCCCTGTAATATATGTCTCTCCACTCTCTCCCTGTAAGCTCCCTCCCCAGTTCTCGCGCCCATCGTTTCTGGCTGGCAATGGGATGAGAAGGGATTGGTGGGCGCAGCATGTCATGCAATTCAGAGATCATTTTCTTGTCTGTGTGTATTGTCACTAGCCATTTTTCGTATTTTGTGAGTGTCCTGCTCACTTTTGGCCGTAAAAGCCAATGGCGGAGTTGGAAGTACTGGAACCGTTCCGATTCCGGAATGGCATAAATTTGTCGCACCTCTGAAAATGGAAGAATCCCATCCAGATCAAATAAGTGCCCTGCCACCTTGCAGTCCGACTCCTGCCATGCCAAGAACGCTCTTTCATCCGTCCCCGGGCTGAACTCCTGATTATCAAATAAGGGAGTCATAGGGGAGGGGAAGGACATCAACCCCTATCTAGTGGCCACTCCGTCCCACACTCGCAGCAAACAATTCGTTATGTGCGAGCCCCTGAGGTTCTCAGGGGCTTTCTTCACGAAGGGAACTTTCCACAAGGAGAGTTTTGACAGCGCCCTGTCCTGAAACAGCCACCTCTTCTCTGTTTCCTGGCGGCTCCATTCCACTAAATATCTTAGCTGTGCCGCTTTAAAACATTCCCATATGTTCGGAACCCCTAGCCCTCCCTCCTCCGGCAGCCTGTGACTGAGATCTCTGCGCATGCGAGGTCGCGCTCCAGCCCAACTGCTGTATCGCCTGTTGTAACTTATGGATAGTTCCCGCTGGGGGCCACACCAGTGTTGTCTGTCAGAAGTACAGAGCCCTGTATTTTGATCGCTGCGACGTGCCCCAGCAACGACAGTTGGTGATGTTTCCATTGCTGAAGGTCTCTTTTGACCTGAGCAAGTAACTTGGAGTAATTTAGCGTGAACGTCTGTGATATGGACGGGCCAGATCCAGCCCCAGATATGGGACCAAATCCAAGACCTGTATCCCCCTGAAGGGCGCTATTCCCGCATCTGACTGCTCTCCCCCCTGGCCCAGCTGAAGAGCCATGGACTTCCCTACATTTACCCGAAAACCAGAGACCTGGCCAAAGGACTCAAATTCCCGTAAAAATGCCGGCACCAATTGCTCTGGTTTCTCCAGTGTCGCAAGGATGCCATCAGCATAGAGGCTCACAGAGTGTCTCTCCCCATCAAAGGGAATGCCTAGAATTGCAGGGTTGTCCCTTATTTTCTGTGCCAATGGTTCAATATAAAACGCAAAGAGGAGAGGTGATAGTGGGCACTCCTGCCTTGTGCACCGCTAAATCTCAAAAGGATGAAACGCCAACCCACTGACCCTAATTGTCACTGTGGGTGCACTGTAACAGCTCGCCACCCACGCCCTGAACCTGTTTCCCAGACCAAAGTGGGCTTGAGTCTTGTCCAGAAAGTCCCAGTCCACCCAGTTGACTGCCTTCTCGGTGTCGACCGACAGCAATAGAACATCCCTCTTCGTACGGTGGGCTTTATCATCGAGATGTAGAATGCATTTGGTATTGTCACTACACTGCCGGTTATGGATCAAGCCGGATTGATCCGGTTCAATGATGCCCAACATCAATGGGCCCAGCCTGGCCGCCAAGACTCCAGTGAACAACTTCAGGTCGATTCTAAGGATGGACACAGGGCGGCCGGAGCCGCATTGGGTTTTATCCTTCCCGGGCTTGGGAAGCACCACTATAGCGGCCGCTAACATATCAGGAGGGATTGTCCCGGGCCTCGTAAAGGAGCTAAAAGCCGCGACTGGACTAGGGCTAAAAGCTGACAAAAGGTCTTATAAAAACAGGCTGAAAAACCATCCGGCCCTGGCGATTTCAAAAGCTTGAGGCAGGAAATCGCCCCTATCACTTCTTCTATCCTGGTCGGGGCCTCTAAGGCATCCGCCCTGTCTTTATTTAGTGCGGTCGTGTGCACTCCTTGTAAATATGAATCCATAGTGGGGCCTGGGTGCGGATCCCTCTGATAAGGGGCAGAGTAGAATTCCTGAAAGGCCCCCGCAACCTTGGCATCGTCTTCTACCATCTCCCCTGATGCGGTCCGGAGAGCCTGGACTTTCAACTGCTGGGTGCGAGCCCTGAGCTTTCTTGCCAACATATGCCCGTCTTGTCCCCCCCGATATAGTAGGAGTGCTTGAGCCGGAGGGCTGCATATTCGGCCCTATCTAAATCAATCCTCGACAGTTGTGCCCTTGCCGCCTTCAGTTGGCTCCAAACCCTAGGTGTGCCTGTCCTGCCGTGTACCCTTTCCAATTCCAGCACCTGAGCCGGGAGACAATCCTTCTTTTCTTTACACTCCCTATTTTCGGCCGCAGAGATGGCTATCAATTCCCCTCGCACCACTGCCTTAAGTGCCCCCCATAAAGTAGATAGGGAAGTGTCAGGGGTGTCGTTCAACATCAAGTAGTCCGTAATGCTCTTTTGGATCTGTTGTGTCACTCCCTTCCTGTGCAACATATTTTCTCGAAGGCGCCAGCACCCTTTCTGCCTATGAATTGGGGGCACCCTAAGAGTCACCGTCACTGCTCGAGATCCGACAGTGCTGCCGAGGTGATATTCACTTTGTCCACTAACGCATTCATCTCCGTGGAGCCTAATAGGTAGTCAAGGCGGGCATAAGTGTGATGTGCATGTGAATAGAAATGAGGAATGTGTATGAGCTACCTGCCATATGTCCACCAACCCCCTCGATTGCAGCCATTCCTTCCCTGCCGTTGACAAGGCTCCCGTTTGGCCGTAGCGGTGGCTGGACCTATCTATCTCATTGTCCAAGACAAGATTCAGATCACCCCCCACCAATACCGCCGTTCTTGTGAGCTCAGGACCTCGGAGAGAGATGCTATCAGGAAGCGCTCCTGTCCCGAGTTGGGTGCATATATGGATCTCACCACCAGGGGCGAGCCCCCTATCCACAGCCGATAGGCTACGAGACGACCCTTCACTTCCGCCACCTTGTCCCCCTACTTTCCCTGCAAATCACTTGGCAACTAATATGGCCACCCTCGCTTTCTTGTCTGCTGTAGAAGGAAAGAATTGTTGGGGAAAAGCCCGGAATTTCATCCGATGCCAATCTTTAGGGAGAAGATGGGTTTCCTGAATGAGACACACATCAGCCCCCAAGTTCTCCAAATAGGACAGTATGGATTTCCGTTTAATAGGGTTGTTAAGCCCCTTCACATTGAGGGTGACTACCTGAAGGATGGAATGTGACATGGGACCGTTGTGGAACCTGCCTGCCCCTGATGTCTTCACGTATGAGCTTGACACCTGTTGTCGCCGCGCTCAGTGACCCTGACCCAACCCCCTGCTTCCTTGCCCATTTCCTCAGCACACCAGTTCCCCCTCTCCCCTCCCTAACCCCAACTTAGAATCCCCAACCCCCCAAAATTGTCCATTGCCCACTAACCAAAGTCGCGGGCACTTGGAGAAAAAAGAAATAGGGAGCATTTGTGGTCCAGGTTTCCCCTGCCCCCCGCCCCCAGCCACCTTCCCCGGCCAACTTAACTACAATGCATATGTTTGCCCCTGTGAAAGTCACGGGCCGTCTTGGGATGCCGTGTCCTTTAGGACCGTTTCTAGAGCGCCTGTCTCTCCTGCGCTATAGTGGTAGGGTCCGGCCCCCTCCCATGGGTAGGCGAGCGTCTCCTCCCCACTCTCCGCCACTGCTGCCCAGATGGCCTCCTCTCCCAGATGGCCGCCTCCTCCGGGCCATGGTGCTCCAATCCTAGGAGCTTGCATGCTTCTTGGAGAGATCGGATCTGGTAGAGCCTGCCATTCCACATGAAAATCAAGCGAAAGGGATGGCCCCAAGAATAAGCCACCTCCTGTTCTCTCAGATGTGCGGTTACCCCTTTAAACTCTCTCCTTTTCTGCAGAGTTTTGGTGGCCAGGTCAGGGTAGAGAGCGATGGAGTCCCCTTGGTATTTGATCAGCTGCTTTGCCCTGGCCTCTCGTAAGATGCGCTCCTTGAGGGGGAAATCTGGAAGGAAGGCTAAGATGTCCGGTGGAGGGGCGGGAGCCCGTTGTCTCAAGACCAATCTGAGCGCCCGGTCAAAACGGATTTTCAAAGTCCGGCAGGGCTCCCAGAATGTCGCGGAACAGCCCTTGAAGGTATTGAGTCATCTCGGAAACCTCTTCATCCAGAGGAACTCCCCCTCACCCGAATGTTATTCTGCCTAGAGCGGTTTTCGAGGTCCTCTGTGTGCACCTGCAGGTCAATCTGTTGCTCCCTTAAGCAAATCTCCTCCTGCTGAAGCTGCTTAACCTCCTCGTCTCTGGTCTGCTCATGTTCCTCTATGACAGCTACTCTTTCGCCAATCTCATCTACATCGCGGCGTATCTCCAGCACCTACCAACTCTCTTTTGAGTGTCTGGAAGTCCTCCCTCAAAGTGTTCAAGAGTGACTTCAGGAAGGAGCGATTAATCTTGACATCTGCCCTCCCTGGGTCCGACTGCGATGTTGGTGCCGGGGATGACCGGTCCCCCTTCTCCCCCGACAGGGCACCCTTTGAGAGCATCTCCTTCAATGTACGGTCTTTCTTCCCTCTTACCAAGGACATTACTGTAGTTTGGAGCCGGGCCCCAGGGAAGGGCCACTCCTCCTCACCTCCGGAGCCAGCGCAGGCCCCTTACACCCCGCGACGACCCGGGCCTCCCACCTGCCCGTGCCTACCAGCTGATGTGTCTGGCCGAAGGGTCGCCTCTCTCGTTGCAACACTCATTGCCCTCCGAGCCCGTCTGTCCCGTGGTAGGACCCTCAGCCCCCGCTGCACGCCCCAGCACAGTTAGGGACGCCTCCTGTGTCTTTAGCTTTGGAAGGTCAGAACCGGCCTTGCAGTGTTGTGCTCCATCAATGTTCTACCAGAGAAGTGCAGCCCAGCCCAGCAAGGCGGCCACACTCCAGGCCCCCCGGACCCCGTGCGCCAGGCGAGTACCCTGGCCGATTGCTGTGGGGAGGGGCCCAAGCCGTGGGAGCCGCCGCGCTGGTCCTCCGTGCCTCTGTATATGCTTGCGCTGCTGGGCCTCGCCGTTCTTCCCACTCGTTGCCCGTCGCCCTGGACTCAGGGCACAGACTAGTGCCTGGGGTCTCAGCCCACCCACCACCAACTAACACTTGGAAGGCTTGGCCTCCCGGCTCACTTCCTCCACGCTGCCCTGAGCTGGAATCCGCAGACTCGCCTCAGTACTCCGCCTCTGCCTGCACCGCGATGTCCGTTTCCTGGCGGGTGAGCCAGATGGTATCCCATGGACCCGGAGGGGGGCGGGAGGGGCACCGGTCCCCGAAGATGCCCCCACCTAGGTGAGGCCGGGTCGCGACAGGCCCCTGCTACGCAGAGGCCACTCTAATGCAAGGAACGCTCCTCTCCATCCAGAAGTAGCAGGCCGGGGGGTCCAGCTACAATCCCCAGCACCAGTCACCTTCTCATCGGGGGCCTCTCCGTTGCTCTCAGGCCCCGGTGTCAAGAAAGCTCCCTGTCGAGACCAGGATGTGGGGCCCCCTCCTCGCTAGGGCTACCATTGCCTCTCGGGGTCGCTCTAGGGTGGTGTTGTGTCTCCCGCCCACTGCTCCCGCCTGGACCGGGCCCCCTGTGTGCCGCTGGGAGGTGTCCCTTTATCCCCGCCAGGTGAAATCCCTGGCGGAATTTCAGCCGCCACATGCCGCGCTGCGGCTCTGCCCCCTGCTGTCTCACCTCGGGGTCTCTCTGGCACTGATGTCTCCCGGGGCGCGAGCCACCCTCCCCCCCTGCCGCTGTGGTGGTATCGGGCTCACCAGCACGCCCTGCCACCGTCACACCTCCGCAGCCGTGCGCCGATTCCCTCACTTCTTGCTGCACTGTCGGCTTGTAGGTCCAGGCCACCGCACTCCCGGGTGAGATTAGCTGCGGCCACAGGCCCGCCCAGGACCGGGCACCATCTTCTCGTCCCACTCTCGTGGCCTGTTGCAACCGCCTACTGGGCACCCAGCCCCATATTTCACCCCGCCGAGGGTGCCCACGAACAGACACCTACATTTCTGCTAGCAGGGTCATCTCTCCTGGTGTCCAAAGAGCTAGCGTGGTCAATTGGGGCAGCCAGGAGCGGGGAACTGCTGGGAAATGCGCCTCACCAGCCCACCATCTTGGCCACGCCCCCAGGTATAACACTGTTTGAAGAAAACATCTATCTTTTTCCATGATATGGGCTCCTGTGGTGCAAAGTGCTATGGAATGAGACTAGAGATATACACAGGAGAGGGTGCTGCGCTCAATGGTGTTATGTATTTATGAAGGTTGGTCCCAGTGAGGAGAAACCTGGTGGGAGAATGTGGTGACTGGTCTCCTGGTCTTGTGCACCAAGAGAAACTACTTCATTTGGGACACTACTGTGCGCATTGTAATATTTTGATATTGTGGGCGAACTAAGCAAATGCTGGATAGGTGCAGAATTTTATTTGCCTCAGTCACTAAATTGATAATTAGTTGTAATACCTGTCTAATCTATTTTGGGGGCTAATGTGACTGAGAACCTCTTAGGTGACTGGGGATGAAAAAGTAAGAGGCATAGAGCTGTGCACTGGACAATCAAACTCAACTGCACTCTTTTGTGTGCCCTCTCGTGACAACAAATTGTATACAGCCTTGAATATCAGTTTTCCTATTCCTTAGCTCATTCAACAGAACAGGTGTTATTGTTATTCAACTTAATGACACTCTGTTTATTGACTTTCTTTGTGGTCGGAACTCTGTCACTGATTTGACCATCTCACACCTGCCTGGTCTTTAACACACTGCTATAGACGAAGAAGCTCTGTGCCACTTTTAAGCCTCCCCTTTCATTTACCTCTCATGACTCCATGTTCTTGATGAAATATGGTTCGCTGCTGTACTCGGTTTATTGCACAACCTGTGTTTTCTCTACATGCTAAATGTCTCCCCAGCACCAGAACCTTGCCCTCTCAAGGCAACAATGCACCCCTCCCTTGTTCTTTAGAAAGTGCTTGAAGTTGTTGAGGTCATTGAATGGAATAAACCAAAGATCCCTTCCCTAATTGAGAACATCCCCATATTTCCCAGCCCTATACTTAGGGGATCTTTGTTTATATCTATGTCAGGGCAGAGGTGTAACAAAACCTTAGCGGGCCCCCCTTTAAGATATCCTGAGGGAGCCCCTACCACTTTTCCCCTTCTATCAGCAGGTGTTTCAGCAATAGCGGTACCGTCAACGGGAAAACTATTCTGCCCCTGACACCAAGGGTCTCATTTAACTTTCAGTTAAACTATTCCCTCAAAACAGCTCCGATGTATGATAAGCTAGACCTCCAACGCATCCTGATCTTCAAAAATAGCTTAACTAATGTCCCCAATGAAGCAGGGGCAACTTAGGGAGTATTTCTACCAGGACTGCTTACGTGCCCACTCTGGGTAGTAGCCAGCTGCAATGGCTATGAAGAGTATTCCTTAATTGGATGGCCTCCATTCCATTGGTGTCGGCTAAGCCACAAGTGTGCTTTTGATGGTGAAGCCAGTGGCGGCTCTACCACTGGAGACATTGTGTTCCTGCACAGTTTAAATGATCCTGGGACCATCCGCCTAAGTTCTGTTTTTCCAGTCTTTACCATAGATTATTTAGTATCTGAGTACTCTGTGGATCAAAGTTGTGGGGAAGTCGTAGGGATCACTTCAACACTTGCAAAAGGATGCAATAGCAAAGGCATCAACAGAGCAGGTTTCTCCTCTAGGAACCACAAAGAGCACCAGCAGCCGCAGTGCGAGCTTCACTCACACCTAAGAGGTACTGCATAGGTGGCAGCATTGTTAACTTCAGGCAGATACAAACGTACAACACATGCGGCAGAGCAAATTCTACACAGAGCTCCCAAAATACCTTAGTGATAATTTGCAAAGTCTGCAAACCAATGGATCAAAATTCTGATACAGCCTCTGATAAAAAGACCTTGTGAAACTGGCCTTGAGAGCCCTTCATTAGCTCAGAGCATAAATTAAGTTTATAATTAAAATCATATGGATCACCTTTGCGGCTGACTGGAACTAAGAATCCAGTTATCTTCAGATGCTAGCCATACATTACGTTCCAACCATCAGTCTTCAATCAATGGACCTGCACCTAATCCAACAAAAACATTCAAATGACAAAAAAATGTAAGGCAGATTCCCGGGTTCCAGGGCTGCAAGCTCTGAATTACCCTGGTCCCCCACCCGTCGATCAGAGCCCAACCATCTCCTGTTCAGAAAGTTCATGAAGAATGAACTCTTTAGATAGGCATAATGCTGATCATCTCAGAAAAGGAAGTATTATTTGAATACTGAATGGGGTCGCTTCAACACACATTCAGTCGAACTTATCCTGTTCCACTCTACGATTCCTCAAGCTGCTGAGCTTCCTTTGGAGCTTTGTTGTAGCTACAAGTAGAGTGGCCCCCTTACTCCATATCATCATGGACACTGCTTCCAATCCTTGGTTTTAAACCCACAAATCAATAGTATCGGGGGGGGGGGGTTAGTCTAGTTCCCTCACTGGAGGCAACTAAGACAACAACACCAGAGTACTTTTGGGTACCACATTAAAGCTTAGGACTGAAAACAGTGTCTGGGATGACATAGAGTGAGGTGTCCACTTTAGCCACAGCACTTCTGATCTAGCACTTTAAAAAACTCCTAAATACATAAAATCACACACAAGCACAGGTCCAGAAGGAGTACTGATTTTCTCCTCGCAAAAGATTCACACAGCATGTGGGGCAGGCTCCCTCGACATGAAACAGGCACAGGATGGGCAGCATCTCTGCGAGCTGTGCACACCCAAAAAAGACACATCATGGGCAGTAGCTGTGAAAAACAACTTCACGCTAAATAGATGTAGTACGTGAAGGAGCAGTGTAGACATCCCACATGAAAGAGTAATAGCAGGGAAACCAACTGCACAGGTAGTCCTCAAACAAAACAGGCACAGCACAGAAGGCAACTTTAGAAGCTGTGTGAAATTCTTGAAAGATGAATCCAACCTGGTTGAGTTAGGTGAAATATATAAGTTTATTCTTCAGTAAGGAAGATCCCATTCAACAGGGACAGCAGCTGGTAACAACTGACACAAACTGCCTCAGGTTAAACCCAAGGCTTATGACATACATAAGTTTCATTGACATGCATAACATTCTAATGGCTTGAAGGAAGGGATTACAACATACCACACACACCTCCCTTCCTTCATCAAAACTATTTACAATAAGCATGCAAGCTGCAGGAACAAATCCACCAGAAACAAGACCTCAGAAGGAAAATGCTAAGACCATAAGAAACGGCCTAAGCATAATCCTCCAGATATGCTGGACGTCTCATTACCCTGCTGGTACGTCTACTGTCTGCCATGCCACTTTGCTCTCCATCAATTTCAGATCTAACACAGTCAGGGGAAGTGAAATAATTCCTCGACCCTGCACAGAGATCGCTCACAGATTTGGAAACCCCAGAGTTTTTCTTAAACATCGCAACTCTGTTGAGATTCCAAATGCAATGATCCTGTGTTCTTACAGCATTGCGAAAAACATTAATTACACGTAAAGGTTTTAAAAACTTAGATTTCCAGACAATCCTGGACATTTTGCCATAACCCAATCTCCCACTTTAAGCACCATTTTCTTTACCTCTTTTCTGTTATCAAAGTTTTTTTTCTGTTAGCAGCCCTCAATTCTTCTTTCTCTTGCACCCCACTCTCATCACATCCTTTTCCCCTAGATAACTCATATTTGTTCATCCAAGGCAGCTCAAGGAAAGTGTTTGGAAGCCTACCACGGAACAGTTGAAAAGGAATCTTCCCAGTTGTGCTATGAGGTGTCAACCTGTACTCCTCCACTTTTTTAAGAACTTCGTTCCTTCAGTCTAAAGAGTTTGATTTAGCCAATGCAATGGTTTCTTTAAGCACCCTGTTGAATCCTTCGACCATCCCATTGGATTTGGGATGATAAAGTGCACCGGTTTTGTGAATTATACCTCTAGAGGATAAAAACTCTTCCATTTCCTTAGAAACTAGTTGTACTCCATTATCGATTAGTATTGTCTCTGGCACTCCTTCTCTAGACATTAACTCCTTCAAACACTTTACAACATGTACAGTGTCAATGGTAGAAGTAAAGAAAACATCAGGCCAACGAGAATACATATCCATGATAACCACAATGAAAACTTGCAGACCATTACCATGGACAGGTCCTAAAATATCCAAAGCAATGTCTTGCCAGGGGCGTGAAGGACGCCTTCTCACAACCATGGGTTGTACTCGTTGACACTTGGATTTATCACTCATGGCACACAAAGTCATTCATGCACCATCCGCTCCACCTGCTTGTCCATACCCGGCTACCAGTAAGACATACATAATCTTTCCTTAGTTTTTGTTATGCCCAGATGAGTCTCATGTGCCAACTCGATCAGTTCCTTTCTGAGACTATTCGGAGGACCTAATCTCGTTCTCCGAAACAACAAACCTCTTTCAACACCAAGTTCTTCTTGTAGGCTCCAAAAAGGTTTAGCAAGTTCAGACCCTGAACTCCTACTACTCCAGCCCTTCTGTATGGAAGACATCACTTCTTTTATGGTGGGGTCAATAGACACTTCCTCACGCCACCTCCCTTCAGAAATGACAACATTTTCCAACACGCATACCCATTCACACTCCTCATCCATGTCCTCTTCATCTTTCGAGATAAGGGCCTCCATAGGAGTGATAACACATCAGCTACACTGTTGTCTATGCTCGGAATATACTTCATAGTGAAACTATAGTCTTGTAAAGCAATGACCCACTTAGTGATTCTGCTGGAAATTGAATCAAGACCCTTCTTGTTGAAGATTTCAATCAATGGTTTATGATCTGTTTGGATTTCAAAATCCGCATACCCATAAAAATGTCTTCAACATCCTAACAGCCCAGTAAACAGCAAGAGATTCCCTCTCCACACCAGAATATCTGGATTATGCATCTCTCAGGCTCCGAGACAGAAACATGATGGTCAACATTCCATTGGGACAATGTTGTTGCAATACTGCACCTAGACCTCTTTCACTAGCGTCAGTTGTCAGAATGGGCTTGATCATGGGGTCAAAAGGTGCAGCATTCAAACACTCTTTAATGTTGGTAAATTCTTTTTCACACTGTTCTGACCAGATAAAATCCACACCTTTCCTTAAAAGATTTCTCTTACAAACACTCAAACTTGCAATTTTTTTTACAAATTTGGCAAATTTGGCATGGTACTCTACCATGCCAAGAAATGTCATTAAATACATCCTTACTAGAAGGGGAACTCATATTCTGAATAGTGGAAACTAAATCATTCTTGGGTTTAATGCCAGCAGTAATATTATGACCAAGGTAATTAATAGAACCTGTGTGAAATTTGCACTTTTTAACCTTAATGGTGAGATTACACGCACACAACTTTCCAAGCACCTCTTTCAAGCGTGCATCATGCTGAACTTCGTCTTTCCCAAAGATTAGGATGTCATCCTGATATATACTGACACCCTCTATGCCCGTAAGCACCTTCTCCATGACCTGCTGGTAGACCGAAGAGGCAGACACCAATCCAAAGGGTAACCTGATGAAGCTAAACATTCCAAATGGAGTAATGAATGCTGTATAATCCCTACAGGACTCCTCTAACTCAACCTGATGGTACGCGAAGGTGAGGTCGATAGACTAAAAGGTTTTGCCCCACCTAACAATATCGACAGCTCTGGAATATTCGGAAGTGGATACCTATCTATGATCACATTCTTATTCAATTTTCTTAAATCAATGCAAAGGCATAAATCTCCATTGTCTTTCCTGGCAGCGACTACTGGAGCAAGCCATTCTGTGCCCTCCACCTCTTCAATGAGTCCATTAAGTTTCAACTTAAGAATTAAATTTCGCATGTCATCCCTAATAGCAATAGGCACATTTCTAAGCTTACAACATACAGGTTGAGCATCCTGCTTCAACTTGATTCTATGTTTATAACGTTTCAAACAACCCAAATCATCCTTAAAAACATGAGGAAATTCTCTCCTCAAACTGTCCACAAAACCATGCTCTGTAGTCATATACATTGCAAACATTTTCTTTTATTTGAATAGCAGGATCACTGTTAGGGGCAAGAAAGACCCCCAAATCACCCTGGTGGCGCCAACTACATGCTATCATCTTTCTTAGATACATATATTTTCCCAGATACTAGTCTGTTCTTGTGCTCAATCAAACCAACAAAGTATCCATGCAACTTTATGGGTTCACCTCCATTCGCAAATGGAGTAATGTCAGGTTTCTTTAACACAATTGTGTCTTTCAGCTTCGCGCCAAAAAAATAATTTGAGATAATGATGATCTTAGCACCGGGGACAAACAAGACACGGGTAGTTTCCCCTTCAACCATAATGGTGTCAAACGGACAAGACCTAATGCTACCTGGATTTTCTATTTGCACCACAATTTGGCCACATTCAAAGTCCTCATTGCTAACATCCCCATAGGCATCTTCATACACATCAATCTTTCTGATCCTTGGCTCATATTTACTTCTACACACTATAGCAAAGTGCCCTTTCTTATTATACTTGCTACACATCTGGCTTAGTGCCTGGCATTTTTTGTCATTCGTAAGGTGACCTTCCTTTCCACATCTATAACACTTCTGTACAGCTTATTTTCCTTTTTGTTCATCTCTATCCATTTGATTTTTTACCTGTACCTTATTAAACCTTTCTTTTACTACTTGTACCTTTATATCTTTATCACACTCCTTTTTAATAACCGCAACACACTTCATCGAATGCTCAATCCTTTTTGCGACCCATAGAACTTCTTCCAGATTTGGTTCATCCCACAACCACGGTTCCTCCCTTACTTTTTCCATATTGCATCCAAACATGAATTGATCTCAAATGGGTTCTTCTACTAAACTATCAAATTTGCACATTGAGTCATTGACAAGTTTCCTTAAGTCCGTGACATATCATTCCACACTTTCTTCATCCCTCTGACTTCTCTTCGCAAAGTGATACCTTTCCAAGATGGTGCTCACCCTAGACAAGTAATGTTTATCCAATTTTTAATACATATTTCATGCTAATACATGTCCTCCGCCTCCATAGCCAGCAGATCAAGGAGAATATCAAAAACATCTTGCCCTTCAGAACCCAGGCATGAAGGAGTAACAATGTCTTTCTCTCTGCACTAAGGGCCATATGTAGGAAGCCTAATACCGGTCGGTAACGGCCGATTTTCGGTAAATATCCCGTTACCGACCGGTATTTAGGCTTTTGGTATGTAGGGGCACATTTCAGGATTCGGTAATTTACCGAATCGGTAATTTTACCGATTCGGTAAATACCGAATCCTGAAATAATACGTAGGGGGAGTGTGTCGTGGGTGTGGGGATTCGTTATTTACCACCAACTAAAAGTTGATGGTAAATGACGAATACCTGTAAAAAAGCATTTTTTTGCAATTTGAGGTGTGCAATGTGGCAGACATACATGCCCTTAGGGCATGTATGTGCACCACATGTGCACACATGGACGAATCAGGGGTGCAACAGGGTGTCAATGTGACACCCTGCCACCCATGATGATGCCTCCCCCATTACCGATTCGGTATTTACCGAATCGGTAATGGCAACTGGCTTCCCATTCATTCCTATGGGCCTCCAGGCCCATAGGAATGAATGGGAAGCCAGTTGCCATTACCGAATCGGTAAATACCGATTCTAAAATACCGACATATACCGAATCGGTAATTATTTACCTACATTACATTTACCGATTCATAAATACCGAATCGGTAAAATTCGGTATTTAAGAATCGGTAAATGTAATTTACCTACATATGGCCCTAAGTGAGGCACCACATACCTTAGTATACCTCTCAAATACTTTCTTCCACTTTTGCCATTAAATTGGTAGAACACCCGGACTTGACAAGAAAAATGGAGGTGCAGTAACATTTTGCATTATCGTAGACAATTCTGGTATTCACCATGATGTATAAAATATAGCAAAACTAATACAAGATTAGTTGTAAGGTTTCAAATGACACCAAAATACAATTTTGAAATGGCATATCAAACAACCTAAAGTATATATAGCAGTAGACACTATAAATGCAAACAATCTTGCGCAGTACGTGAATCTGTGAAGAACAAGAAACTCATAAGCGTAGAGAAACACAGTAAGCTATTTAATGAACATGAATTACTGAATTGTGTTCAGTGTAAATAGTCTCATACAGTGTGCGCATCACTGAAATGGCAAGCACACACTGAAAATAACTAACAGTGCTTTCCACAAGTAAGAGTGTGCGTGTCACTGAAGAAATTATTCTTGACACTGATGTAGATCACAACTCCACAAAGTGTGTGTCACTGGAATGATACGCAAAGGTATTGAGTATAGCATGAACAACAGGATTGACAGAAGAGTGTGCGTGTCACTGAATGACAAGCACATCGATAGAGCAATGCAACTTTGAAAACTAAAACAAGTGTGCCCGTCACTGAATTGACGCACGCATTTTATGCATCCCGGATTTAACTTTTCAGGCAGCTGTGTGCGTGTCACTGAGACGGCACTTGTGGGGCAACCACCAGTATTTTATTTCTTTACTGGCAAAAGTGTGTGTGTCACTGCAATAACATGCACCAGCAACAAGTGAATGCCCCTCACCATGCGCTTCCTGCTGGGCCAATTGGAACTGCAGGCTCAAGAACCAATGAGACGTGAGATTAAACTGAGTCGGGGAGGCAGAGAGATGCCCAGACAAGCCGACTGTTTCCAAAAAGTGTCCACTTAAATTCCTCAGTAAGTTAAATTTTCTTTTAAATAACATGGTAGGCTTGTTCAGAGTCCCGCTAGACAGCGCAATTTCCACCATGTGCGGCTGTTCCAGATCGCTCACGCGCCACCAGCACATTTATTGCTGCGCAGCTGCCTGCGATCGCTCGTGCTCGGACAGTTGCTCTCGCTGATCTGAAGCAGAGATAACAACAAGTGCTCGAGTTCACCTCACCCTTAAATTCTTCCAACTCACTTCCACTACACAAACTGCCTCTAGACAACCGAGCGAGGCAATTTCAAGACAAATAAGTGTAGGGTACTTAGTTATACAACTCCTTAAGATAGTTGTCCACCACGCTCGTTACTCTTCAGCAAGGTTTTAAACACAGTATGAGGAAGCTGTTAGACCTGGCACCATTGGCGTGGGTCACCCTTCCATTTTTGTCTGTGCCTCAATGTGTTTTTGTGTTGGTGTTAGCTGCTCAGGGCACTGTGCCACTGCCATCCAGTGCCACAGTGCAAGTGCTCCCTATGGTAAAATGTATTATGTGAATTGACTTCCACGTTTGGCATATTTGGTTTACTGTCAGTCCCTTGTAGAGTGCACCAGGGGTGCCAAGGGCTTGTATATCCAAATGCTGCTAGTGGGCTTGCAGCACTGATTGTGCCACCCACCGAAGCAGCGGGGTAAAATGTGTCTAGGATCTGCCACTGCAGAACCTGCGCGCGGTCTGGTACCGTCGCGCTGACTGAGCAAGTGTCCCCACTTGCCAGTCCCTAAACCTTCCCTTAACTACATGTTAGTCACCCCTCTGGTAGGCCCAAGCGCAGGGTGCATTGTAGGCATAAGGTAGGACATGCCCTGATGTGTGTGGCATGTCTTAATAGTGAATTACAACCATTTTCGTTTTTCACTATTGAAGGCTACCTGCTCTCCCTAGGCCAGTATGGGCTGCTGGGATCGCTACACGCTGTGACCCCAGTGGACTCAGAGAGCATGGTAGAAAGTCATGTTTAGTATGCCTGAACTCGGGATAAAAAAATACATCTTTTAGTAAAGGTTATTTTAAGATCCTGGGTTTGCAAATGCTACTTTTAGAAAGTTATCCTTTGCGTGCCTGACCATCTCAGTCCGCCTCTGCTGTGGGTGTGTGTTCTGCCTAGCAACAGTACAGGAGCAGGGCTGGGGGATTCCAGGAGACAGGTTGGCTGCCAGGTGGTGGGTAGAGAGATCGCACCAGGATGGGTGGGAGGAGTACACCCTGACTCTTGAATAGACCTGTGCTCTGCCACCACAAAGCCGGCTCCGCCCCCTGTGGAGCGGCTGATGTCTCTGCCCTGTTGCTGAAAGGAAAGAGCAGAGTCACCAAAACAAAGTACTCCCGAACTGGACTGACCCAGGCCCAGGCCCCCTGGCGCTAAAGAACAAAAGAATCCCTGTATAAAAGTAGGAGCCTGGCTCCTAAGAAATCAGATCTAGATTGAACCACGAAGGAACTCTGCCCAACTAGAAGGACCTGGAAGAAGCTGAAGGAGGAGTAACTTTCCCTGACCTGAGGGACTGGCCTGCAGTAGGTGCCTTGCTGAGGAAGGAGAGGAAAAAGACTAAAAGAGACTTTTGCACTTTGTTCTTCAACTATCTCCAAGGGCTTGGAAGAAGAGCTTGCCCCCTGAACTGAACCCCAGGACCAGTGGGTTCACCGTGTCTCCGCTCGTCTGAGAACTCGAGCCGTGTGCTTTCTCCCGCCGGAGTGCTCTGCGCACCTTGCCACCCCTCCTAGGGTCCTGACACCCAGAAGCCTGGCCGCCTCCCCTCGCCGAGAGCCCCGCTCTACCTGAGTCGCTCTGGACCCATCGAGGCTGGCCGCCCCGCTTCCCTGTCACCTGCCTGCCACTGGAGCGTGCCTGGTGCCCTCTCGCCCTCCCGCCGGATTTCTAATTGGGAAGTGAAATCAAGCCTCGGAACGGCCGCCCGTACGTCGTAACGTATCCGGCCGCCCCGCTTCACCTCCCAGCCTGAGTCTGACCGTGCCGCCCTCCGCAGTGACCTCCTGCACAGTCCGTGTCGGGGGCCCTGGGCCGCACCTGTCTACCGAGAGCCGCCCGCTGAATTCTTGATCCGGAAGACCCGCGAGATGCAGAACCTGCATCTCCCCCGAAGACTCGTCCAAGCACATCGCACGTTCCCAGGTACAGTGAACTCTCTATCGGACTCGGGGTCCGCAACGTTCTGATTTCCCCGTATCACTGTACCCCGGGTGCACTGCGCATCATCGTGACTGGACCAACTCAACCGAGCCCTGTGAAGCGCTCGTGATCGAATAAGTTACCAAAGACAAGAACAGTGCCTAATTATCATCTTGTGGCTTCCATTTCGCAACTGTTATTGATGGTCTTGTACACGCCTGCGTAACAAAGAATCTTTTATATAAAGCATCCGTATTTTTGATACAACTTACGCCTGGTGTCCGTTTGTGGGGGATCGTTGTGATTTACTGTGTGTTATTATAAATGCTTAACCGACAGCGCCCTGAAGTTTAGCCCTGACTGCTCGCGCCACACTACCTATAGGGTGAGCAGGGGTTGTTCTGAAGAGGTACTTCTCTCGCCCTGAATAGAAGAAGGGACCACTGCTTGTCACAAGTACCTACCTGTGCCAACCAGAGGTTCCCCATTCTAACAGAAGCGAAAAAAACAAACAGCTTAAATAAGCATTGTTCAATTCCGTAACTGGTTGTCTCTCACTCAAAAGTAGCTTTGAAGTTCATTTCGATTAATTCTTGGTTAATGTCCCAATCTTCATGTGTTAAGATCTTCCTGATGAAATATTACACCTGCCCTCTACACCAGTGTGAAATTCTTGAAATATGAATCCAACCAGGATGAGTTAGGTGAAAGATATAAGTTTATTCTTCAGAAGGGAAGATCCCATCCAACAGGGACAGCAGCTGGTAACAACTGACACAAACTGCCTTAGGTTAATCCCAAGGCTTATGACATACATAAGTTCCATTGACATACATAACATTCCAATGGCTTGAAGGAAGGATTACAACATACCACAGGTTGCCCTCAAACAAAACAGGTACAGCACAGAAGGCAGCACTGGAGGCTGCCCTCAAACAAAACATATACAGCACAGAAGGCTGCTCTGGAGGCTGCACTTACACTAAAGGTACAGCACAGAGAGCATCTGTGCAGTCCACCCTCCCATAAATCATGGGCTGAAACACCATAGGCCTCCCTCAAAACATGTCTACCAGGAGATGCATAGTCTGCATTTGCTCAAAATGTGAAAAGATGAACAACAGAAATGCAAGTCACTGTGATGCTAAACAGGAACAGTACAGAAGGCAGAAGTACAAACCTACCTTACAAAGACATGTACAGATCAAGCAGCAACTACCCAGAAACTTAGTGAAGGTATTGGTGTGCACCCCATGACAAGAGGCCCCATGCAATAATTGACAACTCCAACCAATCTTTGGTTTTAACCAATAATGCATGCAAGGTAAGATTTTTGATCCCATGCTCATAATGGTAAAAAGAACACAAGTCCTATAAATCAAAGTAATGTTCGTTGGATCACTATGATTGGTTACATGCTGATTTGGCATAGAGGCCAAAAAAGAGGTTGGGCTGGGATGTGTCCTTGAGTAATTACCAGTAGTTGAGATTCATTCAAGCCTTCAACCCATCACTTTTTGTAGTCCTAAGTGAAGTGTGACACCCTAAGTGTGACAGGTATGCCCAGACCTGGGTCCCATGCTCTCTGTGCTACTTGCACCAAGTTGCACCCTGTTGAAAAGCCCCAAATAGGCTGTAACCATTCTTGGGTTGGTCTTATTCTGGGTCAGGAAGGACGTGTGCTGGCCTTACGGGCTGGACTGTTCTTATTGGAACAGGTCTAAGGCTGACTTGCTTATGTCTGGTTCCTGTCTGGGGTGGCAGGGTGGGCAAAAAACCGTGGATTGGGGTGAAGCACCACCTAATTGGGAATAATTCCTCAACATCACCGGAAATGGGATTGCATCACTTTGAGCCTGATGACGTCCATGACATTACAGGTAAACACCGTGACACTAGACTCTGAAAAGGGTTGGCATCAAGAAAACTACATGAAAAGACATAAATGAATTACTTTTGAGCACTGCCTCACTACATTCATTTACACCTCCTTTCGCCAAGGTATGAATGTAGTGAAGTGTTGTTGGTCAGTCTAGAAGCTGCAGCGTGGCATGCAAGTTACTGGACGGCTTTCAGATAAGCATTGGTAATTCTCTTAGCACCTAGGGAGCTGCCTTTTATCTCCAGGTTCTCTAAAAGAAGCAGACCTACTTTAATAAAACTTTAGGTTAATGAAAAAAGAATTAGCCTACCTGATAAATTAGCACCTTGGAATACTTTTTAAGAAGCCATTTGGATACCGATGAAGCCTGCAGGACAGGGCAACACATTGAATGGGCCTATGGGACGTAGTTGCTGTTCCATCCTGCACTCTTCCCTGGGTAACGCCTCCAGAGAGGCCACTGATTGAGTATGCAAGGCAGCTTATGTCCCACCATGCTCCGAGAGACAAGACGTAGGAAGCGAGACTGAACAGCATGTTCGCTTTGCCTCCGAAGCTGAGGACTTGGCTCAAACAAATAGGAAATGTATAATGAATTGATTCCATAATTAAGTGAACCTGGGGTCCCATCAGGTCTACTAACCAACTGGCCCTGATTCACAAGTGAGAGGCTAAAGACTCAATATGTCCACGGACTGATCATCCCACTCAAACCACGCATATATTGTGGTGATTTGCCATTTTTGTCATTTTATGATTTTGCATAGCATTGATATGGCAGTGTGAGAAAACCTCTCCAGGTGCTGAAGGCTCCAGCAGGCTTAGGCTCCATGACCGGGTGCACAACCCCTGCTGAGACCAGTGACAAACTAACACTTCAGGCGAAGCGTGCTATGTGCATGTGCTGGTGCCCTCGCTGCAACTCCTGCACCCAGCACTTAAGCAACATTTAAAATGTAATAATTACAGTCAGTGACTGACTTCTGTCCTTCATGGGATTAAAACCACAAGAGCTACAACTGTCAAGCTGCATTCATTAGGGGCCCTTCACCTCACCCTCCACTGTCATCTAGAAGGGCAACATCGCAATCCACCTCAGATGTACCATTTAGCGAGTCACTCAAAGATGATGTACTAGCCATGACACACACATCCACAGTTCCTCTCCAGCTTGTCTCTTCCACCCATAGCATCGGACCTTCTAGTCACTGCAGCTGCTTGGCTAACCTCACTGCTCACCCTGCAATCTCACAGACTTATTAGGCTACGCTAAAGTTTATTTAATTTTGTTATTTCTCATTGGACTTTAGATGGATTTGCATTGTGCTGCCTGAGTCTTTTTACAAAGTGATACGAAGGGACATTTATAAGTATTAAGGACAACTGAAGCAAAATAACCAGCATACTGCCTGAATCAGTAGGGCTTCAGTATTCCCAAGTCCTTACTTCAAAGGGCCCCCTGACCACAAGCTTCTCTACAAATAGGGGTTCATACAGCAAGCCTCACTCTGAAGGGTCCTGAAACCGCTGATCCTTACCTGAAAGAGCATCACACTGTAGGGTCTCACCACAGAGCTACTGCAAAGCCCAGCAATAGTGCAAAAATAGATAAAAGCTAAATAAAGAAAAGAATGAGTCTTGTTTCACTTTAAAGTATATTTATAGTTGACTACAGTTGGGGTATCATAAAAATCCCCAAATCCCCCTTGCTGCTGATCTTTCGCCGTCTGCTTGGGCGTGCATGCTCTGTAACAGAGAGATATTTTGGCAAGCCTCTGCACCAGTTCTTCTGTTCACAGTAGCAATAAGGGTGATTTGGGGGGCAACTGATCGAAGGGAGGTTTGCCCCCCAGGAAGATTGGGGAGTTGGTGCAGTCCAATTACTGCGACCGGATTTTGGGCTGTTTGGGCTACTTTGTAGTCCATAGATAACCGGCCATTTCATTCATCAGCCACTATTTTGTCAGTAGGTGACACGGTAGCTGGTATTGTCAGAGAGTGCTTTTTGACTTTATAGTTAGGTAGTGCATTTTGAGGTAGTGCAGTTTGGTTAATGCTGTTATCTGTTGTTAGTTAGCTTCAGTGAGACTACGGCGTTATGGCTGACAAGGTGGCCCAAGCGATAAGGCTCTCGAAGGCGGCAGACCGGTTTGATTTGATGGCAGAAGATGTAGGAGCAGGTAGCAACCTCCTGGTGTACTGGGCGTCTGAAGGGTTGCTGCCATGGTGCTAGTGTGCCCGCCACTGTGCCACGCCCATTTAATGCAGCAAGAAAAGGTGAGCATTAGGGGCTACTTGAGAGGGAGGAGAACGGCTCCTAGAAGCATTGATGCAGGCGGGAGCGCATACCTTTACGGCCGACTGCGTTGAGCGGCAGAAGAGGAATGTGCTACCAGGATGCCCCCTGGCTGCCGCTGGCCAGCAGAGTGCTTGGGTTGCCTTGGCAAGCATATTGTAGATGACACAGGCAGGCTGCATTGATCGTGGTGCTACCAAGAGAAGCTTTGTTGAAGTAAGAGGAGGCGAGAGGCCCGCATTGGAAGTGTTGCAGTGGTCCTGGCCAGGAGCGAAATGACACTTGTGGTGAAACAGGCAGGCTTGGGTGCAGTGGACTCAATAGATGAGGGAGCGGTGACCACCTCTGAGGGAGAGCGGGGGCAGGGCCAGGACAACGCTGGGGGAGAGGCCTGCTGGTAATCGAGATCACTCGAGCAAGACGGCTGGTTAGAGAGAGCGCCTGAAGAAGGGTGAGAGCTATGTAAAGGAAAGGGGTCCCGGTGGGGGAGGACCAGGGGATGGTGGGGCAGTGGAGAACAGGGGAAGGGATGAGATCCGGTGCAGGGATTTGGAAGACCCCAGGGCAGGTAGCCCCTGGGGACTCCGCCTCTGTCATTGTGTCAGCTCTACTGGTGTGGAGTGTGGGCAAAGAGGACGGCGTGGAGGGTGAGTCAAAGGAGGAGCTGGCAGGGGAGAGCTCAGGCGAAAGAGGTAGGGGTGAAAAAGCCCATCAAGGTATGCTCCAGGTCAGGGCAGAGCGACGGGGCGAGGTCCAGTTTGGCGGACACAGACACAGGTGCCAAAAAGGTGCAGTCAGCTAGCGTGGTCAAGGCGCAGGTGGATGAATGTGGGTCTCAGTTGGCGCAGAGTGATGAGCATGGCAGTTGGTGCTGGTTGCCAGAGGTGGGAACAATGCAGGCTTTGCAAGATGTAGGGACCAGCACACTGGGATTATGTTCTTCCTTTTTAGGTCTCGCCTGACCCAGCGCATGCGCTGGTCTGGCGAGACTTTTTGAGAGGGCTCCAAAAAGTGCTACCAGGCCAGCCTAGACCTACAGTGCATGTGCGCGGCCGCGCGCGCCACGCTTTCTGCGATTACTTTCACTTTCGCGGCCGCTTTGATATTTGATCGCGATGCGATCAGTTTCGCGGCCGCTTGTTTGTTTTGCTTCAGCTCGCTCGCCATCCCTACACCACCTACCACCCGTTGCTGCATTTCATGCTTTTGTCAGCACCCCCGCCAATGTGCATCTGTGGGATTAACGAGACAAAGCACCTTCCACATTGCGATCCTGTACACATTTATTTTTTGCATTTTTATATAGGCGTGAGCTCGACCAAAGGTATCAGAGCGCTTTACTCGAGCGTGAGTTGCATTACAGATGGACACATTCGTTTTAGGCACGGGTAGATTAAGTGATTTGCTCAAAATCACATAATGTTCGAGCCTCCCTCCAGACTCTAATCTGATTCTCCAGCTTTAAAGTCAGCCGTTGTAGCCATTAAGCCACACCCTCTGCATTCATTGTCAATCGGACATTTGATCGGCTTGGTGCACAGAAGAAGACCCCTTCTCTAGTTCCAGGTAAGAGCGCAGCTCGACTCTCTCGTGTGTTGGGTTTGCTGTAAATGCCGTCTGATGAGAACCCCTTCTTCCTAAGGAGCGCGGCCCAGTAATCCGATTTGTTATTTTAGGAGGATTTATGGAGCGTCTGACTGCCCCCTTCCCTCCCAGGGGGCTTCCAGGTTCCTGAACTCCCTCTCTAAACTCTACAGCTGACAAGGTGTGGACGCTGTTAGCATACATTTACAATGCGCACCTCAAACACGTCCCCTCTTTCAATCTTCTTCCCTCCGTTGTATCTTTCTTTCTTCTTTACGGGTTTGCACTTCCTGCTTTAAGGAAGGATTCCTAAACCTAAACGAGATGCATGAAGAAGCACTTACCGCCGGGACCTCTCCTAAGCTGGCCGCAGCTGGCACCTTCTGTGGCCCCTGTACCTTTAAGTGAACAGTATTGCAATGTCCCAGCATGCCCTATGCACTTCCCGGGGTATGGTCCAGTTCCAGCTCTCCCCAGTAGTTACTGCCATCACGTTAATGGGGCACCACTGGGCATTCTCCTGAGGGAGGCTATATTTCTCTTTGGTTTGTGTCAGTAACTGAACTTCCAAAAGTACCCCTCCCAATGTGGTCGTCAGACCTTTTGAGTAACTACCATAAGTGCACACCTCCTGGAGGTCGCACCCTCACCCCCCAGCGAGGCATTCTTCAGCACTAGGAGGCACCTTGGAGAAACACTGCCCTCTGCTCACCTGGTGACGACAGTCTTTCATGGTGGGGTCACTGCTTGGGTATCTATCCTTCCTATGATCTCAGACCTAACAAGCAGGGCCATACGGACTATCTCCCTCTACCTCTCTACACCTCTCTACACCTCTCTACACCTCTCTCTACCTCTCTCTACCTCTCTCTACCTCGCTACCTCTCTACCTCTCTCTACCTCTCTACATCTACCTCTCTACCTCTCTCTCTACACCTCTCTACCTCCCTACTACCTCTCTCTACCTCTACCTCTCTACCTCTCTCTACCTCTCTACCTCTCTCTCTCTACCTCTCTACCTCTCTACCTCTCTACCTCTCTCTACCTCTCTCTACCTCTCTCTACCTCTCTCTACCTCTCTCTACCTCTCTCTACCTCTTTCTACCTCTCTACCTCTCTACTACCTCTCTACTACCTCTCTCTACCTCTCTACTACCTCTCTCTACCTCTCTACCTCTCTCTACCTCGCTGCACCTCTCTACCTCTCTACCTCTCTCTACCTCTCTACCTCTACCTCTCTCTCTCTACCTCTCTCTACCTCTCTCAAAAGATGGCTGCAGCGTCTACGTGGGATGCGGTGGACTAAGTGTCAGCGGTCAGACAAGAAATTCAAAGAAAGAGACACTAGTCACAGTCGAGTCGGAAGGAAGGCTTAGCTCTAAGAACCAAACCGTTCAGGGGTCTCCAATATCGTCAAACTGGTATTATATTTCGGTGTCAATGGGTACTATTGGTGTGTCTTTTGTAACGACTGACTGACCAACTGTGGTGACCAGGGCGCCAGGCAAAGACTTCTGGCCTATAGTAATGTCATTTAAAATTACTTTGTGATACCAAAGCGACCAGGGCAGAATGCCATACAAATCCCGTTTCTCTCAAAGGAGGCAGGGACGTTGCTTCCATTTGTGCAGGAGGTGCAGTGGCACCGAGGCCCAGAGGCCTGAGATGTACACTGAACCATGATTATTGTGGTATCTTATAATCAAATAAATTCCAGCTCCAAAAGTTACAAAAAATGCAGCAACACATCTTGCGGCTCAGTGAAAGGCGTTTGCAAAGCTGGACAGGTCACCTTTCTGTTGCTTATTGCTGTATTTGATTGTTACACTGGTACTAATGAGGTAACCTGTTGGTATACAGTATTAAGGGCATAAAGGATATTTTAACTATTTCCTATTCTATAAAATATTCTAATGTTTTGTATTTGGAGATTTTTTATTGTCAGCTTTTGCTTACGATTGTAGAAATTATGCTGCACAATTTTTTTTCCTATATATGTTGTTGGCCTTTCAGATTATGTGGCTCTCTTTGGAGTTCTAAGATCATACATAAATGAACTTGAAACTACTAATGAGGTGCAACCAATGTCCAGGCAGTGTTACCAAGTTTAACAAGCATTGGCATAGCCAATAGGTCTCGCCTTTGGGACCTTATAAGTGCTTAGCTCTGCAACAGTTGATGTTGTTGCACCAAGGATATTGTGCTGCATAACTAAATACTTAAAAGGTCCCAAAAGCGAGACCTATTGGCTATGCCAATGCTTGTTGCAGGTGCTACCAGGCAGCAGGAAGGCAGACCCAGGAGAGCCCAGTGCGGCTCCAGTGCCCACGGGAGAAATGAAGGCAGGGCTGAAAGGCGTTGTTGGACCGCACGATCACTGCTCCAGGAAGGTCAGTACAGATGGCGACAAGGTTCTGAGCAACCCTTAGAGAGATGTGGTACAGGATATGGCGTCCCACATCAGCAGGCAGGTTTGGAGGATATGGTATGGTCCTCCAGCGTAACATACAGCACTTAGCATATGTAAAGCATGACTGACAACGGTACTGGCAGGAAGCTTGATATAAACAATGTGTTGAAGGTATTGAGGAATTTGAGGACACAGTGCTGGATTTCTAAGAGGAGAGCCTGGAAGAAGGTGAATTGTTGGGTGATGATGCGCAGACTGAGGAGAATTGATGGTGGCAACAGGGGGCAGGTTGGGAGGAAGGGGGAGAATCTAATAAGAATATGCTTTGTGTCTTACAGGAGTTAAGTTCCAGTCAGCAATGGTACGGAGGACCCAGTGTGCTGGAAAAAAGGGGACAGCTGGCACGGCGACAGGCTCCGGAGTGGGCACGACCTTGGCGCCAGGTAAGGAATTGGTGAAGGGGGCAAAGGCCTCATGAATGGTTTCAATTGGTGTGAATGTGTGAGAGGCACTGGGGAGTGGGGACACTAGGCTGAGGAGGGGCCCTTACGTGAAAGACACCAGTGTGGGCATGGAAGAACACAAGAAGAAGGCCAAAGGTGCCTTGGCGCGGTAAGGTGATGGTAAGCAAAGTGTTAGTAAACCTGAGGGGGGCACAAAAGGGGCTACTAGAGGACAGCTGGCAGAAAGCAAAGACTGAGGAAAGATCACTGGTGGAGACACAAGGAAGGGGAAAGTGGAAGGTAAGACAGAGGGGCTTGAGAGCAAGGAGCTGAAGATCAAAAAACTGCCATATATGGGAGTGTCCAAGCCTCTGGGCATGTGCTTAAATGTTGGCCACCAATGAAAAATATGGAAGGGAGAATATGTTGAGATGCTAAAACTTTTACACAGGGAATTGAGGGCCAAATAGGGGTCAAAGGAAGAAGAGTGGAAGTTATCTAAGAGGCCTAAAGTGTCTCCGACCATAGACAACTGGACAGCAGTCAGCGAAAAGTACCCAGAGAGGTGTGTTGTGCTGTTTAAGTACATGGATGTAATAAGGAAGGTGCAGATTAATTATGGGGGTTATGCGTGGGCTGAATATGATGATGAGTTCTGGGCATGCATGGCACTGCATAACAAGATGCAATGGGGGAGATAGATTCTGATTTATGGTAACATATGATGGGACCATCCACATTCAGGAAGACAATCTTTACTGCAAGTGGGCTGCCGATAGGTACTGGCCTTTTCAGGGGCGCCCCACCCGGGAAGAGCCACAGGTAATGGACAAAGTAGCCTGTTAGGGCTTCAATAAAGGCTTGTGCATGAGGGAATATTGAAAATTCCATCACAAGTGTTCCAAAAGCTCAGGAAGACATTCCCTTACCCATTACTGCAGGGCAGGGAGACAAACAGGCTCATACACAGAACAGTGGCAGCAACACAGGGGCTCAGCACTACGAACAAGCCTTTGGGGAGGTAGGAGGACACATGGATCTATTGGCAAGGACTTGCACACCAATGAAATTGGACATGTTGGATTTCTGGCTGCAACTATATGAGTGATAAGAGGAGGCAGGGTTACTGAGGGAAGGGTTCGACAGTGGATTCAGACTGGGGTACAAGGGCACGATAGTGCGTAGGTGGGCACATAATTTGAAAACAGTGAGTACGCACAGACAGGTGGGGAGGGATAAGTTACTTAAGCAAATCCAAGAGGGGCGGATGACTGGACCGTTTAGTGAGTGGCCCATGCCTAATTTGATTGTGTCCCTAAGAATGAAAATGGACAGTTCAGGCTCATACAGCATTTACCGTGGCCTGAGGTAGCCTTGGTGAATAACTTTGTTCTAGAAGATCAAGTCACAGTGACTTACTCCTCGTGTATGTGGCACTGTCCCTGGTATAGAATGTGGGAAAAGGGGCGCACATGGCAAAAAGCGACATCAAGCCAGTTTTTCAAAGCTGCCAGTACACCCGGAGGATTTTCAACTGTTGGGCATACAGTTTGAAGGGAATTGGTATGTGGACAAGGCCACACCCATGCTGTGTTATATCTCTTGTGACCGTTTTGACATTCTTACAGTGGCTTTTCTCTTGGTCCACGGGTCATGTGGGAATGACACACTATCTGGATGGTTTCTTTTTTGTGAGTAACCCCAGTTCCACGGACTGCCAGGGGCTGTGGTAAGTTTTCAGGAACTCATGGGGGATCTGAGGGTGCCATTGGCTCCTGAGAAGACAAAGATATCCCCCTTCTCAGACCCTTGCAATCAGATTTCTAACTTTTTTTAAAATAAAAATGTAAAACATCCAAAAGGAGTTTACTCCGACATCTCTTTTAGATCTAGAGCTGGTTCCCTCTCACATAGGACCATCCCTCCAAGCCTCTCATGGTATTAGCCATGATCAGTCGCATCAAAACAATTCTCTCATGTGAATCTGGCTCCCCTTTTGACGCCTGTCCACCTGTTGTTCTCCATACTATTGTCGACATTGTCAATCCAGTAATTATAAGATAATAAACTCTTCACTAGTTAGAGCAGAAGTCCTTGTAGATTAGAAGCTTGCTGCAGTCAGACCACTTCGGGAAAAAACGGTTGCAGATCCCTACACCCTCTCTAACCTGCGCAGTATCTCTCCACTTCCTTCACTTGGCATAATTGCTGAAAAACTGGTTAATAACTAGCTAACAAACTTTCTGGAAGAGGCCAAGATTCTATACCCCGACAGTTGGGTTTTCATCCCAAGCAGTCGACTGAATCAGCATTATTAGAAAACGTAGATACTTTAAAATTAACCCTCGACTCTGAGAAGAATGCAATACTGATCCTGTTGGTCCTATGAGCTGCATTCGACCCAATCTTACATGATATACTACTACATTGCTTAAAAGGTTGTGGCATATCCCATTTTGCCCTAGCCTGGCTGTAGTCCTTCCTTTCCGATGGTGGGCAAACTGTTACTTTAGGAACCTATCTGTCAACTGAATGATTCATTACCTCAGGTGTACCGTAGGGATCTTCTCTTAGCCCTGTAATATTTAATATTTACATGGCCCCACTCATCTCGTTGATATCATCTTTTGATATTGAAACCACTTCATAATCTGATTACACACAGTTGATCCTAGTCCAAGATGAAGATTCAACAGTTTTGGAATACAATTTAAAGCTATGCCTACCAGAAGCTTTCCAGTTGATGCAACTAAACCATCTTAACGGTAATACAGACAAGACGAAGATCTTGCTAGTAGGGAAATCAAACCCTTTTGATCCAGCTTTATGGTGGCCTGGAGCTGCCCCCCACCCAATACCGCTAAGATGGTAAAAAGCCTTGGCGTACAATTTGACGCCGCTCTCTCCTTCTGCCCACAAGCCCTCACAGTGGCAGGGATGTGTTTCAGTCCCAAAAAATCTCTGAAAACGTTTTTTGACTTCATCCCTGGCTCAGCAAGAAAGACAGTGGCAGTGACACTAACTACATCAAGAATAAACTACTGCAATGACATGTATGTAGGTGCCACCAAACAAGTGCTATGGAAGCTTCAGACAGTACAACATGCAGCTGCTCATCTAATACGGGAATTTCCCTCCCTCGCCGCGCTCTCAGCAGCCCTAAACATTTTGTACTGGCTGCCAATTCATAAAAGAATACTATTCAATATCCTGCTAATCACTTTTGGAACCTTCGGAGCAACAGGGCCATACGTTTCCAGATTTACACCTTATGTTACCGCTCTCACGCTCAGATGTTCATCAGCAAACTTGCTTAAACCTCCTACCTTTAGATACAAGACAAAAGGTGGAAAATCCCTTACCATTCTTGGTACTAGAGCTTGGAACCTTCTTCCTAGCCATCTCAGATCCACTCAATCAGAACTTCTCTTTTAAGAAATTACTGAAAACCTCGCCCCTGACTCTTTGTGCTTCTCTCTTATCTAGGGACCTGACTGTTCATGTGTGCTCTGAATTACATTTCCATTGATGCACAGCGCCAGGATGCTCCATTCGGAGTGACAGCAGTGCTCTACAAATGCAACATACAATTCAATTCAAGTGGGACCCAGTACGGTCCTTTGTTTCTTGGGAATTGAGACCAATTCAGTGGCCATGGAGGCATGCCTCCCAGCAGATAAAAAAATTGACGATGCATTTGTTTATGGATTCCATATTGGTGAAGGCCGAGGTGACGGTGAAAGAGATACAGGTGTTGCTAGGACCTTTGAACTTCACCTTTAGATTAGTGAGAGCAGGGAGGACTTTCTGCAGGCATCTGGTTCTATCCATGTCTGGTTTATGGCTGCTGCATCACCATGCATGACTGTCAGCAGGGGTGCAAGAGGATTTATGCATGTGACTTTTTTTCTTGGACTCTTTCAATGGCATGCCACTAAAGAGGCCACAGAACAATCCTGACAGGATGTTATTACACACAACATCTTTAGATTGCTACATCGGGCTTAAAATTATCTCCTCCTTTCTTCACGAGTACCATTTTGGTCGTCACAATCAGAACGGCTAGATTCTCAGCCCGTATAAAATATATTTAGATAAGAATAATGTCTGTTCTATATACTGATAAAGTTCAGTCTCTTTAAATAGAAATTGTTTAAAAAAACGGCACTAGACGCGCATTGTGAGTAATACTACAACCCCCATGAATCCTTTCGACCTTCGTCCAAGCCGGATACGGGAGGCGGAAGCAGACGGGTCAATATCCAATCACAAACGTTGTACTTATAACGACACAGGGAAACGAAGCAGCACTCCAAGCAGTGGACCCACCTCCGAACAGGTTGATACGAGGGGCAGGACCCTTGATGGCGTGAGTAATGCTGAACATTGACTACAACCATAAGGTATGAGGAAGCAGTTGATCCCCCTGTTGGGACCCTGCAGCAAACAAAGCTCTTACGGACACTTTTATGTGCTTATGTCTTTGTGTGCTTGTCTCTCTATGTGTGGTCTTTACGCTACTGGCCCCCTCCATTACTATTGAACAACAACTCGGGATACTCGAATCTCGGGCGGTTGATGGAACATACGCTAACGAACATGTAGTGTCTGACTACAGGGCTACCCCACATATGGTGGTATTCCAATTGGAGTCGATACCCCTCCAAAAACGGGGTAAGAATGAGTGTATGAAACAGTTAGATGTATGCATGAACGTGAAAGGTGAGCATGCAATTACGTGATCATGTTAAATATATAAAAAACCACAGCGATTTTGAATATTTTAATAGTGTTTTACCACAAGGGAATTACACGGGTGTTAGATCAATATGCATAGAAATACACCTAAGAGCAAAAGGTGATAGGATGCGGTGTAATGCCGCCACCAAACCGAGCAACACACAGATAGGAGCGTGTGAGAAACTAAGAGTGTTTTTTCACCCGCCACCTGGATATGTCTGTTGGTTTCACCACTAATGAGTTGAGACGTACGCCTGTAGATACGAACAGTCCCGGATCTCCATATATATAAAAAATGTGTGGTCTCTTTCTTTCTTTCTTTTTTCTCTTTGTTTCTCTAACTAGATGAAGTGACATATAAGACTAATTTGTCTATGTGAATTGATAAGGAGCGTTAGTTGCCCTTATCCCCAGTAGTGCAGGGAAATTCCCTGCCCCATACCCATTCCAGGGGGCATTACTTCCCGCCCTGAAGAAAGTCCAGCACCCTTCACGGGGCTAAATAGGACTGAAACATGTTGGCTATAGGGTCATAGGACCATAAAATCCCCATTGACCCCTAAAACTTTATTTTATCCTTACCCTCGACAGTTCCAAGAATAAAAGGGATACTGGGAACTGCTGTGGGTTTTTAATCTTTATCCCCCTGGCCAAAAACATCTTCTTAAGAGCTCCCTGGAATATGGTCGAGCCCACCTCGACTTATAGGCGTCGAGGTGTCCCGATGATGAAGAATGACACCACTAGGGTGTGTGAGGGAATATAAAACAAAAGGAGTTGCCTCCTTCCCCACTTAACAGTGGTGTCCTGCCCTGACTTCATCTAGGGACCTCAACATCTGGGAACTCTAGGTTTGTTCTAATACAACTCACAACTTCATGTTGGGTTGATAGTGGGGAGTACTTCTGGTGAAATAATGCCACTAAAGAGGCCAACTGAAGTGGAGGGGGATGCATAGATCTACTCAGATGCCACTAGGAGCGGGAGGTGTTCGGTTTTGGTCTTTATTGTCAGGGGAAGTGGTTCACGGAAAAAGGACCTCAGGAGTGGAAGCGGGGGAGGAGCATTGACATTTTGGAGTTCTTTCCCCAAGTGGTGGCAGTAATTCTATGGGGGGTGTTGTTGGCACACAGGAGGGTGTTGTTTCAAATTGACAACATGGCAGTGGTGCAGGTAGTGGACTGGCAGTCTGCAAAAGAGGTGCAGGTGTCAAAGCTGCTCAGGGTTTTTGTTTTGAGGTGCCTGAAGGACGATATTCTGTTTCGAGCAAAGCATGTGACAGGGCTGGACAATAACATTGCTGATCCTTCTCTCGTTCGCAGTGGGAGAGATTTTGTTACAAGTTGATAAAGGACTCTTGAGGGTCACAATATCAGGGAAATTGCCGGGCATTGGGTTCATCGGCTAGTTTTTGTGGGTTACGCTCCATCGGCAGGAGAGCTAGGGAGATGAATGTTGGAAGGTTGGGCTAGGGAAGCAGGGGGCCAATGAGGAACCACTCATGTGGGTTTTGTTTTGTGATGTGCTTTGCTGCCTGCCAGTCATCTGTAGGGGAGAGGACAAATCTGTGTTGTTTTCTGTGTGGATGACTTGGATGTTTTTTGGAGCTTTTCCTGTTTCAGAGCTTCTAGGCGACAGGGGAAATAGGGGTTTGCTATGGAATGACGTGAGATGCTCCTGTTTGGGGCTTGAAGTCTGGATACACAGGTCCAAAACACATCAGAAGGGGAAGGGTAGTTAGGTTTTTGTTTGGGAGTATCCAGTTGCCAGGTTTTGCCCAGTGAAGTGAGATGTCTCTCTATGGGAGAGCACCATGGCCACCTTAGGGTCACTTTTCTTACATAAAGATGGGATGGCAGTGACAGCCTTTTATCTTTTAGCAATCCTGTACAAGGCACTTACTCATTTGGGAGTCAAAGCGAGAGGCTATGGAACACATTCCTTTAGTTTGGAAATGGCTGCAGAAGTGGTTAGCAGGGTTTGGATCGGGAAAGTGTCATGGACCTGGGCAGGTGGTCTCCAGATTGTTTTCGGATGTATGTTTGGGGGCGATGAGGATTGTTGAGCCAATTCCTGAGACTAATTTGTTTTTGCTGTATTTGAGGTTTGGTTCCTGGCCCAGAGGCCATGGGTTTATCTATATGGATTGTGGGTCACTCATTCGTGAAATGGACAGAGAGGAAAGTGTGTCAGCGGAGTCATGGAGCAAACTTGGGTCTGGATTCCAACCTATTCAGAGTGTGTTGGCATGGCAGGGGAGGAGTGCGTTGGAAAGAATTGTTGTCCTGTATTAACAAACCTTTTGTAGGATGAAAGTGTCCGTAGGTTCTAGTCTTACATGTTGGTGAGAACGACTTGGTGGTGGAGAAGGGGTTAGAATTGATGAGGGCAATGAAAGAGGACTTGAAGGAGATAAAACGGCAGTGAGTAGGGTATTACGTTGTTTGGACGAAGTTCATTCCTTGGAGAGCTTGGCGGGGGGCTGTCAAGTAAGCAGCAATACATAAAGATAGGAGGAAAATTAACTAAGAAATGAGGGGCTTTGGTAGGGACATTGGCAGGATTGGGCATGGGGATCTGCAGTACGACAATGTTGAGTTTATCAGGGGGGCGGAGTGCACTTATCTTATTATGATATGGAGTTATAAATGGTGCAGCTTAGAGAGGTGTTGGCCTCCACATTGAACATGCGTTTTTAAGCAACAAGGAGGGGGAGGGCAGAAAAAGCCCAGCCATGTGTTTTATTGAATTTATTGTCGTTAACAGCGGTGAGCCAGGCTGAAAGGGAACGGGTGGATAATCTCACACTTGAACAAGGCAGGAAGTTTAAGGTTCATCAGCAAGTTAAGTTAGGTATAGAGGTTAATAGACATTTAGGGGTGGGAGGTAGTTTAACATAGGTGAACATCTCTGTATAGTGAGGTTTTAGTTTTGTAAGGTGAAAGCCCCAGGGATTATATGTGATGTGCACCTGTTTAAAAAAAGTGACCTTTTTCACACAAAGCTGTTTTCAGTTGTCTGTGCTGAAACCCCTCTCACCTAAATGGGTTCTGTGAGGGCAGTTGACCAAAGGGAGGTCTGCCCCCAGGAAGAATGGGGATGTTGGTGCAGTCTCACGACTGCGACCAGGTTTTGGGCTGTTTTGGGCTACTTGGTAGCCCCCATATAACTAGCCATTTCATTCACCAGCCACAATTTTGTCAATAGGTGACATGATGGCTGGTATTGTCAAGGTGTGCTTTTTACCCACCCTCCCACTCCTTTTATAGCTCTATACTGAGGTTTTAGTTTTTTAAGGTGAAAGGCCCATGAATTATACCACCTCTCCCCTAAAACTATTGCTTTGAAAGTTTGTTCCCGCACCCTCCCGCGCCCTGCATAGCTTGCTTGCAAAAGACAGGCAGGTGCTACTGCTCTGAGAGATCTTAGTTTGTTTCCTAACAATGCAAGGCAGGATGAGGGGGCCCCTCCTAGGTGGGGATGTCGTGGAGGCCCCCTGCATTGCTGGTGCTGTGGTGGTGGCCTGCGTTACGCCTCTGTGTCAGGGTCTGGAAAAGAAATCAACAGCTTTTCTCTCCATGTCCTTCTTTCCTCCTCTCATCCCCTCTCCTCCCCCCCACTCCTTCCTTCCAGTCTCTCTCTCTTCCTCCCCCAGCCCCTTCCTTTCTCTCACCTTCAATCCCCTTTTTCCTCTTGTTCTCTCCCTCACCATTTCCCGCCCTCTCTCTCCCTTCCTACCCATCTGTCTCTCCGCCCACTCCTGGGAAATGCCCAGATAAATAAATGGCCAATCCCACCCGGATCCCTGTTAAAGGTTTTCTTGCAATCCAGGTAGACGTCATCCATCATTGTCCTTTGATCAAAGACGGCGGTTTAAGCCACCCCGCCAGATCCCATGTGTCACGCATCCAGCTTTATTTGTGCCTGGGTACTTTAAAAAATAGACGTATCCAGTTCCTTAACATATGCTTCTGTTATTGAACTTAAGACGTGCATCACTTGTGCATACCTGCAATGGCAAGACCGGTTTTCTGCCTGCTGCCATGGTTGGCATTTTCAAGCACCAGTTGTGACTTTTGAGTCAACGGCTCTTTGCATGATGGGGTTTATTAAGTCGTCACTATAATGATGAAAGCAGAATAAAAGGTATCCAAAGTGGTTCCAGCGGGTAAATTAAGACTGGCACAAGTTGTCACTCTGCACGCAGGACACTTGGCAGACGTGAGATTAGGAAGGTTTAAAAGCAACATACTTTTTCTCAGACGAGAGACCATGCTTGAATTTCTCTATCTATATTATTTATTTATTTATAAAGTTTTATATAGTGCGAACAAGAACCCGAAGGTTATCAGAGCGCTTTACAAAAGGGTGGAAGGAAGGTCAAAAACCCAATATCTACATCAAGTAAGAATACACAACAATGTGCTTAAACGTGTGGAAAGTGTGTTGTATAACTAGTGGCGGCTGATGGATTTTATAAGTGGTGAGGCGGTAATCTTTGACCAGAGCGTAATTTGCAAGCGAGTAAAGCAAGCATGCCCAAAATGTAAAGAAGGGGAATGTGTGCCCCCTGTTCTTCCTACTAAGCGCATTTTTGTTAATGGAATTAATTGGGTGGGTTTTACAGCATACATTTACTTGAAAATCTTGAATGAAAAGTGATCACAATGGGACATTTTGCTGCACAAGTGTCAAGAAACATTAAAAGCGTGTAAGGAAATACCCCAAGCATAAAACTGGTCTGTTAGCAAAATGCTCTACAACCCCCAAGACAATCACAAACACCAACCCACAAAAATAGGCACAGGTGTTTTCTATCTGTAAAGCATCTCTGCCAAAACAGCCAATGGCCAAAACAGGAGGTGACATCATACATGCAAAATACTGAAAAAATAAAATGCCGAAACACAGATCCATCCATAGCATTTCACATTTAAACTTCTGGTAGTAGCCGAACACATAAAAATAATATTTTAGCAAAGCAATACCCGATATATCCTCTAGGGAACCTCATGATAACTCTTGCATGTAAGGAGCTGTGTTCATGCACCTACTGCAGAGAAATCAGGGTACAACAACCATGCAATTTGTTCACAACATGACTGGCTTGATCTGCAGTGCCACAGATGGAAATAATGCCCCAAAACAACCAAGAGAGAAATTCTTTGGCTCACAACTTCCCCCATGTTAATAGGGTGAGTATGAGTCAGACCTGCTGTGCCAGGCCTTGTAGTTTCATAAGTAAGGCCCTACAAGTCCCACCATGCCAAGTAAGGATGGCTGAAAACAGCGAAATTGCTGAACATCACCCTCATGGAACCATTTCACAGCTACACAATTTAGTTTGTGGAAATCAAATTTGTGACCAATGAGTTAGACATACGGAAACTGCAGCATGTGCATGAACCCGCCTCCAATGCTCTTCCATCGAGTCCCCAGCACTGATTCCCTCCATTGTCCCAAAATCCATCGCATGATTACTTTTTACTGGTTCAGGAAACACATCAATTCCTGTTTCTCGGATAAGTATTTTTATTCTTGTGATTTGCCCTTTTGTTGATGCATGGTTTGACTGATAAAACAGCAATATCGGAATCAGATTAACATGCCTGCATATGATGCAGTGGACTTCATATGGGCAGCATTCCCATATTTGGCCTCTTCAATTGATATAACAAACTTTGTAAAATGTTTGAAGCACCCCTGCTGCTGCTTTGTCACCTGTAGCTATAGGACAGTCATACAGTAGTGATACTGCATTGTCAGCTTTAAAAAAGCGAACACATGAGAAAGGCGTTTAGATCTTTACTTAGGCTTTTTGCATCCAACATTCATGCCATTCGGTAGGATCCCTTTCCTCTTCGTGATGTCCAGACCTTTGCATCGCAAGACATGCCACACTTCAGGCTGATTCACTGTACACACCAGGGAACTTCGAGTTAACTTTCTGAGCCTTTCTTTCACGTCAACACTGCTTTTGCTGAGAATATGCTTATTGGAAAAATAAAAGGCAGTATTCTTTTTCGCAGGTTTGTACAGCAGTAGAGGTGGCTACTAAGCATGGATGGAGGGGTGGGGTGGGGTTGCAGAGGGGGGAATAAAACAAATACAAATAAATGTACTTACCTGGGTGCCACCGGATGCTACCGCTTCTGCTCTGTCTCCTCTGCGCTGCAACAGGAGGCTCCAAGCTTCCCAGAATCTCCTGTCCAATCACAACGCTGCCTTAAGCAGCATTGTGATTGGTCTGAGCGCCGTGGATCGGCACTCAGACAGGGTCTTGAGGGCTTTGCATGTTCCCCACCAGGTTGTGTAATGGGTGGGAAACAGTGGTCAAAGTGGGGGAAAAAAAGTAGGGGAACTGTGGGCGGAGAATCAGAGGGCGGGAATAACCCAAGGATTGGCTCAGTGGGCGGAGCCAGAGGTGTGGCCAGAATGCGCAAATATCCCAATTTTTAGTATTTGTTTGGCATTTCACTGCCCAGTTTAATCAACCAATGGATACACATGATTATATAAGGTTATAATGAGTTATTGACAGTAAAACACATTCACAAAGTGGGATATGCTTCTAATCACAGAATGTCCCAAATACGATAAAATGTGGAAGCACAAGCCATTTGTCGCAGAGCCATGGTGTTTATCATCAGCACTTCTCCCTTTTTCCACAACAGCAGTTCATACATGAATGGCAAAATATCCTAGTTTGCAAATGTTTTCTATATAACTCTGGCTCTGCCATATTTGCCTCCTAATGCAAGATCTGCTGCATGATCTGATCATTTAAACTAATAAATTGTTTATAGCTCAAATGTATCAAAAGTTAACAAAAAATGTGACTTGTTTTGCTGCGGAGTGGATGGCTTATTGCAAAGGTTGACTGATCATCTTTCTCACTGTTGCATTTGTATGTTACACTGGTGCTAATAAGGCAAAATCTTTCCAAAGACTGTTAGCATGTGTACACGTCAGAATAATAAAATATCTGAAAATATACTGCATTACGCTGCAGCCTTTTTTTAAATGCATAATTTAGTCAACACTGTGGCAGAATTGTGTCCTCCTTTGCTGCATATTTAATTCCAGTGGCCCCACAGCAAGCAGCACATGTTTAAAGTGCTTGTGAATGAAGCAGAGAGACTGTGAAGTTTGCGAACTTAGTTTGGTGTGCGTGCCAAATTCTGCATTGCCAATTCCTGGTGAGTTGCAGCTACTACTTCTGAAACAAGGCCAATGGAGCTAACTATGGGTGAGGCAGACTGGCCTCAAGGGCACTGGCGGTGCCCTGTGCATTAATGTTTGTTATTACCCTCTAATGGCCCCCTCTGTCATGGATTCCCTCACTACCACCCTTTAACAGTGCCCCTCATCTCTCCATAACCACACTCTCTCTCAGATGCTTTTAATTTGATTTACAGCGCCACTCATACCAGTGTAGGGTGTCAGAGCACTTTACATCACACACATTACTCAGAGACAATCAATATGTGTGTAAATCACTGTATAGAAAATGTTACATAAGACTAAGGACTACAAGGTGTAGGAGTCACATGACAACCATACTACTAGGCGGTATAGTTTAATAGTGATTGGTCTGGAGAAACATAAACTCAGAATTTTAAAACTTAATACCATGGTTGGGGGTACTCTTTAATAATCAGAATTGATTTCTGTCCAAAAGAACACTTTTTGCAACATTAGGATAATCAAAGACTGGGGGGGGAACATAACGCTCTAATTTATACCTTGCAGGTTGTATGCAGCTCTTAGATGAAAGTTAATAGCTCACTGTTGTATGTTAGGATTTTAACTTCTAAACTGCAAGTAACAAAAGGAGCTCTCTGACAAAAGCAGTAGCCCACTGACCTATTTACATTATGTGCACTTTGTGATCTGTGTAGGAAGGTGGAATCTGACTACATGGTTGCCCCACTTTTTTCCTGGTGTTTTGCTGGTTTTTGACTTAGTCTGCCTGGGATCCTGCTATTCAGGACCCCAGCCTATCTGCGTTCTCCCTTAAATTGATTACAAGTACTATAGGTACACTCCAGATTGGATTCTGGGGTACCCTTATAAGTCCCTAGTATATGGTATACTATGTACCAAGGGCATAGGTACCCCCATAGGCCTACCAGGGGCTGCAGCATGTATTGTGTCACCCCTGGGAAGCCTTCCAAAATGACACCACAGGTCTGCTACTGCAGCCTGGGTAAGGTGGGGCATGCACCCCTTACTGAGATATAGGTTCACTATATCTCTCCATATCACTGCACATACAAACCTATCAGTCACCCCTATGGCAGGCATTACCAATCCTGAAGGCAGGGTGCTGGGTTTTATGTGAGAGGGTGCCCATGCATGAGCAGAGCCCCTCAGCAGCCTTCAGAACCTTTATTCTGGGGTTGTTTGTGATGCTGCCAAACCATACACTCTTAAGTGCATTATAACCAAACGGTAAATGCTAACTTTGGAATGGCTGCACGGAAATATGTGGTATTTGGTGTCAAACACTTTGGAATCATACCCCCACACCAGTAACTGGTGTGAGAGTATGATCCCACCCTTCTAGAGGGAGAGACATGACAGCACCGGTATACCCGGCACCAGCTAACAGAGCCCTGGCATCACAAAATGGATGCTGCCAGCCACAGACACGAGTCTGCCCTCCTGTTGCTGGACGAAACTCCGGCAGGGGAGGCCTGGACAATAGGTTTCCTGTCACAGGGAGGTGTCACCACCTCCCAGAAAGACTTTAGTGTATTGGGGCTGGGTGGGTGCACTCCAAGAGTGCTTTGAAGTTCAGCACTGGGGGCACATTTGGTGTCCCTGTACATAGTCCAGCCCCTGCAATGGCGCGAAACTGGACAAAGGAAATGGGTGTAGCCACCCCTCTTTCCTGACCCTCCCATAGGTGGGTCCCTAGAGTTTGTCCCACCCCTTCCTTGGGTATAAGAAAGGAAGCCCTGGCTCCAGGACTTTAGATTACACCTGGACGAAACTCTGATACTGAATCCTGGAACTTCAACGATCTACATTGAACTAGATAAGTAAAGAATCTCCCTTGGAGTAAAGGAGTTACTCCCCTGCAAGGCAGGCACCAAAGACAGATCTGAACGGTTTGCAGCTCCGAAGCTCCCGCCAGACTCCGAAGAATTTTGTAACATAGGAGGTGGGTTTCCGTGGTCTTAGAGGTCGAACAGTGCCCACAGCAAGTCTGAGGCCCGTATCCCTCGTGGCGACTGTGCAAACCGAACCCCTGGACACCACGTCACTTTGCAGAAGCATCAGCTTTCCAACAACTCCTGCAGCTAAGCTTTGGATTACTTATAGCGCTGACCCCGAGCAGCATTTGCACTGAAGATTGCCCGCCTACACTCCATGAGTGTTCCGTGAGCTGGCCCATTGTGTTTTCTCTCGAGGTCCCTTCGCGATCCCTAGTCCGTCGACTGGTGGGTCCCTGTGAAGGCAACTTTACCTCTAATTAGGCTTACCTGATTGCTACCAGCAGCCCATTGGCACACACAAAGCCGCACCCGAGCACTTCACAGGTCTTTTAAAGACCATTTGCATGTTAATGAGGCCTTGCTGTTGTTTCACCCCTCCAGGAGCCCCTGCAGCTCCACTCTGCCTATTGCTTAAAGATTAAGCCCCCCCCCCCCCCCCCCGAAATTTGGCTCTAGTAGCGCCTCTGGCTACCAGTCTGTCTTACTTTACTTAGTTATTTTTCCTATTTTTAACCTTTTATTCCAGATGCTGGACATTTCCAGCAAAAATTATTTTCTTTTTTGGATCCATTTCACAGGGAAGGAAATAAAAGAAAGGAGAGGAAAGAGAGTGAAAACCCTATCTTGAAATCTCGGTTTTCTGTAAGAGAAGAACTGCTAGACAGAAAGAGAGGGAAGAGGGAAAGAGTTGGGGGGAGGGGGGAAGGCAGCTGAAGCTACAGAGCAGAAGCGGACACTGTATTTTGCTTCTCTGGGTAAGAAGAAAAAGACAGAGTCCTGTTACTTCTCTGCCGCCCGTCCTCAAACGCAGGGGCGTAGGAGACACTAAAATTCTGGGGGGGACAGGGACAACCTTGTGCAGTTTCCAGTGACCCTATACAAATCACCGCCCGTTACACAAATACAATTGCATACTTTCGAAGTGAAATATTGAGAAAAGCAGGCATGTAGTCACAGTTTGCATGTATGTTTTATTGTTATTTACATTCATATAGTAATGAGACCAAATGTTTAAAAAAAACATATATATGAATCTTGCATCTTAATGCACAAAGCAAACAAAGGCCGCTGACTTAGGGTGGGGGCGTCGTGTTTGCAAGTGCATTATGGTTTGAAAAGTACCTGCTGCTGCATTCCTGGTCTCCAGCAATTTTCAGGCAACAATAAAAATGTGAAGACATCTTTGGTGATTAATGTTCTTTTTTTGAGAGAGATCGAAGGCTTGTCTAGTGAAAGTTTTAATTCAAAAGGTCAGTGAGTTACTGCTTTTGTCTGAGATATTCTTTTGGTATTTGAAGTTTATAAGTTAAAATCCTAACATTGAACAGTGAGCTATTAACCGTCATCAAAGAGCTGCATAAAAACTTCAATGTATAGATTAGAACGTTATGATTTTTCCCCAGTCTTTCCCTATCATAATGTTGGAAAATGGGTTAATTAGGATAGAAATCAATTCTGATTATTGAAGAGAAGCCCCCAACCATGGTGTTTTGTTTTACATTCTGAGTTTGTGTTTCTCTAGTGTTGCAAAGCCGCCCTGGGCACTCCCCAACTTTTTGCTGACTGGTACTGGTGGTACCTGACTGACTGACCCTGGCCTCTGCCTAAACAGCCAGTGCTATTCTGAAAGAGGCACTTAAAAATACAGTGAAAACACCTACATACACTAGGGTGCACTATGGGTTTGGGTACCCCTATGATTGGCATGACCTCTCCTATAAGGCCCTAGTACATAATAGGGCAGGGGGATTAGAACTACTTTTAAGTCCCTAGAATATAATAAGGCATGGCAGTTTAGAGGCCAGCAGCCCTTTCTGCGCTTGCATGTGTGCACTGCTGAAGCCTGAGGTCAGTTTAAAAGTAGCCCTGTGTTATAGGGCTGCTTTTAAAATGCAAATTGTGCCCAAACTCGACTTTTGGGTTTGGGGAACTTACAAATTGATCAACTACAATGTTGGGGCAAAATTAAGTGGAAAAATATTTTCCACTTAACTATGGCTGTATCATATTTGCCACATAATACATCATCTGCTGCATAATCTAACGATTTCCTCCAAAACAATTTTGTAGCTCAAACGGATCCCAAATTACTAAAAGAAATGTGACTTGTGTTGCTGTGAAGTTTAGGGCCCTTTGCAATGGTTAGTAAAGAAAACAATTCCTAAGAAAACAAATGGTCCCAGACACTCCTAATGACACTCAAGTTAATACCTGTAGGAGAGTGTAGTATGCAATCAATTCATACAACCGAAAATGTATAATGTAAGGGCACATTCAACAGGGAAATCTCATAGATAAGAGGCCAACCAAAGTCAATTAAATTGCAAACATCAATTTATTTCCCGCTGAATCATATTCATAATATGCAAACTTAGGGGCTGACTACGATGGCAGGCGGACTTCAGTGCCATCGAATCGGGGAATGGGACCGCTGGTCTTCAAGGTGGAGGCCCCACGATAGGCATTACAATGCGACTGCCACTACGGTGTTCGCAGTGCCTATCTTTTAAATTGCAGCAGGTGCTGCTGGCTGCATCATCCGCTGCAAAGTAAAAAAAAAGGAACATGTTAAATATATCGGTGCCTGCCACATGGTGCAGTGATATGTTGTGGGGCATCATAGATGCCCCCCAGGACCCATGTCTGGGGGCCAGGGGTAAAGGGGCCTGCTACGGGCCTCCAATGTCCCTTTCGAGAGCATTTCCATGGCAGGTGAACCGCCATTGATAAGCTGGCGGGTAAGGGACATCGTAATCCCTGCTGCGGTGCATGGTAGGCACCAGCAGCATTGTAGGAACCACGAGACCCTCCACCACACCGGCGGGCTCAAGAAGCCCGTCGGGTGCGTGGTGGTTGGTCTTTCCGACCGCCAGGTAACCACCCGCCATTGTAATATGGCGGGCTGTGATGCAGTCACCAATGGCGGTGGGACCGCCACCGACGTGGTCCCACTGCCATTATAATCACCCCCTAAGTTTGGTGTGCATGCAAATCCTACATTGCCAACCACTGGCAAGTTGCACTGCTAGTGCTGGAAAAAGGCCAATGGAGGTACCAATGGGTGAGGTGGACTGGCCTCAAGGGTCTTGTGACCTCAGTGACAGATTCACTGTCGATCTAGGATGTGCTTCTTCATATGCCTGCCCGTAAGACTGGAAGTGAACTGCAGTATGGATTGTGGTGGACAGGTCCACCTGCGGGTGCTAAGACACCTGGGCTTCTAAGGTCTATCGGGCCTTCTAAGGTGTAGCATCGGAATAAGTTCCGTCAGGAGTGTGGTATGGTGAACTGGTCATGAAGGTCTGAACATGGTTCTCCAGTTCCAAATTCAGCAGCTCTGGCCAGAGTGCCACATTCTCTCCCACACTGAACACCATACTGCCCCACTGAGAGAAACTCGCACTGCCTTCAGCACAACTCAATTGTGCTGCGACTAAATTCAAATTATGCACTAGACAACAGTAAAATGCTGCCTGAAAAAAAATGAATAACACCCTGGAAAAAGCAAACACTCATAGGGAATGCAAGAATAAGCAATACATGTGAACTGTAATCAGAGAAAAACATGGCTACCTTAACGGTTTTAAACTCATTATTCAGAAATCAGTAAGTGATTTTGCCTGAAAAGTTCAAGACATGGCTACAGGACCAGGAAGGGACCCCTTTCAATGTCCATTGCTTATATCCTTTCAAAATGTATGCAGTTTGGTTTAAAAAAGACCACATCCCCAAACACAGAGCCGCATTTTATAAGCTAAAATAATTAAAAAGTTGAAAACGATCATATTAAACGTTTCCACTCTATCCATCAGCCAGGTATTGCAGTCCCTTTAGGAATGGCGCACTTACCCACCCTGGGAAAACAATGTTGTTCAAAGAATGAAGATAAAAAGAAAGTAGCGATTTCACTGGCAAACTCTGTAAAGTGGCGCTAATGTGTGTGGGTGTAAATAACAGTCTGGCCTGTCTGCTGTCCACTCTGTATTGCTTTATTTAGGTATTTAACTATTTTTTCTCTCCATTCCGAGGTTTTTCTTTTCAATAGAAAACGGTCAGAAAATGAGGACATTTACAGCCAAAGTGTTCAGCCTTTTTTGGATCAATTTCACAGGGGAACAAATGAAGAAAAGGAGAGGCAAGAGAGAGTACCTTAAGAGCTGCCTCTTGAAATCAGCACGCAAGCAGGAGCGAGACAGAGACAGAAAGAGATGGAGGAATAAAGAGAGGAGGGCAGCCGCCAGAGGCAGATCAGGAGTAGTGGACACGGTCCTTGCCATGAAGGAAAAGAGACAGCGTTTATTTTTTCTCCGTTCTCTGCCCTTCCCAGAACGACTGAGCCTTCCTGCAGCATAACAAAAGGCAGAGGGCGGGTGGCCTCTGACTCCAGGCAGGTCAAGTGCAGGGCCATTAGGTAGCGCTTTCGCGTGCTAATGGCCCTGCGATAACAGAAGGGAGAGGGGAAATTCCTTTGTCCCCTCGTCCCCCCACCCTTGTCCCCCGCGTCCCCCACACTTCCTACGCCCATGCTCGAACGTCGAGCTTAATAGGCGATGGTGATTTCTTGCGTCCCGGGACGCATTTTGAAAATAAAAAAGTAGGGGAACGGAATCGCTGGAAATGAAGAAGTAGGGGCACGCCGTGCCCTGCCGTTCCCCCCCACTTCGACCACTGGTGGGAAAGATGCAAAGTGCGCATGGCGGTTTGGCCGGCCCTCTTGGGCTTATCAAACCATCATGCGCACTTTAGAGTGTGATTTACACTCCTCCCCTGCCCCTGCTCTAGCCAGCCTGTCCCATGCCCCTCCCCCACCCGAGCAGTAAGGAAAACTAAAAAGATAATAATGTTAGTTATCATCATTTTAGTTTTCCTTTTTACACTGCTAGCAGAGCAGTGGGGTGACGCTCCTCTGCCTTAGCGGAGGAGCTGCCGCTTAGTATAACACGCCTTGTGATTTCTTTCTCTGGCCACGAAAAGCTCTCGGAACTGGTCTCTTAACTGCTTTGCTTTGAAAGTGAAAGCACACGGCCTGGGAAGGCACAGCCGGACCGGTAAAGGGCCCGCGACAAACCCCTACCGAGGGGCGGAAACGAGAGCGGGCAGCAGCTGAGCCCGGGAAATGGCCGGGTTTAAAGGGACCAAATGACAGGGGACCCCTGGGGTGCGCCTAGGGATAAAAGTGCATAGTGGTCCCCTCCTGAGCTCCTGATTTCGCCCTCGTGACTCGCCTCCTCCTTTTTACCCTCTTGTGTTGCGGCGCCCGCACATTGAAGACTCGCGGAGTTGACCATGGCCGTCTCCTGATTTCAACCGCAGGTCATCACTCTTTAGGCCGTTCCTCCAGCCTCGTCATCGGTCGGTGTTTTCGCACCAGAGGGCTCCAGGTCAGTTCACTCCTACTCCAGCCCCGGGTACAGGAGGGGGCCTGGGGGGCAGCCTGGAAGGTGACCCCGGGGGTTCATGAATTCGAGGTGCTTAAAACAAGCTCGGAGGAGGAGTAGAGAAGGCTCGGAGGTCTTCTTTCGCCTCGGCAAGCACACTGAGAACAGGACCCTCATTCCCTCTGGTCACCATGGACGAGCCTCCTTTCTTGAACACCATATTGCGTAATAGCTAGAGCTGCCTCGCTCGGGAGCTGAGGAACAGGGTTCAGGTCTCCATGTCGTCTCAACATCCGATTCTGGGCTAGTCCCTCGATTTGCCGTGCTAAATGTAAACAAATAATTTATTAGACTTGCATTGTGCAGCAGGGGCGCCATCACTCAGAGTGAGTTTGCATTGAGCAGCGGGGGTGCCGTCACTAAGCATGAGCTTGCATTGTGCAGCGTGGGTGCCGTCACTTACAGTAGGCTTGCATTGTGCAGCGGGGATGCCTTCACTTAAAGAAAGCTTGCATTGGGCAGTGGGGCGCCGCCAATTAGTCTGCCGGGAGGACTTGTTGCCCGCAAGCGCAGCTTCAAGCAATTACTCCTTAGCGGGTGAAGGTCCAAATAGAGTGAGCCGAGAGCTGTTGAATCGGCCACGGCCACCCTTTCAGGTGCAAAGTTTTTTTTTCTTTTTTAAAGGGACAGGGAGGCTAAACAGGGTACTTGCAGAGTATGGGAGGGCCAGCGAGTCAGCAGGAGTGGGGCTATTAGAGATTCACCTTACTAGACGGGGCAATTCCAACACGGTCAAACACTTAATGGTGGACCTGGGCACTGGCCCTTGAAACGGTGAGACATCACACAGTGGAGGTAAGCAAAAAGCAAGGCCCCGGTTAGCAAAAAAGGACGCGGGGATGAGTCACTGTGGCCTAGGTGGCGAACGAGGTAAGTGCTTCGGTCTTTAGTGTGATGGGCCCCTCAAAAGGGGAGGGTTCAAGACCAACAGTGGTGGTAAGGGCAACGTTTTTCAATACTTCTGTGCGAAGAACATTAGGCTCCAGCATGCACAAGGGCTATTATACATTGCAAAAACACATTATACAATCAGGATGTGCATTTTACTCTGGCTTTGCTTCCCTATGCCCAACATGTAGTGAATGAAGCCTTCGAGGGGAAGGACAACCTATGAGACAAAACCAGTCAAATACATTTCTTTTAAACTATGTGTGAGGCATGGTCTGAAAGCCGTGAGGGGAGGATTTGAACTATATCACTCGATTCTCTCACAGCAGACAGGGAGAACTCATCAATGTCACATTAGCAGGAGTGATCCTCAATTATATGGAAATTTCCATGGAGGCCACTGGATTGATTTGTAAACATTATGAAAACAGAGGTTGGGCAGCTAATAGGATGAAGCGCTACTGTAAGTACCAGGCGTCAGCCCAGTAGTGTTCTTTGGCACATTTGGAATGACTTCTCAAGATAGGCTTCAATCATAAAATGTATTTCAACCCCAGATTCAGATTATAATTCCTCTATAAAACGCCATCCCTAATATCTTCTGGAATCAGACAGCCCAATCCAGACCCTCCGATTGGCAACATACCAAAGCTTTAAGCAGGGATGGGGTGTCTGTTAGGAACCTGATAGTGAGTCTTTCAGGATCGTAATATCGCTTCTGAAAATCAGGAGTAAGTCCCATCTAATCCTGGGGTAAGACACAACACTTCTAAAATCTTTATAAAATACTCAATGCTTGAGTGGGACATGTGAAGTAATTGGGGACTGTCAACGGTAACTCAAATTGTGGGGTCTGGGCTAAGAGAGAAGCATGTCAGGCCTACTGGCCTCCCATGGGCATGCTCGGCTCCAGCTCCTCCAATTTTCTTGTTTCATGACAAGCATGTACTCCGGCAGGGACCCAACTCAGAACCAGAAGGTGCAGTGCAGAGGCAATGTCGCCAGCCTACGGTGTCATAGGCCCCTTTTGAGGTAGACAAGAGTTCAGGTGTTGCCCCCCAGGGACTCCGCTGGTGTACTTCTGCAGCCTTGTGATAGAATTGACATCTTTGCACTCACGTAGCATACACAATGTCCTTCAAGGGGATCACCCAGGGCACACGCAGTGTTACTCCTGTCTAATGGCATATGCTAGGCAAATACGATACCACAGGGAAGGACATAAGTCAAGTGCGAGCACTGGGAGAACAGACAGCCCATGCGGCACATTGATTCGCACCACGAAGATAACAAGGAACAAAGATTTAGCTTCACCCATGCGGAGGAAAAGACCTTCCCTGCAGTATATAAGTGCAGAAGCTGCTAAAACGGCACACTATGCTACGTGCTCCCATCTCTAGTTGAAGCGAGGTTAAGTCTGCACACCCCTGCCCGATAAATCAGGTATTAGTGGTTCACTTTCAGAGGTCGTGGGAAGCGCCCGCCGTGCTAATGTAGGCCACTGGACCCTATCACCATGAGAGGGCGACCAGGGACAGGCAGATACAAGTAGCTCACTACATGCTAAGCAGCTCGCAGGGGTTAAACAACGCACAGTGGAAGTCATGAAGAGTTTAACATTGAACTAAGGCCAACTCCAGGGCAGGGCGATTGGCGCCATCACAAAGTATACGATAAGTGCATAAGTCAGTGGTTACTGCATTTGTCAGAGATCCTTGCGTTACATGCTGTTGGAATTAAATCGTAGAATAGTGAGCTATCACCTGTTAGCAAAGAGCTGCAGGCATACTGCAAGTATAGACTAGATCGTTATGGTTTCTCCGGTCCCTCGCTATCCTAATGTTGCAAAGGGTTTCCCCTGGGGGTTGTATTCAATGCTAACATTCGGGGTCTTCTACCTCCGCTTCTGGCATTTAGGTGCCTGGTCAGCGCGCAGTGATAACTGTAGGCTGCATCCCCTTTTGACGATCAAACCAGCAAGGAATCTAGTGGAGGGGGTCCATACACCGGGGAGGATCAGAGTCGTTTTGGAAAAGGACTAACAATGTATAATGTACCTGGGACAGGCGGGCACTGGTCACAATCTAAAATTTTTGCAGGGCCGCCTGAGCACCCCTCAGCAGTGAGTAATGTGCGCTAGAGAGGGTGTTAGGATAGAGAGTTGGAAGGGGCTCAAGTACAAGAACTCCAGCCACTGCTAATGGTAGACCACAGCAGTAATGAGAGTCAGGGGGTAAAGAGAAGTTAGCAAGGACAGAAGGAGTCCCCGTGCTGGTGTGTGCGGTACAGAGCTAGTATATGTCGGTAAGTGTCACAGCACAGGACAAGGTGTATTAACATCTTACCAAAGGGTGCAGGCTGGGCGCACACCAGGGCGAAGAGGCCAATGAATCCCGTATTGGACCAGGGAGAAGTGGCAGAAAACCTCGCCAGACTCATGGTGGTTAGATCAGTCAGTCCAAGACGACAGACTGCAGACAAGAACCGGGTATAGTTGGCCAGCTAGCCAAGGGCGAGTCAGGATGGGATAGTATTGTAAAGGGTTGCAGGTTGCAATCCAGAAATGATTGATTCTCATAGGCACATCTTCGCAAATGTCGATGGACGACGGGTACTTAGTGGGGCATGGCTGTGGAAGACCGATTAACCCAAAGCAAGGCAACTAAGCGGTGTCGTGCATTCACCTGATCTCTACTCCTGGGTACAAGTGATGACTTTGAAAACAAGAACCGTGTCTTTGTTGTATAGTGGGGCCCAGGTAGGGCGATCCAGAGCCAAGCACAAGGTTTGAGAAGAGCAGGAGTCATTTGGGAAAGGGCCTGGGGTTTAAACAGTCACCGAAAGGCTAGAAAGAAACTGGAGTATCAGCATGTGCGGGATGTGCAGGATACCGGGCGGGTTGCAAATGGCATGCCCCATTAACCGCAACAAGGTAGGCACCAAGAACCAGAATGGGCACCTTAGTCAGAAGTAGGTACGGACAATTTCCTCCTCAACATTGGGGTTCTCAAGTAAAATTTCAGCCAGGGAGCATCAGGAGGGGAGGAGGGGGGAGCTGCCTGGGGTCGTTGAACCGCAGGCAGCGTGGCGAAGGCCGCACAAAGGAACAGCAGAAGGAGCGCAGTTGCCAATGGGGGAGCAGCTCAAACACGTGCCCTTGGGATGCTTTACGGAGGGGCACGGGTGAGCAGGCTAGGGGTCCGCAGAGGGCAGTCCAGAGGCGTAGCTAGAGCTTGTGGCGCCCGGGGCTATCCCTCAGATTGCCGCCCCTGTGGGGAGGGGATGGCTGAGAAAAAGGATGGTGAGCACTTGAAAGAGGTCCGAGAGACACGCAGTATCGCTGCTAATAGTTACCTCGATCATGCAAGTTACATGCACATACATGACACGGTCCAAGGCTACACAGTTGAATACACCGGTGACTGGCAGTACAAAGGAGAAAACACAGACTGCATGATCTATCTGGGGACTCAGAAAAACAGCATGTGACATCCATCAGAGAGCTGCGTGAACGAATACCTGGTAATCCCCTCAGCACAATGCAAACATGCACATACATGACACTGTTCGGGGATCCATCATCTACAGCGGACATTAAATGACCAAATATCATAGTCCCCCAAATTAACTGGCTTCATTTTTGGATGTTCAAACCTTGCCTCATGCTCAACCCACCAAGATTGGATTCCTTTTATTTGCCAAGAACAGCAAGAAACAAGCAGCGGAAATCTTGCTCAGTGATATGAACCTTGATGGCTTCAAATCCCAAATTCAACCCATCTCCAAGCCACTTGGATTCAATCTGGAACTGCTGTTCGAGCTCTCACATTTTTGCACCAGAATGGTACCAATGCCCTGCTCCGTGGCCTCCCAGACTGCCAACTGCACCCCTTTAAGGGCATCCTACATGCAGCATAATGCCTCATCCAGGGCCTGAAGAATTCTTTTCACATCACTCCCTCATCCTGATGGAACTCCATTGTCAGCCTGCACCATCTTCAAAACCATCTGCATCATTTACAAAGCTGTGGTAGCCAGCACCCTTGCATAGTTCGCCATCTCTGCTTGCTCTATGCACATACTCAGTCAGCCACCATCCAAATGGATGCAAAGGTGTATGAAAAACAAGAAAACAAGGCAACAAGCCTTCATCTATGTATCCAGGATTTTGAACATCGCCATTTCCATCAGGAATGACCCACTCATGCTCTAGTTTAGGAAGTCGTCTAATACAATCCTCTTTAAAGAACATTACATCACAATAGAGTAACAGTGCACTTCTGCTCTCAGAACCCCGTTACCTCTCTAATCACTTGCTGATTGTATTTTTATTTTTAGCCTTCCGAGTTTTCCACTGCCTTTTGGTTAGATTTGCACTGTACAGTTACCAAATACATTTGCACAAACATACCTCTCAGGGCCAGAAGGTAATTTTATTCTAAATACTCCCAAATTCCGGATGGCCTTTCCACAGAGACAGCTAGCAGCCACTTGAGGTGACAAATTAAGGGGGTGCCAAGTTCAATGAAAAATTCTTATTGAAACAAACACAAAGAAAAATCTTTTGAGGTCACTGCTTGCAAGGTTTACCTACTGTGACAATTGCTTCCAGATTGCCTGGACCTGTCATGAGCAAAGAGAACATTTGATAGAAAATTACACTTGGATAGTGACAGAACCTAAAATACTTTTCATTAGCAGCCTACAACCTCAATTCACAAAGTTAACTCCAACTAGGGATGGATGGAATTGGCACAATTTGATTCTGAGGAATTCTGCGGGATTACATAAAAAATCTGTGAGATTCCATGAAATTTCACGATGGGGCAGAGTGGACATTTGGTGCTATTTTTTAGTGCAAAATGCACCCTTGCATCCAAAAATGGATGCATTATGAGGTAACAAAATAGCGCGGCCAAACACCACTCGCCGCCCATACATACTCTGCAGTGTTTACTGCAGAGTATGTAACGGCATACTAAACTTTAGAAACCACTGCATATCACTTTGCAGTGCATACCCCTTGCTGCCCTTACATAATCTACAGTAATCACTGCAGAGTATGTAAGGGCGCTGTGGGGTATGCTCTGCAGTGGTTTCTAAACATTGCCTCAAGAGGGAGCAGTCCCTCTAAATTATTTTTTTTTTTAAAACACTGCAGATTAAACTTTCATTTGTAGTGATTTTTAAACTTAGATGGACTGCTCCCTCTTTAGAAATTACTGCAGATTAATTCTGCCGGTGGAGCGATGCAATTTATAAGTAATTCCACGTTACAAGACAAACTCGAAATTACCAAATTCCTCCAATTCCGCTCGCGGAATTAATAATTCTGCCCAGGCCTAATTTCAACATGCTGGCTGCAGTTCCACAGTGCGTAATTGTACACGGTGTAGAATTATGATTTGGGAAATGGGAGCCCCGCAAACATGTAACATGATGTTCACCGTAGGATACCTGGAAACGTTTGCCGGGCACAACTTTCAAGTCATAACACTGAGAATGTTTCTGAATTCCCAAAAGTGGTAAATCTGCTCTCGTTTGAGGTACTACTGCAGGTGAAGATCTAACTTTTTTTGCTGTGATTTGGGCCAATTTTTTGGCCTTTTGTGCGGCTTGCAATGTAGGGAAGTGCAACTGGGATCCGAAAACCATGATGATAATATACTGTAGTATGAACAGACCTGTTTCCTTCTCCTAGCACATATTATGAGCCTGGTTGTTTTCTAAATCCATTTAGCAAATTGAATTGCCACAAGGTGTGTTAGGTTTCTTTGGGTAATGTCTCTGAGTGATACAGCCACAGAGGCCTTTATTTTCACAATTAACACCACTGACTTAGAATATTTTCCCAATCCCCAGGAGGCATGCCTTTGATTAAAGGTTCATTCCAGAGATTGAATCTTTTGTCAAAATGTAATTGCAGAAAACAGGGCCCAATTCTGATTGTCATGTAAATCCTGATTCGAGCTTAAATGGAGGTTTCCACCTAAATTGAGAACCCAAGCTTGGCAGTAATTACCACATAATCAATTGTGTTTCTGGGCATTTTGCAACAAGAAATCCCCAAAAATAAAGGAAAATAGGAAAAAAAAAGAAAAACATTCAGTAAATATGTGTACTAACACCAATGCTATATGTTGTAACTCACTCTGACTGTCAAACCTCAAGATAGGTAGGTAAAAGCGCACCTGGTAAATATTGCACACTGTGGTAGTGAAATGTATCACCGTTGGTATTACCACCAAAAGTACAGGCACAACAAATCGAGGACCTATACTTTCTTCTGTTTTGTAATGACGCTGTGCATAGAAAATGTTCTCAAAAAGTACCCTTGGAGGGAGAATTTAGTCGCACTTTTTTTGGCTTAGCTGGGTTAGGTACATTAACTTGCAAAACAATGTTCATAATCTAACAATGTAAAAAAAGAATCAGAGGTGAAAAAATCAGAAACTTTGTCAGGGTAAAATATACTTTGCTCACCCCCAGTATGTGCGTCCCAAAACCTACGAACAACCAATTGACCTGAAATGAAATTAGGACTGACTGAGATTTTCCACAATACACCGCAGCCTTGCAGCCTTGAGTGAAAGATCTGGACGGGGGAAACTAGGGGGAGGGGTGGGGGGCAAAAGAGGAAGAGATAGGATGAGTAATTGGTCCAGTAATGCAAATAACATTTATAACCTCTGTGCACCCCCCTTCCGCATATGTACCCCAGACAGGGCCAGCTTTAGTGTTGGTGGCGCCCCGTGCGACAATCTTGGTTGGCGCCCCCAACAAATGTTTTGTGTTGAGTTTATGCAGGGAAAACACTACTAAGGTAATGCTAATTTGTGGACCCAGATAATGGCGCTCTGAGCATACATGATGTAAAATGTAGTATTTATTGCATTCCTTAAAGCAAGAAAGGCATTTGAGGCACACAAAGTAAAGGAATAGAAAGAGGTGCCCTAGTGCAATAGGCGCACACTGCTGCAAGGCATTGTGTGGCATATAGTGACAGGTGCAAGGCTATGTGAAGCACCGCCAGTGCACCGTGATTAAACAAATGAGGCTTCTAGATTGAAATGCAAAAAAGGTGAACTTTGATGCTTTAGAAGGCCAGAAGAGAAAGTATTAGCAGGTTAGGTCCTTGTGTATCAGACTTTCACAAAGAAATGGAGCACAAGGGCCCAGAGTTGATATGAATGGAGAGTGCCTTCTTGAGTGGAAGGATATGTTGGTTGCTATGATTACTTAGCAGTAACATTTTGTCTAAAAGGTAGGAAACAGTCTGCATACTTAGACGACGCCTGGTTGGTGCGACTAGTAGTGGGAGCTAGAAAGACTTGACAGAGGTCCTGGCTGGGGAGGGAAAGTCCGGGCACTCGGACATGTCCCACAGTGATCACCTCCCATTTTACCCACTTTTGTAGATATCATATTATGCAAACTTGGCTGAAAGGCATCATAGCACTTCATGTGAGCACAAGATTATACCACACAACGCCAGATTTATGTTTTTTCCAAGTACGGGGAAATTAAGTGCTTTGTCCAGAATCACAGGATATTCAGCCAACGCCGGGACTTGAACCGGAGTCCTCCGATTCAATTAAGTTGGCAGCTCTATGCGTTAGGCCACATCTCGCATCATAGATACTTGAATCCATCGGGTGGTGTAAAAAAAAAAGGCCACAAGAGACTGTACACAACACAGCAGAAGCGGAAAGCTGGTAAGGGGCAGACTGTACACCTCAGAGCACCCTTCTAAATGGAAACAAGCCACAGCAGTGTTAAGCGGGCCAAAAAGTAGACTGCATATAACAGGATAGCAGTGTAGAGACACAAGTAGGGTGTACACCAGAAGATTAGTGTAAATAGAGTGGAGGACATACTGTACACAGCACGCAGGGTCAGTGGGGACCAGTGACCTGAAGGGCCCATTTCCGTTCTCACACTAGGGCCCATGGCATCATGGCTAGGCCTCTGGCAGCAGGAGAGCAGTGTAAATTGACCCAGGGAAACTGTGCGTCACTGTAAAGTAAGGATAAGGATAGCGGTGTAAAGGGGCAGGCTGTACAGTAAAAACACAGACGAGCAGAATGTCGACAATAAACCGAAGAGGCAAGAAAAACTGTTCATAATCGGGACCTGTTACGGCGAGACACAGAAGGCTTGTACATACTTAGATAGGAGCTTTGTTCTCAGTCCGCGTGCTGTGCCTCTATTTCCTTTAATAGACGCTCGGGTGAAGTCCAGTAGTCTCTCGTATACCCAAGGGCCCTCGGTCTTATGCGAGGTTAGCGCGTAACTACAGTCTGCTCCCCGGATGACCCTGAGACAGTCATCCATTCTCTCGGTTGATGTTTCTCCTGTTCCCCGAATCATTCTCAGGGCCCTCTGACGTCACCTCGGTCACGGCGCGCGCACAACCACACGCTAGGTGGTGGTGCGTGCGTGCGTGCGCTGCAGGCCGCAGTTGCGTCCGTGCACTTAAAAAAATGGCGCCGCCCACGCGCACGCAGTGCGGCACCGGTGGCCCGCTACGGCGGCCTTTATAATTTATTTGGGGACATCAGTGTCAGTGAGTGTCCCCAACTAAATTATAAAGGCCGTCGCAACGGGGTGCTGCGCGGCCGCCGCCTCCTAAAAAGTGCCGCCTGGGGCGGTCCGCCCCCACCGCACCCCCCTAGCTACGCCACTGGGGCAGTCACGGCACTTGGAGCCCGGGTCAGGCTGGAGGGCCACCCACACCACTCGGCAGCAAGGTGTATCCTGGAAGCCGCAGGAAAGATGCTAGACCCCTGCTGGGAAGAGGCATTTGCGCAGGGTGCTATCAAAAGATGCTGTTGCGGATTAAGCACTACAGGACATGAACTACAGGCAATTGAGGACAATGATGAATTGTTGAATGTTTTAACTTGGAATGTATGATTTAAGCTAATATGTGAATAAAGTGAAGCTGCGGCCGTTTTGCACCATCAAGCGTGTTGCATTTGTTGATGCAAGGGATGGTGGGGCGCAAATTTGGCTGGGAAGCTCGAGGGCCCATCTGGGAGGGGTTTGAACAAACTTGTGCCCTTAAAAACGCATTTTTTGACGGCATTGCAGCGCGAGCTCAGCCCTGAGGCTTTTTTGTCCTTGTGTCGTTTTTGCTAGTGAGCGGCAGCTTTGATACACACAAGAGCGGTTGGACAATCCCTTCTGAGCATTTTCACTGCGGTTCAGAACAGATGGCATTCCACTCACAGGGGCAGATTTACAAGCCCCTTGCGCCACTTTTGTGTCACTTTTCCCATGTTAAAAGTGACGCAAAAGTGGCGCAAGGGGCTTGTAAATCTGGGGGCAGATTTATGTTAACTGGCGCATCCCTGCATATCAGCAGGGATGCGCCAATTATTATGCGCCACAGCTGCGCCACCATGGATGCGCCGCATTTATAATGCGGCGCACCATGGGGCAAAAACGGCACAGATGTGTGACGCATCTGTGCCGTAAAAGTGGCGCATTGCTGGAGTTGCGTCGCAAGCGCGACGCAGCTCCAGCAATGTTCTGGGGGGCCCTATCTGTACAATGCTGCGTCAATCCTTACGCCTGCTTCAAGCAGGCGCAGGGTTTTGACGCAGCATGGGCCTAAAAGTGACTGAGTGAAATCTTGTAGATTTCACTCAGCCACTTTTAGGAGGCAATCCTGCGCCGGAACGCCCCCACCTGCCCTGGAACGCCTACATGTGGCGCAGGGCTTTACAACGTGACGCATCTCCCAGATGCGTCACGTTGTAAATACCCCGCACCATGGCGCAGGATTTGCGCCGCTGCTGCGTCACAAAAGTGACGCAACAGCGGCGCAAAAGTGGCGCAAGTGCCACATAAATCTGCCCCCTGGTGTCAAGAGTCCAACGACTAGCGCTTCTCCATCGAGAAGTTAGGAGTCTTGCAGTAATCACCCTCTGCAGCGGTCACCTAAGGAGTCACACAATGGAAAAACACGCCTTCTCGACACAGGGCGTAGTGCATCTTTAAAAGCGTAGCCCTTGGTATGTTTCAGCAAAGAAATCGCTATTTTCCAATCTAACCACGCGACAACCAACCCTCGAGGGTTGTTCTGGCAGTGCAGAAGTAAGAAACAAGGCAGCAGCCCCCTCTGCACAAGTGCCCCAAGCCTGCTGACGCACAGAAGGAGGGCAGCAAGGGCTTTATCTGCTAGGGCAGAATATTTACTGTACATGACAAAACTAATATATTTACAATTCAAAGAATGGCATAGTTTCATAGAGTAAGTAAAGTGCAAAAATAATATACAAGCCAAATTGCAAGCAATGTGATCTCAAGGCAGATCAACAGAGTGCTAGAAATGGGAAGATGTACTGTGGGAAGCCATACATTGAAGGTCAAGGTGTTACAACAGAAAGGGGGTAAAGCCTTTAAAAATGAGTCTGACAGTCAATGCAATCATTTAAACTGGCAACAAGGACACGTGACAGTAAACCTGTTCTGGTTACTTAATTGGTCACAAAGAGACTAAAGATGCTACATTTTAAAATATCTTATGTGGCTAAGGTACCTGCTACATAGATCTTTGGGTTTGATTTAGAGTTTGGTGGACGTTTCCCCCCTCCAGGATCAGCTTCAGCAGGTTATCCAGTATTTCTTTCCCCTCAGCTCTTACAATAATATAGCTAACCTCCTCCCTGTCTCTAAGGTGGCACCACACACATGCATAGTGTTGTGGACAATTTTTTCAGTTTATCCCATTTTAATGTTAGCTTTCCCCAATGGGCTAGAAAAATTAGAAATGGAGCAAAGTTCCGCCTTATGTTCTCCAATGTGAAAGTACGCAATACAATTAGTATACCCTGCAGTACTTCTCTCCTATGATCCCAAAACAAAAGATAGTTAAATTAAACACAAATTGTACCCCCACAAATACGCAAACACTGAAGAAGACTGGAATGATGGACTTAAAGTAGGACCACTACCTGGTGTGCACGTCACTGTACACATCAATGGTGATCCAAATATACAAAGTACATTTAATGGTATGCCTGTTATAGTTTATCCTGTGTGCAGGTTGTTAATGAGAAGAGATGATGTCCAATAAGCACTTATGGTGTGACTCTCACCAGTGAACATTTGTGATTAATATTGAAAATTCCCTTCAACATATAAATCACTGAAAATGCACCATACCCCAATCAAATTCTCTCTCAAATGAGCGATGCTCTGCTAAACCATTGACTCAAGGTACATTCGTTGAACCTTCCAGTTTTCCACCTTACATCATGGAAAATATCCCAATGTCACAAGACGCTACTGGTGGATATTACATCACAGTGTGACTTGCCAGAATTCATGATACTTCTAATCCCAACCTCAAAAAAGGGCACTCACAGAACTAATTGTTCATCTGAACTTTCTATGGAAAGTCAAGGACAGTCTTTCCTAGCTATATGTTCTATGTGCAACCTTCCTTGTTTCTGCATAACTCTCAGAACACTGTTAGTCCTAATATCCTTGGTGTGGTCTGCCCTCAAACATTTTGCGTTCCCCTCTTATTTTCTGAATTCATTTTTGTTTGGCATTAGAACTATGTGCACTTTGCCACAGATATCCAGGGCTAAAGTTCTTGTGCTCCATTCCTAAAACACGGTAAAATTGGCATACATCCAATTAACACATTTAATTAACACTTAATTAACTTAAAATTCACTAGTAATGGTACTATGTGGTACCCAGGGCCTGTAAATTAAATGCTGCTAGTGGGCCTGCAACACTCATTGTGCCACCTACTGAAGTAGCACTTCGAAACTTGTCTCAGGCCTACCACTGCAGTCTACAGTGCAATTTTAAACTGTCATTTTGACCTGGCAAAATAAACCTCTTGCCAGGCCTAAACCTTCCTTTTTATTACACATGTCACCCCTAAGATAGGCACTAAAGGACCATAAAGCTGGATGCATTGTATTTAAAAAGCTGGACAATTGGTTTAAGTTTTACATGTCCTGATAGTGAAAGCGTGTTTTTCACTACTGCAAGGCCTATCTTTCCTCTAAATAGCTCTCAAGATGGGAGAGCTGCCAGTACAGGAGAGGGAAGGTGGGGCCATCCCATAAGGAGTGACCCATCCTTTGGACGGGGTACATGTAAGAGGAAGGATCACAAGCCACTCATAATCTCACACAGAATGGTTATGTTTTTTGCTGGTTGTACAGGAACAGTATAGATATGGTTAGGTGATTTCCATGTACCAGAGTATCTGTTGAGGCTAGGTCTGTCTTGTAAACAAAATGTAATTATTGTGGTTACTGCACAATTTTTTGATACCAAAAATGTTTTGTGTTTGTAAATAATAAATACGGCTGGGAATCTATGACCACTAACCCAAAGAGATGGCATTGTCATTGACATGGATGTTTGTATTGAATGGTAAGTAACGATGGAATAAAGGTGACTTCCAGACTATATGATATCGAAGTGAGTAAATAAACAATGTGTTGAGAGTAAAAGAGGAGCATCCTGGGTACAGAGGGAAATGAACAAGCAGCAGAAAGGAGGCTGTGAAATGACTGTACAAAGTACACATGATTGATAAGGGCTCTCTAGAGCACAGTGTGCAGTTCTAGAAGCCATCTATAGTGAGGCATGCCCAAATTGGGGGCTCCATTCTATGTCTAAATCAGAAAACATATTCAGCAGACAAGGGAGGCTGTAGTGTAATTATTTTACCATTCTATAATGTATTTAACGTAAGTAGACTTCAATTGGGATGCTGCATATCTAAAGCATATCTAAAGCATGAAACATCATTTGTATAGTGCCCAGTTCTTTGGGTTTCATTTGGAGTATTGTTCCACATGCAAGACATTTGCCCAGTTATGGCACTCAGTTGTCTGCTGTCCAGTTCTGTAAGCCTCATCTGGAATGTTTTATTAAGTGTCTAAACCCCCATCTGAAATACTTCTTACCGTTCTTGATATTTTACCTTTAGTATTACTACTGCTTTTAAAATGCACACCTTTGTATTAAGTGCAAGAAGCCTCATATAGAGTACCATGTCCCTTTTTGGCGACGCCTTATGACAGAATGTTCACATTTATGGAGATCTCATTGGGAGAATTGTGTGGCCCCTTCTGAAGCCTTTTTTAACATATTATGCCCACTCCTGGAGACCTCACCTGGAACATTAGTTCCAACTCTAGAGGTTCCTTCTTAAATAATGTGTCCAGTCCTGCAGGCTTCATTTGAAATACAGAGCTAGGTTCTGAAGGCCACCTCTGGTGTATTGTGTCCAGTTCTGGGGCCCAAGAAGGGCATATTCTGTCCATGTGCAGGTGTTCCTTTCCAGCTCCATTTGCCAGGTGTTTGGAGTGGTGAAGAATGCAGCAGAGAGGAGTGGGTTACTAGGGGTGTCTTGCCTGAGACGCAGAGGTTTGCAAATATCGTAGTCATTCATCAAAAAGGGTAAACCCCCTGAGAAATGTTGGTCGTACAGGCCTATTACCCTCTCAGACCCAGAAGTAATATTAGCTAAACTTCTGGCTTTGTGTCTCTCGCCTTATCTTCACAAATTGATACATCCGGACCAATCTGGTTCTATGCCTGCTAGGAACACCGGGCTAAATCTCTGCCGCCTTTACGGAGTTCTGGGTAGGGCCTCCACTATCCAGGAGGACTCCGTAATTGTGTCTCTTGACTCCAAAATGGCATTTGACATGATTGAGTGGCCCTTCTTATTTGCCTCACTTGAAAGGTACGGGTTTGGAAGTCGGTTTTTATCCTGGGTGCGTCTTCTTTATTCTAGGCCCCTAGCTTGGATTACAGTGAATGGAGGTCAATCGGCAACCTTTGCATTGGGGAAGGGTACGAGACAGGGTTGCCCCCTTTCGCCTCTGCTCTTTGATCTGGCTTTCGAACCCCCGGCTCTCTGGATAAGGGGGACCCCCTCTTTAGGGGTCTCAATTGGTCAGTGGGTTGGATGGATAACATTTTCCTCTATGCCGACGATATCTTGCTCTATTTAGCCAGACCCCTCTTTTCTATCCACCGGGCTTTACATATTTTTGCTCTCTTCCAAAAGTACTCCGGTTACACTATTAATTGGGATAAATCACTTATTTTCGTTTTGTCCGCCTGACTCACCTCGCAGGTTGCGAAGCCAAAATAGTTACAGACGCTTTCAGTACTTAGGAATACACATCATGCTCAATTCTTCAATTTTCCGTTATCGAAATCTCGCACCTCCCACGCGCCACCTGTGAGCTGACGTGCAACACTGGAAAACGCCACCCATTACGCTATTAGGCAGAGCTGCCCTCTATAAGATGATGGTGCTTCCACATTTTCTGTATGCCCTGCAGAACAGTCCCCATTGGATTACACCTCACTAATTTCAATCAATTTACTCTGAGGTACGTGCCTTGCTTTGGAATCAGGGTACTCCCCGTATTGCCCTCACTAAGTTCACAAAAAGCTGGAATGATGGTGGCATCACCCTGCCCACCAATAGATCCTACTATTGAGTCTCACAGTTAGTGGTCCTGAACCACTGGGTGCATCGACCCACTACAGATCCTGCTTATAGAATGGACAGGCATAATATGCTTCCTGGTAATTACTTAAGGGCACTCTATGGTGGGGCGAAACATGTGCCCAGACTCACCCCAACTTCCACCACGGTCTCTCTCTGGCACAAGGCGACAGCTGCTATTGGTTGGAAAGAAAGATAGTCACTCCGCTGCTTGAAGCTTGTTAACTGGGTATGCTGTCAACGCAGCCAGGGTTCGATAAATGGGACCTAATTGGCCTTTCAAGGGTCGGGGACATGTGGATAAAGGGTAGGGTGATTGTGTTTAGCGACCTGCAGAGAGACTGCCAATTTCAAGGTGGAAACCTTTCGCTACCTCCAGGCCCGCAGCGCATTACATAAAGCGATACCTAAAGGAACAGACTTGCCGGTCTCCTCACCCTTAGAAGATAGGCTATTGGACGACTATCTCCCAAAAAAAGTCATTTCATTGACTTACCGTAAAATCCTTAATAACATGCCGGATACCCAGGAAAAAACTCTTGTAAAATGGGTAGACGACGTAGGGGACATGAATGATGAAGACTGGCGGGAAGCCCTGGTTTCTCCCCACAAGATCGCGATGCAATCCCGTTTCAAACTCATCCAACTTAAACTACTCCACCGAGCCTACTAAACTAGCTCAGCACTTGTACTAGACTCTCCGGCCTGTCCCCGAGGTTGCGGTCACACCAATACCTACCTACACCAATGGTGGGAATGCCCGATCCTCCAGAAGTACTAGGGAAAGGTTATATCTGCTATGTCCCAGATATGTAATACACCCATTGACGTCTGCCCCCGGCTTTGTCTTCTAAATATCTCGGAAGCTACGGATTTATCAAGAACTGGGAAGTTGTGGGTCTTTTTTGGCTGCATGGAGGCGAAGCGCAATATAGACAGAGCATGGAAGGGAGTGGTCAAGCCAAGATACACTGACTGGGAGTCAGATATGAATTGGTGCATGCAAGCGGAAAGGGTTATCTACGAGAGTAAGGGATGCCCGCATGAATGGACAAAAATCTGAGGCCCCTGGAATAAGCGTTGAGGTTTGCTATGTATCCCTTTCAGTGATCCTCCCTCATCGGTGATTGATAATGAGGACGTTTAATGTTTTGAATATTATGGGAATTATGAAACCATTATTTGCCATGAAGGTATTAGCGTAGGACGGTGCCCCCGCAAAACCCATGGAAGTTCCGCTACATTGCTCATAGAAACCATTCTCCCATTCTAGATAGCTGTGGAATAACGCAAAATGTAATAGTTCCATCAAAAAGATTTTATCTGTTCCTATGATGTCATTTTCCAGTAATCTCCATTCCATTGCTTCTAAACCCTCATGATGGGGGATAGAGGTGTAAAGTGATGTCACATCAATAGAACATAACCATATTTGCTCATCTTTTGGGATTGTTATTTCATTTAGAAGGTTTAAGAAAGCAGTGGTGTCTTTGATATAGGTGCTCCAATTTTGAACCAATGGTTGTATGAACCAGTCTAAGTATTGACCTAGTGGTTCTGAGATTGATCCACAGGCTGACACAATGGGTCTAAAAGGTGGTATGGTGGCATGTTTATGGATTTTCGGGAGCATATAAAATTGAGGCCTCCGTGGATATTTGATGTTTAAAAAATGAAAAGTCTTTTCGGTTATCCACTTCAACTCTAGTGCTTTTTCCAAAATTGATTTTAATGTTTCTGCGAAGATATCAGTGGGATCCTGTTCAATTTTTCGGTACGTGTTGATGTCTTGTAGATGTGTACGTACACTTTCCATGTAAAAATCAGTGTTCATCACTACTATAGCTCCACCTTTGTCTGCTTTCTGTATTGTGATGTTTGTCATCTCTTTTAAAGATCTCAGAGTGTTCCAATCTTTTTTGGAGAAGTTGCTTTTGTTTCCACTCGAATAGTTAATTTTTTTCATTTCAGTGGTAATTACTCTTTCAAACGCATCAATGGTCTTATGTGATGTAGGTGCACAAAATGTACTCTTGACTTTAAATTCTTTCATCTCGCTTTCAGGCTTATCAATCGATTGAAAATTTGAAAAGAAATTCTTTAATCGCAGATTGCGTAAGAATTTAAAGATTGCAATTTCTGTTATGTATAAATATCACACACTAGGGCTGTTTTGTAAACTGAACTCGCATTGAAGGAGAGTTGGGAACTTCGTGTTGCACATGGAAGTAAGTAACCGGCAGACTTGCAAAGAATAGTTACGCTAGCTTTCAGCCTTCATCTTTTAGATATGTTAGCTTTTAGTCTTCATTTTTCAGATATATTTTTTGCAATTTGAATGTTAATGAATTGTAGTTAGCACGAACTTTATTTCATTAGGATTATCTTTTCAGGTGTTTTATTTAAACATTGACAGGGGTAATACAGGCACTGGATTTTCAAGGTATAGAGTTGTAAAGATTTTTAGACTTCGCCAACTGACAGAATAATGAAAACCTTATTATAAACGAGATACATTGACAATTTTTGTATATTAGATAGAGTCAAATACTGAAAGAGTATGATTAGACGACTGAATTGCTCATTATATTTCCTTTATTTTTCTGTTACAGACCCCTGAAGAAGGGTCTTTTTCATTGACCCGAAATGCATTGGGTAGTGTGAACATGTGAATATGTAAAAAGATTTAGTTGCTTTACTAAAGAAATGAGTAAACGTGACAATTTGAAGAATAAGAATAATAAATGAAATGAACATAAACACAATGGATTAAATGGATTTCTTTATAAAACAGATTAAATATGACTAGACCTTAACGGGTCTAAGGATAATTGTGCGCACCTGCTACTTGGAAGTGAGAGACGTCACTTTCCCCTGATTTCATTAAGCCCACAAATTGTCATACATAGACCCAAACTAGAGGGACATTGTTAAGCTAACCCTGAGAGACATTATGGGACCAACACTAAGCGAAAAAATAAGGACAGCCAGCAGAAGGTAAAAGGAGCAATCCTAAAACCTAAATTTTAAATCCAGAACTAAAAGAGAAGCACAGAGTTGTCTGGAGTAGCATAAGGAGAGACTTCCATTCCAGTAAGACATTAAGTTGAGACAGCCTCGGAATGTGGTGTATAAATTTAGTTGATCTACAGCAGAAGATTGAGTGGTAATATAAGTGTGAATTCCCCGAAGCTTAGATGTGTGAAAAAAGCTTAAGTAAGGGAGTAGAAACTTGTATTCCTGATTTAGTTGGGAGGAACAATAATCTGGATGATGAGATTAATCTGTGCTACAGTTTGATTGATGGAAATACCAGCTGATATCTTGATGAATGTGTGAAAAATAAGAGAGTTGAAGCTATGACATCAGAGTCGATACATGGATAATGGCTGAGAGATGAGGAGTCTTTCGATGATTTATTGTTACAGATTCTACAAATGTTGGAATATGAGACTACTGGACCCTTATCCAGTCTCCCACTATTACATGTTGTGAAATGGTTTAAAATGTATAAATTAAAGAATATATGTTTTTAATTTTAGGAGGGTTGTTATGGGAATCAGGTGTGTCAAAACTGTATATGAATTTGAAATAACTTACTTTGTGAGTTCAGCAATAGTCCATTACCATTTGTACATTAAGTGTATACAGTTTCCATATCATTGTTCTTTAATGTAATATTGCTGTCCCTTGCAGGCCACTATGCCTGTGTTTATAACCACTCATAAAGGGCTGCAAATTTCGACCTACCTAATTAATATTCATTAGGCAGGTCGATCTGCAATCCCTTATAAATGGTGATTTTGCTAACTGATCAAATAGCACATTGGGTCAACTTGTCAAATCAGAGCCCATTATCCAAAAGTCAGTGTGCCATTTGGTATCATCACTTTTTGTTAATAGTCTCTTAGTATACTGGGCGCATTGTCAGTGGCGGCTGCTGGGCAAGAAAAGTGGTTGGCAGCGTGGGGGAGAAATGTTACTAGACAAAAATAGTGTTTACTGGCGGCCACCGCCTTGATGGTCCTCTGCCCCTCTCGACTACGGAAGTCCATTCACAGGCTCCCAGACTCCCCATCCACTCAAGACGCTGCTCTCATGCTATCAACAAGCATGAGAGCAGTACCAGGTTTGGCCTGAGTGGGCTGGTTTAACACTCTCTCAGGCACAGACAGTCTGTGCCGTTTCTCCACCGGGCTGTGAAACAAGGCTGGGTTGGAGAAACCGAAGTGTTCATACTGGTTTGGCCGTCCTAAGGAAGCTGGCCAAACCAACATGCACACTTGTAGAGGGGCTCTGCCCGAGCTCACCCTTGAATTGGCCTGGCAAGGAAAAATAAAATGATAAAAACCTGTTTTATTATCATTCAATTTTTCCTTTTTTCACTGCTGAGATAGCAGTGTGGCCACGCTCCTGCGCCTTAAATGAGGAGCCGCCGCTGCCCATTGTGTAATAATTTGATTTCCTTAAGACAGCCACAGGTAGTTTATGCAACTGAGGGACGTGTGCGTGTCATGTTCCATCTTAATAAAGGTCCAAACTTTATCTTAAGAAGCTGATAATGTCTTTCCCAGTCCTCTCCAACTCTCTACGGAAAGGCTGGAGTCTTTAACTTTTAAATCAGCTGGGGATATTTTTTCTCTCCTTCCTTAATGCAATAGAAACATAAATAAGCATCGCGGTGCAGACTGAGGGAGAACCACTGAGAGTCAGAGCTTCAATATCATAAAAGATGTGATTAATATTCCTCCCTCTGAACTTGCAGTTTTTAAGTGGCAGGTATTTCAATGGCTTCCTTTGGGCTCTGCTCCTAAGGCTAAGTCAGACTCCTGGCTCGGCTCTGCTCTCCCTATCCATTTGGTGGCTTCCTCACCTTACTCACTGGGGCACGGTTTGTGCCCAAGTGCCTCTGGTGGCCTTTTGCCCATGCGACCTAGGGAAAGGGGGGTTTAGGCTGGGCTGGGCACCAGGGGGCAAATACAATATGCATTTGGCATAGAAATCAGAAGTAATGCCTCCTGCTCTCTTGCCCACCGACTGACAGCTGCTGCAGTCGCCCACGCCCTTTTTGCCTGCTATGGTCACCTGGTTGAGGGTCTCTCAGTCGCAGTCTATAGCAGAGGTCTGCAAACTGTCAGCTTTGTCCCCCTGGTGGTCGGTGGATGTATTTCCAGGGGGACAAAATGAGTCTGCAATTCCTTGCAAAAGAAGATAGCCTGGAAGCGCGACTGGTGCATTTCCAGGCCGTCTTCATGCAGCATTTAAAGTGCAAAAAAGAGTGTGAGAACTGTACTACTGAGTGCCATGGGGCAGAGTCAGTGGGTTTGAAGACGGGGTCAAAGATGTGGCTGAAAAGAACAAAATATTGAGCATTTTATTGTTTTTTCACCTTCAAATAACTGCATGTGAAATAACATGCACATGCCTCAAATGAAAAATAAATGCAATTTAAACTAATTAATGGGACAGATTCTCTTATGTTTAGAAACCTCAGCTAACGAAAGCGATCACGCAGATGGCCGTGTGTTTGACCAGAGAGTCACCAAATTACTTCCTGAGTGGTGCAGTGAGGGATGATGACTTGTTAACTAATAGTGTAACAAGGTCCTAGCCTGTGACAGAAAGCACTGTGAATGTCAGTATTTAAAAAATGTATACACAGTGTAAAGCAGGCTGCAGCTAAATCGTGTTTAAGATAATACAAGTGCTTTAAAAATATACATTTTAAAAACAAGCACTCAGACTATATCCAGTACAAGTAAAGTTTATGTGTCAATTAAAAGGGTGCATTCATTGTAATGAACAAATATATTTCCTCTCAAAAAGGATAACTATTTGTCACTATGACACTTTAAGTGACTCCATTAATTAACACATATACTGGCTCCAAATCAGCCTATGTTTATGGTGATAAACCAATTGCACACATTTACATTTATTGCAGTAGCAAGCCCCTAGGTTACAAGGCATGTTTCTTCTTTAGCCCTTTGTCCCTCTCTCTGCCTCACAGCACAGGATTCCCTTCCCCCCTGCCCTCTGTGAGTGGCCACTGGACTCCCAATTATGGACGTCTCACTATGAGAAGTGACTTTTTTATTGCTAGCATTGTGGCCCAGGTCACTAGTGCTGCACACAGAACACAGCCTAAGCAACGAGGGGGGGAGGAGGGAGGGGGAGGATAGAAGTGTTTTTTTCCTTTTGATTCTTTTTACACAAAGCAGAATAAACCCTGCTATGGGCATCTGGCCTAGAGGTGATGGCCCCATGGAGTGGGCAGAGTAGACAGCCTGTTTTTTGTAGAGCTGTAGTTGTCATTAGGGCTGCGGCTGCAGAACTATGTGCCATATGTACAAAATGATTTTTGTGGTTGCAAACATTCTGATTCTTAAAAAATGTAACTTAAATGATTTATTTCGGTTTTTGGAAACACATCCCATTTTCCTTTAAGGAAACCGTCTGTGTTTAAATTCAAAAGATTGCTTTATTAAAAAGCAATCTCAGGCATGGTGTTCTGCTAACCCCAGCCGGCCACCATCCCTGTGATGACTGTAGTTCCTAATGGGTCTCAAACTGGGACCTACCTCTTTAATATTCATGAGGTAGATACATTTTCAATCCACTAGGAATTGCTAAATGAGACTCACTAAGGTTTATTCATTAGGAATAGCAATTTCCTAATTGCGATTCGCAGAAAATCATAATTAGGTAATCGCTATTCCTAAAATGTGAACATATGGCCCTATGACTCTTTTATTCTTCTTCCCTGCTTGCGTTAGAGTCCCAGGGCACACCTGCTGTGCCAGTGTTTATTTGAGCCTCGGATAATGGGACAAGGTTGGGGAAAATTTAAGCACAGGAGACACCTTGGTTTGGGCAACAGAGAGATGGAAGGGAGGGTGATAGTGTGAAATGGGTACCCACAAAGGGGGGCAGATGAGACAGCCTGCTTCGCAAGGCAGTAGCTATAGTTAGTGAAGCAGGTGCAGTGGCACTGGGGCCCAGGGATCAGAGGGGCCCACCGCATCACAAGTATGAATGGGTTACTTCAATGAGCGGGCATGGGGACCCATTTACCTTGTTAGCAGTAGGGCAGATGGAACCCTTGCCACAAAAAGAGGGGCAGATGTGGGAGCACAGCTGCTTTCAGAAAGGGACAGAGCTTGTTTCAAGATTGAAGTGATAGTGAGGCATGGTGGGCAAGGAGCGAAAGAAGACGAGAATACAGCCTATTTCTCAGAGTTGGAGCCATAGTTAGTCCAGCAGGTGGAGTTGCACCTGGGGGGAGTACTGTTTTGGTGAATTCTGTTTTTGTTTGATGCCGTTGCTCTTTTATAAGTCTCACATTTAGTGTGGGTTACAAGCTACAAAAAAGCACCCCTGGAATTGTTTTATAATCCCCGCCCCCTGCAATCAGCTGTGGCCCCTCCCACTTCCCAAATCCTTCAAAATATTTTTCTTGAGGGCAAAGGGGGCTCAGAGCAAAAAAGTTTGAAGAATAGGGCTCCTGTATAGCAATGTCTCACTTGTCGACATGCGGATGCATTCCTTACAAAGAGGGAATCTCTAGGCGGTGACTTCAAAGGGGGTGTGGAGATGGGGTGCATTGCCATGGCCACTCCTTTCTTGCCTTTACAAAGGGAAGGGGGTGCTTTGGTCATTCCTCTCTTGTTCTGTTACCACGCTTTTGCCCTAACGCTATGTACTGTCTCAAAATGCAAAACTGTCTACTTATTCTAGTGCCCAAACTCCTACTTCCGCAAGGAAAAGACTTAGCCAGCCACACACCCACCTGGCCCGGTCCCTGCTTCTGATCCCAGCCAGGTCTGGGGAGCCTCCCTTAACCCGATGGACACCGTCACGGGCACCCGGACTCTCACCAGGCCGCAGGACGGGTGCTCCCGCACCACATGGTCGTTACCAATACTGCCTGCTCTTAACCATCCAGTCTTAAATACAATAGAATGCTCTGTATGTGCATATTAATAAATCATGTATAACATGGCGTCAGCCTTGAGTATCTCAGCTGTCATTACCACACTGCATGGCAAATCCAGTTACCACTGTTGCCTAATATTTCAGGAAAAGCCTGCCAGTTCCCTTTTGTTTCCCCAATTTTTTACTTTTAATGTTAATAGGAATTTCACTCTGTTTTCGTGTTCGAATATCATATATTTTGTAATAATTCTAACATCTTTGATGCTATGACCAGTAAAAAGACGTTGAAAAAACCCAGTAGGCAGTTGGAAAAAAGCATTCCTCACCCCTCCAGCCATGGTTAGCGAAGCGTATTCCCCCATAGCACAAACAGTAGTTTTGGGTGGGCACATTTTCTTTGAGAAATGTCAATTTTCCCTTTTATGCTTTGAGGGAAAATCTCAGACTATACCTCACTTTCCTCACTGTGATCATGTTTGAGAGATGCCGATCTTTAGATGACGCAGTCCCCTTTAAAATGACCCCGACTTTAAATTATGACAGGATTTTAAGCTTTTGTTATCTCTGTGTAAATATACTTCCATGTGACTTCCTATCCCCTAGTATTCCAACACTAGTTAAGAATAGTAAATAAGATGAACTCCACCTCATCCCCAGGGGGTAGGACTTGTTTTCACTGTAAATTGCAGCGAGTATTTATTCCCTTATCTGTTTTGTACATGCTGCAGCCTTGAAGTTGTTTTTATATTTTGGGAAATATCATTTTCTGTGGGGTCTGCAAGTAAATAACTAAACGTGTATAAAACATATTTGACGAGTGCATGATTTTTCTCAGCCTTGGTGTGTAATGATTTTATCCGAGACTATTGACGTTCCCATATTTACATGGCCTTGCCGAGATAATCCCGCGTCTTCTGCATCTGGCCTCGCGCTGCCTCGCGCACAGAGGCTGTTTTTCCATCTTTGCTGCTAATGCTCTGTAAAGCTTTCCTGAGGCAACGCGGCCATGGGTGAGAACTTTCATGCAGCGCTCGCTAATGAAGCGTTCAAGGAAACGCTATTCGTGTTCGGGGGAATCTACCAAATCTAACAATGTTGCCTTCCGTGGCATTACACTCCTTTCATGATTATTTCATTTTCCTTACATTTACACTTGTATTGGCTGAAAACGACTCAGTTTGCACTGATGGGATTCCTTCAAATCCTGGGCGAGCAGAAGTAACACCCTATGCCGTCCGTCCCCATCATATCATAGGAATCGACATCATACATTTGGCCTGAACACGGGCCAACGTGCTACTATTTTTTAGAATAAAAAAAGAAAAGCCATCACATATAGAAAGAGCAAATCGCCATTAGTGATTGTTCATGTGCAGGAAGGCGTCATTAAATGTAACTTCTATATGTGCTGCATTCTGTTACAAATCTGCATTAGAGATTGTTTATGTGCGGGAAGAGAAACAATTATTCCCTGCAATGCAGGCACCCTTGCACGATATGCGTTGGCTCTAGGCAGCTAAATTTAGCGTCAGTGCTAGGGGTATCTCAGAGTTGCGCTGTATTATTGTAAATACGGCGCATCCATGCGTTTTCAGAATGTCAGAGCGCGGCATTATCAATTGTAACGGAACACTGTGCTCCGCCATTCTGTTGTGAATATGCCCAGGCACATGAACAATCACTAATGGTGATTTTCTCTTTCTATGTGTCATGTTTTTTCTTTTTTTATTCTAAAAAATAGTAGCACGTTGGCTCTGTGGCATCAGAAGAAACAGCAAAAACGAGGAGAAATGTATAATTTCTCCTAGTTGCGCCAGTTTAAGAACAGGTTTTCTCTGGTCTTATTTTTGGCACTGCACCATATTCATGCCAGCCTTGTAAATATGGGGCAGTGTCAAAAACCAATGGGTGCCACGGTGGAACGCTCACTGCAGCACCCATTATCCGCCCCTTTCACGCTAAGTGCTGTGTGAATAGGTGCATTATTTACAGGGCCACGTTAAGTGGCTTAACGCAACCTTGTAAATAGGACGAAGGGCTTATCGCCACCAGAACGTCAAAAAAAGAGACATTCTGGTGGCGATAACCCCTTGTAAATTTGCCTCAATGTTTTTTAGCAGGCACAAACAACTACTTACTGACTATCAAGATCTAAAGGTATGCTCGCTCTAAATCAAAGAGGTTACAAACAGCAGTCTAGGGATAGCTATAGCAAAATGAAAGTGCCCCTTAAACAAGCCACTTAATCTTATGGTCAGGGCCGTTTGCGCCCGATGCAACAATCTTCTTTAGTGCCCCCTCACCCCCAATGAACGCCTTCTCCACAAATTCCCTCACTACTACTCTCCAACAGCGCCACTCATCCCTCCATAGCCCCTCTCTCACATGCATTTTATTTGTTTTGTGTCGTTACTCATACCAATAAAGAGGGTCAGAGCCACTTACATCACACATACATTAAACAGAGACAATGAATCATACAAGTATAAATAAAGTTATATGAAATGTTACATAACAGAATGAGGATTACAAGGTGTAGGAGTCACCTGTCATCCATACCAGTCGGCAGTATATTTTAAGCGTGTTTGTTCTGGAGATGCACAAACTCAGGATTTAAAATGTACCGTAGTGGTTGGGGTCGGCTTTCCTGATAAGAATGTACTCTACCCAAAGTAACCCTTTTTAGCAACATTGGGATAGTGAAAGACTGTCTGAAAAAGCATAAAGTTCTAACCAATACCACCAATATGCATGCAGCTCTTTGATGAGAGGTCATAGCTCACTTAACTTTATTAGGATTGTAATTTATGGATTGCAAGTAACCAAGCGATCTCTCAGTGACAAAAGCAGTAACCCACTGAGCTATCCACATAAAATACAGTTCTGCGATCGGCATGGTGCATGTTCTTTTCAGCATGCATGTTTACCCTCTGCTTTACTTTATTCTGAGTCAAAATTGCCACAAGACAAACTCAATTTCCCTCAAGCAAAAATATTAATCACCAGAATTATCTTGACATTTTTATTGCTGCCTGTAAACTGCTGGACTGTGGACACCCAAGGAAGTCTCCCACTGGTGCTTTTCAACCCATAAGTTAATTCTAAACATAGCACCCCAACTCCCCAAGCGAAGTGCAAGGTGCAGGTGCACCGGCCACACCGCCCTAAAGCTTGACTTTGTGCCACTGTCACATCCCACCTATGTACAGCAAGCCCAGTTCAAGCTTATTTTGCATTTTTATGCACTGAAGCCAGAAATTCCGCAGACATGCATGCCTTTAAAATCTGAATGTTAACACTTCCACATGCGGAATGAAACTCGGTCTTGACTCGAACCTCGGCAATCCAACCCTGAGCACACAATGATCGACTCTTCTTCCTACAGGCAGCAAATCTGGGAACTCACTTTCGGTGAACACAAGCGACACCCGAGACAATACAGAATCTACATGATGAAGAAGCAGCATCAGACAAGATATAGCACTAACTATTCAACATCAAATTGAACCAGAAAGTAAAAACACCACCATCTGAGCTTGCAACTTGAGTGAAGCAAGTTCATATACTTGCTTCTCCAGTCCCTTGCTCAATAAGAAATTTATATTAAAAAAAAAAAAAAAACATTTTTATAGGTGTATTGCAGTTCAAGTGTTTGAAAATGCTTTATTATAAATTCAGCAGAACTGTGAACTAACTCATAAAGTAAACTCTTTGCTCCATATGAAGGTTGCCAAGGTTGTGGAATTTTCTATTTTGAAGTGACTCTTTTAGAGTTGGCTGTTTGACTGATGACTTGAGTGCCCAAACCTTGGTTCTTTCCGTCTCATCTAGAGATCACTGTATTTCGCCGTTGGCATAGCCACCACAGCTAATGGGAGCACCCAGGCGTGCACTTCAGCACACGTGTGAATAGTGTTAGAGAGACTGCCTTGTTTAGGATGGCCCCTTTACCACCATTGTTGAGATCTTTTTCCTGACAGGACCTGCATGTACAGCACACATGGTGGTCCACACAAGATAAAACAAAACATATCCCCTTGTGCTTCCCAAGCACAGAACATTGATTGCTACCTACTCTAAGGCTTTGTGTTTGTCAAACAAACAATACTGCATAGTCCACCATGATAAGGCTGATGGGTAGCATTCTTTTTGGGTCTTGATTGTGACAGCACATGCACTGTCACTTGCAAGACATTTGGTGGCATATTTACCTGGAAGTGGCAGAGCGCGGCGCTAGCCACCTTGGATTAGTGCCGCGCTCCACCACTGTCAAAACGCAGGGCTGCACCGTATTTACAATTCCCTTGTTGTGGCTTGCTCATTCCCAGCCACCTCCTGCATTATTGCTTGCCCCAATTCCCCCACTCAATTCTGTGTTATTGCTTGTTCTGTGCTCCCACACCTCTACCGCGTTGTTGCTTGACCAGTCACCCCACCCCCTCCACTTGTTGCTTGTCCTGTTGTTCTGCCCCTCCTACACTGTTGCTTGCCCTTCCCAACACCCAACCTGCAGTGTTGCTTTCCTCTTCCCGCCCCGCCAGAAAAAAAGTGTTATGACTTTGCCAGCATCATAGCACTTCTTTTTATTTAACTTTCAGGCATGTAGAACAGCAGACTCTCTGTTGTTCAACATGGCTGAGAGACATTGACAGAGCCAATAGCTCCAGTCTAGGTGAGACCTATTGTCAGTTGCAGCTGGAATATAATTACAGAGGTTGGGCAGGCAAAAATGTGGATCCTTTTAAAATAATGTTAAAAAAGTCACGTACCTTTCTAAGTTGCCATGCAATGTCATCCTCCCTCGGGTGTCTTCTCTCCCGTAAGCTCAAGACCCAGTTCACTGCACTACCCAATTCTGGTGCTGCTGAAGTGTCAGGATTGGAGGGAACAACCTTTATTACCATTTTATGTTGTAGCTGCTCTGGGCATTTTTGTAGCGGGGCGACGCTCCTCCGTTCCTCCACTCCTCCGCTCCTGCCTATTGTCTTTGCCACCCTCAGATACACCGGCAGAGGCTAAATAGGACCTTAAGTCCTAAAACATGATTTTGGTTTAACTGTAGTTGAGAATCTAACTTAATAGAGTGCAGAATGCAAAGTTAGCATTGCTCCTATTCCAGACAGAGGCCCTTTAGAGACTAGTCGAAGGTTCAATTGTCCTGGGCCTCAACAGGCCTAAGATTTGGAAACATGTTAATTCTTGCTATTTGATATAGCTGGAATTATATGTTAAATGTTCAAAACCTGGAAGTGGCCTGGACCTCTGAGGGGGACTACACTCAGGTGAAGAATGCTAATATTAGACAGTGGCTCTGGATAGGTCACTAACAAGGGAAGAGAAGCATGAGAAACTATACCTCAGCTCAGATTTTTTTAAACTTCTTTTTATTAAGCAGTTGTTAAAGTACACGTCATCAATAGCATAGAAAAATAAAATACCACTGTAGTGCCTCTCGCAGTGGGCCTTTTACCGCTGTACAAAGTATCATAATCTCTCTCCCATCTCCTGAATGAGCCTATATTGCTGGGACATCACCTCAATTTTACGAATTTGCAGGCAACACAGAAGTAAATCAGCAGGCGAAAGCCAGATCATGTAAGATGGCTCGTCTGTTATTCACTCAAATACAAGCCAGCTGAGCAAGGTATCAATGCCAGACTTGCCAGACGTAGGTGATGTAGCCCACCTCCCACTAGCTCTTAAGAGGCACCTGCCTAGCACCTTGTCTTTTGGTTTCAATAAAGGCTAGGCTGCCTCTTCTTAGGGCAAAGACACAACAGGAAATGTTGAAGGAGAAGATTCCAAAAATAGCACAAACATCCAGAAGGGACGAGTGCAGCCAAGTATAGTGATTGGTAGAAGCCAGCTGTAGTTTGAGTACAGGTAACTACCATCACTACATTCTCCCAAGCACTTTGACTGCGTGGTTCAGCATTAGACTAATAATGGTATCAGCTCAAAGCATTATGCTACACTATGCCCATGGTTCTCTGTCCTCCCTACAGATGTGTGCACTGAGAGAAGGTGGAGCAGATGTTAGAAAGGAAAAGGGGTGTTATAAATAATTGTGTTCGTTTTTGCAACACTGTTCCTGAGGCCACATGCTGCCTTGATGGCACTTTGAAGAATACAGAAAGTGATAATGGAATGCTTGAATTAATCCCAGTCCATTGTTTTCTTTGCTCATCATGCCACATCATTTAGATGCAGGGAAATGTAAATCAGCCTTTGTTCTGATTCAGTAGGAACAGTCCAGTCAGGTTCTCTCTGGACTCAAACACAATCAAACCAAGACCCGTTTCGGCTCAGTTGGGCCACTTCTGTCGGGTGCACCTTGGTTCCAGTGGCGCAGTGAGCACAGGCCCCACATTTTGGCATAGGTTTCACACTTAGAGCATCATAATGAATACAACAAAATATAATTGCTGAAATGGTTAAATTACATCAGCCACTGGAAATGATTTGGGGCTGTGCCCTGGTCCACTAGGGACCAGCAGTGCCTTCACTGAATGGTTGCTCTATATCATTCAGCAGAACAGGGGATATGTGGGGAGCAGCACCAGTGTCTAGCAGGAAAAGAAGGAACTTCTAGTTACCTGTCTGCAAAAACTGGAAGCACTTACAAAATGCCTGCCTGTCTAAAAACAAGACATTTAGAAAAGGCAGGGCAAAGAAAAATCACGCCTCTTCAGGCCGTTTCTTGTTCCTATATGTCTCTGCAGAACTCTGGTTGGGATGTTAGTTTAAGTGGTGTGTTCCCTTGCCTTCCCATGAGCTCCACACCCATTTCGATGAGTGAATTTAGAGGTTTGTCTGGCATTGGCAATACCCAAAAAATAGCAGTGAAAGCCGTCCACTATTCTCCATGCCGCTGAGATCCACAGTTGTCTCTACAGCCCGGTTAGTGGGATGAGAGTAAAGAGTCTCTTGAGTGAGGGTATCTCTCAGTCTTTCATTCCTCTGAATGTTGTCTGACATCTGTAGTTTCCCCTCAGATGTCTTATGGAGAGTAGTGGGGTGATGTGCGAGACTGGACACCTCTCAGGCCGGTGTAAGCTTTATCTAGACATTATCTGCTTAACGAAGAGTAAGGGAAGGTTGTGTGACATATGTGAAGTGCTGTTAGCCTCGCGGTGTCATTTGGTTGAATCTAAGTGTCCTTTGGGACAATGAAGGAAATTCGGAGAGGGCATTTTCTGCAATATTTTAGAAATGAAATCGCTCAGTAGATACAGTTGAAAGGCAAGTTGTTTGATTTATGCAAAACATTGTAGAAGAAAGCAAGGAACTGGCTATTAATATTACTTTGCCCACATCTAATTGGAATGTGAGAAGGAACATTTATGTAGTGTTCAAAGGAAACCAAAGTAACACAGCCTATTTGTCTTATTCTTCTGAATGGAGTTTCCCCTTCAGCTCTTGGTTATGAAGAGTAAAAGGCTGAAGGTTTGCACTGCAGTAACCGTCAGCCAATCACCTATGGAGGCATTGAACATGGAAATGAGCTGAAACGTCTGGTAAAAGCTACTAATTGATCACTGCCTGGATTAAGAATTTTGCTGGACCTTTGTGGGTGGTGTGTGTGGCGAGCAAAGGTGGGCCAGTCACATCAGAAGCAGGCACACTCTGGAAGATCTTAGAAGACCCCATGGGGCTTAATGGAGGAGCCCCTACTGTTCTCTTCTATTCTTTGCTGCCCCACCATACCATTTCTATCGGTGGGGCTCAAGTGGAAACCTGGCAGGAATCACACCAATGGTTAAGAGGGATTTGTTAATCTCATCCTTCTCTGTCCTAAAAAAATGTCCTGACAGGAGAACTTACACATGTTCTGCTCTCAGGGCCAATACAAATCAATATGTATCAAACACTAGCAAATTGATTCATTATAAAATCTTCACAATACATATCCAGTAAAAAAAAACCTGTGAGCTTGACTTTATGCTGGGCCGGTTGCATTCGGTTCTTTAAGGCTGATATGCAATTTTCTCAGATAAAAGAAACCCCATAAAACTCTGCCTGGTGTTTAGAAGGTTCTGCTAGCCCTTGCAATGATCATTAATAATGACTTGTGTGCAATATAGTGGATCGTACTGAATATAGCTCAGTTTAATGGTATTGTTTACAGATTGTGGGAATCACGCATCTATGTTGCCAAAATTCCAGCTCGTGATCTTCAGAATAATAACCTTAGAGGCGGGCATTATTTCACTAGGACATCTGGATTCTGGGGTAACCTCATTAGGCTGTCCTCTACTCTAAGGATTTTCCAACTCTCCTTCTAGAGTCACTTACTGTAAAGACGACTCCACACAAATCTGGATTACGAGTCCTTATTTATAGTAAGCTCCAACACACACGATTGGAATGTCGAGTTGCACCTTGCGTTGACCTCCTCTCTTGTCAGTCCTAGCGTACGTTCTATCAACATTCCAGAACGTCCAGCTGGTGATAGTGACATACAGGTGATGACAATTAATATGGTGCTCCACAAGGTACGCAAGTAAATACCTATTATCATAACACTTACCTACTTAGAGTCACTGCCTTAATAAAATATTTTCACTAGCTGCCAAAAGAAACACGCTTTTTAAATGCAGGCTCAATGTTCAGGGTGTTTTCCTCCCTCTTGTGGACAATTAAAGCAACCATTGACTTCTAACATGTTGAAAGATTTTTAAGACAATGTTAGTGTTAGTACCCACCCTAAATTACTCAATTAAGTTCTGAAAACCATCCTCCTCAAGGAGACATTTAACTCATGATCAACACCTTTTGTGCCCGAATGCAAATCATGCAATTATCATGAGACACTATCACATAGCAACCTGATGAAGCTTTTTTCAGCACAGTTTCTCAATGGAAACAAAAATAACCAAGAGTAATTCCAAGCAAACTGTGGCTCAATGAAGATCTTCTCAAGCACATGAGATTATTGGATCCCTAAAGCAGAACTGGGAAGTTGCTAAATCCTTCTGGATTAAGACAAGGTTACAGAAAGAGAGAAACAGATGCAAAACTAGAAACACAAAAAAGCAAAAGTATCTTACATTCAAAATCTGCTATCCCTCTTCCAGAATCCCACAAACGTTTTCAAGTTCATAAACCAGAACATCAACACACCCCAAAAATGTATGAAATGAATTCCTAACATTCTTCTTACATAAAATTAAAGATGTCTAAAAGAATTTCAACTTTCCTCTTGAAATACCAGATCTCGCCCTAAAAACCCAAAATATCTCGAAATCATTCTCGGAATTACAGATGAAAAAACTCACCAAAACACTAAAACGGGAAACATCGTTTACAACGCGGGGATTACATCGCGATGCCATTACATCGCGGTTTTTACAACGCAAGTCGTTACAACGACTTGCGCTAGATGGCACTCTAGGACAAGGAATAGTATAATTTACTATCCAACACCTTCCCTACTGTACGTAGACTGGAGTTGTAATAGTAAATTATACTACTCCTAAGTCCAGCGTCCTCCAACGCAAGTCGTTGTAACGACTTGCGTTGTCAAAACCGCGATGTAATGTACCGCAATGTAAATGTATACGTTGTAACGTCATACATCCATTGGAACCTTATTGGCTCAAGTTAATCAATGCTTCTGATGCAGGGAATATTCTCAGGTAAACTGGAGCTTGTCAGATAAATTTACTTCTAAAGAAGAGCTATGAAGACCCTGAAATTGTAGATAACTGTACACTGATAACCAATAGACCTGGGTACTGGAATGTCATCAAGAAATGCATAGCAATTCAGCTTAATAGGTACCTAAATGTGAACTCAGTGACAGCAGCACCCCACTTGAGATTTACCGCCGTCACAGCAAAGAATCACCAACAATAAAATTCCTTGACAACATCCATTGAATTCTCAACGAAGGTGAGACATATCTGCTAATACTGTTGGACCTATCAACAGCATTTGACAAAATCAGCCACGACAAGCTGCTCAGTACTCTAGAATACTGAATGGGTTTCATGTATATAGTACTCAAATTGTTTAGATTTTTGCTAGACGAATGCTCTCAGGTGGTTAAGTAAGGCAGTCCCACATCTCGGTCAGAAATTCCACGCAGAATTCTACAAGGTTCCACCTTGTCTTCAGTGCTCTTCACCGTTCACTAAGCTTTCGTTTGAAAAACTCAGACACCGAAATACACAAGTATTCGAATGACCAAAACTTCTTATGAAATTATGATCCATAAAAGACAAGATCACTTTACAATATGGATTAGAGAAATGACACAACTGGATGACAACACATTGTTTGAAACTAAACCCTCAGAAAACTGAATTCATCTTGATCTCAAACAAATTAAATAACAAAATAGACCCAAATCTAATTGCAGAGCTAAAAGTAAAATGCTTTATGCCTTTATTTCAATCAACAGTGAAATAACTGGGGTTCTCGAGTTTCACTTCTCTTGTCCTTTGGGTGATGTCAAAGTAAAGAAGGGAAGCAGGGTGTAGTAACATTTCCTCATGCATTGTTGTTGCCTTTAAGTGTTAAAATGTTTTACCACAAAAATGGAATCTTTGCACTTTATTGATTTGGTCTTCGTCAATTACTCTGTGGCTGGTGAAGGGAGAATCATGCTTTAACTGTTTTCATTCATTACATTTTTCTGCACCTTTCTTTGTGGTCCCGCATCTCCATCACAACATTTTTGGTGATGATCGCCAGCCACAAACGGAGACACCATTGGCCAGAGAACAACATCAACGGGTGTCGGAGGCCTGCATGCAGTGCGGGCCACAAGCGGTCCCGCTACACATGCAGAGCAGTTTAAGTTAACCACAGCAAAGATATTGTCCAACGACTTTCCTTTGCTGAAAGGACATCTAAGGTGGTGAGCACAGACAAGCCTGTAAGTAGCCTTTACCTTAAGCCGCAACGCATTCAGTGGCGCGATCGGCTCAAGCTTTCTCCGAGGGCCTACCTCAAAACTCCTCAGCACGTTCTCCCACGCATGGTTCATACGTGCCAAGCATCACGCTCCACAGGTTGTTGACTATTTTATTCACCAAGCCTACAAACGCGGAGCTCCTCACCTGTTGGGACTCATTATTGACTTTTCTGCAAAGCGGCTTCCCTCTCTCCTGCTCTGGTTTTCCTTCTTACTGCACGGGCAAGAAAATTATTGCATCACACCCCACGAGACCATGAGAGGAATTTACCTTGGCAAGAGCATTGTTCAGTTTTGGTGTACAGGTTTAATTCATTATAAGCAGTCAAGCAGCGATATTTCCTTTAAAGATATTGTTTTATGAGCTCTACAACGGCTACTACATCTATAGTAATTCAGCCACCATTTTTAGCACATCACGGGCAACCATCTAGCCAATGGGAGCAGTGAATAGATCTTTTTGATAATTATCTAATAGCTCTAGATGGTCAGGAGTTTGCCTCTGGAAGGAAGAAAGCACGGAAATAAGGCACCGTAGGTAAAGAAGCTCACCATATATTTAGGGACTTAACCCCAAATGCTTGGTAATGACAATCAACCAATAGATGATGTGTATAAAAAGGCCACGCTGTGTCTAGAGAAAAGATTTGCTAAAGAACAAAACATTGTTATGTCTCGGTACACGTTTTATACCAGGCCACAGCAACCAGGCGAATCCTTAGAAGACTTTGTTTTAGGTCTACATGAGCTAACAGTTAAATGTAAGTTTAGCCAGATGACAGACAAGATAATCAGAGACCAACTTATTGTTCAATGTCAAAGCAAAAAAACTCAAGAATGTCTATGGGCTGCCAAGAACCAGTCACTGAACGATGCTGTAAGTATTGCTAAAATAGTAGAAGAGTCTGCCTTGCATGAAATAAATGAGTAAGAAAGAATTAGCATGCACAGAAGGAGAAGTTGCTGCATTGGGGAACAAAGAGGAAGGAAATATGGAAGCAATCAACAAGTTTAATACTAAGTCACAGAAAGGAGCTAAGACAAGAGGGTGCTCGAGGTGTGTAAGCGTTGTATATTCCAGTGATTCTAAGTGGTTCCTTGCATCCAACAAGGAGTACAGAAAATGTGTGCGCAAAGAGCATTATACACGTATGTGCAAAGTTGATAATAAATACCTTGTAGCTGTTACAGAAGAAATGGTCAGAGAGGACAAAAATGAGGATCGGGTGTTGATTCTTCATTCTGAGGCTGATGAAAATGACAGAAAAGTCAGACCAAAAGCCTCCTTTGTGATTTTGTGTAAATATGTTGAACAAATGGTAGACTCTGGTTCACAGTACACCATTGTGCTTAAGAGGATGTGGAGAAAGGAGTAGCCAGAAGTTTCCCTATTGCCTAAAACCATAAATCTGAGAGGATACCAGGGGGAGAGAATAGAAATGTTGGGGTACTTTCGACGTCTATTAAATTCAAGTCAAGACGGATTGAAGGGAAAGTCTACGTGGCTGAAGATAAACCAACGATATTAGGATGGATGCATCAATATGACTTACACATTGTGATTAGTCCTCATATTCTGGGCCAAGTGTTGGCTGTAGGAGATTTAAGTGTAGAGGAAGTGTTTGATGAGATGAAAGATGTTTTAAACAAGAAATTGGGGGAAATGAAGGGCTATGTTCACAGACTTTTGTTGGAAAGGTACAGTTTCTGTGAAACACAAGTTGAGGAGAGTGCGAGTGGTGGTAATGGGAGAAGTAAAAAAAAGATAATAACATGATAAAAGAAGTGGCCATAGAACTAGTTGAAGACTCTGCAGGGGTCTCCCCAGTGGTCATATCCAAGAAAAGTGATGGCAGGCTCAGGTTCTGTGTGGATCTATGCAGCCAAAATCATTATGTAGCGACGGACACATTTCCTCTCGCTAACATCAATGAGCTGTTGTTGCTGATCAAGGGTGGTCGATACTGTTCTAAACTTGATATGAAAAGTGATTCCCACCAGATAAGGCTGCATGCGAAGTCTATAAATATTAAAGCATTTGCCATGATGAAGGGAATGTTCAAGTTTACAAGGATGCATTTTGGGTGAACCTCGGCTGCAAGCGTTATTCGGCGGATAATGTAGGAGGTTTTTAAATTGTTAGAAATTGTGATGCACTTTCAGGATGACATCCTGGTCTTTGGAGAGACTTTACAAGAACATAACAATGTTTTGAGGGCAGTTTTGGGCAGACGAAGGGAGGCAGGTCTCACTTAGAGGAGAGACAAATGCAAGTTCCTGGTGGAGGAAATTGAATATCTTGGCCACATCATCTCGGGTAAGTGAGTCAAACCCAAGAAAGATTTATTGAAAGCAATAAGATCTGCACCTGTGCCCCGTGTTAAAGATCAGTTGCGATCCGTTATGAGTCTGATTGAATATTACTCCAAATTTGTCAGGAATTCTGCAGAGAAGATTGAAGGATTAAGAATGTTGTTGTGAAAGGGATGTACCTTTAAATGGAGTGATGTTCAACAGAAGCTTGTGATGTGAGGAAAGATGTGTGTGAGCCAGGGATTTTGGCACCCTTCGACACCCATCTCAGATCATTTTTTATCATGAATGCAAGTGTATGTGGAGTGGGAGCAGTACTGTCCGAGATGCTTGGGGACAAGGGAAAAACTGTGGCCTTTGCTTTGCGCTCCCTAACGGAGAGCGAGCATAACCAGTTAGTGATAGAGCGTGAGGCCTTGGCTACAGCATGGTCTGTGGAACATTTCAGAACATTCTTTTAGGGTTTAGATTTTGCATCTGCACAGATAACAAGCCCCTCATCAAGGGGTTGAGCCCTGTATAAGTTGGCAAGGAGTCCGCTAGGCTGGCGAGGTTAGCCTCGAGACTTCAAGAATATCGATCCCAAGTTGAACATACACCAGGTTTGAAAAACACGCAAGCGGACTACCTCTTATGCACGTTCTATAGATTGGGCAGAGGTTAACAAACATAGCATTTTGGCCAAACAGGAGGAGGGAGCCGTGGCGGCGTTGTGTGATGGGGAAGAATGTGTGGGAGTGATGTTTACAGTGGAAGAATGGAGTAGGAGCATGGAGTGTGATATTGTCCTCAAAGTGGTTGAACAAATGGTGGTGAGTGGGGGACATAGAGAAAGTACAGTGGCCCCTTCTGTAAGACCATTTGTGAAGATCTTAGATGAGTTGACTCTTACAGACAAGGGGGTCATTATGAGGAATGATAAATGTGTGCCACCTAAAGGTCTGAAGGGAAGGATTATAAATTTAGCTCATGAGGGTCCCTTTGGGCAAACTTTGACAAAAAAAAGAGTGAGGAAGAATTTCTGACGGCCGTGTATGGATGATCAGATTACATTTTGGGTGGAGAAATGTGGAGAATGTAGAGAAAGTGAAAAAATACTAAAGACAGGCCTTCAGGCACTATGGGGACAGGAATAGGCATTTACAATGTGAGGTGGAACCACGCGTTCTGTTAGCCCGCAAGCTTTACCACACTTGCCTTTACCACATATATTCCTTTACCACGCATATGCATGGTAAAGGCGGTCCGCGCTCTAGATTCAGAGCAGATAGGCGGGAAGAATAGAAGGAGGAACAGGAAGGATTGGGACAGTAAGGATCGGGACGCCTCTTGGTAAGTAAGGCTGGGGGCCAGGTTTAGGGCTCAGGGCCAGGGGTATGAGTAGTTCTTAGGGCTAGGTCCAGTTTTAGGTCTCAGGGTGGGGGGCTGGAATTGGGGTAGGTTTTAGGGATGCAGGTTGGGTTTTAGGGCTCAGGGTGTTTAGGGCTGGGGTGGTTTTAGGGCTCAGGGTGGGTGGGGGCTGGGTCAGGGTAGCTTTTAGTGTGGGTTTTAGGTCATTTTCAGGGCCAGATTTTAGGGTGCAGAGATGGGGGGGCTGGCGTGTAATCTTTACCTCCCATGTGCCTTTACCTATCATGCCTTTACAATTAAATTTGTTATGAAGTAATGTGTTGTAAAGATGTGGTCATGGTAAAGTCCGCATTGTTAAGGCACGTTATATAATCGCATGCATGGTTCCATCATGCAACCTATGGGGACACATGGAAGACACTGGCACACCATGGAGTACAGATGGCATGAAGAATGCAATGGTAATGGTGGATTTACATTCCAAGTGGTTGGTTGTGAAGTTTATGACTGAAGTGACCATGAGAATTACTATTGAGACATTGAAAAGAGTGTTCTTGAAGGAAGGATTTCCTCAAATATTAATTACAGATAATGGGACACAACTCACGTCACATGAAATTAAGTAGTTTCTAGATAATTGTGGAATACAACCCTATCGCACCCCAATGTTCAACCCCCAAACCAATGACACGGTCATATAGGCCAACCGCTTTGGTAAGAGTGCCATGTTTATGGCCAATCAAAGCGCAACTGATGTTAAGATGAGGGTGAGTACCACAACACATTGGGTGACCAATGTTGCTCCATTTAAAAAAATGTGAGGGAGAAGTCCGAACATTAAGTTGACCCCGGCGTGGTTGACTATTAGTAGCTATGAAAAGAGGTAAAATGAGGGTGAAGGGGAAAGCAAAAGTGTGATCCACTTTTTGGAGTCTGTTCAAGGTAATAGAGGTGTTTGACAGATATGTGGAGTTGGAGAACGGAAACAAGTGGAATATGCTTAGAGTGGCCTTATACAAAAGAGGAGGGACTGGTAGCAAAAGTGAGGAAAAATCCCAAGGGGGACTTAATAGGTAATGTTGATGGATGATGAAGAGTTGCGAGGGATATGGTAGTTGATGTGAAAAGTTTTGGTGGGAATGGTGGAGGGAATAGAAATTAGTGTGGCTGTAAAAATACTTTACCTCCTGTAGGGATGAGATCACAAGAGAAACACGGAATCCCAGGATCTGCAGACGTCCTGGATATTTGGAGGATTATTTGGAATCTTTGTGAATCTTTCCGGTGTCTCCATCACTACACTGGGCTTCCCACAAGAAATCAAGGCACACAGTGGGGTTGGAAACTAGAAGTAGGAAAAATAACCCCAGAAATGTGAATAGAAAAATCATTCAAGAAGTAGCGTAATGCAAAACGATGGTGCCCCTGTGCAGAATGTGATCAGGGCTTCAGGTGTGTGTGTTATGCCGCTGACTGCAGGCAGTGGAATCTCAAGAAACAGAGGTGAGCTGATAAACACAGCTGATTCAGGAAACGTGTGCACAACAGTCTTGCAGAACTTCTGCTCCGGCGAGCAACAGTTGGTGACATCATGACACAAGTGTCATCAATGAAGCCATCATCAGCCAGCCAATGGAGCCATGCTTCCTCTATCAGGCGTTTGACTGCTAAGGTGCAAAGGAAGCTGACAACAGGAGTATGTTGGAAATGTAGTTACTTGTGAGCTGGGCCTAGAAAGAAAGGAAAGTCGTGAGTCTATTCCATGAGGCTATATATCAGTGTTCAGCTATATCACAAAGCCAGTGAACAGTTCGGCACTGTAAAGTACTTCCCTGGATAGGTGGGCGCCTTCCCTGGATAGGTGGTAGATGTAAAGATGTTGAGGGAGATATCGTCCTGATCAATTTTAGAGACCCAGGTGTGGTTGACTACATAATAAATTGGCCCCCGGGAGTGAGTGACAGTTGTATTAGCCCTCGAACTTTAACTTATTTTTACCCGAGATCCCTGGTTTTCCCTCCATCCCACCATATGAATAAGGGTAAAGCAAAATTAAGTATCCCGACAATACCCTATGGCAGGAATATGTTATCTGACCCCCAGGGTTGGAATGTGATCCCTCCTAGATTTACTAGGCATAATAATCAGCGAAAGGAGTACTTGAGACCTTTTACACCCCTGGAGACAATGAACAGGTTCGATGTGTTCTCGGGTATGGATGATTGTGATTGATGTTTAAGGATCGGGAAGGAATGGGGGGAGAGCTCTAGTGCTTCCAGGCTAGTGGGAAAAGGGCTGGTGACTCATGGTAAGGCTAAAGAACTGCCTAATGGGATTATGGCCCCTGCGGATCCTTCAGGTCTGGATTGTTCACCTTCGGTCCGTATGGACGGAGGGGGTTATTCCCTAATCCCTACAGAGTACTTCCAAATTCCCAATGCCCTGGAACCACGAGAAGTGGGTGGTAGCAAAGAAGTCCCCATCACCCTGCCCTCCAATAATAAAAAGATCATCCATTTAGTTTCTTGGAACATAGCAGGTCTGAGGAAAAAGTTGGCCCTCCCAGAATGGCACAACTTTATTGAAAAATATGACGTATGCATGTTCCAGGAAACATGGAGTTTATCCCCCGTTTTTAAATCGGGATATGTAACCTTTTGGCTACCCGCTCACAGCGGTGGTAAGGGCAGACCAGCCGGGGGATTACATGTATGGATAAAAGTAGAATTAAATTGGAAGGTTTCTGCTCATGATCTGGAAAGTGAGGACATCCAACATCTAACAATCGTAGGCCAGACAAAAGACAGCCGAGTGCAATTATTTAATGTTTATGATAGAGGGATCCAGGGAGATAAAACGTCAAAAACCTTTATGCTCTTAGAGCAGGCCTTAGGTAACTGCCCCCCATCATCTAAATTCCTTGTGGGTGGGGATTTCAATTGTACATTTGAACCCCTAAGCAGGGATGACCTTCTGGGCATAGCGGAGGAGGATGCAAATTGGTCTATCCCTACCTTGTCAATACCTCCAATCAGGAAATGGACAACTAAGGCTCTGCAGATTAATGCTTTTACTGTTGATTTCAAATTAAGAGCATTGAATGGTAGATCATCCTCTGATCGGGATGGGGCCATGACGTTTAATAGACTTAATGGCCCGTCCCGAATTGATTACATTTTACTGGACATCACCATGTGGTGTGACTTAGTGGATATGGAAGTGGTTCCCTCGCAGGACAGTGATCATAACCCACTGAGTCTGAAGTTAGGGTGGAGCAAATTAAAAAGTAGTATTGAGCAACCCCTACCGAGGCGAACAAACGAGGTGGTCCCATATAATGGAAATCGGAGGCTGAAATGGGAGAAGATTAGCTCCGACCCAGAGAAACTGGTTAATATCAGGGCTCATATTGAAGACCTGACTTGTGAATTGACGGGATTAGACCCAGAAACAGGGGATGCTCATGAGTCGCTTCTTCCTCAGATTTATAAAAAGGCTATCGAGGAAGTGGGCAACTATTTTTTAATCTCGAGCTCGAAAAAAATAACCCCCAAACCTAGTAACCCCTGGTACTCTGTAAAGTGCCGGGCTAAAAGACGTGAGTTAACTGTAGCCCTGCGCAAAAAGAATCAACCCCTAATTAGAGTTGCAAGAAAGGAATATGCAAAAGAACAAATACGAGCAAAAAAAGACTGGGAAGAACAGTATTGGCAGGATCTCAAAAGTGCCTCCGAAAGGAAAAATGCCTCATTGTTTTGGGATCTGATCAACAAGGCTAGACAGGGTAACCAACCTGTACTTGTGAATCATATTACCAGCCAACAATGGTATTCCCATTTTTCAAGTATATATGGCGGATTGGAGGCAACCAGATCCTCCCCTTCTGATCCAGCCAGACGGGCTTCTTCCATCATGGCGCCCGTGGAACCGTTCTTGACTTCGGAAGTAGTATTGGCTATAAAACACCTGACCCCGAGGAAGGCCGCCGGTCAAGATGGCATACCTGGGGATCTCCTTTTGGAAGATCCCACAACCTGGGCTTCAGTCATTGCATTGATAATGAATTTAATTTCCAGGGGGCACCCCATCCCAGATTCGTGGAGAGGTGCTGAGGTGATCACAGTATATAAAAAAGGTGATAGAGATGACCCTGCTAACTACAGACCGATCAGTCTGATTGACGTGATCCAGAAAGTGGTTGGCAGGGTCATCATCTTGAGGGTAGGCGCATGAATGGAGGAGGAACAGGTGCTCTCCCATTTCCAAGCTGGGTTCCGGAAAAAAGTGGGCACGATGGACCAGGTCTTCCGCCTCCTTGCGATCTATTGGAAGTCGGTGACAATTAATCGCGGTAGCCTTTATCTGGCTTTCATAGACCTCAGGATGGCGTTCGACCTGGTCCCTCGAGCAAGGTTGTGGGAAATCCTGGAGAAGATGGGCTTCCCGGTTCCATTGTTGGATTTCATTGTGAGACTCCACGAGGGTAATTATGCGAGGATCAGATGGGGCACTCAGGGACAACTGACGGAGAGGGTGCCCGTGAGGAGAGGAGTTCGCCAGGGATGTGTTATGGCGCCGACTCTATTTTCCCTATTCGTGAATGGAGTGGTGGATTATCTGAGGGAAGAGCCGGCGGATGCACCATCCCTGGCCGGGGAAAAAAGCCCTACTCTTCTCTTCGCGGATGACACCATCTTGATCTCGAAAACCCCAGCAGGGCTCCAAAAGCTCTTGAATCGCTTTAGTGAGTTCTGTAAGGACAGGGGTCTCACAATCAATACCTCCAAAACTAAGCTAATGGCCCTCGCACCACCCAAAAGATTTAAGAACTCACCTCATGTTAAATGGTGAACTCTTGGAGATGGTGGATAGTTTTGATTATTTGGGGGTTAGGGTGAATAGCCGGATGACCTGGAAAGACCATCTGGCTAAAATGCTATTAAACTTTAAAAGAGTAGCTGGGGCGGTTTTGCGAGAACATAGGGCGTCTAGGAGCAAACCAGTGGCACCTATCCTCGCAATTTATGAAGGACAGGTTTTGCCATCTGCACTCTATGGCTCTGAATTATGGGGGTTTGAGAACATCCCGGAGATAACCATTTCAGAAAACAAGTTCCTGAGGGATCTTGTAGCATTACCAGTCTCCACCCCATTAATCCCTTTACGTTTAGATATGGGCAGGCGCCCCCTTAAAGAATTAGTGCGCCTTCGCCCTTTACTTTTCTGGGTGCGATTGAGAAGAACTGAAGAGCTCCAAAACTATGCAGCCGCTCTAGATGATCTTATCCTACTCGATAGAGGTAATAGGATTAAGTGGCTGTGTAACCTGAGACAGATGGTTGGCTTTTTGGGTTTGAGTGATCTATGGAGGAGTCAAACCCCTCCACCCAAGCTAGTTATTAAGAAGCTGTATTGGGATTGGGTGCAGCGGGAGACCTCTAGTAGAGGTACAGGGGGTGCTCTTACTGAGCGATTCCTAGAGTTCAAATGGTCTAGGTTATTTGAACCACTTCTTGATTTTATTGAGAAACCCTTGGATAGATCACTGTATTTAAAAGTTAGGTTTGGGATCCTCCCAGTAAATGCATTCACTTCTGGGTGGAACAACCTATGTGGCTATTCTAAGGCTTGTCCGTGCTGTGCAGCACCTTTAGAATCTGTAGCACACCTTATGTTTGCTTGTCCAGCATACAGGGTGCCGAGGAGGATTTGGTTAAAACCCTTATGTAAACAATTGGGCCTCAGATGCCATGTAATGGTGCTGCGGGTCCTTTGTACTGATACGTCTTCTTCTTTGATGGTATGTGGCGTAGCCAAATTCATTGGAAGAGCCTGGTTGATACGAACAAAGAGACTTAAGTCCCAACTTACCCAACAGGATAGAGGGCTTTTAACAATATAGCCCTTCGGGCTGGATTTGATATTATTGGCAATAGACAAATCGGAAAGTGGGTAGTATGATCTTACCACATATCAAGCATATTTGTCTTTTATTATAGTTTTTGTATTATGATATTATATATTCGATCTTATTATTGTAAATGAAATGTATTGACGAGTTTTCTTACTCTTTTAAATGTGTTGTAACAGTCAGGATCTCGACATGATTTAATTGTATTTTAACTGTGTATTTATGTGCTTTTATGATGTTTTATTCATCGAATAAAGAAATACTGACAGTACATCAATCATGCTCCCTAGTTACCGACGAATTGAAAAATACAGAAGCTATGCCAGCCCTATAATGGGTCCCAAGATGCCAGCAGAGCATGCTTTTCTTCATATGAGAATAAATGTGCCTACGTAACACAGGGAAAATGTATTCGATTTTAAAGAGACCAAATGACCTGGAGAAGTTTTCTTCTTGCTTGCATTTACTCAACAGAAAATAAAAACAAAGCATAGATTGAATTTACCACAGAAGTAAAGTAAATTCCAATCTCTGTTTTCCCTCAGGCCTATACTAGATTGACCCATTTCCTTTCCAAAATATGTAACGTATGAAAAAACGTAATAGAATTCCGGAGACAAGCATGCCTTTGAGCACCTAGATGTAAGGTTTGCAGATAAATCCTTGTCACCAGGGGTGTTGCTCTCCCTAGCCTGCATGTGACAGAGGCAACCACTTGTGAACCACCGTGATGTCACACATGGGAGAGTGAGTGTGCCTAAGCATGTGAAGTGCAGGCAGGGATCAGCATGGGGAGGATTTAATGCTTGTATGCTGGTGCTGTGAGCCCCTTGCCAATCATGGCAGGGCTGCTGCTCCATCTTCATCCACCATTTAAGGCGATCTTCAGTCTAGTTGTTCAAAGTTGCCCATGTACTTCTGCTTGGGCAGATATTTAAACAAGGTTGGCACATTGTCATGCTGACGGCATGCTGAGTGCATCTCCTAAGCACCTGGTCAACTTCTGTTTGTGCTCGATCTGCACCCAGACTCCAATCATGCCTACGTTTTTGGAAAAGAGGAGGTAAGGGATACAATTATCACTCACTGGAAATATTGCTGAGCCTGTTCTCACCTGATTATGTTCTTGATACTAAAGGTATTTATTTCTATCCTAAAGTCTGAATTTTACTTCAGATTTCTAATTTATCAAATGTAAATAACTCTTTTTTGTCTACCAGTGTTTTATTTATAAAATAAATAGGGCCAGTGCCCAAAGTTTAGCTCATAAGCCCACAGTCATAACCCCATCGTACCTTTTGCCGTGATGACTCACATAGTCTGAACTGGGGTGGCAGAGTGGGCTAAAGAACGGTGATGGATTAAACCCAGATCAGTTGACTGGGGGTGAGTGCTTGCAATGTTCAACACTCCGTCCATCATTCCCTTTGGTTTTGCTTTGTTCACATAGTGGGGCCCCTGTGCCTCCAATCACAAATATTCTCAATGCATAAAATTTACTCCCCTCCCTCCTTACCTCCTGTTCCTTTTTTGTGCGTCCAAATGGGCAGGCACCGTGCTCATGCTCTAGCATCTTCTGGCGGCTCCCACCGCGGCTGCGCTGGGCCAGTGGGATTGTGGAGCCCGCGCAGTCCTACTTGATGGAGGCCTTCTCTCCTGCATCATCGATTGAGATTATGTGGCAGATTCAGTTCTGCTGGACCATACGAGAATATCAGCGAGAGTCAGCAGATAAGCAGGCGGGTACGCAGTGTGTGTGCGCCAGGGTACAAGTCCTAAGTGGGGGGACTAACCTAGTTAATCAGTATGCAAGTGACATCACGCCATGTGACATCACGCGAGTTTCATCACTGCGCATTACATCACAGGCAGAGACATCAGATCTTAAGCCCTCACATATATGTTTAACAGGTCTATCATGAGTACATTGCAGCACATTTCAAGTACAAATGCAAACCCTCCTGATTTAGGCAGAAGATTCACACTTTTGTAAGCTACACATAAAACAATGTTGCCTTTTGTTAGCGTAAACTTTCTCTACCCATAGTGTTTTACAAAAAAAAAATGTGATATTTAAATTAAATTATTACAATGTCTCATCGGAGGAGGCGGGGGTAGTAAGCACTATATAAACGCAACACATCTGACATTCTTACAGTGCATGCATATCTCCTAAACAGAGCCTGAACAAAGTGAAAAGCTGCCTTTCTTAAGTATGTGCGAAGTGCTAACAAGGTATGAGCCTTTGTTTCCCCCTCCGCTTTATTTGCATCAGGTGTAAGGCTTCTGACTGCTCCCAGCCAGGAGACTCGAACAAAAGCAGGCCTGATGACCCCTCAGATTCGGCCTTTGTTGTGGGTCAAGGAGGAGTCTGAACTAAGAAAGTCCCCTCCCCACCTGCACGTTGTTGCGGATCGAAAGCAGACAACAACGTGCAGGTGCTGCTGAATGTACACCCAGAGGAATTCAGATCTTTTTCAGTGGTGCCTAACTTATTGGCAGGGTGGACGGGATCCACCCTGTGAAAATAGTGGGTGGGCACCATCCACCCGCGTGTACCCCCGACTTGTTCCCTGGTGTGTGCTCTATCTGACTTCTCTCCTTCCTGTGAGCAGGGCCGGAATTGCAGGGTGCGTGTCTCCAGCTGGCTTTGGGGGGGTGTCTGGATTGCCAGGGCGACGCATTCTCACCAGCAACTTTCTGTTACCTACTCCAGCTACCTTTGTTTCTCGTGGCAGCAAGCTGAATTCATAATAGGAAGTTTTGCAGCTGTTCCATTTTGCAGGTTTTATAAACCTGGTTGGGTTTCTATTGTCCGATGTATAGAGTCAGGGCTCATATGAGTGCCTGGGCTTTTTTGTGTGAAGATTTTTAATGAGATGGTCATTGTTGAAGGTAATGTTGTCCAATGAGGGATGTTTTCCTCCCTATTTAATGCTGCGATTTTTGTGAGTCTGGGCATTCCTGTTGTGTGACAATGGAGAACCATGGTGCAAAACGAAGGAGATGATCTTCTCCTGATTCTGAGAAGTGGAGTGATTTGCAGCAGGAAGGGCTACGAGAAGTTCTGCTAGAGTGTTTAGGGCTTCAGTGCTCCTCATAGCAGTGAAGGTTCAGTCCATTATTGATGCCACAGCATCTAAAACCTTGTCCTCCAAGAGTAAGGCTGGCCAGTCTTCGGTCTTGCATCAGGATGATGTGGTTTCTGATGATTCATATCTTTCTGAGCCTGAGAGGCAGGTCGTACCTGGTGGGAAACTCATATCCAGGGACCAACTGGTTGAGATCCTGGCCCATATAATATTCAATCTGGGCATGGCGAAGGGTGAAGGGGGCTGCGGAGGAGACGTTCCTGCATTCTGCTAAGCCTGCGGTTCTGGCTTTGCCTTTGTATACACAGTCAAGGAGGCAATATTTTGGTCTTGGGAGGATCCAGAGCGTTGCCAGGTTCTATTTTTCCGCCAGGAATCCTATGCTTTGGAGGAAGGTGATCATTTGCTGCCACATGCCATCAAGGTGGATTCCATCCTGGCCCCTCTCATTGGTCTTTCATCTCTGCATACGGATGAGTCTTTGACTTCAGATTCGGTGGATCACAAAGTGGTTGAAGGACTTAAGAAGTCTTTTACTACCTCTAATCTAATGCTTAGTGCCATTTCCTATTGTGCCTTGATGGCTCAGTCCTTGGTGAAGAATTTTGAAGCCTTGACAGAAGCCATGCAGGAGGGTGCCAGTGTGCTTGGGGTTCTGTTGCATATGGAGAAACAGGCAACGTTTCTGGTGGATGTGTCAGTTATGTCATAAAGGCCACTTCAGGGGCATCTTCATTTGTCATTGTAGCCAGGTGCTACCTGTGGTTGTGGGACTGGAAGATGGATCTGGCAGGAGAAGGCTTGCTTCATGAAACTGCCCTTTGAGCGAAGAAAGCTGTTCAATGAAGGTTGGATGGTCTACAGGGCCGGACTGACCGTAGCGGGCACCGGGCAATCCCCCGGTGCCCGCATGGGTGGGGGCCGGTTTTGGGCCCCTGGGGCCGTTTTTGTTACAGGGCCGTTTTCGGCCCTGTAACAACATCGGCCGAAAACCGGCCCTGGCAAAGAGCTCGGCGGCACCCCCAAGCCTCAGGGGGCCGGCCAAGTACTTTGCCAGGGCCGGTTTTGGTTCTCAGTATGGCCCTGATGGTCTAATCCAGAACTCTTTCAAGGAACATACGTGGTCCTACAGTTCGTCTTCTCGCAAGTCTTCTAGGCCATGGTATTGTTCGGATCCCAGTGACAGTAGTGAGTTTCCTCACAAAGACTCCCATTCCTCTTCCTTTTGCAGGAGACGGTTCCAGATCAGGAGACGTAAACAGCAAGATGACACCCCCAAAACGGGGCCTTCCGATTAGCTGTCCTGACTGTGTAACTCCTCTGGACTAACAACTGGTGAGGGGACAGTTAGCGGCCTTCTCTGCAGCATGAATGCTTTCAGTCTCCGATAACTGAGTGAGGAGCATTGTGCGGCGTGGCTATCTTATCGACTTGGTCTCGCTGCCTCCAGATACCAGTTGCATCCCTACTCCTGTTCCCCTGAATCCAGCCAAGAAGGCTGCTCTGTTGATAGGGGTGGAGGACTTGTTGAAGAAAAGGGCAATCATCCCGGTGCCACTGGATCAAGTCAATCAAGGGGTGTACTCGATTCTGTTCCTGGTACAGAAAATGTTGGGGGAGTTTCGGCCACTTTTGGATTTAAAGCACCTCAACCAATGGGTGGCATCCACTTCATTCAAGATGCTGTCTCTCCAACAACTTGTTCCCTTGGTGTGTCTAGGAGATTACTTGGCTTCCATTGATCTGCAGGATGCTTACCTACATGTGCCTGTGCACATGTAGGTAAGCTTCCTGCAGATCAATGGCAGTCATCAGAGCTTTCTGGGGATCGCTGTGGGGGAGACGCATTATCAGTTCTGGGTTTTGCCATGGCCTGAAGTTCGACCCTCTTGCATTCACCAATGTGTTGGCCCCTCTGATGGTGATCCTTCATCTGCAGGGGATTGTAGTATTCCTGTATCTCAACGACTGTCTGGTCAAGGGTGCTTCTCTCCCCTGACTTTTTTGCTTATTCAGTGAATTCTAGATCTAATTCTCTACAATTACTCTGGTTTTTACTCATACTATCAGGAATTCATGTAAAAGTACTATTTTACATCGAAATGCTCCTAGTGAAAATAACTATCTTCTCTCCAGAAACTCATGGAATATTGTCATGGCTTATCACTGTCCACATGCCAGCTCTATGGCTTATGACCTGTTAGCACTACCTCTAGTGAACTCCAGGGATGTGTTGAACATTCATATACTGTTCAGAAGGGAGACCCAAAGCCCGCTCCCACTCTTCCGACTGGTTCCAAACAGCTGTTTGACATTCAGTTTAAAATGGGAGATTGCCTGTGGCGCACATTAAATGCCACACCCTCAGCATCTTTGAACAGATGCACACCTTTGTAAGGTTCAATCCGCAGTCACTCTCCCTTGGTCTGACCATCTCGCCATTCTGTTGAAAGGATTTCACAGCCCAGCAGCTGTTAGAACATTGTGATTAATGAAACAATCACCTATCTTAAGTGGAATAATGTCCCTGCCAACTCCCTTGTTGCTTCCATGTCTCCAGCAGTGAATAATCCAATGACACACAGACTGCATTGATAGATCATGCTAAAGAGTTCTCCAACACCCTCAGCACGTTAGTTCTAGCAGCACTACAACCAAGCACTGGCAAAACCAATTGTTCTTTTCTCTACAGAAAGCGTTAGGAGCGCAGCAGGTGCAGAGGTTGCAATAGATATAGGGGCCTTGTTTACAAGGCCATTGCACTGCCGGTGCATGCCTTTTTTTGATGCACCTGCTCCACAGTGTGCCTGCCCATATTTACAAGGCCAAGTAAAGTCACCCTGTGTGACTTTTCATGGCCTTGTAAATATGACCCCTTTCACTCTTTACTCTGCATGAAAGGGGCATTCCATGAGTGTTGCTGTGGGTGTTCCCACGCAACATCCATGGAACCTGACACATTCCTAGAGTTACAAAGTTTTGTAAACCTAGGAGTGCGTCAGATTCCTATGACTCTCCATTATTTCTCTTTGTTTTTCCCGCTTTCGATGCGTGCTGCATTCTGTAGCACGCATAGAAAGAGGAAAATGCCATCAGTGATTGTTTTTCCTTGTCCTTCCTGCACAAATATAATCATTCCCGCCATGCAGGCATCTTTGCAACATGACGCACGGGTGTCTGCGCTGGCGCATGACAGCCAATTGTGCGCCAGCACAGGGGAAAGCACATGGATACATCATATTGTTGTTAATAAAACTCATCCCTGTGCTTTTAAAATGACACTGTTTGCCCATGAAAATGGCTTTTGGCCTTGCGCTGCATCATTTGTTTCTAAATGAGACCCGTAGAGAGCAGCTAGAGCTGCATAGTGGAACTGCCAGGTGTGCTTGAGAGAAGCAGCCCGGTGGGAGAAGGAAAAGCAGCAGGAGGTGCATTAAGGAACCCACCTGGTGAGTATGAAAAGGGTGGTCTGGCAGGAGGGTGGACAGCAGGGCGAGTTGCCCTGACAATCCTGTCTGGGTGAATGAAAGGAGTACCCGGTAGATCTGACCAATCAGTGAGGTTGCAAGGAGGTCAACTGTGGGCATTTCAGAAGTCCTCGCCTTGATGGTTGACAACGTGTCTGGGCTGCCTCTCCTGGTGAACTCAGAACTGAGGGTTGTTGACAGTGAGTGTTGGTGGCTTGATGTGAGATAGAGAGTTCCTGGGATCCTACTAGGGTTGGATAGGCTTTGGTCTAGGTAAGAGTAAGAGTTGCCAATCAGTTCTCATTGGAGGCGACACCATCTTGAAACATGTGTTTAACCATATTAAACCCATTTCTGTGCTCTGAAACGTTTTCTAACTGTCAAACTTCCTGGAAACTTAACAGCACTCCTCCAGAGATGGGCGGGATGAAGAGCTACAGAGCGGCTGTGCTGATAGAGGGCAGGGCTCTTGGGCACCTATGCATGATGGCTTGTCTTGCCTTGCATACCTCACAATCAAAATCAAGACAGTTAATGACAATTTACTTATATAGTCAGTGTTTGCTAATGCTCTAAGCATAACCAAATGTTTGCTTCGCGATCCATGATTTTATGTCCATAATATAGCGTTTTTTCCTTAAATAGTTCTGCTACAGGACCTCCCTAAATCCATCAGATCTATATGAGCAGTACCCCTGCGCCAACAGTAAATATTAGCCACTACTTCTGGCACCATCATTCATATTAAAACCTTCCATTTGCTACCTTTTCAGCACATCCAGATCAAGGCATACTCACATACTCACATATGGTCCTATAACAAAAGAACACTTTAGCCTCCTAGCACCATCACACCAGTAAATTGTACTTTTTAAACAAATAGTACAGAATCGGATTACTGGGTTAATTTGTTTTGTGGTTTGTAGCTTTGTGCATCTATTAATTCACTAAAAAACCAAAGGTTACCGGGACATTATATTTAGGTTCACATATGGCACACACAAAACCATAGAAATTCAGCAGTTATAGTTATGATTATCTCAAGGAGCTATAACTCGTGTACTAGGGTAACCATAACTTGCACCCTCGCCATGTACAGTTTTCTCATCAATAATTTGACAGCAAATGTTGCAGTGATATTATCAATGATGTCATAGAAGATGTTATGAGTGATTTAATATGTTTGATAATTATCAGTGCATGGCAAGGGCACGAGTTATAGTTAACTTGGTGAACCTAACTATAACATCCTTGCAACTTTGGTTTGTTAGTGAATTTCTAAGGTTTTGTACATTTTATTTCCTAACTATAACGCCCCTGTAACCTTTTCTTTTCAATAGATTTCTATGTTTTTTAACATAAAGTAATATTTAATTACCATGTATTAATCCAACTTCCACTGTGCAAGGCCACCCCTTGCATGCAGCCAACTCCATACCACTCACTGCCTTTGGCCGAGCGCAGCGTGGAAGTTGGCCACAGGGCCGGGTTACAGGCCAAAACCCCGAACACAGTCAATCTCGGTGGGGTTGCATGCAGCCCTCCTCCCTGGGCTGATTTTGGCCCCGGGGACCCCATTCCCTTGGGCCCATGCCTTAAAATATGCAGGAGGGGCAAGCAGCCCTGCTCGCCAAGCCCATTTTGGCCCTTGGTACCCCATTTCCAGGCCAGGCCTTATTATAAAGCCCAATGACCTCATCCCTGGGGGCCCGCCCAGTAAATATTGGGTACCCTGGAGCTCACCCAGGGCATACATTTAATATTTAAATGTTGGGCTTCTGATTTTAGCCCTGGGGACCTCATCTCTTGGTGCCCAGCCTTCTTCTTAAGGGGAAAGGGGAAATGCACCCCCCCTTCCCAGGCAAATGTTGGCCCTGGGGACTCCATCCCCCGGGGCCTGACCAGTTTCTAAAATGGGAGTGGGGCACACAGCTCCTCTCCGTAGGCCATTATTGGCCACGGGGATCCCACCCCCTGGGGCCAGGCCAGAAACTAAAGGGGAGGGGGCCGCAGAGCCCCCTTAACCGGGCCAATATTAGTCCAGATGACACCATCCCCCAGGGTCTGGACTCTACATGATGTGTGCCCTCAAGCCCACTTCAGGGCACCCACTGGCTTTTTGCTGGAAGTCACGGTGGGATCCTCAATGCCCCCACGGTCCCTGCATGCTCCCAACCTACTGCAGGAGCTGGCATTGCTCCTGCTTGCACGGAGCAGCTTAAAATTCTGCTCCCAGTGGGTCAGAGCATTTTTCCAGCTCCCGCCCTCTTGAAGCCGACATACTGTTTTCTCTCGCTTGGCGGGAGCTTTAAATTGCTCCAGCCAAGCGAGAGCAGAGAGATATTTCCCTACCCGCAACAGTGCGGGCAGGGAAACAGCTATGTCCTGAAGAGAGTATTTCTACCCTGCCCTCTTGTCTTTTTTTTCATGCTTTTTCTTGGGACTCTGCTGAATCCAAGTTCCAAGATGGCTGCCAACATTTCCTGGTTGAAGTGTTGGCAGCCAATCAGATCTCTTTTTTAGATCGCTAGGATCCACGGACCCTCCATGTCCCTAGAGATACAAATTCGTTTTTTCTTTATTAACTTTAAAACTACTGAATAGATTTACTTCAAATCACAAAAAGAGATCGTTCTGGTCTAAGATCTAGCTTTTTGTCAAGTTTGGTGTAATTCTGTTCAGCAGTTCGGGATGTACTTGTCTTCAAAATCCCTATTGGATATTGCATGGGGAACACACGTTTTGGGAGCCCCCCATATTTCTCAGCCCCTGTTTGACGTATAACCCTGAAACTTTCCAAACAGCAGCTGGAGTGATTGACGTACTAGTTTTGAAACTTTAGTGACGATTCATCAAACAGCGCCAATATTATCAGCCAAACAAAAACCCCTTTGTCTTTGGGATTTAGGTGCTAACTATAACTACCTATTGGCCAGCAGTAGGTAATAATACTAAGAATGTCCTCACATTTCAGGATTACTCCAAACTAATGTCCTTAAACGGGCATGTTAGAATTTATTGCAGGGCCTCGGTCAAAAACAGTCATGCAGGCACGCATGTTCCAAGAAACAAAAGGTGCACAGGAAAGGAGAAAACATCTGCTCCAGTATCTGGTGCCATCTAGTGGTTTTAGCCATGTGGCTGCCATGAGTAAACAAGGCTTGCTTCCAAATCCATACATTTCTGATGATCCTGTCTTAACTTGTTATGACCTCTCATGCCCCCTTCACATTGCCATTGCATTTTGTGTAATATCAGATGACACCACCTTAACATCATGGACTAAGATAAGCCACTGTATAGCACCAAAATGCAATGCTCATTACCTTAGATTTCTGTTGCAAAATTGCTTACCGTTGTGCAAATTTCATTCTCTTAACTGAAATTAACCAGGACCAAAACCTCTAAAATGTGTTAGGTTTTTAAATAGAAACACAGGGCTGAGCATTGCATCAAAATTGACTTGCAGCCATATGGCATCTTTACCTAGTCATTATGTTTACGAACGTAGTAGCCAGTCCACCACATTCATGAAGCAGAAAAACAAAATCTTCAGTGGTACTTAGCCCACTGGAAAACCTCTGTAAAATAATGCACATGTAATTGGCCAACTGTGGTGCTCTCAATTATCAATAGGTTTTATCATTTACAGCTTTTATTGGATCTATAAGACCCACTACTGTGGTGCTTTATAAACATTAGCCCTTCTCAGCTGTGCTATGTTTTAGCCAGCAGCACCTCTGCCGTTGGGTGAGCCCAAATGACCCGCCACAATGGTGTGTTCACTCATCCTTTGGTTGCAACATTTCTACACCTGGGAGGGGGTAATATACCACTATTGTGTTGTCTTGTTACTTCTAGGCTGTGGCTTTATTGATTGTCCATAGGCTGGGACATTGTCCCCTGCTGGGTGGACCCAAGTGATCCACCAACTTATGGTCTTTAATTATTGCTTAGGCAGCAGATTTCCACTTCAATAATGTCTTCATCAAGACTAGGCTACACCATTTTAACTTCTGAGTGGACCTAACAGACCCACTACTGTCGTGTTTTCTTAGGCTGAGGCATCATTGATTATCATCATTCTGCTACTCAGTGGAGAAAATAAACTTAGTAAAGTGGTATCTTCCAATGTTCATGGGCTGTGATGTTGGACTCAAGAGACCCACTCCCATTATGTCTTCAACTGTCCAAGGCTATAGCAAGTCCACTTCCAGATGGGCCTTACAGACTTTCTACTGTGGTGTTGCATCATTGATTAACTGTGGCAGGACCATTTCCACTTCTGGGTGGACCTAGTGCCACGGTGCCTTAAACTATCAAGAGTCTGTGGCTTATCCACTCCTAGCTGGACCAAATAGACAAACTAGCTTTTGTTGCCTTTCTTTCCTCAGGCTGCAGATCTTCCACCAGGTGTGGAACTAACATACCCACTACTATTCTGTGCCTTATTTCCTAAGATTCTGGCACTTCACACATAAATATCCAACCACAATAAGAGGCTCAATTATCTCAGTTTAAACCATCTAAACTAAAACTAACACTGCCCAGGTCAAAACAGATGTATTGCTCCCTCTGATAAAACCATAAACACCTGCAGAGCAAAACACATGCAAAGAAAACCCCTCATGTTCACAAATGAATAGACAGAAACTAGTGGTTAAGAGCCTTTAGGTTTCGTGGCACCCCGTGCAAAAAATCTTTGTTGGCGGCCCCTCCACCACATTGACCTTCTCCAAGTATTCCCTTTTAACTGCCCTTCCCTCATCTCTTTATAGCCATTCTTTCAAATGTATTGAATTTCCTTTAAAGCACTACTCATTCTAATGTAGGTTTTCGGGCCGCTTTACACAACTCACACACATATTTTACATAGACATCATACACGTGTGTAAATCAATGAATATGAAATTGTTACATAAGATAATGAGGGCTACAAGATGTAACAATCATATTTCACCCATACTGGTGGCATTATATGTTAGGAGTGCCTTGTCTGGCGAAACATAAACTCAGGATTAAAATGCTATGCAGTGGATAGGGCTGCCTATACTAAGAATGTATTACTACATGAAGGAACCCATTTTAGCAATGTTAGATTAACAAAAGGTTGAGAAAAAATTAAGATTCTTCACCTTTGCCTTGCAGTTTTTCATGCAGCTCCTTGATGCTTTGTATAGCTCACTGTGCTATAATAGAAAATGATAAATTATGAACTGTAAGTAACAAAAGGATCTCTGGCAAAAGTAGTAAGCAACGAGCTAGCTGCATAAATACAAATCTGTGATTTGCATGGCACACGTTGTGCTTTGCAGCAGGCACATTAGCTCTTTGTGTTATATCAAAATTGTGAATAGATACAACTCTAGCAAGTACATTAATTACCCGTGTTATCTTACCATTTAATTGTTAACGACACAAAAAAACCTGCATCAGGTGCCTTTAATCCTATTACAGATTAAAAATACAGCACCTCCAGTGCTTGGCACCCGGTGCGGGGGCACCGGCTGCACTCCCCTACAGCTGGCACTGGATCAACTTCTAGGGCAAGTACTCCACAATCTGATATCTTGAGGTCTGCTGCTGCATGTAAGTGCACAAACAAAGAGCCTACAGGAGTTTGCAAAATGCAGCGTACCCAAGGGACCCAGGCAAAGAAGCATTGTGAAGCACAGAGATGGCGTATAAATGTCAATTATCACTTATCCTACAAATGTATCTTGCCATGGTGAAAATGTCACTATCCAAGAAGAATCATCACTCTCTCTACCAAAAAGAACGCTCCTGCCTTTGTCAACGTTGCCCAGAGGGTCACACCATTCCTGGTTCAACTGCCTCTTCATCATATTTCCTGCTTACAATTTAACCAGTAAGTACCATATCTTCATTCTCCTTTTGCCCCTTCCCTAATCTGTCACCCTCTCAACACCCAACCCAACCTTGCGCTCACTGCCTTCTTATCTTCTCCCTCCTCCTTATTCTCCTAATCTAGATATCACACCCTCCTTTAAGTTATCAATCTCTTTTCTTACCTTGGCCATTATTCCTTCTTCCCTCCTCTTCCTTCATAAAAAACCTAAATGCTTTCTTACTATCCCCTGTATCTAATGTATGCTACGCTCACCCTTGAAGCAAATTGGCTGCTCAAGTCAACACTCTCCATCCTTAACCATGAACTAAAATGGCCTTTCTAACTCAGCCCGCCTTCATCCCACACACCATCACTTCCTAGTAAACCATCACACCCGGATACAAACACACTCTAGCTTTATTTCCCCGACCACCCTATCGATGCTCACCATACCCCAACCAGCAGCCTATTCAGTCATTGCCTCAATGTCCTTCTACACATCTCAAAAACCTTTTTTTAACATCAGATACCCACCTCTCTACGGCCCAAGCTCCTTACCAGTATGTCCATCATGTAAGAAGTATGACATGCACATCTACATTCCTTTTACACTATGCTGCCCTTTCCTTCTCATGCTTACTTCTTCAACCCCCTAGACTGTGCTCTATAATGTCTTTCACCGTTTACAACAACCCCATTTTACAAAATCCCGTCCTGCTACCTAAGTCATTTAAATCACTACATTGAACAACTAGATGGACCAACAACTACAATTTGTTCCCACAGTCTGCCATGCCGTACACAGCAACAACCAAAGAGCAACTGCAAGATCATTTGCTCAAGCACCTGCCAACCTAAAATTATGAACAAACAACCAAACGGCGACCACCGAAGTCTTAAGACTTGTGACCCTTTCAACAAAACCATCTACAAAGCCTTTGCATTGCTCTTGCGTCAAGGCAACGTAAGGACTTAAGTGAGATTTACTATCTTTCCTCCAGAATGCAGTAGATGCAGAAAGAGGAAAATACCTCTCAGGGTTATTTTTGTGCAGGAATGTGTTCCTTCCTGCACAAAAACAATCCTGACTGTAATTCAAGCACCGTTGCACGATCGCACGAGGGTGCCTGGGTTGGTGTTAAGCAGCACACAGTGCGCCAGTGCAGGGAGAATGAATGCTTTATATCGTAGTAGATATGGTGCAGTCCTGCTCTCTCCCTATCACGCAGTGCAGCGTAGTAAGTTGTATTGCTGCATTGCGTGACTTCTTTGTAAAAATGCCCCCATGTCTCTCTGGCATTGACTCTTAGATAGCAAATCACCAATATGATCTCAGCTTCTACACCTTTCAAAGCAATCCCCAAAGAAACAACCAAGGCAACTAGCTGATATTCTTAATCATGAGCAAAACAATTAAGTGGTTGATGAATTGCTTGAATCAGTCTCAGCCATTCGAAATTACATGGGCTGCAATCCACTTTATCATTCATTTTACAACTATGCTGCCCCAGATAGGAAAGGAACCAGCCATAGCAAACCAATCTTGGTCCTACTCCAATAGGAACTGTCCGGGAAGGCCAGGTCCCTCTCTGTCCAGGAAGAGCAGGTCCCTCTCAGAACACTTTTTTTTTTTTTAAATACATAATTTCTATGGACAACCAAAATCTCTGCTAAATGACTTCATTACATCATTATTTACCGATTTAAAAACACAATTTTTATTTTGTTTATTTATTTATTTATTTAGAAGTTTTATACAGCGCTGGCCTGACCCGAGGGTATCAGAGCACTTTACAGAGGATACATTGCAGAGATTACAACAAACGAGACAGGAGAACAACACAATAATAATGCAGGGCGTTGTTGAGGGGTCTGCTGCGTAGTCAATGTTTACAAGTCAAGCACTTTTATCTTACTCCCCTACAATCCCAGAAACTCATAAAAAATGTGAAATGATAATTAAAACAATTAAATAAATCACAAGAAAAAAGTAAATCTGTTTCAAAAACAAAAGCATGTGAAATTAAAAAGGGAAGGAAATTAATGTAATCTATTGAAAAATGTAATGTCATAAAGTAATCATTGAATTAAAATAAAAAGCAATCAACAATATTTAATACAATTTAAAAAATAAATGAAATAAATGATTATTATATAAATTAAGTCATGTAACAATTAAATATTTTAGATAAATATTAATTTAACAAAGCAATTGTAATATATATATATATATCTTCCTACCATACATCGCTACGAATACAAACACGCCAATAAAAATGAGAAATAAAACTTTACAAATAATACCAAACCTTAGTGCTTCCTCCCAGCCCCTGGAAGCTTCCCCTAAACTATATTCACAATTGGCTAATGTCCTTGCCATTAAAATCAAAGACATGGTTGAGTCTTTGAATGTCTCTGTTCCCGCTAACATCTCAGACACGAAGTGACCAGGGAATGTGCCAGTGAGTGAGACTACCACAAGGGTTTGCTCTTTGACTAATTTTGCCAGCATTATTTTGGAGTACTCTGCTAATGTGAAATCCTGCTGATCTGGCTCCCAGATGATCCTTGCCCTCCTCATATTCTGTTGACCCACTTCGAAGCCATCAACCCTTCTCTTAATTCCCTCCTAAACACCTCCCTACTCCAAGCGACTGTGCCAAGCTGCTGGAAAAAAGCAAGGCTAATTCCACTCCTGAAAAAGCCTACAGTTGATAAATCCATCTTGGCCAACTATAGGTCTATTTCCCTATAGCTAGCTTTTTCAATAATTTTTGAGAAACTGATGAACACCCAGTTTTCCGAAAATCTGGACTCTAACCAGTTGCTACATCTGTCTCAGTCGGACTTTTGTCCTGGGCACAGTGCAGAAGCAACTTTGGTTGAAGTAGCTGATAGCATTGGACCAGGGGAAGCAGGCAGCCCTTCTGCTTTTTGATCCATCTGCAGTGATGGAGCAGGTAGTGCAAAATGTTGTATACCTTCTCTATTTCTGCATGAAAATACTAATTATATAATCTATTAATTATAATATTAGTATATTATTAAACGAGTTCTGCATGTATATTAATCAACATTATAAAAACACAAACTGCTATTTGCATGGCTAAATAACTCATATAAATAAAATCTGTGCGCATATTAATAATAGTATATGTGGTAATAGTATATCGCATGATATATTGCTTTTGTGACGTTTGCATCTTCGTGGAGGATCGAAAAGGTGAATATAATTGTTTTAAATGTCGCTATATGCTAGATAAATACTAATTCATAAAGGGATTAGTAAGGGGTTAACATTAGAATCATCATTTCTATGTATTAATTATTCTTTTGTGTTTGTTTCGCTTAAGATGACATCGGGGCCTAATCCAATATGGTGGCTGAGACCTTATACAGAAGTGGCCACCGTCTCGTGAATCGCGGAGTCAGCTCCGCATGTTCGGACGGTATTGTGAACTTCTTAGCAACCTTTACACATCATGTGCCCGGTCAAGGATAAGAATTTCGTGGACTGCCAAGATAATGGAACAATCAAGTATACAACAGACCGGAACAAGCCGATACTAAAGGGACTAATGTCATCACAACTCGGACTGAACTGAAAATCTGGGAATAAGAATCGGACGATCCCAACCAGCCAATCACCACTGTACTTGGCCTAAAAATGTATCATGTTAAAGTGAAATTTATTATAAAAAGGGTAGTAGAATAGGGAGGGGCGCGATGCCTATTCATGATGGCCCAGATGCTGCCTGATCGCCTGATGACTGCAAACTCTTTCCAACCCCACAGGCAATGATAGATGCTTGCACGATTTCTGGTCCTTTGATAAATTTTGGGACTGTAACGTGCTGAGCAGAGGACTTTGGACTCTGAGCCTTGGCCTGTTTTATTCGGACAATTGACGACAAAATTCGGTTATGCAGAGCCAATGAATTAGAGGACCCCAGATAGCCAGATTAGGTAAATATGATATTCTGTGATTTACTTGAATTGATCTAGAAATTCTAAACTTTGACGAGACAAATGCAAATATAAATTATTATGAAATTTTAGATAAACAAATATTGATTAACAAGAAATTATGAGTTTGTGGTTTTTCGTTAAGAGAAATAAGGATTCTGAGTCTTAAATGTGTTTTAGCTGGTTCTAATCACCACCAACCAATCCAACTAATTGGTCCGTCGACCAAGTTGATGGAGTGCCTTGATGTTTAGGATTAGGGATCTACAGGTGATGAATGCTAATGTATATTTTGTAAAATAACTTTTCTCTTCCTAAAGGTTATAAGGTGTTCCCCCACATGTCCAGCGCAAGAATCGTTTCATCCCTCCTGTGTGCAGACTTGTGAGAGAGACGTATGAGTGTTGGTGTTATGGGCCCCACCAATGACTGCATGTGTGAATGAGCTAATGTGATGTCGGGTCTGCGACGTAGGGAGGATATTTGTAAATTTGCCCTGTTTCCCTGTTTCGCGCTGGATCCGTTTTTCTGGTAGCAGAGTTATGGTTTTATTGTTTTGGTTTGGTGATTAGTGCTAATTGATTTGATTATTGCTTATTGATTTCTCATTTTGCTTATTGACTGTGGATGTTTGGATGAGTATTGGTATATGTATTTACACTCTATGTTCAGTCGCGTCGAGTTCTATGTTGTTTGATGGCTTCTGAGATGTAGAAAGTCGGAAGTTTGTAATAATTCCGTAGCAAAGCAGAGGTAAGCGCCGCTCTCGGGAAAGACGGAATTATTGTTGCCCTGTAGGTACACGGGAAAAACGTGTAACGATTGGAGTTGCACGACGCATTGTCTGGGTTTGATTTGGTAACATCGTTGTGTGTTACTGTTAGGGACTTTCTGTATGAAAGAGGTGTATGGGTAGCGAAGGCCACCTGTGAAATTTTGGTCTTAAATACTTGGAGTCCACGTGAACTCTGATTACGCTTATCACTGGAAAGGTAATAGGTGTTCCCTAAGCTTGATAGAAGGATAAAGTAGAGGGAAGTGCTACTTTATTAACAAATGTAATAATTCTGTAGTAGGGCAGATTGTTCGCTGTTCCCGGGAAAGACAGAATTCTGTGTGCATGAACTACATTTTCCGTATGAAAGTGCGTGAATGAAATAGCATTCAGGTTAATTGTGAAACTCTGGTTTTATTTCTCAGGAGCAGAGCGTCTCCAACAGGTGTCTTAATTCTAGAGAAACGGTTAGCTAATGCTTGTTAGAAGGGTAAAATCTGGACTCTAACCAGTTGCTACATTTGTCTCAGTCGGACTTTTGTCCTGGGCACAGTGCAGAAGCAACTTTGGTTGAAGTAGCTGATAGCATTGGACCAGGGGAAGCAGGCAGCCCTTCTGCTTTTTGATCCATCTGCAGTGATGGAGCAGGTAGTGCAAAATGTTGTATACCTTCTCTATTTCTGCATGAAAATACTAATTATATAATCTATTAATTATAATATTAGTATATTATTAAACGAGTTCTGCATGTATATTAATCAACATTATAAAAACACAAACTGCTATTTGCATGGCTAAATAACTCATATAAATAAAATCTGTACGCATATTAATAATAGTATATGTGGTAATAGTATATCGCATGATATATTGCTTTTGTGACGTTTGCATCTTCGTGGAGGATCGAAAAGTTGAATATAATTGTTTTAAATGTCGCTATATGCTAGATAAATACTAATTCATAAAGGGATTAGTAAGGGGTTAACATTAGAATCATCATTTCTATGTATTAATTATTCTTTTGTGTTTGTTTCGCTTAAGTTGACATCAGGGCCTAATCCAATATGGTTGCTGACACCGTATACAGAAGTGGCCACCGTCTCGTGAATCGCGGAGTCAGCGCCGCATGTTCGGACGGTATTGTGAACTTCTTAGCAACCTTTACACATCATGTACCCGGTCAAGGATAAGAATTTGGTGGACTGCCAAGATAATGGAACAATCAAGTATACAACAGACCGGAACAAGCCGATACTAAAGGGACTAATGTCATCACAACTCGGACTGAACCGAAAATCTGGGAATAAGAATCGGACGATCCCAACCAGCCAATCACCACTGTACTTGGCCTAAAAATGTATCATGTTAAAGTGAAAGTTATTATAAAAAGGGTAGTAGAATAGGGAGGGGCGCGATGCCTATTCATGATGGCCCAGATGCTGCCTGATCGCCTGATGACTGCAAACTCTTTCCAACCCCACAGGCAATGATAGATGCTTGCACGATTTCTGGTCCTTTGATAAATTTTGGGACTGTAACATGCTGAGCAGAGGACTTTGGACTCTGAGCCTTGGCCTGTTTTATTCGGGCAATTGACGACAAAATTCGGTTATGCAGAGCCAATGAATTAGAGGACCCCAGATAGCCAGATTAGGTAAATATGATATTCTGTGATTTACTTAAATTGATCTAGAAATTCTAAACTTTGATGAGACAAATGCAAATATAAATTATTATGAAATTTTAGATAAACAAATATTGAATAACAAGAAATTATGAGTTTGTGGTTTTTCGTTAAGAGAAATAAGGATTCTGAGTCTTAAATGTGTTTTAGCTGGTTCTAAATCACCACCAACCAATCCAACTAATTGGTCCGTCGACCAAGTTGATGGAGTGCCTTGATGTTTAGGATTAGGGATCTACAGGTGATGAATGCTAATGTATATTTTGTAAAATAACTTTTCTCTTCCTAAAGGTTATAAGGTGTTCCCCCACATGTCCAGCGCAAGAATCGTTTCATCCCTCCTGTGTGTAGACTCGTGAGAGAGACGTATGAGTGTTGGTGTTATGGGCCCCACCAATGACTGCATGTGTGAATGAGCTAATGTGATGTCGGGTCTGCGACGTAGGGAGGATATTTGTAAATTTGCCCTGTTTCCCTGTTTCGCGCTGGATCCGTTTTTCTGGTAGCAGAGTTATGGTTTTATTGTTTTGGTTTGGTGATTAGTGCTAATTGATTTGATTATTGCTTATTGATTTCTCATTTTGATTATTGATTATTGACTGTGGATATTTGGATGAGTATTGGTATATATATTAACACTCTATGTTCAGTCGCGTCGAGTTCTATGTTGTTTGATGGCTTCTGGGATGTAGAAAGTCAGAAGTTTGTAATAATTCCGTATTAGAGCAGAGGTAAGCGCCGCTCTCGGGAAAGACGGAATTATTGTTGCCCTGTAGGTACACGGGAAAAACGTGTAACGATTGGAGTTGCACGACGCATTGTCTGGGTTTGATTTGGTAACATCGTTGTGTGTTACTGTTAGGGACTTTCTGTATGAAAGAGGTGTATGGGTAGCGAAGGCCACCTGTGAAATTTTGGTCTTAAATACTTGGAGTCCACGTGAACTCTGATTACGCTTATCACTGGAAAGGTAATAGGTGTTCCCTAAGCTTGATAGAAGGATAAAGTAGAGGGAAGTGCTACTTTATTAACAAATGTAATAATTCTGTAGTAGGGCAGATTGTTCGCTGTTCTCGGGAAAGACAGAATTCTGTGTGCATGAACTACATTTTCCGTATGAAAGTGCGTGAATGAAATAGCATTCAGGTTAATTGTGAAACTCTGGTTTTATTTCTCAGGAGCAGAGCGTCTCCAACAGGTGTCTTAATTCTAGAGAAACGGTTAGCTAATGCTTGTTAGAAGGGTAAGGTAGAGGGATGTGCGACTTTATCAACGGATGTAACGATTCCGTAGTAGGGCAGAGGTAAGCGCTGCTCTTGGGAAAGACGGAATTCTTGTGAGAAAGGTCATTAACTATACTTTTGTTAGCGAAACAGATAATGGTGGCGTTTTTATGTCGTTACTAACAGATTTGTAAGTCAGAGAGAACGTAAGAAGCTTACCGATAAATTTTGTAAACGAGGGGTTAGCAGAAGCAAGAGTAGCGAGAAAAGCTGACGTCAGAAAGACCGCGCTGGGATTGGTCAGCTGTTAAACAACGTAAACGCTCCTGATTGGCGTGTTAGTGTACGCCGTGCTAGGATTGGAGAATTACAGGGTGACATAGACGCTCCGGATTGGTACGTTAGTGTGAGTCGCGCTGGGATTGGAGAATTACAGAAGTGACATAGACGTTCCGGATTGGTGCGTTAGTGTAAGTCGCGCTACGATTGGTTAAAACAGCAGAATAGTCGTAGGGAAAATCTAGCGATACTGAAAAGACAAAATGATGTATTACAATCCACCAGAAAAGGAGAAAAAGTCCTGGTTTGGAAAGATCAAAAGTTTATTTAGAAAGGACAAACCGATTGTGACTAGAGAGGGACAGTTGCTTCCTCCACCGAAATCGCCCGCATCCTTTATGGTTGCGAAATACGGATATCATACATGTATTTGGTTGGACAATTGGGCAAAGTATACAAAATATGATGGAGTTTTAGTATTTCCAGAACATGGTTCATTTAATTTAGCAGTTTTGAGAAATTTTAGAGAAAGAATGATGAATTTAGAACCAAGACCTAGACCAACTCAGTTTGAAGCATTGACAGAATGGGAAGACGAGATGCATGGCAGAGAACGACAGAGGAGTGGCGGAAGGTATAAATATATGTTTGGTAGATCATATGGACAGGAGAATCATGATGACAGAATGAGGAGATGGCGAAGCGCAAATATGACGGATGGTTTGTTTCCAGTGAGAAATGCTGAAGAGATTAGCAGTAGAAAATGTATGGAAAAGAGAAATAATACAGAGTCAGAAGGGTATGGTGTGCATGAATCGGAGGATGATGTTCTTGATGACATGTTTTATAAAAATCCACCGCCATATCAATCAGATTCCACATTATTGACACCAAGTGCCCCAATGAAAGAGACGCCACGAAATATAAAATTTGAATCAGCACCACAGGAGGTAGGAAGAAATAATCCTTTTAGAGAGATAGAGAAAACACAACATGGTAAAACGGGTAATGAAAATTCAGCTGAACTAGCGAAAACCACCTTAGAGTTAACTGAAAAGATTAGGGAATTAACCAAAAATTTGGAAGCCGTAACTGTTCCTGTAACTATAGGACCTGTAATTCCTATTTTTGATAAACACAGGGATAGTGAGCATTGTCTGACGATTCCTTATAACAGTAATAAACAGACTGAGAGGCCAAGAAAGAGTTCAGATGAGAATCCATGGAGACAAACAGTAGGTATTTCAGAACAAAGTACGCCTAAAAACTTGACAGTAAATCAAGGTATAGTGGACAGAATAATAATGACGACAGAATCAGTCCCAGGATCACCAAAGGTTTCAGAACAAACTGGTAGCGAGAAAAATCCAGTAGGGCCTACTTCAGAAGAATTAAGCGAATGGTTGAGGAGCTTACAGCGGAAAGATACAGAACCCCAACCTATAGACGTGGCAAAGATGAAAATTGTTTTGGAAGAATTAATAGTAGGGACTATCCCCACGGAGAAGTTAAAAGCTTATCAGGATGAAGAATTATTATTTTTATGCAAAAGTATAACATGGAGAGCAAGGAATCTACATGAAAGACTAGAAGAAGTAGCAAATGAAATGGGTATAGACTTTGAAAGAGTAAAGTCTTTACAAAAACCATACAGAGTAGATTTTTCTGAAAAGGATATTGAAAATCTGAACACTGCAGGTTGCTAACTTCCTTTTCAGGTTGCTAACTTCCTTTTCAGGTTGCTAACTTCCTAGTTGCTGCTGTTCGTATTAACAATAAGAAAAAGAACAGTAATGCAAGTGCAGGACTAGACACTCTCTGAACTGATATAATGTTGTAGTTTTATTGGGTTTTTAATACGAGGTTATGATTTTTATCATGTTCTTAAATTTTAATATTTATTGATGTTCTTAACTGTATAGAATTTTTGTGTATACCCCTGTATGAATTTGTGGGGACTGTGTCTCTCGTCCCTGTTTATTGCCTCTATAATGATAACAATTGATGCCATGTCTCTGTTCATTTTTATTGATGTAATATTTTTGTGAATGTCTCTTTTTATGATATTAATGTTATCGAATAAAAGTATTTTGACTGACTGACACTGCAGGATGAACAACCCAGATTAAAGACTTAATCATTTTATTAAGAAAATGGGGAGATGTAGATAAATGGAAAAGTAGGTGGTTTCGGAAATGAGATGATGTCTCAGACAAAACGTTTGCAGCTTTCCCAGTGAGAGAAAAGGAAAAGGTAGTAATAGAATGTTCCATGAGAGAAATTCCAGGTGGAGGCTATATACATGTCCCCTGGACTAGACAAGATAATCTGTCATTTACCAATGATTTTCCTCGACTGCGCGAAAAGCCAGTCGAGTGGTATAGGCAGATAGATAGGTTTGTGAGGTTATCAAAAGTTCTATGGATTGATTTAAATAGTCTTTTTGACATAATTGTACCAGCAGACTTATGGACAGATTGTAAGATAATGATTAGCTGGCCTACACAAGAGTACCCTAGAGACCCAAAAACAGGTGCCCCTGATCCAGAAGTAATGAAAAATTATGAACAGGTAATTACCTTTCTAAAAAACAAAGTACCTCCTAAAGAAACTGATTGGGTAAAAATTGACCAAACTCATCAAGAAGCAAAGGAATCAGTACATGCCAACCATGAAAGGTTAATTCTCGCCTTTAAGCAGTTTAGTGGTGATGAAAATTTGAGTGAAAAAGATTTGAGTCACTTTGTATATCGATTTGTATATGGGCTGCGACCAGAAATAAGTGAAATGATTAAACAGCATACAGTGGACTGGCAAAATAAAAAAATAGATGAAGTACTGAGGCATGCAAAATATTTTAGTGAGGAAATTGAAGCAAAACAGCGTAAATTAAAAGAAAAGGCCATGTGGGCACAGGTAAAAGTGGCAGAAAGACAAGAAGCTCAATTAATTGAACAGGCAAATGGTGCATGTATGAAACCTACATTTAATGTTGGAAAAGGAAAGGAACAATTTAATATAGATGAAGCCAAAAAGAAATAGCCATGTCATAATTGCGGAAGAATAGGGCATTGGAAATCCGAGTGTAAATTTCCCCGAGTGCTAATGGTGATAATGCATCATTGAATTCACAGGTGCAGAAAGAGGTGAGTTGTCAACCACAGCGACAGCAACAGGTTGTTGCCCAACAGAATCAGGCGCTAAAATCGCCTTTTCCACAGAGTGTAAATCCTCAGAAATACAGTAATGAGACAGGGTTCTACAATGAAGAACAGGTAACTAAGCTGCCGCGCGCTAGCGCTGTTTCGCAGTATTGGCTACAACGCGATGAGAGTGAGTCAGATGAAAACTATTGACGGTGCCAAGGGGAGGAAGAAGAGTGCGTGCTTGGCGCAACTCTAGAAGTAGACAAGACAGGCCCTTTTGTGGATGGAAAGGTAAATGACGAAAATATTACTTTCCTAGTAGATACTGGTGCTACTCGTTCAACTGTTAGGTCAGCTGATGTTAAAAATCTTCCTCTCTCGGACGAAACAATCCAAGTAGTTGGAGTATCCAACAGACAGATAAAAACGTATCTCACTGATCCAGTCAAAGTTAAAATAGGGAAATTTTCTGAAATGCACCGCTTTGTTGTGTGCGATTCAAGCCCTGTACATTTGTTAGGGAGAGATTTGCTGTGTAAAATGAATTGCACAATATTTTGTACTCCAGATGGTATAGCATTTGAGACTCCAGATGAGGATGTGCTATACAAAATGACAATGGCTAACATGGAAACCGAAGTTACTGAGGCATTTGCTGTATTTGATCCTGAGGAATTGCCTCAAGAATTGAAAAAGACAGTGATAACAGAAGTATGGGATTTTACCGGAGAAGATGTGGGTTTGATGAAAAATGTAGATCCCATAAAATTTCTGTAAAGGAAGGAGTAAGTTACCCGAATATTCCACAGTATAAATTGACACCCGAGATAAATACCGGAGTCACACCTATAATAGAGAAAATGATTCAACAAGGTATTTTGAGAGAAATAATGAGTAGTCCATGTAATTCACCAATTATGGGCCTGAAAAAGCCTCATGGAACGTTTAGAATAGTACAAGACCTGAGAAAAATAAACAAAATTGTTGTGTCATGTTGTCCTGTTGTACCAAATCCATCTCTGATTTTGTATCAGATTCCTCATGATGCAGAATGGTACACAGTAATTGACCTGTGTCATGCCTTCTTTTCCATCCCATTGCATCATGACAGTCAACAAATGTTTGCGTTCCGGTTTGGCGAACGTATTTTGGCATGGTGCTGAATTCCACAGGGATTTACAGAGAGCCCCTCAATATTTAACCGGATATTGAAAAAGTCCTTAGAAGATCTAAAAATGCCTGAGAGCTCAGTACTGGTGCAATACATTGACGACCTACTTGTGGCATCAAAAACTCGAGAAGCTTGTGTAGGGGATACCATAGCATTGCTAAATCATTTGGCAGATGTAGGACTTAAAGTATCTCCGTCAAAATTACAATTCTGTCAAAAGGAAGTACAATATTTAGGCCACAAAATCAAAAAAGGATTGAGGAAAGTGTCTGCAGATAGGATCAAACTAATTAAGGGAATGAGAGCCCCAATGACGCAAAGAGAAGTGAGAATGTTCCTTGGAATGGTGGGATATTGCCGTCAGTGGATAAGTAACTTTTCCCTGATTGCAAAACCATTGGTAAGTTTGACAAGAAGTGATGTAAAAGATCCTATTGAATTGAATAAAGAAGAATTGATGGCTTTTAAACAATTGAGAGAAGCACCAGCACTTGGTATGCCTGATTATGAAAAGGAGTTTGAGCTCTATTGCAGTGAAAGAAATGGATGCGCACTTTCTGTGTTAATACAGAAACATGGAAAACTGCGAAGGCCAATTGCATATTTTTCAGCTAAATTGGATCCTGTAGCTGTAGCATTACCAGGTTGTCTAAAAGCAGTTGCAGCTACATGTAAGAGCCTTGAACAAAGTGAAGGAATTGTAATGGGATATCCTGTGCGAGTGTTTTGACCTCATGATGTGGCAATCCTTTTAACAAGGAGTCGTACACATTTCATGACGCATAGTCGTCTGACTAAATATGAGAAAGTCATCTTAGGTGCAACAAATGTGAGTCTTGTGAGATGTTTGAATGTAAATCCGTCAACATTGCTACCTGAAGCTGAGAATGTGGAAGTCAGAGATGATGTGGATCATGACTGTTTGGAAGTGCTTAATTTCTGTACCAAACCACGTCCTGATATAAAAGATGTACCTTTGACAGAAAGTGACTATGTGATGTTTGTGGATGGATCATGTTTGAGGACGGATGAAGGAATTCTAAGTGCAGCATATGCAGTATGCACAGTAGCAGCGGTATTGGAAGCATCATGCCTGAAAGGAATAAAATCAGCCCAAGTTGCTGAACTGTTTGCCTTGACTGTAATAACCGATAGTCAATATGGCTTCGGTGTAGTGCATGACTTTGGGCAAATTTGGTCCCAAAGAGGGTTTTTGACTTCAAGTGGAACCCCTATAAGAAATGCTGAAGTGGCTGGGAAATTGCTTGAGGCGATACAGCTGCCTAAGCAGTTAGCTGTGGTAAAATGTGCTGCGCATTCAAAATCTAAAGATTATATCTCAGCTGGCAACCAGTTTGTCAACGATATGGCTCAATATTGCGCACAAAACCAGATTCTGTGAATCGGGGAAGAGAAAGAGAAATGAATTCATGTCCCTTGTTGTTTACTAACATTGTGAATACATGGGAAGAAGTGAGGCAGTTTGTAGGAAGAAGCAGGAGATGAGGAAATGAGACAGTGGGTAAAAGCAGGATGTGCACCAAGGGAAACAGATCATGTGTGGGTTTATCGGGATGGAAGACCAGTTATGCCTGATAGCATGGTGTCCGCTATGGCATGGATGTATCATGGACAAGCACATGTAGGGAGAGACGCAATGATCAGATTGTTCAAGCAAACATGGCATAATGCACAATTCAGACATGTAGCGGAGAGAGCCTTTGTCAAAGATGCCTTTATATGTCAGCAGTTCAATCCTGGAAGAAAAACAGTGGTAAGTCTAGGAACGATAGGTCGAGAAGGAGGGCCTTTCACCAGAATGCAGATTGACTTCATTGAAATGCCCCCCTGTAACGGGTTGAGGTATGTTTTAGTGATGGTCTGTCTGTTTTCTAGATGGGTAGAAGCATACCCCACAAGAAGAAGTGATGGAATTACAGTAGCCAGACTACTATTGAGAGAGTTTATCCCTAGATTTGGGTTTCCAGTCACAATTGAGTCAGATAGAGGAAAACATTTCTATAATGAAATCATGAAGCTAATTTGTGAAGCATTGAATGTACAACAGAAACTACATTGTGCCTATCGCCCAGAGGCTTCTGGTGTTGTGGAACAAGTAAATGGCACCATTAAAAACAGATTGGGGAAAATGTGTTTAGCCACAATTTTGAAATGGCCTGATGTCTTGCCTCTGGTACTCATGACTATTAGCTCTATTCCAGATAGAAATACAGGTCTGAGTCCTTATGAAATTGTCATGGGAAGAGCCATGCGACATGTTTTCATACCAGTCTACAAACTGTTGCCTATATCTGATGTTGGATTATTGCAAGGGGTTGGCTGATTCCGTTCATTCGGTGTTCCATCAGGTTAGATCGGATGCCACCACTCTTGAAAAGAAGCCAGCTCTTGATTTGCGCCCAGGGGACTGGGGGAGAATTAAGGTGCACAGAAGACGAAACTGTTTGGTTCCACATTGGGGAAAACCACGTCAGGTGATCTTGACCACAACAACAGCAGTAAAATGTGCAGGAGTAAAGAACTGGATTCATGCTAGTCACACCTTGCGAATCCTAAACCCAGTGAATAACAAGGAAGAAGAGTACTTCGAAGAATCAGATACAAGTTCTGAATCCGATACTGAAGACACAAGCACAAGACAAACTCCTGAAAGGGGGGGGAATCAGAACCAAATTCAGTTATTGCCACAGAAAATCTTCCATTAAGAAGAAAATTGCAGATTTCTGATACCAGCTCAGAATCAGATACTGAACCAGTACAAGTACACGAAAAAAGGAAGACAAACGGTGAAGAGACTGTCCAAGAAATCCTTGGTAAAAAGATTCCGAGTGAAAGTTCAAGAGAAATTCCACCTGAGATAATAACATTAGATGGTAAGGTGCCAGATACAGAAAGTGAGGGAAAGATTTTTGCGGAAGACCCCCGAGGAGTTGTAGGGAATTCATACGTCCAGTTAGAGGAAGGGACCGTTAGTCAGCAGGAGGATTGTGTGGAAGAACCACGAGGAGGGACAGAAGTAGGTAATAAAAAAGAAGTGGTGGAAAAAAGAACAGCTGAAAGTAGAAGTCAAGTTGAAACTGAATCAGAGGACATTGATGAAGAAGTACCAGAAGGTCGAGTCCTGAGAAAGAGAGCATGGAGAACTGAGAAAAATGAAAAAGGAAATAAATTGAAAAGATCAGCAACAGACGAAATTTGGCCAAACAAAATAAAGAGATTGAGATACAGATTGACACGAGTGAATTCATCTAGAGATGAACAAGTGAATGAAGTATCTAGTCAAGAGAAATTGAAAGACGGGGAAAAAACAACAGCAGAGGAAAATAAGAGAACGAGAAAACCTAACCAGAAGTATAAGTCGCCGGAATGGTCATATGTGGCACTGCCTGAAATAAAAGAAGAGGCGGACAGCCAAGGGGATCTAGAGGTGACTGTTCCAGAAGTGGTTGAGGAAGACGAAGAATCGGAAATCCTGAGAGTTATCTTGTCCGATATTGGAGAAGAAACGTATGTTCAGGAAATTCTGCATCAAGATTACGAAAGAAGAGTAAAGGACGATCAAATGCCAAACTGAAAAAGGGAAGAAGTGTTCTGAATGATGAAACACTAGATTACCGAAGAGACATAAACTAAAAAGAACCAAGTAGGTGCTTAGAGCCTTGGGTAAGACAAAATTAGTTGTGAAGTAGAAGAGACTAAGTCAAAAGACACTGATCATTTTTCGAAATGGAAAACACAGAAAGTAGAAAAACTAAATGTGTATTTCTTAGAAGATGATTTAAAATGTGTTGTTGTTGTACAGGATTACTAATACTTCTGTGGAGTGCGTTGGCTTTAATGGTTTCATTTAAGGTTACATTAGAAACAATAGAAGGATATAGTGAGAATAAAACTAATGTAGAAAAGATTCAGAAGGTATATCCGATTAAAATAGATAGAAATTATTTACATAAAGACAGGTCTATAAATGATTTCTCTAACAATGTATTTTCAAAATTACTATACGAATATGTAAAGACGATATCTGCGGGAACAAAGCATTTATCGATTGCCAGATCATTGGTATGGCACATGTTATATAGGCCTGGCTTTCCCAAAGATATTCCATGTGGGAAGAGGAAGAGATGGTGCACATGAGTTAGGTAGTCAGCTAACATGTAGAAAAAGAGAATCTTGGTCAGAAATTGTAGGAGACATTTTTGGAGCATTGATACCAGCAGTAAGAATATCTCTGAATGCACACAAAATTAGAAAATTATCCACAGTAGTGGATCGCTTGTCAACAAGCACCGCCGGAGGATTCTTATTATTAAATACAGAAATGGTTGCCATGCGTGCCATGGTAATGCAAAATTGACTTGCCCTTAATATAATTTTGGCATAAGAGGGTGGAGTCTGTGGAATGCTGAAAATTCAACATTGTTGTACTTACATCCCTGACGAAAGTCAAGATCTAAAGACATACATTAAAAATATAAATGATTTGCATGAAGAGATAGCATCACTGGAGGTTGAAGGTGTTTGGGAAAAGATTGGAAAGAAATGTTCTTCTATTAAAGATTTCCTATTAAATTAGGTAGTACATTTATAGGTAAGATCCTATTTCCATCAACATGTGTGATATTTTTTGTATTAATTCTAAGACTAGGATGTTTATGTTGCAAAAGAAAGAAAATATGGAAAAACATAAAAAGAGAAACTTTGAAGCAAAGAGAGAATAAAAGACAAGAAAGAGAATTTGAAGAAGTAGAATTAGAAGAAATGAAAGAAAGTATGTATAGAAAAGCAAGAGAAGAAGAGATAGGTGAAACAGAAATGTGAACTAACAAAACTTAAAAAGTACTGAATTCATTTCTTTTTATAAAATTTACAAAATTTTAGGTAGTGTGGTGATATTAATCACCAAAGGGGGGATTGATGGAGAAGGTAGTGCAACATTTTGTATACCTCCTCTATTTATGCATGAAAATACTAATTATATAATCTATTAATTATAATATTATTAAACAAGTTCTGCATGTATATTAATCAACATTATACAAACACAAATTACACGTGGGATACCGCTATTTGCATGGCTAAATAACTCATATAACTAAAATCTAACCAGTTGCTACATCTGTCTCAGTCGGACTTTTATCCTGGGCACAGTGCAGAAGAAACTTTGGTGGAAGTAGCTGATAGCATTGGACCAGGGGAAGCAGGCAGCCCTTCTGCTTTTTGATCCATCTGCAGTGATGGAGCAGGTAGTGCAAAATGTTGTATACCTTCTCTATTTCTGCATGAAAATACTAATTATATAATCTATTAATTATAATATTAGTATATTATTAAACGAGTTCTGCATGTATATTAATCAACATTATAAAAACACAAACTGCTATTTGCATGGCTAAATAACTCATATAAATAAAATCTGTACGCATATTAATAATAGTATATGTGGTAATAGTATATCGCATGATATATTTCTTTTGTGACGTTTGCATCTTCGTGGAGTATCGAAAAGGTGAATATAATTTCTTTCAATGTCGCTATATGCTAGATAAATACTAATACATAAAGGGATTAGTAAGGGGTTAACATTAGAATCATCATTTCTATGTATTAATTATTCTTTTGTGTTTGTTTCGCTTAAATTGACATCGGGGCCTAATCCAATATGGTGGCTGACACCGTATACAGAAGTGGCCACCGTCTCGTGAAGCGCGGAGTCAGCTGCGCATGTTCGGACAGTATCGTGAACTTCTTAGCAACCTTTACACATCATGTACCCAGTCAAGGATAAGAATTTGGTGGACTGCCAAGATAATGGAACAATCAAATATTTAACAGACCGGAACAAGCCAATACTAAAGGGACTAATGACATCACAACTCGGACTGAACTGAAAATCTGGGAATAAGAATCGGACGATCCCAACCAGCCAATCACCACTGTTCTTGGCCTAAAAATGTATCATGTTAACCTGAAATTTATTATAAAAAGGGTAGTAGAATAGGGAGGGGCGCAACGCCTTTTCGTGATGGTCCAGATGCTGCCTGATCGCCTGATGACTGCAAACTCTTTCCAACCCCACAGGCAATGATAGATGCTTGCACGATTTCTGGTCCTTTGATAAATTTTGGGACTGTAACGTGCTGAGCAGAGGACTTTGGACTCTGAGCCTTGGCCTGCTTTATTCGGACAATTGACGACAAAATTCGGTTGTGCAGAGTTAATGAATTAGAGGACCCCAGATAGCCAGATTAGGTAAATATGATGTTCTGTGAGTTACTTAAATTGATCTAGAAATTCTAAACTTTGACAAGACAAATGCAAATATAAATTATTATGACATTTTAGATAAACAAATATTGATTAACAAGAAATTATCAGTTTGTGGTTTTTCGTTAAGAGAAATAAGGATTCTGAGTCTTAAATGTGTTTTAGCTGGTTCTAAATCACCATCAACCAATCCAACTAATTGGTCCGTCGACCAAGTGGGTGGAGTGCCTTGATGTTTAGGATTAGGGATCTATAGCCGATGAATGCTAATGTATATTTTGTAAAATACCTTTTCTCTTCCTATAGGTTATAAGGTGTTCCCCCACATGTCCAGCGCAAGAATCGTTTCATCCCTCCTGTGTGTAGACTCGTGAGCGAGACGTATGAGTGTTGGTGTTATGGGCCCCACCAATGACTGTGTGTGTGAATGAGCTAATGTGATGTTGGGTCTGCGACGTAGGGAGGATATTTGTAAATTTGCCCTGTTTCCGGGTTTCGCGCTGGATCAGCAGTATTCAACATTGTCTCCCATCCTATACTTCTTCAGGCACTGAGTAACATCTGTATAGGCGGGGCTGCCTTGGCATGCTTTGGATCATTTTTATCTGACAGAGCCAGTCAGTTTGGATGCCACCTTTTGCTTCCGACTCGAAAACTCTTAGATTTAGAGTCATTCAGGGCTCGGCCCTGAGCTCCACCTTATTTATTGTGTACACAGCTCCACTAGCAATGCTACTGGAGTAATTCAGAGTACAGGTTGTGTCCTATGCCAATGACACACAAATCGTCCTCGCTTGGCATAATAATAGTACCAATACCCATGGTCGATTTGCTGCATGTCTGTGAGCAGCCGCAACCGAAGCAGGTAAGAGCGGTGAGTTGGTGGGGCCGGATGGCAGGGCATTTCGACGGGGGAGGACGAGGGAAAATTAAATAAATAATTAATTTTCCCACATCATTTGTCGAAGTTCCCCCCCCCCCACCAGGCCCCCTGATTTACCTGCAAGGGCAGCGGCTGTCTGTCAGCAGTATTTCAGTAGATGGGACAGAGTAATCTCCAAAGCACCACCAGTAAGACAGAAGTATTAGTCTTCGGCACCTTACCCTCCTATCTGGGGTGTTGATTTCTGGCCCAGCTCTACTCCTTCTTCTCCCATCTCTGTGGCAGTTGCTCGCAACCTGGGGGTAACATTTGACAATAATCTATTATTCAGATCTCAGGTGGACAGTGTGTTAGGAGTTTGCTTCGGCCTCTTGAGATCCCTGAAAAAGTCTTATTTCTCCTTCTGGCACTGTGCCAGAAAACAGCTGTTCACGCTGTCATAACCTCAAGGCTGGATTATGCTGATGTACTGTACAGGGGCATCCCAGTGTACAAACTCAAGAGACTCCAGCTGGTGCAGAATGCTGCAGCCCGACGTCTTCGAAATCTATGGAAATATGACCACATACAAGTACATCTCAGAGACTTACATTGGCTGCCGATCCGCCAAAGAGTCCATTTCAAAGGGCTGGTAATGCCTCATACAGCCTTATACAAGGACAGCCCTTACTATTTGTGCAACAGGCTCATCCACGACCTTCCTTCAAGAGCCTTGCACTCTTCAGATGCCTTGCCGGCTGCTGTCCCCTTAACTAAGAGGAAGAAATGAGGTGGCTTCTCCTTCTCGACCCAAAAATTGGAATGCTCTTCCCGTTATTTAGGGGCCACCAAAGACGAGAACCTCTTTTAAATGGTGCCTAAATACCCAGCTGTTTAACCAGGTCTTCTAACTCTCTCCTCTTCTGACCGGTAGTTATCGGACCTTAGCGCCGGGGCACTCATAAGGGTAGCCATGAGCTCTATGAAAAATAAATAACAATAACAAAACAATAAAATAACCAAGTATGTAAAACTATATTTAAAAAACAATATGCAACACCTACAAAAATATTTCATACCTGCAATATTCTGCACCATGAGATTCTTGTCACCACAGTATATAAAATAAGTGGTGGGTGGATTGCTTGAGAAACGATTAGCTGGATTGCTGTTCATATTAGTTCAAGTTATCCACCCATCACTTTTTGTTACTGCAATCACTGATGCGCCCAGTTTTTTTCTTATTTTACTCTAATGGTGGTGTTGTGTGTGTGTAAGATTTTGCGACTGGATTAATTCTAAAATAGAGAGACGCAACAGAATTAAGTGCATCGAGTGAACTCTCGAGAAAACTTCTTAACAAGGACATTTCTGAAGCCTCCGTTCCATAGGTTTGGGGGATGTTTATGTGTTTTCTCTGTCTGGAATTTTACATTAGTGAACCTTAAAAATCTTCCATTATTGGGTTTTCTTGTTCCCTCCTTCTAAACAACACCCTCAGAGATAAATCACTGCAACCCTAATAGAAACACATAAATATAACATTATTTTTCCTGACTTTGGTTTGGGTTAAATTTACTTAACTGATGTTGTAGGGAAATTCTCTCGCTGTTCAGCTACTCAGACCTGCCTGGTCTGGATCAGCCCAGAGACCGAGGTCAGAGAAATGTCCCAGGAACTGGCCTTTCTCTGGTAAATTCAGGACCCGGCACTTCTCCAGTCAGCTTCGAACTTTCATGCGCTCCTCACAGCCCAACCGCTTTCACGCTCCGACTGTTCGAACTCACCTTTCCTACTGTCTGTTGGTCACCTACGTCTCCTCCCTGCTAGTAAATAATTCATTAGGGAAAGTAGGCATCATCCTAATAAGGAAAAAAAACTTGTCAATACACCAATCACTGAAATGTTCAACACTTGGACAGGGTATTCACAGTCCAATGCCAATAGAATTACAATTGCTTTTTTTCAAGTTCAACGCTTTATTAGCTTCATAGTCAATCGGAAGGTTGATTATCTATTGAGAAATCTCATTGGTTGGACGGTAAGGCAAATACACTCCCTTTCCTTGCTTGTACTCATTTGCTCAAATTAATCTTGATAACGTTTCTTGGAGTGGTGTAACCTTTCGCTAATTTAATAGGGGTTGGGAGTCTTCGGAGACCTTCTGGCTCCAACAAATCATTATCCAGAATCACATCGGCTGCATAGGGTACCAGTTGGGCATTTTTTAATGCAGCCGCGGAGGCGGCCGCTACAGGTAAGGGCGGTGGGAAGGTAGGGCGGCAGCAGGGATGTCGAGAGACGACCACGAGGGAAAATTATTTATTTATTTAATTTTCCCTTGTGGTCATCTCTAAACTCACCCCCTGGCCGGCCCCATCGCTCTTACCTGCAGCGGCCACGGCTGTTTGAATGTCTCATCAGGTTTGACAAAAGTTTCTGGTATTTTTGGCATAAGGCTCCACATATCCAGATTCATAATTCTGGTCTTCCCGCCAATTGATATAGGTCACATTCCAGAAATAATGGGTGCTTTAGATTACCCATAATCCAAAATATATTAGACAGTGTTTTAGACCCAGCTGTGAGGCTCCAATAGCATCTTCTCATGGCCTCCTCTTGGATAGTGTACAGGTTACAGGACTTGGCACAGTTTACCTTGTTAGGATATCATGGCAATTAAACTCTGAGAGTATCCTTAACTCTCACCACAGTCCTTCACTAATGATACCTCTTTCAGCAGATAACTAAGTAAGTCAACCTTTTTGACCCTTCTTGTACACTCACTTTTAGGCAAAGGTTTCCACCTTCCATGACCATTTTAGCTCTCCTGGTTACTTGTTCCTGCTACCCTTCACTTTTCATGGTTGTTTTTTGAGCATTGTCTTGCAGCTCAGTTACCCATCTATCCGACTCATCAAACTTGACAGTGATATGTTGAATGCGGCTACTTTTCAGGTAAAATTGTCATTATCTGCAATCTCAGCATCTCTCTTCTTTAATAGATTTTTCAAGTTGTCTGATTCCTTCTGCACTGTCTGAGATGATTTGTCGTAGGGGTTCATACATCTTTGTAGTTTTTTTTCATTCTTACAATCAAGGACAGCTGCTTTATGTTTTAAACATTAGAATCCAGCACGAAATCCAAATCTGTACATTGAATCATAATCATTTCCTTACTTAAAGTGAACGTTCCAATCCTAAAAGGGATCTGTGTATTTTGCATAATTTGCAACAGTTTCCTTTCAACTTCCTGATTACTAGAGCGTCACCCGTCCATATTTCGGGATTTGCTTCCTTGCACTTGTTTGCTGATATCAAAGTAGAGGTATGACTAGTATCAGTTAGAGCATCTACTGGTGTCTCTTTAACTCTCAAATTCTACATGAGCATTGTATCTGCTCACTTTGCTCATTAATCTACAGAGGCAGGACCAGTTGGCTAAAATCGCTGCCTCCAGTTCCTCTTTCTTAGAAAGTCGAGAAGGTTTGATATAATCCTATAGATCTAAAAGTTTCACTTTTCGTTTTGCAGGTCCTTGTACCAGCTCCAACATGCTGCCCACGAACAGCTGTTTGTCCCTCCTGTCTCCCGGCTGCCTCGCCATTCTGCTAACTTTTCTTCTGCTTTGTTATGCTTCTGCGTTTTCCATTCTGTATTCCCTCCTGTTTAATATGTGCCTTTTTGTAGGCTCCTTCTTAATCTCATGTACTATCTATATTATATTGCTACTATTGTTCAGTTTCGTTTACTGTACTACTTTGTGTTGCTGATACTGCTGTGTTTAGTTATTGTGTTGTTTTTTCCTGCCATTTCTCACCCAGTTACCGCCTCCTGTTTGCCCTTCCCACCGCCACCCAGCACCCCTTCCTCCTCCCAGGACCTACATAATGCAGGCCGCAGCAAGGCCATGCAGCAGTGTGCCAAAGGCAAGCCCGTCTGCTCCTGGACCACAGCCAGCACCAGGAACCTGGTTCTCCCGACACCCACAGGTACACCACCACTAAGCTTTGAGTCCTGGACCCCATGCTAAGCAAGAACAACTGCTGCCGCACTTCTCCACGATCAACAGAAGAGCCCTTCACATGCACGAACTGTCTCTTCTCCTGCAACACTGAAACACACATGACCGCCACCACCACGTCAGCCACACCAACCACGACTGCTTCAGAACAACTTCACTGCCTCCTACTCAATGCACGATCATTCTGCAAGAAGGCCACTGAGAACTGTGACACCGTCAACTCCCTCACCTCAAATGTTGTCTTCCCGCACCAAAACCTGGATCAACCCTGCAGCTGCTTCAGACATCACCTTGGCAGCACCAGACAGCTACAAGATAGCACACTGGGACAACATCAACAAACACAGAGGTGGACTCGCCGTCCTACACAAAGAAACCATGCACTGCACCAACGCTGCTGACAACCCCACCTCGATCATGTAACACCTCAATTTTCAACTCCAGAACGATGGCAAAACAAACATCAGGAGCACCCTTGTCTACAGACCTCTAAGACCTCACACCAGTTGCTGTTACACCAACCCTAAATTCATTGCTCCGCTCACCATGGACTTCAAACACAACATCTCTCTTGAAGTCTCAATTTTCACCTCGATTGCCCCAACGACGCCGACACTGCCAACCCCCTCGAAAGCATGAACAACATACGCCTCACCCAACTAGTCACTGACCCCACGCATTATGGAGGACACATGCTTGACCCCATCTTCATGTCCAGTGACAGAGTCAATTACAGCCACATCACCAAACTCACCTGGATAGTCCACACCATCATGCAATTTACCGTCACAGCATCCCCAAGCACCGCCCAGCACCCCACATCGCAGCTGGAGCACAGTCTCAGAAAGCCACTGGACCGACGCCCTGAGTGTCTCCTACCCTAAAACTGCACCCAACCTAGAACAGGCTGCCAAGAACTTTTCCGCCTGGGTCACCGACTGTGCCGACAGAGTCGTTTCTGTCAAGCACACCAAACCACCATCAAACAAGCCAGTTGGTACACCTCAGAATTGAGACTCACGAAACACAACTGAAAGTGACTGGAAATCAAATGGGGCACCAGCAAAGAGCCCACAAACCGACCACCTTCAAGTCATTCCTCAAACAATACCACCAACCACTGAAAAAGACAAAAAGGAGGACCCTAGCCATCCACATCAAAAACAGCTTGAAAAACAGCAAGGAACTCTTCAAGATCATCAGAGAGTTATCCAACCCTTCAGCCACCAGAAACACCATCACCCCCTCTCAGGAACTCTGTGACTCCCTAGCAGACTTCTTCCACAACACGATCTCCAACATCCAAAAAACCTTTGAACTCCAACCCACCTCTGCAAATAACCCTACGGATGCTCACCCTGATGCGCTCTCTGATCACCTGCTCACCGCATGAGACCAGTTCACCACACAATACTCCACAGCCATAATTAACTCTGTCCACCCAGGAGCACACACTAGCCCCACCATGTATTTAACCTCTGGAGCAAGATAATCAGCAGCGAGCTCACCGTCATCTTCAACTCATCCTTATCATAGGCCTCCTTCCCCGAAGTATGGAAGAATGCAGAAGTCAACCCCCTTCTCAAAAGCCTCCCGCCTACACCAGCGAACTCAAGAACGATCGCCCCATCTCTCTGCTCCCTTTCCAGGCAAAGTGCTCAAAAAGGTAATCTTCCACCATTTCACACAACACCTGGAGATTAGCAACCTTCTGGACCCCTCCCAATCCGGATTCCACTCAAGCTGCCCTGATCCTCCTTGGCCTCTCAGCAGCATTTGACACCGTATCGTAACACACCCCTATCAAGAGGCTGCATCACATCAGAATCCAAGGAAAGGCCCTCAAGTTGATTGTCTCCTTCCTCACCGGAAGAACCCTGCCTACCACCTTTCAGCTCGGAACCCAAGGACTTCATCTGCAGCATCCCTCAAGGCTTGCCTCTCAGCCCCACACTGTTCAACATCTACATGACACCCTTGGCCAACACTGTCAGATCTCATGGAATGAACATCATATCCTATGCAGACAACACCCATCTTATCCTCTCACTATCAGAAGACCTCTCCACCACTAGGGCCAACTTACCCAGGTGCATGACTGGCATACGCGACTGGATGGAAAACACCTACCTAAAACTCAATTCAGACAAAATGGAAGTGCTGATCTTCAGGAACAACACCCCTCAGCGGAAAGACTCCTGTTGGCCCACAGAACTTGGACCAACACCCACCCCACCACACCATGCACGCAACCTTGGCATCATCCTGGACAGCAAGCTCACCATGAGAAACTAGATCAATGCAGCTTCTTCTTCTTGCTACCTAACTCTTCACATGTTCCGTAAGATCTTCAAATGGCTCCACGTCAACACCAGATGAACCATCACTCAAGCCCTAGTCAACAACCGGCTGGACTACGGCAACACTCTCTATGTAAGAATCACCACAAACCTTTTGAAAAAACTGCAGACAATACACAACTCAACAGCCAGACTTATCCTCGACTTCCCCAAAAGGACCCACATGACCCCCCACCCCAAGCAGCTCTACTGCCTCCCCATTCAGAAGAGATGTCAATTCAAGATGCTGATCCACACCTACAAAGCTCTTCACAATCAGGGACCCTGCATACATTAACCACGACCTGAACATCCACCAACCCTCCAGACTCGTGTGCTCTGCCTTCCTCCTTCACATCCCCCATATCCGCTGGAGCAGCAGCGGAGTATGCTCCGTCTCCTACCTGGGGGCAAAATTGTGGAACGACCCTCCCCCCCTTCACCTACGGACCTCATGTTCACTTTTGGAATTCAGGAGAGGACTCAAGACCTGGCTGTTCAACTGAACTGGGCAGCTTGCTTTCAGCACCTGGATACCCTCACGGTTGATTAGCCACGCTCTGGAAATCCGCTTGTATTTAATTGTTTTGTATAGTTTTGCCTTCACTTTCTCCTCATTCCCAAAATTTCCATGCTGGTATCTCTCATTTAAACATTCTGGGAAATGAAGCATTCAGGAGCAGTAGCGGCTGCTACGGGGCAGTAGTGGTGAGGCAGGGGTAGGCAGGAGAATTAGGAAAAATTCACTTACCTTCCAGCTGCTGCTTCTCCTCTGTCCTCTTCAGTCAAGCAGGAAGCAGACTCCCCTAAACCAATCACGACGCTGCTGTCACCAGCATGACAGCAACGTTGTGATTGGTTTGAGCATCGTAGTTCAGCGCTCACACAGGCAGTGGGAGCCTGTGCATGTTCTCCACCCAGGCTGTGCAATACACCTGAGTGGAGAACATGCCAAGAGCGCATGACTGTTTGGCTGGCCCAAGACGGCCGGCCAAACCATCATGCGCACTTAGAAAGTGCTCACCACTTCTCACCCTGCTCTTTGGTCAGCCGAGCCACGCCTGCAACTTCAGTGACTTCTGAAAAAGAAAAATAATAACATGGTGTTACTACCGTTTTATTTTTGCTGTGGGGCCACGCTACTCCACCTTAGCGGAGGAGCGGCCGCTGTTCAGGAGATTCCTCTGAAGCACTCTCATCCTGGGCATGGTGAGCGCTGGCATTTTGTATGGAAGCTAATGCCTTTATCCAGATCTCAGGCCTGCCAGGATCCAGTCTTTCTGATCCTGGTTCTTCACCCAAGTTAGCTCTGCTACCTGATGGTTTCCCCCCTTTTCAGGAAATAGGGTTGACATGTGTCTCAGCTCCAAATGGATAGAACTATCAGTGGCTTCCAGTATTGCATTGTCTCTGCTTTCAAAGGATCTTTTAGGTCCTTGAAACCCTTCCCAGAAAAATCACTCAGGAGAATCTCCATTTGGAAATCATTATTTTTCAAGTCAAGTAGGGTTGTGGCATTTCCTAGTGCTGGTGGATTTATCATGATCGTTTCATCCCTTGAGCAATCCAGCACCCCTGAGTTTACTGTCGCTCTGTAAGGGGTAATATATATTATTTGCAACTTCAGGATACAAAATTTGAATGGGTTCCACATATTTAGAATCTTTTGGGATATTTTCAGTTTTCATCTAGCTTATTTGGTCATCTCCTGCATGGAATCCCCTGGCTCAGCTGTTGATTCTCTGTAATTGCCCCAGATCAATAATTTCACTAAGAACAAAATTACCCAGAAGGGATTCTATATGGGGAGCTAAGGATGAATGACCTTTCCATTGGTTTGGGGTAGTGAAGCAGTCACACTGTCCCCCCCAACCTGCTGTCCCCCATGCAGAGCACACCAACTCCACCAGTCTTTCCCTGCCAACCTGGTACAAACAGACTTAAGGCCTGCTAGCTCTCTTGTGTTCTCCTTACCAACTATAATAAGTGCTCCATGCCATACTCACAGGGCACGCACTTCCCTCAAGTTTGCAGCTTGCGGCACCCTAGAAACTCCCTGCATGTGCTCAGAGCTCCCATTCTCTCCTCATTGCAGCTAGTGCTCTCCCCAGGTACAATTTAGTGAGGAGGAAGCAGCAATGATGCAATCTCTATGAATTGAAAAATTGTGTTTTATATTAATGCATGAGGAATATCCAGCACAGGGTTGCCATCTTTCCCATTCAAAAGCCGGAAAGTGCAGAAGCACTGGGGAACCAACACAAAAGTAAGGAAACACTCGTTTGCTGAATACAAATGATGAATGCTGTCCAGCCTGATTGCACGGTCTTGCAGGTAGCACCCCTTTCTGAATTCGCGGAATGGGTTTGCAAACTGTGAAGATGCTTTCAGTGCCTTTCTGGAGCTCTATAAAAATCTTTGCAGCTCTGTATAGTTTGCAAAGTTTTTTTGCTGTGGAGCACACATATGAAGGTGGTGACTTTTGTTAAAATGTATACCACATATATATATATAGCCTTGTTTAATGCTAAAACAATGGCTCTGGAGAAGATAAACTTCACACATGGCATGTTACCTGTTTGCAGTGAAGTATCCCAATCTGCCGGACATCCAAACCTCTCAGAGGGTTGTCAAAAGATTTTGTGGGGACTAGAGTCAAAATGGTTTTGATGGGCCCACTGTGGCTCTCACCTTGCAAACAGAAAATCAAGAGGGAAAGAGGACACTCGGTATCTGTTACCATCAAGTGGCGAGGCCGCTTTAGCAGCCTCATCCTGGATGAGTAGGCCAGGCCTGCTTTTTATTGTTTAGAATAAAAATGTACTTTATAGCTGGAACGCAGGTCCCTAAAATCGCAGAGCGCCCATGACATTGATTCCCAGCTGCCATCCCCTTGTGATGGCCCTGCGCAGATGTGCAGCTAGTAGCTGGTTATTCAAGGTGACCTTAAAATCAGGATTTCCTTCAAAGCCTGTCTTCCACTTGCCAAAATATAAAGGAGGAAAATGCCTGTTCAGCACCGGCACATGCGGATTTCCCCAGGGAAAGCACACAGATCTACAGAAAGACTCGTACTAAGGACCTCATTACGATGTCAGTCGTAAAGCCTCCGACTGACAGTCGGATTCCCCTACACTGTGTCGGAACCCATCCGCCCGACTCGGTCGGAAACAATTCTGACCGACCGATTACAGTGTCGGATTCAGACAGCCTGTCCAACTCAGTGTGTCCGACACGGAAAGGGTGTCAGAAACTGACTTTGGGGGCCCCCAGCAGGCCCCACTTCATCCTGAGTCCTCTGGTTTGGGGTCGAGGGAGTATCCAAGGGATCCCCCTGTAAAATCATGCACAGTGTGTCAGGCACCATGGGGTGCCCGCGACAGAATGCAAGGCTTTCCCCTGACACCAATTTTTACCATAGGAGCCTGTGTTGTCGGTCCTAACACAGGCTCCCACTGTGGTCAATGGGAGTCCTTCCGAACGGTGTTCGGAAGCATCACAATCGGTCGGGCAGAACTGCCGAACGCAAGTCGGTCGGTACCGAATCAGACAAGGAGTCGGGTGGTTTAGTTTCTGACCGACATCGTAATGAGGCCCATATGTGCTGTGTGACAAACCTGTTCATTTCTGAGCTCTGGGTGATTTTTTAACCACTACAGTACAGGCATGTGAATCAAGGTCTTTATCATGTCTCACATCCCATTTTATTAAGCTAAAGTCTTTCTTGCAACTATGGGGTCCAGATCACTTTCACTAACTTAAAGTTCATTGTGTTCCCAGTTTTCTTTCATCCCGTTCTATCACCTACTCCAGGAGAAAGTCACCGAGAACATGGGTTGAGCTTCTGTTTTTTCATGAGTTTGTGCCATCTGTCTAGAATTCTCCCAAATGATTTCAGTAATTTCGGCATCGTAAGGATAGTCCCCGACTAGTAGTTAGTTTCTGGAGCGATACACTTCAGTTGTATAAGTACACTTGATCAAATGTGATGTGACATTCCATTTTTTGGAAGAGTTTTTTTCCATTCTTTCAAAGCAGTATTGAATCTAGAATCCAGTTATATCTTGGAGGTATGATAGATGATTCTTCGCATTTCTAGTGTTAGGACCGCTCCATAGGAGACTGCGCTCATCTTCTCTCTTTAACTTCAGTATTCCCCATTCATAATTTCAGTTCGCTATCGTCCTCTTTGGTGATCACCGCTCTTCAATTTTGGTATGAAGCTGAGATATTTCCTTCCCATGGTCGCTCTCTGTCCAGTGATGCTGCATTCTTACTCGTCTTGATCTGCATCACTGATCACTAGCACTGGCTGCTGCTGGACATTTTCCCTCATTTTGGACTTATTGGGTGTCTTTGGAGGTGATTTCTTGGTCTCACTTTTTGTCACTCAAAGGTGATATCAACTCCCAACATTCTTGTTAATTTGTTCAATCGTCTCAGTGTGGTGCACTTCACTCTTATGTCCACCAAGTTCTCCATTGTCCAATCAAGTCAACGTCTTACTCGATTTCTATTTACTACTGTGCATCTGATCATTAGTGACTTCAGAAAATAGTTTAAAGAAAGAATAGGGCTACGCAATTGGGTAAAGAAACTGAAAAAATAATTCATTGGATTGAATACTGTGAATAAACTTTTTCATGCACTCTTTGTGTCCTCTTTTATATACAATCGAGTTGCCTCTCAAAGAATATTCATCCTTTCCTACATAAGTAGAATTATTTTTGTGCGGGAAATTATTGTTCTTGTATCCTGTTCATTAAATATTGAATTATTGTTTTCTAATTATTACTTTAATAGGAACAATTGAACATATTTACCATAGCACCAGTGCATGCTAACATTGCTAGCTCTTGAAATATTTCCTTGAATACATAAAAGACGATTTTTGTCAAACTATTATAAAGGGCACTGACATATCTCGTCCATTATAGCAAACTCCTGAGGCTGTAATAATTATGCTGTGGTTTCAATCTGTGGGGTTATTCGAGCAAATTCTTGGTTGCAGCTTGGTAATGTCAGCTGACGACAGATGTCAGAGCTGTTTCCACATTGATGAATTCTGAATGGTTGACATGGTCTTGGGATTAAAAGGTCAAATACTGTCAGAGCTTCCATAACATGGAAGACATTTTGTTTGATGAGAGAACACGTGCAATATTTTATCAACAATTCTGACTGAGAGTAAAACGTTGATCTCCTGGAATGTCTGTTGCATTGAACAGGACAAAATCACTTTATGGATCCATGGTAAAGACCCTCATACATTGCAGCGAAAGTGGTCAAAAGCAATTCTAGAAAATACTTTAAGTCTCTGGGGCAGATTTACAAGAAAGTGACGCATCTGTACAGATGCGTCACTTTCCCTGTGCCACCCTTAGAAACCCTTGCGCCACCATAGATGTGCCGTATTTAGAATACGGTGCACTACGGCGCAAGGATTGAGAGTTGCGTCAGATATTCTGACGCATCTGTTGGCGGAAAAGTCACGCATTGCTGGAGTCGTGTCGCAAGCATGACGCAACTCCAGCAATGCGTGTTGAGGCCTATTCCCACTACACTGCGTCACTACTTACGCCTGCTTGAAGCAGGCGTAAGGTTTTGACGCAGTGGCGTCCTAAAAGTGGCGCAGTGAAATCTTGTAGATTTCACTGAGTCAATTTTACGAGGCCTTCCTGCGTGGGAACGCCCACCCTGCATACATTATACCTAATGCAGGTATAATGTGACGCAGGGCTTTACAACGTGACGCCTCTCCCTAGATGCATCACGTTGTAAATAGGCCGCATTGTGTGCGTCGCTGTTGCGTCAGAAAAGTGACGCAACTGCAGTGGAAAAGTCACGCAAGGGGATGGTAAATCTTCCCCATAGTATATTTCGATTCATTTGCATTTCAGAACTGACGCGTTTGCCATATTATTCTTTGCATTCCAAATAACCTGCCCATTGCTCACACAACTACTTAGAAGAACCATGCTACACATGTTTTTTAACTTCTGTTTATTGGCACACAGTAAAACAATCAACATTATAACTCGTCCAGTGTGATGCGTGGCCCCACTCGTAGGCGGCCGTCTGGCCAAGATTAGATGCATGCATCGAAAATCGCACTGTCTGACATAACAAAAGCGTAAGTCCATTATTCCGTCTGAGGGCTCAGTGTAACCACATTCAATCCACCAGGGCTTCGCCTCATGTTCTGAATTATTGCAAGCCCCAGTAATTTTTCCATACACCCCAATATCATCACCTCAGATCTAGAAGGGCTATCCCACCCGAATAGATTACCTCAATGACTTTAGCTAGGGCTATCTGTGGGGTCCCAAAGTTCCACAGGAGCTGCCTCAATTCACGATCTATGGCTTGGGGAAAAAGGCCATATAGGGTGCATCACGCAGTACATATAGGAATTTGGGTAATATTATAATTTTCTATAAGGCTGCCCTGCCCAGCATAGACAGCAGCAATGTTCTCCAGTGTGTAGCATGCCTCCAGAAATTTTCTAGTATACCATAAAGGTTATCCTCAGGGAATCCCTACGGAGAGCGGTTAATATTAAGTCCCAAGTACCAGAAGCCCTGCTGGGAGATCTGTAAGATTGGGGGAATCGGTAGATACAAGACCCAGCCTGTGAATGGGTAGAGAACCGATTTAGACCAGTTAAAACGAAATCCACTGTCCCTCCCAAAAATCTGTAAGACTTGCATTATTCTGTCAATAGACAGATCTGGGTCCGAGACATACAGCATGCAAGTGGTGCCAATACCAGGGCGAATAGCATGGGGGATTGCAGGTATCCCTGTTTTGTACCCCTACTTAACAAAAACACCGTGGAGAATGCACCGTTAACCCTAACATATGCTACGGGGTCACAATAAAGCAATTTCACCCATCTCAGATAGCGGGGTCCTAGGTTCATCAGCTCCAACACTTGAAACAAATAGATCTATTCAAGAGAGTCAAATGCATTTGACACATCCAGTGACACCACCACTGCAGGCGGCGCTACATCAGCTATTCTGACAAGACACAGATCAACCACTTGAGATTCAGTCTAATGATCCTGCCCAGCATAAAGCCCGACTGATAAGGATGTACAAGTGTCATTATCACCTGTGTCAGGCACTTTGCCAGTATTTTGGCCAGGATTTCAGTCCTTGCAATAAGTAGAGAAATTGGGATGGAGGAGTAGCATTTGTCTGCAGGTTTGCCTGCTTTATGAATATGTTATGTTATGTTAAATACATTTGTAACGCGCTCGTATACCCAAGGGTGTCTTGGCACTAGTAGCAGGTGTAGAAACAGAAGCATGCTGTGAAAAAAAGGATTACAGGTAAAAAAGCCAGGTCTTAAGAAGCTTTCTGAAAGCCAGCAGAGAGGGAGAGGATCTAATATGGAGTGGAAGGGTTTTACAGAGTTTGGTGGCTCCTACTACCACCCCATCTAGCTTTTTGTAAATCTAGATGGTGTAACTGAGAAGGTACCCAAGGATATTAAGTTCCTGTTAGGAGTATACCATGAAATTGAGTTCCTCAAAAATTCTGTACCTGTACCATGTAAATCCTTGTACGTGAGACAGAGTGTTTTAAATTTAACGTAATTTCTAACTGTAAGCCAGTGTAGTTCCTTAATGGCAGAACTAACAGACTGATGTTTTGGTAAATTCATCAGGACTCTGGCCGCTGAGTTCTGTAGGACCTGTAGTTTATTCAGGCATTGTTTCTGCAGACTGATGTATAGGCCTTTACAATAGTCAATTTTTGATAGGATTAGTGAGGTGATAACAGTTTTCCTTGCACTGACTGGAATGTAAGGCAACATCTTTCTGATGATTCTTAACATGTTATAGGAAGTAGATATGATGGAATTAACTTATTTCCCAAGATTAAGTTTATCATCTAGAATCACTCCTAGGCTTTTAACTGTGGTATTCGGACTAGGCAGTGGTCCCATCTCTTGCGGCCAGCACTTAGGGGTCCAAAAACAAGGGCCATTTCGAAAGAACATTAATTCAGTCTTTTCTAAATTCTGAATGAACAGCATCAATTGTAGCTAGGCAACTCTTTCCTGCCATTCGACCCTCCTCAAGCACTGATTAATACATTTGGAAGAGAGGATTAAATATCTTACTAGCCAGACATTTATAGATTTCTATCCATAGGCAATTAAGTCCTGGGGCCCTGCCAGATTGTAAAGTCTCTATTGCTTTTTCAATCTCTACACTTGAAATAGGGGCATCAAATGTGGTTTTCAGCAACTGTAAGTCAAGGGAGGGGGAAGCCTCGGTGAAAAGCCTGTATATCCTCTATGTCCCTCCACAGTAGTGATGTGTAGAGCCCCAGGTAATAGCGGGCAAACGCATCTGAAATGTGGAGGTCAAATGTAATTTTCCCTCAGGTCTCTGTGGAGAGTGCTCCCTCCCATCGTCCCATCTCCTTTCTCCTGCCCAGCCACTCCAATAGCTTTCCTGCTTTTTTGTCCACCTCACAGTCATGCCGCTGATTGGCTATATAATGGTAATGTGCTGCGTTGGTGGCTAAATCATGGTACTCTCGCCGGGGGAGTTCTAAGCGGTGCCGCAGACTCTTGCTGGATTGCTCCACATTCTGCTTTTCTAGTTGCAATAGATGGTCTTCGATGATTTGCATCTGTATCCACCTGTCCTTTCGTTTGGCTACCACCAGTAATATTGCATGCCCTCAGCACCATTTTGTAGGCCTCCCAGAGTGCCACCCCAGACGGCACTGAGTTACTATTTTCCCAGAATATTGGGCCTCATTACGACTTCAGTCCGTTCACCATCGTATTGGATTTGGGACCAACTTCCTACGAGCTAGCCTACCCACAATCCGAATTATGATGCGACCGCCACCACGGCGGTCGCATTGCCTATATTTTGTATTGTAGCGGGGATGTGGTCAGCAGCCCCCGCCGCAATACAAAAAATAGGGTGCAGATATATCTCTGCATTACGTGGCAGGCACCATGCGGTGCCTGCCAAATGGTGCAGGGAAATATAGGGGGCACCATTGGTGCCCCCCAGGGTACATGTCCCTGCCCCACGGATTAAGGGGGGGCTCAATACGGGCCCCCAAATCCATTTCCACCAGCCATTTTGCAGGAGTTGACCGCCACAGAACGATTGGGGGGAAGGGATTTCACAATCCATATGGTGGTGCCTGGCAGGGATTTGCAGTTGGTCCGACAGGTGGTCAGATTTGATCCGCCCGTCTGGACCGTGGCAGTCGGTCTTTCCAACCGCCACGCTTCCCCCCGCCATCATAATATGGCGGGGGAAAACCACATTGCGATGTCGGAATGACCGACACCGACAGCTTGTCGGTGACGGTCCCTCGGCCATCGTAATGAGGCCCATTGTTAAGTGGTTTGTCTCAGCTCGTCTGCTACTCCCTTTTGTTTCAATAGCCAAGGGTCTAATCTCCAGACTCTAAGATCTCTGAGCCTAGGAATACCCATTTCCACATACAGTGGTGAATGATCTGATGTACCCTGGGCTAAGAAGCAGGCTCTCGGGCATGCACACTGTGTGTAAATATGTGGCATAAGCACAAATAGGAATTATATGCTCCTGGATAAAAGGAGCATATTTGTTTTGAAGGGATACAGTATCTCCATGCGTCCATTAGTACATCTCCGCAAATTCCTTCAATTGCTGATGGCCGCTGGGGCCACCCTATCTGGCCTTCGTCCATGGCCTTTCCATTACCAGGTTGAAGTCTACCCCTAGGATAAGCTGCCCACTAGAAAGCTGCAGTAGTAGGATTCCCAGATCTGTTGTTATACATGGTTTTTGTACAAAATATTGAGGTTTAAATATTGTGATTGTGATACAAAAATATCGTCCAAAAGTAGTATTACTATAAAATATCGTGTAACAGAATATTGTTGTCAAGAATATAGTTTGCTTGATAAAAATATTGTTTTCAAAACAATTGTTGTTTTTAATATCCTTGTCATTATTATTGTTGTGAACAATATCGTAATTTAATAATTAGAATGTGTCTTAGTTATTATATTGATTTGCGGTGGTAATATTGTTAGTATTATTGTTATTGATTTTTAAAATATAATTAGTAATTCTAAGTGTTTTAGTAATTTATTTTTTAATTTCATTAGTATTTTAAAGTTTACTTGCAGATGTTTGGGTTTGTAGTGAAATAGGTAGGAAGTTCATTAAATAATCATACATTTTTATGGTACTTATTTTAGTTTGTACATTTATTTTTTCATTGATAAATAATTATGTGAATTGTTTAATTGTTATATATATATTTTTATTATGTTGGTCTTTTTAATGTATATTTTAATTGTATTCTTAAAAATAGTATGTTATGTTTTATTAATGGGTAGGATGGTAGGGTTTATAGGGGAGTATGGTGGGAAGTTAATTAACTTGTACTTAATTTAAATGTAATGGAAAGCATTTTATAATTGCAAATGAATTGTTTAATTGATTATTATTTAGTTTATTTGTTTGTTACATTATATTGTTTGATTTTTTTTGTTAATTTCAATGTATTTTTTAATTTTGTTATTATTAATAGCACATTATATTTTATTACTGGGTTGTTTGGTTTGTAGGGGAATAAGGTGGGAAGCTAATTAAATTAAAATGTATTTAAAATTGTTATTTTTTTATGTTAATGAAATATCCGATTGAATATACACTATTGAAGTACCTATATTGTGATTACTTTTTGAAGTGTTTCCTTTTTTATGTTTTTTTTAAATTTAATATGTTTTCATTTTTTTTATGTTTTATTGAGCAGAGCATTAGGTACAAGAAATACATAGTATACTTAAAATCATTGTTAAAACCAGTTTAAACAAAAACCAAAAACGACAGCTTCTTAATACATGACAAGAAAAGCTATAGCTGTAGCAGCTAATCATATACTTATTCACAAAAAACCAATATACAAATTTGTTTTGAGAAAAGCAGCACTGAAAAAGGTTACTAGTGCATCTAAAGTGCAAATACCAATAAAGTGCTAGTGCCCTATTATCGCCTAAAATCATCACAACTACAACATCCTAAAAAAAATCTTATGGCTGCAGCAGTTAATAACATCTCTAACCGATCATACCAGATACATCATTTTATAAAGTGCAACAACTAGAAAAGTGCTAGTGCTTCTAAAGTGCCATATAGTAGAAAAAGTGCTAGTGCCTTATAATGAAAGCTGCTACATCAATTTTAAAAAAACACAAGTGTTAAGATCCCTCTTTTGACTTTTCTAGATCACTAAAAAACTTCCAGTTTTTTTCAAATTTCCTAGTGGCCCCCACTCGTCTAGCATAGGCTTCTTCGAATTTTCGAGTCCTTTTCATTTTATTGAACCATTTCAAATGAGATGGAGCTTCAGTATATTTCCAATTCTGCAGAATTAAAGAACGAGCTACCGTACAGCAAATAAATAGAAAGGCTTTTTCAACTTCGGATAGCATCGTTCCATCCCTACAAAGTCCAAACAAAGCGGCTTCGGCCTCAAGCAAAACCCTGTTCCCGATTGCTTGCTCAATATCAGAAAAAACTGTCTCCCAAAAAGGCCTAAGCCGTGGACATGCATAAAAAGTATGGTGCCATTCACCTTCCCCATCCATCTGGCAACGAAAGCACTTGTTTTCAACTCCTTTTTTTTAGGGCGGCCGGAGTTAAATAAGAAAGCCATCGTGATAAGGAGGACATCCTTTTAAAATTTGCGGCACGTAATGATTTACTCCCTAAATAACAGATGGCCTCCCATTCCTTCAAATCCAACCTACATTCTGTCTCCCGAGCAATTTTACCCAAATTGTTCTCTATCATGGGAGCTAGGCCCTGTAGTTGTAGCAGCCTATGCCAGTTTCCTACACCATTAATATTGGCCCCATAGAGAGCCAACGCCAATTGATTAGGGGTATCCAATATGCCACTGGTGTTCTTTAACAAATGAACAATTCGTAAATATTCAAAGAAAGCCGGTTTCTGGTGGTACTCCGTCCTTGCCACTACTTCTTGCCAAGAAATCAGCCTATTCTGAATTATAAAATGTCTTAACTCGGATAATCCACAGCCTTCCCAGATTTTAATATGTCTTAATTGGAGCTGGAGACCAAGACTAGTACATTTTCTCAGTTTTAAATATTGGAGGCCCGAAGAGCCTGCCTTTTTAAAAAAGGACTGAAGTCTAAAAAAATGATCTTTTAAAGTCTTGTATCGTGTCTTTTTGGGAAGTTTGGAAGTTTTTGGAAACACTTGTGTTTGTGAACCAATTTCTTGCATCATCTTATCTAAAAAAAGCTCTCTCTGGTACTTTTAGATCCCAACAAGCCTGACGCTAAATCTAAAAAAGCGGCCTCATAATATGTTCTCACGTGTGGCAAAGCTAAACCCCCTTGTATGATAGGTAGTTGCACCACAGTCAATTTCACTCTTGGAACGTTCTTGCCTCAAACTAATTCCCTAAATAGAGTTTCAATTTCCTTAAAATAAGACTGATTTATCTTGATTAGGAAATTAGTGAATAAAAAGGTAAGCAACGGAAGTATGGACATTTTGATTAACGAACCTCTACCCACTATCGAAAGGGGGAGTAATACCCATTGATTCAAGAGATTTTTAATCTTATCCTTCATTCTTAAGTAGTTCAATTCAAACAACTGTTGGTGCTGACTGGATACAACTATCCCAAGATATCTTATTGGATCAGACTTAGTTGCTTGTGTCTTTAAGCAGGATGGGAAGGAATTCAGATCTGCGTTAAGGGTAAGGACTTCGGTTTTATTGGCATTTATTTTATACCCGCCTATTTGTTCAAAGTTTAAAAATTCCCATAAAACCATTTCGACATTATCTTTATTCGTCAGGTATAAAATAATGTCATCTGCAAAGACTTTCAACTTGGCCATGCCAGGGATCGGTGGTTGAATAGCAGCATTTTTCCGTATTTTAATGATCAAAGGCTCTATAAAAAAAAGTAAAAAGCAATGGCGAAAGCGGACAGCCCTGCCTGGTTCCACGTTTTATTTTTATGGTTCCTGCACGACTTGAATTTATTACTACCAGAGCCGTGGCTCCCTGGTAGATATTATGTAACTTATTAATTACCTGGGCAGGGAAACCAAACCGGCCAAGGGTGACAAACAAAGTTCTCCAGTTCACAAGGTCGAAAGCTTCCTCAGCATCAACCACTACGATACTTGCGGAATTAGATTTATGTTAAAATAATCGAAGGCATGTAATAAAAATTGGGTATTAGTTGTCATTGATCTACCTGCTATAAAGCCAGTCTGATCTTTGTGGATTGTCGGTTGGGCGGCAGATAAAAAACGCTCTGCCAACACTTTCATCCGGATTTTATAGTCTGAATTCAAAAGACTGATGGGCCTATATGAATTTACATCTACCGAGCTTTTATCTTTTTTGACAAAGGACACAATTATTGCTTCTTTAAACTCTGCAGGGACTAAACCACCCTTCTTAACAAAGTTAAATAATTTTTTTAAGGGGATAACTAGTACTTTTAAAAAGATTTTATAAAACTCAATAGGGAAGCCATCCTGCCCACAAGCTTTTGCCCCAGCTGTTGTTTTTATGGCTGCCGCAATCTCTGCAGTTTCCACATCGGAACCCAGTTCCTTGATGCGATTATCTGACAGTTTAGGAACATTCAAATTTATAAAATATTCCTGGATCGTCTCCTCCTCCACTGAATATTCAGTAGAGTAGAGTTGGCTAAAATGATCCACATAGATCTGTGGGATATCGCTGCCATTAACCACTTCTCGACCCGTCCGGGGGTCTAGTACTTTAGAAATTATAGCCGATTCTTGTTTTTTTCTTGTGGAGTTTGCCAAGAATTTGCCAATTAACTGGCTTTCTTCATAGACTCTTTGTTGGAAAATTTGTGAATTACAGACCTCCTCTAAAATGAAAAAGTCCCTCAACGCTATTCTAGCCTGCTCATATTGATTTGGGAGAAGCTGGAGTTGAAGAGTGTATTCCTGATCCACCTCTGCTTGCAATTTAGCTATCTTAGTCCTCTGCATATTGGACTGGGCGGCCGTAAAGGCTATTATCTGCCCGCGGGCTACCGCCATGAACCCCTCCCACACTGAGAAGGGTGCTGCGGTATTCTCATTGATCTGAAAATATTCAGAGATCCACTCTCTAAACCTTTCTACCCAGTCCTCATCCTGCAAAAGGAGACGGTCGAGCTGCCACCTGGGCCGCTCCCTACTTCCTCCCCCGAGCACCATTTCTACCCTGACGTAAGCATGATCTGAAAATGGGTTACATCCAATACCAGCCTCTTGAACCTGGAGGGATCTGGAGGTAAGAAAAAAATCAATTTGTGATGCCGTCCGAAAACGGTGCGAGTAGCAGGTATAGTATTCCGTATCTGGATTGATTTCCCACGATGGATCCACCAGTAGGTATTCTTGTCTGATGGCTTCAACTAATTTTTTTGTATTTGATTTTAGTTGTTTTTTGTTCCTGTTGGAAGTGTCTCTCCTTATGTCCTGTATAAAATTGAAGTCCCCTCCGATAATCACCTGGCCGGGGGCTCCTATCAATAGATCATTAATTTGGACCAAGGGTACAATATCATCAGAAACAGGGCCATAGTAATTTATAAAGTTCAACACTTTCCCCTGTAGCCTAGTTACAACCCAGATCCATCTCCCATATGTGTCCCTTTGCGCTTGTAAAAATTCCCAGGGAAGTTTGTTTGAGAAGTAAATTGCTACTCCTCGCACCGCTAGGCATGAAGAGGCAAAAAAAACTTTAGAAAAAGCCTTGGGTATAAATAGTTTGGGAGAGTTAGATTTCAAATGTGTCTCCTGAACAAACAAAACTTGGGGATTTAGTAATGTTAGCCATCTAATAAGAGCGCCATACTTTTTTTTATTTAATATTCCATTTGCGTTAACTGATAGGATCTTACATTTACTGGTTTCCATGATTAGTTCTTCTTTTGGAGTAGGCTCCTGGCCCATTCCTTACCAAAACTTCAACTTTTGCGGTCTCTGTACCAACTGTATCTTTTGCTCTTGCTCTTTTTTTCTGCAATGAACCCTGTCCCCCCCCCCCGCCCTTCCTACCCCAAGGAAGAAAATCCACCCCCTGAAATGTGGAAGAACCCCTTCCAACCATGCTGACCACATTTCACCCCTCCCGTCTACCCTCATGGGTGTCATGAGGCACAGGGTCAAACTGATTTGCATATGGCCATGTCTGAACTGGGGTGGCAGAGTGGGCTAAAGAACGGTGATGGATTAAACCCAGATCAGTTGACTGGGGGTGAGTGCTTGCAATGTTCAACACTCCGTCCTTCATTTCCTTTGGTTTTTGCTTTGGTCGCCATAAGTTGGCAGGGTATGCTCAGACGTGAGTCCCTTGCTCACTTTGCCACTGGATTCAAGCAAGCCTGGCTGAAGACGGCTGAAATGCCAGAAACCGGTCCTAGGAAGCTTGTTTCCGGTCCAGGGAAGACATGGCTTGGCAGTTCGGGCTGGACTGTTCCCATGAGGCACAGGGTCAGACTGGTTTGCATATGGCCATGTCTGAACTGGGGTGGCAGAGTGGGCTAAAGAACGGTGATGGATTAAACCCAGATCAGTTGACTGGGGGTGAGTGCTTGCAATGTTCAACACTCCGTCCTTCATTTCCTTTGGTTTTTGCTGTCATGAAATTACCCCAGTACCCCCAACAATACCTTTAGAGCAATCCAAAATTGGCTAGCTAGCGAACACACCTTATATTAAAGGAAAGGAAGGCCTTTTCATTACCATATAGAAGATCTAAATGTATATCAATGTTTAAGCACTAGACCCTGACAAAATCTCTTTTAATAGTGCCTGGGCTTCTTCTAAATCAGAAAACATGAAAAACTTCCCTTAAACTAAAACTCTCAATTTCGACTGTTGCGCAATTGATGCTTGGGCGCCATAGGCTTTAAACAGATGGAGAATCTTAACAAATTATTTTCTTCTTCGAGCAGCAGCGGCAGTCATGTCAGAGAATATACGACACTTGGTAGTCTCATTTACTAAAAACTGTCTCTGCTGGATCGCTCTTGTCAGGATTCTTTCCTTTATATGAAAGTCTGCGAAATTCAGCAAGATAGTTCTTGGTATCGTGGAATTGGGGAAAGGTTGTGCTGGGACTCGATGGGCTCTTGTAATGGTGAGATCACTCACAAACTCCGGAAGAACACCCTGTTTGATAAATGAGTTGACCCATTGGAGGGTTTGGGAGCCTTCGATGCCCTCGGGAACCCCAACAATCCAGAGGTTGGACCTCCGAGAATGGTTTTCGAGCTCCTCCAATTTGTTCTCCAGGTAGCTTTTGTTTTTCAGCACCTCTTTTGCCTCCCCCATAGCCGTATTCATTTGATCCTCCAATACAGAGATTCTGGCTTCTACCTCCTGAAGTCTGATCGGAAAACATGTCATCTCTTCTTCAATTTTCCTCAGTCTTAGATGCAAAGCAGCGATTTCCAATTGCTGCGTTTTTTTCATTTTGCAGACCTCTTCCAATATTAGATTAAGAATGTCTCTAGTATCTAGCTGGTAGACACCCAATGGACTCTATATTTTGGCTGGAGTTACTTTTTGGGTCTTCAGTATCGAGACTCGTACTTCCAGCCTTAAAAGCTACCTGAGCCAATGCAGTTTCTGGCAGTACTTGCCCTTGAGATCCCGGTTGGAGTTGGGATTGGGATTGCAACTGGAGTTTCATTTGTGGTGGTATCAAATTCAAATAGGTATCGATCACTGTCATTCTATCTTCATCCGTTGCATCTTGAACCTAAGATGGATTTGGCCTGGATATAGTCTTTTCCCCTGAGCTCAAGGATGTTAGTGATGTTAGTGATGTCGGGGGTGCCACTGAGTCTTGTGCTTGAGTTAGACCTTGCTGTAACATCTGGCCTCCCAAATGATCAGATATAAAATTTTGTTGGAGTATTTCCTGCCCTTTGGGAGCCGGGTCTAGTACCGGGTCTGATAGTAATACTGGAAAGACCAATCCAGGCCCGACTATACGGCTTTAGATGTTTTTGAAGTTGAACTTGGGCTTAAAGAGGAAGGTTGTGGAGGTTGTGGGGTAGTTTTCTTTACAAACAATGGAAATTCCTTCACTTCTCTTAAACCTTTCTTTAGGCCATCCAATACCGGGTTGCCCTGTTGAGCCTTGGTCGATACAGCAGTAACTTCTATCAATTCTGCTGAAGCATTTGCCTGATCAATCACTAGATCTCCCTGTTCCTCATGTTGTGGAGAGACAGTGGTGGGGGGCAACTCCTCTTCTGAGCTTTCGAGGGTGCTGTCAAGACCTGGGGAGCTAGAGTTATTTTCCTTATTGGCCCGGCGTGCGGCTTTTTTTGCCTGAGCTAGGCGCGTTTTTGCCTTGAGGCGAGCCACAGAATCTGCTTTGTTGACAGCCTTCACATTCTTCTGAGGTTTACCCATTTTCTTTCCCTTTTTATTCTCTATGTCTCTATGTGTCCCCTTTTTTTTTTTGATTTTATCTCTCCAACTTTTTTTTTATTTTCCCTTGTGTTGCTGATTTGCGCCTTTCCATGTCTTATTACACCCCCTCCGGCTCTTGCTCTGCTTAGTCCCAAATTTGCCCCCGAGTACTCCGTACCTGAATTATTTCACCTTCCAGGAGGGTGTTCCTTCCAAGAGGGTGTTTGTCCCGCCTTCCGTCTCAATACAGCCGATCCACGTAGCTGCCGTCTCCCCCCAGCACCGCACAGCACTCCCGCCGCCCTCCGATGGGCAGAACACAGCAAACCACAGCAACAAACGCCGGGAAAGGATCAGTCCCAGTTCACTGCCGTGACACAGAGACGCGCTGCATCAGCTGGATGAGTGAGAGCCTCTCCGCCGTTTTTTGAGTCGAGCGGGTGCCTCCCGATCGCTCTCCGAGTCTCTGAATCCGCAATGGACTCCGCAGCCTACACAAGAGAGGGAGCCTCCCTGTCTCCCCCGTGCCCTGCGCCCCGCCGGATCTTCCTACAGGAAGAGCTCCCGAAAATCGCCACATCAGTTAGACACCAAGGACGCCAAAACCAGGCAGGTGTATGCCGCCATTACTGTGAATGGGTAGGGCAGCGGGTCACCTGTGGCTACGCGGAGGCGTGGTCCTCCGTAGCCATCCCCCGACCTCTTCCGCCCTAAATTTAATATGTTAATATTTTTAATGGCTACTGGGTGGAAAGATGTGAACATAATGATTTTATGTTAAAGAATAGTTTTTATATGTTATTGTTTAATTGATAATTGACTATGTTAAATGTTTCTCCTGTATGTTTTGTCCAGTTTTTGATTTAATTACTATTTCATTTGTAAGCGATTTAGAATTTTTTTCTGTGGAATGATTTTTGTTGTTATATTTTATTTTTGTTGTTTCAGTATTAAGTTAAATTAAATACTTTTGTATTTATTATAAAATATTGTAAATCCTTCGTACTTAGGCAAGTCAGTGTGCTTGTAAGCAATTTTATTCTGTCCGCTCTTTACATTTTTAATTCATATTTTACACTTGTTGTCATTATACTTAATTAGTATAGTATTATCTTTTTGCATGTACTGTAATTTATTATGTTTTATTGTGCATTAAAATATTTTAATAAATGATTTGAACTTTTATTGTTATATGTAATTCTTTGAAAGCACAATAATTTTTCTACTGTTACTTAGACTGGAGTGGGAATAGATAACCTTACTCTTCCGAAGTCCAATACTTTCCCTACTGTTAGACTGTAATGGGAATAGTAAATTTGACCTCTCCAAAGTCCAACATTTTCCCTACTGTTGCTTGGACTGAAGCTGGCATAGCTGGCATAGTAAATAAAACTTCCCTGAAGTCCCATGCTTTCCCTACTCTTGCTTAGACTGTTGTGGGAACAGTGAATCTAACTCCTCCAAAATCTAACTTTTTTCCATAATGTTACTTAGTTGGTAGTGGGAATAGTCAAATTAACCTCTCCGAAGTCCATCTCTTTACCTACTGTTGTTTACACTGTAGTGGGAATAGTAAAACTAACCCCTCCAAAGTCCAATGCTTTTCGTTCTGTTGCTAAGAATGGAGTGGGAATAGTAAATGTTATCCCTCTGTAGTCCAACGTTTTCCCTACTGTTGCTCAGACTGGAGTGTAAATAGTAAATCTAACCCCTCCGAAGTTCATACATTTTGCTAATGTTGCTTACTGTGGAGTGTGAATAGTACATTTAAACCCTCTGAAGTCCAACACTCTCCATACTGTTACTTAGGCTGGAGTGGGAATGGTAAATCTATCCTGTAAGAAGTCCAAGGCTTTCCCTACTGATGCCTAGACTGGAGTGGAAATAGTAAATTTAACCCCTCCAAAGTCCTGTGTTTTCCCTACTATTCCCCTCTTGCTCCTTTGATTGGAATGGGAATAGTAAATTTAACCCCATCAGAAGCCCGACACTTTTCCTACTGTTGCTTAGACTGAAGTGGGAATAGTAAATCTAAGCCCTCTGAACTCCAACTTTTTCCCTACTGTTGCTTAGAGTTGATTTTTTATCTTTATTATATTTTTGTTTATTGTTATTTTTTTTAAATATATTTTGTGTGTAGAAATGTTTACATTATTTCTAGAAAAATATTTTTAGTATATTTCTTAAGTTAATAAATGTATATAGTAGTTTTTAATATATCTTATTTTTTTAAATGTGTACAATTATTCAACTATTCCTAATAGATGTTACATAATTTGTTTTTGTTTCTAAATTTAGTGTACATTATAAATAAATAAAATGTACTTTAAAATATTTCTTTTAATATTTTTTTTTAGGTTAAATATTTTTGTTGGTAGTGTATATGTTTGTTAATTTGTAATTTCATTTATCCATGATGCTGATCTTGCTAACTATGCCCATAGGGAAGAGAGCCTGGTAGTGAAGGTGTGGGGGCTTGAGAATAGGTAGCCTGTGGGGCCTAGGTAATACTTATAAGGAATCAGAAAGCTTCAATTTACGGGGTTAATTTATGAAAGGCCTCTAGTATTTTAGTGTGTTAATTCCCCGTATGAATGATTATGTGAGAAATCTTTGGGTCAGTTCACAAAACTATTTTTGCTTATGCAAAGTAATACTCCTGTAGAACTACGTCAAGTACGTATAAAAGCCTATGTGAATTAACCCCGCAGTTTGGAATAAAGATGAACATTAAAAATGGGTTTGCTTTGTGGGAAATCATTAAAAAACAGGGAAGCCACCTAAGCAGGAATTTAAGCTTATGTGGCCAATTCACAAAGGCATTTATGAGTGTGATGCTGGTTGTGAATTGCTTCATCAATATGCTATTAGTTAACTTCTGGCAATTTATAATTTATCCGTACTCAATATAACATGCATATTCATTAAAATACAACAACGTAAATGCCTCATGCATGTATGAATTCACAAAGCAGCTTTTCTACAGAAACTTTGAGTGGATTTGTGTCAACTGACAAAGGAAAGCAAATCAATGTGCTGTGGATATTCAATTGGTGAGCCTGCATACCTCAGTGTGTCCAAGGTTGGTCCAGGAGGGCTTGTCCATGCCATATTTTCAAAGCATACTAAATTAACTTAATTGTATGTAAATGTATCCGATTCAAATGAATTGAAAATCTGGCATATATTGTTTTACCTAATAGTCAACTTTCAAAACGTCTTCCTAAGGACATCCCGCAACACAGATGCCCTGTGGACAGTGTTGGGGACAGGCATAACATTATGTATGCATTACACAAAACTACTTGTTCTGCTGATGAATGGTTTACTCGGTGCCTACTACCCTGCCTCCCTCATGTTGCCTCCAGAGGAACCTTGGGCCTGATTACGACTTTGGTGGTGCTGCACTGGCACAGCGCCACCAAAGCCGTGCATGGTCCGCCCGCCAGATTAGGAGTACAATTCGGGTCTGGCGGGCTTTTCTTTTGCTGTTCCCACTGAAAACAGGCACTGCAATGGGAACGCAAAAGAAGTTCCAGAATGGCCTGGACTGTGAAGTCCATGCCGTTGCTGGAACTTGAACTGCATGCAAACAGGGGGGCACATGTTGTGCACCCCTGAATGCATCCCCATGGTGGCGGGGGAAATATGGCCATGTAGGGCCCCTTTTGTTTAGCCACCTCCCGCCTTTTCATGGCGGGCTCACTGCCATGAAAAGGCTGGCAGTGGGGATACTCAAAATATGCTCGATGGACCGCAACGGTACCGCCTTGCACATTAGATACCCCTGTCCGCTGCGCCACCACAAATGGGAACAGTGGTTCCGTGGCGCAGCTGGCGTAGCGGTGGTGGTTCAAATGGTCACCTCGGAATAAGGCAGCCGCAAGACCGCCATCACTGCGCTACTGCGATTCTGGCGATCAAAGAGTGCCAGACTCGTAATCGGCACCCTAGTGATGGAAAGCCTAGTCCAAGGCTTCCTTCCCTGATGAGTGCTGCACATGGGCTCCCACATAGATGGGTAACAGGATTAGCTCTAGGTTATGAAGAAGCATGAGAGAGCTGTGAAGGCGCATGCTGCAAAAGTTCAATACATGGTGTCAGGATATTTATAATTTTAGACACTAAGAAAATCTGTCTAAAAAATGAAAATGACATATCTCTGGTAAGGGTGGTTGTAAGTACTATAGTGTTTCCTTTGCATATCCTTTATCTCCGAGATAGCCCACAATACCATAGCTAGTGTGTCATGCCCCACTGCAAGGAAGGAAATGAGGCCCTGGCTTATGTACATAAAATCCAGCAATAATAAGGGTTCAGAGGGCCCCCTAGTCCTCTGGACCTCCAAACTACTGCACCTTCTGCACCAATGGAAGCTACAACCCTGATATCCCAGGGGCCAGGCTGGTGGCTCTGAATATGTTCATGTTGTCACAGAGCCAAAACAGAGTACTGGGCTAAGGACAAGGCTTAATAAAGCACCTTAAAGCATACATTTCAAAGAATTGTTTGTATCAAAGTACACACAGTTAGCATTTATAACCCACTTGGACCACGTTTACACCACGAAAGACTAAAATTGTTGCAATCATCTTAAGAAAATATGTTAAACATGTTTAAGGTGTTTCTACAAATTGGGTAGGTGCAATAAGAACAACGCCATATTTAGTCATTATCTGCAAAAACACGATGTACCCTTTACTCCACACAGCTGTTTGTTTAGTATCCATTTATGATTTTGGCAATAAATAAAGAACAAGTATATTTTATTAACTATTTGGATTATATGCAACTGAGCTTTATAAAAGTGTGCATTCAGACAAAGGAATATAGATTGATTCTAATTTGTATACATTTGACTCATCAAAGTAGATTTGAACCTACACATGTGCAGTCACGCCAAGGAATGTACATCCACACTAATGGGAGCATTTTGACAGAAATAAATGAGCACTGATACATTATCTTTGCAATATTCCACTTTCATGACCCACTGGGCCTTGGGGGTCAAAGGGATGCCCTTTGAGAGTCATCAGGTGATTTGCAGTGTATGGTGAGTCCATGGTATTTAGACAGAATGTCGGAAACAAAAATATTGTGGGACAAAATATTGTGTCAAGAATATCGAGGACAAAAATATTGTATACGTTGTTTCTATATATAGGCAAAGTTTTACTATCCTGAGTCCATAATACACCATTGCGACATGGGATGTGCATGTTTTTCTTGGCCAGAACCAGGGTCCAAGAGGCTGTTGCATCTGGGACAGGGATTGCAGCTAGGAAAGTACCGAAATCTGAGAGGTTCAAGGTTTCTCTTGTCAGGCCAAAAACAAAACCTGGCTTCACCACATCATACTCTGGAGGCATATGGTCATGATCCCAATCCATCATGGCAGCCAAAACTGTCATTCAGCTTCCACTTCAGGTCTTTTATGACCATTGCCCGAATACATACATGATAATAACAATATTGCCTGGCAACTTTGAGAGTTGGTGGGTTTTGCCTGGTCGTCATTTGCACCAATCCTCATCTATATGTTGTTCTTGCGCTTCCTGCACGTTTTTGCTTCAATATTGTATTGTATTGTATTGTAATTGCATTTATATATTATTATGAAGCAAGATACTTTTCATGTGATTTCTCTCTGTGTTTCTTGCTGAATATATTCTCATTTGGTCTTCCTAGCTAGAACTATGCATCAACTACCTTCAGTGGTCAGCAGTCCCATTGCTCTAATAGTTGTGAGTGGTTTACTTGTTAATTTTGCTACCTATGTACACATTCATGGTGAGCATGTGGCCTGTATCAATGGCTGTGACGTGTTGCTCTTGTGCCAGCTGTTCTCCCGATTTCCTTTCATTTGCTGCCCTCTGTAATGGAATATTGTGCACGGGACTGGCCTGCCCAGCCTTCCGATTAAAGCTGGTCCTGGAAAGGAGTGCAGGAGCATTTGAGTGTAAATTCACCTCATTCTCCATATTTATTTGCAAGAGGATCTTCTTGTAGGACTGCGCAGTCGGACCCGAGCACAGATCCAGCCCAGGTGTCCAATGGTTTCCTTGTATTCTTGTGCCTCGAGTGGAGCTGTCAGACATGGCAGTGGTAAATAACTGACTGATTCCTAAATTTTCTAGACCCGTTTACTACTCTAAATGTCGTTAGTCCTAGAGCACATGCCTGCCCCGTTCAGTTAGTGGCTCATTAAGATAAAATTGGCGTCATCTTATGGCCACGACCTGCGCAGAGACATATCAAAGAGCGAGGCTGACGTGCGTAAGTAAGATGGCTTTTGTTTTGAAACAGACTGCGCTTATTTGTCACGCCGTGCCCAGACTCACAAAGAAGCCATGCTTTTTTCCCAGTGACATTTGTTTTACGTCTGCGCATTTCATGCTTGCGAAGAGGTGCCAGACTGACAGTTCTGGAGAACAGAAGTGCTCCATGGAGACCAGACCTTGGCCCGAGTCCCTGTAAATGGTGAGTTGGCGGGAAGCAGGGAATGGGAGGACCAGCATGACACAGCAAGGCCGAAGAGCGCGCGAAACCCCCACCACGCTCGAGGAAGGACTGCGTTATGGACCGCGCGCTCATTGACAGGTTGGAGCTCTGTCTGAGTGTGCTTTCTTTCCAATAAACAGCAAGCCAGAACGTTATTACGTAAGGAAAATGAGTGAACTAGGAATGCATCGTTCTATTTTAATAGCTGTGCGACAGCCAGAAAATTCAATAGTTACATAACCCAGAAACCTAGAGTGTCCAGCTGTAGTTCTGAAGCCATTGGCTAACGTCCATGCGGCCTGGTAGGATGCAGAAGCCTGACCCTCAGAGCCATGGAAACACTGGCAGAAACTGCTGGGAGCTGACAACCAACTACATGTGTGGGTACACACTCTCTTGCTCACACACACAGACACACACACACTCTCTATCTGTCTCGGTCTCTCTCTTTCACATCTTTCCTTGGCTCTATTTTAATCATTCAGGTGTGACACAAACTGACACACACGCACACATACGTTTATGCACACCTAAGCATCTATATAACTCTGTTCCATTATTATTAGGATTCCAGCATAGCTTCTTCATCTTCCACCAAGATGGACTCATCTGACTACCCTCACCACAACCCCTTATTTTCAATAACCCCGTAAGTGTTCGCCTTGTTTCTGCTTGATCTTTGTTGGAGCAAATTTGCAAGATGCGCGTTTCATGCCCATTGCCCCTCCCTCATTCAAAAACCGAAATGGTTAACATTGCTCTGAAGTCAGTCCTATTGCGTCATATTTTGCTGCCACAGAACAAAGGACCAATCATTTCTATAGCATGCTCTCTTTCTGTGCACCTCTCAAATCAATTGATGGTGCATCGCTGGTGGCTTGGGTTGTGCCATGTTGACCTTGGCTTTCCACCAGAATGACTTCCAAAGAAGCAAAAGTTGGTCCAGGCTCCAATCCCCGTGGCAAGTGCTCAGCTGATAGTACTGCTTCTTCTCTGCTTGCCGCATATGAAGTTCCGATGGACCAGGAGGGATTCTCATCACCCTGGAACCCACCACGTCTCCATCTCATCTACAGACCATGGCACAGAGGCACAAACCTGTTAGACAGAGCACCATGCTACTGTGATCATGCACCTACATGTTCACAGCACCAAAAGCAGCAGAAGGCCTGTAGTCCAATCCCAAATCTCACTCATGATATAGACCTCGTAAGGACATCAATGTAGCGGGCATCTGCATCATGATGACATTGTCATGCAACAAGATGAAAATGCGCTGTACGTGGGCAACGCTTCCATTTTAGCAAGGGGCGTTGCTCAGAGGCACTTTAGAGATGGGGTAATGAACAAAGAAAAACTACCAGTGTAACAATAAGACAAAATACAATGCAGACAGTTGGTCCTCAACAAGTCTGATGAAGAGGAACTGGGAGTCATCGGTTAGCAAAATAAATCGTTCATATTGTTCAGTCTGCATCTGCACCAGTTGCAGATTCGACTACAATGGGGTCTATTAGGATGGCGGACGGATGGCCGCCGCTGAGCCGACAGCAGACATCCTTCCGCGACCGCAACCCGGAAAACCGAGGATCACATTAGTATGGCGGTTATGACCGTGGCGGTGAGAAATTCCGCCAGCCACTTTTCTGCTTGTGGCAGTCCACACACATGCCTGGTGGGCGGATCTGGACCGATAAAATGGGGCCGGTGCCGGGCCAGGCTCCGCCGGGATGAATATGATGCCGGCAGTAGCCAGCCTTTCAGCTGCGGTGGAACCGCCATGGAAAGGCATGCGGAGAATGTCTATGGGGGCCCATTGCGGGCCCCCAATGTGTTAGGGGGGGGTGGGTGCACTCGGCGGTACCCATGGTACCCCCTACATGTCCCTATACCAGGTGGTAGACACTTTGTAGTGCCTGCCACGCAGTGCAGAGATATGCAGGACATGCTCCTTTTGACATCGCAGCGGTGCTGCTGGCAGCATCAACCGCCGCAATGTTAAAGGTTGCGATCGTACTGCCGCGGTCCTGATGGGCGGACTTTCCTGCTACCATGGCGGTCGGGGTGATTTTCCGACTGCCATCCTAATAGACCCCTAAGTCTCCTTCTTTGGAGCTAAGTACCAAACATTCAGTTTGCTCTCAAGATTGCATCACTACCATTTTTGATACTTTTTAATCTGCACTCAACCCTGCAGAACCTTCTTTGGGCCTTATTGCGATGAGTTTCTGTGTTCCTGATGAGCCTCTTAGTTTGAACCATCTGCTCTCCAAGTTTGAGTTTATGCTCTCCAAGATCTCCAAAATCAATTCTGAGTTTCCATTGGTCCATTATCAGATGACAATAGTGACAACGTACAGTGTCATTTTAGCACCGCCGCAAAAAGTTTTATGCAAGCTTTGTTTGAGAGACGGATTAGTCCCTCCTCGCATGCATCTGTCATTCCTCGCTCAAGAAACCCAAGGGTTGATCCTTCCTTGATGGCCAATTGTTGGCCTCTCTTCCCCTCTTTCTAGAAAAGCTGAAGGAATGGATAGTCATGCTCAGTAATCTGCTTACATTGAAAAGCATCAGATATTGGAGCCTGCCCACGTAGGCTTTTGTGCTCTATGGGACAGAATCTGTCCTCATTGCTGCATGTGAGGCGATTACGCTCATTCTGAGTAGAGGAGGCATGGCTGTCTTGGTCCTGTTATGCCTTTCAGCTGCATTTAGGACAGTTTCTTTCACCATATCCTTGAAAAGACTTGAGGTTGTAGGTGCAAGGGACCATGACCAAAATTGGCTTCACTTCTTCTCTCCAGAGTGCTTGCAGTCTATTTCCTACCACCAGTTAGACTGGATATAAAAGGAGTGTGTGAAATTGTGTAATTTGTTTCTTGCGAAATTTACTAAAATACCTTGAAAATTGTGAAAAATTGCACTTTTGCAGGGAAATATGATTTGTCAGTATCTTGCGTATTTATTTTCCTTAGGCACACTCCTTGCATAAAAAGTCTTGAGAGATTCCTGCAGGAAACACATTGATGCAGGAACTATCTCTCGGAAAGACATTTTCAGTGTGAATCAGTGTCCCACTGGTATCTCTTAAGACTTTTTAAAGTGTGATGCATGGTCGGATAAAATAATTTACGCAAAACCGTGTAACAAGAAGTTTCACATAATGCAAAAAACTGGAATTTTGTACATTTTACATGCATGATTAAAATTTTGTCTAGGCATATAAAAAACCTCTAATGTGTGCAGTGCCACAGAGTTTGACTTTTAGCCCAACCCTATTTACTCTTAGTGTGTACCCCTTAGCCTGGCTAATCTGATCCTTCAGCGTAACCTTTCTTGTCTATGATGATGATACTCAGTAGTGAGATTGACTCAAGGGCAGCTGTGAAGCCATTGCAGGTTGGATGGTTGATAGCTTCCTGCTTGTGAATGTGAACAACGATGAAATCATACTGATTGGTAATTCTGTGTTATCTGCCTCATAAAATAAATTGGTTGTTTAAATCATTCCCTGCCTCAGACAGAATACTGGAATTCTCTTTTTTGGGAATGCCGCTATATCTGATCTGCCACCCTGAGATCATCCAAACCTCAGCAGTCAAGCTGTTTTTTGGGGAAAGTCACATATGTCTTCACATCTGAGGCCTCTTCACTGGCCGCCGATTCTGTGTTAATGCTTATACATGGCCGGGGTGGCTTGAACTATGCAATTGTGCAGCCCTGGCGTTTTCCCCTTAGTTATATGTTTGCCGCATTTGCCACATAATCTACCACCTGCTGCATAATCTGCAGATTTTAATGGGAATAAACTTGCTTCTACCTCAAACGGTCCAAAGGTTACAAAAAATGCAGCTAGATGTGTTGCTGCGCAGTGGAAGGTCCTATGCAAAGCTTGACTGGTCACCTTTCTGTTGCTTATTGCTATATTTGAGTGTTAAACTGGAACTAATAAGGTGCAGCCAATGCCCAGACAGTGTTAACAAGTGTGGAAATGACAAAACAATGATGTAATGCTATCATAAAATGTGCTGCATTACGCCAGATAATTGGGCTTTTCTTGCCGTATACTTTACTCAACCCTGCCACATAATGTGGCCCTCTCCAGCCACATAAATCCAGTGTCCCCGTACATGGCCCATTGAGCCTGCTTCAAGAAATGTCCACTCTTCGCCCGATAGATAATGGATCATCATCTTACTACTGAAGGTGTCAGGTATTCTCACAGGCTGTCTCACTGTCACCGAGGTTATAAATCCGGGACTGGAGGACGACCCCTCGCTGTACTGACTTTTTCTGCCTAGGATGACGTCCTCACTGACCAAAAAAATACGTAAACTCACTCAGACTTGCATCAAAAGCTAAAAACATTAATATTCACGAAGTAAGTGATAATACTGCTTCCTGGGTTCAGTGTAGCCCGTTAGATCACAGTTCTTCGGGTAAGGTTTCAGACACCTCATACCTACGCAGCACACTAGAAATATACAGAGAAGAGAACCAAAATACATATCGCACTCAAAGGGCCACGTCACCATTCATGGCCTTCGAAGAGCAGGTCTGACAGACACTGATTCAACTGCTAATGTCAAGCTGCCAGTTCCACAAACTGAAGCCACGGTCACATCTGAGCTCTGTTAATAAAAAGATATGAGCGGATGCAGGTCAAGCATCCCTTCATCAGAGAGAAGCATCTTACTGAGATACAGGTGGATACATGTCAAGCATCCCTTCATCAGAGAGAAGCATCTCAATGAGATACAGGCTGCTGCAGGTCAAGCATCCCTTCATGAGAGACGAGCACCTCAGTGAGATACAGCTGGATACATGTCAAGCATCCCTTCATCAGAGAGAAGCATCTTACTGAAATACAGGTGGATACATGTCAAGCATCCCTTCATCAGAGAGAAGCATCTCAATGAGATACAGGCGGATGCAGGTCAAGCATCCCTTCATGAGAGAGGAGCATCTCAGTGAGATACAGGCTGCTGCAGGTCAAGCATCCCTACATGAGAGAGAAGCATCTTACTGAGATACAGGTGGATACATGTCAAGCATCCCTTCATCAGAGAGAAGCATCTCAATGAGATACAGGCAGGTGCAGGTCAAGCATCCCTTCATGAGAGAGGAGCATCTCAGTGAGATACAGGCTGCTGCAGGTTAAGCATCCCTTCATGAGAGAGGAGCATCTCAGTGAGATACAGGCTGCTGCAGGTTAAGCATCCCTTCATGAGAGAGGAGCATCTCAGTGAGATACAGGCTGCTGCAGGTCAAGCATCCCTACATGTAGGTGGATACATGTCAAGCATCCCTTCATCAGAGAGAAGCATCTCAATGAGATACAGGAGGATGCAGGTCAAGCATCCCTTCATGAGAGAGAAGCATCTTACTGAGATACAGGCTGCTGCAGGTCAAGCATCCCTTCATCAGAGAGGAGCATCCCAATGAGATACAGGCAGGTGCAGGTCAAGCATCCCTTCATGAGAGAGGAGCATCTCAATGAGATACAGGCTGCTGCAGGTCAAGCATCCCTTCATCAGAGAGGAGCATCCCAATGAGATACAGGCAGGTGCAGGTCAAGCATCCCTTCATCAGAGAGGAGCATCTCAATGAGATACAGGCTGCTGCAGGTCAAGCATCCCTTCATCAGAGAGGAGCATCTCTATGAGATACAGGCAGGTGCAGGTCAAGCATCCCTACATGAGAGAGAAGCATATTACTGAGATACAGGTGGATACATGTCAAGCATCCCTTCCTCAGAGAGAAGCATCTCAATGAGATACAGGCTGCGGCAGATCAAGCATCCCTTCATGAGAGAGGAGCATTTCAGTGAGATACAGGCTGCTGCAGGTTAAGCATCTCTTCATGAGAGAGGAGCATCTCAATGAGATACAGGCTGCTGCAGGTCAAGCATCCTTTCATCCTAGAGACGCATCTCAATCAGATATAGGCGGATACAGGTCAAGCATCCCTTCATCAGAGAGATGCATCTCAATGAGATACAGGCGGATGCAGGTCAAGCATCCCTTCATCAGAGAGGAGCATCTCAATGAGATACAGGCAGGTGCAGGTCAAGCATCCCTACATCAGAGAAGAGCATCTCAATGAGATACAGGTGGATGCAGGTCAAGCATCCCTTCATCAGAGAGGAGCATCTCAATGAGATACAGGTGGATGCAGGTCAAGCATCCCTACATCAGAGAAGAGCATCTCAATGAGATACAGGTGGATGCAGGTCAAGCATCCCTACATCAGAGAAGAGCATCTCAATGAGATACAGGCTGCTGCAGAACAAGGATCCCTACATCAGACAGAAGCATCTCAATGAGATGAACATCAGGAGGAAGCCCAGGTCCCAGCCAAGGTGCTTGTCGCAGGAGCTGGAATGAAAATGCTCCAGCACTGCAGCACAGATGAGGAACTACAACTCATCTGCTTTGCCCTCAGCCACAGGACCTGCACAGTGGATGATGTCATGGAAGTGTGTTGGCCATTGTTTACAGGGAAGTGTTTCAAAAATGAAATCGCATATTGAAAAGTCTTCATGCGCGACAGTATCATGAGAAAGAGCTGAACAAACTGGGGGAACTTCCACTGCCCCTTGTGTAGTACTCATTGTGCAGGACCCCATTTTGCAGAGGCGATATGTGTAGGATGTGGCCCCATGAAAATAAAAGATTTTTGTTCAGCCTTTGTGCTTGCCCCATATTACCCTGTGCCATATTAGGCTGTTGTGAGGTACTCGAACGGTGTACTTTCTTGGATGTGGCACACAATTCATGTGCCCCTCAGAGGGTGCTCTTTGAGAGGGGACATTGTGGGTCCCACGGACTCCCATAAGACCCCCTGATAGGAGCAGTTTCCTACTGATCTTTCCTATGTGGTGGATGTGTACCTCCAAAGGCAGACCAGGGCCACCTCCAGTGTAAGATGGAACAGCAGCTTAAGCCACTGCTTCTTTGCTTACACTGCATTTTCTCCTACACAGGTGCGACGTTGGAGTGTTTGCTCCTGAACTAAAGAGAGATTTTCTTTTCTGTAATAGCCTTGTGTCTAGTCTCTGTTGATGCACAACCAATTCATATGTGCAGGGCTACTGATTGAGATTGCGCGCCCGGCTTGTAATACATTGCCTGGAGTTTTCTGTACCCTTGTAGAGGCCCATACCCGATGTACTGGTCCCGGTTCATGGGCACCTTTGTAATATTAGGTCCAGTTCTGAAGGGCACATGTGTGGTATCCATTGCGGCTCACATATGAAGTTCTTAAGTATTGCACCCAGCTCTGGAGATCAGTTTGAGGTGTTGCATTTGGTTTTTAATGTCACTGCTGTGGGATACAGGTAGATCAGAAAAAGTCATGATGAAAAATGCCAAGATGACGCAGTGTCTGTACGAGAATTTTATGGGAAGAGATACAAACCCTAGATCGCAATAATATGGAGAAAAGTAATGAGAAGGGTTATAATTGAGTCACATAATAACGTCAGGTGTAGAAATGTAATCTACCACAAGCAATTTACTTCCTCGATGTAGTTCAAGAACAGGGGTGATGAGATGGCCCTGCGAAATTCATTTTGAATCAAGTTCCATTTTGGAACAATCAAAAGGCGCGGACCTGCAGAACATGCAGAGGCCTAAAATCCGATTGGCCGCACTCTGCGAGTCCTATCAGCGTGTTGCCCCAAAGAATTGTGGTCCATGAAGTAGCGTCGGCGGGTACGCCTATGCCAAAAGTTTAAAATGAAAATGAGTGTCGCGTTAGCCATCCCTGGACACGTGTTTCGAGGTAGTTGCCTCTCGTCAGCAGGGAGTAGGTATGTGTGTGGGGTTGCTGCGTAGGCTGCCAAAAAATATTCTCAGGTAAAGTACCACTCAAGGCACGCAGGTGCGTAGCCATGGGCTTGTCAGCCCCACCGGCTCAAGGGAGCCTGAATATAAACAAAAATCCGATTGGCCGCACTCTGCTAGTCCTATCAGCGTGTTGCCCCAAAGAATTGTGGTCCATGAAGTAGCGTCGGCGGGTACGCCTATGCCAAAAGTTTAAAATGAAAATGAGTGTCGCGTTAGCCATCCCTGGACACGTGTTTCGAGGTAGTTGCCTCTCGTCAGCAGGGAGTAGGTATGTGTGTGGGGTTGCTGCGTAGGCTGCCAAAAAATATTCTCAGGTAAAGTACCACTCAAGGCGCGCAGGTGCGTAGCCATGGGCTCGTCAGCCCCACCGGCTCAAGGGAGCCTGAATTTAAACAAAAATCCGATTGGCCGCACTCTGCTAGTCCTATCAGCGTGTTGCCCCAAAGAATTGTGGTCCATGAAGTAGCGTCGGCGGGTACGCCTATGCCAAAAGTTTAAAATGAAAATGAGTGTCGCGTTAGCCATCCCTGGACACGTGTTTCGAGGTAGTTGCCTCTTGTCAGCAGGGAGTAGGTATGTGTGTGGGGTTGCTGCGTAGGCTGTCAAAAAATATTCTCAGGTAAAGTACCACTCAAGGCGCGCAGGTGCGTAGCCATGGGCTCGTCAGCCCCACCGGCTCAAGGGAGCCTGAATATAAACAAAAATTCGATTTGCCGCACTCTGCTAGTCCTATCAGCGTGTTGCCCCAAAGAATTGTGGTCCATGAAGTAGCGTCGGCGGGTACGCCTATGCCAAAAGTTTAAAATGAAAATGAGTGTCGCGTTAGCCATCCCTGGACACGTGTTTCGAGGTAGTTGCCTCTCGTCAGCAGGGAGTAGGTATGTGTGTGGGGTTGCTGCGTAGGCTGCCAAAAAATATTCTCAGGTAAAGTACCACTCAAGGCGCGCAGGTGCGTAGGCATGGGCTCGTCAGCCCCACCGGCTCAAGGGAGCCTGAATATAAACAAAAATCCGATTGGCCGCACTCTGCTAGTCCTATCAGCGTGTTGCCCCAAAGAATTGTGGTCCATGAAGTAGCGTCGGCGGGTACGCCTATGCCAAAAGTTTAAAATGAAAATGAGTGTCGCGTTAGCCATCCCTGGACACGTGTTTCGAGGTAGTTGCCTCTCGTCAGCAGGGAGTAGGTATATGTGTGGGGTTGCTGCGTAGGCTGCCAACAAATATTCTCAGGTAAAGTACCACTCAAGGCGCGCAGGTGCGTAGCCATGGGCTCGTCAGCCCCACCGGCTCAAGGGAGCCTGAATATAAACAAAAATCCGATTGGCCGCACTCTGCTATCCTATCAGCGTTTTGCCCCAAAGAATTGTGGTCCATGAAGTAGCGTCGGCGGGTACGCCTATGCCAAAAGTTTAAAATGAAAATGAGTGTCGCGTTAGCCATCCCTGGACACGTGTTTCGAGGTAGTTGCCTCTCGTCAGCAGGGAGTAGGTATGTGTGTGGGGTTGCTGCGTAGGCTGCCAAAAAATATTCTCAGGTAAAGTACCACTCAAAGCGCGCAGGTGCGTAGCCATGGGCTCGTCAGCCCCACCGGCTCAAGGGAGCCTGAATATAAACAAAAATCCGATTGGCCGCACTCTGGTAGTCCTATCAGCGTGTTGCCCCAAAGAATTGTGGTCCATGAAGTAGCGTCGGCGGGTACGCTTATGCCAAAAGTTTAAAATGAAAATGAGTGTCGCGTTAGCCATCCCTGGACACGTGTTTCGAGGTAGTTGCCTCTCGTCAGCAGGGAGTAGGTATATGTGTGGGGTTGCTGCGTAGGCTGCCAAAAAATATTCTCAGGTAAAGTACCACTCAAGGCGCGCAGGTGCGTAGCCATGGGCTCGTCAGCCCCACCGGCTCAAGGGAGTCTGAATATAAACAAAAATCCGATTGGCCGCACTCTGCTAGTCCTATCAGCGTTTTGCCCCAAAGAATTGTGGTCCATGAAGTAGCGTCGGCGGGTACGCCTATGCCAAAAGTTTAAAATGAAAATGAGTGTCGCGTTAGCCATCCCTGGACACGTGTTTCGAGGTAGTTGCCTCCCGTCAGCAGGGAGTAGGTATGTGTGTGGGGTTGCTGCGTAGGCTGCCAAAAAATATTCTCAGGTAAAGTACCACTCAAGGCGCGCAGGTGCGTAGGCATGGGCTCGTCAGCCCCACCGGCTCAAGGGAGCCTGAATATAAACAAAAATCCGATTGGCCGCACTCTGCTAGTCCTATCAGCGTGTTGCCCCAAAGAATTGTGGTCCATGAAGTAGCGTCGGCGGGTACGCCTATGCCAAAAGTTTAAAATGAAAATGAGTGTCGCGTTAGCCATCCCTGGACACGTGTTTCGAGGTAGTTGCCTCTCGTCAGCAGGGAGTAGGTATATGTGTGGGGTTGCTGCGTAGGCTGCCAACAAATATTCTCAGGTAAAGTACCACTCAAGGCGCGCAGGTGCGTAGCCATGGGCTCGTCAGCCCCACCGGCTCAAGGGAGCCTGAATATAAACAAAAATCCGATTGGCCGCACTCTGCTATCCTATCAGCGTTTTGCCCCAAAGAATTGTGGTCCATGAAGTAGCGTCGGCGGGTACGCCTATGCCAAAAGTTTAAAATGAAAATGAGTGTCGCGTTAGCCATCCCTGGACACGTGTTTGGAGGTAGTTGCCTCTCGTCAGCAGGGAGTAGGTATGTGTGTGGGGTTGCTGCGTAGGCTGCCAAAAAATATTCTCAGGTAAAGTACCACTCAAAGCGCGCAGGTGCGTAGCCATGGGCTCGTCAGCCCCACCGGCTCAAGGGAGCCTGAATATAAACAAAAATCCGATTGGCCGCACTCTGGTAGTCCTATCAGCGTGTTGCCCCAAAGAATTGTGGTCCATGAAGTAGCGTCGGCGGGTACGCTTATGCCAAAAGTTTAAAATGAAAATGAGTGTCGCGTTAGCCATCCCTGGACACGTGTTTCGAGGTAGTTGCCTCTCGTCAGCAGGGAGTAGGTATATGTGTGGGGTTGCTGCGTAGGCTGCCAAAAAATATTCTCAGGTAAAGTACCACTCAAGGCGCGCAGGTGCGTAGCCATGGGCTCGTCAGCCCCACCGGCTCAAGGGAGCCTGAATATAAACAAAAATCCGATTGGCCGCACTCTGCTAGTCCTATCAGCGTGTTGCCCCAAAGAATTGTGGTCCATGAAGTAGCGTCGGCGGGTACGCCTATGCCAAAAGTTTAAAATGAAAATGAGTGTCGCGTTAGCCATCCCTGGACACGTGTTTCGAGGTAGTTGCCTCTCGTCAGCAGGGAGTAGGTATGTGTGTGGGGTTGCTGCGTAGGCTGCCAAAAAATATTCTCAGGTAAAGTACCACTCAAGGCGCGCAGGTGCGTAGGCATGGGCTCGTCAGCCCCACCGGCTCAAGGGAGCCTGAATATAAACAAAAATCCGATTGGCCGCACTCTGCTAGTCCTATCAGCGTGTTGCCCCAAAGAATTGTGGTCCATGAAGTAGCGTCGGCGGGTACGCCTATGCCAAAAGTTTAAAATGAAAATGAGTGTCGCGTTAGCCATCCCTGGACACGTGTTTCGAGGTAGTTGCCTCTCGTCAGCAGGGAGTAGGTATATGTGTGGGGTTGCTGCGTAGGCTGCCAACAAATATTCTCAGGTAAAGTACCACTCAAGGCGCGCAGGTGCGTAGCCATGGGCTCGTCAGCCCCACCGGCTCAAGGGAGCCTGAATATAAACAAAAATCCGATTGGCCGCACTCTGCTATCCTATCAGCGTTTTGCCCCAAAGAATTGTGGTCCATGAAGTAGCGTCGGCGGGTACGCCTATGCCAAAAGTTTAAAATGAAAATGAGTGTCGCGTTAGCCATCCCTGGACACGTGTTTGGAGGTAGTTGCCTCTCGTCAGCAGGGAGTAGGTATGTGTGTGGGGTTGCTGCGTAGGCTGCCAAAAAATATTCTCAGGTAAAGTACCACTCAAAGCGCGCAGGTGCGTAGCCATGGGCTCGTCAGCCCCACCGGCTCAAGGGAGCCTGAATATAAACAAAAATCCGATTGGCCGCACTCTGGTAGTCCTATCAGCGTGTTGCCCCAAAGAATTGTGGTCCATGAAGTAGCGTCGGCGGGTACGCTTATGCCAAAAGTTTAAAATGAAAATGAGTGTCGCGTTAGCCATCCCTGGACACGTGTTTCGAGGTAGTTGCCTCTCGTCAGCAGGGAGTAGGTATATGTGTGGGGTTGCTGCGTAGGCTGCCAAAAAATATTCTCAGGTAAAGTACCACTCAAGGCGCGCAGGTGCGTAGCCATGGGCTCGTCAGCCCCACCGGCTCAAGGGAGCCTGAATATAAACAAAAATCCGATTGGCCGCACTCTGCTAGTCCTATCAGCGTTTTGCCCCAAAGAATTGTGGTCCATGAAGTAGCGTCGGCGGGTACGCCTATGCCAAAAGTTTAAAATGAAAATGAGTGTCGCGTTAGCCATCCCTGGACACGTGTTTCGAGGTAGTTGCCTCCCGTCAGCAGGGAGTAGGTATGTGTGTGGGGTTGCTGCGTAGGCTGCCAAAAAATATTCTCAGGTAAAGTACCACTCAAAGCGCGCAGGTGCGTAGCCATGGGCTCGTCAGCCCCACCGGCTCAAGGGAGCCTGAATATAAACAAAAATCCGATTGGCCGCACTCTGCTAGTCCTATCAGCGTGTTGCCCCAAAGAATTGTGGTCCATGAAGTAGCGTCGGCGGGTACGCCTATGCCAAAAGTTTAAAATGAAAATGAGTGTCGCGTTAGCCATCCCTGGACACGTGTTTCGAGGTAGTTGCCTCTCGTCAGCAGGGAGTAGGTATGTGTGTGGGGTTGCTGCGTAGGCTGCCAAAAAATATTCTCAGGTAAAGTACCACTCAAGGCGTGCAGGTGCGTAGGCATGGGCTCGTCAGCCCCACCGGCTCAAGGGAGCCTGAATATAAACAAAAATCCGATTGGCCGCACTCTGCTAGTCCTATCAGCGTGTTGACCCAAAGAATTGTGGTCCATGAAGTAGCGTCGGCGGGTACGCCTATGCCAAAAGTTTAAAATGAAAATGAGTGTCGCGTTAGCCATCCCTGGACATGTGTTTCGAGGTAGTTGCCTCTCGTCAGCAGGGAGTAGGTATGTGTGTGGGGTTGCTGCGTAGGCTGCCAAAAAATATTCTCAGGTAAAGTACCACTCAAGGCGCGCAGGTGCGTAGGCATGGGCTCGTCAGCCCCACCGGCTCAAGGGAGCCTGAATATAAACAAAAATCCGATTGGCCGCACTCTGCTAGTCCTATCAGCGTGTTGCCCCAAAGAATTGTGGTCCATGAAGTAGCGTCGGCGGGTACGCCTATGCCAAAAGTTTAAAATGAAAATGAGTGTCGCGTTAGCCATCCCTGGACACGTGTTTCGAGGTAGTTGCCTCTCGTCAGCAGGGAGTAGGTATATGTGTGGGGTTGCTGCGTAGGCTGCCAAAAAATATTCTCAGGTAAGGTACCACTCAAGTCGCGCAGGTGCGTAGCCATGGGCTCGTCAGCCCCACCGGCTCAAGGGAGCCTGAATATAAACAAAAATCCGATTGGCCGCACTCTGCTAGTCCTATCAGCGTTTTGCCCCAAAGAATTGTGGTCCATGAAGTAGCGTCGGCGGGTACGCCTATGCCAAAAGTTTAAAATGAAAATGAGTGTCGCGTTAGCCATCCCTGGACACGTGTTTCGAGGTAGTTGCCTCTCGTCAGCAGGGAGTAGGTATGTGTGTGGGGTTGCTGCGTAGGCTGCCAAAAAATATTCTCAGGTAAAGTACCACTCAAGGCGCGCAGGTGCGTAGCCATGGGCTCGTCAGCCCCACCGGCTCAAGGGAGCCTGAATATAAACAAAAATCCGATTGGCCGCACCCTGCTAGTCCTATCATCGTGTTGCCCCAAAGAATTGTGGTCCATGAAGTAGCGTCGGCGGGTACGCCTATGCCAAAAGTTTAAAATGAAAATGAGTGTCGCGTTAGCCATCCCTGGACAAGTGATTCGAGGTAGTTGCCTCTTGTCAGCAGGGAGTAGGTATGTGTGTGGGGTTGCTGCGTAGGCTGTCAAAAAATATTCTCAGGTAAAGTACCACTCAAGGCGCGCAGGTGCGTAGCCATGGGCTCGTCAGCCCCACCGGCTCAAGGGAGCCTGAATATAAACAAAAATCCGATTTGCCGCACTCTGCTAGTCCTATCAGCGTGTTGCCCCAAAGAATTGTGGTCCATGAAGTAGCGTCGGCGGGTACGCCTATGCCAAAAGTTTAAAATGAAAATGAGTGTCGCGTTAGCCATCCCTGGACACGTGTTTCGAGGTAGTTGCCTCTCGTCAGCAGGGAGTAGGTATGTGTGTGGGGTTGCTGCGTAGGCTGCCAAAAAATATTCTCAGGTAAAGTACCACTCAAGGCGCGCAGGTGCGTAGGCATGGGCTCGTCAGCCCCACCGGCTCAAGGGAGCCTGAATATAAACAAAAATCCGATTGGCCGCACTCTGCTAGTCCTATCAGCGTGTTGCCCCAAAGAATTGTGGTCCATGAAGTAGCGTCGGCGGGTACGCCTATGCCAAAAGTTTAAAATGAAAATGAGTGTCGCGTTAGCCATCCCTGGACACGTGTTTCGAGGTAGTTGCCTCTCGTCAGCAGGGAGTAGGTATATGTGTGGGGTTGCTGCGTAGGCTGCCAACAAATATTCTCAGGTAAAGTACCACTCAAGGCGCGCAGGTGCGTAGCCATGGGCTCGTCAGCCCCACCGGCTCAAGGGAGCCTGAATATAAACAAAAATCCGATTGGCCGCACTCTGCTATCCTATCAGCGTTTTGCCCCAAAGAATTGTGGTCCATGAAGTAGCGTCGGCGGGTACGCCTATGCCAAAAGTTTAAAATGAAAATGAGTCTCGCGTTAGCCATCCCTGGACACGTGTTTGGAGGTAGTTGCCTCTCGTCAGCAGGGAGTAGGTATGTGTGTGGGGTTGCTGCGTAGGCTGCCAAAAAATATTCTCAGGTAAAGTACCACTCAAAGCGCGCAGGTGCGTAGCCATGGGCTCGTCAGCCCCACCGGCTCAAGGGAGCCTGAATATAAACAAAAATCCGATTGGCCGCACTCTGGTAGTCCTATCAGCGTGTTGCCCCAAAGAATTGTGGTCCATGAAGTAGCGTCGGCGGGTACGCTTATGCCAAAAGTTTAAAATGAAAATGAGTGTCGCGTTAGCCATCCCTGGACACGTGTTTCGAGGTAGTTGCCTCTCGTCAGCAGGGAGTAGGTATATGTGTGGGGTTGCTGCGTAGGCTGCCAAAAAATATTCTCAGGTAAAGTACCACTCAAGGCGCGCAGGTGCGTAGCCATGGGCTCGTCAGCCCCACCGGCTCAAGGGAGCCTGAATATAAACAAAAATCCGATTGGCCGCACTCTGCTAGTCCTATCAGCGTTTTGCCCCAAAGAATTGTGGTCCATGAAGAAGCGTCGGCGGCTACGCCTATGCCAAAAGTTTAAAATGAAAATGAGTGTCGCGTTAGCCATCCCTGGACACGTGTTTCGAGGTAGTTGCCTCCCGTCAGCAGGGAGTAGGTATGTGTGTGGGGTTGCTGCGTAGGCTGGCAAAAAATATTCTCAGGTAAAGTACCACTCAAAGCGCGCAGGTGCGTAGCCATGGGCTCGTCAGCCCCACCGGCTCAAGGGAGACTGAATATAAACAAAAATCCGATTGGCCGCACTCTGCTAGTCCTATCAGCGTGTTGCCCCAAAGAATTGTGGTCCATAAAGTAGCGTCGGCGGGTACGCCTATGCCAAAAGTTTAAAATGAAAATGAGTGTCGCGTTAGCCATCCCTGGACACGTGTTTCGAGGTAGTTGCCTCTCGTCAGCAGGGAGTAGGTATGTGTGTGGGGTTGCTGCGTAGGCTGCCAAAAAATATTCTCAGGTAAAGTACCACTCAAGGCGCGCAGGTGCGTAGGCATGGGCTCGTCAGCCCCACCGGCTCAAGGGAGCCTGAATATAAACAAAAATCCGATTGGCCGCACTCTGCTAGTCCTATCAGCGTGTTGACCCAAAGAATTGTGGTCCATGAAGTAGCGTCGGCGGGTACGCCTATGCCAAAAGTTTAAAATGAAAATGAGTGTCGCGTTAGCCATCCCTGGACACGTGTTTCGAGGTAGTTGCCTCTCGTCAGCAGGGAGTAGGTATGTGTGTGGGGTTGCTGCGTAGGCTGCCAAAAAATATTCTCAGGTAAAGTACCACTCAAGGCGCGCAGGTGCGTAGGCATGGGCTCGTCAGCCCCACCGGCTCAAGGGAGCCTGAATATAAACAAAAATCCGATTGGCCGCACTCTGCTAGTCCTATCAGCGTGTTGCCCCAAAGAATTGTGGTCCATGAAGTAGCGTCGGCGGGTACGCCTATGCCAAAAGTTTAAAATGAAAATGAGTGTCGCGTTAGCCATCCCTGGACACGTGTTTCGAGGTAGTTGCCTCTCGTCAGCAGGGAGTAGGTATATGTGTGGGGTTGCTGCGTAGGCTGCCAAAAAATATTCTCAGGTAAAGTACCACTCAAGTCGCGCAGGTGCGTAGCCATGGGCTCGTCAGCCCCACCGGCTCAAGGGAGCCTGAATATAAACAAAAATCCGATTGGCCGCACTCTGCTAGTCCTATCAGCGTTTTGCCCCAAAGAATTGTGGTCCATGAAGTAGCGTCGGCGGGTACGCCTATGCCAAAAGTTTAAAATGAAAATGAGTGTCGCGTTAGCCATCCCTGGACACGTGTTTCGAGGTAGTTGCCTCTCGTCAGCAGGGAGTAGGTATGTGTGTGGGGTTGCTGCGTAGGCTGCCAAAAAATATTCTCAGGTAAAGTACCACTCAAAGCGCGCAGGTGCGTAGCCATGGGCTCGTCAGCCCCACCGGCTCAAGGGAGCCTGAATATAAACAAAAATCTGATTGGCCGCACTCTGGTAGTCCTATCAGCGTGTTGCCCCAAAGAATTGTGGTCCATGAAGTAGCGTCGGCGGGTACGCTTATGCCAAAAGTTTAAAATGAAAATGAGTGTCGCGTTAGCCATCCCTGGACACGTGTTTCGAGGTAGTTGCCTCTCGTCAGCAGGGAGTAGGTATATGTGTGGGGTTGCTGCGTAGGCTGCCAAAAAATATTCTCAGGTAAAGTACCACTCAAGGCGCGCAGGTGTGTAGCCATGGGCTCGTCAGCCCCACCGGCTCAAGGGAGCCTGAATATAAACAAAAATCCGATTGGCCGCACTCTGCTAGTCCTATCAGCGTTTTGCCCCAAAGAATTGTGGTCCATGAAGTAGCGTCGGCGGGTACGCCTATGCCAAAAGTTTAAAATGAAAATGAGTGTCGCGTTAGCCATCCCTGGACACGTGTTTCGAGGTAGTTGCCTCTCGTCAACTGGGAGTAGGTATGTGTGTGGGGTTGCTGCGTAGGCTGCCAAAAAATATTCTCAGGTAAAGTACCACTCAAGGCGCGCAGGTGCGTAGGCATGGGCTCGTCAGCCCCACCGGCTCAAGGGAGCCTGAATATAAACAAAACTCCGATTAGCCGCACTCTGCTAGTCCTATCAGCGTGTTGACCCAAAGAATTGTGGTCCATGAAGTAGCGTCGGCAGGTACGCCTATGCCAAAAGTTTAAAATGAAAATGAGTGTCGTGTTAGCCATCCCTGGACACGTGTTTTGAGGTAGTTGCCTCTCGTCAGCAGGGAGTAGGTATGTGTGTGGGGTTGCTGCGTAGGCTGCCAAAAAATATTCTCAGGTAAAGTACCACTCAAAGCGCGCAGGTGCGTAGCCATGGGCTCGTCAGCCCCACCGGCTCAAGGGAGCCTGAATATAAACAAAAATCCGATTGGCCGCACTCTGCTAGTCCTATCAGCGTGTTGCCCCAAAGAATTGTGGTCCATGAAGTAGCGTCGGCGGGTACGCCTATGCCAAAAGTTTAAAATGAAAATGAGTGTCGCGTTAGCCATCCCTGGACACGTGTTTCGAGGTAGTTGACTCTCATCAGCAGGGAGTAGGTATGTGTGTGGGGTTGCTGCGTAGGCTGCCCAAAAATATTCTCAGGTAAAGTACCACTCAAGGCGCGCAGGTGCGTAGGCATGGGCTCGTCAGCCCCACCGGCTCAAGTGAGCCTGAATATAAACAAAAATCCGATTGGCCGCACTCTGCTAGTCCTATCAGCGTGTTGCCCCAAAGAATTGTGGTCCATGAAGTAGCGTCGGCGGGTACGCCTATGCCAAAAGTTTAAAATGAAAATGAGTGTCGCGTTAGCCATCCCTGGACACGTGTTTCGAGGTAGTTGACTCTCATCAGCAGGGAGTAGGTATGTGTGTGGGGTTGCTGCGTAGGCTGCCAAAAAATATTCTCAGGTAAAGTACCACTCAAGGCGCGCAGGTGCGTAGGCATGGGCTCGTCAGCCCCACCGGCTCAAGGGAGCCTGAATATAAACAAAAATCCGATTGGCCGCACTCTGCTAGTCCTATCAGCGTGTTGCCCCAAAGAATTGTGGTCCATGAAGTAGCGTCGGCGGGTACGCCTATGCCAAAAGTTTAAAATGAAAATGAGTGTCGCGTTAGCCATCCCTGGACACGTGTTTCGAGGTAGTTGCCTCTCGTCAGCAAGGAGTAGGTATGTGTGTGGGGTTGCTGCGTAGGCTGCCCAAAAATATTCTCAGGTAAAGTACCACTCAAAGCGCGCAGGTGCGTAGCCATGGGCTCATCAGCCCCACCGGCTCAAGGGAGCCTGAATATAAACAAAAATCCGATTGGCCGCACTCTGCTAGTCCTATCAGCGTGTTGCCCCAAAGAATTGTGGTCCATGAAGTAGCGTCGGCGGGTACGCCTATGCCAAAAGTTTAAAATGAAAATGAGTGTCGCGTTAGCCATCCCTGGACACGTGTTTCGAGGTAGTTGCCTCTCGTCAGCAGGGAGTAGGTATATGTGTGGGGTTGCTGCGTAGGCTGCCAAAAAATATTCTCAGGTAAAGTACCACAAAAGTCGTGCAGGTGCGTAGCCATGGGCTCGTCAGCCCCACCGGCTCAAGGGAGCCTGAATATAAACAAAAATCCGATTGGCCGCACTCTGCTAGTCCTATCAGCGTTTTGCACCAAAGAATTGTGGTCCATGAAGTAGCGTCGGCGGGTACGCCTATGCCAAAAGTTTAAAATGAAAATGAGTGTCGCGTTAGCCATCCCTGGACACGTGTTTCGAGGTAGTTGCCTCTCGTCAGCAGGGAGTAGGTATATGTGTGGGGTTGCTGCGTAGGCTGCCAAAAAATATTCTCAGGTAAAGTACCACAAAAGTCGCGCAGGTGCGTAGCCATGGGCTCGTCAGCCCCACCGGCTCAAGGGAGCCTGAATATAAACAAAAATCCGATTGGCCGCACTCTGCTAGTCCTATCAGCGTTTTGCCCCAAAGAATTGTGGTCCATGAAGTAGCGTCGGCGGGTACGCCTATGCCAAAAGTTTAAAATGAAAATGAGTGTCGCGTTAGCCATCCCTGGACACGTGTTTCGAGGTAGTTGCCTCTCGTCAGCAAGGAGTAGGTATGTGTGTGGGGTTGCTGAGTAGGCTCCTAAAAAATATTCTCAGGTAAAGTACCACTCAAAGCGCGCAGGTGCGTAGCCATGGGCTCGTCAGCCCCACCGTCTCAAGGGAGCCTGAATATAAACAAAAATCCGATTGGCCGCACTCTGGTAGTCCTATCAGCGTGTTGCCCCAAAGAATTGTGGTCCATGAAGTAGCGTCGGCGGGTACGCTTATGCCAAAAGTTGAAAATGAAAATGAGTGTCGCGTTAGCCATCCCTGGACACGTGTTTCGAGGTAGTTGCCTCTCGTCAGCAGGGAGTCGGTATATGTGTGGGGTTGCTGCGTAGGCTGCCAAAAAATATTCTCAGGTAAAGTACCACTCAAGGCGCGCAGGTGCGTAGGCATGGGCTCGTCAGCCCCACCGGCTCAAGGGAGCCTGAATATAAACAAAAATCCGATTGGCCGCACTCTGCTAGTCCTATCAGCGTGTTGCCCCAAAGAATTGTGGTCCATAAAGTAGCGTCGGCGGGTACGCCTATGCCAAAAGTTTAAAATGAAAATGAGTGTCGCGTTAGCCATCCCTGGACACGTGTTTCGAGGTAGTTGCCTCTCGTCAGCAGGGAGTAGGTATGTGTGTGGGGTTGCTGCGTAGGCTGCCAAAAAATATTCTCAGGTAAAGTACCACTCAAGGCGCGCAGGTGCGTAGGCATGGGCTCGTCAGCCCCACCGGCTCAAGGGAGCCTGAATATAAACAAAAATCCGATTGGCCGCACTCTGCTAGTCCTATCAGCGTGTTGACCCAAAGAATTGTGGTCCATGAAGTAGCGTCGGCGGGTACGCCTATGCCAAAAGTTTAAAATGAAAATGAGTGTCGCGTTAGCCATCCCTGGACACGTGTTTCGAGGTAGTTGCCTCTCGTCAGCAGGGAGTAGGTATGTGTGTGGGGTTGCTGCGTAGGCTGCCAAAAAATATTCTCAGGTAAAGTACCACTCAAGGCGCGCAGGTGCGTAGGCATGGGCTCGTCAGCCCCACCGGCTCAAGGGAGCCTGAATATAAACAAAAATCCGATTGGCCGCACTCTGCTAGTCCTATCAGCGTGTTGCCCCAAAGAATTGTGGTCCATGAAGTAGCGTCGGCGGGTACGCCTATGCCAAAAGTTTAAAATGAAAATGAGTGTCGCGTTAGCCATCCCTGGACACGTGTTTCGAGGTAGTTGCCTCTCGTCAGCAGGGAGTAGGTATATGTGTGGGGTTGCTGCGTAGGCTGCCAAAAAATATTCTCAGGTAAAGTACCACTCAAGTCGCGCAGGTGCGTAGCCATGGGCTCGTCAGCCCCACCGGCTCAAGGGAGCCTGAATATAAACAAAAATCCGATTGGCCGCACTCTGCTAGTCCTATCAGCGTTTTGCCCCAAAGAATTGTGGTCCATGAAGTAGCGTCGGCGGGTACGCCTATGCCAAAAGTTTAAAATGAAAATGAGTGTCGCGTTAGCCATCCCTGGACACGTGTTTCGAGGTAGTTGCCTCTCGTCAGCAGGGAGTAGGTATGTGTGTGGGGTTGCTGCGTAGGCTGCCAAAAAATATTCTCAGGTAAAGTACCACTCAAAGCGCGCAGGTGCGTAGCCATGGGCTCGTCAGCCCCACCGGCTCAAGGGAGCCTGAATATAAACAAAAATCTGATTGGCCGCACTCTGGTAGTCCTATCAGCGTGTTGCCCCAAAGAATTGTGGTCCATGAAGTAGCGTCGGCGGGTACGCTCATGCCAAAAGTTTAAAATGAAAATGAGTGTCGCGTTAGCCATCCCTGGACACGTGTTTCGAGGTAGTTGCCTCTCGTCAGCAGGGAGTAGGTATATGTGTGGGGTTGCTGCGTAGGCTGCCAAAAAATATTCTCAGGTAAAGTACCACTCAAGGCGCGCAGGTGTGTAGCCATGGGCTCGTCAGCCCCACCGGCTCAAGGGAGCCTGAATATAAACAAAAATCCGATTGGCCGCACTCTGCTAGTCCTATCAGCGTTTTGCCCCAAAGAATTGTGGTCCATGAAGTAGCGTCGGCGGGTACGCCTATGCCAAAAGTTTAAAATGAAAATGAGTGTCGCGTTAGCCATCCCTGGACACGTGTTTCGAGGTAGTTGCCTCTCGTCAACTGGGAGTAGGTATGTGTGTGGGGTTGCTGCGTAGGCTGCCAAAAAATATTCTCAGGTAAAGTACCACTCAAGGCGCGCAGGTGCGTAGGCATGGGCTCGTCAGCCCCACCGGCTCAAGGGAGCCTGAATATAAACAAAACTCCGATTGGCCGCACTCTGCTAGTCCTATCAGCGTGTTGACCCAAAGAATTGTGGTCCATGAAGTAGCGTCGGCAGGTACGCCTATGCCAAAAGTTTAAAATGAAAATGAGTGTCGTGTTAGCCATCCCTGGACACGTGTTTTGAGGTAGTTGCCTCTCGTCAGCAGGGAGTAGGTATGTGTGTGGGGTTGCTGCGTAGGCTGCCAAAAAATATTCTCAGGTAAAGTACCACTCAAAGCGCGCAGGTGCGTAGCCATGGGCTCGTCAGCCCCACCGGCTCAAGGGAGCCTGAATATAAACAAAAATCCGATTGGCCGCACTCTGCTAGTCCTATCAGCGTGTTGCCCCAAAGAATTGTGGTCCATGAAGTAGCGTCGGCGGGTACGCCTATGCCAAAAGTTTAAAATGAAAATGAGTGTCGCGTTAGCCATCCCTGGACACGTGTTTCGAGGTAGTTGACTCTCATCAGCAGGGAGTAGGTATGTGTGTGGGGTTGCTGCGTAGGCTGCCCAAAAATATTCTCAGGTAAAGTACCACTCAAGGCGCGCAGGTGCGTAGGCATGGGCTCGTCAGCCCCACCGGCTCAAGTGAGCCTGAATATAAACAAAAATCCGATTGGCCGCACTCTGCTAGTCCTATCAGCGTGTTGCCCCAAAGAATTGTGGTCCATGAAGTAGCGTCGGCGGGTACGCCTATGCCAAAAGTTTAAAATGAAAATGAGTGTCGCGTTAGCCATCCCTGGACACGTGTTTCGAGGTAGTTGACTCTCATCAGCAGGGAGTAGGTATGTGTGTGGGGTTGCTGCGTAGGCTGCCAAAAAATATTCTCAGGTAAAGTACCACTCAAGGCGCGCAGGTGCGTAGGCATGGGCTCGTCAGCCCCACCGGCTCAAGGGAGCCTGAATATAAACAAAAATCCGATTGGCCGCACTCTGCTAGTCCTATCAGCGTGTTGCCCCAAAGAATTGTGGTCCATGAAGTAGCGTCGGCGGGTACGCCTATGCCAAAAGTTTAAAATGAAAATGAGTGTCGCGTTAGCCATCCCTGGACACGTGTTTCGAGGTAGTTGCCTCTCGTCAGCAAGGAGTAGGTATGTGTGTGGGGTTGCTGCGTAGGCTGCCCAAAAATATTCTCAGGTAAAGTACCACTCAAAGCGCGCAGGTGCGTAGCCATGGGCTCATCAGCCCCACCGGCTCAAGGGAGCCTGAATATAAACAAAAATCCGATTGGCCGCACTCTGCTAGTCCTATCAGCGTGTTGCCCCAAAGAATTGTGGTCCATGAAGTAGCGTCGGCGGGTACGCCTATGCCAAAAGTTTAAAATGAAAATGAGTGTCGCGTTAGCCATCCCTGGACACGTGTTTCGAGGTAGTTGCCTCTCGTCAGCAGGGAGTAGGTATATGTGTGGGGTTGCTGCGTAGGCTGCCAAAAAATATTCTCAGGTAAAGTACCACAAAAGTCGTGCAGGTGCGTAGCCATGGGCTCGTCAGCCCCACCGGCTCAAGGGAGCCTGAATATAAACAAAAATCCGATTGGCCGCACTCTGCTAGTCCTATCAGCGTTTTGCACCAAAGAATTGTGGTCCATGAAGTAGCGTCGGCGGGTACGCCTATGCCAAAAGTTTAAAATGAAAATGAGTGTCGCGTTAGCCATCCCTGGACACGTGTTTCGAGGTAGTTGCCTCTCGTCAGCAGGGAGTAGGTATATGTGTGGGGTTGCTGCGTAGGCTGCCAAAAAATATTCTCAGGTAAAGTACCACAAAAGTCGCGCAGGTGCGTAGCCATGGGCTCGTCAGCCCCACCGGCTCAAGGGAGCCTGAATATAAACAAAAATCCGATTGGCCGCACTCTGCTAGTCCTATCAGCGTTTTGCCCCAAAGAATTGTGGTCCATGAAGTAGCGTCGGCGGGTACGCCTATGCCAAAAGTTTAAAATGAAAATGAGTGTCGCGTTAGCCATCCCTGGACACGTGTTTCGAGGTAGTTGCCTCTCGTCAGCAAGGAGTAGGTATGTGTGTGGGGTTGCTGAGTAGGCTCCTAAAAAATATTCTCAGGTAAAGTACCACTCAAAGCGCGCAGGTGCGTAGCCATGGGCTCGTCAGCCCCACCGTCTCAAGGGAGCCTGAATATAAACAAAAATCCGATTGGCCGCACTCTGGTAGTCCTATCAGCGTGTTGCCCCAAAGAATTGTGGTCCATGAAGTAGCGTCGGCGGGTACGCTTATGCCAAAAGTTGAAAATGAAAATGAGTGTCGCGTTAGCCATCCCTGGACACGTGTTTCGAGGTAGTTGCCTCTCGTCAGCAGGGAGTCGGTATATGTGTGGGGTTGCTGCGTAGGCTGCCAAAAAATATTCTCAGGTAAAGTACCACTCAAGGCGCGCAGGTGCGTAGGCATGGGCTCGTCAGCCCCACCGGCTCAAGGGAGCCTGAATATAAACAAAAATCCGATTGGCCGCACTCTGCTAGTCCTATCAGCGTGTTGCCCCAAAGAATTGTGGTCCATAAAGTAGCGTCGGCGGGTACGCCTATGCCAAAAGTTTAAAATGAAAATGAGTGTCGCGTTAGCCATCCCTGGACACGTGTTTCGAGGTAGTTGCCTCTCGTCAGCAGGGAGTAGGTATGTGTGTGGGGTTGCTGCGTAGGCTGCCAAAAAATATTCTCAGGTAAAGTACCACTCAAGGCGCGCAGGTGCGTAGGCATGGGCTCGTCAGCCCCACCGGCTCAAGGGAGCCTGAATATAAACAAAAATCCGATTGGCCGCACTCTGCTAGTCCTATCAGCGTGTTGACCCAAAGAATTGTGGTCCATGAAGTAGCGTCGGCGGGTACGCCTATGCCAAAAGTTTAAAATGAAAATGAGTGTCGCGTTAGCCATCCCTGGACACGTGTTTCGAGGTAGTTGCCTCTCGTCAGCAGGGAGTAGGTATGTGTGTGGGGTTGCTGCGTAGGCTGCCAAAAAATATTCTCAGGTAAAGTACCACTCAAGGCGCGCAGGTGCGTAGGCATGGGCTCGTCAGCCCCACCGGCTCAAGGGAGCCTGAATATAAACAAAAATCCGATTGGCCGCACTCTGCTAGTCCTATCAGCGTGTTGCCCCAAAGAATTGTGGTCCATGAAGTAGCGTCGGCGGGTACGCCTATGCCAAAAGTTTAAAATGAAAATGAGTGTCGCGTTAGCCATCCCTGGACACGTGTTTCGAGGTAGTTGCCTCTCGTCAGCAGGGAGTAGGTATATGTGTGGGGTTGCTGCGTAGGCTGCCAAAAAATATTCTCAGGTAAAGTACCACTCAAGTCGCGCAGGTGCGTAGCCATGGGCTCGTCAGCCCCACCGGCTCAAGGGAGCCTGAATATAAACAAAAATCCGATTGGCCGCACTCTGCTAGTCCTATCAGCGTTTTGCCCCAAAGAATTGTGGTCCATGAAGTAGCGTCGGCGGGTACGCCTATGCCAAAAGTTTAAAATGAAAATGAGTGTCGCGTTAGCCATCCCTGGACACGTGTTTCGAGGTAGTTGCCTCTCGTCAGCAGGGAGTAGGTATGTGTGTGGGGTTGCTGCGTAGGCTGCCAAAAAATATTCTCAGGTAAAGTACCACTCAAAGCGCGCAGGTGCGTAGCCATGGGCTCGTCAGCCCCACCGGCTCAAGGGAGCCTGAATATAAACAAAAATCTGATTGGCCGCACTCTGGTAGTCCTATCAGCGTGTTGCCCCAAAGAATTGTGGTCCATGAAGTAGCGTCGGCGGGTACGCTCATGCCAAAAGTTTAAAATGAAAATGAGTGTCGCGTTAGCCATCCCTGGACACGTGTTTCGAGGTAGTTGCCTCTCGTCAGCAGGGAGTAGGTATATGTGTGGGGTTGCTGCGTAGGCTGCCAAAAAATATTCTCAGGTAAAGTACCACTCAAGGCGCGCAGGTGTGTAGCCATGGGCTCGTCAGCCCCACCGGCTCAAGGGAGCCTGAATATAAACAAAAATCCGATTGGCCGCACTCTGCTAGTCCTATCAGCGTTTTGCCCCAAAGAATTGTGGTCCATGAAGTAGCGTCGGCGGGTACGCCTATGCCAAAAGTTTAAAATGAAAATGAGTGTCGCGTTAGCCATCCCTGGACACGTGTTTCGAGGTAGTTGCCTCTCGTCAACTGGGAGTAGGTATGTGTGTGGGGTTGCTGCGTAGGCTGCCAAAAAATATTCTCAGGTAAAGTACCACTCAAGGCGCGCAGGTGCGTAGGCATGGGCTCGTCAGCCCCACCGGCTCAAGGGAGCCTGAATATAAACAAAACTCCGATTGGCCGCACTCTGCTAGTCCTATCAGCGTGTTGACCCAAAGAATTGTGGTCCATGAAGTAGCGTCGGCAGGTACGCCTATGCCAAAAGTTTAAAATGAAAATGAGTGTCGTGTTAGCCATCCCTGGACACGTGTTTTGAGGTAGTTGCCTCTCGTCAGCAGGGAGTAGGTATGTGTGTGGGGTTGCTGCGTAGGCTGCCAAAAAATATTCTCAGGTAAAGTACCACTCAAAGCGCGCAGGTGCGTAGCCATGGGCTCGTCAGCCCCACCGGCTCAAGGGAGCCTGAATATAAACAAAAATCCGATTGGCCGCACTCTGCTAGTCCTATCAGCGTGTTGCCCCAAAGAATTGTGGTCCATGAAGTAGCGTCGGCGGGTACGCCTATGCCAAAAGTTTAAAATGAAAATGAGTGTCGCGTTAGCCATCCCTGGACACGTGTTTCGAGGTAGTTGACTCTCATCAGCAGGGAGTAGGTATGTGTGTGGGGTTGCTGCGTAGGCTGCCCAAAAATATTCTCAGGTAAAGTACCCCTCAAGGCGCGCAGGTGCGTAGGCATGGGCTCGTCAGCCCCACCGGCTCAAGTGAGCCTGAATATAAACAAAAATCCGATTGGCCGCACTCTGCTAGTCCTATCAGCGTGTTGCCCCAAAGAATTGTGGTCCATGAAGTAGCGTCGGCGGGTACGCCTATGCCAAAAGTTTAAAATGAAAATGAGTGTCGCGTTAGCCATCCCTGGACACGTGTTTCGAGGTAGTTGACTCTCATCAGCAGGGAGTAGGTATGTGTGTGGGGTTGCTGCGTAGGCTGCCAAAAAATATTCTCAGGTAAAGTACCACTCAAGGCGCGCAGGTGCGTAGGCATGGGCTCGTCAGCCCCACCGGCTCAAGGGAGCCTGAATATAAACAAAAATCCGATTGGCCGCACTCTGCTAGTCCTATCAGCGTGTTGCCCCAAAGAATTGTGGTCCATGAAGTAGCGTCGGCGGGTACGCCTATGCCAAAAGTTTAAAATGAAAATGAGTGTCGCGTTAGCCATCCCTGGACACGTGTTTCGAGGTAGTTGCCTCTCGTCAGCAGGGAGTAGGTATGTGTGTGGGGTTGCTGCGTAGGCTGCCCAAAAATATTCTCAGGTAAAGTACCACTCAAAGCGCGCAGGTGCGTAGCCATGGGCTCATCAGCCCCACCGGCTCAAGGGAGCCTGAATATAAACAAAAATCCGATTGGCCGCACTCTGCTAGTCCTATCAGCGTGTTGCCCCAAAGAATTGTGGTCCATGAAGTAGCGTCGGCGGGTACGCCTATGCCAAAAGTTTAAAATGAAAATGAGTGTCGCGTTAGCCATCCCTGGACACGTGTTTCGAGGTAGTTGCCTCTCGTCAGCAGGGAGTAGGTATATGTGTGGGGTTGCTGCGTAGGCTGCCAAAAAATATTCTCAGGTAAAGTACCACAAAAGTCGCGCAGGTGCGTAGCCATGGGCTCGTCAGCCCCACCGGCTCAAGGGAGCCTGAATATAAACAAAAATCCGATTGGCCGCACTCTGCTAGTCCTATCAGCGTTTTGCACCAAAGAATTGTGGTCCATGAAGTAGCGTCGGCGGGTACGCCTATGCCAAAAGTTTAAAATGAAAATGAGTGTCGCGTTAGCCATCCCTGGACACGTGTTTCGAGGTAGTTGCCTCTCGTCAGCAGGGAGTAGGTATATGTGTGGGGTTGCTGCGTAGGCTGCCAAAAAATATTCTCAGGTAAAGTACCACAAAAGTCGCGCAGGTGCGTAGCCATGGGCTCGTCAGCCCCACCGGCTCAAGGGAGCCTGAATATAAACAAAAATCCGATTGGCCGCACTCTGCTAGTCCTATCAGCGTTTTGCCCCAAAGAATTGTGGTCCATGAAGTAGCGTCGGCGGGTACGCCTATGCCAAAAGTTTAAAATGAAAATGAGTGTCGCGTTAGCCATCCCTGGACACGTGTTTCGAGGTAGTTGCCTCTCGTCAGCAAGGAGTAGGTATGTGTGTGGGGTTGCTGAGTAGGCTGCCAAAAAATATTCTCAGGTAAAGTACCACTCAAAGCGCGCAGGTGCGTAGCCATGGGCTCGTCAGCCCCACCGTCTCAAGGGAGCCTGAATATAAACAAAAATCCGATTGGCCGCACTCTGGTAGTCCTATCAGCGTGTTGCCCCAAAGAATTGTGGTCCATGAAGTAGCGTCGGCGGGTACGCTTATGCCAAAAGTTGAAAATGAAAATGAGTGTCGCGTTAGCCATCCCTGGACACGTGTTTCGAGGTAGTTGCCTCTCGTCAGCAGGGAGTCGGTATATGTGTGGGGTTGCTGCGTAGGCTGCCAAAAAATATTCTCAGGTAAAGTACCACTCAAGGCGCGCAGGTGCGTAGGCATGGGCTCGTCAGCCCCACCGGCTCAAGGGAGCCTGAATATAAACAAAAATCCGATTGGCCGCACTCTGCTAGTCCTATCAGCGTGTTGCCCCAAAGAATTGTGGTCCATGAAGTAGCGTCGGCGGGTACGCCTATGCCAAAAGTTTAAAATGAAAATGAGTGTCGCGTTAGCCATCCCTGGACACGTGTTTCGAGGTAGTTGCCTCTCGTCAGCAGGGAGTAGGTATATGTGTGGGGTTGCTGCGTAGGCTGCCAAAAAATATTCTCAGGTAAAGTACCACTCAAGGCGTGCAGGTGCGTAGGCATGGGCTCGTCAGCCCCACCGGCTCAAGGGAGCCTGAATATAAACAAAAATCCGATTGGCCGCACTCTGCTAGTCCTATCAGCGTGTTGCCCCAAAGAATTGTGGTCCATGAAGTAGCGTCGGCGGGTACGCCTATGCCAAAAGTTTAAAATGAAAATGAGTGTCGCGTTAGCCATCCCTGGACACGTGTTTCGAGGTAGTTGCCTCTCGTCAGCAGGGAGTAGGTATATGTGTGGGGTTGCTGCGTAGGCTGCCAAAAAATATTCTCAGGTAAAGTACCACAAAAGTCGCGCAGGTGCGTAGCCATGGGCTCGTCAGCCCCACCGGCTCAAGGGAGCCTGAATATAAACAAAAATCCGATTGGCCGCACTCTGCTAGTCCTATCAGCGTTTTGCCCCAAAGAATTGTGGTCCATGAAGTAGCGTCGGCGGGTACGCCTATGCCAAAAGTTTAAAATGAAAATGAGTGTCGCGTTAGCCATCCCTGGACACGTGTTTCGAGGTAGTTGCCTCTCGTCAGCAAGGAGTAGGTATGTGTGTGGGGTTGCTGAGTAGGCTGCCAAAAAATATTCTCAGGTAAAGTACCACTCAAAGCGCGCAGGTGCGTAGCCATGGGCTCGTCAGCCCCACCGTCTCAAGGGAGCCTGAATATAAACAAAAATCCGATTGGCCGCACTCTGGTAGTCCTATCAGCGTGTTGCCCCAAAGAATTGTGGTCCATGAAGTAGCGTCGGCGGGTACGCTTATGCCAAAAGTTGAAAATGAAAATGAGTGTCGCGTTAGCCATCCCTGGACACGTGTTTCGAGGTAGTTGCCTCTCGTCAGCAGGGAGTAGGTATATGTGTGGGGTTGCTGCGTAGGCTGCCAAAAAATATTCTCAGGTAAAGTACCACTCAAGGCGCGCAGGTGCGTAGCCATGGGCTCGTCAGCCCCACCGGCTCAAGGGAGCCTGAATATAAACAAAAATCCGATTGGCCGCACTCTGCTAGTCCTATCAGCGCTTTGCCCCAAAGAATTGTGGTCCATGAAGTAGCGTCGGCGGGTACGCCTATGCCAAAAGTTTAAAATGAAAATGAGTGTCGCGTTAGCCATCCCTGGACACATGTTTCGAGGTAGTTGCCTCTCGTCAGCAGGGAGTAGGTATGTGTGTGGGGTTGCTGCGTAGGCTGCCAAAAAATATTCTCAGGTAAAGTACCACTCAAGGCGCGCAGGTGCGTAGGCATGGGCTCGTCAGCCCCACCGGCTCAAGGGAGCCTGAATATAAACAAAAATCCGATTGGCCGCACTCTGCTAGTCCTATCAGCGTGTTGACCCAAAGAATTGTGGTCCATGAAGTAGCGTCGGCGGGTACGCCTATGCCAAAAGTTTAAAATGAAAATGAGTGTCGCGTTAGCCATCCCTGGACACGTGTTTTGAGGTAGTTGCCTCTCGTCAGCAGGGAGTAGGTATGTGTGTGGGGTTGCTGCGTAGGCTGCCAAAAAATATTCTCAGGTAAAGTACCACTCAAAGCGCGCAGGTGCGTAGCCATGGGCTCGTCAGCCCCACCGGCTCAAGGGAGCCTGAATATAAACAAAAATCCGATTGGCCGTACTCTGCTAGTCCTATCAGCGTGTTGCCCCAAAGAATTGTGGTCCATGAAGTAGCGTCGGCGGGTACGCCTATGCCAAAAGTTTAAAATGAAAATGAGTGTCGCGTTAGCCATCCCTGGACACGTGTTTCGAGGTAGTTGACTCTCATCAGCAGGGAGTAGGTATGTGTGTGGGGTTGCTGCGTAGGCTGCCAAAAAATATTCTCAGGTAAAGTACCACTCAAGGCGCGCAGGTGCGTAGGCATGGGCTCGTCAGCCCCACCGGCTCAAGGGAGCCTGAATATAAACAAAAATCCGATTGGCCGCACTCTGCTAGTCCTATCAGCGTGTTGCCCCAAAGAATTGTGGTCCATGAAGTAGCATCGGCGGGTACGCATATGCCAAAAGTTTAAAATGAAAATGAGTGTCGCGTTAGCCATCCCTGGACACGTGTTTCGAGGTAGTTGCCTCTCGTCAGCAGGGAGTAGGTATGTGTGTGGGGTTGCTGCGTAGGCTGCCCAAAAATATTCTCAGGTAAAGTACCACTCAAAGCGCGCAGGTGCGTAGCCATGGGCTCGTCAGCCCCACCGGCTCAAGGGAGCCTGAATATAAACAAAAATCCGATTGGCCGCACTCTGCTAGTCCTATCAGCGTGTTGCCCCAAAGAATTGTGGTCCATGAAGTAGCGTCGGCGGGTACGCCTATGCCAAAAGTTTAAAATGAAAATGAGTGTCGCGTTAGCCATCCCTGGACACGTGTTTCGAGGTAGTTGCCTCTCGTCAGCAGGGAGTAGGTATGTGTGTGGGGTTGCTGCGTAGGCTGCCAAAAAATATTCTCAGGTAAAGTACCACTCAAGGCGCGCAGGTGCGTAGCCATGGGCTCGTCAGCCCCACCGGCTCAAGGGAGCCTGAATATAAACAAAAATCCGATTGGCCGCACTCTGCTAGTCCTATCAGCGTGTTGCCCCAAAGAATTTTGGTCCATGAAGTAGCGTCGGCGGGTACACCTATGCCAAAAGTTTAAAATGAAAATGAGTGTCGCGTTAGCCATCCCTGGACACGTGTTTCGAGGTAGTTGCCTCTCGTCAGCAGGGAGTAGGTATGTGTGTGGGGTTGCTGCGTAGGCTGCCAAAAAATATTCTCAGGTAAAGTACCACTCAAGGCTCGCAGGTGCGTAGCCATGGGCTCGATAGCCCCACCGGCTCAAGGGAGCCTGAATATAAACAAAAATCCGATTGGCCGCACTCTGCTAGTCCTATCAGCGTGTTGCCCCAAAGAATTGTGGTCCATGAAGTAGCGTCGGCGGGTATGCCTATGCCAAAAGTTTAAAATGAAAATGAGTGTCGCGTTAGCCATCCCTGGACACGTGTTTCGAGGTAGTTGCCTCTCGTCAGCAGGGAGTAGGTATGTGTGTGGGGTTGCTGAATAGGCTGCCAAAAAATATTCTCAGGTAAAGTACCACTCAAGGCGTGCAGGTGCGTAGCCATGGGCTCGTCAGCCCCACATGCACAGGCCTGTTGGCCTCTAGGTGAAGGTAAACTATATGTAACAGTGCTGTAGCTGTACAGTCTTGAGAAATGATAATGTCACAATTGTATGTGACAATCTGTCGCTGTGCTTCATTTGCTGGTATACATAAATCAATGCTTATTTATAGCCAAATGTTTTAATCTGATTTATGGTTGGATAAATGATTGGAAACCCACTATTATTTCGATGAACAACAGCCTCTCATTGGCTGTATATCAATTGTGCAATATGTACTGTAACCAATGAAACCCCACGTTAACTTTTATATTTTGAAGAATTCCGGATTGGTACTTAGCTCCTCGCAGCTGATGATGCTAAAGCTACACTTTGAATCTTACTGTTGTGTGGTTCAGTGACTTAATATCGAGAGACAAAATATCGACTACACAAAATATCGACGCCAAAATATAGAAGGACAGAATATCGACTCCCTATCTACAAACAGGTAAGTACTAAAATATCGATTCCAAAATATAGAATGTTAAAATATAGTTAGCTAAAATATCGAATATTTTAAATGTATTAAAAATAATATAAAAGTAATTAAATATTAAAAGCAATTAAATAAAACATACATTATAAATAAGCTTAAAATGTAGACATAATAAAAGAAATGTAAAAAAAGTAGAGATTTTGTTGGATAGTGAGAGCGTAAGGATAAAAATTACTATTCCCATACCAGTAAGTGCAACAGTAGGGAATGCGTTGGATAGCGTAGGGATACAAATTACTATTCCCACTCCAGTGAGTGCAACAGTAGGGAAAACGTTGGATAGCGTAGGGGTAAAAATTACTATTCCCACTCCAAAGAGTGCAACAGTAGGGAAAGCGTTGGATAGCGGGAGGATAAAAATTACTATTCCCACTCCAGTGAGTGCAACAGTAGGGAAAGCGTTGGATAGCGTAGGGGTAAAAATTACTATTCCCACTCCAGTGAGTGCAACAGTAGGGAAAACGTTGGATAGTGTAGGGGTAAAAATTACTATTCCCACTCCAGTGAGTGAGTGCAACAGTAGGGAAAACGTTGGATAGCGTAGGGGTAAAAATGACTATTCTCACTCCAAAGAGTGCAACAGTAGGGAAAGCGTTGGATAGCGGGAGGATAAAATCTACTATTCCCACTCCAGAGAGTGCAACAGTAGGGAAAGCGTTGGATAGCAAGAAGGGAAAAATTACTATTCCCACTCCAGTGAGTGCAACAGTAGGGAAAGAGTTGGATAGCAGGAGGGTAAAAAAATACTATTCCCACTGCTGAGAGTGCTAAAGTAGGGAAAGTAATGATTTATTTTTAAAATGAGATTACATTAATTATCAATATCAATAAAAAGTTAATTAAAAATAATTACCAATTAATAACAATTAATTACCATTGAATAAAATAAATTAGCAATTAATAATAATTAATTACCAATTAATACAAATTAATTACCAATTAATTATTAATTATCAACTATCAATACACATAAATAAAAATATTATTTTTTACTTTAGTACAATTAATTTACTTCCCACCCAATTCCCCTATAAACCCACAACCCACTCCCAATAATAAAAAATACAATTAACATTATTATCAATTAATCAATTAATAAAAATAATTTTGCAATAAATAAACATTAATTAGCAATTCATACAAATTATTTACCCATTAATACAAATTAATTACCAATTAATAATTAATTACCAATTAATTATCAATGCACATAAATAAATATATAATTATTTACTTTATTACAATTAAATTACTTCCCACCCAATTTCCCTACAAACCCACAACCCACTCATAATAATAAAAAATACAATTAACCTAATAATCAATTAATCAATTAATACAAATGAATTACCAATTAATAAAAATGAATTACCAATTAATAATTAGTTATCAATCAATTATCAAAACAAAACATATAAATATAATTAATATTTAATTAACCATAATTAAATTACTTCCCACCCTATTCCCCTATAAACCCACAACCCGCTACGGAATTAAATTACGCAAAAATTAAATTATATAACATTCATTAGTTTAAATAAATTAAACATACATTACAAAAATAATACATAATTTTTACACATATACTACCATACATAACACTAAAAAGAATTCGATATTATAGATATCTATATTTTTTAATTCGATATTATAGTAATCTATATTTTAACATTCGATATTATGGAATTCTAGATTTTTAAATTCTATATTATGGAAATCGATATTTCGTACCCCAATTTCGATATTCTGACCTATCTATATTTTGATAATTCGATATTCTGTCCACTCTATATTTTAACTTCGATATTCTGGGCAGTCGATATTTTGGAATCGATATTTAGGGTGTTCACCCTGTTGTGTGTCTTTACTAAAGTATAGACTTCCATAACATTTTTTAGGTGAGTCACACCCGTCATACAAAGGGGCAGTGGTCTCCTAAGAAAAATACTTATTTTTTACACATTAAGCAAAGTAAACTTCAACTTACAGCACATTGGCTGCACAAGACCACATCAAACCCTGCGGTGGTTATGGTAAGCTGGTTGTTGCATCGAAACCATTAGATACTGATATTTGCGATGCTGTGATCATCGTGAGAAAGGATAAAGGAGAGTTGAATAACCTACAGAGGGACAGTTTGGGACAAAATTAGTTTCAGAAAGTCTGGAATGACACAGTAAAGTAATTATAGTGTAGGAGCTAGATGGAATGTGTCGAAATAGTGACAAAGACATAGCTTTAAGGTACATAGATGTGGAGTTGAGAACAGTAAATCTATACTTGTCCTTTATAAACTTAGCTTCACAATATTTTGGCCCTCAATATTTTGTTCCCAATATTCTGGTAAAATATTCTGGAGTCAATATAAGGAAGAATAGTGGAATACTGCTAGGGCGTATTACATTACAGTGCTGCTACCAGGTAGGCATACAGACTCCCTTGGTGTAGGGATGCTTATGTCTCTTTACCGATATACCTTTGTCTGTTCTAATCAACCTCTAACACTAAAATTGCTGCCGGGGCTGGTAGAGTACTATATGGTGTTTTAAAGGCATATTCTTTGTGGGTCCATCCCCGTGCCTGATCCCATCCACAGCCTTCCTGTCTCTTCTTTTTCAGGCATGTTCTCCTTTTAGCTCTCAACTCTTCATCTGTGTGTGGCCATTAGCAACTCCACTAGCATTTTGAGACCAAGAAACGCTTGACCTAGAGTTAATTCTATCCCTGTTTCTACTCCCCTGGCCTTAACTACCATCTGTAATGCTAATAGCTTCTCTGTTTGCATATTTTATAGCAAGTATATTTTACAACACTTCCTCATCTGGCAGACTCAGGTGCAACTTTTGGCTGTTGAGGATCGGTCTCTTAGGATGCCCAGCGGCAGTCAGCAGTAAGTAAGCAGAATGTGGCTACTGACTTACCGAGTTAGGCTACTTCATCTTTGTTGTCCCTGGTGCTGGTTCCAGGGGAGCCCTTGGAGTCACTTCTTTGGTCTGGAGCTCAGGAGCATCTTTTACTCAAGCCAGGAGACACTGACACTGTCCTCTCTTCGCTAGCCCAGGATGTGGCAGGTGCAGTCCAGCAGATGGTGCACTTTCTCTTTGCCAGGTCCAGGGTTCAACGGGATAGTTCTTCTTCGGGCCTTTCTCCAGGTCCGTAGTGATTTGAGGTTCCCGATTGAAAGGCTAAGAGGTGTCCCCTACCGGTGCCAAGCGACTGTATTTGCCCTGAAGAAATCGCTACAAGTAATTTGGCGATGAAACATGTTGGCATAATACTATGGTATGCACAGTAAGCAACCTTTTTAAGTTTTGAATTGAGTGCACATATAAGGAGGAATAAAGTTGGTCCTATAGAAAGTGCATCCACTTCATTTTTTAACTTCACTTTTCAGTCACATTTTGGTATGTGATGTTTGCACTATATACCTTCACCTTTTGGGTTTAACCTTGTGGACACTGGATTTATTATTTTTTTGGGACAAGATGACAACCGATGATGATAAAAGTGGGCAGAGCTGGTGAGTACCAATCAGCAAGCTCAATTGGTGTTGCGCACGTGAGGTGTCATCTTGTTTCTCTCACATTTTTTCCAAGGATTGTAAAAATATTTGGTGTAATGAATGTGGGGTTCTTACACCAAGAAGGTCATTAGTGGGGATTGCCTTAAGTAAAACCTTTTTAATTAGCTGGTCTTTCCAAAAAAATTACAAAATTGAAGGTGAACGGCTGTTGGTGGCTACCTCAGTGTGAGAAAGGAGAGGAGTACAAAATACCCTAAGATATAGGGATTTGAACCACAGTCTAGTGTGACTATACCTTCCTAGACCCAGTCCTGTTTATATGAATATTCTATTGTTCCTGAGCCTGGGAGTCATTCACACGACTGGGTTTCTAAAAGTTGCCTTTCCGTAAAAGTGACTTTCAACTCAACTTGGGCATCGAGTCATGATTAATTTAATACCTTGAATAACCCATTTTAGTTGTCCCATTCAGAATTTAGCCAGGCTGAGGAGTCAGCTGGTAACTCTGATTTAGTCAATGGGGCTGCTAACTCTTTCACAGCAAAAAGAGGCATTTCTTTACACTCACTACATGATTCAGACACTGCTGAATAGACTCGGATTGTGTGTGGTAGAAAATTTCGCAAAGTGTCTTCTGCTTATATTATTGGAGCGAACATCTTGTTTTTTTCAGTTTTTTCCAGAGATGACCATAAGTTCTTTTGGCTGAAGTTGATTGGTGTTTAAAAAGGTGTTAGACCTGGCATCTTTGGTGTGTTTTTTCCCTGTCTATTTGCTTCTGACCTCCTGTGTTTGACTGTGTACTGCATTTCATTTTTGCTGGTTTTAGAACTCTGGTCTCTTTACCACTGCAGTTCAGTGCTAAAGTGCAAGTGCTCCCTGTGTAAATTGTGATTGTGATTGGTTATCCATGATTGGCATATTTGATTAACTGGTAAGTCCCTAGTAAAATGCACTGGCTGTGCCCAGAGCCTGTAAATCAAATGCTCATGTGTGTGGCACTGATTGTGCCACCCACATGAGCAGTCCTGCAACCATGTCTCAGACCTGCCACTTTGCTATCTGTGAGTGCAGTTTTAAACTGCAGTGTTGACCTGGCAAGTGCACCCACTTGCCAGGGCCCAAACCTTCCATTTTTCTACATGTAAGACACCCCTAAGGTAAGCCCAAGGCAGCCACATGGGCAGGGTGCAGTGTATGTGAAAGGTAGGCTATGTGCTGGTGTGTTTTTCATGTCCTGAAAGTGAAATTGCCAATTCCGTTTTTCCCTATTGCATGGACTATCTCCCCCATAGGTTAACATTGGAGCTGCCTTGTGACCTCTTACAAGTGTAACTTTCAAATGGGAAGAGACAGAGATTTGGAGCTTGGAGTCCCTGAACTCACAATAAAAAAAAACATATTTTTATTGAAGTTGGTTTTTAAATTGTGTGTTTCAAAATGCCTATTTTAGAAGGTGTGCATTTTCTTGCTTTACAATTCTGTGCCTCTGCCTGCCTGTGGTATTAACATCTGGTTTAGACTGACAGTTTGACTTTTTGTGCATTCACTTTAGACAGTCACACAAAGGGAGCTGAGCTGTGCCCTGCATATCCTGATGGCACATCCCCAGGCTAATAGGTCTTCCTGAGCTAGAGTGGAGGAAGGAGTAGCCACGGACACTTGAATAGGGCTGGGCCTGCCTCACACAAAGCTGTCTGTACCTCTGCATCCACCACCCCTCTTAGTGTGTCTGGATCCAGGTCAGGGAAAGGCAGGGTCTTTTGCACTAAAAGACTTTCCTTTGAAGGTTGCCTACTTCAAAGGCAGATACTGATATAATACTGGAGCTGTGACACCATAACTTCAGAACACTTCTAGACTAAGAGGAAAGTCTGCCAAGAAAAAGAGCTGGAGAAGCTGAAGGTGGGGAACTTCCACTCTGCTTGTCGCTGTGTTGTGCTGGCCTATTGATTGCTGCTTCTGTCTTGGAGACTGAAAGGGCTGGACTTTGCTTTTTTGTATCCTGCTTTCCAAGGTTCTACAAGGGCTTCTGTGTGCTTGCCTCTTGTTAAGAAGTCTCAGGGCCATCAAAGACTTCACCTGTAGCCCCTAAACTCCATCTGCTGGGCATTCTGACAATCCAGGTGGTACCAGTTCCAGTCTGGGCAGTTGGAGGTGGCTTCTGCTACAAATAGAGAAGAAAATCCTTGCACCGGTCTTCAGCACCTGTTTTTCCCACCACAACCTTGCTGTGCGGTTGAAAAACCAATGCATCACTGCGGCGTGGACAAAGAATCGGCACCACACCTGTCGTGTGGTTCCAAGATTGCCCGAGTCCCTGGCACCGTGTCTCCAATGCCTGAGACAAGCTCCGACACAGGCCCTGCTGTGTGGCTGAAGATTCGACGCACCACCTGCTCACGGCTGGGAAAATCAATGCAGCGCCTGTTTTGCTGCCCATGCTTTGACCCCAGCATGCCCGGATTTTCCATGCATCGCACCTATGTGCCAAGTCTTCATCAATGTTGCGCAGCAGTATGGAACCAAGGCCACGTGTCCGGAAATTGACACGTCACCTCCCCTCACATTAAGGAACAGATGCATCACCTCCCTGGACAGTACGGAATGGATGCATCACCTCCCATGGCAGAAAAGAACTGACGCTTTACTTTGCTTTTCCAGCTCCTCACCTCCCCTGCGCCTGTTTTCATCTTTGATTGAGGCATACCAGGTACTTTGTGCTAAAAGTGGCGCATCCATAGTGATCTATGACTTAACCATTTTAAACCTTTTAAAAGTGATGTCTTTACCTGTGTATGTTGAATTTTTGTTGGTTTTGTCTTGTTTTACTTAGATAAAGATTGTTATTTGTCTAAACTAGTTGTGATGTTCATTTGTAGTGTGTTTGGTGTGTTACTGTGTGTTTATGTACTAATACTTTACACTTTGCCTCTTAGACAAGCCTGACGCCAAGCTACGAAGGGCGTGAACAGGGGTAATCTTGGCTGTGTAACTCCCTTACCCTGACTAGAAGGGAGGGTTCCTGCTTGGACAGGGTGGCAGCCACTGCCAACTAGAGACCCCCATTTGTAATAAGAGGGCAGTGGCATCAGTGTATCCTCTTTCGTTTTATTAATTCTTGAGTAACCTTTAAAGATATTCCTAGTGAGAGAGGACAGTGCTTGTATGGAAGAGATCAAGAGGTTGAATATGATGCAGCCTGTCCAAATTTAGTGTGGCAAATGGATTTTGTTCAGGAAACAGATATATTGAGGGAGAAAACATACTTGTGACAAATCAAACTGCTGCACCGCACATCCTAGGGGCTGTATCATAATTGATCTGGGGAAAGAAAAATGGGTATAAAGATGGAGAACTCAAGTGAAAAGCCTGTATGGAGGCTACTATCTTAAAGTCAGGAAAAAAAGCAGTCTATTGCGTTACCTTAAGGTAACAGTGTTTGTCAAAGAAGTTGGCAGTCTAAATGCCAACTGAAGTAGCATCAGTCGCAATAAGTCAGAAACGTGGTTCTCAAGAAAAGTCGTCAGGATTGTCTTCATACGTGTTGGTTGTTTCACTACAGATGGTGACTGAAAATAACCATCAGAAATAAACAACGTCTCACGCACCAATGATTGGGTTCATGCATTTATTAGCTTATTAAAAGTGATTATATGCTTCAATTTACTTATAATAATTGGCATTACATTGTCTAGAATTTTGTATGGATCGCGACATTTCAAAACGTTTAATTATCATAAATCTTTATATGTAATGCACCTTCTTATATAAAACAGATTTAGTCCCTGTTGTCCCTAAAGAAACGTCAGATCTGCTAGGAAGCTGCTTTTAATCCAAAGAAGAACATCAGGAAGAAAGTTGGAGGGAAGTTGCTTTCGTCGATTGCTTGCTTCTTATGAAATTACTTCCCAGATGGTCCTAAGCACATGCAGTAACTTGGAGAAGTTTAAAGACTCATCTATTTGAATAATTCCCTGGTACTCTTGGAGTCTTGCAGCACTCCAAAGCCCCCGGGTCTTTTGCAAATATAAACATATGATCTAACTTGATTTGATAGGTTTCAGGGACTGTATTTATCTAGCTTAATCCTTCCTGCAGAATTAGCCATATTATGATTTACTGAGTAGGTGACATTCAGTTCTTCTTTTGACTATCTCGACTTCGGGACTTCCCCCCACACCATGGTTTGAGGGAGGTGGGCGATTGTCGATGTGAAACTCTTACTAAGGGAGGGCTCAGCAGTATTTCTCTAAGCGGTTCAGATGAGTCCACTGGCTTCTTGCCAAGTTAGGGACTTCTGCTAAAACACTGTTTGTTCTTTTATTCCACAAAGCTTCCTAGGAACTAAAACCCAATCACCTAGCTAGTTTTTCCCTCAATGTAGAGTAAACCTCAATATCACCTTCCCAATCCCCTATTTCCACCATTGAAGGGTTTGCCTTTTTGTTGCACGCCTCTGGTACAGAATAATCCAATCAGCCAATATTCGTGGCATCATGTGCAACCTTGCTTTTTATTAATAATTAGTCTGTGGTGTATATCACGGCCTCCTCCTTTTTTAATGAGACATTCCTGACACCCACCTGCTCCCTGGCTCGCTGGCCAGCCCTCTCAGCCACCGACGGCCCCACCCATTCCCTCACAGGCTGGCCTCCTTCATGCATTGTAAAAACAAACCCTGGAGAAATTGACTGCGATGCTCTGCAGACTAGACCCTCTGTGCACTGAGCGCCTGTCACATTTCTACTTGTTACTGATTGATTCATGTGTGGGTTAACAAGCCTCACACACCCCACCTACATGTCAGGCAGGTTAACGATACACAGCGCGTTTCATCGCCCCTAGCTTGTCTTCAGTCGCTCCCGCCACAAAGTCGTTTGTCTGGCCCCATCTCACGTGCAGAGCGCGATGCCATGACTCAGTGTCTCCAGGCGGGCAGACTTGTTGCCGTGCATTCGTGATGAGAGCTTTGAGCAGGGCTGCCAGCCTGGATGAGGTGAGTGCTTAATGCACTTATTAGGTTTGTCTCGCTGGAGGAGATTGTGATTAAGGGAACACATGTCCCCAGTTGAGGCCCGCAGCAGGATTCTCCACCTTTGTTAGTCACATCGCACGGGTGGGAAGCAGGATTTTTCATAATCTTGCAGTTTCCCCACTCTACTGGAGAGCTTTTGCTCCATGGGTACTGACAATAAAGGGTTGTTGAACATCTATTTTGAAATTACGTGGCTATTTTTTTTTTATTATTACATAACTTCTTATCCTATTCGACCTTGATGGTTTGAATCTGGAAAATATTGCTTGAAATTGTCACTTACATTGTTACTTATAATACAATACCTCTTAAGAGGTATCACGTGTTAATAATTCCTCTGATTCTCATACATTAGAAGATGGAATAGCTTTTAAGGTAAAACTTGTGGATCTTCAGATATAAGTTGTTTGCTGCAATTAGTGTGTATTTATCATTTAAAATAAATAGGAACGGGGCATTGAGCAACAGTGGTGGGGTGGTGGCGGGTGAGTTCTTGCATTGGACCAATATCAGAGACTTGAGTGGCGGCTGAAGATTTCTCTGGACCACGCTGAACTAAAATGATTGGGGTACGCTGTGTATGAACCTGTAAATAAGTCGTTAGGCTGACACCGCGTACAGAGCATACGTTGTGGCAAACTAGAGTTCAAGCAGAGGTACCACTGCAGAAGATACCATTGCTGAGGGAAGTGTTGCCATACTTAATAATGACCTTTTAATTAGACTGGTCTATCATTTTTCCTGGTGCAAAGTCCTCTTCTAGATAGTTGGATCACTCCTGGAAGCCATAATTCAACGTGTGTGCAGGTGTTACAATTGTCACTCATCAGAAGGTGAGAAGGTGCTTTTTCCCCACCATACACCCAGAACAGAGGATGAAACTGGTTGCAGTATAAAATAGGCCCTGTGTTTTGATGGTTACCAACTTTTTTCTGTAGTAACCACCAAGGTAAAGACCATGCTGTTGTAATACGACATTGTCTTCCAAAAATAGCAATAAATGGAACTCTGTGTGGTTATTGTGTATTAGGTTGTGCAACAAATGCCTGAGTAGTCCTGTTGTGACTTTGGAGGGAATCCACTATCTGACGTTATCAGGATGGGGACTAGACGACACTTGCAATGTTATGGAGTGCCAAATGAGGACCAAGAAATTGCATATTCCTAAATTTTAGTACTCCAGATTGAGCTTGAGAAATCTAGGCTTAGGCTCAGGCAAGAGCAGTTGGCCCTTGACAGAGAGTCCCTGGAAGTCGAGAGAGCAAGGACGAAACTGGGACTAGAATCCCATGGTGGCAGCAACAGTGTCCCTAGTGTTAAGGAACATTCCTTTGAACATAGGAACCTGAACACAATTGTCCCTCCCTACCATGTTGGGGATGACATCCACAAAAGGATAATTGCTTTAGAGAGTGCCTGTAAGGTTCAGAGGGTCCCTCAAGAGCTATCTTGTGGCTCTCCTTTGCTGACAAAGGTAGAGATAAGCTCCTCACTGTTAGAGAAGAGAATGCTGATAATTACTCAGTTTTGAAAAATGCTCTCATTGATGGGTTTAGCTTAACCACTGAGCAATACAGAATTAAGTTCAGAGACACCCAGAAAGCACAGACCTAGGACTGGGTAGACTTTGTGGATAGTTCTATTAAGGCTCTGGAAGGTTGGTTGCTTGGCAGCAAAGTGCATGACTACCAAGGATTGTATAATATTGATTATGAGGGAGCAGGTCCTTAATAATTGTCAGAACCAGCTTTTGCATCAGCACCTGGTGGACTCAGATCTGACTTCTTCCCAAGAATTGAGAAAGAAGGCAGATAAGTGGGTCAGAACCAGGGTGAAGCAGAACAACCAAAACAATAGTGGTGACCAGAAGAGACAGGATTCTTCAAAATCACAGGATAAGGGTGGGGACAAGGGCAAAGACATGAAAGAGTCTTCCGAAGGGCTCCAAATACCTGCATCTGGGAGGGGGGGGGGGGAGTCGCAATCATCCAAGAAAGGCAAAAAAGAAACCTTGGTGCTATCTCTGTAAACAAAAGACCTATTGGACAAGGCATTCTGACTGTCCATAGGCCAAGGAAACTACTACTACCACTGCCCCTAAGGCAACTGCACCCCCTAGCTGCAGTACAAGTGGTAGTACAGCAACCAAGATTAGTAGGGTTAACCTTGGGTTCTGAGGTGGAAGAAGAAGTGGTGTATGATCTGAATCTTATCCCACGACAAATCTTGGGACCTACACCCAGGTAAGCCCTTAAGTACCCTAGGGAAAGGGTTCAGGCGACCCTCCCAGGGGAGGGTCTGGACAGGGGGGAGGTTACTCCCATGTCCTTTGTCCAATTTCGTGTAGCCAATGGCTCCCAGGACTGGTTTGAACTGGACTATGCACAGGGACACCAAATGTGCCCCTCATAAGGACTGAGTGGCACTGGCAAGCACACCCACCCCAATACACTAAATCCTGTCTGGGAGGTGGTCACACCTCCCGGTGACAGGATGCCTTTTGTTCTGCCTTCCCCTGCTCGAGCTTGGCTCAGCAACAGGAGGGCAGAATCGTGTCTCTGGTCCGCAGCAACCATTTTGTGCTGTCCGGGTCAAGAAGGCTGGTACCGGGAACAACGGAGGGCTCTTCCAGTGCTTGGAATCATACCTCCCACACTATTTATGGTGTGGGGGTATGATTCCAACATGTTTGATACCAAACATGATAGGATTTGTTGCAGCCAGTTTCGAGATGGTCATAGCGTAATTACGCGGTGCCCCTCTATATAGTATATGGCTGCTTCACTGACAACCCGGGAAAATGGACTCCATAGGCTGCAGGGGTGTCCTGCTCATCCAGGGGCACCCTCTCACTTAGAATCAAGCACTCTGCCTTCAGGATTGAAAAGGCCTGCTATATGGGTGACTTATAGGTTTTAAATGCAGTGACCCCAGATATGGGAAACCTATATCTGTATTAAGTGGTGTAAGCACCAACTTACACAGGCTGCAATGGCAGGCCTGTAGTTCCATTTTGAATGGTCTCTCATGGATGGCATAATACATGCTTCAGCCCATGGGAGACCTCTGGTGTACCTATGCCCTGGGTATATGGGTACTATATACTAGGGACTTATAAGGGTACCCCAGTATCAAATCTGGGGAGTACCTAAGTTTTGAGGAAAACAATTTAGGGAGAAAGCAGATAGACTGGGGTCCTGATTAGAAAGATCCCAGTCAGACTAGTCAAATACAGCTTAGTACCAGGCAAAAGGTGGGGGTAACCATAGAAGCAGGTCCTACTTTCCTACAACTGCCAACTCTCAAACCAACTTAAAAAAAAATATATATATTTTATTTCGAAACACACCCTGTTTTCTTAAGGAAAATGAGCTGCATTAAAATATTCAGTTTACTTTATTTAAATTCAATTACACACATGATGGTCTGCTGACCCCAGCAGACTATCATCACTGTGTTGGGCTCCAATTTGAGGAAGTAAAAATTTGTGACCTGCCTTATCAATATCCGTTCTGAAAATTCCACACTGGTCTCAAAACTACTAGTCACAATTTGAAACCAGTATTTTGACACCAAAGTCTTGTACATCGGGTTCATAGTTTGGTGTATAATTCAGTACAGAAAAGATAACAACAGTAATGAGCACAATCATCAGCAAATAAATTATGATTGTAGACAAGATCTAGTAAAGAAAAAACCTGCGGAGCAGTGATGAAGAACAAATACTGATAAAAACAGGCACACACAGTGAGACATTATAGATATTGTTAGCCGAGGGATAATTAGTTTTGAGAGCAAGGGTAGGTGAAAGACTTGCAAGGCTTAGTAAAGGGTATTGCTGCTGTCTCTGAGAATACCTATAAATACCCAAAAAGTCTGGACACTGAAAAACTAAAATACATCTACTCTAGTAGCAAAAGCTCCAAGAGCCTTAATGCAGGTAAGGGACATGGTTCTCTCTTCTAGTGGGTTAGGAAGTAAAAAACTGCCAAATTGGGGTATAATGGGGTCATTACACCCCTAGGCCCCTGTCTATTACATTAGCTTCATTATTATTAGATGTTCCTCTGCATTCATCTAAAAAGGAATAGGAAGTCTAAGGCAAATAGTGAGGAGACCGGGCTGCAAGTCAACAAGGTCATTGCCACCTCAATGTTGATATGGATGCCCAGCAGGAAAAGACAGGTATATTGGAAACAGATGCTGTGTGTGGAATCTGTGAAACAGGCAACATGTGACAGAACAATGACTTATGGAGAAAAAGGAGACCTCACAAACAATGCAGGAATATTTCTACTTCTCAGATAGTGAATCTGAAAACTGAATACAGCTGCACAAAGTAGGAACTCCTAGCTCAGGCAGTTAATATAGCAACCAACGCATGTGGAAGGCAGACTTAATAAGAACTTTTTTTCTCAAAATCACTCTTCATAGGGCCAGCTGACAAACAGAACAACTGAGAGTTATTAAGAGGGCAACTCCATACCTCAGCTTTAAGGATACAATGGTGTTTCCAGAATGAAAATGCCAACCAGAACGTGGGTCTAAAATTGAAAATATAATTGGCCAGATTCCAAAAACAGCCTACAATCCATAGGAATGAAAACATGGGGTGCTACATGTTTTAACCCAGTCTTCCTAGCACAGTCTCAGACAGGTTATGTAGGAAGTGAAGAATTCAATAAGGATTTGTGTCTGACTTGGGGGCTCTTATTATCAAAGTGAAAAAACCTAGAGCATCCATAAGGATATGTGTTGGCCTATGGTTTTTTAATCAGAATGTATATACAGGACTCTGGTTGTTTTATCAGAATGTATATACAGGTCTCTCTTGGAAAGCTGGAAGACCTCTCACAGCTTTCCAAGCTTTCCCATTTGTTGGAGAATAGATCCCACGATGTCTAGGCTGTACTAACAGATACTATTACATCCATGATTTCACCAATATTGTGCTTTGTTGGGTTTTCAGAGAATATGACATAGTATTTTAAAATACAATGATTTACCCACGTGCTATATGATTAGCCCTGGGCTGAATTCGCAGAGTTTTGCTCTGTGGAATTCTGTGGAGTTCCACAAAAACTCAGAGAGATTCCGCTAAACTCCGCCAAAGGGTGCAATAATGCTTGGCTGCCTGTTTGCACTGGCTTTTCTGTGCCAGTAGCGTGTTCTGCCCTGAAAAGTCAGCTCAAACGGCACCCCCAAGTCCACATGGGCGTGGCCATTTTGTTTTACCTGCGTTCTGTTCTGTGCAAGGTGTTGAGCCTGATTTTCTATCCACTTCAAATCTTTCCAATCCTCCTCCTATCCCACTCATCCAGCCCTCATTTACCTTAATTTTATTGATGTGTGTCTGTGTGTTTTTTATGTTTTTGTCTTTTTCTTTTTTTTTTTTGTGACTTTTTTGTTTTTCCTCCACTTCCTTAGTTCTTCCTTTCTTCTTCTATTAATTCCTTTATTTTCCTATTTCTTCTTTTTTTCCCCACCCAATGCCATGGCAGATCAGGGAGAGACAGAGAGTGGTGGTTCCAGTGCGGCTGTTAGGCGCACACCTTGCGGTTGCCGGCATCACCTAGGGGTGAAGCCCCACGCGCTTTTTTCAGAGGCAGAGGTGGCTGCCCTTGTTTATTATGTGCAGCACCATCTCCCCTCTATGCTGACAGCATCCCTGGGAGCAGGTACGCCCTGCTGGAGCGTTGACTGCAGTGGGGGAGGAAGCACCGGTGTGTGCGACGGAGTAGTGGGGTCCAGTGCACCCAGCATCAGTTGACCCACCACTGGGCGGACATACTGGACCAGGAGCTGAACCTGCTCGACCTCCTGGGTGTCGAGGTTGTGGGGTTCGGTGAGTAATAGTTTTTTGTAGCTTGTGCTCTACAATGGTAATATTGTTTTACAAATAGCATGCTGCTCACACTCAAAGGTAAGTTAAGTTTACATTACAAATATTTTGTGATCCAGTTTGACTTAGCCAGGTGCTCAGCACTACCTAATCCTACTCATTGGGCATGCTTGGGCTGAATATTTAATAAGTCATGCAGACTCTGCTGTTCTGTCACTAAGATAGTGTTAGAAGTAATATCAGTGAGTTAGCATTCTCTGTGGCTTTCTTTATGTGGCTAGTACAGTCCCAAGCAATCTCCGAGTGATGTGCAGTAAGCATCCATGCATTGAAAGGGGAGAACTAGTTGGGCATTCAAAGGGTGTTGAGAATGAGATTAGAAGGAAAGTTCATTCATTGCAATACATTAGTAGTTCCAAATGTAGTTTAGGAAATTTGGAATAGGGCTTAGGTATAGGAAATTAAGAATGGGTCAACTCAATACTAGTACTATAGGTGATTTGATTTAGAAAAGTACAATGTTACTACATTTCCCTTTGCCTGTCAAAATAGTTTTGTGGAGATTAACAGTACCACTAATCTATTTTCTTATCTTCTTTATTTTTTACATCAGCACCCAAGGGCAAGAAGAGGGCATTGAAGGCAGGCCAGGGAGCCGGTGCTGCCATCACCAGTGCAGCGGCAGATGGAAGTACCACCACCAGCGCTGCGGCTGAGGGTTCTGCTGTCCCCAGTAAGTCGTCCTGTTAATATTGTTATTATTTCCATAACTTTTACATCTCCGTATTTAAAATAATGTTTCCTTGTATTTTTTACACTGTGCCTGTCTCCTTTTTATTTAAACTTCTCTTTGTTCTATCTAATGTTTGTTAAATTGTTGTTATCCCTGCATTATCCTTTTTAAAAATATATTTCATGTTTCTGTAGCTGACTTCCCCCTGTGTGTACTAGTCTGTAGCTTTCTTCAGCCATGTTAGTAAGCGTTCCCTCTTCCTTTGTATAATTTGTGGGCTAGTACTGCAAGACTACGAGAACAGATTTTAGGTATTCTACTGTGCAGGTTGGAGGCCCTTGTAAGCTATTCTGTGCATGCTTGTTGAGAAGTTGCTTTCTCATGCTCAAACAGCAAACAAGAGAGTGGCCATGGTCGACCCGCCAATGTTTTTTTGTATATATTTTCATTATTTTATGCAGTAGTACACCAGAGGATTCTTTGACAGTGCAGCATGACATACAAGTAGAATGAGGACGGTCCCATTGCATTTGCCAGCCAAGACCATTGATCCTTCATTGATTCAGAGTAATCATAGCTCTGCTCCTCCATTCCGAAAGGTTTTTGGTTGGCTTGACTATCTTGCTTTTGTAAACATTGTCAACCAACAAAATGCTCAAAGTGATATTTTCGATAGAAGATACTGCTAACCAAACTGTAATGCTGTATTGCGATTTTATTTTGTTAAAAAGAAATTAATAACGGGAGGCGTATCTGGCATCTAAAATGTGTAATGTTTTTTCTAGCTGCAAAGACCAGCAGTGTCGGGACCAGCAGCAGCACCAGTGTGCCAGACTTGGTGGCAGTTGTAAGGGGAGAACCAGTGGCAGCAAGGATGGATGGAGGTAAGTCTCATTGCATGCTTATTGACAATGAGTAGCATACTCAGTGCAAGGGTGTTGTGAACTGTAACTCAGCAGACAAAAGCTCATAATGAACGCTAAAAATGATGGGTCGATGAGGAAGAAGGAGGGAAGGTTTAAAGAAAGAATGTATGAATTGGTGTATGAGTGAAAGGATGCATGGGTTGGTGAAAGCATGTGTAGGTGGGTGATAGGGTGCAATGGTGGGTGATAGGATGCATGAAAGGGTGCCTGGGTGGGTGAAAGGGTGGATGGGTGAAAGGATGCTCTGGTGGGTTAAAGGATGGGTGAAAGGGTGGATAGGTCAAAGGATGCATGGTTGGCTAAATGCCATGGATGGATGGGTGAATGATGGTTGAAAGGATAGATAGGTGAATAGGTGAATGGATGTATATGGATGGGTGGATGGAAATATGGATGGATGGATTGGAATGGTGAAAGATTGGGTGAGAGAATGTAAAACTCAAATGGTGGATATCAAAAGCTTAAAAGAACAATGAAAGGATGAATGCTTGTATGATGAAATAAAGGAGCCGTTCTGGAGAGGGGTGTGCTCACCTACTTTGCTTGCTTGGTTTCATAAAAGCTTTGGTTCAAAGTGGGAAGTATTTTAATTTCTGTCTACTCCCTTGCCTCATTGTATTTGTTAAGTGAGGCAGATATGTATCCCTCCCATCATCATTTATCACCTTCCTGCCCATGGCATTTCGCCACCCATGACCTAACTGCAGCATGGTTCAATTCCACACTGCAGTGTTGGCTGTGCAATTTGCTTCTGCTTCAGTTAATGCGGCATTTACAAACTTTTCAATGCATTGCAAACCAAAAACAAGGTATTTCCTTACCCTCCCAGTGCCCACTCAGTTACCTCCTAGTACTTAACTCCTTTTTTTCCCTACGTTCGGTCCCAGTCTTCCAAAGAAATTGAAAAATCCATTCTTGGCATGTGCCACATTTTTCTAGCCAAGTGATTAATGTATTTCATGGCTTACATAATGGAGCTACACCTGCTAAAATATTTGCTTTCAACATTAGCCAAATACAGTGATTGACTTGATGATGATCAGTGATACCCCACTATTCTATAGCAAAACCTCTACCTACCCGTCCTAATCCCTCTAACTTATCCTGCAATAGAGTAAGTTAAGTTTCTTTTCCTTACTGCCAAACAAATGTATTTGTTGGAAATAATTTGTGATGGAGGGCGAGGCCAGGGAGGAAAGTGGGACATGGGTCCCAATTAGGATGGCGGAGAGACCGCCACCGACAGCCCATCGGTGGCAGTCCCACCACCATCGCAGTACAGAATAATGCCTGTCAATTAGGATGGCGGGTGGATGGCCGGGGGCGGAAACACCATTGAACACTAATCCGACTGTCAGATGGCCTGTGCTGCCTTTAAAGGTGGAGGTGCCTACCAGGCACCACCGTAGGCATTACGATGTTCCTTTCCTCCGGCTCTTTCCTGACGGTGAACCCACCATGAAAAGACTGGTGGAAAGGAACATTTGGGGCCTCTAGCAGGCCCCCTTTACCCTCTGGCCCACAGATACAGGACTTGGGGGGTACATATGGTGCCCCCTACAATTCCCTGCACCATGTGGCAGGCACTACATGGTGCCTTCCATGTAATGCAGGGATATGTAAAGTGTCCCTTTTTTGCATTGTGACTGTGGTTGTGGCGGTCACATCAAAAGGCCTACTGCGGGACTGCCGACAGCCTATCGGGTGGTCCCAATGCCCGATAAGGCGTCTTCCAGCAATCGTAATAGGGCCCTAAGTGCCTGATTTTGAGTTTTGTGGATGGGATACTCTGTGATGAAAGTCCCAAATACAATTTATATATCCTGTTCCTTTCCCTTTACTGCAGTGCTTCGGTTTTCGGACCATCTACTTATGGCAGACACAATACCTGCATTTTATATGTGACGTGTGTGACGTATAATCCTTATTACGGTACAAAAGGGGGTGGTGATGGACGGAGCATCAGAACCAATCAAACACTCACACCCAGTCACCAGATCTGGGTTTGATCCATCACCGTTCTTTAGCCCACTCTGCCACCCCAGTTCAGACATGGCCATATGCAAATCAGTCTGACCCTGTGCCTCATGAGAACAGTCCAGCCAGAACTGCTAAGCCATGCCTTCCCTGGACCGGAAACAAGCTTCCTGGGACCGGTTTCTGGCATTTCAGCCGTCTTCAGCCAGGCTTGCTTGAATCCAGTGGCAAAGTGAGCAAGGGACTCACGTCTGAGCATACCCTGCCAACTTATGGCGAACAAAGCGGTACAAAAGGGGGTGGTGATGGACGGAGCATCAGAACCAATCAAACACTCACATCCAGTCAACAGATCTGGGTTGGATCCATCACCGTTCTTTATCCCACTCTGCCACCCCAGTTCAGACATGGCCATATGCAAATCAGTCTGACCCTGTGCCTCATGAGAACAGTCCAGCCCGAACTGCTAAGCCATGCCTTCCCTGGACCGGAAACAAGCTTCCTGGGACCGGTTTCTGGCATTTCAGCCGTCTTCAGCCAGGCTTGCTTGAATCCAGTGGCAAAGTGAGCAAGGGACTCACGTCTGAGCATACCCTTTCAACTTATGGCGAACAAAGCGGTAAAAAAGGGGGTGGTGATGGACGGAGCATCAGAACCAATCAAACACTCACACCCAGTCAACAGATCTGGGTTTGATCCATCACCGTTCTTTAGCCCACTCTGCCACCCCAGTTCAGACATGGCCATATGCAAATCAGTCTGACCCTGTGCCTCATGAGAACAGTCCAGCCCGAACTGCTAAGCCATGCCTTCCCTGGACCGGAAACAAGCTTCCTGGGACCGGTTTCTGGCATTTCAGCCGTCTTCAGCCAGGCTTGCTTGAATCCAGTGGCAAAGTGAGCAAGGGACTCACGTCTGAGCATACCCTGCCAACTTATGGCGAACAAAGCGGTACAAAAGGGGGTGGTGATGGACGGAGCATCAGAACCAATCAAACACTCACACCCAGTCAACAGATCTGGGTTTGATCCATCACCGTTCTTCAGCCCACTCTGCCACCACCAGTTCAGACATGGCCATATGCAAATCAGTCTGACCCTGTGCCTCATGAGAACAGTCCAGCCCGAACTGCTAAGCCATGCCTTCCCTGGACCGGAAACAAGCTTCCTGGGACCGGTTTCTGGCATTTCAGCCATCTTCAGCCAGGCTTGCTTGAATCCAGTGGCAAAGTGAGCAAGGGACTCACGTCTGAGCATACCCTGCCAACTTATGGCGAACAAAGCGGTACAAAAGGGGGTGGTGATGGACGGAGCATCAGAACCAATCAAACACTCACACCCAGTCAACAGATCTGGGTTTGATCCATCACCGTTCTTTAGCCCACTCTGCCACCCCGGTTCAGACATGGCCATATGCAAATCAGTCTGACCCTGTGCCTCATGAGAACAGTCCAGCCCGAACTGCTAAGCCATGCCTTCCTTATTATTCATCTGCCTCTATGGAGCCAGGATAGAATTTAAAGGCATTTGGAGAAGAGCAGGGCAATTGGAATTAAAGTAAGATGATTGTCCATTACAGCTGCCCCAGCTGCAGACTGCAGAGAGTAGTAAAGTACCCGACGCGCTAGATAGCATGCCTACATTAATTTAGCACAAAAAGAATACTTGTATTCCATAGTGCATAATGTCGCATTCTTTAATGAGAGGTAATTTATTTTTATTTTGCTACACAAAGTGTCTGTTTAGTATTTTACTATGAAATGCTTTAAAAGAAAAAAACAGTTTTTTTTATTCTGGTGTGCTGTCATTTTGCCTTAATTTCTTTCAGCCAGTCAGTGCTTTTATGTGAGGCATGTGTGGGAAAAAAATGGTCCTGTGACTCGTAATCTGATCAAATTCCAATGGCCCTGGGCGACCAGCAGTGTACTGCTACTGTGCCACTATATAATGGTAAATACGTGTTTGCACAGAACATTGTTTACTATTTGTTTTTTTCTTTCTTGATATGGCTGCTCCTGTTGGCCCACCATCTACATGGCAGGAGATAGAAGCCCAGCTGTGGCAGTAGAGATTGGAGGCCATCTTTGCTGAATATCAGCAGCTGGTGGCTCTGGAGGAGGCTGAGGCATCTGCCAGTGCCCTGGACCCCAGTTCCTCCTGCCAGCGCCTCCAGCCTCCCGTACAACCACCACTGTTGCTCCCCTCCCACTCAGATAGGCGTTTTCAACATCGCATCCTGTACCAGTTGGCTCAGATGAACCGTGGGATGGCACGCATGGAGGAAAACCAGGAGGAGCTCTGGACCCGGTAGGAGAGACTTTTGTAGTGGGTGGAGAGGGAGGGAATTGAGAAGGAAGTTGGGACCGGGAGTTACTTTGGACAGTTTTGAGTTTTCTTTGGACATTGGTTGGGGACAGGATGATTTGTTTGGGGAAAGGGGTGGTCCTGTTGTGGGTGGATAGGGTGGGTTTGTTTGTTGTTGAAACTAAGTAAAGGGAAACATTATTCTTCTACTTGCCTGAAGTATTTTTTTGTGTGTTTTACTTTTACTTGGCACTGCTTCCTTTTCGCGCAGCCTGTGTTTTGATCTGCTTATAAAAGTGTATGTATACAAGTTAGTTATAGTTAGTTATACCCATGTCCTAATACCTTCTGTAACTATATCATTCACCATTAGGGGAGTAGGGTATGCTGCCATTGCCTGTATTGCCTACAACTTAGATAAACTAGAAAATTCAAAGTACTTATCTGCAGCAGAGGTTAGTTACCTACTAACTAAACTAGTTCACTTCACTCCATATTTCTCTTACCTGAATAGATGAAGCGATGGCTGATATCTCTCTCAAACTTCCAAAACTTACTGCAGGGTATCCCTAGGTGCCTTCTTACTGGTGGTGGTAGTAGTAGCAGGCTAGTACACTAACAGGGAAGGCATCACAACAAGCGGGGGCTCACTCTCACCTAGGTGAGTTCCAACTGTAGAATTAATTGAAAGGTTTATCCATCATAGGCAGCTAAATTGAAACAAAAACACAGAGTTTGTGGGTTATATATTTATATCATAACTTTACAAAGACTGGGACCAGACTACCACTATGGTACAACAAAGAAAAGTATCCTTGATATTATAACAAAAACTACCAGTAGAAACTTTTTCTGAGCAATGGGGAGCTGGTATTTAAAATTAAAGTAACAAAATCCTCAATACAGAAGAAGTGGACTCATAGTTGAAAATATGGATCCCTTTTATGCGGCGTTGGGTAAGTGAGGCTAGTGTGGGCTATTGCTAAGGTAATAGAAGATCCCTCAGTGAGTTGGTTACCACATCCACCCCACCAAGTGTTATGGTGTAAATTAAGTCACAGCTCATTAAATCACACTGCCTGGAGGATGAGGATTAGGGCTTTGATGGATGGATTGTAAAGGGGATTTAGGAAAAGGTGTGACAAATACAAACATTAAACAAAAACAATATTCATCAGGGCGATGAGCAGCACACCATTTATTTATTTTGGCATCTTGCTATAGCGCACAACTCACTCCCGAAGGAGTATCTCGGTGCTGTGCTGATCATGTCAAGGGAAGAACATTCTAAAACAGCCTTGTTAAAGTTTGTGAAATCTGACCAGTTACGAGGTGGCTGCCCTTGTTACGAAGATGAAGCTGGAGTTTGGTTAAATAATATGGAGCCGTATAAGAGAAAGATCTGCCCCTGAAACTTGAAGTGCGAATGCGTGGAATCAGCAAAAGCACTTGATTTGAGGATCTTTGTTACCTAGACGGCACATAGTAATTAAGACGTGACAAGAAGTAGGCTGCGCGGGCCTTATAAGGGTCTTATGTGTCAGACAACAGAGTTTAAAACCAACCCACAGCCAGTGTAATTCCCTTAGGATAAGTGCGGAGGAGGAACGTGCATGAAAGTTGCAAATCAGCCATGCAGCTGTATTCCGCACTACTTGCAACTTAGATAACAGGGTGTTGTTTACTCTTACCAGAAAAGCGTTCCCATAATCCAGGCGACTGGTTGTGAGAGCTTGGACAAGGGTTTTTCTAGAGGTATCCGAAAGCTAAGAAAAAGCTGTTTGTAGGATCCTCATTGTGGCAAAACAGATGCTGCATGTGACATTGATTTGATCTTTCATAGAGAGCGACTGATCTATTTTCACTCCAAGATTTTTCACCACCTGCTTGGGTGCGGGGGCAGGACCAAGTTCTACTAGTCACCAGTCTGATGGCCATAACTTGTTGCCTTTGCCAAATAACATGATCTCCATCTTCTCGCTGTTTAGTTGGAGACAGTTCTTATTCATCCAGACTACAATTTCCCTCATGCAAACCTCAAATTTGTCCTTCACTTTGTCTGGATCAGAACCAAAAGAGATGAGAAGTTGAGTGTCATCTCCTTACGACATGATCTCCACCCCACAAGCTTTCACAATTACAGCTAGAGGCGCTACATAGATATTAAACAGAGTTGGACTCAGGCATGATCCCTGAAGGACTCCCTTGTTTATTTTCATCAATCTTGACTTTAAAGGGCCATGGCAGACATGTTTTGTGCAATTACCAAGGAAGTCCCAGAGTCAATGTAGCGTCCTGCCATGAAGACCAGCCGCATGGAGTCTGTGAATTAGAAGGGAGGGAGAGACTGTGATGAAGCCCGTCAATAGATCCAGTAACACTAACATGACCAGCGTTCCTGCATCTAAAGAGAGCCTGATGTTATCGGTAACAGCCAAATGAGCAGTCTCAGTAGCGTGTAACTCTCTGAAACCCGATTGAGAGGGGTCTAAAATCTTATGCTCTTCAAGAAAAGATAAGAGCTGTTTATTAAGATATATTTTGAGGGCTTTTGCAAGTAGAGGTAACAGCAAAATTGGTCTGTTGTTGGAGAGGACATCAGGGTTAGCTGATGGTTTTTTAAGAAGTGGAGCTACTTGGGCACACTTTAATTCCTTGGGTATTTTGGCTGTAGCCAATGAGAGATTGAACATATCCCTGACTGCTGGTGCTAGACAATACACAAAGCTGGTCGTCATCCTAGAAGGACATAAATCCTAAGGGGAGCCAGATTTGGCAAAAGTGAGCATCTCCCGCGCTTGAGCTACAGAGCAGCATTTCAAAATGCACAGTCTAGCTGTGGCATCAGGGTGTGGAAGACTTAAATCAAGTTCCCTTTCAGATCGTTCTGGACTGGCTAAAAAGTTCTTATAAATTGTGTTAACTTTAGCTTCAAAACAGTCAGCTGAGTCGTCACAAAGATTTTGGGAAATCACAATGGTGAAGGCACAAGCTGTTTACTGCTTTATATAACTCTTTAGTGGAATTGCCCACATTGGCAATCGTGGAGGTAAGATGTGCTTTCCATGCTGCCTTGATCATGTTATGATATATGCCTAGCCTTGCCTGATATTCTGCTTTATCCTCTGAGGATTTAGTAAGATGCCATCTGTGTTCCAGACGTTTGTAGATCAACTTTTCCTGACGCAGGGTGTCAGAGAACCAAGGAGCTCGATTCCTGGAAGAAACATGCGTAAATTGTTTGAACGGTCAATCTGTTGTGGAAGGAAATGAAGGAAAGTGAATGACACAGTTCCGTTAAATGCATTGCAAACAGTCTTTCAGGCCCAGAGACCCAAGTTATTATATATCTAAATGTTCTGTCATCTAGGTTAGAGAAATATAAATTATGGAGGAGTGAAAAGAAGTGTTGACTGGGTGTGCTGAGAAGGGCTGTACGGAGTGGTAAGTGCCTGGATATCGGATACATGAGCACCTGGGTTACTAAAAGAATGCAGATGGAGTTCAAATAGGAAGAGTTTTTGTTTGTGGTCAGTCAAAGGTTTGAAAATGGGTTGGCTCACTACCAAGGTTGGGGCACCAGGGGGGAGGTTTTGAGGAGCAATGATATGGGGGTACTAGGAGATCAAATATGGTGCCAGTGGCATTGAGGTATGGGGGGTCTTGGTGCAAAAGTGAGAGGGTTAAAAGTCCCTACTTTTGTTTACTTCTAAAGCAGGTCCTTGTGCCAGATCCCGCAGCGACAGTTCTCCTGACCAGCTTGCTCCCGGTCCACTACCCTCTGCTGCCTTTGGTTTGTGCCACCTCTGCTCATTTTCCGCTTGTTTTCTGCCTACTTGCTGCTCACTTTCTGCTAGTTTTTCTGCCCACTTATGCCTATCTATTTTGCTTCTCTCTGCTCATTCTGCCCATTATTTTTCCTCTTTCTGCTAGTTTCTAACCTTTATTTTGCTTCTTTATGCTCCTTTCTGACCTTTATTTTTCTTCTTTATGCTCGTTTCTTGCTGTTATTTTTCCTTTTTCTGCTTGTTTCTGACCTTTATTTTTCCTCTTTCTGCTAGTTTCTGACCTGGCTCTTCAGCGGAGACGTTGCATCCGCTGCGCCAAGATACTCCTAGGGGTGACAGTGCTGCACTTTACAAAGTCTGATTGATTGACTGTACAACCGTGACCAAAATTTGTGCAGCATGGCTCCCTCTGTAACTTGTGAAACCCGCACAGTCTTAAAATTATGATTCTTTAAAAGAAAAATGAACTTCTCTTCCTTACTCTTTTGGTCACCAGGTTCAGGCGGTGGGGGGTGTTGGGGATTGTTATGTCACACTGCATGATGTCCCACACAGACGGGGTCCCGAAACTTTTGTTTCTGTTCTGTTGGAAAACCCAATAAAGAAACTTAAACCACAATAGAAAAATGATACTGTATTGCCAAATTGGGTGGTGCATCTGCATTCTTCTCGGAATGTCCGTCTTGGTACCCTGGCTGAACCGGTCCGGTTAGGTGAGCTGGAGTCTTATGGAGCTTTTGCCTTTAGTGCAGGAGAAGAAGAGGCCTGCGGATTGTAAAACAGAAATTATATTGTAGAGTCAACGAGGACAAAAGGTAAGCTTCATGAGGAGTGCACCAACTGCCAAAACTCAGAGGCAGAGCAGGAGCATAGGCTGCTGCAATCTTTCATTTTATCACTCATGGCAGATCGATTTACTGAGAAGTGAGAGACAAGTAGCCGGTACCGGGCTGTTCAATCTCACAACTGTCATCATAATATTCAGCTGAATGCGTGTATCATGTGATAATGATGATGTGGCATCACAAGTCTGTCTCACAAACAACAGACCCCCGACCACACCCACGTAAAAGAAGTTTCACATTCAAGCCAGCACACACACACTCAGCAGCAATTTCCGAATTAACGCACCTCTCTCCAGTCCACAGAGCTGAGTAGGCCTTAGAGTCATCATCATGTTGGTTTCCCTTTGAAGTTGGTACACTCAATGCCTTCCTTCTTCTGACTGTTGAGGGAGACCCTCCCTGAGTCCTTCCATCCTTTTCCTGACTCCGAGTAACATATCAATCCAAATCTGTATCGACCCGAGTGAAATAGACCTGATGTGCACTGCTGTTGATGAACAAGAAGAGAAACAGAATTTGAGTATTTTGTTTAGATTTGTGTTTGTTAACTAAAATGACTGGTCTGGTCTCTGAAGAACCCGAAAAAAAGAGTGTGAACGGGCCAATCACCTTTAGGAAGAATGACCACCCACCCATCAGGCCCCAAACATTGCAAATCATTGAAATCCAGTTTACAAATTAGTTGAACACCCTCCCTCACTGTCTGCCACCACATGAATCAACCATCACTTACAGTCACTCAATAATATATCACTCATTGGTGCAATAGTTACCTGTTCCAATCCAAGCATGGTTATAGGTAGGTACACAATTGTACCTCCCCTTGGATTCAAGCAACACATTGGTATTTGGCAGTCTTGTAAATCAAATGATCTTTACTGGAGCAGCTCTGCTAGGGGATGAAAAAAGAAGAATAGGCTTGGGAGTGAGGCAGGCATTGAGTGTCGTTGAAGTGAATAGGAAGGGTTCTTCACAGCACACTGGTCCAACTCCAATCCTGCCATTCACGTGCCTTAAATGGTGGGGCTGTATAAGTCAGACACAAACATAATGCTCCACTAGCTATATATCCCTTTTTTTTGACAAAGCAGTTCGACGATAAATAATTAAAAAGTAAATAATTAAAAAGTTCTATGGTGGTCTACTCAGTCAAAGAAGTAGAGTTCATCCTCAAACTCAAGTGGTTTGACTAGAAGTTTCTCAGCTAACACACTTGAGTCTGATCAATCACCCTCATCCTCCACCTGTAGCATTTCAGGAATAGTATAATTATGTGGTATGAAGCGTTGGTTCATGTTGAACTTGCTCAATCTCTCCACGTACTCAGGCGATGGACTGGTCCTTCTCACTGTGACAACTGTGCCAGCTGCACTGCTCTGCACACACCCTGGCAACCGGACAAGCCAGATACTGTATTGCCAGACTGCTGAGCTCTGGCCATTGGGGCATCTTTCCATACCAATACACCAATGGTTTTTGATCCACATAGACCTCTCTTGGATCCTGAAACATCCTCTGATTGGTCACTGGTGCTACCACTTGCTCAACCACTTTTGCCTTCACCTCTGCGCTGGACCTAAGACCTGCCACTTGAAACCAAGACAATGCAGAGGTTGGGGCAGATTCTCCTGCTGGTTTTCATTTTGCCGGTGTCATGTTGCTGGTGTTGGCTGCTGTGAGACAACAGGACTACCCTCTCTGGAAGTTGAAGGCAGCACCCTAGAACTTCTGCCTGGGAGTGGGACTCTAATGTCAGCCATTCTGCTTCCAGGTCCCTGGCTCGCTTAACAATCCATGTCTTGTGAAACATCCCCTTCTAAAAAAGGAATGAAAGTGAGCAGTATTTGTTTGTACTGTGGATCAAGTATTGTGGCACAGATGGGCTATTTGGATTACACAATGTCTGTTTGCATCCTTGGATTATCAGCCAAGCAAAGGATTCAGCTCTGAACCAAGTAATGCACATCTTTATTTTCGTTCACACCTGCAGACCTTTCAGACACCATTTGGTCCTGTAGCAGATACGACAACAGGATAGCATGGCCAATCGTACTGTCCCCCTTGCTGACTAACCATACGGAATCCTCAAAAGGATGTAGCATCTCTGTCAGGCATTTGACTAGGCTCCATTTGTCCATCCCAATGATCATGCTTTTCTCAGTTGCAACCCCTTCTCTTTGCATGACATACTCATGATCAGTTTGTACTGCTCAAACAGTCGTAACAACATGTTATAGGCAGAATTTCAACTTGTTGGCATCTCCTCTATGAGGGCTTTAACTGGTACTCTATTAGCATGCTGAATGATTCTCAACTGCTTCCAGGCTTTAAAAGAATTGTTGAAATTAGCGCAGATTCTTCTGCATATGTTCATTAAGTGGCTGACTAGGTCTTCTTTTTTTGAGAAAGCCCTGCACAACAATGTCGATGCAATGCACCAAACAGAGGACACTGAAATAGTATTCATCTGCCATGGGCTTAACTATTTTACTGCCATTGTCTGTGGCAACAAATCTAATTCTGAGACCTCTGGGTCGCAGCCATTCAAACACCTTGCTGTTAAAATTTTCCAAGATGTTTGCAACTCTTTTGGATTTCTCCATGGCAAACACGGCTACTGTTGCATGCCGCCGGACGACCTTAAAGGTTTCTTCAGCTCTGAGACCTGTGGATAGCTGTTGCCTAACCCTCATAAAACAGATCCATTGTGTAGTGATACACATGTAATCAGTGGTTTGACAACTGGTCCACATGTCTGTCGTCAGGTGGATAGTGGGAACAGCGCTCTCTGCTGCAAAGCTTGTCCAACCAATTGCAGCACGTCCTGATGGAACACTGGAACAGTGACTCTAGCAAAATAGGTCCGTTTGGGAACCTTCCATTACGGGCACATGATCACCAAAAATTCTAAAAAACCCACGCCTTCTACAAAAGAAAAAGGGAGGGCGTTCAACGCTAACATTATACCAAGCTGCCCGTTGTACAAATTTGCCACGGGGTGGTTGCATTCATACAGCACCTCCTGCCTAAACATGCCCGTAATAGTAGCCTGGATTTTTTTATTTTTGGGTGGCACTGATGGAGGCACCTTCTTGAGAGAAGAACCAGCAGGTAGACTCAATGTGTGTCTTGGGGCAGTTACTGAATGCCTTAGCTGTGGTGTCTCCATCTGACTCTTGTGCCATTTTGAGGTTGCTGCTGCAGGTGATGGGGACAGGGCTGTTTTGTGTAAAGATGTCACCCTCTTCTTCTTCATCACCTTCACCTCCCACTCTGATCAAAGCAGATTCCGTGCTTTCATCACCTTCAGCATCACTACCTGCAGCTATTTTTTTGAGATGTGCCTCCCAGCGGATTGAGTGATGTTCTTTCATATGGGTCGTTTGACCTCCAGTACCATAGTGTGAACCAGACTTACCTTGACGAACAATTGTGTGGCAAATGGAGCATATTGCAATGTTATCCTCCTGCTTGCTAATCGTAAAGAAGTCCCAAACTGGGGAGGTGAACTTTTTCAGTGGGTCACTGGTGCCACTCCCAATCACCTAACAACTGGAGGTAGGTAGGTGGGTCAATGATTGCTTCTCTACAGTGCGTACTTCTACTGAGGTAGTGGTGGATGCAGGTCTCAGTGGGGGCATTACAAATCTGGTAGCTGGCGCTGGCGGTGGTATCAGTGCCACATCCATTGGAGTAGGTTGATTAGGAGGGGTAATGTCGGTCTCCTCTGGGCCAGCTTCCACGACAATGACTGGCTTGTCATCCTCATACCCTTCCATAATTGTAAGGCTTTCAGGAACTTGTCTATTCCCTTTTCTCCTGATGTGCCTCGGACTCAGCTAGGATACACAATATGTCTAGATCATCAGAATGGGGGCTTGGAGAAGATGGTGGAGCACCCTTCCTTTTTCTTGCTGGAGATCTTGAAGCCAATGTGGCTAAAAGAGGGGGCTCTTGCTTACCACGAAGCTCAACCTCCTGTTCTGTTCCTACTTCAGGAAGATCTACTATTGCTGGTTGCAGCTGTTGTGCACTTTGCTCAGTGTCCTGCAACAATTAGGCACTACTATGCAAAAGAGACAAATCCAATTCAGTGTCACTGCTCGTCGGCGGCTCCGTGATTGCAGTGGCTGCCTCGCAGACAGACATGGGCTTGGGCTTAGGTTGGGGCGGTGCCATTGATGCGAGAGTGCTGCCTCCAGCTTGCTCCCCAGAAGCCGGTGTGGCAGGCACAAGCTTCCAGAAAAAAAGGTTCTGGTCGGCACAGCAGTGATGGAAAGCTGCTTCTTCTCACTGGCCACTTTCTTGGCAGCATCTTTCTTTGGGACCATGTTGAAGCTGTCAGTTGGCAGTGGCACTTAGCTGCACAAGTGGAAGAGATTGGAGGACTCACGTCACGTGTTGTGTGGTCACGTCACTTTATACATGCCTTCTGTCTGGCAGAACTCAGGGTGATGTCTTTTGTGCACCTAAAAACATTTAAGCAACAAAAACATTTAGTAAAACGTGGCATTGTTGCAGTTTGAATTAGTACAGACAAAGACATGATAATCTATTGTGGTTGCTTAAATATTATTCAAAATAATTAACAAGAATAGTGTATCCATTCTAAAGTCAAACCACACCACCATACATAATGTTTCATTTCCAAACAGGATAACAACATTCAGATGTAACTGTTTGCTTTATGTGCATCCAAGGGAGACGCCTGTGGCAGTCAGGGAGGTACAGGGGAAAGTGGAATCATCCTTAAAAAAGAATGTTGGTGTGCAACTAGGGCAGGCAAAGGGGTCCAGAGGAAAATTGAATCATTCTTTAAAAATGAATGCTGGTGTGCCCCTATGGTAGGCAAGGTGGTCCATGGGGAATTGGAATAATCCTTAAAAAATTAATGCTAGTGTGTGTGTGTGTGTGCATCTATGGCCCGCAGGGGGTCCTGGGGAAAATAGAATAATACTTAAAAAAATAATGCAGTTGTGTGGCTGTGCGCCATGGATGGATGGTCGGAAAATGTTATAAAAAATTGCATTAAAAAAAATGTCAATACAAAAAATTCAATCCATTTTTATCAAAAATTGTTGGTGTACTAGGGGACTATGAAAAACCCATTGAGAGGTAAGGAGGTGCAGGTGAAAAATGCAAACAAATACATATAATATTAAACACTGTTCATAATCATAACATACATATACTACAATGATCCTAAAGCATATTACTAAAATGATATCAGGGAAAAGTAAACGAAGGAACAAAATCAAAAAGGTATTACCCTCTCCTATCAAACTCACTAGAAAATGGCTTAAAAAACTGGGAAAAAGGGTGGTTGCACAAAATGCCGCTGGCCACATGATCAACCAACAACAGCAAGCAAGGAGGCATGGCCTATGGCAAAAGCACACAGGCAAACAAAGAACACAGGCAGGCCTATGGCAAAAGCACACTGGCTGGCTACACAAAATGGCCACCGGCCACATGGTCAAACAGCAACAAGAAGCAAGGAGGCATGGCCACAACAAAGAACACATGCAAGCCTAGGGCAAATGCATACTGTCCGGCTACACAAAATGGCCACAGGCCACATGATCAGCAACAACAGCAGCAAGCAAGGAGGCATGGCAACAACAAAGAACACATGCATGCCTATGGCAAAAGCACACTGGCTGTCTACACAAAATGGCCACATGGTCAAACAACAACAGCAAGCACGGAGGCATGGCCACAACAAAGAGCTAAGAGGCAGGCCTATGGCAAAAGCACACTGGCTGGCTAGCCTACATAAATTGGCCAATGGCCACATGGTCAAACAACAACAGCAAGCAAGGAGGCATGGCCACAATAAAGCACACATGCAGTCCCTTGGCAAAAGCACACTGACTAGCTATACAAAATTGTTGCAGCCACATGGTAAGACAACGCTGTTGTGGCCGGAAGCTGCACTAACGCCCGGCAAATCTTGCATGTGCTCGCGAGTAGCCGGCAAGTCTTGTTGCTCTTGCCAGTGTCCGCCAAAACAAGTCCAGCGCGTGTCAACAGAGAGAAATTTCGCCAAGCACCGGACGGCAGAACTTAGTGAGAATTCCGTGTTACAGGTGTAGCGCAGAGTTACTGAATTCTGCGAACTCTGCAAGCAGAGTGAATTTTACCACCTAGGCCTATGTATGATATTCTGGTGCCTGGGCAGTGACAGTCAGAAAAAAGCTGGAGATTACGGAACATTCTAATAATACTATCGTATGGTGAAATTGAAAATTCAACCTACTTAGGTCATTTGATATGGGCTTGGAGATTATGTAGAATGAGCTAACCAAGAAATTATTATGTGGTTCTTCATTCTCCAATCTGTCAATTTTTGAGCCCCACATTCTTACTGACACGCCAGGGGCCACACAGGCACGACTAACCCGTCCTCGCATCTGAGGCCATAAATTGACTCTGAGTGATTTGATTGTGATTTGCACGTACGTGTTGTCCAGGTCCAGAATGGTTACTGGTTCCATTTGACTATTGATTGTGATATTGCCTATTTGTGACATCTGACTTCTTAGTCATTCTTTTGCTATAGGCAGATGAATTGTCCGGATGAGAACCGATTAATCATTTACGGGTCGCGTCGTCGACACTCCACCCCTACCGGTTATGTGAGTTTGCCTAAATTGGATCACTAAATAATTATAGGAAAGGATTCACTTTGTATAGTACTAGGATACTCAGTTTCTTCAGGATGTTAATGCATTGTTCTATAGACCACCTTATTACGAGCACCGCATCATTTGCACTTTCTTCGTTTGTCGGTAGGCACCTGTACAAAAAAGTCTTTGAATAATTATGGTACACATGAAGGTTGAAGTGCTTCTGAGTTTTAATTATTCACAAAAGGAACATTTGCCGGTGGCTTCTGAGATCCCGAATTGAGGTTGGTTCATACTGACTACTTGGGGTATAGTATGTAACGTATCAAGCTCAATGAGTCCCACAAAAGAATAGCTGGCCAGTCCGGTCTTGCCGTCCAACATGCACAGGACATGAAGTTGTGGGGATTGTTCTGGGTGGAACATTGCTCCTTCTCTGCTCCCCTATACCTTACATGCCAAGGAGGACTCCCTAGATTAGAGAAAGGACATGAAATGACATAGCAGCTGCAGTTTTGTTTTCCCTCTCCCAAGCAGGTCACTTTATCTCCTTTCCCCGACCTCGAAAGTCCTGCTTTGTGACTTTCCCACTCCAAAAAGGTAAAAGCTGCCACTCTTGGTCTGCCCATCAGCTGCAGCTCAGGTCCCCTTTTTTCTAAACTTCATCAGCTTCAGAATTAGCAAATTGGGTGAACTTAAAAAAACTGTATAGCGTTGCAAGTCGTCACGCTTCACAACTTAGCAGAGCACATTTAAAAACAGGATCTCATCTTCTCTCTGCTCCAGTTCTGCAAATAGAAGTGAACTTCCGTACCTAACCAATGGAGCCGTTCCTTGTGAACCTCTCGCCCCCCTGCCAATGAGACATCCTGGGCTGGAGGAGAATGGAGAAGCAGTATGGCACCACTAAAACAAACCCTTCAGCCTGATGTCCCAGCCTTACACTTTCTACAGTCCCTCTCTGGTAGTGCTAGGGCCTGTGAGGCGGCTGATCTCATGTGTAAACCACTAATCCCGCTGCCTGTCCAATTCTAGCTCGAAGCGGCTGTTCAAGACCGTGCACATGCAGTGAGTGGTGGAAGTCTGTTCATGAATGTCACTGTGGTGCACAAAAAATAAGTTATGCCCCCAATCACTTGTCCAACTTTGGACATTACTGTTGGCAGTGTGTATTTGTTGCAATTATCAACCTAGTCAAGTATCTATGCAGCGAGCGACAATAGTGTTTCTGCTATTACAAGTAGTGTTCCTTGTGTTACACGCGGTATTGTCCTGGTGCTAATTCAGTCCCTGAACAGTCAGGAGAACCACTAGTTGAAATTAAGGGTCGGCAACGCTGGCACTGAACGTGTGTGAGGAAAGGATTCACCACTCATTACTCAATTTTGCGTTTTAGTTTTTTTTATACCATGGATACCTTTGTGAATTTTGCTTGCTTCTTTCAAAGACAATCGGTTGTCCGTTGAGTAATGGGATTGGACACTGGTGGTTTCCACTCCAGGCAGACTTTTCAGTATGGACCCACTAACCAAGGTGGCTTCTCATAGGCTACAATGTGTTTGTTGATTCCGGCATTGGGTTCTCTGATGGTTCAGGGAAATCCTGAATTCCATTGAAATAAACTGCATGAGGCTATACATCAGTACACAGATTAGATGGTTTGATTCAGAATATCTGATCTACCAGTTTCTTTTGAAAATAACCACATAGTATTCCTTGAAATGTGCAGGATTAGTCATAGTATTGATTACAAAGATTTGCCGTCCACCATTGAGGTGTGCATGTTTTTTCTCACTGCACTGTGAATATTTTGGAAATTCTACCATTGGAGATCTGGAATCCATCAAATCTTCAGTATCTTTATTCCATTTGAAAGACTGATTTCATTGTCTCTCCTCCTCTTCCTGTATGTGTGTATCTACATCATTGGCTGTGCTCCCTTCAGTGATAAGTTAATAGCAGGTGTACATTACTGAATGGACTCATTGACATGCTTGAGTTGAGCTTCTTTCACTGGCAGGGTCCAGAGTGCTCATTTGCCCAGCACCAGGTACATCCATACTACCTCAGGCATCTGGCCTCATGACACATTATTTAATAAGCCCAAATTGTATAGTGCTTGTGACCATACGATGGAATCTGTGGGCCGGCTTACCTGGCTTCTTCCATTGCAGCACCTCTCTAGCCCTCTTGAGATGATGTATCCGTTTGCCAATCAGGAATTTTTCTTGCTGGAGTATGCCATCATTTACTAGCCCCCTAGACTGCCCCTGAGCGCTAACCTAGTTCAGGCCAAATACAAAGCTTGTCATGGCCAATAGGAGTTTCAGTGGACCATCACGTTTTCACCAGCCATATTCTGACTATTGGCTTCCACCCTCATCTGGCTATGTGCTTTCAACACCACCACCGCCCTCCACATGCCTGGTCTTCCAATGAATTGGTATCGTTTCTGTCTATGTATATCTGCTCAGTAAACAACCACTGTAATGCCACCGCATGAGCACGCCACAGAACCACAGAAAAAGACCTACTGGTGCCAATAGTGTGAGCATTCAAAAGACGGGTTTTCCTAAAGAGCTACAGCTACAAACTGGCCACAGACTGGCAGTGCATGCCTTGCCAGCGATGAAACATCTACATGTGGACAAACGGAGGCAAGGGTGGCAGAGTGACTGGCATGTTTGACGGTCAGCAGCGCAGAGGTTGTGTTTTTTGGCATCTGTTGGCGTGTTTGACTGACTGATCGCCCTCCTTATGCGTTCATGCACTCTCGCCATAGGAGGAGTGTCCTCACAGCAGATTCATTCGAGGATCCGGCTGTCCATGTCAGGTGGAGGTGGCCGTGAAACGGCACAGTGGCACCCCTCGCTGCCAGGAGAATCCAGGCAGCTGAAGTAAGGTGCAGGAGCGATGATGATGTGTGTCTGCGTATGGATGGGGGGTTGGGGGGGGAGGTTATATGAGTATCTCCCGTATCGCTTTGTGTGAGCGCCGTCACTCATCCCTCATAAGACTGGTGTTGGGGACAGCACCCGCCCTGACACCGAGCAGGATCCCGACCAGCCGTGCTTGCCAGCACCTCCTCTGTTGATGGATAGCAGAGGTGCCCAGCCTTGGATGTGTAGCACGTGCAGCACTCTGTATTACAAATCTGTTTTTCTTGCAAACCAGGTGCGACATAAGCAGGCGCATATCCATATACAACGTCTCGGCGCCGCGCGGTATCTGGGCCAGCCGTGTTTCTTGTGCTTATTTCTCGTTAGTGCCTCCCCTGGTGCTTGATGGCCTCTCCGGTCTCCCGCTGTGAACAGCGTGGCTCTGCACCTGCACACGCGCATCCATACTGCAGGAAAGCAGGAAGGCCCCAGCGAGGACTGCCATCAGCGTAGAGTCAATGACCCTGAAGCTAAGTTCCCACTCTCGGCACCAGGGGAAAGGCACGTGCTAAGTGCTTGTTATGAGGTCTTCGGCCCTGGTCGGGTGCCGACGACCGTGCCGTAGTGTTGGTCACCAAGGTCAATTCACCATAAAGCTTGGGGTTGCAGAAGTGACATCACACTTGATTTGACCTTTACTTTCACTCACACACATGCGCTTACGCACACACAGACATTTATGCAGGGCACAAGTCGGGGGTACGCGGGATGGCGTCCACCCAGGGTAGACACCGTCCACCCTGCAATAAATGGGCCCCACTGAAATATGCTGAACTTTTCTCTGTGTAATTTTCGGATACCTGGACCCATTCATTCAGCAGTGCTTGCACTCTTGTCTGCTTTCACTCTGAGCAGCGAGGTGCAGGAGCTTATCAGATTGAAGCTGGGCCCATAGGCAGGTTTTAGGGGCTCACAGGCTTCCCTTTGTTCCACTATCCTGGCTGGGAGCAGGGCTTTAAGTGGGCCGGGTCTCACTGGTGCTGAACACCAGCAGTTTTTTAAAGGAATCCTTGAAACGGGTCTCTATCAGGCTCTGCTTGGTGCCCTGGCACAGGCGGTCTGTTTTTTTGGGGACTGCAGTGACAGAAGATACATTGATGTGCGCGTGCTCACACTGCTCACTTCCCACTTGTGGAGCAGTTACGGCATTACGTCATGACAGGTGAGCGTTGTAGGGGAAGGTAAATCCTTTAAAGAGTAATTTTCTCAGGATTTCCCATCTCTTTTTGAGACTCAGGAGCAGCAACATTGTCCTGGTGTCACCAGGGCTTTAACTGGAAGCTTTTTCAATATTATATACAAGCCATAGTTGCTGCCTATTTATTTTATGCAACTAACAACCATTGACAAAGCCAATAGTCCTGACTTGTTGTAGGTATGATGTTACTCGTTGTATCATACATCTGGAGGCAATGACACAAACAGCAAAATGCAAGTAGGGCGGCACACTATGCTAAGCACAGATTTTTAGTTTACGTGTTTTAATCCATGCCCTTAATTACATTGGCAACGCCCCTTTGAGAGACCCCCCCCAAGTTTTTTCATCCCACTTAAAGCCCTGACTGGGAGGTATCTGAGCCTCACACCTTGATGCAAATGCACTGGAGGGAAAACAAAGGCACACAGTGTGTTACCAGTTCACAAATACTTAAGAGAGGCATGGTCCAGTCCCTGTATATTAGAGACACGCATGCACTGTAAGAATGTCAGATGTTTTGGTCTGTCCCAGTGTTTACACAGATAACAATTTAAATACCACTATTTTGTTTCATTCCTGTTATATTACTACTCATCCCAATGCCGGGTGTCAGAACACTTTACATCACACGTACACATTATACCGTAGCAATAAATCACATAAATGTATAATTCGATGTACAGGATGTGTTACATAGGACAGTGAGGGTTACAAGATGTAGAAGTCGCTCTCTGTGCTATATAAGAAAGATTGCAATTTATGAACTGCAAGTAATAAAACAATTTGTGTTAGAAGCAGAAACCCACTTAACTAGCTGCATAAAATAAAAATCTGTCATTTGCATGTTAGATTATGTGCTTTGCAGGAGACACATTAACCCTCTTTGCTACTTTGATTAAAAACTGGGACTAGAGAAAACACAGATCTCTCCAGCAAGTGCTTTACCCTCCAAAGTTATTTTACCATTATTATTGTCCCCTGGGATTTACTGGGCACAGACCAATCTCTGCAGTAGGTGCCTTAACCCCATAAAATATTTTACAATGCAGAGTTTGCAACCAATTTAGCAGACTAGATTATCTGCCACATTTCTCCTTATATCCAAACTCTTTGGCGCGGTGTTAAAAAAAAAAGTATAAGTAGAAGCCCACATTGTGCGTCAGATTGCATAACTTTTTTGGCACAACCCCAAGGCAAAATCTAATTTTTTAAATCCCTTAATGTGTTCAAATGTACACATGATATACCTGTGAAACATATGTGTGAGGTGTTAAGATCTGATGTCACTTCATGTGATGTCACTTCTTGTGAGGTCATGGATTGTGATGCCCCTTCCTGTGATGTTACTTCTTGTGATGCCATGTCGTGACGTCACACTGTCATGCACCACAATGCCACTTGCATGCTGTCTAACTTGACTAGTCCCCTAACTTCTTTTTGAAGGACTTGTGGCCTGCCTTCATGCAGACACACATCCTTCACATAAACACACTCTGACCGGCAAGCACGCGCACAACATACATTTAAAAGCACTTTTTTCTCACCTCATCTGCCATGGGAGGAGAAGGTCACATATTCCAGCTAATTGTACTCCATTCTTTATTACATTAACAGTAAATAACATAATATTATTCTCTTTTAGATTAATAAAAAAATTGACAGGGTACAAGGAACTGGAGCACCAGCCAACATCCCTAAGGATAAGCTGCCCCTGTATTCCTTACATTGATTTTCCCACCTCTGAGGTCAGGGGGCGTAAAGGCAGAGCCAGGGGTCGCAAGGGGCAAGCCAGAGGATGCAGCTGTGAACCCTGGCGACCGCTAAATTGACACAGGGGAGGATTGTAAACATAGCGGTATAGAAAATAGAGTTTCAGTTGGTATGGTAAAAACAAAGGATAATGGCTAAATATTTTCAAAAGAGCTGCTGCCCTGTTTGATGTTTCATGTAAATTCCATAATTTGACTAATTTCGAATGTAATCCATCTCCCAGGTCACTTTGTGTTAGCGCTGTCAGCCACCACCCATCTTTCGTGCAAGGGATACAAAACACTACTGTGGAAGAGCCACTACTTAGTTCTTCAACTTTAACAGCTCATTCACTTTGTCCAAAAGCGTCCATGCCCTGTCATTTTGTATTGACCACCCTTGCCCTAAAATCAGTCCTACTAAACACACCTTGATTTGAAAATCGAAGGGGCATATTCTCAAGGGCTTATCGCCAATTTATCGGCACTTTAGAGCCGCAAAAGTGGCAATAGATTTATCTCCCTATTCTCAAGCTGGTGCAAACTGCTGATATTGCCAGTTTTCCAGCGATAGCTGCCACAAAAAACATCGCCACTGATAAGAGCGACAACTAGCGCTAATGAGATGCAGAGTGCGCGTTCCAGTGCAAAAACTCACGATAACACCACTTTGCGATATTCTTAACGACCACCCAGATCTGCGATGCAATCCAAAAACAGTCGATAAGGCTCTTTAGCAGCAGGGATTTGACAAATTTCTTTTACTGGTGTTAAGCAGGATGACAACCTGCAGTATGAAAGGGAGCCCAGCCCAGAGCCACATCTGAAGACCAACAGATGCCATGGAGCCAATGATCATGCAGCTTGGAGACCCAAGAGGGCCACAACACCCACTGCCACCAACCCCAGGACCATACCCCCGGACAACACCCCGGACTATGACTTAGGCAGTGCAGAACAAGACAGCGGACGTTCCTAAAAAGCACCATCCTCAGAGAATCAACGTCAGAGGATGCCATTGCCCACTACAGGCTCAAAAGGACAACCATCCTTCACATCCTGACCCACATTGCCCACAGGCTGACGGTACCAACACAGCGGACGACCAACATCCCTCTGCAGACAAAGCTGCTGGCTGTGCTGCACCTGCTGGCCTCTGGTACCTTCCAAGCAACAACTGCCAGAGTCGGAGGAGTCTCACAGCCAGCCCTATCAAACTTCCTCACACATGTCTTGGATGCATGTTCACAAAAGCAACGGCGGGCCCCTGTATCCGCACCACACGCAAGTCCCAATTCGTAGTGTTCTTGTGCAACCAACCCCAACCCCAGCCATTGCTTGGTGCCTCTATACTCCAGATCCAAGATTGGAGTTTCTGAAATGGGGGTGCGCCAGCTCATGAAGTCCATTAGTCAACAGTAGTGTAAAAACAGTTCTTTATTACAAAAACATAGATTAACAATACGAAAACATCAGCCAACGTGTTCCATTCCCAACGGGGAACTTCATCAGGGCAACTTGTGGATCCAATTAACTGCATATGGTCCGGGAACTCCCCAACAATTCCATATTCCGAAAGTCTGTATTCAGAAACCTGTTGGATTAATGGTGACAATGGTCAAGCATCCGTATAGAATCAAACAACAAGAGAGAGAGGGTCAAGAACACACTCTTCGTCCCCCTGAGGTAATTATGATAAACAACAAAAGAGTATGGGAAAGAACAACTACTACAAAGGAAAGGGAAGGGAGCCTATATTGCCAAAACAATCAAAGTTTGTAAAAAGAGTCCTCACTCACCAACCTGGTTGGTGACATGCTTCATCATTGGACTCCCACCAGGGAGGTCTAATACCTCCCCGGTGTGCTACAACGCCTGTTTACAGCGGAGCTGGTGATTGAAGTGTCACGTGTGATAGTGCAATGTGATGTGCAAAGTGAATGTAAAAAATGTCTAGGTTTCAACCAAAAACCTTTATTATGGTAAACCTAGCATTAATTAAAAAGGGTATGATAACTAGATACCAAATTTTGGTTAGTTAACCCTAATAGTGAAAAGAATAAAATTTGGTCAACATGTTTCTGCCATTTTTAGATGATTCACCAGGCATTCATCAGGACCTTACTGCCCCGGTGGTATGCACACGCTAAGGTGCACCCAACCATTGGCAGTGATGTTAATAAAAGACTCACGGTTCTTGTTACCGGAGAGACTTCAGGAATTCTGAAGAAAAAAGTGTCTGCAATAATAAACAGAAACAACAAACAACATAAACAGATCATTTAAGAAGATCAAAGCTAAGCGCCCTCATGACGCTCAACGCTGGTTCACGGACCAACTTAAAGTGGAGAAACTCGCCCTGCGGCAAATTGAACGCCGCTGGCGTCGCCACTACGACCCTCAGCTCAAACTAGTCTACACTGAGGCTCTGAAGTCTTACAAACTATCGATCCTGGCAGCCAAAACGGCATATTTTTCTAAACTTATCTTGGACTCTAACAACAATTCGAAAACCATCTTTTCTATCGTAAATGAGCTATCCCTGCCGGATAGGGTTACCCCCCAGCCTCTGCCGACTCAATCCCTCTGTGATTCACTCAACTCTTATTTCATAGAGAAAATCACTACAATAAAAAACAACATCCCGACCCCGGCATCTCCTATTCCCCCTCCCCTTCCCCCAAAAACACCAGCTCCTTGTTCAAGTTTCCCCCCATCTCTCCACAAGAATTCGTCTCACTCCTTCTTAAAGTCAGATCGGGTTCCCCTAATGACTGCTGCCCCCCGCAGATCCTGAGAGAAGCCTTCCATACATGTCCAGGCCCCCCCCTTGCTCTTCTCAACAACTCTCTTGCCACAGGGGAGGTCCCTCTCTCCTTCAAGCAAGCAGCCATCGTTCCTATCTTAAAAAAACCCAACACTGATCCCTTAACACTCAGTAATTACAGACCTATTTCCCTTCTCCCTTACTTGGGAAAAATTTTGGAGACCTATGTCACCCGCTGCCTGAGTTCATTCATAGAGGAATTTTCCTTTTTGGACTCTCAGCAGGCGGGTTTCAGACCCCTCCACTCCACCGAGGCGGTCATAGTAGCAGTCATGGACACCCTTAGGAAGGGTGCCGACAATAACACCTCTCAGGCCCTCGTCCTTCTGGATCTCTCGGCGGCTTTCGACACGGTCGATCATACCATCTTGATCGACCGTGTCCACAATGCCGGAATCCAGGGAGTGGCCCTTGACTGGCTCAGATCCTTCCTTCACCAGCGATCACAGTCCGTCCATCTCTCCTCTTTTTCCGCACCTTACACTTCCCTCCCTTGCGGCGTCCCACAGGGCTCTGCATTATCTCCTCTTCTTTTTAATTTGTACCTCCAACCCCTCCTAGCCTCTCTCCGCAACTCCCCAGTCACAATTTTTAACTATGCTGACGACCTTCAGTTAATCTTTTCTATCGATTCTTCCCCTTCCTCCCGTCTTAATTTCCAGTCTACTATGATGTCCATTGCGGATTGGATGTATCACAGTCACCTGAAGTTGAACCCTACCAAGACTGAGCTTGTCTTGGTAGGTAGCCCCAATCATCCATGGAACTCCTCCTTCTGGCCTTCATCTTTGGGGACCGCACCGGCTCCTGTGCGCTCAGTCAAAAGCCTGGGGGTGATCATCTCTGATGACCTTTCGATGAAGCCACAAATCAACTCGGTCACCTCAGCCTGTTTTTTCCATCTCAGGCGGGTCCGTAAGATCAGTAGGTTTCTCACCAAAGAAGCCCTGACCTTAGTTGTTATGGCACTCATCACCTCCAGGCTCGACTACGCCAACATGCTGTACGCGGGCATCCCTGCCTGTCATCTTCACGGATTACAGCTGGTGCAGAATCAAGCCGCCCGCCTGATCTTCCACCAGCCTAAATATCGGCATGTCACTCCCCTCCTTCACAGTCTGCATTGGCTTCCTATTTCCAAACGCTGCATTTTCAAATTGGCATGTTCTACCTTTAAGGCCCTTTCAGACGCAGCCCCGGCCTTTATTTCCTCAAGCCTGTCTCGTTACATCCCTCCTAGAACTCTCCGATCTTCATCTCTCAACCTCCTTGAGATCCCTAAGTATAAAAGGAAAAAACACGGTGGCCTATCCTTTTCTGTTTTGGCTCCCTTCACCTGGAACTCTCTGCCATCTGCACTTCGCATCTGCCCTAAGTACGACTGTTTCCGCAGACTTCTAAAGACCCTGCTTTTCCAATCCGCATACGACTAACTCTCTCATCCTGGCTCACTGTCACTTGTCATTCAGCGCCAAGAAACCGATGGTGAAAGTGCGCGGTACAAATATTTTAACATAACATTAACATAACATTGCTTAGTGAAATAACACGCAATTTCATGTTTTTGGTCAAAGGCAAAAGTCCCCCTTCACTTAATTATACCGTCATGTGGTATATGATAAAGACCACACAAAATCTCATTTAGAAATCATCAGATGCTACTGTGGTGTGTGGAAGTCTGTAAATATTTGACAGCATGCGTATCATTCGTTACATTTCAAAAGGAGTCGCAACTGTACCACCTCCTCTTATTTAGGGTTGTACTCATTGGCCAAGGAACCAAAGGTAAAAGGAAGAACTCCAAGATTACGGTCACGGAACTTTCAGGAGTCCCCAAAGGAAACATTAGGGGAAAAAAAGGTCTTACTGGGCTTAGTCATGATCGTGCCTTATCACAGAACATGTTCGTAAAAAGACTTACTAATGGCTATGATCTGCCTCACACCATGGACCCAGGGAGGGGGATGCGCACTTGTAGTCACACACTGCAATAAACAATAATAAAAACGTTACCATCTGGTAACTCGAGGAGTTAAAATGGAGAACGAATTATGCAGTTGCAAGCGACCACTTACTTCGTCAAAGCGCAGCACCCGCCGGAACACCTAGCGTTCCCTCCGATTTGGATCCCGTAGGTGTCGTTATTGGTCAGGGCAACAGTTTAAATACCTTTAACATCCAATCAATATCCAAACAGGACGGATGTTATTTGTTTCTCAAATGCGGAAGCCCCAAAATACGTGTTACGTCATATTACGTCTTCGTAGCCAATCAGACAGAAGAAAAATGAGGAAATCGCTCAGGGACTAGAGCGTTAAACCCACTAAACAGTCTAGCCTTTTCTACGAGTGTGCAATGTAAAATGTGAAGGCGGGAGCGTTACTGTGTGGTATCGCATGAAAACAGGCACAGAAAAATTATAAGTGCCCTATTTCTTTACAGAAACAATAAAGTGCAGTTCGTTTTTAGGAAAAAGAAGAGGAGGGATACCTCTTTTTCAAGCGTTTTTTCTTTTTCTCAAAACTTTATTCAGTGGCACTTAAGGACATTTTAGGTGAACTAGGTAAAGTACCAGTCCCTTTAACTATATAGGGTGACCACACTAATGAACCAAAAGTCAAATGGATGTTTCAGTGCTGCATTACGCTATTCCAGGGTATATTATCATTAAGGCCTGATATATGAGTGGCCAGACGATATACCCATCGTTGTTCTTTCTCAAACAGTCTCTGGGTTATATTATTGCCTCCTTGTAGGTGTTCAATAATGGTCCACACCAGGTCATCAATAGTGTGATTGAAGCGGAGAAAATGTTCGGTGAGCTTGGTGGTATTACGCTTACACCTTATATTGCTCCGGTGTTCACACACTCGTTGCTTAATTTTTCTGGTGGTCATTCCTATGTACCGTAACCCACATGGGCAGGTAATAAGGTAGACCACGTTGTTAGTGTTGCAATTCGTGTGTTGTCTTTGTGTCCAGACCTTGTCGGTCTCCAACAGCAAGGTCTTACTTGCTTTCGTTAGGTGGCAAACACTACACGACCCACATGGGTAGTGTCCCGTTATTTTAGGCAAACCCCAAGCATTACAAAGTGTTTGTTCGCCTTGCATAATCATGTTCTTTGGACGAGTATGTACTAGGGCATCTTTAATGCTTCTAGCCTTCTTGAAAGAAAACAAGGGTTTTTCCCATTTCCTGTTGTTACTCACCAAAATACGCCAGTTCTTGCGTATAGAGTTGGTGACTGCGTTGGAGGCCGTGCTATAGGTTGTTACGCACGTCAAGGGAATACCCGTGTCTGTTTTTACTGTTTCTTCAAGGAGAGCTTCCCTGGGTTGATTACGGGCTCTCTTGCAGCTTTTTGTAAGGATTCTTCTAGGGTAACCTCTTTTGCTTAGTTTCTGAGTCAAATCATCTGATTGCTTGCGGAAATCTGCAACCTCACTGCAGTTGCGTCTCAGACGCAAATACTGACCATATGGTAAGTTTTCACGTAGTGTTCGTGGATGGAAACTCGAGAAAGCCAGTAAATTGTTTTTTGCTGTAGGCTTATAATGGGTGCGTGTTGTTAATGACCCATTGGTTTTTGTTATCACCAAATCAAGAAAGATCATCTCTGTATGGTGGTAAGTGTATGTGAACTTAAGGTGTCTGTCGCAGGTATTAATCCAGTTAAAGAAATCCAAAAGGCGACTTTCTGCACCCTGCCATATGATGAACACATCATCAATATATCTGCGCCACAAGGACAGATGTTGTCCAAACGGGTTGCTGTCATGTAGGATGTATTTGCTTTCAAAATCGAAGACATATAAACCCGCTACACTAGGGGCAAAAACACTGCCCATAGATGTACCTGTGGTTTGCAAGAACAGATCACCTTGATATTCAAAAAAGTTCTTTTTTAAAGCCAATGTGGCACATTCAATCACAAAAGACCTGGGCGTGTTGTAGTCCCATTGCGCTGCATCTAGGACCTCGGTAAGGACCCTAATGGTTTCGTCCTGAGGTATGCTCGTATAGAGGCTCTCTATATCCATTGAGACCAAGATTGATTATCATTGTCCACATTCAGTGTCTGTATGAGGGCCAAAAGATTTTTGGTGTCCTTCAAGTATGTAGAAGTCCCTTGCACCAAAGGTTTAAAAAATTCATCACAGTACCGGGAAAGGGGTTCCAAAAGGGAGCCGATCCCAGACACTATAGGACGTCCGGGAGGCGGGGTCCTATTTTTATGAGTTTTTGGCAAGGTGTAAAAGTAGGGTACAATCCCTGCACTGGTGGTCAGAAATTGTGCCTCTTGTTTGGAAATATACTCATTAGATTCTGCCGTTTGGACCAAGTTGCATATAACTTCTTTTAGATCCATAGATGGATCCTTAGTTAGACGAGTGTAGCTGACAGAGTCATTCAGGAGTCGTCTACATTCCTTGTCATAATCAGCGACATCCTGTATCACCACCCCACCACCTTTATCTGCAGGTTTGATTACAATTGCAGTGTTATTTTGTAGTGACTGTAGTGCCTGAAATTCTGTTGTGTTCATGTTTTTGAAGACCTCTCTATCCTCCAATGCTTCCACATCCAGAAAAACTGCACGTTCAAAAGCAATTATTTCAGCTGGTACTGTGTGTGGGGGGGGATTAAAGGTAGACTTAATTCTAAGGTCAGTGTCACTCGTATTTTCTGTGGTCTCGGCTGGTTCCATATTTTCAAAAAATGCTTTTAATTTGAGTTTTCTAAAGAAATTTGCCAACTCACAATGTAGACGAAATTTATCTAAACGTGCCGTGGGCACGAAACCCAATCCTTTCTCCAGTACTGAAAGTTCACTAGGTGACAGGGTGATACTAGAGAGGTTAGTGACTAAGCTCGTGTGTTGCTGACACCCGCTTGTAGATTCTGTGTTTTGCTCCGGGTGTTGTTCCCTACTGTCTCCTCCGCACCCCAATGGACTTGTCCTCTTCTTCTGCCCCGCCCTCTTCTGCCCCTGTCTAAAAAAGGGGGGCGATAAGTGTTAGGGGTAAAGGCTTGTGGGGGCATGAATGCAGGGTTCCAACCCATCATAGGAAAATGAGGTTGTTGGAACTGATTGTGATAATTCATACTTCCTGCCATAGGAAAGGGTGGCCAGGAGTCTTGTTGATGGTAATGTCTACTCCAGCCCCGCCCTCTTCCTCTTTGTTTTTGTCTGGTACTACCCCCACTAGAACCACTAGTGGTGGATACATCATCTTCCGATGCATCTGAATTGTATGTTTCTTTGGGGGAAGGAAGGTAATCGGGATCGGCATAAGGGTAGACTAATTAATGCTAGGTTTACCATAATAAAGGTTTTTGGTTGAAACCTAGACATTTTTTACATTCACTTTGCACATCACATTGCACTATCACACGTGACACTTCAATCACCAGCTCCGCTGTAAACAGGCGTTGTAGCACACCGGGGAGGTATTAGACCTCCCTGGTGGGAGTCCAATGATGAAGCATGTCACCAACCAGGTTGGTGAGTGAGGACTCTTTTTACAAACTTTGATTGTTTTGGCAATATAGGCTCCCTTCCCTTTCCTTTGTAGTAGTTGTTCTTTCCCATTCTCTTTTGTTGTTTATCATAATTACCTCAGGGGGACGAAGAGTGTGTTCTTGACCCTCTCTCTCTTGTTGTTTGATTCTAGTTAAGGCAGCGTACAGCTGCGAGAGTCCATTTTTTGAACTCCAATTTTTGAACTCCCCTTTTGTGTGCCACGGTTTTCTCTCAATGGAGAATTTGGGCTCAGCCTATTCCAATGAGGAAGTGGACGCCCTTCTGGCGGGTCCCTCCCTTTTTGCGGATGTCTCCATTTCACAGACGATTTCCCAGACGACTGAATGGGACAATCTATCAGAACAGAAACGGAACAGGATACGCACCATTTTACACGGTACTATCCTTACCGAATATTTGAGGAATAATATAGCACCGAGAGGTCTACTAGTGACCAATGCCCCACGCATCTTCCTTGATGATGCGCTATTTAGGAAAGAATGGGCCCAGATAGCGTGGCGATGTACCCGCGACTGGCTGGTCCTCATTATAAAAACAGCACTCAGACTCTCAGAGGCTATAATGGTTGAGATACAACTAGCCGAAACCCACTTCAGGGCGACTCTCACAGGCTATAAAAAGAAACTAGACGAACTCAACAGAGAAATTAATGAGTACAAAGACAATTTGACACAGTCCAAGGCTCAGAGGTTCCAAAAAGACCTAAAAAAATTCTCTTTTTTGAAAGTCTACCCTTATGCCGATCCCGATTACCTTCCTTCCCCCAAAGAAACATACAATTCAGATGCATCGGAAGATGATGTATCCACCACTAGTGGTTCTAGTGGGGGTAGTACCAGACAAAAACAAAGAGGAAGAGGGCGGGGCTGGAGTAGACATTACCATCAACAAGACTCCTGGCCACCCTTTCCTATGGCAGGAAGTATGAATTATCACAATAAGTTCCAACAACCTCATTTTCCTATGATGGGTTGGAACCCTGCATTCATGCCCCCACAAGCCTTTACCCCTAACATTTATCGCCCCCCTTTTTTAGACAGGGGCAGAAGAGGGCGGGGCAGAAGAAGAGGACAAGTCCATTGGGGTGCGGAGGAGACAGTGGGGAACAACACCCGGAGCAAAACACAGAATCTACAAGCGGGTGTCAGCAACACACGAGCTTAGTCACTAACCTCTCTAGTATCACCCTGTCACCTAGTGAACTTTCAGTACTGGAGAAAGGATTGGGTTTCGTGCCCACGGCACCTTTAGATAAATTTCGTCTACATTGTGAGTTGGCAAATTTCTTTAGAAAACTCAAATTAAAAGCATTTTTTGAAAATATGGAACCAGCCGAGACCACAGAAAATACGAGTGACACTGACCTTAGAATTAAGTCTACCTTTAATCCCCCCCCACACACAGTACCAGCTGAAATAATTGCTTTTGAACGTGCAGTTTTTCTGGATGTGGAAGCATTGGAGGATAGAGAGGTCTTCAAAAACATGAACACAACAGAATTTCAGGCACTACAGTCACTACAAAATAACACTGCAATTGTAATCAAACCTGCAGATAAAGGTGGTGGGGTGGTGATACAGGATGTCGCTGATTATGACAAGGAATGTAGACGACTCCTGAATGACTCTGTCAGCTACACTCGTCTAACTAAGGATCCATCTATGGATCTAAAAGAAGTTATATGCAACTTGGTCCAAACGGCAGAATCTAATGAGTATATTTCCAAACAAGAGGCACAATTTCTGACCACCAGTGCAGGGATTGTACCCTACTTTTACACCTTGCCAAAAACTCATAAAAATAGGACCCCGCCTCCCGGACGTCCTATAGTGTCTGGGATCGGCTCCCTTTTGGAACCCCTTTCCCGGTACTGTGATGAATTTTTGAAACCTTTGGTGCAAGGGACTTCTACATACTTGAAGGACACCAAAAATCTTTTGGCCCTCATACAGACACTGAATGTGGACAATGATAATACAATCTTGGTCTCAATGGATATAGAGAGCCTCTATACGAGCATACCTCAGGACGAAACCATTAGGGTCCTTACCGAGGTCCTAGATGCAGCGCAATGGGACTACAACACGCCCAGGTCTTTTGTGATTGAATGTGCCACATTGGCTTTAAAAAAGAACTTTTTTGAATATCAAGGTGATCTGTTCTTGCAAACCACAGGTACATCTATGGGCAGTGTTTTTGCCCCTAGTGTAGCGGGTTTATATGTCTTCGATTTTGAAAGCAAATACATCCTACATGACAGCAACCCGTTTGGACAACATCTGTCCTTGTGGCGCAGATATATTGATGATGTGTTCATCATATGGCAGGGTGCAGAAAGTCGCCTTTTGGATTTCTTTAACTGGATTAATACCTGCGACAGACACCTTAAGTTCACATACACTTACCACCATACAGAGATGATCTTTCTTGATTTGGTGATAACAAAAACCAATGGGTCATTAACAACACGCACCCATTATAAGCCTACAGCAAAAAACAATTTACTGGCTTTCTCGAGTTTCCATCCACGAACACTACGTGAAAACTTACCATATGGTCAGTATTTGCGTCTGAGACGCAACTGCAGTGAGGTTGCAGATTTCCGCAAGCAATCAGAAGATTTGACTCAGAAACTAAGCAAAAGAGGTTACCCTAGAAGAATCCTTACAAAAAGCTGCAAGAGAGCCCGTAATCAACCCAGGGAAGGTCTCCTTGAAGAAACAGTAAAAACAGACACGGGTATTCCCTTGACGTGCGTAACAACCTATAGCACGGCCTCCAACGCAGTCACCAACTCTATACGCAAGAACTGGCGTATTTTGGTGAGTAACAACAGGAAATGGGAAAAACCCTTGTTTTCTTTCAAGAAGGCTAGAAGCATTAAAGATGCCCTAGTACATACTCGTCCAAAGAACATGATTATGCAAGGCGAACAAACACTTTGTAATGCTTGGGGTTTGCCTAAAATAACGGGACACTACCCATGTGGGTCGTGTAGTGTTTGCCACCTAACGAAAGCAAGTAAGACCTTGCTGTTGGAGACCGACAAGGTCTGGACACAAAGACAACACACAAATTGCAACACTAACAACGTGGTCTACCTTATTACCTGCCCATGTGGGTTACGGTACATAGGAATGACCACCAGAAAAATTAAGCAACGAGTGTGTGAACACCGGAGCAATATAAGGTGTAAGCGTAATACCACCAAGCTCACCGAACATTTTCTCCGCTTCAATCACACTATTGATGACCTGGTGTGGACCATTATTGAACACCTACAAGGAGGCAATAATATAACCCAGAGACTGTTTGAGAAAGAACAACGATGGGTATATCGTCTGGCCACTCATATATCAGGCCTTAATGATAATATACCCTGGAATAGCGTAATGCAGCACTGAAACATCCATTTGACTTTTGGTTCATTAGTGTGGTCACCCTATATAGTTAAAGGGACTGGTACTTTACCTAGTTCACCTAAAATGTCCATAAGTGCCACTGAATAAAGTTTTGAGAAAAAGAAAAAACGCTTGAAAAAGAGGTATCCCTCCTCTTCTTTTTCCTAAAAACGAACTGCACTTTATTGTTTCTGTAAAGAAATAGGGCACTTATAATTTTTCTGTGCCTGTTTTCATGCGATACCACACAGTAACGCTCCCGCCTTCACATTTTACATTGCACACTCGTAGAAAAGGCTTGACTGTTTAGTGGGTTTAATGTTCTAGTCCCTGAGCGATTTCCTCATTTTTCTTCTGTCTGATTGGCTACGAAGACGTAATATGACGTAACACGTATTTTGGGGCTTCCGCATTTGAGAAACAAATAACATCCATCCTGTTTGGATATTGATTGGATGTTAAAGGTATTTAAACTGTTGCCCTGACCAATAACGACACCTACGGGATCCAAATCGGAGGGAACGCTAGGTGTTCCGGCGGGTGCTGCGCTTTGACGAAGTAAGTGGTCGCTTGCAACTGCATAATTCGTTCTCCATTTTAACTCCTCGAGTTACCAGATGGTAACGTTTTTATTATTGTTTATTGCAGTGTGTGACTACAAGTGCGCATCCCCCTCCCTGGGTCCATGGTGTGAGGCAGATCATAGCCATTAGTAAGTCTTTTTACGAACATGTTCTGTGATAAGGCACGATCATGACTAAGCCCAGTAAGACCTTTTTTTCCCATAATGTTTCCTTTGGGGACTCCTGAAAGTTCCGTGACCGTAATCTTGGAGTTCTTCCTTTTACCTTTGGTTCCTTGGCCAATGAGTACAACCCTAAATAAGAGGAGGTGGTACAGTTGCGATTCCTTTTGAAATTTAACGAATGATACACATGCTGTCAAATATTTAAAGACTTCCACACACCACAGTAGCATCTGATGATTTCTAAATGAGATTTTGTGTGGTCTTTATCATATACCACATGACGGTATAATTAAGTGAAGGGGGACTTTTGCCTTTGACCAAAAACATGAAATTGCGTGTTATTTCACTAAGCAATGATCTGTTTATGTTGTTTGTTGTTTCTGTTTATTATTGCAGACACTTTTTTCTTCAGAATTCCTGAAGTCTCTCCGGTAACAAGAACCGTGAGTCTTTTATTAACATCACTGCCAACGGTTGGGTGCACCTTAGCGTGTGCATACCACCGGGGCAGTAAGGTCCTGATGAATGCCTGGTGAATCATCTAAAAATGGCAGAAACATGTTGACCAAATTTTATTCTTTTCACTATTAGGGTTAACTAACCAAAATTTGGTATCTAGTTATCATACCCTTTTTAATTAATGCTAGGTTTACCATAATAAAGGTTTTTGGTTGAAACCTAGACATTTTTTACATTCACTTTGCACATCACATTGCACTATCACACGTGACACTTCAATCACCAGCTCCGCTGTAAACAGGCGTTGTAGCACACCGGGGAGGTATTAGACCTCCATGGTGGGAGTCCAATGATGAAGCATGTCATCAACCAGGTTGGTGAGTGAGGACTCTTTTTACAAACTTTGATTGTTTTGGCAATATAGGCTCCCTTCCCTTTCCTTTGTAGTAGTTGTTCTTTCCCATACTCTTTTGTTGTTTATCACAAGCATCCGTATAGTCACAAACGTAATCTGGTACAGAGCATTGCACTTTGACGAACCAGAATGCTTACAGGCAGGGCCGGACTGGCCGTAGCGGGCACCGGGCAATCCCCCGGTGTGCCGCATGGGTGGGGGCCGGTTTTGGGCCCCTGCGGGCTGTTTTTGTTACAGGGCTGTTTTTGCAGCATAGCTGCAAAATCGGCCCTGTAACAAAATCGGCTGAAAACTGGCCCTGGCAAAGAGCTCAGCGGCACCCCCAAGCCCTGGGGGGGGCCGGTTGAGCACTTTGCCAGGGCCGGTTTTGGTTCCCAGTCCGGCCCTGCTTACAGGTATGATTTATCCTGCATAAAAAGACCGTAACAGAAGTTTGTGTGGTCGTAACCTTCGTAGGAAAGAAATGGAAGGTTACAACCACACAAACTTCTGTTACAGTCTTATTAGGCAGGATTTATCATACCTGTAAGCATCACGGTTTGTATCAGCTTGATCTCCCTGCACCTTCACTTCCCCCACACTGTGCAGTAACAGCTGGAGACCAAGCAAGGGAAGTACGCCATAGCCGCCTTCCCGCACGTGTTGAGGGAAATTGACTGAACATATGTACTACTTGTGCCCCCTGCCGGCACTGCACACAATCACCGCAACAGAAACCACACGCATTCCATCAATGTGCAGGCAAAAGTGGACCACCGGGGCCTGTTCACCAATGTCGTCGCAAACTTCCCAGACAGTGTACATGATTCCTACATCTTCCAGCAAGCACCCCAGCCCTGGTCCCCAGACCCGTCTGCTGCCCAGAGATGAATGGCCGCCACTGCACACACAGGCCTCAATGCTCACCTCCCGCCACTGGCGTGTCTCCAAAAGGGCCCACCACGTGCCGGTGCAACCTCCTCAGCCGACTGATGGAGTCCGCGCCACAGACCCCCAGCGCACCCTGCGGCACTGCAACATGGGGTCATGTGTGTGCTGACTGCTGCCTTCGGCATACACTGTGGTCCAGCAGGGCTCTCAATTCTAATCGAATCCTAATTTGCAGTACGTCGTATCGAGGCCTACGCATCATCGCAGGCTGCACACCTGCTCAGCTCTTCAGGTGCCCCTACCTCAGTGCACCGCAAGTCATTGTCCCGTGGCAGCAGGCCTGTGCTGGCCACAGTGCATCGGGTGCCACCAACTCTGTGCAACGCAAGTCATCGTACCGTGGCAGTTGGCCCCTTCCGGCCGCACTGCAACGGGTGCCACCAACTCTGTGCACCGCAAGTCATCGACCCGTGGCAGTAGGCCCGTGCCGGCCGTAGTGCATCGAGTGCCACCAACTCTGTGCAATGTAAGTCATCGTCCCGTGGCGGTAGGCCCCTTCCGGTGGCAGTGCAATGGGTGCCATCAACTCTGTGCACTGCAAGTCATGGACCCTTTATGATTGAGTCCCGCGGTGTGGACGCCATCATGTCACCCGCAATGTGATGTGGTAGGCCCCTTTTATTGGCAGGGTCACATGTCCTGTGACGCCTGTGCTGGATGGGTGTGGGTGTAAACCAGCCCTCAGGGAGTGGCTGTGGCATGCTGACAACTAGACCAGTGATCAGCAGATCACTACAGGGAAGACCTGGGACATGTAGCTTTGTCCCCCCCTGTAAGCATAAGTGGAGTGGGCTGAGCCGGCGCATACCAGTCCAGCGTAGGGGTGTGAACAGTGAGCCTGGGGTTCTGGGCGTGGTTCAGTTCTGGGCTGGACAAGGAAGTGACTAATACGTGTGTCTCTGTTGTAGTGTCGGCGCCACCTGGACCGCAATCGGAAATATTGCACCCTGTGACTCAAGTCACACAACAAGAGCAACATGGACGTAAGGGGGAATCACTGACCCTACATTCATCCAGACTTTCACACTTGAATGATCATAGACATGACACATCTGTCTGAATTAGAATGTTTTATTCACATTCGGTGGAGTGTTGAAGCTGTAGCAGTACAGGGCCATGCAAACTCCACTTTACATTGTTGCCCCGTGGAGGGCCAGCCAGAGTCCTTTAGGGATTGTCAAGTTCATCGGAAGAGGAAGAGTTCAGTCCGCAGTCTGATTGCTGCGTCCTTAGTAACCAAACAGAATATGGCAGTCCATGTCGAGGTCAACGGTTAGTGTCGCAGAGTGTATCGGGGGACAGTGGAAGGTGATGATGCAGAGGGCAGAACCAAGCAGAAACAGGCCATATGGCGGAGAAGAATGCTACCGCTTCCTTCTTACCACTAAGGCAGAATCCTCTGCATCTTCGTCCTCTGATGGTTCATGTGCCTCACATGTGGGTGGTGGTGTTTTGTCTGCAGCACTGTGTGGCAGTGCCACATCAGTGGCCAGAGCCGGATTGTCTGCAGCACTGTGAGGCACTGACATATCAGAGGGTGGCGATGGAGTAGTAGCAGCAGCATTCATCTGTGCCACGCCTTTTGGCAGCAAGGCCATGATGAGGATCTGCAGGGCATGGTAGATCCCAGCTACATCTCACTGGAATGCAGCTGTGACAGCCATTCTTTCTGCCTGCATCCACTCATTGTTCTCCATGATTCTCCGCATGTGTCCCAGCTCCCGGATGACATCGCTGGAGCCACTCTGACTAGACAGTTGTTCTTGTCTCAGAGTCAGGACTCCAGCGATGTCAGCCATGGATCGTTGGAGAGCATGGAGCGGACTGTGTGTGTCCATTAGGGACTGTAAGTGGTCTCTGATGGGACTGAGACACCCATGTATGGCATCTAGTTTGGCTGCCATGAGGTCGAACCCCACCTGCACCTGATAAGCCATCTGCTCATGGCACCCCAACACACGGCATTGGAAGGCCATGTGTTGTTCGTGGGGGTCCAGGGAGACAGGCGTGGTGGTGTGTGCTTCCTGCTGTGTGTTCTGTGCAGGGGTGAGGTTTCCTCGATGCAGCTGGGCTGCCCTGCTTCTGGAGGTGAGGTGCCGAAGCTGACCATGAGCTCTTGCAGGGCATCGGTGTCGAGGTCCTCTTCGTCATCAGTGAAGAGATGTACGGTCTGCTCTGCAGGAGTTGTTGATTCTCTCTCTGCAATGTGAAGGGGAGATGCAGTTTAACATTGTGTTCACATGTATGTTGACACATTGTACATGTTTACATATAGGCTGCATGACATTGTACATTGTGACTGGTTGGGAGGAGCTGCCTATTTGATGCGGGACAGTGGACATTTCGACAACATCATGGATGTGTGTTTGTACTTGTACATTATCATCTCACATATGCCTGCTATGCCAAATGTGATTGGCCAGTTTCTACATACAAGAGGCAGCAGGTGTGTCCTCTATTCTTTTGTGACCGTGTTGCAGTTTGTAGCACATTTTTGTCAATGTTGATGTGCTCTGAATGTTATGTGTGTGTGTGCTGCATTTTGGGAGAGTCGCCCCTGCAGCTCTGATTTGGCTGGCCCTTATCCCTTTCAGGCAGTGTGCCTTTGACTTCTGTGCTTATACAGTGCTGAGATGTTGCATACTTGGGTAAATTGGGCTCTTGGTGGGATTTGTGACTCTGGGGCATGATTTGTCCGCAGATGTGTTGTTAACGTCAGGTGTTGTTTGTGCACGTGGATGTGTCACAGTGTGACCTGCTCATTTACTGATGTGGTCCACACTCAGCCCCATCAGTGTTGTGGCGTGCAACATGTCATGATATATTGACTGCAGCCATGCTATTCGTCATGCAGTGTCACTTGCATTGTCAGTGTGGCTCACAGACACGCCGCTTTGCTGGGTTTGGCTCATGTGCATGTGTTGGTTGTGAGATTGGTGATGTGTGGGAAGGGCCCCCTCTGGTCACATAGTCGACGGGGGCCTACTTGCTGTTTCTAGGTGTGCTGCAGTGTGCCAAGGGGATCTGGGCAGTGATCCAGAATCATTGTGGGTGTGCACTGTGCTATACTTAATTGTGTATGTGTGCCATTGTGCCCATCTCCCCCCGTCTCCCCAGTCCCTGGTCGTTACTCACCCTGTTGCTGTTGTGTCAGGTCATGTTGAGCAGTGTCCGGTCCCCCAACTCCTGCCACCGTCTCCCCACTGATGACTGTGGACAACATTTCCTCCATCTCATCCAGCTTCTCCTGTGGCGCTGGACTCCCACCTCCAGTCTGCATTGCTGCCTTCTGGTTCTTGCCGAGTTTCTCCTTGGTTTTGCGCTTCACATCATTCAAGCGCCTCTTGACCTCTTCCACTGTCCTCCTTAGCACTCCAACTGCATTCACCTTGTCCACGATGGACTTCCATATTCAATTTTTTGTTGCCAAGGACACAGTGGAGGTGACGAACAGTAGTTGATGGTGTTCTATCACCTCTGTTATCAGGATCCTGTTTTCCTGCGGACTGAACCGCGTCTTCCTCTTCTTCTTCTCCTTGCCCTTCCCTGTCCCCGAGGTCCCAGGCTGGTCCTCCGTGGGGCTTGTGGAGTCTGGTTGCTCTCTGTACTTGCTCCGGCTACCTCCATTGTGCTTCGCAGTTGTTTTTTTTTTATTTGTGTTTTTTTTCTGCTTTTGCCACAGAGAATTCCAATAGAAGCCCATGTTGACACCAGAACATGGGCTTCTATGGGAATTCTCAAGGGCATATTATCAAGCCCATTATCGCCGCTTTAGCCGCAGTATTTTGCCGCTAAAGCGGCGATAATTTTAACGCCGTTTCTTGATAATATGCCCCAAAGTTTTTTAATTGGTTCTCAGTTACTTTGGCCTTTCTTTCATTAGAACATAGTCCTATGGTTCACCAAATGGAGTGGGTGTTGTGTCCTAGGCCGCGCTAACCCCGCTGAAAGGACAACATAACTGACTTGAAGAAGACATTTTGCCTTAAGAAAGCGCATCAGTTGTGTCGGCTATGGCAATGTACATATAAATGCCATCATTGGGATACACCTGAACATATAATCCACTATCACTGAATCTATGAGTATTTGCGTTGTGAAACATAAGTGGAAGAGGCCAAAATACCTCATTTTCAACTATTTGATGAAACTGAGTAACTCAGTGGTTATCTATGACGTACCCACTGCAATAAACACATAGAATCTCTGCTGCCCACATTGCCACTCCCCAGCCTCCTTATATTGGACAAACACCTCTCTTGACATCTGCAATGAAATCGACAGCCTTTCCGTTGCATACTATAGCACACAAGAGGCGGCACATCCCAGAATGTAGCATATTTAACACTCGCATTGCACGTGTAGATCTGTTCCTAAAATGTGCGTATTGTGGGCTCAGTTTGCAGCCGATGCATTCTTTGTGTTAGCCCAAGGGAGCAGAAAGTAACTGGCAGAAAGATGATGGCGAACAAAGCATTATACCACACCCTACAACTACAGGGAGGAACACATGGCCAGAGGGGAGAAAAAGAATGAAGGTGTGGGCGTTTCAACCCAATCATGCGACTCTTCTGGGGTTTGTGCACATGCACAATGCAGTTTCAGTGACTGCCCGAGTTTAAGTGTGGTCTGTCAATTCTTTCCTGTCGTTTTGATATATTTTTAACTGTGAATGAATGGATGTTTTGGTGTACATGGTTGTGTGGAAGTATTCAGAAATGTTTGACGCATAAAGAGATTTGACCCAGCAGGTCTAATACCTTTAGATGGCTGAAGAGGGAGCAGCATCTCGGCGACTGCTTCAGAACTGCAGGGTGGGGTTTTACCCAACAACATTCACTCCTATGATTTTAAATGACGCCTCGAACCAAGAAAGCACTATGGGAAGCTCATGGTGGTACAAGTGGAGTTGTCGATTCTCCCACGTTTGGGGCAGCACGAGAGTAAAGCTGTAACAGAGTTTGCTTTTTTCAACCAGCCAGCCAGCACCCATCAAAAACTCATTGGAATCAATTAATCCTTGAAAAATCCCGATGGTGTGCAAGTAATCGCAGTTTGTGTGTGGCTTCAGAAGCTACTGAAAGAAAATCCTTGCGGGACACCAGGCTTCCCATACCACGTGCAGGCTTTTGTTACAGTGCTTATTTATTTTTCTAAATAGCTGTGCTCTGTGGTTGTGTGTGCTTTTAAAAATTCCAAATTGGAGAGGTCAAACGAATACATAACGATGTGTAGTGTTACCATCTTTCTTCCTATATCCAACCTACCCTCAATTACCTTAATTTGAAATTAGTGGGAATTTGTCTCACAGTCTTTGGCATCCAGACTATATAACCACAGGGAACAGCAGACATTGAGCAGTTTGCACAACCTGAAACTCCTTACTTTATGCATCTAAGTACCATAATTTCTAGTCCATGGGCCATATGTAGGTAAAACGTGTTTTGCGATTCTCGAATTGCAATTTTTAGGGAATCGCAATTAGAGAATTGCAAAACGGAATGTAGGTAGGATTAGCAAAATATTTTGCGATTCCCACCTATTCCTTATTTGCGAATCCCAAATTGAGATTCGCAAATAAGGAATACCTTGCCATTCATTCCTATGGGCTAGAAGGCCCATAGGAATGAATAGGAAGACATTCTCAATTTGCGATTCTCAATTAGAGAATCGCAAATGGAGAATGCAATTTCAAGGTTGCAAGGGTGTCGATAGGACACCCTTTTGCACCCCTGAAATAAACATGTGTGCACATGTGGCGCACATACATGCGCTAAGGGCATGTATGTGCGCCACATGGCACTTTGAAAAATGCAAAAAAGTGCATTTTTCAAGGAAATCGCAAATTACCACCAACCTGAGGTCGGTGGTAATATGCGATTCCTTAAGCCAAAATTGCACAACTTGGGTGCTTCCTACATTGCATTTAAGGAATCGCAATTTGGGATTCCTTAAATGCATTAGCAAAATAAGGAATCGCAAATTTTGCGATTCCTTATTTTGCATGTGGGTTTTTGTGTGCTACATAGCACACTGCCCAAATTGCGATCGCAAACGCCGAAATTCGGCGAATTTCAGCATTTGCGATCGCAATTTGGCTTCCTACATATGGCCCCATGTGAACTGCACTGTGATCCCTTCTTATGGTTATTTCCACTCTCAACATTTACACTAGGATAGGAAAATGTGGTATCTGTGACCTTGATGGTCATTGCACCTCCATGAGCCAAGCTGAAATGGTTTTCAGACCTTGTGGAATGCCCCAAACCTCATTCTAAAGTCTTCATTCTTTGGAGCAGAACTTTGGGACAGTGGTACATCCAGACCTTGGGTCGCTCAAGTTGGTGATTTGCTCTTGAGGTTGAAGGATTGCACCATCCTTTTATGCTAGCTTGTTACGCAGCAAACTGGAAACTTCATTGCATTACTCAACAAATTTGAGAAAGGAAGGAGGGTGGGACCAGGAGCCAATATTTATGCAGGTCCTGCACACAAGGCTCCTAGAGGAACGTGTAGGGAAGGAGTATGCAGTTCCTAGAGTGGGACGGGGAGGGGGAAAGACAGGTCTTTTTTCATGATGCCCTCACACACCCCAAGAGGTGTCATGCTTCATCATTGGGCTTTGCTCCTCGTCGGGCCGGCACTGCAATGCCCGACGGGCTCACAGTAAACGGGGCTCTTTGCCGGAGATCTTTTTAGAAGAAGTCGTATGGTGCGTGTGGGTAAGTGGGCAGGGAAGGTGTGAAGTGAAATATAAAATAAGTCTGGATCAGTCCTATTCACAAGAATTTTAATGATTTTGGTAGATCCAGCCTAAGTAAAAACGAATGGACGCCCTGTGGGAATATAATGTTCCTAACGGGCAGTCACAGTGTGTGGGGTCGACATGTTTTGTGCATGGTTGCTCATAAGGAGTCGTGTGGCACTTCTTCAGGACCTACGTGATAGTGTGGTGCACAACTAATGGCAGACTCCTAATGTTTTAGATGGTAGCCTGACGTGGGGCCCAAGTAGCTCTGTACTGGGTGGTTGCTGACCTGTGGAAAAGAAGAAGACAAAGAAAAAAAGGAAAACGGGGTGCTCTTTAAAACAATATGTACAATGGAGCAGGGTACTGTTCAGGGAGTTGTGTGGCAGCATCCCTTTAGGACTTGTATAGAGGCGTTAAATGCCTGTGGTTGCTTGTGTGAAGTCTGCCTATGGGAGGGCCATGCAGTGAGGTGGGTGGTCAACCGGTTAGAGCTATGTTAAAAAAAGCCAAGTGAAGTGGTTATGTCAGATTCAACAGCCGTAGAACCCTCTTTAACCGTTATCAGGGGAGTAATAGTGCGGTTACAACATGGTGCGCTTACTTTTCTCTCCTAGGGTCTTTATACATGCAGGGCCAATTTTCCTCGTACCAACCAGTCACTGGTAGGTAGGGGTGTGCTGGCGTGCCGGTGTAGGTGACAACACCCGTGAGCCCCAAACGTGAGCTGATCATAGGTTTTGCCGACATACGGGTTCAATCATGGCTGCGAGAGAAGGGGTCGGAGCCCGTAGGAGAATGAGGCAGGGTCCGATCGCCGTGAAGCGTGTTGGGCCAAGATGCGGCATGCACTACAGTGAAGTCTGCATATGTAAAATCACTATCTAGATCGCTGTCTGTTAGCGGACATGTAGTTATATAGGCCGTTGTCTACCAGAATTCTGAAGTCTTGTTTTTTTGGGGATGCATACTCACAGCTGGGTGGACGGCAACTTGCTTGGTTCCTACCCTCGCCCTGTGTCCCCGTGAGGAGCCTACCCGGAAGTGGCGTTAATGAATGGAACTCGTGTGGAGGCATAGTACGCTAACCGATGCCGCCATCTTGAGGCTGGTGAAAAAACTTTATTGGGAACTGGTTGTGTTTACAGACATAGATGCTCATGAATAGTAGCGAACACGGGGGAAAAAAGGCACCTTGACACTGTGCAATAGTCATGGTGAGAGATTGTCTGTAGCCACGTGGAATATGCTCAGTATGTGGTGGCATGTTGGTTACACTGGAATTGTAAGTGATTAAAAGTATTCTGGTGGACCAGGACTGGTAGATATCCAGCGATGATAGGAAAAGGCAGTGACAGAGTGTGGCCCCTCTTAGGTTGATGGTGAAGGGTATGGCTACAGTACTGGTAATTAATTGATAATGGCACTTTAGCACAGCCAAACTCGCGATAAATTCATCACCCCATTCACAAGCTGGTCCTAACAGCCCATAGCACCAGTTTACCTGCGATAGCAGCCGCAAAAAACATCGCCACAGATGACCCCGGCAACTATCGCTAATGAGATGCAGAGTAGGCGTTCCCGTGCAAAAAGCAGCAACAACACCACTCCGCAACATTCTCAACAACCAGCCACACCGGCGATAAGATCACAAAAAATGCGAAAAAGCACAATAGCAGCAGGTAACTAAAACATGCTCCGACCTGGTGCAAAGTCGGACGGCAGCCTGCAACAGAAAAGGGAGCCCAGCCCAGAGAAACACCTGAATAACAACATGGAGCCACTGAACATGCGTGCCGGACACCCACGAGGGCATCAACACCCACAGCCATCACACCCAGGACAACAACCCCCCGGAACCTCCCCCCGGACCACCACAGAGGCAGCACGGAAAAAGACAGCAGACCCATAGGAAACGCACCAGCCTCACAGACTTAACACCAGAGGATGTCATTGCCCACCACGGGCTCAAAAGGACAACCATCCTATGCATCCTGACCATCATCACCCAACAGGCCGACGGCACCAACACAGCGGACAACCAACATCCCACCCCACACAAAGCTGCTGGCTGTGCTGCACCTGTGGGCTTCTGGTACCCCCCAACCAACACCCGCCAGAGTCGGAGGAGTCTCACAGCCAGCCGCATCCAAGTCCCTCTCACCAGTCCTGGATGCCATCATCAGACTGGTACCCCAGTATCTATACGTCCACCACAATGCGCAGGATCCGCTGGAGACAAAGCAAGGACCATAAGCCACAACTGGATGCACGCACGTGTTGGGGGCAATCCACAGCACACATGTCCTACTTGTGCCCCCTGGTGACACGGAACACAAGCACCACAACAGAAAGCACACGTCTCACATCAGTGTGCAGGCAACATCCGAACACAGTGGAATCTCCGCCAACGTTGTCGCAAAATACCCAGCCAGTGTGCATGTTTCAATGCAGGGAAATGCACAGCCCCTTGGCAAGTTCCTAATGAATACCCCACACACCTCAACTCCACAACTATGCAACTCACAACTCTGGCAAGGCACACATCACAAAATCACATACAACATGCAAAACAACATGCCCACCCACCAGACACGACAGAACAACTTACAATGGTAACCTGGGCAAGCCGTGAACATTAGCCATCAACGGCATGGCACCTCAGCCGCACAATAGCGGAATGTGTGAAGGAGGCAGGAGAACCATGCTAGGGAAAGTACACAATGCCAAGAGTGGCGGCGATGTGCTGGACAGACCGCAGTATGCAGAACACACCCATATCCATGGCGACATACACCGCTGGTGTATGGAGTGTAGTGGACAGTGGACGCAACCATGTCACACCAGCCAGTGGGGGAGTACGAGGAAATGTTGCCTGTTACGTCCCCCCCGTTAAGCGTGAGCAGAGTGGAGTGGCCCGGTGTACGCCAGGCCAGTGTAGGGGTGTGAGTAAAAAGCACGTCGCCCTGGGTGTGGTCTTCTTCCGGAATGCCTCTGCCAGGCCGGCGCCTCTCACCCCGCCACAAGGCTGACGCCATCCTCGTGAGCAGAGTTGCCTGCGAACCTGTGTGCCTGCCGTACCCCGGCACGCTGGACCCCGAACCCATCAGGCCCGGCCCTGCGCATCCAGGCCACACTGATCACCCGCAAACACTGGCGTGTGTCAAGGAGGGTCCACCAGGTGCCGGCGCAAGCTCCAAGCCCGAGGCCTGTGACCCGGGCAGGCTCCTCAGACCATCACGGCCTCCAGGACACAGGCCCGCTTTACTCCTTTCTCGTTGACGTACTCTACTGCTGCACCCGGCCTACACAACGGTCAAGTAGGTCACACATTTCAAACTGAGTCTTGATTACACAACAGGTTTTATATCAGTGTACTCACTTCGATGTGGTGCCACCAACTCTGTGCATGGCATTCTTACGACACATGTCTGTTGTCCACTGCTGCCTTCGGCCAACACTACGGAGAAGTAGGTCACACATTTGGAACCGAGTTTTGATTACACCATGGCAGTGAACATTATTTAAGGCAGTGTTTATGTCACTATACTCCCTTCGATGTGGTGCCACCATGTCTGTGCATAGCAATTCAACCACACGTGTCTATGGGCCCACGCGGACTACTGCCCGCGGCCTACGCTGCGCACGAGTAGGTCACAGAATTGGAACTGAACATTGATTATTCAAAGGCAGGATACATATCATTGCACACAAGGAGAGGCGTAAGAGGATGGCGCGTTGTAGTCCGGAGAGAATAGGATCATTACGGAGGTGATCGAACACTACCGACAACTGCCCTGGTGTCCCTAACCCTGTGTCTCGCGAGCCAACAACACGTGGCTGTGGGCCACTGCTGACTGCTGCCAACGGCCTACACTGCGGTCCAGTAGGTCACAGAGTCTTGATTTAGCAATGGCGGAGTTCATATCAGTGTAACGGCATCATCGCAGACTTCATCCCCTCCCAGCCCCGGTGCAACTAAGTCTGTTCCCCGACATTCATGGACACTCTCTGGTCGTACATTGGTGGCGTCTGAGTCTATGGACTAGGGGGTAGCTTTCATCCACATGTGGCTGATACCTAATTGGTGTTGGCAACGAGGCTGTTGCTTTCCACTCCTCCATTTGCTACTTATGGATAACATCAAACCTCTGCATCATGCCCTGGAGGACACCTTCCACTGTCCCCCGCAACCCTCCGCCACATACACCTCGGACATTGATGAGGACCCGCTCAGCTCGCGTGGCCTATCTGACTGCACCGCAAGTCACCGTCCCGTGGCGGGGTGCCTGTGCCGGCCGCTGTGCATCCGAGGCCACTAACTCTGTGCAGGTCCGGGACCCCTTCTTCTGAGATATTGGATGGCCTCTGAGGCGATGGCCTTGGGGTCATCAATGCCATGTGTTTGTGGCCCTGCGCTGTCCTCTGACTCTGACCTCAACTGTGGCACACCAGGGCTCACACGTCAAATCGAGTCCTGACCGGCCCGAATGTTGCATTACCACAGGAGGCACACTCCACCACTGCCAGGACCAACTCCAATCGCCAACTGCCAGTGCAGAAACAGTTGTACTGGCAGACTGACGGAGTTGCTCGCACCTTTAGTGGATGCCTTCTTCTGCCTGATCCCCTGCTCAGCACTCCAATCATCTTCCATTACTGTTTTGGTCATGTGCTGTGGAGAGCTCACGCAGCAATGTCACCTCAGGCAGTGTGGGAGGCCAGGGACGACAATGAGGAAGATGATGCAGGTGTGACACCCCTCCACTGCAGCTGCATCAGGAATGACCCGAAGGAACACAATCCTAGACATTTTCTTCACATGAGCGCGCTCATCTCTAGTGCCCCAACCTCAGTGCACTGCAGCTCACGAACACTTCTGTTTGCATGTTGGGTGACCTTCAGACTTGCTCCGGCTCCCTCCATGTTGCTCAGCAGTTGACTCTGTCATGCAGGTGTTTTCTGTTTCCATTGCACTGGTGTCCACTGTTCAAGTTGTTGCCAGCACCAAGCGCTCCGTGCGGGCTGGCTTATACTCACCCCACATACATCCAGCACAGGCATCACTGTACATGTGGCCCTGCCAATAAAGGGGCTGGGCGCACGTGCCCATAGCCAGTTCTACATGAAATATGGGTGTGTCCCTGTGGTCTTGTTGTATGCATGAGGGCCCTACGACATTACATTGTGCTGTGTACAGTGGACAATCAAATCACAAGAAAACTCCACTGGATGTGTGGAGGAGGGAACAAGAGGCGTGGGGTTCTAGGAGCTAGCAGCCTCCAATACTAAATGTTTACCACAAAAGAGCTGCTCCTAGTGTGATAACCCAAACGAGTTACAAGAACGTCGTGAGTGTGGGCATCTCACAAAAAGTTACGGACTGGTCTCACACACCACCTGGTGTCATGCTTCATCATTGACCAGTCCTCGCCCTCCAAAACCTTCGTTTGATGGAGGGCGGGCATACACTTGACGACAAGGATGCACTTCTAAGTGATTAAGTGGGGGCCCGTGACTATGTGAGTGAAGTTAAAAATCATTATAGTAGTCGATAGCGTTTTTAATGTAGAATGAAAACTATATGATATTAAAATTAAAGTGTGACGGTGATTGGGATGGTTATTGTTCCCAACCGTCTAGTGGACGGTCGACATGTTTCCTGCCTTCCAGGTAGTCTGATTGTGGGTCAGTTGATGGTAGTATTCTGTCACCTCCTTGACGCTGGTCTTGTTTTCCTGCGGACTACACCCCACCTTCCTCTCCCTCTTCTCCCTGGCCTTCCCCAACTTGTTGTACCTTGCTGGTGGTTTGTGGGGCTTGTGGGGTTCACATTGGCCTCTGCGCTCGGTCAGGGTGCATCCATGTTGCTGTGCACTTTGGATTGTTTCTGGTGTGTTTTTCTTGTTCTGCTTTTATAGTGCATTTTCCCGCCAGATGCGTGGGATTTGCAGGCCTGCCGCTGCTTTTCACAGCTTTTTGTATCGCGCTTGGCCTCATTGCAGCTTTTTTTGCGTTCGTGTTTTGCATTTTTGTGGCGTGGCGTTGGTTTTGACGCGGCCATTTGACGCGTTATCTGGTGACTATTGCATGGTACCGCCGTGCTGTGAATACTTGGTTAACACGGCGTACGTTTCCAGCGATAAACTGCGATGTTGGAGGTTGCGTTAAGTAGCTTTTGCGATCGTGATCACACGCTCTTAAGAATATGCCTCACAGTTATTTAGCCTACACATCATAACGCATGCATTTAGATATTGTAGCATAAACGTAAAACAGAAAAACACGTTTTCATTTCCAGTGACTTAATAATTTGTACCTTCTGTGGAAACCTCATGGGATCTATTCCTCCACATTTTATCCCAGATTTTAAATGGCATCTGTACCTGATTCTAACGGACATTTAAGTCTACTATGTCATTGACCAGTAAGTACACAATGTGACCTCAGTGAATTATCTTAGACGGTCAGTGTCCGCGGCCTCATAAACTGTGTGCACATGACTGAGTGACTCTGCCTTCTAGTGAAGATTCGTAGTTTGAAATACACAAGAACCAGGTGGTTCTGCATGTGCATGCCAGTGCCAAATTCCCACTCACAGTTCTCCCTGCTTATGAGGATCAAAATACAGTTTCCATCGGTTGTTCAGAACTGTGTGTTACAGACAGAGCATTCCCTTCATATGCAGCAGTTTTGCAGGCATTTGTGCTCCGAATGGATAGAACTGAAGTGTTTAGGAAAATGCAGCTCTTGGCTGACTTCCTGAGAGGGATCACCTGACTGAAGGGTGTGTCAGGTGTACGCACCTGCTATTATCGGGGCCAATAGGCAGCTTGCTTGTAAACCACGTGTCATTCTACTCCGTGCTTAATTTGTAAAATTATAAATGCCAGGGTCCGAGGTATTCCCAGGTCACCTCAGCTGTAGAGATAGCCCCCCCTGCAGTTTTATCATGTTCTCAAGAATATTGAACCCCTTTTCTAATTTATGAGCTCTGCTCCTATTTAGACACTGCCACCATGTAGTGGACTGTCATAAATATATGCTGGTGTTTAAAAATCTAAGAACTGGAAAACATTGACACAAATGAAGCAGTGATTCTTCTCCAAAGGACTCAGGGGCATATTCACAAGCCCCTATTGTCACCACAACGCCACTTTCAGTGATGTTGTGATGGCGATACGGGCCTCGCCTTATTCACAAGGCAGCGTTAAACCACTTACCGTGGCTTAACGCTGCCTTGTGAATAAGGCACCCTTTCACGCTGTATTTAGCTTGAAAGGGGAGGGTAATGGGTGTTGCCGTGGGCATTCCACCGCAACATCCCTTGATTTTGGCGCTACCCCCTATTCACAAGGGCAGCGTAAATAGGAGGCAGTGCCAGAATTAAGAATAGGAAAATCCTGGTCTTAAACAGGCGAAACGAGGAGAAATGCTTTATTTCTCCTCGTTTTTGCTTTTTCCATGTGTGCTGCCCAGATGGAAAAAGCAAATTGCCTTGGTTTGTGTATGTACAGGAAGGTGTCCCTTCCTGTACATTAACAAACCTTTTTTTAAAATGCCATTCTGACACTTTCATGTGTGCTGAATAAGGCAGCACACATAAAAGTGAGAGAATTGCATTTAGGATTGTTTATGTGCAGAAAGGGACACCTTCCTACACATAAACAAACCTCCCCTGCACACAGACACCCTTGCACTCTGGTGCAAGAGTGCCTGCTTTGGCGCTAAGTTGTTAACCTTAGCGCCATCGCAGGCGGAAACGCAAGGCTGCACCATATCCTTGTGAATAGGGCAGAGAGAGGTGTTAAGCCAAGAAGGCTAACGCCTCTCTCTGCCACTTCCTTGTGTATATCCCCCTCAGTCTTTTGCGAGGCTGACAAATGAGTATTTGTTAACACTATTATAAAGCATTCTTACGTTGACACAGAGAAGCCCTGGTGGGTCAGTAAAATGGCATTCAATGAGTCTGTGCAGTTCCACACCCACATACCAAGCAGAACCTTTTCTTACAATCGATAACAGCCTGTGAATCTAGAACAGATCCTGCTGGTAAAGGCTATTGTACCTATTTGTAACCATTAATTTGCAGATTCTTCGGTGCTGATTGTGACACAAGTACCTTCCTCTTTCATGTACAATATGCACTGAATTACTTGAATAGAGCTCACGAAGAAGGGATCTCCTGCAAGATGTGTGAAGCTGCTCCATAGCTGTTTTTCTTTACATTCTGTCGATTGCAGTTTCCCTACCCCTATTAAAGATGCAGAACTACAACACCAAGATTTCAAAGAAATAGCATGTCTGGATGAACGACACCTGGCAGGAATCAAGTCAGATCTGGGCAAATGACAACTTAAAGATATTTATTGTCTTCATTCCTCGAGGCAAATGTTTGCAGAGGGTATTTGCTGCAGAATCAGTCTAGGTTTTGCCCTTTTAAACGTCCTTGCCAGGCTGCTCTCCAGACACAGCCTTTGAGTAATGATGCCCCTCCCAACAGCGGCGTCTTCTCCAGCCCGGAGCATCCACAACACTGGCACAAAGAGGTGTGAGGGTAGAGAAACTCCCTGTCATCAGCCCAACGGAAAGTGTGATAAAGGAAGACAAAAGGCTCGGCCTCCTCTAAGGGGTATCCCCCTAGCACAGCTGATTATGCAGTCCCACTTTGCCCCTACCACCTAACAAACGGCAGTAGTTCAAGAAGTCTAATCCGCATCCCCTTTCTAACAAAGTCTTCGATGAACTATTCAAGAGGATGTGGTCTCACGGCTAGACTGCCGCGTTTGGAGTTCGGAAGCCAAGGTTCGAGCCTCGGGGTTGACTCCACATCCAGTGATTCTGGGCAAATCACTTAATCTCCCTGCGCCTACCAAAAACTAAATAAATGAATGTATCCTTGTGTAACGGTACTGGTGCTCATGTAAAGTGCTCCAATACCTTCGGGTCGAGTTTGTGCTATATAAATCTGCAACAAAAAAAAAGAGAGCCCCCCCTCATCGCAGCGTCTGGATGTCCACCCACAGGCATGCAGGTAAAACAATTCCACTGTCTGGGGAAGCTGTACTCCCCTTCATCTTGTGCCATGCCAAACCAGGGGTGCCCTAAATGGATCCTACTTTGCTTTATTTTTAATAATGTGAGCCACCCCCTGAGGTGGAACATCAGTAGACATCCGCTCCAGCAGAATCTTCTTTCAATGTGTCCGTCCAAGCCATTACTTTACATTTCCAGCCCCTGAGCTGATCACCTCTTCGTGCTGCAGCAGTTGTCCAATGGTAATGTAGCAGTGGGCAGACTGTTCATCTTACTCTTGTACCTATCAAAGATTTTAATAAAACACTATCTTCATGTGCCAATAATCTTGTTTTGTTTATAGTCTTGAAGCCTTGGTGTGCTGGCTGAAATTTTGAATTATATATTAGTAAAATATGTCATGAAAAACTGATCTCTTTAATTAAAACATCAGATAGTCACCTCTACGTTTTCCCTTTCAAATATCTCTCTCCTTCCTTTCCATCTTCTTCACGCTTTTATTTTCTATGAACCCAACCTTCTCTAAGTCATGTGCATGTTTACTTTAATCTCTATTAATGTGTTTCTGTAAATTGCTCACAAATCATTTTAAAGATCACAACCTCTCCACTTTTGAAAAGTGATATGCCTGCAACCTAACACTACTTAATTTTCTCTAGCTCATCTATTAACCCAACCAACATCTATTAACCCAACCAAATATCTACATAAACTCACATTTGCCCCTTCCACCCCACTGATGACCATACCTACATCCTCTTAATTTAATCTAACACAAACAAACTGAAGAAAATGTTTTAAATGGTATGGAAATGTCTAATGCCATTAACCATCAATTACCAATATCATTGGACCAACCACTAACTTTGGGTTTCGGAGCAACGTGATGCCCAGCATAAAGTGCTTCGACGCCTTGTCAGGAGTAGTCAGCAATATAATGATTCAATTACAATTAAGATTACAATTACTATTACACTGGCTTCGATAACCATAATAAAAAAACTGTTATGGGTCTTATTTAGAGTTTGTTTGATAGGATACTCCGCCACAAATTTCGCAGATATCTCATCCACCGTATTACAAGTGTGATAGCTTATAATACACTTGTAATACAGTGTATGGGATATCTATCACGTTTTTAGAGGAGTATCCTGGTCACCACACTCTACATAAGGCCCTATGGGGCATATTCTCAAGGATCTATCGCCGAGTTATTGGGACTTTAGTGCAGCCAAAGTCGTGCTAAATTTATCGCCCCATTCACAAGCCAGTGCTAGCCGATATCACCAGTTTTCCGGCGATAGCATCCTTAAAAAACATCGCCACGGATGACCCAGCAACTATCGCTAATGAGATGCAGAGTAGGCGTTCCCGAGCAAAAAGCCGCGACAACACCACACCTCAACATTCTCAAAGACCAGCCAAATCGGCAAAAAGAACACAAAACAGGCGATAAGGTGTGTTAGCAGCAGGAAATTAACACCTGCTCTGACCTGGTGCAAAGTCTGACGACAACCGGCACCAGACAAGGGAGCCCAGACCACAGCCACACCTGAAGACCAACAGATGCCATGGACCCACTGATCATGCAGCTCGGAGCCCCAACAAGGCCACAACACCCACCGGCACCACCCAAAGGGCCGCCACCCCCCCCCCCCGGACCCACTCCTGCCCCCCCTCGGACCACCACAGAGGCAGCGCAGACAAAGACAGCGGACCTTCAGAAAACGCACCAGCCTCACAGACCCAACACCAGAGAATGTCAGTGCCCACTACAGGCTCAAAAGGACAACCATCCCATGCATCCTAAACACCATTGTCCACAGGCAGACGGCACCAACACAGCGGACAACCAACATCCCACCTCAGACAAAGCTGCTGGCCGTGCTGCACGTGTCGACCTCTGGTACCTACCAAACAACAACTGCCAGAGCCAGAGGAGTCTCACAGCCAGCCCAATCCAAGTTACCCACAACTGTCTTGGAGGCCATCATCAGCTTGGTGCCACACTACATATATGTCCCCCACACTGCGCATGAACAGCTGGAGACCAAGCATGGTGTCTACGCCACAGCTGGCTTCCCGCACGTGTCAGGGGGCAATTGACTGCACACATGTCCTACTTGTGCCCCCTGGCAACACTGCACACAATAACCGCAACCCAAAGCACACGTATTCCATCAATGTGCGGGCAACAGTGGACCACCGGGGAATCCCCACCAACGTCGACGCCAACCACCCAGGCAGTGTGCATGATTCCTACATCTTCCGACAGTCCATCATCAACCAGCGCTTCCAGGCTGGCACCTACGGAAATGCACCGTTCGATGGCAAGTAACAAAGGAACACACCACACACCTCAACTCCACAATCATGCAACTCACAACACTGGGAATGCGCACGTCACAAACTCACATACAACATGCCAAACAACATGCCCACCCACCGGACACAACAGCACAACTTACTGTGGAAACCTGGGCCAGCCATGCACATAAGGCATCAACGGCATGGCACCTCAGCCACACGATAGCAGATTGTGGGAAGAGGTGGTTAACAGGCATGTGCAAAGGAGGCAAGTGACCGATGAATGAGAAGGTACACAATGCCAAGTGTGGCGTGGATGTGATGGCCAAACTGCAGTATGCAGACCACACACATATCCATGTCGACATACACCGCTGGTGTACGGAGTGTAGTGGGCAGTGGACGCAACCATGTCACCCCAGCCAGTGGGGAAGATCCCGGAAATGTAGTTTGTTACGTCCCCCTCTGTAAGCGTGAGCGGTGTGGGGTGGCCTGGCGTACTCCAGGCCAGTGTAGGGGTGTGAATAAAAAGCACATAGCTCTGGGTGTGGTTCTCTTCCGGAATGCCCAACGTCGCTGGCAGGGTGGCGCCCCTCACCTCGCCACAATGCCATCGCTGTCGCCATGAGCGGTGTTGCCTGTGATCCTGTGTGCCTGCTGCACTCTGGCCCGCTGGTCCCCGAACCAGTCCTGCCCGGCCCTGCGGACCCAGGCCTCATTGCACACCTGCCGACACCGGCGTCTGTCGAAGAGGGCCCAGCATGTGCCGGTGCAAGCTCCAAGCCATAGTGCCGCGACCCTGGGAGCCTCCTCAGACCATCACGGCCTCCGTGACACATGCCCCCAGTACTCCTTTCTCATTGACGTACTCCACCGGCATACACAGCAGACTAGTAGGTCACACATTTGGAACTGAGTCTTGATCATACAATGTCCGAGTACACACATTAATGCAGAGTTTAAATCACAAAACTCCCTTCGATGAGGTGACACCAAGTCTGTGCATAGCATCCCAAACACACGTGTCTGTGGGTCCTTGATGACTTCGCCTTCGGCCTATACTGTGGTCCAGCAGGCCTCACACCAATCCAATCCAGTCCGTACCAGGCAGGACACGGCATTGTCGCTGACTGAACTCCCGCTCAGCTCTGGTGCTCCTATCTCCGTCATCCACAAGTCATCCCACATGCCATTTCAATGTCGTGTGTTAGAGTTCCAGGAGGAGCTTGCTGAACAGCGGTTGGCCCGTGCTGACTGCTGCCTTGGGCCTACACTGCGGCCGAGTAGGTCACACTTTCAGAACTCAATCTTGATTCATTTATGGCATATTTTATATCATTGTACAGGCCTCATTGCAGACTGCATCCCCTTTCAGCTCCTGTGCCACTAAGTCTGTTCCCCAACATCCATGGACACTTTCTGGTTGAACTTTGGTGGCGACTGAGTCTATGGACTGGGGGTTGTCTTCATCATCATGTTGGTGATAATGACTTGGTGGCAAAAATGAGGCAGTCGCATTCCCTTCCTTCCGGACAGCTTTTACCCTCTGCATCATGCCCTGGAGGACACCTTCCACTGTCCCCCGCAACCCTCCACCACATTCACCTTGGACATCGATGAGGACACTCTCAGCTCGCGTGGCCCTATCTCACTGCATTGCAAGTCACGGACCCGTGGCGGTGTGCCTGTGCCGGCTGCAGTGCATCCGAGGCCACTACTTCTGTGCACTTCAAGTCAGGGACCCTGTCTGCTGAGATATTGGATGGCCTCTGATACAATGGCCTTGGGTCATCGACGCCATGTGTATGTGCCCTGCGATGCCCGCTGCCTCCGACCTCAACTGCGGTCCACCAGGGCTCACACATCAAATCGAGGCCTGACCTGCCCGGACGTCGCATCACATCAGGAGGCACACGCCACCACCGCCAGGACCAGCTGCAAACGCCAAAAGCCAGAGTCGGAAGTGTGTTACTGCTAGAGTGTCAGTGTTGCTCACACCTGTCGTAGATGCCATCATCTACATGACACTTTCTCCTGCTACCACCATGATGCTCCGCAGTTGTCTCTATAATGCTGGTGTTTTCTGTTTCCCCTTTAATGATGTCCACTGTTGTAGTTGTTGCCAGCACCACCCACTCCTTGCGGGCTGGCTTGCACTCACCCCACACACATCCAGCACAGGCTTCACTGCACATGTGACCCTGCCAATAAAGGGGCCAGGCGCAGGTGCCCGTAGCCAGTCCCACAAACAATCTCCGTGTGTCTGTGTGTTCCTAATGTATGCATGGGGGCCGGGCCCTACAACATTACATTGTGCTGTGTGCAGCGGACGCAAACATGTCCCCGCTGGCAGTGGGTGAGACCTTGGACATGTAGCTTTGTCGTCACCCACTCAGTACGTAAGAGGAGTGGCCTGGGCCATCGTACAGAGGACCAGCGTGGGTGTGTGAATGATGATTCCGGGGCTCTTAGCGTGGTTCATTACAGGAAATGTGCAAATGCATGTGTCTCTGTCGGTGTGTGGGTCTCCTTTGTGGGATGTAGGTGGTCCCTGATGGGACTTGAACACCCATGGATGTGATCTAGTCTGGCTTCCATGAGCTCTGACCCACCCGCACCTCCTTTTGGCATTCTGACACCTGGCATTGGAATGCGATGTGTGCCTCTGTGAAGTGTTGGGAGCCAGCCGTGGTGGCGGGTGCTTCCTGCTGTGTGTTCTGTGCAGTGGCTGGGGTCTCCTCTATGTAGCTTGGCTGCCCTGCTCCTGGGGGTGGGTTGCCTACGATGTCCATGAGCTGTTGTAGGGCGATGGTGTCGGAGGTGTGGTGGTCCTCTGCAGCATCACTGATGAGTTGTCTGGTCTGCTCTGCTGGAGGTGTTGTTTATCCCTCTGCAATGTGTAGGGGAGATGCATGTTGACATAGTGTTGACATGTATGTTGGCGCATTGTTCTCGTTTACATGCAGACTGTATGACAAAGTACATTGTTACTGTTTGGGAGGTGCTAATTTTTGAGGTGGAACAGTGGACATTTGGACTACATGACGTATGTACGCTTGTACACGTACATTTCCATCTCACAGTTTCCTGCTATGTTAGATGTGATTGGCCTGTTTCTGCACATTGGCAGACCCAGTTGTGTCCTCTGTTCTGCAGTGTTGGTGTTGCACTTTGTACCACATTGTCGTGTGATGTGCTGTGATTGCTATGTGTGTGCTACAGTGTGCCACGGGGATCAGGGACATGATCCTGGGTCATTGTGGGTGTGCAGTGTGCTACACATCATTATGCATGTGTGCCATTGTGCCCATCTCCCCCCGTCCCACCAGTCCCTGGTTGTTGCTCACCCTTTTGATGTTCTGTCAGGTCCTATCGTGCTATGTCCATACTCCCGACTCCTTGCACCGTCTCCACACTGATGCCTGTGGCCTCCATTTCCTCCAGCTCCTCCTGTGGTGCAGGACTCCCACCTCCTGTCGCCATTGCTGCCTTCCTGTTGGCAGCTGGTTTGTTCTTGGTTTGGCTTTTCACATCATGCCAGCGCCTCTTGGCCTCCTCCATTGACCTCCTCGACACTCTGACTGTATTCACGTTTGTCAAATTGGCATTCAGTTGATGGTAGTGTTTGGTCACCTCCCTGACGCTGATCTGGTTTTCCGGTTGACTGCACCCCGTCTTCCTCTTCCTCTTCTCCTTGCCCTTCCCCGACCCCGGGCTTCCTTGCTGGTGGTCGGTGAGGCTTGTGGGCTTCGCGTTGGCCTCTGCACTCGATCCGGGTGCATCCATGTTGCTACGCAGTTTATTTAGTTTTTGATGTGTTTTTCTTGTTCTGCTTTTATAGTGCATTTTCCCGCATGACGAGTGAGATTTGCAGGCTTGTCGCTGGTTATCGGTAATTTTGGTATCGTGCTTGGCATCATCGCAACTTTTTTTGTGTTCTTGATTCGCATTTTGCGGTGTCACATTGGTTTTAACACGGTCATTTGATGCGTTGTCGTGGGACTATCACATGGTGCCGCCGGCTTGAGAATACCACGTTAACCTGGTGTTATTTTCCCGCAATGGACTGCGATGTGAAGAGTTGCGTTAAGCTACTTTTGAAACGAGTATCACACGTTCTTGAGAATATCCACCTATGTCTTTAAAGGGGGATCAGATTTCTTTTTTTTTAAAAGGTTTTATATAGCGCGAACAAGACCCTTGCGGGTAACAGAGCGCTTTATAGGGCAGAAATAAGAAACAAAACAAGCTTTGAGAAATATATGTGTGACCAATACAAACCAGCAATCGTATTACAAGTTTTATACATAGCTCATGTGAATTTAGACATGAAAAGAGATTTCACTTCTTTTTTAAAGATGCAGTAGAAGGATTCAGTCTAGTTTCTGGGGAGAGTGCATTCCAAATCCTGGCAGCCATCCCCGAGAAGGCCCAGTTGTATGTTTGCTTCTTGGCAAATCGTTGTGGTTTCAAGAGAAGATTACTGGAGCTCCTGGAGGATCTGTTGCCACAAAAAAGCACCAATTTCTGAGCCAGATGACTCGGAGTGTTGTGATGTATGGCCTTGTGTGTCATACATGTGATTTTGAGTTGAATTCTGGCATCGAAAGGTAGCCAGCTGAGGGCTCTAAGGTTAGGGGAGATGTGACAGTTTCTTTTGGAGCCTGTAATGTAGCTGCATTGATTGAAGCTCTTAGAGGTGCAGTCGTCGATCTGGGAAGACCGCAAAGACAGACACACCCATGTTCCAATCTTCGGATTACTAGTGCTTGAACTGCCAGTTTGAAGTCATTTGCGGGAAGGAAGGGTTTTAGTCATCTGAAAAGTTGCTCCTTTTGTTGCGTAGCTAATGCGTTTCTGCATTTTTCTGCATGTTTAGATTTCTGTCTAGAGTTACTCCCAGCGATTCCGCTGAGTCGATAATAAGAGGTTGGAAGTTGAGTGCTTTTGGGTGTTTCATCCAATCTAGAATGATGGTCGATTGGCTGGTGGGAGCGATTAGGAGGAATTCAGTTTTGAGGGTGTTTAGTTTCAAATTGTTTTCGGCCAGCCAGGTCTGAGTTTTATGCAACATTAAGTTGAGAGATTTGATGTCCTCTAGTGAGTGGATCTTTAAATATAGTTGTGTATCATCTGTGTACATGCGATAATGGACAGTAGAGGAGCTGAGAAGTTTGGTGAGCGGTTCCATGAATAAGTTGAAAAGTGTAGGAGAGAGGGATGATCCTTGTGGGACTCCTAAAGTGACTGGGACGGACTTGTACAAGGATTGATTAACCTTGAATCTTTGTGATCTATTTTGAAGGAAAGCGGTGAACCAATTTAGAACTGATCCCATTCTATGTTTCAGGAGCTCTTGCAGGTTGTCGTGTTTGACATTGTCAAAGGCCGAAGATAGGTCGAGCAAGATTAGCAAACAGGCTTCGTTTTGGTCAAGGATTTTTAGTGCGTCATCTATTATGTGGGCCATGGCTGATTCAGTACTGTGCCCTGCATGGAAGCCAGATTGGTATTGGTTGAGCAGGTTGAAATGGTCTATGTGGTTGCCAAGCTGTATGTGAACACATTTTTTTAAGAGTTTGGCCAGAGTAGGGATGTTGGATATTGGGCAGTAATTATTTAAGTCCATGGTGTCAACCGTTGGCTTCTTTAAAATGGGGATACTTGCCCAGATTTTAGGATTTCTGGGATAATTCCTTGAAGGAGGGAGGTATTCTATCATCTTGTTCCATAGAGGCAGTAACAGTGGAATGAAGGTTTTTATGTAGTTTGCCGGAAGAGGGTCTGTGAAGTGATTGGAGGAATTCAAAGCCAAGAGCATTTTTAATATAGCTTCTTCACTGTATGTATTGAAGGAGGACCAGGATGCGTTATTTTTTAGGTCGAACTTTGATAAGCATATGAGTGGGGCTCCTAGAGGGGGCGATGAAGTGTCCATGTGAGTGTCAGTATGGGTTATTAAGTCATTGAGCAGGTCTGTCTTTATGGTTTCTGTCTTCATAGTGAAAAAGGAAGCAAATTCTTCACAATTGGGTAGTGTGCATGGGCTAGCTTGGGAGGGGGATGAGGTACACCCTTAGATTGTGTTTTGATTAGTTCAAAAAGTTTTTGGGGACAGTTCTTGGCTTGGTCTAATTGATTACTGAAAAAGTCTGCTTTTAATCGTCTGATCTTTCTGTAGTAGAAGTTTCTCGTGGTCCTTAGTAGCTTGAGGTGGTCAGAGGATGCTATCCTTAGGTCAAAGACTTACAAAATGGCAGGGGAGACCAGGTTATATTGCAAAAGGCACAGGGAAGCGTTTGCTGTCCTGTTAGCACCCTCAAATCTTTCCTCGCATACTGGGTGCGGGGTCCACTGCTTATTCATGATGATGGGACTCTGCTGAGCAAATACATAAGCATTCCTATCTTTAGCTAACATGTTCACACAATACACAGTAAATCCTTTCCTGCGTATCCCTTTTGAGCCTACGGCAAGGTCAAATGACTGGTCCAGAATGGTGATAGGGCCTACCCTCCTACCGGAGTGTCTTACGCATGGGGCCCAGTTCCCAAACGTTACCTCCCCAGGCACCCCCTACGCCCTTAAACATTATCTCCTAGGGGCTGCTGCTTGTGCGGAGTTGGCCCAAGATGCCTACCGGAAGTGGAACTTCCCCTCCCCCCGCACCCTTCCAGCCTACCGCTGTAATTTCCCCCTGGAGTTCCAAGAGCCCCCTCCCCCAGGTGTCCTCATTTACCAATGGTGATGCCTAATAGGGACCTAAAAATTATGCCCACCAATCATGACCTTACTGCCTGACCAGATATGCAAATATCTGTGATCCTCTGCCTACCAACTCAGATCACTAAAGCAGGTAAAAGTTCAGCAGGGTTTCTCAACCTCCACATAACTTGAAAATCATTTAAGAAAAGAGATATCAGTACCAGCTGTAATGGTATCTGAGAAGATCAGAAAAAATGGCTGATTATGAGTTGTACCTTCAGAATTCATTTAGTAATAGGTGATATACAGCAGAAACAGAGTTTATATATCTTTATCCCCTTGTTTTTTAGGTCAAGCCTAGGTAGTGCATGTGCTGTCTCTTGACATGCTGTTATCTACTCTGTGGGCTTTCACCCCGCCTACCGCTTTTCATTGATTCCTTTTCTGCCTTACACAATTCCTTTAGTGAATAGTTTACTTTTTTCCTGCCTTTTGTTTGTTTTGTTCAGCCCTGGAGACTGGCCCTGTCACATGGATCAGTTACCTTCTGGCCATTTATGTAGGTTTGCTGCACTACTTTTGCTTTTACCTGTCGCTGCTTGTTCTATTTTTTCAAAATTTTATTGGAGCGTCCTTTGTAGTGAAGAAGGCTCCAACGCAACCTTTTTCGAGCTTCCTACACAGTGCTGTGAAGAGGTGGGGGTGGGGTTTCAATGCAGTGCGAGTACAGCCAGCAGGAGCAGCGTTTCGGAGAGCTGCCGTACTTGATTCTTTTAGCATCAAATACCAAGCATAACATCAGTCACTCATTAACAGCTTTCTATAAAGATTAAACTTCTAGTTGAAATCTTCCAGATAAAAACTTTCTTTAAAATTCAAAAGACTTACGTAGAGCAATGGAAAAAGACGCAAAGGAGAAAAAAAGTTAAACGCATTAACCTCTTTGGAAAGAGTACAGCAAGAAACAGAATGGCGGGATCAGCAGAGTTGTTTAGAAAGATGAAAGCACTTCCACAGGTCTGGGTGCAGCTGCTTACATTTTCTTGGACTGCTGCTGTGACCCTTTTATTAAATACGCCCTCATGTGAGAGGAAAAAATAGTTTTCTTTTGCGATAGATTCGACAATTGCTATGTCTGGACTTGTAGTCTCTCTTTCTTCGCTTTGGTGGAGCAGAAAAGAGGATTAGTAATAAATTTGTGTTTTCTTGCCAGCCCTCTGCACATTCAAGTGTGCATGTGTTTTAAATCTTGTAAAATGCCTTGTTTTTTCCCTCGATTACCCAACCCTGACAAATACAGCAGACATTCATTTGCAAGCACCATGTTCACTACAAACTAACGAAGACATAGCACAGCTTCTACTCCGACATTCAGCTTGCACGCAACCAAGCACACCTCATCCTGCACTCACAGTCACACCTCTCACACTAGACTCACATAGGCATACATCTAACCCTGCAATCATATAGGCGCATCTCGGATCCTGCACTCAACCAGGTACAATACCCACCAGGCATGCACATAGACACAATGCTCTCCCTGCACCAGTACAGGCACAATGTTCACTCATGCATTTTCAAAGGCTAAATGCTCACTCTGCACTCGTACAGGCACAATGCTCACCCACGCATTCACACAGGCACAATGCTCATACTAAACTTATACTCCACATACTACCTCTCAACACCAAGTAATTCAACTCTGCCTAATTACACGCTACTCAACATCATATAAATACACCCAACATGAATCTACTCTATGCCAAATAACAATCCACATGAATACATTCTACACCATGCCACATAACTCCACACAGCATAATTTCACTAAACGCTACACTATTCCAGGCCACAATATTAAACTCCACACAAATCCATTCCACACCACATAATTCCACATCAAACCACATAATTCCACAGCTCAATTCCACTACACGCCACATATATCCAATTCACAACATATAATTCCATTGCACAAATACACTCCACACCACACAAGTCCATGCCACACAATGCCGCAACTAACAATTCCAATCCAACCCACATAATTCCAATACACACCACATACATCCACTGCACTCCATAACCCATAGATAAGAGACATTTACAACACCAATAACTCTAACTCGCCTTCTTTTTTTACCACCCAAACACACAGATCTGGAGCTTTGCTCCTACCTATTTGTGCTTTTTCATCATCAAAGCTATCCAGACAGTTCACGCCCCACAATTCAACTCCACATATTTCCAATCCGCACCACACAATTCAACACCAATACACATAATACAACTCAACAACACAATTTCACAACACACCACATACATCCAATCCACACCACACACTTCCACATCATGCCACAAAATTCAACAGCACACAACATAATTAAATTCCACTACATACCACTCCATAACACACAACCCCACATAATTCCAGTACACTCAATACCACATAATTGCTATCCACATAACTTTACAGTACTCTATGCCCCATAATTCCTCTACAGAATTCCATTCCACACCACACAATCCCATGGCACACAATTCCACAACTAACTAATCCAATTCAACCCACCTAGTTACACTACACACCACATACATTCACTCCATAACACATAGGTAAAATACATTGCAATTTACAATGCCAATAGCTCTAACTCAATCAAATGCGAGATCAATTGAATTTCCAATGCTTGTCCTTATTCCTGACAGTATTTTCACCTGAGGATTTCAGCTGCTTTGCCTAACCCGAGACCCTGAGACTTTTTGAAAAACTGCAGTGTATCTGCATAACTCGCCCCGGGGAGCGAAGTAACACCCATTAATTTTCCCATTGAAGATTACAAGTAACTCATAACAAGAACCTTAGTACTGAGAAAGGTCTACAGCGAAAAAAAGAGCGAAGGGATTGACAGAGAGGTATAAATACATCGTGCTGTAGAAGTGGGACTCAGCTAGGCCTGCCAGTGCAAGGGGTTCACCCTTCTCTGCACAGAGTCCTCAGATCAATTGGAAGAAGTTGGCACAGAAACTGGAATAGAAAATACACAGTTTAATAAACCTCATGAGGTGGAACTACATTCACACAGCACCCTTCGGTATTGAATGAAGTAGCACACCAAACAGAAGGAGCATGGTCCTTTTATACCTACAAATGGGCTTAAAAGAGGGCGGTACAAGTACAGGAGAAGGTTTTATGTACATATAAGGTCATATAGAAATGCACAGTCGACAAGTAGGAGGAGTTAACAGTTTGCCAATGCTAGTAAACACATCCTGACAGTTACATACTACTAACAGCTGCAAGGACAGCTGAAAACTCACTGGGCATGTGCAAAGGTGGAAGATGCTAAATATAGTTTGTTTCTAGGCAGATTACAAGAGCAGTCAACACTGAGGGAGGACAAAGCACATGGTGAGCAGGTGGCAGCACATGGCAAACAAAATGGTTGCCAGAAATACAAAATGGATTCCACAATATGGACAAGATAGCCTCTAAACACAAGATGGATTCCGCTAATGCTAATCCAATCGCTGCCAATTTACAACAGATGACCCTTTTAGCATTAGCTGAAGACATTCGTTCCTCTGGGGTAATCTAAATATGCATCCCGTACATCTATTAGCATTATTTCGGCCACCTCTTTATTCAACATTTGTTGGGCCTTTGTTTCTGCATCATTCCTTTTGACAGGTATACAGACAGAGATGCAAATGGAGCAAAGCATTGGACCACATTGGATACATACAGAGCATGTAAAAAGTATCGTAATCATTACACACAGGATAGTCAGGAGCTTCCAGCCCCAAGCAGAAACAAGAGTCCAAAACCATACAGCAAAAGTCCAAGTACCAGTCTCTGGATGAATTTCTGCAGCAATTTTATGCAGTTTTGATATTGCGTCATATACTGAAGGTAAGTGATCCGGTATGAATACGCAACAGCTGCTACCGATGATGCGACATACACCACCTCGATCAGCCAGGGCCACATCTAGAACCATTTGGTTCTGGAGAGCTACAATCCTTGCAATTTGCAGCTCCTCCGTAATGTTCCCAAGTGCCATAGCTGTCTGATTGGTAACAGCTTTCACAACTCTAGTCAATCGTCTTATTTTCCTACTGTTTAATGCAGCACCCACAAAGAAGAACAAACCTAAATTAAAATCGACATATTGTTGCAGAGTGGTATCAGTTTGGTCTACTTCGTCAGCACCTATTGTCCTTTTATATCTATTTCTAGAGATATCGTTGAATAATTTAAGGTCCCGGTGGTATGATGCAGGTGCCAGAAACACAGGGGGCAATAGAAAGGACACATAGCACACACCTGACCACCCATCAGGTAGTTGATAATATCCGTGGCTACCACAGATAAAGTAGGTATTATGTGAGGCTATAAAACTACTGTTATTTACACATTCAATAGTCAGAATTACAGTACATTCGCTTTTCCCCACTGGTAGCTCTAGTAACAGAAATCACAAATTGTTAAAAGTTCTCATATTTGTGAAGACATATGGTGTTGAAATATTGTCCAGTTGATACTCTTCCCATTCCCATTTGGTCCCTTTGGCTTGAGGATAACCATCTTTATATTGGTAGCATACTTTATTACGGTGAAAAAGAAGCCCGCCTACTGTACGTCTTCCAGATGCAAACAAAAGCGCATACCAAGCTTGACAAGAACCATTATGAGAAAAGGGAAAAGGAATAAAAGGTGTTCCTCCTTTCTTTTGATGTGCAGGTATCATCCCACACACCCAACAGTTGGTAGTATTTGTGGCATTATGAGTATGATGCAACATCTGGATAAAGGTATTATTTAAATAAGATTGTTGATGCTTCTGCTCATGGTAGGGAAGTGTAAAGTAGTGGTGTTCAACTGATACTGGAGTAGTGGCGATCAAAAGCTCTCAAGCAGGAGCCACTTTCTCAGCGAACCAGGTTATTACTGCTACAGCCACCATAGCAACAACAAACCCTATAGCACAAATGATCTTTCTCTTAGCAACAGTTGATTTCATTGTGGACATGATCAGCTTGTCGTTGAAAACAATCGTTGGAGCTCTTATCCCTGGGCAGCTGTTGGTTTCTTCACCGAGGGTCAAGACGGGTGTCGCTACACTATACAGGACTGATCCCCCCCCTTGCCACATCGGAATTCCGTTTCACTAACCCCGGGCAGTTGCTCAACCAGTCTATTTCGACGATGCAGGCTCTTTCCGAGGTCTCAGTTGGTATCGGGATACTCCAGGAATTGTGTGGTCCGGGAAGACTTCCTCAGGTTCGTCAGGTGATATGGCTTGGCCTCTCTCTGTATCCAGGATGTCCAGATGGTCGATCAAGGCAGCAGGATCCACCAAGGTAGACGGCACTTTTTTGAAGTGGGTGGAGTGCACCCAGTTCCTCCTGTTCGTCACTCGGACCGCAGTTTTCGTTGAAAGGAGCACCTGCTCCGGGCCGAAACACCTCGGTTTCAAGCTGCTCGACCTCTGGAATGATCGGATCATCACCTGGTCTCCAGGTTGAAGTCCATGGCCTTCACCTGCCGACCTATCAGGAAGAGCTTCTCGAACCTGTTGATGAATAGAAATCAAACTGTCAGTCAATTGTGATAGGTAGTGACTCATCAATACACATGGTACATCATGTATGGGACGTGGTTTAGGAATTCCCCAAATGTTCATTGGCCCTCCAAACACCACCTCATATGGGGTAAGACCAGATCACGAATGTGGCACTGATCTAATGGACAACAGTGCGAAAGGTAATGCGTCTGGCCAATTCATGGATGTGGAAGCCAGTATTTTCGCCAGTTTCAATTTAAGTGTGGCATTATACCTTTCCACTAGACCTGCTGATTGTGGATGGAGAGCAGTATGGAATTTCTGCTTTATCCCTAATCCCTTCAGGACATATTCGACAACTTGTCCAATAAAATGGGGTCGGTTATCACTCCATAAAAGTTTACAAACACCAAATCTAGGGAAGAATTCCTTCAAAAGCACATTTGCTGTATTGAGAGCTGTATTGTCCTTTGTAGGGTATGCCTCTATCCATTTACTGAAGGCACATACCACTACCAAAACATACTTTAAGTTGTTACAGCGCTCAAGCTGGATGTAATCCATTTGCAAAACTTCAAAAGGTGCGGTTGGCGTAGCAAACCCTCCTGTAGGAGTTTGTGTCCCTTTACCAGGATTATGCTGAAGACAAATCAGACAAGACTGCACCATCTTTTTAGCTGTGCCGGCAATTTCTGGATGCTCCCAAACTTGCGTGAGCAATTTTGTGATCGAGGAGGCTCCAACATGTGCTGGCCCATGTGCCATATGAATCATAGGTTGTAAATAGGCTGCAGGCAATCTCCACTTGCTCATCTCTTTATTCCTCCAACAGCCCTCATCGTCCAATGTTCCCTCCTTAGACCATTGCTCAATTTCTTCTGCAGAAGCAGATCTCTGCATATCTAGCACTTCCTGTCTGGTATCATGCCAGCGTTCAGCCTGTGACTTCACTACGTACATAGACGTGGTGCTTCGCTGCATGGCAGTTTCATGGGCTGTTTGGTCTGCAAAAGCATTGCCTTGTCCTATCTTATCAATTATTTTCTTATGTGCGCTACATTTAACAATTGCTATTCTCTTCGGGTATGTTAAAGCAGTCAAGAGATTATGTACTAATTCTCCATGCATTATTCACATCCCGTGGGATGTAAGAAAGCCCCTCTCCTTCCAGAGTAGCCCAAAATCATGAGCCACTCCGAAAGCATAGCGGCTATCTGTATAAATGTTCACAGATAAGTCAGTACTAAGTTCACATGCTCGTGTTAAAGCTATTAGCTCAGCTGCCTGAGCTGGCTTCTGTGGAATACGAGCTGTCTCAACTACCGTCTGAAGTGTTGTAATTGCATATGCAGCTGACGTTGTACCATCTGGTAACTTCAAACAGGACCCATCAACCCATAGTTCCCCATCAACACTTGAAAGGGGCGTGTCTTGCAAATCGACACAACCCTTTGTCTGTTCCTCAGTTCCTCAGTAAGGAATATACAATCATGAGACTCCTGTGACTGAGACTGAGTCACCGGGTATGGCAACAAAGTGGCTGGGTTTAGTATCGCACATCTCTTTAGTGTGATGTGAGGGGCCAACAATGTCAATTCGTATCCTGTCAGATGAGCACTAGTTAAATGCTGCGTCTTCGTCTGATTTAAAAGGGCATCAACCGCATGGGGTACTAGCACCAACAGCTTATGTGACAAAACTATCCCTTCACTCTGACGCATTGACACAGCTGTTGCTGCAACTGAACGGAAGCATCCAGGTAACGCACGAGCAACAGGATCAAGTACTGCTGAAAAATATGCACAGGGACGCTGTTTGTCACCGTGTGTCTGCACTAAAACTGACAATGCGCATCCGTCTTTCTCATGTACATAGAGTGTAAAAGGCTTCGTATAATCTGGAGTACCTAATACTGGTGCTGAACAAAGAGCTTGTCGAAACTGTCGGAAAGCAGTCTCACATTCATCTGTCCATGGGAGGGGCATTGGAGTATCTTTAGTCAAAAGTGCTAGCAAGTGTTTAACAATGTGTGAAAACCCTAATATCCATTGCCTACAAAAAGAAGTAAGACCAATGAATGCACGGACATCTTTCTGAGTACGGGGCACTGGTGTGTCTAAAATAGCTTGAATGCGATCTGGTGTGAGTGCACGGCCCTCCTTAGACAGAAGGTGACCTAAGTAGGTTACCTTCGGTCCACAATATTGCAATTTCTTTCGTGACACTTTGTGATGATGGCAAGCAAGAAAAGAAAGCAAGGACAAAGTACATTTTTCACACTGTTCAGGGGTATCGGCTGCCAACAAGATGTCATCGACATGTTGTATGAGAGCCACACCTTCAGGCAAAACGAAAGAATCAAGTTGTCTTTTTAATGCTTGACTGTAAATACCAGGACTCTCAGTATAGCCTTGAGGAACTCTACAAAATCTATACGGTCGATTATTCAAAGTGAAACCGAACAAATATCGGCTATCAGGATGAATAGGGATCGAAAAGAAAGCATTCTTCAAGTCTATCACAGAGAATGTAGTTGCTGTCGGAGGAACCAAAGTAAGAAGTGTTGTTTTGCCAGAAACCACGGGGTATTGTGGTACTACAATCTTGTTAACTTCTCGCAAATCAATAATGAATCGGTAAGTCCTAGTGTCAGTATCTTTTTTCAGAATAGGAAGAATCGGACTGTTACAAACATTGTAAGGAACTTCCTCAACAACCCCCACTTCATGAGTGCTTCTTCACCTTCCTGTGAAATTTTGTATTGAGGCAAACGTGACAGCACAGCGCCCTCCTTGACACTAATATGTACTGGTGGAATAATGATTTGCCCTACATCAGTGTCTGAAGTAGCCCACAAATTGCTAGGGAGTGAAGCTAATGCAATATCATATTTAACAAGACAAGCTCTCTCCTTCACAGGATGGTTGTCATTCAAGATAACATGTACACCTTCTGGAGAACATCGTATTGTAGCCCTGAAATACTTGAGCATATCAAGGCCCACAATATTGTCTGGTGTATTCGGGGAAAGCAAAAATGGACATGGAGCAGTAAATGTATCCACATGGAATGCAAGTGGTTGTGACAGTGGGCTAAGGGAAGGGGTTCCATCGAAACCTATTGATGTAATGGTTAAGCCAGACAGGGGAGCCCTTGGAACCAATTGTTTAGACAAGGCGCTACGAGTAGCTCCTGTATCAACCAGAAACTGATCAGTAGTACCCAAAACATTTGCTGTAACATAGGGACCCCTCTGATCTACTGGAACTTCAACTGATTCCTTACCCCATCCTAGGCAATCCTATGCATAAGCAGAATCTTGAAAATCAGACGGCACATAGTCGGACATTTGATATTGGTTCCTTCTATCAAAAGTGTTAAACCCATCCTGCCCACGTATATTAGCATCAAACCTAGCACGATCACCTGTGCTTCCTCTAGGCCCTGAATATCCTGAACGATTTCTCATTTGTCCCCGACCACGTGGACACTGCTGAGCACGCAGTGCTGGACAATCGGAAGCCCAATGCCCAAGTTTCTTACAGTAAGCGCACTGGTCAACAGACAAATTTGAAGGAGTATAAGAAGGGAAAGACGAACCATAAGATCCACGTCCACCTCTATCACTACCTCTAAAAGGCAGACCATAAGCCTGAGCCAACATAACCTTCGTTTTGAATTCTTTAGTCTTTTTATCCTCATTACCCTTTGCTTCTAATTCCTGGCATTCATATTACTGAGCCATAGTCAAGAGAGAAACCGGAGAAGAGGTAGTCCATGAACTCTCACTGGCTTTTAGGCGACTAGCTATTCCTGGCAACAGGTTAGCGACATATTTATCAACAAACAGATGTCTGCCCGTGTCATCTGTCAATGACTGGCCACTAAAATTGTGGAATGCTTCTTCAAAACGTGTAAAGAAATCAGAGACCGATTCATCTGCCTTTTGCTTACAAGACGCTAAAACAGTCCAATCTATCTTTTTAGGGGGAATAATCGTTTTTAACTTAACTAATATAGCTGCGGGAAGATCTAAAATTAACTGACATGGCTTCTGTGCGGGTTCCCTTTCTACAAGCATTTGTTCTAAGTCTTTCCATAACGCCCCAAAAGCTGCTCGATCATCAATTTTACGAACAGTTCTCCACATATCTGGTGGTAATATCAATCCGAAAAAAAAATCAATATCAGTCAAAGTCATAGTACAAGGGCTAATAGCACCCTCAACTTCCTCATAAAAAGCGGCTGGATTTTTCCGCGGATCAGGCAATGCAGTTTTAATTGCCATGACATCCGTCCTATTCCAAGGAGTGTAAACCCAATTATAAATAAAATAACCCTTAGCATCAATAGAAGCCTTATCATCACTTGTACCCTGTCCTTTAGGAGGAACATACAAAGGCGCGGCCTCCCGCATAGGTTTCGCATGAACTCTCATAGTCTTATCTGTTCTGGAGATAGAAGCTTGTGCCATGCCGGTCTGAGATGTATGTGCAGCTACGTCTGCAGCCTTTTTTTCCTCTCGCAAACGGACTGCATCAACACGCAGTTTAACCAAACGCCTGATTGTATCATTCACCTGGGGGAAAACAAAAAGACCATCACGCATTTGCTTACAATTAACTGCTACATCGTCGGGCTCTAACTCCTCAGGATATTTCCTAAACAGCTCAAGGACCTCTGCGGTAAACACTTCAGCAAAATACAGCTGCTCCCTTTCCTGCCACTCTTTCATACTATCTAGAAGTTCAGAGGCGGGGGCAATGCTACGAACTGCTTTACGAGCAGCAGATCTAAGCTGGGACACACGCTCAGCGGTCAACATAGAACGAGTTTCTCGTGCCTTGTGTCCTCCGAACCGGAGTCTCCATCTGACTCATGAGGGGCAGAAGGAACAGTATACGGAGGTGGAGGACGATCTAATAATAAGAAATCATCTTGTGGTTTATTAAGTATAGGTTAAAGGGGCCGCCGAACAGCGTATTGGCCAGTCACCTGTAAATTTAGCTCCCTATCTTCTCTCTCTTTTAACTCTTTTATTTCTTTGTTTTTCAGCTCTAATGCTTTCGCATAAATGTTCTTTCACTGTTCTTTTTCAATCAAGGCTTGCTCATGATTCATTCGTTCACGCACTTCTTTCTCCCACATTCGTACACAGTCAAACATATCTTGCCTAGTCTTTCGCTTAAACATACATTGTTCCACATACTCAATCTTTCATAAATCAAATGACCCATGCATAGGCCAACGCAACTCAGGATCCTTACGAGTGTATTTATTCCATAATGTGCTGTACATTATAGAAGAAAGACCATGCTTAATGTACATATCCCTATTAGGCGTCCCCTCCGGGGGGGCCGGTTGTGCTTCATCGAGTCTCAAATTGGTACCACTACAAAAGCAACACATCCTACGAAGTGTGCTAAAAACAGGCATGCCAAAAATAGTGCAGAATATGCAGTATTATAATCAAAGTAGCACTTAAGGTACCTTTAGTACAATGTTCAAATCAATTCAGATAGAGAAAATTCTCCTCATTACCTGCCTATATAAATTGCAATTCATATATGAATCACATAGAAATCTAAGTTGGCCAACACAAATTCCAAAATACAAAAGCCGCAGTAAGTGTTACTAAACTACCTTACCAATCCCAGGCATAAAAACCAACAGCAAGCGCCGCAAAATGACACTTACCAATCACTTGGTGTCCAGGTTCTAACTGCCAAGTTCTAAAATCGACCAAATGGTCACTGCACGGCGAATCTACAGAAGATATCTCAGTCGAGGACCGGCACCACCTGGATGGTCAGATCAGAAAGAAATGAAAACACCGTGGTTGCCAAGACTCGGGTCTCATCGGGCAGCGATCGCGTCCAGAGCGAGATTCCATTCCTTCGTCGCGACCAATCCTTTGGGCATCCGATGAGCCCCACTTGTCGGGCGCCAATTTGTAGAAGTGGACCTCAGCTAGGCCTACCAGTGCAAGGGGTTCGCCCTTCTCTGCACAGAGTCCTCAGACCAATTGGAAGAAGTTGGCACAGAAACTGGAATAGAAAATACAAAGTTTAATAAACCTCATGAGGTGGAACTACATTCACACAGCACCCTTCGGTATTGAATGAAGTAGCACACCAAACAGAAGGCGCATGGTCCTTTTATACCCACACATGGGCTTAAAAGAGGGTGGTACTAGTACAGGAGAAGGTTTTATGTATATATAAGTTCATATAGAAATGCACAGTCGACAAGTAGGAGGAGTTAACAGTTTGCCAATGCTAGTAAACACATCCTGATAGTTACATACTACTAACAGCTGCAAGGACAGCTGAAAACTTACTGGGCATGTGCAAAGGTGGAAGATGCTAACTATAGTTCCTTTCTAGGCAGATTACAAGAGCAGTCAACACTGAGGGAGGACAAAGCACATGGTGAGCAGGTGGCAGCACATGGCAAACAAAATGGTTGCCAGAAATACAAAATGGATTCCACAAAATGGACAAGATAGCCTCTAAACACAAGCTGGATTCCGCTAATGCTAATCCAATCGTTGCCAATTTACAACAGTGCCAAAGAAAGAGTGGCAGAAAAGTAGAGTGATCAGAGGAATATAATATTATGTTATGCAATTGGTACTTGAATTACTATTTTAAAGCAAAATCCTTATAGTCAGGGGCACACATATATTAAATTAAGGCCGGTTCTGGTTCCCATTCACTTTGATCTGTGAAACAGTTCCAGAACACGTCTACCATACCGAAGACTCAGCACCTAGCCCACGGAGATGCCACATTGTGGGGTGAATCCTAGGCGCCCCCTTGAGCTTGGGCTTTGTATGTTAAATACACCAGCACTCAAGAGTCCCCAGCCAAAGCCAGGCTGGGGATTCCGGGACACAAGTTATTCAAGTATTGTCCGGATAGATGTATATGTATGTTTCCTTCTGTTATACTGCTGAGTAATTATTTTCTGTGCATGATGAATACATTATATATTTTCACATGCATTGATTTTTCCCCCCTCAAAATTACTTCCCTGGATTGGAATGACATCTATTTAAGGAGACCAAATACTAGGGATCTGGTGCTATAATCTGTGGCATGTCTGGCCTCTGGGTGTGTTGGTAGAGGTTTAAAAGTCACAATCTAACTTAATTACTGCCTTCCTTTCTCTAGCTTCCACTGTCCCCTCGCCCCCGACACATTCCATCACTCACTAGATTGTCAACCTAAAACTGAGGGGAGAATATAATTATAACCTGCACGTGTTTGATCTGGCCAGGGCTGCTCTGATTCCTGCACTTTACACTACTGTCGCCCCTACCCTGATGTCTTATTTCCACGCCCCCATTCCTCGTCCCAGTCCTTACATATACCATGTGCTCCCCCTGCCAGACTGGAACGGTATAGCTTCTGGCAAACAAAAATTTAGATCCATCTAACCTTCAGTGTGTGCCCAAACCTATACCTATCCCATAGAGCCATTGCAAATGTTCCTGCCCCTTGGCGATGGGGTGCTCTATGCACTGAACTGCAGGCCTGTCCACCTTGATAGTGTTTGGCTGGGGAAGAGAGGAAATTCAGAGAGCGCCATGGTAGTTTTTTCCCTGTACCCAGTAACTGGTCTGGGTGGTCCGTGGTGAACCATATTCCAGCCACCATGAGACCTGCCTTTATCAGCTGATGCCAGCAGCTGTCTGTTTAATAAGAGGCTTAAAATCCCTGCACATGGCAGACCGAGCAAATAGAAAGGCTCCATATTGGGGTTTGTATTTCTTCATGATTGGTATGTGCTGTAGACTGCTTTCTGGTTCTGTGTGCCTGCGCTGTTGTGGTTGTGTGGGAGCACACCAACACCGGGGATCAGTCGGGATGTCATGCACACTGTCGGCAGGCGTGGCACACCTTATAAGACGATTGTTGGAGACTTTGACCACTGTCAACCATATCCAAACTTCGATTTGCCAACATTTGTCAGCCCTCAAGTCAGCTGCTTAACACAGTCATCTCTGGGGACCAGCTACCTCCACAGACTTCCCTTCTTGTTTTACTGCTTCTAATGGTAGTTGTGGGAGGCACTGCAGGAGGAGCATCCCACAGGCTTCACTATCTGAGAACAGGATGAGAGAGATTGTTCTGCAAGCTTGTGTCCTAAGCAGAGCAGAAATATTGGGCAGAGGATCCTACTCACTTCATCTGACTCACCCTATGATCCTGGGATATCTTGGCATGATGACCAGGGGAGTGCTGATACATCTGAGACTGAGCCAAATGATCAAATTACCCTGAAGAACACTATGGGGCATATTTACAACAAAAGTGTCAGAGCTCCAAAATAGCTAACGCCGCTCTCCGTCACTTTAGAAGCACAGGGAAGCACCGTATTAGCAATAACACAGTCCACCCCTGCGTTTCTCCCTGCGCTGTAGGTAAATTCAGACGCCTGCATTGAGGGAATAATTGTTTAAAGTTGAAAGTGTCCCTTCCTGCACATAAACAATGTTTCATGGCATTTTGCTGTTTCTATGGGTGCTGCAGAATTCAGCACACATAGAAACTGAAAAAACAAGGAGAAATTAAAAAAACTCTGCTTATTTCTCCATGTTACAACCAGGTTTTCCCTGGTCTTAATTTTGGTGCTGTCTCTTGTAAATATTTGGCGCCACCCTTGTAAATATTCAGCAGTGCCAAAATCAATGGGTGTTGTGACGGAACACCCACCACACACCACCCATTGCTCACCGTTTTCACGCTAAGTGTATCGTGATCGGCGGCCTTATTTACAAGGCGGCATAAAGCCATGCTAAGTGACTTAATGCCCAAGGCGAAGCCCCTATTGCCACAGGAATGTCTTTAAAAGTGACACAGTCGAAACTTACAGGTGTAAGAGTTCCATTTCTCTTCCTTTGTAGTCAGTGTACTCTGTATAGGTGAAGTGTGTGAGAATTTTGTTTTTCTGGGAATAAAACTCCAATGTGTGTACGCATTATATTCAGCTGGAGCCAGCTCTTGCTCTATTACACCTCGCAAGCAAGGACAGTGATTGGAAAGAGGGATGTGGAGTAGTGGTCAGTTTTAGGTGTTCTAGTGCTTTTCATTCTCGTTACAGGATTTTCTTCCCTTAGAACCCCCCCCCCCCCCCCTGCTTGGCAGTGGGTCTGGCTACTGCCAATGCTTGGATGAGATGCCAGGGGTATGATGTCTGAATATGTGTACACGTCCCTGGGAGGAGGAGAGGAGCTGAGATAACTCTTTTGATTGGCAGCTGTAGTAGGGTACAGATTTGGGTGGTGGACCCTCCTCAAAAGGAAAGACTCTGGTGAGGACTGGTGGAACAAGGACTACTGGGGGTGACCAATGAGTAATCTAAGCTTGATGTAATAATGACTGCTCTGGCTCATTCCAATTGAAATGATGTGTTGAGGAACACACATTGTGAAAAATGTGGATCCCTATTGTATGTGATAGAAATAAAATGTTTCCAACATGCCCGCTTACCACTGAAACATCACATTCCGACTGGGTATGAAGGGACACAAGAGGGACATTTTGGACCCGTATATTTTGATCTTTTCTGTGAAAGGCACCTTCCAGAGCCGACAGACGAGGATACAATAAAAGGTTTAACGGCTAAATAAAATGTCTTTCCTGCCGGAGATAAAACTGATTTAACCTCACGTGAAGTAATACTGAGGCACGCTGCCGAACATTATGGTGTGTGTCTGATCAAATTAACTCTATATTCAGGACCACCAGAATTATGCGATTCGGCAGCAGACACTTTTTTAGCATATTTATTGATTTTCCGCATTTGCCGCATAATAAATCATCCGCTCCATAATCTCACTATTTTAACAAAAGAATTGTTTCTTGCTCAAAAGGACAAAAAATTTACTAAAAGGGTGGCAACGGCGGTTCGCACCCAGTGGAAGGCCCTTTGAAAACATTAAGGGGCATATGTACAAGCCCCTACCGCCACCACAACGTCACTTTTACGGATGTTGTGGTGGCGATAGGGAAGTGGCTTAACGCTGCTTTGTACATAAGGCACCCTTTCACGCTATGGTTAGCGTGAAAGGGGCATGCAGTGGGTGTTGTGGTGGGCATTCCACCGCAACACCGATTGTATTTGACGCTGCCCCCTATGTACAAGGGTGGCGTACATAGGAGGCAGTGCCAAAATTAAGACCAGGAAAACCCTGGTTTTAAGTTGGTGAAACATGGAGAAATGCATGATTTTTTTTCCATGTGTGCTGCCTTGTGCAGCACACGTGGAAAAAGCAAAAAGCAAAATGCCATGGTTTGTTTATGTACAGGAAGGTATCCTACCTTCCTGTACATCGACAGACCTTTAAAAAAGAAGCCATTTGGTCGCTTTTATGTGTGCTGCATGAAGCAGCACACATGAAAGTGACAGAATTGCATTTTAGGTTTGTTTATGTGCAGGAAGGGACACCTTCCTACACATAAACAATCCTCCCCTGCACGCAGACACTCTTGTACTCTGGTGCAAGGGTGCCTGCGTTGGCGCTAAGTTGTTAAACTTAGCGCCATCGCAGGGGGAAACGCAAGGCTGCATCACATTCTTGTAAATATGGTGCAGCCTTGGGTTTCAAAAGTGGCAGAGCATGTCTTTAAGCTAAGGAGGCTAACGGTACGCTGCGCCACTTCCTAGTACATATCCCCCTAACATCCATTGTTTTTGGTTGCTAAACTGTCACTGATGAGGTGAAATCTTTGCTCAGACTTACAAAATAATGACGTAATAGTCAACCCTGACGCATATTGTGTTAGTCCCCTGCAGCATAATTCCAATAGGCCTGCCTATATATGCAACAAGCATTGGCATAGCCAATAGGTCTCGCCTTTCGGACCTTATAAGTGTTTAGCCATGCAACAGTTGCATAACTAAATACTTATAAGGTCCCAAAAGCGAGACCTATTGGCTATGCCAATGCTTTTTTTATGTTTGCCCCAGCCGGAAGCATTTCGGCCCCACAGTGTTTTGACTGGATGATTTGTATCCTTTCACTGCATACTTGATTGATATAGAGCACTCCATGGTATTGTATGTGGTTACTTACTTTGCTCTTTTCTGCCCCGCATGATTGATTCCTTTTGGCTCACCCCTATCCCTAATGTTCCCCACCCCATTCCTCACTGCCTGCCCCATCCTGCTCCTGATGTTGCATTATTTTTATTCATTGATTTTTGAAGGCCCAGCAGCAACAATGTGCTGCCTAGCCTCTTCCACTGTTTTGGGCGCTTTGAGCGCACTTGTTATTCACTTTTTAACGTACCGTTTTAGCGTGGTCGTCTACCATGTTAGAACTGTAAAGAAACAAGCATCTGCAATGCAATAGGTCTAGCATTAACGCAAGTAATTGTAAATGACAATGCCTTTTATTCATGTTTTGGTTTTTAAAACATAAATAAAAGGCCTTGCCATTTGTAATGCCAAAAGCTTAAACTCTCGTAAATGCGAGACCTATTGCATTCCAAATGCTTGAAGGCATCGCTTAGTTGCCCTCTTCTGTCCCCCATGGCTCCTGATGAGCTTCCCGTTTGCTGAGACTTAAATAAACAAGCCGGTGGTCACAACTGCGCATAAGAGGCTTTCCTGCAGTAAGAGAAACTCATTAAAGAAAATAGGGGCATATTATCAAGAAACGCCGTTAAAATTATCGCCGCTTTAGCGGCAGAAAACTGCCGCTAAAGCGGCGATAATGAGCTTGATAATATGCCCTTGAGAATTCCCTTAGAAGCCCATGTTCTGGTGTCAACATGGGCTTCTATGGGAATTCTCTGCGGCATATTATCAAGCCCATTATCGCCGCTTTAGCAGCAGTTTTCTGCCGCTAAAGCGGCAATAATTTTAATTCCGTGCTTGATAATATGCCCTTTAGTGATTACAGGCTAAAGAAGACATACCCTGTACTACAGAAGTAAAACGGCCAGTCCTCATGGGAGGCTACAAATGAAGACAAGGTGGTACTAAGGAGGGACTAACAAGCCTAACAGCGAATCAGTAGCCAGCATTTACAAAGGACAATGACACAAGCCAATGACAAATATGGGGGCAGAGTCTAAGTACATACTCCAATACAGCATGGCTCACCGAGCAGCGCTGCTCAGGCTCAACCTAAAAATGGGTGAAACAAGTCAATGCAAGACAAATGCACGAGCATCTGTGGAATCGGGGAATGGATTTTCTGATGCAGAAAACCCATTTTAAGATTACCGGCTGTGCACGCGCGTGCATTTTGACAGGTGTTTGCATGCCGTTGGCAAAGCTAGTGGTTTAGCTTTTTAGACCCTAGACTTCTTAGCTTCAATGCTTGTTAAATTAAACCTATGATTTTACCGCAGAAAATATCTGCTGCACTTGGTGGATGTGGCTTAACGGCTAGAGCGGCAGACTTTGAAGCTGGGGAATAAGGTTCACGTCTGGCAGGAGGCTCAAACATCCTGTGATCCTGGGCAAATAAATTAATCTCCCTATGACTAGAAATGAATGTGTCCGTCTGTAATGTAACTGGTGCTAATGTAAAGCGCTCTGATACCTTCGGGTCGACTTCACGCTACATAAAAACTGCAACAAAAAAAACGAGCCTTTGGCTCGCGAGACCTAACTCCATGATATAACGTCGATGATGAAAATCTAGCACCTCCTGTAAGTAATTAAAACTGCCCATTTGCTTTCTGATTGCTGTGTGTGGCAGACAGAATGTATTCAACTGGTTTTCTCTAGGACCTCTGCATGAGAACAGCATTCAGGCGCTTTACTGCAAACAGAGCCATGTACAAAAGTGATTAAATAAAAATAATAAATAGGTCAGAAAATGTTGAATCAGGTTTATCATCGAAAACATTATTATTTTAAATGACGAGCACGCTCTCTGTTATTTCCAACTGAAGTGTACGATTGGGATTGGGAATGAATTAACGGTACCTTAAATGAATTAAAGGTACACAGACGTGGATATGTTACTCCGCTACTGTCAAGGTTGTCCACTTTTGAGTTCCAAAGATGCTATTCCTAATCTCCTAGTGAAAAAAGTTTTTTTGCTTTTTCTGCTTTAAATCGGTAGTGAATTAACAAACAGGCGCCGACTGCACAAACTGGCGTGGGTATTCAGTAAGAGAGGTGTGAATATGCAAATCAGGAGGCGTGCCCGATCAGTGAATGCATCCAGAAGCCATACCCAAACAGAGTCCTTATGAATAGGGCTGAGAGGGATTGATGGCGGGGGGCGTGGCTTCCGGCAACAACGGGGACTTATCTGCCGGGCAGACAGCGCTGCCTGGGAGGCCTCGCTCATTGCCAAGTTCACTCCTTGCCTTATGCATTGGCAGGCTGGCAGAGGGACACAGCGGGGACGTCCAGCGGAGCGGAGAAATGGCTGGAGAAAATCGGCTTAAAAAGCTGAGTGCGAACAGCACGCACCACCCGGAGCCGCCAGCGCCCAGCCAGCTGTCGGCGACAGCCAACGCCGCTCGCGCCAGCAGCTCAGAAAAGGTGACTCTGAAGAAGGAGATAGGACTCGTCAGTGCGTGTGCCATCATCATAGGTAAGGTGCTGGCGGGTGTGAAACACGACGGCTTGCAGCAGTGCAAACTTTGGAAGAAGTCTGTGTGACTTGGGAAGTCCATGCAGTGTACCATTTTCGCATATGTTTTGTTAGTCTAATAAAAGTTTCACGACTTGAGAGTTTTTGTAAACTTTAAAATAATCGACCTGACAGCGTTAATTACATTAATTAAGTACTTTTAAAAGGCTGTCACATTTGGGCCAGCGCAACTAGGAAACATTTAAGGTAACTTTTTAACTTCTGACTGTGAAAAGACTTGGAGGGAATGTGGTATCTCGGAGCCTGAAAGCGTGATTAATAATCCCAGCTTCGTGATTTATCCGAAGCGGTTGCCAAGGAAAGCTGGTGTCCCGAGGTCTCATGTCCTCTGTGACATTTGAGTAAACAAGAAGGGCTGGGCGAGAAGGGAGGGGGGAATGCCAGCAACAGAGGAGCCCGCGAAAGTGAAAGTGATCGTGATTACGATCGCTACGGAGGAAAGACACATGGCGCTGCGCGTGTGCACGTTCACGTGCACTGTAGCTTTAGGCCACGGCAGCACTTTGAAAAAGCCCAGATATAAAATGTCTCTTTGAGCCTTTGGCTCACGAGACCTAAAAACTACAAGAATTGGCAATGCCCATTGTTTAGTCTTTATAATAGCAAAAAGGTTTCTTCCTAAGCTTCTCTAACACACAATACGGATACAGGTTAGAGAGCACTGTGCAAACTCCCCTCCTTGATCTGGATACAGCACAGACAGCAGCAGCACAAGCTTGTCTTACAGTGAACAGGCACAGCATGCTAGCAATGACTGCTCTTCTATGGGAGACAAAAGAGGTACAACAGAGTTGCATCAGTCAGGGCTTCATGATTACTGGAAAACATTTGCCATAGTGTGTTATGCAACAGTAATTTATAGTCACATTTGAGCCAATGGGTCGTGATTGTGCAGTACAAACTACAAAAACATGCAGGCCATCCATTATGCATTGCATTTTCTACTTGGCATGCACATTCCATTCTGTATCGATAAACAATACCTTCATTTATTTATGCCTCTCTCATTTCATTGTCTATGATATGCTCCAAATATAATCATGCAGCACATGTCAGCTCGGTAATGTACTGTAATGGTTTAAATGTATTTTACATGTAATGTGTGCACATGATTACCATTTGCTTTGGCCTATTAATATTTTGAGAGTGCAACTTCTTATTTTAAGAAAGTTCATTGTTTATGTGGTGCATAAATACTTTACATATTGCCTCTAAGTTAAGCCTGACTGCTGTTTGTGCTAAGCTACCTAGAGTTAAGCACAGGTTAATTTAGTGACTTTCTGTGACTTACCTTGCCAAGATTGTGGATGTTGCTTGACCATGGCTCACAGCCTAATCAACCAACAACCCAATTTCTCACATTGGTGTTCAGCGATATGGATCCGGACTTGTGTTTGTTCTGTACCATACAGTGGTTTGCATTACAGAAAAATCCAAAAATAAATAATTTTACACTAGAGTTGACCTGTTTTAAATTTTCCTTTATTGGTCATATTTTTGCCTTTTTGCAAATTGGATTTCTTCCTCACAGTTTGTGTGCCTGTGACTCTTGCCTGCCAAGATGGAGTTGGCTATCGATGCCATTGAGAGCTACAGCATGGCGAAGGTGAGAAAGCTGTGTAGGGAGAGGGGACTGAAAGTCCCTGAGGATTATCCAAAGTTTGAGTATAAGAGCCTTGTAGGAGGTCTTCAGAGTGCAATTTACAGCACAGGTGGATGAGGAGGATGCACAGGATGAGGAGGAAATAGAGGCTAAGGAGGACTGCTTTGGAACAGTTCTAGAGAACGAGAAAGAGGTGCTTATTTTTCCCTTGGCTCCAGAACCAAAAGAGAGTGGGAGACCCAGAGGAGTGAGGTCCCCTACTGGGCCCAGCATAGAAATAAGTCTGTGTTTCTAAGCCCTGGTCCCTACGGCCCTGGGTGACAAGAGGGCTGATGGGGAGCGCTAGCTGACCCAACGGGATCTGCCTTCACAAGTAGCAAGGGCAGAGACAGAGAAGGAGAAACAACTGTTCTTGAGGAAGATAAACTGTTTTGGGCTCATTAGCTGAGTTTCAAGGAGCTGGAACTGAAGCTGAAACAAGCCTCAGAATCCAGCAGAAATGGTGGCAGCGTTACTCTAGTGTCCACTGAAGAGGTGGGAGTCTACATACCACCGGGCCTGGTGCCCAATTACGTGGTGGGAGATGGCATAACCTGATGGTTTTCTGCATCTGCATTTGAGGTAGCCCTGAGGATGCACAAGGTCGCATAGCAGTACGGGGGTAGGGGAGCTTATGAAAACACATGCCCATAATGGAGAGGAACACACTTCTCAAACTTGATGTGGGTGACCAGAAAAAGTATGCCTCAATGAAAGCCATAGTTGCTGCTACATTTGGGCTGCCACGGAGAGGTATCTTTCCAAGGTACCGGATGGTTGGGTGAAGGGTAGTAAGGTAAGCACTTTTAAAGGGCTGTACAATCTAACTGCAAGATAGCACATGTTCAGTCATTGTTTTTCAGAGCTATGCCAACACTTGGTTGACTGCATGCCTACTGACCCCAGGGAGCATGCGAGGGAGGCAGACCTCTGGGAGAGTATCAGAGTGTCTGAGAAGGTACATTGGAGTGATCCTAATAGAGGGTGGTTCAGGGCCCCCCCAACAGAGTGAGGGGGCACCCAGTGACTCAGACAAGTGGCAATCTAGAGTAGGGGGAAAGGGTTCCCATGCCCCTCTTAAGAATAGGGGGAGGTTCTGGTGTGAGGAGGCCCAGGGCACCCATTCACAACCATGGTGATTTTATTGTACCCAGTTGAGGCACAGGGAAGGAGACCTGGTCCATGCCAAGAACCCACCAGCTGGTGGGCGTGCCATGTTAAAGGCCCATGTGGCCTAAGGGGAAGGTAGTGGAATGTGACGCAGTCTTCCTTAATTGGTAGATAGACTCAGAAAGTAGACTGGTGATCCCTGAGGGTGGGTGTGCTCATCTCCATCAGGACAAAGTGAATGGGGTCCCAGTCACTGCCCTGAGGCCCATCGGGGCCAGCCAGACCATGGTAGTCAAGAGGGTGGTTTCTCCAGAGCAGTCCACCGGCCAGGTGTGCAGGATAACCCAGGGCCAGGTCCTCGTACGTCCCATGGCCCTAGTATCCATAGAGTGGGATGGGGAGGTGGCACAAAGGAGGGTCATAGTGATTCCTCCAATGTACATAGACTGCCTCCTGGGGAATGAGTTGCTACCAGAGTCAGGGGAGCTGATAGGAGCGACCAAACGGGGCTCCCTGAAAGCACAGACACCTGGGTGTACCACTGACAAACGGAGGGTACAGAAGCCCAGATAGGGGAAGGTGGAGGAAAGACTCACCCCTGACCCCTGTTCAGCCTCAGGTTACAGACCCTGGGCTGGGTGACCAGTGTCAGGCTCGCATCACTGGACTGGTGGGAACAAGATTGGAATTAGGATGTCTAACAACTAGAGCTGTTGCTCTCCACTCTGAGAAACCAAAGAGGCCCCTGGAAGGCCTGGGGCCTAGCTCTTGACACTGACAGTTGTCAGTGGCCTTTGTTGGTTGATGTCCTTACGTGCAGAGCTTTCCCTGGGTTGGGTGCAGCAATTATTATTCAAAGGGTGGAATGGGCCACATCACTTTGTTGGCCATAGTGGTACCGTCTGCGCACTGGAATGCATATGTGGGTGAATCAAGGTTTGGGGCTGCACAGATGGGGTCACAAGGTGAGTAGAAGGGTTCCCCCATAGGTCAATCCAGTGGCTCAGGAGAGTGTAAACAGAGGGATCTTACAGATGCAGATGGGTGTCGAACTGTCGAGTGCCTCTGTAGTAAAGTGCTAGTGCCCAAGTTATATTGCCTAAGCAGGTAATTCCATTAAGGTATTGATTATTCTTCCCTGGCTTTAGGTGGAGGGAGTTTGTGTTGGACCTGGCCCTCTCTGTAGGGTCACTCCCAACCATTTTGTCTTTTTGCCTCCGTTTTTTGCTGAACTCATTTTTGTTGGCATTAGAGCTCTGCAAACTTTACCACTGCTAAAAAGCTTGTGCTGTCTTCTTTAAACATGGTTTGATTGGCACACACCTGTTTGGCATATTTCATTTTTATAAATTATAAGTTCCTTGTAGAGTGGTATGCTATATAACCATGGCCTGTAAATTAAATGCTACTAGTGGGCCTGCAGCACTTATTATGCCACCCACTTAAGTAACACCTTTAAACTTGTCCCAGGCCTGCCACTGCAGCTTGAATGCAGTTATAAACTGCCATGATGATTTGGCATTCAAATCCCCTTGCAAAGACTTATACTCCCCTTTTATTACATTTAAGTCACCCCTATGGCTGGCGGGAAGGTTATGTGTAATTAAAGGGTTAGACATGTCATTGTAAGCTTTACATGGCATGGTAGGAGAAAAACAACTACATTCATTTTTTACACTGTGTGGCCTACCCTTCCAAAGGATAACATTAGGGATGCTTCATTACATTTAATAAGATGTCATTCCAAATTGGGAGCAGGGTGCTATTTCATGTTTGGTATCTATAAAATTGTAATGATAAACTCTCTTTATTGCTATAGTCGGATTTTACATTACAATTTGAAAATTGCCACTTTTAGAAAGTTCAAAGAAACGTATACAGGGTCCAGGCTCCAATCAGTAAAGCTGACCCTATTCAAACGAAACCAACAAAGATATGCCAATACTGATAATACATTAAATTTTTCTTTAGTTAGTGCCTAGAACAAATCTACCAAAGGAAATGATGGACGGAGTGTTGAACATTGCAAGTACTCACCCCCAGTCAACTGATCTGGGTTTAATCCACCACCGTTCTTTAGCCCACTCTGCCACCCCAGTTCAGACATGGCCATATGCAAATCAGTCTGACCCTGTGCCTCATGGGAACAGTCCAGCCCGAACTGCCAAGCCATGTCTTCCCTGGACCGGAAACAAGCTTCCTAGGACCGGTTTCTGGCATTTCAGCCGTCTTCAGCCAGGCTTGCTTGAATCCAGTGGCAAAGTGAGCAAGGGACTCACGTCTGAGCATACCCTGCCAACTTATGGCGAACAAAGCAAAACCAAAGGAAATGATGGACGGTGTGTTGAACATTGCAAGCACTCACCCCCAGTCAACTGATCTGGGTTTAATCCACCACCGTTCTTTAGCCCACTCTGCCACCCCAGTTGCACTGCACTTTTGTACCGCTTAGAACAAATCTATAGCAGCCTTGAGCTATCTTTTGCCTAATTTTAATTTTATTGAAGCTATTTTAACATTTTTAGGTTCCAAATTAGTTAATTATTTAAGAAACCAGGTTACTTTCATCAGAATAATATCTATAAAAACAACCGAAAAAATGTATTCATCAAATTACTACACACAATCCACCAGTCTTGCTTGCTACTTTCATATCACAATCACTCCACATTTATAACCCATACTAAACTACAGTCATACTAAAGCCAATCATTCAAAAGAGCCTGACCAAAATATTTTTCAAATTTAAATGGCAGGGGCCACCACCAGACATCACCTATTGCAAACAATAATCCCTTATACTGCAAACACTACACATGTCATATCATTGCCAAATTATGCAATATAAATCATAATGCACTAAACTGTTATATACATTAGCCCTAAGATTGTCTGGTGAACAATACGCAGGGTTGACGCGTTTCGATCCCACTTGATGTAGGGCTCTCTTCAGGACCAAAATAACTCTAAACGCGGGGAAAACCTAAAAAAAACTCGTGCTGGATAGATGAAAAACTACCAACTCTATATGTAGAGTCGCAAATGTTGTCCAAATGGAAATGCGTCCAGTAATGCTGTATCAAACTGTGCAACTTTTCGTAATCAATCCGCGATGCCTTGTATGGATGCAGCGGCAGTAAAAGTTTTTTGAAACTGGAATCGTTCCACAAAAGCGTGCGGCCAACAATGACTTTTTTGAAGTCAGCTTCTTTGCTTCACCTTTGCACATCTGTCTTCAAACTTTTCAAAGTTGAATGTGATGTCACGCCATTCAACTTTGAAAAGTTTGAAGACGCTTTTGTGGACACACTTTGGTGGAACGATTCCAGTTTAAAAAAACTGAAGGCCACAAGAAGATTCCACAAGAAGGGCCCCAGAGAGACTGGCCAGAAAACCACAGGCTCATAGCCCTGTAGGTCATTGATGGATAAGCTTTCTCAAAAGTACTCTTCAAAGAGCTCGAGCAATGGGCAACGGCCAAACACCTCATACCAAGCTTCCAGGTGGGCTTCAGAAAAGGATGAAGGACTGAGGATAATTTAATAACAGTCGCTGTCCTGTAAGGTGCTACTCCTCTGTACGCCGCTTTCATAGATTTCCCTGCCGCTTTTGAATGAGTGAACAGAGTTCTATTGTGGGCTAAGCTGCAAAATTGGGGATTGCTGGGGCCATTTTCTAAATTCCATCATCCATCTCTACTCACAAACGTGGGTGCGGACACAAATAACGTTCAGTTGGGTTATGACGGAGAAAAGTGAAACATCAAGGGGAGTGAAGCAAGGCTGTATCCTTGCTCCCTCACTCTTCAGCCTGTACCTAGCCCACATTGATGAACACAGATCAAAAAGTATTTCCACCGAGACTGACAGGCCTGAAAATTCAACTTCTTCAATATGCTTATAATGCCATTTTGACCATATACCGATTGGTCAACAATGTTCCCTGAGTGCTCTGCAGGTTTATAGCAAGGTGAATGATATGCAAATTAACAGCGGTGAAAGTAAAATCTTAGTAATAAGCCGGAAGCTTTATAACAAAGGGGCCCAGTATCTGTTGAAAAAGAAGCTGGAGAGAGTAAGAACAATAAAATATTTGGGCATGTGTCTAAATGAACGGGCCAGATATTCTTATCACCTGACATCTTAGAAACGAGCTCGTTTAGCATCGCCATCGGCGTTCTGCAAGCTGATGCAAAAAATGGATTGGTCCAATTTGTCTGTGACCTGCAAGGTCATTAATAGTAAGCTTATGTCAACCTTGATGCAGGGAACATTGACATTTAGAGACCGCCTTGAGACTTGGCTGGACCAGGCATTAAGTATATGCTACCATGCAGTGTTCGCCCTGCCAAACTCCTCACAAGTGTCTTGTTTGCGATTATAATTTAATTTACCTAGCGTTTGAACTGCACTACTCCTGCATTACTCATATGCTACCTGATGCCATGATTTGTCAGCACCACTCTGCCCCTCTTCAGATATTGCCACAAGCTTTGATGTACTCAACATACCCTGAATTTCCATTGTTGCTATTAGTCAAAGTGTGCCTTGCCATTGGCAATTAATTTTCTCTCTTTTTCCACCTGTTACATGAGTGCTGCTCTGACTGTATGCCTTATTGATAAATGTGCAAAAACAAACAAAAAGGTTGTTAAAAACTATTTAACCAAATAATTTCATTTACCTAGACAAACCCCCATGGTAAAAGCATGCTTCTTGGCATATGGATTGAAAGCCAAGTAATGAACTAGTGGAACACTGAAATATACAATCTGGAAAAAAAATCAGATGAAAAACTAAAGTGGCATAAATATTTCAGAGCTTTCATTAAAACCTTGAAGGCGAAGGGTATCTGATAAAGTGCACTACCACCTAAAATATTAGGTAGAATTCTGATGAAACAGGTAAAGTTAATATCAAGAGATCTTAACATTGAGGGGCATATTTACAAGGGGATTGCACCACCTGATGTCACTTTTTTAGGATGCTCAGGTGACGCAATGCCCTGCTCCATATTTACAAAGTGGCGTTAAGCCACTTTGCATGGCTTAGCGCCCGTTTATAAATACTGGCCCCTCTCACAAGTATCTGAGTGAAAGGGGGGTGCAATGGGTGTTGCTGTGGGCATTCTACCCCAACACCCATTATGATGCTGCCCCAGATTTATAAGGATCTGTAAATCTGAGGCAGTATCAAAAACTAACACCACTGACTAGCAGGCATTAGATTGGTGGAACGAGGAGAAATACTTTTATTTCTCCTTGTCTTTTCTCTTTCTCTATGTTCTGCATTGTGCAGCACACATAGAAGGCGTTACAACAAACAAATGATGGACGGAATGCTGACAATGCAGACATTCTCCCCCAGTCAAGAGATCTGGGTTAAATCTATCGTTCTTTTGCCCACTACACCACCCCAGTTTAGACATGGCCATATGCAAATCAGTCTTGACCCTGTGCCTCATGGGAACAGTCCAGTCCGAACTGCCAAGCCATGTCTTCCCTGGACCGGAATCAAGCATCCTAGGACCGGTTTCTGGCTATCAGCCGTCATCAGCCAGGATAGCTTGACTCCAGTGGCGTAGTGAGCACGGGTCCCACGTCTGGGAATACCCATCCCACTTAGGGCGAAAAGCGTTACAACAAACAAATGATGGACGGAATGCTGACAATGCAGACATTCTCCCCCAGTCAAGAGATCTGGGTTAAATCCATCGTTCTTTTGCCCACTACACCACCCCAGTTTAGACATGGCCATATGCAAATCAGTCTTGACCCTGTGCCTCATGGGAACAGTCCAGCCCGAACTGCCAAGCCATGTCTTCCCTGGACCGGAAACAAGCATCCTAGGACCGGTTTCTGGCTATCAGCCGTCATCAGCCAGGATAGCTTGACTCCAGTGGCGTAGTGAGCACGGGTCCCACGTCTGGGAATACCCATCCCACTTAGGGCGAAAAGCGTTACAACAAACAAATGATGGACGGAATGCTGACAATGCAGACATTCTCCCCCAGTCAAGAGATCTGGGTTAAATCCATCGTTCTTTTGCCCACTACACCACCCCAGTTTAGACTGGGGTGAATGTATGACATTGTTCTGCATTCTGTCCATCAATTGTTGTTTTTGCATTTGTCACCCCGAGTGGGAAGGATATGCCCAGACGTGGGTCCCTTGCTCTCCATGCCACTGGAAATCAAGCAAGCCTGGCTGAAGACGGCTGAAATGCCAGAAACCGGTCCTAGGTTGCTTGTTTCCAGTCCAGGGAGGACCTGGCTTGGCAGTTCGGGCTGGACTGTTCTCATGAGGCACAGGGTCAAGACTGATTTGCATATGGCTGGGTTCAAACTGGAAGGGCATGGTGAGCAAAAAAACGATGGATTTAGGCCCAGATCTCTGTACTGGGGTGAATGTATGACATTGTTCTGCATTCTGTCCATCAATTGTTGTTTTTGCACACATAGAAGGAGCAGATCACCTTTAAAGACTATTTATGTGCTGGAAGGTGTCCCTTCTGGCACGTTAACAAATTATCCCTACAACACTGACACTCTTGTCTGTGTCTGTGTTGGTGCTAGGCAGCTTTTTTTAATTGCAGCGCAAGGGAAAGCACCATATTCTTGTAAATACGCCGCATCCCAGAGTTTTTGAAATGACGCAGTGTGACGCTGCTAAATTGCTTGCAGTGCTGCACTGCGCCACTTCTTGTAAATATGCCTCTGAGGGCCAGATGTACGACCATTTTTTTCACTTGCAAATGGTAGATTGGCTAGTTTGCAACCGCAAAAAAGGGTCCTGGCACGTACAAACACTATTTTGCGAGTCACTGACTCTCGCAAAATAGCATTTGCGACTCTCCTTCCTAATAGCGAGTCTCAATGCTATGTACTAATGTATTTGCAGCCTCAAAACACTCCCAGTTTATCCCCTACTTCAAGTAGGTGGTAAACGACTCGCAAATGGGAAGGGGTCCCCAGGGGACCACTTCCTCTTAGTGAGTGTGTGCGAAAATATTTTTTTACAGCAGGCAGTGGTCCCAAGGACTACTGCTTACCCTTAAAAAGAGACTGAAAAGTTTATTTTTTATTTTTTGAATGCATCTTGTTTTCCTTTAAGGAAAATGGGGTGCATTTAAAAAAAAGTGCTTTATTTGAAAAGCAGTCACAGACACGATGGTCTGCTGACCCCAGCAGGCCACCATCCCTGGGAGTGCTAGCCATTCCCAATTTGGTTGCAAATTGCACATGGATATTAATGAGGCATGCAATTTGCAACCCCATTGGGATCGCAAACCTTATCTGAGACACTGTTGTACGTTCACTTTTGCGAGTTGCAAATTGTGAGTCACAATTCCACGTAATTTGTGACTCGCAAAAGTGAATGGTCGTACATCTGGCCCTGAATCTGTTAAAAAACGTGCCTTTATAAGCACTGTTCCATTCCAATCTAATGCGGGCAGCATTATGAGTTTTTTGGATTATCCGTTGAACCTCTACATGAAAAAACAGTTATTACAACTGAGGAGAGGTATAATTCTTTGCATAGATTATAGAAATGGCTGCATAACTGGTACGACGGATCAGGCCTGTAGAATTTGTAGGGCTGCATTGGAGGCCTTAATTCACATTATCTGTATTTGTAAACCATTGTTGGCCAAGAGATGTTACTGGCTGTGCCCAATTTTCTCACAGTTACAGATGAGGTCAAGCAGGGAAGCAATTACAGCCTTCTTATCGCCGCCATCATCCCAGCTTGCAGCTAATTCATGAAATTCATACAGTATGCAATAAGGTTGCTGAACGCTGCTTCAAATTAACATAGGTCACAGTTAGTGACTCTAAATATAAGACCACCTCATTGAACTGCAGCATTACCGGGACTGTTAATCACTTGCAATATTCTACCTCCAGCTGGTGATGCTGAGATGGGAAAATAGTAGGGTGTATCAATCAACATGCTGGCCTAAAAACTGTGGAGAGTAATCATTCTATGAACTTGCTGGAAAAGAATTGTAAATTTGTAATGAACTGTCACTGTACTTTCTTGAACAATTGTGACATAACTACTCCTCAGTGATGTAATCTATACTATCTATGGTAGGTTTTATTTTGGGGGGTTGAAGCTGGTGGTTGGGTCCGTGCAGCCTGTCAGCTTTCCCCCGTTAAGCAGTTTTTATACTTACTCACGACCTAGACTAATGGGAAACAATCGAAAATCTGTTTTATTGTATATTTTAACTAGCCTATTCTTTTTCTTATTGATACGTACATTTGAATTTATTTTTATTGTTTTAAATAACTGTACAATAAACCTTAAACCAAAAACTAACATGCTTGGGCCTTTCAGTGGCCTTTAACACAGTGGATTATGCCACACTAATCCAAAGACTTGAGGAAGCCAGAATAGAGAGCGCAGCTCTCACTTGGATCACATCGTATTTACACAATAGGGCAAATATTGTACCTACTCATCCATTCTCTTCTAAATCCAACAGCTTTAAAGCAGGAGTCCAAAGGCTCAATCTTCTCACCCAAGCTCTTCAACATCTACATGAAAAAATTACAAGATCTGATCAATGGTTTTGACTTCACTTGCTAAAACTTATCAGATGACACGCAGATACTTCTGAAATTTGACAACCCAAAGAACATTGGACCAGCAAAAATCTTTAATTGCTTCCAGGCCTTGCCCAAATGATGACATGAAGCTATCTCAAATTGAAAGGCCTCCAAAACCAAAATACTTAACTGTGGCTATTGGAAATCCTGTGACTTTCTGCACATGGCCTGATGATCTAGGACCACCGCCAAGATATCTAAGTAGGTAAGAAACCTCAGAATTATCATGGATATCAAGCTGCCAATGAAAATTCTCCTGAATGAATTGTTTTAAAAAACCTATCAAACATACATTAGAAAGTTGGTTGAATTCATTCGATCAAGGGAATCAAAAGAATCAAAAACCAAATAGAATATTAGAAAATGGTAAATAGAGGTGTACTGAACGATGGGATTCTAAAAATGATTTTTTAAATATATTTTAATATAAGTGTATAGTATTTGAAAGCCAATAATATATATAAATCAAAATCACAAGCAGTTGGTTTTTCAGTGATGTTTATTCGATACAAAAAAACTAATCTTATGAAACAGTTGAATACAATTTCCTTATAGGGTCACATACACATTTGTTACACAACAAGGTTTTAAAGGTTGTAAAATATTTCCATGATGTTTTCAGAGAATAGGCCTTGCATTATCGAGGACAACCACTCAACCATAAAACAAAAGCCTCTATGCCTTGAGTACATGTGGTATTATTTACCTAAATTGTAAAGGCTGATGTGGGGGAAAGGTTCAACATTTCGGTCTCTTAGTGCATCAAAAAAATGAGGCCATCTTCAGGACAGAAGAAACTGGTATGGATTATTGTAGAAAATCAAAAAGGCATAACATGAAAATGGAAAACAGTTTGTAAAGACAGTATAAACTGTAAAAAGATGTAGAGTGCGTTGGAGTACCCAAAACCACAACCCTTGAAGCACTGTAAAAACATATATATTGGGCAATGCACATGCATAGTGCTATCTCAGAAAATGTGCAGTGAACTAATTATATAGTTCCAAATAAGAGGAAAGTTTAAGTAGCAATATAGAGGCACATGGGAGTACAAAAAATGTCGCACAAAACTAGTACCTGAGGTCTGTGCAAAAATCAAATGTTTCATGGACATAAGTGGTGGGCGCAGTAGCCAAAACGTTTTTAGAAGGACTAGGTATGGCTCTAATGTATTATATATGTTATTGGCTTTCAGAGACTGTATGCGTTAAATCTGAATATTTTTATTGGCATCTGAGCATTGAGTATACCTCTTTCTATTTACTGTGTTTTACTATTTTTTATTTTTTATTTTGATTGACTCCTTTGATTTAATCTATTGGACAAATCATCAAATGTATGTTTGAAAGGTTTTCCAAAACAATTCTGTGAGGAGATTTTGTGTTGTTTCATTGTGTACACATCTCCTGAAAGATGATTCGGTTGCCCTGTTGTGTGCTTAAGCCGTCAACGAATGCACAAGTGAATAAGGTATCAAGCTTTCTTACAATGAAAACACTGCCACACATCTGCCCACAGCTTTGCATTCCACCACAAGGTTCAAGCTATCATCTATCTTATCCTATCAAACCTGGAGTCTGCTATTGATCTATATCATGACTCACTTTTGTCAACTATTCAAAATTTCAGAGAATTCAGAACACTGGTGCCAGACTCCTTCTACATGTAAAGCCACAAGCACACATCTTCCCTGCCTGGAGTGCCCAACACTGGTTGCCAGTTGCCACAAGATCCACTCTCAAGCTGCTTTATATCACACTCAAAGCAATACATGGCAAAGGGCCACTCTTCATCAGGCAGAAAATCAACAATGGAACCTACGCTTGAGAATGGCTCTTGACCTCAAAATTCCTGCATACAAGAAATAAACCCTGGGTGGAACATCTTTCTCTGGTCAAGCTGACAAACTGTGGAATTTGCTATCCACAGACATAAGATCTACTACCATCTCAGATTCAGAAGATTAGTCAAGAGCTGGCTCTTCTTCACATGATGACTTACAACACAACAATGTACCACCACAGAATACATGACAACCAATGCTTCTCATGGTATGGAGATGAGGTTGTCATTATACATGAGTCATTGTACATTGAACTATGCTTCCTGTTATAAGAGAATTCCTTGAAAAGAGGGGGAAATGTATATTACACCACAAGATAAATGTGTATATAACACCCTGTCAATATTGCTGCTTCTATGTACAAATGTTCATGTAGGAGTTGCTTACAATTATTTGAAAAAAATATTGCCTACTTCATCACAAGACAGTTGTACACATGAGACCTTGTAAAGATTGCTGCTTCCATGTTTATTTTGCTATTTATATAGAAGAGTTTACTCTAGCCACTAGTACGTTACCAACAGTCATTTGTATATACATATGTATAAGTTAATTTCAGTTTCGTTGTAACAAAAAAATACTTCCTTCAACCTTTGTCTCATCACTCCTCTGACTCATCCCATCATTCTGACTACTATGAATTCCTAAAAATATTTCTCAAAGTGACTCCTCCATTTTAGCCAATTTATCCAACTAACAGGCACACGCGACCACTGGTTACAAAACCAAACTTACTAATTCCCCTTTTTCGCATCCATTCTCATCAGTCTATCCCTACTCTAAACTTTTCAAAATACACATGAAATCAAGAGCACAAACTAAACACAACTGATGCTCAAGGAAAAAAAGCTTAATACTAATCTACTAACTATTGAACGCTAAACTCTATTCTTGGGTTCCGGAGTAGCTTGATACTCGGTGCAAAGGGCTTCAATGCCTCATCAGGGGTAGTAAATGCATTATAAATACAGTTTACAATTAGAATAACACGAGATACCATATTATGAGTTAGAAAACCATGAAATACCATACAAATTATGAAATAGCTTAATATGGCATGACATTTTTCTGGGGTGCAGCAACAAAGGAATCGGATAGCAAGGAGCCTCGGTGGGTTGTTGTACCTTTCCCCCCCCCCTTTTTTTGTCCTCATACCACCATAGTTTGCAATGTCTAGCCAGCCAGCCGACCTGTACGACCCCAGGCTGTTTGCAGTATCTTAATAGTCCTGCGTACCAGCCCACCCAGTTTCCTGGTTGCTAGTTCCACGCAAGTGTAATCATAGGACTCTGAAATCTTTTTAGGATGTGATGGTACCATTCCAGTTTATAAAATCATCCCGTATCTCAGAGTGTGCACTGTTTTGAAGTCCTATGTCCATTTTGCAAATGTATTTTACCACCTGTAGCCATTCCATCCCCAATGGCGGTACAACGTCTGTCCATTTCTTACATATTTCTCTCCTGGCGAGAAGAATCAGGCAAAACAGTAAGGCCTGCCTATTCTTCAATAAGGGTGGAACCGGGTTCTCCTCCACCCCCATCATTACCAACGTTAGACTAATTTTTATATTGGGGCAGAAAATGTAATGTATTACTTTCTCCACAATCGTCCAATAAACCTGCAGTGAGTGGAATTCAAAGAACATATGACGATCGTCCGCACTCAAAATTCCACATCTATGACATCTTGGGGCTACTGCTGTTACGAATTTAGCCAATTTCCTCAGTGTCCAATATAATCTGTTAGCTGTGAAGAGGTGGTTCCTTTTCAGATTTGCTGGCTTAACCACTTTATACAGCAACTTAAAAGAAAGTTGCCACATTTGCTGTGGTTTTGTCAGCTGACTATCACCTGCCCAGATCTCGTATGGTGCTTTCAGCTTCTTTACTTCTGATATCACCAGGGTCTGGTACCAGACAGATACTTCTTTCGTTTTTGGGGCGTCATTTTGTATTTCCCTTTCAAAGTCCCAGGTGCCTCCTCCAATCTCTCCCCTGTTTGCCTCCCCCAGGATAACAACTGTAGGTATTTGAACATTGAGAGGGACCCCCCTGCCTTAGCTGTCAAAATTTCCCATGGGACCACCTCTTTCGACACCATAAGATCTCTCCATCGTTCAATCCCTGCTCTGTTTAGAGGAATGCTAAGTTGATCCTGCAAACATTCTTGCGTTCCCGGTGAGTCCCATACTAGTGCTCCATCTGAGTAGTACCCCATTCCCTGTATTTTCCTTATCCCTACCCAAAGGGTGAGTGCTGCCTTTAGTATCGTCAGTTTGACTTTTTTGAAGTATTTTGTTGCACCAAATTTGTAAAGGAACCCTTTCCTGCCCCACTCCTTGACCATCTCCTCCAACAACCGGCCCCATACCGTGGAACCCGGTGTTCCTAGGAGGGCTCTACAGTTTTTAAACTGAAATGCCATGCAGTATAACCTTACGTCCGGCAGTGCCAGCCCCCCTTCTGCCAATTTTCGTCGTTGTTTTTTCCATGACATCTGTGCCCCTCTAGCTGCCCAAACAAAGCTGCCAAACTTGCCCTGTATTTTATCTATCAACCCCATGGGGAAAGCCAGAGGAATACTGTTAAAAAGACATGTCAGCTTAGGCAGCAACACCATTTTTATTAGGTGTACTCTACCATAAATTGACAGTGGGTGATTCTTCCATCTAGAGAGTGTTTGTTCTATGTCTTTCATTACCCTTTCCAAATTGTGCTGGGGGATTTTTTCTAATACCTTAATGACATTTATTCCGAGGTATCTAATCTCCCCCTGAACATTTCGCAACCAATCAGGAACATTCCAACACATTATCCCTGTTTTTTCGTTATTAACTAGATATCCAGAGAAGGCTCCACATTCTTTCGCTAAAATCTCCACCCTAGGGATTGTAACAGCCGGGTCTGCTGTATATATTATAAGGTCATCCGCATATAATGCGGTTTTCTTTTCATATGAGCCAGCCTTAAAGGCAATGGCCTGTTCATCCTGACGGAGCATCTGGGCGAAAAGTTCGATATATATATCTAACAATAGGGGAGATATGGGACACCCCTGTCTCGTTCCTCTTAGTATCAAGAAGCTCGTTGTAAGCACCCCATATAGAAGAATCCTATCTGTCGATCGTTGGTATAGGGCCTTAAGCACTGTTATGAAGAAAGGCCCAAACCCCATAATTTCCAACACTACCCATAGGTAGTCCCAGCACACGCGATCAAATGCCTTGGCGGCGTCCAAAGTGACCGCCGCCAAGGGTATCGACCTTGATATAGCTATGTCGATACAGTCAATCAGCTGCTGGGTCAGCTCATGCAACTGCCTCCCAGGAATAAAGCCCTTCTGGTCTTCGTGTATGAGCTGTGGGGCGATTCTAGCCTCCTCCCTGCTAAAATGCTGACAAAGATCTTATAGTCTGCATTCAGCAGGGATATTGGTCAATACGATTCTGCCTTTATGGGATCCTTAGCTTGCTTCAATATCAGGACAATAATTGCCTCTCTCCATGATTCTGGAACCTGTGTCCCCCATATATATCAGATTGAACAAATCTTCCCACATAGGCAAAACTTCCTCTATTAGAGTTTTATAAACTTCTGACGGAATGGCATCTAATCCAGCCGCCTTTCCATTCTTTACTCTTTTGATTGCTCCCCTAATCTCTTCCTGTGTTATTGGAGCTTCCATCATTGTTCTCCCATCCTCATTAAGTACCGGAAGACCAATTGTACTGAGCCAACTTTTGAGCTTTAGAGAATCAGAAATAGTGTCCTCTTTTTATAATTGGGAGAACAGTGCCACGACATGATCCAGCATATCCTCCCAACTGTCAAGCACCTCCCCTTGATTCCCTCTAAACTCCTTAATCTCGTTCCTAGTTCTTTCTACTCTAGCCTTCCAGGCCAATAATGCCCCTGCCTTTTCTCTGTACTCAAATTCCTTTTCGTTCGCAGCTTGCCATTTTGCTTTGCACTTTACCTCCACCCTTATTTTAAATCTTAATCGAGCCTCCTCTAGCCTTTTTTCAAGTCTCTCCCTTTCCTCTCCCACATGCATGGAATGTAAAGCTTTCTCCAGGCTACCAACTTCTTTTTCAATTTTTGTTGGTTCTATTCTTTCTTCTCTATTTTTTGCACACGCTAGACTTTTCAGAACTCCTTAAAGGCATCCCAGACTATCCCTGGGGAGGCAGTATCTTTGTTATTGGTAAAGTATTCTACTATAGCCTTTTTCATAGTAATCTCTATTCCCGCTTCCAGCAGCAGGGCACGTTTAAGCGTCCATCTTTTGCATGGCTGCGGTCCTAAAGCTTGTAAGGTTATTATTACTGAGAAGTGATCCGAAATATGTGCAGGTAGATGCTCTATCTTTTTAACATTGACCTCAAGAGACCGGTCAATTAGAAAATAATCTAGTCTGGAGAACGAATGATATTTTTCTACTATGGTATGTATATCCCCTCACCTTCCCCTTAAGATACCTCCATACATCTAGAAAATCCAGATCCTGTATCACACCCCGCAGCGCAGACCTCATTCTAGGAGTATATGCACTCTCCCTCCACGTTGACCGGTCTAGTACAGGATCCAGCAATACATTAAAATCCCCGCCCACAATTGCGGGCGCAGAGATTTCCGCCAATCTTAGTTCCAGCTCTATGATATGCTGTGGATCATCCTCGTTAGGTCCGTAATATCCGACACATATAAAATCACTATCAGCCCACCTTACTCGCATTAAAACCCATCTCTCAGAGTTATCTGTGCTTGACGCTTTAAGCTCGATCCCACTCCCGCTTCTGATTAAGATTGCAACCCCTTTGCAACATTGTGCTTGGTCAGAAGCAATATAATTTTGGACCCAACCATACCTACCAAACAACTCCTTGCTCTCACTTGCAAGCAAGTGTGTCTCCTGTAGGATCATGATTTGAGCCTGCCTGTCTTCTAAGTACTTCATTAATTTCGTCTGCCTAGGTTTTGATCTAAGACTGTTCTCATTTCATGTGAGTATATCTGTGCTTGGAGCCCTAGCCATAATACTCCCCCGCCCCTCCACCTTTTCCTGCTTCATCGCCAGATTACTTAAATTTTCCGACCTATGGGGATCTGAGGATTTATTTTTGTTTTTTTCGTTTCCCACTTCACCCCACCTGTGCCCACACCGCCCCACCACCTACCCTCCCCTCCCACCTCAACCCACCCCCGGGGAACCCTCCCTTTCTTTTTAGGCATAATAATGCTTATGGGTGCTCAGTTTCAGAGGGAATTCAATTCACTTATAGGATACAAAAGAGAAGTCTCAGAAGTTGGTCTCAGAAGTTGGTCACCTGGCAGGATCTCCCTTTTTAATTCTATCTATTAGCGACTCAACATCTTCTACAGTTCGGAGGTTATACATTTGGTTATTCCACATGATTCGTAGCATTGCAGGGAATTTTAACTGAACCTTTCCACCCATCTTTCGCAATTCTTCCATCTTATTTCCCAACTCCCACTGCCTTTGTTCAGTGGCCTTATATAGATCTGACCTAACAAGCAGTGAGTACCCATCCACCGAGTATGGGCCGTTTTTTAGGGCCCTACTTAGAATCTCCTCTTTGATGTTGTATGAGAGAAAATTCACTAAAATCTTCCTGGGCTTAGCTCTCTGAGGGTTGCGTCGGAAAGGTTCTCTATGCGCACTTTGAACTTCATATTCGAGGTTTAGTTCTTCCTTACCCTGCAAAATCGTGTCCCGTAGCAACGAAATAATAAACGCTTTCATGTCAGACCCTTCCTTAGCTTCCGGAACATACAAGAACCTCAAATTGTTCCTTTGAGAATGGTTCTCAAATCTCTCGATGTCCTCCTGTAAGATTTGATTCTGCCTTTCCAGCCTTGTGATTTCCGCAGTATTTTTTCCAATATTTTGTTTTACAGTTACCACCTCTTCTTCTAACGCCTTAGTGCGTAAGGTTACATCGTCCAACTTTTGTGTCAACTCCAGGCATGATGCTTGTATGGCTGACTGGTTTGCTTCTGAAGTCTCGAAATGATTATTGATATCATTTTTTAATCCCAATAAGATGGATGCCAGTGAAGCTTCGGGGGTTTCAGGGAACTCAGGTATCTCCTGCCTCACCTCTAACACTGCATCATCAGGGCTATTCAGCCCTCTTTGAATACTTTGGCTTTGGCTTTGAGCTTGGCTCTGAGCTTGAGGTGGAGTACCATTATCTTCTTCATCTGGTAACATTTTTTAATCCCAATAAGATGGATGCCAGTGAAGCTTCGGGGGTTTCAGGGAACTCAGGTATCTCCTGCCTCACCTCTAACACTGCATCATCAGGGCTATTCAGCCCTCTTTGAATACTTTGGCTTTGGCTTTGAGCTTGGCTCTGAGCTTGAGGTGGAGTACCATTATCTTCTTCATCTGGTAACATAAGAGGGTTAAATCTGTTACTCAGAGGAACTGTTGCAGCGCCTCGAAAGGGCGTAGTGCTGTTACTTGCTCCCTTCGTTCTTGGTGGATCACTGGCTCTATCCATATTTTTTCCTGAGATAGTTCTAGATTCCTGTGAGCTCACACTCTCTCCAAGTCTATCTGGGGTTCCCACTTCCATATGTACTGCACCGCCACCACCTTTTTTCATACTTGGGAGAACTCTGAAGAAGGATTTAAGCGAGGGAGTTATTTTCACTTTTGTATGATCAACTGCTCCTCTACTTCTCTTCTTCCCCTCAATATATTTTCCCAGTGTCTGCGATTTTCCTTCTTCCCTGTTCTGGAGACTCCCACCTTGGCAACTCCCACTTTGGCGCCCCCACTTTGCCTTAACAGTTACTTTTGCGCCTTGCCAGTTCAGGCAGAGTATCTGACAAAATGGGAAGAGGGTTCTCCTTACCTCCAATATTCCTGGTCCTCAGAGTATACCTGGTGGGTGCCTCACCTTCTTTGGCAGTACCTGCATCCATAAGCGAGTGTTGCTCCACTCTCTCAGAGAGCTCTCCCCCTGTTATTCCTCTCACCAAAAGCCTCCAGTCTCCAGGACCCCTCCACATTTCCTCTGAGTTCAACTGGGTGCATCAACTTGTTCTGTCTCTGGCCCTCAGCCAAACGCCAGCCTCCCACGAACACAGGAGCTCAGTCGCTGCTTCTCTCCAGCGAAGAACTTGAGAACGACCTCCCGCCTCCACCAAGGACTTCAGGCCCACATATCTGTGGCATTTCAAATCTCCTAATTATGGTATGTTTTAAGATACCAAATTCGGGCTTATTTCTCTGCAATTACCACTCTCTTTCCAGTGACTTGCCCCCGTTAACGGCACCCGCGGTCAAGAGCGTCTATCTCAGAACCGCCATGTTCCCCTCTGTCTGTGTGGGTTGTTGTACCTTGCCAGTTGCATGCACCCTGGCAACTGGTGAAGGAAGTTGCAGTGCAAAAGGAAGCAAGAAAAACAACAGGCTTGGAGATTAGAGTTGGGTAAATGGGAAAAAGTAGCAGAGGTCAATGCAGCGAGATAAAGATATAAGCACAGCAATATGCCTAGAGAGACGAAGCATAGAAGCATCGAGGTGTGGAGAGTATCAGGGAAAAGCGTATCATGCACTGAGGAGGATGAAGGTGGAATGACAGAGGGTTGGAGAGCCAGGCAGAGTACTGCAGACCTGTGCAACTTATTATGTGGTGTACACCACCATGTATGTAGGAAGTGGCTTGGTCTTTCAAGGCTGCAAAAGTGCTGCCTAGTAAAAGCCTCTTCTGCAACTGGGTGTGCTATGTTTAGTTGTGCGGGGAATGAGTCTCAAGCCAGGCATCTAAGACATCCAAGCCAGTCCAGGTGAAGAAAGCTCTGATCTGACAAGCGCCAGCACGCATGCTTATGCGGACTCTGATTACCTCTATGTATCTTGCTGGCAGCAAACAATGCTTTGTGTCTGGATACAGTTGGGTCAATCCTTGTGTTGACCGTTGTGATCAGGTGCCGCTCTGGCTGCAGAAACAAGGAAACAAGGTAAAATGGACTGGGATAGGTTCCGGGGAGCTGGTGGATTACCAATTCAACCTTTGTAAGATCTTTGGAACCTGAAGAGAAAAGGGAGGCATGGGAACCTCGAACCGAACACAGGAGGAAAAAAGGGAATATGGAATGAGAGATGAGCAGGGCACTCGGAAAGGGGTACAAATTCTAAGCACCAATGTTGGAAAGACTTGAAAGGGCCAGAAGTCGAGGGTGGGAGAGGGCGTGGAACAGGTCCCTGGAGGCCGATCACACTAGAGAGGCTGCAAGTTGACTGGGTTGTAGTTAAGTCAGAATGTGCCTGTCTTTGTGGCGAGTCTCCATACAGCACAAATCCAATACTCACCAGTCTACAAATGGGCCACGGCACACCTGTTGGTAAACGCTGAGAAAAAGGATCACTTGTGGTTCAATTCATTTCCCACCATGGCCTCCATACTAGTTCCAATTAAAATGGGCTTAACTGTAGCATCCTCAGCCCGCCAAGCTGACCACTCATTCAACAAAATTAGGATATGCGCACCCAGGTACTTCATGCTGTGCTATTCATCTTTGGAAAAATAAAATACTGCTTCAATAGTTTACTGGTAGTGCTGAGGTGTGAATGGACCAACATCTAAGAAGTCAGTGTGTCCGTGGTAACAATGCAAAGTGAGAATAGACACCAGTAAAGGCTGAAATATGCCAACCTCCAGGATTTCATTGATGAGGTTCTGGGGTGAGAGGAAATAAAGGTTTGTATTATGCTGGTCCTAGTCCAACAATACAAAGCCTGCTGCATTGGTGAAACTGACTCCTTCAGAGAGATGTAGCACAACGAGTCTGTGGCATGGTCATTGAGACTTCTTTACATATTAATTACACATCGAGGCCATCCCGTTTGCCTCATAAGCATGTGTTTGGACAGTATTTACACTCCATCAAATGCTTGGTCCTCCTTTTCTGTGTGAATGCTTAGTTTAACTGACCTCTTGTCCTATTTGCATCTAAACACTATTATTTGTTTCATACAATATTGAAGTTCCCAACCATCTGCAACCTCTTGAGATGCTTCTCCTCTACTTGTCCTCACTACGACTGAAACATCAAGTGTTCAAATGGAATAGCCTGATTTGAGTGAGTGCAGTTGTGTATAAAGCCTTGGGAAGCATATGTCGTGAGCACTTATTAAGTGTGTATGGTAGCCACTTACAGGCCCAGTTACAGAGACACTTCTAGAGAGAAATAATAGCATGCAATAGCAACAACCATATTTACACCCTGTGGACTTCTTCCATGACAAGATCTCAGTTATCTACGAGCACTTCAAACCCCAACCCCTCAACGCTGACAGAACCAACCTTCTCACACCTGTGCACACAAACCCCAAACACCGGCTCACGCACTGGCACCCTCTCACAACGCAAGACACGATCACCATTCATGGACTTTGTGCACTCTGGAGCACTCACTGAACTCTCCCCCCCACCACATCTTCAACCTCGGAGGCAAAACTATTGGCAACAAGCTCAAAAAGTTCTGAATGCCTCTATCACCTCGACTTCCTTCCCCGAGACCTAGAAACATGCTGAAGTGAGGCCCCTTCTGAAAAAAACATCCACCAACCCAGCAGAACCATAGAACTACCAACTCATTTCCCTGCTGTCTTTTCCAGTAAAGGTTCTTGAGTAGTCAATCAACCAGCAACTCACTGAATACCTGGAACAGAACAACCTCCTGGAACCCTCTCAATCTGGATTCCGAGCCAACCGCAGCACCGAGACAGCCCTGATCGCAACCACCGATGACATGCGTTTAGTGGGGACCCTAGAACTGTTGGCCCCTGTGCCACTGCACCTGCTTCACCATTTAAACCAAGCACCTTCTGACTGCAAGATAACTGCAATTGTGTCTGCCTCTATAATGATAAAATGTAGCAATAATGGGTGTTTCGAGGAGGTCATGACACATTTTGGACCCGGTGCCACTGCAGTTGCTGCACCATTTAAATCATGACCCTGTTGTCTGCAAGGTAACTGCACTTGTGACTGCCTGCTTAGTAGTAAAATACAGCAATGTTAGGCATTTAGTGGGGTGCCTAGAGCTTTTGGGCTTCATGCTACTGGACCCGTTGGACTATTCAAATCATGACCCTATTGCCTGCTAGATAAATGCACTTGTGACTGTCTTGTTTGTAGTCACATTTTGCAATAATTTGGGCTTAGCAGAGCTTTTGACCTCAGTGCCACTGCACCTGCTGCACTATGCAAATCAAGTTCCTTTTAACTGCAAGGTAGAAGCAATTGTGATGATCTTCTTAGTAGTCAACTATAGCAATATTATGTATTTAAAGGAGTTCTGACAAGGTTTGTGCCCAGTGACACTGCACCTTCTGCGCCATGCAAATCATGACCCTGTTGTCTGCAAGGTAACTACACTTTTGGTTGCCTGTTTAGGAATACAATTTAGCAATATTAGGTGTTTAGAGATGTTCTGACAAGTTTTTTGCTATGCTGCACCATTCAAATAATGCCCCTTTTGCCTGCAAGATAACTGCACTTGCGACTGCCTGTTTAGTAGCAAAATATAGCAATATTTGGTGTTTAGTGGAGTTATGACAACTTTTGGCCCCATTGCCACTGCACCAGCTGCTCTATATAAATCAAACTTGTTTCAACTGCAAGGTTACTGCAATTGTACCTATTTAATAGTAAAATCCAGAAATATTATGTGTTTAGAGGAGTTCTGACAATTTTTTGGCCCGATCGCACTGCATCTGCTGCACCATTCAACTCATGACCCTAGGGCCGGAACGATAATTACACTTGTGACTCCCTGTTTAGTTATAAAATATTGCAATAATCGGTGTTTAAGGGTGACTGGAGCTTTTGGTCCTGGTGCCACTGCACCTGCTGCACTATTGTAATCATGACCCTAGCGATTGCTATATAACTGAACTTGTGACTGCCTGTTTAGTACTAAAATATAGCAATATTTGGTGTTTTTACTGGAGTTATGACAACTTCTGGCCCGGTGCCGCTGCACCATTTAAATCAATCACCTTTCAAATGCAAAGTAACTACAATTTTGACTGCCTGTATAGTAGTAAAATATAGCAATATTTGGTGTTTAGAGGAGTTCTAACAACTTCTGGGCCAGGGCCACTGAACCTGCTGCACCTTTCAAACCATTCCAGTTTGGCATATGGCTGGGTCCAAACTAGGGGGGTGTTGTTAGCAAAATAATGATGGACTAAACCCAGATCTTAGTGACTGGGATAGAATGTTTGTATTGTCCAGCATTACGTCCATCAATTGTTTCTTTTGCGTATCTTTAAGATACAGCGCATTTTTGTTGTTTTCCGCTGTGCTGGTGCACAGTGGGCTGCGGTGCATCAACGTAGGCACCTTTGCACCATGGTGCAAGGGTGCCTGCGTTGCAGGGATGGTTATTTTTGTGCAGGAAGGGAAACCTTCCTTCACCAAAACAAGCACAAGAGGCTTTTTCCACTTTCTATGTGTGCTGCAGAATGGAAAAAAAGAAAAACGAGGCAAAATAAAGATATTTCTCCTCATTGTGCCACCCTTACCCCTCCCCTACACCTTCCCTGGCAAGGCGTAACTTTTTGGTGCTGTCTTGGAGTTAAAATTTCTCATAAATCTGGGGCAGTGTCAAAAAACGATGGCTGTTGCTTGGAATGCCCCTTTAATGCAGAAAACTGCATTAAAGGGAACAATATTTACAAAGCATAATTAAGCCAAAAAAGTGGCTTAGTGCTGCCTGGTCAATATGGAGCAGGCTCCTGCACCATCAGAGCGTCACAAAAAGGGATGCACTGGCGGTGACCAGAAACAAGCATACTGGGACCGGTTTTGGGGCAACACCCCTCCTCAACCAGGCTAGTTTGAATCTGGTGGCGTAGCGAGCCCAGGACCCACGTCTGGGCATACCCTTCCCACTCACAGCGACAAATGCAAAAAGAATACATGATGGATGGAATGCTAAATTAATCAAGCATTCAGTTAAGGCTGGTCATGAGGACACAATGTGGGTCAATGACTCTGTTTTATATTCACAGAGTCTGCATCCCTTAGAGCTAGGGGCTTATATCCAACCTGGAAAAATAATCCATAGTGAAAATCTGGCTGACACGAAGGTGCATGAGTTTCAGTTTGTAGTACGCTGGGTAGGATTTCTGCCATATTGTTTTTGTGGGCGATATTGTCTGTATATGTTTATGACCAATCAGGTGTGGCTTATTTTTTTTAATTCTTTTTTGGTTCTGAATGATTGATTTTTCATGTTCCTGTTTATTGCCCTTATAAAAAGGGGAAACGATTGAGTGGTTTCCCAAAATATGCACGTGCCTGGAAAGCAGGGATGAAATGAAGTTGCTATAGATTTTGCTGTGAGCGACCTTCTGAGTTCATTTCTTCCCAGATGTGTGCTTTAAGAGAGGAGTCTCCAGCTCTCTTGAGTTTGAAACAGTACTTGGGGAAGCTCGCCTTCAGGGCCAGTTGTTCGTCTCGTAGTCCACATTTGATTCCAATTTACACTTGAGAGGAATCAGGGCCTGCTTTTGGCGTTGGCAAGCTGAGCCCAGGGTGCCAATATTCAGAGGGGCGAGAAGAACTGTCTGCATAGAGGGCCTGCACATCAACAGTGGCGGCTTGCAGAGAATGGGAGTGGCGGGGTGGGAGGGGTTTGAAAAAAAAAACTTTTCACGGCCACCGTCTCTCCTTTGTTTGCTTCTCTTCCTGGTGAGTCCTGGAAGCAAAATGCAGCGCTGTGATTGGCCTGAGGGTGCTCAGAGAGGGACTGGGAACCTCTATATGCCCTTCAGTGCCGTATTAATGCATGGGCACGCTGGGCAGTTGCCAGGGGGCCCCACGATCATAGAGGCACCATGCAGACCAGAATTTAACACAAATTTTCCGTTAAACATTTTCATTCCTGTGAGCGCTTGTGTAGGCATGGTCCGGTGCACTGCTTTGCCCAGGGGCCTATAATGCTGTTAAGATGGCCCTGGCGCTATTTGAACAAGGGCCGACTCTGAGAGCTATGCTTAGAATGTTTGAAAAGGTGCTGACAAATATTACATTTCATTATATTACAGGCTTATCTGATCTTTCATGGCAAGGGTTCAACACTATACATTAGTGTTGATGTTAGTCTCCCCTTTGAACTCTGATTACGGGAAGTAGGGAGGGATTTTTGTAGTTTTTTATGAAGAATTGAAGCCAAAAGCTAATAATACTACTTTTGGTTTTACTGATTCTTGCCGTCGTCGATGACCTCCTCCGGCTTCCAGGCATTTTTCAAAATATTTCTATTTCTATTTCTGCTGGTTTCTCGTAGAGATGCCACAAGCCCAGCTGCCATCTGTTAAAGACCCTACTTTTGTTTTATTATAGTTAATAGTCAACTAATTTGCCTGGCAATAAAGTACCAGGGAATTTAGTAACTTCTGCAGCCTGTGTGGTTTAATAAAATTACATTATTGGTAGATAGAAGAGAGGAAGTTGCTCGGCAGCCTGTTTTAGGTGGGTGAGCCCCAACAGCATTTGCTTCACAGGGGAGCTCGGCAGTGTACCAATGAAAGAGCAGTGGAGCTAGCACGCCTCTCTGCTGCAGGCCAGGAGTTGTATAAAACTTGAAAGAACGGAACTGATTTGTTCCCGACTTTACATCACCCAGATTGCTGAGCAAAGGCGTTGCATGGCTCAGAGGAGATTTTCCAGAGGGCAGTTTTTGCCACAGGTTTTCGCTATTGACTCAGTCTAATGCTACGCTAAAGTCAACAAAGCAGGTATGTGACAGTAGTTTTCGGGCTCTTGTCTTAATAATCAAAATAGCAAGGCTAACCAGGTTGTCCATAGTGCTGGCTGAAGCACGGAAACCTGATTGGTTGAAGAGAATTTGGGTTAATTTGGTGGCCAGGCTTTCAGATCTTTCAGCAGCAGTCCGGCTAATATTTTTGATTCAACATCCAAGAGGGCAATGAGCCCATAGCGGCTTGGATCTAGAGTAAGGACCATCTTATTAGTAGGGTGTAATATCGAACCGCACCCTGAGTCTGGGATTGTCATGGTTGCCAGGCCATGTGACAATCACAATTTGGAGAGCTGGAAATCCAGAGCTCTTTATCTTACTTGAAGATGACCACTCGTAGGTCGTTTGAGTCCTGCTATTCCTGAGATTTACCCTTGCTGTGGAGAAAAGCATTCTATCTGATGGCAGTGGGACCCTCTTGTTGGAAGGACAAGCCTCCGTAAAGGATGGAAATATAGTTGACAAATAATCAGACTTTAATGTTTTGTTTAATATGCAATAGTTGACAAATAATCACACTGTAATGTTTTGTTTAATATGCAATGTACTTTGTTCTCTCTCTTCTGTTTTTCTTATTTTTATCTTGCCCTTTTTGTAATTCTTGTTTTATTGCTTTGTACTATTTTATTGTATACCATCATAAGTTGAATAAACTTTTTCTTAAAACTTTAAAAAAAAGGATGGAAATGGGTCTAGTCAAAATCTTACGTGGCGCATTATTGCTTTGAAGTACGGTCCGTTTTTTTGGCTTTCGGTTAATTAGATGCCAATAGTTGTTTTTATTTTGCAGGAGCAGGCTGTGAAGAGGTCGAGGCTATCTTTATCTTTCTGCTTTCTATTTGCTTCCCAGGCGGCTCTTTTATAACTATTGGGTACATTGTTGGCCTTTTCTACTACAGCAACGTTCTCATGGGAGAGGTTGTGTATTTTGTTGTTGCACACCCATTTGATCTCAGGTTTTTCAGCAGTGATAGTTGTAGTCCTTGCCATGCTGTTGTGATATTTTGCGCTGATATGAGATTATTCTAAGTAAAATGTAGCTTCCGGCCATACTGCTGCCTTTAAAGCTCCAGTTAATTCTCTTCATGGTATCTTTTCATTGGCCTTTTGTGAATACCCTTTCTAATTTTTCGGTCGAATTTTTGATGAAAAAGACTTGTGGGATGTGATCACTCTCATAGCATTTCAGGATGATGATGAAGTTTGAGATGATGGCGATACTTTTACCAGGTATGGAAGTATAGTCCAGAACTGCTGGTCTGTTTGACATATAATGAGTATGAGGCAGTGGTTGAGCGCCATTGAAACAGCCGTATAAGGCACAAAGGCTCAGGCAGTCAGCAAAGATAAGATGGTTTCTCTTGTTGTACCCTGATTTTACAAGGCAATCTCTCAGAGTGCATTTTCCCTCAGGTAGAGGGATTCTCTCATTATGAATTTTAAGTTTGCGTTGAAATATTCTGTTAGGATCAAGTAAAAGTCATAGAATTTCAGTTTCAGTTCGATCATAGTGGCAGTAATATATTTTAAATTTCGTCTCTTTTCTTTGATGAAGCGATTTATATATAGACTAATAAGGAGCAGAGATGTTGACTCACTGACCCACTACCCAGTTTTCAATCAGTTAGAAGTTGCAATGGATTTTCTGTCTTGATGTATTTTCGTTTTGAGGTTTTGTTGTTGTTATGTAGGTGATAAACCACCTTCTGCCAGATCTCTTTTATCTGTTCTCTGAGCTACAGTGTTATATTCAATGTAGTCAGGCATTGGCTAAATTTTCTCTATCCAGGTTTTCTGCAGACAAATTACACCATGTAAGATTAGAAGAGAAAGTGCCTTAGAATCATGCATGATTTTGCTGAGCCAAGGGTGGTGGGGCTTAAGCAACCATGGGACATTGGGTGTAGGCACCCAACACTACACCACGCACTGCCAAAGGCAGTGCATGATGGGGATTTGGGTGCCTGCTAATTACCTCACATTTTATATCACTTATGAGATGTTCTATGACATCATTGATAAACATCACTGCAACACCAACCACCTGCGGAGTCCCCCAGAGATCCTCCCTCAGCCCTACGCTCTTCAACGTCTACATGGCTCCGCTCGCCCCCATCGTCAGAACCTACGGACTCAACATTGTGTCATACGCAGACAACACCAAATTCATCCTCTCCCTATCCAACAAACCCAACACCGCCAGACACAACTTTCGAGAAGGCATGGAAGCTGTCGCCAAATGGATGAAAAACAGCCACCTACAACTAAACACCAACAAAACAGAAGTACTCATCATGGGCCCAAACCCCAATGCTTGGAACGACACCTGGTTGCCCCCGCCCTCGAAAGCCCGCCCACCCCCACGGACCACGCACGCAACCTGGGAAACATCCTGGACTCAGAGCTGAAAATGGACCGCCAGATCAACTCTGTCTCGTCCTCCTGCTTCCACACCCTCCGTCTCCTACATAAGACCTTCAAATGGATCCCCTCGAACACAGAAAGACCGTCACTCACGCCCTGGTCACCAGCAGACTTGACTACGGCAACGCACTCCATGCCGTAATAAACAAAAACCTCACCCGCAAGCTACAGAACATCCAAAACGCCACTGCAAGACTGGTCCTCAACCTGCCAAGACACTGCCACATCTCCCAGCAGCTGCGCACACTTCACTGGCTCCCCATCGAAGCTAGAGTCACCTTCAAGATGTTCATCCACGCTCAGAAGGCCCTCCACGACACCGGACCAGCATATCTGAACAGCCGACTCAAATTCCACGCACCCGACCCTACAATTAGCCCAGCTCTCGTACGCAGCAGTCCCCCGCACCAGAACGACCAGATCGGGTGGCTGCTCCTTCTCCTTCCTCGTGGTCAGAGCCTGGCACGACCTTCCACTCCACCTCAGACAGACAACATCGCTCCCCATCTTCGCAAGAAACCTTAAAACCTGGCTCTTCGACAGACCCCCTCATTGAAGGACTGGAACCTGCGACCCCCCCCAGCACCTTGAGACCCTTACAAGTAAGTAGTTGCGCTTAGCAAACACCTTGATTGATTGATCTGAAATTACATTATTGATGACATCACTGTGCAAGGAGGAGGTGCAAGTTGTAGTTACTTTAGGGCACAACTTATAGTTGCGTGAGATAGGTATAACTGGTGAATTTCAGTTGCTTCGTTAATTTAAAATGTTATGTTTTAACTAACATTTTCAACTAACCATCACATCCTTTTAACGTTTTTATAGATTTGCAGGTGTTGTAGGTTGCTATATATTGGAGCTGCTATCCCCTAAACTTGGGAACTACCCAGAGATCTCGGCTTCTTTTTTGCATAGTTTATGTGGCACTCTGAGCCTGAAAGGCCATTGTTTTGACTTATACTGGGTGCTCCCTTGTGTCTCGACAAAGTTAAATCTCTCTGAAGATCTGTAATGACAGCAAAACATGTGTCAAGGGTTGTTTTTATTCATTTTAGGTTGGCTGGGATGGTATTTTACCAGTCCAAAGGTATAATATTGCACCCGGGACCGTATTATCGATAGTGTCCCGGGGGTGCAATGGGCGTTTGTGCCCGATTTGCGCATCCCCGGGGCATTCTAGTATTACAAAAGGGGCCGCAGATGCTTGGGCCTCCCCTTCTATAATACCGATAGCAGTGGCGCACTTAAAGCACCAGCGCTATCTCATGCAAATGAGGGAATACTTTTGCCTCTGCTCCCAGGTCGTATTACCAACACGGACGAAGAGGCAAAGAAACCCTCAGGCGGTGCACCGATGGTGCACCACCTCAAAGGTGGCGAACTGTCAGTGTTCCCCTTGATGGCTGCCCTCTGGTGGGGAGAAAGGGGGTCCCATGGACCCGGCAGACATCCCCTTGCAGGCGGGTGCAGTCACTGACTGCACCCGTCTGCAAGGGGATCTCTAATCCCCTTCAAAAGTGCTGGCGGGTTGCCGCCTGCACTGTGAAAACACAGAGATGCTGCTAGCAGCCACTCCGGTTTTCACATGAATGCGCTGTCCACAGGGTAGCAAGAGTTTGTGGCTGCCCTCGGGGCAGTGCAACCACCATAATGTGGCAAATTACCCCTCATTGTGCTGGGTGCACAATTAAAAAGGTGCGCCCAGTGCAATGAAGGGAAATGCACCGCATCTATAACGTGGCCCCTGGAGTTGTAAAAGGCTTTTGTCATTTTACATGTCAGCATGAATAGCACTAGCTAATCCTATGCTTAAAGAGTTTGCTGCATAAATGGCAAAAAACGTTGGTCATTTAATCCTATGCTTAAAAACTTTGCCAGACAAGCAGACATTTGAGGTGAGCAAATTTAGAGTGTCGCTGGTGTTGTAAGGTGTTCTATATAGGAGCTGCTCTTCACCTAAACTTGGAAACTACGCAGAGTACTCTGCTTCCTTTTTTGCATAATGTATGCTCACTCTAAGCCTGAAAGGGAATTGTTTTGAAATTTTACATATATATATATATATATATATATATATATATATATATATATATATATATATATATATATATATTACCTACTGGCGGTCGCCAGTAGGTAGTTATAGTTAGGACCACGTTTCCATAGGAAATCCGCAACATTCTATTTTGAATAACTTTGGCGCCGGTCGACGAATCCTCGTGAATTTTTCGAAATAGGTGGGGCGCTACGCTCCGCTCCTACCCTGAAAGTCTCGGGGGGATTCGTCAAGCGGGGGCTGAGATAAAAGGGGGGTCCCAAAACGCGTTTTTCCCATGCATTTTTCCATAGGACCTTTAGACAGGGCTACAGCCCGAACGGCTGAACAGAATTACTAGAAATTTGGCACAGAGGTAGTCCTCAGGTCAAGGAAGTGCCTTTTGTAGGTTTGGTGTAAATCTGTTCAGTAGATTCTGAGAAATTAGCCTTTAAATCAATATATATATCTGAGCCAGCTTACGGTGCGCTTACGGTACGCTTACCGTACGCGTACGGTGGCGTGCGCGAGCGCGATTCTGATTGGCTCTTAGATCTTAGTAAACATTCGAATCGGCCGAAACCAGGAAGCGGCGGCCGCCATTTTCACTCTCGCACTGAGAGTGATGTTTAAAATATAAAGCTCAAAAACATGTAAAGGGGCTGTTTAGACAGCTCCCACACACATAGCCATGTTGAGGGAGTCCCCAAAGATCCCCCAAGGCCAAAAACCGAATTTTTATTTTTTCGCTAATTTCGCCGATTACGCTTACCGTACGCGTACGGTAAAAAATAATAATAAAAAAAAAATTATCCACACTCTCCCCACCCCGTGTGCAATTGGTGCCCGAAGGGCACCAATTGTGCATGGCTTATTAGGTATGAGATAAACTAAAATATTTTAAAAAAAAATAATTAAAAAAAAAATTATCCACACTCTCTCTACCCCGTGTGCAAATGGTGCCCGAAGGGCACCATTTGTGCATGGCTTATACCACATACGAAAAATTAAAATACTACCTTTCAAAACGAAGTGCATCATATTCCTCCATGTGCGCACGGTGCGCGAAGCGCATCGTGCGTACATGGCCCATCTAGCGTAACGTGGGCACGCGGTGCGCGTAGCGCACCGCGTGCCCACCGTGCGTGCACGGCACTAACTGCGTTAAGTGGGCGCGCACGCCACGAATGGCGTAAAGTAACTTAGCATTTAAAAAACCGTACAAATTCACTGAAAAAACCATTGGTTTCACACACGTTATAGTTAGGAATTAGCATTTAAAAAACCTTGCAAATTCACTGAAAAAACCATAGGTTTCACACATGTTATAGTTAGCGGAAATTTTACTGATAAAAAACCAATGAAATTCCCCCGTTATAGTTAGTGCAGGCAACTATAACTCACGCGACCGCAATCTTCTGCTGATGACATATGTGTCTTTATGAAAAAAAAATATTTGTAATATATGTATAGCTAAAAATGTATGGAAGAAGACATGGGCAAATAAGTGTCTAAATACAGTATTAGCATCAGCAGAGGATTGCGGTCTTGTGAGTTATAGTTGCCTGCACTAACTATAACGGGGGAATTTCATTGGTTTTTTATCAGTAAAATTTCCGCTAACTATAACATGTGTGAAACCTATGGTTTTTTCAGTGAATATATATATATATATATATATATTATCTACTGGCGGTCGCCAGTAGATAGTTATAGTTAGGACCGTGTTTCCATAGGAAATCCGCAACATTCTATTTGGAATAACTTTGGCGCCGATTGACGAATCCTCGCGAAATTCTCAAAATAGGTGGGGCGCTCCGTTCCGCTCCTTCCCTGAAAGTCTCGGGGGGATTCGTCAAGCGGGGGCTGAGAAAAAGGGGGGGGGCCCAAAACGCGTTTTCCCCATGCATTTTTCCATAGGACATTTAGTCCGAGCTACAGCCCGAACGGCTGAACAAAATTACTTGAAATTTGGCAGAGAGGTAGCCCTCAGGTCAGGGATGTGCCTTTTGAAGGTCTCGTGTAAATCTGTTCAGTATTTCCTGAGAAAATAGCATTTAAATCAATATATATATCTATAGGCGCGCTCCGAGCGCGTACCGTAAGCTTACCGTACGCGCACGCCACCGTGCACGAGCGCGATTCTGATTGGTTGTTAGATCTCAGTAAACATTCGAATCGGTCGAAAACAGGAAGTGTCGGCCGCCATTTTGTCTCTCGCAGTCTGAGGGGGTGAAAAACAAAGGTGGAGAACGTGAAAAGGGGGCAGGGTGGACAGTTCCTGACCCCCTAGCCTTTGTCAGGGGGTCCCAGAAGGACCCCCAAGGGCAAAAATTAATGTAATTTTTTTTTCGAAAAATCGCCCAATGCGCGTAGCGTATGCGCACGGCGTAAAAGGAAAAATTCTGCGAGAAAAATTCTGCGAGAAAAATTCTGCGAATTTCGCGTAGCTATTACGCGTACCGTGCGCGCACGGCAAAAAAAAATTTCAAAAAGGAAAGCTTAAAAAAACATTAAAAAAATTGTGAGGTAAGGTTGGCTCTTAAAAGAGCCGTTGGGTTAATACAGGGATAGAGGAAAGAAAGAATGGGAATATTATGAGCGTCTACAAACGTGCTGGTCTATCTTATTGTTAATAAGGGAAACACTGGTCTCCCCAAAAACAATAAGACCACAACACGTTGTACACCTCATTGAAACCCTCCGAAATCGAGGGTTAATGTCCAGAGGAGCAGAAGAAGGTGATGCTCCCACCTCAGAGGAAGGGCTCAGCTGAGCTGCCGATGATGTACTCGGCTGAGCTTCTGAGGTTGGGCTCTGGTGACTTACTGAAGAGTTTTCTTCAGTATGTCGAGCAAAGGTCCTGGGATGTTTATCCCTAATGTGTCTCATCATAGAGTGATTTCCAAAGGAATACTTCTTCCTTGGATCACCTCTAGATAAAACACGGTCACAAAGTGTGCAAGTGACCAATGGAGCATTGACCTTTTTCTGCCCCTCTGGAAAAGTAAAATACTCCCACACAAAAGAATCCTTTTGATTCCTCCTTCTCTGTCTGATGATGGTGCTGCTAGGCTCACTCTCAGAAGAGGTCTGTTGCTCTGCCATTGTATCTCGATGTCAATTCAGCTCCTTCTCCTAGGGGATCTCAAGCAGTAATGAGGGGAATGGGTGTGGTGTGGGAAGTTTCTGGAACTGAAAGTAGTTTCAACCAATGAAAAGTGTTCTTTGTGGATCACATGACCTACCGTGCGCGCTCCGTAAGCTTACGGTACGCGCTCGTAAACAAGTACGCATGCGCAAACGTGACGCTTACGGAGCGCGTACGTAAGACGCACTCGCGCATGCGCATTACACGCCCCTGCGTAACCGCGATGTTGCTTCCGCGCAACGCGCATGCGTGTACGCGTACGTCATGTACGTATCACGTAAGCGCACTGTACTTATGACGTACGGAGCGCGTAGCGTCAGCTTACTGTACGCGCACGGCAAAAAATGCAAAAAAAAAAAATACAAGTTTCAAGAGTTGTAGAAGATAATAACTGTATGTAAACATTAATTTTTAAAAAATTAACCATTCCATAATGCAGGATATAGTACATATATTATTTTATACATAGGTTGGATATTATTTTTTACCAAAAATCTCAAAAAAAAATTTGCATTTAAAAAAACCGTACAAATTCACTGAAAAAACCATAGGTTTCACACACGTTATAGTTAGGAATTAGCATTTAAAAAACCTTGCAAATTCACTGAAAAAACCATAGGTTTCACACATGTTATAGTTAGCAGGACATTTCACTCGTGAAAAACCAATGAAATTCCCACGTTATAGTTAGTGCAGGCAACTATAACTCACGCGACCGCAATCCTCTGCTGATGATGTCAAATATTACATCACTGATGACATATGTGTCTTTCTGAAAAAAAAATATTTGTAATATATGTATAGCTGAAAATTAATGGAAGAAGACATGGGTAAATAAGTGTCTAAATACAGTGATGTAATATTTGACATCATCAGCAGAGGATTGCGGTCTCGTGAGTTATAGTTGCCTGCACTAACTATAACGTGGGAATTTCATTGGTTTTTCACGAGTGAAATGTCCTGCTAACTATAACATGTGTGAAACCTATGGTTTTTTCAGTGAATTTGCAAGGTTTTTTAAATGCTAATTCCTAACTATAACGTGTGTGAAACCTATGTTTTTTTCAGTGAATATATATATATATATATATATATATATATATATGCCACCTTTCGCTCCTTCCGGACAGCTGGACCCAAGAGAGGTGGCGCAAACGCCGGCGGAGCACGCCGGTAATTCAAATGTTCCCACAAGATTAATATCAAGCGCTCTCAGTCACCAAGAAACTCCAAATCCAGAGATGTCAACAGGGGTGTTTATTTCTCACAACGCGTTTCAGCTCGTTGCAAAGCCTTGATCACGTGAGGAGGGTGCAATACACAAAGAATAGATAAAGTTTTTCAGAGGTGAACAGAGAAAAGGGGTCGAACATCGTGAGTCTCCCATACAGATACCACAAACATAGCTGACATCTTGGAATGGTAACCTATGCATACGGAGTCAGAACACCAGGTATTGCTTGATATAGGAGAATGTTAATACATCCGAATGAGAGTTAAGTGCATAATTGTATCAAAGTGTATACTCAAAGTTAGACATGCGATGTAAATGTCCTACATAAAGTCATGTGGGAGAACTGAAACCGATATAAAATATAACACTAAAATTCGTATTGTCGGCAGACACAAAGAGAAACTGTTCACAGTGCTGCTGAAATGCATCATCTGACTGTGGTGATGTAGGAACAGAACTCTACGTGGTCAAATACCAGTTAGCCATTCATGTGTGTACAAAGCGTTCTAGCGGGATAAATGTGAGTGTGTTATCACTTGAACGCAACATGAAAAGTACCCAGTGCCATAACTGTATTGCCCAATCTCCATCTAGAGGGACAACCCAAACTGATACGTATACCACAAGGTTAAGAACGGTAAAAGTGTACGTAGAAACATTTACATGGTATCTGTATGGGAGACTCACGATGTTCGACCCCTTTTCTCTGTTCACCTCTGAAAAACTTTATCTATTCTTTGTGTATTGCACCCTCCTCACGTGATCAAGGCTTTGCAACGAGCTGAAACGCGTTGTGAGAAATAAACACCCCTGTTGACATCACTGGATTTGGAGTTTCTTGGTGACTGAGAGCGCTTGATATTAATCTTGTTAGTTAGTAAGTCCTGCCTCCTTTTAAGTTGATTCAAACTCGCTCCGCCCCCAGATGGCTCTGCTGCGGCAGTTTTCTTTTTGTGGTCCAAGGTATTGGAAGGTCCAGGCACGCCTCATATGTTGGGAAGCGATTAAGCGGTAGTGAGGTTATTAACCTCATGCTGGGCGGAGTACACTGGCACTGCTGCCCCCCCCGACATTAATCCTGACTCTGGGGCTGAAACGGTAAGGGGACCGGAGGAGGCGCTTTGTTTGATTCACAAGCAGGAAATTGGGATTTGAACTGTATGCAATGTTCCCTGCACCCCCGCACAGCCACATGGTGTTAACTTTACCCCCACGCACTACCTACCTGGATCCACCACAATGGATTCTGGGTGTTGAAGTTCAATTAAGCATCGTGAACTCGAACAGGTGAGCGGACCATCTGGGGGCGGAGCGAGTTTGAATTAACTTAAAAGGAGGCAGGACTTACTAACTTCTTGCTGTAGACCTCCTGGACACTTGGGCGCTGACGAAGGCTAAATGAAAAGCCGAAATGCATTCGCCAACAAAGATCGCAATAAAGTGCTTCCAAAGGTTCTTCCCCTGTGTGGCCTCTGCTCTCTTTCAGGAAGGAGTTTGTTGGATATATATATATATATATATATATATATATATATATTCACTGAAAAAACCATAGGTTTCACACACGTTATAGTTAGGAATTAGCATTTAAAAAACCTTGCAAATTCACTGAAAAAACCATGGGTTTCACACACGTTATAGTTAGGAATTAGCATTTAAAAAACCTTAGAAATTCAGTGAAAAAACCATAGGTTTCACACATGTTATAGTTAGCTGGACATTTTACTCGTAAAAAACCAATGAAATTGCCCCGTTATAGTTAGTTCAGCTAACTATAACTCGCACGCGCCCGCAATGCACTGCTGATGACGTCACATATTACATCACTCATGACATGGTCAGTGACATCACTCATGACATCACTGATGACATCTCAAATGACAGGCTGTTTGGGCTGTTTGGTTCCCTGATGACCCCATCCCCCAGGGCCAGTCTCCTAATTATATTTTTTTGACCCCAAACCCCAGGGCCGGCCACTGTTTTTTATTATTTTTAAAAAATATATATTTATAGACACACCTAGGACATGCTGGACAAACCGTACGTACCTATCACCATGACGATTTTCGTGATATTCATTAAAAGGCGACTATGCATGCAATGAATCCACGTGGAATGTATTTACACCACTAGTGAAGCTCTGACATGTCTGATGCCCTACCGTGCCTAATCCTGGTAGACACCCTTGTCGTTTATTTATACAAACATGGGTAGCTATTGACGGGCACATTTAATACACATGCACACCAAGCCATTCAAAGGGGATTCGACAAAAATTCGACCAAAACTATGCAAGAAACCCCCCTCGCAGTTAATAAAACACACATCCACTGCCGGATGTGTAATACTTTTTATTTTACTCTCTGGAAAGGGGACGAACATCACTTGAGAGTCACAGCGTGCTCCTGACAGAGCCCAATGCTGTGTTACACCCACCATTGCCTGCCGAGTGCCACACACCTCTGTGTTGTATTCCACTAGCTAGTGCATATGCTATGACACTCTCTAGCCCATGCGCACTGTAACACCACCCCGTGAATATGTCATGCCACACTTGTCTTCGCACGGGTTATATTGCCCCATCTAACGTGCCTTTCTCGATGCCTATGTTATAACGCACAGTGCTATGCCATACATATTACAATCTGGGATCCATATCTTTGTCACAGTGCATATGCAACGTTACACTCCCCAGCACATATTTTATATTACAACTTTAGAGACTAGTTAGGTTACACAACACTGCCCTGTGCATATTACACTCCAAGGCGCATATCGCATAGCACGCGCTAGTGCCTGTGCTATCTCGCGCTCTCCCATGAATCTGTCATTGCGCGCAATGTATTGCATATTATATTACACGCCCGGTTCATCTTATATCACACTTTTTGGTGCATAGTTTATACCATACACTATATCTAGTTTTCATTTTCAATCGTGCTCTCAGGACTATGTTCTATATAACACTGTGTTCACCTACCCTTTTCACGGGCATTACATTTTGCGATAGGGGGTGGAGGGTCAGGGGGTGTTTCTGCCAAGTGAGCCCGGAGTCACAGTCACAAACGTCCTCTTCTTCCTGAATAAAAGTGAGATTATGCTGCATACTTGTTCATATTTTAAGTAGTTCGCACAGACACAATGTTTTAAAAACAATAAAGTTCCTAATACCCGCCTTCTCTGAACAGTTAGCTTGCTGCCCCATCCCCTTCCTCCCTATCCTCTGTAGTGTGAATCCATGGACTAGCCTCCTCCCTCCTGCCATGCATGGTCTAATGTGCTGCCACTGCCCTCAATTTAGTATGATGTACCAGTCCACTCCTCCTGCCCTCCATTGCCCAATTCTATGCCCCATCATTGACCTCCTGCTTAAACTCTGTGCTTAGCTTGCTGCCCCTATTCTCCTTCCCCCTGCCCTCCGATGTCTTTGTGCATGCCCCTGCTCCATCCTTTTTGCCCACCATGTCCCATGGACCTACCACTCCTATCTACTCTGAGTGTTCTGTTGAGCTGCCACTCCCCTCCCACCTGCCTAGCATTGTCAGATGACTGTAACCTGTCCCTGCCACCTCCACCCTGCCTGTCCACATGCCATGCCCCTATCCTCTTCCTCCTGTCCTACATGGTCCATTGTACTGCCACACCCTTCTGCCCTCCCTGGTCTGTTGTGCTGCAACTGCTCCTCCTGCCTGCCCCGTGTGGTCTGTTGTGAGGTCCCTTCCCCTGAACTTTCTTGTCTGTGCACAGGTCCTGACCCTTCCTTCTATCCTCCATCGTCCTTTGTGCATGCCCCTCCACCCTCCTTCTTGCCCATCATAGCCATTGTGCTGCCACTAACCCTCCCACTTGCCATGCATGGTCTTCTGTGCTGCCATGGCCCCTCCCACCTTCCCTGTGTGGTCAGTTAGCTGCCCCTGACCCCCTCCCACCTTCCCTCCATGGTCTGTGTGTATGCCATCACAGTCTCACTGTTGCTCTTCATGGTGTGTCTTGCTTCTAGTGCCCATCCTGCCTGACCTACATGGCTATCTTGCTGCTCCTGCCCTGCCCCCTTGCCCCCAGCCCTACTCCCTCCCTCCTGGCTTGTCTGTTCCATTGTAATGCCCCTGATCCGTCCCTCCTGCCCTTTATGGTCTGTTATACTGCAGCTTTCTCTCCTGTCTGTCCATTATGGTCAGCTAGCTACCATTGCCTCTTGCCCCTCTGTTCTCTGTTGTCCATGTGCATGGTCCTGTCCCCTCCCTCTTGCTTTCTATGGATTGTTGTGCTGCACTCCCGTCCTGCATGCCCTGTGTGGTGTATTGTGCTGCTGCAAACCCTGATGCCTGCCCTGCAGGGTCAGTTTGGTGCACCTCTCCATGTCCCTCCTGTCCTCTGTTATCCAAGTCCATGTCCCTATCCCATTTCCTTCCATGATCCAATGTACCATACTTGCGAACATTTTGAACTTGGTAAGAGGGAGATTTTGAAAAAAAACTGGGGTATTGATTTTCCCCTTTGAGTTACATTGAAAAAGAGGATATTGTAGACAGGAGACAGATCAAATAAAGCCCATTTGAGCTTAAAAACATTGGACGTTTCCTGGCTGAATCGGGTCTGTTGGCATGTATGGTTGTACTACCATTGCCTCTTCCTTCTGCCCACAATGGTCTATTACATTGCCACAGCCTTGAAGGAGGGTAGATTTTGTATCACAGGGGGCCCCTGGCCCGTTCTGTCCACACCTGAAGTATGAGACCCTTGTCCTTGCCCTGCCAGCTGCATTTGTAGGCCGTATTAAATTGACCAGCGGATCCTGTGTTGCTATATAATTATCCTGAGACATCCTTACCACTCAGCCAGCATAAAACCCCTGTGTAGGCCCTTCTGTTCAATATGTAGGCCTCTTTGTTAAATTGACCATAGCTCTGCAATTTTAGTGTATAGCAGTCTGAAGGCAGGTCTGCGAGGCCTTCTGATCCAAACTAGTAGCCCCCCCCTACCCGAGTGCTCCGTGCTCGGTATCAAAGTTCAACATCCCCCTGAAGCTGTCGACATACAGTAGGCTGCATCCTGGACTGGTACTTGCTTCCTGGGCAGGTTTCCCGCTTTTAAGGAAGTGGCAACCGCAGAGCGTCAAGTTAGGAGAACTGAGGAGATTTTATACATGAATATAATGAATTCCCGTACAATACCCATTATTTTCCGCTTGCTCTATGGAACTTACGATAAGCGATTGGCCTGAGAGACTGACCTTTTCACCCAGTCCATTGTCAGCATTAAGTGGGTAAATGACGAAATGTCTGGTAAAATCTGCAGACGAAGCTTTTGGGTAGCATACGTAGGTAGATGTAGCGTGCAAAGGAGCCCACAAAATGATATAAAAAGGGAGCACCCACAGATATCGACGGACTACCTCGCCGTCTGTATGTAGGTTAACAGGCAGTGCAGGTTTTCCCCAAGAGCTGGGAGCTCTTGTCTTCCTTTGCTTAAAATGTCTTGCTCTGCTTTGCTTGAAGTATCTTATTCTATTTTACCTATATGAAATGTCATGTTATGTTTAACCATTGTTCTCTTTACTTTTGCATTTAAAAGATTTTGTATTGTAATTGCAGGAATGCTTGCTCTAAGAGTAAACGTGAGTGTTCCTAGGTAACATTTTCCTTGGTGTAACTTGTTTCTCATGATGCATTTATAGATGTGTTTTCTCTCTCTCTCTGTCAGTACATTAATTGAGATACAGAGAATATTATGACAGCTGTATGATTATCTGGATTCTGTATTTTGTACTTTATGTCTCTATTCTGCGGTTTCTTTGAAGTTGCATCTTCTCATTAAACTGTCATTGTATTCTGCCTCCAATTCCATGTCTCATATGTCTGTTTTCTTCATTTTTGGAGCAAGCGTTCCTAGGCACCCCGGCTCAAATTAAGGTGCCCCTTTTGTCCCTGACTCACTCTCCTGCTCAGTTCTGTGGTGGCTCCCGGGGATCTGGGGACCGCCCCTAGCTTCCTTGACCCGTAATAGATCTTCCCTCCAACAGTCTCTATTGCAAGTCCTGTATTGTTGGTTTGTTGCCCCTGCCCCCCTTTCCACTGCCCTCCATAGTCTGTTGTGCTTCCACGGCCCTTCCTGCCTGCTCAGTGTGGTTAAATTGTTGCCTTTGCACCCTCCTACCTGCCTTCAATTTTCAGAGTCCGTGCCCCTGGCCTCTGCCTCTCAACAGTATCCTAATGAACAACTAGATTGCTAACATTCTATATTTATTACAAAAGTGTGGAACGCCTGACATCATCTTGATGTAATCAAAACTGTAATACCTAGAGCATTTCCTTTAGAAATTACATATATGAGAGGGTCTTATTGGCATCAAAATTATGGTTAGTGCTCTAAAAGACTAAAATAAGGACATATTTTCTGAGTTTTCAAATAGCGACAAAGCACTTTTAAATTATTTGTTATCTTTATGTTTTTTTATCCAGTTGACCACTTGATTAAATGTTGCACTTAGGGGAGAGGATGTGGTGTTACTTCCAGAACTGCAGACTTTGCAACTGGGGAACCAGGTTGAAGTTTCTGCTTCAGCTCGACATTCTGTGATTCTGGTCAAATTACTTAGTCTCTCCATGTCTACAACCAAAATGAATTTGTTCTTGTGTGATGTAACCAATGCTCATGTAAAGCACTCCAATACCTGACAAGTCTGCACTATATAACACTGCAAAAACACAAAATAATAAGTGTTTTGCACACTTCTGTCATTGGGCTATATTTGGGCTACATCTGGGTGATTTTGGGCTACATTTGGGCTCTTTTGTCTCCGGTGGCCATCTTGGGAGATTTATTTGTTATGAAGTTTCCTAATTTCCTCATGTACTGCAGTCTCCTCAGTAGGAAATGCTTTCAGTTTTTTACTTTGATTCCATCATGAAGGTATTCAGATATGTCACACATTTGCCATAAATTCTGAATGTTAGCACTCTAGTTGCTCATTAGATCACTGTAGTAAAACTACTGCACCATGGAAGTCTGCTCCTGGTATTAAAAGTGCATGTTTCAGTCTGCATGTCAGAATTTTTTAATGAAATAAAATAGGATTTGAAAAGTCACTCAAAATGTGCCCTCATTTTCTTTCTTCAGCATTAATCATAATTTCTATGGCAAAATGAACCTCCTCATTGTGTTCCTTTTTAAATTAAATGTTTTAAGTGTTACCAGTTTATTCCAATCAAGATGGCTTCAGGTGTGCCTTACTTTTGTCATAATGAAGACAGTAAGCGCTCTAGTTGTTTTTAAGAACATTCTGGGACATTCTGTCATTGGGCTATACTTGGGCTACATCTGGGTGATATTTGGGCTACATTTGGGCTCTTTTGTCTCTGGTGGCCATCTTGGGAGACTTATTTGTTATGAAGTTTCCTAATTTCCTCATTTACTGCAGTCTCCTCAGTAGGAAATACTTTCAGTTTTTTACTTTGATTCCATCAAGAAGGCATTCAGATGTGTCACACATTTGCCATAAATTCAGAATGTTAGCACTCTTTTTGCTCATTAGATCACTGTAGTAAAGCTACTGCTCACCAGGGAAAACTGCTGCTGGTATTGAAAGTGCACGTTTCAGTCTGCATGTCAGAATTTTTTTTTTTTAGAAGAGGATTTGAGAAGTCACTCAAAATGTGCCCTAATTTTTCTTTCTGCAGCACTAATCATACTTTTTATGGAAAAATGAACGCCCTCATTTTGTTCCTTTTTAAATTAAATGTTTTAAGAGTTACCACTTTAATCCAAGCAAGATGGCTTCAGGTGTGCCATACGTTTATCATAAGTAGGACTGTTAGCGCTCTAGTAGTTCTTTGGAACACTCTGGGAAGCTGCAGTAGAACACAAAGGAATCAACTGACAGTCTCTGCCCTTGTTGGATGTACATGTTTTACTGAGAATGTCAGACTTCATTCTCACATGACTGAGAAAGATAATGTGAATTTACAGAAAATAAGCTCTCAGTTTAGCCTATAGATCACCTTCCAAACCTCTGTGGTAAAAGCATGAGAAAATATTTTTCTCTCAATCATGATATCCCAGCAGAAGGCTTTTTCACATGGTGAAATCACCTTAGAACATACCACAATTCCTAAAATGAGTATGGTACCATCAACAAATGATTTATAATGTAACTAAAGTCTTAAAACCTTCTATTAACTGCAATGCTTTTTAATGAGGTGCTATCATGTATATTGGTCCCAAGATGGCTGCCAACACTTCTTGGATGAAGTGTTGACAGCCAATCAGATCTCAGGATGAGATGTGTGGTTAGGCTCCGCCCACATATATATATGCTTTTAAATGCTATTTTCTCAGGAAATACTGAACAGATTTACACCAGACCTGCAAAAGGCACTTCCTTGACCTTATGGCTACCTCTCTGCCAAATTTCAAGTAATTCTGTTCAGCCGTTCGGGCTGTAGCCGTGTCTAAAGGTCCTATGGAAAAATGCATGGGGAAAACGCGTTTTGGGACCCCCCTTTTTTCTCGGCCCCTGCTTGACGAATCCCCCCGAGACTTTCAGGGTAGGAGCGGAGCGTAGCGCCCCACCTATTTTGAAAATTTCGCGAGGATTCGTCGACCTTCGCCAAAGTTATTCCAAATAGAATGTTGCGGATTTCCTATGGAAACAGGGTCCTAACTATATCTACCTACTGGCGACCGCCAGTAGGTAATATATATATATATATATATATATATATATATATATATATATATATATATATATATATATATATATATATATATATATAAGTAAGCCATCAGTAGATTTTTTATTCTCTACATACAAATGTTAAAATATGCACAGGCACAATTTTTTTAAAAAAAATCATATTTTTTTCATATTTTATTGTTTCATTCAGGTGAGCACATATCTTATTTATTATTATTATTTTTATTTTATTTTCACGTATAATGATTCATGAAATGGTCTTACAGCATTGCTCCAGACGGCATTTATGCCGGTATTTTGATGATGACTTTGAATCATATAGAAAATGACATTGATATTTATATCTAAATATTGGTTAATATATTTTGTACCAAGTGTATATGATCAATGGGAGTATTTAAAAATGACTACAAGCATTTATGTGTGTATTAGATTGAGTGTAAGTTGAGGATTATCAAGTATTTTGTTTATGTTCATGAATTTATTCCAGCACTGACACTTTAAAAAGCGGGACACTGTTTTGAGCGCTGTCATGTGATCAAGGCCGTTTGCACGGCCGAAACGTGTAATGGCAGTGGACTGAATAATAAATAATTTGCACAACAGAAGGTCTGCACTTGTTTTTTCAAATTCGATGTGCTACAAGTGAAAGATATATATATATATATATTCACTGAAAAAAACCATAGGTTTCACACATGTTATAGTTAGCGGAAATTTTACTGATAAAAAACCAATGAAATTGCCCCGTTATAGTTAGTGCTGGCAACTATAACTCACGCGACCGCAATCCTCTGCTGATGCTAATACTGTATTTAGACACTTATTTGCCCATGTCTTCTTCCATACATTTTTAGCTATACATATATTACAAATATTTTTTTTTATAAAGACACATATGTCATCAGCAGAAGATTGCGGTCGCGTGAGTTATAGTTGCCAGCACTAACTATAACGGGGCAATTTCATTGGTTTTTTATCAGTAAAATTTCCGCTAACTATAACATGTGTGAAACCTATGGTTTTTTCAGTGAATTTGCAAGGTTTTTTAAATGCTAATTCCTAACTATAACGTGTGTGAAACCTATGGTTTTTTCAGTGAATTTGTACGGTTTTTTAAATGCTAAGTTACTTTACGCCATTCGAGGCGTGCGCGCCCACTTAACGCAGTTCGTTCCGTGCACGGTTTTTAGCAACTTTAATAAGCCCTGTACATTTGGTGGCCTTCGGTAAGCGTACGGTAAGCGTACTCGCCGAAATTGCCGAAAAAAAAAAAAAAACGTTTTTGCTCTTGGGGGATGTTTGGGGACTCCCTCAACATGACTGTGTGGGAGGGAGTTGTCAAAACAGCCCCGTAACATGTTTTTGGGCATCATGTTTGATAAATAACACTCAGTGCGAGAGACAAAATGGCGGACGCCGCTTCCTGGTTTCGGCCGATTCGAATGTTTACTAAGATCTAAGAGCCAATCAGAATCGCGCTCGCGCACGCCACCGTACGCGTACGGTAAGCGTACGGTAAGCGTACCGTAAGCGGGCTCAGATATATATATTGATTTAAAGGCTATTTTCTCAGAATCTACTGAACAGATTTACACCAAACCTACAAAAGGCACTTCCTTGACCTAGGGACTACCTCTCTGCCAAATTTCTAGTAATTCTGTTCAGCCGTTCGGGCTGTAGCTCTGTCTAAAGGTCCTATGGAAAAATGCATGGGAAAAACGCGTTTTGGGACCCCCCTTTTATCTCAGCCCCCGCTTGACGAATCCCCCCGAGACTTTCAGGGTAGGAGCGGAGCGTAGCGCCCCACCTATTTTGAGAAATTCGCGAGGATTCATCGACCGGCGCCAAAGTTATTCAAAATAGAATGTTGCGGATTTCCTATGGAAAAGGGGTCCTAACTATAACTACCTACTGGCGACCGCCAGTAGGTAATATATCTATATATTCACTTAAAAAACCATAGGTTTCACACATGTTATGGTTAGGTGGACATTTCACTCATAAAAAACCAATGAAATTCCCCCGTTATAGTTAGTTCAGATAACTATAACTCGCGCGCCCGCAATCCACTGCTCATGACGTCACATATTACATCACTCATGACTTGGTCAGTGGCATCACTCATGACATCACTCATGACATCATCCTTGTGATAGAGTGGCGGTCGCGCGAGCTTTAGTTATCTTAACTAACTATAACGGGGGAATTTCATTGTTTTTTTGCGAGTGAAATGTCCACCTAACTATAACATGTGTGAAACCTAAGGGTTTTTAAGTGAATTTGCAAGGTTTTTTAAATGCTAATTCCTAACTATAACGTGTGTGAAACCTATGGTTTTTTCAGTGAATTTGTACGGTTTTTCAAATGCTAAGTTATGTATGTATTATTATATTTTTTATATATTTATTTTACAATAAACTACGTATTAAAATGTTTTTTTAAAAAAAAATTTAGGGTTTTTCACGGTGCGCGCACCGTGCGCACACTGCGATTTTTTGAAAAAAATTAAAATGTTTTTTTCTGCCTTCGGGGTCCTTCAGGGACCCCCTGACAAAGGCTAGGGGGTCAGGAACTCTCTACCCTGCCCCCTTTTCACGTTCGCCACCTTCCTTTTTCACTCTCGCACTCAAAACAAACAAAATGGCGGCCGACACTTCCTGATTTCGACCGATTCGAACGTTGGCTTACATTTAACCACCAATCAGAATTACGCTTGCGCACGTTAGGGTGCGCGCACGGTGCGCACACGGTGCGCGGCTATAGATATTTATGTGCTTTTAACTCAATTTTCTCAGTAACTACTGAACAGATTGACTCCATATATGCAAAAGGCACTTCCCTGACCTGAGGACTACCTATTTGCCAAATTTCAAGTAATTCTGTTCAGCCGTTCGGGCTGTACCTTCGACTAAAGGTCCTATGGGAAAATGCATGGGGAAAACGCGTTTTGGGACCCCCCTTTTATCTCAGCCCCCGCTTGACGAATCCCCCGAGACTTTCAGGGTAGGAGCTGAGCGGAGTGCCCCATTAGTTTTGAAAATTTTGCGAAGATTCGTCAACCGTCGCCAAAGTTATTCAAAATAGAATTTTGAGATTTCCTATGGAAACACGGTCCTAACTATAACTATCTACTGGCAACCGCCATATATATATATATATTCACTTAAAAAACCATAGGTTTCACACAAGTTATAGTTAGCTGTACATTTCACTCGTAAAAAACCAATGAAATTCCACGTTATAGTTAGATCAGGTAACTATAACTTGCGCGCCCACAATAAACTGCTGATGACGTCACATATTACATCACTTATGACATGGTCAGTGACATCACTCATGACATCAATGATGACATCTGAAATGACACATTGTGCATTGCGGTCGCGCAAGTTATAGTTACCTGATCTAACTATAACGTGGAATTTCATTGGTTTTTTACGAGTGAAATGTACAGCTAACTATAACTTGTGTGAAACCTATGGTTTTTTAAGTGAATTTGCAAGGTTTTTTAAATGCTAATTCCTAACTATAACGTGTGTGAAACCTATGGTTTTTTCAGTGAATTTGTACGTTTTTTTAAATGCTAAGTTATGTATTTATTTTTAAATTTTGCGTGCACGGTGCGCTTCGCGCACCGTGCGCACGCTGTGGGCACTCGGTGCGCTTCGCGCACCGAGCGCCCACGTTACGCATTTCGTACCGTGCACACCTCGCCATTTTTTACAAAATATCAATTGTTTTTTTCTCCCTTGGGGGTCCTTAGATTTATATATTAAATGTGATTGTTAATTCTTTTTTTTTTTTTTTTTTTTACCGTACGCGTACGGTAAGCTTACCGTACGCGCACTCCGCGATTTTTTTTTAAAATTATTAAATTTATTTTTCATACTTTTTGGTCCTTCGTGAACCCCCTGACGAACGCTAGGGGGTCTGCAACTCTCTTCGTTGCCCCCTTTTCATGTTATCAACCTTTGTTTTTCAGTGCGAGAGACAGAAAATGGCGGCCGATACTTTCTGATTTCGACCGATTCGAATGTTTACAGTCATGTAACCACCAATCAGAATTGAGCTCGCGCACGGCACCGTACGCGTACGGTAAGCTTACCGTAAGCGCACGGAGCGCGGCTATAGATATATATATTGATTTAAATGCTATTTTCTCAGGACCTACTGAACAGATTTACACCAGACCTGCAAAAGGCACATCCATGACCAGAGGACTACCTCTCAGCCCAATTTCAAGTAATTCTGTTCAGCCGTTCGGGCTGTAGCTCGGACTAAAGGTCCTATGGGAAAATGCATGGGGAAAACGCGTTTTGGGACCCCCCTTTTTTCTCAGCCCCCGCTTGACGAATCCCCCCGAGACTTTCAGGGTAGGAGCGGAGCGTAGCGCCCCATTAGTTTTGAAAATTCGCGAGGATTCGTCAACCGGCGCCAAAGTTATTCCAAATAGAATGTTGCGGATTTCCTATGGAAACACGGTCCTAACTATAACTATCTACTGGCGACCGCCAGTAGATAATATATATATATATATATATATATAAATATATATATATATATATATATATATATATATATATATATATACATTACAAAGTACTGGTTAAAGCAAGAGAGGACTAATGCAGAAAGAAAATGCATCGGAAAAAAATATCTGCTAATGAAACAAATTCTACTTTTTAGCTATAACTTTTTTGCGCCTTCGACACTAAGATTGACTGGTGAGAGTTTGCAGTAGAAGAGTGAAGTGATGCAGTGTTTTTCTATTCGTAACGAAGCACGTTTGTTTTTATCGAGCAGGACAGTATTATTGTCTGCGATGCTGGGGCAGGTGCACTCACATCTGGATACAGTCACGAGCTAGTGCTGGATGCTGGCTGTGCCACTGGGAACAGGCTGTTATCATTAGATGTTCCTGTGGTTTCCTCTGAAAAATGCAAGCGTTCTCTGGCCCATTCTCGGCCTCTTTCACAGGATTTCAGCAGTGATGTAAAAGCACACAGCTTGTCATTAAGGAGGAAGGGGCTGCTCTTGGTTTTAGGTTCAGTGTCTGCACTCTGGGGACTATGCGAAAGGTGTATGTGCCGTCTCCATAAGCACACTGTGCAAATCTGAAAATAGGGGACATCTTTGCTTGACACAACCCCATCCATGGGCCTCTCCTTGTCCTCGTAGTGCTAGGAACAGAGGGGCTTATTTACAAGCCCCTTGCGTCGCCTGTATATCACGTTTTCCCATGTTAAAAGTGACGCACCGGCGGCGCAAGGAGCTTGTAAATAACCCCCAGAAAGCTTCCAAGAGGCTGCCACAGAGGAGGGCTCACGCAACACCCAGTTAGTATTATCTCCAAAGCACACAATTTGGCCGATTCACAAACGTATCTATCAGCACAGGAGGCAGGAGTACTCTTTGACATACTTTAGCATGCCATAGTAAATCAGCCCTAGTACGTCCAAGTCCTTATTCACAAATGTGCAAAGAGGACACTGCCATTTCTATCTGTGCGAACCTTATTAAAATATTCCCTCCATAGTCCCATTTAGTCCAATTTTAGATGTTTTGGAACCAATTCACAAAAGCATGTTGTGGTGAGCAAAATTCAACAGATGGATTCAGTCTGCTGCAGAGTAAGCACGTCCTCCAGAATTGAACAGATATTCTGAGAAGCTGCACACACAATGTCCTATTTATAAAGACATCTTGGAGAGCATAAAGGAGTACTCCGGTGGTACTTGTTTAACGTACTCCAGGAGTACTCCTTTATTTACTCCACAATGTCTTTATACATAGGGCAATATGTATGCGGCTTCTCAGAATATCCGCTCAATTCTGGAGGAAGTGATAACTGTCTATGAGACGAAATCCACTTGTTGATTTGCATGGACCCTATGTGGTGGATTCCTGCTATGAAACCTTGCTATCCAATAGGTTTCGTGGGATTACCTTGAGTGTTTATCAAGACTACAAGTCACAGACTACGCTGGATTGCTACACAAAAATTCAGGATTGGAAACAAGGTGAGCAGATGACCCTCAGGAAGGTGTTGCTCGAATAATTTAGAAGTAATAGGGACTACACTTCTCTGACATTAGTCACTATCAGCAGCCAATGTCCCATATCTCTAGCAGTAACTGTAAATAGCTGCTGAGGTTGTTCCCCTAGGAAGGGAAACTGAAAGTGACCAACAGAGCACATCGCATGTTTGATACTCATTGTGCCAGGAAGGTGAGAAGAGACGCGTTTTAGGCCACCGCCTTACTAATGCATACAGTATCTCCAACCAAAACATCACTTACAAACATATCTCTTAATAACTGTAACATTGACTATGAAAGGAAGCCGCGCAGCATCTGTGCTTAATTTTGTCACAGGCAACCTTCTTTATTAATTAAGGGATTTTAAGAAACATACTCTACGATTTGTATTGCTTGCTTGTTGAAGTGTATTTAATGTCGGTAACTGCTCACAAAGCTTGTTATCATGGCCATCGTGCTGTGCTACACTAAACAATCTTCACTGCTCCCCCATCTTGGAAAAAGTGATGATTATCACTGTGCTGCCCTCCAGGTAATCGACAGTAGTGCCAAGTGACAAGCTGCTCCTATTCCCGCCTAAGACTCCATGGCGGCGCCAAAACAGAAGAGTTGAGCCTTTATTTGAGGGGGACACAGGCCAACAAAAACACACACAAGACTAGAGATCCCTGGTCTACTGTCACGTGAAAAACTCTATCAGTGGGTCCCTAACAATACCACAAAAAAAGTGCAAAATATGTACATGGTCTGGTCCAAGTTTTCTTCCGCAGTATCTAGTCTGAAAAAATTGCTTTATCTGCTCACTGGTCACCAACTTCCTTCTCCTTCTAAACACCTGGTCCCCAGGCTATGGAACGGTGTGGACGCAGAGCTGCGGTTGATCGAGAACGAAATGAGCTTCAAAAAGAGACTAAAAACTTGGCTGTTCCCCTAAACACCTGCAGAATCTCTCTCTATCTTGTTTCATACTAGCGCTGGGATGCCTAAGGGTAGCCATGCGCTCTACAAATCCCTAAACCTTCTTGTCTGTTGCACAACTGCAGTGAATCTCTGTGCCAGTGCATTCTCTCACATCCTGACTTGGGGCGGCCATCTTAGGTCTCCATTCCTGTCATTATCTCTTCCTTACAGGGTTCACACGGGCTTTAGCCCGACCCTTAGGGCCACATTTCCATTTTCAAAAAACCTTTCAAGCTGCACAGGATTTGGCTATGCTCCACCGTGTTCAGCACAGAGACCTTGAAATCACTCACTCTAGGCACATAGGTTACAATGTGCATTGGCAATGCCAATAAGTCTGGTTTGAAAGGAATGTTGTATGGTAATGTGAAGCATTACAAGTAAATAGCATGCGAATTACTATACAAATCCATGTAGGTTGAAGTCTGCCCTCCTCCTATTTGTGATGTTGCCAGAGAAAAATGTAGTAAAATATCTAGTTATGAAAGACACTTTAATAGAATCATATTGTCATGTGTGGGCCACTATAAGTTCATAAACAAATTATCACAGCTGTGTGGAAGGCAGGCACACACAACTTCTGCCCAATCAAAACATGCACTCATGGCTCCCAACATGTGGGCTGAGTCAAAGTCCCTCTGCAGTGTTCCTAACATAATTGTCTAGTGACAGCTGCGCTGTCAAGCCAGACCATAAAAAGCGCATTAACCTGTGCAAGTGAGAAGACTATTTTAATCAAAAGTGTTTGTCAGACATTGTGGCAAAGCTTCCTTAGACTGGGTCACTGTTCTTTTTGATCGCTGTGGTGGTCAAAGTTAGATCAATCGAAACGTCTCTCCCACAGTTTGGGCTTCAAACACATAACACTTACAACCACACATATCACACTTACAGCCACACCTGGGGTCAGTAAGTCACTGAAGTGCTGGACACTTCACACCTAATATGAAACCGTCTTTTCAGAGTTAAAAAAAACTAGGCACTTTGATGAAATCTAGAAAATGAGCCAAGTCTATTTTTTCAAGATCTTATATAAACAAATGGGGTTGGCTTCCTTTCCCTTTTGCAACAAAGTATTCTCCAGAAACAACTATCTGACTATATGTGTGAACTCAAAACCCAGCTCTTACAAAAACAGGGAGGGCGGGAACACGAGCAAAGCTCTAAAGGTGGGGATCAGATTGGTACCTTATGCAGAGCTTGATGCAGCTTTGAAAACAGCTCTGAAACCACCTCAAAGAAAGAACAGTTTCAATGCCATTGCTGTCCTCAGAAGAAGAAGCCTTTGGAATAATGAGCACATATTTCAGCCGTGACAGCCGCTCAGAAATATGAGCATCTTGAAAGAGGGAAGCATCCCAAGCTTCCAGGAGCCCCATAAATTCATCAAACACCCCTGTCCGTGGAGCGCGTGCAGTCCTTGACAAGGACTGCGCTGCTCAAGGGCTTGGAGGAAGTCAGAAAATGCCTGCGCATTCGCAAAAGTCACCAGCTTTCAAACAGGTAAGGTGCCATTGAAATATTGAATATGGAACATGATTATTTTTCATTTGTTGACGTGGTGGTGACCTACAAAGACACATGCGTACTAAGTTATGTTGGAAGAAGTACCCCCGGCCCATCAGATTCCTTCATTCCTCAACTTATTTTTTGACTGTCTACCTTTGGCGGTGCCAGTGATCTGAGAAAATGGTGGAAGGCATCTGGTCCCAAAGTCACTGCTTTCTAGCCTCGAGCAACCTAGAATTCCATAACATCTTCTGTTCACTCTTAAATCGAAATTTGTTACCCTCCAAGAAATCTTCAGTGCACTGCAAGAGAAAGTGACAGCCACGTTTGCGATCCTCATCTATTCACATTTTTGTCAGTGCTGGTAGAGTAGATATTTTAAGGAGGCAATGGGTCTTTACTTAACAAATGTATTATAACCTGCCACTAACACATGGGTTCAAAAATGCGTGGCGTGAGGTTGATCAAATTTTCTGACGATAAATATGTAACAACTACTAAGCTGACATCTTCTTGTTGTTGTGTGTTTATTGCCTCCATTAGTTTCCCTTACAATGAATGTTCCTTTGAGCCTTTAGTGACGATTCCGAACCTGGGATTTTTTACACTTACAACCCAGAGGTGCTCAGGGGGGGGGCCGGTACAGCTCTTGGGAGGGGGGGCTGCTTTAAAAAAGCCGGGACCCGCGTCTTCTCTCCTGCTCGCCTGTGTCCGACTCCAGGTAGGAACAGGAAGTAGGCAGCTAGGCTCCTACATCTAAGCCAATCACAACGCTGCAGTGCAACATTGTGATTGGTCTGAGCGCCGTGACACAGCGCTCGGCCAGGGGTTGGAGGGATGGGCATGTTCTCCTGTAATGCAGCCTGCATGGACAACAGGGAAGAGCGCATGACTGTTTTGGGCAGCCTGAGAGGGACTACCAAATAGTCATTGCGCACATGAGTGTTCTACCACTCCTCCCCGGCATCGCCGCCCCTTCACGCACTGCTGCAGCAGGAGGAAAAAATAAAATGATAATAACATTCAGTTATAATCATATTTTTATTTTTTCCTTTCTTTGCTGTTCCTGGCAGTGGGGCGACGCTCGTCCGCCTTAGCGGAAGCGTCACCACTGGAGGCGCTTTAGCTTGCATTGACAGTGTGAAGATGGCACTCATCGGACAAAGTTTTGATACTCTCACAACTTTTCTCTTTCTGAATACATGCATCTGAAACCTCCAATGAAGGGTTTGGTTTTGTACCCAGGGGAAGTTGGATAGATAGGGGGCTGTTCATAAAGACGTTTTGGAGAACATAAAATAGTACTCCTGTGGTACTCATTACATACTCTGACATGCCCTTGTGAATTGGACTCAAAACATCTAAAATTGGAATAAAATGGAAATATTTATCTACAGATAGTACAAAAAGGAAGGATTATGCTGTCTTTGCACTTTTACTAACAAGGAGTTGAATGTACCTGGAACGATTCACAAAGACTATGTAAACGAGTACTCCTGTCACCTGTAGTACTACTTCCGGTACTGCTAAATGCTTTTGTGAATCAGGTATAATTTTTTTACATTTTATTTCAGCCAACATTATTGTTAACACTAATTTTGGTTTCCTCCTTGCCTCCATTCTTTCTTTCCTTCACTCTTTCTATCTTGATTCCTTTCCATCATTTCTTCCTTCCTTCTTGTCGTCCTTTCTTGCCTTCCTCATTTCGTTCTTTCTCTCCTGGCTTACTTCTTTCTTTTTTCTTCTTTCCTTTATTCTTGCTTTCTTTCTTTCCGTCATTAGTACTTTCTTTCTTTCACTGGGAACTACCTTGTGTGCAGATGTGAAGCTATTGAAATAGCAAATTGAAGTCACTCATAGTAATATTAACCAGTAACCGCAAAGAAGGCGGAAACCACCCTCCTCGCCGCAACAGACAACATCCGTACCTTACTGGACAAAGGAGAAACAGCAGCCCTCATCCTCCTCGACCTCTCAGCGGCGTTCGACACAGTCTCTCACCGCACCCTAATACGCAGACTCCATGACGTAGGGATCCAAGACAAGGCCCTCGACTGGATCCGCTCCTTCCTCTCCGGCAGAACGCAGCGGGTCAGACTCCCCCCTTTCCTCTCGGACCCTACACCTACCACCTGCGGAGTCCCCCAGGGGTCCTCCCTCAGCCCTACGCTCTTCAACGTCTACATGGCTCCGCTCGGCCTCATCGTCAGAACCTACAGACTCAGCATTGTGTCATACGCAGACGACACCCAACTCATCCTCTCCCTATCCAACGAACCCAACAACGCCAGACACAACTTTCGAGAAGGCATGGAAGCCATCACCAAATGGATGAAAAACAGCTGCCTACAACTAAACACCAACAAAACGGAAGTACTCATCATGGGCCCAAACCCAGACGCCAGGAACGACACCTGGTGGCCCCCCGCCCTTGGAAGCCTGCCCACCGCCAAGAACCACGCACGCAACCTGGGAATCATCCTGGACTCAGAGCTCAAAATGGACTGCCAGATCAACTCCGTCTCGTCCTCATGCTTCCACACCCTCCGCCTCCTACGTAAGACCTTCAAATGGATCCCCCTCGAACACAGAAAGACCGTCGCTCACGCCCTGGTCACCAGCAGGCTCGACTACGGCAACGCACTCTATGCCGGATTAAACAGAAACCTCACCCGCAAGCTACAGAACATCCAAAACATTGCCGCAATACTGGTCCTTAACCTGCCAAGACACTGCCACATCTCCCAGCACCTGCACACACTCCACTGGCTCCCCATCGAAGCTAGAGTCACCTTCAAGATGCTAACCCATGCTCACAAGGCCCTCCACGTCACCGGACCAGCATACCTGAATAGCCGACTCAAATTCCACGCACCCCAAAGGACCCTACGATCAGCCCAGCTCTCCTACGCTGTGGTCCCCCGCACCAGAAAGACCAGATCGGGAGGCCGCTCCTTCTCCTTCTGCGCGTCCAGAGCCTGGAACGACCTTCCGCTCCACCTCAGACAGATAACATCACTCCCCATCTACGCAAGAAACCTCAAAACCTGGCTCTTCGACAGACCCCCTCCTTGATGGACTGGAACCTGCAAACCCCCCCCCCCCCCACACCCCACAGCGCCTTGAGACCATTACGGGGGAGTAGTCGCGCTTAACAAACACCTGATTTGATTTGATTTGATTTGTGGCTTAAGTAACTGACCCATTGGCCCATGCTGTATGCTGTAGTGGGTGGAAGCAAAGTGTGAATTACACAACAACTGACCAATAGAGGTGGCTGAAAGCCCCCTTAAGTAAGTGTGCATATGATACATATAATTATAGTAAAATCAAAAAGTTTTAGTTAGTGCCAGACCTAAAAGAAAGGGACAAATAAATGAGGCAAGGGGCCAGAAAACCCACTGAAATAAATACTCAACTGAGTTACGATGCAGTGGGAGAATCTTCAGAACTCCTTTTATTGGGATGTACAGGAAATAGGATTAAGGCGGAAACATGACATGCGGATGCTATCTTAGATTGGGCTTCTGAAAAAGAAGCCACGATATACCGTCTAATTAATGAAGACCAAATACATAATAATTCTGGATGTGTATTGAAGGCAGTCTCACAGAAAGCCACTACACAACCCGCCAGCCCCCAGGAGAGGAGGCACTGCCACACCAGCACGTTTCACCTGCAGGATGCACAGCACCAGAAAAGCAGGACTGTCCTAAATGACCGAATCTGTCAAGCAGAGCCGGTGCTTGCACCTGCCATCCCTTGAACCAGGTAAGCAACAACCTTGGAGGCAGGTAGTTGTGACAGTAGCGAAGCAGGCAGGCCAGTTGGTTAACCTGATGCCCAGGTTTTCCAAAAAAGGAGCGAAAGAACTGATGAATCAGTGTTGAAGCAGGGACTTCACGGATGTCATAACTTGTCACAGTAGTCTTCTGCATTCCCATCCACCTTTGGTTCCGGGCATTGGTAGTTGACCCGTCCACATGTTGCTCAGGGCATTACTACTCAGGATGTCATGCATGGCAGGACTCATGTCATCCAGTTTTGTGCGCTTCCCAGTTGCTAACCCTCTCCCCATTACTTGCACAGTCGAACCTGTCCCTATGTGAGTTCCCCCTAAACTCATGACCATATGCCCCATCTGAGTGGTAGGTCACAATGGGATTCAATGATCTACCATGGGATTCAAGTATCCTAGATTTGAGGAGCTACTGCAGGATTTGAGAATCACACAGTCTATAACAGCCACAACCAGGACATGGCCAGTTGCATGGCTTCCTTCCTGTTGATGAGAGGGAGCCTCTGCTTGGGCTCTGTTCTTCACTTGTGTTAGTTTGCCTGGGCTCAGCTCTTCACCTGTGTACCTGACTCTCCGGTCAATATTCAAAGCAGACATTGAGAATATCTTCCCAGAAGTTGTTTGCTTGTGGCACTTCTTGGAATTCCTTCTGCAGTCTCAACTCAAAAAAGCTTTCCTTACATCCTTGGAATCATTCTACATCTCCTAGCACTTTCGTTAGAGGCCTCCGGTAAGTGATAGCTACAGAGAGATACATGTTAATTGCTTGGATTGTGGGACAGCGATTGGGCCCTGTACTGTCCCCTTCCCCTATGTACTGGGATTCTGTTGCACCCTCAAAGAAGTGCTGTAACAACTTAGCCTTGGACCACTGCAATGTTATGTGCAGATCATGTGTGAACCTTTGGTTCTGGTTGATGTCTCAGTTCTTTTGGCTCAACCAAGTTAAATGTACTGTGCAATTTTTATGTTGAATATTTACCATACTGTATCATTGAATAGAGTGAATCTTTAGTGTCCATTCTTCAAATAATTATACACGCTTCCTACCACAGAATGTCCCCAACCCTGCATGTGTCAGTTCGTATTGATCGTCATTCCCATCTCATTCCATGCACAGATATGTTTAGCAGTGGCATAATACCATGATACTTAAGATTATGTCACATTTGGCATTGCTTTGGTCTGTGCTGGCATGTGTACACATGCACAAAAATGCAAAGATGAAACGTGGTGTTAAAAAAGTGGGTCAAAGCTATTTGATTTTCCCTCAACTCATGATAGGCCGTGATGCAAGAATTGTATGTATTTGGTATTTGTTAAGAGCATATATCACCCATAGGTCTCTTAGCACTTGCTGATACTCAAAAAAAACAGAAGACAGAGCTAGAATAGTCAGGTTTTGAGGGCTTCGTGAATTTCTTGTAAAATGGGGAAAGGTATGCCTCTTTTTGTGCTTTGTCCTTGAGTCTAAATTACCATGTTACTCTCTTTTGAACCACTCTCCTAGGACACAGTAATGCCTAATTTAAATATTGGCTGTATGTATAATCCGCCTGCCTGATTTAAGAGAAACACATTATTACTGCATTTGTATTTCCTTTGCCCGTGCGGCAAGTCCTACCCCTCAATACATGCAATGCTTTGAAATGAGGGGCATGCGGATCCTCCAGTTGTAAGTAGTCGCTTGGTCTGGAGCTTGCGTCCTGCTGTAGAAGCTGGAAGGAGTCCGCTGTGACATGGGAGACCCTATTTTGAACCTCCCTTTGCCAACTGCGAGTTTGGCGAAGCTGGAGAAGTATAATAATAATTGCGTTGCTAGGAGGTAAAGTTTAAAACTTTGCACACCCATAGCCAATCCTTGGGTTCAATGCCACACAAACCAGCTGCAACTCACGGGAGATCTGAAAGTTTGAACTAGACTATCCCCTCTGGAAGAGAAACAAGCCCGATTGGACAAAGACCCAAAAAAGGTCATCCTGGAGCGAGGCCCAGAGTTATTCCAAGTGACTGGGATACTTGCAAGCATTCTACCCATTGCTTTATTGCGTTCCCTGTTGTTTTTATGAAGCCACAACTGGCCGCACTCTTTACCCAGCACTTGACACTTGTTGAATCCAGTACACAGCCCAAACACAGGGGGGCACACACAATTGTGGAATGACACAGAATGTGCCACGGTAAGGGAGCACTCCCATTTAATATTCTCCATCTCCCTACTGTAAATATACATCAGGCCCCTCACATACTTACATATGGCCCTGGGTTTTGTGCCTTTAATATGCTGAGTGAATATATTCATAATGTTTTGGAAAATAACGTTCATGAGGACAAGCTGTGTAAGACCCTACAGGTGTGCTGCATGCTTCCCCTCGGGCACACTATTCTGAATGGCGGGTGGTCGGCATTTCCTTTCCCTATTGTGGTGATTAGGTCTGGCTTGACAGCACAGCTCTCATTCATTCTTATGTGACCAATATAAAAAAGGCTTTAGTCCAGATAGGATTTGCCACTGAAATGCTTCTCACGGTGCGTTAGCCATGCACTGTCTTACTTTTTAAAATAGCGTGATTGCATTTTCTATTGCACTAAAGTCCCTTAGCTACTCTTTTAAAAATCTTTAATTTACCTGCTCCCACTGACTCCCTGGTCCGCTGCGGGCTAGTAGATTAAGCGGAGGAAGTCACAGCAAGCATCCTCACTTCCGCCTGTATGCCGCCATCAGGGGGTTAGTGGTATAGTTTTTCTGCACCCCCGCTACAAAAACAGATGACAGGCCGAGCGTGCAGCAGATGCGCTGTTGCGCACCACAGACTCACCAAAGGCAAGCCCATCTGCGCCCGTCCGCAGACCAGCGCTAGCCCCCCTGTCCGTTTCTAGCCAGATCACACGAGTACGATAGTGTACCCCAAGAACGACCTTGTATTAATGCCGCCAGCTGATAAGTTTTAAACTTGCATCACCCTCCATCCAGGATTAGAGGTAAAAAACATAGTATGTCCAACTTGCTTCTTTGCCTTAAATCCCCACATGAATGAAAGCAGCTTACTACCTCCCACTGCTAATAAGCAATTGATAGCACATCCCATCAATTATGCCCTCATCAATGCAAGACCATCAGTAAAAAGTTGCTATGAAATTAACGATTATTGGGGTATATCAACAACAACCGGCGATAATTATCGCTGAGCGCACTTACCGTTCAGATAATTATCGCCGGCTAGCACCGATTTTTATCGCTGAGATAGCGTGCTATTAGCAACGCTTATCTCATCAGCGATAAAAATCCTAGCGCAAACTGGCTAACGTGAGATTATCGCTGGAAACCCAGCGATAATCTCACGTTAGCTAGTTGATAGGGACTCACAAACTTAGCCATGATATCCACCTTCCATAGGATATCATGGCTAAGTCAGTCCTGAAGCAGGTGTTAGGAAAGTCGCGATAACAGGTGTTATCGCTACTTTTCCTGACGCTATGCTTCATAGCGTGGGGCTTGATGATAGGAGAAATGTCGCTTAGCGACATTTCTCCTATCATGTCAGGTCAGGAACACCCACTTTGCATCTCATTAGAGATGCAAAGCTGGGCGTTAGACATCCCCATGCTAAAGCAAGGTTTCACGCGTTAGCGTGGCCTTGCTAATATAGCGATAAAATTATCGCCGCTTTTCGGCCGCTAAAGCGGCGATAATTTTTTATCGCCTCGTTGTAAATATGCCCCTTAGTGAGCAAGGCAAGATGGGTGTTATTTTCATATCAGAAATCTGGTCCAATGCGTCCTCGGACCCTTAACTAATTATAGCTACCCCTCCCGGTTACACAACCTTTACCCATGACCACATAGATCACAGAGGAGAGGATTGCAATTATTTCAAGGGAAATTTTCAATGTTTCCAGCACTCCACTTCGGCAAAATTCTGATTGTGAAGTGCTTGTTTTTAAAATAAAATTAAACAGAAAAAATACCTTAAATGGAATATTACTGTATCAACCTCCCATTACAAAGTCTCACTTCCTAGAGGTATTAGGCTCCTACTTAGAAACTCGTTTTAAGACCACAAGTTTCACTATTCTTGGTGACTTCAATTACCACCTAGAAAATTCAAATGACTCAGGGGTCAATAATCTAGTAGATTACATGTCTTCTTTTGGGTTTAAGCAAATAGTTAATAATGTCTCACATGAGGCCGGACACACTCTTGACTGTATCTTTACTACTATACATCCATTTCCAAGAGGGCTTACCACTAGCATGGTCCGACCACACGCCATACTATTCAATCTTCCCCCCTCTTATGTGGCTAGCTCCACTGCCTTTCTTCCAACGCTCTGTACAATGCGGTCCCGTCACAAAATAGACTCTGCCAGCCTAATGAATTATCTATCTGCTTCCGACTCCATTCGGATAACACTGAAACGATGGCAGAAAACTACCACTCTCGGCTATCTAACGCTATAAATACTCTAACCCCATTGACCACCACAACCAGCCAATGTAAAAACCCTTCAGAACCTTGGTATTCTCCTAATTTTAATTGACAAAATAGGTCTGCCGTAAACTAGAATGGAAGTGGAGATCGAACTATACAGAGGAAAACAAAATCAGATTCAAGCAAGCTCTAAAAATCTATAAATCTATGATTTGTGCAAACAAATCGGTTTACTTTTCTGAAAAAATTGAATCAGCAAAAAATTCAACAAAAGAATTGTTTAAAACAGTCAAGGCACTGTCAAACACAGTCCAAAATAAGATGGCCAATACCAACCAAGATTTTTGCAATGCCCTAGCAAAAACCTTTCAGACTATTCAGCGTTTATTCAACTTTTTCCTCAAACGCGCCTAGACCATTTAACAAATCTAACCCCCAACCAGAAACGGACTCACAATGTCGCATTTCTAACTTTACTCTTTTATTTCATGAACAAGTGAAGAACCTCTTACTAAGTACCAAATCAGGTTCTCCAGATGACCCACACCTTCCCAAAGTGTTACACTAAGTAACAGAGGCTATTTCCACACACCTTACGCTTATTTTTAATGAAGTCATTATTACAGGCATTTTTCCAAAATTATGGAAGAGAGCAGCAATTCTCCCACTTTAAAAAAGCCCACCTTTCTAGTATCCGACCCTACAAACTATAGACCCATATCACCCTGAGTCTGCTAGCCAAAATCCTAGCTAAAGCCCTCAATCAGCAGCTCTCTTTCCTCATAAATGAAAATAGCTTGCTAAATGATTCGCAGTTCGGGTTTCGGAGCAAGCACAGCACTGAATCAGGTCTCATAATAGCCACAGAGAGCATTAGATCCATTGTAGACAAAGGAGACAGTGCGGCCTTGATACTACTGGATCTCTCAGTGGCGTTTGATACCGTCAATCACAGTATTCTGATTGATCGCTTGCATGAGCTATGAATTAGAGACAAAGCTCTCGCCCTCTTAACATCCTTTTTGGCAGACAGGGAACAATATACCACTCTAGAAAAATGTGTCTCTAAAATATGGAATCTTCCCTGTGGCATCCCTCAAGGGACGTCATTAAGTCCCACCCTATTCAATTTGTACATTAGTCCCCTGCTTAAACTTATCAGAACCTTTGGGTTCTCAGTTGTTTCCTACGCAGACGGCACACAAATTGTGATGTCTGCCTGAGGAAATCCGGTCCATACAACCTCTCAATTCCGCCTCTGTATGGAAAATATCAGTATTTGGATGCGAAAAACGACCTAAGCTTAAACTCAGGTAAGACCAAAGTTTTGCTCTTCAGAAATAATACCAACGTTTGGTCCCCAGACTGAGGGCCACCAGACATGTGACCTCCCCCATACCCAGTGGAAAATGATAGAAATCTGGGGGTCATTTTTGACAGAAAGCTCTCCTATGAGAACCAGATTAACCAAATAGCCTCCATTTATCCCCTCTAAGCTCTAAAAATGTATCATGTCAGCACTGTTTTTGTCCAAATTGGACTATTACAATGGATTGTATATTGACCTCAAACAAACAACGACATCAAAACTTCAGACACTACATAATGTGGCAGTACGTCTCATTTTTGATCTCCACAAATTTCATTCAGCATCTATGGCCCTGAACCAACTGCACTGGCTACCTGTGAAAAAAAGGATTGCTTTCAAGGCATTGTGCACCGCCTTTAAGAAACTACACAGTATTGGGCCAGCGGCCCTCAAGCAATGCTTTAACTGGTGCACAGCTCCTAGACTCTTACGTTCCTCGGTTTCGAAAATTATTGTGGTGCCCAATTTCAGACTTGCCCGTTGGGGCAGCAAAAGCTTTGTGACCATTATCGCTGAAATGTGGAATTCCCTCCCTTTTGAATTGAAAAATTCCCAGACACATCTACAGTTCAGGAAAGCATTAAAGACGAGGCTTTTTTAAAACCCAGGACAGTTGGGGTCCATCTTGCCTCGCTGATCGCCCATATGCAGCATAGCGCCAAGACAACTTCGGGTATCTGAGCGCTATACAAAACTTTATAACACAACATAACATAACATTTAACTCCTTAACCCCTTCCCCGCTCATGACGGAGCCGCTCCGTCATGAGCCACGGTTGCCGTGTGCTCATGACGGAACGGTTCCGTCATGACACGCCCGTTGGCGGCCGCTCCGCCTACGCGGCGCTGTTTCCCCGCCTGCGCGGGGGGACAACACAACTGGGCGGAGTCATGACGGAACCATTCCGTCATGAGCACAGCCCAACCGTGGCTCATGACGGAGCGGCTCCGTCATGAGCACAGCGCCACCGCGCTGCCCCCCGCACCTCCCAGCGCTGCGGCGGAATGTCCGCCGCAGCGAAGGGGTTAACAGATGAGTCTTTTGAGTTCCCATTGTTGGGCACTTTATTGGGGAACTCTGCGCTTAAGTCCTCACAACATTTTTTTCCACAAAAGGTATCCAGCTCATATGTGTGTCCTTTTTCACCCCCCACAAAGGTTGGCTTCTAAGGGAATGCAGGTTTTGTGGATTCCTTTCTAAGGGGACGGAGAAAACAGCTAAGATATATGAAGTATTTGTTTTTGTTTTTTATTTAAATGGGAAAATGCACTGTGCAAGAAAGCAAAACATTTTTTTAAAAATTCTCGGAAAAAATAAAGTAGCATTATGATTAAAGTAATAAACCTCAACACCACGCTATTTCCCAGTTGTGGGAAGATGTGTAAAGCATAGTTACTGGGAAACCAGTCCTCATACATCGCCAGCTGTTCTGTTCTCTGCAAGGGGAGTGAGAGCGTTCTCTAGAGAGCACCAGGCCCTAAAACAAAGGGTATATGCATTTTTTCTGTGTGGATGGGATTTTTGTATAAAAAGTGAAATGCTGATTTTGATAAACATTCTCAGGCGTGTACCATAAACCTCTGCATCACTAGTGCTGCTGCCCATGCCTCACCTACATGTATCTGGCTACCCTCCATCATCTTCATGCACGTGAAACTGGATGTGTAACCTTCACGTTGCTGATGCAGTTAATCACGTGAATCAAATATTGCAGATGTGTGTGCCATTCCCAAACTAAAGTACTGACCTCCACGAGGCAGGAAGGGGGGAGGCAAGGGGGAGGGGCGGAGGGAGGGATCCATCTGTAAACACACTTTAGAAGCAGAAAGAGGGACCACTGAAGGCAATACCTGTTTGCCCACAGATTGCAGTGGTAGCCTCCAGTGGAGGCTGCTAGAAAATGAATGTAACATGAAGATTGTTACAAATGTCTATAATCATTACGCTACTGAAAGGTTCGTGGCTCCGTTTTAATCCCCCCCGCCCCCTCCTCTCACCCACTGGAAATCCTGAACGCAGAGAATTCATACTCTACTCTGAGATTATATGTGGAACAATAAATATCCAGGCTTTGCCCCAGGCCTAGAATTTCACGACCCATTAAACTTGTCAAGCGTGTGGATAGCTATCATTAAGCAGAGTTTGCGCGGGTGACTTAGAGTGAGCACAAAGGCAGATGCTGCAGGACAAAGATGCGCGCGCCGGGCCTGCCAGACACATCCGCGCGCATCTTTCTCAAGAGAGGTCCGTAATCGTGTTACAGTTTAGTGCGACACAGCAGCAGTGTCAAAGTTGGTAGCGGACGTATCGGCTGCTTTCCCTCTCACAGTCTTAGGGGTGGATTTTCAAACAATTTGCGCTGAGTTCGCGTCACAAAAATAACACCAACCAGTGCAAAATATTTTTGGGGGAATTTACTTTCCAGTGCAAAACTTGTTTTGCGCTGGAAAGCACCCTAAAAATAACGCAAAGCAGTGCGAAGCACTGCTTTGCGTCACATAGCACAGAAGGCGCACTACACGGGTGGTACATGGGCGTTCCCATGCAACCACCCATGCCTTTTAACGCAAGAACCATACCGGAGATTGCGCCAAAAGTTAAAGCCACTTTAAAGGAGCCACTAACTGGAGAAATGTTTTCATTTCTCCGTGTTTTTCTGACTTTCCATGCGTGCTGCACTATGCAGCGCACAGACAAAGTAGAAACAGCTTTGAAACTTGTCTAGGCATGGTATTTTGTACAGGAAGGATACCCTTCCTGTACAAAACCTATGCTAGATTCAGGCATGCACCTTAGTACGATGCCATTAAGGTGTATTCATGGAGCACAGCAGCTGATATCAGCGTTGGCGCTAGGAAAATGGGAGGAGAGAGTCATATCTCTGAAGATATGGCGCTATCCAGCTCACTCCCTGTCACTCATCGCACCGCAGCCTCTTTGGGGGCTGAGCTGCGTTGCGTGCCCATATGTAAATGGCACGCGCACTTCCAACTCGTGACTAGCTGTTTTCATACTTTCCTTGAAACCTCATGGCCTTGAATATCAGGGACCTCGCAAGTTAGTTTTCATGCTTGCTACGTTCGGCCTGGCTCTGTAACTCAGGTTGGCCGGGCACTTAAGTGCAGGAGACTGAATAACTGACTACTCATTAAATGTATTTATTTATTTGCATTCTTATATAGCACAACATTCTCAGGCGGTGTCAGTATGCTTCACCAGACAATTAAGGTTTGTCCGTGGCGTCGTTTTCCATATGCCATGCAGGAAGCCTGCGTTTTTTTATCTGCAGGGCACTGTGTGACCCCAATGATGAAGCATGACACTGAATCAGGTTTCAGTGTGTGAGGGATATTTTACAATTTTTTGAAACATTGCCCTTCCCACAAATTGAGAGAAGGAGATCTGATCCTTTTGCACCATTTTTCACGCATGACTTCAAATAAAAATAGCAGCACACACATGGGTGCATATATATTCACATAATACATGGTAGAATCCCTATGTTGGATAACAGTATCAAGAGGAGGACGATTCTACCTTTTTCCTCTTCACTCCCTCCTTTGATTTTTTGTTTTGTCGTTTTCGATATGCCATGCAGGTAGCCTGAGTTTTAGAACGTAAGTTGACCCGTTTTTTATCTGCAGGGCACTGTGTTCCCTTGACTTCTTTACTGTAAGCGGACCAAAAAGGCCAGCCTTTATTGGTAAGTGCCTCGCCCAGAGTTTAGATGTGGCTGTTTTGCAGGGAAAGAGAATTCATCTTTTTGACTGACTCGCTTCATCCTTCCCTTCAACAGGTTGATGCCCTCTTTTTACTTGCTCCATCTATTTCTTTTCCTCCTGCAATGTACTTTCCAGGTCCCCAATTGTCCTTCTGTACCTCTGCCCATAATCATGCCTCTGTCTTTAACCTGTAATTTTATTTACCTCATCAAATTTCTTCTGTTTCCAGAATTTGCAGCTTTCTTCCTATACAACATTCATGAAGCCATATCTTTTCTTCCTTTTCTCTAAAAGTACTAAACCAAACCTTGATTCTTGCCGTCCCCAATTGCTGTTATACTGTCTTTTCTTTTCAGTTTTACATATCGCTGACTCGACCAGAAGATATTGGAGTGCTTTACATGAACACCAGTTACATTACACAAGATCACATTCATTTTTTTTAGGCACAGGGACATTAAGGGATTTACCCAGAACTACAGGATGTTGAGCCGACTATGAGGCTGGAACCTGGCTCCCACTTCTAAAGTTGTCAGCTCTGGCCGTAATGCCAAAACCACTCCCTGCATACTCTCTATGTTGGCCTTCCTAACTATTGGCCTGATTACGATGTCGGTCGAACTTTTGTCTGACCAGCACCGTGCAGAAGCAGGACCGCCCAACTAGAAGTCGGCAGTCCCGCTGCCCACATACGATGCGACCGCATTCACGGCGGTTGCAATGTGTATATTTTGCATTGCGACGTGTGCTGCGGGCTGCAGCACACGCAGCAGTACAAAATGTACACATTTAAAATATCCCAGCACTATGTGGCAGGGATCGCATGGTGTCTGCCACACAGTGTAGGGATGTCTAGGGGGACACCACAGCAGAGGGCCAGTGGGGAAGGGACCCCTGCTAGGGGCCCCAAAAGTCACTTTCTGCCTGCCTTTGTGAACCGCCATGAAAGGGCAGGCGGAAAGGGGCATCCTGATCCCAACGGTGGTACCTGAGCAGGCACCGCCCACTCTGCAGGGAATAGGAGTCCAACCACCACCCTGACGGGACCCTTGATCTTGTCAGGCACAGCGTTTTTTTTTCCGACAGCTGAGCTCCGACCGCCTGCTTCCTAATGCGGCGGTTGGATCAATGGGCTGGATGGCAGTGGGACCGCCACCGACGGCCTTATGGTGGTGGTCTCACCGCCATCGTAATCAGGCCCTATAAAACTACTCAATTCCAGAACATCCAAAATACCTTATATTTGTCTCCCATTTTTCTCTTACTTACAACACACATACAGGGGCGGCTCCTCCATAATGGCAGATGAGCGTCGCCCCACTCATCAGAGTCAGTCATAGAAAAATAAACTGATAATAAAACAATATATATATATATATTTTCTGTGACTGGCTCTGGCTGAGGCATGCCTGTGTATACCGGACCATGACAGGGAGGAGTGATGGGCACTTAGAAGTGCGCATGCCAGGTTGCCTGGTCATCTTAGGCTGGCCAAACAGACATACACACTTCTAATTTCTCCAATCCAGCTATGTTGCACAACCGAGTTGGAGAAATACCTCAGGGCCCCAGGCACTGTCTGAGTGGATGACAAGGCCGCTCAGACCATTCCTGGTGATGCTCTCATGCTAGGTATAGCATGAGACCAGCATCTGGATTGGGTGGGGAACCTGTGCTTTCCCAGTGCATGCCAGGAGAGAAGCATCAAGGCGGGCTTCGGTGGCAGCGGCAGTGACATGTACCTTTTTTCAGATTATTTTCCCCTAAATTCCCCATCCCCCTACTTTCATTTTGCGGCGGTCGCCACTGCACATGTAAAAAAACAAAAACAATGCACTACTTTTTGGCTTGCATTGATGGAGTGATTTTCCAGTCTTTCCAACATGGCAACGCTTTGTGCTCGATTATATCTGGACTTCGAATTCTTTGTCCTCTTTCTATTTCAGTGGCATGGCTATTTAAATGGCGCTCACAAAACTTACATGCTGAACAGTGTTTCTTCACTTTGGAATTTTCTCAGACGCGGATTTTGACATTGGGTGTAAATATGTAATTGCGGCACATTTCATGCTTGACTCTGGCATTTTGGCATCTTGGTTGCGTAATGTATTCTTTAGTCATGAATGTTTTGTGGGTGATGTTATAGAAGCACATACTTTGATCGGGTGATATTTTAACTCTAACGCTCAGGCTTGTAGCTGCCAGCCACCCCCCCCACCACTGCCTTTCACTTTGTGGATACATGGTATCAATCTAACAGCCTTGTTACGAGCATGCTCTTTGCGCCCATCCTCTCAGAAGTCAGGTGCTATTAATTTGAATTGCGACGTCTTTGGTCTTGAATGACAATCTACCATTCAATGCTTATTGCATGGCATATTGCACCGCAGTATTACAGTATTGCGTACAAGTCACTCTTATGTTTGGGTCAAATATAGTGTTGCCCCACGTGACGAATGGGCCCCAAGTGTGTATATTTGTTTCCTAAGCAGTGGCTTAATTTTCTATCCTTATTATTGTGTTTTTATAGACTACCCCTTTTTAAGGGGATGTGTATAACGTACAATACTCATTGATATTACTCATTCTGCATGTCGTGCAGTCGCAGCCGTCATAATCCGCGGGTGGGGGTGGCACGGGGAGGGGTTCACACAGGGGAATTAATTTAAAATACAAATTAAATAAAAATGTACCTTCGTCGGTCCCGCGTCGCTTCATCCATCCTCACAGGAAACAGCCGCAGGCAACCTCCCTCACCTCCTCTAAGCCTATCACAACGCTGCAATGGTAGTGTTGTGATTGGCTGGGACACTGACCCCACAGACGTCTATGGGGAGGCTGTTTTCACCATGCAGACTGCATGCCGCCTACATGAAGAAAACGGGAGAGTGTGCATGACTGGTTTGGTCAGCCCTGGGGCTGACCAAACAGTCAGCACCCACAACATTGGGCTACCCACTCCACCCCGACTCACCCTCCCGCCCGCCCCCAACCAAACTCTTCTTCTGCTTTCTCACATTACGAGAAGCAGAAACATAAAATGATATTTATACCATTTTATCTTTCTGCTCCTAGCACTGCGAGAAAGCAGTGGGGCGATGCTCCTCCACCCACATGAAGGAGCCACCCCTGATGTCATGGATGAACGCCACCAGGCTACTCTTTGATGCAGTTTTTTTAATTACCTCAAAGAAACAACTTGTTATATTACATTGGAAGTTACTTGTGCTTTTTTTGGGTGGGACTTCGGTTTCACACTATACGAGTTTTTATTAGTGCTAGTCATTTGCACCGGTTTTTATTATAAATATCTCTTAACAGATAGATGCATACATCACTATCTAAACAGCAATATGGCTACATGGTTGTAGTCTTCTGAAATATACGTCAGTAGGTAATATACATAATCCTTTTGTTTTCATTCTCATGATCTGGTGATGGTGGATTTGTTCCCTGCCATCTTCTTATTTTGCTTTTTACTATGCTTGCTTTCCTACCCCCTTTGTTTCGATATACATTACACTGGTTGTTCTTCCTTTTTGGCTTGTGTAATTTGTCCCCATGTACTATTGGCTATGCGACTTATTGCTCATTTTGGCTGTAATTTTGCCTTCTAAATATTTTCTTCATTCACTCGGTGTCCTGTAGCACTTTTCTGTTTTTGTTAGGGTCAGCTTGGTCCACACTTATAGATACTTTTTATTAAGGTGCTTATCAACACCTGAAACTATGCATGTGAACTGATGTATGTATTTCCGTACCTTTTGTTTTTTTTAATGTCAGTATTAATATATGAACTTGTATTTGTGACATGTAAAAAAATCTTGGATAAAGATGGAACATGTGTTGGCTGTGCTTGGATTGAACTGCATATTGTTAAGGCTGTGTTTGGACTGTACAACATACTATCACACATCTTTACTTTCTCCACGTAAAACGCATTAGATATTGCCAAGATTGTGTCTGTTCCACCATTTTTTATCACTTTTCATGATTCATAAACTAGTCTTGTGAACAGACTTCTTGACTACAGAAAGTCATGAATATGTAAGTTTTAATTGTGTGTGCTACAGATTTGCGTTGGGTGCTTTTTATGGCAGTGTCTTGGGGCAATGTACATGATTACACTTCTTTTCAGCAGGAGTGCTGTCTGTTATAGCACATGAGCAGTCCATTTACTGACCACGATTTGAGGGTGAGTTCAGTGCGGGTTGTATTGTCCCACTGCTGCTATTTTTTGAAATAGGTAACACACATGTATACTTCACTCACTGTCACTCTCTCCATCTGTGCCTTCAATTCAAGTTTAATTTCCACTGTCTTATTTTTAAATGTATTCGCTCTCTGTCCCCCCTTACTTATGCTCCCGGATTTCGTGATTTATTATTTCCTGTATGCTTCACTTCTCTGTCTGTTTGAAGTACCTCATACCCTCCTTGTGCTTTTCTATCTTTTGTTAATTAATAATTCTTGCTTCTCAATTATGGAATGGGCTCTGTGTTCATATTAGATATGCATCAACTCTACCCATGCTTCAGAAATTATTCAACGAACATCTAGCTTAATAATTAATGTTTATGTGAATGTGAGATGATTATTTGACTTCTCTTTATTTTTTGTACAGCTCTCTTTACTTTTGATAGGGTCATTACATAAAGGTGTTATAATAAATACAATGAATACAAATGAAGAGCCCCCATAGAACACAGATATTACATGTCTGCTTCAGATCTGATCCCCCTACCCAGTACTCCCTGTTCCCAGCTCCCCTAACATCTGATTGGTAGCCCAAAAATAGCCAATCATATTTACTCTGCTGTCCTTAAAAAGCCACAGTCATTATATCTGGTGGCAATAAAGTCTTATTGGCCCAAAATTAATAAAATTCTCTTGTGCTACCATAGTAATGCGAGCCCCAGTATCAACCAATAATAATTTGACTACATTCCCTTCAATGATAACAGCAATGTCAGCGTCAGCAACGTAAACACACCCTTCGTAGTTGTCACACCTTACTCCTAACACTAACTCCTTACACTTTCCCTCTGTCTGTCATCTTCACTGTCCTCATACTTCTCCCTGAGTACACAGCGAACGCCGCCTCTGCATACCCTGAAGAAGTGGCCTATATTACCACACTTCTTGCACTGCTGGCCATGAGGTGGACAATTTTTGAATGTAGAAATATGATTGGGAGAACCACACCTATAACAGCTGACTTTCATTGGTTGATACGTTGACATACTTGGTTTGCTCAACCCTCCACTTTTCCCGTGTTCTGACATAAGCGCTGGTTTGCCAACTACAGCTCCTGACTGTCACTTTGCTAAACGATTCTTTTAAAAAATGTGGCATCATCACAAGCCTCCTCTATACTCTTGGCTATGTCTATAGCCTTATCCAAAGATAGATTCTTACAAGTTAGTAGTCACTCTTCTATTTCTTTGACCTATATCTTACCACTAGTTGATCTCAAACCGACTGTGAAGTAAACTCATCAAATTCGCATTTAGCCGCAAGGACTTTCAATGCCATGATATAGGTACCTATACTTTCAGAAGGTTGTTGCACTCTTGTAAAAAAATTATTTCTCTGCTCTACTAGATCCATAGTCCTTGTGAAATATTTATCCAATTGGGCTACCACTGTATCAAAATCATCAAGATCTTCATCAGACGTGGGTTCATACTCAGGTAGGTGATTGAAGACATTCTGTCCTTCCACCCCTAAATACTAGTAGATTAGACTTTTCTTCCTATCTGGCTTACATTGTTGTTTTCAATAGCTTCCAGATAAGCTTTGAAAGATCTGAACCATAACTTCCACTCTAACGGTGGGTCGCCAGCTTCCTGTAAAAATGGTGTGGGTGGAGGTTCATTCTGCATGTCTTACACGCTGAGTGAAACTTGAAGTATCACCAAAATATGTTGTGCAAAATTGCTGAAATTAAATTTATCGTACAAATCATGTATAAATCGTAGAACACAAACTTGCATTCACTGAAAGCGTGCAAATCGCTGAAATGAAAGTTTGCACTAACATGCAAATCGCTATTTTGAAAAATTTGCATGAACGTGTAAATCGCGGCTTCGAAAATTTGCACCAACTTTTCCTGACGATGTGCCCTAATGCATGTATCGCGCTGGCACCTTGTGCGTGTTCTTTTTGAATTTAGAGACATCAGCACACGCTGAGATAAACGTGTGTGTTCGCCATCCTCATTAGCATGTAGTTGCTTCACGCGTTTTGTCAGCAACCATACGCAGCACATAACGGTGCCACAGGCAATATCGTGGCCAGATCTACGGCACAAACAGGACAGTTCAATTAAAATTCAGGGTCTACGCTCAACCCTGAATCAGAAGCTGTGCCTCTCACCTATAACAATTTCCTCAATGTCGTCCTGCCTGACAACCAGTGTGTTGCTGAAATCAATTGAAACGTTCATTCTCTGGCCCCTGTGGTGCCTTGACACTTGGACACAAACTCTCCCTCTCATCACCAACCTGTAAAGATCCTCTCCACACGCAGTTTGGTAATCAACTTCATAGTTTATTGAGCCCAATGAAACACGTCCACATCAACAGGGGCACAGGAGTAACTGCTCCACATGGAATGCAACGCTATGACATTGCCACATTCCATGATGCCTCAACACTCTGCTATACACATTACCACACTTTCTCCTACAATTCATTCACTGTCAATCTCCCTCCTACTGCTCCACGAGATTGTGCAAGATTCAACTCCTACTTCAGCCCACGAAAATGCAAGAAGGCACAGAGACACACCACATTCACCAGTTGGATAACTAGACTAGCATCTTATTTCATTTTCATATCCACCCAGAACTCACCTAATTTCTCCAGTGACACTCCCTCCAGAGAAAGACTCTTCAACAATAGATTGGTAGCAGTGGAGTAGCCCAAAATGATAGGGCCCTCCTGAAGATTGTGAAGAGTGGCCCCTGGGTCTGCCATATTTCAGAGAGATTCATTTGCCTAGGCCTGAATGCCCCCCTGAACAGTTAGGCAGGACCGAATAGTTAAGTGCCCCCCAGACCAACAGCTAAGAAGCCGCAGGGGACCAGCTTTATGCCCTTGATTGGAAGCCAATCAAGCTACCATCATCCATGAAATATAACTGAACTTCCCTTGACTCCTTGTCATTGATCATCATCAAGTGGAGGGAGCGAGGAACCTACCAAACAAACACAGGTTTGCTGTGACTTACCTTTTACCCAGCCTGAAGCCCTTATATAGCAGAAGACCAGGAAAATGAAATGGCATCAACTATCACATGACAGGAACCATAATGGATTGACAAAATCAGGAAGAAACAAAGGAAGAGACAGCCATGATGGAAAAAAAAGAAAAGCAAAACAAAAAACGTGAACTGGATTGCATGTGGATTTGGCTTAAAGGCACCTGCAAACTCTCAGATAGGGGACTGCTGTTTTAGACCTGTAGGGGAGAGGATAAGCAACCAGGAGACCAAAATCACAAGAGAAGGCAGCAACAGGTGAATGAAACCCATAACCCGCAGCTACTGGCTTGTGGCTTTTTATAATGCCTGGAAAACACACACGCTACCACAGAGCTCGCATCTCAGCCAGATGGCTGCGCCACCGCGGACATAATGGTATACCCCCCCTCCTGAGGTCCCAGGGTTATCAGGAAAGGCCAGGAAAAATTGGCAAACCACTCTTGGGAGGAAACATAATTTACCATGAAGTCTAAACCACGTAATGCCTTTACAACACAGTCTTAATATCGATTGTGGCTTTACCACGTGTTCTTTTACCACGCAATCTTTATAACAACTTTCTTTACGAAACGGATTGTTGGACTGTTGTTGGATTTAAAGACCAACACCTTCACTACTGTTGCGTAGACTGGAGTTGGAATGGAAAATTATACTATTCGAAGTCCAAAGCTTTCCCTAAGGCAAGTACTAGAGGAACGCTTGTTAACAAAACGCACTCGTTGTTCAGACTGCGTTGTTAAGGCACAGGTGTTAAAGGCATGTGTGGTTGTGTCATACAACCAATCTTGGGCCTTGGCTGAAAAAGCAGGAACCCAAATGCTTTCACTAGCAGGATAACCTTTTCAGTGAATAAAAGAATTAATGGATCTCTGAAAATACGAAAATCACAGATCTCACTAATCTTATATTCTGGTTCCCCACCTGCCATGACAGGAGGAGGAGCAGAACATCAAAGAAAAGGATTAGGCACAAAAGACTTCAGATGGGAGGCATAAAGAGTTGAGTGAATCTTCCAGGAAGTAGGAAGATGGAGCCTAAAGGCAATAGCATTGATCTGTTTGGTTATCACTAATGAACTAAAATATCAAGGATGAAAATAGACTGGTAAATTTTGAGTGGAAAAGAACCTGGAAGGCAACCTAACCTTAAAGTTTTGGATCGGTCTTCTTAATTTGTCGGCTCTAGCCTTCATAGCCGTTTTAGAGTCTTGTAAATTCTGGGAAATCTCTTGTCTTTCAGAATCACGCTTCTCTAGAAAGACAGCGGTAGCAGGCATTAGAGGAGTGGACATAGGAGAAGTCGAAAACCAACAAGGATGGAAACATTTGATGCAGTAGAAAGGAAAAACCTTAGTAGCAGAGTGAATATGGTTGATGTAAGAGAATTCAGCCAAAACTAGTTATTGAATGAATAAATGAATGAATTGCAATTTGTAAACCTAAAACTACTGCTTCCAAGGAAGCGTCACAATGCTAACCATCAGGCAACGATCTAGCCTTACCTTACATTAAAAAGGAAGGTCTTCATCCTCATTTCAAACAACACCTCAGAGTTGGTCAATCTTAATTCTGGAGGCAGCTTATTCCACTGCTTAGCCGCTAGGAAAGAGAAATAACAACCTCCCCATATAGCTTCATAGATTCTAGGCACTTGGAGCAATCCCAGATTTAAGGAATGAAGTGCTTTGGATGAAGAATATTTACAAACTCTATTCCTGAGATAGAGAGGGCCCTGTTTGTTGACTGCTCTAAAGGTAATTAACCAGGTATTGAATGTGTTCCTTTTCTTAACCAGTAACCAATGAAGTTTCCTCAGATCTGAATTAATGAACTGCATCCCAGGGCAATTAAGTATCAAGCAGTATTCCACTCAATTGACTTCAGTAGCTTTACAAAAGCACCTCAGATACTGTTCAAAACTCTGGTGGACTATATCAGTCTGTCCATTGGATTGTGGATGTTACCCTGAGGATAGAGCTTGATGCATTCTCAGGGCAGAACAAATTGAGCACAAAAATCTTGAACTGTATTGAGAGACGCTGGTTGAAATTATGGTGTCAGGGATCCTGTGAAGATGGAATATGTCAGCCAGAAATCTCCTTGCATCATGCTGACAGATGGAAATTTTAAAAAATAGAAACAAATGAGCCATCTTGGAAGAGAGGTCTACAGTGACCATGATCACTCGATTTCTTTCAGAAGGTGGTAAGTCCACAATAAAGTTAGTGGAAATAGTGTGGTGTGGATGAAGAAGAACAAAGTCTGGATAAACCTAAAAGGCTGATTGTGTACTGCATTGGATCGAGCAGACAGGACTGGATTTTACATTTGATGCTACATCCTGGAGAACTGTAGGTCACCAGAAGGAATGTAGGACTACTCTGAAATTGATTTAACTCTGCGAGGACCTACCACTCTAGTGTCATGACACATTCCCAGAACATTGATTTGTAGATCCTCAGTAGGATGAACATGCCCTGTTGGAAACAATATAGGTTCTGGTCATTGGCCATGGATACTTGAATCTGCAGGGCATCCAGGTTTTCTGGAAAGATTTCAGTGTGAGCGTCTCTCACACACTGCAAAAAAGATCTTGACATTCAGAAATTCTTGCCAGGGAGCAAAAGGACCAGAGTCTATGACTCATCTAGCCAAGGCACCAGCAAGAATATTCTGTGTGCCAGGGATGTGACTAATAGAAAATCATACTGGGAAAAGGGTAGGGCCAGTGAGCCTGTCTGCTGTTTCACTGTTCCAAAAATTTGATTGCTGCCATTAAAAGATGCATTCACTTCATAAAAGCATGCGTGAGGGCCAAGAGCTTGTGTTAAATAACTGAATACTTTTGATTGCATAAGCTCAGGACATGTGAGACATATAAAAAATGGGATGCTCCCAGTTGTCCTCGGAGCTGAAGTACAACTGCTCCTACAGTAAAATCTGAAATGTCAGTAACAACTATGAATTTTCTGGGCCTGTCTAGATAACTAAGAACAGGAGCTTGGGTGAAATACTTCTTGAGACAAAAAAAGGTTCCTGGGCTTTATGAGTTCAAAAAAACCTTTAATCAGATTCACCTTTTTCAAGATGGCAGGTACATGCCTATTCATATCAGCAAAGTACATCAGAATATATCATTGCATCAAAAAGTATTTTTCTAAAGTGATAGTTAAGAGAAATTCATGCTCCCCCACCCTGACATCAATGCCAATAGTGAACTAAGAGGCAAGTCAGTTGTCCTGTGCACCATCTAGGTGGCTTGGGTTGCTATTACACATAGACAACATTATAGTTTATTACATCAAACGCAAGAGTACAGTGCACACCCTGAAGTACTCTATTTCAAGGTCTTATATGTGATAAGAAAAAGAAGGCAACGTGAAATAAAACAATTGTCTAGGATCACATAATTAGGTCAAGTGGGAAAGCTGAAACTTATACCAGGTTTTCTGTTTCACAATGTGCAATCTGCCTTTCAATGTACATGCTTCGCTTCCCGTACGCCCACCTGCCTCCCCGACTGCCAACCTACTGGCATCAATGTGGCCCTTGGTCACACCACAGACCAAACATTTTGAACCCTGAGAAGATTTGCGAGTACCTATGGTTTAGATGAACCATGTGTGCATTTATCTTACAAAGCTACCCTCGATCTCTGGCATAAATACAACCCCCTCGATCTGCATTGCCCTCCCCTGCTACAAAACAAGAGAGTCCATTTGTTGTTGGTTAAATAGTTCTGATACATATTTTTGGTGTGAGATTTTTTTGTGCACTACAGTATAAGATAATCACTCACCAAAGGCTTTTCTTTGATGAAAGAAAGCCAAATTCTGAAAAAGGTTAATTTGGAGGTGGTGAGCCGGGTATCCAGCTTCCAATGGGGCGACCCGGAGGAGGAGCTAGCGGTGTGCGCTCCATTGCGGTTGTTTATAAAAATGGCTCCCTCGAGCTTTGAGCTGACGAGCTCCTGGACGACGCACCTGCGTGCCTGTGTGGGCACTGAGGCCCTTGACGGTTGCTTGGCGGCCCTCTCTTCCACCCCTAACTATTTCTCTACTGAGGAGGGAAGTTATCCCGAAACCCGAGCCATGTCTCGGGCGATATTTTAAAACCCGGGACATGTATCGGGTCTAGAGATTATCAACAAGTACTTACTTGCACCCACTGGGGTGAGCCACTTAAGAACTTCATGCACCAGCTTCCCATGGGGCGACCCGGAGGAGGAGCTAGCGGTGTGCGCTCCATTGCGGTTGTTTATAAAAATGGCTCCCTCGAGCTTTGAGCTGACGAGCTCCTGGACGACGCACCTGCATGCCTGTGTGGGCACTGAGGCCCTTGACGGTTGCTTGGCGGCCCTCTCTTCCACCCCTAACTATTTCTCTACTGAGGAGGGAAGTTATCCCGAAACCCGAGCCATGTCTCGGGCGATATTTTAAAACCCAGGACATGTATCGGGTCTAGAGATTATCAACAAGTACTTACTTGCACCCACTGGGGTGAGCCACTTAAGAACTTCATGCACCAGCTTCCCATGGGGCGACCCGGAGGAGGAGCTAGCGGTGTGCGCTCCATTGCGGTTGTTTATAAAAATGGCTCCCTCGAGCTTTGAGCTGACGAGCTCCTGGACGACGCACCTGCGTGCCTGTGTGGGCACTGAGGCCCTTGACGGTTGCTTGGCGGCCCTCTCTTCCACCCCTAACTATTTCTCTACTGAGGAGGGAAGTTATCCCGAAACCCGAGCCATGTCTCGGGCGATACTTTAAAACCCGGGACATGTATCGGGTCTAGAGATTATCAACAAGTACTTACTTGCACCCACTGGGGTGAGCCACTTAAGAACTTCATGCACCAGCTTCCCATGGGGCGACCCGGAGGAGGAGCTAGCGGTGTGCGCTCCATTGCGGTTGTTTATAAAAATGGCTCCCTCGAGCTTTGAGCTGACGAGCTCCTGGACGACGCACCTGCGTGCCTGTGTGGGCACTGAGGCCCTTGACGGTTGCTTGGCGGCCCTCTCTTCCACCCCTAACTATTTCTCTACTGAGGAGGGAAGTTATCCCGAAACCCGAGCCATGTCTCGGGCGATATTTTAAAACCCGGGACATGTATCGGGTCTAGAGATTATCAACAAGTACTTACTTGCACCCACTGGGGTGAGACACTTAAGAACTTCATGCACCAGCTTCCCATGGGGCGACCCGGAGGAGGAGCTAGCGGTGTGCGCGCCATTGCGGTTGTTTATAAAAATGGCTCCCTCGAGCTTTGAGCTGACGAGCTCCTGGACGACGCACCTGCGTGCCTGTGTGGGCACTGAGGCCCTTGACGGTTGCTTGGCGGCCCTCTCTTCCACCCCTAACTATTTCTCTACTGAGGAGGGAAGTTATCCCGAAACCCGAGCCATGTCTCGGGCGATATTTTAAAACCCGGGACATGTATCGGGTCTAGAGATTATCAACAAGTACTTACTTGCACCCACTGGGGTGAGCCACTTAAGAACTTCATGCACCAGCTTCCCATGGGGCGACCCGGAGGAGGAGCTAGCGGTGTGCGCTCCATTGCGGTTGTTTATAAAAATGGCTCCCTCGAGCTTTGAGCTGACGAGCTCCTGGACGACGCACCTGCGTGCCTGTGTGGGCACTGAGGCCCTTGACGGTTGCTTGGCGGCCCTCTCTTCCACCCCTAACTATTTCTCTACTGAGGAGGGAAGTTATCCCGAAACCCGAGCCATGTCTCGGGCGATATTTTAAAACCCGGGACATGTATCGGGTCTAGAGATTATCAACAAGTACTTACTTGCACCCACTGGGGTGAGCCACTTAAGAACTTCATGCACCAGCTTCCCATGGGGCGACCCGGAGGAGGAGCTAGCGGTGTGCGCTCCATTGCGGTTGTTTATAAAAATGGCTCCCTCGAGCTTTGAGCTGATGAGCTCCTGGACGACGCACCTGCGTGCCTGTGTGGGCACTGAGGCCCTTGACGGTTGCTTGGCGGCCCTCTCTTCCACCCCTAACTATTTCTCTACTGAGGAGGGAAGTTATCCCGAAACCCGAGCCATGTCTCGGGCGATATTTTAAAACCCGGGACATGTATCGGGTCTAGAGATTATCAACAAGTACTTACTTGCACCCACTGGGGTGAGCCACTTAAGAACTTCATGCACCAGCTTCCCATGGGGCGACCCGGAGGAGGAGCTAGCGGTGTGCGCTCCATTGCGGTTGTTTATAAAAATGGCTCCCTCGAGCTTTGAGCTGACGAGCTCCTGGACGACGCACCTGCGTGCCTGTGTGGGCACTGAGGCCCTTGACGGTTGCTTGGCGGCCCTCTCTTCCACCCCTAACTATTTCTCTACTGAGGAGGGAAGTTATCCCGAAACCCGAGCCATGTCTCGGGCGATATTTTAAAACCCGGGACATGTATCGGGTCTAGAGATTATCAACAAGTACTTACTTGCACCCACTGGGGTGAGCCACTTAAGAACTTCATGCACCAGCTTCCCATGGGGCGACCCGGTGGAGGAGCTAGCGGTGTGCGCTCCATTGCGGTTGTTTATAAAAATGGCTCCCTCGAGCTTTGAGCTGACGAGCTCCTGGACGACGCACCTGCGTGCCTGTGTGGGCACTGAGGCCCTTGACGGTTGCTTGGCGGCCCTCTCTTCCACCCCTAACTATTTCTCTACTGAGGAGGGAAGTTATCCCGAAACCCGAGCCATGTCTCGGGCGATATTTTAAAACCCGGGACATGTATCGGGTCTAGAGATTATCAACAAGTACTTACTTGCACCCACTGGGGTGAGCCACTTAAGAACTTCATGCACCAGCTTCCCATGGGGCGACCCGGAGGAGGAGCTAGCGGTGTGCGCTCCATTGCGGTTGTTTATAAAAATGGCTCCCTCGAGCTTTGAGCTGACGAGCTCCTGGACGACGCACCTGCGTGCCTGTGTGGGCACTGAGGCCCTTGACGGTTGCTTGGCGGCCCTCTCTTCCACCCCTAACTATTTCTCTACTGAGGAGGGAAGTAATCCCGAAACCCGAGCCATGTCTCGGGCGATATTTTAAAACCCGGGACATGTATCGGGTCTAGAGATTATCAACAAGTACTTACTTGCACCCACTGGGGTGAGCCACTTAAGAACTTCATGCACCAGCTTCCCATGGGGCGACCCGGAGGAGGAGCTAGCGGTGTGCGCTCCATTGCGGTTGTTTATACATCTTTACACAGGTTGTCTCATGCAGCTAGGTGCTTCGGACCATACTGCACCTTTAGTAGCCGTAATGGGCTGCTTCACTAATGCCATCTTTATCAACTATTCAGAATATCTAAATAAAAGATGAAGGCTGCTTCGGGGGTCACTGTGTGATTGGCTGAATAGTTTAGAAGAGTTAGCTCCAAGGCCGGTCTGGCTATACCGGGCATCAGGCGGTTCCCCGGGAGGCTGCAAGGGTGGGGGAGGGGCCAGTTTTGTTACTGGAAGGCTTTTTTGTATCAGTGCAGCAGCTTTGAAAGCACCCGCTACAGAGTTACTTGTATATCCAGTAGTTTTAAGGCAACAATAAAAGTGTCAAAGTAACTGTGATGATTAATGTACCTGCTGGAGAGAGATCAGACTCGTCTAAGGTAGCACAGAGAGTTAATATGTCTGCTGCAAGGATGTGTACCATGCAGACCACAGAACAGTATTTTATGTGCATAGCTCAGTGGGTTACTGCTTTTGTCACAGATACCTTTTTGTTACTGTGCAGTTCTCTCAATATATCCTCTGGCCCAACCTTCTGACTCATCTCAAACTTCTTTCTACTACTCTTTCCAATGCACTACCCTATCTCTCACCCTATACATCTGAATATGCATCTTCACTCCGCATAGCATTATCCCGCATGCTGTCACAACGCGGTCGTAACAACGACCGCATTGTGACAACGCATACCATTATCCCGCAAGTCGTTACAACGACTTGCGGAAGGGGGGCGTTGGATGTTGGAATAGTACATTTTACTATTCCAACTCCAGTCTGTGCGGACTGTAGGGAAGATGTTGGATTTTAAATCTAACACCTTCTCCCCCCCACCACAAGTCGTTGTTACGACTTGCGGAGTAATGGTATGCGTTGTCACAATGCAGTCGTTGTTACGACCGCGTTGTGACAGCATGCGGGGTCACGGATGTGGGGTGAAGGTAGTTTACCATACATCTATCAATATATCCTCTACATCCACTCTCTCCTTTATCCCAAACCCCATACCACTACTATGATCCCAAAATAACCCTTTCTAGACTCTCTCCTACTCTACCCCTCTAGCATCATCTGACACCTATTTTACTATACCGATCCCCCAAAACAAATCTTTATAAACCCTCCCCTCTGACTCATCCCCTCAAAAAGCCCTTTTTACTCATCCAAAAGCCTCCTCCTACTGCAATGACCTAAAAAAAAAAATCGCCCTCTTCTGTCCCTCCACTATCGTTTTCAATCAAAATAACAGACTAACATGTTCACGTCTCAATTTCCATATTCCATTATACTAATTCACCACAAATCCTTTATGGGTTCCAGAGTAGCGTGCTACTCGCCAATAAAGCGTTTCAACACCCCATCAGGGTTACCAGCGCTATATAAACGCAAACCTTTTTCCCTTTTCTACCCCTTCCCAACCCTTCTCAATCCAAATAACTGACTAACATATCCACCACTCAAATTACTTTCATGTTTTGCCATACTAATTCAACAGTAATCCTTATGGGTTCCAGTGTAGCGTGCTACTCGCCAATAAAGCACTTCAAAACCCCATCAAGGGGTAGCAAGCGCTATATAAATATAAACCTCTTTCCCTCTTCTATCCCGCAACCTACCCTTCTTTATCCAAATAACTGAATAACATATCCACCACTCAAATTACTTCATACTTCACTATACTAATTTTTAACACTAATCCTTTATGGGCTCCGGAGTAGCGTCCTACTCGCGAGGAAAGAGCTTCAACACCCATCAGGGATAACAGATGCTACATGAATGCAAACCTTTCTTCCCTTTTATCCCTCCGCTACCCATCTCACTCTAAATAACTGACTAATATCCACCACTCAAATTCAGCCGCAGCCCGTGGAGGGAGGTCTGTGGGGCAGAAAGGCGGGGTGGGGGGCAGGGTGGGGGGTACTAAAAACTGGAATATGGATAATTTGAGGCAAGTAAACAATTAAATAAATAAAACGAATTTCGTAGCGCGCCCTGCAATGCAAAATGCGATGCTGCGTGGGCTACGAAATTTGTTTTATTTATTTAATTGTTTACTTACCTCCAATTATCCATATTCCGGTTTTTAGTACCCCCCACCCTGCCCCTCCCCCGCCCCGCCTTTCTGCCCCACGGAACTCCCTCCACGGGCCGCGGCTGCTCAAATTACTTTCATATTTCACCATACTAATTCAGCCCTAATCCTTTATGGGTTTCCGGAGAAGCGTGCTTCAACACCCCATCAGGGATAACAAGCGCTATATACATGCAAACCTTTTTTTCCCCTCTTCTATCCTTCTGCTATCCTTCTGAATCCAAATAACTGACTAACCTATCCACCACTTAAAATTTACTTTCATGTTTCACTATACTAATTCAACACTAATCCTCTATGGGTCCCGGAGTAGCGTGCTACTCGCCGAAAAAGCGCTTTGACGCCTTGTCAGGGGTAGTAAGCGCTATATAAATGCAATTACAATACAATACAATACAATTGTCTCTGTATTTGTGTGTGATGTAAAGTGCTCCAACATCCTACACTGGTATGAGAGGCACTATAAAACAAATAATATACATGTGAGAGAGGGTCTGTGGAGAGAGGAGGGGCACTGTTGGAGGGTGATAATAAGGGAATAATTGAAGAGCCCCTGCAATGATGAATCCTGGTGCACACCAGGGTTTTAAGTGGGCCGGGTCTCACCAGTGCTGAGCACTGGCAGTTTTTTAACCCCTTCGCCACGGGGGTAATTCCCCCGTGGCGTGGGGGGGCGTGGCGGCGACGGCGCTCTGCTCGTGACGAGCCCAGATCGTCATGAGGCACAGTGGAGCTGTGCTAATGACGAGCTGGGCTTGTCACGACTCCGCCCACTAAATGATTCTCCCGCACAGGCGGGGAATTAATTACGCGTGGGAGTGGCGCGACCATTATGACGAGCCCAGCTCGTCATGAGCACAGCTCCACTGTGCCTCATGACGAGCTGGGCTCGTCATGAGCACACAAGGGGTTAAAAGGGGGCCTCGAAATGGGTCTCTATCGGGCTCTGTTTTGTGCCCTGGCACAGGCGGTCCATTTTTTTCCAGACTGCAGTGATGGCAGGCACATGGATGTGTGCGTGCTCACAGTGCTCACTTCTCACTAGTGGAGAAGTTACAGCATGACGTCATGCCAGGAGTGTGTTGAATGGGAAACAAAATCCTTTAGAGAGAGTCATTTTCTCTTTGGATTTCCCTTCTCTTTTTGAAACTCAGGAGCAGCAACATTGTTGTGGTGTCACCAGATCTTTAAGTGGAAGCTTTTTTAATATTATATACAAGCCATAGTTGCTTATTTATCTTATGCAACTAACAATCATTGACAAAGCCAATAGTCCTGACTTGTTGTAGGTATGTTGTTGGATCATAAATCTAGATTCAATGACAGAATCAGCAAAATACAAGTTGGGCGGCAGACTATGCTAAGCATAGATTTTTAGCATAGTTGTTTTTAAGCCATGCTCTTAATTACATCGGCCACGCCCCTTTGAGAGACCCCCTAGTTTTTTCATCCCACTTAAAGCCCGGATGCACACTAAGGTAATCTTTTACTATGCTTTAAAAGCTAATGCAATTAAATATATAATGAAAGATTTGTTGTTGCATTCGCAATTTTTTCCCCACATTTGTATGGCGTAGAACCCCCCCAAACCCTCTTAATAGTGGGCAGGCTTGCTCGCTGCACTCACTATACACGGGACTGGGCTGGTCTGACTCAATTTGTCATGGCTGCTTTGGGTTCCCAGACCGACCCTGGTTAGCTCAAGCGTCTGCATTGCACTTCAGCAAAACAAATATGCACGCTGTGAGAGTTCCGGCCCAGAAATATGAACCAGGTTTCCATCTTAGTTTTTGCAGCTGTTTCTTCCCTACTATCCCCAACGCCATATGAAAACAGTTAAGTGATGTAGCAATACCCGCAGTGTCTGCAGCTGCGTGCCAATGAAGAGTAAATGGGTACACGCTGTGCAAAACAAACCAGAGATTTAAAGCTCAACGTTTGGCACTTGGTCATGGAAAAGAACGAGTAAAAAGTACCTGTGTGCCATAAGGCAACAAGAAATGTACATTCATAAATACATACATAAAAACATTGAACTCAGATTCACTTTTGTTTTTACTGTTTGTGTTTTTTCCAGCGATCTGATACATCTTGATGGCAACTATCTTGGTCTCAGGTGTGAAGAACAGGCCAGTGTGGGTTTCATCGTACAAGAGGGGCCCTTTTCACCAATGGCCTTTGTATATTTGTGAAACGGCTTGAGGAAGAGGAACTTTAGGGGACCGGCAAAAATTTTTGCATCCTTTACCGTGAAGCCATTGTTCGACCTTTCCCCATTTTGGCTCTCATTTAAAGAATGTTTCTTTCACCTGAGCCTAATATTTCGGATTTACAGGAGCAAGGGTGCAGGGTATGCTATGTGCATTTGCTGGCTTCGCACTTGGCTGAGATGCATAAGTGCTCTATGCTCTAGGGCTGGCGTTCTGCTGCTGCGCTGCGAAAATAAGGCATCTGTTTTTTTTGTAATTGTAGTGCAGTTTAAATGTATTTTTGTACTTAAATAAAGCATGTGTTGTAATAACGTGTGAGCAAATATATCACTGTGCTCTCTGTTTGAAAATAGATATCTTTTTCAAAAAGGCTGAATGTGTTACACCCCTCTGCCCTGTTACAAAGAAGCAAGCATTGCACATGGCCCAACGTCTGCCGTGAGATGCAAAAACAAACCCATGACACAGTTTGATAGCCGAGCAGAATGGAATAACTAAAAAGAACAAAGGCAATCATTTAGATTTTTCCCCCCTGTCTACTACGTTGCAAAATGCTCTAATCCGTTTACTTTCCCTGAAAGCAGGAACACGAGCATTGGTGAAACTGTCAATATCATAAACGCTGAGACATTCTGAATATTACATAAAACATAGTAAAACAAATTTACTGCAGAATATTATTAAAATAGTGTTGCCAGACCACTCTTCATGCAGGGCAATCTTGAATATGGTTCTTTAAATTGGTTTGGAAATGGAAAAAATGATATTAGGAAGATATTCTTTAGTGCACATAGGGCACTTTGACAATCCAAGTGTGTCATTCATATGTAAATACTACAGAGGGGATGGTACTGAATTGCACTTATACAACAGCATGATTGTGGGATATGAATGCTGTGAGAACTGCATTAGTACCAACAGGTGTTCATTTTAAAGAGATCAGTGATTGGATTGGGCATGTGGCCTGAAGTAATCCACCAGCCATAAAAAGTAATTTCTCCTACAAGATGCTAATGTTTGACTAGGCGTTGACTTTCTGCCCTTTAAACCACCTCAAATTTAACTTTCTTCTAAAGAAGACTACAGGTTGACTAGACATTTAAATGAAACCTATCTGTCCTTCATCCACCTGTCTGTCTAGTCATCTGTCTCTTACCCGTCAGTAAAACCCACATTCCTTTTGAGTTGTCTGACTATATGTGTGTTGTGGTGGACTGCATGAGTCTGTAGGCTGCCTTAGTACTGCGGATAACTGTTTGATACTGAATTACAGGCCAGTCTGCATGGCTGTCTGTACATGCATTGTTCTGCCTGTATTGAATCTAGTGTGAATGATTTATGTAGAAATGTGTGCATTTATGTAGTGTTTTTTCCCCCCGAAGGTATACCTCCTTGAGTTGTGCGGACTGGTCTCATAGAATGCATACAACTCTTTCAAAGGGTAAATGAGAACAGATCAGAGGGAAAATATGGAAATTGTGTGAAATGCTGCTTGCTTCGAAAAGCCTTTTGTATTCCAACAAAGCTGCTGACATGTGACTGACTCCCAATCTTACAGCATAGAAGTCTCTCCCGTTTCCGCAGATATTGAAGACACGCCTCGTCAGGAAAATCTTGACTGTAATATCCGCAGCTATTACATTCCCTTCATTGACACTATGTGAAGATTAATCCAGAGCTGTACCCACAGGCACCCACATATGCACCATTTTCCTTGTTCAGCGCTCCAGTGCTTTACAGCTAGGTGTGCACTTTAGAAGCACAAACACACAGATATATAATAAAAAGTATAATAGACGGGAGTGTACGATCCCAGCATTAAAGCGGCCTCCAATTGACTTATTACAGCCAAGTTATGACGTTTTAATCACTTGTAATAGTGAAATGATACAGCTGCTCAGTTGTAATAAGTTTTTACAGTTGAGTTGTGACATCATAATGCCTGCAGCCTGAATGAGCAGCCAAAGTGGAAGACAGGTCAGAAAACTTAATTGTGGCTGAATTATGAGCAATTTACAGCTGCTGTAGAAACAAAGAAAACAGAGCTAGCTTTTCATTCTTCTGGTCTGTTTTGCTAAAATTAACATTAATCAGCAGAAAAGGGATTTATAAGGAAACATGTTTATGTTTTTGCACTCACACTCATTACAGGAAAGAGAAAATCTTCCTTCATGTTTTACACATTTTGAGCAACAAAATGTTTTCTAATCCGGTTTACATTCATCTGATTCTAATATATTTTTTGCAACAAATCACTAAATGTTTATTGATTAGTGAGTCCATTACAAGACTGGAGGCCACCATTATGCAATAACCCTTTATTGCTGCCGCAACATGAAGCCCTTTAAAGAATAGTAATACATCATAAAGCATTTAGAATGTTCATGAAAGCAGTGCAGGAAGACAACTTCCTCTTTTATTCGCTACTCCTCTATCTACAGTCATTGTAATGACTTGCGATGTAATGGTATTGCGTACTAACAACGAGGTCATTGTAACAACCGCATTGTAATGGCATGCGTTGTGAAGACAGCATTGTAAACGCTTTTTCCCAATGAGGAAGGATTCAATCTATAGTTATTCCTTTGGCTTCTAGCTTACAACCATATTATAAAACAAGCATTGGCATAGCCATTAGGTCTTGCCTTTGGGACCTTGTAAGTGTTTAGTTATCCACCACAATTTACTTGGTGCAACAACATCAACACTTATAAGGTCCCAAAGGCGAAAGCTATTGGCTATGCCAATGCTTGTTTTGAGTGAGTGGCTCGTGCAGGTATTCCACTGTGAGGTTGAGATGCTGTGATTGCTTTTACAGGAGCCCCTTTACATTGCGCCCCTTCAAAATGTATCAGCCAGGGTTGACACTCCTATTACCCCTGCCCTCCAGTGACACTTTACCTGTCATGGGTGGTGGAGGTGGTGGATACGGTTGTGGATGTGGTGATGGTGGATGTGGTGGTGGTAGTGGATGTGGTGGTGGTGGTGGTGGATGTGGTGGTGGTGGTGGTGGTGGTGGATGTGGTGGTGGACGTGGTGGTGGTGGATGTGGTGGTGGTGGACGTGGTGGTGGTGGTGGACATGGTGGTGGATGTGGTGGTGGATGTGGACATGGTGGTGGATGTGGTGGTGGATGTGGTGGTGGACATGGTGGTGGTGGTGTGGTGGTTGTGGACATGGTGGTGGTGAATATGGTGGTGGTGGATATAGTGATGGTGGTGGCCTTTTTGGTGGTGCACATGGTGGTGGTGGTGGACGTGGTGGTGGTGGACATGGTGGTGGTGGTGGTGGATGTGCTGGTAGTGATGGACGTGATGATGGTGGTGGATGTGGTGGTAGTGGACGTGGTGGTGGGCGTGGTGGTGGACATGGTGGTGGATGTGGTGGTGGTTGTGGACGTGCTGGTGGACATGGTGGGGGTGGTGTTGGACATGGTGGTGGTGGACGTGGTGGTGGAAGTGGTGGACGTGGTGGTGGACGAGGTGCTAGTGGTGGATGTGGACATGGTGGTGGTGGTGGACATGGTGGTAGATGTGGTGGTGGGCATGGTGGTGGTGGTGGACGTGGTAGTGGTGGATGTGATGGTGGGTGTGGTGGTGGTGGACAAGCTGGTGGTGGATATGGTTTTGGTGGTGGCCTTGTTGGTGGTGGACTTGGTGGTGGTGGATGTGGTGCTGGATGTGGTGCTGGATGTGGTTGAGGTGGATGTGGTGGTGGTGCATATGGTGGTGGATTTGGTGGTGGTGGACGTGGTGGAGGTGGACATGGTGGTGGACGTGGTGGTGGTGGGCATGGTGGTGGTGGATGTGTTGGTGGTGGACGTGGTGGTGGTGGACGTGGTGGTGGATGTAGTGGTGGTGAACGTGGTGATGGACATGGTGGTTGTGGACATGGTGGACGTTGTGGTGGTGGACGTAGTGGTGGTGGATGTGGTGGTGGTGGACATGGGGGTGGTGGTGGAGTTGGTGGTGGTGGTGGATGTGGTGGTGGTGGAGGATGTGGTGGTTGTGGATATGGTGGTGGTGGAGGATGTGGTGGTGGACGTGGTGGTGTGGATGTGGTGGTGAATGTGGTGGTGGATATGGTGGTGGATGTGGTGGTGGACGTGGTGATGGATGTTGTGGTGGACATGATGGAGGTGGACATGGTGGACATGGTGGTGGTGGATGTGGTGGTGGGCGTGGTGGATGTGGTGGTGGACCTGGAGGTTGTGGTGGACGTGGTGGTGGTGAACGTGGTGGTGGTGGATGTGGTAGTTGTGGATGTGGTAGTGGTGGACCTGGTGGTGGTGGACATGGAGGTAGTGGACATGGTGGTGGTGGACATGGTGGTGGTGGACGTGGTGGACGTTGTGGTGGTGAACATGGTGGTGGTGGATGCGGTGGTGGTGGACATGGTGGTGGTGGTGGATGTGGTGTTGGTGGTGGACGTGGTGGTGGACATGGTGGTGGTGGATGTGGTGGTGGTGGTGGCCTTGTTGGTGCTGAACATGGTGGTGGTGGTGGATGTGGTGGTGGTGGACGTGGTGGTGGTGGTGGACATGGTGGTGGATGTGGTGGTGGATGTGGACATGGTGGTGGATGTGGTGGTGGACATGGTGGTGGTGGTGTGGTGGTTGTGGACATGGTGGTGGTGGATATGGTGGTGGTGGATATAGTGATGGTGGTGGCCTTTTTGATGGTGCACATGATGGTGGTGGTGGACGTGGTGGTGGTGGACATGGTGGTGGTGGTGGTGGATATGCTGGTAGTGATGGACGTGATGATGGTGGTGGATGTGGTGGTGGTGGACGTGGTGGTGGGCGTGGTGGTGGACATGGTGGTGGATGTGGTGGTGGATGTGGTGGTGGTTGTGGACATGCTGGTGGACATGGTGGGGGTGGTGTTGGACATGGTGGTGGTGGACGTGGTGGTGGAAGTGGTGGTGGACGTGGTGGTGGACGAGGTGCTAGTGGTGGATGTGGACATGGTGGTGGTGGTGGACATGGTGGTAGATGTGGTGGTGGGCATGGTGGTGGTGGTGGACGTGGTAGTGGTGGATGTGATGGTGGGTGTGGTGGTGGTGGACAAGGTGGTGGTGGATATGGTTTTGGTGGTGGCCTTGTTGGTGGTGGAATTGGTGGTGGTGGATGTGGTGCTGGATGTGGTGGTGGATGTGGTGGAGGTGGATGTGGTGGTGGTGCATATGGTGGTGGATTTGGTGGTGGTGGACGTGGTGGAGGTGGACATGGTGGTGGACGTGGTGGTGGTGGGCATGGTGGTGGTGGATGTGTTGGTGGTGAACGTGGTGGTGGTGGACGTGGTGGTGGATGTAGTGGTGGTGGACGTGGTGATGGACATGGTGGTTGTGGACGTGGTGGACGTTGTGGAGGTGGACGTAGTGGTGGTGGATGTGGTGGTGGTGGACATGGGGGTGGTGGTGGAGTTGGTGGTGGTGGTGGATGTGGTGGTGGTGGAGGATGTGGTGGTTGTGGATATGGTGGTGGTGGAGGATGTGGTGGTGGACGTGGTGGTGTGGATGTGGTGGTGAATGCAGTGGTGGATGTGGTGGTGGATGTGGTGGTGGACGTGGTGATGGATGTTGTGGTGGACATGATAGAGGTGGACATGGTTGTGGTGGATGTGGTGGTGGGCGTGGTGGATGTGGTGGTGGACGTGGAGGTTGTGGTGGACGTGGTGGTGGTGAACGTGGTGGTGGTGGATGTGGTAGTTGTGGATGTGGTAGTGGTGGACCTGGTGATGGTGGACATGGAGGTAGTGGACATGGTGGTGGTGGACATGGTGGTGGTGGATGTGGTGGACGTTGTGGTGGTGAACGTGGTGGTGGTGGATGTGGTGGTGGTGGACATGGTGGTGGACATGGTGGTGGTGGATGTGGTGGTGGTGGATATGGTGGTGGTGGTGGCCTTGTTGGTGCTGAACATGGTGGTGGTGGTGGATGTGGTGGTGGTGGATGTAGTGGTGGTGGTGGTGGATGTGGTGGTGGTGGGCGTTCTGGTGGTGGATGTGGTGGTGGCGATGGATGTGATATTGGTGGTGGACGTGGTGGTGGATATGGTGGTAGTGGTGGATGTGGTGGTGGTGGACGTGGTGGTGGGCGTGGTGGTGGTATACATGGTGATGGACGTGGTGGTGGACGTGGTGGTGGTTGTGGACATGCTGGTGGACGTGGTGGTAGTGGTATTGGACGTGGTGGTGTTGGACGTGGTGGTAGATGTGGTGGTGGACGTGGTGGTGGACTTGGTGGTGGACATGGTGGTAGATGTGGTGGTGGACATGGTGGTGGTGGTGGACGTGGTGGTGGTGGATGTGGTGGTGGGTGTGGTGGTGGTGGTGGACATGGTGGTGGTGGATATGGTTTTGGTGGTGGGCTTGTTGGTGGTGGACTTGGTGATGGTGGATGTGGTGCTGGATGTGGTGGTGGTGGACGTGGTGGTGGGTGTGGTGGTGGTGGGTGTGGTGGTGGGTGTGGTGGGGGTGGATATAGTGGTGGCCTTGTTGGTGGTGGACATGGTGGTGGCGGATGTGGTGCTGGATGTGGTAGTGGTGGTGGATGTGGTGGTGGTGGATGTGGTGGTGGTGGACATGGTGGAAGTGGTGGTGGTGGTGGTGGATGTGGTGGTGTGGATGTGGTTGTGAATGTGGTGGTGGATGTGGTGGTGGATGTTGTGGTGGACATGGTGGTGGTGGACATGGTGGACGTGGTGGACGTGGTGGTGGTGGACGTGGTGGTGGATGTGGTGGTGGTGGACGTGGAGGTTGTGGTGGACATGGTGATGGTGAACGTGGTGGTGGTGGATGTGGTAGTGGTGGATGTGGTAGTGGTGGACCTGGTGGTGGTGGTGGACATGGTGGTAGTGGACATGGTGGTGGTGGACGTGGTGGTGGTAGACGTTGTGGTGGTGAACGTGGTGGTGGTGGATGCGGTGGTGGTGGACATGGTGGTGGTGGATGTGGTTTTGGTGGTGGACATGGTGGTGGACATGGTGGTGGACATGGTGGTGGACATGGTGGTGGTGGATGTGGTGGTGGTGGATATGGTGGTGGGGGTGGCCTTGTTGGTGCTGAACATGGTGGTGGTGGTGGATGTGGTGGTGGTGGATGTAGTGGTGGTGGTGGACGTGGTGGTGGTGGGCGTTCTGGTGGTGGTGGTGGTGGATGTGGTGGTGGCCTTGGTGGTGGACTTGGTGGTGGTTGATGTGGTGCTGGATGTGGTGGTGGATGTGGTGGTGGTGGATGTGGTGGTGGTGGGGGACGTGGTGGTGGGTGTGGTGGTGGTGGGCATGGTAGTGGTGGATATAGTGTGGTGGACATGGTGGTGGTGGACGTGGTGGTGGATGTGGTGGTGGTAGTGGATGTGGTGGTGGTGGATATGGTGGTGGTGGACTTGGTGGAAGTGGTGGTGGCGGTGGTGGACGTGGTGGAGGTGGACATGGTGGTGGACGTGATGGTGGTGGCTGTGGTGGTGGTGGTGGATGTGGTGGTGGTGGACATGGTGGTGGTGGACGTGGTGGTGGACATGGTGGTTGTTGTGGATGTGCTGGTGGACGTAGTGGTGGTGGTGTTGGATGTGGTGGTGGACGTGGTGTTGGACATGGTGGTAGTGGTGGATGTGGATGTGGTGGTGGTGGACATGGTGGTAGACGTGGTGGTGTACATGTTGGTGGACATGGTGGTGGTGGATTTGGTGGTGGGTGTGCTGGTGTTGGATGTGGTGGATATGATTTTGGTGGTGGCCTTGTTGGTGGTGGACATTGTGGTGGTGAATGTGATGCTGGATGTGGTGGTAGTGGTGGATGTGGTGGTTGTGGTGGACATGGTGGCAGTGGGTGTGGTGGTGGTGGATATGGTGGTGGCCTTGTTGGTGGTGGACATGGTGGTGGATGTGGTGGTGGTGGATGTGGTGGTGGTGGACGTGGTGGAAGTGGTGGTGGTGGACGTGGTGGAGGTGGACATGGTAGTGGACGTGGTGATGTTGGGCGTGGTGGTGGTGGTGGATGTGGTGGATGTGGTGGTAGTGGGCGTGGTGGTGGATGTGGTGGTGGTGGACTTGGTGGTGGTGGACGTGATGGTGGTGGTGGACCTAGTGGTGGTGGATGTGGTGGTGGTGGTGGTGGTGGTGGTGGACGTGGTGGTGGTGGATATGGTGGTGGTGGAGGATGTGGTGGTTGTGGATGTGGTGGTGGTGGAGGACGTGGTGGTGGTGGTGGACATGGTGGTGTGGATGTGATGGTGAATGTGGTGGTGGATGTGGTGGTGGACGTGGTGGTGGACATGGTGGTGAATGTGGTGGTGGTGGACATGGTGGTGGTCGATGTGGTGGTGGATGTGGTGGTGGTGGTGGTGGACATCGTTTTGGATGTGGTGGTGATGGACATGGTGGTGGACATGGTGGTGGTGGATGTGGTGGTAGATGTGGTGGTGGTGGATGTGGTGGTGGTGGATGTGGTACTGGTGGACATGGTAGTGGTGGACCTGGTGGTAGATCTGGTGGTGGTGGTGGACATAGTGGTGGTGGTCATGGTGGTGGACATGGTGGGGGTGGACGTGGTGGTAGTGGATGTTGTGGTGGTGGATGTGGTGGTGGTGAATGCGGTGGTGGTGGACATGGTGGTGGTGGACATGGTGGTGGACATGGTGGAGGTGGTGTTGGTGGTGGACATGGTGTTGGTGGTGGACGTGGTGGTGGACATGGTGCATGTGGTGGTGGATGTGCTGGACATGGTGGTCGACGTGATGGAGGACGTGGTGGTGGTGGATGCGGTGGTGGTGGACATGGTGGTGGTGGATGTGGTGGTGGATGTGGTGGAGGTGGTGTTAGTGGTGGAGGTGGTGTTGGATGTATTGGTGGTGGATGTGGTGGTGGTGGATGTGGTAGATGTGGTGGTGGACATGCTGGACGTGCTGGTGGTGGATGTGGTGGACGTGGTGGACTTGGTGGTGGATGTGGTGGTGGTGGACATGGTGGACATGGTGGTGGTGGACATGGTGGTGGTGGATGTGGTGGACGTTGTAGTGGTGGATGTGGTGGTGGAAATGCTGGTGGTGGTGGACGTGGTGGTGGGGGATGTGGTGGTGGTGGACGTTGTGGTATAGGACATGGTGATGGTGGACATGGTGGTGGATGTGGTGGTGGTGGATGTGGTGGTGGTGGACGTGGTGGTGGGCATGGTTGTGGGCAGTGTGGTGGTGGACATGGTGGTGGACGTGGTGGTGGTGGTGGACGTGGTGGTGGTGGACATGGTGGTGGTGGTGGTGGACGTGGTGGTGGTGGTGGATGTGGTGGTGGTAGATGTTTTGGTGGTGGACGTGGTGGTGGTGGACGTGGGTGTGGACGTGGTGGTGGACGTGGTGGTGGACATCGTGGTGGTAGTGGATGTGGTGGAAGTGGTGGATGTGGTGGATGTGGTGGTGGAGGGCGTGGTGGTGGTTGGGGTGGTTGATGTGGTGGTGGATGTGGTTGTGGTGGAAATGGTGGTGGATGTGGTGATGGTGGTGGACATGGTGGATGTGGTGTTGGTGGTGGATGTGGTGGTGGTGTACATGCTGGTGGACATGGTGGCTGTGGTGGTGGTGGTGGATGTGGTGGTGGTGGTGGTGGATGTGGTGGTGGTGGCCATGGTGGTGGATGTGGTGGACATTGTGGTGGTAGATGTGGTGGTGGTGGTGGACATGCTGGTGGTGGTGGACATGGTGGTGGTGGATATGGTTGTGGAGGATATGGTGGTGGAGGACGTGGTGGTGGTGGATATGGTGGTCGACATGGTGGTGATGATGGACGTGGTGGGGTGGAAATGCTGTTGATCTGGTGGTGGATGTGGTTGTGGATGCAGTGGTGTTGGACGTGGTGGTGGTGTGGTGGTTGTGGACATGGTGGTGGTGGTGGACGTGGTGTTGGTGGGCGTGGTGGTGGTGGTGATGGACGTGATGATGGTGGTGGGCATGGGGGTGGCGTGGTGGTGGTGGACATGGTGGTGGAGGTGGTGGTGGACACGGTGGTGGTTGTGGATGTGCTGGTGGATGTAGTGGTGGTGGTGTTGGACGTGGTGGTGGTGGACGTGGTGGTGGATGTGGTGGTGGATGTGGTGGTGGTGGATGTGGTGGTGGGTGTGGTGGTGTTGGATGTGGTGGATATGATTTTGGTGGTGCCCTTGTTGGTGGTGGACATGGTGGGGGTGGATGTGGTGCTGGATGTGGTGGTGGATGTGGTGGTTGTGGTGGACGTGGTGGTGGGTGTGGTGGCGGTGGGTGTGGTGGTGGTGGATATGGTGGTGGCCTTGTTGGTGGTGGATGTGGTGGTGGATGTGGTGGTGGTGGATGTGGTTGTGGTGGACGTGGTGGAAGTGGTGGACATGGACATGGTGGTGGACGTGGTGGTGGTGGGTGTGGTGGTGGTGATGGATGTGGTGGTGGTGGACGTGGTGGTGGTAGGCTTGGTGGTGGATGTGGTGGTGGTGGACGTGGTGGTGGTGGTGGACATGGTAGTTGTGGTGGACGTAGTGGTGGTGGATGTGGTGGTGGTGGTGGACATGGTGGTGGTGGATGTGGTGGACGTGGTGGTGGTGGTGGACATGGTGGTGGTGGATGTGGTGGTGGTGGTGGTGGTGGACGTGGTGGCGGTGGATGTAGTGGTGGTGGAGGATGTGGTGGTTGTGGTTGTGGTGGTGGTGGTGGACGTGGTGGTGGTGGTGGACATGGTGGACATAGTGGTGGTGGTGGTGGACGTGGTGGTGGACATGGTGGTGGTGGTGGATGTGGTGGTGGTGGATGTGGTGGTGGACGTGGTGTTGGATGTGATGGTGGACATCGTGGTGGTGGTGGACGTGGTGGATGTGGTGGTGGTGGACATGGTGGATGTGGTGGACGTGGTGGTGGATATGGTGGTGGTGGGCATGGTGGTGGTTGGGGTGGTTGGGGTGGTTGGTGTGGTGGTGGATGTGGTGGTGGTGGAAATGGTGGTGGACGTGGTGGTGGTGGACATGGTGGATATGGTGAATGTGGTGGTGGTGGACGTGGTGGTGGACATGGTGGGCGTGGTGGTGATGGTGGATGTGGTGGTGGTGGATGTGGTGGTGGTGGACGTGGTTGTGGATGTGGTGGACATTGTGGTGGTAGACGTGGTGGTGGACATGCTGGTGGTGGTGGAAATGGTGGTTGTGGAGGACGTGATGGTGGAGGACATGGTGGTGGTGGACATGGTGGTGGACATGGTGGTGGTGATGGACATGGTGGTGGTGGACATGGTGGTGATGTGGTGGTGGATGTGGTTGTGGATGGGGTGGTGGTGAACGTGGTGGTGGTGTGGTGGTTGTGGACATGGTGGTGGTGGATATGGTGGTGGTGGATGTGGTGGTGGTGGTGGCCTTGTTGGTGGTGGACGTGGTGGTGGTAGACATGGTGGTGGTGGACGTGGTGGTGTTGGGCATGGTGGTGGTGGATGTGGTGGTGGTGATGGACGTGTTGATGGTGGTGTACATGGTGGTGGTGTGGTGGTGGTGGACATGGTGGTGGACGTGGTGATGGACATGGTGGTGGTTGTGGATGTGCTGGTCGACGTAGTGGTGGTAGTGTTGGACGTGGTGGTGGTGGACGTGGTGGTGGATGTGGTGGTGGACATGGTGGTAGTGGTGGATGTGGATGTGGTGGTGGACATGGTGGTAGACGTGGTGGTGGACATGTTGGTGGACACGGTGGTGGTGGATGTGGTGGTGGGTGTGGTGGTGTTGGATGTGGTGGATATGATTTTGGTGGTGGCCTTGTTGGTGGTGGACATGGTGGTGGTGGATGTGGTGCTGGATGTGGTGGTAGTGGTGGATGTGGTGGTTGTGGTGGTTGTGGTGGACGTGGTGGTGGGTGTGGTGGCAGTGGGTGTGGTGGTGGTGGATATGGTGGTGGCCTTGTTGGTGGTGGACATGGTGGTGGTGGACATGGTGGTGGATGTGGTGGTGGTGGTGGTGGATGTGGTGGTGGTGGATGTGGTGGTGGTGGACGTGGTGGAAGTGGTGGCGGTGGATGTGGTGGAGGTGGACATGGTGGTGGACGTGGTGATGGTGGGCGTGGTGGTGGTGGTGGACGTGGTGGTAGTGGGCGTGGTGGTGGATGTGGTGGTGGTGGACGTGGTGGTGGTGGTGGACGTGGTGGTGGTGGTGGACCTAGTGGTGGTGGATGTGGTGGTGGTGGTGGACGGTGGTGGATGTGGTAGTGATGGAGGATGTGGTGGTTGTGGATGTGGTGGTGGAGGACATGGTGGTGGTGGACATGGTGGTGTGGATGTGATGGTGAATGTGGTGGTGGATGTGGTGGTGGACGTGGTGGTGGACATGGTGGTGGATGTGGTGGTGGTGGACATGGTGGTGGTCGATGTGGTGGTGGAGGTGGTGGACATGGTTTTGGATGTGGTGGTGGTGGACATGGTGGTGGACATGGTGGTGGTGGTGGTGGATGTGGTGGTGGATGTGGTGGTGGATATGGTGGTGGTGGATGTGGTACTGCTGGACATGGTAGTGGTGGACCTGGTGGTAGATCTGGTGGTGGTGGTGGACATAGTGGTGGTGGTCATGGTGGTGGACATGGTGGGGGTGGATGTGGTGGTAGTGGACGTTGTGGTGGTGGATGTGGTGGTGGTGAATGCGGTGGTGGTGGACATGGTGGTGGTGGACATGGTGGAGGTGGTGTTGGTGGTGGACATGGTATTGGTGGTGGACGTGGTGGTGGACATGGTGCATGTGGTGGTGGTGGATGTGGTGGATGTAGTGGTGGATGTGCTGGACGTGGTGGTGGACGTGATGGAGGACGTGGTGGTGGTGGATGCGATGGTGGTGGACATGGTGGTGGTGGACGTGGTGGTGGATGTGGTGGAGGTGGTGTTAGTGGTGGAGGTGGTGTTGGATGTATTGGTGGTGGATGTGGTGGTGGTGGATGTGGTAGACGTGGTGGTAGACATGCTGGACGTGCTGGTGGTGGACTTGGTGGACGTGGTGGACGTGGTGGACTTGGTGGTGGATATGGTGGTGGTGGACATGGTGGACATGGTGGTGGTGGACATGGTGGTGGTGGATGTGGTGGTGGTGGATGTGGTGGACGTTGTAGTGGTGGATGTGGTGGTGGAAATGCTGGTGGTGGTGGATGTGGTGGTGGTGGATGTGGTGGTGGTGGACGTTGTGGTATAGGACATGGCGATGGTGGACATGTTGGTGGATGTGGTGGTGGTGGTGGACGTGGTGGTGATGGACATGGTGGTGGTTGTGGACGTGGTGGTGGATGTGGTGGTGGTAGATGTTTTGGTGGTGGACGTGGTGGACGTGGTGGTGGATGTGGTGGTGGATGTGGTGGTGGACGTCGTGGTGGTGGTGGACGTGGTGGTGGTGGATGTGGTGGAAGTGGTGGATGTGGTGGATGTGGTGGTGGACATGGTGGTGGTGGGCGTGGTGGTGGTTGGGGTGGTTGGTGTGGTGGTGGATGTGGTTGTGGTGGAAATGGTGGTGGATGTGGTGATGGTGGACATGGTGGTGGACATGGTGGCCGTGGTGGTGGTGGTGGATGTGGTGTTGGTAGTGGATGTGGTGGTGGTGGACATGGTGGTGGACATGGTGGCCGTGGTGGTGGGGGTGGATGTGGTGGTGGTGGTGGTGGTGGATGTGGTGGTGGTGGCCATGGTGGTGGATGTGGTGGACATTGTGGTGGTGGATGTGGTGGTGGTGGTGGATGTGCTGGTGGTGGTGGACATGGTGGTGGTGGATGTGGTTGTGGAGGATATGGTGGTGGAGGACGTGGTGGTGGTGGATATGGTGGTGGACATGGTGGTGATGATGGACGTGGTGGGGTGGACATGGTGTTGATGTGGTGGTGGATGTGGTTGTGGATGCGGTGGTGTTGGACGTGGTGGTGGTGTGGTGGTTGTGGACATGGTGGTGGTGGTGGACGTGGTGGTGGTGGGCGTGGTGGTGGTGGTGATGGACGTGATGATGGTGGTGGGCATGGGGGTGGCGTGGTGGTGGTGGACATGGTGGTGGAGGTGGTGGTGGACACGGTGGTGGTTGTGGATGTGCTGGTGGATGTAGTGGTGGTGGTGTTGGACGTGGTGGTGGTGGACCTGGTGGTAGATGTGGTGGTAGTGGTGGATGTGGATGTGGTGGTGGTGGACATGGTGATAGACATGGTGGTGGACATGGTGGTGGACATGGTGGTGGTGGATGTGATGGTGGGTTTGGTGGTGTTGGATGTGGTGGATATGATTTTGGTGGTGCCCTTGTTGGTGGTGGACATGGTGGTGGTGGATGTGGTGGTGGATGTGGTGGTGGATGTGGTGGTTGTGGTGGACGTGGTGGTGGGTGTGGTGGCGGTGGGTGTGGTGGTGGTGGATATGGTGGTGGCCTTGTTGGTGGTGGATGTGGTGGTGGATGTGGTGGTGGTGGATGTGGTTGCGGTGGACGTGGTGGAAGTGGTGGAGGTGGACATGGTGGTGAATGTGGTGGTGGACGTGGTGGTGGTGGGCGTGGTGGTGGTGATGGATGTGGTGGTGGTGGACGTGGTGGTGGTGGGCGTGGTGGTGGATGTGGTGGTGGTGGACATGGTGGTGGTGGTGGATGTGGTGGTTGTGGTGGATGTAGTGGTGGTGGATGTGGTGGTGGTGGGCGTGGTGGTGGTGGTGGATGTGGTGGACATGGTGGTAGTGGGCGTGGTGGTGGATGTGGTGGTGGTGGACGTGGTGGTGGTGGTGGACGTGGTGGTGGTGGTGGACCTAGTGGTGGTGGATGTGGTGGTGGTGGTGGACGTGGTGGTGGTGGATGTGGTGGTGGTGGAGGATGTGGTGGTTGTGGATGTGGTGGTGGTGGAGGACATGGTGGTGGTGGACATGGTGGTGTGGATGTGATGGTGAATGTGGTGGTGGATGTGGTGGTGGATGTGGTGGTGGACATGGTGGTGGACGTGGTGGTGGTGGACATGGTGGTGGTCGATGTGGTGGTGGATGTGGTGGTGGAGGTGGTGGACATGGTTTTGGATGTGGTGGTGGTGGACATGGTGGTGGATGTGGTGGTGGTGGATGTGGTGGTGGATGTGGTGGTGGTGGATGTGGTGGTGGTGGATGTGGTACTGCTGGACATGGTAGTGGTGGACCTGGTGGTAGATCTGGTGGTGGTGGTGGACATAGTGGTGGTGGTCATGGTGGTGGACATGGTGGGGGTGGATGTGGTGGTAGTGGACGTTGTGGTGGTGGATGTGGTGGTGGTGAATGCGGTGGTGGTGGACATGGTGGTGGTGGACATGGTGGTGGACATGGTGGAGGTGGTGTTGGTGGTGGACATGGTGTTGGTGGTGGACGTGGTGGTGGATATGGTGCATGTGGTGGTGGTGGATGTGGTGGATGTAGTGGTGGATGTGCTGGACGTGGTGGTGGACGTGATGGAGGACGTGGTGGTGGTGGATGCGGTGGTGGTGGACATGGTGGTGGTGGACGTGGTGGTGGATGTGGTGGAGGTGGTGTTAGTGGTGGATGTGGTTCTGGATGTGGTGGTGGATGTGGTGGTTGTGGTGGACGTGGTGGTGGGTGTGGTGGCGGTGGGTGTGGTGGTGGTGGATATGGTGGTGGCCTTGTTGGTGGTGGATGTGGTGGTGGATGTGGTGGTGGATGTGGTGGTGGTGGATGTGGTTGTGGTGGACGTGGTGGAAGTGGTGGAGGTGGACATGGTGGTGGACGTGGTGGTGGTGGTGGGCGTGGTGGTGGTGATGGATGTGGTGGTGGTGGACGTGGTGGTGGTGGGCGTGGTGGTGGATGTGGTGGTGGTGGACGTGGTGGTGGTGGTGGATGTGGTGGTTGTGGTGGACATAGTGGTGGTGGATGTGGTGGTGGTGGTGGACATGGTGGTGGTGGATGTGGTGGACGTGGTGGTGGTGGTGGACATGGTGGTGGTGGACTTGGTGGTGTGGATCTGATGGTGAATGTGGTGGTGGATGTGGTGGTGGTGGATGTGGTGGTGGATGTGGTGGTGGTAGACATGGTTTTGGACATGGTGGTGGTGGACATGGTGGTGGTGGACATGGTGGTGGTGGATGTGGTGGTGGTGGATGTGGTGGTGGTGAATGTGGTAGTGGTGGACATGGTAGTGGTGGACTTGGTGGTGGTGGTGGACATATTGGTGGTGGTCATGTTGGTGGACATGGTGGTGGTGGACGTGGTGGTGGTGGACGTGGTGGTAGTGGATGTTGTGGTGGTGGATGTGGTGGTGGTGAATGCGGTGGTGGTGGACATGGTGGTGGTGGACGTGGTGGTGGATATGGTGGAGGTGGTGTTGGTGGTGGACGTGGTGGTGGACATGGTGCATGTGGTGGTGGTGGATGTGGTGGACGTGGTGGTGGACGTGGTGGTGGACGTGGTGGTGGAGGACATGGTGGTGGTGGTGAACGTGGTGGTGGTGGACGTGGTGGTGATGGTGGATGTGGTGGTGGTGGATGTGGTGGATGTGGTAGTGGTGGACATGGTGGTGGTGGACGTGGTGGTGGACATGGTGGTGGTGGACGTGGTGGTGGATGTGGTGGTGGAGGAAGTGGTGGTGGTGGACATGGTGGTGGAAGTGTTGGTGGTGGACATGGTGGTGGTGGACATGGTGGTGAACATGGTGGTGGTGGACATGGTGGATGTGGTGTTGGTAGTGGACGTGGTGGTGGTGGACGTGGTGGTGGTGGATGTGGTGGTGGACATGGTGGTGGTGATGATGGACGTGGTGGTGGTGGATGTGGTGGTGGTGGTGGTGTATAATGTCACAACATTACAGGAATATATATGGCCAACAACAGTCTATCAACAAGGCATATTTGGGAAATTTTCTCCACAGACATGAAATGCTGGTACTTTCTGATGTTGCTAAAATGAGAATAACGTGTCCTTTCTCTAAAGAAGAACTGGGGGATGTTATTAAAAATCTCCGGAATGGCAAAGCCTATGGCCCAGACGGTCTTCCAGCTGAATTTTTCAAAACATATATGAGTGCCATTTTGGAATATCTTTTGCTGATTGCTAATTCAATTTTAGAGGGTGATTTAATACCATCTTCATTCAGAAAAGGGAATATAGTCAGTTTTTTGAAAAAGGGAAAAGATTGCGAAGACCCGAATTCTTATCGCCCTATCACGCTTTTAAACTCTGATTATAAAATTGTCACTAAACTTTTAGCTAACCGATTCAATGTAATTGCTTTGCACCCGATCCATCCTGATCAAAATGGTTTTATCGCAGGGAGGCAGCTCGGGACCAATACGCACTATTTGGCCAAAGCACTTGATTATTTTGAGACTCGGAAGATACCAGCTTTGGTCCTTTTATTAGAAGCCAAGAAGGTATTTGACCTGGTTGTTTGGGAGACTTTTTTTTGTATTCTGTTAAATTTTGGTATACTTCCCAAAATTACGGGGCTGATTCAGAGATTGTACTTGAATGCAGAAGCCAACATTATTATTAATGCCTCTGTGGCAGGCCAAGTCAGTGTTAAATGGGGGACTAAACAAGACTGCCCACTGTCTCTGGTGTTATTCGCCTTTTTTATTGAGCCCTTGGCGATAGCCATCCGGAATAGTGTTGATATTAGTCCTCCTCTACCAACTATGGGAAAACGTCAATTGTATGCTGACGATATCATGCTCATAATAAAGGCTGAGAAGGAGGTGCAAGCAAAAGCTTTCGAGATTTTTGAGCAATTTGAGTTGCTTGGCGGACACAAAATCAATTTTAAAAACACGGAAATAATCTAGTGTGGCTGTAAACCTGTGGATTTACATGCTGATATCCTTCCTTGTCTAAATACTAAACCGAAAAGATATCTGGGTGTTTATTTTTCAGCTCAAATTTCCGAATTGTATGATTTAAACTTTGCTCTGCTTCTGCGAAAGGTCCAGGTCTTATTCCTTCAATGGAATTCCCTTCCATTAACTATCATAGGTAGGGTCGCATTGATTAAAATGTCTGTTCTTCCGTTATTTAATTTTTTATTTAATGCGATCGACTGTGTATTAACGGCTTCTTTCTTTGCTAAATTAGAGTCCATGTTTACATCGTTTCTCTGGAGTAAGACAGTCCCTTGAACTGCACTCAGCACTTTATAAGATGAACTGGAAAATGGCGGATTAGCTCTCTCCAACCTCAGGGATTATTATGTTTGCGTATTTTGCACAATATATGTCAAGGTTTAAGCCGGAACCACAAACAGGTCTATTTATAAACTATTTCATTAAGTTAACTTGTAAAGAGAATCAGACACGCTGCCCACTAAAAATCGTAAAATCTCCTAAACTTGTACCTTATAAGTGTATGCAGTGGTTTTTCTATAAACGTCAGGCTTTCTATAAAAGATATTCAATTCCCGTAATCAACTATTCAACTCCGTTATCCGGCCTCATTTCACTATCTGGGATTAGAGATTCAACTATAATCACACAAAAAGGGGCCAAGGCTGGCTTTCGGAAAATCTCTGATTTCTTAAGGAATGATAGATGGCTGATATAGCTGAAATGTATGACAATTCCGAATGACTTCCTTCTCCTTGGGTCATATAATATTTTTAGTACATTTTTAAGTAACCTCGATTTGGTACAGATTATCAAACATAAAAATTTAGTATATGAATTACTAGACAAAACTATAGTTAAGAACCCGGGGAATGGAAACAGCATTTAGCCTCTATCAAGGGTATAGATCTTGCAGAGAAAGCCATAACTAAATGGGGAAAACATGAGGAGTTGTAAATCACAGCGAGTATATGGTCAGTACAAAATAAAAGTAACTTTAGCACGCTAAGGGGGGCTAACTGGCATAGGATGGTATTCTTTAGCAAATGGGTGCTTTATAGAACCCCACTTTTTCTATATAAGGTTTATCCCAACCAATCTGGGCAGTGCTTTCATTGTCTAAACCATCCTTCAGCCAATTGGACACACATCATATCACAGTGCCCCTTGATCCAGGGGTTCTGAAATGATATTTTTTGCTATTTGGAAACCGAATGCTTAATCACAATAGATTCAAATATTCGGCTGAAAGTGTTTGGTTATGACCTTGCTTTACATTTTCCTGACAAGGTGATCAAATGGCAGTCGCTAGATCACTCCTGCTTCAGAGATGGCGATCGGATCTTATACTAACCAAAGGTGAATGGGTTAGGAAAATGAAGCAGGTAAAAAAAAGTGAATGAGTCTATGCACTGCGAATTGGGGAGCTTTAGAAATTCGAGAATGTTTGGGCAGCCTATTTCGATTAAAATCTTAAAATTGAGCCTATATTTCAGGAGGTATTCTCAGTATGTTCAAATCCTATCCATAGTCATATTTTTGATTTAATTGCATATCATCCGGGATTTCATTGCACTACAGACACTTATTTTTTAGCACTTTAATGCACTATAAGACACTTTAGTTTTTAATGCTATGTATCTGTATTGGATGTCATAGGATGAAAAATCATTCATGGCACATGTCCATTTTTCTGCATACTTTAATGTACCTAAGGCTTAATCAATTGCTTACTTTGTGTTAATACTGGCAGAAAATATCAGGTTTTTCATTCTTTAAAGTCATATTTATAAGATGTATAAAATTCATCTTCTCGTACATTTTAACATATTATTTGAATGTTGGCTTAAATTCATATATTGTCTTTTTCTTAATGATTTTACCATTTACTGTTTTTAGACTTATTAGTGGTGTTTAACGATTTTTTATTACCCGACATGCTAAATGAATTTTATGGATGTATGTATTGATAACATTTGCTATATGGATTTCAATTAAAAAAAAACATGATTGAAAGGAGTGACTTTCAAGGCACAAAAGATTTATGGAGCAGTTTAAAAACCTCTAAGGAGAATGTTGATTATGATGATTTGGAGATGGATGAATGTATTTTTGATCTTCAGGAGAGTTATGATATTTTGGGGGAACTTGATGAGGATCTGGATCAAGCCTCTTCCTCCCATGAGGTTAAGGACCCCTTGGGGGGTGAAATGTTTACCCCCACTTCAATTAAACATCCGCTCAGTAGGAAAGGTGGCCACTGGACCACTTTGCAAAGTACCTTACACATTGAATCCAGACGTCTCTTGACAAGAAAACACTTAATTTACTTCAGACAGAATGCCCTAAGCACTCTACCGAGGATAAAGTGTGTAATACACTCAGTCTGGACCCAGAACGTATTACTTTTCTCTTTAAATTCAGCAAAGACCCTAGAAAGGGTATTGAAAAATGTGTGAAACAATGTCAAGATAAAGTCCTTGAAATATTGGGCCCTCTTACATGTATCCTAGATATGGCAGAGGATGCCGGGCGCAGGAATAGAATGGGAAACATTGACCTTTTGAGGGTTGGGCACAGCGTGCCATATGTATGCTGGGCAATACCAATGCCAGCCTGATTACTGAAATATAGAAGGGCGGTCTTCATGAGGGTGCATCCTCCAGCGAAGACAAGGAGGATGCCACAGGCCTCCTGTTTGGGGAAAATTTTGTGAAGTCTTTAGGGAAGTATGTTTCTCCCTTTACAGCCTTCAGTAAGGGTCAAACTAACATGCGCAGAGTCTTTGGCTCTCAAGCTACTTTTGGACAGGCTGACAGGAGGGGACTGGCTGTCAGCTGTGGTTCCTTCAGGTCCCAGCTTTACCCACAAGAACAGTGAAGCTTTGGTAACTATGGTAGGGGTTACCACCACAATTCAAACTTCGATCCCCAAAGGAGCAGAATGTCATGAAACTGTGGATGAAAGTCTAGGACCTCAAGTTGAGGATATCAGGGTGAGCAGTATAGCTTCTTCCCTCATAAAGGTAAGAGGAAGGTTAAACTTCTTTATTCACAATTGGGAGAAGATCACACAAGACACCTGGGTGTTAGAGACTGTTGATGGTGATCCAGCGCGATGGCCAAAATTTCCATATTCTCCTTATGTCACAGATCCTTATTCAGAACATCTCATTCATACTCTCATTCACTGGTGGGGCCCATAACACCAACACACATTATCTTCACACAAACAAACCCAAATCTGTATACAGGAGGAAAAGCTGCTGGACATATGGGTACCTTATTACCTATCAGGATTAATTTACTTTACATCATATACACATTCTAAATACAGCTTCAGAATCCTGACTTTAACATCAAGGCACCCCACTATTTGGTCGATGGACCAATTAGTTGGACTAGTTGATGGTGAATTAGAACCAGCTAAGACACAATCAAAGCCTAGGAAACCTTTTATATTTTCTGCAATTAATTTAAGAACCACAAACTCATTTCTTATTATTTCAATTTTGTTTATCTTAGCGTAAATGTAAACTCTTAAATTGTCATTTATTTTCTAGAGCTCGTTAATAGATCATTACATTTATTAAAGAGAAAAATATGAACATTCAGAAATTACATTAAACATAGATTTTCAGAAAAGTGCATTGATTCATTACCAATTGAGAAAAGATGAAAGGTTCAGGTCAAACAAGGAGTTATCTGCATTCTCAAATGAAGACTCCCCCGAACAGGCAGTCCAATTCTCACCAAAGGATCAAACCGGTGTGCGAAATACAGGATACAGCGTAGTAAAGTTCAGAATTTCAGCAAAGTCCGATCATCAATCCAGAGCAAGGACCAATTCCACACTCAGACTGATAGCATAGAAGTTAGGAAATGCCAAGGAATAACCCGAACGTACGCTGCTGCAACCAACCCTTCCAACTCCAACTCCTAATGATTGATGATAGGTTTTTTACCTTTTTCCGCCTTACTTCGTGTTAGAATAGCAACTTTAGGGGCAGACCAAATGTTCTGATTGGACAGTTTGCGGTTATCTGTAGTTTATTGAATTTTCCCAGTGCAAACTGGTTCTTCCTAGTAACCTTTCACAAAATTTTCAAAATGATATTTTCTGTTCCGTTCCCATGCGGGGAAACAATAGCGGTATCTTTTTCCCAAGGTAAAAGGGTCCCACTGATAGGTCCTCTCTTTGTCTCTACCTTGACTTTCATTTGGTCATCCTTTGGCTGGGGGACAAGTTCCCGGCTTTCGGCCTTGGCAGGGAACACGATGTCAGGAGTTCAAGCTACCTCGTGATTTCAAAGGCCATCTGGGCATGCACAGAAGTCATCACGTGCACATGGTAGCATCTGCTTCTGAGAACGCCATCTTGGTTACTGAGGCCTAGTAGGCCCGAATGCCAACTTAAGCAGAAATAGACATAACAGCATTTAAAATATAGAAATGAAAGTTCTGATGTTCAAACCCATACGAATCCCAATATATATTAGTATTTTCCTAGCTGTAGCAACATTTAAAGCAATAATACTTACCACTTGATAACTTTAAAGCACAAACAATCACACAGCAACATAAATCATTCAATTTTATTATTTTACTACATTCTAAGGTTAGTTTGCGTACCATAGTTAATTAATTAATTGTTCTGCCATGCAATTGGCAATTTAGTCCCACGTATATTTATGTTTATCAAGATGTAAAGGTTGATTAATAACACTTCCACTGCAAACAGGTTATTTTGATTAATTTTCAAATGATTACGCAATGAATTTCATGCAAATTAGAGGAGGTGTACAAAATGTTGTTTTACCTGCTCCATCAATCCCTTCTTTTGTGATTTTAAACATCAGCACTACTCACTAAGGGGCGTATCAGCAACAACCGGCGATAATTATCACTAAGCGCACTTAGCACCAGGATAATTATCGCCGGCTAGCATGGATTTTTATCGCTATTAGCAAAGCTTATCTCAAAAGAGATAAAAATCCTCACGCTAACTGCCTAACGTGAGATTATCGCTGGAAACCCAGCGATAATCTCACGCAATGTGGCGTTAGCTTGTTGATAGGGCCCCATAAACTTAGCCATGATATCCACCTTCCATAGGATATCATGGCTAAGTCAGTCTTGTCTTGAAGCAGGCGTAAGGAAAGTAGCGATAACAGGGGTTATCGCTACTTTTCTTGCCGCTATGCTTCATAGCGTGGGGCTTGATGATAGGAGAAATGTTGCTTAGCGACATTTCTCCTGTCATGTCAGGTCAGGAATGCCCACTTTGCATCTCATTAGAGATGCAAAGCTGGGCGTTAGGAATTCCTACGCTGACGCAAGTTTTCACGCGTTAGCGTGAGCTTGCTAATTAGGCGATAAAATTATCGCCGCTTTTCGGCCGAAAAAGGCCGCAAAAGTGGCGATAATTCTATCGCCTCGCCTTGCTGATATGCCCCTAATTTCACTAAATTTATCTACGGAAATGGTTTTATTTAGTTCCACTTGCGTTTTTTAGTTTAAATCATAGTGCTCTCCATTCTATTCTCTTTTGTTTTCTTGTACATATTTTCTTGTAATTCTTGTAATTCTATTTCTTCTATCTCTTATTTCTTTCTCTTTATTTTATTTGTTTTCTCTTTTTATCTTATTTTGTAATTTTCTCCTGTTTATGCACAAACATCCTAATCTCATTATTTATACTAATATAATCACAAAAGTCACAGGTATCAATATTTTTCCCACAAAAGAGCTACCTAATTTTGTTCTACGGCACCGTAGAAGCACTTCCGTGTTGATGCCGTATACTACACGCTGAAAGGTGGCGCGATAAGTGGGGAGGATTACTACGGACCTCCATTCCCTTTTGAAAATTGAAAATTGAGCAAATGACGCTTTTACCAAGGGGGCCGCACTAACATAACGATAAGATTGAAGGGACTTACGGAAATTTTAAATACTGTCCAAATTGTAAACATTAAGGAGATTTGAGACGACCTCAATAAAAACTGAACGAGGTTGGGAGAGTAGATATTAAGGATTAAACAAAATAGACAATTTAATTGAGAAAACGTCCATTATTTGTCTTGAGAAAGATGGTAATATAAAGAAAACCCATTGAAACGCGTCGACGCATTTGAGAGCACAATCAAAGGGACTGACACAGATTTGGAGATAGAAGTGTATTAAGATATATCACAATCTGTATTTTCGGATGTGGGGACCAACTTAATGTGCAATTGATGACAAAGTGTATTGTCTTGTATGTCGTTTTCTCTGTTATGCTGGCCATAACGGCGTATCATTATCATTTGTGTAACAATTTACTTTTTTTGTGATTTTGTGGATTCATTTTGAAGAGCCCAATTGAGGGATTTCAATGTGATATGTTTTTAATGTAACATCATGTTTGTTTTTTAAGTAATAAATGCAGAAAGATTGTAAAGTGCAAACGTATAATTAAATATTGTGATCGTTTATGTGTTGGTTCAGTCAAGGGACTGTTATTTTATACTTGCACTTTCAGCATTCCACAGACTCCTCCCTCTTTTGCCAATAAAATGTCAAGGGCAAGTCGATTTTGCATTACCATAGCTCTCATGGCAACCATTTCGGTATTTACCATTAAGAACCCTCCAGCTGTGCTTGTTGATAAACGTTCCACAATTGTAGACAATTTTCTAAATTTATGTGCATTCAGAGATATTCCAACTGCTGGTATCAGTGCTCCAAATATATCCTCAATAATTTCTGACCAACTCTCTCTTCTTCTACGTGTTAGCTGTCTACCTATTTCGTGCAATCCGTCATCTCCCCTTTCCACGTAAAATATTTTTGGAAAGACCAGGCCTACGTAACAAGTCCCGTACCAATGGGTCGGCAACCTATGATAAGCTCTGTTCCCACAGATGTAATATATTCCAGGGAATGCCGAATCTTTTCCTCCTTTAAATCCCCATCTTCCCATGATTTTGTATAAGTCATGGAACTCACTTGCACCAACAAAATTATTATCATATACAGTATTATCTCTACTTATGCATAACTTCCCTTTCTGGGGCCAATCTAAAGCCATTGTTTCTCTCTTTAAATGATTTTCCTTCCCAACATCCCAAAATGTTGTTTCCATCTTTTCCCCAGACACCTTCTTTTGCATTTTAACTCTCCTCTCCTATACCATATTCAGGAAAGTTTTCTCCTCTTTTCTTAAACTACAAGTAAGGTTATTCTTAAAAACTTCTTCTAAAGTTAATTCTCTTGATTCCAGAAAAAATTCACCTAGAGATTTACCAGGAATCACCTTGTTTAGTTCAGGAACTACAGGAATCTGTGAGAAAATATTATCTATATCAGTGTAATAGTATTCTATTTTTCCTGTTTTATAAAACAAACTGGCTAGGACACTACAAGTTATCCCATATGTCAAAGGAAGGTAATGATAAGTAACACTTTCTGATACAGATGCAGGTAATTGCATGCATACATAACAATCCCTAACATCCATGGTTTTAATGTACTCATACAATAACTTTGAAAAAACATTTTTAGAAAAATCATTTATAGACTTATCTTTGTGAACATCTGTTCTATCTACCAACTTTGTGACATGACTATTACCAGCGTTTTCATTATTAGTTCCATTTATTGTGTATCCACCAATATTTTCAAATGTTATTCTAAATGAAATTGTTATTGCTAATATAATCCAGACAAGCATTAATAATCCTGTACAACAAAAACACATTTTACACCATCTTCGGAGAAATCCACATGTTGGATTTCTATTTTCATTGTTTGCCATTTTGGTACTGATCCATGTCTTTTGACTTAGCCTCTTTCTTCAACAATTTACCTTTGTTTAAACCTAAGGCTTTAGTTGCCTACTTGGTTCTTTTCTGGTCATGTGTCTTGTCCGGTCTTTCAATTCTTTCCGAGTTCTTTTGTCTCTTAATCCATGTATGATTCGTCCTTATCCTTAGGTTCACAGTCTTTGTTCAGAATTTCCTAATCATCTGTTTCTTCTCTAGTATCAGACATGATAACTCACAGGATGGATTTTAGAATCTTCTTGTTCTTTGTCCACCTCCTGCACAATCACACTTAGACTTTCATGGCTATCAGCTTCCTCTTGTATGTCAGGAAGTGCCACATATGTCCATTCCGGTGACTTGTACTTCGGATTTGGTCTCTTTATCCTCTTTGTGCCTTGCAAGTGCTTTTGATACGTGTCCTTTTGTTTCGCTTGACTAGACACTTCATTCACTTGTTCAGCATTATCATGCTTTATTCTGGTCAGTCGGTATCTCAACCTCTTGATTTTGTTGGGCCAAATATCTTCTTTCAATGGCCTTTTCAAATTGGATCCTTTCCTTTCTCGCTCTGTTTTCCAAGCTCTCTTCCTCAAAATGTTCCCACCTTTATTTTCTGCTTCACTTTCATCTGATTCCGTCTCCGTCTGGATTTCACCTTCTTTGAATTTTATCCTTAATATTTCAGGTTCACTATCTATATCTATCCCTCCTCGTGTTTCTTCCACACAATCTTCCTGCTGACTATCTAACCCTTTTTCTACCTGTGTGTGTTGTGTCCCTACACCTCCTCGGGGTTCTTCTGCAATTACTTCACCCTCACTCTCTGTATCTAATTCCTCACCTTCTATCTCTATAACCTCTGGGGGAATTTCTCTTGTGCTTGTACTCGGAATTTCTTTTCCAAAGATTACTTGTTCAGTTTTTCCAATTTCATGACTAGTTCTTTCTTGTATTCCTACTGGTTCTGTCTCAGATTCAGAGCTAGTATCAGAAATTTCAAGACGTCTTCTTAGTGGTACATTTTCCTGTCCATCGATTAGACTTGGACCTTGTTCACCTGCTTCGAGTTCTTGTCTTGTTCTCGTTTCTTCTGATTCTGATTCTGAACTGGTATCTGATACTTCTCAGAGTTCTTCTTCAGATTGATCTTCCGGATTTGAGACTCGAAGAGTGTGACTGGCATGAATCCAGTTCTTCACCCCTGCACACTTCACAGCAGTTGTTGTTGTCAGAATCACTTGACGTGGTCTTCCCCAGTGTGGAACCAGACAATGTCTTCTTCAGTGTACTTTTGTGCGGACCCAATCTCCAGGACTCAGGTCATGAGCTGGCTTCTTTTCAAGAGTGGTCGCATCTGGTCCAACCTGATGAAACACAGAATGTACCATATCAGCCAATCCTTTGCAATAATCCAAGATGAAGTCATCAGATATAGGCAGCAGTTTGTTGACAGGAATGAAAACATGTCTCATTGCTCTACCCATGATAATTTCATGGGGGCTCAGACCAGTTTTCCTATCAGGAATTGATCTAATGCTCATCAGAACATGAGGCAAGACATCTGGCCATTTCAGACCTGTGGCCAAACACATTTTTCCCAATCGCTTCTTTATGGAGCCATTCACCTGTTCTACCACTCCAGAAGCCTCTGGTCGGTAGGCACAATGCAAGTTTTGTTGTACGTTTAATGCTTCACAAATCAATTGTATAATTTCATTCTGAAAATGTGTCCCTCTTATCTGTTTCAATCGTTACTGGAAAACCAAATCTAGGAATGAAGTCTTTCAGTAAGAGTTTCGCTACAGTAACTCCATCATTCCCTCTGGTCGGGTAAGCCTCAACCCAACGAGAAAACAGACAAATGATCACCAACACAGATCTTACCCTGTTGCATGAGGGCATTTCAATGAAATCAAGCTGCATACGAGTGAAAGGAACTCCCTCCCATCCTATGGTTCCCAAGCTCACTATATTTTTCCTTGCTGGATTGAATTGCTGGCATATGAGACATCTTCCTCTCCTAGGCACCGTCAATAACTCTCTTCCGACTCACTTTCATCGCGTTGCAGCCAATACTGCGAAATGGCACCAGCGCGCGGTAGCTTTGTTACCTGTTCTTCGTTGTAGAATCCTGTCTCATTACTGTATCTTTGAGGATTTACGTTCTGTGGAAAAGGTGACTTGGCACCTGACACTGTTGGGTAACAACCTGCTGCTGTCACGGCGGTTGGCAACTCACCTCATTCTGCACCTGTGGATTTAATGATAAATTATGACCATCAGCTTTCTTTGGAAATTTACACTCGAATTTCCAATGCATTAATTTTCCGCAATTATGACTAAGCCTGGGCAAAGCACTATTCTACGCTTGCGTAGTTTGCGAAGTTTGCGCTACATCGCACTACGCGAATTGCACGTAGCACAGTGCAAACACGCGTAGCGTAGTGTAGCGGTCATTTTTTGCTTGCTCGCGGTCCTCAACGTCAAGTTGGCGACTGCGAGCAAGCAAAATGACATCCCGGCGAGACTTTTTCCTCGTTTGCGATCAGCAACATCAAGTTGCCGATCGCGAGCGTGGAAAATAAACCACTCAGCGAGCTTCTCAATGCGGGGAGGTCAGGTTTCTCATTGCGAGTGGTCACGTATGCTCGCGGCCGCTCGCGATGAGAAACTACCAGTCTGCATTGAGAAAGCTGCCGCTCGAGTAAAAATCTACTTGAGCGGCAGAAAACGACAGCTTGCACCGTGCAAGATGCCGTTTGCAATGATTGCACAGTGCGGACAAGCATCCGGCACTGTGCAATCAGTGCGAACAGCATCTTGCACAGTGCACTACGCAGTTTGCGAAGCTACGCGTAGCTCGCGTAGTGCACTTTGTGTAGCTTCGCGTAGCGCTACTTCGCAAACTACGCCCAGGGTCAATTATGACATGGCCATTTCTTTTTAGGTTCATCTATGCTGATCTGTCCTTTTCCCTTCCCAATATTAGGTTTTGGTCTTGCTTGCCCTATTCTATTGGCTTGTTAGATTAACTGGGCTTCTTGTTGCTCCGCTACCTTAACTTGTGCCCACATTGCCTTTTCTTTCAGCTTACGCTATTTGGCTTTAATTTCATCACTAAAATATTTTGCATGTCGTAACACTTCGTCTATCTTTTTGTTTTGCCAATCTACTGTATGCTGTTTAATCATTTCACTTACTTAAGGTCTTAAACCATAAACAAATCTGTAAACAAAATGACTCAAATCGTTTTCACTTAATATCTCATCTCCACTGTATTGTTTAAAAGTCAACAGTAACCTCTCATAATATACATGCACTGATTATTTTACCTCTTGATGAGTTCTGTCAATTTTTACCCAATCAGTTTCTTTCAGAGGTACTTTATTTTAAAAAAAAAGTAATTACCTGATCATATTTTTTCATTACTTCTGGATCTGGGGCGCCCGTCTTAGGATCCCTAGGATACTCTTGTGTTGGCCAATCTATTGTAATCTTACATTCTGCCCATAAATCAGCAGGCACAATTATATCCAAAAGACCATTCAGATCTATCCACAACACTTTTGATGGTTTGACAAACCTATCTACCTGTCTGTACCATTCAATTGGTTTTTCTCTCAACCTCGGAAAATCATTTGTAAATGACAAAATATCCTGTCTAGTCCATGGAACATGTACATATCCTCCTCCAGGAATTTCTCTCATGGGACATTCTGTTACCACTGGCTCCTTTTCTCTCATTGGGAAAGCTAGAGAGGCCTTGTCTCCTCTCTTCTTCTAAACCATCTACTTTTCCATCTATCCACATCACCCCATTTTCTTAACAATGCAATTAATTCTTTAATTTGGGTCAATCTCCCTGCGGTATTCAAGTTTTCAATATCTTTTTCAGAAAAGTCTACCCTGTATGGCTTCTGTAATGACCTTATTTTTTCAAAATCTATTCTCATTTCACTCGCTGTCTCTTCTAACTTTTCATGCAAAGTCCTCGCTCTCATAGTTATGCTTTTACACAAAAACATTAATTCCTCATCTTGGTATGATTTTAATTTCTCAGTTGGAATTGTTCCTACAATTAACTTTTCTAAAGTCACTTTTAACTTTGCCACATCTAAAGGTTGTGGTTCTGTATCCTTTTTCTGTAAACTTCTCAACCAATCACTTAATTCTTCAGATGTTGGTCCTACAGGGGTTGTCGCTATTCTAATTTTATCTACCATTCCCTCTGGGGTTTCCGTTGCGGATTCTGTTGCCATAGGGGTTTTACTTGCTGGACTTTGATTTATAGTTAAATGTTTAGGGGTACTTAGTCCTGATATTCCTGCAGTAACCTTCCACTCATTCTCTCCTGAACTACTCCTCTGTTTCTCCTTTTGCATACCACCATTATATGGAACTGTTAAGCAATGCTCATTATCTTTTTGTTTATCAAAAACAGGTATCACTGGTCCTATAGTTACAGGCACAGTTACTGCTTCCATATTCTTTGTTAATTCTCTAATCTTTTCAGTTAATTCCAGTGTAGTTCTAGCTAATTCCGCAGAATTTTCATTTTCAGTTCTTACTGTCTGTGACATTTCTGAATCTTTAAATAGATTATTTTCCTCAAAATTACTCAGCATTTGTCCAAAATTTGTATTAATTACAGTCTCCTGTGGAGGTGCACTTGGCATCACCAATGTAGAATCTTGCTGATATGGAGTTTTTTTTTAATAAAACATGTCCTCCAGCACTTCATCCTCTGATTCACTCACTCCATATCTGTAACCTTCTGACTCTGTGTTATTTCTCTTTTCTGTACATTTTGTACCACTTGCATCTCCAGTACCTCTCAGAGGAAACATACCTTCAGTCATGCTTGCATTTCGCCATCTTCTCATTCTGTCATCATGACTTTCTTGACCATAATGTCTACCAAATACATAATTTTACCTTCTCCCACTCCGATTTCTTTCCCTTTCATACATCTCTTCTTCCCATTCAATCAAAGCCTCAAATTGAGTAGGTCTAGGTTTTGGTTCCAATCTCATCATTCGCTCTCTTAAATTTCGTAATACTGCCAGACTAAATCGACCATTTCCGGAAACGCAAATACTCCATCATCTTTAGTATACTTTGCCCAATTTTCCAACCAAATACATGTATGATAACCATATTTCGCCACCATAAATAATACAGGCGTTTTCGGTGGAGGAAGTATCTGTCCATCCCTCGTTACAATCGGCTTATCCTTTTTAAATTGGTCTTTGATTTTTCAAAACCATGACCTTTTCTCTTTCTCAGGTGGATCGTAGTACATCATTTTTATTTTCAAAAGTTCTTAATCAACTAAGCTTCACAAATCACCTCTCTACGGCTTCTCCGTACTCTGACCAATCCTAGCGTGACTCACACTAACACACCAAACCGGGAGCGTCTATGTCACTCTTGTAACTCTCCAATCCCAGCGCGACTCACACTAACGCACCAATCCGTAGCGTCTACGTCACTCTGGTAATTATCAAATCCCAGCGCGTCTCACACTAACGCACCAATCGTTGAAAGCTTCGTCTTTCTACAGCTGACCAATCTCAGCGCGGTCTTTTTGACTTCAGCTTTTCCCACTACTCCTGCTCTTGCTGACCCCTCCTTTACAAAATCTTTATCGGCAAACTTGTCTTGCGTTTTTTTTAAATCAAAATCTGTTAGTAACAACATAAAACATCTCCGTTGCCTGTTTCGCTAAACCAAAGATATAATGTTGTTCCTTTACACAAGAATTCTGTCTTTCCAGTAGGCAGCGCTTACCTCTACCCTACCACAGAATTTTTCCCGTTTCGCCGATAAAGTAGCACTTCAGTCTACCTTAACCTTCTATCAAGCAAAAGGTAAACCTGTTTCTCTGCGGATAAAACACATGTGGAGACTACAATGCTCCTGAGAATTAAGGCCAGAGCTTCACAAGAGAACCTATTACTATTCCACTCACACACATTCATACAGAGATTTCCCTAACATAAGACAATTCCGTGTTATCACAATTCTTGAAACCAGCCAATGTTCAATTCCATGTGACTTCTCTTGCCACATAAATCCGCTCCCTACTTTCCGGAAGCTTCAAATTTTCCGACTACACTTAACGTAAACAATACTCAACATATAGTGTTAAACATAAATCGATAATCACCAAACCAATACAATAAAAAACATTCTCTGCTACCAAGAAAATTGATCAAGCGCGATGGACAAAATTTCCATATTCTCCTTATGTCACAGATTCTTAATCACAACATCTCATTCATACTCTCATTTATTGGTGGGGCCCATAACACCAACGCACATTATCTTCACACAAACACACACGAATCTGTACACAGGAGGAAAAGCTGATGGACATATGGGTACCTTATTACCTATCAGGATTAATTTACTTTACATTATATACACATTCTATATACAGCTTCAGAATCCTGACTTTAACATCAAGGCACCCCACTATTTGGTCGATGGACCAATTAGTTGGACTGGTTGATGGTGAATTAGAACCAGCTAAGAGACAATCAAAGCCTAGGAAACCTTTTAAATTTACCACAACCTCATTTCTTATTATTTCAATTTTTGTTTATCTTAGCGTAATTTAAACTCTTAAATTGTCATTTATTTTCTAAAGCTCGTTAATTGATCATTAAATTTATTAAAGAGAAAAATATGAACATTCAGAAATTACTTTAAACATAGATTTTCAGAAAAGTGCATTGAATCATTACCAATTGAGAAAAGATGAAAGGTTCAGGTCAAACAGGGAGTTATCTGCATTCTCAAATGAAGACTCCCTCGAACAGGCAGTCCAATTCTCACCAAAGGATCAAACCGGCGTGCGAAATACAGGATACAGCGTAGTAAAGTTCAGAATTTCAGCAAAGTCCGCTCATCAATCCGGAGCATGGACCAATTCCACACTCAGACTGATAGCATAGAATTTTGGAAACGCACATGAATAACCCAAAAATATGCAGCCACAACCAAAACCCCACGAACGAACCGACGAACGAACGCTGCTGCAACCAACCCTTCCAACTCCAACTCCTAATGATTGATGATAGGTTTTATACCTTTTTCTGCCTTACTTCATGTTAGAATGGCAACTTTAGGGGCAGACCAAATGTTCTGATTGGACAGTTTGTGGTTATCTATAGTTTATTGAACTTTCCCAGTGCAAACTGGTTCTTCCTAGTAACTTTTCACAAAATTTTCAAATCGATATTTTCTGTTCCGTTCCCATGCGGGGAAACAGTAGCTGTATCTTTTTCCCCAAGGTAAAAGGGTCCCACTGATAGGTCCTCTCTTTGTCTCTTCCTTGACTTTCATTTGGTCATCCTTTGGCTGGGGGACAACTTCCCGACTTTCGGCCTTGGCAGGGAACAGGATGTCAGGAGTTCAAGCTACCTCGTGATTTCAACGGCCATCTGGGCATGCGCAGAAGTCATCACGTGCACATGGTAGCCTCTGCTTCAGAGAACGCCATCTTGGGTACTGAGGCCTAGTAGGCCCGAATGCCAACTTAAGCAGAAATAGACATAACAGCAATTAAAATATAGAAATGAAAGTTCTGATGTTCAAACCCATACTAATCCCAAAATATAATAGTAGTTTCCTAGCTGTACAAACATTTAAAGCAATAATACTTACCACTTGATAACTTTAAAGCACAAACAATCACACAGCAACATAAATCATGCAATTTTACTATTTTACTACAATCTAAGGTTAGTTTGCGTACCATAGTTAATTAATTAATTGTTCTACCATGCAATTAGCAATTTAGTCCCATGTGTATTTATGTTTATCAAGATGTAAAGGTTGATTAATAACACTTCCACTGCAAATAGGTTATATTAATTAATTTTAGAATGATTACGCAATTCATTTCATGGAAATTAGAGGAGGTATACAACATTTTGTTTTACCTGCTCCATCAATGGCTTCAGAGATTTTTGAGAGTTTCCAGTTCAATTGGTAAAACCCCAAAAGTTGGTGTTGGATAGAGAGAAGATGTCTCTCAATGACTTGGAGGTATCACAGGTGCCAGACAAAGGGGCTTTAATTTGTGTCCCAGAACAGAAGGCATCAGGGGGCTTTGTGAGCACAGTCTTTAAGTAAAAAAGAAAGACAAAGGTTGGTCCCCTATTATAAATTTAAACAGATTTCTGAACAACAGATATTTCAAGATGGAGGGTATCCATCTTTTACTAAACATATTACAGGCCACGGATTGGTTAGTAAAATTGGACCTCAAAGATGGTTACTTCATGATACCCATGGAGATGGTTACTTCATGATACCCATGGACGGGGACAGCCAGAAATATCTGCGCTTCACATGGTGGAGCATTCTTTATCAGTTCCTCTGCCTTCCCTTCGAGCTGTCCTCTACTCCATGGTGTTTTGCTAAATTACTTCCTCCTGTGGTAAGCTACCTCAGACTGAGAGGTGCTTACCTTATTATATGATATCCTTATTATGTCTTATGACAGGTTGGAACTTCTGAAGCATTTGTCATGGACAACAGAGCTTCTGCAGAGCCTGGGTTTCATAGTGAATACAGAGAAGTCGTCATGGTTCCCAGACAAAACATTTAGTTGTTGGGTTTCCAAGTAGATACAAATCTATCTCAATTAATTCTCCCACAAAAGAAAGTGACAAAGATAAAAAGGAGGTGAGATCAGGTTTGTCCAAACAATTAATCTTTCTGAGAGACCTAGCAAGAGTTCTGGGTCTTTTATCATCCTCCATTCAGGCCATTTGCCCTGGCCCACTACATTACAGGGGCCTACAGAGCTTGAAAGCTTTAGGTTTGAGGAAAGGCTTATATATCTTCCCGTATCAGAAGACGCTCGGGAGGATCTAGAATAGTAGCTGAGGAATCTCGAGGTATGGAATGGAAAGGCCATCTCAGGGAATGTTCCAGACTTAGTCGTGGAATCAGATGCAAGCGGCTAGGGACAAGTGGAAAATGGTTAAAGGAGAAACAGTGACTTCACATAAATTGTTTAGAAATGTTGGCTGGTCTGAATGCCTTAATGAATTCCAGGAATTATTGATAAATTCAAACATACTGATTCAATTAGGCAATTTCACAGCAGTTTCTTATATAAACCGATTGGGAGGTGCAAGGTCAAAAATCTCTGCAGATTTGGTGAGGCAAATTTGGTATTTTTGTCGGGAACACACGATTGAGTTAAGAGCAGAGTATATTCCAGGTCTTCAGAATGTAAGGGCGGACTGGAATTTCAGATTTCTCCGGGACTCCAGTGATTGGAAGTTGGACTCAGAAGTTTCCACTCAATTCAATTTCAATTTATAATCTTTATTCGGTTCTTAAAAAGACACCATAAAAGCACAAATACAATATAAATATACGCAAGTTAAAAAACACAGCAAATGATAATCAAGTTAAAAAAAAAAATATATATAAATATTTAAAATTTCTGTACTCAAGTAGAGGGCCAGGGGATTTATAAAATTTTGAATGTTCAGATCACGTTTGGGGACCAATATCTCTGGTATTCCTCAATCTGGTTGCAATTCGAATAAAGTTTATCGTGCAAAACAGGGTGTAAGCGTCCTCCGCTTCCTGTAAGAATCTCAGAGCCAATTTTGCATGTTTGAATTTTAGCTCTTTCAGGATTCCCACCAGGAACTTGCGTCTTGGCATTGTATAAAAAGGACACAGTAAAACAAAATGAAGGGTATCCTGCGGAGATCTAAGATCGCAGCCGCAGGTACCCTTCTCCTCTATTGTATGAGTGAACCCAGATGGCACTGCAAGGATATGGTGTAACATGTTAAATCTGAAGCGGGTCATGAGGTAGCGATCCTGCGCGTTGTACATGACCCTCAGATAGGGTTCCATCCCTTGCTTCGCAGTGAGGTCGTTGTACAAGTGATTAGTGGCTTTGTGCTTCTTCTTTTCGGCCCTTGACGTTTTCAGATGTGTAAGAAAAAGTTTTTTCACCAGGGTCTTACTCTCCCGGGACAGAGAGTGTGGGGCTAAAAAGTATTGTGGGCAGCCAATCTCTGTTAACGACTTCTTAACAAATTTCAGCCAAGGGATTTCGTGTCCTTTATCTCTTTTGAGGCAGTCCTCGATAATCTGTCTCGTAAGGGCCGCCTCAGGGTTGGTCCATGCTTTCACCCATGCCAGGAGGGGTTTGGATTTAATTTTATCCTCTAAAAATGGTTCTCCTACCTCTTCATGTATGATGTGGGCCGAAGCGCTCTGTGGGACTTTTAATATTCTTCGTAAGAATTTATTTTCTTCAGTCTGGAGCGGCCGTACTTTTTTGTCCAGAAAGCCCCACACTTCTGCCCCGTAGCTTACTTTCGCACAACAGATGGATCTGTATAAGGTCATAATTTGTTCGGGGGACCATTTCCCTAATCTTGTCCCATACCCCATGATTGCCCCAACTGCACTTGCCAGTTTGGTAGAGTGCTTCTCAATCAGGGGTTTGAACGATAAGGCGTAATCAAATAGCACCCCCAAGTATGTAAAAGACTTGACCTGATCTATTTTGTGTGACCCAATGTTGTAGGTAAATGTTCCTTTTATGGATTTCCCCGATGACATAATGTAGGACTTTTCTAGATTTGTGGCCAGGTCCAGTTTCTCCATAAAATTGACAAACCCGTCAATTAATTTTTGCAGTCCCAATGGTGTTCTAGAGAGCAGGACCGCGTCATCGGCGTAGAGTAGTACGGGCACTGCTCGATGACCAATTTGGGGTGAGTCAACTTTGAGCTTGAGGAGATCCTTTTCCAAAGCGTTGATATAAATAGAGAAAAGGAAGGGCGCAAGGATGCATCCCTGTCTGACTCCACTATTACAGGTAAAGGGATCGGTCTTATTGCCTTCCTGACTGTACCTTACACTTGCAGAGGTGTTCCGATGTAGGTTTTGTAGAGTGTCGACTAGGGATTGGTCCACACCTAGCTCCTTTAGCATGGCCCAGAGCTTTCTCCTGTTTACGCGGTCAAAGGCCGCAGAAAGGTCCATAAACCCCATGTGTATTGACCCCCTCCCGGCGATGGTATATTTTGCAATCAGGAGGTATAGATTTAGGCATTGATCGGTGGTAGATCTGCCTTTCCTGAAGCCGTATTGAATTTCTGAGAGGATTTGTTGCTCCTCTGCCCAATCTTGCAATCTCGATAGGATGACTCGCCCCAAGACCTTAGCTGACACATCAATGAGGGAAATGGGTCGATAGCATTGGGGGTCATCACGGTTGCCTTTTTTGTAAATAGGGACTATGGTCGCCGTTGACCAGGACTGGGGGAGGCCTACCTCCCCTGCCTCATTTAACACCCTCATCAGTAACGGAGCCCATAGTTCAGGTCTACTTAGGAATAGATCTGGTGGAATTCCGTCCGGGCCCGCGGCTTTGTTTTTGCTGAGCCCGGTGATTCCTAATTCGACCTCCTTCAAGGTGAACTTTAGCTTTACAGGCCGGTGGGCCTCCGCTGACTCCTCCTGGGGTTCCTTGTTTGAATGGTTGTATAAGCCCTGGAAGTGTTTCTGCCATTGTTCTGGCAGAATGGTATTCATGATTTTGGGAGCCCCTTGATCCTGAAAGAGGGGGGCATTAATCACTTTCCAAAAGGCGATAGAATCTTTTCTTTCTGCGGCGTCCCTTAAGTCTTCCCAGGCTTGATTTTGTATGCTTTGCTTGCGAGCCTTCAGAGCTTTTTTATATTCAGCTCTGTTCCGTGCCACCTTCATTTTATCCCTTGGTTGGGCATGAAGACTATCCTTCAGGTTTTTCAGCGCCTTTGTACAATTTGAATCAAACCAACGGGGGTTTAGGGGCATTTTGTTTTTAGTTCCTGGGGTATGTAAGGAGTTACTTACAGCCTGTGCGATTTCTTCAAATGCCTTCACCACCTCAGCTCCAGTTACGCAGAGGTCGAGACATTTATCAATTGCTGCTGGGGCTTCGGAAAATAGTTTTTTATAGAAACTGTCCGCATCAATTTTGGCCCATTTAATTCTTCTGCCCTGGTCGACTACTCTTTCTGTAATGGCAGGTTTCTTTTGAGATGGAAAAACGAAACCCTCCATTTTGATGATTACCGGGTTGTGATCACTGAAACTACTGGCCTCTATAATGATTGTACTAATACTTCTTTTTAGATTGGGAGAGACTAGTGCGAAATCAATGTAAGAGTGACAACCTCTTCCTTTAAATGTTGGAGTTAACTCTCCTTTGTCGTTGAGTGTGGCGAGATCTAGGATTTGTATTAGGTTGTACCTTTTCATAAGTCTTTCCAAACCCCAGCCCTCAGTTGAATGGGTGAAGTGAGGGCCTTTCAAGATCGTACATCTAGACCAGTCGTTATTAAATGGCATTAGTTTCTCACAGAGGTGACAATTAAAATCTCCCATTAGTATTATATCCGTGATGTTTGGTGTCATGGTTAAAAAGCTCAAACAGTTTTCTAATTCATTTATGGCTATTCCCTTCTCCGTTATAGCCGGTGCATTGCACCAGTTCATAAGCAGAAATGTTAGACTTGGTGAAGTGAAACTTAATACTTGGAGGTTGGCTGTGACCCATTTGGTGTTGGACCAGGTGCCCTTGATGTCTAAATTGACATAGATCGCGAGCCCCCCACTTGCTCTCCCCGAGATGGCTTTTTTTGCAGGGACAAAAAAGCCTTTGTAGCCTTCCAGGCTGTAAGCATGCGATTCAGTGGCCCAGGTCTCTTGCAGGCACAAGATGTGAAATTTACTTATATAGCTGCGCCAGTCCTGAGATGCGAACTTGGCCGCTAGCCCTGCAATATTCCAGGTAGCTATTAATAGGTTATCATGAATCGTGACCTTGGGTGTTCTTTTTCCCTTGCCTGGCAGAAGCTTTGATAGGCTATCCGTTGCGGGTGCAACAACCCGGCTTAGTTGCGGCCTGTAGGGGGTAGCGATTCTTCTGTGGGTGAGATGGGAATTGTCTAATGAGGGATTTATCCACTCCCCTCTACCCCGGTTAGTGATCAATGGTGTGTTGCTGCCTCCTATGGATTGCACAGGATCCGGAACGTCAATTTGGCCCTGGTCGCCTCCATCTTTTATCCCTGTAGATGGTAGGGTGGGCTCCTTCCTATGTTTAATTTTTGAAAATGAGCGGTCCAGTCTCAGTCAGTCCACCCCTTCAAGTGTACTGAACCTATTCCAGTGAGCGTACTGTGTAATGGGGGAATCATAAATTGAGAATACAGAATTTGGCCTTTGCCATTGCAGTAGGCCGGGTTGAGAACCCAAGTGCGATATTCTGTCAGGGCCAATATTCGGCCTGGGCCTTTGGGGTGTGAAGGGGTAAAAGTAGGATAGGCGAACCGGGTGGATTTGTGAACTTATGTGACTCGGGGGGGCGTTACAGATGAAATTCACGGCCGCCCTGTCTCTAAAGTTGACTGTAATGATATCCCCTGCGATGGTCTTAATACCTTTGCCAATCCACTCACCCCTTCTCACTGCAAGGATTTCCCCGTGGATGTTAGGGGGCAAGGGTCGATGTGTTTGCAGCCACTGTATGCATTTATTTTTTAATTCAGTCTGTGATTCCCGTTGGCCCTCCTTTAAAGGGGGAATTCCTGTTAGGACGACTACAAGGGGCAGAGCCTCAGGCGGAAGATTGATAGTCTTGAAGCATGTTGCAGTGTTCTTATCGTCAGAGGTTGACGCTATAGCACGCCGTGGAGACTTAGGAACCGCCTTATGGATTAGGGCCTTGTTCTTTTCCATCGTTTGTAAAGATGCGGATGGAGGTTTGTTATTGCCCATGGGTATTTGATTTTTATTTTTGCCTGCTTGCGGGGTAGAGACAACCTTTTGTTTTTCCTGGGCTCCTTTCTGCGGGACACTGGTGTTATTTAGTTTGTCCCCCCCATTGATTACTAGAGAGGCCTTATCTCTTAGTGGGCTACTTAATGTAGGGTCCTTTCGATTTGTCAAATCCCGTTCCTGCACAGAATAGGTTTTCGGGCTGATCCCCTTATTATTGACCAATGAGGTCAGTCTATCAATTTTTGATATGAGGGGTTTTAACAGCACCGAGATAGAGTGCTCCAGGTCTAATTTAAGATCCGCCACCATGTTGGTTATCCAGCATGGTATTCCCGGTGTGGATGGGTTTATGGGCGTGATCAAGTTGTGGTTACTGGGTTTGACGTGACCTTTTTTCCTCACTTGTTTGTGGACTTCCTTATTCAACATTGTTTCCGCGAGGGATATGTCGTTATCATGAGTATTTATTTGAGTGCTTGTTTGTGCACCATGTCTAGCCCTACTGATTTCGGCGGGTGGCTGGGCGCAAGGAAGGTCAACAAAAGATGGTGGGGTAATGGGCCGGCTAGTATCCATCTCCTCTACCAAGTCTTTGGAAGCTTCTGACAGGTTAATCAATGAATCCTGGGTGTCTTGAATGATAGTTACCGGGGGTAAGGACATTCTTCTCTCGGTGTTGGCTATGGCATCGGAAACCGCCCCTATAGTCCGTTTGAGCATCTTATCAATAGCAGTAAAAGTCGGTAGTGGAGATGAATGAACCGATTTGGTTTTTGAGCTCGACCTTAGGGTAGGCATCCTTGTTTTCTTGGTAGGTTTCCTCATTACGACGAGTGCTATATTAGATGGTAACGGGCAGATATAAATTGTGTCAAGGGAATGGCCAGTGATCCAACTGGCTGTCGAGGAACTAATAGCAGTATATTATTAATGGGGGGGCAGTTTTAGGGGGCTGGCCCAGCCCAGCCTCTTCTGGCCCCTGAGGGCCACAGAGGGCCCGCCCTTTGCCCGGGCTTCGCTCGGCGTCCCGCTCGCGTCCCGCTAAGCGTTACCGCGCTTTGTTTGTAGGGGGTGTTGCGGCCGGGGGCGTGGCTTGCTGGGGGTGTGGCCGTACACACCTGTGCGGCGCAGGGGCTCCTGGTCTCTGTGGTCCCTGCTTCACTCGCCCCAATTGCCTTGCACGATGGTTTCTTCCTCCCGGGTGCTGGATGCTAAGTTTACACCTGCTGCCTCAACCCCACACCTGAGCGCCGCGCAGCAGCACCCGCGAAGCGGGTGCTGCAAGCTGTTGACGCGGAACTCAGGCGGTCAGTCCCTCCTGGGATACGGGGAGGCTGCGGGCGCCAGTAGCGGTTTCCTTTGGTGAGTAAGTCCCACTGAGCTCTGGGAGGGTTCGCTTTTCTACAGCGCTTGGACGGCCGGGGGCGTGGCTTGCTGGAGGTGCGGCCGTACACACCTGTGCGGCGCAGGGGCTCCTGGTCTCTGTGGTCCCTGCTTCACTCGCCCCAATTGCCTTGCACGATGGTTTCTTCCTCCCGGGTGCTGGATGCTAAGTTTACACCTGCTGCCTCAACCCCACACCTGAGCGCCGCGCAGCAGCACCCGCGAAGCGGGTGCTGCAAGCTGTTGACGCGGAACTCAGGCGGTCAGTCCCTCCTGGGATACGGGGAGGCTGCGGGCGCCAGTAGCGGTTTCCTTTGGTGAGTAAGTCCCACTGAGCTCTGGGAGGGTTCGCTTTTCTACAGCGCTTGGACGGCCGGGGGCGTGGCTTGCTGGGGGTGCGGCCGTACACACCTGTGCGGCGCAGGGGCTCCTGGTCTCTGTGGTCCCTGCTTCACTCGCCCCAATTGCCTTGCACGATGGTTTCTTCCTCCCGGGTGCTGGATGCTAAGTTTACACCTGCTGCCTCAACCCCACACCTGAGCGCCGCGCAGCAGCACCCGCGAAGCGGGTGCTGCAAGCTGTTGACGCGGAACTCAGGCGGTCAGTCCCTCCTGGGATACGGGGAGGCTGCGGGCGCCAGTAGCGGTTTCCTTTGGTGAGTAAGTCCCACTGAGCTCTGGGAGGGTTCGCTTTTCTACAGCGCTTGGACGGCCGGGGGCGTGGCTTGCTGGGGGTGCGGCCGTACACACCTGTGCGGCGCAGGGGCTCCTGGTCTCTGTGGTCCCTGCTTCACTCGCCCCAATTGCCTTGCACGATGGTTTCTTCCTCCCGGGTGCTGGATGCTAAGTTTACACCTGCTGCCTCAACCCCACACCTGAGCGCCGCGCAGCAGCACCCGCGAAGCGGGTGCTGCAAGCTGTTGACGCGGAACTCAGGCGGTCAGTCCCTCCTGGGATACGGGGAGGCTGCGGGCGCCAGTAGCGGTTTCCTTTGGTGAGTAAGTCCCATAAGGGCCGATTTAGGTAGATTTATTTTCAAGCAGGTTAACCTTCCAAGTACCGGCGTATTTCAGTTGGAGGCCGGATACAAAGGCAGTGGCTGTGAAAGCTTTCCTACAGCACTGGGGCAGGAACGAGGGATATGCCTTTCCCCCCTTCTCCATGATTCGGAGAGTGTTGTGGAAAGTGAGGTTAGAGTTCTGCAGTATTATTCTAGTGACTCCCTTTTGGAGGTCTCAGGTCTGTTTCTCGGGGCTGATGGAGCTGATAGTAGCCATTCCACGACTGGTCCGGGTATCCCTGGTCTTCTACAGGGTTTAGAAGGAAAGGAACACCTATTGTTTTAGAGGGGAAAATGAACCTTCTTGTTTGGAGGATTTTCAGGGGTTCAAACAGATATTCAGGCCTTTCAGGAGAAGCTAAGGGTTTACTGGATGAGTCATGGGCCCCAGGATCAAGGGAAAGATACAGGGGTGTTTTGAAAAAAATGGTTTAGTTAGTGTGCGGAAAGGGGTCTAGATCCCATAGAAGTCCCTGTAAACCAGGTAACCAATTATCTAGTGGATACTTTTAACTCTGGACTTTATTATACGACAATTAATTGCTATAGAGCTGCAATTTATTCTGGTCATGCACTGGTTAAAAATTTGGCAATTGGCAGAGAGGTAGCCAATGTTTACCTCTCTCTTAAACAAATATCCATGAAGTTGGCAACCTTGTTATGTTTGATTTCCTTTAGGAGAGTTTCAGACATTACAGACCTAGAGTTGTTTAACAGATTCTATTCACCAGAGGGTGAACCCTTTGACGTTTGGAAAGAACAAAAACTATGTCAGAATGAGTCTTCTCCCTTCTTCCTTGATTTTGAGAAATGTAAGATGTATGAGAGTGTATGAGAGCAAGGCAGTCGTAGCCGGCATGACTCGCAGGTGGGTGGGGTGGGGATCTTGAGGGGAGGAAGTTGGGGGGGTTAACTTACCTTTGTTGGCCCGGTCCGGTCCCATATAGTCTCTGCTCCTCACAGGAAGCAGGCAGCCTCCCTTCCCTCCCCTATGCCAATCACAATGCAACAATGCCAGTGTTGTGATTTCCTGGAACGCCGACCACAAAGGTGTCTATGGGGAGGCCATATTCTCAATGTAGGCTGCATGAAGCATACATGGAGAAAAGGGAGAGTGCGAATGACTGGTTTTGTCAACCCTAGGGCCGACCAAAGAGTCAGCACCCTTGCAGTGGGCAAGCCACTCCTCCCTTGCCCTAGAACAGGACCGTCTGTCCGCCCCCAACCAAACCCTTCTGCTTTCTCACAGTGCGAGAGGCAGAAACATAAAATGGTATTTTTAATACCATTTTATGTTTCTGCTTCTTGCACTGTGAGAAAGCAGTGTGGCAATACTCCTCTGCCCACATGGAGGAGCCACCCCTGGAGCAAGGTCTTGGATTTCAGAGCACATGCAGCCTACATGAAGAAAAGGGCGAGTGTGTAAGACTGGTTTAGTCGGCCCTGGGGATTACCAAACAGTAAGCACCCTCACAGTGGGCAAACCATTCCTCCCCTGCCCTAGAGTAGGACCACCCACCCGCCCCAACCAAACACTTCTGCTTGCTCACAGTGCGGGAAGCAGAAACATAAACTGGTATTTATAATACCATTTTATGTTTCTACTTCTTGCACTGCAAGAAAGCAGTAGGGCAATGCTCCTCCGCCCACATGGAGGAGCCACCCCTGGAGCAAGTTCTTGGAGTTCAGGGCACATGATGCGGATCCACTTCTTTTATCCTATAAAAAAAAGCTTATAAACCTATATCTACAGCCACATTGGCCAGGGGGTATGTATGATTATGAGCAAAGCTGGTGAAAAACTTTCAAGGTTTGGACCCCATTCTTCAAGAGGAGCAATGGCTAGTAAGGTTTTTTGGGTAGGTAGTTCCCTACCCGAAATCCTTAAAACAGCAGACTGGTCGAATGCAAACACTTTTGCAAAGTTTTATTTGAGACCAGTGAAGCATGTTAGTAACATAGCTTTGTATGGCTTTGAACATGCATAATGGTAGCTTTCGGTCTTTTGGAGAAATGGCGATTTTCCAATTAATATGCAGCGAGAATCTTGATTTCAATAAAGACAACCAATGCTAACATTACCCCACCCTTCTAACCCTTGGTATTAAAATGGTGAGTATCTAACTATGGTGTATTTCAATAATATCTTCGTGGAAGTGTTTAAAGAAAATGTATCTCTTTAAAGCAGCTAGCTTTACAATTCAGAAGTTTACATTTTGAATTACATTTATTGTGAGTTTGTTTTCCATTTTTTTAGATAATGCTTCATAAAATTCATCAGAAGGCCACAAAGTGGTTTGTTTCCTGTTTCGTTGCAGCATAAAGAGGGGGATGTCTTTGTGCACTGGATATTTATATGCTTTCACGAACATTCTAAATGCTTCATGATGTATTACTATTATTTAAAGGGCCTCATGTTGGGGCAGCAATAAAAGGTTATTGCATAATGTTAGCCGCCTTTGTCTTTAACGAAATCCATATTCTCTCTGCATATTAATTCGAGAATCGCCATTTTACCTCACCGCACAAGCGTAATCCCCGCGCACGCGCTCCTAAAACTGATCTCACGCTTGCTAGGGATGAAAATGGCACTGCTACCCAGGGGGAATGGGGATCCCCGCTTTGGTTTCATGCCAAGCACATTATTCAGGGTTGGAAGAGGTGCGGTTATTAACAAAGGAGCAGGAGTCTTGACATTTGAAGTCTCATCTTAGTTTCACTGTGGGGCATTCGTCCTGTACTAGTGTGAGCTCTTCATGCCTTAGCATGTGCAACCACCAGCCAAGGCCCACAGTCTGGGAATCAAACTGCAGTGTCGCGACCCTCGGAGAATTATTTGTGACGTAGTCATCACACTGCTGTGCCAAAAACAAAGAGATGCGCGGCGCACACGCCACCGTGCTTCTTCAGGGACTGGTTTTCAATGACTGCATCTCCAGCTACTGACATCTTCGGGCCAGATTCCATAAACTTTGCACCGGTGCAAAAAAGGGAAAGATGATCTTTTGCACTCTTTTTGCAGCATAGGGAGTGGACAAAAAGATATTCCAGTGTGCCATTTTCAATAAACATTTGAGCAACGTGGAAAAAATGGCGAAAATTTAATTTGCTCTATTTTTTCAATCAAAGGCTGGCGCAAATGCATTTCTCTCGACTTTTAACAAGCTAAAGAAGAAAATAAGTTTCACAAAAATACATTTTGCTCTTTGCACATGAAACATTTAATATTGTAAAATACGTTTGTTTTAAGCCCTATCATGCAAACAACAAATAGGCACCCCAGAGGCATGTGCTGTATTTTTTCACTTATTGGATTTATGTAATCTGCACCTAGTATTCTATGCTAGTGCTATGACAATGGGTTGGCATTTCACAAATTGATCAAATAAATACACAAAGCCAGCTCCTTAGGATTTAGGAGCTACCCTGATGGGGTGATTCGGGCGCTTAATAAATAAATAAATAAATTGAGCTTCTACCTTTCTGAAACAGGAAAGGAAGTTACACTCCCAAGAAATAACCCCTGAAGTTCGTTGTCAAGAGCTTTCACACAAGAATCAAGAGCCAGTTATAAATTGTGGGTCTGCAAATATTCATTAAGCAACACTCCCTTTGTAGGTTTCTCCTGCACAGTGCTTGCCAAATCTTTTGTTAACCAACCCAAAAGCCTAAAGTGGGCTTAGAACCCCCACCTTACTCACCAATATTTGTCTCCTATGTCTGTCTAAGTACTTTATTTGGGTCATAGACTATAGAGTGACAAAACAGCAATACAGCACAAATGCATCACATCGCTATACATATTTAAAAAACAATTCATTAAAATAATAGTTCACAAACTAACCACACAACAGCAACACTGGTTTAATAAGAACAATTAAACCATGCAGTGCAGTATTAAAAAGTGATATCTAAATGTCACAAGACTGGAGTGAGGACTAGGCTGTGGGGCCGGAAAGAGAGAACTTTATGCACCGAATTGGGCAAATACCCTCTAGATACTTACCAATGGAAAAAAAATTGACAGAGGAGTACCAACTCAGGAGTGGACCAGACACGCAGCCAATATAAAATTGGATTCAGACGAATTAGGGAGACTATGGACAGAATACTTATCTCTTGCTTGAAGACTAATGGAGCGCTTTGAAGGAGTTCAAGTGCTGCTCTCTAAAATTTGTTCAGAGGTACTATCACAGCATTTTGGTTACCTTGGCTCCAAAGATCTGCTCCGTATGCTGCGGCTGCTATGGCTTGGGCCCTCCAAACTTCGAGAAGGGGGGAGATTGGATGGACAATTTTAAAATAGTGGCCACCCTGTGGCTCAATGTGAGAGTGCTTTTTGTAACCTGGTTAACCCTGGAATTGGCACTAGATGAGCGAATGCCAAAATAGTCAAAATCAAGCACTCTTTCTAACTCCTCCCCTTCTAAGGTTAGTACCCCTCTAAATCTTCTGAAAGGGTGAATGGCCCTTAACTTTCTTTTGTTTGTATTGATTACTAGGCCGTGGTCCAAACAAAATGAGTTACACTTTTTCAAAAGGGTCCCAAGTCCTTTGAGAGTTTTGGATACTAACAAGGTATTGTTTGCAAACAACAAAGCTGGTATTTTGTTTTCCTTGAGTATCGTTGCCACAGCTCAATAAGCAATCAATATAGCCATTAATGAATAACAGAAATAATTTAGGTGTCAAGAACACAACCTTGCCTTACTCCCTTGTCAACCCTAAGAGGATCGGTTTTTCCCCATTTACTCCCGTACAGAGTTGTGAAAAGTTATCGCAATGGAGCCAGATAATGATATTAAGAAGACGACAAAGAAGCCCTAGGTCTCTGAGCCCTAGGTGTATCTGACACCATAATTTGTCTCTAGGGACCATAACGAATGCCGCCTTGAAATCGTCAAAAGCGACATAGAGACTACCCCTATTTAGATCAACCTCTTTCCACCTTATTAATTGAAACCTGAAGACCTGGTCAACTGTGCTGGTTTTGGAGTGAAATCCAGCCCGGAACTGGGTCAGAATCTCATTTTCATTGATCCAGGAAAGTAGTGGATCAATTATTAGTTTACAAAAAATGTTTGTACTGGAACCGATGAGACTGATTGGCCGGTAGCACGCCTGGTCTAATTTTGAGCCTTTCTAAATATAGGAATGATCTCTGCACCTTTCCATGATGTAGGTATATCTGTGCCTGCCTTAATGGTGTTGGAAATGCAAATAAGGTAAATTGCCCAAATGACACATTCGGAAATGAAAAGGTCCACTGGGATTCGATTTAGCACAGAGGCCTTTCTGGACTTCCACAAGCAAATAGCTGAGTTGGTTTCCACCGCAGTAAAGAACCCTTCAACATTGGAGGGATCAGTTATTGGGAGTCAAACTAGGTGTTGTCGTCTAATAGCCCCCAGAGGTGGAAGATACTAATGTCCAGATCAGTGAACTTCGGGCAGTCATTTACTCTTTCAAAGGCAGAGGTAACGGTATTAAGGGGCAAGCTTCAATCCTTATCAAAATTTCAGTATCCTGGCCCCCTGCCAGCAGGCCAGGAAGAGGGCCGTAAGTTTCCCATAATCAGGGGACTTTATCCTACTCTGACCATCCGTCCAACCTGCCCCCCAATAGAGCATGTAGCGTGTCCATTGCAGCATCCCTAATCCTCTCTAGGGCACCTGCTCGAATACTCCCATTTCCCCTGCCAGCAAGCAAGTGCCAAGATCACCCTTGTACTGGTCTAGACCAACATTTTAATCATGGGAAGCTCGTTCCCGAGGGGAGAATGCGAGGTCCTTCTCCCAACGTTGTTCACCCATGTTTATATCCCCTTCCATCTCCAGCTGTAGCCCAGAAATCTGTCTCCTCCACTGAGGCACACCTCTTTTACTTATACATTGCCCAATGCTAAGTATAACGCTTTTTCTCATTACAGGACGGTTTACATAACTGGTGTTTCAAAACTCATCCACTCACCAAGGAAGACGAGGCTTCCTTGATAAATAAAGTGACTCACTGGATCAGGGATGCGAGGAAGTGTTATAGTGTAATTCATACCGATGCAGTCAGGGTCATTCTATTGCTATTTCAGACGTCCTAGACTGCATTAAATTACAGTTCTTCCATCCTTAAATTTTGAATGTCCTACTGTCTTTACAGGCGTGAGGCCTTAATCCCGCAAATTCTCAGATTCATTTTAAAAACAGAGTCCTCCTTTCGCAGAGAGGGGAGCAATCTCAAAATCTTTCTCCCCTTTCCCTAGAGGACTGATTGGACAGCACAGGGATTTCTATCTTGACTAACAGCCTATGTCGGAAGCCTTCTTGAAGCCAGTCGGAAGACAGGGGCTATTAGTGAAAACTAATAGTCCCTGCCTAGTCCCAGTCACTCCCCTAGAGGATCTCCATGACTCAACCTGTCTTCTGAGTACAGAAGTGCACGCACACCTTTCTAGAGATATCTTGCACCCCCCCACACACAATGAATCATCCTTCCCTTCTCTGGACACGCAGGTTTTACTCAAGTCCACTCTCACTAAATATTTAATTTTGATCTCTTGGAATATTGGGGGGTTAGGGAGTAAGCATGCCCAAGGGGACTGGGGTGCCTTCCTTGAAATAGCAGACATATTTATGTTTCAAGAAACCTGGGTGACTGATTCCTCCAATGGGCAAGGTTTTACGGCATTCCATGTGCCATCCCGCAGGTCCAACTCAGGTAGACCCTCAGGTGGCTTGCCCACTTGGGTTAAGATCTCCTTGGGTTACCATGTTAGACAGCTACCTGGAAAAACTTTCTTTTTTTTTTTTTTTTAAATGACTACAGCAGGAGTGACCCTAACACAGCAAAGTCCCCTGTTTTACATAATTTGAGTGATATTATTAATACAAAGATCAAGAAGTGGGCAGCTGTGATTGTTGCTCGGGACAAGTGTTTCGAACCCTCTGAACTTCAAAGGTAAATAACAGGTGAGGAAGACCATTATTGGGGCATTTCCCAAATTACAGGTCCCTGTTTAAAGACTCTCTTGGAAGTAGCTTTGTAATTGCTGGATCTCTGGCATGTATTGCAATCTGAGAGCCTGCAATGGTAGAACCAAATCTGATGAAGAGAGGCGTCCCACCTTTAAAAGGGACTACTATCAGAGTCACATCGATTATTTCTTTGTGGACCTTCAGTCCTGGGAAATATTGTTAATATGGAAGTTCTGCCTAGGTTTGAGAGTGATCACTTCCCTTTGCTTCTCACCCTGCGTGGCAATGCAGACAGGGAAACTAGGACCCGGTTGCCCTGTGGTCACTTTTTGGCAGTTTATTGCTTGAATAAATACTTCTTGCGTTGTGTTGTACTGTAGGAAATCCTGCTTTACTGGAAATATGTCCCCGTCTCTTGCGCATTCTCACTGGGGCTGGAACAAAGAAAACGTATCCATTCCAAAGCATGGTCTGGGGTGAAAGTATGGCGGGAGGTTGCATCACCTACTGTTCTGGAACCCCCTCTGTTTGGCCTTACAGACTGTATCGGGTCATGAACAAGCAGATCCCAGCCAGAAGTATAATCAAATGAAAGTCCATAAAGTCAGTTATCCATGGAAAGTCAATGGAGGATGATCTTACCCCTGAATAGCCAAAGTTCATCCACAAAACCAAGGGCGGTGGCCACGCCCGACTATTCCTGGCGCTGATGGGTGCAGGACAGGCCTGCCTTGGCCCGGGCTTTGCTGGGGCGCAACCCACACTGCGAGATAGCAGCAGTGCCTTTCAATGTGTTTGAGGAAGCCCACCCCCTCTGGGACCACGAGTATGCAGCTGCACCTCCTGGTGCTATGTGAAGTGGGGGATGAAGTCCCCTGTGGTTCAAGGTATCCAAGGGGGTTAGACACCCCAAAGCAGCCCACAGAAATGTCCCGAGCTGCGAGATAGCAGCAGTGCTTTTTAAAGCTTTGGAGGAAGCCCACCCCCTCTGGGACCTTGAGTCTGCAGCTGTGCATCCTGGCACTATGCGGAGAGGGGAATGAAGTCCTCTGGGGTCCACGGTATCCAAGGGGGTTAGACACCCCAAAGCAGCCCACAGAAATGTCGTGCCCCATGCATGCTTGTTTAAGTCAGTAATTTCAATTTAACATACCATTACGAGCAGGTCATTTTTCTGGTAATTTTTCTGCCTGGTACCCCCTCAAACCCCAACTCCGCACTCGGTATCTTCAATACCACAAAGCATGGGGTAAATGAGGTTGCGGAAATACTCTAGGTTACAGGATTTGGGTAATAACATTCGGGAGCCTCTGTTTCAGCATGGATGAAGTTTATGGGTGAAAAACTCCCAATCCACCGAGTCACTCTGGGGCACATTTCCCCCTTTGGCCCAGTAACTGAAGTTACTGGTCCAATTATCACCACTTCAGCACTCGAAATTAGGGTTTGCCGTAATCCTAGAACTTCAGAGACATAACTTTAATCCTAGTTTAGGCTTTAACTGGTAGTTGTGTGATTCTGTGAAAATCACGTTACCTCCCTCTGCTTCAAACAGTTAATGGCTGTATGACGTAAAAGTAAATGCACAAATAGTACGGGCTCAGTACATGTTTCTACCCAGTAACAATCACATTCTGTATTCCAGTTTTAACTGGATTCCATGGATAGAATACTGTATTTATGTTCCTCTAGATGCTCCTAGTGTAGTTACATTGTTCTCATTGGAGCGAGGCTGACACAAGCCCTCAGAGAGTATCAATGTATGTGAACCATACATCTAATAGTTCAGAGAGCCCAAATTGAGTATGACCAACCCTCCATGGAATGTTCCATTGCCTCCACCATCCATCCTTCAATCCTTTCATCCATCCGTACAATTTTCCTTCCTTCCCCCTCCCCCTCCCTCCCTTCCTCCTTCCTTCTTTCCTACCTCCCTCCTATCTATATTTTCTTCCTCCTTTCCACCCAGTGCTACTAGTATGACAATAAGTGTAGGGGCCTAATGTTCTTTTTAGGAGCCCACTGTAGAGACTGCTGAATTCCAGTGTTGCTGAATATCAAGGTTTCCTCCTCTTGCCTAGAGTGCATAGTCTTGTTTCCACCTCATCGTCTTTCTTCCACAAACTTACCCTTCCTGTTTTTTTACTCACTTAGGGGCATATTTACAAGGAGGCGATAATAAATTATCGCCGCTTTAGCGGCCGTTTTCGGCCGAAAAGCGCCGATAATTTTATCGCCCAATTAGCAAGGTCACGCTAACGCGTGAAACCTTGCTTTAGCGTGGGGATTTCTAAAGCCCAGCATTGCATCTCTAATGAGATGCAAAGGGGGCGTTCCTGACCTGACATGATAGGAGAAATGTCGCTAAGCGACATTTCTCCTATCATCAAGCCCCACGCTATGAAGCATAGCGTCAGGAAAAGTAGCGATAACACCTATTATCGCTACTTTCCTAACACCTGCTTCAGGACTGACTTAGCCATGATATCCTATGGAAGGAGGATATCATGGCTAAGTTTGTGAGTCCCTATCAGCAAGCTAACGTGAGATTATCGCTGGGTTTCCAGCGATAATCTCACGTTAGCCAGTTAGCGCTAGGATTTTTATCGCTGATGAGATAAGCGTTGCTAATAGCACGCTATCTCAGCGATAAAAATCGGCGCTAGCCGGCGATAATTATCCGAGCGCTAAGTGTGCTCAGCGATAATTATCGCCAGTTGTTGTTGATATGCCCCTTGATTTGCGATGCTCAGTGTGCTCTTGCGCCTCCTGAGGCTCAGTGGCTGTGAACGTGGACTACTCAGTTTGACCCGCCTCTTCCAACATCAGGAGAGCCCCACTGCATCTCTGCTCGACTATGGTAGTTTTAATTATTTAGAGAAAATCATCACTTTTGTTTGAACTTTTTGTGATTTTTAAGCCGAAAGATGGGAGGTCTCACCGGAAGTACCTGGCGATGCCTGCTTTCTTGGCCTGTCAGCAGACTCGCGCCTCTATGCCCGTCATTTAATTCCTCTTCTGCCAAACCGCCCAGGGCTTTAAGTGGGATTAAAAACTGAAGGATCCTTAAAGAGGGTGTGGCCTATGTAATAAAGGGTGTGACTTGAACATGTAAACCAAAATCTGTGCCACCCACCAGGTATTTGGTGCTTCTCTATGTATTCTGTTCTTGCATTCAGATAAATAACACAACGACTGACATACACCTAAAACACGCCCGAACTATTGGCTTCGTCAATGGTTGTATAAAATAAATGAATAGCAGAAATTATTTTGTTGTAAATATTATTGAAAATGTATCAATTTGGAAATTATGATACTGTGAATTAAATTTTACTGAGGTCTGTGGAAGGGCTAGTGGAGTTCAGAGTGTCTCAATCACTGCCGTTCTTACCCTGCACACCACATTCCTCTGTAGTCTATGTTAGACACTCATGCACTTTTTTCTTCACATTCTTCTTAAATCCTGCAACTGCAAATCTCACACCTCAACTCGTTCCTCTTCAGCATTGTCTTTTCACTTGCCTCTGTAGGTAGTTCCTTGCATCTATTTTACTTCACTACCCCAAACACTCAACACACTCCCTTACCTGTAAGTAATGCATTTCCATTTACTTACACCTTGTCAATATTTTAACCACTGTTTATTTCCTTAACCACATTTGCATAGAATCATAGTTGGAACTGACATATGTGATCATTGCAGAGAGGCCAAGGATTGGATGACCACTTATTCTGATCACCTTTTTGACTCAGTGGCAGACTCTATGAGAAACTCACACTGCCTTCTGCGAATTTCGTTGCACGTGCTATCGCCAGATGCGATGCAGTGCACGCAACAAAATTTGTTTTATGTATTTTTTTCGTAACTTACGTGAAATCGGCCGTATGCCGCATTTTACAACCCCCATCCTGCCCCTCCCCCGCCCCACGTCACCGCCCCGCTAACACACCCTATACGGGCTGTGGCTGCTAGAGGAGACGGGAAGCAGGCATTAAGGAGGTTACGCAGCGCCTATTGTCAACTTATGACATTGGGAGACATATTTACAGAGGGCTTGCGCGGCCCTTGCATGACGGAAGTCATCACAAGCCAACGCATGTCCTTAAATGGTACTAAGCTACGCAAAGCTACCTTGAGTGGCTCTCCGTAGTTTAGTAACCCCACAATAACGTAAGGTAGCGTATATCCCTGCCTTGTGTTACCTAGCGTCAGGGAGGTGTTCCATGGGTGGAGTGTGGGTGGAGTGTGGGTGTTTCCACGAATCTACCCATGGTATTTGACACAATCCCAGATTTACTAAAGTCAGTACAAAATGCTGCACCTCCCTGACCGAGGCATAACAGGGAGAAATATGTTTATTTCTCCTATTTTTTTCCTCTTTCTTTGCATGCTGCATTCTGCAGCATGCATAGGTTGAGGAAAATGCATCAAAAGATTGTTTATGTGCAATGAGGTGTCCCTTCCTACACAAAAACAATCCTGCTCGTAATGTCTGTACCCTTGCAGCATGGCACGAGAATGCCTCCATTGGTGCTAGGGTGCCACAAGTGCCCCAGCACCAGGCAACAGAAGAAATGCACCATATCTTAATAGATATGGCACATATTTGCTGTCTCCCTTTCACACAGCGCAGCACAGATGACTTGCCGGGTTCCTTTCATTGAAATATTAGTAAATATTCCTCCTAGATCACTGCCTTCTCTGTCATGTTGCAGTGGGGAAACAACTGGGCTGTGAAGGAATAGCATCGCCAGCCCTTCCTCAAAATGGGGGACTACTTGTAAGAAAACAGTGCTTTTGCAGATGTCCCCCCACTTCTTGTCCCCATTTGAACTACTAGACGCTGATTTGTGACTCTGACAGTGAACTGGAACCTGTTAACCAGGCCACAGTGCCTGTACTCTCTCCCAAAATTGTTATGTTAGCATTGGTAATCCCAAATTGGCAAAGACTTTACCTCCTTATAAGTCCCTAATTTATGGTGTAAGGGGTACCCACGGCATTGGTGGTATATGGGTCCCCAGGGCTGCAGCACAGTTTTATGCCACACTGGGTGATCCAAGCAAATTACTGACAGCAGGCCTGCCATTGCAGACTGCAGGAGCAGTGCAAACTGCTCAAACTCAACTATGCCCTCACCATGTGGGGCATAGTCAATACACTGCCTTTAATATATGTCAGGCACCTCATAAGAAAGGCCTCCTCAGCCCAGGAGCCATTATAATAAATGGTGTTAACCCAATTATAGTCCTTGGACCTGGGTAATGATTGGTAGGAAAAACAGTGGTCCTGGACCATTTTGTTAGCATAAATTTCTTTTTAGAACCAGTGGTTGTTCAAACAAAAATATAGAGCATTCAAAGATTAGCTCGCAGTTACTTGAAAACTGAATTATTAAAGTTACTGATGTGCAACAACAATTGATTTCAAAGAAAGGCATATATTTATTAATCACAAAATTGACATACGATGATTGTTCAACTTCATCAAGGTACTCATTAAAAAGAGAATAGATAGGGTGCAGGTTGCTCTGAAAGAATGTGCAAAGAGAGGTGTTCTGATGTATTGTGAATAAGAGAAGGAAGGGGTAATAGTTCCCAGGTAAAGTTACAGGGTACAAATTCATACAATTACATAGTAATATGATTGATGACCAATAATCAATATTAAAGGCCTGGCCATTGGAGCTACATTATACAATTGGTTTTAACAGTAGAATCCCCTTCTTTGTCCGCAAGTCGGGTTGAAACATCGACGCTTATCCCCAGCAGGCCTGGACCATATGCCCCCCCCCCTTTTTCCCCTTCCCAGCGAAAGAAGATACACCTCTTCATTGTTTTTGTAAATCTACTGTTCAAACCAATTGTATAATGTACCTCCAATGGTCAGGCCTTGAAGATTGTTTATTGGTCATCGTAGGACTTGGCCTTTTTGGCTAAAGTTCCCTAAACATTTTGCTTTCCCCCTAGACCGTTTTCCTGACATAGAGTTGTCAATTTAGATGCTTGGGTACTTTGCCACTGCTAATCAAAATACAAAGGTTCCCTATGTAAAGTGTAGTGGTAATTGGTTGACCATGATTAGTATGGTGGCCTTACTAAAGTCCCTAGTGATGTGCACTGTGTGTGCAGGGGCTAGTACTGCAAAGGCGCGCAGAGAAGGGAACTCAGGCCTTCAGTGTAGAGCCTGCACGCAGAGTGCTAAGTTAGCATGTTGTCCTGACAAGTGCAACCACTTGTCAGGCCTTACTTTCCCTTTTGCATACACATGGGGCACACCTGTGGTAGGCCCCAGGTAGCCCCTGGGCGGGGTGCAGTGTAGGTAAAAGGCAGGACATTTACTGAGGTGTGTGTTATGTCCCGACAGTGAAAAACACTCCATTTTGTTTTTCACTGGAGGAAGGCCATTCTGCCCATAGGATAGACTGGGGGAGGCTGGGTATTGTGTTTTGGTAGCCTAGTTTTCTGTAAGTTTATAATGGAGAGGTGAAGTTTAGTATGTATGAACTCACAGTGTCATAACACATCTTTCTGTGAAAGTGGTTTTGTCACTGTGTGTTCATAAGCCACTCTTTTAGAAAGTTTCTGAGTTTTATGCTTTAAGCATTTCTGTGTGTCTCTGCTGAATGTGGCTTGACTGTCTGGATCTGTGAGAGGAGCTGGAGAGGTCTTGACCCAGGGAGGGGTTGAGATGGCACCAGTCTGCCCTGCATCTGGAGAGTAGGGGGAGGAGAAGCCCGGGAGGTTAAAAGGCCTGGGCTGGTTCTATGAACCAATTGACCCATCTCCAGCTGAGTGATTAAGGATCCAGGCCCCCAGTATCAAAGAGAGAAAGGTGACACTGGGAGGGAGACACCCAGAACTGATTTAGGTAGGGGTCAGGGAGCCCTGAGCAAAAAGAACTTGAAAGACATGAAGGGGTATAACTAAGAGAACTGAAACCCCTAGAATTTGGTGTAGTTTTGAATGGCGAAATGGACAGGTCGAGTCTGCAAAGGCTTTTGCCTCTTTCGTAATCAAGAAGAACCCCTGCTAAGCAAGGAGTTGCTGAAGAGACTGCTGGATAGGACTGACCCTTGCTTCGTGATCTGGGGCTGGCCTGAAGTTTGTAGCTTTTCTAAGGAAGAGACTGAAGGGACATTGCAGTGGGTGGTGTCCCAACTTCTTGAACAGGACTGTGCTTTGTGCTGTGTCCTGAACCCCAAGGGCCCGAGGTGAGCTGGCTCCCTGTTTAGAAACACAGGAACATAAAAGTTTCCAGAGATGTCCCAAGCATGCGGTGTGTGTGTGCTTTTGCAGCGTGAGACCCTCAGAAGTCGTGCCTTGTGATCGTGGGCATGCAGGAGTAAACTGAGTCGCAGACGCGCAAAGAGCATGTCGGGGTGCAGCCAGGGCGTTGGTGAGGAGCGCCTGGTTTTTGTGTGTACTGGGAGCGAGGAAGTGAAACTCAGACGCACAAGGGGTATGTCGTGGTGCAGCCAGGTGTTGGTGAGGAGCTCCTGATCGTTGTGTGCACCGGAAGAAGAGAGGAGACTCGGACGTGCAGGGTGCGTGTCGTGGTGCAGCCAGGGCGTTGGTGAAGAGCGCCTGGTCATCGTGTGCACCGGGAGAAGAGGTGAGACTCGGATGCGCACGGTGCGTGTCGTGGTGCAAGCTGAGGCATTGGTGAAGAGCACCTCGTCATCGTGTGCACCGGGAGAAGAGGTGAGACTCGGACGCGCAGGATGCTTGTCGAGGTGCAGGCTGAGGCATTGGTTAAGAGCGCCTGGTCATTGTGTGCACCAGAGAAGAGGCGAGTCTCTGACGTGAAGAGTGCGTGTCACGGTGCAACCCCAGGTGCTGGTGAGGAGTGCCTGGGTGGGGTGTGCACCGAAATCGAAGTAGGTCTCCACAGTGCTGAGGGCGGATCTCGGTGTCTACTGAGACTGCCGGAAAGAGGGCCAGGTTATCGGGCCCTTGAAGTGAAGCAGAAGCGGCCCAGACCGGCAGCCCCGGAGGAGCTGAGCCGCCGTCCCGAGCTCACTGTGCCCATTTGACTCAGTTCTGGATCAAGGCCCAATTCGCTGAAGGAGGAGAGAGAGTGGGGTCGCACCCCCCCAGGTAACGTGGATCACCATCTGGGGTAGGGTGCGGGCCCAAAGGGACACTCTCTCGGCCTCTCGCTTCTGTCAGCTGCGCGAGCCTGTTGCTTCGGCTCGGATCTAGGCCTGTGCTGACCCAAGGTGGGGCAGTACTGGGGCTGGAGTGAGAAGCTGTACTTTTGTGTCATCATTGATCAATGATTGGGGGCAACTGTTAACAGAGCACCTAAACAGTCGTATTACACTTTGCACTACTGCTGCTAACGAACTACCGAACTGTCGTATGACGCCTGACTCTAATTGTGCCTGACGAACTACATGCTGGGTGCGCTACACACTGCGTTATTTTTCCCTTGCAGAGTACATGATTGTAACGTGGCGCATTGCATTATTTCTTCATCGCACAGTCCAGGATTATTACGTGGCGCTTTACATTTTTTTTTCATTGCACAAGTACATGATTGTAGTGTGATGCATTGCTTTGTTTCTTCCTTGCACAGGGCATGCTGGTAGTGATACGCATTGCATTATTCCTTCTGTTGCAAAGTACATGATTGTGGCGCTAAGTATGGCATTGTTTTTCTAGTGCACAGCACGGGGGTATATCGTTACGCATTGCAGTATTCTTTTTCTTTTGCAACGTGTGTGATTCTAGCAATACGACCTGCCTAACCTTTTGGGAACGGTTAGAAGTAAACTTAACTGTTGGTTAGAAGCGGTGGTTAGGATTATAACCTACCAACCCACCGGAAGGAATATTACCCATTATTATATGTTGGGTTTGTATCGTGTGGTCATATCGTATATCTTCTTACATAAAGATTATACTCATTTTTTTAAAACTCGTGGGGAGTCTATTTGTGGTGACATCAGTGGGTTGCTGTGGGTGTGGTTGCACAGACTGTACAATCATGCCTTGGAGAAAAGCCTGGCTGCTCGTGCCAAGCTACTAAGGGGGTGAGCAGGGCTATCTCAGACGGTGTCATTACTTAGCCTAACGTTGAAATGAGGGGTCTGGATCTCGCACCAGGCAACAGCGGTGTGGGACAGGGACTCCCGCCTCCAACATTTGGTGGCTGCGGTGAGAGACTAGGACCTCCACTTCCAACAGTCATCAATCATATTAGTTTGTAACTGTATTAATTTGTACCCTGTAACTTAACCTGGAAACTATTCCCCTTTCCTTCTCCTATTCACAATACACCAGAGCACCTCTCTTTGCACGTTTTTTTTGAGCAACCAGCACCCTATCTATTCTCTTTTTAATGAGCACCTTGATGAAGTTGAACAATTATCGTATGTCGATTTTGTGATTAATAAATATATGCCTTTCTTTAAAATCAATTGTTGTTGCACATCAGTATCTTTAATAATTCAGTTTTCACGTAACTGCGAGCTAATCTTTGAATGCTCTAAATCTTTGTTTGAACAACCACTGGTTCCAAAAATAAATTTATGCTAAAAAATAGGTCCAGGACCACTGTTACTCCTCAGCCCAGGAGGCCCGGGGCAGTATATTAAAGGTGTGGATGTGGACATATAAGTTCAATTCAATTTAAATTATGGCACTTGTAGAGTGTGCAGCTGCCTCCAGAGTGGTGCCCCCGCGCTAGCAGATAGCTCATAAATGAAGAGGGAATAGCTGGCGGACTACACACCCATATAACAAGTGTCAGACAGAAGAGTTTTCAGACTGTGTCGAAAAACAGATTCTGATAGACTGCAACGCAAACTGAGCGGCAGTGCATTCCATAACTTGAAGGTCAAGTAAGCATATTTGAGAAACTTAGAGCAGTTTGAGATTATTAGATCTCAGAGCTATGAACTGCGGATAGGGCTTGAATCTTCTCCTCAGGTAAAGAGGACGTTTGTGAGTGAAGGCCCCAAAGGCGAAGGTGAGTGACTTAAATTGGATCCTCTTGATAACAGGGAGCCAGTGAAGATACAGAAGATGATGAGACACTGGCAAGCTGGGGGACTGTTCAAAATTAGGCATGCGGTAGGATTCTAGAAAAAGTGCAAGCCTATATGTCCCTATAGTGGCATTACCCATTATAAAGTACTATAAGTGTTAGGGGTCCATAAGATAACATGGACAGCCAACTGGGACTCTCGAGATTGGCAGCTCCATTATGGTACCACTAAAATATGTCATGTTTGGTATCAAAAAGCATGCGTTCTCACCCCTGACATGATTCACGTGCCCTGGGAGACATAGCATGCACTTAGGTGGCACCGTAGAGGTTTCCCACCTGGTTGCCTCAGCTTCATTGTGCTCTGGCTGACCAGCCTCCACTTTTCCATGCCCGCTGCCACCAAGACAGGATTATGACTTCCTGCCAGACAGATAGATCACTATCAGGAGTCAGGAACAAAGGTTTGGGCAGAAATGAGATTATATCAACCTCCTCTCAATCATGCTAGTGAATTGGCTTCTCAAGATGGTCAGCTTCAAAGGCTTCACTGCCTCTGATATACATCTTGGCTGTCCTCCTGAGGAGGACATATCCCTCCCCTTGCCCCAGGTGTGCTTGTACCCAGGTTAGGTGGGAAATCAGCTATGCAGGAGGTGCACACCACCAGGAAGGCTGGCCACACCTGTAGGGTAGGCAGCCTGGTCTGTAAACCTAAAACCGTTTTCTGCCCTATTTAAGAGTACAGTAATAGTGGGTTTGGGGTAGAAAAGGTGACGTCTACCACCAGATGTAGTCACCTCAGGGGCGGATTAGTTGCAGGGACGAGCTACCCAATAACTATGAGCTACCACACTCCTAACTTCCCTAAATCTAGGATTTAAGAGACCCCCTCCAACACCAGAACCTCAGATCTGAACAACTTACTACAAAGAAGGACCAAGAGGAGATCTGTGTCGCTGACAACAGGACTTTTCCCACAGCACAAAGCAAAAGAGGGATAATATGTCCCTGAGGCAACCTACTTAGAACTCAGTGAACAACTCTCATCCTTGGCTAAAACTCGACACCATTGGACTAGTGGCACTAGTGCCCTGCAAACGGCAGGTAAAAACACTCGCCGAATCAAAAGATTCGCTGGCAATCAGACCCTTGAGGAATCACTCAAATCCATGTGGTCCAGTGCATAGTGGGAGTTGCAGTCTCACCTTACCCGAAGTTTCAGGCTGCAGCCTTACTCCCCCTGACCCAGTGAAGTTCCAGAAGTTTTTTGCTGTGCTCACTGCTGCCAAGACTTGTTGGACACCAATCCGGTAACCGACCCCACACTCGACACTGCATCTACAGAGAACACTGTGCAACCATCATCCAATGTCAGCAGCTGTTTATCTGTTGTGGTTCTGTATTTTCCTTCTTTCAGCACCGTGTAAACGGTAAAAACCGCTCCACCTGCAACTCCCGTTCAGCACCAAGGACAGCCAGAACAACGCTGCACCAAGACTCCAAGGGTTAGGTAAAATTGATCTGACTATTGTGGCATGGTCGTGGGACCTGGAAGACCTTAATGCTAGAAGAGTTCCATGTAACTCGACCTGCAAGTCACCGATTGTCAGTAGTGTTTCCACTGACCACGTTATTTTGTCTATTTTACTGCACTGATTTAATATTGCTTCAAAAATCTATAACTCCGATTAGATGTTTGATAGTTGGTTCATTTTCATGTCTGAATTAAGATAAAATATACACTCTATTTTTCTAAATAGGTGTCGGATTTGTCTTGAGTCGTGTCAATTACTTATCATCCATGTTGGTACTCTGAAATGCTTAACACGTTCCTCTAGTAAAGCCTGACTGCTCTTTGCCACTCTACCAGGACTGAGCTAAGGATTTATTAGTGTGAATTCAAGGACCATCTTTGGGGTGCTGTGATGATATTACATGGTTAGGCTAACCAGACATACCACATAATAGTCCACTTTCCTACACAACTAAATAACTCCCAGCTCTTATATGAATCTTGGGTTGACAGCACTGATTAGTATTGACATAATGTATTACCCACTATTATTGTTAAACATTAATGACATTTTAGGGGTTCTACTGGTGCATTAAAAAATATACATGGCATCCCCTATCACAACAAGTGCAATTTGGTGCTAGCAGGCACAGGGGAATGCATAAATCAAAACATAAACCCAGTTAAAAACCTGGTGTAAGAAAGATCACTCTTAATTCTTAGTAGGACTTTTTGCGGTAATTAAAGCAATGCTCAGATTCCCAAGGGAACTTAATGATCATGTAAACGAAAAGCACCCATCCAGTTTAGAACCCCTTTTACACGTGATTACGCAAGCAGAAAAAACGACCCTGTCTAACTTTACTAATGACAACCTTTATTCAAATACTACTTGAAAATCCAAATGGATTTGTTGCAGACATTAGCGTACTACTTAAGGCAATTGACACTAATTTAGGATGGTTGAAATACCTAATAAACTGGGCATAAGTGAAGTCTCAAAATCAGGTGATATCTACATGTGTACCCCTCTGCTAGATTAATTCTCATTGATACCAGATATGACGGGATTTATATTTTTAGGTCTCATCCCTACAATGCATGTGCTAGTCCATGTGCTTTCACTTGCAAGAGATATTGGGGCATATTTACAAGGGCATTGCGGCACCGAAGTGTCACTTTTCATTACGCTCTGAAGGCGCAATGCCCTGCTCCATATTTACAATGCGGCACTGAGCCACTTTGTGTGGCTTAACGCAGCATCGTAAATATAGTATCCTTTCACTAAGTTTTCTGCATCAAAGGGGCATGCAATGGGTGTTGCTTTGTGCATTCCACCACAACACCCATTGCTTTTTGAAACTGCCCCAGATTTACAAGGATGTGTAAATCTGAGGTGGCGCAAAAAACGAATGCCATTGTAAAGCAGGCGTTAGAGTGGCCAACTAGGAGAAATACCTTTATTTCTTCTCGTTTTTTGCTCTATGTGTACTGCTTTCTTCAGCACACATAGAAGGAGCAAATCACCTTTAATGATTGTTTATGTGCAGGAAGGTGTCCCTTCCTGCACATAGACAATCATCCCTGCAACGCAGGCACCCTTGCACCATGGCACAAGGGTGCCTGCGTTGGTGCAATGCAGCTCTTTTAGCACCTTCGCAAGGGAAAACTCCGGGGTTTTCCGTATTCTTGTGAATACGGTGCATCCCTGCATTTTTGAAATGACGCAGATCGGCAATGCTAAATTGCTTGCAGCGCTATGTCATTTCTTTGTAAATATGTCCCATTGTGTTCTATAGGGGACTTAGAGTCCGCCCACTGCTTACCATTTGTTGCCTTTATTGTCAATCTCTTATTTGCTGTCCTGCAGTTGGCCAGTGTATGCTGGCTTCACTTCCTCTTCTTTTATGTGGAGCAAGGCCCGAGTACTAATTGCTTCATCACAATTAGGGTCCTTCTGTTGCTGCTCTGATTGAAGTACTATTTTTTTTCTTTTTACTGTTGCGTTGCTTCACGCTTCCATCCCCTTGTCCATGTTGCTTCTTCCCTCCCATCCTCCACCTTCCCATTGTTCTTGTTACTTCTTCCTTCTCCCTCCACCCTCCCACTGTCCGCCTTGCTTCTTCCCTCCCACCATCCCATCAATCCATTGTCTGTGTTGCTTATTGACTTTCCTATTATCTGCTTTGTTCCCCACCACCCCGGCATCAGAAAATAGCGCTATTATGCAGCCAGCGCTGGTAGCATCAGAGTTCTTTATTCCCGCATCTCTTAGCCTGTTCTCTAAGTACCCTCCCTCCCGTTCTCCATGTGCCCCTTGCCCGTTGTCAATGTTGCCATCCCTCATTTGCCATAAGGGGGAAAAAAATGGTATGATGCATCCAGCGCTGGCCATTTCAGAGCGCTTTTTTTCTAACACTAAGCCATATTGTCCAGCAGCCATGCTGCTGTACAACATGGCTAAAAGACATTGGCAAAGTCAATAGCTCTTGCATAGGTGAGACCTGTTGACTTTGCCATTTCTTGTGTATGTAAAGCAAGAGGTATCAGGATCATGACTATCACAGACTTGCGTATCAACCGTGAATGGCTACCAACCTTCCTAGCCTCCTCAAAAACAGCTAAAGATCAATAGCAGAGCATATGTTTTGAAAAACTCTGCTTTCGCGCCGTCTGCTGCAGGGGGTCTACTAGAAGGAAGACCCTGTAACACCTGCACTATTTCCTCCTCACAATGTAGTACTGTACTGAGGCAACACCAGCCTCACTGTGTCTAGGAACAAGGCACTATGAGTCTGTGTAGGGTTGATCTTGGTCTGATAGAGGTCTGCAAAATAATCAAAGACCAGCTAAAGGGTCGCTTCAGCGGAGTGTACAATCGGTCTGTCCTCTCAGCTCATAGTGAAAAAGCCAGAGCTAGCCCAGGGGTGGCAAACAGTTGTGTGAGTATTCAACCTAGTCGATCCCCTACCCTATAGTGCCTGGACTTTGGCTGTCTACACAGGTAGCTGACCTCTCGCTCCACCGCCTTTTTTATACTCCTTCAGTTTAGCTTGTATCTTGGCTAGTAAAGTAGCTCCTTGTATGGTACAACAGCCTAGTTCTTGTCCATTGATCCCCTTCTGAAGATCAGTAAGGTGTCCCCTCAAGGTGTGTAGGGTGTCCTATTGTTTAATGATCCCGCCTTGAAATGCCTCCCATAAGATACAAGCACAATCTAATGTGCCTGAGTTGAGGGAAACTAGTTATTGTATAGTGGCTGAAATGTTAGCCCTGAAAACAGTGTCTCTGAGTGTGTAGAGCGACAGGGAGCAGTCAAACCTTTGTGCTGTATGTTTGAAATGTTTACTTCCAAGCGGTCCATTGAATTGTCCAACAAGATTTCGTAAAAAATGATACATTACTATTGTCCAGGAACATATGTCTCTGTTCACCAACCAATAATCTATGTGTGACCATGAGTTGTGCGAGTCAGTGAAGCATGTGTTCTGGTTGCCCTGAGATTTGCTGAGCTGCGATATATCTATTGCACTGCAGTCATTGATTACTTTGTAAAGCTGTGTTGCCTAGTATCTAATAGATGTGGTCTTTGGATAGTATTGAATCTGACTAGGACATGGTCCTTGATAATATTAAAATCACCTCCCCAAAGTATTGATCGGGGAACCAAGGTAGTAACTCTTGTCCAAAGTTGCTTAAAAAGAAGAGACAATCTGTGTTGAGACTATAGGTGCACACCAGGGTGATCGTTTGACCATGGACTATGTCATGTACAATCTTGTAGCGATCTGTTTGGTCTGTTATACTCTGTAACAGCTGAAAGAGAAGAGTCTTAGGAACTAAGGGGCATATGTATCATCATCTCCATTTGCGATTCTCAAATAGCGATTTTTTGAGAATCGCTATTTGAGAATTGCAAAACGGGATGTATTTAAAAAATCGCACAAATTTTGCGATTTCTTAAAATTCCTTAATTGCGATTAGCAAATTGCGAAATCGCAATTAAGGAATACCTTCCGATTCATTCCTATAGGCCAGGAGGCCCATAGCAATGAATGGGAAGTCCTTCTCAATTTGCGAATCGCTATTTGCTAATCACAAATTGAGAATATTTTCAAAGGTGCAAGGGTGTCATGATGACACCCTGATGCACCCCTGAAATCAGCATGTGTGCACATATGGCGCACATACATGCTCTAAGGGCATGTATGTGCACCACATGGCACTTTGAAATATGCAAATAAGTGCATATTTCAAAGAAATCGCAACTTACCACCAACTTGAAGTTGGTGGTAATTTGCGATTTCTTAAGGAGAAATCGCACAACTTGGGTGCGTGTTACATTGCATATAAGAAATCGCTATTTGCGATTTCTTACATGCTTACGCAAACTTAAGAAATCGCAAATTTAGCGATTCCTTAAGATTGCGAGGCTGAAATGCCTCATACATCTCCTTCTGCGATTTTGTATTTGCAAACGCTGTTTTTTTGCGATTCGCAGCGTTTGCGAATACAAAATCCTTTGATACATATGCCCCCAAATGTTTACTCCTCTAATACAGGTCTAGTATCATATCATGTGTGCAGTGCCAGACCATTTCGTACTGAGTCTGTTTGCAGTGTGATCTGTGAGGTGAGTCTCCAGCAGTAGAGCAACATCAGTGGTATATCTATTGATGTAAGCCAGAACCTGTCTGGTCTTTTGCAGGTTTTTACAACTGTTGATATTCCAGGTCAAGACCCTGTTCCCTCTCAGTGTTGAGTAATGTGATGATTGTGTGTGAGAATGTATAGTTAGGACTTCCAGGTGACTAATGTGGGTACATTGTGTCATCTAGCATGTTGCCAATGTGTTAGGTTATCAGAGGAGATCCGGTATTAGGTCCTGAAATTAAAAAACATCCAGAAATAACATAAATGAAATCTAAATCGTTAAAGGACCATATTGTTAAAAGTGAATTTCAAGAGAGTGTGGGCAATCAATCATGGCTATAACAGAGAAAAGATTTTAGAAAGTGTTTTAAATGTAAAGCGTATCAGCATGGGGTAAAGCTAACGAATTTTAAAACACCTTTTAACAAAACTATAAATATAAAAGGTTGTCTGACGTGTAAGTCAAGCTTTGTAGTTTATATGTTTGCCCATGTGAGAATGTTTATATAGGAAGCACCATCATACCTGCCAACAAAAGAATACTGCAGCATAGAAGAGCAATACTCAATAGAGGCAGGAGTTACCCTGTAGCCAGGCATTTTGAGAAATATCATCAAAGTGATCCCACACTCATGCGGTACAGTTGTATAGCTGAAGTCCCAAAGAAAAAGAGGGGGGGGGGGTGGTATTGGGAAAAAGGAACTCCGTAAGCTGGAAATATACTTTATACTGGAGTTCGACAGTAAAGAGCCAAACGAATTAAACATTGATGAGGATTTATTAACTTGCCCGTATTAAGAATAGCTATGAAGTTTGCACATTTGAAGGAACCATTTTTTTAAATGATTTATATGTTGTAAGGAGGAGGAAAAGGACATTAGCACTTTAATATTTAGCACTTTAGATTATTCATAGGAATAAGTATTCACTAGCACTTTATATTGTAATATGTTTTATAAAAAGTATATGAATTTTAATATACGGAAGCAGCGAAAAAATCAGCAATTAAAAATGAGCACTAGCACTTTAATTATCAATGTACTGTATAAAATAATTGAAAACAAAAAAAGTGAAAATCCAAGGTTGAGCACTTGCACTTCAATGAAGTTTGGTTCATTGTAAATTTAGGACAAATCCTAACTAGAGTATGGGCAGCTAAGGAACGTTTTGTACCACCTTTTTATGTGTAAAAATAAGAAAATATATATTTCAATGTATTCCTTGGTTGTAAAGTTTTGAGAACGTGATTAATTATTCTGCTCGAACTGGAACAAGGATATTTGTTATGCACTTGCATTATAAACTGTGGAATAAGTAATACTATTTAAAGCCCAAAGTTATACAGTGACTGACTACAATGTGCAAATGGGATTGTGTCCTTTGTCAATGGCTATACATCACAAGTAGTATTTAATGTTTAACAAAATGGTGTACTGCATCGTGAACTAGGCTGCACGTAGCAGCCGAAAAGTGTAGATGCCATCACTGAGCGAATAAAAGTCAAGTGGAAATAACCCCTTGGAGTGCTGGATTATTACTTTCAGAAGTGAGGTGATTTGTATATATATATATACGCCGCTTTCCCTGGTATAACCTGGCCGTCATCGATGGACAGCAACTTTGCGGGGGACACGCTGCTTACTTAAGCGGTGTGCACAGGTCGGCATTGGGATTTGTACGGTGGGGTGATGGATTGGGGAGGCTGCTTTTCCACCCCTTAGCATTACCATCTTTACAATCAAGGCGTACACATGGAGACGGGAGCAGACACCGCCCACTGGGGCAAGTACTTACGAATTGGTGTCTGTTCCGCACGTACTAGGATTCCTGGGTTCGGGCTTTCCATGCAAGGTGGCATTAGCACTGCCTCAACCAATCGTAATGAGGCTAGCAGCTTAAAGAGGAGGTTGGGAGAACTTTTGAATTGTGTGGCAGCATTTGAGAAAGTTTAATTACGAAACGCGTCATGCATAGCCATGTTTTAATAAAGAGTATCTATCCTTGAAATCCTGCGTGTGCTCTTCTCCCTTCGGAACGGAGGGGAGGTTTGGTCGGATATATTTATATATATATATATATATACACACACACACACACACACACACAAACACACACATATATATATATATATATATATATATATATACATATACATATATATATACATACAGCGAGAAAAAGGTTGCGTGCTCTCAGGAACCACACAGAGATATCACAAACTGTTGATTTATTACATCATAATCGCAACGTGATGCGTTTTGCCCATCAAGCGGCCTTGATCACACAAAGTGTAAAACAAATGGAGCCTCATTATATACAGGATGTAAACGCTGTAATAGGACTTAATGTCATCAATGACATGGACAGAAAATTACCAACTTAATGCAGTTGCCATCTTGTAGTGTGTGCGATATGGCGCAATTCAAGTCCGACAGCGGTCCAAAGTAAACACTGTTGTGAATTGTGTGACATGATGTCATTCCCCGCTGACATTTAGAATAGCATGATTGCAAGGTGATTATATAACATATGCAATTTTTTTGTACAATTTTTTATATGTATACAGTTTATATAAATATTCAATTTATGATATGCGTTACGAACTGGTGTCAATTTCATATGAATTAAGACAACAAAAACAAATCATGGCTGCATTCTGGGCAATGTATTTTGTGTACTAACCGTGATAGTATTGACACTAGGTCCTGATTAACACATTGCCTATACCTTGGAGTCAGTTCGCTCCATACTTCTGCGTTATCTGACACTATGTCATAATTGATCTATCCAAGCCCCCTGGCTGCCCCATAGTTTCCTCCAGAGGGAGTGCATTAAAGAACATATCTAGATACGTGGACCATTTTCTGAGGACCAAGTGGTGATCCTACCCTCGTATGTGAAGGACACCAAATACTTCCTCAAAAAAATCCAAGGGGTAGAGTGGCAGATGGACTTTCTACTTATCAACATGGATGTGAGCTAACTCTATACGATCATTGAGCATGAATTGGGCATTTCTGCATGCATTAAATACCTCTCCAAAAGACCAGTGAAACACCTTGAACATGCCAACATGATCATTGAAATGATCAGGTATTGTCTCAACAATTACTTTTTCCTATTTAATGACAACATTTACAAACAGATTCTCTGCACTGTCATGGGGACGTGTTTCCCTCCCAGCTTTGTGAATCTGTTCCTAGGAGACTGGGAAGAGGAGTTAAGAAAAGACACCAAGCTTAGTGAAGACTTTGGGATGGTGATCGTATGGCTGAGGTACATTGACAACCTCTTTCTGATATGGAAGGGGACAACTGCCAAAGCGATTGACTTTATATGGAGATTGAACCCTAACAAGCTCAATCTGGTACCTACCAGCAATATCAGCAAAAAAGTGGTTGAGTTTCTTGATATCAAGGTGGAAATTAAGAACAATTCCATCCACACGAGTCTCTTTAGAAAAACCACAGCAGACAATAGCCTGCTCCACGCCAGGAGTAGTCATCCCGACAAACTCAAGTGGAGCATCCCCTACGGGGAACTCCTAAGAGCGAAGCGGAACTGTAGCTGAGAGGAGTCCTTCCTGTCCGAGCAAGATATCATGCTCACTAGAATTGCCAAAAGAGGATACCCCAGTGGGTACTTCGCAGGGCAGTGAAAAAAGTCAAAACTGTGAACAGCTTAACCATCCTGGAAGAAAAAGATGACATGGTATCCCCGAGGACACTAATGACATCACTCGGATCATTTTGACCTACAATGGCAGTTCCAATGAAATCCCAAAATTCATAGCTAGAAATTGGGAAATGTTGAGAAAAGATCCCGTCATTGGGACCACCATCCCCGAAAGACCAACCATTACTTACAGAAAGGGACGCAGTCTGGGAGACATATTGGTACATAGTGATATCACCGCAGTGGAGAACAAGGGTATTGACTTGCAAGGTTTCTTCACATGCAGACACTGCAAAGCCTGCTGCAGCTTGGACAGATTGGAAAGACCGGATATATATATATATATATATATATATATATATCAAACACAAAGTCCAATAACTTGCGCTCTCAGAATCCAGTTTAAAGGGTAGTTTATTGCTCAAGGTTACGCGTTTCGGAAGAAACTTCCTTGATCACACAATAAGCCGGGTGAAAAACAGTGCATTACAGTCTCGGTACTGTGGCTGTAAACATGGAAAGAGGACATTGTGCTAAGGTTCAGTTTGCTAGCACAGAAAAACGGCGGCCATCTTGTAGGACCTGCTTAACTGTAATGCAAGTCATTCTAACATATATTTTACATTGTATTTATGCAATTGCTACAGCTCAATACATACAAATTCTATTTTATTGTTGTATCCAAAGATATTAAGAAAATACAAAAATAGAAATTAGGAAAATACACGTAAATGTGTGGGCGCTTATGGGTGTTTCTTCCACTAATACGAAAGAATAGGGTGAAATCACACCCCTGCAGAGTGGGCGGCTAGACCAAAACCCTGTATCCTGCCCCCTGCTTAATGACACAGTAATATAAATGTGGCAAGTGCATGTATATTACATAGCCTTAGTGGAAATGACTGTTCCTCGTAATTTCGTGGGCTAAACGGAACATGATCAGGGGACATAATGTGACCTCAGAGTAAATATAACACAATACTAGCTCGCAGTGGCAGATAATTAGCAATGTGCAATCCAAAGTCCCGAAAGTGAGTATACACAGTGTATGCTGATTCTGTAGATAGGGTGGAATGACTAGCATATGCTACCGCAAGTGAGATAAGTACATCATATCATGTACATCTCACACAGTCAATGCGAAAGTACTCACCTGCGAGCTGGGCCACACATCTATGTGCTGTGTCAAACAATAATCAAATACTATCGCCAAGTGGCAGACCCCTCCATATTACCCAGTACTGTCCAGAGACAAACAACAGAAGTAGTGACTAAATGTGAGAAGTAAAATAGAAAGTCTTATCTATAAGTTGGTGGTGTACTCTTTGTAGAGGTGAAGAAAAGTTTAGGTGACCCGTGAAGTGCCCGCAGGATGCCGGTGGTCCCCTTCCTTTCCTCCTGTGAAGAAAAAGAGAAAGAGAAAACAAGAGACATAATTAGATAAAAATGTTACGATGATAACAGTGTATCCTACTGTGTGTATACAACAATGTTAAAAATTAGCAATAACAAATAGCAAAACATCATGGATACCGAGGAAACTAGAAATGTTCTACGGTATGTAGGGACATGTGAAGCATTATTCCTCAATTAAGTGTGTGGCAAGTTCTTCATCCACATTATGTCCCTTAGGGTACCTGGTCTCATGGTCTAGGTTCCACTTGGATTCCTTTTTTCTGAGTTTGAGCTTCCTGTTCCCTCCTCTAGGACTTCCCAATACCTGCTCGATGGCAAAATAACTCCGGAGCGAGCTGTTAGAGAGATGGTACTCTGCGAAGTGTCTCGCTACTGGATAGTTGGGGTCTTTGTTGTTAATGGCTCTGAGATGTTCAAGGACCCTCTTTTTGGCCATAAGGGTGGTGCTCCCCACATAACGTTTGTGGCATGGGCATACCAAGATATATATAGCATAGGTAGTGCTACAGGTCAGAAACTGTGATATTGTTCTTTTCTTATTCGAGTCAGGTATACGTATTTTGTGGTTCAGTAATGTCACCATGCATCAAAATATCCCTGAGGCTGCGGCCTTTGCGATATGTGATTTTGGGTCTATCGCTAATTTTGGGCCCCACAATGTGATCGTTCTTAAGGATAGTCCAATTTTCACTTCGAATTTTCTGTACTTTGCGTGAGTTGTTGTTAAACGTCAGAATCACTCGTGTCTCCGGCGGCTCATTCTTGATTTCCTTTTCTTGCAGTGTGCTCTGCCTGTCAATGGTTTTAAGTTTGGACATAGCCCTGTTGAGTACCTACTCCGGATACCCACGTTCCCTGAAACGTGCGATCGTGACCTTTTCTTCTGCCTGATAGTTCTCTTCCATGCTACAGTTCCTTCTCGCTCTCAGCTGCTCCCCATACAGAGTAATCCATTTCAGGGTATCTGGATGGTCACTGAGAGCGTGAAGGATTCTGTTGCCTGCTGTATCTTTATGAAACAGTCTTGTTTCTAGAGTGTTTTTGACAGCTTTGACTTTAACGTCCAGGAATTTTATTTCATCCTTGTTAATGTTTTGTGTCAGTATGATGTTATATGTGTTGGTATTTAGTTTAGAGATGAACTCAATGGCCTCTTCTTCACTCCCTTCCCATATCAGAAAAAGGTTGTTGATGTAGCGTAGCCAGATTTTAACTTTCTCAAAGTATTTAGAGAAACAAGTGTCATTCCTGATCTCTTCCTCTCACAGGCCCAGGAAAAGGTTTGCGAAACCAGGGGCTAAACATCTGCCCATAGCTGTCCCTAGTACTTGATTGAGTATCTCCCCATTAAACATAAAAATGCTATTTTGAAGACATAAGTACATCATATCTGTAAGCATCCTAGTGTGTTCAAGATACATTATGTTCCTCTCATTAAGGAAATGGGTACATGCACAGATGCCTTGGTCATGGTCAATGATGGTATAGAGACTGGAGACATCCAAGGTGATAAATGTGTAGTTTGCTTCCCACTGTATATCATCAATTTTACCCAAAAAGTCCTTTGTGTCCTTGACATAGGATGGGAGTGTTGTGACATAGTTCTGCAGGAAATGGTCTACATACTTAGAAATGTTTTCGAAAACACTCCCCAGAGATGAGACAATTGGTCTACCCTGGGGGACCAATGGGTTCTTGTGTACTTTCGGGAGAAAGTATATAATGGGGAGTTTGGGATAATCCTTCTTCATGAATAGATATTCTTCCTATGTGATGAGACCCTCTTGTAGCCATTCTGATAGTTTGTTCCAAGTGGTCAGAATGCTGTCATTGTATGTCTTAGTGTTACATCTGCGGTAAAATCTGTTGTTTTCTAGCTGTCTATGTACATTTCTTTGCTTAGTAGCACAATGTTTCCTCCTTTATCCGCACGGCAAATAACAATATACTTATCATTGGCCAATGATGTAATGATATCTCTTTGTTTGGTTGTCAAGTTACCAGTCACAAAACCTTGGTTAGACCTTGTGTGTTTGCACTTAAGTAAAGCTTTGGTTACGACCTCATAGAATGAAATCTATGTTGTCATGCGGGAGATTGGGGTAGAAAGTGGAGCGGGGTTTGAATGAAGTGGTAGCTGCTCTTTCAGTTGTGATGTTGTAGATTTCATTCATCCTAGTAGTGCTGACGCTTGCTCCAGCTTCATTGCTGAATTCCAATTCTTGCATTGTTGTGAGCATGTTAGTGTCCCCTACTGTGAGGTTCGTGGAATTAGTGTTGTTCTTCTCAGAGGATCCTAGACCTTGAGACCAGGTTCCCTAAGGGACATAATGTGGATGAAGAACTTGCCACACACTTAATTGAGGAATAATGCTTCACATATCCCTACATACCGTAGTACTTTTCTAGTTTCCTCGGTATCCATGATGTTTTGCTATTTGTAATTGCTAATTTTTAACATTGTAGCATACACACAGTATGATACACTGTTATCGTCTTAACATTTTAATCTAATTATGTCTCTTGTTTTCTCTTTCTCTTTTTCTTCACAGGAGGAAAGGAAGGGGCCCACCGGCATCTTGCGGGCACTTCACAGGCCACCTACCCTGTTCTTCACCTCTACAAAGAGTGCATCACCAACTTATAGATAAGACTTTCTATTTTACTTCTCACATTTAGTCACTACTTCTGTTGTTTGTCTCTGGACAGTACTGGGTAATATAGAGGGGTCTGCCACTTTGCGATAGTATTTGATTATTATTTGGCACAGCACATAGATGTGTGGCCCAGCTCGCAGCTGAGAATCTCGCATTGACTGCGTGAGATGTACATGATATGATGTACTTATGTCACTTGCAGTAGCATATGCTAGGTATTCCACCCTATCTACAGAATCAGCATACACTATGTATACTCACTTCCGGGACTTTGGATTGCACAATGCTAATTATCTACCACTGGGCGCTAGTATGGTTTTATATTTACTCTGAGGTCACATTATGTCCCCTGATCGTGTTCCGTGTAGACCACGAAATTACGAGTGTGCAGGAACAGTCATTTCCACTATAGCTATGTAATGTACATGCACTTGCCGCATTTCATATGGCTGTGTCGTTAAGCAGTGGGCAGGATACAGGGTTTTGGTCTAGCCACCCACTCTGCAGGGGTATGATTTCACCCTATTCTTTCGTATTGGCGGAAGAAACGCCCATAAGCGCACGCACATTTACGTGCATTTTTCTAATTTCTATTTTTCTATTTTCTCAATATCTTTGGGTTTTATATTATGATACAACAATAATATAGAATTTGTATGTATTGAGTTGTAGCAATTGCATAAATACAATGTAAAATATATGTTAGAATGACTTGCATTACAGTTAAGCAGATCCTACAAGATGGCCGCCGTTTTTCTGTGCTAGCAAACTGAACCTTAGCACAATGTCCTCTTTCCATGTTTACAACCACAGTACCGAGACTATGTAATGCACTGATTTTCACGCGGCTCATTGTGTGATCAAGGAAGTTTCTTCCGAAACGCGTAACCTTGAGCAATAAACTACCCTTTAAACTGGATTCTGAGAGCGCGAGTTATTGGTCTTTGTGTTTGATATATATATATATATATATATATACACCATCACAGGAAACCCATTTGAAGTAGAGCCACACGAAGGGTAAATTTCGCTCACTTTTAATGGAAGACAGCCTGCCAGCAGGACCCAACAAGGACAGCAAAGTTCAATACATCTGCGCCAGACGCGTTTCAGGGGTAAACCTTTCTTCAGTGGCGTTTCTTGCTGAATGACTGGAAATGTAGCTGAGAGCACGGCTTTTGATTTCGATCACCTGTCCCAGTGGGCGTGCCTTTTCTCACGGCCTTGTGGGTGATTTCAATTACCTGCCCCAGTGGGCGTGCCTTTTCTCACGGCCTTATGGGTGATGTAGTGCTCTATAATGATCCCCAGTGGGTGCACTCTCTCAGTCTCTATTGCAACTTGTTAAACAAATGTCCAGGGCGGGACCTGCCCCGCTTTGTGGCTGACAACCGGAGCGTCAAACTGGCTCCCTCCCTGCAAGGGCTCCAGCTCACCTTCGTTCTCACTGTAGACGCGCCTTCCTGGTGCTGTCAAAAGACCCGCGATACGCGGTGGGCTCCTCTTCGCGACCGGGTAAGGGCCGCCTTTTACATACACCATCACAGGAAACCCATTTGAAGTAGAGCCACACGAAGGGTAAATTTCGCTCACTTTTAATGGAAGACAGCCTGCCAGCAGGACCCAACAAGGACAGCAAAGTTCAATACATCTGCGCCAGACGCGTTTCAGGGGTAAACCTTTCTTCAGTGGCGTTTCTTGCTGAATGACTGGAAATGTAGCTGAGAGCACGGCTTTTGATTTCGATCACCTGTCCCAGTGGGCGTGCCTTTTCTCACGGCCTTGTGGGTGATTTCAATTACCTGCCCCAGTGGGCGTGCCTTTTCTCACGGCCTTATGGGTGATGTAGTGCTCTATAATGATCCCCAGTGGGTGCACTCTCTCAGTCTCTATTGCAACTTGTTAAACAAATGTCCAGGGCGGGACCTGCCCCGCTTTGTGACTGACAACCGGAGCGTCAAACTGGCTCCCTCCCTGCAAGGGCTCCAGCTCACCTTCGTTCTCACTGTAGACGCGCCTTCCTGGTGCTGTCAAAAGACCCGCGATACGCGGTGGGCTCCTCTTCGCGACCGGGTAAGGGCCGCCTTTTACATACACCATCACAGGAAACCCATTTGAAGTAGAGCCACACGAAGGGTAAATTTCGCTCACTTTTAATGGAAGACAGCCTGCCAGCAGGACCCAACAAGGACAGCAAAGTTCAATACATCTGCGCCAGACGCGTTTCAGGGGTAAACCTTTCTTCAGTGGCGTTTCTTGCTGAATGACTGGAAATGTAGCTGAGAGCACGGCTTTTGATTTCGATCACCTGTCCCAGTGGGCGTGCCTTTTCTCACGGCCTTGCGGGTGATTTCAATTACCTGCCCCAGTGGGCGTGCCTTTTCTCACGGCCTTATGGGTGATGTAGTGCTCTATAATGATCCCCAGTGGGTGCACTCTCTCAGTCTCTATTGCAACTTGTTAAACAAATGTCCAGGGCGGGACCTGCCCCGCTTTGTGGCTGACAACCGGAGCGTCAAACTGGCTCCCTCCCTGCAAGGGCTCCAGCTCACCTTCGTTCTCACTGTAGACGCGCCTTCCTGGTGCTGTCAAAAGATCCGCGATACGCGGTGGGCTCCTCTTCGCGACCGGGTAAGGGCCGCCTTTTACATACACCATCACAGGAAACCCATTTGAAGTAGAGCCACACGAAGGGTAAATTTCGCTCACTTTTAATGGAAGACAGCCTGCCAGCAGGACCCAACAAGGACAGCAAAGTTCAATACATCTGCGCCAGACGCGTTTCAGGGGTAAACCTTTCTTCAGTGGCGTTTCTTGCTGAATGACTGGAAATGTAGCTGAGAGCACGGCTTTTGATTTCGATCACCTGTCCCAGTGGGCGTGCCTTTTCTCACGGCCTTGTGGGTGATTTCAATTACCTGCCCCATATATATATATATATATATATATATATATATATATATATATATATATATATTACCTACTGGCGGTCGCCAGTAGGTAGTTATAGTTAGGACCCCTTTTCCATAGGAAATCCGCAACATTCTATTTTGAATAACTTTGGCGCCGGTCGATGAATCCTCGCGAATTTCTCAAAATAGGTGGGGCGCTACGCTCCGCTCCTACCCTGAAAGTGTCGGGGGGATTCGTCAAGCGGGGGCTGAGATAAAAGGGGGGTCCCAAAACGCGTTTTTCCCATGAATTTTTCCATAGGACCTTTAGAACGAGCTACAGCCCGAACGGCTGAACAGAATTACTAGAAATTTGGCAGAGAGGTAGTCCCTATGTCAAGGAAGTGCCTTTTGTAGGTTTGGTGTAAATCTGTTCAGTAGATTCTGAGAAAATAGCCTTTAAATCAATATATATATCTGAGCCCGCTTACGGTACGCTTACGGTACGCTTACCGTACGCGTACGGTGGCGTGCGCGAGCGCGATTCTGATTGGCTCTTAGATCTTAGTAAACATTCGAATCGGCCGAAACCAGGAAGCGGCGTCCGCCATTTTGTCTCTCGCACTGAGTGTTATTTATCAAACATGATGCCCAAAAACATGTTACGGGGCTGTTTTGACAACTCCCTCCCACATAGTCATGTTGAGGGAGTCCCCAAACATCCCCCAAGAGCAAAAACGGTTTTATTTTTTTTTCGGCAATTTCGCCGAGTACGCTTACCGTACGCTTACCGTAAGCGTACGGTAAAAAATAGAAATTAAAAAAACACTATCCACACTTACCCCACCCCCTGTGCTTTTGGTGGCCGTATGCCACCAAATGTGCAGGGCTTATTACATCAGTAAAAAAACTATATTTTGGCAACATGAAATTATAAAATCGAAATAAAAAAAACACTATCCACATTGACCCCACCCCCTGTGCTTTTGGTGGCCGAAGGCCACCAAATGTACAGGGCTTATTAAAGTTGATAAAAACCGTGCACGGAACGCACTGCGTTAAGTGGGCGCGCACGCCTCGAATGGCGTAAAGTAACTTAGCATTTAAAAAAACGTACAAATTCACTGAAAAAACCATAGGTTTCACACATGTTATAGTTAGGAATTAGCATTTAAAAAACCTTGCAAATTCACTGAAAAAACCATAGGTTTCACACATGTTATAGTTAGCGGAAATTTTACTGATAAAAAACCAATGAAATTGCCCCGTTATAGTTAGTGCTGGCAACTATAACTCACGCGACCGCAATCTTCTGCTGATGACATATGTGTCTTTATAAAAAAAAATATTTGTAATATATGTATAGCTAAAAATGTATGGAAGAAGACATGGGCAAATAAGTGTCTAAATACAGTATTAGCATCAGCAGAGGATTGCGGTCGCGTGAGTTATAGTTGCCAGCACTAACTATAACGGGGCAATTTCATTGGTTTTTTATCAGTAAAATTTCCGCTAACTATAACATGTGTGAAACCTATGTTTTTTTCAGTGAATATATATATATATATATATATATATATATATATATATATATATATATATATATATATATACATACAGTCTTTCCACTGTCGTCTCGTCCACTAATGGCGCGTTTGGGTATGGGTGGGGTGAGCTCTAGTGAGAGACTGCTAGGGCGGAGTTTTCTGGAAGGTTAGTGGGAGTGATTGTGGCTCTTCAGGTAGGCAGGGCCAGTAGGCCAGTATTGTGGAAAGCTTAATAGTTGTTAGAGTAGAGTTTAAAGTATGCACAATTACGTATCAGGAGCCAGTGGAGTTCCCTAAGGTGTGGTGTGATATGGGCTCGGCATGGGAGATTGAAGACAAGTCTGGCTTCTGCATTTAGGAAGGCCTGCAGTAGTCTTGTAAACGGGTTCGTAATCCCTGTGGCCAGGGTGTTTCCATGGTCTAGTCTGCTGAAGATGAGAGCTTGGGTGATCATTTTCCCGGTGTAGACTGGTAGCCACTTGAAGATTTTCTTCTGCATCCTTAGTGTGTTGAAGCAAGCTAAGAGTGCTGCATTGGGTGGACACATCCAGCTTTTTTGTCCATGATACTTCTGAGGTTTCTCAGTGTTAGAAACTGGGGTCTCTAGTTGGCAAGGGTTTGCACATTTGTACCAAATAGGGACCCTTCTTCCTAGTCAGCATAAGGGAGTTACACTCCTAAAATAACCCCTGCTTACCCCCTTGGTAGTTTGGCATGAGCAGTCAGGCTTATCTTAGAGGAAGTGTGTAAAGCATTTGCACATAACCAACAGTAATACAGTGTAAGAGCTACAAAAGGACACCACACCAGTTTGGAAAAATATCCAATATTTTTTATATATTTAAGACAAGATTAAAAACAATAAAAATCCACAATACAGTACCTAAAAATCTTCAGTTATCAAAATATGCTTGATAAACAGTTCCTTGATGTCGATAGCTCCGTCCGGGGCTATCACGGAGTCGTGAGCAAACAAATCCAAACAGATCTGGCTGACCTCGGAGTCGCGGGCGAGCTACGGTGTCGGAAGACCCGCAAACAGTACCTTTTAGAAGTGCAGGGTGTCGACGACCTCTCGTTGAGCTTCCGAAAGCCTGGCATCCGCATGCATCCGTTGCGGAGGTCGGTGCAAGAGTCGTCTCAGCCCTCGAAGTCACACGCTTTGCAGATCGTACTCCTCTCTGTTGAAGTCAGGAGCGCTGGCGTCGGCAGGCGTCGGGTGCTGCAGTGCGAAGTGCAGCAGTGCAGTGTGCGGTGGCCTCAGGTCGCGGTGCGAGCAGCGGCTCGGTGGCGGTGTCAGAGGGAGTCGTAGGTAAGACCAGGGTTGCAGTGCAAAGTGAATGCGGTGCTCGTCACGGTGCTGGCAGGTGACGGTGCAAGCAGCGGCATCGTTGTTGCTGAAGCGCTGTTGTCGGCTGACGAACTGGAGTCGATGGCACCGGCGTCAATAGGCCAATGCTGCCGTGCGGGATGAGGGCGGTGCGTCATGTAACTTTACGAGCAGTGCCCTTGAACCATGGTGCAGGCAGCGGCGTCGATTTCAGCCTGGAGCGTCATCGTCGTTAAGCAAGGCGGTGTGGAGTGCGGTGCCCACAGGTCGTGGTGGGAGCAGCAGCTCGGTGGCGGCATCAGCAGGCGATGTCGGTGAGACCAGGGTCGCGGTGCCCTCTGTGCTGCTGTCAGGTCACGGAGTCGGCAGCGTCGTCATCTGGTTGCTTTTTCCTCTGTTGAAGCACAAAACACACAGTTCCCAGTGCTGAGGGCAAAAGAGCTTGAATGCTTTGCTGTTCCTGAGACTTCTTGAACAGGGTGCAAGCTCTATCTCAAGCCCTTGGAGAAACTCACAAAAGTAGATTGCAGAAAGTTCAGTCTAGTCGTTTCACTGCCCAAGACAGAAGCAGCCACTGCAGGCCAACACAGCAAAGCACACAGCAATGCTCAAACCTTCTCCAGCTCTTCTTCTTGGCAGTCTTCTTGGTCCAAAAGAGTTCTAAAGTTCAGGGGTCTGGGCCCTAATATTTATATCCCCAAATCCTTTGATCTCTTAGGCAGAGAGTATCTGTGCCCAGCCAAAACCAGTTCTGCCTTCTCTGGTGTGGCTTCCTGGCAGGAGGTGGAGACAGCATTGTCAGAGGCAGACCAGGCCCATTCAGGTGCAAGGAAATCTCCTCCCCCTATTATAAGTAAACAGGTCTATTCAGCCCTTTCCTGACCCATCTAGACTATCCGGAGCCACGCCTGCTCCCCAGCCCCTGTCATCCAAAACCTAGACCGTCAAGCCACAAATCCAGCAGAGGCACACTGGATGGGTAGGCAAGAAAATACCTACTTTCTAAAAGTGGTATTTTCAAACACAGAATCTAAAAATCACCTTCACTAAAAGATACATCTTTAGATTCGGAGTTCAGGCATACTAAACTTCATTTTCCTACCTAGTTCCCAGGCCCATTTATGTTTATAAGATGTTATAAAGAAACTCCCAATTCTCTCCTATGGGGAACAGGTAGCCTTGCAATTGTGAAAAATGAAATTGGCAGTAATTCACTATCAGGACATGCCACACACACAAGGGCATGTCCAACCTTTCACATACACTGTACCCTGCATGTAGGGGTACCTTGGGCCTACCGTAGGGGTGACTGACATGTAAGAAAGGGAAGTGGGTGCACTTGCCAAGTCGACATGGCAGTACCAGACTGCATACAGCCTCTGCAATGGCAGGCCGGAGTTACGTTTTCGGGCTATTTGGGTGGGTGGCACAATCCAGTGCTGTAGCCCACCAACAGTATTTGATTTACAGGCCCTGGCACACGCAGTGCACTTTACTAGGAACTGACACATAAACCAAACAGGCCTATCATGGAAACACCAATCCACAACACATTTTACCACAGGATCACTTGCACTATACCACTGATCAGCAGAGAGAAAAGTGCGCAGAAACACTAAGCCAGCACAAAAAGAGTCAAAACCGGGGGTCAGAAAGCAAAAATTCACAAATAAGATCCTGTGCATCAGAGTCATGGGGGCATGTTGACGGTTTGGGTTATTACAGTGAGGAAGGAGCAGTGTAATTCGAGGGCGAGTCCCTGGATGTCTGCTTCGTGGAGTCATTGGATTAGGATGGGGTGAGACATGGTGTTGAAGGCTACTGATAGGTCTAGAAGGATGAGGGAGGGCTGTGGGTTAGCCCAGTCGAGTATCATCCAGATGCCATCTGGTATAAGGGCAGTTTCTGTGCTGTGTACAAATCTGAATGCTGATTGTGTGGTGCCCAGAAGATGGTGTTTGGCGAGGTGGTCAGAGAGGTGCTTGTTGATGTCTTTTTCCAGGACTTTGGCTGGGTAGAGAAGGAGGGGTATCAGTCGGTAATTGGCAAGTTTGGTAAAGTCATCAAAGGGTTCTTTAGGAGGGCATTGACAGGTTAAATATTCATTCTGAATCTATATCAATATTTTCAGAATAACAACATGTAAATGATATACTATTTTCTTATATATGTAAAAATAAAACTTTTTAATATACTTAATAAGAATCCATTTTAAGAACAATTGCATTTTAACACAATAGCAAATCAAAAAATATGACAAAACATATCTAATATTTGTTGATTTTAAAAATGTTGTAAATTATTAATTAACATATAAAATATAAACATAAATGTAAACATTTTGAAACACACAAAATTCACTAAATACATAATTAAAAAGTCTCATAATTTTTAAATGTCATTCATTTTATAATTGAACAATTTTCTTTTTACTACATTATAATTATTTCGTTTTTCTTTTCTTTAAATACAGTGAAAATCCTAAAAAAACTTCCACCCAAAAATATTATGAGTCTCATTATGATGCCAGGCGAAAAGTCTCCGCCCGACACGTCTCGGAATCGGGACCAATTGACTCGCAGTCGTCGGTTCCGTGTGCCGGATTACAATGCGAGCTCGTGTTCCGCCTAGCAACCAGCCATGACACAGGCTCCCATTGGGAAATGGAGTGTGTGTTTAAAACCCTGTCATGGGCAACCCCATTGTGCCTGCCACACAGTGCAGGGTTTTACAGAGGGGGTCCCTTAGGTACCCCCTTGGCCCCCAACGGCAGGCTGCCGGATGAAGGAGGCACTGCCAGGGACTCCCAAAGTTACTTTCCGACAGCTTTTTTCGTGACGGACAGGCCTAGGCGGAAAGGTTGTTGGTAATCAACATCGTAATCCTAGGACGGAAATATACATATGTATTGTTACAAATATAAAAGCAATATACTAACAAATGCCATTCCTTTCCTCGATATGCTCCTACCTATGATATTCTGGCTTCGGTATTTAGTGCCTCAGATAGCCTGCATTTGATATTAAGGGTCCACACCATATGATTCAGATTTGTTGTAGCAGTTCTATGGGTGAATCATTTATTCTTGCCCACATAGGACAAGGGTACTAGAGTGGGAGAGAGAGAGAGAGAGAGAGAGAGAGAGAGTGAGAGGTCACAAGGAGTACATTCTGTTGCTGCTATAAACAGAGAAAGCACTGCGTAAGTAGTGCCAACGTCTGCTTTGCAGAAGTTAGCAGGAAGGTGTGATTGAGCAACTCTGGCTTCCTGGTAACTGAATATCTCTTTAGAATAGCTAGAATGTGACAGTCACAGTAATTTGAAAAGCTAAAGGTGCAGTGGGCACACAGCTTTACAATTGTCATTTTATGGCATTGCCTGTAAAATAGCCGCAGCATGTTGGCATTCTACTGCACCTATTTTGTAAATACATGTTCAGTTGTTACAGTACTGTGAGTAAAGGATGATTTATGTATTTCGTGCTGTTTCGTTTCTTCGGCACCACTAAATTAACACCCCTGCAATACATCTTTTTAAGGATTTGTAGCTCTATTATCTGCAATAAGTTAAATAGAATAAGCATTTCGTATTGTGGTGAAAACATTCTGTCTTCATGAAGGACATCCGGTGCGGCTGCACAGGGGTATGTAAGGTTAGATCACAATCATGGCAGGTGTGCTCTGCATCCTTTACCGTAAAGGACTGGACTGGATGTTCCAGCATGAGGACATCCATGTTAAAGAGAAGAGGTAGTGTGAGGCCTGTGGCACCCCTGAAGTGAGTTGTCACAAGGAGGAGATGCTTGGAGGGATTGCCCACCAATGGAATGATTCAAACTAAAATGATATTATACAAGTCAGAGAACCGTACTTTGAAGAAGAAAAAATCTCTTTCTTTTTCTTTCTTTCTTTCTTTCTTTCTCTCTTTCTTTCTTTTTTCTTTCTTTCTTTCCTTTTTTCATTCTTTCTTTCTTTTTTTCTTTCTTGTTTCAAGAATTAAAAACAGGTCTAGTTTGAAAACTAGAACTCCAATCTTTTTTAGTGTTTTCACAGGTGCAAACCGATGAACCGAGGCTGCTCTTCATACAAAAGAAGACTTGAGTCTTTAGGTTTCTTTTTTGATTGTGCTATTGAAAAGAAAGGAAGACTTTTAGGATAAGTCATTCTCCCTTCATGACCAACCCCTCTATAATCATCTTTACTTCAAGAATTTAACCAATTTGCCTGTGGAAAAGAAAGGAATATTATGAGGATATGTCTGTTATCTTTCATAACCTGCCCCAGGTGGACTGCAAGCACCCCTTTAAACCCATCCCTCCTCCTCATCTCCCCCTTCTGTTCACCCCTTTGTTTGGGAAAGGGCAGGTTCTGTCATTCATTTATTGGATCACAGTTCAACAGAAGTCTTGTGATGGATAAGTCAAACATCTGCTCATCAGATAGAAATTGAGGTAAATCCCACCCCCACCTTGTTGCTCCCTATGTCCTAATTCCTACTCTGAGCTTTTGCTCCTGTGTAAGTGTAATGGAGAAATTAATCTGGAAGATTTGCAGAATAGCCACTTTGAAGGTTGACAGATCGAGGGACCTTCATAAACCTGCAATAACAGTAAAAATACCGATCCAGAACCAAGAGTGGTATATATTTTCCACTGATTGACCTAGGGCAGTATTTAAACCAGACAAACAGCAAAATCAACATCTAGTAATATATCTGCCATGTTGTATACACATCACAGCCCCAAGCAGTGAAACATTGAGCAGAAGAGCTTTCAAGGTTGACTTGGTTGACTAGCCTATATATTTAATCTAGACAATACAGGGTTAGTATGGTTTGAGCTCCAGTACCGGTAGGATGAGACCCACTCAGAGTGCATGGACTGTTTTGACCACAGTTTTAATTATATATCAATTTAACTCTACGGATTACATTGTAAAGTGCCAGAATGTAGCACAAACTGTGGATTATATGAGTAAAAATTGGCCATTCCTCTACTCTATAATAAGTTTCATTATTGTTCAGAAAATGCATTAAAAAAAGTCACACCAGTTTTTGGTTATGATGCATAATGAAAGGAGATAGGCTTTGTAACTGTACGAAATTATGTTAAGGGTTTAGTGGGGCGTGAGCCCTGGTCAAGCAGCTATCACAATCCTAGTCAGGGTAAGGCACAAGCAAACCCCAAATTAACCTGTGCTCGCCCCTTGGTAAGTTGACACAGAGCAGCCAGTCTTAACTTAGTGGCAATGTGTAAAGTATTTGTGCAACACTTCAAACAGTAAAGTAGTGAAAGCACCACACAAAAATATGCCAAATCAGGTTAGAAAAATAGAGTAGAATGTATTAAATAAAACAAGACCAAAATGACAACAATCCAATCAGTAGAACTGGAGATATGAATTTTCAACTAATAAAGTGTAAAATAGCACCTAAAAGCACAAAGTGCCAATTGCGGCTAGTAGCACTGGACCAGGTCAAAGTCAAAACTTCAGGACGACCGTGATGGAGCGCTGGTTGGATACAGTCCCAGATTAGTCCAGCTGAAGGTTACGAGAAGCAAGAAGAGCGTTGTGGGATGCTGTCAACATGATGCAAAGAGCAGGCCAGGTGTTGCCAATAGGTAGGCCAGAGCTTCGTTTTGGCAGTCAGGAACTCGATGCAGCTAGGTGCAGGAGATAATTGATGAGCCCTTTATGTCCCTGATGCTCAAATGAGAGGCCAGCACACTAGCCCTTGGTGACACTCTGGGGTCCTGGGTGCAAGACGAAGTTTCAAGTCTAGTTCTTCTTCCCCAAGCAAGAGGGCAGCAGGCAGCAGGTCAGCACAGCAGGACAGCAGTTCCTTTAGAGCAGCAGTCCAGCACAGTGGCAATCCCAGTAGCAGAACCGCAGTCCCTCCTGGTGGAGTATCCACAGGATCAGATGTGTACTGAGGAGTTGATGTCTGAGGAGCAATTGTTATACCCAGTTGTGCCTTTGAAGTGGGGGAGAAGCTTCCCTTTGAAGACGCCAGGCATCCTGCCTTTCCAGACTTACTACAGGAGGTGTGGATCCCTTTGTGTGGAGGTAGGATACAGCCTATTCAGGTGCATGTGAGGCTGTGCCCAGCGCCTCCCTCCAGTTCTGTCAATCATGACCCATCAATGCACACATAAGCTCCCTATTGTGTATGGCTGTCTAGGAGGAATACCCAAAGCTCAGCTGTCAGCTACACCCAGTCAAATGACCCAGCTACAGGCAAAAAATAGCTAAGGAAGGACACTGCCAACTTTCTAAAAGTGGCATTTTCAGAGTTTCAATTCAAAATCCGATTTCACCATAAGCTAGGATTTTAAATTGTGATTCTAGATTTAGTAAACATGAATTGGTTATCTCTTCCCATTTAGAAATGACACAAAATGCAATAAGGCAACTTCCAAGTTATCCTGTGGGAGAGATAGGCCTTGCAGTAGAAAAAGTTGAATGTAAGAGTTTTTCAGCAACAGCACATGTACAACCTAAAAGTACATGTCCTATTTTTTATAAGTACATTGCACCCTGCCCTCTGGGCTGCCCAGGGCCTAACCTAAGGATGACTTATACGTGTTAAAAAGGTAGGTTTGAACCCGGCAAAGGTTTATATTGCCATGTTGACAGGCCATCTGAAAACTGCAGACACAGGTTCTGCGATGGCAAGCCTCAGACATGTTTCAATGGCTAATTAAGTGTGTGGCACAATCAGTGGTGCAGGCCCACTAGAAGCATTTAATTTACAGGCCCTGGGCACATTTAGTGCCACTGTACTACGGACTTACAAGTAAATAAATGATTCTAATTGGGTATAAGTCAATTCCAATCACAATTGAAACACTGGGGCTAGAAAAGGAAATGAAAACTGTTGCTAATAGAGTGTCCCTTTTATAGGACGGTTCCGCTCACCCACACAAAAGTGGCATGCTTCATCATAAGGCAACCTCCACGCACTTTGACCTGGTCAGAGTGCAGGCTACAACCCCCTCTCTGAGAGGGAGGAGCTCAGGGATGTTTCAATTCAGTTTGAAAGAGGTATACTAAATACCCTATGTGAAAATGGTGTAGTGACAAGACAAACACTATAAATGTGAGTCAAAACTAGTTCAGAGGAATGCAAATAGTTTGTTCACGCATCCTCTAACCAGGATTAAAATAAACTCAGACAGAGTTAAATTATGATGAAGCATGCAACTTTTGGGTGGGTGAGGAGAACCGTCCTATAAAAGGGACACTCCATTAGTAATGGTTTTCATTTCCTTTTTCTAGACCCAGGGTCTGAATTGTATTTTGAATTGATATTTTAGGGGAGTAAACCCGTGCTTGTCTTTAAATTCTTCTTGGCCCCCTTCCAGTGTGTGTTATAAGTCAATTCTACCATGTTTTAAGGAGCGAACACAAGCACTTTAGCACTGGTGAAGGCACAGAGTCCTAATGCTAGCAAAAACAGGTCAGTAACAATAGAGGAGGTGGGCAAAAGGTTTGGGCAAAAAGACCCGTGACAAAGCTAACAAAAACATTGATCAACTAGAGAAAGCAATTAGATTAACATGTGAATATTGTTTTAAACTCTGACTGACTCATTAATGGTCTGCTAAACAAGAAACCTACACTTATTCTGTCACAGTATTTAATTTACATATTATGAGAACATTTAAGGCTTCATTATCAAGTGGGCAGTAAGTGCAGTTGCAAAAACACCTTGTGGCAAAAATATAGTTTGTGCCCGGTATCGATTATGTTTTTCCACCTGATTATCACTTATGTAGAAAAAAAAATGTGGAATAATGTACATATATAGTTTTGACTTTTTGAGACCAATTCTGTGCACCTTACTTTTTATTCCTACACACGCTTTTTTTCCAGGCAGTTTTCTCAAGAAATAATGGTTGGTAACTGCCTGTTTCAAATGCGGGAGTTGGCAGTTTTTGCTCTAATCTCCAAATGGGTGCACATGAGGAAACAAGCAGAAAAACAGATTTGTGCGGAATTTTTCATTTTTTTCGCCCAAATGGGAATGAGATCTTTAATATTTACATTATTAACCTTGCATGACTCTGGGAAACATTTAGACTAAGTAGGAACTCCTCTCCCAAGCACAGACTATCCTGGATGAATAACATATGAATATTGTTTTTTTATAGCACATAATTACAAGTACATATCTACAAAGAGAGAACACGGTGATACTTGAATGTTCAGTCAACCAATTGTGCATTCCATGAGTCAAACTTAAATCCAATTGGACTACAGCTTCTCCATTAAGAGACTGTTTTTTTGGGAGTTAATCCTACAACATCAACTGTAAATGTGCAGCCTTTTCACCTTTAGGACTTAATATACATTCATTTTAAGGTAACAGGCCATAAGACCTTCACCAACAGGCCCTTGATTATTGTAAACAGTGCACATGTAATAAATCAATGACTCAATCTATTTTGACTTTGGGCAAATGTAGGAAATTTCATTCAGGTCAGTATTTTTTCATATTCGTCTTTATTTAATTGCATTTTTACTTGAGAAAAATGTGCTAAACCTATTCCAAAAGAATGGCTAACGAAAAGATATGGCCCTTATTACCTTAGGGGCATATTATCAAGGTCCGGCGTTAAAATTATCGCCACTTTATCGGCAGAAAACTGCCGCTACAGCGGCGATAATGGGCTTGATAATATGCCCTTGAGAATTCCTATAGAAGCCCATGTTCTGGTGTCAACATGGGCTTCTATTGGAATTCTCTGCGGCATATTATCAAGCCCATTATCGCCGCTTTAGCGGCAGTTTTCTGCTGATAAGGCAGCGATAATTTTAACGCCGAACCTTGATAATATGCCCCTAAGTGCGTTTGCCACTGTAAAGCATTTGATGTGCAACGACTGCAAATTCAGAAGTCGTAATCTACCAAAGGCACCTTGGGTGTCAGAAAAGTCTTTCCAACTTGTAGTGTGCACTTTCTGACTCATTACGATTGGGCTGGCCACACTGGGCAGCTTCCACTTTATGAATATGGATTGTCAGTAGCGGGCAAGCAGACAGCGGTCCTGGGGACTGCTGCATGTTCCCCCCACTGTCATTCACAGATTTTCTATTTCACTGTTTGATTCCTGCCCCTGTCCCTGTAGGGGTTCGGAACTGAAATAAAAAAAGTAACCCTGCTAAAAATGCAAAGATGGAATTCAGATGTCCCTCGCAGGCTTCCATCCCTGCATTAGCAACCTATTCAGCGGTAGTCACAAACAATAGCCACATTAATAGCAAATGGGCAGGATGCTTGTTAATCTGCAATGGATGTTTGACTCTGTCGCAACTGAAAATGAAGTAAAGGTAGTAAGAATGGCGATGTGCAAAAATTCCTACTACTTTACAAACCATTGGTATGGTGCTCATCGTTAATATTGTTTACAAAATATCTTCTGACACTAATAGCATCACAAAGATATATTGTGGTAACAAGGATATTGTCGTATAGAATGTTGTAAGTACAAATATTGAGTTATTAAAACATTAATATCATTTTTAAACATAATTGTGTATAATATCTATTTTGTATAACTTTGAAATGCATTATGGTTTTGTGTGTTAAAATGTTAATGCTAGTCATCTGTAATTTCTTTTAGTAGTTGTTTCATAGTTGTGGTAATATTTCCAAAGTTTTGTTTTTACACTTTATTGGAATTTTTTTATGATTAATGTTGGATTCTTAGGTTTCTAGGGGACTAGGTTGTGACTATATTTTGATATATATATTTGAATTTTATACATATTTTTACAGTTTGGCAAATTTAATTGGTTAATTAGATTAATAATTATTTCCATTACATAATTGTGCCTTTATTTAATTAATAATGTAAACAAAATAATATTTGTTTAAAATTGGATGATTAGAATATTAGTTATGTAAATGTTTTAAAGAATTAATTATTTAATTACTTGCCTTTGTTAAGTGCTAATTACTTTTTTAATGCAATTGAAGACATGTGGTATTGAGTATGTACATTAGTTGAATATTTTTTGTTTTATTGTGTCATGTTTTTATTTTTAAAGCTTTACCTTTTTGTTGTTTTACTGTTGTGACTTATTTTATTTTTTTACAACCATTTCACGTGTATTTTTCAGGTTGTTGGGATTGTAGGGTGTAAGGTGGGAAATGGTTTTTTTGTACATTATTTAGTGCATTTAATTTTTTTTAAGGTTTATAGTGGTCATTTTGCCATTTTTTAAAATATAAAGTCTGTTTTTAGTTATTTTGTGTGTTTACATAAATAAGTTTCTTTAATATTCAACATTTTAAAGAACATTTTATTTGCATGTTCTTTTTATTAATTTATAATATTGTAAATTTAAAGTAATGTAAGTATTTATTAGATATTTTCTCAACACTTTCTCTACTATTGCTTGGTTTGTAGTGGGAATATTACCCTACTGTTGCCTAAATTGGATTGGGAACAGTAAACATACACCTCCAAAGTTCAACGCTTTAACTGCTGTTGCTCAGATTAGAGTGGGAATACTAATTCTGACCCCCTCCAAAGTCCAACACTGTCCCTGCTGTTGCTTAGATTGGTATGGTAACCGTAAATATGACCCCTCCAGAGTACAACACATTCCCTACTGTAGCTTACGTTGGATTGGAAATACTAAATGTGACCCTTACAAAGTCCAGTGCTTCCGCTACTGTTGATTAGGTTGGAGTGGGAATAGTAAATCTGACTCCTTCAAAGTCTAATATTTTCACCAATGTTGGTTAGGTTGGAGTGAGAATAGTAAAATCTGACAATCCCCCCCCAATGTCCAATGCTTTCCCTACTGTTGCTTAGATCGATGGGGGATAGTAAATGTCACCCATCAAAAGTCCAGCACTTTCCTCTCTGTTTCTTAGGTTGAAGAGTAAATAGTAAATCTGACCCCTCCAAAGTCTAATATTTTCATCAATATTGGTTAAGTTGGAGTGAGAATAGTAAATCCGACCACCCCCCCCCAATGTCCAACACTGTCCCTACAGTTTTTAGGATGGAGTTGGAATAGTAAATCTTACCTCTCTAAAGGCCAGTGCTTTCCCTACTGTTGATTAGGTTGGAGTGGGAATAGTAAATCTGACCCCTCTAAAGTCTACAATATTCATCAGTATTGCTTAGATTGAAGTGGGAATAGAAAAGATGACCCCACCAAAATTGTATATCCTTCCAGATGTAACATATTTTTGACATTTTATGATTGTATTTGGAATGTTCATTTTGTTTTATATTTGTTTTTATTTTATTTTTTATTTTAATGGTGTTTAATTGTTAGTTTGATATTTAGGGGTCTATTATGATGTAGGGCGGATCGCCACCGTCCGCATGGTGGTGGCGATCCGCCCTACATCATACCCCGCCCGCCTCCCATTTCCCCCGCCATATTATGATGGGCCAGACTGTCCGCTGCTTTTCCGCCCGGGCAGCGGTGCAGGGCTTTCCATGGTGGAGACCCTGCCATGGAAAGCCAGGCAGATTCTACTTACGGGGGCCCGTTACGAGCCCCCAGGTTATCGGGGGCATGGGGGGTGCAGATGGGGGGTACCCATTGTCATGGACAAGGTGGCAGGCACCGCACGGTGCCTGTCACCTTGTGCATCACAATGCACAACGTGCATTCCCAGCATTGTGGTGGGCGGTGCTGTGAGCACCGCCTGCCACAATGCTGGGAATAGAGGATGCCACCGCCACGGTGGCGGTGGCATCCTAATTGCCGGTGCGGGACCGCCGCACCACTGGTGGCCCGTCCCAGCACCGCTAGGATGGCCCGGCATCCTAATAGGTCCCTTAGTTCGAATAATAAATGTTTAATGCTTTGGATTCAGAATTTAAAATATATGTTCCAGTTTTGTTAAAGATCTAGCTTTCTATTAATTGTTGCATTTTATATTTGTGTTTTTTTATTTGGTTATGTTTTTATTTTATTTTTCTCGTTTTGCTTTTTTTGTTTCTAATATCCTTAGAGATTTTATTTAACACTATATTTTATTGTAATTTAGTATTTAGTTTTATTTAGAAATATTTTCAGTAATATGTGTTTACATAATGTGTTGTAAAAGGTAAGCATAATTAGTTAGCATTATATTGCATAATTGTATTTGTTTTCAGCGTTTATTACAAAAATATATTTTATATATCATCTTTATATTTTTTAGTTATTGTTAGTATTTGTATTTATTTTTTAATTTGTCATTATATATTGTATATTATTTTATAATAATTAAAATTAACCTTAACGTTTTTTTAACTGTGTTTATTATGCATATAGCATATAAAAATAAGTTAATTCTATATATATGTATATGTATGTATATATATATATATATATATATATATATATATATATATATATATATATATATATATTACCTACTGGCGGTCGCCAGTAGGTAGTTATAGTTAGGACCACGTTTCCATAGGAAAACCTCAACATTCTATTTTGAATAACTTTGGCGCCGGTCGACGAATCCTCGCGAATTTCTCAAAATAGGTGGGGCGCTACGCTCCGCTCCTACCCTGAAAGTCTCGGGGGGATTCGTCAAGCGGGGGCTGAGATAAAAGGGGGGTCCCAAAACGCGTTTTTCCCATGCATTTTTCCATAGGACCTTTAGAACGAGCTACAGCCCGAACGGCTGAACAGAATTACTAGAAATTTGGCAGAGAGGTAGTCCCTAGGTCAAGGAAGTGCCTTTTGTAGGTTTGGTGTAAATCTGTTCAGTAGATTCTGAGAAAATAGCCTTTAAATCAATATATATATCTGAGCCCGCTTACGGTACGCTTACCGTACGCTTACCGTACGCTTACCGTAAGCTTACGGTGGCGTGCGCGAGCGCGATTCTGATTGGCTCTTAGATCTTAGTAAACATTCGAATCGGCCGAAACCAGGAAGCGGCGTCCGCCATTTTGTCTCTCGCACTGAGTGTTGTTTATCAAACATGATGGCCAAAAACATGTTACGGGGCTGTTTTGACAACTCCCTCCCACATAGTCATGTTGAGGGAGTCCCCAAACATCCCCCAAGAGCAAAAACGGTTTTATTTTTTTTTCGGCAATTTCGCGGGGTACGCTTACCGTACGCTTACCGTACGCTTACCGTAAGCTTACCGTACGCTTACGGTAAAAAAATAAAAATAAAAAAAACACTATCCACACTTACCCCACCCCCTGTGCTTTTGGTGGCCGCAGGCCACCAAATGTGCAGGGCTTATTAATAGAGAAAAAAAACGTAATTTTGGCAACATGAAATTATAAAATCGAAATAAAAAAAACACTATCCACATTGACCTCACCCCCTGTGCTTTTGGTGGCCGAAGGCCACCAAATGTACAGGGCTTATTAAAGTTGATAAAAACCGTGCACGGAACGAACTGCGTTAAGTGGGCGCGCACGCCACAAATGGCGTAAAGTAACTTAGCATTTAAAAAACCGTACAAATTCACTGAAAAAACCATAGGTTTCACACACGTTATAGTTAGGAAATAGCATTTAAAAAACCTTGCTAATTCACTGAAAAAACCATAGGTTTCACACATGTTATAGTTAGCTGGACATTTTACTGATAAAAAACCAATGAAATTCCCCCGTTATAGTTACTGTAGGCAACTATAACTCACGCGACCGTAATCCTCTGCTGATGATATATGTGTCTTTATGAAAAAAAAATATTTGTAATATATGTATAGCTAAAATTTAATGGAAGAAGATATGGGCAAATAAGTGTCTAAATACAGTATTAGCATCAGCAGAGGATTGCGGTCGCGTGAGTTATAGTTGCCTACAGTAACTATAACGGGGGAATTTCATTGGTTTTTTATCAGTAAAATGTCCAGCTAACTATAACATGTGTGAAACCTATGGTTTTTTCAGTGAATATATATATATATATATATACAAAAACTCTGGGTAGTTCTCAAGTTTAGGTGGAAAGCAGCTTCTGCATAGAGCACCCTCAATACCAGTGACACTACATTTGCTCACCTCAAATGTCTGCTTTTTTATCAAAGTCTTTAAGCATAGGACTATCACAGTGCCAGCCACGCCGAGATAGAAAGGGACAAAGTCTTTTGCCAATTCTACAGTAAAGTCTTTAAGCATAGGATTATCACAGTGCCAGCCACGCCGAGATAGAAAGGGACAAAGTCTTTTGCCAATTCTACAGTAAAGTCTTTAAGCATAGGATTAGCACAGCGCTATGCATGCCGAGCTGTAAAATGACCAAAGCCTTTTGCCACTCAAGGCACAGTATTACTGCTTTGGATTAGTAAAGTACCATCCAAACCAACCTGAAATGAATAAAAGCAACCCCTGACACGTGTTTTGCTCTCATTAGAGCTCTTCAGAGAGGTATAGCTTTTTCCAGACACAAGGGAGCACTCAGTATAAGTCAAAACAATAACCTTTCAGGCATAGAGTGATGCATAAATTCTGCAAAAAAGAAGCAGAGACCTCTGTGTAGTTCTACCCAGAGTTCTCTGCTTCTTTTTTGCAATATACATATATGAACTCCGCTCTCACACAATTGGAAGATGCGCACTCTGGTACAGCAACGCAAAGAAATTAGATCAAATAAAGTTCAACTGTTTAATAAGTTACATTCTCATTCAACATTTCAGCATTCATAACTCCTTGTTCACAGGCACATGAACAAGGCATCATGAACGCCAAAACGCGTCATATTTTTGTTACATAATGAGAATGTTGCTCATTAAACAGTTGCTCTTTACTGGATCTAATGTCTTTGTGTTGCCATAACGGAGTGAGTGTCTTTCACTAATTGGGAGCGAGTGGATTTTATGTTTGTGGATCGGTTCCTCGCCCGATATGCACGCTGCTGCCAATTGGTCTCCTTGGCAAAGACACATTTTTAGTTATATATCTTCTGGGATGCTTAAATTATTTATTAATATAATAGCCTCTATACAACGCATTTCGGCTTTGACCTTGGTCAGGGTATGGTTTGAGAGCCGGCATTGTCTATTAGACACACATCGTCAAAGTAATCAACAACGGACCACAAAATGTGCTAGGTATACAGAGAGCAACGAAAGATGGCTGCTATCTTGGCATGTATATATTATATCTTTAAAGCATATAAGAGCTGACTTTATACATCATACTAATCACGAATTCATGGCATATTGTAATAAATTAAATATAGTTCATCATATAATCAATTACTTTACAATTAGCATGATTTGCTGGCCAATGATATGTCAAAGCCCTTAATGAACTGCATAACTATCTCCATAGTGCAATTAATATATAAAGAAAAGTAGGGAGAGTGAACATACATAATCACACATATAAATACTTTATCATATATCCTCCATGTTACTACGACGGGGCCATCTTCATAACTACAGCTCCACTAAGGGTGAATAGAAGTGCCCCTGTGGGCATCGCACAATAAGCTGATACACATTTTCAATGCCGAAAGTTAATCCATTCTGGCACCAGTACCATACACGTATAATACGATGTGCCCACCCTTCTAAATTCTGCAGGTTATTTAAACAATGCCCGCCAACCATTCAAATATCTTTTTGCCTACGCGGGCCCAAGTAATCGCTCTGATACCATTTTGCCCATGAGAGCCCACGTAGTTGCAGCTCCTAATATGCTAAGATGACGATCCCAGTGGTGAGGGTGCGTTGCTCATCTGGCTACTCTCCATATCTCAATAGTGCTCAATACCTGTGTGCACAAAATAAAAATACACACATGTTAAAAAACGGCTGATACTTTGCGTAGTAGACGCAGACACTATGAATTTGTAATTGGCAAAAAATTGGGAAATGGAACTTAAAACGGACAGCTGTGATAAAAATGGTTCTACATACTGTGTTCTGCAAAGCATATGTTTGGCATACAAAACACACTGGATGCTTTAACCAGAAGACTGAAATTCTGTAGATCCCGCTGCTGATAATCCAACAAATGTTTCATGTTTCTACAATAATAATGGTTGTCCTTATATGTCATAAAAACAGTTCGTTTTGTTTCTTGCATGTGCTGAAAATTCTACAACACAGGCGCCTTCTTGGAATAATTCTGCGCTGCACAGAATTCTAAGATATCTAATTGGATGAGACTGCCTGGGAAAAGAGGTGAGGTGGGACCTTCCTATGTCAGCGATATCTAGCGTCACTTCGCCGGTCCAGGCTGCGTGCACTCACATGCAACTTGTCTTTAGGTCCCGCACAGCAAATGGCTGCCACACTGGCACAGGCAAAGGTGGCCTATAATATGTGGCTAATTAGTCCTCACAAGGACTACTAGTCACCCCCGCTGAAAACCCCGCCACTGGCAGAGACGTTCGTCATACAGGGTCAAGTGCACAGTGTTTTAGGCTCCCGCAGTAGTAGTATGCATATACTGACTCTAGAAGTTTTTCTTTTTTAGCTATTTATTTAGGCTTGTATATTGTAATATCAACATATCACACTTACATATTGCCTAATACCATTGAGCTACTAGCATCTGTAACATCAATCCTTTCTATTACTCGCTCAAATTCTACTTAATTAATCTAGTTTACAAGCATGACAGCTTGAGGCAGCTCTGATAAATTCCATTCTGAGAGTGTTAGGCTAGACATGGAGATGAGTAGCTGGCACAGTAACCCAATGAATTATTTTGCCACTCTTCTACCTTTTAGCCAATTTTTCATCCTTGTGCCCTGGCACAAGGAAGCTTGTCACTTTGCCACCCCATCCCCTAGAAATGTGGCCAGTTTTACTGCTGTTAGGGGAAACCCCAGTCACCTTACTGTAATACTGACCCTGGTTATGCATGGGTTCCCCTGGTGGGGGTGGGCCTTAAGGCCATATTTCCCATAAAATAGCATGGTTCTCCTTGTGTATTCCACTAAGGTACACAGCTGTCCCTGGGGAAACTGTTTATCACAAACTTGATGGGCATAAAAGAGCGAGGAATCTGGGGGGCATGGAAAGAAGGGTGAAATGGTAAAAGACTTTGCCACATGAGGGAAGCTGAATACACTAGTCTGTCAGTATCCGGGTGTATTAGTACATGAGGCATGAATACAAGGGGTGATGGCATCAAATTTCACCAAATGTGGCAAGACTAAATTCAGGGGTTAGACAGCCCGGGGCGACACCAACGTGGGAGCAACAAATCAATCAGTGAGGCCTTTTCTTTTGGCCATGGGATAGCCAGAGGGTATTGACCAGTATTCTATGTGGGTACTGACGTTTACCACTGTGAAGTTTCAGTGGTTCCTGGCTCCAACACACGACATCTCACTGGGCGTAGGTCTCAGTTGTTATATTGTAATTAAAACTACTGAAATTCACTGTAGCCAAAACCCCCGACCCAAACAACATGTGCTCCATCACAGCCTATGTTCCATCACAGCGAATCAGTGGAGGGGTTTTGGGTACCTCAGAATCTGTTCAGTGGCTACTGCGGATTGGCACTTTGTTTTAAGGACCATATGTTGTAGACTTGTAAAGCGCACAGCTGCCCCAGCAACAGGCCGTCCCGGCACTGTAGACCGCTGGGGAACCCGTCCTGGCTATCCCTGTGAGATGGTCCCTTTCTGGGTATCTCCAAGGTGAAACCAGGCATCCCCGGCGTCTGTGGGGGGCCGTTGTAGAGATGAGGCAAGCTTAATGCCCAGAGTTGCCGAGTGTGTTCCTGGTTAGAGTAGGTACCGAGGCGAGAATTATCGAGTCCGTTTTGACCCTGGTCCACGACCCTGCCGCGTTGGGAATTGAACCCTGGTCCCTGGCCGATTCTCTGCTTACGGGTCTGCCGCCTCTAACCAGTGAGCCACACCTCTCCACAGAAACGTCTGTCAGGTTTCAATGTAAGCAGCTGTGGTTGTCCATCAGCACCCAATACTTCACCAATTCTAACTGGCAAATGCACATATACAATAGAAATGACATCACTTGAAGCACTGATCTCTCTGGAACATTAAGGCCTAGAAATGTGGATCAAATGATTTTTAATTCAGGTCAGCTAGCTTCAGGCTACATGGTCAGAAGCTGTGCTCATGATGTAAAGATTCAAAACGTCCAAATTACAATGGTTTTAGAAATTGGCAGACAGGAATTTCCAAAGGGAAAGGGGAATGGGAACAGTGCACACCACAGTATTGAGGTAGGCAAGCATCTCTCGAGCTCATGACCCAGGCAATTTTTGTAGGGATACTGGGCGGTCTCAGTTCCTTCACAGATCTTCCACGCACGCTCTTTAGTCATCTGTACCTTGCAAAGTTTCACTTCTGCTCAACACCCGCTCCGTCCACAGACACGCCGTGGAACTCTGGGACCTCCTCGACACCGCATCTCCTGACGTTGCCTTCCTCACGGAAACCTGGACGAACGCCTCCTCAGCCCCCGACATCGCCATCGCCATCCCGGACGGCTACAAGATCATCAGGAAAGATCGCGTCAACCAGACCGGAGGAGGCATCGCCATCGTCCACAAAAGCACCATTCGCATCTCGACTGACTCCACCGACACTCTCAACGCCGCCGAACACCTGCATTTCCAGATCCACCTCAACCCCAAGACCACCCTCAGAGGCACCCTCATCTACAGACCCCCGGGACCACGCACACAATTCAGCGAAGACATCGCCGACTTCATCAGCCCGCACGCCCTCCCCTCCGCCGACTACATCCTCCTCGGGGACCTCAACTTCCACCTGGAGAGCAACAACGACCGCAACACCACCACCCTGATGGACAACCTGGCCAACCTCGGGCTGAAGCAACTGGTCAACACCCCCACCCACTACGCCGGCCACACGCTCGACCCCGTCTTCTCATCCAGCAAGCACGTCACCTTCAGCCAATCCACCGGACTTCACTGGACTGACCACAGCTGCGTCCACTTCAGCTTCAAAAAGAACACGGTCCACCACCACCCGAAGCGGGTTCCCCACAGGAACTGGAGCAAGATCACCATCGACCAGCTCACCACCTCCCTCAGTCAGAACCCACCTGTCAGGACATCGGACCCTAACACAGCAGCCCTCAACCTCACTCAGTGGCTAACCTCCTGCGCCGACGACCTCGCCCCACTGAAGAACCCACTCACCAGGCACAGAAGCAAGAAGGCCCCCTGGTTCACCGACGAACTCAAGAACTCCAAGAAGGCCTGCCGCACCCTCGAGAAGGCCTGGCTCCTCGACAAGACCGCCGACAACATGACCGCCCTCAAACTCGCTACCCGCAGACACCACCAGCTCATCCGCACCACCAAGAAGAAATCTCTGAAGGAACGACTGGACAAGAACGCCCATGACAGCAAGGAGCTCTTCAACATCGTCAAGGAGTTCTCTAACCCCAGCACCGGCAACAACGACATCACTCCCTCACAGGAGCTCTGCGACTCCCTCGCCTCGTACTTCCACTGCAAGATCGCCAACATCCACAACAGCTTCGGCGTTTCACCCCCGCACCCATCGGTCGAACCTACGCACCCCGCCGCCATCCTCCAGACATGGACCAAGGTGACCCCCGAAGACACAACACGCATGATGAACACCATCCACTCCGGATCGCCGACAGACCCGTGCCCCCACCATGTCTTCAACAAGGCCGCCTCTACCATCGCACCCCACCTCCGAGACATCATCAACACCTCCTTCGACACAGCCACCTTCCCAAAAAGCTGGAAGCACGCCGAGCTCAGCGCTCTGCTGAAGAAACCAACAGCGGACCCGACCGACCTCAAGAACTTCCGCCCCATCTCGCTCCTTCCCTTCCCCGCCAAAGTCATCGAGAAGGTCGTCAACAAGCAACTGGCCGCCTTCCTCGAGTCGAACGGATCCCTCGACCCATCACAGTTCGGATTCAGAGCCAACCACAGCACCGAGACCGCCCTCATCGCAGCCACCGACGACATCCGAGCCCTGCTTGACAACGGTGAAACAGCGGCACTCATCCTCCTAGACCTCCCCGCAGCATTTGACACTGTCTGCCACCGCACCCTAGTCCAACACCTCAACGACAACGGCATCCAAGGGACGGCCCTGGAATGGATCACCTCATACCTCTCCGGCAGAACACAGAGAGTACGCCTCCCTCCTTTCCTCTCTGAGGCCACCGGAGTCATCTGCGGCGTCCCGCAAGGATCATCGCACAGCCCCACTCTCTTCAACATCTACATGAAACCCCTCGCTGCCATCGCACTCCAACACAACCTCAACATCATCTCCTACGCCGATGACACCCAGCTGATTCTCTCCCTCACCAGAGACCCCGACACCGCCAAAACCAGCCTACACGAAGGGATGAAAGACGTCGCCAAATGGATGGACATCAGCCGCCTGAAATTGAACACGGACAAGACAGAAGTCCTCATCCTGGGACCATCGCCCTCCGCATGGGATGACTCCTGGTGGCCCCCGGCCCTAGGCACCGCACCCAAGCCTACGGACCACGCACGCAACTTGGGCGTCATCCTGGACTCCTCCCTATCTATGACCAGACAAGTCAACGCCGTATCCTCAGCCTGCTTCCACAACCTTCGCATGCTCCGTAAGATCTTCCGCTGGATCCCGACCGAGACCAGGAAGACGGTCACCCAGGCCCTCGTCACCAGCAGACTAGACTACGGAAACACCCTCTACGCCGGTACAACAGCCAAGCTTCAGAAAAGACTTCAACGTATCCAGAACGCCTCCGCCCGACTCATCCTGGACGTCCCCCGACGCAGCCACATCTCGAGCCATCTGAGGGACCTGCACTGGCTCCCCGTCAACAAGAGGATCACGTTCAGACTCCTCACCCACGCACACAAATCCCTCCACGACCTTGGCCCAAGATACCTCAACGACCGCCTGACCTTCTACATGCCCACCCGCCAGCTACGATCCGCAAACCTCGCCCTCGCCCTCGTCGTCGTCCCTCGCATCCAGAGAACCACCGCCGGAGAAAGATCCTTCTCCTACCTGGCGGCTAAGACATGGAACTCCCTGCCCGTCCACCTACGACTGACCCCGGACCACCTCGCCTTCAGGAGACAGCTCAAGACCTGGCTGTTCGAGCAGTAGCAGACCCCCTCCCTCATGCGCCTTGAGACCCTTCCGGGTGAGTAGTGCACAATACAAATTTCTTGATTGATTGATTGATTGATTCTGTGGGTTTCCAGCAATTCAGACTGCTCGCTCGATCACTCGCAAGCCAGCACTGTGGCAGAGACACTGTCACTGATTCCTGTTTTTCGTTGATGTGTAGCACCTTCTTAGGGGGTCATTATGATGGCGGACGGATCGCCACCGCCCGGCCGGCTGTGACGATCCGCCCTCCATCACATCACAATCTACCCCCCGCCATATTACTATGGGGGTGGAGAGGGGTACCGCGGTGGACGGAAAGTCTGTCCGCCACTTTTCTGCCAGTCGGCAATCTTCACGATTGCCGCCTGGGCGGAAAAGTACACAATATGGCCATCCATATTATGATGTTAGCGGTGTGTATCCTTAAGGGAAAAGGCGCCCCCCAAGTGCTTTTAGGTCCAAGAGGGGGGAGAAAATAGCAATCAAGAAAATAAACCTCTAGAATGACCTGTATTACTTCACAATGCAACCTCAATAGGTTCAAACTTAGCAACCAGCTCAAAGTAGAATCACTTAGATGTGTACAAATGATGTAAATATCTTTATCATTATTCGCTATAAACATGAATTAATCATAAGTTGTATAATTCATACACAGTTGTCCTAATAATCACATTTCCTCAAATGCAGCACTATATGGACGGAGAGTCCCAACGGAGACGGACACAACAGTTATCCAGAGCGTGGAATTCGGCTGCATTGTCTGCTACAGTGAAGTTTATAGATGAACTGCATTTCTCCGCTACTGGGTCTTTCCAGTACACTGTGGCCAGCGCCGGTGGGATGTCACTGCTCATGTTCAGCATGGTGGTGCGTGACGTCCTGTCAGTATTAATGCTTTACAAGGACAGACATGTCCACTTCTTGTGGAGGGATGAATTGGCAGATGTGAAGGGGGAGTTCATGACCTGGGAGCATGCCTGGTCCTAGCGGGTGGGCCAGGCCCACACAAACATGATCCGTGGCCCTCGCAGTGATGGCACGAGGTCCAGTAGTAAATGGCCACATTTTTGTGAAACGTTCCTCCGAACCTTGATTATCTTCCTGTTCATGAAGTTGCAGATTTGGGCCAGAGCCCTCTCCCACACGCACTCCCAATCACACATCTCCATTTAGAAAGGTAGGCTGTGTCCCCGCATACTCCTGCAGCTAAAATATGGCCATGGCAAAGGGGACAAATCCTCTTTTCTGCACCGGGTAACCTTAACCGTTCTGCTGTGTGGATATATCCTTTTCAGGGGGAAGAAAAGTGTATTCTTCCGGATTCATGTTAACTGCCCACTGCAGCTGCTCATCGGATCGGGCAGTGAGTAGAACCGAGCAGGTGAGAGAATATCTGGCTATTTTATCTTCCTAAAATCATCAGGGAAGGCCCAGCAAGACACATACTTCCTGTATACTTCATTTAAACAATTTGTATCTTAATCAAGGCTCTGCCACAGATGTAAGCCAACAATAAAAATGTCCAGATAACTGGTGGGCAGATATACACCTTTATCAGCAAAGCCAACCCCTAACCACTGGACTGTGCATTAAATCCTGAGTTAGTGCTTCTCCAGACCAAACGCCCTTAAAATATCCTGCCCATCAGTATGGATGACATGTGATTCCCACACCTTGTAATCCTCATTGGCTTTCGTGACATTCCCTGTAGACTGATTTACTTACATACTTGCATGATTGATTGTCTCTGTACACTGTGTGCGTGATGTAAAGTACTGTCACACCCAACACTGATATCACTAGCACAATCCAACAAATGAAATGCACATGAGAGAGTGGCTATGGCGAGATGAGGGTCGCTGGAGGAGGGTGGCAGTGAGGGAATCCGAGGAGGAGGGCATGAGTGAGAGCCTGAGAGTGTCACTTGCCTGATACTCGCACCTCACTAAACCTCCCCCTCCCATCAGGACAGAATATGGAAAAACACTTTTTGATCGTGATAACATCTAGAAAGAGATTTTGGAAGAAAAGAATGCATTTCAATGGCCCTTGTAAAACTGAGGAGAGCAAAAGGAGGGCCCAGAAGCAGGTCTGGCGAGAGATATAAGTGACAAATTGGCCCCGCAGTGGCCCACCCGAATGCATCATTGGCCCACCCAAATAAAAATTCCTGGAGCCGGGCCTGCCTGGGAGGCATCCCAAATGTTGTGGGAGCCATTGATGGTACCCACATTGCCCTCGTTCCACCACAGGTAAGTGAATCCATCTATAGGAACCGCAAACACTACCACTCCATCAACGTGCAAGTGGTATGCCAGGCGGATCAGATCATCCCACGTGTGTGTAAAGTATCCGGGGTCAGCACATGACTGCTACATCTGGCCGAACAGCACCATCTCCCCAGCTCACAACTCACACATGCCCAGTCACGATGACGTGGTGAGGAAGAAGGCCTTGAGCAGTGTCAACAGTACATCGTCAACTAGTTCCGTTGAGTGTAAGTTAACAATTGCTGTTGTCTCACGAACTTTGAGAATTGTTCCTGAGATGTTGTACACATACTGGATATACATACTGGACTATGTGCAGGATTAGAAAACTTGGGCATGCAGGGACTGAGCACCCCAAAGCCCCCCTAAGCACAGGACACAATTGCTGTGCTGCCTCACTAGCTCTCCTACTCACTCAGAGGCATTCAAGCGCCTGTACACAAGTAGATAAGTTGAAGACAAGAAACGGTTTTAAATGTTAACTTTTTACTACAGTGTCAAAGCATGCATCACACGTGCCACAACAGGTTGAGAATGCATGAGTACCATACCAGCAACAACAGTGACACATCCATTTAACATGAAGCAAGATGTCGCATCAATAATCCCTCTGGACGTAAACTCAAGAGCATATCCACCCACCCCTTGCAGGAAGGAGTTTATGGGATGTCCCTGGTCTATGGGCTTTGTCAGCAGACCCCATTACTCAGCCTATGTATGGTGAAATTTAGATCACATTTGCTGTGTCGCTCCCATCACAGGATGAATCACTCTCCAAGTGTGGTGCATCTAGCCCGCCTTCCCATGACATCTAAAGGGGATCTGTGTCCCCCTCCGGCTGTGAGACTTTGTTGAGTCGGGGGCTAGGGCCAGACCAGACCAGAATGACAAGGGACAATGTTCTCCGACCATGGACAAAATGTTCAGACAGTACTGCTGGACCACGCAGACAACAAGCTCTGCGGACACTTCCTATGTGACAGACATATACTAAGGTACTTGCAGGGCACAAGCCCTAAGAAAAAATATGGGGGGACTGACAAAGTAAGACAAAAAGCAAATTACCTCACAACGCCACGACGTAGCATTATGAAAGAAGTAAAATAGTGTGACTAAAATGATTTGTGCAAATACTGGGACAGACTAACCCATCTGACAGTCTTACAGTGTCTGCATTGATATACAGGGACAGAACAAATCAAAAGCATGCCTCTCTTAATTACCTGTGAAGAGAAGGCAAGCTGTGTGCCTATGTTTCCCTCTGTGGCATCTACAATTAAATGTAAGGTTCAAGACGGCCCCCAGTCAGCAGATACAAACAAAAGGAAGCGGAAGGCCCCTTTGCTTCGACCCAGCTGGAGGTGAAAAAAGGCTCCCTCGCTGCCTGCACGTTGCTGCTGGGAATGGAAAGCTGTCAATGTGCAGGTGCTGCTGAATGTGCCTGGTGTCCAGTGTCTGGAAAGTACACCGGGACAAGTTCAGAATATTTCTGTGCTGAACAACTTCTTTGCAGGGGGGACGGTGTCCACCCCGTGAAAAGAGGTGGGGACACCGTGTACCTGCGTGTACCCCCGACTCGAGCCCCGGGTACTTGCAAAACAGCTACGCCATGTAATATTTGTGCTCTACAGCTGCATAATGGAAGCCGGGCTCATGCCAGAGGACAATGTCCACGACGATCAGATGACAGCCTCCACTTGCTCAGGTCTGTGGTACCAAGCGAAACAGACTGCAGAGCTCAGCATAGTCACAGCCAATGCAGACAGGGCTAAAGTCAGAAAGCTGGATGAAAATTCTTGTCAGGAGGTGTGAGGGAAGGTAAATGAAAATTGAATTAGTTACCAACAGTTCTTGTTCAGTAGTTTTCGAATCCAGGAAGGCACAGGGAGCTTCGAAGGCAATCAGTTCCAAAAGACGATCCACACCATCTTCAGTGAAAAGGACCGCCATCCAATCCAGCAGTATGAATGAACAGATGTGCTCCTCACACCACGAGGTTGAAAGGAGCATCCCATCGTAACCTGGGAGAGGTTCGATGTAAGCATGGCACAGGAGCCTTTGCGCAAATGCACAGGCGCAGCTGTCAGCCTGTCTGACATATTGAAAGGCATCCCATAAACGTGTCTCACCCAAGCAGTCCTGCTCGTGGACCAACAAAGGACTCACCCACAGCTCATGATACAGGTCACCAAGGTATGTGTATGAAAGGCAGACATCCATGGCCCACTTAAACAGACATCTTCTGCAGGAAAAGACAGGTTGCACGCAGGTGAAATAGGCATAGCGGAATGTTATCCTATAACTTATGTTCAGCACAGCCAATGGGACACATCCAAAGAGAAGCTGCATGCAGTCACGGTACAATTGCAGCTGACCGGGGTCAGCCTGGCCCACAGGACGGTAAGACATGGTGTGAGAACACTCCAAGAACCAAAGCTCAGCTGTACAGCCAAAGTAATGATCTGCAACCACTAAATGCAGAATGGAATTTTGATGAATGACACCCGGTGGTACAACAGGAAAAGCATGGAAGGAAGGGACAAGGCCAGAGCCCACACGTTGGAAGAAAAGGGTGCAACAGCCTTCAGTATCAGATGCTATCAATATTTTGTGTGCCAGTTCACCGAGAAAAAAGTGGGAGTGCCGTGTTCAGCAGTGAATGAATCGCACGGGTCGGTCAAGACAGCTGGAATTCGAAGGTCTCTAGGCTGATGTGGGAGCGACTAATTGTCTACACAGAGACCCATTGTGCATGCACACTTATTAAAGTATGAGAATGTGAGGCCACAAATGACCATCCACAAACACATATGGGGGAGTTAGGATAGACTGACCACAAAGGGAACACGTGCACAGTTCCTATATGCGTGATGCCTGGCCTGTGCACGCAGCAGTTGTGCTCATGCAGGAGAATCTAAGTACGTTTGGAAAATAGATTAAGCGTGGGTATGTTGTCAGGGACTGGTGTTCACGTGGGTGAACATGCATAAATCAAAAATGTTGCATGAAAAGCCTTGTGCATCAGTACTTGAGTGTGTGAATGCGACAATATCACCATCGTCCACATGACAGGATGTGTTGTGATGCTGGCTCTTGTGGACACACTGCTAAGGATGTCATGAGACTGAAGTGTCTCACCTGATTTGGGCAGGGAGAGGTACAGAGACTTGAGTGGATTCTGGCAGCTTCCTCAGCAGACACCGATCACAATGTATCATACCTCTACTGATGTAGGATGATAACGCGACACACATGTCTAGATAATCCCAGCACTGACCTGTACCAACCTTGGTGACACACGACAACTGTGACACATGTAAGCATTTCAGCTGAACTGCATTTTCCAGGATGCTAAGGGGTGAACTGTGTTGGGAGCTGTAGTCGTGTGTAGTCGTGTGCAGCCGCGGTGCGTCCATTGGGGCGTAGGGGCGTAGCCCCACCAGCCCCAGACCCGCGACTGCCGTATGGAAAAATAAGTAAAATAAATGTTTTTACATTTACAGTATTTACCTACTTAGCACGGTCGATATTTATCCGGCGCCGCCGGGCAGCACCCGACTGAATCGGGAGTGCGCGGGGGGGCGGGCTGCCGGGCTGGTGACGTGATTGACACATGACACTGTGTGAGTCTTCCTCTTCCCGCATGTATGCTTCGGGCAGCAACTTGCCCGAGCATGCGCACATTAAAGCCAGCCAGGGCCCCATTAGCTAGTAGGGGGGGGGGGGGAGGGTGCAGGTTAAGGTTTATGCTGGCGGCGACAGGGCGAGCAGTTAGTGTGCCCTCCAAGCCAATCCTGGCGCTGCATGTAGCGCCAGGATTGGCCGGTCACCGCGCAGCACAGCGATTGGCCATTTGCGGCGCGCGGCGCTGCAGTGTCGTATCCGGTTCGGTAACGGTCGTTCACTCGCGTCGCGGACTCGCCTCGTGGACCTCGCTCGTCGTGGTGTGTGGAGTGGTGCACTGGTGCTGGCTGGCGTGTGGATTCAGGTACGGCAGGTATGGGGACGTGCCAGTCTGATGTTTCCGACTGCTTTTCAGCGTTTCACCCTATGTGCCAGCAAGGACACAGGGTAAGTTTTCTTTAGAACATGGGCAGCCGTCGAAGTGGAGCTGCAGCAGGGTTCGAGTGCTGCACCAACAGCCGTGTTTCTTGCATCAGCGACTGGCAGGAACCCAATGACCTCTCTGTTCAAACAAGGAACTTCATGTGTGAGTGTGCAAGTCACGCACAAGTTGTCCCCAGTGCTTCTGTAAACTGCTCTCTGTCTCCGGTGCTGCCATAAACTGCTCTCTGTCCGCGGTGTTTCTATAAACTGCTCTCTGTCCCCGGTCCTTCGATAAACTGCCCTCTGCCCCCGGACGGTGCTTCTACAAACTGCTCTCTATCCCCGGAGCTTCCATAAACTGCCCTCTGTCCCCGATGCTTATATAAACTCCTCTGATGACCCCGGTGCTGCCATAAACTGCTGTCTCCGGTGCTGCCATAAACTGCTGTCTGTCCCCAGTGTTTCTATAAACTGCTCTCTGTCCCCGGTCCTTCCATAAACTGCCCTCTGCCCCCGGTGCTTCCACAAACTGCGCTCTATCCCCGGTGCTTCTATAAATTGCTCTCTATCCCTGGTGCTTCCATAAACTGCTCTCTGTCACCAGTGGTTCTACAAAGTGCTCTCTGTCGCCGGTGCTTCTATAAACTGCTCTCTGTCCCCAGTGCTTCAACAAACTGCTCTCTATCCAGGGTGCTTCCATTAACTGCTCTCTGTCCCCAGTGCTTCTATAAACTGCCCTCTGTCCCTGGTGCTTCTATAAACTGCTCTCTGTCCTCTGTGGTGATCCAAAGTGCCTTGTTCCACCACTGCCGCCCCTGTTTCTGCAGGATACCTGGAGCAGGCTGCTGTCTAACCCAGGTTCTGCTGCAGGCTACACTATGTGGCCTCAGAATCTCTCCCTCTGCTGTTACAGATTGCTCTCTGCCTTTCTACTCTCTCCCTCTGCAGGCTGCTTTCTGCCTTCCTTTGTGCGGGATATTCATCCCCCCATGTTGCTCTCCCAGTACCAGGGGCCACCTGTTTATCACATACCCTAACTCCATTCCTAGGCGTTAATGTGACAACCCTAATGCATTCTGGGTGTTGTAGTCTTTCATTGCTTCAAGTTCCACTGTACTAATTCATGTAAAACAAATTATAGCAACGATTTGAATGTGAAAAGTCCAGGACTGAATGAGCTGGAGAGATGTGGCCACCCTAGTTGCTTCCCTCTGTCTCAATATCTCTGCTGAATGCTATTAAACCCCTGTGGGCCCTTCTCTGGCTGTTTGACCTCTCTCACATGATGCATGCCACACACGCACTGAGCTCAATGCTGCTCCTGTGTGCTGCTCTCTGCCCTTTTCTACTACAGCACACTGTTATCTGCCTCTGTGCTGCTACAAGAGTGCTATCCTGCAAGCTTCTGCTTGTAGTACCTGTCCTGCACCTGCTGCTCCCAACACTCACCCGAGGCTTCACTTGTGCTGCTGAATCCCTTATCTGCTCGTGTGCTGCCGCCTTGTGTCATCTGCCCTTGTTCTGAGACACTCACTCGGAGCTGCACCTCTGGTACAGGAGGTTGCTCGTCGCCTCTTACTGCAAGTCCCTGTCCTTGAAATGCTCCACCCATGTCATAAGGATTCTTGAGTTCACCAGTTGCTTGCATCAGTAGCGCATCAAGTCCAGTAGTTCTATATCTTTTGCAGTTTGTGGAGTGGATCCCATTATATGAGGACCACAAGTCCCAGAATGGATAAGCTCCTCACGCAGATCACTCTTAATGCCCTGCTGTGGGTGCCACTGTACTGCTGCAGTGCCCGCTTCTCTCTGCCCCCTGGGCTGCAGCAGGTTGCTGTCTGACACAGCACTGATGCACCTCTGCTTAGTATTTTTGTTGAAACCCGCTGTCTGCACGGTGCTGTTGCATGCAGCCTCTCCCCTGTGCAGCCCGTTCTGTTTTGAACTGCTGAACCCTGATATCTACCCTCCACTCATGCAGGCTGTCGGATGGCTACTGCATTGTAATTGCATTTATATAGCTCTTACCCCTGAGGAGGCGTTGAAGCGCGTTACTACCCCTCTCACATATCCCCTACTGCTGTGTGATGCTCTCTGCCGTGCTGTGATCTGGCTCATCTCCCCTGTGGCACCGACCTGGGGGTGGGCTTGTGCAGATGCATGCTGCACCCAGTCCTCTACCCCAGTGCTGTTGTAGGCTCTGCCCTTGTGCGCCCCGCTGTGACACTCACCTGGGGCTGTCTCCGTGCTGTCTGCCCCTTCCCTGCATGCAGGAGGCGGCTCCCTGCCCCAGTGCTGCTGCAAGCTGATCTGTGCCTTGTGCTGCTGCTGCTGCAGGATGCTCTCTGCACTGTGCTCCTGCATGCAGGCTGCTCTCTGCCCTGCCCCTCCCCCGTGCAGACCCTTCCCCTGTGCCCTTCCTGCACATAAACAATCAGTAAAACAATGACGTTTTGCAAGTTCTATGTGTGCTAATGCAGCTCACTTAGAAGTTGAAAAACACCATTTCTGATTGTTTACATGCAGGAAGGGTTACTTCCTGCACATAAACAATCTCCCCACGACACAGGCATCCTTGCACCATGGTGCAAATGTGCCTGTGCAGGCGTATGGCAGCAGTTTGTGCGCCAGCACAGGGGGAAGCACAGAGATGCAACATATTGTTGTAAATATGTCGCATCCCTGTGCTTCGAAAGTGACTCAGTGCGGCGCAGCCAAATGGCTTGCGACACACAGTCAATTTTCTTGCAAATCTGCCCCATGGAGACAATGATTCATACGTGTAAATCAGTGTATAGAAAATGTTACATAAGGCAAATGCGACTACAGGGTGTAGGATTCACATGTTATTCATACTGGTAGGCATTTTTAAAGAGTGCTTGGTCTGGAGAAGCACAAACTCAGGATTCAGAACATAACAGTGGTTAGCATTGACTTTAACAATAAAAATGTATTTCCACCCAAATAAACCTTTTTAGCAGGATTAGGATAATGAAAGACTTGAAACAAACATATGTTTCTAACTTGTATCATGCAGCTTGCAAGCAGCTCTTTGATGACAGTTTATAGGTCACTGTGCTAGATTACGGTTGTCACTTATGAACTGCACAGTAACAAAAGAATCTGTGACTAAAGCAGTAACCCACTAACCTAGGCACATAAAAAATGTTTTTCAAAATGCATGGTACACGTTCTTTGCAGTAGGCATATTAACCCTCTGTGCTACATTAGATAAGTCAAAGCTGCCACTTGACACAACTCTCATCTCTCTCCAGCAGGTACATTAATCACCGACGTAATCTTGACACTTTTATTGTTGCTGGAAAACTGCTGATTCTACAAGGAACATTTTTGTGCTTTTAAAATTACTGCCTGAGGACCCCCCTGGGAATGTGACCACAGTTTGGGAAACACTGCTTTATACCATTTATATTTGGGGTACTTGCGTGGACCTATGTGAAGTGTGTGTACAAAGTTCAGCTCAACCAGAATCACGGTAACAGCGCATTGCGCTGCCTCTTTTATATTCAGTATATTGTAAGACTGTTTTTCTTCCCCCGCCTTTCCTTGTTTTGTTTCCCTGTTTTCCCCTTGCTTGCCATTCGTTACTCTAGAGTCTTATTCAGTATGTTGTAAGACTGTTTTTCTTCCCCCGCCTTTCCTTGTTTTGTTTCCCTGTTTTCCCCTTGCGTGCCATTCGTTACTCTAGAGTCTAATAGAGTCGGAAGGCCGTAGGGGAAGACTGTGGACTTTTCTTCAAGTTCCTGACGCTCCTGCGGAACGAGCCTGGCAACCATTACACTGCTGTGCAACTTCTTCTACTCTTAGAGCTGAGATTTCCATGAGTCTTATAGTCTGAATTCAGCACCTGAGCATAATAGGACAGAATGTATGAAGCTCTGTGGTAATACTGAATAAGCAGCTACCTATGTTATGCCATCTATTAATGTAATAACTGCACTTTCACAATTGCTTTATTAACCTTCCTGCTTTCTCAAATTTGCTTGAAAATGCACGATTTTTCTTCTTTTTTTTCAAAATTTTCTTGGGGGGGGTTATCCCCCCAAACCCCCCTTTTGGGGTTCGGGCTCGCTCGCTGCGCTCGCTCGCTACGGTGCTGTATGCTAATTCGTTTGCGCCCCACCACTTTAAAATCTCACCCACCGCCCCTGGTCGTGTGCTCCAGTCCCCCTACTGTCCATGTTGATAGTGTTGGCCGGTGTTCTTTGGAAGGCATATTGTACAGTATTGCTTAGTGGTGTGCTTTTGCGGTTATTCCATCGTATGTCTACGCACTGTTATTTCCTTGTGTCTATCCAGGTTCCTCCACTCTCTCAATGGATTTTCGCTTTTACATCTTCGGATACATTGCGATGTGAGATAACAGGCTACTTACTGTGCTGAAAATGCTCTAGACACCAAGGCAGTCTGTTGCGAGAGTTCCAACCGAACACTCCCATACTTATGGCAATGTGTGTTCTGATTTACAACAGAGTCAATGTGCGTGTTACAGTGGTGACATCAGTGGTTGCTCCGGGAACTGGTACGGCACGGTGCTGTGTCACGTGATCGCCCTGGGGTCTTTTTCGGACGCCCCCTCTGCCGTTTGCCAGGGGGGAACATGTTGCATGCTCAGAGGTGTTTGAGGATTCGCTGTGGTGTGACTCACCCCTCCCTGTGGCCGCTGATGAGGTGGAGTGACTATCATCCGGCTTGCCGGGAGGGGGGGCGGGCAGCTATTAGAGCAGCAGGAATGTCCCTCAGAGCACCCACGAGCTGGCCCATGTACTCAGCAATTTGTCACAAGCGAGAGTTCAAGGACCTCTGCAGCAGGCGCTGTTCCTGTAGTACTTCAAGGACATGGCCCATCTGTCCCTGGTTCTGCTTGTATGCACCAAGGACAGTTAGCACGGTGTCCACGGCCTCTGTCTTATTGTACTCCTGTGACTGTCCCCCAGTGGGCCTGGCATCTACCCTAAAGCCACGGACCGGTGGCGTTGCCTGGCGCAGCCCGCGCACACCGTCCACAGCATCCCCGGTGTGCCCGGTGGTGTTCGCAACTGCTGGCACAGGGACAGTGTTGGAGGCAGCGGTGGTGATGGTGAAGGTGGCTGCCACACAGGTCGTTGCTGCAGGTGTCTGCGTTGGCAGTGCAGCTGTTGTGGGAGTCGTGGTGGCGGTGGAGGGTGCAGTGAGGGCCTGAGCATGGGCTGTCCTGGGCACACCCGAGGGGCCAGGTCGGTTCTTCTCACCTGAAAAGACCAGGGACTCTGCATCCGAGGGTTCACCTTCCGTGGGGGGGGCTAGCTGGGCTCGCCCATGGCACGGTCGCCAGCTGTTGCTAGCGAGTCACCTGTTGGAGTGAGGTTATACTGTCAGCATGTTCGGCACACAGCACAACTTTGATGTTCATGTTTGGAACATTTATTTTGAGATGACCCGACTTTTACCTTGGCATTACAAGTAATTCATGTCAGTTTGTCATCAGTCGCACATGATGTTGAGGTACATACAGGGCTTTAGCGGGCCGGGTCTTACCGGTGCTGGGCACCATGACATGATGTATTTAAGGGGGCCTCGTTACGGATCTCTATCGGGCTCTGTTTTGTGCCCTTCCACAGGTGGTCCGTTCTTTTTGGTGGAATGCATTGACAGCAGGCACATCGATGTGCGCATGGTCACACTGCGCACTTCTCACTAGTGGGGAAGCTACGGCATGACGCCATGCCAGGTGAGCATTGTGGGGCAGTGAAAGCCTTTAAGGGTTAGTTTTGCCTCTGGAATTCACTCATTTGGAGACTCAAGAGCAGCAACATCGTTGTGGTATCACCAGGGCTTTAAGTGGAAGCTTTTTCAATGTTAGATGCAAGCCATAGTTGCTTCTTCTTTATCGTATGCAACTGACAAACATTTACAAAGCCAGTAGTCCAGATTTGTAGTAGGTATCATGTTACTTGTTGTATCATATATCTGGGTGCAATGGCAGTGACAATAAAATGCAAGTCGGGTAGATCAATATGCTAAGCACAGATTTATGACTAAGGTTTTTAGGCCACGCCCTTAATTAAATTGGCCATGCCCCTTTGAGAGACACCCCAGTTTTTTCATCCCACTTAAAGCCCTGGGGACCTACATTGCTTGTTAGCGATGTGAAATGGAAAAAGGGCCAATTTCATATGGACAGATATTGTATTTCCCAGGACATGTACTCTGGTACTAACGTGTTGTTCATCCGAATCAGTTAATGCTTGGACATTTGGGAATTTGTGATGTGTATCTGACTACTATGCCGCGACTTCATGATTTGTGTTGTGCTTTTTGTACTTACCTCCAGTTGTTTGTGAGGGCTGACAGAGTTTCCATGCATGTGTTGTGTTGAGCCGAGTCTTTCTGCTTTGAGGCAATGGACTTGCACATTGGATATTTGGAGGTGTATTTATAGAGCGCGACGTTCGCTCCGGAAGGAGCATCATGGCGCTACAAGACCTTGATACCAGAACACAGAGTGGTGTGAGGGGGGCTAGATTGAAGCTTTGGACCAGTCATCGGGAAGATTAAAAATCCAAGTTTTGAGGAGTTTCCTAAAAGGTTTCTCGAGCGTCTGAAGTCTGAGATGTCTTGGCATGCTGTTCCAGGCTCTAATAGCCAGGGCACTGAGAGTTTTACCGCCTTTCGATTTCAGGTTGAATTTGGTAGAGGTCATGAAGTTTTCTTGTGAGGATCGGAGGGAACGACTAGGGTTGTAGTGAGGAAAGCGTCTGGTGAGGTAAGAGGGACCTGATTTGTTAAATGCTCGAAATGCGACAGTGAGAATCTTGAAGAGTATTCTCTTGTGGCTTTTTGTGGTCACGTTCTTGTAGTCTGCTTTGCACTTGCATGTGACTTCATCAATGTCACTGTGAATCATGTGGACTCTCGATGGTATTAGCTGTATGTGCACGGCCTAGGAACTTATGGGGGTTTCCAGAGTTGGCTACCAAGTTCGGGATGTGGGGGTCATTTGGCTCTATGCTGTTTGTAAGGGGAGACAGAGGGCCTTATAGGAGTTGTGGTGTGGCTATCATGTCTCAACAAACTCTCCCCAGTAAGATGGCTAGCTACCTTTTGGGAGGCACTTTCGATGGTTTCGCTGGCACATGGCTGTGGGGTGGGGAGGGTGTGCCCTTCTGTTTGGGATGGAGGCCAGGGTGCATGAACTGACCACCTACTTGTGAGGTGAGGATGAGTAAGGAAATGCTGTACTTCTGATCCATTCATATTCAAGCGTGCATTCCACATGAGTTTGATGTGGGCGGGCGATTGGAGCTCACTTGTTGTGCACAACAGTGCATTCTAGTATGATGTGATCATTTTGTTGCTACTTACCAGCCTCCAGTCCCCACATGATTCATGTGGGACTCTCTGGATGCATTATGGCAGGTACCTTCTCCTCCCATTCAGTGAAGGTTAGTGGTGTAATGGGAGGCCCGCCACCAGTTTTCTGTGCCGCTGTGTGCTTCCTCTGGGCCAGACGCTTGAGCCGGACCTTGGGGTGGAGCCACCGCATTCTGATGTCACGCACCGTGCGTAGGGTGGTCCCTACGGACTTGACTTTCCTTTGTATCTTTGCTCACATCTGATTCTTGCGCTCAAGTGTGGTGTGTTGGACCAGGTTCCCATACAAATGTGGTTCTAACCATGATTGTCTCGTCTGCCATCACTTTCAACTCTGAGTCTGTGAATCTGTTTTTTCTTGGGATGCATGGTGCAGATGTATGACGGGTGCAGGGTGCACGTGGTGGTGGAGAGATGTGAGGTTTTGTGAGGTGTGTGGGTGAGAGTGTTGTTGTGTGGAGATTTGGTGTGTGTAAAGGATGCTAGTCCCGGAAGGGCTTAGTTTTCTACTGTGGTATGTGGGTGTGTCCACATGTTTGCTGTCCTCCAGATGTCTCTTCCATGATGCGCATGTCTTTCCCTACCAGGAGCAAGTTGGGGTGTATCATTGTTGCGTGTGTGTTGTGCTTGAGAGCAGAAGGGAGTACAGGCACACCTCGGGCATTATTGTGTAGTTGGTTTCGTCCGCCATTCATTTGGCCTATGTGTGTGCGTGCCGGTTGGATGCAGTGCTCAGTCCGCATTCTCATTGTAATAAGCCGTGCGGTCATACCGCGGCAGGAGTGGCCTTTCCAGGCCATTGAAAAGCTTTCCCCGACCGCCGCGGTCGGATTTGCAGCTTATCCAACCCTGGTGGACAGTGTTTTGTCTCATCCGGCCGCCGTGGTCTGATTTGGCCCACATTGCATCGTGATTTGACTGACGGAGAGGCCGCGGGTCATGCGGAGGTATGTTTACGACACCATGGAGGACGGAAGGCTTTTCCGTCCGGCATCGTATTCGGACCCTTAATTATTTTGCTGTCCAACACTTTCCCTACTGTTGCACTGATTGCATTGGGCATTTTAAGTTTAATTATTTTTTCATTGTTTAATGTTTTACTTTATTCTAGAATATTTATTTTTATATTTTAAATTATGTATATATATTTTATTTTTAAATAATTTTAAAGTTGTAAAATAAATTAAAGATAATAGTTTATTAATTATTTTAAAGTAAATATACATGTATAAATTAGAATATGAGACGTTATTTCGCATGCCATTACTTCGCATGCTTTTACTACGCGGTTATTACTTAGAAATAACCGTTACTACGGAAGTTTTTACTTTGTATACCATTACAATGAAAGTGTTATGGTATGCGAAGTAAAAACTTACCTAGTAATAATTATGGTATGCGGAATAACAAGTCATACTACACTTAACCCTAAAACTCTACACTACACTTCGCTAACACACAACACTACCCTTAACCCTAACACACTAACCCCCCGACACTACACTAAACCCTAAAACACTACCCTAGACTTCACTAACCCACAACACTACCCTAAACCCTAAATCACTAACCCCACGACACTACACTAAACCCTAAAACACTAACCCCACGACACTACACTCAACCCAAAACACAACCCTAGACTACACTAACCCACAACACTACCCTAAACCCTAAAACAATAACCCCCCTACACTACACTAAACCCTAAAACACTAACCTAGACTCCAATAACCCACAACACTACCCTAAACCCTAAAACACTAACCCAACGACACTTCACTAAACCATAATACACTACACAAGTACACAACCCTGCACTACCCTACACAGCCCCTTCACAGCCCCACTTACCTCTTAACACACGTGGTTCAAATCTTCTCCCCCTTCATGCTTCAACCGGCTTCCTCCGTCAGACTCTCTTTGAAAATGTCCGCCGTGACTAGTACCCGCCCCCTACGCATGCGTTGTACAACGCATGCGATGTAATAGCATGTGTACTAAAGGGACACGTTGTTATATCACATGCGTACTAACGCTTGCGTAGTAACGGTACGCGAAGAAATGTCCGCGTAATAGTGGATGTTTCCCATAAATTATTATGTTTGTGTGTTTTTTTATTATGTTTATTTGTCATTTTTTGTAAAAATGTATATTAAATTTAATTTATTATTATTAATATTCAATATATTTAATATATATTATTTTATCCTATATATATTTTTAAATCTATATGTTTTACATCGATATTTTTGATTCAATATTTTTGTACTTACCTGTTTAGGTATGGGAGTCAATATTTTTGAAGTCTATATTTTTTTTCTCGATATTTTGAGCATTGATATTTTTAACATTGATATTCTATCAGTGAACCCACTATGAGTATCTGAAGCATGAATGCAGCACACATAGAAAGAGAAAAAAATGAGGAGAAATAAACATATTTCTCCTCTCCTGGGGGTGTGTAACCTTTTGACGCGTTCTCAGGTCTACCAGTGATGGTAAATCTGGGATTGTGTCAAAATCCATGGGTGTTGCGTGGAAATACCATGCCCCACCAATGCTTCTCTGGGGCAGAGTAACGCAACACAGTAATTTGCACTGTGTTGCATTACTCTAGATTTATCAAGCCATACAAGGGGGCTTTGCGTGGCTAGGTTAATCTTACTTATGTGTGGGGTGGACAGAACTGGTGAAGTTTTACTCCACGGAACTTTGTGGAATTACCTAAAAATAGATTTTTAGCCCTGGGAGCTTGTCCATCACTGTAAAATCAGGGAAAACAGCACCACGTGACGCACCAGAGGGCGCTGCTTCTTTCTGCCACCCAAGTAAATTATCTATTCGAGTGGCAGCTTTCTCAACGTGAGGTAGCAACCTGCAGCAACCGCATGTGCTGAGAAATCTCACCGGAAGGAGGTCTAGTCCTCGATTTTCTTACACGCTCTTCCCAATGTGACTTTGGGGAGGCGTGTGCAGGAAAAAACTCTGTGCCCGATTCACAGAACTAACTTAATACAAAATCCTAAACTTACTACCATTTTGGTATTCACAGAAGGCACTTACTCATTTTGGTATTCACAGAAGGCACTTACTCATCAATGAGTAAGTGCCTTCTGTGAATACCAAAATGAGTACGTGCCTTCTGTGAATACCAAAATGAGTAAATGGTACTAAGTTTAGGATTTTGTCTTAAGTTAGTCCTGTGAATCGGGCCTCTGCCACATGGCGGGGGGTGGAGTTTTTCCAGGACTCCACTCTCTAAGTGAAGTGGGGCATAGGCAAAACTCTACGAACATTACCGGAGGAGCAGAGTTTATCACTCAACTCTACTTATGAATTGCGTCAATCCTGTGCCCCATTGAGTGGGGCAAGGGTGACGCAACTCATTGTTTAACTCCACTCCACTGCCTTCAAATTTCGACTCTTAAGAACAGTGTGCACAAACGTGGAACACTCAAAGGTTCATTTATGAGCAATTACAGAAAAGCGTGTAACAAATTGGTCAAGGGATGTCAAACGTAATAAAGCAGAAATATTGCACTTGTGAAAGAGTGAGGCAGCAATGATAACTATCGAGGTTGTTTTTAGTTCCTGCCTACAGATGGCTATAACTGCTTGTTGTTGAAAGGCCTGTTGTGTACAGAACCAATGCCTATCAAGGGATTTGGTAAGCCTTTTGCTTGCCATTGTTGGCTTTCTGGTCAATCTTATTTTCTTTCTTCATATTTCATAGCTATCCTTACTCTTCTTGTGTTTGTCCCTGCCTAGAACATAGATTCTTTACCATCATTTAACTGGATCACTTGTATCCTTCCACTGCTTACATTTAGGGATCTATTTGTTCCCTTTGATTTTAGGACTCAATGGGAGTGCATGTGCTTTTTTGTTTTCTCCTCGCTTCACTCTAACATATCCTCCCCCAGTGCTCTTCTTGTTGCTGCACCCCCAGTTCATCTGATGGTTCCCAAACCAATTTCCGCACAACATTTTAAAAAAATGTTGTCAAATTCCACCCACTATTTTCTCCTTTGCTCCTCCGCCCCTTCCTGTTCATCATACATCCACGCCATGCTGCTTGGTGGTGTTCTGTTGCTCCACTCCACACTGTTTCTCCCCAACCCTCCACTCCCCATTCCATTTCATTTTTTAGGTCTCGCCTGACCCAACGCATGCGCTGGTCTGGCTAGACTTATTGAGAAGACTCCAAAAAGTGCTACCAGGCCAGCCTAGAGCTACAGTGCATGTGCGCGGGCGCGTGCGCCGTGCTTTACCGCGATTACTTTCACGGCCGCTTTGATGTTTGACCGCGATCACGGTCACTTTCGCAGCCGCACAGCCGCTTGGCAAAGCCAATAGATCTCGCTTTTGGGACCTTATAAATATTTAGTTATGCAACTGTTGCATGGCTAAACACTTATAAGGTCCCAAAGGCGAGACCTATTGGCTATGCCAATGCTTGTTTTAATTTCTTGGTTTTCCGACAGCCCAGCAGCTGCAAATTACCATGCTCCTCAATTCTAAATATTGAGTTTTAGGCACGTTTTATATTTTTTGACTTAGCATTCCACGATAGGCGTTCACAATCTTGGAACAGTAAATAAAATGTTTTAAAAAGCAGCACAGAATCATACCTGTGCATGCATGTTGATACATACACTCATACATCACAATGTGGGGAGCTCTAGCATGATGATGCATATGTGTGAATGTGTAATAATGCATGTGCAGGTATACATTATCCTCCTGCAGCTTTTTTTTCTGATGCTGTTCGGCATTGGCCATAATATTTTTTTTTGTGTTTGATGATGCTGAACAACATTGCAAAATCAGTGGCAATACCAAAAGGCGATAACTACTGTTTTTTGCCAATACATTTTTATCTAGTGTGCCATATCAGAGTATTCCTGTCTCTATGCACTGAGAAAATAGACACAATTTTATGACTTTGGCAGGGTGAAAGTTTGAATCGCCATCATCAAGAATCAAATTCATTTGTTTAACTTATTGAGCCATATGGCTAGCATATATCAAAGGGAGCCAGTGCAGAAAATGCGGGGGATCCTATAGGAGACTAGAACATGCGGGCGCAAAAGAGCTTCCACACTTCTCACCCTGTGCCAACCATTCTCCATGAATGAAGAAACCGTTGTCAAAACAGGATCCTTGCATGCAGCCTCAACCCACACGCTCTGTGACAGAGTGCCAGAACCATGTAAATATCTTCGACCAGCACTATAACACATTCATGTTCACTCAAGTCTGCTAAAGATTCATCCAGAACAGGTAACCTGGACAAACAATTCACTCTAATGTTCTTCCCACCAGGAATATACTTTAGGGAAAAACCTAATCCCTGTAACTTTGAAAGTAATCTGATCAGATGGGCAGAGGCCTTTCCTGAGCCATTTCCATTCCGCAAGTGCAACAAGGGTCTATGAACATGCCAAACTGTGTGCCCCAAAATAAGTTCTTAAATCTTTTAATCGCCCACGGACACGCCAATGTCTCACATTCAGTAGTACTATAATTTGACTAAGGATAGCTGAGTGAATGTGAGGCAAAACGAATGGTGTGCTCTTTACCCCTAGTGAACTGGGACAGAAGGGCCCCCAATTCAATCTGACTGGCATCCACCGTAATTACACACTTCCTGCCAGCCAGGAATGGAGACAGAGCAGAAAGTGAAAAAATAAGCTTTTTCACAGTTTGAAAAGCCTCATGAACCTCATCCTTCAAAATAAATTTGCCACCCTTCCTTAACAGATTCCTTAATGGTTGAACCTCTTATGCATAGCCTTTAACAAATAGTGAGTAGTAGGGATTGTGTGATATGCAGACTTGAGGTCCAAAAGGAAAACATTATTTGCATTCCCAATGTTACCTAACAGTTCTTGCACCTTAGGTAGAGGGTGACACTCAACAACAATGTTCTTGGGCCCGATTCACAGAACTAACTTAAGACAAAATCCTAAACTTACTACTTTTGGTATTCACAGAAGTTAGGGTTTTGTCTTAAGTTTGTCTTAAGACAAACTTAAGACAGAATTAGGACAGACTTAAGACAGACTTAAGACAAACTTAAGACAGACTTAAGACAAACTTAAGACAGACTTAAGACAGACTTAAGTTTGGATTTTGTCTTAAGTCTGTCTTAAGTCTGTCTTAAGTTTGTCTTAAGTTTGTCTTAAGTCTGTCTTAAGTCTGTCTTAAGTTTGTCTTAAGACAAACTTAAAACAAAGTCCTAACTTCTGTGAATACCAAAAGTAGTAAGTTTAGGATTTTGTCTTAAGTTATTTCTGTGAATCGGCTCCCTTGTTAAGACTTCAAAGGTCGGCACAGAGCCTAATATCACCATTCTTTTTGCGAACAATAAAAATGGGGCTCACCCCCTCTGGTGACCCAGCATCTTTAATAATGCCATCCTTGACCATCTAGTCAAGTAATTTCTTCAATTCTGCTCTTATACTCAATGGTACTTGTCGAACTTTAAGAGTGACTGGCATAGCGTTTTTCTTCAGTTTGTTAGAATGAACATAGGGCCCCATTACGATGCCGCCACCGTAACGGTAAACGGGACCGACCGCCAGAGGTGCGGAAGTCCCGCTAGGCAAATTAGGATGCGCCCGCCACCCTGGCGGTCGCATCCTGCACCTTTTACATTGCGGCGGGCGGTGCTGTAAGCAGCACCCGCCCCAATGTAAAATATGCATGTTGTGCATTGGCATGCACAATGTGACAGGCACTGTGCGGTGCCTGCCAACTTGTGCATGCCAACCCCCCCAAGTGCAGCCTCCACCATGGAAAGGCATACACACCTCAGGCATGCTAATATGGATGGCGGTGCCTGCAAGGCACTGCCACCATATTGTTTGCCTTTTCCACCCGGCCGGCAATCCGACCGGTGGAAAAACGGCAGACGGACTTTCCGTCCGCCACGGTACCCCCGCCATAGTAATATGGTGGGGGGTAAATTGTGCTGTGCTGTCGTGCAGATCGCCACCACCCCCCACCGCCGGTCATGTGGTGGCGATCCGCACGATATCCTAATAGTCCCCCTAGTGTCTTATGCTTCCAATAGTGTTGCTGAAAATCTCAGTATACTTTGTACATTCTCTCAAAAGATAAATGATCCTGAAATTGCACAAGTGAAATGGGGACATTAGACAGCCTCATAGGTGGGTCAGCACATGGTACAAGCATAATACCCAGCTTAGCCAGGTCCTGCCACCCAATAATGTGCCTACCTTCAATGGCAACATAGGCCTTGTCCCAAACATGTGATGTCCTGCTTAAACTAGCCAAGCATGTCTATGTCCTGACCCCCATAAGCCTTGGGATGAACATCTGGTTCTTTTAAAGACACTGTGCCTCCTCAATGAGCATTTAACAGGGTGCCTGAAAGAATGGTGATTGGAGCTCCCGAATCACACATCCTATCAATAGCAAGTGCTTCACCTAACGACACTTGACAGACTGGATCCTTGAGTTTGCCATTCACACTGGTGCTGATTTCCAAACAGAGGACCAAATTAGAGAAATGTAAAGATCCTCCTTGTCCATTACTTCAATACTAGATACCTTCAAAGGGATTTTACCCATTTTACATACACTATAAAAATGACCTGTATTCTTACACTTAGTACATCGTTTACCCACAGCAGGACAATGTGGGAAGTTGCCCAAATGTGGTTTGGAACCACACCTGCAACAGAATTGGTTAGTTTTCTGAGTAGTGAATTTAAGATTTTTCCCCTTAACATGAACAAAATCTACATGTTCAGATTCATCCACAGCCATTGCCCATGTGGAAACAATTGAGCTTTCAATGCTTTTAGCTAAATCAAGTACTTCATTCCATGAGGGATCCCTGCAGCTCAACAGTTTTTCTTGTGTTTTCCTAGAGAAACAACTGTAGACAAATTGTTCACATAAGTATCTAAAGATGCACCAAAGTTGCAAGTGGATGCCAGTGACCTTGGTGACGAAATAAACTCTTCCACAGACTCATCAGCAGTTTAATTGAATCCTTCAAGTAGAATGCTTTCGTTCCTCTGAAAAATTGGTTTTAAGGCATGCTACACCTTCTGCAAGCTCATCCCAATAACCTGCTTCAGCTGTTGGTGTAGTGCTTTGGCAAGGTTATCAAATACTTGCTGGCCTTCCTGGCCAAGATGGCTGAATAGAATAACTGCTTTGGGTTTGGGCACAATCTTATTTGTCCCACAGCAAATAGGTAATTCTCAAATGATCATAACCACATGGTCCATTTCATTGGGGGTTTCCCTGGATACTGCAACATGGGGTAATAATGGCCTAATTCAACGCAGCTACAAATGCCACTATATGAGCTGATAAGAAGTTGAAAACTTTCCAAAATATGTAATGAGGAACCACAAAACGAATAACAACTAAAACAATAAAAACAACAGATGAAAGTACCACCAGACACCAGGAAAACAAGAAAGGTGTGCACGTCACTGACGTGCAAGCAGCATATTAATTTCCTAACCAAGAAACGAAAGTACCTCCACACAACAACAGATGTAAAAGGTGTGCACCTCACCGATGTGCAGGTAGCAAATTACTGCCAAAGGGTGTGCCTGTCACCGTAGGGCAGGCAACGTGATGAGGAGACTGATGAGCCAGTGGAGTACAATGAACTTTGGTCCGGCGTGGCACAGAGTTCCACAAAGCTGTGTGACACATGCGGAGATGTGAGCTAATGCCCATAACCAAGTGACAGGCTGAAGCAACGCACGTGAGCCAGGGCGTGTGCATGCATGTGTCAGAAGCAACCCCAAAAGGCAGAAAACGCCCACAAATGCTCCAGGTCACAGAATACGATATAGTTGCAACAGAATGCAGCAGAGAAACTCTAGCAAATGAGTCGCGTTTGCACTCTGGAGAACTGTCCAGCTGCACCGTGACATGCAGACTTGTCGCAGCAGCTCCTGTGCATGTTGCAGGAATCTGACTGTGAGTTCCAAAATGTCAGAAAAGATTCCAAATCCCATCGCCAAATATTGCAAGGTGGTATCACTCAGCTAAGGAGACAACACAAATCCAGGTAGGTTTGTAAAACATTTATTGAGATCCAATGAAGAGGAGCCCACAGCTTGGGCAACCTGAGTCTCGGTCAACCAGAAAGGAACTGCCCTAACTGATGCATAGGTTACACCAGGTAAACTCACAAGAGTAAAGATAGTTAAAAGCACGTAAATAACAACTACAATAGCACGTGAATAACACGTTTAAAACATTACAGTTCTACAAAAGAACACACAGTGAACTGAGTCGATTTCAAGTGCAGCACATGGAGCCACGCGTGCACATAATCAAGAGCGGCACCAGAGCAGCACGTAGCCCAGAAATTACTCAAGTCAAAGGTACGGCACCCGCCCACCCCTGGACCTACTTAATGGAGGCTGCAAAGAGACCGCACTAGTAGGCATCTAGACACCTACCCTGTGTCCTTCAGTTCCTGCTTGTTAAGCTTGATCCAGTGACACCGCCGCTGTCTAGAATTTATCTCCTGGGTTTTTCCATTCACCGTTCTTCCCACCAACAGAAGCCTTGCACACCCCAAGACCTCCTTAATGCAGGCCGCAGTGTGACCACTCAGCGGGTGCACCAAAGGCAAGCTCATCTGTGCCAGTATGTGCCTGGACCTCACCGGGCACTGTGACTACCTGGCCCTCCTTCCCCTCGTAGATACACCATCATTGATGTCGCCACAAACACTGCACCGTGCCAACCCACGCTCCATGGTAGGACCTTTCACTTTCACCCACTGCCACAGCACACGCACAAGCCCGCTGACTAGCTCCATCTCAAACACACCACAGACTCCACTTGAAAAAAAAACAACTCTCATGCACCCTTCTCAACATACACTCACTATGCAAACATACCTCTTGAATTGGGACCTCAACTCCACCCTCACACCTCCATCCTCTTCCTCACTGTGACCTGGCTTAACACCACCTCTGCACCAGACATTGCTATCGGAATACCGGAAGGATACAAGTTTACCCACTTTGACCACATCAACAAGCCTGGTGGAAGGATCGCCTTCATACCAATGGTTCCATCCAATGCACTACCACAACTGACATCACCCCAACCATGGAACACCTTTACTTCCAACTCCAAACAGACAGCAAAACCACATTCAGGGGCAGCCTCACCTACGGTCCTCCAGGGCCCTGTCCAGCCTTCTGCAACTTCATTGTCGACTTCATCGTCCCCTCTCCATAGACTTAAACAACTACATTTTCCTCAACGACCTCAACTTCCATCTCAACGAACACAATCACATCAACACTACTAACCTCCTCAACAGCATGAACAACATCAGACTCACCAAACTCGTCCACAACCCAAGCCACACTGCAGGCCACACACTAGACCCCATCTTCACCTCTAGTGACCTCATCAGGAACAGCCACACCATAGAACTCACTTGGACCAACCACCATCTCCATTTGAACATCACCAGCTCACAAACGGCTAACCCCAGTCAACCCAACAACCCCCGCCCTAGCAGCTGGAGCAAAGTTTTAAAGGACACATGGATCAACACCCTCAACACCACCCCATCTTCTCCAACAACCTAGACCAGAACATCAGTAACTTTAACAATTGACTCACCAACTGCACCGTCAGCTTCGCTACCATCAGCAACAACATCCACAGAAGGTCCAGCAAGCAGGCCATCTGGTACATCAAAGACCTCAAAACCACTAAATGACACTGTAAACAACTGGAAAGGAGATTGTGCGCTAGCAAGGACACGGCCAACAAGAACCACCTTTAACCACAGATAGTGGAAAGAATTAAAAAAAAAGGCCTTAGCCTCACACATCAAAGCTCCAATAACAGCAAAGAACTGTTCAACATTGTATAAGAACTCTTCAACCCCTCAGCTGCAACAAACAACATTACCCCTCACAGGAACTCTGCTACCACCTTGCAAACTTCTTCCACGACAATATCGCCAACATCTACAGAAACTTCAACCCCCCCGCCCAAGGCTACAGATTTCTTCAAGCAACACAACCCCGCTACCACCACAGACATCCGACTAACCCGAATGGAGCCAGCATACCCCCACAGGACACCACCTTCATCATGAACACAGTCCACTCAGGGGCCTTAAATGACCCATGCCCTCACATCTTCAACCTAGGTGAAGCCAGAATCGACCAAGTGCTCACCACTTGGTTCAAAACCTCAATTCCAACAGGACTGGACCTGTCGTCTGTGACCTGAGAGGAACCCAGAAGGATTGGACCTGCTCCATTGTGTGCCCAGGAGAAAGAAGTGGACGGCAAGGGTCATATTGTGACCTCCTTTTCAATCTAAAGAAATACCACAAGCTACTAGAGGAGTTTCCTGCGTCTGCCCAGCTGACCAATGACAACTGGACCTGGGCTGGACCCTGCTGCCGGCTTCCTCCTGACACCCTGTGGGTCTCCATTTGCCTCACCTGAGGTCCTGGGGGGTGCGGGGGCTTTAGAAGTGGACTCTTATGGAGGGTTGGGACTTAAAGGACTAAGTCATAAGGTAAACGTTTTCCAATGGCCCTGATTAGAAGGAATAAAGTACCCCCTGCTGTGCATTATAAAGTTATTGCAAGTCATTGCCGAGTTCAAGGAACATATAAATGAACTTGGCCTTCAATCTCGTTCCTTTTTATAGTCATAGACCTCTTTGGTAACTTGCAATATTCTTATCATGTGTAATAGGGAGTACTTTAACCCATGCATCTGGTCTGGATTTCACTGTATTATAAGATGTGTAATATTTGCCCGTGCTGATTATTTCTGGTATATTATCACACTTCAAATTGTATAAAACTAGCTTTTTAGACAAATTGCAACTTTTTACATGTGCGCAGCTTTATCATAGTTTGACATCTTACTCATTATTTGTATAATGAAGTGTGACTCGTTCCATGAATTCAACACTGAAACGTTGTTGGTCCTCATTCTTCATTTGTCATGATTTGAGGTATTGAGAAGAAAGTGAGTGAGTAGAGACAGTGGATGGTTAGTGCTCCCGTTCTCCAGTCTATTGTAGCCAACAAGAGGCATGTTTTATAGGCCCCTGGGGCCCAAGTCCCAGCAATAGCTCATGTAAACGGGCACGAGGGTAAGCCAGGATTAACAAAGTTGTGGGTTTACATGAACACATTGGTGGGTTCTTTTTCACTTTGTTAACCCTGGTCTGGCCTGCCAGAGGCTGGGAGAGAAAGGAAAGGATGAAACAGATAAAGAAGTAATAAGGAAACCATTCCAACTAAAGTTCTACCAGACTTCTTTTTCTGAAAGAAATATTAAAGTTCTTACTTGGATGAATATGCTGGCTAACCAAACCTGGTGAGAGTGAAATTGAGAGGCATGTTCCACTTTTATGTGAGAATTGCACGAAAGCATTTTCTCTTTAAATAATGCAGATGGATTGGCTTACCCTATGAAAACAAAACTTTTTAAACGTAGCAACAAAACGTTTCACCTTTGTTTTTATTTGCTGTCACTTTGAGTCAATTATAAGCTCCATCACTATTTAATATGTTGAAAGACACATTGGATTCGCACTGCTACGCATTGTTTTCAAACGTTTATGAGAAGTAATATTTATTATGCTTTATTTAGAACGCTGCTTCAGAGAATGAATAAAATCTTACATTGGTTGCAAACCTCTGTGCTCTCTGGAAAGAAAATTGCACTTGTTTCAATGTCACAAATAATTGAACAAGATTTATTATGCCATTGCTGATGGTAACTTAACGATTTCCAAACATAAAAAATGATAGTATTGGACTGCATAGCTTCTTAGAGCAATCTCTGCATCACTTCAATTGTGTTTTATTCCAAGGCAGGTATTATTGCTTGTTTATATATCCATGCATAACTATTAATGGTGTCTATTGCCTTAAATATTTACTGCTTTGCAGTGTAAAGAAACCAAATGATGGACATAAATATGGGCTTTGAATATGTTATTTTAAAAGAGATTGGCATTGTACTGTGTTGCCATTAGTATGACCTTATTGTGGTGTCTGGTTCGGGTACCTTCCCCTGCAGCTCTCAAAAAGTCCATAACAAATATATGTTTGAGGTACCTTAGGCTATGGTGTTGTTTTAGTGTACACACTATTTATTTAGAAGAGTGTAGCTGTGTTGTGCGTTGTTTTAGTATGCTTTGAGTTGTCTTTGGAAATGTGTATTGTTTTCTGAATAGTGGGATGCTGTTTAAAGCTAAGAGCGGGCCCACTACATAGGTCTCTGAACTGCTTTGGATGTGTCTACATTGTTATTAACGTTGGACGTTGTGATTGTTTGCTATTATGGTTGGTACGTCTGTGAGCTTTGTGATAACCATCTCAATGCTTTTGTCTGTGTGTTGTGCTCAGTGTTGTGTCTAATGCTTCTGTTGAATGTCATCTGCTACCTTTTCGAACTGTTGCATGTACAGCGATAAGTGCCAGTTGCCTCAGCCTGAGTGCAGCCTTAGGCAGTGTGCACAATTGTGGGTTCTGCTATAACCATGGGGGCCTATTTACAAGCCCATTGCACAGCTGGTGCATCACTTTTTTTGGCGCACCGGCACTGAAATGGGCTTGCTCATATTTACAAAGCAATGTAAGGTCACCCTGAGTGACTTTATGTGGCCTTGTAAATATGGGCTCCTTTCACCCATTACTCTGCAGGAAAGAGGCTTTCCATTGGTGTTTCTATGCAACATCCATGGAACTTGACGCATTCCCAGATTTACAACATTTTGTAAAACTGGGAATGCGTCAGAATCCTACGCTTCCCCTGGCGCAACAAGGAGAAATCCTTTTATTTCTTCTCATTTTTCCCTCTTTCTATGCGTGCTGCATTCTGCAGCACGCATAGAAAGAGGAAAATGCCATTCGTTATTGTTTTTGTGTAGGAAGGTGTCCCTTTCTGCACAAAAACAATTATCCCCGCAGCATAAGCACCCTTGCAAAATGACACAAGGGTGCCTGCACTGGCACATTGCAGCCAATTGTACTCCAGCGCAGGGAAAAGCATAGGGATCCCTGTGCTTTGAAAATGACACAGCATGGTGTAGCTTATTGGCTAGTGATGCACTACGTCATTTTCTTGTAGATGAGGCCCTTGTGCTTTTGTGAGCTTGTTGGAAGGGTCTAGAGCAGAGGTCTCGACCCCAAGGGGGAGGCTGGAGTCCTGAGAAGGGGGTTTTGCATTCCCCAGCTTCACTTGTGACTGTAATCAAAAGCATTTGCTTTCCTTTTGGAAAAAGACAGCTAATTTTGATCTGTATCAGATGAAGTTTTATCAACTGAGTCTCTAGTGCGGGAAAAGCCTGCATGCCAGAGTACCTGCTTACCTGAATGAAATGCAAATGTGCCTATCAGTTAATCTGCAAGTGTAAGGGGTGCTTTGGAGCCGGTTCTGGCTTTATTTGTTTGTTCAAATCACTCCAAGCTTTGTGATGACAAAGATTATTTTTAGGTCTCGCCTACGCAGTGCGCAAGCGCTGCTTGGGGTGACCTCCTGGAATCACTTCGGGCTTTTCTTGAAACTCGTGCATGTTTTGCACAGTTTCCTATCAGCACTCGTGCATGTATGGTGTTTCCTTTGCGGGAGCGAGCAGCGGCGCCATCTGTTAGCAATTATCGTGCCTGGCGCCACTCGTTCCCGCAAGGTAAAGGCTGTCCATGGTCTTCCGGCCACGCACCACTGAAATTCTTTTGAGTGGTACCCAGTGTCTACAGGCATCCAGTTTCCTGTTACTAATGATTTTACAGCTTTCATTGCTTTTTATTCTTTTAGTGTTCTTCAGCAATACCACATCAGGCTGTCCTTCCCCGAGCCGACCAATGGTGGCGGTAGAGCTCCAGCTTTAACGAGGCAGAGCCAGGGGACAGTTGGAAATTGGTAGGTGGGCTGCGTATGTGTTCGCCGACCGGTGGAGGGTGTGGTGGGAAAGAGAGCTGCCCTGGCGTTTAAACGTTTTCCCTGGAGAAATAAGCATCAAACGTAGTTTTTGGTTGCGTTTCTCAGGGATGCGGAGTGCTTGCACTGAGAGAAACTAAATAATCTGCCGCAAAGTTGGCCAGGGGTTTCCTCCGCAAAATTCATAGCCGTTCCCAGCATAGCTGGTGGTGACAGGGTCAGAGACATGCGGCATGCGTGGGGTGCTTCTGTGTGAAATAACGGAGCGTGAGTGCATTTTGTGCATTGCCCTCCGAGCCATGTCCTTTCTGGTGCTCTGAATGTCACTTGACAAACTCGTTCTTCTGAGGAAGAGCCGGTTGTGGAGCGCTCAGTGAAACATGGAGACCGTGCTCCTGTGGTTCCTTAGGGCAAAATGTTTGTAACTAACCTGTAGTGAGCGTCTTCCCCAAAACCTGAACAAACATCGAAAGCAGTAAGCACTCAAGGTATTCCATGTCAGGCGTGAACTGGGCCTACAATGCTGGTTTTATTATTTCCATTCCGGTACGTACTTGTAATGTGTTTTTTCCGTTATAAATCCCAGAATGCAAAGGTTAAAAAAAATTGAACAGTGCGAGTTAGTCAAACGTGAAATGGTGACATCTCTGGCAGCAGGCGTTTTCTCCTTTGTAAACGGCGAGAAAAGCTAAACGATGCTGATTACTTTTCATTTCTAGTCAAAGCCTAATCTTATTTCCAAAGCTGTCAAAGCCCGGTATCATGGCTGACCCATTCAGCCAGTATAGCGTTTTAGTCAGCGGCACCTTGTATTCTGGGATTTGTAGTTTCCCTTTTATAAATGTAGACATGGGTTTATAAATCCAAGCATGAAAAGTGATGTTGATGAAAATGCTAGGACTGTCTGAAAGGGTCCCATATGAGATGGGTCTACTTGTCAGCTATACGTTTTTAACAGGGTGAGGCAGCAGCAACTGACAAAAAACTGACAAAATAAATGTCTGACACATGGAGCTCTCAAATTTCCCAATTCTAGGTATGAGTAGCTCTGCCTGTCCATTTTCTAATTTTTCATTCTAGGATTTGTAGTCCCATTTATCCAATTAAAAAACCAGTACATTAAGCTCCAAAACGCAAACATTTAACTGAGCCTGCGTGAACAACGCATGCATGTATCTGGGAAACATCAACATTTTGTGCACATTATTAGTGCATTTTTAAACTGACTAGGTGACTCCATGTCACCGGGACACAATTTTTCTTGTTCTAGCTTTAATTTGAAATATCTGTGGATTGTGGGATTTGTTGTTTTGGTTTGTTTTAAATTAGCCAGATTCACCAACATACCTGACAAGAATGATGTTATCCAACTCAGGGCTTTCGTGGGCTGGATCCCCTGAGTCTCAGAACGTGTACTTTTAGCAATTTAAAACAATGAACCTCTGTTCATGCCCTTAACTGTACTGGCAAAAACATTGATGGAGTTCTGAACAATGAACGTAAAAAAACATTGAAGTAATTCATGTCATCGATTTAGTTCCTGCCCATATTTCACATTATACTTAATCTCGCATTTCCTACGAGTGTTAGTTATTTCGAGGACGTTGTGTTTTTTTTGTTTTTAGTATGATATTACTCTTGTATAGTGCATACTTTAAACTGAGCCACCTCCAGGTGTTTATAGTGGGCCATGATTGAGAACTCTGGAGTTGAGCCTGACCTCAGTATTTGTTTCTCATAGTGCCTGTCAGTGAATCAGAAAGGTGCTCAGAATACATGGTCATCTAATCCTTGGCCTCTCTGCAGAGCACACAGAGCAATGATCACATATTTGAGTTAAAGTTGTGATTCTGTGCACGTGCATTAAGGAGTGCAACGATGAGCAGCAACAAATGAGCCCCCCGTCGTTTGTGAATGGGGCCTTCCATGCAGGAGGGAAAACCCACTGCTTTCAAGTGAATCCTCATCACATCGCACTAGAAATTTGGAAGAGGAAAATCGCAGCTCGTGCCAGTACAAACCATGGTTCTGGCTGAGATTACACACTTTGTGCCTGTAGCTGTGACTCGTGAAATGGTGCGTTTGGGAGCTAAGGAAAGCAGCCTGGACTTTTACCACCTCGCCTCACTCAGGGCATCCAATTGAATAAACAGAAGATTCCTGTCCAGAGGGGTGGTCTAGGATTATTTTTGGCCTTGTGCAAAATATTAAGGATACCTTATAAGTATTTAGTTATGCAGCACAATATCCTTGGTGCAACAACATCAACTGTTGCATGGCTAAACACTTATAAAGTTCCAAAGGCGAGACCTATTGGCTATGCCAATGCTTGTTTTTGAGTGGTAGTGCAAAGAGTTAACAACTAGGCTGTGAAGTGCTTACTTTTAATTTTAACTCCATTTACACAGCCCTTCATACTCCTAAAGAGGTGTTGAAGGGACAGTTATGTAAAAATAAATTCATTATAATGCATTATTTATGCTCTGGAATTACTAAAATCTACATTTTGGAAGCACTATTTTATTGTTAAACTATTTGCTTGTTTTGTAGCACTCTATCTTACACTGTGTGTAATGCAAGTAGAAAATAATGACTTACATATTCACAGTGCTTTCTGTCATAGGCTGTGACCTCATAGCAGTAAAAATACACGTCACTATTCTCCAATGCACCAATTAAGATTTAATTCTGTGGCTCTCTGGTTACACATAGAACTCTACAGTGGATAAACTAATAAAGGTTTCATAATGCCCTTCAGTGCATTTTTCCTTAAGTACCAACGTTTTAAATTCATTTTTCATTATGCTGCCCATTATTGATGGTGAAAGACCTAAAAGACGTACAGAATATTATGGGGCTTATTTATGAGAGGCTTGCATCGCCGGAGGAAGCATCTCAACCATACCCATGAGACGGTGCAAAGTCACCCTGCAGAGATGTGCATGGCCTCATAGATATGGAGAAAGACATAGCAGCACAAGTCATTGCGTTGCATTACTCTGCGTCAAGGAGGTGTTCCATGGGCTTTGCATGGGGCTCTCACGGAACACCTATAGATTTTGATGCTGCTCCATATTTACAAAATCAAGTAAACCAGGGGGAGCTGCAAAAACAGACGCCTCCCCGGCGGATGCGTAAGGGGAGAAATTATTTCATTTCTCCTCATTCGTTCCTCTTTCTATGTGTGCAGTATTCTGCAGCTCAAATAGAAAGAGGAAAACTCCACTTGGGGTTGTTTTTGTTAAGGACGGTGCCCCTTTCTGCACAAAACCAATCCTGTCTATGTTGGTGCTACGCAGCAATTGGCACGCCAACACAAGGGAAAAGGACATGAATGCACTGTATTTCGCCAATAAAGTGCATTCCAGCCGTTTCACATTGGCATAGGGCAGCACATCAAGAAGACTTACAGCGATGCCCTACACCAATTCCTCATAAATGAGGCCCTTTGTATTTAGCTACACCTTTGACTGCACCTCCATGCTCACTGACCTTTGGTTTGCTAAACACTGTTTAATATTATTTCCCCACCGTAACAATTATTTGCTGTGGGAATTTGGGGCGTTTATGATTGTTGATAGTTGTCATGATGAGGAGTACCAGGTTCTGGAAAGTTTTATCAAAAGGGAGGTCCTTACACCTAAAAGAATTTGACACAAGGGTCTCAGCATCAAAAAGTTTTTAAGACATCTGGTCTAGAGGGTTGTGTCTAATGTGTTTGTTACTGCTAGGAGATGAGTGATTATGTGAGCACTCTAACAATATAGTGTATCCGTGCTAATTTGGTACCCTTATAGGACTCCTAGCTAACTTTTCATGTTGGATGCTTAGAACAGGTGTGTAATTGTTTTGCCCACCTTCTCTCCTTACCTGGGTAGGAGTCACAGTTGGGCTCAGCACGTTCTCACCATGGGGCTTATTCTCAAGACCGTGTGATAATCATCGCAAAAGTAACTTAACTCAGACTACAACATCACAGTCTATTGCGGGAAATTTACGCCGTGTTAACCAAGTATTCACAACACGGCGGTACCATGCGATAGTCACAGATAAATCATCAAATGACCACATTAAAAACAACGCCACGCCACAAAAAATGCAAAACACGAATACAAAAAAAGCTGCAAGGAGGCCAAGCGTGATACAAAAAGCTGTGAAAACCAGCCACAGGCCTGCAAATCCCACGCGTCTGGCGGGCAAATGCACTATAAAAGAAAGAAAAAAAAACCATCAAAACCAATTCAAACTGCGTAGCACCATGGATGCACCCAGACCGAGTGCAGAGGACAAGCCGAACTCCACAACCCCCACGGGGGACCAGCATGGAACCCCATGTTCGGGAGAGGGTAAGGAGAAGATGGAAGAGGAAGACGGGGTTCAGTCCGCAGAAAGACCGGATCATCGTCACGGAGGTGATAGAACACCTTCAACAACTGTTCGGCACCTCCACTGAGGCACTGGCAACCCAAACGGAAATATGGCAGGCCATCGTCACCAACGTCAATGCAGTCGGAGTGTCGAGGAGGTCAATGGAGGAGGTCTAGAGGTGCTGGCATGATGTGAAAAGGCAGACCAAACAGAAACTCACCGCCAACAGGAAGGCAGCAATGGCGACTGGAGGTGGGAGCCCTGCGACACAGGAGGAGCTGGATGAGCTGGAGGAAATGGTGGCCACAGTCGGCAGTGTGAAGACGGTCGCAGGATTTGGGGGCCTGGACACAGCTCGATATGACCTGACCAGCAACAGGGTAACGACCAGGGACTGGGGGGACAGGGGGAGATGGGCACAATGGCACACATGCACAATTATGTGTAGCACACTGCACACCCACAATGAATGTGGAACATGTCCCTGATAGCCTTGGCACACTGCAGCACACATAGAAACACCAAGTAGGCCCCCGTCCACAATGTGCACAATGGGGGCCCACAATGTGCACAAAGGGGCCCCCTCTCCTTATCACCAATATCACAATCAACCCATGCACATGTGCTAAATCCAGCATAGCAGCGGCTCTGTGAGCCACACTGACTATGCAAGTGACACTGCATGCCCGATAGCATGGCAGCAGCCAAGAAACATGACATGGGTCACGAATCGACATGGAAGTGGCCCAGTGCGGATCACATCCGTAAAGGAGCAGATCACATTCTAACATATCCACGTGGACCCACAACCCATGCCGTACAATATACGCAGCAGACGAACAATGCACTAGGCCACAAAATCTGTCCCAGAGAACATATGACCCAAGTCGCAAACAAATCAGCCCCCAAAAAGCACACAATTCAAAGGCACCCCGCCTCAAAGGGAGAAGGGTACATGCAATCAGAGCTGCAGGGGCAACTCCCCCACAATGCAGCACACACACATAGCAATCACAGAACATCAGCAGTGACGGCAATGTGGTACAAAGTGCAACACCAACACCACAGGACAGAGCACACATACATGTGAAACTCTGCTAACCTGCATCTCCCCTTTACATTGCAGAGGGACAAATAACACCTCCTGCAGAGCACTCCACACTTCTCATCATTGGTGATGAAAAGGACAACCTGCACATATGTCAAGACACCCTCCAACGGATAATAGATAGCCTCCGCACCCCATCCCCAGGAGCAGGGCAGGCCAGCTGCCTCGAGGTGACCCCACCACCTGCACAGACCACACAGCAGGAAACACACCACCACGGCTGTCTACCAGGACCCCCCGACCAATACATGGAATTCCAGAGGCGTGTGTTGGGTTGCCAGGTGGAGTTGGCTGATCAGCAGCACTTGGGTTTCGAGCTTGTGGCAGCCAAACTTGATGCCATACGCGGGTGTCTGAGTCCCATCAGGAACCACATACATTCCCTATCGACACCCCCTGTCTGCACCATGCTCACCACAGACCTTGGCTGACCTCGCTGGGCCATTAATCGGATACAAGAACTGTCTGGTCAGACAGGCACCAGCGATGACAGCACAGAGATGGCACAGATGCGGAGGTCAATGGAGACCATGGAGCAGATGTAGGCTGGAAGTATGGCTGCCACGGCTGGACACCAGCGAGTAGTAGCTGGGAACTTCAATGCCCTGCAGTTCATCATCTTGCCATTGCTGCCACTGAGCCTGTCCCAGATGACTGCAGCAGGAACATCGACACACACAGCTCCGACCCCTGATGTGTCAGTGGCACACAGTGATGCAGCCCCATCACCTTCGCAGTCTGATGTGTCAGTCGCGCACAGTGATGCAGCCATTACCCCGCCACACACACCGGACACACCGGACACAGAACCCGTATCAGGGGAGTAAGATGGTAATTACTGTGTGAGGAAGGAGGCAGTAGCATCCATCACCGCCAGATGGCCTGTCCCTGCCTGGTTCTGACCTATGCATCATGCCCTGAGACAATACCTTCCACTGACCCCGGAACACTCTGCGACATTCACCCGGACCCCGACACGGACTGCCATATCTGCACTGCTGGACAATCACACAGCAATCCTGCTGCGGACTGCATTCCCCTCTTCCAAATCACTTTTCAATCCCCAAAGTACTCTGGTTGGCCCACCACTGGGCTTCCGTGTAATGTGGGCTTGGATGGCCATGTACAGCTCCAGCTCTGTCAATCACCAGAATGTGAATAAAACATTCTAAATCACACAGATGTGTCATGACTATGTTCACTCATGTATGGAAATATGGCCTGATGTAGGGACAATGATTGCACATGAAGGTACACCCTGGAAACTGTAGAAAATCAAAAGGAACTAGCCCCATAGTCGAGGGGGATATGTGTATGTAGATATGAAGAAACAGAATAGTCTCTTTAGTCAAGGGAAACCATTTAGGTTTTTAAGAAAGGCCTCACCCACCAACCTAGTTGGTGGCATGCTTCATCATCGGCCCCCACTAGGGGTACCGAATGTACCCCAAGTGTGCTGCGACGCCTGCAATTGCAGCGGAGCTGGTTTATTGTCAAGGTGAGTGTGCAGTGATGGTGTAGTGCGTGCATATTTAAAAGCTGTCCCTCTGGTCCCAAAAACCAATTAGAATTATTTAATAATGGGCCATGGGCAGCATTAAAAGGAGGCAGGGGATGGCTAAGTACTCAGGGGAATTGAACCAGCTTCCTTTTTTCCTGACATCTATGCGCATGTTTATCCCTGAGACTCATGGCCAATTGGATGACTGTGAAGGTGAGTAATAGCTGTGTCCCCATTGCACATCAACAACAATCTCACAACCCCCCAACATAGGCACACGTCCATGTATTGAATAGGGCTGTGTGTAGGAATAACCAAATCGGTAGCAGGCCAGAAGTGGTGTCCTACATCACATGTGACAACCGCACTTCACGTCGCATACCTACTCACACACATCTGTGTGGACATGTCCTGTTATTATTCATGACATTGCTCCACATGGTCTGAGTTTGGACACCATAGTCACATTGCTGAAGTCACATATGTGCACAGGTCGGCCAGCAACTATCCCAAAACAATGTGTGGCTCACAGAGGTGGAACTTGCAAAAGGGAGCCACCCCCATTGTACACGCGTCAGTCAATTCCTCTCTGTGTAGGGACGATGCTCATTGTGGCACACAAGTGGGCAATCTAATCAACACTCATCACAGTTAGACACCAGTGGAGTTGCATAGACTTTATTGGCATATGTGTGTCAGTACGGACGAGGCAACGGCCACAACAGGCAGGGACATGTTTAAGATACTTACACGCAGCCTGGGAACATGTCGAGGTACAGAAAATGGTGATGCAAAAATGGACAACAATCATCACGGATGGCAACGGTCTCAGCCCACCTTCCCGTGCTGGACGAGTCATGTGTTGTTTGACGTCTGCCCATTGCCCCGTGTGAGGGGGAATGACTCACTGCCCATGGGGTCTGCATAGTGCTCTGTCACCGGAGTGCGCCGACTGTCTGCTCTGCTGACAGTAATCAGGTGAAAGGGTCCGACAGGTTCACATGTCGTTCTACTTTGCCATGTGTGTACTCTCCTCCCAGCAGTGTGTCCGAATTGGTAACATTGCCAAACGATGCTGTGTTGCTCCGAGCATGGACCTGCATCACCTTGCACAGGTGTGTGTACACACGCGTAGTTCCACACACATGCATCCTGAGTCCTGATGAAGGCAGACATGTCCTCTGTTGTGGTGGGATATGTGAGCAATCCCCACAATGCAACAAGGTGTTGGGACCTGTGCTGTGGGTGACAATTCGATGTGGCTGCAGGAACGTAATTACTCGTCCATGAATGCCCACGCAGCTTCATGTGCAATATGTTCCAATAATACGTTGTTGTCGTGTTTAAGGAACACCAGGGTGAGCCAATCCATTAACTGGTCCGGGCATGTGTGCTCAGCCCACGCAGTTTCACCAATCCGCAACACAGCCCAATAGGGGAGCGCCTCGATGTGGTCACTGCACGCGAGGAATTGTGCAATCTCCCATGTACATCTGCCAACACATACGCAGTATGTCAAGGCATCCCATGCATGGCTGTCTCGGTTACACGTCTGTTTGTGATCCAACAGGGGGCGCACACACAAGTCATAGTCCAATTCATCTACGGTTGTGTTGGATAGTCACACATCCATGGGACACTCGAATGTGCATGTTTGGCAGTGGAACCAGGGCTAGACGCAGGTCACGTAGGCAAGGCGGAAGCTCAGCCGGTAACTGATCCGCAGCACTGCCAGTGGCAGTGCGCCCAGTAAATGCAGCACACGTGCACAGTACTGTTCCACGTGACTGGGGTTGTGCATGTGCCCGGGATGGCCTGCCATTGCTTTGGTGCATCTCGTGGAACTGGCACTCTTCTGAACTGCGGCAGTTGTGTTGAGGATATGACACAGCTCTGAGCAATGATTCGAATGTGTGTGCAAGGTTGGGGAGAATGGGTTGCTGTTTACATGAGTGTCAAGGGCATCCCATGCGGGGTTACCTCAGGCAGGGGCTTCTGTGTGTGGATAAGTTGGATAGTTCATTTGTGCAATGCGTGGGGTGGGAGTCGTCCCTATCTGCCATGGCATCTCTCTCAGGGTGTTCCAGCCGCGTTCAGGACCAAGGTCAGAGGTGCAGGTGTCCTCCCGCCTTCTGCGTTGGAACAAAGGAGCTTTCATCCCTAATGTTTGTCTGACTACAACTTGCATTTTCGGAATGTGATGTGGCTTTGACGCTGAGATTGAGACAAGCCCTTGGGCTCATGGTGTACCAATGGCGATACACACACACACACAAGTTGACATGTGGAGCCAGGTGCCAGAGAGGCCTTGCGCTGCTTGTGCAATCTCACTCTGTCTCTCTTCCTCGCTCTCTCCCTCCCTCTCTCCCTCTCTCCCTCTCTCCCTCTCTCCCTCTCTTTCCTTTGTTGGGAGCATGGCACACCTTCTTCTCTTGGATTTTGTCTTCCAGGCTGTGCCCTACAGATTGTCCAGTGAGGACCCGCTAGGACTCATCTGAATGGTTGTTTTGGCTTTTGTTTGAATGGTGTTTTGTGTTGGTGATTGCATTGCTGTATGACTGATTCTCCATTGTCTGGCCACGCATGTATGTTGATTTTCCTGCTTGTACGACATCATCACAGGTTGCACACCCACTGAGCCCTTGAGGTGCCAGTAACTCTGTGTACCATGAGGCAACGCCACGTGGCGGGAGGCCCGCACTGACCGCTGGCTCAGGCCAACACTGCAGTACAACTGGGCTCAAACAAATCCTAACCATTCCAGACCGCCAGGATGGCGCTTCAACGCAGGCTGCACACACGCTCAGCACTCAAGGTGCCCCTATCTCAGTGCACCGAAAGTCACCGTCCCGTGGTGGTGTGCCTGTGCCTGCCACAGTGTACACGGTGCCACCAAGTCTGTGCACCGCTAGCCATTGACCCTTTATGATGGAGTCCCGTGATGCGGATGCCATCATATCACCCCCGGCACTGGGCAATGTGAGTTGGCAGGGCCCTCGGCCCTCATGCATAAATGAAAACCACATGGGGACACCCAGTTAGAGAGTGGAAATGGCGTCCAGCACGTGCGCCAGGCCCTTTTAATCGGCAGAGTCACATGTCCTGTGACGCCTGTGCTGGATGGGTGTGGTGTGGGTGTAGACCAGCCATGAGGGAGTGGCTGTGGCATGCTGACAACTAGACCTGTGAGCATCAGGTCCCTACAGGGAAGACCTGGGACATGTAGCGTTGTCGTACCCCCTGTGAGCGTAAGAGAAGTGGGCTGTCCTGGCGCATGCCAGTCCAGCGTAAGGGTGTGAACAATGACCCCAGGGCTCTGGGCGTGGTTTCGTCCTGTGCCGGACAAGGAAGTAACTAATGCGTGTGTCTCCGTAGTAGTGTTGGCGCCACCCGGACCGCAATCGGCAATGTGTCACCCTGTGACCCAAGTCCCACAACATGAGCAACATGGACGTAAGGGGGAATTGCTGACCCTACATTCATCCATACTTCCACACTTGAAAGATCATAGACATGACACATCTGTGTGTATATGAATGTTTATTGCACATTCAGTGGAGTGTTGCAGCTGGAGCAGTACAGGGCCATGCAAACTCCACTTCACATTGTTGGCCCATGGAGAGCCAGCCAGAGTCCTTCAGGGAATGACAAGTACATCAGAAGAGGAGGAGTTCAGTCCGCAGTCTGATAGCTGTGTCATTGGTGACCAAACAGAATATGACAGTCAACGTCGAGGTCCAAGATGAGTGTCACAGAGTGCATCGGGGGACAGTGGAAGGTGATGATGCAGAGGGCAGAACCAAGCAGAAACAGGCCACAGGGCGGAGATGTATTCTACTGCCTCCTTCTGACCAACAAGGCAGATTCATCCGCATCTTCGTCCCCTGCTGTTGCATGTGCCTCACATGTGGCTGGTGGTGTTCTGTCTCCAGCACTGTGTGGCAGTGACACATCAGGGGCTGGAGATGTGGATGGGGTGGTAGCAGCAGCATGCATCAGCGCCAGGCCTTGTGGCAGCAATGCCATGAGGAGGGTCTTTAGGGAATTGAGGGACCCAGCTACCTCTCGCTGGTGTGCAGCCATGGCAGCCGCTTTTTCCGCCTTCACTCCATGTTCTCGATGATCTTCGCATGTGTCCCAACTCCCGGGCGAGTTCGCTGGAGGCACTCTGACTAGACAGGCGTTCTTGTCGCCGAGTCAGGACTCTAGCGATGTCAGCCATGGTTCGTTGGAGAGCATGTAGCGGACTGTGGGTGTCTAGTTAGGGACTGTGAGTGGCCCCTGATGGGACTTAGACACCCACGTATGGCATCTAGTTTGGCTGCCATGTGGTCCAACCCCACATGCACCTGTTTAGCCAGCTTCTCCTGGCACCCCAACACACGGCGTTGGAAGGTGTGGTAGTCCTCTTCGTCATCAGTGAAGAGAGGTTCGGCCTGCCCTGCAGGAGGTGTTGGATTTCCCCCTGCAATGTGAAGGGGAGATGCGGTTTAACATTGTGTTCACATGTATGTTGACGCATTGTACATGTTTACATTCAGAAAGCATGACAGTGTACATTGTGACTAATTGGAGGGAGCTGCATATTTGATGAGGAACAGTGGTCACTCCAACAACACCACGGATGTGTGTTTGTACTTGTACATCGTCAACTCACATTTCCCTGCAATGCCAAATGTGAAGACCAGTTTCTAAACACATGCGGCACAAGTTGTGTCCTCTGTTCTGTTGTCGACGTGTTGCGGTTTGTACCACATTGTCGTCAATGTTGATGTGCTCTGCATGAAATGTGTGTGTGCCGCATTTTGGGGGAGTCGCCCCTGCAGCTCTGATTTAGCTGCCCCTTATCCATTACATGCGGTGTGCCTCTGACTTCTCTGCTTATACAGTGCTGAGATGTTGAATACTTGGATGCATTGGTCTCTTGATGGGAGTTGGGGGTCTGGGGCATGGCTTGTCCGCAGATGTGCTGTGCTTAATTGTGCATGTGTGCCATTGTGCCCATCTCCCCCCGTCCCCCCAGTCCCTGGTCGTTACTCACCCTGTTGCTGTTGTGTCCGGTCATGTTGAGCAGTGTCTGGGCCCCAAACTCCTGCCACCGTCTCCCCACTGATAACTGTGGACACCATTTCCTCCATCTCATCCAGCTCCTCCTGTGGCGCTGGACTCCCACCTCCAGTCTGCATTGCTGCCTTCTGGTTGTTTGTGGGTTTCTGCTTGATTTTGCGCTTCACATCATTCCAGTGCCTCTTGACTTCTTCCATTGACCTCTTCAGCACTCCGACTGCATTCACCTTGTCCACGATGGTCTGTCATATTCCATTTTTAGTTGCCAGTGACACAGTGGAGGTGACGAACAGTAGTTGATGGTGTTCCACCACCTCCGTTATCAGGATCCTGTTTTCCTGCTTACTGAACCGCGTCTTCCTCTTCTTCTTGTCCTTGTCCTTCCCTGACCCCGAGGTCCCAGGCTGGTCCTCCGGGGGGCTTGTGGGGTTCTGGTTGTCCTCTGTACTTGCTACGGCTACCTCCATTGTGCTTCGCTGTTTCTTGGCTTTTGTTTCTATGTTTGTTTTCTACTTTTATAGTGCATTTTCCCGCATGACGCGTGAGAATTGCAGGCCTGTGGCTATTTTTCGCTGATTTTTGTATCGCGATTGGCCTCATCGCAACTTTTTTCGTGTTTCGCATTTTTGTAGCATCGCATTGATTTTAATGCAGTCATTTGACACGTTTTCGTGGGACTATTGCATGGTGCTGCCGGGTTGAGAATACTATGTTAACACAGCGTTGTTTTCCCGCATTAGACTGCGATATGCAAAGTTGTGTTAAGCGAATTTTACGATGATTATCACACGTTCTAGGATGATGTTAAATGTTACTAGAGTGATAGTGACTGGGAGACTGGAAACCATCTAGCGGTAGGCATCATAAGAAACCTATCCTAGGCTACGTAGCAATGAGCAGAGAGGAAAAGTATAGGCGAAAGTGGTTCAAGTGATGGTGCAGATGACAGATTGAGCCCATTTTTGTGATAGTCCTTCCATTTTCTCCAGTCTAATTTTGCGGGTTTTAGAACTCAGTGCACTTAACCACTGCTAAATACTAATAAAGCAATCAGGCTTCACCTTCCCTTCCCCCTACAAAAACATGTGCTGTATATTGGAACTCCCAGTTTGACCTATTTAAAGTCCATATAACTCTATTTTAAATGGAGTTGAAAATGAACCCACAGCATGGACGGTTAAATGTCATATGTGAGCGGCAGTGTGTGTTTACCACATAAATGACAGAAGTATATGTCTGCTAAGAGCAGCACTGTGATCTGGCTGGGCCACAGTTTAAATCTACAAGCACTAACATATGGCAAGAAAATGTACCTTTATCATTTAGGAAAATCCTTTTTACTTATTTCCAAGTCACCCCTAAAGTGTAACTAGTGCTCATTGCTAAAAATAGAGAACATTGCATATTGGAGTTAGTGTGCTGTGAAAGTAAAACAAACTACAAACATCCTCCTCTATGAACCCCTTCTCTAGACTCTTCATTGAACAGGTTTGAGATGGAATCATAATATTTTTTCATATCTCTGCCAAGGGAAATGCTAGAAAAGCACTTCAAAGTTGTTTGCCACTTAATTTTCAAAACCTGAATTATGGAGAAATCAACTTTCTGCTAACTTTGGTATAAAAGTAACTTTCTAAAAGTGAAATTTGTATTTCCTGAGGCAAAACTGACCTAAAAACAGTTTTGCCAATCAGCCCCCATAGTGATTCTGTAATACACACCCTTGGCTGTGGGAGCTAACAATTCTGACTCAGAGGACAGTAGCCTACCTCTGAGCTCAGGAATGAGAGATGGATGTCAACTGCTGACCATTTAGCAAGGATATGGTATCTGTGAAGGATTGCAGTCTTAGTGCTACATTTTTTACTTTGAAATATTATGGAGAGCTTCTCCTATTCATTCCTAGGACCCTACTAGACAGCCAGTCTCCAGTCACAGTGGAATGGGGAACCAGTTAGGACACTGTCAGGAGGGAGAAGAGCTCATCTACACAGAGGAGTGGCCAAGGTGCTGAAGACAGGTTAACCTACTGGGTTCTACCATATTGAAAATGGGGCTCCGGGAAGGAGCCTAGCGCGCAACCAAGATGGCCGCGTAGGTGCGAAGCTCCCGAGGACCTCCGCGACCTCCTGCATTAATCCTGACTATATCCTGTCCTAGATGAGGGGACTGTGTTTGTGAACCCGAGCTGAGGTGACACCCGTTTTCCGTTTTCGGATCGGACCTCGGACACCGGCGGGAGCACCGATTGTGGTTTGCGGCCTTCTCCACGCCGGCCCCCCGGATTGGAGTTGTGGGGCGATCCGAGGGCAAGGTGAACAACAGCGGCGGTCAAGGCTGGGCGACTCGCGTACCCCGCGCTTTCACTTTCGCTTTTGCGCCCTCCTTGCTCTCAGGCGAGGTAGGGTTGCGGGGCGGTGTGCAGTGGTGTGGCCTTGTCCGGGTGCCCAGCCGACCCGCCGGCTGTGTGTCGTCCCGCGGACCTGTGGTCACCCCCCCCCGGAGCCCGTGAACTGGTTTGTCGGCCCTTTCGAGGAGATTGGCACGACTTTGGGATTGCAGCCATGTCCACAAAGCAAGATGGCGACCGGGCAAAGGTGAAATCGACCCGCCGTGGCACGGCCCATCAGTCCAACAACATGGACCGCTACACCCTCCAGAAGTGCTCTCCGGAGGCGCCGCGTACGTCCCCTGCGGGCCCGACTGATGCGTCCGCTCTGCCCGCGGATCTGACCCTCCGAGACGTCATGGGCGCCATCGCCGAGATGAAGGCCTCGGTGGACCAGCGCTTTGACACTCTGGCGCAGAAGATAGACTCGGTCCTTGTGGATGTGGGCCTGGTGAGGGCCGATTTGTCCAAGACGAATGACCGGGTCGATTCTCTGGCCCACACTACTTCGAGCCTCACAACAGACGTGGCGGCCCTCCAAAAGGAGGTGCGCCGGCTTGGCCAGGCGAGCGCCCTGATGGACCGTCGACTGGAGGACTCCGAGGGTCGGGCCCGGAGGAACAATGTCCGCATTATCGGGGTGCCGGAGGGACGAGAGGAGGAGGCGGCGGATCTGTTTGTGGAGGACCTGATTCTCACCCATCTCCAGCCCCGGGGGCTGAGTAAACTCTTTGCGGTGGAACGTGCCCACAGGGTCCCCGGAGGAAGGCCTAAGGCCGGAGCCCCGCCGAGGCCTCTCATTGCCCGGATTTTCAACTTTCGGGATAGAGACGCTATCCTGCAGACTTCTAGGCTACAAGGACCGGTCAGGCTCGACAACATGGACGTGAATTTCTACCCTGATTTTACTCCGGCGGTCCAAAAACAGAGACTGAGTTTTCTCGGAGTCAAACGTCGCCTACGGGACCTGAACCTTAAGTACGCAATGCTTTTTCCAGCTAAGCTGAGGGTAGAGGTGGATGGCCGCACGCACTTTTTTGACCGTCCCGAGGCGGCTGGGGACTGGTTGGACACTTTGCCCGGGGATCGGGGCCGGGGGGGTGTGGGGGGGGGTGCGGTTGGCGGGGAGGGCTCGCCGGATCAGGACTGAGGGATGAATAGTAGGCCTTGCTCTGGACAACATTCTTGTCACCATTGACTGCTTGTGTATGTTTCCCTCCTGTGGAGGTCGTACAGGGTCTGTTGGGGGCTTTCCCTCCTCCTCTGGGGGACTAGTTAGTTTTTCATCTATGGGGCGACAGGCACACTGCACTTTGGGGGGGCTGTCTGGGCTCATGCAGGGGTGCAGGGAGGGGGGAGTTCTGTTGGGACGGGTGGGGGGGGGGGGGTGTTGTTTCTTTTTACCGCAAGGCAAACCCTTTACTGTATTGGTGTTTTTGAGGTGCTCTTGGGGGGATGACTGATGGCTTCTGTGTGTGATGGGGGGTAGGGATTTGACCTTGTTGTCGTGGAACGTTAACGGACTGGGGGATAGGATTAAGCGTGGTGTGGTCCTGCAGTATCTGAAACGAATTTCACCAGATGTGGTCTTCCTGCAGGAGACACACCTTATTGGTAACTCCTTTCATGCCATGAATCGGCGAGGCTATCGCTTGGTGGCCCACTCGGGCTTCACCTCGGGCTCGCGGGGGGTGGGCATCATGGTTAAGAATTCGCTCCCGCTGGAGGTTGATGAGGTGCGCCATGATGAGAGGGGACGCTACACTGTCTTGGTGGGTAGAATGGAGGGCAAAGTAATCGTTTTTGTATCAGTGTACGTTCCACCGGGGTTACAATCTACCACGTTTGCGGACCTGGGGCGCCTCCTCCTTGACCTCCCGGGGGGGCTTCTGGTAGTTGGGGGGGACTTCAATGCGGTGGCTTCTGGGTCTATGGATCGTCATCCCCCTAGGGACCTCCCCCGGGCACAGGCGTGGCTGTCCGGCTTTTTAGATACACTGGGATTGGTGGACTGCTGGCGACTAAAGCATCCCGCGCAGCTGCAGTACACCTTCCATTCGGGTGCCCATGGTAGCCTCTCGCGGCTTGATTATGTCCTTGTCCCTGCGGCCTATGCTGGGGGAGTGGGAGAGGTGCGCCATCTGGCGCGGGGTATTTCAGATCACTCCCCGCTCCTGTTGCACTTCGATGTCTTCCCGAGGGGGGAGGGCAGGGTAGCTCCAATCAATGCATGGACCCTGCGCGACCCCACTATTCGTGCTGACTTGATCAAATCCTTGCAGCGGTATTTTGAGGAGAATGTGGGGTCTGTTCCTTCGGCTATCTCCCTGTGGGAAGCCTTCAAGACAGTTCTCAGAGGGGAGGCGCTCTCCTTTATCTCCCATGCCCGGAGGCGCGAGCAGGAGGAGGTGACCCGAGTGGAGGCTGAAATTACTGAACTAGAGGGTGACCTGGGGAGTGGGGTGACGGATGCCGCACTACATGTTCTACACCTTAAGCAGGCGGCCTATAGGGCCCTCGTCACGGAGGCGGCCAGGGGCCTCAGTAGAGAGCAACAGGGGCGATTGTATGATGTGGGTGATAAGGCTGGTAAATTGATTGCGTGGTTGGACAAAAAGGAGAGAGCGAATCGTGTGGTCCCGCTGATCGAGAGAATGGATGGTGTACGTGTCACCGAGCCGGAAGCCATTGTCTCCTGCTTCGCGGATTATTTCCGCGAGGTGTATTCCCCGGTTTCTCCCTGCTCGGAGGAGGATTCCCATGCCCTGCTTCGGGACATCGCGCTGCCCTCCCTTTCGGTGGAGGACAGGGAGTCGTTGGAGGCTCCTCCCACCTCGGACGAAATTGCCCTTGCCATATGCTCGGTCGCATCTGGCAAGGCTATGGGCCCCAACGGCATCCCTATCGAGCTGTATAAGCTGCGACCGGATGTACTGGCGCCCCACCTTCGCGCAATGTTCCTGGCGGCCCGCTCGCAGGGCTCCCTTCCGCCGGACCAGCGTCTGGCTACAATCGTGGTGATCCACAAGGAGGGGAGACCCCGTGAGCGGGTCACATCCTATAGGCCTATCTCGCTCTTGAATGCAGAGCCCAAAATCCTCGCCAAGGTGCTCGCCAACCGGCTGGTCGGCGTGGTGGGCGATCTGGTCCACCAAGACCAGTCCAGCTTTATACCCCATCGCAACACCGCCCTTAATCTGCGGCGCCTGCACGGGGTGCTCGCGCATGTTCCGTTTGTGCGGGAACCGGCCATCTTGGCGTCCTTGGACGCCACCATGGCGTTTGATACGCTCGAGTGGCCATACATTTGGGCGATGCTGGCGAAGTTTGGCTTCGGACCGGGCTTCATCAGCTGGGTCAAATTGTTGTACTCAGGCCCATTGGCGCAGGTGGTGGTGAATGGACGAGTCTCGGCCCCATTCGCGCTGGGACCGGGCACGCGACAGGGTTGCCCCTTGTCGCCTCTCCTGTTTGCACTGGCCTTGGAGCCCCTGGCGGAGTGGCTGCGGTGGCACCCTTCCATCCGTGGTCTCCGCTGGACCCCCGAGCATGAGGACCGCGTGTCCCTCTACGCTGACGGTATGCTGATGTATCTCGCCTCCCCGCGTAAATCACTGATTGTCCTGGTTGATGTTTTGCGCTCATTCGGCCGCAACTCAGGCCTTGTCATCAACTGGGCTAAATCATGTGTATATGTGCTTTCCGGGGAGGCTCCCGTCCTCCCGCGGGACTGTCCGATCCAGATTGCCTCCCAGGGGTTTCGGTACCTGGGTATATACATTACTCTGGACCCGGAGGCCCGCTATGAGCGGAATTTGCTTCCCCCCCTCCAGCGCTTGAAGGAGGATGTGGTGCGTTGGCGGCGCCTGCCGCTTTCGCCGCTCGGCCGAGCGGCATTGTTTAAGATGATGTCGTTGCCGCGCTTCCTGTACGCTCTCCAGAACACTATGGACTTGGTCCCGGCGCGCTACTTCCGTGAGGTGGAGAGTCTACAGCGTCGCCTGTTCTGGGACGGGAGGCCGCGTATTGCCTTGGCTAAATTGACGCTCCCGTGGTATGACGGGGGGGTCGCCCTCCCGGATATTAAACGGTATTACTGGGCTTCCCAGCTAGCTGCAATTAATCACGGCCTCTACGGGCCCGCCCTGAACCCGGCATTTGAAATGGACAAGATGCTCCTGCCTGGTGGCGACTACAATCGAGCGCTCTACTCTGGCGCGCCCGACCCCCGCCTGACGGGACCTACGCGTGTCATGGTGCGAGTATGGCACGCGGCTAACGCAGCTATGGGGTGGAAGGACCGTTTGACCCGGGCGTCACCGCTATATGCGTCTGAGAGGTTGGGCTCCCTGTGGACCTCGAAGGGCTTCGAGAAGTGGGACACGATCGGCATCAGTACAGTGGGAGATCTCTGGACGAGGGGAGGATTTAAAACATTCGAGACGCTGCAGACGGAGTTTCAGCTGCAGGGCAGTGAATACTTTCGGTATTTGCAGGTCCGTCACGCACTGGGCTCCGTCTTCCCGGACGTCGCCTCCATTCCGGAGTCTTCCCCCCTGGAGGATAGAGTGCTGGATGGCCATGTTCCAGACAGCACGATCTCCCTTATATACAAAAAACTGATTAATGATCGCTCGGGCCTGCTGACTGGCCTCCGCGAGGCCTGGGTTGCCGATGGGCTGGAGTTGGACGACGAGGACTGGATTTCCGCGGTGGCCTCTCCGAAGGAGGTGGCCATACCGGCTCGCCTTCGCTTCGTCCAACTTAAGATCCTCCACCGGGTTTACATGACGGGGCCAAGGCTTCTGCGTATGGGCTATGCTGAGGATGGGTTGTGTAAGCGTGGGTGTGGTGCTTTGGCGACTTTTTTGCATATCTTGTGGGAGTGCCCAAAGGTGGAGCGATTCTGGCGTGGTGTGCATGAGGTCCTGCGAGTGGTTACGCGTGTCGCGCTGTTGCCTGAAGCGAGGAGATGCTTGCTGAATGTGTGGGAACCAACCGACTACTCGGTTCCGCAGACGCGATGGGTGACTCTGGGATACATGATAGCTAAGCGTGACATTGCGCAGCTGTGGGGGTCCCAGAGGCCCCCGGCGGTGTCGGCCTGGAAAGAACACATGGATTGGTGTATGTTCCGTGAAAAGGTGGTGTATGTGGCGAGGGGTAAGCCTGGGGCGTGGGTGAAAATCTGGGGCCCCTGGAACGCCTACCGCGGGGGTATTTGTGAGCCACCACTGCTGCCGGCTGCCTCACCGGCTCCGTCCCCCTAGCTGACCCCCTCCCCCAGCCATGGGCACGGGGTCCCCCAGTCCCTGATCTGTTCCCATTCCCCTCTTTAGAGTCCTGCGGCTGGTTGGGGTCCCCCACTTAAGGAGCGCGTGCTGTCACTTCGGATTGCGGGTTGCCTTGCGGGTGTGGTTTTTTGTGTTGTTGTGTTTTTATAAAATGAAACCGTATTGTGGGCTTGGAATCATGTGGCCTGCGTCATTGATACCTCCTGATTTACCTTTTTGCACCGCCAAGAGTCTTTTTCCGTATGTATGTCATATGCTTCTGCCACTCTAGCGGCCGGCCGGACGGTTGTAGGCCCATACTTGTATCTATTTGAGATTGCAATAAACGGTTTCAAAAAAAAAAAAAAAAAGAAAATGGGGCTCCTAGGTAATTTTACAATGTGTCAAAGAAAGAGTGCTGGGGAGTGTTGCAAAAAAAGATGGGGAATGTGAGAAAATGGTTGGGCTGAGTGGAAGGATTTCTCCAGTCACTGCAAGTGCACAGGATAAATCTGGCACCTCAGCTGCTATCTTTTCAGAAATTTCCTTGGCCTGGGAAGACTACAATTGAAGAAGAAGGCCACAGTGGAAAGAAAGGGCTCAAGGATTCCTGAAAGTGCTTGAAGAAATAGACTCAATGACTCCTAACTCCTGCTGAAAGAAAGAATACTCTTGATATCTACTGCCCCAAAGGACTGGAAAGGTTATCCAAGGATCAGATGGCTGGAGCAATTTGCCTGCTCCAGGGACACAAAAAGCAGAAAGAATCCTGACTCCAAGAGGGCCCTGTTGACCACAGAGGACTGGATCCAGCAGAGCCCTGGCTTGAGATTGATCTACTCTGCCCTTAGGAGCTGAGGGTGCAGGCTGACTAGAAAGAACGTTCTCAGGAGCTGGATAAAATTTGGACTTTGTCATATTTTCCTTCTCCAGGGGACCAGCGGAGGCTTGCCCTGGAAGGTTACACTTTAGGCAGGCAAGAAGAATAGGTTCATCCCATTTTTAAAACTGGTTCAAGCTGGTGGCCTGCAGAACTCAGATCCACACTGACCAACCATGCTCGCAACCTCGGCATCATTCTCGACAGCCAACTGACCAATCAGAGACAAGTCAACGCAGTCGCCTCCTCCTCCTTCCACACACTTTGCATGCTCTGCAGAATTTTCAGATGGATCCCAACCAACACCAGAAAGACCGTCACCCAGACCCTTGCTACCAGCCACCGGAACCACCGCAATGCCAGTGGCCCATTAGGCCATCGTTGGAGGCCCGCGGACCTTGCAGGTAATGTAAACCCAATAATATGAGTAACAGAAGAGAGTGGAGAGAGAGAGAGAGAGAGAGTGGAGCGAGAGAGAGTGTGTGAAAGAGAGTGTAGAGAGAGAGAGAGAGAGTGTGAGAGATAGTATAGAGAGAGAGAGAGAGAGTGAGTGGAGAGGGAGAGTGGAGAGGGAGAGTGGAGAGAGACTGACTTACAGACTGACAGAGAGAGACTGACTGAGAGAGAGACTGACTGAGAGAGAGACTGACTGAGAGAGAGAGAGAGACTGAGAGAGACTGACAGAGAGACTGACTTAGAGAGACTGACTGAGAGAGACTGACTGACAGAGAGTGACTGACTGGCAAAGAGAGAGAGACTGACAAAGAGAGAGAGACTGACAGAGAGACTAACAGAGAGAGAGAGACTGGCAGAGAGTGACAGAGAGACAGTGACAGAGACTGACAGAGAGAGAGAGAGAGAGAGAATGACAAAGAAACAGAGAGACAGAGAGAGAGAGACAGAGAGAGAGAGAGAGAGAGAGAGAGAGAGAGAGAGAGAGAGAGAGAGAGACTGACAGAGAGAGAGACGGACTGACAGACAGACTGACAGAGAGACAGACTGACAGAGAGAGACAGACTGACGAAGAGAGACTGACAGAGAGAGACTGACTGAGAGAGAGACTGACTGAGACAGAGACTGACTAAGTGAGACAGACTGACAGAGAGAGACAGACTGACAGAGAGAGACTGACAGAGAGAGAGACTGACTGAGAGAGAGAGACTGATTGAGAGAGACTGGTTGAGAGAAACTGGTTGAGAGATAGAGACTGACAGAGAGAGAGAGAGAGACTGACAGAGAGAGAGACTGACAGAGAGAGAGACTGACAGAGAGAGAGACTTACAGAGAGAGACAGACTGACAGAGAGAGACTGACAGAGAGAGAGAGACTGACTGAGTGAGAGAGACTGACTGACACTGACAGAGAGAGACTGACTGAGAGAGAGACTGACAGAGAGAGAGAGCCTGACAGAGAGAGAGAGACTGACAGAGAGAGAGCGAGACTGACAGAGAGAGACTGACAGAGAGAGAGAGACTGACTGAGTGAGAGAGACTGACAGAAAGAGAGACTGACTGAGAGAGAGAGACTGACTGAGAGAGAGAGACTGAGAGAGAGAGAGACTGAGAGAGAGAGAGAGAGCGAGAGAGAGAGAGACTGATAGAGAGAGAGACAGACTGAGAGAGAGAGAGACTGACTGACAGAGAGAGAGTGGCTGACAGAGAGAGAGACTGGCTGACAGAGAGAGAGAGACTGACTCACAGAGAGAGAGAGAGAGACTGACAGAGAGAGACTGAGAGTGAATGAGTGGAGAGGGAGAGTGGAGAGAGAGAGTGGAGAGTGGAGAGAGACTGACTTACAGACTGACAGAGAGAGACTGACTGAGAGAGAGACTGACTGAGAGAGAGACTGACTGAGAGAGAGAGAGAGACTGAGAGAGACTGACAGAGAGACTGACTTAGAGAGACTGACTGAGAGAGACTCACTGACAGAGAGTGACTGACTGACAAAGAGAGAGAGACTGACAAAGAGAGAGAGACTGACAGAGAGACTAACAGAGAGAGGGAGACTGGCAGAGAGTGACAGAGACTGACAGAGAGAGAGGGAGAGAGAGAGAGAGAGAGAATGACAAAGAAACAGAGAGAGAGAGACAGAGAGAGAGAGAGAGAGAGAGAGAGAGAGAGAGAGAGACTGACAGAGAGAGAGAGACGGACTGACAGACAGACTGACAGAGAGACAGACTGACAGAGAGAGACAGACTGACGAAGAGAGACTGACAGAGAGAGACTGACTGAGAGAGAGACTGACTGAGACAGAGACTGACTAAGTGAGACAGACTGACAGAGAGAGACAGACTGACAGAGAGAGACTGACAGAGAGAGAGACTGACTGAGAGAGAGAGACTGATTGAGAGAGACTGGTTGAGAGAAACTGGTTGAGAGATAGAGACTGACAGAGAGAGAGAGAGAGAGAGACTGACAGAGAGAGAGACTGACAGAGAGAGAGAGAGACTTACAGAGAGAGACAGACTGACAGAGAGAGACTGACAGAGAGAGAGAGACTGACTGAGTGAGAGAGACTGACTGACACTGACAGAGAGAGACTGACTGAGAGAGAGACTGACAGAGAGAGAGAGCCTGACAGAGAGAGAGAGAGAGACTGACAGAGAGAGAGCGAGACTGACAGAGAGAGACTGACAGAGAGAGAGAGACTGACTGAGTGAGAGAGACTGACAGAAAGAGAGACTGACTGAGAGAGAGAGACTGACTGAGAGAGAGAGACTGAGAGAGAGAGAGACTGAGAGAGAGAGAGAGAGCGAGAGAGAGAGACTGATAGAGAGAGAGACAGACTGAGAGAGAGAGACTGACTGACAGAGAGAGAGAGAGACTGGCTGACAGAGAGAGAGACTGGCTGACAGAGAGAGAGAGACTGACTCACAGAGAGAGAGAGAGACTGACAGAGAGAGACTGACATATATATATATATATATATATATATATATATATATCAAGCTCAATCCCCGCCTTTACTCCCTTACACTCTCGATCGGGTGCTCGATAGTGCGGTGACGGAAACCAACGGATCAACAATCCACAGCTCACGGCACAAATAAATGGACCAAGCACTCACAGGAACGGATTACCCAAATTTTTAATGGGTTCTTCACACGACCATATATATATATATAAACGTTTTTCACAAAAAACAAAGGTTACAGGCAGGGGCGTAACACAGGCCCCCGCAGCCCCCACGGTGTGCGGGGCCCCTAAGCTCCAGGGGACCCCCTAAGCACAGCAGTCTGGCTGCAGAGCTCCTGATTGAGTCCGGAGGGGGCCCCTCTACGTGCCTTCCAGGGAGGCCCCCTCGAGTTTCGCTACGCCAGTGGTAACAGGGATGTTATAGTTAGGTTCACATTTTACACACACAAAACCATAGCAATTCACTAGTTATAGTTAGAGTTATCCCAAGTAACTATAACTCGTTCCTCCTCATGTAAAGTTTCCTCATCAAAGTTTTATAGCAAATGTTGCAGAGATCAGTGGCGGCTCTCCGAGAGCGTCACCCCACTGCTTTGCTGCAGTGAAATAAAGAAAAAATAAAATGATAATAACTTGAGGTCGGGGTGACTGGCGACATACACTATGGGAGGGCCTATCACGACCTGGAATGATGTGACACCACACGTGTTGCTGGTGTAGTGCAGTCAGCCACGAGCGCTGGCTACACCTTTATTTATACCTTCTGGTCCGTGCCCCAGCCCAGAGGGTTGAGATTGGGTGCATTGTAGGAATGCTGCTGGGTGGCTCGCTACAACATCTTCCGCTACCACTACAATGGCATCTTCAAGGATGGCATAAAGCTCATGGGTGCAGCAGGCGCAGTGGCACCAGGACCCAGAGATCATAAGGCCCACTATGCCATCATTATTGCTACTTCAAACGAGGGTCAAGGGGTTCATTAAGCTCCTTGTACTAGGTCCACGAGACGCTGGTTCTGTCACCGTCTCCTAGGGCCTGGAGGATACCCTGCTCCTGGAGTGAGTGCAAATCTGTACGTTGTATAGAAGTAATACTGGGTCTCCTTGACTTGTACACACCACATTTGCTAAAGTCCTTTTACTCAACAGTGTTTCCGGGTTACCAGTGGAAGTACTGATTGAGACACACAACTACCGAAACCAAATTCTTTCGAAGCGCCACGCACAATGTATTTGAGTAGCAAATGCGTCATACGTTATTTTCCAGCCTTATCAACTGACATTGATTGGCGTTGTTCATATTTTATGAAAATGTCCATGTTTCACGAAATCCTTTGTACTGCGTGTGTGGCTGCACGTGCGAGGCGAAGTCGGAATTAGCACCAGAAATAAAAGTGAATATTAGGTGTGTTTCATTACTTTGAATTAAAGTGGACCATTCCTGCCTACCCTCGTTCTGCCACATGAGTGACACAAACATGGGAAAGGCTATGCCACGACAAGGAAGGCACATTTGGCATGCTGTTGACATGAAACATGCATTTAGAAATCATATCTGTTTGCAGACGTGTGCTGTAGATAATTGTCCCTATTTTTGGACATGTCTCTGTTACTGAACATGTGCCGTACGAAGATGGCAACATGTAAACACGAAACATGCGTTGACAATGAATATTTATTGGTAGAAGTGTGTAACTGTTGCCTCACGTGCATGGGATAAAAATGCCATGAAGCAGCAAAGTCTGCATGACACATGCTCAGGCTATAAAAACCTGCGAAGAAGAATCCTGCCTTTTAATTTTCCAATAACCATATTCTCAGCAAAATCAGCTTTGAAGTGAAAGAAACTTTACTTCCCCTTCACCCTGCCCCTCTCCCGCCCCGCCTCACCGCCCCACAGCACTCCCTCCAGGAGCCCCACTGCTGAGAAGCCCAACTCTCTGATAGTCCATCCTGAACAGTGCTGCTCTGAAAAAATGGGAAGGTATGAACTGGTCCCTCTCTAAAAACAGGCAGTTCTGAAAACACCCTATGGAAATGGACGGTTCCGAATAGTACAGCGGCTTAAAAAAAATATCCCTCGTCTTAAAATAGGCAGACAGGAATAACTCCCTCAGAACTCGGAGAAATTTGGGCTGTCCCCTACCGTTAAAGCGGGCAGATAATAACAGACAAGTGTCAGAACTCTAGATACTAACCGTGTGAAATAGTGGGACACAACGGCATGGCAAGTGTCCAAGATCACAGAGCCTAGGGCGGGGAGTGGGCGCAGACGCACCTGCCCAGGCTACATCACCTGAGTGAAAGAATCCACTGGCTTTGCATCCGTACATACCCCGTGCTGTGCTTTCTACGACGCGCCGCACCGCACCTTTCTTTGCAGAACAAACCGCATGTAGGTTAAGCACAGCAGAGTTTGCAAAGGCAGATGTGCTTATGGGGCTGTCAATGCAGCTGGTCTGTTTCCCCAACATCTGGTATCTTGAGGAGGCGTGCACTCCGTGTGCCTGCCTGTGCAACGTTCATGCCACGCCCCCAGACCGGGCGAACACATCCTATTATCTGCGAGACAGCCTCGCACACAACTGATCCGCACTTCCAGGGACTGTTGAAAAGAGGGCGATCGCATCCCAGCGTAATTCAACAGTATTATTGAACAGAAATGTAAATGATCTATTAACTCCATTCCTTATTGTCGTGGCATGACAGTGGGATAGATTAATTAAGGTTCCCACTAATGCTGCATCTCAGTAGGGGGGCAGACTAAGAATACATCTGAGGGAGGCACACAGTAGAAGCAGGGCCTTCTCTCCGTCTGTGGTTTTCACAGGTGGAGAGGGTGGCCATACTCTGCTGTCCTGTGAGTCAGGGTGCAACCTCGATGTGCGCTGTCCCAGTGGTCTGCAGTCTCTCTATGACTCTCCTAGGGGGAGGGAGAGCATTCTGTGATTGTGTCTGGTGGCATTTTGGGTGTGCTTTGTCCCGCCGTTCTGCAGTCTCTTTGTGACTTTCACATGTGGAGGGTAGGTGCACTGTGATACTGTGGGCCTGATTACGAGTTTAGCGGTGTGGCGCCGGGTCCTGCACCACCAAGCACGTGGTCTGGCCGTCCACCAGATTACGAGTGTTCCTCGTGTCTGGCGGGCTCTTTTTGACTTTCCCACGGCGATGCCTCAGAAAATGGGCATCGCAATGGTAACCCCAAAAACAGTTCCTGCTAGACATGGACTGTAAAATCCTCGCCACCCAGGAACTGGGGAGCATGCACACTGAGGGGCTCATGTTGTGCCACCCTGCATGCACCCAGGGTCTACAGACAACTGGGGCCCTGTAGATCTCCCTTAGATTCCTCACTGCCACGGTTTTCATGGAGGTGGAACCGCCATGAAAACCTTGGCAGAGAGGAAACTTGTAATATGTTTGGCGGAACCGCCGCAGTACCACCAAGCATATTGCTGCCTCTACATTGCCGCACCACCGCCAGGGAATGGCGGTTTCCTGGCGGCAGCTGTGGGGCAATGGCGGTCTGACCACCCTAATTGTAATAGGGTGGTCAGAAGATCGCCACTGCCGTGCCCCTGCAAGTCTGGTGGTCCGCAGACTGCCAGACTCGTAATTGAGCAGTCAGTCAGGCACCAACCTCCAGTGCGCTTTGTCACACTGGCCTACAATCGATCTGTGACTTTCACCAGTGGAGGGTGGCATGTTGTACTGCCAGGCATTAGCCTCCAGTGTGCGCTGTCCTACTGGTCTGTGGTCTCTCAATGGATTTCACAGGTGGATGGCGAATATACTGGGTTGCGGTTTAAATCCGGCACCAGCATTCATTGTGCTGACTCTAGGTGGTCTGCAACTTTAACGGGTGATTGTGGACAAACTGTACTCTCGTGCCATTCAGGCACAAGTTCCCAGTATGTACTTCTCTCTGACCTGCAGTCTGTCTGTGACTTCAGCAGGTGAAAGGTGGGCATGCTGTGGTGTCGTGTTAGTCTGGCACAAGTGCCCCGTGTGCTCTTCGCATGGTTCTGCTATCTGTGGATCTTGTTGCAAACCAGCAGCGGGCACTGAACACGCAGCGTTGCATGACGCCAATATTAGCCCAAAAATATAACCGCATCTACTCAAACGTGACTAAAAAAGTGGCCCAAAAACATACCTCAATTCCTACCGTGATGGTGCGAGGTCTTACTTCCATCAGCGGTTGTAGTGCATATAAAAAAGTAAGGGAACTGTGAAGCTGTGCAGAACGGGGACGGAGCAAGTAAGCTTGGGGGTGGGGTCAAGTCGTGGCTAAAAAAATAAACTATCTATAACTTTTTTCAATCGTTTACCTTCAGGTATGTACATATAAAATAACACACAGCTTTAATATAAAACAAATTGTCAATCAGTAGGAAATGCACAATTGAATTTTATGAAACATCTATTAGAGGTCTGTGGCTGTAACCAGACAGCCACAGAACTGAATCCTGGTTGTAGCAATGGAGAATAGTTAGGGGGGTAACACAGGCCCCTGCAGCACCTGTGTTAAGCCCCTTTAAAAAGCACGCACTTCATATTTCAGCTGGTAACCCCTTTCCAAAACCACTCAAAAATAATAAATCTGTCATCAGGAAGTGTTAAGGGATTCCATTAATTAAAGCAATGCCCTTTTGCAAATGTATATTTCTTTCAAGTAAGCAGGCACCCTGGCAAGAAGACTTGTTTAGCTGTCTGCCCGCCTTCGTTTTCACGGCACAGAAGACTCTCTGCCTTACACTGCAGCTGAAGCATTTCAGCTCTCGCAATTAACAGTTCTGGGAATCTTTTCACATAAAGTAGGGGAACTAGTTTCCTTAAATTAGTAAAAGTATGGGCACGTCGTGCCCCTCCGATCATTCCCACTTCGATCACTGACTTCCATGCCAAGTTGACAGCAAATAATGCAGATTGCCTCAAAAGGATGGTAGAGGAAAGAGGGAAGTTGTGTAAAATCATTGGTGCCATGGATGACCCAACCCAAATTGGAGCCTAGGAAATCTTTCATGCAAAAAGCATTGGCAAAAGCCAATAGCTTTCACCTTTAACATCTATTGGCTTTGAAAATGCCTTTTAGGCATGCTGTACAGCATTCTCGATGCTGTGCTGCATGACTAATAAGAAAAAAAGCCTATGGTATCATTTTGTAGGTGTGCGCTCCACACGTGCATGCACCTACAGAATGACGCAACTGCCTCATATAGTGAAGGCAAACCAGGTGAGGAAGCATCAAGGAGGGTTTTTGGGGGGGAGCAAATGAGTGGGGGAAAGGAACATGGAGCTGGGAGGGGAGAGAAGCACACAACTGAGAAAGCAACACGAGCGGGGGAGCACACAAGGGCAAGCTCATCATAGAAGGTGTTAGGAGAGAACCACATGGGTTAGAGAGAGCAGTATGGATAGGGGAAGAGATGCACTTTAGAGCACTGATTCCCAAACTGTTTAGAACCAGGGCCCACTTTTTAGAACTACAAACTTCTGTGACCCACCTAGCTTTAATGGACCTGAAGGAGACCATTTTTTTATGTAACTAAAGCATCATGTGGTAGAGCACTGTCAATTACAGACAGCACATTTTGCATTGAAATGGCCACTACATTTGCACAGACATACAGCTTTACTGCTAAAACTGTGTTGTACCCAAATAATAATGTGTGGAAATCAGGTTTCAGTGAATATTTATCATTACCACCAATTAAACTGCCTCGATTTATTTTGATTCTATTAAAATCTTTGCTTCCATTACACTTAAGAAGTACAAAAAATGTGCTTATTATTTGCTTTCCTAACTGCAGAATGTGTACTGTTCACTTACAGGTATTTACATTTTGTTGTGTGTTACAAAAAATGGCATCCAGCAGCCTTTCGTAGGCAAGATGATCAGATAATTCACTTTACTTTTCTTTCTCTGATTGCAAAGTTACATGAATGTGTAAACACCAGTCTTCATGTTAAAACAACATAAGCAGCACTTTGTCAGAAGACATTTGACCTCTGTCTTTGAAGTACAGCAAATGTGACAAGATAAATACAGAATACAAAGGCTTCTTTATTTATTTCTTGGACTTTCATGACCCACTAAAAATCGTCTCCACAGTTTCGGAAACTCTGCACTAGAAAGACAGCCGGAAAACACCTGTATTCTTGTGAAATGCTTAAACAAAAAGAAAAAAGTAGCACCTGAAAAAACAATGTGAGGACACAATAACATGACCAATCATGCACAAGGAGTTGAATGAAGGCTCACGCACTAACAAATATGAAGCAAGCAAAATGTAAGTGACAATGAAGCCAACCAATAGTAAGCAATAGGCAAGGTCTAAGCTCACTGCAATCTAACAATATGTCTTGCCAAGGAATGCTCTTGTGCAGTCTATTAGATGAGACTCAAAAATGACAATGTATCATGGCCATGCAGAGATTATCTCTTTGGGTGCAGAACGGGTGAAAGGGCTGAGGAAGTGTTCACAGTTTAAGATTCATGAAGCTACAACATAGGGGACGTTTGCACACAGAGGGCATCTATGTACTTTTTCATGGCAGGAATGAGGAAGCCTTTGAATTCCTCAATCACCGTTGAGTCTTGCTTTTTGGTTCCAAAGAGAGATTGAGTGACCAATTTGGGTACTGATTATAGGCAGCAAAACAAGATCATGTAGAGTGAGGCCTGTCTTGAGCTCTGGGTTAATGAGTTCTGGACAAGTTAGGGATATCCAGGAAAATGAAAACAATCAATTTGACGTGGTTGGTTGGGCTCTGCTGGCATGTGTCAGACCAGCTCTAATATACCCATGGGGACTCTTTGGGCCTGATTCACAGAACTAACTTAAGACAAAATCCTAAACTTACTACCATTTAGGTATTCACAGAAGGCACTTACTCATTTTGGTATTCACAGAAGGCACTTACTCATTTCGGTGTTCACAGAAGTTAGGAGTACTAACTTTAGGACTCCTAAACGCCTTCTGTGAATAACGAAAGTCTTAAAGTTAGGATTTTTCTCAGTTTAGGAGTAGAAAAATTAGGACTCCTAACTTTAGGACTCCTAAATGCCTTCTGTGAATACCGAAAGTCTTAAAGTTAGGATTTTTCTCAGTTTAGGAGTCTTAAAGTTAGGACTCCTAACTTTACTACTCCTAAACTGAGAAAAATCCTAACTTTAAGACTTTTGGTATTCACAGAAGGCATTTAGGAGTCCTAAAGTTAGGACTCCTAACTTCTGTGAATACCGAAATGAGTAAGTGTCTTCTGTGAATACCAAAATGAGTAAGTGCCTTCTGTGAATACCAAAATGGTAGTAAGTTTAGGATTTTGTCTTAAGTTAGTACTGTGAATCGGGCCCATAGTACCCGCTACCTCCTTTTCAGATCAAGAAACCTTCCAGCAGCTGATGGAATCAGATGTTCTTTGCATTGGCACAGCCTGGTGAAACCGCTATGCCCAGGCAAGCCTGGAGATGCCATGGTGCACACATGTAGGTGAGACTGGGCTAGCTGGGCCAGCCTGGGCATGTGGTTGCTTGGGTGAATTTAAACTTTGGTAAGGGCCTTGCCTTCTACACATTAAACTATGAAAGAACTCCATCAAGTTATTTCTGTTCAACAATATTCTCTTCTACTGTAGTGAAAGCTAAACATCTAGTATGATTCTAGTATGTTTAAAACAGCCTTGGTGAATGCTATCGGAAGCATCAAGTCTTGCTACCTCGCAGCTTCAAACACATTCTATAATATATGAATGAACCTCACTTTGCTGTCAATGGTAGAGCCATTATTCGAGCAAAGATTGCTTACAGGAATGCTTTGTGTTCTGGCCTTTGTGAGAACCATCATCAGAACTGTTAGACCTGGCATCTCTTAGCATGGTTTCCCCTGTCTTTTTGCCTCTGACCTCCTGTTTTTGACTGTGTGCTGGATTTAGTTTTTTGCTGGCTTTAGGACTCTGGGCACTTTACCACTGCTGACCAGTGCTAACGTGTAAGTGTTCCCTGTCTAAGATGTAATGGTATTTGGTTTCTCCATGATTGGCCTATTTGATGTACTTCTAAGTCCCTAGTACAGTGCACCAGGTGTGCCCAGGGCCTGTAAGTCAAATGCTACTATTGGGCCTGCATCACATATTGTGCCACCCACATGAGTAGCCATGTGAACATGTCTCAGGCCTGCCACTGCAGGGTCTGTGTGTGCAGTTTTAAACTGCCATTTAGACACTTGCCAGGCCCAAACCTTCCCTTTTATTAAATTTAAGGCACTCCTAAGGTAGGCCCAAGGTAGCCCCAAGGGCAGAGTGCAGTGTGCAGTGTATTTAAAAGGTAGGAAGTACTGTTCTGTTTTACATGTTCTGGTAGTGAAAAACACCTAAACACGTCTTTCACTACAGCAAGGCCTATCTCTCTCATAGGTAAGCATTGGAGCTGCCTTGTAACATCTGTGTATCTTCTAATTGGGGGCTGATAGAAAATTGGAATTTTGTGTCCCTGGACTCACAATTTAAAAATGCATTTTTTAGTGAAGTTGGTTTTTAAATGACAGGTCTGAAAATGCAACTTTTAGAAAGCTGCAAAAGAAAAAATTGATGGACGGAATGCTGAACAATGCAAGCATTCACCCCCAGTCACAAGGATCTGGGTTTAATCCGTCATTCTTTGCTCACCACGCCACCCCAGTTTGGACCCAGCCATATGCAAATCAGTCTTAACCCTGTTCCTTATGAGAGCAGTCCAGCCCGAACTGCTAAGCCAGGTGCTCCCTGGACCACAAACAAGCATCCTGGGACTGGTTCAGGGGCATCACCCCTCATCAGCCAGACTAGCTTGAATCCAGTGGCGCAGTGAGCATGGGACCCACACCTGAGCATACCCTTCTTACTTAGGGCAACAATTGCAAAGGAAACAATTGATGGATGGAATGCTGAACAATGCAAACATTCCCCCCCCAGTCACAAGGATCTGGGTTTAATCCATCATTCTTTTGCTCACCACGCCACCCCGGTTTGCACCCAGGCATATGCAAATCAGTCTTGACCCTATTCCTTAAGGGAATAGTTCAGGCCGCACTGCCAAGCCAGCTCCTCCCTGGACCGGAAACAAATAAAGCTGACATTTTTCTTACTCTAACCATTTTGTGCTTCGGACTGTCTGCGAACACACGTCTGGGTCAAGATGATGGTTGGGCTGTTTGTGGATTCACTCTAGACAGTCACACAAAGGGAGCTGGGGTGTGCCCTGCATATCTTGATGGCCATCACCATGCTGATAAGTCTACCTGAGCCAGAGTGGTGGGAGGAGTTGACACTTGCACCTAAATGGGGCTGTGCCTGACCTTTCACAAAGCAGTCTCTACCCACCCAGTAGTGTGTCTGGAGCCAGGGCAAAGAAGGGCAGGGTCTTTTGCACTACATAGACATTTCTTTGAAGTTTTCCTACTTCAAAGGCAGAATTGGGTATAAGTACTGGACCTTTGACACCATATACTGGGAACACTTCTGGATTGAGGACATTCTGCCAGGAAGAAGAGCTGTTTTGCTGTCAGGAGGGCTGCCGCTTTGCTGTTTGCTTTGATGTGCTGGCCTGCTGCTGCTGCTTCTGTCCTGGGAGTGAAAGGACTAGACTTTGCTTTCCACATCCTACTTTTCGATTTTCTCCAAGGGTTTGAGTTGAGCCTGCCTCCTGTTGGAAGTCTCAGAGCCATCAAGGACTTCACCGGCAGTATCTGGGTTTTTCTACTGAGAACCATTTGCTGCCAAGTGGTGCCAAATCCAGTTCCTGGGCCCTTGTAAGTAAGATTGCTGTGTTCAACAAGAAGACACCAGCATATCGACTTTGAGTGTGACTTCAGGGAAGGAGCTACTCTTCGACGCAACGCGCCACTGCCTGCACTGGACCCGTGATCTCCACCCAATACAACACTTGTGACCTGCAGGCCCTCCCTGACTCCGCAGCAGCACTTCCGAAGAACTGCCACAGAGGGATTCCTGAGTACCATGTCACTGAAGTCTGTGGCCACCGCTGCTCCAGTGGCCCCGTGGTGCGACATCGACACCGCGTGGATTGACCCTCGACACTTCATCGACACCATGCCGCCAACAGAACTGACACCTCACCACCAACGCTGCATCACCTCCCCTGTGCCTTGCAACGTCCCGAGCACTGACGTGCCAGTGATCTGCACTGACAGCAAGGAACTGGTCCTGCGCCCACAATGCCTCACCTCCCTGGAGCCTTGCATGTCTTTGTTTTGTGGTCGTTTCTAAGGTACTGTAATCGGGGCCTGTACGACTCCATAGCCACCCTATGATGAATCGTGGTAGGCCCCGAACTTTGAAATTCAACTCTGTCAAGTATGTTGTTTAAGCCCCAGTTGGAGCTAGTGTGTTTCTAAGTGCTAGAACTGCATTTAATCTTAGAAAATTTGTTATTTGATTTGCGTGTGTTGGATTTTTGTTGTTTTAGTCTTGTTTTACTCCGATAACTATTGGCTGTGTTTTTTCCTAAACTGGTGTGGAGTACTTTTGTGGTGTTTTCATTGTCTTTCTCTGTGTTTGTACAAATACTTTACACATTTCCTCTGAGGATAAGCCTGACTGCTCTTGGCAAGCTACCAAGGGGGTAAGCACAGGTTAGTCTGAGGGTGTAACTTACTTACCCGACCTAGTGTGAGGGTCACTGCTTGGACAGTGTGCAAACCATTACCAACCAGAGACCCCATTTCTAACGAAAAATATACTACTCACTTAGGCGAGAATGTTTTGAAACCAATGCAGAGGCACCCATTGATAGGAACGTACATTGACTGTGGGTCAATAAATGCAAACATTTGTTCATAACTCATAGAACTTTTTTGCATGGCAACGTGACTACACAGCTTAAGTATAAACCAGTCTGCTGTCAGCCTAGCAGGTCATGACATTCCAAAGACAAATGCCAGCTGGTTGTTGCTCTGAATGAATGTAAGCAACTCATTCTTCGATCATACAGGTTTCCTATGGAGTAGCTTGCCCAGATTACTTTATCAAGGATCTCTTAAGGCATTGAGGAAAAACATTAAAACCTTTAAAGGGAAGCTAAAGCAGCACTTACATCAATCCTGAGCATTGAGCTTCAAACCCTTCTGCGCTTAGGTCTGTTGGAACCTAGACTTACAAGAGCTGTTATCTTTGTCTCGTATCAAGTAAGCTGTACTTGCTGAGTTTTTCAGTCCTCAGGTGTATTTCTTTGTACTATTTTTACGGTACATTGTTTTCTATTGTATTTTAATATCTAAATTATGCCTATGTCTAAACTGGTACTGATTTTTGTGGCGTTCTGGCATAATAAACTAAAGTAAAACCTTTCTGCTTCTAAAATTCTTGTCTCTGCAGTGATGGAAGCCCCTCCGCACCTCTTGTAAAGCTATAGAAGTTTCCCTGCCATTGGAATTGAAGGTGAAGGTGAAGGTCTTGGCCTACAACCATGATGCATAAGCAGAGGGACTCCCCCTTAACACTATGAGTGAATTCGTATGGAATGTTTCCAGCACCAGGATGCAGAGAGTGGAGGCTCCCCAGACAGGGCCCCTCTAGGAATATGCGATGTCAGGTAAGTGTAGTGGGGATCCAATGCAGAAGAGAATGCCTAGTGCCTGAGGAACTGAGGAGCTGCCAGCTGACTCCTATAAGGGCAGTAGGGAAAAACCTGTCACCAGCGCATTGGAAAGTGCCAGCAAGCACTTTAAAATGAAAACACACTTTAAATTTTAATTGAGATCAAAAACAATCTGTAGCCCTACGCCTACAACTAAAACACACAAAAGTAGGCCTGAGGCAAATAATTGCGCTGCTGACTATCGAACTCCAGTATATTGCGATACAAGAATATCGAAGGGCAGAATAATATACGGAAGGGAATACGGGGTAATGTCGATTTACTATGCCTAACTTCACATCTATGTACCTTGAAGACATATGTCACCAAATTACATATATGTTGAGTTATATAAGAAAAATCTCAACCGACCCTGCTGACATATTTTGTTTTCGATATTTTGCCCTCGATATTCTCTGCCATCATTATTCTGGTGTCGATATCCAGGGCGCACACTGAGTTATTGTATGTTTTGAAAGCTAACTTTGATTTAATTAGCACATTTCATTTCAGAAGGTTTTCAGTAAGAAGCACAGTAGATTTTCTTTATAGTAAAAAATATAAGCATGCAGAGCCTGTACATACATTGAGCCACAGCCATAAATCTAGGATTGGGCCACCATATCCTGAGAAACAAATAATGGTCGGTGGATGCTCCTGGCTCCTTGCCATCTGTTCTTCTCTTCAGTATCGATAAGCATCTGCTTGCCAACATGAACTCCAATTCCAAATGTACACACTGATGGCAAACCGGCATCCCACTAAGAAAGGGGTCTATGAATAATATCACACCAGTAAGGGTCTGAGATACCTGTCAATCAAAAACTATCAGCCTATCCGGAAACTAATGGTGTCCTACACTCTTTACAATCTGGATTTAAGGCTGAACATAGCACAGAAACAACCTTGGCAGGTGTTACCGAACAGCTAAGATTGTAATTTGACAAGGGTGGCACTACTGCTCTCATCCTGTTAGATCTGAGTGCAGCTTTTGATACTGTCTCTCACCAGGTGCTTCTGCTAAGACTGGAGGTTTTGGCCTTATTATGCTCCTTACTATAAAACCGCTCCTTCCAAGTCTGCTTTAAACCATACAATTCCATCTCAAACATGTTACCTTTTGGGTTGCCCCAAGTCTCTGCCCTCTCTGCCCTTGGACTAACATCCATGTGTGGCCCCAGGCAGACATAGTTAAAGGTTGCCGTCTCACACTATTTTCCTATTAGGATGATACACAAATGATTGTGTTCCTATTTCCTAATGAAGATCGGAGCACAGCTGCTCTCAACTCCTGTCTTACCAGTGTGGCAACTTACAACAATTCCTTAAAGCTAAAGGGGAATAGGTCCGAAGTCCTAATGATTGGCAATCAACCTCATCTTCAGAGCCCTCATTGTTGGCCTATTGATCTGAGTGCTACTCCTACCCTATTAAGGTGGTTAAGAACTTGGGCTTCTGTCCTGATGACAAGCTTAGGATGGACTAGCAAATCACCGAGGTGGCCTCCTCTTGTTTCGGTTCCTGAGGTGGCTAAGGAAAATACTCTGGATCCTTCCTGTTTGAGCCAAAGGATGGTTGTACAAGCTCTCATCATTTCGAAACTTGATCATGGTAACATTCTTTATATGGGGGAGACTATAACTGCAATTAACAGATTACGAATCATTCAGAGAGCGGTGGCTCGGCTGTTATACCATCTACCTTAACACTCTTCAGTCTCTCGCCTTCTTCGGGATCTAAACTGGCTCCCAATTGGAAAGCGTGTCCAGTTAAAGGCATTGTGCTATATGTACACCGCCTTGTCCAATTCTGGACCATTTTATCTTAGATCATTGGTGTCGCCATATCATCCCATTCGGTCTCTTTGATCTAGTAATCTGAATTATGCAGTTGTTCTTCAAATTCACAAGGCGAGGCAAGGTGGTCGCTCCTTTCCCTACCTGGGCCCAAAACTTTGGAATTCCCTGCCTGCCTCACTTAGGCTCTGTAATTCTGTTGATCAGTTTAACCAACTTTTGAAGACGTGGCTTTATTAATTACTTACTTTAGCCATTACTGTTGTGCCAGTGTGGGGAAACCCCACTGGAGTAGCCATGAGCTTTATAAATCCATATAATATTAATACTTTCAGGGGAAGCAAACCTACATCACTGGTTACTTACATCAATGTTAAAGGTAATGTTAAAGACACTTTACATTGTTCACAGACCTTCCCAAGGAAAAGGATCAGTACACCTACAAGTTAAATTTAATAAAATAGGACACTGTGCTCCAGGCTTTAACCATAGATCATAAAACCACCTTACTATAAGAAATACTTAGGAGGCATTGTTTCCTCAGTACAATTTGCCAAGGCAACTACCAGCCAAGATTCGAAGCATTCAGGGGCACATACACTTCAGAAGATACTTGAAATCACAGCTATTCCAAGATAACTACATCATCCCACAATCCTGGGATAGAACCTGGAACAATCGCACCTTCAAGTACAATCCACAGTCTGCAGTCCACAAATATGGAACACCCCAACCACCACATAACTCTATATGTCCAGGTAAATTATGAATAGCAGACCTATGGCTAACCTGGGTATCATATAGTAATATCAATTCATATGTAGCCCTCTGGCCAGCACTAATTCTAATACCATAACACTCAGTGGCTGGGCAGCAGATTGTAGGTCACACAGATTGTATCATAATTTCCTTAAACTGCCTGACCCTCTTACACTCACATAAGACAGAACTGCCGCGGATCATGTCCATCACCCAGTACTGTGCCCGTCCACAGCAATTAATTACAAATCACCAGTAAAACAGGTATGGAATAACTTAAGAGATCTGCAACATGACCCTGGCCAATGGTGGAATTTAATTTAGTCAACCACTATAGGTCTCAAAAATCTACATACTATGACCACTTATTGACATCTTACAATGACAATCAGATATGGGATGATATTAAAGTACATTCCATCAGGCCCCACGTCCATGTCTCCTCTAACCTAGGCCTCTTCAGTAGTATAAAGTTTAAACATAATATCTCAGAATGGACGACCCAGTGCAGTAGCCAGCTAAGTGGACTATGATCATAAGAAATACCATGAAACGGCAGCCAGACTTGATCAAAGCTGCCAAGTTACTAAAAATCATAAACATTGTTCCTATTCCTCACACATCTTCATCTATCATACTGCTTAACACTGCGACCTATAACATGATAACAGCACCTTGGTGGCCCTCACACACAACTTGGTAACAGTACATGGGATCAAAAAACAAAGACAACACCACTTCCATTAACACACCTTATACGGTGTACAATACTTCCCATGTAAGCGAACACTTCATCGCCCCTAAAAGGATTAGTAAGCACTACAAAATTCTTGCAGGACAGTGAAATACCTATGTTTGAACCAGGGTTAAACTAAAGATCCAGGTGCTGAAAGACACAAATAGGATAAAAACTTCCTCCAGTGGGCACTTGTCTTGTGAACTGCCATGTCCTTGATACAGTGGCATTTGGTTTGACTAAAACGTTTCTTTCCTCCCCATACAACCATTGATCGAGAAGTAGCTAATCCATGGTGGCTTAGTTAACACTGAAGAGCATTGGAGAAGTGAGCAAACTACCCTTATTCTGAATGGTTTTTCCATGGTCTCCTGACAGCAGACCAAACTTTCCCCCTCGGACTCTAGCAGAAGTGTGTGAGGGTCTCAGGAATGACCCACTTTGCAGATCCAGTCTTTCTTCTCCAACTTCAGCCAGAAATTCAGAATCAGATTTAACAAATATTTATTAAGAAATATTATGAACAGTGTCAGCAGTTCCTGAAGGTGATTTCAAGCATGTGCCTGGGGAGTACCATTCAGACTGACTACTTGCTTTGGAAATTTCTTTCTATACCCTCGCTGGCTCTATGTAAAGAACCTGTCTGGCTTTATAGGAGAGAGCATAGGGTACAGACAGGGCCTGATCTGGCCAACCTATCAGCTAGTTGTGGCCTCCTTCTCACAGACAGTGGTACACTTAAATGCCAGGGGTATCAAAAGTTACATCATTCACTCTTCATCCTCCAATGAAATCACAGGGTTCACACTTCATACCCCTCTTATCCTCATTAGGCGCCTGTTTACTGTTGAGAGGTGCAAAGAAGGGGAAATTATAGCATCCACAGTAAGTAAAAGTGGTTTCAGAGAGCTGTTTAGTCCTGTTCCTGCAACTGCCTTCTTACCACCTGAGATCAGACATAGTAACAGTCATGCCAAGGGTACCAAAGGGAAAGCCAGTGCTTGCAGCCTGATGCTATCCTTGACGGCTCTAATTAATGTTCATGCTTGGTCGTTACATCCAACCCTATTATGATGCCTACTTGTGAGATGTGTTTGGAGTTTTTGTTTGTTGGAGCTAGTGTCAAGTTACATTGAAGTCTATTCATGAAGTAAGCATAGATATCCTTGTGCATGAGAAGATCCCTCTCTGAGTACCAGAAAAGAGCCATCTTGTGAGTTCAATGCTCGGGTTGCACTCCCTGCAGAAAAATGGATTGCTTGAACTGTATTGGTGTCCTTACCATACTTCGATTCCTCCCCACCCAGTATTGCCACGTGATTCAGGCAACCTTGGTCCATACTCTTGCAGGTGCCACCCATCTTGATTTTGACTGGCGTTAACCGAGCTAAATTTGGTTGTCCAAATTTCACCTCTCTATTGTCTGGCTTTTAATCTGTCTCTGGGGACTTCGAACATGCTTTTCACTGCAAATCAGACCCGTGGTTACTGAAATAAAAGAATGACCCACATCCCACTCCTAAAAGGAAGCAGGCAATCAGCTTTGAGTTTTGTCAAGAGTGGTGGCCTCCAATAGATATTATATGACAGCACAGTTAGCGCTTGCCTGCTAACTCAAAAGGTCTTCAGGGGAAACAATAAACTCTCCTTGTGTTTGCTTTGTTCCCCTTAAGTTGGCAGGGTATGGCCGGACGTGGGTCCCTTGCTTACTTTGCCACTGGATTCAAGGTAGCCTGGCTGATGAGGGGTGTTATCCCGAAACCAGTCCCAGGATGCTTGTTTCCGGTCAAGGGAAGACCTGGCTTGGCAGTTTGGGCTGGACTATTCCCATGAGGAATAGGGTCAAGACTGATTTGCATATGGCTGGGTCCGAACTGGGGTGGCGAAGTGAGCTTAAGAACGATGATGGATTCAACCCAGATCTGTGACTGGGGGTGAGTGTCTGAAAAGTTTCAGCACTCCGTCCATCATATTGTGTTTGCTTTGAAACAATAAACTCACCGGCAGGTGACAAAGGATCCTATGCAAATACACACTAAAACCCACTTTGGAATTCAAGCAGGTAATGTGTATGGTTACATGTGGGAACACAGCAGGCACATTAACCCTCTATGATATTTTATGATGACTGAAAACCTATAACCAGCTGATTCTCCACAAATCTCTATAGCCAGCTGGGCTGGATGGTGTTCCTTCCTGCACCAACACAATCATCCCCGCAATGCAGGCACCCTTGCACCATAGTGCAAGGGTGCCTGCTCTAATGCTAGGCAGCTGGCGCAAGGAAAGACACAGAGGTGTTCCATAATCTTGTAAATACTGCACATAAATGATGAATTGCAGCGTAGCTATATCGCTTGCAGCACCACAATGCGCCATTGCGTTGTAAATATGCCCCATAGTGCCCAAGTCTCAGACTCTGTTTTGTTGACCTGCTTGGATACCGACCCAAGGTAGAAGGTCATCAATCTGAGGTCCAGTTCTGCGGGAAGCGTGCGCTAGATGAAAAGCACCTCCTTCTTCTCAGAGTTTAATTTTGAAACATTAACTGAAATTCAGTCTGCTACACATGATTGGAAGTTAGAGGCCTTGGCAAAAGAATATCTTGACGTACCCAGACCTCTCCACTCATACACACCAGACATCCCCGATTCTCTTCATTAAAGGTTGGTTATGGCTAGAGTATAAGCTCAAGCCCTGTGCCAGTACCCTGCAAAAAATATCCATTGTTCCTGGCCTGCGCTTGCTCATTTGGAACAGAGCATGATCTGCACCTGTTCTGATGTCAGTAGCCTGTCTTGCAGTACAAATTGGACATGTCAAAATGGACATGCCAAAACTGGAAAAATATTGTTAGCGCCTAAAACAGCAGATCTTTCAAAAAAGTGTAGCTGGGCCTGGCCCTGTTGGTGCTATGTATTTTGAAGGGTAACTAATGCTGTATACAACTGCCCCTACTTAGTTTGACTTGATTGGTGAGCAGTCACTTAGATCATCAAGGTGGCTTCTTGGAGTTACAAGACGATGAGCGTTCCACAGCAACTATCAATGTTCCTCTGACTAAAAGGACAGAACAAGATATCTTTTATGGTTTCACCTGAATGCCAAACGACTGTCAATATGATTGATGTGGAAAGGTAGAAAATTAATAGGTTGGCTGCAAATAAATAACAAACATGGGCAAAGTCAATAGGTCTGTATTCTGATGGGGAAAGTGTTTTGGTATAGTTGAGTGATGTTGTGGGCGTTGCCACCAGCTGTGCTAGAACCAAATCCCACAGTGAAAAACATCTTGAGTTACAACACTGTGAGGCTGGGAATATGGCCTCTTTGCTGAACAGACTGCATTAGCAGAGTAAGGCTGTAACCTCAAAGTGGAGTTTTATGAAAAAGAAGTTAGAATATAAAATTTGTGTTGTAAGTGGTAAACGTAAAAGGCATTCACAGTAAAAATATAAAAAAACGATTGCATAATCAATACTTTTGACAAAGGGGCAGTATTTCCATTGCATCTGTAATAAAGCTGATATGAGCACATATCCATACTTTGTGAATATAAAAGCTGCAAATACAATAACAATGTTCAACCAATGAATATGTGAGAATGATTAGTCAAAAGCACTGAGGGCTTGATTCACAAAGGAAAACTTACACTTTTGTGTAAGTGTTAGACCTGGGGGTCTCTAATTGGCAGAGGTAGGTACCTTTGTCCAAGTAGGGGCCCTTGCTTCTAGTCAGGGTAAGGGGGATACACACTATAGATAACCCCAGCTCGCCCCCTTGGTAGCTTGCCATGAGCAGACAGGCTTATCCCAAAGTCAATGTGTAAAGTATTTGTACTCAGAACACACAGTAACACAGTGATAACACCACAAATGGACACCACACCAGTTTAGAAAAATAAAGTATCTTTATCTAAATTCAACAAGACCAAAATAACAAAAATCCAATATAAATGTATCAAATTACGATTTTAGAGCAGTTGTTCCAAAACTAGAACCTGTACAAAACAAATAGCTCCACCTTGGGCTATTAGGACGTTGTGACAGCAATGAATCCAAAGTACGGCACTGACCGTGAGGTGCGCAGCATCGGGCATGGAAACACATGGACCCCCAAACAAATAGTAACATGGAAAACAAAGTCTAAGGCAATGTACAGCATCGTGGAGGTGAGGCGTCAGTGCTGAGGTCGAGTCCCGCTCCCTGGCTACCACGGGGGAGGCGAGGCGTCGTATCCGCGAGGAGATGACATGTCAAATCCAGGACAGGGGAAGTCGGTTGCGTTGGCGGTGGGACACCGGATCCAGTGAGGTGATGTGATGCGAAGTCGGCGAGTTCGTGGAGTCACCCTCGGCAGTTATCGGCGCCGCGATAACAGGATGCGTTCACTGGCGGTGACAGAGTCGGTGCGAGCACTGACGTTGGGAATGCCGATAACTGCAGGCGTTGGCAGATGTCGGAAATGCGTCAGAGCTGCGATGCAGGCCGGGCGGTGCTTTGTGCACTTCACGAGCAGTGCCCTAGCACCAGTGCAGGTCGCGGCATCATGGCGGCATTGCTGATGGAGTCAGAGATAAATGTTCTTGCTTCTCTTGGGTGTCTTCCAGCTTCCAACAGCAGGAATAACCTCCAGAGGCCCAAAACCAGAACAGGCACCTTCTGGCAGATCAGAACTCTCAGCAGTAGAGTTTAGGTGAGCTGGGGGTGAAGTCTTTGTGTCCCCGAGACATCAGAACAGGAGGCCAGCGCACACAAGCCCTTGGGGATTCTTCTTCAAGCAAGTTTCTCAGCAAAGTTCCTGTCTTTGTCTTTTCCTTGGCAGAAGCAGCAACTGCAGGCCAAATCCACTCAGCGCACAGCAATGAGGCAGTACTCCTCCTCACAGCTCTACAGCTCTTCTTCGTGGCAAAGGTTCCTCTTGAGTCCAGAAGTGATCAAAAGTTCTGAGGTTTAATGTCCACTACTTATACCCCATTTTGTATTTGTTCTTCTTTGTGCAAGGATCGTTGAGCCCAGTCCAAACCACTTCGGTCCTCACTGGTGCAGTATGACCACAGGGGGTGGAGTCAGCATTGTGCAAGGGAGACAGGCCCTATTCTTGTGCAAAGATAACTCCCCCCGCTAGTCTAAATGCAGCCAAGGTATATTCAGCTCAGATCTGAGTCATCCAGGAAGGGCCAGGCACACCTCAACCCCCCACAGTGGCTGTCTACAGTAAAAGCACATCCCCAGTCCCCGTCACTCCAAAACCACACAGTCAATCCACAAAGAGGCAAAGGCACACAGAATGGTTAAATGAGAAAATGCCTACTTTCTAAAAGTGGCATTTCCAAACACACAATTTAAAAAACATTTTTACTTAAAGATGTGTTATTAAATTCCAAGTTCAGAGAGCCTAAACGTTATTCCTTTATCTCATCCCAATTTGAAGTTATACGTGTAAGATGTTACAAAGTATCTCCCATGCTATTCTATGAGACAGATAGTCTTTTAATAGTGTAAAAGGAAATTGTCAGTATTTCACTATTAGGACATGTCACACACACCAGTATGTGTCCTACCTTTCACATACACTGCACTCTGCCCATGGGCGTACATTGGGCCTACATGAGTAGTGTCTTACATGTTAGAAAAGGAAGTGGGTGAACTTGCCAGGTCGACATGGCAATTTAAGACTGCATGAAGACACTGCAGTGGTAGGTCTTAGATATCTTCTCAGGGCTACTTGTGCTGGTGGTACAATAAGTGCTGCAGGACCACTAGTAGCATTTGATTTTACAGGCCCTGCGACACTCAGTGCACTCTACTAGGGGCTTACCAGTAATTCAAATAGGCCAATCATGGATAACCAATCACAATAGGGTGCACTTGCACTTTGTCACTGATCAGCAGTGGCAATGTGCCTAAAGCATTTAAGCCAGCAAAAGCAAAATCCAGCACAGCATCAAAAATACAGGAGGTAGAGGCAAAAAGTCAGAGGAAACCATGCCACATATGCCAAGTCTAACAGAAAGCTTACAATTGTTTGCTATTCACAAAGGGCTTTACAAGTAGCATCTTTACGAGTGCAGGTTTTCTTAGATTGAAAGTTAGTCTTTCACTCTTACACTCTTAGCCACCAGGAACCAATGAGATATATGAAGTGTCAAGGTTACCTGGTCTTGTTATTTCAAACCCAGTGATGCATGTGCCACGGCACAGACCAGCAACTGTGGATTTCATGTAAAATATATAGAAATACCAAAAATAAATGTTTTCAATATTCAATCTGGGTTGAATAATTTGCAGAGCCCTATGTGGAAAACCAAATAATTGAAAAATCTATTAATAGTTTGCAGGTGAAAGGAAGTAGGCCTGAGCTAAATTTTAATTGCACTGGAGTAATTAGCCTTCCTTCTACCATTTTCATCCTTTCACATTTTCTTCTTTCTTTCCTTTCAATCTTCCTTCCTCCTCCTGTTTTTTCTTTCCGCTTTCCAGTAACTCTTCTTTTGTATGTCATCCACTGTTTTTCTTTCTTACCTTTGTCTCTAAAGCTGACTTTTTTCTATTTGTCTCTATCTCTGTTTTTTCTTTTATTTACATCACTCTTCATTTCTCTTTCTTCTCCATTTCCTTTGCTGTGCATGTCACCCTCCTCCTCCTCATCATAGTATCCAGTAACAGCATTATATATGCGTATTTGCCAGCAGACAGAAGAGGCCCTTAAAAAGTAATTAGCACTTTAGTGGGAGCAAGTTTGCCTACCCATGGGGCCCAGTGGTAGCCCTCACCTGTTTAAGTGGGGGATACACCACAGCAGAGGAAAGATGTCCATGGGCCAGAGGCTAACAGGGTCCCAACCACAAGAATGTTGATCATGTTGGGTCAACGTTAAGGGCTTGGCTTCCATTCATTGCTTCAGTACCAAGAGCCATGATGAGAAGAATGCTACTTTTCCTTCCACAGGGAAGCTGGATTTTGATCAGAAGATTTGTGTCAACTTAATGGTCATGAGCATGGCACTTTCATCAAAGGCATCACAAGGATGTTAAATATGGGGTCAGACCACAGGATATCTATTGGGCCAGAAAGCAAAAGTGGTTAGGCTCTGTAATCTTTTCACTCCAAGTCCCACTGACAAAGCAAACAATCACGACAAAGTCAATTGTGTCGAACTGGGCAGATAATTCAAATGAAATAAATGCCTCAATACTGCTGCCGTTCACCTCACTGAAGGTCATAATACCTGTACCTATGGTGTTCTTTCTTTAGGTATTAATACTACTAAATCAATTGTACTCATGCACCCTCCATGAAGAAATGAAAGATTGTGGTGTCACACGTGGAGTGACATGCAGCTGTTTATAGGCCAGCCAGCCATATTCAGTACTCATCACAAACCAACATGTTGTTAGTTCAGCCTGCAGTAAAGCAAGCCCACAGAGCAGCAATGCTTAATTTGAGCCAGTGTTATCCACTACTCAGCACCGGGACTTATAACAGTCTACCACATGGTGGCACTGTTTGTTTAATTTTGAAATGTGCACAAAAACAGTTGTATAATAATTAAATATATATTCAAAATTACTAACACCTGCTACCCAAGCCATTCTTATATCTTTGGTTTGCCTAGAATAATCCGAAATTGTCATTGCACAAGTGTGAGGTTAGTAGTTGTATTGCTGCTATCATTGGCAGTGCTAACAGCGGCAATTGGTGGTGCAAGCTGCAGTGGACTCCTGCAAGGGACCCTGGCACTTATTGTTTTACAAATCAAGCACTGCAGATCAGCACTACGATTGGCTGAGGACAGAGGCCAGAGGCCAGCAACCAGCTAGGAGTAGTTGCCAACCATGTCCAGCCCAGAACACCCAACATGACAGACCATCCACGTGCAAAGCCTAGGGCTGTCCACACTGAGCCCCGCATAACCCACTTCATCCCTGCTACGCTAGCATATGACACTAGCTGAGGCCTAGATTATGGTGCATCGTGGATCCTGCTCAAAGACTTTGTGCCCTGTGACTCTGTTCCCCTGTCCGTCAGCATTCGAATCAGGCCAAACAACATGCTGGGCACAATATAAATTCTTACATGTCTCTGTTTGATTGTTTGTTGATGCCAGCGTATATGTTGATGTAGAGTCTTAAGGATGAGATGGATTACTGGCATTTTACATCATTCCATGGTTATCAGGACAAAAAGCTCTTCTCCAAACATTGGTGGCACGCCTCCTGGTATGCATACTGAAAGTGAGTATACTTGTGGCCAGTGGAATTATTATGGCAGTGGAAGGCCAAATTATGCAGCAAGATTGGCCAAATTATGCAGCATAGAAAGGCATATTATGCAGCGCATTCTGTTGTGTTTTTATGTCACTATTCTGACATTTTAATACGTCTTAATGCATTTGAGCAAAACTGAACCTCTTTTGATTACTGATTGTAATAATAACTAGATGAAAGATGAGCAGTTACATTGTGCAGTGTCTGGCATGGTTCTGCATCCTATTTGCCGAAAAATCATTTTTCAAAAGGATTTCTGTTGGGTGTATAGGAACAGCAAAACACGCAAGATGATGGATGGAATGTTGCACATTGGCAAAACATTCACCCCCAGTCACAGATCTGGGTTTAATCCATCGTTATTTTGCTCACCATGCCACCCCAGTTCAGACATGGCCATATGCAAATCAGTCTTGACCCTGTGCCTCATGGGAACAGTCTGGTCTGAACATACTAATCCAACCTCTCCTGGGTCACGTTTTACTCAGTTCCCCGTAAGATAAGTTCCAATGCTGTATGTGAGATCAAGGGACAGGGTATTGTAAGTAAATATTAGAAGTTGAATCTTGCAATGTATAGGTGTACTTCTTGTTGCATGGGTCTGGTCAGCTGTGAAATTATAGTAATAATGGGATAATGCATCCTGGCTGAAAGCTGGATCAATGTGACCCGGTTTTACACTTGTGATTAATATGGGCCTAGAAGAATATGTAGCAAAATGATACAGTGCGTCCAAACTCACCGAAATGCGGCACTGCTTTTTAAATAAAATATCTGCCAAGCATTCTGGGAGTGAAGACATGGTGCATTAATGCTCAGATAGGTTTGTTTTAGAGATTTAGCATAGCAATGATGACAAGAGAGCAAGAGCACAGACTTCTTGAGGAATGGCTATGCAGCTGATCGCTCTGGTCGCCACTATCATGCCTGGGTTATCCAGGGTCCAGCAGTAACAAAGCCCCTGGGGTTCACGCTCTTCTTCTACGAGGGAGAGAGTGGAATCTCATGCACATATAAAGACCAAAAGTGAAAGTCCTTCATGGTTTTGCTTCGAGACATTTTCAGCAATAGCCTATGTATATGACTCTTCGAGGGGTGTGGCCCAGTGTAAGGCATAGATGGATAGGAGGGACTTCCGAAGTAAGGAGGGTTAGCGGCTGGAGCAAAGAAGCTGTTTCATCAATGTATAAAGAAAATGTGTGGGCATAGAGGAAAGGACGCAACCATCACAGGTTGATGCTTTGAATTCAAATTAAAAATTAGACAGTATTACCCTCTGTACAGCACAGGAATGTATATCCTGCCACCTTTAATATTTTGTAAAATCGTGAATGCACGGATTCCTCAATGTTCTGTCTGGATTATTTTTTGCGTTATATATATTTCTCTGTTGCCTTCTGAAACTGCCTGCTTGTTAATGACGCGCCTGTGCTCCCTACAGCTTGACTCACTGTGCTATCCTTTCTAAAGTACACCGAGTCCATAAACTTGCTCAGAGCACTCCTCTAGAAGGCACAGACTTGCGGTTGTATGCTCCGTAGAATTGGGGCAGGTAGGTAATGGGTGAACTACTGCCAATGAAAACTCCATGCATGGACCTAATTTCGGGGGGCTGTGAGTGTCATCTCCTCAGATGGGTATCCTTGGTCTTGTGGCCAGTCTTGGGACACATACCACGCCCTTGTCATAGGAAGTAAGGGTGGGAGTGCTGCATCATCCCAGATACGCATGCTAGGTTCCAGAACGTGGCTTAAAATTTTGAACGAAAGTGTTTGATGCCCTCCATATAATTCTGTCCATGACTGCCCAGATGTCTTGGTGTTGAATTTCAGGCCCTATTTTGGCAAAGGAGCAGTTCACTTACTTTTTCTTATTCAATATCCATTTTTCCGAATGTTGGAGGACACAATTTTTAAAGTTAGAGTTGTTATTGTTACCATATTCAAAACTTCCCCTTTTATTCAGCAACTTTTAAACCTGAATTTTTGTCTTGGCGTCGACAACATGTGACTAAAATCTATACAATTGTGATTGATTGCTGAATTTCCCTGTACCTCAAGTTGTATATATGTCGAATGTAAATAAAAGAGGCAAAAACCATGAGAACAGCATGCTACAGCACTTTCTTAATTCCGAGTTAGTATACCCCCTTTCTTATCACAGCCTGCTTTTTTTAAGACTCTAGTTTGAACTAGAACCAACATATATACTGCTCCTGCTGACAAGAATAGCATCCTCCCCCTGACCGGCACACCTAACACTATCTTCCAATCCCTTTGCGATACCAAATCTTCTCACCACCCCCACTTGCTCGGCATCTTTTTCAGTTGGATACACTGCAATGCCTGTTGGAAAATTCAGCCTCACACGTCTAGTGTCGAAAAAAAGGTGCCTTGGGCCCTAAGACCCACTGATTGGGTAGAAAAAGGGCAGCATACCTTGGATGCAAGGGGTTCATTACACCCCAATATTCTGAGGCTACTGGGTTTGCTGAACTAGTGGCAGCTGGGCCTCTTGCTTACTCTCAGTCTCATTGAATAACCTAGGCCCCTACGTGCATGCTTATCAAATCCATCATTTTATGCTAATCCGTTTCCGCTCTGCTGCGGGCGGCGGGGAGGGAATGGAGGTTGCAGAAACAGAACTGTGTAATTGGATCCGGCATACGTATCACCGCGTCAATTAGGGGGAGTGCGCGTGTGGCGGCCTCCCATGATCCGGTGACAGTCGTGCGCTCACCTGCACGGAGAGACCTGGGCCTCGTGCTGCTGCAGCAGCATCTCAGGTCAGAAGGCGGGAAGCTAGCAATCTCGCGCCCACTGCAGCTTAAAGACATCCACGTGCCCACTTGCCTGGGAGTGGCAATGTTTTGTCTGCAAATCATGGTTGTAAGTAGAACGGATTCGAAGGCAGTGAACATCTGTATTTCAGTGGCTTGTAGCTGTATCTAAATTTTAGGGGTGGGGAACTTTGAATTAAAACTGTGCCCATTTTCATCTCTGATGCGGCTTCAGGCTAAGTGCTTTTCCTGTTTGTCTCTATCGAAGTAATTTTGAAATTGGAAACACATGGTACTCGGCAGCAGTAGGAACCATGCTGCTCCCTAAACCTTCCTCTGAATACCCATTGCCACTATGCAAGGGCCCCCTCCCTCACGATCTGTTTGCCTCTCTCCTATTCTTTCTTTCTTTGTGTGGACTCTTCTCCATGAGACTCTTTCTCTTAGTCTCGCTCTACCTTTTGCTGTCGGTTATATCATTTTTTCTGTCACCTTGCCTCCCCTTCTTTTGCTATATCTCCCTTTCTTTCATCTTCCCATAGTCACTTTGTCTTTCTCCTCTGTCTTTTTCCTCTCATCTTCTCTCCCTCTATCGCTCCATCTCCTCTTTCTCTGCTTAGTTCTCTTTTTCTCTCTCTCTCATCCTTTCTCTGTCTCTCTCTCTGAATCTCTCAAACGTTTTCTCTCTGCTTCGCTCTTTCTCGCTCTCCTCTTTCTTTCTCTAGCCTCAGTTACACACATCTCGGTACTATGATCCCCGGATATGTTAACAGGCTGAGAACACCAAACTCTTTGCAACATTATTTGGGGGATTGGGAGGGCAGGACTAAATATGGTGTCTAATTTAGTAACAGGAATAGTAGAGAGACTGTCAAAGCATATTCCACTTCTTAGCTACACCCCTAATCCGGGTTCTTAGGCACAGTTTTTAGCTCGTTACCAAATCCCATTCATAGCTTGGTTTCTAGCATCACTCTGGCCAAGGACGAAGCTTCTAAATAGCAGGTTCTTGGGCTCTCTCCTCAGTGATGCCTGCTGCAGCCACATGCTTTGCAGGATTGTGTTCAGTCCAAACCTCTACAAAAGGTTCTTAGATATTTTGCTGGCAGCAGTTTTCAATATGGGATTGCACAGTATTAGGCAACAAGATCCGAGCATTATTACTTCAGCCGTACATGTAGTCCAATGTGGAAGACATAGATACTGCTGTTTAGCGTTCTGGGTAGTTGTTACTGTCTGGACAATTTACAATAAACAAAGATCTCGGCATGATTAATGGAATAGAGGCCTAGGTCATATATAGCATACAAATCCCAGGGCCTGGTTTCATGAGGGTCTGCACCTCCAGAGTAGTCATGGGCTGAAGTGGCTTCCATAGCCCAGTGGTTGAAGGAAAGTTTACCCAAGATTGTAATCGATCCATCTCTTGGGGTCAGGTAAAAATATCACGGGCAGCATGGTTAGTTCTTCAAAAAGCTATAAGAGGACACATTTTCTGCAAATACTCGAATATCCTCCTCATCCATGGGAGAAAAAGCCTGACATACTGAGTGAACGTGAATTCCAACAGCAGCAGAAGCAGCATCCTGTCAGTCGATACCCCAGTATTCTACACCAGCTTCACCACAGAGTTCCAAGGAACGACTAGAATGCTAACATCTATTATCATGACAAAAATGAGGCCCTTAATGACACCATATTTCTGGAATAGGAGATGTCTTCACCACTAGCATATATCCCAGCGCAGACACATGTTGGGAGGAAGGTGGATATTATAGTTCATTCTTGGAACTCTGTGAACTTCAAAGCAGCTGTTAGGGGTTGAAGCGGATTGAAACTAAAGTAAGGCTTGTCTCAGGTACTATCTATCAATCTCATGAGTAGATACTGACCATCTAGGAGGCGATCAAAATTCTGAATTTTGGTAGTTTAAAGTTGCCTGATTTACAATTGCTCTTATCAAACGATTGATTGTGCAAAATTATGAAGCTATTGGACTTGTACTTTGTAATTATTTTCTTAAAGTTTTGGAAGGCTTCTACTCTCAAAAGTAAAATAAAGGGCATTGCCATTGCTGGCAGGCGGAACCCACTCTCGTGAGGAGTCTTGGCTGAACTGCCAATTCCACCCCATCACTGCATTTGGCCCCAGAGCAACTTAACTCCACTGCTGTTTTTTGATGAGAGGATGACTTGCTTTTCCCTCGCAGGACATGCTGTGGCTGGATGTAAGCCTATTTCTGCATGGCCATGGGCAGGGAATATTTACATTTGAGATGTCGGGCACAATAGCAAAACTTTTTCTGACTTTGCTGATGAAGTTTTCCAAATTCTTCATACTTTGCAGCTGAAGGTGAAAGATTCACCCACCTCTAATGGCAAAACAGTTTAATAAAGGGAGACTTTTTAGCAGTAGGAAAATGTAGAATGGAATTAATTCTCTAAAACAGCCCTGTTGTGGAGACTCCCTGGTCCTTGGAAATCCAGTGGATTCCCCAGATCCCAATGGTCCTAAAGGACCCTGGTAATCTTCTCTGAGGTAAGCAAGCAATTCCCTGACAAAAGGAGAACATGGGAATTTATCGCTGCTACCACAAGGTACCAGCAAAGCAATCTCCTTTTGTGGGGGCTGCTGGCGCACACAAGGGAATGTAATTGGTATGATTTTGAGGATACATTGGGTTGCATGAGTAACAAAAGCAATTTTGCTCCACCCTCCCCCCCTCCAAGGGCTCCAGAACTTCTCCAGGATTTCCCCATGGGCCTCTGAACATAGACTCAGGGAGGATGAGGCAGTGAACTATAGTCAGCCCTGAGTTATGGGCCCCTTCTCCACTCTACGATCATCCTTCTCTCCCATCAGGCATGCAACAATTGGGTGTCAAATACAGCTATGGGATCATTACATGAACGGTAGTTTGGCATGTCATTGGTTTTGGTCTGGATAATGCCATCTAATCACACTGTCTTGCACCCACCACTGTCTAGCAATTGGTAGGTAGGTGGTGGTACCTTGGAGTACGGAGGCTAATGCCTCCCTCTGCCAAGGTCTAAAATGAGGCCAAAAAGAGGTAAACATACAGCACACCGATAGAGTTCTGCAAGATCCGCACCGTGGACCATTCCCATGAGGAGCCAGGTCGGTACTGGTTGGCATAAGGCTGGTTTCTGTCTGCACTCTAACAGTGGTCTCTAAACGAGGGGTTAGAATGCTACCCAGTGCGATTGCCAGTGGTTTAGACTATTTACTAACATTAGTCTTGCCAGTTTCTGTTTTTTTTAATTACAGTTCAAAGCCAATACTACTTTTTCTGTGCACTAAAATGAATCATATGTTATTGTAATGTGCATTAAAAGTAACCTATCCCTGGTCAACATACCATTTAGGAACCACCCACATTGTTCTAATAAAATTATATTTAATGGTTAATCTTTGTAATTTATTTTTGTATTTCTAATATATCGTAATCACATGGTAAAGACGATTTGTATCTGTTTCTTTTTAGGTCTTGTGGAGAGATATTTTTTTTTTATTTGCATATAAGTAATTAAAAAAAATACTATGCACAAGCTTGCCAAGGCGCCACCTATTGCTTTTGCCAATGCTTTTTTTTTTGCGTTGATCTTAATCTGTTCAGTAGCTTTTCAGATATTTGCGTTTAAAAAAGTTTTCTTGATAAAGTTGAAAGGGTTAACCTTTTGTATATTTTGACGGTTGTTCCTGAATAGTCAACAATTCCGGATCCATGTAATATCTAAGGGTCAACTATTAAAAACAGATAACGAAGAAATACATTCCGAAAGTAACATATGCAGAGATGGCTCTGTTTAGAGTGCCCATAAGGCTCGCAGGGTCTGCTTGCCTTTCCACGTTTAGGACTCAGGAACAGCAGATCACAGCAGATGTCAGTCAAGAGCGGTGAAGTCACTGCGCCACCATTCCCCATTCAAACTGTGAAGCCCTTGCACATGTGAGACTTACCTCAAAACCAAACTGGGAGGTTTCTTGCCGTTTCTTAAATCTTGCGTGTCGTCTGCACTTCTAAGAAATGTCTGGGCAGAGATGGGGCTGTCACACCACTGTCACACCTTTCTGAAACCTCAAGCGAGGTACTATGTCCGCGATAACACCATGGTTTGGCGCGCTGAATAAGTGGGTGAATGAGCTTATAAAACGTGCAGAGATTCGGCGAGTGATAGCCCAGTGACCGTTCATCTTCACGCTCCCGCCCCCCTTATCTAAATCTCCAGCAGATTACACGGGTGCGATGTTACGCACGTTTTCTAGCCGGAGTGACATTTCCACAGGAAGCTGTTTCAGCACAATCCAGCCGGCTGGTTTTAGCAGCAGGCACGTTATTTTTGTTTCTTCAACACCAATATTGTTATGTTTTCGTGATAACAAGCGGTTGCATCTGTTGTAACTTCCGGTCGATGGCCAGGCTGCGAGGCCTCACGCCAGTCGCTTCTCGCGCTGCCTCTCTCACGTGGTTACATTACCTTCATGGTTAAGACAAGGAGATTTAGGTGGAAGAATTTACAGCTCAGTGGGTTGAGCAAGAGCTGTAAAGATCAGGGTGTGATCTGACGGCCACTGGCTGGAAGGTAGGAGGGCCATCTCAACCTTTCATACTCCCAGGTGGATAAAACGAGGACCATTGAGTTTGGTAAAGGCAACAACTTTGGTTTAGGCACAAAGAGGACATTCGGATTATGGAGTGCATGTGCAGTAGTGCACTGTAAAAAAACAAAGAGGTGACTGCAAATGTCACAAACATGGAAAATGATGCACGATACATAAAAATGCAACAAAAACAAAAATATTGTACTGCAAAAACAAACGTAGCATTTAGAACTACGGGTATGCCTTACATAAAATTGTGGCCTTGACACCTTTCACAAAATGGAACAAGCATTGGCATAGACAATAAGTCTCGCCTTTGGGACCTTATAAGCGTTTAGCCATGCAACAGTTGCATAACTAAATACTTATAAGGTCCCAAAAGCGAGACCTATTGGCTATGTAAAGTGGCCGTGCGGGCGCGAAAGTGATCGCGATCAAACATCAAAGCGGCCACGAAAGTGAAAGTAATTGCGGTCAAGCGCGGCACGAGCGCCCGCACACATGCACTGTAGCCCTAGGCTGGCCTGGTAGCACTTTTTGAAGCCCTCTCAAAAAGTCTCGCCAGTGCAGCGCATGCGCTGGGTCAGGCGAGACCTATAAAATGACCTTTTTGTTAAAAAATGTTTAGTCAGAAGTTACCCCTTAGACCAGTCCACAATTTGAGCTATTGTTAACCTTTCATATCCCATATAGATGGGTCCAAGCAGTGCTGAAAACACCTCTCTGAAGAGCAGCTACACATCTATTTAGCCGCTTTCTCCAAATATCTTTTTCTTACTAGGGGGCATATTATCAAGCATGGCGTTAAAATTATCGCTGCTTTAGCGGCAGAAAACTGCCGCTAAAGCGGCGATAATGGGCTTGATAATATGCCGCAGAGAATTCCAATAGAAGCCCATGTTGACACCAGAACATGGGCTTCTATGGGAATTCTCAAGGGCATATTATCAAGCCCATTATCGCCACTTTAGCGGCAGTTTTCTGCCACTAAAGCAGCGATAATTTTAAAGCCGTTTCTTGATAATATGCCCCCAAGATTCCAGACTAGACTGTCAACAACACGTTGTGAGCCCGTTTCACCTCCTGCAAACCTCTTCCATCCCAGACTTAAATCAAGTCAATGAACCCCAGAAGAGATCGACCTTCTTCGCCTAGACCCACCTAGCAAGTTGACAAGGCTGTGTGAATGCCCCTATTTTTTGGTCTGGCGTCAGACAAAACAATGCATATGAAATACCTACTTATTGGAGCTTTTACCAAGCCCTCTTCATCTATTGGTCCAATATTGTGTCATTCACATTTTTCTTCTGCCCACTACAGCATGCATCATTAGGGAATGGGTCAGCACACTTCGAGCCTTGGCTGGCCTCACTGTGAGTGACAGCATTCTGCCCTTTCACAAGGATCAAATTCACAGACAAGGAGTTCCCACTACAGCAAGACACCACTATGGCAATGTGTGCTTTCTGAGACCAAAAAAAGGTTCTCGTTTCCATTCTCACATTGACTGTTACCATGGCATTCAAGAGCTGAGGGATGAGCACCAACTCTGACACAAGTCACACAAAGTATACATTAAGGGAGTAGGGCCGAAAGGGAAGTTGGTGTCTTCCAGTGCTTCTTCACAGATCAGTGCATTTCTGCTGCCTGAATAAATGAAAGGAAGGAGGAATGAATAAATGAGTGAATGAATGAATGAATGACATTCTTACAAAGGCCAAAAGCAGTCCACACACATCCTCATGGCATTGTAAAACCGAAAAAGAGTGACAGGTGGCCTTAGAAGAAAAGACGGGTCTTAACAGCCCTTCTAAACGGTTGATTATCTGTTTGTTGATGAAGGGAGTGAGGCAGAGCATTACGGAGGGTGGGTGCAGCAAAAGAAAAGGCTTGACCACCCAGTGTGCAAAGCGAGGTATCGTCCGCAAAGAGGAACAGCTAGACCTGAGTGAGCGCCAAGACAAATATCTGAATAGTAACTTCGGGGAGAAGGCACAGCCTTGTTTGGAGAAGGCTTTGTGACAGCAGCGCAAGGTCTTGAGTGAGTTTGCTTTTCCACCAGGAGCCAGAGAAGGGTTTGTCGGGCTTCAGAGACTCAACTATATTTTCTTACATTTGGTACTAGCCTTACTGCCATATATTGAACCATTTGCAACCTTTGTGATGTAGTGGCCAGAGGATGTGGCCTAACGGCTAGAGCGTTGACCTCGAAGCTGGGGAACCAGGTTCGAGTCTTAGCTGCTCAACATCCTGTGATTCTGGGCAAATCACATAATCTCCCCGTGCGTAACAAAAAAATAATGTGTCTGTCTGTAACGCAACTGGTGCTCATGTAAAGCACTCTGAAGACTTTGGGTCGAGTTGTGCTATATAAAGAAAAAAAAGGCCCGAATAACATTCTCTGGAATAATCCAAACTCCATTTGACAGCTGAATGTATCACTAGAGCTCTGAGAGATATAGGAATACAAGGCAGTTTATTCCTACCATGTCTAATTTGAATTACATATAAGGAAGATACTGTAATGATTTGAGGCTCTGGGGTAAGATGTCAATGAAGCCAGAAGCCTACACTTTTCAACTGAAAATGGTCACTTCCCAGTTTGGGTGTCCAAAAAGCAGAGGACCATTGGTTGTTTTGACCTTGAAATAGTAATTCAGTTTTGGAAACATTCAATTTCGAAAAGCTGCTGTTTCATCAACTTCAGGATGGTGATAAGCAATCTAGTTAACATTTCCTTAATCTCAGGAAAAGATTTATTGAGTCTTAAAAGGAGTTGCATGTTGTCAGCACAGGAGACTATCCCACATCCAAACATCTGTGGATGCAGCTCACACCTCGTTTCTATCCCCTGTTGTAGCGTCTGTGTGTGATCCTCACTGTTTACAGTAAATAAGTTGAATATAAAACGTTATACAACATAAAATAGTAACCAAGTTAAAAAACAATGAAGTTCTTGTACGTTGTAATAAAGTTGTGAAGCATTACGAAGAAAATAAAAACACATTTGAAGGGGAAAGCAATTTTAAAATGTCCACTGCGTAAAGGAATGGCAGGTGAGCCTGATGGTGCCAGAAAATAGGTGAGCAGGAAGCCCATCGAGGCAGAGAAAACTGGCCTGGAAATATGTGAGTGGAAAGAAAGGAGGCATGGGACCAGAGCAATATCCTGCAGAGACAAAGCAAAAGAAGCAGTGGTGATAGAAAAAAAGGGACCTGTGCAGTAAAAAAAGGGGTGTAGGAGGTAGCCCTCAGTACATGAAAAAAACAGAAGGGGAATAGGTGTAGAAGCGTGAGAAGTGTGACTGGACAAAAAAGAGATGCAGGTGGAGGTGTTCAAAGAATGCGAGAAAACTAGTGTGGCAGAGAACACCCCCTACAAAAATGAAAATAAATAAATAAAATAAACACAGGAAAACAGAATGGCGCAACACGTTAGGAGCCATTATAAAAAAAACTGCTCTTGCAAAGACATTTTAAAAAATAAAGTGGTACAAAATTCGGCTTTTTACCACTAGTTGTTTGACAAATAAATAGAAATACACTTTAACAACTACTTTTCCCATATAAACTTTTACTACTATGTTTTTGTTGTTTACTTTTTTTTACAGGTCACATTTTTACATACAATCACCACTGTACAAGAGCACCTTCAGCCTACATGCTGCTGCTAAGGGTTTTCTGATATTCCTACTCCAGGCCAAGGGTTTTGTTATAAAATGAAGGAGGTTCGAGCAAATAATTTACTAGTCAGATTGCTCATCTTCCATCATGAATGCCATTTAGGGTTTCCAGGGTAGCAATTGTGAACACTGGCACCCCCTGGCCTCGAGAGGCAAAGGTAGCATCAGGAACATAGACATTTTGTTAACCAAAGTCTCAGCAGTTTGCTCCTGGAAGGTCTGGTTCGAGATTGTAACAGTTGCAAATTGCATCTGTTACATCCTGGCCTGATGGTGTCACCTACCAACACAACTTCAAGGCTCCAAAGGTCTGAGACACCCCAAACATGAGCGCAGAGAGGCCTTTGAGCACACATTCTACAAACGTAAATGTTTTGTAGCTTTTATGTAAAAAAAGAAAAAAAAGCTCCATGCCCAATTTACTTCTAAGATGAATTATTGTAGCAGAGCAACCGGAGAGCCAAAGGTTGGGCATAAGGAAGAAACCCCAAGCTGTAGGTGCAAGGAGCATGTCCTGTACTGTTTGTTGGGTTTGCGGATCCAGGTAAGTCTCATAACTCCCAAATGTACAGAGGGGGACGGGTGATCTGGCCCTGGGGGCAGGAGTGAAAGCAAGAATGCACAATCAGTGTGTTGGGCAACACAGGAGACTGTTCAGACTGTTTCTAGAACAACAGATGAAGGAAAGAGAAGAACCAACTGGAGAAATTAAATGCAGAAAAGGTTTGTTGAACAAATGGAGTGTGTTAGGCAGAGGCCAGGAAAGGGAGGGCTATGGGGTCAATTTCTTTTGAGAGAGAAGACCTTAGGGAATACACTGAAAGGGGGGCAAAGAAGAGGACAACAAGGGCGAAAAGCCGAGAGGAGGGAAAGAGCGGCGCAGACTGAGGGATGGGCATGTTTGTTAAAAAGAAAAATCAATGTCTGTGAGTCACAAAATCTGGTGTCAAGAGGTGTCCCTACACCCACGGAGCACTAGAAGCTAAAACACATATGTTGATAAGCACGTTTACAGGTTTTTACACAAAAAGGTCCAATGGAACACACATAGTCGACCCCGAGCCCAAAACAAAGAGGGTATTGCAGGTGTGTAAGAAACCAATGAGATAGAGCACATTCTGCCTTCAAACTGGTGCCAAAATGTCAAAGATGTGGTGCTAAGTGAGCTACTTGAGACTTCTCACTTACTGTTACCAAGCATTAAAGTGAAGCTTTATATGTGAGAGGCAGCAAAGCTCAGTTATATGGATAGCATTAACAATGAAGCCGGCAGCAATGATCCCAGTAGCACTAAAGCGCCTTGGAAAACCTCTCAGAACACATCATTTTGCATTTAACTTTTGTGCTGCGCGTAGATTCAGTTGATTGACATAAGCCTGCTCATTCCAAGGGACATTTCAAAGAACCACGCTGAGAAATGACATTGGCACCATCACTGATCTTAGGTACTATAAGGGAAATGAGTGAGAAGAATATTTATTTTTGGTGAAACTATGAATGGAGCACAAACAGGATGTACAGCAGAAAGAATATTATCAAGACTGATAGAATTAATAAATAATGTTCCTTACAAAAATCTCCAAATGTACCTTTCAGCCATGGCCAAATACTCTACCTATCAAGATTAAATCCATCTTTAATTTTATCCAGTTCCTCAATCTGATCATGTATACTAAATATGACATTTGGTATAAATGAGCAATATTTTGATCCTGCAGTTGCATAAAACTCCACCCTTGGCAGCCAGGACAAAATCGGAGCTTTTCTGTTTTTACCCAAGACAGTTCTCTGGGCTCTGACCTTATAGAAAATGAGCTCTAACACGCTGATGGTGGCATTCCAGCCTCTTCAAGGCCTTTGGCTATAGGCTGAACTTCATGTATAGTTAGTTCAATCCGTACATAGAGAACAGGATAATGAAAAAATGAGCACTCTCAGATATTTCTCTAAGAACTCTCCAATGGGGGAGCTGGATAGGTATGTGATGTTGGCTGGGAGCCTTAGGCAGCCAGACATACGTTTGATTGACGCAGACAAAGTAAGTACCAAGTTGTGATATGGAGCAGCAGTTGAAATAAAGGGCTCCTGAAGGAAGTTTGAAACAATACTCTTCATGTTTAGACTTATCCTTTCCCTCAAAAAACACATCATGATCAATGCAGACCATGGAAATGCTACCACTGGAAACTCACAACCTTGCCCTACGGCAGTATTAGCAAGGTGAATGGTGGGGAGCATAGTTATCTGATCCGGTTGGCAGCAATCTTTGATTACAAAGTGTATAGAAAAGTTAGCATTTTCAACCAGCCTAGGGAATTTCCAGCGCAGACACAGTCAAATGCACAATTCATTTAGTTTATTGGGACTGGGGGCCAGTGGCACACATCTTCAAGCCTCTGTGGGCAAATGCATGGGGGTCCAGCAAGAGGAGAGGTTAAGGTTTTGTCAGTATTGCTCTAAACGGTGCCAGAAGGTGTTCTCACTTTACGAAGCCTGACAATTCCGAAGGTGAGCTTCAGGCTATGTGTTGGCGATCTCAATGCATCTGTTACTCCTGGCACTAAACCTGTGTCTAATTCTGTGAGAAAGGGAGCTAAGAACAGTCAGGCAAGTATGTTTTGTGTTTGCCTTGAAAGCCCCCTTCAACAGGTTCATAGTGCTGCTGCTAAAATGTAATATGCTTCATTTTAAATCTTAGCATCAGATATTTTAATGCTAAATTAGGATCCATCTAGTAAAAAAATACTCCTGACTATTTCAGGACCTGTTCCACTTTAGAGCATTTTGTTCATGTCTGGGCAGTTAACACTGGGAGCTAAATTGTTATGAGGTATTGCTCACTACATGTTTGCGTTTTGCTGCACAGGTGTGTGCTTTCTTGACCACCTATTGTCTGGGTGAAGATTCAGGAGCATGGGATAATCATCGACGCTGCAAGTTCTGAACTCAAACATTTTACTTTCCAAATGCTCATGAAATCCACAACACATAATTTTGACCAATTGTGAAAACTAGGATAAAGCACATTATCAGATATAGGCCCAGATTACGATGGCGGTCGGTTAGACCGCCGCTGTTATAGCAGGGGTCAGGGGACTGTCCGACAAGCATGCGGTGGTCCGACCACTGCATTTCGATGCAGCAGCAGGGCTGGTTGTCGTAAAGGTGTGGGAACCACGGCGGTGGCATGCTGAGGCTGTAGTAAAGGGTTGCAGCAAATGGCACAACCATGTAGCACCTCCTGTATGTCCATGCACAGTGTGTCATGCACCATGTTGTGCATGGCACACAGTGCTTGAGGTGAGTGGGGGCACTACCTATGTCCCTAGAGCCACTTTTCAGTGGCTTACCACAGTTGGGGGCACTGTCTGGGGCCCCCAATATCACTTCCGACAACTTTTTCATGGAAAGTCTGTCGGAAAGCCTCAGCACTGCCGCCATTGTTGGTCGCTGGTACGACTTCCGCCCCATCATGATCTATTATCCTGGCGGAGGCAGCGGTCTTCTGTATGACTGAATATGGTCTGACAGCCAGCATTAATGCGGAGGTCGAACCAATGGGCTGTTGGTGCTCAGACAGCCACCGGCGGCCTGTCGTTGTGCGGTCCAACCGCCATCATAATGAGGCCCTTAGTCTTTGTTCTCTTCCACACTTCAAAATGCACTCCTTCAGGGCTGCATTATCGGTTACAAATCTCAAGAGCTTTGAAAACAGATATCCTTCTGAAAGATATTAAACAAAGTAAAGTCTCTAGCTGCTGACTCAATTGTTTCACACTTAGGTAAACATTAGCTGGCCATGAACAAAAAAGATAAAAAACTACATTTACGTCTCATAAAACATTATAGTGTGTTTTGGGTGGTCTTTTGCGCCTAATCCCTTTTCATACTTTACATACCAAAGCATCATTGCCTAATGTATTTGAATTCATCGTAGAATGCTCTGCAGAAACTATTGACCTAAAGCCATTTACTGTTCTGTATCTGTGACCTTTCTGAAATTGCTCAGCTACAAAACTAGTCACCTCTACTAAAAGAGCCTCCACAGGATCCAAACTGCTCTCCGTGCACCAACCACTCCATACTCTCCAAACACCCTTGTATATTTTCCTAACTCCAGGAGCCCAAGACTTATCCAATAACTCCAGAATGTGTCCCGTAAGATCTACGTTTCTGTTATTTCCCCTATATTTGGATGTTCCACTTCATCTGGGCCTAACAACAGACCCTGTGTCACCCTAATTAACAAAGGCTCCTCAATTACAACTCCATTACAGATGAAAACCATGCCTTAGCAGTCCAAAACTGGGCCAGTAGTATTATTGTGCATCTGACTCTCCTCACTTTCAACAACATTCTCTGAGGAATAGGAAAAGCATACCCCTTTAACAGATTTCAATTCTGTTGAAAAGCAACTACATATTTTGCCCCTGAATCTAGTGTCCAACTAAAATAAGTTTCAGCTAAAAAGTTAACCTGCTTACAAACACATCCACCTCTATCCATCCACATTCCTGAACAATACTCTTGAAATAAAAATGATTTAATCGCCAATCACTGAAATTCTTGAGCTGCCTTGCATTCCAATCTACCTGATCCTGTTCCTGATAAACATTCTGCCTTTAAGCAAAGTTTGTGCTCCACACAAAAATACCACAATTCCATCACCAAGTTTGCCAATTTCTTCAATGTGCTTCTGCCTTATTGATTCACAAGTCACTGCAGACATATTGTCCATATGTATCAAGACCACATTGTTCACCAAAGTTTCTTTAAAACTCCTCAAAGTATTCACTCCAGCCATCATTTCTAAACAATTTGAATGCAAACCTTTTTCCTCCTTTGTTCATCTTCCTCCCATCTCCCGATTGTTCAACCATGCACCCTAGCCTGGGTTGCTTGCATCTGTCTCTAACACAAAAATAGGAGAGGTTCCAAAAGCTGCTCTCCTGTTCCAAGCTTCTAAATTATTTAGCTACTATAATAAATAATCTCTGGCCTCTACAGACACGCACAATGTGTCTGTCTCCTTAAACTTGAAGTCTTAACCTTCTGTAAAGCTCTGTAATAAAGGAGACCCAGAAAAATCACCAGAACTGATAGAAATAAATAACCAATCACTCAAGCAAACTATTTGAGAATATTCTGCTCCTATTTTGAGACTAAATCAATCTCTTTTCTTATCATTTTCATGTTTCCTTCTGGTTACAGTTTTGCCTGAGAAGTATCTACCTGAAATCCTAGAAATTCCAACAACCTGTCTGCAACCACAATTGACTTGTCTACATTGATGATGAATCCTAAACTCTCCAACAGAGTTCTTGTTCATTTTTAATTGAACCAATAAGAGTATATCCTCTCCATAGATTATCAACTGTATGCCCCATTCTCTCAGAAAAACGACTACTGGGTGTAACACCTTGGTGAAACATCAAGGGACAGAAGGTAATCCGAAAGCCAGACAAATTATCTGAATATTTTTTGCCTCTCCATCTGAAATGCAGAAATGTCTGAATTTCCCCGTCCATTGGAATAGTGAAATAAACTGTTTAAGTCTTGTAAATGTATTACTGGTTGCCAACCTTTTTCTTTCCTTTTAACCAAAGAAAGAGTGCTCACTAGTGGCATAGCTAGACTTATTGACTCCTGGGGCGGTCGCTGAGTTTACCGCCTGGTGCAGATAAGAGCTGGGTGGGACTTGTTCCTGGGGTGAGGGGGTACTGATTGACAGATGAGTTGTTCTCACGGGGGGTGGTAGTCGCCAGATGACTTGCTCACCTTTGCTGCCCCCAAAAAGAGTGCCGCCCAAGGCAGACCACTCACTGCCCCCCCCCCACAGAAATTCCACTGATGCTCTCAAACCGGTTCCTTACATCTTACACTTCTACAAATGCACCTTTTTGCATTCTTTGTTCAAATGTAATTCCCTTGATTCTGATTTCTAAATAAGAACTTCTGCAAATTATATTTAGAAACTTGTTGTGGTTTGTAACACCCAAGGCTCCATTGTTATTTCCCACTATTTCTTTGGGAATAACTAAAGGAAGTCTCCATACTCACCTTGTGCTCCAACTGGAATTTGCCCTCTTCCTCTTCTGTCACGTGATCATTCCATTATACCTCCATGAGGAAAAAAACACACATGGACGACTGAAACCCTCTTTCAGTTCCTCTGGTTTGATAATATTACTGTGACATTTGTACCCACCACGACTGGCAGCCATTTTCCTCCAAAAACTCTATTGCCAAAGATACATCTCATATTAACCAGGGTCTTATTAACCCCTTCGCTGCTAGGCCTTTCCGCCCCCCTGTGCTAAGCCTTTTTTGGCTATTGGGGTAGTTCGCGCTTAGGCCCCTGTAACTTTTTGACCACATGAGGTATCCACGCCAAATTTGCGTCCTTTTTTTCCAACATCATGGGGATTCTAAAGGTACCCAGGGTTTGTGGATTCCCTGGAGGGGACCCAGAAATTAGCAAAAATACTGCTACATATTGTTTTTTTGTGGAAAAATTGGAAAAAAGGGCTACAGATGAAAGCGCCTGTTTTTTTCCCTGCAAACGGTATCAAAAAGAGGTTGGGGTGCTGAAATCACCATCTTCCCAGCTTTCAGGGACAAGCAGACTTTTGTCAGAAAACCAACATTTTTCACACAGTTTTGGCATTTTTCTGGGACATAGCCTTTTTTTGCTATTTTTTTGTGATTTCAACCTCTTTCCATAAATGGTAGAAATGGGTATGAAAGCAATAATGGATCCTAGAAAACTATACATTTTAAAAAAGTCGAAAAAATTCTGAATTCAGCAAGGGGTCATTTGTGTAGATACTTCAAGGTTTCTTTATAGAAACGAACCTTTGAATATGGGAAAAATTGAAAATTAGTTGAGAAAAACAGCCATTTGTGTCAACGTTTTCACCTGTAAGTTCTTCTCACTATGACAGCTGTTTGAAAGCAATATACCGTTACATCCACTGGACCTTTCTGGTTGTGGGGATATATAGAAATTGTAGGTTCACCAAGAACCCGACGAACCCAGAGCCAATAACTGAGCAGCGTCTTGCAATGGTTTTTTATTTTTGTGTGGGCATATAGCTATTCATTTGGGAAAATATATACATGGAAAAATCGGTATGAAAGACACCTATGTATTTCTGAAATTGGAGCAAAATATAGAGTTTAGAAACAGTAGATATTTGCTCATTTCCCAAATTGTGAGTACCCATACTAGCATGAAATTATAGTTAATTTTTCAAAATTACTTCTTTTTTACACATTGTCTTTAATTCGGAAGGCAGAAATGCATCAAAAGTCAATAGGTAATAACAGTTGCGCTACAATTCTGTGTTACCCTAAGTCTCCTGATAAAAATGGTACCTCACTTGTGTGGGTAGGCCTAGTGCCCGTGACAGGAAACGGCTCAAAACGCAACGTGGACACACTTTATTTTTACAGTGAAAACTGACCCTTTTTTTGTAGAGTGCTTAGCTGTAGATTTTGAACCCTAGCTCTACCGGCACCTAGGGAAACCTAGCAAACCTATACCTTTTTGGAAAACTAGACACACAGGGGAATCCAGGATGGGGAGACTTGGCTGGCTCTCACCAGGTTCCATTACCCAGAATCCCTTGCAAACCTACAAATTTGTTTGAAAAAACTAATTTTCCTCACATTTCTGTGGTGGAAAGCTCTGGAATCTGCATGGATCCACAAAATTCCCCTGACCCCGGGTTCTCCAAAGCCTTACGAGAAAAATGGAACTTCACTTGTGTGGGTAGGCCTAGTGCCTGCGACAGCAAACAGCTCAGAACGCAACGTTTACACAGCACATTTTCACAGTGAAACCTGACCCTTTTTTTGCAAAGTGCCTAGCTGTAGGTTTTGAACCCTAGCTCTGCCGGCACCTAAGGAAACCTAGTAAACATATAATTTTTTTAAAACTAGACACCCGGGGGATTCGAGGGAGGTATGGCTTGTATGGATCCCCCAAAGTTTTCTTACCCAGAATCCCCTGCAAACCTCAAATTTAGCTGAAAAAAAAACTTTTTCCACACATTTTTGTGTGGGAAAGTTGCGGCATCACTGGGCTGACACAAATTTCCTACCACCCAGCGTTCCCCCAGATGTCCCGATAAAAATGGTGTCTCACTCATGTGGGAGGCGCAAGTACCCACCACAGGCAAGAGCCCGAAACGTAGTGAGGCGACATCAAAATTGCCTATCACAAAACAACCTGGTTTTGCAGGGGGGGGGTCACCTGGGTTTTTGGCCCCGTGCTCGGCAGCCAGCTAGGGAAACCTACCAAACCTTCACATTTCTGAATACTAGACAAGCGGGGAATTCCAGGGAGGTATGGCTCGTGTGGATCCTCCAATGTTTTCTTACCCAGAATCCCCTGCAAACATGAAATTTAGCTGAAAAAATCACTTTTTCCACACATTTTTGTGTGGTAAAGTTGTGGCATCACCGGGCTGACACAAACTTCCTACCACCCAGAGTTCCCCCAGGTCTCCTGATAAAAATGGTGCCTCACTCGTGTGGGAGGCCCAAGTACTCGTGACAGGCAAGGGCCCAAAACGTACTGAGGCGACATCAAAATTGACCTGGTTTTGCAAAGGGAGTCCCCTGGATTTTTGGCCCCGTGCTTGGCGGCCAGCTAGGGAAGCCTACCAAACCCACACATTTCGGAATACTAGACACCCAGGGGATTACAGAGAGGTATGGCTTGCGTGGATCCCACAATTTTTTCTTACCCAGAATCCCCTGCAAGCTTCAAATTTAGCTGAAGAAAATCACCTTTTCCACATATTTTTGTGTGGGAAAGTTGTGGCATCACTGGACTGAAACAAATTTCCTACCACCCAACGTTCCCCCGGGTCTCCCGATAAAAACGATGCCTCACTTATACGGGAGGCCCAAGTACCCGCGACAGGCGAGGGCCCAAAACGTATTGAGATGACATCAAAATTGCCTATCATAAAACGACCTGGTTTTGAAGGGGGGGTCACCTGGGTTTTTGGCCCCGTGCTCGGGCCGCCAGCAAAGGACTCTTACCAAACCCACACATTTCTGAAAACTAGACACCCAGGGGATTCCAGGTAAGTATGGCTTGCATGGATCCCCCAAAGTTTTCTTACCCAGAATACCCTGCAAACCTCAAATTTAGCTGAAAAAAAATCACTTTTTCCACACATTTTGTTGTGGGAAAGTTGTGGCATCACCGGGTTGACACAATTTTCCTACCACCCAGTGTTCCCCCAGGTCTCCCGATAAAAATGGTGCCTCACTCGTGTGGGAGGCCCAAGTACCCGCGACAAAACGTATTAAGGCGACATCAAAATTGCCTATCACAAAACGACCTGGTTTTGCAAGGGGGTCACCTGGGTTTTTGGCTCCGTGCTCGGCGGCCACCTAGAGAAACCTACCAAACCCACACATTTCTGAAAACTAGACACCCGGGGGATTCCAAGGTGGTATGGCTTGCGTGGATCCCACAACTTTTTCTTACCCAGAATCCCCTGCAAACCTCAAATTTAGCTGAAAAAAATCCCCTTTTCCACACATTTTTGTGTGGGAAAGTTGTGGCATCACCGGGCAGTCACAAATTTCCTACCTCCGAGCGTTCACCCAGGTATCCCGATAAACCTGGTGCCTCACTCGAGTGGGAGGCCCAAGACTGTGGCTAGTCTTTTGGGGGGGGTGGGGGCATTGGGATACCCATTCTGGGAACCCTCACCCCTACTAATAGAAAAGCCAGCATAATCGCTGGCGCCTAGTGGACTTTCAGCCTCCCGGGGGCAGTTCAGGGGCTACTGCCCCCATCTGCCTCCTGTGAGGGCAGAAAGGATGTGGCATCTTTTTTTTGGGGGGGGGCATTGGCATGCCCCTTGTGGGCAACCCCCACTCCGAGCTTTGGAAAAAAAAAATACCTGGTGGCTAGTGGGCTTTCTGTCCCACCGGGGGGGGCAGACAAGGGGCTATTACCCCATCTGCCTTCCGGGGGGGGGGGCAAAAGACTGTATCATTTTATATAAAAAACAAATCCCTGGCGCTTAGTGGGCTTTATTGCCCCCATATTCCTCCTGGAGGGGCAGCAAGTCTTTAATTTTCTTTGGGGGTAGGGTGGGGGCATTTGCATGCCCATTCTGGGCAGCACCCACCCCAGGCCTGTAAAAAAAAATAATCCCTGGGGGCAGATTGGGGGCTATTGCCCACATCTGCCCCCCAGGGGGGCAGAAAGACTGGAGTTTTGTGGGGGGGGAGGGGTGGGGACATTGGCATGCCCATCTCTGGCAGACCCACCCCTAAATTAATAGTAAAAAAAAAAAATTAGTCTAGTGGGCTTTTTGCCCTCCAGGGGGCATATTGGGGGCTACTGCCCCCATCTTCACCCAGGGGGGCAGAAAGACTGTTATTGTGCTGGGGGGTTTGGGGGCTTTGGCTTGTCCATATTGGGCAGCACCCCCACAATTTACATAATAAAATAAATCCCTGGTTTCTAGTGGGCTTTCTGCCCCACGGGGGGCAGATTGGGGGCAACTGCCACCATCTGCCCCCCAGGGGGGGCAAAAAGACTGGAATTTTGTGGAGGGAGGAGTGGGGGCATTGGTATGCCCATATTGGGCAGCCCCAACCCCTAATTATAATTTTTTTAAAAATCCCTGGTATCTAGTGGGCTTTCTGCCCCCCGGGGGGCAGATTGGGGGCTACTAACCCCCATCTTCCCTCCGGGGGGCAGAAAGACTATGATTTTACAACTGTGGGGTGGGGGCATTGGCATGCCAATATTGGGCAGCCCCCACCCCTAAATAAAATGTTTAACAAATCCCTGGTATCTAGTGGGCTTTCTGTCCCCCCGGGGGGGGGGCAGATTGGGGGCTACTGCCCCATCTACCCCCTAGGGGGGACAGAAAGACTAAATTTGCCCAAAATAATATGGGGGGAGCAAGGGCCCTTACCCAAGGGGCCGCTCCCCCTCCCGGGTGCCTAGTGGGTGGATCCCTGCTTGGGGATCGCCCTCCTGGGGCGACCCCCAAGTAGGAATCCACTGGGGAGGAGTACCATTTTAAAGGGGAGATTCTCCCCTTTCCAACGATACCTCTTCTGACTTTCTATGTGCTCAGGGGGCTGAGATAGCCCCCTGAGCACTTAGAAAGAGAAACTGAAATGGCTCATTTCAGTTTCATTTTCATTGCAATGACGTCAGCGCACCATGCGCGCGATCAGCATTGCAATGAAAATGCAGATTGGCCTCGGGAGGTTGGGGAAGCTCTTCCCCAACCTCCAGAGGCCAATAAAAAATAAGGGAAATCCCTCTGCTGTCTGCAGCAGAGGGATTTAGTGCCCCTGTTCATGAGCACAGGAGCACCGGTGCCCATGACTGAACCATTCCGTCATGAGCACCGAAGGGTTTAAGAGCCGTACCAGCAGACAAATATTTGACTAATGATTTAACTAGGCTGAAAAACAACCCTTTAGGTTCTTCTGAGTATTCTCTAGAGGACATGTGTTAGGTTATGATCTATTCTTACTAAAATGATCCTCCTCTGCTCTGCTTTCAGACCAGAATTAGCATTGTCCAATAAACTAATTGCCTGTTGGCTTCCACCACAAAGCAAACATTTGTCAACATCTAGACCTTTTACATGGGCTTCCACTGCCATATAGATGATACATGCCAAAGGATCTAAAGCATCCAACAACGTATCCTAGCATTATTCTAGAGATTGTTCTGCACCCTCTTTGGGATATATTCTCAATTTAAATAGAAAAGAAACAAGCTCATGATCCATATTTGGTGTTAAACAAATTTTCTCTTCAATGACTGTTCTAGACACTCTGCTTGCATAACGTTATGCACCTCCATCTCTGATGGTTTCTCAAACATTTCTTACTAAATATAGCCTCATGTTTCTAACGCCACCATTCTGACCTATAAGTGTTTCAAAGAATTTGGATGAAACATGCTGTCCGCTTGAGGATCTTTCAGCACACCAATAGTGAAAAACTTCATAAAATTATCATCCAAATTTTCTGTAACATCATCTAAAATCATCTTGGAGATCATTGACATATTTATCAAATTCTAAGTCATCATTAACATCAAATAGCATTCCCAATTCCTCTGCATTATCAATGGAAGCAAGTCCTCTCTATGTGCTGCCAAGGACAACTTGCTGATTTTTTTTGCCAAGGTCACCCTTTTCAGTTTTTCTTCCCTTAACAGTTTGAACCAGTCTTCTCTTTCTTTGAACATAATTTATTCTTATGTTCAATATGCTGAGGGACATATTTACTTACATTTCATGCAACGCAGGGCAGCAAGCAGAGTTGCTGTCCTGCATTGCATGAAAGAGAGACAGCAGAATAGCACCATCTACTAAGATATCGTGCATTTCTGCTGTCTCCTAGAGCTGGCGCACTGTGCGCTGCCTAGTGCTAACGCAGGCACCCTTGCGCCATGATGCAAGGTTGACTGCATTACAGGCAGGATTATTTTTGTGCAGGAAGTGATAGTTTACTGCACCAAAACAATCCTGAAAGACATTTTCCAATTTCCATATGTGCTGCAGAATGCAGCATGCATAGAAAGAGGAAGTAACAAGCAGAAATAAAGACATTTCGTTTTGTTACTTCTGCTACAGGGTGTGTCGCTTTTTGATGCACTCCCAGGTTTACAAGCTTCTGTAAACCTGGGAATACGCCACAATCAATGAGCGGATGCATGGGAATGCCCATGCTTCACCCTTGGAACGCCTCCCTAATGCAAAATAATGCAAGGCAAAGTTATTCGTTGCCTTGCGTTACTTTTTGGAAAAATCCCATGCAAAGCCATGCAAATTCAATGTGCGTGGTTTTCTAAATCACAAATAACATTTTGCGCTGTGGCTGCTCCAAAAAAGTGGCACCCGTCACAAATTTTTAGTAAATCAGTCCCATTGAGATTTTGTTAACCTTTCTCCCTTTTGTTTTCTTCCTATTTTTCCCGTCTTATGGCAAGGTCTAAAATTCCTCATCTGATGAATCATCCATTTTGCTCTTCATTAGCATCGCCTCTACTGCTTCTTTCACAGAATTATTAATATCTTCTTTAATAAACCTTTTAATAACCTTTTATTTATCACAGATGCGGATATCCTAGCAGGCACCATTTCCTCAGCCATTCCAGACACTAGTATTTCATAAAGCTAAACTTACCAAAAGGCCCTTTCACAGATATCCTCCATAAAAGTCCAATTTACACCAATTAAATCTAACCTCCTCCTCAAAAAACCTGTTAGATTTAATGACTCTGATTCTTGTTGAAGCGTTGTCATGTAAATGTGCAGAATTAGACTAACACATTGTCATTGACAAACATAGAAATCAACCCTTTCTAAAATGGCGCTGAAATCTTGTGAGGGAATGTGAGAAACGCTCCGACTGATAGTCATAAAAGCAAACTATGAGACATTTTAAAAATGCCCTGAATCTTTTAAACACTATGCACAGTTTCTAAGAAACATACGAATTAACACAATCCTGACAAAAATGAATACAGTATGGTTTTCTTAACCCTAAATAACAGAACTTATGAAACATAGAAAGAAACCAACCTATCTCCGCATCCAAAAGAGGGAGAAGAACACGTATCAGACTTATACAGGCTATAAGAGCTTTCTGTTAGGAACTTTTGCATTTACGATGTTTTGAAGGTCTTTAAAGATTAATGCTGGGAGAGGCAAATAAAAGGCTATGCATAATTCTAGCTTCCAGTCTTCCAATGAAATCCTAACAATTATACACAAATTATTTTTTGACTAACAGCACATGGCTGTTCCAGAATAGCAAAATATAACAAATGGTTGGTCTTTTTCTAAAAAGAGATGGCAGACCCTATAGGGTCTTCCCCTTCTCCTTCCCTCCACCTCCCCTTGGCTTTCTCTAGCTCTGGTGGAGTATCTTGAGACGTGTGCACTTCCTTTCCACTCTACTTGACCACTCTTATTACCTTCTATCACGGCAACCAACCCAGGCGTCCAGGGACAGGATGGAAAGGTAAATGGCATTTTTCTTTGGCATCATCCCTATTTGGACCTATTTAGGCCAGTTAGGGCTGTGGGCCAAAACTCCGCCATGGGTTCCTTTTCAAATCCATATTTGAACGTCAACCCATTTCCCCCTATCTTTTTTCCGTAATCTAAAAGTGTTTGTTCTATAGAATCACAACTTGCACCCTCACTCTATTGCTTCTTAATGCCACTCATAACAATGAGTTTTGCTAGGACCACCCCATTGCCACTCCTGAGTGGATCCCTCAGAGCACACGGTTGCCTAGCACCCATTCCTAAGTGATGCTCACTCGTGCTCCTAGGTTGACTCCACAGAGCATATACTATGGCTCTTTGTACAATCCATATTTCTCAACTACTGTGGGATCTTCGAAGCATGTAGCATGACTGGTTGTATAGAACCATTCCCATGGGCTTCTCATCCACTGCTCCTGTTTGGATTCCTCTGAGAATATAATATTGTTGACTGCGTAAAGCCCAGTCCTGTGGATTGCTTTCTAATATACTGCTCAGGCATTCGTTAACAAGCGCTCCTCTCTCACTCAACAGGGGACCCCTCAGACCACTGACTATCGCAGATTATGTGAAATGTCCTTTCCATTCCCATGGATTGGCTCCCTACTCCTTGGTTGACTTCTCAGATTATATATCATGATTGACTGCACAATGTTCATTCTTACGGGTTTCTACTCTGCACTCTTGTCTTGGACTACGGAGCGTCTGCTATAGCTAATCCCAAACTGCACCTCGAGACACTTTCCTAGGCTCCATATTCAATGCTGTTTAAACTGTTCATACACACCATTTCAAAGATGCTAGGTGTCTGCATGCACGACAAACGCAAAGAGATGATGGACGGGGCGCTGAAACTTTTCAGACACTCACCCCGAGTCACAGATCTGGGTTAAATCCATCATCGTTCTTTAGCTCACTTTGCCACCCCAGGTCAGACCCAGCTATATGCAAATCAGTCTTGACCCTGTTCATCATGGAAACAGTCCAGCCGAACTGCCAGGCCAGGTCTTCCCTGGAGCGGAAACAAGCATCCTGGGACTGGTTTTGGGGTAACATTCCTCATCAGCCAGGCTTGCTTGAATCCAGTGGCAAAGTGAGCAAGGGACCACTTGTATTCGCACACTTTATGATTGCACCTGTTTGTAGGCTCAAAAACATCCTTGTTCTGACATGATTGTAGCAGACTCAGCAATACACACATCACAGACATACCCTCTTCCTTAGCAGTGCCTGACCCATACAGGTTTGCGCGGTGCCAGACGGGTAAAGTTCTATACAACTGCAACTACAGTCACATAAAGTTTAAGTTACGCAACATAACACGAATCATTTTCCTTTTCGTTTGGTTGGGCCTCTTCACATATTTCACCCTCGTGCTTTCCATTCTAAACTTGCGACTTGCAAAACAGGATTATTTTTCTTCAAAGGAGCAATAGAGGAGGAAGCAGCTGTGTGTTTCTGACTTTCTGCCCTTTGTGCAACACCGCGACAAAATCACGTGCGGTAAAAGAAAGTTTCCAACAAAAAGAAAAACTCTCAGCTCCACTAATGTCCCCTACAGTCTGCAGCAGGGCAAACAGTGCTTCAAGGACAACCGGGAATGCAGCTTCTATTTGAGGCAACTTCATTATAAAATCATTTTTAATAAGCGATTTCCGCCGAATGCGAGCGCGCACTCTTGTGGAGAAGCCCCCGGGGGACCTGCAGGCCGCCCGGTTAAGATATTACTGGAGACCCACTCCGGGGACCAGGCGGCAGGCCCACGGGCCTCGGGGGACGGAGTTTAGCTCCTGCCTGTCCTCGTGAGGCCTTGGTCTTATTCCGTCTGCTAAAAGCAGACACCGGGAACAACTAGCCACATTCCCGTCTCAAACCTGCCTAAAATGATGGGCGCCGATGCGTCTCACTTGAAAAGGATACGTAGAGATGTAATGTCAGCGATATTAATAGTTCTGAGACAGGTGTAAATGTGTCTTTGGAAATTATGTCGATTGGGAATCCAGCAAACATATTGTGGTACTGATAAATTATGTACACCATGACCCCTGAACGAATAGGTTTGTTAAAGAAACAATTATTTGCCAGTGGGCCAGATAGCAAGTATAAGGGCAGCAGGATGAACAGCTATTATGATGTGAGCTTAAATATCAGGGGGCAGATTTATGAGCCCCTTGCGCCACTTTTGCGTCACTTTTCCCATGTTAAAAGTGACGCAAAAGTGGCGCAAGGGGCTCATAAATCTGCCCCCAGGCATTCAAGGAACTCGGTAGGAATATCAACATTATCAGTTGATTAACTTCTATTTATATATCAAGCATCGGCAAAGGCAATAGACCTGTTTTTATTTATTTATGCAAATATGCAACAAACCGACAAAAAGGCAAAATATACACAAATCAAAAGTAACGGTGTTGCCCAGCACTCCAAGCGAACCATTCATAGCACTCAAGAGCACTGGTTTTCAGGCAGGTGTGCACATTTGTGAGGCAAAATGTTGTCACTCACAGTGCAATGCGACCGTTGCATCAGTGGGCTGAGCCACTGCCCCGTGCTGCAATCTGATGAGTGGAAGCACTTGTGAATCGCACATGAACATGTTCTGTGTATAAGTATGTATTTTTGTTTTAATGTGGAAAACATGAGGATGGCGAGAGGGCGAGCTGTGACTAAGCAAGACCTCAAAGGGTTTTCACCATCACTTAAAATTCTTTCTTCGTTTTTTATAGTGCAGAATTTTAATAAACTGTTGCTAAGTAGGAGCTCACGCTGTGCTGACTCTGAATAAAGTCTACCAAACAATAGGGTAGGCCTTTAATAGACCTTTAAATCCACCAAACATTTCCCTGGTGAGCTACAGACTTGGAAGACTGGTTTAGAAAGTCCAGGGCCACTCCTGGTCGCTTTGCCGCTTTGCCACTTTTCCCAGCTCCCTGAGGTTAATTGCAGCAGGCACGGGAAGGCTACAAGAGAGGTAGAAAGAGAAAAGGGGGGATTGAATGGGAAGGTTAAGAGAAAGCGATCAGAGAGGGATAAGAGAGAGAGGAGAGAAGAAGAGAGAGAAAGAGAATGAATGGATGGAAAGAGAACAATAGTGTAAGAAGAAGAAGAAGGGAGCGGGGCTAGTTTGAGCATTTTTGCCAAGCCTGCTTTTGATTCGCCAGTCTGGCCCTTCTCAGCAATGGTTCGGGCTCGCTCTTTTAATTGGAAAGAACACTGGTGTAAATAGATATCTTTTCCATGTGGTCATGTGGTTCAGCCACTTAGGCAGGTAAAAGTCTTCTAGAAGCACTTATACTCTAATCAATCAATTTCAAAGTTGCTTCATAGATTACATTTGGAGCTAATGTAGTTGCTTTAATAATAGGCACATATCACTTTTATTTCTGAGTCCAAAAGCTGTTTGTGAGGAGCACTTCAGACGATAGGTATTGGAATAGAATATATTTACCCCACTCACAAGATGGCAGTTAAAACCAACAGAAAATTGAGAAATGCTTAAATTGCGTACCGGAAAAGGCATTACTCTGAGCCCACAAAATAGAGTAAGGTGCCCTTCAACTTCAAAAGGGACTGGGTCTCAAAGTTAATCAGAACAAATAGGAATCCCTTTTGTTTCTCACACCATAATTCACATCGTTCATAACTCTGTTTCTAGCTTTTATTCTTTTATCTATAAATGTATATCCCCACTCTCTCCAGACACCTACCACTGTGTTATGTAAACATTTCAATTTATTGCACATTAATGTATAAAAATTAAACACATTTTAAACGTTGTAAAAGCATGCGAAATAAAGGCCCATATTCCTTTGAGTCCAACTCCGTTGCTTGAAGCCATAACAATTGAGGTCTTCCCACCTCCTCCAGACACCAATCCACTTCTGTTATAAAATATAAAAAACCCTCTCCCCACCACTCCTCCTGTCAATACCCAAGCTCAAAACAACAACATTGTCAGTTGTACATACTCAATGGGTGGGAGGAAGTTTGATTCAGAGTAATGCTACTACCAGTAGTAATTGAGGTATTACCCTATTGTTACTCCCTCACTTGAATCCATAACATTTGAGATGTAACAAGCAAGGAAACCAGGACAGCTGACATTGTCTGCTGCACAAGGAAAAATCTTTATTTGCAAATAGAACACCAAACTCACCTATTGCTTCATAGAAGAAAGCACTTTGTATCCAAAGACATCATGAATTAATTTAATCTCGGAAGGCCTATAATAGTTGAAAAAGTAGAGGAATCAGACCAGGCAGCTGCTCGGCAAATCGCAGAAATAGGAGCCTACTGGACCTCCGCCCCCATAAAAACACGCTGGTATGGATATAAAATATGTTCTACTCTGTCTACTAAGGATATGATCTAGCCTCTGCTATCTTGTGTGGGCGTGACGTATCCCTTCTCTCCAAAGCACAGATAATGTTACCATCTTCTCTCTCATGTACATGAACAGAAACAATTGTCTTCTATCTCTTACCAAAAAAGAGGCCATTCTTGAAATTGACCAAAAACATCTTCATACTCTTGCTTGCATGAACAAAACATATGCCTTGCATTTTTAATCATGAGTATAAAACACCACTACTCTCCCATTACCACTAGGAGAACACACATGCTACATCTTATTCCACGCTTAGGATCAACCCAGACTCTCTGAAACGGGAACAGAAGCACAACTGGTCTTTCTATCATAAACAGAATAAACCCCTGGCCTCGCTTTACCGTGAACAGAATACACCACTGCACTCTCATTAGCATAAACAGACTACACCTCAGCAATCTCTACATTATGAAGAAAAACAACCCCTTCTCTGTCTTTACAATTAACAGACCCAATTAGCAGATTACACCCTAGCTCTCTTGTTACTACTGAGTGCATACACCCCTACTCTCTCTTTATCGTGAATCATGAAGAGAGGACACCCCTTCTCTCTCTATCATGAAGAGAGGACATCACTGCTCTCACTTTATTATGAAGAGAGGACACCCCGCCTCTCCTGCCTAGTCAACTACTGCCTGCTTCCCCTGCACATTCTCCCCCTTCTCTCTCTTGTTCCTCGATGGCGGCTTCCGCCTACCTTCTCAATACTCGCTCTGCTGGCAGGCATCAGTTGGAAATTTATAATCTCCTTAATACCGAGTCACCCGATTTCTTATTCTTGACGGAAACCTGGTTTTCCGCTGATTCCCAGCCCGACGTCCTATCGGCTCTCCCTGACTCTTATTACATTCTGCGGGCTGATCGCCCAGATGGGAAAGTCGGTGGGGGTGTAGCATTGATAATTCGGTCCACTCTCCAGTTTCAGCCCCTACTCTTCCCCCCAATACCTAAAATCGATTTTGTAGTGGCCCGCTCGGTGAACATTTCCACCCCCCTCACCATAGTTCTTGTTTACCGTCCTCCTCAAGCAATGCCCCATTTTCTACCCGCTCTGCAAGGACTCTTGGCTACCCTTGTAATCAATAACACGTCAGTCCTTCTGCTGGGTGATTTCAATTATTGGCCTGGCGATCCTAAAGAAGATCTGGCTTCCAAAGACTTCTCTGACACCCTTCGTTGCCTCAATTTTATCCCTCATATTCATGCCCCTACTCACACTCATGGCCACATTCTTGACAAGATTTGGTCGGCAAATCGGACCCTTTCCCCGACCATCATTCTCCCCTGCACCTGGTCGGACCACTTGCTTATCTCTTTTTCCATCGACTTAGCGGTCACTGATAAATCCTCCCTGCCTAAGAATGTTTCTGCGCGTAACTGGAACCGGGTAGATTTCAACTCCCTCCACTCCTCGTTGTTGACCACCTCTCCGGACTTATGGGTCCTTCCCCTCGATCTTCAAGCGGACGCCATTAAAACCTGGCTCTCTACTTCTTGTGACCGGATAGCTCCGCTCAGGACGGTTAAAGCTTGTCGTCTCCACGAAGCCAATAAATGGTTCTCGAGCGACCTCAAAACCCTCAAACTAGCCCTTCGCCAGTCTGAGCGTCAGTGGAGACGTAACTATTGCCCTTCCCTGAGAGATCAATATAGGTCTCTCTTAAACAACTATAAGAGAGCTATTCTCTTGGCGAAATCTGAATACTTCTCTGGTAAGATTCTATCAGTGGCTAACAAGCCCAAGGAAATCTTCTCTGTTGTTCATAACCTAGCCTTATCTGATCGAGTCAACCTCCATCCTACTCCTTCTCTTTCTCTCTGCCTTTCTCTCAATGACTACTTCTTTGAGAAGATTGCTAACATTAAGCGGAACATCCCCTCGCCATCTTCCCACCTCCCTCCCTTTCCCCCCCCTTTGCTTTCTTCCCTCACCCACTACCCACCTATCTCCAAAGAATCCTTTCTGGCCCTGCTCAGGAAAGTCAAATCTGGCTCGCCTGTTGATTATGGCCCAGCTCGCATCTTAAGGGAGCTATTTGGTGCCTGTCCTGACCCCCCTTTGTCCTTTCTTAACTCATCTATTTCTCTGGGAATGGTCCCACCACAATTCAAATCAGCCATTGTCATCCCCATTTAGAAAAGGCCTGGCTCTGACCCCACCCTCCCTGTCAACTTTAGGCCTATCTCTCTGCTCCCGTACTTAGGCAAGATCCTAGAGAGCCATATAACCACCTGCCTGTCAACATACATCGAGGACAATCATTTGCTGGCCTCCCATCAAGCGGGCTTCCGCCCGGCTCACTCGACTGAAACTGTGGTCCTCTCTGTCCTCGACGAGCTTAAGAGTAAGACGGACTCCAACTGCCCTCAAGCCTTGGTGCTCCTTGACTTGTCCGCTGCCTCTGACACGGTCGATCATTCCATCTTTCTGGACCTTGTCAGGGCAGCGGGCATCCAGGGCACCGATCTCTCTTGGCTCACGTCATTTCTTCAAGTCCGGTCACAGGCTGTTCAGCTCTCTGGTTTCTCTGCCCCATTTCGCACAGTTTCTTGTGGGGTTCCCCAGGGTTCCTCCCTTTCTCCTCTTCTTTTCAACCTCTACATCTATCCCCTTATTGTCTCCTTGCTCAGAATGGAGGTATCCGTCTACAATTACGCGGATGACCTTCAGCTTATATTCAATCTTTCCTCCTCTACTGATTCTTTTTTTAAATTTCAAACCACTCTCACCTTTATCTCTGATTGGATGAGTCTAAATCCTCTTAAACTCAATCCCGACAAAACTGAGCTGATCTTAACTGGCGGCACTTCCAGCCCCTGGTCATCTGCTTTCTGGCCTGCCAGCCTTGGTCCTCCCCGGCTCCTTCTGCCTCAGTCAGAACCCTCGGGATCAAAATCAGCCAGGACCTTTCCATGCGTCCTCAGATCAGCTCCGTTGTTTCATCCTGTTTCCTATCCCTACGGATCATCCGTAAGATCTGCCGCTTTTTTTCTTTTGATGCCCTCAAAATCATTATCTTAGCCATGGTCCTTTCTCGGTTGGACTATGGGAACTGCCTGTATGTTAGAGAGTTTCCATAAGGACGCGCGCTTGCGCTCCAAACTGTCGCACTGCGGGGACAGGAATATTTCCATATTTTACACAACTATATTTCTTCTTTTTGCTGTTTACCAAAATCTTCATATTTTAAAAAAAGTAAACCAAGCTGTAATCACGAAACCTTCATCCACAGTTCATCCATACTTGCACCATCACGGTGGGAACAGCGCAATTCCAACATGATCCATTGTATTTACATATTCAAATGTCTCCTGCATGCCCTCCGGGCCTTCGACAGCGACACGTTGAAATGAATCATGCACAACAAGTTGGCTCATCAGAGATATTTATTTCTTATCACCCAATGCATTTCGGGCCACAGAGGCCCTTCGTCAGGGGTCACTGAAAAGAATGATAATGCAGACGTCTCAACCATCAAGATGAAAATAAAATAATACAAATAATACAAATACTACATGATGTAACAATAAAGTGATTTAAACTGCACACCCCAATCGTTTTACCCTCTATTAACCCTTGTTTACGATCGAAACCAGAAATTAAACGTGCTCAATGTGTCCCACCACCCCATAACCCCATTACATGCACTCAAAAGTTCAAATTAATCAAGCGCATGAAAACTAAATGCTGAATAAAAACCCAAAGTCTAGCCCGTACTGATAACATATTAACGCTAAATGAAACCCAAACTCTTGTACGTACTAACATAAACTGTCCAACATGAAACCTTTTCATACAAGCTCCCACTTAAACTGGTGCCGAATCCCTTTAGTACAATGTGGCTTATAAACTACTAAATCACCTTCGAAGCCGAAACCGGCAGCCTCTTCATAATGTGCACGTCTATTCGACTCTGCCAGCATTCAGTTTAACACGAACCTTTCTGAGCGTTATTTTATAAACACGTGCACTCCAGCATTCAGGTGTGGTTTTAACCCCATGACCTGATCCAATTGAAATTCAAACGCTTAAAGAAACAGCCTACAAATATGTCAATCTGCTCCCACCACCACAATTGCACAAAATCCCCACACCTCTACGCTTCTCAACCAACCCATAATTCTACCGCTATGAACCATACATTAACATAAACACATGTCGAAAATATACAATCAAAATTGCGTGAAGGTAAACAGTATAATACAAATATGAAAAATTTATAAATAATGAAAAAACAGACACTTTGAAAAAAGAGACCTCCCATATAACTGGCTTCATTATCTTGATCCGTTATAATCCATTAACATTCCATGAGCACCATTCCGATTTTTTTTGGTGTCCTCACGCTGCCTCCAGAGTGATGCATGTATACGTGGTAAGTACTTGATTCATACGAAACTTTAATCAATGGGGTGCAAACTTTCGAAGGGACAATTAATTGAATAACAAGAAAAAGATTAAAGAATGCACTCCTTCCCTTTTTAATTTATCATTGTCGTCCTGAATTGAGAAGTTCTAGTGAATTAATGCGTGCGAGCAGTCAGTGATCTGTCCCAGTGATCACTAGTCTGAAAGAGAGTTTCCATAAGGACGCGCGCTTGCGCTCCAAACTGTCGCACTGCGGGGACAGGAATATTTCCATATTTTACACAACTATATTTCTTCTTTTTGCTGTTTACCAAAATCTTCATATTTTAAAAAAAAAGTAAACCAAGCTGTAATCACGAAACCTTCATCCACAGTTCATCCATACTTGCACCATCACGGTGGGAACAGCGCAATTCCAACATGATCCATTGTATTTACATATTCAAATGTCTCCTGCATGCCCTCCGGGCCTTCGACAGCGACACGTTGAAATGAATCATGCACAACAAGTTGGCTCATCAGAGATATTTATTTCTTATCACCCAATGCATTTCGGGCCACAGAGGCCCTTCGTCAGGGGTCACTGAAAAGAATGATAATGCAGACGTCTCAACCATCAAGATGAAAATAAAATAATACAAATAATACAAATACTACATGATGTAACAATAAAGTGATTTAAACTGCACACCCCAATCGTTTTACCCTCTATTAACCCTTGTTTACGATCGAAACCAGAAATTAAACGTGCTCAATGTGTCCCACCACCCCATAACCCCATTACATGCACTCAAAAGTTCAAATTAATCAAGCGCATGAAAACTAAATGCTGAATAAAAACCCAAAGTCTAGCCCGTACTGATAACATATTAACGCTAAATGAAACCCAAACTCTTGTACGTACTAACATAAACTGTCCAACATGAAACCTTTTCATACAAGCTCCCACTTAAACTGGTGCCGAATCCCTTTAGTACAATGTGGCTTGTAAACTACTAAATCACCTTCGAAGCCGAAACCGGCAGCCTCTTCATAATGTGCACGTCTATTCGACTCTGCCAGCATTCAGTTTAACACGAACCTTTCTGAGCGTTATTTTATAAACACGTGCACTCCAGCATTCAGGTGTGGTTTTAACCCCATGACCTGATCCAATTGAAATTCAAACGCTTAAAGAAACAGCCTACAAATATGTCAATCTGCTCCCACCACCACAATTGCACAAAATCCCCACACCTCTACGCTTCTCAACCAACCCATAATTCTACCGCTATGAACCATACATTAACATAAACACATGTCGAAAATATACAATCAAAATTGCGTGAAGGTAAACAGTATAATACAAATATGAAAAATTTATAAATAATGAAAAAACAGACACTTTGAAAAAAGAGACCTCCCATATAACTGGCTTCATTATCTTGATCCGTTATAATCCATTACCATTCCATGAGCACCATTCCGATTTTTTTTGGTGTCCTCACGCTGTCTCCAGAGTGATGCATGTATACGTGGTAAGTACTTGATTCATACGAAACTTTAATCAATGGGGTGCAAACTTTCGAAGGGACAATTAATTGAATAACAAGAAAAAGATTAAAGAATGCACTCCTTCCCTTTTTAATTTATCATTGTCGTCCTGAATTGAGAAGTTCTAGTGAATTAATGCGTGCGAGCAGTCAGTGATCTGTCCCAGTGATCACTAGTCTGAAAGAGAGTTTCCATAAGGACGCGCGCTTGCGCTCCAAACTGTCGCACTGCGGGGACAGGAATATTTCCATATTTTACACAACTATATTTCTTCTTTTTGCTGTTTACCAAAATCTTCATATTTTAAAAAAAGTAAACCAAGCTGTAATCACGAAACCTTCATCCACAGTTCATCCATACTTGCACCATCACGGTGGGAACAGCGCAATTCCAACATGATCCATTGTATTTACATATTCAAATGTCTCCTGCATGCCCTCCGGGCCTTCGACAGCGACACGTTGAAATGAATCATGCACAACAAGTTGGCTCATCAGAGATATTTATTTCTTATCACCCAATGCATTTCGGGCCACAGAGGCCCTTCGTCAGGGGTCACTGAAAAGAATGATAATGCAGACGTCTCAACCATCAAGATGAAAATAAAATAATACAAATAATACAAATACTACATGATGTAACAATAAAGTGATTTAAACTGCACACCCCAATCGTTTTACCCTCTATTAACCCTTGTTTACGATCGAAACCAGAAATTAAACGTGCTCAATGTGTCCCACCACCCCATAACCCCATTACATGCACTCAAAAGTTCAAATTAATCAAGCGCATGAAAACTAAATGCTGAATAAAAACCCAAAGTCTAGCCCGTACTGATAACATATTAACGCTAAATGAAACCCAAACTCTTGTACGTACTAACATAAACTGTCCAACATGAAACCTTTTCATACAAGCTCCCACTTAAACTGGTGCCGAATCCCTTTAGTACAATGTGGCTTATAAACTACTAAATCACCTTCGAAGCCGAAACCGGCAGCCTCTTCATAATGTGCACGTCTATTCGACTCTGCCAGCATTCAGTTTAACACGAACCTTTCTGAGCGTTATTTTATAAACACGTGCACTCCAGCATTCAGGTGTGGTTTTAACCCCATGACCTGATCCAATTGAAATTCAAACGCTTAAAGAAACAGCCTACAAATATGTCAATCTGCTCCCACCACCACAATTGCACAAAATCCCCACACCTCTACGCTTCTCAACCAACCCATAATTCTACCGCTATGAACCATACATTAACATAAACACATGTCGAAAATATACAATCAAAATTGCGTGAAGGTAAACAGTATAATACAAATATGAAAAATTTATAAATAATGAAAAAACAGACACTTTGAAAAAAGAGACCTCCCATATAACTGGCTTCATTATCTTGATCCGTTATAATCCATTAACATTCCATGAGCACCATTCCGATTTTTTTTGGTGTCCTCACGCTGCCTCCAGAGTGATGCATGTATACGTGGTAAGTACTTGATTCATACGAAACTTTAATCAATGGGGTGCAAACTTTCGAAGGGACAATTAATTGAATAACAAGAAAAAGATTAAAGAATGCACTCCTTCCCTTTTTAATTTATCATTGTCGTCCTGAATTGAGAAGTTCTAGTGAATTAATGCGTGCGAGCAGTCAGTGATCTGTCCCAGTGATCACTAGTCTGAAAGAGAGTTTCCATAAGGACGCGCGCTTGCGCTCCAAACTGTCGCACTGCGGGGACAGGAATATTTCCATATTTTACACAACTATATTTCTTCTTTTTGCTGTTTACCAAAATCTTCATATTTTAAAAAAAGTAAACCAAGCTGTAATCACGAAACCTTCATCCACAGTTCATCCATACTTGCACCATCACGGTGGGAACAGCGCAATTCCAACATGATCCATTGTATTTACATATTCAAATGTCTCCTGCATGCCCTCCGGGCCTTCGACAGCGACACGTTGAAATGAATCATGCACAACAAGTTGGCTCATCAGAGATATTTATTTCTTATCACCCAATGCATTTCGGGCCACAGAGGCCCTTCGTCAGGGGTCACTGAAAAGAATGATAATGCAGACGTCTCAACCATCAAGATGAAAATAAAATAATACAAATAATACAAATACTACATGATGTAACAATAAAGTGATTTAAACTGCACACCCCAATCGTTTTACCCTCTATTAACCCTTGTTTACGATCGAAACCAGAAATTAAACGTGCTCAATGTGTCCCACCACCCCATAACCCCATTACATGCACTCAAAAGTTCAAATTAATCAAGCGCATGAAAACTAAATGCTGAATAAAAACCCAAAGTCTAGCCCGTACTGATAACATATTAACGCTAAATGAAACCCAAACTCTTGTACGTACTAACATAAACTGTCCAACATGAAACCTTTTCATACAAGCTCCCACTTAAACTGGTGCCGAATCCCTTTAGTACAATGTGGCTTATAAACTACTAAATCACCTTCGAAGCCGAAACCGGCAGCCTCTTCATAATGTGCACGTCTATTCGACTCTGCCAGCATTCAGTTTAACACGAACCTTTCTGAGCGTTATTTTATAAACACGTGCACTCCAGCATTCAGGTGTGGTTTTAACCCCATGACCTGATCCAATTGAAATTCAAACGCTTAAAGAAACAGCCTACAAATATGTCAATCTGCTCCCACCACCACAATTGCACAAAATCCCCACACCTCTACGCTTCTCAACCAACCCATAATTCTACCGCTATGAACCATACATTAACATAAACACATGTCGAAAATATACAATCAAAATTGCGTGAAGGTAAACAGTATAATACAAATATGAAAAATTTATAAATAATGAAAAAACAGACACTTTGAAAAAAGAGACCTCCCATATAACTGGCTTCATTATCTTGATCCGTTATAATCCATTAACATTCCATGAGCACCATTCCGATTTTTTTTGGTGTCCTCACGCTGCCTCCAGAGTGATGCATGTATACGTGGTAAGTACTTGATTCATACGAAACTTTAATCAATGGGGTGCAAACTTTCGAAGGGACAATTAATTGAATAACAAGAAAAAGATTAAAGAATGCACTCCTTCCCTTTTTAATTTATCATTGTCGTCCTGAATTGAGAAGTTCTAGTGAATTAATGCGTGCGAGCAGTCAGTGATCTGTCCCAGTGATCACTAGTCTGAAAGAGAGTTTCCATAAGGACGCGCGCTTGCGCTCCAAACTGTCGCACTGCGGGGACAGGAATATTTCCATATTTTACACAACTATATTTCTTCTTTTTGCTGTTTACCAAAATCTTCATATTTTAAAAAAAGTAAACCAAGCTGTAATCACGAAACCTTCATCCACAGTTCATCCATACTTGCACCATCACGGTGGGAACAGCGCAATTCCAACATGATCCATTGTATTTACATATTCAAATGTCTCCTGCATGCCCTCCGGGCCTTCGACAGCGACACGTTGAAATGAATCATGCACAACAAGTTGGCTCATCAGAGATATTTATTTCTTATCACCCAATGCATTTCGGGCCACAGAGGCCCTTCGTCAGGGGTCACTGAAAAGAATGATAATGCAGACGTCTGCACCATCAAGATGAAAATAAAATAATACAAATAATACAAATACTACATGATGTAACAATAAAGTGATTTAAACTGCACACCCCAATCGTTTTACCCTCTATTAACCCTTGTTTACGATCGAAACCAGAAATTAAACGTGCTCAATGTGTCCCACCACCCCATAACCCCATTACATGCACTCAAAAGTTCAAATTAATCAAGCGCATGAAAACTAAATGCTGAATAAAAACCCAAAGTCTAGCCCGTACTGATAACATATTAACGCTAAATGAAACCCAAACTCTTGTACGTACTAACATAAACTGTCCAACATGAAACCTTTTCATACAAGCTCCCACTTAAACTGGTGCCGAATCCCTTTAGTACAATGTGGCTTATAAACTACTAAATCACCTTCGAAGCCGAAACCGGCAGCCTCTTCATAATGTGCACGTCTATTCGACTCTGCCAGCATTCAGTTTAACACGAACCTTTCTGAGCGTTATTTTATAAACACGTGCACTCCAGCATTCAGGTGTGGTTTTAACCCCATGACCTGATCCAATTGAAATTCAAACGCTTAAAGAAACAGCCTACAAATATGTCAATCTGCTCCCACCACCACAATTGCACAAAATCCCCACACCTCTACGCTTCTCAACCAACCCATAATTCTACCGCTATGAACCATACATTAACATAAACACATGTCGAAAATATACAATCAAAATTGCGTGAAGGTAAACAGTATAATACAAATATGAAAAATTTATAAATAATGAAAAAACAGACACTTTGAAAAAAGAGACCTCCCATATAACTGGCTTCATTATCTTGATCCGTTATAATCCATTAACATTCCATGAGCACCATTCCGATTTTTTTTGGTGTCCTCACGCTGCCTCCAGAGTGATGCATGTATACGTGGTAAGTACTTGATTCATACGAAACTTTAATCAATGGGGTGCAAACTTTCGAAGGGACAATTAATTGAATAACAAGAAAAAGATTAAAGAATGCACTCCTTCCCTTTTTAATTTATCATTGTCGTCCTGAATTGAGAAGTTCTAGTGAATTAATGCGTGCGAGCAGTCAGTGATCTGTCCCAGTGATCACTAGTCTGAAAGAGAGTTTCCATAAGGACGCGCGCTTGCGCTCCAAACTGTCGCACTGCGGGGACAGGAATATTTCCATATTTTACACAACTATATTTCTTCTTTTTGCTGTTTACCAAAATCTTCATATTTTAAAAAAAGTAAACCAAGCTGTAATCACGAAACCTTCATCCACAGTTCATCCATACTTGCACCATCACGGTGGGAACAGCGCAATTCCAACATGATCCATTGTATTTACATATTCAAATGTCTCCTGCATGCCCTCCGGGCCTTCGACAGCGACACGTTGAAATGAATCATGCACAACAAGTTGGCTCATCAGAGATATTTATTTCTTATCACCCAATGCATTTCGGGCCACAGAGGCCCTTCGTCAGGGGTCACTGAAAAGAATGATAATGCAGACGTCTCAACCATCAAGATGAAAATAAAATAATACAAATAATACAAATACTACATGATGTAACAATAAAGTGATTTAAACTGCACACCCCAATCGTTTTACCCTCTATTAACCCTTGTTTACGATCGAAACCAGAAATTAAACGTGCTCAATGTGTCCCACCACCCCATAACCCCATTACATGCACTCAAAAGTTCAAATTAATCAAGCGCATGAAAACTAAATGCTGAATAAAAACCCAAAGTCTAGCCCGTACTGATAACATATTAACGCTAAATGAAACCCAAACTCTTGTACGTACTAACATAAACTGTCCAACATGAAACCTTTTCATACAAGCTCCCACTTAAACTGGTGCCGAATCCCTTTAGTACAATGTGGCTTATAAACTACTAAATCACCTTCGAAGCCGAAACCGGCAGCCTCTTCATAATGTGCACGTCTATTCGACTCTGCCAGCATTCAGTTTAACACGAACCTTTCTGAGCGTTATTTTATAAACACGTGCACTCCAGCATTCAGGTGTGGTTTTAACCCCATGACCTGATCCAATTGAAATTCAAACGCTTAAAGAAACAGCCTACAAATATGTCAATCTGCTCCCACCACCACAATTGCACAAAATCCCCACACCTCTACGCTTCTCAACCAACCCATAATTCTACCGCTATGAACCATACATTAACATAAACACATGTCGAAAATATACAATCAAAATTGCGTGAAGGTAAACAGTATAATACAAATATGAAAAATTTATAAATAATGAAAAAACAGACACTTTGAAAAAAGAGACCTCCCATATAACTGGCTTCATTATCTTGATCCGTTATAATCCATTAACATTCCATGAGCACCATTCCGATTTTTTTTGGTGTCCTCACGCTGCCTCCAGAGTGATGCATGTATACGTGGTAAGTACTTGATTCATACGAAACTTTAATCAATGGGGTGCAAACTTTCGAAGGGACAATTAATTGAATAACAAGAAAAAGATTAAAGAATGCACTCCTGATGAGCCAACTTGTTGTGCATGATTCATTTCAACGTGTCGCTGTCGAAGGCCCGGAGGGCATGCAGGAGACATTTGAATATGTAAATACAATGGATCATGTTGGAATTGCGCTGTTCCCACCGTGATGGTGCAAGTATGGATGAACTGTGGATGAAGGTTTCGTGATTACAGCTTGGTTTACTTTTTTTAAAATATGAAGATTTTGGTAAACAGCAAAAAGAAGAAATATAGTTGTGTAAAATATGGAAATATTCCTGTCCCCGCAGTGCGACAGTTTGGAGCGCAAGCGCGCGTCCTTATGGAAACTCTCTTTCAGACTAGTGATCACTGGGACAGATCACTGACTGCTCGCACGCATTAATTCACTAGAACTTCTCAATTCAGGACGACAATGATAAATTAAAAAGGGAAGGAGTGCATTCTTTAATCTTTTTCTTGTTAACTGCCTGTATGTTGGCATTCCTGCCTATGAGTTGCGGCGCCTTCAGACTATTCAAAATCAGGCGGCTTGCCTAATCCATCGGCTCCCCAAATTTCACCATTCCTCCATTCTTCTAAAAACCCTTCACTGGCTCCTTATTTTGTACCATACCCTTTTCAAAATGGGATGCATAGTTTTCATGGCTCGTGCTTGCACAGCCCCTCTCTTTATTAACTCCATGGTCTCTCATTACCTTCCTAGTCGTCATCTTCGTTCCTCCAGTCAGGCTCTTCTTACTGTCCCCCGATTTCGCAAGTCTCGTGCAGGTGGCACTAGGTTCTCTACCCTTGCTCCTCACTTTTGGAACAGTCTCCCTTTCACCATCCGATCAATTACCTCCTATCTTCATTTCCGGAAAGCGCTCAAGACTCACTTGTTCGCCCAGGCGTTCCCCTCCACTTGACCCCCCCTGGTTCCCCTCCGCCTCCAGTAATCCCTTAGCGCCAGGAAACCGCCCGGTCACAGTGCGCTCTACAAATATTTTTAACTTCACTTCTCTCTCTATCATGAAGAGAGGACATAAATGCTCTCACTTTATTATGAAGAGAGGGCACCCCTTCTCTCTCTATCATGAAGAGAGGACATCAATGCTCTCACTTTATTATGAAGAGAGGACAACCCTGCTCTCAATGCAGCCGTACTCTCTGTTTAGAATAGGCAGCTCTTTACCTTGGAGAGAATGTTAAAATGTCTTTACCTTGAACAGAATGCACCCACGTTCTACTTACCTTGGACAGAATAGACCCCTACTCTCCCTCTACCGTGAACAGAAAACATCCATGCTCCATTCACCATAGACTGAAATCACCCCTGCTCTCTCTTTACCCTGGACAGAATGCTCCTCTTCTCTTCCTTTACCATGGATAGAATGCACAGCAGCTCTCTTTTTACCATGGACAGAATACCATCCTCTTTACCATAGAATGAATACACTTGCACGCTAGCTTTGCCTTGAAAAGAATACCACATTGCACTCTCTTTACCATGTACAGAATGCTCCCCTGCTCTCTCTTTACAGTGTACAGAATGTTCCACTGCTCTCTCTTTACAGTGTACAGAATGTTCCACTGCTCTCTCTTTGCCATGAACAGAGTGCACTCCTGCTCTCTCTTTACCGTGGACAGAATGCTCCACTGCACTCTCTTTAAAGTGTACAGAATCCTCACCTGCTCTCTCTTCACCCAGAAAAGAATGCTCCCTTGCTCTCTCTTTACCATGGACAGACTGCACCCCTGCCCCCTCTTTACCTAGGACAGAATGCTCCCCTGCTCTCTCTTTACAATGAACACACTGCACCCCTGCTCTCTCTTTACCATCGACAGAATGCTCCCTTGCACTCGCTTTACAATTAACAGACTGCACCCTGCTCTCTCTTTAACATGTACAGAATACTCCCTTGCTCTCTCTTCACCATGGACGGAATGCTTCCCTGCTCTCTCCTTCCCATGAACAGAATGCACCGCTGCCCTCTCTTTACCTAGGACTGAATGCTCTTCTGCCCTTCTTTTACCCTGAACAGAATGTACCCCTGCTCTGTCTTTACCATGGACAGAATGCACCCCTGCTCTGTCTTTACCTAGGACAGAATGTTCTTCTGCTCTCTCTTTACCATGGATAGAATGCACAAGAGCGCTCTCTTGTACCAAGAGAATGCTCCTGTGCACTCTCTTTACCATGAACAGCATGCTACCGTGCTCTCTCTTTACCTTGAACAGAATGCTCCCCTGCTCTCTCTTTACCAAGGACCGAATCCACTGCTGCTCTGTCTTTACCCTGAACAGAATGCTCCCTTGCACTCTCTTTACCATGAACAGCATTCTGCCCTGCCCCCTTTTTACCTAGGACAGAATGCACCCCAGCTCTGTCTTTACCTAGGACAGAATGCTCCCCTGCTCTCTCTTTACAATGTACAGAATGCTCCCCCGCACTCTCTTTAAAATGTAGAGAATGCTCCCCTGCTCTCTATTTACCTAGGACAGAATGCACCTGTTCTGCTTGGGTTTTCGGATCAGATAGAACCCACTCATCAGGGCCTCACTAACCCAGCCAGAACGTTACCCCCTCCCTAGAACCTATTTACAATCCTACAACCACATATATCTATCACCTAAGGACAGGGGATTCCTACTATGTATACCAAGATCTCACAATCGGCGGCCTCGCGATCCCCTACGAATCCAGACCTCTCTGCCCAAACGACAGTATCACAAGTGGCGGCCTCGCGGTCCCATACGAACCCAGACCTCTCTGCCCATACGACAGTATCACAAGTGGCGGCCTCGCGGTCCCATACGAACCCAGACCTCTCTGCCCAGACGACAGTATCACAAGTGGCGGCCTCGCGGTCCCATACGAACCCAGACCTCTCTGCCCATACGACAGTATCACAAGTGGCGGCCTCGCGGTCCCATACGAACCCAGACCTCTCTGCCCAGATGACAGTATCAGCACAAGTGGCGGCCTCGCGGTCCCATACGAACCCAGACCTCTCTGCCCAGACGACAGTATCACAAGTGGCGGCCTCGCGGTCCCATACGAACCCAGACCTCTCTGCCCGTACGACAGTATCACAAGTGGCGGCCTCGCGGTCCCATACGAACCCAGACCTCTCTGCCCAGACGACAGTATCAGCACAAGTGGCGGCCTCGCGGTCCCATACGAACCCAGACCTCTCTGCCCAGACGACAGTATCAGCACAATCGGCGGCCTCGCGATCCCCTACGAATCCAGACCTCTCTACCCAGATGGCAGTCTCATACGACAGTTCATCCTATGGTTACCATAACATACAAAAAGGGCTCACTATTCATCAGATCACACAAGGATTGTCAGTTTGAGTACAGCCTGTTCTCAGGTTCGAGGGGCTCCTCTTTCCCTTATTCAGTTACCACTTACCTGATCAGGGTTAACATCTGTTCATGTAGCCGCAGCTGACTAGAAGAATAGGCTACCCTCTTATACAAGAACACGCAGTACATGTTGGTTCACTACAAACTGAATAGTTTATTACTCATTACATACATAATCACATAACATTACGATATAACACATAACCTGCAAAGAAAAGTGAAAGATTAAGTTGTACACTCTAATAAGAAAGGGTCGACATCACCTTAGTAATATGTAGCCTGCACTCAGTGGTCATCTAGGTTCCCTTCTCGTCTGTATCTCGGCTCGCCGGGAGTCACCCTTCTTCGAGTCACTGGGACCTCTCCCTTATCGGCTACTCTCTCCTCTCTGGCTATTCTGCTAGGAAAGCATCTGTCTCTCGGTTCTTCTCCGCTTTCAAGATGGCGTCTGTCTTCCCTGGAATAAGTAGTAGCTTTACTGCTAACGGCCAGATGCCGCCTACGGACTGAACGTGTAACTGCCTAAGACTTTCACTAATATAGAGGTGCATTTCCTCATGGAAAATTCCGGCCCGTAACCTGCCGCCCACCAAATTCTTGTACCTCCCCGTACCAAGGACACGTTCCCAGCCGGCCGGCCTGATGTAGTGTCTTCGGCATGAAGAAAAATACAATCCTTCGATAAGGGCCGGCCTGAACCGGTTCTCTCCAAGCGAATAACACCTCATAACTAAAACATAGCTTTTGGCCTAGAAGCATCCCAAGCTGCCGAAGCAGAAAGAAAGATGGAGTCTCTCCCGTTTGAGGCCTAACAGGCCTGAATTCAGCACAGCTCCATGAAATACTCTCACTATAGGACAGGTTATCCCTGATACTAACGAATCTATCCCCTAGGCTATATATGCAAGCCCTGATCTATGGGGAAGAGCACAGAATCATATCAAAGTGCCTAGTAAATAGGCTCCATTCACGACTCTAACCCTTAGGCTTGAATGATAAGAGACTGAAGTCACATCCAATCACTTGTTAACACAAGAAGGCCAGGAAAATCGAGCAGTACATTTCACCCTTGACTTCAGTCTATTATACATTCATTAAACGGAACTAACATCTGTGGAAGAATAATATGAAACAAAACTAACTGATCTATGTCGAGTACCAGGTGTGCAGAATTGAAGTAGTGAAGGAACACACTGAATAAAGCAACAGATGGAAATCAAAATGGCGATAGTAATCAGAATACCTCCTAATATTTGGCGTAAGAAATGCAAATCAGGTAACCAATTAAAGAGCCAGTCAAACCAGCCCTGATCAATGTGTTTTCTTACTTCTTCTGTCAAGTCATGTAACTTGTTAATGTGAGCTCGAATGGATTGTGTATGATCGGACAGGTTAAAACAACAAAGACCCTCAAAATCGGAACAATCGTGTCCATGTTTAAGCAAAAGATAATCAATGGCCGCTCGATTTTGCAAGATAGCCCGTCGTTCACCCTGGGCGTCTAATAGCATGTCCGACAGGACTGTGGAAGTATTATTAATGGATTTCACCATCCAGCAGGCCATTTTCTCAATAGATTTGGCATTATAAACAGCCAAAGCAGGAACACCAATAATTGAAACAGCCAGGCTAAGATATTCGGACTTAGAATATAAATGCAAAGATGAGTCACAATCCTCCTGTAATCTCACTGTATCTCGAATCACACGAGAATTGGCATTTGGATGTGAGGAAAACATGAGTAGGCTCAGCCTAGTAATGGCACAAGGGCCTCCAGAAATATTTGCGGGGACATATGGCCAGGAAGTATTACCACATGAGAAAAGCCATCCGGCAGGTAGTAACATCGTGCGATAATGACTAGGGGTAACTACCAAACTCTTGCAAGTCATATTGTTCTGGACCGAAGCACATGTTTTCGGTGTCCTTTGAAAGCACAAAGTTCGCTCATGAAGGGTGAAGAAAGTAGCACCTTTCAATTTTAGACGCAGACATTCAGAAATTGCACTAGGATTACACGTAAGGAAAAAACACATATCTCCTTGTGTGATATTATAGGTAACTATTTGGGACTGGACGGGGGGTATCTGGTCTGGTAGTTCAGTACATAAGGGGCAATACGCATGGGTGGCAAAATCGCCCAGAAGAACATTGGGGCGGGCCTTTGAAATGTTAAAAATATTAGTCAAAGTTTCCAGCGAGGCAGGGAAAGCAACCAGACAGGTCGCTAAGATGTCGTGTACAGATCTCATCGGCGTCAAGCAAAAGTGAGGGGCATCGGTCACCCTTTTCGCCAGTAAGGTCCAAAAGTTCGATGACGAATCCCACGCAGCGAGGGAACGCGACACTCGGGTGCGTAGCTCATCCCGGGTTGACGGGATTCCTCCTCTCTCGTCGAACCAACCCGAAAATAGTCCGACGACGACACATCCTGCAGCAGCAGTCCAAAGAATGATCTGAAAGAGAATCAAATACAGGCATTAATCATTCTCGTAAGTAACATTTGTCAGCCGGGACCGCTTCCCAGCTATCTTTCCCTGGTCTCATAACTAAAATGGTGTTATCATGACCGGTGGCAATGACCTCTGCTTGTTCAGGGGGATTCTTAGGCGACTGCACCCAAACCCTGGCCCCAGGGTTATTTGTGGAGCCAAAACCTTTCTGGCCTCGTACAGTTAGCAAAGTTGGGGCAGTGCCTTTTACCATCCCACCACTGAAGACAGGCATTATGAGTAATTGAGCCACTCGGTCAGTGCGATGGATCAGCAAGTCAGCCTCACTGCTATTCAGCAGGAGCACCTTAATCTCTCCCTGATAATCACTGTCAATGACCCCTCCAAGTACCTGAATGCCTTTTACAGCCAGCCCCGATCTAGGGGCGATTAATCCAAAATTCCCGGGTGGTATATGAACACCAACACCGGTCGCAATGATGACCCGATCTTTACCTTTTATAACGGTGTCATCCATGGCATGCAAGTCTAAACCTGCTGACCCTGGGGTCGCTCTACATGGAGCCATAGCTCCGGGAGTAATTTCCCAGTACATCACAGTCTCTCCGATTTCATTTGGCTGAGCATTAACATTCGGAGGGAACAAACGCATAAGTGGAGATTCAGCATTTAGAAAAGGACGATTATTCAAAATTAATAGCGCTTGGGGCAAAAAGTCTCGCCAATTCTTGTATTTGTCATCTGTCAGTCTACGCAGCTGCTCCTTCAGCAGACCATTCAATCTCTCCACAAGACCCGAGGCCTGCGGATAGTATGGGATATGAAATACCCAGTCAATATTGTTTTCCACACAGAATTCCTGTACCAATCTTCCACGAAAATGGGATGCATTATCAGATTGAATTTGGAATGGCACACCATAATACATCATAATCAATTCCAATGTTTTAATGGTATTCAATTGGGTAGCTTGCTTACAGGGAAGGGCCACCAACAGGCCACTGTATGTGTCAACAATGGTGCAAACATATTGACAATTCCTACTCATAGGGAGTGGACCAATGTAATCAATCTGCCAAATTTGAGCGGGCACTTTCCCGCGATGTAAATGACCTTTAACAATTTGGGGCACTTTACGCTGCCTGATATGCTGACAAATGGGACAATGTAAAATAACATTTTTAATTAAATCTAGGGGAATATAAATTCCTCTATCAGCAGCCCACCTGCTAGTGGCTTTCTCTCCAAAGTGTCCTGCTTTCTGGTGTGCCCATTTCGCCAATCCCGCAATATCAGAATCTTGCGTGTCCACCACTGCCTCAGCAATTTTAGATTTCTCATCTGCAATATTATGAAAGAATTTGTCAAGAGAGTCTATCGGGGTATGAGCATCCACATGGAAGATTGTAACAGTACTCCGTGGGAGCATTTCCCAAATCTCCTGCCATAATTCTTTTCCCCACAATTCCTTGGAATGGATTTTCCAACTATGGGAATGCCAAGTCGGTAACCAAACTGCCAGTCCATTGGCAGTAGACCAAGAATCGGTAAAAATATGACATATGCCAGGTAACTCTTGTTTCAGAACTTGATAAACAGCATAGAGTTCAGCAAATTGACTGCTCTTACCCTCACCAGTTGTACTCAGCAATTTTTGTGTGATCGGATTATAGGATACTGCCTTCCAATGCCGTTTCGTCCCTATGAACCTTGCTGAACCATCCGTAAACCAGACATGGTTTCTGTCCTCTGCGGACAAATCATCGAAAGGTTTACCCCACTTAACAGGAGATTCCTGTACTAAAGGTACGAAACATTCACTCTCAGTCTCAGTTGATGGCGCCCGTGCCACCTGCTCATGCAAAGATGCAACTCCTTTTTGTCCCACACGTGCCCTATCTTGTATATACCATTTCCATTTAATCACACTCGCCTCTTGAGCGTGTCCAATTCGGTGAGTTTTCGGCGAACTCATAACCCACTGCATGATAGGAATTTCAGGTCGCAAAACTATATCATGTCCCAAAGTCAACTGCTCGGTATCCACCAGAGCCCAATAACATGCAAGTAGCTGTTTCTCAAAAGGTGTATAACGCTCACCAGCATCAGGTAACTTTTTGGTCCAGAAACCTAACGGTACTCTACTCTTGCCTTGTTTCTGCCACAAACTCCAATTCGCATAAAGACCTTGTACAGACACATTCAAATCCACATCACCATCACATACAGGCCATAAATCCAGAGCATGCTGAATTGCTTCTTTTGCCAGACTGAACGCATCTTGCTGTGGTTTATCCCATTCAAATGCATTCTTTTTACGAGTGACACGGTACAAAGGGGCCAATATTTGACTCAAATGAGGAATATGCTGGCGCCAAAATCCAAACAAACCAATGAAGGTTTGGGCTTCTTTCCTATTTCTCGGAACTGCGAAATCAAGAATTTTCTGTTTAACCTGAGGGATCACTTCTCGGTGCCCTTCATGCCAATTAATACCCAAAAATTTTACAGCCTGGGACGGGCCTTGTAATTTATCCGGATTGATTTCCCAACCTTTCTCACGCAGGCACTCAATGACTCTGTCCAATTGGGTCTGAACTTCCTCTTGTGTTTCGCCTTGGATCAAAACATCATCAATATAATGACACATCTGAATTTGTGGATGAACCGGTACCTCAGCCAAATGCTCTGCCACCAGCCGGTGACATATCGTAGGACTATGTACATAGCCCTGAGGAAGACTTCTAAACGTCATCTGACGCCCATTCCACGTAAAACTGAACTGTTCCTGACACTCAGGGGCAATCGGAATCGAAAAGAAAGCATTAGCAATATCAATGGACGCATACCATGTACCTGGATGTTTTTGGATTCTTTCAATTAGGGTAATAACATCCGGTACTGCAACAGTCAAAGGGGGTGTGTGTCTATTCAATTCTCGATAATCAACAGTCATGCGCCAAGAATGATCACTCTTACGTACAGGCCAAACAGGATTATTCCAAGCAGAAGTAACTGGGGTGATAACACCTGCATCCACCAACTCCTGAATAGTGGTACTAATCTCTTCATGACCACCCGGAATACGATACTGCTTCTAACGAACCACTTTTGTCGCCTGGGGAACTTTTATGGGGGGCATTCTTAAACGACCAACCCGCACAGGCCTGGACGATATATAATGCCTAGTTTCAAATTGGTAACATCCATCATCTAAGTGCAAAGTCATTCCTTTCAAAATATCAATTCCAATTATAAATACTAAGAGTGGCACCACTAATACAGAGTATTCTTTTCTAGGAATTCTACCTATTCTCATTTCAAGTAAGGTTTGAACTGCGGGAGTTTCCTTTCCGCCTAATCCGGTAATTGTAAAAGGCTGACCTTTCAACTTCTTTGATTTTCCATGAATAAGAGTGGCCTCCGCTCCTGTATCTACCAATGCTCGGGCCCTTTGGACATTACGATGTCTCCAATAAATATCAATATCTACATAGGGTCTATTATCTCTGTGAGCCCATCTGTGTACTGGAGCTTGACCTATTTCCTAGTCATCTTTACTGCGTTCTGTGTACCAGGATAAATCAGGATAAAGACTCTCACGTTTCCTAGGTATCGATACCTCCTGTTCATATCCATCTCCATTACGAAATGGATTACTGTTCCCTGCATTGTACTGCGGGTTTCGATCGGCCAATGTGTGTCGATCCTCTCTCCTTCTCAACTCAGGGGATTGATCCCTATCATCTCTGCGTCTGCTGTTAACATAATCATCTCTCCCCCTCTCTCTTTCCCCCTCTCTCTCCCTGTCTCTCTCACGACGGGGGGACAAGTCACGCACATAACGCCGATCATCACGACGATCAGAGCGCCCACGGCGGTCGTCATCACCGCTACCGTCAGAAAAACCACGATCACACTCAGTCGTCCGAACACGCCGGGCACCCTCCTTCCGATCCAAGCCACGTTTGCGAAACATTTCCCACAAACGAGAAGTAGTCTCACCATCAATGTCCTCTTTCCGCACACCATCGGCCAGAAGACCAAGAAACATATCACGTCTAGTAAGTTTATTGTCACCAGGAGTACGAGTGTCAGGCCGGGATTGCCGTTCAGGTCTAAACCACTCACCCAACTCACCGAGTTGGCGTACCGATTCCAGCACCACAGATAACATGTTACCAGTCTGATTAATCAATAAAGTCATCATAACCTGCTTATAAGCAACAGGTGAAGAACGAATAATACGATTCCGCACAGAAGATGTCAAGAAACCATCAAGCAACCTGTCAGCAGTATTCAGAAAAATTGCCGTTTTCATCACCTCCTCTTTGAGACGTTGCGTAGCATCGCGCAAAGTATACCACAGTTTGTCATTCACAGGCCAATCAGATTCAGTAGGATATTTTTGATTACAACCCTCAGTCGCCAATTGAAGCAAAGAAATTTGACCACCAACATTAAAGTTACGAAAATGATCCTGTACAGTAGAATCCGAACTCAAGGAACAAAACTTCAAACAATCGCCAACATCCAACATAATGCCAGCAGCGCCCAGTTCATAAAGGCGCACCATCCATGTGAGTAAGGACTCACCAGCTCGCTGCCGAAATCTTTGTAAAATATCACTAATTTCTTGTTGAGTAAAATCCTCCAAAGAGTCTAAAGCAATACCATTCGGGGCACCGGGAGCCTGCTGCAACTTCCGCCGAAAAACCGGATGCACTGAGACCGCGGGACGAGCAGCACAAGGAGCTCGACCAGTACACGTAGATGAACAATCAGTGGAAGAAGCATCGACCCCACTCGAAGGACGAATGCAATCATGGAGTGCACCATCAGAGGCGCAAGAAGCAGACTTACAATCACGGCCGGAGCGAGAGGACTCGCTCTTGGCAGACTCCTCACCCGAGGAAGGAGAATCACTCGAGTTCCAGATATTACCATCCCATTCATCAGGATTCCAATCCAGACCGGCTTTCGCCACGACCAGACGCACCTTTCGCTTCGAAACTCGACCACGCCGATTTTTGTATTTATAACGAGCAATTCGCACAGCCGCCCTCTCGGCAATAGTTTGGTACGTCTCAAGTTTGTCAGCAAGCAACTTATTTTGACACCGCAACAAAGTATGAGCATTCTGAATCTCAACAAAATTCGCTTCCACATCCTTATGCACATTCTGCAACTTCAACAACCTCTCATGCAGGATCCTGTACGCAGACAGAACAATCCAACCTCTGCGCCCCAAAACGGGAAGTTCATCACCCTTAGATACCGGCGCCTTCTGTAAACAAGTAATCACATCAGCCGGCTCCGCCAGCTCCAAAAAAGAATTCCAATTCTCACTCAAACCAGTAGAATCAGCCCACTCACGGGCTAAGGCGTCATAAGGCGTTGAATCCCAGCCGGGAATATCAACGGGTAACTTAAAAGTAGATTTCGACTTTCTAGAAAACATATTTGAAAAGAAAGAAAAAGAGAAAAAGAAAAAGAAGAAAGAGAAAAGAAAACCACACGCAGGTAGATACAAATAATATACAAACAAAACCACGCACGCGCCGAAGGCAAACACAATACAACTACAATGCACACAGGTTTCGTAAACGGTTCGTGACGCCAAATGTTCTGCTTGGGTTTTCGGATCAGATAGAACCCACTCATCAGGGCCTCACTAACCCAGCCAGAACGTTACCCCCTCCCTAGAACCTATTTACAATCCTACAACCACATATATCTATCACCTAAGGACAGGGGATTCCTACTATGTATACCAAGATCTCACAATCGGCGGCCTCGCGATCCCCTACGAATCCAGACCTCTCTGCCCAAACGACAGTATTACAAGTGGCGGCCTCGCGGTCCCATACGAACCCAGACCTCTCTGCCCATACGACAGTATCACAAGTGGCGGCCTCGCGGTCCCATACGAACCCAGACCTCTCTGCCCAGACGACAGTATCACAAGTGGCGGCCTCGCGGTCCCATACGAACCCAGACCTCTCTGCCCATACGACAGTATCACAAGTGGCGGCCTCGCGGTCCCATACGAACCCAGACCTCTCTGCCCAGACGACAGTATCAGCACAAGTGGCGGCCTCGCGGTCCCATACGAACCCAGACCTCTCTGCCCAGACGACAGTATCACAAGTGGCGGCCTCGCGGTCCCATACGAACCCAGACCTCTCTGCCCGTACGACAGTATCACAAGTGGCGGCCTCGCGGTCCCATACGAACCCAGACCTCTCTGCCCAGACGACAGTATCAGCACAAGTGGCGGCCTCGCGGTCCCATACGAACCCAGACCTCTCTGCCCAGACGACAGTATCAGCACAATCGGCGGCCTCGCGATCCCCTACGAATACAGACCTCTCTACCCAGATGGCAGTCTCATACGACAGTTCATCCTATGGTTACCATAACATACAAAAAGGGCTCACTATTCATCAGATCACACAAGGATTGTCAGTTTGAGTACAGCCTGTTCTCAGGTTCGAGGGGCTCCTCTTTCCCTTATTCAGTTACCACTTACCTGATCAGGGTTAACATCTGTTCATGTAGCCGCAGCTGACTAGAAGAATAGGCTACCCTCTTATACAAGAACACGCAGTACATGTTGGTTCACTACAAACTGAATATTTTATTACTCATTACATACACAATCACATAACATTACGATATAACACATAACCTGCAAAGAAAAGTGAAAGATTAAGTTGTACACTCTAATAAGAAAGGGTCGACATCACCTTAGTAATATGTAGCCTGCACTCAGTGGTCATCTAGGTTCCCTTCTCGTCTGTATCTCGGCTCGCCGGGAGTCACCCTTCTTCGAGTCACTGGGACCTCTCCCTTATCGGCTACTCTCTCCTCTCTGGCTATTCTGCTAGGAAAGCATCTGTCTCTCGGTTCTTCTCCGCTTTCAAGATGGCGTCTGTCTTCCCTGGAATAAGTAGTAGCTTTACTGCTAACGGCCAGATGCCGCCTACGGACTGAACGTGTAACTGCCTAAGACTTTCACTAATATAGAGGTGCATTTCCTCATGGAAAATTCCGGCCCGTAACCTGCCGCCCACCAAATTCTTGTACCTCCCCGTACCAAGGACACGTTCCCAGCCGGCCGGCCTGATGTAGTGTCTTCGGCATGAAGAAAAATACAATCCTTCGATAAGGGCCGGCCTGAACCGGTTCTCTCCAAGCGAATAACACCTCATAACTAAAACATAGCTTTTGGCCTAGAAGCATCCCAAGCTGCCGAAGCAGAAAGAAAGATGGAGTCTCTCCCGTTTGAGGCCTAACAGGCCTGAATTCAGCACAGCTCCATGAAATACTCTCACTATAGGACAGGTTATCCCTAATACTAACGAATCTATCCCCTAGGCTATATATGCAAGCCCTGATCTATGGGGAAGAGCACAGAATCATATCAAAGTGCCTAGTAAATAGGCTCCATTCACTACTCTAACCCTTAGGCTTGAATGATAAGAGACTGAAGTCACATCCAATCACTTGTTAACACAAGAAGGCCAGGAAAATCGAGCAGTACAGCACCCCAGCTCTGTCTTTACCTAGGACAGAATGCTCCCCTGCTCTCTCTTTACAATGTACAGAATGCTCCCCTGCTCTCTCTTTACCTAGGACAGAATGCACCACTGCCCTCTCTTTACCATGGACAGAATGCACCCCTGCTCTGTCTTTACCTAGGACAGAATGGTCTCCTGCTCTCTCTTTACCATGGATAGAATGCACAAGATCGCTCTCTTGTACCAAGAGAATGCTCCTGTGCACTCTCTTTACCATGAACAGCATGCTCCCCTGCTCTCTCTTTACCAAGGACCGAATCCACCGCTGCTCTGTCTTTACCCTGAACAGAATGCTCCCTTGCACTCTCTTTACCATGAACAGCATGATGCCCTGCCCCCTTTTTACCTAGGACAGAATGCACCCCAGCTCTGTCTTTACCTAGGACAGAATGCTCGCCTGCTCTCTCTTTACAATGTACAGAATGCTCCCCTGCACTCTCTTTAAAATGTACAGAATGCTCCCCTGCTCTCTCTTTACCTAGGACAGAATGCACCCCAGCTCTGTCTTTACCTAGGACAGAATGCACCACTGCTCTCACTTTACCATGAACAGAATGCTCCCCTTCTGTCTCTTTACCATGAACAGAGTGAACCCCAGCTCTCTAACATGGACAGCATGCTCTCCTGCTCTCTCTGTACCATGGACAGAATGCACAAGAGCTCTCTCTTGCACCAAGAGAATGCTCTCTTGCACTCTCTTTACCATGAACAGCATGCTCCCCTGCCCTCTCTTTACCATAGACAGAATGCTCCCCTGCTCTCTCTTTACAATGTACAGAATGTTCCACTGCTGTCTCTTTACCTAGGACAGAATGTTCCTCTGCCCTTTCTTTACCATGAACAGAATGCTCCCCTGCTCTCTCTTTACCATAAACAGAGTGTAACCCTGCTCTCTATTTACCATGAACAGAATGCACCCGTGATCTCTCTTTACCACGGACAGAATGCTCCCCTGTTCTCTCTTTACCATGTACAGAATCCTACCTGCTCTCTCTTTACCCTGAACTGAATGTTCCCTTGCACTCTCATTACGATGGACAGAATGCACCCCTCCCCCCTCTTTACCGAGGACAGAATGCTCCCCTGCTCGCTCTTTACCATGAACAGACTGCACCCCTGCTCTCTCTTTACCATGTACAGAATGCTCCCCTGCTCTCTCTTTACAATGTGCAGAATACTCCCCTGCTCTCTCTTTACCATGAACAGACTGCACCCCTGCTCTCTCTTTACCATGTACAGAATCCTCCCTTGCTCTCTCTTTACCATGAACAGAATGCACCCCTGCTCTGTCTTTACCTAGGACAGAATGCTCCCCTGCTCTCTCTTTACCATGAACAGACTGCACCCCTGCTCTCTCTTTACCATGTACAGAATCCTCCCCTGCTCTCTCTTTACCTAGGACAGAATGCACTGCTGCTCTGTCTTTACTCTGAACAGAATGCTCCCCTGCTCTCTCTTTACAATGTACAGAATGCTCCCCTGCTCTCTCTTTACAATGTAAAGTATCCTCCCTTGCCCTATCTTTACCTAGGACAGCATGCACCCCAGCTCTCTAACATGGACAGAATGCTCCCCTGCACTCTCTTTACAACGGACAGAATGCACCCCTGCTCTCTCTTGACCTAGGACAGAATGCACAAGAGCTCTCTCTTGTACCAAGAGAATGCTTCCTTGCACTCTCTTTACCATGTACAGAATGCTCCCCTGCTCTCTCTTTACCATGGACAGAATGCACCCCTGCTCTTTCTTTACCATGGACAGAATCCCCCCTACTCTCTCTTTACCCTGGACAGAATGCTCCCCTGCTCTCTCTTTACCTAGGACAGAATACTACACTGCTCTCTCTTTGCCATGAACAGAGAGCTCCCCTTCTCTCTCTTTACCATGAGCAGAGTGCACCCCAGCTTTCTAACATGGACAGAATGCTCCCCTGCTCTCCCTTTACCATAGACAGAATGCGCAAGAGCTCTCTCTTGTACCATGGGCAGAATGCTCCTCTACCCTTTCTTTACCCTGAACAGAATGCTCCCCTGCTCTCTCTTTACCTAGGACAGATGTTCCACTGCTCTCTCTTTACCATGAACAGAGTGCACCCCTGCTCTCTTTACGATGAACAGAATGCACCCCTCCTCTCTCTTTACCATGGACAGCATGCTCCCCTGCTCTCTCCTTACCATGTACAGAATGCTCTCCTGCTCTCTCTTTACCATGAATAGAGTGCACCCCTGCTCTCTCTTTACCATGTACAGAATCTTCACATGCTCTCTCTTTACCCTGAACAGTATGCTCCCTTGCACTCTCTCTACCATGGAAAGAATTCACCCCTGCCCCCTCTTTACCTAGGACAGAATGCTCCCCCGCTCTCTCTTTACCTAGGACAGAATGTTCCACTGCTCTCTCTTTACCATGAACAGAGTGCACCCCTGCTCTCTTTACGATGAACAGAATGCAGCCCTCCTCTCTCTTTACCATGGACAGACTGCTCCCCTGCTCTCTCCATACCATGTACAGAATGCTCCCCTGCTCTCTCTTTACCATGAATAGAGTGCACCCCTGCTCTCTCTTTACCATGTACAGAATCTTCACATGCTCTCTCTTTACCCTGAACAGAATGCTCCCTTGCACTCTCTTTACCATGGAAAGAATTCACCCTTGTCCCCTCTTTACCTAGGACAGAATGCTCCCCCGCTCTCTCTTTACCTAGGACAGAATGCTCCTCGGCTCTCTCTTTACCTAGGACAGCATGCTCCTCTGCTCTCTCTTTACCATGTGCAGAATGCTCCCCTGCTCTCTCTTTACCATGTACAGAATGCTCCACTGCTCTCTCTTTACCATCATGAACAGAGTGCACCTCTCCTCTCTCTTTACCATGGACAGACTGCACCCCTTCCCCCTCTTTACCTAGGACAGAATGCTCCCCTGCTCTCTCTTTACAATGAACACACTGCACCCCTGCTCTCGCTTTACCATGGACAGAATGCTCCCTTGCACTCGCTTTACAATGAACAGACTGAACCCTGCTCTCTCTTTAACATGTGCAGAATACTCCCCTGCTCTCTCTTCACCATGGACGGAATGCTCCCCTGCTCTCTCTTTACCATGAACAGAATGCACCCCTGCCCTCTATTTAGCTAGGACAGAATGCTCCTCTGCCCTTCTTTTACCCTGAACAGAATGTACCCCTGCTCTGTCTTTACCATGGACAAAATGCACCTCTGCTCTGTCTTTACCATAGACAGAAAGCCCCCCCCCCTCTCTGTCTTTACCGAAGACAGAATGCTCTCCTGCTCTCCCATTACCATGGATAGAATGCACAAGAGCGCTCTCTTGTACCAAGAGAATGCTCCCTTGCACTCTCTTTACCATGAACGGCATGCTACCCTGCTCTCTCTTTACCTTGAACAGAATGCTTCCCTGCTCTCTCTTTACCAAGGACCGAATGCACCGCTGCTCTGTCTTTACCCTGAACAGAATGCTCCCTTGCACTCTCTTTACCATGAACAGCATGCTACCCTGCCCCTTTTTACCTAGGACAGAATGCACCCAGCTCTGTCTTTACATAGGACAGAAGGCTCCCCTGCTCTTCCTTTAACTAGGACAGAATGCTCCCCTGCTCTCTCTTTACAATGTACAGAATGCTCCCCTGCACTCTCTTTAAAATGTACAGAATGCTCCCCTGCTCTCTCTTTACCTAGGACAGAATGCACCCCAGCTCTGTCTTTACCTAGGCCAGAATGCTCCCCTGCTCTCTCTTTACAATGTACAGAATTTTCCCCTGCTCTCTCTTTACCTAGGACAGAATGCACCCCAGCTCTCTAACATGGACATAATGCTCCCCTGCACTCTCTTTACAATGGACAGAATGCATCCCATCTCTCTCTTTGCCATAGAAAGAATGCTCCCCTGCTCTCTATTTACAATGTACAGAATGCACCACTGTTCTCTCCTTACCATGAACAGCATGCCCCCTTTCTGTCTCTTTACCATGAACAGAGTGAACCCCAGCTCTCTAACATGGACAGAATGCTCTCCTGCTCTCTCTTTACCATGGACAGAATGCACAAGAGCTCTCTCTTGCACCAAGAGAATGCTCCCATGCACTCTCTTTACCATGAACAGCATGCTCCCCTGCTCTCTCTTTACCATAGACAGAATGCTCCCCTGCTCTCTCTTTACAATGTACAGAATGCTCCCCTGCTCTCTCTTTACCATGTACATAATCCTCCCCTGCTCTCTCTTTACCTAGGACAGAATGCTCCACTGCTCTCTCTTTACCATGAACAGAGTGCACCCCTGCTCTCTCTTTACCATGGACAGAATGTTCCCCTGTTCTCTCTTTACCATGTACAGAATCCTCACCTGCTCTCTCTTTACCCTGAACTGAATGTTCCCTTGCACTCTCTTTACCATGGACAGAATGCACCCCTGCCTCCTCTTTACCTAGGACAGAATGCTCCCCTGCTCCCTCTTTACCTGGGACAGAATGCTCCTCTGCCCTTTCTTTACCCTGGACAGAATGTCCCCCTGCTTTCTCTTTGCCATGTACAGAATGCTCCCCTGCTCTCTCTTTACCATGGACAGAATGCTCCCCTGCTCTCTCTTTACCATGAACAGACTGCACCCCTGCACTCTCTTTACAATGGACAGAATGCATCCCATCTCTCTCTTTGCCATAGACAGAATGCTCCCCTGCTCTCTGTTTACAATGTACAGAATGCACCACTGTTCTCTCCTTACCATGAACAGCATGCCCCCTTTCTGTCTCTTTACCATGAACAGAGTGAACCCCAGCTCTCTAACATGGACATAATGCTCTCCTGCTCTCTCTTTACCATGGACAGAATGCACAAGAGCTCTCTCTTGCACCAAGAGAATGCTCCCATGCACTCTCTTTACCATGAACAGCATGCTCCCCTGCTCTCTCTTTACCATAGACAGAATGCTCCCCTGCTCTCTCTTTACAATGTACAGAATGCTCCCCTGCTCTCTCTTTACCATGTACATAATCCTCCCCTGCTCTCTCTTTACCTAGGATAGAATGCTCCACTGCTCTCTCTTTACCATGAACAGAGTGCACCCCTTCTCTCTCTTTACCATGGACAGAATGTTCCCCTGTTCTCTCTTTACCATGTACAGAATCCTCACCTGCTCTCTCTTTACCCTGAACTGAATGTTCCCGTGCACTCTCTTTACCATGGACAGAATGCACCCCTGCCTCCTCTTTACCTAGGACAGAATGCTCCCCTGCTCCCTCTTTACCTGGGACAGAATGCTCCTCTGCCCTTTCTTTACCCTGGACAGAATGTCCCCCTGCTTTCTCTTTGCCATGTACAGAATGCTCTCCTGCTCTGTCTTTACCATGGACAGAATGCTCCCCTGCTCTCTCTTTACCATGAACAGACTGCACCCCTGCTCTCTCTTTACCATGTACAGAATCCTCCCTTGCTCTCTCTTTACCATGAACAGAATGCTCCTCTCCCTGTTCTTTACCATGAACAGAATGCTCCTCTCCCTGTTCTTTACCATGAACAGAATGCACCCCGCTCTGTCTTTACCTAGGACAGAATGCTCCCCTGCTCTCTCTTTACAATGTACAGAATGCTCCCCGGCTCTCTCTTTACAATGTAAAGGATGCTCCCCTGCTCTATCTTTCCCTAGGACAGCATGCACCCCAGAATCTAACATGGACAGAATGCTCCCCTGCACTCTCTTTACAATGGACAGAATGCACCCCTGCTCTCTCCTTACCTAGGACAGAATGCATCCCAGCTCTCTAACATGGACAGAGTGCTCCCCTGCACTCTCTTTACAATTGACAGAATGCACCCCTGCTCTCCCTTTACCTAGGCCAGAATTCACAAGAGCTCTCTCTTGTACCAAGAGAATGCTTCCTTGCACTCTCTTTACCATGGACAGAATGCTCCCCTGCCCTCTCTTTACTATGGACAGAATGCACCCCTGCTCTCTCTTTACCCTGAACAGAATGCTCCCCTGCTCTCTCTTTGCCATGAACAGAATGCTCCCCTTCTCTCTCTTTACCATGAACAGAATGCACCCCTGCTCTCTCTTTACCATCAACAGAGTGCACCCCTGCTCTCTCTTTACCATGTACAGAGTGCACCCCTCCTCTCTCTTTACCATGTACAGAATGCTCCCCTGCTCTCTCTTTACCATCAACAGAGTGCACCCCTGCTCTCTCTTTACCATGTACAGAGTGCACCCCTCCTCTCTCTTTACCATGTACAGAATGCTCCCCTGCTCTCTCTTTACCATGGATGGAATGCTCCCCTGCTCGCTCTTTACTTTGAAGAGCATACATCATTTCCCTCTTTCTTCCTTGAACAAAATATTATTACTATTAGGTTTTGTGAAGCGCACATACCACCCGAAAGGGTCTCATGGCGCTGTAGCAGGTTCGATGGAGGGAAATCATTCACGGCGCAAGAGAAAAATGTCTAAAATAGACAGGTTTTAAGCTTCTTTCTGAACAGTCGGTGGTTTGTAATAGTTCGAAGTTGCATTGTTAGCTCATTCCAGAAAAGAGGAGCTAAGTGGGAAAAGGATCTGCCACCATTTCTGGCGGTAGGGACCTTGAGAGGGGTAAGTAAATGTTTTGTTCCCGACCTAAGATTCTTTTTTTGTACATACCAGTTAAGTTTCGTAACCAGATACCTCGGCCTATTTCCAAACATTGCCTTATGTTTCAGGCAGATGATCTTAAACAAACACGTTTCCTGATAGGGAGCCAATGTAGAGCTTTTAAACTGGGAGCAGATGGGGACCGAGACGGAAGATTCAACACCAGTCAGGCTGTACACTACTGTCCCCGCTTAACCATGGGACACAATACACCTGTGCTGTCTCTTTACAATGAACATAATACACACAGCTCTCTCTTCACCATAAATAGAATACACCTTCTCTCTATTTACTGTGAGCAAAATGCACCGCTTCCTTCGCTTTCCGATGGAGAGAATACCCATTGATCTTTAGTAACGATAGCCAGACCAAATCCAAGGACGTGGCTTCAGGGGGGGTGTTTGGGGTGTTACACGCCCTTAATAAATCTGTTTATATTTGGGTACAGGGTTTTTCGGTTAGGCATGGTGAGGAGCCTGTCGGATTTCACCTGGGATTTTTACATACACACACAGACAAAAACACTCACATACACTGCCTCTCGTGTCTGTTTTGAAGGTCTTAAAACATGTTGTTCGTTTGACAAAGTTTTGTGATATAAATACCCCTTACAATCTGCACCTTGCTTCCTTTCCGCTGTCTCTTAAACTCCCTTTCAGCACTGCTTCTCCTATAATGTATTTTAACATGATATGCTAGCATGCTTGTTGGAAAATATGATGCTCACCGCCTACCCCCCCCCAATCTTACTGACCAAGCTATGCCTCTGACTACACCACTTCTCTCTCTTTGCCTTGAAGTGCAAAAACACCACTGCAGAGCCTTTAACTTGGACTGTCACTCCACTGCTTTTTCTTTACTATGGCCAAAATACACTCCTTCTCTCCTTACTATGGACAAATTACACCCTGCCTTTTGTTTACCATGAACATAACACACCCCTGCTCTCTCTTTACTATACACAGAATACTCCAGTGCTCTCTCTGTAGCATGAACAGAAAGCACTCATGTTCTCTCTTTACCATGAACAAAATAAACATCTGATCTCTTTAACAAAGATAGAATGTATATCTGCTCTCTCTTTACATTGAACATGTACTCATGGGCTCCCTCTTTACCATACATGATATATACTCCTGCACTGTCTTTATCTTTATCAGAACACACCCCTGCACTGTCTTTACATTGAACAGAACACACCCCTGCTCTCTCGTTACCATAAATAGAATACTCCACTGCTCTCTCTTTACCAGACAGAATCCACTGTTGCTCACCCTTTGCCATAGACAGAATAAAACCCCACCCTCTCCTTACCATGCACAGAATAGACTCCTGTTCTCTCTTTACCTTACACAGAATCTGTAGTAATCAAGTCCAGGCTGATTGTGATGTTTCAAGAGGATTTATTCAGGTTGGTTACAAGATGTAGGTTCAGTAGTATTCAGCCCCACCAGGAGCAGCCAGCAAGGCGCTCAGCCCATCTCCAACTGTGGTATCCAGAGACTAACATTCCACATTACATCATATCCACAGTGTTCCACTGGAGGAGCAGTGGATGACATGAACAGCACTAACACCAAGATACCACATATCCTCCTTTCTTCCAGAAAGAGAAATATAGAATCAGATGTAGAAGCTAGAAGAACGAAATAGAGAGGAGAGTACTAGAGAGAAACAGAGTAGAGGTAGAGAGAAAGAAAGCAACCCCCAAAAAATATTAAAGAAACAGATAAACATAACCTGTTTCCCATCCTCCTTTCTAATAAAGGAAGAAATAAAGAAAAGGAAAAGAAACCATCAATGAGTACTCTCTGTACACCAACTGGTCAGGTAAGTGTGCGAGAGAGTAATCCACATCAGGAAGAAACAAGTTGGCAGAGAAGAAGACAAATACAATCACAGAGAAGACGAGAAATACAAAAGATTACTCATGTTTCCCTGTAATGGAAAAATATTAAGATAATAAAATGTTAACGGCACTGGGTGAAACAGTCTCCTAAAACAAGAAGCAATACGTAGAGAATACACCTAACAACCAGTGTACTGAAACCCTGCATGCTAGAAATAGGACAAGAAGAACTCATACTATGCACCCAGTAAGGATAATAATAAGCGTGTGCAGAAATGACCTTGAGAGGAGATCTGAATATTGTGCACTGTTAAAAAAAACATGACCAACACTAGACACCTTAGGAAAGGTAAAACGTGCACTGCAGTGAAGCCATAAGACATGTAATGTGATGTCCATGTACAGACGCACCTCGACTGGAGGTACAATGTTATGCACAAAATGATGGGGAGACCCAACAAACATACCTCCGGAGAGGTCAAGAGATTGTGCAATGTAAAAGTGGGACAAAAGCCACAAAACATGTGAAACTAGATGGGTGTGCACATAAACAAAAGAGAAAAATACCTTGTGAAGAGGTCAACGTTGTGCACAAGATAAGCAGGACAAAAACCCTTGCAAGACACCTCGTGTTGATGTAAAAAACAATGTGCACTGTAAATACAGAACTAAAATCCCTGTGAGACACCTCGTGTTGAGGTAAAGATTGTGCACTGTGAAGGTAAGAACCTTAAATAAAAAACACATGCCTCGTGGAGAGGTAAGTGTTGTGCATTAGAGTTGCGGGAATACAACCCACGTGAAACACCTCGTGAAGAGGTAAAAAAAACATTGTGCACTGTTATAAATGGGCATAGGACCCATAAACAAAACCTTAGACACTCTGGTGCCGATTCCGATCCGGTAAAATAAATTTGCGTACGACTCGTATCCGTATATTTTCATGTACGAATCGTACAAGTACCGTACAAACGGCTTGGTACGATTCGTATGTGAAAAATACATACGAATAGCGTCGGGAAAAGGGTACGAGAGGGAGCCGGACATTTTTACGTCCGAATAGCGTCGGGAAAAGTGTAGGAGAGGGAGCCGGACATTTTTACGTGCAGATCGTAAAACAGAAGTCCGAGCGCGCAAGTACGATCCGTACCGCCCGTCCGAATACACAACCGCATCTAAAAGGCCCGGATGTGCCCGGATACGTGTCGTACAGCCCCCCCTTCCCCCCGCATATGTCAGCACCGTACCCCCGTATGTCAGCACCGTACCCCCCCTGTCCGCACTGTACCCCAGCCCCGTACCTGTACGCACCGTACCCCAGGCCCGTACCTGTACGCACTGTACCCCAGGCCCGTAGTGCCTGTACGTGCTGCACCCCAGGCCCGTACCCCAGCCCCATACCTGTACGCACCGTACCCCAGGCCCGTAGTGCCTGTACGCGCCGCACCCCAGGCCCATACCCCAGCCCTGTACCTGTACGCACCGTACCCCAGCCCCGTACCTGTACGCACCGTACCCCAGGCCTGTACCCTAGCCCCGCACCTGTACGCGCCACACCCCAGGCCCGTACCCCAGCCCCGTACCTGTACGCACCGTACCCCAGGCCCGTACCCCAGCCCCGCACCTGTATGTGCCACACCCCAGGCGCGTACCCCAGCCCCGTACCTGTACGCACCGTACCCTAGGCCCGTAGTGCCTGTACGCGCCGCACCCAGGCCCGTACCCCAGCCACATACCTGTACGTACCGTACCCCAGGCCCATAGTGCCTGTACGCACCGCACCCCAGGCCCATACCCCAGCCCCGTGCATGTACGTGCTGCACCCCACGCACGTACCCCAGCCCCGCACCTGTACGTACCACACAACACCACAACACCGTACCCCAGCACCCTCACCCAGCATCGCGTATGTACGGACCTCACCTACGTGAAAAAGACTCGCACAGAACCAGGACACTGTAAAACAGCACAAGGAGGGTCAATTCGACTCGCACAACACCACAAAACACGTCTACATGACAAAACACATCTCAATGACTGACCTGGCACATCCAAACAGAGGACCAAAATCACAACCACCTCTTATGACACACCCACCAAAATTTCAAACCCAGCCACACCCACAAATGGACCAATAAAAAGGGCCCACACACACATGAGCCTTTGCAACAGACCCACTGCTGACAGACCCCACAGACAAACAACTGCACCTTACTTACACCTTAACTACACCTTAACTTACACACCTTCACACAACCTCCTTCACAAACACCCCCTCTTCACATTCACACACACACCGTCACATTCACACCCACACACCCACAACCATCCACACCCACACCCCACACCATGCCCACAGACAAGAATCCAAAGTTCACAAGGGCGGAGCTGGGCCTCCTTGTCAACAAAGTCATCAGAGTCGAGCCACAGCTGTTTGGAACATTGGTCAGACAGACCAGCATAGCCCAAAAAACTAGCCTGTGGCAGAGGAACGTCGATAAGGTGAATGCTGTTTCGCCCATCCGAAGGACCAGGCATGAATGCCAAGCCAGGTGGTGCGATCTGCGGAGGGCAGTCAAGAGGAAAATGAACGAGGAATACGCCCAGAGTAACATCACTGGAGGTGGGCTGCCCCGCAGACCGGTACATTACCATCCCTGGGAGGAGAAGGTGATGGCCCTGCTTCCGCCGGTGGGAGTACACGGAGTCGAAGGAGTCGCAGAGTCTGGTGAGTACACAAACAGCTCACGTAACATGGGCGGCATTGCATCCACACCACAAATACACCAAATGCACGCAACTTCCCCCAAGCCCTCACCGCACACAACCACACTCAAAAACTACACTCATGCCACTAACGTCTCCATGCCCCATTCACAAATAAAGGCAATGCCATGTCCCAGCCCACACCAACCACAAACCCAAGACTGGATATCCGGGATGCTGGGAGGGTGGGGCTCACACAACACATTGTGCAACTCAGAAGCAGACTCCAATGCCCTCAGCCCATATGGCCTAAGTACATACCCATGCACCATGCCCAATGCACAGGGACTGGCAAAGTACTGACAAGGTAGCTGACACTTGGCCCTGCTGTATGCAGCACAAGGCCCTCCTGTGACCACTGTACACTCAAACACCAACTCCACAAGCTAAGATATCTAGCACAGGAACTCACACTCACTGGCATGCCATCATGCACCATGAGGGGACAGACACATCACCTGGGAGACCCAATGACAAATCACTCTACACCCAACAGCAGGCCCGGTCACACCCCCCCCCTTACACAAGCACACACCCCCGGGGCAGCCAACGGATTTACCCACTCTCACAATGGACATGTGACACAACAAGACCAATCCATAGCCAAATACGCATCCTAGCCAAAATTCTACTGGTCAAACACTCAGGAGAACATATCAATCTGTCCCCCGCAACATACCCATCCCCAAGTGTACATTGAGAGGAATGCTAGGCACATCCAACTACCTGGAGGAACTGTGACAACTTGAATATGTATGAAACATGGATGTGGCATGAAACAGCATTAACATTGTCTCTCTCTCACACACAGGGCAACGTCATGGACCTCCCCCCAACAATGGGGGGAACAATCACAGTCCCAGGCTCAGTGTGAAGATGATCCCACTGGCAGCGACGACTCTCACCACTCCGTGGATGACCTCGACCAACCTGGCCCCTCTGGTGCCCAAGGCCCTGCAGCACCTGAGTCAGGTACATCTGTGCCAACCTCCACCTCCATTCCTGCCACATCCCAGGAGACACCCAGGAGCCCTGCTCGCACTGAACAACAGAGCCAGTCTGACCAGGAGGGACAAGGTTTACCGGACACCCAGGAGGAGGCAGACAACCCCGCAAATGCCATCCCTCAGGGGTCCCGTAGACCCGATGTGCCCACAACGGCAGGCCAGGCTCGTGTGGGCAGGGGTGGTGGGAGTGGAGGCAGGCGGAGGCGTGAACCTGACCAGCCAGCTGAGGGAACCGGTATGTCACACATACACCACATCCTGGACACATACCGGCGTGACACCAGGGGCATCAGCCAGGTAGTGGCGAGCCTCACAGAGATGAAGGGGACCCTCGACGAGATGAAGAACCTGCAGGCCGAGCAACATGCCAGTCAACAACAACACCAGGGACGGATGGAGGCAAGACTGGCTGAGCTCCTGGCGGTGCAAACAGACATGAGCCGTTCACTCCGTCGGATCGCCGACAACATGGGCAACCCTCCCTGTGCCACCAGGCGAAGATCACCACCAGCCACAGGGAGGGAAGAGGAGGAGGATTCGTCCAACGGAGCATCACAAGCATCGTCAAGGCCTGCATCAGAGGGTCCCCCCAGGAAGGTGGGTCGTCCACAGAAAAGACCGTGAGAGTCAGCGGACCATCCACATCTCCCAGGTCACCTGGCCTGGCACCTGGCCCTCAGACGCAACAGCAGCACCTCATCCAATGACATTCTCTGCCACATGGACTTGCTGGTCACAGTCTGACCAATGATGACCAACACTGTGGTCTGGACTCTGATGACTTCCAAAGCAAAGGATCCCATCTCCCCCTGTGAACTTTGGATTCTATGCACCCTGTAGAGCACCTTAGTTTATCTACCAAAACACGTACCCCACCGTAAATAAAAATCTTTATATTTCAAGAGATGTTGCTGTCATTTTGCATTAGTCCACAACATATGTGTGTGTAAATGTCAAACTATGCCTGAGTGTTGAATTAACTCCACCCATCCATACCCTGGGATCTGAGTCTGGTACAGGACACACATGGGTCACAATGTATCATTCAATGCAGACATAGAGCACAATACTCACCTGTGATGTCCTCAAGCTGCTGAGGGGGGGCTTGCAATACTGTGCGGACAGACCTATTTGGAAGAGTATCATTAAGGCGCAGAGGTCATGGATCATGTCGAGTTTCCCCGGGAGGGAGTACCAGGTATGTGTGGCCAGGTGGGAGGACGATGTCCTGCATGCTGGAGTAAGGTGGATGTGAAGAATGGTATCCAGGGCAAGGTTGGATGCACGGAGATGGCCCAACAGGGTCACGGATGACAGTGGTACAAGGTTGGTTTGGGTTCGGGGTTGTGGCCTGCCTCCTGAGTGTGGGTGTGTAGTGTGAAGGTCATCCTGCAGCAGACAGTGATCCATTGCAGCTATCTCTGCTGGACGGTGATGTGGCTGGTGCGCCGGATGTTGAAGCTGTGGTGTGCAGATGCACCCTGGATGTGGACAAGTTTCCCGGGAGTTTGGATGTGCCTGCTCCGTAGAGGGCAGGGCAGTATTTGACACGGATGTTGTCGTGGCTGAGGCACAGATGCTGGTGATTAGCATGGCAAATGTGAGCAACCAATCCATGATGCACACCATCTTGTGTGCGGGACACTGGGTGCTTGTGCAGGGCTCTTGCGGGTGGGACACAAGCAGTTGACCCAGCTGTAAGTGGACAATCCTCAGATGTTGACCTCAGTCCTGTACAAGTCCAGCCTCAGGTGGTTGATGTTCAGCCATTCATCAATGGATATCATGCATTCTTGAATATTAGAACTGGCAATGTCTGCGTCCTTGGTGAGGGTGAGGAGCACCTGGCTGTCAATGGCATACGAGCTGATGATGAGGTGCTGTGCGCATGTGATGGTGGAGAGGGGGGTCCTGGACACATTGTAGATTGACACGCTGAGAGATGGTACCTGTGCCATGTGTCTGACGACGACAGCATACTACATGCAGAAGCCTTGAGTCCCATGGCCTTGCTAGGGTACAGAGCCAGTGGGGAGTAGGATGGACATGACCTGGTTGGTGTGACAGGGCCTGGAAGGCGTGGCAGCGCTGTGTAGGCAGTTGGAGTTGCACACTCATCATGCAAAGGTGTTGTGTGTGCGCTTAGTGTATGCCTGAGAGCAGGCGGTAGATTTGTGGATGGACATTGCTTGGAGGGTGGCTGTAACATCAGACTGTAGTGTGATGTGGGTCATGCAAGGACCTGAGGGTTGGCACCGCGTGGCCGCAACTGTGGCACAGACAAGCTGATGACAGTCAAATGAATGGGTTGAGGGAGGAAGGGAGGAGCATCTTTGTAGTGTGTGTGTTGCCAAATCCGGAAACTTCGTGTGCCCTTGCTGCAGGGGCTGCAACAGCAGGCGGCATGTCCTGGAAACTATGCCACAAGTTGCACACAAAGACAAGGATGTCAGAAAGGACAACTGCAACAGGTGTATGTAAAGGAAGGAGTGTCCGGTTTTCATGGCACACCCAGAGACAATGGATGCACAATCACCAAAGGTGACTGACACAGGATCAGGAAATTGAAGGCCGAGCTGCGCACAGGAAACACACCCTCATCAGGTGTTGACGGCCCGTTGTGGGGACCAACATGCCAAAACACATACACAGCCATGGACTTCATGCACAATAGAGAATCAAATACATGAAGAACAGCATGCATGTTGCTAATCTACACAGAGACTCATATGCACAATCTTTGACAACTATGCCAGAGATGCAGCATGCACAGTGGCAAGAGACCTGCATTGACAGAGATGAGGCACCTTGGAGGGACAGGAACACCTTTATTACTCAGGCTCACACCTATGGAAATGCATCAATATGAACAGACTCACAGGTCTTTTGGATGAACATGTGGGAGCCTCACTGGACACCCCCTTCGCACCACAGATGCTGTAAATCCATTGAAGTGGCACACAAGTGAAGGGGGTGAGCCAAACACCCCCTGCTGCACACGGAGAGGCTGCAATTCCCCATTGAGCCTCTTATCGGGATGTCCCACACTATGTCCACCCGTAGCATCCCGTATATTTCAGAGGAAAGTTTTACACACATTGATGCCTTCACCACAATCCACAATCCCATTACAGATGACTGTCACGAAGTGTGACTATCAATTCATGTGAGTCATGCTACATGTCATGTGCCCCATCGTGAGTCGACATGTATGCATAGTAACAAAACCTGCACAGGAGCAGTGCCCACACATTACAAACAACTACCACACCCAAAATGCCTTGCTGCAAACCTTACCCAAAGGAGACTTTTCACCATGTCCGTGCATGTAACGCTGATTCAGCACACGTTGCAATACTCATGAGGAATAGCAGGAGCACAACGATGCCACGAGCAGACAGCATGCGCAACTACCTGGGGATGACACACTAGAAGTCAGGAAAAAGATAGTCATCTGCATGCATGGTCATGTACTCTACATGAATAAGGTTGACACCATGCTTGTTGAAAATTGAGTGTGTCAGCTAAAATGTGTGGAATGACATCATCACTCGAGTGACACATCAGAACACACCTCTAAGTCACTTAGCATACAGTCAGCTGGACACACACATTGCAACACATGCCACACAAGGCTCCAAGCATGCACACTCAGACCCAGGGACTCACCATTATGAGAAGAAGTTGCATATGAGCTGACTCCGGATGTCCTCCTCCTCCTCCTCCTCACTTGCCTCGTGACCAAGGCCTTCATCCTCCACGGGTGGATGTTCCTGCTCATCCGGATCCAGGATGAGTGGCACAGCTTTCTCCACTGCCATGTTTTGCAGCATGCAGCACACGAGGAAGATTTTGCAGACCTTCACCGGTGCATATGGGAGGGACCCGTCTGTCTTGTGGAGGCACCGGAATCGGCTCTTCAGGAGGCCAAACGTCCTCTCAATCACTCGCCTGGTCTGCCCATGGGCGTTGTTGTAACGGTGATCTGCAGCTGTTCTGGGGTTGCGGAGAGGCGACATCAGCCATGGCATGTTGGGATAGCCAGAGTCCCCTACATGGAAACATCATGTAAAGAAGTGGGTCAGGAGATGCCATAACATACAAAGATACCGCTAAATACAGGACAAACAGAGTATACCCACCACCAAGACATGCTCGTTCGTTGTGCAGCCGCAGCATCATTTCTGGCACCCTGCTACGCCTCATGATGTATGCATCGTGTGATGACCCTGGAAAACGTGCACAGACATGGGAAATAAGCATGTTAGGTAGACACACAACAAGGGCATTAATGGAGTGATAATGTTTTCGGTTTCGATAGGCTACCTCCTGTGCTTGTGGTGGTACCAAAGCCACATGTGTCCCATCAATGGACCCAATTACATGGGGCATCCCTCCCAGGGCATAGAACTCACCCTTGATACCTGTCAACTGCTCACAAGTTGGAAAATGGATGAATTCATCCAGGTGCTCCAACATGGCTTCTAAAACATCATGCAGGACACGGCTGAACATGGTCTGGGACATGCCACCCACATCAGCTATGGTGAATTGAAACGTACCGGTGACAAAAAAATTTAGGACTGCCATCACCTTCATCTTGGGGGTCAGCGCAATAGGATAATTGTGTCGCAGTTGGAGGTGTGGTGCCAGCCTGTTTGTCAGGTCCTCAATTAACTGTTGGGTGAATCTGTAACGGTGTATGCAGTCACGTTCCCTCATGGCACCCAAGTCTGGCATTGGTCGGGGGAGAGGCGGTGCCCTGCAGAAATTTGGAAGGAATAACGAAGATTGAGTACATTACAACACCAATGTCAATGAACTGAGCACATGTTCAACAGCTAATACACATCTGCTAAATACAGAGTCTGGTCTGTGCAATATATCCAGGACACGTATGCCAGCCAGGTGATACTTCTACGAAGAGCCAACTACAAACGTTGATTGTCAAGGTCTACATTACATGCCATGAAACTAGCTGTGGGCCAGTGTAAGTGAACAGCCAGACACATTACAGGAGTGACATACATCCACATATCTGCATTAGAAGGATGTTATCTCATTCAGACAGCTTGCAGCAAGCTAGATGCACAGGTCACATGTCATTTAAAAAGTACAGATCACACACATTGCCATGAAGGGGTACATGTCAAAACTGATAACACAGACATTGAGACAACGCAGATATGTCCTCAGGTCGAAATACCATGTTCGATGCATACAGACACACGTTACGTGGGATTCCACATGTGACATGGTGTGCGTAATTGTGTGCCATGCCCATCTACACACAGACACATGCTGGATGCAGCAACAGCAGATGCAGTTGACGGAACACCAACAGCAAGCTCATGGGAACACATGACACACACATGACATAGTCACATCGTGGCACGCTGGTAGTTAGATGTCAGGTGTAATTATCCATGTACCTGGCATCAGGGGACAGTTGCGGGTGTTGGGGACTGTGCCATACCAGTGATGCAGTGCTTGACTCGTTTGTACTACATGCAGACATGTGCAAAGTGTGAAGGGGAAGTGTGCAACATGGTGCCCCATCACACTTGACATGTGTACACAGGTCACCACACATCTATTGTGCTAAAACATGAGGAGACATGTGCCACATCACTGCCTGACACACATAGGCCCTGCACATGAAGGACTGCACTGACAATGACTTGATGTACAATCTTGTGCGAGTCTGACACCTCCATTCCTTTCGTGTGCGCCTCCTATCACCAGTGTAAGCTGTGAAACGCACCGTACACACGCTCTGAGGGCGTGTGTATGGGCGTATCACCATATTGGGTTTGGGTAGGAGTACGCGTGTGTGTACGGACCGTACACACGTACCTGTACGACCAGTGTGTACACGTACGTGTACTACGGTAGTACACGTATGTGTACGACCAGTGTGTACACCTAGGTGTACACACTGGTCGTACACGTACGTGTACACACTGGTCCTATCCCCATAGTAGTGTTGCCGTAGGTGTACACCATAGTGATACGGCCCGTACACGCGTGTGTACGGGTCGTATCACTATGGCGTACACCTACGCCAACACTACTATGGGGATACGACCCGTACACGCGAATGTATGGGTCGTATCACGATGGCGTACACCTACGCCAACACTACTATGGGGATACGACCCGTACACATGCGTGTACGGGTCGTATCACTATGGCGCACACCTACGCCAACACTACTATGGGGATACAACCCGTACCCACGCGTGTACGGGCCGTATCACTATGGCGTACACCTACAGCAACACTACTATAGGGATACGACCCGTACACACGCGTGTACGGGCCGTATCACCGTGTACGGGCCGTATCACTATAGCGTACACCTACGCCAACACTACTATGGGGATACGACCCGTACACACGTGTGTATGGGTCGTATCACTATGGCGTACACCTACGGCAACACTACTATAGGGATACGACCCCTACACACACGTGTGCGGGTCGTATCACTATAGTAGTGGTGCCCTAGGGGTACGTGTGAAACGCACTGTACCTGTGTGGGGATTTGAACATTACAATGGGGACACATAAGGGACAAGTATTAGGGCCTAAATGCATGCTGGTTTTCATGGATACCGAGTTTCAAGATCAAAATTTTCCATCATGTGGGCTGGAAAAAGCAGTTGGCCACATTATATATTGTTGCAAAGTGGTTGTTGACTTGACATGCTGCTGCAAATTTGAAAGATGCTAATGCTGTCACTGGTGTATGTTTAAAGGGATTGGAGGAAACGTAGGATGCAAATGAGTCTGACCAATCACTCTGCACTCCTGTAAATGAAATAGGCCAGCAAGGCAGATATAAGTCAGGCAGAACCCATGAGAGGGCACTTGCCTGCACAACATGTCAGTCGACACCACTGCTGCTATCTTGTCTTCCTCTGGCACCATGTCAAGGGCTGTGGAGAGGGCCCAGCCATTCACACAGGAAGAGAATGAGGCGTTGCTGGAAGTCATCCTCCCACAGTACTCCAGCCTGTATGGTAGACCAGGGGAGCAGGTGAGTGCTGACTCCACTACCTTTGACTGTGCCCCTTTTTTTGTGACTGTCACTTCTGGCATTGTGTCCAGGTGTGACAGACATGAAATGTTGTTTAGAGTGGGTCCCAGCGAGGGGGGAATGGCTTATGTCTCTCATGCAGAGCATGATGTGGTTCATGTGTGCACTCCTCACTTGCATTGTGCTTACTGTGACATTCACTGCATGGTGCATGGCACATTCAGCGTGGCTAATCCTCTTGGGCATTCTTGTTCTATAGTCCTGAGGTGAATCAGTGGTCCCCCCGGTGTGACAGGTGACTGTACCCACAGATGTGTGTGAGTTGAGTGGAGCTGTGGTGAGAGTGTCCAAATGATGTGTACGCTCCCTGGACATTGATGTGTGTGAATGTTCCTTGTCATGTGGGTGAGTGTCTATGTGGAGTGTTGGACCACAGCTGCATGGAGGAGGCAACTGCTCTACCCATCTGATGTGAGAAGTAAGCTGTGCTGTGTGTCTGACTTGCTGGGCTAGCCCCACGCCTGTGACACCCCCCAGGAAAGTGGCACATGTGCAGAGTGAGGTTTGTATCCGCTGTTGCCAATGGCAGGTGAATGATCTGTGCCTGTGTGTGTCTGTGTACTCTGCTGAGGTTGCGTCAGTGGCCTGGGGCCTGTGACAGCTTGGAGGTGCTGTCCATCAGCCTTGTGTTGCTTTTGATGCTCAGTGTGTGCCATGATCAGGGAGTGTGTTGAACCCCTCATGCCACGTGTTTACTTTCAATGCCATATAGTGCATTGGCGCTTACACAGAGGCGAATGTCCCTATGGCAAAGGTGCTATTAGTTGGCAGCATACTATGCCCTGTTCAACAAATCAAAGATGTTAAAATGTGTGTCTCTGTGACATGGAGCAGGTGTAGTGATGTAGTCTCACTTTGTCATCCTCACGGTTGCCTACCAGAAGGGGAGAATTTGGAAGAGGGCCGTCAGGGCCGTGAATACGGTGGAGGGTCGCAGTCGGCGCCTGCCCCAAGTGAGGAAACGCTGGCAGGACATCCTGTGCTGGACCAGGAGGATCGCCCGGGTCCTGCTGGGGGACTCACCACCACGCCCCCACGGCGGACGCCGGCGCCTGACCCACCAAATGAAGCCTGTCCTGGCGGTGGTCTTCCCTGAGATGGATAGGCGGTTACAGGAGAGACAGCAGCAGGAAGGGGGTAGGGACATGTGTGTTTGTTGTGTGTCACCAGCTTTTGGAAGTGCTCAGTCGCCTGAATACACTGCCAGGGTTTATATGTGCAGTGCATATCCTGTTCCCCCAAGTCAACCGGTGCTGTTCTTCCTCCCTTCCCCCCCTTGACATGTGTTCCCTGGTCTGTGTGTAATCACTATTGCACATGATCATCTAGGCTGCAAGTTAATCAAGGTGCACACTGCTTTCAGCATCATGGGTGGGGGTGGTCTGTGACATGTGTTGGTACCTTGCCTGTGCCCTGTCCTGTTCACTCATTTGGGGGTCCATAATTGTTGGCACTGTCCTGAGTCTCAACATAGGAGTGTGAGGTTTCAAATAAACCGACTTGCAGCATGCATGACCTATGTAGTGGCCTCAGACATGATGTGCATGAGTGGGAGATATGCATAGTGCCGGGACGGTTGCTCCTGTTACAGTCAGATCATTCCAGGACCATGGAGCAGTGTGCCCACTACAGTCCCCTGAGACACCTTTTCCTAGGAATCATGTGTGGCATCAAACACTGTGCCCATTCACTGTGTGTTCAGCATAGGTTGCCCTCTGTGGCATTGTTCCATGGCCTCATTTGTATTTACGTAAAGTGTGCTACATGTGTCCACTGTCCAGGGTGACCCCATTAGGCTTGTGCATCCTCACACTGGGCAGTGCCTGTGTGTCTATGTACAACTATCTGTTGATGGTTGTTTGTCACAAATATGTGTGGTCAGCCTCACAAGGTGATGTTGAGTACATTTAGGAGTTCTTGATGCACATTTTAGTAATCCCAGATTAAGAGGTATAACTACTTGCTCTGTCTCAATCACATTGTCTCAGGTAGGGGGAGTTTGTGCAGGCAAGGCCTACATGTCCAAACCTTATGTCTCCTTGCCAGGTCTGACCTGTGTGTGATAATTGTCTGGACAGACACTCAACGTGCAGTGACCCAGGCATGTTGTGCAGGGGGTAATGTTTGTGCTTTGCAGCATGTGGCAAAAGTTAAAAGACATGTTTCCTGCTCATCCATTTTTAGCACCGGTGTGTGCTCCAGATGCTACGTAGTTTGGTCTGTGTGTGCTGACATCTGTGTGGACATTCTTGGTTCCCATGAGGGCGTCTCCTCAGTGCAGGTGCTCCTTATTCCGACACAATTGCAGGGCCATTAGCTAATGCATTGTCCTGTGTCTGGACATGTGTGCCACTCCACATGACAGGTAGTGGGTCAGATGTGTTGCCAACTGTGTCATCATGGTACGGATGGCCATGTGACAGGTGGCATGATTCAAGTTGCTAGTCAAGATGTCTTGTACCTTGGCACTGACTACACTTGTCAACATGTCCCAATAGTTTATATGCTTGACTTTGATTTATTGTTGTGAAGGACAATGTGCCTGCATGACAGATGTCTCCCAAGGAAGTGCACAAGAAACCACTTTTACACTTTTAGGGGACACGCTGGCACATTTGAAACAAAGGCACAGTTCTGTAATAAAATTGATTAGAGATTATACATATACATGTTCCCACAGTGTGGTTGCATTTGGGTTAGTCCCCGGTTGTTGCTGATACCAACTTACGGGTGTCAAGTCATCCAGACCACCGTGGTGCCATATATATGTACTTCCTGATACCACATTTCTTCTTAACAGTGGCTTATTTGCATTAGGCTGCCAGCTCATACAATGACTGTGTAAAAGTAGTTTTGTGTGCACCTCCTTGTGTGACTTCTGTTATCCAGGCACATGTGTGTTCTGTTCCAAAAGTGGCACATTCACACATTCTAAACATGTCGATTGTGTAAAGTGTTGTGATTCCCAAGGGATCACAATGTATTTCTTTAGGGTTTACAAAGTACTCACAGGTCTCTGAGTGTGGGGACACCTTCAGCATTGGCGTCTGTTATTTGGCCTTGGGTGCACCAATACTGCTTCTTTCACAGTGAACAAGAGGTGGCATACCTTCATAGTCTGGCTGTGCTCCACTGTTCACAGACACTAGCTTCTCAGTATAATTGGATATCGAGTTATTTGCTGTTGTGTCCTGATGTTCATTTTTTCTGGTGGCATGGTGGGTGAACCAACTGGGGAGTGCATGGCTTACATATGTGCAGAGTATTCTAGATGTTACTCATGATGCATTTCCTGATATGCACTGTGATCTATTTTGTTTGGACTCATGTGTCAGATGTACACAGGTGACTGATTATTTCATGTCTCTTCACCTTGCACACAGCATCATCGTGGGACACCGAGGGAGACACCTGCACGGACCAGGAGGAGGGATCGAGCACCGGTGCCACCACTGCTGGGGAGTCGGCGGAATCAAGTGGCACGGAGGGCGAGGGGAGTCAGGCGGAGGACCTGTCTAGTACCAACACCGACTACGACGCTGACGGGCCCGAGGCTGAGCTCCCTGAGGGGGCGGAGGCTGCTCCAACAGCTGGCAGCAGCACTATAACTGTCACCGCCCCCTCCATTCCCATCACCGCCCTCCCACTTGCTCGGGTCCCTTCTGTCCGTGTAGGGCAACAACGTGTCTCCTTCGTGCCAGGCACCGCACCCCCTGCCCCTGTCTCCCCTGCTGCCCTTACTGCAGAGTCTGTGGACATTCAGCGGCAGTTGCAGGTCGGGCAGACATCGATCCTGACTGTCCTCCGTGGCCACACCAGACTGCTGACACAGATGGTGTCGTACATGGAGGGCATGTCATCAGCGATGTCTGACCAACGGATGTTGCTGAGGTCCATGGACTCGTCACTGACGGCAGCAGTGAGTCTCCTGCAGCGTTTCGTCCCCCCTACCCCTGCACCATCCACACTTCCCACTCCCATGCCTGTCCCAAGCACGCACAGACAGTCCCAGCCACGCACCGCACCAGACACAGCCAGCACACCAACAGAGAAGGGCAAGCACACACCTCCTGTCACCCATACTCAGGGGGAAGAAGGCACACCCACTGGGTCTAGGGCACACAGGCAGACACGCAGCCACAGTCCAAGTCCGCATGCCTCACTCCTCAGTCCCTCCAATGTCACTCTCCTCGGCACCCCTGCCCCACAGTCTGAGAAGGAGACATACTTGGCTGTGCTGGGCCTCAGCCCCACTGGTTCACCATCATGCAAACGGGCAAGGCACTCCACTGGTAGGGGAGTTGAGTCCCCCCCCTGTCCACCACCTCCCCCAGTAGCGCTGCAACCCATCCCTTCGACCCCCCCCCCCTTGGGGCCTGTGGTTCCTTCGGGTGCAGGGGAGACGCTGGACGAGCTTGTGGACGTGTGCAGTGCCATGCTAACCGCCACCTTTGGCGCTGCCCACCCCCTGTGGTGGAGTCGTCCGTCCCTGCACCCACAACACCTACCCTTCCCCCTCCTGTCCCTGCGGTGCCTGGTCCTTCCCCACATGATGCCCCCCCCCCCAGGGAAGTCCTCCCTATTCCTTCCATGGGAGACAACAACTTGGTGGCTGTCCCAGCACCTGTACATTCCTATCAGTCCTGGAATGTGTGTGACAGTGTGTGTCCCCTTTGGCTCTCTTAGTTTAGTAGGCTTTAACATAACTATACAGTCTTGTGACATTATCTCAGTGTGTGTATTGTGCTGCATCCGCCAGGGGTGGGTATGCATGTGTCATTTGTCCTCACACCCACATGTGGTGTGTCATGCAGTGGGGGAAAGACATATATCCTCATGGGAGTGGGACACTGCTGTCAGTGATGTGTTGTTATGGCACTCTCAACATAGTCGCACATTGGGGATGCGTTCATACACCCATGGAGTTGTGGTCATCTGAGGATGATGTACACACCCCCATGTCTCTGTCTACTGCTGGTAGTGCTATGCACCCACTCCTCATATGTATGTCCACTGCTGGGAGTCCTTTGCACCCTCCCCTCATATGCCTGGACACTGCTGGGAGTCCTCTGCAGCCTCCCCTCATATGTCTGTCCACTGCTGGGAATACTCTGCACCCACCCCTCATACGTCTCTGTCCACTGCTAGTAGTGATATGCACCCACTCCTCATATGTCTGGACACTGCTGGGAGTCCTCTGCACCCACCCCTCATATGTCTGTCCACTGCTGGGAGTCCCCTGCACCCACCCCTCATACGTCTCTGTCCACTGCTGGGAGTCCTCTGCACCCACTCCTCATATGTCTGGACACTGCTGGGAGTCCTCTGCACCCACCCCTCATATGTCTGTCCACTGCTGGGAATACTCTGCACCCACCCCTCATATGTCTCTGTCCACTGCTAGTAGTGATATGCACCCACTCCTCATATGTCTGGACACTGCTGGGAGTCCTCTGCACCCACCCCTCATATGTCTGTCCACTGCTGGGAGTCCTCTGCACCCACCCCTCATACGTCTCTGTCCACTGCTGGGAGTCCTCTGCACCCACTCCTCATATGTCTGGACACTGCTGGGAGTCCTCTGCACCCACCCGGTGCTGTCTGATTTTCCTGCTGTTTCCAGCGATGTGTCCAGGCAGCTGTTGGCCAATTTGAAATCTGGCTCGCCACTTGACCCCTGCCCCGCCAAATTTTTGGCTGGGATGGCGGAGGTGGTGAATCCGCTGGTTAATCCCATCCTCAACGCCTCGCTGAGGGAGGGGAGGGTCCCCAGCTCTTGGAAGAGAGCGATGGTGATCCCCCTCCTAAAGAAACCGGGTCTCGACGTCGAGGTTCTGGCCAATTATAGGCCAATTTCACTTCTTCCGGCCCTCACGAAGATCACGGAAAAACACGTCCACGGTGTCCTGTCGCGCTTTCTGGAAGCTAACAATCTGCTCCATCCATCTCAATCCGGTTTCCGTCCTAATTTTAGTACGGAAACGGCATTGCTAGAGGTCACTGAGATCATCAGGGAGACTCTTGATGTCGGCGGGAGGGCGATGCTGGTCATGTTAGATCTATCGGCGGCCTTCGACACCGTCCCCCACAGGGCGCTCTTAGCGAGGCTTTATGACATCGGCCTTAGGGGGACGGCGCTCAGGTGGTTTACATCCTTCCTTGAAGGCCGCCGCCAGACGGTCTGGGTTTCCCAGAGCTCTGCCGAGATGCCGCCATTGGGAGTTGGGGTTCCACAGGGATCTGTGTTGAGCCCCACGTTGTTTAACATCTTTATGTCCCCTTTGGCGGCCTTGGTGGAAGCATATGGGGCCCAGATCATCTCTTACGCTGACGACACGCAACTCCTCTTCACATGCGGGAAAGACCAGGAGTTTGATGGAGGGAGAATTCGGGACTGTCTTACATTGGTCTTTGACTGGTTCCAACGGAACAGTCTAAGGGCCAACTCGAGCAAGTCCGAGGTTCTGTTTTTTGGTTGCGGTGTCGATCCGGAGTGGCAGCATTGGTGGCCGTCCGACATGAGCCCTCCTGCACAGTCTTCCTTGGTGGCTAAAAACCTGGGTGTCAAGCTGGACAACCAGCTATCGCTGCGAACACACATTCTGGGTCTGGCTGGCACCTGTTATGGAATTTTGAAAATGCTCCGTAAATTCCTGCCCCTGCTGTCTGAGGAGCACAGGCGTATTACTGTGCAGGCTCTCGTCGGTTCGAGGCTTGATTATGCTAATGCCCTCTTCCTTGGCCTCCCTGATTACCTAGTTCAGCGCCTACAGGTGGTACAGAACTCTGCCGCTCGGGCTATCTTTGGCCTGCGTAGACGAGCCCGAGCTTCCGGGCTGCTTCAGGCGCTACATTGGCTGCCTGTCCGGAAGCGGATCCAGTTTAAATCCCTGACTCTGATGCACAAAGCCCTGTTTGGATCAGGGGCTGGATACCTGCGGCGGAGACTAGCCTTCTATCGACCAGTCCGCTCCTTGCGCTCGGAATCCCTTTACAAAGCGGTGGTCCCTCGGGTGAGGAAGGCCCGCACGGGAGGGCGCTCTTTCAGCTGCAAAGCCCCACAGCTGTGGAACTCGCTTCCTCTTTCGCTGCGCAGCACTGTCAATTTGTTCCAGTTCAGGATGAGCCTGAAGACCTGGCTTTTTAATCTTTAGGCTGTTCTTATTGCTTCAGTTTCAGTTCTTTTTCTCATTCTTTTGCTGTGTTGTGTTATTTTTATTCTGAGATGCAGGTGGAAAGCGCCGGGACACTCTTTTCGAGTAGCCGTGCGCTATAAAAGAACGCTGTAACATAACATAACATAACACCCCTCATATGTCTGTCCACTGCTGGGAGTCCTCTGCAGCCACCCACCTACCCACCCCCTTGGTGCAGTACACTGCTGTCCTGGTCATACCCCCCCCCCCTCAAATTTACTGCTAATATGCTGCACCAGGCCGTAGTCCGACATTTGTGGCGTGTGTACGCCTTGTATCCATAATGTACTGGTGCCATAGGGGTACGGGTGAGACGGACCGTACCCCTGCATTCATAGGGTGTGTACGGTCCATACCGCGGTGCCCCTACATCACCACTACAATGGTGGTACGGACTGTACCCACGCTCTGGGGGGCGTGTGTGCGGTCTGTACCACGCGTACCCCTACGTCACCACTACAATGGTGGTACAGACCGTACCCACGCTCTGGGGTGTGTGGGTACGGTCCGTACCACGCGTACCCCTACATCACCACTACAATGGTGGTACGGCCCGTACCCACGCTCCCCAGAGCGTGGGTACGGTCTGTACCACCATTGTAGTGGTGACGTAGGGGTACGCGTGGTACGGTCCGTACCCATGCCTTCAGAGCGTGGGTACGGTCGGTACCACGCGTACCCCTATGTCACCACTACAATGGTGGTACGGACCGTACCCACGCTGTGGGGGGCGTGAGTACGGTCCGTACCACGCGTACCCCTACGTCACCACTACAATGGTGGTACGGACCGTACCCACGCTCTGGGGGGCGTGAGTACGGTCCGTACCACGCGTACCCCTACGTCACCACTACAATGGTGGTACGGACTGTACCCACGCTCTGGGGGGTGTGGGTACGGTCCGTACCACCATTGTAGTGGTGACGGGTACGCGTCCACGTCCACTTCCGTTATGGCGGTACGTGGGATTGGTGGACACGCCCCCCGAAGTGACCAGACCATGGAGGTAATTTATGTGCAGGATATATATGTTTTACATTGGGTGGGGGTTATGTTTCCTGCCCCTCGCCCCCCCCTTTGCCCCTGGGTGTTGTTCTGACCTTCTGCGGCATCTGCGTCGGTTTCTGTGCACCAGGTTGTAGGCTAGGAGGGCCGGGATGACACGTAGGATAGGTTCCATGGCTGTCCTTCGCATACCTGTGCTCCTTCTTCGCGTCATCCTCAATTTCCCGGGAGTTTTTGGCTGCCGTAAAAAATGAGCGGTGCGGAGTGACGTGGGCACGGATCGTACTTGCAGGTCCGTAAAAAGCTGCCTGACTCCGTCCGGACGACACGTACGCGATGTCCCGGATCGGAATTGTGGGTATTTTTTAGCCGGTCGGTGTTTTGTACGACTCGTACGGAAATGGTATTTCTGTACGAATCGTACTTGCGGGTTTGTAAGGTGGTTTTCCCGAGTACGAGTCGGACGGAGAATACGCTCCGTTGACCATTCGTACCCGGGTTTTACAGGATCGGAATCTGCACCTCTATGTAGAGTAAAATGTAAGGTAACCCTGGGCTAAAACCTAGACATTGTGCACTGTAATAAATGGGGAAAGGACCCACAAACCAAAACCCTGGACGCCCTATGTAGGGTGACACATAGGGTAGTCATGTCTGTAGTGACAGAGAGAATATGAGGACTGAAACCCATATGCAAAAAAACAACGTGCACAATAACAAACGGGACAAAACCCCTAAAGAAAGCACCTCGAGTAGAGATAAAACTGTTGTGCACTGTGGCAAAAGAACTATGACCAGGCAGTACATGCAAGGTAAATGTGCACTGGATTAGGTAACCAAATAATATAAGAAAAGACTCCTCGTATAGAGGTAAAAACGTTGAATAATTCAGAGATGTGACATACTTACATGACACCCTGGGTAGAGTAAAAACGTACCTAGACAATAACATAATGGGACCAAAACCATAACGTATAACACACATGGAGCAATGTGTCCCAGAAAGTACATATGGGTGAAAACCCATGACCTGTCTCTGTAGATGAATTGAATCAATGAAGCCAAGTAAGATAATATATGCTGGACCCCACTGAAGTGTGTTAAATCCCAAAAGAAATAGGATAGAGTCTCACCCGAGGAATCTATTGAAGAAAGAAGTTACTTTTCCTCTCTAAAACTTCCGAAAGTAAATTGACAAACAAGCCAAACTCCAGAGCGGGAACTCTCACAGAGGAATCCCATGACGACAGTTCTCCTCAAGTAGTTTTAGAGAGATTGAATCGATGCAAATGTGCTTGGACTCCTTCTAGTTGACCAAGGGCAATGAAGACTGTAAGACATGACCGGATCGACCAACCAAAAGATGGAGGCACGCACTTGACGTCGCTGCAGGGTGGCTCACAGTACGCCAACGCACCAATAGAGAACAGAAACAATGCAGCAGTGCCAAAGGTTCCGATAACGTGAAGAAGAGACGTCGGCGAAGAGTCGTCAGGTGGCACACGCGAAGGTGAGTGTGCACGCACGTATATTTTCAAAATGTCCAGTTGCGGTTAAACTGCCATTGTTGCCACCAAGTTAAAACACCCAAAAAAATTAAAGTTCTAGACCATGTAGAAATGTGGCAATCAAACCGAGGTGATGCGCAAAATGTTGCACAAGCGTGAAGGTGTTTGAGCGTGAACTGCCAGTGTGAACAACAATTTTCTTTCATAAATGTGCCGTTGATGTAGAAAAGAACATAATAGGACTGCTTGATGAGAGTTTGTTAAGTGCGCAGTTTGTAGACTTGAAAATACTTGAGAGTAACTGCGTGATGGAAGACAAGATGTGCGCAGTATACTGAGTGCGCAGAAATGTAGAGGGTTGAATATTATGAATAGGCAGGCACTGTAAATTAGAGCCAGAAACGACATAACGAGAGGGGTAACGACTAAGCAAGATAAAAAGAGAAGGCAAAAAGGTACATTATAAAAATACGAAATACCCAATTCCCCTCTTAATAAAGGCAATAAATAGATAACAAAAATGTGTCCAATCCCATGTAGGGTACACTCCATGTAAAGGTGTGGAAAGAGGGACTGGGACCCAAATTCCTGCCCCCACCCTGAACAGGGGACAGCGGGAATGTGACTGTGGACAAGAGGGACTAATACCTAATGTCCTGCCCCCACCAACCAATAGGGACAACATGTGATTTGAAAAAAAATTACACTATGCAAGAATATAGCGTCATGAGAACAAAGGGACTTGCACCCAATGTCCTGCCCCACTAGTAACTAAGGGACAACCTGTGAAATAAAATATGAAAACTCTCCAATGTGAGGAGGCAAGCAAAGTGAAGACTCAGGACCAAAACTTGTGCGGCGCAAGACGTCTTAAGCACGCAAGAACCACCCCTACAACAAAAACTCGTGCGGCGCTATGTGTCTTAAGCATGCAGGGACCACCCCTGCAACAAAACTATATGTGTGGCGCAAGGCGTCTTATGCACGCAGGGACCCACCCCTGCAACAAGTCAAAGAGACCACCCTCACGTAAGAGTACAATGTAATTATAGCATAACATTTGACATACAAATCCCAAACCTTACCCCGACGTAGGGCCAACCCTCATGTAAGGGAACATGTGAACCCAGTAGAAAAGGCAAACCAAATACACATTATAATATACTGTATTAATATGTGAGACCAGTTTAAACTTGTCAAAGTATAAGCAACAAACATTTCTCTGAGGCAGGTTAACAAAGACTCGTACAAAAAACTGGGGTAACAGTTCTGTGGAGAACATCAGCAAACATAGTAGAACCTTAAAGTTGTTGTGCCCTGTGAACACCTTCAGTTATAAAACAAAGGCTGAATGTGAGGTACCGTAGGCAAATTGTACCTTCCGTGTGTAAAACACAGTGTGAGCAGGCTTAGAAACAACATATGTCTTGGCTGCCAACCGTCGAACAATGCCAAAGGTTAAAAAGTGCCTGCAAGGTCTTTCTATGTCGAGAGGATACATGGCAGACAAACAAGCAAAGAAAACTTGAAGGAGACGTCTCACCCCTGCATTCCTGTCGTGGACTAACTTTATCGAAATCTCCGAACTTGTGAGAAAAAAAAAACGTGGTTGGCAGAAGGCTTGTGAAGCAAGGCAATGCTGATCGATTGTGCCAACTGCAAAATGGCGGCACGTATTCTGACGCCGCGCCGGATGGCTCCCAGCATCTCGATGCACTAAATTCGTCTATAGGCAGCAATGCGTGCTCTGGAAGAAAGAAGACGTCATGGAGATCTGTAGCTGTTTCGCGCGACACCAGAGTCAGGTAAGAGGCGCGAGATTAATTTGAAATTTGAAACACAGTCCAACAGTTGTGTTTAGCAGTTTAAATTTAAGGAAAATTTACAATCCAAAAAATGAACGTCAACAAGGCACATTTAAAAATCGAGTCTGAAATGAGATAAGAAACAGCACAATACAGCTGTCGCACCTCTTTTAATCTGTGTGCCACTCCGACAAACTGCCTCCAAAACGGTAAAACTGTTCTGCTGAGCCAAAGGTGTTTTCTGCATAGAGGTCAAATAGATGAACCTCATGGCAGTAAACAGTCCATAAGCAAATACAAACCAGTGGACACATTTTAACCCCTTCGCCACGGCACGAATTTTGCCATGGCGCTGGGGGGGTTCGGGGTGTTAGCGGCGCCGCCATGCTCGTGACGGAACCACTCCGTCATGAGCCACAGGCGCGCTGTGCTCATGACGGAGTGGTTCCGTTACGACTCCGCCCACTTGCATTGTTTGCCCGCACAGGCGGGGAATCAGTGCTGCGTGGGCGGAGCGGCCGCCAACGGCCGCAGCATGACGGAACCACTCCGTCATGAGCACACGGCGCCCGTGGCTCATGACGGAGTGGTTCCGTCATGAGCAGGCAAGGGGTTAAAGACAGAATGGTCATTCGCCAACAATGTTTCACCGATCCTTGCCTCCAGGGACACGCAAGTGGCATGTGGAATATGCAAAGGTGAATCCAGAAAAGGGGTACCTGCTACAAATAATCATTTATATCCTGTGAAAGCAGTGTAGACAATTAACATCTTGTCACTTGACATCATTTTCCCAGCCAGTGCCACTGTTGAGATGAATAACTCAAAGTAGTGGTGAGAGAGTAACTTCAAACATGTCTCTTGGCTCAGTTCCAACGCAGGCAGTTATCAAGCACACACTCTGTGCAATACCAATGTAAAGAAAGGAAAAGCTTACAGTAGATGTAGGTTCACTCTGCGCAGCATGCATGAGGTGCCAAGTTGTAGAAGCTTCTTGACCCTGTGTACAGCACGCTTGTTAATGTGCTGCATGCGTTGGAAGAACAGACGTATTGAGACTCTGTAGGAAAAGACCATATGAGATGCTGTGGGAACAGCAGGCAGAGACAGGTTCTGCTTAGAGACTGGAACTGGCACCTTTGCGTTGAGGGCGACCGGTGGGAGGTCACTGGTGGGGCTGATGTGTGCCAGTAGAAGAGTAAGTGCAGCTGTAGATTCAGGAGTAGCTTGAGGTTGAGAGTAGGAACTCAAGATATCCTCAAAGGTAGCAGACGCAGGTTCTTTGGTTCAAATCGTTGCCAAAAAAATGTAGTAATCAAGTCCAGGCTGATTGTGATGTTTCAAGAGGATTTATTCAGGTTGGTTACAAGATGTAGGTTCAGTAGTATTCAGCCCCACCAGGAGCAGCCAGAAAGGCGCTCATTCCATCTCCAACCGTAGTATCCAGAGACTAACATTCCACATTACATCATATCCACAGTGTTCCACTGGAGGAGCAGTGGATGACATGAACAGCACTAACACCAAGATACCACAGAATCCCACTCTGCTTTCTTTAGCATGCAAAGAATACACCCCTGCTCTCACTTCACATTGAACAGAATTCCACCCTACTCCCTCTTTACCATGGACTAAGCTCACCCTCTGCTCTTTCTTGCATGCATATACTCCAGTAGAAGTCCCATTTGCACAAACACAGCTCAGCACATGCTCTCTCTCAAATGTACAGATCTCAATTACTACTCTCTTTTACTTAATACTCCCCAGAGCTTGCTCTTGTTTGCATGTATACAAGAACTCCTTTGATCTCTTTGAATGAACAGAGCTTATTTACCCTTGACTGTTTAGAAGTCAGTTTAAACTTTACATATTTATTGGCAAACAACACTTGTTAGGTAACAGCTCAGGGTAGAGCTCACCACAAAAACCTTAATTGATTGTCGTGTATATCCCTTCACACCGTAAGGGTGTTTGACCACACCCGTCCCGTGTTGTCATTGTTTATCTATGTCAGTTGTTTGTTCTTGTGGTGAGTAGCATGCATCATAGATCAACGCTTGTGTGGCTACCACCTCCAAGTTACACCAGAGCTGCTTTCAAGCCCTTATTGCTGTGATGTTCTGTGGTTTCTGTTAAACCTTATTCTATAGCGGTTGTGCCCTTCTCTGTTTTTCAGAATTGTGCTGTACCTGCAGGGTCACCATTTGAGTGTGCATTTTGGTATTTTATATAGTACTAACATGCCACCTTAAAGCTGCTTCAGAGTCCACAAAGAAACAGTCAACAAGCAAAAAGCAGGAAGGCAAAAAAAGGTGAGCCTCAGAGTGAGCATTATGCAATAACAGTTTTGCACTGGGTGTGATTTTCTCTTCATATATATATATATATATATATATATATATATATATATATATATATATATATAATATATATATATAAGAGGATTTTTTGGTTTGCTTATTGTAACATTTGCAGAAGCTTCACAAAACGTTCCAAAACAAATGTTTATCCACTTCAACTTCGTCCTGGAAAGTTTCAAGGTAATCCATTGAACGGAGGCTTAGAAAAAGGAGGGGGGGGGGCCAAAACATATTTTCCATAGGAAAATTTAACATTGATACAGCAAAAATTGCTTTTTTTTTTAGAAATGATGGTTCAGAATTTAAGTATGTATAGGGGAGAAGACCTTCCATGGATCCAAGAGATCGAACTATAATATATGATTAGCTGCCACTGCATCAACAAAGATGTGGTAGCAGCCGTTTTAGGATTCGGGGCTCAGTTCCCTGACCTATACAAAGAATAAAGAACATGTCCCAGAGGAATCACCATCCAAGTTGACTGACAGAATGCACACCTTAATGTTCAACTATCCTTTTATTTTAACCTACTCAAAAGCAACAAAATGTGTGTGCTGACTGACGTTGTGCTCTGTCCTCTCAGCACAAGTGAAAGACTTCGTACCATGTGGAGTGACATTTCACTCCATTCACCAATCACACAGCCATGTCGGAAAATATTCAAAAGATTATTCAATCATTCATTTTAATCCATTTTTTCTCCATGTTTAATTTTTATAGCTTTCTCTTCACTTTCCACACACACGTAAAAGGCTGTGTGTTTTCCCAATTGTATCAAATGCTGTAGATATGCCTATCCAGGCCTTTTTCTATACCACATAGGAAATCCATGATTCATCCCAGGCAGCCATTTTCACTTTAACCTAATGCATTTCGGGCTGAAAAGCCCTTCGTCACGAGTAGCTAAAAATTCAAATTAAGACCCACTATTAATATTTCTCCACTTTAAACATAAAGCATAAAACTGTAATCTCTCCCAATTTCATGCACTTTCTGTGCCCTACAAATGTGGTCTAAAAATATTTGTGCATACACCCGTGCCTCTTCAATCCCAAACATGGTCTTACTTAAAAATGAAAAAGACTAAAAAAACATCAGCAGCAAAATTCTCCTCCTTTGGAACTCTATACAACCCTGTGTCTACCAAACTAAATCTCCATATCGTGAACACTTCACCAACTGATCTGTCATTTCTAATAACTGCATCTTCTAAACACTGTTCCTGGCCATTAAACTGGCACATCTTGTCAGTTTTGCTAATGTTGTTTTTTTTAGTCTTTTTAATTTATAATGTTAAGTAAGACAATGTTTGGGATTGAAGAGGCACGGGTGGATGCACAAATATTTTGTCGACAGAGAACAACAAAGGAAAATTAATTATTTATTTAATTTTCCCTCATCGTCTATTGAATCCCTCCACGGCTCCCTCCACTCTTACCTGGACGGGCTGCTCCTCTAGTACTGAACTCCCTTTGTCACACACACATCATGCCTTACCTGAGAGATCTCCACTGGCTGCTGATACAGACACGCTGCCAATTCAAACCTCTCACACACACATTCAAGGCACTGGACATTGGACCGCATACCTCAACTGCTGCTTCCATTTCCACCAGACACCTATGCTCTGTCTGACTGTCTCTCTCTCTCACTCTCTTGCACACACACCCTGCATCTGCACAAGCAGCACAGGAGGCCAAGTTTTCTCACACCCAAAACATGGAATGACCTCCCTCTACACTTAAGGGTCTATTCCTCGCTTCTAGAATTCCCACAAGAAGCTCAATTCATGGCTCTTCAAATAAGTCCGTGCAGACAACCTTCTCACCTACTCCAGCACCTGGATACCCCTAAGTGATAAATTTGTGCTTTACAAATCCTGATAATATTACATAATAAAGCAAACACAAGGAGATGGACAGAGCGCTGAAACTTTTCAGGCACTCACCACCAGTCACAGATCTAGGTTGAAGTCATCATCGTTCTTTTGCTCACTTCGCCACCCCAGTTCAGACACAGCTATATGAAAATCAGTCTTCACCCTGTGCGTCATGGGAACAGTCCAGCCCGAACTGCCAAGCCAAGTCTTCCCTGGACCGGAAACAAGCATCCTGGGACTGGTTTCGGGCTAGTCATTACATTATAACAACCTTATTAGAGGAAAAATGTCTGGGTGTGGCCTGCGGGGGGGAAGATGGCGGACACGTCTTAAAGCTACTCCGCCACTCATTCCTGTTATCCGGTACCTTTCTGCATCCGGGAACGACATTCGTGCATCCCTGAAGCTCTGTCCACTTTCCTGAGCCCTTCCGACTGCCCACATGAAGAGGAATCGCCTGTAATGGCCAGGCTGCCAATGCTGTAACCTGGCGGCCTGCAGCGAACGGCACGGAGCGGTGAGAAGCCATGAGTGGCGGTGGAAAGCATCAGATCGAAGGCTGCATTGATGCCAGGTGGTGCCGCAGACCAACGAGAGGCAGTGGATGAGACTCGTGGGGCTACCCGGACACCGGCCGTGGGGCGTTTTCCCGCTGCTCTAGAGACAGGAAGACTGTGGCGCACTGGAAAGTGCCGCAACTGGGGCCTGGATGAGTTTTTGACGTGACGAGCCTAGATGCCGGCTCCTCCCCTGCCTGCTCAACATATGGTGTGCACCGCCGGGGGTCGGCTAGAACCCACTGCCATACCTGGAATGCTCACAACTGCTGGCTCCCTTAACCGTGGGGCTACCGAGTTTGCTGCCATCGCCTCATAGATCGCTGATGCTGTCCTGCAAATGGGTGACTATGGTGTACTGGAGGGGGCCATGGCTGGGGCCTGGATACACTCTATGGCGTGTCTGTGCCTGCATGACGGCCCCTCTTCTGCCTGCTTTATGCACTGTATATGCTGACGGGGACTGACCAAGCGCTACCGCCCTGCCTTGAGTATTCTCCTCTACCGGCTTCCTGGTCTGCGGGACTGCTGAACAAGCTGCTGATGCCCTGTGAGCGCTTGCTGTTTTCCTGCAACAGGTGGAGGGACCTCCTGTGTGTGGCTGCGCCCTTACTGCCAAGGCCTGGATTTCCGCCTCGGGCTCCATCTGGAAATTGGATGCTGGGGAGATCTGTTTTTAAGGATCATCGCATATCTCTACACAGTTTCTGCTGCACAGCAAGTATTTCCCCCAATAGGCAATGCTATTACTTTGCTCTTTATACTGCCCCAGGATGTGATGAATGGTATTGCGCCTGCAGTGCCACATTTTTACTTGAACCTATTGGCCTTGTCTCCCTGGCTATTGTGACTTTCTCTATGTTTGGGTTCTTCACAGCACAGAGCAATGTGTACTATACTGCAGCACGGCTCGCTGACATGTAGTGGCAATTTTATTTGTACACTATTGAATATTGATCCTACTATGCCCGCTGTCAGTACTAAGGAGGTGGCCCACGTCTAGATGCTGGGACAACAAAGGTGTTACCTCGATGAGCTGCACATGCAGCACCAGCTCTAGGGCCTCCTCACGCTCTTCACCAACTGCAGAGATGGACCAACTGGACTCTCGGAGTCAGCCCGCCCCCCCTGCAGATAGGTTTGATCCAGTACTGGAGGCTATAGAATGCTTTCATGTCTCCTTGGAATCCAAAATCGATAATGTGGTGGGGGATCTTATGCTACTTCACGCAAACCACAGAAAACTGCCTGACTGACTAGCGGCCACAAAGCAGACTCTGTCGATGGTGCAACCAGCCACTGAATTGCTGGAGAGGCAACTAAGAGAATGCGACACCAGGATCCAGCGCTTGGAGGACAAAGTGGAGGATGCGGAAGGGTGGTCGAGGCATAACAATGTTTGCCTTATTTGTCTCCCAGCGCCGGCAGAGGGCCAGGATGCAGTTGCATTTATTGAGCGGTGGCTCAGTGAGCTATTGCCGGAATCCTCCCTGTCGTCATACTTCACTATTGAGAGGGCACCCCACATTCCTTCTAAGCGACCTGCGCCGGGCTCTGGCCCCTGGCCGTTAATTTTCAAAGTCCTGAACTTCCGCGGCAGAGACTAAATACTGCGTGAAACTCGGAAGCTGCAGAAAGTCAGACTGGAAAACATGTGTGTAATGTTTTTTCTGGACTATACCCTAGGGGTACAATGCCAACAGAGTTCTTTTCAACAACAACTCCCTGTACTTGACATCAAATACTCCTTACTCTTCCCAGCGACACTGCGTCTAGTGAGCCGAAGGCAAAACAAGGTTCTTCGACATTCCACAGTACACTAGGGACAGCCTTGAGGTATCTGGGTGGTTTTCTGGTCCCAGACCGAGTGGCAGGGGAGGATAGCTGAGTACTGTGAGAAATGCGCTGGGCCGCGCATGCGACTGGGAAAAAGACGTCCACCCAACATGATAGCAGTACTGAACTTGGCGCAAATCATCAGGGAGTGCAAGCAAGCTGTCCAGGAGGCAGAACGGATCTCCAGTCCAATCCATGGTTCAGATCGAGATGCAGCATCCGCTTGATCATCTGGAGATGAGGAGTCTTCAGTAGCTTGCCCGTCGGATACCAACTCATCAATCCTGCCAGACATCACACCACAGATTTCAAATGACATTATTTGAGATGTAACCTGTCACAAGCTACTGCACGTCCCATGCTGCTCTTGTAATTTACCCCTTACGCATGCCTATTTCTGTTTTCTCTATGATCAGGGAGGGTTGGTCCTGGGGGCGGTGGATGGGAGGCTCACTACTCCTCGCTTTCTACTCCTCTGGGTGGAAGGCTTTGAGGGGAACTTGCCACTTGATTCACGTCTAGAATGCCTCCTGGGATTTCACTTTATCTCAACAGTGTTGGCAGATACTGTTTTAATTGTTCTTTGCAGCCACTCACCCTCCTACCCGCATTATTGAGGGTTCATTCTGTTAGACATAGTTTGAGTCTTGGTTTGGGAAGCCTTTTCTTAAGGTCCGCTCTTTTGTTATTGACAATATGCCACGTTGGCACTAGGTTCAAATATCAGGTTCAAATACTATGTTGTTTGGGTTCTGCTACATACACTGCTTGCGGATCTTCATCCTGGCTTTCTTATGTAGTCAAATATACGTTCTCAGATTTAGGTGTTTCACACTGTACCACCCAGCCATAACTTGACCCCTCAATGTAGTATCACCTGGAATGTTCGTGGTCTGCATACCCCATCAACTCGATATGCAGTATACTCATATCTCGAAAGACATCATGCCCAAATCGCCTTGCTGAAAGAATCACACTTAACACACTTAGAAGCGACTAAATTGTAACGCAGATAGCAGGAGCAAGTCTTTTCTCCAAATATTTCCTCATATGTCAGTGGTGTATTAATCTTGATTCGCCCAGGCACTCCTTTTTTGGCAGAGGAAGTAGTGACAGAAAACGGGTATATTTTTTATCTGGGGGGACTCAATGGTGGTCACCTCCTCCAGGGCTCTTTCTTGCAGTCATTGTCGCAGGAACGCTCTAAATAGTGTGATCTACCATTGCTGATGGGAGGAGATTTTAATAGCATCTTGGACACAAGCTTAGACCGCTACTTTCCTACCTTACAGTGCACGATGGCCTCTGCTAATGCCTCAACGCTAAAGGACTGGGCACAACAGTGGGGACTAGTTAACATATGGAGGCACTGCAACCCCACAACATGAGTGTATTCTTTTTACTCCCACCCACATGCATTACATGTTTGATTAGACAGGATTCTGGGCGGACCCAACCTTCTACCTTCCATCACACATGCCCTACTTGGGCCGCACCCATTCAGATCACAACCCGCAACACATAACTGTTCCCTGGGACATCCGACCTTCCCTGGTCCCCACCTGACGCTTACAGCCTGCCATGCTGGAGAATCCCCCTTTCTGTGACTCTCTAAATACCACCATTCTTGAGTATTTTGAACACAACACAGACACGGCCACATCGGCTCTGATAGAATGCATTAAAAGTGACAATGACGGGCTGCTACCTGGGTCTGGGCTGTGGTAAGCTAGGCAAGTGGAAGATGAACTATTGAAGGTGGAGTGAACTTTATTGGCCCTTGAGACTCTCTCTGTTGCTAAACCTTCTCATGAATCGGATCTCACTGACGTGAAGAAAATATATACGAACCTGCTCGAGCGGCTGCGATGCCTGAATTATACAGCACACTCAGCCAGGGTGCATGCGACAGCTGATCGTTCTGGGTCCCTTCTTGCCTGCCTAATTCGCCAAGAGCAGCCGGTGCGACCCATCACTGTGCTGAAGTCGAAATGCATTATACGCAACATGAAATTCACGAGGAGATGGTCTTCCATTACGTGTCACTTTTATTTTTTTAAAGTTTAAGCTTATTGAAGAAAAAGAATTGAATAGAACAAAAACAAATTTCATATATATAAGTAGATATAACCTAATTAGATATATAATTTACATCAAGAACAATTTATGAAAGGGAAAAAGGAAGAGACATACAAGGAAGGGGGTAGGGGGAAAGAGAAACAATGGAAGTAAAAAACAATAAGGAATTACATCATCAATATAAGATATAATACCTGAGCTCTAAATTTATACGCATAGAAAAAATTTAATTTAAGAAAAATATATAAGCTAACTGTGATTGAAACAATACAGCAAAAGGAGTAACCGTGAATATAAATATGACAAAAGCAAATTGACACAGTTACATCAAGGTGGTTTCCGAACTTCATCGGGAATGTTAACTGGGGTAATGTTGGTGGATGCAACACAGGTTAGATAGGAGGATAGTGGGAGCCATAAAAGATCTCTTTTGATGGAAAGAGAGACAGGAGTGACATAATTAGTGTCTAGTCTATGATGAAAGCAAACAGCATTCTGCCATGCGTTGAAAGTGACTTTATTTGCTTGTTTCCAGTTAGAGGTAATCAAATTTAAAGCTATCGCCAATAAGTCAACTAATTTGGAGATGGAGGGTTCAGTAGGCTAGGCTGGTGATATAGAACCTAAGAAAATGTTAGTATGGGAGATAGGATTTTGATTTTAAAAATTTTGTTAATTTGAGACCAGACAAATCCCCAGAAACAAGAAATGGCGGACATTCAAAAAGCATGTGCTTTAAGTCAGCTTCTACACAAGGACATGACCAGCATACGGAAGAAGAGTCAGGAGATATAGATGACACTTTTACAGGGGTTATTAAAATCCGCTTGTAAATGAAGTATAGAGTTTGAGAAGTGTTAGCAGCTCTGGAAGTCTTATTAATTTTTAGCCATAGTTTATCCCAATGGGAGATAGGCCAACATAATGCTAAGTCTTTTTCCCAAGCCAAATCAGCTTTCCTCTTATCTCTAGTCGGATTATGAAATAAACATTTATATAAAGAGGAAGCCGATGAGGAGGATAATAGTAAAGGAAAAATATTGGAGCATTTGGATGAATTATTGGATACAGCCGGTAGGGAGCGTAGATATTGGGAAAGAGAAGAGCAAAGTAAGGCATATTTAGTCTTACAAGAGGATGTCAATCCAAATTTTGATTGTAAATCCAAAAAGGATATGGGGTCATTGTTTGTTAAAAGTTGGGAGATCCAAAGCAATGCCTTGAGTCTCCATGCCTTCCAATAAATTGTTCGATTATTAATACGTAATGACTTATTATACCAAATGGGTTGTTGAGCTAATGAAGAAGAGGAAGGGTAAGAGGAAGGAAGAAGAGGTGCAAGGATTTTACACGTATGAGAGATAACTGGTGAGCGAAAAAGAGAGTTGCTATTAGTAAATGCAAGTGATTCTTTAAATTCAAAAGGAGATTAAAAAAAAATTTCAATAGTCAACCAAATGGCAGGATAAATAAGTTGATCTTCCGAAAGCCAGCGAGAAGATTGTTTTAGAGAAAAGGCATAATGATATGATTTAAAATCGGGAAATTTAAGACCTCCAAATGATTTATCTGCTTTTAGGGCAGATAAAGCAATTCGGGAAGGTTTATTTTTCCACAGCAATTTGGTTAAAAGAGAGTCAATTTTTTTAAAGTAGAAAGCAGGAATGTGAACTGGAATCATAGATAAAAGATAAAGAATCAGAGGAGAAAGCATCATCTTGATGGAGTCCAAACGTCCCCACCAAGAGAGGAAGAGTGGATGCCAGCGATCAATAGAATTTGATAGAGTCTTTATAATATTATCAAAATTCATCTTTAACGTATCCGAGATGTTGGAGGAGAACCATAAGCCCAAATATTTAATCTTCGAAGTTCGCCAGGAAAAACCTGTCTTTATAAAATCTTGTTTGAGGCAGAGAACATTTAGAGGTAAGACCTCACATTCATCTGAGTTGAGACGATATCCAGATAATCAAGAGAAAATATCCACCTGAGATAAAAAGGAAGGAATGGAAGTAGTTGGATTGGAACAGTACAAAAGGATATCATCTGCATAGACGGACAATTTGACATGGCAGGAGTCAAGTTGGAAGCTAGTAATATTTTTATCCAATCAAATTTTAGTTAAAAAGGGTTCTAAGACTATTATAAACAAAAGAGGAGAAAGGGGATGTTAGAATCCGGGTTCTCTGGTTGGCCCAGGTAGGTACTTGTGACAAGCAGGGAACCTTTCCTCTATTCAGGATAAGGGGGTACACTCCTAAAATAACCCCTGCTAACCCTCTAGGTAGCTTGGCGCGAGCAGACAAGGCTCAGAGCGTTATAGGTTAAGCATTTGTGAACACATACAGTAACCAAGTGACAACACTACAAATGGGCACCACACAGGTTTTATATTAAAAATAAGGATTCTTTATATAGAGTTACCACAAGACCATTAAACGACAAAAATACACAATACTGTTACTTTAGATGGTAGAAGTTTGCTTAGTTATTTTAAGTTCTTAAATGCGACACTTTAAGTCAATGTACCTTTTTAGATGCGACACGCAGGGCAACGAAAGTGTTGCAACGATGTTGATACGATGAAGTTTTTGGTGCAAAGAAATAAAGACGTGAAGATTTTCTAGATGCGTTACGCTTCTCCGATGTTGCGAGAAGGCTTGACTCAATGCATCAGCTACAGCGGCGTCACCCTTTACGCGATGCGACGACAGCGGCCTTGGCAGCGGCACTCTTCTCCGACGTTTGCGAGACGCTTCCGCTCGATGCGATGTTGCAGCGGCGACACCCCTTTACGCGATGCGACGACAGCAGCTCTGACGGCGGCACGCTTCTCCGTGGATGTGAGGCGCTTTTCTTGATGCGGTGCAATGCGACAGCTACGATGGCTGCGATGGCGACCCGCTTCTTCCTCGATGCGAGACTCTTCTCTTGATGCAGTGGGATGCGTCAGCTACGATGGCTGCGATGGTGACACGCTTCTTCGGCGTTGCGAGACACTTCTTGGAGGATGCGAGACTCTTCCGCTCGATGCGATGCTGCAGCGGCGACACCCTTTACGAGATGCGACGACAGCAGCTCCGACGGTGGCACACTTCTCCTTCTTGAGTCGCGCTTCCAGCTCCTTGCGACACGCAGTCCCTCAGAAGGACCAACAACAGCAGCAGGCACTTCCAAAGAACTTTGGGGAGCTGGGAGGGGAAGTCTGTTGTTCCTGAGACTTCAGCAGGAGGCAAGCTCTATTCCAAGCCTTTGGAGATCTTTTTAAGCACAAGTTGAAATAAAGTCTTTGTAGTCTTTCTCCTCTCCTTCAGCAGTAAGGCAACCACTGCAGGCCAATCCCCCAGGTCAGGGACAGTACTCCTCCTTACAGCTTTCACATTTCCTTCTCCTCAGGCAGAGGTTCTTCTTGTCAAGCAGGATCTAATTTCTTGGGAGCAGGGTCCCAATACTTATACCCCTAATTCCTTTGTTCCTCTGGGGTAGAGGGGCCTTTGCCCAGTCCAAACCAGTTCCTGAGCACTTTGTTGACATGACTCTGACTTTCTATTCAGGGTGCAGGGCAGAGACATCAGCCGCTCCACAGGAGGTGGAGCCAGCATTGTGGTGGCAGAGCACAGCCCTATTCAGAGTCCAGGTGCACTCCTCCCACCCATCAGGATGTCAATCTCTCTATTCACCACCAGGCTACCTAGCCCTGCCCCTTTGGGTTTTCCCAGCCCTGTCACTCACACAAACCAGACAGGCAGATACACATCATAGCAGAGGCGGGCTGAAATGGTTAGGCAAGCAAATACCAACTTTTTAAAAGTGGTATTTGCAAACACAGAATATTAAAATAAACTTTACTAAAAGATGTATTTTATTATTCTGAGTTCAGGCATACTAAACTCGGATTTCTGCCATGTTCTCTGGGTCTGTTAGGATCATAGAATATAATAATTCTAACAGCCCATTCTGGCCTATGGGAACAGGTAGCCTTGCAAAAGTGAAAAATGAAAATGGCTGTAATTCACTATTAGGACATGCCACACACATCAGGGCTTGTCCTACCTTATGCTTACAATGCACCCTGCCCTTGGGCCTACCATAGGGGTGCCTAATCAGAAATTAAGGGAAGGTTTAGGTACTGGGAAGTGGGTCCACTTGCCCAGACTGCACGCAGGTTCTGCAATGGCAGACCTTAGACACATTTTTTAGACACATATTTTTCTGTGGGTGGCACAACCAGTGCTGCAAGCCCACCATCAGCATTTGTATTTATAAGCCTTGGGCACTCCTGGTGCACTTTACTGGGGCCTGACAGTAAACCAAATAAGCCAATCATGGAATCCAACCAACATATAGATTTTACAGTAGAGAGAGCATATGCACTTTAGCACTGATCAGCAGTGGTAAGGTGCCCAGAGTCATAGAACAGCCAACAACAGGTCAGAAAAAATACAGGAGGAAGGTAAAAATTTCAGGGATGACCCTGCAAAAAGGGCCAAGTCCAACAGGGGACATCCTTGGCGCACTCCTCTAGCAAGTGAAAAATAATCTGAAGTTGTGCCGTTCACAAAAATAGACGCTTTAGGACTAGAATATAATATAGAAATAAGAGATATTAGTTTAGGAGGAAATCCTATCCATTTTAATGCCTGAAACATAAAATCCCAACCAATCCTGTCGAACGCCTTTTCTGCATCTAAAGCTATAGCAGCAATGGGATAATCAAGAGAAGACGCTTTGCTGAGGATATTAAAAAAGCATCTGGAGTTGTCACAAGATAAACAACCTTTTACAAATCCTGATTGTTCAGGGCCAATAAAATTAGGTAGAATAGGATCAATACGAAGTGCTAGAATTTTAGCGAAGATCTTATAATCCAGGTTGACTAGAGAGATTGGCCTATAATTTTTACATAGAGATGGATCCTTATTCTCTTTGAGAATTAAGCAAATCATGGCCTCTTGAAAGGTCCCAGATGAAGAACCATTAGAGATTTGCAAAATGTGCGTAAAACTCGATGGTGAATCCTTCTGGACCTGGTGCCTTCCCTCTTTTTAATAGTGATATAGTGCGTGTAATTTCCGATGTAGTGATATCTGCCTCTAAGGAGGAAAAATCAGTGTCATTAGGCGGGGGGGGGCTCAATAGACTGAAAGTAGGTAGAAAGGTCTGTCAAATTTGGTAGTTGTTCAGGGGTATATAAGTTTTTGTAAAAGAAAGAAATTCATGTAATATATCATTGTCTTTAAAATAGGATACACCTGTGTCAGTCCGTATTAATTCTATTTTGGTCCGCTCTAGTCTAATTTTTAAGTAATTCACTAATAATTTCCCCATCTTATTTTGGCCTCCATGGTATCGAAGAGATAGTCCATACGGGATTGTGAGTGATGAGGGGGAGAATAAAAAAAGTGTTCTTGAAGAGTAGGATTGCAGAGCTAAGGATTTACGGCGTATAGAGGATGTAAATTGTGAGTGCATCTTTGTGTTAGAAAATTTAACAGAAGATCGTCTATCTAAAATAGGGTCAAAAACCTGGTTACAATCTCCACCAAAAATAATATATTCATTATCGAATAAAAGGAGTTTATCCGATATCTGTGTCCAAAATGTATTGTCAACATTAACTGGTGCATATACATTAAAAAGAAGAAGAGGTATTTGATTTATAAGAATTTTTACAATTACCCAATGACCCTCTAGATCATTTTCTTGATGAGTAACTGTAACTTGGTATTTCTTATGACATAAGATAGAGACTCAGTTATTTTTAACGAGAGCAGGGGAAGAAAAGACATTACCCACCCAACTTCATTTCAATTTAGAAGCTACTTTGTCCGATAAATGCGTTTCTTGAATTAATGCAATATCAGTGTTTAATTTAGCTAAATGTGTCAGTACCCGTTGTCTTTTAATGGGGTTGTTTACTCCTTTAACATTCCAAGTTACAACTCTAAAAATAAACCCTCAAATAAAACATGAACAGTTATTATGCAAACATTGTAAGAGTCAAAATTTGTAATACAGACAAGAAAGAAGTTAGAGAACAGAAGAGTGTAAAAGAGACTCAGGAATGTAGAGAGGAAGAAGATAATTAGATGAAGAGTATTGTAAAGTATAGAGAAAGAGTTGGAGAAAAAGATAGAAAAAAGAGAAAAATGTAAAAAATGAAAGGAAAAGATTGAGGAAGAAGGAACACAAAACAAAAATACAATGCAAGTCTAACAGTTGATAATAGAAAAAGATGTCAAAAAGACATACCACAAAAAACAACAATACTGGGGATGGTAGAACCACATGAGAAAGGTAGCACACCGGACCGAAGACTCCATAAGAACGCGACACAGGGATAAAAACCTCCAGGTGAACATGAAGATTACATAGATCAAGGGATCACAAAAACCGCATCTAAAAGAATCCAAAAGAAATAATAATATTAACAAGAGAAATCACAACAGAACAATATTCAGATTACAATGGACAATGGGGAGGAGCAAAGAACAAACATCAAGACATAACATCACTTCGGGAATGGAGAAAAATAATCATCATGCTCGAGGGATGTCCAAAGAGTTGTTTCTGCAGCAATATAGAAATTGTTGAAGCATCGCTGGATCTTCATAATTCGTCGTCTTGTTGTTATAAGTCACTTTGAAGAGACAAGGATGGAATAGGCAATAACGAGCATTCAAAGATCGAAGAGCAGGCCTCATATCGAGAATTTTCTTCCGACGGTCGGCAGTGCTTTTGGCGTAGTCCGGTGCAAAGAAAAGATTAGCACCATTCCAAGTAATCTTTCTTTTCTGCTTGGCGGCTTGAAGAACTTTAAGTAGATCAGTATATTCTAAAAGGTACAAGATAACACCTCTAGGTTTTGTTGCAGAGGAGGTGGCAGTAGAAGAAGTAGAAGTTGGACCTAACGGATGAACTCATTGGATATTTAAAGCTGGGGAAGCAGGGAGACCAAGAAGCGTAGGCAAAAATGATTGAAAAAAGGATATGGTATTCGATCCCTCAAGGCCTTCCGCGAGTCTGTGAATGCTTAGGTTGTTACGCCTATTTCGATTTTCTAAATTTTCAACTTGTTGCTTAAGATCCTGAATTTCTCTGTGCATACATGGAACTTGGTCAGTGATTACTTGAACAGTGGCGAATTTCCCTTCAAGATTCTCAACTTTTTGTTCAGTATTTGACCAGTTATCTTCAAGGTTTTGAAGATGAGAATTCGTTTCTGCCATATAGGGTTTAAGTGAACAAATTTCCTCAAGTAGGAGCTCTATAGAGATAGAAGAGGAGGAAGTCGGAGGAGAGGGAGGATTCGTTTTAACTCTTTTCCCTGTTGTAGAAGCTGAAGAAGATGTTAATTTAGAAGAAGAAATTTTTTAATTTGAGCGAGAGGTATATGGAGAAGCTTTTTTTATGTTAGTAACATCATTAACTGCATCTTCCATATTGTCTTGCAAAACACTTGATGGATTATTATCTTCCAAAGAGACGTTAGTAGTGTTTATTTGCGGCAAATTCTTGTTATAACGTGACATTGCCATTGAAAAAATAGGAGAAGTTGGTTATTGAAACGAATACTGGCAAAAGCTCTGGTAAAGTTCCTTTATAAGGTAGCCAAAAATTAGCATATTACTGAAATGAGTTCAATATTAACATCATAAAGACAAGATATTATCTTGTTGAGAAGGAAAACAGTATCCTGAACTGTATTGTAAGGATGGCAAAATAGAACCATAAAGAACAATATTGTAGTTGCTCCTCAATTATGCTAAAATACACTTACTCCAATTTCGACAGAATGCACAAGTCAAAGTTCAGCTTATTGTGGCATAAAATGCTAGATGGCAGTGAAATGGTACATTAGATACAGTCAAAATGATGATTTTTCCTCAGCTATGAGCTTGAAAATAGCAAAAAGAGAGTGGAGTTTGAAGAACTTCTTACCCCGTGTATTGATAATGGCAACATTCCAAATTGGAGGAGTTTTCCTGCAGTAAAGCCCATTTTTACATAGTATTATGAGGTAAAATATGCAGAAGACACAGAGAATTAGTGAAATATTCAAATATCATCCGCTCTTCGCCGATGATAAGAGTAAGAAAAATAAGCGGCAAAAATCTACATCAGAGTGATGCTTATTTCTTATTTATGTACCGGAGAGGCTCCTGTCTCGGCTACGCTCCGATGGAGCTCCTCAGAACTGCTGCCATTTCCTGTAGCACCTTAGCCACGACCCCCATTACGTATCACTTTACAAATCAGTGCTGGAGGCATCTGTGTCAGATATCAGCTCTTTCCTAGAAGAGTTTTGTTTTCCTAAGCTGGCCCGATATCAACGCTTAGACCTCCATGCTCCTATGACCTCTGCTGAGATCTGGGATGTGATGTGCGTCCTTGCCACTGGGAAGGTGCTGGGCCCAGGTGGCTTTCCATCTGAATTCTATAAAGCATATGCCTACCTTCTGGTCCTGCACCTTCAGTGGGTATATGATGAGGCGCTCCTTTATTCACACCTTCAAGACTCCCTCTGCGGGGCACACTTTTCTCCTTACCGAAGCCTGATAGAGATCCTACCCATTTGGGCTCCTAACGCCCATTGGTGTTACTAAACGCAGATTACAACATTTTGTGCTGGTGGAGAGACTAGCCCCACTAGCACCCTCTTTGATACATGGCAACCAGAATGGGGTTGTTCCGGCATGTACTACGCCGTCTCTATCGAATAATGTGATACGCCCCTCATGCCTGGCCACAATTGGGGTGTTAAGTACTCGATCTAGAAAAGGTGTTTGACACTATTGAATGACCTTACCTATTTGATGTCCTACCGAGATATGGCATTGGACCCAGTTTTATTCATTTGGTGAAGCTCCTTTATGACAGAAAGACCTTGCGGGTCCTAAGTGGAAGTCTTGTCTCGGAACTGATAATAGTATGCACAGGCACCAGGCAGGGATGCCCCCATAACCCCTCCTTTTCTTCTCAGCTATGGAGCCCTTGGTTCTAGCCATGTGTGCTTCGGCAGAGTGATGGGGTATACCAATAGGCGGGGATTAGCATGCAGTATCATTATACACGTATGATTGGCTGTTGTAAGTCAGGGATGTCTGCTCAGTTGCAGATTTCATACTTGACCTTCTCAATCGCTTTGCACGTCTATCTGGACTACATATAAACTGGCAAAAGTCCTGCTTGTTTCACTTTTTTCCCAGGCTACTGGCCCCGACACTCATAATTAATGGTGCTCCAGTTACTTGGTAGCCAACTATGTTCCGTTACCTGGATATTCGATTTTATCATACTGACTGAGACTTACTTGATGGCAACCTCACTAGAGCACTCCCTTCCCTAACGTCGCAGATGTCGTTTTGGAAAACACTTGCTCTCTCAGTTGCAGGGAGAGTTGCTCCTGCAGCTTCTATTTTATTTTACTAACCTACCACTGTATCTTTCTATGCCCTTTTTTCAGTCTATTGAGCATATGCTTTGCGATCTACTATGGAATAAATCTCGATGTAGAGAGGCGCTCTCGAAACTGTAACTCCATCGACCAAAGATGGGTTAGGGGTACCCAACCTGGAGCATTATTACTTAGCATCCCAGATACAATGGGTGACTCGCTCGATGGCGGGGTTGCACCTATCGGGCACGGCAGTGGATGGTCCTCCTTATAGCCTGGACAATCTCCTTTACCTGTTTCACCCCTGTTTCTAAAACATCCCGGCATCTCCCTCTACTGTTATAAGTGCCTTATCGTTGTTTCCGTCGCTGCTTATTTCTCACCAAACATATAACACCCTACGCCTCAGCAATTCCATTATTGGGTATGCCCAGGGGCAACACAAAAACACTATCAGCTTTGCTCTCAGTATGGCTCACAGTGGGCATACACACATTGGGCAACTTCTATTGGGATGGTACACTCATGATTTACGATGTCCTAAGATATGAAGAAGGAATGCCCCCGGGACATTTCGTTAGTCACACCTCTTGGACTGGCACCCTGCAGCTCCACAGGGGAGACATTATACAAGAATGTCAAAAGCACCTCACACTCCAATATTTACAAGTCATGGGTGTGGGGCATCATCTCACCCGGTTGTTTGCGGACGCACTTCGCCTACAGACTGCCACAGACTTGGCTTCCCTTCAACATGGCTGGGACCCCTAAGGAATTGAGTAGGATTCTGGTGAGCCCTACGCATGTCCTTTGTAATGCTAGGTTCTAGTTAATACAGTACTGCATTGTACACAGGGCATATCTTACCCCGGAAAAAATTAAATGTTACTTTCATAGGGTAGATGCGGGCTGCCCTCGATGTAGCCATCAGGATGCTGACATCTTACACATGTTCTGGTCATGTCCCAAACTACGACATTATTGGTAGGGAGTAACACATAACTTATTTGACTGCACCGACCGGCACCTTACAAATACATGGGAAGCCTATATATTGGACATATTTCCAAGAGATCACAACTCGTTTCTTGGACATTGGCCTCATAGTGGCCAAGCGCCTCATTGTGAGGCATTGGAAATCCAGAAAACCACTGTCATTACATGTCTGGTCACATATCATCTTTAATTGAGATAGAGTAGAAAGAGTCTCTCCGTAGAGAAGACACCCTGGGCTTCCGTAAATACCCCATTTCGTCCAACTGTGATGTGATCTGACGGCCCTTCAAATTGCACTGTGCCATGATGGGGAAGCAGGTGACACTACCGATCTATAATTAGCACCCGATCAAGAATACGCACGTAGGCCATGATTTCACTGTCTGAAGTGCTTCTTTTTGTACACATTGAGATATGTACGAAGTGAAACAGAGTTACATTGTATTGATGGTACTTTTCTCAGGGCATATAAGTACTGCATGAGCGATAGTGAACCCTCCTTGCTTACTTCCTTATCCTCGTCCCCCTTTTATTTTACCTCATCCTCATGTTGTTTATTTCTGTTTCCTCTGAGCTAATTGGTTGCTCACAGTTATACAGTTCATATATGTTTGATGTCATTATCATGGAATGTAGCAGAAAATATGTCTTTACACCGACCGTTTCACCCTGGGAGGCATTTCTTACTCGTACTCTGAGCTACATGGCTAATTACTTCTTGCATTACGGGGATGTACTTTTGGCTAACTGCATTATGCTCACTCAAATGTCTCTATTACACATTCACCTATTTACATCCTTGTACTATGCTTACGCCTATTAATATGTTGCAACTATATTATGGAAAACTCTTAATGAACAGGTCAAGCAAAAAAAATGGAGGAAAAATGTCTGAATAGTTTGGCAAGACTTCTCATCAGTCCAGACATCGTGGTAAAAAGAAACTTGGGGCATATTAACAAGGAACAGGGAAAATTAATGCTAAGGGCGCTTAGCGTTAATTTGTTTAACGCCCGCTATCGCTGGATAATATCGCCTGGTTAACGCGTTATTAACAATGCTAACCGCCCAGGCGATAAAAAATCCAGCGATAGCGGCATTTTGGGAGGTTATCGCTGGTAATGCAGCAATAAAACTACAAGGATAGGGATATCCTTGTTGATAGCCCATGGTGGACTTAGCCATGTAATTCACCTCCCATTGGATTACATGGCTAAGTCTGAAAATTAGCAGACGTAAAAAAGCAGCGTTAACTGTGGTTAGCGCTGCTTTTTTTGTCTCTAACAGGGTTAGCGTGAACCTTGATAATAGGAGAAATGTCGCTAAGCGGCATTTCTCCTACTTTTCTCTGGAACGTCCACTTTGCATACCAATAGAGATGCAAAGGGAAGCGTATTGAAAAAGGGTGCTAACATGCGATTTTGCATTTTGTTGATAGGGCGATATTTTTAGCTCCGCTTCTTTGGCTTTTCAAGTCAAAAAAGCGGAGATAAAGCCCTTGTTAATATGCCGCTAAAACTTTTGACTATGAGCAAAAAAAATAAATAAGTGACATACTTGTGGGCAGACTACCAAAGGAGGAGCTAATAAAAGAACTCCAAACACATTTGAATAGACCCATTTCTTCCCAATCCAATATATATGAAACATTAGAATTACATCAATACACAGTACTCTTCAAAAATAATGAATTAAGGTTTTGTGGTCTCAAAGTCTTGCAGTTACCAATGTCTTCAGAGAGGCAGATGTGCAGCTGGCCCGGTTAAATCCTCAACAATGTGTCTGTACATGCGCTCCACCTGAGCACTAGACTGCTAACCAAGGTGGCCATCAAGGACGTCTCATCTTGGAGGAGGAAAGATGTCTGAATGGGTTGCCAGATATTCGTCATTTATCAAGACGTCGCGATCAAAACAAATTACATCCTTTGACTATGAGCAAATGAATAATTAAAGTGTCCTAAGCGTAACTAGAATACCGAATGAGAAGCTGATAAAACACTTCCAAACACATTTTAACAGCCACACTCTATCCCGATTCAACTCACATATTTAAAATTAGAGTGAAATATTAAAACACAATATTTTAAAAGAAACTAATTATGCGTTGTATGCTCAACATCTTGCAGTTACCAATGTCTCTGAAGATGTGGACGTGCATATGTGTATACATAGCCTTGAGTTATCAAGTGCAGCCGTCAAATGTCAAGGTTTATCCATGTATGCAAACAGCAGCATTCAAATAGTAGTTATAAACTAAAATTCTCAGATATTACCAAATATATCCAGCAGAATCTCGGAAAGCACAGTGTCGCATTATAATGTGCACTGCAGTCTGACACCTCACTGCAAGGCTACCCCAATGAAACGCTGTGGAATATACGAATGCAATAACTTGCTTTATGCCTGGCACAGATCAGCATGCTGTGTGACCTCAGACCAGTATTGGAGCCGCATGTGTACAGTTCACCATATGCATATTATAGCCCCAAAAGCATTGTGTGGCCCATTTTCACAGTTTAGTCCTATGTGCACCCTCTGTCCAAACCTCATATGTACAATAAGCACAGTGTACCCACATATGAACCATGCAGACACAAACCTACTCTGTGTTCTGGACATCCTCTTTCCTTCAGAAAGCTACAATAATTTCAGAGGGGTGCAAGGGCAGATGAGCTGCACAGCAGTGGGGCCTACTGCAGTCTGTGGTTTGTGCCTGCACTGGCTGTTCAGAGGATGCAACATAATAGCCAGCGGCAGTGCCTCCATTAGGGTGGAGGAGCATCGCCCACCCTGCCGCCAGCCCAGCAAGCCTGAAAAATAAAATGGTGTTGCAAGGTGGAAGTATTATATGATATGGCTGGGAGACCTTATCGCGTAATACTAACACAATACGCAAAAATGGACCTCTGATTTACCCTTAGCAGCCTTAGATTGGTCCTGGTTGCGTGGCACGGAGCAGTTATGTGTACTCAGAGGAACATGTATTAAGCATTTCACAGTATCAGCATTGACAATATGTAAGCGACACAACTTGAAAGAAACCTTGACACCGATTTATAAAAATAGATGGTATAACTATAGGCACCAAATGAACTGGATATGTTGCATATAACCAGAGTTATAGAGTTTCAAAGTATTAACAAGAAATGCAATGAAAGCTGTTCAATGTTCACCATTAAAGTCAGTGGGGAAAAAACACACTTAGCAAAACGTCATTTGCAGGACGACTTCCACAGAACTGTCTTGTGGTTAAGGTTCTGTGGTCCTCAGGGTGCAGAGGTTACTTGGCTGTCCTTAGTGCTGATGGGATTTGTAGGAGTGGTCAAGAAGCGCAGCACTTGGCATAACCACACTTGGCAATGGAGTTACACTCTACTCTCAGAGAGTAAAGGCCTTTAGGCTCCCAGGACCCGGGTTCAACAGCTGTATTCCTTCTACCTTGCTCTGTGGCTCCAAGCACAGAGGTAGCTTGCAGCTGTCAATCACCGGGCAGGTCGTGCCAAAGATGCGTTACCCCGCACTCGACTACTCCTTCTTCAGGTTGCAGGGACACACCTGTGGGGTCATTGCCGACATTGGTCAGTATCACTGTGAGTTGCTCTCGAGCTGGAGATGTCACCCAAGGGGTCTATAACCTGGCTGGCGATCACCAAGCCTTGGCTGCAGCAAATGTACTTCTTGGGTCCTTCAGCAGCTGGATGTCAACAGGAGTGGACTAGCGGCTCGAGACGTGGCGTGAGCTTAGCTACCACTCAGACCTTGCAGAACACCACTTCTCTTCAGGCTCACTCTCAACAGGGCCAGCCGGTCACAATTCTTGTTATGCAGCACGTAGATTCTTATGCAAGATGCAGGTGACTGGTTCCAACAGTCAGGGGAGTCTGCTTTGGCTTCTGGTGTCCACTGAAGTCCCTCGTGCTGGGAGGAATGAGCTTTTGCTACAGACACATCCTGTTGTTGGTGATGGCGTATTCTTTGTGCCTCTTATCGGTTTCCAAGTTAGAACTGGGGTTGTGGTGCCAGGTGAGCCCCTTAAATCCTAGTTTTGGGGGGACTAAGGCATGTAGTACTGTGGCAAATGGGCTACTGGTCCCTGTGGCTAATCCACCCATGTACTGACAACATCCTGTGGGTGTACATCACTGTAATACCCAGAATACTCTATTTTGGGGGCTTCCAATATGGCAGAACCCTTCCTCGACTGTACATACCTGAGTGTAGGCCACCTTAATAACTAATATCCCTGCCTGCCTGAGCTGCATGGCAGGAAGGGCTTTGTCCTTGAGTGGGGGACAAGGTAGGCCTTTGAGGCCCACCATCTTGATAACTGTAAACACTAGCCATACTGGGAGGGTGGAAGTACGACCTGCTTCATGCCCAGGCCCTTGTCTTCATCCTGGGGACGTGCTAGCACATCCCACCAGGAGGGCAGACTCTTGTATTGTTGGCAAGCGGCTCGGGGAAGCCCGCCAAGGCGCTAGAGGTTTGTATCCTAGGGGCTACCCACGCAGGGTGGCACCCCTGTGCATGCCAGCTCACACTCGACACGAGAATCGTGTTAGGGTGAAAAAGTATAGTGTTTGATACCATACATAACACAATTTGGTTGTTCCATAATGGAGCTGGCTATCTCAAAATTCGTCTGTAGCCAGCCCATGTTACTCTATGGACCGCCAGTGAGACAGTGAAGCCTCACTTTACAGGGTTACTGCACGGATATATATGTAAGTACATTAATATCCAGACATTTAATATAATGCATTCTACCTCCTGGGCTTTGGAGGACAACCTTAAGACTGACTTACATCAAGGCAGCGGTGTGGCTCTGCAGAACATGGTGTATGCAGAGTCACTCCCGAGCAGACAGCCTGCTTGTAAGGGCTGCAATGGAAGGCCTGCAGACACACTTTTCCTTGGGTCACACAGGGTGGCACAATATAGAGTTCTGCAGCCCTGGTGATCTTTCTTATCACCCTTGACCTGGGTACCATTAGTATCATCTCCTAAGGACTATAAGGAGTGATAAGTGCTTGGCAATTGTGTGTACCAATTCAGCAGTTACAGTTTAAGGGAAACCTCACTGGCACTGGGGCCTGGTTAGCATGTACCAGTGCACTTCCAAATCTACAAAGAAAGCAACTTGAGCAAAAAAAAGTGGGGGGGGGTGGGGAGGGGGAGGGGTTGACCATGACAAAAAGATTTATTTTTCAGTGCAGCTGCCAGTCCGTGCCAAGTATTGGGGCAGGGCCATTATGGCTAAGTGGCAGCAGGGGTGGAGGAGAGGTGCACACTTAAAGGTTAAAGTGCGCATGTCACTTAGGCCGGCTGTCAGGTGACAGCCAGCCTGACATGTGCACTTTAAACCTCATCAACCCGAGCTTCTGAGACAGCTGGGTGGAGAGCAGGCACAGGTCTCCAGTGCCTGTAGGAGAACCGAGCCAGGATGCTCAAACCAATCCTGGTGTTACTCTCATGCTGGTTAACAGTATGAAAGTAGCATCTGGATTGGTTAGGGGAGTTTACACACTGCCAGGCAGTGTGAGAAACTCACTCTGTCTTCGGGATCAACTCCAGAGCTCTTAATCATGGCGCGTTATAAACACTGTTTATAACGGACCACCATTGAGAGCTTTGAGGTTTGCGCCTAAGGGAATTCCTGGAGTGCCCACCTGATCACCCGACCACTTTCAAAAGCAATCTGCCCCCACTGATTGTAGCTCCTCTTCCTGGTAGGTCCCATCCTCTGAAGCCAGCCACATTTCCAGTAGGGGTGGGCGGAATTTGCGAAAGCGATTTTCGCAAATTATCGCGAAAATGTTAAAAATCTCCGCAAACAAGCGAAAATGCGGAAGTTTTTTTCCGGCATGTTCGCGAGATTTTCTGCATGGTTGCGGGTCGCTAACTTACCCATGTGGTTGCTTGCGGGCGCGGCCATCTTGTTTTCAGTTGTCTCGCGGTGCATGATCGCGAGAAAAAAGACGTGATCGCGCGACGCATGACGTTACTGCGGACGCGAACTGTCGCGAGACAGCGTAAATGGCTAAAACAATACAACATCTCATGGAGAACGCGACCGGATCGGGAAAACTTGTCGGCGAACGCGGGGATTCAGGTAAGGCGATCGCGCGCGTGCGAGAATGTATTATTTTACAGCGCGAGCAAGAAACAAATTATCGCAAAGCTGCGGAATGCGGAAATTTTGACATTTCCGCACTCTCCGCGGAACGCGGAAATGCCAAATTATCGCAAATTCCGCGAACGGAACGGAAATTTTGCCCAGGCCTAATTTCCAGTCCATGTACGCATTCCTACTTCTCATGTGTCAAAATGCAGCTACGGACCCTTACCAAAAACCTTTAGGATTGGTATCCTCTTTTGCATAATGTTGTCCGTCTGTGAACTTGACTGGTGCTGCTGCCCTTGAAGGGATTCCTCGGACTCTCATTTCAACTTTCTTGGAACCAACACCGCGCCTCGCGGCCCCCGCTTCGCGGGTGCCGCTCGAGGGACCGGGACTTTGCTGCTGCTATTTGGGGCATTGTTGGAGTGCTGACCCTGCAAGAACCGGCGTATTCAGGACTGCGAGGACCAGGGTGCTGTGCACGAAGCAGATCAGCCGCACCTGGTCCTCTTCCTGAATCCTCCCCCAACACTTTAAACAGGCGGTGTAGCCCCAGCATCGTGGGCTCCGTCTGTGAACTTGGCTGGTGCTGCTGCCCTTGAAGGGATTCCTCGGACTCTCATTTCAACTTTCTTGGAACCAACACCGCGCCTCGCAGCCCCCGCTTCGCGGGAGCCGCTCGAGGGACCGGGACTTTGCTGCTGCTATTTGGGGCATTGTTGGAGTGCTGACCCTGCAAGAACCGGCGTATTCAGAACTGCGAGGACCAGGGTGCTGTGCACGAAGCAGATCAGCCGCACCTGGTCCTCTTCCTGACTCCTCCCCCAACACTGCTGCCCCTTAGTATATGTACGTTTCCCTGCCTACACGCGCTAGCGGGACGCGCGCGGGTCTTAGCACGGGGCTAAGACCGGGCAAAGAGCGGGCCGTTTGAGGCCGTTAGAGAACGGAAGAGACCGGACCGGGCCATCCCCCTAACGCCCTTAACCTTGTGCGAACAGTGTACGTATTACTTCATGTAATTTTATCAGATTATATTATTAGTGTATATTTATGGTTTTAAAAGTGCAACGATACCTGAATACGTACACTTAATCCCTCACCCACTTTCCATTGGTATCTAGAAAACATGGTATTAACGAGAGGGAAAAAATCTAAAGTGAAGGGGGGTGGAGGGAAGTGCCTAGGCCCCATGGATGACTTCATAGCCAAGGCAAATACATTCATTGACCAGAGTATCAGCCTAATAGAAGATAGGGTCTCTCTGGATTTAGCTTTGGCCAAAAGATCATCCATTGGAAACTTAAGGAATGCAAAAACCCCGGAAACTCTTAGTACAGATGGGCGCAGGCCACCTTGCGAGGGTAGGCGTAGCCTGCCAAATAACGTTGATTTATCGGCCTCCCAACTATCTGAGTTCCAGACAAGCTTAGATTTAGAGAAGACACCAGACATGATTCCTCAATTAACACCGGAAGAAGTGAGACAATCAAGAGGGAGGAGAGAGGGTGCTATAAGGAAACGAAAAAACACCTTTAAAAACTCTAGTCTTCGCCAAATTGCTGATCAGTGTAGTGGGGAAGAGATAGAACCTCACAACGCAGAACATCTATCTGATCTAATAGCGATAAATCAGTCTACGCAAGACACTCTAGAATTAACAAACGAAGAAATTCCTATGCACTCACCTCACAGTAAAACAAGAAATGAGACTGATAATTCACAACTGATTAACAATCTCACGGCCCTCCTAAAATCTTCCCTTGCTCCACTTGAATCAAGACTAATGCGGATAGAGCAACAGCTAGTGAACCTGATAGATGATATAAAACTTAAGCAAGGCCCAGGGGATTGTAGCAAGGAAAGAACTAAGTTGCCCCCTCAAAAGCCAGCAAACAGACAACATAAAGTTTTAGAAAATGTATCAGTAAAAGTAACACCAAAATTACCTCCTTCTAAAGTGCGACATGGCAATAGAGTAGTGGAACCCACCCTAAACCTCGTGACAACTCCGTCCCAGAATAACACCTCGAAAGAAAAAATATCAGCTCCGATAACCCTGGCCCCAAAAAAACTCATGCCTAACAAAAAAATAACGCCGACAAACAAAGCCCCCAAAAAAACCGTGGTGCCCGATAGTAACAGTGGCGACGTAAGGAAGCCTCCTGAACCTAGACTGGCTGTGGATTTGCCCCCAGAAGCAACTCCTTTCGTGGTTGTAATGACAGGCGTCCCTGAAATAGATAACCCAAATACAGAACCTACGTGGTCATTAAAAAATAAAGTCCAATACTGGCTTAATACTAATCGTCCTGTACCAGTAAATTGGACTTGTAGGATTCTGATGGTACGCAGGACCCCATGGGTGGGAAACAGTAGAAAAACTATACCAGGAGATTGCATTTTGATCACATTTGAGGACCCAAGAGTGGTAAACTATATCTGCTCTTGGGAGTTCTCGAATGCAAATGAGGAAATAGGAACTAGGAGACTTTCCTTTTTCTATCCTTCTGGTCTTGTTAAAGGGATCCCAAATTATGCCGTTCGCCCCTGGGAAGCAATAGTTCTACCTCAGGGGAAACAACCTAACCATTGGCAAGTAGCGGGTTCCCGCCACTATGATAACGATGGCCCCTGGCACGCATCGAGACCACAACACTGGAGAGGAGGGCGGGAGGACTGGGGTTCTCGAATGGTATACAGAGAGTCACCCCAAAGTGATTTTTGGTCTAGTATTCCGATGACAAATAGGTATAGTGTTCTTGAATCAGTTGATTGACTACCAGACATGATAGAAACAACAACATGCAAACTAAAGTCTAAGGAAAAAACAATCTGTCCAACAACTGAGCTTGTGACCAACTCGGAAATTACAAACCCTAAGACATGTTACCCAGAACCTAAAGAAAAAATGACCTATATAATAAATAAAGCCCCGGTCAATATAGAACTGCAGCATTTACCCATCCTCTTTTGGAACGTAGCGGGCCTCCGCTCCAAGATTAACGATCGGACGGCCGTTGCTTTCCTGGAGTCAGGGAAAATCATATGTCTCCAGGAGACATGGTCTATGACCGAACTCCATCTTCAGGGCTATAAAACATTTTTCACTCCCGCTCAGAGTACCAATGTAGGTAGACCCAAGGGAGGGTTGACCACATACATAGCAAACACAGTTAACTTTCTGAAAGTCTCTGTAGTTGTGTATGAACCAAACTTTCAGCTACTCTCCCTTGTGAAAAATAATAATGAGACGATCCTATTGCTTAATTTTTACAACAACTTGGAAGAGGATAAATTTTTGTCTGTTCTATCTGACATCAAGGAAAGGATAACCCATAAATTAAGGAAGGGAAAAGGGGCAGTTCATCTTCTATGGGGAGGAGACCTAAATCTACACCCATGCCCACATGTAGGGAAAAATCGTTGCGGGATCGTGGACGAAAATAATATTCCCCTGATGCATTTTTTTCATAGCAGGGGGGGAAACGCAATGAATAATGTTCTGACAGACCTGGAACTTGCAATCATCAATGAATCAAGTCCAGGTACAAATTCCCTGCAACCAACATACGTGGGTCGGGGCCATAAAACCACAGTAGATTATATCATCGCTTCAACAGGATTGTTGCCCCGAGTCAGGCTGTTCGAGGTGTTGACAAACGATTTAAGTGATCATTCTGCCCTTAGGATGGAATGTCATGTAACCGATTGTCAATCTCCAACCGCTGTTATAGCAAAGACCCTCGCACAAAATAATCTTGAGATGGGAAGGCAAAATGGCTATACATTAAAATGGGGAAAAGTGGATCTGGAAGAATTTACAGGCAAATTGGTCAACGAGGCATATGAAAATATAATCAAGTGTTTGGATTTAGGAGTAACAGATGTAGAAGTCCTAAATAATTTTGCACAAATTATAGAGAAAATTAAGGAACTTCTCACAGTAACTTTACACAACTCAAATCCAACTACTAAAGGATGGTTTAACCATAGCTGTACTATGGCCTTAACTAAATTAAAGGAGGCGTTAAACAAAACCGATAGAGATCAGGTTCAGATCCAATTCTTGAGACATCAATATCGACGGGCTCGCAAGCAAAGAACCAAAGACTTAAAAGAGAAACTTTGGAATGATTTACATTCTAGCGCCGTTTCTAACAATAGCGCTGCCTTCTGGAGAACTGTTAAAACTCCTTATCTACAAGATAAAGACGGCCCAAAGATAGAAGTTGCAATTGAGGAAGATATCTGGGTGTCTCATTTTTCCAATATTTTTAATAATACAGCTACACCGACAGGGGCACAATTGCTACTTCCTACAGTTGTATACCCAATCTCCCTGTACATTGATATTTCCGAAGTTATAGAGGCCTTGGTAGCGAGCAAAAGTGGGAAAGCCCCAGGCCCAGATGGGGTCCCAGTGGATCTTTTTAAATTTAATTTAGATCTCTGGTCCCCCATCCTTACGAGAGTATGCATTGCATCAGTGAAGCTGGGCCTGCCAAAATCTTGGACGAAATCGATTATGGTCCCTATCTTTAAAAAGGGAGACAGTCAAGATGTGAAATGTTACCGTCCAATTTCCCTATTAGACTCCTTGGGAAAGGTTGTTGGCAGAGTCGTGCTTGAGCGACTCCAGAACTGGGCCGAAGAGAAAGATATTGTCTCAGATCTTCAATTCGGTTTTCGGGAGGGCTTTGGAACTGTGGAGCAGGCTCTTAATCTTAGCATGATAGTGGCCAAATACCTTCAAGCAAAGAATGACACAGTCTACATGGTTTACGTGGACTTGTCCGCTGCGTTCGACTGCGTCTCGCACGCAAAACTTTGGACGATTTTGGCCCACATGGGAGTGGATTCCCCCATTCTAGACTTTCTAAGAGAACTGTACTCAAATGCAACAGCAAGGGTTCGCTTTGGCACAAGAGGGGAGCTGACAGCACCTTTTGCAGTAGAGCGTGGAGTCAGGCAGGGATGTGTCCTGGCTCCCTTCCTCTTCTCTCTATACACAAATGGATTAGAGGAGGCGATGTTGAGGGGGGCGCAGGACCTACCACGAGTAAAACAACGCCTGATTCCCGCCCTGCTCTACGCAGACGATGCTGTCATTTTGGCACGCACACCACGAGAACTGCAAAACTCCCTGAACAGATATGTCAATTTTATGGGTGGGCTGGATCTACAAGTAAATGTAAAAAAAACGTTTGTTATGGTAACAGGTAGCGGGAAAAAACGTTTAAAGAACATTTTCCTTAATGACCAAAAATTGGAGATAACCACTCAATACTGCTACCTGGGTATCATGATTGATGAAAAACTCAATTGGAGACCAGCAGTAGAGGCCAGATGTCATCTTTTCAAAAGAGCAATAATTTCCTTGATGAGTTTTTCTCAGAGATTGGGGAAAAGGCCCCCAGTGGAACTATTAAGAATATATATAGCCAAATGCCAGGCCATTGCACTATATGGGGCGGGGCTCTGGGGACATGTAGACGTTAGTGCCCTACAGGTGATCGAAAACACCTTTCTTAGTTTCCTGTTAGCAACATCACGTAGCACCTCGATCTACGCCTCCCATCTAGAACTCGGAATCCCTTATTTAGAGGACCTATTAAAGATCCAACCATTATTGCTTTGGCGGCGCATATGGACCTCTGAAAAAAATAGCATAACTCAGGAAGTTGTTGCAGATTCAATGATCCTTGACCAATCATCAAAAATCAAATGGCTTCGATACATTAGAAATTTCTTCAAAGATCTTGGATTGGAGAAATATTATCTCGAACCCAAAAACGTTATCGAGGTATCAAAACGATCATTGAAACAACTGGCCCTGACACATTTAGAATCACTAAGGCTGGCATCTGAGTGGTCAAAACCCTCGGTTCTACATGCCAATACGATCCAGCTGACGTTCCTAATCCAGCCCTATCTTACATTACAGATTAGCACCTATGACAGAATGCTATTAACAAGATTCAGACTAGAGCTTTTTCACAGATTAGTAGCATTCCCTGATAGAAAAAAGTGGGATTTAACTCTCTCTACCTGTCCCTGTGATGAAAAATCAATACAGTCAAATTTACACACAATATTGTTCTGTAAATTCCATCACCCACACAGGAGGGTTTGGCTACTTCCTTTATTAAAGCAGTGGGGATTTAGACAATGTCGTCCAGCCATGTTACGCCTTCAACTGCTAGAATCTGAACTGGTCTGTTAGTGTGTTCTCAATTTTCTAAAATGTATTGTAAAACACAGGAAAAATCTGTAAGACAAAATGCTATCGAAAACATAAGAATTGCTTTCTGTAAAACACTTGACTTTGGATTTGTGTAACTATTTCCCATGATTATCATTTTTATTGTATATTTGTATATTTTTGTGTGTGAAATGTACCTTTTATGGTTTTACAATTTGTAAAAACCGAATAAAGAAGTTTATTATTATAATGTTTTAATGCCTGCATTTTACAAATGCATTCTTGACTCTCATGTACTTTGTATTGCATTATTTGATTCAATATTTATATGCCCTACATACACAGCAGGACTACTTGGATACCTCTCACCGATCACATTACACATGTATTCTACACAAACAGTTGCGCCACTCATGTACTATGTACATAGACTGACAGGCGTGGTTCTCATGCACAATTTTTTTTCTCAGTTCGCCTGTGAAAATATTGTGGATACAATGTCTCATAAGTGCTTGCTTTCACTTTAGCAATTTACCTACTTCTTTTGACTACCGCCCTGGCCTCAATGTGCCTTTCATCTTACAGTCTTGGTTTGCAGTGTGGTGAAAATGGGTCAGTAGTGGATGCAATGATGTGTTCAGTACAAAAGTGATTCAGTAAGGAACTGCAGATTTCAATTGTCGTGTGATGATGTGAAGTAATCAGAGATACCATTGATGTTGGCATTGTTGGTGTCATCCGTGATGCCCTTTTTCAAAATCAGGAGCAGAGCATGCAGTGACTGTAGGATTCCAAAACTACCGCAACTGATTCATTTAGAGGGTTTGGTCTGTCTGGTCATAAACCTTAATGCTAGGTCAACTGTTTCAATGGAAACACAAACATTTGGATATTTTCCCACATTCAATTCTTCTTCAGCACTGGGAATTTATTTGACTTAGGAACAAAAATACAGAAATAAGCATATACACACTGTAGAAGATTTGTTATGGTTCATACTTTTGTTACTCATTAACCAGGTGTATAATGTATTTTCATACTTGATAATACATTTATATGATATGATACTGTTGTTTTTTTTTAAACAAATTGTTTATGATGTGTAGGAATGTGGTTTCCTACTCTATGTTACCAGACGACAAATTAAGTGCAAATGCCATCTTTTCTAAAATGAAAGTAAACTTTGTCACTCATGTTCCCCCTCCTGCCCCAAGCACTTCTCTCTTCACAAACTCTGCAGCACATAGTCAAGCTGACATGTATGGGTTAATTCTAGTGTTATTGTTATTCTGCTCTTGATGAATTTTCCCCAGCTCAGTCACAACCTGAAACATTTCTAAGGTTCTTCTGTTGGTTCTCTGTGTCTTATTCATTTACGTAACAGGGGTGGATTATCCTGATTTGTTAAAAATGTATGTATGTATGTATGTATGTGTGTTCTTATATAGCGCTCGACTTACCCTTGGGTATCTCGGCGCTTGCATTGGGAACCCGTCCTGGCTTTTTCCCTGTGAGATAACCCGTACTGGGCATCCCCAAGGTGAAAGCCAGGCATCCCGCCGCGGGGGGGGCCGTAGTGGAGATTAAGCAATCCACAATGTTTTGTGCGAGAACTTGACTTCCAGTGTTAATCATGAAAAATGTTAATTGTAACTATGAATAGTGCCGAGTCTTGTGCGGAGAGATGGATGCCGTATGTGAGGCATTTGGATGTGCAATGTTGATTCTGAGTCCAATTGGTGGTGTGATTACTCTTGTTTTGATGTACTATTCGTATATGTAATTTGTGTTGAAAGGTTTGGCTTATTATTGTTGGTTTGGTTATCAAATGCATCGAAATCTAAGATCTCAAGATATTGAGGTTTTACTTGACTGCACAAAGGTAGCACGTATTGTAAGGTGCCGCATGCATACAGATATGGTTTTTGAAATTAATAAAATGTCCTTTTCAGGCGTTTGTGTGTCTAATCTAGGTTGATGTCTCCTGCTCCTAAATGCATGAGAGTAGGTACATTAATCAAGGGTGGATATTTGCTAAATGGTGGTCTGGTTAGTGTGAACTGCATTTAATTAGTGTTTGTGAGATTTGTTTTATTCTAACGTATTTAATTTTCTCCTTTTATGTTGAGCAGTCACTGTTTTTTAAAATTTATTTAGTGTAAATTCATTGAGAAGGGCTGTGTAATTGTTTTCCTGATTCATGGAGACACTGCGATTCCTTTGTCTGCACTGAGAACCGTCATCCAGTCCATGATACTATCCAGGCTTTATTATGGTAACATCTTATATCTGGGGACTGACAAGACAGTGAAAAGATGTCTTCGGCTGGTACAAAATGCGGCAGCAAGGCGTCTATTCCGGCTACCTGTATACTCCTCCGTGTTTAGTCTTTTTCACAAACTCCACTTGCTTTGTGCACATCAAATTCAAGGCTCTCTGCTTCATATATAAAATCAAGCTACACTCAGGACTACGGTTCCTACAAAATCTGGTTGTGCCTACCATCCTCTCCGCACCCTGTGCTCAAGTAACTAGTCCCTCTTTGGAGTGCACAAATCAAACACTCCCGAATGGGTGGCCACTCCTTTTTCCTTTCTGAGCCCTAAGGTGTGGAATACTCTCTACCTTCCTTCTGCAAGAAGTAAAAAACTTGGCTTTTTTAGGACATGTTCTTAGGCTGCTGATACTTGTCCTCGAGTGCTAGTAGTAGTCAATAATAACAATAATAATTGCTTAGTCAGGTGATAGGCTGCACTGAGATTCGTGAGACGTCACCTTAGAGTCACTGGCTGGTTGCTGACAGAGTTGCTCTGTGATTGGTTGAAATTTTGCATAAATGTACTGGGATTGGTTGTTGTTCACTAGCTTATTCTTTGTGATTTTGGGATTGTTTTAAACAAAAATAATGGATGCTGCATTGAAAAAGCCTAAAGTTACCAATGTACCTTCTCCTGAGGGTCAAAAATTACATGGCCAAGGAACGCCTGCATATGAGCTGACGATGGACATTGGGTCATATATGTGTACCTGGATTACTGAAGGGAATGAATATACATCTTCTGACTAAGATTTACAGTTTCTTCTAAAGGGTGCCTTTAATAATTGAAAGATAGATTTCTTTTTTTTGTGTGTGTCCTCATTCACCTCAGAAGCAATATTATTTCCTTCCGCCCTTATTTTGAGAGAACCAACCACTTGCGGACATTCCACAATGAACCTTATCCTTCCTGCCCCTGTCTCTCTCTCACGGTGTTAACTACACACAGGCAGCTGCTTTAAGTACAAACGGAGGGGCCCTGCAGCACACCAGAGAGTTTTTACCGATGTAATCATGGGACAGATTTATAATTCATGAACCTTCATGTATCTTCATTATCCCCCATATCTTGCTGCTCCCTTTCTGGACCCACACTCAATACTTGTAAGGGCTTCCAAAACCCTTTCCTCTTGGACTCTTTCCCTAACAGGTCCATCCTAGACATATATAGAAGAGACTCCAACCAATCCGAATGCTGTGGTGCCGCAGAAGGATAGATCTCTTGAGACAAACTATGAATGATAGAAAGTTATGACCTACTCAGTTTGAGGCATTGGATAAGTGGGATTGGATGGCTACAGAGAAGGAGAAAAAAAAATATCAAAGCGGATGAAGGGTTCATTGAGACAATTGCTTGAATACAAGTCAAATCAACAGCAGATGTACTGCATGGAGGATATGATGGAGGGAGTAAGAGTTTACCCTGCAAAAGTCAAAGAGATGACAAACATAAAAAGAGATTGATGAGGGAGATAGAAAATAACACGAAATCAAGATTTAGATGAGGAGGATAACCTTTTAAATAATCTTTTAAATTCCAGACCTCCTCTGTATACTGTTGGAAAGCAGTGACAGGGGCATGGTCCTGCTGTAGTGTGAGATACAGATGCAACAGGAGATAGTGTGGGTGTACAAGCACAGGGTCCAACTGCGGCTGCGAGTACAACAGTGAGTGTGCCATACGACACCTTTGCTGAATAATAGTAGAGATACTATAGCTGTTTCTCTACTTCCAATTGACCTGCCTGACTGTTGCTACTGCTACTATTAAAGAACCTCCAATGGGGAGAGTTATTAATGTTGGGCTTTAAAAAACTTGAATCCAGGTAATTATACAAGGAACAGATGACCTGAATATATTATTGTCATACAATGTTAATGAAATTAGATATTTGATCAAAGAAGGAGCAAGATGTGTAAGCGAAGCATATGACAAACTTGAAGAATTGGTTGATGAGTGTCAAGTAGTTAGCAGTAAAATGAAAAATGTGAGGAAAAATTACGAATTGAATCTGACAAATTATGAACAAAAGAAATTAGGTTTAATAACCTTAAGAGCTCACATTCAGGATTTAGTTGAAAATACAAGGGAATGGAGTGATTTTAAGAAATACAGAGAAAGGTGTAAGAGAGGAATTACTAATAAAATGAGAGCTTCAGAGAGAGGAATGAAAGAGAAGAAGTCAACTAGTGATTCAGAAATTGGGATAGTTTCAGAATTCCCACTAAGAAAAGTACATGGAGGTAATTGTGCAAAAGTGCCTTGGAGAAGGGGTGATCTGTATGCTTTCCAACACATTTTTCAAAATTGCAAGAGGGACCTTAAAAGTGCTCCACGGAGATTCATGGGTTGGCTACTATCTCTAAAATGCTTTGGAATGATTTGAATTTGTTGTTTGAGATTGTAGTTCCTAGTGGTTTGTGGGCTGAGTGTAAGGTTGCTTTTGCTTGGCCGACTGAAGAACCAACTAGTGTTGCACCTAATAATGCTCCTTTTGATATGGTTGCTGACAAATACAAGGAGCATTTGAAAAAGAAGGTGCCAGAGAAAGACTTTAACTAGACAACGATTTTGAGATCTTCACAGGAACTGAAAGAGTCAGTGCAAGCCTATTATGAGAGACTCCTGCAGAATTTTAAGAATCACAGTGGAGGCACGGATCCCGAGAAAGATGGTGCTGGTGGTTTCGTTTCTACTTTTGTGATAGGTTTGTGTCCTGAGCTCAGTTCTCATATACAGCAAAGTGTGATGTGCCTGCAGAAAACGAGTATAGATGAAAATTTGGAATTTGCCAAGTATAGTAGTGACAGGATAGATTCGTAGAGGAAAAATATCAAAGAAAAGCTGATAGTTACCCAGAGAAAGCAGTTTGAGAGGAATAGTAGGAAACAGCTTATGGGATCTTATTTGGGTTATATGCCAGCTGACAATGCTGGAATTAATGTGATGCCTTTGTTACAAGGTGTGAACATGGGGAATAGGATAATGCAGATGTAGGATTGTTGAAGACGGTTTGCGAATAATTCTGGAATTATTACAAATATTGAGATTTTGAAGAAGAGCACTGCATGTCTTTTCTGTGGTACAATCGGGCATTGGAAGCTGGGAATGTCTTACAAACTCCAGTTCAAATCCAGAATGATTTTGTTCAACAGACGCAGTGAACTGTGAATCAGACACAGATACAGTCATTGGCCTCAGTCCAGCCAGCTTCCATTCAGAACATGCATGATCAGAAACAGATTTGCATGAATATGCATGTCGCCCCAGTGTTGCAGCAAAATATGTACAATAAAATGACATATAATGCAGTGCACCAACAGAATCCATTGATTTTGAGTAATGATTTCCCTCAGTTTTCTCCAGACAATAATTCTCAATGCCAGTGCCTGAGAGGGTAAGAGGATTGCTTACTTTGGAGCAGTCCTGGATGTTGACCAGAGTGGTCCATACATTGACAGTGAAGTCAATGGCCACCCAGTTTCTTTCTTGATAGATACGGGGGCTACCCACTCTACAGTTCAATCTGTGGAAGATCCATACCTACACTTTTTGGGAAGAGAAGACAAAGGTGTATGCATTAGCAATAAACAAATTGTTAATCAGTTCACAATAGATGTACCTGTTAAAATAGGGTTAATGGCAAATAAACATCAGTTCGTTTTGGTTGATTCAAGCCCTATTATCTTGTTGGGCAGAGACTTGCTTTGCAAGATGAACTGTGTGATTTATTGTACACTGGATGGTGTTCCAATTGAAACCAAAGATGATGATTTTGTCTTCAAAATTAAATCATAAGATTTAAGAGTCCAGTTGTTCCCAGTCCTGACCAAATATCATTTTCCTCTCGATCTAAAACATGTTCTCAAAGAAGAGGTATGCAATTTCTCTAGGAAAGAGGTCTGATTGATAACAAGTGCAAAGTCTGTCAGAATGAATGTTGAACTCAATGCTATTTCCCCCAGAACTAAGCAATCACACTTTCAGGAGAAGCAGAGGACAGAATTAAGACTGTTATTGTAAAACTGATTGGACAAATAATTATTTAGGAAGTGCTTGGTCATTATTTTAACTCTCCAGTGCTTTTAATTAAAAAAAAGGCTGGGTGGTAAATGGAGAATAGTGGAGGTTTTGAGAAAAATAAATAAAATAGTTATTCCATGTTGTACAGTGGTACTGAATCCAGCAGTAATTTTATTTCAGAGTCCATCAGATGCAAAATGCTATACAGTTATTGACTTATGCAAGCCTTCTTCTCCATTCTCCTCCATGAAGACAGCCAGTATTCATTCTCATTTCAATTTCAAAATAAAGTTCCATTTGGTGTAGAATCCCACAGGGATATACTGAAAGTCCATAAATGTTTAGACCAATCTTAAAGAAAGATCTGGAACATCTGCAGTTGCTCTGTAACTCTGTCCGGGTGCAATATAAAGATGAAATACAATTGTAAAGTTGACACAATTTCCCTGTTGAATCATTTAGGTGACAATGATCACAAGGTTTGCCCTACACAAAAGCAATATTGTAAAAAGAATGTGTTTTATCTTGGTCATCACATTAAAAAAGGAACAAGGAAAGTATCAAAAGAACGTTTTACTGCAATTCTGAAAATGAATCTTTCTACCACCCAGAGGGAGGTGATGATGTTCTTAGGAATTGTTGGATACTGTTGTCAGTGCATCATACATTTTTCCTTGATTGAAAAGCCCTTAGAAAGGCTGACCCATAGTGATATCAAAGATCCGGAGCCATTTGATGAAGGACATTTAAAGGCCTTTGGAATGCCTTGCTATACTTTAGAATTTTACTTCTTCTTTCATGAAAAAGGTGGATGTGCACTTGGAATGTTAACACAAATGCATGGAGGAATCATGTGGCCTGTGCCCTATTTATCAGCCATGTTGAATCCAGTAGTTGTAAGTCTTCCTGGTGTTTGAAAGTTGTTGCAGCTGTTAACATTGCAATTGAACAAAGTGAGGGAATTTTGATGGGACATTCTTTGATTTTGTTTGCACCCCACTATTTTGAGATTTTGCTGACTCATACACAAACTTAGCACATGACAAACAGTCGACTGGCGAGGTATGAACAAGTTATATTGGCAGCTGAAAACATCTTAATAATAAGGTGCAATTTCCTCCTGCAACAATGCTTCCTGTTTCAAAAAAAACTGTGGAGACAAAAACGGGAATGATGATGATGATGAACCAGTGCATGACTGCATCAGTGTTACAGAATTATGCACTAAACCAAGACCAGTTATTGAAGAAATTCCTCTTGAAATGTCTGATCTAACTTTGTTTGTTGGTGCATCCTCTTGAAGTGATTGTTATGAAGCACTGAATGCTGCTTATGCAGTATGTTCCTGTAGGAGAGTAGGGTCTGCTTTCTATGTTCACCCCCACTTTTTTCTTTTGCTTTACTGGTTTTCGACTTAGATGTGGCTGTGGGCCTGCTAATCAGACCCACAGCCCTGCTGTTCTCTCTCTAAATTGATACTATGTACTTTAGGTGCATAACCCATTTGGATAGGATCACCGTATTGGCCCCTGTACAGTGTACCTTAGGTACCCAGGGCATAGGTGTACCCTAGGCCTACCAGGGGCTGCAGCATTTATTATGCCACCCCTGGCCTGGCCTTCCATTATGACACAACTGGCTGATCACTCAGCTGGGGCAAGGTCGTGTAATCACCCCTTGCTTAGGTGTAGTATTCCTATACCTAGCTTACATATAGACACATGTGTACCTATCAGCCACTCCTATGGCAGGCCTTAACCATCCTGGAGGCAGAGTGCTTGGTAACATGTGAGATGGTGCTCTAGCATGAGCTGAGCCTGTCTGCAGCTTTCGTAACCATGTCCTTATAGCTGTTCTATGATATAGCCTACCATATACTCTTAAAGTGCCTTATAATCTTAAACGGTTATGGTAACTATGGTTTGGCTTTATCAAAACATGTCGTGTAAGGTGTCTAACACTTTGGAATAATACCCCCATCCCATTTCTGGGGATGAGGATATTATCCCTCCCTTCTAGAGGGAGAAGACATGTTGTAACCTACTTACCCGGTTAAAGTTAACCAGACCCCCAGCATCACAAAATGGATGCTGCTGCCACAGACACGAGTCTGACCTCCTGCTGCTGGGAGTGATCCCGGCAAGGGAGGCTTGGACAATAGGTTTCCTGCCTTGGGAGGTGCGAGCACCACCCCAGACAGGCCTTAGTGTATTGGGGCAGGGAGGGATGAAAAGAATGAGACATGCCTGGGGCACACATGGTGTCCCGTGCATAGTCCAGTTCAAACCGGTGCTGGGGCACTCCAGCCCCAGTCCTGGCGCGAAACTGGACAAAGGGAAGGGGGTGTAACCACCCCCCTCCCAGGTCCCACCCATAAGGCGTGACCTAGCAGGCAACCCAGCCCCCCAGATTAGTATAAGAGTGGTAGCTGGGCCCCAGGAGATTAGATTATCCTGAACCTGCAACTTGAACAGAAACTCTGGACCTTCGACATTCGACGAAAGAAGAAGACTGAAGAATCTCCCTTGTGGCCAAGGAGTGGCTACCCTGTGCAAACAGGCACCATCAAGAGACTACCCTTTGCTTTGCTGAAGTTCTACGTGGGACCGACTGCAGAGCTCGACCAGAGCCTTGACTTCCAGACTTCTCCGACCCTGATCCACATCCACAGCCGAGCTGAGATCCGTGGAGGCGACGAGAGACGTGGGACCGGCTATCTGGGAAAAGTGGCGAGTATCTTCCAGCGCAGCTTCTGAGGCACCCTCGAAGTTGTGCACCGGGGATTGAGAAGCCCCAACCCCAAGCACCATCTGCACCGAAGATCAGCCCCCCACACTCCACGAGTCCTGCGTGGGGCCCTTCTGCATTTTCCTGCTTGTCGCGCCTGTCCGGTTGCTTGCCCGTTGGCTAGTGGCCTTTGTGACGACGCATCCTGAAATCTTCACCACTGGTTTGGCTCCTCCAGACTGGCTCCCGCTTCCTTGCAAAAGAGAAGCACCCCAGACCTTCCTGGTCTGCACCAGAAGCAAGTCCTCCGTTCTTCGTGGGTTCTGCTTGCCAAGGCTTGGTGAGTCCTAGTCCAACTTCGATGCCGCCGACAGCAAGAGCCTTCGTGGGACAGCTCGCCTCCTGGTCCTGGTCGTCCTCGACGTTCCCTGGTCCTCGTGGCTGCAGCGACAAGCTTCACCTTCACCTGCAATCTTCACGACATCGCCTGGTCCCTTCCTGGTTCCACGTGGTCACTGGCTAGTGACCTTGACTCTGTCCCTTCTGCTTGCAGGTCTCCTCTCTTCTTGATCCCAGCCTTGGGATCCACCGGACACTCTTCACTGACTGCCTGTCAGCAACTTTCCTTCAGGCATCCATAGAAGTCCACGACGAAACCCGACGCAAGTTCACACTTATGCACCCGCAGCCCGTGGGCCAGGTAACTTGGGTACTCCGGTGCTCACAAGGGTAGTGACTATCCTAGGGTCTAGTTTACGAGTCTCGACTCTCTAGCTGCTTCAGAAGTGTCCTTAAACTGTTTATTTCAGAACTGTACTATTTCTATTGACTATACGCATTACGCGTGAGTGTTTCCACTCTGCACCTGAATCCCGTGGGCCTCCCACTTCCTAACTGTTGCTAGTGCAGTGTAGCCCCAGCGATTCCCTAGGCCTAGGCCTATTCTATTTCCGTGACAGTGGTCCTTATACCACTTCTTCGGTATATGGTTTACGTGGCCCCTAGGGCCTAACTGTATTACTTACCTGTGTGACTTAATGTATGCTTAAATAAGACTGTGTTGTACTTACCTCTAATCTCATAAAGAGTGCTGAGGGTTTGACTAGAATAAATACACCTTATTTTATATATATATCTGTTGTGGTGTCCTTTCATTTGGTATTCAAGGGATTATATATGGTATCACAGCTGGCTTCACATGCCATTCAGAGTTTAGCCTAAGACTGCTCTTGTCCATGCTACCACTAGAATAGCTGGTCTATAAGGTTGACTTTACAACCAATCACCATAAGGGTTGTTTGGACTGATATAAGGTGTACACTAGAACTAGTGACATCATACATCAGGCCAACTTCTCACAGTTCCATTCCTGAAGTCCTTGAAGTATCACACCTGCCAAATGTAACTTCAGCACAAGTGGCAGGGTTGGTTGCATTGACAAGAGCTTGTTTCCCGCAAATCACTGCAAAGATCTAGCGGATATGGTGAAATCTGTTTCTCACTGGGCAAACTTGGGAGCATCACCGGCCAAAGAAATCCAATTCCATCCATTGAATCTAGGTATTTGGGTGGTTATTAGAAGACATATTCGCAACAATTGCCTTGCAGAACGAAAGGGTGGCCCATATTAAGCTATACTTGTGACTAACACTGCTGTGAAGTGTGCCGAAATTATGTAGAGGATCCACATTGCTCACATGAAAAGAGTGAAGGCAGTGGTTGAAGAAGTGGTGAAAACAACTACTGATTCACAGAGTCAAGTTCACAGTGTGGTGCCAGAAGGGTGTGCCAAATTTGAAATTGAAACTGGTGAAGACAATGAAATAGAAGTTTTGACTCTTCTTCCTATTCAGATACAGATGGTAGATAAGTCCATTTAGGTTAACCATATTTTTTGTTTGGAGTTTGGAGTCTATTTCTATAACTTCAGATTCTTTATTGATTGAATTTAGCCTTTTATTCTGCCATTGCTTTCTTTCTCAAGTTCTTTTCAGTGACTTAGTTGTTTTGACCTTTAATCTTTGCTTCTTCACTTGTGACTACCTCTGAGCTGACTTTCTTTCTCTAGGGGTTCTTGTGACTCGAAATTAAAACTGGAGACTTACACTGTTTGTAGAAGAGACGACTTGTTCTTGCTGCCACTCATACCTTTGACATGTCAACAGCTCTTCACTCTGCACCTTGCTGTGAAACTGGTCACTTGTACCTTTGCCAGAATCGTCACTCTCATCAACAAGAACCAGTGATCTATAGTCCAATAACCTGTGGCCAATACACCTTTGAAAGTGAACCTGAAGAAGAATCCCCTTGAAAATGTTAAGAGACTGACAAAGATTGAACACCGAACTAACTAACACTGAAGTAACATCTAAATAAAGAAGAAGAAATTTTTTTATTTTTGAGGGCATGAACTGAAAAACAAAAGGAAAGACATCTTCAGACATTTGTTTTATTTTTATTTTTACAGTTGTCAACAAAATAAGAAGAAAATAGCTGTTGTTGCTTTATAGAAGTTCTACAATAATTTTATCTTTGTTTTTCTGGTCTAAATAGAAAACAGCATATAGCAAATATTGCAAAATGATTAGTCTGATCACCTCACTAATGATACTAATAATTTTAGTTGGCCTGATGTTGTGCTTCATTTCTCCAGTGAGATATGACTCCACAGAGATTAAATGAAGTACAGTACATCATGAAGTTATATGCAAAGCATGTAGGGAAAGCCTAGCTAGTGGATTTCATGATAATATCTACACTAAAATACTAAAATATTAAATGAGTATGTTGAAATCATGGGAGTTAAAGCCTGTTTTGTGTGTACTTTCCTTACCTCTTCCACAGGTGCTACCTATTTGCAATTACCAATTTCTTGCAATCTTTCATGTACTGTATTTGTTCGTTTTAATTTTTATCTCCTTATTTGTCAGATTTCAATATTTCCCTGGAAGTTCAAGCCATCTCTGAACATGAACATGCTAATGTGGGTGAGCAGTTAGGCTTATAAAAGAGTAGTGTTAAGCATTTGTTGTACACACAGTGGCAATAAATGAGACACACACTCAATGAATACATTTGAGACTAATTTAGAAAATTTATATTTGGTTATATTTATTTTGTAGAACCACAGAACTTCATCTCAGGTAAATACATTTTGCAATAGAAATACTTTTCAATGTAAAAAGTGGACACAGTGCAATTTTCATACTTTGCAATGTTGCAATGTTAACCTTTGGGAGGAAGAAAACATTCAACATACGTATAGGCATCATTGATTTACAAGACCAGTCTTCAGAAGTTAAGGTCAATATTAGGCAAGGTTCAGTTGGGGCAAGGTTAAGTTCAGCATCAACAGTACACCACCAGTGGCAAAGGAGCGGCCAGGTGCAGGGTGGAAGTTCGAGGTCAGGCGCGCAATACAATCAATGGGAATGGGAACAATTGGATAGGGGCTGCTTACAAGTACGTAGCAGCGGCTTGGGGGACCAGGGTCCGGGGGTGGAGGCCAACACTGGACAGGGCCCAAGGCAGCACCAAAACTACACCACTAATGGCACAGGGGTGGTCAGGTATAGGACCAACACAGTATTGGGTGCCCAATGAAAAGCAATGGAGAAAGTCCAAATCGGAATAGGGCTGCGGGCCAGGAGGCAGGTCGAAGGAAACCAACAGCTGCACAGGTAAGTTGCGATGCTCAGGTATGTGGGGAGACCTTGTGTCCTCATCACCAAGGACGGACAGGTGCAGGGGTTCCTTTTGATGTCAGAAACGGCTTACCTGAGCAGGTCGTGGTTGAGGGGGGTCTCTCCACAAAGGCGGCAGGCGACATTGAGCAGTTCAGGAGAGGTCAGCTCACAGTGGATTCTGGCTCTGGGGCAGAGTGGAACCTTATTAGAACCGGTGGGCCACTTGGATTCAGGCTGGAGGCATCAAGTGCAGAGTTGGAACCGGGGGCCTGCTTCGTGGTTCTTCAGATCTCAGATTCTTTACTTTGAAGATGGTTGCTTTGTGAACAGGTTTTCTGTTCTCTGGAGCTCCTGAACTTTATCAAAGGCAGGCAGGCCTCCCAAGGTTCTGGAGGTCGCTGGGCTGCAGGACGAGTCATCTTCTGGTGCAGGATCGTCGAGGGCTGCAGACAGATTGTTAGGGCTGGGGCCAAGTCAGTAGTTCTTTGCAGTCTTCTCTGCAGGTGCGACTCTGATGTGACCGGCTCTTCTTAGGTTGTCAGGAACCGAAGCTCAGGGTCTAGGGATGCCACCTAAATACTGGATTTGGGGGTGTTAAAAGGGAGTTACAGGTAGTGGCCAATAGACCCCTCACGTGGGGTGTCTAACCCTCTTTTATGCCCAACTCCCGAAGGAGGGGGGCATAGTCCTAGCCCTGATTGGATAAGTCCCACCATATTCAAGATGGTGGGCACTGAAAGTGTAATTCACCTCACCTCCAGCACCTGAAGGGTCAAGTTCGCAGAGGGGGGCACACCTCCTATTCTTTCTATGTTTTCTCACCTGTCCTCTGGCCAAAAAGGGATTAAAGCATTAGGAAGGCAGCAAGACCTTTGAAGCTCCATGCCACGGATGACTCTTCCTGACCAGGAGGAGGTGTGAACACCTCCACCCAGGAAAGGCATTGTTCTCGACCTCAGTGCAGACAGGCACTCTCCCCATGAGGTCAGAAGACTACCTGATCGCAGCAGGCTGGCTCAGGCCAGTCAGTGACCACACTAAGGATAAGTAGGTTTCAGGGGGCCCATCTAAGAGGCCCTCTATGTGAAATTTTAAATTAAACTGACACTGGAATCAATGCAGGTTTATTATGCTGAGATGTTTGGTACCAAACATCCCATATTTCAATGAAGCTATCATGGAGCTGGGGAACTCGTAATGGCAAGTGTCCAGCCCATGTACATACTATGACTTGCCTAGTCACTTTCAATATCCAGGAATCAACAAGGATATTGCAGGGGCATATCGGTCTCATACAGATCTGCCCGCACAGGACATATAGTGCACCCTGCCTTAGGGCTAAGGCCTGCTAGAGGAGTGTCTTACCTATATCTTACGCAGTGTCTACGGGTGTGGCACACAGGGATGTGTGCTATGTTGACTCTTCAGTTTTGTCTGCACCAAGACACGCAGACTGCAGTGCCAGTGTGCATGTGCTTGGTGAGGGGTCCCTTAGAGTGGCACAATTCATGCTGCAGCCCTTAGGGATCCTCTTTAAGCACAAGGCCCTTGGTTTACTAGGAGCGTACATGTGAGCTAAATGGGTGCCAATCGTTGAAACGATAGGTACAGTTTAGAGAAGGGGATTTGGCAAAAGGTACCTGGTTGGCAGGCAACCTGTCCACTTCCAGTCAAAACTACACAATTTTCAAGACAAAATGTGTCCAAAAGAGGCACTTTCCTACATTGATGAGAATAACAGAAGAATCATAGGAGTGGACCGTACAGGTTAATTTTCGCTAAATAAGCTTGGAAAGCCCAAACACCTCAGGAAACAATGATCACCCAGCATTCAGGCCCCAAACATTGCAAATCATCTCAAGTATGTTCCCAAATTACAGGTGAACACCCTCCCTCACTGAATGCCACCACATGAATTATGAATCATCACTTATCACGTACTCACCTTTGCAATTGTGGCAACCTCTTCCAATACAAGCACGGGTAGGCTAGGTAGTAGGTACACAATTGCATCTTTGATTCAGGCAACATATTGGAATTTGGTATTGGCAGTCTTGTAAATCAATGATCTTCTGGGGCAGCGCTATTCAGTGATACAAAAAAGGATAGGCATACAAGGGAGGCAGGCATTGTCTCCAATGTCATGAAGGAATTATGGAGGCTTCTTCACTGCACACTGGTCCAATACGGCAATATATGTGGCTAAAAAATGGTGGGACAGTATATAAATTTGATACAAAAATAATGTTTCACTAGCTATTTTTATTTGTTTTGCAAATGATTAAGTTCAATGAGAAAAAAATTCAAAAGTTCTATGGTGGCATTGGCATACTCCGTCGGGGAAGTAAGGTTCATCATCAAACTCAGGTGGTACACCCAGAAGTTGGTAAGCTAATATATTTGATTTTGACCAATAATCATCCTCCTCCTGTGCTGTTTCAGGAACAGTGTAATTGTGTGGTATGAAATGTTGGTTCATTTTGATTCTAGTCAATCTCTCTTGGTTTTGAAGCAAGAGACTGGTCCTTTTCACTCTAACAACTGCACCAGCTGCACTGAACACATGATCAGCAGATACTCTGGCTACAGGACAAGCCAGATACTTTATTTCCAGCTTGCTGAGTTCTAGCCATTGGTGCATCTTCCCATACCAATACTTCACTGGGTTTGATCCACATAGACCTCTTTAGGAACATCCAGATACTCCTGGAACATCCTGTAGATGGTAATTGGTGCTGCCACTTGCTCAAACTGTTTTGCCTTTGCCTCTGTTCTGGACTTAAGCCCTACCGAATGAAACCAAAACAATGCCGAGGTTGGGCCCTGTCCTTCTGTTGCTGTGGTTTCCACTGTTCTCGTTGATGTTGTTATTGACTGCTGTGAGAAAAGACTGCTCTCTCTGTAAGTTGAAGGCAGCACCCTAGAACTGCGAGGTGGGACTCTAAGTTCCAGCTGTTCTTCTTCCAGGTCTCCAGCTTGCTCAACAATCCATTTCTTGTGTTTTGAAACAAAAAGGAATGAAAGTGGACAGAATTATTTTGTACTATGGATCAAGCAGTATGACACAGATGTACTGTTGGATGACAAGATATTGTTTTGCATTGGAAGCCAATCAAAAGAGTAAGCTCTCAACCAAGACGTGTTTCTGCGTTTTCGTTCACACCTATGGGGGAGAAACTTTCAGACACCTTGTTTAGCTGCTCCTGTAGCAGATGCAACCACGGGATAGCTTGGCCAATCATGTTGTCCTCCTTGCTAACTTCCCATGTGAAAACCTCAAAAGGGAGTAGCATTTGTGTCAGGCATTTGACCAGGCCCCATTTCTCCACATCCATGGTCATAACTTTCCCAACTGCATCCCATTCTCTTTAAATGGTATAGTAATTGATCTGTTTGTACTGCCCAAACAGACTTTGCAACATCTAATTGTTCGAATTCCAACATATTGGTATCTCCTGTATCAGGGCTTCAGCTGGTACTCTATTAGTACTCTATTAGTGCGCTGAATAGTCTGCAACTGCTTGTGGGCTTTAAAAGAATGGCTGAAATGAGTGCTGATTCTTCTGAAGGTGGTTTGTATGTTGCTGACAGAGTCTTCTATTTTTAGAACGTCTTGCACCACCAGGTTGATTCAATGGTCCAAACACAGGACCCTGAAATAGCCACCGTCTACCATAGCCTTGACTATGGTAATGCCATTGTACGTGGAAACAAATCCAGTTCTGTGACCTCTGGTTTGCAGCCATTCGGACGCCTTGCAGTCAGATTCCTCCAAGATGTTTACAGCTATATGTGATTTCTCCATGGCAAACATGGCCACTGTTGCATGCCGACGAACGCTCTTGAAACTTTCTTCAGAGTCAAGACCTGTAGATATCTTTTGTTTTAGCCCCACCAAAAAGATCCAGTGTGCAGTGATGCACATGTAATCAGTCGCCTGACAACTGGTCCACACATGTCTGTCATCAGGTGGATAGCATGAACAATACTTTGCTGCAAAGCTTGTCCTACCAATTGCATCATATTGTGATGCCACACTGAAACTACAACTCGTGCAAAATAGGTCTCACTTGGAACCTTCATATTCTGGCAGATGGCTGTCCCAAATTCGAAGAATCCTATTCATTTCACACAAAAAAGGAGAAGGTCCAGCTTTAACATTTTTGACAGCTTCCCATTGTACAAATGTGCCATTGGGTGGTGGCGCTCATAGGGCCCTCTTGCCTAAACATGCCCGTAATAGTAGCATGGATTTTCTGCATTTCTGGGGCCTCTGACACAGGAGCCGTTCGAGAAGTAGGTCGTGGTAGAGTCAGAGTGTGTCCTGATGGGCCAGCTAATGTAAGCTGTGGTGTTTGAATCTCACTCTGAGTCTTCTTGTGCCATTGTGAAGTCGCTGCTTTGCGTGAGGATGTTACCCTCATCATCACCTCCGACCATGATTGGACTTGTAGCTGATATTCCCCGGCTCTCCTCACCACCCCAACCATATTTAGCAATTTCTTTAATGTGTTTCTCCCACTTGATTGCATTGTGTTTTTTCATATGGTTCATTTGGCCTCCAGTACCATAATGTTAACCAGGCTTACCTCGACGAACATTGGTGTGGCAAATGGTGCATACTGCAATGTGCTCCCCCTCTTTGCTAACCGTAAAAAAGGCCCAAACTGGGGAGAAGTACTTTTTTACTGTGCCACTGCCAATACCTGAAGAAGAGATGGAGGTAGGTGGGCATGTTGTCAATTGCCTCTGTCGAGTGAATACTTCTACTGAGGTAGGGGTTGGTGCAGATCTCAGCTGTGGCTTTGCAAATATTGGAACTGGTGATGCTTCCTGTACCACATCCCTCAGAGCAGGTTGAATGGCAATGTCGGATCTCTCTGTGTCACCTTCCATAATGACTAGTTTGTGGTGGTCGTCATCATCCTCATCATCCCCTTCCATAATTCTAAGGCTTTTATCAACATTTATTTTCCCTTGCCTCTCCTGGCATCTCCTGGACTCTGCTGGGGTCCAATCCAAGTGCATATCACCATCATCAGAAGTGGTGCTTGGAGAAGATGGCGGAGTATAGGCCTTTCTTATCCTTGTTGGAGATATGGGAGTCAAAGATTCTATAAGAGGGGGTTCTTGGTCGGCAAGAAGATTGACCTTCTCGACTGCTCCAAATTTAGAAAGATCTACTATTACTGGATGCGGCTGCTTTCCACTTTGCTATGTTTACTGAAACGATTGGGTACTACCTTGCGAAAGGGACAAATCCAATTCAACATCACTGCTCATCAGCGTCACCTTGATTACAGTGGCTTACTCACTGACAGACATGGTCTTGGACTTACATTGGGTTGATTCTGCAGATGCAGGAGTGCTGCTCCAGCTTGCTCCCCTGAGGCTTGAGGGGTAGGGACATGACATTGCCCAAAAAAAGGTTTCGGCCGACACGTCACTGGGCACTTTCTTTTGAGCAACTTTTTAGGGGCCATCTTAAAGCTCTCATTTGGCAGTAGCACTAAGCTGCAGCACTTAGCTGCACAAGTGGAAGAGACTAGAGGACCGACGTTTGACTTCACTGTACAGGCCTTCTGTTTGGCAGTACTGCGGGTGATGTCTCTTCTCTTGTGCACACAAAAGCAAACAAGCAAAAAACACATGTAGTGAAACGTAACATTGCTGCAGTTTCAATTAGCACGAACAAAGGCAATATTAGTGTGGTTGCTTACTCAGGTAATAAATAATAACCACTTTAAAGTCAAACCACAACACCATACCATTCAATTTAAGTCCTCATCAGGATAACACACACACAATAGGCAAATAGAGCTCTTTCCTTTACATCTATAAAGTAGACACCTGTGACACTCAGGGAACTGCATAGGTAAATAGAATAATAATCTTTTAAAAAATGCATGTAAGTTGATGTGCATATGGCAGGCAATGATGTCCGGGGGAAATGTAAAAATCGTTAAAAGAAATGGATGATTGGAGTGGCTACAAGACCTAGTATATGGTAGAGAGCAATGCATCACATATGCTGAGCTTTTGCCTTCTAGTTCCACACTTCGTGACATGTGGGAACTGCTGCAATCATATTTGCTGTCCCAGGTGCAAGACGGGATAGGAGGAGCCCTAGCTTGGCCTGAAGGAGAATCTCCTTCTGGGTGCTCAGGATAGGGTCAGGTCTTGACTGGAGGTCCCACCTGTTGCCTTGTTGGAAGGAGATGGGTAGACGCTGATAGCACCTGTTCTCCTGGACTGTGCCTATGCCTTTTTAATATGCCTGTAGAAATGCTGTAGTATACCTGGGAAGCTGTGCAGGGGTATTGCCCCTTTGACTAATACAACAACTGTGCTGATAGACATGTATAGCGCGACAATGGCAGAAGTTATCGTAACCAAATATGATGCATGTGCAATGTGGATGCAATGTCTTGTAACTGTGTATAACAAAGTCAATAAAGAAAACATTTCTTTTTTTAAATGGTATGATGCTGATGTGTGTGCAGTGCACCGCAGCCAGAGTGTCCAGGAGGAAATCTAGCTACACCTAAAAAAAACTGCATGCTGTTGAGCAGATGTGCGCCTATGGATGGACAGGTGGATAAATGGTAAGACTGTGGCAAAATGAAAAAAAGGAAATTTTTTATTCTTTTTTAAATTAAAAAAAATCAAAACATTTGTTAAAACACATTAAAAATGTTTACGAAACATTTTCCGACTAATTTTAAAAAACTAAAAGTTTTTAAAAATACCACATATTAAAAAGATAAAATAAAAAATTTAATTCAAAATGCCATCAATCATTGCAAATGTTTGTATGGGAGGATGAGAAGAAACATATTATGAAGCAAAGAGGTGCAAACTAAAAAAAAAAATCTAAAAATGCATGAAATATACAAGCACCTTTCATCAAAACAATATTCTTAATATACATACAGCCATGATCCTCAAGCATATTATTAAACTGATATCACATGCAAATCTATGGAAAAGGCACACTGGCTGGATGCACAAGATGGCTGCCAGCTGGTGCCACGTGGCTAAACATCAACACTGAGCAAGGAGGCATGGGGAACAAAGAACACATGCAAGCCTATGGCAAAGGCACACTGGCCGGGTGCACAAAATGGCTGCCAGCCAGTAACATATGGTCAAACAACAACACTGAGATTCAGACTCCACAAAATGGGCCCTGGCCACACGGCATTGAGTACAAAGACAAATCAGTGGTGTACTATGACAAACACACGCGTACACACACTGAACAGATAAAGGAGTAATGGTAACACTGAAGAAAACTCTACCTTTGATCTAGTAATGCCAAAAATGAAAAATTAACTGTTGTAGAAAAACACATCCTCCCAAGGCATTAAATATTATCCCACATATACACTTTTTGTACACAAAAAAATGTGAAATGCCAAAAAAAACACCAGATTTTAAATGCAATCCAATGCCATCCCAGCTCTAAATGATGTTTTAAAGCAACATATACCAAAGAAACAGTTGTTTCATGCACCCATAACTAACACTAGCCTGGGCCTATTGGATTGCCCCTTGGCAGACTAGGCCACAAAGTTAAAAAAAACATTTGCAGTTGCAAGGCACTGGGAGGAACCTGCTGGACAGAAACAGGAAGCTGAGTCCCTGATGCACTTACTTCCTTTTGGGAAAAAAAGTTTTTAAAAAAAGGCTCCTCTCACAAAAAACAACTCCAACGGTCTGCTGGAGAAGAAATCTACCCGAATAGCCTCTTTAGCTGCTTCTCCAGCACAAAAGCTACCCAAGATGGATGTGTTCATGACTGCGATTGGGACAACATTGGCATAGTCGCGGCCAGTAGCTGTGCGAGTGAGCATGAAGTCTTGTGGGAACTCGCTAGTGGTGTGAGCTATAATGAAGTCTTACCCGCGCTCGCTAGAGGCCCCGAGAGTATTGTGGCACTTGCGAGTGATTGCCAAAATAAATCCCAGATGTAAGAATGGAAAAAAACCTCTGCTTCGTAGCCGGAAGGCGGAATCCAGGAACTCCGCGCTCCTCCGCCGAGTGAAGCAGAGTTTACCGTCCAGGGCTAATCTCCAGTGAGATTCATTTTAAGGTGAGATTTCCCTGCAGTAGAAATCAAGGCTTTTTTACTTTGAACTGCAGTGGGCATAAAAGAGCAGAGACGCACAGCAACAATTAATAAAAGCCTCACATTAAGCATCAGCGTCTCGGGTTTGTGCAATGAGGTATCCCTATTGTTGGGTGATCCTCATTCTGCTTACACGTTTTATTGAACCAGTTGGACAAAGAATAGAAATTCCAGGGCTGGAAATGGCAATATGTAGAGCAACCATATAACAATCCTGCTGGTTGCTCGGTGCACATTTGGCACTTTGGAAGGCGAATAAGGGGCACAAGAGTTTAACTGTACTTCATCGCTTTTCTATGGTCTCATGGCTCCAATAATAAGGTGAAATGTTCAACAATATTCTGAATATGAGAGAAAAAACATACTAAATAGTACAAAAGAAAATAACAACAATGACTTTCTGTATGTATCTATAAGATGAAGAATTTAGGCCCGGATTTATTAAGCCTTTGCGTTGTCCTTGCGTTGCGCAAGGCGAAGCAAGAACAACGCAAAGGCTTTAGTAATATTTACAATGCCACGCAAGGGGCCACTTGCTTTGCCTCGTGAGGCCTCATAAAGAAATGTAGCACAACGTTCTTGTCTTGCGCTGCATTACGTCACACTTCAAGCTGGGAGGAGTGCCATAGGTGGCGCATGAGTTTTTCTATGCATCCACCCATGGATTTTGGCCCATTCTCAGATTCACTAAAGCTAGTAAACCTTGGAATGCATCAAAATGCCACGCCTTCCCCAGTGAGACATAGATAGGAAAAATATCATTATTTCTCGTTATTTTCTCGTTCCGCGTGTGTTACATTCTGCAGCACATATAGAAAGATGAACATGCCTCCAAGGATTCATTTTTGCATCAAGGGGTCCCTTCCTCCACAAAAGTCTGTAACGTAGGCACCGTTGCATTATAATGCAAAGGTATCTGCATTGGTCCTAGGCTTTACACAGTGCACCTGTACAAGGAGAGAGCAGAAATGCTCCATATCGCTGTAAATATGGAGCATTTCTGATCTCTTCCTTTTACGCTATGCGAAGCAGCAACTTTGCTTGCTGCCCTGCATTGCATGAAGTATTAGTAAATAAGCTCCTTAATGTCTGATTCTTCAGTCTATGATTGAAATGCAATATAGTCCCCCATTTAATACAAGCACTCCATAAGAAGCGCTATGATACACCAAACAGCCAATAGCAGATGGTGAGCACTCTTCTAGAGTGTAAACAAAGCCCGCCCTACGTACACGCTCAAGAAACGGTAACAGCAGCTCTTGCAAGAAAGTTTCGAGCAGCCCTAACAATTGTTTAAGCCAAACCAGTGTTGGTAAACATTTTCGGTGACTGGCGCTAAACGTTCACATAAGGCAGGCAGGATACAAGCCCTTAGATGGGCCATTTGAGACAGAAATTCAAGTGCAACAAATATCTATCGTCGCACAGGATCGGTTAACAAGATGCGCTGTGCTGACTGAGCAGACGTCCTAAATCACAATTTAAACGTTTGGGGGCGTTTAGTCGCAGCCTACCATTCTTTCCCTCTCTGCTGAGATGGATGTATGTCCATACAGCTGTTGGCACGTCTCATTTTACATTAACATCCATCTAACATTTAATTAAAGGCAGCCAGCCAAGAGTTCAGAAAACAAATGTGCTGGGCTTCTGAGGCTGAGGAGCCTGGCTGACCCCGCGTGGGGAAGGTCGCGCCTAATGAGCCGTCTAATCATACAAATTATTCCGTATGTGGCTATTTTAAATATCGCGTCCCTTCTCTCGCAATCAATCTGCTTTCTAATCACAATGTTTATCAGGAGAGACCATCCACCCGTCCAGACCTCGCTGTGCGCCGCCGCAGTCCTCCGGCCGCCAGCATTTGTTCCATCACGCACGTCACGGCGACCAATTAGCGCAGACTTAGAAATACCACGGCATCTATAAGGACCGACCATAGAAGGTGAGGCTGCCTCAGTCTGACATATTCCAGCAGCATCTTCATAATGTGCGGTGATGGGAGGAGAACTGCATCCGTAATATGGGTCTGTAGTAGTTCTATGGCTCCAATAGTGTCTGTGGCTGGGCCCAATTTTTGGGGGGGTATTTAGGGTTGGAGTAGCTGGCATAGGTTCAAAATGAGTGCAGCAATATCAGAGATTTTAGGGTAGGGTAACCACAGTAAATGGTCACTTACTCGTGTGATACTCCTGGTTTACCACTGAGCCAAAAGTAAGCAGGGGATGTCTCTAGATTACTCTTGGAATTCAGTATTATTAAGCCAAGTGAACCATAAGAGGAAGTCACATCTTCCTACAGTAAAATCTTAGTAAACCAGACACATGGAGTCCTGATGGCATAGAGGTTCAAGCTCAAGTTTGTTTATTTATTTGCTGGATTAGTAAAAACCATTGAAATACATGTGCACCATGCAATACATGTCCAAAACTGTACAAATTAGGTAATAAAGAGAAAGGCCTAGAAGTGCAACCTCTCAGTGCTCCAACCATAATGTACTATGGTATCTAACCCCAGCCGGGGAAATGTCTGCAGTTTGCTCGTAAAGTGCAACTTGCAAGTCACCCAACTGAAGTTACAGGTCTCCCAGGATACACCACACCTGGATCATGCCAATAGGTGTTTGGCGGCATCTTTCCGTTCTTTTTTCTGCACCTTTTGTCCTACCCTCTGGAGGAATTTTACCACTAAGCACTAATCTGTCGAGGATCGTTTGGATCAAAACAGGCTAGCACTGCCTCTCTGCATGTCCTTGTTCCTCTTTCTTTAAATGTCCTGCGTAGGAAGTGCAAGACGGTTTTCCAGGGTTGCTTTGCACAGGCACAACACATGAATAATGTCTTCAGGCCCATGACCACATAGCCAGCAATTCTCCTGACCTTTTATTCTTCTCCATGGAGGGTAGTACTTTAATACAGGGAGGACCCCAACCCTGTATTTAAGGAAATTTTCTTTTGCCCGATTGTTATAAGATTCTCATAAATAGCATTGGGGCTTAGAGCTTTTTGCAGTTGTTAAGAGTTAACCACCCCTGGCTCTGCCTGGTATGGGAGGTTTTGTTCTCCATGAGGGACAGGGCTTTAGTGTTGAATTTTGTTATTCTTTTGAATTCAGCCCTGCTCAATGGTAAGACCCAAGCAGAGGAGAGACCCAGATTCGTTTTTTTGTTTTTTTTAACTCTTTATTTATTCATTACGCAACAAAGAGAACATTACAGTCACACACCTGATCATATGCAAATTAGGCTAAAAAACCATCATTATCTTGACATTGTACATTGGGTACTACCACACGTCCACATTAGCCCTTCTCTGCGCCAGGTCCCCGAGCGCCTGCCCAGTGATATGAGAGTGCCATCTGAGTAAGCAATCCCCCCACGGTGTCCCAATCAGGAAGCGTAGGGTCCCGGGTCGTGTTCAGCAGCACTGGTCTCCAAATTCCATCGTCGATCAGACCAATCACTATTCCCACCCCCCCGTGCCCCCCCAGGGGAGATCGCAACCCGGCCCCCCCCCAACAGTGGCAGAGTCGCTGCGCGACGCTCGCGCAAGGGAACTAGGGCACAGGGGGGGGACATCGCAGTCCGCGGCAGGGGACCCCCAAATGATATGATCCGTCCCAGGAGAGGCACTGCAGGGGGCAGACAGCCCATACGTCAAGCTGATCCCCATGTGCAGCGAGGTACCGCGTCAGGCGTCCCCATATGTCAGAGGGGCGAGAGGCAGATGGGAGCAGCTCAGAGTATAGAAGAGCATTTTCCTGACAAGTGAGCATATCTGGCAGCCATTCCTTAAATTTGGGACGTCTCCCCCTTCCCCACCTGCACGCTATGCGACGTTTGGCCAGCAGCAGTGCACTAGTGACAAATCGGCGATCTGGTCTAGGTATGTCTCGAGTGTAGCCCAACAGTGCCTGCAAAGGGGAGGGTAGTAGTGGGAAACCTAGCATTTCCCCCAAAGCCGTGTAAACCTGGCTCCAGTACTCGTCCACGCCCGGGCACGTCCAGGCTAGATGTAGGAAGTCCGACCGGGGGGAGCGGCACCTGTCACAAAGATCATCATCTCGGAGATGAAACCTATGCATACTTACCGGGGTGCAGTATAAGCGATGCAGAAACTTATAATGGAGAACTCGGAACCTACTGCTAGAAGAGATCATTTCAGTTTGTAAGCAACAATACTCCCATTGATCGTCCGTGAGGGCAAGGCCCATCTCCGCCTCCCAGCTGGCACGGGACCCCACCACCCCCCTCTCAATATGATTATATAGTCGCCGATAGAGAGATGAGACAATGTGCGATGGGGAGGGGGAGCTAAGCATGTAGTGGAAAGGTTCCAAAACAGTAGGTTCATGCGGATATGCCGGCAGTATTTTCTGTAGACCACTGCGGAGTCGTACAAACGCGAAGACTTCCAGGGGGGTGGGGACATTGTCCCCGTAGAGGAGCGGGAGGTCACGGAACCTGCCCTCATGAAATAAGTCACCCCAGCTAGTAATTCCCATTTTTTGTTTTAATTGCTGAAACAGCCCTTCTTCTAAGAGTGGGAGGGTCGGATGATACACCAGAGGCATCGGTGGGGAGTACAGTAACTTTGCACCCATGTGATCAGCAATGTAATTCCAAGCCTGTGTTGTGGTATGGACGGGGTAGTGTTCCGCGCGAGACGGGGGGTACCCCAGCCAGGACCAGTCCCTCCAACAGGATTGGGTCTGCCAACCAATGTTCGACCGCGGTCTGTGGCATGAAAGGGGAAGACCTATACCAATAGTACGCAAAATGTGCCTGTGCACAGTTATAATAAAGTTCGAAGTCAGGAATATCAAATCCGCCTTGTATGTACGGGCGCGTGAGCACACTCCATTTTAGCCTCGGTCTTTTTCCCCCCCACACCAAATGGATAAGTTCAGATCGTAGTGCCCGAAAAAAATAGCCAACCGGATGGAATGGTATATTTAGGAAGAAATAGAGCAAATTGGGAAGTATATTCATCTTTATAAGTGAAGTCCGACCTGCCATGGTCAACGGTAGGGTCAACCACCTGGTCACACTCGACCGTATAGTCTCAAGAGCCCTGCCATAATTCATACGCATCACCTCCTGCCGATCTTTAGACACCCACACTCCCAGGTACTTCACATCAGTTTCACGCCATTCTTGTGGAAAGTCCAGAGGGACCCTATCAATACCATCCGTCAGAGGGAAAACAGCAGACTTGCCCCAATTTATGTGGATTCCGGAGTATAGTGCAAACCGCACAAATTCTCTAAGTATGGGGTTTAAATTGTCCCGGGGATGTTTGATGTATAATGTGAGGTCATCCGCGTATAAGGACAGCAAAATTTGCCGTCGTTGACACCTTAAGGACGCCGCCAGATAATTCTGCCAGAGACGGGACGCCAATGGTTCTATCGCTTAGGCGAAGAGGAGTGGCGACAGCGGGCACCCCTGCCTGGTGCCCCTGGTGACCAGAAAAGGATCAGACACCCGGCCATTAATGAGGACCCTTGCCAGTGGGCGATGATACAGAATGTGGATCCATCAGGAGAATGCCAGAGGCATACCCATGTTCCTCAGAATCAAGTGGAGGTAATCCCATTCAACCGAGTCAAATGCCTTGGTGGCATCTAGGAACACCGCCACCAGGGCCAGAGAGGGGTGAGCGTTCTGTAGGATCGAAAAAAGCGTCCGCAGATTATGGGACGTAGATCTGCGCAGGATAAACCCCGCCTGGTCCAGCAGAATCAAGTCCCTGATCAAGAGATTAACGCGATTTGCCAAAACTTTGGCAAGAATCTTAACAACGCAATTGAGAAGAGAGAGTGGCCTATAGGAGTCGCAGCAATCCGGGGGCTTCCCAGGCTTAAGAAGAGAGACAATTAGGGTCTCCGACATACTGGGTGGCAAGGAACCAGTCTCATTCGCCTCCTCAAATACCTCTTTTAGAACCGCCGCTACTGGATCTATGAAGGTTTTATAGTACTCGACAGGGAATCCGTCCAATCCCGGCGCCTTACCCGATGCCGTTTGCATTATGGCGTCTTTGATTTCGGCTATTCTGATGGGAGCCGCGAGGAATTCTCGCTGGGCATCAGAAAGCCAGCCTAGCGTGAGGTCTGACAGGTAGTCAGACATCTCTAACGGCGACTCTCACTTGGACGTGTATAGGTTGGAGTAATGAGATACAAAGGCAGAAAGTATAGAATGTGTGTCGCGAAGCGGTGTGCCATCTGAGGCTTTAACTTCCAGTATGTGACTAGCGCATCGTGTGGGACGAACCACTCCCGCCAAGAATCTACCGGGCCGCTCCCCCTCCCCATATGCTTGTGCAGTAAAGTATTTACCGCGAAAATGGACTTCCCTGTCCGCAGCAGCCCTATACTCTGTGAGTTTTGTGCGGTAGTCTACTTGTGCCTTGGGGTCATTCATGAAATTAGGGGCTGTCCCTAACGCATGTAGCTCACGTTCCAGGGAACCCAGCGTGGTGCGAAGCAAGCGCAGGACCCCCAAACCTGTGGAAATGCATACTCCTCGCATGGTGGCCTTAAAGGCCTCCCACACCGTCGCCACGCAGTCCTCCGATCCCCTATTCCGATCCAGAAAGTCCGCGATCTCATCGGACATCTCAGATTTAAAAAGCTAATCTAAAAGGATATTAGGCTGCATGCGCCAGGGGAGGGGGGCCCCGACGAGGCCTGTCCTAGCCAGAGTGATCAGGACGGGAGCGTGATCCGAATGCGTGCGGGACAGGTGCCGGGCGCATAGCAAAGAGGAACCCAAGCTTCTGGAGATTAAGATATAATCTAATCTAGCCCAAGTAGAGTGCGGCGCCGACCAGTGTGTGCCTTCTTTCACTCCCGGGTGAGCATGGCGCCAAGCATCGAGCAGCTCGTGATGGGCCATTAGATCAGACAGGTATGCCTGAGTGTGTATGCGATGTGTGGTGCCCGCATTAGACCGGTCCAGCGCAGGATTCAAAGTGGCATTAAAATCCCCTCCCCAGATTACGTGTGTGGACCCTATGTCTAATATCACCTCCCACAGGGAGATGAAGTGTGCAGGCTCGTCTGAGTTAGGTCCATAGGATGATGCAATGGTAATGGTAGTAGCTCCCATCCGCCCCCAAACCACACAAAACCTCCCTCCCACATCTGTTTTTTCCCCCAAAGGCACAAATGGAGTATGCTTTTTAACTAATATGGCAGTGCCCCTGGAGTATGTCAAGTAGGAGGAGAATAGGGGGTACGCCGCCCACCGAGATGCGAATGTCGGTAATCGGCGGGGGTCTGTATGAGTTTCTTGCAACAACGCAATATGTATCTGCTGACGATCAAGGTAACCCAGGACCTGTCTGCGCTTACGCGGATCACCCAGCCCACGTATGTTCCACGTTAGAACATTGACCCTACTATGTGGATCGCGTTGCGAAGGCTCACCCCCCTGTGCCATTACCAATAATTATGTCCAATAGTGACCACGGGCACGCCCCATGACCGACCCTCGCTCTCCGTGACCCAACCCCCCCGCGTGTTTATCATGCCGCACCACCCCTCCAGGAGCCCAGCACAGAGGCTGCCATGTATTGAAGCCAAGCGCGTGAGTGTGTGTGTCCCAACGCCCAAGTGTGTGTCTGCAGTTGCATTCCCCACCCATTCCCCTTCCATCCGACTTCCCCAACATGTCGGAGGAGACCCTGCCCAAGAACATTTCCCCGGGCAATGAGTCCGTAGCTCGCCTCACCCCCTCCCACCACGACAGCCCAAACCTGCCGGGATCTACATCCCTCCCATCAACCATAAACCACATAACAGATGTTGTGGGGTATTCCCTCTCTGGGGGACACCAGTGGGCTGGACCTACCCTCCCCTATCCCGATATTTCACCCACTGCACCATCACCATACTTGACGAGGGTCGAAAGTGGGGTGGGAGGGAGTGCCATGGCGAAAAGCGACAACCACAACCTTGCCAATAAACCAAACTGGAGTAAATGAGATCATAAATAAGGCCCAATGTCTCTTTTTTTTTCTTTTCTTTTCTTGTCCTTCCCCTTCTCCCTCCCTCCCTGGTCTCATCTCTCCCCAGTTCCGCAAGTGCAACAAAGTCAAGGCTGTGGCGGAGGGAAAAGAAAAGAGAAACAAAACATAACAAAAAATATATGAAACATTAAAGCAGCTTCACTGCAGTACTCATCAGTCCGGAGCAGACGTCGGGGATCGGGGGCCGGACCTCGCTCCGGGACTCCGCCGCTGAGAGGCTGTTCTTTCTTTAGGAAGTCCTCCACCTGCTGGGGGTTGCCGAAGAAAAAGGCCCTGCCATGGTGCGTGATCTTGAGCTTGGCAGGATAGAGCATAGAGCATGGAATATTGCGCTGCAATAGTTTCTTCTTCACTCCCGCAAACTTGCGACGGGCCTCCTGTACCATCTGAGTGAAATCTGAGTAGAACGAAAGAGTGGTATTTTCGTGCAATATCGGTTGTTTTTCCCGGACCAGGCGCAGCAGGGTGTCGTGGTCTCTGTAGTTTAGGAACCTGATGATAACAGGGCGTGGCGGGGCACCAGGGACCGGTCGGGGCCCCCCCAATGAGCGGTGGGCACGCTCCACCACCAATTGTGGTGAGAAGGAGTCACGTCCGAATTTTTCGACCAGTAGGCTCTCTACGACCTCCTCCATGCGGCCCCCACCACTAGATTCTGCAAGGCCAATCAGGCGGACATTATTCCGGCGGGAGCGCGCCTCCAAATCCTCATTCTTCTCCGCAATAACCCTAAGCAGCCGGTCCATCTGCGAGAGTTTGGTCACGCTAGTACTGGCCCCATCCTCGAGTTCTGATATACGTTCCTCTGCCTCTTTCAAGCGCTCACCGTGCTGATCCAACCGCTGCACCACCGCATCTAGCCGTTTGTTCATACTGTCAATCTTGGCATCAATGGAGGTAAGGCTCCTTCGCATGCCCACGAGGAGGGCCTTCCAGTCCATATCAGTGTCATCACTAGGGTCCGGCTCCGCTCCATCTGCGGATTGCGCGCGCGTTGTTTTTTTTGGGGGGGCATTAAAATGTAAAGTAGTTTGTTTCGTGTCTGTTTTGCCCATATTATCAGCAGGCGCTAGCCCAGATCACCAAGTCCAGGCAGAGTATGGAGTGCGACCCGTGAATAGCACGACACGCTCCGGCCCTGGTGCCCAACCACAGGCCACTCTCATCTCTGCAGTCTCTCGCACCTTCAAGCCTCCGGTCAGGGACAGACAGCTCAATTCATCGACCTTCGAGGGTTCCAAAAGACCAGCCTGGGGGGTCCAACGTGCTACAGGAGCCAGCAAAGTCCACAACACCCCCCCCACTCTCTCCACACCACAGCAGTTGTAAGAAAAAAAAAAAAAAAAAAGATGTCCAAGGCCCCAAGGACGGGCGTCGGTCCGTCCTCCGATTCAGCCCCAGCGCATTCCTCCAGCGAGTGGGGGGGGGCAGAATAAAGCAGCACCGCCAGCACCACACCGCTCCGATCCCTGATCTCCCCACATGCGTCACAAAGGTGGCATCGGATCTCACAAGGCACTTCGCGGCCCCAGGGTAGGCAAAGGGGACAGGCGGATGCGACCCAGGTTCAACACAAACCTCAAGAGATGGCGCCCAGTCCCTCCGGCACAGCAGAGGCCCGAGACCAGGCCCCCAGCGCCTGCAGCAAGCAGAAAGATCTCCCTCCGCGGCGACAGGTCAAACCTCCGGGAAGGGGGGGGGACCCCTCCCCAGCGAACACTCGAGGGGGTGACGGCGGCAGTGCCCCAAGATCAGCGTCACAGCCGCGGCCCGACAGGGCCCGCAGATCCCTGGTCTGAAGTGACGAGGTCCGCCGCGCCACCAATCCGCCTCGCGCGCCGGAGCTCTCCCGGCGGCTCCCGGTGCCGATATCTCCGCCGCCGGACCTCGGATTTGCTTCAAATTTTCACCGAGTAGTCCAAGTGGGCTGTGCTATTAGCCGATGCCTTTAGACCATCAGTAGCTGGCAAGGAGGATGGTACTGCAGGATTCAAATTCGCCCGACTGGCTGGAGCCTCACTAGAGCGCGGCCATGTCGGTCCAGCGCCACCTAACGCCCACCGAGACCCAGATTAGTTATGGCCAAGTTTAATTAGGCTCTCGCTGGTGATCATGCCCTCCCTTGTATTTCAAGCCAGAGGTGATGACCTAAAGCGCAATTCTTTGCTTGCCTGAAATTGTGGTACAGTTCGCGAGAGCCACCTGCTGTCCTAGAGATTGCTTCACAAGACCAAATTCCAACCTGATCTGGGCAGGAGACGTATACACTGTCGCTGGTAGATAAAAGATGGGCCTATAAACTTTTGTCATTGTGTTATCCAGAGTGATTCTGTCCCGGCCTCTCAGGGTCTCACTTCTGTAAGTCAGGGAAGAAATAACCTTGGCTTGAGAGACTTGCAAGAGTGGGGTTGACGTAGGCCTCTTCAGTTTTCTATGTAAGGCTCCTACGCCACGTGCAAGAGCTTCGCCCTTTCTTCTGATTTCGTCTATTTGGTTACTGAACCTTCCATTGGCATTAAAGAGCACTCCAAGGTACCTATAGTTATTGACAGTCTTTTTTTGTCTCTGGCCAAAAAGCAGGTGTAATTTTTCCACCTTTTTTTTAATCACTAAGGTTTTGGTCTCTTTCATGTTTATTGACAGTCCATTAATCTTGGAGTAAGACAAAGTTGCATCTAAAAGCCGTTGTAGGCCCAGCTTCATCCTGCTAACTAGCACAAAATCATTGGCATAGAGTTGGTTGAAAAGTTGGATTCCTCACAGTTTTGGGGCGTGATTGTGACCTTATTTAGAATTGGTGGGAGATCAGAGAGGAACAAGTTAAACAGGGTCGGCGCAAGCACGCACCCCTGCTTTAAATCCATTGTTGTTACTATGGCCCTAGACAGATAGGAGCCATTCCCCAGCTTGACACATATCCACGTGTTGTTATGGAGCCTTTGTATTGCACTTAGCTGGCCTGCTCGGATATTCCATTCTGCCAGTTTTTTCCATAGTTTCTACCGGTTGACCCTGTCGATGGCGGATTTGTAGTCTTTCTAACATAGATGCACTGGTTGTTTGTACGTTGTTGCATAGTCAGTCAGCAAGGAGAGGGCCATAATGTTGGTTGTGGTATCTGTATTTTTAGTTAAACCAGTTAGATTCAGCTGGATTCTCTCCAGCCCATGACCTAAGCTTTTCTAGTAAAGTCCCAGCAAAGTATTTTGTCTCATTTTCTATTTGGGCCACCAGGCGTAGATTCCTGGATTGCTTTTGTTTCCCCCTTTATATATAAGTGAAACGATTGAGCCATTCCCTGAGATAGGAAAGTTATTGCTGCCTAGGATGTGGTTAAAAATTGGGGATAGGTGCTCTGCCCAGAAGGTAGGCTCTTCCTTGTAAATCACAGGGGGAATCCCGTTTGGGCCCGGTGCCCCTTCATGTTGCCCCTTAGAAATTTGCCTCTGGATGGTCCCCGAACTGATTGAAAGTTTAATATTGATGTGGCCTGCAGAGCTATTGGACGAGGTTCGTTGGATGAAGTTCCTTTCAAGGACTTTGTCTTCAGAGGAGCTATGCTGTAAAGCCACAGCCATGCTTTTATACTTCAGCACTCTTCTCCAGAGTTATTGGGGTCATCTCGACTGATGAGGTTTGTGCTAATCATGTTGAAATACTCAGACAAATAGTGCACCTAGGTAGATTCCGGGATGTTTGATTTTGCACTCTGGGTAAAGAGCTGTTAACATTATTTACCACCTGCCAGAACCCAGACAAGTTTTTCCTTCTAATGTTAAGCAACAGTTTCACACAAAGGAGTCCTTTTGTTTCCTCTCCAACACCCACTTTAATTATGTTAGGGCTTTCTTGGATTTTCTAAGTTCCAGACATATCGCCGGGTCACTTGGAGCTCTCCTGAGTACCCTCTGGAGTTGGTTTATTTGTCTTTTTCATTTCTTAATAGGGAGACTTGCCTCCCAGGCCTGTTGGTGTGGGACCTTGTTGCTGATCTTCTGCCTTCATTCAGTTACTAGTTTAGCAAGTCAGCCTGAGAATTCATCAGTAAAGTCCTCCCAGTTGCTCATGGGGCTTCCCCCTTCTTTCTTCGCTGCCTGAAGTTTTTGATTGGCATAATGGATGAAGACTTATAGGGAGCTGGGCATACATTTAATCCGCTTGTTGTCGATTGTATAGATAGAAATTTGCTTGGTCGGCTGAGACTTGATTTTCTGTAGTTCCGAATGACAGTTCTGTTTCCTGGGGAAGATGATCACTGTTGGATCTATCACCTAGTCTGAATGAAAGTACACGCTGCGTTAAAGGGGGACTAACCAACGTATAATCAGGGTGGCTCCTGTCTGTGAGTGATATGAGAGTCCAGGCGGATCCTCTGGGATAAAGTGGCCGTTTAATGCACTGAGGCCCATATGCTCCAGGTTGCCGAGCAATAGCTAGCCTATTTTGTCTCTTTTGTGCAGTGCATTCTTTCCTGCTGGTATGATCCAGTGTAATTCTTGTGCTGCCAACATATTATTTCGGGCTGATGGTCCCATCAGCCACATATTGAAGTCCCCCGAAACTATAAGTTTGGAACTGACCCTCCAATTTTGGGTAATTTCATAATTCTGTCTACTAGAATTGCTGATATCTTGGTCCTCGCCTTTTTATTTGGATGGATGATCACATTGAATCACCGGCTCACCCTATCTCTGCAGGTGCCGTTGTAATAGATAATGTGCTTCGCGTTTAATTAGAACTGATCTGTGCCTTTTGAATTTCCTGCTCCGGACTGGTTCTGTGGCAAGGCAATAGGAAGTATCTGCTGATACCAATAATGAAGTATGTTATGCTATGTTATGTTGATTTGTATAGCACTCTAATCCCTCCTGAGGGCATTCAGGCGCTAGAGCAGGATTAAAATAAGATGTCCCAGTATGGTCATTCGAATAGCCAAGTCTTAAGTTTCTTGTAGAACTCAAGAAGTGAGTAGAAGGCTCTGATGCACAGAGGGAGCTTGTTCCAAGTTTTCGGTGGGATGTGGGAGTACGTGCGCTAGAGAGTGTGAGTAAGCAGCAGATTTCCCCAACGAGTGGCAAATTTAGAGGCTGGTTTAGAGTATGTCAGATGGAGTAATCAATCAAAATGCTGCGGGTATTCCCAGTGGCGTGACAAAACCTTAGTGCGCCCCACTGTCAGATATCATGATGGAGCTACAACCATACCCCAACTTGTCTTGTCCCCCACTCCTTACCTTCATAAACCCTCATAGAGTCAGGCTATACAACAAGTTACATAGACCCACAGGTATGTGATTACGTCTGAGTACTGTACTATAAGGTTACACCTCAGATGAATCAGAAATGAGAGGCTCAGAACTCACATTCAGCGTTTGGAATAGTTGCTGACTCAACTTGTTTCGCTTTGGTTATCTCTCTTCTGAACCAGTGTTATTTTCTTCCAGTGCTGTATGTATGCCCACCTAGTTAAAACATAAATATCTAATGGATGCTGCTATCTCCACTAGCAAGGGCAGAACCTCAGAGTCAATGGCATGTCTCTTTTCCGATGTCCTACCACTTTCTCTCCTTTTCTCTTCCTCCTAACTCTGGTCATCTTTGATTTCCTTATTTGCTATTTCACCTTTGACCCTACATGTGTCTGTGTAGTCTCGTTATAATTTTTATGTCTCTTCTCCTTGTCTCTCAAAGGAGTCTCTCGCTAGTGCCTCTCTCCATATATCATGTATCTCTCTGTAATGAATGCCCTTTTACTCTTTGTCATTGGTCAATATTCCTCTCTTGCTTGTCTGTCACTCTCTCGCCTCTTTTGCATTTCTGTCTCACATTTTCTCACACACAAATTTAGTTGTCTCTTTGTTTCTTCAGTGTTACACACACATTGGTCGGTCTGTGGTGCCCCCTCATTCGCATAGGTCCATATTTCCACTGGCTGTCATTGTCCTCCTTTGTCTCTCTACTCTTTCTCTCACCTGTCTGCATGCAATAGCTCTGTCTTTCCATTGCTTTCTCTCACTCCGTCTCCCTCTCTCTGAATTGTTTCTTACTCCCCTAGTTCTTCAAACCCTGCTTGTCTCTCTCTCCCTCCACCCTTTGGTCTCTCCCTTTTCTCTCTGATCTCTCTTTCTCTGCTTTCTCCACTTTCCTCTTTATGACCTTACTCTTTCTCTTTCTCAGCTCTCCTTTATTCTCCATGTTGATATTTTACAACCTACAGCCGTCTCACTCTCTCTCCTCCACCTTGGCACCTCCACCTCACTCTCCACTCTTTGTTGTCTCTCTTTCCTGTGGTACTTCCTCGCTATTTCTGTTTGCTCTGGCCCCTCCTCACATCCAGAGAGACACAAGGGGCCTCCATATAGCGAAATTATAACTATAAACAAATCTACTTCGTTTCTTTCTGCACACTGCCTAGCACGTCCCAGAGAGCAGGCTGCGGCCAGGAGCAGCAGTTGTTTTTCTTTGTTTTGCCAAATCGAAAAATATTGCAGTGCTTAATTTGTAAAAAAAAAAAAATATGTGCAGGTGCTCAAAGTTAAAGCACCACTTACCGTAGCTGGAAGGGTTGTCGGATATGTGGTATCTCCTGTTCCAATGTCGCTCAAAAGGTAATGAGGCTGGCTTACAGAGCAGGCGGGCCACATGACGCAGACACGTGCTGGCGCTGCACCACACAGGCGCTATCAAAAGTGGGCTACAGTGCAAAGCTGGTGGTGACCTACACGAGCAATCGGCCATGGCCCGGCCTTCCCAGCAGAGCTGCCCCATCTCCGTCATAATGACCTCACTGTGCTATCTGGAAGGCCTCGGCCTCAGTGAGCAGGTGCAGATGGGCAGATTACCAGGAGGGAACGCTAAAAAGACCGGTGGGAAACGTTTTTGAAAGCAAAAAGCAGTACACAGAGCAGCAAGGTCGGGAAGATGACTCATAACAACTGCACTCTGTCACCTCAGTTGAACGTTCTATTGGCAAGCACACACCACAACAATGGAAGAGAGGGGCGGGTGCAGAGAGGCTAGCAGGGACGAATAGGGTGAAACCTGAAAAATGGAGAATACAACAGAGACAAAGAGATTTCCTGTCACGGCCAGAGCAGGACACTGAGGGAGGAAGTGAATAGAGTTTCAGGTGTGCTCACCATCAACCACCGGCACAAATGAAGTATTGTGCTAGGTGATCAAAGGGCCAGGGGCCATCAGTGACACCCCAAGGTCAGCTGAAGAGAGAAGAGGTGGGCGTTGCGCAGGTTTCCAAACCTGAGCCAAAGGTGCAAATGTATTACTTTTCCTAAACGAGCTGCTTTGAAGAGTCTGGCTAGAGTTCCAGAAAGGAGCCAACCCCCTGAACAATTTAAACATGCACCTACACACATAAAAAAGGAAAAAGGGAAATTGCATTTTTTGTTTGGTAGCAGTGCAAATATCAGGAGTCAGTAATACATTTCATGGCACATAAACAAGGCGCCTCGCCCAAACCTTGTGCTAACATGACATTATTTACAAAGCAGCAACAGTGAAGGTATTCTTTGTAAAATCACTGACTCAGCTATTGTGTGCCTGCAGGAATATCTAGAGTCGCATTTATCTCAGGTTATTAGATCTTGATAGGGACAATATCAGAAGAGAATTGTGTGCTACTTCTCGCAGGTTATATGTAACAGTAAAAAATTACGTAGAGGTGGTCGAGCCACTAAAGGCTCGAGCTATATGCCTAACCCAGCTCGAGGTCCTCTTGGTGCCTCAAGCCCAGAACAAGCCAAGCTTTCCTGTGGCTCATGCCTGCTACCCACACTCTAATCTCATGTGCTCAGAGTTATAGACAAACATTAACCCTCGATGTCAAATTGGAGGGGAGACCGAGAAAGCGGAACCTTTTTACTGACTGTATTGCACAATGTGAAACCAGAACACTAAAATCAATCCTGTCTTTCCCATTTGACCAAATTGTGTGATCTTAGGCAAATATTTGTTTTCACTGTGCTGCGTTTCTGCCCAAGATAGCATCTTGAAATATGGAACTTCAGGATGTGTGCTGTACAAAATCATTCTCTTTTGTTTAATGTAATAGACTATGACGATGCTCCGTGCTTAATAAGATTCAAGGCTACATATAGAGTGCAGATGTGAAATGTCTTGCTTCTTCATTCATTAATGGCACTGTCATCAAACCAGTGGGGCAAAATCCATGTAATCTAAATTCATGTTGAGTAACTATCACGTATAGTCATACCTCTCAATGCAGTGACACAGTCTGATGTACTGAATGGCAATGTTTCCGCATGCTAAAGAAATACACTTTTTTGTACTTTGAGGGAGACTTTATCATATTGTCATTTGTTTGTTGCACAAATTACATGCCGTACATTTTCATGGCGCAAGGTTCGTGCAAAAGCCATTGGCTCGACTCTCCCCACAAGTTTGTAGGCTCGTTAACCTCTACAATTACACGAATGAAGTGTATTTTTTTGACAACTTAACTTCATTCTAATATCCTCCTTCCTTTTAAGTCTGTGCATTCAAGGCGCTCCTGTGCCTGAAGAGCGAGGTGTTTGCCTGGACCCATAGCAGGCTGATTCCTGCCAGCGAGGTTCCTCTCATGAAGAACAGTCGCAGGTTCCCTCGATGGCAGTGTTACGAACACCATACTCACCAGTGTACGCATATTTATTGACCTGGCAGGGATGAAGGGGATGTGGCCTAACGCCCAAAGCTGCTAACTTTACAACTGGGGAACTATATTTGCGTTCCAGCCTCGGCTTAATATCCTGTGATTCAGGACAAAATAACTTCATTTTCCTAAGCATTAAAAAATATGCAGGCCAAGTTTGTACTAAAATAAATAACTAAAAAATAAGATGTGACTAATCCCTCAAAGACTGCATGAGGGAAACCAGGAAAGCCCCCACCGAACACCCCTCTTCCCGGGAAATCCCCAACAACCCCACTAGATCAGTCCGGATCTGGTGCTAGCTGCCGAAATCAACCTTCAAAGACCCTGCAGTGCTAAGGATCTCCTGGGAGGGAGTTTACTGTTTTCTGGACTGCCACCGCAGAATGGACTAAGAAACCCGGTGGGCACACACCAACCACTGGTTGATTGAGGGTGCAGTGCCAGGGACCCGAACCCTGCACTGCAGAGGCCCCTGGATATCCCATATGCCATATAACCATTACCATAGGCTAAATGCACTTATAATATGGCAGACGGGACCTCAGCCGGATGTATGTCGTTACAACGCACACTTTTACAACGCATGTACTTACAACGCATTTTTTACAACGCATATTCCATTACAACGCATGACATTACAACGCATGACACTACAACGCATTTTTAAAAACTACCTTTACAACGCATTTCCATTACAACGCATACTACCTTTACAACGCATACCATTACAACGCATAATATTAAATTGTATTTAAGGTAAGTATTAGATAGTATAGGGGTAAAAGTTACTTTTCTAACTCCAGGGGGTGCAACACTAGGGTAAGTGTTGGATAGTATAGGGGTAAAAATTACTATTCTAACTCCAGGGGGTGCAACAGTAGGGTAAGTGTTGGATAGTATAGGGGTTAAAATTACTATTCTAACTCCAGGGGGTGCAACAGTAGGGTAAGTGTTGGATGGTATAGGGGTAAAAATTACTATTCTAACTCCAGGGGGTGCAACAGTAGTGTAAGTGTTGGATAGTATAGGGGTAAAAATTACTATTCGAACTCCAGGGGGTGCAACAGTAGGGTAAGTGTTGGATAGTATAGGGGTAAAAATTACTATTCTAACTCCAGGGGGTGCAACAGTAGGGTAAGTGTTGGATAGTATAGGGGTAAAAATTACTATTCTAACTCCAGGGGGTGCAACAGTAGGGTAAGTGTTGGATGGTATAGGGGTAAAAATTACTATTCTAACTCCAGGGGGTGCAACAGTAGGGTAAGTGTTGGATAGTATAGGGGTAAAAATTACTATTCTAACTCCAGGGGGTGAAACAGTAGGGTAAGTGTTGGATAGTATAGGGGTAAAAATTACTATTCTAACTCCAGGGGGTGCAACAGTAGGGTAAGTGTTGGATAGTATAGGGGTAAAAATTACTATTCTAACTCCAGGGGGTGCAACAGTAGGGTAAGTGTTGGATAGTATAGGGGTAAAAATTACTATTCTAACTCCAGGGGGTGCAACAGTAGGGTAAGTGTTGGATAGTATAGGGGTAAAAATTACTATTCTAACTCCAGGGGGTGCAACAGTAGGGTAAGTGTTGGATAGTGTAGTGTAATATTATGCGTTGTAATGGTATGCGTTGTAATGGTAGTATGCGTTGTAATGGAATGCGTTGTAAAGGTAGTTTTTAAAAATGCGTTGTAGTGTCATGCGTTGTAATGTCATGCGTTGTAATGGATTATGCGTTGTAAAAAATGCGTTGTAAAGGTAGTGCGTTGTAAAAGTTGCGTTGTAAAGGTTGTTCCCCCCTCAGCCACGTTTGTGATACTGTAGTCCATCCAGAAAACTCTAAGTCAGACCCCTCATTGCTCGGTAGGCAAAATATCACTTCCATATTTGCCATGATGCTCGAAGTTTGTGTGGCTCCGTCAGCAGCCCTGTTTAGCCAGCTCTTCTTTGGTGTGTTTAAAAGCCCTCAGTTAAAAATATTGAAAGAAAAACTACAAGTCATAGAATGCAATGTGCTCTTGGCTAAAAGTCAGAACTGGCTGAAGGAGTCACAGGTGACATCAGTGCACTTGACAGATAAGCGCTTTACCAGCAGCAGCACAAATCTTGGCGCTAGCCCATGTCCAGGTGAGGTCTAGCCCTCATGAACCCGCTGCACACCTCACACTGCTTCTCTGCTGCACTGCTCTTGTGGGTACTTAAGTTGTCAAATATTCTTTTGAAATCTTCACCACCCCTTTATGAAGAGAAAACTCTTGTAAATTAGAGGTGACTACCTTCCTGTCATCAGAAATGTATGCACTTGCAGAGAATGATCGAGATAGTTATTCATTTTCAAGTGCATGCTCATTTTGAGGTGTGGCTAACATTAGTGCAGCAGTTGCACTGATACTAGGGCCCAGCAGTGCAAGTGTCCCAATGCACCCAAAAGATGGCAGCCGCTGATGGCTCATTCAAAGGACTGGCTCATTTTACTTGCTTTCACTATGATCCATGACATCCTTACTACACACTGTTCATTATTCACCAATTTAACTCCAAGCATTAAAGCAACACATATTCACCAATGCACACTCTCAGACCCATTAGACTAGATTAACCATCCAATACCTTGCCTTCAATCAGGCACTTTATGGTGTAATATTTGCGCTCCTAGCCCACCAGTACATCTTGTTAGAGCAACAGCAGCTTCATTAGTTGCTACTTCATAGAAACATTTAGAGTACTAGCGCGTGTCCCTACACTGTGACCAACAAATAATGCAATAGCAACTTCAACCCCAGATGAATTGTAAATTGATACTTGTATAGCGCACTACTCACCCGCAAGGGTCTCAAGGCGCTTGTACGAATACCACTGTGGAACCCATCCTGGCTTTCCCTGTGAGGCATCCACTCCTGGGCACTCCCAAGGTGGAGGCCAGGCATCCTTAGCGTTGTGGGGGCCGTTGTGGAGATTAAGCAAGCTATTGCCCAGAGTTGCAGAGTGGGACTCCGTGATTGGAATATGCACCGAGGCGAGAATAATTATCATGTCCGTGGAATTTTTGAGCCCAAGACCCGCCGAGGCGGGGAATTGAACCCTGGTCCCGGGCTAGACTTCTGCATCAGGGTCTGCCGCTCTAATCATTGAGCCACACTTCTCCAATGAATAAATTTAGGGGCATATTCTCAAGGAGTAATCACCGTGTTATCGGCACTTTATCGCAGCCAAAGACGCGATACATTTATCACCCCATTCACAAGCCAGTGCTAACAGCCCATAGCACCAGTTTACCTGCGATAGCAGCCGCAAAAAACATTGCCTGAGATGACCCCGGCAACTATCGTTAATGAGATGCAGAGTAGGCGTTCCTGTGCCAAAAGCTACGACAACACCACTCCACAACATTCTCAACGACCAGCCAGATCGGCGAAAAGACCACCTGGAAGAACTATACAATCTATATTTAGGGATAGTTCCCGTATTTGATGAGGTAAGCGCCTTAATTGCTCAACCTTGCCCCACTGATTACCACCTTAAACTCCAGGCACTCCATGTTGCCCTAGTAAGTACCCTGGCTGAAGTGTTGAACCCTCCGGTACCTAGACGGACCAAGAGGGCTTATCCGTCCTCCTGGTACAATGCCTTCTGCAGAAAGTGTAAATCAAAGCTTATACAGGCACTCAAGCAGAACAAGAATAAACTCTTAATAAAAGAAAGGAGAGTTGAATATAGACAACTGCTTGAGTGTGCAAAGACTGAGTGGGACCATGATAAATGGACAAACTTGACAGTTGCCCTCGCAACTAGAAACCACCGGGAATTTTGGTCCATTGTCAACACTGGCTCTGGGGAGCCAGTGTCGGCAATCAAACCTAATATAGCAGCGGAGGTTTGGGAGGAGCATTTCCGGAACCTGTACAGCTCAGTTGAGGGCTTTGAATCTGAGGGGACTGATAGGAACACGTTTATATCCACCTCATCCGAGGTGGTGTTCGAATTTACGCTAGAAGAGGACCATGAAGCAATTGGTAAAGTTATACCTGGTAAAGCTCCAGGATTGGACCAACTCCCAGGTGACCTCTTTAGACACGAACCAAGGATATGGGCCCCATATTTGTGCTCAATAACTAGATATATCTAAAATCTACCAGATACATCAAAAGGTGTCCAGGGGAAAATATTTATAGACCAATAGGTTTCTAACCCCCTAATTCTAAATATGTTATAACTACAAAATAGAAAACCTATGGTTAAAGTTTCAAAAATCAGAAAGCAAGTGAGTACTTTTACTAGTGAAAATGAATCCCATCAGCCACCTGGGTAGCAACCCACATCATCTGGGATCCAGTAACCCTTACTGTGCCCTCCAGATAGAACAAGGCAACAGCTTAAGCGGGCAACTAGAATCTTACTCACGGTTTAAGATATAGTATCTACCGTAGTACAAAAAAGATGTGGTTTATTCGTTAGTGGTGGTGAGGAAAGCAGTGCAGTGAAAATGTGAATATTAAAATCATCTACTGAAACAGATATAATACTTTATTGGTTCTGTTTGAGTGACGAAATAAAACCAGTGCAAGAGCTGTTTTGAAAAAATTACTGCTCACGTCCAGTTGGAAAGAAGGTCTACATGTTTCATTGGATTGTGCTCAACACACATGTGTGATTTTTTTCAACAAACTATACACCCGTTTATGTTCATTTAGAGTGGGGCCTCATTTCCCAGAGCGGATGCCTGGTGAGGAGAGGAGCGCCCCCGTATAGTGAGGGGTACGCGTATTTATTTCTTTGTGGGTTGCTTTAAATGTACACTGCGAATCGTATAGTTGTACTAAGAGTTGTTAAAGGACCGTCTTAACATAGCTATAAATGATGAAGCAGGTGGTTGTATTATAACTGGCACCTAATGTCTTTTTACTTTTAGGAAATGGACGAACACTCCTGAAAAAGTCAGAAAAGAGTGTTGAATGATATACTCCGCAACCCAAGTAGGTTGTATCATTTTCATTCACTGTGTTTTTTCACATTTGGGTATTACACATCAACACATAGCAGTAGCAAAAGTTCTTAGGTCCTGACGAAAGCCGGATTTCCACATAATCCAGAGGCTGAAACATGTAGACCTTCTTTCCAACTGGACGTGAGCAGTTATTTTTTCAAAACAGCTCTTGCACTGGTTTTATTTCGTCACTCAAACAGAACCAATAAAGTATTATATCTGTTTCAGTAGATGATTTTAATATTCACATTTTCACTGCACTGCTTTCCTCACCACCACATTTTGATGAGGCTCCATGAAGCAAATTTTGCCCGGGTAAGGTGCGGGAAGGATGGAGCCTTGGCAACACGATTCTCCGTTGACAGGGGGTAAGGCAGGGGTGCGTTCTGGCACCGACCCTGTTCTGCCTCTATGTCAACGGAGGGATCACTCACTTGAATACGGTTCGAAACACTGATGCCCCAAAGCTAGCGGGAAATCGGGTGCCTGCAATTATGTTTGCAGACGACACCCTCCTGCTCTCAAAAACCCCAATGGGGATTCAACGCATACTGGACGGATTTGAGTCCTTTTGCCTTGAGCGGGGATTGGAGATCAATGCACTAAAAACTACATTTATGATTTTCAATCCACCAGCGACTACTCGCCCCAGTCCAAAAATAGGTACTACAAGACTGGAGAGGGTCCAGATATTTGATTACTTAGGGGTAACTATCAATGAGAGTATGACGTGGCCCCCCCAGCAAACCAAGTCCCAACTGAAATTGGCACAGCTGGCAGGGGGTATTCTAAAGCTTGTTAACAAGTCAACCATAAAGCCAATAGGACCACCATTAGAGATTTATAAAACACAAGCCAGGGGTGCGGTGATGTATGGGGGTGAACTATGGGGTCATGTTTGTAAGTCTGACATTAGCATGACTGAAAATAAATTCCTAAGAAAACTATTGGCCCTACCATCCAGCACTCCACTCCTCCCATTGAGGTTAGATCTGGGTATAAGACCGATCGCCCATGAGCTTGGCGTCAAACCCCTAAGGTTTTGGCGTAGGCTCAGGGCAACTCCTGAGTTATTAAATTACAGGCTGGAATTGGCAGAAATACTATGTATGCCCAAGATATGGAAAATACCCTGGCTTATGTATGTCAAGAGTGAACGTGGTAGGTTGGGCATACCTGCTTTATGGGATGACCCTTTGAATAGTTGTAACGCGATCTCTCGCAAACACCTCTCTAGATTGTTTTATGATAGTAAGTTGGATTCTCTCCTCCATAATCAAGAGGTGGGCACTCTCACAGAATCGTTTTTAAAGATTAAACATGTATATAATTTTGAACTTTTTTTAGATGATATCTACCCCATTTTAGCCAGGAAACTGTATCTGCAATGGAGATATTGAACCCTGCCGCTTAGAGCCTTTACGACTAGGTGGTCTACCTTTCCTCCAATGAATTGTCCCGGTTGCAATTGTGAAAATGAAAATGAACTTCATGTTTTATTTTTTTGCCCGGCTTATAGCAAGCCTCGAAGGTATTGGCTCGTACCTTTGTGTAAAAATCTGGGGTTCGCTCATTGCATGTATGCATTCCGAATACTCAAATCAGATGTGACGAGATCTACTGTATTCGCTGTTCCAAAATTCCTGGCTGCTATGTGGGTCAAGCGACAAGTACTACTGAAAACTGCATATATCGTTAAACTGGATGTACAGTTTATTTTCCACATTTTTAACTGTTTTTAATATTATAACTAGTTTTGGGGTTTATTTGATATATGTTCTCTTTTATGGCTATTATGCCGAAATAAAGATTTTACAACAACAACAAAAGACCACGAAACATGCAATAAAGCGCATTAGCTGCAGGAAATTAACACCTGCTCTGACCTGGTGTAAATTCGAACGGCAGCCTGCACCACAAAAGGGAGCCCAGCCCACAGCCACACCTGAAGAACAACAGATGCCATGGAGCCACTGATCATGCAGCTCGGAGCCCCAACAGGGCCACAACACCCACCGCCACCACCCCCAGGACCCTCCCTCCCCGGACAACCTCTCCCCGAACAAAGACATGCAACATCACGGAATCATGTACCAAATAATCCGCCTGATGTCGCACAATCACATTTGGTGAAATGCATGTGTCATCACAAAAATGAGCATCACACATTCACCTACGATGTAACAAATGAAAATGTATTCAAAGAAATACAGAACAGAAATTAAGACACATGGCGGCTCCCCTCGGGACAATCTGTAGGTCACAGCCTGCAAGACAAAAATCATGATGAGAAGGTGTGTCTTGCGCACATCAAAGGACAGAGAGAGAGCGAAGGAGAGAGAGAGAGAAAGAGAGGGAGCGAGAGAAAGACGGACAGAGAGGGGGAGCGAGAGAAAGACGGACAGAGAGGGGGAGAGAGACACAGAAAATAGAAGAGATGGACAGGGAGACAGAGTGCCGACAATGCGCACCCAGGGCACGCTGATCACCTGCTGCCACCGGTGTGTCTCCAACCACGTGCTGGTATGTAGTGCAGTTCACCAGGTCACACATCTGAAACAGATCCGTCATCTGAAACAGAGTCCAGATACATGAATCGCAACGTACATACAATTTCACAAGACATCATCGCATACCCGCCCCTGCGCACCCAGGCAGTTGCACCCCAGCCCCTCCTCCTGCCCAGCGGTGCATGCCCGCCTCTGCTCACCCAGGCAGATGCATCCCAGCCCCTCCTGCCGCCCAGTGGTGCATGCCCACCCCTGCGCACCCACGCAGATGCACCCCAGTCCCTCCCGCCGCCCTGCAGTGCATGCCCACCGCTGCGCACCCAGGCAGATGCACCCCAGCCCCTCCCGTCGCCCAGCAGTGCATGCCCGACCCTGCGCACCCAGGCCTCACTGCTCACTTTCTGCCCTTGGTGTGTAGCATTGAGGGCCCACCATGTGCCGCTACAAGCCACATATCCGGGGCCCACAAACATGACACCCTCCACATCATGCAGCCCCGGTCTGCAAGCCACCAGGTCTCACATTTGATTCTGGGTCTTAATTTCGCCATGGCAGAGGATATACCAGTGTACCCGGCATCATCGCAGGCTAAACACCCGCTCAGCACTTACGGTGCCCCTACCTCAGTGCACCCAAAGTCACCGTCCCGTGGCGGTGTGCCTGTGCCAGCCACAATGTATCCGGTGCCACCAAGTCTGTGCCCCAAAGTCTTGGACCCTGATTGATTGGGCATCGTGTTGTGGACGCCATCATGTCACCTCCGGTCCTGGGGAATGTGACGTTGCAGGGCCCGAGGCCCTCATGCCTACATTAACACCACATGGATGCACCCAGATAGAGAGTGGAAATGGCGTTGAGCACGTGCGCACGTTTTTATTGTGTGCTGGATGGGTTTGGTGTGGTGTGGTGTGGGTGTAAACCAGCCGTGAGTGAGTGGCTGTGGCATGCTGACAACTAGACCTGTGAGCAGCAGATCACTACAGGGAAGACCTGGGACATGTAGCATTGCTGTCCCCCCCTGTGAGCGTAAGCGGAGTGGGCTGGCCTGGCGTATGCCAGTCCAGTGTAAGGGTTTGTAAATGACCCAGGGCCCTGGGCGTGGTTCCGTAATGGGCTGGAGAAGGAAGTAACTCATGCGTGTGTCCCTGCTGTTGTGCCAGCGCCACCCGGACCGCATTCGGTAATGTGTCACCCTGTGAACCCTGTTCTACGACATGAGCCACATGGACGTGAGAGGAGTCCAGTGAGCCTACATTCAACCATACTTCCAAACTTGAAAGACCATAGACATGACACATCTGTGTGAATATGAATGTTTAATGCATATTCAGTGGAGTGTTGCATCTGGAGAAGTACAGGGCCATGCAAACCCCACATGACGATGTTGGCCTGTGGGGGGCCAGCCAGAGTCCTTCAGGGAATGACAAGTACATCAGAAGAGGATGGGTTCAGTCTGCAGTCTGATTGCTGTGTCATTGGCGATCAAACAGCATATGGCAGTCCATGTCGAGGTCCAAGGTGAGTGTCACAGAGTGCATCGGGGGAGAGTGGAAGTTGATGATGCAGAGGGCAGAATCAAGCTGAAGCCAGCCCTATGGCGGAGATGCATGTTACTGTGTCCTTCCTACCATGAGGGCAGAATCATTCGCATCTTCGTCCTCTGCTGTTTCATGTGCTTCACGTGTGGGTGGTGGTGTTCTGTCTCCAGCACTGTGTGGCAGTGACACATCAGTGGCCAGAGGTGGAAGGTCTGCCGCAATGTTTGGCATTGACACTTCAGGGGGCGGAGATGTGGATGAAGTGGTAGCAGCAGCATGCATCAGCACCAGGCCTTGTGGCAGCAATGCCATGAGGATGGTCCTGAGGTCATTGAGGAACCCAGCTACCTCTCGCTGGTGTGCAGCTGTGGCAGCCGCTTGTTCTGCATTCGTCCGCTCCATGGTCTCCATTAACTTCCGCATGTTTCCCAACTCCCGTGTGACATCGCTAGAGCCACTCTGACTGGACAGTTGTTCTATTCTCTGAGTCAGGGCTCCAGCGATGTCAGCCATGGTCTGTTGGAGAGCATGGAGCTGACTGTGGGTGTCCGTTAGGGACCGTGAGTAGTCCCTGATGGGACTTAGACACCCACGTATGGCATCTAGTTTGTCTGCCATGCGGTCGAAGCCCACCCGCACCTGTTCTGCCATTTCTTCTCCTGGCACCCCAACACACGGCATTGGAAGGCCATGTGTTCTTCGTGGGGGTCCTGGGAGGCAGCCGTGGTGGTGGGTGTTGCCTGCTGTGTGTTCTGTGCAGGGGGTGGGGTCTCCTCGTAGCAGTTGGGCTGCCCAGCTCCTGGAAGTGGGCTGCGTAGGCTCTCCACGAGCAGTTGGAGGGCGTCAAAATCGAAGCTGTGGTGGTCCTCTTCGTCATCAGAGAAAAGGGGGTCGGGCTGCTCTGCAGGAGGTGTTGATTCTCCCTCTGCAATGTGAAGGGGAGATGCAGTTTAACAATGTGTCCACATGTATGTTGCCGCATTGTACATGTTTTCATACAGACAGCATGACTGGGAACATTGTGGCTGTTTGGGAGGAGCTGCCTATTTGATGGGGGACAGTGGACATTTCGACAACACATGTGTGTGTGTATGTCCTTGTACATTATCAACTCACATTTCCCTGCAATGCCAAAGTGATTGGCCAGTGTCTGCACCCAAGCGGCACCAGTTGTGTCCTGTGTTCTGTTGTAGGTGTTTTGTGGATTGAGCCACATCATTGTCAATGTTGATGTGCTCTGCATGTAATGTGTGTGTGCCGCACTTTGGGGGAGTTGCCCCTGCAGCTCTGGTTTTGCTGGCCCCTATCCCTTTCATGTGGTGTGCCTTTGACTTCTGTGCTTGTACAGTGCTGACATGTTGAATACTTGGGTACATTGGTCGCATGGTGGGAGTTGGTGGTCTGGGGCATGGTTTGTCCGCAGATGTGCTATACTTATTTGTGCATGTGTGCCATTGTGCCCATCTCCCCCCGTTCCCCCAGTCCCTGGTCGTTACTCACCCTGTTGCTGTTGTGTCTGGTCTTGTTGTTTAGTGCCCGGTCCCCCAACTCCTGCCACCGTCTCCCCACTGATGACTGTGGCCACCATTTCTTCCATGTCGTCCGGCTCCTCCTGTGGCGCTGGGCTCCCACCTCCAGTCTGCATTACTGCCTTCCGGTTGTTGGCGAGTTTCAGCTTGGTTTTTCGCTTGACATCATTCCAGCGCCTCTTGACCGCTTCCATTGCCCTCTTCAGCACTCCGACTGCATTCACCTTGTCCACGATGGCCTGCCATTATCCATTTTTTGTTGCCAATGACACAGTGGAGGTGACGAACAGTTGTTGATGGTGTTCTATCACCTCCGTTATCAGGATCCTGTTTTCCTGCAGACTGAACCTTTTCTTCCTACTTTTCTTCTCCTTGCCCTTCCCTGACCCCGAGGTCCCAGGCTGGTCCTCCGGGGGGCTGGTGGGGTTCTGGTTCTCCTCTGTAGTTGCTCCGGCAATGTCCATTGTGCTTCGCTGTTGTTTGGCATTTGTTTGTCGTTTCTTTTCTACTTTTAAGGGGATTGTTCCCGCCTGCCGCGTGTGAATTGCAGGCATGTAGCTGGTTTTCGCTGATTTTTGTTTCGGGATTGGCCTCATCGCAGCTTTTTTAGTGTTTGTGTTTCGCATTTTTGCGGCATAGCATTGATTTTAGCGCGGTCAGTTGACGTGCTATCTGGAGACTATCGCATGGTACCGCCGTTTTTGTGAATACTTGGTTAACACAGTGTAAATTTCCCACGATAGACTGCGATGTTGAAGGTTGCGTTAAGTTACTTTTGCAATGGTTATCACACGTTCTTGAGAATATCCCCCTTAGTGTCGCCATAGAATTTGCAAAATTGTTGTCTTCAATGAGCTTTTCAGGGCTCTTTGCATATCAGAAGATATGCTTAATCTTTTATGGATCAATTTTTCGTTATTGATATTTCATATGATAACAAGTGCAGTGCTATGTGGCCAATTGTCGGCATATATTGTCGAATGTTATTAAACTGTACACCATACACACCATCCACAATTACTTAAGTCTACTTGAAAAAACTACCAAAGATCGCCTTATTTAGATGGAAGTCCTAAAGTCCTACCATGACTAGTGCCAGAGTCAGCCAGTTGTAGCCTAACTTGAGTATTTCTGTTAGGTGGTGTTGCCTGGATATACAATACTTTCTAATACCTTGAACAGGAGACTTTGAAATCTGAGGAGAGGAATGCAAGGAAAAGAACCTCTGCCACTAAACATTCTTTACCTGTGACTTCCAGTGACATAGTTGCCTCTCCATGCCCATCACTTCCCGCATTCGATGGAGCCATTGTCTGTGTTCGAGGAGTTTAGCAGACTCCAATGAGAAATATACTGATGGGTTGCTGCTCATAATGCCAGTGCCATGTGCATCATCTTTTAAGGACAATGTCAGTATTGTTGGGTAAAGTGAGTTCACAGATAAAGTCCGAAGTTTACTGACTTCACTGAGGCACAGTTTTACTTTTCCACCTCCATTTGCAACCGAGTGTCACACCAAATGTGAATGAGGCATCAGGCTGCAGGGTAGTGTGTTTCTCTGCTGTCATACAGAGGTGAACTAGCTCTGAATCACAGCAGGCAAAGACAATAGCTACTGATCTCCTTTCCCCTACTGCTGGAAATTCACCCTGAGACTTGTTGCGGTAGATAAACGAGACGTTTGTGGCAATACTTCAAAACAAAGTAAGCTGCTGGCTTGAGGCATGGGCTACATGAACATTCCCACTGCAGCACAAAATTCATCTCCCCTCCGTCTATTTTCAACAACAATCGGGTACCCGCACATACAATACAGGTTCATCAGAAATATTTTCTCTTCAATACATACATCAGCATTGTAACAGCCACCAATAAAAGGCGTGAGGATCTTTACCTAGCACCATGTCTACACAATGGTGTTACCTAGCACCATGTCTACACAATGTCCAAACAACCATAAGATACAGAGCTACCCGCTGAGCTGCATATCACATTGCAAAAGATGGCAGGGACCCAGAGATTGCCGAGACATTACTCCTAAGGAGGAGAAGCCGTTACCTCTGCTGTCAACTGGGCCATCAGTGTTCGCCTTTCTTTCTGCAGCTCCACCGTCGGGAAGATACAAATGTCCCCTCTGTGCCTATTCCATTTACCCCATTTCTGATCCCATTTCTTGGGGCACCCCGTCCCTTCAACACTGATTTTTCGGCAATCATTGCGGTGTCCATATCCTTTGCCCAATCACCCTGAAGAGGGATCGCCTCCACTCCACACTTTTGTGCGATGTTTCGCTTCGCAGTGGTGAAGCCCATCGAGGTCCAAGCCTGTTCAGCCTGAGAAAGGTCAGTTGCCCCCCTAATATTAAGCAAGCATAGGTGGGGAGATAGCTTTAGGGACTTGTCGCATGTCCTCTCAAGTTGGCGGGCAATCTTACCGCAATAACCCTGGATTTGTGGGCATTCTCATAATATGTGAATGAAGGTACCCACTTGATTACAGTGTCGGAGACAAAGCGGATCAGGGCGCCTGCCTAACTTGAACAGGAGATTAGCATCAAAGTAGACCGATGGAGGATCTTGAGCTGGAGGAGTCGCATGCGCATTGGAATGGCCACCTCACGAGGGGAGGCCAGTGCATTCCACCACTCGTCATCCTCTATCATTCCCAGGTCTTTCTCCCAGCTCGCCCTCAACCTTTGCATCGGATCTGCCCGGTTATTAACCAGTTTCTTGTAAGTGAATGAAATGGCTTTGCGGTCCATGGGATCCAATAACAACCGGTCCTCCAGGAGGGAGGAATCAGGGAGGGGGACACCCTCTGGCAGGGCAGAGGATATAGCATGGCTGATCTGCAAATCCCTAAAAGTCTCAGACTGTGCCAGTTGGTATTTTGCCTGAAGTTCTTTGAATGTGGCCAATTTCCCCTTCACCCACATATCTTCGACCGTAGATATCCCGATTGTGTCCCATTTGTCAAACCCCGGGCATTTGCTGAGTTTGCCCAGAATATCAGGTTCCCATAGAGGAGTCGCCTTAGTCAGAGACTTGTGCCAGCCCAGCTTTCTGGTGACACCATGCCAAGTCTCGACTGTACGTGCCGTGGGGCCATTTAAATTGAGTTTGCGGGTATTGGTATAAAGCGCCCTGTGATAGCCGCCCCGTCCCATGAGCCAATAATCTGTTCTAAAATTGGGATCATCATGGGGACCAAACACCCATCTGTTGACTGCAATCAACTGGGACGCTTGATAATAGAGTCTTAAATCCGGTAAACCAATGCCCCCGTCATACCATCCCATGGTAAGCTGGTTCATTGCTATACGCGGTGTACGGTCTTCCCACAATAAGCCGTGCAATACACTGTCTATTTGCGAAAAGTAAGAATCCGGGACTGGATTGGGGGTATTCTGTAAGACGTAGAGAAAACGTGGAAGTGCAAGCATTTTGAACAAGGACGCGCGCCCCGGGAGAGTAAGAGGGAGAGAACGCCAATGCAGGGCGTCGGATTTGAAGCGCTGAAGAGGCCCAAGAAGGTTGTGTTGAAAGAAGAGGTCAACATCTGGAGTGACGTATATGCCCAAATATTGAAAACCTCGGGGAGCCGCCGAGATCTCGTAGCCCCGAGGACAAGCTGGGGGAGCACACCAAAAAGCATACATCTGGGACTTGTACCAGTTTACACGATACCCAGAATGGGCACCGAAGATGTGGAAGATATGGAGCACCCGTTGCAGCGGTCGCGCAGGGGAAGCCAGATATAGGAGGATATCATCAGCGTAAAGCGAGATGCGGTCCTCGTGATACGCTGTCCATTTAAGCCCCCGTATCCCCGGATCACCCCGGACCCATACAGCAAGCAGCTCCAAAACTAAGGCAAAGAGCAACGGAGACAAGGGACAACCCTGCCTCGTGCCCCGGCGAAGTACAAAAGTGGCGGAACGATGATTATTGACAATGACATGTGCGGTGATTTGAGTATATAATAGTCTGATCCAGCGTATCAATTTGGGTCCGAACCCCATGCGAGTCAAAACGGCGAAGAGAAAATTCCATTCTATTGTATCAAATGCCATAGAGGAATCCAATGATAACAGGATCGCGTCTTCCTCAATGGTATGAATCCGACCTAGAACCCCATGCATCCGTTGCAGATTCCAGGCTGTATATCTCCCCGGCATAAATCCTGACTGATCCGGATGAACCAAATCAGTAACATAAGGGAGGAGTCGATTCGCCAGGAGTTTGGCCAGAATCTTGGCCTCGACCGTCAAAAAGGAAATGGGGCGGTATGATTTACAATCTTCAACCGGCTTATTCGGTTTATGAATGACCACGATGGCCGCGTTTCGGAAATCTGCTGGGATGATACCTGACTCAAAACATTCATTATATAGATTTAACAAATGAGGAGCCAGCAATGTTCAATATGGTAACATCCCCACTTCCATGAGGTGTCTCCCTGGGCACAGGTCAATGGCTGAAAAAACAGTTGTTCAATTCTTCGAAAAACGCACTTCTCAATTGGTTCTTTTGCGAAAATATTCTTGGTTGTTTATTCTCACAATCAAAGATATTTATATACGGCAACTTGTGACACATCCAACATAATCTACATGTTGAAATGCCCATGCGGAAAAGCCTATATTGGACAAACAGAACGCAAATTGAAAGTCCGGCTGAATGAACACAAAAGTAACATCAGGACTAAACAAATGAAATCAACGGTGGCTAACCATTTCATTGAAGCAGATCATCACATTAGTCAACTAAAAGTCTGCGTTCTGGAGATCGTAGAACAACAGGAAGGCAGAGACAACCGCAACTCATAACTTCAACGAGAGAATTTTTGGATATACCACTTAAATACCTTACAACCTAACGGAATGAATGAAAGAGTGGAATTTCAATGCTACTTATAATCACAAGTAGCTGACAGACATCATGCATTTTGTTAAAACTCCCGTAGCAAGAGCTTGGGATTAACTACTATAAGGTTATTCTGGGTATCATATCGGACTGCTGGCAATAGATCTTTTTGTTAAATTTATTAGCTTGTACTGATTTTTGTTAATCGATCATCGACAATGATTACATTCTGTATAGTGAAATGAATATCCATATAACCCAAAGGAAGGAGTATTGAACATGTTTTAGTGATATGTTCCTAATTATCATGCTAGGATCATATTCTCATATTGATTTTCAATAGCATCATTTATATTTAAAAACCATTGCTGACAACATCGAGGGTATTGTATTTACAAAGCTTTATTAACACACAAAGCGGTTTTCAGTATCACAGCACCAGTCCTCTTTTCATATTTAGTTTAGTACGTGAGCGCGTAAATACGTCATACACCATTCAATAGGAAGTCACGGTATCACCCTAACACATACGGCAGCCTCCGGAGAGAGAAGCGTGTTACCTTGCAACACCGGTAAGACAAATACCATATGGCTCTGGGTTAACTGGGCACTTTTAACTGTAATTTAGCGCAAGTCAGTAATGATAGCATGACACAGTTAATACCCGCACGGGATACTCTGACCAATCGCAATACGACGTATTTCTTTTAGAATACTCCACACACCAACACACGCATGAGATACTCTGATTTTAATGGATTACATACAGAGGCGCATTCACTAACAAACACTTTGGTTCGAAGAACAGTGATATAGACACGATGTGGTGAACTTTTACATAACTCACTAGGCACCCTTTGAGGCATGGTGTGGTAACGATAGTGATTCAGGTGTAAATTCCCCATACTATACATTTATTAATTTTTAATTCTCATAGACTTTCCCTGATGAAGGCTTTCAGCCGAAATGCATTGGAACGGCGAACAAGATGTTGCATTGATTAATCTAGAAACATTGCATTTTGGGAACTGAAGTTTTTGAACAGAATATCTTTGATTGTGAGAATAAACAACCAAGAATATTTTCGCAAAAGAACCAATTGAGAATTGCGATTTTCGAAGAATTGAACAACTGTTTTTTCAGCCATTGATCTGTGCCCAGGGAGACACCTCATGGAAGTGGGGATGTTACCATATTGATTACTTTTATGCTCTTTACCAGGGAGTGATACCCAGGAGCACGGCACAAACTGACATACTACGCACAAACCCGGCAGTGCAAAATGTAATCAATAAGAGCCAGCAATGTTGTCATGGGTTTAAAAAGCTCGATGGGAAGCCCGTTGGGACCCATCGCCTTTCCGGATCGGACATCTCGTATAGCCTTCTGAACCTCTGCCACCGTAATGCCTGCCTCCAGGGCCTCCCTGTCTTGTGGAGAAATGTTAGTCACGTCTATAGTAACTAGGAGGTCAGCCGATAGCGGGGCTTGAGATGTAGGCAAACTAGTGTAGACCTCCACATAATGGATTGCAAAGGTGTCGGCTATTAGTTGAGGTTTGGTAAGGAGCGTACCCTCAGGGTTGGCTATCGCGGGCACCCACCTAGCAGCCTGTTCCCTTCGTTTCAGCCACGCCTAAAGCTTGCCTGTTCGCTCACCCTGCTCACAGATCCTATGTCGGGAAGACAGAGCACGCGCCGTGGCATCCTCCAAAAGAAGCTGTCTATAATCCTGTATTTTGATCACAAGGTTATGTTGAGTTGCATGGTTGGGGTCATGCACAACCGACTCCTCCAGATACGAGATATCCACCTCTAGCTCAATTACCCTCGTAGATCTTTCCTCCCTGTGACCTACCATTAATGACAATGCCCTGCCCTTTATGACTGCCCCCAAAGCACCCCATAGTGTCACTGCAGAGTCAACAGAAACCACATTTTCAGCAAAATAATAGTCAGCGTCCTTACGGAGAGCCTCTTTAATATGCGGTATTTTTAACGCCCACGGTTGTATGGTAATGGTGCCAGGCCGGCCCATCCGTTGAAAGCTCAGGGGCACTAGGACAGGGGAGTGGTCGGAGATCCCACGGGCCAGACTATTGGACCCGTGAAAACATTAACATTCTGGGCATGTGCAAACATGTAGTCTATCCGAGATTGGCTACCATGTGCCCCCGATTAAAATGTAAAGCGTGTATGCAGCGGATTGAACCACCTCCAAATGCCCACAATCCCCAGGGCGTTCGCAAACTCAAACAGATATGAGCCTCTTGGCGGGTCCTCTCGGGGTGGAAGGCGGTCCAGAGAACCATCCATTGTGAGGTTAAAGTCACCTCCCAGCACTAACACCCCCAGGGGCAGTTCCAACAGTAGGGTACCAACCTCACGTAGCGTCAGTCGCTGTAGTCCAGGAGGGGCATACACAGACACAACATTAATGACTCGTCCCTCATAGGAGCCTGTGACTGCGGAGTATCTGCCCTGAGCGTCAGTCCAGGTTTTCTGGACGATATGGGACAACCCTTCCGGAGCAGAATCCCCACCCCCTGGAGCCCAAGGTAAATCCACCATTCTGTAGCCTTTCCTATTCAGGGCCCAACAGGAAGTCCCAACCAAATGTGTTTCCTGCAGCAACACCACATCTAGCTCATTTCGCTAAATATATTGCAACACGATACCCCTCTTAATCTTATCCCCCAATCCATTAACGTTTCACGTGGACAATTTGAGTGTTGAACCTTGGGTCATCACGTCAACTCAGTGGGAATCAAATAATGCCAGGTGAGCTTGCATGGCCAAGAGCTGCTTAGGTGGATGTCACTGATGCTATTAACAGCAAAACCGATTGCAAAATGGGAGAATTCAACATTGAAGTGTACCGGTACCAAATACAAAAAAGACATAATAAAAAAAAAAAACATCCTGCCAGAATGAACGCCCCCCCCACCCTGCCTCCCTGCAGAACGGGCCTGAAACCACCCGCCACCCCCAACTTGCAGAGTGCCTGTCGCCCACCCTCAACAACTTCAGGAACGTGTATAACTCCACTCCCTAAAGCATTAAGTAAGAGGTCAATTCGCTAGCCCCGGCCTAGAAAGCCCCAGGGTGAAACATACATCAGCAACATTCAACATTCCAAGGATAAGCGGCTGAAAAGCCCTGAGCGCCAGGTCTCAGCTAGCATCAAAGAAACCAAGCCACATCAATATGTACATCAAGCAACCCATAAGAATGGGGGAACCCGCAGTCCAAAATGTATCAGTTAGCCACAGCGGGCTGCAACAGGCAAAAGAAGCATTGTGTATGATTCTCAGGTAGTCAGTCTTACATGATCACCCCGTCGGACTTTGGGAACTCGCCTCAGAGGGAGGCGGGGACTGAGGTTTCTGATGCCACTCGTTGAGCTCTCCGGTGATCGGTGTCGACTTGTGTGATTTCTTGCCAGCCGTGCGCCAGCCATCGAGCCAGTCCCAGGCGTCCTCAGGACTAGTGAAAAACCACAGTTTACCATCCGATTCAATTCTGAGTTTCGTTGGGAATAACATGGCATATTTGATCTCTTGGTCCCTAAGAACTCGTTTCACTTCCAGGAAGCTCCAACGTTGTTTCTGGACTCTTAAGGTGAAGTCCAGGAAGAACGATACTTTACTGTTTTCAATAGTCAATGGGGGAGCCACCCTCGCAGTCTTTAGGATCAGGTCGCGATAATTAAACACTCGGGCAAGAAGCGGGCAGGGGTGCTCCCGGCTTGGGCCTACCCCCGGCACACGATGGGCCCGCTCAATAGAGAAGCATTTGGATAGGCCTCTTGGCTGGAGACGCTGCAGGATGAGCGCCTCGACATACAGATCGGCAGCTGGTCCCTCTGCCCATTCCGGAATGCCAAGGATTCGGACATTATTGTGCCTCATTCTGCCTTCATACTCGTCATGTTGAACCGCCATCGCCTCGTGAGAAGAGCGCAGCTCAAAGTCACCTGCTTCTTGAGGAGGGTTGTGTCAGTTACCAGTTCCGTTGTGGTGTTCTCAATGGTATTCACACAATCGGCCATTTTTCGCATGTCTTCCCTTATGAGGGCCACTTCCATTGCGACTGTATCGATTCTGTTCTCGAGAGAGGTCCGCACAGTGGTAATAGCCGCAAGAAGGTCCCTATTAGTAGGCTCTGGATCATCACTATGGGCTACAACATTGCCCGGTTTGTCCTCATTGTTCTTCTGCCATGCAAACTTATCCAGTTTGGCTTGCGTCACAGTCCACCCACTGCGGCATGACGCCATGGCAGCTCCACAGGAGGGGAGCGAAGTAGGGCCAGGGAGCAGGGGCTACTCACCGCCGCCTGCTATGAGGCACCCCACATGGCCTGTTGGCTTTGGCACGTGCCAAACCAGTCCCTCGACAGTTCAGAACTGGTAATCACCCCATAGCCGCCGCCAGGGGCCCCGATCAGGCACCACAAGTCGCTGTTTTGTGAGGGGGAACTCAGGTGCGGTGCACGTCACACTTGGCCGATGAGTCTCCGAACGTCTGGCCCAAGTGGATTCATAGGTATTCCCATCCCAGGTCAGTGTGCAAGCCCGTAGAGCGCCGCGCAGTCTCCCCCCTGCGCAGTATCCTGATTGCCTGCGTAGCATCCTCAAGTCCCCGGCTGAACACAGACGTCTCACGGTCACACCAATGAATCACCCCCAGTACACAGCTCAACAAACACAGTCCACTAGCCACAAGTGAATAGCCAGTCCCATCTGAAGGCTTGCGCTAGATGCGGGGTATAGCAAAAGTCACATCGGCCCGCCAAACCCCAAGGACCTCGGCGGTGGTGATGCGGGCCCCTGCACAGCAAACAGCAAGTACCCGCCAAATCGCCCCCAGTGGAGCATGACCTGCCTGAAACTGGATTGTAGAGAATGTGGTGGGGAGTGTCACCTTCCCACTGCCTGAAACTGGCCCATCCGGGCACCCGGGAACTTCCGCGATGGTCATGCACAAAGCCAGGGCCTCGCGGCCTGCTGAAGGTACGGCGGCACTGGAGGAGCAGCCGAGAGCCACTGCAGGGTGGATTCGCTCCCTCCGCGGCGTCCACGAGCCAGCCACAGTGCTCCGATGAAGGACCCAGGTACCCCCCATGCAGATCCAGACGCTGGGGCTGCTTGAACAAGTATCTCGACCCTTCGCGGCACAGGCCTCAACCGCGGGGTCGCTTTGCGCTCCGTCGCCGCAGAGCCACACTTCCTGTCGGCCAGACCGCGTCAGGTGGAGCCGGCGTCTGGAGCGTCTCTTCGGAATGTCGCCCAATGAACTTCAATTTTCTACCGCCCCTTGGGTAGCAGCAAAGGCGGTCAGGGAGTCCCTCGGGGCAGAAATCAGGCCGGGGCAAATAGAGTTAGGGGGAGTTATCGGGAGTGGCACGACGGAGCTCTGCTACCGTGCGGCCATTCCTGTCGGCAGTTGGCCATGCCCACGTCTATTTTTTAACATTGTCAGCTTCTTGGTTATATTAAATTGACTTGCAGTTGCATTTCTATAAGCGTCATACACTTGACAAGGCGCAGAAGTGCATTTTTGAACTGGTAGCAGGCTACTCAGTGGAAAGGCGATGGACGAAAGTGAGCAAGTCTTTCATGTGGCCTCTATGGGCATTGTTTTGATGCTGCTTGTTAGCAATGAGTTATGCTCTTGTATTTTGATTAGTCGCTGCATGAATTTTACTTGAAAATGAGTCAAAAATAGAGTAAGTTTGATATGGTAGTGTATAGATGGCAAGAAAGTGTATAAGTGCAGTGTGGCTTACTTGGGATGTGTTTTGGATCCTTGCATGTACGGCAAAAGCTGTTCGAACCGTGCTGTAATGAGAGTGTTAAAAAAAAATGGAAAAGTGAACGTGGTCACTCATGAAGTTTTCTACCACTTTTGAAGTGGCCATTATCATGTAGTTTAAACTACATTTAATACAGGCATAGGAAAGTGCCCAGATGTGAAGGGTGCTTCTTATGATGAGTACACGCTTGCATCTGCCATAGTATATGCTGCAAATGGCAGAGGAACAACAGAGAACAAAAGACCATATAGACCAGCCACGGTATATGCCCTGGACAATCCAAAGAAAGGAGCAGGTAGGAACAATTGGCATAATACAATCAGTCATGGTACGTACTCTGATGGGTCCACCAAGGAGCAACAGGGGGGAATCATTATACAACCAGCCATGTTATATACTTCAGGAGTTCATCCCAAGTGTGGCAGGCAGCAACCTATAGAATTGGGCATTATATATATATATGAATTTTATAATATTTTAAGTGCTCTTTGACTTCGTACATCTTATATCATTTTCAGTTTGGCGGTATTTACAAATCTTTTACTGGACCTCCCTATTAGTGCAGATAATCCTGCTTTTTGTTCTTTCTGTGTTGTTGTTTTTTAAAGGGATTTAACTTGATCTTTAGGGCAATTTGGAAGTACACTTCTATGTAATATCTGTTATGGTGGGACGCTCTTCATTCTCCAGGTGCCATAGTGGGTGGGGCTGGTGCTTGGACATCTAGAACTGCCATATTGGTGATGGTCTACTCTTGTCTTCCAAGCATGTACACAACAACAGACTATTTATACACAGCTGCCACGTGTCCGCTGACTGTGTGCCACAGGCAAGCCCACCTGCTCTGTCCTGGGGCAAACCCACCAATTGCCAGCCACACAGTCCGTTTAGCCCTAGTTATGCAGAATGGTACACCTTCTTCATTTATCTACACGGCTGCATTTATGCTAACTCTTCTAATGTTATTCATCTGTTCAAACAGAAAATCTCTGTTCACCTAATTCCCTATCCTACATTCCCAAAACGGTAAATGACAATCTTATTCCTCCTATTATGCTAAAAGTTGTGCTTTGTGATGTCGATCTGCTTCCAAACATTGTTTTGAAATTGCAGACCTCTTCCCATGCTATGATATCCCACTGTCGTTTCTTGGCAAGAATTGGAGGGGTCAGGCCAGCACCCCTATAAGAATTACGTAGTATCTCCTATAGGAATCACTTAGGGGCATATCAACAAGGGCTTTATCTCTGCTTTTTTGGCTTTAAAAGCCAAAAAAGCAGAGATAAAACTAGCACCCTATCAACAACAGGGTGCTAACACGCAAATGTGCATGTTAGCACCCTTTTACTCTACGCTTCCCCTTGCATCTCTAATGAGATGCAAAGGGGGCGTTCCAGAGTAAAATAATAGGAGAAATGTCGCTAAGCGACATTTCTCCTATTATCAAGAATGTCGCTAACCCTGTTAGAGACAAAAAAAGCAGCGCTAACCGCGGTTAACGCTGCTTTTTTACGTCTGCTAATTTTCAGACTTAGCCATGATATCCTATGGAAGGAGGATATCATGGCTAAGTTTGCCTGTCCCTATCAACAAGGTAACGTGTGATTATCGCTGGGTTTCCAGCGATAATCTCACGTTAGCCTGTTAGCGTGTAGATTTTTATCGCTATTGAGATAAGCGTTGCTAATAGCACGCTATCTCAGCGATAAAAATTCACGCTAGCCGGCGATAATTATCCTCACGCTAAGAGCGCTGAGCGATAATTATCGCCGGTTGTTGTTGATATGCCCCTTCGTACCTGATGGTTTTAAAATTTCCGAGTTGATAAACCTGATGGGGAGGGCTGTAAAATTGGAGTTCTTGCAGACCAGCTGTCTATTCTGGCAAACTCCTTTAGTCACAGGTCTGGCTGGGAAGCTCTAACTGTTCAACTAAAAGTAGTCTTGGCACAGCTGTGCTATATTTTACTTTATAGACCACCTTTTTCTCTGGCAAGTCTTATTCCCGTTTTTACTGAAGAACTTGATGTATCGTCCTTACAATCTTACTCTATTAGGGGACTTCAATTCATGGTTTGATAAGCCCAACGATCCCTACCAAACTTTGAAAATGATTTAGCTATTCTTAATTAGAAGCTTTTAAAGTCTGGCCTCACCCATAATGCTGGCCATCTGCTTAACCCCATCTTTTTTTTTCTCCCAGTCTCATTACAACCCAGTCCCCCATTCCTCTCGCCTGGACTAATCATTTGGCGATAACTTTCACCCTACTGTTACCCACACATTTAAAGGTCCACGTAGCTCATTTATAAAGGGATTGGGACAACGGAAGCCTTATCGGTTCAACTAAGACAGCTTTCCACTATAGTCCTTTCCAACCACACCAGCCCTGATGTGCTGGAGGCCAATGTTGATTCTGGTTTTTACATTGACATTAGACACTATGCTGCCTCTTCAGAAACATGGGTAGTTCTCTAGGAAGGAGGTGATTAACCACGGGGTTTCAAAGCCTTGGCGCTCAAGCTCCTGAGAGCTGAAAACAATGGTGCAAGAACTAAGAGCCCAATCCCAAAGAGGCCTATAAAAGTGCAGCTTTACATATAAACAGAAGATAAAAGAAGCTAAACGTACTTGGTTCTTAAATTGACTCAGTTTGGCTCCCAACTACATGATTATGAAACCTCAAAATATAATGTGATTAACTCTCCTCAATTACGCCGCGATATGGCTTACTTTTTCATGCATATAATTCTCTATTTCAGAGAATGTATTGTTAATGAGGTCATACCTTAACTTGACTATACGCTTCTAAGGTCCTTTCATAAAACTGGTGCGGCAATAATAAATCATTTTAAATTAAAACTTACCTGCTGCCTCGTTGCAGCTCTTCTCCTGACCACAGGCTCCCGGACTCCCCTGCACCAATCCAGACGCTGCTCTCATGCTGATACTGCTTTTACCCAGCAGGAGAGCAGCGTCGGGACTGGGCGGAGTGGCTAGTTTTACGCTTGAAGAGAGACTGGGAGCTTGTGCCTGCTTCTCTCCATACACCAGCCTGGAGACATCAAAGTGCCCATGGCGGTTTGGCCGTCCTAAGACAGCCAGCCAAATTTCGCAGTGTCCACAACTGCAAGTGCCCCCCATGCTTGCCATGGCCCCATCTGCAAGACTTGGCTCACCTCCTGTTATGAAAAATAAAATGATAATAAAACTGCTTTGCTATCATTTTATTCTACTTTATGCTGCTGAGGCAGTCGAGCGACGCTCCTCTGCCATAACGGAGGAGCCGCCGCTGCAACGATCTTCGGCACTCCAGGATTTTTAGTCAGAAAATGGACGTTACATTGTTCATCTCTGGTTCTCAGATCTGCCAATCTATTTTGTCCTTGAAGGTCATAAAGTACGTGCTGTTTCGTGAGTGTGCATTTTCAATTGCAGCTGTTGCTCTGGCATGACGCTCTGACTCCAACCTTGCTTCTTTCGGAAACCTTTTAAAGGCTTGAGGGGCCGATTCACAGAACTAACTTAAGACAAAATCCTAAACTTACTACTTTAGGTATTCACAGAAGTTAGGATTTTGTCTTAAGTTTGTCTTAAGACAAACTTAAGACAGACTTAAGACAGTCTTAAGACAGACTTAAGACAAGCTTAAGACAGACTTAAGACAGACTTAAGACAGACTTAAAACAAACTTAAGACAAAATCCTAACTTAAGTCTGTCTTAAGTCTGCCTTAAGTCTGTCTTAAGTCTGTCTTAAGTTTGTCTTAAGTCTATCTTAAGTCTGTCTTAAGACTGTCTTAAGTCTGTCTTAAGTCTGTCTTAGGACTGTCTTAAGTCTGTCTTAAGTTTGTCTTAAGACAAACTTAAGACAAAATCCTAACTTCTGTGAATACCAAAAGTAGTAAGTTTAGGATTTTGTCTTAAGTTAGTTCTGTGAATCGGGCCCACGACTCTTTAAATTAGTCCTTTCCTATGTATATACCTTTTTATGTTGACCAGCGCCAAGAAGCTTCGACTGATGTAGCGCAATACAATTTACAATATTGCTCACTGTCGTCCCTCAATGTAAAGCCAATTGAGTTTTGTTTTCTCTGACACACTCAGATCTAATATGTGCTATAAAAAACAACAGAATAAATGAATAAATATTTACAACATACCAAACACGCATGTTGCTCACTCTGGGGAGTGTGCATAGGAGCAGCAAGGAGTATCCTATGGTAATGGGAAATTATAAAGCCAGTGTTAGAAATTGGGTTGTTGGTTAACAGGGGTGTAGACCTAAGTCAAACAGCAACTACAATCCTAGTCTGGGTAAGTGTCAGGCAAATCATAAATTAACCTTATGCTCACCCTCTGGAAGCTTGGCACAGAGCAGTCAGGCTTAACTTAGAGCCTAGCTCCCATCCCTAAAGACTCGGTGAGAAATCTCGGAGTCCGCTGGGACACTCAACTTAGCTTCAAAAATCAGGTGCAAACAGTAGCAACCTCCTGTTTCGCCAAGATTAGAATCATAAAACGCCTCATCAATTATCTGCCGGTAGACTGCCGTAAGACTGTGATCCAGGCCCTGATCATATCCCATCTTGATTATGCTAATGCTCTCTACCTTGGTATCACAGCGGGCCTCTGCCACAAGCTCCAGACGGTCCAAAACGCCGCCGCACGGCTGGTTGAGAGAATCCCGGCCAGACACCATATTACTCCTCATCTCCGTAAGTTACATTGGCTGCCCATAGCAAAAAGATGTGTATTCAAGGCCATGACTCTGGCCTTTCGAGCTTCAAAAGGCAAGGGATCGGCACACCTCAAAAACATTCTTCGACCTTATGCCAACTCCAGGACTCTACGGTCCAATACCCTCCATTTCCTGGAAACCCCCCGATGTAAACGATCTCGGGCCGGTGGCAAAACCTTTGAGGTCTGTACCTCTCAGTGCTGGAACAAACTTCCATTAGCCTTACGCACCTGTCAGACTGAATTAGTTTTCCGTAAATCCCTGAAAACACATCTGTTCTCCTCATAAATTTGGATATCTGCCCCTACGACCTCCCTTTGTTTTTCATTGTTTCAGCGCCGGGACGCCCCGTTGGGGCCGCTGTGCGCTCTATAAATTTCTCAAATAAATAAATAAATAAATGTGTGAAGTATTTGTGCAACACTTCAAACAGTAAAACAGATTCCACACCGGTTTGCAAAAATAGAGCTTAATTTAAATAAATAAAAGAAGACCCAAATGACAAAAATCCAATAAGTAGAACTTGAGATGTGAATTTTTAAAGAATAAACCATAAAGTAGCTCTTAGAAGCAATAATCGCTTATTTGGGATATCTGGTTGTGCCAGACTGGGACAAAGTCAAAAGTTCAGGCTGACCACGATAGAGGGCGGGACAAATACAGGGACCGACTGAGACCTGAGTTCCTTGATCCTGGCTGTGTCAACGTCGCAGATGATGGGCGCAGCTGAAGCGATGCATAAGTGTTGATACACGCAGTAGAGGCGATGCACCGGTTCTAGGCACACAACTGGAGCGATGCCCTGGTTCCGATCTATGCAACAGGAGTGACGCAATGGATCTGATCTACACAACAAGGGCATGTGTCGGTTCTCATGCAACAAATGGCACCGATGCACCGGTTTGACTGAGGATGCATGGGTTTTGCAGCAATAAGCCCCTTAGGCCCACTTCCAAGGGTCCAGGACTGAGGTGCACCACTTGACTGGGCAGACTCACAGATGGCAGGGTCCAGGTGCAGACGCAGTCACGTTGGAAGTCTTTTATGTCCCTGAGACTTCAGATCAGGAGGCCAGTCTGATAGCACTTGGAATCACTCTGGGTACAAGTGATGCAGGTCCAGTCCTTCTCACCCAGGCAGGGCAACAGCAGGCAGCAGGGCAGCACAGCAAGGCAGAACTCCAGCAAAACAGCTGTCCAGCAGAGTAGCAGTCCTTCAGCAGCACAGCAGTCTTTCTTCCTGGCAGAGTCTTTGCAAGTCCAGAAGTGTACTAAAGTTGTGGTGTCTGAGATCCAGTTCTTATTCCCAGTGGTGCCTTTGAAGTGTGGAGCCTTCAAAGAGAGTCCACTGAAGTGCACAGATGTCCTCCCTTCCTGGCCTGGCTTCAGACTCACTACAGGGGAGTATGTGACCCTTTGTGTGGGAACAGGTCACAGCCTTTTCAGGTGCACATGAGGCTGTGTCCAGCTCCTCCCTCATGCCCTGTCACGATGGCCCATCAGGTCACACATAAGGTCCCATTGTGTGTGGCTGTCTAGGGTGAACACACAAAGCCTAGTTGTCACCCACCCCAGACGTGTTCAGAGAAGGTCAGCAGGCACCAAATGTCTAAAGCAAGAAAATGCCAACTTTCTAAAAGTGTCATAAGTAGGGGATGAGCCCAAAGTAGATAGCCAGGAAGGGCCTAGTTAAAGTGTTGCAATAAAGAGCCTAGCTACCATTTCAAATGCTGCTAGCCTCTAGAGCAGACTGCAGACCAAAATTTGATTTCTTTGATCGTGGTTATTTATTTAACCATTACTTCATTTGTTTCATTATATTATTTTTTCATTTCATTACGTCTGAAATAAGGGTACACTGCTTCTTACAGGCAAGTCAAACAGTTGTGTACAAATATAAACAAAAACGCTGTGTGCATAATAGGCAGCTGAAACAAGTAGTGCAAACAAATTATTTCACATTAAAACACAAGAAATAGTACACCAGTCGGTTGTTTCCAAACAATTAGATATGATGCACTCTCATTACATAGGGTTTATAGTTATTTTAGAGAGATGTTCACCATTGGAAATACACTTAAGAGCAGTTGGGGTTAAATCAACTTTGCATATCCCTCAACACTGTCTCAGTTCAATGACTATTCATTCCTCAACAGAAGAAGAAGTGCCGACGGGTTTCAAGTCCCAGATTGATTCATGGGACTCTCTTCAGGGCTGTGACATGGTGTGATCTGAATAGTGTAGGCTCATTTTTCTAAACCGGGTTTGCAGTTTTATTGTTCTCTAATTTTAGTCCAAGCAAGTATTTCCCCAGGAAGGGCGGTCGCTTTAACTGCAACACTGTTTGGATTTTCAATTGTGACTCCAGAGACACCAAACTTGAAAAGTCAATCACTTCACATTTGAAAATTACACCTGTAAAATGCAATAAGGTAATCCCAATGTTATCCTAAGGGAGAGATAGGCCTTGCAGTAGTGGAAAATTAATTTGGGAGTTATTCACTACAAGTGCATGTAAAACTTAAACGTACATGTTCAACTTTGTACATACACTGCACCATGCCTTTGGGGCTTTCCAGGACCTACCCTAGTGGTGACTTATATGTATTAAAAACAAAGGTTTGGGCTGGGCAAGAGGCTAAATTTGCCAGGTCGACATGGCAGTTGAAAATACACACACATGCTATTCAATGTCAGTCCTGAAATGTTTAAAGGGATACTTAAGTAGTTGGCACAATCAGTGCTGTAGGCCCACTAATAGCATTTAATTTACAAGCTCTGGGCATAGGTAGTCCACAGTATTAGAGACTTATGAGTAAATTAAATGTGCAATTTGTGGATAAGCCAACTTTGTCACATTTTAGGGGAAGAGAGCATATGCCCATAGCACTGGTTAGCAGTGGTAAAGTGACCAGTGTCCCAAAGCTAAAAAAAACGAATTCAGCAAAAAGGGGAGGAGAAACGCAAAATGTTTGAGGATGACCCTGCAGAAAGGGCCATTTTCCAATAGCCAGCCATTTATGTATTTATTTAACAACATACTACTTCTATCTGGAATTTTGTACATAGCATCTGTGATGATACATAGGTACATAGGCCAAAGTACTTTGGATTAGTTGTATTTGTAGTGAAGTTAGCAGATTGGCGTTGACAAATTGCAACAAAATCTGGATAAGATTTGCAAGAACCACATATAATATGAGGATATTAAAAACTCTTTCCCTAGCTAATGACAATTCTGAGAATTGTCTGGTATTCTAAGTACCGGTAGACAGTGTAGATATACAGTAGAATGGGTAGGTATCTAGTTTGCATCTCTTGTCGCAATAGATATTTTACAGTGTGAGTTTAAAGTCCTGGAACACGTTTGAGGCCAAATAGTAGATGCTAAAATATTCTAGTGAAATGGAACTAGAGGGTATAAGGCAAGAAAACTGAAGGAAGCACATGGTATAGACAAAATGTTGTGATCATTGGATCGAAGGTTACCTGACGGTGAGCAGCGTGGTTTGTTATATCCTCTGAGGAATCAATCTGGGAGTGGCAGGCATAAGCCCAGAGGAATTATAAACTAAACAACCAGCAATAGTGCGTTCTCTGGGGAGTCCACACAGGAGTATCAGAGTACAAACAGATATGAAATTTTAGATACAACCATCCATGATATATGTTCTGAGAAGTAGCAGGAATCGGAATGGGCATTATGGAGTGTTAGGAGCAACCCAAGGCATCAACAGAAACCAAACATACATGGTCTTTGGAGTCCACTGGGGAGCAGTAATACTGATATTGATATAGTTTATTAAGCCCAACAAATGCCTGAAGGCGTCGTAGTGCTAACATAAGAACAGGTAAGAGCACCCGAAAAGGCCGACCTTTGAAAGAAGCTGGAAAAAGCAAAGTTTTTAGTTGCTTTCCGAAACTAGAAAGGCTCTGCTGAAGTTTAAGTTACAGGGGGAGTGAATTTCACAATTTACAGGTGGAATACACAAAGCTCCTGACGCCTCATGAAACTTTATTACATTTGGGGACTACCAGTGTTCTGGATGAGGCGGAGTGCAGGGGTCTCCTTGGTACGTACCACATAAATCTCTTCTGCAAAACTCTGGGCCTGTCCTGTTGAGGGATTTATAGGTCATACAAAGGGCCTTCAAAGTCAAATGTTTCTTGAAAGGGAGCCAGTGGAGTTCCTATAACGCTTGAGATACTGAGTGGAATTTGGGTATATTCTTCAAGAGTCGGGCAGCAGCATTCTGTAAAAGCTGGAGTTGATTAAGTGAACCTATTGAGTGAACCTAGATGTAGACCCTTGTACAACGCTTTGCATTAGTCCAGCCTGGACAGTACTATCTCAATGACAACTGATTTTTGAAGCTCAAAAGGGATGAAAGGAAAAATGTTCCTCAGCATTTTCAAACTTAAAAAGCAGGACGAGGTAAGTTTGCTGACTTGATCTTTAAAAGTAAGGTTGGCATCAAACATCACCCCTAGGTTCCTAACTTTCAGAACTGGACTGGGAAAGGCGCAGAGGGTCGGAGGCCACCAGGAAGAATTCCAAAATGAGGTATCCTCGCCAGAGAGGAAGGCATCATTTTTGTCAGAATTTAACTTTAATCCAACAACAAGTGAGAGAGGGCCAAAACACACAAAAGAAAGAAAGGAAATAAATAAAGCCAGTACACAGAAAAATCAATCAGATTTGTTAAAAGAGCCCTCACTCACCAACCTGGTTGGTGACATGCTTCATCATTGGGCTCCCACCTGGGAAGTCTAATACCTCCCCGGTGTGCTACTACGCCTGCTTACAGCGGATCTGGTGATTGAGTGTGATGTGTAAGTGCAGAAAAGTGAGTGCAAGGTGACATAAAAAATGACTGGATTTTAGATCAAAATTCTTTATTGTGGTAAATCCAGCATTAGTTAAAAAAAAGGGGATTATAATAACTATTTACCAGACCTGGTTAGTTATCCCTTACAGTGAAAAATAAAAAATGGTCAACATGTTTCTGCCTTTGTGGTGTATTTACTAGGCATTCGTCACTACCTCACTACCCCGGTGGTATGCACACGCTAAGGCGCACCCAACCGTTGGTAGTAACTTAAAAACAAAGACTCACGTTATTTTACCGGAAACTGATAGGAGCCATAAACAATTTTCAAATCCTGGAAAGACAAAGTACAACACAACAATACAATCAGAAAAAGCACACTGAAATATGTGATTACAAGACGGCTAAGAACATATTAATTTGATTGCCTTTGTCTGAGGGATGGTGTCCACGTGGGACATGGCTGAATGTGGATTCCTCTTGTGGATTCTCCTTGAAGTGATCGAATGCGAATACATTCCTGAATTCAGTATTTTTCTTTTTAGATATGTATACATTTCTACGTTCATCCTGGGGTTTCTCACTTATTTCCCCCACTAGCATACTGAAGCAACAAAAAGAAGAAATGTTGACCGCCACTTAAAAAAAGAGATAAAATAATGTTTTTTTTTTTTTGCCCAACCTGTTTTGAAAAGCTGAGAAGAGATTGCAATTTTCGTGCAGGAAACCTGTTTCAGATGCCATTAAATAAATCTTGCACTGCGCCTTTTTAGGTTTTGCCTGAACAGCACATATGCACTGTCAGCAAAATCCATTACTAACTAAAAATGCTTAAAATGGGCTTAGAGCTCATCCCTTACTTACCATTACTTACCATTGGTTGGCTCCGACGTCACTCTTGTTTTCTTGCTTCTTATTGGTCACAGCTTCCTCATCACCTTAGCTGCCTCCTTTGGCTTTGTGTGTGTGTCCCTGCCATGGAGCATTGACCAAGTACGGCTTCCTATCTGCGGCCAATGTCTTTCCGCTGGACACAGGCTCCTGCAGTTACTCATTTTTTACTTTTTACATACACTATTATAGAGTGCATGTGTCTGTAGTCCCTCGCCTTCACCCCCGCCCTCCTCCCACTGTTGCTGCTACCTCCCTTGTGTTGCTTCCCCCCACTATTCATTGCTTATTTATCCTCCTCCCAACCTTCTCCCACTGTCCATTGCTTCTTTGGTTGTGCTGCTTACCTCCCCTGTGCTGTTTTCACACATATTGCACAGCAGCACGAGCTCCTGTGCAATATAGCTGAAAAAAAAGTGCCACGATGAGGTCAGGGCTAGACGCATCATAGCGCTTTTTCCTTAACTTTGAGCCATATTGCACAGTAGCCTACATTGCTGTGCAACATGTCTAGAAAACATTGACAAAACCACTAGGTGTCATACAGGCAAAACCTACTGGCTATGCAAATGTTTGTTCTATTTTGCCCTGTTTTGGCAGTTTTCTTAGACCACTCCTGACTAGTTAACAAACCAAGGGGTTGCTTACTATTCCTAGATGGCAATTTGTACAGGACACCTTTTTTGGAGGAAAACAAAAACGTATGGAAGCTTAAGGTTACCAATCCCAAATTTGACAAAAAGTCTTGAAACTAAAATAATTTTTTTTTTAGAAGTGATATGGTTAGAAAATATATCATTAACCTAAAATAAAGAAACCTTCGATTGTACATATTGACAATATTTTTTCACATAATTGTTTCTCTAGGAAAGAAGTTACTCCACTCTGATCGCCCACATCCACGACAGCAGAAACTAATTTTCAAACTTATTCAGTCATACACTGCCAATGTTAAAGTTCACATAACAATTCTGCAACCAAAGCGCAACATGCATAACAAAACCTTCTTCCTTAAAACAGTCTAAGAAAAACTGATAACAAAATTAAAAACAAGCATTGGCATAGCCAATAGGTCTCGCCTTTGGGACCTTATAAGTATTTAAGTATGCAGCACAATATCCTTGGTGCAACATCAACTGTGGCATGGCTAAACACTTATAATGTCCCAAAGGCGAGACCTATTGGCTATGCCAATGCTTGTTTTCATTGTTGCTTCTGGGGCACCATGAAGAGGCCTTGTTGCGATTAAGGCGCAATAAAACGTCAATGTTTTTTTTTTTAAAGGAGAATAGCGTATGTATAACAGTTGGTTTCACTAAGTTAGTTAGGTCTGTAGGATAGAAGCGTGGAAGTAAATTAGTTTAGTCATGAAACTGTTAAAAGGATGGGTTTCACTTTCTTGGCGTGAAAAAGAGGAGCTGGTCCCGCACAGTGTAAATGTGGGTTTAAACCCTGCGTTTAAATGTGGGGTTAAACCCTTCCCTGTTTACCTGACACTCACTGCAGGGGGAGGGAGTGATGCTGTGTTTGCTGCCACCTGCCTACCAATCACAGAGGAGAGGACATTCACAGAAGGTCACCACTATAGGTGCTGCACACTGAGAACACATGAAGATAATGCTTCCTGATGACGCCTGAAACGACTTAATACCAGAAGTAAATCCAGTCAACCGGAGGACAGAACTCAGTATAAATGTCCAGTGCCATATCTAGCTTACAGACAAATGCGGCTTGTTAGCAGAAGGAGTGCTCGAAAACTACTCCCATAGCGCTTGCAATAAAGCTTGCAGCCTGTCCAGCTTTCCGCTCTAAATAAAAGTCGTGTTTATTTTGGAAGAACTAAGAAATGCCACTGCTTCCTACGACAGCTGCTTGGACAGCCTGGAGCCTCGGTATCACCGTCTGTGAGTTTCCACAGGCCAGAAGTTCAAAGTGAAGCAGGGTCAAGTCACCTTTCATTCTTCCAGGCTCGATAAAATGACTATCAATATGAATTCAATATAAATATTTAATACAATATTCACATAATACTATACTTCAAGTGAATATGAATTTTTAATATGAATATCAAAAATAAAATAGTCAGATTTTACTCTCAATGAAAACCTGAATGACGGAGAGATGTGCATGATCTCACTGCTCATGAGTATCTGCTTCCCAGTGACAAGTGCTGTTACTTTCCCCTTGGTAGTATTGCAGCCCTGCTGAGGGGTGCTGTACTCTCCTCTTGGTAGTAACACATCCCACTGGTGAGAACCGCTACTCTCCTATAGGTGGTAGTGTATCCCCGCTGAGGATGAGACAGTGCTCTCCCATAGGTAGCATTGCATCCCTGATGAGGAGTGCTGGTACTCTCCTCTTGGTAGTAATGCATCCCTGCTGAGGAGTGCTGGCACTCTCGCATGGGTAGTAATGCATCCCCCATGAGGAGTGCTGGTACTAATGCATGGGTCTACCAACCAGAGGTCCACCTCTGGGCAGGCACAACCCAGACTAGAACAAACTACCACCCTGATCACAGTCCTTGGCCTTATTACCTAGCTAGGGCAGAGCACAAACGTGGAACCTATTACTAAACTGTGGAAAGTCGCCAAGGGTTGTTTTGTGGGGGTAGAGGTTTGGATTCAAGCTGTGGGCTGCTTTCAGACCTGGATGACCTGCAGTCAAGACATGAAAGTCAACAAGGAGACTCAAATGCATTGAAAGGAAACATTTTTACCTCCAACTAGCTGAACAAATAAATATGCGTTTCAAGTTGTTTACCAGTCGCAATCAGGAGCCCGTTCATAGCCCTAATAACAACAAGTTATCAATTACAGAAAAATTACAGCTCCTCGGGTCTATGGCAGATGTTTAAGCTTGGGAACCTTTCACTGATTCTTCCGCAGAACTGCTGGTATATCGTGCTGCCTTTTCAGCAACATTTTTTTTTTTAGAAATTACAGCAAAATCCTTTATGGCATTTCAGAAAAATTCAGTAAAAAGAGGAAAGGATCCCCAGAACAGGGGCGGGAACGGTCGCTGATGCAGTGCAGAAGAATGGTTTTTACCAGGGTTGTGCCTGATTCCCGGTCCTATGAGTGACTCGGATAGCGCCACGAAACCCATGTTCCGCACACTGGGGAAACCTTGTCATCTCTTTCTGCTGACACGAGCTCCTGCAGGTACTGCCGGCATCACACTGACATCACAGAATGCGCCTAAGTACTGCAAATCGCAGGGATTAAACAGCACGGGGCTTATTTACAAGCCTCTTGCGCCACTTTTACGTCACTTTTCCAATGTTAAAAGTGACGCAAAAGTGGCGCAAGGGGCTTGTAAATCTGCCCCTGCAAGTTTAAGAGAGCAGCCCCCATATGCAACAAGTAGGGCAGCTTTCGACGTCAGAGAGACTAAGGCTGCGCTGTGACTAAAGAATCGGAGCCTGTCACCTGGTATTTAACATTTTCTGGGCAGCAGAATGAATGCTTCTATGCGCGGGGCAACCAACAGTAAAGTACCAATCATATGTCAGTAGGGCACTCAGCACCCTAAGGGAGAACGGCCCTTGGGGTGCGAGCCTGCCAAAAGGGGCATACAGTACTCCCAGCCCTCCTTTCCCGCGAGCTGGCTCTGCTCTCCTTACATCAGTCGGCTCCGGCCCCGGGCTGCAACAAGTCGGATACTTTCCCACGGACTCAATGCGCAGCTAGGGCAGCGCTGCAGCTGGGAAAACGCTGCTCCGTCGAAGTGGAACACACAAACCACACGAACTCACTAAACACGGTGCACAACAGGGAAACAGGAAACATGTCCATACGGCCTGACGAGGATGCAGGCAACTTAAAGAACTCAATGAAGATGCGACATCAATGCACATGACGCCATAATAATTGCATAAACAAGCGTTTAGTTTGAGATTCCTTGTGAATTTAAATAAATCAATCATAGAGTTACATACCTCCCCATGCTCTTTAGGACAAAATCCCATCCCTCTTTCAAGTAATGTGATCATGTCTCTTGTTAGTATTTGATCACTTAGGTTGATCACCTCCACTCCCTTGATTTGGGTAGGGTCTAATTCTGTTTGTTCCATGATCTCAGTCTCATCCCTTGTTTGTCCTCCTCTGTTCCATCCTCTCTTCCCCCACAAGGAATCGCTAACTAAAACAATTATTTGAATGTAACCCGAAACCTAATAAAGCAGTGAAAACATATCCTACTGATGTTTTTCTGGATGTAACAACCATACAGGACATTAGGGACACAGAATTATTGTTATCACTAACCGACGATGACCGTGACCAAATGACGATTGAAGAACTGCTGTGGGAATATGACATAGAAACTGACACTAATGTTAATAGTGGAGTGAGGAATAAATCCAGATGGACCCCTATTTTACTGAGTGGAAATGACATTGACATGGTCTATAAACTAGTTCCAGAGGACATGTATAGATACCTACATCATGATCATAAACACGGGCACAGAATATCGGCCAATCTAACAATAAATAAACGTAAAGCACTGAAAGACCTGGGTCAGCTCCAAAATATTACTATCAAGGAAACTGATAAAGGCGGTAATATTGTGGTCATGAACACCAGGGATTACAATATGGAAATCCTATCCCAACTAGGAGATAGCACATGCTACGAGAAACTTAAGGACAATCCAATTGGGCCACTGACAACACTTTTCAATACACATCTAAGGGAATGGCTCAACAATGGGCTTATTGATCAGGATGAGATTTCCTATCTAAAAGTAGATAAACCCCGATCTCCATGTATCTACGCCCTACCCAAGGTACATAAGAACCAGAAATTTCCACCTGATAGACCTATAATATCTAGCATAGGGGGTCCCACTGAGAAGTTATCACAATACGTTGATGCATTCCTACAACCCAGGGGAAAAAACCTGCCTGCATACATTAGGGATACGAAACATATCCTTAGCATATTATCAGATGTCACTTGAGAGGAAGGTATGATCCTAGCAACACTAGATGTTACTGCTTTGTACACGAACATTAGGACAGAGTTGGGAATTAAAGCAGCAAGAACATTTCTGAACAAAAAACCAGCTACAGAGTGGGCGCACGTAGAGACGATCATTACCACGATTGAGATAATTCTGATGAACAATGTTTTTCTGTTCAAAACACAGTGGTTCAAACAGATACAGTGAGTCGCAATGGGCTCCAGGTTCTCTCCTTCGTATGCCATCCTCTTCATGGGTTGGTTTGAGGAGGAGTGGATTGGGGGCCTAAGGGGTAACTCATGGAATGAATCCATCATATACTGGGGGCGTTACATCGACGACTGCATTATGATATGGTCGGGCTCCATGGATAATCTGACCAAGTTTTGTGAACATCTGAACTCTAATGACATGGGTATCCACCTCACGTATAACTTGAGCACCACAGAGATAGAATTTCTGGATGTGCCTTTATTTATAGAGGATAACCAGATTCAAAGCAAACTCTACCGCAAACCCACTTCTTGCAATGATGTACTGCATGCTAGCAGCTCACATCCTAAACACCAGATAGAATCCATACCATTTGGTGAACTAGTAAGGGCTAGGAGAAACTGCAGTAAAAATAATGGGCCCGATTCACAGAACTAACTTAAGACAAAATCCTAAACTTACTACTTTTGGTATTCACAGAAGTTAGGATTTTGTTTTAAGTTTGTCTTAAGACAAACTTGAGACAGACTTAAGACAGACTTAAGACAGACTTAAGACAAACTTAAGACAGACTTAAGACAAACTTAAGACAGACTTAAGACAGACTTAAGACAGACTTAAGTTAGGATTTTGTCTTAAGTCTGTCTTAAGTTTGTCTTAAAACAAACTTAAGACAAAATCCTAACTTCTGTGAATAAGAAAAGTAGTAAGTTTAGGATTTTGTCTTAAGTTAGTTCTGTGAATCGGCCCCAATGACTTTATGACATGTAAAGACAACATGAAGCAACGCTTCAAAGTTAGGGGTTATGATACACAGACCATTGACATAGCTGAACAAAAGATCACACGAACCAAAAGAGTGGATACTCTTAAAGACAGACCTTTTAAGAACAAAACATCCTCCAAAGTTAGATTGATAACTAACTATAATGAGGTATCAATAGCCCTCAGATGAAAAATCACTGGCTGGTACTAAGTACAGATAAATCACTGAAGGAATATTACATACAGATGAGGTAAGAACATCAGATCATGGATAAGTCCAAGCTACCCCAAACAGACTATAAAATCCAACTGGCTAACACAAAGATGTACCAGCTTTCACAAATGTGGCAGCTGTAAAATCTGTCCCCTGGCAATGAACAACACAACATCATTTCAGAGTCATCTAGGAAAACAGTATGAGATTAGACAAATGATCAACTGTAACAGCCGATATGTGGTATACATGATCAAATGTAAATGCAGCTGCTTTTACATTGGCAGTACAATCAGGCCACTTAAAGAGAGAATTAATGAGCACCTGAGGGCCATCAAGCACCGTAACCCCAGATACTCGACAGATACACATATTACCAAATGCCCCGCACAATGATCACACAAAAAACTATCATTTTGTGGGATTGACCTGATTGATATGGACCTAGAGGTGGCAACACAGAATTGTGCCTTAGACATAGGGAGGCACTATGGATCATGAAACTTCAGTCGGTTGAACACGGCATGAACACAGACCACGAACTACACTACTTCCTGGGTGATTGAACATCTGACGCTGACCTAGGACTTATTAACCTTAGACTAACGGTACAATATTATCATCAGATATGTACTCTGCCATTATGATCTTAGCGTTGGACAACATACTGTATGGAAAGGTACCGTAGCATATCCTCTAATACAACTGTAAGGTTTTTACTGTACTAATCTCTGATAGAGCAACAGGATTTGACTAAATGAATAATATGTATAAATATGCTGTTTAATAATTGTAACCACTGTTCGGATATGGGATTAGAACACATATATAATATCTAACATCCCAGATAAAGAATTAGAATAGATATTGATTGTATTGGACAGTTCATGAATGTAGCACCAGATATAGGCATTTGTGTATGAGAAATTGCAATGATGTTGACATACGATTTGATAATGTGTGACGTGAAGCTCAACAATATTCCTATCGTCACATGCTGCACCATAGGAGTTGCTTCCTCCTTTTTTCCCCCCCTTTGCTTCTCAGGACCCCCACCCCCCCCTCTTTCTCTATATCACCTACATCCCCTTTTGCATATTGATACTCTTCCTGGATTTACTTTTCTGTTTTTATGAATACCATAGGCCCAGGCTAATGATTTTTACTTATGATAAAGCATAACGGACTGCAGATAGATTAGCGAACCAACTAAGATGCTAGTGACAACTATAAGACACTTTCTCATGATTTATGCAATATGATATGGCTATAATCTAAATATTGTTTTAAGGCAGACCTGTGAACTTACTAATATTCATATGATAACCATGGGACACCTTCTTGATATATGTCACTTTACTGGCGCCAGTATAGACATTCTCATATGCATCCATTGAAATATAAGCACAGCCACTCACCCAATATGGCAGCTATACATTCCACGCAGTGCGCGTGCTAGCTATTTGGGTTACTTAAAGTGTAGCACTTGCCGGTGCCGACACTCGCAACGGCCATACTGAGGTGCTGAAGTCGGATGCAACGACGACGCTGCCACACACAGGTACTTACAATGGCGGTTTGAGTAGTTTGACTACGGACCTCGAAATGCTGCTGATTCTCATAGAAGATTACTTTCATTACTTACAGTGCTTTACTGGCTGCCTAAATTCGCGACATAATACTGACGCATGGACACAACACTGGTTCGTGTGTGTTGGGTAAGTGTCAGAGATCTACAATTAACTTGCCGGCACTGTGTCATTACCGATAATAACGCCTTAGTTCACCTATAATTTGTCACTCTAGTGGCGTCCACGTGCATATTCTTGACCACCATACGAAATTGTGTGATACATCAAACGATAACTCCACTGTATTCGCCACTCATAAGATCACCTTAGTTTACTTGCTTTGGTTCCATCCGGTTGCCCACGACTGTGTTGAAACTAAATTAAAATTAAAAGTGCCTGTTTTCTCACTTTGCTTACGGGAAATACTGAATATAAATATAAAATTTACTCCGCCATTGGGATTAACTATTGTATTTACCGAGTGCCCCGTTTCTAATTGTTACCGAATACGGATTAGTAGAGATAGATAATCGGCGCTGCCTTATCAACAAGCCCTAAATTCCATATCTCTGTAACATATGATATACAACCGACGCCACTTCACCTATTAACATTTGTACTAACCCCTATAGTGCGCTATCTGCCTTAATATAGTAACAATATTTAAGAGTGAGCGCCACTTCCACCTAGGGTACAATCATCCCAATCAGTAGTCTTCATGAAAAGAAGATTGACCGTGTCATAGGCGAAAAGGAAAAGTCTTTTTTAGGTTCTGCTGATACAATATTATCTGTTGAACGTGGGAGATAGCTAACGCCTGAATCTGGCTTTCATATGGAACCTTGAAAAAGGAGGGAAGGTTTGATTTCACTGACAAGTTGGAGCTAATGACTCAAGTTGGTTTAGCTGACTTTTGCTCTATGGTCTTAGTTTGCGCAATGCTATTGTGTTGTAATATATAGGCCTTATATCTTGACCTAAGAATCATTACAAATGTTTTGTTGAACACAGTTTGGGCTTAAGGTATTTTAATATTATAGTAATCATGCTTGTTTACTGCATGCCCTCAATAAAAAATGTCTATAAAGTCAATACTTGCATGCAGTGAGGCAATCTGGAAAAGTCATTGAATCCCCACACTATTTGGTTCAACTTCCTCAGTGGCGATGATAATCTTGCGTGGGTCTTCTGTGTATGCATATCCTTCTGTATAGTCTTGAGCAGACATTCTTGACTCAGGTAAAGAGTGCCTTTTGAACCTTGACCTGCACACCCTGAGCTAATGATGCAATATCATATTGCTTTATAGCCCGCTGCTGAAGGCTATGCCGGTAGTTAAAGGCCCTGACCCCGAGCTGCAGTCGAGGACCTATAATGAGGAATAGGGCCTCTAACAACGGGTATCGCCGGAGGCAAAAGGGCTACAAGGCTATTATAGCATTCCACCCACTGAGGCTAAAATGTTCAGGATTAAAATGGGATAAACAGAAATGCATACATTAGAATGTTGTAGCAGAAGGCTTATAACAGCCATTATTTGCCCTGAGCTACTTTGCTGTCTTCAATGGAGCTCCCAAAATTCCATTGCTCTAATTTAGCCTATACCGAGGGCTATTATGGTTGTTAAAGGCCCTGAACTCGAGTAATAGACACGTGTTACAGGCGAGGACCTATAATGAGGGAGAGGGCCTTTAACAACTGGCATCGTTTGAGGCACAAGGGCTCTAAGGCTATTAGAACACTAAGGGTAGAAAGTTCTAAATGCAAAAGGATGAAACATGAAGAAATACATTGGAATGTTGAAGCTCCGGGTTTATACCAGCCATTATAAGTTTCAAAAGGACCACCTTCTGAGCTGCGTCCATCTTCCAAAAGTGCATCCAGATGTTGCAACAGGCCACAATGGCAGCACTCTAAGCTGCCGCAGATGTACAGAGGTTATCAAACGTGATGTTGCACCTGTTGCTTCATCAAAGCCAAGAGGGCAGAGAAATCCGCACCCTCCTGAACCTTCTCTGCCAAAGAATGGAATTCCTTAAGGATGGGTTGAACAGCATAAGTGGAGTAGACATTCACATGGACTGCAAACCCAGAGAATGGCCCAGCCACTGCAGGATTGTCCTCAGATTCGCTCATCCTGTGCCCAGAATGCACTGATGTACCAATAGACAAGCACAACACAGTCAAAGAAATGTAGGAATCCAGGAAACTGACTCAGCGAGGTAGCGTCAAGAATAGTAAACTAGACCAGCACAGGAAAATACTTCCTGATAAAGCCTGCTGGGTGCCTAGGGGACACTGTATTCCCATAACTTGCTCCTGCCCACACAAAGACAGGCAGAAGTGCAGGGACATGCACACGGCAAGCCCTGGGTTGCCATAAGAAAGTCAGGCAGACACCACACGACTTCCGACAAGAAACAGAAAAACTGTGTGAAAGTGCCAAGAGTGCCCGCAGCTCACAACAACTGCATGCCTAAATGGGGGAATAAAAAACATCCCTTAGTCGTCACAGGCTGCCCCGCAAGCCCCAGTGATAATGATCCAGCGATCTGGGACTAACAAATTTCCATTACCTGGGCCTAATTCGTTACCTTACAAGTCCCTTCACGCTAGGTGAGTGAATATCAAACTTACCAATTTCGATTACCATATCGTCCTCCATTATTGTTTGAGGGGATGTGATCTTTATTTATGTAATCAGGGTTTGGCAAACTAATATTTGTATCTAGAATAACACTATTGCATTTTCATCATGAACCAACTCAATAACTCTAATAAAGACAAACTCACTTATGAATTAATAATGCTTTATCTAAAGATAATGTGATTGCTCATCAAGTACAATACAGCTCGAATCATAAATCACAATACAGGAGAAAACATCAATGGAAAATGACATAAGAACATCTCAATACAGCGCTCTGAGTGAGTGGAAAGGCGTAGAGACTAAAGGGTAGAGACATAAGTCATTTGCAAAATAGTTATGCAAATTTAGAAATTCATACTAAACAATAAAAAGAATTTAGAAAACTACCCTCTGGCCATGAGAGTAGCAAGGCCCCTCAAGAAGAGTTTGAAGATTAAACACTAAAGACAGGATTCAGCAGAACATCAACCAGCCCATAGAATTTAGGAAACAGCAACACAGCTCTCTCCTCTCGCAAAGTAGGAAAATCACACCAACTCTAACCCCACCCACCAGGTACCTAAGTTATATTCTAAATCCCAAGAAAGACCAACCCACAATGTATCATAACACACACTTTCTCTTCATTCTATTGGTTGAGGAAGGGGATGTACTGTCACACCACTCTTCTCATAGCATTCCTGCAAAATAGTCTATTGTCCGTTTTATTCATTTTATCAACTTCCAGCCAAGGAAATACGAATTCGGGCTTCCTTCATATACACATTTCCTCCATTCGGTCATGTAACAACTTTTGTGCCTCGATTGTTCAATTGCGCCGCTCTCTAAGGAAGTGTCTCCATGCAAATTTTGGCAGGCACGCAGGACCCATGAAGGACGGACAGTTTCCGACTCCCCTTACTTACACAGTTTAAACACCCATTTATTTTCTAAAATGACTCTCGGGCGGTTTTCTGCAGAGCAGAAAATCATACTTCTACGAAAGACAAATACAAGTGTTATTTATCGTTTATAAAGTCACACTATTAAAATACCCTATGACATAGGGCCTATATAATGCATACTTTCTCGCTTTATCTATTGTGCATTTTAAAGGGTTGTTCTTTTAATTCAGTTTAGTGTAAAATAAAACTAGTAGCTTTAGTCTGTTATTTTCACATGCATTTGTGGTCTAGCCCAGCATTTTAACACGCGCTTCTGCAGCTTTCGTTTTCGTCATTAACTTTTTGCATTTAGTTTACACATCACTCGATTAGAGTTCAATCCGAGCAGGTTTTATTTCACGAAGACCCTGCTCCATCAATCGCGTATGTCAAGCAAATGACAATGATCACTAAACAATAAAAAAGACCACTATAGCAGGCCTTACAATAATTATTATAGTAAAACATATAATACATACATACCTGTAGCCAAGATGGTAATGGGCTGCAGAAAAAGAAACAGGAAATCCTTCCCAGGATTTGACAATTTTGAACTCCATTGGATGGGGGCCATATTGGATTGGGAAAGAAAAGTCAAGTTTGGTGTTAATGGTCTGCATGGAAGAGAGAAAGACGGACTAGGAGATAATGTCTTCACTGAAGGAGTTCCCAGTTCTAATCAAGTTTTTCTCAGGACCACTTGTACCATACCGTTCTCTATTTTGCCTTTTACCTCATGCTTTGTGTTTCCTTTGCTATGATTGTAACATTTCCCATCAAAAATCACCAAACATTCAACATACACTCACACTTGCATAGTCGGACCCATCAACTATATATATATGGAATTCCACCAATAGTATAATCGTAGATGGTGGCATGTAAATAAATCTGATTAAATGTTAAAGTTGAAGATCCGTTCCCATTTTAATCTTCTAGGACGGTGGAAAAGCTATGACGAGGAATGGGAATACACCAATGGGGGAATACTAAGAGGAACCTTGACAAGGGGAATAGTGGGTGTGGAGAGAGGTTATTTACACCTGACAGGGGGCTGGGGGCAGGGGGCCCGGGGGGCTCACCACTTTAACCCTCTCCAGCTGTCTGAATATCCCACAACTGGGAAGAAAAGGGGAATAGCAAAACAAAATGCTCTTTGGACAATCAACAAAGAAAATAAAGTGATAAATCATAGCAAAAGGACTGCACAAATATGAAACCTCAGTTATCGCACAGGTAAATAACGCATGAGACCTAAAGAAGCAGACATGCTTTCAGTGAAATTAAGTGATTTTTCTACAGGCTGCTAAGTATCTGCAACCCAACTGTGATTCTCTGTTTGCTCATTGTTCATTTCTTTTCTTTTTCGCAGTCATGGGTGATTTGTCTTGTATGAAAAATCTAACAGACTCTAAGAAGCCTGATGACTAGATGGGGTGAGAGCAGAGCGGTGGAGAGGGGAGGCTACAAGAGCTATGGTTGCAGACAGTGACACACATCACTGAGGCACATCAGAATTGCAATAACGTTTAGCAGACATATTTTATCATAGAGATATAACGTGCAGTTTGTCACCACCTTTCTAGTCCGGTGAAAAATGGCCTCCTTGCTGCTGAATGGGTGGAATGCAGACATGGATTTATCATCCGAGCGGTAGCTTGAAAGGCTGGTCACACATACGGAGAGAGCTGGTCTGAGCCCAGCCTCGCATCTCAAAGGAGCTTGGAGGCAATATGACAGATAATAGTGAAAGAAAAATAACCAGCCCCCTAGCTCATTGGGAATTGTCTGAAATTCAGAGGCGCCCATTAGACATCTGCCAATTTATCCAATATTTTTCTGAATGTGCGACTTCATGTCTGGCTTGGATGAGTGTCTATATTTCTATCTAATTTCCTGTGTGCAAGGCCAGTCGGGCAACCAAAAAAAAGCCATCCCTGAATAAAGGTCAGAATAGCTCGACAATGAACTAGGCATGCATAGTGAACGAGTAAACTAGACAGTACCCAATGGTATTTTTGTGGATCTACCCCTCAAAACTTTTTTTTCTGACATTTACAGCCAAACTGTGCATTTTACAGTATAATTTTCAAAGACAGTGGCTTAGTTTTGTGTTGCTGTATGACGGTGGCTCTGTGGGGATGTTGTGTCGGTGCATGATCAGATGTTAGTGGGCATACTAACATATGGATTTGCGGATGTCTTATCAAAAGTGGTTTCAGGAGATAGTGATGGCTATACGTACATATAATGGTTGGTGTGTGGTTATATATAATGTGTGAATAACAGTATGATGGCTGATGTTTTATTACAGACTGTGCAGCATTTGTAAATGTTGACTGTATGGGTACATAATGGATGCTGTGCTGGTGTTTGATGGTGACTGTCTCGGTTGATAATGATACAAGGGGGGAGGGAGCACACAGCCTCGCATCCCAGCACATTTCACCCCATTGCATTCTGGTAAATGCAGTATGCTTACTTCAAAGTTGCTGTCGTTTTTCACTAAAGTTGGTGCTGGTAGTTCTGTATCACTAGACACGTGTTTCTGGGTTTAGCTCTTCATCAGTAGGGTGCACAAGTAGTAGAGAACATAGAAAAGTCCTCTGGGGTAGCTGAAAATGCTGCCCAGGTCTTCACAGGCATACAGGTGCATCCCAGGTGAGCTTGTCAGCTTGTTGACTCAAGGGAGCCTTTTAAACACAAGGGGGGAGGAAGCACACTACCTCACATCCCAGCACAGTTCACCCCATTGCATTTTGGTAAATGCAGTACGCTTACTTCAAAGTTGCTAAAAAAGATAAAGATCCTGCAAACGCTAATTCATACCGCCCAGCGTGCAACACCCATTGGACTCAAAGGGCTTCAGCCTCCCCCCCGTCGTGTGTGGCAGCCCGGGATGAGACAGCTTCCAGGGCACACACACAGCCGCACCCGAGCACTTCATAGGTCTTTAAAAGACCATTTGCATGTTAATGAGGCCTCGCTGTTGTTTCACCCCTTCTAAGAGCCCCTGCAGCTCCACTCTGCCTATTGCTTAAAGATTCAGCCCCCCCAACATTTTTTCTTACCCCCCCCCCCTGAAATTTGGCTCTAGTTGCACCTCTGATATCGCCCCATAAGTCTACTGAATGTGGACTATAAATTATTTATTTATAAGGATCTCGGCTCCAAATATTTTTTGGCGTAAAGGTTGATGGCAGCTACCACCTATCAATTGATAAAAGCCATCTATTACTTTGCTGTTAACCAGGCATTTGACCTTGTTAACTGGAAAGCTCTTTTTTTATTTTGGATATAGTTTTAAAACATTTTTTTTTTAGTTTTTATATAGCGTGAACTAGACCCGAGACATCGGGTATCAGAGTGCTTTACATGAGCACCAGTTTCGTTACAGATGGGCACATTCATTTTTGTTAGGCACGGGGAGATTAAGTGATTTGCCCAGAATCACAGGATGTTGAGCGTTGTTGCCGAGACTGGAACCCGGTTCCCCAGCTTCGCGGTCAACCACTCTAGCCGTAAGGCTACATCCTCTCCCCTTTGTAGTTGGCTTCCCATCGGCAATTATAGATATGCTCAAAAAACTTTATCAGGGGGCTGAGGCCAAGATCATTATTAATTCTCACGAGGTGGGGATAGTAAAGTTAATCGTGGCACCCATCAAGGATACCCCCTATCCCCCTACTTTTTACCCTTTTTATTGAACTCCTAGCCTCCAGGATTCGAAATAATCAAACTATTCTTCCATCTATTGAGTGGATGGTGAAAATCAAGTTATTCACTGACTATATGACTTTATACTTAAGGGCCGATAGTGTAAATAACAAGGGTGGGTGGTAAACTCTGCTATGTCAGTGGTGTTTTGTCAGCTTCGCGCTCCGCTGAGACTGCGGAGTGCAGTAAAAAACTCTGATACCGCTGCGTGGCGGAGTTTGCCTCCGCCGCCCACCCCATGTCATGTGTTTTTAAAGCGCTAATGGTGGAAAGGAGTGAGAGGTCATGGAATGGAAGGAAAACTAAAGGAAAAAGGCAGGTAAAGTGTAGTGTAAAAGGAGTGTAAAAGGAGTGAGGGGAGCCAGCTCAGCCAATCATTCTCTCAAATGTAGAAAATGCAATTTAATTAGAAAATGGTAACTAGAAAATAGTAACATAACTTTCGCCTTTTTAAAACCCAAGTTTGTATTACATGATCGTCTTCTCAGTGGAATATGCATTGGCCTGAATCGAATAATGTCTTGGTTTATGTCAATTTGAATTATTTACCGAAGAGTACGCATGCCCGATGGGTGTTTCTAGGCGCTGGGCACAGCCTGCAAGCAAGCAGTTGGCAGTACATGAGCTATCGAGCACATACTCCCCGTCTCGAGAAGTCTCATACGGTCATCATTCCCCTCTGTGGCTTGAAAACATACTTGCAGGACATCCAGCTTGGCCGGCCTGTATCCTGCAAAGGATGCCTTGAGGTTCCGAGGGCCTGTAGAAGAGTGCATTGATTGCTCAGAGGGCAAAAGACCAAAGGCCATGTTGTGCTGAAGGGAGAGAGCACCTGAAGAGGGCGAAGGAGTGGCGATGCCAGGAAGCAGCCATGCACAGAGCCCACTGTGCCAGACCCAGCTGCAGGAGTGCATGCCTGTAACTGATTGCTGAACCGGTTGAGAGCCAAGGGAGGAGACCAGGAAAGGTACGATCAGGACTCAGGAGCTGAGCTTGCCCGGTCTACTCACACGGAGTTAAGTTTATGCTATTGCTTTCCTGGCCACTGGCACTGCTCAAAAAACACCTCCTTGCTGCTAAGTTACTGCCATCTTTTCCAGCCTGCCCTGCTGTGGAAGTCGCCATCTTCAACCGGAAGTGAGCCAAGTGGAAGTGAGTTAACACAAATGTTGGGTGAGAGACGTGCCTGCTGGGAAGTGGAGGTGGAGCGCTAGAGGGCTGGACTCACTCGTTGTTGTTGAGGTCCACTCCTCGAGTCCTGGGCTGGTTCAAACCGCTCTGAGCGAGGCACAGAGATCATGCTGGCGAGAACTGAAGAAAACACTAAAGAGAACCCAGAGGAGTGTTCAGGTACAAAGAACGGGTGTGAGTGCAGCAGACGTGAGAAGAAGGCATCTTTGAGAGCCGAATCTGTACAGGCTGTTAAAGGCCACAGCCGTCCACGGACAGTACTAGGCATACTAGCCATGAATGCACATGTGGCCATACACCCCCTTTTGTCCACTGTTCATCCACCCCTCATTTCTCTATTCGCTACCACATCCTGTGGGCCGGAACGTGCCATGTGTTACTTGGTGGCTGCTTTACACAGTACACCACATTTGCTTCCTACGTCTGAATGGGGCTCCAGAATTGCACTACAATGGATTCTAATAGCCACACACTCGTTCTGAATAGCTATGTAATGCTACCTGTCTCTATTGCTCATCAATCGTCTTAAAGTGCACACATTAGCCACCGCTGTTCTCACAATGTCCGCCAATGTTGAGGCACTGCCTCCTTACATTAGTAGCAATAAAATGTTAATATCCCTGGAGAATTACCTTAGTAATAGGGCGAGCGGAATTCCGCGTAGTGCAACGATGCCAATTCCACACACCCTTACTACATATACAGAATGCTATGAATGAAATTGACAATGTTATGCGAATTGGGGGCTATAAAGTCAATCAGGCAAAGACCGGGCTTTTATTAATTAATTAATCTCATTCTGAACTCCCACTTGTTTTACAGACCGTTCCACAGCACCCTGTTAGATATTTAAAGATTTTTGTTACAAATTACTTTTCACAATTATTTCATTTAAACTATGGTGCAACTCTTGTCAAAACGAGATAGTTGTTTGAAAAATGATATTTATTGTCTCTGTCACTGATTGGCAGAGTTACGTTGGTCAAGCTGTCTATTATTCCTTTGTTTTCATTCCTTTTTCTGAATCTTCCCCTAAATATACCTAGCATTTATTTTAAAGAACTTGATCCTAATATTAGTAGCTTAGTTTGGTCCAAAAACAACATTGGGTCAAAAAATGTCCATCTTGCAACCCGACACAATACAGGGAGGGCTAGCTTTGCTGCATACTAGGGCATATTATCAGGACGCTTTAATTGATTCCTTGGTCCAACTAGCAGCAGTTACCACAGTTTACGGATCATTTGTTAGATGGCATGATTGGGAAAAGACAAATTAGATTACCAGCTTGTCTTCAAACCACCAAGCTTCCAAAGAAAACAAGGTGTAAGGTTCTAGGGGCCTCATGTAGGTAGCCTAATACCGGTCGGTAACGGCCGATTTTCGGTAATTATACCGTTACCGACCGGTATTTAGGCTTTTGCTATGTAGGGGGATCATTTCTGTATTCGGTAATTCACCGAATCGGTAAAATTACCGAATCGGTAATTTTACCGATTCGGTAAATTCCGAATACAGAAATGAGATGTAGGGGGAGTGTGTGGGTGTTGTCTGGAGTCGGTATTTACCACCAACTAATAGTTGGTGGTAAATAAAGAATGGATGTGTAAAAGTATTTTAAAGCGCTTAGAAGTGTGCAATGTGGCAGACATACATGCCCTTAGATGCAGGAATCAGGGAATCAGGGGTGCAACAGGGTGTCAATGTGACACCCTGCCACCCCTGATTGTGCTCCCCCCATTACCGAATCGGTAATTACCGATTCGGTAATGGTAACTGGCTCCCCATTGATTCGTATGGGCCTCCTGGCCCATAGGAATCAATGGGGAGCCAGTTACCATTACCGAATCGGTAATTACCAATTCTAAAATACCGACCCATTCCGATTCGGTAATTATTACCGACGGATTACCTACATAGCATTTACCACTTCATAAATACCGAATCGGTACAATTCGGTATTTATGAAGTGGTAAATGTTAGGCTACCTACATGAGGCCCTAGAAGCCTTAGCATCACGCATGCAGACTCTTTTTTTAAATCCTGGGATATTCCGGGATGCCATGCTTACACTCCGCTACAGGCTCATGAGATCTGGGGGGCGCAAGTATCTGAAATGATGGTTTAGTCATGACAAACATTAGGCTTCGAGAAATAGGGGGCTTTTTTTTTTATAAAGGCTCGAATTTGATTTCTTGGGATTAATTACTAGAACAACTTGGAAACCAAAACATGTTATTATGGCTCAGTTTTAATAAGATAACCACTTTTTTAAAAGCAAACTACGAGGTAATGAAGGAGGAGATTTGTCTATTTTTTTCCAGCATGAATGAAACCAAGTTCTCGGGAGTGCGAAATTGATACCAGATACAATAGCAACAGGACAGCCAGACTGAATTATCTGAGTTGTCAAAAGTTTGTCAGGCAACCAATTGTAGGTACAATATTTAAGAATTGCAGCGCCTTACTGAAGTAGGTCACAGATCACTTAGAGCAGACAACTTCAAGAGAATGGCATTTGTATCTAGATGGATAGCTTATTATACACCCAATAATCTACAAAGAATGTTTCCAACCCATGGGCTGGTGTTTTAGATGTAAGGCAACCAACAGGAGTGGATGGGTCCATACCTATTATGGCTGTCCAATGCTCCAACAATTTTGGGATGGGGTTTTTCATGTAATTAGTCAATCTCTACCAAACGTTAGTATCCCCATCTTCAATGTTGGTGCTCTTTGGATCCTCTCATGAGGTAAACCATCTTCATAAACACCAACAATATTTTATATCATCAATTCTCCAAAATTGGAAAACGAATGTGGTCCAACTTTTTCCTCAATGGCATAATAAAATGATTGGGACCCGATCCTCCGAAGGGGCATATTCTAAATGGGTAGGGGCCCTTCAGAGATTTAACGCAACTCGGGGTGCCTTCACGTTACTGTAGAACGTCTTAGTGTTTTGTTTTGGACTATAGGCTCATGTGTTTTTCGAAGTGCCCAGAGCTTTAGTGGAATGTTCTCTGGATGATTGGTTTTATGTATGGCATTGTATAGTTATATTAGGTTTAATGTTCTCGATTTTATAATCTAAATAACAGTCTATTAACAGTTTTTCGATGAATTGATGTTTGTATTTGCTAAGATTTATTACCTTTTGATTACCCAATCATAATATTTATATAATAGATCTTGAAGGATATGATGAATTGAATTCTTAACTATGTATCATTTATTTCAGTGGTATAATGGGTAACAGTTTTACCGAAAGCACTTTCTCCTTTAGTATTGTTGCACTTTAATGTTTACTGCTAATTAATGTAATTTTTTTTCATTTTTGCACTAGCATAGTATATATTGCTACTATGGTATGCTATCTTAAGTTGTAGATGACATATGTATTGTATGTATTCTATAAAGTCTTTTTATATGTCCTGCTCAAATAAAAACATAATTAAAAAAAAGACTGTGCCAACGCCGTGACTCAAACTTAGCTCCCCAGTTCCAAAGTGGGCAGCGCTGGCCCTAATGCCACATCCTGGGCAGTTGGGGAGAGGGAGGTAGGCAAAAGCCACATGGAATTTGTTCATTATGGGCTCGCGGTTCCAACAGGACCTGGAGCTCCGCCTGAGCCAGACTTCAAGCTCAAGCCTGGCTTGGGCTTTCAGTGGCTCGCCCACCTCTAGATGAGGTGAGGCTACACAGGATTTATTGGTCGGCGAAGCCAGAAAATAACAAGCAGACTCTAATGCAATGCTCTCATCTCTCACCCGTGGCTGCAGTTTGCCCACTCCCTCTATGCCCTCTTCTGGCAGATTTTGATCCCCAATGCAGTCACCGTCATGCACAGACAATTGCACTTATGACAGGCAGTGGGCGCCTTCTTAAACTTATATATCAAATGGCACGTTGTCTTGGTTCAACTGCAGAATGCACCGTTTCTACTCGTCAGGTAGCCCAGGCAGCTCCCCATCCTCCTGGCAGCAGACTAGGATGTCGTATAGTTTTGGGGATGGCAGCAAACGGCGCAAAACACAACATGGCAAGAGAATGACCTCCAGACCTCGCTTTCTGTGACTGTCTTTAAACAGCGCCAAAACAAAACGCGATTGGTCATGTGGTGACCACCTAACCTCGGGTGCATATTGCAGCAAAAAAAGGCAGGCAGCAGTTGGGCCATTTTCAAATTGTAAATTGTCCTCTTTCACCCTCATAATAATAAGCATGCACTCTGCAGACTGTGAGCTTCGCAGACTGCATCCAAAAGTAATGCTCCGTGTACCATCCATTAATATTCATTATGCTTAACCCGTAGCCTTTGTCACAGCCCATTACTCGTGAGGGGAACTCACCTCATTGGCAGGACCAAAACAAAGAAGTAGGAGTGGACTAGACTTAATCCCACTCATTTAAGGTGGTATGAGATATGGCCAATCCTTTTCCTGATTTAATTCCCGTCCCAGCAACTGAGACAGGGAGGTAGGAGTGGGGTCTCTCCTCTAGGACTGATAGAGGAGGACCACGTCCTGCCTGGCTCTGGTACGGTTCCCTTAACCAACATGGGAGCAGCAGGGCAGTGCGGAGGAGGTGGACGCTCCATCTGGGCCCTTGGGGCATGGCAGGACATACCTTTCTCCCGAGTTGCTAGAGAGAAGAAAGGAGGATTTGTACTTGCAGAACTCACTGGTGGCTTTGCTGGGCAGGTGGATAATGGTAAGACTGAATTAGTTCTGGTCACGTCTACGGACTCAGCCAATGGTTTTCTGTTTTTATTTATTTTTTCTCTATGAAGGTGCGCACATGTGCGATGCAAACACTGTCTACTGGTTGGGCATACACATTGCAGTTAAAATTGAAGTGCATGGTCAAGCTTTCGTTTATTCCAGAGCTTATTATCTTTCTAAATAAGGGAGTCCTGGACGCACGTAATTACAGGACATTAGACTCCTTGGTATTATTCATTTCGGATAGTAGCCAGTATCGCTTATCTAAATTTCCTTTTTGTGCATCTGATATTCTGGCATTATGGGGAAGTATCACAAGAAGAGTAAGGCTTTAGACTCTTCTGCCTCGAGCTCAGATTCTTCATCTCTGTCCAGTCTCCCCTCCCCCAGTAAGAGGGCTAAGAGATCCCAGGATCCTTATGAAGATGATATATTTGAGGAGAGAGTTAAGAAAGTATTAGTATAAGACCTTGGCACCTAAGAAGGTGAACAAGAGATGACCAAATTCATCTTCCTCTGGTACTGATGGAGAAGAAGAGTAAACTCTCATTTATCAAAATGTAATGGCAAATATATAGACAAAGACAAGTTGCCTGAGCTCCTGTCTTGGGTAAGAATGAATAAGGGCCTTCCATCGTTGGAGTTGCCATCGACTTCTCCCAAACCAATTTTGAGACAGTTTATAAAATCTCAATCACCTTCATTGGCTATTCATCAACATGTGACTGGTGTGATTTTAAGAGAATGGAAAGACCCAGGCAGAACTGTTATTCCACGATTCATGGTATCTGAAAATATACTTTAGAATGCAACATTTTATTCTCCTCAGGGCTTGGGGGCCCCATTAAGACAGTTAGACTCTTTGCATTAGGCATTAATCCCCACCACATCATAGGACCTTTAACCTCGCCATAGTTTCACAGGAAGTGACAGCACACAAGATGTGACCTACTTCAGATGACAGTGTGGCTTTTAGAGCGGTTAGGCTAAATTGATAGAGATGGCTTAACAGCACCCCAGAGAAACATGGCTGCAGAGGAGAATTACCAGCCCATGCAGTGTGCCATATTCGTTGTTTATTCTTCAATCCTATGTCGTATCCAGATTTAGCTAATCGTCCCCTATGACGTACAGCCATCCACTGTCCACATTTTGTGCCTGCTCATTATTGTCAGACCCCTGCCTGGTCTCCTGCTGCACCCTTCCTCACGCAAGTACAGATTATACAGGTGTTGCCCGAGACTTTCAGAGGTAAAAGGGAGAGAAAGAAGGAAAGAAAGAGAGGGGAAGGAAGAAAGAAGAGGAGGAAGTGTGATAAGGGGAAGGAAGATTAAGGAGCAGCACAGTTGAGCACAGAAAGGTTAGATGGAAGATGACACAGGGTAGGAAGTGAGAAAAAGGGAGAGCAAGCAGAATAAAGGATTGGATCGAGGTGAATCGGGAAAAGGAACTATCAGGCACATGCATCAACCTTTTTTGCGAGCGCAAGCGGTGCGATTCACAAAAATCGTCCGTTTTCGCCCGCAAAAAGGGCTTTTGCGATGCATCAAGTTGTAAGGCACTCGCAATTTAAGAAATCTCTTGCGATTTATTGTGATTTCTTAAATTGCGATTGCATTTAAGGAATCGCAATTTGCGATTCCTTAAATGCAATGCAAGAACCACTTTTAAAAAGCGATTTCACTATTTGGGGCAGCAAATTACCGAGCAATTAAACTGGTCGGTAATTTGCAAAAAGTTTGAAAAATGCACTAAAGGGCATTTTTCAAAGTTTCATGTTGCGCACACACATGCTCCTGGGCATGTGTGTGCGCAACATGGGTGCACATCACATTTTCAGGGGTGCAACAGGGTGTCCTTTTGACACCCTTGCACCCTTAAAATTGCATGCGCAATTTGCGAGTACCTATTGTTACTCTCAAATTGCGCAAGCAATCTCCTATTCATTCCTATGGGCCTGTAGGCCCAAAGGAATGAATGGGGAGCCATTCCTTATTTGCGACGTGCAAATTTGCGAGTCGCAATTAACCCCTTCGCTACTAGGCCTTTTCCCCCCCTGTGCTAAGCCTTTTTTTAAATATTTGGGGTAGTCGCGCTTAGGCCCCTGTAACTTTTTGACCACATAAGTTATCCACGCCAAATTTGCGTCCTTTTCTTCCAACATCATGGGGGTTCTAAAGGTACCCAGGGTTTGTGGATTTCCCTGGAGGGGACCCAGTAATTAGCCAAAATACAGCAAAAGTTTGTTTTTTGGGGGAAAAATGCAAAACAAGGGCTGCAAATGAAAGCGTCTGGGGTTCTCCCTGCAAATGGTATCAAAAAAGGGTTTGTGGAGCTGAAATCACCATTTTCCCAGCTTTTAGGGAATGACAGACTTTTGTCAGAAAACCAACATTCTTTACACAGTTTTGTCATTTTTCTGGGACATAGCCTATTTTAGCAATTTTTTGTGCTTTCAACCTCCTTCCAGTTAATGGTAGAAATGGGTATGAAAGCAATAATGGATCCTGGAAATCTAGACATTTTAGAAAGGTAGACAAAATTCTGAATTCAGCAAGGGGTCATTTGTGTAGATCCATCAAGGTTTCTTTATATAGACTAACAGTTAAATATAGGAAATATTAAAAATTAGTTGAAAAAAACTGCCTTTTGTGTCAACGTTTTCACCTGTAACTTCTTCTAATTATGAGAGCTCTTTGAAAGCAATATACCGTTACATCCGCTGGACCTTACTGGTTGTGGGGATATATAGGACTTGTAGGTTCACCAAGAACCCAGAGTCAAAAACTGAGCAGCAATTTTAATTATGTGCCAGGTACATAGCAATTATTGTGGAAAAATGTATACATGGAAAAATCGGTATGAAAGATACCTATGTCCACGCTGTGGGGTTGGACATTTGTGCCGGCACGGTGATTCCACACAAAAATATATGTGAAAAATGTGTTTTTGTCAGCTAAATTTGAGGTTTGCATGGCAATCTGGGTAGGAAAACATTGGGGGATCCACGCAAGCCATACCTCATTGGACTCCCCCGGGTGTCTACTTTTCAGAAATGTTTGGGTTTGGTACTATCCCAAGATGGCCGCCGAGCCCGGGGCCAAAATTTCAGGTGCCCCCCACCAAAACCATGTAGTTTTGCTATAGGTAATTTTGAAGTCTCCACAGTACGATTTGGGCCATTTCCTGTTGCAGCCACTATGCCTACCCACACAAGTAAGGTACCATTTTTATCGGGAGACCTGGGGAAATGCAGGGTTGGAGTAAATTTGTGGATCCACGCAGATTCCAGAACTCTCCACCACAGAAATGTGCAAAAAAGTGAATTTTTGGGTGAAATTTGAGATTTGCAGGGGATTCTGGGTAGGAGAATGATGGGGGACCCATGCAAGCCATACCTAGCTGGACTCCCCCGGGTTTCTAGTTTCCAGAAATGTGTGGGTTAGGTAAGTTTCCCTAGATGGCCACCGAGCCCCAGGCCAAAAACTCATGGGACCCCCCTTGCAAAACCAGATTGGTTTGTCATAGGTAATTTTGATGTCGCCTCAATAAGTTTTGGGCTCTTCCCTGCTGCAGGTACTTAGCCAACCCATACAAGCGAGGTACCATTTCTATTGGGATAATTGGAGAAATGCTGGGGGGTTGGAAATTTGTTGTTACTTTCTGCAGTGTGAAAATTTGGGCACAATAATGCAAGGAAAATGCCACAGTCACATTTTGAGGTTTGCAGGACATTGTGGGTAAGAGAACTTGTTGGGATCCACAAGAGAGACATCACCATGCACTCCCATGGGTGTTTAGTTTACGACAAAATCTACAGTTGTTAGGTTATTCTTAGATGAAATGTACAGCTTGTCAAAGAGACAAAACAGACAAAGATTACTGCACAGCCATCTATTCCTCAAGCACACACACATACTGGTTGGATTTGGCACGAGGGCGAGTGATGGTTCAGTATATAAAATGTTATTAACAAGAGATTTCACAAAAATGAAATGCACTGTCAATAATTGAAAAGACAAAAAAATTGAACCAGTGACTTGCAGCTTGTGAGCTGTAAAGCCACGTCAAGGCACCAAATGCTTTACAGGCCATTCACACACCTTTCATACATGATAAACACAAGACCATTCACACCACCAAGCAGAAAACCAACACATTACAACATTCACAAAAAGGACAAGGTACACCCTACTTGACAAAAAAGAGAAAAGACACATTTTTATGCACAACCACCTATTCCTCAAGCACACATACATACTGGTTGGATTTGGCAGAGGGTGAGTGATGGTTCAGTATATACAGTTGTATTAACCAGAGATTTCACAAAAATGAAATGCACTGTTAATTGAAAGGACAAGAAACTGAACCTTTGACTCACAGCTCGTGAGCTGTAAAGCCACGACAAGGCACCAACCTCTTTCCAGGCCATTTACACACCTTTCATACATGTGACACATACAAAACCATTCACAACGCCAGCCGCGGGCCCAGCACATTACAACACTCACACCAGCAGGCAGCGCCATTCAAGGGCCCACCACTTTCACATGCCCACATCCCTGACACAGCAACTCACAGATTGCGTTAAGTGGTGTTTGGCTAGCAGTGTGTGTAGTGACCAGCAGCTAGTCACTACTCACACACTGCCAGCCAAGCACCAGTCCATGCACACCGCCAGCCGAGCACCAGTCCACTCACAACGCCAGTCAAGCACCAATCCACGCACACCGCCAGCCAAGCACCAGTGCAAACACACCGCCAGCCAAGCACCAGTCCACGCACACCGCCAGCCAAGCGCCAGTCCACACACACTGCCAGCCAAGCGCCAGTCCACGCACACCGCCAGCCAAACACCAGTCCATGCACACTGCCAGCCAAGCGCCAGTGCAAACACACCCCCAGCCAAGCACCAGTCCACGCACACCGCCAGCCAAGCGCCAGTCCACGCACACCACCAGACAAGCGCCACTCCACGCACACCGCCATCACATTTAGGATTTTTTTTATATAAATGAGAAAACACAAACAAATTGCAAATAGATACAAATCTACTAACACAAAATCTGAAACTAAATACACTACACAAATGCCAACCTTGAAACTGAACAAAAAATATTGAACAATAGAGGCCACCAGACAGTTCACTTTACCACTCATGGATGCTCCCAAAAATTATTTTGCATGTGGTACATTCTAAAACAAGCAGGCACACACAGCCCAGGGTTAGAAGGACACTCGGGCAGTACATACGAGTCTCCTTTCGCATACCTCTTCGCCAACAGACTCTACATCTCCTACTGGGAAAGTCTTTTGAGGGTGTGAGACGAATGTGATCAGGAAAGTGGCGATATTTCAATCTAGCAACATCTTCCACCACTCCAACTCTAGGAACACTTGCCTGTTCCACTAAAACAAGGCTGCCTATTTCAGACTCCTGAAACTTAGCAAAAGTCATCTTTGACTCAGAACAAGAATCCTGGAACACAACAAAAGCATTAAAGGTTGCCAAGTGGAAAAGATGGATAGCCAACTTCTTATACCAAATGTAAGCCTTACGAAGAGCAACGTAATGTTCCAACCTCTGACATACTCTGTCAACACCACCCATGTGCCTATTATAGTCTAAAATGCACACAGGCTTGCGCGCTTCAGCAACCTGACCCCAAACAGTCACAGGTGCAGTGCTTTCATCATGGATGGTAGTCAGCATGTAGACATCTCTCCTGTCTGAAAACTTCACAGCTAGAAGCTCCTCACAACGCAACACACTGCACTGTCCTCGCACAAGCTTTTGACAAACAAGTTATTTTAGGAAACCTTTACGGTTAGAGCGAATTGTGCCACAAGCAACAGTGTCCACTTTGGCTAATTCCCTGAACAACCGCACACCAGTGTAGAAGTTATCTACATATAAATCTTTGTTAAAAAATCCTCTACCAAGTTCCCACACAATTTTCTCAGTCACTCCAAAAGTGGACAGACAACCAGAGGGGGTTAATCCTGTATTCCTTATTGGTGTACACCCTGAAATTAGAGACATATCCAGTCCTACTGTCACACAGCATATACAGCTTGATTCCATAGCATGCTCTCTTACTAAGAATGTATTGCCTAAAAACCAAGCGGCCCTTGAACAACACCAAAGACTCATCCACTGCAATTTCTTTCCCTGGAGCATAGATCTCAGAAAATCGATCAACAAAGTGATCATTGACAGGCCGAATCTTAAAAAGACGGTCACAATCAGGGTGATCTCGTGGCAACGCTAAACCATTATCGACAAAATGCATCATCCGGAGCAGAAGCAAATACCTATCACGACTCATGACTGCCGGAAATATAGCCGTTGCCATCAAGGTACTAGTAGACCAATATGAAGACATTGATGGCTTCCTTAGCCCATCAAAAAACTTAAACCCAAGAACTTCTTCATCTCTTCCAGATTTGTGGGAGTCCACCGGGTAGCTCTAGAGTGGGGCTTAAGTCTGGCACTGTTGTCCCTCAAAAACTGTTTGGCATACAAATTAGTCTGCTCAACAATCTCTGCCAAAAACACATCGTCCATAAACAACTGAAAAAAATGTATTGGCAAAAAGTTTTCAGTATTCACTCTACACCCTGGAACACCAGTAAAATCTGGCAATGCCGGCTGCACTATGCCTGGGGCAACCCAGAGGTCAGCACTTTCAACCGGATGCCTTGCAGCCCCAGGCTGCAGCCCAGATGCCTCTTGCTGCACAATCTCAACAGGAAGCCTTGCAGCCCCAGATGCCTCTTGCCGCACTACACCAACGTGAAGCCTTGCAGCCGCAGGATGCAGCCCAGATGCCTCTTGCCGCACTACACCAACGGGAAGCCTTGCAGCCCCAGGCTGCAGCCCAGATGCCTCTTTCCGCACTATCGGCACATCAACACACCTCTAACACAGGCACTTCATCCACACTAAGAGTAGCTTCATCCGCACTGAGAGTACATTCCTCATCCGATGATTCCATGTGGAGAGGAAACTCACTGCCTGAATCATCCCCTGCCTCCTCTGCCTCAGATGCAGAGTCACTCTCTGAACCATGATCAGAGGAAGCCTCAAAAAGCATATAGAACTTGCTAAGCTGTAATCCTGCAGCTAGCCATTTTCCTTACTAAGAAAGGAGACTGCACAAACAAGTCAACAACAACCAACACTGTGCAAAACAAGTAAGTAAAAAAATGTGGGCCTTTATCACAAAGATCTATATACTCAAAAACTATATGATTCACTTACAAGAGACAGCTACACTCACCAGCACCTACTCTGCAGAGACACAGCAAAAATCAACGATATCCCACTAGAAAGAAAAAAACAAAACCAATTACTCACAAGGCAACAAAATACACATTGAGCACAAATGCAAAAAGTTTTTCAAACTCAAAAAACAGAAGCCAAACATACTGCTATTATTACACCATTCACAAAAAACACATTTATGCAGAAAAATAAAACTCATTTACATTGCACAAAAAAAGTCTCTTACCAAACACATGCAACTACACAAACAACAGAACCACCAGTAACGAAACTGCAACCTGGAACAGTCTAAAGAGCAAAAGCCTTGAACTAGAACAAAAAGGGATAAATAAAGCATTACAATTGCAATTCACAAGAAATAAAACAATTAACATTATAACACGCTATGTCACTACCCAAATGGGGGCAGAAAGGCCAAATAAATGGGCAGAAATGCAGGTGATCTGTCCCCGGGGGGCAGAAAAGTCTTACAAATTATTTAGGCCCATAAGGAAGCGACCTTTGCCCAAGGGGTTACTTCCATTTAAAATGTAAAACACTCCTTGGTGTCTAGTGGGGTTTTCTGCCACTCCCTGGGGGCAGAAAGGCCAAATAAACAAACCGATCTGCCCCCAGGGGGGGCAGAATATACTTTTTTTTTTTTAAATGGCCCCTGGAAGCGACCCTTGCCCAAGGGGTCGCTTCCAATTTTAAGAAAAAACAAATCCCTGGTGTGTCTAGTGGGCTTTTCTGCCCCCCCCCCCCGCGGTCCAGACACGGCCAAAAATCGGCTGATCTGTCTGGGGGGCAGAGAAGTCTAAAATGTATTGTCCCCCTTAGGAAGCGACCCTTGCCCAAAAGGCTGCTTCCAATTTAAAAAAAAAACAAATCCCTGGTGTCTAGTGGGCTTTTCTGCCCCCCTGGGTCCACAAACGGCCAATAATCTGCCGATCGTTCCCCGGGGGGGAGGGGGGGGGGCAGAAAAGTCTAAGGGTGAAAATTAATTTCCTTTGCGCAAAAAAAAGAATCCCTGGTGTCTAGTGGGACATTCCTGGTGCACGATCGCGACGCTGTGCGCAATTGTGCACCAGAAATGCCCTGCATTGAGACATCAGGGAGAGGAAACCGTGTTTCCTCTCCCCGATGCCTCAAGGCATCCTGATTTGGCCCCCACCACCCCAACGGAGCAACAAAACCTCACCCTTCCTCTGGACACGCTGGAAAGAAATGCTTTCCAGCGCGTCCAGCGCTTCCTGATGACGTTGCCGCACGCTGTGCGCGCTGACGTCATGGGGAAGCGTGGAGGGGTCGGGGTGGCAGCGGAAACTCTTCTGCTGCCATCCCCTCTGTGGGGGCAAGATCGATGCCCCAGGGTGGAGGGCCAGCGCTTCCCCCAGGGGCTGTGCTCATGACGGAGCGGTTCCGTCATAAGCACAGCCCAACCGATGCTCATGACGGAACCGCTCCATCATGAGCATCGAAGGGGTTAAGGAATGTTTAGGAATCACTATTTTTATAGCAATTCCTACATGCATAGGCTTTTGCGAGTCCTTAATTGCGATTCCTTAATAATCGCAATTAAGGACTCGCAAAATCCTACCTTAATGCATGTGCCCCTATATGACGAAAAATGTGTTCCAAAATACACAAATGTCTCAATTGTTTCTCAAAACTTCTTTCCTTGGGGACCACCTCGCAACCCTGCTTCCAACCCCCAGCACCATCCCTTGCATTTGCTGGACTCACTCACTGCCCTCGGTATGGGGGCTGGATTTGCAAACTTTGCCAGAACTGCTTTTGGTTCCCAGTCCAGCCCTGGAGATGCAAGATAGTTAAGGCAACTTTTGGGATGCTGGCAACTTAGATTTAGCTGGTTTGCAGACATCTCACATTCTTCCCAAGTTCCCACACAATGTCCATTCTCCAATCTCTTATCTCAGATGAAACAAATGTACGTTATACAGACCTGTATACTGTAATGTGAGTGCCTGGATGCCCTCAGGGTTAGATTGGGATCAAAAATCGAACTGGGCACACCAAAAAAAGTGGCCCAAATTTGCGTATTGCCTTTCCACAAAACACTGCTTCAGTGGAGTTTTATGAAAAGAATGGGGGTGGGGGGCATGTTTTATTAACTTCACTTAGATAAAAAAATGCACAGATTAGTTCACACTGCTGAGCCACACATGAATGCAAGTGAGACCACTTCTGCTCAGGCCCCTTAACCCCACTCAATCAGCATACATTAATGGGCCGGCCCAGGGAGAGAAAGGGAATCCTACCTCTGCCCATCTACCTCTAGAAAGGCCACTCAGTCACCCACTGGTCTCATCCTAACAGCACAGACAGCCCCCAGGCTGCCCAAAAAAGCAGCCCACAGCTAGAACTCGGCTACCGGCCCTTTGGCCATTTCCTGAGTGGCCGCGTTACCAATCCGAGCCTGGATGCCCTGCATCTCGAGGGCTTCCTTTACCCGTGGCTGACATTTTTCTCACTTTGGTTCTTTTATTTTAAGCTATTTTTTTTGTAAGGTGGAGTCGCACTTCTTGTTAGTGGAAGGGAAACCAGCAACAAACAGTACCAAACTCTTTGGACGAGCAAATGTTAGAGTTCATTGTGCATTGCATTAACTTGCCATGTTTAAAGGCACTTCACTGTTTTTGTTTTCATGCCTGGGGGCTAGCCAAGACCTTTTCAGCTTACTAAAAGTATACATATGACATACTTACTGTTAAGGGCTTTCGGGAAACCTTCTTCACCTCTTGGTCTGTTGTGTCATTCACATTTTTCTTCCACTCTCTACAGCATACAGCATGGGGGGTTGGGTCTGTTCACTCCAGCCAATGGCTAGCTTCACTGTGAGTGATGGCATTCTGCTCTTTCACAATAGAGGCACATCTGCAAAACAATTAGGGCTCTTCAGTGGCAGGGACTTCTATGGCAATATGTTCCTTTTGAGACTTGGAAATATTTTCACTTTTAGTCATTTTATATATTAGCCCAGCAGCTCTACTAACAATAACGTTTTATAAAATAATCATGTAAAACAACACTAGAACTGACAAAGTCAGTCAAAAGTTTGGCAGCCAATGCCAGACCCATTAACTTTGCCAATGCTTACTTATTTATCTTGCAGTAGAGGGCTTTATTTTAATGTTAATGATAGTATAAATTAAATGCGCAGTTCATTTTTATGAGGCAACGGCATAGCTGTTTCTACTGCTTCGTATACCACTTTGAGTTTTCAGTTTCTTTCCACTTAAGTGTTTATCCGTGGCCAGTGTTTAAACATTGAAAACAAACTATAGTGGCTTTATGCTCTTCTCCTAAACGTTAACAAGCATTGGCATAGCCAATAGGCCTCGCCTTTGGGACCTTATAAGTGTTTAGCTACGCAACAGTTGCATAACTAAATACTTATAAGGTCCCAAAAGCGAGACCTATTTACCATGCAAAGCGGCCGTGCGGCCGTGAAAGTAATCGCGGTAAAGCACGGCGCGCGCGCCCGCACACATGCCCTGTAGCTCTAGGCTGGCCTGGTAGCACTTTTTGGAGCCCTCTCAATAAGTCTCGCCAGACCAGCGCATGCGCTGGGTCAGGCGAGACCTAAAAAGCACGTTGATGTCATTAGAGGACACATCTGCAAATACACTCGTAGAAAACATAATTTGCATTTCAATTGTACCGTTTACTATGTTATTTGTGTATCTTCTTATTTGCACAACAATAAAAGGGGGCATTTGTCAGTCAAGGAGGGTGGAAAGTGCCAGGCATAAAGTGAGGAATGGGAAAGCCCCTTGACCCAAGCTCAACGTCCCGAGGTGGAAGTTGGTTAAAACTGTACAGTATTATCACCATGTGCCATAAAACCCTTTAGGTCAGTGGTCTTCAAAATTTAATGCAGGTGCTCCCCCCCAGTGAAAAAAAAAATCATAAGGCCACCCTCAGAATTTTTCACAATTCTATTCAATTGTATCCCCTGATCCTGGGAAGACGGTAAGGGAAGTTGAAAGGGAAGCAAACAGATTTGGGTGCTTCTCCGGGTATAAGCTTAAACAAGACAAAACTCAGGTGGTAATTAATAGTAAAATACAATGGAAAGATAGTAAGGTGGTTTTGATTGCGATATACCTTGGGGTTAATATTAGAGCAGATATAGATAAATTTGTTAAAATAAATTTTGACCGTTTGATTAGGAAAACGAAAGTTAGCAACTTAGTGAAGATGATGTTTCTTCCAAAAATGTTGCTTTTTTAGGGCTATCCCATTGGACGTAGGGAGCTACTGGTTTAAGGTTCTGGATGGAATGATACTGAGATTTTTTGGGCTTATGCCTGACCCAGAAGTGCTTTGAAATGTAAGACTCTTTTGAAAGAACGGAGGGCTGGGCAGTGCCAAACCTCCGCCTATATTATGGGGCCACTGCCTTGCAACAGATGTCTATACTATCACATGGGGAAGGGGAGAGGGAATCGGTAGATGACGGTTTACCCACAATTTATGAATTGTTGATAGGCAAGGTGTTATCTAGCTGTCTCTTGTGTCAGGTAGAGTTTGGATATTTTAAAAGAGTGAGATTTAAAACTCTATGCTGCGCCTACCAAGTTTGGTCAGCTGTACGGAACAGAGTGGGGATCGGCCGACTTAATTTTTATACGCCATTCCTAAATTATCTGGGACCCGCATGTGAGAAGATGGAAAGAGCAAGGTCCATTTATCCTGGTGGATTTTGTAGTAAATAACTGTATAAGCACATTTGAGGAAATCAAAATGAAATGTTTTTAGCAATGTCAGTGTTAAGTTTGTGTTTAGCTACAGCCTGGCTGGATCCCGCTCCTCCCTCGCTTCAGCAATGGCTGGCTCGACTTTTATCTGTTTATCACATTAAAAAAAGCTGTGTATGCTTTGAAAGGTAAAATAGCCAAGAAAAGAGGCTTACAAGCCTGAGCACCCATGAGGGAATGGATTTTGTCATGAACAGAGGATGAAGGAGTACTGAGGATAGGTGGGAATGACATATGAGGGCGGTATTATGTGGGGCCCTGTTATACATAAGAGCATACTGGCATACACACCTGTACTTTAAGATAAATTTGTAAAATCATCTGTGCTGAATCCTCAATGTTTTATACAGTTTTATAAATAGATTATTTATTTATTTACTGCTGCCTATTGATTGCGATGCAAGATGAATTTCTGCTTGGAAGGGACGGGGGGGTTGCTGGGGGTGTTTTTATAATGGTGAAAAATTGTAATAACATTTTTTAAATAAAAAAAAAAGAAACGCTTGTTTATTATCATTTTATATTAGCTGCCAGAGCCGAGGCTTGGGGGTGGCGCCAGAGGTGACAGGCTGGTGGAACAGTGTTTTGCACTGTAATCAGTGCGCATTACAGTTTGGCCGGCCGTCTCAGGATGGCCAAACTGTCATGCGCACTGAAGCTCTCTCCAACCCCAGCTGCTTTGCTGGGTTGGAGACAGCAGGCATAAGTTCACAGTCTTCATATACACAGGACTGGGTCTAGGAAGGTATAGTCACAATAAACTGTGGTTCAAATCCCTATGTCTTAGGGTATTTTGTACTCCTCTCCTTTCTCAATCTGAGGTAGTCACCAACAGCCGTTCACCTTCAATTTTTAATTTTTTAATTTTTATAAACCAACTTACTAAAAAGTTTTACTTATGGCAATCCCCACTAATGACCTTCTCAGTGTAAAAACCCCCACGTCAATTACACCAGGTGTTTTTACAATCCTTTGAATAAATGTGAGAGAACAACATGACACCTCACGTGCGCAACACCAATTGAGCTTGCTGATTGGTACTCACCAGCTCTGCCCACTTTTATCATCATCGGTTGTCATCTTGCCCCAAAAAAATAAATACAGTGTCCACAAGGTTAAACCCAAAATGTGAAGGTAAATAGTGAAATAATCACATACCAAGATGCGACTGAAAAGTGAAGTTAAAAAATGAAAGGGATGCACTTTCTATAGGACCAACTTTATTCCTCCTTATATGTGCACCCAATTCAAAACTTAAAAAGGTTGCTTAGTATGCATACCATAGTATTATGCCAACATGTTTCATCGCCAAAATATTTGTAGCGATTTCTTCAGGGCAAATACAGTCGCTTGCCACCAGTCGGGACACCTCTTAGCCTTTCATTCGGGGACCTTATTGAGCCATAGATCCATGTACCAGCTCACTTGTACAGGTCACAACACAAGCTCCATATGTGAGTCCTCGCAGTAGATCCACATTCAGCTGTAATGCAAATCACCCCAGGCCTCACGGAGCTCTTTCTCTCCACCGTAATAACATTTTTTAAATAAAAAAAAAAGAAACGCTTGTTTATTATCATTTTATATTAGCTGCCATAGCCGAGGCTTGGGGGTGGGGCCAGAGGTGACAGGCTGGTGGAACAGTGTTTAGCACTGTAATCAGTGCGCATTACAGTTTGGCCGGCCGTCTCAGGATGGCCAAACTGTCATGCGCACTGAAGCTCTCTCCAACCCCAGCTGCTTTGCTGGGTTGGAGACAGCAGGTATAGGTTCCCAGTCTACCTGATAGTGCAATTCGATGGTGCTCAGGCCAATCCTGATGCTGCTTTCATGCAGCATCAGGATTGGCCAGAGGGGATTCTGGGAGCCTGTGCCTGCATCGCACATAGCCAGATCGGAGCTTCAGAGCCCGATCAGGGCATGGATGCAGGTAAGTGTTTTATTTTTTATTTTGTTGTCCATCCCCAGTTCCACTCTTCCCCTGCCCAGCCACTTTACCCAGATACCGGCCCCTGCTGTCCAATAGATGTCCAGCAGTGTGGGTGGCTTTCGATAATGTGCTCGGTAAGGCCAATGCTTGTGAGGTTTTCTGAAAGCGCCGTAGAGTCTGTGTCTGTGTGGTCCTCATGGTGAAAGTCAAGGTTTCCAACAGGATGACTGTTCTGGCATTGATGAGGGGTGTGATGAGGTCTGTGACGTTGCTGTTAAAGTTGGTGAGGGATCCTGGTGAACTGCATACAAGGGTTCTGCTCAGGGGGATGTTGACGATGACCCGTATTTTGAACGTGAGGTGTTCCATGTAGCTGGGTGTCTGTGTAGGTGGAGCAGCTGATGGTATCTTTGAATATGATGGCGATTCCACCTCTGGGCTTGTGCTGAGGGTCTAAGCTAGTGATCTAGTAGCTCGCAGGAATAGCTGTTGCGATGTCCAGTGCAGAGGTTGGGATTTGGCATGTTTTCATGAGGAAGACCAGGTTCTGAGAGTGGTTGTTCAGTAGGTCCCGCATCTCTGTGGCATGTTTGGTGAGCGAGTGACTGTTGAGGAGCATGCATGCAGGTGTGACATGTTGTGTGGGTGGTGTTTGGTCTGTGTGAGCATGAGCAGGTGGCTGGTTTGTGTGAGTGTGAGTGAGTGGGGTGATAAATGCTATTTGTGTAGGACGGGTGGGTGTAGGCTGTGGGAGAGTGCATGAGAACTTGCAGGACACACATGTTGAATGCTCCTGTGTTGTGTGCTGTGGTGTGGCAGCAGGGTGGTGAGCAGTGGTCAGGGTTGGGGGCACAGAGGAGTGAGGCATCATTCGGTGGGTTAGGGGAGAACCAGTTGTCCTGGTACTGGGCATGGCTCAGGAGCAGACAGCAGTCAATGGACTTGCCTTTAGCCTGCCAGCGGTGGCAGCGTGTCCACGATGCTTCCACCATGAAGTAGGTACTGGGAGAAGGGAGGAGCTAAGGGTGTTGTGGGCGGTAAGTCAGTAATCTCAGTAGCTGTGCAGATGGATGATGGAAAATCCAGTGATGTGACTACCTGTGCAGATGGGTGATAGGACATGAAGTAATCTTGCTTGGCTTCTTCTTTTAACCCCTTCTGTGCCCATGACGAGCTGGACTCGTCATGGGCCGCGGTTGCGCTGTGCCCATGACGAGTCCAGCTCGTCATAAACCCCACCCGCTAATGCAACGGCCGGCACAGGGCGGGGAAAGGGCGTGGCACACAAGGGGTTAAATACAGTTTTGTTGGGAAACCAGTGTTGTCATTTCTTGTGTAGATGGATGATGGGAAATCCAGGGATGTTACTTTCTGTGCAGATGGAGGATGAGAAATCCAGTGATGTCACTCCCTGTACACATTGGTGATGGGAAATTAAGTCCTCTTGCTTGGCCTCTTCTTTAAAATACGGGTTTGACAGGAAAAGAGAGATGTCACTTTTTGTGCAGATGGGTGATGGGAAATCCTGTGATTTCACTTCCTTTGCAGATGGGTGATGGAAAATAAATTCCTCTTGCTTAGCTTCTTTTTTTCTAAATATGGTTTTACTGGGAAAAGAGAGATGTCACTTCCTGTGCAGATGGATGATGGGAAACCAGAGATGTCACTTCCTGTGCAGATGGATGATGGGAAATACAGTGATCACTTTCTGTACAGATGGATGATGGGAAATACAGCGATGTCACTTCCTATGCAGATGAGTGATGGGAAATTATGTCCTTTTAGTTGGCTTCTTCTTTTAGTGGTTTTGGTGGGACACCAGTGATGTCACTTCCTGTGTAGATAGGAGATGGAATATGAAGTCCGCTTGTCTGGCTTCTTCTTTTAAAGACGGCTTTGACAGGAACCCAGAGATGCCTCTTCCTGTGCAGATGATCAGCCCTTTTCTGTCATTGATCTGTATGAGTGTCATTCACTCTCTTCTTCCATGCATAACTGTACATAGCATGGGCAATGGGTAACTTCAGCCATTGGCTCTATTGCCCTTGTTATACAGTTCATACAAATTTAGTAAGACTGTGTATTATAGATTAACAAAGCTTCATAATACAGAGTCTGAGTCTTCTTATATAATCAGTAAATGTTGGTTTGGCTAGCTCACAGTACCACATCTAAACCACTAACCTTACAGAGTGAAAGATGTTTGTCAGAACCTCAAACATGACCACTTAGATTCCCACGGGATTCGCTGAAACAGATCTAACCCTTTTGTTTGTCTCTTTTGCATGCCCAAGGTGTTGTAAAGAAAAGATACGAGAATACATTTTAAAATATTTATTGAAAATATCTAATCCTTGTAGATAATGCATTAGCTATGATTGTAAGACAGATAAAACACATCATTGATATAAGCCTTGTTAGAATGGATAAAACACAAACAATTCAACCATGTTCATTGTTCCGAATGTTACACACTCCTATCTATCACTAACACCTCTACACTAAAGAGAGCCTATCAGGGGTACTCTTCTGCCAGACCTGTTTGAATGATGTTAACCCATACCTGGTATGGTATGTCAGGAAGCAAGCCTCAGTACATTAACAAATGCACCCCATCTTGAGTGTGAAGGCTTGCACACCTCACTTGTATGGTTATCTTTCTTCTCAGGATGAAGGTCAGGGCCCACAGAGCTGCATCTCAGTCACGCCTCACAGCAACTTCCATGATAACTCCAGTGCAAAATGAAGTACCTCTTGCCAAATTCAGAATGGACGCTGTTTAAATAATAAAACATCAAACTTACCATACTGTGCCAGAGGAGTAGAACAACGTCTTTAGTTAGTCTGGGGAGCAAGAATTGTCTCATATGAACACAGAAATAAAAACAAGAGCATAGCATTCTAATATGTGTGACCCTAGAACTAATTGTGCAGACTAAAGGGCAGCAATGTCTATCAGTAGTAAATGCATGCATGGCAAAAGTGCAAATCACCCTTAGAAAAAGACGCTCAGTTAAAAAGGAAAGCTAAAATGGAGACTAATTGTAAACTCTACCACACCCTGTGAATGATGGGATTTGTACGATTATTTGTGCACATCTGCCTGAAAATTAGTGCGCTTCTGTGCCAAAGCTGGTATGTCAGTCCTTTCGTTTGACATTTTCTCCCTTTATTGGTCCCCTTTTTTTGCATCTTTCTCATCTTTGTATTTCTAATTTTTTACAGTATTCTACAACTCCCCAGACAGTGCTAATGGGTGGTTTACAGCTCATTTTATCTGCAGTGCGCATATTCTGGCGTGGCCAGTGCCTCTAAACCAGACTGCCACCACAGAATGGTACTGTCCATTATGCATCATTGATTTACCATTCCAAGATGGCCAACATGTTGGCTCCAGAAGTGGATGCCATGATGTAACTTAAAAACAACAATGCACTATGTGCAATACCACTGTACCACAGCCACTAGTTGCTATTTTTAAATTAAATTTGTTATTGCAAACATATTCCTGCCATGTTTAGGTGGCAGCAGTGTTGTTTTTTTAAAATTATTTTAATTTAATTTGCACATAATTTTGAGTTTATGTGTGAACGCAAGAATAAGTCAGTGGGTGGAGAATGAATGTGCGAGTACAAGGAAGCGTGACAGGGTGCATGTATGATGCATGTATGATGACTTGAGTGCCTAAACTAGTCAATGACTGAAGAGGCACTTTTATTTATAAGTCAGACCTTTTGTTATTATGAATGCTTGTTTCCCTTTAGCACATAGATTATTGGGCCATTTTTGTCTATCTCTACTGCCAAATCCGACACCTCTTTCTGAACTATTATTTTGGGCCATAGTTCTAGCTGCAGGTACAAGAATGTGCTTTGCGTGTACTCATTTCTTCGCATGAGTTTCGCTTTTTCTTTTTCCCTAGAACTCCATACACTTCGATGCTGGTCTAGTGTGATGGCGTAGACATCGGTCTTTAAATAACTCTACAGAACCTCAGAAAATACTATTATTGACTAACAGACAAATATTGAGAGTAATAAGGAATGTTGCTACATTTGCAAATGTCATATCAAGCAGCCAGTATGTTCTCAATGACTTTCATTTAATATTTCTTAAATATGTGGTGTCATCAAATTTGTAAGCATGTCATTTACATTCCTATGGATACACAGTTGCAGAAAACATTTCACATGTTTTAACTTAATGCGATTTTCCTTGTGTATGTTTGAACTGCATGGCCCAGATGTGGCTTCGTACTATTATTTTCGTGTACACAATTACTGGAACAATCTTTGCAGTAAACCATGCCCGAATATTGATGAGCAATTTTATCATCGCCTAGGGAAGTCTTTAAGCATGTTTGCAAATGCCTGGCTGTGCAGTGGAGGCGTTAATAATTTTCTTTTTTGCCTGCGAACAAGTACTGTCACTTTAAGCACAGAGCAATGTGAAACTCCAGCTCCCGACGCCAGTGCCAAGGAATTAATACATTATGCATACGCCAAGCATTATGGGAGCCCAAAGTGTACTTTTCTGCAGAAATAATGCTTTCCGTGAAATCCCATTCTGCTGAAAGTGCTTACGCTGTCAGGTTGGATTATTCAGAGCCTAATCACAAAGGGATTTGCAGCAGCACTGAGCAGCCGCAGTACGCCTGCTGAGGATCATAGTGCGGCCAGGCTTCACCTGACAGCACAAGGAACGTATGCATTAGACCCGTAGACGGAGCTGGACCGCACTACAAGGAAATCTTAAGGGCTGGACCCGACTCCATGGAAATCTTGAGATTTGTCAAAGGCTGGGTCAGAGTCAGTTTATGAAAGGCCACAGTAATATGTGACTGACTGTCCCGTTCCTTTGGGCATTTTCTGAGCCATCAGACTATTGGAAGATGTCCTACCTGCCTCCAATGCGCTCCTCTGACCTTTACCTGTATTCAAATCCCCTAGCATGGAGGCTGCGGCAAGTGATTGTGACAGCCGTCCAAAAACCAGGGCAGCTGAGGCTAACACCTAGAACCTCGTCGCCAGCGTGTTGGTAAAATGGGAGCAGCCAGACAAGTCTGCGCCACCTGATTTCCACCAAATAAACCAGGGCTCTTCAGTAGACAAAGAGAAGCAGCTGAAAGTCTGTACATGGGTGCATCTGCATGGGTAGCACTGAAACCAAGAGATCTTTGTCTAGAAGTGTGGTTCCAGGGATCGAGCTCAGCTCTCGTTGTCTTCTAACAACCAGAACCCCTTTTTAGAAAGCTGTTGACCTTCGGGTTTTGTCACATAGAGTGCTCCATTCATGACCGCTGGGCAGCTCAGCATTTGGAGATACATGCAAAGGATTGCAATTGCATAAAACTGGCTGCGCTCCAGAAATTGCCATTTCATGAAAGTGAAGTCATCTAGAATAATACAAGTTTAATAGAGAAAATTGATTTTGGCAATTTTTATATTATGAATGGTACTGAAGAAAATACATTAGACTTCAGATTTAATGACTTCAACTTTGTAGAGCTAAGGTTTCCGTTTGAGCGAGGGCTAGTGATGGCCATAGAGTCGATTTAAGGGTGAGTCTGAAAGTAGTGGCCAGGGTTGCTGGAGGGCAGTGGGGTTGTCAGAGGCTGTGCTCATTTTGATATTGGTTACAATGGTTTAATCTTAATTGCCACTGCACATGCAATGAATTGCTAGTCATTAAGGGATCACTTGCTTATAAGAGACTTTCACCATTTGTGTATTACTACACAGATCCCCAAAGTGGCTTGAGAAAAGCTAGTGATGCAAATGACAAGACACCTTCAGCACTCATCATCAGGTCGATTTAGAAATCATACTTTGCAAAGCCATGCATAACGTTCTCACTGTACAGCCCTTTCTGTCTACGGAGCTAACCTCAGTAGGACACACAGCAGGAGAATACACTTTTACAGGTAGAGTAAAGAGAAGGTGTGGGGCCCAATCATCTTTTAAGCATTATGCGGTAAACTGTGAACCTGTGGTAGAAGACCATGGCCACATCGGCATTGACAAACACTCCTCCTTTTAAAATGGGTGCTAAATGTGTCTTTCCGCAAACTCTAAATTTATCCTAACTACCTCAGTTGCAAAGTCGAAGCACGCTATCCCCACTGGTCATCAGATAGGTTAACAGCAATCTATTTTCAATTTAATAGTGGCCAGCGGCTGTCCCTTCTCCCTAGTGTGGACCGAGAAAGCTGAGAGTGGGAATGTTATATTTGATATTTTTTCAACATTTTTTCTGCTCACAGTGAAAACAGCTGTAAATCGACAAATTCTTGGGAGCGGTTAGATTAAAGAGCACTGCAGCAATATTTACAACTGTTTTAAGCATATGCCAGTATGAAGTCAAGTGCACCATAACTAGTACTTAATTTAATAATGAGAATGGTTATAATACATAGACTAAACCTTCAATGCTTTAGGAGGCGAGAGTTGCCTTGAATATGAAAACTGTACCTAAACAGCTATGTAGTTAACAAGGTTGTAGGAAGAGGGCCAGTCAACATTTCCAGAGAAGTCTCGTTTAACCTGGTCTTTTAGAAAACACACAATGATGTGAGTTATCAGGGACTAATCAATGTATTTTGAAAGCTTTTTTCGAATAAAGACATTCAATTACGTATGACGCCTTTTATTGTGGATTTTTTGTGGGAGCGAGGAAGGGCATTAGTTAATTAATGATTAGTACTTGAAATTACCAAATTTATCAAATAGTAATTTACAATGCTGCTGTTGTCGTCCTGGAGTCATGAGGAACATGATGGAAATGGTGCCTTGTGGCAAGCAAGGTTTAGTTGCAAGTTTTGCTATGACAGTGTGCCTGCCTGATCCCAGTATTTCTCCGTTATTCAGAATTATGTTGTATTGTATCATAGTTGCATTAGTAAAGTGCTTTCAACCGTTGCAGGATGCCAAAGCACATTAGTCAATGGATAGCCCACTACGCCATGGAGGAGTGCTTGGTTGAAAGAGTGTTGAATTGCAGTGTGACCTATGTTGGATGAGTTTTGAAGATATACATAAGCGACCGGAGGTTGTGCTGTTATCCTGTCTTAGTGCAGCAACTCCACCATACCCCCATCCCTTTCCCTAATTTCCAAAAGAAAATAACCACACAGGAGAGGTGACACTAGAGAGGTGTGGTGCTTCTTCCGTTTTATTCAGTTTTATGGATCTCACCCAACTAAAATGACGCGGGCAAGGGACTCTTGCTCTCTCTGCTTGACGAGAATAAGTCGTCCTGAGTCCTTTGCACTTGTTCAATAAATACTGAAATTTCGAATCTTGTGCACATTAGCAGTTGTATAAACCCAAAATCCCCCAAACATATGAATCACTGTAAATCCAAAAAACATATGCAACGCATTGTATTCTTTCATGCTACCATTCTATCCTTTCCTTAAAATGATGTACTGGAATATTCCTATCAACACCAGAGTTACCCATTTTTCTCATTTGCAAGCATTAAACAGAGTTAACGCTTGAAGGTAAAAACACATCGGAATCACTTAGTCAATTCAATAATCTGCTGTACGCTAGGACATGATTTAGACTAAAACATTCTGTATGTTGTATGTTAGAATGAAACTGGCACATTATTAACATATGTATTTTCATGTATGGTACGTTTTAGTTTTTAACCAGCTCTTGCAGAAAGGTGTGTGTTTCTACTCAGCCCTTTTAATGCCGAGGATGATAACTTTGGTTATCATATTACGCAGGGACGACTCCTCCGCTAAGGTAGAAGAGCATCGTCCCACTGCCTTTCAGCACCGCAAAAAAGGAAAAAGTAAATGATAATAATGCGCTGTTAGTATAATTTTATTTTCCCGTGCTCTTGCAGTTTTCTGGGGCGGGGCAGGGCTGGGCTGGGCAGCGCAAGATAGGCACCCTCCTAAGTGAGCATTGAATGTTTGGCCTACCGGCCGTCTTGGGCCTGCCAAACAGTCATGCACACTTTGCATGTTCTCCACCCAGGCTGCATTACAACCTGGGTGGAGGACATGCCCAGGCTCCCATTCCCTATGCTGCTTTGCAGCGTTGTGATTGGCTTAGGGGAGCCTGGGTGTTTCCTGCTTCCTGTTCGAACTAAATCCAGGAAGAGGACGGAGAGGACTGAAGGGAGGTGGCAGCCGACAGGTAAGTGATCTTTTTTTAAATTTGAAATTTAACCCTCCCTCGAAGGCCCACTACTGCTTCCCGGGAGCTGCCGCCACTGATTTTATGCAAGTATGGTACCTACGTTACATAACAAAAATGTTATCTGACTGAAATATAGTGTCCTACGTATTGTTCATAAAATGATCGCCCCCGTTTCTCGATACTTTTAGAATAATCTTTTTGTAAATGATATGAGGAACACAATATTTCTGTCAAACAATATTTTTGATAATGATAGTCAGGTCCCATGCAACTATGTCTCAGCACTCTTAGCTGTACATTCCTAAGGAAATAACACAGACTCTACATAATAATGCTTTAAGATATGTTATCAAGTAATTTATGGTTATTGGTAGCCTGGGTACAGGCCATTTGCATCATCTATCTGCAACTTCATGAGGGTGATAATGGCATGTAGTTGCTGTGCATATTTGAGGAAAGTGAAGATGTGTCTGAATGTTTGCATTGCACTTAGGACATTTCATATGCCTTGAAGGATCAGGGATAGGTTAGAATCTGTAGTAGTCAGAGAATTCTTACCTCCTTTGATAGCAATGGCGGTTGATGTCTCTAGTTCCTTGAACCAAATAGTTGTAGGTTGGTAGTTGCTTTTAAGATGATTTTAAGATGGTTACTCAGCATTGGTTTCATCGGTGACAGATAGACACTGGTCAAGCTTAGACTGCTTGTGTACCTTAGGTCTTTCAAATGATAGATTTGGTTGTTTGTTGCCTGACTATTTGTAGCACTTTTTTACGTTGAAGGAGCTACTCTGGTCTGCTCTGGTAAAGGAGTGAGGTAGAGGTTGAACAAGAGAAATTATTGAGCCTCATGGAACACAGCAGTGTGTGGGCGATGGGAATTGAATTTAGCTTGCTAGAGAGTGCCTGCCATGGACACAGAGGTGGTCCAGGTTACGGTCCTTCCTCATATGCAAAGCTATTCTATTCTTAGCAGTAGAGTATGGAGGTGAACGGTGTCAAAAGATGTAGTTAGCAGTGCTGTCATTCCATTTCAGTCCATGGTCAATTTCAGATCATCCTAAAGTAAATTTGAATCAGATGTGTTGCTTCTGCATTGACAAAACCCAGATTGCTGGTCTAGGAGTAAATTATCCTCAATGAAGTTGTTGATGTGAGAGCAGGCAGCTCTTTCAATTAGCTTTACTAGATGTGGGACATGAGAGATCAGCATGTGTATTGCTGGGTCTAAGGTAGGGGTGTGCCGAATTGAGTCATTTTTATTTTCAAAATTTCAAGAAATTCTATGGAAGTTTCACTAAACTGCAGTTTCAATTGAAAATGTGGGTTACTGGTATCTTACATAATTATTTTTACCTGAGCCTGCACCCTGTGTAAAAATAAAGTCTTGCTACATAACGGCAGGATAATGGTTTGAACAGAAAAAGCTTCCCACTGGTATTTAGGAATACTTTTTTACTATAGGTGTTCTCTCAATTAGGAAAGTTATGCAAAATCGCATATTGTGCAATTTCATAAATTTCGCCTAATAGGATATGTTAGAATTTTTGCAGATGTAATTAACATTTTACCCAGGCCTAGTATGAAGGGTTGAGATTATTTTTTTTGTTCAGTGGTCTGATGAAGGTGGTAATCAGTTTTGAGGGGAATGTTCCTGAGTCTTTAGAATGTTGGAGTATGTTCCTTGCGGCAGAAGTGGCAGATGGGGTGAGTAGCATATCTTTGAATATTAGTGCCAGAGCGAGGTCATATGAGAGTCAGATGACTTGCTTGCCTTGAACATGTTATTGAATCGATAGTTTGAAAGGTATCTGGAGGTCAATGATTGTTGTCTGCTTTCACTTTTTGTTGTACTGTCCATGGTCATTGTGGAATTTGTAATATTTCCTTTGCTCTTGAGGTAGTCTTTCAGTTTCCCTGTTCTGGAGTCATACCTGTTACAAATCATGTCATCAAAGGCTTGTGAGTGTGGTATTTAATTGGTTCTCAGTGTTGAAGATCTGTGTGAAAAAAACAAGTCTTTTATTTTGATGCATGATTTGCATATCCTTTTTTGACAATGAAATTAGATGGCCTTAATTATTAAGGTGACTTGGTTAATAGCAGCCCTGTAGTATGCTTAACAAAAGTGCTTAGACATTACTGGAAAGAGCCTACTGCGATAATACATACAGTTGCTAAAATCCCTTAGAATCTACAAGAGAAATACTTCAAGTGTACCTGATGGCTCACTGTATTAATGTGTGTTCCTCTGGAATCTGTGTGTCATTTAGGCCTGGGCCAAAATTCCGTTCCGTTCGCGGAAATTGCGATAATTTGGCCTTTTCGCGTTCCGCGGAAAGCGCGAAAATGTCAAAATTTCCGCATTCCGCAGCTTAGCGATAATTTGTTTCTTGCTCGCGCTGTAAAATAATACATTCTCGCGTGCGCGCGATCGCCTTACCTGAATCCCTGCGTTCGCCGACAAGTTTTCCTGATCCGGTCGCGTTCTCCACGAGATGTTGGTAGTCATTTGCGCTGTCTCGCGACAGTTCGCGCCCGCAGTAACGTCATGCGTTGCGCGATCACGTCTTTCTTCTCGCGATCATGCACCGCGAGACAAGTGAAAACAAGATGGCCGCGCCCGCGAGCAACCGCATGGGTAAGTTGGCGAGCCGCGACCACGCAGAAAATACTGCGAACGGGCGGGAAAAAAACTTCTGCATCTTCGCGATATTTCCGCGTGTTTGCAGAGATTTTTAACATTTTCGCGATAATTTACAAAAGTGAATTTCGCAAATTCCACCCACCCATAGTGTCATTCATAGATCCCATTTAGGTATTCATGCATCAAAGGTTAATAAAATGCGTCGAAGCATCTGACAGCCAACCTTCGTTAGCTGTCAGATGCTTTGACGCTGCCCTGGAGCCTTGGTTACGTTTGAACCCTGGTACTCCCCCCTGAATGATCAGACGCCCTTAGCGAATCGTCTTCTAAGGAGCTTGACCCAACCATTAATTGGAGCCATGGTGGCCCATTTTCTCATTTCCCAGCTCGAAGTCTTCCTGCTGATGCTGGTGCACTAAAAACCCCACTTCATCCCTTGGTCCTGATGAAGACCCCGCCTCTAAGACATTCACTTTGTTGTTCCGAACAGGGGTCGAAACATCGACTTTCTCTCTTTTCCTCTATCAACAAACCGGATTGACAGTGATTCTATAACTGCTTACTCTGTTTATGTTGTTACATTTGTTGTTTATGCCACTAAACCGGCAGGATAGGTCCCTGAATGTATTGTGGATGTATCTATATGCACTACCTTCCCCTTGCACATCACTTGCACTAATCCCAACTCTTGCACTTGTCACCTTACCTGCACCTGTTTTAACTCCTTCCGTGCTCATGACGGAACCGCTCCGTCATGAGCCGCGGTTGAGCTGTGCTCATGACGGAACGGTTCCGTCATGCTGCGGCCGTTGGCGGCCGCGCCGCCCACGCGGCGCTAATTCCCCGCCTGTGCGGGCGATTAGCGCAGTGGGCGGAGTCATGACGGAACCGTTCCGTCATGAGCACAGCTCAACCGCGGCTCATGACGGAGCGGTTCCGTCATGAGCACCGCGCCACCGCGCTGCCCCCCCGCACCCTCCAGCGCTGCGGCGGAATTCCCGCCGCAGCGAAAGGGTTAACTAAAATGATGATGTTGACATATATTGTGTTTGTTGAACTGTTGATCTTTTGACCAAAACTTGTGTAACTTATTAAATCACAGTCATTCATCGCATCTTTTGGGTGTTGCCCTAAATTATATACTTTGCTGACATATGTGTTCTCTTTCATTTTTGCAAATCAATTCCACTGTGACCTTTCATTGTGTACCACTATATTTACCCGAGTCCAGTGGCCTTTCGGGTTACCCCATTTACACATAACTCTACTTTATTTAATGTATTCACTTCAATTATTCGGCGTAGAATTGATTTTCCTAGCGCAGAAAGTGGAGTTAGTCCAGTTCTATAAAACACAGATCACCCTAATCTACTCCAAAATTAGATATGCTATTCAAACCTTAAGGAAATCTAGGAGATCGCTAGAATTCTGGCAGCTGCTGAAAGGGAATCCCATGGTCTGCGGCCCCAGGCCCTCACAGGGGATCAGCAACATCGTGCTCTTTTGTGATGGAACATAGACAATAGAAACTGAGAACTAGAGAGTCGAGGTTTGAAAAAGGCATTGCTAGTGAAGATATTCTATAACAATAACAGCTTTTCCAGAATACCAGGAGTATTTTGGCGTTTTTGGGTCTTCACCACAGGAAGCATGGGCGAGCTGTTAGCAACTTCTATTTGAAAGGATAAAGAGATAATTTTTTCGAGGTCTTGTTGTACTACTCAATGGATGCTTGTCATTAACGACTTAGGCGACTGAATAGATTGTAAGGACAACATGAGTGAAATGAATTGATACTAAGATTGAATTATGTATATTTAGGTTTTTGGCATGGTTATGATTGGTCACTGATGCAGGGATGATTTAATCACTTAAATGTGTTGAGTGATACGGGATCATGTAATAAAGCACCATGGCTCTTGAGCTATTTTACAATTATTATAATTTTTGGGAAAACAAAAATTATTTGTTTCTAAGTCAAACAACATAGCCGAAACGTGATTAATTGCCAGGAATACTGTCCATGTGCGTGCTCTCTTTGTTGGGTTCAGTATCCCGAGTTTTACATTAATTGGATAGGTACCAGGTAATGGAGGTGCCCCGATGAACTCTTGAGCACTGTGGCAATAGACTTCCCTTATTTATAGGTAGCAGTTTGTTGTCTGGTAAGCCTCTGCTATCACGTCCACTTTGGCATCACTGGGAGGTGGACCGACAATACAGCCTCTTTGAGATGACTGTCTTTGAGATGGGGACGGAGAGTGTGAATTAGCTTGATTTCTGACGTCGCTAAGCGTACCCATATAGGCACCCAACAAGACACGGCCTCTCAATGCACCCATAGAAAACAAGCATTTGCAGCACAATTGGTCTTGCCTTTGGTACCTTATATGTATTTAGCTATACAGCACATTAGCCTGGGTGCTGAAACATCTACTGTTCTTTAGCATGGAGGGAAAGTAAGCGCCAAACTGCGTGACACTTCAGATATGGGAACACATGGAGAGAAATATTGCCTTTCAGCGGGAAATGGTATAGTCCAGAGCTCTGTTTTTAATATAAGATCAGGGCCTTCGGTGGTCATATTACTGAAAATACAAGATTAAAAAAAATATTATTATGTATGGGTGCTCGTAGAAGACAATTTCTATGGACTGGAATCTAGAGTATGTTAAAGTGATTCTGGTATTTTACTGACCTCTGCTGGTTGTTTTCTGTCAAGAAAGTTAAATAGAGGCAGGTGCTAGAAAAATTAAAAAAAGAAAGTCCCCCAGCAGAAAGCAATTCTGGTATTTTACTGACCTCTACTGGATGTTTTCTATCAAGACAGTTAAATGGAGGCAGTTGAACAAATTGAAAGCAATTCTGGTATTTTACTGACCTCTACTGGTCGTTTTCTATTAAAACAGTTAAATAGAGGAGGTTGAACAGAAAAGAAGTCCCTAAGCGGAAGTAGACAAGTCCTAGGTCTGATCTCCAGAGCCCACAAAGTACATACATATATAAGTATATACTAAAGTACATGCAAGAGGTCTCGAATGCTCGCCTTAATTCCGACCTTTAGCAAGTATTGCCTTCCGGGAAAAAGTGCTAGAAACTAAAACAAATGCAGTACCACATTTCAAAATGGCGTTCGAATAAGTCTGTCAAGGAAGGCACTGGCATGAGTCCCAATGACGGATAATAAGACAACGGTGAGTTAGAGAGGCCCTCAGTTTTGTAACAACTGTCAAGTCTAAGTTGACTGTAAGCACTGAGCACTTTACTATTTTAAGTACACAAAAAGCCAGATTTTGTGTCTCAGTGCATTTAGACCAACATTCACAAAAACAATATGTATCCCTAAAATATCCCTGTTTGGAGGGTACAGTTGGGAAACAGCTGGCAAATACTGACAATTCATAATTTCAAGGGGTCTGCGTTAAAAGCAACATAAATAGGTCTTGCACTGCAAGGACTGGTCAGCACGTTTACTATCCCGCTAGTCTACGGTTTGATATCACAGATACATGGTCTTTTTAGTAAACCTTTCGCTTCAATATATAAAAGATTAAGGTCGTTTGAATCGATTATAAAGAGAACATGTCATTAATCAAAAGGTAATCATAGAGGGCAGCTGTTCTGTAATGAAGGAAAAAATATATTAAAATTAATATCAGGATAAAGGCAGCAGGATGGGTCTGTGAGTTAAATGCTAAAACTAGATATCTGCTTTGATTTGCAGATTTTAAGGCAGATTCCAGGCAAGGCCAACTCATCCTCCCGTCCTCACACGAGCAGTACATTATGCACCATTGAAAGGTAACACCTGGTATTTCTAGCCCTTGGTAATGGCAGATGTGAAAAGGCTCACTCGGGTTCCCTGAGGTCACTACCTCAAGAAAATCTGCTACTTATCAACAAAGAAGGTGAAATCTGGATTTTATTAAGGCTTGTGCTCTAATTTTATGTAAGAAATATAGATGGCTGCTTCAGGGGAAAGAGTGGCAAAGACTTTGTAAGTGCTATTGCCAGGCAAACATCAAAGATGAAAATCAAAGAACTGACTTAAATGTCTTTATTTCACCCTTCGGTTCCCAGACTTGATGTCAAGCCTTACACCGACGGAGGCCTATACAGTGCAAAATTTGACAACTTTAATAACTAATTCATAAACGTAAATATAAAGATAAAAGGAAACTGGTCAAGGAAAACAGCTTTAACCGATTTCATGTTTATGCAGTCAGAGGTTGGTATGGAGGTCTAGAGAAGGTAATTTTATTCCCTGGGAATAGCGACAGTCTTGAAAAGATTACACGTTTTGCAACGGACATTTTAAGTGAGGTTGGAAGAACAATTGTTACTTACCTGTAAACAGGTGGTTCTCCAGTATTGGTGTCTTTCATAGATTCACATGCTTGAATATTCCCCGTCGTCGGAGTGGGAGTCCCACGGTAAATAAAATAGCAATATATATATATATAGTAAAATATATATATAAGTAATCACATAATTAGCGTATAGAGGTGTAAAACACACATAGTGTACCTATAAGAGAAAAACTCCATAGGAATACAATGGAGAGAGACAAAAGACCTTTGTAGTCTATCTCTGTCATTATGTAAGTCCGAACTCCAGCCAATCAGGTGTCAGCCCCTCTCTAGAACCTTCTCCTCAGAGCTTCTCACCTCAGATTTTCGTAGCACAAGAGTGACTGTAAAGTGCATGAGGAGAAGAGAGCCTCTGAAGGGAGGAGGGAGGGTCGCATGTGAATCTATGAAAGACACCAATACTGGAGAACCACCTGTTTACAGGTAAGTAACAATTGTTCTTCTCCAGTATTAGGGTGTCTTTCATAGATTCACATGCTTGAATATAGAATAGCTAGCAGTAACAATCACCATTGTTTCCATGTCAAAATAGATTCAAAATATATATAAAGATAATCAATCTTCTTATGCATAAAAACAGTATCGAACAACTGTAACATTGTAAATGCATAATATATATATAAATGGAAACAATATGGAGGTGGGAGGAAGAGGCTCACCTTACTTAAAAAGATTGCGCAGCACTGCCTGTCCCACTGCAGCATCCTCCTCGCTTAAAGTTGCCAAGCAGTAGTGCTTAGTAAACGTGTGTCTGGTCGACCACGTAGCTGCTCTGCAGATGTGTTGCAAAGATACTCCAGCAAATAAGGCAGTAGATGATGAGACTGCCCTGGTGGAGTGTGCCCTCACTGGAGACTGCAGAGGCTTATTTGCCCTTTGGTGACAAAAGACAATAGCTGCCGAGATCCAGCGTGCAATCGTTGGTTTAGTAACCTGACGTCCTTTATGACAGCGTCCATATGCTATAAAAAGTTGATCGGATTTCCGGAAAGAAGCTGTCTTACTGATGTAGAACTTTAGACACCGCTTCACGTCCAAAGAATGTAATCTTTGTTCTGCAGGTGTCTGAGGATTGGCAAAAAAGGTCTTTAATATTACTGGCTCATTAATATGAAAGTCAGTAGGCACCTTGGGTAGAAATGATGGATTGGTGCGTAACACTACAGCATCCGGTTTGAACTGCAGGAACGGAGGTTTGATGGTAAAAGCATGGATGTCACTGACACGACGTGAAGACGTTAGTGCCAGAAGTAGGGCTACTTTCCAAGTGAGATATTTTAGGTCGGCCTTGTGAATGGGCTCGAACGGAGGTCTCATCAATTGCGCTAACACAACGTTGAGGTGCCACAAAGGAGGAGGACGCCGAACTGGCGGAAATTTTCGGAATAAGCCTTTAAAGAATTGGCGGATTATTCTTGAGGAACAAAGGGAACTTGATCCATCTTGCCGGAAACGGGAAATAGCTGCTAGAAAGACCCTTAGGGTTGCATGCGACAGTCCAGAACTGGCTAGGTGCAGGAAGAATGGTAGCAATTGCTCTGCCGTGGAATGTATCGGATGGACTCCGTTAGCAGTACACCAATGGCAGAATCTTTTCCATTTGAACTTGTACGTCCTGATTGTAGAGGGTGCTCTTGCCTGGGCCAAAATATCCCTACAATCCTGCGGGATGTCTAGGTGGGCGAACTCATGGTGTTCAGGTTCCAGGCCGATAAGCTCAGTGAGGAGGGATTTGGATGACAAATTCTCCCTTCGCTCATTGTGAGCAGATCCGTCCGATGTTGCAGGAGGATTGGTTGGCATTGGGACAGGAGGAGCAGTTCTGAGAACCACGCTTGCCGTGGCCAGCGCGGGGCTATTAGAATCAGGTGGCAAGGTTGTGTCCTCATCTTCCAAAGAACCCGAGGTATGAGGGGTATTGGAGGAAAGGCGTACGCAAATAGATTGCACCAGTTTATCAAAAGGGCATTCCCTTGTGATTCCTTGTGGGGATGCCAGCTTGCGTAATTTCGGCATTTCCGGTTCTCCGGCGTAGCAAAGAGATCGAGTTGCGGACGGCCCCATAGTTGGAATATCCTCTCTAGAGTGGGTTGGTGTAACTCCCACTCGTGGGTCGAGGAGGAGGACCTGCTCAGGGAATCCGCTAGGACATTGGATACTCCTGGCAGGTGTACTGCCGTAATCATGATCTGATGACTGAGAGACCAGTCCCAAATTCTTTGAGCTAACCTGGAGAGACTTGGGGATTTTGTTCCGCCCTGTTTGTTCACATAGTGCATACAGGTTGTGTTGTCTGTCTGTATTAGCACTGACTCTCCTTGGAGCAAAGGTAGAAATGATTTTAGAGCCAGAAAAATCGCCATCAGCTCCAACTTGTTGATGTGCCAAGATCTTTGATGTGTTGACCATCTTCCCTTCACAGAGAGATCCTCCAAATGTGCGCCCCATCCCTCCAATGAGGCGTCTGTTGTGAGTGTCCTGTTCGGTGGCAGCGACAGAAAGGACATGCCTTCCGTCAAGTTGGCTGGAATTGCCCACCATGCGAGTGCTGACTTCATTTGATCTGTGACACATATCATGTCGTGGAAAGATCCCGTTACCTGACGCCACTGAGCATCCAGAGCTTCCTGGATAGGACGTGTCCTGAGCCGGCAATGAGGGATCAAGGCAATGGATGATGATGCCATTCCCAGAAACGATTTTAACAGTCTCACAGAAACTGACTCTTTTGATCTGATCAGAGCCACCAGTCGCAGCATCTTTTGTAGACGCTCCTGGGAGAGGAATGCCTTTGCTGACACAGTTTCGAGAGTTGCTCCCAGAAAATCTCTTTGTTGGTACGGATGAAGTTGGGATTTTTCCGCATTTACGGACAGGCCTAAAGAGCGAAACACGTTCTGGCACAGAAGAGTGTGTTGTCGCAGGTGAGTGCTTGACTGAGATTTCAGGAGAAAATCGTCCAGGTATGGAAATATTTGCACTCCCTGGAGTCGCAAAAACGCTATTACTGGAGCTAGTACCTTCGTGAACACTCGAGGGGCCGAGCGCAGGCCAAATGGTAACACTTTGAATTGGTAATCGTGTTGACCCACTCGAAAACGCAGGAACTTTCTATGCCGCTGTAAAATAGGGATATGAAAATAGGCATCCTGGAGATCTATCGTCGCCAGAAAATCTTCTTGCAAGAGTAAGCGCAAGATGTCTACTAGCGTCATCATACGGAAGGATTGGCTCTTTATATATTTGTTTAGTGCCCTTAGATCGAGGATGGGCCTCCACTCTCCGTTTTTCTTTGTGATCAAAAAGAACCGGGACTAAAAACCTTTTCCCTTCTGAGACACTGGTACCAATTCTATAGCTCCTTTTTGCCTTAAAAGTCGAACTTGATGCAACAGTTCTTTCAAGTGAGCTGGTGGCGGTCCGGAGGGTGGTGTGGGAGGAGGGAATTTGGTGAATTCTAAGGCGTGTCCCTTTTTCACAATGTCCAAAACCCAACGGTCCTTTGAGATGGAGGACCATTGGGAAAAGAACAGAGAGATTCGACCTCCAACCTTGTCCGTCTGGTAAGAGTCACTGTCTCTTTGATGCGGTTCCTCTGTATGAGGATTTTCCTCTATATGACTTGGAGGTTTGCTGTCGTGATGTTTGCTGTTGCTGGCCATAAGAGTAACGGTTGGACCCTTGATTGTAAGGTTTGTATTGTTTATTGTCTCTTCGAAAACTTGAGGAGGTGCCGCATCCGCGTGCACCACGAAAATTACTCCTCTGAAATTGAAGGTTTCCTAACGATCTAGCTGTCTCAGTATCCTTCTTTATGGACTGTAGAGCTTCATCGACGTGGCTCCCAAATAACGACTCGCCGTCATATACCATGTTAAGGATCATGGACTGAACCTCCTGACGAAAGGATGTCGATTTTAACCATCCTTGCCTACGCAGAACAGCCGCTCCGGCAAGCTGACGGAATCCCATGCAGGCGATGTCTACTGCACAATCGATTATTTCCGCCGATGCCGCTTCTCCCTCTTGGAGCAACTTCATTGCCTCCACCTTAGATGGCTCTGGCAACTCCTGAACCACATCCGAAATATCAGCCCATACTTGTCTGTCATATCGTCCCAAGATGGCCAAGGCATTAGCTGCTCTAACCACAGTAGAGGCCATAGAAGAGAATTTACACCCTATGGCATCCATCCGACGTCCGTCACGATCCGGAGGTGAGGTGATAGAAGATGCAGGATTTTTCGCCTTACGTTGCGCTGCCTGCGTAACGACAGACTCAGGTTTAGCCTGACCCGTGAGGCATGCTGGGGTTCCTATTGGTGCCTTATATTTCTTTTCTAATCGAGGCACCTGTGCTGGCAAGGTATTCGGTGTCTGCATTAATTTCTTGCCTTCTTCCCAAATAAACTCAACTATGGGAATAGCATGAGTCTGTTTGTAAGGTTGATTCTTGAAATCATAAAGGAAGCAATCTTCCTCCCTGCGCTCCGTTGTTAATTTAAAACGGTGTGATGCCCTTTCCATCAGTTGGTGAAAATTGGCTATGTCCACTGGAGGTGAATCCCCTGTTACTATCTGTGAGGGGGATGGTGTTTGTGCCTGGTAATTGTCCCACTCCGCCATATCATCATCATTGTCATCTACATCCCCATCATCATCTGGGATTTCACCCTCTTCTGTGTCCTGAGGGCCTTCCTCTACAGGCTCATAATGAGGCAACAACCTTTCCGGAACCTGTCTTGGAGGTACAGGCGGCATCTGAGGAGCAGGATTTACAATAGTTACCGGTGGAATAATTGCCGGAATCACCGGGGTTGACGGAACCTCTGAACGTTGAGGGGATAGAGGGAACCGTTGGTTGTAGTCGTCCAACATGCGTTGGAGATTAGTAATGAGCGACAAAGGAAGAGTCGCCGTTTTATGCTTCGGAGGGGCCTGGTGTATGTAAACCGGATCTTCATCTTCACTACTGACATCCTGGCACTTAATAACTAAGTCGGACGGACTTTGTGCCGTTCCAAAAGACTCCGGTAACCCCTCGGACTCCTGATCAGAATCCGTAGCGAATAATGGTGAGGGAGGCTGTGCATCTCCCACAGGAATATTGTGTTTCTGGCTATCCGGGCCCACAGTAGGAGGTAATGGTGTCCAAGAAACTCCAGTTAAAGATGAAACCGACGCTGAAGCTAGCTGAGGTAGTTGTTCCCTTCTTGTTTTCTGGGTAGACGCAACACTGCTTATTCGTACCCTTACGAATGTCTGTGGAGATGTACTCGTCGACGGAGCCGTCGTCGACGGAATGATGGTCGACGGAATTATCGTCGACGGAGTCTGTGGCAACAAAATCGATGTCGTCGGATTCACCGTCGACGAAGCCGCCGTCGACGGGGCCACCGTCGACGGAGCCACCGTCGACGGGGCCGCTGCCGACGGAGCCGTCGTCGAGGTCTTCGTCGACAAGGCTTTCGTCGACGGAACCACCGTCGACAGTGTCGTCGACGGGATCTTCTTTTTCTTCGTCGACGGAGTGGGCGTCGACGAGCTCGACGACGTCTTCGTCGACGACACAATCTTCGTCGACGGAACCTTTACCTTCTTCGTCGACGTCGAAGTAATGGGCAAAACAGAAGTCACCGCCCTTGAAGAACTGATGGTAATCGTCGATGAGGATAACGTCGACAGAACGCTCGTCGACGACGAAGCAGCTGACGTCGTCGTCAGAGTCACCGTCGACGAGGTAGAAACAGCAGATCTCGTCGTCGGGAGTATCGTCGACGAGGCTGACAATTTTTTCCCCGAGGAATGGGAAGTAGACGCCTCAGCAGCCTGAGAACAGTGTCCCTTAGGCGACAAAGCAGTAGGTGAGACAGCAGAAGTGGCAGTTGTCAGAGGCAAAGATAGCTTCTTTTTCTTCAGGAAAGGAGATGGTAACTCCTGCACACTACTGCGCTTAGAGGCTGGTTGAGAACGACCAGAAAAGAGACTTTCCACATCAGAGAGTGGGTTATCCTTGTCCTTCAGTCTCTGTAGCCATAATAACAGGCGGCCTTCTCTGTCCTTTAGAGTTTTTGTAGAAAAAGTTCTACAAAATTTACATTTTGCCACTTCATGGTCTGGGTATAAACAGTAAATACACTTACTGTGTGGGTCCTCAGAGAACAAACGCAGCTTTCCACATGAAGAACATGGTCTAAACAAAGATTTCTTACTAGAAGACATCCTCACTGACAAAAACTGAGCAGAGCTCAGGGAGACTCCCTGTCACACGACGTGCGGTAGAAAATCTGAGGTGAGAAGCTCTGAGGAGAAGGTTCTAGAGAGGGGCTGATGCCTGATTGGCTGGAGTTCGGACTTACATAATGACAGAGATAGACTACAAAGGTCTTTTGTCTCTCTCCATTGTATTCCTATGGAGTTTTTCTCTTATAGGTACACTATGTGTGTTTTACACCTATATACGCTAATTATGTGATTACTTATGTATATATTTTACTATATATATATATATATTGCTATTTTATTTACCGTGGGACTCCCACTCCGACGACGGGGAATATTCAAGCATGTGAATCTATGAAAGACACCCTAATACTGGAGAACTAACGTTAGGCTGCCCCGAGAGTGAGGTTGGTCAGCTAGTGCTAGGGGGGTTGTCACAGCAGACACTGTGACTTTCAAATTAGACTTTTCCAGTAAGTTAAATCACTTCCAATTGTTGTAGGAGGAAGACCTCCTCCAGTTCTGCATTGACTAAAAACATATTTGTTTACCAGATGAGGACTGGTCATCTTATTTCGCCTTCTGCTTATTATCTTTCATTTGTTTACTTGTAATCCTTCCTTTGCCATTGTTTGTTTCCACAGCTCTTCATCCCCATCATGACACTGTTTTCTGAGTTCATCCCAGAATGCTCTTTGCTGAGACAGTTTCTAAACCATTATTGGTGCTTTGTGTTCTACAGCTTTCCTTGGTTACCTAATGGTTCTATGTAGGGGCTGACATCAGAACCCATCATTGTTCTGATGTGCAGCGTGCTGATACCTTCTTGGATGAGTTTCACCTTATTAATATGCGAAATGATGTTGTCCTCTCAAGCATGGATGTGAAAGTCCTAACAAAGCCAGATCTGCTGATCTTGAGGGTGCAGTCAGCAGGAGGAAGAACAATCAAATGCTTTGGGTGGGGCCTCAATCAATCAATCAATCAGGTGTTTGTTAAGTGCGACTACTCACCCGTAAGGGTCTCAAGAGCCAGGTTTTGAGGTTTCTTGTGAAGATGGGGAGCGATGTTATCTGTCTTAGGTGGAGCGGAAGGTTGTTCCAGGCTCTGGCCACACGGAAGGAGAAGGAGTGCCCTCCTGATCTGGTCTTTCTGGTGCTGGGGACCACGGCGGAGGAGAGCTGGGCTGATCGTAGGGTCCTTTGGGGTGTGTGGAATTTGAGTCGGCTGTTCAGGTATGCTGGTCCAGTGTCGTGGAGGGCCTTGTGAGCGTGGGTTAGCATCTTGAAGGGGACTCTAGTTTCGATGGGGAGCCAGTGGAGTGTGAGCAGGTGCTGGGAGATGTGGCAGTGTCTTGTCAGGTTGAGGACCAGCCTTGCGGCGATGTTTTGGATGTTCTGTAGCTTGTGGGTGAGGTTTTTGTTTATTCTGGCATAGAGTGCGTTGCCGTAGTCGAGCCTGCTGGTGACCAGGGCATGAGTGACGGTCTTTCTGTGTTCGAGGAGGATCGATTTGAAGGTCTTACGTAGGAGGCGGAGGGTGTGGAAGCAGGAGGACGAGACGGAGTTGATCTGGCGGTCCATTTCGAGCTCAGAGTCCAGGATGATTCCCAGGTTGCGTGCATGGTCCGTGGGGGTGGGCGGGCTTCTGAGGGCAGGGGGCGACCAGGTGTCATTCCAGCTGTCGGGGTTTGGGCCCATAATGAGTACTTCCGTTTTGTTGGTGTTTAGTTGTAGGCAGCTGTTTTTCATCCATTTGGCGACGGCTTCCATGCCGTCCAGTTGTGTTTGGTGGTGTTGGGTTCATTGGCTAGGTAGAGGATGAGTTGGGTGTCGTCTGTGTATGACACAATGTTGAGTCTGTAGGTTCTGACGATGGGGGCGAGCGGAGCCATGTATACGTTGAAGAGCGTAGGGCTGAGGGAGGAACCCTGGGGGACTCCGCTGGTGGTAAGTGTAGGGTCTGAGAGGAAAGGGGGGAGTCTGACCCGCTGCGTTCTGCTGGAGAGGAAGGAGCGGATCTAGTCGAGGGCCTTGTCTTGGATCCCTGCGTAGTGGAGTCTGCGTATTAGGGTGTGGTGAGAGACATTGTTGAACACCGCTGAGAGGTCGAGGAGGATGAGGGCTGCTGTTTCTCCTTTGTCCAGTAAGGTGCGGATGTCATCTGTTGCGGCGAGGAGGGCGGTTTCCGTACTGTGTTTTTTTCTGAAGCCGGATTGGGAGGAGTCGAGGATGTTGTGCTCTTCGATGAATGTAGCGAGTTGGCTGTTGATGGCTTTTTCGATGACTTTAGCTGGGAATGGGAGCAGGGAGATGGGTCTGTAGTTTATGAGGTCGGTGGGGTTCGCCGAGGGTTTCTTCGGGAGGGGGTTGATCTCAGCGTGTTTCCAGTTGTCGGGCAATGAGGCGGTTGCCAGGGAGTGGTTGATGGTGTGGCAGAGCGTGGGTGCAATGGTGTTGGCGGTTCTGTTGAAAATGTGGTGGGGGCCGGGGTCTGTGTGGGCCCCGGAGGGGATTGACTTCATCGTCTTCAGTGTATCTTCGGTGGTGAGGGCTGTTCAGTTGTCAATCGCTGGCTTTAGGGTGTCGGGGTGGTTGGCGAGGGTTCAGTGTGTTGGTTGTCTTCATCGAAGTTGTCATAGATGCTCTTGATTTTGTGGTGGAAAAAGGTGCTGAGTTTGTCGCAGAGGTCTTGTGGGGGAGGGATGAAATACGTTACTTACCTGTAACTGCAGTTATCCAGTATTGGTTTCTTTCATAGATTCACATGCCCGTCGTCGGGATGGGAGTCCCCGGTACATAAGAAGAGTAATGTCTCACTAGACATATAGAGAGATAGGCCAAAGGCCTCACATTAGTAACATACCTAGGTCCTTTTGTAATGAGGACCAAACTCTAGAGAACAACCAATCAGCTATCTCCACCCTCTGGAACCTTCCTGGAAGGAGCTCTAGTCCCTCAGATTTTCGTAAGCACAGTGCTAAGTAGATGTATCGCTGAGAGAACTAGGTGAGCCCTTCCAGGGGAGGTGGGTGGGTTGCATGTGAATCTATGGAAGATACCAATGTTGGATAACTGCAGTTACAGGTAAGTAACGCATTTCTTATCCAGTATTAGGGTATCTTTCATAGATTCACATGCCTGAATCAGAGTAGCAAGCAACGATAGGCACATTTCGGATGGAATAGAATGTACAAGTTCACCAGATAATAACATATCAATTGGAAAATAGAAAAGTAACAAATTGCAATCAAAGGAAAACAGTAGAGAACACAATGGAGAAATGTGCATGTAAAAAGAAAGGATGGTGGGATGAAAAGAAGGCTCATCTCTATCGAAATAGATGATGTAACACCGCCTGTCCCACTGCAGCATCCTTCATGAGTTCCGTATCCAAGCAGTAATGCTTGGTAAATGTATGCGGCGTCTTCCATGTTGTGGCTCTGCAAATGTCTGTGATAGGCACACCTGCAAAGAGTGCCATGGAGGTAGAAATCACCCGAGTGGAATGGGCATGAATTGTCGAGTGCAAGGGTTGGCCTGCTTGCTGGTGACAGAAAGTAATAGCGCCAGAGATCCACCGAGAAATACTCTGTTTAGTAAGTGGAAAACCTTTCCTAGGTAGACTGTAAGCCACAAAGAGTTGGTTGGAATTGCGGAACGTCTTTGTCCTATCAAGGTAGAATTTAAGGCAGTGTTTAAGATCCAGTGAATTCAGAGCTCTTTCTGCCGCAGTATGAGGATTTAGAAAAAAGGTTTGTAAGACTATAGGCTCATTAAGGTGAAAGTCTGACGTGACTTTGGGAGCAAACTTGGGATTAGTCCGAAGTATAACCCTGTCATGTTTGAATTGAAGAAAAGGGTCTTGAATTAAGAATGCATGAAGCTCGCTTACTCACCTTGAAGAACCAGAACCAATTGGGCCTGGCGGCGCAGGGTACGCCTTAATCTCCTGGGTTCTCCTGCTTAGCTACACAGAGACACGGGGACACACTGTCGGCGTAAAAGATCGGATTTATTAGCTGCAGCTAGTACTGCTGTCCTAGAAGTACACACGGTATGTTCTCAGGAGACTGCCACTTCACTCCGTGGCGCACAATCTGATATAGTACATAGGTGACATATACATTAACCAAAAACACACCTAAAACATATAAAAAGAGCCAATAAGAAAGATTGGAAAACAGAACAGAACCAATAGGAAAGGTTTGAAAATAAAGTATCGAGTAACTCGAAGAAGCCTCTCCTCTAACTGTGTTTGTCACCCCTCCCCACAAACTAATTCATTAACTGACTTGTAGCTGACTTGCAGGTGGCGGGATACGTTTGTGTGTTTTGGAGGACAGTTGTGAAACAAGAGAATACGAGCAGAGGACAGCGAAGGCCAGACGATAAGATTAAGTCAGAAGAGAATAGTGTGAACCAACAGATAGTAAAGACAGGGATTAGAAAAACCAGACAGGGATTAGTGTATTCAGCCAGTCTCTAACACCAGCTTTGTAAACAGAGGCACAAGGCTATTTCGACACAATATTGCAGGAAAAACAGAAAAGACTTCGATCGTCGTGCTGCCTGAGTGAGGGCAACACAAAATGGCAGCGGAGCACAAAATGGAGGGGTCGATTCGATCACGATCGAAAATCGAAGTTCCTCAGCCTTGCAAATGTAAGGGCTAGAAGGAGTGCCGTTTTCCAAGAGAGAAACTTGAGGTTGGCTCTGTGTATCGGCTCAAAAGGGTGTTTCAGAAGCTGAGCAAGAACGATGTTGAGTTGCCAAGTTGGAGGTGGAGACTTCATGGGAGGGAAAGTCCTAAACAGAGCCTTGAGAAATTGTTTAATCAGTCTATGTGACCAAAGAGAAGGACCCGTAGAAGATCTCCGGAAACAGGATATCACTGCCAGGTGAACTTTAATAGAGGCGTGAGCAAGACCTGAAGTCGCCAGATGAAGAAGGAAAGGCAATATTTGCTCTGGAGAAGAAGTGAAAGGGTGCACATTCGCAGACTTACACCAGATGCAGAATCTTTTTAATTTCAAGGAATATGTTTTGTGTGTACTGTCGGCCCGAGCCAGAACTGCCCTGCAGTCTGGAGGAATGTCTAGGCCATGGAACTCTCGGAACTTAGGAGCCAAGCCAATAATTTGAGAGATGCTGGATCCGGATGTCGGACTTGTTCCTGGTCCATTGTGAGGAGAGAGGGAAAAGGTTTCAACGGAATTGGCGGTTCCAGGGAGAGAAGATGGAGCTCCGTGAACCAATGCTGGCGGGGCCACGCTGGCGCGATCAGGATTAGCGTGCAGGGTTCTGCCTTCAACTTCCTGAGGACCCTAGCAATCAGGGGAATGGGTGGAAAAGCGTTAGCAAAGACGTTGAACCATGCTATCGAAAATGCATTCCCTAGGGATCCCCTATGTGGATGCCAGCTTGCAAAGTTTTGGCATTTGGCGTTGTGCTGGGTGGCAAATAGATCCAAGAGAGGTGTGCCCCATTGAGAGAATATGCAGTTGAGAGTCTGCTGGTTCAATTCCCATGACATGTTGTTAGTTGCCTGCTTAGTGAATCGGCCAGCACATTGTCTGTTCCTGGAACATATTCCGCTCTTAGGGAAATGTTGTGTCGAAGTAACCGGTTCCAGATCTTTTGAGATTCGGGAGAGAGTGGAAGTGAACGAGTACCCCCCTGCTTGTTCAGGTAGTGCATTGTTGTAGTATTTTCCGTCTGGAAAAGCACCAGAGGACCTTTGATCCTGGGAAAGAACACCAGGAGGGCCAGATAAACAGCTCGTAGTTCGAGGAGGTTTATGTGAAGCTTTCGTTCGGAAGGAGACCACTTTCCGCTGATCCAAAGTTCCTGGAGGAAAGCTCCCCAACCCTCCAGGGAGGCATCCGTTGTGATTATTTGTGGAGAAGCTTGAAGCAAGAAGGGCAGGCCTTGAGAAAGATTCCATGGACGAGTCCACCAATGTAGAGCAGTGACCATCTGAGGGGTCACCTGAACGACATCCTCGAAGGATCCTTCGGCTTGAATCCACTGAGTGGAGAGTGATTCCTGGAGAGGACGCATGTGGAGGCGACAGTAGGGAACAGCAGAATATATGATGACATCATCCCGAGAAGAGATTTGAACAGGCACACTGTGAGAAACTTCCTGGATTTTATGCATTTCGCCAAGTGAAGAAGTTTGCACTGTCGCTCTTGTGACGGTAAAGCTTTCTTCTGATTTATATCGAGAATAGCACCCAGAAAAGTTATCCGTTGAGAAGGTTGTAGGAAGGATTTGTCTGGATTGAGAGTGAGCCCCAAGTGACTGAAAAGCTGTAGACAGGCGTTGGAAGATCTGTTTGCGCCTTCTAGAGAAGGTGCCTTGACGAGCCAGTCGTCGAGATAGGGAAAAACTTGATGACATTGCTGCCTGAGGTATGCAGCCACTGGAGAAAGGCCCTTTATGAAAATGCGAGGGGCTGACTTGAGTCCGAAGGGCAGGACTCGGAATTGGTAATGTCTGCCTGCTACAGCGAACCTCAGAATTTTTTTGTGATTCCTGTGGATAGGGATAGGAAAGTAGGCATCTTGAAGATCCAAAGATACCATGTAGTCGTTTACATTGAGAAGTTGCAGTACTTCTTGAATGGTAACCATGCGAAACGATTGTTTCTTTAAAAACTTGTTGAGACTTCTCAAATATAGAGTTGGTCTCCATTTCTTCTCCTTTTTGCGCACCAAGAAAGAAACGGGAGTAAAAACCTTTCCCCAGCTGACAAAGAGGAACCCGCTCTATAGCACCTTTCTGGAGCATTAGTGAGATTTCCAGGAGTAAAAGGCGCAGATTCTTATGAAGCATAGGTCGAGGAGGGGTCTGCGGAGGAGTCTGAACGAACTCCAGTGAGTGTCCAAATTGTACCAGTTGAAGAACCCAAAAGTCGGTTGTTATTTGTTTCCAATTGTGTAAAAAGTGGCACATTTTTCCTCCTACTTTGGAGGGCGGAGAGGGAATGGAGACCGGCGGAAGAGAACAGTCATTGACGCCGGGCGGAATCCTACTGTCGTCCGCCCTTTCCGTGAAAGGAGGACTTATTGTACGAAGATTGCTGCTGTTGGCGCTGTTGAAACTGTGGCCGATATTGCTGGTTGGAGGAGGAATAGGAAGACCGATATTGTTGGTAGGTTCCTCTAGTGGAAGATTGTCCTCTACCCCGTGAGCCTCAAAGTTTTTTTTAAAAATTGAACGGTACCCAAAGCCCTAGCCGTGTCCGTATCCTTTTTTATGCCTTCAAGGGCTTCATCAATATGAGTGCCAAAAAGAAGATGACCATCATAAGGCATGTCTAGAATCTTCGTCTGGATTTTCGGCCGGAATGTCGTCGCCTTAAGCCAACCTTGGCGTCGGAGGACCGCAGCCCCAGCCAATTGGCGGAAACCAGTAGAGGCGATGTCCATCGCACAATCGATGATTTTGGAAGCCGAACGTTCGCCCTCTAACAAAATTTTCTTCGCCTCCTCTTTCGAGTCCTCTGGCAGGGCCTCCAAGTATGGTGCAATGTTCGCCCATATCTGCCTGTTGTAGCGCCCCAATAACGCTAAAGAATTAGACGCACGCACCGTTAATGCAGACATGGAAGAAAAACGCTTCCCAATATTGTCTAGGCATCTGTCCTCCCTATCTGGAGGGGCTGAAAGCGGAGCAGAAGGGTTTTTAGACCTACGCTGAGCTGCCTGAGTGATGACGGAATCAGGTTTGGGATGTCCGGTAAGACAGGCGGGAGCAGTGTCTGCAGCTCTGTACTTCTTGTCCAGAAGAGGCAACACTGGGGGGACCGTAGAAGGATTTTGCATGATTTTAATCTCTTGATCCCAAATGTAGTCTATAATAGGCACAGATCTCACTGATTTCTTAAAAGGTTCCTTAAAGTCGTACAGGAAACAGTCTTGCTCGTGAGAAGGCATAGGAATTTGGAAACTCTGTGCAGCCCTTTCCAAAACATTATGGAAACCCCCAATATCCTCATGAGGCGAATCTGCTTGTGGAGGCACCGGAGACGCTAGAAAAGGGATAACCCTGTCGTCCCATTCATCATGAGTTGATTGGGAATCATTAACCTCTCCCTCTTCCTGTTGTTCATCCTCCTCGTCATCTGTGGAAGGGGGAGGTGGTATTGTGACAGGCACAGACTGTGGAGGCGGGAATCTTTGCTTGTAGTCAGAAATAAAAAATTGGAGGTCAGAAACCAAAGAGGCAGAGAGACAAACCATGGGTGGTTGCCGAAGATGGCTGTCGTCTGGATAATATGCCTGATCTTCTGCGTCTTGTTCGTCATAGTCTGTCGTCGACGAGGTTACTCCACAGCTGTAGAAGGAGATTTTGTCGTCTTCAAGGCCACCGTCGACAAGGTGGTCGTCCACGGGGTTGAAGCAGGCTTTTTAAAGGTGTGTACAATCCCCGGCGGAGGATCTTTGTGTGGTAAAGCCTTAAGTTGCGTCTCTAAAGACTTTTTCTTCGTCTTCTTTTGAGGGGGCTGCGAAGAAGGACCTGGAGAAGGATCTCTGGACCTTTTCTGTGAGGTTTTTGAAGACTTTGTTGAGCCCTCACTCTCCCCAAAGGACAAGGGGTAGTCTTTGTCCTTAAGCCTCTGCAGCCAAATTAAAAGCCGTCCCTCACGGTCTTTAAGAGTCTTTGATGAAAAGGTACGACATACCTTACAGTCCTTGGAGGAATGGTCCGGATAGAGACAGTAGAGGCAGTCTTTATGCTGGTCGTCGACATGTAGCCTCTTCTTATTGCAGGAAGCACAGGGCCTAAAAAGGCCTTTCTTAGGAGTGTCTGACATGAAGACAGAAAGACTTCACTCAGAAGAAGTAATTGTGAAGAAGAAATCCACTTGAACTCCAGAAGCAAGGAAAAACTGAGCAGAGCTCAATGGAGACTCGCTTAGCACGACGTGCGGTAGAAAATCTGAGGGACTAGAGTTCCTTCCAGGAAGGTTCCAGAGGGTGGGGATAGCTGATTGGTTGTTCTCTAGAGTTTGGTCCTTATTACAGAAGGACCTAGATATGTTACTAATGTGAGACCTTTGGCCTATCTCTCTATAGGTCTAGTGAGACATTAGTTTTCTTTTGTACCGGGAACTCCCATCCCGACGACGGGGAATGATTCAGGCATGTGAATCTATGAAAGATACCCTAATACTGGATAAGTTGGTGGACTCGCTGGTGGGTTGGGCAAACTCCTTGATGATATTGAAGAGTTCTTTGTTGTTGTGTGCATGCCTCTGCTCCTAATACTGAGACTGATGTAAAGCAGTGATCAGCTTCACTCTCTCAGATCTTCTTTTGATGGATTTATAAATCTCAGATATGTTCTTGGGCAAATGTTACAAGCTTAGGCCACGGCAGTCTTAACAGCATTATAGGCCCCGGGCAAAGCAGTGCACTGGGCCCTACCTACACACCCTCTTACAGGAATACAAATGTTTAACAGAAAAGGAGTGTTAAATGCCGGTCGGCATGGGGCCCCTATGCTCATGGGGCCCACGGGCAACTGCCTAGCATGCCCATGCATTAAGACGGCACTGACTCTGGCCAAATATGGCACCATATTTTTAGCTGGTGCTGCCACACCTCTCAAGCATGGTTTTTGGAGGACTGATTTTGATTCAAGCAGAACAAGTGACTAACACTAGTCAAAAACTAGCACTGTTTGTCGGAATGGTTCAGACATTTGCCTTGACTATATACTGCAGTACTGTAATCTCACAGATGCTTTTCAGATCAATTCAGTTGTATTAGGCTTGTCGCCTTATGACTAAAACCAGTTCCACATTAGGCAAATGGGGGGGAGTATCTCATGCACCTTCTATGGCAGTCTGGCACCTGGCTTTTACAGAGTAGGGTCTCCGCTGGAAGGAGCTTTCCTCTATTGGCATCCCTGACTTACTGATGTCTTTATGAACACCATAGCTACCTGTCTTTCAGGCATCTTGACTCCACAACATGCAGTCGGCAGAGCACCACAACATGCAAAACTAGGAAGAAGGATTAAGGACCCGTCCTCCTCAGATTTGGCAGGGACATTCGTTCCAGTAGAAATTCTGTTGAAAATGAGAACAGTTCTTCTTGGTATATGTGTCCAGATAGATTGGGATTGCTTAATCTGAAACTGTTAATTCCTTAGTTTTGCTTTCCATAAATAGACAACATTAATCCTGTTTTCTTGCTGACAAGGGAGGAATCATATTTGCTTGACAATCACTTTTAGCAGGGTTTGACATCTCTGAACCGGTATGTGGTTCATTCATGATACCTCCTCCAAAATTCAAACTAGCATTAGCTTCCAGTAAAGAGCTATTTTGCTCCCTCTTTTCGTTCTTCTACCTCGCTACATAAATAGTCAGATGTACCCAATCCAAACACAACTCCACTGCTTAGCACCTTGATTGACATTTGAGAGTGCAACATCTTCTGGTATCGAGATTCCATGTAGGCTAATAAATTCAGAGATGTTCAAACCTTGTTCAGCTAAGGACATGTGTGTCGTAATCATTAGCTGTGTGAATTAAGTAAGACATTTTGACCTCTGATGAAAGATATTATTTATAAATGCAACCAGACCAAAGTAAGACTATGGAAATGCTTGTAAAGTAACACATACTTTTAAATTTTGATGTGCTTAGCTGCTACCTATGGAGAGACATGAGATTATAGTTTTAAAGCAAAGATTGCAGGAACCAGACACGTAGGCATACACATACCTGTGTTCGGTCAGAACCCAGCTACATGAAAGCATAGAGCAATTCTCTCTATGCCTGTTTTAAACAAGTGCCACAGTCTGCTATGGAGGTTTCTACTCGCATACACAGAAACACTTGGTAAGGTACACCTTTATTAAAAAAGGTATCCTGCATTAACATTATTATGTGCCAGAGTTGTGCTAAGCCATGTTTTTGTTATCAATGTGTATCCGTGTCTGTACTGCTTGGAAGCCCCTTGTCCAACTTAAAGAAAAGTAAACAAAGGCTTGGGCAAAAACCATACATGGCATGGTGTGAGATGTACAGGAGCAAGATTTAGGATAAGAACAATGCTCTTTTATTCTCTTGCCATGTGCTTGATACAAAGCTGTCATTCCATACAGGCAACGTAGCATATTTTATAGGATGTATTTTCTTTGATTTTAATGTAGGTGGCAATGCAAGGTTGATCTTAGGGTCTCAAGAATCATCTGAGAAGAGTGATGTTTTTGAAGCAAATCCAGGGACCCTTGTTAATGACTCTCAGAGAAAATAGCTGTTCCTGGTGTGTATACCACAACCCCTGAGAAACATGCTTCCAACATTGTGGACTGTAACAGTCAGTGTTCTGTCCTTTTTTGCCTTTTATAGTAATTTTAGTGCATTCTATGTTTTTTTGTATTATGTGAGATTTTCTGTGTTAACCATTTTGGTGCTAAGGGGTCCTATTACCAGTCTTCAATGGTCCTTTGGTAGTTTTCAGTGCCTGTATTCCAACCCGTGTTTCCCCCCTTTGGTTGAAAATAGTCTCACCACCAGGTTTCAACCTGTCCATCGGGTTATTGCAGGAGAGGACCCAGTAGTTGTGTTTGGACATGGTGCATTGGAAGGCTGGTAAGCGGTCTGCATCTCTTCCCTCTTCTATCTATAGTTTTGATCCACAACTGTGGATCTCAGCGCACCTCTGGATCAGCAGTCCGCAGCAGGCCTCATTGTCTTCTTCCCTTTTGGAGCTTCCTGCTATCTGGCTCTTTCCAGGAGTGTGTCCTGAAAGATCTCTGCATGGGTCTATCAGTTGAGTTTCTGTGACACTTCTTGAGTTAAGGCCGTCCCTGTGCATTGACATCTTTTAATTTCAAGACCTCTCGAGCCGCACTTCTAGTGCTTAGCTACTATGGTAAACCTCATCTGTTACAGTGGCGGACCTCAGGTCATGGGTCTTCTCCTGAAGGAATGCTCGGTTAATGGAACAAACCATTATAACAGCTTTACGTTTTTAATAGAGGTTCAACACACAGGGACATCAACGCAAAGGTTATGCAACTTTATAGACGTCAAATGGGAACTTTGCATGTTTAACACCTTGATTTTCTACCACTTGTATGCATTATGCTTGTGAGGTGCAGTGCACTTCAGAGGTCAACCTATAGATTCACCTCAGGGTCCTGACCCACATGGCATATCACCCCTTTCTTTCATGTTAGGCTGCCTGGTCTCCGCAGAGTGTGCATCTGCCTCTCACATTCACTGAGGATAAGCTATATAAGAACAGTGCTGTTTATCTATATTCATACGCAAATTCAGGGTTCACATATTTCTCTGATATTTCCCCTAATTCACCATTACCAATTATTCTGATGGGTGATGTCCTCGGCATATAGTCAAGTTTTCAACATAGAATAGAATCCAACCAATAAGTGTGGTCGTAAGCATTGCATTCTATTTATTTATTTAAAGAAATTAGCAACTTTGCATAGTTCAGGCAGTGCTACAGTACATGAACCCCACATTTAGTTTGGTTATTATAGAAATTTATTTAAGAATAAATGGGCTTATTTTTATCCATTAGTGCAATGTCCTTTCTTTTAAAACTAGAGTCCATCATTCCAAGAGCATTGCAAGTCCTAATGTGGCACGCAGCCAAATAATTTCGGCACCAGGGGGCATATTTACTAGCCCCTATCGCCACCATAACGTCACTTTTTAGTGACGTTGTGGTGGTGATAGGGGATTTGCCCTATTTACAAGGCACCGTTAAGCCACTTGATGTGGCTTAACGCTGCCTTGTAAATAAGGCACCCTTTCACGCTGTACTTAGCGTGAAAGGGGAGGGCAGTGGGTTTTGCTGTGGGCATTCCACCGCAACAACCATTGATTTTGACACTGCACCCTATTTACAAGGGTGGCGTAAATAGGAGGCAGCGCCAAAATTAAGACCAGGGAAAACCTCTGCACTGGCGCTAAGTTGCTAAGTTTAGCACTAGTGCAGGGGGAAACGCAGGTCTGCACCACATTTTTGTAAATATGGTGCAGCCCTGCGATTCTGAAGTGGCGGAGTGCGGCTTTAAGCCAGGAAGGCTAACGCCGCACTCTGTCACTTTGTTGTATATATACCCCCAAGTTCCACTGGTAATTCCGAAATTTCTCAATACACATTCCACAAGGCTTGACCTGGCAATTGAGTCTCTGAAAACACCATGATAATGTCATTGCTACACATAAAATTACTAATTTGGATGTCATGAAAGTATTTTCTCATTCTTCAATTTATCTGGCATGATTAAATTGTAAAATCATTTTCATATATTCAATTTCCTCTCGCTTTGCTCTGACATGCTTTTATGCCTGTGTCAATTCATGGAGTCAACCTTAATAGATCTCAGTCAGGAGCACAACTAGACCCTAACTTCGGTGGGGGCTAAGACTCCCAGCCAGTGCTGGCCCTAGCCCTGGTCGCGCATGGTGCAACAGTCTTTTTTGGCACCCTTACCCCCTTCTCTATGAATTCCCTCACTACCACTTGCCAACAATGCACCTCATATCTCTAAAGCCCGTTTTGACAAACATTTTTTTTTTATAGGGCTACTTGTAGTTTACTCACACTCAATTCTGTGATCTGCAAGGTACACTTTCTTTGAAGCAGGCACATTAACCCTCTGCACTGTGTGGGTAACAGGTGGTCCCATGTGAGTGCACAGTGAGTGATGCAACAGTGTGAGAGTTGGTTGAGAGGAGTGAATGCAGGGTAAGTGAGGTGACCATATGAATTTGGGTGCGGATGCAAGTGCAGAGTGTGATGAATGAATGTATGGTTTGTGATGGGCTTGCTTGAGTGAGATTGCAGAGTGAGCAGTGAGGGGGTCAGGTCAGTAAAGTGTCACATGAGTGCAGGGTAAGTAGTGTGCTCGTGTGACTGCAGGGTGAGGTACAAGGTGAAGAGCACAAGTGCATTGTGAGTGCAGCGTGATCACTGTGAGTGCAGAGTGAGCGGTGTGCTCATGTGACCACAAGGTAACTGGAGGGAGAATGCTGTGGGTTCATGGAGAGTGGCATTAGTGCAGTGTGTTCACTGTGAGTGCAGGGTGAATGGTGTGAGTGCATGGTGATCAGTGTGAGTGTAAAGTGATCGCTGTTAGTGCAGGGTGAGTGTGAAAGTGAAAGGCGAGAATGAGGAGTGAGTTGTCGGAATGCAGGGTGCGTTCCCAGACACTTGAAGTAACTCGGCATGTTATTGAGGGCTAGCATAGGGTTTCAGATATAAGTTAAACTATTGCTATTATGGCATTATTCAGGGTCAGGATGGGACTGGCCCTAGTGGGCACCGTGCATTTCCCTGGTGGGACGGAAGGGTGGGGGCAGGTTTTGGACCGGTAGGGCCGTTATTGGTGTAGGGGGCCGGTTTTGCAGCAGTGCTGCAATATCGGTCCCCTGTACCAAAATCTGCTGCAGTGTTTTCCACACGCACCCCTCCCCCAGCGGCAGGTCCGACTCAATTGCCAAGGACGGTTTGCGTTCCCAGTCCGACCCTGTTCAGTTATCGAGTGTGGAGGAAATAAATATTGTGCTCATCCTGCAACAAACTTCCAGTCTTGTGATTATGGTTGCTAGATCATTACATGGATGTCCCGGGCTGTACAAAAATAAGCAGTCACCTAAAGCCTATTTTCAGCACTTATCTGTGCATACTTGGAACAGCAAATATAAATAGAAAGCATTTTTGATTGTGTTCTAGGGCGGCCTGAATGATCCATGACTGATAATTAAAGGGAACAAAGACAGAAAAGTCACATTACAAATGAATACATACTATTTTGTTTATACCGCTATCATTGTCAAGATAGTTGCAGGCTCTTTAAACAACACATGGCTGGTATTTTCCTTCGGCAACCCTACTTTATATTCCTTTTCATGAAATGTATTCTCACACTAAGGCAGTAAAAGTTAAATACAAATGTAAGGAATAGGCAGAGTGGGGGCACAGTGGATCCTGAAACTAGAAAAAACTAAGCTTTGTTAACCAGTTTACAAAGGTATGTAAATATGCAAATGGTCTTTCATAGTCCGGTGAAAAACTCGGGCTTGCCGGGGATAAGACTCCAGACACTGCTCAGCCCAGCCCGCAGCAGCCCGGGCTGAGACACACGACAGGGGGGAGGGGATGGTGGGGTTAAAGCCCTTTTAGCCATATGGACGTTGCGCACCTGTTCTCAGTTATAAAATATTTTTTATTCCAAACAGATCCTAACAGTTCCGTGCACTGTGCATGCATGTGCAGTTTAGCATTGATCTCCATCTGAAACGTTCCTCTCCTGAACTGCCACCTCTCAAAAATAAGTATGTCACAAGAACATATCTTGTCATGATTGTGATCATTGTGACCAACCTTCAGGGAACCCAAGTAGGAGCAATCACCATATCTTCTGAAGGGTTTCCCGAAAAGGCCATAAAAGAGAGTGAGCGAATACAAAAAAGAATTTATGCATAGGGACATATTTTAAGTTTTCTGCCCATTTTCACATAGACTATGTGGCTGTGTAAACTACCTGAAGAGAACCAGGCTGTTTCAGCTTTAACCACATTTTAAGTGGGCCCTAATACAGTGACACACACAAAATTTCAACGAGAGGTAATAACTACTACTGACTTCTACTTAAAGCACTATATGGTAAACTGCTGAGGCACATCTGTATTCTCTACATGCTCGAAGCATTCAGGAGGCCACTCAGTGTTTTTCTGTTTATGTAAAACTCTCAAACCCTGCTTGTTGAATTAGATTCTAGTACATCTCCAAATGTCCAAGGCATCCATCCACTCGTGCAATTAAAGAGCGGGAAACAGCCGTTACCACGAAGCATTTTCTACGCATTACGTTTACAACGAAACACCTCGTAAACGTCTTCACAACGCGTAATGCTTCAACGACCATCTTCACCACGCAAGCAACGTCATCACGGAACAACGTCATCCTAATCCGAATAAAAGCATCAGTCCGTTTTCAGTGTCGGCGGAGACCTGCGGAAAAAGGAAAAAAAAAGAAGAAAGGGGGCTTGGGGGGGGTCTCCCCCCCCCCCCAAAAGAAAAAGCGGAGTAAAGGTAAAATCGAGGTAACGGCAAAGCGTGAAAAAAACATTCCGTTGTAACGCATGCGTGGTAAAGGCATGCGTTGCAACGGAATGCGTAGTAACGACATATATTCTTAAAGAGCTGGGTGGATTTTTCCCGGTAATTGAGCCTCATGTTAACTGATGTCTTCCTGGTGAAGCCTGGTGTCCTGCAGCCAGGACACTATTGGACTTGAGACAAAGAAGTGCATAAAAGTAGAAAAAATCGTGACAACCAACCCTCTCTATTTATGCAACTAGGATCTAAGCGACATACTGGTATCAGGACAGTTCAAAACCGGCTCCAATTTAGGAAAGTGCAGAATGCATACCACTTTACAGGGCACTACGTCACAACCCAATAACAGTTTGCTTTTCTCAGAACCAATCTACCCTCCAAAAAATTGTGGACTGAATCTTTGCTTTTGATCCTATACAGAGCGCTGCGGCTTTTTGTGTAGGTTTGCACTGTATGAATACCTTATACACACATACGTCCAGGTAGGAGACTTCAGGAAAGCTCATAATGGAAGACTCCTTGAGGGAATTCCTTCAGCTCAGCAACCTTGACTGGTTTCTGTCACAGTCCGGTAGTTGTATGCTGCTCTAAGCATCTCGGAGGCATCCTGACACTCTATATTAAAAGCTTCACAACACACTGACTATTCCAAATGGTTCTGACTGTCCAGCCAATCAGCATACAGCAATAAACAACAACAGAGCAGCAGCACCCGGCATTTTCACAGCATTTATAAACATTTAAAAACATGGCATGATAATAAAACTAAAGCAGAATATCAACTTTAAAATCAGCAAGAGTGAATTTGATTAAGTCAGAGTCTACCCACAATACAGAAACCCATTGCAGACTAGGCGTCTGCTTGACAACTCGAACAAATCTGACCTTACTATACGGTATGAAAATACTCATACCTGCTACAAGTCACAAGTGAGCTATTTGTTCAGCTGCAAACTGTGGATCAAGGTGGTTTGCTTCAATTGCCTAAGGATTAAAGACGTTTGGACACGACATGTTAATTAAAGAAAAATACGGCAACCTGCATCACAAAGGACCTAATTTAAACATCTCACATTGATGCCATCTTAAGATGCGCTAGATACCCGAGGGATAGTATTGCCAATAATGTCAGAATTAGATAAGAACTTTAAGGTCCAGCTCCCAAGTATGCAAATGTTATAATAAGAGTCAGTCTTCAGGTAGCCTGGGGAGTTCTCCCAAGAACTTTGAGGGCTGTCAAATGGTGTAGCATCTGTATTAGACACTGCCCTGCGAGTAGAAGCCTAAACCACTTATTAATTAGCACAGCTGCTGAAAGCTGGGGTTTTCCACACAAAGTCAATTAAAAGCAAGCATGAGCTGCCAAAATGAGGGCTTTGCTGTGTGCACTTTTATTTTTTTTAGATAAAGGGGAATCCTGGGAGCTTTGTAACAATGGGTATTTTTCCATCGTCCACCTGCGCAGGAAGTGACATCACAGCATTTTCCATCATCCATCTGCACAGGAAGTGACATCACTCCTCCCCCCTGTCAGGATCTATCTACTTAATGGCAGGCGAAGTGTGGATGTAGAGCAGACATGCTGCTGGCAAGCTGAAGGCGCACAAAAGGCAAGCCCATCTATGCCTGTCCATGACTGGACCATGCCCAAAGCCACGAACCTTGGTCATCTCCCCTCTCTCCACTACCCTGCCGCAACCCTCTGTGCCCTCAACCCTGACAGCTGCTCAACATGCTGCTCCCTCACTGCCCCACACAACACTGAGGGAGCATACTCCGGCACTTCCAGTACATTTCAATGAATTTACCCACACATACAACATTCACTGCACCCACACCAACAGCACCCAATACCCCACTATCTCACAGTCACACAGTCCTGCAACCACCCACACAACACTCCGCATGTATGCTCCTCAACACTAGCTCACTCACCAAATACACCACTGGTACCTGCTGTACGACAATGCCTTGGTTTTACATTTCCTCATGGAAACCAGGCTGAACCTTGCATCAGCAGCTGACATCGCCACAGCCATTCCCCCGGCTACAAGCTAACCAGGCAAGACAGACTTCACAAGCCCGGAGATGGAATCACCATCATTCACAAGAACACCTGTCAGTCAAGCTCCAGGTCACAGACAACTTCACCCTAATCAGCATTCTCATTTACAGACTACTGGGACCACTCACCAACTTCACTGACGTGATCACAGACTTCATCATACCACTCACCCTCAATGATCGAAATTACATCCTCCTGCGAGACCTGAACTTCTACCTGGAAAGACCACGCTGATCCAAAATCACAAGCACGCACCAAAGACCTTGGAAGCCTGAGCTTCCCTCAATGAGTAAAATGATCTAACCACATCGCTGGACAACTAACGTTCCCTATTTTCATCTTTGACACCATCCGAGTCGACGAGCCCACACCAGTCTCCTGGATACACCACGCCCTTGTGAAGTTATGCATCCTTATCCCAGTTCAAAGAACACGCATCGCTACCAGAGCAGCCCGTTGACACTGGAATAGCATCACTGACAAGGACTGGAACGCTCTCAATACACACTGACAAGCAGCAGCCTCCCCAAACCCATCAAGAAATTCAATAATTAGATCCCCTCTTATGTGACTCCCTGGCCCCTTCAAACACAGCAATACAACAAGATCTAGACCCCAGTCCAGTTGGCATATGGAGGAACTCAAACTGGTGAAACACCACTACAAACAACTGGAGAACAAATGGAAATTGAGCCAGGACAATGCAGACAGAAGTAGGTTCAAATCCGGACCAACAAACATACCACTCTTACTGCATTAATACCAGCACCAACAAAAGCAAATACATCTTTGGCTTTTGGAAGGATTTCACTTCACCAGTGGCCTCCTCCAATTCAATCACCCCCTCGCAGGATCTCTGAAACTATATCTTTCAATTATTCATCAACAAAATCACTGACATTTACAGCAACTTCAGCCTGCAACCATATCCAACAAACCTCACAAAATGCCTCCCCATCCTATCCAAGCAACTAATGATTACCACATGGTCCAACATCACCCCAGAAAGCCACTGCCACCATGATGTCCATCCACCTCAGGGGCCCCATCGGCCCTCTGCTCCCACCTTGTTTACTCTAGAGGGCTGTAACCCTTCAGTGCCATCCCCACAGCCATTCTGAATGCCTCCATATTTTCTGTGGCCTTCCCAAATGCCTAGAAACATGCAACTTCCCTCTCATTGCTGAATGAATCCTAGGAAGACCCTTCAGTGTTCACCAACTACAGAGTAAACTCCCTGCTACAATTTTGGGCCAAGGTCTTAGAAAAAAACATCAACAGATGCCTCACTGAATACCTCAATAACCCCCATCTGTTCGACCCCACTCAGATTGGTTTCAGAGCCAAGTACACATGGAAACTGCCCTCATTACCGCCATGGAGGACATCAGCATGACTCTGGATAGGGGAGATACGGTGGCCCTCATTCTCCTGGATCTCTATGCAGCTTTTTGCACAGTCTCGCACTGCATTCTCATCAGGCACCTACACAACATCGAAATCCAAGGTGACGCTCTCTGATAGATCAGCTCCTTCCTGGCTGAAGAATCCAGTCAGTGAGTCTGGCATCATACACCTAGGTAGCCCATGACCTTATCAGCAGAGTTCTTCAACACATACACACATGATCCCTCTAGCCAGCCTCATCTACTCTCATGACATCAATGTCCTCTTCTACGTTCTACGCTGATGGCACGCCACTCATTCCCTTCCTCATGGACCAGACGTGAAGTACAAGGATCAAGTTCAATGTCTGCATGACTGAAAGTGCCCATTGGATGAAAATCAACTGTCTTATACTGAACATCTAAAAGACAGGAATCGTGATGTTCATGAATAACACTTTACCATGAGACTCCACCTGGTGGCCAACAGAGGTAGAACAGACACCCACCCCACGCCAAAATTGTTGGGATCGTCATCGAGAGCAAATTCAGCATGACTGCCCAAGTCAATGCCGTCGCCGCCTCATGCTTCCACACTCTGAAGATGCTGAGGAAGATTTTCAAATGGCTCCCAATCAGCATTGGGAAAACTGTCATGCACACCCAGGTCACAACTTCTCTATTCTGGGATCAACAAAAACTCACCAGAAGACTGCAGTCCATGTGGAACTCAGTGGCCAGAATCACTATCAACCACCCATGCCATATTCACATCACACCACACCTAAAGTTGTTCCACTGGCTCACCATACACAAACACAATTACAACTCCTCAGCCAGACTTTCAAGGTTTCAAATAACAGTGGCCCAGCATACCTCAACAACTGCATTGGCTTTCACAAACCTTCCAGACAGCTCAGAATGTCCAGTCTCCTGCTTGCACACATCACACGCATATGCAAAACAAGATCTGACAATCAAACCTTTACCTACATCATTCCTCAAGTATGGAATGACCTGCTGCTTCACAAAAGAGCTTCCTTCTCACTTCTTGAATCCCACAGGAAGCTTAAGACCTTGCTTTTAGAGTAGTCCCACTAGACCCTAGTTTTGGCTAGACTCACACCTGCTCAGCGTCAGGATACCTTCCCGGTTAATAGTGTGCACTACAAACCTGCATAACATAATATAACACTTGGCGACCACCAGGAAAATCTCAGAGCTAAGGAGCCTTTTAGGTTTGTCGGAAGCACCCATTTCTTTGTGGGGAAGATTTGAAGTCGAAGTGATCCTATGGTGAGGAAATGGTTGTTCCCACGGAACCAGTATGTGCAGTTTGTCACTTGGGGCGACATCTGATTGGTTTTGATTATTGAGCCACGATGTTTTGGGCCACTCTCTTACCATATATCTCCATCTGATGAACCTTTGATATCCTCATTGAGGGGTGAGGAGAGTTAGTATTTCATGAAACAAAATAAATTAACAGTGCAACCCATTTTGCTACACAGTGAGGACCAGGAATAAGTAGCTGTGATTTAGAAGGTTTATTAAAATTTTTAAATAAAATTAATCTACACAACTCTTATCACCATCCTATAAAAGTACAAAACAGCAACAGGTAGACCCAACCTACGGAAGAAATTGAGACGGACCAATATTAAGCAAACAAGGAATTCAGTCAAAGCAATACAAAATATCAAAAGAAGAATTTGATGCTCAGAGAGGAGTCTCAAGTGTTGTTGTCTGTACATAAATACATCTTAATCACCTAAAGATGAGTTCTAGCTAAAAGGATGTTTCTAAAAATCTAAAGAATGTCGGAAATCAGGCATTTACATAAAGGAAAGAAGGACTAAGCAGGGAAAAATAAGTAGGAAAGGTGCCAGTAATTCAGAAGCTCAGTCAAGAGTCTTCTTGGGTCAGGTGAGTAAGTGTTAGCCTAAGCCACACTCAGCAGAGAATCAACAAAAGCATAAAACTCTCAAAGTCCAAAGGAATAGTGCTGCAAGGGAACCTGAAAAGATCTGCAAGGTATCAGGAAAGAATCTGAATTACAATGGTGTAAACACTAAGTTATAACACACAAGAGTCTTCTTGGGTTACACCCTTTTGCACACATCATCAGGGATCTATTGTCTTTCTCCACTTCTCACGTTGTAGACTGCAACAATTTCCAAATATCCCACACAGAATATGAGAAAGACATTGTCTTGTCACGCACCTACCAGGTTGAAACATCGTTGAATAGGCCTTTCAGTTAACACCTTGGTCCTCCATGTTCTTTCGTCATTGTCTTCTCAGACACTTTCTCTATCTCTAGTACAGGAATAGATCTATTATACAACTAACAATGTGTGTGAATACCTGCAAGAAATGTCATGTCAGCAGAAATTGGAAATCAGCATTTATGCAGCATGAAGAATTATAGGCCTAAATTGTCAACTTAAAATATTAGCAAGAGTGCACATTTAATATGCACGTTCACATTTAAATACCAACGAATAGAAACAATCAGTGCATTATTTTTACGTTACATAAATCATACAGTAAATTCTTTCGACTACTCATGTGTAAGTATGGCTAATAACTACATTTCGATGAAATATATGAAATATTAATGCACCCATCACATTAACTCTGTATCGTTTCTAGTGTAATCACCTTTTACTTATGTGAGGATGATTCTTATCCAGTTATCTAAACAGTAAATGTTATTCAATATATTAAAGTACACATTAAGAAATTCGAAATTCATCTCTATAGTGAATACATGTCTACCAAGGACAGATGGTTTAATAATTTCTCATGTAATTTGGTTGAACACACAGTTTGAGTAAATTCACCAGTTCTATGGTAAGAGGGCGCACGGTGAACCGGGGGTGCAGTGAGACGCGGCTCTGCGGTGGGGACATGTGCCTGCCCCTTGCGGGAGTGGAGTGGATCGAGCGAGGCCTCTACATGTCTCCAGTGTGACTCCGGGACCCAACATCGGATGACCCAGAGGACAGGAGCGGGGGCGGTTCCTGCCTTCGTGCCCTCTGCAAATCACGGCATGCACAGGCCCCTGTGGTGCACACGCACATAAGTGACTTTAAAGCCGGAGAGCACAGCTGTGGCCGGCCCAAGTCAATAAATTGTGGGCACGAAATAAGGGGATCGGTAGGCGCGCACTGCGGCACAGGCCTCTGCGGCGCGCACGCAAGCAGGTGACTACGGGGGCGGGAAAGAACAGCGGTGAATGGCACCATTCCAGGAACTGCGGGCGTGGGGCGTGAGGCACGGTGGTTAAAAGCTGTGCATAGTGTCACTGCTGTATCGGCTTACTACTGCTGCACTTCTATCTGGCAGGAGTACACAGAGCACATGGCAGTTTGGGTGCTCTGAGATCTGCAAGGTGCTGGGCCTAAACAGCCTTTTCTTATACCACATTCGAGAGCTCAGTGACAGAGAGCGCTGACGAGGGGTCAACCCAACAGACATGCATGGCTTAAGGAGTGCCGATCACAGCCTTGTCACACAGAGACTCTCACCATGGGAAAAAACGTCAAAAATCAGCCGCGCCTACCTTTTGAACTGCAGAAACCCAGCAAACCACAACAAAGAGCCACTTCTGATTTTGAACTGGACGTTTCTACAGTCTCAAATCCATAGATGGCAAAATCGAGGCCCTCAGTGGCCATATGGATCACATGTCTGTCAAGCTAGACAAACACGCTACTAGACTAGGTGAGGCAGAACAACGCATGTCGGACGCGGAGGACGTGTTGCAGCATATGACCTCCAAGGCATTGGATATGGAGAAGGTCCTTGCTGTTATTCAGGCCAAAAATGAAGACCTGAAGGCCAGGTCCTGGCGCAAAAATTTGCGCTAAATGGGCTTGCCGGAATCGACAAATGTGGGCAAGCTGGAGACCTATGTAGAAAATATGCTCCATGAGATATTCGGCGCTGAAAGCCTCTCTCAACTGCTCATAGTGGAGAGAGCCCATCGCTCCCTGGTGGTTTGTCCACCCCCCGGGGGCACCACCCAGGCCTATTATTGAACGCCTGCTGAATTATAGTGACCGGGACTTGGTGCTACGCATATCCTATCAGAAAGGTACCATCACTTACCAGGGCAACATAGTTGCATTTTATCCTGACTTCACAGCCTCGGTCCAAGCGGTGAGGAAGGAGTTCCAGAAAGTGAAAAAAGTTTTGATCACAGAAAATGTGCAGTATGCCATGTTGTACCCAGCCAGGCTGCGCATTGGTGCAGATGACAAGACTAAGATCTTCACCAATCCCAAACATGCTTCGGGCGATGAAGACTAAGCTCTACAGAACATTGCTCAGATACTCTATAAACTGACTGATACGCCGCAGAGGCTGCATTTGATAACACCAATGACTGCCATGGCATCATATATATCGGATCAACACAAGACCTGATCTAATATGGAAAAAAAATTGTGATCATGCTCCAAGCCATATCTTGTCTAAAATATTTAAAGTAGCTAATCACAATGCTGTCCTATTTCTGGCTGCCCCTATCCATACTTTCATCTAAAAGTTGTTCAGTGTCACTCCCCACAGACCACTAACGTGCATATCACGTGAAAGAATGAAAAATGTGCAGCGGTTAGGAGACGCCTCATGGAAACACCACCAAGGGAGCTGCTGATTGGTTCTCACCAGTGTGCTCCGGTTCTCATCCTTGGCAGCTCCAAACCATAACGAAGCAGTGTGAAAAAAGTGTCAAATTTGTTTAGGTGTGTGAAAAAAAAGCCAGCATTTGGAGGAAACTCCGCATGCAGTCCTATTCTGAGCCCTTAATAGAGAAGCAAAATTACCACTGCCTTTCGCTTCTCCAAATTAAAAATGAGCTAAACAACCACTGGCAAACCAACAATTTAATTACTGCTGTGTGTCTGCTCAATTTAGAAACAAGACCACTGCTGTAAACCATCAAGTTTCATAGAAGACTTTTAGATGAAAGTATGGATAGGAGCACCCAGAAATAGGACAGCCTTGTGATTAGCTGCTTCTAAATATTTTAGCCAAGATATGGCTTGGGGCATGCTCACAAAAAATGTTCCATATTAGATCAGGTCTTGTGTTGATTTAATATTATGAGAGGAGGGCGACCTGATCTTTATCCCTCTAGAGCTCCTTTGTTGTGCATGATCATATGTATCGGGGTGTGGCGCTCCTGCTGAACTGCACCACGGTACCTGTATCCTTTTGCATAATAGCCCCCCTGGAGTTGGAGGTGGGATATATTGACAAAGTTATACAGACCTGGGGCTTAATGTTTTACTGTTCTAAAGGATGGGTTGCTTTGGGAGCTTCTTATACATTGTTCGGCCACCTCCCTTTTCACCTAGGGAGTATGTTGTGCTCCAGCGTTCCCTGTTGGGTACTCCCCGCACTACACTACGTCCATGTTGAACACTTTGGGGTTTTATGCCTGTTTGTGGGATGGCTTTGGCAAGTTGGGTACGCTAAAGTGGGTGGGGGAGGGTGGATTGAAACATGGGAACTGGAGTTTGTTACATGTGATTGACTTGACACTATAGCTACTATTGGTATGTACCTATTTAGCTTTGAACAGCTGGGAACTATGCTTATCATCATTCAACACACTCAATGGCGACAGATAAAGATAGGTTCACATGTTTGACCTGGAATGTCCGTGGGCTAAGCTCCCCCAAAAAGATTAGACAGGTCTTTGCTTATGGGGCATGGGGTTCAGATTGCTCTTTTGCAGGAGATGCACTTGACCAAACAGACGGACGCCAAGATTGCTCTCAAGTGAACAGGATATACACTTGCTTCTTCATACTCGTCCTACGCGAGAGGGGTCCTTACCCTTATAAAGAGGGGTTTTGCATTCACTCCGATTAAAATGTGCACAGATGATGAAGGACGCTACGCTATTGTGCATGGCAAACTGGGTGTCTCGCTATTGACTATTGTTGATGTTTATGGGCCAAGTACAGATGAACCTGAACTGTTTGCAAGGATTCTTAATGTACTGCGCAAATTGCCTGAAGCCAAAGTTTTGTGGGGGGGCGATTTCAACACGCACTTAGATCCCAGTAAGGATAAGTATGGAAATGTATGGCGAGGCACACGAGACAGGCACCCTTCCACCGTCGTTTAGACAGGCGTTGATAATAACTTTATTAAAAAAAGACAAGTCATACCGTCCCCTATCACTTATCAATCTGCATGCAAAAATTCTGGCAAAAATTCTAGCCTTCAGGCTCCTGCCTTTAATGCCAGGTCTGGTCTTACCGGATCAATCTGGTTTCATACCAGAAAGATCCACGTCCCACAACCTTCGCACTAAATTTATATATATATATATATTATATATTATATATACATACATATATATATATATATATAAATTTATGTATATATATATATATGTTACAAGGTGAGCGGAATTCAGGCACAGATACTACTTTTGTGATTGGCAAAAAATCTGAAACTTACAGAAAAGTGTAAGTTTACCTTCGTGAATCATGTCCTAAGTAATTTCAAAACAGTCAGTAAATCCGGGTTTGGGACCATGAATAACAAGTGTTGTGTGTCTGCTGCTACATCAAAATGACTAAGTGGTATTACTGCATTCAATGTTTTCACATTTTAAATTTACAACCAGAAATACCAATCAGTAAAACTTGCAAGTATTACCGCAAATGTGGGGGATTTTGCCATAGTCAGGAAGTGACCTTTAACAAGAGAAAATGTGTTGGTCATTCTGAGACACCATCACTGCCTGTGTGCTGAGGGACCTGACAGAGTTACTTAATGTCTGCCATTGATTATTGTGGCCAGACAGATCCTTCTTTATGGCGATCAAACTAAACATCCACAGCAGCCACCTTGAAGTATAACATTCAATCTTACCTGCATAACCATCAAGAGATCTAGTATTAACATGTCTGAAATTTACTCTGTGAGCAGCATCAAGAGTCTCTGGCACTGGGACCAGCACAAGAACTGGCACTCCAACCATGGGAGGAAGAGGTGTGCCCCATTATCAGTCTAACGAGTATAGAGGGCATTGAAAGGGGAGCAGAACTTGGAGCCACAGATGAGCCAGGAGAGCCTGGTAAACATTTAATCTATCAATGTACAGATTGATCACGTGATCCTTAAACTGTATTCGGTGAATTCATAGGTACATATAATAATAATAAGATGATAGATGAACAATTAGGATTGTCTGATGACGATTAGTTTTGACAGTGTTGTATGTACAGGTTACCCTGGGTGAAGTCAAGGATGGGCTGTACATCATTTACAGGCTTTTTGGCCAGATAATATTAACTCCAACGTGTAAATTGCGACAGAGTTTGGCACAGTTAGCACTTGAGTGAGAAGGGACATAAGTTATGAGGCCAATGCATAGAAACAAGGTGTGTTTTGTAGGAGGCATAAGTGTAAAAAAACACTTTTCATCCAAATGTTAGCCAAAGTATTGCAGGTTAATTGTAGGATTTAGTCTGCCAGATGCTAGATTACTAGTGATTCATCACTCATTTAGGTTCTGATCACAACCTCTGAGTTAGGACTGATGAGGCTGGTAAGTTTAATTAAGTGCCTCATCAGAATTACATCAGTTTTGACACAAACTCTCTGGCTGCTGATTGATGCCAAAATTAGGCCTAGGCGGTAAAATCCGCTTGCAGAGTTTGCAGAGTTTTTTGCACTCCGCGTAGAGCACGGTGTTCCAAAAAACTCTGCAGCGTGGAGCGGAATTTTTCCGCTCTCGTGGTTCGGCAATGTTAAATTGGAAAGCTCAAACGAAACTCAATGATAGACCATCTCCCGGCAAGATTTCTCAATGTGGACGGTCACGGCAGATTGCTCCGCTCGAGTTGATAAACCTGCCACATGTGTTGAGGAACTTGCCACTCGAGTAGAACATCTACTCGAGTGGCAGAAAGAAGCTGCATCCTCTTGTGCTACGTGTGGTGCTGTTCGTGCTGATTTTACAGATTGGGACAAATGCCCGCTGCTAGCAGAACTCTGCACAGCAGAGTTTTTTTTGTCACTGCGCTGAGTTCCATGTAGCGGAACTTCGTGAACAACGCCCAGGCTTAGCCAAAATGCTTGCGTAAACACCAAAGCAAAAATGATAAATAACCAAGGGAATAAGATGTAGTAAATCTGTTTCGCCTAGTAATTCTGTATCTCGAGGGTCCAACATTTAATTGATGATTTTTCTACTTTCCAGAATTAACACTACTGGCCGGATTCAGTAGCTCCTGGGTCCAAATAAATGGGCCTAATTACAGCTTGGTTGTGATTGACCATTTAGTATATTTTTGTTGTGTGCCCAGACTTGCAATTCACCTACCATCTTGATATACATCTTGATACAGCTGTCACTTGGTGTGGCACCAGGGTGAAGTCATCTACCATTAATGCACCACCAACCAAGGATAACAGAGGAGCAGGGCATGACAACCATCTGCTACCAGTCCTTTGCCATCTACCACCACTACCTTGGCCAGAAAACAAACATCCTCTATCTCTGAACCAACAGTGAAAGACGTGTCATCACACCAGCTACCACAAACACTGTGGAAGACTGGCTGGTACTCTCTCAAACTAGGACCACTCTAACAAGTGAACCAACCCCCACAACCACTTCCAGAAGTGAGTTTTAGGAACAACCAACTGCCTCCTGATACTGTTTCTAGATTGTTCTAGAATGGCAGAGATTGGTTTCCTAGATCCCCTGCCACCAAGGACACAGTCAGTGTGCTAGCGTGAGACTGAAAACCAGTTGAAATGCAACCAACTTACAATCCACTGACTAGTATTTGTGTGAGATGTGTTTCAGGTAAGGATCAATCCCATCAAATATTACAGGGATAGTGAGTAGAAATCCAAAACCCTTTTCTTTAAGGAATAACATAATGAACACTAGAAATGACGACTGCATTCTAAATATTTATTTTAAAATCAAAGCCCTCATCTAGTGCACAGGAAATGAATAGCAACCACAATAAAGACAAATGAAATGATAGCAGCAACATTTACCAACAATATGAATAGGATGAAATACTACATAATTGCTGATATGCATTTATATAAATTTCTTATCATTCACCTACTTTTAGGCACTAAGCTAATTATTGCACAGCCGAAAATAAAACCTATTTCAAGTTTTAGAGACGGTTCTCACCCACATACCTGTTTGAACAATAGGACTTGTGTTTGATATAATAGGAAAGCCTACTATTCTTGTCTCTCATGGTGAGCTACACTTACAGATTCAGCCAATGGAGAGGTAAAGGCTAAGTGCCTCCCCAGTAGACTTCAATTAGAATCTGTGATATGATTCTACATGGCCTCTCCCAATGTTGCCTGGTGTAAAGGTCTCCTCTCTATTCTTTCTCCCACTGTGCTATTATTTCACTGGTATAGAAACTCTCAAAATGAACAAAACTGAGAGTGGTGTGATGCCCTTTGACTTATTTCCCATTCTGCAAGACTGTGTTCCATTGAACAACAATACATGAGACATATAGTTATCAATCTTCTAGAAACTAATCAGAAATTAATAACAAATAATGCAAGTCAGCACAGTAAGCGCTTAGATAAAATACTGCAAATATATTCAAGCAGTACTTGGTTATCGCATTGAAGAACATATTAACATAAGGTAATTATTCTTTTTATTAATCACACATAATCACTTTTAATTGATTAAGACATGTAGTTCAAGCTGGGGAATCCCCAGGAAAAAAAGACATAATATTCATAACAACCACAGCAGCTCTGTCTGACCTGGTCCCATTTATGGAGGTCGCTGAGCTCCCGTCGAGTGGGAGCAGACATATGTTTCCCTGCCCATGCTGTTGCGGGCAGGGAAACTACTGTGTCCCAAGGATTGGGCTCCTCGGGACACAGTAATTGAGCTGGCCCCGTGAGACGAGTTCCTCAGGGCATTTACAGGCTCAGGGAGATAGACCACACTCATTTTCAGTTTTATATCTGCCCGGGGGGTGGGGTCCCCAGAACCTATTAAGGCTCAGAGACAGGGGCTGCATGGCCCTTATCCCCAATATTTAAGTGATGGCTCCGGAGGATGGGGTCCCCAGGGCCCATTCATGGCTCGGAGAAGGTGCACGCCCCCTTCCCTAATTTTTTTTGGGCCATGGTATGGGGTCCCCAGGGCCTATCCAGGCTTTAGGAAGGGGGACACATGCCCCCTCCCCTTTTTAATGATATTTGCCCTGCGGGATGGGGTTTCCAGGGCCCATTAGTGCCTCAAGGAGGGGAGATAAATTACCCTCCCGTATATTGAACATTTGGCTCTGGGGGCCTCCGGGATACTGAGTGGCTCAGGGAGCGGGGCCCCATTGATGCCCCTCCCCCTAAATATTGCATTGCAGACCTAGAGCACTGGCCTACCCAGGTGGTCATAACTTCTAAACAGAAAACACCAAGGAGTGATTTCTTTTTTTTTAAACTCATGATCCCACAGGAGTCTCGCTGGATCGCAAATTTAAAAAATAAAAATTATTTTGGCGCCAGCAGGCCAGGTATCCCTTCCCTGCCACCTTATATATTTTTCTTTTTTACACTCAAGACACTGGACTAAGTCCCTGAGTCGTGTAATGGCAGCCTGCCACATTTTTCTTCATATCTTAGAATATCTTTTCATGCAAGGGCATAAAAAACAGTCATGGCAAATATTAGAGGGAGACTGTTCCAAGCAGAAAATGTTGGCTAGTTATTTGTTGATGAAACTAATCTTCCACGAACAAAACAATTCACAAACTTCATGTAACACAAAATAACTGAATGTTTTGAGTGTCATTTAATTTTTGATTGGGCTTGAGTTTGATCTTCGTGTGCAATTTGATGCACCTCTCTGTAAGCATTTCATATGCGTCCTTCAAACATTTCAGCGGATTATGATGACACTTCCCATTGTACTTTATCAAAGGGTTGGCTTGAATGTATTAAACTGCTCTGTTTCATCTTCTCTGATGTGCACTGGACAATGGGCTGGAAGTTTGTACTGATGTAGTCAGTAGTCATGTACAATATGCATTTGGGTGTTGGTTTGCAGTGCGTGAATGGTGCGGGTGGTTGTCATGTGAAATATCCAGACTGACATATTATCCACCCCTGGTATTACCAATCAAAATCAAAGTTTATTGATTTAGACCTTGTTATAAGGTCAACAATATAAAACGGACAGAAATTTGAAAATGTTTACAAATAGAATACTGCCAGAATGTATTTCAGAGTGCAGGTGCTACTTGGGTGTTTGAGGCCTTTTACTCCTGATGTCTAGGGGCCCAACCTACTATGGATCCTGCTCACCTGGGCCAAGTACCTGTTCTGCACTTGACTCACAATGGTAGCTGTGGTGAGCAGTCAAGGCTCCTTCGGGGATTATGTAGATACAGCTCAATGAACAAGACTCATAACTCAGATAGACAGTGCAATCAATAAATTAATGTCCAGCCAAATACTTGCTTTTATAAGAAAGGGTAGCATTTTATTTCTAACTATACAAATGCAAAGGAATATGACATTTAGAAGCAACAACACAATCCCCCTTGAGGTCAGGGCTCTAGTAGTTGTCAGGTAAATCCTCTTTGGTGTGACAAGTTCAGGGTTATTCCCCATTCACTGGTGGATGCATCAGAGAACACTCTGGTGCCAATTACGATCTGGTAAAAAAAATTCCCGTACGACTCGTATCCGGTCTTTTTACCGTACGAATCGTACAAGTGCCGTACAAACTGGCAATCACGATTCGCATGGTAAAAAGTCCATACGAACCGCATTGGGAATTATTCCCCACACGTCCTCGGGTCGGAAAATGTGTCCGACACGTCCTCGGACGATTTACCGTACAAATGTGAAAAGTCAAGTCCGACCGAGGAATCACGATCCATCCCGTGCGTCCGAAGTTACAACCGTATGGTTAAAAGACCGTCCGCACCGAACTCCAATAGCAACCATGGAGACGTCCAAACAGGTGCCCGGTACGCGCCGTACCCCCCCCCAGCCCCCGCATGTACGCGCCGTACCCCCCCCAGCCCCGCATGTACGCGCCGTACCCCCCCAGCCCCCGCATGTACGCGCCGTACCCCCCCCAGCCCCCGCATGTACGCGCCGTACCCCCCCAGCCCCCGCATGTACGCGCCGTACCCCCCGTGTATGTACACCCGAGTACGTGTCGAACCCCCCGTGTATGTACACCCGAGTACGTGTCGAACCCCCCGTGTATGTACACCCGTGTACGTTCGAGTCGTACCCCCACCCGTGTATGTACGGTGCGTACCCCCAGCGCGCACCGTACATACACGGGTGGGGGTACGACTCGAACGTACACGGGTGTACATACACGGGGGGTTTGACACGTACTCGGGTGTACATACACGGGGGGTACGGCGCGTACATGCGGAGGCTGGGGGGGTACGGCGCGTACATGCGGGGGCTGGGGGGGGGTATGGCGCGTACATGCGGGGGCTGGGGGGGTACGGCGCGTACATGCGGGGGCTGGGGGGGTACGGCGCGTACATGCGGGGGCTGGGGGGGGTACGGCGCGTACATGCGGGGGCTGGGGGGGGTACGGCGCGTACATGCGGGGGCTGGGGGGGGTACGGCGCGTACATGCGGGGGCTGGGGGGGTACGGCGCTTACCGGGCCACCTACTCTGGTCGTTTCGCGCCGTACTTCGCTTTTCCGGCACTTTTTGGGTGCCGTAAAAATATTGCCGTCCAGACTGCTGTCGGTTCGAATCGTAATTCCTGGGTCGTGAAACGCGGCCTGAGAGCGTCCCGACGTCACGTCGGCGCATTCCCCGGATCCCATTTGTATGTATCTTTTCATCGGTCGGTGTTTTGTACGACTCGTACGGAAATGGTGTTTCCGTGCGAATCGTACTTGCATGTTTGTAAAGTTTTACGACCGGGTACGAGTCGGACGGAAAAAAGCCTCCGTCCGACGGTTCGTACCCGGTTTTTGCCGGATCGTAATCGGCACCAAAATATTAGGGCATACTCAAGAGTTCTCTTTTGAATCATCAGGCTTTCAGATAAACATGTTGATGGTGCCACAGCATCTTCAGCAGTGAATCCCCCGGGCCCCAAAGGCCCGGTGTCAGTCTTACCTGCTCGGCAGTGTGATAGTGTTCAGCAGTGCAGGAAGTACCCTCTCCTTCGGTTCTCCAAAGTCCGGATCCTGTATGGAGGTCACTCGTGATGGACGAGGCAGCACCCAGAGACACAGGCTCTTCGTGTCGAGCAGCGCTGGCAGTCAGTTACCAGCGATCGAAGCTGCTCCTGCTTGGTGGATCCAGAAGGTAAGTTGTGCTTCGCCTAGCAAAAGGGGGGGGGCATTGTTCAGCTCCTGACTGGAGCTCTGGCGAAGGGGTGACGTCCTCAATGGCGTCCTGCGATCCTTGGGGAAACAGTCAGGTGCATTTGGCAGGCTAGACCCGCAGGTCTTGGCAGTAATCCTTTGGTCCAAGCCACGGCCTGAACAGTTGGGCACAGCGATATCGGCAGCCCCTTCTGGCATGCAGGGTTTCCACGTGGCTCAAAACTGTACGCAGGCTCTTCAGGGTGGCCGACCTAAAAAGGTCTCATGCTCGGGCCTAATTAAATTCATCTGTGGTCCCTTCTGGTATTCAAGGTCACCACGGCATGCTGGCCTGATGCTTCCCGCATAGCGCACTTCACACAGCTGAGATGACTGCAGCCCTCTCCTGACATATGGGGGATCTCCTCACACCTCTCTCAGGGATTCCTCTCCGCAGGGCTCCCCACTTGACCTCGCTCCCTCCAACGCTCTCCTCTTCCTCATAAAGCACACTGGTCTTGTCAAGCAAGCAAGCAGGAGATAGTGCTCCAGGATCCAGGACAGATTGTTTTGGTGTACCTGGGTGATGTCCTCTCACCCAGCAGGGAGACTTAGCCAGGCCGCTACATTTGAAGTGGGATGCCAACTTTCACTATTCCCTTGTTCTTGCCAAATCACAAAACTGTGCTCATTGTACTGAAAGTGGCAGTCAGTGTGTGGGTTCATGATGTTTACCTGTGCAATAGAATACTACTGCTATGTTCCATGTAGTATTCTATTGAAAAATGTATTGTTGATCTTTGTGTGGTAAATCCTTTGTAATCTTTAGGTTGAGGTTAATACGTTATGATTTGTTGCTTTTACAATATTATGGTGGTGTGACTTATTTCAAGTAGAAGTTTATAATGGTTATCAACTGCTCACAGCTGGAGCACAGGAGCGGCCCGTGCAGGCAAGAGCCGTGGGGCAGGTTAAAAGGGGGATTCGACAGAGACGATGATGGAAAATTAAATAAATAATTAATTTTCCCTCGTAGTCATCTGTCGAATCCCCTCACCCTGCCCCACAGTTTTTACCTGCACGAGCCGCTCTTGCTGGAGTATGGCTTTCCGTATTTAATTCATGTTTCGCCACAACTTGCAAAAGCAGTGCAATGTTTTCCCCATGTGACTGTACTGATTGTGATTATTTTATAGCTTGGTAATTCCGCACCCCGAAATGCAGCTTGGAGTTAAGTTGAATGTGAAAAAACTCTTAATCGGGCTCAGCAGAATTAGCACATGAAATTATACAGTAATTGGCCTCCACGTGACTTATAATCAGGGTCTGTGTCGGCTAAATAGAGAGATAAATGTTCAAATTTTGGTAAAACCGTGAAGAAAAATTGCATTACTTTAAGTACTACCAGCAAAGTAAAGCTACCTTGTACACACGATCTCTTGTCATTCCCTTTGTTCATTGTGTCATAAAATCTATTTTTAAATCATAATTGCGTCATAAATCTAGAATAACAAGTTGCTTGAATCTCCAAAAGTTTGTCATTCAGAAATCTGGGGTTCTAAATCTTCAATGTTCTTTGCACTAGAAAGACCCCCATAATCCCACACTCAGCCTGAAAGCACATTTTTTGCATGAACTAGCTTCCACATGTATCAAGCTTGTATAAATGAATAGGGTCCTTCTCACTTCTGAGAAGACAACACAGTTCTTTTATTAGCTTATGCAAGCAGTGAGCTTTCAGGTTAGGTATACTTGTGCTTTTTTCTGTCTCTTTTGTTCTTGCAGTTTTATTGAAATCTGTTTGGCATGTACCCCATTGTTCTTCATCGTCAGATTTCTTGAACTGCGCAGCTTCTTTGCAGAAAATTCTGATTTTATTCCTAAATAGTAGGGCTATTTTGCAACGTATGTTGCCACACCCCAAACAGAATAGTGGTGCTAGTTACCAGCGACCAACTCCGTATGGGGCATATCAACAAGGTGAGGCGATAGAACTATCGCCGCTTTTGCAGCCGTTTTCGGCCGAAAAGCGGCGATAATTTTATCGCCTAATTAGCAAACTCACGCTAACGCGTGAAAACTTGCGTTAGTGTAGGAATTTCTAACGCCCAGCTTTGCATCTCTAATGCTAAGCGACATTTCTCCTATCATCAAGCCCCACGCTATGAAGCATAGCGACAAGAAAAGTAGCGATAACACCTGTTATCGCTACTTTCCTTACGCCTGCTTCAGGACTGACTTAGCCATGATATCCTATGGAAGGTGGATATCATGGCTAAATTTGTGTGTCCCTATCATCAAGCTAATGCCACATTGTGTGGGATTATCGCTGAGTTTCCAGCGATAATCTCACTTTAGGCAGTTAGCGTGAGGATTTTTATCGCTTTTGAGATAAGCGTTGCTAATAGCACGCTATCTCAGTGATAAAAATCCACGCTAGCCGGCGATAATTATCCTAGCGCTAAGTGCGCTTAGCGATAATTATCGCCGGTTGTTGCTGATATGCCCCCAGGTCCCTTAGTGAGTGGCTCAATGAGTTACTTGTTTGCTACGTCAGCTACCATCTGCCTTGTTTACTTATCATTGAGGTCAAAACAAGGGTATGTGTTGTCACTTCTGCTACCACAGGCATTTTGGTGAATTGACGCCCATGTTTCTAGCCCCAAATGCTTAAATAAAATGAATTCTCTCTGTGTACCCCAGGAACTATGTAACACATAATTTTGACACGTTTTTAGGTCTCGGCTAGCGTTGCTGTGCACATGCGCAGCTCGCTCGGCGAGATTTAATGTTTTTGAGTAGCTTCAGTAAAGGGCTTTAAGCCCCATCCCTCTTTTCCATTGGCCGGCATCACCGTTTATGCTAAATGGTGGCCAGCCATTGGAAAAGAGCTTTCCATGTTGCCTCCCTTTGGCTTTTTCAGACGGCCCTCTTAGACGGGCTTGCCTGCTTTCCTTCTGGCGTGAAAGATTTCTTATCTTTATGGGGCCATGTGTTTAAACACTTGGCCCCATAAAGACAAGAGATCCCAATGCTTGCAGCGCTGTCCTCCTTTCACTTTCAGGACCGGGCTTATTTTACTTCTATTACTGGCTTAACAAATTAAATAACCCCACAAACATCCGATTTTTTCCCCAAACATCTATCACCCTCCAAAGCAACGTTTATCCTCCATTTATCTTAGTAGGATAGCCCTCTAAAAGGCATGTCTCATTTCCCATAAAGTATTACTAAATCCTCGAGCCACGTTCGTGATACAGGAAACTTTAAATAAATTAATACAATTAGATCGCAAAAGTTTTCAGCAGCGGGCGCCTGTTTTAGGTAGCGACTCTATACTGCTCATGTCCCTACTATTACAGCTAACTCTACTTCTGGCAGCCAGCGAGCGTATCGTTGTACCACCCCCAAGTCTGCAAAACGTGGAGCCTCTGCTGCGAGCACCACCATCTCTGAAGAGCAGACTGGGCTTTCCAGTTATTTTCTGAACCGTCCAGTCTGACTATACTCATCACAGAACCCTCGGATCCGCAGATTACTTTGCTGATGGAGCCCAGGAAGAGCTGCTTGGTGTAGGCAGGGCGGCGTGGACAGGTCCACGGAAGCCTGAGAGTCATCTCCGCTGCCACCGAGGGGCTCCTTGCCAACACATGTAGGGCTCTGACGAGGCGGCTAACACGGCAGACTCTAGCATCCATGGCTCTCAATGTCAGCGTCAGCAACAGACTGAACTTTTACCCATATTGACAAGCTAGCGCGGCGCGTACTGATGACAACACCAGCCGTCGCCGAAAAATATTCCCATGGCGTATCTGTCAAAGTGATTTACGCTTGAAGACTCTAGGAGGATTTACATTTTTATCTCCCTCGAAGGGGGTAAGATGTTTGTTTTGGTCACATTTCTTTCACTAGTGAGGTACTTGAGTGTTTACACAAACTGCTTAAACTAAAAAAAATCTGATGTGTCAATAGAAACACACCACTGACTGTGCACCAAGGGAAATATGGTCGGTATTTCGGTTACATGTGCATGCTAAAACTCTGTGACCTAAAGAGGTAGGATTTGTTTCAAATAAAGTATAATGATAACATCACTGTAAACGATTGGCCCGATGATGACAGCGAAAGAAATCGGATAAGTGTTGTTGTTCAAGTTGGCTCGATTCCAAACTGCATACCGTGAAATAAATACTAGACTCTGTAAAGAGTAGTCTGACACGTAGTGTAGTTCTGCAACTCTTTATTTGCGCAAATACACCAACACTGGCTCCGCATAGCGGAGCGCAAGGAATGCTGCCGCTCAGGTTGTCATCAGCTGTCCAACTGTCATATCAAACTGACAGCTGGTGACAAGGAGGGCGGTACAGTGTCCTCGCAGGGACACGCGACAGCGTAACAACATATGGTGTCCTAGCAGGGACACATAAAGCAAACATAACACATCCTCCTCCCTTGGAAAAGAAGAACTAGGATTGAAAATGCAATAGGTCTCGCCTTTGATTAGGTTAAAGCCATTTGCTTTTCTAATGGTATTGTATAGCAAAGCAAATGGCTTTAACTTAATAAAAGGGGGGACCTAATGCATTTTTAATGTTTGTTTGTCAATGATGTTCTCTGTTTTTAAGTGAAGGGGAATAAAATAGCCTTTTCATTTTAGAATTTGATTTGGGGATATATTCTGTGAAAATGTTTATTGATTTAAGCTCAGTGAAATTCCTGCCTTACGGGTCAATTGAGGGATATCTGTATTTTAGTCAGTAGTGGTTTAGGGTACATAGGCCACTCTATTAAATATCTCTGTACTCTAGTTTTTAAGTCTCTATATTATGCTCCTCTTGCTCCAGTTACATCAGTTTAGCAACCCAGGACTGCCATTCCTCTCCGTTTTCTGGGTCCTAATTCATGACCTTTTCTTCCTTTATTGAATGAACAACTCTTTTTTGTTACCAGTGAAATATAAATGTCAGAGAGCGAGTTCAGCCTGTGCACTGTTTTGCAGAGCCCTGGGTGAGCCACAGCTGGGGTTCCTGGGAGGAAATATTGTGTCTTTCATCAGAACCAAAGGCGGAGTTAAAATCTGGTAAACCTGCTGCTGAAGTGATGTGATTGATATGCCACTGAAGAGGAGTAGCTCTTAAGACTGAGGGGCAGATTTACAAGCCCCCTGCATCACTTTGCCCATGTTAAAAATGACGCAAAAGTGGTGTAAGGAGCTTGTAAATCTGCCCCTGAGTATATAAGGTATGAAAGTTTCTAGATAGTCAGTTCACGTTCTCCATTCAGATAGATCAGAGCAAGGTGTGTTGCCATAAAAGCAGACCCAGAAGGATTTAACACTACACCGCAGAGAATGAGGTGTAAGATGGAGAACTGAAGTCAGAAGCCGGGGCTCTTCTTGGAAGATGGACTTGAACCTGGAGGACGAATAGGCTTGCACTAGGCCCTGTAGAAGTCACTGGCCAGTGAATTCTGTGAGACCATCTGTCTCTGACTGCATTCTCAAAAGGAGTGTGATGGAGAGAATTCTCTGATTCCGACACAGGCAATAATAGTGTAACTTGTTACATATTAGTTTTGTTGCGGCTACCAACCAGGGTGGACATATTTACAGTAGAATGTGAGATCGCGCTGAATTGGGCCACATAGTCAAAGACTGTCCAATCACACCAACCAGAAGTCAGAGAAATTTCAAGGTCTGTCTGCTGTGAAGCAGAGCAGGACAGTTGCTGAACAAATCCCTAGTTTTGGTCAACCATGATTTCCAGCTGAAGCCTGCACATTACTGTTCCTGTCCAGTTGCCATTTACTAACAAACTGAATATTCCTATACATTTTGCAGAATATGGACACAGGTTGGAGAACCTTATTGACCATTTCTTCTAGGTGGTGCGGGCTCGCACGTCCCCAGGAGTGGTGTCTCTCTGCAGTCCTTCATTCCACTGGCATGCTGTGTTTCTCGCTTGCCTCTGCCTGTGTTCCTACTCACAGTGTGCCACAGCCGCTTCTGGGCATTTTCTTGGCAATAAGCAAAGAAAGGCTGGGCTTCACAGCAACTAGGAATTTCATGGCATGGGAGACTTTTGATGGTATTTAAAATTTGTAAGACCAACCTTACGAACATATTCTAGAATTTTCATGTATTTCCAATCTAAGTTGGCTGCCCAGTAGTTCATTTTCTTTTTCAGCCCAGTCAAGTAGGATGCTACTGCCTCCCTTGAAACTTCCTGTTTCTTGTTTCCTTTTTTAAAGTATACAGCACTATTTAAGGAGGCCCAAATCACTCACTTAAGTGCGGTGCAATATAGCTGAGGTCCAGCTATTTGATAGTTGTATCCCTTTGCTTCTTCAGTTCCAGTCTTTTGTTGTGATCACTGAGTCATGCAGTACCATCTTAAGTCCTGAATTGTGCTCTCCTCATGACCACGATTCCCCACTTACCTGACATGTTTCCTAAAACCTTATTAGGTTCTGAAAGTTTTTATGTCTTTGAGGATTTTGCCTTCTATACAGGGTTTCCTTCTTGCAGACAACTAGCTCCTCACAAGTTACATGTAGAGGAAAGTGGATACTGGAGGGCTTGGCCTTACCTCAGACAGGCTAGCCAGGCTTTAAGAAAGCCACCACAGTACTCAGCCATTGATAGATTGAGCTGATGTTGCTGTGGTCACCAAAATCCTTGGATGCTACCATGTTCACAAAGGCCCTAGGTTAGGGATGCCATCTCTATTTGATGCCGATGAATTGCACACAATAGGCCATCAGTGGAGTCCGTGGATAAATTACCATGGTCACCAGTATCTAAGGACTGCTATGATGGGATGAGTGGGAAACAGTGCCAGGATAATTTTTGAACTGTTTAAAGACGATACCAACATGTATGCACAGCTCAAGGACAGATAGCTGAAGTATTTTTCCACCTTCAAAATGTGGACTATAAATGCCATATCTTCCACTCTATGCATCCAGAAACAGGCAAAACCAATAACTCGAGTGTCATGCACCTGAAAGCTTGCAAAAAGGAATATTTAATAAATAAATCTGCGAAGCCCTCAATATACAAATAACTGCTAGGGGAAATCTTGATCTTTCTGGAAGAAGCTTCATAAGCCACAGGATCCAGGCAGATTGTTTTAGGTTCTCTGATGCTATGGGAGATGCCTTACACCGTGTCATGGATGAACGGTCAATTGCCCTTCTTTAGAAAATGAATGCCTGGTATGAGTAACATTTTCGGCATTGGTATCCTGTTCTGAGTTGAGCAGCAAGTGCTGTAGAGTTGGTGTCAGGACCATTTCCATAGGGTGCACAACTTTATGAAATTACTTACAGTCAGGGGTGCTGCTGGACTGGCCCTTTGCTTGTCGAGGCACAAGTTGGAGTTAAGAACTAATGTTGACAAGCCATGACACAGAACAAGAACAGCAACAGTCCCCGTAGAGTCGCTGTTTCTTGGTAGTATTGAGCTGCTCAAACGAAAACTGTTTCCCAATAAAATGAGCAGACAGTGAAGGCACAATAAGAATCATTTTCTCCCATTTGGGAAATGCTATTAAAAAGCAAAAGTGGAATTGCATGATTTATTTGTTAAAGAAGTTCCGAACTTGAAAGAGATTCAGTAATCTGTTTGGGACATTGTACCCTGATGCACAGGCTTAAGTAATGTCAAGTGGAATTATGTTGCAAACGTTTGTCATAAGAAGGGAAACAAGGCTTCATTCATTGGCCTTAAAAGGCGTATCAGACTTTGTGCATAGTGGGAGGCAGTATGAAAAGTTGTATGCTATTGAGTATACAAAACCATCAAACAACTGGTCAAACACTGTTTCAAACAATTGTCCACTTCGGGGAAATATGTGGACAAATATTAAACTGGAAGACACCCTAGGTTGCACAAAACTGTCAGTTACTTTTAACCACATTTGAAGAATTTGAATACTAATGGGAGTGAGTGTTTTAAAGTACCGCACAATCCAATTATTTTTAAATATAGAGTAATATTCTTTTATAGGTTGTAAAAAAAGACTGAGAAAGAAGAACTTCTAAGGGGCAAATTAAACTTTAATTTGTAAGGCAAAATCAATACATATAAATGTCTATATTACCCAAAGTTTGGTACCAGAGTATATTGGTTTCAATATTGTCCTACAAGAATAATGAAGCCAAAATATTGACTACTGAAATTTGTTCACGCACACATGCCAATAGATCCGATTCAGACAGGAGACTTTATTTTTTAAGCCAAAAAATGCTTTATTTTTGCAGTCTACTGCCTGAAATTGCCTCTGTAGAGTTTTACTACACTTAACCCTGAGTATCTACTTTGAAGATATAAGTTGTCAGGTTTACTATATTTACCTACATGTGTACCTTGAAAATATGTATCTAGTCAAGGTACAATAGTGGAGTTACATATAGTAAAACAATGCTTAGCCATATATACTTACCTTAAGTTTTGTAGTTGATATTTTTGCTACAATATTTTTTTAGGTAACACGGGCATCCACAATATTCTGACATTCCACCTGTCACTAAGTATGTCTTATTCTTTATAGCAACAGTTCACAACCTTTTGACTTCTGTAGACCCCACTGAATCAAGCTATTGCTATGATTTGAACTGCAAAACAATAAACAAAAGTACAGAAACAAGCATACATTAAACAAATACACAAGTTATGAAATATTTATTTAGTTTTCAAGCAAAACATACAACAATCAAAATTTCAGTTGGAAGGCTGGAGCTTTCCAATATATAGTTTATTTCTAACACAAAAAGTGATATGCTAGGCTCTACCATGCAACTATGTCTTTTGTGCTCCAAATGCATGCTCTCTTTTTTGTCAGCACATAGGAATGCTTCAGACGAGACCACTAATCGTCCATTTTAGATACTATTTGTTGTACCTGTGCTGCTTCCACGAATCATGCAATGTATACCAACCAACTTTTTAGACTCCAATTTCAAAATCATTCACATCTATCGAGCATTTTTCATGATTCAATTTTATAATATGCCTTTTTATGTATATACTTTATTAATCTGCCAAAATATTTAATTTTCTATGAAACGTAATAGACCCCCATAAAAGTTGTTGGAAAATAGAAAGGGGTTTTCAAATGTTTACCCAGTGCTCAAAGTCAGTTGGGTCTATTGTATTCCTGAGTGATTCTTACCAGAAGAAAAGCAACCCTTGATTAAATATAAGGAATGTCGGTCCTGTTACTTGGATACAAATGTGGATACTGTATGGAGAAGAACCCACTGTCAATTAGCTAAAATGAAATTAGTAACTACACAAAAGAGGGTTAACCCATGTTTTCGTGATCTCTTCAAACCCAGAGATCGATTTCAGGGTCACAGTATATCCCACAAAAGTGAAGGATCCACACCCAGGTGAATTAGTGCGATCCACAGGTAAGGTACCTGTGGGTGAATATCCTATAAAAATATCAAAGAGATGCCAGGATCGCACTAATTCACCTGGGTGCAGATCCTTCGCTTTCTTCTGGAGAGATCTTTGCAAAGCTTTTCCCTGACTATACTGTTGAAGCACCTCTGCAAGATGCTTATTGATGAATCAGCCACATTATTGTGGGATTCTCTTCAACATTCAGCAACTAGAAGAGGCAGCATTCAAGAGTCTACTGAGGAGCTGGCAAAGAAAAGGGCTGACTAGTCCAAGAGATCCCATTTTAAAGACAGCAAATCCTGAGGAAGAAGATCCTGTCCCTTGTGTAAAGTGGAATGTGGGCCAAATCCATCCCAGCCACTAGTGGAAAAGATTCGAGACACCGTAGGCTAGAGAATGAGTGAAATCACAATGTGATTTCCCACCCACCTTGTTTGGCGCACAAAGGAACTCCTCAAAATGTTCCATAGCAGTTTTAGGCTGAGAGACCGCAAGGCCCAAGTGATGAATCTGGCACTCTGTTGCTGTGGAGGGACTTACCCCTGTCCACTTTCATCTTTGAGAATAGCGACCCGAGACTGGAGTACTGAGGTGTGTGGTGGTCCCACCTAACATGATGAGAAAGCCTGGAACAATAGATAAACGATTGCCTGGAACCGAGGTTCCAGGCCTTCTGGTGTGAGAGGTAGAATCAATATAACCTGTGCTTCCTGATACAAGAATAGTAGCCCCCTGGAGATGGGGTGCAAGTACTGAGTACATGGCCAAGAGTACGACAAGCTGTGGGGACACCTACCCAGTCAAGGAGTAGCAAGACTGGCATGACCTACGCTCCCTAATATAAGCCTTACTGTCTCTGGTCCATCTGGAGGTGAGATGAGAGTGCTGGGTGACCAAGTAGATGGGCAACTTTGCTTATGATATGAGATCTGTAGCTCAGATGCTGTATTGTGGGAAGCCATCAAGCTATTGCAAGAAGTCACAAAATATCATGCTACACTGGTATTACTATGAATAAGGTAAGAAAGAGGCTTATAGTATGGAGACAGAGCTTTATGTTCTGGCAAAAGTGCATCTAAAATTACGGGACAGTCGACAGAAACATTCATGAGAAATGAAGAAATTGGAAAATCATGCGCTGGTTAATAAAGAGACCTGCAGGAACATTACAGCACAGCCAAATAGACGGTACGAGGTAGGCAACAGGGCTGGGAAAAAGCAGTAAGTGAGAAGAGGTAATTGATAGGGGAGAGAGAGAGAGAGAGAGGAACTGGGATGACACTCAGTGGGAAAATTGTCATTGTACAGTGCTTCACTAAGTAGTTCTAGAAGCTGTACTCTGCCAATCAGAATATTCCTGTAATGACGCCGAGAGAATGTCTTAAGTGTCTGCCTAGTCAAGCAATCTTGACTAAGGATAGAGAACAGCTGAAATCTGAGATAACAACAGAAGAAAATGTACACGAAGACACGGAAAACCCCAGACGCCAATGGTCTAGTTACAGAATTATTTAAATGTTTGTCTAATAAACTAGTAGCCCTCATGCTGTCAGTGTTCCTACAAACCCATTAAGAGTGTTTATTACCATATAACTCTAGGATGACCAATTGTATCGAAATATAAAAAAGAAAACGAAAAATAACAACTGTGCATCATATCACACTATTTCGCTTTTAAAATTCCAAACAAAAATCCTTGCCAAGGTTTTGGTGAAGTGCCTCAACGAAGTTGCAAAAGCAATAGTCCACCAACACTGTCTGGCTTTGAGCCTCAAAGGAGTACGTGGTTGACCCTTAGAAGTCTCTTTTGCTGTCTAGAAAACAAGATTTTTTTTAATTGGTAATACTCTCTTCCAGTGCAGCTCAGGCCTTTGACTAGGTTGAATGGCCCAGGGCTGTACCCAATATTCCTATATGGGTCCAACCATTATATGCTGAACCATAGGCTACGGTAAGGTTGAGCGACATAATGTCAGAACCCTTTGAGTAGGGAAGAGGCACAAGATAGGTATACCCACTGACCCCGGTTCTGTTTGCCTTTGCTGAAAAGCTCATGGCTCCTTGTCCCCGGCCTCCACTGGAATTATGACTGGGATGAAAGAATTTCTGTTTGCAGATGAGAATCTGCTTCATATGGCTGAACCTCAGACAACGATAAACAGGTTGCTGTATTTCTTACACAACATGTCTTATTGAGTGCTGGATGGTTTTCAAGAACCTTGAAGCTTAGATGTACACATTGGAACGGAATCCCCCTATGATCCTATGGCAGTCCTTAAAACACTTAGTCGAGGAGTTTATGATAGTGGAGAAGTTCTGCCAGACATAACAAATGTCTTAATGGGCTTCTTAGTTGTGGGTGATAACTAGTTGGGCATTCTTGCTAATAGGAGACCATCTCTAATGCAACCAATGGGCACTCATGGACATCTTGTCATGCTGTGCGAAGACAAAAAGTTGCAAACACTACCCAAGCACACAAGATCAGTGGTAAGTGTATGGCAGACTGCAACCACTTACACTGGATGGAAAAATCCTGACAGAAAAAAATCCTTACGAATAGGTGATGTCTGCAAGGAGGTGTCACGCCTGACAGGCTTCACAGCCGTAGATATTATTAGTATCTCCTCAAAAGGAGATGTGTGGGGTAACAGCTGAAGCAACTATAATATGAATATAATCTTCCAAACACCAAAATATATCACTATTTACAATTCAGGCATGTTTTAGCAACAGTACGTATTCCAAGTACAGTACAGGACTGCTCCCTAAAAGAAAACAGGGCCAACAGAAATGTCAGAAAAATCTGGGAAACTGATTGGGGCAAAAGAGAATACCAAAGAATATCCTTGAGAAGTCGCAATTAGGTTCGTTTTCCAAATGGTACAGATTAAGATGTTGCATAGAATATAATATACTCATTTTCTACCACAAATATTTGGTAGCATCGACTCAGATCTTTTTGTTAGGATATGCAAGCAGGTGGGAAGAATTTTTCACATGATCAGAAAATGCATTAGGATGAGGCTTTTCTGGGAAGGGGAGAGAGCATACCTTTCTGGGCTAGATGATGTCCCTCTGGGAGATAGGGCAAGACTTGTGTGGAATCATTTATCACTGACAAAATACCAAAAGGTGGCCAGACTGCTGTTCTCCAATGTTGGTTGCCTGGAAAGCCAATATGGATTGGTGTATGACTGCAGAGAAATTTGCTTATAAAAGGAGGGGATGACCAAAGAAGTTTGATAACACTTGGGGTCAGTGGGTGAATTTCAGGGGTCTTGGTCAAACCATAGCATTGAATCTACGACCTGGCTCTCCTCTCCCTCTCTTTTCCCCATTGGCCAAATTAGGATCTGAGAGGACATGAGACCATCTAATCTGGCCCTACAAAGAGAAACTCCAGATTCCTCGCATCCAAGATGACTCACCAACTGAATGGAGTTCCATTCTTTTCCAAGCTTGACCTCAACAACGGTTATAATCAGATAGAGCAAATGGGCCTACATCAATGTAAGCTCCTCACTTTTAGTGTCTCATACATAGCAAAGATGTAGCAAGAAGAAATGAGAAGATACTTCAAACTATCTGATTCAAATATTCTTGACTTTGGGATGACCCGAGAGGAACACAATAATATTCTAGTAAAAGTCTCTGTTGCTCTTGCAAAGACAAATCTCATGCTCATCAAAAAAAGATGGGTTGTTTGTAGATTAGCCATATATTCTTACTTGAGGGTATAGGCCAGACAAAAAAAGAGAACTCCTCATGCCCAGCTCAATTGGACATTTCTTTCCTTTTGTGATTTGTGAGAATAGTGAGTTACTGTGCACAATATATTCAGTTTTAGGCATTGATTATTGATCCTTTAAAGACCTTGTAAAGAAAGGACAAACCTATTCCTGGTTCTGAAACTCTCAAGCAGCATTTGATGGATGTTGTCAAGGTAAGCATATTGGGACCATGCACATGACTAACTTTGACAGTGCACTGCAGACTGAGCTGGTGGTTAGTGTCAGGTGAGTTGGCTTAGGTGTCAAAAAGACCCAACATGAACAAGGTCTTGAGTCACTGAGATGTATTGTTGCATACTCTAGCAGAAGTCTGACAACCTGAGACTTCATTCTGAGACTGCATTCTTGTATCATGTTCTTCCCAATAGTATTGGGGTAACACCTAGTAGATCCCTATATCCCCTAAAGGAAATGCACTCTTTTTGGCAAAAAGAAGAATTGGAAAGTTTCTCTCACCCCTACTCTAATCAGTTACGTGCTGTTTGACAAGGAGTGTTAGGAGTCTGACAAACTGTCAGAGAATTTCTTATCTGCAGGTGATGATAAATGGAGCCCCACACTTCTCTCCCGAAATTATCGCGGACGCACAATGGTCGATATTTTACCATTGTTAGAAATGGGGGTCTCTAGTTGGCAGAGGTAGGTACCTTTGACCAAGTGGGGGCCCTTGCTTCTAGTCAGGGTAAGGGGGCTACACTCCTAAAATAACCTCTGCTCACCCCCTTGGTAGCTTGGCACAAGCAGGCAGGCTTATCTCAGAGGCAGTGTGTGAAGCATTTGTGAACACATACAGTAATACAGTGAAAACACTACAAATGGACACCACACAAGTTTAGAAAAAATAAGTAATCTTTACTAGACTTGACACAAGACCAAACGACAAAAATCCACAATGCTGTATCAAGAATACGACTTTCAGATGGTAGAAATACTTAGATCAATGTAGATGGTAAAAGTGACACTTTACTCTCAAAGTACCTTGGATGCGTCACGCAAAACAAACAAAAGGGTCACAGGGAAGGTGATGCATCAGTTCCTTGCTTCGGGGGAGGTGATGCGTCAGTTTCTTACTGCAGCGCAGGGGAAGTGATACGTTGGTTCCTTACCGTAGAGGAGGTGATGAGAAACATCGTTTACAACGCGGGGATTACATCGCGATGCCATTACATCGCGGTTTTTACAACGCAAGTCGTTACAACAACTTGCGCTAGATGGCGCTCTAGGACAAGGAATAGTATAATTTACTATCCAACACCTTCCCTACTGTACGTAGACTGGAGTTGGAATAGTAAATTATACTACTCCTAAGTCCTATTCCTTGTCCTAGAGCGCCATCTAGCGCAAGTCGTTGTAACGACTTGCGTTGTCAAAACCGCGATGTAGTGTACCGCGATGTAAATGTATGCGTTGTAACGTCATACATCCGGAGGTGATGCGTCGGTTTCTTACTGCGTTCCGGTTACGATGCGACAAGATGGCACCTCAAAGCGATGCGACGATCCGGTGCGATGCGACAAAATGGCGTCTTTGATGCAATTCGACAACGTGGATGCGATGCATGCACGCCCGACGGCCGTGCGGCAACGCAGTAGACTCTTAAGCCGCGAGAGGTCCTGTGACACGCTTCTCCCGTGATGCGACAGCAACCTCTGCGGCGACACGCTTCTCCGGTGATGCAACTCTCTTCGTCGGTGATGCGTCGGTGAACAGCTGCAGCGGCAACACGCTGCTTTGTCGATGCGACGGCAACTGCTGCGGTGGCGACACACTTCTCCCTCGTTGCGTCGTGCTTCCAGCTTCCAGCGACACACAGTCTCCAGAACGCCCAAAAAAATAGCAGGCACCTCACTGCAGGTAGAATTCCCAGCAATGAAATTCAGGGGGAGCTGGTGGTGAAGTCTTTGTGTCCCTGAGACTTCAAAACAGGAGGCAAGCTCAACTTCAAGCCCTTGGAGATATTCCTCAAGATAGTAAAAGTTTACACAAAGTTCCTTTTCTCCTTTCCTTGGCAATAAAGTCACCATTGCAGGCCAACCCCAAACAGCAACAGCACAGGGGCAGTTATCTTCCTTCAGCTTCTCCGGTTCTTCTCCTTGGCAAAGGCTTTGTCTTGATTCCCAGAAGTGATCTAAAGTTCTGGGCCCCAATATTTATACTGCACAATCCTTTGTCCTCTGAAGGCAGGGGAGTCTGTGCCCAGCCAAAACCAAGTCTGTCCTCCCTGGTGCAGCTTCCTGGCAGGAGGTGGAGACAGCATTGTTGAAAGCAGACCTGGCCCAGGTAGCTGAAAGGAATACTCCTCCCCCTACTCGCTATTCTATGTAGGCTCAGGTCAGTGAAAGGAAATCTCCTCCCCCTACTCTCTATTCAATGCAGGTCCTATTCAGCCCAGCCCTGACCCATCAGACTGCTAGAGCCAGGGCCCTCTCCAACCCCCTTGTTGTAAATTAAGGCAGAATGTGATTAAGCATTCACTGAAAACATTAGTGTTTCCCTTTTATCGTGTTTTCCTCATTATGTTGGCCGAAGTCCGGACTCCATTTTGTATTGACATGCTGCCACGTGCTCACCACGAGGAGAGTCCGACCTCTGTGTTAGTTGCTCTTGTAATCTGCCTAGCAACAGTTATAAATAGCTCTCTCTTGTCCATCTGGCGCATGCCCAGACTTGACCACATCTGTTATAATTAGCTTTGCTTGACCATGTGTTTTCGCGGGCCCAAGGAGTATGTTAGCTCCGCCCATGTATTGATTTGGTATCGAGAATGACCCTAAATGGTAATGTTCTTCGACTTCATGTGGTATCCACCCACTCATGAGCCCCTCTGTTGTGTATAAAAGGGGACAATGTACGCAAGTTCTGTGTGCTACTCCTTGCAATACTGAAGAGTGTTGTGTGGATTGTAGGACCACCCTTAAGGGTTAATAAACGTTGTTTTTGTACTTTGCAGTTTCCGTGCCAACTTCCTTATAGATTTCGTTACAGAAGAGCGAACCCTTGTCTCTTGCGGGCCTAGCTGGGGCTTGTATTCATCAATTGGCGCCCGTCACGTGGGGCTCATCGGCGACTCGGATGCTCGAAGGACTGGTCGCGACGAAGGTGAGGAGTTTGGCCGGGGACGTGATCACTGCCAGCGGCGTCTTAGCCCTGGCATCCCGAGGTTTTTCTTCCTTCCCTTCCGAGCTGACCATCTGGGTGGCGCCGGTCATCGACTGAGACCTCTTCTGTCGGTCCTGCCGTGAGAGCCGTTTGGGCGATTGTGGAGCTTGGCAGTTGGAACCTGGACTCTTGATTGGTAAGAACCGTTGTACGGTACTTGCTCCGAGTTTTGAAGCCTGGTCTGGCTATTTGAGTTTGATTGATGGTGACTAGTCATATTTTGAATTTGTCTTTGTGAAAATATATGCGTTGCAACACATATAGGCAGGTAATGTGGAGAAATTTCTCCGGAGCTGTGTAAACTTGGAACGGCGCAACGATTAAGTGCCATTTTTCTTGATAATACTGCATATTTTGCATTATTCCTAGCATGCCTGCTTTTAGCGCACTCCGTAAGTGGTGCTGCTGTTTGGATAACCGGTTGAACCTCGAGGAATCTGCTCCAGCTCCCCCAGAGGGGACTCCTAATAGGGATATGTACGTGAAGCATGGTCTTTCTTCCATAATGTACAGCACGTTATGGAGGAAATATACTAGGAAGGATCCTGAGTTGCGATGGCCTTTGTATGGATCGTTTGATATACGTAAGATTGAGTATGTGGAACAGTGTATGTGTAAGCGACGTGCTCGTCAGGATATGTTTGAGTGTGTGCGATTATGGGTGAAGGAAGTGCGTGAGCGAGAGAAACGTGAGAAAGCGCTGTTTGATAAGGAGCAACGAAAGAATGATCATATGCGAGCGCAGGAAGCGAAGCATCGGGAGGACAAAGAGCAAACGGACAGACAAGAGAAAGAGCGTAGGCTACAAGTTTCGGGTCAATATGTTGTTCGCCAGCCGCTTTATCCTGTCCTTAATAATCCTGATGATGATTTTTATTTGCTAGATCGCTCTCCGCCCCCTTATGTTGGCGCATCCGCTCCGCGGCCGCAAGATTCTGACCCGGCTTCGGGTAAGGTAGACACACGGTCCATGCTGCCGGCCGAGCAAATGGCTGAGCTTCGGCAAATTTCCTTCCGTGCGCTTAAAGGCAAGGTATCCATGGAGGAATTATTTCAAATTTGGGGGCCATGGCAGGAGAGAGATAAAGTGTATTTTCTGGGTCATTTCGCGGATGAAGTGATTAATGCTTTCCGAAAATATTCTCATGTTTTTGAGCCTGACGAAGTGTCTTCGGATGCCAGAGCAATACGTAACGGTGCTTTTTCTCCCTCTAAGGCTCCTGAGGCGGCTCGGCGGCTGTTCGCCTTGCGGGACGAGGTGCTGGCCCTTCGAGAGAAAGCACGCCAACGAGCGGAGGAGGAGAAGCGGTCGGATTCAGTTGCGGCAGGGGGCCACCCATCCACCTCCCAGTCAGATAAGGATAATGTAGTGCATGCTAAACCGATGCGAGAGGCGGCACCTTTTTATGTCCCTCCGAAAGGAGCAGGGACTAGCTCGGACATTAACTCCGCCGATGCTAGGGGATATTTTGTGTATAATTGGGTTTATACTCCTTGGCATAGGGCCGATGTTATGGCGTTAAAGAATGCATTGCCTGACCCCCGCAAGAATCCAGCGGCCTTCTATGAAGAAGTCGAGGGGGCCTTGAATTCTTGCATTATGACCTTAGCGGATATAGATCTGTTCTTTGGCCTTATTCTACCACCGGACACGTGGCGGTCTGTCCGAAAGGTGGATGATGCAGTTGCTTTTAAGGCCCGGTGGTCTGAGCTTGAGGATGAGGATAGGGAACGGAAGCCCGCACAGAAACCACCCCAGAATATTCTAGATCTCCCTGCTGCTATTGTGGCTAAATTGAAAACAATAATCCCCCCTAAAAAGATTGACTGGAATATGTTAGCGGCATGTAAGCAGAAAGTTGATGAGTCAGTTGCAGATTTCTTCACGCGCTTCGAAGAAACGTTCCATGACTTTAGTGGCCAGTCGCTTACCGACGACACAGGCCGCCACCTTTTCGCGGACAAATATGTGGCCAATCTGCTGCCGGCAGTTGCGGCCCGGTTAAAAGCGAGTGAGAGTTCTTGGTCCTCCGCGACACCGACGGCCCTTCTGACCATCGCTCAGTATTATGAGCGTCAGGAGCACGAGGCGAAGGGCCAGGAGGAGAAGAAATCGAAAGATCTCAAAACCAAAGTGATGTTAGCACAAGTATATGGCCCGCCCCGCCGGGGTAATAATAATAGGGGAAGGGGCGGATCTTATGGTCCCCCTTCGGGCCGATCTGATTTGAATAAGAACCAATGTGCGTACTGTAAGCAGTTGGGCCATTGGGCCAGGGAGTGCCCAGCATTGCGTGCTTCGCGGCAGGGGCACACTCCGGGTGGCCAGAGAGGTAGAGGGGGCTTCTCGAACTTTAGAGGGAATTCTAACGATAATGTCCGTTTCGACACTGCTGGGCAGCACCGAGATAGCTCAAACGTTTTCGATCGCCAGCATCAGTATCATGTATCGGACATCGATCACTCGGGATATCATGATTCTCAGCATGCATAGGAATGCGTAGGATGGGGGTCCGAATCAGTTGAGGTGCCGGTCGATCAGACGGGTCCTTATGTATCGGCTGAGGTTTTAGGTTCTACTGATCAGTTCCTAGTGGATACAGGAGCGACACGTAGTGCATTGTCTAGGTACTTGGTTCCGGGGGCTCCCCCATCCGGCTCAATAGTTACATCGGTAGGGTTTGACGGTACACTCTCCCGAAGCCCTCTTTCACAGCCCCTTGCGTTTAAAGTTGATTGTTTTTCTGCGCCTTGTCCGTTTCTGCTTGCTCCGTACACACCGGATAACATTATGGGCCTTGATATGTTAAAGTACTTTAGGGCTACAATTCGTTGTTCCCCTGAGGGTGTGAGGGTGATTTTAAATGACAACTACCCCCGATCTGGGCGGATGTGTACGATCTCAGAGGATGCGTTGTTGGCTACCCTCCCCCAAGCTTTATGGGCGACTTCGGACACAGATGTCGGACAAATGGTGATTCCTCCGGTCCACATTAGTGTCCAGGAGGGGGCGGTGCTACCACGCCTCCCACAGTATCGTATTTCCCAGGAGGGCGAGGAAGCTCTCATACAGATTGTGCAGGATTTGATCGCAGTAGGAGTAGTGGAAGAAGTTCCCTATAATATCTGTAACAGTCCGATTCTCCCTATTCTGAAAAAGGACACGGATGCAAAGGTCTATCGGTTCATAATTGATTTGAGGGAGGTAAACAAGATCGTGATACCTCAGTACCCGGTGGTTTCCGATATCACGACGTTGCTTACCTTGGTCCCGCCTACGGCGACCGTGTTCTCAGTGATTGATTTGAAAAATGCCTTCTTTTCTATTCCCATTCACCCTGATAGCCGATTTCTTTTTGGGTTCACACTAAACAACAGATCTTATCGTTTTTGTAGAATTCCCCAGGGCTACACAGAAAGCCCTAGTATCTATAGTCAGGCTTTGAAGCGACAGTTGGATTCCTTTGTTTTACTCGAGGGGGTCGCCCTCATTCAATATGTCGATGACATCTTGTTGGCGGCTGACACCCTGGAGTTGTGCGAGAAAAGCACGCTATCCCTACTTTCCTTTTTAGCCTCCCACAATCACAAGGTCTCTAGGAAGAAATTGCAATTCTGTAGACCAAGGGTGACTTATTTGGGTCACCTTTTGTCTAAGGAGGGGCGTGCACTCACACCAGATCGTATCCAAGTAATCTTGGACACACCGAGGCCATCCACGCAGAAGGATGTGCGTGCATTTTTGGGCCTCGTTTCTTTTTGTAGACAGTGGATACTGGGGTTTTCACACACGGCTAAGCCATTACTAGCCCTCTTGACAAAAGATACGCCTATCCCAATCCCTTGGTCAGATGAGTGTGATGCTGCTTTTCAGCAATTGCGACAGGCCCTTTGTTCAGCACCAGTGTTAGGGACCCCTGATTATGCAAAACCCTTTTCGTTGTATGTGCATGAGAAAGATGGATGTGCATTATCAGTTTTAGTACAGATGCATGGTGATAAGCAGCGCCCTTGTGCATACTTTTCGGCTGTACTTGATCCTGTCGCCCGAGCATTGCCGGGGTGTTTTCGCTCGGTTGCGGCGACAGCTGTGTCAATACGGCAGAGTGAAGGAATTGTATTGTCCCATAAACTGTTGGTGTTAGTTCCCCACGCTGTCGATGCCCTGCTTAATCAAACAAAGACGCAGCATTTGACCAGTGCCCGTTTAACGGGATATGAGTTGACGCTTTTAGCTCCTCACATTACGTTAAAAAGGTGCGTGACATTAAACCCGGCCACATTGTTGCCATACCCCGAGACACAGCCTGAGGCACAGAAAGCGCATGATTGTATTCTTGTGACTGAGGAACAAACAAAGGGTCGTATTGATCTCCAGGATACGCCCTTTTCAGATGTAGATGGAGAGTTGTGGGTAGATGGATCATGCCTGAAGCTACCAGATGGTACGACTTCAGCAGCATATGCAATTACCACGTTACAGACGATAGTGGAGACAGCACGCATACCACAGAAATCAGCCCAAGCAGCGGAACTGATAGCGTTAACACGAGCGTGTGAGCTTAGTACAGGATTGTGTGTGAATGTTTACACAGACAGCCGCTATGCCTTCGGAGTAGCGCACGATTTCGGCCTACTCTGGAAGGAGAGAGGGTTTCTAACGTCACATGGGGTGCAGATAATGCATGGGGAGTTAGTCCACAATCTTTTAACTGCATTGACATACCCAAAGAAAATTGCCATTGTTAAGTGTAGTGCCCATAGGAAAGTAGTTGATAAGGTTGGAGAAGGGAATGCGTTAGCGGATCGAGTAGCACGGGAGACTGCGATGCAGCCCGGTACTACTGCCATGTATGTAGTGAAGTCACAGGTGGAGAGATGGCATGATGCGAAGGAGGAAGTGCGAGAAATACAAAAGACCGCTTCTGACAAAGAGCGGGAACAATGGGCTAGCGAAGGAGAACTGGATGACGAGGGTTGCTGGAGAAATAAGCAGATGGATAGATGGAAATTACCCACGGCTTTTGTACAACCTATGGTCCAGATGGCACATGGGCTAGCACATGTTGGAGCTTCCGCAATTGTGAAATTGCTTACCCAAGTCTGGGAGCATCCAGAGATTGCTAGCACGGCAAAGAGGGTGGTGCAGACCTGTATGATCTGTCTGAAGTATAACCCAGGGAAAGGCACGCGAACTCCAGCAGGAGGATTTGCGACACCCACTGCACCCTTTGAGGTTCTGCAGATGGATTACATCCAGCTTGAGCGCTGTAACAATTTGAAGTATGTTCTAGTAGTGGTTTGCGCCTTTAGTAAATGGGTCGAGGCGTACCCTGCGAAAGACAATACTGCAATGACTACAGCGAAGCTATTGCTGAAAGAGTTTTTCCCCCGATACGGCGTCTGTAGACTTCTGTGGAGTGATAATGGCCCTCACTTTGTAGCAGATGTTATAAAGTATGTCTTGAAGGGCCTAGGCATCACCCAGAAGTTCCACGCCGTGTTCCACCCTCAGTCTGCAGGACTAGTCGAGAAATATAATGGTACACTGAAGCTTAAGATCGCCAAAATTCAAGCTTCAACGTCTTTGACTTGGCCAGACGCTTTGCCACTGGCGTTATTGTCAATTAGGTCGGTGCCACACTCCCGAACCGGCCTTACACCCTATGAGATTGTATTTGGACGCCCAATGAACATTTGGGGTCCACCAAGGCCTAAGGCTGTGTATGATGTACCTTGTGTGATGATGAGTGATTATCTGGCACAGTTAACGGATAACTTGGTCTCTATTCATCAACAGGTCCGAGAGGCGCTCCCTGATCGGTCCACTGGCGAAGGACATGGTCTCCGGCCTGGAGATCATGTGATGATAAAGGTTTTCGACAGATCGAACAGTTTGGAGCCGAGATGGGTCGGACCTGAGCAAGTCCTTCTTGCAACGAGGACGGCTGTGCGAGTCTCGAACAGGAAGAATTGGATCCATTCCTTGCACTGTCGAAAGGTACCGCCCGGATTGGTGGAGTCTGCCGTGCTGACCGATCAACGAGACATCCTAGCAGCAGAGACAGGCCGTGCTGCAGAGCCAAACGACACTGAGGAGCTCTTTTCGGACCACACGACTTCTGGAGGAAGGCGATATCATCTGCGATCAAGGAAGTGAGGTTTCCAGTACCGGGACATACTGTCAGAACGGCCCTTGGGTTAGTGAAACGGAGAGCCAATGAGGCAAGGGGGGGGGATCAGCCCTGCATTAGTGTAGCGACACCCGTCTTGGCCCGCTGGTGAAGAAATCAACCGCTGCCCAAGGGGAAGAGTTCTGACAGACTTTTTAGTTTCAGGAAGATACCAGGGTATTGTTTCCTTTGACATGGAGAAGAAGAAAATTCTTTGTGCACTGGGGTTCATGCTAACAGTAGCTATCATTGGTATAACCACATGGTTTGTGGAGGAGGCAACTCCTGCCCGAGAGACACTTGTGTTGACGACTCCAGTGCCTGCGGAGCACTACTTTTACACATTGCCATACCAAGAGTTGAAGCATCGACAATCCTATTTGAATAACACTTTCATTCAGATGCTGCATCACACCCACGTTGCTACAAATGCTACGAACTGTTGGATATGTGGGATGATGCCAGCCCATCAGAAGAAAGGAGGTACGCCATTCATACCCCTTCCTTTCTCTCACAATGGCTCTTGTAGAGCATGGTACACTCTGTTGTTTGCCACTCGAAAACCGACAGTGGGACGATTGCTTTTCAGACTTAATAAAGAATGCCATCAGGACAAGAATGGATATCCACAAGCGAATGGGACAATTTGGGAATGGGAAGAGTACCGACCGGACAATGAATCCATCCCCTATATCTTCACGAACACCAGAGACACTGTGGGAAAGGATAAATTTGTAATCCAAGTAGCACAAGCCCAAGCGGACCTGTGCGTCCAGAGTGTGGGTTTTATCCCTGTCGGTGTCAGTGATTGTATAACTGTGTTAAACATTGATGGGTTAAATAACAGCACCTTCCTAGCATCCCATAATACCTATTTTGTATGTGGAAATAAAGGTTATTACCGTTTGCCGGCTGGGTGGTCTGGGGTATGCTATGTATCATTCCTATTACCTCCTGTATTCTTAGCACCTGCGTCATATCATAAGGATTTGAAATTGCTGAATAATGTGACTGTAAATAGATATAAACGTACTCTATCTATTAATGAGATGGATCAAACAGATACCAGCTTGCAACAGTATATTGATTTTAATTTAGGACTGTTTTTCTTTGTTGGAGCCGCTCTGAATAGTAGGAAGATCCGAAGATTAACAAGAGTGGTAGAAGCTGTGACTAATCAGACTGCTGCTGCTCTTGGGAATCTTACGGAAGAATTACAGATTACCAGGATTGTTGCATTACAGAATCGTATGGTATTGGATGTGATGCTAGCTGATCGAGGAGGAGCCTGTAAAATTATTGGAAGTAGCTGCTGTGTGTTCATCCCTGATCATACGCCATCCGTTTATAACGCCATTAATAAGCTGCATAAAATAGCAGCTGAAATCCACACGGAAAACGGTACTTGGTCCTTTTCTGGATGGTTTTGGGCGTTGGTTACTGCCTGGGGATGGAAGGTCTTAACTGGTCTCTGCATTATTATAGCAATTCTGTTCTTTCTCTGTATGTGTATTCAATGTGGACCATTGTGCTGTTCCGTATGTATTTCATTTTGCATTCCAGATAAGAAAGCTATTGCCGATGTTGCCCGCCAGAAGGGTCTAGCTAAAGAGGTTAAAGGAATGATGATAATTGACATATACGATGATTATTCTTGGAAACCGGATGTCTTCAGTAAATGCTGAAAGGGTCGTCTGTTGTAAATTAAGGCAGAATGTGATTAAGCATTCACTGAAAACATTAGTGTTTCCCTTTTATCGTGTTTTCCTCATTATGTTGGCCGAAGTCCGGACTCCATTTTGTATTGACATGCTGCCACGTGCTCACCACGAGGAGAGTCCGACCTCTGTGTTAGTTGCTCTTGTAATCTGCCTAGCAACAGTTATAAATAGCTCTCTCTTGTCCATCTGGCGCATGCCCAGACTTGACCACATCTGTTATAATTAGCTTTGCTTGACCATGTGTTTTCGCGGGCCCAAGGAGTATGTTAGCTCCGCCCATGTATTGATTTGGTATCGAGAATGACCCTAAATGGTAATGTTCTTCGACTTCATGTGGTATCCACCCACTCATGAGCCCCTCTGTTGTGTATAAAAGGGGACAATGTACGCAAGTTCTGTGTGCTACTCCTTGCAATACTGAAGAGTGTTGTGTGGATTGTAGGACCACCCTTAAGGGTTAATAAACGTTGTTTTTGTACTTTGCAGTTTCCGTGCCAACTTCCTTATAGATTTCGTTACAGAAGAGCGAACCCTTGTCTCTTGCGGGCCTAGCTGGGGCTTGTATTCATCACCCTGTCACTCACAAACCAGACATGGAATACACAAACTTAGCAGAGGCAGGCTGGATGGTTAGGCATGAAAATACCTACTTTCTAAAAGTGGTATTTTCAAACACAGAATGTAAAAGTCACCCACACTAAAAGATGTATTTTAACATTCTGAGTTCAGGCATACTAAACTTCATTTTCCGATCGTGTTCCTAGGGTCAGTTAGGATTATAAGATGTTATATTCAAACTGCCCATTCTGGCCTATGGGAACAGATTGCCTTGCAATAGTGAAAAACAAAATTGGCTGTAATTCACTACCAGGACATGCCACACACATCAGGTTATGTCATACCTTTTACATACAATGCACCCTACCCTTGGGCCTACCTTAGGGGTGACTAATATGTAGAAAAGGGAAGGTTTAGGGACTGGCAAGTGTGTGCACTTGCCAAGTCGACATGGCAGTCCCAGACTGCACACAGGCTCTGCAAGGGCAGGCCTGAGCGATATTTTACAAGCTGCTTCTGTCGGTGGCACAACCAGTGCAGCAAGCCCACCAGCAGCATTTGATTTACAGGCCCTGGGCACACATGGTGTACTGTACTAGGGTCTGCCAAGTAAATCAAATAAGCCAATCATGGAGTCACTAATCCAATGCAACATTTTACAATAGGGAGCACTTGCACTTTGGCACTGAATAGCAGTGGCAAAGTGCCCAAAGCATCTAGACCATCAAAAACATAGCACAAACAACAGGCAACAGTGAAAAAATGGAAGGGAGGCTCATGCCAATGGTGCCAGGTCTAACAACCATCAAATGATTATTTATCTTTCAAGAGTTGCCTACAAATCATGTTTACCAGAATTATCAAAATTATTTACGTTTCAGCAGGTAATATGCTGGATAGAGCAAATCTTAAATAGGATCCAACGATGTTCCATCGCGGATCACTGGCCTGTTAGTTGATTCCTTACTTTAAGCATCCTACCATTGTCAGCCATTCAGTCTCCATGGCTGTATTAGTTTGCTAAAACCAAAATATGCCATGCCAAGTACAGTTTTCTTCCTTACATTATATTTTCATCTGGAGAGCAGTAGGAATTCAGTCCATCAGCACCTTCCCTCACTGGTCCATGTGTCTAACCTCACCTGTACACTGATACCTTATATACCTTTATAATACATGGGATTCTTTAATCTCTGTATAAACTCCAGTCGCTCATTTATTTATAATTGCCGGCTTGTGACCACTAAGTCGCTGATTATAAAGAAAAGAGGTTGACAGACGAGTTCCGAGGTAAAAGGCAGATCAGGTCAAGGAGCATAATTGAAGCCGCTGTTTACCAACGAAAAAGAGAAAGTTGCTTTTCTTTCTTCTGCTCTGTTTTATCTGCTTACATTGTCAAGCAGAGAGAATGTTTTTTTTGCACTCCTTATAGAAAAGCTGGAATCTTTCTGCATGTTTCTACACGTCAGTCCGAGCTACAGCAGCTTTAAAAAATAAATTAAAAAAATACACACACGGGGGTACTTAATTAATTGTATCATTAATGATGTTTTATGGCGAGAGGAGGGTGTCATTCGTGCTTCGTTCTTGTTTTGTTGCAAATGATACCCTTTGCAGAAGCTAATGGTACTTTACTCCTTCCTTCCAAGACGGATCTCTACAAGGGCCTTGTCCGTTGCAGTTACGACTGCAACAAATGCACCAGCAGGTGGAAAAGTTTTTTTCTCTGTTCTTTAAGTTTGAATGGTGTTAGAAAACATGACATTTCTAAAGTGAAAACATTTCTGCATGGGAGGCTTTAAAAGGAGGATACTCAGGTCTCCAAACACTGTATGTTATTGGAAGTGTTCATTCATGAATAGCAGGTCAAAATATAAGACATTTTACATATTGGAGTCACCTGCTGACCCAAAAGGAGAGGTGTAAGCAGGGCATTGTGCTCTGCGAGGGACAAAAATAGTTTGACTGTGCCCAGCTGAAATTATGATATTTGATATGGGATGGACTTTTTTTTTCTAAATAGTACAAAAGAAGTCCGAATCCAGGGGTCGATCAATAGCTTAAATGTTCGGTTGTCACCAGGCTTTCCTACCCTTTGGAATTCTCCATGAAAAACACACGTTCCGCATCCTAGATAGCTCAAGAGCTGTCCATGGTGCTGAGAGCTCATGAGATAGCATCGGCCCGTTGTATACTAAAAATTGGGTTCAGACAAAGCAAATAATAAATGAACCACGGAATGTTAGGTTGAACTTGAAGGAAAAAAACTAATTGGCTAGCGAATTGAGAATTTCACAATGTAATCTTATTTTTACTCAACTGTCTAAAAAAAATTCTAAAAGGTTATTTCTTTTTCAAGTGATATCAAAATGGGATATTAATATTAATTTAGTGGAAAATTCCATACCACTATTTCTGACTTAACAATCACGCCAGCTCCCATGAACTAGGCGTTGTCTAGTGGAACATCTTACTCAGAAGAGTTAGAGAAGCTTTAGAGCCCCAACTTGACACGTCAAGAAGCCAAGCATCCTAATCAGTAGGAAAACATGCAATTTCATCTTTGATATTTGCAGGTGGTCCCCACAGTTTTATTAACTGGGAAACGGCTTGAAATCGCCTAGGATGGTTATTTATTGCTAGAAAAGGGGCACTCTCTTTTCATGGAGATGCATCACTCTCCATTTGGCAGCTAAAATGCACCAATCGTACGTTTGCGAGAATCACTACTTCCTTATACAAAGAGTTAAATTTTAGTTTTTTTAGATGTCTCATTATATACTGTTTATATTTTCTGGTTTTCGCTGATTTCATTATCATACACCCTCATGACTAGAATAGGAAACAGAATCAAATATATACATTTGGAGTTTTTTTTATTGCACAAACCAGGCCTAGGTTGTATCAGAGCCCTTTACAGAGGGTCTGGAAAATGGATTGTCCTAATTGCAACCATATTTACTAGCCAATTGAATGAGACTTTTTAAAGCACACGCCGTGACGACTCAATATCAGCATGCCTCAAGTCGGACTTCTTCAAAAAGGTAAGGTTGACTTTAGATTAAAAATAATGTTCTACTATATTAGCACTTTACCGAACCTGCAGTAGCCAATAGATATATCATGTTAATATTTAAATTATATAATTAAAGCAATAAAATAAGCTCAGCATGAACTGCACAGTGAAATATAAATTCCTGACATTATAGAAGATATTTGTTGAAAGCCACACCTTTTTAATCATAGTGAACAGCAGCATGAGGCTTATCAGTGACGGATAATAACAAGGGTATAGATCGCTAAACGTGGTGGAGGCAAAACTCTGAGACAAGCTCTCCAAAGACTTAGGGCTAGTGAACCAAAGGTAAGCGTAAATTACTATAGTGTGTTTTTAGGCTTAAGGGGTGAGTATTAAGGTGGTTATGTATGTTACTGCCTCAAAAGTACTCAAGGATTTTATAGTCACCACTGCTAATTTACAGTTCAGACTTAAGAGGATAGGATCAACAAAAGATATTTGAGGGGTTGTCTCACCTTTAAGGTATCAAGGCATGCTTTATTATTAGTGACCTCTCACAATGGGGTAGGAACAATGCAGACTCCAGCAGACTCAACAGAGGGAGAAAAATGCCCTAGGAGTTCTCATAAATCTTGTTCCAGGACAACAGGGAGAAGGGAGTTATTAAAACACGACCAGTCCCTCATTCTGAGTGGTTAGAACCTGAGTCATATTAAACTACAGTCCTTGTGGTTGAGTGTCACACATTCATCAGACATTATGGTAGTGGCAGGGGGGCCCATGTAGTGCAGTGGAAACATCTACCTTCTTTTTATTAATTCCCTCCTTTGTGACTGGATAGCAGGACCAGGAAGCCATGATACCCTGAAGTAGACCTTAGATCTTTTTAGGCTATTGTATAGGTCCAAACAAGTTGGTAACTGATGGATACAAAGTGGCCAGATGAATCACTGTACTTCACCATAAGACCAGTTTTTAGTGTTTTCAAAGGATACCAGGGGTAACCACTAATAAAGGAAATCTTTAAGTATATCCCTAAGTATTTGTAACTATACGTGCCTCAAACAGGGCCTGAGTATTTGTCTGCTAGAGCGTGATTGTTCCTACCCCAGTGTGAGAGGTCACTAATGATGAAGCATGTCTTGATACATTAAGGGTGAGATGACCCCTCAAATATCTTTTGATGACCCTATCCTCTTAAGTCTGAACTGCAAATTAGCAGTTTTCACTATACAGTCCTCGAGTATTTTTTGTGTTGATCTATTAGCTAGGAGGACATACTTGAGGATTCACCTCCAATACTCTCTCACGTGGATTGATTGCCCCAAAAGTGACAATGGAATCCCCTGTGCAAGCTGTCTCTTAAAGACTACTTTATCTATATGATGTACTTAACATTGTTATATTAGTGTCCTTTTGAATTTATATTTTGGCCGTGCTGAAATTATTTTTTGTTGGTTATATAATCAGACTTTTGTATTTCCTTATGTTACTATTAAGTCTTGTTAATTCTATAATTTATAAATTTTCTAATATTTGCTACACCTAGAAGCTGGACTGCTGACATTTGCTTGCACATTACAAATAATAAACATTACACTATAACATAAGAAGCTCCATGTGAAATCAAACAGGACAAAGTAATATACTTATTTGTTTGATACCTTTGTGATTTAGAAAACAGAGTATCTGTCTGTAACCCTTCTGATGTTTACGATCTATGTGATTGTGTAGTATGAATGCTTGACAGAAGGGAAAGAGTGCACTTAGCGCAGGCACAGTTTATGAGAACAATTATCTAGTTATTATTAGTGCATTTACCAGGGTTTATGTTTTGTTTTATATAAAAGAATAGGACTATGCATGATTCTCTGTGCAAACTGGCCCTCCGATCTCTATCCGCACACTGGTCCAAACACACTAGCAGTTGTCCGGAAACCATCATAAACTTCAGCAGCTGGATTACCACTAGCACTGACACCCTGGCCCTCCTCAAGCTCAGCAAAAGCATTAAATTCAGACCGCAAGCCAGCTGGCACACAGAAGAACACAGGAAGATGAAGCTACACGGCAAACAACAGGAGTGCAGATAGAGAATGAGCCAAAACATTCTAAACAAAAGCATCTTCAAATCCACCCTGAGACACAAACATCAATAGATCTAGACCATCAACCACACTGCATTCATAGAATGCATTAAAGTCCACATCAACAGCAGTAAAGAGATCTTTGCCATCATGAAAGATTTCTCCTCACCAGTGGCTGCCTTCAACAGCATCATCACCTCACAGGATCACCACTACAAGCTCTTGAATTATTCTGCAGCAACACAACCTCCATATACAGCAACTTGGATACCTCAACCGGACCCCTCTGATCTCACAATGTGACTCTCCATCCCGACCAAAGAGGAGACCTTGACCTCATGGCCCACCATCTCCATAGACTAGACTGCTACCACCATAAAGTCTATCCACTCCGGGGCCCCATCGGAGCCCTGCCCTCATCAACCTTTCACCAGAGGACTCCAACCCATCAACAAAGCACTGACACCATTACTCAATGCCTTCAACTCATCAGTTACCTTCCCAGAAACATGGAAACATGCCTCAGTCCTCCCTATACTCAATAAACCCTCCGCTGACTCATCTACACTCGCCAACTACCCACTGATCTCCTTACTGCTGTACCCACCATAGTCTTAGAGAAACTAATCAGCAGAATCCTCTCCAAACACCTCAGCAGCCACAAACTCCGTGACACCACACAGTGCGGCTTCAGACTAAATAGAAGCACAGAAACTGCCCTAATTGTTGCTACGGATGACATCCACATAATCCTGGACAGAGCAGTCATCATCCTCTTGTACAACTCTGCAGCATTTGACACAGTCTTCCATCCTGTTCTCCCACGCCTACATGACATGCGAATCTAAGGAATTGCTGTCTGCTGCATCTGCTCCTTCCTGACTGGCAGAACACAAGCAGTCAGCCTGCCCTTTCTCTTCCAACACACACAAACTCATCTGTAGAGTTCCTCATGGTTTGTCCCTCAGCTCAAACCTCTTCAATGCATACATGATCCCTCGGCCCCTGTCATCTGCGCACATGCCATCGATGTCCTCTCCTACACTGATAACCCACAACTCATAAACTCTCTCTCTCAGATAAACTCCCACCACAAGGAACAAGTTCACCGCCTGCATGACCGAAATCACCAGGTTTCACATTTAGCAGCACTGAGGAATGGAGCTCATTCCCTGACATCAAAGAAGATGTGGAAGTAGGATCGACAGAAAGAGGTGAATGGCTGGATTAAAGAGGATGCTTGTGGAGGCCCATGTGCGTTCTTAGTACTAACTGCTAAAGTATGTAGGTAGTGCAACTGTTCCCTCCGAAAAAGACAGACAACCAAGATTATGTGTTTGTTCCAATCACTATAAGTATGCCCTGGAAGCCAATGGGAATGGAGAGCTTTCTCAAAATAAGGGTCTCATAGAGACTTATCCAAGGCGTGGACAGCAAACTCTAATACATAGTGCATTGATAATGTACTAAAATCGATGCACAGTTCACCTAACGGGTGAGCTTAGTTTGTGCCTTAAAAGTGTTGCAGAAGACTGCAGTAAGGTTGTTAGCTGGCATAAAGCTTATGGGAAAATGATTCAGAGTTGAAAATGCATACCAGTGTCGAACAGGTTTTAACCAAAGCTACCACATAGTTATGTGTTTAAGGTTTTAAAAATGTAAACATGATTGTTATAAATGGGGGTCTCTAGTTGGCAGAGGTTGGTACCTTTGTCCAAATAGGGACCCTTGCTTCTAGTCAAGGTAAGGCAAATACACAATTTAAATAACCCCTGCTCACCCCCTTGGTAGTTTGGCATGAGCAGCCAGGCTTATCCCAAAGGCAATGCGTAAAGTATTTGTACCAACACTCACAGTAACACAGTGATAACATCACAAATGGACACAACACTGGTTTAGAAAAAAATACAGTATCTTTATCTAAACTTAACAAGGCCAAAATGACAGAAATCCAACATACAAGTATTAAGAAAAATGATTTCAAAAGGTTTTAGCAACTGAGTCCATTAAAAACTATGCATGTGTGATTTCTTGTAAAGTACCTGTCGTTGCAACAAAATTTGCCAAGCCAAACAGCAGCAGTGATGGGAAGCGTCAAAAAACAAAGAGATGCTTGGTTCCTGAGACCCTCAAAAGATGCAATGCAACAGTTCCGCTGTACACAGGGAAAGGATGCATCGGGTCGGTCTGTAGGGGGAAGCGATGGGTCAATTTTGGGACGACTCCGATCCTTTGGTGATGTGTCGGGGAAAACTTGCCACACAGGGACGATGCATGGAAATCCGGGATGCGTGGGCGAACGATAAAGCGGCGGCGAGTGGTGCTGTGTCGACCTTTTTAGCCGCGATCCCTCGATGAGTCGATTCTTGCTGCGGCGACAAACGTTGCATTGGTTTCGGCTGCAGAGCGGTAATGCGAGGAGATTCTTTTCGCACCATGGCATTGTGTTGGAAAAACTGTTGCAAGAAAAGCGTTGCATTGATTTCCTTGCCGTTGCGTTGCTTGTCCAGCTACCAACAGCAGAAACAACCTCCAGAGACCCAAGACAGTCACAGGCACCACTTGGCAGGTCAGTCGTTCCAGCAAGGAAGTTCAGGAAAGCTGTGGGTCACGTCTTTGTGTTCCTGAGACTTCAAAACAGGAGGAAAGCTCTACTCAAGCCCTTGGAGACTTTCTGCCAGCAGGGGACACAGCACACAGCAAAGTCCTTCTCCTTTCCTTGGCAGAAAGAGCAACTGCAGGCCAACCCCAGACACACAGCAAGGGCAGTACTTCTCCTCATTTTCTCCAAATTTTGTCCTTGGCAAAGGTTCCTCTTGATTCCAGAAGTAGTCTAAAGTTCAAGTGTTTTAGGTCTAATACTTATACCCCAAAATGTCTTTGTTCTCTTTGTGCAAGGGTCTCTGAGCCCAGTCCAAACCAGTTCTGTCCTCTCTGGTGCAGCTGCCTGGCAGGAGGTGGAGACATCATTGTGTAAAGCAGACACGCCCTATTCAGGTGCAAGGGAAATCTCCTCCCACCACTCTAAATGCAGACCGGGACTATTCAGGTGCTAGTGAGAACTCCTCCCCCTACTCTGAATGCAGCCCAGGTCTATTCAGCCCAGCCCTGACTCATTCAGGAAAGGCAGGATACACATCAACGCCCCCCCTGTGGCTGTATGAGAGAATGCACCTCACCAGCCCCTGTCACTCCAAAACCAGACAGTCAAAACACAAACAGGCAGAGGCACACAGAATGGTTCAACAAGAAAATGTCTACTTTCTAAAAGTAGCATTTTCAAACACACAATTTAAAAACCATCTTTAGTAAAAGATGTGTTATAAAATTCTGAGTTCAGAGAGACTAAACTTTAGTTTTGAATCTTACCCCTATGGGAATATATGCTTGTAAAATGTTACAAAGCATTCCCCATTCTGTCATATGGGGCAAGACAGCCCTTCAATTGTGAAAAACAAAATTGGCTGTATTTCACTATCAGGACATGTCTCACACACACCAGTACATGTCCTACCTTCCACAGACACTGCATCCTGCCCACAGGGGTACCTTAGGCCTACCTTAGGGGTGAATGACATGTAAGGAAAGGGACAGTTAGGGCCTGGCAAGTGGGTGCACTTGCCAAGTCAACATGGCAGTTAACAACTGCGCACAGACACTACAGTGGCAGGTCTGAGTTACCATTTCAGAACTACTCATGTGGGTGGCACAATCCGTGCTGCAGGCCCACTAGTAGGTTTTGATTTACCAGCCCCAGCACACTCAGTGAACTTTACTAAGCACTTTCAAGTAAATCAAATATGACAATCAGAGAGAACCAATCATAACAACAATTTACACAGAGAGCATTTGCACTTTAGCACTACTCAGAAGTGGTAAAAGTGTCGAGTCCTAAAACCAACAACAACAATTCAGGAAAAAATATGCAAAAGAGGCAAAAAGCTTGGGGATAACCCTACAAAAAGGGCAAAGTCCAACAATGATACACACATTAGAGGTATCATTATTATTTGTTCCCGAATGACACGAGAAATGAGACATCAACTAGTGCCTTTGCCAGTCATAATGTTTAGTGATTACTTTAATTACAGAAGCAAAGTTGAAGCCCAAGTATTATGGAAACATGTTTATTACAGGTGTGAACCAAATATTCGAACTTTATTGATTACAGTTCAACAAGGGTTCAGGTCAATATAGCAACCAGTATGCTGGCAAAGGGGACCCCTGTCTCCTGCTTTACCACGAGGCACTATGAGAAATAAAAATGGGGCACCCAGTCACATTATCTACTCGCAGCATAAACTATGATGCGCCAGTGTATGTTGTACAGCACAAAGTATGATATGCCAGTGTATTTTGTACAACGTAAGCCATTATGTGCCAGTGTATGTTGTACAGCACAAGCTATGATGTGTCAGTGTATGTTGTACAGCACAAGCTCTGATGTGCCAGTATATGTTTGCATTTCAGCATGAGAGGAGTGAGTGGTGTGTGACTCCTCAGGAGAGAAAGTAAACTGACTGTTCCTGCAGTCACTCCATTGGGTTCTCATCCAGGTAAGTTCACAAGGCCTGCCGAGAAAGAAGAACTCATGGTTGCCGAGTGTAACCAGAGACAATGGAGTTTTCTCTTCACAGAAAATTGGCCAGATATCTCAGGTGCATTTTAGGAATGACCATCTTTAAGGCTTACTTTAAAAAGAGCCCATGTTCCCTCTGGATTTCTTTGTCATAGTATGTGCAGCAAAGCCCAGAAAGGCATCTTGGAATCGAGGATCGGAAACTTCTTTGCCTCTTTAATAGCAAATTGACTGTCATGTAATTATGAAGTATACAGCTCTGTAAATCTTGTGTTGTAGAACATATGCAGAAGCTGGGAAATCTTTCTGCATTTCAGTCTTATACCTTCAATCCTACAAGTCAGAAAATAACTGAAGACACATCTCTACAAAGAACATTTCAGCCAGAATTAGCTTACAGCCTCTGTACCCACACATGAGCCCCCTCCGATGGAGGACCCTCCTCTTGCGCTCAGGCTTCTAGTACATGATCGTGTATCATTTTATCATCGTCAGGTTCTGAGCTCCATTGCACTCCAGCTAGGATTGTTTATAATAGCTTCATCACCCTATGTCTCTGATTGCAAGTTAGTTACTTTAGAAAATGTTTGTGCTACCTAGAGTTGTTTTATATTCTTATGGAATTGAACCAAAGATGTGTGCTATCACACACAGAAGAAAACAAGTTACTTACCTGTAACTTTGGTTCCCCAGTATTGGTAACTTTCATAGATTCTCATGCTTTGTATCATTCCCCGTCGTCGGAATGGGAGCCTCGGTAACAAAAATATATATATATATACATATGTATAACCATAGAAACAAAAGAGAAAAATAGGCCTAGGCCTCATCTCATTTTGTAGTATATCACCCTCTTTGTGTAAAAGAGCCCAAACTTTTGCCAGGACCAATCAGCACAGCCTCACCCTCTGGAACCTTCCTGAGAGAGCTCAGAGCCTCAGATTTTCGTAGCCGTTGTGCCAACAGCCACTACCTCAGTACACCGTCAGAGCTTTCCCAGGGGAGGTGGGTGGGCGCATGAGAATCTATGAAAGTTACCAATACTGGGGAACCAAAGTTACAGGTAAGTAACTTGTTTTCTTACCCCAGTATTGGAACTTTCATAGATTCTCATGCTTTGTATCAGAATAGCAAGCAGTAGATCACGACAAGCACATTTCGGAAAATACATGGCTTTACAAAATCATCTCAGTGTACATGATAAACAACCATTACTAAAAACAAATGTGCTTACCAGGATGGAGGGATTGTAGGGAAAGCTCACCTCTCATTGAAAAAGATTCAGGAGGACTGCTTGACCAACAGCAGCGTCAGCTCGTCCCACCGATTCCAGGCAGTAGTGCTTCGTGAAGGTGTGTACACTGCTCCACGTTGCTGCCCTGCAAATGTCCTTGATCGCCACTCCAGCAAAGAGAGCCACTGAAGACGCCATCGCTCTCGTAGAATGCGCCCGGGCCCTTTTATCCAAAGGTTTGCCCGCAGCCTGATGACAGTACTGAATTGCACTGGAGATCCAGCGGGAAATGCCACTCTTGGCGAGCGGCAACCCCTTCCGTGGTGCACTGTAGGCAATAAATAGCTGAGTAGACTTTCTGAAAGAGCGTGTGCGCTCGAGATAGAATTTCAGGCATCTTTGGACATCCAAAGAATGCAATGTTCGTTCCGCTTGTGTGGAAGGACGCGGAAAAAAGGAGTTCAAAATTAAGGGTTCATTCAAATGAAACTCCGAAAGCACCTTCGGGATGAATTTTGGGTTGGTTCTCAAAATCATCACATCCCTCTTGAACTGCAGAAAAGGCTCCACTATAGAGAGAGCCTGGAGTTCACTAACCCTCCTAGCCGAAGTTAATGCCAAGAGAAGGGCTAGTTTCCAAGATAGGAACTTCAAGTCCGCTTTGTGAATAGGCTCAAAGGGCGCTTTCATCAGTTGAGCCAGTACTATGTTAAGCTGCCAGATAGGAGGGGGTGGTCGGACCGGAGGATACATCCGAAATAACCCCTTAAGGAACTGCTTAACAATCCTTGCGGACCATAGGGATGGCCCCGATGTCTTCCGTCGAAAGCGGGATATGGCAGCCAGATGTACCTTGATCGAAGAGTGCGCCAGACCTGATTTAGCCAGAGACAGGATTTAAGGCAAAACCTGATGTGGCAGGGATTTGTAAGGATGGAGTTTATTCCTCTGGCACCACAGACAAAATCTCTTCCATTTTGCCCTGTAGGTCTTATTAGTGCTTGGTGCCCGCGCCTGAGATAAAACATCCCTGCACTCCTTAGACAGATTCAGATGGCGGAATTCTCTGTGTTCAGGAGCCACGCTGACAAGTGAAGTGACTCCGGATCCGGATGGAGCACCTGCCCCTGATCCCGCGACAACAGAGATGGAATCAGTGGCAAGCGAATCGGGCGATCCTGGGAGAGAAGCAGGAGTTCCGTGTACCAGAACTGCCGCGCCCATGCTGGAGCAATGAGAATCATCTTGCATGGTTCCGCCCTGACCTTCCTGAGAACTCGAGGAATGAGGGGAATCGGAGGAAAGGCGTAGCAAAATGCGCCGAACCAAGCAATCGAAAGGGCATTCCCCAGAGACCCTCGCTGGGGAACCTTGCTTGCGTAATACCGGCACTTGGCGTTCTCCGGGGTCGCAAAGAGGTCTATGGTCGGAGTACCCCATCTCTTGAACACTGCCTCCAGCGTGGCCTGATCCAACTCCCACTCGAGTGTCCCTTCCGTCTGCCGACTTAGGGCATCCGCTGTGATGTTGAGACACCCTGCTAGGTGCTCGGCTTGCAGAGTGATCTTGTGAGAGATCGCAAAATCCCAGATCATCTGAGCTTCTTTGGACAGCGTCCGCGACCTTGTTCCCCCTTGCTTGTTGATATAGTGCATGGCCGTCGTGTTGTCTGTCCGGACCAGCACTGCACGATTCTGAAGTCTGGGAAGGAACGCCAGCAAGGCTAAGTGAATGGCCCTCAGCTCCAAAAGATTGATGTGGTGTAGTCTGTCTGCTGGACTCCAGTGACCGCTGACCTGAAGCTCCTGGAGGACAGCTCCCCATCCTTCTAGGGAAGCATCCGTGGTCACCACCATAGGAGAAGGAGGGATCCGGAACATTAATCCTCCTGCGATGTTCTCCTTCACCAGCCACCATTCGCAGGCTTTGCGCATGGCAGGCGTTATCCACACTCTGTCGTTGAACGATCCTTCTGCCTGGCGCCATTGTTTGTCCAACTCCTCCTGTAGAGGACGCATATGAAGCCTGCAATGCGGTATCAAAGGTATGCAGGATGAGATTGATCCGAGCAAGGACTTGTACTGTCGAACCGATACATGTTTCTTGTGCAGCATTTGATGAGCGGAAGTGGTCAGTTTGCCCTGACGCTCCTCTGACGGACGAGCCGTGCATCGTTTCGTGTCCAGAATAGCCCCAAGGAACTTCCGTGACCTGGAGGGTATAAGTTCCGACTTGGACACATTGAGCTGAAGACCCAAATGGGCGAACAATCGTATGCAAGTTGACACAGCCTGAGACGTTGCCCTGAATGACGGAGCCTTGACGAGCCAGTCGTCCAAGTACGGGAACACTTCCAAGGACTGCTTCCTTAGAAAAGCAGCGACTGGTGCCAGCATCTTCGTGAAAATGCGGGGTGCCGACCGAAGGCCAAACGGGAGCACCTTGAACTGGAAATGGCTCTTGCCTACTGTGAAGCGTAGATATTGCCTGTGAGCTGGGTGGATCGGAACATGAAAGTATGCATCCTCTAAATCCAGGGATGCCAAAAAAATCTCCCGGATTGAGTAGTCGTAGAATATCCTGGAGAGTGACCATCCTGAAAGAGAGTTTGATGAGATAGGTGTTGAGCTCCCTGAGGTCTAGTATAGGACGCCATGTATCCTCCGTCTTCCGAACCAGGAAGAACCTGGAATAAAACCCCTTGCCCCTTTGTGAAAGCGGCACGGGCTCTATCGCCCCCTTGATGAAAAGCTGGTGGGCTTCGAGATGTAATAGTCGGAGATGTTTCGATGCACGGGCGTCTGGAGCTCTTGTTGGAGGAAGATCTTGGAACTCCAACGTATGGCCACTCTGAACGATATTCAAGACCCACCGGTCTGATGTTAAACGCACCCAGCTGTCCAGACAAAAAGATATCCTGCCCCCGACCGGTGTTTGTGGTAGGGGAGGAACAGTAGCCAGAGCCAGGAGGCCGCTATTGCCTCTTGGCGTTGTCTCGTCCCTGACGATTCTGACGTCCTCTCTGGGACTGTCGAGAGAAAGACGCCGACTGTCCTTGGCGCTGGCTGGAGTATTGACCTTTATAGGACTGTCCTGATTGTGTGGAATATTGACGTTGGTTTCCTTTGTAATTAGAAAACTCCCGACCACGTGCCCCTCTGAATGGCACTTTGCGATAGTTCAAAGATCCTAAAGACTTAGCTGTGTCGGTGTCCTTTTTAATGCTTTGGAGGGCGTCATCCACATGCTTACCAAAAAGCATCTCCCCGTCAAAGGGGAGGTCCAAGATCTTGTTCTGGACCTCCTGGCGAAACCAGGTCGCCTTCAACCAGCCTTGACGGCGCAAGACCGCTGACCCTGCCAAAGCCCTGAAAGCAGTGGAAGCAATGTCCATCGCACAGTCAATGACTTCCGAAGAGCATCTTTCTCCCTCCATCAGAACCTGTCTGGCTTCCTCTTGACTGGAGTCTGGTAGCTGGTCCAGGAATGGCTCCATATCACACCACATCTGGCGGTCGTATCTGCCCAGAATAGCCAGAGAATTAGCTGCACGCACCAACAAGCTGGCCATGGTGGAGAATCTTTTACCCACATTGTCCAGTCTTCTACCTTCTTTATCTGGAGGCGTGGTTAATGGAGTGGACGGATTTTTTGACTTACTTTGTGCGGCTTGTGAAATAACGGAATCCGGCTTAGGTTGTCCTAGAAGACACGCAGGACTGCCTTCAGGGGCCTTGTATTTCTTCTCCAGCCGGGGAAGAACCGGAATGACTGTCGCCGGATTTTGCATCGTCTTAATTCCCTCATCCCAGACATGTTCTATTATGGGAATTGATCTGACCGACTTTTTATACTGAGCTTTAAAGTCATATAGGAAGCAGTCGGACTGCTCCACCGTAAGGGGCAAACCAAACCTCTTGGATGCCCGTTCCATCAAATTATGGAAACCACCAATGTCTGCTGGAGGCGATATATTTGTCTCTCGGCCCACAGCATCCGGATCCTGCGTATCATCAGGGTCCCCATCAGGATCCCCTGGATCTGTAAGAGGGATCACCTGTCCCTCGTCGTCCTTGTCCGTATCCGCATCTTGTGCGTCTCGATCAGCAGGTTCCGTACCTGAAGGTTGGGGAACCACTAAGGGCACCACTGGTGAAGTGGTACGAGGTATGTCCCTTGGTAGAGGTGGCAAGTCCATTGCCCTGTCATGTGGCACTACCGATGTAGAAGGACGCACCGGAGTGCGATCCGGCAATGTCGGAAAACGAGATTTATAGTCTTGCAGCATCAGTTGCAAATCCGACACTAAAGCCACTGGCAAGGCAATCAAGTCCTGCCTCAGAGAGCGGGGGTGTACTTCCTGTGTCAAGCTTTGCCGCCCCTCCTGCACCTCTGGACCATAAAACTCCTCCGTATCTGTGTCCTGCCGTTTGACATTCAGGTCTGAAGGGCTGTATGCGTCCCCATACTGCCCATCCTCTTCATCCTCCTCCGAGTCCTCGAGAAGCATGGATGGTGGCAAAGGCGTGACCCGCCTAGGAGAAGTCATGTCCGGCGTAATCTTTAATCTTTGGTTGGCAAATTCTGAATTTTTTGTCGTCGACGGTCCCGAAGACGGTCCCGTCGATGGAGTCGATGGCAAAGGGATTCCCAGCGTCGACGAACTCGACGACGACATCGTCGACTGAAGGGTAACTGTCGTCGACGTGGCTAGAATCGTCGTCGACGATGAGGCCGTCGACAGTTCTGTAATCGTCGTCGACGGAGCAGTCGTCGACGGAGCTTTCTTCTTCGTCGACGGAGCATGTTTCATCGTCGGCGGAGCACCCGTCGACGGTCTCGTCGACGAACTTGTAGTCAGCAACATCGACGAACTCGTCGTCGTCATCGTCGACGTGGTCTTCGTCGTCGACACCGCCGTCGAAGACGAGAAAGCAGCCGTCGTAGACGATGAAGTAGATATCGTCGACGGTCTCGTCGACGACCCCATGGAAACAGTCTTAACTGAGGAGGTCGTCGTCGACGTACCTGCTTTAGCCTGCGTCGACGGACGCGGTTTCTTCACTGGAATTGACTGAGGAGTTTCTGCAGCATGTTTTTTCACAGATTTCTCCTTCTGGGACGGAGGGGAAGATGTTGCAACCTCCTTCTTGTCCTTAAGGGCTATGTCCACAGCAGCAGCCCGTCCCTGCCTCTCCTTTACACTGCCGTGAGGAGATTTTATGGGACCAGCCTCCTCAGACCTGTCAGAGATCCCGTGAGGGGCTTTGAGAGGGACTTTGAGAGGGGGTTCCACAGAAGTGGAGGGAGATGACCTACCCCTCTTCTTAGATCTCCTGGAGGAGGTACCAGAGATAGATTCCTCCTCATCCGAAGAGAGGACCTCCGTCCTGGTCTTTAGCTTCTGCAGCCACGTCAGCAAGCGCCCCTCTCTGTCTCTCAAGGTCTTGGTCGAGAAGGTCCGACAAATTTTACAGTCTGTGGCCTTGTGTTCCGGGTACAGGCAGTATATGCAGTTTTCATTCTTGTCTTCCACAAACAGTCTCTTCTTCCCACAAGAAGCACAAGATCTGAATAAAGCTTTCTTCTCCTTTTCTGACATTCTGTCACAAAAGATGGCAATAAAGATAACCAAAAGTGAAATTCTGAGAAAACTGAGCAGAGCTCAGTGGAGACTCCCTAGCACAACGTGCGGTAGAAAAATCTGAGGCTCTGAGCTCTCTCAGGAAGGTTCCAGAGGGTGAGGCTGTGCTGATTGGTCCTGGCAAAAGTTTGGGCTCTTTTACACAAAGAGGGTGATATACTACAAAATGAGATGAGGCCTAGGCCTATTTTTCTCTTTTGTTTCTATGGTTATACATATGTATATATATATATATTTTTGTTACCGAGGCTCCCATTCCGACGACGGGGAATGATACAAAGCATGAGAATCTATGAAAGTTCCAATACTGGGGTAAATAGTGTGACTCACGTCCTCTGCACTTTTGGATTTTTTTTTCTTAGCCTGCTTGGCTATTTTAGATTTATTTGTGAATCTTGGTCTTCCTTCTATCTCTGTCCTCATGGGCAGCCTCACCTCCACTGCGAGCTCACCACTCTTGGCAGCCGCCTCATCTTAACACAGCTTGGGGAGAGATCCTACCTCTGCAGGAGCAGCAGTAAACACTTTGCAAGCCATTGAAGCACACACCGGGTTGGGCACTATCGCTAAGGACCGGAGGCTGAGCGCCTACCTGACATATATTTCGCATTAGGGATTCTGGTCCGACTGCAAAAACGTGTTTTAAATTTCACCGAGGGACTTCTGCCTCATTCCATAAATGATTTTCAACTAAAAAAGATATTTATGGCTTTAAGATTGTAATATTTTCAAATTGCTATTTTTTCCTATTAGTCCCAAAGACAAAGAGTACTTGATATAGCTTAGTAGTAAAGCAAACCTGAAATGTGGCAAGAGGGTACAATGTTTTCTCTAATAAGTATTTTACTTTGAATAGCTTCATGTTTGAGTATTTGCTTGGCTCCTCCCTGCCTATTTATTACAGTCATTGTGTCGGATTTATTGCTGACAGGTACCTTGAAGGGGCAGTGTGCCTATCCTGCTCCAGAAGCCTTATTGGCTTTCGTGACTTGAGTGTACCACACTAAGGGGTCTATTACGATGGCGGGCGGACAAAGTCTGCCTTCCACCGTAACGGAATGCGGGACCGTCTGCCAGGGGTGCAGCGGCCCTGCACCTGCAATTAGGATGCCATCGCCACCGTGGCTGTGGAGATGGCATCCTAGCATTGTGGCGGGCAGTGCACAATGCTGGGAATGCACCTTGTGCATTGGCATGCACAAGGTGACAGGCTCCACGCGGTGCCTGCCACCTTGTCCATGCCAATGCAGGGGGCTACAATAGGTACACCCCATGTGCACCCCCCACCCCCCCCAACCTCCTGGGGGCCCGCTACGGGCCCCCAATAGCAAAGACCGCATGCCTGTCCATGGCGGCAAGGCCGCCATGGACAGGCTGATCACCGCCTTAATCATAATATGGATGGCGGTGTCTTGCAGACACCGCCACCATATTAACTATGTTTTCCGCCCGGCCGAAGAGTCGACCGGAGGAAAAGCGGCTGACGGTCTTTCCGCCCGCCACAGACCACCCAGCCATCCTAATATGGCGGGGGGGCTTTGAGGTGTGGAAGGCGGGCGGATCGCCCCCGCCGGGCCAGCGGTTACTACCGCTGGCCTGACGGGGCGATCCGCCTGCCATCCTAATGGGCCCCCAAGTAACAGATAGAGTACTGGGGTTAGGTTAAAATTGAATGGTTTACTATCTTGTATCTCTTCAGTTGACTAGGAATTTGGATGGCCCTAAAGGTAGCTATCACAGTTTGTTTGCCAAACATAGATTAAGAGTGTCCAAAATTTTATTTCATGCAACCAAAGGCTGTGGATCCCAGTGATTGGCCCTGTTGTAGTTTGCGGCATTTCATGATTTTCATTGGTTTTCCCCACCAACTAGCAATATTTCATCACATGCCTTGTGCAGTGTTCTTCTAAGCTAACTTTAAAATCATTTTCCTTACTACTTTTAAACTGGATACATGTTGCCAATTTTTTTGGAACAGCTAAAAGGGACACAAAAGTCTCACTTTTAGTGCGAGAAGCCATGTGTGGAAGAGAGTGTGAACTACGGCAGTAATCGTAGCCGTTGTAAGAATTTACTGGAAGTTTATGAGGGGAAAACTTCACACACACCCACACAACCTTCCCACCACCCACAAACACACTAGTGTTTTCTGAAGCTAAATGTTTATTGTTCTGCAAGCTCTCTTTCATAGGCATTCGTGGTGAGCGCAGACATGCATATACGTTTACCACCAAAGATGAGGTAAGGCTATGATGGTGTTGAGTAGCAAAACCACAAGCCACCAGGAGTTAGAGGCTATTCAGCTGCTTAATGCAGACCCCTGACGCCTCTGCGTTGCGGGGCCCCCCACCCTTCAAGTACCACCCTTTTAACCCAATGTTGTGTGTTTCTGTGATATATGAGAGTCTAAGGGGCCCCTCACCACGCTCTGCCCAGGGTCCCAATGATGATTCCCTGAGCCACTGGGACCATGCTGTGTGTGTGCCGCATAAATTGAAGGACACAGTCCCACTCTGTGGTCTACCCTGACAAGTGATTCTTCAGTGTACAAAAGCTGAAAGTTCTTTAAACACTTAAATCGCGTTTGGTTTCCAGCTGCTTAGAAGTGCCCTGCAGCACTATACTATGGTAATCCATGAATGGCAAAGTATGTGTGATGCTTCCTTGCTGGTATTGACCATGAATAAGACACACACCTTTACTTCCATATTATACAGTGAAAGTGAAACAAATGTAGTCAATATTTCACACCAGGAAATGAAAGTGAAAGTCTCTCTTTCTGAAAGCATTGCTCTGCAGAAAGTCAGAGAAGATTCTTTGAAGAGGCATTAGTCACAGTCAGTAACACGGCTCATAAAAGTCCAAAAATCCCCGTTTTATAAAAAAAAGATGTTCAGTATGTTTGAACTCAGGGACCTGTCAGACTCTGAGTTCTCGGTCTGGCTGCTTTGAACAAAACAGATTTTATTTTGAACTCTTCTATAAGGACAGGGAGCACGTTTCGCTCACCGAAAATAAATATTTAGGAAGTCAATACTTTGGACTTATGAACAGTAGTAGTTACTGGTTAATTTGTAAAAGAGTAAGTGCAGGTGTCCATAGTTCTGCTCACAAGCCCTCGGCCGGCGCTGCCGAATGCCGGAGGTGGTGAATAGCAAGGCTGCGTAGCCTTGATTTCACCTCTTACCTCTTCCATCCATTACCAGGCACTCTCTGTCCCTTCATCTCACCCTTTCAGGTTCTTTTTCATCCATGCTCTCTTACTTTTTCATTGTTTTCCTTATTTATCTCTCTCTTTCTTTCTCCCTTTTCTCCTTTCCTCCCTGATAAGTCTGAATAGGAAAAATAATTGACCATACCCAAAAACGAGTGCCTGCAACCCCTGGCTGGAATTACGCACTGATAGCACATCTCGTGATTCCACAAAGACACAGGCCAGATGGAGCACTGGTAGGAGCAGTGAAAGCCCCCATCCAAAGGCTAGAGGTTCAGCAACTGCAGTAGCCATGCAACTTCCTTTCACCCAGCACTGGGACAGCAGTGACATCAGCAGGGCACCTAGCCCATAGCTGTTGCTTTCGTAAAGCGAGGTACAAAGGTAGCCATATGCACCACCAATGGGTATTCAATTACTGCAAGTTGGCCAAAGTATGGCCTTTTTTTAAGAAATGAAAATTACTCATGCCGAAAGATTTCTCTTTTGCCTAAGATGTGAATAATCCCTTCACCCAAGCCCTAAACAGAAAAGTACCTTAACCACTACAACAATAGTATTCTTTAAATCTGTTTCAGTTATTGCTAATGTGATGATATGTAGGTATCTGTGAGTCTTTTATTAATAATATAATTTCTTTCTGGAGACCCAACGAGACATATTCATGTAGGGATACATTTACCTTTTTTATACCTTCCAGGAACTCACAAAGAAACCCATTTCTCAGGATAGAGAGCTCTGCAATCTTAAATGCTACTCAAAATTGCCTTGGGTTTTTAGGAATGCCCACAAACATGGATGCTTATCAGCATTCCTAAAATCTATTCCTCCCCCTTTTTATCCTGAAAAAGGTGGTAAATTTAATCCAGTTACCTGCTAGCGTGACACCATTTCCAAGGTAGGAAGGGGACCAAACCCCAGATTTTGAAGGAAGTGTAGAAAATGGGCTTTGGACATTGTTTAACCCATGAAGAAAAAAAATTATGCATTTGCAAAGGAAATCCTATTTTGTCTGTGTGGACATCTCTTCTTTAAAAAACACTACATATCATTAATTGGACCCCGAAGAAAAATCCACATGAATATCGCAGGAGAATGCCTGGAAATGTATGCCTGGTGCAGTTTTCCAGGCATATTCCTGGGAATGTTGATGAACAGCAAGGATAATAACAAGGAGTTAAGTTAAGGCGAAGGTTAAGATCGCAATCATACTTTTCCTACTTTTTTTCTTGAAGAGCATCGTTTGTTTATGGTGTCATAAAATATAGAAGTCTCTTTCGGACTGAATTGTTTTATTTACTATTTACTTATTAATATTTTTGTACATTGCTATCTCAGCCAGGTGCGTGCTTCAGACTGGTTGTATAGAGGCAGAGGTGGATATTGAGATGTTTTCAAAAAAGCGATTGAGGTCGTTTTCAAGGCTAGTAGATGAAGTAAGGGCTTCAAGAGGTATGTGTGCTGGGAGTCATCTCATTGGGAGTAGCGAGGCAGTTCTGGTTGGATGGCAGAAAGATTGCCATAAATTTCTTTGCTAAATTCAGTTTGGGGACGATTTGATTGTAGTGGAAAGATCCCACAATTGTGAGAAAAATAGAGACACATGTTTATGTTCACATTGCTTTTTTGAGGATAAATGACCATTTAATGGAGACGATAACTCCCTGACATTGAAAAAAAGTTAAAGTTGCTTGGGGTAGGTGCATCAATGGTGCCAAATGAGATCATTCTAGCATCTTTGAGACCTAACAGGAAGATCACTTCCATTTAGGAATAGCCTGTCCATCCATTATTCCACTTGTAAGAGCTTCTCTATAAGAGCAGGCCTTTTACCTGATGCTCGGGTAATTTGGCATGGATCTATATATAGTATAGAGGTCATAGCCAATGTCAATAATAAGGATGGTTGTTTAAAGTGCCATCTAGGCTTTGATGAGGGCTACAGATGGGGAAAACCCTTGGTGAATGGCATAGGTTACTTTTATGTTTTCTTAGAAGAAGAGGTCCTGTTTACCTACAAACTGTAATTTGATAGGACCACTGAAGTGCTGTTCTTTTGCTCCTGCTTGAAGTCCCCAGCCACGACCTGGAGGATGTTATGGTTTACATTTATCAAAGACCATGTAAAGGTCAAGGAGGATTAATGCACAGTGTGGTTTCTCACACCCAGCAGGTTCTAATGTTCATTGACGTGCTTTTGGTCTCTCTACGAGCCCTGAAACCTAGTGGAAATCATTGATAGAGACAAACAACATATAAAAATATCAGCGGTCGATTTGCCGCTTGGTTCATTCCTCGAAATGATTCGCATCCTAGCGTCTCCAGATACTAGTGCACATTAAAAACGTGTACCACCAGGAACGTACACGTTTTTAATGTGCACTAGTATCTGGAGACACTGTGTGCACGCTACTTTCAATAAACAGACATCACGCTGTTATCGCTAGGATGCGAATCATTTCGCCACCCTCACAGTATGCCTGTCACAAATACAACGATATGTTACAGTCATTTTGAGTGGCACGATAGGAGGACACTCCTCCCTACGAGAGCATGCGCACATAGATACACGCATGTCCACGTGCGGTAACCACTATACCGCTCAAGGAGGAATGAACCAAGCGGCAAATCGACCGCTGATATTTTTATATGTTGTTTGTCTCTATTTTTCCTTTTCAGATGGAGCCTGGCAGTTGACATACATCCACTCTTAATCAAATCACGTGGAGCAGCTACTCTGCCCTCACCATACTGACAGGATAGGGACACCCCATACGAGTAATTACACTCACATAGGGGAGTTACTTTTTTGCCCTGAAGAAAGTCCTGGACCATTTTTTGGCCCCTTTTTGGACTGAAACATGTCGGCACTAGGGTCCTAGGACCATAACACTCCTAAAAGACCCATTTTTATTTATTTTAACTACCCGGACAGACCCAAGAATAAAGGGATACTGGGGATCTGCCTGCAGTATTTTATCTAGTTAACTCCCTCTGCCGTAAAACATATTAAAAGCACTCCCAACACTGTGGTCGAGCCCACCCGGACTTCTAGGGGTCTGGGTGACCCGATGATGAAGCATGACACCACTAGGGTGTGTGAGGGTAACTTAAAGAAATACTTAGTTTCCCCACGACCACGGTTGTATTAGGCACAACCTCATCTTAGGAGTTCTCAATTCTCCCCCCATTCCTTTATCTTGTTAGATCTCCTCTCAGATCTGTTAGAGTATTTTTCGTGCATATAGGATGTAGAATTGTGCATGTCTTGGAGCTCATGTTGATTTCTCAATAGAAGTGATGAGGGGTGTCTGGGTACTGTTATCTAATAGATTAAACAATAATATGGCACACTTAACTAGCCTGCAGTCTTCTCTAAAAAAAATTATATATACTACAAATCGTCTGTCAATAAACGAAATGCGGCCAATCCGGGTTATCCGGTTCCTCCAGATAACCAAATCTAGTGCACAGACCCAGCAAATCTTTGATCCTGTTCGTGCTGGCCCGTGAGCTCACAATCAGGGTCACTAAAAAGCCTGCCAATAGAGTTTTCTTGAAACTACAAGATTCATGAGGCAGATGGCACAATATATACTGCATATACAATAACTCATTTGCCGTAGGCACTTGTAACACTATGTGACTCCAGACTTACCTCATAGCCATGTTCTTGTGGGACGGGGTGTTCTCAAAAGGGTTGGGGTACCATTATTCCTCATTGTAAGGGCACTCTTTGTAGGATTCCTGTAAATTGTAAGGACTCTGTGTACACTTTTGAAGGGTTTGGCTTGGGAGGAGGGTACAAGCTGTTCAATGTTTTATGTGGAAAATATTTCCATTGATGTATGCAGGATTGCTGCACTTATGACAGTTCTAGGGTTCAAACTAATAACTCTACGTATTATGTTAATGATTTGGGGCCCAGGTAAATACTTATTTTGGGGGCCCTGGTTAAGAACTGATTTGAATTTTTGTGCCCATGCTAATTCAAGCCTTCATGATGCCAAACTATTCTAAATAACATGTCAAACTATAACAGGCTTGCACAAAAACTGTCACAATATGTCTTGCCACAATATGTCTTGTCCAGAACTCTAAACATCCTTATGATGACATTGGGTAGGAAGACGGAGTCAGAGGTAGAGAAAGGTGGAGAGGTTTAGATAGAAAAGGATAGCCAGCTGTTAAATTGAGAGAATGTTCATTTCCCAGGGAGGTGGGGACGGAGGGGGAACTTAGAACGTGGGTGCCCTGGACAATTGCCAACTTTGCCCATACCTTAAAACGTCTCTATGTGCACTAGAACAGACAGCGCTCTTTTTATCGTAACCTCGCTTACTTTGCCATAGGGAAAGCACACGTTTGAGCTGTTTTCTTTTTATCCCTACAACTGGTGAACTCATACTGCTAATTTGGTTAGTCACTTGCACTAGACGACTCTACCTACGTGAGCCCTCCATGTGCCCGACTGTCCTTAACTTTACACAAGCGCCGAACACCATGAAGCGCTATGTGAAAACCGGACGTTTACATTACTACTGGCCGGTGGGAACAACATAATCTTATTCCTGATTGGTTGGCGCTTGGCAGCATTCTGTGTCACCGGTAATTTCCTGTGACCTCTCTTTGCACCACTCTACAGCAATTTGAGGCTCCTGCCATGAGCTCTGCTGGTGTCAGTAGCAATGGAAAACACCTGGCAGGCACGCCCCGTCTCGAGGAGCCGCAAAAAGCCCAGGCCTCGCGCCTCGCCGGGTGCAGCAGCGCCGCGCAGACATGCCCTTGTCTAGGACAAAAGAGCCATTAATGATAATCAGTAAGCATTACCGAGAGTGCCCCGTGTAATTTCAGGGCTTTGTTTCTGAAATTGTTAATGGACACTAATGCTAAGTGTCCACTCCTAGGGGGAGTAAATCACGGACTTAGGTGGCACGGACGAGGACAACGCACTACGGCAGCTAGCAAACGCGCGGGGTGTGGAATCACAATTAACCAAGCCCGTGTCTGCGCGCCTACATCCACAGAGGCGGCGGGCCTTAATTTGTCGAGACAGGTCGAAAGGATGCCAGTACTGATGCACAGTCAGTCGTTGGAAGATTTCAGAACATCCAGGTGTCTCAGAAAGTATGGTAGGGTTGAGACAGAGTCAGCCATTGGATTATCTCAAGGATCGGCTTTCGACTTTGAAAGGATGCTAGGGCTGAGGCAGATGCAGTTGTTGGAATATTTTAGTACATGTGGGTGTCTCAGAAAGGATGGTGGGGATGAGGCAGAGTCAGTCACTGATAGATTTCAAGATAGCCAGGGGTCTGGGCCAGTGCTTGAAATGGAAAAATAAAAGTGCAGGTACTCTGCACCAGAGTACCTGCGTGTTTCTAAGAAGTGCTGGTACTCTCCAATTAAAGTATTACGTCACTCTTCAGAAGTGCCGGTACTCTTCCCCTCAAAATAAAAAAGTGCCGATACTCCGTCCCGGGCAGTACCGGCCCATTTAAAGCCTCTGAAAATATGGCAAGGCTGAGGCTGGCTCACACGTTGAAAGACGTCATGGCAGGTTGGTGTCTCTGAACAACTGGAAAGATAGGTAGGGGTCAGGCAAAGGATTTAAGGCAGGATGGTGCCACTGGAGTCAAGCTATCCTGGCTGAAGAGGGGTGAAACCCTGAAACCGGTCCTAGGATGCTTGATTCCGGTCCAGAGAAGACATGGCTTGGCAGTTCGGGCTGGACTGTTCCCATGAGGCACAGGGTCAAGACTGATTTGCATATGGCCATTTCTGAACTGGGGTGGCTTGGTGAGCAAAATAGCGATGGATTAAACCCAGATCTGTGACTGGGGATGAATGTTTTGCCAATGTGCAACATTCCGTCCATCATCTTGTGTGTTTTGCTGTTCACCCTATGTGGGAAGGGTATGCCCAGACGTGGGTCCCGTGCTCACTAGCCACTGGAGTGAAGCTATCCTGGCTGAAGAGGGGTGAAACCCCGAAACCGGTCCTAGGATGCTTGATTCCTGTCCAGGGAAGACATGGCTTGGCAGTTTGGGCTGGACTGTTCCCATGAGGCGCAGGGTCAAGACTGATTTGCATATGGCCATGTCTGAAATGGGGTGGTGGGGTGAGCAAAATAGCAATGGATTAAACCCAGATCTGTGACTGGGGGTGAATGTTTTGCCAATGTGCAACATTCCTTCCATCATCTTGTGTGTTTTGCTGTTCACTCTATGTGGGAAGGGTATGCCCAGACGTGGGTCCTGTGCTCACTATGCCACTGGAGTTAAGCTGTCCTGGCTGAAAAGGGGTGAAACCCCGAAACCGGTCCTAGGATGCTTGATTCCGGTCCAGGGAAGACATGGCTTCGCAGTTCGGGCTGGACAGTTCCCATGAGGCACAGGGTCAAGACTGATTTGCATATGGCCATGTCTGAACTGGGGTGGCTTGGTGAGCAAAATAGCGATGGATTAAACCTAGATATGTGACTGGGGGTGAATGTTTTGCCAATGTGCAACATTCCGTCCATCATCTTGTGTGTTTTGCTGTTCGCCCTATGTGGGAAGGGTATACCCAGACGTAGGTCCTGTGCTCACTACGCCACTGGAGTCAAGCTATCCTGGTGGAAGAGGGCTGAAACCCTGAAACTGGTCCTAGGATGCTTGATTCCGGTCCAGGGAAGACATGGCTTGGCAGTTCGGGCTGGACTGTTCCCTTGAGGTACAGGGTCAAGACTGATTTGCATATGGCAATGTCTGAACTGGGGTGGCGTGGTGAGCAAAATAGCGATGGATTAAACCCAGATCTGTGACTGGGGGTGAATGTTTTGCCAATGTGCAACATTCCGTCCATCATCTTGTGTGTTTTGCTGTTCACCCTATGTGGGAAGGGTATGCCCAGACGTGGGTCCCGTGCTCACTACGCCACTGGAGTCAAGCTATCCTGGCTGAAGAGGAGTGAAACCCCGAAACCGGTCCTAGGATGCTTGATTCCGATCCAGGGAAGACATGGCTTGGCAGTTCGGGCTGGACTGTTCCCATGAAGCACAGGGTCAAGACTGATTTACATATGGCCATGTCTGAACTGGGGTGGCGTGGTGAGCAAAATAACGATGGATTAAACCCAGATCTGTGAATGGGGGGAATGTTTTGCCAATGTGCAACATTCCGCCCATCATCTTGTGTGTTTTGCTGTTCACCCTATGTGGGAAAGCTATGCCCAGACGTAGGTCCCGTGCGCACTACGCCAATGGAGTCAAGCTATCCTGGCTGAAGAGAAGTGAAACCCGAAACCGGCCATAGGATGCTTGATTCCTGTCCAGGGAAGACATGGCTTGGCAGTTCGGGCTGGACTGTTCCCATGAGGCAGAGGGTCAAGACTGATTTGCATATGGCCATTTCTGAACTTGGGTGGCGTGGTGAGCCTAATAACGAAGGATTAAACCCAGATCTGTGACTGGAGATGAATGTTTTGCCAATGTGCAACATTCCGTCCATCATCTTGTGTGTTTTGCTCTTCGGCCTACGTGTGAAGGGTATGCCCAGATGTGGGTCCCGTGCTCACTAAGCCACTGGAGTCAAGCTATCTTGGCTGAAGAGGGGTGAAACCCCGAAACCGGTCATAGGATGCTTGATTCCGGTTCTAGGGAAGCCATGGCTTGGCAGTTCGGGCTGGACTGTTCCCATGAGGCACAGGGTCAAGATTGATTTGCATATGGCCATGTCTTAACTGGGGTGGCGTGATGAGAAAAATAACGATGGATTAAACCCAGATCTGTGACTGGGGGTGAATGTTTTGCCAATGTGCAACATTCCTTCAATCATCTTGTGTGTTTTGCTGTTCGCCCTATGTGGGAAGGGTATGCCCAGACGTGGGTCCCGTGCTCACTACGCCACTGGAGTCAAGTTGTCCTGGCTGAAGAGGGGTGAAACCCCGAAACCGGTCCTAGGATGCTTGATTCTGGTCCAGGGAATATATGGCTTGGCAGTTCGGGCTGGACTGTTCCCATGAGGCACAGGGTCAAGACTGATTTGCATTTGGCCATGTCTGAACTGGGGTGGCGTGGTGAGCAAAATAGCGATGGATTAAACCTAGATCTGTGACTGGGGGAGAATGTTTTGCCAATGTGCAACATTCCGTCCATCATCTTGTGTGTTATGCTGTTCGCCCTATGTGCGAAGGGTATACCCAGACGTGGGTCCTGTGCTCACTACGCCATTGGAGTCAAGCTACCCTGGCTGAAGAGGGGTGATACCCCGCAACCGGTCCTAGGATGGTTGATTCCGGTCCAGGGAAGACATGGCTTCGCAGTTCGGGCTGGACTGTTCCCATGAGGTACAGGGTCAAGACTGATTTGCATATGGCCATGTCTGAACTGGGGTGGCGTGGTGAGCAAACCCAGATCTCTGACTGGGGGTGAATGTTTTGCCAATGTGCAACATTCCGTCCATCATCTTGTGTGTTTTGATACTCCGTCCCGGGCAGTACCGGCCCATTTAAAGCACTGGTCTGGGCTGAGTCAGTCAGTGGGAAGATTTCTAAAAAAGCCTCTGAAAGTATGGCAAGGCTGAGGCTGGCTCATCCGTTGAAAGACGCCAAAGCAGGCTGGTGTCTGTGAACAGCTGGAAAGATAAGTAGGGGTCAGCCAAAAGATTTAAGGCAGGATGGTGCCTCTCAAATCAAATCAGGTGTTTGTTAAGCACGACTACTCACCCGTAAGGGTCTCAAGGCGCTAGGGTTGTGGGGGGGGGGGGGGGCGGGTCACAGGTTCCAGTCCATCAAGGAGGGGGTCTGTCGAAGAGCCAGGTTTTGAGGTTTCTTGCGAAGATGGGGAGCGATGTTATCTGTCTGAGGTGAAGCGGAAGGTCGTTCCAGGCTCTGGCCGCGAGGAAGGAGAATGAGTGGCCTCCCGATCTGGTCTTTCTGGTGCAGGGGACCACTGCGTAGGAGAGCTGGGCTGATCATAGGGTCCTTTGGGGTGCGTGGAATTTGAGTCGGCTGTTCAGGTATATTGGTCCGGTGTCGTGGAGGGCCTTGTGAGCGTGGGTTAGCATCTTGAAGGTGACTCTACCTTCGATGGGGAGCCAGTGGAGTGTTCGGAGGTGCTTGGAGATGTGGCAGTGTCTTGGCAGGTTGAGGACCAGTCTTGCAGTGGCGTTTTGGATGATCTGTAGCTTGCTGGTGAGGTTTTTGTTTATTCCGGCATAGAGTGCATTGCCGTAGTCGAGCCTGCTGGTGACCAGGGCGTGAGTGATGGTCTTTCTGTGTTCGAGGGGGATCCATTTGAAGGTCTTACATAGGAGGTGGAGGGTGTGGAAGCAGGAGGACGAGATGGAGTTGATCTGGCGGTCCATTTTGAGCTCTGAGTCCAGGATGAATCCCAGGTTGCGTTCGTGGTCTGTGGGGGTAGGCAGGCTTCCAAAGGCGGGGAGCCACCAGGTGTCATTCCAGGCATCTGGGTTCGTGCCCATGATGAGTACTTCCGTTTTGTTGGTGTTTAGTTGTAGGCAGCTGTTTTTCATCCTTTTGGCGACGGCTTCCATGCCTTCTTGAAAGTTGTGTCTGGCGGTGTTGGGTTCGTTGGATAGGGAGAGGATGAGTTGGGTGTCATCTGCGTATGACACAATGTTGAGTCCATAGGTTCTGACGATGGGGGAGAGCGGAGCCTCTGAAAAGCAGGCAGTGCTGAGGGAGAATCACTCAGTGGCAGACCTCTCAGCATAATGTGCCTCAGCAGCAGGAAAGCAAGCACACTGCACGAGTAATAATAACATGTTGGATACCATATGTGTTCTGTGGGACATCGAGGCACATGAAACGGGAAAACAGGGTTAGCATGGAATGATTTGTTAAACACACAAGAGGTGATGGGAGGAATACTGGCAATAAGTCTATCCACTGGCAATCACCTTCTTTTGCCCACCATCCCACCTCAGATTAGATGCAAATCAGTCTTGACCCTGCTCCAATACGAACAGTCCAGCCCGGACTGCCAAGCCAGGTTCTCTCTGAAATGGAACACAAGCAAACCAGGACTGGATTTGACCTTACTGGCTATCTTCAGCTGTGTCTAGCTTGGTTCTAGTGGCACAGTAAGCAGGGGACCAATGTCTTGCCAAAACCTTTGCTACATCGGGCATTCTATCAAACACACAAAAGGTGGTGAAAGGAATGCTTGCAATAAGCCTAACCACTGTCAATTGCTCTAGGTTCTATTCCAAACCATTGGTCTTTTGCTCACTATGCCACCTCATGTTAAACCCAGCAATATACAAATGAGGCTTGGTCCTGTTCCAGTAGGAAGAGTACGGCCCATATTGTCAAGCCAGCTGCTCTCTGAACTGGAACACAGCAAACCAAGATGTGTTTCGGCCTCTTAAATCAGGTGTAGCTTGGGTTCAGTGTACAGTGAGCAAGGAAACCATGTCTTGGCATACCCATGGCCACTTGGGATGATACATTAAACACACAAAAGTTGATGGTAGGAATGCATGCAATGCTGTTGATCACTGGCAAACAATAAGGGGTCTCGATTAAATATATACCAATACCTGACCCAGCGGTTCTTTGAAGGGAATCTAAGCAGGGACATTTTGTCTTGTACTGTCACCGGAGTTTTGTGGGTGCATGCCTGCCTCTCTAAGCAACATTGTCCTTATTAGGAATAATGAGAATGATGAATTATGCCTGTTCTCTAAGCAGACACATATGTGTGTAATTAATGGTCTTAGGAAAATGAGCGAACAATATAAAGAAAACAAAGATTCTTTAGGATTTTTTAAAATTCAAATTGCAATGTACTGTAGGGTGTTGCATCCAACAATCAACTTCTTTATAACGTGCTTAAGAAATTAACTCATCAATTTACATGAATGAATTGCTTCAAGAATTGGCCACATAATAACAAGTGCTGTGTATCTGTTGATGATAATAATTTAGTTAATCTAGTGATTGAACAAAATGATGATCAAAAAGAGATTGCTCCATAAAATAGGAGTGGTGATGGTGCAATATGAATCCAATGGGTGATTATAGTTGAAAATGTGGAGTCATGTTTACAGAAACCATATACCTCTAGCTGTGCTATTAAATTTGGCCAGAAACTGGGGGTGTATCGAAGCTCATGTTTTTTGATAAATATCTATCAAATTTCCTTACATAACTGATAAAGTTGACCTTTCAATCTTAACATAGTTAATTAAATATAGAATGGACTTCACCCCTATGCACAAACTCAATTAATGTCTATCATCAATCTCTATCTTCAAAGAAAAAAATCTTGAATCAGAGGATTGGCTGGTCTCTACCTTGTTACTTAACTTCCTTTCTTAACAGTTTCTTTTATATTGTAATCACCCTTAATTAAACCAACCAGAGTGTTTCATACTTTTGGAATTGTACCTTTTCAGGACTGGAAACCAATAATACAATTTCAAATTATACATTTCTTTCATATCAGATTGAAATATGAACTTGGAGAATAACCAGTCCTCCGATTCAAAATGTTCTTCCTTGAAGATATACATTTATGATACACATTGATTTAGTTCTCTTATACTAGTGCAGCCCATTCTCTGTTTAAACATTGATTTGTTGGAAGGTAGCTAGTAATAATTGGACATTAGAGCTTTAGATTTGCTGGTTCCTTTTTTTGGGATTTGCACCGATTTTCTTCTGCTGTACAATGGCCAAGAAGGTGGTTGGGGAATAGTTCAACAGCCGCTATTTGTAGCTTGAACATTGTCATACTCCAATGATTTGGCGGAATCTTCTAAGACAATCATAATAGCAATCCTGGGGTTATACAAAGGACATGACTAATCAGTGACTCCCCACAGGCAAATTTAATTAATGTGATGGATAAAAAAGGAGACATGAGGGCTTAGTTTTAGGGAGGATTCATTTGTTCTACGTATAAATAACACCCTGTGAGTAGCAAGTCGTATGTTGGATAAAAGTGATTTTGGTTTCTCCATGTACAAAAACGTCAGTGTTGATAGTGTGGGGATGTGCCCTACAACTACCATGAGCTGAAAAAGACAGCTTTGTTAATGCACACGTTGGAAAGCTCATGCTTGATTGCATTCGAAGAATCAATCAGATTTTAAGAATAGACAGGTTGGCACATGCCTCTTTCTGTCAAGAGGATTTATTTTTATTGTGATTTTATTTTCTTCTAAAGCACTCTCATACCCTACAGCTTCATGGCATTGATGACTGCCTGTCTGCTGGTCAGTCTGCTTTGTATAGTAGCCACTCTGTCATGTGCTTGGTATATCATAAAGACATTTTCCTAGTACAGTAGGAAGGCTGGATATTCATCTATCTAAAAACCGGACAAGTGTGCACAGAATAATTGGCAAGTTGCCACATGCTTGCTCTGCCTGCAGGTAAGGAGTGTGTGTGATACTATAGGAGGTTGGGATATGCATGCTTGTTTCAGTAAACAGTATCAGTGTATGGTACATGAGTGGCATAAACTTGCTTATATTGCCACCGACAATTATGGTGTTGCTTTTAGGAGAGACAAGACCTCCGACCCTCGGTCTAGGTCCACTCTCTGCCCGCAGCTCCGCTGTGCCGTCTCTAGCCTCCAGACCCCGACCTCCTCCTTGGGAGGCTCAAAGCTGCTGCCCGCTCCTGCGCCTGCTGCCTGCTCCAACTGGGACCAAACTGCCTGCAACCACTGTAACCTTTCTCAGCCGTTTTGTTTCTTAATTTTCCCCTGTTGTGCCACTATTATTGTGCCCATCTGTGTCCTGCTCTAATTCCACCACAGTGTTTACTTTCTCGTGCCTCCCTGTTCCTTTCACCATTGCTGCCCCTGCGGCCCCCACCCCGGAATTCCCCCGCTCCCGCCTCCCAGCCTCTCCTACCTCCCATCTCCCCTACTTAATGGCGGCTGCTGTGCGGTCGCGCAGCAGACGTGCCGCTGGCATGCCAAAGGAGCACCAAAGGCAAGCCCGTCTGTGCCCGTCCGCAACCTGACAGCGGCCATGGCCAGGAACCCTGGACCTCCCACTACCCATCACTATGACACCACCACCCTCCTCACACTCAACCCGGGAAACTTAGAGAATGCCAACAGGCCTAGCCGAACATGACCCACAGCCAGTTCTCCTGCCTCCACTGCCACCAGACCCCCACCGCCACTCCGGTCTCCAACACTGCCGACGCCAGCAATGGCGACACCCTAAAATGCATCCTCCTCAACGTACACTCCATACACAAACACGCCATGGAAATCTGGAACTTACTCGACTCTCTCTCACCCAACATCGCCTTCTTCACAGAGACCTGGACCAACGCATGCTCTGCCCCCGACATCAGCACCACCATCCCAGACGGATACAAGATCCAGAGGAAAGACTACCCCAACCACCCAGGAGGGGGCCTCGCCATCACCCACAAGAGCACCCTCCGCCTCACCACCTCCAGCGAAACCTTCCCCTCAGCTGAACACCTGCACTTCCAGATCCAGACCAACCCCAAAGCCACACTCAGAGGAACCCTTGTCTACAGACCCCCCCCCCCAGCCCCTGAACACCCTTCACCACCACCATCACCGAATTCACCTCAACAAACTACAAACTCATTGGAGACCTGAACTTCCACCTAGACAACCCCAGCGACCCCAACTCCACTATCTTTTGTGACAACCTCACCAGCATCGGACTTAAACAACTTGTCAACACACCGACCCACAAAGCAGAACACTCTCGACCCCATCTTCGTGGCTGGAAATAGCGTCCAATTCAGCCACACAACGCAGCCGCCATGGACCGACCACCACTGCGTACACTTCGCCATCAACAATTCCAAGGCACCCAAACCAGCCCCATGCCCACCATGAAGGAACTGGAGCAAGGTTACCGACGAGCAACTTAACTCCACCCTCACCCGAGACAACCACACCTGGGCACCCAACGCAAATGACGCAGCCGGATAACTCCACACCTGGATATCCAACTGCACAGACAAGCTCGCCCCGCTATGCAACCCCGACAGACAACGCCCCAGGAAAGCCGCCTGGTTCCCCACTGCTCTCCAGGAAACCAGACGCACCTGCAGGCACCTGGAGAAGAACTGGAGAAACACCAAGACAACCGAAATCCAAACCACCTACAAGGCTGCAATGACAGACTACCACAACCAGATCAGAGCCACCAAGAGGAACTTCATCAACAACAAAATCCTGGCCAACTCCACCAACTCCAAGGAACTTTTCAGTGTCATTCAAGAATTCACCAACCCACGCAGCGAAGCCACAGACATCACCCCATCCCAAGACCCTTGCAACAAGCTTGGAACCTATTTCCACCTCAAGATCAAAAACTTCTTCGACAAATTCATCAACCATCCACCAGGTGCCACAGACGGCCCCCCACCCCCCAGAAACACCAGCCAGCCTACCATCTCCAACTGGACACCGATCACGGCCGAAGACACCACCTCGACCATGAAAAGCATCCACTCGGGGCCCCCACCGACTCCTGCCCCCCTCACATCTACTACAGAGCCGCAACCGCCATCTCACCCAAACTACAACGCACCATCAACACCACCTTCGAAACAGGCACCTTCCCAGACGACTGGAAGCGCGCAAAAGTCAGACCCCTGCTCAAGAAGCCCACAGCTGAACCCACCGACCTCAAGAACTATCGGCCCATCTCGCTCCTCCCCTTCGCAGCCAAAGTTGCAAAGAAAACAGTCAACAGGAAACTGACACGATTCATTGAAGGGAACGCCGTCCTCGACCCATCCCAATACGGATTCCGAAGAAACCACAGACCGCCCTCCTCGCCGCCACAGACAACATCCGCACCCTCCTGGACCAAGGCCACTCCACAGCCCTCATCCTACTCAACCTATCAGCGGCTTTCTACACCATCTCCCACCGCACACTAGTCGCCAGACTACACAATGCAGGCATACAAGGAATAGCCCTGGACTGGACCCCACGAAAATCACCTGCAGAGTCCCACAGGATTCATCCCTGAGCGCCACCTTCTTCTACATCTACATGGCCCCCGTCGCAGCCATCGTCCAACAACACGGCCTCAACATCATATCCTACGCTGATGACACCCAGCTCATCCTCTCCCTCACCAAAGACCCCGCCACTGCCAAACTCAACTTCCAGAAAGGAATGCAAGACGTCGCAGTCTGGATGACCAACAACTGCCTGAAGCTCAACGCCAAGAAGACAGAAGTCCTCGTCCTTGGTACCACCCCTTCTGCATGGGACAGCAACTGGTGGCCGACCACCCTTGGAAGCCCACCTACCCCCTCAGACCACGCCAAGAACCTCGGCATCGTATTCAACTCATCACTCACCATGAACCAACAGGTCAACGCCGTCACCTCCAGCTGCTTCAACACCCTCTGCATCCTCCGCAAGACCTTCAAGTGGATACCCCCTGAGTCAAGGAAGACAGTCACCCACACACTCGTCACCAGCAGACTATACTATGGAAATGCACTCTACGCCGGCATCAAGCCCCTACTCCACAAACTCCAGACAATACAGAACGCCACCGCCAGACTGGTCCTCGGCATCCCCGACACGAACACATCAGCCAACCCCTACGAAGTCTCCACTGGCTCCCGGTGGAGAAAAGAGTCACTTTCAAAATCCTCACTCACGCCTACAAATGCCTACACAACAACAGACCCAAATACCTCAACGACAGAATCAACTTCCACATACCCAAAAGAAATCTCCAATCTTCCAACCTCGCACTGGCCGCAATCCCGCGCATCCACAGAGTCAGAGCAGGTGGAAGATCCTTCTCTCACATTGCAGCCAAGACCTGGAACGAGCTACCGGCAGACATCAGACACGCCCTCTCCCTGAACACCTTCAGAAAGACCCTTAAGACCTGGCTCTTTGACAAAACAGATCTGCGGACCCCCCCTCAGCGCCTTGAGACCCTCATGGGTGAGTAGCGCGCTTACAACTCCCTGATTGATTGATGGAAGAACCGGTTGGTCACCTTTAAGGCAGTCAGTGCAGATCACCTGAGTGTATAGCGAAGCCCTTCCACTTGATCAATAGCAAGGGGCTGATGGGGGAAAGGAAGGTCCTCCGTGAGCTCATACTGGCCATGCAGAATAGTTAACTTTCATTCAAGATCAACTGCAGCTGTCAATGACAGGCCTTACCTTGTTGTCTTCTTCTGCTTTCAAAAAAGTTTATCAGTCTGTTTCTTCCAATCATACTGAGTTCGAGAATATCAGGAAAGTCAACAATAATTGGTAACCGGTATACAGCTTATCAGAAATACCAAGGAACAAGAACAAAAAATATGTATCAAGAAAAAAACCTCAGAACTGTAGCTATGAGAGCGAGCCTACTCTCAAGGCAGCAGAAAGCAAGATTAAATAACAAGAGGCAAAAATGACAGGTACCCAGAAGTCAAAACACTTGAAATTTTGGGATAAAACGCGCGGGGAGGAAGGCGAACTTGGACTCCAAGCCCCAGCAGTCATTGGGGCTTCAACACCTGTGCTGACCCACTAACCAGGGCCTACATCAACTGCTCGCGCTTCCCGCTTTGCGGGAAACGCATCACCGTGGGGAGGAAGGCGAACTTGGACTCCAAGCCCCAGCAGTCATTGGGGCTTCAACACCTGTGCTGACCTACTAACCAGCGCCGCAGCGCCTACATCAACTGCTCGCGCTTCCCGCTTCACGGGAAACGCATCGCCGCAGGGAGGAAGGCGAACTTGGACTCCAAGCCCCAGCAGTCATTGGGGCTTCAACACCTGTGCTGACCCACTAACCAGCACCGCAACGCCTACATCAACTGCTCGCGCTTCCCGCTTTGCGGGAAACGCATCGCCGCGGGGAGGAAGGCGAACTTGGACTCCAAGCCCCAGCAGTCATTGGGGCTTCAACACCTGTGCTGACCCACTAACCAGCCCCACAGCGCCTACATCAACTGCTCGCGCTTCCCGCTTTGCGGGAAACGCATCGCCGCAGGGAGGAAGGTGAATTTGGACTCCAAGCCCCAGCAGTCATTGGGGCTTCAACACTTGTGCTGACCCACTAACCAGCGCCGCAGCGCCTACAACAACTGCTCGCGCTTCCCGCTTCGCGGGAAACGCATCGCCGCGGGGAGGAAGGCGAACTTGGACTCCAAGCCCTAGCAGTCATTGGGGCTTCAACACCTGTGCTGACCCACTAACCAGCGCCGCAGCGCCTACATCAACTGCTCGCACTTCCCGCTTTGCGGGAAACGCATCGCCGCGTGAAGGAAGGTGAACTTGCACTCCAAGCCCCAGTAGTCATTGGGGCTTCAACACTTGTGCTGACCCACTAACCAGCGCCGCAGCGCCTACATCAACTGCTCGCGCTTCCCGCTTCGCGGGAAACGCATCGCCGCGGGGAGGAAGGCGAACTTGGACTCCAAGCCCCAGCAGTCATTGGGGCTTCAACACCTGTGCTGACCCACTAACCAGCGCCGCAGCGCCTACATCAACTGCTCGCACTTCCCGCTTTGCGGGAAACGCATCGCCGCGTGAAGGAAGGTGAACTTGCATTCCAAGCCCCAGCAGTCATTGGGGCTTCAACACCTGTGCTGACCCACTAACCAGCGCCGCAGCGCCTACATCAACTGCTCGCGCTTCCCACTTCGCGGGAAACGCATTGCCACGGGGAGGAAGGCGAACTTGGACTCCAAGCCCCAGCAGTCATTGGGGCTTCAACACCTGTGCTGACCCACTAATCAGCGCTGTAGCCCCTATTTAACTGATTGCCATCCCCTCCTCGCGGATGCGCGCGGACGCGCCGGTCGAAGCCCGGGCAAAGGGCGGGCCATCTGGGGCCATCAGGGGCTGTCTGAGGCTAGGCTGGGCCATTTCTCCTTCAAGTGTGTTTTGTGACTATCACCTCCAGCTTCACATGATCGCAGAGAGAGGTACTTTATTGTTGAACGTGAGGGCCATCATACCCCTAGAGTTCAGCTTTTGTTAAGTTTTGTGGCAGACGTTGCTCTCAGTAATAAGTGTTGCACTAACCTTTCCGTGACATTTTGTTCATAATGGGAAAAAGAAAATTGCTAGATGCAACTGGAGGGGCCCCAAGCATTATCGGTGGGGAGGCAAAAAGGAAAAAGGCAAGGAAGACCACCAAGAAACAACTTTCTACTGTCACAATGGATCGTATTGAGTCACTGGTTGATGATTGCGAAGTGATTCTTGAATCTGCCCAAAATTCTTCTTCTTTGAACACTGCAGATACAGACATGTGTTTGAGTAAAAGTCCACCCCGTTCTGTGACAATCCCACAAATGTTCTGTAAACTGCCATCTCGCCACCTAGCATCTAGTAACGATAATTTATGTGAAAATGTGGTCTCCCCTGTGGTAGCTTCTCCCGACCCTAATACTACCTTAGCCGGTATCAATCATATACCTCTTGAACCATTAGTCATAGTTTGTGCAAACCGCTACGCGGTTTTGGCTGATACCCTCGATGCATCAGATGAGCCTGAACAAGCTAGGGATCCAGAATTACGAGCCTCGGCTCTCAGGGGTGTGGTGGGGAAGCCCTCTGATGTAGGTGGAGGGGAAACACCTGATGTCATGGAAACTATTGCTTCCCTTAGGCAAGAAGTAGGTGAGATGAAGTTACTGATTCAAGAATTACTGACCATTGTTAAAAAATCAAACCCGAATTCTTTTCATCCTAGTTTAGGTGGCCTTTCTCCCTTGTTACCATCTTCACAATCCCATCTCTTACTCCCAAATTATACTGGCAATCAGCTCCCCCCTGTCACTCCATCTATTCAGGTTAAGAAAGATACAAAGCAGACAGCCAGTACTAGGGCTTACCTTTCTAATGCAACTGTGAAGCCTTGTTTGATTTCTAGCTCGTCAAACCCTTCTAGACTGGCCAAACTACCAAGTAGCATTCCTGAGCCTTGTTCTTTCTTTCCTTCTTGCAGGGTCCAGACCCCCAATGTTCCGAAGCAGCCCACTGTTTTCATGGTTCGTGTCCCTGCTTTTGTGGGAAGAGAGGATGAAGGTTCTCTCATAAACAAGGTTACACATTGGATTCGCCATGTTATGGGCTGTCGGTCCCTAATAAGGAATGATATAGTCAGGGCCCAAAGGTGTAGATCTGAAGATAATCTTACTGATACCATCAAACTCACCTTGGCCAGCCACCCATTGGCCGAGGGTCTCTTGGCACTGGAATTTAGAACCTCTTCTCCAGGTTATTCGCCCATCCAGTTTAGGCGCTTTCCTTTTGTCGAACCATTAATATCGAGGGGTTTTGAATTAGATTAGCTGAAAGTGGGTCAATCCACTTTTGACAACAATGATTGACTAACCTCTGTATCTTTAGCTACGAATTCTCATATTGTTATTCCATTAGTTCAACCCCAAGACAATATTGTCCTACCCCGCAATACCTGTGAGAGTATTGTTGATAGATCGAGTGATGTTTTACCATGTGAAATGTTTGTCCATGTTGATGATACCTTATCGCTCTCCACTTACACGACATATGTATTTTTCAGGAGACCTGGAGTCTAGTGCCAATATACAAAACTGGCTTTACTTGGTTTTTTTTTACCAGCAATTTCCAATGGTCGTGGGCGACCTTCGGGGGGTCTCATTGTCTGGGTTAGCATTAACCTTAATTGTAGGGTAAAACATCATGAGTGTATATCCCCGGATTTGATGCGGTTAACATTGACAGGGGTTAGAGGTGGACTGTCATCGAGCTTTTTAATGTCTATGTTAGAGGTACGAAGGGTGGTCTAAAGTCGCCACTTGTTACAGCTTTGGGTGACGAACTCACCTCCTGTCTGCCTGACTCTTTAATCATGGTGGCAGGGGATATGAACTGCACCTTCGAACCTTTGGCCTCAGAAAATTTGCTTGAGACAGAGGTTGAGGATGCCAGGTGGGGCATACCATCCTTGACTTTACCGCAATCAAGAAGTGGACACAGTTGGCCATCCTAATGAATGCCCTATCACTTGAATTTGGCCTAAGAGCCGCCAATGGCAGAACGCCTTCTGATATCCTTGGTGCCAATACATTTAATAGAGCAACATGCCCCTCTCGAATTGATTATATTTTAATTGATCATAGACTATGGAGACATTTAGTAGATCTGGTTATAGTTCCTACTATTGAAAGTGATCATAATTCCTTATGTTTGTCTATGAAGAATCCTTGGTCTCCTGACTCCTTTCATTCTGGTACTGGTCGAATCATGTCTTCAAAGGAGGTAGTTCCATCTAATTGCAGGAGGTACCTGAAATGACCGACAATCGTCAGCGACGTCCAAAAACTGAACGCTATAAAAGAGGTCTTGTTGGCTAAAACCACGGAACTACAGATAGCATGGAATGTCGTGGATGGGCCCCCTAACACCGGGAGTATCTACCTAGATACAGTAGAGTTAATAGGCTCTTTTTTCTTGGTACCACCCTCTTTTAGTAACTCAAACAAGCCCCCCAAAGTTTCAGGTTCGTGCAGACAAAAAAAGTGTCTCTTGATAGCTGCTGTTAAAAAACGCGATTGCCATCTGGTGCAAAGCGCTAGAAAGGATTATAAAAAGGCAGTACTAGGAGCTAAGCGTGCCTGGGAAGAATCCTTTTGGTTAGATCTAAAGGCTGCCAATCTGGCCAAAGATGGAAATGCCTTTTGGAAACTGTTCAGGAAGTCCAAAGGCCAGGACTCCGATACAATTCCCAATCATATTACGAACCAGGAGTGGTTCGATCACTTTAAAAAACTCTACTCTGGGGATGTTGCTCATAGCCTAGGTGACTTTCCTGGTTCTTCTTTGTCATATTTAGTTTTAGAGACATATGATCCATTTGTGGAACCTGAAGTTTTGGCTGCTATTAACAAAATAGTCCCAGCCAAGGCTTCCGGACTAGACGGCCTCCCTGGTGATTTGTTCCGAGCCGATCCCCAAAATTGGGCCAGGTATTTCACCACCCTGCTTAATGCTCTCCTTAAGGGATCCCCCGTCCCAGAATCATGGAAAGGGGCGGAGGTGATCCTAATATTTAAAAAGGGACTTAGGGAAGACCCTGCCAACTACCGACCCATTAGCCTCATTGATGCTGGTCAGAAGGTAGTTGGCAGGGTCTTGCTAGAGAGAATCTTGACATGGGCCAATGATAACAACATCCTGACAGATTACCAGGTGGGTTTTTTGAGCAAACACGGGTACCATTGACCAGGTCTTTAGGCTCCTTCTTTTGTATTGGAAGGTGGTCTTGATTGGCAAGGGCAGTCTTTATTTGGCATTCATAGATTTAAAGACTGCCTTTGACCTCGTGACCGCTTGTGGTTGGTCTTGAAGGAAATGGGTGTTCCGTTGCCTATCCTAGACCTTTTGGTTCGTCTTCATGAGGGCAACTATGCTTAGGTGAGGTACGGCTCTCAGCAACAGAAAACGGATAAAATCCCTGTTAATAGGGGAGTCCACCAGGGCTGTGTTATGGCTCCCACCTTATTCTCTTTATATGTGAATGGGGTGGTAAGTTTCCTGCAGGAAACTCCAGCTGATGCCCCGACCCTGGCGGGTGATAAATTTCCTGCCCTACTTTTTGCAGACGACACCCTGCTAATTTCTAAAACCCCGGCAGGGTTGCAAAAACTTTTGGATAGGTTCTATCTTTTCCGCAGATTGAGAGGCTTGACTATAAACACCTTGAAGACCAAGCTTCTCTTGTTTAATCCTTGCAGATCCCTTAAAATAACTCCTACTTTGGATGGAGTCCCCTTGGATCTTGTTAATACTTTTGATTATCTCGGAATCAGAATTTCAGACAGACTAAGTTGGAGACCCCATATTGATAAAATGCTCTTGAATCACAAGCGGGTTACGGGAGCAATTGGGAATGAACATCGCTCTCCGCAGAGCAGGCCCATTGCTCCCGCCCTTGTGATTTATGCTGCTAAAGCTGTCAGCTCGGCACTTTATGGTGCCGAACACTGGGGTTTTGATAATGTCGATGAAATTTCAAGATCTGAAAGCAAATTCCTTAGGGACTTGGTCTCGCTTCCAAGGGGCACTCCTCTTAAGCCCCTGATGAGCGACATGGGCAGGCGCTCATTTAGGGATCTTGCTAGATTACGCCCCTTGCTTTTTTGGACCCGCCTATGGCGCACCCCCGAGCTATCCAAATACATTGGTGGCCTTAGAGAAGTGATGAGCGCGACGGGTTCACATAGGATTGATTGGTTGAGCAATGTCAAAAAGTCTTTTCTTTCAATGGGCTTAAGAGAAGTTTGAGAGTCTGGAAAACACTTGAGCGGGGCTGATCCCAAGAAGGCCTATTGGACCTGGATAGAAAACGAGGAGAATAGCACTCCCAATCTAGGTAGATTGACTGGGGATTTCTATCTACACAAACAGGTGGTAAGGTTGGAGTGCTATCTTGATTTTATACAGAAACCTAGAGATAGGACACTTCATACCCAGTTTAGGTTTGGCACACTCCCTACTCGTGAGTGTACTAGTAAATGGAAACCCCCCCATCAAACTATTGCAAATTGTCCATGTTGCAATGGGGAGGTTGAAACTGTAGCGCACCTTTTGTTCGAGTGCCCAGGTAAAAAATCTAGGGGTTTGGCTGGATTCAAAACTTAGTTTTGTCTCCCACACGAAGAAAACCGCTGCCATGTGTTTTGGGACTCTTCGTAGACTTAGACCCATTTTCAAATTTTTTGATGCTCCAACCAGACAGCTTATTGTACAAGCCACAATCTTGTCTAGGTTGGATTATGCGAGTTCTCTTTTGCTGGGAGCCAATGTGGCCGAACTTTCCAGACTCCAACGCGTTCAAAACGCTGCCGCCAGGGCTCTGGTTGGTTTGCCGAGATTTTGTTCGGCCAAAAAAACTATCCATAAACTTCACTGGCTCCCCGTTGTTCAGAGGATTCAGTTCAAATCTCTTTGTCTTTCGTTCAAAATCTTGAAACATTCTTCTCCCCAGATATGGGATCATTTTATTTCACCGTATGTACCTCCACGGCCTCTAAGATCTTCAGGGCTTCACCTGGTCACAGTTCCGCGTTTTATGAGGGCCAGGGCCGGTGGCCGCTCTTTTAGAGTACTTGCTGCTAGGCTATGGAACTCTCTTCCTGTTCATATCCGTGCCATTGATGAACTGATAGTCTTCAGGAAGGCCATCAAAACCTTCCTCTTTCCTTTGAACTTGTAAGAGCTGTTATGGCCGTGTTCCCTGATACTGTTTGTTGTCCGGTTTCTTTTGTCCATTATAGCGCCGGGACGCCCCTTTGCTGGGGCAGCTGTGCCCTCTACAAATCCGGATAACATAACATAACATAACATAACATTATAAAAATCCTCGAGCAAGATGGCTGAGTCCCATCTGCAGGCAGCTGGGCACTGCGAACTATCATGTAGCACTTAGAATTTTACAGTCAGACACTAGTGCACTGCTGGTATGTGGTGTGGCCAAATTTCTTGGCTGGTCATGGGTTATTAGATTAAGGTCTCTGCGTTGTTTGATATGATATATCTCTTAACTTATCTTCTTTGGGGAAATAACCACATTGTTACTTAGTGCAATTTAATGTTTTTTATATAGATTGTGACTGTCCATTCTTAAATCTATTTATTCTTGGTTGTCCTTTAGATTCTCATGTGTTTCTGAGGGGGCGAGAAACGTTTGGTGTAGCAATGTATCTTTTATTCTACGATTGCTCCCTTTGTAACGATATTCTTTTTCCCCCGACCAGATTTTATTTGTCTTAATTTTAGTTATTTTATTCCCCATGACAAATTTGTATTATTTATGTTTGTTTGTATGCTTTCATGATATAATTTTTTATCGAAATAAAGCTTTGATTGATTGATTGATTGATTGATTGATTGATTGATTGATTGATAGCATATTTCAGGAGTTTTATTCTCTATGGAGTTCCTTATTAAATTGAAGTAAATGGATATCTTTTGCCTTAACCATATGAACGTGCTCTAGCGTTTGTTGCCCTGAACCTGCTTTCTCTCTCAGCTACTTCACTGGACTCTGAAAGTAAATGTCGGATCTGTGCCTGCACTGATGGGGTCTTGGGCCCACCCAGTTTATCCTCCTGGGTTTTAATTTCTCCTTCCTGTCTAAGGTGCTGTATGAGTATACTGTTTGGCAATACACAACCCTTTCAGTGTTGCCTTAAATGCATCCCATACCATACCTACATTGGGTCTGAAGTATTCCTCAAATGCCCTCACTCACCTACTCATCAAACAGCCGTTCGATCAGTTGTTCTGGGTTGAGCCATTATTGTACTCCAAATGGTAGGGCTACTGGCAGGTGAAGTTTCAACAGGACAGGCGAGTGGTCAGAAAGGGTGAGGGCGAGGCGCCTCACCTCAGCCACCAATGGGTGTACAGCACATATGATTAGCCTCAGATCTAGTCTCAACCACATATTATGGACATAGGAGTAGATTGTTTCTTCCGTTTCGCAGGGATGCCTAGATTTCCACCCATCCAGGAGCTTGTTCGCGTGCATTTTGTCTTTTATTCTATATGCAGTGTTTGATCGGGATCCAATGGCAGTTGGATACCTATCAAGATCCCCACTAAGCGTGAAGTTAAAATTGCCACCCCATTTAAATATTGCTGATGTCTTGATGATCATGTCCCAGAGAGCAGTATAGAAGTTGGGATTTTCACATTTGGGCCATAGAAGTTATAGTATATGATGCATGTGGGTCCCAGTTTGTCCCATAGTAGGGCATATCCGCCCTGATTATCAACCTTCGAGCCTTGGAGGAAGAAATTAACATTATTTTTTATCAGAATGATGCCCATTCTGGTGTATCTGGAGTGTGAGGAGGCCGCTCTGTGTTCTGCCCAGCAGTTATCAAACTGGAGTGTCACCCTTAGATTCAGGTGAGTTTCCTGGAACAAGGCTACATGAATGTGATGCCTAACCTGGAACGCAGCAAGTACCTGTCAAGGTACCTGTCAAGTTTTTCAGTAGTTATTGAGGCCTCCCATATTCTACGTGAGACAGTCAAGTGTTGCCCTGTTCTTATTCATAGGGTCTGAAAAGGGAGAGATATCAGTGTTGGCATTAGGGGTTGTGCGTACTACCCACAACAACTTGCGTAGCTCTTCCTTACAGTTTAAACCACTGGATTTGGCAAGCTGAACATTATGTTTGATAACCCTATTAAAATGTTCCACCAGGCCATTACTCCTAGGATGATATAAAGAGGTCTTCGTGTGTTTAATATTTAAAAAGGTAACAAAATCAGAAAATTGAGACAAAGTAAACTGACAACCATCGTCAGACAGTATTTCAGCAGGAATCCCTTCTCTAAGGAAAACAGATTTCAAAAATTCAATGACATTTAAGGTGTTGGGAGACTTGACAAACTTGATCTCAGGCCAACGACTATAGAAATCAATAACAACAATGCCATACTCTTGTAACCCTCCAGAAAAACCATGGGACCAATAATATCAATGGCAATCTTTCCCCAAGGTTTGTTAGGAACTTCAATAGCTTCAATAGGACTGGGAATGGTTACTTGGCTCTTGTCGCTTCCAGCACAAAAGATGCAATCTCTGACAAAACGCTCAACACTTTTGTCAAGCCCAGGCCACCAAAAATGCTCTCTGATCCTTCTTTTAGTAGTACGCACCCCGATATGCCCCTCATGGGCTAACATGAGAACTTTGGGCCTCATGGATTCTGGCACGACTAGGAGACAGGAACGATAGAGTAAACCATTGATTATAGAAAGTTCTTCAAAGACATGCTTGTAAGCATCACTCTTAACACCATCAGATTTCCATTCCGACCAACTTTGCCTAATGCCGTTTTTTACTTCTGTTATCTCGTTGTCAGTTTCACAAGCTGTACGCCACTCATTCTCCTGAATGGCGCCATCACAACTGAGTTCCACTGCACATACTAAAGTAGTATCAGAAATGTCAGAAGAATCAACTTCACCCACATCGGTGCAATTGGGTAAGCGAGACATACAATCCGCGAAAACATTTTTAGCTTCAGGAACATACTCAACGGTGTAATCATAATCACAAAGCCTATACTGCCATTTTGGAATTCTAGGTGTTGCACGTTTGGTGGTAAATAACTGCACTAAGAGTTTGTGATCTACACGAACAGTGAAATGAGAACCCCACAAATACATTTTAAAATGCACAATGCCCCACCAGCATGCCAACGCCTCACGTTCAATTACGGAATAGGATGCCTCAGCACCCTTCAAGCTTCTTGAAGCAAATGCCACACCCTCTACTTTGCCATCCCTACGCTGCATGAGAACAGCACCTAAACCTAACTGGCATGCATCGGTCATGATGATAATTTCATCAGGTGTATTGAAGGATTTAAGAGGAATGGCATGAACAAGTTCTTTCTTGATAAGAGAAAATTCTTGGTTACACAGCTTACACCAAACAAAGGACAACATTTTTTTTTCGAAGACTCCTCATGTGAAAGGACTTTTCTGAACACTTAGGAATGAATCTTGAATAAACTTCACTAAGCCCAAGAAGGACCTCAGTTGATCCTTATTTTTGGAGTATCAAAGTCACTAATGGCTTTAACAAGACTATGCTTAGGTTCAATGCCCTTCTCAGAAAGTTTGTACCCTAATTAGTCAATTTCAGAAACATCAAATTTACATTTTTCAGTACTGAGAGTTACACCTTTGTCCTTTAGTATGGACAAAACATGACGCATCCTGTTGTCATGTTGGATTTGATCCTTGCCAAATACCAATACATCATCTTGAAAGGCCAGAACGCCCTCAACATCCTTAAACATGCCTTCAACCACCCGTTGAAAAACCGCGGAGGCTGAAGCTAGCCCGAAGGGCATGCGCTTGAATTGAAACAAACATTCAGGGGTAATGAAGGATGTTAGGTGTCTGCAATCAGGATGAAGATTGATCTGGTGGTAGGCTGAGGTCATATCTAATAAGCTGAAAACCTTACCTCCTTGCAACATGGAAAACATTTCAGTGATGTTAGGTAAGGGATGGCGATCAATCCAAATGTGTTTGTTTAGGTCACGCAAATCCACACACATGCGGACTGAACCATTGGGTTTGCGCGCTAAAACAATGGGGGCAACCCAATTGGAACTTTCAACTGGTTCAATGACCCCTAGATCACAAAGCTTCTGTAGTTCACTTTTTAATTCAGAATGTTAGGCTAAGGGAACTCTTCTCACTTTGTGAGCAACTGGAGCTGATTCTTCAACAAGTTTAATTTTATGAGTATAGCCCTTCAAGGTGCCTAACCCACTGCGGAAGACTTCAGGAAATTTAAACTCCCATACATTGAATTAAGTGACAGGCATAACTGGTAAATAACTGTCTCTTAACACAACTTGATCTGGATTGTTGGGATCGAGTATTGTGCCTAGATTCTTCTGATCATGCCAACCCAATAAACATGAATCATCCTTAGCGATGTAAACAACTCCATTAGAAGAGTTGGATTGAAATTTGAGAACAGCAGGAAATTCACCAACCACATCTATAGATTTGCCACCGTAACCTACAGGACGCAACATAGAGTTGGATAATTGGGTGCCATTAAAATGATCGTGTCAAACCTTTTCACTCAACAGAGTATAAGGTGAACCCGAATCTGCCATGACTTTTACATCAATGCCATTAACACTGATCGTGCAATATGGTCTAGTGAAATTGTTTAAAGAAATAGGACAAACAGGATCCTCAACAACAGGATCTTTGATGAGAAGTATTTCATCATTGTCGTCTGAATCTTCCTCAACAACATTGTTTGGATATATTTCTAACAATTTTCTCCTATTCTGTACTCTATTAGAGGCTCTATAGACTTTAGAGAAAGGACCTTTACGCATACACTTGGCAAAAGTTCGGTCCTTTTCAGGACAAAAAACAGCATTGAGTGAGACGAACTGCCACAACGGTAACACTCCAATTGTCTGAAACTGGATTTTTTAACAACATTGTCAGAAATTTTAGTAAGTTCCGAAGTGCACATAGAAGGGTCATTCTTCTTGAACTTGGAATATTTGGACTTCACCGCAAGAACTTGATGAATACGCAATGAAACAAAACTGCACATGGAAACAACTGTGTGTATCAATGTAGAAATAAGTGCTACGATGAACACCAGAGACACCAGAGTCACCGGAAAGCCCAGAGACAGCGCAGCAGGTGAAGCGGGGGAGATTGCAGAGCTATTCCCTGACCCAGCTCAGTGGCAGCCATCCACCGCTACCACTACCGAGTAGCGCGAGGGGACTACAACCCCCATGAGCCCTTGCTCTTTGGCACGCCTCTTCCGGCGACAGCGCGCCCGGAGGCGCTAGAAATCCGACGGCTCCATCCGCGTCGCGGGACGCGCGTGGGCGTCGCCGGGCTGAGCCCGGGCAGAGGGCGGGCCGTCTGTGGCCGTCCGGGGCAGGAGGAGGCAGGGCTGGGCCCCCCCTCTGAAATTTGGCATCAGGGCATCTGCCCCATACCAGGTACTGCTGTTGATTTATTCATTTTGCTCCTTGCGTATTGCTGTGGATTTGGTCTGTGTTTGCGTACATTGGTCGCAATCTGGATATTGTTTGCGGTAGCCGCAATACACCTTTTCGTCTGTTTGCGGCTGGGATCCCCTTTTGATTTTTGATAATTTCCATACAAGAGAAGTGACGCCAACTGCACTAAGATTCTGTGAGTGATAAACTGTGCCTTATGACCCGGAGTAGCGTCGGTTAAAGGCTGCGAGACTTTGCAGGCTTATACCCTGGTAACTTGGCCATTTGACTCTGCTGGCAGTTAGGTATTAGTCAAAGTTGATAATCAACTACGTTCAATTTTCTACTATGTCAGGCTCTAAGAAAGACAAGGTGGTCACGGGGGCAGGCTCCATGAACAATTTCCTTGTCAAAATGGTGAATAAAATTAACGATGATAGAAGGGCATCTTTGAGCAAAGTAGATTCTCTAGACTATGACCCCCTTCCAGCAAGAGCAGCTACATCGGAGGCTTCACAAGAGGGCGAAAATAGCGCTGACTGCATGTTAGGAGATCAAGACGCAAGCAATTCAACCAGCGTATTAGTAGCTTCGATCCATCGGGACCCTGATATTATAACGATGGATCCTATAATGCTTGATAAAGTATGTTCTGACTCTGAGGAAGAGGTGGATGTAATGGAAGGAAGTAAAGGAAAGAGACCTGTCAGAACATGCAGAAAGCAGCAAAGCAAGAGAGGGGGTAAGATCATCCACAGGAGAAGAGGGGATAACCACTTGCCTGATAGTCACATTTCCCCTAAAACCAAAGCAAACGTAGAGAATATAAAGGAACCCAGTATCACACTGAGCCCTGAGCAGTTTGGTTTGCTAATTAAACGCATAGAGGCCGCTTTTGACCTAAAACTTAAGGCTTCCATTGACTGCCTTGCAGTCAAATTGGACACCGCGAATGCGGAGCTTAAAAGACTAGGAGGTCTATTGGATCAACAGTTGGCCAAACAATCTAAGGCGAACCCCTTACTCCCTTCAACTAGTTCAGTGAGTCCTGATGATATAGGAAAAAGTGCCACAATAGCCCACAATCCATCTCCCTTGATTCCTCAGGTCAACTGCACGGTAAACAACCTTACTGTTCCCCCAGCCATCCGTCCCCCATCAGTAGTCCCGGATGTTGATCAGGTTGGGTGCCATCAGAGATCTGGTCTCTTATATAATACTAATGTCGTACAAGGCAGGCGCAATAATTCTATTAATCTGCCCCCGGATTGCGCCCCCTATGTCGTCGTGTTAGCCAATGTTCCGATGTATAGCCCAGGCACTTCCGAGCCACAAGAGGAAGTGCATGATTCCCTCAAAAACAAAGTGGTGGCATGGTTAGGTGCTAAATGCGGTTTTCCTACTAAACGTGCTGGAGACATTATCACGACGAGGAGAGTGAATTGGATTGGCCCCTCGAGGAAAACATGTAGAGGGGATTGTGTGGTTGTGAACTTTAAATACCCACATCATGTGGCCACAGTCCTCCTACGGGCAGCATCTCTGATGGAGGACAGTAATGGTATTCGAGTGCGCCCGCTTGGGTATTTCTACAACCATGACAATTTACCCTCTTTGCCCAGACAAAGACTAAATCCATTTACCCCGGTGGGGCCCAGATTGGCTCATCAAAGTTCGTTGCAGGGTCGAGATAACCTCTTTTCCTTTGGTCCCCCCTTTACAACTTACAACAGATTTAATGCGCTCTCGGGCCTCGACCTCTGCGATTGACGGGGTGAGGGAGAGGGTACAGTGGACGATGTCGTAGTGGACCCAACACCAATGGTCCTTGTACCTACTTCTGAGGCGGTCAACAAGAGTTCAACAGAGATTATAACTGATAAAGGGGACACGGTTAGACTGTTATCTTGGAATATTGCTGGGTTGCGGTCCAAGAAGGGAGACCCTAATTGGGAAAAATTTGTAAAGCGCCACGATATCATCGCTATGCAAGAGACCTGGGATTTGGAGTGTGATTACTGGTTAGACGGTTTCACATCTTATTTTGTACCTGCTTTGCCTTCCCCCGCAGGCCGGAACAAAGGAGGTCTTATGACGTTGGTATCGGTGAACATAAAGGGTAAAATTATCCCGATAGACAGTGCCTCCCATAGTTTCATTATGGAGTTTACATTAGAGGATGGTTGCAAATTGCTTTTGGTTAACTGTTACAATGCCCCAAACAGCCATCCAGAATCTATGCATTTTACATGGCTATCAGAATTTTTAAATCTCTACAGAGACAAGCAATCCACTTTGTGTCGATTCATTTTAATGGGTGATTTTAATGTTCATTTGTGCTCACATTGTGTCCTAGTGGAAGAAGACGGGCCAGATAGCGTGTCCCCCCCGCACTTAGAACATACACAGAAGGGTCGGGTGCTTGAAAATGTATTGCGGGAAAATGAGCTATATGAATCAGAATTTTATGATAAAAGTACACGGGTTGCCACTTATACGGGAAGGGCTAGCGATTCGATAATTGATTTTATTTTTGTTTCAAGAGGTTTTCTTAATTATGTGATTTCATATAATGCAATTGCTATGCCTATGAGTGACCATAACCCTGTGGGGTTGGAGCTAGCGAATAGCTCCTTCTTGTCTAAATCAGTTGACTCCCATCGGACTATATTGCCTGTAAAGGACAAGGATCAGGGGAGAAGAATTAAATGGGAGATGGTCGTACCGGACAATTTTTTCCTAACTCTATCCTCCTCAGTCTCTGAAGAGCTAAATGTGTGTGCCAATCCGTCAGCTGGGTGCAAGGAGGTTATATCTTCTTTCGAAGATATTTGCCGGTTTGCGTCTACTAGTCTCACAGCCAAAGGGCAGGGGTGCAAACACAAACCGGCTAAAGGCTGGTTTGACAAAAATTGTAGCAAAGCTCATAACCGCCTTAAAAAAGCCCTCAATATTCGCCCAAGGGACAAGGCGTTAGTGGCGCGATTAAGAAAGGATTTTAACACGGCCACTATTCTGCGTAAAAATGAATTAAAAAGCAAAGCCTGGGAGGATTTAAGGGATAAAGCCACCCTAAAAAACAGTGCTGAGTTTTGGACAATAATTAATTCCCCATTACTTTCAGGTGTCCAAAACTCAGTGCTGGAATTAAACATATCAGAGGAGGACTGGCTTCGATATTTTGGAAAAATTTATGACAGTAATAGGGAGCTGGAACCTTTCACAATTACTACTAATGAGATCCCCCTGGAGCCTGTGAGATTTGACACTAGTGAGGTACTTAGAGCTATAGAGGAGACAGCAGGACGCAAGGCCCCGGGCCCCGATGGAGTGCCAGCGGATATGTTCAGGGCAAATCCGCTGTTTTGGGCCAATATTTTAACAAGAGTTTTTAATGCCGCTGCTGTAGTGGGTTTCCCTCAGACCTGGTCTTTAGCTACAATTGTGCCAATATTCAAAAAAGGGCAGAGAGGAGATCCAAAATGCTATAGACCAATATCGCTGCTGGACTCCTCGGTAAAAATCCTAGGAAAGGCTGTCCTGGCGAGAATTTCCGCGTGGGCAAAGGGGAATAACATCCTGTCCGAGGCACAATTTGGATTTAGGTCAGGGAGGAGTACTGAGGACCAATGCCTCAACCTCCACCTCATACTTTCTAAATACACCAGAGCAAAACGAGGTAGTTTATTCCTTGGCTTCATGGACTTGTCCACAGCTTTTGATCTTGTCAATAGATCTAAGCTGTGGGCAATGCTCCTGAAGATGGGCCTCGATAGTTCCTTCGTACACTTTCTGGCGGAGCTCCACAAAGATCTGAGGGCCCGCATCAGAATGACCACCGACGGAAAGTGTACCGAGAGTTTTAGATCAACTAGAGGGGTCCGTCAGGGATGCATCCTGGCGCCAATGTTGTTCACGCTTTACGTGAACTCTTTGGAGGGCGACCTAACGGCTGCAACTAAGGATATCCCGAGCATGGGGGGTGCACCAATTCCGGTGCTCCTCTATGCCGATGATGCGGTGCTATTAGCCAGGACCCCAGTTGCCCTACAAAAGTTACTCGACTCCTTTGGTAATTTTATGTCTAGTCTCGACCTGGTGATCAATAAAAATAAATCACACACCATGTCAGTAGGATGTGGTAAGCGTAAAGAAAAAACCTTCTTTTGCGATGGAGAGGTGATCACAAGTGTGAAAGTCTTTACATATCTGGGAGTGATTTTTGATCAAAGGGGAACTTGGACACCGCAGTTAACATCTAAAGTGAATGCGGTGAGAAGCTCATATGCTGCAATCCTGGGGTTTTCAAAGAGATTGGGGGGGAAACCCATGGAGGCTATCCTGGCCGTCTATAAAGCCAAGACAGTCGCGATCGCTAGATACGGGGCAGCCGTCTGAGGTTATGTTAATTCTAAAAGCATCCAGATAGAGGAAAATAAATTTCTTCGTTCTTTGTTGGGCCTACCCCAGTCAACTGCCACCTATTCTGTACATCTTGAGTTGGGTATGGGCTACATTCTAGACACAATCAATCTAGCTCCACTCTTGATGTGGATTAAGCTTTGGCTTAACCCGAACCTTAGCCTTAACCATCGGATCATCAAAGATTGTCTTGCACTAGATCACAGGAGGGATATTCAGTGGCTGTCTTATATTGAATCTACGGCCGCACTTCTGGGACGTCCTGAAATTTTTATCAGCCCAGAAACCCTGTGTAAAGCTGATTTGCTGTGGGTGAAGACCAATTTCTTTAGAATACGTATGGCCGAGCGTGAAGAGGATGATTTATGTAAACCCTCTGTGAGGGCTCATGTATTGATAACCCCATCTTGTGAGCTGGCTCCTTATTTAACAGTGGTAACCAATTCTTTTCATAGATGGCTACTATCCAAATTTCGGTTTAACCAAATGTATATGGTACTGTGGGACGAGAAAGACTGGTGCAAGCTCGAGGAATCGTCTCCATGCAAATGCGATGGTTCCTCTATCCAGGATAATGCCCATTTTCTGTTCTTTTGTTCCTTTTATCATGAACCTCGTACCAGATATTTAAAACCAATTCTGAAGGAGCTGGGTTTCATTCAGTACAAGCCTGCGTTGTTATATCTACAGATGTTGTTTTCTCCTATAATCATGTACTGCACTGCTAGCTTTTTGGCCGCATCTGTCAGATGTAAGAGAACAAGGTTAAGATTGGAAGTACAGATGAGGACAGATACTTGAATCCACGTTTATCGCAATGTTGAGTGCAATCTGTAATGAATTTTGTGTAAATAATGCCTTTTTAACTTGCTTTTTAAATCTGCCAATTGTTTAATACTGTTTTATATGAATTGTAAGATATTTGTTGTAGAATACTTTTATGATTTTAATTAATCGAATAAAGTGGACTTTGACTTGACTTGAACACACTTAGAAAAATGTACTGAAAGAACTGTGCGTATCAGTGTGTAGAGATACGCTGTAATGAAGAGAATTAGCCAAGGATGGTGCAGTACGATGAACACAGTCAGACCATGATCTCTTTCTAATGCACAGGAGCAGAATGTCGCAAGTTCCCAACGCCCCCCTAAGATTCCTCAGTGCCACGTAAATATTAGCGTGAACACCTACGAAACCCCAGGGGGGAAAGGGGATGGGACAGAGAAGAGACAGTTGCACTGCGTCTGATTCTTTCTTCAGCTTCAGACTTTGATTCTTCTTGCCTTCTTCTGGCTAGCACGGGAGTGTGATTTTACAGTAAGGAAACAACATACATTAACATTTCTATTCCTCCTAAACATCTAAATGAATCCACTCCCTTGCTCACCTACCCCGTCTTAGTGTGACCTTTGCCTCTCTTCTATTGTGTTTTTTTTTTGTTGTGGCTTCTTATGCTGTAACTAAAAATTATTTGAATATTAATTTCTTTCTCAAAACTCTTTCCTGCTAACTCTACTTATATTTATTCTTTTACAGACTCCTCACCTATTTCTTGCTACAGCTGTCGTGTACTATGGTCTGGTATCTGGTATCTGGTAAGTATATTTTGTTAAATCCTTGCTCTCTATTTCTGCCTTATTAGATAATACTTCTGACAGAATATCTATTTACAATTTGAGAGTTGCTTCCTTCTAAAACAACTTGCTGGAACCAAAAATCAATATGTAATCGTCTTTTCAGGTTAACTTTAAATTATGCCCGTTTTTTCTCTCACAGGAAATGAGCTGCTGAATCTTTTCTCAGAACTAGTGCTGACTCTAGCTTTCTCTTGAGGGATAAGCAGCGTTTTCTACTCACACATGCTTAGTACTGATTACACTCTAATGCGCATGAATTAAATACAAGTTTTCTCCTCAGTTAACGCGCATGCTCTGAGCTCAATAACATGGAAAGATCTTACTGCTTCACAGTTGCTCCACGAACCCAAACTCCACCGCAACAGCGAATATTAAAGTGCGACGAAGTTTATTCCCTAAACTAACTTTGCGACGCTTCACTGACAGACGTCCTACTCTCCGACGATATCAGGTGAAGTGCGCCACAGAACGGGCGCAACACCTGAATCTTGATGAACTCCCTTGGAAGCTAGAGCGCTAACCTGCTGCCCCAGCGATCGACTCTTGGCTGCCATATTAGGTATAATGCTTGACAATGATTTGTACTGCCCTCGCAATTTCTTGGTCTTACTCCTAGATTTCAACACCAAAGTGCTGATAATTGGTCTTTTTCCATAGTTAGGTTTAGCAATCCTGACAGTACCCTCCCTCAAAGTACTTCCCTTCTGCTTGGGTTTGTTTGGAAATCTTCTATGAAACTCTCTGATCAATCGAGGGGCATGGACTTCTGTAGACAACTCCCAAGATCTCTCCTCAGGTCCATAACCCTTCCAATCCAATAAATAGTACAATTGTCCCTTCGGTAACCTTGAATCCAAAACCTGTTGTACTTCAAACTCTTCTCCTTTCTCAGTTTGGATAGATTTTGGGGGCTTACTAACTCGTAAATTTTTTGACACCTTCTTTAGTAAGGATACATGAAATACTGGATGAACCCGTAACCCCCTTGGTAACCTCAACTGATAATTTAATTAACTTAATTTTTTCTCTATCAAGTAGGGGCCTACAAATCTCGGCTGAAGTTTCCTAACTCCTTTTAGTCTAAGATTCTTTGTGTTCAACCAAACCTTATCTCCTACGTGTAATTCTGGTTCTTTTCTTCGTTTCTTGTCTGCGTAATGCTTGTAGCTTTCTTTAGCCTTGTTTAAATTTTCTGTGGCTAAACTATGCACTTGTGTCATGTGTTCGACAAGATTAGTTACTGCTGGAACATCCACTTCCTGAAGATTTAGTGAATGAGGAGGATGCCTTCCTGTGTTTAAATAACAGGGGGAAAAACCAGTGGAAACGGGTTTCGCATTGTTATGCGCAAACTCCGCTGCCCACAGGTAATCTGGCCAATCACTCTCTTGGTCTAATAAACACAATCTAAGGTACTGCTCTAATTCCTGATTTGTTCGCTCTGTTTGGCCATCTGTCTCAGGATGATAACTTGTTTTATATCTAGTTTCTATGTTCAGTCTTTTAGTAAAGGCCCTCCAAAAATGGGACAAGAATTGAGTACCCCTATCTGATATTATGATCTTGGGAATTCCATGTGCTCGAACTATACTTTGACTAAAAGTACTTGCCAGAGTTTTAACTGTGGGCACCCCTTTTAAAGGTACAAAATGGGCCATCTTTGTAAAAGCATCTACACATACCAGAATAGTGTCATACCCTTGACTCGATGGTAAATCAACTATTAGATCTAATGTGACAGTATGCCATGGCTAGGGTGGGGTAGGTAAGGGTTTCAGGTACCCCTTGGGAGCTTGCCTCTCTGGTTTTCCCCTAGCGCAGATCTCACACGTGGCTACATATTGACGTACATCTTTAATCATGCCTGGCCACCAAAAACGTCGTCTCACCAACTCTTCCGTCTTTGAAATTCCTTTATGGCCAGCCAAAATGCTATTGTGACTTTCCTTTAAAGCCTTTTGTTGCATTTCTGGTGTAGGCAAATAGAGAGCTCCATTGTGGTACGGTAACCCTCCTCGAATTTCTCGTTTTGAATCTTCTTTCACCCAATTTTTTATTTCCACCAAGGTTAAGGAATTCTGATTTCTTTCTTCCAGTGACTCTTGCAGCACAGCTCCAATCACCCTTTCTGCTGGTATGATCATCTGACTCTTGACCTCTTCTAAAGTTCCATCTGTACCCAATCGGTACAAGGCATCTGCTTTACCATTTTGTGACCCAGGCCGATAAGTAATGACGAAGTCATAGTCAGCGAAATACAAGGACAAACGTAATTGTCTAGGTGTTAATGTTCTGGCTGACTTCAAGAATCTTAAATTCCTATGGTCTGTATAAACGGAGACCACATGTCTAGCACCCATAAAATAGTGTTTCCATTCTTTAAATGCATCTTTGATGGCCAATAACTCTTTTTCAGTTATTGTATAGTTGACTTCTGCTGCTGTCAATTTTCTGGAACGGAATGCCACTGGGTGCAGTTGCCCTGTAGTCTTATGTCTTTGAGACAACACACCTCCCAACGCCAAGTTGGAAGCGTCAGTTTCCACAAAGAAGGGCTCTGATGGATCTGGATGAAGTAATATTGGTGCTGTAGTTAAATCTTTTTTTAATTGAGTGAATGCCTCTTCTGCTTCCTTCGTCTATTCGAATCGAACGCCCTTCTCTAGTAATCTTGTTAATGGAATCAGCTTCTTGGAAAAGTCTTGAATGAATCTCCTATAGAAATTAGCGAATCCTATGAAACTTTGAATTTCCTTCACAGATTTAGGAGATTCCCATTCAACCACTGCCTTGATCTTGTTTTCATCCATGGTTATTCCGCTGGGTGGGAGCACAAACCCCAAAAACTCTACTGTAGTGACATTAAACGTGCATTTCTCCAACTTAACGAACAGATTATTTTCTCGCAATTTCTGCAACAATTCTTAACATGTTCTTCATGTTCTTTTACTGTGTCGGAATAAATCAAAATGTCGTCAATATACACTATTGCATTCCGATCAATAAACACTTTCAACACATCGTTGATAAAATTTTGAAAGGCGGCTGGGGCATTACATAAACCATATGGCATTACTTGATATTCGAATAGCCCATGCTTGGTTCAAAAAGCCGTTTTCCATTCATTCCCTTCTCGAATTCTAACTAGATGGTACGCTCCTCGCAAATCCAGTTTGGTGTAGACTTATGCTTCTTTCACCTGATCTAATAGCACAGATTTTAAGGGCAAAGGATACCGATTCTTAATAGTTATCCGATTAATTGCCCAGTAATCTATGCAAGTTCTCAACTCTCCATTCTTCTTTGGAATAAAAAAAAGTGGTGATGAGACAGGGGATTGGGACGGTCTAATGAATCCATTTTCTAGATATTTTTGTAGATATTCCTTCAGATGTTCATCTTCCCGCTCTATCAGAGCATAAATTCTGCTGCATGGGAGATTGGATTCTGGTTCCAAATCTATTTTACAATCATATTCTCTATACGGATGAAGTCTTTCAGCCTCCACCTCATTAAAGACGCCTTGAAATTCTGTGTACTGCTCAGGTAGTTTTGTAGTATCTATTACGCAAATCGTAGTCTCCTTTTCGCTCAAATGAAACGCTGGTGTGTTCACATGATTCCTCTTACATTCTCGATGGCAATTCTCCTTACAGTACTCAGAATCCAAAGTTATTGATCTAGCTTCCCAATTGATTGTAGGATTGTGGTCTGTGAGCCATGGAAGCCCTAGTATCAATTGGAATTGCGGAGCATCTATTAAGTTGAATTGCAATGTTTCCAGGTGTCCATTGTCAGATTCCAATTCTACTAGTTCTGTGTGGCTCACAATGGGTCCCAATGAGAGATTGGTTCCATCGATGGCTCGGACTGCTTCGCTTTTTTCCTTCTTGATTGCTCTCAGACCAATCTTCTCAGCAACTTTAAATCACAAAAGTTGCCCGTAGCTCCTGACTCGATCATAACGGTTACCTGTTTCAATGTTTTCTCTCTGAACCTTTTATTCATCATCAGATCCAAATGTGGAGAAGCAGATTGCAAGGTATTCGCCAAAGTATGAGTTTCTGGAGTTGTCTTAGAATCAGCAACCACCAGTCCAACTCCATTTACTGGTGGTGCGAGGCGTTTTCCGACGATGTTTGCTTAGGTTTCTTTGGACAATTCCGAACAAAATGTCCACTGCCTCCACAATAGAGACATTGCTTGTTTGCTCTTCGTCTATCTTTTTCTTCTTTAGTGAGAGGTCCACGAATTGTTCCTATTTGCATGGGTTCTCCTCCACGAGCTGAGCCTGATTCTTTGCTGCCTTCTATCCTGGCTTGATCAAACCTAGGCACACTGGGACGATAATCTCTCTTTCTCTCTCCTCTCTTTTCATTTTGACGAAAGTCAATTTCTAAAACTAGATCAATCAATGCTTAGATATCCGTGGGTCTATTGGGCACTTGAGCCAAAGCATATTTTAATTCATCTTTTAAGCCGTGATAGAACACTGCCGCTCGTTTGTTTTCCGGCCATTCCGTTTCTACCACCAACTTATTAAACTGGGCCAAATAGGCAATCAATTCTCGACTGGCCTGCTTAATTTCCAATAACTCACTGTCTGTTGCTTGTGAGACTCTTCGTCTGTCAAATATCCGGAGGAATTCTTTTTTGAATTCATCTAAATCATATAAGATGGGATCATTTCTGGTCACCAAAGGCATAGACCAAGACGCAGCGTCTCCACTTAAATATGACAATATGAATGCCACACGAGATTGCGCATCAGGGAATACAGCTGGGCGACACATAAATTGCAAAGTACATTGTGTCAGGAACACTTGAGCCTTCTGTGGGTCTCCATTAAAACGCTCAGGTGGTGCCAAAGGAATTACTGGGGAGAGTGAATGGATAACCTGTGTAGTAATCTTAGGTTCGGAAATAGATGCATCACTCAGATTCCCCTCAGAAGAGGCAGAATATTTTAAACTGGGACTGGATACTAAACTACTCACTTTTAAGGTCAACTCTGTAGTTTCTTTTTTAAGCTCCCTATTCTCTTCCCTGACTGTGATTAATTCCCTTTGTATTCCTTCTAAGATTTCTCCTAGTTTCTTCAAATCCAAACCTTCCGCCATTCTGCTCAGGTGCTAATTTAACGTGGGCACTTCACTCTGTCAGACCACGATCTCTTTCTAATGCACAGGAGCAGAATGTCGCAAGTTCCCAACGCCCCCCTAAGATTCCTCAGCGCCACGTAAATATTAGAATGAACGCCTACAAAATCCCAGGGGGGAAAGGGGATGGGACAGAGAAGAGACAGTTGCACTGCGTCTGATTCTTTCTTCAGCTTCAGACTTTGATTCTTCTTGCCTTCTTCTGGCTAGCACGGGAGTATGATTTTACAGTAAGGAAACAACATACATTAACATTTCTATTCCTCCTAAACATCTAAATGAATCCACTCCCTTGCTCACCTACCCCGTCTTAGTGTGACCTTTGCCTCTCTTCTATTGTGTTTTTTTTTTGTTGTGGCTTCTTATGCTGTAACTAAAAATTATTTGAATATTAATTTCTTTCTCAAAACTCTTTCCTGCTAACTCTACTTATATTTATTCTTTTACAGACTCCTCACCTATTTCTTGCTACAGCTGTTGTGTACTATGGTCTGGTATCTGGTATCTGGTAAGTATATTTTGTTAAATCCTTGCTCTCTATTTCTGCCTTATTAGATAATACTTCTGACAGAATATCAATTTACAATTTGAGAGTTGCTTCCTTCTAAAACAACTTGCTGGAACCAAAAATCAATATGTAATCGTCTTTTCAGGTTAACTTTAAATTATGCCAGATTTTTCTCTCACAGGAAATGAGCTGCTGAATCTTTTCTCAGAACTAGTGCTGACTCTAGCTTTCTCTTGAGGGATAAGCAGCGTTTTCTACTCGCACATGCTCAGTACTGATTACACTCTAATGCGCATGAATTAAATACAAGTTTTCTCCTCAGTTAACGCGCATGCTCTGAGCTCAATAACATGGAAAGATCTTACTGCTTCACAGTTGCTCTACAAACCCAAACTCCACCGCAACAGCGAATATTGAAGCGCGACAAAGTTTATTCCCTAAACTAACTTCGCGACGCTTCACTGACAGACGTCCTACTCTCATCAAGTCTCATCTGCATCAAGTGACACAGCCAGTTTTTTATCATTATTATCTCCCGGACTCCAGAGGATGTCGCTCCTTGTATATTATGAAGTAAAATATATAATTTAATTGCAGATCCTTTTCCACTATAAATTAAAATATTATTTGCAAAATGTTGCTGGTATTTTTCTATTTATTTTTAATCTTATTTACCTTGATTATAGAGTATTTAAAAAGGGCAATTGCTATAAAAAAAAAAGTACTTCTTCTTAAGGAATGATTTCAAACCACAACTCATGGGTAATTGTGATTTGTGAGTAAGCACTTGGGGCCTCATTTACAAAAAAATTACAGAGCGCGGCGGCGCAAGCAATTTTGTTGCGCTGAGCTGCGTCATGTTAAAAGCACAGGGATGCATCATATTAACAATACAACGCATCCGTAAGCAATAACCTGCGCTGGAGCACAATTGGGTGCCATGCGCAGTGCAGGCACCCTAGCATCATGTTGCAAGGGTGCCTGCCTTGTGGGGATGATTGTTTTTGTGCAGGAAGGGGCACCTTCCTAACCAAAAACATTAATTGAAGGCATTTCCTCTTTCTAAGCGTAATGCAGAATGCAGCACACATAGAAAGAGGAAAAAACGAGGAGAAATAAAAGTATTTGTCCTCGTTGCGCCACTCCTATGCCTTCCCTAGAGGCGTAGGATTCAGACGCATTCCCAGCTTTACAAAACTTAGTAAATCTGGGAATGTGTCAGGTTCCATGCATGTTGCATAGGAACACCTACAGCAGCACCCATGGAACGCCCCTTTGACGCAGAGTAATGCGTGAAAGGGACCCATATTTACAAGGCCATGAAAAGTCACACAGGGTGACTTTACGTGGCCTTGTAAATATGGGCAGGCCCACTACGCTCCAGGTGCGGCAAATAAAGTGATGCACCGATGGCGCAATGGCCTTGTAAATGATGCTCATGGTGTATAAGTAGAAGCTTATGGTCCAGACGTACAAGCAAAATATTGGTTGGAAATCGCCATCAGTATTCTACCAGTAATGAGTTTTATTAATCGACCTATGCACAAATAGATCAGTCCATCAATTTCTGAATCATACTGGGTTGTAATTCAACCTTTCGCGAGTACATTAATGAGGTAAGTCACAATTTGTGACTCAGTATGATTGGAGGCCATCATAGCGATGGTGGCCTGCTAGGGTCAGCAGACCACCATGTCTGTGATCGCATTTTAATAAAGTAAACTGGAACACTGCCTACTCCTCGACCAACATTTTGTTAATTCACAAAGGTGAATGCATTACCACTCCAACTATGAAGTCAGTAATTTTTCAATGTTTTGTGACCAGATTTTGGTCCCAAAATAATGATACATAGCATACTGAATTGATATTTGAAAGTGACACCTACAAGACGCCCCTTCTTAATTGCAATTTGATAAGGACGTGCAATCCTATTTTCATTTACCAACTCCTAAAATGGGATTAGTGCATTTAAAAAAGCATTTTAACAGTCGCAAACACCAAATTGTAATGTATGTGACCGTTAAAACATCTGGCCTGAAGATTCTAATTTCCAGCATATTTAAACAAATTGGAAATCCTAAGGATGGAAAATCACACATTTGCATTTCTATGTTATTTTCTTTTGATGGAAATGATTTTGTCTCCTTCAAAGCTACACCAACTCCTTTCAGCCATGTCTCATCTGAATCTGTGTTGTACTGTACAATTATCACAACAGTTCAAGTAACTCTTTAGTTAAAACTTTACAAAATCTAGACATTAGATGTAATGTTTAACACAGAATGATCCATGGATTCGTAAAAGCAGACATGGACACTGAAACAGGGTAACATGAACAACACTGGGATGAGTCTATGTAACATTGACATACACCGGGACAAGGAGGCAAGAAGCTAGCCGCAGTGACAAACCACCACTGCACCATTGAGAGGTGTACACTGACAGTGGGATTTGTAACTACAGACATGGACACTGGGAAACCAAGACAATAAGGCAGGGAAACACAGAAACCTGCATAGTGGCCAGAGGAAATGGGTAAAGACACTCTGACACGAAGACAGAGTATAGCCAGGAAATGGCAAAACATAGGCACCAAAACAAGGGGGTACACAAATGGATACTGGGAAAGAGAAACTGAGACAAAGAGATTGAGACTAGTAACATTTTGTATTTCTACCGCTTGGCATAGAATCGAATATTGATGTCCCGGTTTGAAAGAACTACCTGCACCATATACTAGATGATACCTTGGCACTTAGTTTCTGACAGCCGTGGCCCATCCATATGGGTGAAGGGGCAACACACACCCTACCTGTTTCTGGAGAAGAAGAGTGTCTGTCAGGCTGAGCAAAGGTCAGTCACACAGACATTCTTCTTGTTCAGGTCAGGCAGGTAGGAGCTACACAAGTGCTAAAAGGGCAGGCTGCTGGCTGCTTAAGCTGAACTTTGCCAGGCTGAGGATTTCTCTGCTCTGTGGGCAGACCTCCTCAGCCTGGTAAAAGTGCCTTGAAGCCCGCCCCCTTGTGATAAGGGTAAACATCACCTAATGCTTTGGACTTGGGCACTTCAGTTTTAAGCCCTGAAATGGCCATGGCCAAGTGTCAATCAGTGAAACCTCGTCACAGAGTGGGGTGGGGCCAGCAACTCTCACTGAACCAATCCCACTCTGTGGGGAGTGAGGGACTTCCGTCTTCCCTCATAGGCTGACAATGAAGAAAGGCAGCAGTCTCAACCCTCCTGGGACCTCCAAGGCTTTCCTCCCTCAGAGTTGCAGGACAGGTAAGATTTCTGTTTTTGAATTTTTGGTGCATGTGTGCGTGTGTGTATAAATGTATGAATTTGTTGTGAGTGAGTGTTGTGAATGCTGGGTGTGCGTGTGAGCGTTTGTGAATACATGGGTGTGTGTGTGCGTCTGTGGCCCCCTCGCAGTCAATATTATTGTCCACCACTGGTTTCTGACCTTGAGTAGGACAATGTTTCTGAAGGCTAAGGAGATGGGAAGAAGATGGTTGGTAATTTATGAGGAGTGTTAGATTGTATTTTTGTATGATAATCTAAACCATCTTGTTTGGTACTCTTTTTGATCCTCATTCTCTGTTACAAGATGGAGACAATTTACAGGACATGGATTAATCTATTTGTCGTGGTGTGTGACTAGTCATCTTCCAGAAAGCCCCTCTGAGGACTCTTCCGTTCACCTTTACTTCTGGTCACAGGGCTGCCTAATAGAAGGTGCTTGCTTCAAAAGACACAACATTCCAGTTTTTATTTCACCCAGAGCCACACCATCTTGTTTTCCCTGAGTTTAAGAGCAACAACAGCTGGATTTCCAATAGTCTTGGCATTTCTGTCGGAGAGTCCTATGCTCTCCAGGGAGCACTGAAACGAGAGGAGGCATCATCGGCCCCCGTTTAAAAGGAGAACTATCCTCTGGTAGTGGAAGGTTATGAGTGTATGGAGGAGCTGTTGGCTGGAGGGGTAGGTCTGCAGTAAAAAAAAGAGACTGCCTCCTTTAAAAGGAGAAAATAACTGGATGAGTCCAAAAAGTGGTTTCCATTGCAGGAAACAGATACGTTGCTAATATTAAACATTAATATCCTGAACCATGGATCCTGGGTGTGATGAAAAGACAACCTGTAATCACTGGATCTCTAGAAATTGCCGAACTCAATGAGAAAGTTTCCACACAGGGCCCAAAGAGTGGCTAAGACTCACAGATCCAACACTTGGGGTTTGCTTTGGGTACCAGAGACTGGAGTGCCACTTGCTTCTGATTCACTCTATGTACAATCACACAGTATTTTTTCTTAGTGTTAGGAGGAGATATGATATACAGACCTCTCATTACTGGTTAATTTCTCTATGAGGATACTGGATAGATAACAGATCCTCTGATATCTGGGCTTGAAAGCTAAGTGAGCCTACTTAGGGCATGTTCCCTTTGTGCTCTAAAATCCTCGCTTTTTTCCCTAGCAGAGGGAAACTGTACCATTGCCTAGGTCTCATGCCTCTAGAAACCCAGCTATTTGAATTTCAAATTTTAAAGTCACTTTGATACAGAGTAGAATGGTCCGAGTTGTTCACAAGTTAATGTAATTTTTCTACAACAAATATTTTTTATATACCCACTCTGTATAGAGTTTCAGGCATACTTTAGGTGAGGACACTGCCAGTTTCTTGTGTAGAATTTGTGCAGGTCATATACATTGTAAATTTCTCTGAAACCCATCTGCCCCTCCCATATATGTAATTTATGGTCCATGGGCATATGATATAATTGTAATGTTAGTGTCAAACAGGATCTAGTGAGTGTGTATCAACGCCCAGAAGAAAGAATGTTACAAATGGCTTGGAAGGCAGATGTCACAAAGTGAAGATGTGGCCATGTGCATCTGTCAGAACAGGGCATGAGGAGCACTCAGGGTACCATTAAATCCCAGCCACCAATCATATCCGTGGAAGCCATTATTGGGCGTGATGACAGCATTTGGGTTGAGTGTTGTTTCTAATGTCAAATTATGATGAACGAGCTCTAATACAACCAGAATGCCACGCTCCTGACAGGACCAGGCCAGAGCGCCTAGAGTTGCTTTTAACTATCTATTAATAGCGCCTGGGGATTTTTCTGGACAGGATTAGCGTTTGTATGTCATTCATACAGAAGGTAACATTGGGCAAAATGACTTTGCCAGTGGCTGGAGAAAGAGAGTAGAACAAACTTTCAGTATACCGGTGCTCATTCAGCTCATTGTTGAAATTTTTTTAAAGAAATTGACCTTTGTCAGCCAATCTTAATTAATAAAAGTGTAGATTTAATTAGCTAAAGTACCTGATGTGTTACCATCTACAATACCAAGAAACCTAGGTAAACTTGGGTTATACAAGCAATAAATACACAAAATAACAGATTAGCACAACTGAGCCAAGGAGACTCCAATATTGATGGCTGCTATGATTGTGGCATAAATACTCCTAGCATTCTTGGAAATGTTCCATATGGACTTCTGAGAATGTCATGTGACACATTTCATGCCTTCCTGTTCCTGCTGTGTGGAAATCTATATATTGTAGATTTCTAGACAAAGGGAACAGGGGCAACCTACTCAAATGTACATTTTTGAATCTGGCTTGACAGCTCAGCTGTTACATTACCTTTTGTTACCAGTTCTTTAAGGTGCACATAGAGTGGGCTTCGACTCAGTCAAGAGAAGAATTTCTTTCTCACCTCATGCTCTTGGCTATTTGGTGAACCATTACCACTTTCCAAGAAGTGCTTCCATTCGAATCCAAGGATTATATTACATTGCTAAAGTATACTCAATCAACACAGTTTGTCACATTTACTTCTTCTACTCCAATATTCATTCTTTACAGGAAGCAATCCTTTTTTGATACTTTTGTCCCAGCACTGTCAAAGCCAGTGTGTCGGGCTTTAATATTATATGCAGCCTTTGTGCAGGCAAAGCATGTAAACAACATTTGTGATTGCCTGTCTTTACACGTGTTTGCACACTGCAGCCAGATCCATTTGCTTTGCCTAAGCTTTTCTTGTTTCTTCTCAGGAATATCAGTTTTCTGTGTGGAAAATGCACTTTCCCTACACTTCCAGTAAATCTGTGTGTGAGCCATTCAACTTCCCATCCTGAAAAAGGAGTTTTACCTATACAACCTTTTCCGGTGGTGGGGGGGGGGGGGGGGGCGGCTGGGGTGACATTTCAGTTTGTGATTACTCACAAACATACGTTGTGTGGGCGTTCATAAACTTACAAGGTAAACAACACCTTGTAATGCCCACTTCTCACTCTTGTCATGGAATTTACTGCTGCAATTTCACTGTAGTTGAGGGACGAAATCTACAATAGTGATGCATTTATGCCTACCAGGAATCATTTTATGAACTACTGGCAGGAATAAATGAAGCATGTTCAGCAATAAACTGATGTTTACGGTTGAAATGCCTTTGTGAATAGGACCTAAAGTGTTTTTGCTGTTTGTCTATCTCACCAAATCTGTATTAGCAATCCTTGAAAGGGGAGGGGTGATGGTATTATCATCAGTGGCGGTCACCAAATCCAAAAAGTGGTGAGGTGGGGGGAGGGGATGCAGGGGTGATCCAGAGGAGGACGGGGGTTTATTAATTAAAAAAAATAAAAGGAAGACTTACCTGAAGCTGCCGGCCACCACCCGCGTCGTGCCGTGCCAAGTTCTTCATCCTGGTCCAAGCGGACACTGGGACAGGATCACTGACTCCATGTACAATCCACGCGCTGCTCTTATGCGATGAGAGAAGAGCGGGGATTGGCCTGAGTAGTCTGAAAGGACGATTTCTTAGGCACAGGGAGTATGCGCTGTTTCTCTAACCCGGCTGTTCAATATAGCCAGGTTGGAGAAATCTAAGTGTGCATGTGTGTTTGGTCGGCATAAGGCGGCCCGTCAACACACACATGTGCACTTAGAGAGTGCGCTCCACTCCAACACCCTCCCCCCCATGGCCCAGCCCCGCCCCTCCCTACACCCGCTGGCTGAAGCAGCTTCTCAAAAATGAAACGGTGATAGAATATCGTTTTATTTTTCAGCTGCTGGATCTGTGCCAGTGGGGAGACACTCCTCCGCCATTGCGGAGGAATTACCCCGATATTATCACATATAACTAGAGGTGTGCCGCAGAGACTTTTAAGGGATGGAGGATCAGAACTGGTGTCAGGTTCATGAAAATATTTGATGCACTCCTTATTAAGTGACAGCGTTAACAGGCTAACAAAGACATTAGTACATTGAACATGACACCTGATGAGAAATCTCAACACTGGAAGTCTCTCACCGCAGTCTTCTCACCATGGGCAGTAATAAGGATGGTTAGAGGAAGGAACGTGAAGGGCACGTGCAACATAGTTTCTGCTTCATGAAAGTAGAGCACGCAAGATTGATGCAACTCTTGCAAGTCCAATTTGCCAAATGTGCAGTTTAGAATCACCAAATCCAACACAGAGGTTCAACAGTTCCCGAGTTATCCACTTTTAACCAGCAATGCTCGTTGAAAACTAGTCATCTTTCAAAAAGGGTTTAAACATCTTGAACTTTCAGCCTTTCTCCAAAAATATGTCAGCAACTCAACTGTATTAAATCTGTTTCTCTCAAAAAGATTACAACTGGAAACTTGAAACAAAAATGCTCATTCCCTAAAAAGGTTTAGGTGTCATTCCTCTTGCTAGAATTTGTTGTGGATGGATTCCAAAGGAAACCATTACCTAGAACATTGTTTTCGAAAAGCAGTTTCCAGATACCAGGGAAAAACAAGTTTCGTTTTTTCTCTGCTGCTCTGACACCTAAGCATGAAGCGGCATATCCCACAGCCTGTGCTCTTGCTGGAGCGATTAATTCCCTCTCCTTGAATTCTAGAGACCAGCGGGAGATTGCAGGTGGTGCTCCTGCGCTACAGTCTGCATCTCCACTGTGAGGTAAGGGCCGCTGCAGAACCACACTGCTTTGGAAAATATAAAATTGTGATACAAACACATGTTTGTAGTAGAGGCATATACCTGATGCCACTCCCCCTAACTCAGCTACCCAACTGATTATCTATCTTCTCAGCTTCTTTATATTAACAACATATGTTTTGGAGATACCATTGCTCGTTATTTAATCATCAAGCATCCAAAAGCAAAGTCTTATTATGTGTAGAGATATATAACTCTTGTCATTCAAAATTGAAGGCACATATGCATTCAGTTTCCATTAGTAATTCGTCATCAGTGCTTCAAACACGTCAACTTTGTGATTGGAAAAACATCACAAATAACACAGTTTAATTGCTCTGTATGTTCATAGCCATCCATGTGTGTCACGGTTATAAGCCCCTCCTCATCAATCAATACTGCACTAATTCACTATTTTTGGTCATTGAAAATATATTCCCTTCTGGCGGATCTTATCCTCAAATATACATAATTTGAAATTGATACATAGAGCTTTTCTTACATTCGCAAAACCTTTTTCAAAACCTATTATTATGTAATTTTTTTCCAACTCAGGCACTGGTTGACACATTTGCTTGTTTCATCATGCTAGTGTATTCAATTGGGAAAATGTTATTCATTTTACATCATTATGTCATTTGGCTGGTACACAACCCGGCGTTGCTGCCCCCCCATGGTGTATCCGTTGATTTTGTTCTTCTTAACACAGGGGTACTATGCTTGGGCCATATCAGTAATACCTAAAGTAGATTTGTACTTATTTTTCGCTTATTTGCAGAGGGTTTGCCGCCTTTGGGTTGAAAGGTGGCTGGGTGCGGGGAGGGGGGGTTGTTTGGATTGTTTGATTCAATTTTTGTAGTTTGCACCTTCGTCCACTATCGCTAGCAATGTTAGACATTCATCGCAAGTCTGTCAAGTTAGATTGTACACCCATTTCTGATGGCACGATTGGGCAATGTTGATAGCCCTTCGGCCCTCTCCTTGATCTCGTGGAATGTCAGGGGTCCTAATGACAATCATAAAAGACGACAGGTGGTTCACTATCTGCTTCGAAACAAGGTGGACATAGCCTATTTGCAGGAAACACATCTCCCTCCCAAAGATGCAGCACAATTCGGTGCCAGCTGAGGCGCGCACATGTTTTTTGCCAACTACAGCAGTTATGCTAGGGGCGCCGCCATTTTAATACACAAAAGAGTCCCCTTTAATCTCAACGACGTGGTTCGCGACCCGAAGGGCAGATAGATCATTGTCACTGGCTCCCTAAGTGGCCACAGGGTCACACTGGTCAACATCTATGCCCCGAACACTGACTCCCCTGAGTTCTTCCACACGCTGAGTGCCCAACTGTCAAAACTAGAGCCCCACAAGTTATTATTGGGGGGACCTTAACTTACTACTTGACACTGGACTCGACAGCACTTCACAGGCACCTGACACTAAACCGCGGGCACGACGAGCACTGAGGGAACTCTGTGAGCAGCACACACTTACAGATATATGGCAGAAGCGAAACCCCACCCAGACTGAATACACCAACATAACACCTGGACCACAATAGATTATTGGTTGCTCTCCCCTGTATTCACTGACTGGTTCACCTCGCTAACAATGCTCCCTAGGACATACTCTGACCACTCTCCAATAGTATTACACTTGAAACTCCCACGACCTGAGGGGTATGAACGACAATGGCGCTTCCCTGGCCGAGCCCTAGATAACGAACTATTTAAAGCTGAAGTACGAGAAGCCATAGAAGACTATTTCGAGATCAACACAGGTTCCGTGAGCTCCTGGGCGACGCTATGTGAGGGTTTTGAGGCGGTTATTAGGGGTATTTGTATCTCTAAACATGCGGGGGTGTTCAGAGACCTTCGCAGCATGATGACACGCATTGAACGCGACATCACTACACTTGACACCAATCCTGTGGGGACCCTGTAGATCAGGCAAAGTGATTGAGCCTTCCGTCAGAATACAGAGACACCACAGATCGGGAGATATTGTACCTGGGGAAATACCATACAGCCAGATGCTATGGGGAAGGGGAGAGGCCGGGGAGAGTGTTAGCACAAATGTTGAGGCCGCCATACAGCAAATCGTACATCACTGAACTTCACACCTCAGCTGGGCACACACTCAACAATACCGCCGATATTCGCTACGAGGTTCTAGATTATTACACCACGCTGTATACCTTAAGGGTGGGTTCTGATAGCACAGCCCAAAACGAGTAGATTTCCGAGATTGCACTGGTCTACCTGGAAAGGTATATGCAGGACTTCTTAGCGGAGCCCGCTGACGTATCACTCGCCATCGACATAATCCGAGGCTCCACAGCCCCGGGGTTAGATGGCTTCACGGGGGATTTTTACAAAGAATATAATGACCTTCTTGCCCAGCAGCTAATTGAGGTATATGGGAAAGCATTGGAGAAACAGGTACCCCCTCCTACATTACGTGAGGCTGTCATCATACTCCTCCCCAAACCGGGCAAAGATCCTATGCTCTGCTCACTTTCCCTATTAAATTTAGATTACAAAATATTAGCTAAAGTCCTCGCGAATCGGTTGTCTCAATTAATGGAGTATATTATCTCCCTGGTGCAATCTGGCTTTGTCCCTCACCGGTCCACCTCCTTGAACCTTCGGACGCTATTCGCAGTCCTTCGCCATGATATTATTAGATGCGGAGAAAGCCTTTGATTCTTTGGAATGCAGTAATGAAACGTATGGGCATGCCATTGGGATTCATTGCCACCACGGCACTACTCTATGGCAAACCCACGGCAAGGCTGCGTTTGAATGGCATGCTTTCCAGACCTTTTGCGCTTTCCCGTGAGACTAGGCAGGGTTGTCACTTGTCACCGCTTCTGTTCATACTAGCAATGGCCCCATTGATTAGGCATTTCCAAGAACGTCAACTGCACCGGGGATTACAGTTCAATACCGGCCCTCTCCTTGTTTCCCTCTATGCAGACGATACAATCTTATATGTCTGGGAGCCCCAAACCAACTTAGCGCCGCTCGTTAGGAAATCCTTCAATTCTGCAGATTCTCTGGGCTAGGCGTAAACTGGCACAAGTCCATTATTTTTCCATTGACCACGCACACTACTCCATGGGACTGCGAGTATCCTCTTGAATGGTGTTACGATTCAGTAAAATATCTCAGGATACACATCCATTTGGACACCACACAAATTATACGCTTAAATTACGGGCACGCTGTACACACTTTAGAGACGCAGGTGGAACCTTGGCTGAGGTTACCATTATCACTAGCGGGTCGGGTAGCAATTCTAAAGATGGCCGTACTTTCCAAATTTTTATATTTCTTCAATAACATTCCCATATCTCTCACCGATGTTTTTTTTAACATTACAATCACACCTCACACAACTGGTTTGGGGGGGAAGCAGCCACGTGTTCGCTGGTCGATACTCACACTACCATACGTATGGGGAGGGTGTAGCGTGCCAGACTTATAATTATACTACTTAGTGGCACAATGTCGCTATGCACACGCATGGTTTCACCCAGACGCAAGAATATCATTTCTGTGACCAGAGGCGGATCTCGTTCTTCCCGAACGGCTGTCCACAGTACTTCTTAGGGGATTCCCCCGCGACCCACACGACATACAAATGGTGTCCACCACCAGCTGGGCATGGGGGAAATTGAGGAAACTTACCGGCGCTATGACCCTATACTCATCCGCCCTTCCTCTACCAAACGCTAAGTGGTTCCCAATTACTGAGGAAAGCTTGGTGCATCACACACTGGCTACCTTAGACGTTGTCAAAATAGGAGATTTTATATCAAAGGGGACATGTATTTTCACTGGATGACGATACACGGTACACTGGCAGCAGTTTTATGACTCGATTTGTTATGACCCGAATGAGGTCGGCCTTGCAGGCGACACTCCCCACGCTTCCAATTGAGCCAGACTCGTTTCCCCCACTCACATTAGTAATCGAGAACCCCAATGGAGCACGTCTCATTTCTAAAATGTACAAAGCTAGTTCTGATTTGAGACCAGTGTGTGACAACAAGCTCTGACACGACTGGGAGGCAGATTTGGGCGGTACAATAACAGACGAACAATGGTCCAAATGCTGCGCGCCCACCAAAGAAATCTCTCTTAACAGCAGGCACGAGCTGCTTCATTTTAAATTTATTTGCCGTGCCTATTGTACACCTGCCAAACCACACAGGATAGATGCCTCCAGTCCACATACATGTTTAAAATGCGTGGCACCCCACGCCGACTTCATGCACATGACATGGACTTCCCCCCGTTTACAGAGTTATTGGGTGGACATTCACTCTACACTTGGGAAGATGATCGGCTTGATCCCATTCCAGAGATTGCACTGCTGGGGTACACAGTGAACCCCCCCAAGAGGGTTAGACGTTTTGCATCGCTGGGACTCCTGTTGGCAAAAAGGGAGATTTCTATACAATGGGGCAGGAAAACAGGACCCAAAGTTCAGGATTGGCTGCGCAGTTTAGCCTATTGCAATGTTAATGCCGAGAACTATGCTCGCATCACACCCTCTAAGTCCCGCCCCAAGGATATATGGGACCCATTTCGGAGATATGTGGAAGCAACTAAGCAGGTCTCAAATTCTCAATCAGATAAAGGTATTGTGCCTGAGGGAGTGGGGTGATTAAATCAGAAGTATTAACGCATACCTTAAGGGCAACAATAGGTGGTGTGGTGTTACTGTATGCCTACACTGAAGATAAATGAAAAGATGGGAATCCCGCACATCTGAGACACGAACTGGGAGTGGACTAGTGGTGGGGCTGTTTGGGTAAGATATTTACTGTCATGATGTGTCATTGTAGTAGACGTGCCAACTACACCTGTAATTGTACTTTCAAGATAGCCATGTAGAACTTGCAAAGTGAGTGTTTACGATATGATGGCTGTGGTGACTTATTTGCAACATGTATATGTGCTACATATTGAAAAAATAACGTTTTTAAAAAAAGCTATTATTATGTAGTGGGCATGGGCACACATATTTCCTTATCTCACTGGGGTTACTAATTATGTGCATTCACCCTATTCCCTTAAAAATATCATAAACTCGTATTATATCCTTCCTTCGTGCTCATTTCATTCCCCTCCCTCTTAGGGCTACATGATTAATTATGTATCAAACAGTCATATGTTGTTTGTGACATTACAAATTCCCAATATGATTAAGTGATCTTGGACTAGAGTACTATGAAGTCCATTCATATCAATCATAATCTTTACAAAACTCTCTTATTTGCATCTTCTAATGAATTCAAGTTAACCGTATTCTATTGGTGTATAACAAAAAATTGTAATCAGTGTTTCTAATCATCTGCTCGTAAAACCTGCACTCAACATGTTGTCTATGCAGAGTAAATATCATCTCCTAATCTCCTTATAATTGATATTTCACTATATCAAAATTGTTCACCATCCTGAAAGTAGGTATATTTTATAAAATTAATTTTATAAAGTTAATTTACCTGCACTCCAATCTGACAGACTCCTTCTAATTCTTAGTGATAACTTTATTCTTCCTCAATTTGAGAGTGGTTATGTCGTATAATTGTTATGCTTAAAAAAGGTTCTCGCCCAGCAATCCTTTAAGAATGACAATATGTATGCTAACTCTGAACACACAGGGGGTGTTATTGATGTGTCAGGACTCTGATGGGCGCACTCGGAATCACGTTAGTAGATGAACTAGAATATTTGTAACGGTGCTACAGAAGAGGGAAAATACCCCTAAAACCCTCCAATGGTGGACGAAGGTCCACTCATATCAACAAAATACCAGTTGTGCACACGTTAAAAGTAAAATTGCATATATAGCATGAAGTATTCAAAACAGAACAACTGTATAGGCAATGGCAATGGATGACAAGAGAAACAGGTTTGTATTTCGTTTCGTAGTTTTATATGAAGTTCTGTGGATCCAACCAGCCAACACGTGTTTCGTCAGAGGGTATAAACCCCAGACTTCTTCAGGGCTGGAGAAAAAGCATACATGAGGTACGTATCACTGACATAATCCTATAGGCCAGTTACAATCATGTCATATATAGTGACTCAAATGTGACTTAGGTGGGAGAAAAACACCACATAAAAACAGCAGTTTGCATCAAATGCTTAAATACTGTATGCGCTCTATTATGCAAGTGAACGATATGTACTGTGAGACAGAGAACAGTAATTTCAACATAGTACAGAGAAACCAGCCTCTTAGTTCACTTATGTGCGCGAATTACGTATAGAGTTTATGATAATAAAAGGCCAACCTGACAAACACCAGGTGGAGTTGTGAGAGTATGCATGCAGAAACTGCGACCGAAAGTGAGCTCGGCGTGCTGTTTACAGTGATTAATACGTGTCTAAAGTCACGCTGGAGATTAAGTCATATTTTGACGAGTGTAGAGCAAGGGACCAATCTAATTCCCGTCGTTCGAAGTTAATGTGGAAATGCAAGTGATCTAAAAACAGGTACGCATGCGGATGGTTTGTTTGAAAAACCCCTACCTTCTACGTATGTTGGAGGAGTATAGACCTATTAAATAGCAAAAATTGCTTGTCACTCAGGAGTTTAGAGGTAAGTTGTATGAAAACCCCCACACACTTGTAAAACCGTTCAGGCTTACCTTTGAACCGGTGATAATTCCGACCCGGTAGGTCTAAGAAGAAAAATATTCGTGTGTTTTTCCTTAAGATTATTGTCCTTTCAATAAAGTTTAGAGTCCAGTCTGTTTCGTCGAGGTAGAAAGGAAAGAATGTGTAAGTATCAGTGTGGAACACAAATAACCGAATAATGCCAAAATTATGTCGTCATAGAGCGATTCACAAGCACGGCTTCTTACCTGAGACGAGTACATCCAGACCGAAGTGCTTCAAACCGTATTGTGGGTGACCGGCGTGTTTGTCGATGTGCGCAAGTCCGGAAGTGTCTGACTACGTTAAATACGGAAACGGAATAAAGACTAGAACGTGCGCGTCCTAGTAACGTGTGTCCAGATCGTATAGTGAGTGTGATTAGGGTTGTGCGCATGCGTAACATATTTCACTATCGAGTTCCCCGGAGTTCGGACTAGTAAGTCGTGGTGTGTCAAAGAGAGGGTGCGAATCTGCATAAAGTCAAAAAGTATCCTGTAAATTGAGAATACGTGTTGACCCAAACCGAGACATTAAGTCTAGGTTTCTCAGAGATGTAAGCATAAATCAAAATATAATCGTGATTAATGTGGATGCATGCGTGATCTGTGAGCCACGCATCCTGATATTTGTCAAGCAGCTCTATAGATTATTAGTCATAGTGAACCATGAGCAGTAAAAACCATAATGAGTACATGAAAATCATATATACAATTATTAAGAAAACACATACAGGAATCTACAAACCGGATGTTGATTAAGACATCATATTGACCTTAGTTCCTGACAGAATATATTATTTGTAAGGGCGGCATGAAAAAGCAACAATAGTGATCGTCATTCCTTGGTGATTATGTACAAGAAGGTTACACTAAAACCACGTAGAACAGATCGATTGTTGTAGAAAACATCTCATTCTAGTGAATAGTTCCTATTGCCATGTGAGATAGATACCAGGAATAGTCAATTATTTATCATAATTGTAAGATAGTATTAGGCTCATGGGGTGCAGGCAGCATGGGTTCTATTCCATATATTATAGAAATTCAGTTACCCAGGAAATAGTGCATCTCACTGTCACTGTTGAAACCCAATTCATGAGTACGTAGACGCATAATCCAAAATGCCTCTAATCTTCTTAAGTTAAGTTCCCTATTGCCACCTCTGGGATTTTGTTTACAGATGTCAATGCCATAGAACTTAAATTTCTTGTTTATACCTTGTGTAGGACACTCCCATATATGTAGGGCCATTGGATATCTTGCGTCTTTATGTTTCAAAGCCCTGATATGTTCTCCAATTCTTTCTTTCAAGCTTCTGATGGTGCTGCCCACATATTTGCCCCCACATGTGCATTCAAGTACATAGATAACAAATTTACTGTTACAGTTTATGTTCTCTCTTATGTCGAAAATTTTGTTTGGGCCATCAAAATGCTTCTTTTTGTCATCAGCCCATCTACAAGTCCCACAGCATCCGCATTTAAAGAAACCTATTGATTGTGCCGATAGCCAAGTGTCTTGGGTTGCCTTGTAGGTGTAGCTAGGACTGAGACGAGTTCTGAGTGTTCTGCCTCTACGATATGTAATCTGTGGTTTGTTGTGTACAGATTTGCTGAGCAAACCATCATTGGTCAGAATATGCCAATGTTTTTTCATGCTCCTTAGAAGAGCCTCACTGTAGGTGTCATAGTTGGTGATTAATCTGACCACTTTGTCTGTATTTTTTACTCCTTTATCTAGGATAGTGCTAATCCGATCAGTGTGCCTGATTCTTCTTGCTGCTTTTTGAATAGTGGATGTCTGGTATCCCCTTTGTGTGAATCTAGCACTCATGTCGTATAGACACGAGCTGAAATCTGCTTCCAAGCTGCAGTTGCGTCTGGCTCTAGTGAATTCACCAAACGGGATTGCATTGATCTGATGTGGGGGATGAGCACTATTGGCGTGTAAAATGGCATTACACGCCGTGTCCTTCCTATATAGTCTAGTGTGTAGCTGGTTGTCTTTGATGAAAATCTCGATGTCTAAAAAGTTGATGCATGTTTTGCTGGAAACCTGCGTGAACTGCATATGCAGGTTATTCGAGTTCAGATAAGTGTGGAAATCTGTTAGAGCTTCTGGAGAGCCTGTCCAGATCATAAGACAGTCATCGATATACCGTCCCCAATACAGTATATGATCCTGGAATCTATTGCCCCCAGGTCCCCATATCCAGTTTTCTTCTAGTATGCCCATGAATAAATTGGCAAAGCTTGGGGAAAATTTGGATCCCATGGCAACTCCTTTTCTTTGTCTATACCACTGTGAGTCGAATAGAAAGACATTATTATTGAGAATAATACCCATCATATTGATTAGCATCTCCGTGTGTTTCCACAGTGAGGCAGCTCTTCTAAATAGAAATGTTTCTAGGGTTTTAATACCCAAATCCAATTCTATGCTCGTGTAGAGCGACACAACATCCATGGTTACTAAGGTCATCCCTTCCTCCCATCTGAGATCTGATAGTATGTTGACGATGTGTTTAGTATCTCTGATATAAGATGGTAAATTCCTTACAAACGTAGATAGGAAAATGTCTACATATTCTGCCAGTCTCTCTGTGGGGCCCCCAATTCCCGCCACTATAGGTCGACCCGGTGGAAATGCAAGTTGTTTATGTACCTTGGGTAATGTATAAATACAAGGGTAATTAGGTCTGAAAACTTTTAGATAAGACATTTCTTCAAGAGTCAGAAGACTTTCATTATACCAATTGGTCAAATGCTTGTTAATCATTAAGGTTAAGGGACCTATAGGGTTAGAGTACAGTCTTTCATAGCATGTTGTGTCGTTCAGTTGTGTCTGTATTTCTGTGTTGTAATCCCATTTGTTCATTACCACCACGTTGCCCCCTTTGTCCGCCTCTCTGATTATCAGGTCCCTGTTGGATGCAAGTTGTTTCAAAGCCAAACGTTCACCCTTAGACAGGTTATCTGAGTATCTGCTTGTTTTTTTCTTGTGAATTTTATCTTCGAATTTATTCAGGTCAGACAGAACTAGTTTATGGAATGTATCAATCGAGTTGTCAGCTGTCAGTGTAGGTGTCCATTTTGATTTGGATCTGAGTCCACTAGTGAGCGAGTAGTCTGTTTGTACGTCTAACTCATGTAAGAGTGTCTCCATGTGTTGTGGTGTTTCTTCGGTGTCTGCTAAAGATAGTAATAATTGTGTGTTCATTGCATCCTGTATACTAAAATTCACATTCAAGGACTCTACAGGTGTATGCGTAGTATCTTTATTAGGCACAGGGTTCATTTCAAAAAATCTCTTTAGCTTCAAATTTCTAATAAATTTGTACAAATCCACCTTAGTGTTGCAAACAACTCCCTCAATATTGGGGTTGAAACTTAATCCCTTTTTCAAAAGTTTTACCATATCCTCATCCAGTGACACAGAAGAAAGGTTCATTATACTGATTTCATCTGTTATATTAGTCATTGTTTCCTGTTCTGTCCTGACCTCAGTTTTGTTCGATAGTCCTCGTTGTCTCCCTGCCCTTTGACCTCTACGGGTTTTGCGTTTGTGGGTTCGCGAGTTGGTGGTAGTCTGTTTCCCTTCCTGATACGCAACATCTCTCGTAAAAAAGATGAAGAAGATGGAGTTCCTGCATTTTCTAACTCGCTGTCACTAGTAATAGGTGTGTTAAGAGAGGAAGTGCTTGAAGAGGTAGAGATAACACCTTGATTCTTATTCTTCCCTACGTCTTTGCCCGCTTGGAAAAGGAAATCATATTTTCTTGCATACGTGTAAACACGTCCGTCTCTATAATCTATCTCATCGCGTTTTAATTTTCTAGCTTTTCTTTCTTTAATTTCATTCTGATGTTTAGCAAGCACGTCGTTAAGTATTACATAGTTCTTATCTGTGGCTTCTTTGAGGTCTAGGGCTCGAATTTCAAGTTCTAAAGTCTCAATGTCTTTTTGCAGTTTGATCAATTTCCTGTCGGTGTTTTCTATGAGGATGTTCATGAGTGTTTGGGATTTATCGTTTAAGGTATCTTCCCATTTCGTCACATTAAAGCAGTACTTGCGCCTTAATAGGGTTCCTAGGGGTCTCAGATCCCAAATCTTCCCCACTTATGACGATTTGGATGAAGACCTCTTGACGAGATTATAGAGACGGACGTGTTTACACGTATGCAAGAAAATATGATTTCCTTTTCCAAGCGGGCAAAGACGTAGGGAAGAATAAGAATCAAGGTGTTATCTCTACCTCTTCAAGCACTTCCTCTCTTAACACACCTATTACTAGTGACAGCGAGTTAGAAAATGCAGGAACTCCATCTTCTTCATCTTTTTTACGAGAGATGTTGCGTATCAGGAAGGGAAACAGACTACCACCAACTCGCGAACCCACAAACGCAAAACCCGTAGAGGTCAAAGGGCAGGGAGACAACGAGGACTATCGAACAAAACTGAGGTCAGGACAGAACAGGAAACAATGACTAATATAACAGATGAAATCAGTATAATGAACCTTTCTTCTGTGTCACTGGATGAGGATATGGTAAAACTTTTGAAAAAGGGATTAAGTTTCAACCCCAATATTGAGGGAGATGTTTGCAACACTAAGGTGGATTTGTACAAATTTATTAGAAATTTGAAGCTAAAGAGATTTTTTGAAATGAACCCTGTGCCTAATAAAGATACTACGCATACACCTGTAGAGTCCTTGAATGTGAATTTTAGTATACAGGATGCAATGAACACACAATTATTACTATCTTTAGCAGACACCGAAGAAACACCACAACACATGGAGACACTCTTACATGAGTTAGACGTACAAACAGACTACTCGCTCACTAGTGGACTCAGATCCAAATCAAAATGGACACCTACACTGACAGCTGACAACTCGATTGATACATTCCATAAACTAGTTCTGTCTGACCTGAATAAATTCGAAGATAAAATTCACAAGAAAAAAACAAGCAGATACTCAGATAACCTGTCTAAGGGTGAACGTTTGGCTTTGAAACAACTTGCATCCAACAGGGACCTGATAATCAGAGAGGCGGACAAAGGGGGCAACGTGGTGGTAATGAACAAATGGGATTACAACACAGAAATACAGACACAACTGAACGACACAACATGCTATGAAAGACTGTACTCTAACCCTATAGGTCCCTTAACCTTAATGATTAACAAGCATTTGACCAATTGGTATAATGAAAGTCTTCTGACTCTTGAAGAAATGTCTTATCTAAAAGTTTTCAGACCTAATTACCCTTGTATTTATACATTACCCAAGGTACATAAACAACTTGCATTTCCACCGGGTCGACCTATAGTGGCGGGAATTGGGGGCCCCACAGAGAGACTGGCAGAATATGTAGACATTTTCCTATCTACGTTTGTAAGGAATTTACCATCTTATATCAGAGATACTAAACACATCGTCAACATACTATCAGATCTCAGATGGGAGGAAGGGATGACCTTAGTAACCATGGATGTTGTGTCGCTCTACACGAGCATAGAATTGGATTTGGGTATTAAAACCCTAGAAACATTTCTATTTAGAAGAGCTGCCTCACTGTGGAAACACACGGAGATGCTAATCAATATGATGGGTATTATTCTCAATAATAATGTCTTTCTATTCGACTCACAGTGGTATAGACAAAGAAAAGGAGTTGCCATGGGATCCAAATTTTCCCCAAGCTTTGCCAATTTATTCATGGGCATACTAGAAGAAAACTGGATATGGGGACCTGGGGGCAATAGATTCCAGGATCATATACTGTATTGGGGACGGTATATCGATGACTGTCTTATGATCTGGACAGGCTCTCCAGAAGCTCTAACAGATTTCCACACTTATCTGAACTCGAATAACCTGCATATGCAGTTCACGCAGGTTTCCAGCAAAACATGCATCAACTTTTTAGACATCGAGATTTTCATCAAAGACAACCAGCTACACACTAGACTATATAGGAAGGACACGGCGTGTAATGCCATTTTACACGCCAATAGTGCTCATCCCCCACATCAGATCAATGCAATCCCGTTTGGTGAATTCACTAGAGCCAGACGCAACTGCAGCTTGGAAGCAGATTTCAGCTCGTGTCTATACGACATGAGTGCTAGATTCACACAAAGGGGATACCAGACATCCACTATTCAAAAAGCAGCAAGAAGAATCAGGCACACTGATCGGATTAGCACTATCCTAGATAAAGGAGTAAAAAATACAGACAAAGTGGTCAGATTAATCACCAACTATGACACCTACAGTGAGGCTCTTCTAAGGAGCATGAAAAAACATTGGCATATTCTGACCAATGATGGTTTGCTCAGCAAATCTGTACACAACAAACCACAGATTACATATCGTAGAGGCAGAACACTCAGAACTCGTCTCAGTCCTAGCTACACCTACAAGGCAACCCAAGACACTTGGCTATCGGCACAATCAATAGGTTTCTTTAAATGCGGATGCTGTGGGACTTGTAGATGGGCTGATGACAAAAAGAAGCATTTTGATGGCCCAAACAAAATTTTCGACATAAGAGAGAACATAAACTGTAACAGTAAATTTGTTATCTATGTACTTGAATGCACATGTGGGGGCAAATATGTGGGCAGCACCATCAGAAGCTTGAAAGAAAGAATTGGAGAACATATCAGGGCTTTGAAACATAAAGACGCAAGATATCCAATGGCCCTACATATATGGGAGTGTCCTACACAAGGTATAAACAAGAAATTTAAGTTCTATGGCATTGACATCTGTAAACAAAATCCCAGAGGTGGCAATAGGGAACTTAACTTAAGAAGATTAGAGGCATTTTGGATTATGCGTCTACGTACTCATGAATTGGGTTTCAACAGTGACAGTGAGATGCACTATTTCCTGGGTAACTGAATTTCTATAATATATGGAATAGAACCCATGCTGCCTGCACCCCATGAGCCTAATACTATCTTACAATTATGATAAATAATTGACTATTCCTGGTATCTATCTCACATGGCAATAGGAACTATTCACTAGAATGAGATGTTTTCTACAACAATCGATCTGTTCTACGTGGTTTTAGTGTAACCTTCTTGTACATAATCACCAAGGAATGACGATCACTATTGTTGCTTTTTCATGCCGCCCTTACAAATAATATATTCTGTCAGGAACTAAGGTCAATATGATGTCTTAATCAACATCCGGTTTGTAGATTCCTGTATGTGTTTTCTTAATAATTGTATATATGATTTTCATGTACTCATTATGGTTTTTACTGCTCATGGTTCACTATGACTAATAATCTATAGAGCTGCTTGACAAATATCAGGATGCGTGGCTCACAGATCACGCATGCATCCACATTAATCACGATTATATTTTGATTTATGCTTACATCTCTGAGAAACCTAGACTTAATGTCTCGGTTTGGGTCAACACGTATTCTCAATTTACAGGATACTTTTTGACTTTATGCAGATTCGCACCCTCTCTTTGACACACCACGACTTACTAGTCCGAACTCCGGGGAACTCGATAGTGAAATATGTTACGCATGCGCACAACCCTAATCACACTCACTATACGATCTGGACACACGTTACTAGGACGCGCACGTTTTAGTCTTTACTCCGTTTCCGTATTTAACGTAGTCAGACACTTCCGGACTTGCGCACATCGACAAACACGCCGGTCACCCACAATACGGTTTGAAGCACTTCGGTCTGGATGTACTCGTCTCAGGTAAGAAGCCGTGCTTGTGAATCGCTCTATGACGACATAATTTTGGCATTATTCGGTTATTTGTGTTCCACACTGATACTTACACATTCTTTCCTTTCTACCTCGACGAAACAGACTGGACTCTAAACTTTATTGAAAGGACAATAATCTTAAGGAAAAACACACGAATATTTTTCTTCTTAGACCTACCGGGTCGGAATTATCACCGGTTCAAAGGTAAGCCTGAACGGTTTTACAAGTGTGTGGGGGTTTTCATACAACTTACCTCTAAACTCCTGAGTGACAAGCAATTTTTGCTATTTAATAGGTCTATACTCCTCCAACATACGTAGAAGGTAGGGGTTTTTCAAACAAACCATCCGCATGCGTACCTGTTTTTAGATCACTTGCATTTCCACATTAACTTCGAACGACGGGAATTAGATTGGTCCCTTGCTCTACACTCGTCAAAATATGACTTAATCTCCAGCGTGACTTTAGACACGTATTAATCACTGTAAACAGCACGCCGAGCTCACTTTCGGTCGCAGTTTCTGCATGCATACTCTCACAACTCCACCTGGTGTTTGTCAGGTTGGCCTTTTATTATCATAAACTCTATACGTAATTCGCGCACATAAGTGAACTAAGAGGCTGGTTTCTCTGTACTATGTTGAAATTACTGTTCTCTGTCTCACAGTACATATCGTTCACTTGCATAATAGAGCGCATACAGTATTTAAGCATTTGATGCAAACTGCTGTTTTTATGTGGTGTTTTTCTCCCACCTAAGTCACATTTGAGTCACTATATATGACATGATTGTAACTGGCCTATAGGATTATGTCAGTGATACGTACCTCATGTATGCTTTTTCTCCAGCCCTGAAGAAGTCTGGGGTTTATACCCTCTGACGAAACACGTGTTGGCTGGTTGGATCCACAGAACTTCATATAAAACTACGAAACGAAATACAAACCTGTTTCTCTTGTCATCCATTGCCATTGCCTATACAGTTGTTCTGTTTTGAATACTTCATGCTATATATGCAATTTTACTTTTAACGTGTGCACAACTGGTATGTATGCTAACTCTCCTCAAAAGATTCTTTTGCAGCTTGTTTTACAATTTCATATAAATTATCTTCCAAATTCTCTAGACCATGGATTCTGTTAGGGGGTAAATCCCACTAAGAAACAACTCATTAGTGCATTCATCCATTTTATCGCTTGCTAAAATAATTTAACAAACTCATCTTAATGGTGATTGCCAGTCATGTTCAACACATAATATGCGGGATTAAATGATGTTACGATCTTTCTCTAATTTTAAAACATTTGACAAAATTAATTAGAATTGCATGAGAGAGTCAAAATCTATACTCATCAGTCCATTTAGGATTAATAGTTTATTAGCCATAGCCCAAAACTTGTTTGGTTTATTCACTTCTTTACCATCATTTTGATTGAATAAATTGTATTCTTCCACTATTTACATTCTGGGAACTATTTTTTCTTTTTCATTTAGCACTCCATGAGAGTGCATGCATTTTCTTGCTATCTCCCTCCTGTGTTGCTTCTCCACACAAACGTCTGATATACCTACCCAATGTAATTTAAATCATTGGCCTCGTTCAGAAGACCAGTGCTTCTCTGGAGAGGATGTGGCTTAACGGCCAGAGCGGCCGAATTTGAAGCTGAGCAACCACGTTGGAGTCTGGTGGGAGGCTCAAGTATTCTCTGATTCTTGGCAAATCATTTAATCTCCCCGTGACTAAATAAAGAAAAAAAAGAATGAATGTGTCCGTCTGTAATGCAACTGGTGCTCATGAAAAGCGGTCTGATACCTTCGGGTCGAGTTAGCGCTAAATAAAACAGTAACAAAAAAAAGACTAACACTTAGGAGTTTTGAGGAAGGCACACGTATGGTTTGAGTGGTTATGCCACAGATATTAGGAATCTCAGGGACGTTTAATCTAATTAACGCTGAGTGGGCGTCAAGTTAGCCCTCTCATGTCTGAGCAAACAAACGGTTGAAGGGACTCTCAGAGGCCCCTCAATATGTTTTGATAAGGCACCCTGCAATTTCGCCCCATGCCACTTCCTGGGGACAGTTGGTTTGCCGTGGCTAGTGAACCCGGAAGACCCTGATCACTGAAGACCCATGTTGACCAAGTTCCCCACAACCACAAGCGCAGAAAGACACCTCATTGTTTTTCAAACGATAAAAAAAAGAAAAAAATACAGGCAGATGCCTCTATCTACGGAACCCTGACAGAGACCTTATTAGTGTTATATATTATTCCTAAACTGCGAGCCTTTCTGTAAGTCATCATTTTTTGTAGTTTTTAACAATGACAGTAAAATATTACCACAAGCGGCAGTGTCACCCGTTCGAGGCTCGCTGCCGGATCCTCGGTAGTGACATTCAAAGCAGAACGTCTCCTTCATCTGGCGGCGCCGTGACGTCCCAGCAGCATCCTAATGGGACTCTTCATTTAACCCGCGCCAGAGACACGGGCGAGGAGCTCTGTAATGTGCGCAGCCTCCTGAGGGAGCGCAGCCTCGCGCCGGCCCAGCTGAGCTCCCGCCGCTTGATTCATGAACTGCACGTGCACTCCGCGCGCCACTCCGGCACACTTACAGAGGATGGCGCGCAATATCACAGTTCTTAAAACTAGTATAATGCGCCAAACCACTTTTTATATTGTCACATAGGAAAAAACAGAAACACATTTTAATGTATGGTATAGAGCACTAGTTTTATGACATGCATAGCTGTCAACTGTTTTCGTGTCAGGAGAGTGACTTTCAGCCAGCCCTAGCTTTTCAAGCAACAATAAGTACTAAGCATGGTGGATGAGTAGGCGTAGACAAATTGCTGATGAGAAAAGTGAAACTACAGTGTGCTTAGCCCCAGTGCCTAAGAAACGAAGGCCTGGTGAAAATGAACCTTGTGATATGGGGCAAAACTTGACAGCTATTTCCCGTGTCACCATTAGGGCTTACGATTGGCATATAATCAGAAGCAATTATTTTTTTTAGCACCAGGTGCAGAAACATTGGGCCAGATGTATCAAGCGCGTTCCCGTTCGCAAACGGGCCGATTCACAGAATTGGTACGTTTGTGAACGGGGAAAAGCCTTTTGGGATGTATCATCCCAAAAGGCAATTGCAAAATAGGGAATCGCTATTTTTGTGATGACCTATTTTGCGAATGCATTTAGAGAATTGCAAATTGCGAATCTCTAAATGCAATGTAGGAAGCGCTTTTTAAATTGCAACCCTGCTTTAAGGAATCGCAATTAACCACCAACTTCAAGTTGGTGGTAAATTGCAAATCCTTAAAAAAAATTCACAATTTTGCATTTTTTTAAATGCCTTGTGGTGCACAGACATGCCCTTAGGGCATGTACGTGTGTCACATGTGCACACATGCATATTTCAGGGGTGCAACAGGGTGTCCTTTTGCACACCTGCACCCTTGAAATTGCATGCGCTATTTGCAAGTACCAATTGGGTACTCGCAAATTACGAATGCAATTCCCATTCTTTCCTATGGGCCTCTTGGCCCATAGGAATGAATGTGAAGACATTCCTTAATAGCGAATCGAAATTTGCAACTCGCTATTAAGGAATATGTAGGAATCGCAAAACATTTGCAGAAACCTACATACATTGCATTTTGCGAGTCTATAATGGCAAATCGGTAAAATTCGCTATTATAGACCCGCAAAAGGTAATTTTGATACATCTGGCCGATTGTGTATCACTTCTTTCAAAGTATGTGAACTTCACCTCTCACGTAAACTTTGCACTCCGACGACTCACAAGTGAGCAACAATAGGCAAAGGCTCTCTTTGTAAATGCCATTAGCTTTCCCCCCAGGGTGAGGTTTTATTTACCACATGTAGTAAATACCTTCTATTTCGAGTTTTCGACTTGCAAATGAGGCATAGCACAGCAAATTCCGCATGCTTTGCCTTTGTTATGGGCCTGTTCCCTGATCAATTTCAGCATGTTTAACCTGCCTGAGTCTACCAGGGGAAAACTGTAGGAATGTGATAATTATCGAAGAGCTTGCAATTCTGATACCTGTGCAATTTAGCCCTGAACACTCTCTCCAGAAGCATTTTTATTTGCCGTCCATATATATCACATTTGGGTGTTTAGGGAACAGAAAGAAAATATTTTCCAAAAACCATAATATGAATTAGAACATTGGGATGCTGAGAGCTCCATCGAAGACAATGGAGTACCTCTGGGCTTGTGATGGCTAGTATAAGTCGGACAGTGCTTAATTGGAGCACGTGATTTCCAGTTCTCAGCACCAGCACTTAATCATCAACACCGGCGCTTTTCATGGGCACCAGTTAGGGACACATTCATCTACGGGGAGATTAAATGATTTGCCCAGAATCACAGGATGTTGAGCTGATGCCAAGCACCCAAGTGTCAACCCCAGCTCCAAAGTCGGCAGCTCTGGCTATTACGACACATCCACTCCCCACTTTCATGGTTAGTATTTGGTTGTGTTTGAGGCGCCACTAACAGGAGAAATGGGCTGGTGCAAGCTGCCTCCTGACGAGTGACCCAGCACTTATGAGACCGGAGCTCCAACATTGCAATGTTTTTCTTCATGTTTCTTACTTTTTAATTTAGAACATTCAACCCTAAGTGGGTGGAATATAAAGGCCCTCTTCCTCGTTATAGGACCTTACATGGGCCTCAGGCCTATAACTCTGGTTCAGGGCCTTTAACAACTGGTAGTGTCGGCAGTGGGCTGTAAGGTTATTTTTAAGAGCAAATACCTTTTAAATCTGGAAGCATACAAGCTTCCAGCTGAATTGGGAATTACAACTACTGTGGGGTGTCCGCTGTTTCTTTCAGACATTTCACCAATTAAATCTGGTAAAACATTAAGGGGTTAATTTCGATCTCAGTTGGATGGCCCTACCAAAGCCATCCATAGACTTACCTTCTGATCAACTCGTTCCCGGAGCCAGTCCGTCCAAACGAGGAAGTACGATGACCAAATGTGTGCATTTCCCGAGCGACATGCACGCTCCAAATCGAGCAACAATTCCCGTACAAGCCGGCTCTGTAAACGCTGAATGGCCTCACCCGGAACTATTACCATAGCAGTTTCCGGCCGTGCAAGTACGATGCGTACTTCCTCCGTGCCGAACATGTAGCAACCTCTAGCACGTCTTAGCATCCGGAAGAGCAGTACATCAGGTCCGATTTGTGCCACAACATGAACACCGCGTATGAGACGAAGCTGCCATGTATCCGATTGCACATGTCATTCCTGTACTGTACGCCTATGACCGAATCAACAACCGGAACCGACGCGTACGTCGCAGACGGTAAGTCAGACACCTACCACCCACTAATACATGACGATCCCACAAAAGCCTAAACACACATAGGGGGTGGATGCCTACACCCCAGCACTGTCCACCCCAGATGGGGTGGATGCACATCCCCCAGCACAGACAACCCCAGAAGGGCACAGTCCACCCCAGAAGGGGTGGTTGCACATCCTCTAGCACAGTCCAACCCAGAAGGGGTGGATGACCATCCCCCAGCACAGTCCACCTCAGAAGAGGTGGATGCACATCCTCCCAGGCAGTCCACCCCAGAAGGGCACAGCCCACCCCAGAAGGGGTGGATGCACATCCCCCAGCACAGTCCACCCCAGAAGGGGTGGATGCACATCATCCCAGCACAGTCCACCCCAGAAGGGCACAGCCCACCCCAGAAGGGGTGGATGCACATCCCCCAGCACAGTCCACACCAGAAGGGGTGGATGCACATCCTCCCAGCACAGTCTACCCCAGAAGGACACAGCCCACTCCAGAAGGGGTGGATGCACACCCCCAGCACATTCCACCCCAGAAGGGGTGGCTGCACATACCCCAGCACAGTCTAACCCAGAAGGGGTGGATGCACATCCCCAGCACAGTTCACCCCAGAAGGGGTGGATGCACATCCCCCAGCACAGTCCACCCCAGAAGGAGTGGATGCACATCACCCCAGCACAGTCCACCCCAGAAGGGGGAATCCACCCCAGAAGGGGTGGATGACCATCCCCCAGCAAAGTCCACCCCAGAAGGAGTGGATGCACATCACCCCAGCACAGTCCCCCCCCAGAAGGGGTGGATGCACATCCCCCCAGCACAGTCTACCCCAGAAGGGGTGGATGCAAATCCCTCAGTACAGTCCACCCCAAAAGGGGTAGATGCACACCCCCCAGCACAGTCCACCCCAGAGGAGATGGATGCACATCCCCCCAGCACAGTCCACCCCAGAGGAGGTGGAGGGGAAACACTCCCCCACTACTCCCATGCCAGGTTTGTGTATTGTGCACAAACATCTAGAGTCAGTGACACATTATGCAAACAAGTGCTGTTACATCCAACACTTTAGTGAACAAAGACCGATTGTGGGGTACAAACCCCTAGCATTGACAAGTACATAGGGTATATGGTGTATCACCCCCATCAGTGTGGTGCATAAAAGACGAGCATGGGCTTTAAAGCCCAATCTTTGCCAAGCACATATGGGGAAATGGGGCAGTACCCCCCCACCCCCCAGTGTTGTTACCATAAGGTGATAGGGGGATCAAACATCCAGCACTGCCAAGCACATAGGGGAGATTGGCTATCACCCCCCATCAGTGTGGTGCCCAAAAGATGAGCATGGGTTTTAACACCCCTTCTTCTGCAAGCACATAGGGGGCATGGGCTGTTACACCCCCATCAGTGTAGTGACAAAAAGGTGAGTGTGGGGTTCAGACTCCCAGCATGTCAATCAGTTATGACTCTCTGAGGCCTAAAACCACTAGCAATTTATTGACAAAGTAGTCGTTGTGTGCCGAACGAACACATATCTGTTAAGGCATACATACTTTGGCCTTGCAAAGAAAAACATGCCATGTGGAGACACGAATTGCTATTGTGGGCTTACACTGCCACCAATGTTCATTTTGACAATGGAAGAAGTGACCATCCAAATGCATAAACACACATTTGTTCAAATACAGGCACACATACAAAGGAATTCCGCATGAAACTAAAGTGTAGACAAGATCCGGGTCCACACAATGGCAGCAATGGCAAATCAAGGGCATGATGAATGGCCAAATTGAAGATGTTGGACTCCCAGGGAGTGTAGCTTAACAAACAAAACCATACATCGAATCACTGCTCACAAAGCCAGCAGAAATACGCAGGTCAAGATGTGCCAATACAACCAGCCAACCACACACTGCAGAACAAACACAACATGTGTGTGTGTAAGTGTCCCTAGGCTCCCCCCACTCGATGGTGAGCTAAACTCCACTGAGACATATGCTTCATTAGTATAACCCAGATGCATCTCCACCATTGTGTCACAGACCATTGCCAATTTGGCATTGTTTGATGTGCAGTTCAACAACAGTCACCTGTGGAACAATCTTGGTGGAACTCCAAACAACACATCTAGGAGACTGACTCACCATCCCTGGTAACCTCAAGGCCACTACACTGTGGTGACAGTATCCTGTATGATGATCCACTGTGTTGCCAAATCATGATGTGGACCATACTCTTGAGCACGCTCACTCTTGTGCACTGTGTCACATGTCTTGTCAGAACACCTTCCATTACACATACCCAAACATGACTCACATGGCATGGCCTGTAATGTAAGGCCACAATGGAGCTAGTGGCCATGCCAAGAGGCGAGTCACATTTGACCAGTCGAAATACCACACACCTTGATCACACACAATGTGCAGCAGCTAAGCCTCCATTGAATGGTGACATTGTACATGCACCCATGACAATCCCAGGGGTGGTGGTTGGATCTGTGTTTCACAAACACAAAACACAAAGCTAGGCATAACACATTCTTGAATCTGTCACTCCACTAAGGATCAATGACATGTGCATAACGCGAAATGTAACAGACACATAGCGAAACCCAACACTGTCCTGTAGCAATGATACACCCAAGGAGACCTACAAACAAGACACGTTGACATCAGGTGACAGGGAAGGGAAGAATCTGATGAGTGTGAGCAGTCATACACACATACAAGTGGCAAATGCATGAAAACAGAAGAAAGGTAAAAAAAACTTGCCAACGTTGGTAGCACAGATGTGAGTTGTGGAATCCTAATTATGTCTAATGTGAGTTTACTCACAGCGCAGGCGCTTACAGCAACCAAAATATGGCGGTCACCAGATTGACTCCTTCTGTCCCATGCACCCACAGCACGGACACTCACAGTCAAATTGGCTGTCAAATCATTGGACAATTTTGCAAGCCTTGCTGACAGGAACATCTGCAGGGACTACAGTCTTGGTAGAAAAGGGCTGTCGACACCAGAAATTAATGCTCACAGAACACATACCATGGGCTTAGGAAAGGTCACAGAGTAACACACTGCCAAGAGGTGATTTCACTGCTGTTGAAGTTCTGCTGTGTCAAGCTTGGCCTTGTCATGTGTCTGCCTTGTCAGAGTGAGACCCGGACATTGACTAATCTATTACAACACTTTGGTCCAATCATCCTGTGCACAGGTGTGTTTCCCAAGTTGGCTACACGTACTCAGAATCTATGTATCTCAAGTGGCACCAAGTACACAGATGACTTGTTCATCATCAATGCGCTAATATATATGTCCATTGGAGTAGTGCATACCATTAGAAACAGTAAATATGAGTATAAATGTCAAGACCAACATATGTGCTAAAGTGTACGCCAAAGATGGGAGAGGGTGTGAAAAGAATGTTATACTCCATGTCAAATACAATGTTGCTTGTGACAACGAGCCATTTCAGCCTATAACAACTCCACAACATACTGTACTAGGACACATATCACATGGACCCGAGGCAGTCCATCATATCACTCTATCATGAGTTGGCCTAAAACAATGTTACAACAGCATTTGCTGTACAATTATCAACAACATTATGTACACCCAAAAAAATAGCCAAAATAACAAAAAATGTTTTGTTCAGCATTTAAATGTGCAATCACGATTCTCGCAAATAAACAAGGCCAATGACCAGTCCATGTCAATGAGTCCTTCAGGGGCTATATAGGATGACTTGTAATACAATGCTTGCCTGCACTTACATCAGTAGGGGACAACTCCCCAAGGAGGGGCATCTTCTGGCGCAGGCCATGCACCGCAGGGACAAGATTAGGGTGTAGCAGGATGGGTAATGGGAGGATTGGGGGCAACTGGAGTGTCTGTAGCAACTGCAGTGGACAAATTGGATTGAGGGGGTGCTGGAGCTACTGCAGTGGACATTTTGGACTGAAGGGGTGGGTGCTCCACTGCAGTGCCCATGCCAGATTGTGGGGGTGAGGGCTCCACTGCAGTGCCCATGTTAGATTGCGGAGGTGGGGGATCCACTGCAGTGGACATGTCAGATGGGGGTGCAGGGTCTCCACTGCAGTGTCTGGAAGTGACTGAGTGTGTGGTGTTGTGGAAGTGTCTGTGGTAGGGGGTGAGGGCCTAATCATCTTGGGGATGGTGTAATGGTGTGTGTGTGAATCGGGAATGGCTTTTGGTGTGTGAACTTTGGGATGGGTGGTCTTGGGTTGGGCGGATGTAGCTGTCAGGGGGAAGTGTGGGATGGTGGTGGGGTTTTGCCTTTCTGCATCCGAGATGCACAGGTGGGGGCCTCAGTGTTCCTACTCTTAGGGGAGGGTGTGCATGTGGTGGGGGATCTCCTCTCTGAGTGTGGTGACTTCCTCTTTCCCTTGCGAGTTGGAACTTATTTTTCAGTGGGGAAGAGGCCTAGGTCATAGAGGAAGACCCTCTGGGAAGGGAGGGTTGCAGGAGAGTCAAGGGTAGGTCTTTTGAAGGGAGAGGTAGCTGAGAAATGCACAGTGGTTGTAGATGGGTGTGTGTGTTTTTTTGCCCTATCCCCTGTGTGTGTGATGTCAGTCACCTGAGTGTGCGTGTGTTTTTGTTTGGAATTTGTCTTAGCTTGCTGTGTGCTGCTTTGTCTGTTGGTGTGTGTGCATGTGCCTGTGTGAGTGTGCTTTGGGCAGGTAGGTCAGTGTTGACTGTAGATGGGTCGGAGGTAGGAGGGGTGAGCGACTGTTGTAGGAGGGACACTGCTGTCATCAGTGAGGAGGCCATGGACTGATTTGTCCGCTGTAGGGCAGACATGTTTGTTGACAGGCCCTCCATGTATGACACCAATCGGGTCAATAGACTGGTGTGTGCATGGAGGACACTCAGCATGGATGTCTGGCTCACATGCAACTGTTTCAGCAAGTCCACAGACTCCACACTCAGGGCAACAGGGGTGACAGATGCAGGGGTTGGGGTGCCTGGACCGAAGAAGACATGCTCCCTCACACTGGAGTGTCCATGGACCTTTGAAATGGGAGCAGCTGGGAGGGTGGAGGTGGTGGTAGTGGCGGGGAAAGACTCTGTGGGTGTGGCCTCAGCTCTGGTAACACCCACCACCACAAGGGAGTCACCACTGGAGCTGGATGGTTCATCAGCTGAAGTTGATGTGTTTGAGTGGGCATCAGTGTGGCTCCCCTCACCCTCTGTGCCACTGGGTCCCTCATCTTCCTCCACAGTGGACCTCGTCTGGCTAGCTGCTTCCTCCTGGTCCGTGGAACTCTCTTCTCCAGTTGGCGTTGATGATGTTGTGAACAAGGAGGGGAAACAGATTCACATCAGTCATCTGCATATACTTGACACTAGATTTCAGTTCCCAACACATCACAGAGCAAGACCTTGCATAATGTCAAATCCATTATTCCTTTACCTCACGCATATGTAGATAGGTCGCCTGTCAGTCTGCCTGTGAAACATGGTTAACAAACACATGTTACACACACAAAAAAGAACTAGGGGTCTAATGATAAGCAACACAGGGGAAAAAAGAGAAGAAAATTAGTTCCAAAGATCAAACATAACCAGTCCTGGAGCAGAGCATAGATTTCCATCAATCTTGCTCATAGGATGGAGCATGGATTTGCATCAAACTGGCTCTCTTGATCGTTCATATCATTTGGTCATCCATCTAGTGACGGAGGTAGGTCTCTTAAACATAGAGACTGCCTCGCTAGTTAGAAGCTCTGTTTGCTCATTTAGGCTGGTGGATATTGACCTCACAAGAAGAACAAGAGGTAGTTGTGTCCCAGATGAATAATCCTATATAGTGCAGAGCAAAAAAAATCAGTGAAAGCTAAAAAAGGTTGTGTAGAGAAAGGAATCCTAGGTATTACATTGACTCCACACACCTTGATTAAAATAGTGAAAAGAAACGAAAGCAGTACTTCCTGGTGACTGCTAAACGTAGGTCAACATGTTTCAGCCATATGGGTGTACTACCCTCGGCTTTCTTCAGGACCTGTGTCAATCTAAAGCATGCTACTGCAAACAGTGATCACACTACCAATAGTGAAGTGTGACAAAACAAATGTGATAAATAATCAAGGTTGGAATTGATACAACCTCAGTAGAAACTAATCCTCTGGATCACAGGGTGCAAACGTCACCTAGAGAGATAAGACAATTGTCACACAAAACTCCAACATCAAAAATCACCTGTGCTGTCTTAAAAAAGGCCAACAATTAGATGTGCCTGTTCATTACGTAGAAGCATATACAAATTGCTTACCCAACGTAATCTGGGATTGCACCTCACCTACCCTGGAACCTGTCTCAGGCGAAGGAGGCCCCGCACTAAATTGTGGGTGACAGAAGAAAAAGTTCTTCAGACCAAAGACTCATTGGGATCTCAATATAATCCAACTTGATATATATAACAACATGATATATATAACAACTGGTGTCTAGAAAAGTACACCGTCCAATACACTGGGGCAAGCTCCCTTCCCCCAATACAATAAATAATCCCTGTCAGAACACAGAATCTAATGTAGAGCCTGACCAATGGTCTAACTGGTCAGAACAGAATGAAATAAAACATTATATTAGCAGCATATCAGTTCGGTCCATATTTAAGCACCAACTAATTCAGAACGAAAGAAACAAGTAGACAGTATAATGCTAATTGCTTCGAAATCAGACCAATATAAGTCTAAACGAAGACCTGTACTGCATCAGTATATCAGCGCTTACCTGTCCGTCGTTGCCCCAAGTCTCTCTGAACAGGGTGGGAGGCAACAACTGCCACAGGAAGCGCGCTTTAAGTAATGGTCTCTGGCACAGCTGAAATCAACCAACGATTACCGGAAACTGATTAGCATCACGTGCAACTCCATAACGCCGGCCTACGCTGATGTAAGCGTGCCCCTATACGGCAGACGCTGTATGCAAATTGCGTCTAACTCCAAACTACAGGATGATGTCATCCTGCATGGGAGAGGTAGTTCAGTTTACTCCTCGTGAATCAAATCAAAAAACACAGAAGCAAGGAGAGAAAGGGGGCAACGAGTCACCATACGTTCTCTCATATCATAGATACAAGACACCAAACCCTGAATCGTGTCCCGAGTGCTGTGCTCGTGTATGCTACTCTGGACACCTGTCCAACTGGTGCGATATAGTGGAAAACACTCTGAGAGAGTAGCGTCTATACAAAGGCTAGTAAGTTAAAACTAAGATCCCATTTTTCATGACATCATCCTGTAGTCTCTTTGTATAGACGCTACTCTCTCAGAGTGTTTTCCACTATATCGAAGCGGTTGGACAGGTGTCCAGAGTAGCATACACGAGCACAGCACTCGGGACACGATTCAGGGTTTGGTGTCTTGTATCTATGATATGAGAGAACGTATGGTGACTCGTTGCCCCCTGTCTCTCCTTGCTTCTGTGTTTTTTGATTTGATTCACGAGGAGTAAACTGAACTACCTCTCCCATGCAGGATGACATCATCCTGTAGTTTGGAGTTAGACGCAATTTGCATACAGCGTCTGCCGTATAGGGGCACGCTTACATCAGCGTAGGCCGGCGTTATGGAGTTGCACGTGATGCTAGTCAGTTTCCGGTAATCGTTGGTTGATTTCAGCTGTGCCAGAGACCATTACTTAAAGCGCGCTTCCTGTGGCAGTCGTTGCCTCCCACCCTGTTCAGAGAGACTTGGGGCAACGACGGACAGGTAAGCGCTGATATACTGATGCAGTACAGGTCTTGGTTTAGACTTATATTGGTCTGATTTCGAAGCAATTAGCATTATACTGTCTATCTTGTTTCTTTCGTTCTGAATTAGTTGGTGCTTAAATATGGACCGAACTGATATGCTGCTAATATAATGTTTTATTTCATTCTGTTCTGACCAGTTAGACCATTGGTCAGGCTCTACATGAGATTCTGTGTTCTGACAGGGATTATTTATTGTATTGGGGGGAGGGAGCTTGCCCCAGTGTATTGGACGGTGTACTTTTCTAGACATCAGTTGTTACATATATCATGTTGTTATATATATCAAGTTGGATTATATTGAGATCCCAATGAGTCTTTGGTCTGAAGAATTTTTTCTTCTATCACCCACAATTTAGTGCGGGGCCTCCTTCGCCTGAGACAGGTTCCAGGGTAGGTGAGGTGCAATCCCAGATTACGTTGGGTAAGCAATTTGTATATGCTTCTACGTAATGAACAGGCACATCTAATTGTTGGCCTCTTTTAAGACAGCACAGGTGATTTTTGATGTTGGAGTTTTGTGTGACAATTGTCTTATCTCTCTAGGTGACGTTTGCACCCTGTGATCCAGAGGATTAGTATCTACTGAGGTTGTATCAATTCCAACCTTGATTATTTATCACATTTGTTTTGTCACACTTCACTATTGGTAGTGTGATCACTGTTTGCAGTAGCATGCTTTAGATTGACACAGGTCCTGAAGAAAGCCGAGGGTAGTACACCCATATGGCTGAAACATGTTGACCTACGTTTAGCAGTCACCAGGAAGTACTGCTTTCGTTTCTTTTCACTATTTTAATCAAGGTGTGTGGAGTCAATGTAATACCTAGGATTCCTTTCTCTACACAACCTTTTTGTAGCTTTCACTGATTTTTTTGCACTGCACTATATAGGATTATTCATCTGGGACACAACTACCTCTTGTTCTTCTTGTGAGGTCAATATCCACCAGCCTAAATGAGCAAACAGAGCTTCTAACTAGCGAGGCAGTCTCTATGTTTAAGAGACATACCTCCGTCACTAGATGGATGACCAAATGATATGAACGATCAAGAGAGCCAGTTTGATGCAAATCCATGCTCCATCCTATGAGCAAGATTGATGGAAATCCATGCTCTGCTCCAGGACTGGTTATGTTTGATCTTTGGCACTAATTTTCTTCTCTTTTTTCCCCTGTGTTGCTTATCACTAGACCCCTAGTTCTTTTTTGTGTGTGTAATTGAGTTAGTAGTGGGGATTGGAACTTGGGCAGGTCTATAAATAGTTTTCCCTTAGACCCTAATTCCCTATAGTATTTTTGATAACAAACACATGTTGGCAATGGAAACATCTGTTAGGTGTATCTCAATTTAAACTATGTACATGCCCAACAGGACACTGTCTTGCCTGTTGTCTGATCTGTAATGCTCCTGAGTGTCCGGGCTTAACACAAACATGGCTCATCTCATGCAAGGGAGTCTGGAATTGGGCACGCAAGTGGGATGGACAAATACCTAAGTTTACATGATGAACATAGTCCCATCCACAGTAACCAATATGGGCTCATGTTGTGAACTCCAATGCTAAAAAGATCTGCATGCAGGACAACTGACAAGTACAAAACTGCATCTTAAACATTTTCATGTGCCACATTATGCTGCAGCCCTGTCTACCTAAACAGTCTATACTGACTCTGTTTACCGAGCCAGTGAATCAAAATTTAACAGTCAGCACCAGGTCACACTCAAGTATACACTGTGCAAGTAACATCTGTAGTGCACAAGTATACATGTCCCCTAAGTGCTACATAGAATTCGAACACTTTGACAAACTCATGTTGCTTAACTGAGACATTTGAGTATATGAAGTCTGATGTCTCAACGCATTTCACTTACTCCCATAAACAAAGTAATGCAGCTTACACATATTTGTTTAAGCCAACAATATGCACAGTCAAGGGAAGAGACATGCATGAATTGTCCTGTGTATCTGAGCCAATTGACATACATGAGATTTCTGTCCATATCCAATATATTGGCCACATGTGCCATCAAAGTTGCTCGTCCTGTACACACTGACAAAGAGTCAGACACATAAATCTTCATTTGCAATGGTTACAGTGTTGCCTGACACACAAAAATGGGATATGACAATGTCCCTGATGGCCTGAGTTGACTTACCTGTCCAAGTCCATGTGAAACGTGGCATTAGTGGGAGTACATGGCTGCTTAGCATGCATTATTTAAGCAAATACAGTTCATTTGTCTGAGACACCAACATTATTCTTACCTGCTGCACGTGTGTCTGTATTCATGCCATAAACCTGTATTTACCCTGATCATCTCATCGGCCATTTAGGTATGTACCACACAGAGTGCAGGTCATATGTCTGTTAAGTTGCTGACACATGTCAGACAAGCACATCACTCATGACGGTCAACTCAATGCACCTGTCGTACATGGTGCTGTACATAGTGACCTTCGACTACAGCTAATACACAGGAGTCTAGTGACAAATGTCACAGATGGAAAGGGACACACCCAGGCATCAGATGACAATGGGGCATCTTTACATTTTTCAACACAAGTGTTGTCTGAGCAGACATACAACTCATGATAGTGTTACCAGGCTGATGGGGTGCAACATGCATGTCAGACATAGTACAGCTAACTGGTTCAAACTCACACCCTCCTTGCTGCTGTCTAGCCTTTAACTGCCCATCCAGGTCAGGGAAGACCACAGTGAGTATCTGGAGCATGTGGGGGGGGTGAGGGTCTTTTGTCAACCCCTTTTGCGAGGAGGTGACAGCTTCAGTTGGACTCTAGCAATCCTCCAGGTCCAGCCACAGAGGTCCTGCCACCTCTCTGGCAGTGGCGGATGCGGCATTTGAAGAACCCCACAGATCTCACAGCCCGGACGATGTTCAACCAAATTTCCTGCTTCTGATGGGCGTCGACCTGTAAGGATGACATAGTGACACACCATTACTACACATGCAACATGTTTGTTCTTCACATATGTGGACACATAGGTCATCGGTAGTAGGGCAGAAGATGTATTAAGGAAGTTCATGTATCAGCAGGGGCTGTTGTCCTGTGTTTAAGCCTGTCTTCACACATGAGTATAGTTCATGAGATGAAATAGCACAGGATACACTTTTACTTCACTGTCCTTGTCCAGTACATGATCCTACACACTGTGAGAATTACAATGACTATGTGTGCATGCATGTCCTTGGTGATCAGAATGCTAGTAGTGCTTGTTAGGAAACATGGTGTACTGAGAAGTCAGTGCAATCAGCACTCACCTGCTCCCCTGGTTTCCCATGCAGCTTGCTGTACTGTGGAAGGAGGCTGTCCAGCAGGGCCTGGTTTTTCTCCTCTGTGAATGCTGGGGCCCTCTCCACAGTACGTGCCATTGCAGACTCCAGAGGATGCAGAGACAGCAGCAGTGATAGGTTGTGATGCAGGCAAGTAGCATGTAGAACCAAAGGGGATGATGGACTGAGTGTTGAACATTGCAAGCACTCACCCCGAGTCAACTGATCTGGGTTTAATCCATCATCATTCTTTAGCTAACTCTGCCACCCCAGTTCAGACAAGGCCATATGCAAATCAGTCTGACCCTGTGCCTCATGGGAACAGTCCAGCCCGAACTGCCAGGACATGTTTTCCCTGGACCGGAAACAAGCATCCTGGGACCGGTTTCTGGTTAATCAGCCATCATCAGACAGGCTAGCTTGAATCTAGTGGCAAAGTGAGCAAGGGACCCACGTCTGGGCATACCCTGCCAACTTAGGGCAAACAAAGCAATGTAGTGCAGGTAAGGGAAGTCTCTTGGGAACAGACAGCCTTATATCTGTGCTGTAGAGGCGGATTCTGTTCCATGTGTCTAAAGAGATAGGTCAGAGACGTTCGCATTATCCGAATTTGTCCAATCCATCACATTGCACGCCTCGGACACGCCTACCGCGTCCTTCAAAATTTCTGCATCATGACACTATAGATTTGGATACATTATTGTTGCTGCTCAACCGAATTTGTGTGCAGGCAATTCGTACACGCTGCAAAAACGCGCCTGTCCCCATGACGACCAATATCCAATGTATGGGTCCGGCTTGGTCTTGGAGTGTATGCCGCATCTTTTGAATAGTCACCCGCGTCAGTCACCTTGACGACAATATCCAATGTATGCGTCCAGCTTCGTCTTGGAGTGTACGCCTCGGCTTTTGAATAGTCACCCGCGTCTGTCCTCGTGATGACCAATATCCAATATATGCGTCCGGCTTGGTCTTGGAGTGTATGCCGTGTCTTTTGAATAGTCACCTACGTCTGTCACACAGAAGGCCAATATCCAATGTATGCGTCCGGCTTGGTCTTGGAGTGTACGCTGTGGCTTCTGATTAGTCTCCCCCATCTGTCACCATTACAGAAAACAGCCAAAGGATGCCATCCACAATATTTTGGCTGAGCCTTAGGTGCTCTACACCAATCAAAAAGCCTGTCACACAGAAAAGAAAACCACATTTCCTGCTACATTACATGTGTGGGTACATAGCTTCACATATCATATTGGACAGAGCTCCTTGTAGCACACACTGCCATGATGAGTCATGTTTCATGGGGACCAAATCCATTGTGTGTGATGCACATCACAACTGTGAGTGACAACCTTTCAGATCATTACCCTACGCCTGGACACACTTCCAGGGGCCCATTGTGTGATCACATGTTACATACACCCTTAATTACAGCTGAAATGGACTGTATGTTACAAAGTGTTCCTGAGCTACTATTGTGGGGTTAATCCAGAGTATTTGCGTATGTGCAACGCACCTAATTCTTTTTGTATGTTGTAGATGTAAATCGTTTCAAACATCTATCTGTATTTGGCATGTGAGTTGCCGTTGTGTCTGTGTGTCACAGACATACATGTTTGCCATGCAAACAAATTTGGGAGCACATCATGTGTGTTTCAGGGGTGTGATGCTAAGTGTACGTCAGACGTTACATATTGACAGTGTCCATGTGGAATTACAAGATCCCTGTTTATGGACCTTACAAACACCTGTCATTTGGACAACAAATCTATCATCACTAGTCACTGAGGTGTGTGTTTGGTATGTGCCATTTGTTCAGATGTACTGTGACAGACCCCATAGATTGTTCACAGCACAGCATCGTACTTGTTGTTTAACCATCAGGAGCGGAAATGTTCGGTGAGGGGCACATAGCTGGCCAATGTGTCCATGCTCAACAGCACACACCTGACTTCATTGAGTCTTGCTATGATGTAATATGTGATATTTTGCATGTTCATTGCCACATATGAAAGGGAAATGATCATCTTTCTTTGCTCACCTATGTACCGCAGGAGACCAGCTGTCCACAGACCCTTCCCAGACCTAGAAACCATGATTGAACGTGATAGCATACGACGTTACCGCTTCACCAGACCACTCATAGAGGATTTGGCAGAGCAGTTGGCCCCACATTTGCAACCTGGAAGGTCATATCCATCAGCGCTGACCCCCAAGGTGAAGGTGATGGCAGCCCTACATTTCCTTGCCACAGGAACTTTCCAATACACTGTGGCTACTGCTGGTGGGATGTCACAGACAATGTTTAGCCATGTGCTTTGTGATGTTTTGGAGGGAATGTTGAATTTGCTGAACCGGTGTATCAAACTCCCAACAACATGACAATTTGTTGACATCAAGAGTGACTTTTATGCTCTGAGAAGGATGCAACATTTATTGGCTCCATAGATGGTACACATGTGGCTTTGCTACCACCACAAGCAAATGAACAGACATACAGGAATCGTAAGCCTTTCCACTCCATCAATGCCCTGGTGGTATGTCTGCCGGACATGACAATCTCACATGTCTGTGCACGTTTCCCCAGACCTGCACACGATGCATACATCATGATGGATAGTAGGATTCCACAGATGATGTCACAGCTGCAAAACCAGCGTGCCTGGCTTGTCGGTGTGTAATGTCTGTTTACATTGTGTGCTTTTAGTATCCTGGATTTTAACCCTCTTTTCAGACCCATGATATGTTTGTTTGTTTGTTTATAGGTGACTCCGGATACCCCAACATGCCGTGGTTGCTGACACCACTTAGGAACCCTGTTACCCCTGCTGAGATACATTTTAATGAGGCTCATGGGTGGACCAGGCAAGTGATAGAGCAGACATTTGGACTACTGAAAAGCAGATTCTGCTGCCTGGACCGGACAGTAGGGGCACTCCAATATACACCAGAAAAGGTGTGTAAGATTATCATTGTGTGTAGCAGAAGTGGTGGCAGGGTGTGCTGAAGTTACAGCTGCTGGTGCTGCATGCTGATCCACACCGGAGGGGCCAGGTCATTCATTGTCGTTCGAAGAGGACTGAGAAGCATCCACACTGGAGAGCTCAAGGTCAACCAGAGTCTGGGACTGGGATTCTTGTTCTGTTCCTGCAGTGTCCCCAGCAGGCCCTGTGGGTAGGAGAAACACACAATGTCTGTTGTGGTTTGGCACACATCAGTGGATCACACACATTACAGTTGCTATTGTACTTCATGATGAGTGTATGTACATTGCATTGTCCTCAATTGTCACAGACAGAGACCTACATTGGTTAAAAACATTGCAATTACAACTTGATGCGTTTTAATCAGCACTTAGAGAGCTTTGTGCATGAAAAGCTCATGTATTGATTCATTGACTGTACATAGCCATTGAAACTCAAGTGCCACCTTGTGCCTGACACAGGTGTGTTGCTTTTTCTACATTTGTGCTTTAACAATGACATACGTGCACTTCCTCTTACGATGTGTTGCAAGATTTGTGCATGAGTGCTGGCATTTGTGCATGTCTTTTTGTCACATTGGTGTGTCTAACAACATAGTCACAGTCCAGCATGTATGTGATCAATTGAGATATACTATTTTGTTATATGTGTTCCTAGTTCTCATCTCATTGCACACATGTGATTGTGTTACCATAGCAAATGATGAGCTTTGTACTTCGTCATTTATCTTGTCAATGTCCTACATGGAAAGAATAGTTAACCAAGGCTGCTTACTTGCTTTTCCATGCTCATAACAGTGAGGTCCAGAGGTTTGTGTGTTTGTGTTATGTTGCTGTAAGTTGTACGACTCCTCCAACCCAGTCCAGATTACTCCTTGTGTCGAAAGTGTCAATGACAGTGAGGAGAGTGTAGTGGCAAGGATGCTGACAACGCTGCATGATGTAGGAATTGAAAGTAGCTCACAACAGTGCTTTGTGTAAATGACACCATGCAACAGTGTCAGCTATCTTTCTAAGGCCATTCCATTCCCTGTCAGGTTTCCCTTGTCAATAATGTATATGTAGCTTTGTGTGTGTGTATTGATGTGTGCTATGTCTGCATCTCACCACTTGTCCTGTATTCCACATACCGTCACAGCCAGCCCAGGGGGCACCCCTGGGACAATGCATCCCCAGACAGTGAGTGGAAATATACAGTTAAGATGGCTGAGAGTGTGAACGTGTGTGAGAGGGCCAGTGCCTAGGTGGCCAATTCATACATCAGGCCCATGTGTCAGCCATCTTGCCATGGCATTTACTTTAACTGTCATGGACTGACTGGTACCAAGAGTAGTATTGGTTCTGGCTGAGAAGGTGTGTGTAGAGCAGGCCTTGATACCAGTTGGAGTCATTGCAGAACCTCCTCCTCCCCCAGAGCCTAGATAATCCCCCATGAACCATGCTCCATTACAGGGAGTCAAAGTGGGGAACAACCTTTACAACGCAACTTTTACAACGCACTACCATTACAACGCATTTATTACAACACATAATCCATTACAACGCATGATATTACAACGCAGGACACTACAACGCATTTTTAAAAACTACCTTTACAACGCATTCCATTACAACGCATACTACCATTACAACGCATACCATTACAACGCATAATATTACATTATACTATCCAACACTTACCCTACTGATGCACCCCCTGGAGTTAGAATAGTAATTTTTACCCCTATACTATCCAACACTTACACTACTGATGCACCCCCTGGAGTTAGAATAGTAATTTTTACCCCTATACTATCCAACACTTACACTACTGATGCACCCCCTGGAGTTAGAATAGTAATTTTTACCCCTATACTATCCAACACTTACCCTACTGATGCACCCCCTGGAGTTAGAATAGTAATTTTTACCCCTATACTATCCAACACTTACCCTACTGATGCACCCCCTGGAGTTAGAATAGTAATTTTTACCCCTATACTATCCAACACTTACCCTACTGATGCACCCCCTGGAGTTAGAATAGTAATTTTTACCCCTATACTATCCAACACTTACCCTACTGATGCACCCCCTGGAGTTAGAATAGTAATTTTTACCCCTATACTATCCAACACTTTCCCTACTGTTGCACCCCCTGGAGTTAGAATAGTAATTTTTACCCCTACACTATCCAACACTTACCCTACTGTTGCACCCCCTGGAGTTAGAATAGTAATTTTTACCCCTACACTATCCAACACTTACCCTACTGTTGCACCCCCTGGAGTTAGAATAGTAATTTTTACCCCTACACTATCCAACACTTACCCTACTGTTGCACCCCCTGGAGTTAGAATAGTAATTTTTACCCCTACACTATCCAACACTTACCCTACTGTTGCACCCCTTGGAGTTAGAATAGTAATTTTTACCCCTATACTATCTAATACTTACCTTAAATGTAATTTCATATTATGCGTTGTAATGGTATGCGTTGTAAAGGTAGTATGCGTTGTAATGGTAGTGCGTTGTAAAGGTATTTTTTAAAAATGCGTTGTAGTGTCATGCGTTGTAATGTCATGCGTTGTAATGGATTATGCGTTGTAAAAAATGCGTTGTAAGTGCATGCGTTGTAATAGTGTGCGTTGTAACGTCATACATCCAGTCAAAGTTCACGTTCAGGATTTCAGCGAGTGGTGTCCTGGAGTTTGTTTGAGCACAACTCCCAACAGGGCCTTGTGCTCCCTACACCAGTGCTCAGAGTCAGCCATCTTGGCCGTACTTTTCCATTCCCTGTGAGCTGAGCATAGTTGGAGGTGGGCTTGATTAGCCATGTGGGAGGAGGACTGTTAGCTGTGACTACGACTCTCCTCAGGCTTTTGACTACACCCACCTTCCCAGCAAACCCAAACTTACTTCCTGTGACTCTGCTTCCCTGGTAGTGAATGTATGGCGTCAAGATGGCTGCTGTATGTGACTGGTGTTTGGATCACAGTGCCTTGCTGTGAGTTAGTGCTAAGTTTTGCAATATTTGTAAATGGTGAGGTTTCCTGTTACATTGCAGGTATGTTGTTAGTTACAATCTGAATTTCGGCACAGATCCCACAATGGACTGGTGCTCCTCACGCCAGGGCCCAGTGTCAGGCATCCTGGAAGTAGATTTACCTTGAGTCTCAGGTTGGGCATAGTCCCAGGTGTGTTGTTTGGTGTTGGTGGGAGTGGTGTGTGTGTGACAGGGCCTGCTGATAGATATGGTCAGAGCTGGCAATCCTCCTCCCACCCAGACTAAATAGGCCACCATGAACCATGCTTCCATGACAGTGATTAAAAGTTTACGTTCAAGAAGTCGGACAGTGGTGGCCTGGTGTTTGTTTGTGCACAACTCCCAACAGGGCCTTGTACTCCCTACACCAGAGCCCAGTGTCAGCCATCTTGGCAGTACTTTTCCACTCCCTGTGAGATGGGCATAATTGACGGTGGGCTTGATGGGCCGTATGGGAGGAGGACAGTTAGCTGTGACTATGACTCCTATCATGCTTTTGGCTACACCCACCTTCCCAGAAAACCCGACCTTCCTTCCTGTGACTCAGCTTCCTTGTGAGGTGGTGTAACAGTGCTGTCAAGATGGCTGACAGTGGTGCCCTGGTGTTTGTTTGAGCACTACTCCCAACAGGGCCTTGTAATCCCCACAGCAGAGCCCAGTGTCAGCCATCTTGTCAGTACTTTTCCACTCCCTGTGAGCTGAGCATAGTTGAAGGTGGGCTTGATGGGCCATGTGGGAGGAGGACTGTTAGCTGCTTCTGTGGACTTTTTCTTTCTGTTTCTGTTTGGTTCACTTGAGCATGACGGAGACGTTCAGTTGACCGCGACGGATGCTTTTCTCAGCCTTTGCGGGGTAGTCCGAGTCTGTCCAATTCACGTTATGCTATGTTGCAGCCTTTGCGTACGAGTCAGTCGGGGCAGGCTCTTTTACGGCCGATTCACTGGTTTCCGTACGTGTCGGTCGTACGTATTGTGCTCCGTGAAAGTCGGTTGTGTTTCACACGCATTGCATCGTACTACGCCAGTCGTACAGTGCGTGTACGTGTCGGTCGGATACACAGTCCCGGTCCGTGTCAGTCGGGACGGTTTCCGACCAGGATCGGAATCGGGCCCTAAGTGAGAAATTATCAAAAATGTGGAATTACTATGAGGATCGGAATGTGTTAGCTGAGATTACCACAGTAATATAGTATTTCTTACTGTGCCAAGAAATCCTCATCACAAAATTACCAATACCATGGACACCTGCCACAAACTGATGCAGTACTCCCTATTACCATAAATGTGCTGCAGCTAGGGCAGCCGCGAACTAACGGCTGACCTCGGGGTAGCTCAGTAAGGAAAAACAAAGGGGCTGCTTGAAGCCGCCATTCACTGTACCGGCAGCACTCGCCTGGACTTCAAATGAGGACAGAAATACCCCTTCAGGCGGGTGTTGTGAGTGACTGCTCCCACCTCCAGGGGATACCTGAGGGGTCTATGGGACCCTCTTTAACCCCTCCAGAGGGCTGCCATCAGGGGGTGCACAGTCAGTACACCTCCTAATGGCATCTTTGCCGCTACGCCTGCATTCATATTGCAGCATGGTTGCAGTGTCAAAGTGTTCCCTCATTTACATGTGGCCACGCCCCATTCAAATGAGGAAATACCTTCTTAAGATATTGCTGGCGCTATATGTGCACCAGCACACTCAGTCTTTACATTGTTCAAGATGTGAAGAATACATAACCCATCCCCAACACATCTCACTGTTTTTTAACCTTACCCTGTCCTAGTTTTAATAAATATCACCCCTTTGGGATAGGAGGTCATTTTATTTCACCTCACTGTTCACAGATCCCACCATGTTGCTGCACATAGAGACTATTCCTCCTGGTGGAGGCAAGACCAGATGATGAAGCTATCGGCTACTAGTACATCAGTGGAGATTACATACAGCTGATGGAAACTAGCTGTCAAGGGACACAATACAATTTTCTAAGAGACTCTGGGCCCAAGAATGGTATGGCTTCACTCCCCTTGATATTTTCGGTATTACAACAGGAAGCTGAGTGAGCCCCTTTTGGTTCTTACTACCCCGTTGATTCCTTTGAGGACACTACCCAACACTGACATGACACTGTTAGCTCTCACATGGTCAATAACAGGTTCAGCAGCTACCACATGTCAAGCTACAGGTTTACCAATCACAACACATTTTCTATACTACCTATGGGAAAGCTCACATTTACACATAAAAGCCGAAGGTCTGTCTGAGAGTGCATGAGATTCTCATAGATGTCTTTTCTGGGTCAGCTCTGTGTTCCTTCTTGCTAGCATCCTGTGCCTTGCAGTTTAGGATACCCTCTCTCTCATATCTTCCATGTGCCCCTTTCTGAATCAAATTTTTCATTCTTCAAGTCTGTAGGCCTCTTTGAATTGAATAGAATATTTTTTTGCCTCTCACAAATCTCATTCCATTCCTTTGTATTTTCTTGGATTCCCTCCAGGATAGGTGAGTCACCACTGTTTGCATCCTTCTCTTGCTTGTTTTCATGTACCATCACTAAAGCTTGTTTATTATTCTCTGTACAGCACTTAGGCATAAATGTGTGTAAATAAAATGCAATTAAATAAAGAGACGTCAATTGAATTTGATCTGGAAATGGCTGTATGGGTAGGCGGAGAAGAGAATGCAGCATGATTCCTCGCCTGGTCAGGAAAATCCATGTATTCCTCCTATCTGGGGCTGTTGAGTGAACTTGAAAATAAGGCACTTGGAATGACTAACACTAAGGTCTCCCGGGAATCTGGCAATCTAATGTAGTCATCTGTGTCAGGCGAATGTCTAGAGGGGAGTGTCCACATGTGCACGCACACACATACACACGTCAGCTGCACAGTGCCCATAGGCAGCATCAGTGCTGTTATTGCAGCTCAGTATGAGGCACCTGGACCTGGAACTTGCCCTTCAGGAGTACATTCCTACCTTCCTCGCAGGGGAGTTCACACTAAATAGGACAGCTTGGAAATACCTTATCTTTCCCAGTAATTGCTACGCAAACCCTGTGAGTTGTGTTATGAGGTTCCTTCAATCACAGAAATGGGTTCTTTTTAAAATAGAAAAGATTAATCTTTAATAGCTTGTTGTAGATAAATGTTACCCAACACCTCTCGCTCAATGAACAGTGTGGACAACGTTTAAATGCAGCCATGTTAAATAGTATGCTGTTTATTTGGGGAGGCTTGTAAGTATCATGCCAGGAATCTAGAAAATGGTGTGACAAACTCACACTTCATCATTAATTACCAGAAATTCCTTACTATCTGCACTTTATAAAACCTTTTAACTTCTACATTGTTGAACCTGTCCTTCAACTGAGATGGTTATTAAGGAACAACGAGACCACTGACTATAGATCGGGTACAATAACGTCTCCTGACATATCCAAGAAGACCTCTCGGCCTTCCCTGCTCATACATGTAGCACCCATCAACCCCACACACCTGAATGCTCTCCAACAGTAAGGCTTTAAAGAAGATCAGGTAATGGATCAAAAAGAATGTTGGAGAGAAGGCCAAACCTACATCCCGCGAGAGAAGACCAACGTACATTACGTGAGGCCTATAGCCATGCAATACCGTCTGACAGGATTCAGTGCTTGAAGAAAGGCAGATAAAGAGCCTTCTTATCTCTGGACTGGATCACTAGCCTTATTTTCCCAGTGATATAAAACATGTCCTTACACATTCATGACCTCATCCTACCTCTCAGACAGGATACCTAATAGAAATGACCAAAGAGAGGGCTGCTTTTTACCAACATCCATTAATTAACTAGGTTACCACAATTAGTCTCATACTTAGATCAATACAAAAACTGAGTTCCACAAACTTACCCAGTATTATGTAATCATAACAATACAAATGTTAACGTATTGTTCTTGTCTAATTGTAATTGAACTCAATGAAGTGGTTGGAAGGCGCCAGGTCAGAACTACATAAGGCCACACAAATTGATACATTCTTTCACCTCTGACTTTCTTAGTCTGTGGGTGTTTTGCTGTATTTTCACACCAATTGGCTGTCTTGTGATTTCCATGCTTTTGTCTTCATAGTGTCTCCTAGTTGGTCGCCCCCACTTGTCTTCCTCCATTTTATTCAAATAAAAGTAATGCTACCCCATTTTGTGATGATTGGAACTCCCTTATGCTGCTTCTCGTTACACATCGGTTCCACGCCTTTCAATGCCACTAAACACACACTGACCTTTACGCAGACAACAAGGTGGGTCTTAATTCAGAATTTCTCAGCATAGCACGCAAAGCATGACATCACTCAGGGACGAGCAAGGGTTGTGCAGCAAGAGGTCTATTGTTAACAGTGGCGGCTCTTCGGCTAAGGTGGAGGAGCGTCTCCTCACTGCCAGGAAGCAGCAAAAGAAAGGAAAAAATAAAATGATGATAACGTAATGTTATTATCATTTTATTTTGTCCTCCTGCTGCAGCAGCGTGCATGAGGGGGCGGGCCGGGCTCCAGAGCAGGGGAGAAGGGGTAGAACACTCCTAAGTGCGCAATGACTGTTTGGTCGGCCCTCTCCGCCACCCAAAACAGTCATGCTCACTTTCCCTGTTCTCCATGCAGGCTGCATTACAGGAGCTGAGCGCCGTGTCACGCCGCTCAGATCAATCACAACGCTGCATTGAAGTGTTGTGATTGGCTGCGGGGAGGTAGGAGCCCTGGTGCTTCCTGCTTCCGGTTTCTCACAAGAAGCCAGGAAGAGGACGGGATGGGACACAACCCCCACCACCCCTTTGCTCCCACCCGCCCCACTGCTGCTCCTAGGCAGCAGCCGCGACTGATTATTGATCAATTACAACTTGAAATTGAGGGAAATAAGGAGTAGTGCTATAATAACAGGAATGTTTAATGAAATGGGAAAATGGGGTAATGAGGCATTAAACCAAAGCAAGAATCGCTGAACCTAGAAAAAGCAAGGGGACGGATGCATACAGCTTATATTGACAAGCAAAATCCATCAGCTTTAAGAGGAATTTAATTGTGTTCCAATTAGCATGTCAGGGTACAGGCTCGGGTCTTGAGGTTCCGAGGCTTTCATCTTGAGTCGACCTTGGAGCCGCATTAATGTGATCTAGAGCTGTAGTAGACTATCATAGTCGTGAAAATGTTCAATGGGAGAGAGGGTGAGGAAAGGGCGTGTCCATGGAGAGGCAGTGGATCTTTATACCTAGCACTGACTCAGAGCCATGTCTACCTTCCCAAAAACAAGAGCTTCTGAGGCTGCCGCCGATATCTTGAAGATGTTGCAAAGCTAATGTTGGAAATCAGCTGCACTGAGCCTCCAAACATGAGCTAGAAACCCACTCTTAAGGATTTCCAAGTCACCTCGTGCAGCGCATTGTGATATTGGCATGCCACCAGGAGACCGCATGAAGTGAGCCAAAAGTGTCTGATACACTTGGCACTGTGTAGTTGCTCAAATCTGCTGTTGGTCTGGAGGTCAAGGGTCCTCCTCATGGCATCATTCCAGTCCTTTCCTGTGGACGCGACCATGCTGTGTGCAAAAAGGTCTGACCCACCAGGTCTCCTGGAACTACAGCCAATTGGTCTACAAATGAAGCTTATTTAAATATGTAGGGATTTCTCTAATGGGTTATACTATACGTATGGCATGCATGGATACGAATCTGATCAATTAGTTTATAGTGCTAGTACAAGGGGGGGGTGAATTTATGAAGGTCTAGACCTCATAGATTCTGAATTATTTTCAAACTTCACTGATAATATATATTAAGGGTTTGAGCTAGTGCAAAGCAACACAAAGTGATGCATAGATTTTACAGCCCAGAGCAAGATGTGTTTTCTCAGAACAAAAACATATTTGCATTTGCTTAGTATTGCTTTGTGTTATTCTGCATCAAGGGTGAATCACCGGAGAGGATCAATGCAAATAACCGTGAGTTGTGAGATTAAACCTACTATGATACCTCAAATTTACTATGATATCCCAAATGGACTCTGCATATAAATTAATGCCCAATGGAAGCAGGCCTAAATAAGATGAAATATGTTTCTCAAAAAACGTGACGCATTGCATGTGTTTTGCATTGCACAGCACATATCCAATTCATGGTATCCTTCTGTGTCTGTCTAGACACATACATTTATACTGGAAATGCTATCACTGCAAATCCTATACTAGACAGCACTCACTCGCCTCTGAGCCAAGGTACAACGCTATGTGTTGTGCAAGACAACCTTGTTAGAGTGCCAGTGAAAAGGATACCCATAGTAGCAGGCTGATATTGGCAGATATGGCTGTGCACCGTGCTTTCTTCCTTGCGCAACACAGTACAGCAATGTGGCTGCTGTGCTGTGTTGTATGAACAATTTGTAAATCTGGGCCCAAGAAGTCAAACTATAAAGAAGTTGGGGCACAAAATAGTCCTACAACGCAGTGCAAACCTTCCTGCTGTCATAGAGGGCCATGAGCATGACACTCAGCAGCTGCTTAATATTTGCCCCTTGCAGGTGCCACAGGGTTTAAGAAGTGCGAGACTGCTGAGCAGCAGCTCAGTTTTTTTCTGTTTCTTCTCAGGGCTAAGTCATTACATGTCATGTGTCATTACACCCCGGTTTTAGCATCACTGTCAGGAGTAGATACTGCTGACACTTTTTTTTATCAGGTAATCTAAAGATTAAGGACCTGATTCACAAAAGTAATCTGAGACAAAATCCTAACTTTATGACTTTCAGTATTCTCAAAAGGCATTTAGGAGTTATAAAGTTAGTATTCCTAACTTTACTACCCCTAAATGCCTTTTGTTAATACCGAAAGTCGTAAAGTTATTATTTTTCTCAGTTTAGGAGTAGTCAAATTAGGAATCCTAACTTTACTACTCCTAAATGCCTTTTGTGAATACCGAAAGTGTCAAAGTTCGGATTTTGTTTCAGTTTAGGAGTAGTAAAGTTAAGAATCCTAACTTTACTACTCCTAATGCCTTTTGTGAATACCGAAAATAGTAAAGATTGGGTTTTGTCTCAGATTACTTTTGTGAATCGGGCCCTTAGAGTCTACACAGAATAGGGGGCTATATTGTCCTCAAGAACATATGAGGATATGTCCTTCACCATATATTAGATTGTCAGCAAACCAAATAGCATAATCAATTAAATAAGTCTTCGTGAGACAAGGTATACATTAGAAACAATGATGGTATATTAAATCATTCAAGTTCATTACAGAAGAAAAAATATCTTATTCTCAAAATCAGTCAAAATTTTGACTAAACCATATAGAAAATTAAAGCTCAGTTTCATTTCAGGAATCACTAACCAGTAACAGATACCTGGCATTAAAGCTGATAAATGCAGCTTGATACTTACAGTTTATCTCAAGAAGAGTTTGCAACGTATTCTGGTCCATAGTATATAGCAGTGTAATGTGAGTCTATTCTTTAAGAATCATTGGATGAAGTCTGGCTCACCTCCAAAATGAGCCCTCTTTTATAGGAATACACACTGTAAATATCACACAGTCAGGATGAGGTGACCAAAATGTTACATAGGCTCAGCAAATAACAATAAAGAAATAAATACCACAGTACCTAACACCACCCTAATCCCATCTCCCAGATGAATGGTAATTAGTCCCATTTTGCCCTAACACTGTCAGATTTGACAGTACAAACCTAGTTACACATACCATAATGGCAGACTTATGAAAGGAATAGGCCCACTGAGCATGGGCAGGAAGCACGGAAGAAACAGCAACATTCCAGAGGAAAGCTTCCTCTGGAGCCTGAAGGAACAACATCTTCCATCATAGAGAGCAAACAGTGTTACACAACTCATTATATTCCATAAAGTTTTCAATGAATATTTTTCTGCATGTGGGGTCAGGGAGAAATGGGAACATGTTCATGGTTGAAATATAAGATGGAGTCTGCGGCTAGTTTGGCCAAGCTAAGAAAGCATAACACTCTAAAGTGAAGTAAGTTCTTGTGGTTGCAAATCATTCATGTCACTAAATAGCCTTTATTTATTAATTAAAATTCTGCTCTAATAATACACATTGCCCCTGATTACGTTCGTATCAACTTAAACAGCTGTTATTTTTAGAAGGTTGTCCCTGTAGCACCCCTAGTTCCTGATTTTCATAAGAAAAGGAGATGAGTGCAACATAGCATCTCAACCAAGATCAGCCTTCTTAAGTACCCGGCTGTGCCCCGGTAATGTGCCAGCTGCAGTTCAGTACCTCATCGTTGAAGTCTTTGAAAGAATTTCAGTAAATTACCATTTCTTTGTTCCACATTTGACTCGAGGGCGTTTTTATCACCACGTACTACATTCAAATGAAGCCCAAAGTGATGCAGTCTTTTTTGGATAGCTCTGCTATGAGTTGTATACAAGATATTCACATCTGCCTAGTGGTTCATCACCACTATTCCATGCATCTTAGCTCCGATACCACCCTCTTGCACAGAGCAGGCCTTCGGTGAACAGAGGAGGCCAACGTTACTTCCAACACCCTGAGAAATTGTTTTACTAAGACATCAAAATGACTGCTTCCTTCTTTTAAGAAGGTTCTAGCCGTGAAAGCTGATGCATTTAATTCGACCAGGGTATATTTCTGTCTCAAAGACGAGTCATCAAAGATCTCATGTCACTTACTGGTTATTTTTCAAGTAAGTTGAGTTCCACTCAGATCAGTTGCAGAGTGGCTGAGAAATATCAGTTGATGATGAAGGAAACCATCACAAAGTGACACCTTAACCTCTCGGGGCCTAACAACCCATCACTTTGTATTGCATGTTATGTGTATTTGCGGAGCGGGCCTATCACCCAAGGGATATCCAGTTGCTGGGTAGGTGAGTAGGACAATCGGGCTCCTACTTGAATAGCCAGGTTTTCAGTTTTTTGCGGGAATCGAGACGGGATGGGGAGGTCCTGATGTGCTGTTGAGGTTCTATATTTATTTTGTATGTCAGACAATCCCCTGGAGCACAACAGTTGATATGGACTCTATTTCGTAGGGTACACATTGGGTGTCACATTCAGGTATTCCTTTTACTGCACTGAAATTAACAGAAACCATGCATAATAAAATATAATGTCCCAGCTCATGATCAAGAGATCAGAAACACTATTATAAATGATTTTGGTTACTTTTGTAGAGCTCCTATTTGACACAGGTCTGCAATCATGCTTAGAGCCTTTCTTGTTAATGGTCCCTTGGTTGTTACGCAGAAATGGCTCTGGCTAACCTATTCACCATACCCCAGGCTCCCCAACACTAGGCACATTCTCTGGCTTCATATACAAGTTGGACAGAGCAGAATCTAGGAAAATCCTTATTCCGCATGGACATTTCTTGACACCTTTGGATAGCAATAATAATAAACAGAAAAAAGTAACTATTTCACTATGAACTGTACGTTCATGGTTCCATGCAACTAAGATCACCTCTGGGGACGAATAAGAATAGGGGGAGGGGAGGTCCCCTTGTTATCTGCTATTTGACTGGGAGAAGAACGAGGCCTGTTATCCTCCCTTGCACTCAAGACTCTGGAAACCGATCTGAGGAAGTGAGAGACAGGCAAGAGATGAAGGAACCAGCAGGCACAGTGAAAGAAGGGCGTGAAGAAGCATAGGCAAACAAGGAGTCTCCTCTTTGAATCTGTGACCCTGATTGAGCAAGGACTCGTTTTTGCGAGACTTGCCCGGATTCAATTCACTCGTTTAACTTATTAATTTATTAACATAAAGTTATTAATTCTGTTTTGTGATTAATTCTTGCACAATACAGTCACATAATTAAGATAGTGAAGCTTGCCTACGTGTTTACTAACCATTAATACAGATAGTGGACTAAAAGCGCGGCTCTAACAGGGACAAACTTACTGCGCATGCGTTCACTACATCTACGTAACGTGATGACTAATAAGCTTTGGAGGGAAAATCCTGCGCATGAACAGAACGCACTAACATGGTGTATTCAAGATCCACATGCCCTGCATCTGTTTTGCTATCTAGTTAACGTTTTATTTACTAAGAGCTAATGCAAGGAAGTGTTAAATAAATAAAGGGGAATAGAGTAGATGTAGTTGGTTTACAGTGAAACCATTTATTTCTTAAATTAATATGAATTCTTTTGAATTTTTAATAGTTCGTATTTTGGGCCTCATTGCCACAACTCGGGTACTGGAGTGAACACCGTCCGAGCTTGTGTGTGACCTCTACTTCGCCTGGAAGGATGATCCCATGATTGGACCGCATCCAAGGCCATCGACCGCTAAACCCTGGGAAACGCGGATGTCTGATGTGCGGAGAAAGAGATCATATGAACATTATTATTAAATTGTTACAATATGGATGAACTCGGGTGGGAATAAAATAAAATGAATATTAATAAAGGGGTGGGTTTGGAAACAAAGAAAATGCTATGCCATTAGGGTGTGATGACCAAACGCCCCTTGCCTGTCCAATCAGAAATCAAAATTTTGCGATATTGCAACTTTAGGGGGTGGTACATGAATCCTAAAAGGTATAACTAGGGTAGTTTAGTTAGTTGAGTGTACATGAGCCAGAGAGAATGCTGAGAGGGAAGATGCTGTCGGAGTCATTGATGATGATAATGCTGTGAAATGCTGAAGAAGATTCGAATAGAGAATTACTTATCTTAAGCAAATAATTAGAAGAAGATCGCGGAAGAATCTTGAGGAGGAAGAGTGTGTCAGACAAGGGTGCGGCGAGTCGTCGGTTCAAGAGAGGTCCACTATCCTGTCCTAATACATGTCCTGAGACCTTTGTCGCCTGATCTTTCCCAGGGGACCCTTATCAGCCCTTTGGCCAGAGGGCTGGTCTTCACACCATCTGTGGTGACTATAAAGTCGTATATATCTTGATGTACTGCTGTCTCTAACCTCTCCTTTCTAAGCAACGTCAATCTATTTTAAAATTTCAAGAATATATGAATTGACTGATATTTCCTTCCTAATGATTGATGGTGTCTGTGGTGTATTTGAATGGTTCACTCACAATTACAACTTAGATAAAGGTTTTGAAACTTTTTGAGTCTGTGCTTATTATTATTATTAATTATTTGCAAGAAAGGATATGTGCATCATCACCATCAACTAGTTCCAACTAATTTGGTTCATCGACCAAATGGAAAGAACTTATTGATCAAGTGATCAGTAACAAACCCCAGCGGTTAACCAAGGAAATTTGAGTATTTGAGTCATTGATGGGCCAAAGTGACTATATGGTATTGAATGGAGTGATTGAAAGCAAAGAATTTGCAGGTGAAACTTCAGTCGTTATATCACCTAGAAAGGGTAGCACTGGAGGAGTAGCAGGTTCGTCTGAGCCAGAGTGAAAGCAAAAGAGTTCGCTCATAAAACCTTGGTCTTACATTAACCTGAAAAGGGTAACACCAAAGGAGTAGCAGGTTCTTCTGAGCTTAAATGACGAGTAAAATGGAAGACTTCACTCAATGAAGAGTGAGCAGAACGTTTTTTACTTGCAGTGTCTGAAGAGTAAACGGAAGTTCTTACTTTGTGAAGAGTAAGCGGAATGTGCTACTCGCAGTGAAAATAGATCTATCCTTTGATTAGTGGAACAGACAAAGTAGTGTATGTTTTTGTTGTTGTTACTAAACAAGAATTTAATGAAAAAGTATTGAGAAAAGTCATCGTATTACCTTGTGAAGGGAGGGTCAGTCGCTGGAGTTTGACTGACGTCACAGTGTGCCGCGCTGGTATTGGTGGAAACAGCGGGTGGGTGGGTGGTCAGTAGTAAGGAGTGAAACTGACATCACAAAAGGCCGCGCTGGGATTTGTGAAACCACTAGTGTCAGCCTGAATTCGATTGGTTAAAGGAAATAAAAGCTGTTTTAGGATTAGATGAGGAAAAATGACATGTGAAATTCGGAAAAGGTTATTGTAGGTAATCGCCCAGACAGGAGATTCTTAGGAATTGCGGAATCCAACTTTACACATCGATATTTACCCAAAATGTATGGGGGAGAGAGAAAAATGTCATGGATAAAAAGAATTCAGAATTACTTTAAGAAAGACAAGCCTGTATTGACTAGAGAGGAAATTCTTATCCCTCCACCAAAAGCTTAAGAGGAATGGGAGACTGAGTCATATGAGAGAAAGAAGAATGGAAGGGGAAGAATGAAGGGATTTTTTCCCAGATATATGAATGGATCTCGAGAAGATCAAATAAAACAATGGAGAAGAGCAATGGTATCAGAAGGGTTATATACAGTATTAACAGCTGAAGAGCAGACAGGAAGTAAGTGGAGAGAGAAAACGAAGCACATGATTGTGACAGGGTGAGGTGAGTCGGAAGATGAACTCTTAGAAGATATTTTGACTAAAAATCCTCTGCCATATCAAGAAGGGCTAAATAGAGTAGTCACCCCAAGTGCCCCAGTATTAGGAACCCCTTTGGTTCCACAAATTTTGTGTGATAACTCGACAAATAGAGTACTCCAAGAAAAGGAAATTGAGGCTCTGAACAAAAATAGAGAAGAATTGATACCGAAAATAAACCAATTGAATTTGCCCGCAGAAGCTTTGTCCGTACCGGTAACTATAGGTCCTGTTATACCATTATTTGGGAACAAAGTGAACGTTCAACCATCTCAAACTGTGCCTGCCCCAATGAGTAGTTCCAGAAAATAAATAATAATTGGGGAAGATCAAGCTAGTGAGTGCAGTTCACTCATTTCATTAATGGATCTCTCTATAAGAGAGCCACTAATTGGAACTCTAAAAAGAAGTTCACCTGACCTTGGGAAAGAAAGGGGGACAGTGGCAACTCCAATAACTAAAAGAACAACAGCAGTTACTCCTGAAGACTTGGAAAAGTAATCACAGGGAATTGAAAGATGAAGTTCAGTTGCGGAGATTCTAGATATTTATAAATTGAAAGTGGAGTTAGAGGAAATGATTGCTGGAATTGTGGGATTAGGAAGATTGAATGATTACACTGAAGAAGAATTGTTGTTTGTATGTAGGAGTATTACGCGAAGTGCAAAGGTGTATCATGAGAGATTGGTGGAATTGGCTGCGGAGATTGGAATAGACATAGGGAAATCTAAAGCGTTTCAGAAACCTTATCGAGTGGAATTCACAGACAAGGACTTGGAAAACATGAATGTGTCTGGTAGAAAACTACAAGTAAAAGAACTAATGAATATTTTGCAGAAATGGGGAGACATAGATAAATAGAAAACTAAGTGGACAAAGAAGAAAGAGGAAGCAAAGGCTAGGGAAGCGTCAACATCTGCTTTCTTATTGAAAGACACAGAAAAGGTAGAAAGATTGTGTCCTATGAGAGAAGTACCTGGTGGTGGATATGTTCATGTCCCATGGAGTAGACAGGATATTTTATCATTTCCAAATGATTTTCCGAAATTGAGAGAAAACCCCGTTGAGTTGTACAAACAGGTTGAGAGGTTTGCGAAGGTGTCAAAGGTTTTGTTAAAAGATCTGGATGGTTTATTTGACATTGTGGTATCTGCAGATTTGTGGACAGAATGTAAATTTACAATTGATTGGCCAAGTGAGGAGTATTCACTGGATACTAAAACAGGAGCACCCTCAGACGATGTGATGAAAAAGTATCACCAAGTGATTACTTTCTTAAAAGGAAAAATTCCCCCAATAGAGACAGACTGGGTAAAAATAGACAGAACAACTCAAGAATCAAATGAGTCTGTACATGCCTACTACGAAAGTCTGTTACAGGTATTCAAGCAGTACAGTGGTTTTGAAAATATTGGTGATAAGGATATGGGACATTTTGTGCATCGGTTTGTGTATTGCTTGAAACCAGAAATTAGTCAGATGATTCAATAGCATATACTTTGCTGGCAGAGCAAAAGCATTGATGATATTTTGAAGTATGCCAAATAGTGTGGCGATGTCATTGAGGCTAGACACAAGAAGTTGAATGAGAAAATGATGTGGGCACAAGTGAAATTAACGGAACAGAAAGAGTTGAAATTAAATGCAGAGACTGACAAAGGGTTGGACCAGAGCGATCAAGGAATGAATGGTGGTAAATTGAGAGGGCGAATGACTAGACAAGATGTGAAAAAGAAGTTTCCCTGTCACGGATGTGGAAAGCTTAGACAATGGAGAAACGAGTGTCCGAATATTCAGAATAATAATGGGCCAAATCAAAATTTAAACCATAGATGTAGACTGAAGGGGTTGTGAATCAGCCACCGCATGTAGTTAATCCACAGTATCAGGTGCCTCCAGCTCCTATGCCAAACTTTGTGAACCCTCAAAAGCACCACACGGACACCGGATTTGCAGGAGGAAGTGGTAAGAAAAATTCTGTGATTTCACAATATCTTTTGAAAAATACTGAAAGTGATTTGGATGATTGATGGTGCCTGAGAGGGGGGGAAGAGGAGTGCGTACTTGGCACATCCTTGCCGGTAGACCAGACAGGTCCATTTATTGATGGGAAAGTGGAAGGTAATGATATCACTTTTCTTTTGGATACTGGTGCTACTCGTTCTACTGTGAGAACAGCAGACATTCCAAACCTACCCCTCTCAGGAGATAGTATCCAAGTCGTTGGTGTTTCAAACCAACACATTAAAACCCCACTTACAAGACCGATGGAGGTGCATATTGGTAACTTTAGAGATATGCAGCGATTCATTGTGTGTGACTCTAGTCCTGTAAATTTATTAGGTAGAGACCTGCTGTGCAAGATGAATTGCACCATATATTGCACACCGGATGGTGTTGCTTTCCAAACTCCTGATAAAGACATTGTCTGCAAGATAATGTTAGCAAAGCAAGATACTGAAGTGAATGAGATGTTTTCTCTAAAGACATTGAATGAATTACTAGAAGAATTAAGAATCACAGTGAACCCAGAGGTGTGGGATTTACAGGAAAAGAAATTGGATTAATGGCAAATGTAGATCCCGTGAAAGTGACAGTGAAAGAAGGTGCAGTCTATCCAAACACTAGACAATACAACATGAGTCCAGAAGTGAAAACAAGAGTTGCTTTAGAGATAGAACGAATGATTGAACAAGGCATTTTGAAAGAAATAATGAGCAGTCCTTGTAATTCACCCATAATAGGAATTGAAAGCCTAATGGAAAGTATAGAGTAGTGCAAGATTTACGGAAAATAAATAAAAAATAGTGCCTTGTTATCCCGTGGTGCCAAATCCTGCAGTGATTTTATATCAGATACCTTGGAATGCAGGCTGGTCTACAGTTATTGATTTATGCCATGCCTTTTTCTCTATTCCTTCGCATCCAGGTAGTAAATATCTGTTTGCCCTCAAGTTTGATGACCATGTCTTAGCATGGTGCAGAGTTCCTCAGGGGTATACTGAAAGTCCCTCAATCTTTAACCAGATCTTGAAAAAGTGTCTAGAAACTCTAGTCATTTTTTTTTTTTTTTTTGTGATTTCTAGAGCGCCTGGTGACCCGAAGGCATCCCCGCGCTGTAAATCTGTCAGACCAGAAGGGGGGAGAAGGGGAAGGATGATATTAGTTAGGAAAACAGATGAGTCTTGAGTTTCTTACGAAACAGGGTGTGCGAGGGTTCCAAACGAAGGCTGTGAGGGAGTGCATTCCAGCCTCTGGAAGCTTTGACAGCAAAGCGGCGGCCGCCATGCCATGAAAATCAGTCCTGGTGCAGTATATTGATGACCTGCTGGTCGCATCAAGGACTCGTGAAGACTGTATTACTGACTCTATTGCATTACTAAATCAGTCAGTCAGTCAAAATTACTTTATTCGGCTCATATCAAGAACCATAAAAGTGCAAGTCATCACAATAAATACAATATATATTACAATTAAAATGAGCATGTGCACATGATTTTAAAACACTACATTAAAATAAGACAAGGTCGAGTTTGCTCATGATTCACAATTAATTTTAAACAAGACTAAGACCACATGATTTTTTTCCTTAATCTCATCGCAATGGTCAAAAAATTTGCAATGTTAAAAATCTCCCAGGTAGTACTTAGCAGCTGGAGATACAAAAGAGCAGGTTTGACTTGTCTGAATCCCTTATTCTTGATAAGAGGGATGATGAATTTTCTGCGGAGAGGGGACAAATGTTTACAAAAAAAGATAAGGTGAACAGTATCCTTAAGAGAGAATCTGTCACATGAACAGATCTCTAAGTCCCTGTCCTTCATCCATCCTGCGGAATCAGTGAACAAAAGATGGTATTTGTTCAGTCTAAACCTTGTCAATAAAAAGCGATGATTCATGTTATTCACTATGGTCAAGTAAGGTTCTATGCTGCATGTAGTTATTAATAGCTGATGGGCCTTTACTGTAGGTTTTATTAACTCCTTTTCTTCTCTGGCTAGAGTGGTTCTGAGCTTATATATATCTTTTACCCATTTGAGGTCTCCCTTTGATAAATTATTGGGATTATCGAATATGTCTGGGCAGCCTATTTCGTCACTTAGGTTCTTAACATAACGCAGCCATGGAATAGCCTTTCCGAACTCAAGCGATAAACAGTCTGTTATAATTTCGCGATTTAATACAAGTTCCGGATTTAGCCAGATTGATACCCATTTTAATAGGGGGGCTAAAGCTATCCGATCAGTTAAGTAACCAACCCCACATTCTTGATGTACAATATAACCAGAGGTTGCCTGGGGAAGCGATAGAATGGTTTTTAAGAACTTATCCTCTACCACCTGAAGTTCCTTCACATTTTTAAAACCCCACAGGTCCGCACCATACATAGCTATGGAGATACATTTGGCTGCATAAATGTTCAGTATGGCTTGCATGGGTTTCACCCCCAGTTTGCGGGCAAAGTCCAGAACACCTATAATGGATCTAGCAAAGGCATTACGTTTTGCAGCTAATTGAGGGGCCCAGGATGACTTATCATCAAAAATAACCCCCAAATATGGGAAGCTTGTGATTCTAGATAAAACGTGGCCCTCACATAGCATGGTTTTAATTTTCTTGGGTTTACAACCTACAGTCATGACGTGCGATTTAGAGAAGTTCACGCTTAAATCAAGTCTTTTCATGAAGTCAGCAAATGTATCTAGAAGACTTTGAAGCCCTACTGCTGTGCGCGCTAACAATGCAGCATCGTCTGCATATAATAATGCAGGAATTTGATACTTCCCAGCCTTAGGGATATCCTTACAAGACTCTGTTAAGGCAGTGGCAAGGTCATTAATATAGAGTGTAAAAAGGAGGGGAGCTAAAATACAGCCCTGCCTGACACCATTAGAGATTCCAATCTTGCCAGTGCAGTTACCCAATCGGTCGTATCTGACAATGGCAGAGAGATCTCTATGAAGATCTGCTAAAAAATAGACAAGATTTTCGTCTACTCCCTGCTTGAGGAGGAGTTCCCACAGTTTCGACCGATTCACTCGGTCAAAGGCCGAGGATAAGTCCATAAAGGCCAGGTATAACGTCCCTTTCTTAGCTATAGTATATTTGCCTATTAAAAGGTAAAGATTCAAGCTTTGGTCTATGGTGCCACGGCCCTTACGGAACCCATATTGTAGGCACGAAAGGGTGTTGGTATCCTCCAACCAATCTGTTAATTTACCCAAAACTACTCGCCCCAGGACTTTAACTGCGGAATCAATGAGTGAGATGGGGCGATAGCAACTAGGGTCCCCTCTGTTACCCTTTTTAAAAATGGGTATGATCACGGACTCGGACCAAGTGTCCGGAATGCCTGCGACACAGACCCTGTTAAAAATGTTCATTAAAACTGTGGACCAAGTCTCGATGTCTGATTTAAAAAGGTCCGAGGGGACACCATCGGGACCCGGAGCCTTATTGCTCGTCATCTTGCCGATGGCCTCAACCACCTCGCCCTTGGTTACGAATAAAGTATATTGTTTTGTAGTGGGAAGAGGGGGATTTGATCCACCATTCATACCCACTTCGTAGACTGACTTGAAGTGAGAGTGCCACTGGTGAACCCCAATACCGCAATCTAATTGAGTGTTACAGGGATCGCGAAAGAAAGGTTTATTAACGACAGACCAGAACTTTGCACTGTTGCGAAGGACGTCAACGGAAGAGAGTTCCTCCCAAGCGTCCTCCCGGATCTCCTTTTTCCTAATAGCCAAGGTTTTAGTATAATCTTTCCTGAGTTGAGCTATGTTAGACCGATTCAAAGGTTTACTGCTCAGGGCCGCCCTCAATTTTCTGTTGGCCAGAGAACAGTTTTTGTCAAACCAACCTAACTCTGCCTTGTCCATTGTTTTCGCTGGACACCGAAGATCAGCTGAGATCTGGGAGCAGATTGCGGAATACGCCCCTAGTACTTCCATGTTCCCTGCTTCCAAGTCAAGGCACGTGGTCAACTCAGGGCCAACCTTCTTTTTCAAATTTGCAAAGAAATCATCGGGGATAACTTTGTCCCATCTGATTCTGCGATCCTGATCAGTTGGGCGAATATGCGATTTGTCCGTTCTGTCGGCGACTATAACAGGTTGTAAAAAAAGATCAGACAAGATAAGGACCACAGGATTATGGTCACTGAAATGTGTCCAGACTGCCGAATATTCCTTAGTCCTGTTCCTCAATCCTGAACTGATAAAGATATAGTCGATCACAGAGTATTTCCCATTCCCTTTAAATGTTGGGATGTTCTCATCCACCATGGCAGGGAGTAACAAGCCATGGTCAGCAAGAATTGTTTCCAAAAGAGCACCCTGAGAGGAGTGCTCAAAATGGGCCTCCCGTGATTCAGTTGGGCCTAAGGGATCCGCCAAATAACACTTCTCTGGGCATCTGTGAATATTAAAGTCGCCCATAATAATAATAGGACAAGTTGTCTCAGTTTTCTCTCTAAAATTAACCAAAAAACAATGTAATGCGGTAAGATGATCAACCGTGGTGTCTCTATGAAAAGAGTTGTAAAAATTAACAATTAAAAAATTACTACCCCCATTGAGGGAGATCTGAACTGCCAAACAGTTACATGAGCCTGTATCTAATTGAGTCAGCGAGCCAGAAATGCTAGCTGAGATCAGGGTAACCAAACCTCCCTTGGCCCTCCCCATATGAGACGGTACAGCAGATGCAAAAAAGCTTTTATAACCATCTAAACTCAAAGTGTTGTCCGTGTCCCAAGTCTCTTGGAGGCAGATTACTTCGCCTGAGCAGATAAGATCTCTCCAGGCCGGGTCATCTGTCTTGTTTCTCAGCCCTGCTATGTTCCAGGAGACCAATTTAGTTAGAGGGCCCGTGGGACCATTACAAGCACTATTAACTGTCAAAGGTACCATGTCTGGGACTGCTGGCTGAGTTTCGGACACTATACTTAGTTCTTGCTGCCCTAGTCACTCGTTGTCATCCAGGGTGGATAGGGCAGAGTATCTATTAGAGATAGGGACGACATAGTCAAGGGGGGCGCAACTCTTTTGGAAGTTATTGGTCGTCCTTAGGTCAGGAGCGGGGGGATAGAAAAAACCCAAGGGGAAGACATTAACATAATCATAATGGACTCTGGCAGAACCTGCCTGCCTCAGAATGTCCTCAACCAACCTGGGAGATCTGAAACTTATGACAATACAGTCACCGTCTAAGCACTTGTTAGTCTTACCCACCCAAGGTACTCGTCTAATCATCAAAAAATTACTGTGTAGATGTTGCCCCAATACAGTTTTATTTGACAAATAATGAAGGGCTTTGTTTTTTAATGAGGACCAGTGTTCACTGTTCCCGTCCACAAGCTTAGGAACATTGGCTAAAATAATAGAATAGGGGCAGGCCTCAGGAGGTAAGTGTAGTGTCAAGTCCCTCCCTGGGGGCCGATCCGGAGAACAGATCCTCCCCCTTAGGTTCAACTTGTGTGTTTCCCTACCCAAAGATATGTGTTCAACAATAGGAGGTTGGGAAATGGTAGAAGAGCCTATAGCTGGTGTAGTGCAAGGAAGTGTAGGTTGATGGTGTGTAGTGATCATAGAATCCAGCATATTGTCAACTACGGTTGTACACGCATTTAGGGAATCAGCTACCTCAGGTCTTGGATCGGCATTTAAAACCTTAGTTTGGAGGTGTGACTCGATTTTGGTGATGCGGTCCTCTATTCGTTTCAAAATAGCCATTAACGGTACAGTTAATAGCTTAAGGCGAGCATCAATGATGGTCGCTATATCTGACCCTATATCTGACCCTATACACTTGTTACCAATGTCGGGGCCCTGAGTTATACAGTGGTTGACTCCCCCACACGTTGGCTCACCTACTAAACGAGGAATACTAAGGTTAGCCTGGGGCAACCCCTGATCAGGATTGCTCTTTCTGGGGATTTTTGCCTGTTTCCGTGCTCCCAGGGAGTTATTTGCCTTTCTTTTACCTACCATGGTTTTGCCCCCCTTAGATGGCTGATTAGAAATGCCTCTTGATTGTCTAGTTCTAACAGCTACCGGAGAGGGGGCAGGACTAGGATTGGATAACAAGGCAGGTATAACTAAAGTGGTCTCCGCCATTTCAGACCCATTTTGAGACATACAAGGGATGGCATCATCAGGGAGTACAACAGCTGCAATGGTCGTAGGAGGGATACAAGATGCAACTAACCTGGGAGGTTCAAGTGATAGTCTACGTTCCACTGACGCAATTTCTTTTACAATGGCAGATTCAGCATGTTTTAGGTAACTATCAAGAGTTCCCAAACCCCCAGTCCTTTTACAAATTTTAGAGTTCATTCTCCGCTATGATAGAATACAAATGCAAGCCGTGGGAGACGCAGCCAGCCACCTGGAATCACCACTTCAATCACAACAGGAAAATTGTCACAGTTTTACCTAATGCGTACGGTCCGTTTGCAGATAATAGATGGTGTCCCACGATCACACACCAAGGAGAAGGGGCCCAGCCCAGCCTCACTCGGCCTCTGAGGGCCTAAGAGGGCCCGCCCTTTGCCCGGGCTTAGCCCGGCGCCGCCCGCGCGTGTCCCGCGATGCGGGAGGAGCGTCGCGCTTTTATGCGCCTCCGGGCGCGTGTAAAGCGCAAGGCACTCTGGGGGCTGTGGTCTCCGGTCTCCGGCCGCGAGAGATGGCAACGGCGGCGGGGAGACACAACGAGGAGGTCCCCGGTAGCGGCGCCAACAACGCCAGCCCCAAGACACAACGAGGAGGTCCCCGGTAGCGGCGCCAACAACGCCAGCCCCAAGACACAAAGGAAAGTTCTCCAGCAGGTAGGCAGTGTTCAAAGTAATCAGGGTTCCCGCTCTGCAACACGAGCGTCGCGCTTTTATGCGCCTCCGGGCGCGTGTAAAGCGCAAGGCACTCTGGGGGCTGTGGTCTCCGGTCGCGAGAGATGGCAACGGCGGCGGGGAGACACAACGAGGAGGTCCCCGGTAGCGGCGCCAACAACGCCAGCCCCAAGACACAACGAGGAGGTCCCCGGTAGCGGCGCCAACAACGCCAGCCCCAAGACACAAAGGAAAGTTCTCCAGCAGGTAGGCAGTGTTCAAAGTAATCAGGGTTCCCTGGCAGAAGGAGGACACAAAGTGTCTCCTGAAAAATTGCAATTTTGTAAACAAGGAGTAAAATACTTAGGCCACACTTTAGAAAGAGGAGTCAGAAAAGTAACCTCGGAAAGAATAAAAATAATAAAAGAAATGTCCCTACCTCACACCCAAAGAGAAATGAGGATGTTTTGGGGGTAGTTGGATATTGTAAACAGTGGATTATGGGGTTTTCCTTGCTGGCAAAACCATTAATCTAGATGACCCGAAAATGCGCAAATGATCCAATTGTTTGGACTGATGAATGCGTTTAAGCTTTTGAGAGACTAAGAGAATGTCTGTGTGAGGCTACTGCTTTAGGCATGCCTGGCTATACAAAATAATTTGCATTACTCTGTTGTGAATGAGAATATTGTGCACTCTCAGTTTTGACTCAATAGCATTGACTGAGCAGACGTCCCATAGCCTATTTTTCTGCTACTTTAGACCCTGTAGCTTCAACTCTACCTGGCTGCTTAAAGGCAGTTGCTACTACCTGTTTGAGCTTAGAACAAAGTGAACCAATTGTGATGGGACATACCGATAAAGTCTTCGTCCCACATTCAGTTGAAATTCTTTTAACGAGAACTCAAACTCAGCACCTTACTCCCAGTCGAATGAATAAGATTGATTCTGGGAGAAGAAAACGTAACAGTAGTGCAATGTACAGTGTTAAACCCCGCAACCCTACTGCCAGATCCTGCTTGTGAAGAGGTGTTGGATGAGATAAACCATGATTGCTTAGATGTGACAGAGTTTTGTACAAAGCCCCGACCTGACATTAGAGAGGAGCCCCTGAAAGATCCAGAGCATGAGCTGTTTGTAGACGGCTCCTGCCTTAGAACTGAGGAAGGAGGACTTTATGCTGCTTATGTAGTTTGTAAAATTTCATGTGCAATTGAAGCATCACATTTACCAGGAGTAAAGTCAGCAGTAGTAACCGAATTGATAGCTTTGATTAAAGCATGCAAATTTGGGAAAAATTGGAGGATAAACATATTCACTGACAGTCAATATGGTTTGGGGATTGTGCATGACTATGGCCAGATTTGGCTGCAGAGGGGATTTCTTCCCTCTTCAGGATCTCATATAAGAAATGGGAAAATTGTGAAAGAGCTGTTGATAGCAATTCAGTTGCCAGAGGAAGTAGCAGCGGTCAAATGTGCTGCTCACCATTCAGGAAATGACTATGTGACGGCCGGTAACCGATATGCTGACCAAATTGCTAAATACTGTGCAAAACAAATATGGCACTGAATCAAAAAAATTGAAACAAGTGAAACCAGATGCCAACTTATGTTTTTCTCAGCTCCAGAAATATGGGAAGAAGTAAGTAAGGCAGTTACAGGATGAGGTTGAAGTGAGGGAAAAGGAAATCTGATTGAGGTCAGGGTGCACCTGAAGAGCAGAAGATGAAGTGTGGGTATACCCTAATGGTAGACCAGTTATGCCTGACTGCTTACTTTCACCAATGGCCCGATTGTATCATGATGACACACATGTAGGCAGGGATGCTATGATTAGACTTTTCAGACAAAATTGGTATAATCCAAGGCTCAGGGTAGTCACTGAGAGCCTCTGCCAGAGATGCTTAATTTCCCAACAGCAGAACCCAGGCAGGAAAACAGTAGTCAGTTGGAGAAAAATTGGAAAGGCTGAAGGTCCATTTGTGAGATTACAATTAGACTTCATTGAGTTGCCTCCATGCAGAGGATTGAAATATGTCCTTGGTATAGTGTGTTTGTTTTCCCGATGGGTGGAAGCATATCCCACTAGAAGAAATGATGGTCTCACATTTGCTAAGCTCCTGTTGAGGGAACCCATCCCACGTTTTGGTTTCCCAGTTACTTTGGAATCAGATAGAGGACCTCATTTTAATAATGAGGTAATTCGATTAATCTGCGAAGCATTCAAAATTGATCAGAAACTGCACTGTGCATACCGCCCAGAGGCTTCTGGAGTGGTAGAACAAATTAATGGCACAATCAAATCAAGACTGGCTTAAAAAATATACATTCACATCATTTCATGGCCAGATGCATTGCCTCTTGTGTTGATGGGGCTCCGAAGTATTCCTGACAGGAAAACCGGACTAAGTCCCCATGAAATCATCATGGGAAGGGCAATGAAATAAGCATTTGTTCCTGGAAATAAACTAATGAGTATACATGATGATTTAGTATTGGACTATTGCAGAGGATTGGCTGACCTAGTGCGTTCAGTCTCTCACCAGGTTGGAGAAGACGCATTTGCCATGCAGCCAACGCAAGCGCATGATCTGAATCCTGGCGACTGGGTGGTAGTGAAGAAACACGCCAGGAAAATGTGTTTAGCACCAAGGTGGGATGATCCTCGTCAAGTCATACTGGTTACTACCACTGCAGTAAAGTGTGATGGGTTACCCAATTGGATTAATGCGAGTCATACCACAAGGGTGCCAGCTCCTCCTGAAACTGAACAACTGACTGAGACATTTGAAGTGGCTGAAGGTTGTGAAGTTGAAGAGCCAAGGGAATTGGATTCTGAAATAGTAGGCTTGGAACAACCGAGCACATGTCAGGAGGGATGCATACCAGAAATTGGCACACCTGAAATAATTGTTCAAACAAGAAGCAGAACTCGATTAGACAGACAGGATGATAGTAAGGACCAGGTAGGTGAAGAAGAATACGCTCAGAAAGAAAAGAACAAAGCAGATCCAGAACCTGATCAGGAACAGTTAGGGAAAGAAGAACATACTCAGGTAAATGAAACTGAAATTGTTCCTAATCCTGAGGAGAGACAGATAGAAGAAGAACACGATTGGGCAGCGGCCAAGCAAATTGCAATAAGACCTGATCAGGATCAGTTAGAAAAAGAAGAACAAGTTTGGGAGAAAGAAGAAGCTGAAAGTAGTCCCATACAGGACCAGCTAGAAGAAGAAGAACATGTTCATGCAGATGAGATAATAAACAAAAGACCTGAACAGGAACAGTCAGACAGTGAGTCGACCGAAACCGAAAAGATGTGGCAAACATTTGTAATAATAAAAGAACACTGAATAAGGACCAGGAAGGAGAAAGTGCAGTGCAAATAAAAAAAGCCAGAAAATGTGACAATTGGCAAGGAGGAGTGAAAAGACTGAAGTATGTTCTGAAAAGGATAATTGAAAAGCCAGAACAGGTGAATACAATTTCATGTCAGACACGGACAAGACAAAAGAAAGAGAAAAATTTACGAAGAAGTCCAAGATTGAAAACTCTGAGTAATAAATATCAAGGCCCTGAATGGACCTATAATATATTAGAAGAGTTTGAGAATCAGGACATAAGAGAGGAATCTGTAAATCAAAATCCTACACCGGAAAAAGAAAAAGAGTGAGATTTTATTAAATTAGATTCTGAAAATTCTGGGTGCTAAAGTAAGAGAAGAAATTACCTTCTCTGAATCAGAATGGCAAGAAACAGAGCTACTTAGCAACTGAAACGAAATTGTGCACTAAGATGTTGTAAAGCATTCATATGTAGTATTATAATAGTTATACTAATATGGTTAGGTATAACAGTAGCGGTTCAATTACTTATGACAATAAACAATAAAAATGACACAAGCACTAAGGAGAGAACAGCTACATACAAAAGGGATAGGGTAGAATTACAAGCAGCAGATGAGACAGATTTCCATCACAAATTGATAGATAATGACACATCATTAAATGTCTTCATAAAGTTATTATAGAACATATTGACACAATGGAAGTTAATGATTGCTATGTTTGTATGAAATTACCAGAGTCAGTATCAGAAGGGGTCACATACCATCACATACCTTTGACATATGGTATATCATGTAGTGTATTAGTAAGCCTGTTTTATGCAACTGGGAAATTACAGTATTATTATTCAAACTTAGATACAGTATTTTCAGAACTTCCTATTCGAAGGAACATGAATCCAGCACTTAGTGCTCAGAATGCACAATTCATGGGTGAATTTTTCCTGACGATGAGGTCTATAGATTTAGGCACACGAAAACAATTTAACATGTAACTTACGCGAAGAGGAAAAGGTCTTCTTGAATTTAGTTGAAGAAAGAAGGCAGAACTTCCAAAAGAAAACTGTTAAACAGAAAACCCATGTTCCAACATGGGCTGATAGGGAGGGAATTTATACCGCTGGCAAGGCCCAAGCTGCGATGTCCCTGGACTTTGTAAAGAAAGGGAAGATATCCATTTATAGATTAAAGACTGATTACAATAACATATTTATTGGTTCCAGTGACTGTGAACATAACTTCCTAATTTTGGGAGGTTGGGGACTAAAAGGGGGAACTGATTCATTATTTCCTGGGATTTATTATGTGTGTGGTAATAATGCTTATTTTAAGCTACCCGCACAATGGTATGGAAGCTGTTACCTGGGGATTGTATTTCCGAAAATCTATCTTATAAAAAGAATCACTGGAAGCAATGAAAATTCTAATGTACTAACACAAACAAAAAGGGAGAGTTTTTCAGAAATTGTAGGTGATATATTTAGTGCAATAATACCTTCAGTGGGAGTCATACTAAATTCACACAAAATTTGTCAATTAGCAACAGTGGTTGATCGTCTATCGACTGATACTGCTGAGGGATTCTTAATGATTAATACAGAAATGGTTGCAATCAGATCAATAGTTTTACAAAATAGTCTTGCACTTGATATCCTATTAGCAAAGGAGGGCGGAGTCTGTGGAATGTTGAAAGTTCAACATTGTTGCACTTAAATTCCTGACAAAAGTAACGAAATTAAAGGGTACATAAAGAATATTATGAAATTTCAAGAAATTTTAAAACCACTGGAGGTTGACAGCATGTGGGAAAAACTAACAAAAGGTATAATGTCAATAGGGACTTGGTTTACTAATATAGGGAAAAGTATTTTAGGCCAAATAGTTTTGCCCCTAGTAGGTGCGACAATAATAGTAATAACAATAATGATTTGGTGCAAGTGTTGTAGGACAGCAAAGAAATATGAAAGAAATGAAAGAGGAAAGAAAAGAAAGAGGGAAGATAACGAGATAGAAATGGAAGAAATGAAAGCCAAACTTTATAAAGACATGAAATATTTTGAGAACAATGAAATGGAAGGGAAAGTAGAAGTGGAAATGGAGCCTGAAGGATACTGAAAGTTGGTATCTGTTTTAGGGTGGGTAGTTTATGATGGCATAAGAGGCCATCAGAGAGGGGATTGATGGAGCAAGGACTCGTTTTTGTGAGGCTTGCTCGGATTCAATTCACTCGTTTAACTTATCAATTTATTAACATAAAGTTATTAATTCTGTTTTGTGATTAATACTTGCACAATACAGTCACATAATTAAGATAGTGAAGCTTGCCTACGTGTTTACTAACCATTAATATGGATAGCGGACTATAAGCACGGCTCTAACAGGGAAAACCTTACTGCGCATGCGTTAACTGCATCTACGTAACGTGATGACTAATAAGCTTTAGGGGCAAAATCCTGCGCACGAGCAGAACGCACTAACATGGCGTCATCAAGACCCACATGCCTTGCATTTGCTTTGCAATCTAGTAAACGTTTTATTTACTAAGAGCTAACGCAGTGAAGTGTTAAATAAATACAGGGGAATAGAGTAGATGTAGGCAGTTTACAGTGAAACTATTTATTTCTTAAATGAATATCATTTCTTTTGACTTTTTAATAGTTCGTATTTTGGGCCTCATTGCCACAACTCGAGTACTGGAGTGAACTCTGCCCGCACATGTGTGTGACCTCTACTTCCCCTGGAAGGATGATCCCATGATTGGACCGCATCCAAGGCCATCGACCGCTAAACCCTGGGAAACGCGGATGTCTGATGTGCGGAGAAAGAGATCATATGAACATTATTATTAAATTGTTACAATATGGATGAACTCGGGTGGGAATAAAATAAAATGAATATTAATAAAGGGGTGGGTTTGGAAACAAAGAAATTGCTATGGCATTATGGTGTGATGACCAAACAACCCTTGCCTGTCCAATCAGAAATCAAAATTTTGCGATATTGCAACTTAGGGGATAGTACATGAATCCCAAAAGTTATAACTAGGGTAGTTTAGTTAGTTGAGTGTGTGTGATCCAGAGAGAATGCTGAGAGGGGAGATGCTGTCGGAGTCATTGATGATGCTGATGCTGTGAGATGCTGAAGAAGATTTGAATAGAGAATTACTTATCTTAAGCAAATAATTAGAAGAAGATCGCTGAAGAATCTCGAGGAGGAAGAGAGTGTCAGAGAGGGGTGCGGCAAGTCGTCGGTTCTGGAGAGGTCCACTATCCTGTCCTAATACCTGTCCTGAAACCTTTGTCACCTGATCTTTCCCAGGGGACCCTTATCAGCCCTTTGGCCAGAGGGCTGGTCTTCACACCATTGTGGTAACTATAAATTCGTATAGATCTTGATGTACTGCTGTCTCTATCCTCTCCTTTCTAAGCAACGTCAATCTATTTTAAAATTGCAAGAATATATGAATTGACTGATATTTCCTTCCTAATGATTGATGGTGTTTGTGGTGTATTTGAAAGGTTCATTCACATTTAAAACTTAGATAAAGGTTTTGAAACTTTTTGAGTCTGTGATTATTATTATTATTAATTATTTGAAAGAAAGGATATCTGCATCATCACCATCAACTAGTTCCAACTAATTTGGGTGATCGACCAAATGGAAAGAACTTATTGATCAAGTGATCAGTAACAAACCCCAGCGGATAACCAAGGGAATTTGAGTGTCTGAGTCATTGATGGGCCCAGGTGAATATATGGCACTGGAGTATCTGCTATTGGTGCGCCACTGGAACAACCCGAATCAGTCTGTATAACTCATGGAAGTTGCGGAGCACTGGGAGTCTCCAGGAAGAACTATGTAACTTTTAACACAGTTTTGACTGTGCCCCTGAAGCAGAAAGGTAGAGAAGTCTGATCCCCCTAAAACCTATAGCCGTGGTTCCCATAAGTGCCTGTGGGGGGCATAGCAGGGTGCTGGTCACAATTTTTCATTTTTGGTACAGGAGTGGCCTCCGGGGACAACTTTTGCTAATCCACATTGACTGATATTGACTGTGGCTTCTCCATTGTCTTCTACGGATGAACGTTACATTTTTAACATTCATAACTCCGAATACACTATAACAATTTGTGTCACTTTTGTATAATTCTATTCATGAATGTTTTCTTTATTTTTCTAACATGGTTTGGGAGTTTTAATGTTTGATGTCTTTACTTTAAAGTTGTTTATATTTCTGCAAAAATGTTTTATATATTTTTTCACTGACAGAAGCTTGTGGCTTTTGATTCGCAGCTTCCAGGACCCATCACGGGATTCCTATTGTACCCTGCTTTTGCACCTTTTAGAAACTGGGTTACTTAACTTGTGGTGACTGATCCACTGCTCTGCCCCTTCCTCTCGTCAAGAAATGTAGATTCTCACATAGTATAAATGTACTGAGGGGTACATAGAAATACTATCAAAATATCCTCTGCCCCATGTGTTTCCTAATACCTTGTGATTTTGAGTAAAAAGAAAAAAAATAAAGTTGTGTGGATCTGGATAAGCTTATCAAGACTGAGGGCACAGAGGAGCCTTGAGGCTGCCTTGTGTTCAATAAGCCAAGTCGCATTATACATACAGCTGCGGCCGGCACAGGTTATTTATTTATTTAGTTATTCCTATTCTGTCGTCTGCCAACTTCCCGCCCACCCCGACCCGACCCGCCCCTGCCCCGCCCACCGCACTTTCCTGTGCTGGCCACCGCTGTATACATAATGTTGTCTGACTGCATCTTCCTTTCAGGTTTTAAGAAGTTTTACTCTCAGTTTCCAGTGGTTTAATGATTGCCAAGCTATGATACTTAAGTATCAGGCTCCAGGACAAAACCAGACGAAACCAGCATTCGCTAGCAGCAATGCTTAATTTGTTGAAGAATAAGTGAATACAGGTGCTCTAATCTCTGCTCAGAAGCCCTTGGCCGTCATGGGCACGCGGAATACAAAGGCTGCATAGTCTGGAATCAACATCATGCTTCTTTACCTGACTTCCAGACCCTCCCTTTATCTCACTCTTCCATGTTCCTGCTTTCTCTCTTTGTGACAGTTTTTCTGTCTTTCTCGTTATCCATTGTACTTTTCCCCTCTTTTGCTGTTGGGAAATGTTGGATGAGGAAATATAAGTGCCGGTCCCCATGAGTGCTGGTGAGCACAGGCTCAAATTAACCACTGGCTAGCTGTAGGAAGAGTATAGAGGTTCAGGGCCGTAATAAAAGTTAGGCAGTCCGGCCGCCAAGTGGTGGGAGCAGCAGAGGGAGAGGTCCAGCTTTGACCATCCCTTCCATTTTACAATTCCATGCCAGTTAAGTAGAGAATTGTCATGGTAAGGGCACCCACTTTCAGTGACAGTGCATAATGCCAGCCAGTCCCACATGCCATGGTGGCATGATACACTGGCCAGCATTTTTTTCATTTTTCAAAGACCAATACCCAAAAATGTCTCTTCAGTGCCAGATGTTTTTACCCAGACCAAGGGGGATGTATTGTGTTTGTTTGTCTAGGATCACCATGCTGTACATGGCAGTCCCTAGCAGTAAAATATATGGCGGGACAGCCTTAAAAAGAGCAGGTCTGCTGATATGAGATGGCGGTTGTGTACCCAAGAGGATTTTGTGACAAGCAAAACAGGCAGCAACTTCCTCAAAAACAAAGCAAGTTGAGATACAGACTCTGTAGAGTGGGAAGCCTTGTCCAGCAAGACCCAAAGAGTGCTTGTAGGGTGCCTGAATGAAGGGAGTGATGGGGGCCATGTTGGGCGAGCAGTGAGTGACCTGAGCATTGAAAGCTGGTGGGGGTGAATGAAGCACTCATGCAAAAGAAAGGCAACTCAGCAGGCCACGATTCCTGCTCTCACGAACACATAATGACCTTCTGTAGTATGAACAGAGCTGCCAATTCACACGGCGCCCCCATGGACCACACGATATTAGCTTTTCTCACACGGGGACCGGGTGAAGAGGTGATAACACAAGGTGGAATTTAAAAGAAGCTGGAAACCTCTCATTGAAGAGGTTTCCAGCTGGTGAGTGGAGGCTCTGCGCAGCTGATGTCCATCAAGGGCTTTGTGACCCCTGCCACCCTCCCCCCCCCCCGATAATGCAGGAAGCCTTCAAAGTAATAAAGTAATATTTGCGTCTCCCGCTGGCGGGATAAAAGTGGCTCTCGGGCTTCGCTCAGCACGAAGCCCCACTGCTTTACCATGGGTGCACCCCCTCCGGGGCCTGATGGCTCTCTCCCCTCAATCCCTCACCACCTCCGGGGCCTGGTGGCTCTCTCCCCTCAATTCCTCACCCCCTCCGGGGCCTGATGGCTCTCTCCCCTCAATCCCTCACCCCCTCCGGGGCCTGATGGCTCTCTCCCCTCAATCCCTCACCACCTCCGGGGCCTGGTGGCTCTCTCCCCTCAATTCCTCACCCCCTCCGGGGACTGATGGCTCTCTCCCCTCAATCCCTCACCACCTCCGGGGACTGATGGCTCTCTCCCCTCAATTCCTCACCCCCTCCGGGGCCTGATGGCTCTCTCCCCTCAATCCCTCACCACCTCCGGGGACTGATGACTCTCTCCCCTCAATTCCTCACCCCCTCCGGGGCCTGATGGCTCTCTCCCCTCAATCCCTCACCCCCTCCGGGGCCTGATGGCTCTCTCCCCTCAATTCCTCACCCCCTCCGGGGCCTGATGGCTCTCTCCCCTCAATCCCTCACCACCTCCGGGGCCTGGTGGCTCTCTCCGCTCAATTCCTCACCCCCTCCGGGGCCTGATGCCTCTCTCCCCTCAATCCCTCACCCCCTCCGGGGCCTGATGGCTCTCGCCCCTCAATCCCTCACCCCCTCCGGGGCCTGATGCCTCTCTCCGCTCAATCCCTCACCACCTCCGGGGCCTGATGACTCTCTCCCCTCAATCCCTCACCACCTCCGGGGACTGATGGCTCTCTCCCCTCAATCCCTCACCCCCTCCGGGGACTGATGGCTCTCTCCCCTCAATCCCTCACCACCTCCGGGGACTGATGGCTCTCTCCCCTCAATTCCTCACCCCCTCCGGGGACTGATGGCTCTCTCCCCTCAATCCCTCACCACCTCCGGGGACTGATGGCTCTCTCCCCTCAATCCCTCACCACCTCCGGGGACTGATGGCTCTCTCCCCTCAATTCCTCACCCCCTCCGGGGCCTGATGGCTCTCTCCCCTCAATCCCTCACCACCTCCGGGGCCTGGTGGCTCTCTCCGCTCAATCCCTCACCCCCTCCGGGGCCTGATGCCTCTCTCCCCTCAATCCCTCACCACCTCCGGGGACTGATGGCTCTCTCCCCTCAATCCCTCACCACCTCCGGGGACTGATGGCTCTCTCCCCTCAATTCCTCACCCCCTCCGGGGCCTGATGGCTCTCTCCCCTCAATCCCTCACCCCCTCCGGGGCCTGATGGCTCTCTCCCCTCAATCCCTCACCACCTCCGGGGACTGATGCCTCTCTCCCCTCAATCCCTCACCACCTCCGGGGCCTGATGCCTCTCTCCCCTCAATCCCTCACCACCTCCGGGGACTGATGGCTCTCTCCCCTCAATCCCTCACCACCTCCGGGGACTGATGGCTCTCTCCCCTCAATCCCTCACCACCTCCGGGGACTGATGGCTCTCTCCCCTCAATCCCTCACCCCCTCCGGGGACTGATGGCTCTCTCCCCTCAATCCCTCACCACCTCCGGGGACTGATGGCTCTCTCCCCTCAATCCCTCACCACCTCCGGGGACTGATGGCTCTCTCCCCTCAATTCCTCACCCCCTCCGGGGCCTGATGGCTCTCTCCCCTCAATCCCTCACCACCTCCGGGGCCTGGTGGCTCTCTCCGCTCAATCCCTCACCACCTCCGGGGACTGATGGCTCTCTCCCCTCAATCCCTCACCACCTCCGGGGCCTGGTGGCTCTCTCCCCTCAATTCCTCACCCCCTCCGGGGACTGATGGCTCTCTCCCCTCAATCCCTCACCACCTCCGGGGACTGATGGCTCTCTCCCCTCAATTCCTCACCCCCTCCGGGGCCTGATGGCTCTCTCCCCTCAATCCCTCACCACCTCCGGGGACTGATGACTCTCTCCCCTCAATTCCTCACCCCCTCCGGGGCCTGATGGCTCTCTCCCCTCAATCCCTCACCCCCTCCGGGGCCTGATGGCTCTCTCCCCTCAATTCCTCACCCCCTCCGGGGCCTGATGGCTCTCTCCCCTCAATCCCTCACCACCTCCGGGGCCTGGTGGCTCTCTCCGCTCAATTCCTCACCCCCTCCGGGGCCTGATGGCTCTCTCCCCTCAATCCCTCACCACCTCCGGGGCCTGGTGGCTCTCTCCCCTCAATTCCTCACCCCCTCCGGGGCCTGATGGCTCTCTCCCCTCAATCCCTCACCACCTCCGGGGCCTGGTGGCTCTCTCCGCTCAATTCCTCACCCCCTCCGGGGACTGATGGCTCTCGCCCCTCAATCCCTCACCACCTCCGGGGCCTGATGCCTCTCTCCCCTCAATCCCTCACCACCTCCGGGGACTGATGGCTCTCTCCCCTCAATCCCTCACCACCTCCGGGGACTGATGCCTCTCTCCCCTCAATCCCTCACCCCCTCCGGGGCCTGATGGCTCTCGCCCCTCAATCCCTCACCCCCTCCGGGGCCTGATGCCTCTCTCCGCTCAATCCCTCACCACCTCCGGGGCCTGATGACTCTCTCCCCTCAATCCCTCACCACCTCCGGGGACTGATGGCTCTCTCCCCTCAATCCCTCACCTCCTCCGGGGACTGATGGCTCTCTCCCCTCAATCCCTCACCACTTCCGGGGACTGATGGCTCTCTCCCCTCAATTCCTCACCCCCTCCGGGGACTGATGGCTCTCTCCCCTCAATCCCTCACCCCCTCCGGGGCCTGATGGCTCTCGCCCCTCAATCCCTCACCCCCTCCGGGGCCTGATGCCTCTCTCCCCTCAATCCCTCACCACCTCCGGGGACTGATGCCTCTCTCCCCTCAATCCCTCACCACCTCCGGGGCCTGATGCCTCTCTCCCCTCAATCCCTCACCACCTCCGGGGACTGATGGCTCTCTCCCCTCAATCCCTCACCACCTCCGGGGACTGATGCCTCTCTCCCCTCAATCCCTCACCACCTCCGGGGACTGATGGCTCTCGCCCCTCAATCTCTCACCCCCTCCGGGGCCTGATGCCTCTCTCCCCTCAATCCCTCACCACCTCCGGGGACTGATGGCTCTCTCCCCTCAATCCCTCACCACCTCCGGGGACTGATGGCTCTCTCCCCTCAATCCCTCACCCCCTCCGGGGACTGATGGCTCTCTCCCCTCAATTCCTCACCACCTCCGGGGACTGATGGCTCTCTCCCCTCAATCCCTCACCACCTCTGGGGACTGATGGCTCTCTCCCCTCAATCCCTCACCACCTCCGGGGACTGATGGCTCTCTCCCCTCAATTCCTCACCCCCTCCGGGGCCTGATGGCTCTCTCCCCTCAATCCCTCACCGCCTCCGGGGACTGATGACTCTCTCCCCTCAATTCCTCACCCCCTCCGGGGCCTGATGGCTCTCTCCCCTCAATTCCTCACCCCCTCCGGGGCCTGATGGCTCTCTCCCCTCAATCACTCGCACCAATCCAGACTGTCCCTTCAAGGCCCTTCCACCTCCTCATCTCGTACCATGAGAAGCTTTTCAAAACCTCCAGGGCTGAGCATGGATAAGATGCAGGCTCCAGTGAAGTCTTAATAATGACCAATATTTGATCAATAAAATCAAACACTCAGACTATTCCCTGTCCTCACCCTAGCAGTGCTTTTGCGTCAATAGAAAAGTTTCCACGTGTCAGCGTTTTTCCTCGCGCCTGCCTTCGCACACCTGGTAGCGGTGACTGCCAGCGCACTGCAGGCTCTGAGGGGGGCGAGAAACATAGTGCCAATATCGGCAACCGTTATCATAGCATACATCAGTACATAATCATAATAAAACACATGACACTGAATGTAAGTGGAGAAATATTGCTGCAGGTTTATTAGCATAATAAATATGCAAACACGGTGGGTTATCTTACGGGCGATCCCAGGGCAGGCCAGCCCCATGCCGCCTGCCCGTCTGATAAGCCTAGAGTCACCATGGCAACGCCAATTGGTGACCACCAAATGTTGGGAGGGTCCACCCCTCCCATCCGTGGACCTCCAGTCCACATGCTTCACCACGCCCCCCCGTGATGGGTGGGCGGAGCATACATGGCAGCCCCCGGTTGCTCAGACCCACAACCGCCTGTCGGTTAGCGGGGCGCCGTAGGTCTTCCAGTGGACACGCTAAAAGATCCCTGGGTATCCTGGCTTAGCACCACACGGTGCTGCTGCATGCTATACCCCTTGGTATGTGCAGACCCTGGATCGCCCTGTAACTCCTCCTGCAACACAAAAGTGAAAGTTGTTAGAAAAACCTTCCCCCCCCTTCTTGTCCCTCCTGATGCCGGGTAAGCGGATGGGCGGGCAAGGCAAACGAGCGGACAAGAGGGCGAGGAGGGGGCGGGGACCGAATATGTACCCCCCCCTTGGCTCCTCCCCGCCGGAAGCAGCTACCTGACTGGGGTCTCCCTAGGTCAAGCCCAGGGACACGACCTCCCACCCCTGTGCCTTCCTGTGGCACTAAGGCGGCCGCCCTCAAGGGGGCGGGCCGCTGCGCAACCCCCACCCCGGGCAGCCTTACATAGTGCCAATATCGGCAACCGTTATCATAGCATACATCAGTACATAATCATAATAAAACACATGACACTGAATGTAAGTGGAGAAATATTGCTGCAGGTTTATTAGCATAATAAATATGCAAACACGGTGGGTTATCTTACGGGCGATCCCAGGGCAGGCCAGCCCCATGCCGCCTGCCCGTCTGATAAGCCTAGAGTCACCATGGCAACGCCAATTGGTGACCACCAAATGTTGGGAGGGTCCACCCCTCCCATCCGTGGACCTCCAGTCCACATGCTTCACCACGCCCCCCCGTGATGGGTGGGCGGAGCATACATGGCAGCCCCCGGTTGCTCAGACCCACAACCGCCTGTCGGTTAGCGGGGCGCCGTAGGTCTTCCAGTGGACACGCTAAAAGATCCCTGGGTATCCTGGCTTAGCACCACACGGTGCTGCTGCATGCTATACCCCTTGGTATGTGCAGACCCTGGATCGCCCTGTAACTCCTCCACAGCCTTGGGAGTGGCCACCGTCACTACCAGGGCCCCCCACCAAGGTAGACCTATTTCCTTACAACCTGCTGCAGCCAAAGCTTCCCCTAGGCCCAGTAGGTCCAGTCTATTCGCAACCCGCAGCTGCCAAGGCTTCACCAAGGTCAAGTAAAATTAAATTCATGCCTAGCGTGGAGAGGTGCACCCCATCACCCTCCAGACACCCTGTTGATTTGGCGTGTAAAAGGCCATGCCTGATGAAGCCAAAGCCTCTTAGCTCAGTGAACTTGCACATGGCGCTATTAACTTTTCTCCTTGACACCTCAATGGCTTCTCCTGAGCGGGCTCCTTGCCAAGGTAGCCTATTACTAACAGCCTGCTGCAGCCAAAGCTTCCCCTAGGTCCAGTAGGAAAAGAACCGTGCCTAAACTAGGGAGGTGCACCCCATCTCCCTCCCGGCACCCTGTGGACTTGGCGTGTATAAGACCATGCCTGATGAAGCCAAGACCTCTTTGCTCTGCGCAACTGCGCATGGCTCCTGGTAGGCCATCATACCTACAGCATACTGATACCGGGCTTCTCCCAGGTCCAGTCAAAACAAGTCTACGCCCAACCGGGCCGGCGGCCAGCGTGCACCATCAGGACAGGTTCCCCCAACCTTTCTAAACTCCTCCGTGGATTTGACTGAAATGACCTTAAACCTAAATAGGCGATGGTCCAAAGATGCCTTTGCATGGCTAAATAACAATCCCTTTGCCAAGACACTCCTGCCTGGCAGTGCCCAGCCTGCCTTCCTTCCTCTTTCACTCCGTTGGAGTATGCCCATCGTATTCCATCAGTCACCACCAAATGTAAAGCCTTGCCCTCCCAAAATTCTGCTAGTATACCAGGGAGAGACAGGTCAGAGTGACCACAGAGGAGAACAACGTGTAAAATGCTTCTCTATTGAATACTGGAAAAGCCAATTGGTCTCCAACAGATTTATAGCTTAAAGTGTTCCCCCGGTGCTTCCCTTAATCATATGGACCATAGGCCCCTGTTGGAAGGCCACTTCCACAACCTGCATAGCTGCCAGCCAGTGCTGTAGGGCGGGCGAAGTTACCCGGTACTGATGCTCGCAAAGGTACCCGTTTCGCCAAACTCAAGGGCGTGCTACTCAGTGAGCAACCAGACTCTGCCCTAGTACCCAGAGGTCAAACCCAAGCCCCTCCAAGTTCTGCTGCTTCACCTGCCTGTTAACACGAATCCCAGGGCAGACCACCGGCCTATAACCCATGCTTGGCCATGCCTGAGCTAAAATACCTCTGAACAGCCTGACAACAGGCTAACCACCAGCATTGCGTTCTGAATGTTTCTGACACTGCCAAGAAACATGCGCATAACTAAAGCAACTGGCACCATGCCATAAAAGTAACAGTTCAGCCTTCTATGAAACAAACGTGCCCTTGTGGCGATCAGAGTAGTGCTCCCTCCAAGCCAGCAGCCCTAACAGGCAACCCGCACCCTCTTGGCACTGGCACACCCCCGCCACAGCTGCCCTCGAGTGCCTGGTCGTGTGAGGCCATAACCTATGTTTCATCACTGCGTCATACCGGGGTATGATGACCCATCTAACTCTACTGCTGATTGCCCATTGCACCATCGCAAGTATGCCTTTGCCTGCTCAGAGTCTGGCTGTAAAGTTGGAAGACATTGACCCCCCAGCCCAGGGCGAAGATGGCAGCATTACAGTATCTGGTGCTATAGACGGTCCCCGTACCCTGATGGGACAGAATGCAATTCCCTTGCTCCTGTTGAGCACGAAACCAAAACCAATTGCTCACCCTGGTTTAATACCTTCCTGCTGCTAATCATTTCCTAGCTGAATGTTGACAAATCCATGTTCTGTAATGGCACTACTTCGCCGCCTGCACCATTCTGCCAGTGCCGAAAAGACCTTTGTCATGCTGCCTGGCCTCATCAATCATGCCCTGTTCTAGCAGCGCCCGCTTCAGCCGAGGAGCAAACAACTCGCCGGTACCCCCAAACTGGCCCTGATGCGAGACAAACCGGGCCAAGGCACAGCAGTGCGGTACTAACTAATAGCAGGTCTAACAGCGTCAACAGGCGTCCTCAGCTTACAATAGGCGTGGTGGAGTGAGGGTATCCAGTGAGAATCAAGATGACAACTTCCCATCTGACCGACCGTGGTGGGAACCACTCCTGCATATTCTAGTACACATGGTCCCAGTTCACATGTCACTGCCTGATGTACGTGCCCTAGGTACATGGTCCCCTTGCATGGCGGCCTGCCATTGAGACCCACACCAGTCCCCGATCAGTACCACTATCTGCCTACGCTACAATCTTGCCTGGCCTTCCTTCATGCCCAGCTGTACCACGCGATGATTGCTCTCCTCCGTCACTTGACCTGACCACACCTAGAAATACAAACACAGCGAGAGGAGGCAGCCTGTGACCTGCCCCAAAACCACCATCCCGCATCAAACCGACCCGATGAAAAGACAAGCGCCTAATGCTCTACACCCCTGGAAGACCCAGGAAATAACCCACCGATCAACAATCGAGTAAATAACAACGGACATCCTTTCAGCATCTGAAGGCCTAGCCCCTCCGAAGTAACCTGGGAGCCCAACGCCAGGCCTCAGCACCTGTGGCGTGAGTGATCTTTGCCCACTACCGTGTGAGCCAGGGCCCCCGTTTTTTTTTTTTTTTTTTTTTTTCCTTCTTTTTCCTCCTTTTTTTTTTTTTTTTTTTTATGACTGAAGCACACGAAAACAACCCTAGCTGTTCCTTGCCGCTAGGTCTTCCTACCCTCAGGAGACCAAGAACGACCAGGAAACAATAACACTCACTCAACACTAGGCGTTCCAAGTCCACTCGGCCTAATTTGCCAGCCGGTGAGCGTTCCAGATTCTTTAGCTTGACCCCTCCTATGAGCTCCCTGTTGTAAGTGGCGAGCCGGACCTGCCAGTACTATCTACCCTTCAACTCATTGCCGCATGGCGGCACTACCCATTGCAACCCTTGTCAACCAGCTGGCAATGTGGGTTAACCTCCCATTAGGGTGGCGGCAGAGCATCTAGCATGTGTCCTAGATGCCCAATCTATGTGACGTTGTGCCGGGGTAGTGGAAACCTTACACTGATAACTGTGCATCGCACCCTCAGACAATCGTAAAATTACTTGCTATTTAATAAAGCTGTGAATTGCAATGTGTAACTGTTACTACTTTTATCACACTCCAGGAGTGAGAGGCAGAGCTAGCTACTGATGCACTGCCCATTATACATGGGGTTAACAGCAGGCACATCCCCTGGTGGGCTATCTTGTTTGGAAAGGATCCTTGAGCTGAGGATTACACCGCGATCTCCCTGCCAAGTGCAAGTACACCTAAGAAATGTGCCAGTTTCATACCTGAGACCTGTAAATAAATCCCCGTAGACCGGCTACCTAACATGACCATAATGCGTGCTACCGCCTCAGAGTTTGCCTGCAAAATAACTGCTGTGATTCCAGGCTGATATGAAAAACTCATGCATGAGGCAAGAAGTATTGATGGAAGGATCGTGATGTGGCCAAAATTGCAGTCACTGCACCCCCAGTGGGTTGACCCCTACCCCGCCCATCCTACTTACTTGCTGAGTCCTATCCCAAGTACCTTACCTGCTGACCTACAGTGGCCCTTGGTGCTGAACAAACTATGCCCCGGTATGCTTAGTATCCCCCGGAGTTGCTAGCCTCCCACAGGAAGAGGTGGAACTGGGCCTGCCTGTATCTGGGAGTACTGGAGGATGTATGTAATTTGCCCTCCTTGGGATAAAACCTGCCCTTACCTACACATGCATAGATTCGTGTGCTGAACTACAGCAAGGAGCATGCCCAAGTAACTTGCCCTTCTATGAGACCTGGGCAGGAGAGGACCTGCGACATACCCCACTATGGTTGACCTACGCAGATCCCAGCTGTGCCCACACACAAGGGAGATTAAGCGATTTGCCCAGAATCACAGGATGTTTTAGCGTCATTGCCGAGACGCCCACCCAGTTCCCCATGTCCAAGGCCCAGCGCCCTAGCCGACAGGGTAACTCATCTCCCCAACTCTCCATCTTGGCAGCCCGATCTGTACTCCTGTGACGCTGAACATACCAAAGCTAATAGTACTGGCTTGGCCATGCCTCTTTGTTGCATAAGATCAATGAGTCATAATTGCGGCAAGCAGGCATATCATTTGGAAAATGCCTCGGTTCAGGCATGGTGAGGCAGGGTCACCAAACACTACGACAAAATACATTTAAAACATACAAATGTCTGTGTATGTGAGCGCAAAGGCGATGACACGATAAACCTGATTTCCCGGAACCTGACATACTGCGCACATATCCTCGCATCTCTATATATACAAAGCGAGGAGCACTACTTACACCAAGCCCATCTATTGGCTGCTCAGTGCTTATGATTGCATATAGTGAAATAAGTACCCCTCCTAGCTCGATTGCAAGGCCCACCGAGAGCTATTCTCCCCTCATGTCAGCCTGCCTGCGAATACGACAGCTGGGCTGTCCCTCCACACCAGTAAAACGCCAATTCTCCATGAAAGACACCAACAGAGCCAGGTGCGCCCTGCGCCAGCTTCAAGTATGGAATAAAAGTAAAAACAACTGGTCTGCAGGGCTCCCTAACTAGCTGAGGCAATGACTAGGGAGTGAGGATGCATGCCTACCGGGATTGACTTCTCCACAGGATGTAATGCAGCAGAAAAACACCAACACGTAGTCAGGCCAGGCCCAGCCTGCAACTCCCAAAATCATATATGTCACCCAAGGAATGTGATATGTCACAAAAGCATATCTCAGAGCAATCACCACCTCTCATTGTGTAAAACTACTTAAACACAATATAGCGCGTCTCCACCTTCAGGGACGGGAGTGTAAGCGACATGCACGCAATCCAATTGTGCGTACGCGACCCCGAGGCTCAAAAACATGGTGCCATTGCCAGCCTGGGGCCTCATACATGCGAAACATGCGCCCACTGAGCAGTACTGTTCTTTTTAGCCACGGCTGCCGGATGGAAAGCTGGGGGCCGCACAATGGATTAAAGCCCGTAACCTGCAGATGCCACAGCATAGCCCACGTGCCCCCCGTGCGCATGCATACCTCTCCGTGTCGCCACTACTGAGGAGATAAAAATTATAGTGCGACTCTACCTGCCGGAAAAGGAGCGCTTACACGAGCACCGTGTTTCCATTGCACATTCAGGCACGGGAGATACAGTGACTTGGCCCGAGTCACCGGATGTGGCACGACCCCGAGGCTCGACCCGTATATTTCAAGCCCCAAGGTCGGCAGTCTAGCAAGCGGACCACCTCCTACCCCCAATACTCCCCGGCTGCGACCCGTTCTGAGGCCCGAACCCTGGTTACCCGCACAGAAAAAGGGCAATATCACGTAGGCGCACAAAGCTACCCGAAGGTATAGAAGCGCACGGCCTTGCCCCATGGTGCATCACACCTTCCATCCCGGAAGAAGTGGTTTGTCCCGGGGGAGTTGAAGGGATATACATACCCGTATTCACACACCAACTCTGGTTACCGCACCTCGTCGCAGCGTAGCCGGAGGGCCACCTACTCTCCCAGACAAATAAGTAACATATGAGGGTTAGATTCCTATTGCTGACGACAAACCCCGGGGATCGAACCCCGCTCGTCTATTCACCCTGATTGTATTGACGTGCTACACTAATCCCACTCACTGGTAGGCGACCCCGAGAGGGGGTGCCACAGATCGCTGCGCCGCGCCCTCCCCCAGGGATACCCGTGCCGCTCCGTGCGTGGGGGGGGGGGGGGGGCTAACAGTGCCCCTGCAAGGGATCAAAGGATGTTGAGTGTTCCTGCCGAGACTCGAACCCGGTTCCGCAGCCTCGAGGTCGGCCGCTTTAGCCGTTAGGCCACATCCTCTTCAAAACCTGATTCCACAGACTCATTAGGCCGTCCTGCCCGCTAAGGCACAGCCTCTGCGTCGAGCGCTAGAAGCCATAGGCCCTGGAGAGAAATGATGCCCGCTACTGTGAGGCCACCGCGACCCCCGGGCAGCCCGAAATTGATATTATACCGCAACGCTCTCTGACTGGCACACGTTTCCAATCGGTGCGCGCTGGTTCCAGCCTTCCTTTTAACACCTAGCTGAGTCGAGAGCCTGGTTTTTACAAACGTTCCCACTCACGCGTGGCAGGAGTCCAACCCATGCCTGCGGACTCTGGGGGCACCGGCCCGAACCACTGTGCTAATGGCATTGCTTCTGGTATACAACGCAAATAACTGCCATTAGTACCAATTATTACACAGCTGTCACTACATGCTAATACTGTTCAGGAAATGCCGTTCCGTTCGAATAGTCATGCACTTCCCGGGATCTTTCCCCTGCAGTATCCGTGGTGTTCGATGCAGTTTCGGAGAACTGGCAATGGTAATCATATCCCACTGCCTATTCATATTATGGTAGCAAGGGCCACGCCCGAACCGAAGACTGTCCGGCCTCTGCACACCGAGACAGCCTCACCGCTGTCCGCTGCGTCCCCGTCTGCTGCCTTATTAATTGAGCTCTTCTAGATTGTATCGTCCCCGTAGCAGCGCGCTAACAACCGCACCACAGCATAATTCCCGTGTTCCCAGCCCCAAAATATCAGCTATGCAGTGCAGTGCCAGCTTCTTTCGCTCTCAGTCCAACAAGTTCGAGCTGAGAGACAATAATATGAAGTCAATGAAATACGTTTTTGGGTTCTTAACAGTGGCACAATAAACCTGAATGGGATCGCCCCCAAAGCATTGCCCACCAACGCACCACCAAGACGGATCTGCGCCACACCGAATGCCTTTAACAATGTAAGAAGCCGTGGCCACGCCCCCACCAAAAGGCGTGCGAACAGACGCAATATGTATCCATGCGGTTGCCATTAATGGAGTACAAAAAACAAAAGAGAAGCTGCCAACTTGATTCCAGGGATCAAACCAACATGCACTATGAGATCAATAGCTGAAATTAGCCTCTCTTATGGTCCAGGCTCGTCGCATGACCTGCGAAAACGTGCCCCAACAGCCCCTCGCAAACAATGTGCCCCAGAACTTTTTACGGAGAACTTGTTCCCAGCTAGTCCCAGGCATATCCCCCTGCCTCCAAACTAATTCCACAACCAACACCGGTCAAACCCCCGACCGCGGCATGCCCGGACCCCATGGGATCCTTCGCACCCGACATGTGGACGACACTCCTCGCCGCCAGACCAGGGGCCCCCAGTGCGTGAGGCAGTGGGCCCGACTCACCGTCATACCGAAGAGGCCGGCCATCAACCACGCGACAGGGCAATCCCGCACGACGCATGACCACAAGGCAAACGAGCGGACAAGAGGGCGAGGAGGGGGCGGGGACCGAATATGTACCCCCCCCTTGGCTCCTCCCCGCCGGAAGCAGCTACCTGACTGGGGTCTCCCTAGGTCAAGCCCAGGGACACGACCTCCCACCCCTGTGCCTTCCTGTGGCACTAAGGCGGCCGCCCTCAAGGGGGCGGGCCGCTGCGCAACCCCCACCCCGGGCAGCCTTACACTTCATGCTTTTCGAAGAAATCACGCTATTGCCGCGAACGCAGCCCTGATATAAAAAAAAGGAGCGGGCTGACAGGCAGGGGCCTACAGGCCTCCGCGAATCCGCAGAGGAGCGCCTGCCCTTCTCCCGTCTTGAAGCGCTTCCTACTCTTCTAACTTTTCAGACTTTAATGAAGAAGTTGACTTTCATTGCTGAAAATACCTTAGATAAATCCCAGCCTGCCATTTCCCGAGCACCGTCCTGGGGGAAAAACCACTTATTTCATTGTCTTGATGAACCAGAGACGAGCAATGAAGGTTTATGCAAAAGCAAAGTCTCAAACATGCCTTGCACACTTCAAGTTACTCCGGTGAGCCGCTCCCGGGGGAGGCTTGCTTAAATCACTAAACTTATTTCAGGAAAGGGGAAAACCCAAGAGGGAGATTCAAGGGACGCCGGAAGAATTAATCAACTGGTTGCTGCGGCTGTGAACTACATTTCTTGACAGGAGACTATGACAAACAATTTGTACTTCCCACTTACCTGCGGAGAGCCGGGGCCTGGTACTTGTATCTGCTCGCGATGGCTGGTGCGCCGAATGAGCCGAGGGACTTCCGCTCTGAGAACTTTCCAGGAGAGTTCTGCAGCTCTGCCGTGTTCTGCAGGCGTCCTTGGACTCCGCCATCTCAAGATGAAAATAGTTCTTCGGAACGAAAACGGTTGCGATTGTCCTCTGCACTGCCATGCTTGCCATTTGAAGAGGCATGTTGTTATTTAACAGTATTCCATAGTACAGCCATCCTGTTCGCCAGTTGCTGATGGTTTGTGGTCATCAATGGTGCATAACAGGGATTTTAGGACCCTGATCTGGATATTTTCAGTGAGACGTACGAGGGAAACCGTATTGGTAAAAACAAATACCAACTAACGTCCACTAATACTGGAGAGCTGGAATCAACTAGAAATTGGCACTTAGGGCCTTATTATGAGTCTGGCTGTCCACGGACCGCTAAACTCACGGTGGCCGTCTCTCGACCGTCCTATTATGACTAGGGTGGTCGGGCCCCCCTGTGACAGCAGCAACTGCCAGGGAACCGCCTTTCCCTGATGGTTACTTACACGGTGGTCCTGAGGCTGCAATATGGTTGGTGGGCTGCTGTGGCCCTCCAAACATAATACAAGTTTCCTCACTGCCACACTTTTCATGGCGATGTGGTGTCTCACGCCATGTGGATGCACACAGGAGGACACATCATGTGCACCCCCTGTGTGCATGCACACCAGTACCTGCACGGCATGAACTGCAGCAGTCACAGTAGTCCATGCCATGCAGGTACTGATTTTGCGTCCTATTGCTGTGGGAACGCCATAAAACAGCCCGGAAGACAGGAGAAAACTCATAATCTGGTGAGCGGTTCAGACATGGGTTCGTCGGTTCGGTCCTTCTCCTGCACCGCAAAACTCATAATCAGGCTCTTAGCCATTCAGAAGTCCTCCAAAAGCAGATGTGCCGGCAACTGGAACTAGGAGAGACCATTTGTTATCTTTCAAACGGAATATGCACAAGAATTAGATTCCTTTTATTTAGCCAGTTTCATCCAGTCACCTCTTCTACCCAGGGACATCATCACAGGAGTTATGTGTTTCCCCTAATGCATATAACTGGAGCAGGTCTCATCCTGCAGCAGTGCTTTAAATGGACAGGTACTCTGCACCTGCACTTCTTTAATTTGGAAGGGATAGTATAAGCACTTCTCAGCATTGCTTCAAAATGTTTAATGGACGAGTTTTGGCACTTCTCAGCATCAAGCCAGTACCCTGGGAGAAGGAGTACCTGCACTTCTATATTTCATTTTCAAGCATTGATCAGCATTGATCCTGACTCTGTTCCTCAGTCTCAGAGAGATCAGCTCGGAGCAGCCCTGGCTGCTGCTCTGTCATTGAGAAAAAGCCGCAGGAGGACAATCTAACAGGAAAACAACACCAATGTAACTGATCAAGTTAGTGACTACACGACCAGCTGCTCACCTCTTATATTCCCACGTATTTCAGGGTAATTCAATATATACTAGTACAGAAAATTTACTATAATTTAGTTGTACATGTAGCTCAATTTTGATGTTGAATTTTGTCACCTTTAGCACTATTTGCAGCTGACATTCTAATGTTTACAAGGAAACACAAGATCGACACAGAGGCAGTCATAAGGTGACCATGAAACTCTATGAAGGAGCTCCTCCTTAAATGGTACAGATCGGAGTAGATTCCTCAGAGTAAACATGTGGTATTGAATGCTGCTGTCTATCTGGATTGGTGTAGTGTGAACCAGATTAGAATTCAAAGGAGCGCTGTACAGTAGTGTGGGAGGGATGCAAGCAGAGGAGGTTGAGCGGGAAGACAATGAACAGTGAAAAACAAGGTAGAGAAGGTTAGTTTAGGAAAGTGAAGGCGAAGTGGGGAAGAGGACATGGAGAGATCTGTCCCGCAAATGTAGGGAAGAGGTGGCAAGAGGAGACTGCTTGTAGAGAATGTGGAGACGAGGAGTGCCAGAGATTTTGCAGGGTAGGGTGGACAATGGATAGTGCAATAAAGCTGTGAGACAGACACAGTTTATGATCATTGGCATTTGTTGTAAGTCAAAATATAGAGTAAAAAATATAACATGAGCAAAATCTAAAGGGCTAAATATCAAGGACAAATATATGTGGGAGATAAGTTCATATAGGTACGTATAGATTTACTATTCTTTATGCCACATCTATGTACCTTGTAGAAAGGAAATGCAGTATGGGGGGCTTTTTAGCACTTTTGTTTTTTCGGAGGGTGACCTCTAAAACTAGAATCTGGTTTTGGGCAAAAAAACACTAATGACCCACATTATGGGAGTTTTCACCTGGCAACAGGGAGGCAGAGCACTGACATGCAGAAGCGTTGCTTCAGCTAAACCCTTTAATTAAGAGTCGCAGAGAAATGGATGAAAAAGATGACAGGTGCAAAAGGGCAGCATTAAACCTTCCAAATAGGAATACTTATCAACACAAAAATAGTCTGTTGTAATCAACAGATGTGGTGGGAGCAGAGTAACTATATTTTAGGAGGACGAAGAATCAGACCAGGATGAATGCAACGGACATTATTATATTTATACACAATTACTTTGTTCATGTAGGGCTTCTATGTGCCTGGAGTTTGCTTCAGAGTAGAAACGCTGAGTGTCCTGGGAAGTCTGTCAGGAAAGCTAGGTATCACTGTAAGAAAAAGTAGCTCAGTCAGTTCAAAAAAGAATGTGGCAATTCTAAAATAGCAGAAGATTGCTCTGTTCTTGGAGCTTAAGATAAAAAAAAGTGCCTCGCAGGGGAAATCCTCACCTAGAGTGGGATAGTCTTCCTGAGTCATAGGGTATGGGGATAGGAAATGGTGGTCTCCGCTGGAGTGTATACGCGGTTCCTGTTCATTGGCACTAGGAGAATAAGGATGATGCTCCTTAGCAACAGAGAACATGCCCCTGGGTAGAAAAAGAAATCCCAGCTGGGGCACTGGAATTAGCAGGCATCATGAGGCAGGCAGCACGTTCCTGCCACGGTACAGTTCAGAGACAACAACTACCAGCATCGCATAAGAGGTAGCAGGTCCCAGGCGAAGTCTTACATTCCTTTTCTACTCCATGAGAGCAGGGCCTGGACTTATCTGGATACATATGCAGTGAGTGACTCTGAAGATGTCCAACACCGCGAAACTGGACTGGGAAATTCAAGGGGCCAGAGATCCCTTGGTGTTCTGGTACTCCAATCCTACCTTAGCCATCAACAATTTGGGAGTCAATAGAATCTATGGTAAAACATGGTGCAACCACACCAGCCCCACAGCCCTGTCTGAACTCCAGCAGGTGTACAATAAAACTTGGGAACTGCAGTCCCACCTAGCTCCAAGCCTGCTGTGACAGGTTCGACCCTTACCTTAGTGATAGTATGACAAACAGAGGCGGATTAAAACTATGTTTCTACCTCTCAAAATATGCAAGATGGCGATCAAATATGTAAATGAAATGAAAAATGGTTGAAAGCCAGGTTTCAGAGGTTGGTAACTTCATTCAAAAATTAGTGATTAATGTAAATAGCCACAAACCACACCTGTTCGTGTTGCCAAAAATGCATCCTCTTGTAAGCACCGGGAATTCTTATATCATCCTGCATTAGAAAGGGTCGGACATGTAGGTCTATAGAAATAATGTTACAAATATATGAGTCCTCAGTCAATCCTTGTTGAAGTTGGATTTTTTTTAGTTTTGACAGCATGTATACAAAGGCATAAATGTGAATTGGAAAATGTCCAAAGTTGCATTTTTACATGCCATTAGGCTGCACAATGGTCAAACCGCTGGTAATAAACGGACTCTTGCTCCTATGATGCAAGTCGGAAGGGGTTGGTGTCTCTGCACCTACATGTTTGGCTCAGAGAGAAACTCGGACTGCGAAAGGTTTAGGGTGAGAACAATACCATAGTCGTTAATTTGGGGAACTAACACATGTACAAGGGTTTGAAGATGGATCTTGAAGCCTCCCGTGAAGGTGAAGTTGAGGTGATGGTGCAGAGGCAGCCTACTGCGCTTGCTGCGCATGGAGGATCAGGCCCATAAGGGTGTAGAGGATCAACTGGAGATGAGAGTTGTGAAACTTTTTGCTTATGGCCTGCTCAAAGGTTCACATCACTGGTGCCTGCCAGTCAGCCAACTTTATTTCCAAGGAATCACAGTTTTGAGTCTGTTTGCTAATGTAACAAACTTACTGTTCTATCCTAGTTATACTGAATGATTTGTGCCATACGCGTGGTGACATAGCCTACGCCGATGACACCCAGCTGCTTTTCACATGGAGAAAAGCTGAGGCTTCCGTGGAATCAGCTAGAAACTGCCTGACGGAAGTTTTTAATTGGCTGGCATGGGCCCAACTTAAATGTAACAAGGAAAAGTCGGAGGTCCTTCTCTATCGGACCTTTCCGCCAAATTTTTGGGATGACCTGTGGCCCGCGGGCTTCCCCAAGCCAAAAACTCAGGGTAGCCCAGCAAAACATCTGGGAGTCTGGTTTAGCGAGGATCTCAGATTTTGAACTCAGATTAATAAGTTGGCAGGAATGTGCTTTGGCACATTGAAACTTCTTAAGAAGTTTTTGCCGCTCCTGCCAAAAGCGGCCAAAGAAATGGTGACCCGCGCTCTCATTTTGTCGCGGCTTGATTATGACAATTCCCTTTACATCGGCCTCCCTTGCTACCAGATAAAAAGCTGCAGACTATTCAGAACGTGGCCGCTCGAATGCTATTAGGCATTCCACGAAGCCTCGGAATCAAGCAGTTTCTTCGCATTGGCTACCTGTTGACCAGCGCATCTTGTTTAAGGCACCAGCCATTATCCACTGTGCCCTTTACAAGTCTGGACCCTGTTACCTTAGGAGACGTTTCAATTTTTGTACGCCATCCAGGCATCTCCGCTCAATGGGTCAATGCCGTGTTGCCATTCCACGCTACCGCCTCGCCAGAACGGGAGGGAGTTCCCTCTCCGTAAGGGCGGCCAGGGCCTGGAATAGCCTGCCCTTTGAGCTCAGGAATAATCATGATCTTAGGACGTTTAAGAAGCAATTGAAAACCTTACTTTTTAATCAGGTGGTTTAGCTGTTATTTTCACCTCTGTTCACCTCCGCATTGGCCTATCGCGCCGGGACACTTCCGGGTAGCTGTGCGCGCTATAAAAGCTTGGTAACATAACATAACATACCAGGATCACCGTCACCGTCTGCAGGAGCAAGACCTTGACATGAAATTATCGAATTATGGAAGGCTTGCAAGCAGAGATAAATATGATTTTTCTCTTTAGAGAAATGAATGAATGAATGAATGAAACGGAACTTGTAACGCGCAGACTTAGCCCAATGGGCGTCAAGGCGCCTAGCATAAAAGCTGACTGGAAGAACACATGAGAACTTATTGGTATGCCTTTATAAAAAACCAAGTTTTTAACGCTTTCCTAAATAAGGCCAAAGAGGGAAGCGCTTTAATCTCTAGAGGAAGGCCATTCCAGAGTAGAGGCGCAACGGTGGAGAAGGCTCTGCTCCCCCATCTAAGTCTGAATGTGGATTTAATGCTTTTAGTAAGAGGAATAGTGTGTCATGTCAAGAACTTTCAGGAACCACCCATCAAATCATTGGGATTTGAGTCCACTCTTAAGGCAAAAAAGAAGATGATTTAACCTTTTGGAAGTGAACATTGAAAGTTATATCATCTACTCTGCTCTCATTGTAGGTGCAATAAATGTTTTTAATGCCAAGTTGCAGGAGATTCACAGGGGCTTTGCTACTCTACAGATTAGCCTGCAGACCTTTTCTTGTACTAGGTCCTTTCTGTTTCATCCCACTTACCTGGATGGTTGTGTGATTGGCAAAGTTTCATCCTGCTCGAAGATGGCAATTACTGTTAGTGTCCATATGGAGTCTAACACTGTGGGCGTGGAGCACTCAAAGGACATCTACCCTATGCGGAAGCCAAAGCAAACAGTGCCTGACTTCTATTTAATGAGTTCGTATCATGTTTTCATCAGCAGATGGCTTACAAATTGGCACCTGACATTAAAGATCTTCACATTGAGTTGAGATACCCTGCAGATAGTTGCGTTGATGTCTTTCACTATTTCTTCCTCAAAAAAGATGTCTCTGTTTTGCACCAGTCATACTGAATTGTTCTTTCATTACACTACATGTTGGTATTTCCTCAGCTCTTACTATCAAATAACTTGCTCACTGTCTACAGAAATGTAGCCCTTCTACGAGAGGGTGTCGTGAATGTATGCTACTGCTGCTGGAGCTAACAATTGGGTCACACCAAAGACTGTCCAAAGCCCGCACCACAAAAAGCAAATGTGCTGTTAGAAATGGGATTCCTCGTTGGCTGAGGTGTGCACCCAGGCCAGGCAGGAACCACCACTCTAGTCAGGGTAAGATAGATACACACTAAAAGATAACCTGTGCTCACCCTCTGGTAGCTTGGCATAGAGCAGTCAGGCTTCTATAAAGAGGCAATGTGTAAAGTATTTGTACAATGCACACACACACACACACACAGTAACACCATGAATACACCACAAAAAGACTCCACATAGGTGTAGAAAAATAGATTATTACATTCTGAACAAAACAAGTCCAAAACAAAAAAATCCAATGTTTAGAAGTTTAGATATTGAATTTTAAAGATATAAATGCAGTAAAGCGCATAAAAACAAGTAGCGCTAAAAAGGTTACTTGAGGTTATGCTGGACAAAGGCAAAGTCAAAGTTCAGGCTGACTGCAAAGGAGCACCGGCCAGCTACAGGGCCCACGCAGGCCCCAGTGAACAAACTACCTTTCTTTGTCGCAAACAGCGAGATGCGACAATCTTCTCCATGCAGTTTCAAAGATAGGTGCGGGAGTCGAGAGGTGTCAAGCGATGTGCCAGGTTCGACCACTCAGTCGAGGGGATGCGTCAATCTAACCAAGCTGCAGCACTACGCCTTCCACGATTTCTGGAGGCAAAGCGCTGGTTCCAATGCGATGCGCCAATTGCAGTACTGTAACAGGGTTGATGTGCCGGTTCTGCTTCATGCAGATCCGAGATGCGTCGAAATCCCCTTTGCACGTATCTGAGCCACTTCCAGAGAGCCAGGCACAGGAGCAGGGGTCCTGACCTGCTTGAGACACCTGAGTCTCAAGCAACAGGAGGCAAGCCAACAAGCCATTAGAGATCACTTGGAGTGAAGGCAGACTCCTGCTCTCCTTCAGCAGAGTCAGAGAGCAGCAGGCAGCAGGGCAACAAACAGAAAAGCAGTACATCATTAGGCAAACGTGCAACTACAAAATGATGTAGCTGCATTATCACTATTTTTGGTTGCAAATGCTGCACAGAATCAGCCAAAAGCACTGGCAAAGCAAATAAGTCAACAAGGTAAGACCTATTGCCTTTATCACTGCCATTTATATTAGTCCTCTTGCCTCCCCTTTTTAGAGTCCTACCTGCCTCTAGAGGGTTCCCATTAGTTCAGTTCCATCCCTACTTTCTCGAGAAACAATTTCCTCCAGCCATGACCCCTTTGCCAGTTGCAGAAATGTAAGTTCTTACTCTGGTTTGGCATTTTGCACTGGGAATGATCTGGCCCTCAACTCTGTGAAAACCTAATCATCTATTTCTAACTATGTCACACTCATATAATCTTACTATCCCAGTATTGTTCTTTTTATACACATAAACAAGGATGCATGAATATTATATATTCAAGTATGGATGTCTTTTTGTATTGTTTTAAAATATCCATTAACTGAGTCTGATTGCTAATTTACATGGTTCAAGTAGGCCACAAAGCCATATTTTTGAAGACTGTACATTTGCACATTTCCAAGAAGCACAACTTCACTTTTAAACTGTCCAAATGGAAGAGTGGTTTTAGGAGAATAATGAGCCCAGTATTGTATTTATGAATGACATCACCTCCACAAGCATCTCTTGCATCTCCCCGGAGAGAAGATCCTTGCACTTGCTCACTAGATATGTTTTTGCTGAAAGTAACACGTTTCTCCCATGTGATAAGGTTCCATAGACTTGCATTTAAAGAAATATATATAGTGGTCTAAATTGTATGTATTTTAAGGATTATGCTCCAACTGATCTTTTTCGAGCAAGTGCCTTGGTCAGTTGAAATGACAATTGTCTGTGGTCGTTCTGCTGTGCTGCTCACTATTTTGCATTACACGCTAGTTGGATTTTAGGCTGACAACTTGTTATGTTTTATTTTTAACTACTCCACCCTTTGATTAAAAGTTTAGTGCATAACAGATAGGAAACGTGCCTTGTACCACACACCTGAGGCAATAGTTTGGGCCTACTATTGGCTAATCTAATAGTTCAACTAAAAAGCCAGACATCAAGAAAATGCAAACACACTGCTCTAAGATAATGTTACATTTATTCTCGCATCCCTGAACCACTATTTGATGGTCCCTTACCTTCACCCCAAAAAAATTGATTAAACCAGACCACAGTCAATCATCTTTCAAGAGAATCCAGCTAATCTGCAGATTTCCAAATCCATTGACACTACCTGTCTAAACCCTTTTCCTCACCAAATCATCATATTCAATTTGGGGGGGATGCTTTACTTGGCTAATCCAGAACTGTGTTATGATCATCATATGCTATATGAATAAAACACCTTTCCTTTATATTTACTAGCCTTGTTGCAACCACATTATGCATGAAAAGCTACGGGATGGACGCCTACATTTAAAGCCAGGCGCACATCGTTTGGTGTTATACATAGGACAGTTTCACACCATACTTCACACGTCAAATGGTCTGAAGAATGTTAAGTGACCATATTTCATTGCGGATTGAGGGAGTCTACCAATCAGCCAAGGCACAGATCATGTGAGCTCCAACTACTAGTATAAGTCTCTTTGATCTTCCTCTTGAATTAGAGCAGAGGAACAAGGAATGCCGACAATGACCTAGCATCCTTCCAGAGACACTTTGAGGTATGGTTTCTGGTTTGCATTCATACAGCACATTTCGGTGCCGATTCGGATCCTGGAAAAATTTCCCCCGACCGAATTGAATCTGGATTTTTTTCCGTACGAATCGTACAAGTAGCGTACAAACTGCCAAGTACGATTCGCATGGGAAAAAATCCATACGAATCACATCCGGAACATTTCCCCACACGTCCTCGGGTCGGAAATTGTGTCCGACACATCCCTGGACGATTTACCGTACGAATCGGAAAAATGAAGTCCGACCGCGCTAGTACGATCACTCCCGTCCTTTCGATTTCACAACTGTATGCAAAAAACACCGTACGGACCGAACTCCCACAGCAAGCATGGAGACACGTGCCCGCATACGCGCCGAACACCCCACCACAGACCTCGCATGTACGCGCAAAATGCCCCCCGGCCGCGGATGTACGCGCCGAACCCCCACCCGTGTATGTACGGAGCGTACCCCCACCCCACCCGTGTATGTACGGACCGTACCCCCACCCCACCAGTGTATGTACGGACCGAACCCCCACCCGTGTATGAATGGAGCGTACCAACACCCCACCCGTGTATGTACGGACCGTACCCCCATCCCACCAGTGTATGTACGGACTGTACCCCCACCCGTGTATGAATGGAGCGTACCCCCACCCCACCCGTGTATGTACGGACCGAACCCCCACCCCACCAGTGTATGTACAGACCGTACCCCCACCCATGTATGAATGGAGCGTACCAACACCCCACCTGTGTATGTACAGACCGAACCCCCACCCGTGTATGAATGGAGCGTACCAACACCCTACCCGTGTATGTACGGACCGTACCCCCACCCCACCAGTGTATGTACAGACCGTACCCCCACCCGTGTATGAATGGAGCATACCAACACCCCACCCGTGTATGTACGGACCGTACCCCCACCCCACCAGTGTATGTACGGACCGTACCCCCACCCGTGTATGTACGGAGCGTACCAACACCCCACCAGTGTATGTACGGACCGTACCCCCACCCCACCAGTGTATGTACGGACCGTACCCCCACCCCAGCAGTGTATGTACGGACCGTACCCCCACCCCACCCATGTATCTACGGACCGTACCCCCACCCGTGTATGAATGGAGCGTACCAACACCCCACCCGTGTATGTACGGACCGTACCCCCACCCCACCAGTGTATGTAAGGACCGTACCCCCACCCGTGTATGTACGGAGCGTACCAACACCCCACCAGTGTATGTACGGTCCGTGCCCCCACCCCACCAGTGTATGTACGGACCGTACCCCCACCCCACCAGTGTATGTACGGACCGTACCCCCACCCCAGCAGTGTATGTATGGACCGTACCCCCACCCCACCCGTGTATGTACGGACCGAACCCCCACCCGTGTATGAATGGAGCGTACCCCCGCCCGTGTATGTACGGACCGTACCCCCACCCCACCAGTGTATGTACAGACCGTACCCCCACCCCACCAGTGTATGTACGGACCGTACCCCCACCCCACCAGTGTATGTACCGACCGTACCCCCACCCCACCCGTGTATGTATGGACCGAACCCCCACCCGTGTATGAATGGAGCGTACCCCCACCCGTGTATGTACGGACCGTACCCCCACCCCACCCGTGTATGTACGGACCGTACCCCCACCCCACCAGTGTATGTACAGACCGTACCCCCACCCCACCCGTGTATGTACGGACCAAACCCCCACCCCACCAGTGTATGTACGGACCGTACCCCCACCCCACCAGTGTATGTACGGACCGTACCCCCACCCGTGTATGTACGGACCCTACACCCAGCCCCCCTTGTATGTACCGTGCGAAACACCACCACCGATGTACGGTGCGGACCAACACCCTGCCCGTGTTCGTACGCACCCTACCCCAGGCCCACACACCAGCACATTCACCCAACATCGGGCATGTACGAGTCGTACTAAGCCATAGCAAAGGACAGCACTGTACAACAACATGGCCCATGTACGCACCGTACAGAGGCTAAAAACACTCCTACTGAACCAGAACTAACCAAAAAAACACAAGGATAGTCAATCCGAGGCACACAACACCACAAAACATATCCAACAAGGCCAAATACATCCTATACACTGACCTGCAACTGACAAACAGATAAACAGAGGCCCAAACCACTACCACTCCTTATAACACACCCACCCAAAGTTCAAACACAGCCACACCCACAAATGGACCAATAAAAAGGCCCAACATACACAAACCATGATCCTTTGCAACAGATCCACTGCTGCCAGACCCCAGAGACAACGCACTGCACCATACTTCAACCATCAATACACCTTACACTTGCACTCCTTCACACAACCACCATCACAAACACACCCTCATCACATTCACACACACACACCTGCACACCCACAACCATCCACACCCACACCCATCCACACCCCCACCCCCACAACCATCCACACCCACACCCCACACCATGCCCACCAACAAGAATCCAAAGTTCACAAAGGACGAGCTGGAGTCCCTTGTCGATGAAATCATCAGAGTTGAGCCACAGCTCTTTGGAACATTGGTCAGACGGACCAGCATATGAGAAAAAACTGCCATGTGGGAGAGGATAGTCAATTCCGTGAATGCTGTTGGGTCCACCAGAAGGACCAGGCATAAGTGCCAAGCCAGGTGGTACGATCTGCGGAGGACGGTCCGCCGCAAAATGACGGACGAGCATAACCAGGCCAACATCACTGGAGGAGGGCCATCCCGCAGACCGGTACACTACCATCCCTGGGAGGAGAAGGTGATGACCACGCTGGAGCCGTTGGCAGTAGACGGACTAGAAGGAGTCCGAGAGCCTGGTGAGTACACAAACAACTCACCTCACATGGGGGGAACGCCATATGCAACCCAAATACCAATCATGCACGCAACCCCCCCAAAGCCAGCACCGGACACAACCACACTCCAAAAACACACACATGCCACTAGCGCCTCCATGCCCCATGCCCCAAGCAAGGCCAGGCCAAGTCACAGGCCACACAAAACACCAACACAAGACAGGATGTCCCCGATGCCGGGAGGGTGGGCCTCAAAACTAACATAGAGCAACTCTGAAGCACACAACAATGCCCTCAGCCCATATGGCTTAGGGCACAGCCATACCAACAGTGTGTCCCCACACAGTACTGTGTTGCCTGCTAATGGTGGCCGCGTTGCAGGACGACATGGGTATGAAGGCACAATTTGCACATAACAGCAGCCAATGAAGACGCAGCACACTGAAAGAGTGTCAGCACACACTGCCACAGCAGCAGCGCAGACTCACACACTCCGCCCAATAGGTGCCCGCAGAGAAGAAACAAACCCACATGAACAAGCCAATGGCCTTTGCAAGACCTGCAAACTGTGTGTGCCCAGGAAGCTGGACTGAGGTGACAGAGGGTGACACACAGAGGGAGGAAGAGGGGCAGAGAGAGGGACAGAGACAGAGGTGGACACAGGGAGACAGACAGAGGGAGGGAGGAGGCTGACAGAGGGAGGGAGAAAGGGAGACGGACAGAGGGAGGAGGCTGACAGAGGGAGGGAGAAAGGGAGACGGACAGAGGGAGGAGGCTGACAGAGGGAGGGACAGAGGGAGACCAAATCACCCTTGGGTGGTGTGGCCATGTCCGCTCGTCAGCAGGTGGACTGTGTGCATGTAGACAAGGTATGGCAGTGCCTTAACCCCCCCTTCAACCTTTGAAGGTCATCTGTCAATCTGTGCACGAGTACATCCGTGCTGCAGGCACAAACAGAACCTTACACCCAGTATACCTACCCACTGTGTTCGTCAGAACCCTGTCACAAATTGTTAAGTTACCTACCTGCATTCTCAAATAGCATGGAAAAAACACCATTTGGCCACGTACAGTGCAACACGTAAGGCGGCTCTGCATGGCTTGCTACGCCCGCTCACTACACTGATGACTGCATTCCCAAAATATGCATCAACTAAGATTGTGTCACACATAGGTAAAGTGTCGAAAGCTGTGGCCAAGGGACATACCCATGCACAAGTGCACTGTGTGAGGAATGCTAGCCAAATCCAACCACCCAGAGGAACTGTGCCAAATCAAAAAAGAATGAAACATGGATGTCGCATGTAACACAATTAACACTGTCTCTCTCACACACAGGTCAACGTCATCGATCTCCCCCCAACACTGGGGGGGAAGACTCACAGGACCAGGCTCTGCGTGAAGAGGACCCCACCGCCAGCGACGACTCTCACCACTCCGTGGATGACCCAGACCAACCTGGCCCCTCTGGTGTCCAACCACCTGCAGCACCTGCGTCAGGTACAACTGTGCCAACCACCACCCCCATTCCTGCCACATCCCAGGAGACACCCAGGAGCCCTGCCCGCACACAACAACGCAGCCAGTCTGTCCAGGAGGGACAAGGTTCTTCGGGCACCCAGGAGGAGGCAGGCGACACCGCAAATGCCATCCCTCAGGGGTCCCGGAGACTCGATGTGCCCACAACGGCAGGCCAGGCGCAAGTGGGCAGGGGAGGTGGGAGTGGAGGACGGCGGAGGCCCGAACCTGCCCCGTTGGCTCAGGACCCGGCTATGGCACACGTCAGAACCATCCTGGACGCATACCGGCGTGACTCCAGAGGCATCGCCCAGGTAGTGGAGACCCTCAATGAGATGAAGGCCCTGCAGGTTGAGCATCATGCCAGGATGGAGGCAAGACATGCAGAGCACTTGGCGGTGCACAGGGACATGAGCCAATCCCTCTGTCAGATCGCCCAAAGCCTGGCAAACCCTCCCTGTGCCAGCAGGCGTAGAGCAGCACCAGCCCCAGGGAGGGAGGAGGAGGAGGAATCATCTGATGGAGCGTCCCTTGCACCGTCAAGCCAGGCGTCTGAGGGTCCCCGCAGGAAGGTGGGTCGTCCACGCAAAAGACCGTGAGAGTCAGCGGAACATCACCATCTCCCAGGTCACCTGGCCTGGCACCTGGCCCTATGGCCCAACAGCAGCACAGCAGCAAAGGACATTCTCTGCCACATGGCCTTGCTGGTCACTGTCTGACCAATGTTGACAAAGACTGTGGCACAGACTCTGATGACTGTCAATGGCAAGGACACCAACTCCCCCTGTGAACTTTGGATTCTACACTCCTGCCAAGCACCTCTTGTCACGCCCCCAAACACGTACCCCAGCACTAATAAAATTCATCACAATCACAAGATAATGCCGTCATTTTGCATTATTCCACTACATGTGTGTGTTGTAAAGTCAAACCATGCCTGATTTCTGAATTAACTCCGAACCACCATACCCTGGGGTCTGAGTCTGGCACAGGACACACATGGGTCACAACGTACCATCCAAGACAGACATGGAGCACCATACTCACCCGTGATGGGCCCAACCAGCTGAGGGGGTGCCCGCACAACTGTGCCCACAGACCTATTTAGAAGAGCAACAGTCATGCGCAGAGGTCAGGGATCATGTGGAGTGTCCTGGGGTGGGAGTCCCAGGTATGTGTAGACACGTGGCAGAACCATGTCCTGCATGCTTGAGTCAGGTGGATGTGGCGAATGGTGGGCCAGCCAAGGTTGGATGCATGGAGATGGCACAATTGGATGTTGGATCACAGTGCCACAAGGTTGTGTTGTGGGTGTGGGCTGCATCCTGAGGGTGTGCGTGGATTGAGAAGGTCATCCTGCAGCTGGCAGTGATCCACTCCCCCCATCTCTGTTGGACGTTGATGTGGCCTGGTCGTCGGATGTAGTAGCAGAGCTGTGCAGATGCACCCTGGATGTGGACAAGTATCATGGGATTTCTAACGCACATGTCCGTAGAGTGCAGGGTAGGAGTAGACACGGATGTCATAGTTGACCTGAGGGATGGTCTCCCTCTTGCCTTGAGGTGGATGGAACTGGGGATCTTGTGCATAATGCAGAGTGTGCTGCCGCATGAGGCACAGATGCTGCTGATCAGCATAGCACATGTCAGCAAGCAATCCATGATGGACACCAGCTCGTTTGCGTGGACACTGGGTGCCCTTGCAGCAGGGCCTGCAGCAGCATGCGCCATGTCAAGGAAACAATGCCACAAGTAGCACACAAAGACAAGGATCTCAGGAAGGAACCATGCAAAAGGTGCATGTCAAGGAAGGAATGTCTGGTTCAACATGGCACACACACACACAATGGATTCACATGCGGCACAGTGGCCGTCGTGGAGACTGACAGGCCACAAAACCTACACAGCCATGGACATCATGCACAATACAGAATCTAATCCCTGACAAACGGCTTGTATCTTGCTACTCTACACATAGACTCATATGCACCATCTCTGAGAACAATGCAAGACATGCCGCATGCACAGTGGCAACAGACCACCATTGACAGAGATGAGGCACCTTGGAGGCAGAGGGACACCTTTATTAGTCATGTGTGTCGGAATGCTAATGCAACTCTGTCTACACATACACAGGTCATGTGGATGAAGACGTGGGACCAACACTGGCACCCCCCTTAGCACCACAGATGCTGGAAATCCATGGCACTGGCACACAAGTGACGGGTTACAGCTAAACACCCCCTGCTGCTCACGGAGAGCCTGCTATACACCATTGAGCCCCTAATGGGGAATTCACACACCATGTCAAACCGGTGCAACCCGTATGTTTCCGAGGCCAGTGTCACACACATTGATGGCTCCATCACAATCCCATTACAGATGACTGTCACCAAGTCTGACCATCAATTCAGGTGAATTCTGCTCCAGGTCATGTGCCCCATGGTGATTCTACATGTATGCAAAGTAACCAAACATGAACAGGAGCAGTGCACACACATTCAAAACAAATACCACTCCCAAAAAGCCGTGCTGCATCCCTTACCCGAAGGAGATTTTCAAACTTGTCCGTGCATATAACGCTGATTCAACACATGTTGCTGTGATCATGAGGAATAGCAGGAGCACAACAATGCCACCAGCAGACAGCATGCGCAAGTACCTGTGGATGGGAGACACACCAGAAGTCAGCCAAAAGAAGTACATCCGCATGCATGTGCATGTACTCGACACGTACTAGGTTGTCAACATGCTAGGTGACAATGATGACTCTGGAAAAACATTCTTCTATTGCACCATCAGTCGAGTGACACATCCAAACACACCTCAGACTCACTTGGAAGACATGCAGATGGACACACACATTGCAACACATGCCACACACAGCCCAATGCGTGCACACTCAGACACTGGAACTCACCACTAAGCAAAGAAGTCGCGTATGAGCCGACTCCGCATGTCCTCTACCGCCTCCTCCTCCTCCACATCACTTGCCTCGTGCCCAAGCCCTTCATCCTCCACGGGTGGATGGTCCTGCTCATCTGGATCCAGGATGAGTGGCACAGCTTTCTCCACTGCCATGTTGTGCAGCATGCAGCACACGAGGAATATCTTGCAGACCTTCACCGGTGCATATGGGAGTGCGCCACCGGTCTTGTGGAGGCAACGGAATCGGCTCTTCAGGAGGCCAAACGTCCTCTCTATCACTCGCCGGGTCCGCCCATGGGCGTTGTTGTAGCGGTGATCGGCAGCCGTGCTGGGGTTGCGGAGAGGCGTGATCAGCCATGGCATGTTGGGATAGCCAGCGTCCCCTACATGGAAACATCATGGACAAGAGTGGGTCAGGAGAAGCAGTAAGACAGGAAGATGACGTTAAATACAGGACTGGCAGAGTATACCCACCAACAATGCATGCTCGTTCGTTGCGCAGCTGCAGCATAATTTCAGGCACCCTGCTATGCCTCATGATGTACGCATCGTGTGCTGATCCTGGAAAACGAGTACAGACATGTGAAATCACCATGTTGGCAAGACACACCGCAAGGGCATTAATGGAGTGGTAATGCTTGCGGTTACGGAAGGCTACCTCCTGTGCCTGTGGTGGTACCAAAGCCACATGTGTTCCATCAATGGACCCAATGACATGGGGCATCCCTCCCAGGGCATAGAACTCACGCTTGACAGCTGTCAACTGCTCAGGAGTTGGGAATTTTATGAACTCATCAAGGTGCTCCAACATGGCCTCTAAAAAATCATGCAGAACACGGCTTAACATGGTTTGGGACATCCCACCCACATGGGCAATGGTATGTTGAAAGGCACCCGTGGCCAAGAAATGTAGGGCTGCCATCACCTTCACCTTGGGTGTCAGTGCACCAGGATACCTGTGTAGCGGTTGGAGGTGTGCTGCCAGCCGTGTCGTCAAGTCCTCAATCAAACGTTGGGGGAAGCGGTAGCGGCGTATACAGTCATTTTCCCGCATGTCAGCCAAGTCCGGAATTGCTCGAGGGAGAGGCGGAGCCCTGCAGTGAATTAAAAGGGACAACGAAGAGTGAGTACAGTACACCACCAATGTCAATGTAGTGAGCACATGGTCAACAGGCAATACACATATGCTACATACAGAGTCAGGTCTGTGCAATATGCCCTGGACACGTATGGCAGCCATGTGACACTCCTACCAAGAGACAGCTCCAAACGTTTATTCTCAACCTCATAATGCCATGCCATGAAACTAGCTGTGGGCCAGTGTAAGTGAGCAGGCAGACGCATTACAGAAGTTACAGACAACCAAATATGTGCAGAGAAAGGATGTTTATTGTACAGACAGGTTGCGGAACACTAGAGGCACAGGTCATATGTAATAGAAAAAGGAAAGACCACACACCTTGCCATGAAGGATTACATTTCAAGAATGATCCCACATACATTGAGAGTATGCAGATATGTCCTTGTTTTGAAACTCCGTGTCGATGCATACACACACACCTTACGTCGGATTCCACATGTGGCGTGGTATGCGTAACACTGTGCCATGGCCATCTACACACAGACACATGTTGGTTGCAGCAACTGCAGATGCATTTGACCAAACACCTACAGCAAGCTAATGGGAACACACGACACATACATGACATAGTCACATCGTGCAACGCGGGTAGTCACATGTCAGGTGTGAAAACCCCTGTAGCCGGCATCAGGGGACAGTTGCGTGTGTTGTTGACTGTGCCATGGCAGTGACGCTTTTCACAAGTGTTCTGTACTACATGCACACATGTCAAAGGAGTGAAGGGGATGTCTGGCACATAGTCCACCATCACACATGACATCTGTACATATCTCATCATACATCTATTGCCTTCACAACTCAGGAGTAATGTGCCACATTACAGCCTGACACACCTGTGCCCCACACATGTAGTACTGCACAGACAATGCCTTGATGTCCAGCCTTGGACAAGTATGTCAGCTCTATTCCTTTCTGTGTGCTGCCTGTCACCACTGTCAGATGTGAAATGCACCGTACATGCGCTCTGAGGGCGTGTGTACGTTCTCCATCACTATGGGAGTGCTGCCGTAGGCCTACCCATAGAGAAACGGCCCGTACACGCGTGTGTACGGGGCGTATCACTATGGGTACGCATACCCGAGCAAAGCCATAGTGAAACGGCCGGTACACGCGTGTGTACGGGGCGTATCACTATGGCTTTGCTCGCGTATGCATACCCATAGTGATACGCCCAGTACACGCGCGTGTACGGGCCGTTTCACTACGGCTTTGCTCGCGTATGCGTACCCATAGTGATACGCCCCGTACACGCGCATGTACGGGCCGTTTCTATGCATTTGGGGTGCCCTAGGGCCCTGGAACTCACCGTACCTGTGTGTGAATGTCCAAATTATATAGGGGACACATGAGGGACAAGTATAAAGCCCTACATGCATGCTAGTTGTCATGGAGACCGAGTTTAAAGTTTGAATTTTTTTCATCAGGTGCCCAGCTAAAGTCGGTTTGAAAGAATCTACATTGTTGCAAAGTGGTTGTTGAGTTGACATCATGCTCAATAAAAAAAAAGAGCAAAGCCACTGACTGTGGTAGGTTTAAAGGGATTGGAGGAAACATAGGATGCAAATGTGAGTGACCAATCACTCTGTACTCCTGTGAATGAAACAGGGCAGCAAGGTAGATATAAGGCAGCCAGGTCCCATGATAGAGCACTTGCCTGCACATACTTTGATTCAACTACACTGCTGCTGCTCGTGAATCCTCTGGCACCATGTCCAGGTCTGTGGAGAGGGCCCAGCCTTTCACCCAGGAGGAGAACCAAGCCCTGCTGGATGTGATCCTCCCACAGTACCCCATGCTGTATGGTCGACCAGGGGTTCAGGTGAGTGCTGAGTCCACTAGCAAAGACTGTGCCCCTTTTTTGTGACTGTGACTTCTGCCATTGTGTCCAGGTGTAACACACATGCAATGTACTGTAGGGTGGGTCCCGGGTGGGGGAATGCCTAATGTCTCCCAGCCAGAGCATGCTGTGGTGCATGTCTGCTCTCCTCACTTGCATTGTGTGTATTGTGACAATCACTGCATGTGGCATTACACATTCTGCCTGTCTAATCCTCCTGGGAATGTTGTTACTACAGTCCTTATGTGAATCTGTGGTCCCCCCAGTGTGACAGGTTGCAGTACCCACAGATGTGTGTTTGTTTAGTGTACATGTGCTGAGAGTGTCCAAATGATGTGTTTGTCCCCTGGACATTGGTGTGTGTGTGTAAGTCCCCTGTCATGTGGGTGAGTGCATATGTGGAGTGTAGCACCCCAGCTGCATGAGGGATGGATATACCCTGCCCATCTGATGTGAGCAGGGAGCAGTGCTGTGTGTCTGCAGTGATGGGCCAGCCTCACACCTGTGACACCCCCCAGTCTAGTGGCACATGTGCAGAGTGAGGTGTGTAGCTGCAGTTGTCAATGGCAGGTGATTGTCCTGTGGCTGTGTGTGTCTGTGTACTCTGCTGAGGGCGCCTCAGTGGCCTGTGGCATGTGACTGCTTTGAGGTGCTGCACATAATCCTGGTGTCGCTTGTGATGCACAGTGTGAGCCTGGATGATTGATTGTGTCGTACCCCTCATGCCACCTGTGTACTCTACAATGCCACCTAGTGCTTTTTGCCTTCCACAGAGGAGAGTGTCCCTATGACACAGGTGTAATGAGTTTGATGCATTCTATGCCCTGTTAAAACCAGCCAAATTGTTCTAATGTGTGTCTCTGTGACATGTCGCAGGTGTATTGATGTTGTCTCACTTTTTCATCCTCACAGGTAGGCGCCTGTGCCAAGGAGCAGATCTGGAAGGACGCCGTCAGTGCCGTGAGACAGACGGATGGTCGGAAGCGGCGCCTAGCCCAGGTGAGGAAACGCTGGCAGGATATCCGGTGCTGGACGCGGAGGATCGCACGGGTCCTGCTGGGGGACTCACCTGTGAGCCAAAAGAACCATGGGCGCCGCCGTCTGACCCACATCCACAAGCGTGTGCTGGCGGTCGTCTTCCCTGACATGGACAGGCGCTTACGGGAAAAGCAGCAGCAGGAAGGGGGTAGGTACATGTGTGTTTGTTGTGTGTCACCTGCATTTGTAAGTGCACAGTTGCATGGGTACACTGCCAGGGTTTACATGTGCAGTGCAGTTCCTGGTCCCCAAAGTGTAGCGGTGCTGTCCTTCCTCCCTTCCCCTCCTTGGCATGTGTACCCTGGTCTGTGTGTAGTCACACTTGCACAAGGTTATCTAGGCTGCCAGTTTATCGATGTGCCCAATGCTTGCAGCTTCATGTGTGGGTGTGGTGTGTAACAGGTTTTGGGACCTTGCCTGTGCCCTGTCCAGTTCAGTACTTGTGGGGTCCATGTCAGTTGTCACTGATGCTGAGTCCAGACATAGGAGTGTGTCTCTAAAGTGTATTGCTTTACAGCATGCATGTCCTATTTTGTGGCCTGTGACATGATGTGCATGAGTGTGAGATATGCAGAGTGCAGGGATGGTGGCTTGTGTTGCAGTCATTACCATTCAGGACCATGGAGTAGTGTGGCCACTACTGTCCCCTGGGGCATCTTTTCCTAGGTATCATGTGTGTAATCCAAAAATGTCGACAATCTCTGTGTCTACAGCATAGGTTGTGCTCTGTGCCATTGTACCCTGGCACCATTTGTGTCTACGTAAACTCTGCTACATGTGTCCACTGTACAGGCTGACCAAATGTCCCTTGTTCATACTCACGGGGGCCAGTGCCTGTGTGTCTTGGTAAAATGATCTGATGATGGCCATTTGTAGATGATGTATTTGTACCGGCGCACCAGGGGTGTTTGGTGTCCAATCAGGATTTCTTGCAGGCCATGTGTTTTTATTCCAGACTAAGAGATGTAAGTGCTTCCTGTGTCTCAATAAATTGTCTCATGTAAGGGGTGGTTGGTGCGGGCAAGCCCTACATGTCTAGACCTGAAGTCTCCTTGCTAGGTCTGGCCAGTGTGTGATGTTTGTCTGGACATACACTCAAGGTGCAGTGACCCATTAATGTTGGGCATGTTTTTAAGTATTGCCTTTGCAGCATGTGCCTACAGTTAATAGACATGGTTCCTGCTCATCCCTTTTTACGCCAACGCTGTTTGCTGCAGATGCTGTGCTGGATTGTCCCCAGTGCCTGGCTCCTCTGTCCAAATCCATATCATGTTATTTGCTATTGTGTCATGCTCTCCATAGTTGGTCAGTGGCATGGTGGGTCAACCAACTGTGTGTTGCAGGGCCTACATATGTGCCTTGTATTGTAGATGTTACTCATGTTGCTTTTCAGGCTATGCACTGTGACCTATGTGGATTTTACTCATGTGACATATGTATACAGGTGTCTGATTATTTCCTGTCTCTGCACCTTGCTCACAGCATCGTCGGGGGACACCGAGGGAGACACTGGCACAGACCGTGAGGAGGGATCGAGCACCAGTGCCAGCAGTGCAGAGTTGTCTGGCACATCGAGTAGCACGGAGGCCGACGGGAGTGCAGCGGAGGACCTGTCCAGTCAATCCACCATCGACTATGACGCAGACGGGTCCGAGGCTGAGCACTCCGAGGGGGCGGTGGCTGGTCCCACAGCTGACACCAGCATTCCATCACTACCCACCCCCTCCATTCCGATCACCGGCCTCCCACTTGCTCGTGTCCCTTCCCGCCGTGCTCGGTCAGCACGTGTCTCCTTCTTGCCAGGCACCGCACCCCCTGCCCCTGTCTCCACTGCTGCCACCAATGCCGAGTCTGTGGACATCCTGCGGCAGTTGCGGGTTGGTCAGACTGCGACGCTTAATGTCCTCCATGGCCACAGCCAAGTGCTCAACCAGATGGAGGCATACTTGGAGGGCATTTCAGCCGCGCAGTCTGACCAACGCAACTTGCTGAGGTCCATAGACTCGACACTGACTGCAGCAGTGGGTCTCCTGCAGTGCTACGTCCCACCCCCTACCCCTGCCCCATCCACACTTCCCACTCCCATGCCTGTCCCACGTACACCCAGACGTCAGCATCCACGCACACCACCAGACACAGGCACCACACCAGCAGGGCAGGGCAAGCGCACACCTCCTGGCACGCACACACAGGGTGAGGTAAGCACACCCACTGGGTCGGGGGGCAAAAGTAAGTCACGCAGCCAGAGTGGGAGTCCGCATTCCGCCAAATCCACTCCCTCCAAATCCACTCCCCTCAGTTCTCCTGGCCACGAATCCAGCAAAGATTCCTTCATGGCCGCTCTGTCCCTGAGCCCAACAGTGACACCACCCAGCAAGCGGGCAAAGGAATCCCCGGTCAGGGTAGTTGAGTGCCCCCCCCTGTCCACACCCTCCCCCAGTGGCGCTGCGACCCATTCCTCCGCCCCCCCCTCCTTGGGGCCTGTGGTTCCTTTGGGTGCAGGGGATACGCTGGGGGACCTTGCTGACGTGTGCAGCGCCATCCTCACCACCTCCTTTGGCGCTGCCCCACCCCCTGTGGTGGATTCCTCCGTCCCTGCACCCACAACGCCTGCCCTTGCCCCTCCTGTCCCTGCGGTGCCTTGTCCTTCCCCCCCACATGATGCCCCCCCCCTGTGGAAGACAGGGTGGTCTGAACTGTGCAGGCAAGCTAGGGGACACGCGTCCCACTGTGTCCCCCATCCAGCTGTGACTAATGGACTGCCCTATGGGCTTTGTAAATATTGAACTTTATCCACACAAACATTTTTTGATAATGCTGAATAAAGCCTTTTTTTTTCCTTAGAACACGACTGCTTTTGTGGTATTGCTGTTGGTGGGGCTGCTCCATGATTTTGGGTGGTGATCATGTGTTGGGTGTGTGGGAAATGTAGTAGTGTGCTGGTCATAGGGGGGACCCTGGTATCTGTGTGCCATCACAAGGTGTTAGCTAAGTTTCTTTGTTCATGTAAGCAGTTACTGCATATTGAAATTGTCCCATGGTGTGTTCCTTCCTCTGTGTACCCTGACATCTTCCCTGCAGGGTGTTTCCAATATGTTGCGCTGAGCTGTGTCTACATTAGCTGGGTGTGTGACGGACCCCTTCAACTTTGGCCATGCATGCAGAGCGATGTCTCCACCTGCATCATTCTTGGCATCCTTGGTGATCACTGTACTTGTGTATGTAGTCTGTTGACATGACTTCATGTGGTCATGTTCCCTTTTAGGCAGTATGCATATGTGTACTCCCAGCCTCGCACACATGTGTTACATGTACTGCAGGGTCTTTGTGCACCTGACTGACAATTGTGGCAATTGGATCTGTGGGTACTCCACCCTTTTTCTTTCCATGGGCACTGCTGGGGGCCTCTGCACCCACCCCTCCTGCGTCTGGGCACTGCTGGGAGGACTCTGCACACACCCCTCCTGTGTCTGGGCACTGCTGGGAGGACTCTGCACCCACCCCTCCTGTGTCTGGGCACTGCTGGGAGGACTCTGCACACACCCCTCCTGTGTCTGGGCACTGCTGGGAGGACTCTGCACACACCCCTCCTATGTCTGGGCACTGCTGGGAGGACTCTGCACACACCCCTTCTGTGTCTGGGCACTGCTGGGAGGACTCTGCACACACCCCTCCTATGTCTGGGCACTGCTGGGAGTGATAGGCACACACCCCTCCTGCGTCTGGGCACTGCTGGGAGGACTCTGCACACACCCCTCCTGTGTCTGGGCACTGCTGGGAGGACTCTGCACACACCCCTCCTATGTCTGGGCACTGCTGGGAGGACTCTGCACACACCCCTTCTGTGTCTGGGCACTGCTGGGAGGACTCTGCACACACCCCTCCTATGTCTGGGCACTGCTGGGAGTGATAGGCACACACCCCTCCTGCGTCTGAGCACTGCTGGGAGGACTCTGCACACACCCCTCCTGTGTCTGGGCACTGCTGGGAGGACTCTGCACACACCCCTCCTATGTCTGGGCACTGCTGGGAATGATAGGCACACCCCCCTCCTGTGTCTGGGCACTGCTGGGAGGACTCTGCACACAACCCTCCTGTGTCTACGTACCGGACTTGTTGTGTTGCCGGTTCGCGTGTACATCCACTTCCGTTGCTGGACATGCCCCCACCCCCTCGGAGTGACCAGGCCCTGAAGGTCAGGTATGTCCAGGGCATGTATGATTTGTGACTTGGGTGGGGGTTTTGTGTCCTTGCCCCTGCCCCCCCCTTTGCCCCTGGGTGTTGTTCTGACCTTCTGCGGCGTCTGCGGCGGTTTCTGTAGAGCAGGTGGACTGCTATAAGGGCTGGGATGACACGTAGGTTCGGGTCCATGGCTGTCCGTCGCGTACAGGTGCTCCTTGCGCGCGTCGTCCTGATTTCCCGGCAGTTTTTGGCAGGCGGAGAATTTTATCCATGCGGGGTGACGTCGGTGCGGTTCGTACTTCCTGGTTCGTGAAACGCAGCCTGAATGCGTCCCGACGTCACGTCGGCGCTTTCCCGGATCACATTTGTATGTATATTTTCGTCGGTCGGTGTTTTGGACGAATCGTACGGAGATGGTGTTTCCGTGCGAATCGTACTTGCATGTTTGTAATGTTTTTTTCCCGGGTACGAGTCGGACGGAGAAAACGCTCCGACCGACGGTTCGTACATGGTTTTTCCAGGATCCGAATCGGCACCTTCGTCTTCTACAGCTGAACTCATCCATGGAGGATACGTAAGTGGTCCCTTACTGATGAACACAAAAAATGTGCTCCAAGTGCAGTCCTACAGCACTTGAGCCTCAGGGTAGTGAGCTTGAGTGGTCCAAGGCTTAGTCAGGGAGGTGCAAGGGGGTTGAAACCAAATTGTTCAGCAAGCGCTTTTACATACAAAACAAAGTAACTTTATTTGGATGCACTGGTCACTACTGATCATAAAAGTCATGGAGAAAATATGTACACAAAACAAGTTTGTAATCATTGTATGAGGAAACTAGGTGGTGTATGTGGATGCTTTTGTACTTATAAAGTCATTTAGATTTCAGTGTAAGCTAGGGCTCATTGCCCTCCTGAGAAAAAGTGGTGCGCACAAATCTTCCGGCTTCCTCTGAGGCTCCCATCACATAAATACTTCCAAATGACACTTTTCAGTTCCTTGCAGCCGCGGTCCGTGCAGGTAACAGCGGTGGGGCAGTGGGGCCGGGTGAGGGAAGAATTTGAGGGACGATGCAAAGGGAAAATTAAATAAATAATTATTTTTCCCTCTGCATCGTGCTTCGAAATCACCCCCGCACTGGAAAAGGCGCGGGCTGACTAGGACGCGCCGCCATTATGGCGGTCGCACCAGTCACCGGCCACACAGAAGGGGGAGGGAGGCCGTGTCAGCGAGCAACGCGGCACTCCCCCCCTGCAACAACCAATAGGTAAAGTGGTTGTTTGTGTGCCGGAAGCACTCCAGTGCTTCCGGCGCAGAAACGTCCAGCTTGCGTCCAGGCTGACCGGTCTCAGCCGGTCGGCCTGGGCGCCCTCTTTAAAAAGAGGTGGCAGTGACAGCCGGTAGGTAGGCTGTCGGGGTGCAGGGGCCAGGGGAGTCATCCTTCCCAGTGGGCCTGGGGCCACCCCCGCACGCGCATGCGCATGAAGGCGCCACTATGCAGAAGTCTGCAGCTCCCACGTAATGGAGTGTAAGGCACAGGGCGTAGGGGGGGCCCGGGGGAAAGTATCCATCCGTTAAGCTGTAACCCCCTGCGCAACCTTATTAGTACACGGGGACCGGGGGAGCTGCCAGTCATTGACTTTGTCGTAGGCTCTAGATGGGACACGCAGAAAGTAAATACATGCATTGATAGATTTACGGTAGGAGTGTCTTGTCTATTAGACTGTGTTAAGGTTAGCCGTGGAATATCTGACTATCAAAATGTATCTGTACTTTCTGCGTAAAGTTTCTGTATATAATGTTTTAATTTGTTTTTGTTAATGTTAATAAATACGGCCGGGGGGGTTACTCCCCCCTAATCCAAAAAAGTAAAACTTTCTGTGTGGTCTCGGAAGTGTTATGCTGAAGGGGAGGGAAATGTCATCCATAACCCCAGGGTCGGTAGTTAGAGTGGGGGACATGGGTAAGTACCAGACCATAGCGGCCCCACCGCCCCACTACTGTTACCTGAATGGGCCGCGGCTGGTTCCTTGTAGTACTTGAATAGTCCTAAATTCAGAGTTCACCCCCAGTGTTGCTTTCTAGCACTACACCTTAGCTGATCTCTATGGCATGTCAGGCTGAATTCAGCAGGCTATGGACAGGGGCTCCTTGCTCCTGGTGGTCTGTGATACTGCTCTACCCATTAGCAGTGGTAGCAGTGATTTGTCCCTCACTTAGCCTATGCTGTTGCTCTCTCTGGCCAGCATGTCTTGTGCATTCAAGCTGAGTAGGCAGCATGGGCCGTACAAAGGTGACAGCGACGATGAGGCCACGGTCCACATGTCCTCTCAGGGTTGGGTAGATCTTCTCTTGGGGATCTTCTTTGACCGAAGTCCTAACTGTCACGCATGCAAAGTTAAAAACGTACCCCAGATGGCCACCGTGATCCAACGGAGTATGAAATAACCCTCTGTTGTGGTATGTGATCTGTATGTAGTTCCAAGGTCCTTTGGCTTCTTCTGGTGTGACCACTGAAATGAAGTGACATTTCTCTATGTGCCAATAAGTTGCAGGTCGGTGCTTTGCTCTAGTTGCAGGAAGCCAAAGAACACAATTCCCATGAATGCTAAGCCATCTCATTCGCTTTGGCTTCTAGACACCAGGGTCTCCATGGCTCATCACACTGCCTACAGCGCAGGTCCTTTCCTGGGTTGCAACAGGTAAGATTCCACTCCTCTTGCCTCAGCTCCACAGCCCTCCTCTTCTGGGAGCCTCTCTTTGTGCAACAAGGCCTCCAGCAACCATCCTCAGCAGCCAGTTAGTTCTTTCTCTGAAGGCAGCTCTTCCTCCCTACAGGCAAAGGGGATATGGCAGTCAGCAACCCCAACCCTCTAGCGCAGAAGAGATTCTCAGTCACCACTGCACTGGGACCCTAGATTCTGGTTGAGGAGAAATATTAACACCTTGACTGGTGCTTTTTGCCTTGTACCTTATGCTAAGTTTACAGACAGAATTTGTGTAGGCCACAGGTCCAGCTCTGGGAAGACTTTCAGGCAGTTACTGCCTTTTGGTATTTCTCCTGGACAGATCCAGCCATAGTCTTTGTCAGGAGCTGGTGGTCCCCTGCCAATGACAGTGCTTAATTTGTAAAACAAATATGTGCCAGGGCCCTCGTCAGGAGGCCACTGCAGCTTGCACCACACATTGCGATGCCAGCGCTGCCAGTGATGGTAACAACTACTAACCATCACACCCCTCTAAGTGTGACAATTCGGACTATTTCATGCCCCCAAAGCTATAAGAATGGCATGGGAGGCAAGTAACAATCATTTTTGTTGTCTATTGAATTTATAATTAGCTGTTGTTGTTGTCCTGCCTAAATTCTCCAGACAGTGCCATCTTGCGGCAGACTCTCACTAGCGCCGGTGTTGACAATTATGCGCCAGTTCCTAGCACCGGATATTTCTGGCTCAAACTAAGCACTGATGGAGAACGAGGGAACAACAGACCGAGAGGCTCCCGAACCTATCTGACACTCAACCCTTTTGGGTGTAACACTTCTAGGGAGTAATGAGGCATCTAAGTGGTTCTCCCTACCCTTCAAAATAATCCTTTGTCTCCTATCTTGAAAACCCTAAAGTCTGGTCCACTACAAAGAGCCTTAGGAATGCTGGAGAGCAGCCCTGCAGTTCACATTTCTACCAGGGGCACTCTCCATCCTCCATCCTATGTACCACTTGTTTCAGGAAATCAAAATAGATTCCTGAGTTGCCACAGTAATATGAAGCACTTGCTTCATGTTACTGTGTCGTCCATGTCCCAGATGGATGGAGTAAAGGACCTGTTTGCAGGCCAATTGAAAAGACAGGAGAGGTTAGTAGCTGATTCTCCCTGGCAGGAGAGACTTAAAGGCCTGCCCTGCCACTGGGATCTTTTGCTGCCCCCACTGTCAGTCTTCTACAGCCCGGTAAGCTGACAAAAGTTACACTCAGAAAAGATGAATGCACATGGTATGCCCCTCCAGACCACAGAGCCCAGATCTGGGTCTCATTCAGCATCGCAGCATGCTCACAGCACACACACATGGTTGTTGTGTGTGCGGAGGCAAAAATCAGTAACCCGCAGAAACTCGTTAGGGGGACTCAAAGCGGAGGTACATGCTCTCCAGGGCCAACCAGGCGACCTTTTCAATCCAAAGCAATGAAAAGTCCACCCAGATGTTAAAATCACCCTTGAACAGAGGCTGTGGCGCAGGCAGCAGGTGTACTGATAAGAGTGCTGAAGGATTTACTACAATGTCTTAGGTTTAATCGGGGGGGGGGGGTGGCTGTAAACTAAGTTCTGAATATGAGTTGTTTATTCAATGCAATATTAAACGGTAATGCTTCTGTGCTTCTGTGTTCCTATATGGTTAAACAAAGTGCATTCAGTTCTTTTTAGAGTAGATCTAAACATAGCAGCTGCCTAACACCTGCCTTGTTCTGGCGATTGTATGTAATAATTCTATAACCATCCCGCAAGGCGTGCACCTGCTGAGTCCTGGACACCTCTAAGCATACATTTAATAATGCACACATCAGCTAGCAGATGTTACGGATTCAAGTCTCCCTTCCCCAGTAGAGTCCATGGATAATCAAGTGAAAGATTGAAGACATTAAGGGCAGACATTTATCTCTACCTCATAATTGAAACATTCTCTGTATCTTATTCAGTTTCCGCATCCTATCGCCTTCATACGTTGTAAGACTTTTTTTTTGCTATCCTAGTAATTAATTTAAGTAGTATCTCACCCATACTCCTGGAACGTGTGTCTCGTGAGGTAAATGATGTGGTGTTGCGCATGATAACCGAAGCTGTGCGCTTATTGTTACTACAGTCTAGTAGCGGCGCTGATGCATGGTGTGGATCCAAGATGAGCAAGATATACAACAGCAAAGTCTCATTCCTTCTTTCTGTTCCCGTGAAGGCCTGTCTCATGGCTCCACCATCAGCGGTGTACTCGTTAAATCATACCTTCCTGCCTCTATGAGTGCCTCAATTCAATCAACCTAATCTGAGACAACCACATCTATGACATACAGATCATTCTAAAGTTGGAATCCCCTCACACTTGAACACTTGTGCACTTGTTCAGTGCCTCCCATTAGTCGACCATTGGATCCTGCAGAATAACCTGAGGACCAGCTCCTGTATGTCAGACATTTTCTCCTGCAGGTCCTTGTATAATTATAACTATACCACAACATGGTTCCAGGATCATGGACCATCATTGACTTCAGCCTTTCCCTTTGAACACAGATACTCCAAGTGACCAAAGGAAGGACTGTACCATGAAAACATTAAGCTGAGCTTCATTAGCTGGGATTACCCCAGAGGGTACATGACACAATTACATTAGAGTCATCTTAGCATGATTACAATTATGCTAATGAACTCTACATCGGGACCCTTTGTATCTTCTCCATAGGCTACCATTAATCCAGAATCCCACCATAAGACAGGTTCTAGCTTGTGGAAACACATCAACGTCACCCAGTCCTCCAAGTTGTGCCCTGGCTACCAACTGTAGGATCTCTCTCTCAAGGCACTCAGTATCTCACTGGATGACCCATGTTGCACGGCTACTTTTCATGGCTGGATCAGTTTAAGAGGAACCAAAAAAGGCAAGGAACCACCTCAAACCCACAGTGTTTTACTTGTGAAAGACACAAAGTATGTCTGCAAACTTACTGTAAGTATGGGACAGAAACTATCAGCCAGCCTACTAAGATTTCTCTACCAGAATTTGTGGACCTTACACTAGGGGTGATTAAGAAAATGTTAGGTTCTCAAGAGTGGACTAAACAATGCCCATTGATAGGTTCAGAAACAGGAAGCTAGGCACTCTGCGACCTTCCAGGAGGAGCTGCCTTGGAACTGCCTTGAGGGTAAAGACCTACTGACTGTTGAGGGAGGACACTGGAAGTGCCCTTGCATGAGCAATAGGCAACCCAGAAGAGGAGGACTGTGAGGCGCTGACTCCAGTCTGCTGCCACCCAGGGATGGAGTGAACAACCAGCCTGAGTGTTGAGGCCTACAGACCCGTGGCCCCTCAGGCATGCCTAGCAGATAAATTGTCTGGCACAGGTTAGTGTTATGTTATGTTAATATGTTTATCGAGCGCTCGTATACCCACCAAAGGCGTCTTGGCGCTGGCTGGGACTACAGGTCGGAAATGATTCAACATGGATGCTAAAGAGAGGAAAACAACCAGGTCTTCAGTGCTTTTCTAAAGGCCAGGATGCAAGGTATGGATCTGATATGAGGAGGTTGGTTGTTCCAGGCCTTGGCAGCTCCAACCACAAAACATCTACCTCCCGATTTTGAAACTTTGAACCTGAGAGTCACCACTGGAGGCTAAGCGTAGTTTTCTATCGGTGATTTACCAGGAAAAGCTATTCCTAAGGAAAAGGGGATCCTGGTGGTGGAGTGCCTTGTGGACCAGACAGAGGGCTTTGAAGGTGATCCTCTGTCTGACTGGAAGCCAGTGTCGTTTCTTGAGTTCATCTGAGACGGACTTTTATTTAGAGATCTGACAGAGTGTGTGTGCTGCCGTGCTCTGAAGCCTCTGTACTTTATTCACAACATTTTGGTGGGCTTGTAGGTACAACTGTTGTAGTAATAAAACTGAGATAAAATTAATGCTGAAATTGCTGCTTTTGAAGAGGTGAAAAGGAATAAATGGTAGGATCTTCCTGACCATTTTTAAGATTGTAAAAGTGGCCACTGTAACTGCCCTTGCCTGATTCATATAGGACAGTTTGTCGTTGAGCATGATGCCTAGGTTTTTCACAACCTTGACCGGGGAGGGAGATAGCCCCAGAACTGATGGCTACCACGATGAGGACCAGAAGGGAGACTGGGTCCTGAATGTCATCACCTCGGTTTTGTCTGCATTAAGACTGAGACAATTAGTTGCCATCCAGTGACTGATCTTTTCCATGCAGTTGCAGAAGTTGTTAGCAACTGTTTGATCACCTGAGGAAAATCAAATGACAATTTGTGTGTCGTCAGCATAGGAAGTAAGGGAAAAGCCTAAGAAACTTACGAGATTAGCTAGCCAGGTAACAGATGTTAAAAGGCATGGGACTGAGTGGGGAACCCTGAGGGACCCCGCACGGAAGGGAGAAAACAGGAGAGGGAAATCCACCCAAGGTCACTGATTGTTCGCGCCCTGTCAAAAGGAAGTGGAACAATTCTCATGCTGATCCGGTCACCCCCGTGGTGCTAAACCATTCTATCAGCAGCCCGTGACTCACTGTGTTAAAGGCTGCTTACCAGTCCAGCAAAATGAGGGCAGCCTTGCCTCCATGATCAAGATTCTTCTGAATCTCGTCCGTGGTCATGATTAGAGTGGGCTCAGTACTGTGTTCAGAACGAAAACCGAACTGGGTGTCATCAAGGCAATTGTTTGTACGGATGTGGTCCATCAGCTGTTTGTTCAGCATCCTTTCAATGATTTTAGTTGGAAGGGGAAGGCGGGCAATTGGTCAGTAACTGGTGGTATCTAACGGATCAAGTGATGACTTTTTTTTAAAGAGGTTGTACCGATATCTTCTTACAAGCAGGCGGAAAGTCTCCAGAGAGACACATCATGTTGAAGATGTTGGCTATAATAGGTCCAAGAATGGTGGCAACTAAGGATGCAGTTTTCGGATGGCAGGGTCTTGTGAAGAGCCTAACTTCGAAGATGTAACCAGCATGGTGACTTCCTCAGTTGTAGGTGAGGAAAAATGGTAGAGCGGTGAACTATGTGTATAGCCAGGGATGATATTATGTGTAGGTGAAGAAAAACAATATTGTGTTTTGAAGTTAGGATAAACACCTAGAACCTTTTGGCAAAAGGCATTAGCTAAAGTGTAGCAGAATGATTGGCAGCCAATTATCTGTGTAGGAGGCATGTTGGAGGTTTATTGTAAAGAACAGCTCTTTCGAGGAGTTTCCGGCTGCCTCAATTCTTATCCTAAAGTAGGATATCTTAGCTCTACGAATCGCTGTCTTGTATTCCATCATGCAGCATTTGCATATGCTCTTTTTGTTCTAACTATAGCTGGATCTCCACAGTCTTTCCTGTCTTCTACAAGATTGTTTTATAGCCTTTTTCTCGTCCATGAAACATGGTCCAGCGTTTTATTGGGTGATAAAGTGGTGCAGGCAAAGCCCAGCCAGTTTGAGTATTTTTCTACCGTAGTCTCCACATCCTCAACAAAGCTTGGCAGTGTACTTGTAAGTAATTGGGAAAAGGCTGGCTCTTTAATTTTTTTGCCATGCTCAGGATTTAATCTAAGCAGCTGGCATAGTGTGCAATTCAGAGAAATGTTTCTGTGCGATCAGGGGTATATCCTGCCTGATGTGTGGTTTCCCTGAGTCACTGGTCTAGACCAAGGAATTGTAGTGTGAGAAGTAAGGCCGCTGTGTCTAAATCATCTTTGACTTTGAGGTGAAAATTAAAGTCGCCCAGGCCAGTGGTGTTGTTGCATATGATATCTGATTCAAATAGAGAACCGATTCCTTGTGCAAAGATATTATGAGGACCAGGAGGCCTGTAAATCAAGAGGCCTTTGAAACTTTGTGTGGGGGAGGTCTCTACCCTGAAAGTAAGTGTCTTACAAAACGATGGTGAGAGTGGTGTGCAGTGGGCTGTGTTTTCAGCTCTGTGCATAATAGCAATGCCGCCACCTCCCCTTACGTGGTGTCAGTCCTGTCTATAGGTCTAATAACCAGGAGGGATGGCCGAGAGAATATCCGGACTTGAAGAAGAGTCTAACCATGTTTCTGTGATGAAAATAATTTCAGGAAGATAAGATTCTGCAAAAAGCTTAAACTCTACACAATGTTATTATTATTATTAATTGGGTTTTATAAAGCGCAAACAACCCAGAGGCCTCGTAGCGCTGTGTATAGTCAGACTGTTAAGATAAGTGAGTTAAAAGAACATACAGTTAAAAATGAGGAAAATTAGCAAATAAGTGGGTTTTTAGTTCCTTCCGAAATTTTAAAAGGTTGGGTTCGCTGCGAAGGGAAATGGGCAAAGAGTTCCATGACTTTGCGGCGTTCCAAGAAAAGGAGCGTCCGCCCCATCTGGTGCGTCTGATTTTGTTTACAGTGGCTAAAAAAGCTGTGCTAGATCGCAAAGCTCTGTGGGGGAGGTAGGGGTTAGCCAAGGAACAGATCATAGTTGGAGCGGTCTTCCACATGGCTTTGTGCATGATACACATGGATTTGAATAGCACTCTGGCTTTAATGGGAAGCCAATGCAGCTTCCTCAAAGCCGCTGTGCCCGATTCCCGTTGATTTAGCCCCAGTAAAAGACGAGCCGCAGCGTTTTGGGCCACCTGCATCTTTCTTGTTGTGGCGATGGGAGCCCCTAAATATAGGGAGTTCCCATAGTCCAACCGAGACAATATAGTGGCTTGCACCATTATTCTGCGAGCTTCAAAAGGGAGAAGTGGCAGCACATTCCTCAACATGCGCATGAGCCCAAAACACGTGGCGGACAGAGTGGTAGCTTGTTGCAAGAAGCTGAGGTTTGCATCCAGCCATATGCCCAAGCTCTTTATATGAGGTTTTGGTTGGGGCGGGGGGCCCATACATGGGGGCCAATCCGTCATAGGGCTGGGAATGGTTGAATTACCTAGCATCATGAGCTCCGTTTTTTCGCCATTTAATTTCAGATGTGAGGCAGCCATCCACTGGGCAACCGCTACCAGGCAGTTACTTAGGTTCAAACAATGTTTCACCAGGGAGCTCGCATTTATAAGAACACAGCGCAGCGAAGGTGCACTTAAGGGTGGTCTGGCGGAAAAGGAGCCGCTATTTTTGGAATGAGAGCATACGTCTTTTTTGTGTAGTAGACCACATTCTCCCACAGGCAGAGCAGGTGCCCAGGGAGTCATTGTTCATAGCGGCGGTACCCAGTGGCCTTACCTGACTGACTTAGTGCAAGCAATGAGTGAAATGAAACAGGCAGCGTGGCTGGCGCTGGGCGCGGTCCTTGCACGGACAGGCACAAACGCGCTTGCCTTTGGGGCACCTTCAGCACACCAGCAGTGCAGCTGTGCTCTTGGTGTGGCTAAATAGCCCGCTGTGATTGGGCGTGTGGCCGAGAGGCAGGTCCAGGGCGTGGCTTGCACACAGCAAAGCGTGGCAAGATAAGCCCTTCAAAACTATTGGGCAATTATAACAGGGGCCTACCAACTGGGGTCCAGCAGCCCCTGATTTCAGCTCCATACTTCCCTGGAAGCAGGAATCTTCTGGAAAATAAATACAGACTAAATTAAAAGTGTGAAGCGATTAAAATCATTAAATTATTAAACTAGGGTAGAACCCTTTCAAGTGTGGCGCAGGGAGCCTGGCACCTGGTGGAGCTCAGCCGACAAGGAAAACAAAGTGACTTGTGGCCCAAATGTTGAAGTAACAAAGCTTTGGCGCTGCAGCATCAGCGGCACAGCGGTGCTCTCATGTGGCTAAATAGCCCGCTGTGATTGGGAGTAAGGCTAGGAGGTGGGGCTTGTAGAGATTGCAATCCTGCAGTTTCCATGTAACAAAAAGAAGAGCCTGCAACTGCATGGCACCCGAAGAATCGAAACCACATGTTGGCAGTTGCAATCCACATCAATAGAAGGCAGAGAAGGTTGGCATTTTAGCAAGATCGCATAATTCATTAGGTGGTTTGTCAGAAACCCCTATTGGATCTCCGCTGCGACCTGGTGGGATTCTCCACTATGTTTGGATGGTGAGTTTGTGTTTGGGCCCGAGTAGGAACACCAGTGGAAACCTACCTGCTCCCTAGCAGCACCACCACAGTGTGGCCTCCATCTCGTTATGCACATGCCGCTCCACCTCTAAAAGCGAGCACATCCCTGCACACTAGATTCGGGGCCAGATACACCAGCTGTTTTGGCTGAGCTGCTGCAAACTGAACAAGCAAGGTACACTGCAAGTGTATAGTATTGCCGGGAGGACTGGGAACTTTTGGGTACTAAATGTACATGCTACTAAGATTCTGTCCAGGGCTAACTTTGAGAGAAGTGCGTGGCAATCCATGTGGCCTTCAAGAAAGCCATTCTTGTCATTTCCCAAGGAGGGCAATTGATCATACCTTTCATTGACTATATTCTGCTACAAAATATAATCAATGTGGAATAGTACCAGCTAATGCCGGCTAGTCTACGAGCACAGTGATTGTTACCTTGTCCAATTTGTACTACATATGTTTCCTCTAAATGTTATGTCTTCATTGTATCGTGTGTTAGACGTAAAGTACTTTTTCTTGAATGCTGAAGTGCTGGGTGTACATTGGTGTTTTGACTGCTGTCACATGATTCACTGAGTTTTAAACTTCTAATCCACACCATGTCCCTATGAGTAAACCTGAGCCTGTTCGCATTCTCCGCCCTGATGGCCAAGTGCTAAAAGGGTATATGTAGTGCTCAGTTAGACAGGAAATGGCTATTCTTCAAAATAAACATGTTTGATGACTTTCTGTACTACTATTCGACGTATGCAAATCATTGCAGTACTAAAATCAAAAACAGCAAGGAAGTTCTCATTCGTGTGGCTTAGAACCACATTGACAGGAATTAAATGAGACAAGGACCCCGATCGGAGTCAGGTGGAGTAAAATTAACATATGGAATTTTTCTTCACCAGATTCAAAATGAGTTGATTTTTCCACATCGGTTTTTTCTGGCTATGGGAGAACTTGACCACTTTTTTTGGCAGGTATTCTGGCCAGAAAACTTGCACGAGGTTTTGGCTCCAGTAGCAGCCAAGATTTATTCTCCATTTTATGTTCTTTCTTTGATGGAAGAAGAATTGCATGCATCACTTTCCCAATAAAAAGAAAAGTACCCTTCGCTCCCCTACTTCCCAAACCCATTTACTCACCCGCACCCTGCCCAAGGTTCCTGCATACATATACCACCTCACTGCAGGTGGTAAATATATACTTTAAAACACAATGGAACATTGATATTGTTTATAACGCATGCAAATGCACAAAGGCGTCTTGGCGCTATCGTCTGCATAATGAATACAACAGTGGACTAATAGGGCGGGGTGGACAACAAAAGCCAGGTTTAAGTAGTTTCTTGAAATAAGTGAGGTTAGACTGGGTTTTAAGAAGCCAAGGCAGCTTGTTCCATAATTTACAGGCGGAAGAGACAAAGCTTCTGCCACCTCAAGATGCTTTGTTAACCTTGGGAATGACCCCAGTTTTGGATGCAGATGATCGAAGAGCTGTCCTAGGTGTATACCACTGGAATGTCTTCCTGAGGTAAACTGGGCCTGTGTCATGAAGGGCTTTATGAGCCATGCAGAGTGCCTCAAACTACTCACTTTCTGACCAGGAGCCAATGTAGCTCCCCTAATGATTTAGAGAGTGAATTGAGTTTGGGAATTCTCATCAGGAGACGAGCTTCTGTATTCTGTAAAACGTGTAATTTGTTCAGTAAATGTTGCTGAATCCCCATATAAAGGCCATTACAGCAATCTTACATGGACAGTACAAATGCTGTGATTACAGTTTTCTGGAGTTCAAAAGGAATGAATGGGATAACCTTTCCCATGGTTCTTAGGAAGAGAAAGCAAGAGGAAGTGAGTTTATTAATCTGATCCACAATGTTAATTTTGCATCAAAAGTTACTCCCAAGCCCCTAACTTTCTGGACCGGAGTGGGAAGGGGGCTCAGATTTTGGGGCCACCAGGAGGCGTTCCAGAAGGAGGTGTCTTTCCCAAACAACAGGATCTCAGTTTTCTTAATAAATCTTTTTATTAAACACCAAAATAAGACATATACAGTTGACGCCAATATACTGTTATGCATGTTGTTACAGCGTCGAATACACAAGGACAACAATTCTCCATTTTCTTTAATCCCGTTATTGGTCATGGTCGGCCATTGGCATACAAATCATCCCTTGGTATTTGTTCCATGCCCCCCAGATCTTGGACCTTTTTTGTGGGCAGCCTCTACCCTTGTAGACCGCTCTTTCAGCTTGCATACCCCAGTCCATGTCTGTCACCCAGTCTTGATATCTCGGACCGGTTGCATCTCTCCATGCTTTTGCAATGTTAAGCTTTGCGACCATACATTCCAGGGAGACCCATATTGGTTTTTTCACAATTAGGTCCATCGCATTCAATATATTAAGGAGACACCAGCGGGGTGATACCTCCACTTCCTTTCCACACAAAGCTAGCATTTTTGACATTATTTTATCCCAGTAATGCTTAATCACTGGACATTCCCACCATTGGTGTATAAATGTTCCCTTCTGTCCACAGCTACTAGGACATAATGGTGAGTTCAGCACACCCATTTTAACCAGCGCCACATTGGTATAGTACACTCTGTGCAGGACCTTTAACTGGACTAATTTAAACCTTGAGCGAATCGCCACTTCTCGAGGGGACGCCAACGCTTCTTGCCATTCCTATCTCCCACATCGTCCACCGATTTTAAACCTATTTTGCCCAACTTTTCCGGTATATTATTTAATATCTTCCTGTATGTTGCAGATATTGCCTTTTTTGGTATATAGTCATCTAATAGCCTATCTTCTAAAGGTGTAGGGGTCAAGAGTTCAGCATCCTTAGGGAGTGCTTTTTGTAGTACACTACGGACCTGGAGGTATCGTAAACTTTCCACCTCATTCAGCTCATAGTCTTTTTGGAGGTCTTTGAAGGGAATCATTTTCTTCCCTTTCCACAAATCTCCTACCCTATTGAGTCCAATCAATTCCCATTTGTCAAATCCTGGAAATCTCACTAGTACCCCCAACTGTCCTGTAACTAAATGTGAATTGGCCTTCGTTATCATGTTATTACTCCCCAGCTCCTTTGAGGCTATATGCCACAGGGTCACCGTCGTGGAAGTTGGAGTCTCACCCGGAGCGTATTTTTGCCCCCTGTATATTGCTCTTAAGTAATTCTCTGGGGACATGTTATAACTATTCATTCTATAGGCAGGTTCCATATCAGTCCAATGCATCCAGTGGTTAACCACTATCAATTGAGATGCCCAGTAATAATATTGAATTGCCGGTAAGGCAATCCCCCCATCATACCAACTTTTCTTAAAGTTTGTCAGTGCTATACCCAGGTTACCATTGTTCCAGAGCAGCGTTCTAATCTCTGATTCTATTGCCTTAAAGTATAGTTTTCTCCGGATTATAATTTAAGCAATTGTCTCTCATCCATCTAACTACTTCACTCAAAAAGCTGTTGAAGCGTTTGGAACCTTAGCTATGTCGTTTGCAATCGAACCCATGATTTGGGTGTCATCTGCATATGAGATTGTCGAAAAGCCCAAAGAACAAATCAACTTCGCTAATGGTGCTACATGAACGTTAGTGTGTGGGACTCAATGACAATCCCTGGGGACACCACAGGGCAGTGAAAAAGACTTTGATGTAAATTCTCCAAGAGAGACCATTTGTTCTCTGTTTGTAAGAAAGGAACAGAGCAGATCGAGCGCTGACCCGCTGATACCTATCTCTGCTAGCCGATTTATTAGCACAGTGTGGCTCACAGTATCAAAGGATGTGGATAGATCCAAAAGGATCACCGTAGCCTTTCCTCCTCTGTCAATAATCAATTTGATTTCCTATGTGGTGACTACCAAAGCAGATTCAATGCTATTTTTTTTTCTAAAACCATATTGAGCACTATCCAGAACTTCATTTTTGTCATAGAAGGCTGAAAGTTCAGTATTAAGACGGTTTTCAAGAAACTTTTGCCGGCATCGGCAGGCGTGAGATTGGGCAATAACTTTTTACCTCATTGGGATTTTACAGAGGGTTTTTTAATCAGAGGAAGGATAGATGCCTTTTTCCAATCATTGGGAAATTGTCCAGAGAGAATGATACCATTACTGAATACTGAATACTGATACCATTCAATAGGTTGGTGAGAGGCACTGCCACCGCACCAGATATCTGACAAAGAACTTTGGGGGAACATGAGTCAGAGGGGGCACCTGTCTTGGTGGCTTCAGTTAGTTTGATAACCCCTGCTTCCTTAAGAAGGGGGAACTTGCAAAGCTCGCTGTTCCTGGTGCCGGAAGATTCTATCCTGGGAGCAGATGAGTTGGTATTACGGCTAGAGTCAAATTCCCAGTGCACTTCTTTTACTTTGGCTTGAAAGAAACCAACTAATTTGTCACACAATGATTCATTAGGTGTCATGGTAGTAATAGGATCGGGGCTAGCGAGAGGGTTGACTGTTTTAAATAATTATTTTGCCGAATTTTTAGCTAGATTGATTTTCTCAGTAAAATAACTTGCTTTTCAGTGATTATCAAATTATTGTATTCCTGGATGCATTATTTATATTTAGTTCTTTCTTCTGGGCTACAATTTTCTTTCAATTTTCTCTCCTGTCTTCTGGATTTTTGTTTAAGTGACTTTACGTTGGGGAAAACCAAGGGGCTGAAGGTTTGTTTCCATGGGTTTTAAAAACCTTAAGAGGGACTAACTGCTGAATGCTGAATGAATCCATTCAGAGTAATTAGATGTGGCTATATTAGAATCCTCTGTAAGGGTGGGTTGTGTTGCTCCATGAAATTAAATAAGTTCCATTTTGTTGATTTTGCCCCAGGAATATAGAATTCCACACAAGGTACTTCCTCATTCCATGGGGATTTACTCGTAAGTGCATGGCACTGGTGCACATTTACCGTGTGACAAAAAGTCAGATAGCATGTGATTTGATTGTTACCCCAGTACCTTGCTCCTTGTAAGCAGGCCCCTAGTGGTGGAGGTCTAAACTGAACAGTGACCATCTCAGGATTCAGGCTCAGCTACAGGGTTACAAAAAAGCTATAGTCACTGAACATACATGCCATATCAACTGTAAATATTGAGGAAGCAAGTGACAAACCTTAAGGTCTATCTCAAGTTATACAGGTATTTGTGAAACCAGGGTGTTTGTTACAGTGTCTCCCCCAAGACTCTAATATGTTTTTCATACACAAAATACTGGAGACCCACCAATAAAAACATTGGGCCTTATTTAAGAGGCCTTGCGTCAGTTTTGCGCTGTCGTTGCGTCACTTTTTGTGACGCAACAGCGGCATAAAACATGCCTCCTGTGGCGCCCTATTTACAAAGTGACGCATCTAAGCAGATGAGTCACTTTGTAAACCTCTGCGCCACATTATACCTGCGTCAGGTATAATGTATGCAGGGTGGGCGTTCCCACGTAAGTAAGCCTCATAGAAGTGACGCAGTGAAATCTACGAGATTTCACTGCGCCACTTCTAGGGTGCAAATGCATAAATATCTTACGCCTACCTCAGAGCAGGTGTAAGACTGACACAGGCCCTTTCACATGGGGCTTACCCCATGTGAAAGGACACATTGCTGCAGTTGCATAACTTTTGTGACACACTCCAGCAATGCGTCACTTTTGCGCCTACAGATACGTCAGAAATACTGACATATCTGTCATTCCTTCCAACATGATGCGTCATACAGTAAATATGACGCATCCATCATGTCGCAAGGAGGGCGCACTGAAAAGTGACGCATTACTGCTTTCACGCAGCGATGCGTCACTTCTCATAAATGAGGCCCATTATGTTGTGGTCTCAGATATACTTCGGCTCACTGAAATGTATGCAATACAAGGGGCTGGCACTGATCCCAAAAATCTACGAAAACATCCAACTCCTCTCTTGTTTTTCAAGGATATCAATGGTGCCTCAATTTGAACGTCATCTCCTAAAAAATATAAATTCCACAAGTCAAGATTTTTCTGCACTACTGAGTATAGTAACTAACAAAATCACTGTACAGAGTATCAAAAGGATGGAGGATCAATTGCTACTAATCTGAGAGAAGCCAGATTATTTTAAGGAACCGGTGATGACTTCATTAATTAAGAAAGGTGCATAGTTAGATTCAAACAATTTCCAATATTACCGTACACTAGCTGTTCTTCAAAAGATGGCTAAAAAACAAAGTTTAGAGAGTGTATTTGCCTCCTAGGTTCAAGCCCTTTTGGATTTTAAGCACAATCTGGATTGTCATCAATGGTATGTATACCACAAAAGCTACAATAGGCTAAGAGAGTTTCTAGTTCAGTACATGGTGATGTGCTAATGACTACTGATGAGGGAGATTCAAAACTATTGTAGTGTTTGACATGGTGAACTGCACCCTGCTGCTTGAATTGTCCAAGGCAGAGGCTGCCACAGTGACGCAACTATTAGGTGGCTTGAGTCGTTTTTGTAATAGGCCACATGCATTTTTTCAGACTTGAACCCTTCCAATCAGTTTAAGTAAGGGTGGAATGTAAGGTATACTTCAATGGCCTCATTTGTTGGCACTCCTGTGTAAGCGGCCTGCAGTCCATTAATACCCAGATGATATTCCAAGTTAACAGCATAGAAAAGACCAGCAGCGGCTCCTCCATAGGAATGGAGGAGCATCACCCCACTGTTAAAAATGTCCCCCAGCTAATTTATTACCATTTTATTTTTCTTCCAGCTGTCCTGAACCGAGAGTCAGGATGGTGCGGAGCTATTGCAGCAGCAGGGAGGAGTGATGGGCTTGCTGTGCACTTAGGTTTAAAGGGGCAGATTTACAGGAAAGTGACGCATCTATAGAGATGCGTAACTTTCCTTGCGCCACGCTAAAAAATGCTTGCGCCACCATGGATGCGCCATGGCAGAAGGATTGACAGATGCGTCAGAAATTCTGACGCATCTGTTGGGGCAAAAGTCACGCATTGCTGGGGTCGTGTCACAAGCACGACGCAACTCCAACAATGCCTTTTGTGGCCTATTCCCACTACACTGCGTCACTCCTTACGCCTGCTTCAAGCAGGCGTAAGGTTTTGACACAGTGGCATCCTAAATGTGACGCAGTGAAATCTAGTAGATTTCACTGCGTCACTTTTATGAGGCTTTCCTGCGTAGTAACGCCCCCCCTGCATACATTATACCTGACGCAGGTATAATGTGATGCAGGGCTTTACCACGTGACACATCTCCCTAGATGCATCACGTTGTAAATAGGGCACATTGTTTGCGCCGCCGTTGGGTCAAAAAAAGTGACGCAATGGCGGCGCAAAGAGTTGCAAGGGGCTTGTAAATCTGCCCCAACGTGTTCATGTCTCTTTGACCGGCCGTCTTGCAATTGCCAGCCAGACATGTGCATTTTAAACCTCTCTAACCCAGCTGTCTCACACTGCTGGGTTAGAGAAAGAATAGGCCCCCAGCGTTCTTGAGAGCGCTGAGAGAGACCGCTCCATCCAATCCTGGAGCTTCTCTCAATCTGGCAACCAGCATGGAAAAAGAACAATTGATGGACATAATGCAGAACAATGTCATACATTCACCCCAGTACAGAGATCTGGGCCTAAACCCATCGTTTTTTTTGCTCACTATGCCATTCCAGTTTGGACCCAGCCATATGCAAATCAGTCTTGACCCTGCACCCATTGGGAACAGTCCAGCCCGAACTGCCAAGCCAGGTCCTCCCTGGACGGGAAACAAGCATCCTAGGACCAGTTTCGAGGTTTCACCCCTCTTCAGCCAGGATAGCTTGATTCCAGAGTGCATGGAGAGCACGGGACCCACGTCTGGGCTTACTCGTCCCACTTGGGGTGACAAATGCAAAAAGAACAATTGATGGACAGAATGCAGAACAATCTCATACATTCACCCCAGTACAGTACCAGCATGGAGCAGCACTGGGATTGGTTAGGGGAATTTGCTGGAACCCGCGGATCCTGGAGGAGACAGAGCAGAACAGGACTGGAGCGATGAGGAAGTCGAACGTCGTGCAGCAAGCAAGGTAAGTGCTTATTTATTTTAATCAACGCTCACCTTGCATGCATGCACGCACCGACCACACATTTGCCCACCACTGCCATTCTGCCTACTTGCCAGCCACCGCTGGAAAAGAACCATAGGGTGGCTGCTACATCCTAAAAGATTGCTGCCTCCAGGATGACTAAAAGTGGCATGAAAAGTAATGCAGCTAAAACTGAGGTCCTCTAAATGGGCGCAAGCAAGAAACTTCAGGTGTCGTGTAATCTGCTTCAGTCACCTGAAGTACTTGGAGAACGCACTGTCTTTGTGAAAACAGCAACAAATTTGGACATGGTGAGCACCCACATCTCAACAGTGAAGCCCATGATGGGTCAGTTTTTTGTTATACATGGCAATTAAATCAAGCCTTCCTTGGATTGATGAAATTCATCAAAAAAGCATAACTGGATCCCGAATTAGATTATGCCAATGATGTACTGGGTGGCCTATCCAAATTTCAGATTGCTTGATTAAAGCAGGACACAAGACCCACTCTTAATATAGGGAAGTTTAGCAGCATCAAAATAGGCTTCAGACTTTAACATGGGCAGCTGGTGGCCAAGTGTATTTAGTTTAAAGTGGCCTTTCTGGTGGTTAAAAGTCTTAAGGGAACAGCCCCCGTTGACCACTGGCAAGAAATAACTGACTGTTTGCTGGCACATTCTGTTAGGTCAATCAACCACATGCTTTATCGCAAGGCAGACAAGAGATTCTCAGTTCTGGGTCCAAACATCTGGATCTCAGTGTCTGAGTGGCTGTACTGGTGAGTTTTAGAAAATGTGTCTTCTTTGGCACCTGAATATTATGTACATGCACTATATGCATCTGTGAGCAAGTTTGCAAGAATATATGAATTGATTTGATTAGCATGGTCCCTAGTGCCTAGAAGTAGTTATGTTTATGGTGTGTGCCTAACGTATTAAATACATACATACACTGAATCAACCAAGTCTAACTGATGGTAAGTATAAGTGTAAGCAATACTATCCCTTATTAGAACATTGGAATGTTGGGAGCTCCATTGAAAACAATGGAGCGCTCCGGGCTTATAATGGCTGGTATAAGCCCGGAGTACCAACATTCCAATGGTTCTTTGTTCACAGCTGTGGCTGTGAACAAAGCTGTGAACAAAGGCTTCAGGGAGCCTGAGGGGATTTAGAATCCCTCCGCGCTCCCCGAAGCCTTTGTTTTATTTATTGGAACATTCTGCCCTCTAGTGGCAGAATATTCTAATAGTCTTATAGCCCTTCGTAGCTGGGCTATAGCGGCTATTAACGTTCCGCTCCCTTGTTAAAAGTCCTTGCCTTCGGCTCGGGTCTTTAACGCTGGAGCGGGCCTTTAATAGCCGGTATAGCCCGCTACAGCGGGCTATAAGGCTATATTCTGTTTTGCTTCCGTCTAAGATGAAGCCCAACTACATGCACGAGACACCACATTCGAACAAGCCTTTGGGCCTCATGTACCCCGCATCACAGATATCTACTCATAGGCCACACTATAAACCCACAGTCTTAAATTTCAGTATAAGAAAAGGGAGTAGCGCTCTACTCATCCTCTGAAAAGTGCTCTTGGGCCTTGTTAAGGGTATGAAGTGATATATAAATGAAGCTGCAATATAATAATAGTTAATGGTGTATGCTAAATAAATAAAATTGGATGAAATAAAAATACCAGGCATTGTCTCTTAATAGCAGAATTAGTATTGTCTCCACAGTGTAAAAAACGGCCATTTTAGTTCATGTCAAGCACCCCTTTGGCCGTCATTACAAGTTGGCCGGATTTAGGTGAAGGTAGGTACACCAAAGGCCGAGAATCTCTGATTCCAACTGTTATCCCCACATCTAAATCAGGACATCAGAATGGGGAATAACCAAGGGGACCTGAAATTACTGAGTCTTTCGCTCCGATTCTGAGGACAACTCTGCTGGCATTTACCACCTGCTCTGAACAGTTTGTTAATGTCAGTCGGTGGGGGGCGGCAGGCGAGGTGGTCTGGAGAGCATCCAGAAAGAGGCTGTGGCATGGTTGGCAAGAGTGTTACCAGCTCTCCCTGTGGTCCTGAAGTGGGCAGGCGGCCCCCAAACGTCCCTCCCACTCCCGTAAAGGGTGTTGTTCCATGGGTCTGCTGTTTTCGGACTTATAATTTTAGGTCCAGAAAGACGGTACACTCTCCTTAAAGATGCCACCATGTCATACTCGCAATCAGGGCCTTATTTGAGAAATACTGTGAGGGGTTGCACTGCAGACAAAATTTACTTTTAGTGGCGCCATGTTTTTTTTATTTATTATTTAAAAATACTTTATTGATTTTCAAGAGGGAAGACAGAAAAAACTGGAACAGGGTTAACATAAGATATCTAAGGCAAAATGATCACATATAACAATCATAAAGTGAGGTTATTACGCCTATATGGGTATCAAGAGACTAACCCCATGATTAATCTTGTAAACACATTGCTCAAAGCAGCGGAGCACAGCCTTGTCCTTTGGGCGCCAGTGTCAGGAATCAGCCGGGCGGAGCGGAGCAAGGGCCTGAAGTCCTGCGTGGTCTAATGTTACTACGCGACTATATTTGTTCAGTTAAATACAAGTGACAAAGGCAGCCAGGCAAGCATTTGAAATCAATAAATGTCATTTGATGCGTGTCAGCAAACTAAGAGCAGCCTTAGCCCTCTATAAACAGGATCAAAACGATATGGAAATTAAGCGCAACACTAAATACTTCTTCAAACATTGTCGGCGTTGGAGTCAGTAATTACATCAGACGTGTTCGTCGGAAGAGCGGAGACCGTGGAGCGCGCTATGACATTCGGTACTGCACGGTACTGCGCATGCGTTCTGCTATTATCCCAGCCCACATACGGGAGGGAAGTTAGTGAGCTGTCAACGGCCACACAGGTGTTAAGGGCACGGACAGGGCTTTAAGTGGGATGAAAAAAGTGGGGGGTCTCTCAAAGGGGCGTGGTCAATGTAATTAAGGGTGTGGCTTAAAAACAGATAAGCAAAAAATCTGGGTTTATCACAGTGTGCCGTCCGACATGTATTTTGCTGTTCCTGTCAGTGCGTCCAGCTATATGATACAAGTCACATCATATCTACAAGTCAGTACTATTGGCTTTGCCAATGGCTGTTAGTAGCATAAGATAAATAAGAAGCAACTATGGCTTGTATATAATATTGAAAAAACTTTCACTTAAAGCCCTGGTGACACCACGACAATGTTGCTGCTCCTGAGTTTCAAAAAGAGAAGGGAAATCCAGTGAGAAAATGACTCTCTTTAAAGGATTTCCCTTCCCCTACAAGGCTCACCTCGCGCACACCAATGTGCCTGCTGTCACTGCAGTCCGGGGAAAAAAAACGGACCGCCTGTGCCATGGCACAAAACAGCCCGATAGAGACCCGTTTCAAGGCCCCTTTAAAAAAACTGCTGGTGTTCAGACCCGGTGAGACCCGGCCCACTTAAAGCCCTGGGCACGGACATACATCGTGTCTTAAAGGAAGGGTGTGAAAGAGATTCCACCAAAGGCACATTTCACCTCCACACCTCTGGCACCTCCATACCTTCACGGATGACAAGCAGCGCTCTAAAAATCTACTGATCGTTTGCATAGCTGCCAAGTTTTCAATATGCATATGTGTAACATTTCTCTGTCCGGTATTTAGTGAAGCTTTCTAATGTATTAAAGAGTAACTTTGACTTTTTGCCTCCGGTAGAAAGGCTGAGAAGTGTTGTGTGCTCATCAGGAGCAGGATGCTTTATCACCACCACAATATTTGTAAATTGAGATTTTTGCAGATTTATATAGCGCAAACTCAGCCCACGGACATTAGAGCGCTTTATGTGAGCACCAGTTAGATTAACCATGATCAGATTAATTTAGTTTTTTTTTTTGTTACATGGAGATGTAGGGCCATATTATCAAGGAACGGCGATAACCTTATCGCCGCTTTAGCAGCAGGAAACTGCCGCTAAAGCGGCGATAATCGGCTTGATAATATGCCCTTGTGAATTCCCATAGAAGCCCAGGTTCACACCAGAACATGGGCTTCTATGGGAATTCACAAGGGCATATTATCAAGCCCATTATCGCCGCTTTAGCGGCAGTTTCCTGCCGCTAAAGCGGTGATAATTTTATCACCATTCCTTGGCCCCTAGTGATTTGCACAGAATCCCAGCCCCCCATCCTCGTTCCGCACTTCAAAGTCATCTTTGTCCGTAATGCCACATCCTCTCCCCATTGGAAACCCAGATGGCCTCTACAACTTCATGACTTATCCATGAGAAAAAGATTGCCTCCAACTTGATCATTTGCACCCTAAAGGTCCGCGGCAGAGCTAGCGCTTATCCAAAATGGCACCCAGACAGATGCTGTTTCAACTTTTAAAGTAGTTCTAAATGAAAGACAAAAAAGCCTATTAAAAAACTAGAGATCAATGACAATAATAAAGGGAGTATTAAGAGCTGCTGCATAATTGCCTAAGCATTTGTGGGCAGAGAGGAGCTCACAGCTTCCATCCCGCTGTACCCAGAGGCGGCTCCTCTGCAGTGGCGGAGGAGCATCGCCCCACTGGCTCAGAGCCAGCAGGTGAAAAATAAAACGATGTTCTATCATTGTTTTATTTTTCACCTGCTGGCTGAGCCAGCGTGTGTAGGGAGGGGCGGGGCCAGGGCCTGGGCCATGGAGGGCAGGGGAGGACTGGTTTGTGCACTTCAAGGTATACATATGTGTTTGGCCAGCTGTCTTAGGCCGGCCAAACACAGATGCGCACTTAGGTCTCTCTAACCGGGCTGTATTGAACAGGCGGGTTGGAGAAATCGCATATACTCCCTGTCCAGAGCGGAGCGTCAAACCAGCCTGCTCAGGCCAATCCCTGCGCTGCTCTCATAGCATGAGAGCAGCTCAGGGATTGCACTGGGAGTCTGTGATGCTGTCCCAGTGTCTGATGGGACCAGGAAGAACACAGAGGCGCGACGCAACATGGGAGGCGGCCAGCAGCTTCAGGTAAGATTTTTTTTTTTTAATTATCCCCGTGTTCCTTCTTCCGTGCTCCCTCCCCCCGCACCCTCTCCGCCCACCCCAACACTTTTTGTTTGTGGTGGCCACCACTGGCCATACCTTTGAGTTTCTGTGCAGTGTGTGCTCTGCTTGGCCCGTGCAGCCCTCCACTTTATCAGTAAAAAAAGGCTGTAAACAGAAGGGCCCAGTATCTAAATTGCTAAGGCGGAGGAGCGTCGACCCACTGCCCTACAGCACAGCAGAAAAGAAGAAAAGAAAAAAAGAAAATGATAATAACGCATTGTTATTATAATTTTATTTTTCTGTGCTGAGGCAGATTTCTGCGGTGGTGCTAGGCTGGGCAGCGCAGGGGGAAGGAGTGGTGGCACCCACCTAAGTGTGCATGAATGTTCTCCACCCAGGCTGCATTACATCCAGGGTGGAGATCATGCCCAGAACCCATTCCCCATCTGAGCGTCGAACCACGCCGCTCAGACCAATTACAATACTTCATTGCAGCATTGTGATTGGCTTAGGGGATCCTGTGTGTTTCCTGCTTCCTGTTTGAACAGAAGCCAGGAAGAGGATGGAAGAGAGGCGGCGGCTGGCCAGTCGGTCAGCCTGCAGGTAAGTGGTCTTTATAAATTTATTTCCCCCCCCTACTGTTTCCCCGGAGCAGTCGCGACTGCTAAATTACCTGGAACACTAAGGTGAGAACATGTGTTAACACACACGCGTCAGTCACCAGCCGTGCATCCACCCAATTTGGGACTCACATGATTGTACTTTTGCAGTGGCTAGACTTTGTGAGTCGATGAATGATTCTAAACAGGCAAGCAGGGAGAGATGTCTCTCTCCTGGCGATTTCTCCTTGGTAATGAAGGCCGTGCTGCTGCTGATCCACATGTCCTGGCATAGTGGGGAGTCACCACAGAAGTTTCATTTTATTTTTTAAACTGTAAAAAACACGCGCTGCTGCGGAATGACAAGTTTGAGTTTGAGTTTGAGTTTAAAAGCACTTATAAAGCGCACGTATACCGGCGGTTTCTTGGCGCTGTAGCTAGAGGGGACTGAGGGTTAAGAGCAGGGAGAGAGGGATGGGCATTTATTCATACGATTTAGTGAATAGGTAGGTTTTAAGACTTTTACGGAATTGGGGATAGAGGGTGATGGCACGGAGATGAAGGGGAAGGGAATTCCAAAGGATTGGTGCTAGAATGGCAAATTTGGAGCCGCCCCACTTCTTTCTCCGGAAGCGAGGGATGATGAGGAGAGACTGAGAAGAAGAACGTAGGTCCCTAGAGGGGACATAGGGAACAATCTCAGAGGAGATGAAGGCAGGTGCCAGGTCCAATCGGGCCAGGAAAGTGATGGATGCGAGTTTGAATTGAATTCTAGCCCGCACTGGGAGCCAGTGGAGAGATTTCAGGAGTGGGGTGGAGTGATGGAATTTGGAAAGGTTGAAGGCTAGGCGGGCCGCCTGGTTTTGGATCTGTTGTAGGCGGCGCAAACTGTATGCAGGAATACCGGCATACAGAGCGTTCCCGTAGTCCAGGCGGGACACCACCATGGCCAGAATAATAAGTTTGAGAGCGGAAAAAGTAAAGAAGCGGGACACCTTGCGGATAGTACGCAGTGAAAGGAAAGAGGAAGATACCACAGAGCTAACCTGGGAGTGGAGGGTGAGTTGGGAATTGAGCTTGATGCCTAGTGTTTTAACAGAGGAGGAGGGGACAGGAGGAGAACCGAGAGAGGGAGGCCAGCAAAGGGGGGACCAGGGGCTGGATGAGCCGCCCGTCAAAACCAACTCGGTTTTGTCTGGGTTAAGTTTGAGGTGATTGTGGCCCATCCAGTCCCTGATGTAAAGCATGACAGTTTGAAAGTTGAGGACAGCAAAAGGAGAGGAGAGATCAAAGACCAGCTGGAGGTCATCCGCATAGTTAAATACGGCGACCTCCATCTGTTGGAGAGAGAAGATAAGAGGGGCGATATATAGATTAAACAAAAGAGGGGAGAGAGATGAACCTTGAGGAACCCCGCACTGGACTTTCCGGAAGTCCGCTGTAAAGTCACCCAGGCGAACCGCCTGGGTGCGGTCGCTCAGGAAGGAGGACAACCAGACCAAGGCAGACCCCTCGATCCCCGCCGCCCTGACACGGGAAAGAAGGATGTTGTGGTCCACCGTATCAAAGGCGGCTGAGAGGTCGAGGAGCACAAGGGCCTGGTGACGGTTGGTGTCCATACCCTCCCTGAGGGTGTCGAGGACCGACATGACCACGGACTCCGTGGAGTGTGCGGGGCGGAAACCAGCTTGGCGGGGGGCAAGGGCTCCATGTTTCTCCACAAAGGAGCTCAGAGCGTAGGTGACGTGGCGCTCAAGCACCTTAGCTAGAAATGGCAGGAGGGAGATGGGGCGGAAATTGGCAGGGACAGAAGGATCTGCCCCAGGTTTTTTCAAGATGGGCACAATTACCGCAGACTTCAATGGGCTAGGAACTATGCCTTGCGCGAGGGAGCAATTGAGGAGGTGAAGGGGGGGATCTGGACAGGAAACAAAGATGTGGCGGAGGATATGGGCAGGACAGGGATCAAGAGGGGAGCCAGATTTGATCAGAGGCACCAATGTAGTCAAGTTTTCCCGGGTGATGGGGGGAAAGGTGATTAGTTTGCCTTTGGGAGGGGGACATTGGGGATCCACAAAAGAAGGGGGAGGTGGGGGGATGTTGGCCTTAATGGTGATAATTTTCTGGATGAAATAATTATTAAGAGAAAGACAGAGATCATTTGACGGGGCAGGATTAAGCGTAGTTCTGTCCGAGAATGCCAGGTTGTGAACGATGGAGAAGATCTCCTTAGACTGGTTCTCCGCTGCTAGGATTTTGGAGGAGAAATAAGCTGTTTTGGCCTCCAGGATGCTTTTTTTGTACTGGTTAAGGATATTGATATATTCCAGTTTCAAGGTGGGGCAGTAGTTTCTCCTCCAAGCCCGCTCTGCGCGGCGAACTATAAGTTTGGTGGCTTTAAGCTCTTGGTTAAACCACCGGTTGGCGTCTTTGTCGCGTTTAGAGGTGATGCGCTTGAGCGGGGCAACGGAGTCGCAGCTGCGGGAGAGCCACTGGTCTATAGCGTCAGCCTGGGAGACGGTGGTGAGGCCCTGAAGAGGCGGGAGAGAATCAGCAAGGAGAGAGGAGAGATTCTCAAGATTGACCCGGCCCCATGATCGGACCCAGGTGTTTTTGGGTCGGGGGGGTATAGCTGGGGGAAGGATAGGAAGGAGAAATGAAATCAGATGATGGTCGGACCAGGTGCAAGGGGAGATAGATAAGGATTCCACAGGGCAGTTCAGGGACCAGATTTGGTCAAGCTGGTGACCCTTGATGTGAGTGGGAGAGTGAACATGGGGAGTGAAGTTAAGGGAGAGGAGGGTTTCGGAAAAATCCTTAGATGACAGACATTCGGCAGGATCGGAAGGCCAGAAGTTAAAGTCGCCGAGGAGCAGGATGGAGGAGTTGTTGATTGCAATGGTGGCCAAGACCTCCAAAAAATCTGGGAGAAACTGCAGGGGGGACTGAGGAGGACGATAAGTAAGGAAACAGGTGAGAGGAGGGGAGGTGGATACTGTGCGAATCACCAGGAATTCGGTGGTAGCAATGTTAGGTAGAGGGAGAATTTGAAAAGGGAAATCGGTGCGTGCGATAACTGCCACGCCGCCCCCGGCTCTGCCCGAAGGGCGGTCAGCCCTGAGTGCGTAGTAGGAGGCTGGAAGGGTGGATAGGAGTGCAGGGAGGGAGTCATCGCAGAACCAGGTCTCGGTTAAGAAGAGGAGGTCTGGGGCCTGTAAGTCCAGCAAAACCGAGAGCTCATGCGAGTGGGCAACAGCAGAACGGGTGTTGAGGTAGAAAGCTGTAATGGTTTTAAGGATTGGTGGAGGAGCAGGCCTACAGGTCGTAGGCAGGGTGTCCAGAATAGGAGGAGGGTGAGGGAGGGGAGAGAGGGAGGCTATGCCAAGAGCAGAGATGCGAGAGCTGGTACTGATCGTGATGGGCCAGGGGCCCTGGTAGCTGCGAAGTAGGTCCGGGCTATAGGTGATAAGTGGGGCAGAGTGTAAGGCCCCTAGTCCCGGCCGGTCGCGGACGGGCGCAGACGGGCTTGCCTTAGGCGCGCCTTCGGCGCGCAATCGTCGCGCCCGCTGCGCTCGTCCGCTGCGCTTCCTACAAAGACACATCTTTATGGTCGTGAGGCGGGGGGTTGAAAGGGGCGTGGCCAACAAAGTGGGCGTGTCTGTGGCGCGCCTCGCGCTCGAGAATGGCGTCTGGGGGTGAGGGGTCGTAGCAGCGAGGAGCGCTGTTCAAGAGAAGCCCAGGAGTGCAGGTAGGAGGGGAGGTGATAAAAACACGTTATCACAGTTCTAAAATGTTTAAAAGACAAAGTTACGCATTCTCCCGGCTTCCGCCTCAGGAGTCCAATAGCTAATGAAGCGCCTCGCTTCAGCGCTCGCTATATATACGCAAGAGGTCGAGGGGGCGTGGCCAACAGAGTGGGCGTGTCTGTGGCGCGCCTCGCGCTCGAGAATGGCGTCTGGGGGTGAGGGGTCGTAGCAACGAGGAGCGCTGTTCAAGGGAAGCCCAGGAGTGCAGGTAGGAGGGGAGGTGATAAAAACACGTTATCACAGTTCTAAAATGTTTAAAAGACAAAGTTACGCATTCTCCCGGCTTCCGCCTAAGGAGTCCAATAGCTAATGAAGCGCCTCGCTTCAGCGCTCGCTATATATACGCAAGAGGTCGAGGGGGCGTGGCCAACAGAGTGGGCGTGTCTGTGGCGCGCCTCGCGCTCGAGAATGGCGTCAGGGGGTGAGGGGTCGTAGCAGCGAGGAGCGCTGTTCAAGAGAAGCCCAGGAGTGCAGGTAGGAGGGGAGGTGATAAAAACACGTTATCACAGTTCTAAAATGTTTAAAAGACAAAGTTACGCATTCTCCCGGCTTCCGCCTCAGGAGTCCAATAGCTAATGAAGCGCCTCGCTTCAGCGCTCGCTATATATACGCAAGAGGTCGAGGGGGCGTGGCCAACAGAGTGGGCGTGTCTGTGGCGCGCCTCGCGCTCGAGAATGGCGTCTGGGGGTGAGGGGTCGTAGCAGCGAGGAGCGCTGTTCAAGGGAAGCCCAGGAGTGCAGGTAGGAGGGGAGGTGATAAAAACACGTTATCACAGTTCTAAAATGTTTAAAAGACAAAGTTACGCATTCTCCCGGCTTCCGCCTCAGGAGTCCAATAGCTAATCAAGTAATTATGTATCGGAGTGTCTGGAGCAGGTAGCAGCAAACACGAAATCCAAGCGCCAACAAGCTGATGTTAATTATTCCTACAGCACCTCGTCCAACATTCATGAGGTCGAGAGAGCTATAAGGCTTGGCTAATGCACTTTAGTGCAGTGATGCAGACACCAGCAGGAAAATGCATTGGTCTAACCCGTGATGCGTGGTACTTGGCAGGGCTGTGGTTGATTGGCAAATTAATCAACTTTTAAGAGGACTAAAGACGGAGGGCAAGCTGTTGCCGGACAGAACTTTAGCATCCACTCGGGCAGAGTGAGGAGTCTAATCTAAATGTAGTGGTGGAGCAGCTGTCCAGTGTAACCTGATATGCCATTAGGGCCTGCAGCCCTGGAAAAGTTTGTCAGACCAGCCCCTGCGCAGTGAGTAGTGAGCAAGCCTGACGACTACAAGAGTGGGTTTGAGAGAGGGCGCTAAAGGAAAATTTGGAAAAAAAATGGCAAAAATGGGTGCATTCTAGAGCACATATTTCATTACATATTCAATAGTACTAGCTTTTCAAGCATTGTAAATTATCACCTGACATTGCACCAGGATATACAGTCATACACGCAGACATTCTTGCGGAGAATACAAACAAGCATTTACAATGCAATGGTCTCGGCATTGTTAAAGGTAGAGCTATTGGCATTGCTCATGACATTTTTGTTTATGTTTTTAAAACATTTAAAGAAACGGCATTGTTATTTACAATGTCAATAGCTTAATCACTCTCAAATGCGAGACCTATTGCATTTGCACCCGCACACAGAGCCACACACACAAAGCCACCCACACACACAGAGCCACACACACAGAGTAACCCTTGTAACCCCACCACCGTTTCGCTGCCTGGAACTGATCCCCAATTTATGGTTTCCCGGAATATAATTTTTTTATTTCCAGCACTGCCTATTATGGAGGCTTTAGCCAAAACGTACAATGGGGGGTTGGAATCACATTTAGATAAGTTTAGGGATACGCGGTCCCCTGAAGCTTTTGAAGTGCCTTATGATCCCGACAGGCAGCGTTTTAGGAGCTCAATATACATGACTAATGCACATAAGTGCGGTGAGGCGGACACCAGCACTAAAAAGCGTTAGTTTAACCCCTGGTGCATGGTACTTGGAAGCACAGTGCATGTCTGAAGGCTGTGCACAGCGGGAATTGGCAGTATGTACCAGGTAAGCAAAATATTAGCAAATTAATTTTTTTTTCCTCCCTGTTGCATGAAATTCCACACAGTACGGGTAAACTAAACATGCAGTGGTTATGTATGCCAAATATCATACCATCGCATGATATGTTACAAAATATATAGGATTTTATTTTACCCTAGCTGTAACTTTGCCCCCACTGTTATAGGTGGCTGAAAGTGGGCTTAATTTTCTTTCCCTCTGCAATTTAGGAAAAGTAGATACCAATCTCCATCTTAAATAGTTTGTCAGAATCCATTGTATGAAACTCCGTCTCTGTCTTGAACTCAGCAAATGGGACAAGTTTGTGCAATGCCTTTTATTGCTCATTCTCCTTCTGCATTCCTATAAGGCTTTTTGGAGGGGTGCACCTCCCGCACCCCTACTTCCAGTGTCACCTGCAAGCTCCTTCTAACCAATAGCTTCTCGCGACACCTGTTTGGGCCCTGTACAGCAGCCGGCTATATTAACCGTATGAAGTGCAGGGTCCTTGTAACAATGTGTCTGCAGGACCTGCAATGAAATCATAGAGGGTCACCTAAATCTAATGCCAATTTGCGGAGGCTACTCAGCATTAATGCGCCTTACTCTCACCTGTGCGGTGCCTGTGTCTGGGACACTGACTTCGAGCGCGCAGAGCTGGGACAAGCAGCCTTTGTAGGGTCCTACAGTGGAGCATGGTGGCGGCTCGACTGCAATCCGCGCGCTGATAATCCGAGGCCGTTGTTCACGGACACGCAGTGCCCTTCGCACGGACGGCGTCACCACATGCACAGCCTGTGATTGGGGGAAGCATGCATACAGTACCCGGAAGAAGCCGAGAAACGTCACCCAGCTTCCGCCCTTGGTTGGTTGTAACTAGAAACTAAGAGGAAGGTCTGTCTTCTATGTTCATGAAGTTAAAGCGCTCAGCTGCTTGGTAAGGACGTTTGGCAATGGCAAAGTGACTGTGAACATGATTGCATGAAGTCTCTCGCTAACCCCCAACCCCCGCCAGAACCCCCAAAATAAAATCTATAAAGCAGACTTCCGCCTGTCTGCCGATCCGACCCACAACTCTGAAAACGGTTGTACAATGAACGAATCTTAAAGTCGTCCACTGTTACCCACTAGGAAACGACGACATTGAAAATACTAAGGCCAAGTACAAGCATTACGGCAGCAAAACTCCTGGCTAGTCCTAAAGATTGGTAGCGCAGAGTCCCATCTGCAAAGTTACAAGATCGTTCCAAAACAATGTAAAACTGCGGCTTTAGGAGCACAAGGGGAAACCTTTGGATGCACGAGGGCAAAATCAGAGACCAGTTTTCTCTAGCTCAGGACACAACTGGAAACTGAACTAAGCAGAGATGCTTTTAACTAACCTTAACCAGCTCTCAACAACCAAAACTCCACCGCCAGTGACAAACATCTGGAAGAGGGAAGGTGTACGAGCTGCCTTTGAGCCGTGAACCTGGGCAGCGCAGAATAAGGCGGCACACACAGAGCCATCTACACACACAGAGCCACCTACACACAGAGCCACCTACACATACAGAGCCACTCACATAGAGCAACCTACACACAAAGTTACCCCCACCACTCACATAGAGCATTCTACACACAGAGTTACCCCCACACAGAGCATCCCACACACACAGAGCCTCCCACACACACACACAGAGCCTCCCACACACACACACAGAGCCTCCCACACACACACACAGAGCTTCCCACCCACACACACAGAGCCTCCCACACACATATACGCTACAGCCAGGGCTTTAAGAGGGCCGGGTCTCACCAGTGAAGAGCATCGGCAGTTTTTTAAATGGGGCCTCGAAACGGGTCTCTATCGGGCTCTGTTTTGTGCCCTGGCACCAGCGGTCCGTTTTTTGTCCAGTTTTGTGTCACAGCAGGCACATTGACGTGCGTGCTCACTTCTCTCTAGTGGAGAAATTAGCTTTAGCGTTGTACCCTTTAAAGATTTCCCTTCTCTTGTTTTTGCCAAATCGATGCTGTCCGGAATAGTTTAGACATGGTAATGACTAGCTCCACAAAGTGGTTTCGTGGGCAGAATAATTTCGGCCTCGCTGGATGCACGCGTAGTTTACAACACAGGCAAATTACCAAGGGCTAAATCTGAGGTTCTGCGAATCTCAGTCGTAATTTACGAACTATGCAGTATTTATGCAAAAGCCACTATTGTATGCAGGTGCCAGTGTATGGTGTAACTTTGCGAATAATCATGCTGTGCACAGGGTCACACTGTGGAGAGCACTGGCGGAGATCTGTAGCCCCCAAGTATGGCACAGTATGGTGTGATGAAGTACCTATATAGTGCTTACTAGCCCTGAAGAGGCGCTAGACCCGTGTTCGGAAAACAGCTCAGCGCATCCAATCCCTTTTCTTTTGCACTTTAGGACATGTATGGCTACATGTATGGGGGGGGCTTGTACAGCACCAGAAATCATACTATGAAAGTAGGCCAGATATGCTACTGTCCCCGGGCACCGAACACCCTGAGTGCTCTGGGTCCAGTGGACACTATGCCATGGGGAGAGGGGGGGGTGTAACATAGGACGATCACTCTACACCGCATTAAGGTTTTGAAACCTCCTTTTAAATCGTCTCGAAAATTCCGAGCGATATCATAATTATTAACCTGGTAAACACCTCACTGACCCTACTACCTACAGATCCTACAGTACAGTTCCCCCGCCCATGCACCCCCACCCCCACATCCCACCTTCGTCCAGGTAGCTGAGCCGTTCCTTCAGCTCCCGGAGCCGGCTCTGGGGGCTGCACCCGGGGACAGAGAACAGCTCCCCGCTGGCTTCTAGGCACACGGTGACTGTGTACTGCCGCCCGCCGTGGGAGGAGGCCAGCTTGGGGAGCCCTGGAGCCGGTAGCCCGTAGCCAGAGGCCGGCTCGGGGAGGAGGCGACGAGGCCGATGGGGCGCGCCATTGCCGAAGCAGAGCCCTCAGCGCACCCACCTGGTTCGGTGTCTTTGGGAGCGGGACAGACGCTTCGCTAGGTGACAGGGGCCATAAGTCCTCCTCCCCACACAGAGGAAGGCATTAACATCTCAAACGCCTCACTAAAAGAGAAAACAAAACTCATTCGGGCGGGGGACATTTTGGGTTGGATATCTGAGGCTGGCAGATTCAAAATAACGTTCATAATAATATGAAACCTTGCTCGCTTTTTACATCTACCAGTCAGACGCTGAATGCGTTTACACGATATGTTTTGAGAGTTCTGTAGTTATATTGTATCATTGCTCTTATAGGGCATACTGTAGGAGAGTAGGGTCTGCTATCCTATGGTCACCCCAAATTTTTGCTTTTTGCTTCACTGGTTTTTGACATATTGAGGCTGTGGGCCTGCCAATCAGACCCCCAGCCTGCTGTTCTCTCTACTAAATTTACACTATGCACCCTAGGTGCATAACCAATTGGAAGTGGATCACCCTGTGAGCCCCTGTACCAGTGTACACTAGGTACCCAGGGCATTGGTGTATCTAAGGCCTGCCAGGGGCTGAAGCATGTATTATGCCACCCCAGGCTTGGCCTAACAAATTTGACACAACTGGCTGATCACTCAGCTGGGGTAAGTTGGTGTAACCACCTCTTACTTAGGTGTAGTATACCTATACCTAACCTTAAATGGGACACATGTTAACCTATAAGTCACTCCTATGGCAGGCCTTAACAATCCTGAAGGCAGAGTGCTTGGTTCCATGTGAGATGGTGCTCTGGCATGAGCTGAGCCTGTCTGCAGTGGTCGGAACAACTTCCTTCTACTGTTTCCAGATATCGTCATACCATATACTCTTAAGTGCATTATGAACCTCGCGGTTAAATGCTAACTTTGGTTTGGCTTTATCAAAACATGTCGAGTAAGGTGTAATACGAATTGGAATACTAAACCCTCGCCAATTCTGGCGACGGGGTTAGCATTCCACCCTTCTAGAGGGACACGACATGTACAGTACCTGAAACCCGGGTAAAATCAGACATAGCCTCAGCTCCACAAAATGGATGCTGCCACCACAGACACAAGTCTGCCCTCCTGCTGCTGGGAGTCCTTCCAGCTTGGGAGGTGTGGACAAAGGGTTTCCTGCCAGGGGAGGTGCGTGCACCACCCCAGACAGGATTTTGTGTATTGGGGTGGTAGGGCTTGAAAGCAACCAGACATGCCTGAGGCTCACAAGGAGCCTCGGTGCATATGCCAGTTCAATCCGGTCCTGGGGCACACCAGTCCTGGGCCTGGGGCGAGCTGGACAAAGGATTGGGGGTGTAACCACCCCCCTTCCTGGTCCCACCCTTAGGGAGGGACCTAGCAGGTAGTCCGGCCCCTAGAATCCGCTTAAAGGTAGGAGCTGTGTCCTAAGACTTCAGACATCCTGGAATCAACTTAATTACAAGAAGAAGACGGGAACTTCGACGCTCTGCCGCACAGAGGACTGAAGCCAATCTCCCCTGTGGTCAGGGAGTGACCACCTTGCTAACGCAAGCACCATCCAGCGAATCAACGTCTGCTTTGCCGCCGCCTCCTGCCGGAGCCCGAGCCCAGAGACTGACAAGACCTGGACCTCCAGACCTCTCACCGCCCGATCCACAGTCCTTTGAAAGAAGGAACCCGTGGAGGCACCGAGACACGTGGAGCCAGCCATCTTGAAACGACCACGACAAGCTGCAAGCGCAACAACCGAGGCTCCCTCCAAGTTGTGCTTTGGGATCTGAGAAGCCCAACACCCGAGCAGCATCTGCACCAAAGGTGAGCCCTCCAGCATCTCCACGATCTGCGTGGGGCCCTTCTGCATTTTGCCACTCGACGCGCCTAACCGGTTGCTGGCCCGCTGGCTAGTGGCCATCTTGGCGACGAACTTCAAGAACTACACTGCTGGTCTGGTTGCTCCAGACAGGTCCTTGCTCCCCTCCAAAGGAGCAGTCCCTCTGACCTTGCTGGTCAGAACCATCAGCTTATTTCGTTTTCCACAACAATTGCTTTTGCCAAGGCTTGTTTGCTTCGATCAAGTCGCCGACACCGCCGACAGTGAGAGCCTGCATGGGGCAGCTCGTGAACTGACTCCTGGACGTCGTCGACCTTCAGGGACCACATGGCTGCAGAGACAAACTACCCCTTTCTTCCTGTTTGCACCCGACAGCGCCTGGTACCCACCTGGTGCCACGCTGGTCACTGGCTAGTGACTGTGAACACTGTCCCCTCTGCTTACAGGTCTTCTACAACTCCGATCCACCCCTGGATCCACCGCATCTCTTCCGGACCGACCGCCTGCAGCATCTTTGTCTTCAGGCTCCATTGAACAGATAGAAGAAACCCGACGCACTTCGAGACCTATGCACCCGCTTCCTGTGGGTGAGGTAAAGCTGGCACTCCGGTGCCCAAGTGTAGAGTATCATCTCTAGTGTCTGTGTTTCCAATCTTGAGTTCATAGTCCATCCGGAAGATCCTTTTTGCAGTAACTTTGTAACTTTTACGCACCCATTGAAAACCTATGGGAGCTCGCGTGTGACTATTTGCTCTGCACACGCAACCCGTGGACCTCCTGGTCACTAACTAAAGTTAGCTCCTTGTAGGCCCAGCGATTCTAGAGGCCCTAGGCCTTTTCCCTTTTCTGTTCGTGGTACTTATACCACTATTTTAGTATATAGTTTGAGCGGCCACCAGGGCCTATCCATATAAAGTGCAACTTCTGTGTATTCTAACGTATTCTTGTTTAACGATTTGTGCTCCTGTGCTCATAAAGAGTCTAGGGGATACTTTGAGAAATAAATACATATATATTTTCAATATATATCTGTGTGGTGTCCTTTCATTGGTATAAAAGAGGGATGCATTTGGTAAAACAGCTTGCTTAACACGTTTCACGAGTTTAGCCTCAAAGACTGCTTAGCCTACGCTACCACTAGGGCAGCTAGTCCGAAAAGGTTGACTTACAACCACACCATAAGGGTTGCTTGGCATGGTACAAGGTGGTCACTTTAACTAGTGAACATCATATACCAGGCCAACTTCTCACATTGGTGAGCAGCGGTTGGATTTGAGCTTGCTGTGTTTTACCATTGTAATCTCTTGGTTACCAATTGAAAGATCACATAGGTACCTGTAGGTACATATAAAACAAGATTAGATATACTTAAGTTCTACTGAACTTAGTGTTGTAGAGCAAAGGGAGTAGCACACCCTGACTACAACTACTAGATAGGTTTAGTAGGTAAACCTAAGTGTAGGTAGATTGCAACACATCCACCCACACTTAAGAGCAATGGCTGGGGCAGAGGGGTCCACTGTACCCATCTCTGTTGAGAGTGACCCCCAGAGGGCACCATCCATCTTTGCTACCCTTAATCAAAATGAGCTCAGGCAGTTGGCAAATATCAGGGGCCTTAAACAGCCCAAGAATCCTACTTCTGCTGAACTCAGAGAGCTTTTACAGGCTGATGAAGATCAGAAAGCTCTCAGGAAAGCCTCCCAGTTAGGCCCCTTAGGGACAGGAACAGGAGGCCCCCCTTCAGAAGATGCTACTGAAGTACCCCTTTCCAATAGTCATCCCTTAGATGAGAATCATACTACAGAGGAGGAAAGTGGTGGGGATACAGAAGGTAGTGAGGATGAAGGGAGAACTAGCCCAGTGCCAAGTGTTATACGTGGCCCAGCTAACTTAAGGCTATTGGGGACTGACAATGGGATCACCCCATTGGATCTTCCCAGTGGACTTAACCAGGGGTCTGGGAGGCAAAGGAATCACTCAGGTGAATCTAATGCTTCTCATACCTCTAGAGGCTCTCAAGGTCACTCCAGGAGAAGGATGACCACCCCTCAGAGGAGGGAGCATGAGGCCAGAATGCAAGAAGCCCAGCTGAGGATCAGGAAGCAGGAGCTAGAAGTAGCTCTGATGGAAGAAAAACTGAGCAAGGCTAGGCAGCATAAAGAGAGTGGGTCTATACCCACTGGTGGCAGCATTGTCCCTAAGGACAAAGATAGGGTCTTTGATAATAGGAACCTGTCTAAGGTTGTGGCCCCCTACAAAAGTGGGGATGACATCCACAAATGGATGACTGCTCTTGAGAGAGCCTGCAAAGTGCAGCAGGTTCCTGAAGACCAGTGGGCAGCAATCCTCTGGCTCTCCTTTGAAGGAAGAGGCAGAGACAGACTCCTCACTACTAGAGAAGAGGATGTCAGAAATTACAGAGTCCTGAAGAGTGTCCTAGTTGATGGGTTAGGCTTAACCACTGAACAGTACAGGTTAATGTTCAGAGACACCCAGAAGACACAGACTCAGGACCGGTCTGAATACATTGAATGTGCCACTAAGGCTTTGGAGGGTTGGTTGCTGGGAAGTAAGGTATCTGATTATACAGGATTGTACAATTTGATGATGAGAGAACAGATTTTAAATAACTGTCAAAACCAGCAACTGCATCAACACTTGGTTGACTCTGATCTGACCTCTCCCCAAGAATTGGGAAAGAAGGCAGACAAATGGGTCAGAACCAGGGTTAAGCAAAAGAACCAGAACCAGGGCCAAGGGGGTGATCAGAAGAAAACAGACCAAAAGGGTGGAGATCAGAAATCTAAAGACCAGAATTCTTCAACAGGGCCCCAAACTAGTACTAAAGAGGGTGGGTCCCAGCCTAAAGGGAAGAAGAAAGAAGGTCAAAAGAAACCCTGGTGCAATTCTTGCAAGAATACAACTCACTGGACTAGTGATTGTAAAAAGGGTGGAGCCCCCAACACTGTTGCCCCTAAGGCACCTGCTCCCAGTACTACTGTTAGCAGTGTTGGTCCCCAGACAAAGGGTGTAGTGGGAATCACTATGGGAACTGAAGGAGATTCTGACTTAGACAGAACCCTGACACAGGCAGTCCTGATCTGTGATGGGGACATAGATTTGTCCCTGACTGTGAGCCCCAGTAACCTGGGCAAGTACAGACAGACGCCTTTAATTAATGAAAAAGTGGCTCAAGCCTACAGGGACACATGTGCCAGTGTCACTATGGTGACACCAGGCTTTGTGGATCCTGGACAGTACATACCAGGTGAGAACTACCTGGTGACCAATGCCAGCAATGCCACTACTTCACATAGTGTGGCAGTTGTTAACTTCTCATGGGGAGGGGTAACTGGCCTCAAAAGGGTTGTGGTTAGTGCAGACCTCCCAGTAGAATGTTTGCTGGGCAATGACCTAGAGAGTTCTCTATGGTCTGAAGTGGAGTACAGGACACATGCAGAGATGTTAGGTATATCACCACATGTCCTTGCTGTGACCAGGTCACAGGCCAAAAAGTGCCTTACTGAACCACCGGTCTTGGATCCTGGAACAATGGACCAAGCACCTACCAAGAAGAAGAACAGGAGGGTTAAGGCTGTGCCTTCCCCCCTGCCTCAGAGTGATGATCAACCTTCCCAGGAAGCTGATCTAGAGAACCCTGAAGGAACTGTCCCTGAAGAGCTTGAACCTGATCAGGTTGAGTTTCTGGGGACAGGGGGACCTTCAAGGGCTGACTTGAGGCAGGCTCAGTTATCCTGTCCCTCTCTTGAACCCCTCAGACAGCTGGCTGCTGTTGAGGCTGCTGGGAATGCTCAAGGTACCCATAAAGTGCATTGGGATGATGGGCTCCTTTATTCAGAGGCTAGAGACCCCAAGCCTGGTGCAACCAGGAGGTTGGTTATACCTCTGCAATTTAGGGGCTTCCTTCTTACCTTGGCCCATGATATTCCTTTAGCAGGACACTTAGGCCAGAACAAGACTTGGGACAGGCTTGTCCCTCACTTTCACTGGCCTCACATGAATGAAGACACCAAGGAGTTTTGTCGCTCCTGTGTGACCTGCCAAGCCAGTGGCAAATCAGGTGGCACAACAAAGGCCCCCCTGATACCACTACCTGTGGTGGGGGTCCCCTTTGAAAGAGTGGGAATAGATATAGTGGGTCCCATGGATCCTCCCACTGCATCTGGGCACAGAATTATACTGGTGGTAGTGGATCATGCCACCAGATATCCAGAGGCAATTCCCCTTAGGACCACTACAGCACCTGTTGTGGCCAGGGCCCTGCTGGGAGTATTCTCCAGAGTGGGGTTTCCTAAGGAGGTAGTTTCTGACAGAGGTACCAACTTCATGTCAGGATACTTGACAGCTATGTGGAAGGAATGTGGTGTCAACTACAAGTTCACCACCCCTTATCACCCACAATGCAATGAGCTTGTTGAGAGATTCAACAAGACCCTAAAGGGTATGATCAAAGGATTACCTGAAAAGCTCAGGCGAAGATGGGACATCCTTCTACCCTGCCTGCTGTTTGCTTACAGAGAGGTCCCACAAAAAGGAGTTGGTTACAGCCCCTTTGAATTGTTGTTTGGGCACCCTGTAAGAGGCCCACTGTGTTTAGTGAAGGAAGGATGGGAGTTACCTCTCAAAAAGCCTAAACAAGACATAGTGGACTATGTACTTGGTCTCCGCTCTAGGATGGCTGAGTATATGGAGAAGGCATCCAAAAACCTTGAGGCAAGCCAGGCCTTACAGAAAGCTTGGCATGACCAAAAGGCTGTCTTGGTTGAGTTTCAGCCAGGACTGAAGGTATGGGTGTTGGAGCCAGTGGCCCCAGCAGCACTCCAAGACAAATGGTCTGGACCCCATACAATCCTGGAAAAGAAGGGAGAGGTCACCTACTTGGTGGACCTAGGAACTCCCAGGAGTCCCCATAGGGTACTCCATGTTAACAGGTTAAAAACATATGTTGACAGGGCAGACATGGGCTTGCTCATGGCTACAGATGAGGGACAGGAGGAAGAGAGTGACCCTCTCCCAGACCTGTTGTCTCAGAACCCTGAAGATGGCTCAGTTGAAGGAGTGACCCTGGGAGGCAACCTCACTGCCCATCAGCAGACTGAATGTAGACAAGTTCTACAATCATTTCAACATCTGTTTTCCTTGATACCTAGCCAAACTGACTGGTGTACCCATGTGGTGGACACTGGTGACAGTCTGCCTGTGAAGAACAAACTTTACAGACAACCTGACCACGTCAGGGACTGTATAAAGGCTGAGGTACACAAAATGCTGGAATTAGGTGTCATTGAACCCTCAGAGAGCCCCTGGGCTAGCCCAGTGGTTCTGGTCCCCAAACCTCACACCAAAGATGGCAAGAGAGAGATGAGGTTCTGTGTGGACTACAGGGGTCTCAATGCTGTCACTAGGACAGATGCACATCCTATTCCAAGGGCAGATGAGCTCATAGATAAACTGGCTTCTGCTAAGTTTTTAAGCACATTTGACTTGACAGCTGGCTATTGGCAAATCAGATTAGCTGAGGAGTCTAAGGCCAAAACAGCATTCTCAACCCCAGGTGGGCATTATTAATTTTTGGTGATGCCCTTTGGTCTGAAGAATGCACCTGCCACCTTCCAAAGGTTGGTGAATCAAGTCCTTACTGGGTTGGATGACTTTTGTGCAGCATATCTTGATGACATTGCTGTCTTTAGCTCCACCTGGGAGGATCACCTGATCCACCTGAAGAAGGCTCTTGAGGCTCTGCAAAGGGCAGGCCTCACTATCAAGGCTACTAAGTGCCAGATAGGGCAGAGTAAGGTTGTGTATTTGGGCCACCTTGTAGGTGGAGGCCAAGTTCAACCACTGGAGAGTAGGATACAATCCATCAAGGACTGGTCCCCTCCAACCACCCAGACTCAAGTTCGAGCTTTCTTGGGCTTGACTGGGTACTACAGGAAGTTTGTTAAGAACTATGGGTCCATTGTGACTCCTCTTAATGATCTGACATCCAAGAAGATGCCCAAAAAGATTCAGTGGACAGTAAGCTGTCAAAAGGCATTTGATGACCTGAAGGAGGCCATGTGCTCTGCACCTATCCTGAAAAGTCCTGACTACTCCAAAGAGTTTATTGTCCAAACAGATGCTTCTGAGTTGGGTGTGGGAGCTGTGCTGTCACAACTTAATGTAGATGGTCAAGACCAACCCATTGCTTTTATTAGCAGAAGGTTGACCCCCAGAGAGAAGAATTGGTCAGCTATTGAGAGGGAGGCCTTTGCTGTGGTGTGGGCCCTGAAGAAGCTGAGGCCATACTTGTTTGGCACTCACTTCAAGATTCAGACCGACCATAAGCCCCTCTTGTGGCTAAATCAGATGAAGGGTGAAAACCCCAAACTGCTTAGGTGGTCCATTTCCCTACAGGGGATGGACTTTACAGTGGAGCACCGGCCAGGTACTGACCATGGGAATGCAGATGGTCTCTCCAGGTACTTCCACTTAGGACATGAAGACGAGACTGGTCAAGGCTAGTTTAATGTCCCTGCGTTTGGGGGGGGGGGGTTGTGTAGGAGAGTAGGGTCTGCTATCCTATGGTCACCCCAAATGTTTGCTTTTTGCTTCACTGGTTTTTGACATATTGAGGCTGTGGGCCTGCCAATCAGACCCCCAGCCTGCTGTTCTCTCTACTAAATTTACACTATGCACCCTAGGTGCATAACCAATTGGAAGTGGATCACCCTGTGAGCCCCTGTACCAGTGTACACTAGGTACCCAGGGCATTGGTGTATCTAAGGCCTGCCAGGGGCTGAAGCATGTATTATGCCACCCCAGGCTTGGCCTAACAAATTTGACACAACTGGCTGATCACTCAGCTGGGGTAATTTGGTGTAACCACCTCTTACTTAGGTGTAGTATACCTATACCTAACCTTAAATGGGACACATGTTAACCTATAAGTCACTCCTATGGCAGGCCTTAACAATCCTGAAGGCAGAGTGCTTGGTTCCATGTGAGATGGTGCTCTGGCATGAGCTGAGCCTGTCTGCAGTGGTCGGAACAACTTCCTTCTACTGTTTCCAGATATCGTCATACCATATACTCTTAAGTGCATTATGAAACTCGCGGTTAAATGCTAACTTTGGTTTGGCTTTATCAAAACATGTCGAGTAAGGTGTCATACGAATTGGAATACTAACCCCTCGCCAATTCTGGCGACGGGGTTAGCATTCCACCCTTCTAGAGGGACACGACATGTACAGTACCTGAAACCCGGGTAAAATCAGACATAGCCTCAGCTCCACAAAATGGATGCTGCCACCACAGACACAAGTCTGCCCTCCTGCTGCTGGGAGTCCTTCCAGCTTGGGAGGTGTGGACAAAGGGTTTCCTGCCAGGGGAGGTGCGTGCACCACCCCAGACAGGGTTTTGTGTATTGGTCAGGTAGGGCTTGAAAGAAACCAGACATGCCTGAGGCTCACAATGAGCCTCGGTGCATATGCCAGTTCAATCCGGTCCTGGGGCACACCAGTCCCGGGCCTGGGGCGAGCTGGACAAAGGATTGGGGGTGTAACCACCCCCCTTCCTGGTCCCACCCTTAGGGAGGGACCTAGCAGGTAGTCCGGCCCCTAGAATCCGCTTAAAGGTAGGAGCTGTGTCCTAAGACTTCAGACATCCTGGAATCAACTTAACTACAAGAAGAAGACGGGAACTTCGACGCTCTGCCGCACAGAGGACTGAAGCCAATCTCCCCTGTGGTCAGGGAGTGACCACCTTGCTAACGCAAGCACCATCCAGCGAATCAACGTCTGCTTTGCCGCCGCCTCCCGCCGGAGCCCGAGCCCAGAGACTGACAAGACCTGGAACTCCAGACCTCTCACCGCCCGATCCACAGTCCCTGAAAAGAAGGAACCCGTGGAGGCACTGAGACACGTGGAGCCAGCCATCTTGAAACGACCACGACAAGCTGCAAGCACAACAACCGAGGCTCCCTCCAAGTTGTACTTTGGGATCTGAGAAGCCCAACACCCGAGCAGCATCTGCACCAAAGGTGAGCCCTCCAGCATCTCCACGATCTGCGTGGGGCCCTTCTGCATTTTGCCACTCGACGCGCCTAACCGGTTGCTGGCTAGTGGCCATCTTGGCGACGAACTTCAAGAACTACACTGCTGGTCTGGTTGCTCCAGACTGGCCCTTGCTCCCCTCCAAAGGAGCAGTCCCTCTGACCTTGCTGGTCAGAACCATCAGCTTATTTCGTTTTCCACAACAATTGCTTTTGCCAAGGCTTGTTTGCTCCGATCAAGTCGCCGACACCGCCGACAGCGAGAGCCTGCGTGGGACAGCTCGTGAACCGACTCCTGGACGTCGTCGACCTTCAGGGACCACTTGGCTGCAGAGACAAGCTACCCCTTTCTTCCTGTTTGCACCCGACATCGCCTGGTACCCACCTGGTGCCACGCTGGTCACTGGCTAGTGACTGTGAACACTGTCCCCTCTGCTTACAGGTCTTCTACAACTCCGATCCACCCCTGGATCCACCGCATCTCTTCCGGACCGACCGCCTGCAGCATCTTTGTCTTCAGGCTCCATTGAACAGATAGAAGAAACCCGACGCACTTCGAGACCTATGCACCCGCTTCTTGTGGGTGAGGTAAAGCTGGCACTCTGGTGCCCAAGTGTAGTGTATCATCTCTAGTGTCTGTGTTTCCAATCTTGAGTTCATAGTCCATCCGGAAGATCCTTTTTGCAGTAACTTTGTAACTTTTACGCACCCATTGAAAACCTATGGGAGCTCGCGTGTGACTATTTGCTCTGCACACGCAACCCGTGGACCTCCTGGTCACTAACTAAAGTTAGCTCCTTGTAGGCCCAGCGATTCTAGAGGCCCTAGGCCTTTTCCCTTTTCTGTTCGTGGTACTTATACCACTATTTTAGTATATGGTTTGAGCGGCCACCAGGGCCTATCCATATAAAGTGCAACTTCTGTGTATTCTAACGTGTTCTTGTTTAACGATTTGTGCTCCTGTGCTCATAAAGAGTCTAGGGGATACTTTGAGAAATAAATACATATACATTTTCAATATATATCTGTGTGTTGTTCTTTCATTGGTATAAAAGGGGGTTGCATTTGGTAAAACAGCTTGCTTAACACGTTTCACGAGTTTAGCCTCAAAGACTGCTTAGCCTACGCTACCACTAGGGCAGCTAGTCCGAAAAGGTTGACTTACAACCACACCATAAGGGTTGCTTGGCATGGTACAAGGTGGTCACTTTAACTAGTGAACATCATATACCAGGCCAACTTCTCACACATACCCTGTTGCAGTGCCGCTGAAGCGCATCAGACGGGTGGGCACGGTGTTGTATAAATTGTTTAATTGTTTTCGAGTAATTGCGTTGTAATTACCTTTACAATATGATTCTTACTCTGAGGCGCCGAAAAAAATAATGGAACCGGGAAAGAGTTTAATGTCTGTGTTAAAAAAAAAAAGAAATCCGAACAAGAGACGAGAGTAGGGGGGCGAAGGACAGAAAGGCAGGGAGATAAGCGAGCATCTATGGAAAGAAAACACACACCGCCGCCTTTCTCCGAGGCGAAGCAGAAATGCCTCGGAGAAACGCAGCGGCGGTTTCAGATTCGGGGGCGTGTTTTTCTTTTCTCTCCTCTTGCCATTGGCTGGAGGAGAGAAAAACACGCCTAAAAAGGGCGTGGCTAAAAAGTGGAAAGAAGAGCACGGAACACGCCCCCAAATCTGAAAAAGACGGAGCCTATTTGGAGGGACGGCTCTCTCCTCCAATGGCTGGCCTCCGTTTAGGAAGCCAGCCAATGGAGGAGAGGCAAAAAGAGAGGCGGGCTAAATAGCCACTCTAAGAATCATAAGATCTCCGGACTTCCGGTTCTGCCTTCGGCAGACCGGACGGTCCCTCGACCTAAAAACTAAGATGTCAAGCATGGAACATGAACTTATATATAACATAAGTGCACACGTTCACTGTTAAGCACAGCCAATACTCTGAGAACACAATTAAATACAATGTCAAGGGATGTGAGCATCCTCCTCCCCAACAAGCGGTTCAGCAGGGCCGGCTTTTAGCGCTGGTGGTGCAACAACATTTTTGTGTGCCCCCCAAAGGACCTGCTCCTCTTCCACAGATTCCCTCACTATCCAACAGTGCCCCCTCATCCTCACATAGCCCCTCTCTCATTTGTTTTATAGCACGTAGCATATATGCACTTGCTTCATACCAGCATAGGGTGTCGGAGCACTTTACATTACACACACATATAGAGACAATGAACCATACCTATGTAAATCAGTGTATAGAAAATGATACATAAGACAAAGGTGACTACAATGTGTAGGATTCAAATGTCATGCATACTGGTAGATATTTTTTAAGAGTGCTTGGTCAAGAAAAGCACAAACTCAGGATTCAAAACGTAGCACAGCCTTTAGGGTTCGCTTTACTGGTAAGAATGTATTTCTACCCAAACAGACCCTTTCTAGCAACAATAGGATAAAATGAAAGACTGGGAAAAAACATAACTTTCTAACCTGTATCATGCAGTTTGCATGCAGCTCCTAGATGGCAGTTCATAGCTCACTGTGCTATATTTACGAAGGCAATTTATGAACTGCAAGTAACACAAGGAGCTCTATGACAAAAGCCGTAGCCCACTGAGATACCACATAAAATACAGTTCTGTGATCTGCATGGTACACGTTCTGTGCAGCAGGCATGTTAACCCTTCGTGCTAATTTACATGGGTCAAAATTTCCACTCCAAAAACACAGATGCCTCTTTAGCAGGAACTTTAATCACTAGAATTATCTTGAAATGTTAATGGTACTTAAAAATTGCTGAATATAAAAGGAACTCTGCAGCACAATTTGCCTAACACAGATTTGGCTGCCAGTTGATTTTGTTACTGGGGGTCGATATTGTATCAGTGCAGCAAAACAGGCCCCCAGTTACAAAACCAACCCCCACGCTTCCAGCCTCCTGGGGAAATGCTCAAGCCCTGTCCGCCCAGTCCGGCCTTAATTGTCATTCACCTTATGGTGGTTAACTTTGAGAAAAAAAAGTGTTATAGTCCTAACACGATGTGACGTATCCCGAACAACAAGCTATGGAAATTACTATGTGAGCACTGACTGTGACCCCCACATTTACCGGATTCATTTAATTGTGCACTGATGGACATTGGTACATTTTCTACCTAATTATATCAGCCTATTTGCTATCAAGACCTCCTCCACCTTTGCGGACAACCCTAAATATGACACATTTTGACGCACCCCCTGGTTGAATTTATCGGTCTTTCAACGTGGGAGTCGGAAATTCCTCAGGATTTCCACCTAATCGGGCTGGTCACACAGTACTGGCCTGAGAGCGCTCAATGCACATCATGGGCCCACACTCCACACCATGCAGCGCGCGCTTAAGCAGCAAGTCCAGACACGTGTCCCGGATTCTCCACTCAGGTACCATTCTGCGGTCACTTCCACATTTATCTGCAGGATGTCGCTTTACTCTACTTTTTATTCACTCTTTAATCGAAATATTCAATAACAACAGGGCATGCTTTCATAAGAGCTACCCGAGGATGCAATACTTGTGAGAGGTGTAGTAATGGAGCATCACACGGTTAAAAATGACAGACAAGGGGGCAGATTTATAATAAATGGCACATCCCTGCATATCCGCCACCATGGATGCGCCGCATTTGCAATGCGGCGCACCATGGGGCAAAAACGGCACAGATGCGTGACGCATCTGTGCCGTAAAAGTGGCGCATTGCTGGAGTTGCGTCGCAAGCGCGACGCAGCTCCAGCAATGCTTTGGGGGGACCTATCTTCACAATGCTGCGTCAATCCTTACGCCTGCTTCAAGCAGGCGCAGGGTTTTGACGCAGCATGGGCTCAAAAGTGACTGAGTGAAATCTTGTAGATTTCACTCAGCCACTTTTAGGAGGCGTTCCTGCGACGGAACGCCCCCCTTGCACAGGTGCGCCTACTGCTGGCGCAGGGCTTTACAACGAGACGCATCTCCCAGATGCGTCACGTTGTAAATACCCCGCAGCATGGCGCAGGATTTGTGCCGCCGCTGCGTCACAAAAGTGACGCAACGGCGGCGTAAATGAGGCGCAAGGGCCTCATAAATCTGCCCCCAGCTTTTTAGACAACATTTTTGAAAAGTCGAAAAAATGACTGTTCACATCATTAGGTCAGCCAAATGGTGCAGGTTCTTGTTCTAGTTTTGACTTACTTGTTCCAGACGGCCGTTGTCCATGTCGCTTTTCTCACTGCACACCTTAGAAATAAAGGTGCGCTTTGAATCGCCGAATGGGCGCTGAGAAACCCTCTCAACATGATCTTCTCTCCCCTCATATTTCCACTTCTGCGCGCCCTATTTCATTGCCAGTGACCAATAGACCTCTGTGCCTCAACAGCACTCTTTAAACTTTGGCGTTTTTGATTCATTTTGTAAAATGTTATTACATTGTCGTTATTTGGTGAATTTCTATTGTACTTTGCTAATGCCCTCTTACCATACCTTCAGTGCGAGTTGCTGTTTTTTACTCTCTCAAAGTAATTTGCCATATTGCACAAGTGTTTGCAGCTCTAGTACTACCCCGCTATAAGGTTACTTTACCTGTACATCAAAAACTCCCTTTACTAGCTGAAGACCAAAAAATGGAACAGCTATGATGGAATGCACGATTAACTCTTCCTTCTACTGAAACGTAAAAGTTAAGGGGCAGATTTATAAGCCCTATGCGTCACTTTTGCGCCGCCGTTGCGTCACTTTTGTGAACGCCTCCGAAAAGTGGCTGAGTGAAATCTACAAGATTTCACTCAGTCACTTTTCCGGCCATGCTGCGTCAAATCCCTGCGCCTGCTTGAAGCAGGCGTAAGGATTGACGCAGCATTGTACCGATAGGGCACCCCCGAGCCTTGCTGGAGCTGCGTTGCGATTGCGACGCAACTCCAGCAGTGCGCCGCCCTTCCGCCATCAGATGTGTCACGCATCTGTTTATCCTTGTGCCACGATGTGCTGCATTGTAAATGCGGCGCATCTATTGTGGCGCAAGGGTAAACTTGCGTGACGCATCTTCCCTGGCGCATCCATGCTGATTTGCAGGGATGCGCCAGGGAACATAAATCTGCCCCTTAGTCTATTTGTAATCTGTAGACACTCAGGGGGAGATTTACTAAACTTTTGCGCCGTGTTTGCGTCACAAAAGTGAGGCAAAACGACGCAAAATCTTTATTTTGTAATTTACTTTCCAGCTCTAAACTTGTTTAGTGCTGGAAATAATGTAAAAGTAATGCGAAGCAGCGCATTTCGCTCCTTCGTGTTACTTTGTGCCATGGGGGCGTACCAAGGGTCGTGCATGGGTGTTCCCATGCAACCACCCAAGATTTCTCACGCTAAACCCAGTTTACTAAAAACAGTAGATTGGGTTTAGCGAAAACTGTCCCTTTTCAACTAGGCGCAAGGAAGGAGAAATGCTTTAATTTCTCCTTCCTTTCCCGACTTTGCACTTGTGTCGAGCATAGTACTTTGTACAGGAAGGATATCCTTCCTGTACAAAGCCTATGCTGGACTCATGCACACACCCTAGCCCTGCAGCCCTGCAGCCCTGCAGGTGTGTGCACGGCTCACGTCAGCTGTAATCTGCGCCGGCGCAAGGGAAAGGGGAGGAGAGAGCCATATCTCTGAAGAAATGGCACTCTCCTGCTCTCTCCCTGTCGCACAAGGCAGCGCAGCCTCGCGGGGGGCTGCGCTGCGTGACTTTTTCATAAATCTCCTCCTGAGTTTCTTACCACTGAGAATGCTAAAAAATAAAAGTGTATTGAGTGATCGATTTCTGTAAAAAAAAAAAAATCACAAATATTAATATTTTGACGCAAACAACACTGATAAAATACGCCTGTCTTGACCTTTGTGTTCTTGTTGCGTTGGGTACAACTAGGATCCATCACACCCCTTATCTTCCGCTTAAACAACAATTGTGATGTGTCATATAAAAGTCTGTGGATTACATTCTAGCATCTGCGTCTCCAGATTTGGGACTTTGGATATACCATTACAGAGACTCTTTTTTAGAAAACAAACATGGTTTTAATAATAGTGTATTCCAAGGTTGCTGGAGTAAAAGGTGCTCATTTATTAAATACTTTGGGATGACTCGTGGCCTGGGTAAATGCCCCGATGGATTGCTTCAATTCCAGTTCTGGAATTTCTTCCCAGGACTGTGTTCCTCCCTGGGTTCTTTTTCAACAGGGAGCATACAGAGCTACCTTTATGACAGCTGTGAAGGCGTCTTCTGAGGGCGGCTCCTACCTCTCCTCCTGGGTAAGGCTATCTAAGCAAAGATATGTAATGCTACATCTTTCGTGGGGGATGGGAAGTGAAACACTACTTTTTATGTCTTTATGCTATAATAAGCAGCCCAAGCCGCAAAGTAAGACCCTTGTGTAGGTTATATGGAAATGGAATCACCGGAGTGTAACCTGTCTCTTGGATGGGTTAATCATCAGTAAGCAACTTTCCTTCTAATCCTCAAGGTGCATCACTAGCACTTGGCGCGGTCCACTAATAGCAGGTGAAGTCGTCTCACGTTCCCGCCAATGTAGGCATCAGTGACTGGAGTCTTTTTTTTATATATAGACATCCTGCAGGAGCCAGGCACTGGCTATCAGAATGTAAGACCTTGGGTGCTTATATCTACATGTTTGGGTGTCTTTGTGACTGATAGAGCAGAACTCTCTGTTCGTAGCTTCGGGCCCCCACTTTTCCAATAAGTAACCATAGAGACTGGTGAAGCCAATCGGGTAGCGGCATGCAAGGAACAACGGCCACACATCTTGGATGCACACCATTCCATGCTTCTATTTGACCCCTGGATATATTTCAGTCGGTGTGCAGGTCAGGTGCATATCACACCCCTGAAAGGACACGTTGAACGGATACGTTGTTAGGCCCCTGTGCCCGGTTGGGTAACAATGAATTCTTCAACACCCCAAAGAGGAACATTTACAATCCTGGTGCAAATATAACCTGTGACATATTGATCACCCTGGAACTCTGTATTTTACGTACTTGTATCACAATAATGATTTAGAGGCTGGTATAATGTTTAAGGTATGCATTATTCGCAATTGACATACTTTCTGAGCGAGGCAGTATTAGTAATTGGTGTTATGTTTAGGTTAAGCACTGCTAGCAGCTGGTATACAGGTTGAGACTGGCAGTGTTAACAGCGGTGTTGGCAGTGTTAGCAAGGCGGGCAGGGCTGCATTTGGTATGCTGTTCATGACTGGCAGTGTTAGCAGTTAGTATTATCTGAAAGGAAGGCAGTGTTAGGAGCTGGTGTGCTCTTCAGAGCTGCCAATGTTAGCTGTCGGTGTGCCGCTCAGGGCTGCATTCTTAGCTACTGATTTCCGGTTCAGGGCTGGCAGTGTTAGCAGTTAACGTCATGCTTCAGGCAGGTAGTGTTAGCAGTTGATATGCGGTTAATGCACTTAACACTGCATTCCTAGCAGTTGGTATAGTGTTTAAGGATGGCAATGTCTTTGAATGGTATGCTCTTAATGATTGCCATCTCTGTGTTCTGAATGGGTTCATTCCCACATCAATCCGCTGAGTGCCCAAAATAAATTTTCTCTCTCACTGAAACACAATTTTCTTCCCAGAATTTAAAACAAGCATTGGCATACCCAATGCAAATGCAGACCAAACGGGTTTTTCTATCGTTTTTGCTGATGCTTTTCAGCAATGGCAAAAAGGAAAACAAACCTTTGCAAAGGCACTGGGTGTTCACTGTAAAATGCAGAACTTCTAGCTTTGCCAATGCTTGTTTGCATTGTCATTAGCAAATGCCAAAATGGCTGCCAATTCATCACGAAATATGCACATGAAACCTTATTACTTACCGGTAATCTTCATTACTCCTGGTCCTGTTTTCCTCATCCCATTTATGACGTATGGAAATAACCATCTCCCAGACAGAAAAAAGAACGAAAGGTATGCTGGGACCCTCTCCCTCCTCCACCCACTTCCACCAGGTGTACTTTTCCAGTATTTACCCAGCATTTGTTCTGAACTACCAAGACACCAACAGGAAGGTCGGCCGTTTGGGAGGGAGGGAGGGGCGTCATGAATGGGAGGAGGACAACGGGACTAGGAGTGATAAAGTTTACCAGTAAGTAATAGGGCATTACACCCTGGCCCCTCCTGTCCTCATACCATTCATGACATATGGAGCATACCAAAGCTAGAAACCCGGCCTGCCGAACTCCCAAATAACACCCAGGACACCACACAGAAAGCAGTACCCAACGTGAAACAAATGGAAGTATCACAGGAAAAAATAGGTAGGAGCACTCAGACCTGCAACACTCCCTATCAAAACGACCTCACCACCCAAAACAAGCAGGAGACGAGAAAGGTAAACAAAAAAGCCTAACTGGAGGCCCATGTCGCTACCACACAACCACAGCGAAGAACACCCCACGCCACACAGCCACACAAGAGGAAGCCATGCCACTGAGGGAATGTACCCCAGCCGGAGAAGGAACACTGGCCTGGGAATAAGCCAAAGATAGCACCTGGAACAGTCATCAACAGTACAGAGAGGAGGACCCGCACCCTGGGCCAAAGCAAACATCAAGAGGACCAGCCAACAAATGGGCAACACAGCCACATTCCAGATGCCTGCATATGAAGTGCGGACAGAAAACCGGTGAACATGGGCACGAAGAGGAAAAAACAAAGTCTGAAAAAAAACAAAACCAGGAAGGGAGGAAGCACCGACCAAGGAGCATCTCCCCACCAACCGGACGTGCAAGGCCACCAGAAACCGCAGATGTCTCCACTGCCACTGAAAGACCTAGAGGAGGACCAGGCCACAAAAACTGCACAGCGGACACAAAATGATCCATGGCAAGAATGCCCAACACTGACAACGAGTTCAGACACAGGACGATTGCCAACACACCATGAGCTAGAGAATGAGACCCTAAGCCAATTAACCCAAAGACAGAGGCATGCACAAAGATCACAGGCGAAACTGGGTCCCAAACAACCGAAAACACCACCCAACAAATCCACAGACACCTCCACCTCTGCCCCAGAAAGGAAGAAGTACTGATGAGCACTAGAACCACAGAAGTTCGAAGACGACCAGGTAGGACTAAGCAGTCAGAAGTCGACACCCCACCTGGATGGGACAAGACACAGGGACTGCCAGTGGCCTGACCACCGAGAAGCACAAAACCCCAGCAGAAAAACAACAAGTCCTAAACCAAGCTAAGGCAAAGTCACCCCCAAGAGACAGACACCACAAGCACCCACACTGGACTGAACCGGACCAGGACCCAAAAAACCAGAGAGGATTAAGGATGGACCGAGCCAGATCTCCAAGTCCACAAGACCAGGGGAACACAAAGACCAAAACGGGTCTCCAGGGAAGACCCAGCCCACAAACAACACCCACCATGGACGACAGCCCCATCCGCTAATAGAGATGAGCAACACACTGAAAACACCAACATCGACCATCCACAGCACACCCTGACCTACCAGCCGGGACAAGTGCAGTGGGACACAGGGCCATCGAGCACAAACCTCGAAGGATGAAACCCCCCAACAAAACAAGAAGCCAACCAATCGGCCCAGAAGACAAAGGACAACACAAAGGAAGCACCCCAATCGAGTCACAACACCAGCCTTCAGAAGGGCAAATAACAAAGCCCCACGATGCTCCAGAGCAACAGGAGACAGAGCCTGCCACAAGCCCCAGGCCAAACACCATCAGGAATACAGGCACTGCGGAACTAGCTATAAGAAGGCGCCAAGAAGGACAAACAAAGCAGCAACAACCCAACACTGTTGATGTTCACAGAGGCACCCGAAAACCCAGCTGGCTGAGTCAGAGAAATCCAGCCCAGGAGAATGTGCAACTGCACGCAACACTCAGGCCAGCGACCCGAGGCCAAGAAAAGATGCAACACACCCAAGAAAATGAGAGACCTGCAGGGAGGCGCTCAGCAGGCAACACCAACCCAGCAGCAGTGCCACAACCAACTGCCCCGGTAAATAATGGAGCAGACGTGAAAGGGATTGTCTCAGCCCAAAATGGCGGAAGGATAAGAACCCCGGTCAAATGGCCGATACAACCTCCTCCAGAAACAGGAACAAGCGGCCCCCAAAATAGCGCCCCCACATTCCTGGAAATGAGCGACACAGGGGCACAAACAACCACTTCCCAGTAAAACTCCCACATCACAAGAGCAGAGATAAACACACGCAGTAACCAGCCTCAATCAAGGCCACATAAAAAACACATTGCAGAAAGCAGCCTGGAACACAGGGCCGAAGCTGTACATCATGCCAAGAAGAGGAAGGGAAGTCAGAACAACCAAATGGCAAACACCCAAAAGGTGACCCCCCAAGGTACCAATGCCCACAATGGCCACGACCAGATGTATCCCCTGGAGCCAAGGACCCACAGCCAGGATGCACCCATAACCTGGCGGCACGTGCAGAGAATACACACCCAACGGAAGGCGCAGCCCATCCCAAAAAGAGCACAAACATGTACAGTGAGGCAACAGAAAACAGATGCAGAAGCAATAGCCTCTTGAACCAGATCAGAAGCCACACCCAGGGATGACCGAGGCCACAGTACAAAAGGCTGCTCAACCCAGTGAGCAAACAGAGGTACCGTCAGAAGTACAGCCCATAAACCGTACCCACTCCGTCACATCAACAGCTGGTCAACCGAAGCCCCAATGGTAAAAAAGGCAATAAAGCAGGTAGCGAAAGCCAGTCCCCAACCCAGCCTGTGCCACAAAACAGAACTAGGGAATGCCCCCGTTGGCCCGACCCCCCAGGAAACAGGACGACCTGGTACCCTACCGGCCGACACCCCTGCCCCTCTGGAATGCCAGCCAGTGAAGTGAAAAAATGCCCCCAGCCCAATACAGCCAAATGGAACCAAAAATGAGCAAACACCAGTCCCGCATCATAAGAAAAGTGGAGGCCCTCCATTTGAAAGCCATAAAACCACTATGTGGTAGTTATCCCCGGGGTCGGCAAACTTACAAGCCACCAACGGAATACTGCCATGAAAACGCCCCCTCAAGCCAGCCCAGGAGGTGCTTTGATCCAGGAGGGGAAGGAGAAGAGAAGGAGGAACTGGACGAAGAAGAGGAAGACTCAGCCACATGCTTCCTGTTTTTTGGCATGTTTCCCCATGACCACCACAGGCAGGCAGGAGAACAATACAAACTCCAAGCACCAGCACACTGTTCAGGATTAGTAATAAACTGCTATGCAGTACCCATCACTGGGCCTGCATAACTACTCTTTTGCCCCATCAACCAAAAGAGAAAATGCCCCAGGACCTCCGAGTTAAGCCCTCAGTGACCAGCGCGTCTGGACCAAGCACTCTGGCATACAGGAGGCCAGGCACAACAGGAGCACGTCCAGGCTCCCAGCTCAGCTGTGCCACTCACCACAATCCATGCATCTTCTAATCAGGCCCTGCCATCAGGAAGACGTGTCCAAGACACGGAAACACCCCAGCCAACAAGCGCCGGACTTCCGCATCTCTGTGTCTCCTGGCAAGCCTGGCAGACTGGGAGACATACAGCAACTGTCTGTACATAACAGGATCCCAGAAGACGGGTGTAGTGTTAATCTCTTGCTGCAGTGTAACCTAAACTGAACTGGAATGTTTAGATGGAACTTAGATTGTCTTAATGCTTAGATTTCTGTAAAAGGGACATTACTCTTGAGACAGCGCTGTGGGTGCAGCTTTCCTGCTGAGGGTGTCGTGTTGGAATAAAAGCTATTGAAGACACACCTGCTGCCATATGATTACTACATTTTCTGGCGACGAGCTGGTCTGCGCAGGGGGCAGCCTACTGATGTCCTCACCCCTGGTCCAAATAACACTGGAAACGAGAAATCTACACTGCTGGTAAGATGGTTTTTAACTTGTTTAAATACTGCGTTATTGGACGTTTATTGATATTGAAAGGCGCTTCGTGAAATTCGATATTCAAGGACTTTCTCGTTATTCAGGGATTAAAATTCTTCCCTGGGGAGTCGCCGTTTCGGGCTGTGGATATTTGAATACTCATCGTGAGCGCATGTACGTGTTCTGACAATGGCGCTGTAAGACTGTGAGAGGGTGCACAAGACTGGTCACGAGCGTTCTCCTGCATGTGCGACCGCGAGCGTATAAACACCAAAGATGCTGTGAGTCCACCGCCACCGTATAAACATTAAAGATGCTACAAATCACCGCAAGATCATAGGCATTAAAGACGCGTCTCAGTAAACAAGCACTCATGGTTTATGAAGTGTCCTGGTCCGCTTAACTGAAGTGTTCTGCCAGTGCTAAGAATGAGGCTAACATTAAAAACACGCTAAGCACGATTTGGATTCACAAAGCACTAAATTAGTCTAAGTTGTACATACCTTCTGAACTGCATCAAGTGTCCAAGTTCTGCTCCTGTTCATCTCCTGTTCGGGACGAAACCACACCGAGGAAACAAAAGAAGACAAGTGTGTCCACAAACATAGAAGAAGGACTAAATAAAAAGGAGTGAAACAAAGAAGTGACAAGAAAAAGGACAATAGAGAAGATACACTTGCACACAAGATTGAAATAATGTTATTATTTTGGTTCTTTGTGTTAGTCTGTTTTATTGATTTGATGGTTTACCTCCTTGTTGTTTTAGTCTATTGTTTTTTGCTCCCCTTGCCATCTCAAAACACCTCAACATGTCTGATCAAGCCATAGTGTCACCTCCAACTTTCTTAGCTACGCCAGGGTCACCACCTATTCCATGGGAACAATGGAAAAAACTATTTTTCACTTACATGTTGGCTATATGTGGTGATAGATATGACCCTGTTAGACGTCAAGCTATTCTGTTGCATTATTTGGTAGTTGAAGGAAGGAGATTATATGAAAATTTACCAGAGGTCTCTTTAGGAATGGGGGATGGACAACCCATCAATGTTTATGAAATGTCCAAACATATGTTAGATATAAGGTTTATTACTAAGGTTAGTGTAGTGATGGAACGACATAAGTTCTTTTTAAGAACACAATCGTTAGAAGAAGATATTGATACCTACGTGGCAGCTTTACGAGGTTTATCCTTAACTTGTAAGTTTGAAAATGTAAGTGATTCTCTTATTAGAGATCAGATTGTAAGGTGTACCCACGATAAAAGGGTAAGAGAGAAATTACTAACAAAAGATCTCGATTTTGAGGGAACTGTTCAAGTTGACAAAGGCATGGAGCAAGCTTCCAAGTGGTTGAAAGAGATGGATGCTTCTTCAAAAGTTGGTCCTAAAATTGAAAAGGAGTGCACTCCCATCTTTGAAGTCCAAAAACCTCTTAGTGGGAACACAATGAGGGACGTTACTGGAGAAATGAGAAATGATGTAGTCAGTGCTGGAGGGAGGAAAGAAACTTTAGAGAGAGATAAAGTGCTTTCGGTGTAGAGCACCTGGACATATTGCTACTAGCTTCAAATGTGCAGCTAAAGGGGTTGTGTGTTGTAACTGTGGGAAGAAGGGACATTTTTCTAAAATGTGTAGAACAAGACATAAGCAAAATAGCGTTAAAGAAGTTGAGGAAGCATGTGAGAATGTTACTGAAATTTTCTTAGCTATATATGAAGAGAAGTGTGCTGCACAAGTTTCCACCAATGTTACATATGTGAAGGAATCCAATGGAGTAAGGAAGGAAAGCGATGGAAAGTTAGAAAAAACACATTATATAGTATGGCTAGATAAGGTGCAGGTGAAAATGTTAGTGGATTTGGGAAGTATGTACACCTTGGTGTCAAAGGACACGTTATCCAAAGATTTGTATGACAATTGGTCTGAGCTTGGCAGCTGTAGGTTATGGAGGAAAGAGGATTGAAATTTCAGCCATGAGATGGATGAATATTTCATTTAAAGGACAGGTGGTGCATGGACGGGTCTACTTAACTAATTTTGGCTCAAACCTATTAGGGTGGCGTCACCAAAAAGAAATTGGAATTATCCTGAATCCTAATGCTGAAGATCCAGTTGTGTCATAATTACCTGAGCTGCAACAGATTAATTCTATGGATGTATTTGATGAGGGGGTGGTGAAGAGATTTCCTTGTGTGTTCAAAGATGACTTGGGTCTACTGAAGGGATTTTCTCATAAAATAATCCTTAAGAAGGGAGCAATTCCAGTAGTTCATAAGGTATGGAATGTTCCTCTTTTAATAAAAGAATCTTTGCAAGAATTGGATAAATTGTTGAGCCAGGGAATAATCAATCCCATAGAGTCATCAGAGTGGTTGGCCCCAATCGTTGGGTTGTGTGTCGTAACTGTGGAAAGAAGGGACATTTTTCTAAAATGTGTAAAACAAGACATAAGCAAAATAGCGTTAAAGAAGTTGAGGAAGCATGTGAGAATGTTACTGAAATTTTCTTAGCTATATATGAAGAGGAGTGTGCTGCAAAAGTTATCACCAATGTTACATATGTGAAGGAATCCAATGGAGTGAGGAAGGAAACGATGGAAAGTTAGAAAAACCACATTGTATAGTATGTCTAGATAATTTGCAGGTGAAAATGTTAGTGGATTCAGGAAGTATGTACACCTTGGTGTCAACGGACACGTTATCCAAAGATTTGTATGATGATTGGTCTGAGCCCGACATAAAAGCTCTAGGTTATGGAGGAAAGAGGATTGAAATTTCCGCCATGAGATGGATGAATATTTCATTTAAAGGACAGGTGGTGCATGGTCGGGTCTAATTAACTAATTTTGGTTCAAACCTATTAGGGTGGCATCACCAAAAAGATTTAGGAATTATCCTAAATCCTAATGCTGAAGATCCAGTCGTGTCATCATTACCTGAGCTGCAACAGATGAATTCTGTGGATATATTTGATGAGGGGGTGGTGAAGAGATTTCCTTGTGTGCTCAACGATGACTTAGGTCTACTGAAGGGATTTTCTCATAAAATAATCCTTAAGAAGAGAGCAATTCCAGTAGTGCATAATGTACGGAATGTTCTTCTTTTAATGAAAGAATCTTTGCAAGAAGAATTGGATAAATTGTTGAGCCAGGGAATAATCGAGGCCATAGAGTCATCAAAGGGGTTAGCCCCAATCGTTGTGGATCCTAAGAAGGTTGGTAAGATCAGGCTATGCATCGATTTAAGAGATCTCTATAGAAATATTTGGGTTGACAGACAACCACTTTCCAATATTTCTGAAATGTTGTCAGCGATGTCTGGAGGGAAAATATTTACGGTTGTCCACATGTCAGCAGCATATCATCAGATTAACTTGCACGAGGACTCCAGGCATTTGACATCCTTTGTCATCCCATTAGGTGCATTCCGTTATCTATGAATGCCATTTGGACTGGCGCCTGCGTCAGCAGTTTGTCAAAGAGTTATGAAACAAATTTTTGAGGGTTTAGAGAATGTCTGATATTTCCAGGATGACATCATGATTGTTGGAAAGAACGAATCGCATCATGATGAGTTGCTTGAGGAGTTGATGGGACGTTTGAATCGATTTGGGTTGACTGTTAAGCGAGAAAAATGTCAATTTAGAAAGGTGCGTGTCACTTATCTGGGACATGAAATATCGTGTGAAGGTATACAACCCAAGCAGAGAATTGTACAGGGAGTGAGTGATGCGCCTTGTCCTGAGACTAAGGATCAACTTAAGTCTTTTTTTGGGCTAGCCGAGTATTGTTCAAAATTGGTAAAGAATTTTAATTAAATTGTGGAGCCACTGAGGTTGTTGATGAAAAAGAATGTGGTATTTGAGTGGAATGATGCATGTAAGAAGGGATTTCAATCAAGCAAACAAGGTATTATATGTGCTCCTTCCCTGGGTCTTTTTGAAGTAATGGGTGAAACTTACTTGACTACGGATGGTAGTAGTGTGGGACTAGGAGCAGTGTTGACCCACGTGGTGGATGGGCAAGAAAGGATAATCAGATTTGCCTCCAGGGGGTGCAGGGTGCTGAACGAACTTACTCAGTGATAGAGAGAGAATCTGTTGTGTGTTGTTGGGGGATCAAACATTTTAAATATTTCCACTGAGGTTTGAATTTTATAGTTAGGACCTATCATAAGCCACTGGTGCATTTATTCAAGGGTGGCAGAGGATTGGAAGGCGGAGTTACTCCTAGGATTTCAAGATGGATTTTATCTGTCCTGGAATGCAATTTTGAATTGGAATACTTAAAACATTTAAAGAGCGTCGTGGCAGATTGCCTTCCTCTTTAACATTCCGAGAAGGCAATAATTGAGATGGTTGATGTAGAGGATGACATGTGTGAGATTCATGAATGTATAGCATTAAAGAAAGAAGAATGGGACGTAGCCATGGAGAACGACTCAGTGTTAAGAAAGGTAAAGGAGAGCATAATGATTGGTTGGCAATGTGACGTACGTCGTGATGATCAAATGGAAGAGTATTGGGGAGTCAGAGAGGAGTTGAGCATCCTGAGGAATAAGGTGATGAGGAGTCCTCCTACGGCGCTTTTTGACCGGATTGTCTAATTAGCGCATGAGGGGCATCCTGGAAGGAACATGACCAAGAGGAGGATAAGACAAACCTATTGGTGGCCCAAGCTGGATAGTATGGTTGAGGATGCTGTGAAACATTGTTGTGCATGTGTTAATAGTGACAAAGTTAAAATGTTGAGGCAAACTCCATTGAAATGTGTGGAGATACCTCCAGGGCCCTGGGAGAGGGAGGCCATGGATTTAATTGGTCCCATAAATAGATTAGGTGCTGAGAACAGGTTTATTATGGTGCTTGCTGACTACCATACTAAGCGGTTCATATTTAAACCCATGAGTGCAATCAATTCTAAGTGTGTGATGGATTTTCTAGAAGTTTTTTTAGAAGAAGGTGTGCCAAAAGCCATAGTGTCTGACAATGGTGTACAGTTTGTTTCACGTGACGGAATTTATGATGAAGTGGGGAATTGTTTACGAAAGGGTAGCCTTGTTCAGACCACCAGCGAATGGAATGGTTGAAAGGATCAATTGCTTAATCATGGACAACATACAGTTGTCATTGGCCAATGGTATATCCTAGAAAGAGGAGTTGAAGAAATTAGTGTGGGCACACAGAACTACTCCCCATGCTGTAACTGGAGTGTCTCCCTCTTTGAAGGGTAGGGAACCTGGGAGGAAGGAGAATCCTGCTTGCTTGGTTACCAAAGAACGTTTGTGGGTAGATCATCACGCCAATAAGGCTGGTGTCACTATGAAACAGAAGTGCACAGAAGATTATTACAACGTAAAAAAAGGAGTGAAGGAACCTAACATTGCGGTGAGTGATTGGGTTGTCACAAGGAAAAGCAGGTGGTGATAAAGGGAGACAGTACATTTTCCACTCCATTGAAAGTCATTGAAGTTAGACGTAACGTGGTTGTGTTAGAGAATGGAACTGTGTGGAGTGGTGGAGATGTTTGCAAGGTGGATGAGCATTCAGAATAATTGTAACATTATGAAACATGTTTTTCTGAATATACTTATGCTTTGTTACTGAATTGCTTTACGGTACGGCCTTGTTACTGAATTGTTCTGTTATTCATTGCTTTACTTCCCCTTTGTTTTTGCATCAGGGCAAAGATGTGTAGTGTTAATCTCTTGCTGCAGTGCAACCTGAACTGAACTGGAATGTCTAGATGGAACTTAGATTGTCTTAATGCTTAGAGTTCTGTAAAAGAGACATTACTGTTGAGACAGCGCTGTGGATGCAGCTGACCTGCTGAGGGTGTTGTGTTGGAATAAAAGCAATTGAAGGCACACCTGCTGTTGTGTGATTAGTACGACGGCCTTGCGAGACACCACCGCTCCCGCCCAGCAGGAGCAGCCCAGCAAACCTTGTCCCATTCTGGCAGCAGACAGAAAAAAGAACAGAACGAATGCTGGGTAAGCACTGGTTAAGTACTCCCGGTGGGAGGGGGTGGGGTAGAGGGTCCCAGCATTCCTTTTGTTCTTTTTTCGGTCTGGGATATGGCTAACTCCAAATGTCATCAATGGGACGAGGACAGGAGGGACCGGGGGTAATGTGTTGCCTATTGAAGGAAAGCCACATGAAGATGGCTGCCAATGTGTATGCATGAGGTGGAACACGTGTGAACTGTGATAAATGTTATGATGCCTGCGTGCAAATGAAGCCATTTCATAACCTATGTATATGGATGCGTCGTGATGCAGTGGCGACCATTTTGGCCTTTTTCATTTACCATTCCAACAAGACAGTTGGACATTTTATGATGGTAAAATAGTAAGAGCATGCATGCACAAAAAAGGAAGCAATGGATCTTGTAACTTTTTGTAACTCGCAGGCCGTTAAAAAACATAAGAAAAATTGTAAGTGATGGCCAGGAAGGGTAGTAAATAGAGAGCATGCAGGGGCGGAGGAGCTGGTATGTCAGGAGGAACAAGTAGGAAGAGACCAAAGAAAGACATGCACTTACATTTAGTGTTGAAAAGTAAAGAAAGAACTTTCCAAAATCAACAGTGAAAGAATTCAAGTCATACAAAAAGAAGACTGGGAGAAGGAAATGCTCCTGGGCGAAACAAACACAATAATAAGGAGCAAAGCCATCAAATCAGGAGCAGCAAGTTGAGAAAGACACCAAAACCATACAATCGTGTGCAAGGAGCTGACCCAAAACCCAGGTTTAGGTATATGCTATGTATAGGCTAAAGCTGACTTTAGCGGAGGCCTGAGTTTTTTTATTTTCAATGCAATGATGTACACATATGAATAAGTCATCATGCATGCACACGTAAGTGCCATAACTCTGTGGTGACCTCAGCGTGATGACTTAAATGCCTTCATGCATTACCAGGAATGTGTGCACATATGTCATGTTGCTGCTGCTTTTTTTTTAATTCACTTTTTCAGGATGGAATTTAAAAGGAGATTTAAATTTGGGATTGAAATACTGAGTAGATCCTGTGCCAGTCAGTGTTTGGGATGTGTGTTTTTTGTCTCCTTCCCAATTTCTCCTGCCCACCCCTCCCAGCCCCCCACTTGACCTGACTATACTTACCACTAGTCAATGTAATATCAGGGATTTCCAACGTATGTCTGGGATGGATGAATCTATGCCAAATTTTCACCACCTATGTAAATAATTCTGATTTAGATTAATTGTATGTAACTTGATTTCATGTTGATATCCTAAAAATCTGGCATGATCCACGATGAACAATCCAGAAATACTTCAATTTGACAGGAACTGACCCTCAGAGAGGCTGCAGATGCCCCTTTTTATGGCCACAGAAAGCACCAGTGACTCCCCCTCCCTCCCGCGGACAAGTGAGCGTGGAATATTTACTCCTGTGCAGGAAGATGGAAACGCAGCCTCCTTCTTTTAAAGAGTCAGGCAAATGGAAGCGATAAATAATTGAAGCCAACTACGCTCCAGCAGACACCTTGGACCACTTCCTCGAGCTGAAGGCAAGTGCCGCACTTCAAAGGCAGGACTGACTGTATTCAGGCCCCTGCACCCGCCCCCTCCGCTTCTGCTTTCCAGAAATGAAAAGGACGGATTATAGCTGAAAGGGATGACTGCCAAAGCCGAAGGATAGGAGATAAAACGAGAGAAGACGGCAATCACTACTACCGCTGAACTATCTTCAGGATTTCTTCCTCCCCGATGGACATGGGGGCTTCCTTCAAGGAGTGGGAGCCACTGAATTGTCCACCAGGTCCAGCTCCGCCATCCTGGGATCACCGAGGAAGACCTACACGGAAGGCTGAGTAAAAGCAACAACAGTCACAACAGAAAAAGCAATAATTAATGACCCAGTCTATGAGCATTCCATTAAGTGCAAGCAGCTGTCATAAACATCTTAATTAATTTAAAGAGCCAGCGACGGGGGAATTCTCCCGCTGCAAAAGGCGGCTTCCCTCGGCAGCTCCACGGAGCTGGAACTTACCAAGCCTTTAAATTTTTAAACAGGCCTTTCATGTTCTTTAGAGCACTAGAAAAAAAGACATCAGCCCTTTGAAAAGGTGGCTTGTTAGGAGTCGCCTTAAAGAGTCCTGCCTTTGGGCGAGGTTGGGTTGAATAGGTCTTTTCCACGATTTGATTCCAGGAGGTGGGAGGCATGAACCAGTAAAGGCAGGAGAGAGGTGCTGACTCGGTATTCTTACAAATGTGGTGGGAAGCAATGTTTCCTTTACGTGCTGTCGTGCAGTGGAATAATGCCCTTTCATCTTACTCTGAATGAAGAGGGGATAACAACAGTCCTCATTCTAAACCAGTGCCTTAAACAGGAAGGCACTGCCAGATAGCGAGTAAAGTTTAATTTGAAAGGGAGATTTTTGTACTTTGAGTGGGTGAGTGGTAGCACCGCTCAGCAGTGGTGAAACACTTTTAATGAGAGAACCCTTGCACTTCTCAGTGGCCAATAGATACTTTGAGGTAGTGAGTACCTAGATTTTTAGGTCTGGCATTAACGAAGACCTTTTTATTTTGCTAAAATAATATGTATAAAATATGCTTACTCACAGGGGCTTTCAGCAAGCCCTCTTCATCAATTTTTCAGTTGTTATGTCACTCACATTTTTCTTCCGCCCACTACAGAATATAGCATGGGACAATTGGTCAGCCCACTACAGCCATTCACTAATTTCACAGTGAGTGACAACATCCTGCTCTTTAACAAGAAGCACACTTGCACAAAAAGTAGTTTCTTTCAATGCTAGAGAATGCTAAGGAAATGTTATGTTATGTTGTGTTATATCATTCTGTTTTATGTTATGTTATGTGAATTTTTAGAGCACGGCTAATCACAGTGGGAGTGTCCAGGTGCTGGTTAGGGCAGAATTGAGAGGGGAGAAGGAGATCCTGCCTGTTTCGTTTGGAAGAGCCATGTCTTGAGGTTCCCTCTGAAGTCCATGAGGGAGGGGGAAGGTTCTGAGATGTTTTGGGAGGTCGTTCTAGGTCTTGTTTGCGAGGTATGAGAAGGAGCGTCTTCTGTCTCTGGCCTTCTTGATGCGAGGGTGGTGTGAGCTTGTCTGGGATGCAGATCAAAGGTGTCTAATGGGTTGGTAGAAGTTGAGGCGGTGGTGGCGGTAAGCTGGACCGGTGCCATGGAGATGTTTGTAGGAGTGCGTGGGTAGCTTGAACTTATACCTTTCCTGGACTGGGAGCCAGTGCAGATTGTTGAGGTATGGAAAGATGATGGTTATTTCATGGGATGTTCAGGATGAGTTTAGTGGTGGTGTTCTGGATGGTTTTGAGTTGGCGTAGGACATAGACTGGGATTCCGATTTAGATGGTGTTTCCGTGATTAAGTCTACTTGTGATAAGAGCCTGGGTGATCGTTTGTCTGGTGTTCAGTGGGATCCACTTGAAAATCTTGTGTAGCATTCGCAGGATGGGGAAGCATAATGAGTAGACAGTGTTGATCATTATGATCCAGAGGTTCTTGGCATGATTCGCAGGTGTAGATAGGGGCAAAGTTCGGAGGAACAGCAAGAGGCGTCCCAGAGGGAGTGGTTGTTGTCGAAGATTAAGATTTAGGAGGCAGTTGTTTTTCATTCAAGCAGCGATGTTGCTCATGCATTTGGCGAAGTTTGCTTTGCCAGTGCTGTTGAGTCAGTAATGGAGAAGATGAGCCGAGTGTCATTGGCATAGAATACTATGTTGATGCCGTGGGCTCTGACGATGTCTGCGAGAGATGTCATGTCAATGTGGAAGAGTGCTGGGCTGAGCAACAATCCTTGAGGGGCTCTGCAGAAGAGTTTCTTGAGCTCTGAGATGTAGGGGGAAGCCTATCTCGCTGAGATCTGTCTGTAAGGAGGGAGGATATCCAATTGAGGGCGAGTCCGCAAACACCCTAGTACTGAAGCTTTCTGATGAGTGACTTGTGGTAAACCATATTGAAAGCTGCAGAGAGGTTGAGGAGGATGAGTTTGGCCATTTCTCTTCGGTCAAAGATGCTTCTGATGCCATCGGTGGTCGCAATGAGGGCTGTTTATGTGCTGTGGTTGGTGTGAAAGCTTGATTGAAAGCTGTCTAGGAGATGATGGAGTTCTGGGTGGTCTGCGAGTTGGGTATTGATGGCTTTCTCCATGACTTTAGCTGGAAAAGGCAGGTCCGAGATGGGTCTGTAACAGCTGAGGGTGTTGGGGTCCACTGTTGGTTTCTTCAATAGGGCATTGAGTTCTGCATTTTCCAGTGAGACGTAAAGGTGGCACTGTTTATGGAGGTGTTGATGATAGTGGTGAGTGTGAGGAAATTATGTTTTTTCCAAGATTGTATATGAAGTCAGCGCATGGGTCTGAGGGGGCTCCTGAGTGGATGGCATTTTTCCGTGCGGTGGTGTGTACTTTTAGAGACCAAAAAAATATTCTTGCTTTTAGCCAATGTGCTTTTTTAGATTGGTGAGTGTTGTACAGCTCCCCTAATAATAAAGGTTTTCAAAATCCATGTCAAAACAAATCAAGAATTGACAAAGCCAAAACGGTGTGCCAAACTCCAACCCTGTTGGCTTTGCCAATTCTTGTTGTATTTAATTCCAAGCATTTTACTAATCCAAGTCTTTCAGCATGTGCTCATCTGAGATGCAGAGATGGCCCTCCTAGTAAGAAGAGATGCTCTCAAGTTTGGAGAAGGGCTCTCCAAATCCTGCTGCCTCTTAAACAGCAACTTTTTGTTTGAATGATGACTCACAGTCAGAGCTAAGATATATATTGCAGCCCTGGGGAAGAGTTTCGGCTCTCGGCCACCAGATTCAGTGACCAATCACCTAGTTCTTCACTAAAAAATGAGTCCATATTTGTGGAAACATATCTGCCTTCATGGGCTCTGCCAAAAGCCCTGCAGACTTCCCAGTGCCAAGGGTCGGACTGGGACAATAATAGGCACGGGCACCAAAATAAAAGTGCCCCCCAATTAACACACCAGATAGCTTAAACAGTGGCCCACATTTGCAAATCAGGTCAGTTTTAAACTTGTAGAGGCACATTGTTTAGGCATTTGCATTTCTCAGTGCATATGGTAACATTACGAAAACCAACAGTAAACATCTCCCCACCTAGCCATGAAACAGACCCACAAACTGCTAACAAATAGACCCACAAACTGACCTGTAAGACCATCCCTTCAGGCACTGCCAGATTGCCCTACAGACCAGCACCTATTTGTTGCACCAGGAGCCATGCTGCTCCGGACTTGTGAGTTCTGAATGGCGATCAACATTTCACATTACTTATCGGCCAGACAGTGGAGTGCTGCGATGTCGGCCCATCTAAATCTAGATCTGGTGTTTGTAAAGTGCGAACTACTCACCCCTAAGGGTCTCAAGGTGCTGGGGGCCATCGGGGAGATTAAGTGAGCTATTACCCAGAGTCACATGGTGCTGAGCTGAGCTGCCGCCAGAGGTGGGAATCGAGCGGTGAGCCCTGCGCCCTGGAGTCGGCCATCCTATCCACTGCGCCACACTTCTCCCATCATAAATTGTTGGTGGTCCTGATTCTTCCCGATCCTAAAGCCGATCTGAACTCAATGGAGTATGTGGCGGCCTGGCCAGATTTAGGCCTTAAATGCTTCATGGGCATTGTAGAACTATGGCCAAGGCATGGAAAAAACTTGAGCAAAGTTTTATAAGCCATTACTTTCTCTAGCGTGCGCTCCAAGTCTGTGCTGCATGATTTCAGCCTGTTCAACTCCAGCAGAGCCATGAGCCATCTCCCAAATCCACTTACACTGTGGGGAGGCTCAGGCCGGCTCAGGCCGGCGGGGCTGACGAGCAGTGATAGGCTGCAGGCGCCCAGTGAGCACTTTATATGACTGAGGCACACAGTCATGGAACTAACGAAGGCCAACAGGTTCTGCTTGTAGTTGCAGGTCACGTTTGTATTACATGATGCAAGAGGCAGGAGGAATGCCTGCCAATGAGCAGACCAGCTTGAAGGGACATGCAAATGAACCCCAGGTCAGGGCATTTCTGAAATAAAGGCCATGATTGGCACGTGCAGACGTGCCTTCCAATAAGTGCTGGCAGTGCCAACCAGACTGGCACAAAATAAGTATTGGCACCAATACATCAGTGCACTCAATTATATCGAATCGCCTGAATATCAGCTAATGAAAACAACGTAATCTGAAAACTGGCTAAACGTTTCTGCTTCATCGCACTAAAATACATCAGCCCTACATCACCGCCATCCAACTCAACAAACAAAACTGAGCACACTACACATACAGCCACCATCTCATGCAAGCGTGCAGTGCTTTTGGCCATACAGATGCAGTACGCTGCTCTGCAAAGACGGTAACCATGACCATATTTTCACAACACTTGTCATACATGACGCGTACACAACCTCATCACCCAACAGAGCCTGCAAAAGGACACACTTGGCGCATCGTCACTCACTCATACAAATTAAACGTATCCCAAAAGGCCACATTAATGGCATTGAGTTGCAGTTGAATAGCACCAAAATCAAGTAGAACGACTAGACAACTGCACCATCAATTGAATTTAATGTAGTTATTGAAATATACCAATACACCAAGCCTTAAAATGTAATGCACATGAGGCCAGCAATCCCACATCTAAATACCCAATATCGCCAATACACGAGAACCCAATGGGCACATCACAATGTTGTGCATTAATACGGCACAAAGGGCCGTGCAGATGGCAATGTGTTGCTCTCCAACAGCACTGAATATAATTCAAAACTTTCAATACATTTGGCACAATCAAATACGCAAAATACCTCACTAGAGTACGTATGCATTACCAACTTATCACTTTATGCCAGTTTGTACACGTCCACCCCGGTGCCAAAAGCCAAACCACTGTCACATGATCAATCTCAAAACAACCTATACATTTCATGACCCTCTCCGCCCCTTTCAAATGCCCTGAACGATCTGCCCTTCTGAGTTCCACCAAGGTCACCTCCACCAGGCTTGTGTGTCCGCCACACTGCTACAATGCCAAAGCACAGCTTTGAAGAAGTTCTTCTTCTCAGTACCACATGTACAGACCTCATCACCCCACCACTGCTGACTGTACGTTTGCCTACTAGTCAGCGTGTCCTCCTACCCAACATGACACACATCTGCCACGGCATGTCGTGCATGCGCATATGTATGCTTGCTATCCAGTTAGGCAAAACCAGCCCCTCCAGGGCCTTTCAAACTCATGCATTAAAGTATCCTCAACTGGCCTCATCAGGCACTCATGTCAGTCCCAGACTCAACTCACAATTCATAAATCACAGCCTAGACTAGGACACCAAACCAATCGCAGGTGTACCGATACAATCGCAAGCAACGCAGCAAGGGTTACGGTAAATGGCTCTGGCTTCCGTGGACCAGTTTTGGACATCCCTGGTCCAACTCATATCAAATGGCAGCCAATATTTATAGTGTAGAAGGCCTGTAGGGAAAACAGTGGAGATGACCGAAGATTATCACATAACACGTAGGTATAAGGGAAATAATTATTTGCCAGCAGCAGTTCAACCCATAAATATGAAAGCGTACACTTGGCGCGGCCCTCTAATGCCAGGGGAAGTCGTCCCACATTCCCACTAATGTAGGGCTCAGTGACTGGAGTCTTTCTCTCTTTATATCAGTATCCTACAGGTGCCAGTGGCTGACCATCCGGAATTTGATAACTTGGGTGCTCCTATCTACATGTTCTGGGTCTCTCTGCGATGGATAGGGCAGGACGATGTTTCGTCACTGACCACCAGCCCATCAACCAGTGCGTTACCTCCACGTAGGCAGAGTATAGGGTTGTGAAGCCCAGTAATCCCACAGAAGGGAACGGTGCATTCAACATTACATACATAGCACACAATTACAAGACGTGCAATGTAAGCTTTTATACATTATTTACACTAGAGGCAGCACGTTTTCCATTTTTACTGACTTTTAAACACAAATAAAGACAGAAAATAATGTATGTCATAGTCTTAGTTTGTTTTAAAATACATAAGAAGATGCAAATGTGGTCCTAGTTGCAGGAACAGCCCAGTAGCTTTACAGATGGGCAGTATGGACCATTAAAAGGGGATGAGGCGGCCGAATGATGCTCAGAGAGCTGTAAACGTGTACATTTGCCTCAACTGCAAGGCTATCGCTTTCAGATAAATGCATTATAGCATTGCGAATGGTCAATTATAGCACTAAAACACAACAACTCTGCAGGTTTGAGAGAACATTTAAAATATGTGTAGCAAAACCAGATGGCTCAGCTCTAATTACAGAGGAGTTGAAGACCCGTGATAGTCTGCTGAGCAGAACACCCTTGAGGAAGCATCTACACCACAATAGGAAAGCCCTGATTTTAGCAGTCACCTGGTTGCCAGAGCTGAAGAAGAAGCAAAATATAGTAAAGGCAAAGGTAGGACAAGATGGGTGCCGGCAGCGTTCTGGGAGGTGTACTGATATATCATGTTGAGGGGGGGGGGGGGGGGTGAATAATTCACTACAGAGGTTTGTCTGTTGTATGTTTGCTAGACAGATAGGTGGGCTCCTTGAACAAAACACAAAAAAGAATTACATTGATAGGCAGCTCATGCAGCTAGTGCAAGTGTTAGAAAGACCCCCAGTTCAGGAAGGACCTCAGGACCTGGCTCTTCGACTGAACCACAGTGCCTAGATGGATCAGCAGCATCCCCCACCCCCCTTCGGTGCCTTGAGACTCTTACGGGTGAGTAGCCATGCTTTTAAAGCATTTGATTGATTGACAGACAAAAGATATTTTCGCATCAATGCCTATGAGAGACATGTATGGTGCCAGATGTTTGTACTACACACATTAGGTGGATGCTGCTATCCATCTCAACCCGAAGAAGAACTTCTTGTCTACATCCAACGTAGAGACAATACACACAAGTCGGAATTCCATCACTAAGCCTTCAAATCTCAGAAGTAACTGGTTTGCTATCAACATATTGACTGACGGGGTGCCATCAGAAGTGATAATACAACCCACAGGGGAGAGGCTTGTTTTAAAATATGTGTAGACATTTTACCTTTGAATACAGAACTCTCAGCGGGGATGGGGGGGTTTAGATCATGGTCCTCTCCCTGATATAAGAAATGTGTATATTAAGTCACACCTTCCATTGCTTTTCCAGGATTCTCTAGCATCTTTTACCTGGACATGGCCAGGGAACGCAGAACAGTTAACTTATACACATATGGTAAGGATTCTGAATAAAAAGCCATTTTTAGGTCTTGCCCAGGCAGCGCGCATACGCTGCTCTAGGAGATGACCTTTTGAAATTGGTCTGCCCTTTTCAAGCACTCATGCTTGTGCTGGCATCCACCTTGCGGGAGCGAGCAGCGGCGCGCAGGGGCCATCTGTTTTCAATTAGCGTGGCCGTGCGCGCTTGTTGTGATTTTAGGACCCAGGCGCGTGCGTCTTCCCTCGACCCTGGCGGTGACATATTATGCCCCACATTAAGCGAGGTGAAGCTCTTCAGTGCTGCCAGGTTTGATTTTCATGCGGAGATACTTCACAACATCGCACGTTCTCGCGCCGCTTTCTCGAGTCCAGAAGTAAATATTGCTTAGTTATGGCCCATGTGTGCTCCGCTCACTCATTTCCTGCCACTGCTGTAATGTTGGGAAGGGAAATGCGGTTAACTCGAAGACCTTCGAGGATTTACACTACTCTGCATTTTTTAAATGCAGAACGGACGTGTTGCTAATATTAGGCGAATTTCACTGGTGCTGTCTGTAGGTGGCGAGCCACAATCTTAGTATGTGGTGTCGTCTATGGTTCGACCACGGAGCCAAACGAGTTATGGAAGAGCAAGCAAGAATCTAATGCTGTGTGCGATGCCGGGCTGCACTTTTGTGTCTGACCCGACTCAAGGGTACCTGTTGCAGCTGTGACGACTTGCAAGCCGATCTTCTTTCACGATGTATCGCTTGGAATGCTATAAGTTACAGAGTGACGCATCTTAAATTAATTTAAATATAGACCACTCCAAAACCGAAAGGGAATCCTTGTGCCTGCCTAAGCAACAACAGAATTACACCCCGCTCTCCCCAAAAGAGGCAAGTCTTCGATCTCATTTTAAAACAGACAAATGGACCTATGACTTTCATTTCACTAGCGTGCGCCCCACCCCCTCCCTGCTCCCTGCCCCCTCTGGGTTCCTCTGAGAGCCCCTTGTCGAGAGTGATCTTCTAGGATTGCAGTCTTATGACAGTATTCCAGTGAAATGACCTCTTCTACAAACTGTGTTGTACAGCAGGGAACTTCACCCTTTTTAAAACGCAGCCCCATCAGTCTCCCAATTTCCCAAGTTAGAAAGAAGCTTAATTGAGAATTTTCTTGAAGCACCCAGGTTTTTTTAAGGTGGTACTGCAGGGACAGCACTGCAATAGTTGAGTCGAGGCTTGAGAGTTGCCATGGGTTTAGTCGCTCTTTTAGGAACAGCTAACGTTTTATTTAAAAGGGTGCGACTATATGGATCCCAGTTTTTGGTCACCAGATTAACCTCTCCCTCCATGGAAAGTGAATTATCTAAGACATGCGGCTGATGGTGACGCATCCTGGGGCTCTGTACATAATGATTCTACTACTGAGGTGCGACCACCATCCTTGAAAACCTATGATGTTTTGTGTTCCTGAGAGAATTCAAACCACTCTTGGGATTAAAGGAATACTCCGGCCACTGACAGTAGGCAAGGTTAGTGTAGTCTACAATATCATTCCAGCATTGATGGTAACGCTGTACCTCTGTCTACTGTCTCCAAGAGGCTTGCCTTCATGCTCGGGAGCACTGGTCCGCATTATAGCCCGATCCAAACCCCGATTGTAAGAGTCGTTGAACACCATTATATTACAATCTTTAGCCGGGTCCATAGAGGGATAAAACACTACCTGAGTGTTTTCTTTATAACACATAAATTCTACCCCAAGCTCCGACAGGAGATGATGGAGTAGTCAAACATATACCATTAATATTAATATAAAAGTTCATGAGCCCTGTGCAGTTACCGTGCAGTTGAAAGAGGCTTTATCTAGATGGTGTAGCAGGTGAAGTGACACTGGGGCCCAAAGCTCCAGGAGCCCCTCTAACCACCAACTATTGCAATATATAACTACTAAATAGGCAGTCACAAGTACTCTACAACATAGCTTAAACACATTAACAAAGCCAATAGCTCTGGAAAAACACTTATAAGGTCCCAAAGGCAAGACCTATTGGCTATGCCAATGCTTGTTATTTTCATGATGTATCTGTTTCAGATCCATCTGAATGGGTCTATAACTCATTTACTTGCCATTCCTGAGTATCAATCACTCTCTCTCATTTCTGGTTCCACTAAACAGAAATAGTTCTTCTCAAGGAACTAAAGGTCACATTCTCTTTCTAAGACTCACCCCTTCTCTCTCACTTCACCCATCTTTCTCTCATATCGTCTCCCATTTTCCACTCAACGTCCCACTTCTCACTGCCTCTACTTGCTTCTTCTCTGATCCCCTCATTCCTCTCTAGTACTTCTCTCCGATTCACCGATCCCTGGTATTCCCCAAATTATATTTCTTTCTTCAGTCTGGCTCTCAATTTTCTCATTACATTCTTCTATGCCCACCTTTCTGTGTGTTCGTTGCTTCTCCAAGATTTTTACTCCCCTCAGTCTTTGGTAATACCTCTTTATGAATATTTACCAGCCACGGTCGGTAGTAGGAGTAGCTGCAGGGCGGTGATGTGGGGAGGGGGAGGGGCAGGGTGGGGGGTAGTAAACTATGGATTACGGAGGTTTACAGGTAAATTAATATATAAATCTATAAAACGAATTTAGGTGCGTGCACTGCATCTCATTTGGGGATGCAGTGCACGCAACGAAATTCGTTTTAATAACTTATATGTTAACTTACCTGTAAACCTCCGTAACCCATAGTTTACTACACCCCACTCTGCCCCTCCCCCTCCCCATATCACCGCCCGCAGCTACTCCTACTACCGACCGCGGCTGATATTTGCTCCAGAGTTCACTCATTATCGTCGTCCTTTTTATAGCACCTTCTTCAGTTTAGGGGACATTTAGTTCATCTGTTTGGATACCCGTACAGCGCATTGACACCATTTTGGTAATGGTGCGCTATATAAGAATGTGAAGTAAATAAGTATACATGTTCCCATTTTAAGTAACTGGGGATGGCATGGTTGAAAGCATTGCCACTATAATCTGGAGCAAGTGACACAAGCTGTGGACTATTTTTAGATAAAGAAAGTACAACTAATCTACTGATACAATAGTCAATAGTAAAATATGCTTGGATTAAAGATCATACGTCCAATCCTTCACATGATGGTCAGAAACACAGTATCATTTAAATATGCAAGCACGGAGAGAGGAATTGGCCTAATGGCTAGGGCGGTTGACATCCAATCTGGGGAACCGAGTTTGAGTCTCGGCAAGGACGCACAACAACCTATGATGCTGGGCAAATCACTTAGGGCCACATGCTTCAAAGTTAGGAATTCCGTTTCCTAAATTACGAATTTTACGAAATCTCAATTTAGGAATCGCAATTCCTTATGCATGTAGCAATCCCCCCAAAATTACAATTCCTACGCATTCCTTATTTGCGACTCGCAAATTGCGAATCGCAAATAAGGAATTGCTTCCCATTCATTCCTATGAGCATAGAGGCCCATAGGAATCAATGGGGATTGCATGCGCAATTTGCGAGTACCTACTACTTAGATAGCAATTTTTGCATTTGGGATGATGCATCCCAAATGCAAAAATTGGGGTCGCAAAGGGGCAGTTTCAACCTCATTTTCCAATGATGCATGTGCCCCTTAATCTCCCCGTGCCTAACAAAACTGAATGTGTCCTCATGTAACACAACTTGTGCTCGTGTAAAGTGCTCTGATGCCCCATTACCTTCGGGTCAAGTTCGCGCTATATAAAACTCCGTAAAAAAAAGAAAAATAAGATAGTGGTTTTATTTTATCCCATTTTACCAATTATTTTTTTTAAATCATTCTTGCTATACTGCAATGACAAGTGGATAAAACGATCTATGTGAAAAGTGGCATTATGAGATAAAATGATAGCATAAATCCCTACATGGTTATAAAAGTGCTTATCTCAATTGAACCTATAGTTTATCATCTTTATATAATTCCCAAATAGGTTAATATGAAGGTAAGCTTGATGTGTGTGTGAGAGAGCAGGCGACAATAGTAAATTGACTAGAAATGCCGAAGTTAAGGTATTACCTTCACTTAATCTCCAACTCAAGTGTACTAACTCAACTTTTATGCCCAGCTCTGCTACTACTTCTAACACATGGAAATGAGATTTGAATGAGAGTGAGGGAATATGTTAAGTGTGTAAAAGTTTGTATTGTATGTGACTAGGTGACTGGAGTAACACTGTATAAAAATGTTGAGGGCAAAATAGTTTTTTGTCAAGAATATATTGGTATTCGTTAAATGAGTGTAAAATTGAGGATATCATTGGTAGCTTTTTATCATGTTCATAGGGTCTTTGCATTTCATTATATAACTAATTTGTTTGACTTGACCCCTTCTGCAGGGTCATCCCCTGACCTTTTGCCTTCCTCCTCCTATTTTGCTGAATACGTTTTTGTTGGCTCTAGGACTCTGGGCACTTCACCACAGCAAACCAGTTCTAAAGTGCTTGTTCTCACTCCTTAACCCCTTCGCTGCCAGGCCTTTCATCCCCCCCCACCCACCCCCCTCCGGTGCTAAGACTTTTTTTGGCTATTTGTGGTAGTTTGCGCTTAGGCCCCTGTATCTTTCTGACCACATAAGGTATCCACGCCAAATTTGCGTCCTTTTCTTCCGACATCATGGGGATTCTAAAGGTACCCAGGGTTTGTGGATTCCCCTGGAGGGGACCCAGAAATTAGCCAAAATACAGCAACATTTTGTTTTGGTTTTTTTTAAATAGAAAAAAAGGGATACAATGAAATTGTCTGTTTTTTCCTTGCAAATGGTATCAACAAAGAGGTTGTGGTGCTGAAATCACCAGCTTCCCAGCTTTCAGGGACAAGCAGACTTTTGTCAGAAAACCAAAATATTTTACACAGGTTTGGCATTTTTCTGGGACATAGCCTATTTTTGCTAGTTTTTGTGCTTTCAACGTCCTTTCAGTTAATGGTAGAAATGGGTATGAAAGCAATAATGGATCCTGGAAAGCTATACATTTTAGAAAAGAAAACAAAATTCTGAATTCAGCAAGGGGTCATTTGTATAGACCCTTCAAGGTTTCTTTATAGAAACTAACAGTCGAATATAGGAGAAATTGAAAAGTAGTTTAAAAAACTGCCATTTGTGTCAACGTTTTCACCTGTAACTTCTTCTAATTATGATAGCTGTTTGAAAGTAATATACAGTTACATCTGCTGGACCTTTCTAGTTGTAGGGCTATATAGGAATTGTAGGTTCACCAAGAACCCGACGAACCCAGATCCAATAACTGTGCAGCGTCTTGCAATGTTTTTTTATTATGTACCGGGTATATAGCAATTAATTTGGGAAAATATATACATGGAAAAATCGGTATGAAAGACACCTATGTATTTCTGAAATTGGAACAAAATATAGAGTTTAGAAACAGTAGATATTTGCACATTTCTGAAATTATGAGTACCCATACTGGCATGAGAATTATAGGTCATTTTTCAAAATGACTTCTTTTTTACACATTGTCTTGCATTTGGAAGGCAGAAATGCATCTAAAGTCAATAGGTAATAACAGTTGCACTACAATTCTGTGTTACCCTAAGTCACCCAATAAAAATGGTATCTCACTTGTGTGGGTAGGCCTAGTGCCTGCGACAGGAAACGGCTCAAAACGCAACGTGGACACACTTTTTTTCTACAGTGAAAACTGACCCTTTTTTTGCAAAGTGCCTACCTGTAGATTTTGAACCGTAGCTCTGCCGGCACCTAGGGAAACCTAGCAAACCTATACATTTTTGAAAATAAGACACCCAGTGGAATCCAGGATGGGGTGACATGAATGGCTCTCACCAGCTTCTATTACCCAGAATTCCTTGCAAACCTAAAACTTTGTACAAGAAAACACTTTTTCCTCACATTTCTGAGGTGGAAAGTTCTGGAATCTGCGTGGATCCACAAAATTCCACCAACCCCGCGGTCCCCAAAGTCTTCTGAGAAAAATGGTCCCTCACTTGTGTGAGCAGGCCTAGTGCCAGTGACAGGAAACGGCTCAAAACGCAACATGGACACACCACATTTTCACAGTGAAAAAGGACCCTTTTTTTGCAAAGTGCCTAACTGTAGATTTTGATCCCTAGCTCTGCCGGCACCTAGGGAAACCTAGCAAACCTATACATTTTTGAAAGCTGGACACCCAGGGAAATCCAGGATGGGGAGACTTGTCTGGCTCTCACCAGGTTCTGTTACCCACAATCCCTTGCAAACCTCAAAATTTGTAAAAAAACCAACATTTTTTCTTCATATTTCTATGGTGGAAAGTTCTGGAATCTGCGTGGATCCACAAAATTCCACCCACCCCGCATTCCCCAAAGTCTTCCGAGAAAAATGGAACCTCACTTGTGTGGGTAGGCCTAGTGCTCGTGACAGGAAACGGCCCAAAACGCAACGTGGAGACACCACATTTTCACAGTGAAAACGGACCCTTTTTTTGCAAAGTGCCTAGCTGTAGATTTTGAACCCTAGCTCTGCCGGCACCTAGGGAAACCTAGCAAACCTAAACCCTTTTGAAAACTAGACACCCAGGGGAATCCAGGATGGGGTGACTTGTCTGCCTCTCACCAGGTTCTGTTTCCCAGAATCCCTTGTAAACCTCAAAAAATTCTTTTAAAAAAACCACATTGTCCTCACATTTCTCTGGTGAAAAGTTCTGGAATCTGTGTGGCTCCACAAAATTCCACCCATCCCGCATTCTCCAAAGTCTTCCAAGAAAAATGGTACCTCACTTGTGTGGGTGGCTCAAAAACCCGCAACAGGCAAGTGCCCAAAACCTATTGAGGCGACATCAAAATTACCTATCACAAAGCAACCTGGTTTTGCAAGGGGGGTCCCAAGAGGTTTTGGCACTGGACTCGGCGGCGATCTAGGGAAACCTACCAAACCCACACATTTCTGAAAACTAGACACTCGGGGGAGTCCAGCAAGGTATGGCTTGCATGGGTCCCCCAACATTTCCCTACCCAGAATCCCCTCCAAACCTCAAATTTAGCTGAAAAAATCACTTTTTTCTCACATTTCTGTGTGGGAAAGTCTGGAATCTGCGTGGATCCACAAATTTCTTACCACCCAGTGTTCCCCCAGGTCTCCCGATAAAAATGGTTCCTCACTCGCGTCGGTGGGTCAAGTACCTGACACAGGGGGATGCCCACACAGGGATCCACTAGGGAAGGGTACCATTGGAAAGGGGAAATTCTACCCTTTCCAATGATACCCCTCCCATCTTTTTCGGTGCTGGGGAGCTGAGATAGCCCCACAAGCACTGAAACTGAGAAACTGAAACTAAGTTTCAGTTTCATTCGATCGGGATCGTCATTACATCGAAATTAAAAAATCGGCCTGGGGAGGTTGGGGAAGCTCTTCCGCAACTCCCCAGGAAAAAAAAAAGGGAAATCCCTCTGCTGTCTGCAGCAGAAGGATTTTCTGAGCATGTGCTCATGACGGAATGGTTCCGTCATGAACACATTAGCAATGGTGCTCATGATGGAACCATTCTGTCATTAGCATTCAAAGGGCTAAAATATGGCAAGATTGGTGTATACACAATTGTTACATTTAATGTGCCTGTTCGTCCCTTGTGATCCTATACCTGTCTCTACTTATGGCTTATAAAAAAGCTATACTCGCCGCCAAGCTAGAATACTTTTCCCAGAAAATCCATCTGGCAGCTAACAAATCTAAGGAGATATTTGCGATCGTTCACGAGTTGGCTACCTCCGATAGAGTTGCACCTAGACCCATTCCTTCCCAACTTCTCTGCAACTCCCTCAATGATTTTTTTTATTGCAAAGATCGCCACTATAAAACAGAACATTCCTATGCCACCTCCCCTGTTCTCTTGTACCCCTTTACCCCCGCCCCCTTCCTCTCTTGACCAATTCCCCCTGATTTCAGAAGAGGCTTTTTGTACTCTCCTGGGTAAAGTTAAAACTGGCTCCCCCGCGGATGACTGCCCTGCACATATCCTAAGAGAGATCTTTTCCCACTGCCCAGCCCCCCCCATTACCCTGCTCAACACCTCTATTACCTCAGGAATTGTACCTGATGTTTTTAAAGCAGCCACGGTCATCCCCATTATAAAAAAAAACGGTGCTGATCCTACTGTCCCCTCTAACTTTAGACCCATTTCGCTCCTCCCACTCCTGGCCAAGATCTTGGAGAGCCAGATCACTTCCTCTCTCTCCACCTACATTGAGGCGCATCATCTCCTAGCGGACCACCAGGCCGGTTTCTGGCCTGCACATTATTCGGAATCTGTTGTTCTATCAGTGATTGATGAACTCAGACGCAGTGCCGACACCAATTCCCCCCAGGCCTTAGTCCTTCTTGACCTCTCCGCCGCCTTTGACACGGTCGACCATTCCATCCTCCTCGACCGTGTCAAGGGCACCGGCCTACGGGGGTCGGCCCCTACCTGGCTCACCTCTTTCCTAGCAGGCCGGAACCAGGCTGTTCGTTTGGATGGCTTCTTTGCACCCACCCGCTCTGTCCCTTGCGGGGTACCTCAAGGTTCCTCCCTTTCCCCCCTCTTATTCAACCTTTACATACATCCTCTCATTGCTGCTTTACAGGATATGGAGGTCATGGCGTTTAATTGCGCTGATGACCTCCAGCTCATTTTCAATCTCTCCCCCTCTCCTGACTCAGTCTCCAGGGTTCACTCCACTCTTACTTTCATCTACAATTGGATGAACCTCAATCACTTAAAATTGAACCCCGATAAGACGGAGCTGGTTCTCATTGGTGGCTCCCTCAATGCTTGGTCTCCTGCTTTTTGGCCCCCCATCTTTGGCTCCCCCACGTTTCCCTCTGCCTCTGTTAAAACTTTGGGCATCAAAGTCAGTCAGGATCTCTCTCTGCGTCCCCAGATAACCTCGGCAGTCTCCTCTTGCTTTCTGGCTTTAAGAACTATCCGGAAAGTCTCGCGTTACTTCACGGTCGAAGCCCTTAAACTCATTGGGCCCGATTCACAGAACTAACTTAAGACAAAATCCTAAACTTACTACCATTTTGGTATTCACAGAAGTCACTTACTCATTTCGGTATTCACAGAAGGCACTTACTCATTTCGGTATTCACAGAAGTTAGGAGTCCTAACTTTAGGACTCCTAAATGCCTTCTGTGAATACCGAAAGTCTTAAAATTAGGATATTTCTCAGTTTAGTAGTAGTATAGTTAGGACTCCTAAGTTTAGGACTCCTAAATGCCTTCTGTGAATACCGAAAGTCTTAAAATAAGGATTTTTCTCAATTTAGTTGTAGTAAAGTTAGGACTCCTAACTTTAGGACTCCTAAATGCTTTCTGTGAATACCGAAAGCCTTAAAATTAGGATCTTTCTCAGTTTAGTAGTAGTAAAGTTAGGAGTCCTAACTTTAGGACTCCTAAACTGAGAAAAATCCTAATTTTAAGACTTTCGGTATTCACAGAAGGCATTTAGGAGTCCTAAACTTAGGACTCCTAACTTCTGTGAATACCGAAATGAGTAAGTGTCTTCTGTGAATACCAAAATGAGTAAGTACCTTCTGTGAATACGAAAATGGTAGTAAGTTTAGGATTTTATCTTAAGTTAGTTCTGTGAATCGGGCCCATTGTTTTGGCAATGATCTTGTCTCGCCTAGATTATGGGAACGCCCTGTATGTGGGCATTCCTGCCTACGAGTGCCGTCGCCTGCAGCTTGTCCAAAATCAAGCGGCTCGCCTCATCTATCGGCTTCCCAAATCTAGTCATACCACCCCCCTGCTTAAGTCTCTCCACTGGCTCCCCATTAGGGAACGCTCGCTTTTCAAGATGGGCTGTTTGACCTTCATGTCTCTAGCTGGTACTGCTCCTACTTTCATCAGATCTTTGATCAATGCATATGTTCCTGCCAGAAATCTTCGTTCCTCCACCCAGTTTCTTCTCCTTGTCCCCCATTTCCGCAAGAAGAAATCAGGTGGCTCTAGGTTTTCGACACTTGCTCCCCACTTCTGGAATACATTCCCTTTGGCGATCAGGTCCATTCCCTCCTATTTGGACTTTCGGGCAGCCCTGAAAACCCATCTCTTTTCCTCTATCTATCCCTCTTAATCTCTCTCCCCCTTCTTTCCTCAGTTCCTCTTTTCCCTTCTGCAGCGCCAAGAAACCGCTTGGTATTAGAGCGCTTTACAAATCCCTTTCAACTTCAACTTCAACTTCAAGTGTCACTACATGTGTGCAGGGCCTGTAAATTAAATCCTACTATTGGATCTGCAGCACCAGTTGTGCCACCCACTTAAGTAGCTCTTTAAACATGTGCCGCCCTGCCATTGCAGCCTATGTGTGCAGTTTTTGAACTGCCATGTCGACTTGGCAAAGTACTCAGTTTGCCAGAAGCTAACCTCCCTTTTTATACATTTACATCACCCCTAGGGTAGGCACTGGACAGCCCAGAGGGCAGAGTGCAATATATTTAAAAAGAAGTACATGTACTCATAAGTTTTACATATGCTGGTAGTGCAAAACACTTAAATTCATTTTTCACTATTGCAAGGCCTATCTCTCCCACATTGGAGTTGCCTCACATATTCACAGTTGTACTCTGATTGCAGATTCCTCACCATTGTAGAACCGTGTTCTCACGGAACCCCTACAAAAAAAGACCATCTTTCTTATATACAAGAAACTTGTTAACAACTCGCTGGACATTCTTACCACTCTAAGTTCAAATTGGGAGACTGATGTTGGAGACTTTGAGGAGGGCGAATGAGAAGAAGCCACCGGGGCCTTCAGGAAGGATGGCCATCAAATCGGGGTTTCGCCTCAATTAGCTACATAGCTTATATTGCTCATACTAATTCTGCACTGCCATCCATGCCATTGGTCGCAGTCCAACAGATTTCTGCCTGGGGGGCTGTAGGAAGAAGGCCACATTCTTCCATTTTCTATGGGCCAGCCCTGTGATACGGCCCTACTGGTTGGCATTGCAGAAATTAACTGGGAAGGTCCTGGGAGTGGAGATACCGGGTTCAGCCATAGCATGCCTCTTGCAAATCTGAATGGATGACCCACCTCCCAGATATAATAAATGTAGGTTATCAACAGGCCTGTCAGTGGCAAAAAGAACCATAATGCATATATGGGGTATACGAGTTGCACCAACTTAAGGTGGGGTGTAAACATGTTATGAAATGGAGCATGCTGGCTGAAAAAAATGATATACCTGGGAAGGGGGTGCCACGAAAATGGGAGAAAATGTGGTTCCTAGGGCGATCGTACCGACGGCTGGAGGAGGAATACATGGGTCGTGGGAGTCCATGACAAGGACACTCCTTAAACTCTGTTGCGAGATTGTTTCTAGGTTTGCCACTGTGTAACACTTTTTCAATCTTGAATAATGCATGACTGCTACATTGATGTATTGCCCCCCTTGCGGACATATTATTATGCTGCAGTGCCTTTTTATATGCTGTATTTAATAAAACTCAATAAAAAGATTTAATTAAAAAAATCATTGGAGTTGCTTTATTACATTCTATAAGTGTAATTTCCAAATGGGAAGGGAGAAGCAGTTCATGGTTGGTGTCTATGGAATCACAATTTAAAATCCTAACTTATGGTGAAGTCGGATTTTAAATTGCAAATCTGAAAATGCTTTTAAAAAAGGTGGCATTTTCTTGCCTTAGCCATTTGGTGCCTGACGTCTGTCTCTGTGTCACATGACTGGCTGTAGCTGAAAGCTGGGATTTGCGTATTCCTTCTAAACATCCACATGCAATGGGGAGCTCAGGTGTGACTGGATGAGCCATCACTTTGGAGCTGGGCCCGCCCGCCTACATTTGAATAGGCTGTGTCCTGTCTCCACCCAAAGGGATGCATACCCCCTGTAGTTAGTCTGGAGACAGGGCTAGAAAGGCAGGGCATCTGTGCACTTCAATGACATGCCTCTAGGAGCTTCACCCCATGTCAAACGCACAACTGTGTATAAAAGAAGGACCTCAGACACCAACTCTTCTGTTCACTTCTGGACCTATGGATAATCTGCCAGGAAGAAGGACTGCTGTGCTGATACAAAGACTGCCCCTCTGCTGGACTGCGCTCAAAATGAACTAATGCCCTCCTGTGCTGACGTACTGCCATCTTGCCTGTGGAAGAAGAACTGGATCTGCAACTTCATCTTGGAACCAGTACCCCAGAGTGACTCCAAAGGCTAGTCAGCTAGCATCCTGATCTGAGCCTCAGGGACATAAAATGCTGTCTAAACAGCTCCTGGTCCCAACTGGAGTTAGTTCCTGGGCCCTAAGGGGTGTCTCTCAGGTCCTGGATACTTGGTTTTTCTCTTAAATCAAGCTTTTGGACTTTTTGCAAGTTTGAACTGGGTCTGTTCACATGAGACCGAGCCACTTGTATCGAAGTTGAGCGCGAGCCACTGCCAGCCGGTCTCTTTGCATAACAGCATTGACAGCCCCACGGTGGACCGCCAGCATAAAGCTCCAGCTCGCCTGTCTGCGATGCCCAGCCTGCTCTTCAAGCCATGCTACAACCACCCACAATGCTCTCCCTGCTCCAGACGACCCTCTTCCACATGAATGGAACACACAGCTTGGCACAAAGCTTGAGAAGATAAAACTTCAGCTGGACTAATCTGGGACTGTATCCGACCCTGGTTCCATCGTGGTCAGTCTGAATTTCTGACTTTCACACTGTCCAGCGCGACCAGATAGTCACTATTGGTGCTTTCTGTTTTTAGGCTCTATTTTATTCTTTATTCATAACTCCATTCTACCAATTGGATGTTTGTCTTTTTGGTCTTATTCTATTGATTAATTTCAGTTGTATTTTTCTAACTTGATGTGGGACCATTTTGTGTGGTGTTTTCACTGTTTAAGTATTTGAAGTGTTGCACAAATACTTTACACATTTTCTGCAGGTTAAGCCTGACAGCTCTGTGCCAAGCTACCAGGAGGTTGAGCACAGGTTAATTTGGGATTTGCTTGTGCCTTTCCCTGAAATGTATTGAGGTTGCTGCTTGACCAGGGCTCACACCTCAGTCAACCTGTAACCCAATTTCTCACACTATTCTTACATAGTAGAGTATGTTGGTACTTGGTTTCCGTCCATATGTAATTAGTATGAATGAAATACCAGAAATTCTAGATTTTGTAACTTTTATTCTGGGTGTGAACAGATGTTTAACATTTTGAAGAGTGCAGGGTGGAGGTCAATCAAACAGGATTTGTAAAGCACTGCTATTCACCAGCGAGGGTATCCAAGCACAGAGAGCAATGCTGCTGAGGTGGAATCAATTGAACCACCAGGTCTTGAGTCCCTTTCTGAATTCCCTGAGAGAGAGTTAGGTCTGGAGGTGGAGCGGAAGTCTGTTCCAGCACTTCGCTGTGAGGTAGGAGAAGGAACATCCTCCACTATTGCTTCGGCAGATGTAGTGGGTATGAGTTAGGGAAAGAGAGGAACAGCCCAGGTGTTTGGAGGGTTGGTAGAAGGTCAGGCGGTGGTTGATGTATGCTGATTCTTGGTTGTGCATAACTTTGTAGGCAAGGGTCAGCATCTTGAATTGACATCTCTTTTGGATGGGGAGCAAACAGAGTTTCTTGAGGTGTGGGGTGGTGTGGGTCCATTTGGGGAGGTCAGAGATGAGTCTGGCTGCTGAGTTCTGTATGGTCTGAAGTCTCTTCAGGAGGTGAGTGAAAATTCCAATGTAGAGTGCATTGCCGTAGTCCAAGTGGTTAGTGATGAGGGCTTGAGTGATGGTGCATCTGGTGCTGACCGGGAGCCATGTGTGAGAGTTAGGAGGCATTTCAACTTACACCATAGATGTCAGTAAACAAGTTAAAACATGGTCGTTTTCAGCCTAGACAATTGTTTAGTATTCACCTAAAAATACTTATCAAAGGCAGCGCCTAGAAACCCCAGGGTATTAGTTGTGCTCTAGAAATTTAATCATCATCATCAGTATGTGATTGTACTGTGTGTATTGTAGTGTTGTATTTCATGTTTAGGCCCTTCTACCTTTGGTGTCGATCCATGTCTAATTATTATAAAGGAAGTTCATGCAGGAAAAATGGATGATTTAGATAACTGGGTATGGGAAACTTGGTGTAGGTATTACGTTAACCTGGAAATCTCTTGCAGGTGTTACACAGTAGCCACCCTTGCACCTGTCTACATTAGCAACTTTTTTAGGGCATTTGCTGGCCTTTTACCAATATATGTGAGTTCCTGATCATCCAGGTAAATGTCTAATAGTGTATGTTTATGAATATATTAGATTACTTTTTGGGGTTGATCTCTATTGTGAACAGTGTGCCAGGCCAGCACTCAGTTGAATCAGACTTTCTTAACCCTCATTTTGTGAAGGTAAAGGATACCTGAGAAAATCAGGTACAGGCCCAGCACCCTGATCGAGAATGTTAAGAGGAGATTGTCAAAGCTGTGACTTGGCTGAGGCCTGGGCCACAAAATGGTCCAGGCCAAAAAGTACTAGAGCAACCGACATCGTTCCCTGACACCATGGTTGCTTTTCCAAAAATGGTGGAATGGCTGCTAGGGTCTTTCAGGATCCACCTTGATAATTTTTGGGGAGAGTGAAAGCAGGGGCATAGCTTTTAGGGAGTGTTTGGGGTGTTACACCCACCTAATAAATGTATTCTGTAGTAAATAATTAGGTACAGTGCTTTATGTCGGGTATGGTGACGTGTGTGTCAGATTTCACATGGGATTTATACATACACATTCAGACAAAAGAAACACAGGCACATACTGATCTCTGTTTTAAAGGTGATAATAGATGGATATTTGACAAAATATTGAGTTTTAAGTACTCCTCGCAATCCGGACTCCTCTCCCTTTCTGCTGTTTCTTAACCTCTTCCATGCTCAGGACGGCTCCCGGCCGTCATGAGTCACGGTAGTCGTGTGCTTATGACGGCCGGGACCCGTCCGACCGTTGCCGCTCCGCCCACGCGCGGCTAATTCCCCGCCTGTGTGGGCGAATTAATCAGTGGGCGGAGTTCGGACGGCTCCCGGCCATCATGAGCACACGCCCACCGTGATTCATGACAGCCGGGAGCCCTCCTGAGTACCTGGGCACCACGCCCAGCCCCGCCCCCCTCGCACCGAGGCATAATTTGCCGCGCGTGGAAGGGTTTAAGCCCCCCCTCCTGCCCGGTGTCTCATATAAATGTATTTTAATCAGCATGATTGTTGGGAAATCTGAAGCTCACCCACCCCCCCCCCACCCCCCCCCTCAGTCTTACTGACCAAGCTACACCCGAGTGAAAGAGGACTGAAAGAGTTAACAGATACCCTAGTGCCCTACTCTCAATTATGAACAGCGTGTTGGGACAGTCAATACCTTTCCTTGACCAATTTGGTGGATAATGGTGCCAGCTAAGGAGGCCTGTGGTAGATGACGTTGACCTTGTCACCTCCAGCAGAGCCTAACGCTGCTCAGATTGGCCCAGTAATTCCTGATCAAGCTCAGTGACCAGCAACCTTACCTAGTGGCCAGTCCCACTCAGGTCCAGCCCAATGACTGACAGTTCCTCCCATTGAACTCCAGCTCTTGCCTCTTATTCTGGCCCATTGACTATAAGGACCATAGCATGAATCCTCACCCTGTTCCTGTGACTGTCACTTTGAACCAAAAAGCTCCAGTCTCACTGACCAAGCACTCCCGTTTGGTCAATGCACTAGTCTTGATATAAACCCAGTGAAGCACAGAGACTCTCAGTCCAACTTAATTCTGCGGTGATCCCTGAACCAGTGCAATGACACACAGTCCAGTCCACTGCCGACCAGTATAGCTCATGACTCCCAGTCTGGACTAGTGATATGCCTTTCCCATCCCAAACTGCATGTTTGTGAATACCGCGTGTGATGTGTAGAGATGCATTTTTAAAGCTAGGAATTGTAATTATAACTATTAGTACAATAAAAAATACTAACTTTGTGCTGAGTTGTGTACACATTTATACAGCTTGCACTTGTTTTGAAAGCATTCATATTATTGGGCTGCACTATAATTTGAAATGGAATACTGTGCACAATGAGAAGTATGACATGTCCCCTATGTTTTATTGATGTTAATAGTTACTCCTACTTCTACTTAACTTCTACTTACTCCTGCTCCCTACTTACTCCTACACATATAATGCATAATTTTAATCCTACTTACAGCTACTTATTTCTGATCTTACGAGTTATTCCTACTTTTACTTACTGCTATTTACTACTAGTCTTGCTCCCTCTTACTTTCACTCCTACTTACACCTCCTCTTGTTCCTACTTACTCGTATTTCTTCTTCTTTTTCCTACTCACTCCTTCTGTTACACACTCCTACGCACTCCTCTTGATGATACCTATTAACTTCATTTCTCACTACTAAACTCATAGCTATTTATTAATACATGTATCCCTGCCTAAGTCTACTGTTACTCTTACTTACATTGCTCTTCTACTGGCTTCAGCTTACACCTACTTAATCCTATTTACCCCTACTCTGAATTTTACTAACTCTAAGGCCCTCATTATGAGCCCCATCGTCAGAAGTGATAATTATTGCACCCATGTAAATCCAACAGCGATTTGTTTGGAATCTATCGGGTGCAATACTTTTTGCCTATTGCTAGTTTCCACTGCAAAAGTGGGGCATTTCATTCAGATTTTGCAGCTATTGCACCAAAATCAGCATCTCCTGACCGTTACCTGCCATTTGAGTTCTAGCGTCTTTCGACAGGTTTGACCTGCCAAAATGCACCTGAGAAAAATTGCACGCTGTGGTGTTTGGCACCAAAGGCTGAATTCTGCTTCAAGTAGTAACAGAGGTTACCATATATACTGGAGCTTAACAGGCCACTCGCAACGAGGGCTTAAGTGTAACTCATCCTTCCACCGGTGCCAGCAGTGCTGCGAAGGCTGGGATAGTAGGCACACAGTTTAATGCGACAATATTGTATACAGGAACGTTGTGCGGCATAAATATTGTGTCCTGAACATCATTCATAAAGATGGTGACTCCTTAGGTGCAGATTTTATAAAATTAACTACAATGGGTCAATATTTTTGTAAACTATATGTAGGACGTGATAATTATGTCAGATGGAATTCTGGCAACGATACTCTGGTACCACCCACTGCACACCACAGAACACAGCTCTGAAGGGAGATGAAGGGCAGGCGGCATGATGCCTCTACTGAGTTGAACTTTGAGATTTTAGACAATACCTGGTCTCCTCTAAACTGTGTTCTGATTGTGGATACTGACTATTGGATCCACTGTGGCCCATTAACTGTACAACAAAACCTTGTAAACTTGCTTATTTTGACCCTAAAACATTGCATATGATATGGTTGGGACCATTTTACATTTTGAGTTTGGGATTTTGTGGTAATTTTATTTCCTTGACTGTCTTTGCAAAATTCAAACCCTCTGATTGGTGCAGACATCGCGAATGTGCCATAGTCAATTTGACGTATCATTCTGACTGGCAACCCTGTTGCCATCACAGGCTGTAGGATCACATACAATACAAAACCCAAGACATCACAAAGTCTACAGAGGACTCCCACACTCTTCTCTGTAAGATAACGTGGAGCTTAGGACCCCTTGTTATTTGTCACAGAAGTTTACCGGCCAAGCTCTATACTTCAATTTGCAGTCATGTTTGAACTAATAAAATGCTGAGGCCTTCTTATTTTGGGTGCTGTTTCTTACTTTAATTGATTACGGCCTAATTTAGCTTTTGGAAGACAGCACTACCTCCGTCAAGTGGGTAGAGGACATTAGCTCCCCCACCCTGACAGACCACTGTCTGGCCCAGCAATTACCTCTGTCCTTTGAGAGGAACTGTCCTCATAGCAGTTCGCTTCAGAGTACAAAGAGTTTGGTCGACGATTGCTGTCTGTTTTGATGGGTGTTCACCAAAATTTTAAGCTTTGTAAGCAGAAGTTTGTTTCTAACTCCATGATCAAAACACAAAAAAAGAATTACATTGATAGGCAGCTCATGCAGCTTGTGCAATTGTATATAGACCCCAATTTAGGAAGGACCTCGGGACCTGGCTCTTCGAATAATGACCCCTGCACTGCCAGAGTGCAGGGGTCATTATTTGTTTTCTCTGGTCTTCACGGACAGGCGGTACCTGGTGTTGGTGCAATGCTCTTCCTGCGACGCCCCCTTCTCTACCCAGCATTGGGGGAAGATTTCCATCTACAGAGCCACCGGGGGTCTGTCAATGGAAGCTGGCTCTAAATGAGATGGGTGGACTGAGAGTTGGGCGGACAGGGTACTCCATCGCATTTGTTTGTGACAGAGTGCCCAGTGGGACCACATTCTAAATCAGACCCTTACTGTCCTATTTGTAAACAAAATACCCATGTCTTTTAGAAAACATAGCTCTGACTTTATATACAGTTTATTAAGTGTACTTACTGACTGAGTTTCAAAGCCTCTACCACCTCCTGGAGGAAGCCTTGGAGCTCCACCTCACTATTGTGTGAGCATCACTTGTGGAAAGAATCCATTCATAGTGCAATTGTACCAGAGGCCCAGTGACAACATTGATAAACAATAGTACACAAAATGGAGGCAACTCAGATAAAATGTCTAGCTATGTGTGGTTTGAGGCTTTCTTTTCCATTGTTTTGCTGTGATCAATAAGGTTTACAGTGCTCCATAGACGTCTCACAGAACTGGTCCAAAATCTCTTTGGGAGCAATGTGCACGTTTTTGACCATCCTCTGGACAAGAGATGCATTCGATAAATGTTTTATTTTTTGGTCAAGTTGGGTAAACTCAGAGTAAAAGAAGGGAATTTAAGTTTATTTTAAAAGGCAGCGGAGCCTCTAAATTGCATTTACATAGTACTTAAAAAAATTGAGAAAATATAGAATCTCTCATGTAAATAAATACAGTAATCTAGTTGAGCAAAGCACACTGTAATATATCCCACTATATCCAAGCAAGGCTACCATACTCTGCGAGTGTTTCTGAACCTATATATATATATATGCAGTTCTTTCCCATGAATTCCGTGTTTAGGGACTTTGGCCAGTGCATTATTTAAAGACATGCCCGATGGTAAGTGCATTACCATTCCTATATTAATACTGTAACTCGAGATTCTGCTGATCCTGCATTGCTTTTGATCTTTTCTCCTGTGGCTTGTGCTTTCAAACGTGTGCAGCACTAACTAGCAGGCCCTTAGAAACTCTCTTGGCCGATGTGGGCTTCGCTGTGTGTTTTATGCATTTATATCAGTGCTGATGACATGGGTTCTTGAGCTGCACAGTGCGCCCGTGAGCATCTTTGTCATTGTTGGGCTTTTCCAGGCCCTGGGACAGTTAGGCAGTACCGGTAACACCAACGGTGGGGTTGTCAAGACGACTTGTGCCCCAGATCTTCACTACTGGAGCTAACCAGGCACACCCTTTCTGCTCTTCACTCTCTGGTGATAACTATGGTTGAATCATAAATGCTTACTCCAGGGGGTCTTGGGAGGGGTTTTCTAGAAATCTTTGGGGTTTGGAATGGGTTCAGTAGCGTGGGGATCTGGTTTCTTTGGGGTGTAGTGGGATGTGGATGGAATATGTTGGCCTTTGGGTGGAGTATTTTTGGTTTTGGTCTGGGCTCAGTGGGGTGTTGATCTGGTTTCTCAGGGGTGGAGTGGGATGTGGAAGGGATGGGTTGGGCTTTGGTAGTTTTTTTGTTGCCTTTTTTGTTTTGGGCTGGGCTCAGACGGATGGGGATCCAATATCTCTCGGTGGAGTGGGATGTAGAAGGAATGGGTTGGGCTTTAGGAGGGGTCTTTGCGACTTTAGGAGGGGTGGGCTCGGTGTCACAGAGCTAAGTGCAAGGCCAAACAATACATATTCATAGGAAAAATCGGTAGAATTTTCGGGATGGAGTTCGGTTTGGGAGGTAGAGGGAGTGGAAGTATGAGCTGTGTTTGTTGTCTGAACTGTGTGTTTCATGGTTGCCTGTTGTGTGGGTGACTGTGAGTGTTTTTTCTTTTTTTACCTGTGTGTGCTGTGTACATGCTGGGTGTTGTGGAGGGGTATGTGTCTCTTCTTGTGCTTCCTGGGTGCATGGTTGTGGGAGTGGAGGGGTACATGTTTACTGCTGTGATGCCTGGGGGGATGTTTCTGGGTGTGGAGGGGTCTGTATCAGTTGCTGTGGTGCCTGGAGGTATGGTTGTGGGTGTGGAGAAGTCTGTGTCTGTTGCCGTGATGCCTGGGATATGGTTGTGGATGTGGAGGGGTTTGTGTCTGTTGCTGTGGTGCCTGGGGTATGGTTGTAGGGGTGGAGGTGTCAGTATCTGGTGCTGTGGTGCCTGGGTGTATGGTTGAAGGAGTGGAGGGGTCTGTGTCTGTTGCTGGTGGGGGTGGTAAGTGCCTGTTGAATGATTTCTAGGCCTGGGCTAAAATTTCGTTCCGTTCGCGGAAATTGCGATAATTTGACATTTCCGCGTTCCGCGGAAAGCGCGAAAATGTCAAAATTTCCGCATTCCGCAGCTTTGCGATAATTTGGTTCTTGCTCGCGCTGTAAAATAATATATTCTCGCGCGCGCGCGATCGCCTTACCTGAATCCCTGAGTTCGCCTTCAGGTTTTCTTGATCCGGTCGCATTCTCCATGAGATGTTGTATTGTTTTTAGCCATTTGCGCTGTCTCGCGACAGTTCGCGCCCGCAGTGATGTCATGGTCTCGCGATCACGTCTTTCTTCTCGCGATCATGCACCACGAGACAACTGAAAACAAGATGGCCGCGCCCACGAGCAACCGCATGGGTAAGTTGGCGAGCCGCAACCATGCAGAAAATCTCGCGAACATGCGGGGAAAATACTTCCGCATCTTCGCGATATTTCCGCGTGTTTGCGATAATTTTTAACATTTTCGCGATAATTTGAGAAAGTGGATTTCGCATATTCCGCCCACCCCTAATGATTTCATGTTTCTTTTTTGTATGTTTTGTGTATGATGCTTGTGTCTGTTGAAGGGTCTGCTTTCATAGGTGTGCATATGCTTTGGACAGGAATGGGTATAGGGAATTTGGATGGGAAAGAGGCAGAAGTTGGGGTGGAAGGTTGGGATGGGAGGAAGGCTGCCTTTAAGGAGGGGGCCATGGCCTAAAAATATCTCTGTAGGCTAGTCATTGCAGTGTGAATGACTTCCAGGTAGGCCCTGGATGGCATTCAGGACTTCATTTTGACCCACAGAGATGGTCCTCATGAGTTCAATAGTGGGGCTCACAGGGACAGTGGCTGAGGTGCCTGGAGTGAATGAGAATGTTGCCCTCTTAGGGTAGCAGGGCTGGCCAACTATTTGGGGGTCAACAGAGAGGGAGGCGATAGAACTGGGGATGGCAGACAGGGATGAAGATGGAACAGATCCTGTGGAGTCCGCACCACTTGGCAGTGTCCACCAGAGGATGACTCGTATGATGACGAGCTTGAGCTGCTGACCTCCGTGGCACTCCTCACACCCTCCTTGTCACTAGGTCCCTCTGTGTCTGAGGTCTCACGTCTGGAACCACTGTGACCAGCTGCGTCCCCATCAACATTGACCCCTTCTCCTTCACTTGCCCTTGATGTATCTGAAATGGCATGTAACATGGCTTTATTGAAACTGTGTTTCCACACCTGACCATCACAAATCAGCAGAAAACATTGCTGAAGTCCACATATCACACCAGCTTCATGGTTCACTCTATAGGCTTCGAAGTTATCATGAGCACATACATGCATGCTACAGTTGGGTCCACTCATGTCATAACCCAAGACGGGACCAAATGCATTAATGGGGTTGGCTGCACTCCATCCATATGTCCATACTAGGATACTTGATCACTTTGCATACTTTGGCACTTGTATCTTTCCATTGTAAAACAGATGTAACCTAATAGGATGAATGCAATTTGAGATGTACAAAATGCTTACACAAGGCCCAGAGTCCAATAGATCTACCTATCTCTCATAACATATCATTACGTCATGAAGGTCAAGTAAAACACCAATTTACCATCAATTAGTTTTGTGGCAGACATCATGTCACATGCAAAGGCTTATTACACATTGATGAGATTTTAGACTCTGAATTACATCATATGTCCACTTCCTAAAAAGTCTAATGAAAGCTGTACAAACGTAGTTTATCTATGTATCACATACAACTTATAAAATTGCCTGAAAACTTTGAGGAGATAGTTACTTTAATTTCACACAGCACAGGTCTTCATGTAGCCATATTAACATCCCCATTCCTGCTTGGTACTGGTGATAACTGCATTCATAGATCGTACACATACAAGCCAATACACCTTTGATGGTTTTGTGTGTCCCTGAATATCTATGACATGAAGATATGGGATCACGAGAGTTCCAGTGGGTTGGCACATCACAGCACTCTTTGGTATTGTAAACTCAGATTGCCTTGTAAGGATCAGTGTAGACACTCACATATTATCTCTACAGTTCTAAATCTCACTCCCTTATGCATGTCACCAATCAGTGAATGAGTGTTGTGAAACACTATTGCAGATGAACCATCAACTGGCACATTCACAGTGGTCAACATGTAGGCACTAATGCAGATGGCACCAGTGACGTTTGCACACTCATTTCACTGTATTACCAGTACTTATCAATGGGAACTGTTGTACGGTCACTGTATGTACAGTGCACTCCATGTCATGTCACATGTAATAGGGCCCCATCACATGAGAGACAGTAGTTAGGGAACATCACTCCTCACATAAGGAAGACAAGTTACCTGTCTGGTATAATTGTCACCCAGAGCACCTGACAACATGAGATGATCACTTACTTCACTCAGCCAGGTTTCTGCTCCAAAAATACAAATTGGATGTGAAAAGGATTCTGCTATGTTCCTGGTCAGAAAGACAATAGGCACAGCACAGGAGCAGGCACTTACTACCAGACCTACATAAACAATGACATATCTTGTGTGTGGCACATGGGCCATCACCAATCTCGGCTTCGAAATAAATGCCTGCCTCTAACAGACAAAGTTGGCAAAGTAGCATGTATTACTCTGGCCAGGACTCACCCCAGTTAACAGCTGTTGTGTCCTCAACTGGGCCATTAGAGGGGTCAGGTTACAGGGCATGCCCCTTCCACGTTGCCTCCCTCCTTCCATGGATGACTTCCTCAGCTGAACCTCCACAATCTTCTGGTTCCAGCACCTCAGGCCCTCCCACTTCTTCCTGCAGTGGAAGCTACGCCGGTTGAAGACTCCCAGGGTCCGTACCTTATAGAAATGGCTCTCCAAATGGCTTTCTTCTGATGGGCATTGACCTGTATAGATGTAATATATGTAGAAACAGATTTTGACTGGAAGTTTAGGGATATCTATATGATTGATATATGTTTTATTTATACCTAGCACAAACATTCATCATGAGTCAACACCATACATGTGTAAATGCCACATGCTAAGCACTACTAAAGCATGAATACACACGTTTGTGGTCATCTGCTGACTCACCTACACCCTGACGTACACTGACTGAGCCCAGGGCCGGACTGGCAAAGTGCTTGGCCACCCCCCCGCTGCCAGGGACGGTTTTCGGACGATTTTGTTACAGGGCCACTTTTGCAGCTATGCTGCAAAAACAGCCCTGTAACAAAAATGGCCCCCAGGGGCACGAAACCGGCCCCCACCCGTGCGGCGCACCGGGGGATTGCCCGGTGCCCGCTACGGCCAGTCCAGCCCTGACTGAGCCAGCCCACTAACATCATGTATGCCAGGGCCATCTTCATGGAATGTGATTTGAGGTACCATGACACATAACACACCATTTTTACCTTCTGAAGAATTAACTGCTTGTGCATGACGGTATAGACACCTTCACTGCCAGGCCCAATGACTTGATGCAGATGGTCCACAGAGCCCAGTACCATATTATACACAACATCCTGACACTAAGGTCACATTGAAAGGGCTGGCATGTGTGTCCCTGAGAGCTTCTTCTCTGGGGGATGTGTGGACTTGTGAACTACTTATTGGGATATCTAACTACATCACAATAGGGTTGTATGGTGTGTACTTCCATCACAAGACACCATTTTTTGCCTATGTGGCATTGTAACAGGGATGACATTCAACATGCTTCTCGGAGTTTTCCAATGGAACTCTGTTTTCAACAAAAACGGCGAATCTGATTTGAAAGAGAAGATCTCCCCCGGCGCGGGAGGCCAATTTTAGGGGAAAATATTGGAGGGCGAGACGATATGGAGAAGGGGAGCGTCTGGGTGGATCACTGGCAGAGTTGATTAGGAAACCTAGAGGGTCGCAGAAAGTCCTTGAAATCGTTGATTCGGAGGGGGTAACCCATGTCGACAATGCGGGAATTTTAGCATGGTTTACTACGCACTATTCTGCCTTATATGCCTCACAACGTCGGGGCGAGATAGAGCTGGATAGTTTTCTGGGGGATGTTGCGCTGGGGTGGCTTGAGGATCATCACAGGGAGTTCCTTAGCGCCCCCTTTGAGCTTGACGAGATTAGAGAGGCAATTATGCAACAGAAATCCGGCAAGGCCCCTGGACTGGATGGGCTGCCAGCCGAATTTTACAAAACGTACATTGACATCATGGCCCCAGTTTTGAAAGATGTCTACGTAGAATCTATGGAGGGAGGCAAGCTCCCTCCGTCTATGAGGACAGCTCTGATTTCTTCCCTGCTTAAACCCGGCAAGGCTCCTACCTCCTGCGACTCCTATAGACCTTTATCTCTATTGACCTGCAACACTAAAATTCTTGCTAAGGTCCTTGCAAATCGGCTCCTGCTCCTAATAGATAAACTGGTGCTGCCTGATCAATCTGGCTTTGTAGCGGGAAGGGATACATCGCATAATCTCCGCACATTGTTCTCCATACTTCAAAATGTGTCTCCGGAACTGCCCTTGGCCGCGGTATTCCTCGATGCCACAAAGGCATTCGATTCCATAGAATGGGATTATCTCCTTGCAATCCTCGGCCGGATGGGCTTCCCCTTGGTCTTCATTTCCTGGATCAGACTGCTATATAATTACCCCACTGCTCAGGTGCTCATAAATGGCTATACTTCAGATGACATTCCCATATCAAGAGGCACTCGGCAGGGCTGCCCGCTATCGCCTCTATTATTCACCCTTGCGATAGAGCCACTAGCCTGTAAGCTACGGCAACACCATCGAGAACGTGCTCTGCGCTGTAACCTGAGGCATGTTCTAATATCGCTCTATGCCGATGACATGACGTTATACGTCAGGGATCCGCAGACTAATCTTAATCCCCTCTTACGTGAATTTATAGTGTTTGGACACTTGTCAGGTGTCCATATTAATTGGGCGAAGTCGTTGATTTTCCCACTCACGCCTGCTGTGGATCGGTTTGTGCCGGATTTTCCTCTGGAATGGTGTGAGGAGGACCTCCGCTATCTGGGGATTCTCATTGGGAGTACTCGAGATGAGATTGTACGCCTTAACTATGGCACAGCAATGGAACGCTTAGCGTGCAATGTCACGCGTTGGATAGCACTGCCGTTGTCCATGGCTGGCCGTGCTTCGTTGATTAAAATGGTGATCCTCCCACAATTTTTGTACCTCTTTTTAAATATTCCCTACTCCCCAGGGCGCCACTTTTTTGCCTCTCTAAGGACTGAATTGCTGAGATTGTTTTGGGTGGGCAAACAGCCTCGGCTGAAATGGGCTGTGCTCACATTGTCTTACGCGCAGGGGGGGTTTGACCTGCCAGATTTTGAACTCTACTATACATGTGCACAGGCAAAGCACGCACGCTATTGGATGCATAACTCCAGCTTTATGCCCCAGGTTGCGACGGAGGACTGGTTGGCGGACCCGATTCCGCTGAATGGGGCGGTCCATGCACTTCTGCCTCCCAGAAACACTCCTCTCACCACTGTCACGGGTACGGTCACGGCCTCGTCCAACATAGGGAGGCGTCTTGGTGCTGCAATGTTATATTCTCCGCTGATGCCTCTCTCGTATCATCCAGGAATGCCATTATTGCAGGAGAAGGGGTTTCGTAGATTGTGCTTGAAACTTCACATTAGCACATGGGGGGACCTTTTCTTGCATGGTAGATTTCGTTCAGCCGATCAGTTTTTCCAGCAGGCAACCCCCACTCCCCTAGGTATTTTTCTGTATTTGCGATTGCAACAGGGGCTGAAGTGTATCCTCCCGGAATTTCCCAAGGAGCCGGACCCGTTGGTCCCCTTCCATCGTCTATTGACGGCGGACGGCCCGGGGCACATGGTCTCCATGCTATATCACACGGTACGCGCTCTTCAACCAGAGCCGACACATGCGGCAATGCACCATTGGTCCACAGACTTGGGTTTTGACCTGACTCCTGAGCAGTGGAGGTACTGTTGTGGTCAGGTTGCACGAATTTCCGCCAGTTGTCGACTGCGCATTATTCATTTTCGGTACATTCACCGAATCTATTGTACTCCCGCAACATTATACAGACTCAAGCTGAGGGATGACGACAGCTGCGACCGCTGTGGTAGTCCGGGGGCCTGTTTTTTACACTTGGCATGGGAGTGCCCCAGGGTCTCAGAATATTGGTCAGCGGTCTTTGAAGCGCTTACGCAGATGACGGCCGTTGCGGTTGAATGTAGCCCACTTCTGGCACTTTTGGGTTATACTGAGCAAATCCCACAGGCAAGCCGCCGTTATGTTCAGCTGGCACTGCTCCTGGCAAAGCGGAGGGTAGCGTGCAGATGGGGAAGGGGGCGGGCCCCCAAATTTAAAGAATGGCTCGAGGACCTGATCTACAGTCAGGAGCAACACTCCTTTTATGCCGAAACGTTGCCTAGAAATTCGAGACCCAAGGATATATGGGGACCACTTAAGCAGTATCTCTTACTACATGCCCCAGGAGGCTCCTCATAGGTTCCACTAGTCGGCCTGGAGAATCAATGGCGGCACTTTTGGTATGGAACACTTTAGCCTACTCCACCATGGGGAATATAGCTCATTGCTTAACGCAGTGGGTGCAGCCGTGAGGCACAGGAAGGTAGCATGGGCTGCTGAATTACGAATTCCAGTGCTGGACGTGGCCTTTAGCAGGACACCCAGGGGGTGGTATGTATTAGACTGTGTATCTCAGCAATATATGTTGATGTAATGTGTGTCATATATGCAGATCCTGCAATGACTGCTTGTACTATGCCTTGATAAGTCTGTTTGTGTATCAGAAAATTTGCTCAATAAAGTTTTTAAAAAAAGAGAAGATCTCCCCTTGCTGTATCTGTGACGGTAAGGGTATCCAAAGATATTGGAGTAGACACCTCACTCACTTATCGTGACATGCTTCATCAACGGTGCTATCCACACCCGGGTAAGATGATACTACCCGGGCGGACTCAATCATAGATGGAATGAGTGTTCTTAGGTAAAGCAGTACTGGACATGCAGGGATCCAGAATAGTTGGGTTAAAAAAATACCTCCAGGTATACCCAAATGTTCTGTTTATTTGGAGGGTCCCTGTGGTATGTGTAAAAACATGATGTTTTTGGGTTCTACTGAACATAATCGTTCAGTTGTACCCATTTTGTAGTGCACCCGGGTGTGGATAGGCAGCCATGATGAAGCATGTCGCGATAAGTAAGTGAGGCGTCTACACCAATATCTTTGGGTACCCTGACTGTCGCAGATAAAGCTAGGGGAGATCTTCTCTTTCAAATTAGATTCACCCTTTTTTATTGAAAACAGAGTTCTGTTGGCTAACATCATCCTCAAATGCTTTTAACAGTATACAGCCACTGCTCATGGTGTAAAGTCGATAAATGTCTTCGCACATATACCATAATTTGATGTGGGAAACCATGATAGTTACCATATATCTATGCATGCAACACAAGAACAATGTAGAAATTATCAACATTACTATGACGATGTTCACTCTACAAAGTACAGTGACTCATAATCCATTACATGATTTTCCAATGTAGGGACCACTCCTTTTCACTAAACAACACATTATGATTGATTACACTCTGGGACTCAGAGGCACATTGTAGCCTATATGAATTTAAATCAAGAAGTTGAGCAGAGTGAAAAACTGTATTTGAAATAGTTACCTGATCCTCTGGTGAGCCATAGAGCTGGCCATACAGGGGAAGGGCCTCTTCAACCAGGGATTCCAGCTCTTCTAGAGAGAAGGGACGGGCCCTCTCACCAGCTTGGCCTTGCATGGTTGCTCCCAGAGGTGGCAAACAGCAGCTAAACTGGAGGAGATGTTGATAGCAGCAGTATCAGGAGGCAAGTGAGTTGTTTTTAAGACCGTGGCGTACATGTACACTACACATGCAGTCATCAGCATAGACGCACACTGCGATCATCAGTGTCACCAAAGTTAGCTTATGGCTTTGTCCGCAGTGGTGGAAGCAGCCAACCGCTCGGTCGACTTCCGCATGCAGCGGTTATCCCAAATGTCCTACATGCGAGGTCAAGCATCTGCCATTTTAGAGGGAGAAAATGCAGTAATTGGGACTGTTAAGTGCAATACCACAACTACAAATGAGGCTTAACAGGTTTACATTTGATAGACTCTCTTCACATGTCATTTCCTGTACAATACCTAATCTGTGTGGAGCATTACTGTGCATATTGCCAAAATGTGTGCGGTGCACTGTACACCGTGGTTGGCAGTATTTCCCATGAAATGTCATGGATAGCTTAATATAGTGCAAATTTAACTTTTCAAAATTGATGATGTGTACAGTTCTGTTTCAGACATGTGAATGTCACATTGGGGATTGTTGGTGGATGTTTAACAGTAGGCCATGATGATGTGGAATATGTGTAATGGTTCATGCAGCTGTTATGTTTTGCGGTATGTTTTCACTGTGCTACTTTTTGAAATGCTGCACAAATACTTAACATATTGTCTTTGAGTTAAGGCTGACTGCTCTGTGCCAAGATACCCAAGAGTTCAGCTCAGGTTAATTTAGGTTGTGACTATACTTGGAGAAGAATTGTGGTTGCTGCTTGACAAGGGTTTCACCCCCCCGAACCATTGACCCAATTTCTTACATCTATTTGCGAATATCTTTACAATATATAGCTTTAAGCACTTCCACTAACATATAGTCACTAGGTGGTGAATGTGTACTGTCCCTATGAATGCTGATGTTAGGTCTGTCACAGTAATTCCTCTGAGTGTACTAAAAAAAAAACAATGGCGGACTTATAGAACTGCACCGCACGCTAGTTTCATTAATATCAAAGTCCTGAGCATTAACACTCCACCACCTGCCGTTGTAGGGTGCCTCTGGGTTCCAGATCCTTAATCGATAAAGCGTATGGAGATGTGCCAGGTAATGAAGTACAATCAGTCTTTGTTGTTTCAAAACCTTTATTTGTACTTAGTTTTTTCTTTTTTTCAATGGACAAATATCCTTAATCACACATTGTGCTCAGCCATCGTGTTTCGTTCCAAGACAGTAGGAACTTTATCAGGGCTGAAAAACACTACACAAAGAAACCAAATCAAAATGCAAACAATAAATAGCAATTGTGACGATAACAGCACAGGACATACACAAACAATGAATCCTATTCACAAAGCAAATCTAAAAGCATGGCTATGTCCCATTTCAGGATCATTTAAGGCCCACACTGGAACTCCATCAAAGTTTGGCAATGACTGTGACTGGCTTAGATCCATCAGGCATTGCCATGCCAACATATTATAAATTCACAAAGATCACAAAAGACACCACTGAGAAAATACAGATTATAATGCAATTAACATAACACAACATGACTCATAAAAAAACCACACAACACTTAAGAGGGAGAATCACTAGCTAAAGAAACAATTACATAGAGAATATGACACACCATTTTAATTTATCAAAAACCTGCCTGTGTGATTTTGTCCGCATCAATACAATTACAATGTCTTTTTCAAAAAGTTTCTTTATGAAAAATTATTATAAGGCCTATTTTTTTTTTTTTAATGGTAGTATAAAAAGAAGTAAATACCTCGAAGTGTGTTATGGTTTGTACAAGTGTGCTTTTTTAGTTGAAGAGAGTGCATGCATGCATGCCTAACTGTGAGTTTGTGAGACAGTATAAATGTGTGAGAGTCGTGTGGACCTACATTGGTGAATGCAAGTTTTAAGACATTTAAAAGTTTATGAGAGTATATACATGTACAACCAAATTAATGGGTGTGTGCAAGTTTGGAGTTCAACTTTTGAGAGAGGTCACAGTCCATATCTCCCCAAAACATACCAATTATCAAATCAATTATCATATCAAACGTAGAGGTGTTGAGATGAAGAAATGTCCCATGTGGCTCTAGACAGCATACACTTGTGTCTTGATATAACTGTAGCAAGCTGCAGCTTTTTCACCCTTGCCTCAGTACATATGTGACATTTCTATCTTTGTGCTGGTGGCACTTTTTTGTCACTTGACTTGACATCCAGAGCAGGGCTCTGTGGTTCCAAGGGGCACACCATGTGCGCCCTCTTGTCAAAGAATGGCTACTATCAGCTTGCTAGGCTGTTTGAGAACTGGCAGTGATGGGAGCAATACTGTTTCAAGAGGTAAGACAGGCCTTTCTATTTGTCGATGCCTACGGGAGCCACCTACTGGACTCACCTGAGTATTAAATTGTTCTACCACACCCATACAACCACATCATTTGCCTATATATTGGAAGCATGGGTGTTACTTGAGTATGCATTACTTGTGTGTGTAGCAGATGCGTTTGGAGCATGTTTGACATGTGCTACAGCCACACTAAGATTGATTTTGTGTAAGTCAGGTTCAAGTGATACCTAAGAACGAGGACTTTCCCCAGAACATTCCAGGAGCCCTTTGAAGTTAGTTAGACTAAATACTGTTAAGAGAAGGAGAGAATGAAAGAGAGGGAGGGAGAGAGAGAGAGACAGAGAGAGAGAGAGAGAGAGAGAGAGAGAGATAGACCCTTTGTAGTTAGTTGACCTCTGTCCTTTCAAGGCCAACAATTCTTTGGAAGAGCTACCCTGCACAGGCCTTTATACCCTTATTTTGGGTTTCTTTTGACTGGAGGCCTTGCCTCGACCTGTCTAAGTTGAATAAGCAAAATGGCAGAACTGCCCACATCCAGTCTTACAGATGGCTTTTGAAATTCACATCCAGTTTCTTCAGTATAAAGATGAGACCGAGACCCACACTCAGCATGCCAATATTTATTTTCCTGGATCTGGGCTCCCCACACCAGTGGTGACAAAGAAACACTTTGAGCTCAATGTCTGGAGTAACTCCAGAAAACTACCCTGGTCAGGTTCAGGACCAGTAACCTGTGGAGTTTGACCAGTCTACCGGGGTACGGGGGGGGGCTTCCTGGACCCTGCTTTTAGGGAGAAAGCTAACCGACTGCTCATAGAGGAACCCTTGCTCAAACACAATGCTATTATATGCGAGGGCAGTAAAGCAGATGAGGCTCGACTAATTCACACCTCCACTCAACTTGGGAAGAGACTGGCACTGCAGTGTCTAGGATCTTGTGGAGCATGACAGAGTACTAGTTCCATTGTGAACATCTATCACCCAGAAGCATTCGAGCACTGAAAAATGTCTTACCACAGTCCATGGTTGTACAACTAAGAAAGCTACATATCTTGAGAGAAAATGACTATCAACTGAGGAGACTGCGTCAACAAGAGGCATTCATAGCTGTAAGAATGAGTGGGCACCTAGCTTGTTACGATGGTGGGTTTTAACAACTGAGTTCAAAGAAGAAACCAAAAAGAAAAGATCTCCAGGACTGCAATCACTGCAACATTCTGTTAACTTGTGCTGGCTCTGCACTGCCTGCCTAAGGCCATGAGCACCTTCTGCATCTTTGCAAAATATCACCTCCTTGCCTAGAAAGTTGATGAGCCATGCCACACACCCCATCTGGAGATGATCTGATCCCACTGATCTAAGATTACTTTAGGTAATGTCTGGTACCCAAAAGACTGAAGGCTGAGACAGAAGGTACTGTGCGCCCAGTTGGAACAGGGAGTTGGGCAGCCAACCAGAAAGTCTCCAGGAGGAGCAAAGATAATTGGTACTGGCCACAGCTCAATCCGGGTTGGCCTCAATGATCATCAGCTGCCATTGAAACCTGGGGATGATTCCTCAGCCAACAATTTGTTTGTAATGCAGAGAGAACTTGTGGGAATTGTCTCACTGGAACCACTGTTAGCCATTCAGGAACTTTAAACAATTGCTGCACTCTGATATTATGTACAGTATTGTTCTGTGTGGAGTTGTAATTTTTCATTCTCTAAACTGAAGTAGTGGTAGAAGGTGACTCATGAATTGATTATTAATTGTTCTATTAGGGTTTGAGCTTCTAACCCACATGACCTCCCTTAATAAGCTTTGCAATACTCGACTTTGCTACCCAGAGGGTAGATTGCTTAAGTGGTGCACTTTGTGCTCAGTTTTGGGTCCATTGGTTAAATATGTGGTACATGTCTGTGAGTGATTCTAAGACCAGTAACTCCTCATTGACATGTGACATCTGAAGTTTTGATTGGAGACTTTCCAGAAAATACCTGCACGTCTCCAGCCAATCAAATGATCTAAACCAGTGATACTCAAAGTACGGCCCGCGGGCCTCTTGCAGACTTCTTGACCTTCACATGTGGCCCCCTGCTTAACGACCGCACTGGGCTGCTGTTTAGTTAAGAGAGTACTGACTATCAGAAAGATGTTAAAAAAGGGACACATGTTTGTTTACAAGATAACTGTAGGAAAATAGCAAATAAGGTATCCAACACACGTAACTTTAGGAACACTCATTTTTTAAGACCTCTTGCAACAAACGTGTATACAATGTAAAAAAAATTACAAAATGTTTATTCCCTTGACATGCACAAGCGTTTCACTTTAGTACATCACATTATATCAGTGTATTGAGAAGTATTTTTTAAAAGTGATACGTTTTCAAAAATGATCATAGAAACATTCATGCCTCCTCCCCCTGACAACAATGCCACTAGTGAGCTGAGAGGTAAGTGAGTTGTCCCGCCTTTGTTGTTTTATACATGGGAAACATTATACTTTATTAAACCAAACACAAGAGAAGGATTTGTAAAATGCACATCCTAAACAAATATATTTCAGGTGCTCTTACATGTTATAATGTAGAAAAGAGAGGCAATTGCTTAGGGTCACACAATTTGGTCAAGTGGGGAAGCCAGGACTGATGTTAGGTTTCTGGTTTCACATTGTGCAATTCTATTTCTTTATTTTTATTTATACTTGACTCTCCCAAGATAGTGGTAGCAAGTGGAGAAGGCTTACCCCAAGGTGTGGTGGAGGGATGGCGATTTAAATACAACATAACACAGTACTGTCAAAACTATGGGGAATATTATCAAGACAGGCGATAAACTTATTGCCGCTGTAGCGGCAGAAAACTGCTGCTAAAACGGCGATAATGGGCTTGATAATATGCTCTATGGAATTCCAATTGAAGCCCATGTAAAATGTGAAGGACATCTAACCTGAGCTTCTTTTCTGCCGCTAAAGCGGTGATCATTTTATTGCCTGTCTTGATAATATGCCCCTATGACTTTTCTGGAGATTAGGGGTTTATTTAAAAGGCAATATTGAATGAAACCCTCAAAATAACTCCATGACTCACTGGCCACGCCATGTATATACTTCACTTACCCAATGCCCAGCTTACCCCCCATCCTAGCTCCGCAAAGCACTGCTCCCACCACACTGGCATCAATGCGGCCCTTGGGCACACCACAGACCATACTTTGTGGCCCCTGGGAAAATGTTTGCGAGTACCTATATTATAAACTTTCTTCCCAAAGGTGTTTTCAATGTAAACGTCTTCCTTCGTGGAGGTTGGAGAGAGTCTTGGCACATAGAACGACGGATGTTTATTACCGTGCAAGCCCAAAATCACTTCGATAAAAACGCTTGTTCTTAATCAATTCAAAAGTACTCCTTTTATTCACAACAAAAAGCAACAACAAAATTATGAGATGATGAGCAGGCCGGCCCTAAACGTGCGACTTTCATATGAGACAACAGTCCATGCCGTTCATTGAGGCATTTCAGGATCTCTGGGGAAATCGTGTCAGATGACGTCCTTCGAGAAGACCTGTGTACATTTAATATTATCTTTCTCTGATTATTTGTTCGAGAATCTGCTGAGCAGGCTAGGGGAGGCCGGTGGAGTTTAAAAAAAATACATTATCGTAAAGTAGGAGAAGCTTGCAGGCGCTGCCTCTGATCTAAGCTAGGGTTAATCTGTTGCAAAAACCGTCTAAGTGAAAATGCAATATTGTAATTGTATTACATTCTGGTGCCCTCGGGGTGTGCGGGTAGATAATCAAAAAGGACAAGGAGGAAATTAAAATAGGAAGAAGGCAATCAAAGAGGGCGTTTGGAAGGACCCATAATCCTCTGTAGGAAGAGCACTAATTATACTACAGAATATTCTTATAATTAACCCTGATACTGTAAAGTTTCAGCAGCAATAACTTTCACGCGCGCAGTTGCATCGCTCCTGAGTCCTGGATGCTTGGCCTCGTCCTGTATATGGCTTTGCTTTATCTCCATCCAATCACAGGCCTCCAGTGACGTCGACGTCGTCTATGAGACAACAAAAGCCCCTTTAGCCGCCTTCGGAGGCCCTAAATTTTTAAATCGAGAGATCTTGCCCCGTTTCTCCAGGATAAAAATCACGCACTATTTGGTTTCGTCGTTGAGGGATATATTTGTAATTTAAAATAAAATAAAATTTAGACATCTAGAGTTGCGTTTGGCGACTGACGAATATGCATCGCGAATGCACCGGCGTAACTTCTTATTTCGCTGACATTTCTCACTTAATAACAGTGAGGTAAGAGGTTGGGGCATAATAGTTGAACGGAGATACCATAGGAATGCGGGGATTTTCTCCACACGAAAGAAAGGGTAAGGTGAGGTGCGGGTGAGAAGAGGAGGTCCGAGAGTTGCCTCCATTCTAAAAATGGCTGAATGCAGTTTAAGTGGAAAAAACATGTGTTGAAATCCTTTAAATCTGTGCTCCACTCCACAAAGTCTCGTTGTCTGCCTTTGAACATACTTGTTCCACAACAAATGAGCTGCAATATCTGAACAGAAATTCCAATGTCAGCAGATTGAGTCTATTTCTCAGTGTCCCTGATTAAAGTCTATGCAAAGCACATATATGACTTCATTGAGGGTGAGCACTGTGCAGTTTTAGAACAAGTATTGTGGAGGTCCTCTCGGAACAAGCTAGCAATCACTGGGTCTCTGGTTCCTCTCACATACGAGAAAAATCAATTTGACCCCTAGGGGCATATTTACAAGGAGTTAATGCCCCTATTCACGCTGCATTTAGCGTGAAAGGGGCGCGCAGTGGATGCTGCAGTAGGCGTTCCGCCGCAAGACGCATTGCTTTTTGACACTGCCCCTTATTCGCAAGGGTGGCGTAAATATGGGGCAGCGCAAAAAATAAGACCAGGGAAAACCTGGTCTTAACCTGGTGCAACGAGGAGAAATAATTAATTTCTCCAAGTTTTTGCAGTTTCATGCAGCACACATAGAAACATCTCCTATGGTATCTCCATTCACTATTATACCCCAACCTCTTACCTCACTGTTATTAAATGAGAAATGGCAGTGAAATAAGAAGTTACGGCGGTGCATTCGCGATGCATAATCGTCCTGCAGCACACATAGAAACAGCAACTCGCCAGTAGTGATTGTTCATGTGCAGGAAGGTCTCCCTTCCTGCTCATGAACAATCATTAAATCATGAACTGCAACTTCTATGCGTGCTGCAGAATAGAAGTTACAAATCGCCATTAGTGATTGTTTAAGTGCAGGAAGGGACACCTTCTTGCACATGAACAATCCTTCCCTACAGTGCAGACACCCTTGCACTGTGGTGCAAGGGTGCCTGCTTTGGTGCTACGTAGCTAAATTTAGCACCAGCGCTAAGGGAAACGTAGAGGTGTGACGTATTACTGTAAATAAAGCGCATCCATGCATTTTGAAACTGTTGGAGTGCGACGTTAGCAATTTTGGCTTAACACTGTGCTCCGACAGTTTCCTTGTAAATATGCCCCTTAGTTTTTTATTACACATAGGTGGGATAGACGAATTATATACATGGGATTCTGCAAACCCTACATAAAAAAACGTCTGTACTAGTGAGGCACCCAGTTGCTGATTATAAAGAAAATAAGTGAAAACTCAACCGCCATAATTTATAAGACTTGAATCCTGACTTCACAATGCCTGCTTCCAGTGCCAGCAGCCAAGGAGAGAGACGGGTCAGGTCACGCAGCTGTTTAAGTACAAAACAAAATGTTGCCTTTGTTTCTTCTGCTGCTTTTCTATCTGTACAGTGCCAAGCACAAAGCATGCATTTATGACAACATGTTCATATTTTGCACTCCTTGGGTAATTATAGAAAAGTTAAACGTTTTCTGCATGTTCCTAATGTGGCTTTAGACTTGTAAACTGTTTCTAATATCTTTTTGCAACAACTATCTAACAGCTTGTTTATGTGTTTGTTGGACTTGGCCTTTTTTGAAAGGTCATCCCAGAACTTGTTGCCTTCCTCCAGTATTTCTTCTGACCTGTTGTTGGTGGTTTTAGGACTCTAGGCACTTTATCACTGCTGTTCAAAGTGCATGTGCTCTCTATGGTAAACTTGATAAGATTGGTTTACACCTGTTTGAGATTTTTAATTTACCTATCAGACCCTTGTACAGCGGTATCTTATATACCCAGGGCCAGTAAATTAAATTCTACTGACCATGAGTTGGTGAAAGACACTTGAGAATACAGTATTTAAGGAGGTTTGGGAAGCAAGCACCGATGGACTTTGGCATCAATACAATGTCTAAGGACTGAATATTACTAACATTTTGAAGCCACTACCCCCTGGAGACTGACAAGCACATCCAGAGGGGTACACAGCTACAGTTTGAAAAGCTGGTTGATTGATGATCCTTGAATAAGAACTCCTTTCGTGCTCGGAGGAGTTAATAGATTTAATCTTGTGAATTCCTAACCACCAAGGGCTGTCGCACATCCTTCTTTTGTCCTGAAGAAGACCCTACTTGATGTATCTACAAACACATATATATATACAGGGTCGAAACGTCGACGTACAACCACCTCATGTCCTGGCTCACTATAGCAATTATTTAAAAAAATAGGACTAGCTAAAGAGAAAGACCTGAAAAAGAAGGAGAATTTATGTTAATGTCTTGTTTATTGTTTGAATTTGAAAGGTCACCCTTTTGCACTATATGTCACCACAGTCACCCATTGAATTGTCTGTGTATTTATTATTGTGTTTTCTTTCTCAGACAGCCCCCATTGTTTCATCTTTTTGTACAAAATTGTTTACACAATTAGTGAAAAAAATAGAAAAACAAAACAAATAATGTAATAAATATATATATTTTTGATAAAGACTTTCAGAGGTGTGGTACATTTATAAAAGTCTTGTACAGAATCACTATTGATTGTGAAAGAAATAATCAGGTTTTGAACCAGTACCCCGTGGTACTTACCCAATGGAACCACTTGTAGCTTTATAACTATTAACCCAGGTTCCGAGTGATACAGGGTGACCCCATTGATCTTAACGGTACTAGTGGGCTTGCAGTGCCGCTTGCGCCACCCACTTAAGGAGCCTTGCAAACCTGTCTCAGTCCTCTGCCACTGCAGGCTCTGCACGCGCAGCTACTGCTGCTGTGATGTGGCACATAAAGTGGTTGCCACATCTGTGACTCCCCTTTTACTACATATTAGTCCCCCCTAAGTTAGGCCCTAGCTAGCACTATGGACAGGGTGCGGTGTAGGTAAAAGGTAGGTCATGTGCCTTAACTGTGTGGCATGTCCTGGTAGTGACAAACAGCCTATTTGGTTTCTCACTGATGTGAGGCTGCCCGCTCATAGGAATGCATCAGTGATTCCCTGATATGTGCTTCAGTGGTAAAAATTCCTGACATGAGAGGAGTAGTGTGGTCAAGTTTGGTATGTTTGGAATAGTGGTGATAAATGCTGCGTAAAGGTGTTTGCGGATTTATTAGCACTATTTTAGAAATGTCACTTTTAGAAGTAGGCCTTACTGTGTGCTATGTGTCTTTGTGCCTGCCTGTTGTGTATTGAGTGTCTGGCCTTGGAGAGACAGGGGCTGGGGAGGTGCAGTGGCTCCAGAGAGTCTGGGTGAGTCAGCGCTAGGCTGAATAGGCCTGATCTGCATTTAGAGTGGTGGGGGGAGTAGAACCTGAACATGAATAGGGCAGCTGCGGCCCGTGGAGGGAGTTCCGTGGGGCGGAAAGGTGGGGCGGGGGAGGGGCAGGGTGGGGGGTACTAAAAACCGGAATATGGATAATTCCGGTTTTTAGTACCCCCCACCCTGCCCCGCCTTTCCGCCCCACGGAACTCCCTCCACGGGCCGCGGCTGGAATAGGGCTGTGCCTGCCTTCCACAATGATCGATCCGCCCCCCTGTGTGCTTCTGGGGCAGGGCCTACACTGACAATAGGGTGGTTGTGCACTTGAAAAGGTAAGGGTAAGTGACCCCCAGAACTGGTTTATACTGGGCACAGAACACTGTGCCAGGGGGAAGAACAAAGACACTTGGTACTATAAATATTGGGGCTGTGACTAACCCTGGGCAGGTAAGTTTGCAGAGATTTGCCTACTCCGTACTCTGTTGCAAACGCGGAGGTAGGCAAAACTCCGCCTCTGTGGCAGAGCGGAGCTAGCCGCTCCCTCTCCCCTGCAAAATTCTTTAAAAATGATAAAAGGAGGCACTTACCTGCGTGTCTGCCACCTCCCCTACCTAGCCGCTCTCCTTTCTGCTCTTCTCGCGTCCTTCTTCATTGTAAAAAACACTACGTTGTACGTCTTGTGCATGCGAACGCGCAAAACGTACAATGTAGTGTTTTTATCAATGAAGAAGGACACGAGAGGAGCAGGAAGGAGAGTGGCCAGGCAGGGGAGGCGGCAGACACGCAGGTAATGGCCATCTTCTTTCATTTTTAAAGAATTTGGGAGGGGGAGGGAGTGGAGCGAAGCAAAGCGTAACTCCACTGAGTTTTTTTCAAACTCCGTGGAGCTATGTGAAGAGGCACTATGCCAGCACTGCCCACCATTAGCTGTGACCCCATGTCTGGTGAACCGAAACTGACTTGGAATTGAGGAGCACTCTGCCAGGCGGAACCGCCGTGGACCTAGGTGTTGCCTGAGGGGGTTGGAGGGGCTGCCCTCTGCTGGGAGGCCCTATGTGCTGGCCTGCCTGTGCCCAGCTCTGCCCTTGTTGAGGTCTGGCCAAGACCGCTTCGTGCTCCCTGTTGGTGTCTTCAGGTGGGAGACAGGCTAAGCGCTTATTTGAATGGGCCCTCCGAAATTCAGTGCATGGTGAGCTCTTTAATTTCCATTTTTGAGCCTGTGACACTCGAAGCACGTGGTGGGCACTTTGCAATTTCCCCATCTGAGCCAGAAGAATTGGGCTCTGAATGAGAAACGGCACGAACTGGAAGCCAGGCGTGCTTCCTGCGCCTGGTTGTGGGCAGAGCCGGCAGGAGCGACTGAGCCGGAGCCTCGCAGATTCCTGTGGTCACTGAAAGTCTGGTGGAAGAAGCCTGCCCATGGGTGGGGCTCCCGTGAGGACAGGGAGAGCCCTGCGTGTTTCCTGAGCCTGGGTGTTGGCAGGGCCCTCTACATTTGGAGGCCAGGCATGACATTTCCTGGTTGTGGGAGGAGCCATCAAGAGCGGAGAGACGACGCTTTGTGCTCTGGCTTTGACCAGCATGTTCAGCATTCCTTCTGTGCAGCAGAGAGTGCGCTGGTGCCTCTGCTTCGAGAGCTTGGCAAACGGTAGTCCTGGAGATCCTGGAGTGTCCTGGATGCACTGCAACGTTGGGGCAGGAGCTTTTCGGTTGCTCTGCATATGGGTAAACAGCGCCGTAGCGTCCGCTGAAGGAAGAGCCAGGTGAGGAACCGAGTCGGCATCACCTCACGTGGCCAGGGTAGCAGCTGCCCCAGATGGTAGTGGGCAGCTGCCGGAGTGACCCTTGGCCCCACAGCCCTACTTTTGGGGCAGAGACCTTGTTGTGGGTCTTGTTAGCTCGGGGTAAACCTCAATGGAGGCCCCTGAGCCTTGGTGGAGGAAGGAACCTCCACAAAATTACCGCACAGTCCAGGTGGTGAGTCCAGAACCGCTGGGACTGGCGATTGGCGACAAATGGGCCGGTACTTCAGTGTCCTACATGTGCGGGGGGCCAGTGGGCTCTCAGGGATATTCAGGGTAGGCCCTGATTAGGTCGTGGTGCCTATGTGGCCAATGCAATAATTGTGTACCGAAATGGTGATATTATAATATGTGGCATATTGTACAGTTATGTTTATGCCTAGGAGGGGCATGATGCGTTATGGAAATGATGCACTGTTGATGATATTTTATGCCTAAAGGTGGTGTGCTAAGTGCACCCTAACCAGTAGTTACTGGTTGCCCTCACTAACTGTGATTTAAGTGCTGATTATGACAGTGGCCCGATTGGCCTATTGGTGTTTATTCAAATACCTGTAAATACATGACAAGTGCCTGGTAGCACAGTGTATATATGTGATACGTTCTAATGTGTTTATGGATAATACAAAGGCTATAACATTGTGTGGTGTTTCTTTTGTAGTGTGACTAGTGTGTCGCTGCTGTATGAGTGTGGTGCCCAAACGCTTTACACATTGCCTCTGGGATAAGCCTGACTGCTCTGCCAAGCTATTAAGGGGGTGAGCAGGGGTTATCTTTGGTGTGTAACTCCCTTGCCCTGACTAGAGTGGTGGTTTCTGCCTGGCTTAGGCGCATGACCTTGCCAACCAGAAATCACCATTTCTAACAATGTTTAATTTTGCACTATAGATTCTACTTTTATTCTGCATATTTGCGAATATGATCTTTCATTGATAATGAAGTGCTACACACCAAGGATTTAGGTTTTTTGTGGGAAATGTGATTGTGTGATTATGTATTATAAAGAATAAAGTACCCCTTGCTGAACATGATAAGGATATTTCAAGTCACCTCAGAGCTCTATAACCTTTTATAGGAACTCAGACTTTGGCCTTGTTCCTCTATCTGGTCATGGAACTCCTTGTGACTTGCAATATCCTTAAAATGTACTGCATGGGGTACTTTATCCCATATATTATTGGTAAACCTCTAAGCAAAATATCATAAACATCTATTTCTCAGTAGTAAGTGGCATATTTCACAACCTCAATTAATTCCCTCTTCTACAAAAGAGTTTATTTGGTATGTGGGGAACCCAAATAACTAGTATAATGGCCCTATGACCTTCACAGGACTGAACCTTTAAGGACAAATGATATGCAATAAAATGTGATAATTGTGCATACACATACAATTGTACATAATATGTCTGAATTGATTCACGTCCTTGTGCATGGAGCTATCATTTATTGATATGGTTAACATGCTCATTGTCTTCAAAAACATTTTCAAATTACTACATTCTAGTAATCCTTCTATACACTTTATTCCAATTCATTCAACTAAAAAAAATGGGGTTACAATTTCCTGACAAAGTTGTTAAATGAAAACACAGGAATGGAGATATCTACATATTGTCCCTGATGATACTGGGGGGCATATGTACAAGCCCCTATCGCCACCACAACGTCCCTTTTATGGATGTTGCTTAATGCTGCCTTGTACATAAGGCCCCCTTTCATGCTATGGTTAACTTGAAAGGGGTGGGCAGTGGGTGTTGTGGTGGGCATTCCACCGCAACTCCCATTAATTTTGACGCTGCCCCCTATGTACAAGGAGGGCGTATATAGGAGGCAGCGCCAAAATTAAGACCAGGCAAAACGAGGAGAAATGCATTATTACTCCTCGTTTTTGCTATTTCCATGTGTGCTGCCTTGTGCAAAATGCACAAACCTTTAAAAAAATGACATTTTGTCACTTTCATGTGTGCTGCATTAAGCAGCACACATGAAAGTGTGCTGCATTAAGCAGCACACATGAAAGTGACAGAATGGCATTTTAGGATTGTTTACGTGCAGGACGGGACACCTTCCCACACATAAACAATCCTCCCCTGCACGCAGACACCATTGCACTATGGTGCAAGGGTGCATGCGTTGGCACTAAGTTGCTAAACTTAGCGCCATCGCAGGGGGAAATGCAAGGCTGCACCACATTCTTGTAAATATGGTAAGTCTTGCGTTTCAGAAGTGGCGGAGCGCAGGTTTAAGCCACGGAGGCTAACTCCGCGCTCCACCACTTCCTTGTACATATCCCCCCGAGGGCCTAATTATGAGTCTGGCAGACTCATGGTGGCATGGTAGTGGCGGTCCAGCCACCACCGCACCGGCGGTCCTACCACCCTATTACAAGTTAGGCGGTCGGACTGTAATTGGACCTCTGGCTCCGTGGCAGTCAGGGCCAATGTAAGATGCAGGTGGTGCCACTGTGGCACCGCCATGCTTATTACAAGTTTCAGGACAGCCAGCATTTTCATGGAGGAAAGATCTCCTGGTGGTGCTGAAACAAAGGGGGCCCTACAGGGCACCCTGTTCCCCCTCAGCCTAGGGATGTATGCAGGGCAGCACAACATGTGCCCCCAGTGTGCATGTGCCCCATGCCCCATGCCATGCAGGAACATATGCGGCGTTCCCATTAGGGTGCCTTTTTCAAAGGCGCCCCTGCCTTTGAAAGAGGGACCGCCCGCCACGCCGCCCATCCGACCACAAAATGGCTTGTAATCTGGTGAGTGGGCAGCAACGACTCTTGGCTGTGCAGAGGGCGCGGTGGTGGTGGGCCACCCGCACCATCAAAAGTCGTAATCGGGTCCTAAGTGGTCTTACCTTCATCTCACTCACTCAGTGATAGAAACTAGTATGCTGCAGTTTTACAGACTTGGTCATGCACACTCTTCAATTGTATTGCTTGGTCTCCTTGAATGCCTAGTGCATTGTTTCCTGGGTAGTCAGACTTCCTAGATTGCACTGCAGTTTAGAAGACTGCCCTAATGTGGAATGAGAATAATGCAATTAGATTGGCAAACAAGCCCCTTCCGACTCTAAGAGGTAGAGTAAGATGGTGGCATACCACCGTGGGAAGCATGACTGGCCTCTCAAATAGAGCCATGGAAAACGAGAGTGTCCAGGAATTACGAGATGCTCAGACTCACCTTGCAGTCTACATACAAGTCAAGTGAATTTCAGAATGCTCAGTACATTAACACTGTTCAGGTGGAACAATAATGTGCCTAGCCTTAGAATTACACCCACTGAAAACAGCAGAATTTAGGAAATATTCCCAGCAAGTAAATGTTACCATCTCAGTTTAAATTACAGGTCATTTTGAAGAATTATATTTCGAGGACTACTGGCTGAAATCTCCAACAGAGCAGCAAGATGTCAAGTTGAACTTGCAAAGCAACACACTGTCCTGAGCACTAAGACTGTTCATGTAGGCTTGTTGCAAACATTAACCCACGCTTAAATTAATGCAGCTATGCATCTTCCTGCTGCTGGCATTGCCTGCTTATGCCAACAGATATGCACTACTATAACTGTGCTTGTGCTCTTTAAATAGTAAATGTTGCCAGGTTTTAAAAATGGTGTGTGTGTGCGTGGAGGGGAGGGGGGTGAAAGGACTTTTTGCACAACTTGTAATATTTAAGATAAAAATATTTTTATTTTGTATAAGGTAAATAATTTAGAGTTGCTTTTCCCTATACTTTGCCTCAGGGAAGTTCCGCAGTCGGGGTGAAGTTCTCTGTATGATAAAGAAGAGGGAAAAGTAAAAAAAAAAAAGTGTATTAAACTTGGAAAAAGTAAGCAAAAAATAGTTTTGTCTTAATTATTATTGTACATTAATGTTATGCCTTTATTTTAAATGGATAACAAAGTACAGAAATTCTACAGCACTATTAGCTCAATTTTGAATTATATTTTTAATTGGTTAAATATATTAAATTACAATTCTTTTTCTGAAGTTCAAATGAAAAAATAAATTCCCACCTGAAGTAAACATTGTGTAATAAAATAATAAATATGTCTTCATTTAATATACTTTAACATTAAATTATAATGATTTATATTTTTAACTATTTTTAATTATTTGATTTAAATTAACATATTTCCTATGAAGTTCTGTTTTAAGTCCCCACATCCTTTATTTTCAATGAGAGGGTGCTGCAGTATCAGTGGGTGGCCATGTGTGGTGCTGGACTTCCTACTGTTTCTATTTGGCTGTAATAACTTACAACTGTAAATTTGGCTCCACCCTCTGTTTCAGGGGGTAAAGATGTGTAACTCTGCAGTTTTGAGTAACTTTACACAGATTTTGTCAATAGCCAAAAGTGGTAAAGTTACTCAGAAGCGTAATAGTAAATTTATGTATGTACATTACTCCCATGTGTAAGTACCCTTTGTGAAAGTCTTGTACATTTCCAAGAATGCTGGTTTCAAAGTTGTCCCTGTTGTTTACAGGGGGGAGCCTACATCTTGAAGTCCTGCTCTGGAGAAAATACGGCCACCTGCTACTCTTGTGTATGTGATCTGGGCATGTCGCTTGGCAACATTTCATAAACTCAAATTCCCTGGACGGATTGGCAGGAATTCAGAGTTTATCAAATAGTTATAGAGAATAATAGTCTCATAGTTTTGTAGTATAAATAAGGTACAGTTAATACAGAAAAAAAGAAGGGGAAAGTAAGGGTGTTGGTTCATCAAAATTCTGGGGAGCAGAAGGAGATGATGCTTGCTGACATGGGTTTAACACCTTTTCCCTCTATTAGGCCCCCTTTGAGTGTCCCAGAAGATAGTGCAATATTTACCACACTACTCATAAGGCGCAGCAAATAGCAGCTTTCACATGTTCGATGTATCGGGGAATAACATGTGGATTTTGGGACTTTACACAACAGGTCATTACTAGACATTTTTCCCATGTAATATTCTGAAAGGTTTGGCCTGACAAAATCTAGCAGTCTATGCAAGCTTTATTGCACTGCCTCACTAATGGGGGCAATAATATTCACATCATTTATAAATTCAAGCCCTGAACAAAGAGGGTTTTGTGCAAGTGTCAGAATATTCAGTACCTCTAGGACTAAGGGCCTTGGTCTCTCAACATCTTCCTATTTGCTGATGACGGAAGGGCAAGCAGTAGAAACTACACAATGCAAACTGGACCTTTAAAATCCTCTTTTCTTTCTCTTTCTGGCGGGATTGACCCTGAGACCGGGGTAGCAAGAGTTGAGCCAGAGGTATGAAAGGGCAAACAAGGGCAGCAGCTCTTACCCTTGGCTGCTCTTAATCGATTGACATCCAGGGAAGAAAGTGGTTTCAAAGCTAGACTGGAGCTGGAATGGAGAGCGCCTTACATAAAACACACTTGGGACCATCTGTACTGAGAGATAGGTCGCAAAAACGTAGTTGCAAGTCGCGCATTCACTTTTTGCGACCTCTCTCTGATTTTGTGATGCAACCTGTGTAGTAAAGGTCGCACTGCAAAATCCCCAGCTGCTGAGGGTCTCAGAACGAACATCTTAATGAATCTCAACATATAGAGGGAAGCAGCCCCCCTTCCTGGTATTTACATTCCCAAAAGGGATACTTTCTTAAAGCAACAGGTGATGTTTTACAGGTAAAAGTTTCCCGCTTGGAAATCCTTTGAGGGAGCAGGCGTTGCTACCCCGGAGGTCACCCAAAACCATTCACGAAGGAGAAGGTGTCTAATGAGGACACCCCATTCCCCTTTAAGAATCAGCTACCACCACCTTAGTTTTCATTCACTGATCAATGGATTACGACCGTAATGATACATGTCATACTGAATCACAGTTAGGAGGGAATGACCCTTTCACACCCTCTACCAATTGCAATTTATTAAGGGTGGCTAAACCCATTTAAAAAGTCAGAGAGGCGTTTCCAACTTGCAAATTGGGTTTACTACATATCTAAAATGTATTTGATGGTCACGAACCCTGAGATTTTATGACTCGACGCGTCTCTGATCACAAAATGGCTTTATATGCCTGGCCGCAGATATGGGACATCCCCCAACACCGGCCTTTATTGGTTTCAGGACTAAGAATGACTCTCTGGGCAGGCACAAGCCGCAGCCTTATCCGTGATGCTGGCAGTAAACTGGGGGTGGTGCGCCTATGGGCCGAACTCTTTCCAGCATGCTACACGCCTGTGACTGACCAGCCAGCTGGTCCACGTCATGTGCATCGACCCCCCGCTGCGAGCATGCCATACTAATAGGCATGCAAGATCTAATTACATGTTTTCCAGGAAAAGCGGTAATGATGATTTCTGAGCAGAGGGTGGCAAATAAATATTCTATTAAGAAGAGGACATCACGGGCACGGGAGACAGGGGCGCTCTCCAGGTAATTATGACTTCACATCCCCTTGTACATCTTATTTAAAAACGTGCGCGCTGCTCCAGTAATGAAGCCGTCCTGGAAATTGCCTGTCAGATTCCGCGCTCTGCCTATTACCTTCGGAAGTATCAATACAGGCGCGGGGAGCTCCGGCTCTGAGCGGCCTCATTAATGCCTTGACATTCTCCACATCCGCGCCACGGCAGGGTGGGATAAACAGCTCAGAAGAGGGGGAAGGACCGAGCGGAGTTCTCCCACGGAACCAAGTAAAATAGCGCCAGCCTGCACTTGCCCACACACGTTGGATCCAAGACTTGGGACCTTAAAAAATGAAGCACGGTATTTGTCACTCTTCTAAAATGTGTGTTCACTGTTAAAACAATCTCGTCGTTGGGAACTGTGCCTGTGATGGGAGCATCCATTTGTGTTGTAGGTAAAATAAAACAAGCATTGGCATAGCCAATAGGTCTTGCCTTTGGGACCTTATAAGTGTGTAGCTGATAGAGATCAGGGTGTGTACAATATTCCCACTACCACGGATAGAGTAATCTCACAGTTACACGCACATGCATACATCATACGCTAGGGCCCATTTCACTAACATACACTCAAATACTCTATTAGCAATAAACCTGTGGAAAGAAAACACTCCTAAACACCCTGCATCTGTATCGAGGCCGATAAGACCTGGTTTTTGTGACTGTCCCTAAGCATAGTCTATACAATATATACAACAATAATCAATAACGCAAACCCAATAATTGACAAGAAAGAATATCCAACACCATGTTTAAAATTATATTGCTTTATCTAAAATTAGTCAAGGGAAAATCAAGCAGAGTAAATCATTTCTCATAGTTACCTATTCTAGCTAAATGTCAGAACGGGTCAGGACAAGTCTCTCGGTAAATGTCTCTCAAGACAAAGTCCCTTCAGCATCAATCCTCAGCAACGCAGGTTCGATACGCGGCAAAGGCAAAAAGGCAAGTGGCAAGAGACCCTCTCTAGGCTAACATCTTATAATATTCTAAACAATAGAAAGATACATTGGGAACATAGAAAAAACCATAATGTCCGCCGGACTCGCTGAGCAGAGCGAGAAGGAAAGGATGTAACATTGCTACATTTGTGAATCTCCGCTCAGGAAAAATACACATAGCGAAAACTACGGAACAGGAACCAAGAAAATAAAACATGTATCACAATTATCCTGCTTCTCCTCGGCCATCGAGCCACAGTTCAGAGCTTCCCTCTAAGGCTCCTTTGTTTCCCAAGGCTGCCAAGGACACTTTCACTTCTCTTGGAGAACTCCCAAAACTGCTGCTGTCCTCATGGAAAGTTTTTCGACAAGGACCATGGTCAGTTAGCTTCAGGACCATTTCCAGCAGGGGTCTCCCTCGTCTCAGTTTTCAAATTATAATCACAGCCAGGCTCACTATTCAGCCTTCTTTCTTTAGCCAACATAGGCCTTAATAGACCATCTTAATTAAAAGAGACAAAAACAACGTTACTACAGCATAGTGATTAAACAGTGTTAACCCCACTAATACCCTTATGTGTATGTATTTAGCTAGCACTTGCAACATAGAAAGCATTAATTCAAAAGCGTTTTGTGCTCAAAAATAAACAGCACATAACAACGTTTAAACATGAAAACACATTTAACACACGCGTTATTATCAGTCAGCACATTAAAGCACACTCCCGTGTAACTCTTTCTTGTTAAAACAAACGGATTGATTAATATAAACGCACTTGCACAAGACAAATAATTAATTATTAATTATTAATAAATTAATACAACGAATAGACATGCCAGAGCTTCAAAAGCCCCAGAATTTTCAAACTGAAAACTCTGCTCCAGCAATCCCCCCTTTGGTGATTTTATCACCAAATAAACCCCCCAAAAAAAAATTAGTGAAAATTTAGTCCCATTTTAGGAGAAATCGGAAATGTCTTTTCCCCTATACACAACATTAAACACCAGTCACTCTTTCATCATCCCTTTTTGTCTCTAAGTAAACACTCTCCCTCAATTCTTCTAGTTCAATTTCTTGAGGTTCTCTTTTCAACCTCTTGTTTTTCTTTTTTTTATTCAATTTCTTCCTCCCTCCCCTGTTTTTACAACACACACACACCAATCTTATTATTAATAAAGCCACAATTATACAAGACAAGGGAAACAATATTCTACCTATAATAGTACTACCTATCTTTGCAATAAAATCCTTAACAGCTATCATTTTATTAGCTATTTTAGTCCACAAACTCTCAGCTTCAAGTGGTACTAATTCTTCATGCAAATCAGTAATATTTTTGATATAGACCTTTAGGTCTCTGCTTTCGTCTGGAATGTAAGTGCAACAATGTTGAACTTTCAGCATTCCACAGACTCCACCCTCCTTGGCCAATAGAATATCAAGGGCAAGTCGATTTTGCATAGACATGGCACGTACGGCACTTAATTCCGTATTCACCAAAAGAAACCCTCCAGCGGTATTTGTCGATAAGCGATCAACCACTGTGGACAGTTTCCGAATTCCATAAGCATTCAAAGAAATTCCCACTGCTGGAATCAAAACCCCAAAAATATCACCCACTATTTCAGACCAAGTTTCTCTCTTAAAACGCATTAGTAAGTTAACATCTTCTACATCTGTTACTTTATCTATATGAAATTTTTTTGGAAAAACTAGGCCCACATAACACGTGCCATACCAATGGTCAGGCAACTTGTAATAAGCCTTGTTCCCACAAACATAATATACTCCTGGAAAAATCGTATCTTCTCCACCTCTGAAACCCCAACCTGTTGCAATGAAGTATGTATCATGGCACTCACTAGTCCCAACAAAATATGTATCATATTGGGATTTCCTTCTTGTAATACAAAGTTTACCCTTCTGTGGTGCATCTAGAGCTAAAGTTGGACTAGCCCCATTCTTCAACTCCTTTCCCATCTCAATGTCCCAAATTGTCTCACTCATTTTATATTTTCCTGCTTTCTCATGCATGTTCAATCTCCTTTCTTCTACCATATCCAGGAAAGCTTTCTCCTCTCCTTTCAAACTACAAGTTAAATTATTCTTAAAAATGTAATCTAATGTTAATCCTTTTTCTTCAATAAAAATCTCACTAAAAGTGTTAGCTTCTTTAGCTGGATTCAGCTCTTTGTTCATTGGCAAGTGCCCAAAAATACTATCTCTGTTAGACATCTTATAATCTACTCTCCCCAACAAATAAAAAACACTACTTAAAATACTACAGGAGATACCATATGTAGCTGGTAAATGATGATAAGTAACACCCTCTGAGACGGATGCAGGTAATTGCATACAGACGTAGCAATCCCTTACTTCCATTGTCTTCACATATTCATATAACAGTTTCGAAAAAACATTACTAGAAAAATTATTAATTGACCTATCTTTGTGTGTGTAAGCATTATTAATTCTAATTGGAACTACTTTTTGTGAATTCTTCTCTACATTTGTCACATTCTCCGTATGCATCTCAAACTCTACTTTAAAAGTAACTAATAAAACTAAAACACCCCATAGAAGCATTAATAATCCAATACAACAGCAGCACATCCTACACCACCTCTTAAAGAAGGCACATCTATTTCTATTATCCTCTATGTTAGCCATATTAGTTTAGCCTCTACTACTCCACTACTGTTTGAACTTCTTCAATTCTTCAGCAATTCTTCAGCTTTCAGTTTATCCAAATGATCTCTTCGTTCACTTGATCCAAGTGAATCCTTCTTTCACTCAGTTTGGATACTTGTCATTCTTCACTTCAATTTCTTCAACATCAAATTGTATCAGATCTCCAACATCAAAATCCTCAGTACTCGACTCTTCTCCAATGTCAGTCAAGAGTACTTTCAGAATTTCACCAGTATCTTCCTCAACCACTTCTCTCAAGATCTCTTCCGGATTATCTCGAGTCACTGCTTCTTCTTTTCCTCCTTCAGACAGTGCCACATAAGACCATTCCGGTGACCTGTACTTTTGGTTGGGTCTTCTTACTCTTTTTATTTCCACTGGTTCGTTTGACTCCTTTGATTCTTCTCCTTCAGCTTTTGAACTTTGACTCGAAACTTCATTCACTTGTTCAGCTTTCGATGTATTTGCTCTTATTATTTTGTATCTCAGCCTCTTAACTCTGTTGTTAGGCCAACGATCTCCTCTTAACACCTTTTTCGGCTTTATTTCTTTATTACTTCTTTCTCCAATCCAAGTTCTCTTTCTCAGAACTCGACCCTCTGTTTGTTCATCTTCATCATCTGTTTCAAGTGCCTCTTGTTTCCGTTTTCCAGCAGCTCTCTTCTTCTCCACAGACTTTTTCACCACTGTTTGAGACTTCCCTACTCCTGTCCCTCCTCGAGTCTCCGACACGCAATCTTCTTGCTGTCTACTTGTCCCTTCACCTGGCTCATCAAAAATGTTCCCTACACCTCCTCGGGGGTCTTCCGCAATCTGTCCCTCTCTATCTTTTTCTGACCCTACTTCTTCAAGTATAATCTCAAGTGGTTCTTCAATCTCCTCCTCTTCTGATTCAGGAGTAGTCTCTGTGTGATTTCTCTTTTCTTTTCTTTTTCCTTCACTGCTGTTTGAAACCTCAGGCTCTCTTACAGAATTCGATCTCTTCTCTGATACTCGCAGTGGTTCATTCGAAGCTCTTCCTACTTCTTTCCCCACTGATTCTGTATCTTCATCATTGCTGGAATCTGACTCTTCAAAATACTCTTTACCAGTCCCTTCTTTTGGGTTTGGAACTCTCAGAGTATGACTTGCATGTACCCAGTGCTTCACTCCAGCACACTTTACTGCAGTCGTCGTAGTCAGAATAACTTGTCTTGGGGGGCGTGGCTTGGACGCCGATTAAGATGGCCGCTTAGACCCGGAGCTCCGCCGCACCGGGATGGACCCGGATTGATTATAACAGTTTCCAACCTCTTTTGTCAACACCACGGAGGCGGTCCAGCTAGCGGAACGGGATGTGCACCTGGGGAGCCAAGGGTGATCCCTCTTGCGTTCGAAACACGCTATCTTCGTCGCGCTGAATGCGCTCCTCAGAACGCCCGCCATTTTGTCTCCTCAGCAACGCTCGCCTGTAACCGGCGCGCGCATCTGGAACAGCAAGTTTCTCCCATGTTTTCAGACGCGCTCTGCTTTCCATGACAATGTGGAGTAATTCCTACTTCCCAATCGCTTTTCAAGGAGCAGCTGTATGAAAAACTCATTACAACTTCCCTGGTAGGTGAATATCTCTGTGGTCTTGAACTGTTCCCCGAGGATTACATGTCTACTTTAACCCTTCAGGGAAATGACTTAATTTGTTTTCTACGCTTTTTGTGACGCTTGGAGATGGATTCTATACCAGGGGCTCTTTCTCCACGACTTATATGCAATCTTGAGGATACCTCTTCCAAGCCTTATGTGGTACTAAACGTGGTATTGGACAACCATATTTAATTGCTTACTATGTGTGGAAACACCTCCTAATATCTGCTCACATCATTTTCAATCCAGGAGTTTTTCAATGACCTTTCCAAGTCTCCTCTATTGTTTCTGATAATCGCTGGGCTATTTAGATCTGGTCTGGTCATGTAGACATATTGACAATCCCTGCCTCTGAACCCAGATTGTTGTGTTGGCTTGCTTATTTGACTTTCGCTCACTATCACTGGCACGTTTCAAGCTTCTATGGGCAAGCTTCGCAATCCGAAGTTTGTCTTTGTGCCTTCGAAGGCTCCACCTTCCTCTGCCTCCTCCTCACCATCAGGCCACTCTCCTCAGTCTCCTTCCATAGAGCAAATGGCGACAGCAGGTCCCTCCCGCTCTTCTTCATCACAATCTTCTTCCAGCAAATCTTCCCCTCCTGTTTCCTTACCTAAGCGCATGAAGCCGGACTCCTCTCCTCCGCCACCTGAGCCATCTCCACCCCCTATCTCTATGGAGTTGATACTTGAGGAGATTCGCGCTTTGCGCCCATTCGTGGAAGAGACTAACGCTAAGATGCAGCTTTTTGAGGACAAATGGTCAACTATGGAGGCCCGTGTTTCTTCTGTGGAGCAGCAGGTTCCAGAAATTCAGTCAAATTCCCATCGCATTTCCTCTTTGGAGAAGTCTCTTCTTGCCCTTCAGCAGCATACTGAGGATTTGGAAAACAGGAACAGGAGGAATAACCTGCGCGTTTATGGCCTACCGGAATCTTTGGAGGGGGATGATCCTGTCACGTTCTTCTCTTCTTTCCTCCTGAAGTTGTTAGACCTTCCTGCTACCACCTCTCTTAGTATCCAACGAGCCCACAGACTTGGTCCTCGTTCCTCCTCCTCCACCAAACCGCGGGGGGTCATTATCCTCTTTCTTAAATTTACTGACCTCCTCCTGATCCTCTCCACAGCTCGAGCGAAACGCCAAATCTCTTGGATGGGTCAGAGAGTCTATCTCTCTCAGGATGTCTCTGGCGCCACTGCTGCCAGAAGAAAAGAATTTCTGTCTCTTCGCGCTCCCCTACGTTCTATGGGAGCTAGATATGGCCTTTTTCACCCTTGTACCTTCAAGGTAACTCACCAGAACAATACTTGGACTTTTCAAGACCCGGCTGAGCTCAAGAAATTCATCCACACTCAGACTAATGCTGGCATGGACACATCCAATCCTCCTACTGGTTGATTATTTACTTGATTGGTCTTTTTTCCTTACAGGTTCTTGCTGGAGTTTTTCCCTTCTTAGTTGATTCTCCTTCTATCTGATGTGATTACATAATGGTTGTCGTTTGGGGTTTCTGTTTTTGCATATAATTGTTTGTTTGTGTATTGTTTACCTTCCCATGACCCCGGCATAACATGTTTCTTTTTTCTTTCCCCAGATTCTCTGTTTGACCAACCCTCTTGTAATCCTCTCCATACCATTTAATCCGTCTTCCTCATAATCCGTCCTGTTGCGGTGGGTTGTTGCTCTCCGGCTCGGAGGGCTGTTCTTGTCGTATCCTTCCACACCCCATCGTCGTCATCTTCTCATCTCCCTTCCCCCTTCAGGTATGTTTCTTTCAGTCGTCCGTTTTGGATATGTACTGTATCTTCTTCTTCTCCTCTTTCTCGCCCCTTTCCTTCCTTTCCTCTTTCCTTGCTCTCTTTTCACCATGTTCTTCGACTTTCTTTTGTCTTGCTCTTGTCTTTCCTCTGCTCGTTATTCTCCTTTGTGGCGTTTTTTGGTTTTATTCCTTCTTTCTGTTCCTGACACACTTTATTGTGATTTAATTTAAAGTTATTTCATGGAATGTGAAAGGTTTTGTTAGCCCCATTAAGCGGCAGAGAGTGCTTTCCCATCTAGCCTCTTACACCCCTGACTTGGTTCTTTTGCAAGAGACTCATCTCTCTGAGGCGGAGTCTCTTAAGTTAAAAAGAGGTTGGGTGGGAACGGTTTTATTTTCTCCTACCTCTAACAAAAAGAATGGTGTGGCCATTTTGTGTCACAAGAAGTTAAAATGTAAAGTTCTCTCTCAAGAAAATGACACTGAGGGTCGTTGGGTCTTAACTAAGCTGTTAATTAATTCTGTTTCCTTGACTGTTTTTAATGTATATGGCCCCACTCACCCTGATTGTAACTTTTGGCCTCTAATAACTTCTAAGTGTTTCCAACACATTGATTCTTTGTTCATTCTAGGGGGGGATTGTAATCAAATTGTTGACCCGTTTCTTGATCGCAAATCCTCTGCCCGCTTCACCCCCCACAAATCACATACACAATTCCTTGACACTATCTCCAAATCTCACCTTCTTGACTCTTGGAGACTGTTCCATCCTGACTCTTTAGACTACTCGTTCTTCTCACCCCCTCATGCCTCCTTCTCCCGGATTGACTATATATTCCTCTCTCAATCTCTCTCTCAAAATCTTCTTTCCTCATCTATAGAGCCGATAGTTATCTCAGACCATGCTCCTATTGTCACCGTTTTTGATCTTCTTCCCCCTCACCCCAAATCCTCCCGCTGGCGCTTTAATAACTCTCTCCTCCTAGACCCCCTTTTTTCTTCTTCCTTCCTTTCCTTTGCCACGGAATTTTTCCTACTTAATTCTGATCCTTCTTTACCCCCTCATGTTATTTGGGACTCTTTCAAGGCTACTGCTCGCGGCTTTGTGATTGACTTTGTCTCAAAGAAAAAGAAATCTTATCTTAAGAAGCAAAAAGACCTTCTCTCTCATATCAAATCCTTAGAACATAAATTTTACACCTCTTCTACTCCAACTGTTGTACCAGACCTTATACGTGCCAAACTCGAGTTCAACAAAATTTCCACTGACAATGCGTCCTCATTGCTTCTCCGCAGCAGCGCCCGCTACTACGGAGGTCGTAACAGGTCAGGTAAACTTTTGGCCAACTATCTTAAGTCCCGCAAGGAGCGTAACCTGATTGATTCAATATACTCCAACGATAACCATCTCCTCCACAAGGAAGAGGATATACTCGCCCAATTCCAGCAGTTCTACCGATCTCTTTATACCCCTGAATCCCCCCCTTCGACTACTCTCATTCAATCCTACTTGGACAAAATTCCTGCCCCCTCTGCCTCTCATCTTAATTTCCCTGATCTTGAGCTTGGCCTCTCTCTCACCGAACTGGACAGCGCCTTAACATCTCTAACCAAGGGTAAATCTCCGGGTCCAGATGGTTTTTCTGTGGAATTTTATCTACATTTTTCAGATCTTTTGCTTCCCAAACTTCTCTCCCTCTTTCAATCCTTCTTCACCTCCGGCACGGCTTCTGGTACCTTTCACGAGGCTACCATCTGCTTAATACCCAAAGATGGTCGTGATCCGCGATTCTGTAAGAACTATCGCCCAATATCCCTCGTTAATGTAGATTATAAATTATTTGCTAAACTTCTTGCCCGGCGTTTAGATTCTTTCCTCCCACACCTTATCGGTAAGGAACAATGCGGTTTCGTAAAGGGTAGACTTACCTCAGATAACTCCCGTCTTTTTCTTAATGTTCTCAATAAAGTACCTTCTCTTAACTCCTCTTTAGCTGCTATATCAGTGGATGCCGAGAAGGCTTTTGATAGAGTAGATTGGTCCTTTATGTTCGCCTCCCTTCGTTGGCACGGCTTTGGCCCTAATTTTATCTCTCTTGTTTCTCTACTTTATTCCTCTCCTAAAGCGTCTGTATTAGTTAACGGCCGAACGTCCTCTTACTTTCCCTTGCAGCGTGGTGTCCGCCAGGGCTGTCCTCTCTCCCCTTTACTTTTTGTTCTGGCTTTAGAACCGTTTCTCTCGTCCATTAGGAACAATATTTCTATTTCTGGCTTTCCTTATGATAAAACCCACTTGAAACTCTCTGCGTATGCAGATGACATTCTTTTGTTTATTTCCGATCCTGACCAATCCATTCCGGCCTTATTAATTGAGTTTAACTCCTTTTCCCAAGTTTCTGGTTACAAGATCAATTCCGATAAAACTGAGATTCTCCCTCTTACTAAATTTTGTCTCCCTCACCAGTTTTCGGCCACCGGGTTTGCATGGAATCCCTCTAAAATTAAATACCTTGGAATCTGGTTCTCCAACTCCATTTCTTCATCTATTCGGCTCAACTTCACTGCCGTACTATCCCGTATAGATAAGTTGCTCTCTTCTTGGAATCCCCTTTTTCTCTCCTGGTGGGGTCGGCTAGATTCGATCAAAATGATGATCTCTCCCATTCTCATATACATTCTTTCCATGCTCCCCGTTCATATCCCTGATGTCTATTTCAAACGCATTGATTCCTGTCTTTCTAAATTCCTTTGGAATAATAAAAAATCGAGAGTTGCGCTTGCTGCCCTTCGTAAACCAAAGGCTAACGGCGGAGTCAACTTTCCGGATTTCCGTCTCTACCATAAATCCTTTTCTCTCCGTCAGGCTTCTAATTGGCTGGTCCTTACACCTTCCCCTCTAGCTCCTCTTTGGCTCTCCATTGAACGTTCACTCCTCTCTCCTTTTTCCCTTTCTGAAGTTGTACATTTCACTGCTAAGAACTTAACCACCCCTCTACCCCTGTTTAAACATACTACCTCTCTACTACATGCTCTAGTCCGTTCGGACCCGATCTCCCGCGAATCTTTTTTGGCTTCCCCGATTTGGTACAATTCACTTATTCTCCTCCATAATCGCCCTATTTGCTGGACTGCGTGGAGATCTAAGGGGCTGATATGGGTTAACCAGCTTTTTGATGGCCTTCTCCCGTGTTCTTTTCCTCGATTCCGACTCTTGTTTCACTGTCCCCAGTCTTTCTTCCATAGATTCTCTGTCCTAATGGCCATTATACTTGAGGTCTACTACTCTCTCCCTTTGTCACCCTCTTCTGTTTCCCAGTCCCCGCTTCTTCAGATTCTCTCTGCTCTTCCCAAAGCCTCTCTTATTTATAAGTTTTTCTCTTCCCCCAATCCGACTCGTCCAAAATCCAAATTGGAAATTGCTTGGGAGCTTGATTTGGGCTGTGAATGGTCTATAGTTGTTTGGGACAAAGTCTGGGTCAGATCTTTAAAAATCTCCCGTTCTGCCTCACTAACTCAGTCTATGTTCTGTCTATATCATAGACTTTATCTCTCTCCCCTCTCTATTTCTCGCTTCTTTCCTGATAAGGATTCTACCTGTTGGACCTGCTCTGCCCCTAATGCTGATCTGTATCATTTACTTTTTCTATGTCCTTCTGCTCTAGTACTTTGGGATCAGGTGTGGTCTTATGTCTCTCGCTTATTCTCTATCTCTATTCCGTATTCTATCCCTCTTCTTTTCTTAGGTAGTATTTCTGATGCTCTTGACATTCCTTCTAGTTCCTCAGGTCTATTAGATCTCATGTTGGCTCTGGCTTTCCAGCACATTGCTTCTAACTGGAAGGATCTTTCTAAGCTTTCGATACAATGTTGGTGGAACTCCCTCTGTCACTATCACAGACTTGATGTTCGCTTTGCTGCTGCCTCCACTCCTACTCTCAACAGAGATCTATTCTGGTTGCCTCTCACAACTTATCTTGATTCTATGGCTCTAAAGTCGAAATCTGTTTCTCCTTTATCCTCTGAGAATTTCAAACCCCATGAAGTACACCGGCTCTACCCTTCCTCTTTCTTTCTTCTTCTCTGTTCTCTTCATCTTATCTATATTTACATTCTTATTCCCTGCCTTTCAAATATTCCCTACCCTTGCTTATTTGCTCTCTCTATTTTATCTATCTTCTGTCTGACTATAGCATTTACTCTTCACTAAGACGCCTCATATCTCCCTTTCTCCTTCTTTTCCCTTCTTTCCTTTCTCCTCCCCTTTTCTCTCCTTTTCCTCCTCTTTCTTTTTCCTTTCGGTTCCCTTTAAAATTTTATAAAATGCTTTTCGTATTTTTTCCTCAGGTTCCTAAGGTTTTTGAGCTTATAATGACCCTGTAATATTTTTTCTCTCCTTTTGACTTTGTATGACAATGCTCTTTATATGACCTGTATTTGTCGTCCGCTATGTTTCTCTTCAATAAAGCATTTCAAACATAAAAAAAGAATAACTTGTCTTGGCCTTCCCCACCTTGGAATCAAGCAATTTCTTCTCCTGTGAACTTTTATCCTCACCCAGTCTCCTGGACTCAGATCATGGGCTTGCTTCTTCTCAAGTGTGGTAGCTTCTTCTCCAACCTGGTGAAACACAGAATGAACTGCGTCAGCCAGGCCTTTACAGTAATCCAAAATCATGTCATCAGTTATTGTCACCAACTTATTGACAGGCACGAATGCATGGCGCATAGCACGTCCCATGATTATCTCGTGCGGGCTCAAACCAGTAGTTCTATCTGGAGTAGATCTCATAGTCATCAGAACTAGAGGCAAAACATCTGGCTATTTCATGCCAGTGGCTAAGCACATTTTCCCAATCCTATTCTTGATTGTGCCATTAATCTGTTCAACCACACCAGAAGCCTCTGGTCGGTATGCACAATGTAGCTTCTGCTGTATTTTCAATGCTTCACAAATCAAACCCATAAGCTCATTTTGAAAATGTCCACCTCTATCAGACTCAACTGTTACTGGAAACCCGTACCTAGGAATCAACTCCCTTAACAGTAACTTTGCCACTGTTAATCCATCATTTCTTCTAGTCGGGTAAGCTTCCACCCACCTTGAAAACAAACAGACTACCACTAGAACATACCTCAGTCTGTTTACTTGGGGCATTTCAATGAAATCAATCTGCATTCTTGTAAAAGGACCTCCTTCTCTGCCTATTGTCCCCAGACTCACCACTGTCTTTTTCCCAGTGTTAAATTGCTGACAAACTAAACACCTCTGACAGATGCTTTCTGCAATTGTCCTGAACTTTGCATTGTACCAGGTCTGCTTGAACGACCTAACCATCGCGTCCCTCCCCAAATGTCCCTTGCCATGATAGATCCTTGCCATTGACGACAAGATGGAGTTGGGCATCACTGGTCTGCCATCTCTGTAGACCCAAACATGGTCTGTTTCTCTTGGAGCACATCCTGCCTTAATCCAATCTCTTTTCTCTTCCTCTCCTGCCTCATCTTGCAACTGTTTCACTTCATCCCAGGTCTCTAGGACATTAGTAAACATCACAGATAGAAAAGACATTTCTCCTTCTCTGTCCCTGTTGATGGACTGATTCGTCTTGGCACAGTATTGCGCAACATCGTTGGCATATCTGTTTCCAACCGTTACAAAATCCTCCCCTGGACCATGGGCAGCACATTTTACAACTGCTAACTCTTTAGGCAGCTGTATCGCCTCAAGCAATTTACCAATCATTTCAGCATTCTTTATTGGAGTTCCACTCGATGTCAAGAAACCTCTTTGTAGCCAAAGTTGGCCAAAATCATGCACCACTCCAAATCCATACTGACTATCAGTCAACACAGTCGTCCTCAAATCTTTCCCAATTTCGCAAGCTTTTGTCAATGCTATCAATTCAGCAACTTGCGCAGATTTCACTCCTTTCAATGGTGATGCTTCCATGACCTCTGAAACTTTGCATACCGCATATGCTGCACATAGCACACCATCATCATTTCTCAGGCATGATCCATCCACAAACAACACATGATCACTCTCATTCAAGGGTAAATCCCTTATGTCTGGTCTTGGTTTTGTACAGTACTCAAGCACATCCAAACAGTCATGATCATCTTCCATTTTCACACCCACATTTTCAATGTCTGGCAAAAGCGTCGCTGGATTCACATTCACACATCTCTCGAGAGTCACATTTCATGCTCCCAGTATCACTTTTTCATATTTGGTCAATCGACTATGTGACATGTACTGAGTTCTGCTTCTTGTCAAAAGAATTGCCACATTGTGAGGTACGAATACCCTTACAGGATATCCCATTATGATTCCATCACTCTGTTCCAGACTCCTGCATGTTGCAGCCACAGATTTCAGACAACCTGGTAAACCCACAGCTACAGGGTCAAGTGTCGATGAGAAGTACGCAATAGGCCTTCTCAGTAATCCATGTTTCTGAATTAACACTGAAAGTGCACATCCATTTCTTTCACTGCAGTACAGCTCAAATTCTTTCTCATAGTCAGGCATACCCAAAGCTGGAGCCTCACACATTTTACTTTTGAGCTCTTCAAATGCTGCCATTTGTTCTGCATCTAGATCCAATGGATCCGTCATTTCACTTTTTGTCAGTTTAATCAGTGGCTTTGCTATCAAGGAAAAATTAATTATCCACTGACGACAATAACCCACCATACCCAGGAACATTCTCACTTCTCTCTGGGTCTTTGGAGCTTTCATTTCTCTGATTATTCTGATTCTGTCAACAGTCACTTTTCTCAGACCCTTTTCAATATTGTGTCCAAGATAATGCACCTCTTTCTTGCAAAATTGCAATTTGGCTGGAGATACCTTTAACCCTCCATCTGCCAGATGATTCAGTAAAGCTATGGTATCTACTTCACAAGCTTCACGTGTTTTTGATGCCACCAGTAGGTCATCAATGTACTGCACTAGCACTGAACTCTCGGGCATGATCAAACTTTCCAACGATTTCTTCAATAACTGATTGAATATCGAAGGACTCTCCGTATACCCCTGTGGGATTCGACACCATGCTAAGATACGCTGGCCAAACCTAAATGCAAAAATCGGCTGGCTATCATGATGCAATGGAATTGAAAAGAACGCATGACACAAATCAATCACTGTATACCACTCAGCATCATGTGGAATTTGATACAGAATCACTGATGGATTTGGCACAATAGGACAACATGCCACCACAATTTGATTAACTTTTCTCAAATCCTGTACGATCCTAAATTTCCCATTGGGCTTTTTTAGTCCCATTATCGGTGAATTACACGGACTACTCAATAGTTCTCTCAGGACTCCTTGCTGAATCATTTTCTCAATTATAGGAGTTATCCCTTCAATTATTTCTGGTGTCATTTTGTATTGAGGAATGTTAGGATATGTGATTCCCTCTTTTACTGCAATTTTCACTGGATCTACATTATTCATCAATCCCACATCCTCTGCAGTAAAATCCCAAACTGTCCTTTTCACTGTGTCTCTCAGCTCTTGAGGCAAATCCTCCGGATTAAACACAGCAAATGCACCAATTAACTCACTCTCTCTATTTTCTAGAGTCACTCGGTACAAAGCATCTTCATCTGGTGTCTCAAAGGCTATTCCATCCGGTGTACAAAAAATTGTACAATTCATCTTGCACAACAAGTCCCTACCTAATAGGTTCACTGGACTCGTGTCACAGACAATGAATCTGTGCATGTCTGAAAATTTCCCTATCTGTACTCTTACAGGTTCAGTAAGACGTGTTTTGATTTGTGTATTGGCTACACCAACTACTTGGATTGCTTCATCCGAGAGAGGAAGATTTCTAACATCTGTTGACCTGACAGTTGATCTTGTCGCACCTGTGTCTACCAAAAAAGTAACACTCTCCTCATTTATTTTCCCATCCACAAATGGTCCTGCCTGGTCTATTTCTAGAGTTGCACCAAGTATGCACTCTTCTTCCTCTCCTCGGCACCGTCAATAATCACCCTCAGACTCACTCCCTTCACTCTTTAACAAGTACTGTTGTACTTTGTTAGAACGTCTTGGTTTGTTTACCTGCTCATCATTGTAGAATCCTGAATCCTGATTATACTTTTGTAACCCTCTTTTCTGCGGCAAGGGCGGTTTTGGCTCTTGACTCTGCTGTCTCACAACTTTCTGTTGTTGCTGTTGTTGATTATTTCCTTCGTTCTGGTTCTGCACCTGTTGATTTAAAGGTTTACTCTCATTACTCACTAATGGTGGATTAGGACACTCTGATCTCCAATGCCCCAATTGGCCACAGTTGTGACAAGGGAACTTTTTCTTCGCTTCCTCAAGACTTCCTTTTCCTTTTCCTGCATATCTTGGTCTATTCCCTGCATTATTTCCTGGATTATTCGCCTGTTCCACTAACTGTGCTTCCTGTCTCTCTGCAACTTTCACTTGTGCCCACATTGCTTTCTCTTTCAGCTTTCTTTGTTTTGCTTCAATTTCATCACTGAAGTATTTTGCATGTCTCAGGATCTCATCTACTTTCTTACTCTGCCAATCCACTGTGTGCTCACGAATTCTCTCACCAATTTCAGGTCTAAGGCCATATACAAATCTGTATACAAAGTGACTCAAATCTTTGTCACCCAGGTGTTCATCTCCACTGAATTGTTTAAATGCCAGTATCAGCCTCTCGTAAAAAGCATGAACTGATTCTTTCGCTTCCTGTTGTGTTCGATCTATCTTTACCCAGTCTGTCTCTTTTGCAGGTACTTTACTCTTCAGGTATACCATCACCTGATCATACTTTCTCATTACCTCTGGATCTGGTGCCCCTGTTCTTGGGTCTCTTGGGTATTCCTCAGTAGGCCAACTCACAACTATTTTACACTCAGTCCACAAGTCTGCTGGAACAATTATATCAAACAGACTATTCAGGTCAACCCACAGCACTTTTGACAATTTCACAAACCTATCTACCTGCCTATACCACTCGACGGGCTTTTCTCTCAATCGAGGGAAATCATTCGTAAATGATAAAATATCCTGTCTGGTCCATGGAACATGTACATATCCTCCTCCAGGTATTTCTCTCATAGGATAATTATCCACTGGTTTCTCCTTTTCTCTCACTGGAAATGCTGAATAAGTTGTTCTATCTTCAGTCTCATCTCTTTTCTTGTACCACCTATCCTTCCACTTTTCAACATCACCCCATCTACGCAATAATGCTACCATTTCCTTAATCTGTCCTGTTCTACCAGTAGCATTCAAATTTTCAATGTCCTTCTCTGTAAAATCCATCCTGTAAGTTCTCTGTAAAGCTTTCACTTTATCAATGTCAACTCCCTGTTCATTTGCTATTGCTCTTAGCCTGTCATGTGTATTTCTTGCTCTCCAGGTAACACTTTTGCACATAAACATTAGTTCACCATCATGATGACTCTTCAGAATCTCTGTTGGAACTGTTCCTGTAACAAGCTCTTCTAGTTCTACACGTAACTTAGCTACATCAATTACTTGTGAATCTTTATCCTTTTTCTGTAGAACCTTCATCCAATCATTCAAATCATCAACTGTTATTTCAGCAGTTTTTCTCACTGGAACCACTCTCTTTTGCGGTTCTAAAATTGGCATGCCTGAACAACTAGCTTCACTAGCATCCATTATTTCACTACATGTGTCATGTCTTGATTGTCTCAGGTCACTTCTTTCTGCTCTTTTGCCTGAATCTCCTGAAGGACCAACTGAATTTGTCAGATTATTCCCAACATATGGAATCACCAGTCCATTCTCACCTGCTCTCTGTTTGTCAAACACAGGCATAACTGGACCTATTGTTACAGGCACCGTAACAGCTTCTAGATTCTTCGTTAACTCCCTAATCTTCTCAGTCAACTCTATTGTAGTTCTGGCTAATTGTCTGGCATTCTTATCAAGGTAATGATCACTTCTTACCTCAGGTGTCTCATTTTCTGTCTCACTAACACAAACTGTATCTCTTATCGGAGAAACAACTGGTGTACTTTTGTCCGGTTCTGGTCTATATGGAGGTGGTCTTTTGTAAATCATGTCATTCAAGACCTCATCCTCATACTCATTAACTCCATATTTTCTTATTTCTGACTCAGGAACCCTTTCTGCTCCTCCTTCAACTGTTCTCATCGGATATAATCCCTCTGACATACTAGCATCTCGCCACCTTTTCATTCGATCATGATGAGTCTCACGATCATGTCTCCTCCCAAACATGTACCTATAATACCCTCCTGATCTTTGTTTCTCTCTCTCATGTACTTCTTCTTCCCATTCCACTAAAGCCTCGAACTGTGTAGGTCTCGGTTTCGGGTCAAGACATAACATCTTTTCCCGTAAATTTCTCAACACGGCCAGATTAAATGAACCATGTTCTGGAAATGCTAGAACACCATCTTCTTTAGTATACCTAACCCAATTCTCCAACCATATACAAGTATGAAACCCATGTCTTGCAGCCATGAAGGATGCAGGTGTTTTCGGAGGAGGTAACAACTCGCCCTCTCTTGTTTTAACATCTTTATCCTTGCTAAACCACTTTTTAACTCTACCAAAAAATGTTTTCTTCTTCTTCTCTTCTTGATAATACATTTTATCGTTTACAAAGAACTCTCTACTCTTTCCGTATTATAAATATACAATACGAATTTTCAACCAATTGCAGCGCGACTCACACTAACGCACCAATCCTGGAACGTTTACGTCACTAGATAGCTCTTCCAATCCTTGCGCGGCTCACACTAACGCACCAATCCTAGCGCGAGCACTATTCTGATCTACCATCCAATCAGAGCGCGGTCTTTCTGACGTCAACAGTCGCTGCAGTTTGTCTCTGTCTTCTGTCACTCGTCTACCCCTCCTTTACAAAATCTTTTCAGTAGACTTCGTGTCAAAATTTCTACAAAATCTATTAGTTACAACATAAAAACATCTCCATTGTCTGCTTCGCTAACCACAGAATAGTAAAAGAGAGTCTATTTCATAAGAAACCTTTCATTGACACAGTAGCACTTCTTCTACTCTGTCCTACTAACATACATTCATTAACTGTTTCCTCTAGGACTTGTCCAAAGAGTCTTACAATCAACTAAATGTACAAACATTCACGCACATTTATACAAAGGAAATATAGTACATACGCACAGAATCCTGCTTCCCGAGAACAGACAATCTGCTCCACTACAGAATTATAACATACATTAACTAAGCAAGCTTTCTTTGCCCAGTTCTTCAAATAAGCTCAGAGAATACCTATTACTCCTCCCGCGATAAGCTTTAACGGAAATCCTTACAGATCCCTGGGACTTAAGACCAGAGTTTCACAGATAACCTTCACTATCATACACACTCCTTATATACCAGAAATATCTAATAGTAACATACGACGATGTCACTGATTCCGAACCCAGACAATGTGACGCGCAACTTCAATTGTCACACGTTATTCCTCAATTCCGTCTTTCCCGAGAGCAGCATATACTTCCCTCTGCCCTACTACGGAACTGCTACAGCTTCCAAGTTCCAGAAGCACTACATATAACTCCACATTACGACTCCAACATATAGTATTAGTACATATACCAACATGAACCAATAATCAATAATCAATAAAAACAATCTTATCTAATCAAGACAATCATCAAAAACCATCCTAACTCTGCTACCAGGAAATTGATAGAGATCAGGGTGTGTACAATATTCCCACTACCACGGATAGAGTAATCTCACAGTTACACGCACATGCATACATCATACGCTAGGGCCCATTTCACTAACATACACTCAAATACTCTATTAGCAATAAACCTGTGGAAAGAAAACACTCCTAAACACCCTGCATCTGTATCGAGGCCGATAAGACCTGGTTTTTGTGACTGTCCCTAAGCATAGTCTATACAATATATACAACAATAATCAATAACGCAAACCCAATAATTGACAAGAAAGAATATCCAACACCATGTTTAAAATTATATTGCTTTATCTAAAATTAGTCAAGGGAAAATCAAGCAGAGTAAATCATTTCTCATAGTTACCTATTCTAGCTAAATGTCAGAACGGGTCAGGACAAGTCTCTCGGTAAATGTCTCTCAAGACAAAGTCCCTTCAGCATCAATCCTCAGCAACGCAGGTTCGATACGCGGCAAAGGCAAAAAGGCAAGTGGCAAGAGACCCTCTCTAGGCTAACATCTTATAATATTCTAAACAATAGAAAGATACATTGGGAACATAGAAAAAACCATAATGTCCGCCGGACTCGCTGAGCAGAGCGAGAAGGAAAGGATGTAACATTGCTACATTTGTGAATCTCCGCTCAGGAAAAATACACATAGCGAAAACTACGGAACAGGAACCAAGAAAATAAAACATGTATCACAATTATCCTGCTTCTCCTCGGCCATCGAGCCACAGTTCAGAGCTTCCCTCTAAGGCTCCTTTGTTTCCCAAGGCTGCCAAGGACACTTTCACTTCTCTTGGAGAACTCCCAAAACTGCTGCTGTCCTCATGGAAAGTTTTTCGACAAGGACCATGGTCAGTTAGCTTCAGGACCATTTCCAGCAGGGGTCTCCCTCGTCTCAGTTTTCAAATTATAATCACAGCCAGGCTCACTATTCAGCCTTCTTTCTTTAGCCAACATAGGCCTTAATAGACCATCTTAATTAAAAGAGACAAAAACAACGTTACTACAGCATAGTGATTAAACAGTGTTAACCCCACTAATACCCTTATGTGTATGTATTTATCTAGCACTTGCAACATAGAAAGCATTAATTCAAAAGCGTTTTGTGCTCAAAAATAAACAGCACATAACAACGTTTAAACATGAAAACACATTTAACACACGCGTTATTATCAGTCAGCACATTAAAGCACACTCCCGTGTAACTCTTTCTTGTTAAAACAAACGGATTGATTAATATAAACGCACTTGCACAAGACAAATAATTAATTATTAATTATTAATAAATTAATACAACGAATAGACATGCCAGAGCTTCAAAAGCCCCAGAATTTTCAAACTGAAAACTCTGCTCCAGCATAGCCATGCAGCACATTATCCTAAATGGAACAGCAAGCAGGTGGGTTTACTTTAATTCCTGCACTGAAACCAGCTCCCACTTCTAAAGTAGCTGTATTAGCTTTTTAATGGGCAGGACACCTCGGGGCAGAGAAGAGGAGATATAGCGGGCTGGGAGACAAGACTGTGAACGCCAAGCGCCTCTTGAGGCAACTTGAAGCCCTCCTGGTTACAGCGAAGGAGCATCTGGAAGATTTGATCTTCCAGCGCTCCTTTAACGACTATGAAGAGCCCTCTGTGAGAGAAGACGAGCCGTTGCTGGGATCAGAGGCGCAACTAAAGCCAAATTCGGGGGGCTGATTCTTCCAGCAATATGCATAGTGGAGATGCAGGGGCTCTAAGAAGGGGTGAAATCACAACAAAGCCTCGTTAGCAAGTAAATGGTCTTTTAAAGACCTGTAAAGTACTCAGGTGCGGCTGTTTTTGTGCCCGGGAAGCTGTCTCAGCCGGGCTGACACACACAACGGGGGGGGGGCTGAAGCCCTTTGAGCCCAATGGGTGTTGCGCGCCTGGCTGGGATCTAACCGTGTACCCGTAGGGCTGGGAGGAGGCCCCTCGGGGCAGAGAGACACGTATGAGGCCGTCCAGTGTCTCTTAATAGAACTCGGAGAGATCTTGAACGAAGCACTAGAGTCTGTCCTGGAATCTTACAGTGCAATCTTTGAGCGACGAACAGGCTCCTGTGGCCAGAAGGAGGCGTGTGAGGCCGTCGAGCTCCTCTTGAGGGGACTTTTGCATCGATCGATGGAAGCAGAGGAGGCCGTCAGAAAGTACTATCCAACCCTGAGGCAGGGAGGGGGCACCGCGGGTCAGAGAGGAGACCCCAGCGCGGGTCAGAGGGATGACGCTGCAGGGCAGGTTAGCCCGTCGGAGACTGTGCAGTGCCTCATGACAGTAGTTGCAGGTGTCCTGACAGCAGCAGAGCAGTGTCTGCAGACACAGCGAGCGCACCGCAGCTCGGGGTGACAAGTCTGAGGCCTCCCGGCTCCTCTGCACACAACTTGCTCAGTTCGTGAGGCGCGCACAAGGCTCTGTCCTTACATTTAACAGTGCAACTAAGGACCAGAGACAACTCTTGGGGGGCGCCGGGCACCTCTTGATAGACCTCGCACAGCACTTGAAGAAATCAGCAGCCTCCGTGAGATCTTACCGTGTAAACATACCGGAAAACACGCCTATGACCGACCAGCTGCCTCTTCTAGCGGGAACCTCGTACCTCAGTAAGTGTCCCCCTTACAGTGTGCTCCCAGGAAGGTTGTGGTGAGCTCCTGTTGTCTTTCTTGAGGGGGTGGAGGGTGCACGGAGCTATGGGGACGTGGGGCTAGGGCAGGTGCAGTGACTCAGAACAGTCAGTGACTGTACTGGTCAGTGGTCACTGGGAGCTACAGGCAGCTCTGGACATGTCACGTGCTCAGCCCAGAGTGTACTGAGTAAGTGCAGAGCGAGTCCGACCATCTCCTGGTAGGATTTTATGCTTTTACACCCAGCCCAAGTCATGTTACTTTAGAAATGTCATTGTATCAATCGCTGACTACTTGGGGCAGAAGGGAGTCACCGCGGGGCAGAGAGCAGACACCAAGATACAGGCCCGGCGCCTCTTGATAGACCTTGAAGGGCACTTAAAGGGAGCGGAAGACCAGCGGATCCCACAGCAACAGCGCCGCCTACAGGCCGACCAGTGCCAGCTGGCGAGGAGCCTCCAGCCAGCCTCATTCATGTGACTCGGAGGCAGCGAACGCAGCTCTCACTTTGGACGCAGGGGTCAGCGGGTCAGCGTAAGAAGCGTAAATATATAGTAAACACAGACAGCAGAAATGTACACACAAATAAAATCCCAAACGCGGTAAAGGGAAGAGAAGTAATACATTTAAAAGTTACACTGTAGTTGCTCAGATGCACGACCCGTAAAGGCAAAGGAAGATGAACAAGCGCAGCTGCGCGGCCGCGAAAGTAAAAGCGACCTTTGTAATATGACCCAGAATAGATGGCACCCTGCTCGCCGCTGCTCGCTCCCGACAGCTGTAGGCCATGGGAGGAAACATTTACTGGGAAAGGTGGGACATGCACCCGCCTTTGGCCAATTGCGTGCTTTCATTTTTGAAAGCCACACGCAATGGCCAATACAATGTGTGCAAAAAAAAAAAAGCCACGTGCACAAGTTTGCTGAAATGCTGGAGTGATTCCCAGAGGTCATCTCCTAGTGCACTGCATGCGTGCTGTGCTAGGCTCGGCCTAAAAAATCACGTCAAATAAGGAATGATTTTTCCATTACGTTGCAATTACATGTATGCATGGAATATTTCTGTTTCCTGTTGCGGGTGAAAGGCCTTACTCTCATCCATCAAAAGGAGATGTTAACAAAACCTAGGCAATGTCATTATCTAATAAATTGCTAATTACAGCTTTCAACACTGAAGGTTATCAATGTGGAGCTGCAGTTCACTTCTTGGGCAGTGATTTTAGTAAAGTTGGTGTGTTTGAGCAAATTATGGAGCAGGTGATGGATTATGTTGGATGTTTGACGCAATCAAATGTACGTGGAAAAAGGAACCACAGTGGGTTGTGTTCCCTGTGAAAGGACCAAATGCCATCAATCACAGTGAAGTTAAGTGGGCTGACCCATTACCCAATGCTTGACAGAATATATGGGTGAATGACACGACAGACCACTGGATGAAGGCCTTTATAAGCATATTATTTATATTGGATTTTGTAAAATCAAAAGGTCCAGACTAGCAGCAGATCTAAACAAGCATTGGCATAGCCAATAGGTCTCGCTTTTGGGACCTTATAAGTGTTTAGCCATGCAACTGTTGATGTTGTTGCAAAAAGGATATTGTGCTGCATAACTAAATACTTATAAGGTCCCAAAAGCGAGACCTATTGGCTATGCCAATGCTTGTTCTGTGACTTGTCTTGGTGCTAGTCGTACGTCGCTGAGAAGACTCCAGTGTTCGGCCCCATCCCCCACCTGCCCGTCGTGCACCTATCATTCCGAGCTCTGAAGTGTGAAGAATGGCTCATTAAGCTAAAAAAAAAACACACACAAATTGATAAATAAACTTTATGATAAAATAACCCGGGATGTTCACATTTATGCAGTGTACAACTCAGAAGATTTTAAAAAAAAAAAAATAGAAAAATGCACAACGACATATTTAACTTTAGAGCTTGCATGCCTTGTTTTTTTGTTCCCGCGCTCTACCGCATTTTCTTCCTATCTGGTGTAGCGTTTCTCGTGGCGCCTGAGGTCCTTATCACAAAATGTCAAAAGAAGAGCCGGCGAGATTTCTTCAACATTCCTTCTGTCCCCGGCACTTTCTTGCTCAGTGTTTAGCAGCATACCAAAATCTCCAGAGACTAGTCTCCGAAGAAAACAGCATTTCTAAGAAACATCTTAACGTTGTTTTTGCATTCTTCAGCAGCCGCTCACAATCTAATTCTAATTATTTTGAACAATTTTCAAGATTCGAACGGAAACGGGTATCTGGTCACAGCTGGCTTAATGCTGGGCAGCTGCCATTAAGAGCTGCCTGTTCCCGTCTTGGAACTTTTTTGGGGCGCTGCTCATATTCTATGCTCTGCATTGTATTATGTGAAACATTTCTCCATGCAGCGGAAACAGGATATCTCGGCAGCCATCCCCGGAGAGGCTACTTATTATTATCCAGAGATCTAGGAATTCGCCAGGCCACATTACTGCGCGGTGTGTCCTGCGCCGGCATTGACCAGTGAGATCGACAAAGGGCTCGCGCACAGGAAGCGCAGTCTCACTGCTCTGGGACTAGGTTTCACGGGGACACCGCCGTGCGAGAAAGAGGTGGGACGGGGGAAACGGAAGAGAGGAAATAACGAAGTCACGGAAGGAAGTTAGAGAGAGAGGTTGCCCGGTAAAGACCAAAGAAAGATAGGAGGAGAGTGCAGGGAGAAGGTGGGATGGAGGTAGAGTAGGGAATGTGGCGGGGAGAACAATGTAATGAGAAATGAAAGAGAAAGGTGAAGGGAAAGAAAACAAGACAAGCCCGGCGGAGCGGGGCGCGCGCGCGCTTGGGGGCGGGGGAGCGCATTCCAGGCGGGGGGGGCGGACCCTTTAAAGTGCTCCCAAAAAGCGGATTGCACGGCAGCAATCCGCTTATTTACAAGCCTCGAGCCACCTGTGCGTCACATATTAGAAGTGACGCACGGGCAGCGCAAAGGGTTTGTAAATAAGCCCCTACGAGTTATAGATTTCAGCCATCAAACACTCACGAACAAAACGGTAGAGGATGTGGTCTGACGCTGGAGCTGCAGACTTGGGTGATGAAAACCATGGTTGAGCCTGGATGTGTCCTTGTGTAACGTAACCTGTGCTCATGTAAAGCGCTCCTATATCTTCGCTTCTGGTCAAGTTCGCGCTATATAAATCTGCAACAAAAAAAAAGGCAGTGAACACGCCCTGAAATAGAAACACGCCCTACTTCCTCCATTTTCGAATTTCGACTTGGAAGCGAAAGTCAGCCAGGGGATTTTTTCTTTGTGGATACAAGGGTGCCTCTCCGGCACCACAAGTCGAAATGGAGAGGCAGGGCAAACGCGTTATTCATTGTGAATGAATAAACTAACCCGCTGTGCCATGAAGACTGTTAGCAAGTAAACCATCGGAGTCTAATTCACGCAAACAGCGAACAGTTTACCTACGATTGCCATTTTGTGCCTCCGCGTCATTACCATGAAGAATGTGTTTGCTGTACATCGCGAGCCTCATGATAAGTCGTTTTGTTATAAGTTCAACCAGAAAACAGTTTGGGCGGTACCTTCGAGTTAGCTGCGTCATGCTAATAAAATTAAAGTGAAACTCGTTTTGGCCGCGAACATAAAAGCTGTCTGACTGTGTATAACAAGCCCGGCAGAGCGTGGCGCGCGCGGGCTTGGGGGCGGGGGAGCGCATTCCAGGCGGGGGAGCGGACCCTTTGAAGTGCTCCCAAAAAGCGGAGTGCATGGCGGCACCATGCGCGTGATTGTGCACGTGCTAGCCATGCAATCCGCTTTTTGGGAGCACTTTGAAAAGCCCTTTTACAATAGTCTCGCTTCGCGATCGCTTACGCGATAGCAAGGCGAGACCTAAAAAATGGGTCTGAATATGATGAGTCGAAGGATACATTTCATCTAATAAAAGGATGTCAAAGAAGCCATGCCCTGGGGAGAAAACATTCAAGAAGAGGAAGAAAAGCAATCAAATAAAAAACAAGCAAATGAGATTAACAAGAACTCTAACCAATGGTAAACAATGGGCTGGTTCAAAGCCCATTCCCGGATTTGGCATTGTTCACAATACATTTTTTCAACAATAGCTTTTATCTGTAGGCAGGACCAAAAAACAGGTAGGCCAGTGCTTCAGTAATAGTAAATGGGGAGAAAAGGCTAGAGTTTAACACGGTTACAGGAAAGGAGGCAATGGCAGAAGGAGTTTGCCACTGTACCACATTAAGGGGAAATACCAAACCAGCCACAACTTTTCCATTGGGCAGAAAAACACAAATTATACTAGCTACAGTTGTGCAACAGCTGTAGAAGAATGGAAAATTGCATACAAGATGGCCTGCTTTGCTAAAACAAGGCGAGATTGCAGGCAAAGCTACCTCACAGTACCAGAAAAAGAGCACAAGCCATCCAGGGATTCCACACAAATATAAATAAAAGGAAAATGTTACACAAATCTGAGCCTTTCCAAATGATGGCAAAAAAGGGAGATTACAACCCAGAGCTTTCTCTTAGAAATAGAACCCTAGGAAATACCAGTCACAACATCCTCATAGTGTCCAACTACATGTTGGCTACATGTGCCTCACCAAGAATGGAGATGCAAAGTAAAAAACAAATAGTGAAAACATAAAACTTTTTTTGACTATCATTCTTTTCTTGCCATGGTATGCCACACATTTTTAAGTCCAAATGTAACTTCTTCTTGGTCAACCTTTTTACAATAGAACTCAAAGCCTGTCGACAGATGACGGTCTCAGTGCTCACCTGTTTGGGACATGTTCATGTCCATACATCTTAAATATTTAGATATACGTATGGCTATCCTACGTACTATACACAAAGCATTGCCAAAGCCAATAGGTCTGGTGTTGGCTGCCACCCCCTTGGCTTTATCAATGCTTGTTCCATTTCGTCATAGAGTTTGCAAAACTCTTTTCTTGGGTAAGCTGCCAGGCCCTCGGCAGTTAAAAAAGAACTTTGGGTAAAAGCAAAAATATGTTTGGGTCTCGAAAAGCACACATTGCTATTGTCCCTAGTGCTTTAAGCATTGAATGTGCTTCTTGTGAAAGGAAAGAATGCCGTCACCAAACAGTGAAGTAACACAATGTCTGGTTTGGCATTGTGCCATGCTGTATGTTGTATTCAGAGGAACAAAATGTGAATGACATATTGATAAAGACGGCTTGCTGGTAGCCACTATTAGTAAGCATATTATACATAATATCATCATTAAAAGGTATTTGCCAACGCCAGACCTAAAAAGATTTGTACTGGCCCTGTTGAAGGAAGGTGCTATTCACTGATGGGAGTTCTTTAAGATTTAAGATGAAATTACATTTCCATAACAGATCCTCTATTGAATGTTGCAAGAAATTGGGTTCTGGGTTGACTGGGTTATGAGCCGTGGTCAAGCAGAAACTACAATCCTTGTGAGGGTAAGACACAAACAAACCCAAAATAACTTGTGCTCAACCACTTTGTATATTGGCCCAGAGCAGTCAGGCTTAACTTAGAGGCAATGTGTAAAGTATCTGTGCAATTTGATAGCACTGTCTTAAGGTTTACACATTAGCCCATAAAGTCTTGCCCATGTCATCAGCTGTATATAGAGTACCGGTAGGTCAATAGTTTGAATGCCTTAATAGAGACATACAGACAACCGCATGAAATCTAAGCACCTTTGCATTCTTTTGAGGTTGATAAAATGAGTAGCGGCCATTAAGTGAATACATAATAATCAGATGACTAAAGACATGCCAACTGATATTGTGTGTTACATAAATTATGATATAGTATTTATTTTCTACTACAGAGGGGCTGTCAATCTTGCCAGTAGGGGAATTATATGGATAAAAGAGATGTCAGAGGCAGGTGTAGGAGAGGATACAGTATGGTATGGGTCCTGACAGCAGAATGGAATAATGTGGTAGATTAGCTGGATGGTATAGAGTGAAGAGGGGTAAGTACTGAGGTGAATGTCAATCAGTGCTAGGACCATCTCCAGGGGTGGTTCTGCTGGCATAGGTCTCATTGTCCTGAGAGATGGTACTTATAATTAGGCCTAGGCGGTAAATTCCGTTCCGCTCGCGGAATTTGGGTAATTTCGCGTTCCGCAGAGAACTCAGAATTGCCAAAAATTCCACGATATGCGGCTTTGTGGAATTTGTTGCGTTTTTGCGCTTTCAAAATGTGTGTTCACAAGATATTTCTCCCCGAGCACGCAAACAGCGTTCGCGGACAGGAAAAAAGCATCGCGAACGGGCGGAACAAGCAATTCCCCGTGTTTGCGGAACTTTTGCATGCTCGCGGAGATTTTTTACCGTTTCGCGGAGCTTTGCGTAGAGTGACTACGCCAATTCTGCCCACCTCTACTTATAATAATGTGATAGTGCTTTGGGAGTGGTCCTTCATGGCTCAATCTCCAGGGGATGTACAATACATATGGTGCCCTTTCCCTGTTTGCACCTGGCGCACCTTTTGAAACATGCACCGGGCACAAACAGCAAAAGTGCACCATATTACAAATAATGTGCTGCCCCCAGGGAAGCACATTCAAGTGAAATACAGTCGCCTGTAGAGTGATGTCTGGAGCATCCATGGAACCCACATTCTCCCCTCCAGAGGGTGCTTTTAGGAGACACACTGAAAGTGCACCACGTTTTTGTAGAACACTTTCAGTGTACCACCTAAGGGCATGTTTGCCTCTGTGTCTGCATCCCTTACACGGTACAGGCACAGATGCAAAATGATTCCCTCATTTGCATGGGGCCACACTCCAATGCAAATGAGGGTATGCCCGCTTAGGATACCACTGGTGCTACATATACACCAGCGCTATCAGTATTACAGAAGGGGACACAAAAATGTATAAGGACTCTTCTGTAATACCATTGTGCCCCTGGGGCACACAAAGTGGGCGCACATGACAGTTGCGCTCCTGGGGAACAATGTATAATATAGCCATGAGTGTGGTTCTCCTAAAAGAGGGCAGCCATCTTGGGATAATCCTTCTACCACAAACCTTACCTGCTGGTTACAATCTTCCTGTTTAGAGCTCACACTCTGGGAATGCAGTGCTTGGCCCATTATATATATATATATATATATTCACTTAAAAAACCATATGTTTCACACATGTTATAGTTAGGTGGACATTTCACTCGTAAAAAAACAATGAAATTCCACCGTTATAGTTAGTTCAGATAACTATAACTCGCGCGCCCGCAATCCAGTGCTCATGACGTCACATATTTCATCACTCATGACATGGTCAGTGGCATCACTCATGACATCACTGATGACATCATCCTTGTGATAGAGTGCCAGTCGCGCGAGTTATAGTTATATATATATATAGTTATATTTGAAGATGAAGGATCACAAGAAAACAACAGCCAGCCAGGGCAAGAATCTGGATCCCACAGAGCCACAGAGCAAACCATCTTGTACTACCTGAGGAAGGCGGAAGCTGAAACGTTGTTGTGGAAATATATTTTTGTTCTTTGGTGAATCTATCTGTTTGAGTCACTTCTTTCTTGGATATATATATATATATATATATATATATATATATATACACACACACACACATCACATATATATACATATATGGGCAATATAGTCCTTATACCTAGAGAACAATACGTGGAAGAAGCCCTCCGACAGTTGAAAAATCACGAATGTTATGAATTAACAACAAAAGATAAATATCAAAATAGTATCATAAACTATCAAGCGTTAATAAACAAATGGCATGAAAAATCTATGTTAGATGTGGATGAGTACCTATTTTTAAGATCAATGAACCCAATATTACCAACTTTTTACCATCTTCCAAAAGTTCATAAGGAGAGTTTGAGACCACCAGGGAGACCCATAGTTTCTTCTTTAGGGAGTCTAACAGAAAATCTTTCTAGATTCATAGACAACTATCTTTTCCAGTCAGTCCTGCAGCTATCTTCCTATATTAAGGATACCACCGACTTCATTACGCATATCGAAGGGATACAGTGGCACCTATCATATCTTCTTATTGTTTTGGACATCACAAGTCTATACACTTGTATAAATCATGTGCAGGGTTTGCATGCTGTGAAATATTTTCTACAGAAACGATCTTTGAAATTTGTAGAACATAATGGGATGCTACTTGAATTGATTGAATTCTGTTTGTTGAACAATATATTTCTCTTTCAGGGAGATCTATATAGGCAGATATCTGGGACCGCGATGGGCACCTGCTTTGCCCCCAGTTATGCAAATTTATTTGTAGGCTGGTGGGAGGAGCAGGTGGCCTGGTCACCGACCAATAAAAATTGGACGGATGAAATAGTGGTATGGTACCGATACATCGACGATCTCTTCCTGATTTGGAAGGGGTCGCAAATTAAAGCAGAAGAATTTGTGATAAATCTTAACAGCAACAATGTCAATCTACAGTTCACAGGTGAGATAAGTTCAGTGGCAGTGAACTATCTGGACCTTAAGGTGACAATACAGGAAGGGAAACTGACAACAGCCCTCTATAGAAAGCCCACAGCAGGCAATAGTATTTTGCATGCTACAAGTAGCCACCCGCCGAAACTTAAAAACAGCATCCCATATGGGGAATTTCTCAGGTTGAAACGCAATTGCTCAAGAGAGTGCGATTTCAACTCGGCAGCAGAAGAAAGCCTTAACCGATTTCTAGTCAGAGGATACCAGAGGGACCTCTTGGAAAATACCCTAAAGAAAGTAAAACAACTACCAAGGGAGGGTTTGTTTAACAAGACAGGACGGATAAAACAAGACGAAGGCAAATTCCGCATGGTGACAACCTACTCAGAAGATGCAAATAGTCTTAAAAAGATCATGAAACGGAATTCGCATGTATTAAAAACTGACACAATAATCGGAGCAGACATTCCGAGAATTCCGTTGATTACTTTTAAGAGAGCTCGCTCATTAAAAGACAATTTGGTTCACAGCCATCTAGAAAATCTGCCTGCACGTAAGGGAACATTGAATGATGCAAAGGGGTTTTACCCCTGTGGCAAGTGCAAGGCATGTGCCTTCAGCAAACGAGTACTTACTTATGAAGTACAAGGACTGAAAACAGGGAAAAGAATCAACAAATTCATGACTTGCCAAACCACTCATGCTGTCTATTGCCTAAAGTGCCCATGTGGCCTTAGGTATATAGGCAGCACTATACACTGTGTGAAAGTACGGGTTTTAGAGCATATGCGTGCCATAGCAAAAAAGGATCTTAATTATCCAGTCGCTAGGCACTTCGCAATTAAACACAAAAGTAATAGGGATCTATTACAGTTTTTCAGTATTGATTGTGTCCCAATGAACATTAGAGGGAGAGACAGGGTGTTAAAGCTAAGAAGATTAGAGTCACGTTACATTATTGATCTGCAAACAAAGACCCCCTTATGGGTTAAATAGTGGGGAAGAACTGACAGTACACCTGGGAACCTAGACAGTGAGATGACCAATAGATTTTAATTAATTGTATGATTCTAAACATTTGATTCAATGATAGAATTTCTACTCGTGTTATGATATGCACATAACAAAATAAATTGACATTTGGCATTAATTTACAGAGGGGGTTTCGGCAATCACAAGAAAGTGATTGCCTTAGGCCGATACACGGCGAGATCACTTGATTTTAATGGTACATCAATTATCACGACAAAGAAATTCGATGCAGATAATATGATTTGCTAAATAAATAAGCAGAAACCATAAATACAACTACGGTAATACCATTACAAAATGGCACTCGTATCTTCACGAGCGTTATCACTCCTCTGTCTTTATGACCAGTACTATGAATAGATTTCAAACTAATCGTGTGGTACTAAATATTTGGTTCAACGATGTCATTTTCATCTGTGTTACGATTTGTACATTTGTAAAATAAGTTGACACTTGGCATAATCTTACAGAGGGGATCTGGAAATCACGTGAAAGTGATTGCCAAAGGCCGATATACGGCGAGATTATTTGATTTTGAATGGTATATTAATCATGTTCATGCAATATCATTATGATAAAGTAATTCGTTGTATATACCATAAACTGTTGAATACGTAAATACAGGCATAAATACGGCTATTGTAATACCATTACAAAATGGCGCTTATTTCTTCACGAGCGTTACCCCTTTTCTGTTTCTATGACCAGAACCATGACGAATAAAAACATGTCGTGGGTAATTGTCAATCCCAAACACTGACGAAGGACAAGTTCCGAAACGCGTTTGTTTGTTGTGCGTTTTAAATAAAGGATATTTGCTGCAATCGGACCCCGTGAGTGCTGATTTCCTGGAGTAAGACAAGGAGTTGGTAGCGATAAAATGTATCGCGGGGCATCGCCGCGACGGAGCACCCGCCTAAAGAGTGATGCGCTGGTTAACGGTGCAAAGGAGCGGAATATATATATATATGTCAGGAGCCGCGAGGAGGCGGCGATTGGAATGTTCGATGACTCACCAGTCACCGAAGGATTGTTGAACGCTAACGCTAGCTTGATGAAAGACAGGAGTGGCGAATGTGAATTGAAAGACATCTTTAAACAATTGGAAAAAGCGATGCGATCGGAGCAGTCTAAATGGTGGGAGCATAAATCTCTCTCCCGCTATCTGGAAGTAGGCAGAGTCCCGCGCGGGCTCCGCATTATGTTAGCTCCCAGCTACGAGAATCCTGACCCTAAAATGTTATCAGAATGGGCAGAGTGCAATCTGGATTCCTCGAGCCGCTTATTAAGAATACTGGTGAGGTATGCAGAGAGTGATAGAGCTGGCTTGCAAGTAAAAATCGACGATTTAAATGAGCAAATAGCTAAGTTTGGCGTAAATGAGCAAGAGAAGAAATATCGTGAAGAGATGCATGCCAGATTAACTAAGGATGAAGAGATTATTAAAAAACGCAAAACGTATAAATTCCAAAGGGATAAAATGGACTATCAGAACGGGCAGATTTTCACATTTGCGAAAAAATATGATTCTATGAAGAAGTCGAAAACATCAACACTTGCACAACCGTCCAGTTCCAACATGGGAGATAGGGCACAATCATCAACCTCAGTGTCCGATCTGAGTTCTGCGCCTGGCAGTGAGTCAGAGAACGAGCAAGCGACAACAAACCCGCAATTGGGGTTTACAAAACTATCATTGGCCCAGGAGTTAGATTGCCTACGACAAGATCGCAGACAAACTCTAAGACCGCGAGCGATCCATCAAAAACCAGACAAAGAGCCAATATCAAACGCCGCGAACGCAGACACTGCCACGCCATCAAACAGCAGAAACAGGTCAAACTACAAGAAGCCGCAAAGGAAATGGAACCGCAAGTGATTAATACGCCTTTGAAATCTTTATCTATCATCAACCTAACTGACATGCTACTCACTCCCAGTGAGATCAACACCCTTTCACTGGGACTTACGTATTGTCCTCCCAACAATTTTAATTATGCTCAAACTCGTATTGACTTTTACAAATATATCCGCAAAATTAAATTGCGCAAATTCTTCTTACTCAACAAAACCAGACAGGAGACAGTGCAACCACTGTATGCCATTGCAGGTTCAAAGCCCCCCACGATGACGGCAGGGGAATATGAATTGTTGTGTGATTTACAAGACCTGCACAATGAAGGGACCATAGACGAAGCAACACCGGTTGCCGATATTGCACCCAAACTAGATTGGCCAGGCTTTACGAATTTCAAACCAAAGTCTGTCTTTAGCCCTATTCTGTTGCATGATAACATTGACGTATACAGCGATCTTGTAACCTCTCAACTAAAGAAGCTACACAGAACAACCTTGCAGACCCAACAAAATCTTGGCAGACAAAATAACTGTTATGGGAGTCTGATGAAGAAATTACAAAGTAATGACAATGTTATAATACGGCAAGCAGATAAAGGGGGCAACATCGTCCTGTGGTCTAAACCCTTGTACATGGAGGAGGCTTTAAAACATCTGAATGATCGGCAATGCTACAAACGTAGCGACTGGCAAACCGTTAAATCAGCCTGGAATGATTTCAACATCAAATTATTGGCGTGGAAAAGTCTGGGGCTGTTGAGTAGCGACGAATTTAAATTTTTGAAAGTAAATCACCCGGTCATTCCTGTTTTTTATCTAATACCTAAGGTACATAAGAATTCAGAAAAACCACCGGGAAGACCAATCATCTCCGCAAAGAACAGCAATATGGAGAATACTTCTAGATACATTGATTTTTTTCTCCAAGAACATGTAAAGAACCTACCATCCTATTTACAGGATACGGGGGATTTCTTAAGGAAAATTTATGCTATTGTTTGGCAGGATGACTTTTTGTTGGTGACATTAGATGTCACGGCTCTTTATACCAGTATACACCATCTTGATGGTATTAGAGCTGTGGAATACTTTCTACGTTCTAGATCTGTCAATATGCTGGAGCACAATAGGATGTTGATAGACATGATCCATACTTGTCTTCATCATAATTATTTTTTGTTCCAGAGGCAGGTGCTCCAGCAGTTGCGAGGTGTGGCTATGGGGGCTTGCTTCTCCCCCAGTTATGCCTGTTTACATATGGGTCTGTGGGAGGAGCAAGTCCTCAAAGTTCAATTTGGCCACATCCTAGATGAGCATATCATAGCATGGCACCGCTATATCGATGATCTGTTTTTCATATGGCGGGGAACAGAATCATCAGTTAACCTGTTTATCGAGGGTATAAACAAAAATCAACTAAATCTCGAGTTTACAGGCCATGTGAGTAAGACCGCTGTGAATTTTCTGGACGTAGAAGTATACATAAATGACAACAATCTGGAGACCCGACTACACCGTAAATTAACAGCAGGGAACACAGTCTTGCACGCCACCAGTCATCATCCTGATCATCTGATACGCAGTATCCCCTATGGGGAGATGCTGCGGATCAGACGGATTTGTAGTGTAGAATCAGACTGCGCAAAGGCACAGTTGTCTAGTAAGTTGAGGTTCTTGGCCAGAGGATATTCTGTGGAAACAATCGACACAGCTATCAGAAAGGCCTATTCGATTCCCAGACATGCAACATTGGCTAACGCCAATGTGCAGAGGAATACATCGATGGAACCCTCTACAAACACTGAACCACCTAGATTGATTACTACCTACAATCGACAGCATAGAACATTACGCATGATCTTTAATAAAAACTGGCCAATAGTTCACAACGATCCAATTATTGGTCATCTCCTTAAGAAAAATCCTGAAACTACATTCCGTAGGGCCAGATCCATGAATGATATGCTAGTTAAGAGCAGTCCGGAAATTTGTACCAACGTTAACTGGTTACAATCCACCAAAGGCTTCATCAAATGTGCTTTATGCAAAGCCTGTAAATATGGTAGGAATAAGACTGGCTATAAAACACCTTTTAGTGATATCATCATGCCCATTTCCCAAAAATTGACATGCAAGTCTGACTTTGCGGTGTATGTGCTGGAGTGTACTTGTGGCCTGCAGTATGTAGGTAGTACCAAACTGCAGGTCCACAAACGTATACTCCAGCACATGCGGGCCATCAGCAACAACGATGTAACATACCCGGTTGCTAGGCATTTTAAGGAGGTACATGATAGCTGTTTAGACTCCCTCAGTTATTTCGTGGTGGACATGGTTCCACCACTACGCCGGGGGGGAAACCGTGAGGTTCAGCTTAGACAGCTCGAAACGAAATACATTCTCGAGCTGGATACTAAAAATCCTAATGGCCTGAATTCAAGTGAGGACCTTTTCACCTGCCTTCACTAATTGTACCTTGTTATTTAGTATTGCCATTTCAACATTCTATGTAACAGAAGTATACATAAACTGCACCTCACGTACTTTTAACAATCTGGTATGTGTGACATTTCAGAAAATATTGCAGATATGTAAGGACATCTGGTATACTTTTTTATTATTATATTTTTTATAAATACAATAAGTGTCCCCTTCTGTCACTCATCCCTCCCTTCACTTTTTATTCGGTTTTAGTGGGAAAATTAGTCATACATGCTGGTATTAGACATATAGAACTACTTTACAGTATTTTTTATATGTAAACAATTGTTCTAATTTTAGGTGAAGCACATGCCAGTGAACCGGCAAGCTACATTATAATTGCCATTAGATATTCAATCTTAAGAGATATTAGATGCGCAGCCAAGTCCTTCTTTTTGATTTCACAGCTATACCAGCGAGAGTAGTGAGTCAGCTCACATGAGCATTAGCGTAACCTGTGCAAACCCGGGTCTTTGCGGGTTACTAAGTGGTACTACACACACAAATGAGCTATATCATGCTGTTTTTTGCACTTGCATTATTTGCACATGTATAATTGCTATTTGCACTTGCGTTACTTTGCACATCAAGGACTGTAACTGGTATCAGTAGTGTATTAAACAGACAAAGGAACAACGGTGATTTCACTGTGACTATGGTACAAACCCAATGGTTCCTTGCATTTAATCTGCACTCGCATTTTTTGCACATTTGTACCTGTCTTTGCACTATTCTTGAATAATTGGGATTAATCTCAATATCAGCATTATAGTGATTTTTGCAACATCACCTTGCTTGTGTTCTCTAGAAACATTTCTTTATGTATGGCAGAAGCGGCGTGTAAACTCACCATTTATTGCTTTGGTATTTTGGCATGCAAATGAGTCTTCGCTTTTCTCTCTCTCTTGTTTATATAAAACTATAATTGTGGGTTTTATATATAAAACTATGCTATGGTAACAAGTGGATTTTATGATTTTGCAAAATGCCATTCATGTCCGTATTTTATCAGCATGTTAGGTATTGACACAATGTATGTTTTCTATGTCTATTGCCCACCTATCACCTGATTCGTACTATGCACTTTATAAAGCTATGGGCTGCCTTAGTCAGCGTCATGTGATCAAGGCCTATCTGAGGCCGAAACGCGTCATGGCGGTGCTGGACATACCTTTGGAATAAATTTCTTGCACTGATACTGGGTCCGCTTCGTCCTTTTCTACGACTTTGAATACTGTGGCGAAGTTCCTGCATATATATATATATATATATATATATATATATATATATATATATATATATATATATATTCACTGAAAAAACCATAGGTTTCAGGCACGTTATAGTTAGGAATTAGCATTTAAAAAACCTTAGAAATTCACTGAAAAAACCATAGGTTTCAGGGGCGTTATAGTTAGCTGGACATTTTCCTCGTACAAAACCCTAGAAATTCCCCTGTTATAGTTAGTTCAGCTAACTATAACTCGCGCCCCCGCAATGCACTGCTGATGACGTCACATATTACATCACTCATGACATGGTCAGTGACATCACTGATGACATCACTGATGACATCTCAAATGACATCACTGATGACATCATCCATTGAGTATGTGTTTCTGAACAGTTTTATTATGTTTAATATATATAGAGAAAGGCCTGTTGAAAAATAAGTGGGTGTACAAGTGTGTGAATGGATGATTTTCTAGGTGCGTAACTGACTCTATAAGTGAGTCATTAAATGTATCTTACTGCAGACTAGTGACTAAACTGTGTGAATGTCTGTATGTGTCTGTGTGTTGGTGTATAAGTGGCTGCATGGTTTTGTGAATAGCTAAATGAGTGTCTATATGGGTTATTGATTGGTTGTCTGAGTATCTGTATGGGTGCCTGAGTGTTTGTGTGGGTAGGGTGTGTGTGACTCTGTGACTAGATGTGTGAGTGGGTGATTCAGTGGGTGCATGGTTTTAAGAGTGCATCTGTGATGGACTGTATGGTTGGGTGAGTGTACGTATCGGTGTGTTAGTGATTGAATGTATATCTCAGTTGTACATGTGTCAGTAACTACATATGTGAAACGCAGTGTATATGTGTGTAAGAGTATACAACTATCTATATGTGAGAGTGTGTGATTTTGGGAGTGGCTGTATGCGCCATAGTGCAATGATATCTGTGTCATGTGCTGTTTATTTTTCTGCAGGAAGACACAGAATTTGTTAGTATTTTTATGAGTAATGAACTTGAGTGTGTGTAACTGTATAGGTGAGGAAATTGGACTGTGATTAATTATTTGCATGGCTGACTAGATGTGTAGGTACCTCAATGGATTATTGGCGGTGTGTGAGTGTCTATATAGGTATATAAATGCACAGAGTGACTGTAAGTATGAGTGACTATACAGGTAAGTGAGTGGACATGTATGTAGACCTAAAAGTCAATGAGTGGGTGTGTAGTTATTGGTATTGGAGTATCTATGGTTGTCAAAATGGCCTTTTGAAATTTTGAGTCGGTGTATCAAAGGTTATATTAGGGTGTGAGAAGATGTACTAATTTATCACATGGATGACGTCATCAGTGATGTCATTAGTGATGTCATTTGAGATGTCATCAGTGATGTCACTGACCATGTCATGAGTGATGTAATATGTGACGTCATCAGCAGTGCATTGCGGGGGCGCGAGTTATAGTTAGCTGAACTAACCATAACAGTGGAATTTCTAGGGTTTTGTACGAGGGAAATGTCCAGCTAACTATAACGCCCCTGCAACCTATGGTTTTTTCAGTGAATTTCTAAGGTTTTTTAAATGCTAATTCCTAACTATAACGTGCCTGAAACCTATGGTTTTTTAGTGAATTTCAAAGGTTTTTTAAATGCCAATTCCTAACTATAACGTGCATGAAACCTATGTTTTTTTCAGTGAATTTCAAAGGTTTTTTAAATGCTAATTCCTATCTATAACTTATCTCTAAAGATATCATGAAAAGCGTTCTTTTTTAAAAGTAGGGTGCACATTAGTTTTGTGGAAAAGCATCTTTGTGATTGGTTAAGAAAAAGCAGTTTCAACGTGGAGTACATATCATAGGATAAAATTTGCTCAGCTCAACCACACCTGCTACTTACATTTGGAAGGCACTGTTCGAACTTAAAACAATCGTGAACTTTTAACCTGCACTTGTCGTTAAATGTTCAAGAAAATGTTACAAAAAAATATCGTTAAGTTTTAAAAAATTGATGAACTTTTAACCTGCACGTGTTGTAGAATGTTCTAGAAAGTGTGTTGATAGAATACGTTGCAATTCTGACTTCTATGTGTTGTTGAATATTAAAAAAACAGTTCATATGGAAAATTAAAAAGAAACCAATAGAGAAGTTTTGAAACCTAAAAGAATCAAGGAACTATTCTAATTTATTCTTTACATGTATTTATGTGTGCAGCAACAAAATTATAGACACAACAGCACTAGGAAGAGGAAGAAGCAGGGAGTGGGGGGAGGGGGGAGATGGGCAGAATGGCACACATGCACAATTAAGTACAACACACATATAGGCTAACAATGGCCAAAATGAAACACACCAACAAGGAGCACAAGTCACACAACCCGCCAACATCACACCACTGAACGAGCATAGCAGTGAAAACCACGCTGCATTCATACAGGATGTGTACAAAGGCCAGTCGTTGGTGTTGTGGGATGTCTGCGACCGTGGTCATCATGGATGAGATGCCCAGCATGTGGCACATGGTCGAGTTCACTGTGTGTTATGTTGCCAAACGGCTGCTCCTCCCTCCCACGAGCCCCCACACTTTTGTACAGTGCGCTGTTGTATCTCGTGCACTCGTACGGCACACCATTGTAATGCCTATTTGCGCATGTCCTGCTACATTCCAACTACAACATCACAGTGCCGTTTGGAGGTGGTGCATGCCACTTTACAACATTGACTGCTGCGGCTCTTGTAGCAGGCCACACCAGAACACAGAGACACACTTACCGCACTTCCTGTACACGGACATGTCCGAGACACCCCGTTCCCCTTGCCGGATAGGCATACCCCTGCACTGACCTGTGAACCCCAGACCAGCACACGCCAGTTGTGCATGCAGGAGGATGCGTACGTAGCTACACACGCAGGCTCCCTGCCAACGCTGAGGTGACAGCACACTGTGATGTTGCAGGGCTCGTGCCTAGCATGCTAAGACAATGACCACAGGGACACTCTTACTAAGATGTGGGTTTGGGGGGCATTGGCGGTCTTGGAGTTGTTGAGATGAGTCTTCTGACCCTTATGGGTATCCCTGTATCATGTTCATTGACTCTATGGCACCTGTGGGTGTTCTGGTGTGGCTCTTGGCTGTGTTCCCTTTCATGGTGCTTGTGTCTTGCTTAACACCAGCAGAAAGCAGGTGTAAAATCCCTGGTGCTAATGTGTCTTATCGCCGGAATTTGTTTCGCATTGCAATTTGTGTGAAAGTTGTGATGTGATTTTTTTCGTGTACAGAACAATATACGAACTGAGCAGTGTATCTCGTCAAGATCCAGCACCTGACGAACTATTCCCAATCAATATAAATACAATGAGATTTCTTAATAGATTTTGTGTGTACACTGTAAGTGCAGCCAATACCTCAGTGCAATTCAATACAGGATTTTAGTATTTAGAATAAATCAGAAAGGTGCACCTTGTGTCTTTTTGCACAGGAACGGCTACTCTCCATTTCAGTATCAGCACTTTAACGGAAGTAAAGTTGAGATAAATCTAACACACTATTCAGAAGTTGGTGCAAACTGCAGATATTACCAGTATTCCAGCGATAAGTGCCCCAAAATGTAACACCATGGTGGACTCCATCAAATAACAGTAATAAGAACAAGAAAGAGTCACACAGCAGTTAAGAGAACAACCAAAAACTTTATTACGTTTTTTTTTCAAACTTTATTTTTTATAATAATAAATATATAAACGATAAACTATTTTCAAACTTAATTTTTTTATTAACATATATATGAACAATAAACTAATAAACAAAATGTAACAACAATAATACAAAACAACAAGGCGGAACACTCCTGTGGGGACCATGGATGTCGACGACAGACCTGGAAAATCAGAAAGATTGTTAAAAAAAAACCAACATGGTATTCTCAACAAAATACCACAAGAAACAAATCACAGATATATAAAATGCATACAGCTAACAACATTTTATAAGTTTAACTTGCAAAAACTGTAAATGTTGCCGCTTTAAAATATTTACCGAATCTGAGGATTTTTTTTTGCAGAAGGCACCAAGCCCACAACGTTTTCCTTCAGTGGTGAGGAAATTTTTTACTTTTCCCAAGGGGCAAACAAAGACCAATGCCACCTTCGTCACTCGCAAGATTTGCCAAAGAGTTCTGTTACGAGGGGATCCTAACAAAAAATACTCGTGCGGCAGAGCAAGTATGATGAAACACCTAAGGACCCTTCATCCAAACAATGTTGCACGAGAAGAGTGCAAACAGATGAGAAACACTCCTGTTCTGTATCTGTAAAAAGAATCACAAATAAATGTATATTAATAACTTTCAAATTTATATTATTTCATTACTGTACAAACACATTTTATATAAAAACTGACTAAGAAACTATAGCCCTGAACCACAAGTGTGACGATCGTTAAAACACTACATGCATAGTGCATACTACTTTGAAGCAGTTCATGCCCTAAAGCCTACCTCACTAAAAGACTCCATGCTAACTGACTAAATGATTACAGTACTATAAGGAGACACACTGGGTGAGTGACAGGGTGTTTGTTAGAAGAGTATGAATACTAACTGGGCAATAGAAGGTGTGAAACACAACTGTGTAGGTGATTAGAGGACTGCATCCATACTGCATTGGCATTTAAAGCAGTCCATTTGCTAAGGCCTGGCTCGCTGCATGACTACTTGGGTACTGACTGAATGATTAGAGTACAGCAAGGAGAGTGCCTAGGTGAATTTATAAGTGCTAGGCTTTTCGCACAGGGAATGGATTAGTACTTGGTACTGAATGGGTCACTAGAGGAGTGCAAAGGCAGTGACAAGTGCTGGACTGTATGGATACTGACTAGGAAATTGAAAATGTGAAAGACAAGTGTCTAGTTGGTTAGAAGACTGCATGCATAGTGCATAGGGGTTTGAAGCAGTCCATGTGCTAAGGCCTGGCTTAGTGTATGAATACTTAGGCACTGACTGAATGATTAGAGTACTGCAAATATAGTATCTTGGTGAATTTATAAGTGTTTGGGTTTTAGCACAGTGAATGGATTAGTACATGGTGCTGAATGGGTCACTAGAGGACTGCAAAGGGAGTGACAGGGTATTTCCTGGAAGTGTATGGATACTGACTAGGGAATTGAAGGTGTGAAAGACAATTGTGTACGTGGTTAGAGGACTGCATGCATAGTGGATAAGGGTTTGAAGCAGTCCATATACTAAGGCCTGGGTCACTAGATGAGTACTTGGGTACTGGCTGAATGATTAGAGTACTGCAAGGAGAGTGCCTGGGTGAATTTATTAGGGTTTGGCGCAGTGAATGGATTAGTACATGATGCTGAATGGGTCACTAGAGGAGTGCAACGGCAGTGACAGGGTGTTTGCTGGAAGTGAACGGATACTGACTGGGGAATTGAAGGTGTGAAAGACAAGTGTGTAGGTGGTTAGAGTACTGCATGCATAGTGGATCGGGGTTTGAAGAAGTCCATGTGCTAAGACCTGGCTCAGTGCATGAATACTTAGGCAGTGAATGAATCATTAGAGTACTGGAAAGAGAGTGTCTTGGTGAATTTATAAGTGTTTGGGTTTTGGCACAGTGAATGGATTAGTACATGCTGTTGAATGGGTCTCAAGAGGACTGCAAAGGAAGTGACAGGATGTTTCCTGGAAGTGTATGGATACTGACTAGGGAATTGAAGGTGTAAAATAAAAGTGTATAGTATGTTAGAACACTACATGCATACTGCATAGACATTTGAAGCAATCTATTTGGTACTTAGAAACTGACTAAATAATCAGACTACTTCTAGGACAGTGCTTAGGTAAAACTTTAAAATTTTCAGTTCTACCACAGTGAACAGAATAGTGTCAAACCCTGACTCATTGTATCAATGCATAAGCAAAGACTAGCTTCTAATGCTACTAAAACTTGACATCATGAGAGGTTTTAAATTAGTTATCTGTCAGCAAATACACGATGTTACCAAATGCTTCTCTCACAGTGGTTCCCAAATGCACACAGACTCACAGTGTGATTCTAGACAACAACCACTATACCTAGGAGTTTACCAAAAATCATTCACTACTGTGGAAGTGGTAAGGAAACTGCACACAATCTTCATATTTCAGGACTGCACTTGTATGTCAAAGCCTGACTCATATAATCAAAGCATAAGCAAGGACTGGCTTCTAATGCTTCTAAAACTTGACAACATGACCGGTTTTAAAACAGTTATCTGTCAGCAAACACACGATGTTACCAAATGCTTCTCTCACAATCCTTACCCAAATGCACACAGACTCACAGTGTGATTTTAGACAAGCAACACTATCCTTGGAGTTTACCAAAACTCATTCACTAGTCTGGAAGAGTTAATGGTACTGCACACAATCTACATATTTAAGTACACCACATCAGTGTCAAAGCATGACTCATTTAATCAACGCATAAGCCATAACTGTCTTCTAATGCTAGTAAAACTTGACAACATGACATGTTTTAAAACAGTTATCTGTCAGCAAATACACGATGTTACCGAACACTTCTCTCACAGTGGTTCCCAAATGCACACAGACTCTCAGTGTGATTCTAGACAAACAACACTATCCCTAGCAGATTACCAAAACTCATTCACTACAGTGGAAGTGGTAAGGGAACTGCACACAATCTACATATTTCACGACTGCACTTTAGTGTCAATGCCTGACTCATTTAATCAACGCATAAGCAATGACTAGCTTCTACTGCTACTAAAACTTGACAACGTGACAGGTTTTAAAATAGTTATCTGTCAGCAAATAGACAATGTTACCAAATGCTTCTCTCACAGTGGTTCCCAAATGCACACACACTCACAGTGTGATTCTAGACAACAACCACTATACCCAGGAGTTTACCAAAAATCATCCACTACTGTGGAAGTGGTAAGAGAACTGGACACAATCTTCATATTTCAGGACTGCACTATTGTGTCAAAGCCTGACTCATTTAATCAAAGCATAAGCAAAGACTGGCTTCTAATGCTACTAAAACTTGACAACATGACCGGTTTTAAAACAGTTATCTGTCAGCAAATACACAATGTTACCAAATGCTTCTCTCACAATCCTTACCCAAATGCACACAGACTCACAGTGTGATTTTAGACAAGCAACACTAACCTAGGAGTTTACCAAAACTCATTCACTAGTCTGGAAGAGTTAATGGTACTGCACACAATCTACATATTTAAGTACAGCACATCAGTGTCAAAGCATGACTCATTTAATCAATGCATAAGCAAAGACTGGATTCTAATGCTACTAAAACTTCACAACATGACAGGTTTTAAAACAGTTATCTCTCAGCAAATACATGATGTTACCAAACGCTTCTCTCACAGTGGTTCCCAAATGCACACAGACTCACAGTGTGATTCTAGACAAGCACCACTATCCCTAGGAGTTTACCAAATCTCATTCACTACAGTACAAGTGGTAAGGGAACTGCACACAATCTACATATTTCACGACTGCAATTCACTGTCAATGCCTGACTCATTTAATGAAAGCATAAGCCATAACTGTCTTCTAATGCTACTAAAACTTGACAACATGACATGTTTTAAAACAGTTATCTGTCAGCAAATAAACAATGTTACCAAACGCTTCTCTCACAGTGGTTTCCAAATGCACACAGACTCACAGTGTGACACTAGACAAACAACACTATCCCTAGCAGATTACCAAAACTCATTCACTACAGTGGAAGTGGTAAGGGAACTGCACACAATCTACATATTTCACGACTGCACTTTACTGTCAATGCCTGACTCATTTAATCAATGCATAAGCAATGACTGGCTTCTAATGCTACTAAAACCTGACAACATGACAGGTTTTAAATTAGTTATCTGTCAGCAAATACACAATGTTATCAAATGCTTCTCTCACAGTGGTTCCCAAATGCACACAGACTCACAGTGTGATTCTAGACAACAACCACTATACCTAGGAGTTTACCAAAAATCATTCACTACTGTGGAAGTGATAAGGGAACTGCACACAATCTTCACATTTCAGGACTGCGCTTTTGTGTCAAAGCCTGACCCATTTAATCAAAGCATAAGCAAAGACTGGCTTCTAATGCTACTAAAACTTGACAACATGACCGGTTTTAAAACAGTTATCTGTCAGCAAATACACGATGTTACCAAATGCTTCTCTCACAATCCTTACCCAAATGCACACAGACTCACAGTGTGATTTTAGACAATCAACACTATCCTAGGAGTTTAACAAAACTCATTCACTAGTCTAGAAGAGTTAATGGTACTGAACACAATCTACATATTTAAGTACAGCATATCAGTGTCAAAGCATGACTCATTTAATCAACGCATAAGCAAAGACTGGATTCTAATGCTAGTAAAACTTCACAACATGACAGGTTTTAAAAAAGTTATCTGTCAGCAAATACACGATGTTACCAAACGCTTCTCTCACAGTGGTTCCCAAATGCACACAGACTCACAGTGTGATTCTAGACAAGCACCACTATCCCTAGGAGTTTACCAAAACTCATTCACTACAGTGCAAGTGGTAAGGGAACTGCACACAATCTACATATTTCAGGACTGCACTTTTCTGTCAAAGCCTGACTCATTAAATCAAATTATAAGCCATAACTGTCTTCTAATGCTACTAAACCTTCACAACATGACAAGTTAAAACAGTTATCTGTCAGCAAATACACGGTGTTACCAAATGCTTCTCTCACAGTGGTTCCCAAATGCACACAGACTCACTGTGTGATTCTAGACAAACAACACTATCCCTTGCACTATACCAAAACACATTTCTTCATCTAGAAGTAGTACTACATTTTAGTATAGGAACATAACATAACTCATTTCACAAATTCATAAACAATGACTGGTTTCTAATTCTACCAAAATATAAAAACAGCACAGTTATCTGTCTACAAACACATGAAAAACACAAATGCTTATCACAGAATGGTTTCTACATGCACACACATTGTATAGAAAAAAAGTACTCCCTACACTTTAGCAGGAGAAATACATTAGTCTGATTGAAATCAAAATAGTCTACATACATCCCCTCACAATTAAATACTCATCTTTCAAGTTCTTTTGTAGATTAAGAAGTATATCAATCACTCACCATATTATCTTTTACAGAATCTCTGCACTGTTCACCTCTCAGCAAAAACAAAGAATGGAAAAGTTTCCCTTTCATTTTCCACACATATACATGTAAACATCAAATCCCGATCCTTCACACATAAACTCAAAAGCAAACACACATTTCTATTGGTTAAACATTTCAACCCTTTCCAACTGAAATACATTTCAACCCTTCCCCCAATCTGCCTTCTGCCTGTTACCATAGAAACAGGTCATGGAACACTGCACTGACCTCACAGGTCACAAGTTCAGCACACAATATTACTAAACAAGACAGGAAGTGTGCTTGACTTTTCAACATATCAGCTTATCATATATAATGTTCCTTACAATCTTTTTTTTGTTAACCAATTAGAATCATACCTTTAAAAAACAGAAATATACACCCTACCTTTCAGTGTAGAAAGTAGTCATACAACCAATGATTTCTTGTCTTTTTTCAAAAAACATTGCCGTGGATCCGTGCACCCAACGCATGAGAATCTGTGCACCCAACGCGTTAGGATGCGCGCACCGTGCGCGTATTTCGCCGTTTAAAAAAAAATAAAAAAAGGGGGCCCCAGGGGGTCCTTCTGGGACACCCTAAGCACCTCTAGAGGGTCAGAGTATTTCCACTTTGCCCCCTTTATATGTTTTACACACTTATTCCCCTTGCTTCTTCAGCCTCGCTTCTACCGAGGCAGAAAATGGCCGCCAACAGTTCCTGGTTTCGAATGTAGAGAGACACTCGACAGCCAATTAGCATTCATCGTGCGATCGAGAGGGTGCACGCTTGGTTCGGGGAGGGTGCGCTTACGGTGGGTGTACGGTCCGCGGATCCTCCGCGGCCATAGATATCACTAACTTTTTTACCTTAATTTTCTCCGGAACTACTGAACAGATTCACACCATTTATGCAAAAGGCACAAGTCTGAACTGAGGACTACCTCTTTGCCAAATTTGGTGTCATTCTGTTCAGCGGTTCGGGCTGTATCTGCGACAACAGATGCTATGGGAAATTGCATGGGGAAAATGCGTTTTGGGACCCCCCTTTTATCTCGGCCCCCGCTTGACGAATCACCACAAAACTTTCAGGGTAGGAGCGGAGCGGAGCTGGCCAAAAGTTTGGTAAATTTCGCAAAGATTCGTCAACCGGCGCCAGACTTATTGGGAATAGAATGTTGCGGATTTCCTATGGAAAATAGGTCCTAACTATAACTATCTACTGGCGACCGCCAGTAGATAATATATAAATATATATATACACACACACACACATATATATATACTGGTGTGATTGATTTAAATAAAAGGGAAGACGCTGGAGAATCCATTTGCTGGTGGTTATTCTGTGCAGTGATGCCTATGAGGAAGGGCGGAAGCCCGAAACGCGTCAGGTGACTGCGGACGACGGATGTGTTGAGGCCCTTCCCTGACCCTATAAACGCCGACTTATGAGTGCCCTCGCTTGGGAACTTGTGAAAACTGTATATATCCGGCCTTCCCGGTCGGGAGGTGCACCGCTGCTGATGGAATGCGGTTCCGCTGCTGTTCGTGGTGATAGCGAAGCGGAATAGACTGGTGAGCGGCAGCATGGGGGAAGGTGCTCCTTGCACATCCTATGATGAACTATATTATTTACAGACTAATTGCCAGCAGCCCACTGGGGTTTTATGTGCATGGACTACCAGTCCCAGCATTCTTTGCGATATTACTCACCTGGGTGTGATTGATTTAAATAAAAGGGAAGACGCTGGAGAATCCATTTGCTGGTGGTTATTCTGTGCAGTGATGCCTATGAGGAAGGGAGGAAGCCCGAAACGCGTCAGGTGACTGCGGACGACGGATGTGTTAAGGCCCTTCCCTGACCCTATAAACGCCGACTTATGAGTGCCCTCGCTTGGGAACTTGTGAAAACTGTATATATCCGGCCTACCCGGTCGGTAGGTGCACCGCTGTTGATGGAATGCGGTTCCGCTGCTGTTCGTGGTGATAGCGAAGCGGAATAGACTGGTGAGCGGCAGCATGGGGGAAGGTGCTCCTTGCACATCCTATGATGAACTATATTATTTACAGACTAATTGCCAGCAGCCCACTGGGGTTTTATGTGTATGGACTACCAGTCCCAGCATTCTTTGCGATATTACTCACCTGGGTGTGATTGATTTAAATAAAAGGGAAGACGCTGGAGAATCCATTTGCTGGTGGTTATTCTGTGCAGTGATGCCTATGAGGAAGGTCGGAAGCCCGAAACGCGTCAGGTGACTGCGGACGACGGATGTGTTGAGGCCCTTCCCTGACCCTATAAACGCCGACTTATGAGTGCCCTCGCTTGGGAACTTGTGAAAACTGTATATATCCGGCCTTCCCGGTCGGGAGGTGCACCTCTGCTGATGGAATGCGGTTCCGCTGCTGTTCGTGGTGATAGCGAAGCGGAATAGACTGGTGAGCGGCAGCATGAGGGAAGGTGCTCCTTGCACATCCTATGATGAACTATATTATTTACAGACTAATTGCCAGCAGCCCACTGGGGTTTTATGTGTATGGTCTACCAGTCCCAGCATTCTTTGCGATATTACTCACCTGGGTGTGATTGATTTAAATAAAAGGGAAGACGCTGGAGAATCCTTTTGCTGGTGGTTATTCTGTGCAGTCATACCTATGAGGAAGGGCGGAAGCCCGAAACGCGTCAGGTGACTGTGGACGACGGATGTGTTGATGCCCTTCCCTGACCCTATAAACGCCGACTTATGAGTGCCCTCGCTTGGGAACTTGTGAAAACTGTATATATCCGGCCTTCCCGGTCGGGAGGTGCACCGCTGCTGATGGAATGCGGTTCCGCTGCTGTTCGTGGTGATAGCGAAGCGGAATATACTGGTGAGCGACAGCATGGGGGAAGGTGCTCCTTGCACATCCTATGATGAACTATATTATTTACAGACTAATTGCCAGCAGCCCACTGGGGTTTTATGTGTATGGACTACCAGTCCCAGCATTCTTTGCGATATTACTCACCTGGGTGTGATTGATTTAAATAAAAGGGAAGGCGCTGGAGAATCCATTTGCTGGTGGTTATTCTGTGCAGTGATGCCTATGAGGAAGGGCGGAAGCCCGAAACGCGTCAGGTGACTGCGTACGACGGATGTGTTGAGGCCCTTCCCTGACCCTATAAACGCCGACTTATGAGTGCCCTCGCTTGGGAACTTGTGAAAACTGTATATATCCGGCCTTCCCGGTCGGGAGGTGCACCGCTGCTGATGGAATGCGGTTCCGCTGCTGTTCGTGGTGATAGCGAAGCGGAATAGACTGGTGAGCGGCAGCATGGGGGAAGGTGCTCCTTGCACATCCTATGATGAACTATATTATTTACAGACTAATTGCCAGCAGCCCACTGGGGTTTTATGTGTATGGACTACCAGTCCCAGCATTCTTTGCAATATTACTCACCTGGGTGTGATTGATTTAAATAAAAGGGAAGACGCTGGGGACTCCATTTGCTGGTGGTTATTCTGTGCAGTGATGCCTATGAGGAAGGGCGGAAGCCCGAAACGCGTCAGGTGACTGCGGACGACGGATGTGTTGAGGCCCTTCCCTGACCCTATAAACGCCGACTTATGAGTGCCCTCGCTTGGGAACTTGTGAAAACTGTATATATCCGGCCTTCCCGGTCGGGAGGTGCACCGCTGCTGATGGAATGCGGTTCCGCTGCTGTTCGTGGTGATAGCGAAGCGGAATAGACTGGTGAGCGGCAGCATGGGGGAAGGTGCTCCTTGCACATCCTATGATGAACTATATTATTTACAGACTAATTGCCAGCAGCCCACTGGGGTTTTATGTGTATGGACTACCAGTCCCAGCATTCTTTGCGATATTACTCACCTGGGTGTGATTGATTTAAATAAAAGGGAAGACGCTGGAGAATCCATTTGCTGGTGGTTATTCTGTGCAGTGATGCCTATGAGGAAGGGCGGAAGCCCGAAACGCGTCAGGTGACTGCGGACGACGGATGTGTTGAGGCCCTTCCCTGACCCTATAAACGCCGACTTATGAGTGCCCTCGCTTGGGAACTTATGAAAACTGTATATATCCGGCCTTCCCGGTCGGGAGGTGCACCGCTGCTGATGGAATGCGGTTCCGCTGCTGTTCGTGGTGACAGCGAAGCGGAATAGACTGGTGAGCGGCAGCATGGGGGAAGGTGCTCCTTGCACATCCTATGATGAACTATATTATTTACAGACTAATTGCCAGCAGCCCACTGGGGTTTTATGTGTATGGTCTACCAGTCCCAGCATTCTTTGCGATATTACTCACCTGGGTGTGATTGATTTAAATAAAAGGGAAGACGCTGGAGAATCCATTTGCTGGTGGTTATTCTGTGCAGTGATGCCTATGAGGAAGGGCGGAAGCCCGAAACGCGTCAGGTGACTGTGGACGACGGATGTGTTGAGTCCCTTCCCTGACCCTATAAACGCCGACTTATGAGTGCCCTCGCTTGGGAACTTGTGAAAACTGTATATATCCGGCCTTCCCGGTCGGGAGGTGCACCGCTGCTGATGGAATGCGGTTCCGCTGCTGTTCGTGGTGATAGCGAAGCGGAATATACTGGTGAGCGGCAGCATGGGGGAAGGTGCTCCTTGCACATCCTATGATGAACTATATTTTTTACAGACTAATTGCCAGCAGCCCACTGGGGTTTTATGTGTATGGACTACCAGTCCCAGCACGGATGTGTTGAGGCCCTTCCCTGACCCTATAAACGCCGACTTATGAGTGCCCTCGCTTGGGAACTTGTGAAAACTGTATATATATATATATATATATATATATATATATATATATATATATTTTGAAAATGTCGTGAGGATTCGTCAATCGGCGCCAAAGTTATTCAAAATAGAATGTTGCGGATTTCCTATGGAAACACGGTCCTAACTATAACTATCTACTGGCGACCGCCAGTAGATAATATATATATATATATATATATATCTATATATATATATATATATATATATATATCTATATATATATATATATATATATATATATATATATATATATATATATATATTATATATGTGTATATATCCTACTGGCGGTCGCCAGTAGGTAGTTATAGTTAGGACCTAGTTTCCATAGGAAAAGCATTTTTGTTTTCTCAATAACTTTGGCGTCGTTTGACGAATCTTCGCGAAATTTTCAAAACTAGTGGGGCGCTCCGGTCAGCTCCTGTCTTGAAAGTTTTGGGGTGATTCATCAAGCAGGGGCTGAGAAAAAAGGGGGGTCCCAAAACACGTTTTCCCCTAGTAAATTCCATAGGAAACTTTAGACAAAGCTACTGCTCGAACTGCTAAACAGAATTACACCAAATTTGGCAGAAAGGTAGCTCTTGGTTCAGAAAAGCGACCGTTTTGTTAAATGGTGTAAATCCGTTCAGAAGTTTTTTAAATGTTAAAGGAAAAAGAACTTTATATATCTGGGCGGAGCCTAACCACACATCTCATTGTGAGATCTGATTGGCTGTCAGCACTTCATCCAAGAAGTGTTGGCAGCCATCTTGGGACCAGTATACATGATAGCACCTTATTAAAAAGCATTGCAGTGAATGGAAGGTTTTGAGGGTCACCAAAAGGAGAACATATAAAGGGTGATAAGTCTTTATTTACATTATAAATCATTTGTTGATGGTACCATACTAATTTTAGGAATTGTGGTGTGTTCTAAGGTGATTTTACACTGTGAAAAAGCCTTCTGCTGGGATATCATGAATCATGTTTGAGAGAAAACTATTTTCTCATGCTTTTCTCACAGAGGTTTGGAAGGTGATCTAGAAGCTAAAATAGACCATATTTTCTGTAAATTCACATTATCTTTCTCAGCCATGTGAGAATGAAGTCTGACATTCTCAGTAAAACATGTACATCCAACAACGGCAGAGACTGTCAGTTGATTGCTTTGTGTTCTACTGCAGCTTCCCAGAGTGTTCTAAAGAACAACTAGAGTGCTAACCGTCTTACTTATGACAAAAGTATTGCACACCTGAAGCCATCTTGACTGGAATAAAGTGGTATCTCTTAAAACATTTAATTTAAAAAGGAACAAAATGGGGGGGTTCATTTTGCCATAGAAATGATGATTAGTGCTGCAGAAAAAACAATTAGGGCACATTTTGACTTCTCAAATCCTCTTCCATTTCATTAAAAAATTCTGACATGCAGACTGAAACATGCACTTTGAATACCAGCAGCAGACTTCCCTGGTGAGCAGTAGCTTTACTACAGTGATCTAATAAGCAACTAGAGTGCTAACATTCCGAAATTATGGCAAATGTGTGACACATCTGAATGCCTTCTTGATGGAATCAAAGTAAAAAACTGAAAGTATTTCCTACTGAGGAGACTGTAGTAAATGAGGAAATTAGGAAACTTCATAACAAATAAGTCTCCCAAGATGGCCACTAGAGACAAAAGAGCCCAAATGTAGCACAGATATCACCCAGATGTAGCCCACCTGTAGCCCAATGACAGAATGTCCCAGAGTGTTCTAAAGAACAACTAGAGCTCTAACAGTCTTACTTATGACAAATGTATGGCACACCTGAAGCCATCTTGATTGGAAAAAAGTGGCAACACTTAAAACATTTAATTTGCAAAGGAACAAAATGAGGAGGTTCATTTTGCCATCGAAATTATGATTAGTGCTGCAGAAAGAAAAATTGGAACACATTTTGATTTCTCAAATCCTCTTCTATTTTATTAATAAATTCTGACATGCAGACTGAAACGTGCACTTTCAATACCAGCAGCAGACTTCCCTGGTGAGCAGTAGCTGTACTACAGTGATTTAATGAGCAACTAGAGTGCTAACATTCTGAATTAAAAATTTGCGAACAATCGTGAGAAGAATTTTCAATTCTATTAAGGACAACGGAGGCGAGGATTATGCTTCTCTTTTCTATGCTTTATTACAGCAGCCAATAAAAAAACATCTTTTTTATTCAACATAACTACAAATCCCATGAGCACCATGTGCCATACAACTATAGAGACTGTCCCTATATAATGTCCAACAGAGGCAAACACTTCCTCTTCCTTTGCGAGCCTGCGAACTGTTAAGTCCAACACCTTCAATAGAATACTTTATCTTGAACTGAATCCGTGATGAAAAAACTTTTAGAAGAACCAAACATTTCGAAGACCAACAGGAAAACTTCGGATCTGAGGGACAAGTCCCTGCCTTTTAATCCTGGCGAACGATCACCACGCCTGGAAGGGGAGAGAACACTCCCAGCGATACCATGAAAAAGGAGGCACTTCTCACTTGCCATTGGAATCTGAAACAAAGAGAACATTCTGTAAAAACGGTTATCCCCAAACTATGTTCAATCAGTAAGATATTATAACCGGGGGGGGGGGGGGGGAATATATCAAACATAATGCAATCAGAATGCGATTATAGCAATAATCGTACATTCACATTTATGAGCCAAATAAATAAGTTCCGGGTGGGATACTCCTCGCCTCCGTTGTCCTTAATAGAATTGAAAATTCTTGTCACGATTGTTCGCAAATTTTTAATTCTATGTCAGGACCGGAGGCTCCGATTATGCTTGTTTAAAGCTTAGTCACCACCATTGATGCAACATCTACAATAGGTTTGTAATAAAAAGTTTTAAAAGTAGACTCAGTTGACCAATCAGCTGTATTCATGATATCGGCTAGACTTATTCCTAGGGAAAAAGACTTAGACGCCATCGCGCCTCGAACAGAGTGAGCGCCAAACTTCGAGACATCAATGCCTGCTTCATTCTTGAGCCAATGCACCCATCTCGCTAAAGTAGCTGGAGTCACCGGGCGAAAGGGTTTTAGCAACGCAATAAACAGTTGACCGTGCATATCTGATGACACATAATTTTGGATTATCTGGAAATGCTGGATAAGACACCGAGGTAGAGTTACATTTGGTACGTCTGGAAGTAATAAAAGTGACCCCTTCCGGGGAGAAACGACAACCAGCCAGATCCAAAGTCTGGATATCAGATACTCTCTTGCAAGAGACCGGACATAACAACATAGCCAGTTTGGCTGAAAGCTGTTTCCGCGACAGGTACTTGTTAGCTGGCCAAATCTCCAGAAATCAGAGTATCACTGTAACGTCCCACAAAAAAGAATATTTTGGACATGGTGGGCTGCCCTTCTGGATACCTGTAAGCAATTTACACACCTAGGGATGTTCTCCACTGGTTTGCCCTCTAACTGAGCGTGCCCAGCCGAGATAGCTGACCGGAAATTATTTACTGTCCTATACGCAAAACCAGATGAAGCCAAAGAAGCTAGGAAGTTCATGACCATGGAGACATTAGCTGTAGAGGGATCGACGTCCCGTTGAACACACCAGCTACACCACCTGTTCCGTGCTGATGAATACCGCTTGTGGTTATTAGCAGACCATGCCTGTTTGATGAAGTCAGAAGCGTCTGTCGAAAGGCCTGGGACTTGCCATCTGTCCCTGAAACTCGCCATGCTACCAGAGGCAGCTGCCCTGCGTCTACCAACGGGTGAGGGACCTTGTGAGGGTCCAGCGACAGGTTCCGTCTCTGTGGAAGGAGAATTGGTACAGCACAAGTCATTTGCAGCACAATCAGGAACCATGCTTGTGCTCTCCACAATGGTGTAACTAACACCACTTCCGTCCGTTGACGTCTGGCTTGAGCCAGGACCCTGGTTATCATGACAAAAGGTGGTAAGGCATTACAAAGGACTGGGGACCAGGTCTGAAGAAACGCATCCGAGGCCAGAGCCTCCGGGTCCGGACGCCAACTGTAAAAATACGGGAGGTGTGCGTTCAGACGTGACGCAAACAAATCTAACTGGCAAGGGCCCCATAAATGATTCAGCATACGGAAAATTCAAGGGTGCATTCGCTAATCACTGTAGTCCCATAGATACCGGGAATGCCAGTCGGCTACCTCGTTCTTGCGTCCTGGGAGATACTCCGCCACTACTGACACTTTGTGGTGTAGGCAATAATGCCAAAAGTCTTTGGCAATCTCCGCTAGTATGCGGGACCTCGTACCCCCTAGTTTGTTCACATATCGGACCACCGATACATTGTCCATCCTCAAGAGGATGCAACAGTCTGTCTTCTGTGGGGAGAGGCTGCGAATCGCGAATGAGCCTGCCTGCAACTCCAGGTAATTGATATGAAGGGAGAGCTCCTCCGGAGAACACCGGCCCGTCAAGATCGGACCGCAGCAGGCTCCCCAGCCCCAGCGGCTGGCATCCGACTCGATCACTACTTCGGAGTTGGAACCGAATATGGCTCTGCCATTCCACGACTCCATGTGGTCTAGCCACCACAACATTTCCAAACTTGTGTCCTCTGAAAGAGGAATCTGTTTGGCATATCCGAGGCCCTTGCGGAGATGTTTTAATCTTCAAGTGTTGGAGTGTGCGGTAGTGAAGGGGACCCGGAAAAATGGCCTGGATCGAAGAGGTCAGCAAGACCACTACCAGGGCTATGGACCTGAAGGACACAATCTGCCTGCTCACAATCAACCTCAATTCCTTCTTGATTGCTCTGATCTTGTACGTGGGCAGGAGAAGCTGGCAGCTGCGTGAATCTACCTGAAAACCCAGAAACTCTATAGATTGTGTAGGCACTAGGACGGACTTCTGGGGATTCCACGAATCCCAGGCTCTGAAGTAGGTGGATGGACCACTCTAGATGTGTTGACACCAATTGAGGGCATCGCGCCATGATAATGATGTCGTCCAGATAGACGATCAATCTTACTCCACGCGCGCGCAAGGACTCTACCACTAGCTGAAGGAGTTTCGTGAAGCCCAATGGTGCTGACGAAAGTCCGAAGGGAAGAACCGTGTACTCGTAGTAAATGCCTTGCCAGAGGAGCTGAAGGAAACGCAGATGCGGGTCGTAGATGGGTATGGACATATATGCGTCCTTCAGGTCCAACCGGACCATCCAATCCCCTTCCTGCAGAAGGTCGAGTAACAAATGGACGCCCTCCATTTTGAAGTGACGGTAAACGATACACCCATTAAACTCTTTTAGGTTCAGTATTAACCTGGACCCGCCCCCTTTTTTCTGGACCAGGAACACATTGCTGATAAACCCCTGAGGGTGAAACTGAGTGGCCACTATTGCCCCTTTCTGCATGGGTGATTGTATCTTTTCCGTGATAAAAGTCTGATCGGGATGGGAAAAATGTATGGGTGGAGGAGGAGAACTCTGGAAGGGTTTCTCGTACATTTCCAACTTGTACCCCTGCACTGTTTCCAAGATCCAAGGGTCTTGTGAGAGCGCGTGCCAAACTGGAAGAAAAGTCTAAATGCGTCCCCCCAATCTCACCTCTGAACATAGGATGAGTCTCACCTGTTGTTCCGGAGTCTTGGTGGGTTCCCTGGTTGCCACCGAACCTTTCCCTGCGGAACCGGTTTTTCGCTCTCCGGGAGGGGTAGAAGTTAGAATTGCCTGAGGCGTTGTCCTGATAACCTCCCCTGTGATGTTGTTGGCCACGTGGGGCGCCTTGATTGTTACCTCGGCCGAACAACCGCCCTCGAATTCGTCTGGACGTAGTGAAAACCGTCCGGAAGGCGCGGCAAAGTGATTCCTGCGTCTTGTCCAGGCCACTGAAGGTGGCCACAAATTTGGTCAACTCTTTCAAGAAAGGCTGACCGAAGAGGAGACCCTGGGCCACGGGTCCCACCTCCGATGAGGACAATTCCGCCAGCTTAGGATCCAGCTTGAGGAGGATCGACCTCCTCCTCTCGCTAGACATGGCGCAGTTGGCGTTGCCTAACTGGCACACTGCTCGCTGTGCCCATCCAATGAGGTCGCCGGGATCTATCGGAGCTCCGGATTCCTTAGCGTCAAATCCCATTTCAAGTATCTTTGTTAATGGTCCTGAGAGGTCGAGGAGCTTGTACTGGCATGACTGCCAAGCGTGGTCTATGTCTTTCTTGGGGTCCTTAGAATATTTTTTTAGGTAGGTGAGCATTGTCGGGTCCACCTCAGGTGTTTCTGCAACCCGAGCCGCCAGGTCTGGTCTCTGACACTCTGACCGAAGTCATGCCCTAACATCCTTATCGAAAAGACGACGGAGGTGCGATTGTACGTAATCTACCACCTCTTGCGGCGGGAGCCATGCAGTGGAATTAGGATGGACAATGTCCCCTGGTTCGAACGTAAGAACTTTAGGTTGCTGAGGTTCCGTGTGATGCTCCTTTCTGGTCTTTTTCGCTGGTTTAGCAATCTCTTCCTGTTCGGAACCAGTGTAATTAGAGGAGTCTCCCTGGGTAGACTCCGCCTGCTCTACCTGTGCCAAGCACGCATGGTCATTCACTGAAGCTCTGGAGAGCTGAGCAAAGTCCTCCGAATGAGTGTTGGAACCCTTCGGATCGCCTGTTTTTGGACGGGTGCTTGCGGCTGGGATCCGCCCCTGCTGCCGCGCATAACTATTTAAATGGCACTTAAGAGGCGCAATCGCCCGTACCAGGGCTGAATTTACGGATTGCTGCACTCCAGCATCCAGGGCCTCCATGAGGTCCTGCTCCAGGGAACCAGATGGTTCTGAACCAAAATAATCCTTCTCAAAATAGTATTCGGCCATTACAAGATGGAGGCCACCAAATTAAATTGCACGGGTATGCAGCGGTCAGGAGGAATGCAGGGGGAGAGGTACAACCCCAGGCAAGCCAGGCAGTTAAGCCAATAGAATTTTAGGTGGTGGAGGGAGGACCTACCAAACCCTCCATAGGCAAAGCCTATGCCACTATTATCCAGCCCTCGGCAGTAGCAAAGCCTCGGGTGTCGGCGGGGGCTAAAAACGGGCCAAATATTTGAATTCCCGAGTGCTTCCCGCTCTGCTCGCGATCCGAGTGGTACACGGAGCAAAATTGTGCCAAAATGGCCGCCGCGCATGCGCGGTACCGGCCGCCCGTAATAATGAAAAGAGGACTCCGTGCGATCAAGCGACGCGCGGTCCTCGCCCCCAAAACTCCCACTCCACTTCCAAATAGACACAGGCTCAGCATGCCCGGCCGGGGTGGCTGAAGCGCTCCCAAAACCACCGCACCCACGCACAAGATCTCAGACCTGAAACGAAAAGTAATTAGTGGCATACAGCGCGAATAACATCAAGCGATCCACATATTAAATCAAGGCACACATTGTAGGCATATATGACAGAAACAGTGCCCCCAAAACCCATACACTACAATTACAAGAAAAGCAGTTATTGGTTGCTGTAATAAAGCATAGAAATGAGAAGCATAATCGGAGCCTCCGGTCCTGACATAAAATTTATGGCAAATGGGTGACACATCTGAATGCCTTCTTGATGGAATCAAAGTAAAAAACTGAAAGTATTTCCTACTGAGGAGACTGCAGTAAATGAGGAAATTAGGGAAGTTCATAAACAATGAGTCTCCCAAGATGGCCACCAGAGACAAAAGAGCCCAAATGTAGCACAAATATCATCCAGATGTAGCCCACATATAGCCCAATGACAGAATGTCCCAGAGTGTTCTAAAGAACATCTAGAGCACTAACAGTCTTACCTAAGACAAAAGTATGGCACACCTGAAGCCATCTTGATTGGAATAAACTGGTAACACTTAAAACATGTAATTTGAAAAGGAACACAATGAGGGGATTCATTTTGCCATAGAAATTATGATTAGTGCTGAAGAAAGAAAAATTAGGTCACATTTTAAGTGACGTCTCAAATCCTCTTCTATTTCATTAAAAAATTCTAACATGCAGACTGAAACATGCACTTTCAATACCAGCAGCAGACTTCCCTGTTGAGCAGTAACTTTACTACAGTGATCTAATCAGCAACCAGTGTTAACATTCAGAATTTATTTCAAATGTGTGACAATCTGAATGCCTTCTTGATGGAATCAAGGTAAAAAACTGAAAGCATTTACTACTGAGGAGACTGCAGTAAATGAGGAAATTAGGAAACTTCATAACAAATAAATCTTCCAAGATGGCCACCAGAGACAAAAGAGCCCAAATGTAGCACAAATATCACCCAGATGTAGCCCACGTGTAGCCGAATGACAGAAGAGTCCAAAACACTTTTTATATTTTGTGTTTTTTCAGTTTTATTTAGTGCAGACTGGTCAGGTATTGGAGTGCTTTACATGAGCATTGGTTATATCACACAAGGACAAATTCATTTTGGTTGTAGACATGGGGAGATTAAGGGATTTGACCAGAATCACAGAATGTCGAGCTGAAGCAGAAACTCCAATCTGGTTCCCCAGTTGCAAAGTCTGCCGCTCTGGAAATAACACCACATCCTCTCCCCTAAGTGCAACATATAATCCAGTGGTCAACTGGATAAAAAAAATAAACATAACAAAATTTTGATGCAAATTAGACCCTCTCATCTATGTAATTTCTAAAGGAAATGCTCTAGGTATTACAGTTTTGATAACATCAAGATGACGTCAGGCGTGCCACACTTTTGTAATTAATAAAGAATGTTAGCAATCTATTTATACATTAGGATACTGTTAAGAGGCAGAGGCCAAGGGCGCGGACTCAGAAAATCGAAGGCAGGTAGGAGGGTGCAGAGGCAACAATTTGACCACACTGGGCAGGCAGGAAGGGCAGTGGCAGCACAACAGACTATGGAGGGCAGTGGAAAGGGGGTCAGGGGCAACAAACCAACAATACAGGACAGGCAAGAGAGGCTGTGGCAATATAATAGACCATTGTGGGCAGAAGGAAGAGGCAGTGGTACTACAACCATACATGCCAACAGACCCGATTCAGTCAGGAAACACCCAATGTTTTTAAGCCCACATGGGCTTTATTTGATCTGTCTCCTGTCTACAATCTCCTCTTTTTCAATGTAAGTCAATGGGGAAAATCAATACCCCAGTTTTTTTCAAAAACTCCCTCTTACCAAGTTCAAAATGTTAGCAAGTAAATTGGGGTAGGGACATGGACTCGGATAACAGAGGACAGGAGGGAAATGGAGAGGTGCACCAACCTGACCATACAGGGCAGGCATCAGGGTTTGCAGCAGCACAATACACCACACAGGGCATGCGGGACAGGAGTGCAGCACAACAATCCATAGAAAGTAATAGGGAGGGGACAGTACCATGTGCATGAGAGAATAGAGGGGAAAGAGGTAATGGCAGCTAGCTGACCATAATGGACAGATGGGAGAGAAAGCTGTAGCATAACAGACCATAAAGGGCAGGAGGGAGGGATCAGGGTTATTACAATGGAACAGACAAGCCAGAAGGGAGGGAATAGGGGACAGCACATGGAAAACAGATGGCAGGGGGCAAGGGGGCAGGGCAGAAGCAGCAAGCTGACCATGGAGGCAGGATGGGCAATAGAAGCAAGACACAGCATGAAGAGCAACAGTGAATCAATAATGGCATATACACGGACCATGGAGGGAAGGTGGGAGGGGGTCAGGGGCATCTAACTGACCACACAGGGAAGGTGGGAGGGGTGGTGGTAGCACAGAAGACCATGCATGGCAAGTGGGAGGGTTAGTGGCAGCACAATGGCCATGATGGGCAAGAAGGAGGGGGTTGGGGCATGCACAAAGGGCCATGGGGATAGAAGGAAGGGGTAGGAGCTGGGCACAGAGAAGAGAGTTCAGGGGAAGGGGCCTCACAACAGACCACACGGGGCAGGCAGGAGGAGCAGTTGCAGCACAACAGACCAGGGAGGGCAGAAGGGTGTGGCAGTAAAATGGACCATGGAGGACATGAGGAAGGGGATAGGGGCATGGAACAAGGACAGGCAGGGTGGAGGTGGCAGGAACTGTTTACAGTCATCTGACAATGCTAGGCAGGTGGAAGGGGAGTGGCAGCTCCTCAACAGAACACTCAGAGTAGATAGGAGGGGCAGGTCCATGGAACACGGTGGGCAAAAAGGATGGAGCAGGGGCATGCACACAGACATCGGAGGGCAGGGAGAAGGAGAGTAGGGGCAGCAAGCTAAGCACAGAGGCTAAGCAGGAGGTCAATGACGGGGCATAGAATTGGACAATGGAGGGCAGGAGGAGTGGACTGGTACATCATGCTAAATGGAGGGCAGTGGCAGCACATCAGACCATGCATGGCCGGAGGGAGGAGGCTAGTTCATGGATTCAGACAACAGAGGATATGGAGGAGGTGGATGGGGCAGCAAGCTAACTGTTCAGAGAAGGCGGGAAGGCCAGTGGCAGAGCAACGGCCACACAAGTCTGTAATAAGGGAGCAGGGACATGGACTTGGACAATGGGTGGCTAGGAGGAGGGGAGGCAGGAGCAGCAAGCTTGGGTGGGGGCAGCACAATGCCAGGCCAGGCCCTGCTTCCAACCCCCACCATCCATTGTGATATGCATCTTACTTAGCGTTAAAAAAACCTAGAAATTTGCTGGAAAAGAACAAAGATTACAGGGACGTTATAGTTAGACTCAGATTTCACTCATACACAACCAGTGAAATTCAGCAGTTATAGTTACCTGAGCTAACTATAACTTACGCCCCCGCAATGTATTGCTAATGACCTCAGACATTACATCATTCATGACATGGTCAGTTACATCACTCATGACATTTCAAATGAGCTGTGAATGGAATGGAACTATAATGGCTGGAACTTTATTTAGGGATAATGTGTGTATATTAACACCATAGGTTTCAGGGGCATTATAGTTAGGCTTTATCATTTAAAAAACCTTTGAAATTCACTGAGAAAACAGAGGTTTCAGGGAAAAAAACCTTTGAAATTCACTGAAAAAAGCAGGTTTCAGGGACGTTATAGTTAGTTGGACATTTCACTTGTACAAAACCAGAGAAATTTGGCCGTTATAGTTAGTTGTGCTAACTATAACTCGTGCCCCCGCAATGCACTGCTGATGACGTCAAATATTACATCACTCTTGACATGGTCAGTGACATCACTGATGACATCTCCAATGACATCACTGATGACATGTCCCCACGTCCCCCTCCTGATGCCAAAGATGGCCCTGGGGAAGCTTCACTCCTCCGGCAACCCATAGCAAACTGTGCTCACTTTCAACAAGCAGGAGCATAGAAAATGCTCTTGCTTGCTGAAAGTGATCACAATTGCTTTGACACAGAGGAAGCTGCATGTTAGCAGCTTCCTCTGTGTGAAAGCAATGGTGGTTCCCACAGGAGACAGGGAGCCATCAGGGACCGTGGGGGACTTGAAGCACCCCTGCAGTCTCCCTGGTGAATGCGTGCCCTGGTGGCACACACTCTAATTGGCAAGCCCCGGGGGATGAGGTCCAAGGGGCACAGCTTCCCCTCCTCCATCATAAATGGCACAGCTCCAGGAGATAGGGTCCCCCGGACAAAAATCAGCTCAGGGAGGGAGGCCCCTCACCTGGTATTATTATTTTTTTTAAAAAGCTCGTGCCCCAGGGATAAGGCTTTGCCCCTGTCTCAAAATAAAAAAGGCCAGGCATTGGGGAATTGGGTCACCGGGGCTGAAATCGGTGTGGCCCCCCTCACCCATTCAAAATAGCCAGGCCCTTCTGTATACCTGCAGTTAGTCCAACAGAGTGAAATTGTTGAGGGGACTTAGGAGGCCACGCCCCTTTCTTCACCACTCTTTAAATACGCCTCCTGGCATACTGCTGGTTGGGGTATGAAGTCCTCTTGGATGCTGAGGGTTCTTAGGGGTTCAAAAGCCCTCCTGCTATCTCCAGTAAATCTGACACAGCGGGATTCCTGAGAGCTGGTCAGAGGCCCGTGCCCTTTCTCCACCACTCTATCAATGCAATTCATAGTTAAAAAACATTAGAAATTCAGTAAACAAAACAAAGGTTACAGGGACGTTATAGTTACGAAATATAATTTGAAAACCCTTACAAATTCACATAAAAAATGAAAGGTTATAGGGCCATTATAGTGAGGAAATTGAATTAAAAAAAACCTTAGAAATGCACACAAAAAACAAAGGCTACTGGGACATTAGAGATAAGCTCAGATTTTTCTCATACAAACCTGTGAAATTCAGCAGGTATAGTTACTTGAGCTGACTAAAACATGCCCACGCAATGCACTGCTTTTGACCTCACATACTACATCACTCATGGCCAGTGACATCACTGATGTAATCACTGATGATATCTTAAATGACATCACTGATGACATTATCTACAGAACTACTCACACACCCACTCATAATCCCATACACCCTCTCGTATGCCAACTCACACACCCACACAACTGCTCACATACCCATTCACAGACCCATACTAGTAATAACACACCCACTCACGCCTCCATACCCAGTCACTTGTACATCCATTCACACAATCATTCACTCACCCATACAGCCACTTATTGAATCAGTCACTCACCTGGACAGCCAGTCACATAGCCACACAGTCAACCATATAGCTACTCACACACCTACTTATTTACCTACAGAAGTCACTGACACACCCACTCACCCATACAGACTCTCAACACAGCCACTCACTTACCTATACAAGCACTCACCCACTCACTCACACACCCACACAACCACTTACATATCCATTCACACATCTATACAAACACACACATCCGCTCATATCGATACTGACTCCAATACAGCCCCTCACACACCAGCTCACTTAACCAAACGCCCTCTCAAAGCACCACTCATTCACCCATACAGCCACTTACACACCCAGCCACTCACTCAAACAGCCTTTCAGACACCCACTCTCTCACCCATAGTCACTACACACCCAGTTACCCACCCATAGTGCCACTCACACCACCACTCACTCACCCATACAGCCACTGACACAACCACTCACTCACCAATACAGCCACTCACACACCATCTCACTCATCCACATAGCTAATCACACACCCAATTATACACCCATGCAGCCACTTACACACACATACACACAAGGATACATACTGTCACACAGCCACTCACTAAATATATGTTAGAAGCAGTATCGCTCAGTAGTACACTTAATATGCTAATTTAACTTCTGTAGTAGGTTAGAGTATATGTTTAACACCCATAAACTGTTAAAAACACTTACACTGACTTCATGATGTTATCAGTGATGTCATTTGAGATGTCATCAGTGATGTCACTGACCATGTCACGAGGGATGTAGTATGTGGGGTCATAAGCAGTGCAGAGTGGGGGGCGTAGGCTATACTTAGCGCAGGTAACAACCACTGCTGAATTTCAGTGGTTTTGGATGAGTGACATGAGACTAATTATAACTTTCCTGTAACCTTTGTTTTTAGTGAATATATATATTTGTGTATATATATATATATAAAAACACCAGCTGCAATTCCCTGATAGAAATCAGACACTGACACAGGGGCTCAACTTCTCAAAAGTTACCTCGCGTTTATTTATTTTGCTGTAATGTGTTTCGGCATCTCTGCCTTGCTCACACAATGGGTGGCGTTACTTCTCTAACATAAAAAACAAGAACTACAAGTCACATAGGTGCACATGCATCAACATTTCAAAAAGCGATTCCTTAATAGCGATAAATAAGGAATCGGTATTAAGGAATCGCATTTCTGAATGCATCAACAGATTCGGTAAAATTTAGCGATTCCTTTAAAATCACTAATATTTACCGAAACAACATAAGCGAGTATCGCAAACACCGAATAGCTAAAAGCGACATCGGTATTACCGAATTAGCTAATAGCGATTTCGGTATTAGCGAAATCGGTATTAGCGAAATCGGTAATAGCGAAATCGCTAAAAACGGGTCGCCCTGGGAACTGTCTTATGACATCACTACCAGGAAGTACTGCAGCCCCACCCTCATTCACTCGCCAGAGGAGCTGACAGGAGGAGGAACTGGAGACAGCCTGAGCCCAGTGATTCACCACTGACTGGACTACCACCCTACCCAACCAGGATGGACAAAGATGCACCAGCCAGCGCTGAATCTGCGAGGAAGAGAAAGCGCAAGTTCTCCGACCGGGAACTGGAGCACCTGATCGAGGGGGTGAGCAGCAAACATGATCGGCTGTTCGGGAAGCTGTCCCTAAAGGTGCCAGAGGCAGAAAAGCGTTGCATATGGATGCGCATCAGAGAGAGGGTAAATGCGGTGAGAGTGACGCCCCGCAGCATAGACGATTTAAAAAAGAGGTGGTACGACCTCAGGAAGCGGGCCAAGGAGAGGATCGCTGAAAGGCTCCGGGAGGCAGCTGGAACAGGAGGGGGACCATCAACAGTGCCTGCAAACACTGCCCTGGAGGAACTGGTAGAAGGGACCATCGAGCCAGAGGCCGTCGTGGAAGTCACACAGATGGACACCTCCAGCGCAGCCACAAGTGCCCAAGGTAAGATGCATGGCTGTGCCCATACTCAGCATTGCGTACAACCATTCCCAAACCCCCAGCACGATCACAGTGTGCATGCAGAAGTGCACCACACTTCTTCACTCATAACAGTAGTGCATCATGGGAGTTGTAGTCATGTCAGCCTGGTGTGCATGTACAGGTAGAAAATAAAACATATTTCACAACATCAGTAGAAGCTAGACATAGACTTATATTTAGTGAATCATAGCAGGACATGTATGTAAGAAAATACACCTTAGTAGTAACAATCCCACTAACCATGCACTGTTTCACACACAGATGCATCTCCTGGTGATTCCGATGACAGCAGCCGGCTAATCATCTCAGAGACACCAGCTGATTCTGACGTCGACACTCCGGCAGAGACGCCATCACCACCTCCACCAGCAACCATACCACCACCACCACAACCTGCTGCTGCGCCAACTGCAACAAAACAGCGGAGACGCAGGGCACAAGTCCCACCCATGCAGGTGATGGATGCATGTCAGACACCTGCAACACCATCGGGCCGAGGTCCAACAATCGTCCCACCACCTGCAGCACCACCAGCGTCTGTCCGAGTCCCACTGCGCCGCAGTTCTCTGCGCAGTACACCGAATGTAGGCGAAGATGCAAGCTCCCCAAATGGTGGCATCGAGGAACAGATGCTGCGTGTCCAGCGCCTGCAGGGGAGACACATGGCTACCATCAGCAGTCACATAGCGCGCCTAGCTAAGGAAATGCATACCCTGACAGCGGCAGTGAGGGACATGACCACTGAGGGTAATGGGAACCTGAGGGAGAACATCCAGGAACTCACCCGTGCCATGAGAGCAGGGCATGACCGCGAGAGCAGGAGGCACCGGCAGAACTTGCTCCGGTCCGCTGCCTCTACGAAGGCCATCACTAGGCTGTGCAACAGCACTGCTGTTTTGGCACGCCGCTCTGTGTCACTGCAGGTGGACCTGGGACATTATTGCGGTGATGTTGCGAAGGCCCTAGGCCAGGTGACCGCTGCAGTGGAACATCTGCAGAGCGGTACGTTCAGTGGTAGCGCATTGGGAGGGGAGGACGGCAGTGAGGCTGCCTCAAGTGTGAGCAGTGTTTCCGTGGCGGAGGCCAGCACCAGGAGGCGCAGTTCGCGCTGCTCCACAGCCACAGGGACAGGCCGTGGTGAGGTGGAGGAGACACCTGAAATGAGGCTGGGCGTTCGTGGCAGGCGCCACTAGACATACTGAGAGCCATCCATGACCATGGTGGGGTAACCAGGGTCCTCTCCTATTTGACACTAGCACACCCGGGAATACAACGGGCATGTTTTGTTCCACTTGTTTTGGGGAGCTTATTTTCTTTCATGTGTGCCTGCACATACCTCAGTGCTCCTGTGCATTAAACAGTAGCACCACAAATGAAATCGTCATGGCTAATTCTTACCTGGGTCAGAAATGATGTTGCGTGATGTATTTTCGCCTCCTTTACCCCTCAGCTGTGTTAGGGACCTGTGCCTGTCGGTGTTGTGCGGGTGGTTGGTCATCCCGGTAGTCGTCATTCCTGTCCACCTCTATGGGTATCCCCCTTCTGGTTGCGATGTTGTTCCGCATGGCACATACAGCTACAATCCTGCAGCAGGTGTCAGGTTTGTATTGCAAGGCACCACCAGTCTTATGTAAGATTCTAAAGCGACTCTTCAGAATCCCAAAGGTCCTCTCTATTGCATTCCTGGTACTTATGTACCCCGTGTTGTATCATGGCTCCTGTGGTGTTGCTGGATTGATGTAGGGGGTGAGTATATATTCCCGCAGGGCGTATGCACTGTCACCTACAAGATGGAAGCAAAGGTTTAGCAACGGTGATGTATATACATGTGTGGTGCTCATGTTTGGAAGAGGTATGTGTACGTACCAAGCACGAGTCCCTCTCCAAATTCTCCGTTGAGTAGGCGCCTGTGGATGCCACTGTGTCTGAATATGTAGGAGTCGTGTGTGCTCCCCGGAAATTGTGCCACTAGGTCCGTGATGATGTGCTTGGCATCGCACACAACCTGCACGTTGATAGAGTGGTAGGACTTCCGGTTACGGAATATGTACTCATTGGCAGAGGGTGGACAGATGGGGACATGCGTGCAGTCGATGCATCCTATGACATGGGGGAAATGGGCCACCTGGTAGAATGCCTGTTTGTTGTGGTCCAACTGCTGTGGGGTTGTGGGGAAGTTGATGTGGGTGTGTATCATTGTCAGCATGGCATCAATGAATTTGTGGAAGAAGCGTGAGAGTGCGCTTTGCGATACGACTCCCGCTACGGCGATGACCCCCTGGAAACTTCCAGAGGCCAGTAGGTGCAGGCTACATAGGACCTGGACGTGCGCAGGAATTGCATTGGTCCGATGTGTCTGGTGCTGCAGTAGTGGTTCGAGGTCTGCAATTAGGCGCATGATCATTGCACGATTCAGTCGATACTTGTCGTACACCTCATCCTCATTCTGTCCTAGCAATGTGATGCGCACTCTGAAGACTCTCTCCTGGACCCTTCTCCTGCGCTGTCCTGCTGCATTGATTCGCATCCTCCTTGCAAGCACGTAGAGGGCTGCCATTTTGTGCAAGCCAACAGGGTCTCCTGGGCCAATTTTAAGGGCTTACTGATTGGTACCATCTGTGGCACATGTTTATTTTTTTTCCAGGTTTTTTTTTTTTTTTGTAACTTTACCTCCAGGTTCTGATTCCCCTTAATCTGCTCATGCTAAATAGCGATTTTTGGGATTTTCGGTATTTGCGATTTTTGATGCATTGAGTAGCGATTGGTTATTAGCCATTGGCACTTGCTGGGAGCTAATAGTGATTTCGGTGATTGCGAGTTCGGTATTTTGCGAATAATTATTTTTGCATGTTGGTTATTAGCGATTCGTTATATTTCCCGGTTAATTATTTTGCAATTCTTTATTTTATCCCGATTAGGGTTGATGCATTGGGATTCGGTTTTTGACACTCGCTAACGACTGCTTTTACCGATTCGGTATTTTACCGACTGGATTTTTCCTTGATGCATGTGCCAGATGATTTCCTGTTGCGATAGTCATGGAAAACATAATCAACAAACACCCGATAGCAGAAAGATTAACGGTCAGTGAATCTCCTGTAGTATGAAAATCAATATTTGTAAAAACATTCACAAATTGCTATTGATTAACATTTTACATTATTGTTATTTTTTGTGTTTTCCACACATTTCTTCACAAATATACAAAATGGTGGAATGAAGGGGGTTGAGAGTAGCAAGTTTATTGCATGTAAATCTGTAAACCAATACAGTACATAATTATCTCCTGATTTGGATAAAAAGTGCAAGTGCAATAAATATGTGTGAAATGTCAATGTGCTAACTCTTAGGCACTCTTCTGAATTTGGAATGTCACATGGTTAAATACCTTATGATACACACAAGTGCAAAGTGCATTCAGCCTGATCATTGGCCACGCTCGCTCCAGAGCAGTAGGACCACCGGCAGTGAATCACAACAACGTATTAAATGCCAGTGCACAATTCATATAGGTTGGACTCAAAGATCATATCCGAGCCTATTAAAGCAGGATCTCTATGATTAAATACATAAAATGTATTGAATGCAAGTTACTAATATCGAGCAGTGAAATAAAGTGCAAGCGCATATATATATATTTCCCAAAACCAAGTTGCCTTGCAATGGGACGCCTGCACAACAGATATCGCCATCCTTTAATGTGAGCAGCAGGCACGTCGTATTTCAATCCCACCAGCAAGCGCCAAACATGTTTCAGGCTCCTTGCCATTTGTCAATGGCTGCATACACAGAATCCCGGCAGCTGTGTGGACTCTTAACTACATAACCCCGCCCATGTGGGACTTTGATTTCATGCACGAATCCATGTGCAGCATCCACTGTGATTGAGCATTGGACTACTTACCCCAGAAAGCAACTCTGCAAATCAAAGTCCCACATGGGTGGGGTTATGTAGTTAAGAGTCCACGCAGCTGCCGGGATTCTGTGTATGCAGCCATTGACAAAGGTCAAGGAGCCCGAACCATGTTTGGCGCTTGCTGGTGAGGTTGAAATACAACGTGCCTGCTGCTCACATTAAAGGAAGGAGATATTATCTGTTGTGCAGGCATCTCATTGCAAGGCAACATGGTTTTGGGAAATATATATATATATATATATATAACCTCCTACTGGCGACCGCCAGTAGATTATATATATAAATAAATATATATATATATATATATTACCTACTGGCGGTCGCCAGTAGGTAGTTATAGTTAGGACCCTGTTTCCATAGGAAATCCGCAACATTCTATTTTGAATAACTTTGGCGCCGGTCGACGAATCCTCGCAAATTTCTCAAAATAGGTGGGGCGCTACGCTCCGCTCCTACCCTGAAAGTCTCGGGGGGATTCGTCAAGCGGGGGCTGAGATAAAAGGGGGGTCCCAAAACGCGTTTTTCCCATGCATTTTTCCATAGGACCTTTAGACAGGGCTACAGCCCGAACGGCTGAACAGAATTACTAGAAATTTGGCAGAGAGGTAGTCCTCAGGTCAAGGAAGTGCCTTTTGTAGGTTTGGTGTAAATCTGTTCAGTAGATTCTGAGAAAATAGCTTTTAAATCAATATATATATCTGAGCCAGCTTACGGTACGCTTACCGTAAGCTTACCGTACGCGTACGGTGGCGTGCGCGAGCGCGATTCTGATTGGCTGTTACATCTAAATAAACATTCGAATCGGTCGAAACCAGGAAGCGGCGGCCGCCATTTTCTCTCTCGCACTCTGAGGGGGGGGCTGTAAACAAAGGCAAAAAACATATAAAGGGGCTGTTTAGACAGCGCCCATGCACATAGCCATGTTAGTTGAGTCCTCAAAGATCCCCCAAGGCCAAAAACGGTAAATTTTTTTTGGGGGAAAATTTCGCCGATTACGCTTACCGTACGCGTACGGTGCGCTTACGCTAAAAATTTTAATAAAAAAAAAAAAACACTCTCTGTGCATGGCATATTATTGTCATCACTTACAAATTAAATTTAACAGATTACCTATCACAAGGAAGCGCATAATATGTCCTCCATGTGCGCACGGTGCGTAACGTGGGCACGCGGTGCGCGTAGCGCACTGCGTGCCCACCTTGCGTGTACGGCACTAACTGCGTAAAGTGGGCGCGCGGTGCGCGAAGCGCACCGTGCGCGCACGGAACGAACTGCGTTAAGTGGGCGTGCACGCCACGAATGGCGTAAAGTAACTTAGCATTTAAAAAAACGTACAAATTCACTGAAAAAACCATAGGTTTCACACACGTTATAGTTAGGAATTAGCATTTAAAAAACCTTGCAAATTCACTGAACAAACCATAGGTTTCAGACATGTTATAGTTAGCGGAAATTTTACTGATAAAAAACCAATGAAATTCCCCCGTTATAGTTAGTGCAGGCAACTATAACTCACGCGACCGCAATCTTCTGCTGATGACATATGTGTCTTTATGAAAAAAAAATATTTGTAATATATGTATAGCTAAAAATTTATGGAAGAAGACATGGGCAAATAAGTGTCTAAATACAGTATTAGCATCAGCAGAGGATTGCGGTCGCGTGAGTTATAGTTGCCTGCACTAACTATAACGGGGGAATTTCATTGGTTTTTTATCAGTAAAATTTCCGCTAACTATAACATGTCTGAAACCTATGGTTTTTTCAGTGAATATATATATATATATATCATGTGATCAAGACCGCTGTGTCGGTCGAAACGCGTCAGAACCGGATTGAAGTTTGCGTGGAAATAAACTAAGCTAAATACCTGTACCAGCGTATCTGTGTCCGTGTCTTGGAGCAACACCGGCTGGTGTTGCGAAAGGAGGAGTTGATATATATATATATATATATATATATGGAGGGGCTCTGTGAGTGACTGTATTGTGAGTGAGTGGGAGTGTTAGTGGCTGTATGGGTGAGTAAGTGGCAGTGTGAGTGGTAGTGTGGGTGGGTGAGGGTGTGTAAGTGTCTCTATGGGTGAGTGAGTGGTGTCTGAATGGCTGTATGAGTGATTGACTGGCTGTGTAAATGGCTGTATAGGTGAGTGAGTAGGTGTTTGATTAAGTGAGTTGGTGTGTGAGTGGTTGTATTGTAGAGTAAGTGTCTGAGTGATTGGATGTATGGGTGAGTGGGCCGATGTGTGAGTGCCTATAAGGATGCGTGAACGGGTATGTAAGTGGTTGTGTGAATGCTTGTATGAGTGAGCTACTGTGTTGACAGGCTGTTTAGGTGAATAAGTGGGTGGGTGAGTACCTGTATGGGTGAGTGTGTAAATGTGTGAGTAGGTGCATGGGTATGTGACTGGTTGTATGAGAAGCTTTGTGGATTAGTGAGTTGTTGGGTGAATGCCTACAGGAGTGAGTGAGTAAGTGGGTGTCTGAGTGGCTCTATGGATGCGTGAGTGGTTTTATGACTACTAAGATTGGTCTGTGAGTGGGTATCAGAGTGTTTGTGTGGGTGTGTGAGTGGGGGTTTGAGAGGTTGTATAGGGGGTTTGAGTGGGTGTGTGAGTGGTTCTGTGGATGATGTCATCAGTGATTTCATTTGAGATGTCATCAGTGATGTCATCAGTATTGTCACTGACCATGTTATGAGTGATGTAATATGTGAGGTCTTAAGCAGTGCATTGCATGGGTGTGTGATATAGTAAGCACAGGTAACTATAACTGCTGAACTTTACTGGTTTTGTATTGTCTCTGTAACCTTCTAAAAAAAACTTAGATTTTCAAACTATAATGTCCCTGTAACCTTTGTTTTTTTCAATTAATTTCTACGTTTTTTTAAAATTCAATTTACAAACTATAACGTCCCTGTAACCTTTGGGTTTCACAATGCCCAGGATTGAAATTCTGCTCGGCTCGGGGAGTTTGCAGAATTGGACAACTCTGTGTTCTGCGGAGAAACATCTCTGTGTTCTGCGGAGAATGCAGAGTTACCGATAAACTGCGCACACCGCAACGGAGCGGTCCTTTTTTCCGCAGGCATGCTCTTCATGTTATTTCACACATGCGGGGAGCGTGACGAGACTTGATGAGCGCTCACCAGAAGCCGGACAACCCTCAGCAGCCAAGAGGAGTTCATCTCCCAACCAGTAGTACACCAGGAGGCCCTTGTGCAGAGTAGTTGGGAAAAGAGGTGGACCCTCTGTCGACGTCTCAGCAGTACAGCTGTGAGGGACTTACTTGTTGCAACAATAGGGTTTCTTGACCCCCAAGGACCCTCAGCAACCAAGAGGAGTTCATTTCCCAACATGTAGTATGCCAGGAGGCCCCTGTGCAGAGAGGTTGAGAAAGTGGGCTGGGCTGCTGACAACTTCTCAGAAATAAGGCTGTGGGAAACTTACTTGTTGCAACAGTAAGGGTTCTTGGACCATTGCGACCTTCAGCAGCCTGGGCGAGTTCATCTCCCAAACAGTAGTATGCCAGGAGACCCCTGTGCAGGGTGGTTGAGAAAGTGGGCGGGGCCTCCAACTATATCTCAGCAATCCAGCAGTGAGGGACTTACTTATGGCAACAATAGTAGTTCTGGGCCCCAACGAACCTCAGCAGCCAAGGGAACTTAATCCCCCAACCAGTAGAATGCCAGGAGTCCCCTTTGCAGAGTGGTTGACAAAAGGGGGCGGGTCCTACTATGACATCTCAGGAACCCATCCCCCAGGGCCCCAACCATTCCGAAATGGGGGAGGAGGCTCTCTATTTCTTATAAACACTATCTAGTGCTGGAGTGAACCATTACATCCATATCTTGCCTGAATCCCCATTTCTAACCATAACAAAGGAACCCAGTGATTAAATAGTATTTGTGCTCCTTTAGTTATTTTTACTGCATATTTTTTCCAATTCACTCACACTCATTCACACACTTCACCACCGCACCTCACTCTTCACATTGGCAAAAAGAAAATGGGCCTGATTCACAGAACTAACAAGACAAAATCCTAAACTTACTACCATTTTGGTATTCAGAGAAGGCTCTTACTCATTTTGTTATTCACAGAAGGCACTTACTCATTTCGGTATTCACAGAAGTTAGGAGTCCAAACTTTAGGACTCCTAAATGCCTTCTGTGAATACCGAAAGTCTTAAAGTTAGGATTTTTCTCAGTTTAGGAGTAGTAAAGTTAGGACTCCTAACTTTAGGAATCCTAAATGCCTTCTGTGAATATCGAAAGTCTTAAAATTAGGATTTTTCCCAGTTTGGTAGTAGTAAAATTAGGACTACTAACTTTAGGACTCCTAAATGCCTTCTGTGAATACCGAAAGTCTTAAAGTTAGGATTTTTCTCAGTTTAGGAGTAGTAAAGTTAGGACTCCTAACTTAAGGACTCCTAAACGGAGAAAAATCCTAACTTTAAGTCTTTCGGTATTCACAGAAGGCATTTAGGAGTCCTAAAGTTAGGACTCCTAACTTCTGTGAATACCGAAATGAGTAAGTGCCTTCTGTCAATACCAAAATGGTAGTAAGTTTAGGATTTTGTCTTAAGTTAGTTCTGTGAATCGGGCCCAATAACTCTGCAAAAGAGCCTCCCGCTGGCCTGTTGGGCTTGGCAGTGCTGGCCCAACTAGGAGCTGCCCGATGATGAAGCATGACACACCTTGGGGTGTGTGAGGGCCCTTGCTCCTAAGGAAACACTCCTGCACCTTGCTTCCTGGTAGAACTTGATTCTGCCACAGGAACTGCATAACTCTTTTTGACAAGTTTACTGCAGGGGCACGTATGCTGAACCTCATATATATATATATATATATATATATATATATATATATATATATATATGTGTGTGTGTGTGTGTGTGTGTGTGTGTGTGTGTGTGTGTGTGTGTGTGTGTGTGTGTGTGTGTGTATGGGTATATATCTATATATCTAGCACTGCGGAAACGGGAAAGAATGTACATTTTAAATCTTGATTTTAAATTCCCGAAGGGTTGAATATTGAAGATTTATATAACTTTCTGTAATTTTGGTTTTTGATTTCCGTTTTATAACAGCTAGCAGACCCAAGAAACTTTCATGCTCCCCCTTGTTTCTGACCTTTATTTTGCCTCTTTCTGCTCATTTCTCATCTTTACTTTGCCTCATTCTGCTAGTTTTCTGACATTTATTTTACCTCTTTCAGCTCATTTCTCACCTTTACTTTGCCTCTTTCCGCTCATTGCTGAGCTTTATTCTGCTTCTGTCTGTTCGTTTCTGACCATTATTCTACCTCTTTCTGCTTTTTTTGCACCTTTATTTGGCATCTTTCTGCTCGTGTCTGACCTTTACCTTGGCTCTTTCTGCTCTCTTTTCACTGGGACCACAGGGAGAACCTCAAGGCCCCAGCAGTCTCAGCTAGCTCCCTACCTCCTGCGGGAGCCAGCATTGTTGTTGCATGGAGGAAGCAATCTTTTCCTCTCTTTCCCTGCCCTCATGTCTGCAGGCAGGGAAAGAGATGAAAACTCCACTTCAAGCAGGCAGAAGCACTTCAACAGCTCCTACTGGAGGTTGGGTATTTACTTTAGTCAAGGTAAAACCAACAGTGATGTGCAAGGGGTGGGAACCGTGGGACATATCAGGAGCCAGCCCTTGGGGATGGCGGTCCCCATGGCCATATATGGCTCCAGAAAAGGGGCTGCATGGCCCTCCTTCTTTGATTTTTAAGGGCCTGCCCTGGGGAAGTAGTGGTCCCCAGGCCGGGAACAGCCTGGGAGGGGGTAGCGTGGTCCCCTCCTTCTAATAAAAAATAAATCCCTGGGGAGGGGGGGGTCCCTGGTGCATGGGGTCTTTGCAGCCCCTGCTCGATATTAAACTTAGCCCCAAGGAGGTGGTGGTCCCTGGAGTTTAGGGGTTCCGAGAGGCTCCCCCATTTCTTTGTATTTAGCTGCAGGGAGGTGGTGTACCCCAGGGCTTGGTGGGGTCTGGATGGTACCCCACATTATTAAAATTAAGCCCAAGGGAGGTGTGGTCTCCAGGGCATAATTAAGCCCAAGAAGGGGGGCCCCGTGTATCAACTTATTTTTAAAAAAAAAAAAAAAGGATACATGCCCTCGGGATCAGACCCATCTGGAGGATATAATGTAAACATGTACGGGAGACCGCATGTTTCTTTATTTTGCCTAAAATTCGTTGGCCTGTTGCGTTCCAGCAGAAGAAATTATTTAAAAAAGTTATTTTTGGCGCAGTTGGGGTCTCAGAGGGATCCCTGGACTACAGTTAGGTGGTCAGGTTAGTCCTACCCTGCCCCATTTTCTTTTTTTAAATGTTTTATAGGTGGGAAGCTGCCAACACTTCCTGGTTGAAGTGTTGGCAGCCAATCTGATTTGACCACGGGCACTGTCAGATCCTTGGAGGATCCATGTCCCTATATATACAAATTTGTTTTTCTTTTACTAACTCTAAAACTACTGAACTGATTGGCTCCAAATAACAAAAAGCACTCTTTGTAGACCAAGAGCAACATTTCTGCCAAGTTTGGTGTATTTCCTTCCAGCAGTTCTGGCTGTAGTTCGAAATCCCAATGGGAATTAACATGGGAAAACCCGATTTTGACCCCCTTTTTCTCAGCCCATGCACGATGGATCATCCTGAAACTTTCCTTGCACAACTACAATAACCGGGGCACTGTTATAGGAACATTTTGTGAATATTCATCAAATGGTGCCAAAGATATAGGTACGTCAAAACATGTTTTTCCTAAGGAAACATGACTACCTTCGCCAGTAGGTATTATGTGAAACATTTGTGGCAAAGCCTTCGTTGTAAAAGCATGTGTAATTCAGCCTTCATTGTTAAGGCTGTTTCCCACACTCTAGCCCATCTTTGGAGTATGTCAAACAGCACACATGACCAAACATTGGTATTGCAACACACACTCATAGAAACCAACAGAAGCAACCAGTAGCACAGTAAAAACATAAAAAATTAATTCAATTAGATACCATTTTAAATTAAGCTTTATTTACCTTATTTGCAACTTTATCATTATTATTAAATATGGTTTTAAATATTTTTTATGTTAGCTTATTAATATAACAATAATATACATAATTACTTTTGAATAAACTACATTGTAAATACCATGTTTTCTTATAGAACAAGCATTGGTAAATCCAATAGGTTTCACCTACGTGAGATCTATTGGCTTTGTCAATGTGTTTTATTTCATGGTGCACAGCAGTGCAGACAATGGGAGGAGGGCAAGGTAAAGAACAAATTACAGACAGTGGGGGGAGGATGGGATTGGGTTAACAAACCGCAGAGAGCGGGAGGAAGGCAGTGGAGGTGGGGAACTATGACAGTGGGAGGAGGGCAGGGGTAAGAATGCATGTTAACGTGTGAAGAAAAAGAGTACCTGGAGGAGTCTGTGCCAGTGGAAGGACACTGGCGGCAAACAGGAACCTATACTTGGTCGATGCTTCACAGCAAGGATACACAAGAAGCCCCAGGAGGTAGCAGAGGTGAGGAGGAGGCTCTGGTCAATAAGAACCTAGGAACCAAGAGTGAAGTAGGGAGCCAACCAATGGTAAGGAATGGTAAGTAATGTGCGGGATCTAAACCCTTTTTAGGCTTCTTTGTTGCCTACAAGTGATTTTGCAAGCATGAAAATTGTAAGTTCCATCCATGAGGAGATTTAACCTAGGTGTTGGTGTAGATCTACATGTGAGAAAACATATTCATTTCCATGCTTATAGGCATGCCACATGCATGTCATAGCAAGCAGAATATTTTGCTTACCCACATACAAAACCAAGCATTGACAATGCCATTAGATTTGGCTAATTACTATAGGTTTCTCATCAGTCGATTATTAGTTTAGGCATCCAATAAGTCATCATGCATGCACCTTGCACTCATACATCCATCCCAACTAACACATTCTTGCATTTCCCACTTACCTATCCATAAAAAACAGACATTCAAATTACCACAAGCCTCTGGAGGATAAATTAAAAATTAACATCGAGAAAAGTAAACATGCTGCCACCTACATTTGGAAGATGTAAGCCTACAATACAAAAATAAAGTTAAACATAGTAACAATTAGTCATGTTGCATAGTGTATCATAGTGTTAAAGTTCCAATGTAGGTGCCATATTTAGACGCAATATGTTGACCATCTTGGAGCAGTAAAACAATGAAACACTGTGCACAATACCATTCCAAAGTAGCTGCTCAGTGTAACTTCCCAGTAAATATCTGTCTGAAAAGCAATCTTCAAAAGCTCAAGTATATAGTACTGTTGTTCTAAGCGAAGGTGGCTAAGATAATGCTGCTATACATGGTAGTGATCTTAGAACAGTAAAACAAGAATACACTACAGAAAATACCATTCCAAGATGACTAGCCAGGTAAGAAATAGTGGCCGCACAGGATGCAGCACATTGCAGATGAAATGAGGGTCAAGCAGGCAGCCCTGTAGGACTGTCAAGAGATATGCAGGATGCTCTGAAAAAGGAGAATTACATAAATTAAAGGGGACCTATCAAAGGAAGAAATACAAAACTGAAAAACTTGCTGCCAGCCCAGACAAGGAAGCGCATTCATTTTCAGGCAGGTGTGCACTTGATCAGGTCAAATGCCGTTGCTCACAGGGCAATATAGCCAATGTCAAAAGTGGGCCAAACTATTGCACCACGCAGTGTGCTGTCATGGGGAGAAGCAGAATTAGAATATCATATGAACAGACAGAAAAGGGCTGCCCCAAAAGGTGCTTTATGTATGTATAAATATGTCTGTAGTCATTGTTATGTTTTAGAGCAATGGGCTGGCTTTCTGTTAAACCTGTCAGTCTTAGGCTGGCCTTCCTTCAATTCTTTTGTCTTACTCCTCCATTTTTGCTGATCTCTATTTTATTGGCTTTAGGATTTTGCACACTTTACCACTGTTAACCAGTACTTAACCCCCTTCTTATACCTAGTGACATATTTAATTTATCTGTAAGTACCTACTAAAGGGGTACTACATGTATACAGGGTCTGTAAATTAAATCCTACTAGTGGGCCTGCAACACTGATTGTGCCACCCACTTACGTAGTCTCTTAAACACATCTCAGGCAGCGTGTGTGCGCAATTTTGCAATTTTTAACTGCCCTTTAAACCTGGCAAGATATACCTCTTGCCCGGCCCAAATCTTTTTTAATACATGTAAGTCACCCCTAGGGTAGGCCCTACACAGCCCAGAGGGCAAGTTGCAATGCATTTTAAACGATGTACACGTACATCTAGGTCTTACATGTTCTGGTAGTGAAAAACTCTTACAGATGTTTTTCACTACTGTTAGGCCTACCTCTCCCATAGGATAACATTTGGTTCCCTTATTAAATTTAATAAGTGATAAGTTTAAATTGGGAGCATATAGGAATGTCATGGTTTGTGTCTATGGAATTGTAGTTCAGTCTTTGTGCATTGCGCCCAGACAGTAAGACAAAAGGGGAATGGATGTTGGCAGGATGAGCCATCTGTGACTTGATGGGAAAGAGGAGCTGTCACCTACCATAATTTCACATCAAAAAGACTCTGCCTGAGCACATTTACAAAGGGTTTGACACTGGTCTTTGGAGACCCCAGAGAAGCTGAGGTCAGGGCAGGGAGGCAGGAAATTCCAAGCAACTCTGGAGGGGGACTTTCATCTTGAACCCAGGACCACCAGACTGACTCCAAGGGCTAGTTGACTGCCCACCTGGTCAGAGCCTCAGGGACAGAAAAAGCTCCCACCACCTTAACCCACCACCTGGACTCTGCCTGCTGTCAATCTTGCCCCCCCACACCTGTCCTGGACCCTTGGAAGTGGGTCTAAAGTTGTTCTGCCAGCCCAGCTGTGGACTCTGCATATCTGACACAATTTGACGCATTGGCCCACAGTTCTTCGGAACCACCACTCCAGATCGCATCTCGCCATAGTACCACGCATCTCAGGCCATCTGAACCACTGTTGCGCAATGCATCTCAATGAAGGACCTCGCAGTGCAGCCCCAAAGAATATTGAGACTACCACTGCATGACGTATTCCCTGATTTTAAAGTAATTTGTTCAGAGGGTCTAACTTGGTCCCTGTATCTGGCCCACACTCCATTGTGGTCAGCCTGAACTTGTGACTTTGTCCCAGTCAGGGGAGAACCGATAACCACAGTTTGGCTCTTTGTGCTGCTAAGTACTGTTTTCACAGTAAACTTTAAAATGGCATATCTACGGTTCTACTGATTGGGTTTTGGTCGGTTTGGTTTCAAATATTTTAGCAAACTACTCTATTTTACTAAATTGGTGTGGGATTTTTCTTGTGTTGTGTTTTCACTTTATCACTGGTTAAAGTGCTGCATACATACTTCACACATTGCCTCTAAATTAAGCCTGACTGCTTAGTGCCAAGCTACCAAAGGGTTAGGCATATGTTAATTTGGGGTTTGCTTGTGCCACCCTGACAAAGATTGTAGTTGCTGCATGAGTAGGGTTCTCACCACCCTCCCTCAGTCAGTAACTTAACTTCCTACACAGTCACTAACCATTTAAGAAGGTCTAACACAGATTACCAAAGTACAAACCTTCTTCCACAAAGGGTTTTACTGAGGGATTAACCAACAGCATAACCATTGCTTACTAAGTTACTCTGTTATGTTCTATGTAACTAAATACCAGTTTACAGCCTTAAACACATTGTAAAATAATCCACTCTTAAAGATCTAATAGTTTTAATAAATGCATTACGCAAGCCAGGCCTAATACATTTGGTGTAACTTTTTGTAATAAACAGATCAGACCGATGGCCTCTGACACAACTTTTCCCAGTAGCTAATCAAGCCTATTGCCTTTATCCTTAGATCAACTCTATAACAAATTGAGGCGTCTTGTATTGCACATCAACTGGCAAGCATCAGGAATAGTCATAAAATTACAAATATGTACACATTTATAGTTGGCAGAACAATAGGTAACCCCTGTCAAAAAGGCCAGACAAGGATTATCACACTGCAAATTTTTTCTTTCTGTTTGTTAGTTCCAAAACCCTTGCCTACTAGAAAGCAAGGATTACCGCAGTACTAACCTTCCATCCTGAAGAGTTTCCCTGAGGGGTTAACCAACACCAAAACCTTTTCTTCTCAAGTTAACCTGTAAGGATCCATGTAACAAAATATCTGTGTAACGACAATCTGCCCGTAAAGGCCTTCTGACATTAACAAATTCTTTACACAATAAAATGGCCAGGCTTACTACCTTTTTAGTAGCTTTCCATAATAAATGTTTCAGACCTGTGGCATCTGACAAAAAGTTTCCTAATGAGCATTAGATGTACAGCCTTTATCATTGGCTTCTCAATATATAGCCAACTAAAGACTCAGTGGCGGCCGCCACATGTGAGGGAGGTGCGGCGGTGAGGCGGGGATGGGGGCAGGCGTGGTCCGGATTCGGGAACTCAACATACGTCGGGATGAGTTAACGTAAAATAAAAAATAAATTAAACCACATACCTTGCGCTGGGTCGTCGAAACGGAGAGCGTAAGGTAAGTGCGGAAGCTAGGGCGGAAGCTAAAGCAACAAGATGTTTGTGGAACAGCAACACAAATAGTGCGGGTTGTGGAAGCAATGTGGAGAAGCACATCAGTGTGTGCAAGAGGGAGGGGGCAGAGAGAAGCAATCAGGCAACAGAGAGCAGCCCAGAGTGCAGGGGGAGAGACATACAAGTGGGAGACAGCTTGAAAATACATGCACTCTAATGGCATGCTTCACATAAAAGATAAAAATAGTGCTTGTAAAGTAAGCAGTGGAAGCAGCGATGCCTGCCAAAAACATTCTAAAGAGGCACTGGTCCATGGGAAGGACAAACAAAAGATTGGCATGTGATGACACAAATACGAAGCAGGCAAATGCAAGTGACAAGGAAAGCCAACCAAGGGTAAGCATAAAGCGGGTCCAACCCGCTCTATGTTCTTGGTAAGCCAGACTACGCTTCACAACAGACTGTGCATGCGCTGTCTAGGATGCCCAACCTGAAATTCTGTCTTCTCTAGTCACTTAGGAGTCAGGACATCGTATGCAGTGAAGACTCACATAAGTGTCAGATGATCACTGCACAGCGCTTTGGGGGACTTCCCTTTACCCCTCTTGCTGCAACACGCATCGTGTCGCTGCGTGTATAAACGAGCCATCTTCGGTCTGCCTGTGCCTTGTAAATACAGCAGGAAGTGTTGGGAGCATGAGATGTAAACCAAAGCGAGCGATGACATTACCTTATTGCGCTGTGACAAAAGCGGTGCACTCTCTGTGAAATAGGCCTCTGTGCGCGGGAACAGCAGTTAACAGCAGTAATTGCTTTGTTCAACTGAGAGCCGTGAGAAAGGTCTTCTTTATCCACGCTCAGGCATGCATGGGAGGCAGAACATAAATACTGCATTAGGCTGCGTTCAACGGAGCAGTGTCAGGGCTTCCCCTGGGCCAGATGGCTTTATCATTCTTTGAGTGCTACAAGCAAGCTGTGCACCAGACACAGCAGCAGCCGCGCTGGCTAATGGCATAGCATGAGCTTCTGCAGACAAGGACACAGGATTGTGGCCAGGCACATCCATCTTTAAAGAAATACGCCCCATACAAAAATTGTATTCCTTAAACACAATCCCACTATTACAAAATATCTAGAGGATATTCAGACTATTGAGTCCATGTAGGCACCAATGGAATTGTGCAAAACATGTAGAAGTCAGTGCTACTACACTCACTTCCATGATTATAGATGTCACTCTTTATCAAAGAAAGAGTCCTCCAGGTATGACCACTGGTACAAAATGTCGGTTTTCTGTACCAGGTGACACATGTTTTCACCAAATACTCCAGTTTTCAGGCAGAATAGGACAGCTGGCCAACTAATAATGGGTGCCTAAGGGAGTCTACCAGAGGTACAGAATATAAACTGTGCTACAAGATTTCTTAATTACTGAGCTATGTGTGACACTCAAAGATGGTGAACTAAGAAGACTCAGAAGACTCACAGGTACAAACATGCATCTTCATTTACAGGATCACTCAAGGCATAAACTGTAAGCAGCACTAATGAATTCCTCCTAGACACGCCACACAGAACATAGATCTTCACTTACAGTGACTCTTCTTGACCTTAAGTGCACTGACATGGGATAAAGTACCCCCACCACAGATTATTAGAATATTGCAAGTAACCCTGGGCGAAGCACTACACTACGCTCGCGCAGTTTGTGTAGTTTGCGCTACTTCTCACTACGCGAATTGCACGTAGCACAGTGCAAACACGCGTAGCGTAGCATCGCGGTCATTTTTTGCTTGATCGCGGTCCTCAACGTCAAGTTGGCGACCGCGAGCGAGCAAAATTACATCTCGGAGATCAGCTACATCAAGTTGCCGATCGCGAGCGTGGAAAATAAACCTCCCGGCGAGATTCTCAACACGGGGAGGTAAGGTTTCTCATTGCGAGTGGTCGTGTATGCTCGCGGCCACTCGTGATGGGATACTACCAGTCCGCGTTGAGAAAGCTGCCGCTCGAGTAGAAATCTACTCGAGTGGCAGAAAATGACCGCTTGCACTGTGCAAGATGCTGTTTGCGATGCTTGCACAGTGCGGACAAGCATCCGGCACTGTGCAAGCATCGCAAACAGCATTTTGCACAGTGCACTACGCAGTTTGCGTAGCTACGCGTAGCTCGAGAAGTGCACTTCGCTAAATGATATTATAATAAGTTTAGAGTTAAATTTAAAACATGCTGCAGCTGAGAATGGACAGTAACGTGCAGAGATTGTATCTTTCCTTTAAGGACATATAGCATGGAAGAAAAAAAAATTGCTATATATGTCTCCTTTCAGCTGACCACTGCTCATTTTCAAAAGAACACATCAGAAGAATGCAGCCAATTCTCCTTCTCCTTGCTGAAACCACAGTTATAAATATTCTGTGTGACTTGCCTTTCACCCTGAATATTGGCTCTGCCAGCAAGCATTATCTCGTCAAAACTGAACTGTAATAACTATGTCACAACTCAATTGCAATAAGGAAATTAGAGACAGGATTGTATACAGGTATGTCAGGTTCATATTTATTATAACAAGATAAATTCACCAGATATGACAACAATGGGTGAAGTTAGCGTTTGGGAAGATGGGAGCACAGACAAAATGAAAGTCAGGATTCCACACCCTCATTTTATAGGGGGGGGGGGCAGGGCTTCCACCAGTGGAACCACAGCTCGCTCTACTGTTGAAATCCCTTAATCTGGACCAAGCAACTGCATCCAGAGTATCAGCAAACGTAAAGGTCTTGCCTTCTAGTAGTGTTGGAGGACACTTTGGCTTTACCAAGGCTTGTTGGCAATGCTCAATATAATCAATAAAAAAAGGAAGAACAATATTTATTCCTAATGGTGGACAGCTTAGCCAAAAGAAAAAAAAGAAAAAAGTAGAACATTATGATGTATGCACATGCTTTACCACACATTGGAATATACGTCATGATGCTACATCACAGCAATTTGACCTGTTTTTATTTAACCATTTGAAGATGATGGGCACCCCACTTGGGGTGATAAATTAAAATCGAATAAATGTGCAAAGGTGTAGTTTAGAGAAAAGATAAGCCAGGGAGAACATTTCAGGTGCTGGGCTTTCTGTGAAAACAAAAATTGGGATGCGGTGGGGCGGGGAAACAAGAGAAGAGTTGGAACATGATGGAGGAGCAACACATCTATCAGGGAGGGGCGGAAGAGCAATGAATGCTTGGGAGTGGTAAAAAATAAATGACAACAAGCAGTATGGTGAAGGGCAGGGAAAGCAATGAGGGAGCAGGAAGAAACACAGAAAGCTTGAGGGCAGGAATTTGAGGATAAGCAGAACATTTGGAGGAAGAAAAAAAGTGCATGCACTCCTGTGAAGTGATAAAAAAATAGTTTCCTCATTGTCAGCTATGGATGGATGCAAGTTATCTAGTCAAAAGAATGGTAAAGAGGCTATACTCTAGGGAAGGGACAAACACAAGAATAGGACGCAAAGCCATCAAATAAGACACAAACAAATGAGATAGAAAGTTTTAAAAAAAGCCATTCGTGAGCAACGGTCTGACCCAAAGCCCAATCTAAATATTGGTATTGTGCACAATCGGTAGTTTGACACCAGAGAGCTAAACACTTTCTGTAGGTGACACCTATAAACACAACCACCACTTCATTGCATTACAGCCCCCCATGTGCATAAGTTGAGTGGTCATGTACCATGAACAATCAACTCTTACGTGAGACCTCAAGATCTCTAATAGGGAGGAATGAGTGGGGTGAGAGGCAGATTTAACATGTGGCATGAATGAGGTTGAAGCTGAAATAAATGGTTGGAAAATGAAAAGTTTTGTAGCAAAGGGAAGAGAGGTTAGAAAGAAAGCCATAAGAAGAAAGGTAGGAGTGTTGGTTCACATAAAATGCTCCACAGATATATCTAAAAAAATGTAGTAGTGTGTAGGAAAAATTTTGAAATGCTAATTCTTCTAGATAGACCAAAACAGTGGCATTTGAATGTCATAGGTGTCTGCCACTTTACCTTAAATAAATGTAAAATCAGTACCACGATCTCCAAAGTACTAAATGTAACACATTTGCGTAATAGACTTCTCGATCAGAGAAAACAGCGAAATACATTGCAACTCATGTGAGTGACAAACCGTAACTGGGGAATCACAGTGTTTTTTTAAGTACTGTTTTGTATCCATATCTTCACTTCTAATGACAGTTTTTAAGTGAATCTCAGCGGTGTTTTAATGACATATGTTAAGGTGTTATAACCATAACACCGCCAACACAGATGACATCCGCACCCTCCTGGACCAAGGCCACTCCGCAGCCCTCATCCTACTCAACCTATCAGTGGCCTTCGACACTGTCTCCCACTGCACACTAGTCGCCAGACTACATGACGCAGGCATACAAGGAACAGCCCTACACTGGATCCGATCATTTTTTCACCAGAAGAAGAAAAAGGATCAGACTCACACCCTTCCTCTCCGACCCCACGAAAATCACCTACAGAGTCCCGGAGGGTTCAGGCCTCAGCCCCACCCTCTTCAAAATCTACATGGCCCCCCTCCAGCCATCGTCTGACAACACGGCCTCAACATCGTATCCTACGCTGACGACACCCAGCTCATCCTCTCCCTCACCAAAGACCCCACCACTGCCAAACTCAACTTCCAGAAAGGAATGCAAGACGTCGCAGTCTGGATGACCAACAGCTGCCTGAAGCTCAATGCTGAGAAGACAGAAGTCCTCGTCCTCGGTGCCACACATTCTGCATGGGATAGCACTTGGTGGCCGACCGCCCACGGAAGCACACCTACTCGACTCATCACTCACCATGAACCGACAGGTCAACGCCGTCAACTCCAGCTGCTTCAACACCCTCTGCATCCTCTGCAAGACCTTCAAGTGGATCCCCCCTGAGTCAAGGAAGGCAGTCACCCACGCAGTCATCACCAGCAGTCTGGACTATAGAAACGCACTCTATGCCGGCATCAACAAGTCCCTACTCCGCAAACTTAAGACAATACAAAACACTGCCACCAGACTCGTCCTTGGCATTCCCCGACACGAACACATCAGCCAACACCTACAAAGTCTCCACTGGCTCCCCGTGGAGAAAAGAGTCACTTTCAAAATCCTCACTCACACCTACAAATGCCTACACAACAACAGACCCACATACCTCAATGACAGAATCAACTTCCACGTACCCAAAAGAAACCTCCGATCTTCCAACCTTGCACTGGCCGAAACCCTGCGCATCCCCACAGCCAGAGCAGGCGGAAGATCCTTCTCTCACATTGCAGCCAAGACCTGGAACGAGCTACTGGCAGACATCAGATACGCCCCCTCCCTGAACACCTTCAGGAAGACCCTCAAGACCTGGCTCTTCAGCTAAACAGATCTGTGGACCCCCCCCCCCTCAGCGCATTGAGACCCTCGTGGGTGAGTAGCGTGCTTACAATTTCCTGATTGATTGATTGAGTGATTGATAACCAATTAACCAAACCTAACCATAACATCACTTTAAGTACAGTGATATATATATGTCTGTGTGTGTGTAAATATATATATATATATATATATATATATATTTATATATATATATGTGTGTGTATATGTGTATATATATGATGTGTGTGTGTGTGTGTGTGTGTGTGTGTGTGTGTGTATATATATATATTCAATGAAAAAACCATAGGTTTCACACATGTTCTAGTTAGCTGGACATTTTACTCATAAAAAACCAATGAAATTCCCCCGTTATAGTTAGTGCAGGCAACTATAACTCACGCGACCGCAATCCTCTGCTGATGCTAATACTGTATTTAGACACTTATTTGCCCATGTCTTCTTCCATTAAATTTTAGCTATACATATATTACAAATATTTTTTTTTCATAAAGACACATATGTCATCAGCAGAGGATTGCGGTCGCGTGAGTTATAGTTGCCTGCACTAACTATAACGGGGGAATTTCATTGGTTTTTTATGAGTAAAATGTCCAGCTAACTAGAACATGTGTGAAACCTATGGTTTTTTCATTGAATTTGCAAGGTTTTTTAAATGCTAATTCCTAACTATAACGTGTGTGAAACCTATGGTTTTTTCAGTGAATTTGTACGTTTTTTCAAATGCTAAGTTACTTTACGCCGTTCGTGGCGTGCGTGCCCACTTAACGCAGTTCGTTCCATGCGCGCACGGTGCGCTTCGCGCACCGTGAGCGCGCACAGTGAGCACGCGGTGCTTACTTTACGCAGTTAGTGCCGTGCACGCACAGTGAGCACCGCGCGCTTACTTTACGCAGTTAGTGCCGTGCACACACGGTGGGCACGCGGTGCGCTATGCGCACCGCGTGCCCACGTTATGCTCGATGGGCCATGTACGCACGATGCGCTTCGCCCACCGTCCGCACACGGAGGACATATTATACGCTTCGTTGTGAAATGTTAAATATTAAATGTTCATTTTGTTCTGTTATGCCATGCACAAATGGTGCCATTCGGGCACCATTTGCACACGGGGTGGGGGAAAATGTGGATAATTTTTTTTTATTATTATTTTTTACCGTACGCGTACGGTAAGCATAATCGCCGTTTTTTCGAAAAAATTTAAAATTGAATTTTTTACCTTGGGGGTTCTTTTGGGACACCATAATCAAGGCAAGGTGGTTAGGAGCAGTCTAACCAGCCCCTTTAAATGTTTTCCACCTTTGATTTTCCTCCCCCCTCAGAGTGCGAGAGAGAAAATGGCGGCCACCGCTTCCTGGTTTCGACCGATTCGAATGTTTACTAAGATCTAACAGCCAATCAGAATCGCGCTCGCGCACGGCACCGTACGCGTACGGTAAGCTTACCGTAAGCGCACGGTAAGCGCACCGTAAGCTGCCACAGATATATATATTGATTTAAATGCTATTTTCTCAGGAACTACTGAACAGATTTACACCAGACCTACAAAAGGCACTTCCTTCACCTGTAGACTACCTCTCTGCCAAATTTCAAGTAACTCTGTTCAGCCGTTCGGGCTGTAGCTGTGTCTAAAGGTCCTATGGAAAAATGCATGGGAAAAACGCGTTTTGGGACCCCCCTTTTTTCTCAGCCCCCGCTTGACAAATCCCCCCGAGACTTTCAGGGTAGGAGCGGAGCGTAGTGCCCCATTAGTTTTGAAAATTTCGTGAGGATTCGTCGACCGGCGCCAAAGTTATTCCAAATAGAATGTTGCGGTTTTCCTATGGAAATAGGGTCCTAACTATAACTACCTACTGGCGACCGCCAGTAGGTAATATATATATATATATATATATATATACACTTAAAAAAACATAGGTTTTACACATGTTATAGTTAGCTGGACATTTCACCCGTAAAAAACCAATGAAATTCCCCCGTTATAGTTAGTGTAGGCAACTATAACTCACGCGAACGCAATCCTCTGCTGATGACGTCAGATATTACATCACTGTATTTAGACACTTATTTACCCATGTCTTCTTCCATTAATCTTTAGCTATACATATATTACAAATATTTATTTTTCATAAAGACACATATGTCATCAGTGATGTAATATCTGACGTCATCAGCAGAGGATTGCGGTCGCGTGAGTTATAGTTGCCTGCACTAACTATAACGGGGGAATTTCATTGGTTTTTTACGAGTGAAATGTCCAGCTAACTATAACGTGTGTGAAACCTATGGTTTTTTCAGTGAATTTGTATGGTTTTTTAAATGCTAAGTTATGTATTTATACATTTATTTTTTTCAGGTGTTTCACCGTGCGCGCACCGTGTGCGCACGGTGTGCTTCGCGCGCGCTGTGGGCGCTGGGTGGGCTTCGTGCATCGAGCACCCACGGTTCGCAGTGCGTGCCGTGCGCGCGCGGTGCGCGCACCTCGCGATTTAAAAAAAAATAATAATTGTTTTTTTCTCCCTTGGGGGTCCTTCTGTGACCCCCCGATCAAGGCTCAGGGGTAAGGAACTGTCCACTCTGCCCCCTTTTCATGTTCTCCACCTTTTTTTTCACCCCCTCAGACTGCTAGAGACAAAATGGCGGCCGACACTTCCTGGTTTCGACTGATTCGAATGTTTACCGACATCTAACAACCAATCAGAATTGCGCTCGTGCGCGGCAGGGTGCGCGCGCAGTGCGCGCACGGTGCGCGCGTATAGATATTGATATGCTTTTAAATGCTATTTTCTCAGGAAATACTGAACAGATTTACACCAGACCTGCAAAAGGCACTTCCTTGACCTTATGGCTACCTCTCTGCCAAATTTCACGTAATTCTGTTCAGCCGTCCGGGCTGTAGCTGCGACTAAAGGTCCTACGGAAAAATGCATGGGGAAAACGCGTTTTGGGACCCCCCCTTTTTCTCGGCCCCCACTTGACGAATCACCCCGAGACTTTCAGGGTAGGAGCTGAACGGAGCGCCCCATTTGTTTTGAAAATTTCGCGAGGATTCGTCAGCCGGCGCCAAAGTTATTCAAAATAGAATTTTGAGATTTCCTATGGAAACTAGGTTGTAACTATAACTATCGACTGGCGACCGCCAGTAGATAATATATATATATATATATTATCTACTGGCGGCCGCCCACAGCGCGTGCACGGTGCGCGCACGGTGAAAAACCTGAAAAAAATAAAAATAAATAAATGCATAACTTAGCATTTAAAAAACCGTACAAATTCACTGAAAAAACCATAGGTTTCACACATGTTATAGTTGGCTGGACATTTCACTCGTAAAAAACCAATGAAATTCCCCCGTTATAGTTAGTGCAGGCAACTATAACTCACGCGACCGCAATCCTCTGCTGATGATGTCAGATATTACATCACTGATGACATATGTGTCTTTATGAAAAATAAATATTTGTAATATATGTATAGCTAAAGATTAATGGAAGAAGACATGGGTAAATAAGTGTCTAAATACAGTGATGTAATATCTGACGTCATCAGCAGAGGATTGCGGTCGCGTGAGTTATAGTTGCCTGCACTAACTATAACGGGGGAATTTCATTGGTTTTTTACGAGTGAAATGTCCAGCTAACTATAACATGTGTGAAACCTATGGTTTTTTAAGTGAATTTGCAAGGTTTTTTAAATGCTAATTCGTAACTATAACGTGTGTGAAACCTATGGTTTTTTCAGTGAATATATATATGAGTGTGTATATATGCATATTACCTACTGGCGGTCCCCAGCAAGTAGTTATAGTTAGGACCTAGTTTCCCTAGGAAGCGTGTTTTTTGTTTTGCCAATAAACTTGGTGTTGTTTGACGATTCCTTGTGAAAGGTTCAAAACTAATACAACGTTCACTTCAGCTGCTGTGTTGAAAGTTTTGTGGTGATCCGTCAAGGGGTGGCCGAGAAAAAGAGGGGGGTTCCCAAATAGAGTTTTCCCAATGCTCATTTTCAGAAACTTTAGACAGGCTACAGCCCGAACTGCTGAACAGAATTACACCAAATTTGGCAGAAAAGTAGATGATGGTCCAATGAAGTACCTTTTTGTTGTTCGGTGTAAATCTGTTCAGTAGCTTTTGAAATATTAAAGAAAATCCAATTTGTATATTTAGGGATGCAAAGGATCCGTGACCCTTCCCTATCTCGTGCTGAGATCTGATTGTCTGTCAACACTTCAAACCAGGAAGTGTAGGCAGCCATCTTTTTACTTGGCTTTAGCCGAGTCCTAGAAAAAAAAATGAAGAAAAGAATATGGGGCAGGGAGGAAATACCCTGACCCCCAAGACCTCTTGGAGGGGTGGGGGCCCCAAATTTCTTTTTAGAAAAAGATGAAGGGGGGATCTGCGGATCACGCACTTCTTAATTATCGGCCCCTGGGTGATCCAGGTCCCACGACAATTTGTTAATAAGGGAGGGGTGGGGAGCACTGGCTTTTTGATTTCAATTCAATTCAATTCAATTCAAAAATTCTTTATTTCGGCCATGTTGGCCATAAAAGAGTACAAGAAAACACTTAATAAAGACATGGTTAAAAACCATTAACATTTTAAAAGATAAATTTCATAGAAACATGGGAAGTCTTTATAAAACGATTGAAATAAGTGTATTTAATCATTAACATTCAATGTCAATTAATTGGCGCCGCTTCGACCACATAGCTAACAAGAACTTGGAAAGTGCAAAGACAATAGGACTTGATGAATCGGACTTGAGAATTCTAAAAGCAGGTAAACAGTTTTTAAAACCAAGGTTTTTACAAAGGGGAACCAGCCAGTGCCTCCTGGATTTGATGTATGCAGGGCAGAAGAAGAGAACATGAAGTTCATCCTCTACATCACAACTACACCCGGGGCAGGACTTATTTGCTGCAACTGACCAGTTGCTAGTAAAAGCTTTTAAGTCTAAAGTGCCATACCTCCATTGTAAAAAGAGTTTCCTTGCCTGGAGCGGAAAAACAATATCCATGAAATTCTCAAAGAAATAGACGTTTTTAACAGTTAGAAATGATTTAGTCAGGGTACCAATATTAGAAGCACATATAATGGAATTCAGGTGTTTTTCCTTAAAAATCCGAGTAAGAAACTTACTCGAGACTTGGCAACAGGAGCTTTCCGGGCTATCCCATAGGGGCAATAATCCCAATCTTAAGAATTCATGTTTAATAAATGCCACCCAGGGGATTTTCCCAGAGCTACTATAAGTTAATATCTGCTTGAGCTCTTGCCTGTAATATAACAAATCTGGTGTTGCCCATAGCCTGCACCAAAACCTTAAGGGCTTTAGTGCTAGCTCGTCTTCTATTGGTCCTAGTCCCAGATCTAACCTGAGGGGGAGGAGCGGAGTGCCCTGAGGGAGTTTCAGGAGCTCCCTAATAAATTTGGTTTCTATTTTCGCAATGGTTTAACCACTTAAATGCCCCCACAACTCCCCACCATAGAGGGCTGCAGCCCTTGCTTGCGTCTTATAAATCTCCAGGGCTGGGCTCACTGGATTGTATGTAGATGAGTTTGAGACCTTAAGGATACCCCCCGCCAGCTGTGACAATTTCAATTGTGATTTGACCTGTTGCGGGCCCCAGGAAAGATTCTCTTCGAGAGTAACACCCAGGGTCGGACTAGCACGGGTGGAAGCCGGAGGATTAAATATCATGAATTTTGTTTTATTGACATTTATGTCCAGACCACGAATTCGACAAAAATCTTCAAAGCCATTCAGTATACGTTGGATTCCCATGGGGGACTTAGAAAGAAGGAGCGTGTCATCGGCGAACATGATCGCCGGAACCCTCCTACTTGCCAACCTGGGGGCATCATTGTTTGGTACATTTTCCAGATGAGCAATTACACCGTTGACATAGAGGGAGAACAGGGTTGGTGCCAAGACACAACCCTGTCTCACACCTCTGCCAACCAGGAACCTTGATGACAATGCCCCATTCCTACCACATCTAACCTGGGCAAAGTTCCCCTCATGTAGTCTCATCAGTGCCTGCAGGATTTGTTGCGGAGCACCAAGATTGCTGAGGACCCCCCAAAGTTTGTCCCGTTGGACTAAGTCAAATGCGGACCGGAGGTCCACGAACACCATGTAAAGGCTAACACCCTCAATCTTTGCCGTTTTCCAGTATAATATTATCAGGCGAAAGATTTGGTCCATGGTGGACGTGTTCCTCCTGAACCCTGCTTGAAGAGGAGTTAGAATATCCTTTTCCTCTATCCACGCCAGCAAACGATCCAGAACCAGCCGTGCAAACATTTTTTGCGGGACATCTATGAGGCTAATAGGCCTATAATTGACTGGGAGCAGGGGAGAGCCGTTCTTAAAAATCGGGACAATCTCTGCTCCCAGCCAAGTATCTGGGACTTGCATGCCTCTAAGGATTGCATTAAAGAGGATGAAGAAATAAGGGCCCCAGATCCCTGGTTGGTGTCTGAACAAGTCCCCCGGGAGTTTGTCCAGCCCCGGAGCCTTACCCACAGCAAGTTTACCAATCACACGAGTTACCTCCTCCAGGGAGAATTCTAGTGCCTCTGGGCACGTGGATAAAACTAAAGGTGCCAACACAACATCGTTTGACTGATTGTCTGAATATAGGGCTTCAAAGTGTGCTTCCCATGCCGTTGGAGCAATGTTAGGTTCTATTGCTGATCTGGGTTCCCCCAAGCCTGTACTAACTAATGACCAAAATCTACGGGCGTCCCTGGCTTCCAGAGCAGTAGTTAGGTTAGTCCACCTGTCCATGTCCCAGTCTTTTCTTGCATTGGCCATTACCCCCTTATAATGTAATCGCAAGTCCCTGAGCTGGGATTTGCATGTTGCCGATTTGACTGCCAAAATCAACTTCGACTTAGCGTTCCTGCAAGTGGAGTTGTACCAGGATGCAGCTGGAGTTCTTTTCTTCTTTGCTGAAGCCAGGGGATTAAGAACTTCAGCTAGATTTGAAACTAAGGCCGAATGAATAGACCTTAGCTTTTCATTATAATCTGGGATAGGGACTTTAGTGATTAGGGCCTCAACCTCCATTAGTCTAAGGAGGACAATATCATATAGTTTGCCTAAATCATCTCGTGATTGCAATAGTTTACCCCATTTTACCCTACGTCTGTTATTAGAGAGCAACAGCCCTTCATCTGAGTCATTCGGGTCCGGCCTTAAAATTTCAGTTGGGCCTAGGGGTTTCATTTCCAACCATAATGCATTGTAATCGCTATCTGACCTTTGGATTACCCTGAAGTCAACAACTCTAGACCACAACCTTGTTTCGACCATGGTATAGTCCAGGCGTGATTCTTGGCCCCTCTTGTTAAAGGTACAAATCGACGGAATGTCGGACGGTGTACGCCCGTTACAAGCCCTTAAAGAGTTATTTAAAGTAAGGGCCAAGATCTGGGTCGCCAACGGAGACCATATCTTTGGTCGGGGGGATTGGCAAGGTGGAATAGCCCAATAGTCGTCCTCTCCCATGAGAGCCCCTTCGTTAATTCCCAAGAGGGGCTCATAGTGGCAATTCACATCACCAGCTACCAAAAGGTGGCAGTCGCCTAACAGTGAACTAAGAAAATTAGATAATACATCTATAGTAGGCGACTCAGCGGCCAGACTTACAGGGCATGAATACACGTTCACAATAGCTAACTTGAAAGAATTGGGCCATTTGATAATTATGCATCGAACATCATCGGAGTATGTAAGCAGATTCTCCGCCGTACAACCCAGATGGAGTGCGACCCAAATAGTAAGACCGCACGAGGGTCTTCCTTTCCCTCCCCACCTAGCAGGGACATGGTAAGTGGCAAATCCTACTCTGAAATGTTCATCCCTGGCCCAGGTCTCCTGGAAAAGACAAATATTGTGTTGGTCCACCAGGGCCCCCCACTCTGTGCAGTGTAATTTATTCGTCAGACCTGCCACATTCCATGATAAAATTTTTAGAGGCTTCAGAGGAATAACATTGTTAACAATTGGATCACTACCAGTTACGTCACTACCAATTGCAATGCTGCCCACATGTGCTTCTCCCAGACTTGATTCACCCGCTAACCGCCAAGAAATTATACATGCAATTTAGACATGGATCACTCCCTCTCTTTTGCAGAACAAGCAAGTGGGTTGGTTTTAGTAGACAGCCTTGTCCTGGGTGCGGTGTTGGTGAAGAGACAGAGGTTCACGTCATATTCTTCTGTACAGCCTACAAAATCCCCCGTAGAAAATGGATTATCCAGCTCGCTAAAAACTTGGGGGTTAGGAATTATAGAGATTTGTTCAGGCTGTTGAAGTATGACCCATCCCTTTTATTCGTCACAGCGATAGCTACATTTTTATTTTCAATGTGGTTAATTAGAAAACCCTTAATACCACGATAAGGTATATCTCTGTACTATTTCCTTTTAAACATAGTCATAAATTTGCTGTTCTGGTCTAAGTGTATGCTTACATGCCTTTTTATCCACACTTTTAATGTTGTATCTTTTTATTATATTTATTGTTTTAAAGTATTGTGATATATGAACTTTTATGGCTGACAGCCAAAATAAAGTTTTCTGACTAACTGACTGGCTTCTCCCAGAATATTCAGTTCTGGAGTCTGTACTATGGAAGGCAACACTTCACTCCACGGTACCTCGGGAGCCAGCAACATGTTGAAAAACACCTATTTAGCATGGGGCAGGGGATGTTCAACTTAGTGTGCCGTAGTCATTGATGCAGAAGCTAAATACTACGCATCCCTAGTATTAGCGGATCTTGCAAAATGGTCTGAAACCAACAATAAAAGCCCGACAAACTAGACAGGGTTTCGCCGCGGTACAGGCACGATGGCAAACATAATGGCCTTGAGCCTAATCGCGGAAAAAAGTTTACAAAATCACCAAGCGCTTAATGCCTGTTTCGTAGACTTCAAGGCGGCCTTTGACCGTGTTAGCAGGCATTTACTTTGGTGCAAACTGAAGCAGCAGGGCCTGCCTGACTCAATCCTAATTCCAATCATTGACCTGAACACTAACACCTGGATGCAGGTAAAGATTGACAACGGCCAGCGGCTAACTCGAAAGATCAGCACCCATGATGGTTTAAAACAAGGCTGCGTGCTGGCACCCCATCTCTTCAATTTATTCATGGCTGATTTAACAACAAACTTGGATCAGATCAACGCCCATCCACCACGGCTAGGTCACCTGCGTGTTACACACCTATATGCCGATGATGTGGTTTTACTTAGCCAGACAAAAATTGGTTTACAACGCCTATTGCAAGAACTGACCAGATACACAAAATCAAACTTATTAGAAATAAACAGCAAGAAGACAAAGATTATGGTTATAACTCGCCGGCATAAAGCACCACCAGATTTCGCAATAGATAAGAGCAAATTGGAAGTGGTGGAAAGTTATAAGTACCTGGGGGTACAATTAGACAAGCGCCTAAACTTTGTAACGCATTTGAATGCCGTCGAAAAGAAGGGGATTGCCTTGTTACACGCTTTTAGCAATTTAGCAACCAAACTTAAAGGCCCAATGTTCAATCCGCTCTTAAACGTAATGAAAGCAAAGTTATTGCCAACAATATCTTACGGGAGCATATTACATCACGGGATAAGTGCACAGCTCATAGAAAAAATACAAATAAAAATCTACAAGCGTGTATTTGGTTTGCCAATTAATGCATCACCCGCACAAGTGCGACTTGAATTTGGCCTGCAATCACAAGTACTGCTAAAAAAATATGAGACTGTCAAATTTTGGTACAATGTCTGGATGAACCAGGAAACAGATTGATCGTGTCATGTGGGAAGCAATTCATAATAGTCCTAACTCCCAGTATGCCAAATTTTTAAAAACCTCTTTAGAATCAACAGAATTGGCTCCACTTTGGGAAACTAGGCTTCCGGTATCACTGTTTAAACAAACAGCAAAGAAGGCGGCCAGCAGGCATTCGTTACTTAACGATAAGTCAGCCCTGAGTCATCGTGAACATGCCTGGATGACAATACAATCATATAAAAAGCTGGTTCCGGCAGCATATTTACAACTTGCCTTCTCAGCATATAACAAATCTAGATATCTCACATTGAGGCTGGGTAACTTACCAACAAACTTTGATCAACCAAAATGGCGGATGCAAGAAAATAAAGGGTGCGAACTGTGTGGAGCAAGAAAACAGGACTTAATTCATTTGATCTGCATCTGTCCCGCCATGAATTTGGAACGTTGGAGCAGACTAAAGGTGAAGTTCAATGAAATTGGAGTACGTACCTGTCGGTCCGCTGTTACACAAATACTGTGTTCCGTGGACCCTCAACTAATTTGCAGAGTAGTCCAATTCATAATTAATTTTGAGAAAAAGAGAGGAACCCTGGTAAAGTCCTAATCCCCATCATGAACTCGTACATCAAACATGAACGTTCTCCCTGTCCCAGACAATGCAATTTATTAAGCATGAGATTAATTTTTATAAATTTTATGATTCATTACCTGTCTATTTGCTGTCTAATTTTCATCTTTTGTTTTTTAAATTCAGGTATTTCAAATTTCTTTAATGGTTTTTATTAACTGTACAATAAAGCTATTTCAGTAACTTAGTGTGCCGTAGTCAATCCACCATTTCCAAGTTGCTAAACAGGTTATGCGTGGGTACATTACACTGGTCGACTAATCGCCCCTGCCATCCCCTCTCTGATTTTCTTCTACCTGCATGTGTTACCCAAGACCATCCACCTCCACCATCCAGTGATTCAGGATAGAAGAATGACAGAGGAAGGGAATGGATGGTTGACCCATTGATATTATGACTCCAACTTCAAATGTGCTTCACAGTACGTGGATCCCTGCAGTTGACCAGCACGCAGTCACTTGTGATAGTTTTGGGGCTGCGACCCACCCAAGAAACCCTACGTACCATCAGAATTTCACTAGTAATGTGGAGGGGTGATGGTCTATTAATATTAAGCCAATGAGTTACTTTATTTTTTAGTGATACAAACGATTCCTGGGTTGAATTAGTTATCTCGGGGATCCCCGCCAGTACAACCAGATATGGGCTGGTTTCCAGCGGTAAATCAATTATAGTGGCCCCCTGAGATCCCACCTGAACCGGTATCTGCCTAGCTAAGTGTTGGGGTAATGGGGGTGTGTGATCAGCCCTTGTTGGAATTTGGGCTTTATTGACATTTGAGGAGGGCAGCTCTAATTGGGACTGGATATGATCTGATCTAGCTGCTTCGAGCACAGGATTAGTTACAATATTGTCCACTCTCAGACCAGTTGACTTTATGTCGGCCAGAATACCACTTAAGGCAAATTCTAGTTGAGAAAGCTGATTCTCAATTCGGCCAAGTCTCTCTTCTAGTGGTCCAAGTGTAGATCTCCAGAGGGCGCCCAGTTTTGTAAACAAAGGATCCTCTGTCGTTAATATTCCACTAGTGGGCTGAACGACATCTGCCTCCTTCGACCCTGAGCTCGATACAATTGGTGTTGACAGGGAATGCCTAGTCGGAACACTGAGGACATTGCACCCATTAATGGGTGGTATTACAACGCTATCGCCCGTCCCTTTGACCAATTTCAACTTCCTAGTACGAGATGAATTTGTGGCTATATGCTTCCTCTTAGATTTTGGCTTCGCACCTGTATGTCTCACACTAGGATTCCGAATTCCTAGGTTCTCCGGGGAGCTGGCCAGAGTAGGGGCATCATTGTTCGTTGAGGGCTCCGTTGTTTTTGAGCTCAGGATTGATGCTGTAATCTCATTGTCTTGCGAAGAGAGGGTGGATTGAACAAATGTCTGGGCAAAAGTCAGATTAGTGCAGCCATCGTGCTCCGGTGTGCGCGCAGCGGCAAAGTGACCCATTGAATAGCGTTTGGCCATAACAAGATCTTGCGACACTCGTCTCTCCATAAGGGTTATCCCCTGATCAATCACTGAATTGGCCCTAGTAATAAAGTTAGCCAAAGTTCCTGTTAATTGGCCTCTAGCAGCTGAGGTTTTGTTCCTCAAATTGCGAGCCATAGTTATACTAGTGAAAAGTTTTCGCTCGCTTGGTTCTTAGGCTCTGCAGAATATAGAGTACATACTTACAGCAAACAAAAGAGGAATGGCCCGGTCCGGTCTATCTCGGTCTAGAACGGGCTACAACGGGTCCGCCCTTGGCCCGGGCTTTGCCCGGCGCGCGCCCGCGCGCGTCCTGCGATGTGGGGGAGGAGGTGGTATAATACCCGTAGGCAGTGGGCAGAGACACAGGGAAGAGGACACAGCCGTGCTGGAAACTGGGCTGCTGGTCCTCGCAGTCCCGTGACCTTCAAGACTCCACAAACACCAGAGTAGTCCTTCTGCTGCGAGCGGCTCCCGCGAAGCGGGGGCCGGGAGCAGTGTTATGCAGCAGGCTAAGGGCGGAGACCCAGGGAAGAGGACACAGCTGTGCTGGAAACCGGGCTGCTGGTCCTCGCAGTCCCATGAGCTTCAAGACTCCACAAACACCAGAGTAGTCCTTCTGCTGCGAGCGGCTCCCACGAAGCGGGGGCCGGGAGCAGTGTTATGCAGCAGGCTAAGGGCGGAGACACAGGGAAGAGGACACAGCTGTGCTGGAAACCGGGCTGCTGGTCCTCGCAGTCCCGTGACCTTCAAGACTCCACAAACACCAGAGTAGTCCTTCTGCTGCGAGCGGCTCCCGCGAGCGGCTCCCGCGAAGCGGGGGCCGGGAGCAGTGTTATGCAGCAGGCTAAGGGCGGAGACACAGGGAAGAGGACACAGCTGTGCTGGAAACCGGGCTGCTGGTCCTCGCAGTCCCGTGACCTTCAAGACTCCACAAACACCAGAGTAGTCCTTCTGCTGCGAGCGGCTCCCGCGAAGCGGGGGCCGGGAGCAGTGTTATGCAGCAGGCTAAGGGCGGAGACCCAGGGAAGAGGACACAGCTGTGCTGGAAACCGGGCTGCTGGTCCTCGCAGTCCCGTGAGCTTCAAGACTCCACAAACACCAGAGTAGTCCTTCTGCTGCGAGCGGCTCCCGCGAAGCGGGGGCCGGGAGCAGTGTTATGCAGCAGGCTAAGGGCGGAGACCCAGGGAAGAGGACACAGCTGTGCTGGAAACCGGGCTGCTGGTCCTCGCAGTCCCATGAGCTTCAAGACTCCACAAACACCAGAGTAGTCCTTCTGCTGCGAGCGGCTCCCACGAAGCGGGGGCCGGGAGCAGTGTTATGCAGCAGGCTAAGGGCGGAGACACAGGGAAGAGGACACAGCTGTGCTGGAAACCGGGCTGCTGGTCCTCGCAGTCCCGTGACCTTCAAGACTCCACAAACACCAGAGTAGTCCTTCTGCTGCGAGCGGCTCCCGCGAGCGGCTCCCGCGAAGCGGGGGCCGGGAGCAGTGTTATGCAGCAGGCTAAGGGCGGAGACACAGGGAAGAGGACACAGCTGTGCTGGAAACCGGGCTGCTGGTCCTCGCAGTCCCGTGACCTTCAAGACTCCACAAACACCAGAGTAGTCCTTCTGCTGCGAGCGGCTCCCGCGAAGCGGGGGCCAGGAGCAGTGTTATGCAGCAGGCTAAGGGCGGAGACACAGGGAAGAGGACACAGCTGTGCTGGAAACCGGGCTGCTGGTCCTCGCAGTCCCGTGAGCTTCAAGACTCCACAAACACCAGAGTAGTCCTTCTGCTGCGAGCGGCACCCGCGAAACAAGGGGCCGGGAGCAGTGTTATGCAGCAGGCTAAGGGCGGAGACACAGGGAAGAGGACACAGCTGTGCTGGAAACCGGGCTGCTGGTGCTCGCAGTCCCGTGAGCTTCAAGACTCCACAAACACCAGAGTAGTCCTTCTGCTGCGAGCGGCTCCCACGAAGCGGGGGCCGGGAGCAGTGTTATGCAGCAGGCTAAGGGCAGAGACACAGGGAAGAGGACACAGCTGTGCTGGAAACCGGGCTGCTGGTCCTCGCAGTCCCGTGACCTTCAAGACTCCACAAACACAGGCCGGGAGCAGTGTTATGCAGCAGGCTAAGGGCGGAGACACAGGGAAGAGGACACAGCTGTGCTGGAAACCGGGCTGCTGGTCCTCGCAGTCCCGTGAGCTTCAAGACTCCACAAACACCAGAGTAGTCCTTCTGCTGCGAGTGGCTCCCGCGAAGCGGGGGCCGTGAGCAGTTTTATGCAGCAGGCTAAGGGCGGAGACACAGAAAGAGGACACAGCTGTGCTGGAAACTGGGCTGCTGGTCCTCACAGTCCCGTGAGCTTCAAGACTCCACAAACACCAGAGTAGTCCTGCTGCGAGCGGCTCCCGCGAAGCGGGGGCCGGGAGCAGTGTTATGCAGCAGGCTAAGGGCGGAGACACAGGGAAGAGGACACAGCTGTGCTGGAAACCGGGCTGCTGGTCCTCGCAGTCCCATGAGCTTCAAGACTCCACAAACACCAGAGTAGTCCTTCTGCTGTGAGCGGCTCCCGCGAAGCGGGGGCCGGGAGCAGTGTTATGCAGCAGGCTAAGGGCGGAGACACAGGGAAGAGGACACAGCTGTGCTGGAAACCGGGCTGCTGGTCCTCGCAGTCCCATGAGCTTCAAGACTCCACAAACACCAGAGTAGTCCTTCTGCTGCGAGCGGCTCCCACGAAGCGGGGGCCGGGAGCAGTGTTATGCAGCAGGCTAAGGGCGGAGACACAGGGAAGAGGACACAGCTGTGCTGGAAACCGGGCTGCTGGTCCTCGCAGTCCCGTGACCTTCAAGACTCCACAAACACCAGAGTAGTCCTTCTGCTGCGAGCGGCTCCCGCGAAGCGGGGGCCGGGAGCAGTGTTATGCAGCAGGCTAAGGGCGGAGACACAGGGAAGAGGACACAGCTGTGCTGGAAACCGGGCTGCTGGTCCTCGCAGTTCCGTGACCTTCAAGACTCCACAAACACCAGAGTAGTCCTTCTGCTGCGAGCGGCACCCGCGAAGCGGGGGCCAGGAGCAGTGTTATGCAGCAGGCTAAGGGCGGAGACACAGGGAAGAGGACACAGCTGTGCTGGAAACCGGGCTGCTGGTCCTCGCAGTCCCGTGAGCTTCAAGACTCCACAAACACCAGAGTAGTCCTTCTGCTGCGAGTGGCTCCCGCGAAGCGGGGGCAGCGAGCAGTTTTATGCAGCAGGCTAAGGGCGGAGACACAGGAAAGAGGACACAGCTGTGCTGGAAACTGGGCTGCTGGTCCTCGCAGTCCCGTGAGCTTCAAGACTCCACAAACACCAGAGTAGTCCTTCTGCTGCGAGCGGCTCCCGCGAAGCGGGTGCCGGGAGCAGTGTTATGCAGCAGGCTAAGGGCGGAGACACAGGGAAGAGGACACAGCTGTGCTGGAAACCGGGCTGCTGGTCCTCGCAGTCCCGTGAGCTTCAAGACTCCACAAACACCAGAGTAGTCCTTCTGCTGCGAGCGGCTCCCACGAAGCGGGGGCCGGGAAATGAAATGAAATGAAATGAAAATTAGATTTATTAAGCGCTACAGCTGCCCTGAGGCGTCCAGGCGCTGGGACAGATGGGACCCTCTTGAGGTTACTAGCTAAGCATTAAACAGCAAGGTTTTTAGTTGTTTACGGAAAGTGGTCAGGTTGGGGTTGTTTCTTAGCTGCAAAGGGAGTGAGTTCCAGAGTTTGGAGACGTTATACGAGAAGGAGCGTCCTCCTGCTCTAACTCTGCGAGTTCTGGGGATCTCAGCCAGGAATGCTGTAGAAGAGCGGAGGGATTTATTTGGCCTATAGGGAGAAATCAGGGGTCGGTTGATGTCTGGGCCCGTTTCCCAGAAAGTCTGGTGGGCAATGCAGAGCGATTTGAATCTTACTCTGTCCCTGATAGGTAGCCAGTGCAAGGTCCTCAAGCTGGTTCTCACTGAGGTCCTCTGGGGGATGCCCAACAGTGCTCTGGCAGCACAGTTTTGGGTGCGTTGGAGCTTCTGTAGGGTGTAGTCCGGGGCCCCTAGGTATAAGGCGTTATTAAAATCCAAGCGGGATTGGATAAGGCCTTGTATAATTATCTGTTTGGCCTCGAAGCAGAGGAGGGGAAGGACTTTCTTGATCACTCTGAGGAGGCCAAAACAGGTGGCTGAGATCTTAGTGGCCTGTGTGTTAAAGCTCAGAGACTTGTCGAGCCAGACCCCTAAGCTTTTGATGTTATCTCTAGAGGGTGGAGCCACTCCCATGCTTGACGGCCAGCTCGGCTCTATGGAGACGGGGGAGGCTGTGCCCAGGATCATCAGCTCAGTTTTGTCATCATTCAATTTTAGACAGGAGCTCATCATCCACTTCTTTACGTCCTCCAGACAGGCCGCTAGGTCTGGTGGTGCCTGGAGGCCGCTCTTTTCTGCCAGGGAGACCACCAGCTGGGTGTCGTCCGCATAGGAAATGATCTTTACACCATGCGGACGGACCACCTCAGCCAGTGGCCTCATGTAAGCGTTGAAGAGCGTAGGGCTTAAGGAGGAGCCCTGGGGGACTCCACATCCCAAGGGACGAGTGGATGAGCGTGATGTGCCATCGAAGACCTGAAAGGTTCTGTTGGACAAAAAAGAATTGAACCATGTCAGGGCATCTCCGGTCACTCCTAGGTTGGCAAGACGAGTTAGCAAGATTTTGTGATGCACCGTGTCAAATGCGGCACTTAGATCGAGGAGGATCACTGCCACTGATCCTCCCCGATCCAGGAGCCGTCTTGCTTCCTCAGTCACAGCCAGTAACGCCGTCTCAGTTCCGTGTTTGGTACGGAAGCCTGTTTGGGAGGAGTCGAGGAGATGGTTTTCTTCAAAAAACATTGTCAGGGTGGTATTGACATGTTTCTCCAGGATTTTCGATGCCCAGGGGAGTAACGAGATCGGACGATAGTTGCTGGGATTAGCTGGGTCTAAAGTAGGTTTTTTCAGCAGGGCCCGCACCATAGCATGCTTCCATGTTGGAGGGACTATCCCACTGATTATGGAGGAGTTCATGAGCTCCAGGAGCGTGGGGAGAATGGCAATATTGGCAAGATTCAGTGGGCCTGGGGGGGCGGGGTCGCACGGGGAGCCAGATTTTATTTTTTGTGCCAATGTCTGTGCGGTTTCCAAAGTAATCAAGGGGAAAGAGTCTAGGCACTTGGATGAATTAGAAGTCAGGTGCAGGTTCTGGCCAGGGGAGTCGGAGGGGGGATTGGGAAAGGAAAGGTAGATTTTATTAATTTTTTGGAAGAAGAATTCCGCCAGATCATTGCATTTGGTTGGAGAGTTATTGTTATCTGTGGCTGGGGACGGTGGTTTGATCATGGAGTTAACTATGCGGTAGATTTCTTTGGATTTAGATTTTGCCGTAGTTATTTTAAGGTTATAGAAGGCAGCTTGCGAAGATTTGATAGCCAGTTTATAGTTCCTGATCATTTCCCTGTATGTGGCTTTTACTTCAGGGTCGTATGAGGTGCGCCACTTTCTCTCCTGTTTTTTGCAGAGACGTTTGAGGTTCCTGAGCTCTTCTGTGTACCATGGAGCTGTTTTACTATGTCTCTTGGATTTGGGTGCGTATTCTGGGAGGACCTGGTCCAGCGAGGTGGTTATCCATTCTTCGTATTTCTTGTTATTAGCAATTGGGTCTTGGGAAAGGGAGGGTTTCATGGTACCTAGAACTTGTAACCAGTTGTCAGTGGAGAGTTTGGACCAGTTACGGGTTTTCCTAATAGTAAATGAAGAGGAGGATGGTTTGCTTGTGGTCCAGTTGAAGGCTATTAGGAAGTGGTCTGACCAGGGGAGTCTGGTTATGTTTCCCACTTCAAGTTGGTCACAGTTGCTGAAAATAGGATCCAGCAGATGTCCTTTTTCATGTGTGGCAGATGGTACTCGTTGCTCGAGTTGATATGCAGCCAGGCTTGACTTAGTCTCTTGTGCCGGCAAGTCTAGTGCGTTGTCAAAATGAATATTAAAATCTCCAAGTAGGGAGAAGTTGGACGGGGAGACAACCGACTGAGAGGTCACAGAGAGCAAGGAAGTGTTAAATTGTCCTATAGGGCCGGGAGGGCGGTAGATGAGAATGCCGGTGAAGCAGGCATTGGGAGAGAATTCGATGGCAAAAGAGAGGTTTTCGCAGTCCTCAATATCGTCCGATAAGTGACGACAGATGGAGCCTTCTTTGTATATAATTGCGAGGCCGCCACCTCTGCCCTTAGGCCGGTCTGCGCGTGCTATCTGGTACCCTGGGATGATAGCTTGTGCCAGGTCTGGCTGAGAGTCTTGGTTCAGCCAAGTCTCAGTCAGAAACAGAGCATCTGGGGAGTATTCCTCTAGTAGTAGGGAGATCTCTAGGCAATGTTTTACGAGGGACCTACAGTTCAAAAGAAACATGGAGTAGGTCATTAGCTCGCCTGATGGTTTAGTGGTTGGAGTGCATAAGTGTAGATTGCAATACTTACAGCGTCGAGGAATCTCCAAAGGGTGTAATGGGATGGCGCATTTAGGAGAGATAGGTGGCCGTAGCTGGCATAAGAGGTCTCGGCTGTATACCAGTCTGTCGCCTCTGGGGAAACCAGAGGACGTGGCCTCTGGGCCCGGCCGGGCGCGGACGAGCGCAGACGAGCTTGCCTTAAGCGCGCCTTCGGCGCGCAATCGGCGCGCCCGCTGCGCTCGTCCGCTGCGCGTCCTATGGTTGCACATATCTATAGAGGAGAGGAGGAGTTAAAGGGGGCGTGGCCTGTGGGGTGGGCGTCCCTCCCTCCGCGGCAGCTATCAATCAGCTGTGCGAGGTGCTGGGTCAACGCGAGTGAGGTGCTTTTTTAAAACCAAACACAACACAACACAGGTGAGTACAAGTATACGATTATTTTTAAAATGTGGAGCGTCTCCCGGCTAATTCGCCTCAGGAGGATTGTATCTGTCTGAGCGCCGCTTTCAGTCAGCGCGCGCTTTTGTAGAGGTTAAAGGGGGCGTGGCCTGTGGGGTGGGCGTCCCTCCCTCCGCGGCAGCTATCAATCAGCTGTGCGAGGTGCTGGGTCAACGCGAGTGAGGTGCTTTTTTAAAACCAAACACAACACAACACAGGTGAGTACAAGTATACGATTATTTTTTAAAATGTGGAGCGTCTCCCGGCTAATTCGCCTCAGGAGGATTGTATCTGTCTGAGCGCCGCTTTCAGTCAGCGCGCGCTTTTGTAGAGGTTAAAGGGAGCGTGGCCTGTGGGGTGGGCGTCCCTCCCTCCGCGGCAGCTATCAATCAGCTGTGCGAGGTGCTGGGTCAACGCGAGTGAGGTGCTTTTTTAAAACCAAACACAACACAACAACAGGTGAGTACAAGTATACGATTATTTTTTAAAATGTGGAGCGTCTCCCGGCTAATTCGCCGGGAGCAGTGTTATGCAGCAGGCTAAGGGCAGAGACACAGGGAAGAGGACACAGCTGTGCTGGAAACCGGGCTGCTGGTCCTCGCAGTCCCGTGAGCTGCAAGACTCCACAAACACCAGAGTAGTCCTTCTGCTGCGAGCGGCTCCCACGAAGCGGGGGCCGGGAGCAGTGTTATGCAGCAGGCTAAGGGCAGAGACACAGGGAAGAGGACACAGCTGTGCTGGAAACCGGGCTGCTGGTCCTCGCAGTCCCGTGACCTTCAAGACTCCATAAACACCAGAGTAGTCCTCCTGCTGCGAGCGGCCCCCGCGAAGCGGGGGCCGGGAGCAGTGTTATGCAGCAGGCTAAGGGCGGAGACACAGGGAAGAGGACACAGCTGTGCTGGAAACCGTGCTGCTGGTCCTCGCAGTCCCGTGAGCTTCAAGACTCCACAAACACCAGAGTAGTCCTTCTGCTGCGAGTGGCTCCCGCGAAGCGGGGGCCGTGAGCAGTTTTATGCAGCAGACTAAGGGCGGAGACACAGAAAGAGGACACAGCTGTGCTGGAAACTGGGCTGCTGGTCCTCACAGTCCCGTGAGCTTCAAGACTCCACAAACACCAGAGTAGTCCTGCTGCGAGCGGCACCCTTTTTGATTTACAAACGGGTGGCCTCTCAGATGCCCCCATGCCACGGGAACCACCACCTCCTCAGGGCCACATGTCACTAAGTAATCGGGGGGCCTCTTGGACCCCTCCTCGCCCCAAAGACGACCACCTCCCTAGGGCTACTATATTTTTAAGAAGTGCCTCACAGACTCCGGCCCCAGGAACCACCACCTCCCTGGGGCATGTTCTTTTAAAATAATTGGGAGGAGGGATGTGGGCCCCCCCGAGCTCACCTCCCTGAGGCAGGCTCTACAAACTTGAAAGGAGGGGTCTGGGTGGCTGCCCCCTCAGGGCCATAGATGGCCCTGGGGAAGACCATGCCTTATGTACTAGGGTGCGCACCCCATGACATTGCTGTTTGCAATGGCTTGGTGGGAGTTTTACTACTTCCGGCAAGCCATAGCAAACGCTCCACTTCTAGCAGGAGAGAGCATAAAAAATGCTCTTGCATGCTAGAAGCGGAGCACAATTGCTTTCACAGAGAGGGAGCTGAATGTTCAGCAATGCTGACTTCCATAGGAGGCAAGGAGCAGGGAGGGACCTTTAGGCTCCCCTGCAGTCCCTAATGAAAGTTACGGGGTGCTGCCAGGGCACCCAGAATAGAGGCCGGGCCCTGGGAGATGGGGTCCCATGGGCCAAAATTGGCCCAGGAAGAGGGCCATGCACCCCCCTTCACTTGCTTAGAAAACAAAATGGTCACAAACAGGGGGATGGGATCCCCGGAGCCAAAATCAGCCAGGGAGGGGAACCCCTCCCCTAGTTTATAAAAAGAAGGCCCTGCCCCGGGAATGAAGTCCCAGGGCTGGAAATCAACCCAGGGAAGGAGGGCCGCTGGCCCCCTTCCTGTAATAATATAAAATATAAAAAAGTAAAGCCGGTCCCGGTAAGTCACCAGAGGCCCTGCCCCCTTTCACCACCACTCCTCCAAGCACACTACTGGTTGGGGTGATGAAGTCCTCTTGGATGCTGGGGGTCCTGGAAGGCAAAGAACCCCTTCTGTTGCCTCCAGTAAGTCCCACATAGGGGGATTGCTTAGAGGTGTTCGGAGGCCCGTCTCTTTTCTCCACCACTCAGCAAACACAGCTCCTGCTGTTATGTTCCATATAGGTACCCTACTACAGGCCCAGGTAATATCATACCCCTTCACCTACATTACCTCCCCTACACTACACAGTAACAAGCCTTTTAGGATTGAACCTTTACCTAGTTCTAGTTGTGGGCGTAGAAGGACGGTTTTCCCTGAACAATAGTGTTCTATAACTTCATCAATAGACTCACAAAGTATGAATGAATATTCAGAAGGGTTTTTGGAAACCAGGTAGGGCCTACACCATCTGCATAATATCTACATACAAGGTTCATCTCCTACGTCATCCTCAAATCCAATAATGGCTTATACAAGAAACAAGGGATAAAGGAACCCTAGATACTTTCTGTATAAATACAGCACATCTTGCTAGTGTTAGCTAAGTGGGAACAGAGACTTCAGCCGACACGCTGACCGTGGTCTAAACATCCCTTGCGGGGTGTCCAACTCGAGACCAGGACAGGGTCCCACACTCTCTCACTTCAGGTAATGAGGTAGACTAAACCTAGAGAGATTCTTGGTTTCATACCTACTCACATGCTAGGTACACTTAGGTACACTTTCTTTAATCATGCATTTTATATTCATGTGTGTATTCATGATTATCGCAAGATGGTAAAACTGTACTATCCTTTTATATTCACTGCACTGTTAATGATATATATCTGCTACTGTCTAAAGGTTGTTGCAGCACATCGATTTTACAATAGAAGAACAACTGTGCAATAAACTCTTATTGTAACACGCCCAACTGTTTCTTCTATGTAACTCTCTGAAACCAAATAAGTGAGCACGAGTGACTGAGCGAAAGGTAGTACATTGTTTCCACGATTCTGAGGGATCAGGGTTGTCATGTTCTAAGGTTGCCAGGAACTATTCTCTCCCCGATAAGAGGAGATTTTAGTGGCACTGTGAGCTAGCTAATGCAAACAGGCTAACATTTTGGGGGGGGGGGGTGGTGCTCAGATACAGCCTGCCACCAAACACACAGTTTATGTTATCTGAACGTGCAGATTCTGTGTAGGAATATAAAGGAACTACACAACACTGCTGCACTACTTGTTGGGGGATGAAGTCCCCTTTGCTGATGAGGATCCTAGGGAGTCAACAACCCCTCTTGTTACCTCCAGTAAGTCCCACATAGCGGGATTGCTGAGATGTCATTGGAGGCACTCCCCTTTCTCCACTACTCTGAAAATGCGCATTTGGGGGATTAAGTCCCATCAGCTGCTGAGGGTCCTTGGGGGGGGTGAACAACCCCTCCTGTTACCTTCAGTAAGTCCCACAGAGCGGGATTGCTGAGAGATGGTTGGAGCACAAACCCCCTTTCTCCACCACTCTGCAAACGCAACTCTTGGTGCATTTCTGGTTGTGGAATAAAGTCCCCTTGGATGCTGAGGATCTTTGGGGTCCAAGAACCACTCCTATTACCTCCAGTGAGTCCCAAACAGTGCGATTACTGAGAGCTAGTCAGAGCCCCCACCCCCTTTCTCCACCACTTTGCAAATGCATCTGCTGGCACACTACTGGTTGGGGGATGAAGTCCCCTTGGCTGAGCACCCTTGGGGGCCACCAACTACTCCTGTTACCTTTAGTAAGTCTCATACGGTGGGATTGCTGACAGATTGTCCAAGGCCACGCCCCCTTTTTCCACTACTCTGCAAACGTGACTACTAGTTAAAAAAAAGATTGAAATTCACTTAAAAAAACAAAGGCTACAGGGATGTTATAGTTAGGCTCAGATTTCACTCATTTAAAACCAGTGGAATTCGGCAGTAATAGTTACCTGAACTAAGTATAACTTACGCCCCTACAATGCACTGCTTATGACCTCACATGTTACATCACTGATGACAATTTCATCTTTAAGATCATTTAAGTCATTTTTTATTGCATCTGTCACAGCAAGAGTTGAGGTCATGTGCATTATATTTGTTGTGCAGTCGCATTATTGACTATGTTTTCCATTAATTATCACAATATTTTACTAAGCTAAAATTAATAGCATTGTAGACAACATTTTGCCACTAGCTTGATATGGTTCATCCAGTCACATAAGGGTCAAGGATACAAATGTGTAACTTTTAATGATCACGAACACTAAACAAAAACAACTGCAATTACATTGAAATTTCATCTAAATGCAACCTGATTTCACTGAAAAAGCTTTTCGTCTTCCCATCTAGTCCCTTATTTCAGATTGATATTTATAACTTTGCTTTTGAATTGGCCCTTAAAAGTAAGAGATTTATAACACCTTTTCGTAGCAGTCATCAATAGACTCACAAAGTATGAATGAATATTCAGAAGGGTTTTTGGAAACCAGGTAGGGTCTACACCATCTGCATAATATCTACATACAAGGTTCATCTCCTACGTCATCCTCAAATCCAATAATGGCTTATACAAGAAACAAGGGATAAAGGAACCCTAGATACTTTCTGTATAAATACAGCACATCTTGCTAGTGTTAGCTAAGAGGGAACAGAGACTTCAGCCGACACGCTGACCGTGGTCTAAACATCCCTTGCGGGGTGTCCAACTCGAGACCAGGACAGGGTCCCACACTCTCTCACTTCAGGTAATGAGGTAGACTAAACCTAGAGAGATTCTTGGTTTCATACCTACTCACATGCTAGGTACACTTAGGTACACTTTCTTTAATCATGCATTTTATATTCATGTATGTATTCATGATTATCGCAAAATGGTAGAACTGTACTATCCTTTTATATTCACTGCACTGTTAATGATATATATCTGCTACTGTCTAAAGGTTGTTGCAGCACATCGATTTTACAATAGAAGAACAACTGTGCAATAAACTCTTATTGTAACACGCCCAACTGTTTCTTCTATGTAACTCTCTGAAACCAAATAAGTGAGCACGAGTGACTGAGCGAAAGGTAGTACATTGTTTCCACGATTCTGAGGGATCAGGGTTGTCATGTTCTAAGGTTGCCAGGAACTATTCTCTCCCCGATAAGAGGAGATTTTAGTGGCACTGTGAGCTAGCTAATGCAAACAGGCTAACATTTTGGGGGGGGGGGTGGTGCTCAGATACAGCCTGCCACCAAACACACAGTTTATGTTATCTGAACGTGCAGATTCTGTGTAGGAATATAAAGGAACTACACAACACTGCTGCACTAATTGTTGGGGGATGAAGTCCCCTTTGCTGATGAGGATCCTAGGGAGTCAACAACCCCTCTTGTTACCTCCAGTAAGTCCCACATAGCGGGATTGCTGAGATGTCATTGGAGGCACTCCCCTTTCTCCACTACTCTGAAAATGCGCATTTGGGGGATTAAGTCCCATCAGCTGCTGAGGGTCCTTGGGGGGGTGAACAACCCCTCCTGTTACCTTCAGTAAGTCCCACAGAGCGGGATTGCTGAGAGATGGTTGGAGCACAAACCCCCTTTCTCCACCACTCTGCAAACGCAACTCTTGGTGCATTTCTGGTTGTGGAATAAAGTCCCCTTGGATGCTGAGGATCTTTGGGGTCCAAGAACCACTCCTATTACCTCCAGTGAGTCCCAAACAGTGCGATTACTGAGAGCTAGTCAGAGCCCCCACCCCCTTTCTCCACCACTTTGCAAATGCATCTGCTGGCACACTACTGGTTGGGGGATGAAGTCCCCTTGGCTGAGCACCCTTGGGGGCCACCAACTACTCCTGTTACCTTTAGTAAGTCTCATACGGTGGGATTGCTGACAGATTGTCCAAGGCCACGCCCCCTTTTTCCACTACTCTGCAAACGTGACTACTAGTTAAAAAAAAGATTGAAATTCACTTAAAAAAACAAAGGCTACAGGGATGTTATAGTTAGGCTCAGATTTCACTCATTTAAAACCAGTGGAATTCGGCAGTAATAGTTACCTGAACTAAGTATAACTTACGCCCCTACAATGCACTGCTTATGACCTCACATGTTACATCACTGATGACAATTTCATCTTTAAGATCATTTAAGTCATTTTTTATTGCATCTGTCACAGCAAGAGTTGAGGTCATGTGCATTATATTTGTTGTGCAGTCGCATTATTGACTATGTTTTCCATTAATGATCACAATATTTTACTAAGCTAAAATTAATAGCATTGTAGACAACATTTTGCCACTAGCTTGATATGGTTCATCCAGTCACAAAAGGGTCAAGGATACAAATGTGTAACTTTTAATGATCACGAACACTAAACAAAAACAACTGCAATTACATTGAAATTTCATCTAAATGCAACCTGATTTCACTGAAAAATCTTTTCGTCTTCCCTTCTAGTCCCTTATTTCAGATTGATATTTATAACTTTGCTTTTGAATTGGCCCTTAAAAGTAAGAGATTTATAACACCTTTTCGTAGCAGTTAAATAGCAGTGATCATATTTCAGCATTAAGTTCAACACTTATTTTTTAGCTAAACTGAGACAGAGGTCTAAATGTTCCATTTTTAGGGAAAATTAGTGTGCAACCTATAACGTAAGAATAATGAGTCAGAAACATTTTTTCTTGAAGTTTGCACAATATAAGAGGTAAAATACCCATTTAGCCACCCAATTTCTCATTTTTCTTCCAGGGGTTCAAAAAACAAATTCTTTTTTTTTTTCCCCTCTTTTTTTATTTGGAGAGAGTTTGCACAATATAAAGATCACACAGATTCATAAGCAATTTACACATATAAGGCTACACCTAACATCTAATTGCTAGGCAGGGCCTTATTGTTCAATATTTCATATATATTTACAATGCCATCAGACTTCAGAACGAGGAGTAAAAAAAAAAAAAAAAAAAAAAAATAGATAGGTAATAGCAGAGAAGTTAATAAAGCAGTGATTTTCGATCCAAAAAGTAGATCCAGAAGCACTATTCGGCTTGTCTCCTTACAGGCTAATTTGCCTTATAATCAATTTTTTCATAGGGGCCCAAATTTCCCTGCCTCTCCTGCTTGTCCCTTGGCCTTTACATTTATACAATGATTTTTCCAAGTGATATATGGCCAGCAATCGATTGATCCAGGTTTGAAAACACAGAGGATCTTCATCCTTCCAATGAGTCACAATAAGAAGTCGTGATACAGATACAGCCATAAAAACAAATTTACTTTTCAGATTATCACATTGTATCTTCTCATCGTATCCTAGCAACATTAGAGTTGGAGTTATTGTGATGATATTCTCTATAGCTGCTATCAGAAATGTTTCTATTTGTTTTATTAGAGGAGCTAATTTCTCACAACTATAAAACATGTGGACTATATCCGCTGGCCCTTGATCGCATCTGGGACATTTATCGTCCACCCTTTTCCCCCATCGAAATAGTTTTGCAGGTGTAAAATATAAGTCATATATTGTATAGTAATATTGGGCTTTTAGGTTTGCTGCAAGAAATGTTTCCTTTGCTAGTGCCAAAGAGCGATCCAGATCAATATCGCCGTCTCCGATTTTTATAGCCTATTTAGTTTCTGCTGCCTCAAGATCATCCGGGAGTGTATCGATTAAGATTTTGTAAATATATTTGATCTTTGTCTGGGACTGGCAGATAGTTTCAATTAACAAGTTCCTATGCAAGGAAAATCCCTTCTCCTTCATTCTGTTTACAAGGCTTGTGAACTGTGTATATTTAAAGTATGTACCAGCAGATATACCATATCTTTGTTGCAAATCAGAAAACGACAATCTCTGTTCTATTACTTAGAGGTCCCCCACTCTCACTATTCCCTTTTCCTCCCATTATCTAGCCAATTTATCATACATTGGGATAGGAAAAAGGGGAGATCGCCAGAGTGGGGTATATCTATTATAAATGGGTAGTTTCGCAAGGCCAATCTTCCTTTTCCAAATTTTCCATATTGCTATCACCACCTTAAATTTGTTTTTTTTATAATATCTGGGTTCAATTTGTCGAAGAAGTATTCCTTGTGCATTGGCTCCTATAGCTAATTGATATATTGAGGGGAGAGCCCCACCTATATTACGTTGTCGATTCCCTATACCTGGTAAGATCACGAATGCCATATGCTGTAAAAAGCATGCATAGTAATAATATCTGAGATTGGGGACGGACCATCCTCCTCGATTTTGTGGTAGCGTTAAGAGTTTAAGGGAGTGCCGAATTTTAGAGTACTTCCATAAAAAATTACTAAATATACAGTATTTTTTTTTTTAAAGGGATCTTCTTTTTCTATTGGGATAGATCTGAAAATATATAAAAGTTTAGGGAGCATAACCATTTTCAGGATATTGCATCGACCTATAAGTGATAGTCGAAGTTTATATAGACGGCGCAGGTCTAGACTAATCTTATTGATTATTGGTGCCATATTTATTTTCCAAATGGCCTCCATATTGCTGTTAATATAGATACCTAGATAACTTACCTCAGTTAACCTCCGAGGACCGTTACATGGGTTTTTAGAATTACATAAAATCTGAGTTTTGACCGCGTTTAACAGATAACCTGATTTTCGGCCTTATTCATCAGCTAGTTTTTGAATTTGTGGCATTGCTGTTTCTGGATCCATGGTTACAATTGCCAGATCATCAGCATAGGCCATTATTTTTGTTTCATGCCCATTGCACTTAACTGGAGTGATAATCTTATCTTGAAGAATTTGCTCTATGAAGATATCAATAGACAGAGCGAATAATAGTGGAGAACAGGGACACCCCTGTCTAGTCCCTCGTTCAATATCGATGGCAATTGATTCCTGACCCATTATATTTAGTCTAGCACAGGGTTTATAGTACATTGTCTGTATAACAGTCAAAATACCTGATCCAAATCCCCTCTGTTCCATAGTTGTCCAGAGATGCTGCCATGCCACGCGATCGAATGATTTCTTGGCATCGAGGAGGATCATAGCCATGATGTCGAATAGAGCTGTAGCACGTCTGATGTGATCTGTTGTGCCCCTCGCTGGTACAAAACCATGCTGCCATGGTGAGACTAGATGGGCTATGATCCCCCTAGCCTAGTGGCTAAGATTTTTTAATATAGATTTGTGTCCACATTCATAAGGGATATAAGTCTATACGATGCAGGATTGTCTGAGGATTTCCCCTTTTTTAGAAACACCACAATATACACTCTTTGCCAGGACTCTGGGGGAATCCCACTATACTGTACTCCAAGAAACAAATCTAGCAGTAAAGGAGTTATTTTCTGCTAAACTGCTTTATAAAGCTCCAGTGGAATTCTATCAGGACCTGCCGCTTTCCCCAAGGCCATAGTTTGCAGGGCAGAAAGAACCTCTTCTTTAGATATGTCTTTATTCATCTCTTGCTGCATTTCTTTTTCTTCACTAAGTCTATGCTGGTTACCGAAGATTAACTCGGTATCGTTGGTAGGCATAGGTTCATTATTGCCCTGCATATATAAGTCCTGATGGAATTTCTCAAAGGTCCTAATGATGTCCTTCTTTTCTGTGTAGAGGATTCTATCTTGACCCTTGATTTCCGTTATATTATTTCTAGCTACTTTTTGCTTAGTCCGTAAGGCGAGAACCTTCCCAATGGTCTCCCCATATTCATATCCCTCATTCTTATGTACTTGAAAAATAGCTGCTCCCTTCTTGGTATAATGATCATTGAATTTGGCTTTTGTGATCGCTATTTTTTGTCGTAGTATAAGTTCATCTCTTCCTTGATTTTGTCTGATTGCTGTTATATATTCTTTTTCAAATTCTCCCAATTCAGATATCAATGTATTAATTTCCTTCTTCTCTTGTTTTATAGCTTTCCCCACAAAGCTGATTGTTTCTCCCCGGAGGCCTGCTTTAAAACTATCCCATACTACATTGCGGGAAGAGTTATAACGGTTAATGTCATAATATTCTACAACCCATTTTTTTATATATTTGAGATAATCCTCATTAGCTAACAGTGACCGATCAAATGTCCACCTTACCGGTCGACAATCTAGATTCTGAAGCATTAAATCCATAACTAAGGCATTGTGGTCTGATAAAAATTTGGGTAATTTCTTTATTCTCACAGTTGAGATCAAAGAGGAGGATACCAAAAAATAATCAAGCCTAAAAAAAATTATTGTGGGGGTTTGAAAAACATCCGTAGGATGTTTTGTCCCCCATGCATCTCTCAAATCATAGCTAGTTTGTAAAGCTAATAAGGTTTGATGAACATGATGTTTTCTCCCTTGATACTTCTGAGTTCTGTCGCATCCCTTCTCATAATGAACATTCAAATCTCCACAAATTACCAATGGGTCTGGCCATGATGCTAGCTCAATTTCTAAATCATAAAAAATCTGTGGATCGTCTTCATTTGATCCAAATATTGTGCATATAGTGAATCCCATGGGGAGTTGGGCGATAGCCCATCTCCCCCATTTATCTTCCAGAACCCGGTTAGGTAATCCAAAACAGTTTCTTACATGAATTGTGACCCCTCTAGTAGTTGAGGTTTGTGTAGAACAAGCTACAAGATTATACCCCCTTATAGCCAGCATATCTCGTTTCCCCCAAGGAATATGTGTTTCTTGCTGACATATTATGTCAGCTTTCCCATCTCTTAGTATTTCAGCAGTCCTGATACGCTTTGACCTATCATTAGGGCCTCCTACATTAATCGTACATATAGTGATTTTACTCATTTAGCTTATTTGATATCTTCTGCGTATATCGCCTATATCGCCCTTGCCTACTGATACCTGTTGTCTCACATTTTTTAATTGTATCCTCTCCAAAAGTTTTCTCCCCTTTTTACTGCCCCTCCCCCCTAAGTGCCCCCACCAGTTCCCCCTCCCCTCCTTCTCCACTCTTCCTTCACCCACCCAACCATCGTGCCCATGCTCTTAACTATCCCACGTACCACGCCCCCACCCCATCCCATTTAGAAAGGCATTCAGACAAAAGTCTGTTGCGATGATTGGTGCCCCCTGACTCGTAGTTTTACCTATCTGGCAGTTAGATTATCAGAAAAAGCAAAAAACAGAAAATAAAGAAAGAGCATTCTAGCAATATAGCACACACAAGAGAAGAAGGGAAAAGATAAAGGAGAAGCATGCAGGTCAAAAACAGATTGAAAACATGACTTCCTATCCTAGCTCTCTGAGCATTCTTTCAGTTAAAGAGAGAGGAAAGCTTAAAGCATAAAAAGTCCGTATTAGGTTAATCAGTCTATGATTTCGTATACAAGTTCTCCAGATATTCTTTCAGTTTAATTTCTGAGGTGAAAAAACTGACTTGATCTCCTTTTATCACTTTTAGGCGGGCTGGATGAAGCAAATATGCTTGCCCTCCTCGATCTTGCACTGGCAGTATCATCTGTCGAAGACGCCATCGTCTTTCCACCGTGAAGTGACAGAGATCTGGTTGGACAAAAAAAGAATTGTCCCCACCACTGCGCTTTGTTGTTGGTTTTGCTTTGTCATAGATTTCCTGTCGCAATAAAAAGTTACCAAAATAAACCAATATAGCGCGAGGTTTCGTATCAGACTTCACAGGTGATTTAAGATTAAAAGGAACTCGATGGGCTCTTTGCACTTCCAGTGCCCAATTCCATCCCTCCAGTTCTGGGAATGCCTTAGCAAACATATCAGCCATATAGCGCCGGGTATTCTGACCCTTCCTTTCCCTCCGGTATGCCAAGGACTCAGATTATTTTGGCGTTGCCGATTTTCATAGTCTTCGAGTTTCCATTGAATATCTATTAATTGAGCATCATGCAAGATAGTGCTTGTGCGTGTAGTTGCTAGGTCATTTTCCAAGGCTTCGGTACATACTTCGAGGGTTGTGAGGCGTTCCGTAATAACAGCGCAGGACTTTGTGACTTTTCTGACAGCCCCTTGAATCTTTCGTATTGTTGTTTGTGTGCGTTTGCTGTCTTGGCGTGTTTCTTCGCGATGGGAGAGTATACATTGGATAACTGTGTCCAAGGTTGGAGGTACTGGGGGAGATATATTCTCGCCTTTAGTTGGTGAAGCAGTACCAGTGCTGAGTAAATCTGCGCCCGAATAGTCCCATCTAAGATTTTTTTTGAGGACTGGGGTGGCTGATTCTCCTTGCTACCTTGCGCATTGTGGCTATAGTTTCTCTTCTGACAGCGTCCGAGTTTTCCTCACTGGAGTCACCTAGTGACTCCGAACCTGAGCCCGAAACTGACCAGATGCCATCAGAGCGAGAAAAAATCTTGCTCACTATAATTTGGAGACGTAGTGTGGTTAGTAGCCATAGTCATAGCTGTAGCCCCTCCCAGAGGGGAGTTAAAGCTAGTAGCCCCTAATGTACAGTCTCCTCCTTGAATCTCTGGCCCTAATTCAGTACCTACATTCAAGATGTCTACTGTCTGTGGTTGCAGGCGGGGGGGGGGGTAGGGGGGGAGGAGGCTGAGGCTGAGTAAATTCGTTGGACAAAGGTGTTTCTATACCTGTACTCAGGATCAGTGTTTCAGCTGAGACTGCAAAAGTTATGCCACCAGCCTCCCTGTTCACATCTCCCCTCTCCATGTTGCTCCCCCCCTGGTGCTGCTCACCTTTTTGTTCTCCTTTCCCTTGTAGTTGTTTTGCCCCTGGCATTGCACGTAGGAGATCCAGCACAGTTGGCTCAGGTGCTGGTTGCACTCTGCTCCGGTTCTTCCTCGCTTCCGCTTTCAGTGAGGCACTCACTGCATTCTGCTTTTTCCCAGCTCCTATCTTCGAATGGGAATCCAAGAGTACTGGCGCTTTAGGAGATGAGCCAGCGCCCATTCCTGAGCGTGTTTCCCCTTTACCCCCGTAGCAACAGGAATCTTTGGAGCCATGATCGAAGAACGTGCCTGGTACAGATCCGAGCACTGCAGACAGTGTTTCCTCTCTCCGCCACCAGGTGTCAGTATTGCCAAACAAGCGGAGAACGCTTTCAGAAGCTCCGCACGGCAAAGCTCTGCTCCACACTGGGCCAAACCGGGACACAGCTTCAGGTATGAGGACGCGGCATCCATATCGATCTTGCCCTCTTGTTCATTTCTCGGCTTTCCGTCCCGATTTTTTTCGCCTGCTAACTTTGCTTTTTTTGTTCATAAGACTCGAGCGTGTGCTTAATGCTCATCTACTCCTGCCATTATCGCATTATCGCATTCGCGTGTCCATAATCAGGGAGCAGCAAATGGCCGTCTCAAGCAGCCGCCATCTTGCCTCTCTCTCCCAGTCAAAACAAATTCAACAAACACAACTCGTCTATCCTGTAATTAGATCATTTAAAATTTAAAATCAGACTCGGCAGCACCATAATCACCAGCTTCATGACCTCTGTACTAGGGAATAAAAGGCAAGGTCAGCTGTCTCTGCTTGAATTGTTCTTGATATATCTAACTTTAAAAGAGTTGTTAGGATTTTTATTTGTCATGCCGACGTTTTTTACCAGGTTAATTAACTTTATCAACATTTGCAAGTGTATATAATGATTTTGTCGACTATATGATAAACATTGGTTACATCAATACTTAATATTCTGATTGAGTTTCTGCCCAAAAACCTGAGCTTGAAGTTCATTATCTCTACGTCCCTCGTCCTCGACCCAGTCATAACTAATGAGGTATTCCACTTGACAGGAAACAAAACAGGAAACGCTTTTAGGCTCCACCCACCCTCCCGTCAGGGGCTATAATTACACAGCCAACAGAAAGGACATCCTGTTTTGTTTCCTGTCAGTGGACCTGACGGGGACGCTGGGGTAGGTGCTGGGCACTTACCTGCTTCGTGTTGTCCTGTAGTTTCCTCCTCTGCTGGGCTCTGGGGTCGGTCATGGACCTTCGTGGGAGTTCCTCGAGTCGGTCTGCTGGGCTTCCTGGACTCCTTCATTCTCCTGGATGCCGGTTCTGCTGGGCTGCGCTGGTTTCCTGGGATTCTGCTGCTGCTGCCGGGTGAGTCCTTCCCTGCTCTGGGGTCCCGCCGCTGAAGGGCAAATATGTTTCCAAAGAATTGTTGCCTGACTTGCTTTCTCATGTGCATGAGAACATGGGGTTTCCTGATGATGTTGTGGCCAGTACTTCCTCTGATGTTGTTTTGCCGCAATTTCGGAAGCCTGGTGCTAATTCTGTTCCTATCCATCCCTTTGTGATGGATGTCCTCTTGAATGAGTGGAAGGACCTGGATCACATAATGATGCCGCGCTTCATGTCGAAGCTTTATCCTTTGCAGGACATGGAGGAGTCCTTTCCTGAGTCTGTGCATGTGGATTCCATTGTCGCGAGTTTGGTTGGTTGTCCTTCGATGGCGGATGATAACATTCTTCGTGATGGTGTGGATAAGAAGATTGACTCTGCGTTTTGGAAGTCTTATGATGGTTTCTCACCTTGCCATCCGTTCTAGTGTCTATGGGGCTTATGTCGCTCAATCTCTGTTGACTGACTTTAAGACTTTGTTTTCCACGATGCAGGAGGGCGGCTGTTGCCCGGACTTGCTGGAATCCATGGAGCATCAGGCTGAATTCCTCGCGGACATTGCCTTCGATTCTGTGCGTGCTTCTGCCTTGTCCTGTGGTTCCTCTATCGCTGCTCGTCGGAATCTGTTGCTGAAGGGTTGGAATACGGATGCCGCCCAGAGGTCCATGGCTTTGCGTTTGCCCTTTACTGGCCCTCGTCTTTTTGGGGACGCTCTTGAGGATAGGCTGCATAAGGTGTTCAAGGAGCGTAAGCATTCTTTTTCCTTCCGTCGGCAGCCTTCTCGTAAGGATTTTTCCTTTTCTCATGCCAAGACTTTTCGTCAGCCTTCCAGGTTTCAGCATTCCTCCTTTAAAGGCCCGAGGAGTGCTGGTAGGGATTTCTCTCGGAAGTTCCAGAAGGAGCCTTCCCATGATGCTGGACCAGGGCCGCAGCGTTCCTGACTATGCCTCTCCGGTCGTGGGTCCCGCTGGTGTGGCGCCCGAGGTTGGTTGGAGGTTGCGGTTGTTCCTTCCCGCTTGGCGTCTGACGACCTCCGATCAGTGGGCGCTGGATGTCCTGGAACGGGGGTATCGGATCGAGTTTCAGTCCCTTCCTCCTCCCTCAGGAGTGGTGCGGACTCTGACTCCCTTGTGCCGGTCCCGTCGTCCGTCCTTGGTGGATGGTGTTCGCGCTCTGTTCTTGAAGGAGGTGATTGTGCCCATTCTCAGTGCCCGCTCCTCGGTTGGAGTGGGGTCTCGGGACCTATTCGATTGTCTTTCTTGTTCCGAAGGTCACAGGAGGGTTTCGGATTGTCATCAATCTCCGGAGTCTGAACTTGTTTGTACGGAAGATCCCTTTCAAGATGGAGACCTTGCAGCGAGTGGTTCCTTTGATTTAGGCTGGCTGGGTGTTTGCTACACTGGATCTCCAGGATGCTTATCTTCATGTGCCTGTGGCTCTGGAGGATCAGATGTTCCTGCGCTTCTGCCTGGAGGGTCGTCATTGGCAGTTCTGTGTCCTTCCGTTTGGTCTCTGGTCCGCTCCCCGCGTGTTCACCAAGGTGGTTGCTCCCTTGGTGGCCCATCTTCACCTCCGGGGTGTGTCGGTGTTCCCCTACCTAGACGATTGGCTGCTCCAGACTCCTTCCCCGGCGGTCCTGTCTCAGCACCTGTCCTTGACCATCCGTATGCTAGAACAGCATGGGTTTCTTGTGAACTTTCCAAAATGCCAGCTCCTTCCTGCAACTCGGTGGACTTTTATAGGTGCCATCTTCGATTCAGTCCTGGGCAAGGTGTTCCTGCCAGATTCCCGGCTTCAGCGTCTTCAGTGCCTGTTGCAGAGGTTGTTGTCCCAAGCTGCAGCTCCCCTCCTTCAGTGGCTCGAGGTTCAGGGTCATATGGCTGCTACTGTCTTCACGGTGCCCTGGGCCAGGGTTCATCTTCGGCCTCTGCTGTGGCATCTTCAGCGTTGGGTGCCGTTTCCTGTTCAGGACTATGCTCTCTCTGTGCCGGTGTCTCTGGAAGTGGTGTCCGCTCTCTGGTGGTGGCTGGATTCCTCCAATCTCTCCAGGGGGATGTGGATTCGCCTGACGCCTCCATTGGTGTTGACGACGGATGCCAGTGCGTCCGGTTGTTCAGGCTCGTTGGCTCCAGGTGGAGTCCCGCCGGTCGTCCAATTGGGGGGAACTGTCTGCAGTGGACTGTGCTCTTCGTTTCTTCCAGACTCGTCTGCTGGGGTGCAATGCCCTGGTGAGGTCCGACAACTCCGTGACTGTGGCTTACGTCAACCACCAGGGCAGTACTCGCAGTCCTTCGTTGAATTTGGTGGCCTGTGCAATTGCGGGTTGGGCGGAATGTAATCTTCTGGCCATCTCCGCGCAGCATATCCGGGGTGTGGACAATGTGGTGGGTTTCCGTCTTCTCTGACCCTGTGTCTCTACCCCAGGCTTTTCCAAATGATCTGTTGGAGATTCGGGACTCCCCAGCTGGATTTGTTTGCCTTCCGGGCCGATGCCCAACTCCCCCTCTTTTGTTCTCGGACTCCGGAGTTGGGTGCTTGGGGGGTGGAGGCATTGGCCCCCTTGGTTGCTGTACGCCTTCCCCCCCTGCCCCCTGATTCCTGCCTTCTTGCTGAAGGTCCAGCGGGTGGCTCTCTTGCCTCACTGGCCACGGAGGTCCTGGTTCCCGTTATTGTTGAGCCTGGTGGTGGGCCCTCCTTGGATTCTTCCCCGCTACCCGTCTCCCCTGAGGTCTCCCTCTCCCTCCCTCCTGGTCCCTCCCACCCTGGCGGTCTGGCGGATGAACGGTTGTCTCTTGGAGTCCCAGTTTGCCTGATCACCTCATCACTGTGATGCAAGGGTCCCGTAGGAGTTCCACTTTGTCCTCCTACTCTAAGCATTGGGCTTCTTTCTCCTCCTGGTGTTCGGGGCTTGGTCTCTCTCCTGTCTCTTGTCCTATCGCTTCTATCCTTCAGTTTTTTTTGGATGGGTTTCAGAAGAAGTATGCCTTGTCTACTCTGAGGGAGAAGTGGGCTGCTGTTCGGGCTTTCCGGGATCCGACTTCGCTCCCGTCTTCGGATGGATTGTTGGTTTCCAGGTTGTTCCGGAGTTTCTCTCTGTCCTCTCCTTCTACTCGTTCTTCCGGTTCCTCCTTGGGATCTTCCTTTGGTACTGGGTGCTCTGCAGTCCTCTCCTTTTGAACCCTTGGAGTCTGAGGACCTTAAATTCCTCTCTTTTAAGGTGGCTTTTTTGGTTGCTGTTACTTCTGCTCGGCGGTTGGGTGAGCTCACTGCCTTGCGTTGTTCTCCTCCCTTTTTGCGTTTCTTGGATGACGCGGTGGTCCTTTCTTTGGATCCTGAGTTTATTCCGAAGATTCGTTCTCGGCTTTATTGCTCTCAGGAGTTGATTCTTCCTTCTTTCTGTCCTCCTTCCTCGCCTGCTGATTTGTTGCTTCATTCCCTGGATGTGAGACGTGCGTTATCCGTTTATGTTGCCCGCACTGCAGGGTTTCGCTCTTCGGACTCTCTCTTTTTGACCTTTGGTCTGGATGGTTGGGGTAAGGCTGCCTCCCGTCTTACTCTGGGTCGCTGGATCAAGGCTGTCATTTCTCTGGCTAATCAGGGCTCTGGGTTGCCTTGCCCTTCTGGGGTTCAGGCCCGTTCCAGTAGGGGTGTTTCTGCTTCCTGGGCTGCTTTTCATTCGGTTTCCCTTGATGAGATCTGTCGGGCTGTAACTTGGGCGTCTGATTCTACTTTTGTACGGCACTATCGTCTGAATTGTGCTCTGTCTGACCGGACCAATTTTGGTTGTGGTGTGTTGCGTGCTGTGGGGGTTGTCCCCCCCCCCCCTGATTTTGTTTGTTTATTAAAGTTTTTTCACTTGCTGCACTCCACTTTTTGTGTTCGGTCTCTGTTCTCTGTGTGGTTTGCCAAAGGCCTGCTTGTGGGGTTGCTTTGGTATGCCTCATTAGTTATGACTGGGTCGAGGACGAGGGACGTTGAGGTAATGCTATGATTACTTACCGGTAATCCCCATTACTCTTAGTCCTACTCGACCTCGACCCAGTCATGCTTCCCATCCACCCTCCCTGTTCAGGCATTTGTTGCTTGGTATGTCAGGATGTGCTTTCTGTTGGCTGTGCAATTACAGCCCCAGACGGGATGGTGGGTGGAGCCTAAAAGTGGAATACCTCATTAGTTAGTAGGGTGGAGGACGAGTAGGACTAAGAGTAATGGGGATTACCGGTAAGTGATCATAGCACTCCTACGCGAGAAAAAAGCATGGTTTGCCTCTCTCCTTGCAGAGTTCAATTAGAAATATATCCTTGGATAGCATCACTTTAATTTACTAGAGTGCAGGATTGTCAGGACGTCTGGTCTGTTGAGCGGGTCTTAAATATTTACTTTTGCATCTATAAATGTAAATGTCAAGGTACTTATAGAGCGCACTGTCACCAGACGGACACCTTGCAGTGTCGCCTTTGAGGTTTCCCGGCGCTGATACTCATACCGCTGTGGAACCCCTCCTGGCTTTCGCCGTGAAGTGTCCACTCCTGGGCATCCCCAGGGTGAAGCCAGGCATCCTTAGTGCTGTTGGGGCCGGTGTGGAGGCTAAGCAAGCTGTTGCCCAGAGTTGCAGCGTGGGGCCCGTGATTAGAATAGGCACCGAGGCGAGACAGGTCTGAGGAAATTGAGCCCGAGCTCCGCCGAGGCGGGAACCGAACCCTGGTCAGAACTCTGCTTCCGGGTCTGCCACTCTAACCATTGAGCCACACTCCTCCACTGGCTCTATGCTGGCAAGCATGGTGATACTAGTTCCAGGTCTCCAGATGGGGTGACTGTAATTTAGCTTGAAAAGGTTGCAGAATTTACTTTCACATGTGAGGCAGGATCACATAAAGAGCAAACTGTGGAAGAGATAGCTAGTGCCGCCGTATTAGTGTGATTTGCAACACTGCTGTGAGTTGAGACTACTATACCTCTTGGTAAACACTCTGTTATTCTGTAACATTCCCACTTCAGGGGAGTTTCCAGTTGAAGGACCAGGGGCGTAGCTTGGCCAGTAAGATTACGGGGGAGAGGGGCAGTGAGTGAGCTTCAGATTTCCCAACAATCACACTGGCATATAATGTTAAAATACATTATACGACTAGCAAGGTGCATGAAAGGGGATAGAAAAGCAATGGAAAGAGAGACGAGTGAGAGAAAACACATTTTGTAAAAATAACCAACATTTTTTAATAATTTCAAAAAACAGAGGGAGAGTGTGTGTGCATTTTTGTATGGGTGTGGTTAAAAACTGCTGGAGAAATCCAACAGAAACCTCACTATACGCGACTGAAAGCATCTGTACCCAACTATGAAACAGAAAATACATTTATTAGGGGGTTGTAACCCCAACCCCCCCCCCTCCCTTCCCCCCCAAACTACGCCCCTGTGAAGGACCAAATATGAATGAGTTTGTGTTCGGCCTGGTGTAAAAATGCTTGATTTTATGCTGCATTTTATTCAGAATTGTTTTCCATTTTTCAGATTTCTTAGCTAAAGTGTTTCCCGATCAGTGGTTTACTCTCTCTCTCTCTCAGCCATAACTGACAGATTGTGGAGAGTCACCTTTCACCAATATTTTACCACTTGACTGGGCCCTTTTTTTATGCCTTAATCATGATGTCATACTATTGCTGACATCATTGGTACATCATAGAGGCCGAAGACGGTAGATTGAGTTTCATGCACTGCACGCCTCTGTTGCATTGCTTCAGTGGTGCAGTTTCTTTAGCAGGTCATTCAGGTGCATCAATCAGGCAGTGCACGTGCCTTTTCAGCTCTCTCCATTCTTGAGACTAGGTCTAGGCTGCAGGACTCACTGTGGTCGGAATACTGATCAATGATAGCTGAATTCTATCAGGATCTCGGTTCTAGTGGCTTTAAGTCCAACGGTAGTACACAGATGACTGTTTTCAGGATGAGAACCTACAGGCACAACCTTTGTAGTGCCCACAAGGAGCGTTATGTAGTAGAGGTAGTAGAGACACTTAAGGCTCGAGCCAGGCTCTGGCTCAACACAGGAGCTCAAGATCCTCGAGCCCAAAACTGGACGAATTTTAATGTGGTTTATGCCTGCCCCCATGCTCTGCCCTCATGTGCCAAGAATTAAAAACAAAGCATAAGACTTTGGTGTTAAAAGGAGAGAAAGAAGTAGCCATTTAGGGGGTGAATTGCATAATGTGAAACCAGAAATCTTAGCCTCAATCCCGGCTTCCACATTTGACAAAATGATGTATCCTAGGCAAATATTTTATTTTACAGGGTCTCCTTTTTCTTTGTTATCACATGTGAGAGCAGCTTCCAACATGTGAGTTCAGGATGCGCACTGTGCGAAAATAATCTGATGTATTAAGACGAAATGCTTCTGCATGTTAAAGCAATTCCTTTTTTACTTTAAAGAGACTATCATATTTTCTCGTGATATTTGATGCATGATTTAGATGTCGACTATTTTAGGGATCGGCTCCTGCATGGGCTCCTGGAGCCCAGCCAGCCCCTTGTCTTGGCTCTGGCCCGGCTCTCTCTCTTAATCTGTTGGCTCGCCCACCTCTATTATGTAGCTTTTAGAGGCAGACCCACAAATTTACTCTTGTAATCAGGTTTTGTTACAGGAAAATTCGGCAACAGTAGCAGAATTTCTGTACGTCTTTGAGCCCCAATTATAAGGGCAGGTGGCGGGGGGCCAGCCAGGTTTAACTTAGCCTGGGTGAAAGCTAGATGGAGTCGAAAAACTGTGCCAGCTTTTGAAGAGACAAAGTTTCCTTACTTCGACCAAATTTGTAGGTTAAGTTTACACTTCCCTCTATCCTAGGTATTGCCTTTTTACTTAGATGCCCAAATAACTCTCTGAATTGGACCCTCTCTAAAGATCTGAGAGTAAATACAGACAACTAGCAAAATATCTGCAGCCAGCGGCTTCAATAAATAACACAACCAGATGCAATACTATATTGTGCCAAAGGAGGCAGAGCAAGTGGAGATAGATAAATAAATATGGTTCTTTGTAGTGTTGTGATGTGGCCACATTGAAGAGCAATGGTCCTTTCTGGTTAACAGACACACATTTAAACAGACACTCACAAACTGGAGAAAAAATGCACATAAAAAAAACAGAAAATAAAATGTACCATTGAAGAGTTTATCATATGAAGGAATACTAAAATAGCCTAACATAATTTCAGGCAAAATCTACAAACCCTTCCAATCACACAAGAGGGGCCAATACTGTCAACCTTGATAGAAAGGACTTTTACAAATTTATTTTGTCTCATTATTTTGGTTGAGATCTTGCAAAGTGTAATTCATTTGATTTTATTGAACTGATTTAGCAACTATGGTTGTGTTCATCAAGCTAATGGATGGTCATCCACTGTAGGTATGATCTACGACAGCCAATGCCTTACTAACCACACAGTTGCCATCACCTGTTCTAAATACACAATTCTCTGAATATTCCCAATGTAGTCCTATTTGAGATGTTTAGATGTCAATTCACAACGACATATAAGATTAAGTTAAAACGTACTGCAGGGGTACTGCTTTATATACACCAAAATCTGTTGTTAATAGTTAGCTGCAATTGAGAAGTGACTCATGTGGGACCAATTTTCTATCATGTTGAGGCTCTCCCCCCAATGACAGTGTTATGATAAGGCAGTACGCAGCATGCAGGGCGCATTGTACAGAAACATGAACTATGTCCCCTTGCCTTAGGGAGGGGCACCAAAATGTTAACCCACCAAACCTGTGTGAATTGGCACTGCTCTGTACACATAGGAAAGATGTTAGAAATTGGGTTTCTGATTGTCAGAGGAATGCACCCTGTCCAAGCAGGATCTACAATCCTTGTCAGGGTAGGTCACAAACACACCTTAAAGTAACCTGTGTTCACCCTTATGTAGCTATGCACAGAGAAGTCAGGCTTCACTTAAGAGGCAATTTGTAAAGTATCTGTGCAACACTTCAAACAGTAACACAGTGAAAACACTGCAAAAAGACTCCCCACCAGTTTAGAGAAATGCGAATAATTTTATAAATAAAACAGGACTAAAATGACAAAATTCAGATCAGAAGCTGAGATAGGAATTGTTCAATATTAAATGCCAAAAATAGCACTTATAAGCAGTAAGTGCTTGAAGAGTTAATTGGTCGCGCTGGACCAATACAAAGTCAAGAGGTCAAGCCAATCGCGATGGAGTGTGGGCCGGATGCAAGACCCATGCAGGGCCCGCTGTGCAATAGTAACTTGATCCTGGTCGCAAGCAATGAGATTCGGGGTGCAGACCAAGCGATGCGTCGGTGATCCCCAGGCAGGTTGGGGTGATGCACCAGATATCTCCACTCGACGGTTCCGTGAGTGATACACCAGTTCTGAATGCAATGCGGTGGGTTCCTCCATGCTGCAGAGGCGATGCATTGAACTTCTCCACCCAGTGGCAGCGATTCACCGGTTCAAAAGGCGATGCAGCGGGTCCAAGTGCGATGTGCCGATCTGGTTTCCGCGATGGCTGTGATTCATTGGTTCTGATCGGCACAGCGGTGTCGATGCATGGGTTCTGCCAGATGCAGCACTTTATACTCACTTCTGAGGGCCCTGCACTGGGTTGGCACCATTCGGCAGGGCAGGAATTGCAGCAAGCAAGGTGCATGTGCTGTTTGTAGCTTGAGGAGAAGTCTTTGATATCCCTGAAACATCAGAACAGGAAGCAAGCCAACTAGCCCCTGGAGATACTTAGGTTCTGGGATGTAGAGATGCAGGTCCAATCCTTCTCACCCCCAGGCAAGAGGGCAGCAGGCCAGCACACAAAATAGTCCAGCAGAGTGGCTGTCCCTCCAGCAGCACAACAGTCCTTCTTCCTGGTAGAATGTCCTCAGTTCCAGAAGTGTTTTGAGTTGGTGGTGTCAGAAGTCCAGTACTTATGCACAGTTGGGCCTTTAAAGTGGGGGAGACTTCAAAGAGATGCCTTTGATGTGCCCCAGTCACTGCCTTTCCTGCCCTGACCCCAGACTCACTGCAGGGGTGTATGCAGCCCTTTGTGTGGGGACAGGACACAGCCTTTTCAGGTTGAAGTGTCAGCTCCTCCCTCCTATCTTGCCCAGGATGGCCCATCTGGATGTTGATGGCCCATCAGTCACACCTAAGCTACCTTTGTGTTTGGCTGTCTAGAGGAAATGCACAAAGCCAGTTGTCACTCACCCCAGATGTGTATTCAGAAACAGGTAGAAGGCACCAAATGGTTACTGTAAGAAAATGCCAAGTATCTCAAAGTGTCATTTTCAGAATTGCAATTTAAAATCCAACTTCACCATAAGTTGTGTTTTAAAAATATGATTCTAGAGACACGAAATTTGGGGGTCCTGTCTCTTACTTATTGCAAATTACACTTATAAAATGTAATAAAGCAATGTCAATGCTATCCTTGTATGTAAAACTTAAAAGTATATGTCCTACTTTTTTAAAACACTGAAGCCTGCCTGTGTGCTGTCCAGGGCCTATCTCAGGGGTAGCCTATGTGGAACACAAAGGAACGTTTCGGCCTCACAAGTGAGTTAACTTGCCAGGTCGATATAGCAGTTTAAAACTGCGAACAGAGGCTCTGCATTGGTGGGCCTGAGACATGTTTAAACGGAGACAAGTGAGTGGCACAATCTTTGCTGCAGGCCCACTAGTAGTATTAAATTTACAGGCCCGGGGCACATGTAGTGCACAATACTAGGGACTTATAAGTAAATTAAATATGCCAATTGTGGATAAGTCAATGTGTCCATGTTTTAAGTATGGAGCACATGCACTTTAGCACTGATTAGCAGTGGTAAAGTGCCCAGATCCCAAAATCTAGCGAAATCAGAAAAAACAATAAAACAGGAGGTGTGAAGGCAAAAAGTCATGGGAAACCACGCCAAGGATGCCTGTTCTAACAAAAGACAGCAACATTCTAACTTGAATCGTAGGCCCCTGTGACCGAGTTGCTGTGTGAATTTCCTGGGAATGCATTCCTTTTTAGGTCTCATCTACCCCATCCTAATCCCACCAACTCATGCCTTTTTTTAGGGTGTGGCAGCAAATTGCTGCTAGCCCCTCCAACTTACTAAAAAGCACTTTTAAGCTACTTCAATTTATTTATTTTTTATTTACCAATCCAGTTTGAATCTGTAACATATTGTAGGTTGTGACACATGGACAAGTTTATATAATGAAGCATGTGCATGTACATGTCATCACATACTCATGCACTTAGTAATTCTTTTTTTTTTCTTATGGAGGATTCTGCTTAGAACCACCAAAATGCTTTCTGCAAACGCTGTATTAGGCCTATTGACTGTGCCAGTGCTTGTTCTGCTATAAGGGCTTCGGTCATCAAGAAATCTGAGGTGTAATGCTTCTTGCTTCAGACACACGAATATTAAAGAACGCGTCATCCTGATCTTGGTGAAATGTGGTACAACGGCCCAGCACTGGTTGTGTGCATATAGATCTCAGAGAAAGAAAAGCCTTTAACACCAGTTTTGTTGGTGATGTGTATTGCTAGTTTGTGCATGTCTCCTTATTTTTTTTTAAAAAGGAGAGTGGCACAGATCTGCAAAAATTTTTAGGAAGACTTAGCCAGCAAAAAGGGAATGGGATTATGTGTAGGGTGAAGCCAAACCAGAAAACGGAAACTAATTTTAGTCCTTAGGAAAACTTGCTTTACAATCATTGGTTTTGATACAGAAAGAGTTATCTGAGCAGTGCATAATTTGTGCCAGTGGTTGCTAGTATGGGGCAATGGTACACAGTTTTGGGGGCAGGAATTTGTTTTCATCATTAGACTCTGACCCAAACAGGCGAGTGAGAAAGGTAGAAAAGGGAGCAATGAGAAAGAGAAAGATAGGAAAACACTAACAAAGTGAGAAATAAGTGATTAAAAGGAGGTAAAAAGAGTGAAATGAAGAAATATGAAGTGTAGGGTGGTGGAAATAAGAGGTATGAAGCAGTGGCAGCTCCTCCGCTAAGGTGGAGGACATTGCCCCACGCTTTGAAGCCGTAAAAGAAAGGAAACATAAAATAATAATAACTTGAGGTTATTCTTGTTTTAGGTTTTCCTGCTGCAGCAGGTTTGCTGACGATTCAGGGCTGCTCCAATGACAGAGGAGGAGAGGAAGGAGTGGTTTGCCCACTCCAAGTGCACATGAATGTTTGGCCGACCAAATTAGTTTTTTTAACTCTTTTATAAACCCCCTAACACCCCTTCCTGCCCCCTGCGCCCCCAATCCATGCCGGCCGCCACTGGTAAGAAGTGCATTCAAAATCAAACACCCTTGGTATTCGGTAACCCCACTATTTGGCATCACCAGTGGCTGGCTCTTAGGAAAACCTTGGACCTTGCACTAATTTCATTACAAAAGAAGCCGTGCATCTATCGGGGGTGGTAAAAAGCTCATAGTTACCCAAAAACAGATTAAAGTGATGCATCAAAACTGGAGTGCAGAGAGGACTCCCACAATGCAGCAGGGTGTTGGACATATATGACTACCGTGGTGAGTCCAGCTCTACGGCTGTGGTTTGATATTATTATCCATCGATGTTATTACATTAGTCATCGGTGCTTCACACACCACACGATGCAGCTTGATACTAACATCCTAGGAGTGAGTGAACGGGTCTCACATGAAAGAAGTTTGTTGAAAAGAACGATGCATGGGCCCTGCTAGATGAGAATAGAGAGGACTTCTTGATCATGACATGTCTCAATAGAATAACATCTCTGGAAAAGCAACAGGGCTGGAGCATAAATAGTCACTGTTTGCATACAAACTCCAACTTCTGGAAGGTATTGCAGCTGCCTGACATGCAACTGACTCTCACCCAGGACTTTAGGGGATCCATGACTGCCACCCTACTTGGCCCCAGGTTTACTAACACATTGCGTCAAGTTTGTGTTACTTTGTAACAAACCCAAAGCAGAGTGTTGTAGAGGTATTTAATTTCTAGCACAAATGAGGATTTGCATTTGAAAGTTGGCCAAAGTAAAGCAAAGTAGTGTTCTATGCTACCTTGTGTTAAGACGTTGTTTCCATGGGTGATCTATGGGCATTCCAATGCAACCACCCATGGGTTTTGAAGCAAATCCCCATCTACTAACATTGATAATAGTGGTTTGCACCAGAAATACAATCCTATTCAAAGCAGAACTGAATGCGGATCAAGTTTTAAAACTCTCTACATTTTTCTAACTTTGCGTGTGTGTTGTACTACACAGCACACATATAAATTAGGACAAGTATTAAAGTATACTTTCTATGTTTGAAAGAAAGCACACCGTGTTGCACAATAGTTACAGGTTGTGTGCTTCGACACTTGGCAGTCTAGAGTGCGTTGGCGCAGGGAGAGAGGAAAACAGCACCATATCTTACTCGATATGGCTCTGCTTTGCTTTCTCACTTTTAGCAAGCACAACACAGGTAGCTTGGTCCGTGAGATTTAGGGTATCTGAATTGTAATTACCCAACTAAAAAACAGTAGGCGACAGGATGGAGGGAAGACCCAAGTTTGTTATACACTGTCCAACAAGGAACAGGTTCAAAACTTATTTGCATAGGGTGGGCCTCTCTCTAAGTTCCTTTAAAAAAAAGCAAGCATTGGTAATGCATCGGTTTCACCTATCAAAAAGATACAAAACTTCCTTCACGTATATACTTCAATTATAGGCAATATGTCCATAAAATTAGGTACACCCACAGACCAAGAGTGTTATAAAAAGTTAATTAATTTGTTGTATTAATTTATCAAAATATGTCATTTTCATAATGTTTATATATCCATTTTTTCTTTTTTTATATATAGTGCAAAGAAAGTAACAATAGTAAAATAAAACACATCCTGGCCCAGCACATAACGTGATTACAAAATCAATAAATGAGAAAACATGGAAAGACCAAAATCTACAAATGAAAAGCAACAAAAACAATCTTACAAGACAATGAATGACAAAACACAATACAACATACAAATACAATTAAATAATAAACAGGAAAAAGTGCAGATGAGCGTTTCGGAGATCCCATGAAACTCTACAGGCTCCTTCTTCAGGGCACATTATGTGAGTCTTTTTGGAAAACAAATCATGGGTTAAATTCCAAGCTTTTGTTCCTTCAAGCTGTGATTGATCTCTAGAGGTTACCATTTGGCCGCATCTGCCGAGGGTTCTAACCCAGGCATTGGATTCTGTGGAAAGTATGTAGATCGCTCCTTATATTACCTACTTTTGAAGTCGGTACACATATTATCTAAAAACAATGGTGGTTGGCTCTCTTTATCCTTTTTCTTTCCCACTTTGCGGTTTACTATTACCTTTTAGCCTCTACTGGGTCACTCTATTCGTTTTATTTGGCGTTGGCTATACTCTTTTCACTCTGCTTCCTTATTCTTATTTAATCTGGTTTGGCTTCAGCTCCCATGTGCTATATTCTAGCTTTGTATTTCCTGTTTATACTTACCTCATGCCTTTCCCCCACAGACCAATAGTTTTTAATGTTGAATGAAGCCCGGCACTATAACTAAATGATCTTGGAATTGAACCCATGATTTGTTTTCCAAAAAGACTCACATAATGGGCCCTGAAGAAGGAGCCTGTTGAGTCTCATGGGATCTCCGAAACGTGCGTTGGCGCTTTTTCCTGTTTAATATTTAACTGTATTTGTATGTTGTATTGTGTTTTGTCATTCATTGTCTTGTAAGATTGTTTTTGTTGTTTTTTCATTTGTAGATGTTGGTCTTTCCATGCTTTCCCATTTATTGATTTTGTAATCACGTTGTGTGCTGGGCCAGGATGTGTTTTATTTTACTATTGTTACTTTCTTTGCACTATCCATAAAAAAAGAAAAAATGGATATATAAACATTATGAAAATGACATATTTTGATAAATTAATACAATAAATTAATTAACTTTTTATAACACTCTTGGTTTGTGGGTGTGCCTAGTTCTATGGACATATTGCCTATAATTGAAGTACACACGTGAAGGAAGTTTTGTGTCTTTGTGATATTTATCATTTTCCTGATTACTTCCTCACCCATTTAATTTGCTCAGGGTCCCTCTTCTGTAGTTTTGTTCGGTTTCGCCTATGTAACGATTAAAGAGCTGTTTTCATCCATCATCGTCGGGGAGAAGGAAAGAGCTCCCTAACAGAAAACACTGGAGTGGAGAGAATGTGGCACAGTAGGCAGAGCTTCTGATTAGAGAGCTGAGGATCCAGGTTCGAGTCTTGGCGGTGCCGCTCAACATCCTGTGATTCTATGGAAATCACTTATTCTCTATAGGTGATAAATTGTTTTATAAATATGTTGCAAGAGTAAAAGGCAAAACTTAATGAAAATACAGTTCCACCAAAGCGGCTGTTAACAGTTTTTTGGTGGTGGGAAACTGATAGGAGAAGCAGACGAGGAACAAGCATTGGTAAATCGAGGAAATCTACTACAACCATTAGAAAGGGAGGAAAGGTAAGTGGCACGCACAGTAACCAATGGGAAGCTAGGAAAGAGACGAGGCCTAGGGAAAAGTCCCTTTTAAGTTTATTTAAAAAACAATAGATTTCTCAAGCACAGGGCAAGTGATGTGCAGGTGAAACCTAAAAAGCAGTTTAAACTTTTTATAATAGAGGAGAACAAAGAGCAAAAACAACAAAGGCACAGAAGATCTGACGTGGGGCCCCTAGACCCAACTCTAAAGACAATAATGCATTTATTTGGGGTAGGGGGTGGTGTCTGGGGTAGGGGGGGTGTCCCCTCCCAATTCCCCCTTCCCCGAAGCTACGACCCTGGTTGCAGCACTGCATTGAGAAGAATGTTAGTAAATGTGTCCCCTGGATTCCAGCAGGACTGGGCCAGCCACAGCTGCCATAACAAACGTTAACCTACTTGGCACGTGACTGACTTTCCCCAACAAACGTTCCTCCACGAGGCACGTGGATGACTTTGACACACAGACGTTAGCCTCCTTTGCAAGCGACTGGTTTCCCTCCAGTTCTGCTGCCTCCCAGTAACATCAGCCCTTCCACTCCTCGTTCTAGCCGTGTCCGACTTGGCGATACAAGTGTTTTGCAGCGAGCGCTCGCGGTCACAGTCTGAAGGTTGTCGGTGTGCAGGAAGCCGGTGGTTCCACATCGCCTGGGTGACAATGGGCCGCAAGGGTGGACCTCCGCGAGCGTGACAGGAAACCTCGCTGTTCACAGAAACCCGCCTTTGCACCGGCAGCAAAAACAAAACCAGCTCTCTGCGGTAAAACTGAATGGGGTTTAACTGGGGTTTATGAAAAGAACAGATTTAATTACACTAAATAATAACGGAAACTTGTTTAGCATATCACATCGAAAAGTTGTAGACTGTTTAACAGTATAGTTATAAAGCAACCTTTGTATAGAAAATATGGTTATATGTATCTCCGTAAAACCTGTCCATTACAAGATCTTTCATGCCTCCTATTTCAAAGTCCTTGGGGATGATTTCTCATCTTGCCTTCCAGTAGTCAGTTATATTGTTTTGCAAGACACTGTCACTTTTATTTTGCATGTGCTTTAGCGGTAGTATTGTCCACGGTTTGCAGGTTTCTGTTGCGCTTTTCCAAAAGAGGTAAACTGAAAATAAGTGTTTTTTATCAAGGGATGTGAAAAGGTTTGTGATAATAAACAGAATCAATTGATAAACTATAAGAAAAGATAAATACGAAATGAAATGCTTGGATGTCAAAATACATTCGTACCTGCACAATGTTTACATCATGACATTTCAGGTCTAGGTAGAAAAACAAGTATTGTTTGCAGGCAAGTAAGTGGTGGCTGTTTAATTTTTTTCTGGTAGTGTATTGCTAGTTGCTACACATCGCTGTGAACTAGAGAAAAATGGTAAATTGCCACAGTCGCGATGTCTAAAAAGAACAGACAGAACTTGACTCTGGAAATATATGACTTGTATATTTTTATCCCTCTCTATACCTTTACAACGAGGGACGAAAACAAGTGATTTCCGAAAAATAGAAAATATAGTGGTTCTGGACATTCCTCTCTGATTTACGACGGAGGTCGCACATATTTTTCACCCACACGTTTTTGAAAGGTCACGATTTGTCCCCCTTGCAAATTATCCCACTTTTCTTTCTAGTTCTCTCAAGCAAAATTTTTCTTTTCAATTTGGATTTGAAGAAATACATTTTCCATAAACCGTTGAGGACGATGTAGTCTATTTTTGTATTTGTATCAATATTCATAGGTATTCCTCCGAAAGTTTACATTTTCTTCACTCATTTGCTTAGCAGAAGAAAGTAAAGCCTTTTCTATCAGAATCATTTTTAGCGATGCACATTTCAAAGTATGTTGGTGCAAAAGTCACTGTTATTGGCCAATGTCATGAAGTGTAAATGTTAAATTGCATACATTTTTTAAAGATTTTCGTGGACCTTTGAAAAGCCGCACTCCCCTGCTCCCCAAACTCTGCAAATTACAATAATGCCATGTAATTGCACGGTCGTACTTTAAACAGAGAAACTGCTGAAATCAAATTCCAGTCCACCTTATACCCTAGTCATCAAATATTTTTCTCAAATGTACACAATTTCCTGGCACACATAACATGATCACGGCTTCCAGCTTTACCGAGAGGGGGGAGGGGGCAGTGTAGCCCTTTGAGCCCTATGGGCAGTGCACGCCTGTTTACCACTGCCAAATAGTAGTAAAGTGCCTGTACTTCCCCTGTACATCATTGACCCTCCCTATTTGACCTACTTAACTTCCCCTATAAGACCCTTGTAAATTTTCCTTTAGTGCACCTATTGCAACAACAAGGTATGGAGGGAATGCTTGAATTAATCTCAGCCACTAGCAAGCGCTTGGGCCTCATTTCGGACCATTCGTTTTCACCCACTAAGCCCCTCTAGACTGTGGCCTTCCCTGTGCAGATCATTACTGACCCTGCTCCTCACGGGAGCATTACATCCCAAACCGACAGGTGAGGTCCCCTCCAGATGGGACCACAAGCAACCCCAGACCGGTTTCGACCTGCTTAGATTTCTTCAGTGAGGTATAGCTTGTGGTCAATGGCATAGTCAGCACCGAGACCCATGTCGGGGCATACCCGTCAAACTCAGGGCATCTACTGCAAAAAACAAGGTGATGGAAGGAATGCTTGAATTAATCTCAGCCACTGGTGAGCACTCTGGCTCATTCCAGACAATCGTTTCTTGCCTACTGTGCCATTCTAGGCAGAGATCATCCTTACTCAACTCAGCCTTAGTCTTGCTCCAACAGTAACAGTTCGGCCAGAGCTGCCAGGCTAGGCCCCTCCAAATGATAATAGAATCATCCCCAGACCTGCTTCTGCCTGCTTAGGTCTCATGAGTGAGGTATAACTTGAGTCTTAAGTCACAGTGCACAAGGGACCCACATCTGCGCACACCCGTCAAACTTAGGGTGACATATATGACAAAAATACATTCCTGCATGGGCACTGCTGCGCTCTGGCTAGGCCTCAGTTTAAATGTACTGCAGTGGCACATGGCAGGGAACTATGCCTTTGCCATGCAGGAATTCTTATTTTTATATATTCATAAGTCACCCATAAAATTGCTTGTAAGTCCACAAGGCAGGGTTCTAATAAAAAGAGGGTACACTACATATTGGAGGGAGTGTGCCTTGTTCTGTCCCTTTCTCTAATAAGTATAGGTGGAACTAAAATCTTTATTTTTCATTTCTGATTAGGAAAGGGCTAGAAAAATATTTCAAAGTGCTTCGTTTTTTAAATTAGATTTTTGATATCTTAAGCAGAAAAATAACTTTGTAAAAATGTACTTTGAGTTGCTTGAGACAGGATGGCCTAATACAAGGCCTGCTGCTCATTACACCTTCAGAGCTGGAATACACATCATTGGCTGGATAAGTTTACACTCCTGACTCATGAAACAATGGCTTTCATTGGGGTCCAGAAAAGGCCAATGAGTGTTATCAACTAACCACTTAGCAGGGATTAGTTATCTGGGAGTGGACGGGAACATCTAGCAGTACAAAGGGCAGCCTTAGCACTACCTCTTTTGACATTTAAATGCCAGGGAGAGCTTCTTCTATTTATTCCCATTACCCTCCAAGACAGCTTGTCCCAAGTCATCGTAGGAGTGTAAACCCGTTCTGGCACCTATCACACTTCCATAGCTCAAAAACACATTTTTGGGTGGGAGAGAGAACAACTCTGGCTTAGAGATTGGCCAACGGCTGTTAACTCCTGACCACCTGGCGCTGATTATTTATCTGTGAGTGGACAGGAACATTTGCCAGAACAAAGGGCCATTTTAGCTCTACCTCTTTTTACTTGGAGATGCCAAAGAGGGCTGTTTCTGTTCATCCCCTGGACCCGCCCGGACAGTTAGGCTCCAGGCCCAATAGGAGGCAAAATCAAATTTAATCTGGACGATTAGGGTGGCGGCCAGGAAGCTCAACACGGGCCTGTGTGGTGGCAGGCGGATCTCGCCACTTTGAAAAAGGAGCCCCTTGGTTGTTTTACAGTAAGGCAAACAGGAAGAGCTGCTGAAAGTGCTGGGGGTATACTGCAAGAAAATGATTAGGATTCGGCGGATTGTTAGGATTCCTCCAGCTGCTGGCTAGTGTACAGCGTAACTCCAGTACCTCACTGGTCCTCCTCAGAACATTCCTGTGGCTGGACAACTCTATCTGAAGAAGGTGGCCCTACTGAAGAAGAGTCCTGACTTCCAACTCCTAGCCCCTGCTGGAAGAGGAGAACTCACTCAAGGACCTCTGAATCCTACTGGCACCCAGGGATCGGAACTTCTCTTCAAGGGTCAAACGGTTGACCTCCTGTTTACCTGCTTCAGGGACACAAAAAGCAGGAGGATGCCTGACTCCAAGAAGGCCCCGCTGACTAAAGAGGACTAGACCCTGCAGGAGCCCTGGCTGGAGAGAGACCTGGGGCCCAGAAGCCTGCCCCGACTGTCGTGCTGACAAGAAGAAGTTTTTCCAACAATTAGAGACCATGTCTAAAGATAATCCTTTGACCAGGACAACCAGCTTGGTGTATCTGAACTCTGCTCCACTGCTGTCAGCCTGAAATTGTGCCTAGGTCCCAGTCCATCATGAACTGTTTTCTTTCCTTAGTGCTTGACATTTTCATGCGCTTTTTTGCCTTAAAACTTAAAAAATCCATATTGCTGAGTCCCCTTAATCTCTTCTGATAATTTTGGCTAGTGTCTTGTTGCTCTTTAAAAAAAAATCTATTTTTATTTTTCTGTTTGGTTTGGGAGATTTATTGCGTAGTTTTCTTTACTTCAAAACTGTTGGTACTGATGGAACTTGGCACACACTTCTCTGGGGGTTGCCTGCTGCTTCTGCCATAGCTACCAAGGGTTAAGCAGAGATTCTCTAAGGGCTGTGGTTTGATCTAGCCAGAGTGGGATTACTGTATTGACATGGGTGCTCCGTTGCAGATTAATAACCCCATTTGTGACAGCATGCCATTCTATATTCTTGCACAGGCCCAAGTGAAAACACTAACAGAGGAGTGAGCTCAGTGCGGCATAGGGAGAGTTAAAGGCTAGAACTTCTATTGAGTGCTTTGGACATGAGCCTTTTGATAAACAATGTGACCAATTTTAAGTTTTTCTCCAGAAGGTAGCACTACTCCTGGCATAGCTACATTTCCAAAAAGCATTGGCAAATCTAGGAGGTTGCATCTTCATAATGAAAGTGTTGTCAAGCTATTGGATTTGGAATGATTGTTTGTAAAACATTGTTTAAAAAATTAAAAGAAAACACATTTCAAAAGACTGGCGGAAAACCAAATACATATCTCATGGTACCTCAAAACTGTACACAGAATTCAATATTTTCAATCTTTATAAATGGCAGAGTTTACTTTTCATATATGTATCACTCAGGAAACTCTGAACAGAATTTTAAAAGAGTAAGGAAGTTTATAGGAAAATGCTTACCAAACTCTAATTTACTTTCCACAAGATTAAAAAATGAAGCATGTTACAGCCTTTTGGCACTCCGCAGCAGCCCCGGGAACAGATTCATGAGCCTTCAAAAGGCATCCCCTTTTCTGTTTTGCTAATTACAGCTTCTGCTTCAAAAGCCAGCTGAGTGAGCACAGGAGTTGACCTCTCCTCCAATGAGACAAAAGCCTTTGTGTGGCTAGACCAGAGTTTTGTGCTATATGTGTCACACAGGAAATAAAACAAGTCTTAAAGGCTGCTATTTAGTGATACAGTGGAAAAATATACCTGTTTCTCTGCTTTTACAGACAGGCTGGAGGAGAGGGGTGGGGAGCAACAGAGAGCACAGGGTGGGTATTTGAGGGGGGGAAGCATCTAATGAGGGTGAGAGTAAGAAAACACATGCACTCGGATGGAGTGCTGAATGACAAATAAAAAAAGTAGTTCTCTAATTGTGAGAAATGGAAGAATGCAAGTCATAATTAAACGAATCCACAAGCGAAATTAGTAGAATTAGACAAAAAGAAGGGTTTTGAGCTTTTTCTCAAAAGCAAGATGGAGGTCTATATCTTTATGTGGACCAAGGAGATCATTCCATAAATTAGAATCTTCCTGGCTAAAAGCACAGCCCCCACAGTGAGATTTTTGAAACTTGGTATTTTAAAGATATTTTCAGGTGAGGAGACAATGAGAAGGAAGCTATTTATAAAATTTTCAGCTGGGAGCCAAGGCAGAGGCCATCTATATGGAGTAATATGCGTCCCTCTCCTAAGGATGGAAATTAGTTGCATTGAGTTGGACTTGGCCCTGTTTGCAGGGTTATCCCCAAACGTTTTGCTTCTTTCTCTGATTTGTTCCTGATCTGTTTCTATTGGCTATAGTACTCTGAGCACTTTACCACTGCTAATCAATGCTAAAGTACATATGCTCTCTGTGCAAAGTGTTGTCACAATTGGTTCTCCTTGAATGGCATATTTGATTTACTAGTAAGTCCCTAGTAAAGTGCACTAGGTGTGTCAGGGCCTGCAAATCAAATGCTACTGGTGAGCCTGCAGCACTGGTTGTGCCACCCTTATGAGTAGCCTGAAAATGTATCTCAGACCTGCCACTGCAGTGTCTGTGCACAGTTTGTTAACTGCCATGTTGACTTGGCAAGTGCAACCACTTGCCAGGCCCTAACCTTCCCCTTTCTTACGTGTAATACACCTTTATGGTAGTCCCATGGTACCCATTGGGCAGTGTGTGTGAAAGGTAGGGAATGTACTGGAGTGTGTGACATGTCCTGATAGTGAAATACTGCCAATTTCGTTTTTTACTATTAAAAGACTATCTTGCCTCATAGGATAGAATGGGAAATGCTTCATAACATCTTACAAGTATAACTTCTGATTGGGATAAGATAAAGAAATAAAGTTTAGCTCTCTGAACTCAGAATTCAATAACACATCTTTTAGTACAGATAGTTTTTAAATTGCATGTTTGAAAATGATACTTTTATAAAGTAGGCATTTTTTAGTTTAACAATTCTGTGTGCCTCAACCTGTTTGTGTATTGACTGTCTGGTTTTGGAGTGACAGGGGTTGGGGATGTGCATTCACTGTAGACAACCACTGGGGGGTCTGAGGTGTGCCTGGCCCTTTCTGGATGATTCAGAGCTAGGCTGAATAGATGTTGGCTTGATTTAGAGTAGTGGGAGGAGATTTCCTTGCACCTGAGTAGGGCCTGTCTCCCTTGCGCATTGCTGTCTCCACCCCCTGTGGTCATGCTGCGCCAGTGAGGACAGAACTGGTTTGGACTGGGCTCAGAGACCCTTGCACAAAGAGAACAAAGACATTTTGGGGTATAAGTATTAGACCTAAAACCCCAGAACTTTAGATTACTTCTGGACTCAAGAGGAATCTCTGCCAAGGAGAAAAGCTGAAGAGCTGTGAGGAGGAGTACTGCCCCTTTGCTGTCCTGCTTCTGCCAAGGAGAGGACAAAGACTGGAACTTTGATTTGAACCTGCTTGAAGAAGATCTCCAAGGGCCTGTGTGTGCTGGCCTCCTGTTCTGAAGTCTCAGGGCCACAAATACTTCACCCCAGCTCCCCTGAGTTGTCCCCTGGAGGTTGTTCCTGCTTTTGGGAGCTGGAAGTAACTTGAAAGAAGTAAGAAAACTTGTCTCCGATGCCGCCAGTGATGCCGCCACCTGCACCGAGGCCTGGGGCACCGCTCGTGAAGTGAACGACACACCGCCTAGCCTGCACCACAGCTCAGATGCCCTTCGACGCCTGCAGTTATCGGCCGTGCCCGCCACCAGCGCTCGCACTGACTCCGTCATAGCTAGCACCTGCATCCTGTTATCCGGTGCCGATAACCGCCGAGGGTGACTCCACAAACTTGCTGACTTTGCATCAACCTTGGCACCGACACTCTACGACGCCGTGCATTGTCATAGACTTAGTTTCCAATGTACTATTTGTTTGGAGGTCCATGTGACTCCGTGCCCGATGCCGAGCTCCTCAAGGTTGGCGTCATACTTTGTATTTATTGCTGTCACAACGTCACAATAGCCCCAGCTGGAACTATTTGTTTTCTACAACCTTTATTTTTGCAATAACTGTTCTAAAGTCAAATGTTATTACCAGATTTGTGTCATTTTGGTCTAGTTGAGTTTAGATAAAGATACTTTATTTTCCTAAACTGGTCTGGTGTCCATTTGTGGTGTTATCACTGTATAACTGTGTGTTTTGAGTAAAAATACTTTACACATTGCCTTTGGGAAACGACTGTCTGCTCATGCCAAGCTACCCATGGGGTGAGCAGGGGTTATCTAAAGTGTGTATCCTCCTTACCATGAATAGAAGCAAGGGTCCCAATTTGGACAAAGGTAACTACCTCTGCCAACTAAAGACCCCCATTTCTAACACATTGGCAAGTTGTGGAGTGATTGTAATTTGCTGATCAGCTGTTTAAGCTGTCTGATAAAGAAGTTATTACAATAGTCAACCCTCGAAATCTTGAGAGCCTATCAGTGGGTAAGTATGGAAAGATTTTTACAAAACAAACTGAAAGAAGCACGAAGAAATAGTCTTTTTGACCTGAGCAGAGAATGAAGGTTTTTTGTTGAAATGAAAACCCGGCTTAAAGCTGGTGTTCTCAAGTAGTAAATAGGGTCATTTGTTATGGATTTAACAAAAAAGATGACTTAAATTCCTTTGTGGTTATAGTTGTGAAGTAGTTGGAGGCAATTGAACTGGGAACAGTTTTGCTTTGAATGATTGGTTTGTAGCTTAGTTTAAAGAGGTTGGTGAAGAGGTAATTATCAGGCCTGTAGATGGGCTGTCAGGGTAGAGAACGTTTACGTTTTTCATGAAGACGAGGCTTAATATATGTCTGACTGACTGATGGCCACCTGGGTGAAACTGAGGGACTGCTTGTTGTTCCGGAGGTCTCCTGAAGTTTAGCACTTGAGCTATTGAACCACAAGTGGATGTCTCCAATAATAATTATAATGTTTGTGTTAGTCTGAAGTTGATGAATGAATTCAAGGAAGTAATCCAGATAGTCAGGGTAATAACTGTGAGTGGTAAATCACTGCTGAAATGAAGGAGCTGTTTGGATTGAAGATATTGAAGTTAAATTGGGATTGAAGGCAAATGGTGGCTCTAAGCACCCAAAGGTTGGGAAAGCCATGCCAGGAATAGCTCAGAAAATGACGTCAGATGTGTAGACAACCCTTTTCCTTTGCTTACCCTCTGTCTTGTCCTGGACAGAAGGGGAGAAGGTCACCAGTGTGGCGGCTGCATTGTCTCCAAACCAAGTCTTGTATGCCAGACTTTGTGATATTTAAAGTGTCTGTGGTGAATATGAGGCAAGAGATTCTCCTGACCTTTGCTGAGGATAAAAATTAAAAACCCCAGTCCCCTTGATCACTCAGCATCCTACAGCACCATCAACAACTCAATATGTCTGGATAGGCATGAACACCCGGTAAGAAGTTCTGGAATTGCTCTGCAATGGGCCCATTCAGTTGTCACTGGTCATAGCCAAAACGCCCAAATCAAATCAATTAAATCATCCGTACACCCTGTCTCATGTGGCATTCCTCAGAGACATCCCCTCAGGTATTTGTTTTTCAACATTCAATAAGGTCCCTGACATACCTCTTTCTGAAGTGTCAGAAGAACTTCCACATGTGTACCAGTCAGGCACAAATCCACTTCCACTTGGAAGATGACCTTGAGAATACCCTGTGCCTAGATCATGTGTCGCACAGACTGGACGAGAGCTCCTAGGTATGAACGGTGCCAAGGAAGTTATTCTTGGACTTGAAGACATAATTCTTGATACTCTTATCATTTCTTCAGCCTATATTCCTCGGAACATCTCCTGTGATATCACCAAAAGTAGGAAATCTGGGAATACTTTTTTGACACCTGTCTGTCCTTTACTCCCCAATTCAACTCAGTGCCAACGTGTGTGAGTAGACCGTTATTTCTGCTCCAGAATTCTCTTACTCCTCCACCTTGACAACAGAATCGAGCTGACAAGAATCTTCATTGCGTGTCTCAACCCCTACTGTAACTGTACATCGTCTACACTGCTCTGAAGAGATTTATTTCCAGGTGCAAAAAAACCTTTGAACGAGGCAGCCAGATTGTGGCATACACTCTGCATCAAACCCACCTTTAAAACCCTTCCCTGGCTCCCGAAAGATGTTACAATCAAATTCAAGGTCATATGCATCATGCACAAAGTGTAATGGGGCAAATGTCCAGTGTAACTGCAGAAACTAACAGCACACTAAACCACCTTCAGAGACCTTCTCTATATATCCGCCCACAGAATCAACAAACAATCCTGAATAGGGGTCCCTAAACGGGGTGAACTTCGGTTTTGGAAAGACTGGCACTCAAAAAGTTCAGGAAACGTCTATCACCTGAATTCTTCAGATTTGCATTCAGTTGATACCGACATGGATCATGGCTAATGCTGAAGAATGTAGGGCATGGCTATCCACTAGCCCCCTCATTCCAACAAGCAAGCTATATCTGTCAGATCTCTGCAGTTACTGAACGACAACGCGCCTTTCTATGCAAAACCCCTAACTAAATAAAAAGGTTACCTTCAGCTCCAGTGCCCTCCAGTGAACCAAAAGAACCTTGCCTTCTTTACCTGCGGCAGCCAACTAGAAAACAGGGAAAGTTACCCCTTCTTTTAGCTCCAGTTCCTGGGTGGTGGTATGTCCCACTGCTCAGGCATCATCAATTAAGGATGAACAAAGACAAGGGCAGTACCTGGTCAGGCCCATCAAGTAAGCCACCTGGATCTGTTCACTTGCATTCACTACATTACTCCCTCAACCCTTACTCACACTCACACCCAGACCATGCAAATAAGCACACCACTAACGATATACGAGATAGATATTTCTGACACTTCTGCAAATAATTACTTTGATCCTGAATGTCACCATACACCTAGTCCCAGAGGAAGGACTATCTCCCCCTTGTGTCTCATTTGACTGCAGAGTCCCTGTCTTACATGTATTTCATACAAAATGCACTGCTATGTCTTATTGATGATGCTAATGTAACTCAATAATCACCGTAGTCAACGAATGCAATGCTACAGTGCCCTTTCATGTGACGACTCTTATAACGGTGCCAGTTAGAAATGTGCCACTGAGAATGAGACGTACAGGGTGGTGCAAACTAAAAATGTTAATTATTTAACGGAGTCCCTTTTATCGGTCTCTGCTTCAGAAGATGCAACAATTACTAGGGGATAAGTCGCTGATGATTTAGTCATTCCTTCATGAAATCGAAAAAGGCTTTGAGGAGACTCACCGAGAACTAAACTTTGCAGGGGCTGAAAGCAACAACATCACTCCCCCTCCTAGGGTGACCAACTGGCATTGGTGCAAATTCAGGACGGTGAGTGTAAAAATTCAGGACAAAGGGTCAAAATTCAGGACACAAATTCAGGACAGGAAGTCAAAATTCAGGACAAAACTTCAGGACAATAGGTACGTTTTACAGACACATCAGAGGAGGTTGCGCAATAGTATATAAGTAAGCCCAGCCATACAGTGCTTAATTTGTAAAATATGAAGTCCAGGTGCTCAAATGTTTGTAGGAGGCCACATCCACTTTCCCTGGCTCCACTCACTTCCTTCACTGACTCCACCCACTTACTCTAGGAGCATTATCAACTCTGCGGGGGTCCTCGCTGCTGGATGGCCACCTGCCAGCCAGGCAGTAAGTTAGCCACAGAAACCAACTAGCTCACCTCGCCGAGCTGTGATCCAACGGCCTGGACGAGGGTGGCATGAAACCAGTACATGAAACCAATGGCCGCCAAGTGTTTACATTTATGAAAGTGCCCTCAATTCAGCCCTCTAGTGCTGGTCACGCACATAAGTCCCTAGCCTGAACCATCCACTGGTCACGCACATACAGTCCCTCGCCCGAACCATCCACTGATGGTCACACACATACAGTCTCTTGCCCGAACCAGCTACTGATGGACACGCACATACAGTCCCTTGCCCGAACCATCTACTGATGGTCACGCACACAGTCCCTCGCCTGAACTGTCCACTGATGGTCACGCACATACAGTCCCTAGCCCAAACCATCCAGTGCTGGTCACGCACATACAGTCCTAGACCGAACCATCCACTGATGTTCACGCACATACAGTCCCTCACCTATATATTCAGTGATGGTCATACATGGCAGTCCCTTGCCTATGGCATCAAGAGATGGTCACTCATGGCAGTCCCTCATCCGAGCCTTCCAGTGTTAGTCACACGTGGCAGTCTCTCACCTGATCCATCAAGTGATGGTTACTCATGTGCTGGTCACACATGGCAGTCCCTCACTTCAAGCATCAAGTGATGGTCATTCATGTGATGGTCACTCATGGAAGTCTCTCTCCCGAGGCACCAAGTAATGGTCACCTATGGCATTCCCTGAGACATCAAGTGATGGTAATTCATGGTGGTCCCTCACCTGAGACATCAAGTGATGGTCATTCATGTAAGTCCCTTGCCTGAGGCATCAAGTGATGGGCACTCATGGCAGTCCCTCACTTGAGACATCAAGTGATGGTCATTCATGGCAGTCCCTCACCTGAGGCATCAAGTGATGGTCACTCATGGCAGTTCCTCACCTGAGACATCAAGTGATGGTCATTCATGGTAGTCCCTGAGGCATCGAGTGATGATCACTCATGGCAGTCCCTTCCCTGAGGCACTGAGTGACAGTCACATGCACGACAGTCTCTAGTCCGAACCTATATTAACAACGTGGCCAAACTGCAGCAGTATATATGTAGCATTGATGCAGATGCGCCGAGTGTATTATGCTATTTATTTCCACTGTGAAATGTGGAGAGGGGCCATCAATAAAGAAGGGCAAAGCCTCAAGTGACTCCTGATGTCCTTATCCGCTCTCAGCAAAGATGCCACCAAGTACCATTGATAACTGGAATAATACTTGTTAGTTACAGCGCTTAGAAGCATGAGACGTTCTTTAAGGAGCATATTTACTTCATATGATAAGAAGTTAGAGGGCACAGTACTCTTCGTGGGTCAACGCATATATTGCAAGTCATGCTGTTTTATTATTAATAAAGTTATGTTTACGGCTCCATACCACCCTTCTGCCCCTTTCTACGATCTGTACACAACAGGTGTTAATATTTACCAGGTCAAAGGGTCTCAATTACTCACCATGGAGGATGAAAGGCTGAGTGGCCCTGCCGGGATTCAAATTTTTGACTTAAACAAAAGCCCACAACCCCATTCCTCTTAACAGGAGGATGCCATACGAAAACACAATTTATACACAAGACAAATAGACCAGTTCTACAACTCAAGAAAAAGAAAACACATTATGCAGCCAATGACCAAAATAGACATTTCACAACACTAGAAGGAAAAACACCCAGTGAAACTAAATTCCCACTTCGCTCACAGAAAACGGAAGCCCCAAAAAGCTGTGAAATACTATTTCCAATAAAGGAATTATTTTCCAGCTGTAGTATAGTCGGCCCACAGAACACCACTAAACTGTGCAATCACCCATGCCTCAAGGTGCAACTCGGCACCCTTCAAGAACACGCAACATCCACCCCCTTAGAATGTGCTAGCATAGTAAGGTGGCGTCCTATCAGGAGGCAACCGCAAGGCCTTGTTAAACTCCACATGATGTACAGTAAATAAGAATGACCCCACGTCACATGTGAAGTGTACATAACACAGAGAGCATCTCATGGCTCCTTACTCAACCACACCCCCCCTACAACATAACGCTATCAGGTACCACTGACCGGACGTCTCAACCGCCACAAGAGCACAGCAGAATCACATCCATCCTTACAAAAACCTCCACAAGAGCGCAGCAGGGTATTCCCTTTGTTCATGTTTTCTTTTTTTTTTATTACGTTCACCACCACTGCCTCCTGAAAATAATTTATAGCCCCGGCCCTGACAATGAAGTGCCGGTGCTGAGCACCGGAAAGCAGCGGCACAAATTAAGCACTGCAGCCATATCCAAACATATTCAACCATTTGCAAACCTGTCCATCATGTATCCTTCCATCTATCATTTCACTCATCCATCCTTTCACTCATCCATCCTTTCACTCATCCATCCATTATCCATCCATCCACCCTTCCACCCTATCCATCTGTACACTCATCCATCCACTCTTCCACCCATCCATCCATTCACTCATCCATCCAGCCATTTACCCTTTCACCCATCCAGCCATCCTTTCACTTACTCATCCATCCACCCAGTCACTCCTCCTTCCACCCATCCACCCTTTCAGTCATCCATCCATCCTTCCTTTCTCTCTCCATCGACCTTTTCACTTAGCCATCCTTCCTTCCATCCACCCACCCATCCATCTACTCATCCACTCATGAATCCATCCATTGACCCTATCATTCATCCATCCTGTCTCTCATCCATCTATCCTTTCACTCCTTCACTCATCTATTCATCCTTTTGTCCATCTACCCCCCTTTCACTCACTCATCCATCCTTACATCCACCCTTTTACTCATCTGTCCATCCATTCACCCTTGCACTTATCAATTCATCAATCCATCCATCATTTCACTCATCTATCCACTCACTCATCATCCACCTTTTCACTCAGCCATCCATCCTTTTACCCATCCAGCTACCCTTCCGCCCATACATCCAGCTATTTACCTTTTCTCTCATCCATCCTTCCACTCACTCATCAATCCATCTATCCTCTCTCATTATTCAATTGTTCATTCATCCATTCACCCTTTCACTAATTCATCCAGCCATCCACCCATCCCTTCACTTACTCACTCGCCCACCTTTTCATATTAATTTTGAGCTGAGCCTTTTTGAGAAGAGGCCCATCAAGAACTTCACCCTCGCTGCAGGAGCCATTCCAGGGCTGGGACAGAAGCCACCCAGGATGGAGACAGGATCCATCACAGCTGGGGGGGGGCAGGAGCCACCACATGGGGGGACAGGAGCCATCGGCTGGGGGTGGAAGGGCAGGAGCCATCACAGGAGGGAGAACAAGATCCACCAGGGTGGGCACAGGGGTGGGCATGCAGTATTCTAGTATCATCTTGGTCTCTTCCAGGGTGGGGTAGGGCTCCTCACCCCCTCCTGGACAAGACAACCAGACGACAGGCTCTCTTTCCAAAATATTAGTTTTGCCACCCCCCACTGTGATGTACAGTACTTAAAGGAGATACTCCAAGAGAACTGATTTAACTGATTGTCCTCCATACTTTGTTAATCAGAGTGGGTGCGATTGTGCCATTTCTTTATTTTATTACATTATAGACTGCATGTTTGAAGAACCGAGGTTTGCTTACAATTTAGTGACAGTAATTAAGCTCTGTGAAGAGAACCACGTGCTGCCTTGGTGTAGTCAGGGCCGGTTCTAGAGTATTTGGGGCCCTGGGCAGAAAGGGAATGTGTGAGGCCCCTCTAAATTGCAAAGACATTCAGGGCTGTTTGCATCTGAATAGATGCCCCTGCTCCTGAAGCTGCAGCCCCTCCCTCTCAGTCACCTTCAAGCACCTCTTAGCAGCTCATCAAGGGCTGAAGGTGTGAGGGTCGCCGTCCCGCTGTGCCTCTCCAATGCTGCTGGGGGTCTGAGCTTTGGTGCTGCATCGGAGTCTCTTACACCCACCTCAGCAGCATCGGAGCCAAGCAGGGAGGTGGGTGGAAGCTGTGCCGACTTTAGGGTGGTGTCACCGGTGCCCGGTTAAAATTACGGACAAATGGCGTCCGTTAAAGAATCCTTCACGGACAACGGACAGACGGCCGAAATTACGGACTGTCCGTGAAATTTACAGACGGTTGGTCACCCTACCCCCTCCCCAATCTGAGGGCCTGCAGAGCGAGTACCCTTTTGGGCATTTCATGGAAGATGTACACAAGTGTATGTGACACACTAGTCCTACCATGCATTATTCAGCTGCTAAGGCTTTTAAGTGCTAACATTGTAACCATAATAGACACCACCACATCCAAGTCCTGATGAAAACCCCTAAATGGTGACGGGGTTGGAAACACGTTGACGACAGCGTCTGAGAAAAGTTAACCTTTGGTGCTCAGGGAGAAAGCCTAATTGATTTCCCTCCCGTGTTGCCACAAATTTGATTCAAATGTCCCCCAGAGCTGTGCATATTGACAGGAGACATTGTAGTGGTTTGCAAGTTCCGAATTGCCACTCCGCATAACTGCCACTTTGATTTATGGACTGGTACTTTGATTACCTTTTTGCCAATTTTTTGTTTCTCTAACTGTGCACAACATGCTGATATACTATACAAATTTATAAATAATTGTTCATGTGTGTTATTTGTTTATGCAATTTACACATTGTCTTTGAAAACGTCATTATTTTGTGTTTCCCTTAATGTTTGACATGATTTGAATGTTATTGAATCCTATGGAATTATTTAAAAAAATGTGAAATAAATCACACGAGCCTATCAATTGAATCCACTGGCCCGGTATTAAATAAGCTTTAATCAAAGCAACTGGATACTCTTGTTTGTATAACATTGTAACTGTGGCACACATGGGACATGTCAAAATGTTAACAAAATGGCGGTTTCCGGTAAAGACATATGGGCAGCATGGGTGCGAAAGGAGGCACACTCACCCATGCTGAAGAACTTGTATGTGCTATGGAGGGATCTGTGAGAAAATTACAGCCCACAAGCATTTACCCTACCTGATCTGTGGGCCTTGTCTATGCCTTCTAGGGACCCTACAAGACAAGCATAGCGAGGAGGGGGAGAGGTGGAGGCTCTCACATGTTTGAATGTGTAGAATTTGGAAACAAGTTATGTTGCAATAAAAATACTGGATGATTCCGGGATGTTGTACTGCTGGGTTTTCAACGCCCACAAATGTGTAGGATGGACCTTCCTCTTTTAGCCTCTGTCATCAGGTTAGTTGTTTCTTCCCAGGTGATCATTGTGGATCGTTACGTTGCACCTTCCTTCACTTCACCCACCTCTAGTTGCTTTGATTTGATTATGTTGTCTCACGTTATACGTTTTTTTCTATGCACAGGAATATATCATTTTGATCATAGTTTTCTGGAGTGGTGGGGCAGTATAGTTTTTCTGTGGTTAAGGTATTCTCTGGTCAGTGTACTGCATTCTAGAATTTTGCTTGCACAAATGAGACTTTTATGGTTTTGTCCATGGTTGAGGGCCTGAATTCAGTACTTGAGGAAGGACTCAATGTGGAATGTGCTGGAACAGTTTGGTTTCAATGCTTTAACTTGCTCGCAGCCAAGATCTTGCTGGGCTCAGTGTAGATGGTCAGGCAGTTGTTTGGAGCAGAAAATGCTTCCAACACTAGGGGGCATATTTATAGGGGATTGGGCCACTAGAGCATCAATTTTACTGATGTGCCGGTGGCGCAATGTCCTGCTCCATATTTACAAAGGTGCATTAAGCCACTTTGGATGGCTTAACGTTGCATTCTAAATATTGTTCTCTTTCATACAGACCTCTGCATGAAAGGGGCGCGCAAAGGGTGTAGATGTGGGCGTTCCATCTTACCACCCATTGCTTTTTGACGCTGTCCCAGATTTAAAAGGCTCTGTAAATCTGAGGCAGCATCAAAGACTTACCCTACTGAATAGCAGATGTTAGATTGGCGCAATGTGGTGCAATACGTTTATTTCTCCTTGTTTTTGCCCTTTCTATGTTTACTGCTTTCTGCAGCACACATAGAAAGAGCAAAGTGTCCTTTCTTGCACATAAACAATCATTCCCGGCCGGCCACACAGCCACCCTTACACCATGGTGCAAGGGTGCCTGTATTGCAGGGAATCATCCCTTCAGTGCTGGCACTATGTTGCAAGGGCGTCTGTGTGGCGCGAGGCAGCTATTTCTAGCTCCAGAGCATGGGAAAACACAGGAGTGTGCCGTACTCTTATAAATACAGCGCATCCATATGTTTCTGAAATGATGCTAAATTGTGCCATTTTTTTGTGAATATCCCCCTCAGTGTATTGTTGTAAGGTGTTTTAAATGAAATGTGGTACCCTCCTTTACTTTAGAGTCAAAGAATTGTAGGTATTTCAGAATGTCTGCGTGAGGTGACATATTTATTGCAAACCTTACAGAAGTCACTCAGCTTGTAGCTTTGTGATGTCGCGCCTTTATGTATTGTGCACAGGAGATGATGGCATTTTATCTCTAGAGTCCTACCCTCTTTCTTATGTAGTAGTTCCTGGGTGGCCGCTTTGTTGTTTAGTTTTATCACATCACTAAACTGGCATCGGCTTGTTGTGGGGCTAGATTGTGTGAATGGGCTTCAAAATATTTGCGATAACGCCTGCTTTTGTTTGGCCACCTGTGCCATACTACCAATTCTAGGTGGTGTGCAAAGTTTTTATAATGCAAACAAAGTTTTGTGAAATTCCCGATTATCAGCCTTCATATAGTAAAATAAGTTTCCTGCTTTCCCATACTCAACATTTGAGTAGGATAGTTGTCTTTTATATTTTCTTGAGAATAAGATCGACTTTGCTTAGTGTTTTTCCCAAGTTTGGAGGTGATGTTGGGATTAGTGACGTTTAGAGGGGCTATACTAAAATAAAGTTTTACTATCATCCCGCATACATATCTCCTCAACCATATCAACTTCTACCATATAATCAAGGCAATTAGGTGTGGAGATCGAACATTACATTTTCACTTCCCCTCATATGCTTATCTAGACTATGAGCTGGAAATCGCTATGGTGAAGTCAATAGATGTGCTGGTTTATACTACTGACCTCGCTGTTACGACATACAACCTGTTCAGGCTGCACTCTATATAATTTATATACATTTTCATTTGGTAGCAAATGAATGTACATGTTGTGCATGCTGCTTCATCTTGTATAAGCGTTACAACAAACAAATGATGGACGGAATGCTGACAATGCAGACATTCTCCCCCAGTCAAGAGATCTGGGTTAAATCCATCGTGGGACCCGTGCTCACTACGCCACTGGAGTCAAGCTATCCTGGCTGATGACGGCTGATAGCCAGAAACCGGTCCTAGGATGCATTCATCTTCTCAAGGCCACGTGACCACCAGGTGGCCTTCTTGGCTGGTGGGAGCTTTTATGATACTTTATTCTCGTGACCTCGGAAGTCAATATCTTCACCTCTTCCTCACAGGTGGCATTTGACTTCTGGGGGCCTCCCCCTGCTCCTTGTTGCTCTTATCAGCCATGTTGTTGCTGAAATATCCCCTTGGTTCTGTGCCTTTTGTGCAACACTATTTGAATGTGTCGCAATACGAATTAAGCATCGTGTGATGTTTTTGGGATCCGGGTAGAATGTGGTGTTGCTGTGTGACATGCTGCAAAGTTGTTGTATCTTTATTATTTTCCATTCAATCAAAACAGCGCATCAAATATTGGTGACGCTTTGCAACATTCTTGGTAACTTTCAGTCTTCATGTTTGCGCACAGCAGGAATTGCCCCAGACACGACTAATTTAGACGTAGTTTCCTCCAGCCTGTGTCATAATCTGGTCCTGGCGGGTTAGTTGGGCGGATCATAGTGGCTCAGATCTCGACATTATTCACAGCTCTGCATCAGATTAAGATATATTTAAATATATTGTAAATATGGATTTCTACCTATAGTTACACAATACCCACTCTAACAACAGTACTTGATTCCCTGGTTGATAAGGATGTAGAAGTCTGCTTTCTTCCCTCCCCTTGGAGGCAGCCCTTCTCCATGGTGTTATGTGGGAAGCCTTTGATTTTAATGCCTTTTATGAAGTTCTGGATGCATGCCAGAGGTATATTTCATGTGCATTTGTTGTAGAATAATTACTTGAGTTCTGCTTGTACCCGAATGAATCATAAGCAAAAAGGATTATAATAACTTGTTTCTGTGCCCTACCTTAGGAGGTCTGTTTAGGCTGCTCTTCGATGAATTCAGTGGTCTAGTTGTGGTAAGTTTCTTCTACGTTGACCTAAATGGGGCTGGGAGGATGTGTGAAGTGGGTGTATTTGTGCCGTCCTGTTCTCTTGTATTGGTAAGGTCATTGGCGTGGGGGGTGAGGAAACTAAAGACTTTCTGATAAATGGCTGCTCGAATGCACGTATTCGCACACAAATAACACCCCCACATCTCCAGCCTATACTAGGGTTGCGTTTTAACTGTAACGTGTCAGTTAAAAAAAATCTCTCTCATGCATTGGGCTGGTTTAGTTTTGTTTCCACTCACACACTTTGGACGAGAGGGCAAAGCATACATACGACTGACAACTTGTCGTGTGAAAAAGGTCGCTTTAATGAGGCAGGTGTGCATCACAACATTTATGTTACCCAAAGCAAATGCCTTACAAAACTTCATGCTCACTACAGAAGAATAATCACCTCCCACTCGTCCTACCCCCACCCCTACGTGTCCACCTCAATTTCCCCAACTCGACTGCCTGTCACTGTACCTATACTCTACCTCCTGAACTAACTTTACTTCCTAAAACCGTAAACCTTTAACTTCCTGACTTCCGCAAGTGTAAACTTACTCTGAGTAAGCAATATTAGTTTTTCATCCAACACTCAATGGTGTGCATGCGCGTCTGTTCATATAGGACTTGTTGCTTTCTTTCTTATATCCAGCCCTTATCTGGAAGGGTCTTTTAGCTGCACTCCCCCCACCCCCCATTCTCTAAGCCATGATGAGACCTCAGTACTCTATTTCAGGGGTCGAAACACCATCAACATGCTTAAAGTAACAAACAATGGACTTTTTGTAATTAAATTCTTGAATATTTCAGGAATCCTATACTGTTGTTACTTCTATATCAGCCTTTATTCATCTTTTGAATTTTGTATTTGTCTTGTAATGGCTTTGACACTGGGGACACTCTGTCCTGGGCATTAATCATGTGTTGTATATGTATTATCTATTAACTTGTATATATACATTTTTGTCACCGTTGGATACGGTGGTCATGTATTGTTTGCCTATAATTTGGAATGAAGTGTGTGAGGCTATTTGGCCCCCTAATCAATAACATGTCCTAGCAAATGACGCCAATGGGAAATATTGTAACTTGAATTTTGAGGCGGGCCGGCACCCTGAAGGCCCTTGATAACGCCACGCTTGGTTGGTGGGTCCGCAGCCCAGTTTGTGCTCATCAAGCTGATTCACTTCCCAAAACCCTGCTAGAAATACATGTGTCTACACCACTGATGCCTGGGAACACTGAGTACATCACGCAAAAAAAGCTGTGTGGCTGGAGGTCACACAAAGGTCAAGGTCGCAGTCTCCCCTCCTTGCCAATAGTAGTGGGACCGGCTTATGATGACCGTGTTTAGCCATCGTTTCGGCTCACCCCAGGATCCCAAGGATAATGTACAGCAGGTGACGGCTCATACATGAAGCACGCCTTTTACATTGGTATTTTTCTTTGCTAATAAACTCTTTGTATTCTTAAATTTGACAACCAATTCTCTTAAGCCTCTAATTCGTCCATATTACTGTTATTTTATGCTACGTATGAGGCTCTTATAAATCATGAAACAGTGTTAGAGCTCGTATGTGAGTATGAAAGGGACTCAGCTGAAAACATGGGTCTTAAGGGCCTTTCTAAATAATTGGCAGTGTTTAAGCTGACCAAAGAAAAGATTAAAAGAGTTTCAGATAGTTGCTGCAGAAATAAAGTTCGACCACTTGTATTAACTCTTGCAAGACATGGAACTGACAGCAAATGCACAGACCTGGTTCTAAGAGAGAATTTAGGGGAGTGTCTAGGTAACAAATTCTGGAGGGAAATCAGACACACTCATATAAAAAAATTTATAACAAAAACAAGGAACACATTGAATTGAATTTCCCTTTTACCAGTAAGCGAGTATAGGGTATGTGGGGCCTCAGAAATCCTGATCTATTTCCATAGGTTGTGAACGATCCTCACTGCCCTGTTCTGAATCCCTTGCAATTTACAGCCTGAAAAAGGATGTGAGACCTGGACACATAATCCAATCTAGAGTTATTGGCTTCAGTCACCACAAGAGATTTCAAATGTGAAGGACTAAAGGGGAGAGTTTTCTTCTGCATTCTCATTAGAAATAAACTGACAGAAGTCATTGCCTTGCTTCACATAGCCATGGTAAGGCCCTTTACTAGCCAGAAGCTAAGGCTTTTAACATTATGTTATGTGTTGTGTTGTGTTATGCTGTGTGTGTCTTATGTTATTTTATGTTATGTGTTGGGCTATTTTTATGTGTTGTTTTGTGTTGTTTTATTTTATGTGTGGTGTTATTTTATGTTGTATGTGGTGTTATTTTATGTTGTGTGTCGGTGTTGTGTCGTGTTATGTTGTAGGGAGTGCTGGTGCTGAGAAGCTAGTTGGGTGTTCAGACGAGATACAGATCTTGCAGCGTAGGCCAGGCAGTGGGATATAAGTCTCCAGGCTGGGATGCGTGTAATGGTCCTTGGGCTGCGAGACGGCCTGAGGGGATAGAGGGCTATACAGCTAGGACAGAGGGCCCGATGCATGAAAGTAGGTATTGGGGATGGGGGGTTGGATTGGAGGTGCCAAATGGAGGGCCTAGCATTGGGAAGACCTGGGATGTACAACTTCAAGGTGGGAAGGAGGAACTGTTGTGACTGCGACTGAGGGCATGGACCTGGGGCTGACAGAAATCCCATTACTTGGATGGAGAGCTTGTAGGCTCAAATAATGGGATGTGATGGTAGAAAACGTTTATCTTAAAAATATCACTGTCCTATGAACAATCAAGATGCATGGTCATCAAACAGAAGGCCCCGTCCACTTCTAAAGAAAGCTCTCTCTTACTTTTGTGTTTATTACATTATTTTCTTCTTGCCAATAATAAATAAATTTCCCAAGCCAAGCTATATCAATTACTTTCTCATCATCGACCACTTGGGAATGGAAGTGAAGGAACACCAAGATTGTGATAAGAAATACATTGACTTTATTATCTACCAAGTTAAACATTCTTCTTGTGTCTGTAGTTGCCCAACCTGCGCTTGGCAAGCACTAAACAAGCATAGAATTATTAATTCAATTTTCCATTTAATAAATGTACAATTATGAGCTCCAATGTTTTTGTTGGGGACAGAGAAGCACAAGATGATATTAAATAGCACGAGGAGTTAGTTTTGTGCATGTCAGAATATGGGCGCGGCTTCCAAAATGTCACTGTGTGTAAAGTTGCAAAACTCCTGCCTAGCATAGCTGAAGCCAGACATGCCTTCTGTTGAAGGAGAGCTGTTTGCTTTCTGTAAAAAAGAAATGCATAGGTCGGTAAAATCTAAATTGTTCTTAATTTCAAACTCGGGGGGGGGGATTTTTGTTGACATCAGCCCCACATTTCAGTGCGCCCCCGATAAGAATGGGGCCCCAGGGTCATGGCAGCCTTCCTGCTCTGAAAGCAGCCGTCTGGCCCCAGCCCAACGGGAAAACGACCGAGTCCAGAGCGACCAGGCGAGTCCTGATTTGAACTCTTAAAAAACGTGCATTTTCTTCAGATCGGGACTTACATACACTATCCGAGAGCTTCGTGTCCCTTCGCTGTAAGCTTTGATGAGGAGTGTGGCGTGATTTGTTTACGGATCAAAACACGGCAAATAGTTCTGCTGTGCGCAGACATGTAAATGCGCGGCGAGCACGGCAGGCGCGGCGGAGCTCCCTTGAAGCCGGTGGTTCCGCGGCGCTGCTTCAGTCGGGGAGTCAGAGCAGAGGGCGTTATTATCAGCCGCTCGCGCAAGCCCCCGTGATCAACAAAGTGTGCTCTTGCAGCCGCACGTCAAAGCGCGAGATAAAACCCCGTCTTCTGCGCCACATCTGAGGGCTGCAGGCGGAGCATGCCGTTTCTAGGAAAACAAGAGAGAACGGCTTTTCTTTCTAGTGCTGACTTTTTTTTTTATTTTACTTTATAATTGATACACACTTGCCAGCCGTCCATGAATGTTTAAAACAGCAGCAGCCTTTTTTCTCCTCTCACTTGTTAAAGTTTAAAATGCTTTGCTCCGATTACCCTTGGAGCCTATCTGATGAATTTTGCTCGCTTCAAGGCCTCGGTTTCCTGTTTTGCTGCGAGATTTGAGGGACCAGGCCCCTTACCCATTCATCATCTTTACCTATCAGAGAGAAAGCCAGAACAGCGCCCTGCTTGAAAGGGCGAGCCGCTTCAAGCCAAAGCGACCATTTCTAGAATTTCTAGAGTAAATGTTTCAATAAATTCAAATGAGGACCAGTCCATTGACCCTGCCTGTTCACGCAGTGGAGGCTCCTTCGCTATGGCGGAGGAGCGTTGCCCCAATGCTTTTAAGCAGTGACAAGTAGAAACATAAAATGATAATAACTTATTAGCATTTTATGCTTTGTGTCCTGCTGCTTTGCAGGCAGGAGGGTGCGTGGGCAGGAGTGGTTTTGGCCCTCTCGGGTCACCCGAACCAGTCATGCACACTTTCCCCGTTCTCCATTCAGGCTGCTTTACAGCCTGCATTGAGAACATGCCCACCCCTCCAGCCCCTGGTTGAGCGCCGTGTCACAGCGCTCAGACCAATCACAATGCTGCATTGCAGCATTGTAATTGGCTTAGGGGAGGGAGCCTGGCTGTCTGCTTCCTGTTCCTGGAGTCGGAGGCAGGAGAGCAGGAGCAGAGACGGGGGACCCGGCCTCAAGGTAAGTTTATTTTTTTTATCCCCCCGGCGTGACCCTTCCTGTGACAGCCCCCCACGACACCCCCGCGACACCTTGAGCCATGCCAGCCGCCACTGCTGGTGCCACTGCTGAAAACAGCGATCCTGAGTTGGCCTTCTGCAGGAGAAGGGCAACAATCACAAAATCCCGTAGAAAACACCCTTATTGATCCTTTTCGGGCATCAGGTCTCCATCTTAGACTGCAGCAGAAGTTCTAGACAGTTCCATCTGTTATATATTTATGTAGTGTGGGGTGTGCATGGACAGATCTTGCCTGAGTGTGTGTATCCGCGGTGGCTCTTCTGTAATGTCAGAGGAGCGTCGCCCCACTGCTCAAAGCCACCAGTTAAAAAATTAAATGATAATAAACCAATTTGATTATCATTTTATTTTTTAAGTGACTTGGTGAGCCATGTGTGTGTTGGGAGGGAAGAGGCCAGGCCATGAAAGGGAGGAGGAGTGGTGGACACTGTAAATGTACATGTCAGTTTGGCCGGCCGTCTGGCTGGCCAAACAGACATTCACGGTTAGGTTTCTCCAGCCCAGCTGTGTTGTACATCTGGGTAGAGAAACGGCACAGAGTCCCTGTGCCTGAGACAGCAATAAACTAGCCCGCTCAGGCCAATCCCGGTGCTGCTATTATAGCATGACATCAACGTCTGGATTGGATGGGGAGTCTGTCCCAGGGACTGCCGGGTGCAGTGGGAGAGCAGAGGCGTTCCGAGGCGTGAGACGGCCGGCAGCATAAGGTAAGCCTTTTTTAAAATTTCTTATTAATCCCGCACCGCACACCCCGCCCCTCCACTGAATATTTGCAGCAGCCTCAACCGGTGTGTATGAATATATATATAAATATTTAATTTCCAATGTAATATTTTGTAAGACTGTAAATTTATTACTACGAATATATATAGATATAGCTATATAGTAGTAGTAGTAATACTTTATTCGATAAAAAACGATCATCATAAAAGTGTACAATTTTTACAATACAGTAAAAAATAGAAACAGGAACCCACCAATCCTTAACCCCTTGCATGCCCGCCCCTTTCCCCGCCCAGTGCCGCGCTTTGTATTAGCGGGCGGAGTTCATGACGAGCTGGACTCGTCATGGGCACAGCGCCACCGCAGCCCATGACGAGTCCAGCTCGTCATGGGCACTGAAGGGGCTAAATACAAATAACAACACATGCTTCACTTTTACTAATTTAGTAAAAAGTACATAAAAACACTGTCAGATATCATGGGGACTTCCTACCAGGTGCCTTCTAGCGATTAGGTGGCTATATATATCTATTCATAGTGATACATTAAATAAAAAATAATATATTGTAAAATGAATATTTGTATTCATTATGTTATTATACATATACATATCTATAGTAACATATATTTATATATATATATACATACATATATATATATATATTCACTGAAAAACCATAGGTTTCACACACGTTATAGTTACGAATTAGCATTTAAAAAACCTTGCAATCCTCTGCTCATGACGTCACATATTACATCACTCATTACATGGTCAGTGGCATCACTCATGACATCACTGATGACATCATCCTTGTGATAGAGTGGCGGTCGCGCGAGTTATAGTTATCTCAACTAACTATAACGGGGGAATTTCATTGGTTTTTTACGAGTGAAATGTCCACCTAACTATAACATGTGTGAAACCTATGGTTTTTTAAGTGAATTTGCAAGGTTTTTTAAATGCTAATTCCTAACTATAAAGTGTGTGAAACCTATGTTTTTTTCAGTGAATTTGTACGGTTTTTTAAATGCTAAGTTATGTATTTATTATTATATTTTTTATATATTTATTTTACAATAAACTACGTCTTTTTTTATGGCTTTTCACCGTGCGAGCAAGGTGCGCGCATGGTGCGCGCACCGCGCGATTTTCTTAAAAAAAATTTAAATGTTTTTTTCTGCCTTCGGGGTCCTTCAGTGACTCCTTGACAAAGGCTAGGGGGGTCAGGAACTCTCTACCCTGCCCCCTTTTCACGTTCGCCACCTTCCTTTTTCACTCTCGCACTCAAAACAAACAAAATGGCAGCCGACACTTCCTGATTTCGACCGATTCGAACGTTGACTGACATGTAACCACCAATCAGAATTACGCTTGCGCACGTTAGGGTGCGTGCACCGTGTGCGCACGGTGCGCGCCTATAGATATTTATGTACTTTTAACTGCAATTTTCTCAGGAACTACTGAACAGATTGACTCCATATATGCAAAAGGCACATCCCTGACCTGAGGACTACCTCTTTGCCAAATTTCAAGTAATTCTGTTCAGCCGTTCGGGCTGCACCTTCGACTAAAGGTCCTATGGGAAAATGCATGGGGAAAACGTGTTTTGGGACCCCCTTTTTTCACGGCCCCCGCTTGACGAATCACCCCGAGACTTTAATGGTAGGAGCTGAGCGGAGCGCCCCATTAGTTTTGAAAATTTCGCGAGGATTCGTCAACCGGCGCCAAAGTTATTCAAAATAGAATTTTCAGATTTCCTATGGAAACTCGGTCCTAACTATAACTATCTACTGGTATTTAGACACTTATTTACCCATGTCTTCTTCCATTAATCTTTAGCTATACATATATTACAAATATTTATTTTTCATAAAGACACATATGTCATCAGTGATGTAATATCTGACGTCATCAGCAGAGGATTGCGGTCGCGTGAGTTATAGTTGCCTGCACTAACTATAACGGGGGAATTTCATTGGTTTTTTATGAGTGAAATGTCCAGCTAACTATAACATGTGTGAAACGTATGGTTTTTTAAGTGAATTTGCAAGGTTTTTTAAATGCTAATTCGTAACTATAACGTGTGTGAAACCTATGGTTTTTTCTGTGAATTTGTACGGTTTTTTAAATGCTAAGTTATGTATTTATTAATTATTTGTTTTTCACCGTGCGCGCACCGTGCACACACTGTGGGCGCTCGGTGCGCTTTGCGCACCGAGCACCCACGGTTCGCCGTGCGCACACCGTGCGCGCACCCGAGATTTATTAAAAAAAATTAAAAAAATGTTTGCGCCCTTGGGGGTCCTTCTGTGACCCCCTGACCAAGGCTAGGGGGTCAGGAACTGTCCACTCTGCCCCCTTTTCACGTTCTCCACCTTTTTTTTTCACCCCCTCAGACTGCGAGAGACAAAATGGCGGCCGACACTTCCTGGTTTCGACCGATTCGAATGTTTACCGACATCTAACAACCAATCAGAATTGCGCTCGCGCACGGCAGGGTGCGCGCACGGTGCGCGCGTATAGATATTAATATGCTTTTAAATGCTATTTTCTCAGGAAATACTGAACAGATTTACACCAGACCTGCAAAAGGCACTTCCTTGACCTTATGGCTACCTCTCTGCCAAATTTCACGTAATTCTGTTCAGCCGTTCGGGCTGTAGCTGCGACTAAAGGTCCTATGGAAAAATGCATGGGAAAAACGCGTTTTGGGACCCCCCCTTTTTCTCGCCCCCCGCTTGACGAATCACCCCGAGACTTTCAGGGTAGGAGCTGAACGAAGCGCCCCATTAGTTTTGAAAATTTCGCGAGGATTCGTCAACCGGCGCCAAAGTTATTCAAAATAGAATTTTGAGATTTCCTATGGACTATAACTATCTACTGGCGACCGCCAGTAGATAATATATATATATTACCTACTGGCAGTCGCCAGTAGGTAGTTATAGCTAGGACTTATTTTCCATAGGAAATCCACAACATTCTATTTGGAATAACGTTGGCGCCAATTGACGAATCTTCGCGAACTTTTCCAAACTTTTGGCCAACTCCGGTCCGCTCCCATCCTGAAAATTTCATGGTGATTCGTCAAACAGGGGCCGAGAACAAAGGGGGTTCCCAAAATGCGTTTTCTCCATGCATTTCCCCGTAGGACCTGTTGACGCAGCTACAGCCCGAACTGCTGAATGGAATTACACCAAATTTGGCAAAGAGGTAGTCCGCAGTTCAGACTCATGCCTTTTGCTTAAATGGTGTAAATTCGTTCAGTCGTTCCTGAGAAATTTAGAGTTAAAAAGATAGATATATCTGGGCGGAGCCTAACCACACATCTCATCGTGAGATCTGATTGGCTGTCAGTACTTCATCCAAGAAGTGTTGGCAGCCATCTTGGGACCAATATACATGACAGCCCCTCATTAAAAAGCATTGCAGTTAATAGAAGGTTTTAAGACTTTAGTTACATTATAAATCATTTGTTGATGGTACCATACTCATTTTAGGAATTGTGGTGTGTTCTAAGGTGATTTTACCATGTGAAAAAGCCTTCTGCTGTGATATCATGAATCATGTTTGAGAGAAAACTATTTTCTCATGCTTTTCCCACAGACGTTTGGAAGGTGATCTATAAGCTAAACTGAGAGCATATTTTCTGTAAATTCACATTATCTTTCTCAGTCATGTGAGAATGAAGTCTGACGTTCTCAGTAAAACATGTACATCCAACAAGGGCAGAGACTGTCAGTTGATTCCTTTGTGTTCTATTGCAGCTTCCCAGAGTATTCTAAAGAACAACTAGAGCGCTAACAGTCCTACTTATGACAAACGTATTGCACACCTGAAGCCATCTTGATTGGAATAAAGTGGTAACTCTTAAAACATTTAAGTTAAAAAGGAACAAAATGAGGCGGTTCATTTTGCCATAGAAAGTATGATTAGTGCTGCAGAAAGAAAAATTAGGGCACATTTTGAGTGACTTCTCAAATCCTCTTCTATTTCATTAAAAAAATTCTGACATGCAGACTGAAACATGCACTTTCAATACCAGCAGCACACTTCCATGGTGAACAGTAGCTTTACTACAGTGATCTAATGAGCAACTAGAGTGCTAACATTCTGAAATTATGGCAAATGTGTGACACATCTGAATGCCTTCTTGATGGAACCAAAGTAAAAAACTGAAAGTATTTCCTACTGAGGAGACTGTAGTAAATGAGGAAATTAGAAAACTTCATAACAAATAAGTCTCCCGAAATGGCCACCAGAGACAAAAGAGCCCAAATGTAGCCCAAATATAACCCAGATGTAGCCCAAGTACAGCCCAATGACAGAATGTCCCAGAGTGTTCTTAAGAGCAACTAGAGCGCTAACAGTCTTACTTATGACAAAAGTATGGCACACCTGAAGCCATCTTGATTGGAATAAAGTGGTAACTCTTAAAACATTTAATTTAAAAAGGAACAAAATGAGGCGGTTCATTTTGCCAAAGAAATTATGATTAGTGCTGAAGAAAGAAAAATTAGGGCACATTTTGAGTGACTTCTCAAATCCTCTTCAATTTCATTAAAAAATTCTGATATGCAGACTGAAACATGCACTTTTAATACCAGCAGCAGACTTCCGTGGTGAGCAGTAGCTTTACTACAGTGATTTAATGAGCAACTAGAGTGCTAACATTCAGAATTTATGGCAAATAGGTGACATATCTGAATACCTTCTTGATGGAATCAAAGTAAAAAACTGAGAGCATTTCCTACTGAGGAGACTGCAGTAAATGAGGAAATTAGGAAACTTCATAACAAATAAATCTCCCAAGATGACCACCAGAGACAAAAGAGCCCAAATGCAGCACAAATATCACCCAGATCTAGCCCACATGTAGCCCAGTGACAGAAGTGTGCAAAACACTTATTTTTTGTGTATTTGCAGTTTTATATAGTGCAGACTTGTCAGGTATTGGAGTGCTTTACATGAGCATTGGTTACATCACACAAGATCAAATTCATTTTGGCTGTAGACATGGGGAGATTAAGTGATTTGAATCACAGAATGTTGAGCTGAAGCAGAAACTCCAACCTGGTTCCCCAGTTGCAAAGTCTGCAGCTCTGGAAGTAACACCACATCCTCTCCCCTAAGTGCAACATTTAATCAAGTGGTCAACTGGATAAAAAAACAAAAAACATAAAGATTACAAATAATTTAAAAGTTCTTTGTCGCTATTTGAAAACTCAGAAAATATGTCTTCATTTTAGTTTTTTAGAGCACTAACCATAATTTTGATGCAAATAAGACCCTCTCATATATGTAATTTCTAAAGCAAATGCTCTACATATTACAGTTTTGATTACATCAAGATGACGTCAGGCGTTCCGCACTTTTGTAATAAATATAGAAGGTTAGCAATCTAGTTGTTCATTGGGATACTGTTGAGAGGCAGAGGCCAGGGGCACGGACTCTGAAAATTGAAGGCAGGTATGAGAGTGCAGAGGCAACAATTTGACCACACTGGGCAGGCAGGAAGGGCAGTGGCAGCACAACAGACTATGGAGGGCAGTGGAAAGGGGGGCAGGGGCATCAAACCAACAATACAGGACTGGCAAGAGAGGCTGTGGCAATATAATAGACCATTGTGGGCAGAAGGAAGAGGCAGTGGTAGTACAACCATACATTCCAACAGACCCGTTTCAGCCAGGAAATGTCCAATGTTTTTAAGCTCAAATGGGCTTTATTTGATCTCTCTCCTGTCTACAATCTCCTCTTTTTCAATGTAATTCAAAGGGGAAAATCAATACCCCAGTTTTTTTCTAAATCTCCCTCTTACCAAGTTCAAAATGTTCGCAAGTATGGTACATTGGATCATGGTAGGCAGGAGGAATTGGGGTAGGGACATGGACTCGGATAACAGAGGACTGGAGGGACATGGAGAGGTGCCCCAAACTGACCCTACAGGGCAGGCATCAGGGTTTGCAGCAGCACAATACACCACACAGGGCATGCGGGACAGGAGTGCAGCACAACAGTCCATAGAAAGCAATAGGGAGGGGACAGGACCATGCACATGGACAACAGAGAACAGAGGGGAAAGAGGCAATGGTAGCTAGCTGACTATAATGGACAGACAGGAGAGAAAGCTGCAGCATAACAGACCATAAAGGGCAGGAGGGACGGATCAGGGGCATTACAATGGAGCAGACAAGCCAGGAGGGAGGGAATAGGGGTCTGCACATGGAAACAGAGGGCTGGGGGCAAGGGGGCAGGGCAGGAGCAGCAAGATGACCATGGAGTTCAGGCAGGATGGGCACTAGAAACAAGACACACCATGGAGAGCAGCAGTGAGACTATGATGGCATACACACAGACCATGGAGGGAAGGTGGGAGGGGGTCAGGGGCAGCTAGCTGACCACACAGGGAAGGTGGGAGGGGCCATGGCAGCACAGAAGACCATGCATGGCAAGTGGGAGGGTTAGTGGCAGCACAATGGCTATGATGGGCAAGAAGGAGGGTGCAGGGGCATGCACAAAGGACCATGGAGGATAGAAGGGAGGGTCGGGACCTGGGCACAGACAAGAAAGTTCAGGGGAAGGGGCCTCACAACAGTCCGCGCGGGGCAGGCAGGAGGAGCAGTTGCAGCACAACAGACCAGGGAGGGCAGAAGGGTGTGGCAGTAAAATGGACCATGGAGGACAGGAGGAAGGGGATAGGGGCATGGCATGTGGACAGGCAGGGTGGAGGTGGCAGGGACAGGTTACAGTCATCTGTCAATGCTATTCAGGTGGGAGGGGAGTGGCAGCTCAACAGAACACTCAGAATAGATAGGAGTGGCAGGTCCATGGAACATGGTGGGCAAAAAGGATGGAGCAGGGGCATGCACAAACACATCGGAGAGCAGGGGGAAGGAGAATAGGGGCAGCAAGCTAAGCACAGAGGCTAAGCAGGAAGTCAATGATGGGCCATAGAATTGGGCAATGGAGGGCAGGAGGAGTGGACTGGTACATCATGCTAAATGGAGGGCAGTGGCAGCACATCAGACCATGCATGGCAGGAGGGAGGAGGCTAGTCCATGGATTCACACAACAGAGGATAGGGAGGAGAGGGATGGGGCAGCAAGCTAACTGTTCAGAGAAGGTGGGTATTAGGAACTTTATTGTTTTTAAAATGTGTGTCTGTGCGAACTACTTAAAATATGAACAAGTATGCAGCATAATCTCACTTTTATTCTGGAAGAAGAGGACGTTTGTGACTGTGACTCCGGGCTCACTTTGCAGAAACACCCCCCTGACCCTCCACCACCCATCGCAAAATGTAATGCCCGTGAAAAGGGTAGGTGGACGCAGTGTTATATAGAACATAGTCCTGAGAGCACGATTGAAAATGAAAACTAGATATAGTATATGGTATAAACTATGCACCAAAAAGTGTGATATAAGATGAACCGGGGCGTGAAATATAATATGCAATACATTGTGCGCAATGACAGATTCATTGGAGAGCGCGAGATAGCACAGGCACTAGCGCGTGCTATGCGATATGCGCCTTGGAGTGTAATATTCACAGGGCAGTGTTGTGTAACCTAAATAGTCTCTAACGTTGTAATATAAAATATGTGCTGGGGAGTGTAATGTTGCATATGCACTGTGACAAAGATATGGATCCCAGATTGTAATATGTATGGCATAGCACATAGGCATTGAGGAAGGCACGTTAGATGGGGCAATATAACCCGTGCAAAGGCAAGTGTGGCATGACATATTCACGGAGTGGTGTTACAGTACACATGGGCTAGAGAGTGTCATAGTATACGCACTAGCTGGTGGAATACAACACAGAGGTGTTTGGCACTCGGCGGGCACTGGTGGGTGTAACACAGCATTGGGCTCAGCCAGGAGCACCCTGTGACTCTCAAGTGAGGTTTGTTTCCTTTCCAGAGAGTAAAATAAAAAGTATTACACATCCGGCGGTGGATGTGTGTTTTATTAAACGTGAGGGGGGTTTCTTGCATAATTTGGCCGAATTTTTGTTGAATCCCCTTTGAATGGATTGGTGTGCGTGTGTATTAAATGTGCCCGTCAATAGCTACCCATGTTTGTATAAATAGACGACAAGGGTGTCTACTTGGAGAGTACCCATCGGCAGGGGCGCCGGGATTAGGCACGGTAGGGCGTCAGACATGTCAGAGCTTCACTAGCAGTGTAAATACATTCCACGTGGATTCATTGTATGCATAGTTGCCTTTTAATGAATATCACGCAAATCGTCATGGTGATAGGTACATACGGTTTGTCCAGCATGTCCTAGGTGTTTCTATAAATATATATATTTTTTAAATAATAAAAAACAAAGGCCGGCCCCGGGAGATGGGTCCCTGGGGCCGTAAGTGGCCCGAGGAGGGGGGCAATGCAGCCCCCCTCCTAAAGAATTTTTTTTTAAAATGCCATGACCCAGGGGTTGGGGTCCTTGGGGCCGATTAAGCCCTTGGGAGGGGGGCCACGCGGCCCCCTTCCAAATTAATTTTTTTCAACAAACAAAATTAGGGTGCAGGCCCTGGGGGATGGGGTCCCCAGGGCCAATAAATTAGAAAAAGAAGGGGGACCACACAGCCCTCCTTCTTCAAAAAATAAAATAAATAAAAGACCAGCATTGCGCCGGAGGCCATGCCCCCTCCTTGCAGCACTATGCAAACGCGCCCCCTGGCCAGTTGTAAGTTGGGGAATTAATTCCCCTTCAATACTGAGGGTCCCTGAGGGCCAACTAGCCCAACAAGTATCTCCAGTATGCGCCAGGGAGCTGCGCTGCAGACAGGTGTTCTGAGGCCACGCCCCTTTTTACACCTCTATGCAACGCAGCTCTGTGGCGCTTACTGGAGGTACCTAGTGGGCTAGTTTGACCCTAGGGACCCTTAGGATTCAAGGGGACTTAATCTCTCAACTTAGAACGGCCACAGGGCGCGGTTACACAGTGGTGAAGGGAGGGTACGGGGCCTGAGGTGACGTGTGCAAACACGCCCTGTGGCGCGTTTTAAGTTGGGGAAATAATTCCCTTTCAATCCTGAGGGACCCTGGGGGCCAACTAGCCCACCAGGTGCTTCCAGTAAGCGCCACTGCTCTGCTTTGCAGAGAGGTGGTGCAGGCCGTGCCCCTTTTTACACCTCTCTGCAATGGCGCTTACTGGACGTACCTAGTGGGCTATTTTGCCCCTAGGGACCCTCAGGATTGAAGGGGACTTAATCTCCCAACTTAAAACGGCCACAGGGCGTGTTTACACAGTGGGGAAGGGAGGGGACGGGGCCTGAGGTGACGTGTGCAAACACACCCTATGGCGCGTTTTAAGTTGGGGAAATAATTCCCCTTCAATCCTGAGGGCCCCTGGCGGCTAACTAGCCCACCAGGTGCTTCCAGTAAGCACCACTGAGCTGCGTTGCAGAGAGGTGGCCCAGGCCGTGCCACTTTTTACACCTCTCTGCAACGCAGCTCTGTGGCGCTTACTGGAGGTACCTAGTGGGCTAGTTGGACCCTAGGGACCCTCAGGATTCAAATGAACTTAATTTCCCAACTTAAATCGGCCACAGGGTGTGTTTACACAGTGGGGAAGGGAGGGGACGGGGCCTGAGTTAACGTGTGCAAACACGCCCTGTGGCGCGTTTTAAATTGGGGAAATAATTTCCCTTCAATCCTGAGGGACCCTGGGGGCCAACTAGCCCACCAGGTGCTTCCAGTAAACACCACTGCTCTGCGTTGCAGAGAGGTGGTGCAGGCCGTGCCCCTTGTTACACCTCTCTGCAATGGCGCTAACTGGACGTACCTTGTGGGCTATTTTGCCCCTAGGGACCCTCAGGGTTCAAGGGGACTTAATCTCCCAACTTAAAACGGCCACAGGGCGTGTTTACACAGTGGGGAAGGGAGGGGACGGGGCCTGAGGTGACATGTGCAAACACGCCCTATGGCGCGTTTTAAGTTGGGGAAATAATTCCCCTTCAATCCTGAGGGCCCCTGGGGGCTAACTAGCCCACCAGGTGCTTAAAGTAAGCGCCACTGAGCTGCGTTGCAGAGAGGTGGTCTAGGCCGTGCCCCTTTTTACTTCTTTCTGCAACGCAGCTCTGTGGCGCTTACTGGAGGTACCTAGTGGTCTAGTTGGACCCTAGGGACCCTCAGGATTCAAGGGGACTTAATCTCCCAACTCAAAATAGCCACAGGGCGTGTTTACACAGTGGGGAAGGAAGGGAACGGGGCCTGAGGTGACGTGTGCAAACACGCCCTGTGGCACGTTTTAAGAGGTAGTTTTAGTCCCCTGCCCTATTATATACTAGGGGCTTACAGAGGAGGTCATGCTAATCACAGGGGGACCCCAACGCATATTGTTCCCTAGTGTATGTAGGTTTTTTCACTGTATTCTGAGTGTCTTTTAACATAACACTGGCTCTAGGACTGGTTAGTCAGACTCAGTTACCACCAGTATCCGTCTGAAAAAGTTGAGGGCACAGGATGATTTTGCAACAAGGCTTCTTTCTGCTCTTCTGTTTGTTCTTTCTGCACGTTATCCTTCTTCCTGCACTTTGCTTCGTCTTTGAGGACTTCTGTTGCTTCTTTCTGCATTTCTTTTTTTCTTTCTGTGCCTTTTTTCTTCTTTCTTCACATGTCCTATCTCTGTAGGCATAGTTAGAAATTAGGATTCAAAAAACCTTTGAAATTCACTGAAAAAAAACATAGGTTTCAGGCACATTATAGTTAGGAATTAGCATTTAAAAAACCTTAAAAATTCACTGAAAAAACCATAGGTTTCAGGGGCGTTATAGTTAGCTGGACTTTTCACTCGTACAAAACCATTGAAATTCCCCCGTTATAGTTAGTTCAGCTAACTATAACTCACGCGACCGCAATGCACTGCTGATGAAGTCCCATATTACATCAGTCATGACATGGTCAGTGACATCACTCATGACATCACTGATGACATCTCAAATGACATCAGTGATGACATCACTGATTACATCATCGTTGTGATAGAGTGGCAGACCTCCTCTCCCCCTAATATAACCTTTGATACACACATTCAAAAATAGAAACTACAAATTTCAAAACAATGGACGTACCAATACCAGTTACAACAACCTATTCAGTAATTCTAAGATCCACATACACGTCCACTCATTCACCAACAGTCCTATACAGTCGCTCATACATGTACTCACTCATCATATGTACTCATACACCTATACATCCTGTTACACAACGTCACTCATCCATAGAGTTACTCACACACATAGTCACTCATGCTAATAAAGAATCAAACATCCATTTACTTGCATATACAGTTATACACACACCACCACACTTACTTCTACAGAAACGTACACATACTTAGTCTTTTAAACAATCACTTATAGAAACACATACTTATTCATACAGGAACTCTTCCAATCTCTCACTCTCACATATACTCACTTATATACATCAATAGTCACATATACTAGTTTAAAATATATGTAGTTACTCATAAAGACACTATTGGGACAGTCATTCACTCACTAACACACCCATGCACACACTCATCCACCCATACAGTTCTGCACACATGCTGTCTTCAACACATACAAACAGTGAGTCACTCATTCATGCTCCTATGCACTACGTAATACCCCCCACCGAACCATACAGACACTCAGACACTCATACTGATACTCAAAAAACCAACTAATAACCTAAATAGACACTCATGTAGCTACTCACCAACCCATGCAGCCACTTATACACAAAGTGAGAGACTGATACAGATATTTACATATTTAAACATTACTCACTAAGCCATGTATTCACTAAGATACACTTAATCAGTCAGCTATACAATCAATTTTTCAAAAACAAATCATCCATTTAGACACTTATATACCCATTTATTCTTCCATCGACCTTGAGATATACATATATAAAACATATGTAATTTTCAGAAAAACACACATTCACTGGATGATGTAATCAGAGATGTCATCAGTGATGTCATTTGAGATGTCATCAGTGATGTCATGAGTGATGTCACTGACCATGTCATGAGTGATGTAATATGTGATGTCATCAGCAGTGCATTGCGGCCGCGCGAGTTATAGTTAGCTGAACTAACTATAACGGGGGAATTTCAATGGTTTTGTACGAGTGAAAAGTCCAGCTAACTATAACGCCCCTGAAACCTATGGTTTTTTCAGTGAATTTTTAAGGTTTTTTAAATGCTAATTCCTAACTATAATGTGCCTGAAACCTATGGGTTTTTCAGTGAATATAAATATATATATAAATCCACAGCCAGCTCCAGCACGCAAATTCACACAGCCAGATACCGACACTGCAATTCCAGTTTCTGGTGAGGTTGTTGTTTATTCAAGTGCTGTTAAATATATAAATATTCACTGAAAAAACCATAGGTTTCACACATGTTATAGTTAGCTGGACATTTTACTGATAAAAAACCTATGAAATTCCCCCGTTATAGTTAGTGCAGGCAACTATAACTCACGCGACCGCAATCCACTGCTGATGCTAATACTGTATTTAGACACTTATTTGCCCTTTTCTTCTTCCATTAAATTTTAGCTATACATATATTACAAATATTTTTTTTTCATAAAGACACATATGTCATCAGCAGAGGATTGCGGTCGCGTGAGTTATAGTTGCCTGCACTAACTATAACGGGGGAATTTCATAGGTTTTTTATCAGTAAAATGTCCAGCTAACTATAACATGTGTGAAACCTATGGTTTTTTCAGTGAATTTGCAAGGTTTTTTAAATTCTAATTCCTAACTATAACGTGTGTGAAACCTATGGTTTTTACAGTGAATTTGTACGTTTTTTTAAATGCTAAGTTACTTTACGCCATTCGTGGCGTGCGCGCCCACTTAACGCAGTTCGTTCCGTGCGCGCACGGTGCGCGAAGCGCACCGTGCGCGCACAGTGAGCACGCGGTGCGCTTCGCGCACCGCGCGCCCACTTTACGCAGTTAGTGCCGTGCACGCACCGCGTGCCCACGTTACGCTGGATGGGCCATGTACGCACGATGCGCTTCGCGCACCGTGCGCACATGGAGGGCATATTATGCGCTTCGTTGTGCAAGGTAAACTTTTACATTTTTATTGTATACATATGCCATGCACAAATGGTGCCCTTCAGGCACCGTTTGCACACGGGGTGGGGAGAGTATGGTTAATTTTTTTTTTTTTTACATTTACATTTTCATTGACAGAATTTGCCATTCACAAATGTTGCCCTTCGGCCACCATTTGCACATGGGGTGGGGAGAGTATGGTTAATTTTTTTTTTTTAATTTTTTTTTACCGTACGCGTAATCGGCGATTTTTCTAAAAAAAAAATTATTGACTTTTTGGCCTTGGGGGTTCTTTGGGGACCCCTTCATCAAGGCTAGGTGGTTAGGAGCTGTCTAAACAGCCCCTTTACATGTTTTTTGCCTTTGTTTTTCCTCCCCCCCTCAGAGTGCGAGAGAGAAAATGGCGGCCGCCGCTTCCTGGTTTCGACCGATTCGAATGTTTACTAAGATCTAACAGCCAATCAGACCGTAAGCGCACGGTAAGCGCACCGTAAGCTGCCACAGATATATATATATTGATTTAAATGCTATTTTCTCAGGAACTACTGAACAGATTTACACCAGACCTACAAAAGGCACTTCCCTGACCTGAGGACTACCTCTCTGCCAAATTTCAAGTAACTCTGTTCAGCCGTTCGGGCTGTAGCTGTGTCTAAAGGTCCTATGGAAAAATGCATGGGAAAAACGCGTTTTGGGCCCCCCCTTTTTTCTCAGCCCCCGCTTGACGAATCCCCCCGAGACTTTTAGGGTAGGAGCGGAGCGTAGCGCCCCATTAGTTTTGAAAATTTCGTGAGGATTCGTTGACCGGCGCCAAAGTTATTCCAAATAGAATGTTGCCATTTTCCTATGGAAACAGGGTCCTAACTATAACTACCTACTGGCGACCGCCAGTAGGTAATATATCAATATATATATATGAATTATATGTACGCAATAAAACCATAAACTATATAAATAATTGAATATGAGAAAGTATATTAATCAATTTAGACAATAAATAAAGTATTAAAAATTGCATAATCCAAAAGCACATTAAAAAAATACTATAAGCATTAAAATAAATTTAAAAACAAAAATAAATAATATAAAATATAAATAAATAAAAATGAATGCTATAAAATCTATTTAACTTTGCAGGGGTTTAGATTTACTATCCTAACTCCAGTCACCGCAATAATAGGGAAAGTGTCGAACTGCGAAGGATTTAAATTTACTTTTCCTACTCCAGCCAGTGCAACATCCGGGAAAGCATTGGACTTCGGAGGGGTGAAATTTACTATTCTCATCTTCAGTCTAAGCAACAATGATGAAAGCATTGGACTTCGGAGGATTTACATTTACTATTTCCACTCCAGTCTACATAAGTCTAGGGAAAGTGTTGCTTAAATTTACTATTCCCACTGCTAACAGCGCAAGAATAGGGAAAGTGGTGGATTTCGGAGGGTAGAAATTCCCATGCCAATCTGAGCAACATTAGCAAAAGAGTTGTATTTAGGAGGGGTGAAATTTACAGCAGCGGCCGGCATGATCCCGAGTTGGAGGGAGGAGGCGGGGGCGAGGGTGGTCATGCGGGTGGTTGTGATTGCAGGAGGAAGGGAAAAAAATGTAATTTAAAAATAATTACTTACCTTACCGCCGCCCGGTCCCGCATCGCTTCCCTTGCTCTCTTGCTTCCGATTTCAGGAACAGGAAGCAGTCAGCCATGCTCCCTCCCCTAAGCCAATCACAATGCTGAAATTGTAGCGTTGTGATTGTCCTGAGCGCCGTGGCCCTGTTCTCCATGGAGGAGTGGGAAAGTGCGCATGACTGGTTTGGGTGGCCCGGGGGGTGACCAAACAGTCACTACCCACTTTTAGGAGTGCTCACAGAGCTCCATCTACCCACCCTCTCACAAAGCAGCCAAATATAAAATGATAATACCTGAAAGTTATTATCATTTTATGTTTTTGCTTCTGCACTGCTTGAAAGCAGTGGGGTGACATTCCTCCGCCATAGCGAAGGAGTCGTCCCTGGAAATTTACTAGTACCACTCCAGTCTGCCCAACAGTAAAGAAAGCATTGGATTTCGGAGGGGTGAAATTAACTATTCCCACTTCAGTAAGCACAGCAGTAGGGAAAGTGTTGGACTTTGATGTGTAAAATGTACTATTCTCACTCCAGTCTGTGCAACATTAGGGAAAGCGTTGGATTTCAGAGGGGTGAAATTTACTATTACTAATCGAAACAGCGCAACAGTAAGGAAAGTGTTGAACTGCGAAGCAGTTAATTTTACTATCCCTACTAGAGTCTGAGGAAGATTTGGGAAAATAATTCACTTCAAACACATTACATATATAGGTAATCCCTTGAATGTAGAAAAAGTATTAAACTTGTATTAATACAAAATTATTAACATAAATATATATATATTAAAAAACGAAAAACAATCAATTTACATAATTACTATTCAATAAAAAACTCATTATCAATTCATTAATAAATGTTATTCAATTATTTATTAAGTTACCACCATATACACCTACAAACCTAGCAGTCCACGTCTAAAATATAACTAAAAAATAACTATTGTATTACTTACATATTTAAAATAAATTAAATAATTAGTTAAGAATTTATAATTAATACTGAGTCATTTCTTAATTAACTTCCCACCCTACACCCCTACAAACCTAGCATCCCGCAACTAAAATAAAATGAAATTAAATAAGTATTCCATGAATAGCATAGTTAAAAAGCAATTAAATAATTAACTAACAATGATCAATTAATTGTTAATTAATGATTACTTAATTATCGTCCCACCCTATGCCCCTACACACCTAACAACCCACACATAACATATAACGAAAATAAATTTGTATCATATAAATTACATAATAAAAATCAATCATGTAATTGAATACAATTTATTAAGTAATTCTTAATTATTTATTATAGATTTAACTTCCCACCCTATCCCCCTACAAACCCTAAAACCCACTACAGCACTCTAAATTTCTATTAAAAATCCATAAAAGGGTGGCGTGGCTTGGCGCCGACAGCGATGGCCGCTTAACGCGCTCGCTCTGCTGCAGCCGGGGCTTTCAAACCCCGTAAATCCGTCCGAATCCTGATTGCGCGGAGTTGGAGCAGCGCCCCAGGTGTCGGAGGGGTCACAGACCCCAGATATCGTACTTCTAGTCCGCAAGATCCTCGGACGGGGCCCGGGACAGCTGGGAAAGAGTGGCATCGGCGCTGCGACTGAGCGGCGGCGCCCGGCTGCCAGGAGGGCGGGCGGGAGAGTCACGTGAGGACCCGGCAGCGGAGCGCGAGAGGCCGTGAGGAGCGCGGCAGCTGTGGGGCTCTCCCGGACGTTCCTTGCCTCTGCCGGGGCAGGCGCGGGACATCCTTCGGCCGGGGACCCGGGAATCATTCCGAACGGCTGGCTGATGAGGAGGCGGAGCACGTAACGGCCCCAGGGAGAGAGAGGTGCTATTGGGCCTCTACGGACACAAGAGGGCGTCCGGCGCGTCTCAGGCAGACCGCCCTGGTGTGGTGAGCGGTGCCCGGAAAATCAGCGCGGCCACGGAGGTGAGCGAGATATATGGCGTTCCAGGGAGGTGCGTGCTCGCCTTAGATCGGCGGTGTCTGGTGAGCGGGGACGGTACATAAGCTGAAACTACGGCGACAGGGGCCTACTCACGGTGCGACGTGGGACAAGCTTTGGGGCAACGCCACCGGGACAGTTGGTCACATATTGGGGCGATCGCAGCCTGCGCGGACAATAGCGCTGGACCGGATATCAGACCCCGGGGGCGGCCGTATATGTAACCGTGACGCACTAGCCGGGCTGCGATCCCAAGACAGTGGAGGGGCTCGCAGGCACGGAGTGCGGTGGGAGGACTCTTGCTGGTGGCGCAACATTGACCAGTGTCCGGGGAAGAGGCTGAGGGAAGGAAACCACACGGACCGCGGGGGTGCCTGGCGCGAGCCGGACGACGAGTGACTCAACGCACCGCGTGTCGAGCCTGCGCCGAGGGACAACAGGGGCTAGCCACTGGAGGAATACCAGCAGGCGGACGAGCCACGGCGATGAGGCCTAAAAATAGCGCTGCGGTGCAATCGAACAAGCTTGACAAATACGCCCTTCCTAAGCTGGCGACGCAGCCCGACGGCGCGCAGGAGGAGCCGCGGGGGGAGCCGGAGCCCTCCCTGCAATCCATTATGGCGGCCATAAAAGGGCTGGGGACCACCCTAGAAACGAAAATGGACAAAATGTCGATAGAAATGAACCTTATGAGGGCCGACATGACCAAAACTACGGACCGAGTCAAGGAGAACGAGATACATGTCACGGACCTGCAGACAACCACTAAACGCCTGGAAGAGAGAATAAACGCCCTAACTCATCAACACCGTCAGATGGCGATGAAGCTCGAGGACCAAGAAGGGAGGGCCCGGCGCAGTAACGTTAGAGTGGTGGGGGTCCCCGAGGGACGGGAGGGCCCGAGCGTTGACCTCTTCCTGGAAGACCTCATCCTGAACCACCTCAAGCCTGCCATACTATCGTCGCTATTCACGGTGGAAAGGGCCCATAGAGCGCCAGTTCCCAAACCACGGCCGGGAGCGCCTCCCAGACCTATTATCGCAAAGATCCTAAACTACAGAGACCGGGACGCCATCTTGCAGGCAGCCAGGACCCGGGGGGACGTTAAATTGGACAACGCCATCATTCGGTTCTTTCCGGACTTCACGCTGAAGGTACAGCAGGAGAGATTCTCCTTTGAAGGGGTGAAAGCATCTTTACGACAGCAAGGGATTAAATATATGATGTTCTTCCCTGCAAAGCTCAAAATCCTTGTAGATGGGAAGTCGCTCTTCTTCACCGAGCCCCAGGAGGTTCGGGACTGGTTGGAGGGGTGCTCGGATCAAAGGAAGGGGCCTGGAGTCACGGCAGAGCGCAGGGACTCAGGGCCTCGTGAGGGAGCATCCACGGGAGAACTTCTGGACCAGGAACACTGTACGGGGCGCACGTGGAGATCAAGGTCCAACAGCCCGGGCCCGGCGACATGATGGCAGATCAGATGTAACCGGCGCTGCCATGACCCGCTAGGGATGGATGGTGAAAAACTGTAATGTATACCCTGGGGGAGCAGACCCGGGGGGCGGCGGGGTATGGTCTTGCTGGACTGTGTGTGGGTCACATACTTTTGGTGCTGCGCTTTTGGGGGTGCTTCATGTGTTATCACAACCAGACACACCTGGGGGCGGAGGAGCCGCTCTGCTCCCCATGACTGGCAGTTATGCCACTGTGTCCCCGGGGTTACGGCTGCGGGCGGCTGGAGTCTGCCATTAACCGTTGCCCCTAGGCATAGTTGTTCACCTGTTGGGGCGATAGGCGCTCTGCTGATTGGGGATGTGGGTAGTTTGGAACCTACGTGGCAGGGTAGCAGGGAGGGGGGCTGGAGGATGGAGTTCTTAAGTTTGTTGTTGAGGTATGTTGGGTGGTGGGCAGGGGGGGGAAGGGGAGGAGGGGGGATTGTTTATCTGTCATGCGAATCCGAAGTGATCATACACCAAAGAGTGGGCAGGGTACACGAATGGTTTGAGGCAAGCTACTTTCACAACAACCATGCACTGGGATAAAAGTCTTAAACTTATCAGTTGGAATGTAAACGGGTTGGGGGACAAAATAAAAAGAAGTATTGTACTACAACACCTCAGGCGACACTCCCCGGATGTGGCACTACTGCAAGAAACCCATCTAATGGGTAACACATGTAAAGCACTCAACCGATGGGGCTACCGGCTGGTTGCTCATGCGGGGTTCACTACCGGCTCTAGGGGAGTAGGAGTCTTGTTGCGCCATAGCTTCCCCTTCGAGGCCCAGCAAAACTGGGCGGACCCGCTTGGACGGTTCGTGGCGGTTGCGGGGAAATGGGAGGGGCGCGTGCTTGTACTCGTGGCGGTGTATATTCCGCCTGGACTGCAAGTCCAATCATATAGGGACCTGGGCACCTTTCTGCTGGGGCTGCCGGAGGGACGCCTGGTGATTGGAGGTGATTTCAACGCCGTCCTTTCGGGGGCACTAGATAGACACCCTCCCCGGGACATAGCGCCGGGACAGCAGTGGCTCCCCGCATTTCTTGACGCCTTCGGCTTTGTGGATCTTTGGAGAAGGCTACACCCCAATAGTAAAGAATACACATTCCTGTCGGGTGCTCATCGCACGCTCTCGCGAATCGACTGTATTCTGTCTCCCGTGCAAGCGGACATGCGAACCACGGCCATTAAACACCTGCCTTGGGGTATCTCTGACCACTCACCGTTGTGGGCCCACCTCACGATTGGGGACCACCGTGTGGAGGGTGTACCGCGTATCAACCCTTGGTATCTGAAGGGGCCGGAAACTAGGGCAGCACTGGGTAGAGTAGTGGAACAATATTTTCTTGATAACGAAGGCACTGTAGACTCCCCCGCTACTCTGTGGGAGGCATTCAAGACAGTGCTCCGGGGCCAGGCCCTCTCGGTGATCGCAGGTAGACGGGCGGATAAAGAAACACAGCTGAGGGAGATCGAGTGCGACGTCACTAGACTAGAGGAAAGTTCAGGAAGCGGCCTGGATGACGATCTCACCCATCAACTGCAGCTAAGGGCGGCAGAATACAAATCCATAGCTACAGACGAGGCGCGGGCTCTGGCGCATGAGAGGGATGGGCGCATATATGATCATGGAGACAAGGCGGGTAAGCTTATAGCCTGGCTCGATAAAAAAGAGAAGGCGCAGCGTGTGGTCTCTGAGGTTAAGAGTGCATCGGGTGTTCTCCTCTCTGAGACCCACGATATTGTGGGGGAATTTGCCAGACATTTTGAACGGGTGTACCGTGGAGACTCTGAGCTCACGGAGAATGACTCAGCCGAGTTTTTAGCAGACATTAAACTGCCCACTCTCTCGGAACACGACCGTGATGAGCTGGAGGGAGATCTCACTGCAGAAGAGCTGACTAAGGCGATGGGGGATCTTAAGGTAGGCAAGGCGATGGGGCCAAACGGTCTTCCTATCGAACTGTACAAACTCAAGCCAGATAAAATAGCCCCACATTTGAAAGCTATGTTCGATGACAGTAAGAAGCTCGGGAAGCTGCCGAGGGATCAGGGCATTGCGACGCTGGTCACCATTCCAAAGCCTGGGAAGCCTAGGGACGAGTGTGCCTCCTATAGACCAATATCCCTTCTGAATGCAGAGCCCAAAATACTGGCGAAATTGCTAGCGAACAGACTCCGGCCTGTCATCACGAAGTTGGTGCACCCGGACCAATCGGGATTTATACCACATCGGAATACAGCTCTTAACCTGCGGCGCCTGCATGGCGTTCTGGGGCGTTGCCCTGGAATCCAGGAAGATGCATTGGTGGTCTCGTTGGACGCCACCATGGCATTTGACACGTTAGAGTGGGCATACCTCTTTGCGGTACTTCAGAAGCTGGGATTTGGACCCAATTTCGTGGGGTGGATCCGCCTTCTGTATGCCGACCCACTGGCGCAAGTAGCGGTCAATAATAAAAGGTCGGAGGTGTTTGCCCTGGGAAGGGGGACCAGACAGGGATGCCCCATTTCGCCGCTATTGTTTGCCATCTCCCTTGAGCCGCTCGCGGCGTGGATCCGGAGTGATGTCTCTGTCCGCGGACTTCGCTGGACCGAGGGTTGGGAGGATCGAATTTCGCTCTATGCGGATGATATTCTTCTCTACCTCTCTTCCCCTGCGCGCTCGCTGAGGGTAGTGTTAGACATCTTTGCCAGTTTTGGCCGCAACTCTGGTTTCCGTATCAACTGGAGCAAGTCGACAATCTATGTGCTTCACGGGGCGCCCCCCCCCTCCCTAGAGACTGCGCGATACAGGTGGCGGATGAGGGATTCCGGTACCTAGGCATCTATATCACTACCAATCCCAGACTTAGATACGAGGAGAACTTGATCCCTCCCCTGCGGCGGCTGCGCCGGGATGTTGAGGTCTGGAAGAAACTCCCCCTGTCCCTGCTCGGGAGGGCTGCACTGTTTAAGATGATGGCCCTGCCCCGATTCCTATATGCTCTTCAGAATTATCCAGAGGTGGTACCGCGGGCCTTTTTTCACGAAGTCGAGTCCCTGCAGCGGGAACTGTTATGGGATGGCAAGCCGCGGATAGCACTCGGTAAGCTCAAGCTCGGCTGGTATGACGGAGGCATCGCCCTCCCCGACATAAAAAAGTACTACTGGGCGGCACAGCTGGCCGCTATCAATCAATGCCAATACGGGGATGGGGATGACCCAGCGTATAGTATGGATAGGTGGTTGCTGCCCGGTGGTGACTTCACAAGAGCACTTTACTCCAAACCGGCTAGATATATGCTTACCGGGCCCACGAAGCACGCAGTGCAGCTGTGGCACATAGTCACCAAAGTGTTAGGATGGGCCAACAAGCTCACTATGGCCACCCCACTATGGGATGCTGAACAGCTGGGAACATTGGGGCACACAAAAGGTTTCGACAAGTGGGATCTAATAGGTATTTCGCACATCAGAGACCTCTGGGAAGGGGCGGGGGTAGTCCCCTTTTCGACATTGCAGCAGACATACGAAATGGCTGACTCGGAGCGCTTCCGATATGCACAGATTAAGCACTCACTGCAGGCTAATATCCCCGCTGTTACGGCATTGCCTGAGTCGTCCCCGCTCGAGGACCGGCTGCTTGACGGACACCTACCCGATAAGTCTATATCGCTCACATACAAGAAGCTCATTAACAACACCCCCGATCCCCTCACTGCACTACGGGAGAAATGGGTGCGAGATGGCCTCGAAATGGACGATGAGGACTGGCAGGTGGCAGTCTCATCGCCAAAGGAAGTGGCCATATCCGCCAAACTCCGCCTAGTCCAACTAAAAATCCTGCACAGGGCATACCTCTCAGAGACACACTGACACACTTGCTGATGATGGGCAAAAGCGCTGATGGGCACTGTAGGAGACGGTGTGGGATGGAAGGCAGATTCATGCACATTCTGTGGGAATGCCCGCTAATTCAATGTTACTGGGGGAAAGTCTTGAATTGCATGAGCGGGATCTGGGATGTTCCGTTGCGGCCTGAGGCCAATGCCTATTGAACGTCTGGGAGCCCACAGATCTGGGTGTGAGGGGGAGACTGTGGGTCACTTTAGGGCAGATGATTGCTAAAGGTAACATTGCACAGGCATGGGGGGCCACCATTCCACCCACACTGAAGAAGTGGAAGGAGGACATGGACTGGTGTATGTTGAGGGAGAAAACGGTCTATGTTGCTCGGGGGTGCCCTCAAAAATGGATTGCATTGTGGACTAAATGGAATGATTACCGGGGAGGACTATGTGAGCCACCGAAGGTCCCCGCACCCAGCCTCTAAGCCCTTTGTACCTTTGTGCTGTATGAAGTAATTATTTGTAAACATGACAGACTTGTTCAATTTCAATAAACAGAATTATTTTTAAAAAAAAAAGAAAAACAATTCTTAAAAAGTTCAAAAATCACTTAAAATTACAAGCTAAATTTGAAAAACAATTAATACCATTTATATAAACAAAAGTAGCACTAAAAATTAACATATCAACCAAAAGACATTGGAATAATAACAAAACTATATTTTCAACCACTATATTAGTGTAATTGACATTAAAAACATCAATACTATTTAACAAAGATATTGCTTCCCCCAAAAAATGACATTCTTCTCAACAATATTTGTGCGTCACGATATTTGGGTGCCACAATATTATTTCCAATATTTATGTCTCCCAATATTTTTAAAATAATATTTTTACAACACCCTCCAAACCTCTTCCATAATTGTTACCAATAGAGCGGAAGATTCTACTGGCCATGGGGTGCACTCAGACTCATAGTAGAGTTATGCTACTATCCACACATACCAGAATATGGAGAGACTCAAAATGGGTAGCAGGCTCAGCAGATTACAGTTCAGGGTAGCAAGCCTTTTAACTGTCACCCTGTCTGGTTTTTGGTCTGCCAACACACCCTCCAACAATTGTTGCATTCCGCATAGCTGCAGGGTGAACTGTGTTCTACTGTGGAAACAGTTTATGCTGCATAAATTATTGCTTCGCTTCCAGGTTGTCCATGCCCTTGTCTTTCTTATGGATTTGACAACCTGCAATCTATGATCTCCTGGACACGTCCTCAGACACTCAGATGTCTTGTGGCTAGCAAAATGTATTTTGTCAGAACAACTTCCCTTCAGCAGCAATTTAGAACCCTCTGTCTCCCAGCTTTGCTGTGTTGTAGTGAGAGCTGTCTTGCGCAAGAGAACACTACCTTGTTGCCCTTTCCCTGAAGACACCCATTGACCTTTTGATGGGCGCCTCTCTCCTGCCGCATGAAAGCCAGGAAGGAAGACCATGGAAATACACTGTGACAAGGCTGAAGCAGACTTTAAATGTAAAGAAAGCTAAGACTTTGATTGATCTACTGCCATTCTTGACAAAATGAAATTATGATGACTCTCCTTGAATCAGTAACTAGTACTTCAATAAGACTTTCAGAAGAAACTCTGCACCAGTCTAAATGGATGTCTAACACGAACAGAACTTTGAGTCTCAACGTTTTCTTCACCACCCAGTCCAGTCCAAATATCTAAAAAAAACATGATGCTGCAATCTGCCCTGGACGATGTGATTCCGAGTGCGAAAAGGATTAGGGACCTTACAAGGAAGGGAAGGAGCAATGCACAACAAATTGATGCCTCTGTGAAGGCCCTCTCATGTAACAATGCCACGTATAAGCCATGAGGACCCTGCAGCCCACTTGGCCAAGCTGACCGGAAACATATTGTTATGACCAGAGGGTTGTGGATTAATAGAGTTAATCCAGGACTGTGAGCATGAGGAGCCTGCAACTATGACAAGTGGTAACCTGTGTCAGCTCATTACAGCCCAGGGACACAGCACTGATTCATCTTCTCCATAGGCCTGAGGGTAGTATTCCTTTGGCTAGAGCTGGTCTTCATGTTTATGGAACTATCGGCACCATCTCTGTATCCCGTAAATAATAAGGATATCATGTTTTGAATCCACTGTTGAACTCTTACCCTAAATTTCATTTTTTCAGTTTCTATTAGCAGTCAGGTTGAACTCTTACCCTAAATTTCATTTTTCCCGTTTCTATTAGCAGTCAGGTGCGTCTAATGGATACTTTTGATTTTGCAGCTTCTTCACCAACAGAACATCATCTCATTCAATGACCAATTTTGACATATGGTCTTATGAATTGTGGTGTCTGCAAGCTACACACACTGGATGCTGGCCAATTTCCTGTACCATAGACCCTCAACATTTAACGTAGATAATTGAGGCCAGTTACACTTGCAACTGGCCTCCCCTGAAGGAAAATACAATGAAACAACCTCCACATTGTCTGCTAAGAGATATTGAAGCAATTCATGTTTTCATGTTTTTCATTTCTATTGTGCCACAGGAATATGAGGCTGGAGCAGAGGTGGGTAAGTTTGTTCCTACAATGCAGTCTGTTCTCTTGTTCTTTTCCTGTGAATTGTTTTATGGTCTTAGCACATCCAGCCTCCCTCAGTGGATGCCTGGGCACTACCTTCCCTCCAACTCTGGCCTGGTGCTCGTCTGTGCTGTGCAACTACCACCTCACTGCCCTTCAGCTGTGGTGCTCTGTCTTGGGGCTGGTGTCCAATGGAGCAAATCTTCAGTGCTTGACTTGCTGCTTCGATTGTTGCTGGAGAAATAACGTGAACTTATATCTGCTGAACATTAATAATAGAAAGGCCCTCTTTGACCTAGTGTTGCATCTTTGGTTGGTGCTTTCGTGGCTGAATTTGGAGAGGGTTGCTATTTGTTCACAGTATAGACATGTGCTGGTTCTCTGAGCAGTCATTTTTACTGAGAGTGGCCCTTTCTGGCACTTTGCTGCTTGAACGTTGTTGTTGCTTCCTCTCTTCTCTGCATTACCATCTGCCTGGGGCTTCTTGGCTGGTGGACAGTGATTTGTGCTCGCAAAAGTAGTCCATTGATATCTATCTGCAGTAGGAAATTAGGATCCCGTGCACTTAATCTGGAATTCATCCTCCGGGGATCTGGACCCATTTCCAGGGGAAAGATACAGTTATCTTTTAAACTACTAGGACAGCTTGAAAAGTATTAATTTCACGTGTTTATTATGTACAAACATGTTTGGTTTCTTCAATTTTCTTTTGGATTTGATTATTAATTATCTTTTCAGTTTCCATTTGAGATCATAAAAGCATTCTCTGTGCCATCCCCTTACATTTTGTAAAGCACTATGGCATAGAGCAGTGGTTCTAAACTTGTGTTCCGGGGACCCTTTGGAGTTCACCAAACCTACTCAGGTGGTCTGCGATTGTTTAGAAAATTAAATAATAATAACAGATTAGTGAAGTGTACATAAATATAGAAGCAAAATGTAAAATTGAAAATTTTAAAACGTTCTGTGAATGTGAAGGAGTCTGAAATTAGAGTTTAAAAATTAGGTTAATACAGTCAGATTTATTTGAGGGAGGAGAGCTTGTGCATCAAACAGAATATAGTATGGACGATGAGTGCCCTTAATTGAATTTAGAAAAGCTTCAACCATCTCCTTAAAATTAAAATGTTTATTTTTTATTTTTATTTGTAAATTGAATAGAATAGTTCATCATTAGCGCATTTGTTTGATGAATGCTTGCTTCTGTATTTTTTGTGTATTGTTTTGCTTTTTAACTCATCAAAAATGCTTAGGCTGGGGTGCCCAGGCTTCCAGTAATGACACTGGGGGTCCCTGGATTCCAATAATGATTCAATGGGGGGGTCCCTGGGTTCCAGTAATGATTAAGTTGGTGGCCACAAAAGTCAAAATGTTAAGAACCACTGGCATAGTGCAAAGGAATGGCACAAATAAATATATCATTAAACTGCCTCTTGTGCCCTGGATACCTACTGAGTCCCTGGTAGCCTCATTAACTGGACACCGAGATTCTTTTGTGTTTGGGAAAAGACCAGTGTGCAATCGAAAACATCACCTTTTGATCTGGCAGAGAAGCCTGATGATACAAGGTGGTGGATGTTTAAGTGACAATTTTGAGTTGTTGCAGCACTGATGAGATGATAAGCCATCATGCCATAATATGCCTGGTTCAGTGAAGGAGGCTGTGTGACACCTATGTACCATTGGCTGCAAATTGCAAGCCTCCTATACAGTACAACATGCCTGAAGCATGAACCCTTCTGTGTATGATAACATTGACCACACAGACCCAGTTATTTTTATGTTATCTCTATACTGAGCTTTAGTTCAATGCATAAGACTTCTTCGTTGGGGTAATACCTCAGACCCGGAAAGAAGAAGCTTCTGAGTTTTATGTTCCTCGTTGTAATTGCCCTACTTTCCTTTAGGTAAATAAAATGTCTATTTGTTTTTTAAAGTATAGCACTTTGACTGAGAATTTATATCATTGAGTGCAATTGCTTTTTTTCAAGCAGCATCTGAGTTCATATCTGCTGAAGTGCGTTTGACTACTCCGTGCAAAGAAAGGACCTTGTTTATCCTATTTCAAGGCATTAGGTCGTGGAACACCAGACGTAAATGAATATGGTCACCATGGATATTATCCAGTAAACACTGACCTCCTAGAGCCCAGAGAGTACATCTCCCAAAGAGTGTATACAATGGTGTCTATCTCTTTAAAAAAACATTGATTGGGTACAGGCGCGCAACACCCATTGGACTCAAAGGGCTTCACACCCCCCCTCCCGCCCCCCCCCCCCCCGTGTGTGTGGCAGCCCGGGATGAGACAGGTTCTGGGCACACACACAGCCGCACCCGAGCACTTCACAGGTCTTTTAAAAGACCATTTGCATGTTAATGCGGCCTCGCTGTAGTTTCACCACTTCTAAGAGCCCCTGCAGCTCCACTCTGCCTATTGCTTAAATATTCAGCCCCCCCCCCCCGAAATTTTTTCTTAGCCCGAAATTTGGCTCTAGTTGCGCCTCTGATTGGGTATGTTTGACCAGTTTCTGCATTTGAAATGAACCAAGATTGCAACTCCCAAATGTTTGAGTTGCTCAGTGAAAGCCCAAGGCTGGATAAATGGTGTCCTGCTGAAGCTTGGAGAAGCTTGGAGACAGGCATCAGTCTGGTCACCCTGATTCCACCATTCCAGGACTTATTAGGATTAATCCCTAGAAATATCCCTGTCCCCAGAAGCAGGGTCAAATGTCAATGACTGCACAATGCTTCGCATAGGCCTGAGCAGTAAAGGAGCGACCATGAGGTGCAAGGGCTCCCTCAAGATTTACTGAGAAAAGTATAAATAGAAAAGAGCATGTTCTGGATCACGTGATGCAATCTCAAGGAAAGGCACGGCAACCTCCCACTCCACACAGTACTTTGTGGAGATATACTGAAGGAAACTTTGAAAAGTTAGTCAATGACCAGTCACAATTCTAGCGCCAATTTTACATTCTTGTGAAATAGTCTGTTCTTTTATAGCTTTGGTGTTTGATTGTTTCCTTGTTTTATAAAGCGCTGATAAACCCCATTGACGCCTGAGAGTGCTTCAAGGCACTGGAAGCACACGCAAATGCCATGAAAATGGAGTATTTAGACAGTTCGTGTAAGCAGGGTGAGCACCATGCATGGAGGGTTAGTTGATAGCAACGGGATTCCTGCTCCCTGCTAACCTCTGAATCGCTCTACGTGTACCCCAAAGAGACCCCAAACGGCCAGGTTCTATAAGTAAATGACCTGTCGGAGACGAGGGACACATTCTGATGAGGGTCGCCTAACTGCAAGCGCCATGACCTCGCTTCTGGTTTGTTGATGAGTGCTTTAAGCATGTTTACGGGGCGTGCTGTGGCTAACTGTGTTCATGCCCATCAGAGATGTTTTATTAAAAGTAAGGAAAACTAAAATCCAACATACCTCCATAGATACATAATAGACCAGAAACGGAAAGCTGATTCCATCACCATGCAAGAGCTTTGATTTTGAAGGTGTCACTGACAGGACAAATGGGCAGTTGGGTTCCATGCCCACACAATCTTTGGCCTCTGTGCTTAAAGTACCAACATTTTGCTCAAGGGACACGGCTTTTGGCCGGCTCATCAGCCGAGAAGCTGCTGCTTAGTTCCATGTAGTCGTAAATGCAAATGCGGTCATACTTCTTTTGTTTCCAAGGTGGGTGCCGGCACATCTCTTGAGAGCATTTGGGTCGTCATTAACAATTCACAGAATGAAACAGTTATTGCGTAAGTCAAATAATTAAATGTATTTATCATAAGTCGCTGGCCCTGGACACTTTTGACCTTCACTGAATATTCACCAGTTACAAAAAGGCTATTTTTACAAAAATCTAAAAACAAGGTAGTAGCCTGAAATAATACTTTTGTTAGACTTGGAATTATAATTATGTGCATTTCACGTGGAAATAAATCACCCAGGCCTTATTTTTCTACCTGACATGCTTTTAATATTTTGGCGGAACTCTTGAGAAATATATATTTTTGTAGCTACAATATAATAACCTGAGCGACTAATAATTTAAATAAAAACAGTACCATAACCGAGATGTATATGGACTCGCGGAGAGCACTGTACAGGCACTCAACAACATTCCCCTCCCCCTGTTTAGCTGCAGCTCAGAAACTTTCCTCGAGCTGTTCCCGGGCTCCTCAGGTCTGGAATGTGATTATCGAGGATGAGGGCTGCTCTTACATAATAGCATCACATTAATTTGCAGTGAGGAGCAGGCAAACAGTGGCGGGAATCAGCCACGTTCTTGTAAACCTCCGCCGCCTCCCTCCCCCTCCGCCCGGGGTCTCCTTCAGTGACATCAAGGGATTGACTCGGAAGTGGGTCAGTAGAGCACTGCTGGGAATCCGCCCCATCATCTGCGATGACCTTGCACTGCGAGAGAAAATAACCTAGGAGGAAGGACGCCGAGCAGCGCCGGCATGGCCAGGGTTCTCTTCGTCTTGCCAACAGGCTTCATTCCCCGGAGCTCCCACGTTTCTCGGGTCCATGAGTGAGTAGCAGGGGCGTAGGAGACACTAAAATTCTGGGGGGGACAGGGACAACCTTGTGCACTTTCCAGTGACCCTATACAAATCACCGCCCGTTAAACAAATACAATTGCATACTTTCGAAGTGAAATATTGAGAAAAGCAGGCATGTAGTCACAGTTTGCATGTATGCTTTATTGTTATTTACATTCATATAGTAATGAGACCAACAGCCTCATGCATCAAGCCAAAATCCAGTCGGTAAAATACCGATTCGCTAATAGCTCCCGGTATTGAGTTAAAAATACCCAATCCCAATGCATCAACCCAAAAGTAAAAATCGCTATTTAAGGAATCCTTAAATAGCGATTCCTTAAATAGCGATAGCATTTAAGGAATCCCAAATTGAGATTCCTTAATTTAAGGAATCTCAATTTGGGATTCCTTAAATGCAATGCATGAAAGTTAAAAAATTAGCGAATTCGCTAATAGAGGGAGCAAATTACCATGAAGATGAACTGCATGGTAATTTGCTAAAAGTATGAAAAATGCACTTTTGTGCATTTTTCAAAGTTTCATGTTGCGCACACACATGCCCTTAGAGCATGTGTGTGTGCAACATATGTGCACATATCAATTTCAGGGGTGCAATAGGGTGTCATTTTGACACCCTTGCACCCTTGAAATTGCATGAGCAATTTGCGAGAACCTACTGGTACTCGCTATTTGCTCATGCAATCTCCAATTCATTCCTATGGGCCTGGAGGCCCATAGGAATGATTGGGATGGCATTCCTTAATTGCTACTCGCAATTTGCTAGTAGCAATTAAGGAAAGTTAAGGAATCGCTATTTGAATAGCGATTCCTACATGCATAGCCTTTTGCTATTCCTTATTAGCGATTCCTTATTTTTCGCTAATAAGGAATCGCAAATGGCATTGTTGATGCATGTGCCCCCAAATGTTTTAAAAAAACATATATATGAATCTTGCATCTTAATGCACAAAACAAACAAAGGCCGCTGACTTAGGGTGGGGGCGTCGTATTTGCAAGTGCATTATGGTTTGAAAAGTACCTGCTGCTGCATTCCTGGTCTCCAGCAATTTTCAGGCAACAATAAAAATGTGAAGATAACTTTGGTGATTAATGTTCTATTTTTGAGAGAGATCGAAGGCTTGTCTAGTGAAAGTTTTAATTCACAAGGTCAGTGAGTTACTGCTTTTGTCTGAGATATTCTTTTGGTATTTGAAGTTTATAAGTTAAAATCCTAACATTAAACAGTGAGCTATTAACCGTCATCAAAGAGCTGCATAAAAACTTCAATGTATAGATTAGAACGTTATGATTTTTCCCCAGTCTTTCCCTATCCTAATGTTGGAAAATGGGTTCATTAGGATAGAAATCAGTTCTGATTATTGAAGAGAACCCCCCAACCATGGTGTTATGTTTTACATTCTGAGTTTGTGTTTCTCTAATGTTGCAAAGCCGCCCTGGGCACTCCCCAACTTTTTGCTGACTGGTACTGGTGGTACCTGACTGACTGACCCTGGCCTCTGCCTAAACAGCCAGTGCTATTCTGAAAGAGGCACTTAAAAATACAGTGAAAACGCCTACATACACTAAGGTGCACTATGGGTTAGGGTACCCCTATGATTGGCATGACCTCTCCTATAAGGCCCTAGTACATAATAGGGCAGGGGGATTAGAACTACTTTTAAGTCCCTAGAATATAATAAGGCATGGCAGTTTAGAGGCCAGCAGCCCTTTCTGCGCTTGCATGTGTGCACTGCTGAAGCCTGAGGTCAGTTTAAAAGTAGCCCTATGTTATAGGGCTGCTTTTAAAATGCAAATTGTGCCCAAACTCGACTTTTGGGTTTGGGGAACTTACAAATTGATCAACTACAATGTTGGGGCAAAATTAAGTGGAAAAATGTTTTCCACTTAACTATGGCTGTATCATATTTGCCACATAATACATAATCTGCTGCATAATCTAACGATTTCCTCCAAAACAATTTTGTAGCTCAAATGGATCCCAAATTACTAAAAGAAATGTGACTTGTGTTGCTGTGAAGTTTAGGGCCCTTTGCAAAGGTTAGTAAAGAAAACAATTCCTACGAAAACAATTGGTCCCAGACACTCCTAATGACACTCAAGTTAATACATGTAGGAGAGTGTAGTATGCAATCAATTCATACAACCGAAAATGTATAATGTAAAGGCACATTCAACAGGGAAATCTCATAGATAAGAGGCCAACCAACGGTACCACCAGCATTGTAGGAACCACAAGCCCCTCCATCACACCTGCGGGCTCAAGAAGCCCGTCGGGTGCGTGGTGGTTGGTCTTTCCGACCGCCAGGTAACCACCCGCCATTGTAATATGGCGGGCTGTGATACAGTCACCAATGGCGGTGGGACCGCCACCGACAGGGTGACGTGGCGGTCCCACTGCCATTATAATCACCCCCTAAGTTTGGTGTGCATGCAAATCCTACATTGCCAACCCCTGGCAAGTTGCAGTGCTAGTGCTGGAAAAAGGCCAATGGAGGTACCAATGGGTGAGGTGGACTGGCCTCAAGGGTTTTGTGACCTCAGTGACAGATTCACTGTCGATCTAGGATGTGCTTCTTCATATGCCTGCCCGTAAGACTGGAAGTGAACTGCAGTATGGATTGTGGTGGACAGGTCCACCTGCGGGTGCTAAGACACCTGGGCTTCTAAGGTCTATCGGGCCTTCTAAGGTGTAGCATGGAATAAGCTCTGTCAGGAGTGTGGTATGGTGAACTGGTCATGAAGGTCTGAACATGGTTCTCCAGTTCCAAATTCAGCAGCTCTGGCCAGAGTGCCACATTCTCTCCCACACTGAACACCATACTGCCCCACTGAGAGAAACTCGCACTGCCTTCAGCACAACTCAATTGTGCTGCGACTAAATTCAAATTATGCACTAGACAACAGTAAAATGCTGCCTGAAAAAACATGAATAACACCCTGGAAAAAGCAAACACTCATAGGGAATGCAAGAATAAGCAAAGCATGTGAACTGTAATCAGAAAAAAAACATGGTTACCTTAACGGTTTTAAACTCATTATTCAGAAATCAGTAAGTGATTTTGCCTGAAAAGTTCAAGACATGGCTACAGGACCAGGAAGGGACCCCTTTCAATGTCCATTGCTTATATCCTTTCAAACTGTATGCAGTTTGGTTTAAAAAAGACCTCATCCCCAAACACAGAGCCGCATTTTATAAGCTAAAATAATTAAAAAGTTGAAAACGATCATATTAAACGTTTCCACTCTACCCATCAACCAGGTATTGCAGTCTGTAGTGATCTGCTTCTAATGTTATGCATTTCCCTTGCCCTGGTTCTCTGTGCTATGTGATGTCATGTAGAATGTTATGGATGTGGGACCTGAAGGGTGGCAGTTGGAGGAGATGGGCTGAGCAGCCAGGAGGCTGCTCCTGGTGGGGCTTACATTAAGACTTACAATGGAACCTGTATGATATAAACGAAGAATAAATAACATACTACTAGAGCTGTCTATGGGACTTCTTTCATTTCTACACAGTCCCTTTAGGAATGGCACACTTACCCACCCTGGGAAAACAATGTTGTTCAAAGAAAGAAGATAAAAAGAAAGTAGCGCTTTCACTGGCAAACTCTGTATAGTGGCGCTAATGTGTGTGGGTGTAAATAACAGTCTGGCCTGTCTGCTGTCCACTCTGTATTGCTTTATTTAGGTATTTAACTAATTTTCTCTCCATTCCGAGGTTTTTCTTTTCAATAGAAAACGGTCAGAAAATGAGGACATTTACAGCTAAAGTGTTCAGCCTTTTTTGGATCAATTTCACAGGGGAACAAATAAAGAAAAGGAGAGGCAAGAGAGAGTACCTTAAGAGCTGCCTCTTGAAATCAGCACGTAAGCAGGAGCGAGACAGAGACATAAAGAGATGGAGGAATAAAGAGAGGAGGGCAGCCGCCAGAGGCAGATCAGAGTAGTGGACACGGTCCTTGCCATGAAGGAAAAGAGACAGCGTTTATTTTCAGCCGCGGTGCATCCATTGGGGCGTAGGGGCGTCGCCCCACCAGCCCTGGACCCGCGGCTGCCGTAATTAAAATAAATGTTTTGTTTACATTTCCCATTTCCGGGCCTGCCTGTGCGCTTCATTGGTGATAGTGCGCATGTCACGCACAGCCAGCGCACGCAGGCAGAGACAGCAGGAGTTCTGAAGATGGTCTGCGCATGTGAGTGAGGAGCATTGCCCCTCACTCACATTCACAAACCATTAGGTTTGCTGCGCATGCCCTGTGTAGTGTAGGAGTTTAAAGATAGGGTCATGCTCGGGCGGTGATGCGTTTTGCGCAAAGTCGCCCCCATGCCCTATCAAATGTCAGGACCGAGTTGAGCTGCCCGGCCCCCCAGTCTCCTAATTGGCAAACGAAAAGAGCGGGGAGAAGTTACCTCCACCACCACGTTGCAGAGCGGACGTGAGGCGATGCGGGACCGGAGGAGATGCGCCTGGTAAGTTATTCTATTAATTGAATTAGTAGTCAGTCTTACAACAAATGTCAGCTTCTGTAGTGTCGGTGATAACCTGATTAAACGTGTGATGAACAAAAACATACAGGGACTTTGACACGAGAGCAAACGCCATTTTATTTTGCGTGATTCGAAACGACTCGCGCCGAAATTGCTCCAATATATGAGTGGAAAATATCCGTCGTCCACGATGTAATGGATATGTAACTAGATTCCTAGATAAGCAGGCACAAATGGTACCCAATTCCATAATGTGGAGAATACATTAAAAACTGTTTGCTGCTCTACAATGCTCCTTAAGCAGCATGAGCAAGGGGCGGTGCAGGACCAAAGCGCCTAACACAATGATGAAATACGAACACTAATCTCTTACAGAAACAGTGCCCCTCATGGAACCCAGCCGTAAGAGGCACACTTCCTGCAAACGTGAGGAAACTGGGTAAGAAGTCATATGTTGGTAATTCAGGGCATACGCTGCATGCATAACATCAGAACTGTTGCCAGCAGCGATTCACATATTTATATCGACCGCTGATCTATTCCACATACAACAGCAGCAGACATACTACAACAGCCTACAACTACCAGTGGCATCTTAGAAGTTAAGTGCAGGGGGGTCTGACTCTGATGTCACACTAGTGGTTTAGATGAGGTCCAGCCCCCCTTCTTAGGAGCCCCGCACCAAGAGTTCCTATATCTGTATGGAGGTCACCGCCTCCGTGATGCTAGGATAAGTATCCTTTCACAGATTTTTTGTTTGTTTTTTGTTTTGCAAATCTTCATCAACTTGTGTGAGAACAACTGTCTCAATGTAAGACAAGCATTAGCAAAGACAATATGTCTCGCCCCAGGGGCCAATTGGCTTTGCCAGTGCCTTTTGTCTATGTATAGGCCAATGTACATCGGCGAAATGCTGTGCAGCATGACTAAAAGTTAAAGAAAGACAAACCTTGGCAAAGCCAATAGGTGTTGCCTATGCAGGATCGAGTGGCTTTGTTATTGTTTTTTAGACCTGTTGTACAGCAGCGCAGGGTGCTGTGCAACATGGCCTAAAATAAAGAGAATACAAAGCGCTATGACGTGGTCAGTGCTGGCCGCGTCAAGGCATGTTACAAAGCACCTTGTGCTGCTGTGCAAAATGTCTAAAAAATTACAAACCCATCTGTGAAGTTTATAGTATTTTGACAAAGAGATTGCAGTGCTGAGCCAGCCGTATGTGCAGTGGTCATGGTGTCAGGGTCCTCAAAACTTTGAATTTCCTTCACTGGTCACAACATGAGAACACGCTGCTTGCATTGGTTCTGCCACTTGCAGATTTTGGGGAAGACGTCAATGAGAATCATGTGGTCATGTAGCAGTGATGTGAAGCACAATGAAACATTTAATGTGATTATCCAAATTCACAAAAATGGGATAAGCGCAAATCTGCTTTTTGAGACAATACAATTTGGAGCTAAAAGCCCACAGCATTTTTAACCTGCTGTTCTCTTTTGCCTGTTCTTTAATTTCCCTCGAAGAATGCCCCACTTTTAGCATACTCTGTGGCCCCCAATTCCGAGGACCGCCCTGTTTCCGGTAGGAAACAGATGCAAGTAGGACCCTGTATTTGAGGGAAAGTCTAAGGCCCTCATTACGAGTGAAGGGTTGAATTCCTATCCCTGTGCATACATGTATTTCCTATGAGAGGCCTTCTGCTGAAATAAATACACAGAAGAAACCTAGGCTTGACCATGGAATAGAACTCTGTGGCTAATGATGTTTTCTTTACTACCCCTTGATCAATTAGGGCTAGAGCTTGTTTAACTACATTTCTCTAGTGTAAGAGTGCTTTGGATCAGATACACAGATGAAGTGAGTGGACTGACTCGTGTGCTTGACCCCAAGGGTTAGCTACTAACCTGTTTCCCTTCCTGAGTTTCTTCCAGGTCCCTCCCGGATATACCCCTCGGGTCCAACAGCACCCTGGAGCAGACTCAAATACCAGAGATGAACGCCCGATCCGGGTGTACCAGCCACCACAATGTGAGAGCCCAACACTTGGCATCAGTTCGCCAGCGCAAAAAACCTAGGGTTTCCTGGCACTTCAACACATAATTGCTAATTCCCAGCTAATTTTCTTTCTCTTATTTTTTTCATCAAGTAAATAAATTGTGCTGTTTTTTTCATTTTTTTCCGAAAAGTTAACTTTTTGTTACAAGTGAGGTGTGGCTCCAAAAACATTTTTTTTAGGTTTACTTTATTGATTTCAAAAACAAAATATCATTGCAATTCATTAACTTGCCCCGTTCCCATCCCCGCTAATTTTATTCATCGAAGAACAAGGAGCTGTTGTCACCCCGAAGCTCTGAAGAGGGTACCCGCCTTCTGTTTATCAATACTTGTAAATATTCTCTAACTAAAAGAGGTGGGATTTCCAGGTTGTAAAACCCTCAATTAGCATACCAATGGTGGCATTACCCGAAATTACACCATGGGATTGTAGGCCCAAAATGACTTCTCAGGAATTTGAATCAGTGCGGCCATCTAGACCAGATGATATTACCAGGAATAAAAGATTGACTTTTGAAAACAGAGCCAACACTGATCTCATTGACACGAATCACCCGCAAGCCTATCAAAGTGGTGTGATGTTGTTAATCACTAACCCCGGTCATTCTGCTTACATTCCCAAGCCCTGTGACGCATTCTGAAGGTTGCGGATCATTTTCTTTTCTTGGCAGCTTGTTTCGCCTTTGGTGGGGTGTAATTTACACATTCTCCAAAAGCTGTATGATTGCTCCAACAAGCAAGTAGGTGTAATTTCGGGTAATGCCACCATTGGTATGCTAATTGAGGGTTTTACAAGGACGTGAGCTGAGAGTGAGAAACGTGAGCCGGAACTGAAGGACGTGGGCTGAGAGTGAGGGACGTGAGCCGAAACTGAAGGATGTAAGCTGAGAGTGAGGGCCGTGAGCTGAGTGAGGGCCGTGAGCAGAAACTGATGGATGTGAGCTGAGAGTGAGGGCCGTGAGCTGAGAGTGATGGACATGAGCCTAGAGCGAGGACGTGAGCTGAGATTGAGGGACGTGAGCTGAGAGTGAGGGTCATAGAAGTCAAGAGAGTGATGGAGTTGGAAGAGAGTGACAGAGCAGAGAGGGGGGCGAGAGACGGAAGAGAGAGTGACAGCGCTGAGAGTGAGGGGCAAGAGCTGGCAGTGAGTAACACAGAAGCCGAGAATGAGGGGCAAGAGTTGGAGAGAATGACAACGATGAGAGTGAGGCTTGAGTGAGTGATAAGAGTTAGAAGAGTGACAGAGCTGAGTGTGAGGGGCAAGAGACGGAAGAGAGTGACAGAGCAGAGAATGAGGGGCACGAGTAGGAGTGACAACCATGAGAGTGAGGGATAAGTGGGAGATAAGAGTTGGAGAGAGTGACAGAGCTGAGAGTGAGGGGCAAGAGATGAAAGTGAAGGGTGGCTGCCGATAGAGGCAAGGACTGAAAGTGGGGAGGCGGGGAGCAAGAGTGGCATCTGGGTAAGACGACAAGTTACTGAGGGTGAGAGTGAGACAGGGGCTAAAAGGAAAGGTTGCGAGCTGCATGTAAAAGACAAGAACTGGAAATGACGGGTAACACCTACGGGGAAGGCAAACAAAAATAAGAATGCCAAGATCTGAGTGATGGAAAGGATAAAAGAGTGAGCGAGAGGAACTGAGAGTGACCTACAGGGGCCCAGCGAGATGAAAGGGAACTGAAGGAGACCGAAAAGAGGAGCGAGCGAGGGAAAGGGAGGGAAAGGGAATTCAGCACCTGAGCATAATAGGACAGAATGTATGAAGCTCTGTGGTAATACTGAATAAGCAGCTACCTATGTTATGCCATCTATTAATGTAATAACTGCACTTTCACAATTGCTTTATTAACTTTCCTGCTTTCTCAAATTTGCTTGGAAATGCACGATTTTTCTTCTTTTTTTTCAAAATTTTCTTGGGGGGGTAACCACCCCAAACCCCCCTTTTGGGGTTCGGGCTCGCACGCTACGCACGCTCGCTACGGTGCTGTATGCTAATTCGTTTGCGCCCCACCACTGTCAAATCTCACCCACCGCCCCTGTTTATTTTTTTCTCCGTTCTCTGCCCTTCTCAGAACGGCTGAGCCTTCCTGCAGCATAACAAAAGGCGGAGGGCGGGTGGCCTCTGACTCCAGGCAGGTCAAGTGCAGGGCCATTAGGTAGCGCTTTCGCGTGCTAATGGCCCTGCGATAACAGAAGGGAGAGGGGAAATTCCTTTGTCCCCTCGTCTCCCCCACCCTTGTCCCCTGTGTCCCCCCACTCCAAAATCTGGGGGGGATATATCCCCGCGTCCCCCACACTTCCTACGCCCATGGTGAGTAGTTCACCCAGTCCGGGTGTGTTTTTTCTTTGCATCTGGTGTTTTTAGTCCTTCCTTTTGCAACATAATAACCAGGGCGGCAGTTACCAACTGGGCTAGATCAGCCCCTCACGCTTGGACCTGGGGAATTCGAGAGCTCCTCGTGTACCTCATATGACATAAGAAGGCTCATTTGCTTTTTTATAGCTCTTTGCTTAAGAAAGTCATCCAGCCCCAGATGTTGCTTTGCAATCTGTTACCGAATATATAAAATCAGTTCCGAATGTGTAAAGGTATAGGAAAGGCTACTACCACTGAAATGGAAACCTGGAATTGGTTATTCATGAATGAAAAAAAAAAAAACGCGAGCGTCTTTATTTGTGCAAGTGTGTGGGAGCACAGTGTTTCTGCAGGCAAGGATAGCCAGTGAAAACAACAGAAATATAACACAACAGCTCTAAGACAGCAAAAAATCCTTAAATCTTGCTGGCACCAATCTGTTTCTATTGCTCCCCCTTAAGCCTCCACCATCAATGCCTTCCCATTCTTGATACACAAATACCATCCCCACTCAACACTGCGCAGCAACAGGAGTCAAACGTACTCACAGGATCAAAAGCGTCATCCATGATACATGCACTGATGGTACCCTCACATCATAAACACTTCTTAAGTTCCACACAGCTCCTCCTTCAACTCCAACAACTAAATGTATGACTTTTGTGACTCTAATGAGATCAGACCAAGATGGGTGTGGTTTCCCTTGCTTACTAGGGAGATCACCTTGAACTAGATGCCCCACACTAGTTGCTTTCCAGGACACTCTCCTCGTTCTATTTTTCATGTAATGCTCCATCTTTCTTTGATACTCATGAATTTTCTGTCTTACTTTCAAATAGTTAGTGCCCGTCGAAGAACTAATGACTCAAATGATCATGGCACAAGATGTGAATCTGCTTTCCCCCTCTCAACATTTCATACCGGGGATAAACTCATTATCGAGCTGGGAGTGGTCATATAAGTTAGTGGCGTACCCTGCAAAGTTTTACGACACCTAATTCCTCCATTCACAAATTGTTGGATAGCTTCTTTAAATATTCGAGTACTCCACCTAACTATTAGCTTTGGATTGTTAACCTACGATCCTCTTATGTACCACAACACATCTGGAAAGATGATAATCAAACTTAGTAAATTGTTTGCCATTATCTATTACTAAGACCTCGGGAAGACCCTCTCTTGCAAGAAATGTCTCCAAGAAATTAATGACAGCATCAGACGTAACACTTTCTTCTATCTTTAATTCTGGCCACTTGGTAAAGTTGTCAGCAACTGCAATGGTGTTTACTTCTCTCTTCATGTGAACACAAAAAGGACCTGCAATATCTATCCCAAGCTTCTGCTTAGGTCCACTAGGGAGTTCAACAGGCATGAGATTCACATCACAAGGTTTACCTACCATCGCTTCCATTACACAACCTGCATTTGCTTCAACCACCTCATCCAACCAAGACCACCAAAAATACTCATGACCACAAATCACAATAGTCCTCCCTAAATCAAAAGGTGACAGCACCTAAAAGATAGGAAAATATGGTATTAGCACAGTGAAGACATGGACCGCGCACGGATATCTCAGTACAGTACTGTAAGCATAGGATAAGATGGTAATAGCACAGCGAAGACCTGCATCCTGCATGACGTCCCAGTACTGTACTGTAAGCATAGGATAAGATGGTAATAGCACAGTGAAGACCTGCATCCTGCATGACGTCCCAGTACTGTACTGGAAGCAGACGATAAGATGATGATAGCACAGGGAAAACCTGCATCCTGCACTGATATGCAGGAAGAAGAGCGGAGCAGGGCAAGTAGATTTCCATGTAGCCTGGACTGTATGAAATTATAGTGACAGCACCGTTGTCATGCCAGTGTATGCCAGAGGAGTTGGAGGAGTTGGAGCGCCACCATGTGCCAAGAAGGTATGTCCACACCTATTTTGGTGACAGGGGTGTTTGTAATCTACACAATAGAAAAAGATGGTGATAATACAATGAAGACCTGCATCCCGCATGATATCCTAGTACTGTACTGGAAGCATAGGGTAAGATGATGATAGCGCAGTGATGACCTGCATCCTGCACTGATATAGCAGCACAGTAATGGACGCATAGGATAAGATGGTAATAGCAATGTGAAGAATTGCACTATGCACTGGTATCACAGTACTGTATTAGAAGCACAGGGAAGATCTGCGCCGTGCCTGAATATCCCAATACAGTACTGGAAGTATAGGATAAGATGGTAATAACACAGTGAAGACATACACGGAGGGAGCACTGATATCCCCGTATAGTACTATAAGCATAGGATGAGATAGTAATAGCACAGCGAAGGTCTGTAGCATGCCCTGATATCTCAGTACAGTCCCGGAAGCATAGGAAAAGATGGCAATAACACTGTGAAAAACTGCACAGTTGACTAACATCCCAGCACAGTACTGGAAGCAAAAGAAAATATGGGATTAGCATTGTGAAGACATGGACCATGCAGTGATATCCCAGAACAGTACTGGAAGCAAAGGATAAGATGGAAAAAGCACATTAAAGACATGCACTGCACACTGATATCCCATTACAGTGCTGGAAGCATAGGATAAGATGGTATTAGCATTGGATCACTTTATAGAAAAGTCCCGCTCTTTGGAATCCAGCACACCACAGAACAACTATTGCCTGGCCTCCTCTACCCAAATTCACCATAAAACACTTGTTACTGTTTCAGAGTGACCCTTTATCAGATCAACATAACACAGCTGTCCTCTGTTCACCCCTAGTGATGGAGACACCAGATATGTAACAAGCCTCAAACACATCTGGAAGATTGCATCAGTAAATCACAAGTGGCCCCAGGGTGTAATACTTAAATAAACTGAGTCAGATGCACCCACTCATAAACACGGATAAATGCACAGCAGAGGGCCTGCATTTGGCCCAAGGATACGGTGCCAGAGCAGCCGGTCAGTTGCATTAATCAAATAAAACCCAAACAATGCCTAGTAGTAAGCGCCACCCTAGATAACACACATGACACATACGGCCACCTGGACCACCTCAGAATGTGACCTCCAGTTGGTGTTAATGGCCCCTTCTATTAGAGTGGGATCAAGCATTTAAACACGCAATTTATGACTAACTGTACCAGTATTTCCTGCCCCAAGGGGCATGAGCTTAACTTTAGAGTACCCACTGTACAATATAAGCATGCCATGTACCTAATGCAAATTGAATTCCAGCACGCAACTGTAAGAGATGAGGCTGCTATTCTCTGGAGTTATTATTTAATCAAACTTAAACTGTTCCTGATTGCCAATCCTCGCTGTTTTCCTTTTTGATAGTCAGAACCTGTTTCAACATTTGGTGAGCCAATTAGGAGGTGATCATGGCGGATACCTCAGGAAAGTGAGCCACTACTACATCAACTAAGCTACACCTTTACCCTCATGAATAAGCACCTTGCTGCATCTAGCGCAGTGCTTCATTTGAGCCGGTGGTGCCTGGTGCTTGGCACCAGCACTTAATTACCAACACCAACACTTATGACAGTCTGCAACATGGTGGAGCTGTTTCGCTAATTTAGAGATAGGCACAACAACAGTTGTTTATTAATTCCATATGCATTACAAATGACTGATACCTGCCGCCTGAGCAGTTCCTATAGCTGTGGGGGCCTGGAATAGTCTCAGTTGTCATACTCGTAGGTGTGTGATGGCAGTAGTTGTCTTAGTACTGTCAGTGGCAGTGCTGGCAGGGACGATGGATGGTGCTAGCTGCAGCGCCCTCTTGATGACAGCCCTGGCACTTATGTTTTTTTTTTTTTTTTACAAATCATGGGGCATATTATCAAGAAACGGCGTTAAAATTATCGCCGCTTGAGAATTCCAATAGAAGTCCATGTTCTGGTGTCAACATGGGCTTCTATTGGAATTCTCAAGGGCATATTATCAAGCCCATTATCGCCGCTTTAGCGGCAGTTTACTGCCGCTAAAGCAGCGATAATTTTAACGCCCTGCTTGATAATATGCCCCTAAGTACTGCTGTAGCCCATCTCTTGGTTCCAGGCTCTGTTGCTCACGATTTCACTAGTTAAACAGACAACTGTACTCATGTCACAACATAGTTATCAGAGTTTCTTCTACAAAAATTAGGTATTTGTTAGGTCCTCTGTTCTATAACATGAAGTCTATTTTGCCGGCCATCCTCCGGGACAGAAATATGTGGTAAAACTAGCTGTTCGGGCGTCTGAACTTTTTACGGAAACATAAATAAATCTCACGCAATTTGCACTTTTTCCAGTCTTTCCAAATACAAGGGCAGCACTCCGAAAACTGAAATTGCTTCACTAGCATACCCTCTAATACGAGGTAACGTGCAGCTGTGGCTGCAAATGTTAGTCGTGTGTCCGTGCAGGTGTTCCCCATCTGGAATCTGAACTTAGTTATGCTTCTCTATTCGCCTTTGAATGGTTTTGGTATGTTTTACCCATTGCGCACTTCCATTTTGCATAATTAATAAAAAACGATGGCTCTTCCAAATGCAGCCCCTCAACTTCTCGCAGGGACTCGAGTTCAGTCTCTCGTTTGAATATCTCTGCTTCTAGGCAGCTTTGCGTCTTCTGACAGCCGAACTCAGGTAATGAATGCCGCATTGTCGCCGCCTCAGCTCTTTTCTGTGGTATCGGCAGTTTGCGCGCCATCTTCCTCTCCCACTCCTCCGAGGTGATGCCTCCATCAGGAGGGGCACTATAGACTCGTTAAATGTTTCTTTTTTGTGCTGGAGAAAGACATTGCCTAATGAGTTTGGAAAATGACACTTAGGAGGCTGTCACATCCCCAATTATAACGGATGAGGCGAAACTGTGAACGGACATCAATGGCGCTAATTGTCGGCCAGGTGCCATAGCGTGTTGTTATTTTCGGCTCCCACTGCTGCTGAATGGCTCCTAACTTTGTCTTGGACAAAGAAGCTTGGAAGGAAGCTACTGGAGATGGTGGCAGGGAAACATAGAAAGCAGAGGGTTCAGCCTTCACCAGGCTCGCGAGGGGCATTCATTAGGAAGAAGGTAAAAACAACTAATCACTCTTTTCAGATAATTGTTTTGCAAATTTTCAAGTTAGAATTTGTCATCGTAGAAGGCCTGCATACCTAGGTAAGGCAGCTCCGCACAGTGCACTGTATACCTAGGTAAGGTAGCTCCCCACGGTGCACTGCATACCTAGGTAAGGCAGCTCCGCACAGTGCACTGCATACCCAGGTAAGGCAGCTCTGCACAGTGCACTGCATACTTAGGTAAGGCAGCTCCGCACAGTGCACTGAATACCTAGGTAAGGCAGCTCCGCACAGTGCACTGCATACCTAGCTAAGGCTAGGGTAAGGCAGCTTCGCACAGTGCACTGCATACCTAGGGTAAGGCAGCTTCGCACAGTGCACTGCATACCTTGATAAGGCAGCTCCGCACAGTGCACTGCATACCTTGATAAGGCAGCTCCGCACAGTGCACTGCATACCTAGGTAAAGCAGCTCCGCACAGTGCACTGCATACCTAGGTAAGGCAGCTCCGCACAGTGCACTGCATACCTAGGTAAGGCAGCCCCGCACAGTGCACTGCATACCTAGGGTAAGGCAGCTTCGCACAGTGCACTGCATACCTAGGGTAAGGCAGCTTCGCACAGTGCACTGCGTACCTTGATAAGGCAGCTCCGTGCAGTGCACTGCATACCTAGGTAAGGCAGCTCCAGACAGTAGTGGGACAGTGTTTATTGACTGGTCTGGTAAGCACAGAGGCCTGATTACAAATTGGCTGGTTTTAAGTGCAGGATGCCAGGTGGTCGTAAATAGCATTTCCCGGTTATTCCACACAGAATGAGAATAACAAACTTTGACAGGATTTTTCCGGGTCAAAAATTCCATGTAGAGCTCAATCCTGGGCCGAATATCGCAACCTTTTCTGCTGGTATTTAGTGCCTCTTTGGAGCAGATACTAAACTGGAGCAAGAGGGTGGCTGCGGGTTTGGTAGGGGTTGAGGTGTCTGGAACAAGGATGGCTCTGAGAAGGACCGGACTAGGAACGTAAAGCAGCCCTGGCAATTGAGTCGGACCGGCCCCTGCTGCTTTTGGTACTGGGGGCCGATATTGCAGGACTGCTGCAAAATCGGCCCCAGTAGCAAAAACGGTCCCCACCAGTCCAAAACTTGCCCCCACCCTTCCGGCCCACTGGGAAAACGCCCAGTGCCCGCTACGGCCAGCCCATCCCTGGCTCTGAGCCAACTGGGCTCCCCACATGGTGTTGATGCATGTCAATTGGGGGTCACGCTGTGTCTTTGCTAGCAACCACTGAGCCTGACGTTCTGTAACCAATAATCCCAGGTAATCCCAGGTGCGGGGACACCGGGCTAGATGTGATGGTTTTTACTGGGCTAGTTGTGATGGTTTTTACTCGGCTAGTTGTGATGGTGTTTACCGGGCTACTTGTGATGGTGTTTAATGATAGCCTCACTGGAGATACAGCTCCACCTAGTTTGTGATCCAGCCCTCAGTCTGCCTCAACTGGCATAAATATAAGCTGGACAACTCATTTGCCTCAATGTAAGAAGGAAAGGGACCTGCTTCAGAGAGAGAGAAAAGCTAAATTGGAGGCGGGGGGCCGCGGCCTCCAATAAATGTGGCAGGTTCCATGGATGAGTGGAGCAAATGGGTGTGAAGGGACACCTCCTGAATGATACCTGTCGAGATGCTATTGAGAGAGACTTTGTGGCATTTTCATGAGCCCCTTGCGCTGCTGGAGTGTCACTTTTTGTAATGCTCCGGTGGTGCAAACTGCAAAATCATATTTATGAGGTCACGCAAATCCACTCTGCATGGCTTTGAATGGCCTCATAGGTATTGAGTAAGGCAAGGCAGTGTAAAATGCTGCATTGTCTTACTCTGCGCTAGGGAAACATTCCATGGACGTTGCGGTGGGTGTTCCCATGCAGCACCCATGGATTTTGATGCTTCCCTAGATTAACAAAACCATGTAAACCTGGGGATGCACCAAAACCTTATGCTTCCCCAGGGGATGCGCAACAAAGAGGAATAGCTTTATTTCTCCTCGTTTTTCCTCTTTCCATGTGTGCTACATTCTGCAGCACAAATGGAAAGAGGAAAAAGCCTCAGAGGATTGTTTTTGTGCAGGAAGGTGCATCTTCCTGCTCAAAAACAATCCTGCCAACAACATAGGCACCCTTCCACCCTGGTGCAAGGGTGGGTGCGTTGGTGCTGAGCGGTCAAAATGGTACCAGCACAGGGGAAAGGACAGGAATGCACCATATTGGATAAATACAGTGCATTTCTGCCCTTTTGTTTTAACGTAGGACAACACAGCAAGGTCATTTGCTGCACTGCCCTATGCCAAACCCCCATAAATGAGGCTATAAAAGACAAGTGCTATACCAAGCTCCGAGAGAATTTTGGGGATTATATAGGGACTGCATAGGCCTTTACATCCGTATGTGTATGCATGGAATCCCCTATAACTTACAGAAACAGGTGCAATAAGGATAAGAAAGGAATGAATGAATGACACTGAAGCCCCCACCTTTGGTGTACTTTATCGGAATTGCAAAGGATGTCCCAAAAATTTGAAGCTATAAGGTTCTATATGAAAAGGTGTAGATAAATAAAACAAGTGCCAAAGTATTTGAAAAAAAATAAAAAAGAAGCAAGTTGAAGAAGGGAATTCATTTAACATATATTCTGAAAGTTAAGATGGCTAGATTCCTGTTCGATTGGCGCATGTACTGTAGGAAGCTGGTTCTCTATATACTATATCAAATAGAGGTATAGTGTTCAGAGAGTCCAGTAGATCCCCAGAGGCTTCAAAGAGGCTAAAGTAGATAATACAAATGCTTTCTTTTTTGCCAGTGTGGGCGAGCAGTTAGGCTTATCAGAGGGCAGTGTAAAGCATCTGTTGTACACACAGCGGTAATAAATGAGACACACACTCAAGAAATAAATCCCGGACCAATTTATAAAAATAATACTTGTTTATGTTTACTTTGTAGAGCCACAGGACTTCTTCATAGGTAAATACGTTTTTCAATAGAAATACTATGCCGCAGTACAGGTAAGTGGTTTTAATTTACTTTTAAGTAATGTAGAATCACTCGTTAATATAGGGGGTGGAGGCGGGGCTGGCCAACTCCGCTCCGCTGCGGAGTGTGCAGAGATTTGCCTTCTCCGCGGAATGCGGAGGAGGCAAATCTCCGCACAATCCGCGGGCAGAGCGGGGGTCTCTGCCCGGACTTAGTTGTATGTCCGAGTCCACTACCCCCCACCCTGCCCCTCCCTTGCCTCACCGCCCGCAGCACTTCCTCTGCGAGCCACCACTGGTAGGGACACCTTTCGTCCTCTTCACCAAAGCCCAGGATGGATGGGTGCAGGGATGCTTTTTGGTGTCAGAAAACAAAAACGGCTCACCGGAGCATGTTGCTGTTGAGTGGGTCTCCGTGCAAAGGCTGCAGGCGACATCAAGGAGTCCAGGAGAGGCCTGCTCATGGTGGACTTGGGTTCTGGAGCACTTGTTAACCTTGCTGTGACTTGTGGGCCACTTGAAATTGGGCCAGAGGATTCGGTTACAGAGGTGGAACTGGGGGCAGGCTTTGCGGATCTTCAGTCTTTACTTTGAAGATAGTTGTTTGGTGAACAGGCCCGCTGTTCTCGAGGGTCTTGTTCTTTGTCAAAGGCAGGCAGTCCTCCCAAGGCTTTGGAGGTTGCTGGGCTGTAGGACGGGTCATCTCTTGGTGCAGGATCATTGAGGGCTGCAGACAGGATGGTAGGACTGGGGCCAAGTCAGTTAGTTTCTGCAGTCTTCTCAGCTGGTGCGACTCTGTAGTGTCCAGCTAGTCTTATGTTGGCAGGAACTGAAGTTCAGGGCTTGGGGTGGGCACCTAAATAATATATTCAGGGGTGGTTAAAGGGAGTGCCAGGTAGTAGCCAATGGGCAACTTATCACAAGGGTGACTACACCCTATAAATGCTCACCCCACATGGTGGGTGAGGATATCCCTGATTGGAGGAGTCCCACCATCTTATTATTATTATTAACGAGCTTATAAAGCGCATGGTTACACTAAGGACAGTGTGTCCCCACGCTGCGATGAGGCAGCAAGGGCAGGTATGGTGGGCACTGAAATGGTGGGCACTGAAAAGTGTACTCCACCTTGCCTCCAGCACCGAAGGGGCGGAGTTGGCAGAGGGAGGCACACCTTCTTTTCTTTCTATGTTTTCCCATCTGTCCTCCCACCAAAATGGGAGGTGAGGACATGAAGGGGGCCTGCTCCCTCCAGCAGGAGAGGCTGGGGTCTCATCACACAGGCGGCAAGGCCTCTGAAGCTCCCCGCCATGGATGTATCTTCCTGACTAGGGGTAGGTGTGAACACCTGCACCCTGGAAATGCATTGTTCTCAGCCTCAGAGTGCGAAGGCACTCTACCCTTGAGGTCAGAACACTGTCTGGTGATAGCAGGCTAGCTCAGGCCAGTCATTAACCACACTTAGGTTTGTTAGGTTTCAGGTGACCCCTCTAAGGGGTCCTTGGTATGCCGTTTTTAATAAATCTGACACTGGAATCAGTTCAGGTATTTTATGCCTAGATGTTTGGTACCAAACATCCCATATTTCAGTAAAGCCATCATGGAGCTGGGGAACTCGTAATGACAAGTGTCCAGCAGATGTACTCACTATGGCTTCCTAGGTCACTTACAACATCCAGGAATCGACAAGGATATTGCAAGGGCATATCTGCTCAGGCAGATATGCCCTCACAGGAGATATAGTGCATCCTGCCTTAGGGCTAAGGACTGCTAGAGGAGTGTCATAGCTATAGCTCAAGCAGTGTATATGGGCATGGCACAAAGAGATGTGAGCCACGTCAACTCTTCAGTTTTGTCTGCACCAAGAAACGCAGGCTGTAGTGGCAGTGTGCATGTGCTTAGTGAGGGGTCCCTTAGGATGGCACAATTTGTGCTGCAGCCCTTAGGCACCCTCTTTAACCACAAGACCATTGGTACCAGGGATGCCTTTCACAAGGTCTTATATGTGATTTAAAGTGGTGTCAATTGCGGAAACAAACTGTACAGTTTAGGGAAAAAGATCTGGCGCAGGGGACCTGGTTGGCAGGGACCCTTTGCACTTACAGTCAAAACTACAAAAGTAGGGGCTAACCATGTCCAAAATATGCACTTTCCTACATGTGATTCTACTTGTTGTGTTGTTGCGCACACCCTGGGTGTTGGTATTTCTGTTCTCAGTATACTTGTGCTGATAGCTTGTGAATGATAATGTATGCTTGGCGTGCTGGTCAGGGATGAGGTTGCCTGCCTCATGTAAACTGTAATGTTTAAAGCAAGTGCACACAATCACTTGTTACCTGGCCTCACAGCTTAGAATTCTTTCAACTAAATTAACAAAGTTAACGCTTCTATATACGTAAAATAAACACATATTTCTCAATTACACAATTAATTGTTATTGTGGACCACTGGCCAGTAATTTGATAACATTTAAACTCAAACTGTATTTAATGAATCAAACATGAATGTGTATAATTGCACAGTATTCCTTTCAGAAAAAACATTCTTAGTTGTTGTTGATTGACGAAGTCAACATTCCTTTAGATACATTGATATTGATGCCCAATGCATTTCGGGATATATATCCCTTCTTCAGGGGTTCTGATAACATAAAATATTAAAATATGATTCAATGTACAGGGAGGAGTATACCATGGGGCCGATTCCAATCCTGGAAAAAGGCTGTACGAATCGTTGTACGGAGCGTTTTCTCCGTACGACTCGTACCCAGTAAACTTTCCGTACGACCTAGGAAGTACGATTCGTACAGAAAGCCTATTTCCGTACGTTTTGTACAAAAGACCGTACGGGTAAAAAAAAACGATGTGTCTGATCCGGAACAGCCTGTACGCGACGTCCGTACGTATTTAAGCAGCGTTTTCCGGCCCAGCCAGTACGATTCGTCTCTACGTCACTCCGTACGGCTCTTTTTTTATGGGAGCCAAAAACAGCCGTAAAAGCTGAGTCCCCAGGGGTACAAGTCGTACAGGCATACACCCCCGTGCGTTGTGTATGTACGGTGCGTACCCCCAGTGCGAATGTACGGTGCGTACCCCCAGTGCGAATATACAGTGCGTACCCCCAGTGCGAATGTACAGTGCGTACCCCCAGTGCGAATGTACGGTGCGTACCCCCAGTGCGAATGTACAGTGCGTATCCCAACATCGCGTATGTACGCACCGTACATACGCACTGGGGGTATGCACCGTAAATTCGCACTGGGGGTACGCACCGTACATATGCGATGTTGTCGTAAGGTGCGTACATATGCATGGGGGGGCCTGTACGACTCGTACCCCGGGAACAACTTTTCCCGGGATACGAGTCGTACAAACTTCGCTTCGTAGCGGGTAAAGTAATTCCCCGTGTACGGGATCGTAATTGTACGGTCGGACTGTATTTTTACGATTCGTACGGAAAAGTGTCCGGGTCCGTCTCGTACAACTTTTCCAGATATGATTCGTACGGATCGGGCCAATCCGTATGTATTTTTCCCATACGAATCGTACTTCACGGGTCGGACGTGACTTGTACGATTCGTATGGAAAAAATTACGGATACGAGTCGTACGGAAAAAAAAAATACAGGATCGGAATCGACCCCTAAATGTTAAGTGACTGTGACTGAAGGTGCCCTTGAAGTGCCATTAAAGTAAAAAGTTGCGGGTTTGTGCATAGAAAGACAAATCCTCCCCTGACCGAAAAAAAATAGTCAGAAATCCCAAAGACACTGTAGTGGTACCACTGGAACATTGAATGTAAAAGTCCAGAAGAGTTCCCACATGGGTGAAATACACCCAACGTGCATACCAGTAAAAACGCTGTATAACAGCTAGGAATAAACTGTGGTAATAAACAATAACCCATTACTTGAGGTGGACGGTGTAATGTCAACTGTTGTCAAAAATCTGCACAGGTGCAGGAACATAACCTGCAAAGTGGTGTAATGATAGTATTTGAGTACAAAGTAAACCACGGAAAAGGAAAAATTGCTTATTCAGAATTATTCGCACCTTGAACTCTAGCTCTACTATATAAGCTGATGATTGCCAAAGAGACTCAACCCATGTAAATGAGTGCTCACTATATCTGCAGAATATGAAATACAGAATAGTATAATCTCGCGTGTACTCGTTGTACAACACCCTTTTCTAAATTGCGGTGTTGAGTAGAAAATTCTTACCCGAAGAAAACTGGTGAGCGTCTACACGGAAAGCGTCGCAAGATTGCGGTGACTACGTAGATCACCTGGAACCGAAGTTAAATGGAGCAGCTAAAAATAGAAACTGGACTAGATTGACGGAGTGGTGCCAATGTGAAGAGACCCGGCCACCATCTTGAAGATGTATCAACATTGTTGTGCTTCTTAACTGTACCACCATGCTGCAAATTGCAAAGTGGATGGTGTTAGACCTGGCTGTTACAGTGGGTTTATTCCCAGATTTTGTACTTTGTGGGCTTCTATTTCTGTCCTGTTTTTGTTGGTTTTATGGCTCTGGGCACTTTACCACTGCTGATCAGTGGTAATGTGCATTTGCTCTCCCTTTAAATTGTATGTGTGGATTGGTGTTTCCATAATTGGCTGATATGATTTAGTAGTCAGTCCCTAGTACAGTGCACTATATGTGCCCAGGACCTGTAAATCAAATGCTGCTAGTGGGCCTATAGCACAGGTTGTTTCAACCACATAAGCAGCCTGTAAATGTAACTCAGGCCTGTCACTGCAGTGCCTGTGTGCAGTCTAATACTGCCATGTTGACTTGGTGAGTACACCCACTTGCCAGGCCCTAACCTTCCCTTTTTTTACATGTTAATCAACCCTAAAGTAGGCCCAAGGTACCCCATTGGGCAGGGTGCAGTGTATGTAAAAGGTAGGACATGCCCTGGTGAGTGTGGCATGTCCTGATAGTGATGCTACCAATTTCGTTTTTCACTATTGCAAGGGTATCTGTTGCCATAGGATAGAATGGGGAATTTTCTTATAACATCTTATAACCCTAACTACCCCTGGGAACAAGGTAGAAAAATAAAGTTTAGTATGCCTGAACTCAGAATGTTAAAATGCATCTTGTAATGAGGGTGATTTTTACGTTCTGTGTTTGAAAATACCACATTTAGAAAGTAGGCATTTTCTTGCTTAGCCTTCCAGTGTGCCTCTGGTAGGATGTGTATTGACTGTCTGGCTTTGGAGTGGCAGAGCCTGGGGATGTGCAGTGGCTCCAGAGAGTCTGGATGTGTCAGGGTGCAGGGACGGAGGAGATAGCTGAGGCGCAGCGTAGGCTTGAGCCCGACTAGAACTACACTTCCCAGACTCCTCGGGTGAGTCGCGCGGGGCCTTTATAAGCTCCGCCTACCTGTAACGCGGGGCTTGTCACTTTGAGTACTTCCGGGTCTCAGACGGAGATCCCTTTGACTGGCCTCGTTGCTACGGAGCGAGAAGTTCGGCATCGGAACGGACCTCTCCACTTCCAGGATTCTTCACGGGCGTTCGGCCCGTGTTCACCACTGCCGCCCTTCCAGAGCGCGGCAAGGAACTGAAAACCCTCGAGCCCCGCTGTGGTGAGCGCGGCTCCCATTCCCGGAGTGCAGGGCGGGTGCGTGGTACACACTCGCCTACCTGGTGGTGACGCGCTCTACGCGTTACCCGGCTCTATGGTTTTTTTCCTACCGGATTATAAACCGCTACTCCCCCTTTGCATCGCGGTGACGACCGCACACCCCCCAACTTACCGCGAAAGCGCGGCTCTCTGTTCCCTTCCTCCCTACCCTTTCGGGGACGTGCTTCCCTACCGGGCCGACTCCCCAAGGACACCCGGGAGACGCCGGTAGATGGGCATGCCGAGATTCATGAAGACTTCCTGGTGAGGTAACCAAGGAAGATCCCGTATTCCCTCACTGCAGATAAGTACTATTAACATTCCTACCATTTAGTACTGTACTGAGACGTGTGTTTCTTCAACCTGCAGACCTAAGGGAAAAGCAAGGACTGGCCAAAGTAAGTGTATAAGCGGGGAGGGGAGCTAGAGAAGGGGGGTTAGGAGCAGAGCGCGCGTCTGATGTGTTGTGTGCTTCTGTCCCACCTGCAGGGCTTCTTGGGGTGAACCTTACCAGAGAATGAGTATCTAGCAAGGACCTCCCGTGCCTGAGCCTGCCAGCAGTAGATTATTTCGTTTTGGTTCTTTTCTCCCTTTTTACCCTTCCCCCCTAGAAGGGTGACATACATGCGGTGTTTTATGAGCACGCAGGGGTGTCACCCCTGTGGGGAGAGGGCCTCTTAGCAACGCATCGTTCCTGCTGACGGTGAGTCAAGACTCTTCCTTCGCGACAGAGTGACAAGCCCACGTTTTAGTACAGCCCGAACGATGGATACTAACCCCGTACTTAGTTCGGTGTTAGAAACGTTAACAGCCTTACGGCTGGAAGTAGACGCCTTTCGCGGGGAGAATCTAGACCTCCGCAATGAGATGAGCACAATGAGGAGAGAGGTCGCAGGGATATCTCGTCAGGGGTTAGCGATAAGCGAGGGTCCCAATACATTAAACCGTGGACACTACCACCACCCACTCAGCAAGGGATGGGAGGAGGAGCGACAGGAGGGAGTGCTAGTTCTTCGACGGTCCAGGTCCTCCATCCCCCATACCTGCCTCTGGCACCTCCCGAACGATATTATGGCGACCCAAAGAAATTCGGCATTTTCCTGGGGCAGTGCAAATTACACTTTCTATGTAAACCCGAGATCTTCCATAATGATCAAACCAAGACCGCATTCGTCATGTCCTATCTGGGTGGGAATGCTGCTAGTTGGTCCTTTCCCCTTATTGAAAGAAACGACCCGATCCTGAGAGATTTCGACACCTTCTGTGACGAGATGCGTAAACTATTTGATAGGAAGGCGCATCTCCTTTCCTTGGACAGAGAATTACTCACCTTAAAACAAGGAAGTCAAGACTTGCTTACATATATAACGACGTTTAACAGACTTGTGTCCGAAACAGACTGGCCTATTGAAAAACGGTCATCTCTGTATTACCAAGGATTGAGAAGTGAGCTAAAGGATGTGTTGGCCCAGGTAATACATTTACCCTCCGAATGTGACGAGCTAATAGATCTCACGGTACAGCTCGATCATCGACTCCTAGATAGAAAGGGGGATAAACAGCGCCCAGAGATTCGATTCTCAACGCCCCGCGCCCGCGTTCCCAACGAGAGTACTACCCTTGGCACAGATGGAAGCGAACCCATGCAAATAGGAGGGATCAGAGGACCCCTGACCCAGGACGAAAGAGAGAAGAGAAGGAAGCAACGGCTCTGTCTCTATTGTGGGAAGCCTGGTCATTTCATCAAGGAATGCAAAGCAAGAGTACGACTTCCGTCTCGAGACAGCAAGGGAGAACAGAAAGTGCCTGCGATGGCCTACTCCCCCGAGTCACCGGAAAACTAGAAGGCCCAAACACGATTCAGACCCCTTGTTTGTGGCCCCATGAGGAGGAGGTCTGCCACGCGGCGGTCAACACCGTCCAGAACGCGGTTGCCCATATCAACATCTATGTGACCTTGGACGTTCCTGATATCGGCCTGAGATCGGTGCATGCGTTGCTGGACTCCGGAGCAACAGGCAACTTTATTGACCAAACATATGCTAGAGCCATAGGTCTACAAGGGGTGAAGAAGAAAATACCTGAGATGGTCAAGGCGGTGGACGGGTCTGAACTAACATCAGGGCCCATACGATTTCATACTCCTGCAATTCAGATGAGAATCGGAGCCCACCACCAAGAAGCCATCCGCTTTGATTTTATTGACGCACCCCAGTTTACACTGATATTAGGCATGCCTTGGCTCACGCTCCACGACCCCTTAATACAGTGGACCGCTCGGTCGGTTACGCTGAATTCTCCTTATTGTAAGGAGCATTGTACCCGAGTAACGGGACCATCACCGCCGCTCACAATCAACCCCGCGGGGTTTCTGGCCAACAGTGAGGTACCCGCCAGCGTGAACTGTACGACAACTCTACCCCACGTATACCTCAAATACCAAAAGGTGTTCAGTGAACAAGAGGCGAACACCCGCCCGCCTCATCGGGAATATGATTGTGTCATTGACATTGAACCGGGAGCCAGCATTCCCTGTAGTCGCATATACGCCCTCACAGAAGCCGAAACGGAATATCTGCAGCAATATCTCAAAACCCTCATGGCCAATGGCTTCATAAGACATTCTACCTCCCCAGCGTCATCTCCTCTTTTTTTTATACCAACACGCGAGGGAGGATTGAGAGCGTGTATCGATTATAGAGCCCTCAACCGCATCACAAAGAAGAACAGATATCCTCTCCCCCTGATCCCGGTCCTGTTAGATCAATTGAAAGGGGCTACAGTGTTCACGAAATTGGACCTTCGGGGAGCATATCATTTGGTACGAGTGCGGCGGGGGGATGAATGGAAGACGGCCTTCAGAACCAAATTCGGCCTATATGAATATCAGGTGATGCCATTTGGTCTCTGTAACGCCCCCGCCGCCTTCCAGTACTTTATGGACGAGGTGTTGAGGGGCCTATTGGACGTCTTCTGCATCGTCTACATTGACGATATTTTAGTGTATTCCACCTCCTTGACGGACCATGTTACCCATGTTTCTGCGGTACTGGAGAGACTCCAACAACATTCTCTCTATGCGAAGCTCGAAAAATGTCTCTTTCATTCCCCAGAAGTGGAGTTCTTCGGGTATGTCATAGGCCCTAAGGGACTCTGTATGGATACTAAGAAGACCTTGGCCATTCGGGAATGGATGTCGCCGTCTTGTGTAAAGGCCCTGCAAAGCTTCTTGGGGTTTGCCAACTTTTATCGGCGCTTTATTCAGAGCTTCTCGAAAATCATTCAGCCCATGACTCTTCTTTTGAAAAAAGGGGCGGCATTCCACTGGTCTCCTTTAGCAGAAAAGGCATTTCAAGAGCTCAAACAACGCTTTGTCAGCGCCCCGGTATTGCGACATCCGGACGCCTCGCTGCCATTCATTCTTGAAACGGATGCCTCGTATTACGCCATAGGAGGTGTTTTGTCACAACGTCACCCCGGAACCGGACAACTCCATCCCGTCGCGTTCTATTCAAAGAAGCTGACTCCGTGCGAGATCAACTATACTATTTCGGACAAAGAGCTGTTAGCCATTAAAAGAGCCTGCGAAGAGTGGCGTCATCATCTGTTGGGAGCCAGACACACCGTGGAAATATACACGGACCATCGAAACCTACTCTTTTTGAAAAGTGCCCGAGCCCTGACACCTCGACAACTCCGATGGTCGCTATTTTTTGCGGACTTTGACTTCGTGATCAAGTACAGGCCCGGCCCCCAGAACGGAAAGGCAGACGCCTTGTCGCGACCCCCGGTGGCAGAACCCCTGGCCCCCCAAGAAAACGAAGAACCTCCCGTGATCATGCAAAGGGCGTCCTTTCCACTAGAGACAGTGGCAATACTGTCGTCTCACGACTTCTGTACCGAACTAAAGGAACACTCCGCCTCAGTCGATCCCCATACCTGGATCCAAGAAGCCCCCCACCAACGACATATGAAGGAGGGATACCTGTTCCATGAAAACAAAATCCTGTTGCCTACCGAGAACCTCCAACAACAGGCGTTGCAGTGGATTCACGACTCCCCCTTGGGAGGACATCCGGGAATACAGAAAACAGAACTGACTCTAGCCAGATATTTTTGGTGGGCATCATTACGAAAGGATGTAGCCGCATATGTGGCCCGATGCTCCATCTGTTCACAAGCTAAGGCGCAACACCAAAGACCCAGTGGATTACTACGACCTATACCCACTCCACCAACACCATGGCACACTGTATCAATGGATTTTATAGTAGAGATGCCCATTAGTCAAGGGTATGACACCATCCTAGTAGTGATTGACCATTTAACCAAGATGGGGCACTTCTTGGCTCTTACCAAATTACCAAATTCCAGCACCACAGCCATGGTCTTCCTACAAAACATTGTGAAATTGCACGGAGTGCCATCCGTCCTTATCACCGACAGGGGAACCCAATTTACATCAAAATTTTGGAGGCACCTGTGTGCCTGTATGAAGATCAATGCTCGTCTCTCTTCCAGCTATCATCCCCAGACTGATGGGAAAACGGAGAGACTTAACCAAACACTAGAGCAGTATCTTCGGTGCTTCACGCTTCAACATCAGGATGAATGGAGCAGCTTACTGTGGTCCGCCGAGTTTGCCTACAATAATACTACCCATTCCTCCTTAGGATGTTCCCCGTTTTACTGTCTCCAAGGGTTTCATCCCAACATGTTGCCTTTCGCTCAGCCCGGAACCTCCTCGCACCCTTCTATACAAGAACACCATGCGCACCTCAAACAGACCTTGGACGCAGCCACAAACCAGTTGAAAGAAGCCCAAGAGCGAGACAAGAAACAGGCAGACAAAAAGAGAAACCCTGAACCAGAATATCAAGTGGGAGACCGAGTGTGGCTTAGTACCAAACATTTAAGACTCAAGGGCAACACCCGCTTACAGCCAAAATACCTGGGCCCCTATCTGATTGCCAAAATCATTAACCCTGTCGCCATGAAACTCACACTGCCACCCCAGTGGCGAATTCACCCAGTATTCCATGTCTCCTTACTCAAACCCTGTCACCCAGACACACGGGTCCCGGTCCGCCCCTCAGTCATCGAGGTAGAAGGAGAAGAGGAGTACGAAGTGCAGTGTATCCTAGATTCTAAAGTCATCAGGGGACGGGTATACTATTTAGTGGACTGGAAAGGGTACGGCCCAGAGGAGCGGTCCTGGGAACCCAAGTCCAATCTCCACTGCCCCTTATTATTGCAGCAGTTTCATTCCCGTCACCCCCTGAAGCCAGGCAGGCCGTCGAGACGCCGGACCTGGGGAGGGGGTACTGTCAGGGTGCAGGGACGGAGGAGATAGCTGAGGCGCAGCGTAGGCTTGAGCCCGACTAGAACTACACTTCCCAGACTCCTCGGGTGAGTCGCGCGGGGCCTTTATAAGCTCCGCCTACCTGTAACGCGGGGCTTGTCACTTTGAGTACTTCCGGGTCTCAGACGGAGATCCCTTTGACTGGCCTCGTTGCTACGGAGCGAGAAGTTCGGCATCGGAACGGACCTCTCCACTTCCAGGATTCTTCACGGGCGTTTGGCCCGTGTTCACCACTGCCGCCCTTCCAGAGCGCGGCAAGGAACTGAAAACCCTCGAGCCCCGCTGTGGTGAGCGCGGCTCCCATTCCCGGAGTGCAGGGCGGGTGCGTGGTACACACTCGCCTACCTGGTGGTGACGCGCTCTACGCGTTACCCGGCTCTATGGTTTTTTGCTACCGGATTATAAACCGCTACTCCCCCTTTGCATCGCGGTGACGACCGCACACCCCCCAACTTACCGCGAAAGCGCGGCTCTCTGTTCCCTTCCTCCCTACCCTTTCGGGGACGTGCTTCCCTACCGGGCCGACTCCCCAAGGACACCCGGGAGACGCCGGTAGATGGGCATGCCGAGATTCATGAAGACTTCCTGGTGAGGTAACCAAGGAAGATCCCGTATTCCCTCACTGCAGATAAGTACTATTAACATTCCTACCATTTAGTACTGTACTGAGACGTGTGTTTCTTCAACCTGCAGACCTAAGGGAAAAGCAAGGACTGGCCAAAGTAAGTGTATAAGCGGGGAGGGGAGCTAGAGAAGGGGGGTTAGGAGCAGAGCGCTCGTCTGATGTGTTGTGTGCTTCTGTCCCACCTGCAGGGCTTCTTGGGGTGAACCTTACCAGAGAATGAGTATCTAGCAAGGACCTCCCGTGCCTGAGCCTGCCAGCAGTAGATTATTTCGTTTTGGTTCTTTTCTCCCTTTTTACCCTTCCCCCTAGAAGGGTGACATACATGCGGTGTTTTATGAGCACGCAGGGGTGTCACCCCTGTGGGGAGAGGGCCTCTTAGCAACGCATCGTTCCTGCTGTACCCTGCTGACGGTGAGTCAAGACTCTTCCTTCGCGACAGGATGAGTCAGCGCTAGGCTGAATAGGCCTGGTCTGCATTTTAAGTGGTGGGAGGAGTAGCACCTGCACCTGAATAGGGCTGTGCTTGCCTTCTACAATGATGGCTCCTCCCCCCTGTTGTGTGTCTGGAGCCAGGGCTCACACTGACAATGGAGGTTGTTGTGCACTTGTAAAGTGCCCCCAGAACTGGTTTGGACCTGGCTTAGAGCCCTGCGCCAAAAAGAGAGGCCCAAACCCCAGACTTTTAGATCACTTCTGGGAATCAAGAGGAAACTTTGTCAAGGAGAAGAGATGGAGAAGCTAAGGAGGAATACTGCCCCTGTGCTGTTTGCTGTCTGGGGTTGGCCTGCAGTGGCTACTTGCTGCCAAGAAGAGGATAAAGGACGTTGCTGTTTGCTGTGTCCTCTGCTTGATGAAGATCTCCAAGGGCTTGAAACTGAGCTTGCCTCCTGTTCTGAAGTCTCCAGGACACAAAGACTTCATCACCAGCTCCCATGAACTTCCTTGCTGGGAGGTCTGACCTGCTAAGAGGTGCCTGCTGCTGTTTTGGACCTCTGGAGGCTGTTTGCCACTGGGAGCTTGCAAAAGTAATGCAACTTCAAGAAGCGTGACGCATCCGCACCTGTTTCCGTCGCATCGCCGAAGAAATTGCCGCAGCGCCTGCCTGGGGCATCAAGAAATTACCTCATGGTGCATCGAGTGCACCGATCTCCGAAGTCTGAGATCACCGCACCGATTCCGATGCAAGGCCTGCTGTGTGGCTGCAAGATCCCTTGCATCATCACAGACCGACGCATCGCATCGAGGCGCCAAGTCTGTCACATCGTTGGGGGATGCAGTAAGAAACCGACGCATCACCTCCCCACGCAGTAAGAAACCAATGCATCACCTCCTCTCCGGTAAGGAACTGATGCATCACCTCCCCAGCGCAGCAGTAAGGACTGATGCATCACCGCCAAGGAGCAAGGAACCAATGCATCACCTTCCCTGAGTGTAAGGAACCGACGCATCACCTTCCCTGCGACCCTATTTGTTTGTGTGCGCGACGGATCCAAGGTACTTTGTGCGAAAAGTGTCGCATCTGCAATTTGCTTTGAACTGAAATATTTCTACCATTTGAAAGTCATATTTTTATTACTGTATTATGGATTTTTGTTGTTTGGTCTTGTTTGGTTTAGATAAAGATTTCTTAGTTTGATAAACTGATATGTTGTCCATTTGTAGGGTTTTCACTGTATTACTGTATGTGTTCACAAATGCTTTACACACTGCCTCCGAGATAGGCCTGTCTGCTCTTTTCAAGCTATCAAGGGGGTGATCAGGGGTTATTTTAAGAGTGTATCCCCCTTACCCTGACTAGAAGCAAGGTTCCCTATTTGGACAAAGGTACCTACCTCTGCCAACTAGAGACCAACATTTCTAACAGGTGGTAAAACAGAACAGTGTACGGAACGGAAAAATGTGAAAGTCTGAAAAACATGTAGTCCAATATAAAAACAAGTCCGAAGTGAACGGAAAATTATAATCCATAGATATCCCCAGGTAGTTATGTGTGCAAGATATAAAATAGGAAAAAACAGACCATTATGCCAAAAAGTGAGCTACCTTGTTTGGTGTTTAAATGAAGTGCATGTGAATAAAAAAAGGCTAATGAAATCCAAACAAACACATTTTCAAAAGTTAATGTACATACATGGTGTTACGTTGTTACAATCGATCGTAGAAGCTACACTAGTACAACATGTTTATATTAATACTGTTGATTACAATACATTAATACACCTCACGACCTCAGGTACTTGAATACATTCTCTTATAAACTGATACTGGTGATTGATGAAATCTGCATTGCTAGTAGAATAAACCATGAGCTTTTGTAAGCTTGCCTGTTTATCTTGTGTGCGTTGTTGTGAAAAACAAGTTATTATAAGAATCAAATCATGACTATTTTGTCATTTAAACTAAAAGGGGTCTTAGTGTTGCATTTTATGATCCACCAGATTTTCCTTTGAGATAGCATTTTGAATTGTCTCTGTCTGGCCTGATCTGTAATGTTTCTAAAATGTGAAACCGAATTTGAGCAATGTTGTGTTTGTGTTCTAACCAGTGTACAATTAGGCTGGAGTTGATATTTTGATTCTGTATCATACGTTTATGTTCAGTTATTCTTATTTTAATTTTGCATTCCGTTTTGCCTATATACAATAGGCCACAGGGACATTGAATGCAATAGATAACAAATGTTGAATGACAATCCACCGAATTCCTCAATTGTTCTGATTTTCCCGTTTGAGGATGTGTAATTGAATTTCTGATGATGACATTATTGCAATGTATGCAAATATTGAATTTTTTCATGCCAGTTCCAGAAATGCTCTAGTGAAGTTTCGGATTGGTTAACTACTCTTTGATGAACTGACTTCTTTTGTACGCAAATAAAGGTTTTTACACAAATACTTTTTTGAAATATGGCTCGTGTTGGAGAAGTTCCCATCGTTTGTTGATGATCTTTTTATGGTGTTGATTTGGTTGAAAATTTAGAAATGAATACCATTTGGTTCTGTGTAGCTTTAACTCTTATTATTATTATTATATAAAATTTGTAACGCGCGCAGTTACCCAGGGGCATCCCGGCGCTGTGAACACAGACACGAAAGGCTATTACTCAATCCTACACTGGAAATAAGTGTGTTTTAAGTAGTTTCCTGAAGTGCAGGATATTGGGCTCAGCGCGGATCTTAAGGGGCAAGGAATTCCAGTGTGACGCTACTTGCACCGAGAAGCGTCGGCCCCCGGAGCGAGCTCTTTTTACTCTTGTGGTCTGCATCAGATGTCTTTGATCCGAGCGCAGTGGGCGTGTGGGCTTGTAGGGGCGTGCCATAGAAGACAGAATAGAAGGGCCCCTGCCGTACAAGATTTTATGGGCCGTACATAGCGCCTTAAATTTCACCCGCTCCTTAACAGGGAGCCAGTGGAGCGCTTTCAGGGCGGGGGCAGCTGATTGTCTACGCGGCACTTCCATTAACACCCTCGCTGCTGCATTCTGCACCTGCTGAAGGGTTTTGAAAGTTGCTTCTGGGGCGCCCAAAAATAGTGCGTTCCCGAAGTCAAGCCGCGACAAAATTAGGCCGCGAATCAAAAGCTTCCTGGAAGAGTTAGGGAGCAGAGGTAGCACTTTGCGAGCAGAACGCAGCAAGCCAAAGCATACCCCCGCGGTTTTCCTAGCATGGGTCCTGAAGGATAGATCTTCCTCCAACCAAACCCCCAAGCTCTTGATTTCCTTCTTGGGGGATGGTGGATCACCCAGGGACCGCGGCCAGCAACTGGTGATGAGAGAGGGACAGGCCTTGCCCAGCACCATCAGCTCAGTCTTGTCACCGTTGAGCTTCAACGCGGACTGAGACATCCAACGATGAACATTGGAGAGACAGTCATGAAGGACTTCGGGTTGTTCTTCCAGCTGGGTGAGGCCCACAACCAGCTGCGTATCATCAGCATAGCTGATGATCTTCACTCCTGAAGGGGAGACCACTCTTTCAAGGGGAGCCATATAGGTGTTAAATAAGGTAGGGCTCAAAGATGAGCCCTGCGGGACTCCACATTGAAGAGGGAACAAGGTGGACTGTTCTCCCCCTTCCCAGACTTGATAGGACCGGTCTGAGAGGAAGGATTTCAACCATTTAAGGGCCATCCCTTTAACACCCACCTCTGCCAGCCGTTGGAGGAGCACCTGATGGTTAACGGTGTCAAAGGCCGCACTCAAATCCAGGAGGATCACTGCCACTGACCCCCCTGAATCGAGAATGCTCCTTGCTTCCTCCACCACTGCCAGTAAGGCTGTATCTGTCCCCTGACCAGGGCGAAAACCCGTCTGGGAATCCCCTAGCAGATGGTGGTCTTCAAGATGGCGAGAAAGTTGGTAATTGACCAGCTTCTCTGCGACTTTAGAAAAACCGGGCAAGAGTGAAATGGGCCTAAAATTGGCCAGATTAGACGGATCTAGTCCCGGTTTCTTCAAAAGTGCTTTGACAACAGCGGATTTAACACTCTGGGTGTTAATAAATCACATCTTGCTATGGAAGATGTTCTTTGGTCTGCTTTGTTTACTACGGTATCCGGATATCCCCTTTGTTTAAAATTTTTCTGCTAGGGCTGTCTTGTATGATTCTTGTGTTGAAGATATTCTTTTTAGTCGTAACATTTGTGGGAAGGGTACATTTTGGATGAGGTTAGGTGGATGAAAGCTGCTAAACAATCGTAAGTTCCCAACTTACTTTTACCCTTCCCACAAATTTTACGAATAAAAAGAATATCTTCAGCACAATAATCATACAAGATAGGCCTAGCAGTACAAAAACGCAAACAACCAAACAAAGTAACTCACTTTTTGGCATATGGGTCTGTTGTTTCCTATTTTATATCGTGACACACACAACTATCTGGGGATATCTATGGATTATCATTTTCCATTCACTTTGGACTTGTTTACGTTTATATTGGAATACATATTTTCCCGAATCTCAAATTTGCTGGTTCTGTACAGTGTTTTGTTTCACCAACCACTTTGCAATGTGTGGCATGGCTGTTCAGTTAAGCAGCACAACAATTTTGATGCATCATCAAGATATCGGCCCCGTCTCTTCACGTCGGCGCCACTCTGTCAATCCAGTCCACTTTATATTTTTAGATTCTCCATTTAACTCTGGTTCTCGGGTGTTCTACGTAATCACTGCAATTGTGCAACGCTTGCCGTGTAGACGCTCACCAGTTTTCTTCGGGTACAAATTTTCTACTCAACACTGCAATTTAGAGCAGTGTGTCAGACAACGGATTCACACGGGATTATACTATTCTGTATTTCATATTCTGCAGATATAGTGAGCACCCATTTACATGGGTTGAGTCGCTTTGGCAAACATCGGCTTCCATAGTTGAGCTAGAGTTCAAGGTACAAATAATTCTGTATACGCAGTTTTTCCTTTTCCACAGTTTACTTTGTTCTCAATTACTATCATCATTACACCACTTTGCAGGTTATGTTCCTGCACCTGCGCAGATTGTTGACAACAGTTGACATTACACTGTCCACCTCAGGTAAGGGGTAATTTTTCATTACCACAGTTTATTTCTAGCTGTTATACTGCGTTTTTACTGGTTTACACGTTGGGTGTATTTCACTAATGGGAGAAGGCTTCTGGACTTTTCTATTCAATGTTCCAGCGGTACCACTACAGCGTCTTAGGAATTTCTGACTATTGTTTTTTGGTCAGTGGAGGATTGGTCTTTCTACGCACAAACCCGCATCTTTTCACTCTTTAATGGCACTTCAAGGGCACCTTCAGTCACAGTTACTCAACAGGTAGTATACTCCTCCCTGTACATTAAATCATATTGTATTATTTCATGTTCACAGAAGCCCCTGAAGAAGGGATCTATTTCCCAAAATGCATTGGGCATCAATATCAATGTATCTAAAGGAATGTTAACTTTGTCAATCAATAACAAATAAGAATGTTATTTTCTGAAAGGAATACTGTGCAATTATACATATTCATGTATGATTCATTAAATACAGTTCAAGTGTAATTGTTATCAAATTAGTGGACAGTGGTCCACAATAAAAATTAATTGTGTGATTGATACATATGTATTATTTTACGTATATATTGAAGCGTTAACTTTGTTAATTTAGTTGACAGAATTCTAAGCTGTGCGGCCAAGTAACAAGTGATTGTGTGCACTTGCTTTAAACATTACACTTTCATACATGTACCATAATCATAATGAGAATGAGTGAACTGTTGTCATGATGGCTGAAACTCCCATTAAGTTGAAATCCCAAAACATTTACAGATAGTCCATGTTGAACTCTCAAATATCATAACAAATGTTGCATCCCATATTTGCTAAAATAATAAGGGGGCTTCAGATTGCGAGGAATAAGTTCTACAGAGTGAATTTAGCACATTGGCATTTTTGTATATGTATTTGTGCGACTGGTGCAATGGAACTATGGTGGCACTGGACCGAAGAAAGACAAAGAATTAAGGCTCTTTTGTAATGTTTTATTAGCAATATTTTATAATTTCCTGAAAGTAAAGGAAATATCTTTGGTAAAATTCATAAATAATTTGGTGTATTGGTCTGTTGTATGCCATATACATTGATTGATGCCTGGCAATATCCCACATAATAGGTAATTCAAAGGTTTTGTCATACTATATTAAGATGGACTAAAAGACCTGTGTTGTACCTGACCTCCTAATAATTTTGGTGAAGGTTTGGTAATATACTGTGGGCATAGACATCTGGATGTCTGTATGGGTATGCATGTATGAGCAGTGCTTAATTTCTAAATAAATAAGTTCCGATGCCAAAAACCCTGCTCTGAAGTGCCCGCCCTATGCAATTTCATCGGTACAAAAGGGGGTGGCGATGGACGGAGCTTCAGAACCAATCAAACACTCACACCCAGTCAACAGATCTGTGTTTGATCCATCACCGTTCTTTAGCCCACTCTGCCACCCCAGTTCAGACATGGCCATATGCAAATCAGTCTGACCCTGTGCCTCATGGGAACAGTCCAGCCTGAACTGCCAAGCCATGCCTTCCCTGGTCTGGAAACATGCTTCCTAGGACCGGTTTCTGGCATTTCAGCGTCTTCAGGTGTGGTAGGAGAAATTTCTTGGGTAGTTCTCATTCAAGTCCTGCTACAACGTAAATTTTTTCATAAAATGTAAAATGAGGCTGTTTTGCTGTTCCCAATTTTTTTTTGCAGTGAGTAGGTAACCTGTGAACACGATTGTCAAAAATAATAATCATTGTTTAAGGAAGACTCCTGATGCAGCATGATTTTAAAAATCATAATACACGACATGCTTATACACAGAAGAAACGAAAGGTTGAAAGTACACGTTGCACACATTAGACACAGTGACGTGATACAGAGACAAGTATAGTCGAAGCGCCGTAAAAGCGTGCTTTAAAACGTGAAGATAAAGAAAAAACATTTATAAGAAAACACTAATACACATAAACGAGATGTGATAGTGAATTTCTAATGCACATGTTGCTTATTAATGTATAGTGATGAAAATTGTGATGCTAAGTGCAGTGGCCTAGTGTTTTCCATGCTCTTTCCTGAGAATGTACCATTTCGAAAAGTCGGTGAAAAAATGTGTAACAATGAAGTACAAAGCTTGATATTTTGAAATATGATACTAGAGACTCTATAGTTTGTGAAATATTAAAAACTAATTTTGTAGGATAAAATTTGAGACACGTGCATTTCTATGAATATTGTGAAAAATCGTGGTAGTAGGGCATTTCTAACATTAGCCATTTCCATGTAATTTAATTCGTGAACATATACATATTGTTTATTTGAACTGATTTAATTTTATTAAATTTGAAGTTAAATTAGAGCTCATTTTATTTAAACATGTGAAGCTAACTTAAATGGTCTTTTGAAATGTTTTTCCTCTAGAGCTGACCTTTCCCCTGATTTAATAAAATGGATCGTTCTTTATAAGTGAAGTGTTATTTATTTGTCCTCTACATGTTCCCCTTGAAATTCTTGAATGTTTCTACAACGTTCACCGTGAAATATTCCTGTGGGAATAGAATTACGGCTATGCGTATGGACAGACTACTTTGTATCTTTTTATTTGGTACTAGGCTTGTGAGGACTCACAATTTCTCGTTTCTCATGACTATCATGGGAAACCAGCTTAATGTTTCAACCATCTCAGGTGACAAGATACAAACACAGACATGTGATAGTATTTCGATGGTGGTGTGATGCCACGACATTGGATATTGCAAAAAACTCTATAAAAGAAGAAACCCCAAAAAGGGACACTGAGCGCTATTGATTTTTGCTTCAACCACCGTTCAGATTTTTATTGAGACCCGAATGCTATGTCGATCAATATTTTACTTTGGACTGTTTGTTGATGCTTGTTAGAAATAGGGGTATCTAATTGGCAGACTAATGTTTCTTTGTCCAAGTAGGGACCCTTGCTTCTAGTTGGGGTAAGGGGAAACACACTTTAGATAACCCTTGCTAACCCCCTTGGTAGCTTGGCACGAGCAGACAGGCATCTACCAAAGGCAATGTTTAAAGTATTTGTACTCAAAACACACAGTAACTCAGTGAAAATACCACAAACAGACACCACAACAGTTTAGAAAAATAAAGTATCTTTATCTAAACCAAACAAGACTAAAACAACAAAAACATCCAGCATACTTATATCAAAATAGCACTTAAAAACAGTTACTACTTGTAGAAACAAATAGCTCCACCTGGGGCTATTACTATGCCGTGACAGGCATAAATCCAAAGAAGGTGCCAACCGCAAGGTGTGCGGCATCAGGCATGGAGTCACATGGACCCCCTAAACAACAGTACCTTTGAAAACTAAGTCTATGGACAATGAACAGTGTTGTGGAGGTGAAGTGTCGGTGCCAAGGTCTAGGCCGGTTCCCTGGTTGCCAGGATGAGGCAAGGCATCGCGTCCGTGAGGAGGTGACATTTCGATTCCAGGATAGGGGAAGTTAGGTTGTGTCGGAGGTGAGGCGTCAGTTCCAGTGGCGGAATGCGAAGTCGTGGAGTTCGTGAAGTCACCCTTGTCAGTAATCGGGTCCGCAATAACAGAATGCTGGCGCTGGCGGGGAAGGCGCCAGTGCGAGCACTGGCGTCGGGAAGACCAATAACTGCAGGTGTTGGCAGGCATCAAAGGGCGTCGGAGGTGCAGTGCAGGTGGGGCGCTGCATCGTGCACTTCACGAGTGGTGCTCCTGGCCTCGGTGCAGGTCACGGCGTCACTAGCGGCGTCGCTGACGGCATCAGAGGTGTTTTTCCTGCTTTCTTTAAGTTTGTTCCAGCTCCCAACTGCAGGGACCACCTCCAGAGGCCAAAAACTGGAATAGGCACCTCCTGGCAGGTCTGAACTCCCAGCAGTGGAGTTCAGGGGAGCTGGTGGTGAAGTCTTTGTGTCCCTGAGACTTCCGAACAGGAGGCCAGCACATACAAGCCCTTGGAGATTCTTCTTCAAGCAGGCTCTCAGCAAAGTTCCAGTCTTTGTACTCTTCCTTGGCAGAAGCAGCAACTGCACGCCAACCCAGCAAAGCACACAGCAAAGGAGCAGTACTCCTCCTTACAGCTCTCCAGCTCTTCTCCTTGGCATAGGTTCCTCTTGAGTCCAGAAGTGATCTGATTCTCTGGGTTTTAAGGTCCACTAGTTATGTCCCAGTTTGTCATTGTTCGCTTTGTGGCAAGGGTCTCCGAGCCCAGTCCAAACCAGTTCTGCCCCCTCTGGCCCAGCTTCACTACAGGAGGTGGAGACAGCATTGTGCAGAGGAGACACTGCCTATTCAGACGCAAGTGAAACTCCCCCCTCTAAATGCAGTCAAGCTCTATTTAGCTCACTATGAGTCGCTCAGGAAGGGCAGGGCACACCTCAACCCCCTTGTGGCTGTCTACAGTGAATGCACAACCCCAGCCCCTGTCACCCCAAAACCAGACAGTCAATACACCAAGTAGCAGAGGCACACAGAATGGTTTAACAAGAAAATGCCTACTGTCTTTTGCTTTCTCGCCCTAAGTGCTCCGGGTATGCCCAGACATGGGTCCTGGGCTCACTGTGGCACTGGATTCAAGCTAGCCTGGCTGATGAAGGGTGATGCCCCGAAACCGGTCCCAGTATGCTTGTTTCCAGACCTTGGAGGTCCTGGCTTGGCAGTTCAGTCTGGACTGTTCCAATGAGGCACAGGGTCAGGACCGATTTGCATATGGCTGGGTCTAAACTGGGGTGGCATGGTGAGCAAAAGAACAATGGATTTTACCCAGATCTATCGACTGGGGGTGAATGTTTGATTTGCTCTGCATTCCGTCCATCATCTGTGTGTCTTTTGCATTCTCCCCCTAAGTGCGCCTGATATGCCCAGACGTGGGTCCCGGGCTCACTGTGCCACTGGATTCAAGCATGCATGGCTGATGAGGGGTGATGCCCTGAAACCGGTCCCAGGATGCTTGTTTCTGGTCCAGGGAGGACCTGGCTTGGCAGTTCGGGCTGGACTGTTCCATGAGGCACAGGGTCAGGACTGATTTGCATATGGCTAGGTCTAAACTGTGGTGGCATGGTGAGCAAAAGAACAATGAATTTAACCCAGATCTCTTGACTGGGGGTGAATTTTTGATTTGCTCTGCATTACGTCCATCATCTGTGTGTCTTTTACTTTCTAAAAGTGGCATTTTCAAACACATAATTTAAAGTTCAGAGAGCCTAGACTTTAATTCTCTATCTTGTCCCAATGGAAAGTTATAGTTGTAAGATGTTACAAATCAATCCCCATGTTAGCCTATGGGACGATAGCCTTTCAATAGTGAAAAAATGAAATTGGCAGTATTTCACTTTCAGGACATGTAAAACACAACAGCACATGTTCCACCTTTTACATATACTACACCCTGCCCGATTGGGGTAACTTGGGCCTACCTGAGGGGTGTCTTACATGTAAGAAAAGGGCAGGTAAGGGCCTGGCAAGTAGGTGCACTTGCCAGGTCGAAATGGCAGTTTAAAACTGCACGTGCAGACACTATAGTGATAGGTCTGAGGCACATTTACAGGGCTACGCATGTGGGTGGCACAACCAGTGCTGCAAGCCCCCTTAGTAGCATTTAAATTACAGGCCCCGGCACACTCAGTGTACTTTACCAGGGACTTACAAGTAACTGAAATATGCCAATCATGGATAATCAATCGTAATCAGATTTTGCACAGAGAGCATATGGTCTTCAGCAATGATCAGCAGTGGTAAAGTGCCCAGAATCCCATAGCCAACAAAAACAGGTCAGTAAAATAGAAGGAAGAAGAAAAAAGTTTGGGAATGACCCTGCAAAAAGGGCCATTTCCAGCAATGCTACAATCGGGAGCTGATGGACTGACCCTTCTTTGCCGAACCATTTCTATTTTTTCAAGTTCCAATATATCTTTAGCTTTAAGCAATGCACTGACCCCAATGTACTTTAAGTTTGAACTTTCCCCCTTTTTGTAGGACCTGCGCTTTTAGACATTTGAACCATCCTTCTGCCTTAAAAGGTAATAGGACTCTGTAATTCTGCAAACTGAATCTTATTACTAATCATTTGATAAAGATTTCCCTAAATGTTTGGTGCTTTAATGCAAGCTTTGATATTTTTGACCGAAGCCCTTAAGAAAGTGCTCATTTGAATGAATTTTGATTCTTTAATACAAAAACCAATTATTCTAAATCTTGTCTGAGTTTATTATTGAGTCCTGTTGGTTCTTCTATTTAAACTGCGCTACTGTACGGATGTGTTTAAATGCGTTTTAGTGCGAATCAGCGTGCTCTATCAGAACATCAGGTTTTACCTATTTTATTCTGTGTTGCTATTGCAGAGCTTCTGGTTTGCATAATTCTCACTTGACTGAACTTCTTCAGGAGGTTGGGTCTTCCAGTTGCAAGTCTTTATTTCTATAGTGTGGTCTCATTCGACAGCTAACGTGGAGTTTGGTCACCCTAATTTCCATCCTCATATCGAAGGAGAGAGATTCATCAAAGGATCATTGTCTTTGTGGTAAATGGAAATGCTTCAGACTGCTTAATCATAAAGGGCCCAGTACGGTTAGGATAGTAAGGAGAGTATGCATATGAATACAAGTTTAATGCACACTTCACGCTGCAACATACTCATAGGGAAAGGTGAGTGTTGATTTTTAATCCTGAACTTATTTCAACAATGTTTGAAAGACCAGTTTCTAAACAGACAATATTGTACTATAGAAATCAGTAGTGTGCTGGTGAGAATAATGGTGGGTTCAAGCTCGTTGTACTCTTTATTTGGAGTGAAAGAGTGGGAGATATTTGGATTTGTGGCATTGTAGGAGACTAAAGTTAAACTAATGGCTTATGGGAAGAAACCCATAGATGTGTTTAATGGGAATTTACAATGTGAAGAGAATGCTGCAATGGGTTTTGTGTATGATACTAATTATGTATCCTTTTTATTGGATTGCAGGAATAAAGGCATTTGGAAATAATATTGGACCCTAATCATCCTCAAAAAGTTTTAACCCTTAGACAAAACATATCGATGCAGCTGTTGTTTGGACAAATGCACTTGGGTTTTATTGGAATACACAAATATGTAGCACACATTTGGATAGGGACCTTTCCAGGGAGAAGAGCGAGACTGCACCTATGATGTAGATCTACCATCTATAGGCTAAGGTATGGGGTATGTTGACAAAGCCCAGAGATCTTCTATTATATAATAATACTTCTTCTTAGCAAGGAAAGGGAGGTTTGGCACTAAAGTCTTTTCTCCATTTTCTTTCTATGATGACATCTCTCTTCATGATATATGGACTAGTTACTATGCTGATTATATTTGTACTATTCATTTTCTTGCTTGTTGTGGCACGTATACTGCATGTTAGGGCACTTTAGTTAAAATAAATATTTTAAACTGTTTCATGTCTCCATCAGATCTTATTGTGGACAAGTACAAGAGTGCGAGTGAAAGGGTGTGTCTGGTTACTGCGATTCCTGAGAGATCTGGGAGTGTTGTGTTCTGGTGTGTCTAATCATTTGTTTCTCTGTGAGTGAGTAGAAGAGCAAGGGAGACACTATAGCTAGACGGTCCTGGGTTCGTGGGTACTAAGGTGGTAGGAAGAACCAGTCCCTATATACCAACGTCCCATATTCCTGTGCAGAGTTCTGTATTTGTGCAGAATCCCAGCAACAGTCAAAGAGCACTGCATAACGAATCTAGACACTTAACATATTTTTTGTGCTAGAGAGAGAATATAACTTCAAACCTGTTCCATTGGTTTGATGCCTGCCTCAGCTGTGCTCCAACAAGTCACTGAGGGGCTATTCATTGATTTGGATGGCGTGGTTTGTTTCAAGAATGAAGTATTGGTTTTTGTAAGAAATCATGTGGTGCATAATGTGAGCTTGGAATGGATGGTGTCTGTAGTGAAGAGAAAGAAGTAAAGTAGAGAGCTGCAGAATTTAAATTTGGAGTTGAGAGTCATCTATAGGGTACCATTTTATTTTAAAAAGTACTTAACCTAGGAAATCCTGGTGAAGACATGAGTGAAGCTCCAAATTCTCAAAACAATTGCTAATTGAGGTCATTCTTGGTCTGAGGAGTTTTAATCAGAATTCATTCTCAGATTTTCAGAGAAGTCCTGAAGAATGTGAATGAAAAGGATGTAGGTTAATGAAAAAGGTGGAAGGTGAATGTGCTTCAGCTTTCCATCACGTGGCAACCAATATTGTCACTGTTGCCATGACATTTAGTACTCATGGTCCTTATATTGTGGTGACTGCAATAGTGTGTGTGGCTTGGAAGCCGTTGTCCTTCATAAAAGAGTAGGTAAAAAGGAAGTGATTAGTTTTGCTTCTTGGGCATTGAGAGGTGTGGAGTCTATGTATTCATTATTGAATGGGAAGCTCTGCCTTGCTGATCGAGGATCGTTCCTTGTCAGTCTTATCTGTGGGGAAATTAATTTGTTGTTCACACAAATCATAAACATTTGGTAAATTAGTTTTCAACTAAAGGCTCTCCCAAAGCAACTCAAAATACTGGTAAGGGGCAATATAAGTTGCAAGAGCACAGATATAAAGATGAGCTACTTCCTGGAGACTGACATAGTGCAGCTGATTTGTTTCAAGTTCAAGATTGCCTTTGGATATGTTAGTTAGAGTAAGTGATAGATGAACTGATGATGAGTGTATGGTCAGTTTCTGCAGTTGGGTTGTGTTGTTTTGTCACAAGAGAAGTAGCAAGAAGCTGTCCAAAATCATAACGATTTGTGCAATGCTGAAAAGTGTGTGTGAGAGGGTGAGTAGTACATCTGTGAGTGTTTGACATGTACAACTAGTGACAAATCCAACATTATTGTTCTTGGTTCTGTATCTGTAGGCTGTGTGAAAGATCCAGGAAAAGCTTGGAGTAAGCTAGGAATGGACTATGGTTGTGAAAATGTGTGACATTTATCATGCCTAGTAGTATGCTAAATTTCTAATGCTAAAATCACTGATGATTTTTTGTATACAAAAGGAATACCTGATTTGAGGCTGGAACTCTTAGTTCTGAATTCCAGGTTACCCTGGAAATCCCAATGAGGGCTCACTAGAAATTTTCTTGCAACCAATGCACTATGCCTTTGCTCAGCAGACACTCTGTCACTCTAGGTACTCAGCTTGCAAGAAAGCCTAGTCACCTTTCTCTAGATAGTTATTGTTGAGAGCGAGTGGGACTGCTGCACCAACTAGATTCTTCTCAGTCTAGCGGGTGTGAGAAGGTTAACATTAGGACCTCAGGGAATTTCCAGACTCATCTGCTGACTAGAGGCATCATGTAATACCCTTGATGGGGAAGCACATGTGAAGGGAGGATTCCCATTTCATGTAGAATAGAAAGCTCTTTTTTTGGGGGAAAAAAGGTGGGCCCCTACAGAACAAATATACTTGCTATACGTAGTGACATTTAGACTTTGTGTAAGAAGAGCAATAGCAAGCTTCTATTTTCAAAAAACATAATCTAGGTGCACCAACACAATACCCATAATCAATCGTACCCATAAAAATATGAAGAGCCCGTAATGTTATTAGAAAAATATATTTTCAATTTATTTTCTTTCAATTTTATATATTGTTTGATTATCTCACTCTATTCAATAAAAACTTTTTTTTCCTTTCCCATACTTTGATCCAAAAATATTGCTATACATACAAAACCATAGTTATATACAAAGACAATTTCAGCACAAAACTTTCCAATTAAACCAAAGAGTGGTAATAAATGGTGTTCATTCGGATATGCAGGAGATGATAACTTGATGATGGCAAGCCGCAGAAAAGGAACTACGCGCGTTTCGGCACTATTGCCTTCATCAGGAGACCGTCTATTGCAGAGAGGATTGGATAAAGGAAATTTAGTTGAGTTGTCAACAGTTTATTTGTAGTCAAAATGGAGTGGCAAAAAGATACTTTATGTGGGACAGCGCAAGCCGTCCTATCAGTAATTCTGTCTTCAATGATCGAGACTAAGCAGGGTTTCGCTCTCATATCATGTTTATAAAGATTCTAATTTTCCGATTCTAGTTGCTCTCAATATCCCTTCATCAGTTGGAATTGACAAGAGGAATACAAGAAGATGCGACACGTATGTCTCAACTTTTATTGATGTAGTCTGTGTTTATCCCGCCAAAACTTTATATAGATATATAAAGTGCTAACACACCGTAAATGTTTTTAATATGCACAGCGACGATTTCATTCAGAAGTTCACCTGTGCCGAATATGCAATCAAATTGGTAACTCGTCTGTGTTTATAGGAATAGTGTGTCTCACTTGATATAAATTTCTCGAACCATGATTCCGGTTGCTGCGGTGCACACTGCTCACATCCAAAAGTTGAGACATACGTGTTGCATCTTCTTGTATTCCTCTTGTCAACACTTCATATTTCGGAAGGGCCAGGGTTTTGACCCTAGATGATGGGCTCCAGTCACCAACCAATGGTGTCCCAACCAACCTAGCATACACTTCCGCAGGACTGGTGAGGCTTCCCCTCCTCAGGGTGGAATTGAGTGCTCTGATGAGGCCCCCAGTTAGAGCTTCAGCTGGCCCGAGGTGCATAACCCTGGTCTTGTAGATTTCACTCAGCCACTTTTAGGAGGCGTTCCTGCGCCGGAACGCCCCCCCATGCGCCGGAACGCCCACATGTGGCGCAGGGCTTTACAACGTGACGCATCTCCCTAGATGCATGACATTGTAAATACCCTGCAGCATGGCGCTGGCTTTGCGCTGCCGCTGCATCACAAAAGTGACGCAACGGCGGCGCAAATGTGGTGTACGGGGTTTGTAAATCTGCCCCTCTGTGTCAGCCATTCCAGAATATTCATGGGTACCAAATCATCCTAAAGTTCCTCCTTCCTTTTCCCTCGATTTCGTGTGGCAGTTGCTTGCAAATCTTTTTACACAGTTGGCATTGTGTAAAACGTCAACATATATAAAACATCCTGTAAAACTAAATGATTTCATTCAGTAAATATATGTTGGTGTTCCAGGTTTGTGGTTGACAAGACATGTTTCTACAATTCACTGTGTCCATAATTAAAATGAAATGATAACATTCCATACTGGGTAAACAATAGCAACGAAGCTAAGGAGGTGCCTATAATAGATTTTTATCCTGATTTTTTTTTAAAACAGACTTTTATTAAGTTTCATGTAAATACAAACACATCCCCGCCGCCCAATGACTGGGCGATAGCGAAGATCAAAAGGAAGTATCACCCACAGCCTATCAATCTCAGCCTAAACCCATATCTAACGTCCCATAAAGTATCCACATTACCCTGCTGTCTGCCGTACATGTACCATCCAATGCAACAGAGTGGAACAACAGTCCCCCCACTTTCCCCCCCTCCCCCTCAAAAACTTCCCCATCAAAACCCCTCCCCAGCCACCCACCCAAGCATGTCGCCAGCCACTAAGTTATACAATAGAACAGATATACCTCGCAGACCACCTCCCACGCTCCCCACCACACGGGGCATAGCAATGAATCGGACAAGAACATCAGGAAAAATCACCTCTCCTGAACCCATGAGCCCAGGAGTCTCCCCTCGCTCCACGCTCCCTCATGCGTTGAAGAGTCGCTCAAGTGCCCCCTGCCACGTCCCTCTCCTCAGAACCCTCCTCCCCATCTTCTGGGGGGTGTTTGAGCAGCTCCAGGAGTGCCACCCATGCTTGCGCCAGTTCCTGAGATTTCTCACTGCCACTACGAAGAGCCAACTGTAACCTATAGTTCCCTTCACTCTTGGCCCACTTCACCATCTCCCTGTTCCAGGTCACCAAACTAGGACTCTGCCTCGTCTTCCAATTAGAAGTAAGTTCTCGCTTAGCCGGGATCAACCCCAGGTCTATAAACCGGCTAGTAACCTTAGTCTTGGTGGTGTGCGGGAACCAATGCAACAAGCAGAGCCCAGGCGACAACACTAGCTCTCTCTCTGTCACAGTCAGCAGGGCAGTCATCACCTCCCGCCAAAAGTCTCCCACCTGCGGGCAGTCCCAGAGCATGTGCAGAAGGTTCGCCCCACCCTGAGCACAACGGGGGCAATCACCCGACCTCCCAAAGTACTCAGCAATTTTACGGGGGGTGAGATAGGCCCTATGGAAGATATAAAATTGAATGAGTTGGAACCGTGCATTCTGAGAACATTTCCACGGCCGCTCCACAATCGCCTCCCAAGCCTTTTCTGCAATGGGTTCCCCTAGATCCGCCTCCCACTTGAGATGCAGGGCCGTCAGTGGTTTGCGCATGTCGCTAGTGATCCGACGATAAAGGCAGGTCACCGCTTTAAAAGTACCCGCCGCCATCACTACATATTGGCAAGTGAGAGACGTATCTGGTTCCACCAGCCCACTAAGCCAATGTATCCTAATGGCTGCAGACAGAGCAGCATGCAAGAGAAAATCCCCCGCTGTAGATCATGGTGCTCACAGAGGTCCTGAAAGGGAAGAAGACCACCGTCCTCATAGAGATCACCTATGGCCGTGACTCCCGCTTCCTCCCAGGCCAGCAGCTGACTCCAGTCTCCCCCATGAGGCAACACCTCGCACATCCGCAACGGGATCTCAGGAGAAAAAGGGGTCCCCCCATGTGCCCTCCTGATCAGTCGTGCCCAACATTGTCAGATCTTCCCCAATTCTGGCGGCAGTATAGCACCTCTCAGTGGCGCCCTCAGCAGCACGCAGGACAGGAGGTCCCAACTCGGGTCCGACCCGTCCTGTTCCTCCGGCCGCCTAATGTGACCCGCCACCCATTTCGTGAACCACTGAAGTTGCGCAGCATGATAGTAAGCCTCAAAGTCCAGCAACGCAAGGCCCCCCTCCGCCCTGGGCCTCTGCAGGGTAGCTAACGCCACCCTCCTTCTGCCAGTTCCCCAAAGAAACCCCGTAATCAAAGTGTTCAGCTGTGTAAAGAGCCTACTCGGAATCCAGACGGGGAGGGTCCCAAAATAATAAAGAAACCGAGGCAAGATGATCATTTTCATCAAAGCAACCCTACCAGCCACCGACAATGGAAGGGTCCACCAAAAATCAAAGCAGGACTTTGCTCCCCGCACTGCCCGGCCCACATTCCCCTCCAGCAGGTCAGCGGGATCATGATAAATTTGTGTCCCTAAATATGGTAAACACCGGGACTCCCACAAGACATCCCCCACCCTCAACCGATCTAGCTCACCCTGTCTGACAGGGAACAGACAGGACTTATTCCAATTCACCCTGAGGCCCGCCACCCTCCCCAAGGTCTCCAGCAAGACTCGCACTCCCCGTAACACATCCCCAGTTTCTGGCAGAAAAATAAGGAGATCATCTGTATACAGCGCTATGTGGTGTACTCTCCCCTCCACTACGAGCCCTGGGAAATGCTGCCCTGACCTGGCGTGCGCTGCCATGGGTTCTATTGCCAGGGCAAACAATAAGGGGGATAGCGGGCAGCCCTGTCTTGTTCCCCGAGTGACTATGCAGGCATCAGAAATCAGACCCCCCGTCCGTACCCGTGCAGTGGAAGCACTGTAAAGCAGTGCCATCCACTGCACGAAGTTTTCTCCCAATCCGAACTCTCGCAATACATTAAAAAGGTAGGGCCACTCCAGGCTATCGAAAGCTTTCTCGATATCAACCGCAAAAATACAAGCTTCTTCCTTGTCATAGGAGTTGGACCCCAAAATGCGCAGGAGTCTGTGGACATTCATCGCAGTATTGCGGGAGGGAATAAACCCAGCTTGGTCCGCATGAACCAATGCCATCATATGAGGCATCAAACGGCTGGCCAAGATGCTGCTTAAAATCTTGTAATCGAGATTGAGCATCACTAAGGGCCTATAGGATGAACGATCCCAAGAAGGCTTGCCCGGCTTGAGGAGGGGGACTATGAGGGCCTCTCAAGTGGAAGTAGGGAGGACACCTTCCCGACACTCCATGTTATAGAGTGCCACCAAATGGGGAGCAAGAGCATCCGTATAAGCTGCATAAAATTCAACTGGGAGCCCGTCTGTCCCCGGCGTTTTGTTCCTGGCCATGCGCTTTATGGCACTACGTACCTCACCCACTTCAATATCGTGGCCCAGCACCTTGGAGGCGGCTGCCTCCAGGCGTGGCAACTCCGCTTTAGGCAAGAAATCCTCATCACCCGGCGTCCCAGGCCCCAACCTGCTTCGATATAACTCCGCATAATAATGCAGGAAACAAGTATTAATGCGCTTCTGGGTGAGAAATGCCTCCCCTCCTGGTCCCCTCGGCTCCAGTATCTGTGTGCCCCTACGCGCCGGATTAGCCAGCCAAGCTAGCAGCGCCCCCACCTTATCCCGCTCCACATGCGCCTTATCTGTGTATGCCTTGAAGTCAAAGCATCTCAGCCGCTCAAGTTGGACTGCAAAAGCCTCTCGTGCCTCAAGCAACCCTGCATGCCTGTCCGGGCGTTCCAGGCGCTACCTCTCCTCCTCGCGCAGCCGCTGCGCCGCCTTCTGCACATCATCGAGCAACACTCTGCAGGCTCCCACCACCTTGCCTATACATCTCCCCTGGATTACTGCATTGAACGTGTCCCATTCCACCCCCCCTAGACGATGCGTTAAGTCGAAAATAGTCATCAATAGCCGACCCAATAGTATCCCGGAACACCGGGTCCTCTAAGGTGTCCGGACGAAGTCGCCAGGTGGGGATGGCGGGATGATCCCGCAGCCAATGCAAGACTGTCAACAGGGGATTATGATCCGACGCCGTCCTAGCTAAATATTCACTATGGACCATTGCCCCGTGGACATCTGAGGAGCTAAGGATCGAGTCCAACCGAACATGTAAGGCATGTAATGACGAGAAGTAGGAATAATCCCTATCAGCCGGGTGATGCGCTCTCCAGGTATCTGTCAGCCCCCACTGTTGCTGCCACTCCTGTCGCACTTTAGCCAACCGATGGACCAGAGAATCCGGGAGAGGAGGATGGGAACGATCCAGGGAGACATCAGTAACACAATTAAAGTCGCCACCCAGTAGCACCGAGCCAGTCAGCCAGGGGGCCCGTTTGCCAGAAAGGCATGCAAAAAAGGAGGACTGGTCTGAGTTCGGAGCATAGACACTACCTAAAACAATATCCCTACCATCTAGCCGCCCCGCTACCACCACATAGCGACCATCCGGATTGATCATCTGCCCAGTGCTCTGAAACAGCACCCCTGCTCGGATCCAATCCAACACGCCCGTGCATATGCCGAGTATGTGGTACAGAACATCTGCCCTCTCCATCTCCGTTGCAGTGCTAGCCCCTCCTGCTTGTCCAGGTGCGTTTCCTGCAACAAGGATATCTGCACCCCCCGCCGTCGAAGATAAGCATGAATCATATGTCGTCGAGTCATGGTATGCATCTCCCTAATGTTCCACGATATATACACTTAATGCCTACGGTGGCATCCATAACACAACATTGTAATCACTGCTCAGTCCACCTCCTGCTGCGACATGCTTGGTCCCACCCTCCCCTCCCCCTACCCCAGCACCCCAACTCCCCGAACTCCCACACCCCAGGACAGGCACCCTAAAACTAGTCCCCATCCAAACAAACAGAACAGTCAACCTTGCCATCATGGATAGTGAAGCGTGAGCCGACACAAGAGACCCAAAGCCCTCCCGGCTCTCCCCCTGTCAAGTGTGAGTGACCCAACAGGAGCCCCTCAAGAACCTCCCCGGTGCCATTCCAGTAAAAGCAACTCCCCTCCGCTCCCAGGCCACACCCCCGCCAATAAACAGATCTGGGCGACAGTACAAGTACGTCCCACCCCCCCAGGCAGGTCCCAATCAGACAAACAAGTCCACTGTTTGTGGAGTGACCTCGGGCAGCTCAGTGTCGGAGTCCCCGTTCGTGCTGGTAGCCGGAGAAGATCCAGACCCCTCCAACCCTCGGCTAGAAGCAGCAGAAGCCGGCCTGGAGCCACTCTGACTAATCGCCACTACCACCTGTACAGCTCTGTCGTGCTCAAGGCGACGATCCGGCGACGCCAGGGACCCCGGCGGACTCATGGCAACAGGGGATCGCCTCTCCCCGACATTCCCCGATGGACTCCGCGGCGATCCCGCCTGTCGCGTCTCGAGCCAGTGCCACGCGTCCTGCGGGGTGGTGAAAAAGAGGGTACTGGAGCCGTCCACCGCCCGCAGCCGTGCCGGAAAGAGCATCGCATAGGAAATGTGGAGTTGTCGTAATTTCCGCTTGAGAGTGAAGAAAGAGGCGCGCTGTTTCTGGACCTCCCGGGTGTAGTCCGGGAAGAGCATCACCCTGGAGTTAGCAGTCTGCAGGTGCTGTTTCTCTCAAGCTTGCTGCAGGAGGTGGTCCCTGTCCCGGTTGTGCAGCAATCGGGCCACCATGGGCCACAGGGGCACTCCCGGCTTAGGAGGGATAACCCCTCCGGTGCAACCTCAGATCGGAGCCAGTCTTCCAGGTATCGGACTGCATCACGCCCCTCCACCCGTTCCGGAACACCCACGATGCGGAGGTTATTCCTGCGGGAGCGCCCCTCGCTGTCTTCCGCTCTCAGCTCCAGCACTAGCACCCTGTTCGCCATCTGGTCCAAGGAGTGCTGCAAGGCGGTCACCCTGTCTGGTACGTCCGCCATCGTCCACTCATTTGCCGTCACCTGTTCCTCCAGCTTCTTGTGGTCATCTTTTAATAAAGCCAGGTCCACACCTATAGTGTCTATCTTGGTCTCGAGGGCCTCTCGGGAGGCCGTGATGGCCTGCATTATGTCCACCAAGGTAGGACCACTCGAAGTCTCCGCCCTGGGAGTGTTCGTCACAGCGTCCTCGCCTTCAGACCGGTGCCCCCCATCTTCATCCTGTAGGACAGCAGTAGATTTTTATCCTGATGCCGAATTTTCATCTAATTTAATTTATGTGGTGATGTTGGATAAACGCTTTTGGGTACTAGGGTGTGCAAAGTTTGTTCTTCCTTTGGCTATATTTGAACTGTCCTTACTTTGTGAAATTTGCACATTTCCTTTTTATCTTTGCCTGTGCAAAACGTTTCTATGCATTGTTAGATAATTCTCAATACAAAGCTAAATGAATTTCACTGGAATTAAATCCAACGAAGATGCAGATACGGGAATGCCTTTTTCTATGTACGTTTGCCCTTTGTGGATCTTTTCTATGCACAATGTTTGCATGTATGCAGGAGTGTTACCTGCTGGTGTCCTTTCTGCCGATCTATTCAATGAACAATGTATTCAGCAAGAGATGAACACTGTTCTGTGAGAAGTTATGCAGAAGCTTTTTGTTACTGTCAAAAAATAATACACACATAACGATTTGTTGCAAAAGTCATTATTGTCTCGCAAATGTGCAAAGTGAAGAAATTCACACTCTTTGCAAAGTTTTCCATACAACTGACCTTTGCGGTAGTTGCAACAAAAGAACTTCACGCCTTTGTGCACCGCTACTGGCAAAAGCATGCATTGTGAATGATTACGTTAAATTGCACCCCTGTCTTCTTCCTAACAATTAGCGCTCAGGATCTTTTATTTACTTACTAAAAGTGGTGGAGGGGAAAAGCACTTCATAACAGGATGGCAATATCATACCTGAAAATACCACAGACTCCGTCTTTAAGTTTGTCAATTTATTATAAGGCCAAAAATAATAAGATGTATACACATCATAAGATTAGCAAGTAAAGATATAGAAAAATCAATACAGAGTCGATTCTATGAATATATGTAATTCGGCATGAAAAGAATACAATGGTGAATTCAAGGATCAGAATACAACTCAGAATAGAGGCAGAGTCCAAATCTCTTCTCATTAGGAATAAAACAAATCTGTCCCTACACTATACTAATAGGAGATGCTATCTAATACCCTTCCGTCTATTCCCAAAGGTGTCAGCACGTGTTGACTTCCTGAGAAGTACTCACGTCAAATGGGTTAAGGTGCTTAAGGCTAAGAGCGAGTTCTAAGATGCTCCTTTCTCTCCGAAAGCTAGCAGAAGACTGAGGTCTCTATCCCTGCACATCATGCAATATAGAAATCGATTCCTTGCTTCATCCTGGTAAAACTTTCCATTGCAAATTTTTCTATGTGGGGAGATTCACACTCTTTTAATTAGTATTCCTTTGTTCAACAAGTGGCCTTGGTTCCCAGACCAGCCAGACACGAAAGACATCCTCCCTTCTCGCTTCTAACTGTCTTCAAAGCATTCCTTGTATCTTCTCCAATCTGAAAATAATGAGTTGGCATTCCGATACCTGCAGTAGGATGAAAACACTGTTATTTCTTGAAAACAACACGCATTTCATTATTTATTTCTCAAGAAGCCAAGAAGGTGAAAAAACAAGTACAGTCTTGGGCCTAGGAAGTCGGGCAACTTTAAACAAGAAACGATTACATTATATGGTTATAAACCGTCCTGCTCTCTGTATGTGCAGGCATGACAATACATACATAATCATATTATAACATTCCACTACAATGAATGTTTCAATGAGTCTACTGGATACATGTTCATGATTATAAAAAACTGCAAACTATATAAATGTATATAGGTGCACGACAACCATGAATATAATTCACCCATACAAAGTAGAGTGCTGAAAGTGCTCTATCTGTTCCCCCCTCTTATGACTAGTGTCATAACACCAAATTACATTCTTTCAGAATTTCCTCCCTGTAGAAAAGACCGACCTAAACAGAAGATGTAGCTTGCTGTCCATGTCGAAATCTCTCTTGCCCTTTAAGGTGCTGGTAATGACTGTCCTGAAGTCTTTTAATTTGCTGTTCTCGTTTTCTCAAGAGATTCGCCTGATGTCTGGCCCTTTGCCATTTGTATGCTTTGATAACTCCCAATAATAAAATTATACAAATGACAGTTAGGACAATGGGTTTCAAGATGTACCCCATAATTCCCTGTCCCAAACTGCCAAACCAACTGCCAATCTGTCCGAAACCCTTTCCAGTGTGATTCCAGAGTCCCTCAGCAGCCAAATTACACAATTCTTGATGGATATCCGAAATATTGGCAATATATTTCCTTATATCCCGACTATTGTTATGTTGTGTTATGTTATATTATGTAATGTTATATAAAATTTATAAAGCGCACGGCTACTCAAAGTGTCCAGGCGCTTACTCCAGAAAAAAAAGTGAACTACACACACATCAGAAACTAAAAAAGCAATGTTTTAAGCTTTTTCCTAAACAACAGTGGATCCTGAGTGTCCCGGAGTGCCAATGGTAGCACATTCCAAGCCAGACTGGCTTTACGGACAAAAGAACTCCCGCCAAGCCTTTGACGCTTAAACCTAGGAATCTGTATCAGCAGCTGGTCAGAGGAACGAAGCTGTATACTAGGTCTATAGAAAACAAATCTCTTTTGAAGATAGATAGGGCCTAAACCATACAGGGCCCGATGTACAATATATAACATCTTAAATTTCAGCCGAGATTCAACTGGGAGCCAGTGCAAGCTGTGTAGGTGGCTCCGAACACTATGTGTGGAAGAAAGGCCCAGAAGCAGTCTGGCTGCTGAGTTTTGGACCACTTGCAGCTTTTTTACCAGATAACCAGGACTACCAACCAAAATAGCGTTGGCATAGTCCAATCGAGATAAAATCAAGGCCCGGACCACAGTTTCCTTGGCACTAACAGGCAAAAAAGGGAGAAACTTCCTCAAAATTTTTAAAGTGCCGAAGCAGGTTCCTACCAGTTTCTTCACTTGTATTGAAAAAATCAGGTTTTCATCAAACAAGACACCGAGATTTTTTGTGGTGCCCTTACCCATAAGTGGACGGGGAAAACCCAGAGTCCATAACCTTCCCCTAAAGTCCACTGGGAACGAGCCATACAAAAGCACTTCTGATTTTTCTTTATTGCACTTCAATTGTGCACTCACCAGCCAGTGGAACACGGCCGACAAACAGTGCTGCGCCGCCTCAACCGAGTCGTCACCCTCTCCCCAAGAGAACAAGAGTTGAGTGTCATCTGCATAGGCCATCACCTTAGCCCCCAGTGACTCCGCAAGATAAATCAGCGGAGTCACATAGATATTAAAAAGGAGAGGGCTAAGCGATGACCCCTGCGGTACACCGGTTGATAACTGCATAGGCGTGGAGGCACAAGGTGGAAGCCAGACCTGTTGCGACCTGTTTTCCAAAAAGGATCTAATCCAGCGCAGCACCGATCCCGAAACCCTGATTGCCTCTAGGCGGTCAAGGAGTAAAGAGTGCGGCACTGTATCGAATGCCGCCGAGAGATCCAGCATAACCAAGGCCGCTCTCCCGCCGGCATCCAAACACTCCCGGACCGCCTCAGTCACCTCCAACAATGCTGACTCCATGCTATAAGAAGCACGGAAGCCAGATTGAAGCACACCAGACACCTCTACATAGTTGGTGAGCTGAGACGTAACAACCTTCTCGCAGACTTTAAACAAGAAACGATTACATTAAACTTGGCAGAAGCGAGATAGGCCGATAGTTCTCAGGAAGCAGAGGGTCAAGAGAAGGCTTCTTGAGGAGGGGGAGGATCAGTGCCTGCTTCCAAGATACTGGGACACAGGCCTCGCAAAGTGACATGTTAACCATATGGTTGACTTCAAAATTAATAGAGTCTGCCACTTCTGACAGAAGCCTAGCTTCACAAGGGTCCTTAGGTGAACCAGATTTAAGTGCCTTAAGAATTCTAAGGGTACAAGGCAAATCATCAGGTTTGAAAGCTGAAAAAATTGAGGTAATCTTTAACGTCTGCTTCCCCAACCAGGCGGGAGTAGAGTTCATGGGCACCGTTGAGTCCTGAATGCTAACTATTTTGTCCCTGAAGAATTTTGCTAAGGTGTTACACCAAATAACCGATGAGGGTACCACTAGCACCTGGGCGCTAGGAGACACAAAGCTCTTCACAATAGAAAATATTTCTCTAGTATTATTATTTGCACGATCAATACGATCGGAAAAATACCGGCCTTTGGCCAGTCCAATGGCCGCGTAATAATGTTTTTGTTTAGCTCTGAGTGCAAGTTTGGCTATAGGGCAGTAACCGCTGGAACGCCATGCTCTCTCCAGAACCTTACAGGCGTGTTTCAAAATCCCCAGGTCAGAGGTAAACCAAGGCTTAGAAGGGGACTCTCTTCTCAAATGAGTCCTACCTGGAGCAGAAAGAACGCCGACTGCGCCAGTAATCCAGTCTGCAAACCATGACACATTATCCTCAAGGTCCTCAGAAAAGGAAGGAAGAGAGGCTGCCCAGCATCCAATTTCCTAAAGGTAGGCAGCCGATAGGCACTGCCTGGATGGGATGGACGCATAATGTCCCAGGAAAAAAATATAGGGAAATGATCCGACCAGGCGATCGGGAGAGGCCTTTCAACTACAATAGGAAAATTGGAGCAGATGGAATCCAAGGTATGCCCTCCTTGATGTGTCGGATAAGTGACCCAATAAGATAGATAGGCTAGATGAAGCGAGTCGATAAAAGCAATCGAATCTGCTGTGTCCGTAGAGTCGAGATGGATATTAATGTCCCCGAGAAGCAAATAGTTCGAGAAACGCAGTACTCTATCTGCTAAAGCGTCCCCACATGATTCCAAAAATACATTAGCTATCCCCGGTGGACGATATATCAGAGACCCCCCCAAAGTGAAGTGGGCAGAGAGCTGTAGGTTAAAATCAAGAACCTCACATGCACCCCAAATGGAAGATGTTTCGCTATGCAGAGCCCAGCACTCTCTATATAAAATAGCCAAACCCCCCCCTCTGCCGACTGGGCGATCAGCTCGATGGAGTTTATAGCCAGCCGGCATGGCCAAGGCCACAATAGGATTAGAAAAGACATCAAACCAAGTCTCTGTGATAAACAATAGGTCTAAAAGATTATCAGAGACCATATCTGAGACGTCTACATAATGCTTTCACAAAGATCTAGCATTAATGAGGCCGGCACTGATACTCCATTGTACAGGTGAGGCAACCAACACACTGTCAGAAGGAAGCTGTGGTCCTAAACAAGAACCACAGCCCACACAAACAGTGGCACTCGAGAAGCCCGCCAAATCATCACAGTATGAAGAACATTCTGGGGGTCTAAGTGACTTTAGGAACACGCTAGAATACTGAAAAGTATTACTACTAGTTAAATCCAAACAGGCAGTATGACTCGCCCTGAGCACTGACTTGGCGCTGACGGGCGCAGACGGGCTTGCCCGTTGCGCTCGTCCGCTGCGTGTACGACCAGATCCCATTAAATAGATTTGGCTAATGCCGGTATGTGACGTGCAACGAGTGGACCGCTGAACGCGAGGAGCGCGCGTCATGTCCAAAATGGCAGCTAGCTGAGGTGGCTACGGCTACAGTGTGAAGCAGTGGCAGGAAGTCAAACACACTCCGGATGCCTTGCAGAGAAATGTCACCAAGCACACAGAATAAAAATCTGCCAGAAATTACCCCAAGTTAAAAAAGCACACAAAAAAATGAAACGTTCCCCCCAGTTTTCAATTTGTAGCGAACAATACAATTTTAAAAAGAGTTTCTTCTTAACATGAGCGGAGAGCACCTTACTATATTCCTGACTCTTATTGTCAGGAATATAAGTGCAGCACTGTTGGACTCTCAAAAGTTTACAGACTTCTCCAGCTTTTGCTAGTAGAACGTCTAAAGCAAGACGATTTTGAAGAACCATAGCCCTTATCGAGACCATCTCACATCCACTAATAAGAGGATTTGTGCTGTATTCGCAGAAAGTTTATCCACTATCGTTTGCAGCTTGCAAATTTTCACATCATTCAAAACCACACCTAGACTAGGTATCATGGCTCCAAACACATCACCAATGATTTCTCCAGCACTTACACCACGTTTTCCTCTGTGAGCTCCATTTCCTTCTAAAGACCATAAATCCTCCACATGGAATATCTTGGGAAATACTATGGCTAAGTAACATGCCCCATACCAATTTTTGAGCAGTTTTACGTAAGCATTCTTTCCACATATAAAATAAACATTAGGCACTATGGTCAATTTATCCAATAGTGTTTTTCTTATGGACTCTTCAATCAGAAAAATGTGTTCACAATCACTTTCACCCACAAATATTCTTCGTAATATGTGGACGGATGTCTAATGCACAACTTTCCTTTCTGCTTAAGGTCTAAAGCTATGGGTTCTGAATTTCCCTTCTCCTTGTGATCTAATTCTTTTTTGGTCCATGGCAGTACCTTATGCTTCGGATCTGGTCGAAACAAAGTTTGCCTATGTCGATCTTCTATCTGATCTACAAATTTCTTTTCAATGTCAGTTTAAATGCAGGTAAAATTATGTCTGTGTGCATAGGACGTATCTAAGGTGATGGTAGGCACGAAGTACTTAGACATGCGCTCTACATTCTTGTAATAATCATATTTGTTCATGTATTTAAGGACTGGGACTTCAGAGAGTACCACATCATAATTTGAAAAATAATATTCAATGTGGACTTTGCTATAGAACATACTTAATAATACACTGCATGTAATGCCATATGTCACCGGCAAGTGATGGTACCGTAGGCCTTCTTCTACTGAAGCTGGTAATTGCATGCACACATAACAATCTTTCACTTCCATTGTGTCTACATACTCATACAACAAACGTGAATATGCATTCAGCGTAAAATCACCCTTTGACAAATCCACATGCAATCTACAGCTAGTTTCCTTGATCATTTCCTTATCTTTCATGGATGAACCTTCTTCTTTATCTATATGTGAACCTGGTGGGGTAAGGGTAGGTTGTTCCCCATTCTTTTCATCAGTGGAAGACCCACTCAAAGGTGTGACAATCACCACAATTATGACAAGCAGCACTATTGCTATAAGAGTTCCAATAATACATTTTTGTTTTCGTCCAGATGTTTCAGAAGCCATGTTTCCACTGTGTATCTGATACACCAAAGAATTGTTGAAAGTCTCTGTTTTCTTTTCTGTACTCTCACTCTCAGATCACAATGTCCTTCTTTGCTTTCTCACTCGAATTTTGTCAGATTTAGTCCATCAATTCTAAGCCTATTGTAGAGAAGTAGTCAGCCCTAATCCTCAATTCTTCTCTCTAATGAAAGGACCCGAATTTTAAATCTTCTTTCACTTGGGGCTAGGTTATCTTCTTTCTAAGGCCTAATGAGTTCTTTGATCACAGTTCAAGCTTCATCTCGAATGATGTTAGAGCTGAGTATTTGGAGAACCATTTGCAGGATTTCAGCACGGATTTCTCTCAATTCCAAGGCAGTGAGCTGTCGACCAAAAGAATGGAAAAAAACTTGATTAAGGATTAAAAACCGCAGCTCACTCAATCTGGGTGTATTCAGAACTTGCAGTGTCAGGGTTCTAAAGGCTTCAACTCCCAGGACTAACAATTGATAATAAATTGAGAGCGTGTCCACTCCGTAGCACACTGTTCCAGTTCCAAGTCTCCCGGAATACCTTGAGCTCTGCATCTGCAACCAAATATGTCCACTCAGGAGATGCGTACTTCTGAGACTGTGTTCTTTTTCTTCCTGAGCGTCTTAGATCATCTGGATTATCTTCTTGTTCACTTTGTTCAGATTCAGACATTTCAGGAATCGGAGCAAGATTTTTCTCAGACGCAAGTCTTATATTTAGCCTTTCTTTTCTTGCTGGCCACTTTTCTGTTCTGGCATCTGCTCTCTGCTCTTCCTCTTTGTCTGTTCCTTCTACGCCAAGCTCTTCACTCGGGTCTGGTTCAGAGGGTACTTCCACAATGTTGTGAATCTCAGGCTCTGTATTCTGCTCCTTTGCAAGCAGTTCTCTTTCTCCCTGCTCTGGTTCTCTCTGTAAGTCTTCAGAGTCATTTGTTCTTCGGGCAACTTGGGGAGTGGGTGATTCCTCCACAGGCTCCGGAACTGTGTGCGAAGCGTGAATCCAATGCGGCAGCCCTCCGCACTTCACTGTTGTGACCAATATAACTTGATATGGTCCTCTCCAGCAGGCATCTAGACAGCTCTTACACATGTGCTTGCATACAAGAACCCAGTCTCCGGGCTTTAGATCATGCAGCAGTTCTCTCCAGGTGGATGCAGTCGCAGCCTCGACCTGGTGGGACACAGAATTAACCACATCAGCCAGTCCCCTACAATAGTCCAACACCAGATCATCATTTATATTAATTTATGCCGCAGCTGGCACTATAGGCAATCTCATAGCTCTCCCTGTCAGTATTTCATGAGGGGATAGCCCTGTTCTCCTATCTGGAGTGCTACGTAGGCTCATTAGCACAAGAGGCAAAGCATCTGGCCACTTCAATGCAGTCGATGAACAAACCATAGCCAATCTCATTTTGATCGTGCCATTCACCTGTTCCACCAGACCAGATGCTTCAGGCCTGTAGCTGCAATGTAATCTCTGGTCTATGTTTAAATCAGCACACAACAGTTTCATGAGTTCACTATGGAAGTGAGTTCCTCTATCTGTTTCCACTGAAGTCGGAAATCCGTACCTCGGATTAAGTTCTCGCATCAGAAGCTTTGCCACAGTAAGACTATCACATTGTCGAGTTGGATATGCCTCAACCCAACGTGAAAAGATAAACACCACCACCAAAACATATCTCAGCCTATTGCATCTTGGCATCTCAATAAAATCCAATTGTATCCTGTTAAAAGGACCTCCTGATCTTCCAATATGACTCATTGTAACCACAGTACTTTTTCCTGCATTCATTTGCTGACACGTAACACGTCTATGACACACTTCTTCAGCAATTACATGAAAGCGTGGATTAAACCATGTCTGCCTGAACACTCGCGCCATGGCGTCTCATCCCAGATGATCTGCTCCGTGAATCTGCCTTGCCATTGGATCTCAACAAACAGTTAGGGAGTACTGCTCTGTTATCGGTTGACACCCAAATGCCATCGTCCCTCTTTTCACAGCCTGCTCTGCCCCATGAAGCAGCTTCTTCCTCTGAGACCTCATCTTGTAACCGCTTCACTTCATCCCATGTATCAGCTACAGCTAACATCATGCTGAGCTCGGTCTCTTCTGTGCCTTCTCCTGTATATTGCCCATTAAAAACACATGCATGAATAGCACAAAATCGAGCTACTTCATCAGCATATTTATTGCCCTTTGTGACAAAATGTTCTCCGTTTACGTGAGCAGCGCACTTCACAACTGCTATGGCTTTGGGCTTTTGCAAAGTATTCAATATTTGGTGCACATATTCACCATTTCGGATCGGAGACCCTGAGGATGTTAAAAATCCCATTTGAGACCACAGCTGACCAAAATCATGAACTACACCAAACCCGTATTGACTGTCCGTATAGATCGTCACTCGTACTCCATGTGTAATAATACAGGCGCGTATCAATGCAATGATTTCCGCTACCTGAGCAGAGAATACTCTATTCAAACAGGCAGCTTCCACTACTCCGGTGATGGTGCATACAACAAATGCTGCTCATAGGTACCCTTCATTGTCTCTTACACACGAACCGTCAACAAAAAGGATCAAATCGGATTCCTGTAAAGGTTCATCAACAATGTCAGGTCTGGGTTTAGTTGATAGTTCAGTGACATCTAGACAGTCATGCTCTTTATAATTTTCATCTCAATCTTCTTGGGGAACAGGCAACAATGTAGCGGGGTTCAGAGTGGTACACCATCTCAATGTAACATTTTCAGATGCCAAAATGACTTGTTCATACTTAGTCAACCTATTGTTCGTAAGATACTGTGTTTTTGTTCTGGTCATCAATAATTCTACAGAATGCGGTACATAAACGATTAATAGATGACCCATCACGATGCTTTCGCATCTTTCAATGCTGACACCGGTTGCAGCAATGGATTTAAGACATCTGGGTAACGCAGAAGCTACTGGATCTAATGTAGCTGAAAAATAGGCCACTGGTCTACGGGCACCCCCATGTGTCTGTACACTGACCATTAATGCACATCCCTCCGTCTCACAGCAGAAGAGCAAAAACACTTTATTATAGTCTGGCATTCCAAGAGCTGGGGCACGACATATGCTATCTCGCTGCTCATGGAAGGCTCTCATGCATTCTTCATCCCATGGTACCAGATCACTGATGTCTTTTCGTGTTAATCTTAACAGAGGCTTTGATTATAAGGAAAAGTTTGGGATCCACTGTCGACAATAGCCGACCATACCCAAAAACATGTGGACTTCTTTTTGTGTTTTCGGAGTTCCCATTTGCAAGATCGCATCTATGCGATCTGGTGACACTCTTCGCTTTCCTTTCTCAATGCGATGTTCCAGATACTGCACTTCAGGCAAATAGTACTGTAGTTTATTTGGAGACACCTTATGTCCATTCTCTGCTAAATGGTTTAACAAAGCCACTGTGTCTATCCTGCACGCATCCTCATTTTCTGAGTCGACCAAAAGGTCGTCATTGTACTGAACCAGGACTGATTTCTGAGGCATCACCAGCCCTTCAAGATTCTTTTTCAGGCACTGGCTAAAGATGGAGGGGCTTTCTGTATACCCTTGGGGGATTCTACACCATGTTAAGACACGGTCGCTCATCCGAAATGCGAATAAATACTGGCTGTCTCCATGTAAAGGTATGGAAAAGAATGCCTGACACAAATCTTTGACGGTAAACCATTCCACTTCACATGGTATTTTAAAGAGAATGACAGCTGGATTCGGTACCACAGGACAGCAGGGAATCACAATTTAATTAATCCTGCGCTGATCTTGTACTATCCTATACTTGCCACTAGGCTTCTGCAGTCCCATAATCGGTGAATTACAGGGACTTCCTCGTATCTCCTTTAGAATGCCTTGTGCAATCATTGACTCAATAACAGGAGTTATTCCAGCCACTGTCTCTGCAGACAGTTTATATTGTGGGGTTCGTGGAAACTCAGAATTCGGTCTCACCTGTTTCTTCACAGGTTCACCACTTCGGATTAACCCTATCACCTCACCTATGAAATCCCATACTTGCGGGTCAACTGAGTCTCTCAAATCCTGCGGCAATTCTGCTTTTGTAAGAACCACAAACAGTTCTGCACACATACTCATATTAGCCATTTTGAAGTCAGCATCGTCATCACAGGTCTGCAGCTCCACACCTCTCGGAGTGCAAGAGATATTACAATTTAATTTGCACAAAAGATCATGGCCCAAAAGACAGACCGGACTTGTATTGCACACCACAAACTGATGCTTATCCTTGAACGGCCCTATTCTAACAGGTAATGCATTTGTAAACGGGTTGGTCATTCTCTGAGTACTGACACCCTCTACTTGAATTGACTGTCCAGAAAGAGATAAATTGGGGACCACATCCGTCCTTACTGTGGAACACGCAGCTCCAGTATCTAATAAAAAGGTGACAGGATATCCATTCACATCCGCATCCACGAATGGCCCACTCTGATCTACCTCCAATATGGTATCGAGAGGGCATTCTTCCTGCACCCCCCTCTGATACTCTAGAGGGCCCTGAGATTGATCATATCTATCTTGTATTTCAAAATACCGCATCTGCAGGTTGGTCTGATTATACGTGGGTATTCTGGGAGGCTGTGGCACCTGTAATTGTGGCTCGCAACCTCCATACATGGACCTAGGTCTAGTCACTGTCTGTAGAGTCTCGCACATGTGTCCCTCTCCCTCATCTTGAGTCTGATTAGCAGGATTCAATCGACACTCGCGCTTCCAATGCCCCGTCTTGTGACAAAAATGACAGGCAGTCACCTTCTTCTGTTGTGCCACCCACTCACTTGTACTCATCTCTGTGCCTCTTCCTCGTCCCTGACCTGATTGGGTTGCCATTTGTTGACCTATACCTCGGCCACTTCCTCTACCTCGACCCATTCCTCCTCCAACCCCCTGCATGTAGTCTGCACTTCTCAACTGAGCCAATATCACCTTGTCTTGCAATTTCTTTTGTGCTGATTCCACTTGTTCACTACAATATTTGGCATACCGCAGTATTTCATCCACTGACTTATTTTTCCAACATATCAGGTGGTGTTGTATCATCAAACTGATATCAGATTTCAAACCTAACACAAATTTGGAGAAAAACTGTCCCATATCCTTCTGATCAATAGTATCCAATCCACTATGCTGTTTGAACGCCAATAACAATCGTTCGTAGTAATCATGCACTGACTCCTCAGGCTCTTGAGTTGTGCGATCAATTATAAGCCAATCAACAATCTGCGGAGCTACCTTAGACTGCAACCAAGTAATTACTTGCTCATATTTCCTCATCACATCAGGTGAAGGACCATGCATTACAGAATCTCTAGGTGGCTCTGCTGTTGGCCACTCAATAGCAATTTTGCATGCCACCCACAAATCTGCCGGGACCACTATATCAAACAAAGTATTCAAATCGATCCACAACACCTTCGAGATCTTGACAAATTGGTCTATCTGCTTGTACCATTCTGCAGGTTTCTCCCTCAGCCGAGGAAAATCATTTGGAAAAGCAGCCAAATCACCCCTGCTCCATGGCACATGTACATACCCTCCATTCTGCACTTCTCTCAAAGGAAAATTACTAGTAGCTTCCATCCCTCACCCTGGAGGTGAGGAGGTACCTATTCCAGTCTTAGCACATTTCTTTTTTTCCCATCTCTCTTCCCATCCATCTAATGCTTTCCAAGCTCACATGCCTAGTATCAGTTCTCTAATCTGGGCTTTCAACCCAACGGTTCGCTTTTCCTCCAACTCCTTGTCTGTATAATTTAGTCTGCAAGATCCCTGCATCATCTTGGTCTTTGTTAAATCGACATCAGACTTTTGTGCTAACTGCCATAGGGCATCATAAGCCCGCTTTACCTTTCTTGTAATGTCTTTGGCTACAAATAACAATTCATTTGGATCCTATGTCTCAATTCTTTCGAAAGGCAAATTCCCTTCAACCACTTGATCTATTTCCACCTTCAACCGAACCACATCCAACATTGGCGCTTTTATTGCACTCTGCAACACTTTCTGATTTCTTTCCCTTTCTATATCTTCTCTGTCACAACTCTATGTTCTCCTCGGTATTGCTCCTTCTTCCCTCTTTGCTGCTGAATGATCTTCTCTATCCCAGCTCCTATTCTTCCAATGATTACCTGCACACACAACCTGTGGCCCAAACAGTACTTGGGATGGTTCTGCCCTAGTCATTTCTTCTCTTGGCAACATTGACTCTCTCACTGTTGAACCCACATTCGGAGGTCTGACCTAGAATTCGCTACGATTCCTGTTGGTCTCCTTTCTGACCCACTGTCCATTTGTGATGGATCTGCAGTAGCAGGCAATGGAGTACTATGAGCCACGGGTACCTGTCCTAGACCTGCTTCCGTTTGTGTAAGGCTTCCTCCAGATATTGTCTCTTCCCTATCACATGTGTACTGTTGACTGTCATTTTGTCTCTCTTCAGGAATATATATGGGGACTACTGGTCCAATGGTAACTGGCACTGACAAAGCATCTGGTAACTGAATATTCCCTGCAGGTTGGGCTGTTTCATAATTGGGGTATCTCATTCTCCTGACCCTCCTGGAATCCGTACCATGGCTATTTGTCTCCTGACTCCTGTAGGCTGTTCTTCTAATCCCACCTGTCCTGCTCCTACTGTCTCCTCTAGTGGTTGTGACCTCTCTGTCTCTGACTTAGAGTCACAAGGTGGAGGACGTTCTGCTAAGAGCCTGTCCAGAAAACTATTGTCTGAATCACTATCCTCATCCTTCTTACTCTTCCCCTCTGACTCGCCTGCTAACAATCGAAAGGGATACAAGCGCTCTCCTTCTATAATGTCTACTCTCCATCGTTTCAGCTGTGCATCCCATCTGGCATCTTGATATGCCTTCATTGCTCTCCTCATTCGTCCCTGTGATGTCTCTCGTTTCTTTGCTAATGCGGCTCTCATCCAAGCGTCTAATGCTTCAAATTGTGTGGGTCGAGGTGGAGGTCTAAGGGCAGCCATCACCCCCCTCAGCTGGTACAAAACCTCCATACGAAATGACCCATAACGGGGGAATGCCAATTTCTCTTCCTTTTCTGTAATCTTATGCCAATTCTGAAGTCAGACAATCGTATGCAAGCCCACATTCGTTGCCATATAATGTGCAGGGTTATCCTCCGGTGGAGCTTCCTCTCCGACCCGAGTCACCACCCCTCTGTCACCTCTGCACAAATCTCTCAACACCTGAAAGCAACGCATCATGACAATCGATCGATTTGCAACTCACAATATAATATTCGACTATGAACGCAGAGCAACAAATCCCAGCGCGTCATTACACCAACCTGCCAATCCCACGCGGCGCGCACTGACGTCACTGCTCACTCCTTGCAGCGGCTCACCCGCCCTTACAATTTCCCTTCGTACATTCGCTCACACATTCGCTTCTACAAGTAACTGTATAACCCAAAGTTATTAACCAAGTGACCGGTCCTACCACAGTCACAATCACTTACAGTTACAGCAACAAGTAATTCTCTGTCCACTAAGAGATCGATAGAACTCTCACACAAGAACACGCATCTGCTATGACCTCCAAACTGCGTTGGTCACTTACTCACTGTGACCCACCCCCGGTACCTGGGGCAGTTCCCAGCAGTTTTACTCCCGCGCTCACACAAAGTTCCCTGACAAAAGTGAGCAGTCGATAGCGCTTCACGACTCCCACAATTTTTCAGACAGTTACATTACAATACTATCCCGAAATCTTGGACTTCTTTTGAGCCCGTTCACCAAATCCACTAACCACAATCACTCAACATGCATCCCAACTCCGCAAAACATCACAAAAAGAAAACACACCGCAATCTAACACTCCTCACAAGACCTTTCATACTCACGCCACCCTTTTAGTTCCGCTGCACCGTCAACGTCCGCCCGTTTCTGCCACTCTTCGTCGATGTTCCATCTGCTGCATCCGGACCTCGATTCTTCCTACTCTGCCCTATAAATCTCTTTTCCCCTCACCATTTAGAGGTAAACCATCCTCTGCTACCATTTGATTACGCTAAATTGCACCCCTGTCTTCTTCCTAACAATTAGCGCTCAGGATCTTTTATTTACTTACTAAAAGTGGTGGAGGGGAAAAACACTTCATAACAGGTTGGCAATATCATACCTGAAAATACCACAGACTCCGTCTTTAAGTTTGTCAATTTATTATAAGGCCAAAAATAATAAGATGTATACACATCGTAAGATTAGCATGTATAGATATAGAAAAATCAATACAGAGCCGATTCTACGAATATATGTAATTCGGCATAACAAGAATACAATGGTGAATTCAAGGATCAGGATACAACTCAGAATAGAGGCAGAGTCCAAATCTCTTCTCATTAGGAATAAAACAAATCTGTCCCTACACTATACTAATAGGAGATGCTATCTAATACCCTTCCGTCTATTCCCAAAGGTGTCAGCACGTGTTGACTTCCTGAGAAGTACTCACGTCAAATGGGTAAAGGTGCTTAAGGCTAGGAGCGAGTTCTAAGAGGCTCCTTTCTCTCTGAAAGCTAGCAGAAGACTGAGGTCTCTATCCCTGCACATCATACAATATAGAAATCGATTCCTTGCTTCATACTGGTAAAACGTTCCATTGCAACTTTTTCTATGTGGGTAGGTTCATGCTCTTTTAATTAGTATTCCTTTGTTTAACAAGTGGCCTTGGTTCCCAGACCAGCCAGACACGAAAGACATCCTCCCTTCTCACTTCTAACTGCCTTCAAAGCATTCCTTGTATCTTCTCCAATCTGAAAATAATGAGTTGGCATTCCGATACCTGCAGTAGGATGAAAACACTGCTATTACTTGAAAACAACATGCATTTCATTATTTATTTCTCGAGAATCCAAGGAGGTGTAAAAACAAGTACAGTCTTGGGCCTAGGAAGTCGGGCAACTTTAAACAAGAAACTATTACATTATATGGTTATAAACCGTCCTGCTCTCTGTATATGCAGGCATGGCGATACATACATGATCATATTATAAAATTTCACTACAATGAATGTTTCAATGAGTCTACTGGATACATGTTCATGGTTATAAAACACTGCAAACAATATAAATGTATATAGGTGCATGACAACCATGAATATAATGCACCCATACAAAATAGAGTGCTGAAAGCGCTCCATCATGAACTGTAAAGGTGATCTATCAGAAAGCACCGGTTCGGAAACAAAGAAAAAATAAACACAAGAGCAAGGCAGTCCTTCCCGCCCCATTGCTTGACTCCGCGGATTTCCACGGAGCTTCCCCTGCTGGGCTCCCTTCACAAAGACGGAGTGGGATACACAAATAGTAGACGGATAATTAAGGCATGCAGATGAGGATAATATTGCTTTCGAAGATAGATTTGCCGTTGAAGACGTGGGTGACCCAACTTGTCCACGCTCTGATTTATTTACCTGTGCTCCAAGATAAACTCCACAGCCCTGGAGGATATTTCATGTTGCACTGCATTCTGGGAAGAAAGGAGGGGGCAGGTGACGGGAGGCAGTGCTGGTTTATAACAAGAGAAGCTTGGTCTGTTTTGGGAGGAGATAGAGCCATTAAGAAAAATTATGTTTAGGGATGTGGAAAGGCTTCAGCCACCAACCTGTTCTGACTTTTCAAAGGCACTAGGCCATATAGAAAATATTTTTTTCGCCGGCTTTACCACCATGGGTAGTAAGCTACTATCAATGGTGTAGGTGATGCAGTGGCACCTGGGCTCAGGGGCGCAAGGGGCCACTGCCACTGGCTACAAAACTCTTTGCCTCAATCCTAGCAGCCTCACTGTGAAACAAGTAAGTTTGTATGTTTGCTATATAGGCGTCTAATCCCATATGTCTCATGTATGAAGTTATGCAGACTTAACCTCTTCAGTGCCCATGACGAGCTGGACTCGTCATGGGCCGCGGTAGCGCTTTGCCCATGACGAGTCCAGCTCGTCATAGACCCCGCCCGCTAATGCAACGGCCGGCACAGGGCGGGGAAAGGGGCGGGCACTGAAGGGGTTAAAACACAGCAAGAACTCCAAGTAAAGGAACATCACTGTCAAAATCAACTAAAAATAACAGCTGTCAACTGTGTAGATGGTGTTTAGAAAGAAACATGTACGTTTGAACACAAGTGTTGACATCCTTCTCATTGCCCATTACAGGCGTATGAAGAGCAGACACTGTCCAAAGAGGAAGCAGCCATTTCTGGGGTTTTCCCAGAACCCTTCTGTGGTCCCCACTTGACTTCTTGTTGAGACATTTGAGAATAATGTGACGGAAACGCCCTACAGAACAGAGGGTAAACTGATCAAATGCGCCTGTTACGGTCTCAAATTGTGTAGGGTACAAGGGCCTATGGGCTTAGTGTGGTATTGATTTAGCCCCTGAAGAGGTCTGTAACAGATGGCTGCTACTAAAAAAGGTTGATGTGTCTCTCTTTCAGGGCACAGTGCAAAGAACTGTTGACTGACATGTAACCACCAATCAGAATTACGCTCGCGCACGTTAGGGTGCGCGCACCGTGCGCACGGTGCACGCACGGTGCGCGCTTATAGATATTTATGTACTTTTAAATGCAATTTTCTCAGGAACTACTGAACAGATTGACACCATATATGCAAAAGGCACATGCCTGACCTGAGGACTACCTCTTTGCCAAATTTCAAGTAATTCTGTTAAGCCGTTCGGGCTGTACCTTCGACTAAAGGTCCTATGGGAAAATGCATGGGGAAAACGCGTTTTGGGACCCCCCTTTTTTCTCAGCCCCCGCTTGACGAATCACCCCGAGACTTTCAGGGTAGGAGCTGAGCGGAGCGCCCCATTAGTTTTGAAAATTTCGCGAGGATTCGTCAACCGGCGCCAAAGTTATTCAAAATAGAATTTTGAGATTTCCTATGGAAACTCGGTCCTAACTATAACTATCTACTGGCGACCGCCAGTAGATATAATATATATGTATATATATATATTTTTTTGTAAAAGCAAACTGATTTTCCCACAGGATAATTTTTCAAGTAAATGTCGCTGAAAGTCATATCTTATATGGTGCCAGATGTTTGCTCTGTAGCTTTATTTTGCATTATATCTGTAACCTCAGAAATGAGTCCAACATATATATGGAGCACCGGCTTTTATTTCACCAATGTCATCATAATATTCCTCAAGAAGAATCCCCTACCACTCCCCCCTAAACCCTACTCCCCACCCTACTCCCCACAATATGTTTTGGACGCTCACACACGGGGCTGTTTTGAAACAGTTTAAAGAAGCAATTCAACGGTTCGATCGTATCGGTCTTTGTGTGAATCACAATGCATTTTGTTGACTTTAAGCAAAATGGCAGCTCATACATGGGCAACATTGTGCAAGAATGAAATTCGCCCACCATTGTGGTGTGGTCACAAACCTTTCACTAGTAAAGCATTTGTAGTCTGGAAGTGTTGTCTGGGGGTGACAATTTACCTAAGGTAAAACAGAAGACAACTTTATTTAGAACGAAACTGCATTTTTGATTGATGAGAATGTTACTGAAGGGAACTTTTTTCGGTTGGTTTCCTGAGACGTTAACCCACAGGTCATCTACTGACACCGAGGTGTGAACCACCAACACCCTGCCCAAAACGCTGAAGTTTCCTCTCGTTTCGTGTCATGTTTGGTGAAGAATAGAAAGGAAAGGCCTCGCACGCACTGGTTGCATTACGGCATGGAAGGTAAGTAGAGTGGCGGGTACCACCTCACGCGAGGTGTCTGAGCCCCTACACTGTTGCATCCAAGCAGATTTCATTCTCGGCCTCGTTTACCTGTCTGTTTTTGTCCTGCTTACTAATGAAGACATGATGGTAGAAATTAAAATTGCTTCCTCAGTTCACATTATTATCATGCACAAGTGTGTGGCATCAAAACAATTCACTAGTTTATTTCTCTTGGAGCTCGCAGTATACTGAGTTATATATTGTGTACTCCTCATGCATATTGTCAGTCGAGTCTGTGAAATTGCCGGTTTGGGTTTGTCTTTCAAAGTTTCAAGTTATTGTCTAGCGATGTAAATTCTAATTCAGACCCTAAATAGTTGTTCTCTGTTCTTCAGTGATAGGCAGTTCCTGAGACAATAGGACCACTCCTTGGCATTGTTCTGATTGCTATCTCTGTTAAATAATCTTCGCCTGGCAATAATGTTATAAATGACGTAGTTTATATGTTAGGAGTTTTTCCCACTTTCTTATTAAAACTTTGAGCAAGAAAATATAGAGGAATTTCATTAAAGTTGGAGGTTTCAAATCAAAATATACCAGATTTTTGGGTGGTGGGGCAAAGAGGTAGGTGGTGAGCCGGGCTTCTGGGTGGGGGGTGCCTTCCATGTATTTTGCAGGGGGGCCTCCTCAAGTTTCATTACGCCACTGCCAACACACCCCATGATGGGAGGAGAAAGACAGGTTACGAGAAGAGACGCCAGCTTCAAGAGAGGCAGGGAAAGCTTAAACAGGCCTCTGCTCCACGACGCGTCATCTCTTGTGACCAGGGCACAAGTCCTATAAAAAGAAGTGGGGGGACTGACCGAATCAGACACTATGCAAGTGACATCATGGCACGTGCCATGACGTCACAACGTAGTGCTATAAAAGAAATAAAATAGTGCTATTTAAATTATTTGTGTAAATACTGGGACAGACCACCCTGTCTGACAGTCTTACAGTGTCTGCACTTATATAGAGGGACAGAACAATGTTAAAAGCATGCCTCCCTTAAGTACCTGTGAAGAGAATGCAAAGCTGTGTGCCTTTGTTTCCCCTCCGGTGCATTTACATTTAAGTGTGAGGTTCCAGGACCCCCTCCAGTCAGGATATTCAAACAAAAGGAGGCCTGATGGCCCCTTAACTTCGGCCTGGCTGGAGGTGAAAAAAAAGCCCCTCGCTGCCTGCACGTTGCTGCTGAAAATGGAAAGCAGAAAATGTGCAGGTGCCGCTGAACGTGTCCCGGTGTCTTACACTGGGACAAGTTCAACATATTTCTGTGGGGCCCAACTTCCTGGCAGGGGGGACGGCGACCACCCTATGAAAATAGTGGGTGGACGCCGTGGACCTGCGTGCACCCCCGACACGTGCCCTGCTTGTGACTGATATGACAGCATTTAGAAAACACTGCAACTGAGCGTATTGTCAAAGGGAAAGTTAGCAAGCAAGACAGCGCCATTTTTAGGTAGCTTTTATGTTGGGATTGGTTTGTATGTTGGATAACGTGGCTTTGACTAGGAATGAATGTGAGAGAAAGCATCAGGTTATATACTCCTCTGCTCAGCCTTGTCTCTGTCCAAGAACAATTGAGCGAAGGTCCTGCTGGCGCAGCTAGTTTAGGGGGACAATTCCTCACCACCCGAGGGCTCGGACTGCCCGGCAGGCAGCAGCAAAGGCTGTGCTGCAGCAGTAAAAGTCTAAGGGGGAGTGTTCCAAGGAACGTCATTGCTGAGCCGCCAGACTCCAGGTGGGACGCTCAGACTCGGTCCTTCGCCTTTCTCATGGGATTGCCTGAAAAACAGGCACCGCAATGGGAATGGCAAAAAAGTTCCAGCAGAGCTTGAACGGTGACGTCCATGCCGTACTGGAACTTAGGGGAAATACAGACAGGTGTAGCCCCATGGTGGGGGAGCCATGTGGGCCCCCTTTATTTCTTCACCGCCAGCCTTTTCATAGTTGGACCCCCGCCATGAAATGGCTGTTGGCAGCAGAACTTGTAATATGCTCAGCGGGACTGCGTCAGTCCAGCTAAGCATCTTACATTGTGGCACTGCTGCGCCACTGCCACGGAACGACTGTTCTCTGGTACAGCCGGTGGTCCTCCGCCACAACAACTTTCAAAGTCGTAATTTGGCAGACGGTGGACCGCCACTGTGAGTCTGGCTGTCGATAGCCTGCCAGACTTGAAACCAGGCACATAGCTCTGTTTATGCCCTCCACATGGAAAGCCTCCTTTCTAGGTCACAGCCTACCAGACAGCTCTGCTGTCTGGTTTGCTGAAGACATCTTGGGGACTTTCAAAAAGTGGACCTATGAGTGCATTCCATCTGTTAATTACCATTGACTTTGTGGTTTGTGACTGACATTTTCTGGCTTTCTATTTGCTGGCTTTATTTACTGTAGGACCTCCAGGTTGAGTTCATCCCTCACGTTGCCTGAACTGTGTTTCCTGTATTCTTCCACAAACTCTCTTTCGGTAAACAGGCCTTTAAATCTTGTTCTTATCTTGTCACATTTGCTGTGCATTCAAAGACCGATGTCACAAGGTGCTTGCTTACTTCTCTTTCTCCGACTTCAAAGTAAGAGGATTTGTGTGACAATCTTGCTGAATACTGGGGGTAGGAAAGAGTTATTTTTTCTAGCAAACAACAGCATTTAAATGAACCGTTTAAGCATTTCTAAATAAATCGAGATAAGGAACACAAATAAAGCACATTTGTTGTTATTTCTGAAGCGTGCTGGAAACAAATACTTTAATTAATATGATCAAAACTAATCAATACACTAGGTGATGGAATTTCCACAAATTTTCGTTTGTGCATTGTATAGTTTTATTATTAAAACTATGTGCAAATGTAATGGTCATTTCAATTGAAAATTTGTGTCTGTAATGGCAGTGTGCTACCATTACATGCATGCTCCGCTCTATGCCCCTGCACTCCACTCTGCACCACTCTACACCACTGCACTCTACTCTGCAACACTCCACTTTACACCACTCCACGTCACTGCACACTGCACCACTTCACTCTACGCCACTGCACTCTTTGCCACTTTACGCTACACCTCTTTACTCTACCCTGTACCACTATACTCTATGCCAATGCAGTCTTTGCCACTCTACTCTACACCACTGCACTCTTTGGCACTGCACTATACACAACTCCAGTCTAGGCCATGCCAATCTACTCTGCACAACTCCGCCCTATGCACTCTACTCTATGCCGCTCTGCAACACTGCACTTTAAACCACTGCACTCTATGCCAATACACTCTATTTATTAATTCATTTGAAAGTTTTATATAGTGCGAACTTGACGCAGGTGGATATCAGTGCTTTACAATTTGGGCAGGAATTACAAGAATATACATAATACAACAAAATAGTCGTGCAGCACTCTATTCCACTCTTCCCCATTCCACTCTATGACATTCCACATGAATTTCCTCTATGCTACTAACTTTTAGCCTTGCTGAACAGAAGCCACGCTGGTGCTCAACATGGCTTAAACACATTGAAAAAGCTGCTAGCTCTTGCATAGGCGAGACCTATTGGCTTTGCTAGTGCTTGTTACACTAAGGCATTCTGGAAGGATTCAGATCAAAGGGACAGGGAAATGGAAACACCTATAGCTCGCTGTACACAGATCACTATGACTTGAGTGTGAGGCTCCTAACATAAGAGAGTGGCAAATTAGTGGCTGCAAGTGCAAGTATATGGTGCCAGGGCATCTGAAGAATTGGTCTTAAAAGTGAAAGAGAATACATGACCCTACTGTAAATTCTCCTGATTTAAATATAACAATACAGACGTGAAGGAGATTTCAGGATAAATTCCAGTTTATTTTCATTAAAGAAACTCCATCCATCTCCTGTGTCTGCGCCAGCTCTTCAGTAGCTGCACTCATCACATATTCAACTAATCACATTCCAATATAAGATTCTGGAGCCAGGGATGTTGGTCGGGGATGTGCAGCCTGGAGAAAAAACAAGATGAGGGAACAATGTGATTAAAGACCAGAACGCCTGTCAGTGGCCTGTGGAGGAGGCTGAGAGTATACCGAGGACAGCATTTGAGAGACAGCAGTGTAGTCCAGGCTGGGGTGCAGTGAAGTGCTGACGCGTTGGAAGCAGAAAGGAACATCTCAAACCAAAGATGGTGGTCTGGTAATGTGACAAACTCAAGTAGACAGGCTGTGTCAGGTTCAATAATAATCTCACTGCTCTCTCACAGCCAGCTTCACCAGACAATCAACAAACACACTGTCCTTTAACCTCAAAAAGTCAAGTGAGGATCTAAGGTAAGGTAAAGAGGGACACCACAAAGCTGGAAAAGGCTGCACCTGCTTTTACTGCATTGACATCATTATTGAATTGTCTAATGTGAAACGTTCTCCAGTCTCCTCTCCAATTCAGGATCTACACAATGAATCACTTCTGGGGGGTGGGGAGATTTTTATATAGCACTAGACGTGACTCGGCCTTCTCCCAGTTCCTGCTCTTGCTGTACCCTACGCATATGTGTTGTCATCACTGGTACCATGGCAGAGAGGCATGGACATCCACTGCCCCAGGCCAGGCCCTGGACACCATAGGCAGCACCTCTGACATGAGCCTCCCCGCCACGGCGCCACTGCAGCAGCGCCACCAGAGAGTGCGGACTCATCCCTGCATGGATGCGCCCTGAAACCCACAGCAACGAGCGCCGAAAGAGATGGAGAGAAGCTGAAGAGACTCTGACAGGCCACCAGGCAGCCGGGGCAAGTCAGACAATGGGTGACTGCTTCTGGGACCGGCATTTACTGCTTGTTAATGATGTATAGCAGCCCAGGGTATGAGGCAGGGAGCGCTCATTTCTATTTAGTTCTGATAGTGAGAGAAGAAGGTAAGCTACTGAAGACTCCCCAGTCCTGCCTTCTAGACTGCAAACAGATGTTAATATAATATTCACATGGACCGTGTTTGCAAACTTACTGGTGGCTGTTTTACGGGTTTTGGAGGTTCCTAGCTGATCTATGTAGATCTATGTAGAAGGCCCCATCCTTACCACCATGGGGGGTGGGGGCTCTGCTGGGATTGGATATGCGCATGGCAGGCTATACCCATATCTATGTGACTGGTGTATTAACCCTTCATCCTGCCTTATTTAGAATCTCTGACCTACAGTTTACACACAGGTCTCTGCTCCAGACACACTCCGGTCCTTAATCCATCTTACTGGAGTCAAACTTGCATCCCACAGGTTGCAAAGATCCATGCAACAACTGTTCCAGTCACTGTGCTAACGCCATCTTAGCCTATGCTTCCAGTACTGTATTGGAATATGTATCAGGGCAGGATGCAGGTATTCACTGTGCTATCACCATCTTATCCTATGATTCTAGTACTGTACTGAGATATCAGTGCACGGTGCATGCCTTCAATGTGGTATTACCATATTATCCTGTGCTTCCAGTCTGGTACTGGACTATCAGTGCATGGTGCAGGTCTTCACTGTGCTAATACCATCTTTTCCTATGCTCTCAGTACAGTACTGGGATATCAGTGCTGGATGCATATCTTTACTGTCCTATCACCATCTTTTCCTACTCTTACAATACTGTGCTGGGATATCAGTGCACAGTGCATGTCTTCACTCTGCTATTACTATCTTTTCCTATGCTTTGAGTGCTGTACTGGGATATCAATGCATGGTGCAGTTCTTAACTGTGCTATCACCATCTTATCCTATGCTTCCACTACTGTACTGGAATATCAGTGCACTGCGCATGTCCTCACTGCTTTATTATGATCTTATCCTATACTTCAAGTGCTGTACTGGGCTATCAGGGTACGGCGCAGTTCTTCCAGGTGCTTCCAGTACTGTACTGGGATATCAGGGCATGGTGCAATTCTTCAATTTTTGCTAGTACTATCTTACCCTATGCTTCCAGTATGATACTGGGATATCAGTGCATGGTACAGGCTTCACTAAGCTATTGCTGTTTTATCCCATGCTTCCAGTACAGTACTAAATCTAAATCCGTATTTGTAAAGCGAGAACTACTCACCCTTTCGGGTCTCAAGGCGCTGGGGGCCGTCGTGGAAATTAAGTGAGCTATTGCTCAGAGTCACATAGTGCTGAGCTGAGCTGACGCCTGAGCCGGGGATCGAACGGTGAACCCGGTGCTCCGAAGTCAGCTGCCCTGGCCGTTGCACCACACCTCTCCACCTGGAATATGCTTGCACGGAGCAGGTCTTCCCGGTCCTATAATAGTCTTATCCAATGACTCCAGTACAGTGCTGGGATATTAGTGCACAGTGCAGGCCTTTCCTGTGCTATTACCATCTTACCCCATGCTTCCAATACTGTACTGGTATATAATGCACAATACAGGTCTTCCCTATGCTTCCAGTATGGTACTGGGATATCCGTGCACGGTGCAGGTTTCACTAGGCTATTACTGTTTTATCCCATGCTTCCAGTACTGTACTGGGGCATCAATGCACGATGCAGGTCTTCACTGTACGATTACCATCTTAACATACGCTTCCAGTACTGTACTAGGATATCAGTACAGGTTCAACCCCATGAATATCCGTGCATGCAGAATGATAAAAGAGATATGCACTATGATTGCTTTAGTACTGAAGTATAAATGTGGGGGGACAAGTTGGTAGAGGGTCATCATGGAAGTCGTGCAAATGTTTCAGTTATTGATAGCCGTGCGTCTTGCAGGTCAGTAGTGGCCTTACAAGAACAATGCCGGTTCCTTAAACACTAGAACATCAGAGCATATCCCAAGCCAAACCAGAAGGGTATTTTTAAAGCTCTGTAGTCGTCTCAGTGCGGTGATCCCGCGGCAGTGTGAGTGCCTGGTGCTTATCACACGAAGACCAGCTCATAAAGTAGATCACAAATAGCTCTATGGAATCCTGGCACTTGCATAGCTATATATTACAAACCATACATTAGGCTACAGTTGTATTTTCAGATCTCTTAAGATGTCTCATTTCTGGAACAACTCTTGGATAGCAGTAAATGATGCAGTTGCAGCACTCTTAGGGGCGGATTTACAAGCCCCTTGCGCCACTTTTGCGTCACTTTTAACATGGGAAAAATGAGGTAAAAGTGGCGCAAGGGGCTTGTAAATCTGCCCCTAAGTGTCTTGGTACGTGTATGTCTGTGCATAGTTCAGGTCTAAATTGAGATGCATCATAAGAGCTCTGTTTTGGGATATCAGTGCAATGTGCAATCCAAAATAGGGGGTAATTGTGAATTTATGTTAAGGATGACAGTTTCAAAGTGAAAACTGGCTGTATGCCCTGATTATGGCTGCATTGCAACAAGTTGTAAATTCCAACATTATTATTTGTCTTAAGTACTGAATAACATCTACACCTTTAGCGCTGGTTATCTTTTGTTTACTGCAGCTCTGAGATGATTGGTTATCTTTTTGACTTCAGGAGTCAGAACCTGCTGAGTTTCTTGCATTGCTCTTATTACCTGGAACACCTTCACTTTTCATAAAGGGTTCTTGAATTGTGCAATCAACCATATTATATGCCTGGCTGCACACTCTGTTGACTGAAAGGACACTTGAATAAAACATTACCTACATTACTGTAAGGAAATGGCTCTTTTTGCATGATTATCCCCAAAGTTTTGTACTGATGCAGTTGCTTTTTTCAAATCTGAAGGTGCACTAAGGCCTGCTAACCCTCCCCAGCGCCAGTGCTCTGACCCTTAAAATGTATATATCTGATTGGTTCACCCACAATTGGCATACTTGGCATCATTTAACTTACTTATAAGTCCCTAGTCTATGGTACCAGGGGTATCAAGGACCTGTAAGTTAAAGTATCCCTTGCAGGACGAAGCACCACAAGGGTGACAAAGCAAAGCAAGACTCCCAGCCTGCCATCGCTGGCTGGCAGAACAGTTGTCAAACTACTAACATGACTTCACCATATAAACTAATGACAACGTCCAGAGCTTCCTTTGTAATATATATGAGTCACCCCTAAGGCAGGCTTATCAAGCCCTAAGGCAGTAGGACATGTGTTTTTATGTGTACTAACAATAAACTCCCCGAAATAGTTGTTTTCGCTGTAGAAAGGCTAGCATCTCCATTGCCAAGTACAGGGTTACACACTGCCAACTCAGCTGTGCTAACTTCTGAACGAGGCTACTGAAGTTAATATTTCAAGGTATCAAAATAATTCTTTTCATTCAACCCAACTTGATGCCTGTTGGACTTGGCCGTCTCAACAGGGTCACACCCAAACCTTTTGCCTTCACTCCCCCTGTTTTGCTGAATTTCTTTTTGTTGGCTTTAAGACTCTGCACTCTTTACCACTGCTAAATAGTGCTAAAGTGCTTGTGGCTTCTCCTATAAATATGGTAAAATTGGTTAACACCCAATTAGCCCATTTAATTTACTTGTAAGTCCCTAATAAAGTGGTACTGCATGTACCCAGGGCCTGTAAATAAAAAGCTGCCAGTGGGCCTGCAATACTTTTTATGTCAACTACTTAAGTAGGCTTTTTAAACATATCTCAGATCTGCCATTGCAGCCTGTGTGTGCAGTTTCAAACTGCCATTTCTACCTATTAAAATAAATGTTTTTCCAGGCCAAAAACTTATTTTGTAATACATATGTCACCCCAGTGTATGTCCTGCACAGTCCATAGGGATGGATGCATTGTATTAAAAAATTTGGACATGTACTTTTAAGGTTTACATGTCCTGGTAGTGAAAAACTGTCAAATTCATGTTTAGCTATTGCAGGACCATTCTCTCCCACAAGAGAAATTGGGTTACCTCATTAGATTTAATAAGTAATAACTCTTGATTCGGAGCAAGTAGGAAAGTCATGTTTGGTGTCTCAGGAATTGTAATTTAAAACCCTCTTTGATGGTAAAGTCAGATTTAGTCTCAAATCTGAAAATGCCTCTTTTTGAAAGCTGGAATTTTCTTGTCCTAACCATTTGGTGCCCACAGCCTGTCCCTGGGTCACATGACTAGGTGTAGTTGGCAGTTAGCCTTTGTGTATTCCTCCCAGGCAGTTTCACAAATTAGGGTCTGGGGGTTGGCATGATGGGCCATCTCTGACTTGATAAGGGGTCAGAGCCACCACCTACCACACTTGCACTTCAAAGGCACGGGCTCAGCTCACACCCAAAGGGCTTCACACTAGCCTTTTGTGCCCCCAGACTGACTGAGACCAGGGCCAGGAGACAGGAAGGGGATTCCAGACACATCTGTAGAGGGAAACTTCAGAAGCTTCTCCCACTTCAATGTGGGCATCAAGTATAACAAGCATTGGCATAGCCAATAGGTCTCGCCTTTGGGACCTTATAAGTGTTTAGCCATGCAACAGTTGCATAATTAAATACTTATAAGGTCCCAAAAGTGAGACCTATTGGCTATGCAAAGCGGCCGTGCGGCCGCGAAAGTTAAAGTGATAGCAATCGGTATCACGATCAAACATCAAAGCGGCCGTGTGGCCGCGAAAGTGAAAGTAATTGCGGTAAAGCGCGGCGCGCGCGCCCGCGCACATGCACTGTAGCTCTAGGCTGGCCTGGTAGCACTTTTTGGAGCCCTCTCAATAAGTCTCGCCAGACCAGCGCATGCGCTTGGTCAGACGAGACCTAAAAAGGGAACCCTCAGACCCACTCTTTATTACACCCCTTGACCTGTTGATAGTACTGCCCCTCTGCTTGAGGCCACCCCTGCTTGCTGAGAAGGAAGACTGGACCTGCACCCTTCCTCTCAGACTGAAGTGAATCCACGGGACAGCTGACTGACCTCCTGTCCTTAGCAGCCATCAGCGTCCTGTATCTTTTGCATCAGGACAACTGCATTGATGTCTACAGCCCTTCACTCACAGCGCCTGGAACTGGAATGGAGACTGCTTTGACTGCAAGGTAACTTTCATGTCAAATCTCTTCGGCCCCTGTGAGTTGCTCCCTGCCAGAGATGGTCGCAAAAAGTGGGCTGGAGCAACAGAACACAATTTTGCAAAAGTTTTCAAAAGTTTTCCAAGTAGCTTCCAATGCTTGTTTGCAATTTAAATGAAAAGTAGTGATGTACATTTTGTTTAATAATATATATCTCTAGAACACTCCCATGCATTTTATTCATTTTGGTGTTTGAGAATTCATATAAATAACTGTTTAGGTGCTTCTAAATGATTTTTACTTATTCCTTTGACAAAACCTTACTGCTCAAAGCCACAACTACCCAGTCTGAGCTAAGGTTTTGTAAATGAGCCTGACTAGACCCAAGATGGGTTAGTGAGTTTATTACATGGTGAGGTCGCACAACGGTACCATATAATAAACCACTTTCCTCGCAAACACCACATATGGATGTGTACCAGTAATAATATTGCCAACTTTTGTGAATTACCATCTTTTGTGTGGTATTCCTCCAGATTTCTTTGCCTTCTTTTGCTGAACCTGTTTTTGTTGGCCATAGGACTCTGCACATGTTACTCCTGCTAACCAGTGGTAAAGAGCTTGTGCTCTCCCTTTTACACCTGGTAAAATTAACAAACACCTAACTTGCTTACTAGGTAGGAAAGAGGGACTCTCAACCTGCCACATGTAATTTACTTATAAATCCCCAGTGTAGAGTATTACGTGTACCCTGGGCTTCTAAATTAAATTCTTCAGTGAGCTGAAGCACTCATTGTGCCATCCACTAAAGTAGTACTGTAAAACCTGTCTCTTGGCCTCCCAGTGCAGCCTGAGTGGGAAGATTTAAAACTGCCATTTCGACCATGCAAAACAAACCATTTGCCAGGCCTAAACCCTCCCTTTTAATGCTCATAATAAGTCACCTGTATGGTAGGCCCTATATGCCAAGGTGTATGGCATTTAAATATTAGGGCATGTATATTTCATGTTTTACATGCCCTGGCAGTGAAAAATCTGGAAAGTCGTTTCTCACTGTGGAAAAGATGGCTCTCCCATAAGGAAACACTGGGTTACACTATACCAACCTACAGTGCTTAGTTCAAGTTTGGGAGCAGCTGGAAAAATGGTTCAAGGACTCATTTTAATAGTAATTTAAAATCCAACTCAATGGCCAAGTTGGATTTTATATTACTGTTTGAAAATTACACTCTGAGTCATTTTACTGTCTAAGCCAAAAGGGGCTTTTCTGCCAGTGTCTAGTGTCACCTGACTGCTGATGACTCCCCTGTGGTGAGATGTGTATTGCTCCCAGATAGCAGACAAGTGCTTGGGTGTGGAAATGTGTTTTTCTCAACTGAGCTGGATGGCCTGGGCCTGTGCCCAGCTCATTTCTGAGCTTCAAAAGATGGCTGCACTGTCATATAGTTCACACCTATTCCAGCCTCCCCCTTGTCTTACTTGGCTGCTTGTATGGCTCCAAACCCAGTGGGAGGGGGGAGCTGCCTCCGAACTGGTTTGGAGTGACCAAAAGAGAGGGTCTTCCCATTACCATAGCCACACCTCTGGGTGGACACAGGGAGCTCTGACCATAGGAAGAAAGGGTCTGCCATGTTGGATTTATGTGAGAGGTGCAATGTGGCATAGGTTACACTACAACAGACAGGAAGCACTGTAAAAGTGGGTAGGGTCACCCCCGTGGAACCTTTACCCCATTGACTAGGGAGTGGCCTACAGTTTCCCGCACCTACAGGCTGGCACTGGGTAGAAATGTTACACCCCCAGAACACTCCTAAAGTAAGAATCAGAAGGACTGCCTTGTGTTTTGAGAACCTGAAGGAAGACTGGACCTGGTTGCCTTGAACCGAGGGCCCCAGATGTGACTCCAGGGATCAATTGGCTGACCTCCTGTTTGAGTTACAATGACACAACAAGCTTCCAGAAGCCCTTTATTGCAACTGCCCAGATAACTAGTACCAACTGGACATTCTCTCGGCCCTACTGCAGGCCTCTGTTGGAGTAAGTCCTAACCCTCAAGTGGTTACCCCCAGGTCCTATAGCCTTGGCTGGTGTTACTGCTTCTGTCCCCAAACTGCAAGTGGGACTTAGAAACTTTTTGCCAATTTTTTTCCTGGAGAACCAACGAATACCAGCATTGCCATCAAAGCTACAGCCGTAGATGTCGAGTTGCCAGTTGGCCTGAGCTTGCAGGTTTGACCCACAGAAGGGGATCTGACTTCTGGAAAAGTTTCTAAGCCTGTAAATAGAGAGGTTCATCGGGACCGATCCTGAGGAGCAACCTGTAGACTATGAGGTTTAGACTTCATCCGGTGGAGTTTTCCCGCTTTTGTCGATGACCGCACCAGGACCCTGCTCTTTAGCTACCCACCGTCATCAAGTCCCAATTGGAGTTCAATCTTTAAAAATTCATATCTTTGGTTATACTTATTAGATTTTTGTCATTGTAGTATAATTGTATTTAATAAAATATACCCTATTTTTCTGAATTGGTTAGCAAATTTTCTCTCGTTGTGTTTTTACTTCATTACAGTATGAGTACAAAATAAATTGTTCACATATTGACTCTAAATTGAGCCTGACAGCTTTGTGCCAGGCACAAGGGTTTAAGCACAGGTTTATTTAGTGACCATGGTGGTTCACCCTGACAAGGGTTGTGATTATTATTTTAGGGGGGTTCTAACCCCCCCCCCCAACTAATACTGCAATTTCTTACATCAACTGATAATAATAATAATGATAATTGTATTGTAAAGTTAGTTAAAGTCATCACAATGAGCAATTGAACCACTAAAAGAAGTGCAGAGGTTTTAGACGACAAAAGAAAAAGCATGGGCTTACATAACAGCTCAACTCGGGTCCCACAGGAATAAAACAGTTATCAGTTGTTAAAAATTAATTTGCTGTCTCTTTCATGAAGCTTTTTTAGAAAGTTACATACATTTTACAAATCTGGGCCCTGATTTACTAAGATTTGGTTCAACTTTAAACCAAAATCTATTTTGGGATTTACAAAGCCACGTAAGTCCTGAGTGGCGTGCTGTGCGTGGCTTTGTAAAAAAAAAAAAAGCAATGCAGTGCGCAGTGCTTCGTAGCGACACCTTGCATCAGGTAGACGTTACATGGATGACACATGGGAATTCCTGTGCATCCACCCATGTAATTTCACCAAAGACCTGCAATCATTGGTTTGCTCCAAAATGGCGCACCTACCCATGGCTGGTGTAACTAGGAGAAATATGTTTATTACTCCTTGTTACTTCCTCTTTGTATGTGTGCTGCATTTCACCAGTGGGCCGGTGTTGAGCCAAGGGATGGCAACAGAAGACAGGGAAGTGGATCAACAGACGCCACTTCACCTAATTATCCAGCTCTCTGAAGACATTAGCGAGGTAGAGGATACCTGGGAAGCAGCCATTTCGCCTGGCTGACAACATAACAGTGAAAAACAAATTGCTCCACCCCAACCCCCTGTGGTATTGCTGAATTCTTTAATAGTGGTTTGAATCTCTTATTCGCGCTAATGGATTCCAAAGGAAGTCATGCTCAACTGCAATTTATTTTAACGTTCTAAGTTCATATTAAAAATGTTATGATATACTTCATAATAATAAATGCAAAATCAAATAGACAAAACATGTACGAAAAATGCAAAAATAACAGATACTTGTAATGCACTCAAATGGCACACGTTCACGTTTATATATATTTCTAAAGCCATAAGTGGATTCATGATGTTATTAAATTGGGGAAGTTTGTTTACCTATTTCTACACCTAGCTGCCAAGTTTTTTGGGTTCATATTTGACCAGCTGCTCCATTCCAGGTTTTTTATTTGCATTCTGGAACTCGTAGTCTTCGTTCTATACTGCATAAATAAGACCACAAATTCCAGAATGCAAAGGTAAAATCTGGACTGCAGTGGATAGTTATGCATGGACCTGAGTAACTTGGCAGTGCCGGCTACCCTGTGAGACTTTTGATGTTTTATATGCAAAGTTTTTGTTAATTTCAGTAGTTTACGCCATTTGTCAATCTCTGTCTATTACGCGCCCCAAACTCGAGCTCTAAATATTGTTTAAAAAAATGATAGCGCACCACCCTCGCGTTGCTGAGGTTCTGTGATGTCACTTCCTGTAGAATCGCTGATGGGTCAAAAGGCATGATGATGTCACTGCACCTGCTCTTTTGGTTTGGGTGAAGAGATAAGACGGCATTGAAAAGTTCAGTCTGAACTCGTGTGTGTGATGAGGGCGGGGAGACTGCCTTATCGGTGCGGTTCGAAGGCTACCTGACGCTCATTGTTTCTCACTACAGCCGTGTAACCATGGCAGATGAAACCTCCAGTCAAGCCCCGGGTACTTCAACAGTCATTTAGATCAGGCATCTTTTCATGCATGTTTATTCATTTCACTTGTAGCTTCAAAACCAAAACCTAGAATTTCCAGGGTTTTGTTTTCATTTCAATCCTTTGCCCACCTTCCAAAAAACACCCTATGCAACAAACTAGGTGCACGAAAAGACCGGTTCTCACAGTAGCAGATGTACGAAATACACTTCCCAGTTGTAAAAACTTTCACAAGCACTTAGGCCCTGATTACGAGTTACACAGTACTGGCGGGGTCGTAAATCTGCATGCAAAACACCAGTTACCACGCAGTAACACCACACGAGCACCCTGTAGTTACCAGTTGAACCGATGGCGCTATTGAATGGGAATTACCTATTGGAACTGAATCTACTCTTAGAAATACAAATTCCGTGGGAGCTGACCGTTTATGGAGAGGCCTCTGTGTTGGGGTGAAGGGAGTGCGTGGGGAGTAGGTGAGGGGCAGATCTACGGTCTGGCAGGGAGAGGGGGCATTAAATGCTCACTTCTTCCCCTAAAAATTGGGTGTTGAGGCTTGGCTGCTGCAGTCAAAGGCGTTTGCAAATTTAGTGGGGGAAATTACTATCTGAAAAAATTAAGTCTGGGATTCCAACGCCCAGGAAAATAAATACGGGAACACCAATCGATTCATGATCAGGCAGAGGGGATTCCCTAAGCTAATTCTGCTCTTCCTGATTTATGATCAGGGCCTTAATGAGGAAATGTCAGAGTCTGAGGAGCTGAGAAACTAAGTGAAAGAAAACATCTTCCTCCAGAGTCTTAGGTCATAAAAGACTCTTTTGTCCAAAGCACATTCAGGAGGCTGAAATGTAAGAAAAGAGGTACAGGTACTTTCTAGATACAACATCTCTTTTAAAGCACAGCACTGTGGCTGGGAAGTGCCTGCTTTCATGTTTTTATTAGATCTAGCTTGATAGCGCTGTGCTAGTGACCTATCGTGACCAACTCTATAAAATGTATGCAGAGTGATCTCTCACCTAATGCTCTCGGTGATCGTGCCATCTTTTTTTGAGTGCTCCCTTTTGAATGCATGAAGAGCAATTTTACATCTGCAGAGTGCACTCAGTCACCACGCCGTTTTTCGCATTCAGTTATTTATTTACTCTATGTATTCTATACAGAAAGTAATTATTTTTTGCTATTTTTTCTCCATATAGGCAAAGCCAATAGATCTAGCTTTAATGTGACAAACAGCAGTCGTGCGTGCAACTCATGCAAACATAATTTGTGCATGCCCTTATTTACGTTAGCACATTCAAGTTAGTTGTATTGGCTTTGAAAACGTTTGTTGTAAAATAGCCACTGTTTCCTTTTACCATATCTGGAACACAGTAGAAACAATCCTTTGTTTTTTTCAGTTTGAAGGTGCACCTTTTTGTTAAGAAACAAGAACAGATTGACGTCACAGAAAGCTCTGAGAGTGCCTAATATACCTGTGAGACTGACACCACGATTCACATATGAACCAGTCCTCTAAATGGCCCCACGAGACACAAATGTACCTCCATGAGCATAACAGCTTCACATAGGAACCATATCATATGTGATAGAACTGTCTTAATTCCATTACTCTTCATCCTTGGTATTTGTCCTGGAGCTGTGAAGTAAGCCCAAGAACTATAAATTTGCCCTGGGAGCTGTGTAACAGGCATGTTTTTGCAAGGGTCTAAGGTCCCCTGCATCTCTCCTTGCTTTTAGTTCCCCATAGTAAACTCACCCGACAGCATACATGACAATCATGCATGTGTGCTAAGGGCTTCCGTGATATGGAGATAGACCCAGAGTGGGGCTCTGTGGTCTGAAGGTGACACCATGTGCGCCTTCCCTTTGAAGAGAGTGGCTATGGTCCCCTCATCAGGCTGTACAGTACTGACAGTGGTATCAGCATAATGAATATAGTAGCAGTACAGGCCTTTTGACCTGCCGCTTATTTTAGAGAGCAGGCTACCGTTTGCTCCTGTGTTTTATATTGCTCTGCCAGTCCCCTGCAACCAGGTCCTTTTCCTGTCCATGCGGAACATGGATGTTGTGAGAGTGTATTGCACTTTTGTAAATACAGAGTGCATGTGAAAGGTGTATGACACGTGCCTGTGGCCAGATTTGGTTCCATTCAGTATTGACTATTCTGTAGTGGCATCCATTAGACTTGTCAGCTTTCGGGTGGTCTTTCTGTAAGCTTTTTGTTTTACTCCTCCATATTTTTCTGATCTCATTTTTGTTGTCCTTGTGTACTTTGCCACTGCTAAACAGTACTAAAGTGGTGTGCTCACTCCTTAAATCATGGTAACATTAGTTTCTCACCATTTGGCATATTTAATTTACCTGTAAGTCACCACTAAAGTGGCAATACCTGTGCCTAGGGCTTGTGGGCCTGTAAATTAAATGCTACTTGTGGGCCTGCAGCACTGATTGTGCTGCCCACCTGAGTAACCCTTTAAACATTTCGCAGGCCTGCTATTGCAGCCTGTGTGAGCAGTTGTAAACTACCACTTCAAACTGGCAAAATAAACATTTTGCCAGACCCACACCATCCTTTTTAATACAGGTAAGTCACCCCTAGGGTAGGCCCTAAACAGCCAACAGGGCAGGGTGCAATGTATTTAAAAAACATAGGATGTAATTTTACATTTCCTGATGGTGTAAAATACAAAATCGTTTTTCACTATTGCAAGGCCTACCTCTCCCATAGTATAACATTTGGGTTACCTTATTACATTTAAATAGGATAACTTCTAAAAGGGAACATGTAAACAGTTCATGTTTGATGTTTTTGTAATGATAAATTCTCTTTTATGATAAAGTCGGATTTCAGATTACAATTCTGATAATGCCACTTTTAGAAAGCTGTTATTTTCCTGCTTTAGCCGTTTAATGCCTGCAGCCTGCCTCTGGTCACATGACTCGGTGCAGCTGACAGTTGATCTTTGTGTAGTCCTCCCAAACAGCCACACACAATAGAGAGATTAGGTGTGCTTGGATGGGCCATCACTGGGTGTTGGGGGGCAGAGCTGGGCACAGCCCCACTTGCACCTTACTAGGCTGTGTCCTGCCTTCACACAAAATGCTGCATGCCCCCTGTATTTAGAATATAGCCAGGTCAGAGGAGGCAGGAAACCTGTACACCTCAAAGGGAATCCTATAGAAGCTTCTCCCACTTCAAAGATGGCACCAGGTATAAATATTGGACCTCAGACACCAACTCTTCAGTAAACTTCTGGACCTGTGGAAAACTCTGCCAGGAAGAAGAACTGCTGGGCTGATTAAACAACTGCCACTCTGTTGGACTACCGCCGTGCTGCACTGTCCTGATGTCCTCTTGCCTGGGTGAGAGGGACTGGATCTGCAACCAGTACCCAGGACCACCAGAGTGACTCCAAGGGCTAGTCTCTTGTAACCAGCACCTGGACTTTGCAACCGTGAGTCTTATCCTGCCAAAGGGTGCCACCCCCGTCCTAGACCCTTGAAAGTGGGCCTGAAGATGCTCTCCTATCTGTGGACCCAGCAGCACCAACACAACTCCTCAGTTGCGTGGCACAACCGCAAGAAGAACAGATGTATTGACTCTGCTGCGTGCCTGTGGCCAGATTTGGTTCCATTCAGTATTGACTATTCTGTAGTGGCATCCATTAGACTTGTCAGCTTTCGGGTGGTCTTTCTGTAAGCTTTTTGTTTTACTCCTCCATATTTTTCTGATCTCATTTTTGTTGTCCTTGTGTACTTTGCCACTGCTAAACAGTACTAAAGTGGTGTGCTCACTCCTTAAATCATGGTAACATTAGTTTCTCACCATTTGGCATATTTAATTTACCTGTAAGTCACCACTAAAGTGGCAATACCTGTGCCTAGGGCTTGTGGGCCTGTAAATTAAATGCTACTTGTGGGCCTGCAGCACTGATTGTGCTGCCCACCTGAGTAACCCTTTAAACATTTCGCAGGCCTGCTATTGCAGCCTGTGTGAGCAGTTGTAAACTACCACTTCAAACTGGCAAAATAAACATTTTGCCAGACCCACACCATCCTTTTTAATACAGGTAAGTCACCCCTAGGGTAGGCCCTAAACAGCCAACAGGGCAGGGTGCAATAAATTTAAAAAACATAGGATGTAATTTTACATTTCCTGATGGTGTAAAATACAAAATCGTTTTTCACTATTGCAAGGCCTACCTCTCCCATAGTATAACATTTGGGTTACCTTATTACATTTAAATAGGATAACTTCTAAAAGGGAACATGTAAACAGTTCATGTTTGATGTTTTTGTAATGATAAATTCTCTTTTATGATAAAGTCGGATTTCAGATTACAATTCTGATAATGCCACTTTTAGAAAGCTGTTATTTTCCTGCTTTAGCCGTTTAATGCCTGCAGCCTGCCTCTGGTCACATGACTCGGTGCAGCTGACAGTTGATCTTTGTGTAGTCCTCCCAAACAGCCACACACAATAGAGAGATTAGGTGTGCTTGGATGGGCCATCACTGGGTGTTGGGGGGCAGAGCTGGGCACAGCCCCACTTGCACCTTACTAGGCTGTGTCCTGCCTTCACACAAAATGCTGCATGCCCCCTGTATTTAGAATATAGCCAGGTCAGAGGAGGCAGGAAACCTGTACACCTCAAAGGGAATCCTATAGAAGCTTCTCCCACTTCAAAGATGGCACCAGGTATAAATATTGGACCTCAGACACCAACTCTTCAGTAAACTTCTGGACCTGTGGAAAACTCTGCCAGGAAGAAGAACTGCTGGGCTGATTAAACAACTGCCACTCTGTTGGACTACCGCCGTGCTGCACTGTCCTGATGTCCTCTTGCCTGGGTGAGAGGGACTGGATCTGCAACCAGTACCCAGGACCACCAGAGTGACTCCAAGGGCTAGTCTCTTGTAACCAGCACCTGGACTTTGCAACCGTGAGTCTTATCCTGCCAAAGGGTGCCACCCCTGTCCTAGACCCTTGAAAGTGGGCCTGAAGATGCTCTCCTATCTGTGGACCCAGCAGCACCAACACAACTCCTCAGTTGCGTGGCACAACCGCAAGAAGAACAGATGTATTGACTCTGCTGCGTGAAATTGCTTGTAGCAAGGGCTACGTATAGCTGCCGCAGCCTGCAGCCTCTGCAGAACCGATGCATCCCCAATGCAGGCCTTCGCATCACAAGCCCCTCATCTACAGCATCCTTGATGACAACGCCGTACTCCACACCACATGCCCCACAACTTTTTCAGACGAGCCGGTGTGTGATTCATTCTTGATGCAGGACTGTGCATCACAAGCCCCCTCGTCGGCGGCCCCCCCTCAACGATGATGCAGGACCTCGCATCGCAGCCTTGCAGCTCCCTGGGACCAAAACTGCATGACACATCTCCAAACTGGACCGCACATTACCTCAGCTGTGAAACTCATCCTTGACATGGGACATTGCAGCACCCTGCAACCACGATTTAAGGTACTCTTGTTCAGCCGGCCTAACTGGATCCCTGTAGCCAGCCACGCTTCATCGTGGTGAGCCTGAACTTGTGACTTTGTCCCTGTATGATGCGACCAGACATCCACAGTTGGCACTTTGTGCTTTTTGGTGCTATTGTCACAGACATCTTTAAACGTGCTCATCTCTGGTTCTACTAACAGGAATTTTGTCATTTTTGTCTTGTTCAATTTATTGACATTTACTCTATTTTTCTATTTTGGTATGGGACTTTATTACTGTTTGCCTTTGAATTAAGCCTGACTGTTCTGTGCCAAACTACCTGAGGGTTGAGCACAGATTAATTTAGGTTTGACAAGGATTGTGGTTACTACTTGAGTTAAAGCTAGGGAATTTCCCTTGTCCTGGCTCATTGTTTCGTGGAAGGGACTACCTCCAATCGGTTAACTGGTTAGGTAGCTGGGACAGACTCCATTGCCTTTGAGCTCTTGTTTTAGGTTGCTCCAAAGAGGAAACTCCCAATTCCTCCTTGCCTTTTTGCTCACACTTGTGGTGAAGACTATGGCTGGACCAGTCTGCATGGAAATAACAAAAGAGGGGAACTGACTAGAACCATTCACAAATATGCAAAGGCAGTCTCAACTTGGATATAAAGACAAGACAGAAACTTCCAATAGGTGTGCCAAGACTACCTGACCAGAAGCCTGGGGTCCCACAGGAGAAGTGACTATGAAATTCCAAGGCACATCCCCCACTATCCACAGTATTCAAACAGTTATTTAGATAATACACAGAACTTATATACATTTTTCGATTACATTACTTGTTCACTTTACAATGCCACTCCTAACACGCTCACACATATATCACAGTATAAACAGACAAAAATATCATATATATTAAAAGGTTTTAACATACAATGTCAAACATTCTCATCAAGCCTGTTATTCAAACAGGAAAGTATTCTGGGCATAGTTCTTGTTGTGCCTTTTTGGGCAGTTGATTGTTCAACATTCCCTAAAAGTATGGTCCATGAATGAGTGCCATATTTTGTATATGCAGGAACCCCAGAGCAAAATGTTAACAGGGGACCCTGAATTTCTCACATCGCACAAGTTTTCATTGGCTTTGGGGTCAATGGGGCGCCTCTGAATTGTTGGGTGGCCCATGAAGGGGTGGGGCCCCCCTCCACTTCAAGGGCTGTAGAGGCCTGTTCTATGTGCCTGTGTATAGGTACAGGTCATGAAGTCCCTTTGAGGGCTGAGGTTATTCTAATTCCCTAAGCATATGGTCAGGGATTGAGAATAATCACTGCTCTCAAATAGACACATTGAAAAAGGGCCATGTGCTATCTAAATATTTATTTGATATCTGTGGCTTGTGGGGGATTACCCTTCTTTATTGTTGCCATTGACCCATCTCCCATGGGCCTTAACTGGATCAGACCCCGTACTGCATGTAAATGAGATGCCTTTGATCACTAGATTTTGGTTATCCACCACCATTTTCCCATGCCAGTTTCAGGACCAGCAACCTGGAAAAAACTCAACAATTCTGACAAGGGAGGCTGCCTGGACCCTACTTCGAGGGACAGAACTGACTGACTGCTCAGTAGGGGGCTGGAAGTGGTGTTGCACAAAGCTGATGCTAATCTGCAGGAGAGTGGATTGTGAAGAATCTTATGTGAGACAACTCAAAACCGGTGCTGTGACACCAAGAGAGAACTGGATTTCTGTGCAAGAACTGAGGCCTGTTGTCCTTGGCATGTCCAAGCAGAGTGAGCAATTACCACAACACCTGAAGGAAAACATGCGTTGGAGCTCAACCAGGTGTGGGTTCCAGTGTGAGCCTCTAGCACTAAGAAGTCTCTGGCCACCAGGTATTAGCAACCCCCACCCACAGTTGAAACTATGAAGAAATGCAATACCAAGAAAGGATCCACAAGAGTAGATTGGACCAGCCGCAGCACTCACCGCTGATAGGCTCAACTAATTAAAATGCAAATTACTTAGATTAACAGTTAAAATGTGCAATGATTAATGTAAAATTCAAAGCAATCATACACACTTTAAATGTGAAAAACTGCAATAGGCAGTCATAGCTATGTGTATAGGCCATAGAAATACTAAGAAGCAATTTTATTTTAACTAGAAGAGAACCTAATATTGCTGAACTGTGCACGCTATCATTTGGAAGTCTGGCCGTAATGCGACATGCTTAGAAATGTTTCTCGTAACTGCAGAATTTCCTAGTTTTAATCAAATGTGTTGTTTTAATAAGGAACATATTGTTTGTGATGATTAAAACTTCAGATTCTCACCCTATTTCACATACTGCCGGAATAGAATAGTTGCACATTCAAAACCATGTGCCCGATTCACAAAGATAAAATGAGACAGAAGTCTAACTTTACGACTTTCAGTATCCACAAATGGCATTTACTATTTGTAAATGTTCTTTGTGAATACCAAAAGTCGTAAAGTTCAGCTTTTGCTATTCACAAAGGGCATTTACGAGTAGTAAATGTCCTGTGAGGATACCAAAAGTTGTAAAGTTAGACTTTCTTCTCAGTTTACTTTTGTGAATTGGCCCTAATATTTCTTGTTCTTATTAATGAAATGCATTACTAAAGAGTATTTTTGCAAAGACAATGATTCTTCTTTTTACCATAGTTCACTGTGTACTCAGTGAAACAATTATTTGAGAAGGCCAACCTGTGATCAATGCCAATAGGAGCTGAGACTTATGTTTCCAGAAATTAACTACGTAAGAATGTCAATAGCTAACTTCTGATAAGGTTTTACTATCTGCATGTATTTTCATGGGAAAGGAAAAACTAAACCAGCTCACCAATGAGTGCTGCCCATTGATTGGCCCATAGAGGAGGAAACCTTCTACAATGTCTTCAACATGTATTCATGTCTTTTATATTAGTGCGTGTTCGTAGTTAATTTCAATGCTTCTCTGGATACTTCCCTGACTCATTCCTTTGTACTAGGCTGACAGTCGTGGCTACTGCTGCTTCTGTTCATCTACTTTACTTTTGAGGCTATATTTTTACATATTGCTACTGCAACTGTAGGCTCACTTACGTGATTACTAAGACTTGGCTGAGTTTGAAGAACTGTCCTTTATGGGAAGTTCTGCTGCTTGAAATTGGCTTTTAGCTTTATGCTCCTATAAACTCACTCTTTTCCTTTGAACTTGAACTCCTCATGGGTCCTACTAGCTCTGAAAGTATTGTTTGAACTTTTAGAATTAGGTTTAATCCTTAATGGAATGCACCTGATGCATTAATTTGTCTATTTTATTCTAACCAAAACTTTTATGAGATTGCTGTAATCATACTAAAGATTTATTGACTAATATGAATAAAGAAAAAGAATATAAGGACAAATACTCATCTCTTGATGAGAATAAAGTTTTTAAAACATATTCAAACTTTCATCATTGACTGAACTTGGGATTGTATTTGAAATTTGCTAGTGATGCCAAAATAGCTCTTTGAATTATAATACGGGGACCAAGATCAGTCACCTCGAGAAGGAGAGACCTGTGCAGGGGTGGGATTTTACCCTGTAAGTGATGGTAATTAAAACAGTGAACCATATTATTTAACTTAAGCCCCTAATCGGTCTTCTGATAGCAGAGAACGGGTTCACCTTAATCAAAGAGCTATAAATAATGATTCAAGTTAGAATAAAATGTCCTAATCATGAAAATCCAATATTTGGAGTTTGAGGAGCTGACAATGAGTGATTTTCGAAGGCGGTTGCTGTTTTGGAGGTGTGGTTATTAATAGGATGATGCAGTATCTATTGTAATTCTCTTTATGTTTGTATTATTGAGTTGAGAGTGAATTGTTTGATTAATGGAGGTGTTTATTGGTTCTATGTAAACAGATTGAAGAGTTTAAAACAGGTTGTAGTCTAAGATCCAGGGATAAGAGCTAAAATATAAAAGACAAGAGAAGAAGACACTTAGGAAGCTATTGTTGAATTTTTCTTGTTTGCAGGATTTGTGGTGTAGAGTGTGAGGAACCATCACCTATACAGTTGAGATAGAAATAATAATCATTTGTTGTTTAATACAGATTGATGTTTGCAGTACCTAATTGCGCAACAGGATAAAGCTATATTGATTAGGGTGATTTCACGTTGGTCCAGAATTCACTTGTAATTGTGTAATTATGTTATGCGAATTTAATACTATCGACAAACAACAATTGATAAATGTTTATCATTCTCAAACGAAAAGTTTTTGTTGATGTGTAAGTACGAGAGAAATTGTGAAGGAGGGTGAGCTGCTGCGAGGAGTGAGGTTATACTTGATAGTGTATCACACTGAGATTGGTTTGTGACGTTAGCGTGCCACGCTGTGATAGGTCAGTGTTTGTGTGGATAAAGCATTGGGATTTACTAACAGGATTTCACTAAAATAACAACTATGTCAAGATTGAAGAAGAGAAAATCTGACGTTTACAGAACAAAAACAAAATATTTAATTGAAATTGTTTGTTTTGCGATTTAGCTTGAATCATGTCATTTTTTAAAGAATTTAAGAGTTTTGTGAAGGGAGATGTTACAACTCTGATATGGGAGGGTGAAGAAGCACCTCCTGAGGGTATGCCTGCACATTAGATGGCAACTGAATTGGGATTACATACATGTTTATGGCTTTGTCAATGGTGCAAGATCACTGAGAAGGAAGGTGCATTAAAACTTCTAAAATACCGTAGGTTTGAGATTAGTACCAAAGAAACCTGTACAAAATGAATCCACCCCCTAAACCCACACAATATGAAGCCTCGAATATGTGGGAAAAGGCTGCCTGAAAGATAGAGAGGGAACAATATCAGAAAAGAACAAAGGGCGCAATATGTAATTGTGGAGATGCTCAATGGGATAAAGGACAGCAGAGACAGAGGAAAGCCATAGTTAAAGGTACTAGATTGTATCAAGCTTTTTCTATAGAAATTCCATAGAAAAGGAAGAAGGGAAGACCCAGGGAAAAGATAAAGTGGCAAAAGAAAAAGAGAACAGGAGAAATAGTGATTCAGGGGATGATATTTTAGAAGAAATGTTGGCTGCATGACCTGCACCTTATGCAACACGAACTGATAACACTGAGAGTAGTGCCATAGCAAGTAGTACAATAGCCACTGTCCCTGTAGAAACCAGAGTAATATCAATTGAGAGATCCCATCAAGTATTACAGATTGCCCCACTAAGAGTTGCCCAGCCGCAGTTTGTTCTTCCATCTGTGGTTAATCCACCAGTTATGTACGGTCCCGTGCTGCAATCAGTAATTGTAATTGGTTTGGAATATGAGATAGAGCTTTCTAAAAGTTTTCGTTTACAAACAAATTACATGGTTCAATTAGATGATGAAGAAATTGAGACAATGCATTCTTCAGGAATGTGGTTGCACATTACAGAATTAATAAAATATATTTGTAAATGGAGAGTAAATGAAAAACTAGAAAACAAATTGGCAAGACAGCATGAAAAGAAAAAGAAGGAACTTGAGTTGGTAGGGAAAAATAATGAATATAATGAGGAGGGAGTCTCCATTGAGAGAAATAGCGGGAAGAGTGTATGTCCATGAACCTTGGAGTAGAGGAGATCTTGCAGGTTTTATGAGCAATTTCCCAAATTGAGAGACAAACCTGTGCAGTGGTGCACTCAAGTTGATCAATTTGTGAAAATGTCAAAAGTGCTGTAGATTTATTTGAATACATTTTTTGATATTGTAGTACCAAGTGATTTGTGGGCCGAGTGTAAGACTTCTGTACTGTGGCCATGTGAAGAAATAGTGAGAATGGTACTCACAAATGCACCATCTCCTGTAGTACTGATAAAGTATGAAGCAGTAATTACTTCCCTGAAGGGCAGGGTGCCTCCAAAAGATCTTGATTGGTTGAAAATTAATCAACACAAGAAGCAAAGAAATCAGTTCATGAGTTATATGGGCGGGTGTTGCAGGTCTTTCAGCAGCACAGTGGAGGAGAATACCCTGATGAGAATGACATGTGGAGTTTTGCATCTCAGTTTGTTCTAGGATTCAGACCAGACATCAGTTCACATATAACCCAATGCGTAATCTGCTGGAAGAGTAAATTACTTGATGAGATCCTGAGGTATGCAACATATTGTAGTAATGAACAAGAAATGAAACAGAAAAATATTAGGGAGAAATGTATGCTGGGTCAGCCAAAATTTGCACAGAAAGGTTATCAGAATTCTTCTTTTGCAAAGAGGTATGCAAGGTTTTATTGTCCCACATGCCGGTTTACAGGGAAATTCAGGAGGCTTTGGTTTTTCACAAGGTAAGAGGCAGAAGTGTTCTAATTGGTTCAGGAACAGCGGCGGACTGTCCAGGTAAGGGCGGTGGGGTGGTGGGGCCGTGTGGGGGGTATTTCGACGGACAACAAAGAAAGAAAAATAAATAAATAATTAATTCTTCCTCATCATCGTCCATCGAAATACCCCCCACACAGCCCCACCGCTCTTACCTGGACGGACCACGGCTGGTCAGGAATGGATGTTGCAATGCTGAAAAAGATGGCTCCTTGTCGTGTTTGCCTAGGGTCAGACATTGGAAGAGGGAGTGTAGATTTTATCCTGATAATACAAACAGAAATATACACATGAAGAAGGGAGTGCAGATGCAAAATATACCAGTACAACAAATGCAGGTGGCAATGAAAAAACAAGTACTGAGGATACAGGTCCAACAATCTCAAATGGTCCCACAGAATTTGGAAAACCCAAGATTTAATTTGAAACAGATGCCAAGAGCTAATCAAAATACATTTCAGCAAATCCCTAACACAAATCAGAATGCTTTACTACAATTCCCTGTTTTGGATAATGATGGCGCAGGCTCTAATACATCTCAATGATTGTGCCTAAGGAGGGAGGAAAAGTAGGTGCTTGGCACAGTCTTAGAGGTGGACCAGAGTGGTCCATTCGTAGAGGGTGAGGTCATTGGCCACCCCGTATCTTTCCTTATAGATACAGGTGCTACCAGATTCACTGCTAGAATGGTGGAAGTCCCAGATGTAACCCTCTCAGGAAAGAAGATCCAAGTTGTAAAAGTTTTAAATAAACAGATTTTCAATCCGGTTTCAGAGAACGTCTCTGTAAAAAAAAGGCTAATTTGAAGAGAATCACTAATTTGTTGTTTGTGTCATAAGGGTCGTAAATGCATTAGGGAGAGATTTGTTATACAAGTTAAATTATGCAATTTACTGCACACCAGATGCTGTAGAGTTTCAAACGCACAATGAAGTTGTGGAATTTGAAATGGCTGAGCAAAAGACTGTTGCAGGATTGTTTCAGTAAATCGGCATTGAGGAATTTCCTGCTGACTTGAGGGAAACTGTGAATTCAGAAGTATAGGATTTCACAGGGAAATACATTGGACTGATTAAAGGATTAGAACCAGTCCGAATTGCCTTAAAGACAAATGCAGTATATCCAAGAACGCCACCGTACTATCTGACTCCAGAAACCTTTGCAGGAATAATGATTGTTATAGAGGACATGATACAGAGAGGGATTTTGAAGGAAATGATTGGAAGTTCATGTAACTCTCCGGTTATGGGTTTAGAGAAACCCAATAGAAAGTACAGAATAGAGCAGGATCTTAGGAAAATTAACAGCATAGTTGTTCCATGTGGTACTGAATCCAGCCACCATATTGTTTCAAATATCTTGCACTGCAGAGTGGTTTACTGTCATTGACTTCCGCTGGGCTTTCTTTTCAGTGCCATGGCACAAAGATAGCCAGTTTTTTTCATTTTTTTCAGCGGAGAGTTTTGGCATGGTGCCGAGTCCCACAAGGGTGATGGAGAGTCCATCAATCTTTAATCAGATTTTGAAAAAGAATCTAGAGTCATTACAAAAGCCTTACTGATAAGTCCTTGTGCAGTGCATAGACGATCTGCTTGTAGTATCAGAAACACAAGACGTTTGTAAACAAGATTATATTACTTTGTTAAATCACTTGGCTGAAAACGGGCATAACGTGTCACCAGGTAAACAGCAGTACTGTCAGAAATAACTTCAATGTCTGGGACACATAATTTAGAAGGGAGCTAGAAAGGTGTCACCAGAGAAATTGGCAGCAATTTTTTAGATGAATCAACCTCGAACACAGAAAGAAGTCAGTGTTTCTGGGAATGGCTGGCCACTGTAGACAGTGGATACCAAACGTTTCCCTAGTGGTAAAGCCTTTACTGAGGCTGACACACAAAGATGTGTCTGATGTGTCTGATCACTTCATTGGAACAACAAGAGCTGAAAGAAAGATGTGTCGTGCCCCAGTACTAGGAATGCAAGATTACAGTAAAGATTTGACCTTAATTGGCGGACAGTCAGAGAGCTGTGCTGTTCAGTGCTGACTCGAACACATTATGATTCTTGGAAGCCTTTGGCATACTTCTCGACTACCCTTGACCCTGTAGCCACAGGTGTGCTTGGTTGCCTTAATATGGTTGCTGCGGCGAGCACTAGTCTGGAAAAGAGTGAGAGCATAGTGATAAGATATCTTTTAACTGTAATGGTCCCACAGTATGTGGAGCTTCTATTGACATGAACAAAAACCCAATACATGACCCATAATAGGCTCACTAAATATGAGCGAAGAATTTTGTCATAGGGCAATGTGGTTTTGAAACGTTGTCAAATTGTCAATCCATCAACTTTATTGCCAATGAATGATACTATTTTGATGAAATTGAACATGATTGCCTAGATGTCACAGATTTATGCACCAAGCCTAGATCTGATATTAAGTATGAACCCCTGATTGTGCCCGACCATATGATTTTTGTTGATGGCTCATGGCTGATAAATAATGAAGGTACCTTGAGAGCAGTTTACACTGTGTGTACAGTAAATGATGTTGTCGAAGCTTCATGGCTTCAAAGGGTTACCTCAGCATAAGTTGCAGATTTGATTGGCCTTGCAAGAGTATACAGTTTGACTGCTCATATGAGAGTAACTTTATTTACAGATTGTCAGTGCGGCATTGGTGTTGTCCATGATTTTGAGCAATTATGGGCACGAAGAGGTGTCATGACCTCTTCAGGTACACCTATTAGGAATGGGGTGCAAGTGAACGACTGCAGAAATTGCTGTTGTTAAATGTGCATCTCATCAACATGGGCATGACTAAATTGCCATGGGAAATAGGTATGCAGATTCAGTAGCAATATATTGTGCTTAGTTGGTTTGCTTTGTTGGCTTGCACATTTAATGGAAATTTCCTATTTGATTATGAGGAGGATACTTCCTTTTCAATGTTGATGAACCTGACTGATACTTGAGATGAACTAAAGAGAGTATAGGAAAATGTTTCTCAAGTAGAAAACAGAGTTGGATCAGAGCCGGTTGTGAGAAAAATAACAATGATATATGGCTGTCAGCTGATGGGAGACCTGTGTTACCTCATAGTTTGTTATTTCCAATGACACAATACTTTCACATTTAGGGAGGGATTCCATGGTGAAGCTCTTCCGGCAGAACTGGTTTAATCCCAAGTTCAGGATGTTTGCAGAAAAAGTGTGTCATCGGTGTGTGACATGTCAACAAATTAATGCAGGGAAAAGATCACCCTTTACACTGAGTCACATATGGAGATCAGGTGGTCCTTTCAATACAATGCAGATTGACTTCATTGAAATGCCCATTTGCAATGGGCTGAGCTATGTCCTTGTCATAGTATTTGTCTTCTCGAGATGGGTGGTGGCCTACCCAACGAGGCAAAATGACAGTCACACATTAGCTAAAATGTTTTTCTAGAATCAGATAGGGGGTCCCGCTTTAACAATGAGGCCCTGAAGATGATTTGCACTGCATTACAGATTGAGCAAAGACTACATAGCAGCTCTTGACCTGAGTCATCAGGTATTGTTGAAAAGGTGAACAGGACCATCAAGTCTCAGCTAGCTAAAGTTTGTGCTTCAACATCACTGAAAAGGAGGGATGCTTTACCTTTGGTGCTGATGAGTATCCGAAGTATTCTTGATAGGAATACTGGTTTATTGCCCCACAAGATTCTGATGGGCTGTGCAATGAGGCTGCCTGTTGTGCCTGCAAATGCACTGCTGAATATCACAAGCGATATGATATTCGATTACTGCCAAGGATAGGCTGATGTGGTCCGTTCTGTTTCTTACCAGGTTGCAGCTGCCACTAAAGATCTGCATCAAGAACAGTGCCACAACCTCAATCCAGGTGATTGGGCAGTGATCAAGAAGACCTTTCACAAGACTTGTCTGGAACCTTTTAGGTTGTTTTAGTCACTAACACTGCTGTTAAATGTGCTGGAATTCCTAATTGGGTGCACACATTCCACACCAAGAAGGTGGGAAATCCTGAAGAAGAAATTGTGCTCTTTCATCCTGAACAAAGTGCATTGATGTTTGCAACACCACCAGCTTAAAAACCTCAAAGAGCAGTGTTACAGAGAACACAACAGCAACAAGGAGAAGAAAGGGGTGAAGATTCACAGACTGCAACACAAATCCCAGTACCTGTTGTTTCACTGAGTGGCATTGAAGTCTATAACGAAGGAGAAGCAGCGACTAACTTTCAACTTGGAAATCTTACTGAGGCAATATCAGTACAGTCGGAAGATCCGGGTGAGGAAACAAGCACTGAAACAAGAAGAGTTACCTGTAGAGTTGAATGGTCATTCAGCCTGAAAAAGAGAATATCTGATTCCAGCAACAATTCCTGAGGAGAAAGAGTCAAGTGATGAAAATGATACAGAGGGAGATTATTCAAAACTGAGGAGATCAAAAAGAGCAAGATTGCCTTGTCAAAGTATTAAGCACCTGAGTGGTCTCACCATGAGGATCAAGTACTGAATGTCACAATAGATGATTTGTGTGATGTAAGCTCCGAATTGTTTGAACCTCCATGATTTCACTACAATGAACATTGTTGGGATAAACAGAAACTTGACAAAGACGTGCTGTGCAATTATAAAGTCATTGGGGGAAAAAGCAAATCCAAATGACTGTTTTAAAGAGATAAAGAGAATGCCACTAACTAACTCATTTTTTTTTTAAGGAAGAGTTCCTAGCCCTGAGTCTGCTGTAGAGGAGCATGGATAACAATTTAAATAAATACTAGGGTTAAGGATTGTCTATAAGAAGATTGCTTTGCTAAAAGTTACTCATCTTAATAGAGTTACTTACAAATTCTGCATTGAACTTTTGAACTTGGCTGCATTTATTCTGCTTTTGGAGAAACAACTGTTGTTTTAGAAATAAGTGTAAATATATTATATGCTCAGTCTTCGTAATAATGATTAGAATAGTGCCAACAGTATTCTATTTAAGACTAGAGAAAAACTTTAGAAACGCAAGCACAACAAAAACACTACATACCTGAATGATGAAGAGCAATTGAAAGCTTCATTTGCCACTTACAATAGAGAGGATTACTCAACTAACGTTTATTCTAGATTAGTATAGGAATGCACACACACCTGTTATGTCTGTGTTCATTTACTGTCATCAGCATCAGAAGTCACATATTATCACATGCCAATATCATATGTAAAAACATGTAGTATACTGCTTTCACTTGTATATAGATGCAAACATTTTGGATATTTCTACTCTAACTATGACTTAATAATTTCTATGGCGCCTTTAGTAACAAACATGAATGTATACCTGCTAACAAAAGAAATAGACACAGCTTGGTACTATTTTATGCCACAGAGACCTATAGATAGTGTTAAGGCTTACCAAAATCATTTAAACTGCTTGATGCGACCACAAAAGAGAAAATTTTCATTACGATTTTAGAGGAAAGAAATATTAACCTGACACAAAGTAAAGATAAAGACAATGGTGTTTAGAAAAATGTTTGGAAGAAAAAGAATCCGAGTTTAGAAAGAACATGGTTTACCTAAAATTTTAATTAGACAGTCCACATAAAGGGAAAATCTGAGTTTACAGAAGAAGAAGAAGACCTAAAAGAACCATACATGTAGGGATTAGTAGTTGTGAACACACATTTGAAATAATGGGAAGAACATGGCACATTTTACAGGGAGGAAAATCTGCAATTCCAGGAGTTTATTTTGTTAGTGGACAGAATGCTTACTTGCTGCTTCCTGCTGACTGGGAAGGTATATGCTGTTTAGCTGTGCTATTTCATCATCATCATTTCGTCTTTATTTCGGTCACTAGGACCATAAAAGAGTGCAACATGCATATAATGTAAATTTATACATAATAAAATGAGAACATAATTCAATAAAATTGGTCATAAAATGATTAGACTACAATCGTCACAATAATCCATTCGACTGTGTTAGTTTAGTACAATGAATACGGGTAATCCACATTGATGTTAAAAATTTTGCAACAGCTAATACAGTCGGAGCAGATAGATCTGTTTTCAATATTCTGAATGCTGGCAAGAACTGCCTAAAACCAAGATTTCTAAGGAGTGGACGAAGCCAATGATTCCTTGCTCTTTGATATGCTGGGCAAAAGAATATAATATGCAAATCAGTCTCTCGCAGGTGCGCGCAGCCGGGACATTGGACTGTAGGATGGGAATGTGTCCAGTGAACTGTATGCGCCCTAAGGGGGAGGGTGCTATAGCGCCATTGCATGTACAACTTCCTTGTCAGTGGCGGGCCTATATTATCGAATGTAAGTTCTAGATGGTATGAATCTTTGAAGCCCAGGAATTGCTCAGTTAGAGACCCCTCCCGTGCACTCATAATTGCAGCGCGTAAATTATGCTCATAGTAAGCCTTAGAAATTGATTTACGTGAAATCCTAGGACATGCAGTCCCTGGATCGGACCACAATTCCGGTCTCCCTAGTAACTCGCAAGTTTGCTTTATATATCTTAGCCATGGGATTTGTGCAGTTTTAGGAAAACGCAAAATCTCTAGCAGCTCAGCTCTATAATTAAAAAGTTCCGTCGAACTCCATATTTTGCACCAAAAAGTTATGGGTTTGAGACCCAGCTCCTCTGATGTCGGTCTTAGGCCCAGATCTAATCTGAGTGGAAGAAGAGGGGTGCCAGTTGGTAAAAGTGCCAATTGCCTTATAAAGTTGTTCTCAGTAACCTGCATCTTCTGGCCAGCAGTGTGCCCCCAAATTTCGGCTCCATAGGTGACTGTCCCTCTTGCCTGGATTTTGTAAATTTGGAGGCGAGGGCCAAATGGCTTGTAAGTCAATCCTTTAGTCATCCTGACAATGCCACCCACCAGCTGATTCAATTTCAGATTGGCCTTAGTTTTATAGGAATCCCACGTCATGGACTGGTTGATTGTAAACCCGTTCTAATCTGGAGGGCCCTATAGAGGGACTTGCACGTGTTGAGGAGGGCGGGTTGAAGATCATGTACTTAGTTTTTGCAGCATTAATCTCCAATCCGCAGCTCACACAAAAACTCGCGAATCCGTCCAACACCCGTTGTAGGCCCATGGGGGATTTGGAGAGCAGCAGGGTATCATCTGCAAACATAATAGCAGAAACCCTGCTGCCATTCAACTTGGGGGCGTCGGTGTTACTCAGCTTACTAAGATGGTCAATGACCCCGTTGACAAAAAGGCAGAAAAGGGTCGGTGCAAGCACACAGCCCTGCCTGACCCCCCTGTCAACGGGGAAAGCCTCCGAAAGAATGCCTCCTCTTCCACATCTCACCCTGGCAAAATTTCCCTGGTGCAGTCTCTTCAGGGTTAATAGAACATCAACGGGAACCCCGAGGTCCGCCAAAACAGCCCATAATTTATCCCTGGGCACTAAATCGAAGGCGGCACGCAAGTCCACGAACACCGTGTATAGGCTGCTGCCCTCGATCACAACTGTCTTCCAGTATAAAAGATTCAGACGGAAGATTTGGTCGATGGTAGAGATACCTCTTCTGAACCCTGCTTGATATGTGCTCAAAGTCACACGTTCTTCAATCCAGTCTTGGAGGCGATTTAACATGAGTTTGCCAAAGATCTTCTGTGGCACATCAATGAGGCTAATAGGTCTGTAGTTGGCTGGGAGCAGAGGTGAGCCCTTTTTGAATATTGGGACAATCTCTGCGCCCAGCCAAGTACCAGGCATAGCCATGCCTCCCAGGATGGCATTAAAGAGAATCATAAGGTAGGGTGCCCAGACGTCCGGTTCTTGCTTAAACAAATCGCCCGGCAAACCGTCCAAGCCTGGTGCCTTTCCTGAAGCCAGTCCGGCGATGGCCGCTCGGACCTCCTTTAGTATAAACGGCACCCCATTCCAAGAGGGACTGGGCAGCTGGGTGGAATTTACCCTATCGTCCATAGATATTTTGTAAAGGGACTGGAAATGGTCTTGCCATACCTTGGCAGAGATGTTGGGCTCTATGGCAGGAGCCAAGTCATCAGAGCCTCTATTAACACAGCGCCAGAATTTTCGCGAATCCCCGCAAGCCAGGCAGGTAGTAAGATTTGTCCATCTTTGATGCTCCCATTCGCTTTTAGCGTTGGAAGTCAAGGTCTTGTAAGCCAATCTCCCTGCCCTAATTTCCACACTACCCTTTCCCGCTTTGATCGCAGTCATGAGGTCGGTTTTTGCCTTGCGACAAGCACTATTATACCAAGGGGGGCCAGGAGTGCTTCCGTTGACCCTTTTTGGACTATTGGTTAGAAATATAGAGACCAATTTAGCCAGGTCTTCATGTAACTCTCCCAATTGTGTGTATGCGCCCTGGGTGATGCCTGTTGCCTTGAGTGCCTGGGCCTTTTCGAGTATGGGAATTACCCGCGCATATAGCTTGGGTATCTTCCCGGGATGGGAAGCTATTTTCTCCCATTTCACTCTACGTCTGTTATTTTCTAGGACCAGGCCCACCTCAGGAGCCTCCCCTTGTTTCCCCCTGACCTCAAGCCCAGGATGATCATATACTAGTCCGAGAGCGTTATGATCGCTATCTTCCCTAGCTGTCACCCAGAAATCTCTGATGTGTGACCAGCAGGTTAGTGGAACCAAGACATAATCAAGTCTTGACTCCCTGCCCACTCTGTTAAATGTACACCTTGAAGGGATGTCGGATTTTAACCTTCCGTTACAAGCCCGAAGGCCGTATTTCAAGTTTAAAGATGTGATTTGTAAGGCCAGAGGGGACCATGTTTTTGGGGCCGGTGCCTGCGAGGGAGGTATAGACCACAACTGGTCCTCCTCCTGGGCCACACCATCCAGAGTGCCTAGAAGGGGCTCAAAGTGGGAGTTAAAGTCACCTCCTATTAAGACAGGAATACCATCCGGGATATCATTTAGGGCGGACGCAAGCTCCTCGATGGTACGCGACTCCTGTGCGATGTTAACTGGCCTGGAGTAGACGTTCATCAGCAGAAGACTTTGCGAGTTTAGCCATTCCAGCATTACCACTAAGATGTCCTCCGTGTTCGAAGGGAGGACAACGGCACTACATCCCAGGTCACTGGCCACCCAAATTGCAAGGCCACCTGAGGGGCGCCCTCTACCCCCCCATGTTGCATGTATAGAAAATATTGCAAAGCCCGTATGGATAACATCTTGCATCGCCCAAGTTTCTTGGAAGAGGCATATATCTTTGTCTTCAATGAAGGAACTCCAAGTCGGATTGTTCAGTTTGTTGCCTATGCCCGCCACATTCCAAGATAGAATCTTGAGCGAGGGGAGGCTAATTATCTCAGTTTGGGGGTTTGGGGATTCGACCTCGCCAGAGTTCATCCCGCCTGGTAAATTAGAATCAGATCTGTCTGCCAGGGGAGCCATCACCATAGGCATATTGCGTAAAGGGCTATTAGTCCCTATTTCCTAAAATGTATCATTTGACTAGAGTAGATGAATTAACAATGACGCCAGCGCACAAACACACTCATAGTACAGAAAGTGAAGGTGAATTAGTGAGAGGCATGTTTGGTGCAATCCTTCCATCTGTGGGATTCATATTAAATGACAAAAAGATTAGCAAACTGTCTACTGTTGTCAACAAGCTGGCAGCCAGTACTTCTGGAGCTTTATTAGCAGTAAACACTGAGCTTGTAGCAATACAATCAATGGTTTTGCAAGGCTGTTAAGCTTTACACACTTTACTCGCAGAGAAAGACGGAGTCTGCAGGATGCTTAACTTGACCCATAGTTCCTTGTACATACCTGACCAGAATAATGAAATACAGGAATTTGCAAAGAACATTTTAGACCTAAAACCTGAATTAGACAAGATGGAAGCCCCCAGGGTTTTTCAGAATTAAGGAAAAGGAATTCATACACTTAAAAAGTGGATTACAACAGCTGGGGAAGGTATTTTGAAAGCTATACTTATGCCAATACTAATAATAGGGCTTCATTTGTTATGCCTATTTGCTTTATTTGAAGGCTGCAAACTTTACTTACACAAGAGAATGAGTAGAGAAAGAAACAAAAGATTCAAAATATTTTAGACCTAAATGACCTCATGAATGATGACTACCAAAAGTCATTAAAATTCCAAAGTTAAAAAACGAAAGCGACAAAATTGAACAGATGATGAAAATGCCCTTTGAGCATAACTCACATGTCAAATCAAATTAGTGTGATGGTTAGGATAACCATCAGATGGGGGACTGGTAAGATTGACAAATTAAAATTATTTAGATTAAGATGTACAAAACTGCAATAGGCAGTGATAGCTATATGTACAGGCCATATAAATACTAAGTAGCAAGCTTCCTTTAAATAGAAGTGAACCTAATATTGCTGAACTGTCCAAAATATAATTTAGGAGTCTGACTTTTATGTGATACACTTAGAAATGTTCGTCATAACTGCAGAATTTTCCAGTTTTAATCAAATGTATTGTTTTACTAAGCTCCTTTGTGTTAATTGAAACTGGAGCGTAGTAAGGCGGAGCACAAAACAAACATGCACAACTTTATTGTTCTGAAGAAGTCAAACTTGACAAGCAGGGAGTACACAGGTGTGCACTTCACCACCTACTCATGTACATTGTTTTACTAGGCAACATAATGTTTGTAATAATCGAAACAATATTTCTTGTTTGTCTTAATGAAATGCATTACTAAACAGTGTTTTTGCAAATATAATGTTTCTTCTCTTTAGCATAGTTCATGATGTATGCAGTAAAACAATTATCTTAGAAGGCCAACCATCGATCGATACCTATGGGAACTGAGGCTGATGTTTCCAGAACTTGACTATGTAAGAATGTCTATAGCTAACTTGCGATAAGGCTTTACTATCTGCATGTATTTTCATGGGAAAGGAAGACCTGAGCCTGCTCACCGACCAGACGAGTGCTGCCCATTGATTGATGCACAGAGAAAAAACCTGCTGCACTGTCTGCAACATGTGTCCATGTCTTTTTTTATTAGTGCATGTTCCTAGTTAGTTTCAGTGCTTCACTGGATACTACCCCGCGCCATTCCTTTGTCCTAGGCTGACAGTTGTGGCTACTGCTGCTTCTGTTCATCTACTTCACTTTTGAGTTTTACAGATTGCTACTGCAACATTTAGGACAGAGGTCTTCAATCTGTGGGGCATGACCCCCAGGGGGGCTGTGGAGTCCTGGGAAGGGGGCATGCCGGGACAGGTAATTCCGATTGTTAAAATGCTCCTGCCGAAGTTTCATTAATTGAGTCTCCTGTCCTGTGAGAAGCCTTCGTGCCAGGGCACCTGCTTGACTGAATTAAATGCAAACGTGCGCTATGAGCTAATCTGCAAGTGTAAAAGGTGCTTGGGAACCGGTTCTGGCTTTAATTGATGTAATCACTCCAAGCTTTGTGGTGACAAAGATTCGTTTTTTTTGAGTGGTAGTGCAAAGAGTTAACAACTGGCCCGTGAAATGAGTTATTTGAATCATAATTGTATTTACACAGACCTTAGTACCCCTAAGGTGGTGTTGAAGGGAGAGTTATGTAAAATAAAATGACGCTCTGATATTATTAAAATCTAAATTTTGGAACCACTATTTTATAGTAAAACTATTTGCACATTGTGTAGCAGTCTATCTTACACTGTGTGTATTGCAGGAATACATTAATGACTTACATATTCACAGTGCTTTCTGTCAAAGGCTGTGACCTTGTAGCACTAAAAATACACAAGTCACTATTCTCCACTGCACCAAACAAGATTTAATTATTTGGCTCTCTGGTTACACACAGACCTCTGCAGTGCATTAACTAATAGAGGTTTCATAATGTACTACAGTGCATTTCCCACTGACTAACAACTTTTTATTTACAGAATTTTGGGGCATATTTATGAGAGTCTTGTGCCACCAGAACATCACTTTTTTGACGCTTCTGCGGCGCAAGCATCTCAACCATACCTATGAGGTGACGCAAAATCACCTTGCCTGGCTTTGCATGGCCTCATAGATATGGAGTAAGACAAAGCAGCGCAATTCCCTGTGTTGCCTTACTTTGCATCAAGGAGGCGGTCCATGGGCGTTGCATGTGTGTTCCCATGCAACACCCTTGGATTTTAATGCTGCCCCAGATTTACAACATCACGTAAAACTGTGGCAGCTCCAAAACCTTACACCTCCCAAGAAGAGGTGTAACGAGGAGAACTTTTTCAGTTCTCCTCGTTTTTCCTCTTTGAATGTGTGCTGCATTCTGCAGCTCACATAGAAATAGGAAAACGCCCCTCTGGATTGTTTTTGTGAAGGAAGTTGTCCCTTCCTATGCAAAAACACAAAAACAATCCTGCCTAAGTTGATGCTAGGCATCAATTTGTGTGCTAACACAAGGGGAAAGGACACAGATGCACTGTATTTTATAAACAAGGTGCATTCCTGCCCTTTCACATTGGCATAGGGCAGCCCAGCAAGAAGACTTGCAGTGCTGCTATACGCCAATTACCTCATAAATGAGACCCTTTGTTTTTTGCTCCAAATTTGACAATGCCCCCACACTCACTGACCTATTGTTTGATAAACACTGTTTACTTTTATTTCCCCACCGTAAAAATGATTTACTGTGGGAATTGGGGGCATGTATGGTTGTCAAAGGTTGTCGATGATGAGGGTAGCAGGGTCTAGAAATTTTAGTCAGGATGGGGGTCCTAACTCCTAAACAATTTTGACAAGGGGTTCTCTGCATCAAAAAGTTTGAAGACCTCTGAATTAAGATCACTTGATTACTGAAACTCTGCCGAGTTTCATGAGCTGCCCTTTATGGGAAATTCTGCTGCTTGAAATTGTCTTTGAGCTTTATGCTCATTTAATCTCACTCTTTCCTTTGAACTTGACCTATTCATGGGTTGTACTACCTTTGAAATTCTGGTCTGAACTTTTAGAGCAAGGTTTAATCCATTATGGAACACACTTGATGCATTAATTTGCCTATTTGATTCTAACCAACCTTTTATGAGATTCCTGTAATCATATTAAAGATTTATTGATTAACATGAATAAAGAAAAAGAATATATAGACAAGTATTAATCTCATAATGAGAATAAATATGGTGAGCAAGATCCATCACCTCGAGAAGGAAATACTGGCTTGGGGAAGGAGCTTAACCCTGTAAGCAATGGTAATTGAAACAGTGAACCATATTATTTAATTTTGGCCCCAATCTGTGCTATCGCCCTGAACTTGTTTGGCGGGCAGGATTGTGTGACTGAGTTCAAAGAAGAGTCACAGCCACAGCATCGCAACGATTGCCATGCTAATTTGTAATAGAAAACGTAAGTGACAAGAACTCATCAGGAGGCCACTGCAGTTTGCTCCACCCATTGCCCTTGCCAATGCTACCAATGACAGTACCAACATAACTATTATTGCACTCCCCCCAGTGTGACTACTCCAAACTCCCAAAGCAATAGGAATGGCTAGGGCTGTAGGTATTAGTCATTTTTAATGTATGTTGATTTAATAAACAACTGTTGTTGCGCTCATCTCTAAATAAGACAAGTAGTGCCACAATGTTGCAGACTGTCTTAAGTGTCGGTGTTGACAAGTACAGGCTTAAATTAAGCACTGATGATTGAAAACACAGCGACCATAGCAAAGACTCCTCTCTACTGCTGCGGGTGCTGCTGCTACTCACCTGTATTGTGGTTTCTGCCATTTACCTTGCCTTGTCAAGTGTGAATACATTAGTGGGCCAGACCCAGGACTGAAATCTCTCCACTCTGTGGGCTGTGCAGGACTCATCCCATGCTGGGCAGAGCCGCCCCTAATGACCAACAACTGCAGAAGGTCCGGCCTGCAGACAAACCAGACCAGCTCCACCAAGGATAGAAATGGACAGTGGTATTGTAATCCAGGAGGGGTGCGAAGAGCACCAACCTATTTGAGGAGTCACACACTGAACTAATAGGTAGCCAAACTGCAGGACTTGTGTCAATACACCCAACGAAATTCCCCTGCAGGGCCATGGGAAATGTGCTATACCAATTACATATTGTTCCTGGAAGTACCACTAGCACTGTTCCCTTTAGTGCCAGTGAGAAATGCCCTCTTTTTATTATGTATAGTGAGTTACTTTAGTGTGTTTGATTAAACTTCTATTTTGTGCAAAATCAAGTGCCAAAGGGGTGTACTTGGTGATCTGTAGTGGGTCCCATAGTAAGTTTAAACCCAAGAACACCAGATAAACAGTTTTTCCACCCAAACTGAGCCACCCATGTCCCCTGACTGGCCCGCATCTCCATTGTTACTATACTATTTGTTCACTTGATACCAATTTGTGGTCACTTTTTTAATCAGTTACTTTCATTATATGGATACAGGACTCTGCTCTGCACTCACGGTTGGCAGTTGCTGTTCTCCACCCCCTGTTGGTCTGGCTGGCTTGAGGAAAGCCCAAATATGCTATCCCAGGCTCGGGGTTAGGTGAGGAGCGTGGAGACGGGGGAGGCAGTCACACTTTCACCTGTGCCAAGTGAAGAACAATCTTTTCAAACTAAAATGTTTGTTTTTAAAGAGAAAACTAGCCATTCTTAACATACCCAAGGACCCTATCCCAGAGGTAAATGCACTATGTGCAAATGGAAATCCTTGTGTAGCTCACACTTCTCTGTGTGCTTGCTTTCCTATGAGTATGCACGCAGGGCACTTACTGTCATCAATTACCCCAATCAGCTCAGTTCTCCCCAACTACTGTCCATACACCTTAAAACCCCATTGTGCACTGCCCTAGTGGCATCTACCAAGCTAATTAGATTTGATAAATAGCACTTACTGATATCTGTTATTCGACTTCTATTGCAGAGTTGTCCCACATGCTTTTCAATGTGACACTTCTATCTGTGCTTTAAAGTCCCCTAGGAGGGCAGTCACCTTCCCATCTGCTCCACCGAAGGAACAATCTTAAGAAACAAAAAGGTTTTTTTAAAGACAAAACTACCCATTCTCAACAAAACTCAATCATGTGTTATTATCATTAAGTATTCAACACATGAAATAAGGAGACTCCAACCAGAGGTGTCACATGTCGTGGGCACTCGGACCCAAGCTCTCAGGGGGCTAGGGCTGTGCCTTTTACTTCCTTCCTGAGTCTGGGTTGGGGCAGTGGTGCAGGCTGCAGGTACTCTTTCCCCTTTAGAAATGGCACTGCCATCATGTAGCTGACAGAAGGGAAGTGTGCTTAGTGGGTGCTGGGCGGGGGGGGGGGGGGCTTGGAGGGGTTTAACACTGAAGGGATGAAGGGGAAGAGCCTGGACAGACAAGGCACTGTCTGTGTGTGATTATTAGGTATTGAGAGACAGGGCCGGACACACTTTAACTGACAGAGATGTGGGATGGGAGATGGGGCATGCAAGGCCAATTGGAAAGCAAGGAGACAGGTGTGGAACCAGAGGTGAGAGGTGGGATGCAGGTGTGAGGGCACTGGAAAGAAGGGGTGGATGGTGAGAGACGTGGAAGAGTGGGAGGGATGAAAGGGGAGGATGTGAGTGGTGAGGAGAAATGAGGGCAAGAGGAGACAGGATGAGAGAAGACAGCTGAGAGAGGTGAGGAGGGCGGCAAGGTAGTCGGAATTTGATTTAAGAGGTCAGGGATCAGGAGAAATGTGAAATGGCGAAAGAAGTGCGGAAACGCAAGAGAAGAGGGGAGTGTGAGAGGAAGGCGAAGGAAGAGAGGAGGGCTACTATTAAAGGGTGAGAGAAGATAGCTGAGAGGTGATTTGTGAGGTAAAAAGAGAATTTGATGCGACATGGGTGACGGACAGCACGGTAGGGGAATAGAGGGAGTACTGGGGTGGGTGATGAGGTGACAGGAAAGAGGGACATTGGTTCAAGAAGGTGTGGAAGAACAAAGGAGAGATGGGAAAGATGAATGAGGGCACTGGAGAAGTGTAAAATACAAATAGATATGACAGAAATTTGAGGGGAAAACTTGAGGTGAATGAAAAGTGCTGAGGGTTGAGAGAGGAGACGGGGCCAGGGAGGCCATGAGATAAATGAGAAAGACTGTTAGCGATGAGGGTATTGCAAAGACAGAAGGGCGAGGGGTGATAAAAGGTGAAATGAGAGGTTGAATGGGGAGTTCAGAAGTTGTAAAAAGCGGTTAAAGAAAGTGACCTACAAAGGGAGAGAGGGATCAGGGATTGAGAGAGGGGAGAGGTATGGAAGGGAGGGGGTGGGAGGCAAGCGGTGTGGGTGAACTGCTTAACTCTGCACAAGACTGCCTGAGTTTTAAGGGACTCCTTCTGCTCTTTGCCAGGGCAAAGTGAGCTTATAATGTGGTGACACTGCGGAGTTGAAGGCCCTTCACAAGGGATGACTAGACATCTTTCTGTTGCTTATTGCTTTTTTTTTGTATAAACTGGTACTGATGAGGGGAAATCTTTGCCCTGTGTTACCGCGTGTAAAAAATGTCAATGCCACAACACATTGCATTATTTACATTTTCTTACCACTCAACTTAATCGACCCTGCCACATAATTTGGTCCACCCCTGCCTCATAATTCCAGTAGCCCTGCCTTTGGGGCAGGCTGGCAGTGCCCAAAGGGATGCCCAGCCAGGTCAGCTTGTGGGCTTTTTTTTTTGCTGCTTGCTCGCCTGTTTTATGGTCTGGTGGCCTGTTTTTACTGTTGATTTCTGTGCTATGACCACAAATATTGTCTGCAGCAAGCACAAATGCATGCAGTCTCCCATACCTTGCAAAACACCTAAACAGCTCGGCTTTTGCAAGTTTGAAACTGCCCCATGATTTGGTCCTCCCTTGCCTCGTAATTCCAGTAGCCCTGCCTATAAGGCAGTCTGGCAGTGACCAAAGGGGTGGGCAGGCAGGTCAGTGTGTGGGCTTCTTTTTGGCTGCTTGCTAGCCTGTTTTATGGTCTGGTGTACTGTTTTTACTGTTTAATTCTGTGTAGTTAGCCTGTGGCCAGTCACCCATAAACCTTTGACTTGCTAAACACTGTTTAATAATATTTCCCCACCGTAAAAATTATTTGCTGTGCGAACTGGGGGCGTTTATGGTTGTCGATGATGAGACGTACCAAGTTCTAGAGATGTTTGTCAGGAGGGGGTCCTTACGTCTTAAATTTTGGACAGGGGGGGTCTCAGCATCCAAAAGTTTGAAGACCTCTGCATTAGATCCAGTTTCCTCATCGGCTTGTGCTTTTTATCAACAATTTGGGAAAAAACATATCAAAGAACTATGGTGACTTCTCTTATGGCACTTCCATTCCCATTCGTATTCTGTCAGTGACAGCTGGGCCAAGAATATAATTTATCCATGTAGTTGGGTGAAGCTGGCAAACTTTGCTTCAGAAAAGTCAAGTCATGTTTCTTGATTTCACGCAGGCAATGTTAAACTTGGCTGTCCCCAAGTGTCTCTCTATGCTAGTTGTAGTATGGTAACATTTTAACTGTATCCTAAGTTGTAATTTCAGCAATCAATGCCAATCAGAAGGGATGATAGTAACAAAGTCCATCCCAGAAGATCTCTGGTCCATGCCTTCCTCCAGGGCCGTAATCTTTAAACAAGATATCACAGAATGGCCAACCATTGCAGTGACCAACTAACTTGACTATGAAAATGAGAAATACCGAAACAGAATCTGCACAGCAGCTCCATCTGCCAGCTTAGTAACAACCATAAACTGTGTGCCTGTCTCTCACATTTCATCCATCACACCGCTAAGTACTGTGCCCATAACACTATGACCGCACTTTGGTGGTCATCATGTACGAGATGGAAAAATTTCCCACAAAGGAAGATAAAGACAACACCCTTCCAACCACACACCCTACACGGTGTAGGATGCCAGCCATGTAGGCAAGTGCGTCAGCACCCCACATAGGGGTGGAAATCGCTATATAAATGTTGCAGTACAATACAATACTCACCAGGCAGGTATGATGTTTGGGGAGCAGAGTGCACACTCTGCCTCCTCATGGGGATGGAGGGTCCGCTGTGGGGCAGGACTGTTAAGGGTGAGGCAGTGGCAGTGCAAAAGTGGGAAGCAGCACTCCTAACTTTAAATAGGGTGCAGTAGGAAACAGGGTGACACCGCGGCTGAGCGCTGGCAGTCAAGCTGGGCCCATTTATTAAAATGTACAAGATACTATCAACACGGGTAAAAAGAAATTTCTGTGCCACGTGTTATCCACACCAATTCTGTTGAACCAGACACCGTTTGTGTGTACAGCTCAAAAGCACCGCTTGGTTCCATGATGGACGGCGCTGTTGTCATGCACCAAGTAGGCCCATCCAACAGCGATCACAGTATGTAGCTACCAGAGAAGGAAGATGTACCTGAGCTCAGAACCAGAGAGCCCACACTACTGCCTTAGCATAACTTCACACTGACAAGAAGACTGTGCAGACCAGGGAATGTTCGAGAACATTGGGTCGATAAGATGAACGGCTCGTTGGGACTTTTCTTCATACCCAAGAGATTAAATAGTGAGACACTAATAAAAAAAAAAACAACAGTGACTGCGGCAATTCATTAGCATAATGATCCTCCACGACATTTCGAGAGCTAATAAGGAAACCGCAAGGCCCAGAGACCCGCGTGTTATTAATGAAGAGGCCCGGTGTCTCATTACAGCCATCGCGCGTGAGAGGACCTCCGAACTAATTTAGCTCCCCTCGCTGGGGAGAGCCGCTCTCAGCGAGACGCGCACTGCCGCGTGCCTCTGGCAATAAACCCTCTCTGTCCTAACATTAATAAGGCGAGAGACTCGAGAATTTCCAAAGGAAATTAAGAAATATCTGGATGTCATAATCCTCGAGGAGCATACGAGTGCACGAAACGGTTCTGACGAGTAACATCCCCGGAAACAAAACGGCCGCGCCCGGGAACAGTGCCGTGGGGATACAAAGGATATTTTACACTGTGTAGGGCGACACGAGACTCGGGCTGGGGAAGAGCGGCTTTCGGCGGCGTGCCTGACGTTATATATGAAATGCACGTGAAATGTCGTGCAAAATCAATCGTGTGTGCCAATGAAGGAAAATCATATATCAAGCACCTATATGTATTCATACACATCAGGGGCACGGAAGGTCACCACGATTCAGGAATAAACTTCACAGGCTTAATGTATTAGCCCTACACGCCTCAAAGACTTTTTACAAAAAACTCGTCATGTGCAGCACACTGAGCACACACATTTATAGAATGTGTTATACTTTCTGTCAGCAGCACTGGCTGTTATTTAAGACTAGCGCATTCCTTTCTGGGGCTTATAGCTTTGCATTGCATACGGTTCGCCGACGAAACTGTGTCACAGGCCAACAGTCTCAGTGCACTAGATGTTCCATGGGGTGTTCTCTAGAGGAAGCTTTTATAATTATGCTTGGAATAAAAGGAGCGTATCTGTCAAATCAAAACTATACAAGTTCCAATGATGGCAACAAAAATTAACAAAAGGTGACCAGATTAAAGATGCAGAGAGGACATTGGATAGACAATATGGTTTATTGATGCTGAACGATTTTAAAACGCTTGCTTTTAATATATGTGTGTGTGTTGTGCCGGGGGGGGGGGGGAGGGGGGGATAGTTACCAGTGCTTAGGTTAAAAAAAACAGAATGAGTGCCAGTGGCAATAGCTCTGTTCAAAAGGCGGGTTATGTCCACTCACCAAAAATGAAAGCTGCATATTCAAGGCCTCTATAATCCACTACCAGACACTCCCGCCCCTTTTATCTCTCTCTTGTAGGCTCCTGCCTTTCTCTTTGTGACAGATTTTAAGTCTTGCTCTTACTCCTTCTCGCCCCTTTGTGTGTTTTTCCATCTATTGGGCTTCGTAAATGTCTGATGAGGAAAAATAAGCGGCGGTCCCCCAAATCGGCAACCACTGGCTCAAATTAAGCACTGGGACTTACTGGTTCTTAGGCTGAATTTAGAGTGCTACCAGCGATAGTGATGTATGGAATGTTTATACAAATTTCTAAAACAGGTACAGCTTATGGCTGCACACCTAGGGCCTCGTTTACAATATTTTCCCACATGGCACCACAGCAAGCCTTCCTGCTGCGCTGCTGTGTGTCAAAAGAGAAAGGGCAGGAAAGCGCTGTATCCACTAAATATGGTGCATTTCTGTCCTTTTCCCCTGCACCGGCGCACAATGGGCTGCCATGCTCCCCCTCAGGCACCCTTGCGCCATGGTGCAAGAGTGTCTGTGTTGTAGGGTTGATTGTTTTAGTGCAGGAAGGGACATCGTCCTGCAAAAAAACAATCACAAAAGGTCTCTCTCTCTCTCTCTCTCTCTCTCTCTCTCTCTCTCTCTCTCTCTCTCTCACTCTCTCACTCTCTCTCTCTTCCCAGACAAACCAATAAAGTTTGTTTGTAAGCTTGATGTGCCTGCCTTTGTCCCTCAATATTTATAGCTTTTGTCTGCACTTCTTCGCTCCGAAAGTGAAGATTCCTCCTGTTAGAATGAAAATGTTTTCGCTATGTTGATTATGTATTGTTCTATGTAAGTTGCATTTGCGGCACCATTTTATGTTTGGCCGCCATTTTGAACCATGATCGCAACTAATCTTTCCCTTCCTGAGAAAACAGCTTTTGGTAAATCTCGTTTCTCCAAGGTTGGGCCTTGCTTTTTCTTAATGAATACACTGTTTTTACCAGTGCATACCTTTCCCACTAGATAGAGGACTTCTACCACTAGTCTAGCAGGGGGCACGGACAGAGCAACCTTGAGTAGTAGATAGTATGTGCCCGGCCTCAGGATCGAAACTTATCCTTCTGTACTTCTTTGTGTAGCTGTATCTGCCTGGAAAATTTAATTGTGGGCGTGCCTTCATTGGTTCTGAATCGTACATAACGTATCACCATGTTTGCTGGTGTAAGTCCCTCAGCAGCAATCCTAAGAGGCTGGGCAGACTGGGCTCCGCTCAAGTATATCTGAATAAATATTTTGGTCTACTGTCTGACCGACTCTTCATTTGTATGGAAGGCTGAGAGGTGGTCGTGAGTGACCTGTGTGACCCTATTCAGGTCACTTCCTTCAGTTGGCGCCCGGACAGGGACTCCATCGGGTGAGTTACCCATCCGCTCCTGAGGACGGGTGGGGAGGTCGAGGCCATCGTCGGGTCAGACAGACGAATCAGGGATCCCTGCACGAGAGAGTTCCTGTACTCGCAGCTGCCCCTTCTGTCCCACCGGATGGTGCCTCGCCCAGTGGTCATCCCGACTGGGGTTCTGTTAGACCCGGGATCCCTGGTTGGCTGAGGTAGGTACCTTAGGCCAAGTAGGGATCCGCGTTCCAACGTCAGGGAAAGGAAGGTCACCTTTTTAGATAGCCCCGCTCACCTTCTCGGTAGCTTGGCATGAGCAGCCAGGCTTATGTTCAAGGCAGATGTGTAAAGTATTCACAACAACGCTCATAATAATCCAATGATGAAACCACAAATAGACTACACACGAGTTTTGTAAAAACGAGTATAAACTTTATTTAAAAAGATATACAATAAGACCCCACAATATAAAACCAACATATGAGGTTGTGTAATATTTCTCCTGGCCAGTTGTTAGGTCAGTCAGCCCTTGTAAGTTCTGGCGATATCAATGAGCACTTCTAAACATTCTCCTGTACTCCTAAAATCATATCATACAGTCATAGTGCTAGAATCAGATACTTACGCAAAGTAATAATACTATCATGCATAACGTAACAATCAGGCACTTTGGATCAAATAATGAAATGCGTGATACCACCACCAGATATGTCGTTCTGCAAAAATAAGTCAATGCATATACAGTAATCAGGTACATCGTTATGCAGGAGAAATACAATGCGCAGTACGCTAATCAGGTAGATCGTTGTTCAGAAACAATGCAATGCGTCATATGACAATCAGGTAGGTCGTTATGCTGATAAAAATGCCATGCATCATACACTAATCAGGAAGTTCAGTATGCAGGAATAATGCAATGCGTAATACTCTAATCAGGTACTTTGTTATACAGAAATGATGCAATGTGTAATACGACAGTCCGGTACTCTGTTCCTCAGAAATGGAATAATGCGTAATACACTCAGGACCCGATCACCGGACTTTAGGCGGTCTCTCCGCCTCTCACAGTTGCCCCTCACACAGTACGATGTAATCCCAAAGTGCTGCTTCGCACTCCGGCCCCTGTACCACCACTCCTTTGGCGATACGGGCCGCGACACGAGCTGAAGCAGAGGCTTGCACTGCCAACACAAGAGAAAGGCCGAGAGCGTCTCCCTCCGAGCCCGCGCCCCGGAGTCGACATATATTACCTGGGGGACACAAAATCACTCTCCTTTCCTCGGTCAGCGGCTGGGCCTTCCAATGCAGCTTTGTGAAATGGCAACAGCGACTCGGGCCGGCAACTCAGCTCCTCCGGGACTGCCAGTCCGGGCTGCTTCAACTACAAAGATCTCAGGCTGCCACAAAGCACACGCACACAGCGTCGCTGAATCTTTCTTCACCCCGGGTGCACGATCACTGGTCACTCCACACACGAGTCTCCGGCTGCACGAAGATCACCCGCACAGCGTCGATGATACTCACTTTACTCCCCTGCACACAATAACACGGCAAATCCTCACGAAGGTCTCGCGGTGCACAACGCACCCGCACACAACGGCGTTGAGACTCACTTGGCTTCCAGTGCACACGATGACAAGGCAAATCCTCACGAAGGTCTCACGTTGCACAACGCATCCGCACACATCGTTATGGAGACTCAATGGGATTCCGGTGCACACTATCACTGGACAATCCTCACAAGGGGTTCAGGCTGCACAAGGCACACGCACACCGAGTCGCTGATCCTTGCTTGGACTTCAGGTTCCCCCGATCACAGACCGATCCTCCTGAAGATCTCAGGCTGCACAAAGCACCACACACAGTGCCACTGAGACTCATTTGGATGCCTGGCGCCTATGATCACAGGCATTCCTTACGAGGGTCTCAGACTGCAACAGGCGTGCTGACACAGTGCCGAAGAGACTCTCCTGGAAACTTCTATGTTCCTGTCTTTCTGAACAGGGAGCCAGCTCACCTCAGGCCCTTGGGGATAGTTACTTCAGGACACAGCACACCGCAAAGTCCTTCAAGCAGGGCGACACAGCACACAGCAAAATCCCTTTAGCCTTTCCTGGGTTGAAGCAGAAAACTGCAGGCCAACCCGAGATCACACAGCAAGAGCAGCCCTATTCATCAGTCTCTTTAGTTGTTTCTTCCTTGGCAAAGGTCCTCTTGATCACGAATTAGCTCCAGTCTTGTTTACACTTGATCAAGCCATTCTGCAAAGTTCAGGGGTTTCAGTTCTCTTGGTTATACCCCGCAATGGTTTTGAAGTCTTTGTGCTTCAGGGGGCACTGACCCCTGCTCAAACAAGTTACGGGTGCCTCCCTGTCAGTGACACCTTCTTCCTTTGATTAGTGGGGGTCTGGATTCTCGATCACTCAGCAGGAGATGGGACAATTGTTTTATAGCAGCAGCGCAGGCCTCTTCACCTCTAGGGGCTTCTCCTTCCCCTACACTCCAGATGCAGGTCAGCCTGTTGCTGTCTCACCTCCTCCCCTGGGTCAAGACATTCCCCAGATCGTATCGCTTCCAAATCCAGACAGTCATTCCACAGCCAGGCAGATACACACAGAAATGTCAGAGCACAAAAACGCAGCCACTTTTAAAAGAGGGGCTTCTGAACACACAATGCAAAAACCACCTACATCAAAAGATGTGTTATTACATTGTGAGTTCAGGCATACTAAACTTCACCTTTACATCTTAAGCCTTTGGGAGGACAGGCTGGAAAACATATTACACAGCCCTCCCATTCTGTCCTATGGGAAAGATGGCCTTTCAACAGTGAAAAACGAAATGGAGATGATTTCACTGTCAGGACATGACACACACCTTAGTACATGTCCTACCTTCACATGCGCTACACCCCGTTCAGGGGGGACACCAGACGTACCATAGGGGTGTCTTAGGTGCACAGAAAGGGAAAGGTAAGGTCTGGCAAGTGAGTGCACTTGACAGAACAACATGGCAGTTTCACAAACTGGGCGCAGGCCCTGCAATGGCAGGCCTGAGTTCCCTTTTTAAGGCTACTTGTGTGGGTGGCACAAATAGTGCTGCAGGCCCACAAGTAGCATTTGCATTACTAGCCCTGGCATACATAGTGCACTTTATTAGGGACTTTACTAGTAAGGCAAATATACCAATCATGGACAACCAATTACCATTACTTTATACAGGGAACACTTACACTTTGACACTGGTTAGCAGTGGCAAAGTGTCCAAAGCATCTAAGTTGGCAACACCATGTCAGAAAAAAGGTCTAGGGGGAAAGCAAAAAGTTCAGGAACTTTAGCCAAAAAGGGCCAAGTCCTACAGGTCCTGAACAGAGAATCCCCTGGATCTGACCGTTTGGTCTGAAGAGTCGGCTGTGGATAAATGTGTTTGACCTGCATACATCAGGTGAGTTTGTTTTGGTTCTTTATGGATATGGTACCATTTTGGTTTGCATTTGGTACGGTCTGAGGACCGATTTTAGGTGAAAAGTGTTTGCAAATACTTTGCCAGGCATATGTAGTGAATTTGTAGTCTTTTGAGAATGCCTGGAATAAGTAAACTGGTTTCTTTGTTCTGTCGTTGTTGTTCTGCTGATGCTCGACTGGAGGAAAGTTAGCCAGTGCCTCAAGACAAAACTCCGAATTTTAGTTTGTATGTTAAGCCTGGCCTTGGCCCTATTATGTTTAGTACGCTATGGCACCAATATACGAGAGATTATGCCGAGTTGCAGGGGCCTTTTAAAGGCACTTTTGATGAGCAAAAGATCAAGTATTTACAAGAACAGTTGTTTAAGAAAAGAAGGAGACAGTCTATGTTTGATTCCCTTAGAACATGGCAAAAAGCAGCTAAACAGAGGCAAATGAAAGCAGAGAAAGAGGCCCGGAAAGGAAGAATACAGACGTTAACTCAGAAGGCCGTAGCATTTGACAGGGAAAAGCAGGTGAAGGGTTTTGAATTTGAAGATAGAAGGTTTCAATTACAGATTGATAAATCTAATGTGGCCCAAGAAGAAAATGATACTTTTGTGGAAGAATTGTTAGATACTCGACCTCCACCTCCAAATGCCCCGCAGTGGATATATCCTGCTATTCCCTCACAGTCCCAGCCACCCGTTCCTTCTGTCTCTGCTGTTTCTGCTCCTTCTAATGTTGATCAGACTGCTTTGGCCACGGCACCTCCTGTCCTTTCTTTGTCCTCGACGTCCGTGGCAACTATGTCTGTTAGTACTCCTTCCACACTTATTGTTTTAGCATCCCTTTCGCCAGCTCTAACACATGCGACGCAGCCAGCTGCGACGTTAGTGCCTGTTACTTCGGTTGCTACTCCCACTCTGTTTTTTCATCCCCTGACATTACTGAGTAGTGGGACACCAGTACGTGGATTTGAGGATAGAGACTGGACGAAATTTAAGGAACGTATGGGGCCGTTAGTACGATCTGATGTGGGAGATGAAGAGAAAAGAAAGAGTAGTAACTAATCAGGCTGCACAGTGGGCTCGTAATCCCATTTACAGTGTGGAGGATGTTTGGGGAACAATGCGAGATTTGGAGCCCTTTATACAGCAGCAGGCTCTTAAGCACATGCCGGCGACTTTGATTGGTCTTTGGCAGTAGTGTTTTGAATCAGAAGCGCCTATAATTTTACATGATATTAGAGATTGTGTGTATGTTAGTGACTTGAGCCCAGAACAAGTTTTCAGGAATGTCACGACAATAATAGCATATAGGGAAAGATTGCATGACAACAGTCCCAAGAGGGTGACTCAGTTTCCGATGCGGTAGGGTTCATCCTATATACTACCCAGAATGACCAGGATTGCAAAATGGCCGCGGTAATGTTATAAGAGCCAGAGAAGCTGATCGTCTTCAGGAACAATGGGTTTACACTCCATGGAAACGGAGTTAAATTTTGTCTCTTAAGACTCATTTGCCTGATCCTAGCAAGAATCCAACTGCATATTATAAAGAATTGACTGAAGCTGCCTCCTCCACTTTGATGACTCTGGCTGATAATGAAATTTGTTTGGTCTTCTTGTTCCGGTTGATATTTGGAAACAGGTGAATACGCAAGACCATGTTGCAGAGTTGGGGGGTACGTGGGACCAAATTAAAGTATGGGATCAGGAACGGAAGCCAGGTGATAAGCCTAGAGCAGAGATACTTGCTTTGCAAGGCCGTATCATTACGTATATGCATTCTCTTATTCCACCGAGAAAGGTTGATTGGGACAAGTTAACAGCTTGTTTACAAAAGAAAGATGAGTGTGTGTCTGATTTTTTCACTCGGTTTGAAGATATATTCCTGGATTACAGTGGGCAGAATCTGTCTTTTGAGGTAGGTGTTCGTTTTTTTTTGTAATAGATTTGTTTCTAATTTGCTTCCTGAGATTGCGACTCGATTGCAAGCTTCTGAAAGCACCTGGTCCACCTATTCCCCTTCTGTTATTTTGAATATGGCACAGTACTATGAGCATCAGTAAATTGAGGAAAAGGAGAGGACAGAGACAAAGAATAATGATTTGAAGACAAAGGTGTTGTTGCAACAGGCTTTTAGAGGGAATGGTAGAGGACGTGGTAGTTTGGCCTGACAGCTTTCACGCACTAGTAGGCAGCCAAACGCAACGTCCCTGGGTCCGAATCAGTATGTATATTAGAAAGAGGAGGGGACATTGGCGTAACAAGTGTCCTGTGCTTTTGCTGAAGTTGGCAGTCCCAAGAGGACGAGGTTCTCGTGGAAGGGGTCATGGAGCTGGTGGGACAGGCATGGCTCAGAACGCTGCAGCCTCATAGGGACATTCTGATAATAATTACTTTGATGACCCTCCGGATGGACAGTGCCACCACAATGATTATGATGTGGATGAAGTGACAGGAATGTCTTACAGCTAGGACAGCCAGGGACAGAGTGGGCGACCAGTTCCGATACCTGTGTACCAGCATTGTCCTTATGTAACAGCGGAACTGCAAGGTTCAACGAAGACATTTTTGGTGGACACAGTTGCGACGAAAAGTTCTGTTTCTTGAAATATGGTCCCTGAGGTGGCTCTGTCCGGCCATAATAATGTTTTAGTAGGTTTTTCTGGTGTACCGGTTGTAAGCGCCATTTCAAGAATCCTTGCATTGACTATCGCTCCTTCCACTGTGGATTCTCCATTTTTGCTGACATCTAACTGTGGTGAGAATTTGATGGGTTTGGATTTGTTAAAAAGAATGCATGCTATGATTTATTGTTCCCCAGCAGGTGTCTATATGACAATGGGTCCAGATGTGGTGAGCGCTAAGCAGTTTATGTCCAAAGATGCTTCCCTTCCTGTTGAATTTAAGGATGTGCCACACACTATATGGGCAACAGGCGACACAGATGTGGGATTGTTGCAGATATCGCCTGTTTTGATACGCGTTAAGGATGGTGCTATTTTACCTCGTACCCCTCAATATGAAATACCGCAGGCAGGAGAGCGAGCCTTATTGCAAATTGTGCAGGATTTGATTAAGATGGGAGTGGTTGAGGAGGCAACAGCTGATATTTGTAATAGCCCTATCCTTCCCATTCTTAAGCGGACGCCCTCAGATTCTCTTGATGCCCATGAAGATATTTATCGTTTCGTAATTGTCTTGCGTGAAGTTAATAAAATAGTGATTCCCCAGTTTCCGGTGGTTCCTGACATCACCATTCTTTTGATAATGATCCCCTCTTCTGCAAAATTCTTTTCTGTCATTGATTTGAAAAATGCGTTCTTCAGTATTCCTGTTCATTCTGATAGCAGATATCTGTTTGGGTTCACCCTAGCTGGTAGAAGTTTTAGGTTCTGTCGCGCTCCTCAGGGCTATACAGAAGTCCGAGTCTCTATAGTCAGGCATTGAAAGGTCAGTTGGATTTCTTGTTGCTCCCCACAGGTAATTAATTGCTAAAGTTTGTCGATGACTTGCTCATCGCTTCAGATACAGAACAAGGTTGCAGAGACAGTACAGTTAAATTGTTGTTGTATTTAGCTCAGCATGGTCATAAAGTATCCCTTTAAAAATTTCAGTATTGTCGACAGGTGGTCACCTACTTAGGTCACCTACTGTCGAAGGAGGGTAGGAAATTGACCCCAGAGCTTATTAGTACCATTATTCAAATGCCAGTTCCACAAACCCAGAAACATGTATGCATCTTTATAGGTATCACTTCCTACTGTCGTCAGTGGATACCTAACTATTCCCTACTAATAAGCCCCTACTTGCATTAACCATGAAAGAAGTGTATGTGCCTTTACCTTGGACGTCTGAATGTCAGCAGTCTTTTGAGCAACTAAAAACTGCGCTTTGTTCGTCTCCAGTGCTTGGTCCTCCTAACTACACCAAATCATTTGTATTATATGTACATGAGATGGTTGGTTCCACACTTTCTGTTTTAACACAGAAATTCGGAGATAAGCAACGGGCGTGTGCTTATTTCTCTGCTGTCCTTGACCTGGTCGCAAGAGCCCTCCCGAGTTGTCTAAGAGCAGTTGCAGCTGTGGCTGCCTTGATAAGGCAATTGACTGGACTTGTGCTTGACACTGATCTCACAGTCATGGTACTCCATGCTGTAGATACACTTTTGAATAAGACAAAGACACAGCACAAACCAGTGCACGTCTAACTGGCCATGAATTGACATTGTTTGCAAAACACATCAAGAATCAAGCGATGTGCCACTCTGAATCCAGCCACGTTACTGCCCCTACCTTCTGAGAGTGATGAGATTGATACACATGATTGTATCTTCTGGAACGAAGAAGAGATAAAAGGACGGGTAGACTTGACTGATGTTCCCTTATCTGACCCTCAAGGGGAACTATATGTCAATGGCTCTTGCTTTAAATTACCAGATGGCACTACAATTGCTCCATATGCTATTACTACTCTGCGTACGGTAGTTGAGACATCATGAGTTCCCTATTAGTCGGCTCAAGCTGCAGAGCTCGTTGCCCTAATACCAGCTTGCGAATTGAGTGAGGGACTGGTTGTAAATATTCATACTGACTGTCAGTACGCCTTTGGAGTTGCGCACAACTTCGGGTGACTTTGGGCAGAGAGTGGGTTTCTTTTTTCGCATGGTGCTAAGATTCAAATTGGGCACCTATTATTGAGGCTTTTGTCTGCTTTGACACTCCCTTAGAAATTGGTCATAGTGAAGTGTAGTGCCCACCGGAAAGTCACTGACGATGTAGGTAAGGGGAACGCTTTTGCAGACCAGATGGCTAAGGAAACAGCCCAGACGAAAATGAAAAGAATGTTTGTAGCAGGTCCTGCTAGGTGGGTGACTGAAATTACCATGTTTGAGGATACACTTGAGAACGTGAAGGAGATACAAAGTGAGACGACAATGGAGGAATTAGCAATGTGGCAACAAAATACAGCACAGTTGAACGATGAGGGATGTTGGATTGATAAGTCAGGGAAGCAGAGATAGATGTTGCCAGATGCATATGTTCTTCCCGTAGTCACGATGGCTCATGGCCCAGCCCAAATTAGTGCTAAGGGTATTTGCAAGTTGTTAGACCCTGTATGTCAGAATGATAACATTTCCAAAACAGCTGCACATTTAGTGAAGTACTGCAGGGTGTGTCTGATGACCAATCCTTGGAAGGGTACTCATACGCTGCCCAGTAATTTTGCACCACCCACTTTCTCTTTTGAGGTCATCCAGATGGACTATAAAGAATTAGATAGGTGCAATAATTTGAAGTAGGTTTTGGTGGTTGCTTGTGCATTCAGTAAGTGGATTGAGGCTTATCTCACTAAAGATAATACAGCCAATACCACTGCAAAGGTGCACCTAAAGGAGTTCTTTCCTCGTTTTGGCTTGTCCAGTTTGATTTGGAGTGATAACGGAAGTCATTTTAATGCCCAGGTGATTCGGCTGATTTGCGATGGGTTACATATAAAACAGAAGTTCTATGCAGCCAGTCACCCACAGCAGATTTGGTTGAGAAGCACTATGGCACTCTCAAACTGAAATTGGCAAAGATTGAGGAGACAACAGGGTTACAGTTAGGTCCGGGTGGTGAATTTTTGCTCTGTTCGCGGAGTTTGCAGACTTTTTTGCACTTCGCACTCTGCTCCGTTCGCGGAGTGCAGAAAACTCCTCTTCGCGATGTGCAGAGGAGTTTTTTATCCCTGCGAACGATGTTCGCGAGCGCGAACGGTAAGTTCGCAATACCATTCGCGAGCGCGAGCTGCCGCTCGGGTAGAATTTCTACCCGAGCGGAAGGAATACCGTCCGGCGATGCTAAACTGACCTGGATGCAAACAGATGTGGAGAATGATGAAGTGCTGAATACAGCAGTTCCACCAGAGATACGAGCTATCTAGGAGCCCCTTTGTATTGACCCCTCTGTGCCTGGAGTCACCATGTACAATCAGCATCCTCGGCTGAGGAATAGTGCACCAAAGGTGAAGTCAGATCAGCCCGGGGTGAACTGTGAAAGTTAGGGTGCACTTTGCTGTAGTACCAACGGAGTTAGTTTAGATTTATGTCAGATTGGTGCACTGTTGTGACATCGGACAGGATAGATTGAACGTGCTCCCTTGAAGGGGGGTACATTATCCTGATCAGCGTGGGATACGCAAGCTCCACCGCCAGTGCTCAAGAGCGCCAATGTATTGATGAACAATAGGAGCCTGTACCAGTGAGGCTCTGATGGACACTGGGAACACTTACATTTACTATCATTTTTGTTGCATTTCTTTCCTTGCTTCATAATGCATCCCTTTGGTCGGCCTATTAATGAGAAGGAACAACCATTTGCACCACCACGTTTAGTAGGGGGTTGGTTGACAAAGAGTAAAATAGTTTGCATATTAATTGTTGTGATTGCACTAATAACAATATTTGGAATATCCTGGTTTCTAGAGGAGAAATTTCCTGTATATTCCTTGGTAGGTACAACCCCCACTTCCCTGAACACATTTTTGTTACTCTAGCCCCACACAAAGCAGTACACAGGCAGTCCTACACAGACAATGTATTTATACAAATGTTGCATCATGCTCATAATGTGTCGAATGCAACTAATTGTTGGGTTTGTGGGTCGCTCGCTTCAGTTACTCATAAGAGCAACAATTTGTTCTCTATGCCATTGTCATATATTGGCATCTGCAAGGGTAGGTATGGATTGTTTCGACTGGTGTACTTCCAATTTCATATTTCTACTTTGGAAATAACATCCACCGATTCTCACACTGCGAATGAATATTTATGCTTCTACCAAGGGTTTACCCCCATAGGACCGGCAGGACAAGGGACTCAAGGGAAAATGTCCTCAAAGTCTTGATTGAAATCGTACGATAGAGTAAAGGACAATGCCTGGTTTCGAATGGAAATGGCTGATTTCTAACGGTTTAACACCTCTGAGTACTTCCAATCCTTCTGAGGTCGAAATCTTACCCAAGATAAACAGATACCTGTGCCAGTGGTCAATAAGACAGCTCATTTTTGTGTCCAGGGGGCTGGGGAGATAAAGGTGGGTGACAGTAAATGCAATTTCACAAAGAAGCTGAATACCTCTAATAGTCCGCCTTTCATCCTACCCCATAATGTCTATTTTGTCTGTGGGTCACAGGCTCACGTCTGGCTCCCGAAGGAATGGTCAGGCACATGTTATCTCTCCTTCCTTTTTCCCCTGTATATGTTGCCCCATCTAATTAACGCAAAACTCATCAAGTGCAATGTTGAAGTACATTCCTGACCCGAGTAAGAAAGGTTTTTGACACAAAGGATGTAGATCAGACAGAAACTACCACAAAACAATTTGGAGACGCTGCAAAGGGCCTGCTACCTTTTTGGGGCCCCATGGATAATAGCCTTCAAGTTCGTCAGTTAACTAGAGTTGCTGCTGGGATAATGATGAATTTCACTGCTGCACTCCAGGCTACAAGATTAGTCACTTTGCAGAACCAAATGGTGCTAGACGTTATCCTTGCAGATTGGGGAGGGGCCTGTCGCGTCATATGCAGCAGCAGTTGTGTTTACATACCTGATAACTCTCCCAATGTTTATTCAGCTATACAGAAATTATATAGGATGTCGGCTGAGATACACTAAGAAGCAGGTACTTGGATACTGCTGGGTGGGTTTCGAACACGTTAATATCTTGGGGTTGGAAGATCCTTACTTTCTTGGCTGTGGTTGCCGGTATTTTCTTTACCTGTTGCCTCTGTATACACTGTCTCCCAGCTTGTTGCACCCATTGCGTCAATGTTCTCACCCCCTAACAGAAAATATCACTTCATTATACTAATGCCCCAATTATGATACAAAAGGATATTGAATGATTTGATGCAGATAGATGAGAGTATTTTTAACACTTACTGAATATATTAACTACTCCTCATAGTGAAGTTTCTTGTCCTTGCAAATTGTATACTTTCCTTGATAACAACATAACATGGTTTGCTCGTATTCTCTACTGTTCAACCAACTCTTCATTTGTATGGAAGGCTGAGAAGTGGTCGTGAGTTACCCGGGTGACCCTAATTGGGTCACTTCCTTCTCTCTCTCCCTGTCCTTTGTGTATATGCAGCTTAAATACCCCTTTCAGCCTGTTGAATGGTATTAAATTCCACAACCAATATACGAGCCATAATGCAGTATCACCTCCGTATGCTTTTATGAAAAGATAATTGACAATTTGAATTACATGTATTGAAGTGTTTGAAACAGCTAGGTTTGCAGGCATGTTATTTGATGTTTTGATAGTTCAACAAATGTTTATCCAACTAGTCAACAATGTTTAACCTTGTTTAAAATTTGATTCAAACACTATTCTGGAGATCAGGACTGTGACTTTAAAGAAGCTGGCGGTTGTCTGTTTTGGCGCACACCACCACCGCATTTGTCTTCTGTTTTCTTAAATGAGAGATTTAACAGAAAAATACAACTTTATTCACCAAACCTTGCTGCTTAAAGGTTTTAGTTTTCATTTATCACTCCCACCTTCAAACCTCTTTTACTTCTTTCACCTCTCTGCTGTTGTATTCCTCTGATGTAGTAACAAATGCATCATTTATTGCACCATTTCTTTCATTTTGAAAGTGCTAGGGCCTTAAAGTGTTACAGAAGTTCCACAAATAAAAAATAAAAACTTAGTTAAATACATAAGATAAAACTTTTTTATGGCATTTTGATTGACTTGCTAAGGTATTGGTTTCAGAAGCTTCACACTCTGTGCAGGGGTCATACATTTCTCTAGTGCTTTTTAGCGACAGCTCTATCATCAATAAGAAACACTTGTAAACAGCTGCACCAAAAATTATATTAAATTATCAGCAAAAACTGTACTTTATTATGTGCCCAAGAAATGTCTGTGTGAATGGAGGCGAGCGAGAGCACTCATGCACAATTAAAACAATCCAGATATGGCCACTCAATTCAATTCCCATGATCTCTACATTGATATGCAAAAATGACTCTGCTGTTCTTATAATATGTTAAGTACTATAGGTCTTTGATGTGCCAGTATGGAATATGGGGGTATCTTCTGGAGGAGAGTCAGCTAATCAAAAACTGATCAAGGCAAATAAATAATTCAGGCAGTACATAAATACGGTTAGCTATAGGCAAGCTAAAACAACGGGGTTCTGGAAGTTAGGAAAGCGGGGAAGGATTGCTATTGAAGGTGGTCGGGCTGTCCATTGCTAGGAATCTCTCCTCCAGACATGTGGAACACACTGTGCTCCTCTAATCAACAAAGCTCCTTCTCATGCACCTCTAACTCTCATTGTCTCTGTCTGTCTCTCTCATGTGTTAATGTAAGCTAGAGTTCAATCTGTTGAAAAGCAAACACTACAATGGAAATGGAGAAAAGATAACACTCATCAGTGAGCAGAGTAGAATTTACAGAGAAAAGAGTTGCGATGCATCAAACACAGCGGTGGTTGGTGATATAAAAATTGGTGTGGCACACAGGCAAGTACACAAACACACACACACATCCAGTCACAATCACAAACATACACCATTAATCACACAGCAAGTCAGGAAGGCAAAATACAAAAAGGTTTCACTAACCTTGAAGCATGTCCTCGAGCTCTCCAGTCGATGCCTCTAACTCTTCCTCCAATATCCAATTGGAGGATTATCCAATCCAGATGCTGTTCAGAGCAGCGTCTGGATTGGCTGGAGCAGGCTGCATCGCACTCCAAAAGATGGAGCCCTGTGCCTGCTCTTCAACCCAACTGACTAAGACAGCTGCGTTGAGGTGTTTAAATTGCACATGTTGGTTTGGCCGTAGCATGGTAGCTGGCCAAACCTACATGCACAATTCATACTGAAGGGCGACTCCTAATTGTTGCCAATCCTTTCGGCAGAAAGCTGGAAAAGTAAAATGGAAATAAAATAATTTTTATTACCATTTCATGTATTCAGCTTTCTAGCATCAGTATGTGGGACAGGCGACGCTCCGTTCGTATGGAAGCACCAACACTGAGGCAGGCATGTATGTGAAATGCAGTCCACATAAATGTTGTAGCTCCCTCTAGTAATAGCTGTGTTTCACTGTTCATTTACATGTTCATTTATATTATTGCGAAGAAACAAACAGTCTGAATGACTGTAGAGCAGCAGAAATATAATACAATGAATACATATATAAAAATACGAAACTGACAGCGCATCATAAAGGAACATGCAACAGGCAATGATGGTACATACTTTTTATGTCGGACCAAGCTGATCTACTGCCCAACAGTACAGCAAGGTCTTAACAAATGCAGCAGCAGAACCCCTCCCTCAAGCCAGTTGAATGCACATCAGCTTGACAACTATGTCAGGAAATGTGACTATAAAGGCAACTCGGACCAACCTGCCAGTAGGTTTGCCAGAGAACCAGAATGGCAGAGTAGTGCAGAGAAATGGACAGTGCAAATGCTAAACAATCAAGAAGCCCTGCTGCCTGACAAAGTGGATACATGGATTGATTTACCTATGAGGCTAATATGTCTCAACCCTACTCACCAACTTTGGCACACAACCTGATACCATTTCTTTTGAAGTAAGTACAAAACCCATCTCCAGAGAAATGCACACGATTGAACAGCCCGCAACGCTAACAGATACCATGATGAAAACTGTCCCTCTGCATCAAACTTCTCTTAAACCTCTAAGGGTTCTATCGCCTTAAGGCGACGATGATGCTGGTGATGGCAGCAGGAGCATAACACAGTTCTAATTCAGATGGAAACTTCCTTTCAGAAGCATCAAAGATGAAAAAGGACCAAGGTTTGCATCAAGCTAACGAGCTCCAAACATACTTTCGGGGGACACCAGTAGCGACAGATAGGTACAGATAAATTGCCAACTATGCCTAAAACATCTCAAAGTAATAGCAGCATCAACCATTCATATAGCCATTACTTTTAAATGTATGTATTTTGGCACATGATAGCTAGTGAGCCTCATTCAATGGAACCGAGATGTGGCAGATTTGTCAGCTGTGCCATCTAAATCCAGACTATCTGAAGGGCAGAACTGTTTCCAGGTACTTAAGACAGGCCTGGAGACCTGAGGCAGCACTGCACCAAGATGTTAAAATGATTCAAATGCCTGGTTGATCTGTCTTCCTAACTGAGACCACCACTAACACTCAAGATGTAGTCAGAACAGCTATGGATCTTGCCTCTTATAGAAAGTAATTCCAACTCAGAAATAGGTAGGCATGTTACTGTCAAATATTGCCATTGCAATGATTAGTAATGCTTATTGTCTCCAAATATATTAATTAAAGCAGTTTTTTAAAAACTACTCATAAACATATCTTTGAATCTTTTTTAAAAACATTTTTCAGGGTGCAAAAGGAAGCTGTAGAACCAACCACAAAGGATCCCCGCACTCCAGCTAAAGAGCATATAGTTGCAGCTCCGAGTGCTTTGAAAATAATGATAAGCTCTCTTGAGGGCATGGATTCAATGATCCAGGAGACTTACAGTGATTTTTTTTTAATGTTGCTGTGGGGCTGCTTTGCTCCCTGCAGCCCTCCATTACATTAAACAAATGCTTGGTGGTGCTCCTTCCAAGATCCAAAAATATAATTAAAAAGCCCTCGCAGGGCATTATGAGATTCTTCTAGCTTGGAGCAGTGAATAATAATTGAGTGGCTCCTACTGCTCATTAATTATCCCTTGTTTTTTTGAGTGTCCCAGTTCAACCCGGGACACCCACTCTTACACTTTGGGCCCACGGGGGAAGGACCAAAGTCCCAGTGGCCCCTGCCGGTTCTACCACCAGCACGGATCCGGGGTGCTAACAGGAGCCAGACATTATTTTACTGTGGAGGCCCCAGTGCCACAACATGCCAACTGTGGGGAACCACAGGAAGATCCCCAAAGCACCCACGACACCTACCAGCACCCTATTCTGGGTGCTAGTGGGACTCGGCTCTCTTGGTTTGCTCCTGCCCAGTGCACAAGCAGCTTGTTCATAGCTCCCGCTGGACAGGAGCAAACTGTGTTTCCCACCTAGGAGAGTACGGGCAGGTATAAAATGTATATTCCCTGGCAGTACTCTCCTGGGCAGGGAACACGTCAGTGTCCTGGGGGATGGGGTCCCCAGGACATTGGCTCTTTGGCACACGTGTGGTTCAGGGAGGGGAGCCACACACCCTACTTCCCTTAAATAAAGATCTCATCCACAGGGATGGGGTCCATGGGGCCCTCTAAAAGCACTGGGAGGGGGGCGTCACATGGCCTTCTCCCGATAAATAAAGCTATTTGCCCTGCAGGATGGGGTCACCGGTGCCTACTTAAGGCTCGGGTTGGTGGCCATATGTCCAATTTCCTAAATACTGTGGTTAATTTGCAAAAGACATAAGTTCCAGGGCTCTCGTCAGGATGCAGCTTGCACCAGCCTTTTTCTCCTGCTAGCGCTGCCTAAAACAGAACCCACTATTAACCATGAAAGTTGGGTGAGGATGTGTCCTAATCGCCAGAGTTGCTGACTTTGGAGCTGGAGAGCGGGGTTCGAGTCTGTGGCAAATCACTTAATCTCCTCTTAAATTAATGTGTCCTTAACTGGTGCTCATGAAAAGCGCCGGTGTTGATGATTCAGTGCCGGTGCTAAGCACCGGAAACTACCGGCTCAAATTAAGCACTGCCAACATAGGAAATTGGCCCCGGGGAATGGGGTCCATGGGGCCTTTGAAAGGTTTAGGAAGGTAGTATCTTTTGAAAGACAAAAGTCCAAAAACACCCAAATGGATTTATACCAAACTACAAAAAGCATACTTTCTGGATAAACATCTAGCTTTCTGTAACTTTTTTTATTTTGTCCTCATCGCGCCATCTCTTTCTTGCTAGCGTGGGTTCTCCCACCCGGGAAGGGGGGTGGGGGAAATCACCCATCAAAGATTATTACTGTTCAGAAATTATCTTACCAGGCTCAAAAACAATGCTTTTGTGGCTTAATCATCGGACCTCCTAGTTTTTGCTAATCAATGCAGTATTTCCAGACCCCCTCATAGATCTGGGGATCTCAGACTATGTCCGTCTGACTTATTAAGTTAATATTCTTGGAAAGATCTTTAAAAAGCGGTGAATTTGATGATTTCCAAAGCCTACATATATCATGTCTCTCCCAAAATACCACGTAAAAGACAAACTTTGTTTTGGCAGAGTTTAAACCAAAATACACAATAGGACTGATCCCAAAAAATACAAGTTGAGGGCTTACTTCTGTATTATGCCCTGTTATATTGCTGATGAACTTCCATACAATATCCCAATAGGAGGTCAATACTGGACATTAAATTAACATGTACATATTGTCTGCCTTTATGCCCTTGCATTTTGGACATCCAAAATCTTGCCCAGCCATTCTTGACAGCTTACTCAGAGTCCAATAGGCGCTGTGGGTCGCGAACAGATGATTTCTCTTAAGTGAGGCAGGTTTCACCACTGCATATAATGTAGTAAAAGATACTAGCCACATCTGTCTTGTATCTCCCTCTATGGTTCCCTCTTCCCATTATGAGGATATATCAGGGTATTTCTTGTCATCAGCCTCAAGTAAATGCCAATACCATACAGATACTTCCTTCTTTAATGGACATGCCTTCATTCCCCATTCAAACCATTCCTCCTCCTCTTCCCCTACCCACTCTTGAGTTGCCCACCATGATCGTAGCTGATAATATTTATATCTCGTTAGCTGGCCATTGGTGCATGCTATTAAATCTTGCCACTCCACCAATCCAGATCCTACTTTCAGATCTGCCCAACAATTCAGGCCAGCTTGCCTTAGGGGGCGACTTAACTGGTCCTCCAGACAATCTGGTGTACCCGGGGAACCCCGAATTGGGGCTGAAGACGTATAGTATGGGATACTACATTTCTTTCTAAAGTAGGCCAAAGTTCTTAACTCTGTCTTTAAAACTTTCAGCTTAACTGTTTAAAAGTATTTTGGATCCCCATATTTAAACAGGAAATGACTCTGCCCCAATCCACTAAGCATTACCTCATATAATTTACCCATTGAAGATTAATCTGGTTTATAGGCCAACATCTGATTTTTTCTTAAGTGCAATGCACAGCAATAGTGCTGGAGATAAGGCAAAGCCAGCCCTCCAGCTGCCAACTTCCTCCTACGTTTTTTTCATGCTTTCCTGGTCCCTTTTGAGGCCCAATTAAAGCTCCCAATGTTTCCTAGCAATTTAGTGATAGACTCTTTGGAAAATTTAACAGGTATAGATTTCAACAGAAAGGTAACTTTTGGGAGAATGATCATTTTGACCAAATTAACTCTACCATAGATGTTTAGTGGCAAATTGGTCCAAACCTCTAAAAGTCTCTCTAGCTCTTGACTCACTTTTTTTCCAGTGGCCCACGGGATGTCCTCAGGTTTTTGAGTTACAAAAACTCCCAAATATCACATCTGCCATTTTACCCCCTGATTAGTCATATCTGTGTTCCAGGCCATAACCTCAGTTTTATCCACATTTACCAAATATCTTTATATTTGACCAAATTCTTCAGCCCCCTCGATTAATCTGGGTATTGCAAGATGCAGGTTAGTTGTATACAATAACATATCATCTGCAAACAATGCTAATTTAACCTACAACTCAGCTGTCTCAAATGGAACAATAGAAGAATCTGATCTAATCTGGTGTGCAAAAGGTTCAATGTCAATATTGAAAAGGAGGGGAGAAAGAGGACAGCCCTGCCTTGTGCCTTGAGTAATCTGAAAACAAACTGATAGTTCACCATTTATCAAATCTCTAGCAATTGAGGCCCAATACAGATTTTGTATTGTCCTTATCAAATTGTGGGGGAATCCAAAACTGTGCCTCTGATGTTCGTAGAGTCGTAGGTATAGACTCATGGGGGAATGATCTGAAAACCAGGCTGGGCCATGGACCACCGACTGTACTACGTCATATAGAGAATAATCCATCAAGAAGTAGTCTATCCTTGATTGGTGTCCATATTTTTTGCTATAGAAAGTGAAACCCTTAATGGGACCCATCTTCCTACGACAAGCATCTAGCAAGTTCAGTTCTACCATCATATCTTTTAACTTACGCAAGGTCTTAGATGGAATTTTATATTCAGCTCTCAATGTTCTATCTAAATCCTTATTTAATGCATTGTTAAAGTCCCCCATAACAATGAGGGTAGACACTTCCAAAAGATGCTGTTGCAACCTATCTACCGCTCCTGGGTCATTACTTTTCGGGTCATATTATGTTGCACAATTTATCTGCGGATCCCTAACCAAAAGGTTTGCCACCAACCATCTACTAGAGCTCTCTGTGTCATACTTCAATAATTCTATTCCAGAATGTGTTCTAATAACTAAAGCCACTCCTCTTTTGCTACCCCATTGGTCTGAACATACTACTCCCTGAACCCATCGTAGCTTACTAAAACAAACTCTGCTCTCTTTTCTCTCTAGGAGGGTCTCTTTAAGGATTATAATATGTGCCCCACTGTCTCTAAGAAACTCTGCCACCATCCCCTGCTTTCTCCTCGCCCTCAGACCATTGACTTTCTGGGTGATTATCTTAACCTTCATATCCATTCTCTATTTCTTAGTACCCTGCTGCCCCTCCCTATATACTCTCCTACCTGGCATTAAATAACAGGCTTTCATTTTCCAAGACTTGCTGTGTTTCTTATTATTACTACATTGTAAGATGAGGATTTCGTTTTTAATTTTTCCCTCTATGCTCCTAACCCCCAGCGCTCTCCCACCCCCCCTGAAAACCTCCCTTATGTCCTTAGGCGATTATGTACGCCTTTCGCTTACTCCCTCCCGAGGAGTGAGGTGCATATCTCCTTTTGATGTGCTTAATATTCATTAATGTGTATCTTTTTAATTACCCCCCTCAATCTCGGAGAGACACCTATGTTTTTGGGGTAACAGCAGAAACCTCTTCATTCTGAGCCATAGGGACTTCGACCTCCTCTGGGTACTGAAGTTTGTGCATCTTGTCCCTCCACATAATCCTTAACATCGCAGGAAATTTCATCTGCACCTTGGCCCCCAACTTCTGTAGATCATTCATTCTGGAGACCAACTCCCGTTGCCTCTGCTCTGTTCTTTTTCCAATGTCTGACCTCACTTCATAGGTGAAATCATCGTGATTCAGAGTTTTCTCCTTTAATGTACTGATTAAGACCAGCTCCTTAACCTCATAAGCAATGACATTTATAAACAGTTTCCTAGGGGATTTCCTGTTAGCAGTAAGCTTAAATAGATCTCTATGCACCCTTTTGATCTCCTTATCGAGATCCACAGCCGGTCTCTCAGACAAGATCCCCTTTCTTAGTAATTTGCACATGAGCGCTTTCACATCCTCTTTCTCTGAACATTCTGGAATGTTCAATAATCTAAGATTATTGCGCCTAGAATGGTTTTCCAGCCTTTCAAAATGCTCACACAAGATTCTATTCTGTTGCTTCAGGGCTACAATGTCCTGAGAATTAGTATTTACAGTCATGGTTATTTCTTTCATATTTTTCTCTAAGGTTAATGTACGTTCAGCACGATCATCTAGTTTTTCCTCTAAAGCAACACTTTTGTCTTGTATGCCTTTCTGGTTTACTTCTGATATCTCAAATTTCTTCATCATAGCAGTTCTCAGATTCAACAGTATTCTCTCTAAAGGATCTTGTGCTCTATCTCTAATCTTCAGATTTATTTGTAGATTATCTTCCAGAACGTATTGGCTATTTGCTTCAAATAATTCTGAAGTTCGTATCGCCGCCTTTCCTCCGATCAAGAGCTACTGCTCCTCCTCGTCGGCAGGAGCCACTCATTTATTATTCACTGCTCCAAGCAAAGAGCATCTCATAATGCCCTGCAGGAGCATTTTAATTATATTTTTGGATCCTGGTGGTGCCCCAAAAAAGAGCATGGGCACCTCCAAACATTTTTAAATGTTGCTGGGAGCACAGCAGCGCCTTATTACATTAAAACAAATAACACAGTAATTCTCCTGGGTCATCGAATCCATGACCCTAGCAGAGTATACCATATTTTGTAAAACCCTATGAGTAGATGTTGTATGCTCTTCAGATGGAGTGCAGGGACCCCTTCTGGTTAGTTCTATTGCGCCACTTTGTGGCTTGAAAAATTATTTAAAAAAAATAAATAAAAGCTTTTTTTTAATAATGCTTAATTGAAAATATTTAGTGACAATCACCAGTATTAAGCATTGCAATATGTGAATTTATAAAATAAACGTTTGATTATAGTTATTGGTGCCTTTAAAACAAAGCCAAAAGGCCTGCTTCATAGTTATCTCAAGTTACTATAACTTGTGCCCTAAAGTAACTATCACTCGTGCCCTTGCTATGCGCTGCTAATTACCTCACATATTGCATCACTCGTGACATGTTCTATGTCATTATTGATAACATCTCTGCAACATCTGAAATGACAGGATAGACGACAACACTGTGCATGGTGGGGGAGTGAGTTATAGTTACTTGAGATAAGTATAACTCGCAAATTTTAGTTGTTATGTTTGTTTAAATCAGTATGTTTTAACATACATTTTTACTTACCTATAACGCCCTTTCAACCTTTGTTTTTTCATATATATATATGTGTGATGTGATCAAGGGCATGGTGTTGCCCAAAACGCGTCAAGTGGAGGAGTGTAACAAATAAAAACTTGCCGTCCTACCTTTGGTGTCCGTCACTCTCTGTTCGCCGCATGGAAGTCGGAGAGTCCTGCTTGGTTTTGATATATCTATATATGTATATATATATATATATATATATATATATATATATATATATATATATATATATATATATATATATATGTCTTGTCTGCACTCTTTCACTTCATGTGGAAAAGCTAATAAAAAGGATTATTTTTAAGCAGTGCTGCTTGCTTCCTTCCAGTGAAGGTATGAATATCACGGGGTTGATGTGTAGCGACGTGACACACAACATTGTACACTGAGATACGCTGAAGCAGTAGCAGGCAGAGCAAGAGGAGACAAACACCACAACTGGTCTTCCACGTGACTCCGTCACTCCTGCAGGGAAGACCCAGACCCCCCTCAGTCCACCTTCAGCTGGAAAGAGGAAGCGGCCGGGTGCTTGTGCTGCAATTTGTGCTGCAATTTGGCCATGGATATGCATCCCGCTCAGGCTGCTCTACCAGCCCATACCTGGTGGGGGGGTTCCAGGAGTGGAGGCTGTCGGTGAGTCCCACAAGTGGGGATGGTGGTTGTGGAGGTTGTGGGCCATAGGCTGGTGGAGCCCCTTGTGAGGTGGAGACCCTTGTGACTTGTGGGGGACTGTTGGTGTCCCTTTATCAGGCCGACTGGCAGCTTACGGGCGTAGTGGGGCCGTGGCCAGGGGCCTCAGTTTCCTCTGTGTGCCGTGAGTTGGGATAAACAGTTTTGCAGAGCTTATGATCACTGTGGAACACAGCAGCTCACACAGGATAGCTCCTGGATTGCCTCCAAGATAGCCCTCACTCACTTGAGTGCCAGAGGTGGAGTGGGACAGGACAGAACGTCATAAGTGGGAGAGAGAAGGGTTTGGCTTCTCGTGGGGTAGTACCACCATTGCTCAGCTTCATATTGTAATGATCTCCAGTGTTAGAATGGTGGAATCTTGTGAGGTCACCGATGACCTGGCATGGAATGAAAAAGAATGTTAACAGAGGGTTGGGCAGTTGAAGAGCTCGAGAGCATTGATTATGCTGGGGATGCTGTGATCAAAATAAACTTCTAATAATCAACTAAAGAGGTGACTTCTGTACATTGGCGACGAGCTGGAAGCTGTGCAGGGGACAGACTTGCAGCGTCCCCACCCCTAGAAAACTGAATTGAATACGCGTGAGAAGGAGAAGAGATGAAGAGAATTGAAACGTTGTGAAGACGAAGACGACTTTAAGGAAACACTGAAGTTCCTGGCGGTACAATCTTAGTATTTATTTACGCAGCTAACATTGAGTTTATATTATTTAACAAGATCGGTATTAATACATGCATTTCGTAACTCGCGTTGTCATGGCAGCGCAGGCGCGTGGGAGTATGGATGCACACGTCTGATTCAACGTTTGTTGCTACGCCAACGATTTGACACGCGTTAACACCCTGACGTGTAAGCATTTAGTCAACGCGCGTTGTTATAGCAATGACTGCAACGCGCGTTGCAAAGTGCTATGGAGGTTATTGGCGCGTATATCGACGTGCACCACATGATTGCGATACTGATCGGCGTGCAAGTCGGCATGCGTTAAATGTAATTGATGTGAGAAGCGCGTGTGAAGCGCTCGGGGTGCAAGTCAGCATGTGTTGAACGTAATTAACAAATGAAGCGCGTGTAAAGCGCTATTATGGCCAAAATAATTGATCGGTGTGCAACTCGGCACACATTGAATATAATTAACAAGTGAAGCGTGTATAAAGCGCTCGGTGTGCAAGTCGGCACGCGTTGAATATACAACTTACACATGCAAGTTGTCACAAGTCCATGATTTTAAACTTTGCTGAGGAGTAAATCCTTCTTGAACAAGTACAGTAGACAAACCTGATCTGAAACTGAAGGAAAAATTAAATGATCAAAAGAAAACGTTGAACTGATTAAAGCAAACTCCTACTATACAATACAATACAATATTGACATGGCTGAACAATCTATGGCGTCGCCTCCACCTTTTTTATCCTCACCTGGAGACCCGCCTGTACCATGGAAACAATGGAAAAAATTATTTCTTACATATATTTTGGCCATTGGTGGAGATCGATATGGTCCCCTTAGAAGACAAGCCATTCTACTTCATCACCTAGGGATTGAAGGAAGGAGAATTTATGAGGATCTTCCGGAGCTGTCCTTGGGGATGGGTGATGGACAACCTCACAATGTTTTTGAAATGTCAATGCAAATGCTTGACATTCAGTTTACTCCTAAAACTAACTTGGTACTAGAAAGACACACGTTTTTTTCGAGAGCTCAAAAACAAGATGAAAATATAGCATCTTATGTTGCTACATTAAGAGGTTTAGCATTGTCATGCCGCTTTGAACAGTTGACGGATTCCCTAATTAGAGACCAACTGGCACATGCATCAACAATGCCATTTGCGATTCCTTAATAGCGAAAAATAAGGATTCGCTAATAAGGAATAGCAAAAGGCTATGCATGTAGAATTCGCTTACAAAATAGCGAATCCTAAACATTCCTTAATTGCTACTCGCAAATTGCGAGTCGCAATTAAGGAATACCTCCCCATTGATTCCTATGGGCCTAGAGGCCCATAGGAATGAATGGGAAGACTTTCTCAATTTGCTAATCTCAATTAGAGAATCGCAAATAGCTCATGCTATTTCAAGGGTGCCAGGGTGTCAAAAAGACACCCTGTTGCACCCCTGAAATCTGCATATGAATACATCTTGCACACACACATGCCCTAAGGGCATGTGTGTGTGTAAAATGGAACTTTGAAAAATGCACAAAAGTGCATTTTTCAAAGTTTTTGCAAATTACCATGAAGTTCAACTTCATGGTAATTTGCTCCCCCTATTAGCGAAATCGCTAATTTTTTAACTTTCATGCATTGCATTTAAGGAATCTCAATTTGTGATTCCTTAAATGCAATAGCAATTTAAGGAATCGCAATTTAGAGATTCCTTAAATTGCGATTTTTGCATTTGGGATGATGCATCCCAAATGCAAAAATCCCAGTCGCAAAGGGGCAGATTCTGAGAATCTGCCCGTTTGCGACTGGTTTTTGCTTTGATGCATGTGGGCCCAAATCGTTAGACGTACAAATGATAAAAGGATTAAAGAAAAGTTGCTAATCAAAGATCCTAACCTAGAAGAGACCATCAAGATCGTTAAAGGAATGGAACATACAACGATGTGGATAAAGGAAATGGATGATTCGCAAAGCGTGAAAGAAAAGACTAGTGTTGATGAAGTGGCGACTGTACAATTTGAGGAAAAATACAGTGGTAAAAGTACTGATGTAAGGAAAAATGCTGAAGCAAGAAGCAAAGGGAATACGGAAACTAAAGAAAAGATTAGTGATTGGAGAGAGTTGAAATTTTTCGGTGTGGGGCTCCTGGGCATATTGCGTCAAGTCTACGATGTGCTGCTAGGAGTGTTCTTTGTAGGAAATGTGGAAAGAGGGGACATCTTGCAAAAATGTGTCGGACTGGACTTGAGTTTGGTGGGGTGAGGAGAGTTCAGCAAGTGAGTCAAGAATTAGATGATGTTGATGAATTGATTTCAACTGTTGAAATCATCTCTGTAGTAGATGCTGAAGTACAAATTGAGGGGAATAACAAGAATGTGAGTGAAAGTGTTGTAAAATTGGAAAGCACAGACAAACTGGAGAAACCTCATTGTCATGTGTTTTTAAAGGTTTTGGTTGATTCAGGGAGTTTTTTCACATTGATCTCCAAACATACTGTCGAAGACAATTGGGAGAACACAAATGAGTATCATTTAAATAAACTAGATATAAAAGCAGTAGGATATGCTGGAAGAATAATTGAAATTCTAGGCATGTTATGGATGACGATTGATTTCAAGGGAAATAAGGTGTATGGAAGAGTTTATGTTACTGACTATGGATCAAATTTATTAGGGTGGCGTCATCAGTGAGACCTTGGGATTATTATAAATCCCAACGCTATTTAACCAGTTTTGATTTGTGAACATGATGAAGTGAAAGAAGTTTGTGATGGGAACTATATAGTGAGAAATCATTCTTATGACCTAGTCAAGAGATATCCTAGGGTTTTTTCAGAGAAGTTGGGGCTATTGAAAGGGTTTTCGCATAAGATCATTCTAAAAGATGGTGCGAAACCAGTTGTGCATAAAGTAAGGAATGTTCCCAATGCTATGACTGTGCTCTTAAAGGAGGAACTTGACAAGCTGTTAGAGCAACAAATAATTGAACCTATCGAGGCATCGGAATGGTTGGCGCCCATTGTGGTGGCGCCCAAAGGAGAGGGAAAGATCAGGTCGTGCATTGATTTGCGCGATCTGAACAAGAATATCTGGGTGGACAGGCAACCACTTCCGAATATATCGGAAATGTTAACAATGGAAGCTAGTGGTATGATATTTAGTGTCTTGGATATGACATCAGCGTATTACCAAGTCAATTTACATGCACAATCTAGGCATTTAACATCATTTGTCACTCCCTTGGGTGCATTCCGTTATAAAAGAATGCAGTTCGGGCTTGCCTCAGCCTCAGCAGTATTCCAGAGGATCATGAAAAATATATTTGGTGATTTGAAGCGTGTGCTGTGTTTCCAAGACGATATACTAGTTGTAGGAAAAAATACAATTGAGCACGACAAATTATTTGATGAGGTGATGTCGAGATTACAAAAACATGGTTTAACTATAAAAAAAGAAAAATGCCAAATCCGCATGAATGAAGTAACTTATTTGGGACACACTATCAATGCTAATGGTATTAGTCCAAAGAAAAGTATAGTGTCTGCTATAGAAAAAGCAGTTAGGCCAGGAAATAAAGATGAATTAAAGCCGTTTTTAGGGTTAGCGGAGTATTGTGCTAAGTTTGTAAAAGAATTTACTGAGATTGTAGAGCCCTTGAGGAGAATTTTGAAAAAAGGAGTTGACTTTGAGTGGAGTAAGGAATGTGACGTTGCATTTATGGAGATAAAGAAATGTATTATTCAAGCTCCAACGTAGGGACATTTTGATGTTTTAGCTAGAACATACGTGACAACTGATGCAAGTAAGGTTGGAATTGGTGCGGTGTTGACGCAAGTCAAGGATGGAATGGAAAACATAATTGCTTTTGCATCTAGAAGATTGCAAGGTGCAGAGACTAAGTATTCTGTAATCGAGCGTGAGGCTTTGGTTTGTTGTTGGGGAGTTCATCGATTAAATTTTTTTGTGTGGGGTATTCCCTTTAAACTCAGGACTGATCATAAGCCTCTAACTTATATTTTTAAAGGTGGAAGGGGTCTAGAGGGAAATATGACACCATGTATCACCAGATGGTTATTATCAATGATGGACTATAACTATGAAATTGAATTTGTGAAAGGTAATAAAAATGTGGTAGCTGATTATCTTTCAAGAATGCCAGTGGATGGTGAAACTGATGAAATTGTTGCTCAGATAACATCTAGAGATAATACGTTTTTGAATGGAGAATTGGCTATTGGCGCTGAAGACTGGATGGCTGCAAAACTAGAAGATGATGTTATGGAGGAGGTTGAACGGAGAGTTGTATGTGGTTGGGAAGAGAATGAGAAACTAAGTGGGGTGATGCTTGAATATTTTAAAGTCAAGGAAGAATTGAGTGTAGTTGATGATAAGCTTATGAGAAGAGGTCAGTTTGTTCCTCCTGAAGGGATTCATAAAAGAATTCTTGATATTGTTCATGAGGGGCATTTGGGTAGAGGAATTGTGAAAAGGAAAGTAAGGCAGTCGTTTTGGTGGCCGGATTTAGATCATGATGTTGAAGAAAGGATAAAAAATTGTGTAGCTTGCGCTAATAGTGACAAGAACAAAATAATTAGAGAATCGCCATTACAGGTAGTGAAGTTACCTGATAAGCCTTGCGAGAGATTGGCTGGGGATATTCTTGGACCCATATCCAAGTTAGGGTCAAGAAGTAGGTACATCTTAGTTTTGGTGGATTATCATACCAAATGGTTTGTGCTCAGGATGGTTGGTGAAGTAACTTCTGCTAGCGTTATTGAGTTTTTTGAAGAAGTTTTTATTGAGGAAGGTATTCCTAAAAGTATTGTTTCGGATAATGGAGCACAATTCATTTCTAGGGAAATGGAGAACTATCTTTCTGGCATGGGAATTGTACATGAAAAAGTAGCTCTTTTTAGACCGCAAGCCAATGGTCTAGTTGAAAGGATAAACCGATTAGTGATGGATAATATACAATTGTCATTTGCAAATCATCTTCCATGGTTGAAGGAATTGAGAAAAATGGTGAGGGTTCACCGGACTACTCCCCATTCTGTGACGGGTGTTTCTCCATTTGTTTCTTTAAAAGGAAGACAACCGAGTGTTAAAGAGTGTCCTGTATGGGTCAGAGGTAGTTGTACTGATATGAGTGTGGAGGTTGATCGTGAGGAAATTAAAAGAAAGGCTTTGAATTCACAGTATAAAAATGTGATGTATTACAATCAAAGGAAAGGAGCGAAATATTGCGTAGTAGCACCTGGTGATTGGGTGGTGGTAAAGAAAAGAGGTTTTGTCCCCAAAGGAGAGAGTAAATATTCAGATCCATGCAAAATAAGGGAGGTAAAACGGAGTGTGGTAATTTTGGAAAATGTGGGAATGAGGAGTATGAGTGACATATGCAAGGTTTAACGTTCTTAGGATGTAATATATACAAATTTGATATTATGTTCTCATGTTTAGTTATATGTAACAGATGTAAAACTTACTGTCTCTTAAGTTTAGTGCGCTTTTGGAATATGTTATTTTTAATGTTAATTTCTGTTCTATTTATATCCGTAAGAAGAAGGATGTGTAATGATCTCCAGAGTTAGAATGGTGGAATCTTATGAGGTCACCGATGACCTGGCATGGAATGAAAAAAAATGGTAACAGAGGGTTGAGCAGTTGAAGAGCTGGAAAGCGTTGATTATGCTGGGGATGCTGTGATCAAAATAAACTTCTAATAATCAACTAAAGAGGTGACTTCTTTACACATATAGGTCAATATAGGTAGGCTTGGAAATGTGCTCAAGAAAAACAAGGCCTGTGGAGTCTACTACAGCTGCTGTTATAAATCAGCGAAAACACCTAGGACCCACCATTGTAATGAAGAATGTTAAATCTATTTTGACTAAGCCAAGGTTGGCTCACCAATTGCTATTAAGAGCATGGGCTATAAAATCACACCCCATATCCTTTGACTTTTTTAGAGCACAGATGGATCCAAGAAAATAAGGAGGGAGAAGTGTTCACACTGGACGGCACAGCAACAGTTCATTTGGGGACACATGCATCAAAAGTAGGAATTGCGAGTCCTTAATAGTGATTACTAAGGAATCGCTATTAAGGAGTCGCAATTACCTATGCATGTAGGTTTTTCCAAAACAATTGCGATTCCTACTTATTCCTTAATAGCGAATCGCAAATTGCAATTCGCTATTAAGGTATGGCTTCCCATTCATTCCTATGGGCCTAGAGGCCTTCATCAGCCTGGGGGTTTGGATCTGTAGACGAGCAGTCATTGAGTGCATGAAACCAACAAATGTAGCACTCATTGTGGGCTTTGTTAAATTTGTGATGCAGTTTGTAAAACAGGTCGAGGCTACTACGATCTGCTCCCAGCCCATCGTATACCATCCCAAAAAGACTCTATTTGGAAAGCTGAATCCATGTAACATCTCAGGATTTTCGCACTGTACTTCAGTAATGAAATGTTTCCGTGCCTTGAAGATTGGTAGTTATAGTGTAAGAAATGATTTTGAATTTTTGCTCTTCTACTAATAGCTGCGTTCTCTGTGTATTGCTACATGTATTAGAAGTGCCGATCCTGGTGACTTTAGAAAGGCCCGAAAAATGTACTGTAATTATATGTCTCCCATACTCCAAGTTTGCATAGTACTGAAAGCATTTATTCCAGAGACATGTATGTATATGTCTAAAAAATATAGACCCTGTGTAACCATCCATCATGTTCTAAATTTGCACAGCACTCTATGCACTTTACCTTTACATAAGCATTGGAAGTACTGACTCTAGAGACATTGTAAGTTTGCACAACAGCTCGCGCACCCCATCCTTGATGATGCTAGCACTCAATTCCAATTGAGGTGGATTGGGAAGTGACATTTAATCTTAATTCATACACAACAAATGCATTTGTTGTCTATTTCAAAGTTAGTATTGTAGTGTATCTTTTAGTTTTTTGAAGAACTTGTTAGTTGTATGTTGTCTTGCACTTTATTAGTACTAGTTGTTTTTCGATAGAATCTCTTTCTAGTCGGCTTTAATTAACTAATACATGGTAATAAATACTTTGAAATATTTGTATGTCTTAGAGCAGCTCCCTCTTCACTTACAAGTTGTTGGCCAAAGCTGCCAGGAAAGTGCCAGAGGACACTAACAGACTCATTTGGACAAGGAGCCAAACACTCCTTAGTGCTTTGTGAAGGTCACACACCAGGAAATGGATAAGTTGCACAAACCATGGCACAACCTGAAAAACTGTACCAAAAATAAATGTTGCAACAAATGTGCACAAAGACTGTAGGACACATGGAGGTCCCTCCCAGCAGGTGCTACTTACAAGAACTGGAAGGCTGATATTAGGAAACCTCAGTGCTATGGAAGTTCACACCTTGCCAGGTGTGGAGCCCTCTGCCCATCTTCCCGTAGAGGGCAGAAATACATATACCAATATCATAGGATGTGACTGATGCCCTTGTACATGGAAGTGAAACTGTCCACAATGACCCATTAGTACACAATATGCACGTGATGGGCCAAGTCCAGTTTGCAACAGCATCAAAGCAATGCATTCCGGTACATGTGGTTCCACACACTCATCCCCATTGCAAACATGGATTTATCATTTTACCGACCTCCTGCATGGTGAACATTCATGGAGTCAGTGCCATTCATGTCTTTTCCTGGTCATTGCTGCATGAGTGTGTGTCAGAAGAGTAGGTGATGCTGACAGTGGGGCGGGGGGGAGGCATCACTTCACCAGTTGCTGGCTCATGCCATGTCAGCCTGCAGAGTACACAGCAAGCAGCTCAACGCACAACCTCTGCATCTGTTGGCGGTGGAGTTTTACCCTTAAGTACACCAGCAAGGGAGCCAAGAAGCCATGGGTCCATCATGTGAATTTGCCAATGCTGGATGCATCGGCCTCCTTGTTATGCTAAGGGTATGAGCCCTCTGTTGGGTGAAGTGGACTCCTGATGCTGTACATCTCTTCACCATAACACAGACCATGGGACACTGTTTCACCGAAGTGAAGATAGAATAGCAGCATCCTTACATGCTCTCTGAAGCTAGGGTGATGAGTGAGCCAGAGCCATAATGGCAGCCTGTCCCATAGTGTTTCTCTTATACAAAGACTGGCCTGTGCCCCACTGTCTTTCCTAGGAATCTGTGGACTTCAAGAAGAGCTCTGGAGATGATCCAACCTGGTGAATGGCCAATCCCGATGGAATGTCGAAGAGAGGAGAGGGAGGCCCAGCTCATTCCCTCCGTTGTAACAGGCTTGGATTTTAGTGTCGAGAGCGGTCACACGTGCAGCCAGTGAAGGAGAAACAGAGCTGGGGCGATGTAGTGTTGAGTGTCTAAGCAAGGAGAAGACCTTGGGTGGTGGGACAGGATGTGGAGTAGGTGCAGCAGATGGAGGGAGTAGCAGTGGTAGGGAGTGGTAGGAGAGCTGTGAGGTATTCTCCTAATCAGAGTTCAGAGAAGTTCTCCTTAGCTATGTTCTTTACCATCTGCATTAGGTACTGTAGCGAGGACAAGCCCCCCACCCACCCCCAACCCCCCGCCCCGAGGCCTACCCAGCCCCTCTCTGGTCCAGTGTCCACATGCAGCATTCTGGAGGAGGCCAGCGGCGCTCATCTGCATGCACGCGGCCCGTTTGCTTTCACTCTACAGCGAGAGCTGCTTTTAATTTTACACTCACAAATTAAATTACGTTGAAAATTGTGCATTTTACAAAGTGGCCGAAATAGTGAAAGGCAGCAGATCTGACTTCGTCATGCAAATCTAATAATTTAAAAGACGATGCTCAGAATCATCCGTCACGCATTTAATCAAAATCAGTTGAGAAATTTCATTAGAGAATGAATAGTACAGAACATATCCTACGCAAGCAAGCAAAATACTGCCTGGTTCTTAAAGGGCTCACACTGGTAAAAAGCAAACGGGTGAAGCTGTCACAGAGGGGAATTACAAGGCGGTGCCCTCAAATGCAGAGCTGCTCGTAGAGTCTTGGAGAGGCAAGGGCGGCATTGTGCCCTTTCTGCTTGTCTGTGATTTTAGTAGGGTGCAACATGTGTCGTCATGGTGCCTACTTGCCATCTTTCAGATCTACAAGGTTGCATACAGGGTGAGGCTTTATAACTTGTGCTATTATCATGTGGACCAGGAATGTCTTGCAATCAGATTCAGACAACCTCAGTTACCCTGCTGAATCCCCCACTCATTATGCACTTTTGTCCCCTTTCCGTACAAATGTTCTTTGTCTGCCCGGGAACCCCAGAAAGATTGGGAATGGCATGATAGTTTTGTCTCGAGGTTGGAAGCTCCTCACTGTTGAGTAACTGGAGCACCTCAATATTTTGTCTTTAGGTACTGGCACCCTACAATCTTTTTAAGCAAGCAGTTGGGATATGAATCCGCAGGATTCACCCTCCTCACATGAGGGAAGAGAGAGTAGCATAAGATCACACAGAGCAAGATCAAGGAACTCCCTGCGCCGCTATCAAAACTGATGCACTGCGAGAATTCGAACTATGTTCTACCACAATATTGAGCTTTTTAGAAGGCGCTGCAACAATATTGACTCCAGAATATGGACTACCACTATATCATCGAGATAAGTATATAGAGATTTCGGGCCTCATTTACAATATTTTGACACACCGCAGTGCAGCAAGCCTTCCTGCTGCACACCCATGTGTCAAAAGAAAAGGACAGATTCCTGTCCTTTTCCCCAGCGCTGGTGAATAATAGGCTGCGGTGCGCTAACACAGACACACTTGACCATTGTGCAAAGGTGTCTGAATTATAGGGGTGATTATTCTGGTGCCGGAAGGGACACCTTCCTGCACCAAAACAATCACAAGAGGTATTTTCCTCTTTATATGTGTGCTGCAGAAGAAAATGGAAGAATTAGGAGAAATAAAGGTATTTCTGCTTGTTGCGCCTCCCCTACACCTCGCATTGGGGAAGCATAGGAATCTGATATATTCCCAGGGTTACAAAGCCTTGTCAATCTGGGAATGCATCAGGTTCCATGGATGCTGCCTGGCAACACCCACAGCAACACCTACAGAACGTCCCTTTCACACAGAGAAATGCGTGAAAGGGGGCCTTATTTACAAGGCCATAAAAAGCCAGGAAGAGTGGCTTTACTTGGCCTTGTAAATATGGGCAGGCACAATGCGCCGCCGGTGCATCCAAACAAGTGATGCCGAATGAGTTTGTAAATAAGCCCCCCAGTATATATCTTCAAGGTACTTAGATGTGAAGTTAACAATTTGTAACATTCTAGTGCCTTCAGTATGGCTACTGCTGGCACTTCTTTACCGACCCAGTTTTCACATGCATTGTATGACTGACAGAGTGGGGCTTTCAAGTTACCAATCTGCACTTGGCTTTGATAAATTGAAAGTGGAGACAGGTGGTCATGTTGCAGGTACTGCAGTCATTTTGAGTGTGTGTTTGTGCAGAAGCATGTCACCCTGCTATTAGCTTGGCTGGAGGCCACTCCAAGGATATGGAGATGTATTGTGCTGCCTTCTTGAGAATGGCTAGATCCTCCAAAATATGTACTGTCCGGGGCTATGCTTCAGGAACTACTCCAAGGGTACTGGTGACTTACCAGTATCTCGAGAGCAACCAATTGGAGAACCCTGTGCTAGAGTGCTGAAATGCATGATTAAATGCCAATGCGTGTAACTGCCTTACTGTACCACCACAAAAGGCCACAAGAGTTATCAGATTACAAACAATAGCAACAAAGTAGGGGAAACAACATTCACGCAATGTGCTTATGCATAATTACACAACATTTATGAAAAAATACACAGAATTATCTGGAAATACACATCATTCAAACCTTGCTTTGGACACGAGGATGCATTTGGTGTTAAAATATATTGCAAAAACATTCCAAGTGCTGCCAATAGCACAGAAAGCTATCTTGGAATTAGACAGCTTAACCAACGCAAAATCTGTCCTTGATAAACTAGAAAGGACCATTTTGGACTTCCAAAGATTTAAACACCATAATAAATCCACAAAGGTATCAAAAGATTTAAAGAACTATAGCAAAGACAGGACATACCCCTATCTGCAGGACGGCTTCTTCACGTTCACCCCTCAGGACACACAGAGAAATCTGGCCGGTACTTGTGGTAGATTTTAAAACAGGCTACCTGTTACTTTTTCAGATTCCTCAGCTGACTCTGACACCTCTGACCTCAGAGCAGGACCCAGCACCTCCTCCCACAATCCCAATTTTTTAGGGAGAGGCCAGCTGTTCCAAGCAGAACGCGGCAGGGGAGGGGCAAACCCTGTTACAACTTCCCATCAGGGGAACGCCAAACGAGACGGAAGTTTTACCAATGGGGATACCAGTACGAGACCTTCCGATCATGGAAACTTCCATCTCTACCACTGAAGAGGTCCCTATCTTCAATTTGTCCAGACGTCAGTTAGCCTCAACTGAGATTGCTTTACTAAGCAGAGGCTTGTCTTATGTTATTACTGAGAAGCTCGACTGGTTCCACATCCAAACGGAAATTTTCTAATTTTTTCGGAAGATTGGACTCAAAATTTTCTTTCAAGATAAAGACACACCCACCAGGACCAATGTCACTGGACTACACCCTAAATCCACTTTTAATCCACCCACAAGCTCTTTGCCTCCAGAAGACATTACCTTTGAACATCTACAGGCACATGCATCAAGTAAAATACCGGTCGCAAACGGGCAGATTCTCAGAATCTGACCCTTTGCTCCCGGTATTTTTGCATTTGGGATGCATCATCCCAAATGCAAAAATCGCTATTTAAGGAATCTCAAAATTGGGATTCCTTAAATAGCGATTGCATTTAAGGAATCCCTAATTGAGATTCCTTAAATGCAATGCATTACAGTTTAAAAAATAGCGATTTCGCTATTAGCGTGAGCAAATTACCATGAGGCTGGACCTCATGGTAATTTGCGAAAACTTAGAAAAATGCACTTATTTGCATTTTTCTAAGTTTCATGTTGCCCACACACATGCCCTTAGAGCATGTGTGTATGCAACATTTGTGCAGAGTGAACATACATGGGTGCAATAGGGTGTCATTTTGACACCCTTGCACCATCGAAATTGCGGGAGCAATTTGCGAGTACCTACTGGTACTCGCAAATTGCTCCCGCAATCTCTAATTCATTCCTATGGGCCTGGAGGCCCATAGGAATGAATGGGAAGACATTCCTTAATTGCGACTCGCAATTTGCTAGTCGCAATTAAGGAATTTGTGGGAATCGCTATTTCTTTAGCGATTCCTACATGCATAGGGTTTTGCTATTCCTTAATTGCGATTCCTTAATAATCGCTATTAAGGAATCGCAAAACCCTATGATGATGCATGTGCCTGTAAGTCCTTACGGATCTGGATAAACTGCAAAACGAACACAGGTTCATTCCCTACAATGAAAGCCTTGACGACAAAAAATAACCTATTAAACTTGAAATCCATTGATGACATAATCATAAAACCATGTGATAAAAGCAGCGGCATAGTTATCCAAGACAAAACTACCTATGACAATGAAATCTTACGACAGCTCAGCAACACTTCCCACTATGAACCTCTGAATCATAACCCACTCTCGGAAATCAAAAATCTTATCCTCACCATCACTAAAGAGGCTGAGAACTTGGGCTTCATTAGTCACCACAAATTTCTGTACTTAAATAATCAAACTACCCGGATGCCGGTACTGCACACATTGCCTAAAATCCATAAAAACCAGGAGGCCTCGCCCGGTAGACCTATCCTGTCTGGATGTGGCTCTATCCTGGAGTCACTTGGGAGATACATAGATTTTTTCATCAGAGATCTAATCCTGAGCGCAGCTTCATATGTGAAAGACTCCACCCACTTCATCAACTTAGTCAAGCAAGAATCCTTTGACCCTGATAGCGAATTCCTTGTCACCATGGAAATTGAATCACTATACATGAATATTCCACAGGACAAAGGCACTGAGGTAATTAAAAACCATCTTAATGCCCGCCCTTCCCCCCACCGAGTCCCCACCGATTTCAGCATCTCACTTCTAGAGATAGCTCTGACAAAAACCTACTTTCTATTCAATGATAATTATTACAGACAATGTAAGGGAACATCTATGGGAGCAGTTTTCCCTCCCAATTTTGCCATCCTGTTTGTTGATGATATTGAAAAATCCCTCATCCTCAACACACAAAACCCACATCTGTCCAAAATACGGATTTGGCGCCGATACATCGACGGTGTCTTCATGATTAGGAAGGGCAATGACACTGAACGACATGACTTTTGAGACTGGCTCAACAAATGCCAGCCTGACCACAAATTCACGCATAATCTCAGAAACACCCTAATTGATTACCTGGACGTGACAGTAAAATCTAGTGAGGGCGGACTGTACACGACTCTTTTCCGCAAACCCACCAAGTGCAACAACCTGCTTTAATACACAAGCTCCCACCCGAGAGCACTTAGGGATGCCCCCCCCCTTGGCCAATTTCTTAGAATAAGCAGGAACTGCATATTCAAAGAGGATCTTTTTATAGAAGCAGAAGTCTTCTGCAAAAAACTTGCGTACAGAGGTTATCCAGCACGTTTGATAAAACGTACCTTGAAACGTGCCTGGTACTCCCACAGAGAGTTTCTACTAGAACCCAAACGTAAGGAACCCATGTCACACATTACTTGTGTCACCACATTCTGCCCCATCAGCAATAAATTGACTACGATGATAAAGAAAAACACTGGTCAGTCCTTGCCCCAGCTAACATTGCTAACAAAGCCCCGTTCTTCTCCTTCAAAAGGGGGCGAAACATCAAGGATCATCCAGTGAGAGCCTTCAAATCCACATGCAGTGATAACACTAGCCAATCCTTTCTAGGCCTCCCCCGATTAAGGGTCACTACAAATGCTGCAACTGCGTAGTATGTGCTCTCACAGAGAACACTAAAGTGTTAGAATGGGGCTCTGTTAAGCACAATCTCAATTTCTTTGCTAATTGTAATTCCAACAATGTTATATACTGTATTCGTTGTCCTTGTAACCTTCTGTACATTGGCCAAAGGTCTCAAAAAGTCAAATCCAGGATATACCAAAATAAGAGCCGGATAAGCTGTAGAGTCATCATGGCACCCCTTGTGGAACACTTCCTGGAAAAAGGACACACAGAACTGGACTTTACATGGCAAGTCATCGAAGACCTGCGCCCACAGAGCAGAGGTGGCGACCACCAACTAACACTGAAAAGACTCGAATGGTAATGGATATTTAACTGTAGGTCCATTGAACATGGACTAAACACTTTGGAAAAGTGGAACGAAATTCTGTAAATGCTCCTGTGTGACCTTCACCATAATTACCTTCTGCATCCTGTATTTTAAAGTTTCCTTGTATGTTGCATAACATATTTTTATACCCTTTTTTTCACTGTATAATTCACTTTATTCTCTTTGTCGTACTTAGTACTGTTTTTCCTTGATTGCCTCTCCCTTCCTTTTCTTTCATTGGTATTTTAATTATGAAGAGCACTGACCGCGCCTCACGGACCCTCCCAATATGGAGTTCGGGCCTCCCACTCTATACCACGCGCATACGCGATCCCAGCGCGGTCTTGTCTTTTTCTCCAGGAAAGCCGATTAGTTTTAACTTCCAGCATTGACTCGACATTCCAGCACCAGTTTTGACTGAAGACGGAGGGGCTTCCCGTCTCGCACCAGAGGCCGACTGCTTGCGGTCTCTCCAAAGTAAGTGATTGCCTGCTCGGGTCGGGGTGAGTATTCCTCCCCCTCCCCTTCTCCCCCACCCCGTTCCGCCTTAACTCAGTGTTTTCCCCCTTGTTTCTTCCGTAGTTCACACAGCGCGTACACCAACTATGTGGTGGGATGCTTGGAAGTATCTCCCTACTATTGGATAGTTCTCAAATGGGGCTAGGCATCACTAATGCAATTACCCTACCTGACACTCCAGCCAACCTACAGTAGCCCGTGCATTCATCTGCATTATTAATACATAAGTGGTTGACTCTCCTCGGGCTCTTGGTTCATCCTCTCACCTCGACTCTCGCTAACAGTCTGACCCGCCTTTTTTAGGACATGACTCAGGTCCGGCCCTGCCTCCGTGACCTGTCTCAGACCCACAACCCCTGGGCTGAATAACCTGATACAGTCGGTTCACTATCAGTTTGCCCACATAATTTATACGCTCTGGTAAGACTTGTCTCTTACCCGTTTTGATTCTGTCACTTATGGCTGCATGCATAGAAGCTCGATTCTAGTGCTTCTTAGCTGTGTGAGGCACTCCATTCTTCTTCCTTGTATTAGTGCACCCTTCTCACCCATGCTTGATTACTGCCATAATTACGCTCCTTTCGACCACACTGTAATGCATATATTATCCTGAGGTACTATATAATAATAAAATAATAATAATAATAGGCACATTTATAAAGCGCATGGTTACACTCGTCCAGTGTGTCCCCGCGCTGCGGTGAAAACTGCCCTGATTGCTACACCCTAACCTAGCCAGTCCTGACTATCCCGGGGGGAAGAGATGAATTTTCAAATTTTTCCTGAAGGTGCCCTCCAAGGCCTCCACCCGGAGGCTCAAGGGGAGTTTGTTCCATTGCTGTGCAGCCAAAAAACGAAAAGCGCGCCCACCCATCCTTGCTCTCTTAATAGCGGGAACGCACACCAGGCCCGTCCCTCCTGATCTAAGTTGGCGTGTTGGGACATAAGGAGTGAGTAGATCAGACAAATAGGATGGAGCCGTCCCCTGAATAAAACGGTGGCAGACGCACAGTGCCTTGAACAAGACGCTTTCTCTTATCTGCAGCCAATGGAGGGAAGCCAGCGCCACCTTCGAGGAGGCCCTCCTCGGGCGCATAAGAACCAGACGAGCTGCTGCGTTCTGCACACCCTGGAGTCTTTGCATACATTTAGCCGTTGCACCCAGGTACAGAATATTGCCATAATCAAGGCGCGATGTCACCATATAGATACCACTGGTTCTGTTGTGTGCCTGCACCATCTCTCCAATGACTCATCGTTCTTTCATTCGGATGTGAGATTGATTCCTGTCTCACTTACGCTTTATTACACAGTATTGAATACTCCCTCTCTACTCTATGATTGTCTCATTCGCTTTTGCTAAATTATTTTCATTGCTCTTCGCATGTACAAGCAATAATTGTATTACCCTAAATAACACATATTGAGGGACCACCCATTTATACAATATTTTTTCCTCATCTATAGATTCCTCTTGCTCACAGATATCATCTTGATGATGACCTCTAATTGATTGTGTTCGATACGCCGTCGACCTTTTCACAACAAAAAAACTCCTTTATTGTTTAAAATTCACATGGAGTTTTTTGCTAATGTTGTCAATGCAATGTATTTTTAACGTCGCCTTCACCCATCATGTCGCGCTTCCCCCACTATTTTGTGAGCGCTTGAACTATAAAGAAGTTAAACGTTTTTGACATAGTAGTTGTGAAATAAATCAGTGCTATTTCAATGCCATTGTGTGTCACTATGTACTTTGCGCAGCGGACTTAAACCGCTGATTCTGGCAATTGTTAATTTCTAACTGCTGTATGTTTGATGATTAATACTCTCCTTAATTCAATAGCTCAGGCTGTTTGGGATCCTTTGTGGCCTTATATGTACCATTGTTCCTTGACACTGCCAACAGCACAGTGGCTGCTCCTCAACAGTGGCGGATGAGCGTCACCCCACTGCCTGGAGCAGAGCCAGCAAATGAAAAATAAAACGATGTGCATGTATTGGCGGGGCAAAGGTGGGTGGACGAGGAGTGCTTGTGCACTCCCTTAGTGCTCATTTGTGTGTGGCTGGCCGTCTCAGGCCGTCCAAAACACACTTGCGCACTTAGGTTTCTCATTCAGCAGCCAGGCTGCAGAAACCCCCACAGACTCCCAGGTTTGAGCAGGGTGTCTTCTCAGCCTGCTCAGACAAATCCCTGCGCTACTCTGCAGCATAGGGATTGGCTGGAATTCTGTCCCAGTGGCTGCTGGGACACCAGGAAGAGGCCAGCAGGAACTATGCAATGCGGGAGGCGGCCGGCGGCATCAGGTAGCTTTTAAAAAGTATTATTAACCCATCCTGTGTCCACCCCCCACACTCACTCTTCCACCCCCCACGTTCCCCCCACCTCCCTCTCCACCCTTTGTCAGTGGCGGCCGCCACTGCAACAGCAGCCTCTCACATTCTGATTGCTTGTGTTGTTCCTGGGTGGTGCTACATTTTTGCCACAAACCTCATGCAAATTATGCAATATGTCATAATAGCATCATTTTGAGAATATTGGATAAAAAGCTTAACATGAATTTACCAAATTATGCCAGCATAATGTAAAGATCACCTGGGCCTTGTATAAAGCCTGTGTTGTAATGAGAAATAATTTGCAATGGGCTCCAAACATGCATACCCCAGACTCAATATAACCATGACTCTCGTCAGCCAGTCTTCAGCGGACCAGGGCCAGAAGATAAGCAAGAATGAAACTGAGCGAAGAATGGAGGCGAGGAACTAACGCTGACTCAGTAGGGGGGGTGCTGCGTTGCACAAGTCAACTGTGATAATGAAACATAGCCAGCAGCAGCGAGACAGTGAATAAGAAAGAAAGTGAAACAGATGAACGCGAAGAGTGGTTTAGCTAGAGTGATAGGAATCAATCTAGACAAACGATAGAGCTGTTTATGTGAATTACGAGCTGAGCAGCAAATTGTAGGTTATCTTGAACTAAGACTTCCCTTCTTCTGTCCTTTATCAAAAAACAAAGGAAGAGAGGAAGAAAGAAAGAAGGAGGAAAGAGAAAGAAAGAGAGAAGGAAAGAGCAAATAAAAGGAGAGAGAAAGAAAGAAAGGAAAAAAGAAAGTAAAGGAATGAAAGAAGGAAGGAAAGAAAGAAGAAAAGAAAAAAATGACAGAAGACGAGAATTAAAGAAGACAAGAAAGAGAGAAAGAGAGAAAGAAAGGAGGAAACAAACAAACAAACAAAAAAGAGAAAGAAGGAAGGAAGTAAGGAAGGAGATAAAGAAAGTAAAACGAGGATGACTCAATACGGAACAGTTTCAAATGGACACAGTCTGGCATGCATCGAAATAGCAACAGTCAGATAAAGAAAACATTCGAAAAGGAATTTACAACAGTATTGGCAGGAGATGGAATCTGATAAAGATTGAATGTGCATCAGAAGAGTCCTGCTATCACATAATGCTCTAAGCACAAAGGCAACACAAAAGTAAATATAAAGTAAAAACTTAAACACTGCACTGAAGGGAACTAGCTTGTGTGGGGATGTGCTCCTTGTGAGAGAGCAAAATGCAGTCACTCAAAATGAAGTTAATCCACTGCCCCATGTAGTATGTTGTAGTGGGAGGAAGAAAAATGTGAATGGCACAGCAACAGACCAATTGATAAAGAGAGGTGGCTTAAAGCCCCCATATGTAAGTATATTATACATGTTTTAGTAAAAACAAAAGGTCTTGGCTAATGGCAGACCTAACTAGGTTCTTGCACTTCAGCACTTTCAACAGATAAAAGCCTGGAATACCTTACAAACCATAGAACCTGGTGCTTTCTTCTGCTCCATATTTGTAAGTAGGGAAATGTTTCTTGAAAACTTCCTTAGCTGCCCATAATCCCCAAAGAAGAACAAAAACCTAAACTTGTCTCTGGTCAAAGAGCCCTTTATCTACTTTTGCCCTGGTCAAGAGTAAGATTTAGTGGCGTAGAGCACAATGATGGGTCCCTTTCCCTTCAGAATGAGACGAGGGGGACCTGAGTCATTCATATGTCAGTGATATTTATTAGACTTGGATGGAATAGGGGCTTGATGAAGCTTTCCTTTTTGTCTCACCGTCTGGGAGCAATACACAAAGACCAAATGCTACCCAGCTGACCCAAGATACAGGCTGCAGGCACCAAATGGTTAGGAAAAGAAAATGTCAACTTTCTAAAAGTATGCAAAGTAGTGATGGATGGAATGCTTGAATTATTCTCAGCCACTGGTAATTACCCGGGGCCGCATCCCAATCCATTGTTATTTTGCACACCATGCAGCCTCCGTTTGGGCCCAGCAATATACAGATCAGCCTTGACCCTGCTCCAATAGGAACAGTCCAGCCCAATCTGCCATGCCAGGTCCTCCCTGAACCGGAACACAAGCAACCCAGGGCCAGTTTTGCCCTAGTTATGGGCTCATCTGCTGGCTACAGCTTGGTTGCAGTGACACAGGGTGCATGGGACACACTTCTGGGCATAGCCATTCCACTTAGGGTGATATAATAAGTATAGTGATGGATGGAATGCCCGCATCCCAATCCATTGTTACTTTGCACTCTATGCCACCTCAGTTTGGACCCAGCTAAGTGCAAATCAGTCTTGACCCTGCTCCAACAAGGACAGTCCAGCCCGAATTGCCAAGCCGGTACTCCCTGAACCGAAACACAAGCAACCTAGGACCAGTTTTGCCCTAGTTATGGGCTCATCAGCCAGGTACAGCTTAGTACCAGGTAATGCTTAGTACTAGGTACACAGTGTGCATGGGACCCACATCTGGGCATATCCGCCCCACTTAGGGCGACACAATAAGTATACAAAACAGTGATGGATGGAATGCTTGAATTAATCTCCGCCACTGGTAATTCCTCAGGCTGCATCCTAATCCATTGTTATTTTGCACTCCATGCCACCTCAGTATGGACCCAGCTATATGGAAATCCATCTTGACCATGCTCAAATACAAACAGTCCAACCCGAACTGCTAAGCCATGGCCTTATTGACCCAGAACACAAGCAACCCCAGACCTGTTTCACCCTAGTTATAGGCTTATCAGCTGGGTACAGCTAGGTTAAGTGACACAGTGTGTACTGGATCCATGTCTGGGCATACCTGTCCCACTTAAGGTGACACAATACGTATAAAGAATAGTGATCGATGGAATGCTTTAATTCATCTCATCCACTGCTAATTACTTGGGCCGCATCCCAATCCATCTGCCAAGCCTTGCTGATGCGGGCGATACCCAGACCCAGGATGCTTGTTTCCAGTCCAGGGAGAACCTAACACGGCAGTTCGGGCTGGATTGTTACCATAGGGAGAGGGTCAAGATTGATTTGCATATGGCTGGGTCCACACTAGAATGCCCTGATGAGAGAAAAACTATGGGGCTTACTTACAAGCCCATTGTGCCGCAAGTTTGTCACTATTTTTTGACGCACCTGCAGCGCAGTGTGCCTGCCCATATTTACAAAGCCTCGTAAAGCCATCCTGCGTGGCTTTTCATGACATGGTAAATATAGTCCACTTTTAGGCATTACTCTGCATGAAAGGGGGGAGTTCCATGAGTGTTGCTGTGGGTGTTCCCACGCAACATCTATGGAACCTGAAGCGTTCCTCAGATTTACAAGGGTTTATAAACCTGGGTATGTGTAAAATTCCTGGGGAGGCATAAGGGAGGAGTAATGAGTAGAAATACCTTTATTTCTCCATGTTTTTCCTTTTTCTATGTGTGCTACATTCTGCAGCACACATAGAAAGAGGAAAACGCCTCTTGTGTCCCTTCCTGCACAAAAACAATCTCCCCTACAACGCAGACACCCTTGCACTGTGGTGCAAGGGTGCCTGCGTTGGCACATGGCAGCCCATTGTGCGCCAGTGCAGGGGAAAAGGACAGGAATGTGCCATATCTTCTAGATACAATGCATTCCTTCCCTTTTCTTTTCATGCACGGCAGCGCAGCAGGAAGGCTTGCTGTACTATCAGCGTCAAAATATTGTAAATGAGGCCCTATGGATGTAGGCCCAGATGTCTGTACTGGGGTGAATGTTTGACAATGTTCAGCATTCCACCCATCTTCTTTTTGTGTTGCTATGGTTGCCCTAAGTGGCAAGGGTAGTCCCAGACGTGGGTCACATGCTCACTATGCCACTGGATTCAAGCTAGCCTGGCTGATATGGGGTGATAACCCAAAACCGGTCCAATGATGCTTGTTTTTGGACCAGGGAGGACCTGGCCTGGCAGTTAGGGCTGGAATGTTCCCATGGGGAGCAGGGTCAAGACTAGAATGGCATGGTGAGCAAAAAAACTATGGATTTGAACCCAAGTCTCCGTACTGGGGGTGAAAGTTTGACAATCTTCACCATTCCGTTCATCATCTTTTTGTGTTGAAACTTTCTAAGAGTGTCAGTTTCAGAATTGTGACTTCAGATCCGAATTCCACATCAAAAAGGGTTTTAAATTACAATTCTTTGGACACCAAACTTAACATTTCCACCTGCTCCCAATTGAAAGTTATGACTTATTACATTTAATAAGGTTATCCAAATATACCTTATGGGAGAGGTAGGCCCTGCAGGAGTGACAAATGAATGTAAGAATTTTTTACTACCAGGACAAGTAAAAGTTAAAAATACATGCCCAACTTATTAAATGCACTGCACCCTGCCCAGTGACTGTTTAGGGCCTACCTTTGGGGTGACTTATATCTATGAAAGAGAAAGGTTTAGGTCTGGCTAAAGGTTTATTTTGCCAGGTAGAAGTGGCAGTTTTAACTGCACACAAAGGTTGCAATTGTAGACATGAGACATGTTTAAAGGGCTAGTTAAGTGAGTGGCAAAATAAATGCTGCAGATCCACTAACACCGGATGAAACCCGCACAAGTCAGTGGCGGCCCGGTGCTACTCATCCCCCGGACCTTCATGGATTCAATCCCGAACTACGCACGCTTTACCAAGGTCTCCACCTGTCTCCTGCGCAGTGGATCGGGGCTCCGACCCTGCAACCCCCTTCCCTTCAGCCATCCTCTGCAGACGTCTCGTGACACCGCCTAGGCATCCCGAGTCAGCCCTTCTATCCCTGGGCACCCATCCATTCGTGCAACAGCACTCACATTCATGGATACCCAGTCCTGTTGATGATCCTAACTTGAAAGGATCAAAACACAGTCGGCCCTCTCCCACCAGTGCAATCTTTTGGCACACACCTTGCTTTAGTTCTCTAAATCGCTGTAAAATTATAGCTAACCCTCTCAAAATAACTATTTTGTGAACCAACAATCCTGTATATATTGTATATTACGTTTCACCTTGCGCCCTGTGCTGTGTTTTCTCACGTTGTCACTTGCGCCGTCACGTCCTGTCACGAGCACAATGTGCACTCAGTTCTTTAGGGTTGCCTCTGCATCTATGCTTAACAGTGCTGTTACAACTGTTGTGTATAATCCAGTCTTCTAAATATATGATGCCAGGAGCACATTCAACGAATAATTTGTAGTCTCTCGCCTTTGTTCCTCTACTGTAATGTCTTGCACGTACAAGTATATTTCTTTCAATTAATCCGGTTGAGATATTGTTGTATCTTTGGACAGATCCACTAATAGCATTTAATTTACAAGTCCTAGGTACGAGCAGTAAGATTTTACTAGGGCCTTAAAAATAAATTAAACGTGCCAACTGGGTATAAGCTAATTTCCCCATGTTTAACGGAGTGAGCACACACACTTTAGTAGTGGTTGGCCGTCGTAAAGGGCACAGAGTTCTAAGGCCAACAAAAAAAGATCAACCAAAAATGTAGGGGTAAAGCAAAAAGTATGGAGAAAAGACTATACTAAGGCTGAAAGGTCTAAGAAGGTGGGGGCATATCAACAACAACCGGCGATAATTATCGCTAAGCGCACTTAGCGCTAGGATAATTATCGCCGGCTAGCGTGGATTTTTATCGCTGAGATAGCGTGTTATTAGCAACGCTTATCTCAATAGCTATAAAAATTCTCACGCTAAGTGGCTAACGTGAGATTATCGCTGGAAACCCAGCAATAATCTCACGTTAGATTGTTGATAGGGACAGACAAACTTAGCCATGATATCCTCCTTCCATAGGATATCATGGCTAAGTCAGAAATATACCAGACGTAAAAAAGCAGCGTTAACCGAGGTTAGCGCTACTTTTTTTGTCTCTAACAGGGTTAGCGATATTCTTGATAATAGGAGAAATGTCGCTTAGCGACATTTCTCCTATTATTTTACTCTGGAACGCTTCCTTTGCATCTCATTAGAGATGCAAGGGGAAGCGTAGAGTAAAAGGGTGCTAACATGCCAATTTGCATGTTAGCACCCTTTTGTTGATAGGGTGCTAGTTTTATCTCTGCTTTTTGGCTTTTAAGGCCAAAAAAGCAGAGATAAAGCCCTTGTTGATATGCCCCCTGGTGTGATAGAAGAGAGTGTATGCTGTTCTGAAAATACCTATGTTCGAGTCTAGCTGAGAGAGAGAGTGCTCAAAAGACCGGAAGATGAAAGCCCAGTGAGAAAAATAAAAAGTAAAGAGGAAATAAACAAACAGACGAAGGTGACTTAGAAATATATGAAGCAGGGGTGATAGAAAATGAGGGCAATATAAGGAAAAGAGAAATGGCAGACAGATATAGAGAAAACTTAAGAAACAACAATAAAGAGGCAAAGAACCATAAAGTCAGTAAAATACATGAAAAGCGTGTTAGAATTGAATGGTGCCTTGATGTGTAAGTTTATGAAGTTCTGCTCTATACTCAAATATGCAGAGTGGGATGGACAGGTGGAACTATGCAATACAGGAGGCGGCCGGCGGCCGGCGGCGTCAGGTAGCTTAAAAAAATTATTATTAACCGATCCCGTGTCCCCCGCGCTCACTCTCCCACCCCCGCGCTCCCTTCACCCACCTCACCACCCTTTCTTAGTGGTGGCCGCCACTGCAACAGCAGCCTCTCATATTCTGATTGTTCGTGTTGTTCCTTTATGGTACTACATTTTTGCCACAAACCTCATGCAAATTATGCTATATTTAGTAATAGTATAATTTTGAGAATTTTGGATAGAAAGCGTAACATGAAAAATTTACTAAAAGTATGCCAGCGCAATATAAAGTTCACCTGGGCCTTGTAAAAAGCCTGTGTTGTAATGAGAAATAATTTGCAATGGGCTCCAAACATGCATACCCCAGACTCAATATAACCATGACTCTCGTCAGCCAGTCTTCAGCGGACCAGGGCCAGAAGATAAGCAAGAATGAAACTGAGCGAAGAATGGAGGCGAGGAACTAACGCTGACTCAGTAGGGGGGGGTGCTGCGTTGCACAAGTCAACCGTGATAATGAAACATAGCCAGCAGCAGCGAGACAGTGAATAAGAAAGAAAGTGAAACAGATGAACGCGAAGAGTGGTTTAGCTAGAGTGATAGGAATCAATCTAGACAAACGATAGAGCTGTTTATGTGAATTACGACCTGAGTAGCAAATTGTAGGTTATCTTGAACTAAGACTTCTCTTCTTCTGTCCTTTATCAAAAAACAAAGAAAGAGAGGAAGAAAGAAAGAAAGGAAGGAGGAAAGAGAAAGAAAGAGAGAAGGAAAGAGCAAATAAAAGGAGAGAGAAAGAAAGAGAGAAAAAAGAAAGAAAGAAAGGAAAAAAGAAAGAAAAGGAATGAGGAAGGAATGAAAGAAGAAAGGAAAGAAAGAATTAAAGAAAAAGAAAAAAATGACAGAAGAAGAGAATTAAAGAAGACAAGAAAGAGAGAAAGAAAGGAAGAATAAAGAAAGAAAGAAAGAGAGGAAGAAAGAAAGGAAGAAACAAAGAGAAAGAAGGAAGTAAGGAATGAGACAAAGAAAGTGAAACGAGGAAGAATCAATACAGAACAGTTTCAAATGGACACAATCCGGCATGCTGCGAAATAGAATCAGTCAGATAAAGAAAACGTTCCAAAAGGTATTTACAACACCACTGGCGGGAGATGGAATCTGATAAAGATTGAATGTGCATCAGAAGAGTCCTGCTATCACATAAGGCTCTAACACAAAGCAACACAAAAGTAATTATAAAGTAAAAACTTAAACACTGCACTGAAGGGAACTAGCTTGTGTGGTAATGTGCTCCTTGTGAGAGAGCAAAATGCAGTCACTCAAAATTAGGTTAATCCACTGCCCCATGCAGTATGCTGTAGTGGGTGGACACAAAATGTGAATGTCACAGCAACAGACCAATTGATGAAGAGAGGTGGCTTAAAGACCCTATATGTAAGTATATTATGCATATTTTAGTAAAATCAAAAGGTCTTGGCTAACGTCAGACCTAATTACGTTTTTGCACTTCAGCACTATTAACAGGTAAAAGCCCAGGGCACATTACAAACCATAGAACCTGGTGCTTTCTTATGCTCCATGTTTGTAAGTAGGGTAATGTTTCTTGAAAACTTCCTTAGCCGCCCATAGCCCCGCAAACAAGCATACAAACCTAAACTTGTCTCTGGTCAGAGAGTCCTGTTTCTACTTTTGCCCTGGTCAAGGGTCTGATTTAGTGGCGTAGAGCGCAATGATGGGGCCCTTCCCCTTCAGAGTGTGATGAGGGGGACCTGAGTCATCCATATGTCAGAGGCATTTATTGGTCTTGGATGGAATAGGGGCTTGATGAAGGTTTCCTCTTTGTCTCACTGTCTGGGAGCAATACACAAAGACCAACTGCTACCCAGCTGACCCAAGATACAGGCTAGAGGCACCAAATGATTAGGAAAAGAAAATGTCAACGTTCTAAAAGTTTGAAAAACAGTGATGGATGGAACGCTTGAATTAATCTCAGCCACTGGTAATTACCCGGGGCCGCATCCCAATCCATTGTTTTTTTGCACACCATGCCACCTCAATTTGGGCCCAGCAATATACAGATTAGCCTTGACCTTGCTCCAATAGTAACAGTCCAGCCCAAACTGCCATACCAGGTTCTTCCTGAACCAGAACACAAGCAACCCAGGGCCAGTTTTGCCCTAGTTATGGGCTCATCTGCTGGCTACAGCTTGGTTTCAGTGACACAGGGTGCATGGGACCCAAGTCCGAGCATAGCAATCCCACTAAGGGGGATACAATAAGTATAGAAAACAGTGATGGATGGAATGCCCGCATCCCAATCCATCGTTACTTTGCACATTTTGCCTTCTCAGTTTGTACCCAGCTAAGAGCAAATCAGTCTTGACCCTGCTCCAACAGGGACAGTCCAGCCTGAATTGCCAAGCCAGTACTCCCTGAACAAAAACACAAGCAACCCAGGACCAGTTTTGCCCTAGTTATGGGCTCATCATCCAGGTACAGCATAGCACCAGGGACACAGTGTGCACGGGACCCACATCAGGGCATACCCATCCCACTTAGGGCGACACAATAAGTATATAAAAAAATGATGGGTGGGATGCTTGAATTAATCTCAGCCACTGGTAATTACTCAGGCTGCATCCCAATCCATCATCATTTTGCAATCCATGCCACCTCACTTTGGGCCCAGCAATATGGAAATCCATCTTGACCCTGCTCAAATAGAAACAGTCCAGCCCAAACTGCTAAGCCATGGCCTTACTGAACCGGAACACAAGCAACCCCAGACCTGTTTAACCCTAGTTATAGGCTCATCAGCTGGGTACAGCTTGGTTCAGTGACACAGTGTGTACGGGATCCACGTCTGGGCATACCTGTCCAAATTAGGGTGACACAATACGTATACAGAAATGTGAGAGATGGAATGCTTTAATTAATCTCAGCCACTAGTAATTACTTGGGCCGCATCCATGCATTTTGCAGCCCACATAGAAAGAGGAAAACACATCTTGTGTCCCTTCCTGCACAAAAACAATCTCCCCTACAATGCAGACACCCTTGTACTTGTGCGCCAGGACAGAGGGAAAGGACAGGAATGTGCCATATCTTCTAGATACAATGCATTCCTTCCCTTTTCTTTTCATGCACGGCAGCGCAGCAGGAAGGCTTGCTGTGCTGTTGCGCGACAAAATATTGTAAATGGGGCCCTATGGATTTAGGCCCAGATCTCTGTACTGGGGTGAATGTTTGACAATGTTCAGCATTCCACCCATCTTCTTTTTGTGTTGCTATGGTTGTCTTAAGTGGCAAGGGTATACCCAGACGTGGGTCCCATGCTCATTATGCCACTGGATTCAAGCTAGCCTGCCTGATATGGGATGATACCCCAAAACCAGTCCCATGCTGCTTGTTTCCGGACCAGGGAGGACGTGGCAAGGCAGTTAGGGCTGGACTGTTGCCATGGGGAGCAGGGTCAAGACTGGAATGGCATGGTGAGCAAAAAAACTATTGATTTAGTCCCAAGGCTCCGTACTGGGGGTGAAAGTTTGAAAATGTTCACCATTCCGTTCATCATCTTTTTGTGTTGAAACTTTCTAAGAGTGGCAGTTTCAGAATTGTGACTTTAGATCTGAATTCCGCATCAAAAAGGGTTTTAAAATACAATTCTTTAGACACCAAACTTAACATTTCCACCTGCTCCCAATTGAAAGTTATGACTTATTACATTTAATAACGTAATCCAAAGTTACCTTATGGGAGAGGTAGGCCCTGCAGTTGTGACAAACTAATGTAAGAATTCTTTACTACCAGGACAAGTAAAAGTAAAAAATACATGCCCAACTTATTAAATGCACTGCACCCTGCCCAGTAGCTGTTTAGGGCTTATACCTATTAAAGAGGAAGGTTTAGGTCTGGCTAAAGGTTTATTTTGCCAGGTAGAATTGGCAGTATTAACCGCACACAAACGTTGCAATTGTAGACATGAGACATATTTAGAGGGCTAGTTAAGTGAGTGGCAGAATAAGTGCTGCAGATCCACTAATAGCTTTTAATTTACAAGTCCTAGGTCTGAGCAGTAAGACTTTACTAGGGCCTTACAAATAAATTTAACGTGCCAATTGGGTATAAGCTAATTTCACCATGTTTTACGGAGTGAGCACACACACTTTAGTAGTGTTTGGCCACGGTAAAGGGCACAGAGTCCTAAGGCCACCACAAAGAGATCAACCAAAAATGGAGGGGTAAAGAAAAAGTATGGGGAAAGGCTGAAAGGTCTAAGAAGGTGGTGTGATAGAAGAGAGTGTATGCTGTTCTGAAAATACCTATGTTCGAGTCTAGCTGAGAGAGAGAGAGTGCTCGAAAGACCAGAAGATGAAAGCCAAATAAGAAAAAAAGTAAAGAGGAAATGAACAAACAGACGAAGGTGACTTAGAAACATATGAAGCAGGGGTGATAGAAAATGAGGGCAGTATAAGGAAAGGAGAAATGGCAGACAGGTATATAGAAAATGTAAGAAACAACAATAAAGAGGCAAAGAACCACAGAGACAGTAAAAGACATAAAAAGCATGTTAGAATTGAATAGTGCCTTGATGTGTGAGTTTATGAAGATCTACTCTATACTCAAGTATGCAGATTGGGATGGACAGGTGGAAGGAGCCTCTAGAATGTTGTCAAGTAGTTTCTAGCAACCATAAGCCAGGGACTTAAGGGTGTAGACACACAACCATAAAATAAAACCACTGAAGAGGAAATGGTGGATGTTTTCCCAATAACAACCTGGACAGTACCCTTCAGAACAGGGTAATGAGAGTAATGTATATATAACTACCTGTTCAATATAATTAATGCTCCATGAGAAACAGAAGCTGGTAAAAGTACCACAAGGGGCTGTATTACACCAAGTGCCCTGGGAGTGCAAAGGGCTAATGCGCCCATTTTGTGTGCCCCGAGGGCACTTTGCTATTTCAAAAGGGGTTTCAGACACTTGTGTGGCCTCTTCTATAATACTGATAGTTGTGGCACACATGTAGCACCAGTTAAATCTAGAGATGATGTTCCCTCAATTCATGGGGGCCTGACCACACACAAATGAGGGAATCTCTTTGCCTCTGTGCGCTCACCGTATTATGAATTTGGGCGCAAAGGCAAAGAAACCGTGAGGAGATGCATCGACAGTGCACCGTAGAAAGGTGAGGGCAGCCTTCTTGACCCCCATACATCCCACTGCAGACAGGTGCTGTCACTCACTGCACGCGCCTGCAATGGGATCTCTCTACCCTCTCGAAAATGTGCAGATGTATGCCGCCTTCACAGTGAACCATGGAGCTGCTTATTAAAGCAGCTGCTCCACATTTCAATTAAATGTGCTGCCCCTGGGCAGCATACATTTGGGGCTGCCCTAAGGGCAGTGCATTCAGCATAATAGGGCATACTCTCCCTGTTTGCGACCGGTGCACCTTTTGAAAGGTGCGCCATGGCACAAACATGGAAAGTGCGCCCTTTGTGTAATACAGCCCCTGGAGTCCCCTAGAGGCTGCACAATAAGTGGTGAGATGATTGAAAATTCCTGATGGACTGCATGGAGGGACATGTGAAAGGTCGATGGGATGTTACAGGACAGTAGTGATTTCATTTCCAGAGGACGTCTTATGAGGAAGATGAGAGGGTGGTAAGGCAACCGGAGACAGCATGGAACAAGTTGGGAAAATGCCTTCAGGGGCTGTCAGGTCATGCATTATATAGTCAATAACAGACAGAAGGGTGAAATAGATGAACGGAGCTAGCAAGTTGCAGGTAAGAAGAGTACATAGAAACAAATACAATCGCAAAGGAGAACAAACACGCAGATCGACAAAAAAACAGACACAATAAAGCAGCAAGACAGAGAGGTGTATTGGAAACTAAGCAAGAAACAAATAAACAGAAAATGGATATTTAAAGAAAAAGGAAGCAATTAAAGTAAAAAAGAAAAAACAAATGACTGAAAGAAAAAGAAGCAAGTGTGTGTGAAGAACAAAAGATCATATATCATAGGAAGTCATGGAGTTAAAATAGAAAAAATATGCTTCAGAAAAGGATCAAGGACAATGCCAGAGAAAGACAGAGAAAGATGTCATACAAAATAAAAGGAGGAGCAAAAGATTAAGAAAAAATGGCAAACAGAGAAGTGGGAAAATGAGGACGAAAGGACATAGAATTAGAGCGTGAGTGGAAAAGAGGAATAGATGCAGACAGAAGTAAATGGTAAGAATGTAAACTCTTTCAGCTTTTCTAGCTTCCTGGATTCCTGTTTGTATGTCTTGGCCCATTGCATCTCACATACTGCAAAGAGGAATTCGGAGTTGGCCGAGGTCCTTTTGATACACCGAAGAGTCAGTCAGCCAAGTCTAAACCTTGGTACCTTCATCTTCCATCTGAAGCAGAGCTTTCCACCCCTACATTTCTTAGCCTGCAGCCTCCCTTGGTGCATTCCTTCCTCTGTCACAGTAGATCTGGTTATTTGTCGAGGTTTGATAAGCTCATTGGCTAACCACAGAAAGTGTGAGTAGCAGTCTGTGGCACACTGAGATGCCACCAGTATCCCAGGCAGGATGTGGCAGCAGCCGAGTTTCGAAACTCATATCATGCTATTGTAAATGCCACTTAAGTCCCACCGTTCAAAATGTTCTTAAGAATCTGCAGACAGGTTGTGCAACTCTTCACACAGGAGCCCTTTGCACAGTGTGCACTTTTCAGGGGTAGAAAGTGCACTGTCAGTCCGGTACATAAGCACAGTACTAAAGGCAGCTGTGCTGCTCACCTGGGCAAAAATGAGCAAGTGCCAAGTTTTAATTGGGAACAAAATAGGTTTTGGTAACCAAAAAAGGAGTCCCCATTGACAGATCACAACCTTTCGCAAAACATTGCTTGGCTAGTATCAGAGAGCTGAATTTGGAGACATGTGTGGTAAATGAAGCGATTTAAACATTTTAGGGCCAGTAATGTTGGTCAAGTCTGGAAACACTACAGCTCTGAAAACTGAGGGCCTCATTTCTGGCATTTTGGTGTAGGACAGCGCAGCAAAGCACCTTGCTGCACTGCCCTATGCCAAAGTGAAACGGCAGGAATGCACTGTAATTAAGCAATACCCTGCATTCCTGTCCTTTCTGCCAGCTTTGGAGCCTTTTTGGCTGCCTAGTGCCAATGTAGGCATCCATGCACTAAGGTCTCCCTTGTACCAAGGTGCAAGGGTGCCTCCATTACAGACAGGAATGTTTTAGCACAGGAAAGGACGCCCTCCTGCCAAAAAAAACAATCCTATGAGGCATTTTCCTCTTCCCATGTGTTCTGCAGCACATGTGGAAAGAGGAAATACCGAGGAGAAATAAACATATTCTCTCCACAACACCCATGGAACACCTCCTGGGCGCAGAGCTAGGCGACGCACCGATTTGCGAATCATCGCCTTACTCATGATTTATGAGGCCACTCAAAGCCATGCAGGGTGGCTCTGCATGGAATATATGACATTACAATGCATGCAATTACAACACAGTCTTTACATTGCAACTACCTTTACATTGCATGATTTTACAATGCATGCCATTACAATGCATTTTTAAAAACTACCATTGCAACACATTCCATTACAATGCATAACATTACAATGCATAATACTTTTAGGGCAACGGTAGGGTAAGTGTTGGATAGTGTAAGGATAAAAATTACTATTCCCACTCCAGTGAGTGCAACAGTAGGGTAAGTGTTGGATAGTGGAGGGGTAAAAATTACTAAGTGTTGGATAGTGTAGGGGTAAAAAGTGCTATTCCCACTCCAGGGAGCGCAACAGTAGGGACAGTGTTGGATAGCATAGGGGTAAATATTAATATTCCCATGTACCCCAAAACCCATATCCACCCTAATACTAAAAAAATCTCCATTACTTACCTTATAATACGTTGTAATGGCATGCGTTGTACTGGTATGCGTTGTAGTAGCATGCGTTGTAGTGACATGCGTTGTAATGGCATGCATTGTAATGGCATGCGATGTAAAGGCAGTTGCGATGTAACAGTTGCGTTGTAAAGGTAGGCCGTTGTAATGACTGTGCTGTAATGGATGCTTCCCTTTGCGTGGAGTCATAAATCTTTACGAGAGCCCTTCCTCACACATGTACCAATTTGGATGGTCCAAAAGTGATGCAGGGCTCTCATATATAAGCCCCTAAATACTTAGTTGCAGCCTCAAAAGCTTGCATAAGGTATTCATATACCTGCCCCCAACCAACTGGACTCTGATTATTTCATGAATCAGAAATCAAGTACAACAACAAAAGGAAAGAGTTAGAACAGAATCTCAGAATATAAAGACAAAAAGAGAGGGATGCTATGAAATTCCTCCTGTCTAGATGCTTCACAACAGAAGTGGTTTTGAGATTAGAACTAGTACAAAAAGCGCATCCACCACGATGCACAAATAAGAACAAGTTAGTTATGGAAAATATGAAAATCTACAGAACATCTGGTATGATGCATGCAGAAAGAAGTCTGATGTTTTTGCTTAGGTTCCATGAGGAGGCCTAGCTTTGAATATATTACAAAAAGACTCTACTGAGTGAACACCTTAGCACAAAATAAAAACACAAACTAAGCCATGAAGCAACCCTAAAATCGACCATGTTCATGCCATGCAACAGTTAGAATGGGCCCGCGACTGCACATTGTGCATAATCTATATTTATAAAGCACAATTTCTCCCTGGGTATTTTGGCTCTGACTAAGAGAAGGTTATTGCAACCCAATCAATGGTACTGAAGTTTAGTCAATGAGCCTTTATCATGGGTAGCACCATTTCTTCCGCCTTCTAATGGACTACATCTATGGAGGTTCTACACTATAGCCCGTGCAGCGACCCCCTTTCTCTGTTGGCAACCACACACTATGTCAAATGACCTTTCCACATCTCTTCAAGACATAACCTTTCCACTAAACCTGTCCTGTCCTTCCACAAGACCTCTTTATAGAGTCTGGAATGGCATAGAGTCACTCTGGTGGGAAGCACTGTTCCTAACACAGCACCATATTTCAGGTGTGCTTTTCTGCCCCATGTCCACCCTACTCAACCAGCTCAAACAACAGGAACATATGAGGCACACTCACTCACACGTCAGGATCCACTCTCCTACCGCAAGTCGGCATGATTCTTCTTTTACCCACAATCCAAGAGTACTTGTGCATGCTACAGAAAGATGCATATAATCTCACGCTCCAATGCCAGCAGCATAGCTAAGTGAGTTTATGTAGCAGCTGCTGAAATATGTACTTAATTTGGTGATAATGGGTTTCAATCTCAGTAACATAGATCAATGCCTTAAAGTGCCTACTGCTGAGGTCTGGGTGTAGCATGCTGCATGCATGTTTAAATTTCCAAAACATAGCTCAATGGATTAATATATGTGCTGTATAAACGTGTGCAGCCCAGTTTCAGCAAGACTGTTCAGACAATCGGTGTGCAAGCTGCAGAGAAATGTCTGCAACCTTCAAGTCTTGGGACCCAATCCTGAAAAGCATGACCCATCCTTTCATCCACTTGAAGTTGTTAAAACAAAGACCAGTGAATTCTGAGATGGATCAAACTGAAACCTATTATGCAATCACCAACACTTAACATTATTTTGTGTGCTTCAATTAGTAAGTGTTCAACTGATTTAACCCACGGGTGTCTATCAGAGGTCCTGGAGGGCAGAATCCATGCCTTGATTTTTGGATAACCCCCGACTATGTATTTGAGTTCCAGTTAGATTCATTGTATCTTATATCAAAATCCTTAAAATCAGGCATGGATCACACCATATTGGACAGATATTTTACATCCCTGAGCTAATAAGCCCAGAATTAAGCACAAATTGCCTACATAAAATGTTTGAATAAACATAAAATAAAAACACAAAATAATAAGAAAGGGATCGAACAAAACATAATTATTGAACCACATTTCTTGAGTAGGCCGAAATGTGTCCCTTGTCTCAATCCTGGGCTATGTCCTACAATGGAGCTTGGGCTGCAATGGCAAACAAAGGACTTTGCTTTTTTTAGTAGAATGAGCCTGAAGATGTGAATAAAAGCATTGATTTGTACCTGTTCCTAGTTGCTTCATTAGGAGTGACAGGCTGGCGACACACTGGACCCTGGGTGCTGATTTCACTTGGAGGATGAATGGGTAACTTTGACCCTCAAGTGTGCTGGTCATTGGATGGACTGCTGAAGTTCTAGGCCCTTTGTCCTAGGCATGCATTCCTGCTGGGCTGAGAAGCTGGCTGGGGGATTTGTGCCTGCAGATGCAGCCCAACGACCCCCTGTTGGTCTTTGGGCTTTGATGGCAATTCTTCAATCCTCCTCTGGGTCCTTCATCCCACAGGTGATTGCCACTGGCTCTTTACAGAGAGTTAGCCAATGGAGAACTGCTTCTTTGCAGCAGGTATCTCATCTTCCCCACCTCACCTGGCCATTGGCTGTAAGCCTGTGGTTATGGACATTGTAAAGCAGGATATAACATTACAGGTGCACTGCTCTCACCCCCACCTCCCTCTCCCAAAACCATGCAAATGTTTTAGGCTTGGGCCTCGCTGTTGGAAGCTCCAGGAGCTCTACCAAATTTTCTGATACTTACATTTGACAATTCCATGTTTTCAATATGCTGTCTACCAGTGGCGGCTCGTGGAGGGAGTTCGGTGGGGGCAGTGAGGCGGGGCGGGGGAGGGGCAGGGTGGGGAAATGTAAACACCGGAATATGGATGAACTGAGGTAAGTACACATTTAAATTAATAAAACGAATTTCTTTGCGCACGCTGCATCGCATCGTGTCAAATTTCAATGCCTTTCTTTAAGTGTCATTTTGCGAGACACTTTATAGTGATACATCTGTGTAATAAAAGAAATTACAGAACCTAACTCCTTTGTGGTTGTAGGGAGCTAAAACAGCCCAACATTAGCTGCATCACTATGTTAGTGCTCAGGGATGGTAATCACCTACTTTTATTTTCTAACTTGACCAACCATGAAACCTTTGTGGCACTTGAATAAAGTATGTGTGTAATTTTTAGGGGAAATTGATATGTTATCAGGAATCACTCATACTTGACATTTTGAAGTAATTTGTCTGTGAGATAAAATAAAAAATGTTGCCGCTGTTTGAGTAGTTGTAAGTGTGTTACTCTCAGTTGTAAACAGTTTGGGGCATATTTACAAGGAGCTTGCGCCACGTCATTTTTTTGACACGGCGACGATGCTTTCTTTGCTCCATATTTACAAGGTGATTCATCTTCGAGAAGTGGGCCGCTGGGCTGGAGATGCGTCAAAATTCCTAGGCCTCTAAAAACCCAGGCGTAGTTATGACACATTGGCTGTGGCACAGGTATCTGACCAGCTGAAGTGACTTGAAACTGTAAAATCTGCAATCAATTCACATCCCTTCAACAGGTAAGTGCACACATAAAGTAAGTAACATAGTAAATATCCCATCACACATCATCCCAGACTTGTATGCACTCACATTGTACCTCCACATAATATGTGACACATGTAGGCATAGTGGCACACATAGGTACACTGGGGCATATTTACACGGAGCCTGCGCTGCGTCATTTATTTTGATACAGTGACAGCACTTTCTTTGCGCCATATTTACAATGTGATGCATCTAGGCAGATGCGTCACTTTTCGTTGGCCTGCATCATTTTATACCTTCATCGGCATCAGCTGCGCCGTATTTGTTTTAATATTTGCAAGATAGGCCTTTTCACCTAAAACCCCTGTAAAACCGAAGCAGTGGTATTTATGACATTTTGCTGAAGGGACGCATCTTCGGGAAGTGGGCCGCTAAGCTTGAGATGCTTTAAAATCCCTACGCCTCTAAAACACAAGCGTACTTATGACGCATTGGCTGTGGCATAGGTATCTGACCAGCTGAAGTGACTTGAAACAGTGAAATCTGCAATCAATTCACATCCCCTCCACAGGTGAGTGACACATAAGGTAGGCAGTAAATATCACATCACACACCATCACAGACTTGTATGCACTCACATTGTACTTTAACGTAATATGTCACACATACATAGACATAGTGGTACACATAGATAGACTGGGGCATATTTTTTTTTTTTGCAGTGTCGGTACTTTCTTTGCTCCATATTTACAAGGTGACACATCTAGGCAGATGCATCACTTTTCGTCGGCCTTCGTTGGTTTTACCTTCGTCGGAATCGGCTGCGTTGTGTTAGTTTTCATATATCCAAGGTACTCTTGCAAAATGTCATAAATACCACTGCGTTAGTTTTAAAACTAACGCAGTGGTATTTATGACATTTTGCAAAAGTGACACATCTTTAGGAAGTGGGCCGCTGAGCTTGAGATGCGTCAAAATTCCTATGCCTCTAAAACACAGTCATAGGAATGACGCATTGGCTCTGGCAAATGTGTCTGACCAGCTGAAGTGATTTGAAACTGTGAAATCTTCAATCAGGTCACACCCCCCCCAAGAGGTAAGTGCACACATAAAGTAGATATCACAGTAAATATCACATCAGACACCATCACAGACTTGTATGCACTCACAGTGTACTTCCCATAATATGTCATACATATGTTGGCATAGTGGTACATATAAGTACACTGTGTCTACTTGCATGTGTGACAACCAGGACCAATGTAATACAGTGGAAGGTGAGTTTTCAACTTTTGGGACTTTATTACATTGGTCCCCACACATGGTACTACTACTACTTGAGTCAGTCAAAACTGATGCATCACCTCTGATTCATGACGCATTGCTGTAGTTGCATCAGTCTTATAATCAACTACAGCAATGTGCCACATTTGGGCCGGATGCCTTGCAGCATCCTACCCACGGATGAGTCAGAATTTCTGATGTAACCTTGGGGTCTTGTGCCATGGAGTCCCCTATAGCAAATACGGCGCATCCATGCCATCGTAAGGTTATTTGACGCAGGCGCAAGAAATTTTGGCGCATCGCTGCCTTGGTGCAGAGATGCGTCATTTCTTGTAAATAAGGCCCTATGTGTTGTAATATTTTCTTTTGATTATAGCATACAGGAACCACCAGTTTCAAGGGCAAGCTCAGAATTTTTAAAGTGGGGATTTCTGATATAAAATAAACATTAAGCAGAGTCGTATCCACAAATAAGATTTTAAAATTATTGACGGGAAATATAAAGACTGTTACCCACATAGCAGAACTTTAGCGCCCTTCCGTATAGATTTGTCATTACACTATATCTACTTTTGACCTATGTCACTGGTTAAATGTGCTTTAAAATGCACTATTCTCCAAAAGACTTCATAAAGCATTCTTTAGAAGGGGGTGATTGTAGTGGGCTGCCCTCTGTAAAATGGTTTTAAAATATATCCAGCTGAGTTTTGACCAGTGTTGTTGCCGTATGGTGCTCCGCTGCTCCAACATTTCCCAGAACACACCTTGATTCTAAACACAACTTACAGGTGGTGGAAAAATATCATACTCACTTTGTTCTAGAAGAATTGATAGGTAGGCACGAGCATGAAATTCCTGACAATGGTTAACAAGTTCAATAGGGAAGATTTGGGCTGACTGCGTGATTTATTTAGAAAAAGCCGTCCTCATAGTAACAATAGCTTTTTTATATAGTGCTTCATAATGCACTGTTGCTGTTTAAAAACTTTGTGAGTAATAGATTATATTATTGCCCGGTCAAATGGCACTCAATTACTGACCTGAGAATGATGAAACGCTGGGTAGGCCTTGCTAGAGGTTGAACTGGTGACCTTTGGATCACTTACTAAAAGCCCATCCATCTAATGGAGCCATCTTGTTAGCTACACGGAGTAAGATTTGTTGATAGAAATAAAATATTGTAGAGGAAATAAACAGACCCATGGAACCCGTTATCTGTCAGGTTTTTCTATACCATCAGGCACATGCATCAAGCCAAAAATTCCACACAAAAATTGTGAATCGCTAAAATAGCGAATGCAAAACAACACTTTCCAATGCAGTAACCCCAATACCGAAAAAATAAGGAATTCGCAAAAATAAGGCCTCGCAAAATTTGCAAGAAACAATATTGTGTGTCCTTAAGAGCGAGTCATACAACATCCACCGCAAATAGCGATTAGCAAATAAAGAATCGCAATTCAATGCATGTAACCCCGCAATTAGCGAATTAATTGAAAATCGCAATTTTGCAAGTGCAAAATAAGAGGAATCACAATCAGGTGGTAAAGTTTAAAAAAAAAATCGCCCAGCTGCCAACAATGAGTAACCCTTTAAAACTGACTCAGAAAGCCCCTGAAGCCTTTCACAATGGCTGCCCTCTACGTGATTTTGAGGAGAATGAGGATCCATGCAGCAGGCCAGCGCAGAAGGAGAATACAGGAGAGGATATTCCAAGTGCGCATCACATTGCTGGGACAAACAGAGGATGAAATATATGATAAGCACAGGCTGAACGGTGCAATGATCATGCACCTAATTGTAGAATTGGAACCCCTAGTGGAGCGCCAAACCCGTAGGACACATGCTCTGCCGGCACATGTACAGGTCCTATGTTGCCTGCACCTACTTGCGTCTGGCAGTTTCTAGGGGGTAGTAGTAGTAGCCGGAGGGGTATCACAAAGCTCACTTTCACGCTTCTTCAACAACTTCCTTAACGCCATGATGACAAGGATCCACACCCACATAACCTTCCCCACAACCCCACAGGATCTGAATAAGACAAAACTTGACTTCTACCAGGTAGCACAATTCCATCATGTGATCGGCTGCATAGACTGTACGCATGTCCCAATCTGTCCCCCAGCAGCAAATAAATACATCTTCAGGAACAGGAAATCCTATCAATCGATCAATGTGCAAGTAGTGTGCAATGCAAAGCTTATCATAACGGACATTGTGGCACAATTCCCAGGAAGCACCCATGATTCCTATATATTCCGACACACTGGTATCCACAAGCATTTGCTCAGGGGTGAATTTGGCGAAGGACATCTACTTGGTACACTCATATACCTATTTGCAACATTAATCAAACAAATGTAAATGCATTACTGTGGCTAACACTTTGCTTTCCACCCTGTAGGTGACAGCGCATACGCCGTGCCGGACTACATATTGACACCATACCTCAACCCAGCCACACCACATGAGCAGAGGTACAATGCTGCACACATCAGCACACAGAATGTAATTGAACGCACATTTGGAATACTGAAAAGACACTTTCGCATCCTACACAAAACTGGTGGAGCATTGCAGTACCGTCCAGAAACCTGCTGTCGGATCATGGCTGCATGTTCCATGTTGCACAATATTGCCACCAGAAGAGGCATACACATCGAGATGTCCGACTATGAGTGTGATGGGGACAACCAACCACCCGCACAACATCGACAAGCGCATGTTGCGAACTCAGCAGAAGGGCAAAGGAGACGTGCACACATCACCCAACATTATTTATGAGGTAGGTAATAATGAGACATAAGACCTAAATGGCGAACGCAAAATTATTTATTAACATGAGCCCATGTATTAATGTTCAGCCACACAGAGATTTGAGCAAATTATAATTGTGAGTGCATTGAGGTATAAAGTCAAATGAACAGTTCCACGCACTGGGTAGCAATCACTAGGATGTCATTGACCAGGGTTACATCACCATGGCCAAACAAAGGAGGACATGCCTTGCTAGCACCTCCGGCCATTCACCCCCAGCCTCCTTTCGCCTGCCTCGGCTGCATCACCCTGATGTGTGACTGAAGATGTAGCGCTGAGCGAACTGCGCCTCCTGGCAGTGGTCACTTGCACCGACAGGCTACTAAGACTGAATGCCTCCTCACTCCCCTCCTCCCCTGTCAAGTTGATGCCACCAACTGTCCCGGCCTGGATATGTTCCACAGCAGTGGTCACTTGTCCTAGGGCCCTGGCAACATCCCCACAGTCATAGCCAAGATCGATTTGCAATGCCACGGAGCGACGTGCCAGCAACGCTGTGGTGTTGCAGAGCTTGTTGGTGGCCCTTGTATTGGCTGACATGCGGATCATGCTCTGGCGATGCCTTCTCCTCTTAGTGCTTTGTCCCGCAAGCAGCGCCCGTGTGAGCTCCTGTAGGCTTGAGTTTGTCTGCCTATTCTCCCCAGCAACCACAGTGGTCAGCTCACGCACGTTGTCTGTCATCATGCTGATGTTCTTGGCAAGTTTTGAAATCTGTAGATTTATTGAGCCCATGTGTCTTCCCTGCAGGCGCTGCACGCGTAACATCTGGGACTCTACTCCATCAAACACTTTCGGAGCCTGGTCATCACGTGCAGCAATACGGGCCCTTGACCTGCGCCGCCGTCCCAGTTGGATCTGTGCCTGTGGTGTAGGTGGTGTTGCCACCTGAGGCTGGCTGGTCCCTGTAGTGGGTGCAGGAGACAGCTCGGATTCCATTGGCTGCAGTGAGGGGGTCTGGGCCCTGTGTTTTGGTGGTGCAGGTGGTGTGCATGCTGGAGCAACTGGAGTCTCAACATCAGTCTCAGCAGGTGTCTCAGGGATGTGTAGGCAGTCACTATCTTCAGAGTCTGCCTCAGCTGCATCTGTGATGTGAAACAGTGCAATGTTAATTTTTGTTATTCCTACTATTGTTGTACATTTTGAATACTTTGCTCACATTAAATCACTGACTGATAACACTGACTGCCATGCTGTGTTGGCGTGTTTTGCTTGCCTTTGTTGGTTTTGAATGCCCACTTGACTGACATGCCTACAACTCCCATGATGCATTGGGTTTATGAGGGAAAACGTGGACTGGAGTTTGATCTGTGCACTGTGTTTTGCCTGGGTTTATGTGCACGATTATACATTACGTAGAGGAATATGCTTGCATGCATCTAACCTTGTGGGGTACTTGCTGCACCGGATGTGTCCAGCTGTATAACTCCAACCACTGCCTCAGGCTGGATTGTCGCCTCCACAAGGTCCTCCAGGGCTGTGTTGTTGGATACAGTAGATGGGCCCCCTCCTGGGCCCTTTGCCTCCTTCAGCCTTTCGGCAATGCATTCTTTGGCACGGATCCTCAGGTCGTACCACCTTTTTTTTAAGACATCGATGCTGCTGTGTGTGACACCCACAGCATTCACCTTTGTCTTTATGCACAGCCATATCTTTCTTTTTTCTGCCACTGGCACTTTAAGAGACAATTTTCCGAAGAGCATGTCATGGCTCTTGCTGACCTCCTCAACGAGATTCTGAAGTTCTCTCTCACTGAACTTCATCTTCCTTTTTCTGGGCGTGGCACTATCCCCTGATGCTGTTTTGTCCATCCTGTGTCACTGGATGTTGCTGGAAGCAGATTTGGGTGTGTTTCAGCTCAGATCCAGTACTCTTCCTCCTCCTCTGACCTCCTCTGGGCACTGAATAAAGCATGGACTGGCTGACTTCCTGGTTGTGATGTCATCAGCATGCTTCCAAAGTGACACGCTTTTTGCAAACTCGCAAATTGCGATATCGCTATTTGCGATTTTGCAAATTGGAATTTTCTGTTTTAGCTGCTCGCATTTGGGATCTCGCAATTCGTTTTAGTGATTTTTTGCTAATCGGTAGTTTTTCACTAAAGGATTCATGCATTGCGGATAGCGATTTTTGAATAGCGATTCCTTATTTTTCGCTATTTAGGAATCGCTATTATGGATTTTTATGCATGTGCCACATGTGCGGTAGTAGTTCGTCTGATCCTGTTTTTCATTTGATTCCAGCAAATTTAGTCTTGAATTTATAATGAAATAAATAGACTTTATAGACAAGAATGTTCCAATCATTGAGAGAGAGGAGGTATCCAAGCAGAGCAATGCTCTGTGCCAGAAGCTGTAGATGATCAGAACATCAGCAAAGAATAAACCTACATTAGTGAGCTACTCATGCATGACCTCAGGATGCTTGAAACCTACTTGCAATGTGCTGGTTAGGAAGCAAAGAACTGACTGAAAGTGTGGCAACGTGACATAATATTGTGGTCCGTTGGCATCTATGCTAGCCTAGTCACCGCATTGTTTGGACCAGGCGCAGATATCACGAACTGTGCAGCTCTTTCGGCAAAGCTATAGAAGGACCAGGATAAGTAGCCTAGATCCAAGTGAAAATCCCAGTCTATCGACATCCAATTGGTTCTGCAGCCATGAGCTTTGTAGTGGCTCCCCAATCCCCTGCCTTCCCTCCTTAGTGCCCTCCCCCCCCAACCCTGGAAGACCTTGCTGGCAGAGCACTCAAATGTTCCAGGCCCATGCTGAGTAACTCATCCAGCTCAGGATTTTTCTTTGAATTCTGTGACTCATAGTTCTTATTTATTAATGGGGTAAAAAGCTACAAACCCCAGGGGAAAAAGTCGTTCAGTGGATAAGCGAATCATGCATGGACCTGGGAAACTTGAAAGTTCGGTGCCGGCCACCCTTCCCACCCCTCTCACATGTTAAGTTGTTTTGGGCCTTTGTGCCCACGTTTCCACCTCTCCCAGCAAGGCTTGAACTGTTAACAGAGCTGCTCAGGAGCAGCGGTGAGGCCTCACTGTTATGGAAAGTGGACTAGGCATGAGGATCAGTTTTGGCTCGCTGTGTTGTTCCTGCCCATGTATAACTGGTGAAAGGGTGGTTGGGTGGGGTGGGGGAAACATTGCCATTATTCTGCATATGACTATGAGCCCTCCTGACTTTGAAGGTGCAACAAGAAGCTTAAACCATGTTGCCTTTGTGGGGCTCTGTCTTCTTAGGTAGCCCAGATGTTGCCACATTGGCACAGGCAGATGGGACCACACAAAGTCAAGAAAAACAAACTAAACTGACTTTGACGAGCAGACTTCAATCATGGGTTGTATGGTTGCACTCCCAATCCAACCCGGATAGGCCCATGAAGAGGTCCAAACAAAATTCAAAATTAGGCAAAACTGGGGTCGAGCTTGATTTCAGTTTCTGAGTTTTTTTCAAGTGAGTGCTCAGAGGCATGGTATATGTACACATTCCTCAAGATATTGCTTGGAGAAATTTCCACAGTAAAATCAAGTCAGAAATGGGGAAAACTTGAAGACTAATTTCATCATGTGAGGAGGGAGTGGGACCTTGTAGGGGGAAGGGCCGCATGCTGAGAAGTACCTACGAGGCACTTTTTGGCACTTTTGAACCCCACGCCGCGCCCAAGCCCCCCCCCCCCCCCAAAAAAAAAAATCTTGCTCACGTCGATGTCCTGGGGTTTCTTCACAGTTCAAAGCCTCGGAGAACGAGCTGAAAAACACTTTTTACTGTGGTTTTCAGCTCGTTTTCCCTGCCACAGAGTGATATGAGCTCCTCACCAGGAGACTGTGTAATGAGAGCCGATATCGTGTGTCACAGGGTGGCACTGTGTGAGTTGGCAGGTATGAAAATGTGTGACTATAGCTAGCAGTAAAAACCTCAGCACCACGTTACTCCCTGTACTGAACTTCAAAACTAGGAATGCTGCACAAAAAGATTTCGGGGATAACTCCAAACTAGTAATAATAAAGCTGCTGGATAGTTTTTATGCAGGCTAACACCTAGGGACTCAACATCAGTCCCACAAACACTGATGCGAGCAGAAAGTGTCTTTTAGGAACAGTGAAATGTCCTCAATCAGACTCATGCTTGTGTCTATTGAGACTTTTGAACATGAGGTTTGCCGTTGTTTTAAATTCACACAAGATACCAGCCAATGAACTGTTGCGTACTTTATACAATTTCCACAAAGTTTCTTTCAAATTACCTATATTTGTGAGAGAATTAAAAATGCACAATTCCACCCACCTTACCATAGGTAGTTGTTCTGAGTGCTAATTGAAATGAGTTTTAATGATAGTTATCGAAAAACACAATATGAGTTACCATGGAACTTGGTGGTCCGATTTTTCCGGACATGAAATTACCAGGTTTGGAAACACCTGCTATGATCACGTGGTCAACAACAGTGGTAAACCTCCCAGAATCAGGGAAAACCTGCCTAAAAGAACCTGGTAATCCAGTCCTGGACAATTATTGCTCATTCTAGGGGGTTTAACTTGTGACTCCCATTAACTCCTGTGGATATATCAGCCAGAAATGTTCACTTCTTCTGTAGAACCTTCCCATGGACATAATGGTCTGAATGGGGACTGTGCAACAACACTTGTTTTTGGAATCAGGGAAGTACAAAGAATGTGTATGATTCCCTTACAGGAAATGCAATAGTTCTCACCCTTTTTCTCAATCTTCCCTTTTCTATCCAGCAAGATCTCTCTCAGAAAAGTCTTTTAAAGTTACTATTCATAGAGGTGGCTGCATATGTACAAAACGTATCTTGTTAGCCTTTTGAAAAAAGACTCCAAGTTATCAATCGGTACTTCAAGGCTACTAAACTAAATGGGAAGATTTCCCCCAATTGAATGTGTAGGAGAAAATAAATATTACAAACTTTGGGTATATTTACAAGAACTGCTGCTAACTTGCATTAGCATTAGTTAGCAGCAGTTTTCCTAACGCGGGCCATCGCCGAAAACTATCGCCCTGTTAGCAATGTATTTACAATACGTCGCTACATGGTGATAGTTTCAGGTAGCTGTGGTGAAAACTGCCACTAATACTAGCATGAAGGTGATACAAATTCTGACGTTAGTGAGCGAAAACTGATGAGAGGCCAATTTGCGAGCAAAAAACTCATGTTAGTCAGTAGAACTTCACCCTTTTTACCTCTGGAGGCAAAAATAGCCAATATGTCCACCTCCAATGAAAAAAATATAAAAGAAATACAATGGAATGCAGAATGGAATAGCCAGGGACAAGTGCAGCACAGATCAACAACCTCCCCAAACCCCCCAACAGCCAGAATGATTACCCAGAGTTCCAGGGGAAGAGGAAATGCTAACTCAGGGCTACATATATGAAATGAGGTGCATCGCTGAGGAAAACCTGTGATGCATCACTTTTCATAGCATCCTCCTTGCAACACCATGGCAGCCAAAACCTTGATAGCGCATACAGTCCTGGAGGCCTTGCTGTGCCTGCATCTGGGATCCATAATGGGAATGTGGAGGTGCTGTGGAGTTACCCTTACCTGGTGGTGACGTCTGCAAGGTCACATGGAGATTATTTGTTGACCTGTGTATGAAGGCCGTCTAGTGCCCCTTGGAGCTGTGAATGGTAGAGGCACTCCTGCGCACCAACGGAGGGAGATCTGCATTGCATACCACGTGCCACCACTACACCAGTTTGCACGGAGGGGATTACCAATGGTGGCCCCGCCTCTCTGCATCACAGGCCAGAGGATGTTGCACTGGCCAGGCGCTGTGGAGGGTGATGCCCCTGAGCTGTGCCAAACTTGTGTGGTGGGAGAGCTGCAACTACACGCATAAGGGGGCCCTGTTGCATCACCTGCATCGGGAGGTTTCCCAGAGGACTTGGCTGCGAATGCTGTACCCAGGCTTGTGAAATCCTGCCTGGCTGAGGCTCCTGCTGGCTGAGTCACAGATTTGGAGAGAGTGCAGCGGATTGCACCACGGTGTCAATGTCCAGGTGAGAAGAAGGTGGGGTGCATAGCGGAGGAGGCCCGGGGGTCGAGTCGGGCTAGGCCCTAGCGCCGGTGGGTGACGCACACCCAGTGGCGGCTCCTCCACTATGGCTGTGCAAGAAAAGGAAACATAACATGATGATAACTTTCTGATATTCTCATGCTATGTTTCCTTTGCGGGTGGGAGGGAGGTTGGGGCTACTCTACTCAGAGAGTAGGGCAGGGGCGGAGAGGTATGCCCACTCAAGTGTGCAGTGATTGTTTGGCTGCCCCTCTCAGGCCACCCAAAGCAGTCATGTGCACTTCCCTGTTCACAATGCAGGCTCAATTTCAGCCTGCATGGAGAACATGCCTACCCTTCAAGCCCCTGGCTGAACACCTTGTCATGGCACTCAAGCACAATCACAACGCCGCATTGCAGTGTTGTGATTGGCTTAGGGGAGGGAGCCTGGCTGCCTGCTTCCTATTCCTGGAAGCAGGCAGCCAGAAGACGCGGGACCCAGCCTCGAGGTAAGTTTAAAAAATAAATATATTTACAACCCCTGCTTCCCCCCGTCCATGTCCCCGCCCCCTCCAGTGTCCTTTCCTGCATTTCCCGCCTCCCAACTTCAACTACAGACACACCACCGAACTCTCCTGGACCGACCATCATAGTATACATCAATTCTTCACCATGCCCACTGTACACCACCGCCATCATCGTCCCCCACAGCCGCAGCTGGATCAAGGCCATCAAATAACTTTTCGGTAACTCCCTCAGCACCACCACTTGGCCAACGCTTACAGACACCAACACCGCAGCGCGCAAACTCCACCGATGGAGATCCAACTGCACCAACACCCTGGCAGCTCCTCCGTGTCAGTGGACCAAGCATCTGGGGGTCATTGGCCACCAGGGAAGGTGACAACAGACACCCTGGATGCCAAACTAGACTCTGTACAAAGGGACGCATCTAGGCATATGCGTGAACTTGTGAACCCCTATGCCATATTATACCTGCGTCAGGTAGGATGTATGCAGGGTGGGCGTTTCCACACAACAAAGCCTTGTAGGAGTGGCGTAGTGAAATCTATGAGATTTCACTGTCACAATTGTAAGACGCCACTGCGTCAAAAATCTTATGCCTGCCTCATGGGGGCGTAAGGGTGAAGTAGTGCCATAGGGATAGGCCTGCCCCATGCATTGCTAGAGTTGCGTCATGATTGAGACAAAATTGCATCAATGCGTGACTTTAGCGCCGAAAGATATGTCAGGTATTCTGACATATCTGTGAATCCTTGCAACATGGAGTGCCGTACAGTAAAGACGGCGCATCCATGGGATAGCAAGGAGGGCGCAGTGAAGTGTGCCAATGCAGTTTTGTTGCAGCGATGCAAAACGTTTCATGAATGAGGCCCAGGACTGCACCCTATCTTATTGTGGGGCGCATTCTTGAGCTTTTATTTTGGTGCAGGCCAGCGAGGCAATATTCTTTCGGGGCAGTCCAGCACTAAAACCTCTGAAATGAGGCCCCAAGTGCTTGCACCAATTTTAAGACCAGCTATTTTCTGGTCTTAGAAAACTGCCTCTAACTGAACTTAGAGGCAGTTTTTTGGGTTTTGCACCATACAAGGAATTCCTTGTAAATATCGCGAAGGGGGTTTAGCGACCGTTTTTTCACAGTAACTCCCTCCTTGCATCTCATTTTTGTTAACTCTCGCTAACAGAAGTGGAGATCTTTAAAATTCACGTTTTCGCTGGAAAAGTGCTGCTAACTCCAGTTAGTGGCAACTTGTAAATAAGGCGATGAAAAAGTAGTCGTTGTAATGTCAAAAAATTGACACTACAGCGGCGTCAAGTCCTTGTATATATGCTCCTTTGTTTACATTTTGCAGAAGATTTCAGTCAAAAGTCAAATAGAGGCAGAAATTCTCGCTCGTAACGCACACTTTTACGCTGTAATGATTTCAGTGACGAGCTGAGACTAATAGTCAACATCTAACGGCGATGGGACTTAAAATGCAGCTTCACTGGAACTCACCAATCACTGACTTCATTCACACTCTTTAAGCTCACCCTTGTGAGGAGCCTAACATGTTTTGTAGATATTCGTTTTTCCCTGTGGCAAAGTAGACACCCGCCACTTTAGTTTTAGGGGAATATTTTTGTCCACTGTACTTAGTCTGGAGGAACTGAGTGCAGAGCGGTGAGATGTGATGAGAAACGAGGTCCCCTCAGTGTTCTGAGAATTTCTGAAGCATGTACCTTACTGTGATCAATAGACGGCACTGGGGTTCGTCCTGCACCATCTGGGGCCCTCACAGCAGAGGAGATCAGCTGCCTGTACTCCTGTCTCCCGCCAGTTTCTGCAGTGCATGCCGGGATCTTTCTGCGTGCTCAGTTTCCCTGTTTCTGATCGTGTTCTTGCTGCTGTTACAGCCACACTTAGCTCAGTGTAGCTGCAGGCTGTATTTATGTTAATGTCTGCGGTAGAAAGATGGCAATTATAGCACACATCACATGGCAGCCTGTGTCTCCTCTGGGAGATCCGATCAAGGGACCCGTCATTTATAGCCAATTTCCATCCAGTGAATACTTAATGGTGCAATAGCTGACGCGCCTCAGGGAGGAACAACCCAACCGGGACTAGAGGAGAACGGTGCAAAGAGGCAGGTGACCAGACTCAGAGCCAACAAGGCTGCGATCCGGACCCTGGAAGCTGTGAGACAATTAGGAAGAGGTTCTGATTGTGGACAAGTTGCAAACAATATTATCCGGTGGTGTTCCCGTCTTTTGGAGCAGAGTTGTCGATATATAAACGGACAGAAATTGGGTTATTAATTTTTGACGCAAACAATCTGGTTTGGTTACAAAACAGTTCAACGAAAAACATTACTTACTAACCCCTGGTAGTCTTAGCACAAGTAGCAGACAATTCCCCAGAGGTATGTGTGTGAGCTTCTGACCACTACTAAACAGATTAAAGTTAGGAGCACATCACAATAAATTCCGAAACAAAATTGGCTTGCTAATTGGTGATCCAGCGATATGGAATTTTAAAAGTTTTAAGTCAAAAAGCGCCAACCAACAGCAAAGCAAAAATCAAATCCAGTCGTCGAGGTGGCCTGGGCCCTGGGCATCATTCCATGCTGACTCCAATGGAGCAGGGGATGGGCAGGCCTAGTGGGTCACACTGGTCAAAGTTTTTACCTTGGGACTATCTTACTTTTCTGGTTCTCAAAATCTTTCCTCTGGACAAGACATAATACTGAACTGAGCAAGGGTCCTTCATAGTCAAATACATTATTGTTGAGTTAAGATAAGAGGCTTTTAGCACTTTTTGGTCATGCACTTTTGCACTTTATTAAAGGTTCTAGAGCACTTACAGAGGAGACATGGGAGCAGATTTATGTTCCCTGGCGCATCCCTGCAAATCAGCATGGATGCGCCAGGGAAGATGCGTCACGCAAGTTTGCCCTTGCGCCACCGCAGATGCGCCGCATTTACAATGCTGTGCATCGTGGCGCAAGGACAAGCGGATGCGTGACGTATCTGCCGGCGTAAGGTTGGCGCAGTGCTGAAGTTGTGTCGCAAGCGCGACGCAACTTCAGCACTGTTCCAACCTACCCCATACCTAACATGGTACGTCAAGCCTTACGCCTGCTTCAAGCAGGCGCAGGGTTTTGACGCATCAGCGTTGGGAAAGTGACTCAGTGAAATCTTATAGATTTCACTGAGTCACTTTTCAGGGGCGTTCCTGCGACGGAACGCCCCCCCCTGCGTGGAAACGCCCACATGAAACCTGACGCAGGTTTCATGTGGCACAGGGCTTTACACCGTGAAGTATCTCCATAGATGCGTCACGATGTGAATTGGGCGCAACGCAGCGCAGGGATTACGCCGCCGCTGCGTCACAAAAGTGACGCAACGGCGGCGTAAATGAGGCGCAAGGGGCTCATAAATCTGCCCCACGGAGTTTTAGAGCAGCTGGTTGTAACTTGGGTTGCACTTTAGTGATTGGATGCACTTTGAGTTCTTGGCCGGCACTTTCACACTTTGACATTTTTTGGACTTCACACTGTAGACACTCCATACAGTTTAATGAATCATACTTAGCGCCAGGGATTGGAAGGAGGCTGCAAATTGTATGAAAGTCCTGAAGGTGGTTTCTTTTATTATTCACAGGCTTAACAATAAAAAGAAGCTGCATGCCATAGAAGCCTGGGTGGAGAACGATAGTCTCTGTGTAGTGCTGTTGCAGGAGACTCATATACCACTAGGAAAGCTTTTAAAGTTCTCCATGTTTAAGAAATGGGCAGGCTATAGAGGTTTTTCATCTGGCCAGGTGACCCACCTGGGTACCGCAGTTTTATTTGCCAAAAGATTGAATGCCAAAGTTGGACTGTGCAGCGACGTGCATGGTCGCTGGTGCTGGGTGAATTGTACGTTTTTTTCTAGGTGGCTCACTTTCATGAGTTTTTATGCCCAATGGATGATAATGCTAGACTATACGAGGAGCTATTTCAATCATTAATGAAAGTCCCAGGGTAGATTGTTATTGGTGGGATTTTAACTTTTGGCAAAGTCCAAGAATAGATCTTCAGTAAATCTTAAAAGACAGATAAAGCTTAGGGTTGCGAATATCATGCAGAACTTTTAAAAAAATCATTCAATAATCAACCCCTGGAGGGATGCCTTTCCAGTAAAAAAAGAATTTGCATGTTTATCAGGAAGGTTTCAAAGCTCCTCCAGGATTGATTTTTTCTTAATCTCTAAAACCCTGTCTTCTAAGGGTCAGCAGACTAATCGATTCTCGGACCATGCAATTCTTGACCTGGAGATTTTGGTGGAAAGGGGCAATCCACGAGTGATGAGGTGGGTTTTCAATAAACAGTATTTATAGGAGGAGGGATAGATCCAGATATGCAAAGAAGAGCTTCAAATAATTTTTTTAAAGGAACTATGGGTCGACCCCACCAAATGTAGTGTGGGACACTTTAAATGCTTATTTAAGATGTGGCCAATAAAAGAAATGCCAACAAGTGGGGGGTGTGGCCAGCACCCGACGAGGATGACGAGCTCTAAACGAGCTCCGATACCCGTCAGAGAATAGCCCAGAAATATCTGATAATATCTGCCCAGGTCCATACCCACTTCACCTCGGATTGTAGTGCGCAGTTCCAGGGAACACAAAAGTTGCCGGCAAACACTCTGACATGGCTGGAGACGATGTTTGAGAACCTGTGACTGCCTCGCTGGTATTACCAAGATGGTGGTGACCAAGGCCGTGGGATGTGAAGGCCTGGGTTTTGATGCCACCCCCAGGTCGGGTGGGAAAGCAACGGATAGTGGCCTCCCCAGAGAACGAAGGTGCGACGGCTGCCTCGCTGGCAGGAGCATGAGGGAGGCCTCCACCCCTCGCCAGAATCTAGTAAGGAGCCCCTGAAGGGAGTGCTGCGTTGCGGGTGCGCTGGGTGGTGGCCTACTAGGCCTGAGCTGCAGAGATTGGAACTCCTCATCTGCCCCTGGCAGACAGGCAGTGGTAACAGATAAGCCTGCAGTGATTGATACTCTTCATCTGCGTTTATACTGGCAGCCAGGCAGAGATAATAGATAGGCCAGCCACGCCAAGTGGGACACACACAGAGCACCATGGAGGGGTGAGCCCACTTAGAGAAGCTCAGGGTATTGTCTCATGGGTATGTGTGGGACCGTTCCTGAGGCGGGACCCTGAGATTATAGGGTCGAGTGGCAACGAAGGAGGAGGCAGATCCAGGTGTAGCTTTTAGGGTCTGAACCGGGAGTTCTACCAAGGTAACCAGCGCAGTAGACTGGGGACCCTCGAGCGCCGGGCCCCATTGAAGATGGTTTGGACCAAGGGCCCTCACCCCAGGCAGTCTAACCAGATAGACAAATACAAGGTCGCGATGGGACCACTGGGGGAGATGGGAGGTAATCCCAAAGACTCGGCGGAGATGAATGCGGGGGAACCTATGCCAGAGCCTTCCCTGAGAGACATTATGAGGGCGATAAAAAGATCTTCAGGGCATGCTTAAGCCGAAGCTAAATACGGTGACCGAAGAGGTGACTCTGCTGCATGTGGATTTTCACAACATAGTGGACAAGTTGTCAACCGCCAAAATGCAAATTGGGGCTCTGCAGTTCAAGACGTCTAGTAGTACAGACTGCCAAACTCACCAAACATAACTCAGAAACGATCGCCCAGCTGGAAAATCAGGAAGGAAGGACCAGATAAACCACATACGTGTGGTCAGGGTCCCTGAAGGGGTGGAGGGAGAGTCAACAGATCTCTTCCTGGAGGACCACATCCTTAATTCCCTCTGACCCAAAAGACTCTCTTATTACTTCTTCATCAAACGTGCTCACTGTGCCCTGGCACCGCGCCCGGATGCTCCCTTCCATACACTAATCACGTGTATATTCAACTATAGAGACCGGGATGCAAACCTGCAGGCCTCCTGCACCCACTGGAATTTGCAGTATGAAAATTCAATAATTAGATTCTTCCCGGATTTTACCCTCCAGGTGCAGAGACAATGACGAACTTTCAACTCCTTCAAGAAGGCTTTGAGAGACAAAAACATTGAATACATGATGCTGTACCTAGCAAAGCTCAGAGTGGTCGCAGATGGCAAGTCACTGCACTTCATGACACCAGAAGAGGCTTGGGACTGGCTGGATGGCTGGCGGGTGGCAGGCCATTGAAGAAATTGTGGACACTCCGCGACTTCCAGAGGCAAGGACCCTGAGTAGCAGAGCAATAAATCCTCTGCCGGCCCATCAGCTTGTGAGACTGTGTCTGACACAGGGTGAACACTCATTGCACTGGCATGTGAACGGTATCTTCTTTCCATTTTTATGAGAGTGTGGGGGGGGGGGTAGTGGCTCCTACTGAAGGGCGCAAGCTGGGACTTCGGGGCTCGAATTGTCCAGGATGGCATCTGGGACTCATTGGGACACTAGACCTGGACACATTCTTTACTAGGGGTGTGAGATACATAACTAATCATGATCCGACTAGATCTCGTTGGCGGCAGTAGCGCCGTCCCATTGTTACATGCACAAGTTCAGGAAGCAGGCACTCTGCAAGTTGGGGAAGTGATAGGCTTGCAACTCACTATGTAGGGATGCAGGGAGGGGGGAGGTCTTGGGATTGTTTACATTTGTTAAAAGGTTGAACAGTTTGGCTCATCTAAGCGAAAAGTTTCAAATATCACATGCATCACAGGGACATCTGACAATCAGGGATCTGTACATATATTTATGAGAGAAATGCGACTGACCCACATACGCGTATGGACGTGCAATGTTAATGGATTAAGCAAAAAAATCAAACGCACTATGGCGAAGCAATACATTAAATGCCACTCCCCACATATAGTACTGCTGCATGAGACACACCTTAAAGGAAATCGCTACAAGGCATTGGACTGGTTTGGGTATAGACTACTGGCCCACTCAAGGTACTCTAGAGACTCCCAGGGGTGGGTATACTGATTAGGAATTCCCTGTCCTTCACAATGACCAGGGACTGATGGGATGACCTGGGATGCTACATGGCCCTAACAGGTACTTGGGTGGTCACTACTTTAACTTACGCTCACTGTATATCCCACCTAAGATCCACAACGTAATCCTTATAAAACGTAATGCTCTGTTTCTGAAATTGCCTGCAGGAACTTTCCTTCTGAGGGTGACATGAATGCTGTGATGGAGCCTGCCCTGGATAGGCTTGGTACTATGAGCGGACCCCCATTGGGGGAGGCACTCCCAGCCTTCATGTCCGCAATCGCTATTGTGGATCTCTGGAGGACCCATAATCCTCAATTGAAGCAGTACACATATTATTCAGCTCCCCATGGCTCTTTTTCATGCCTAGACTACCTCTTCGCACATCACACCCATGTTGGGATATTTGAAGAAGCACAGCAACATGTGCGAGAAATCTCCGACCACTCTCCGGTAAGTGTCGGAGTCAGGGGCCCTCCATTTAAACCGGCTGCGTTCCCCAGACTAGACCCATGGTATATAAGGGAGCGGGAGCTCAGAGACCAACTGAGCTCGGGAGCCGACTTCTTCCAAGAGAATCAGGGATCTGAGTCATCCCCATGTACCCTATGGGAAGCATTTAAAGTAGTGATCTGTGGACAAGATGCTCAGGTACTGATAGGAGGGAAAAAAGGGAGGAATTCTTGCCCTTGAGCCACGAATAATGAGGGGTGGGTGGTGGACCTTCGACATCGCCTGTTGCTGCGCCAATATGATCCGGGTACCTTAACCAAAAACGTAGCCCAATCATACACACTATCCACTTAGTGCCGTTTGCACGACATCGGGGACACAGCATCAAAAATGCTTGCCTGGGTTGAGAAGAGGGATAAGGAAAGATACTGGGTGGTGGAGGTCAAAGAAAGTACTGGACTTCTCCAGACGACGGATTCTGCAATATTGGATACATTTGCATCATTCTATGAAGACCTGTAAACACCTGTGAGTACTAGATCGGGATCGGGCTGCAAGTAGTTCCTGCAGGACTTCTCTCTGCTGATGCTGACGGATGAACCGAAGGAGGTTCTAGATGCCGAACTTACAGTAAAGAAGGTGGAATCGGCTCTCAGAAGCCTACAATCCGGGAAAGCATCGGGTCCCAATGGGTTGCCTATTGAGTTATTCAAGGGCATGTCAGGCAAGATAGCGGTGCAAATGCTGGCGATGTTCCGAGTGGCAAAGGAGCCCGGCTGTTTACAAAAAGATCAATGTATAGCCACAATTGTGGTGATACACAAAGCAGGCAAGCCCCCAGAGGAGTGCCTCTCCTATAGACGAATCTCTCTCTTAAATGTGGAGGCCCAGTCAACTAGATTTATCTCTGTACTTCCCTCCATTATTCATGTTGATCAGCACGGCTTTATGCCATTAAGGAGAACTTGGCTTAATCTCCGACGTTTAGATGGGGTTCTACACATGACGGGTTCGCTGCAATCGCCACGGTCAGCATTAATGGTGTTGGACGCCATGATGATGTTTGATAGTATAGAATGGCTCTCTCTGTTTGCTACCCTGGACAGACTGGATTTAGCCCACAATTCTGTGAATAGGTCAGGCTGCTCAATCGGGCCCCTTTGGCTAGAGTGAGGGTTAATAGAATGCTGTTGAGGATGTCCCCCCTACAGAGACGTAACAGTCAGGGATGTCCATTGCCCCCCCTGATAGTTGGCCTAGCGCTGGAGTCTCTGGTGTGTTGGATCCAACGTGATCCACTGGTATGGGAGATTCCATCACAGGGCAGCTGGGAGGAACGTATATCCGTGTATGCCGATGACAAAGTGTTATATGTCTTCAGGCCGTACAGGTCCATAGCAAGAATTCTCCATGTCTTCAGGCTCTTTGCCAGTTATTCCGGCTGCAGAATAAACTGGGCCAAATCAGTGGTGTTTCTCCTATCGGGACCCCCGTTGGTTGCCGTTGGACTGCGTGGCCCAAATCAAACTTGAGGGATTTAAGTACCTCGAAATACGTGTGACCAGGATCAGCAATTGTTCTTGCAGGGAAACTTCACCCCACAACTTGGCTGACTCTGCACAGATGTGGCACACTGGCGCAACCTTACGGTATCTCTACCGAGTAGGGCGATGTTATATAAGATGATAGCCTTACCGCGCTTCTGGTATGCTCGTCAAAATACACTCTATCCTGTCCCACCAACCTGTTTCAAACAAATTGATCATGAACTATGGATTTTATTATGGCAGGGGGACACGCCACATATGGCTCTGGGGAAGCTACAATAGGGGATTTATGACGGGGGCCTGTCAATTCCAGATATAAAAAAATACTACTGGGCCTCCCAACTCATAGTAATCACTGATTGGGTTTTCTCAGGTTGGGAAGAAATGGCCTTTAGGGTCAATAGGGTGGCGATGCACAAAAGTAGCTACAAAACTATCCTCTATGAGCGTCCGTGGAGGGTGGGCTTACCACTACACAATTTGACTGTTGTAAAATGCTGTATTGAGGCGTATCGCTAATTGGGATGGCAGACTATGCTGACCGCCATGACCCCCTATGGCACAGTGACAGGCTGAGCGACATGTCTGGCCTACCAGGGTTTTAGCGGTGGGCAAAAATAGGTAAAGAGCACCTTGGGGATGTTTTGAGGGGGTAGCATTACTGACCTTCAAAACACTTGGTCAAGAATACAATTTTCCCCCACCCAGAGACTCCACTATTATCAACTAGGTCACGCCCTCTGAGTCCATATTCAAGAGGGGGCAGGCCTGCTGGGTGCCTCCCCCTTGGAGGACCGCCCAATTGCGGACCTGATTCCGTGCAGGGGCTTATCAGTGATATATCAGAAGTTAATGACTAGTGCGCCTGACCCTGTGGGCCCCCGAAGAAGAGCCTGGACGGATGGCATAAGAAACATTGAAGATGAGGACTGGGTGGAGGCCCTACAAGGGCCCCGAGACATGGTTATCCAAGCGTGATTTCGTCTGATACAACTAAAAATACTACACCAGGCTTATTACTCACACACGTTACTATGTAAGCTAGGGGTGGCAACGTCATCATTATGCGCAAGATGGTGCACGCAGGAGGGCTCCTTTTATCATATGTTGTGGGAATGCCCCATAATTCAGTCTTATTGGCAGGGAGTGACGAAGGTGATGTCTAAAGTCCTGTTGGTAGGAGTGCCGCTGGGTGCCAATTGGTTGCTATTAATGATACAGGGAGAGGAGGACTGGCGTAAACATAATAACCTTTGGCTGGCATTGGTAGCAGGTGAAGCAAAGCGCATCTGTATAAGAGTGGAGAGCTGACCTGGACTGGTGCCAGCGGGCAGAGGAAGTGATATACAAAAGTAGAAGCTGCTCCAAAAAGTGGGAGAAGACATGGGGCCCCTGGAGGAGGTACCAGGGTGAGTCTCTGGAAACGTGAGGGCACTGGGTGCAAGCCTCAGATAAACTTGGTCTGAGTTAGGTGGGGAGATGGTGTACACACTGCTACTGAAACAAGCACCAATGTATAGTCAATTTGTTTTGTGCCACAAGATGAAATGGAGCCTCCCAGTTGTGTATCACTCAAATTGTGCTCTACTTGTATACCCGCAATGTACTTTCAGTATATGTATATGTACTGTATGATGAGCTGGTTTAAAAATGAAAATATTGTTAAAAAAAAGAAATGCCAGCGAGCAAAGACAGACCCTGGAGAAGGCCGCCCAGGATTGCACAGTACATTTTTGAGGCAACCTTCCGCGGCAAACAGAAAAGAGCTTGAGACGGCGAAGAAACAAATGCAAGTGACCTCTATTACATCAAGTGCTTGGCATCAAATTGAGGCTACAGGCAGAAAGTGTACGAGGAGAGTAATTTTACTGGACGGTTTCTGACACGGGCAGGCCCAGAAGAAGCTGTGAGTAACAGCATCTAGGCCTTTGAAGTGCCCAATTTCTAGGGTTCATTGTAAGGAACAGGGAAAGTTGGGTGAAATTCTGCTTGAACACTATAGGCAAATTATTAGCCATAATAAAGTTATCAATAAGAGAGGCTTAGGGAAGTTTCTGGCGGGGTTGGATATTCTCACTCTTACCGAGGAATATGCGGAAAGTATAGCTCACCCGTTTTAGAAAGAAGAGCTGGTTGAGGTGGTTAGAGGCCTTCCAAGCTATAGTTTTGCAACTGTATTTTATGAGTCATTCCTGGAGGTTTCAGTGGAATATCTGCAGGTGGTTACTAATTCCATGCTGGAGGGCGGCCCTATACCTGCTTTGTTTAATATGGGGAATGTGGTTAGTTTTATAAAAAAAGGAAAGGATGGGGAAGATCCAAACTTATATCGCCTGATTACACTATTAAATTCAGATTATAGGATCATAATGAAATTGTTAGCCGATAGATTTAATTGCATAGTGGTGAAATTATTACATTAGGACCAGAACGGTTTTACTGCTGAACAACAGTTAGGGACCAAGACACAAATATTTAGCTTAGGTCCTGGATTACCTCTCTGTTAATATTAACCCTGCCGTAGTTTTATTTTTAGATACGCAGAAGGCCTTCGACCTCGTGGTCTGGGAGACGCTTTTCTGTAATCTAGCAAAGTCTGGGGTACCATCCCAGATCACAAGGTGGATATATGAGATGTATGAGAGTGCTGAAGACAAGATTATAGTTAATGCAGCAGTGGTGGGTAAACTACAAGGTTGCCCTGGCACTTGGCAGGGTTGTCCCCTGTCGTCAGTTCTATTTGTTTAGCTTATCGAGCCTTTAACAATTGTAATTAGGAAAAACAAGGATATTTACCCTCCTCTACTACAGATGGGGAAGACAAAACTGTATGAGGATGACATAATGCTGCTTCTTGATGCTAACAAGTATTCACAGGAAAATGCTTTTTAGGTCTTCTCTTTGTACCAGGTGTTAGGGGGCTATAAGACTAATAAGAAGTGGGCTAAAGTCATTCTTTGTAATTGTGAGCCTGATATATTGCTCTCAGATATAGCCTCCTCCTATGTAAACGAGCAGTCGAAGAGGTACCTGGGTATTAGATATTCATCAAAGATTGAAGATTTATACAGTCTTAGTCTTAATTTTGCCCTGCTACTTTTAAAAGTTAAAGCTGTGTTTGCACGATGGAACTCACTTCCCCTTACCATTTTAGGGAGGGTTGCCTTGAAAAAAACAAGGGTTCTTCCCCTGTTTAATTTCCTTTTTTCAGCTATACCGTGTGTTTTAGCAACATCGATTTTAAGAAAAGTGGAGTCTCTTTTTGCATCTTTTATCTGGCAGAATAAAACTGTTAGATGAGCACTTGGCACTTAATATAAAGGTGAGGTGCAGGGTGGTTTAGCCCTTCCAGATTTGAGGGATTATTATTTTGCTAATTTTGCACAATACATTTCCAGATTTAATACAAACCTTGGATCAGGTAAACTTTTAAGATCAATCTTATGGGATTGCTTTTAACGGAATATGATATCAGGGATATTCTAAAATTGACAAAATCTCCTAAGAAAGTCCGCTAAAAGAGCTTTATTTTTTTTTAAAGAAATGCAGGAATCTTTTTAGGCGACATGCAGTCCCTTACATTAATGCGACTACACCTCTGACAGAATTGAATTGGGACTCAGGGGCTAGGATGGACCCAAACAGTCCGAAAATGGGAGATAGTAGAGTTTCGTAAGGTGCCTGATTTCATGGTTTAAGAAAGATGGAAGAGTTTGCCTGAAATCAAAGAATCAGTCAAAGGTAATTTTGGGCTGCTAGCTCCTATAGAGATCTGAACAGTAAATTTAGAACTTTGGCGATTGGACAGATTTGTGATATCTAAAATTTAGTAATGAATGCGCTTAAAGCCCCAGATCTTTAACGACCAGGAGAATGGAAAAGATTGCTTGCATTCGGCAAGGGCCTTGACCTGTGCCAGAAGGCAAAACTAAATGGGAAAATATGTATGGCTCAAATTAACAAGGACGATGTGGGATTAAATTAATAAATTAGATTTTAAGGTCTTGATAGGGGCCAATGGCAGAGAATGTGATTTTATACAAAATGCTTGCTCTAAAGAATCTCACAATCTTTGGCCCAAATTAACCCTTCATGTACAAGTAGCAGTTTTAGATGTAGTTCAGGTGCCGCTGTAAATTGATCCCATGTAGTTGGGCAGTGCACTGTCATCCAAGAATTCTGGAGAGAGATATTGCGTTTTTTGGAAGGAGCTTGGCAAATACACCTAGTTCCTAGTAAGTGGTTGGTGTCACTGGGTTATGATCCTGCAGTTCGATTATCCCCCACATTTAAAAAAACTATTGTACGTTATAATGGTGATGGCCAGATCCTTATTGCTTCAAAGGTGGAGGACTCAGCTGATTCCCTCATTGGGTGAGTGAGTGGTGAAGATGAAACAAGTAAGAGATAAAGAGTGGCTGTATGCTCTTCGCTGGGGAGGCTATAATATTCAATATTATTTGGAGTCAATTCATGGCAGAAATCCCTGGGCAGGGTAAAAATGTAGATCGTTCTTTTGATATTCCATTTTTTCTTTCTAAATTAATGAACTTTGTAATTCAAGGCTGACTTGTTTGTTTTGGATTTTAGACTTCTATCAAATTTGTTCTGAACATGCATTTAGGTGCTGCTATATAGTATATCGTAGGTCGATTTTGCATTTCTTTTTGTTATGATGGATCTCAATTAAAAAAAAATGGGTTATTAGTTGCGGAGGATGTGAGTCCTTCACATGTAAACAGTCTGAAATCTTCTCTTAACTGGGAACCAAGTACCCCATTGTAGCACTTCACTGTTTCACTGTTGCGAATGGGAGAAGTCCAAGGCATACACAGGGGAAGTGGTGTGGCCAGTACCCCAGCTCAATGGTATGCAACAATAACACTTGATAAATCATTGTCCAGTCAGTGCTTTTTCTGATAAAAATGAAAAGTACTTTATTACACACATATCACTAAATACTACACATTGAGTTACAAATATCCACAAACAGGTAGATGGTAATAGCTTTGGTGACACCCTCAGAACAGTTCACACCCCCAGTAGGCCCTGAACCCGTAACCACAATACCCCACCCCCCAACTATACTAGGTACAATATCACAATATAAGGGGGTGTCATTCTCTATATGGCAGGCCTACTGGCTTTGTCAAGGTGTCACCACAGTAGAAAAAGCAGAAACATGTTATAATCCATTGTTGAAACCAATGGGACTAGTCCCACGATTCAGTAGTATCCATTGTAATATAAAACCTTGCATTTTTAATCATCAACATTGTCAATAAAGCATTATGTATAATAACATGTATGCCTTAGTCTTACTTCTACCCTCACATTGCTGCCACTGTAGGTTTTAGAACCAATCAGAGATCCCCACACCCTAGAGCCCATATACAGAATTACATACAGGCTTCAGAAATGCTTGTACATCTTAAAAATTTCACCTGGGAGCTGATACAACCCCTGGGATACTAAAGGTGACATTTGGAAATCTGGAGGGTCAGGGTCTTCTTCCTCACAAGCTGGACATAATTTCGGCATTGCGGCCCGATGTCCAGTGCCTTCTCAATTGTCTTTCCCTTGTACAGAGGTTTTTAAATGTGGGTGGAAGGGTCTGGAAGGTATCCACATATGCCCAATCCTAGGGTGCTACATCATTGCTTTACCCCTGCATTGCTAACCCTCCTACATAGCATTCTGAGACATTTAAAAACGGCAACTTGCCTGTAAGTCTCATCCCCACCCCCAAATGGGGAACTCTCCTGTGTTTGGATCCAGACGCCTTCCTCCTTTGTTTCCGTGGGCTGGGGCCTGCTCAGGTAGGTGCAGTGTGGAATGTTAATTAACACATGCAGATTTCCTCCCAAACCTTTCCTTTCCCAGGAATTGGGCCAAGCACTCTCAATGACTCTATTGTGTGTGGAGGTCTTTGATCCTCCTGCTGGTCAGCAGAGTAATAATAACCTTGGCCCATTATGGGGGACAAAGGCCGGGGATCTGATTATGGCCAAGCCAGGAAACTTGATAATTTTTCTAATGACATCACAAATGTGACAATGGATCTGCATGCTTGGTATGCATGTTTAGCCTAAACTTGATATTTCTCTGTAGGCCTAACTATGGCAAAACTGTGTGGTGGTGCAGATTTCACCCATAAGGTATAATGCATTGAGCACACAGCCCTTCATTAAGTACTATGGATGTACGCTATGAATTACCAGTCACATTATAAGGTCTATTCAGGCAGCACCAATCCCCGAAGGATCTCTTCTGTAACAGGCTGCCTGGGCGCAGATACCGGACTGAGCTATACGGTAGTTTCACACACTCAGCCTGCACAAGTGTGCACAAGCGTGTGCTCACATGTTTGCGTGTAACCAGCCAGGACATAATGGCGTTTTCTGGAGCCATAGACTTTAGCATACATGCAGGTGATATAATATACACTGCAGTCCACATTTGCCAAAGCGTCTACACCTCTGGTGCATTTCCTACAGCAACTTACCATGGTCTTACTAAAAAGTTACATAGGCCAATTTAGTGCATCACTTTTACATTACATGTTTAGAGGAGAAGCATAGGCGCTGTGACACCAAATGACAATGTCATGGGGCACACAGCTGGAGACCACTACATAATGATGTCATTCCTAACAAAAATATTTTCAGTCAGTGACAATGATTTCAGATGCCTCATTTTGACGTGCCCTAATGCTCAGATTGGGGTTCACATCACCTTAGAAGCTTGGGTTTTAACTACTAGGGCAATAACTTTGCAATTATCATGTCTCTGTTCATGAACTCTAAGCCATAACTAGTGTGCCCACCACTTAGTGACAGTGTACTCCCTGCAGTATTAAAAGTAATGCTCCCTCGGTTTCAGAAAACTAAATGAATTTTGACTTGTATACTAGTTAACGCATGCACATTTGTGCTGTCAACCAAAAGTAACAATATGCACCAGACCCACATTTTACTGAGCATAAAGTTCGGGCCTAAAGGGTTCTACTTCTATCAGCACTTGGGGCAGTTCTTCCCCAAATAAATTTTGTGAAAATTAGTTAAATAAGTGACTTTACAACACATTTTTCAAATAGTTTGGCTGAAAGATGTAGGCTGTTCATGTTATTTTGAGGTGTTGCTCAAGTATTCCACAGTGCTCCTAAAAATTCTAAATGGTTGGGGGTGCTGTTCGAATTTTCCATTGTGCTGCTGAGTTTGGCACTAATGGTTGCTCAAGCTCGAATTGGCCAGAGATTATCACTGTGTCATGACGATGCTACCTGTGTGACAGAGCTGCCCAGGGTACAAGGACCTGTGCAGATTACTTATTGCTCTTAGGCTACTGAATTTACGGGCTTCAGTCAGTAAGGCAACCCCTCATGTTACCACTGCCCTGATTCGTGTGGAGGGATTGGACCACTCCTCTTGGGAATATCACAAGCCACAGTCTTGAAGCAATCTCCGGCTGAACTTCCACTAGTATCGAAGCCTCTGACCCGCCAAGCTAAACTGGTTTCCGTGAGGATTCCATGGTTTACTCTTGCTAGCAACAAGATTCTCCTCAAGAAAATGCATGTGCTATATGTGCAAAAACTATCCAAAATATTTTTCAGGTATATATACATTAAAAAGTCCAAGTAAATTTAGTTAAGAAGTCAACATTCTAATTAGAATAGTGCCACAAAACGAACATCAGATGTAGGCTTCAGAAGTGATAAAGAAATGAATCCTCCCGCCCCCTGGAAAAATGTGTTCAGTGTTATCCTATAGGAAATGCAGAAATATTTTGACCACTCTTGGGTTGTTTGTATTCTGGTTAAGGGAGGACCCGGCCTGGCAGTTCGAGCTGTACTGTTCCAATTGGAGCAGAGTCAAGACTGATTTGCATATGCTGGGTCCAAACTGAGGTGGCATGGTGGGCAAAAGAATGATGGACTGGAATGCTAGCCCATGCGTTTGCCAGTGGCTAGACTTACCGCAAGCATTCCTCCCATCACCCTTTGTGTCTTTAATGTAACAACCTAAATAGCTATGGGTATTACCAGACATGGGTCCTGTTCTCACTGTGTCACTGGAAAAAAATTATTCCTGACTGTAGACCCACAATCAGGGTGAAGCCGGTCCTGGGTTGCTTGTGTTCCAGTTTCGGGAAGCCTTTTCCGGCAGTTTGGGCTGGACTGTTCTGATTGTAACAGGGTCAAGACTGATTTGCATATGGCTGGGTCCAGACTGAGGTGGAATGGTGGGAGAACGAGGGTATTGGAATGCTACTCCGAGGGATTGCCAGTCGTTAGACCTAATGCAAGCATTCATCCCCTCTCAACTTAAATGTGAGTCTATGTGTTGAAATTTAGTTGCTTTTAACACTTAACAATGTAACCTGCAGCAGCCATCTTTTAATGATGCTGTACTGATGCACTTAACAGAAGCTCTCGCAATAATATGGGGTTTGTAATTAGCGCTTAGTATTTCCAGCATGTTGCTGTGCATGTAAATTAAAGAGATGGCAAGCTCTGTGTTTACCTAATACATACTCAACCCAAATACACTACAAGTACTGAAGTTTTCTTCAACAATCTTTGGGGCTGCAACAGCTTGATCAGGGGAGAAGGTTGGGATTGGACCGAACTTCCACTCTACAACCCAAGGTGTGCAAAAAATAATACAAAGGTTTCTCCATAGGGGCACTAGTGGAAAGGATGACCCAGCATTGAGCTTCTCAACCAGGTATCTCTGAAAGGAGAGTGCACATTTGTATCTATTGATATAAAATAAGTATGTTTGTTTGTCTGAAAGGCCTGAGTATAAGACATCAAAGGGATGTACAGAATAAGGAATGGGAAGAAAAGGGCACATAGTGAGTGAAACCCTAGGCAGGAGCCAGTTCAGGGCTGGACTGCCTACCGGGCGTTTTGGCATGCTGCCGAGCTGGGGGCTGATTTCGTTGATGGGGACCTGTGTGTGATAAGCGAAATTCATTTTGCTTTGTTTATTTCGAAGCACACACAGGTCTCCATCAACGAAATTAGCCCCCACCGCAGTGACATCAGCCCCCAGTTCGGCAGCATGCCAAAACGCCCAGTAGGCAGTCCGGCCCTGAGCCAGTGCCTCAGGAGGAACATTATAAATGTCTATGTACCCAGAAAAGATCCATTTACAATGGTTGCCAAACTTTTTAATGCTGCAATTTACTCGGGCCCTCAGAATGACAAACATATGATTTGCAGTAATGTGTGTCTGTTTTTTACACTAAGGGGCTGATTACGATGTCGGGTGGAGTTTCCTCCGCCCAACATTGTCTCAGTCATAGGATTGACTGACACCCGGTCGGCGGTCCCGACCGGCACATTAGGATGCGACTAAACACCGTTCGGTCGCATTCCTACATTTTACAATGGGAGCCTGCATTCTGGCAGCCAACCTGCCGGAACGCATGTTCCCATTGTAAAATGGGAGGGGCAGTTCATCCCTGTGCAAGGATCAACAGGGGGGCACCTTAGGTGCCCACTGGCCTACAACCAGAGGCCGTACACGCAAGGGGGCCCTGGTGGGGGCCCCCAAATGCGAGTTGCGACAGCCTTTCTGTGTCGGAAAGACTGGCACAGAAAGGGTGCCGAAACCCGACATCATAATCCCAAGGACAGAAAGAGCTCGTTGGGAATACAGGCAGGATTCCGACTGGTTGATGGGCTCTCCAAGCCCGTCGGAAGCCAGCCGGAATGACCGGTCAGATTTCTTTCTGACCCCCTCCATTGTAATAAGGCGGTTGGAAAGGAATCCGGCTGGTGTATTATAATGCAGTTAGAAAGGCTTCGACCGAGGGTCGGAGTCTTTTACGACCGCATTGTAATCAGCCCCAAAATGTATGCAAGGTAAAGCATTGGAAGCAAGGAAAAATATTCTATTGAGATTGCAGGAAAAGGGAATTATATGTTCTGTGTGACTTTTTTTCTTACGATAACTCCCAGATGGGAATTTGAAAAAAATATTTGGAGCAAATGAGTCAATATATGTAAGGGGCATGAAGAAATTTAGCCAGAAATTGCTTTTCATTCTTGCTTTTTATTTTGCCACATTATCATACCAACTGGCCAGTCGCTTCATGTGACATGTGACACCTCCAGTTAGTCCTAGCATTGTAGAAAGGAATATTTTGTTTGCTGGAATTTTTGAGCCCAGCCTTACAGTCCCAAAATGCAATGCGCTGACGGCAAAAGTACCAGAGCTGGATGAAGGTGTTTCACAAGAACTGCGGCCACTTGGCAGCTCCCAACGTATTTAACAAGTGAAACATTGTAGTGATGTGTAGGTGCATCCCTCCTGCGAATGTATCCAAATACAAGATTGCCACAGTGTGTCCTTTATCAGAATTCGGTGTGTGGGTTGACGGAGGAGGGATGTTTTGAGATTTGCTTTGGAACCTACTGCCAGCTAGGATATGACTGGCAACAGACATCCCCGATGTCCCACTACGGACCGGCTTTCACTGAAATCACAGCGTTCTTTTTAGTATGTTTGTCTGCAGCCCTCGCTGGCCACCAAAATGGTCCTTTTGGCCAGAGCTTCTACCTCCCAACATGGATTCGCGACCCCCAGGGTGACCGCCCCACAGAATAAAGACCTCTGGTCTTTTGGATGAATTCAGTTGACTAGGAGAAGCTAGCTAAGCCACACCGGGAGCTCTGCACACACCAACGGGCCGTGACTGGACCAGGGGACCAGCAGAATGAAGTTGCTTGATAGGTTTGACTGCATACTTTTCATCCTCCCTTCTAGGGTATGAACTATCATTAGACAAAGGGCAACCTAATGACTCGTCCCGGGTATGACTGAAGCTAGGAGAAGTTAAAATGGGAACCAAAAGTTCCAACGTCGTAATGGCTTTCAAAAAGTGAAGTCCAGTATACTTTATGCATCAGCAGTATGGTAAAAACATATTTAAAAGATTGGGGGGCATATTAGCAAGCAAATGCAATAATTATCGCAAAATGCCCTTAGCGCGTTTTTTTTATCGCCTTCTATTGCTTGAGTACATCGCCCTGTTAGCGGCGTATTATCAACATGCCGCTAACAGGCGATGTAAAATCCAGCGATAGGGGTGATAGCGGGAGAAATCCTGCGGAAAATAAATAGCGATAAGAAAAAGCTTGCTAATTTGCAAGTGTGTTCTTATCCCAACAATCCACCTCCCATTGAAAATATGCCTAAGTAAACTTTTTTCCAAGCGTAAAGTAATTGCGATAAGCACGGTTATCGCTCATTTTTTTATCGCTTTGCTGGTCCTGGGCTCCATTGCTAATAGGGCGATGTTGTGTTAGCGACCGTTTCCATTACGTTTAGGAACGCCTACCTTGCATGTCATTAGCTATATCTATAGCTGACATGCAACGCTTAATGGAAGACGGACGCTAATGCTAGGAAGCAAGCGCTAAAGCAGTTTAGCGCTTGCTTGATGATAGTGCGATACAATTATCGCCGCTTTTTGTCCGAAAACGGACGCTAAAGCGGCAATAATTTTATCCCAGGGGCCTTGATGATATGACCCCGGGTAAGTGCACTGAGAAGGATAGGAGAAAGCACTCTTCTTTGGAAGGTACCTTCTATATCGCTAAAATACATGTCTGGACAGATCCACAAATATAATTTCACCCAATCAATGGAAGGCATTCATACATTGACAGTATGAAGCACTAAAATGTAGGCATAACCTCTACATGTTAGAGGCCTAAACTATACCTAGGAGAAGCTAATGTGCCTTATTGGCCATCTGAGGAATAGACTTCAAACCTGCTCCCCAGCCAGACCGTGTCGCCCTTCCCTTTAAACCCAGGTTGCCAAAGAGGGAATCAAGGACCATAGCAGTGAGGATCTCCTGGATATCTAACTCCTACTGCTTCGGGCAAACAGATGTGTTGCGCTCCTAGGTGAACACCCAGGAGCATAGCCAGGGAGGGCATAGCAGAGAGGGGCAATACTGGCACGGAAGCTCTTGTAGGTGCAGTGATGCAGTATCCCAACCAAAACTGATCGGAGAAAATAAGTGATTGTACACACTATTAAGGGGAAATGTTCGAGGACTACCCGGAATAATTAAAATGTGTCTTTGTCAGACATTCTCGCAGGTACTCAATTTACTTCCAAAATAGCCTCAAGCAATGCTTAATTTGTAAAATAATAAGTGCCAGGGCCCTGGCGAGGAGGCCACTGCTGCTTGAACCACCCATTGCCCCTGTCATCGCTATCAATGACGGTACCAAATCAACTACGAACCATCTGTTTTGCTTGCAAGTGCAACAGTTCAGATTATTCCAGGTCCCCAAAGCTAATGGAAGGGCTGGGGAAGCAGGTATTAGTATTTTTTAATGCATGTTGCATTCATAAACAACCGTTGTTCTGCTCATCTCTAAATTAGAGTGTCATAAGTGTGGTGATGACAAATAAGTGCCGGTGCAGAGCACTGGAAACCAATTAAGTGCCGGTGCCGAGCACTGGAAACCACCAGCTCCAATTAAGCACTGGCCTCAAGATTGTTGAGTTCAGGGACTGCCCCTAAAACTCAGGACAAGTTATGTCGCATTTGCTTGGGCTTGCAAAGGACAGGAATGTCGGATTAAGTTACAGTAACAATTCATTGTTTGGCCACCCTAAAGAAAAAGAAAAGAATGAAAAAGCTTAATTATTGTCTAAGGAGGTGGTTGAAATATAGGAGACGTTAGACCCTAGAACAACTCCTGTTTCATTTGTGGTTAATTGGGTCAGTGAGGGAGTACCCAAAATACACCCTGGGGCCATATGTGCAACTTGGACAACCATGTTTTCCGCCTGCTTATGGAAAAGGCACTGCTCCGTGCCCACCTATTCAGGAGATCAAAAGGGGCCATACATTCAATGCATTATGAGCAGTAGGCCCACTGCGGTCTCATATCCGCCAACATTTGAAAATAAAATACCAGGACACTTTGCACTACAGGGCTGCTGCAGATAGAACGTTCTTGTTTGCGTACCTGTGTGTAATAAAGAGGAACAGTTTCTGCAACAATATTCCCCAGGACAGTCTCCAACTTGCCGGGACTGTCCCTGCAAAAAGAGGACAGTGGCAACTATGCATTTCTATTCATACTGGCGCCGGCAAATCAGCTTTGAAGGTTGACAATTTCCCTTCTCTTCCTCATTTGAGAAAAACAATTTAAGCCATCTGGCATTATTAGCCAATGATTACCCCACAATGTTATATCCCCGTTACTCCTGCTTTATCTTTGCTAAGTTGGACCCTCCTTTTATGATTTTATGATGAGGATTTGTTTGCTATTTTAGATCTAGTCCCTGCTTCTCTAAATTCCTGGCATGGTTGTGAAGTAGGGTGCATTCTCGTTGTCGACCCCATTAAAATCCACTTAAAGCCAATGAAGTAGCCTTTTTAATATACTCTAGAACCACTCCAATCTGAGGTTGCAGAACAAATTTACCCACCTATCTCTCCATTATTGGACCAAGATATTCTTGTCACAACATCTAGAATCCTCAGCTTTCCATTTTACCTATCCCGATGCCGGGAAAAGAGGCATGTCACTTTTTATAGTATTGAAGAACTGTATATTCCTTTGTGTCAGCAAGTTTCTTTGATTTCCTTCATCCTGCAAGCATTTTGTCTCCCATACCATTTAATGCTACCTATTTCACCGTGGCTGATTTGTTGTTTGTTTTCTTTGCAAATTCAAATTTTATGTGCTTTAATACTTGAACCAAGTCAAGTAATTTGGATGAGATTTCCTATTGGGTTAACAGAATCACCATTTCTTTTCGACTAAACTCCAAGAAACATTGATTCTTTCCCTTTTCCTGGTAGTCTTATTCACACATAGTATGCAGACAACTTTTTAATCGCCTCAAATTCTCTGGACAAATCCAACTATGATTCATTGTACTTACTGAAGTAGCCAAGAAATAGAACAAAAGCCTCAAAGGAGAAACTGAAGTTTTGTCTTCTCCGTGTACGATATTAAAATTAGGTTATTATAATTCCATTGGAGAAAGACACTTGTCTCCAGTTTGCATTCAGGCTGTACTTATAGCAGCAGATCCCACTACAGTATGCCAAATGTGCCCCATCGTGAATATGGCTGTTAATGTCGACAACGGATTCTAGGGTATAGCGATATGGGTTAAATTGCTATTCTAAAGGCTCTACAAGAGAGATATCCTTGAGCCTTTATCTTCATCCAGGATGTAGCAATTGTTTATGTTTCTTTGATGACTTCTTTGTCATCATGCCCACCTTTAGGTTTACGTGCTTATTTAAATCCTTTTACGTTGCATTGTTATGAAAGAGAGGGCTTCACTCGAGGTTTTAACACACTACACCGTTCAGAAAGTTAACTATTGCTTATTATTCCTGTACTTTGGATCCTATTGCTGCTGGATTGCCTCCATATTTACATATGGTACCCATTCCCCATTTTGTTGTTGCATTTTTTCTTAATACTAAAGCACATCACTTGTCAATGCCAAAACTGCTAATGTATGAAATTTAACTTATCACACTTGTTAGATGTCCTCTGTTGAATTCTTCGTCATTGATTCCTACCTCCCAAGTTAGGGAATCCAATATGTATTTGATAACCACTGCCTTTCTCACTATACCTTGGACTGACCTTAAAGATACGCCAATCATGAACTGTGACGTAGTGTTGTATGCTGATGGGTCTTGCCTTACAGATAATGATAGAAATTGTTGACACACCAACTAAGGTAGAGCTGGACTAGAGCTTACTTCCAGGAGAATGAGAATTTCAGCATTTTCATTTATTCCCAATATGTGTTTGGTCTGATGCATGATTTTGCTACTCTCTGATCACAAAGATGCGGATTCAGATATACAGATTAAAAATGGCACCTATCAAAAAAAAACTTGCTTGATGCTTTGAAACACCTAAAAGAAGTAATAACTTGCTGCCCACTGGAAGACGGGTCCAGTGTCAATGCATTTGCTGATTCAATAACTAAGAACGAAATCCTTTCACCTCATCTCAGCATCGCCCTCTTTGCACCTATGAACCTTATTCCCTCAAGCTCACTGGTCTTGCATAATCTTGCTGTCCAGTGGGAGCAAGCACCTGACAATGAGAAGATAGAGTGGAAAAAGTATGGGTACCTCTTACGTCAGGACAGACTGTGAATGTCAAGGGGTGGCAAAGCAATTGCCTAGTCTTTCTCATAGCTATCATGGGATCATGCCCATGAGCAAAGATGGAATGATACATGAGCACTCGTTGGTTTGGTCCCCATTTCAACTCTAAGGCTCAACAGTATTGTCGTTCATGTGCAACCTGCCAGGCATACAACGTTGGTAAGTCCGTCAAAACCTCCAGATGGCTCTTCCGGCCTGAGGGGGGTGTTTTCCACTTGCAAATGGACTTAATAAAGAAGCCCCAATTATGCTTGGATCAGTAAGGGTAGGTGGTGGTTTGCTTGTTTTCATGCTGGGTTGTAGATTTTCTTGTGCCAGGGCCTTAACTATGTCTTTCATATGCAACAAAAGACAAAGCCATGAGTTGAAGGAAACAGAAGCGTGTGAAGAACAGCAACTTATTGAGTTCATGTGTGTAACATACATCGACATTGTTGAGGGCTGGTCAGAGTACAATAAGGGAGATTGCTGCTGCAGTATCCATCTTTTAATTATGTTCTGATGATGCATTAACAGCAGTGGCGGCTGGTGACATTTGAAAGTGGTAGGGTGTAAAATTTTTGTCATAATGCACCGCAGCGAGCAAGCGTAGCGAGTGAGCCGGAACAACCTACCGCGCACTGCAACGGGATATTAAGCGCTACGTGAGTGACACAATACGCTACCTTATCTCTTCCTATCCATCACTAACCCATCTCTCCTCTGCTTCCTTCCCTCCCGCGGTGTTGTCGCACCTCTTTGTCATTGTGCCTCTCTAGCCTCCCCCGACCCTCTCATCTCCCTCTCTCAACGCCCTTCTCCCACCCTTCACTCTTCTCATTCACCCCTTCTCACCCATCCATCGCTTTATGTCACTCCTGACTCACTTTTAACCTTTCCTCTCAATGTTCCATGGCGTTCTCCGTTTCAAGCTACTGTTTAGTTTCTTCCCTCTTTCTCTGCCCCTGTCCACCCTCCTCTTTGTCTTTCCCTTTTCCATTTGACCCCCCGTCTAGTTTTTATTCTCCTCTATCCATGTTGTCCCTTCCTGCTCACCCCTGTGTCACTTTTCCCCTCTCCAAATGTAACTCTTACCTCTGTGCCCGTCCCACACAAGCGGTTATTCGCCCACAGTCCACTGCGCCAGAGCCTCAGAGGTGCCATACCATGGTACCGGGCGCCATCAACTTACATATTACTTTCTCACAAACGCACGTCTTAAGCGCAGTAACCCCACGTGCTGCCTCCTCCTTAAGGCAAAGCGCACAAACCACCATAAAGCTACTACTCCCCCACACTACACGCAGAGACACTGCACTGGTCACTATTATATGGATATGGATTACAAATATGGATTATTATTATAAATCCCCGTCACCACAGAACTCAAGTGCGAAGGTCCACACGTGGGCAGCTCATCAAATCCGCGTTTCTTTCTATGTATTCTGGGACTGGTAGTGGCCCTGTACCTCTAATTAACTGGGACTACAAATCCCAGAATAAAAAGACTAAATTAAAACTGTGTGCGCGCCTAGAAATGTGAAACTTGTCAGCTCCGCAATCTTCCACCATGAAAGACACATGACCCTGACCCCCCTCCCGCTCCCCAACACCCCCCACCCCTGCCTTCCGTGGAGGACCTTTGCATCAGCCACCTTAACCCTCACACACTTTCTCCCTATACTCATCCTCACCTCGCCAGAGAAACTATTCAACGTCTCTTCAACAAAGACAGGAGCAGGCAGACAATAGGACGCTTGAAGAGGAGCAGGCACACAGGAGAAGTGTGAGGGATGCGAGACGTGCATAATTTACTGTGACACAGTCATTGCAAATTTACAATGAAACGCACACTTCACATACCAAATCTCGGTATGAATCTCAAATGCAATACCGATATAAACACTGGACGCACAGGCGATCAGCTGATCAAAATGCCAAACACGTTTGTCTCCCTATCGACTATCAAATGGTATATATTTGATCCTGGTGCAGTTAGTGAAAAGTAGTGCACAGCATACTATGAAAAGTCACGTGGCAAAAGTTAGCACATATCTAAATCAAAACAATCCAGGATGCCATACACACGCCAGATAACATTTCAACACAATAAAATGCCATTTACAATTAATTGGGCGATACTGTGGGATTTCACTGCTTTGAGTAGTTTTGGAAGTAGCAGTCCGAACATATTTCAGAATATTTAAAATACAGAGACAGTCAAATATTAAGTGAAGAATCCAAAAATTAATCCACGCCAATACTTATAATAACGGGCAAATGTGACGTTATTCACTCAAAAAAAGATATTGCTTCTGACTGAGCAGCACGCATATGATAAAATCACGCTTTTCATTTCAGTAAATTTATCACTGAAAACCTTAAATAATTTCTAGTATCACCACCATACGAGTGAATACATAAATGGTGGTACTTTTGCCACATCGTGTGAAGAGTAAATCAAAACTGCAGCATTAACCCCTCACTTTTTAACTCTCGCACCGCAGGCAAGCCCAGCAGCCTTTCACCGTGAAAGGCTGGTAAGAGGAGTGCTAGTAAGTGTGTGGGATCTCCGAGTGCTGAGAGGAGAGCAGGTGGTGAAGGGCAGCACTGAAGCAGATCTTGGAACAGATGGGGGGGGGGGGGGCAGAGGGACCCAAGTCTGCAACGCATCCCCCTCCACCCAAGCCGTGGGGCTTTGCAGTGCATCCCCAGGGGGTTTGGATAAAGGAGCTCTTGCCTTTTCAGCAAACTCTGAGACTTGCACACTTGTGTGCACCGGCAGAAATCAAACGCCTCACCCCTCTGTGCAGACAGACAAGCCTCACAAAAACAGCCCCGGCACTCCAGCGATCAGCGCAAGGCTGGAGACATTTATAGAGGCACGACATCTTCTATTTTATTTTTCAGACACGCTTTTCGTGCACTTTTGTGTCCCACTTGTGCCCATGTTTTAAAAGCTTTGCTGAACATCTTTCACTGTCAGCTCACTTTCCATAAGAGCAGTAAGAAATGCAAACTTAGATGCTATCTGGTTTGGCTGTTTGAGACCCAAAAAGGAATTTTTCTGCGTTCTCCCAAATAGTGGCTTCGAAGGAACGTCGACCAAAACGTAGGCAGATAAGCCAAGAGGCATATCAGATAGCTGGCCAGACGGCTGGCCTGGAGACTGGAGCAGAGAGTCCGATTCAAGCTTCGAATCCTGACTCTAACCCTGACGGCCCCGGTGACCTTGGTCAAAGCACTTACACTCATCACCTTTGAACGTTCTAGAGGGCTCCGCCAACCTGCAGGTCACTGAAAAGTACTCCAGTAGCGCCACGTTATACAAGCCCCATAGACCACACAATGCTTCTTTTAATACATAAGCTGACCTCTGGGCCCACTCACACACCTGGACGTACTGTTGATCCGATATTTGTCATCTCTGTGAGTTAGACCTATACCGTCACTGGACAGTCCACTGTGTGTCACAATTCAAACTCTCCATCACATATTTGTGCCTGGTTAAACAGTGCTTTGAGAAGTTGGTTTGTCATCTTTTCCTGGAATCATTATGTATCAAACCATTGCTAAAAAGCACCTCTGTCTCTGGAAGATTTAAATACCTTCCAACCCACGTATCTACTGCCATACCTCAGGAAATTGGTTGAGAACCTCGTTTTAAGCTAACTGCAGGAAAATACAGAAATGGCTGGCATACTTAATACCAGCGGCGGCCGGCATCCTCGAGGGAGGGGGTGGGGGCCGCGGGTGGGGATTAAAACAATTAAAAATAAAACATACGTACCTGAGTGTGTTGGGTACCTCACCGCCTCGGCTCCTGGCCGGTCACGCTGTACTGGTGCAGCGGCGGTTGGGTCCACGTGTTCCTGCTGCAGGAACAGGAAGTAGCCAGCAGGCAGCTTCCTCCTCATCGCAAGTCAATCGCTGCGCAGGCGCAGGCGCAGCAGGAGAGCGCCCCAGCCGGGACATTTTCTCTGCATAGAGAAATAGTGTGTGTGGGCGGTCCTACGCGAGGGCAGGGGGGAGTGGCTTACCCACACTGTTGTGGGTACTGACTGTTTGGTCGGCTCAGGGCCGACGGCCAAACAGTCAGTATCTACAACAGTGGGTAAGCCACTCCCCCCCTGCCCTCGAGCACGACCGCCCACCCTCCCGCCCCCAACCAAGCACAGAGGCACTTCTGCTTTCTCGCAATGCGAGAAGGCAGAAACATAAATGGTCGTTTTTACCATTTATGTTTCTGCCTTCTCGCACCGCGAGAAAGCAGTGGGGCAACGCCCCAACGCCCTAATGGGGGAGCCGCCACTGATTAACAGGAAACGTTTGCCTCGCTGTAAAAAGGGGTGTGCACTTGGCACCCGAGTAGTGATTTTTGAAAATGTTGCAGCGGAGATAAAATACCAAGGTGCTGAGCTCGATGTTTAGACATCATTGAGGGACACAGACTCGGTTTTGCTGTTTCTCTCGTGATCTCATCTCTGCACCTCCTGCTTATGGTACCTAAAGTTTAACCATGTAACTTCAATCTAGAAACTTTCAACGCTGACTATGAATGTGGACTCTGCCAAGCCTTTGAAAGGTCCTTCAGTTGGAGAGTATTGGAGGGACCAATGTAATTTTTTTTTGATCACAGCTTTTTAATAAACATATTTTGCAGGCTAAACTCAAATACCAAAATATCGAAGATGTATTTAAAACATTATTAAAGGTAGGTTCACCCTTCCATTCTTCTGATGTTAGCAAGAATATGGCTCGTTACTACGCGAATCAAAACATCGCATGGCATTACAACGTGGTTGTTACAACGACCGCGTTGTTACCACGCAATGTCATTGCTACGCAAGTCATTACATCGACTTGCAGTAGATGGTGCGCTGACATTAGAAATGTATAATTTACTATTCCAACTCCAGCCTACACAACAGTAGGGAAGGTGTTGGAATAGCAAACTATACTATTTCTAATGTTAGCACGCCATCTGCTGCAAGTCGATGTAATGAATTGTGTAGTATTGGCATTGCGTGGTAACAATGCAGTCGTTGTAACGGCTGCGTTGTAATGGCATTGCGGTGTAATCACCGCGATGTAAAGGTTGTTTCCCGTTAGCAAACTCAGACCCGCTGCATAAAAGTAGCTCCTATTCTCTATTGCATTTAGAAAAGGAAGATTTGTGGCATGAAGTGCTGTTTAAAAATCAGTTATTAGTATTATTTTATTACTATTATTAATGGCAATAAACTAACATATAAGGCTATTAAGTGGACATCACTGCACTATGCAGGTATTTATGTCTAGGAGTAATTTTTCACAAGGTCCGATAGTTATACCCAGTTTTGCTCTGCCTTTCGCAGCACAGGTCAGCATGAGAACTTTGTTGTGTTAATTTGCTGCTTGGTATGGTATGTTCCCTAACATTTGTAGAGGGCACATACACCAAACAGTTTATTGGCGCTGAGGTAACCCAATGCAAGCAGCAGCTCAAAGATATTAATTGTAGATTTGCTTAAAGAGCTATTTTTTAAAAAGCTGTCTACATTTCCTATAATTGGGGGCCATCCAAATTTCCAGGGGTAGGGAGTTCCAGATGCGGGGGGAGGGGCGCAATGACTTAAAATCTGAATCTGCCTGTCCCCTTCTTTTTTTTTTTTTTTTTTTTTTTTTTTAAAGGTTTTTATTGAACAATAAGTCGATTACAAGCACGGGCCTACAACCACCAGGGCCGGCCGCTAAGTACAGAATTAAATATACATTTATCAAAGCTGCAGTCGGTTCCCGGGGGTCGGCCCCGTAGTGAGTCCGGATAGTTCTAGAGGCACAGGAGACTTAGATCAAACAAACACAAAAAACTAAAAGAAAAACAAAAGGCGAGGCATGAAGACAAACGGCGCAGGGCAGGCTTCCTCCGGGGAACTCCAGGTCAAACCATTAAGCAGCACACGACAAGAAGGAGTACCGGGAGGCTGGGGACGGGGGGGGGGGGGGCCAAGGGAACTGAACGTCCATATATAGTCATTCCAAAAGGTGCCCGGAACCGTCAAGGGTCAGGGGGACATGGCGATATCGGTGTCCACCAGGGGGGGCGTACAGATACCCCCGCGATAAGCATTCCATTGCCCCCAGATTCTGCCCCATGCCCCCGGCTTACCACGGGCAACATACACAGTCTTCTCCCTGAACATACACCAGTCCATATTCTCCTTCCATACTGACACGGTGGGCGGTCGCTGGGCACCCCAAAGCTGCGCTATATCTCTCTTGGCAATCATGTTCCCCAGGGCCGCCCACCGAGTCTGAGCCGCGCTATAATCATTGGGCTCCCACACATTCAGAACACAACGACGCACCTCCGGCAGCAGCACAACCCCAGTGACCTGTCCCATAACCGTATGTACCCGGCGCCAGTAGTCCGCCACCTCGCGGCACTCCCACAGGATATGGAGAAAGGTGGCACTGAGCCCACAGCCCCGCTTACAGAGCCCATCGTCGGAATATCCCATCGAGACCAAGCGAGGACCCGTCACATACACCCGGTGAAGAATCTTAAGCTGTACCAACCGGAGACGGGCCGGAATGGCGACCTCTTTGGGGGACGACAATGCAGACTGCCAGTCCTCGTCGTCCAATTCCACCCCATCCCCCGTCCACGCCTCCCGAAGGCGCACCAAGAGGTCAGCCCGATGATTGATCAGTTTCTTATAAATTAAAGAAATAGTGCTGTCCGGGACATGTCCGTCAAGTATGCGGTCCTCGAGGGGCGAGGAAACCGGGATCGCGGTCCCCTCTCCAAAGACCGAGAGCAGGGCGTGTCGAACCTGGGCATAGCGGAAGAACTCCCTGTCCGTAAGCTCATATTCGGCCTGAAGAGCCGCGAAAGTCTTAACCGCGCCCTTATGCCACAGGTCTCCCACTTTGCTGATGCCAATCGTGTCCCACTGGTCAAACCCCTTCGTAGTCCAGAGGCTCCCCAGGCGATCGGAGGCAAACAAAGGAGTAGCACATGTCAGTCGCTCACCCCAGCCCGTGGCCGCGGTGGCGGCCCTCCAGGTCCGCACAGCAATCTTAGTAGGACCCGTAAGGGTCCGGCCAGCCGAGCGGGAGTACAGCGCCCTGTTATAGTCCCCGCCGGGAAGCAGGAACTTGTCCATCTCATACGCCGGGTTCAGGCCAGGCGCATACGTGGCATGGTTGATGGCCGAAAGCTGCGTGGCCCAATAATACCTGCGAATGTCGGGAAGCGCGATGCCCCCGTCATACCAGGGGAGAGTAAGCTTAGCAAGAGCAATACGCGCCCGCCCGTCCCACACCAGTCTCCTCTGCAGGCTCTCCACCTCCCGAAAGTAGGCCACTGGGATGACGTCGAAGGAATTCTGGAGTGCATAGAGGAACCTGGGAAGGGACATCATTTTGAACAGCGCGGCCCGACCCAGCGGGGACAGGGGCAGCCTGCACCACCGGGCCGTATCCTCTCGCAATCGCCGAAGCGGACGCAGGAGATTCAGCTCATAGCGAGCCACCGGGTCCAGCGAAACGTATATCCCCAGGTACTTAAAGCCGCTCAGTGATACCTGGATCGGAAGCCGAGGCGGTAGGAGTGGAGGACCACCGGAGATCGGATAGACGCAGGATTTAGACCAATTGATCGTGAGACCCGAATTATTCCCAAAGGAAGTCAGAACGTCAAAGAGGACGTCGAGCGACTGCCGCGGTGAAGTGAGATATAGGAGAATATCGTCCGCATACAGCGAAACCCGATCTTCAAAGCCCGGGGCCCACCGGATCCCTCGAAGCGAGGGCTCCCAGCGGAGCCAAGCCGCGAGTGGCTCCAGGGCGAGAGCGAAGAGCAAAGGGGACAACGGGCAGCCCTGCCTCGTGCCCCTGCCGAGGGCAAAGGGCCGAGAGACCCGCCCGTTCACCACCACCTGAGCCATGGGCCCCGTGTACAGAAGCTTCACCCAGCCAATAAACCCTTCCCCAAAGCCAAATTTAGCCAAGACAGCCCAGAGGAATGGCCACTCGATGGTGTCAAAAGCCATCGTGGCATCCAAAGAAACCAGCACGGCCGGTTCGGAGAGGAGCTCCGCCCTGGCAAGGGCGCCGTGAAGACGCCGCAAGTTAAGAGCGGTGTTACGATGCGGGATGAATCCGCATTGGTCCGGATGAATCAGATCGCACACGACGCTCAACAGACGATTGGCAAGGACTTTCGCCAGGATCTTAGGCTCCGCATTTAGCAGTGAAATAGGCCGGTAAGAAGTACAGCGATCTCGCGGCTTGTCCTCCTTGGGGATAACGACTATCGTGGCCAAACGCTGATCGGCCGGGAGGGAACCCGCCGCCAGAGACTCACGGAACATGCGACTGAGGAAGGGCGCAAGCTTGTCAGGGCGCAATTTATATAGCTCAATGGGCAGACCGTTGGGACCCATAGCCTTGCCCGAGCGAAGGGAGCGGATCGCGGTCGCTATTTCATCCACCGACAAGGGGGCGTCCAGCCGCTCACGGTCCTCAACGGACAGGCAGGGCAAGGCGATATCCCTCAGTAGAAGGCGAGAGTCGTCCTCATCCCTGTCAGTAACTGGGGAGTACACAGCCCGGAGGTGGTCGGCAAAACATTCCACAATCTCGTCAGGCTCCGTCACACACACACCATCCGCAGCACGCAACTCCGGGACCACACGATTCACTCTCTCCTTCCTGTCCAGCCACGCGATCAACTTTCCCGCCTTGTCCCCGGCATCGTACAGTCGACCCTGCTGCTCCCTATACATAGTTTTGGCCGCGTCAGTGACCAGGGATCTATATTCAAACTGTTTCAGGCTGAGGGCATGGAGCCCGTCCGGAGTAACATTCGCCTCCAAGGCCGACTCCAGCCCCAAGATGTCAGTCTCCAGCCTCACCACTGCCTCACTCTGGACCCTCTTAGCCACCACTATCTGGGAAAGGGCGTGTCCGCGGATCACGGTTTTAAAGGCTTCCCACAGGGACATTGCAGAAGACACCGACCCCTCGTTATCCAGGAAGTATTGGTCCATAGCCTTAACCAGGCTGTCACGAGTCGTAGGGTCTCGCAGGTACCATGGGTTAATGGGAGCGATCCGCCCTGCAGACCGCGGCCCGGTGTCAAAAACAAGCCACAGCGGAGAATGGTCGGAGATACCCCGCGCCAGGTGCCTGACCTCTCGAATCCGACCAGTCTGCGCTGCGGGCATAAGGAAGTAGTCCAACCTAGAGAGACTCCCATGCGCCCCCGAGTGAAAGGTGAATTGACACTGGGTCGGATGCATCAATCTCCAACTATCCACCAGGCCGAAGGTCTCCAGCATCCCCCCCAGCCATGCCTGGGCAGCGGGGAGGGTCCTTGGTGGGTGACGATCCAGTTCACCCGAAACCACAGAATTAAAGTCCCCGCCCATGAGCAGGAGGCTGTCCGGAAGGTCAAGCAGCATTCGACCCAAGTCAGTGAAGGTGGAGTTCTGGAGGCCCGGGGGGACGTAAACTGAAGCCAGGGCAAGGGGCTGCCCCTCCCACCTCCCAATCAAACACACATAGCGCCCTCTGTCATCCGAGACTATCTTAGTGATCTCCACCGGAAGTGAGGTTCGCAGCAGAATGCCCACCCCCCTGGAACCAGTTGTGAAACCAGAATGGGCCACGAGGCGGTATCCCCCCCTGTTCATTGCATGACAAACATTGCCAACCAGATGCGTCTCCTGGAGAAACACCACATCAGGAGTCAGACGACGCAAATATTGCTGTACTACACCCCGCTTGATACGGTCCCCCAACCCATTGACGTTCCATGACATAAGCCTCAACCCGTCCCCCCCCATCCCCCCCAATAGATCAAGGGTCCCCCAGCCTGCAGCACAGTTCCCAAATGTGGACAAAAATCAATACCTCGCCCTGTAAACATAAAACACACAGCAAAACAAACCCTCCTCCCCCCCAACCCCACCCCAGGACCAACTCCCCCCACCCTGCACCCCTGCGGGCCAAAAAACCCCCCCAACTTGCAGTGTGCCTGTCGCCCCACTAACCCCATTCTACGAAAAGAACCCCGAGGAGGTAAGGGACCCGTCCCCGCCCGCCCCCCTCACTGGTCCTGGTAAAACACAATATGCAAATGAAATAAGACCCGATTGTACTGTGCAAAAAGGCAAAATCAAGGACCAAAAGTCATTCTAAAGGGGACCCATCACCTGCGGTGCCCGCAGAGGGTCCGGGACGGCCACCTCCGTCCGGCAGAGAGTCCAGCCAGTCACTTGCAGCCACAGGAGAGTCAAAAAAGGCTGTCCGATCCCCATGTTCCACTCGGAGTTTTGCAGGGTAGAGCATCGAATACTTTAGGCCCAGCTCACGGAGACGACGCTTCACCCCTTGGAATCCCATCCGTTGTTTCTGGACCAGTTGCGTGAAGTCCGGGTAAAAATTGATGGTCGAGTTCTCATGGCGAACCGGGCCGTGGGTCCGTGAGGCCTGAAGAATAGCGTCGCGGTCCCTGTAGTAGAACAGTTTGGCAACGATAGGCCTCGGGGGGGCCCCCGGCCGTGGCCGACCGCCCGGAACTCGATGGGCCCGCTCCACGGCAAAGAACTTACTTAGGCCAGCCGAGGACAACTGTTTCAGGATAAGTTCCTCGACCACGAGGTCAACCGGGCGGCCGTCAGAGGACTCCGGTACACCTATGACGCGGATGTTGTTGCGTCGGGCCCGTCCCTCGAAGTCCTCAAGCCGCCGGGCCATATGGTCGTTGACCACCCTAATGTCTCCAAGCGCGGCCCGCAGATCCGACACATCCGCACCGAGGGTGGAGGTCCGTGCGTCGAGAGCCTGGACCTTCTCGTTAGTTTTGGAGAGGTCGGCCCGGATCAGGGTGACATCGATCGCGACAGTGTCAATCTTACGGGCCAGGGCCTCATATTGCGTCGCGATGGTTTCCCTGATGCCATCAATGGCGCCCATAATGTCCTGCAAGGATAGTTCCGTAGTGGCGGTCGCGCCTCCTTCCGCAGTATCCGAGGGGAGGCCAGCAGCGCCGGAGGGCCCCCTGCCCTGGGTGTAGCGGTCCATGTTATTGCTCTGGACTGCCCCCCCGCGGAGGGAAGCCTTGGTCTTGCGGCCCTCGGGACCCCCTTTGCCCCCCATGTGAACACGGTCACCCGAGGCAACCTCCAATCAAGAGGTGTAAGGCACCAGCAAGAAGACCACAAAATGTCGGTATAGGGGGTCCGAGGCGATAGGCGCTCTAGTGGCAGATGAAAGAAACCCTCATGCAGAGGCCCAGGAAGCACCTCTCCACCCCGAGCGCACCTCCCTGCCGGTCTACTGAAGTGCAAAACCGAAACCGAAAGTGGTGGATCGGCAGCTGGCACCGCGCTGAAGCCGCTGTTGTTCAATTGCAGCCCGGTCCCTCGGGTCACCTTCACCCCGGTCACCTCCGTCGGGTGGGTCCCAAAAGTTCCGACGACGACAACTCAGGATTCCCAGGTCCGATTTGAGTTTTGAAAAGAGATATACGCTCATCTGGTCTTTATCTCCCAGATTCCATAAGCCAAGTCAGGATATTCTCAGGATAAATTCCGAGGAGCAGAGAGGGTCCGGGGAGCCCTGTGCTCACGCGACCATCTTGGATGCGCGCTAGGCTCCTCCCCCTGTCCCCTTCTTTTTGAATTGAGGGATCAATAGATAGTATATATGGGTAGATCTTAGATTTCAATTAAGGATTGTACTTTTGGATTTGAGATTTTATGAAGGCTGGGCTCTTCATGTTAAGGGATTTAAATATGATACAGCATGTTTTAAAAGCAGATCTCTATGTAACCGGGAGCTAGTGGAGTTTTATCATCACTTGGGAAATGTGACATTATCTGGGAAGTTGGAAAATCAGCCAGGCAGCCTGGTTCTTGACCATTTGGAGCCTGAGAATGAGGCAATTGGGGAGGTCGAGATAAAGAGAATTAGCATCATCTATTCTTGATATACCCAGGGCAATTATGACTTAGACCAGTGCCTCCACAGTGAGAAATTGTTGTATTTTCTTAATTCTGTGGAGTTGTAGGAATCAGGATGAGATCATAGATCCTAGTTGAGGTTTAAGGGAGAGTTCCTCGTCAATAAGGACCTCAAGGCTCTTTACCGACTTATTGAGTGAGGGGGGAGTACCCATTGCAGAGGGCCAGAAAGAAGGCCTCCAATAGTCAAGCTTTTTTTTGGTGATAACTATCTCTGTTTTATCAGAGTTTAGTTTTAAGTGTTTGCTTTTCATCCAGTCCCGGATGACACAACATTGTGTCTTGGAAGAACTTCGTAGATTCCGGGGCTTCATCCTTTGTAAAAAGAAGTTGCATATCAACTGCATAGTTATATATGTTAACCTTCATTTTTTTCAGAGTGTGCACCAGGGGTTGATGCATAGATTGAAAAGGTGTGGAGAAAGAGACGAACCTTGGGGTACCCCACAATGCAATTGAACTTTAGATGAACTGAAGGGGACCAATTGTGATCTATCTTTTAGAAAGGAAGTGATCCATTTGATTGCAGAGCCCTGCAGCCCTGCAGTCCTGACACGGTCCACCAGAAGATTATGGTCAACCATGTCAAAGACCATTAAGTGGTCAAGGAGGAAAAGAGTTTGAGTGAAACCTCTGTCCCCCTCCTACTGCATATCGTCCACGACCGAGAGGATGACTGCTTCTTTGAAATGAGCCGGGCGGAAGCCTGCTTGGCATGTGTTATTAAAGTTTGAATCCCCTAAGAAAGAGCAGGGGTTCCACGCAACGTGTGCTTCTAGTATTTTTGCTAAGTAGGGAAGTAGGTAAATCGGACAGTGTTTTTTAAATCGAGTGGGTCCTCACCTGCTTTCCTTTGAAGAGGCATCAGTATAGCCTCTTTAAGGGAGATGGGAACATTTCCTTGAATGACGGACAAATCAAGGAAGGAAATTGCTGGATCAGGGAAGAGAGTAAACACGGTCTTGAAGACACTCGGGTGGGGGCAGGTATCATTAGGCAAGCCCGATTTCACTTTAGTCAGCAGGTCCATAAGGTTACCCTTGTGATATCAGGAAAGGTGAGAGTGTGAATGGGTTTCTATCTTCAGGTGACATTAGATTGAGATGGGGGCTAGGGGAATGTTCTTTTTGGTGATCTCAATTTTATTAATGGAAAATGGATTGAGAGAATCACAAAGGTTTTGGGTGGGTAGAATGGGTAGGTTAATCCTGTCAAGGTTAGAGAGCTCTGTGACGATTCTAAACATCTCTTTTGACTTAATGATGGAGTCCAGAATTTTGTTAGTGAAAAAGGTAGATTTTTCTTGCCTAATGAGCGATGTACACTCTTTATGGTGTTTTACATAAATGTCCTTGGTTTCGGGTAGGTAGTTGTTCTTCCATTTGTGTTCACAGCGACACAGTTTCAATTTGGCTAGTTTCAGCTCATGTGAAAACCATTCTGAGGCATCATGTCATCTAGTCTGTTTGCTTAACCTCAGTGATTGCCTGACGGCTAACTGTTGCCTGAGTGTTGTCTGGCTGTTTCTAGGCGCAACACACTGGGCACCAGATGTAGTGGTTTGCAACGATATATTTTTAAAGAAAAGAGGCACCTTCAGTAGGGATAGTTCCTGCTGCTTTGTGGGGCAGCAGGAGAACAAGTACTGCTAGACAGCCATTCGCCTTGTGAATACTCAGACCCGGCTTGTCCCTTAATCACCCACCCCACACCTCGCCCCTTTGGAAATGGCCCTCCCGGTTCAAGGTAACTGCATCAGTGCTCCATGTTCCAAATCCCCCCTTTATGAGCCTGTACCCGGCCAAGCCGGGAATGCAGTTTGAGAATTTCTTTAGCTGCAGATGTACTTGCATTTAGTGATGGGACACCCAGAGGATTGAAAGCAGTCCAGTTGGAGGTCTGCGAGCAGGAAAACTGCATCTAAGAAGTTGGTCATTGTAGCAAAATTTCGTCTGATATCATAAATGTGAAATTTCCAAATTCTGCTGATTTTTCTGAGGAAGGTTTTACCTGTATCCGCTTCAAGCTGAAACCACGATATAGTTTGACCTCCTATTACAATCCCACTAATTATATAGGGGCATATTTACAAGCCCATTTTCGCCGCTTTAGCTGCCGATTTCGGCCGAAAAGCGGCGAAATAAACATCTCACTATTTTCAAGGACACGCTAACACGTGTTTCCTTGATTTTTCTCTCCATTTTGCATGTCAGCGATTATTATCGCTAATGACATACAAAATGGGCGTTGCTCACAATGTCTGCATGATTTACGTGACAGACAGACCTTCGCAGTATTAACAATGCGGCCCCAGCGATGTAAAAAACCGCGCTAACCACGGTTATCGCATGACGTTTACGTCTGCTTTTTCTTCTACTTAGCTATGCTGATAATGGGAGGTGGATCGCCATGTTAAGAAGACCACCCTCCCCTATCAGCAAGCATCTCCATAATCATCGCTGGATTTTAGGCGATGTTTCTGTTTCTCACCGCCTATCGCTGGAATTACATCGCCAGTTCGCAAAGCGTTGATAATACGCCGCTAACACGGCAATGCAATTCAGAGATAGACGGCGATAAACAGAAATGCGCTAGATGCGCTTAGCGATGTTTACCACTCTTTCTCGATAATATGCCCCATTGTATTTCCAAAAATTACAACTCCACCGACTGCACAGGATTCCTCACATTGCTGAACAAAGTCTAAAAGTGACAAAGACAAGTGCTTCAGCAGTCATATCATCTTTATTTAGGGGCACACGTGCCCATTAACTACTGGACTGATGCCTACTATTCATCTCCCAAAGACTAACAAGCTTTGGCAAAGGCAATAGGTTTTGCCTATGCGAGATCTATTGGCTTGGTCACTGTTTTTTAGACTACACTGCTGTGCAAAATGACTTGAAATTTTTTTTTGTGGCATGGCATGGTCAGCGTTGACCATGTCATAGCGCTTTTTTCTTTGAGCCATGTTTCACAGCGGCCAGTGCTGCTGTGCAACATATGTAAAAATAGCACAGAAGTGTGGGGCAAGCAACACCTGGGATGTCAAAACAACAGACAGCGAGAGTGGAGTGGGGGACCCATGCACAGCGGGAAGAATGTAGGGGTGGGGAGGACTAGCATGGGACATTGGGAGAAGGGCATGGGGTAAACAAACAACAGGCAGTTGGAGAAGGGTGGGGGAGCAACACAAGTGTGCTGCTGGGACGGGAGGAGGAAAAAGAGAGAGGGTCGATGGTGGGATCTTATAGTGGGATGCACTCTTATAGAATGCATGGCCAAATGTTAAAAAAAAGTACCTGGAGCAGCACACAGCTAGTGGAAGGGCACTAGCCGCAAAGAGGAAGCTGCACTAGGTCCATGCTCAACGGCGGGAAAAGAAACCCCAGGAAGAATGCAGCAGAAGCTGAGCCGGCAGAAGGTGTGAGCACTAGGAAGCAAGAAAATAAGAGTGACGTGGAAGCAAACCTTTGGAAAGCATTGGTAAGTAAAGGGCTGGGTGGGTCTAATTCCATTTTTAAGCTTTCTTTAAATAAACAATAGCTTTCGCTGTAGTAGAAACCTAAAAGAAACTGAAATCAGTTGGTTATGGATTTTGCTCACAAATGACCGAAAGCCACATAAAAAAAGAGCGAAGGTGTTATTTCACAATGCACCAATTAAGTCAAATGGATCTGATTGACAATGAGTTCAGCAATCCCGCTATACTTTGGTCCTGTGGGAGCGTCTGCTTATGTATGAGGCTGATGCACCCTAGTTTGCCGAGTTGGTGGACAAAGTAGGAGTATGGGGCCTACGGGCATCCTCCAAAGGAAAGTTGTATTGGACGATTGTGGCTCTGTCTATTGCTCCATTGTGGCTCCAGCAAGGTGGGGCCCCTGGAGTGGTGACTTAATGCCTGGACTTGATTGCAGGAGAGGTATGTATTGAAGGTCAGAAAGGTCTTGACCTCAGTCTTTTTCCTCCTGTACTCCAGCCTGGATATGACACCAACCTGAAGTGAGGAACCACCTTTGTTTTCCTCCTCTGCGATCTTTTGGCATGCCCTGTTTTCCTTCTTGAACTTTGCAATTTAACTTGGCCCCCCACACTCTCTTGATTGTGCAGCACAGGCGAGTGGGTTTCTTGGCCTGCCCAGGGATTCTCTCTCCACACTCGAGTGCAGACTGTTGCTGCTGACATCACACATTATCTAGATGAGTTCCACTTCTTGGTGGTAGCAGCCATCGGCAAATGCATCTCATCCCCAAAGAGTTTCATCAGCCTTTCAACCTCAGCCACCACCATTGTCTTCCTAGGGATTGAGATTCATCCTCTAGGCAGGGTTTGTATGCTGCTGTGTGAGAAATTCCAGGTTTTATTAAAGTCAATTGAGACCTGCCTGGTGGTGAAGATTTTTTTTTACATGAACTGGAGTTTTGTTTGGCCACGTTAATTTTGTTCTCAGGTTTATCCAAATGGGCCGCCTTTTCAACACGTCAAAACCACGAGCAATGGTAGCTATGTAGGTGAAGATCCACCACATATGGCTCACTGCGGAGGTCCGGGATGATGTAGTTTCTTTGTACCAAGAGATGGGTCGGTTCACCGACTCGAAAAATTGATTTTGGGGCCATCTTGGGGCAGCAATGGGTGACTTAAGGAATGTTTTTTGTCAGAACTGGTAAAAACAACATTGCCTTCCTAGAACTATTCTCCTTTGCTGTGGTGGTCTCTATCCCCTCAGCCCAATTCAGGGATAGGAGTGTTATTTTCTGGTCAGACAACAAGTATGTGACGGAAGCCATAAATCTTGGGCACTGTGCAAATGGGCACTGAAACTATTTAAACTGCTGGTGTTGTAAGGGGACATTAAAGTCAACGCATATACCAGGTGTGATAAATAATACTTCTGACGCCTTAGCTCATCGTAGGGTGCAGGGAATCAGAAAACATGAATTAATGACATAGGCCCTGGACGGGCTATGGAAGTCTGGTGCCCCACCATGCCAGAGTCAATTATGGCTTCCCCAGAACCAAAATCTCATTGTGCCTTCTCGGCTTTCCAGGTGTTTTTTGAGCTAATAAGCTAGGAATTATATATTTTTGCTAGAATCAGTTCCTTTTTTCCAAGGAGAAACTCCATGGGCAGGGGAGGGTGGTAAATTATTCCAGGGCATAGTCATTTGCTCTGAGCTTTCTTGCTAAGGTCGAGCAGTGGACTATCTATCACATATTCTCATCAGGAAAGCACTAGTGGGGCGTGGAAGACTGCCAGGGAGGAGGCAGAATTCTGAGAACCCACTCAAAGCTCAAAACCTGCCTGATATCCAAGCTCTCATAAACATCTGCACAGATGCACACGAGGTAAAACTGTTTGCAGCTAGCACTTTAAAAATTGCTTAACATAAATGCATTCTTGGCTTAGTAGTTGGGTATGGGGAGGCTATTAGTTTAGTTTGGTGTTTGTGTTGATTTTTCCTTGCAGTCCTGATTTCAATTATACTAGAGGTTTTAACTTTGGGAACCTACAGAAATATAGTTACTGTTATACCAAAAAAGTATCAAAACTGCACTTATATAAGTACACCTTGAATGGATGAAAATTTACTACTTTTTGGAAATGACAAATATCGGCAGTAGTAGGGTTGGAAAGGTGTGCTAGACTGAGTTTTTCAGGCTTACTACTGGCAATCAAACGCTAGGCCTGGGTGGGACTTAAATTAAGACGGTGTAATTCACATAATTTCTGAGCGTCTATCTATTCTTCTTATGTGAAATTCCCAAAATTATGCCGTTATGCTATTTTGTGTAATTAAATGGCATTTGCTGTAAAAATGTACACAGAACATCACATTCCTGTTAAAAATGTACTGTGAACTAGGTCTGGGCGAAAATTCCGTTCCGCTCGCGAAAATTGCGATAATTTGACATTTTCATGTTCCGCGGAGAGCGCGAACATGTAAAAATTTCCGCAATCCGCATCTTACCGGAAATTTTTTTCTTGCTCGCGCTGTAAAAAAATACATTCTCGCGTGCGCGCGATCGCCTTACCTAAATCCCCGCGTTCGCCGACAAGTTTTCCCGATCCGGTCGCGTTCTTCACGAGATGGTGGATTGTTGGTAGCCATTTGCGCTGTCTCGCGACAGTTCGCGCCCGCATTAATGTCATTTGTCGCGCGATCACATCATTCGTCGCGCGATCACGTCTTTCTTCTCGCGATCATGCACCGCGAGAGTATGAGATGATTGAGATCTCAAACACTTCATTCTCCACCGCGAGCGAGAGCGTGAGGACGCGGGCACGTCATATCGAACACGAGCGGGCGGGACAAGTGAAAACAAGATGGCCACGCCCGTGAGCAACCACATGGGTAAGTTGGCGAGCCGCGATCACGCAGAAAATACCGCGAACGGGCGGGAAAAAAACTTCTGCGTCTTCGCGATATTTCCGCGTGTTTGCGGAGATTTTTAACATTTTCGCGATAGTTTGCGAAAGTGAATTTCGCAAATTCTGCCCACCCCTACTGTGAACACACAGGAAGAACAGAAAGTGAAGGGCTGTTGTTCGTTGTGCTTTTGTTTGGAGCACTTGTTTGGTGCAAAATGTTCCCTTATGTCAAAAATTGACCAGAGGATGCCCTTCACACTAAAATATAGCGTAAAATGACAGATTTAGATTTCACGCAATTGCATTTCACATATTTCTGCACAATTGCATGTACTTACGCAAAAGAAAATTACGTGAATTTTGTACGGCCCACTGAAACACCAAAATGGTGATGGGAGGAATGCTTTCAAATAGTCAAATGATTGGCGATCAGATGAGGCAACATTACAACCCATCTTTTTTTTGCCCACTGTGCCACTCTAGAAAGACCAGCAGTGCAAGATTTGCGTTGCGGCTCGGCAAACGTTGAGACACACTTGCATTTGCAAAAAACTGCTCCCACTCAGGAAATATTGGCTGCATCAAATCTATCACATTTTAAATATAAGATCCTGTAATGAGGCTGTAGTGAGCTGCCTGAATGGGGTCTCTTGCCAATTGACAACACGTTTCCTGAAATATATCAAACAGGCCATTAAAGAATTGAGCAAAGCGAAGAGCCGATCTCAGAAAAACGATGCTACTGGTGACAAACGATGATTAAGGCAATGCAGGGAGATATTTTATAAATAATGTCTATTTTAAACCATAAGGTGCATTTTAAGCATAAATATTTTAATAAGTTAACAACCTTTTTCTTAAATCAAAAACCCCTTTCTCCTTTATACTCTTTGTTATGTGCAATATGTGTACCAGCCGTATCTATCTATCTATCTATCTATCTATCTATCTATCTATCTATCTATCTATCTATCTATCTATCTATCTATCTATCTATCTATCTATCTATCTATCTATCTATCTATCTATCTATCTATCTATCTATCTATCTATCTATCTATCTATCTATCTGTCTGTCTGTCTATCTATCTGTCTGTCTGTCTGTCTGTCTGTCTGTCTGTCTGTCTGTCTGTCTGTCTATCTATCTCTGACTGCCCTTCGCCCGTTTTCCTATCTGTCTGTCTATCTATCCATCCAGAAGCCCACCTATAGCAGATCAGTATTGATCCTGATCCTCATGGGAACATCCACCTCAAACCTTGGTCATCTCACCCGATTCGCCTTGCGGCCCACAACTTTTTTAGTTGGAAAAGTTGAGAGCCACATTCCTCAAATCTCATTATTTAAGATACGCCCATGCTTGCTCCACTGACTAGTGCTGGGCGAAACTCTGGCAGATTTGCTTTGCGATTAACAGGCCATTATTCCTTCTTTCTAATAAGACCTGACTTAAACAGGATTGTGTGAACCATTTCAGACTTCCACTTGTGTGTTCAGAGATTTTATTTAACAATAAAATCTTGATGATGAACAACAACTAAACTGTTTTTCAGGAGTAACCACCAAATCAACACTATCAAAGAACTCATTGCACGTTTTCATTTAGTGCTTTTTGTTGAGGGCTGGGGTTGAACGATGAAGGCATGAGTGGGGCTTGAGGTTTTAGACTCTGAACTTGCTGCAGGGTGAGGAACCCTACATTACCTGAGGAAGGGCGGTTCTGGAATGTGCATCCGATCAGCAGGTTCCCTAGTATTGTTTCCCAATTAACAGACTGGAAGGGCAATATTAAATTTGTTTTGTGGAATCTATCAACAAAAGAAGTAACAATATAGGGCCTGATTCCGATCTCGCAAGGAAAGCCATCTGTACGACTCGGATCCGGAGGGCTTTCCGAGTGAGATGTGCTCCGGGAGTACGAATGAGCGAGTACGATACTGCCGTATGCGTATGGACTCGGTTTGCTCGGACTCCCATTGAACTCTATGGGAGTCCCTGTACAGACGTGTACACGGGCTCCCATAGCAGAAAAGGAGTGGGTGGGGAAAAGCGTACACCCTGTGGCAAGCACCCCATGGTGCCCGCCACACTGTGCATGCTTGGGTCGGGGGGACCCATGGGCACACCTCTGTGACAGATTCGGAGGGCCCATGGTGAAGGGGGGCCTGCTACTGCCCCCGAAGTACGCTTCAGACAGCCGTTTTGTCTCACTGAGACAGAGGCAAAGCGGCTGTTGGAATCGTGCATCATACTCACTCGGTCAGAATTCAGCTGCATAGCGCGGCAAGATTCGCCTACAATCGAGTTGTACGGACAGGTTCGGGTCCCGGAAATGATTCGGTCGGTACGTACGTGATCTTCACATCGTACTCGGTCCTCCGGACCTGTATACGATTCGGTGATAAACAAAGGCTACGAACCGGATCTGGAAAAGCCAAATCCAATTTGGAGGCCTTCCAAACGACATTGGAATTGGGCTCTTAATATTTTTGGATATTGGTCAAGAATAAATAGGGTCCCTTTTCCATTCCAATGATGGATATGATGCTGTGTCATTTCCTAATCGGATTAGTTGGAGCCTCAGCCTGGCTGTATACGAGGTATTTGGGATTGCTTACCCTGATTGTGGAGCAGGGAGCTTCGCCCAAAGCTGGCCTGGTGTGGGTCCCCTCAGATCACTGACTCGGTGACCATGGTAGAGGTGTTGGGCCTACCTGCACCCTCCATCTGGAAATTGCATTGAGTACCTGTAGCTCTGCCAGTGGGAGAAGGTAGACGGGTGAGTAACTTTCAGATTCAGGGAGGGTGGGCCCCAGGAGTGGAAGTTGTGCCCAAGATTGGTGAGATCATGTCAAAGTTGGACCACTGGAGCAAGTATGTTTTTAAGGTCAGGAAACCTTGACTTCACACTTTTTCCTCATGTGCTCTGGCCCTGACCTGACACCACCATGACATGGGAAGCTCCTGTGTTTTTTTCCTTCTTCCTAACCACTTAATTCAGTGGACTTCTAAGTAATTTGGGGGGTTATTTACAAGCCCCTTCTTCCACAGGTGTGTACATTTTTATTATACTCCAGCGGCACAGAGTGAAGACTTGTATCTACGAGGCCATGGATAGTCTGGAGTTTGTGAAGGAGTTTCTTGTTGATTCCGGACTAGAGAGCCTTGTGGTAGTCCAGTCTGCTGCTGATGGGTGAATGCGTGACAGTTTTTCTGGATTCAGTTGGGATCCATCTAAAAGTCTTTTGAAGCATGCAGAGGGTGTTGAAGCAGGTCGAGGATGCGTGTTGATCTAGTGATTCATTAAGAGCGATGAGTCTAGTATGATGCAGAGGTTTTGTGCGTGGTCTGTTGAGGTAGGGGGATTGCAGAAGACGGTGGGCCACCAGGACTTGTTCCATGCAGAGGGAGTGGAGCCAAGGATGAGGACTTTCTGTCTTTTCTGAGTTGAGTTTCAGGCAGATGTTCTTCATCCAGGTGGCGACGGATTTAATCTCTTCTTGGAAGTTGTGTTTGGCGATGTTGGGTTTGTTGGTGAGGGAGAGGATCAGCTGGGTGTCGTCGGCATAAGAGATGGTGTTGAGTCTGCGGTTCCTGACGATGGATGCGAGGGAATATGGTGTAAGTTGCAGTTTTGCCTTACACTGCATCAGGGTGGCATCCCATGGGTGTTGCGATAGTCGTTCCCACTCAACACACATGGGTTTGATGCATTTCTAGATTTACAAGGATCTGTAAACCTGGGACTGCGTCAAAACTGTACGCCTCCACAGGGCAGGTGTTACAAGGAGAAATATGTTTATTTCTTCTTGTTTTTTCTTCTTTCTGCATTCTTCAGCACACATAGAAGGACAAAAATGCCTCAATGGATTGTTTTTGTGCAGGAAGGTTATGCCTTCCTGCACAAAAATAATCCTGTCAACAATGCAGACAACGTGGTGCAAGGGTGCCTGCGTTGGTGCTAGGCACCATATTGTGAGCCAGGTGAAAGGACAAGAAAGTACAGTGCAGTCCTGCCCTTTTGATTTGGCATAGGGCAGCAAAGCGGAAAAAATACTTGCGGCGCTACCCCACGCCAAATCATTGTAAATGAGCCGTAAGTGTTTTCATGCCTGTGGCAAAGATGAGACTTTGTTGACATGACTACTATGTTTGCTATCAATTTTAGGTTGTTTATGGGAAGGAACGATTAGATCTTTATCATGAACAATTGCTAAAATGCTGTTCCAGAGTAATATTATTAAAAAGTAAAGATTTCCCTTTTGTATTGTTCAAAAATTCCTGTAGTGAAATCACATACAATGGACCAAAGAAAAGAATTGAATTATTGGGAACTGTAGCAACACGAAATCAAAATGTATTATTGTTTTATTAATACCTGTATCAAAATTGTTTACAATATTGTATCCATTAAAAACACTTTACACATCATAATAGACATTTACATAAAAGACAAACATTGATAATAGTATTTGTTCACAATGATTCTATTAGCAGTTATTGTCAATAACCATGAGCGTTTACACCTCAAAACATGTACAAATAAAATATTGAATAAAACAAATTTAAGTTAAAAAATTGTGTCCTCTTGTCGACGCGTTTCGGTGTAATTTATGGTAAGTAACACCTTCTTCAGGACCCACACCTTAAATGCAAAAAACTGCTCACTATATAAAATTTGATCAATCTACGAAAGAAGGATACATACAATTAGATTACAAATGTGTGCTCAAAAGAAACATTTTGTTTGGTTCAGTATAGTTGATAGCAATGATCTCACACAGGGTAAATATACTTAAATTTCCATGTAGAACATTGGAGTACATTCACTAAAAGTAAACTAAGAATATTATAATATTGGTAGTAAATTATATAATAATATGCCTAATATTTCTTAACCCCATCTCACCGATCAATTATTACAATCATCAGAGGGAGATGGTCGCAAGAGCAGATACCTCTTGGAATATACCACACAATTAATTTCAAAAATAGGAGTATGGGGAATATTTTATTATCATTGAAGTGATCACATTGTGTGTCTCTCCCTCTTCTCCAGTATTTTTCAAATTATGTATATAAAAGTCTCACTTAGTGGAACTCCTGTGCAATTAGAATTTGGATTAATCACATAATCTTTGATGTACTTACACACGGGATGTAGCTTCTTAATTCTTATCCTTTAGGGACCGAGAGGGGATATCAATTTCCTCCGTCCTATTTGAACAAATAATTTATAAAAAATTAATTTTTTTGTTCAATCCTGGTAGTTAATATACAACTGTACCTATTATTTAATCAACTATTTTTTGTACTTCACTCACCCGAAGTAATACAGTTGTTTCCTCTATGTTTCCTTGTAGGTGCTTTACATATTCAATAATATGATTGATAGAGGGTATCGAATTCATGGACCCTATTAAATCAAGGAGTATATGTGCTTTAGATTAATATACATAAAAATACTCCAAGCCTATTTGCTAAGTAGTAATTTTAGTAAATTAACTCACCATACAAGCACAGATTTGTATTTTGTATTATTCTTAGCCTTCTTTTAAATGTAGAAAACTTCCGGTACGTATTTTCACTTTTTATAATAACAGTCGTACTTCTGCCTTTATTCAATTCTAGCAGAAGTCTGTTCCTAAGATTAAAAGAATAAAATAAAAAGTTTGTATAGATGAATAATTAATTCAAATATATTTATCTATCAAACACTGTTAGATCAACAGTATACGGTCCAGCATGCCAAAGATTCCTCGATATTTTCTAAATGTTTCTCCAAACTTCCTTCAACACACTTATTTTTAAATCTATTCCTATTTCCTGAGATTAAGTATACCATCAATATCGTTTATTAAACCAAAAGACATTGCATTATAAAGTCGTTCACTAACACTACCTGGATGACGACCCTAACGTGATCGACTACTGCCAGTATAATCACAGCAGTAATCACAGCTTTAATAACACCAAAGAACCAATTACATATTTTCATTCTCTGGTATTCCTCCAGGGTTGAGGTGGAAGGATTGCGACACAAGGAGGGCATGTGCTTTACCTTCTCACCTCTCTGCATGGCAAACAACCCTACATTACTATAGGGTGTGGGGTTGGTTCTTAGATGTGCATCAGCTCTTGTGGTTGCCTAGCATTGTCCTCCAAAGAACAGACCGAATGGAAAGGCAACTTAATTTTGTGTTGAAGACACTGTCAACAGAAGAATAGTTTGCTGCTAACGTAAATAATAAGGGAGTGCTAAAGAAAAAATGCCTTTGCATATTTATTAAGCTTTTGAATTTTTATTACAAATAAATCGTGCACCTTTTTAATCTCAAAGATGGATGTAATGTGTGTTTTTGCCTCGTTTGCGGAAGGAGTAAGGGGAACCTTAACTTGGCTGCATACCAGGCTATGTCTTGCCACAATATTGGCTGTTAATTATGTGTTTCTCATGTCATTCATAGGTACGAGTTTAACAATATATATAGGGCCTGATTACATTTGGCTAATGTTGGATGCAATAATTATTGTACCCAATAAAGTCTAATATAGAGGTGTTGAGAATTTATCGGACCTGATAATCATTGCCTATTCTATTGCTTTGGGAAAACATGCAGATTTGGTACATACTGCACCAAAATCCGAATATCTGAGTAAAATACTGTGCGTTCCTTCCCAGATGAATTCCAGTGGTGTTGGACTTGGCCCATTTTACAGGGTCATCCCTTAACGTTATGCCTTTCTCCTGGCCTTTTTTCTGACATGGTGTTGGTGGTTTTAGGACTCTAGGTACTTCAGCACTGCTGTGCAGTGTAAAGTGCGTGTGCTCTCTGTGTTAAATATAGTAAGATTGGTCTACACCTGTATTGGCCTATTTAATTTACCTGTCAGTCCCTTGTAAAGTGGTATCTCATATACCCGGGGCTGGTAAATTCAATGCTACTGGTGGGCTTGTACCCACCAAAGTAGCCCTTCAAACCTATCTCAGACCTCTGCCATTGCAGGGCCTGTGCACGCAGTGTTACTGCCGCTGTGACGTGGCACCTAAAGTGTGTGCCATGTCCGTGACTCCCCTTTTTTTACTACATGTCAGTCACCCCTAAGGTAGGCCCTAGCTAGCCCTATGGGTAGGGTGCATTGTAGGTAAAATATAGGACATGTACCTTAAGTGTGTGACATGTCCTGGTAGTGACAAACAGCCATTTTTGGTTTCTCGCTACTGTGGGGCTGCCCTCCCATAGGAATGCATTGGGGATTCCCTGATAAGTGTTTCAGTGGTAATTCCTGATATGAGAGGCGCAGCATGGTCAAGTTTGGTATGTTTGAAATATTAATAATAAATGCTACGCAATGGTGTGTGCAGATTTATTATAACTATTTTAGAAATGCCACTTTTAGAAGTTGGCATTTCTGTGTGCTATGTGTCTGCCTGCTTGATGTGAATTGCATGTCTGGCTTTTGAGTTACAGGGGCTGCGGAGGTGTGTGTGGCTCCAGGAGGGGCAGGGTGAGTCAGCGCTAGGCTGAATAGACCTATCTACATTTGGAATGGTGGGAGGAGTAGCACCTTGGGCCTGAATAGGGCTGTGCCTGCCTTCCACAATGCTGCCTCCACCTTCTGCGGTGCGTCTGAAGACCCTGGCCCACCTCCACAAAAGAAGAAGTTGTGCACTGGCAGAGTGCACCCAGGACTGGTTTGAAATGGGTCCAGGACCCCTAACACATGGAGAACAAAGACATTTGGGGTATAAAAGTAAGAGCTGAAACCCCAGTAAAATTAGACTACTTCTTCAATCAAGAGAAACCTCTGCCCAAGAAGATCAACTGAAGAAACTGAGTAGAAGTACTGCCCTTGCAGTGTGCTCTGGGGCTGGCCTGCAGTTTGCTGATTCTACAGAGGGTGAGGACAAGGGACTTTGCTGTGTGCTGTGTCCCACCTGCTTGAAGAAGGGACCTTGCTGTGTGCTGTGTGCTGTGTCCAAAAGTCTCCAGGGGCCTGAGTAGTGCTGGCCTCCTGTTGCTGAAACACGGGGACATAAAATGTTTCCCCAGAAAAGTCCTCAAGCCCCTGTGTGTGTGTGTCTGTACCCAGCGTGTGGCAGTGGTGAAGTTATCTGTGTTTCCCAGCGGTCCCAAATCTCCGGTTTGCTCTGTGCCGCTGTGGGCGTGTGCCTGCTCCCAGCTGTGAGAGCCTCCGTGCCCCAACACCGCCGCTGGACCGAGTCGTCAGCAAGATCACTCTCGGAAGAAGAAAAGAGCCGTGCCGTGATCGGCGGTTGCAGGACGTTGCCTGGCAACCGGGACGCATCCACGAGGCAGTGCTGCTGCAAAGGGAGCTGCCCAGCGGGACTTCATCGCTGTGCCAAAGAAGTGAAACCAAGGAGGGATGTCCCGATCCTCCCTGGCCACGTCATCAAGAGGAGAGCCCCGTCCGAGGAGTGCACCCAGGACATCACCCCGACAGGTACTTGCACCACTGTTAGTGGCGGTACCGGGGCCGGTGGGTGTAATATTTCTTGCTGGGCACGTTTCAGGGCTTAAAACCCTGCACTTAACACCAGAGGCAGTGTTGGGGGCATAGTGTGGCAGCGCTGACCACGGAGTCAGCTGATTGAGGCAACGTTCAGGAGCTTCCAAGAGCTAAGGGGGTGATTAGTGATTACGCCCCCTCATTGAAGTCATCAGCGCGGCCCGTACTGGAGCAGCAGTAGAGCTTTGGTAGCTGGGTCCGCTCCAAGGAGCCCATTTGTTTTCAGCCTTTGGGGGGTGGCATACCGCATGGCCACTGACCGCGGAGTCAGCTGTGGGGTAATAGAAGGATCGTTGCTGGTGTGACTGTATTTGATGATTAAGAGAGATACCGTCTCTGCACACGTTTCTCCCCGCATTTAATCCAGAGTTTGAACTGTTGATCCCAAGAGATCGTGCATAAGAAACGCTTTACACATTGCCTCTGAGATAAGCCTGACTGCTCGTGCCAAGCTACCAAGGGGGTGAGCAGGGGTTATCATCAGTGTGTAACTCCCTTGCCATGACTAGAGTGGTGGTGTCTACCTGGCTGTGCCCTAGCCAACCAGAAATCCCATTTCTAACATTGGTTGTCAGCGGTGAGGATAGGACTTGCGTTTGCGCAATACCACAGTGACAACTGGTTGCACTACAAACTCTGCATTTAGATAATCACGTGTCTGGGGATTCTTTTTCCTGAGTTATATTTTTCTCCTAAAAGTGTCATTTTTAAATTGTGAACTCTTGCTTCAGCTCAGACACCTAGGTCTCTTGTGTTGCACCTGTGTTTTAAGTGCCTTGCCAAAATGGAATCTACCTTTCACCTGAAAGACATGTTGAACTACAGTCTAGAGGAGCTAAGGGGGTACTGTGAGGAGAGAGGCTTAGTAGTCAGTGGAGAGGGCACTCGGGAAACCTTGGGTGTGCCCTGATACGCTGGCAACAGGATAGTTGGAGACAGAGGGACATGGACCAGGCCTCACTCCAAGAGGGTGGTGGGTCTGAGGGTGGGTCTGAAGAGTCTGAAGAAGAGGAAGAAAATGACAGGGCAGAGACGCCAGTAGAGAGTGAGGACCCCATAGATAGGGAGTCCCTTGCTGGATCTACTGCCAGTGGTAGTGCCCAGTCCCTTTCATGGTTCCCAGAGGAGTTGGTGGACAGGCAGAAGGAAAGGGAGCATCAGCTGGCTTTAGAGAAGCTCAAATTGGAGCATGCCATGGGGCTAGCGCAGCTGGATGCGGGGCACAGGGAGGCCCAGAGAGCCTTGGAGGAGAAAAAGGCATTGTTGGCTCAGGGGTTGAGTCTCAGGGCAATGAGCCTTGAAGAGAAAAAGCTAGAGACTGAGAGGGTCTTAGCTCAGGAGAGGATGGCGGAGGCAGAGAGGGCCTTCGCCAGGGAGAAACTAGCTCTGGAGGGTAGATTGTCCCATGAGAGTAGTTTTAGTTGTCTGGATTCACCAGCGAGGATGGAGTCCAGTGGTGGCAGCAATATGAAGTCCAGTGCAGGAAGTCCCATTCCCAGATCCCAGAGCGTGATACCTAGTTCCGAGGAAGAGGGTGTCACCTAAAGGGTATAGGTTAAGGTTCAGGGGCAGTAAGAAACTGTCTCACCAGTCTTGGGGGGAGTTTGTGGATGAATGTTGTGATGCACTGGAAGGATGGGTGATGAGTAGCACTGCAAATGATTTTCAAGGGCTGTTCAATCCGGTTGTAAGAGAGCACATGTTCACTAATTGTTTTCCGGGGTTACCCCAACACCTGTTGGAATGTGAGTTCTCTGCTCCCAGGGAGCTTGCACGGGAGGCACACATCTGGCTGTGTGCCAATGGGTCTGAAGAGGCATTGGGGAGTGATCTCAAAAGAAGTGGCTCAGGTATCTTCCAGACCTGTGTGGGGGAAGAAGTTCAGAGTTGCCCAGCTAGGTTCCAGTGTAGTGGAAGGGGCGTAGGTGCTCACGTCCTGTCTCAGTGGAGAAGGAGTGAGTGTGGGACTGTGTGTCCCAAGGTGCCCGAAACCCAGTCTCAGGACCTGGAGGGTTCCCTAAGGGAACACCAGGTTGGGGGCCTAGGCTGTACTGATATACTATTTCAGGGGGTGCTCCTAGTGTCAGGAGAACCTGGAACATCTGTAAATGGAGCTCCAGTGGTTCTGGTGTCTAGCGGTGCCGCTCCAGTTGGGAGGGTGCAAAAGTCCAGAGTGAGGGGTGAGAGGGGATGTGTTCCCCAGTGGGAGGACCAGTGGGACAGAGACCAGCCAGAAGGGCTGAGTCTCCTAGTCATGACCATGGTGACACCACTTCTGTCCTGGGGGATCTTCACGCACTGTCAGATGGACAGGGGTCGGGAGATCTGCGCCAGGCAGACTGTCATGTGTTACCCTCGGGGTATACTGTGTGAGTCCCCAGAAGTCCTGGTGTGCCAGGCAAGGGTTCAACTGGAGGGGTTGGTCTCTGGGTTGGGAGGCCAGGTTCAGGTTTTGCCTGACCTGGAGGGAAGGGCATCGGTAAGTGGTGTCCTGACCGGGGGAATACTGTGTGAGTCCCCAGAAGTCCTGGCGTGCCAGGCAAGTGCTCAGCCGAAGGGTTCAGCTCCAAGGTTGGGAGGACAGGTTCAGGATCTGCCTGACCTGGAGGGAGGGACATCTGTAACCGGTGTCCTGACTAGTTTGGCTTCCAGGGGTACCGCTCCAGTTGGGAGGGTGCAGATCTCTGGAAGGGGGTGCAGAGGGAGGGAGTCCTCGCATCTGACCTTGGTGCAACCTGAAGGTTTAGACCCTAGATTGGGATACCAGTTGTTGGAGAGAGGTCCTGAACTGTTGGGAGAGTTGTGTTCTGAGCGTGCTTCTCAAAGGAGGAGAGTGCGGAACTCTAGAAGGAGAGGTAGGGGGAGGAGAGCCTCGCCCGTGACTTTTAGTCAGCCTGAGGGTGCAGACCCTAGGCTGGAGGATCCGCTGCAGGTTAGAACTGCCCTCATGAGGGGTAGAGGGGAGAATGGTCACTATGTGCCAGGGGTTACTGCTCCCCACTCTGTGAGATGGCAAGGACCAGATACCTCTGGATGGCCTAGGGCCTAGTCCTGGCCGAGGACAACGAGGGAGTACCAGTGGGATAGCTTAGTTGGTCCTGGGAGCTTTGACAGAGGGACCACATGGGTTCCGAATGGCGTAGAACTGGAGGGTGTCCCTGCAGTTGCGGGCCCGCGTCTGTGTTCTTTTGCCCAAGGCAGGGAAGCCCATCACGGTGGTGATTGGTCTACCCTGCATTTTGGCTGAAAGGGGGTTGTGTTGGACTTGGCCCTTTTTGCACGGTCATCCCTAAACTTTTTGCCTTTCTCCTGGCCTTTTTTCTGACATGGTGTTGGTGGTTTTAGGACTCTGGGCACTTTAGCACTGCTGGGCAGTGTAAAGTGCGTGTGCTCTCTGTGTTAAATATGGTAAGATTGGTCTACACCCTCCCATCGGAATACATTGAGGTTTCCCTGATAAGTGTTTCAGTGGTAATTCCTGATATGAGAGGCGTAGCATGGTCAAGTTTGGTATGTTTGAAATAGTAATAATAAATGCTACGCAATTGTGTGTGCAGATTTATTATAACTATTTTAGAAATGCCACTTTTAGAAGTTGGCATTTCTGTGTGCTATGTGTCTGCCTCCTTGATGTGAATTGCATGTCTGGCTTTTGAGTGACAGGGGCTGCGGAGGTGTGTGTGGATTCAGGAGGAGCAGGGTGAGTCAGCGCTAGGCCGAATAGACCTATCTACATTTGGAATGGTGGGAGGAGTAGCACCTTGGGCCTGAATAGGGCTGTGCCTACCTTCCACAATGCTGGCTCCACCTCCTGAGGTGGGTCTGAAGACCCTGGCCCACCTCAACAAATGAAGAAGTTGTGCACTGGCAGAGTGCACCCAGGACCGGTTTGAAATGGGTCCGGACCCCTAACACATGGAGAACAAAGACTTTTGGGGGATAAAAGTAAGTAAAATTAGACTACTTCTACAATCAAGATGAATCTCTGCCCAAGAAGATCAACTGAAGAAACTGAGGAGAAGTACTGCCCTTGCAGTGTGCTCTGGGGCTGGCCTGCAGTTTGCTGATTCTACAGAGGGTGAGGACAATGGACTTTGCTGTGTGCTGTGTCCCACCTGCTTGAAGAAGGTACCTTGCTGTGTGCTGTGTCCAAAAGTCTCCAAGGGCCTGAGTAGAGCATAGTATTCCAAAAGTAATCCCGACATTTTTCTTTTCAGCCTTTTAATATATTCAGTCTTTTACAAAGTTCCACGAGTACCAATATCGGCTTTACTCCTAGACACGAGAGCTGGCACTCATATGTATGTTTTTCACTATAGTTACCCCTGAGGAAGGGCGAATTCGCCAGAAATGCATTGGGATTACCACATGGACAATGAATCACATGGATTAACTTCTATTCGTTGAACTGCATGGATTGTGAATCTCTCGTGTCTAGGAGTAAAGCCGATATTGGTACTCGTGGAACTTTGTAAAAGACTAAAAATATTAAAAGGCTGAAAAGAAAAAGGTCGGGATTACTTTTAGAACACTATGGAATGAAAGTGGACAAGAAAAAAGATATTACTGTTTGACTTTATTGAATGATCATGTTCCTTACATTGTGCACCTTGGGTTGTGGGACCTGACGAGGCTCCAACAGTTTTCATTCAATCTGAAGAAATTCCATAATAGAGATTAAGGCAATTAAAACTGGCACCTGTCGCACAAAATATATTTTACTTGTGGGCCTGAAAACTGCACATTGTAGCATACCTTGCATACAAAAATCACCCGAGATGCAGGCAGGAGACTCGTTTGAGCAGAAAATTGGTCAAAAGCACAGCACACATCAGTTTCAAAGTTCCCATAAATAATTTTCTGCTCAAACCAGCCTCACAAGGATGAAAATTAGATGAAAAAAGAATTGAACAGGACGAATCAAAAATTACGTAAAATAGCAACCTCCAACAATTATAAATTGCAATAGATTTAATACATTACATGATAGTTTTCGCTGGACTCCATCACACACTAAACGAAGGTGCTCTTGGTGAAAATTCAGGTACCTTCAGCTTTGGCTTCTGCCCGGCTGAAATCTCTTGTTTATTAATATAATCATGGGACTTTCTCTTTACATTAGCAGATACAAATCAGTAAAATACAACCTATAAGATGACAAAGGTGCAATAAGTGAGCCCCCTGCTAACCCTCTGAAACCGCCACACTTCAACCGAACTTGATATCCGATTTCTATCCAATCTGTCATGAGGACATTTCTTTCAAGGCGGGATAGATTGACCACCCTTGTGATAGTTTAGAGTCGTATCACTTCAGTGACAAAAACAATGGTGGTGCTACTTTTCGTCCCTTAGATTTGAAGCCTATTTCTAGAATAGGACACGTGTACAAATAATTTCCATCCACTTTAGAGATATATTTTAATTCGTGCTGCAGCATCAATCATCTCTAGAGAGATCAAACTCACTGACTCAGAGGTAGTCACTCACACTGGCAATGTACAATGTGTGATAAGTTCTCATACATGATAATTGTGTCATTTTTCTAGCAGCTGGCTTTTAGTCTACATCCAAGCACGTTTTTGTGTCTCCACAGCAGGGCCGGACTGGCCGTAGCGGGCACCAGGTGTTTTCCCGGTGGGCCGGAAGGGCGGGGGCCGTTTTTCGAGCTGTGAGGGCCGCTTTAGTTACTGGGGGCCGGTTTTGCAGCAGTGCTGGAGTATCAGCCCCCTGTAACAAAAGCGGCTGCAGTGCTGCTTCGCACCGGCGCCCCCTGCCCCCGAAGCCTGGCCCGCAGAATTGCCAGGACTGGTTCGTGTTCCCTGCTCCACATCATTGATGCGTTGTCATTGGGCTGCCAGCCGGATCTGTCTACACCTCAGCCACAACTTCTCAGTTCTACAGCTTAAGCTTTCTACAATTATAGCGGGGCGAGGGGCAATCGTATGAGCAACACAAAGCGAGCTGCTCTTTAAAGAGAGTTAATGGGTTTATATAGCGAGATGCAAGCGACTTCCGCCAAGCTGTAATGCACTGCTGTTGTTTTCCGAACTGAGCCTGGCCCTCACTCTTGAACGTGCAACGGGATTCCCAGTAGGTTTGGACCTGCTAGCCACTGGTTACTGGTCAGAAAGAGGCCCCAGTATGCGTCAGATGACTTACCCATTGCAGTGTCTTGTACTTGGCACCAGAATCAAGTTAGCAGACGTCCTGCCGACTTGAACTGATGAAGTAAAAGGCGACAATTATGCATTTGAGTCCCTGGTATTTTGCAGGTGAGGAGACACAATGACAGCCTTCCTACGCGAATTCAAGGCTGTAGGAAGAAATTCCACACACTCATCATGGTGTGAAATTACATAAAAGGGCTGGATTTCAAAAGATACATACGAATTAACCAAGGACTGTGCAAATACACACGATACATCAGTTACATTTGCTAAACACCTACTTGCATACTAATATGTTTTGTATTCATAGGAAATGAAAGAAATGAAAGAACTTAAAGAATAACACGTTCAGAGCATGCATGGCTAATCTTCTTCGAGCCTAGCCAAAGACCCTTGAATATTAAACAACACAAACCTCCTGAACATGGCTTCGTCCAGAGAAGGCAAATTAATATATTTGTGATTTCATCAACAAACAGACACTGGAAAGTGTTGTTCACATACAGTTAAAGTGCACATTGCTTTCAGCAAATACGAGTGGATGTCAATGCATGCTGGCGGTGGCCTAGTCATATTAACATAAGGAAATTTAAATTAAGCATACATTTCTAATTATCAAAAAACGCTCCTAGAAGTGTCACAAAAGTCCTTGACCTGCTTCACTTGCATCTCCCTGACATTACTGGTACAAAACCATCCTCTTCACTTCCTCCTAACAAAGTTAAAGCACTTTCCAGGATGTCTTTTGCAAAGAACTGTAAACTTACTTCATCAACGAGGGTATATGTAACAGCCAAAGTAAAAGAACCCCAGTTTATCCAATCCCAGCACTTTTCAGGCTACTTTATACCAATAACCTTAAATTTACTCCATCAACTTACATACTTATCTTTAGCCAATTCAATAAGCGATCCGAAATTGCTAAAAGTAGACTGGCACGCTAATCTTAAATTTGCCATAAAAATGCAGTCTTGATTTCTTGTATTGGTACGGATTCTCCTTACTTCACTTCTTTTCAGTCTCTGTTTATCACGGACTACTTCCTCTTACCCTCGTATTCTGCTATGCAGCCGTAATGTCAATCCTGAACTGGTGCCCGGTGACATTCTCCTGATCCTAATCAAGCTGTTTATGTATTCTGGACCATAATCTTACCTCAATGACAATTATGAATTAATCTTGCTGTGGTTGTTGTGCTCTAACTCTCAATAGCTGAGCCCCTTACATTTCTTCCGACAAAAACCAATGAATTGCTTCCCTGTGATAAATCCAATCTGACTCTTGCCTGTGGTCTTGACCATTGGATGATTGAATGGCTGCATGCCCATGGTTCCTCCTTAAACTAGACTCTGCCCAAATTTGCTGATGGGATAGAAGCCGTTAAAAAAGGCCTCTCCCTACCTGCTCTTTGTTCTTTATTCCGTGCTGTTCTTCATCTGCCAAAAGACTTCAATTCCATTCCATTGACACCCATCCTAGCAAAGCTTTTGAGGAGTACACAACTGATATGATGTCTTAGCACTGTGGGCTATTCTGAATGATGGGTATGCCCAGACGTGAGTCCAATGGACACTGTGCCACTGGAACCAAGCTGTACCAGACTGATGAGCCCTAATAAGGGCAAAACTGGTCTTGTGTTCTTGGTAATCCAGGCTGGACTGGTTCCATTGGAGCTGGGCCAAGACTAATTTGTTTATACCCAGAACCAAATTTTGGTAGGATGGTGTGCAAAATAATAATGGACTAGGATGTGACCTCAGGTAATCACCAGTGGCTGAGATTAATTCAAGAATTCTATCCATTGTTTTATATACTTCCGCGTGATGCCCTAAGTGGGAAGTTATGCTCAGACTTGGGTCCCGTGCACACTGTGTCACTGGAGCCAAGTTATAGCAGACTGATGAACATGAGCGAAATAAGAGCGAAACCAATCTTGAGTTGCTTGTGTTTCAGTTCAGGGAGGACCTAGCCTGGCAGTTCAGGCTCGACTATTCTTATTAGAGCAGGGTCCAGACTGATTTCCACATGGCTGGGTGAAAACTGAGGTGGCATGGTGTGCAAAACATCAGTAGACTGCTATGCGGCCCCAAGTAATTATCAGTGGCTGAGATTAATTCAAGCATTCTACCCATCTCTTTTTTTGTATACATCAATTTTCTGCAGATAAAGCTTTCAGCATCACGGCTCTAAACTGTCTGCTAAGAGAGTAGCACTGTGACTCTGAGCTGTCAAGATGAGTGTGTATGCATCCGGCTAAACTGAGTGCATAGAGCAAGATCTGAGGCCTAGATATTTGTGGAGTTTTGTGTGCAATGTGTGGGTTATTGACATTCATATTTGTATTGTCTTACAGAGTGCATGGTAGGTGAGACTCTGAGTTGGTTCTTTCCGTGTAATTGATCTTGGGTGAAAGCGGATGGAGTGGCAAATGTCTGGTGGCTAATTCGAGGACTCTCAAGTTCTCAGTTGGCACATAAGGATGGCAGATAAATAAAAATCGATTTTGAGAAGCCCTTTTTTGCAGTGCAGCACCAACTGACACGAGTTCAGGAAATGGAGCAGAGTCCTGCCAGAGGTGTAATTGTAATGCTCCTACCCACAGGACTTTAAGTGGGCCGGGTCTCACTGGGCCTGAGCACCGGCAGTTTTTTGAAGGGGGCCTTGAAACGGGTCTCAATCGGGCTCTGTTTTGTGCCCTGGCACAAGCGATCCGTTTTTTCCCTAGACTGCAGTGACACTAGTGGAGTAGTTACGGCATGACGTTATGCCAGGTGAGCGTTGTAGGGGAAGGGAAATCCTTTAAAGAGAGTCATTTTCTCTCTGGATTTCCCTTCTCTTTTCGAAACTCAGGTGCAGCAACATCGTCGTGGTGTCACCAGGACTGTAAGTGGAAGCTTTTTCAATATATACAAGCCATAGTTGCTGCTTATTTATCTTATGCAACTAACAACCATTGACAAAGCCAATAGTCATGACTTGCAGGCGCGCAACACCCATTGGGCTCACTGGGGTTCAGCCCCCCCCCCCCTCTATCGTGTGTGTCAGCCCGGGCTGAGTAAGCTTTGCGGGCTGGCGACTGTCTAATTGCAGCCGCACCTGAGTACTTCACAGGTCTTTAAAAGACCATTTACTTGTTAATGAGGCTTTTGTTGTGTTTTCACCCCTTCTTAGAGCCACTCTGCCTATGGCTGGAAGAATTAGCCCTCCCCCGAAATCTTTTTCAGCCCCCCCCCGAAGTTTGGCTCTAGTTGCCCGCCTGATGACTTGTAGGTATGATGTTAATTGTTACATCACATATCTAGATGCAATGCCAAGCGCGAAAAATAATGAGCTTACGTCAGGCTCAGTCTTGACTGGATGGATGGCTTGACTTAAGTGCAGGGAATCTTCCCTTTAGGTAGCGTTGCACTGGAAGGACCCGCAGGTGACAAATTCGTCATATGAGATTGATTGCCCTTGGAAAAATGACGCCAAAATCGGCACAGTGTCCATGTGACCATGCATAGCAAATTTATTGTGTCTGTCTATATCGCGATTGGGGCCCACGTGCGGCGCGCGTATACCTTCGGGTCTTCGCGCTATATACAACTCGCACAAAAGACGTTTGGGGAAAAGGGGGCGTTTCAGCACACCTTCCTTTATAAGGCATCACTATTTTCGGTTTCACTCAGGTACCTGCTGGGTGACACATCTGGGAGGATGACTAAGGCTGTTTAGGAAGATAGGACTGGGCCAATCCAAATCGGCATTATTAGTTTCACCCTCCTGTTCTATTTCAAATCAGCAGTACCAAAACTTGTCAATGGGGGGGTCTGCAGTTCCTGCTCACTGGGTTTGTGAGGTACAAGCTTACTCCCTGGGAGAAGTTATGACCTGAGCTTACTAGGTACGGAACTATAGGGGCTGGTGGATGCCCTGGGGGGCGCGCAGGCCCTCGATTAACAGGTGCGGACTTGTGCTTAGCGAGTGCATAGGGCGTGCTGGATTATTTCCTGCAGCTGGGCGATCGGGGTAGTTGGTTATTCTAATCAGGAGTGGTGCCACGTTATGCGCAACAAGCCAGATAGTACACCAGACAAGAGGGAGTGGGTATGTTTGCCAAAAGCAAGGTAGATATGGGGCCACTTGCCCACGCATTGGGTCAGCATGGCTCTTTTGCAAGCAGCTGCGCGAGTTGCAGTCGGGGGGTGACTCCGAACCCACACATTGGCAGCTAGCAAATGACGCCGAGTGGGACTACTGTCCCCTGAGTTGGTTTATCTTGCGTTACTTAGGTCAATGGGCCTCGAGGGAGATCGGCCTGATTTTGCCCATACTTAGGTAGGTCTTTTGCCAAGATAGCGTGGTTTCAGGACGCCAGGGAGAAATTAAGAGCCACAATTATGGTTAGATGCCCTGTTAAATTTCGCCCAAATGCTGGGAAGGCTGGTATGGCCTAGCGTTGCCCTGGGTAGGGGGCCTGCTTGTTGATGCAGCCGAAAAATGGGGATCGTGGGGTTCACTGCAAAGGTGGGCACAGGTATACCTGGGATCCAGGCGAAGGAATCCAGGCATTTGAATCCGACATGGCTCCGAGCCGGAGGATTGGTAGGAAATGAAGGATCCAGGGGTTGCCTCGTGGTGGGGAGGGCGAAGGGCGGTCTGCCCTGGTCCCCCTTGTGGCGGTAAAGAGGCCACATAAATTGCCTTTACATTGTTAAGGGGAGTCCTCCTGCATACTCCTTAGGCCAGCACTGAGGTGGAGAGACAGTAAGCTCACCCCAGAGAGAATAGGACACCGGCTGGGGGCAAGGGCGCCAGTTTAAAATAGGGCATGGGGCTTCCGCCCCTGGTTATTCCCTACGAGCCCCAATGGGCAGCCTGGTGGTGGAGGGGTGGGCCCCTCAGGTGGCGGACAAGGACCAGATGGCAGGGGCTCACCCCTCAAGGACGCAGGTGGGTTGCGCCTTGCGTGGTTCTCAGTTGGTTGGGGGACGCGAGCCAGAAGGCCCCTTAGTGCTGGAGCAATAGACAACGTTCTTAGTGTAAATAAATTGAGTTCTGCCCGACTTGCGGATGGAGCATGAAGATAGGGGCAACTTAAATATAAGTATTAATTAACGATTGAATTTGATAAATCCATATCGTATTAAATCGTATGAATTATATATTGTCATGTTTGTGTGATGATTTGTAATAAACATGGCCTTTTTTAACCCACAGCTCTGGTCGTCAAGCATTGCTTTGTGGGTTTGGTTGGGGGCAGGGCCGGGGGCCATCCTGGGGGGTACGAGTCCTATGACAGAAACAGCAAAATACAAGTCGGGCAGCACACTATGCTAAGCACGGATTTTTAGCTTACGTGTTTTTAAGCCACGCTCTTAATTACATTGGCCATGCCCCTTTGAGAGACCCCTCCAGTTTTTTCATCCCACTTCAAGCCCTGCCTACCCAAATATAAATGTGTCCTTGTGTAACGTAACGGGTGCTCTTGTAAAGCGCTCCAATACCTTTGGGTCGAGTTTGCGCAATATAAAAGTGCAAAAAATAAAATGCTGGTGGAAGAGTGTCTTGAGACCCTAAATCATCCAACAGTCTGGTAACCAAATTCTGAGCAAGATATATTATGCAAATTCGCACTTATATAAGATTTAAAGTACGTTAACAAAAAAGTCCAAAAAGCAATTGTAGCTAAGGTCAATGCCCTTTTTGAAGGGCATACCAGATAAAACAGTTGAAGGAAACACATCTGATAAAAAATGCATTTCAGAAAGATTTTGATTTTTGGATACAGGAAACATGAGATCAAGGTATGGATGGGAAATGAACGAGGTATGGAAATTAAAAATGTGGTTTAGGCTGGAATGTGAGACCTTCACGTTCTCAGCATCCAAGAGTCAAAGAAAGCAAATTACCCACAACAATGCCGTCTCTTGTAGATTTGTTTTCCTTGCAAACGTCTATTCGCCATGTTTCATCGGCATCTTGCATGAGCAGGCTCTCCATCGGTTCATGCACTGGCATCTTCCCAATTGAGACACGTCCGCTGCTGTTTATTTAGACTGAGCTCTTATGGGGCAGTTTACCCATCTCACTGTTATTAGCATGATGAGGGTCTCCGCACCCTGGTGCACCATCAGTGTTTGCAATGTTCCATCAGCCCCGAGCATACCTGCATCTTCAGAGGTGGGGGATGAGTGATGAGATGGTGACGACTGTCAGAGAGGGTATCAGACATTGAGGATTCTTTGCTGCATGTGGTGCAAGCTTCAGACAATGATCACCATACGTCATGCTCATGAACTTCTCCACTGTGATTGCATTCACTAATTTGGCTTTACTGAGACCTATTTTAACTCCAGAAACCTCGGATAGGCTGAAGCAACAGCCCGTGCTCTCTATAGACCATTCTAGAAATCGCACCCCATGTCATGCGTCTGACATGGAGGAACAGAACCCTGGCCGACTACAGCCAGTGTCTTGACTAGCAGGAGCTAGGTTCCTCCTTCACGTCTCTGACACAGAGGCACAGAAACCCTAGCTTGGTTCCTCCATCACACCTCGGACACTGGGGCACAGAAACCTTAACCGACTGGAGCCAGTGGCTTTACCAGCAAGAGCTTGGTCGCTCTTCAGTTGTTCTCATGTGGGGGGAAAGAGCCGGAGAACAAAGGTTACAGTAGTGGTCACAGCACTGCCTTCATCTAGAGTAAACCAACCCAACTGCCCTACACTTTCATTTTATAAAGCTATTTACCCAATTAACATACCTAATTAAAGTCCTGATTGACAATTTATGGGGGTGTTTAATTGGGAAAAGAGGTGATGGATATCAAAACATGTTACAAATATACAGTTTATATAGGTTTTATTCTCTCTTCATGATCAAAGGATAGGTTGAAAGAACATGGGGCGATATGTACAAAACCTATTTTGAGGTTGCAAATGGCTCGATTTGCAGAATCGTTTGCAACTGCAAAAAACTTTTTTTAAATGTGCAAAAGCCAAATTACGATTCGGTAACCTGTTATCGAATCGCAATTTTGATATGCGATTCGGTATTTGGAAGCAGGGGCGTCCCCTCCGCTATGGCAGAGGAGCGTCGCCCCATTGCTTTCTTGCAGTGCGAGAAGCCAAAACATAAAATGGTAATAACTTTTAGTTATTACCATTTTATGCTTTCTTTGCGGGCGGGCGGTGGCGGGGCTGCTCTGCTCTCCGAGCAGGGGAGGAGTGGTTTGCCCACTCCTGAGTGCGCAAAGACTGTTTGGTCGGCCCTCTCAGGCCGCCCAAACCAGCCAGGCGCACTCTGTCCTTCGCCATGCAGGTTGCGTTGCAGCCTGCATGGAGAACATGTCCACCCCTCTAGCCCCTGGCGGAGGCAGGAGAGCAAGAAAGCAGGAGCAGAGAAGACGCGGGACCTCGCGAAAAGATAGGTTTAAAATGTATTTATTTTTTTCAATTAAGACTCCCCTTCCTGTGCGAGCCCCCCATGCCCGCTCCCGCCCACCTGCAAGCCATGCTGGCCACCACTGTATGGAAGGGGCGTGTTTAGGGCGTCCCTTCCTAATACTCAAACGTGTGGTATATATGAACATTCACTTTTTACTAACAACTCAAAGGTGGTGGGAACCATTTACAAATGGGAAAGGGTCTCCATTGGACCCTTTCCCCTTTGTGAATGTTTAAACAGATACTTTTTAAGAGCAGGCAATGATCCCATGGACCACTGCCTACTCTTAAAAAATAAAACTTTAAAGTTTCATTTACTTTTTTAAATGCATCTAATTTTCCTTTAAAGAAAATGGGCTGCTTTAAAAAAATAAAAAGATTGCTTTATAAAAAAAACAACCACAGACACGATGATCTACTGACCTCAGCAGCCCACCATCTGTGTAATGGCAGCAATCACTAATGGGTCGCAAAATGCAACCTACTTCATTAATATTGATGAGGTAGGTCGATGGCGACTCACATTAGGAATAACTAAATAAATCACTAAATGAAATGCAATGGGTTTTGTGCATTAGGAACTGCGATTTCCAAATTGCGATTCGCAAAGAAATCGCAATCGCTAAAATGGCCCGTGTTTTATTACCTACCTCTGTATTTGGCAATCTTTGTTTCTGAATATATGTCATATTTGATGCTCAACATCACAGTTACAGCACTTTCAATCATTTTTGAGTGGCCAAGAAGCTAAAGGTCAAGGTATTATACCAATAAGCAGATAACAAGTTATAGCAGAAGATAGACGGATACTAAAGAACGATGACTCAGTGAGGTAGCGAGGACATTTAACCAGTCTGGATCAAGGCACAGAAGGAATCAACACAGGATGTTACATACACGATTGCCTGATTAGCCACGTTTTTAGCAATCTTCTGAATCTACTGAAGCTAGATTCAAGTCTTAGATGCAATGGGAGGAAATTCCATAGGGATTATACTAGTGCAAGTACGGTCCTAGTCCCAAGCCTCTTGTTGTGGTACATTCAAATGAGCAGTAAGTTATGGTAGGCAGATCTTACACTTCTAAATAGAAGGTAAGGGAGGAACAATTTCGGCATATAGTCTGATGACTGCTTTGTGGAGGAGGCATAGGGATTTGAAATTAGCTCTTTCTTGACCCTCAGAGCCAGTGGAACTGTAGTTCATATGAAATGTAACTGTAGTGATTCAATAACTCATTGGCGCTCAGGAATTGATTTGTTGAGGAGGCTGTTGCACTAGTCGATACAAAATATCACTACTGTGAGTCTGATGGAAATATTCTGGGTGCGGTGTAGGAGTGATAGGACATCTTTGAGAAGTTCTTTAAGCTGATTGGCTAGGTGACAGAGGGAGGCTTGGCCTATTATTGAACACAGAGGCCTTGTAAAGGGAGTGGGGGCATAGAATTTCACTGCCTCATTTTAAATGTCATTATATTCAATCCCAGTAGAAATTATTATGAAAAACACTGCTCAGGGAGATACCAATCACCACAAAAGCAGTGGAAAATGTTGCCTTTGCAAAAAACTCTTATTAATGAAAAATGGCTTGATTTGCTTTCTGAAATCACAAACTTGGTTTCACAAACAATTAATGTATTCTTTTGTTTAGTCTCTAGCCTGCAGGCTCTTTGTGCTCCCGTGTGCCGCGCTCGGCAGGATCCCTCCCCGCGCCTGGCCGGGGAGGGCTCTGGGCTTGTACGTGCCCAGGAGGAGCTCGGTCCTCCTTGTATTAATGAACAGAATGTTGTTGTAAACTCACATAGGCTTTAATTTAATAAACACAATGAGAGGACTGTGCTCCGGGGATGTCAACCCCCTCTGGGCTGGAAATTACAAGCATAGAAGAACTGTCACACCTCATCGATCTCACTGCTATTGTCTGGCCTAGCCGCGCGGCTTCATTATGACATGACTTTTTTTTTATTACATTATTGCAAATGTCTCCTTCGCTCTGCCTCATTCCGCTGTTCCGAAGCCAGCGCTCATGTCCTTCCATGGAGAGAAGGTGATTCAGCCGCGGTCTCAATGCTATGCACTCACTTGCTGCGAACCATTGTGCGTCCCAAGAGGTCCTTCATGCTAAATGAAAGTGGGGACATCTCACAGGTCATTCTCACCTCCAAGGGAACATTTACCTGATGGTTAAGGCCACAGTCAGGCCCCAGTAGTGTGAATCCTTCCTACCACTTCAGGCTGAAAGGACTTTCATTTTACTATAGTTTGATCCCTGGATACGTGTAGCTAGACTGTGTGATGCAAATTATGTAGAACTATGTGCTGCTCACACTGAGACGCCGTGGTGTAAGCCAACATGATGGGGCCCCCCTGCAGAATGTGATGAGGGGCCCTGAGTGTCCCATATCTCACAGATATCCATTGGCCCTCAGCTAAATATTTATTTAATTTAGAGAGTTTTATATAGCACTAGCTAGATCCGGAGCTATCAGAGCACTTTACATAAGGAAACAGCGTGTTACCAGTTACAGAAAAATTCACATTAATTACAGAAAAATAACAAATTCAATACAGGATTTATTGGCAGGACGAGTGTCAGGATTCAAAAAGAACAGGGGGAGCTGGGAGTCCATTGGAGAGAGACAGCGGCAGAGAGAAAGGCGAGATATATGTCCGAAGTCCGGCTGGGTAGGTGACGGCCAAAGCGGTGTGCCAGGGCCAATCTCCGCTATAGCTGTCGGTGCAGCTCCACCGGGAATCAGCCATGTGGTTCGGGCTCTGTCGGATGAGTTTCAAGATTCAAAAAGAACAGGGGGAGCTGGGAGTCCATTGGAAAGAGACAGCGGCGGAGAAAAAGGCGAGACAAATGTCCAAAGTCCGGCTGGGTATGTGACGGCCAAAGCGGTGCGCCAGGGCCAGTCTCCCCTATAGCTGTCGGTGCTGCTCCACCGGAAATTGGCTATGCTGTTTGGGCTCCGCCGGACGAGTATCAAGATTTAAAAAGAACAGGGGGAGCTGGGAGACCAATTGGAAGGAGACAGCAGTGGAGAAAAAACGAGACATATGTACGAGGTCCGGCTGGGTAGGTGACGGCCGAAGCGGTGTGCCAGGGCCAATCTCCCCTAAAGCTGTCGGTGCAGCTCTACCGGGAATCGGCCAGGCGGTTCGGGCTCTGCCGGAATTAGAGAGATGATGATCAGGAGGTGATCGAAAATCAAGAGTTCAGATACGTGTGAGTGGCCCACAGTCTCAGCCACAAGACTTTCCCTTGAACTAGATGGGATCAGTGGCAGCCACTTTGGGGTCAGGCGCAGAAGGATGCTCATGCCCCTTGTTGTTGGAGATAAGCCAGTTCCCAGGATTGGGTTTATTAGCAATCATGAGCTTCCCTGGTGGTGAAGGAAGTAGATCATCAGTTGGAGTGGGCCACAGCTGTCCCTCCTGTAGCTGCAGCAGCATGGGCGCCATGTTGGAGTCAGGCACGGCCGGGAATCATTAAGTCACCACTGATACTGCAGACTGGGTCCCTATGCTACTTTGGAGCTGTTCACTGCAAGGCACTCCAGTGATGTGTGGAGTGGGAGACACTCCTCCTCTAGTGCTGATCTGCTGCCGTATAAGGGTTCTGGTGCTCCCACGAGGCATGGCATCCACCGCGGGTGCCATGTTGGAATCAGGCACCGCTGAATTTAATTCCTCTCCAGGGGAAACAAAGTAGTGCTATCGGGGCCGCAAGGGGATCTCAGCCAGCCTTGAAAGTCTGACTAGTTCAGTTTGCAGAAGCTTCTTTTCCTCAGTTTATGTACCAAGGGTTCAGATCAGTTGGTTTTAAAAAATCCATGGGGTATCTCGAGTAGGGAGGAGGAGGGGACTCTAGCTCGCAGAGCCGGCTGAGGTGGTGCGGGTTGCATCACACCAGCTCGGATTCAGCCTTGCCGTGGCTCTCGCAGCCGCTAAGCCGCTTCAGCTCGCAGGAATGCCTGAGGTCGGGCCATTGGAAGAGGCGGCAGAGTATGAGTGACAGGGCCCCCTTGAAGGGTTGGGGCCTCCCAAGAGGGTTGGGCACCCCCCTGCACTGCAGGGGCTTCAGGGCCTGCATTACACCCCTGGTAAGAAGGGAGTTCAAATTTTATTAATTCTGGAAAAGTTGTATGTCACCGTATTGTAGCTGACAATATCGATCTGATAAAATATTGCATTAACTGCATTGCCTACTACTACATCATCATGCTAAATATGTATTTACTATTCTTAACACTACATCCACTTACACACACTTACTTTTGGGTGGACGTAGTGGATGCAACATTGTTGCCATACGATATATCACATGCAAGAGGGTACATCTTCATAAAGGGACTTTCAACCTATCTCTTCTCCTTCTTGCATGCCCGTTTCCTAAGTCTACCAGGCATCTACAGGGTCTGTTATTTGTGTTTGTGTCTCTGTTGATTCCTCCTTACCTGCTACTTCTACCACCGCACATCCTGCTTGACCCCCTTTCCACCTTCCATTAACTGTTTAAACCTTAAAGCAATGCAAGGTGCGTGCAGGTGTTACAAGTGCTCACTGCGACGGGCACACAAAAGTCAAATCCACATGAAACTACTACACATTAAAGATAAAATGATAATGCTCTGTATACCTTGTAAAACTTCCAGTTCTTTAAGTCAAAGCAACGTAGAGGAAGGGAATACAAAGTCAAAAAGGAAAACCAATCTAGGAATCCGCAGAAAGAGTGATACTCGCAGTTCAACCATTTGGAATCGAAATATGATCAAATAAATACGTTAAATACTGCACATAACATTCACTTAGAAGATATAACACAGTTTTAATGTGCAGGCTATAACACTTGTAGCAGCACCACATGAGGTTCGATGAAGGTACTTCAGAGGTCTGTGACATTGTAAAAGCACACAGTCTGCGGGCTCGACTGTTGTGACGTCAAGCAATTGAAAAGCACAGTGTCTGCGGACTCGCCTGTTGTCACCTCAAACTACTGGAAAAGCACCCAGTCTGCGGCCTCGCCTGTAGTGACGTCAAGCAATTGAAAAGCACACAGTCTGCGGGCTCGCCTGTTGTGATGTCAAGCAATTGAAAAGCACAGTGTCTACGGACTCGCCTGTTGTCACCTCAAACTACTGAAAAAGCACCCAGTCTGCCGCCTCGCCTGCTGTGACGTCCATCAATTCAAAAAGCACACAGTCTGCGGGCTCGCCTGTTGTGACGCCAAACAATTAAAAACGTACCCAGTCTGCCGGCTCGTCTGCAGTCTGTGGCTTCGCCTGTTGTGACATCAAGCATGGTCAATGAGGGCAGACCTGTCCCGCGCCACTGAGCCCTATAATGTCAGACACACCTAGACCACAAACTTTGCCTACACAGTCTTTGGGCAATGTTTTGGAAACAGGTCAACAGACACGTGACTCTGAATAGTGGAGCAGGTTCAGTAGTCTGAATGGCTTACTGCACCCAAATTCCAGCAGTTTTAGTATCAAACCAGAGGGAATGGAGCCCATATTCCTTGCTTACATTAGGACATATGGCTTCCAGGTTAGGCAAAGGCAGGTGAGGGTTATCCATTCTAAACAAATGCAAAGGGAACATACTAGCACATCAGAAGTATCTCTTACTAGCTAAGATAACTTTCAGATATTACAGACTTCCGGAAATGCCGGTGCATTCATACAAATATTCGACTATTTGATAGTTGCCATGCCAGACTGAAATTGCGACCTGCTTATTAAAGGGAAAGTTAAGAACCACTGTAAGAGATTCAATAAGTAGTGATGAGTGCTGTCAAAAGGTTGGGTGGCTCCCGGAGCAAAACATTTTGGTGCCCCTTAAACCTGAGAATTCCTATATACATTGGAAGGATGAACAGGTGTGCCAGGATTTCTATTTGTGATTCACAGGCTGCATGCACATATCTATATCAGGGACCTTAGCCAATTAATCTATGCCCACTGCACACATGGATGTGTGCTGAGAAACAAGTGTCTCAACTGGAGGGTATTTTAAAAGAAAGGCAATATACAAGGTGAGATAAATCACAAAGGAGCGGGAAAAAGGAAGAGAGACCACAGCATGGAGTAAGGGTAAACAGATTGGAGTGTTTATACAATTCTGTAAGTAGTTAAGAAGCACTACAGTACATATATTTGTACAATGACCATAACATAAAAGGTGGGCACTGAACGTGCTAGTGAATTGTGAACGACGCAGTGACACAAAGGTGCGAAAGACAGCGTGAACGGCGCAAATTGAAAAGAAATATAGTGGTAAACAAAATATGCAAATATATACAATTATGTACAAAATTATCTAGATGGTTTAGTTGACCACAGAACTGCCTGAGTTCTAGGCTGTGTGGTCGACGGTGGGTAATTTCAGGTCATCATCAGGACATAGGTCATTAGTTAGGGGGTAGTGCTTCTAAAGACCCATGGGAAAAGAAAGGAGATCAGAAAAAATTCAGAGGATAAGAAAGGCGGGAGTGAAAGAAGGGGAGCAGGGTAAATTCACCTGGTAGAGAACAAAAGCGTCATGTGTAGTTGTAGATATTTAGGTAGGAGAATTTGTGTAAGGTTGACTCACTCGTTGTTCGTTTTATACGGACCTTACCTCCCCTCCCATTACCCGCCTTGGCCATTCTGCCATTACGCGAGCCTCTCCCCCTGGAATTTCAAGTTGGGTAAATATTGGACCCATCTGTAATTTTGTGGACCCGTGCTTTCTGTTTTGATCCATTTCGGAACTTCCTTCTCTCATATACCCCTTCTCTCTCTGCCTACAGAACTTAATAAATTACACAGCGTCTTCTACCTAAATATCTACAACTATACGTGGCGCTTTTGTTCTCTACCAGGTGAATTTACCCTGCTCCCCTTCTTTCACTCCCGCCTTTCTTGTCCTCTGAATTTTTACTGATCTCCTTTCATTTCCCTTGGTTTCTTTAGAAGCACTACCCCCTAACTAATGACCTATGTCCTGATGATGACCTGAAATTACCCAGGTTGAAACGCCGTTGACTACACAGTCTAGAACTCAGGCAGTTCTGTGGTCAACTAAACCATCTAAATAATTTTGTACATAATTGTATATATTTGCATATTTTGTTGACCACTATATTTCTTTTCAATTTGCGCCGTTCACGCTGTCTTTCGCACCTTTGTGTCACTGCGTCGTTCACAATTCACTAGCACGTTCAGTGCCCACCTTGTGTGTTATGGTTATTGTACAAATATATGTACTGAAGTGCTTCTTAACTACTTACAGAAATGTATAAACACTCCAATCTGTTTACCCTTACCCCATGCTGTGGTCTCCCTTCCTTTTTCCTGCTCCTTTGTGATTTATCTCACCTCGTAAATTGCCTTTCTTTTAAAATACCCTCCAGTTGAGACGTTGTTTTTTGCTGCCTATTGCGCCCGGTCTCACCTGGGTTAACAGGCCTTACTCCTGTTCATTGCTACTTTGAGAAACAAGTGTAGTACAAGCACAAAGCACTTTGAATATTTTTTTCATGTTTTGATTTGTGGCTTCATGAAAGTGATCTAGCAGCTAATGTCCCTTGTGCATTACAAATATTTAATGTAGGCTGTAGTGAAATTACCCCCACCCCCCAAAAACAAACACTCACAATTCTCTGTCATGTCTATACTCCAATCACCCATTTTACCTTTATACCTTTGTGTGCGTTTTTCAATACTGACATGTTTTTGTTGCTGAAAATGTTTGGTTTTATCAATGTGCATTTAAAAAAAGGGAGAGAAAATCATACAGTGTCACCCTTAGGACAGTGTGCACACACTGTACTATTGCACTGAACAGAGAGAATTCCCCCTCCTTCTCTACACGTCCCAGAACCAAATAATGGACCTCACTGACTTTTGCAAATCAGCTCTAGTGCTGAGACTGAAATCACAATGTCACAGTTAGATGTTGTTCCCTTCATTTTACTATCAATCGTTATTCAAATATGTTGTCAGCTAAACATTGGTGCACTAACTAGAGCTGGATCCCAGCTGAAACAACTCTTGTGATGGTCCTAGGGGCGTCCAATGTTAGCCCATGACCAACAGCTACATGCAAAAGAATTGCCATTTCCACATCAGCTCCACTTACACACAAAATTACTCTGACACAATCTGGGCTATTCACAAAGGTAACTTACACTTGTGAGTAATTTATGTTTGTAATTTACTCTTAGACTTTTGACTAGCTTTACTACTGGTGGTTATTCAAACAAACAGGTTGTAAACTTACCCAAAAGTGTAGACTTACACGTCTCTAACCCCTTTGAGACCCTATAAGTGTTTAGACATGTAACACATTATCCTGGGTACTGTACCACCAGGGATTGAAGAGCTATATAATTACCACACACTGGGTCATGCAGTGTGATTCAGGAATAAATGCTTGCCTCAAGAAACATTTATGGACATATTCCAAGGCTTTTTAACACACAGACAGAAAGACATGTACCTCGATGCACACCGACAGCACTATAACATACTGTGTGGGACTGCATGACCAGAGTATCGAACAGCCTATGAAAAATAGCAGAGAAGTACTTTCCAATGGCGGACATGTCACATCCCTCCTCTCTCAGGCCTCTATTCACAAGACACCCTTCTCCAAAGTTTTCCATTAAAAACACTGCTCGCACCATTCGTTTACCCACAAGCACTTGACCCACCTTCTGTCGCAGTCTCCTGGGGATAGTAGCACTGGCCATAGCAACAACAATAAAGTGGTCCCATTTGTCAGGTTGAGGAGAAATAATGTATAAACAGAGACAGCATTGGCATCACTTAATCTCCATTCTCCAACCATCTAAAAATGAAAGCTCTTCAATACCTTTGGGTCAGTTGAGTTTGTGCTCTATAAAAATGCCCACCAAAATTAATCTGACAATGTGTAATGTAACTCGCACTCATGTAAAGCGCAGCCCCACTTTCGGGTCGCTTGAGTTTACATTATATAAACAAGCAACAGAGAAAATGAGGTGGGAGTTACCCAAGCATTGCCCATAGCTGTGCTCCAAGGTTTGGCTGATGAAGGTCTGGTGACCAACGCTCGCTAAAGCAACAAGCAGCGAAGCGGGAGAGGTTTCCGGAAAATCCTCGCACTTTGAAGTCAGAGAAAATTAAAAGGCAATTAAAAAACAGTGGTTGAAGCATCTGACATTTCGTTTTGGTATTTGAACGGGACGGGGAGATTAAGTGATGGGCTCCGAAGCTGAACCACCGAAGATGGGCAAACAGTGACACGAACAGGAATCAAAGAAAAATAGTCCCCCTAATCAACACATAAACACACAAGTGTAATGTTAACAGTATTTGGGAGGTGTTCTGTGGGAGGAAACAAAACACAAAAAGGAGGGACAAAGAGAAAGAAATAAGCACTAGCAAGCCATCATTTTTTAACAAAAATCGATGGAACAAATGAAAAGGAAATGGGTGGGCTGTGAGCCCACAGAATGAACACAGCATGTCTTGAAAAGACAGCGTATGCACTGGCTTCGCTCAACCTAAAAAGGGAGCCAAAACAATTATACATTACCACTGCCAAAAAGAAACAGTAGTAAGTTCATCACTACACATGGCCAACAACTGATAACGCAACACCCTCCCATGCAAAATAATGGTGACAGGGACTTTAAATAATATCCCATAAGAAATAACAGTAGATTAAGTTAAATTATTTATAATAGTTTAAAATATAAATACATAAAATATTTTGTTAAAAATATATTTTTAAAAACATAATTATTAGCATGATTTGAATTTATAAATTAGTGTAACATTGTTTTTTAGTAAAATATAATTACATTACTTATAATTAATTATATGCATCACTTTTAATAATTGTAATGCATAATGCAAACATATATTTTTTACCTTATGTGCAAATTTATTTTAATTACACTTCAGAAAAAATATATTTATTCAAGTTATTTAAGTTAAATAAAGGTTTAGTTAAGAAATTAAGTTAATAGTACTATGGCATTTTTTATTTTGTTCTACATTTAAAATAAATATATAAAACCAATGTTTATTATTATTTAACAAACACATATTTTTACTAATTTATTACAAAGTTTACTAAGCTGTTTTCATTTTCACTAGACATTATCATAGGGAGATGTCCTCCCCAACGCTGGAGTGTTTGTGTGGTAAAGTATAAGGAAAAGTAAAAAAGTTTATATATCTTGAAAACAAATTAGTAAAAATGTTTTGAAATAAATATCAAAGTAAATTATTATTAGATTTATTGTAAATGTAGAACAAAACACTGCTACAGCACTCACCCCCTGGGGACCTTTTTCCACACAATTTGGAAATGCCAAGTCATTGAACAATACTGAAAGGCCAAATGTAACACCCTATCTCAACTGGTGGATAGGACCATGACACCCAAACATAAATTGAGTTTACTGGGGCTGATGGACGAATGGGGAGGGAGCCATTATACAAGATAATTTGTGACCACTGGGTTTATCATTGCCAAAAGAGACATCACACGCACACTGGCGATCAGAGCTAGAACCCACTATGGTGGAATGGACACATGGAATGGTCTAATTGTGCAGCCACAGAAAGACTGGTGCATGAATCCTGTGGAAGCCGCAGGAAACATTGCAAAGTGTGGGCGATCTGGATGGATGCCCCAACAGATTTTTCCACATAGGGTTAAAATGGAGGGGAGAACACTAACCCAACAAATATTGGTGACTTAGAGAGGTGTGATGTTCGCGCAGCACTGTTACATGGCAATATCATCACTTTCTTATGTTTATAAAAAACAATACAAAGAAGTATAAAAACACATTTTTGAATTACCTGCTCACGTTATTCAAATTTGCTGGCCAGCAGCCAATCAGAATGATCTTATGACAGAGTCCAGTTCTGAGTAGTTAAAAGGCAGTCTTTCAGGATTGCTGAAAAACGTTGGCATTTCAAATGATCTGACTGAATACTCGTATGTGGTACATCTACCCACCACCCACCCACATTGATCTAACTTTATAGATTGAAGCTCAACAAGATGCATGGTGCCTAGATCTAGTTTATTACACCCCCACCCATAGTGGACCACTTTCTTCATACGACGGACCCATGCAAATGGTACGTGCAAAAGGACCATTATCAAAGGTAGAGAAAGAATAACAACAAAAGGCCTGTCTTTGTATTTATTGCAGTTAATATGGTCATTTTGTGCAGCAATGCTCCAAGAAGCTAGGAAATGGACAGACTCTTTTGTAGATGACCGACCTAGAATGCGCCAATCTACCAATTCCACATCTGTCATGTGCAAAATTCACTTTTATTCCCAAGTAACAATTCTGTTGCTACTAGGTCCTGTGAAGATAAGAGCTTTACTTGATGTAAGGGCCCCTGGGTGCTTGTTGGATCAAACATATCCAGAGAAATATGATATGCTTGTACTCAGCAAGTAGAAGCCAGAAAAAGTAAAGGGTCAACATTAGAATCTAGGCTGGTGAAATGGGAAACGGAACCCTTAGTTATGGCCACTGAGACTGGACATTTTGCAAAGATCCAGTTTGACATTATTGATGCCCCAGATTTCTCAATAATCGTAGGAGCCTTGTGATTGAGATTACACAAACCATCACATTTATTTTTAACATACTGTTAGAAGAAAAGTTACTTGACATCAATGAAAGATAAGAAACAACACAAGATGTACTTAGCATTTAACACTTAACTTCAGCCAGTGTGGGACCGTTCTGGTAGAAGAAACACCAACAGAAAAGCAATGTTTTGGCAGCCTATAGTTATTTTTCTGATATGATCAGAAAAAAGGGATGGCTGCATTACCTACTCCTCGAGAGTAAGATTGTTCTATTCACTTAATTCCAAAAGCTACAATGCTTCATGGAAGAATCTGTACTTTAACAACAAAGCGGGATACAATTTTCACAGACAGATTCTGAGTTGGTGCCATCAGTCTCCAGTGGTAGGGCACCATGGCAACTGAAGATGAAAGACTAGATAACCCATTACTTTTGTTGGCCTAAGCTTTCTCAGGCTAGAAAGAACTTTACTATTGCCATATGAGGCCAGCAGATCGGTTGCAACCTTACCCTACTTCAGTCTCCTGCGTACATATGTATTTCCAGGCAAAGAGAGCGAGGTCAAAGTTAATATATTGGAGGATGTCCAGTACTAGAACCAGGAGCCTACATAAGTGATTTGAACTCTGTGATTGATGACTTTTATTTATATATTATATCTTGACCCAACAAAGAATTTATTTGAGAAATCCGGTGCTTTACAACCCTGACTGAACGCAGTTTTGAGTGAAACTTTACTAAAGCTGTAGTGAGGCAGTGTCTCACAGACTACACATGTCTTAGACGGATTGCCGTGATTAAGTAGCTGGATTTTTTAAATATTAATTCCCCCCATATTCCTACCTTTGGGAGCTATTGCATTTCTGTGTGTTCCTGAAGAAGGTGGTTTGTCGAATCTTATGTCCTCACCGAAACGTGCGTTGACCGTTTCTGGAAAAGTAATTCCGGCCCACGACACCTCAGCAGATAAAAAAACTCTATCTGTTTTTGCATTGTTGTTTGTCTAATGTATGTGCTGGGATGTGGTATGAATGTTGAGTATGGTAGTATCTGATTTTGGATGCATGTCAGAGTGAGTGGATTTTCTATGTGGGGGATTATTCTGCATGCATTGTTGCATTAATGTTTTTATAGAAATTACAAAACCACATCTCTATTTGTGATATAATGATTACGTCAAAGTACATGGAAAAAATTGTTAAAATGTACTTGTAGACTCTTCAAAGATATTTGTTGTTTGAGATTGACGAACATGAGATATTTTGAAAAAATAGAATAAACTTGGTTTTGTATTAAAAAAAACATTGTATATGTAGTACAATTTCATTTGGGGAACAGAGCCAACAGCACTTGGTAGGTACATGAGAAGAATTAAAGATCTAGTGGGTGTCTTTTTCTTCACAGTATTATTTCCCACCTTTGCTCAGACCCAAAAGTATTAATATAGTGGAGTACCTTTGTTAATCATTATGGGCAACCTCACCCTACTCCACAAGAGCCCTAGGCCATGATTTCAATGGACTTTATTACAGCACTTTCTGATTCTTTAAAACCTTCATATTGATTACTTCACAAAACTGTGACATTTCATAACTTACAAGAAGTTGACACAGCATTAGACATGTCAGACATATGTCTAGCTAGAAAACATTTTAGACTCCATTGGCACCCCTTATGGCCACCACACCATCTTCAAAACCGGCTGCATTATTCACAAAGCCATCACAAGCAGCACATCTGCTTATCTTGCCAACAACCCAGCCATCTCTGGTGGTACTTGGCACACTTGCAGCCAGGACTCCATAAGACTGCAGACTAAGAAGTGTAAATATACACCAAGGCAGCAGTCCTTCTGCATCTATGCACCAATCACCTGAAACAACATTCCTATAGCCATCAAGCCACCCAAATGCTGCCCCAAGTTAGAAAAGAGTTGAAGACTCACCTCTTTAATGACTAATACATCACAATCTATTAACCAGCCACAACCCAGCTATATCTGACTGACTTTATGGATGTCTTTGGCACTGTACACTATTCCACTGCCTTTCAGACTAGGTGTGTATTACAGAAATACCATACACATAGATACATACATAGATACATACATACATACATACATACATAAATACATACATGTGCTTTGTGTTATGATTATTAAGAAATAGCGATTCTCAGTTTGTGTCTCATTTTTTGACTGAGTGGATGAAACAGACCGGTACTGGAAACTGTAGGTCTATTAGTTATCATTTCTAGCTGGCTGGACAAGAAGAGAGACTTAATCAAACTGTTAACCTTAGATGTTTTTTTAATGAACCATCTGCCCAACAGATACGTTGGTTCCTTTGACAGAATGTGTCTAAAACAATTGTTTGCATAGATCTATTGGCACTTAACCCCTTTTCTACTGTGTTTGGGTTCCGTTTGTGTATGCTACATCATAGTACTGTCCCTTCACAGGCCACTTATATATCTCATGTATTCCAGAACATTTGAAAAATCTGACAATCAATGAAGAGACATTTTGCGGGTGCCGAGACAGCCTACAAAAGATCAGCAGATACCCACAGACAAGCAAAACCTAATATTAAGGTGTTGGTAGCTTATGGCTTTCTATTACTTTTTTTCTATTAACAAGCACAAAGCCCACATTTGCTCCTTAATTTGTGGGTCTTTTCCAGATTTTAGAGCTAGTTGGAGCAATAGCAATCAAGCTGAAAGTACCTGGTAAGTGGTGCATCCATCCAGCGGTACATGTATATTGTGTGAAGTCTGTGGGAACTGTTGCAGAAAGTCCTCCTCCACTACAGAAGATGGCAGTGATGTAATACAAAATGTGGTGGGGGCCCCCAGACACTGACATATCTCAAAGATATTGATAGGCCTTTGGCTAAAAGGCGAGTGGCCCTTAAAGTGTAGGACCCCTCTGCAGTGAAGGGGCAGCTGGAGCCTTTGTTATGCCCCTGGTGCACAGGTCACCTGAACATGAGATTTATCCCTTCTGGACTGTAGGGTGTGACATTGTCCCACAGATCCACAAGACAACGGCTGGAGGAAGATCCTTCCCTACCTCAAGGCGAAGACCTGGAACTCCCTGCCTCTGCATCTCAGGCAATTACCATTGCTGCCTCAATTCAGGAAGGACCTCAAGACCTGGCTCTTCGACTTAACCCACAGACGCCTCCACACTGAGTGCCTTAAATACCCTCATAGGTGAGTAGTCATGCGTTATAAGATCACTGATTGACTGATTGAGCTACAATGTCTCATTACCTTGAAGGTGATGATATTTCACAATGCTCATGCATTTCACAATGCCTGCTTCCATTGTACATGGTCCCATATTGATTAGGAAGATCCATGCAAAACATCTGATTAGACCAAGCCATCCAATTACCTCTCAGGTAGAGGGAATTGTTTCCAGGGTGTGTGGAGTTAGGAGGGGGGTTGTGATGTCAAGCATGCAAGGAAGTGTAGTCCTGACATCAAGAAGAGATCACAATGGTAGTCAAACTCAAGAACTAGACCACTAACCTGTTTGTGTATTCCCTCTTCTTGATTAGGTGAACTATTTCCATGGCAAAGTAGGCAGTGCGAGTATTTAAGAATGATACGAGCATGGAGAAGCTGCCTGGCCACTTTCTGTTGTGTTGTATGGCTTCTGTTGTGGCTGGTTGGCACCGTTTTTCCCTATTCCAGCTTCATCATCTTATTGGGTTTTATAGAGGTTTTATATGTTGTATGCATGTTATTTTGGTTATTCCTTCTTAATCAGGGTATAAATTAAGTCCTGGCATCCTGGGGTTCCACGCCTGTATTCTGGTCAGTAATGTGGTATGGGGCTCAACTCGCCTAGGAGTTTGGTATGAAATGGTCAATGCTAAATGGTAGCTTTATTAACTTCTCTGTTTACACTCAACTGATAATTCAGGGGCCTATTTACGAACTGCCTGCGCTGCCGGAGTGTCACTTTTTGTTAACCCTGGGCGTCGTGCTCCGCTTCGCCCATGGAGTGCACGTAGCGCTGCCTGCTTCGCCGTTTACGAAGTAGGCGTAGCAGGCAGCGCTACGCACACACCGTAGTGAAGCAGAGCTGCCCGCAACCCGCCTCCCGCCCGCTCTAATTTTAAAATAATTTAAAGAAGGTTAAAGGTAAATAAACCACCTTACCTTCAGCGCGGCGTCGCGGGGCTCCCTCTTCTTGCTGACGGTAACTTCTTCACGCAAATGCGCATGCACGGGCGTCTGCGAATGCGCATTTGCGTGAAGAAGTTACCATCAGCAAGAAGAGGGAGCGACCGGGACGCCGCGCTGAAGGTAAGGAGGTTTATTTACTTTTTTTAACCTTCTTTAAATTATTTTAAAATTAGGGCGGGCGGCGCGTAGTGGGGCTACGCGGAGCGTGCGAGTGTGCGTAGATTTTGCCACACTACGCGCTGCTCCACGTAGCCCCACTACGCCCAGGCCTGCTTTTTGTGACACTCTGGCGTGCAGATTACAAAATCATAGCTGTGCAGCCATGCTAAGCCACTGTGCATGGTTTTGATTGGCCTCATAAATATTGAGTAAGGCAAGGCAGCGCATATCGCTGCCTTGCCTTACTCTGCACTCGGGAAGTGTTCCATGGGCATTGCGGTGGGTTTCCCCATGCAACACCCATGGATTTGGATGCTGCCCCAACTTTACAAGAGCATGGAAACCTGGGGAAGCACCAAATCCTTATTCCTTCCGAGGTGAGGCACAACGAGGAGAAATTTATCTTTTTCTCCTCTTTATTTCCTCAATGTGTGCTGAAAGAGGAAAACGTCTCTTAAGATTGTTTCCGTGCAGGAAGGTTCCCTTTCCTGCTCAAACGCAATCCTTCCGACAATACAGGCATCATTGCCCCATGGTGCAAGGGTCCCTCTGATGGTGCTAGCCAGCCAAAACAGCGCCAGTGCTGGGAGAAAGGACAGGAATGCACTGTATTGCATAAGTACGGTGCATTCCTGCCCTTGCACCACTTTAGCGTAGGGCAGCTCAGCAAGATAACTTGTAGCAATTCCACGAGCAAAAGTGCCTTTGTGTTTATCTGTAACCAAGACCCACATCTCTGCTGAACCTGCCAATGTCCTTACAGATGGTTGGCACCTGTGTCTTTCTCCCTTCCTTTCCCCTTTTCCCTCATTGTCTGGGACTGATGTGCATATGTCCTACCCATTGAAAGAGAGCATGCAGAATGTACCAGCTGTGTGACTAGGCAGAGTGGTGATACCCAGTGTCTCTGCTTCTATCTTTTATCCAATTCCTCTGTCCCTGGGTCTACGTCGAACAAACGTACTGGCAGTGAAAGGTTGGCAATGGATTTGGAGAAGTGTGGATGCACACATTGCTTCTATAGGATCCAGATAATAAGGTTAATGCATTATGACAAAAACTCACAGGATCTTGACTCAGGATGAATCAGAGCCCGCTGTACTAATATTTATCTAACGTTCTGCTGACTGAGCCTTGCTTTGAAGTAAAATGTGTAAAGATTAGGGTAATGCACCAGTCCAGACAGGTACACATACCCTCACGGATAGATATGTGGGTCTGAAATGTTCCTTCCAAATTGTTAGATATTCAAATTGTATCTGCCTTTTACTCAGCCAACAGTGTTACTGTCTTTACAGCATGGGTGTCTGCTTCCATGGGAGCTTATAAGGGGCTTCCCAGTGTGTGCAGGGACTCATGCCTGTGAATACACTTGTGACAGCTCCCAGCCAGCATGACTGAGGGTGCTTGCTCTGAGTGCAGCATACCCTCAGTGGCCACTTGGGGAGTAGAGTCACTTGTAATGCGGGCGGTTTTAGATGATAACACAGTGGTGTCCCCTTTAGACAAAGATCCCATGCACAGATGTATCCTTATCAAAGAAGAAGGGTAACCCCAAGGATGCGGAGTCTGGCCCAAAAAAATTCATTCTCATCTCTTCAAAAGAATCTCCATGGTACCCCAACATTTGGACTCCATATAAAAGCATAAGAGGGAGACTCATCCTTCTTAATGATTCATTACAAGCAGCGAAAGGGTTGAAAGTTCAGGCTGTTATAGAAATTGACCAGGTTGACATAACTTTGTTACCAGGTCCCTTATGGACTTGAAAGGATTTGCAAATGAATCTGTCACCTTTTTGGTAAAAAGACAATTTTAAAGTCAACGTTGTTGACTTTTTAAAGACATTCTACCTGATAGGCAAGTCTCCTGGTGTTGGTAGACACATGGATGGAGCAACAAAGTAATCCTGCAGTACAGACATCAGCTATTCACTGAGGATCGTCCTGACAAAATTACTGCCCCAAAGCAAACATCTGGACACTTATGATACCTAGGACCTGATGCAGAAGTGGTTGCAGAGCCTGTGATTCTGTAAATCACAGGGTTTGCAACCGATAAATGTTCTACACCAAATGTCTGGTTCAGAAACAGGTTACTGCATCACAAAATGATTTTAGAAATGCATTAAGAATTGCTATTTCGAAGGGGTATGTTTAGGGCATCCCTTTTAAATAACGATTAGTTATGCTGTGCATCAATGTTTTGCAATCAAAATCCGGTCACAATTCATTGAAAAGTTGCCAACTCTCGATTTGAGGTGCCAACACATTCACAAAAGAGAAAAAGTCCACTTGGGAAGCCTTTCCCTTGATTAATGTAATAAAAAAAACTTTAACAAAAAATCTTTTCTTTTTTAATGCCGACCCATCTCCTTTAAGGAAATGGGCTGATTATTTTTCTTAGAAGGTTCTTTAGTTAAAAGCAATCACAGACACTGACTCCAGCAAGCCACCATCCCTGTGGTGGCATTTTTTCATATTGAGTCGCTGTTTGTGACCTACCCTATGAATATTGATGAGGCAAGTTGGATTGTGAACTACTACACCATTGAATGTTGTGTACTGACCTATTAGTACATATTTTGGTTCAAAAACTACTTTTCCATTCACAGAAAGTATTTGTGACCACCTTGCCCCTAGTGATTTCCTTGGGAGACTCCGCAGATACTCCAGTGCCATTTCTGCTTCTGTGGACAGACCACACTGGAATTACGTTTTTCTTCATTGACTCTAGTTTCGTAATGAGTGAACTTATTAAGATGTAACTTTTTAAAGCTAACTCATAATCAGGTGCCAAATATTTTAATGGGATTTTGGAGTTTCAGATTAAAATTAGGTCCTAATTGCATAATTTGCATAACTTTGGCAACTTCACATTGTGCTTTTTGTATGTGCACAAATGGAACAGGAACCTACATTACGCCTTACGCCACTCTTTAAAGACTGCCACCAACAATGTATTTTTCCTACCACAATTTCCAGAAATGGGTGAAATATCATACAGTTGAATGATCTGCTATTGTAATTCAGAATTAGATAACCTCAATTTATTGGGCAGAAAATAAAGCCCATAAGTAACTATAACTTCATCTGGGTCTTGTGCAAAAATGTGGTGGTCTTTGTAATGCAAGATGTGCCTCTCTTGCTCTACCAACAAAAGATGTAACTCCCATCAAAAAACAATGGGATGAAAGGAAGGTTGCTTCCTCTTCAAGATAGCACAGTGATAGCATGTTAGAATATATGGACACCCACGAATGTAGGATCTATGAATGTCAAACCGGGATCAGAGTTTACGCCCATTTACTCTGGCTGCTGTTCCTACATTGCATATTCTGAAGGATTTGAAGATTTTTATGATCAGTACGTACTTCTACTCAATGTCTGGCCCTCACTTACAAATGTTGCCACTGTGTAAAGGCTTCTTTCATAACAAGTAACTCGTTCTCTAAAGTAGAATAGTTGACCTTACAACTCATCAAAGAGTAGGAGTAGAAAGAGACTGGGTGTTCTAGTTGGTCATTATTCTGTTTAAGCAAAAGAACTGCTGCAAAAGCTGTTTTGGAAGTGTCAGGTTTCACTATAAAAAGAACAAGTGAATAAGAGTGACACAAAACTGGGTCAAAAACAAAAGCTTCCTTTAGCCAATAAAAGAGGGATTATCATTTTAATCCCAAGAAAATAAATTCCACTTGCTTATCAACCTAGTAATAGGCACAGTTCACTGTGATAACATTTTGAAACATTTCCTATAAAAATTGTCAATGTCTAGTAGAAATGTGTGCCCCATAGGAGATAAACTCGGGCATGGTGTCAATTATGTTCTCTACTGGTGAGTATAGACCAGATTCCCAGTACTGAGCAGATTGCATGCAGACAAACCTAAGGTCTTTATGGTCTAGTTCAGCGTTCTCCAAAGTTGGGCCTGGAGGGCCGAATCCATGCCAGATTTGTAAGATAACTACATTTATCTAAATGGGGATGTGCTAAAAATCTGGCATGTATCTGGCCCTCCAAGACCGACTTCAAAGAACCGTGGTCTAGTTGATATATGTATTGTGTCTAAACAACCACAAAATGCCAAATTTTACTGAACAATGAGGCAAAGCAATAGGGTCAAAAAATTATTCAACATGTCTTTCAATGGATACTTGTAGTGAAACTATTCTCTCAGTATTGGGCCCTGCAAATGCAATATCAGCATGTCCTTTTGAAACTGTAGGTATATTATTATTTATGGTTCAAATCTTGTCCACAAACAACCCAGTAGTTCCAGAATCAACCATGATCAGGACAGACATGTTATTGTCTAAAGACAAATAGAGGCCTGTATGAAGCAACCACAGGGAAGAAGGATGCGCATTGGGCATAGTGTTGACAATATACAAGTGCAGATAGGAAGTACTTGCACTCCCCTATCTTATTAGAGGAGGGTGCTGGAGTTTCCCTAGCTCTTTAGGACACAGTGGACACGAGCGAACCATGTGACCCTTCTTAACACAATACATCCAAACCTATGCTCACTTCTTCTCTTACTTTCTTCTTCAGAAAGAGGACCCTGTATTGCTCCTAATTGCATTGGTTTGTTGGGATTATCGGAATGGCTTCAGGATTCTTAGGAATTTGACAGCATGCCACCTGAGGCCATACAGGCTGCTCTTTTTATTCTTCAGCCCTTTGTTTCTGTAACCAATGTTCATTTTATAGAGCTATATCCATATTTATTGCAAAGTCTCTAGTCTGGCAACTCTGGTCAACTGATCCTTTACCTCCTTTTTCAAACCTCATCAAAGTCAAGGAAACTATGGAGCTGATTACGATGTCAGTCGGATCACAACCGATGGCCTGTCGGTTGTGATCTGACCGACATCTGCTCCTGCATTCCGCCCACCGCATTTTGATGCAGCGGTCGGAGACAGTATGCGTAGGGACCGACCGCTGCTTTGCAACAGGCTCAAGGAGCCCATGGGCCCAGTGGCTAATGTAATACCTACAATAAGGGCGGTGCCTTCTCAGGCACTGCCATACGAATTACAATGTCCCTTTTGGTCTGCCTTTCTATGGCTGTCCGACCGCCATAGAAAGGCAGACCATCATGTACTTTGGGGGCCCCTAGCAGGGCCGCCGTCCCTCCGCGGCCTCCACTAAGAAGCCTGGGGGGTCACCTGTGGTGTCCACCCAAACATCCATGCACAGTGTGGCACAGTGCATGGATGTTTGCAAACATCTATTTTCCTAATGCGCATTGTGCAGCAGCCCTTTTCCGCCGGCTGCCCAAGCCACATTAGGTAAATGGATGTTTATGACCACCTCATGGGTGGTCGCATCCAAATTTGTCGGATGGAACCGCCGACTTCTTGTCGGTCGGTTTCCTTCCGACACAATGCCGGTCGGACGCTCATCCGACCGGCAATGTAATTAGGGCCTGAGTCTTTTCTGACCAACCCTCATAAAGCAATTTGCTTAAAGCAGGTTACATAAGTAAACATGTTTAGTGAGCTTTGGTGAAAACGAGGTAAGGCCTCTTCAGTGGTATAGACTGTCTGAACGAACAAACACAGTCTTAAAGCTCTGTATAAAAACAGCATAGTTATCCAAAATGTGATCACTTCCTGTCACAAATGGAGTGGCTGAAGTCAAAGCATTTGTTTTCAACATGTGTCACCAATCTCTGCACATTGTATTATGATATATATGACTATGCAAGCAAATTATTGAAATGTTGACAATAGATTTATCAGGATTGTCTTATCAATACATCTTCTCCTAGTGATTGAATTGGGTTGCTTTATGAATTAATTGTCTATTATCTTTTTTTGATTGGATGTAACTACAAATGTGGTTCTAACTACTATTATTGTGAACATGTATTTATTATTTTTCTTTGTGCAATCTTCATCAGTTTAAAGTTTTTTCTACTTGATATGATAAATAATTTTTATATATAAAAAAAGAATAAATATAAATGCAATGATTAAAGTGTCTCTATTTTTCATGATATTGATATACAGTTCTAGCAATTGGATATATAGAGTACACATGCCCTTCTTTTGTAATACAGAATTGTATTTGGTTTTTTTCTCTTCTTTTTCAAACCTGAAGTCAAAGCATTTCCAGCTATATTACTTATTGTATATCCCAACTTAGAATTTCCTGTATTAAACTGATGTGGGCGAAAAGTGAACTGAATGGTACAAGTATTTAGGGATTTCATCTGACACCAAAGGCACCCATCATATTTAGATCCTCCTAACCTGGCTAACGGGGAGAGCTAAGATAATAGAAGCCCTAGAGGCCACAGCCTGTCGTAAAGTGACTTTTTCCTCAGTCAAAGCCTGAAGTTACTGAATTAGTGCATGCACAGCAGCACCTAAATCCTTCATTTGCACCATTTTAGTACTAGTATTACTAGATTCTAATACTCTTTGGCATCACAACCTACTAATGGCAGGTCCCACTTTTTATATTTTACCCTGGATTCTGGCGCAAGGATTATGGAGGTGACCTTCTCCAGCAGTCGCAGCACTGTCCTCCAAAGTGACTGAAGGAATGAAAGGAGATGCAAGGGAATGATACCCAAAAGAAGCTCAGAAGAGAGGGAGCTAAGATGAAACTATGGTACCCAAGAGATGAAAAAGTAGAAGGAATAAAAAAACTATCAACAAAAGCAAATTGTACAAGAGAAAAATGAACAAGGAAAAACAAGGAAAAACTAAAGCAATCCCAATGTCACATGTACACAAGAAACAAGGGACTGGAGTGCAAAAGATGTTCTACATGACGAATATGGAATCATTGAAGTGTTGTGACACACTGAAGGATACAAAATATCCCTTTATAAAGTAGGTAGTGCTGACAACCCCAAGCATGACCTGGAAAAACATTACAGCCATCTTGCATTAGCATGCTTCATATGAAAAAATGGTACTTCCTGTAACAAGACAGTCCTTGCCATACAGACCTCCAAACAGTAGATGTCCTCATAGCTAAGCAAGAGTCTTAAGCCCCCTTCTTTTCCGAAATCTCCATTTGCCCAAAATAAAAGGGTGAAGTATATGGGGGTCTTCTCTACCTTAATGACCCAGAGATATGTACAATACATCTTCCCCTGCTGCCAATGCAACATCCGCAACCTTTTGGGAGGGAGAAGTCCAGCGCTCGGCACCCACAGGTCCCATGCAAGAAGGGATGCACAGCGAGCTGCACGCTATGGTGGCCGTGGAGTTTAACATGCTCTCAAGGGGAGCTGATCGGTAGTGATATGCAGTCACTTTACAAGCCATCACCTTTTATTTGTTGTTTTTTCCTGTACAGTATAAAAGAAGTATCCTTTGTTGCGGTACACAAATGGCGGAAAGGGGCAGCTGTCATAAGATATTCTTGCATTTAGTGTTTTGTACTGTCAGCACCACAATATATGGGATGAGAATATTGTACAATCCCCTTGTAATAAATGAGTCATTTATATATAACATGTAGTACAAATGAACAAACTCTTTGCTGAGATCACTGGTGTTATTATTACACAATTCAAAGGTATTGCTTGAATTCACCTTAAAAGGATAACAAGCAGAGTTGCCCTGCCCATCTCTGATGCAAATATTTTTAGAGTACAAAGCAAAATAAAATGTTGTCAATTGGTCCTTCTACAAACAATGTCATTACTTTGAAGAGCCCCAGGGGTGAAAGCAGCAGGTCACAAATTCCCTAAGTCGCCATGCCAGCCTAGCAGTAGGGATGGGTTTAGAAACCAGGGGTTAAGGGGAAATTGACGAAGAATGAGACTGGCCCACACTCAATGGAGCCTCTGTGAGCCTTTCTATACCACCAATGGTAATGTGAGGGGGGAGGGAATGTGGCATCAGCAAAAACAAATAATTTGGATTCTATATACTACATCCCTCAGCCCAGGAAGGCACAGTTCCTGGCTTGCAGGGTGAACCAGCTATCTCCTTGTAGCATAATGCTACTGCAATACTTTCCAGGTATATTATTAAATATACAACATCTCTCTGGTGAATTCTCTGGGAAATAAGAAGCAATTATTGAACAGGAGCTCTGATATAATGGGCCCTTGCACTAAGGGTGGGTGAAAATCACGTAATTTGCTGCAGTGTAATTATATGAAATTACAGCAAAATTTAAGATTATGCAGAATTATGCAAGGATAGTAGCCCTGCATTTAGGGCTACTTATCTTAGCATAAAATGCACCCTTGTGTCATAAATGACCCAAGGATGCATTTTGTGCTCAGAAAATAGTGCTTAATGCAACAGAACATGAACAGCAGCGGTACGCAGCCACTTGCTCTTTGTTTATGTACTTTTGCAGTAGGCATTTTTGCCCCAAATTACTCTAAATTCTGCAAGCAGGACAAATCGCTTAATTTTCAGTAATTTCGCATCACAAGAGTGATGCGAAATTACCGAAATTACTCTTATTACTCTGGTATTATTAGAAGTTTACCTAGGCCTAGATGAAAGTCGTCCTCAACTTTCAGGGTCATTGGAAGGAATTCACAGGAGGACGTGAGGTGGGTGATGTTGGTAGCCACCAACACAAAACAAAACCTTATTACGCGTCATATATCAACTAGATACTTTTTGGGTCTCCAACTTCTCACTTTCAAGCAGAGAAGGTTCTAGTGCATATCTTTGAACCACCCCTTTATGTGTATTTTAATAAAAACGAAACATGTCCCATGCATCCAGGTGTATCCTACATATAAGAAGAAAAAATGTAAAAAAGTATGTCTATAGGAAGTGCCTCACATAAGCAACCACCAAAGAGTGATTGGCAGGTTCTCACCAACTTGCTCACTCTTTCGTCATCTACAACTTTCTTATATTAGGGAACGGAACCAACACCCAAAAACTAGTGCAGAAGAATGTTGGGGTCCAGAAGGAGTCGGCCTCCTGGAAGAAGATGGATGGAGAGATCTGCAACCCCAGAGGTCAGATGTTAGTAGGACCAAGTTGCCGAAGGTGAAATCGGACAGCAAAGCAGAAGGCCCAGAACAGAGAGGAGCCAGGGAGCAGCTGCGAGGTGAGCAGAGGGATGAAGGGGATGTGGGCACCGTAGTCAGTGAGTGGATCCCAAAGGAGCACCAGAATACAGCTGCTGAGGGGCATGAGACTGAGGGTGTCTGTCAATCCAAGGCCAGGTGAAGAGGTGATATGGGAGGCAGTGGCTCAGCCACTGCAACTGAGGCTGGATGGCACCCCTTGCTTTAATAAGTGACAGACTCTGAGGGAGCACGTCAGCCCATAGGGTATAGGGCGCCACAAGCAGAGATTATGAGAGGGTCTGTGCGTAAAAGTCCAGGTGCATGGCTAGGAAATGCTGGGGCCATGATACAACTGAAGGGTTGACTGGTGAAGGGAATGGAACTAATCCGTTGCTATGGGGGTCCTGGTGAAATGATGAGAACATGGAGGAGGGAGAGAGAAGAGCTAACCACAGGAAAGGCAGGTGAGCAGACACGAAGGATGACATCTATGGTGTGGGGAGACCAAGAGATCATATGGGAAGAGGAATAGAGGGTAACAGAAGAAAAGGAAGGACAGTAAGTGACAGCCTGCACTGATGGGAAGACAGACAGGGTGAGAGAAGAGGCAACTGTCAAGAGGGTAGGCTCAAAGAGGTACCATACAAACGTCAAACCGGTGAGGATGATGGGTTTCTCCCATGTGCAAGGCGAGGACACCAACAGTGACCATGCAGGCATATGGGGTGATTCGGGGGACAGTAAGGGAGTAATTAAGAGTGAGGGTTTGGGACACCATAACAGAGGGGAAGAGAGAGGAGGGGTTGAGGTATGAGATTGAGTTCCAGAAGTTTGAAAGGAAGTGGTGAAGGTATGGGATGAATACATCAGCAAAAGGACCGAAGCAAAGGAGGAGGGATGTCAAGGGCAGGATGGTAAGACATAGGTAATGGAAAAGAATATTGTAGAGCAAAAAGAAATGGTAGGCACTGTGGGGACTAGCACCAACATGACACAAGAAGGTGGAATGGTAACAGCAGAGAATAAGTGGCAGAGAAGGAAAAACAGGGCACATGGAAAAGGCCAATACACCTGTTAAGATTGAGGCCTTGAAACTGGTATGTGTAGATTCTCCGATAGACTAGCCAAGGAGGAGTTGAGGAGGAGTTTTGGGCTGACAACATGAGGTCCATCAAGGGATTGGAAGACATTGTGTATGACAAAATCATAAAAAATTACAGGCGGAAAGAATGGGAGAGCCATTTCAGGATTTACCAATTCAAAATTTGATGGTTTCTCCTTTGGAAATTGTGCCCACATGTCCTGGCCTTAAAGCAGTTCGGGTAACAACTACATCGCAGTGGAAGGGCGCTCAGTGTGGTACATAGGCTTGGATGCGGCTATATGCTTGGTGAGGAGCTGTAGAGTACTGGCAGAGATGAAGAAATGGAAATTCAATAAGCCATTAGGCTGCTTCTGGTTCATCCAGCTGATTTTTCTCTGTTATTGATTCAGTTTGATTGGCAATATTTTTTAGACAAAGCCTCACCCATGGGCTGCTCCATGGCATGTGCTGTCTCAGAGGCTATCAGCAGTGTTGTGTAATAGGTGGTGAAAGAGGTTCCAGGGTCAGAACAAGTTCTGTACTCCCTTGACAATTTCTTGCTAATGGGAAGGCCCAGAAGATAAAAGGGAATGTGCATGATTGATGAGAACAATAGAGTAGGAGACCCAGGAGTTGGATTTTCCCAGTGTTAAACTAGACTCTTTCTCCAGGGTTATCCTCAAACTTTTTGCCTTCAATCTCCTGTTTCCTGAACCTGTTTTGTTGGCTTTAAGGACTCTGCACCCTTTACCACTGCTAACCAGGGCTAAGTGCTTGTTGGCTCTCCTTTAAATATGGTGACATTTGCTTACACACAATTGGCACATTTAATTTACTTGTAAGTCTATAGTAAATTGGTACTACATGAACCAAGGCCCTGTAAGTTAAATGCTACTAATGGAGCTTCAGCACTGATTATGCCACCCAGTTAAATATCCTTTTAAACATGTCTCAGGCCTGTCACTGAAGCCTGTGTTTGCAGTTTAAACTACCATTGTGACTTTGTAAAATATTCCTTTTCTAAGGCCTACACCTTCCTTTTTAATACATATGTCACCCATGGGGTAGGCCCTAAATAGCCCATAGGGCATGGTGTAGTGTATGTAAAACATTGAACACTTACTTTTAACAATTACATGTCTTAAATTCATTTTTCACCACTGCAAGGTCTACCTGTTCCATAGGATAATATTGGGTTACCCTATTACATTTAATAAGTAATAACTTTCAATTGGGAACATATTGGAATGTCGAGTTTAACTTTACCATTAAAGAAGGCTTAAAATTACAATTCCTTAGTGTTAGACCTGTCAGCCCTTTGGGTGGTCCCTCCTCATCATTATTTATTTTGTCCCACTTGTGCCTCAAACCCTGTTTGAATTTTTCCTTTTTGGGAACCACCAGACTTTTTAGTGTTGCTACAGATTCAGGGAGCCATTTTAGCTACCCCTGAAACTTCTGTCTGAGGGCCTGAAGCACAAAATGGTGGCCTCCTATGACATCACCAGCATCCACTGGAACCTACCAGCACCTTCCAGAACCTTCCAGGAGATTCCAGAACTGTGTGACAGTTGGAAACCGTTTAGAATGTTGGGAGGATAAGAGAGGCAGTTGGCAGTTGGAGCTGGCAGTTGGCACCTGACTGGTGAAGAGAGAGGAGCACAAGAGTGAAGGAGGAAGGAGTGAAGCAGCAGGGGTGGAAACTTGTGCCTGGAGTGGGGTCCATAAACCCACCCTTGATACTTGTCCCAGCTGATGGATCCCAGCCTATAGCCCTGTGTGGGAAGAAGAAAGAAGAAAACCATCCTAAGGACCTGGACAGCAGGAACAGGCCTTAGAACCAAGAAGATAACAAGATTCTGACCTGAGAGTTGGTTTCCCTGGAGCCTGGCGTCGAGTAGCCGAAGACCTGGAGCCCGAGGTGGAGAAGCGGCGCTGACTGAGGTAGCAGACGTCGTACCCGGAGCCGCCTGAGGTCATAAGAGGGCGCCGGCGGAGGTCGAGTGGAATACCAAGGGTCGAGAAGGAGGTGAACCGAGGTCGAGCGAGCGGCGTCATCGGAAGGGTGAAGTCCGCCCTCCGGAGTCGTCGGAGACCGAGGTGGAGGAGCACCGGAGGTCGGGAGTGAGGATCGCACTCCGGAGTCGCCCGGAGCCTGTGAGGAGGAGCACCGGAGGTCGGGGGTGAGGATCGCACCCCGGAGTCGCCGGAAGTCGACAGCGAGGCCAGGCCGGCCGACGTCATCGGAGCCGAGAGCGCCGTCGGACCGGAGCCGCCCGAAGTCGACATCGTGTGAAGAGACTGCCCGACGCCGTCGAATCGGAGGTCGAGTTCGAACCGAGGCCACCGACATCGGACCGGAACCGCCTACCGGCGTCGACAAAGAACTGACACTGTGCCGAGGCCGCCGAGACCGAACCGGAACCGCCTCACGGCGTCGACACGACTCCAGCGGCGTCGGAACAACAGAAAAGGGCAGTAAGTGGAGTAGAGGGCGCCTAAGGCCCTGTGGAGACCTGAGAGACTACTCTAAGGGGCTAGGGAGGAGCTGAAACCCACCTGACTGTGCCTGGGGTGAACTGGGACTAACCTGGAGAGGTTCTGTGGAGAGGGAAGCCAGGGCATTGGAATTTCCCCCCTTTTTGATCTACCTCAGTTTAGGCCTCAGCCTTTGCCTCAGCCAGGGAGTAGTACCCCTCAAGCCTTTCACACCCTACAAGCTGTGCCTGGGCCAATTCAGCCCTTCAGTAGTGAAGTGTCATCTGATTCACAAAGTGTACTGTATACTTCTAATTATTTATTGGGGTTACTGTATTTATTAAGTTCTCATCTATTTATTGCTGCACTGAATTTCTAGGTCCACAGGACTTGTTGGTGTACAGTATTTATTGGGACAGTATTTATTGATACAGTATTTATTACCTCAAAGTATTTAATTGACTGTATATATTGCACTTGTATTTATGCCCTGTTATTTATAATCACCCCTATTTATTTCAGCAAACAGCCAATATTTATTTGACCTGCTATATTTAAAAATGTATATATTGTGATTGTTATTTATTTTCCCAATCAGCAACTAAGAGAAGAAAGATAAAGAAAGCATATTTTCATAATTTTTACGGTGTAGAGTCGTTTTTGGAACGGATGCACGCATGGTTATTGTATGGGTATATTGTATGCTTAGCACTGCGCCTGTTTCCTGACCACTCGAGCCAAGCTACCCCGTTGTGTCGGGAAGGTCCACCACCACCCTGCGGAGTGGGAGTGGGCAGTTTCCAACATAAATTGGTGGCAGCGGTGGGATAGAGCTGTGCCTACATATACTCAACAATAACTGTGGGTAGTCCATAGGCCTACACCGGGAGTTTTCTCACAGCGGCCTTCCTAATTGTGGGTTTTTGTTTTTTCCAAATTTACTCTGGTGGTGGGAGGAGGTATTATTAAAGGTACCCCCCTGCATTGTTACTGCACAAAACCTGTCCTCTAACCTGGGTGGGCAAGATGGAGTTTGTTCTTGAAGATTTAGAAACATACACTGTGGCCCAACTCAGGGAGTTTTGCCAGCGAGAGGGGGTGTACTGTCCCCCAGGAGCAAAGAAGGGTGCACTTCAAACCAGCTTAAGGGCTTGGGGGGAGGCACGCAGGGAAGGCAAGGCTGAGGAGGAAGGCAGGGATGGAGAGCCTGACCCCGAGGGGGCTGAGATGTACCAACCTGAGGTGGGGAACCTGTCAGCAGGGCCCAGGACACTTTCTAGGGGGGGCAGCCGTGCCTCTAGTGGGGGCTTATCCAGCGTGGAGTTAGCAGATCGGAGAGAGAAAAGACAGCTCACATTGGATTTAGCAAAGCTGGAGAAGGAGAAGGAGGAACAGAGGTTGGCTCATGAGACGGAGAAAGAGAGGATGGCTCATGAGATAAGACTGAAGGAGATAGAGCTTCAGATCCTCCGAATTGGGGCACCAACTGTTCCTAATGGTGGCAGCCAAATCCAAGAGTCCACCAGGGAACCCAAACCTTACCTGCCAAAGGACATTGTAGCAAGCTATGGGGCAGGTGATGACATCGCCAAATGGCTAGCAGCCTATGAGGTCTCATTGAGGGCCCATGGGGTTCCAGTGAAGTATTGGGGAGGGGGATTGTACAAATACATGCCTCCAGCTGGTAGGGATGCTTTATTGGCCCTCGAAGAGGAGGAGCAAACCCACTACCCCACCATGAAACTGGCGCTCATCAGGAAGTTTGGACTAACTCCGGAAAAGTACAGGCAGAAGTTCAGGGGTAGTCACAAACTGGGCACACAGAATTGGGTGGACTTCCTGGACTATGCAAAGAAGGCACTGGAAGGTTGGATTCAAGGCAGTGAAGTCAGGAACTACGAGGAGCTGTTTGACCTGGTATTGAAGGAACACCTACTCGAGAAATGTTTCCCTGAACTGCGGCAACACCTGGTGGATAGCAAGCTGACCAGCCCCCGGAAGCTTGCTGAGGAGGCGGACATTTGGGCTAGTACCCGGGTGTCCACAAGGGGGACTGGAGGGGATACTCAAAAGGCCGGACAGGGCGCCCCCCAGAAGAAAGAAGGAGGGGAAAAGAAAAAGGAGTTCTCCAAAGGCCCCCAAAATAACTTCCAAGGGAAGGGAACAGGATTCACCTCTAAGGCTAACCCACCCAGAAACCCTAATCCTGGCCAGAGTCAGCAGCCAAGGGTTGTCCATTGCTACGAGTGCGGTGGCGTTGGACACTATAAAGGAGATCCGAAGTGTCAGAAACGCTCACCCCCTCCCACTGGAGGAAAGCCCCCCGGAGTAGCTAGTGCAGTGCTCGGGGAGGAGATGCCCTTAACTAAGGGAAGGGAGTGGGCGGGTGTCACTTTAGTGTCCCTGGGAGAACGGGAGATGGTTCCTAAGATCCAGGTGCCCGCAAATACTGCAAAGTATGGGCAGTGGATCACCATCAATGGCCAAAGAGGGGAGGCTCTGAGAGACACAGGAGCCAGTATGACTATGGTACGTAGCCAACTGGTGTCTCCAGAGCAAGTCATTCCCGATGTACTCCACCCAGCCGCGATGGCTGACGGCAGAACCGGTCACTATCCCGTGGCTGAGGTTCCCTTTGAATGGGGGGGGGTTGCAGGTTCACTTCGAGTTGCCGTAAGCCCTGCCGTGCCAGTCGATTGTCTGCTGGGCAATGACATGGAGCACAACGCTTGGAAGGAGGTGGAATACCGGACTCATACCGAGATGCTGGGTACACCTGACTGGGCCTGTGTTAGCACAAGGTCCGAGACTACCCGAAGAGGGAGTTCATTCCGGCTGGAGCCTGGAACAAAGGCCCAGCCAGCTGCCAGTCAAGGGAAGAACCGAGGACAGGAGGAGCCTGCCTCGGCGCCTCCACCCCGTAGGACGGATAGGCCACCGGAGGTGGTGGACCAGGAGTCTGCGGAGGGGGACGTTACCAACCTGGAGGACTTACCCATCCCGGCCGAGTGGCACGTGGAGGGAGGCCCGTCCAGGGAGGAATTCTGCCAGGGCCAGAGGGAGTGCCCTACCCTTGAGGGGCTGAGGCGACAGGCCGAAGCCCAGGCGGCAGGGAACGTTGAAGGGAACTACAGTGTCTACTGGGAGGATGGCCTCCTCTACAGTGAACCCAAGGCACCCCTACATGGATCGTCACGAGCCTTGGTAGTACCTCAACGTTTTCGAGCCTTCCTGTTAGAGTTGGCTCACGAGATCCCCTTGGCAGGACACCTGGGGCAAGACAAGACCTTCGCCCGTCTTGTCCCACACTTTTATTGGCCTCAGATGAAAGTGTCGTCCGATACCTACTGCCGGACATGTGTGTCTTGCCAAGCCAGTGGGAAAACAGGGGTGAAGCTGAAAGCTCCCCTGGAACCACTTCCTGTCGTTAGCACCCCCTTTGAAAGGGTGGGCATCGACATTGTGGGTCCATTAGATCCGCCGACTACAGCTGGTCACAGGTTTATCCTGGTTCTGGTGGATCATGCCACACGGTACCCAGAGGCAATACCTCTGAGGACCATAACAGCACCTGTTGTGGCTAGGGCCCTGATGGGAATCTTTACCCGAGTGGGTTTTCCCAAGGAAGTTGTGTCCGACAGGGGGACCAACTTCATGTCAGCGTATATGCGGGCGATGTGGAAGGAGTGTGGAGTGACCTACCGGTTCACAACTCCTTACCACCCCCAGACCAATGGTCTGGTGGAAAGGTTTAACAAAACCTTGAAAGGCATGATCAGAAGTCTGCCTGAAAGCCTGCGGAGGAAATGGGACGTCCTCCTACCCTGTTTACTTTTTTCCTACAGGGAAGTGCCACAGAAGGGAGTGGGCTTCAGCCCCTTCGAGCTTCTGTATGGGCACCCTGTACGCGGACCTCTTAACCTGGTGAGAGACGGATGGGAAAGAACTCCCAGAAAGCTCCCCCAGGATGTGGTGAGCTACATGCTGGCCTTCCGGAGCCAAATGGCTAAGTTGTGGAAGCAAGCTTCTGACAACTTGGAAGCCAGCCAAGCTGTGATGAAGGCGTGGTATGACCACAACGCTCACCCGGTGGAGTTGGAGCCTGGCCAGAAGGTGTGGGTGATCGAACCTGGAGAGCTTAGTGCCCTCCAGGATCGCTGGTCAGGACCCTTTGAGGTGTTGGAGAAGAAGGGTAAGGCTACCTACTTGGTGGACCTGAAGACCCCTCGTCAGCCCCTGCGGGTGCTGCATGCCAACCGCCTCAAACCCCACCACGAGAGGCCCGAAGTCATCTTGATGATGGTGACTGACGGAGGAGAGGACGTGGAAAGCGAGCCTCTCCCTGATCTGTTTGCGTCTCAGGAAAAGGATGGGTCGGCGGAGGGAGTGATTCTCTCCCCATCCCTAACTCCTGAACAGCAGGAGGACTGTCGCCAGGTCTTGGGGCAGTACTCTTCGTTGTTCTCCCTTGTCCCGGGTAGGACTCACCTGTGCGTCCATGACGTGGACACAGGAGACAGCCCACCTGTGAAGTCCAAGATCTACCGGATGTCAGACAAGGTGAAGGCCAGCATTCATAGTGAGGTCACTAAGATGCTGGAGCTAGGAGTGATTGAACCTTCTAGCAGCCCCTGGTCCAGTCCGGTGGTGTTAGTACCAAAAGCTGCACCACCGGGTGCCCAACCAGAACTGAGGTTCTGTGTGGACTACCGGGGACTGAATTCAGTGACAAAAACTGATGCTCATCCGATCCCTAGGGCGGATGAATTGATTGACCGGCTGGGAGCTGCCCAATATCTAAGTACCTTTGACCTTACTTCGGGGTACTGGCAGATCTCTTTGACTGATGGAGCAAGGGAAAGGTCAGCCTTCTCCACGCCCAATGGCCACTACCAGTTCTGTGTGATGCCCTTTGGGCTCAAGAACGCACCTGCCACGTTTCAGCGCCTGGTAAACCAGATCCTCACCGGAATGGAGAGTTTCTCTGCTGCTTATCTGGATGACATAGCCGTCTTCAGTAACAGCTGGGAGGATCACTTGCGTCACCTGCAAGCTGTTCTCCAGGCCCTGAGACAAGCTGGATTGACGATCAAGGCCAGCAAGTGCCAGATCGGGCAGGGGTCGGTAGTGTACCTTGGACACTTGGTGGGTAGGGGAACGGTGCAACCCCTCCAGGCGAAGATCGAGGCCATCATGGCCTGGGAACCCCCCAAGACACAGACTGAGGTCCGAGCATTTTTGGGCCTCACGGGTTACTATCGCCGCTTCGTGAAGGGGTACGGTACCATCGTAGCCCCTCTCACGGAGCTTACGTCCAAGAAACAACCTCGACGGGTAGTCTGGACAGAGGCTTGTCAGCAAGCCTTTGAGAAATTGAAGAAAGCCATGTGCGAGGCCCCGGTCTTAAGGGCCCCAGACTTTTCCAAGAAGTTCATTGTCCAGACAGATGCATCAGAACATGGCATTGGGGCAGTGTTATCGCAACTCAACGAAGAGGGTCTGGATCAACCCGTGGTCTTCCTATCCAGGAGACTACTTCCCAGGGAACAGAAGTGGAGTGCAATAGAGCGTGAAGCCTTTGCAGTGGTATGGGCTCTGAAGAAGTTGCGGCCATACCTGTTTGGCTCGCACTTCCTGGTTCAGACCGACCACCGACCCCTTCGTTGGCTGATGCAAATGAAGGGGGAGAATCCCAAGTTGTTGAGGTGGTCTATTTCCCTACAGGGGATGGACTTTCAGGTGGAACATCGGCCTGGAGTGGACCACGCCAATGCAGACGGTCTCTCAAGGTATTTCCGCCTTAGTGATGAGAACTCCCAAGGGGTTGGGTAGCTCTCCCCACTTTCAGCTGGGGGGGACGCGTGTTAGACCTGTCAGCCCTTTGGGTGGTCCCTCCTCATCATTATTTATTTTGTCCCACTTGTGCCTCAAACCCTGTTTGAATTTTTCCTTTTTGGGAACCACCAGACTTTTTAGTGTTGCTACAGATTCAGGGAGCCATTTTAGCTACCCCTGAAACTTCTGTCTGAGGGCCTGAAGCACAAAATGGTGGCCTCCTATGACATCACCAGCATCCACTGGAACCTACCAGCACCTTCCAGAACCTTCCAGGAGATTCCAGAACTGTGTGACAGTTGGAAACCGTTTAGAATGTTGGGAGGATAAGAGAGGCAGTTGGCAGTTGGAGCTGGCAGTTGGCACCTGACTGGTGAAGAGAGAGGAGCACAAGAGTGAAGGAGGAAGGAGTGAAGCAGCAGGGGTGGAAACTTGTGCCTGGAGTGGGGTCCATAAACCCACCCTTGATACTTGTCCCAGCTGATGGATCCCAGCCTATAGCCCTGTGTGGGAAGAAGAAAGAAGAAAACCATCCTAAGGACCTGGACAGCAGGAACAGGCCTTAGAACCAAGAAGATAACAAGATTCTGACCTGAGAGTTGGTTTCCCTGGAGCCTGGCGTCGAGTAGCCGAAGACCTGGAGCCCGAGGTGGAGAAGCGGCGCTGACTGAGGTAGCAGACGTCGTACCCGGAGCCGCCTGAGGTCATAAGAGGGCGCCGGCGGAGGTCGAGTGGAATACCAAGGGTCGAGAAGGAGGTGAACCGAGGTCGAGCGAGCGGCGTCATCGGAAGGGTGAAGTCCGCCCTCCGGAGTCGTCGGAGACCGAGGTGGAGGAGCACCGGAGGTCGGGAGTGAGGATCGCACTCCGGAGTCGCCCGGAGCCTGTGAGGAGGAGCACCGGAGGTCGGGGGTGAGGATCGCACCCCGGAGTCGCCGGAAGTCGACAGCGAGGCCAGGCCGGCCGACGTCATCGGAGCCGAGAGCGCCGTCGGACCGGAGCCGCCCGAAGTCGACATCGTGTGAAGAGACTGCCCGACGCCGTCGAATCGGAGGTCGAGTTCGAACCGAGGCCACCGACATCGGACCGGAACCGCCTACCGGCGTCGACAAAGAACTGACACTGTGCCGAGGCCGCCGAGACCGAACCGGAACCGCCTCACGGCGTCGACACGACTCCAGCGGCGTCGGAACAACAGAAAAGGGCAGTAAGTGGAGTAGAGGGCGCCTAAGGCCCTGTGGAGACCTGAGAGACTACTCTAAGGGGCTAGGGAGGAGCTGAAACCCACCTGACTGTGCCCGGGGTGAACTGGGACTAACCTGGAGAGGTTCTGTGGAGAGGGAAGCCAGGGCATTGGAATTTCCCCCCTTTTTGATCTACCTCAGTTTAGGCCTCAGCCTTTGCCTCAGCCAGGGAGTAGTACCCCTCAAGCCTTTCACACCCTACAAGCTGTGCCTGGGCCAATTCAGCCCTTCAGTAGTGAAGTGTCATCTGATTCACAAAGTGTACTGTATACTTCTAATTATTTATTGGGGTTACTGTATTTATTAAGTTCTCATCTATTTATTGCTGCACTGAATTTCTAGGTCCACAGGACTTGTTGGTGTACAGTATTTATTGGGACAGTATTTATTGATACAGTATTTATTACCTCAAAGTATTTAATTGACTGTATATATTGCACTTGTATTTATGCCCTGTTATTTATAATCACCCCTATTTATTTCAGCAAACAGCCAATATTTATTTGACCTGCTATATTTAAAAATGTATATATTGTGATTGTTATTTATTTTCCCAATCAGCAACTAAGAGAAGAAAGATAAAGAAAGCATATTTTCATAATTTTTACGGTGTAGAGTCGTTTTTGGAACGGATGCACGCATGGTTATTGTATGGGTATATTGTATGCTTAGCACTGCGCCTGTTTCCTGACCACTCGAGCCAAGCTACCCCGTTGTGTCGGGAAGGTCCACCACCACCCTGCGGAGTGGGAGTGGGCAGTTTCCAACACTTAGGCACCAGATTTTATATCACAATTCTGAATATGCCACTTTTAGAAAGTTGCCATTTTCTTGTCCTAACTATTTGGTGCCTGCAGCCTGTATCCTGGGTCAAATGACTTGGTGTAGCTGGCAGTTGGTCTTTGTATATTACTCCCAGACAGTGAGGCAAAGGGGGAATAGATATTGGCAAGGTGGGCCTTCTCTAACTTGATAGGGGGCAGAGCTGTCACCCACCACAGTTGCACATTGCAAAGACTCAGCCTGAGCAGTCTCACAAAGGGTTTGACGCTACTATTTTGTGTCTCCAGATAAGCTAAAGCAAGGGCAGGGAGGCAGAAAATTCCAAACGCCGCTGGGGTGGAAACCTCCAGAACCTTTTCTACTTCAAAGTTAGCACCAGGTATAAATATTGGACCCTCAGACCCCAATCATCAGTACATCTCTGGAAATGTGGAAGACTAAGAAGAACTGTGGTGCTACTCTAATACAAGAAGTATATGGTATGCTATGGAAGTCTGTGCCTGTCTGTTCTGTTTTCTATGCTAGCGCAGAGATACCCCTCAGGTGGTGATTCCAGCGCTCTATAAATTCCTTACATACATACATACAAGTACTGCTACTCTACCGCCCTGCTACTCTTCTGCCATGCTGCCTGTGCTCTGCTGCCTGAGTGAGAAGGAATGGACCAGCATCTTCAACCCAGGACCACCGGAGTGATCCCAAGGGCTATTTGTCTGTTCTCCTGATCAAAGCCTCAGGGACAGAAAAGGCTACAGCCACCCAGCACCTGGACTCTGCCTGTGTGGAGTCTTGCCCCCTAAATGGTGCCACTTCAGTTCGGGCTCCTTGAAAGAGGGCCTGAAGGTGCACTGCCAGCTCAGCTGTGGTGTCTTGGGCAGAACTAATGCAGCACGACACATCTCCTTGCAACTCCGCATCAGAACCGTTGCTGTGTGACACATCCCTAGCGCAGGACCTCGCATCTCAGCCCACAGCTTCTCGGATCGCAGCCACACGATGCATCACCGATTCAGAATTGTGCATCGCAAGCCTTCGTCGATGACATCCTCGATGACAATGCTGGACCTCGGATCGCAAGCCCCATCAGTGGCCTCTTCAGAATCGCTGCTGCACAATGCATCTCTGAGGCAGGACCTCGCAGTGCTGCCCATATCCCCTCAGAAACGCTGCTGCACGATGCATCCTTGGTATGTGATCTCGCAATGCTCTGCAATCCAGATTTAAGGTACTTTGTTCAATAGGCCTAACCTTGTCCCTGTATCCATCCTATTCTCAATCACGGTTGGCCTGAACTTGTGACTTTGTCCCGGTCCAGCACAACCAGATAACCACAGTTAGTGCTTTGTTCTTCTGAGCACTGTTTTCACCTACATCTTTACAAATTTCATACATCCGGTTCTACTATTTATATTTTTGTTGTTTAAGTCTCAAATATTTATTACATTTTACTCTATTTTTGTAAATTGGTGTAGAATTTTTCTTGTGTTGTGTATTCAATTTATTGCAGTTTGAAGATATGTAAAAATATTTTACGCATTGGCTATAAGTTAAGCCTGACTGCTTTGTGCCAAGCTACCAGAAGGTAGTGCAGGTTAATTTGGGGTTGTGTTTCACCCTGACAAAAATTGTGTTTGTTGCTTGAGTAGGGTTTCACCCCCTCAAGCAGTTACCCAATTTCCTAGTAGTGGGATTTGGACTCGTGTTTTTGCAGTGCCATACAGTGACTTTATGTTACACTAAAAATCCCAGATAGATATGTTGCTTCCAATACAAGTTTTTTTTTTTTAATTCTCCTTGATTTTCACTTTTGTTTTTTCAAATTCACCCTCCTTCTACCTGTCTGTGACTATACCTGCAGAAACTTAATGCAAACACATCAACCTAGAAAACTACACTGTGGTTGAGCTCAAGCAGTTCTGTAAGAAAAGGGGACTTCCAACTAAGAAAGGAACTAAGAAGTTGGAGATTTAGAAAGCTCTCAGGGCGTTGGCAGACGCTTACCAGTTGCTGACATCTACATAGGATGGGGATGAGGAGAATGATTTGGAGGAGCAGGTGCAGGGCCTGGATGAAAGCCCTGAGATGCAGCGCTCAGGGAAGAGGGATGATTTGCCCCATGAGCTGGAACTCCCTGCCAGAGAGGAGAGCAGTGTTTCTTCACAAAGTCTGTCCCCAGAGATGCTGGCAGACAGGAAGGCTGGAAGAGAGTTAGACTGCAGAGGGCCAAGATCAAGATAGAGGTAAAGAAAACTTAGGCAGAGAGAGACTTCACAGAAAAAAACCTGGCCATAGAAAAGGAAAATGGCCCATGAGCTAAGTCGCAGAGAGATAGACATCAGAGCTAAACAACCAGTGTCCAGTAACAATGGTGGCAGCATACATGCAGTGTCTGAAGTGGACAAGAGGGTTCACATACCTAAACATCTGGTACCCAGCGATGTGGTCGGGGATGACACTGAAGTGGTTTTCTTCCCTTGAGGGGGCCCTCGAGGTGCACAGTGTCCCAGAAGGGGTTTGGGGGGCATCACTGTGGAAGCATATGCCCAAATTGGGAAGGATACCTTTTGTATACTGGGGGTGCGGGGCTAGATGAAGTACACTCAAATGAAAACCATCCTTGTGACTAAGTTTAGGACTCACCCCAGAGAAGTACCGCATTAGAATCAGGGTTAGCCAAAAGATGCAGCACCAGTCTTGGGTGGATTTTCTTGATTACACGAGCAAGAGTGAACACATGCTCAATACATATTTTGTGGAGCTGTGCCAGCACCTGGTTGACAGCAAGCTCACTAATTCCAGAGAGCTTGCAAAGGAGGTGATGCTCTAGATTAGTTGCAGAGTGTCCAAAAAGTACCTGGGAGTGGCCCCAAGAAAGCCGGTTCAGATTCCCTCCAGCAGAGTGTCAAGTAGGTTAAAAGTGAACCAGACAAGTGCCAGAGTAACTTAGGGGGAAAGGGTTCCCAAGCCCCAACTGGGAAATATGGGTGAGGTTCTGGTCAGCAGTGGTCCAGGGCACGTCATTTCAAATCCTTCTGCTTTTAGTGTTCCCAGCTAGGACACAAGCAGGGGACTCTGTCTGTGCTAGGAAATCACCCATTGTTAGGACCTCTACAGGAGTACACAGTGTAGCCTTGAAGGTATGTAGTCCCCAGGGGCAGGTTATAGACCATGCCATGATCTCCCTTAGCTGGGAGGTAGATTCAGAGGGCAAACTGGTGGTTCCTGAGGGTATTGTCACTTGCACCAGGTTTAAGTGAATGTGATGCCTGTCACTGCTCTGTGGGGCAATGGAGCCAGCCAGACCATGGTAATGGAAAGGTTGGTTTCCCTAGAACAGGTTACCTGATAAGTGTATAGGGTAACTCAAGACCAAGGGCAGGGCTTTTTCCAACCTCTGGTATCCCTGGAATGGGGTGGGTAGGTGACCTAGAGGAGGGTTATATTAGTCTCCAGATGCCCATAGACTGCATTCTGGGAAATTAATTGCCACCAGTGTCAGGAGACCTGGGAGGGACTGCTGCCCTGGGCGCCCTGAAATTGTGGATTACTGGGGGTACCACTCCCAAGTGGCGGGTACGGGAGCCCGGGGGGGGGGCAGGGTGAGGGAGGATTCACCCCTGTTCATCTTCAGGGTACAGACCAAGGGCTGGGAAGCCAGTCTCAGGCCAGCACTTCAGACCTAGTGGGGGGTAGAGTGGAAGTAGGGTGCCTAACACCCGGGGATTTTGCTCCCCACTCTGAGAAATCTCAGAGGTCAGAGAATCCTCAGGAGCCCATAGGATACTCCTTGCCAGCTCCGTGGCTGGGAGAGAGGCCTACCCAATGTCCCCGCAGGGACCTTCCCCCTGACAATGGAATGTCCGGGGCCAGGCTCTTGACAAAAACAGCTGTCTCTGTTGGTTGCTGTCCTTCTGGTCAGAGTTTTCCTTGGGTTGGGGACAGATGTCTAGTCCAAGGGGTGGAATGGGCCACATCACTTTGATGGCAATAGTGGTACTGGGGGTTGCTTGTGTTTCACCGTGATAATTGTGGTTGCTGCTTGAGTAGAGTTTTACTCCCCTCAACCAGTAACCCAATGTCCTACAACCAGGATAGACAGAAGGACCAGCAACAACTCTGATGGTCTTGGGGAATGAATTGCACCCTATCGCAATGATGTCAGGGTTGACTGCAGACAAGCAGGCAACATTGAGAGTGTTACAGCACAAGTTTACCAGCTGGAAGAAATGTGAGCTAAGGAAAGTGAAGCAGATACTGGGACACCTAACTTTTGCATGCAAAGTAGTGGCCCCAGGAAGAGCATCCGGCATGCACATGATATTGGCCACAAGGGTGGGGGGGTGAATAAGTCCCATAACAGAATAACGACCAACAAGAATGTGAGACAGGTCATGTTGACCTGGCTGGCTTTCTTGGACAAGTACAATGGTGTGACAATGTGGATAAATGCAGACTCAACAAACAAGCAACTCTTGAGGAACAGGGTAAAGACTTATTTGCATATGGCTGGGTCTGAACTGGGGTGACGAAGTTAGCTAAAGAACTATGGTTAATTAAACCCAGATCTGTGACTGGGAGTGAGTGTCCGAAAAGTTTCAGCACTCCATCCATCATCTCCTTGTGTTTACATTCCTGCCCACTCCATGTGAAGCCAGCACATGACGTCATAATGCTGCATGGCACTTTCATAAATCTGGCTATAGTTCTTGATTCCAAGTGGGAGGTGAAGTTCCGCTTCCTGTGGAAACTGCTCTTTGTGTAGGGATCAGAAATGTAAGTTGCATGCTAATGACCTAGCCTCTCCCCAGAATTTTGTACTAGTGAATTTCTCCAGGTTAATCCCACCGATATTTACCAGAAGGAAAATGCAAGGTTAATTCTGCATCTGGCGACTCATTTTTAAAAAGGAAATCTCAGAATTGGGTGCACCACGAGGTGGCATTATTTACGGGTGCAATAAATACCTCCCCAATGTGGTCCCCTTGTAATCAGAGCCTATTCACTAAATTCACTATCCTGTCCAGAACCACTTTTCACACGACTTGATGCAAAAAAGCGTTGCTACTATGCAAAAGGCCATTGCAAAGGTTGCAGAACATTTCTCACAAGCTTATCAAAAACGTTTTTCTTCGCTTTGTTCTGTATTTTGAAAGAATAACATCCCTTGACTCACTGTTAGCCTGTCTAACACCTCCATTACCCCTACACCAGAGCTTTCCAGCTGCCACATTCCCTATCGCATTTCAATAGTGCAGGACCAGTGGCGTAACAAAACTTGACGGCCCCCCCTTTAAAAGTATTGTAATTGCATCTATATAGTGCTTACTACCCCAGACGAGACGTCGAAGCGCTTTTTCAGCGAGTAGCACGCTACTGCGGAACCCATAAAGGATTAGTGTTGAATTAGTATAGTGAAATATGAAAGTCATTTGAGTGGTGGATAGGTTAGTCAGATATTTGGATTCAGAAGGATAGCAGAAGGATAGAAGAGGGATAAAAAGGTTTGTATTTATATAGCACTTGTTACCGCCGATGGGGTGCTGAAGCGCTTTTTTGGGCGAGTAGCACGCTACTCCGGAACCCATTAAGGATTAATGGTGAATTAGTATAGTGAAATATGAAAGTAATTTGAGTGGTGTATATTAGTCAGTTATTTGGAGAGAGAAGGATAGCGGAGGGATAGAAGAGGGAAAAAGGTTTGCATTTATATAGCGCTTGGTCCCCATGATGGGGTGTTGAAGCGCTTTTTTGGCGAGTAACATGCTACTCTGGAACCCATAAAGGATTAGTGTTGAAAATTAGTATACTGAAATATGAAAGTAGTTTCAGTGGGGGATATGTTATTTAGTTATTTGGAGAGAGAAGGGTAGCTGTGTGATAGAAGAGGGAAAAAGGTTTGCATTTATATAGCGCTTACTACCCCTGATGGGGTACAATAGTACATGCAGGGGGGTCCCCACACTCCGGACCCGGTCCGACGCTCTCAGCCCTGGGGCCTGCGAGTGCCGGAGAGAGTCCCGGGAGCTCGCCCCAGCTGCCCAGCACCGCCGGGGCTTTTGTTATGTCACTGTGCAGGACCCATGTTTATTGAGGGGACACAGACACAACGCAACCAACCGCAGGAAAAGACAGGATTCAACTCGAAACTACCATTGGTAAGTGTACCTAGCGGGTGGGGGGCAAAGAAGTGAGTGGTCAGAATGGAGCCCTGCGCTTTGAGTGGTTAGAATTAATTGAGCCCTGTGCTTTAATCTAGTGGGGCTGAACCCATCAGAAGGACTACGCGTGGACTGTCCATGTTTAAGACTACAAACCGCAGACATGCTGGTCTTCTGGGAGAAGCGTGCACGCGCAGCCTGTCACCACAAGAGGCACGTGGCGGGCAGCCGATTGGACTCGCTCACACAGAAACCAGCCACACTGCTCGAAGGGTTAATGCTTAAATAAACAAGTGGAACCTCTCTTCTCGGCAGCTCAATCCCTATTACCAAGAGACACAGATTGTTAAACTGTTAGCACATCATCTGCTGCTCCAGAGATGAGTAATGCGGTGTCTGGGGATGCCTGCTAGCTCAGTGGATGCACTCTGGCGCGAGCAGGCCATTTATTTGAGTGATCAGTCGCTGTGCTCCTCACAGCGTGTTTACCAATAGAGCGAGCTGCATGAAGCCAGTCACGGACAGCTCAGTGAATTAAATGGAGCTGATCGCTAGCACTAAAGCCATCCATTTATCCTCCCGCTGTGCGGCCCGGAGCAGCGGGCTAAGCCACGGCTCAGACCGCTCGACGAAGATTTCAACCCTCGCGTCTTGCTTAGGCCACGCCGTGGGCGACCAGGAGCTCCTGTGCAGCGTCCTGTAATCGGAAAAGAAAAAATGTTCATCGTGATGAAGTTTAACTCGCACAGTCCACCGTAATTATTGACAACGTCCTGCCTCAGTATGTCTCACATACAAAGGGTGTGTCAGAAAAACAAACTCATGGAAATGATGTAGGGAGATTGGAGGGGGCGGCTGGGCTTACAAGGCATGGGACTTTATTTTCAGGTTACTGTTAAAGAAATCCTTTATTCCTGAGTGTCAGCAGGCAAACACAGCCATGGCTTGCCAGCTGTCTAATTGTGCCATCCCCTGAATTACTGATCTTGAGTGGCAGCTAGCTGGACCTGCCAAAGGGCCATTTTTGGCAACCTCCCCATTTTTTTTGTTTGTTTACCTATGCAAGCTTAGTACTTTAGGAAGCTACAAAAAAGTTTATGCAAAGTCGCAAAAGACTTTGCAACTTCACACAGAATGTTGGCAGCCTTGTTAAGCGATAAACAGATGAGCCGCTTGAAGTATGACAATAGGCCACAGTGTCCAGCCAGAACCAGTGTAGTCGATGTGTGTTCCCCACCAGTCAGTGACACATCATAATGAGAAAGGGCAAATGGATAGAGATCCAGGAAGTGCACCAGAAAGAGTTGGCCCTCAAACATAACACCACATAACATCTATCAATATGTCAGAGAGAGTAAAAAGCAACTCTGTCTATAAATTAATATTATTCTAGCAGTAGTACTCAAACACGTAGAACCCCTGAATGGAAGGATGCAGGCTCTGGCCCTGCTGATATGGTGAGTGGGGATGCAGAAGGATACGTAAAGCGTATTTCAAGGCACTTCATCCACCTGAACACAACAGCACTATAAAACTAGCGTACTACCCCTACCCTTCAAAGAACTGAGACTGACACATTCCAAAGACTATCCTTGATGGAACCTCAGCCTCAGCTTGGTAAACATCACCTACAAAACACCGGCCTCGATGTCAAAAAAGTCACTTCATAGTCTATAAAATCATCTGTATCTCGACCGCACTGTTTAATATACGAGTTCGCACAAAGAGCATTTTTAAGTTAAATAAATGAATGAATGAATGAACGAAGCAGCACTTGTAGAGCACGTAGGTACCCGGAGGCAACCCAGCGCTGAAGCGGTAAAGCTGAAGCCTTAAAAATCACTAAGGAAAGAGCCATGTTTACAGCAGCTTACGAAAGGCCCTGGGATTGGGTTCCTTTCATAAATAAAGAGGGAGGGAGTTCCATAATTTGGCGGCGTTGTATGAGAATAGCCAGCCACCACTTCTGGCCCTTTTAATTCTGACAACAGCCAGGTGTAGCTCTTCAGAGTGTAGCGTCCTATTTGCTCGATAGGGCTGAACCATCGATGAAATGATCGCAGATCCTTTTCCTTCCATTATCTTATGGGGACTGCATAAGGTCTTGAAGTAAACTCTCTTCCGTACCGGGAGCCAATGAAGGGATTTCATGGCCGGTTTTGCAGACTGCCGGTTCGGAGTCCCCATGAGAATCCTTGCGGTGCAAATCTGCACTGTTTGAAGCTTGACGAGGACCGAGTTTGGAGCCCCAAGGTATAGGGCATTCCCGTAGTCCAGGCGTGAAAGAATAAGAGCCTGGACCGTAAGCTTTCTTGCCTGGAAGGGAAGCAGAGGGAGCACTTTACGAAGCATCCTTCTGATGCCAAATCAGGAGACCACAAGCTTTCTGGCCTGGACTTTGAAGCTAAGGTGTTGGTCCAGCCAAAACCCAAGCTCTTTATCTCTGGCTTAGGGGCAGGAGCGGGGCCCATACAGGCTGGTCACAAAGTGTCTGCTATAAAAAGAGATGGGTTGCCAAGGAGCATGGGCTCAGTCTTGTCACCATTCAGTATTAGATGTGAGTGTCTCATCAATTTGGCTACTTCTTCAAGGCAGGGGCAAAGGCAGATGGAGGCCTTGTCTAGGTGATTCAGTGCAACAACCAGTTGGGTATCGTCGGCATAGGTCACAATATGTACCCCAAAGGGAAGGACAATGTCTGCAAGAGGAGCCATATAAACATTAAAAAGACTAGGGGTCAGGGATGATCCCTGGGGAACCCTACAGTGGAGAGGCAAAGATTTCGAGATGGCCTCACCCTCAAATATCTGGAAAGATTGCAGCCAAGTTAGGGCTACTCCGGACACCCCCAGATTTCTGAGTCGTTGGACCAGGATACTGTGATTAACCATATTGAAAGCTGCGCTGAGATCTAAAAGAATCACAGCAGAGGAGCCTCCTGCATCCAGGATCTTTCTGGCATCTTCCACGACTGCCAGCAGAGCCATTTCCATTCCTTGGCTCGGGCAAAATCCGGTTTGAGAAGAGTGGAGAAGGTTATGAGATTCCAGGTACATGGAGAGCGCTGAATTGACATGCTTCTCCACTATTTTACTGAGCCCTGGGAGGAGCGAGATGGGTCGGTAGTTACCAAGATAATCTGGGTCCAAACTAGGTTTTTTCAGGAAAGATTTCACCATAGCTGTTTTCCACAGGGGGGACTACACCCGCAGATAACGAGGAGTTTACCAAGTCTAAGATAGTTGGACCAACTGATTCAGCCACCTGTTTCAGGATCTTGGGGGGGGGGGGCAGAATCTCTAGGCGACCCGCTCTTGACAAGTGCTAAAGTGGCCTGGAGTGCCTCAAGGTCCAGAAGGGGAAAGGCCTCTAGGAATGTTCCCTGCTACATAGACTAATATCCTCTGATTGAGGAGTAGCATGACTGTCATCAGTGGCAAAAGACGTATAGATCGTTTGAATTTTATTATAAAAATAGTCAGTATATTCATTGCAGCGTCGACCTGTTGCCTCAGGTGCATCAGGAGGAGAAGGGGCTTTTATTAATTTTTTCACAATGCGAAATGTTTTGCGGGGGGAGTTAGCTGCCGGGGAGATTTTTTCCTTATAGTAAGGTGCCTGAGCCCTTTTAATTTCAATCTTGTATACTTTAATAGCGTCCCTATAGTCCCTTTTCGTGCTGAGGGAGAAGTCTTTTCTCCAGATTCTTTAAATTTTTTTGAACATCTGCTTTAGCTATCGGAGATTAGGGGAATACCAGGCCATTTTATTGGGCCCTTAGTGTATCTGGATAATTTTCTTCGGAAGGACCTGGTCTAGTGTCCCCTCGATCCAATTGTTAAACTCTTCGTTGGCCACAATCGGATCGGTGTCAGGGGGTGGCTTAGATTTTTCCAAGAGAAAGTTTCGGTCAATTGCGAGACATTATTCGCGTTGACCGAGTTAAAGAGGTGACACATATGGGGGACCAGAGAAAAGGAATCAGAAAGTGGGCAGACCAGGGAATTGGAATCGGTTCGTGACCGGTTAGATCCTCCAGGTGAAAAAAAATAGGATCTAGGAGGTGTCCTTTCAGATGGGTTGCATGTGACACCTTCTGAATAAGCTTGTAAGCCGCAAGATCCTGAGATAACTCAGTGGCAGCCATAGATGCAGATTCATCGAAATGAACATTGAAGTCGCCCAGCAGGGTGAAGTTCAAGGAGGTTCTTGCAAGTTTAGCAACTACCTCAGGTAGAGATTTACAAAATTGGCCCAGGGGTCGATATATTAAAATGCCCAAAAGGGAGTGCGTGGTCGTAAATCCTATCGAGAAATGAAGGCTCTCACAGTCAGGTACGGGGCTCCCAAAAGTCCGACAGGTGAGGTGGCTTTTAAAAATTATGGCAATACCACCCCCTATACCTGTCGTCCTGTGCAGCCTCTGTATTACATAATCAGGAGGAAGGGATTGAGCAATATCGTGCTCTCAGCCCACCTTCAAGTAAATTTCTGTGAGAAACAAAACATCAGGGCTGCTACATAGACCAATATCCTCTGATTGAGGAGTAGCATGACTGTCATCAGTGGCAAAAGACGTATAGATCGTTTGAATTTTATTATAAAAATAGTCAGCATATTCATTGCAGCGTCGACCTGTTGCCTCAGGTGCATCAGGAGGGGAAGGGGCTTTTATTAATTTTTTCACAATGCGAAATGTTTTGCGGGGACAGTTAGCTGCCGGGGAGATTTTTTCCTTCTAGTAAGAGGCCTGAGCCCTTTTAATTTCAATCTTGTATACTTTAATAGCATCCCTATAGTCCCTTTTCGTGCTGAGGGAGAAGACTTTTCTCCAGATTCTTTCAATTTTTTTAAAAATCTGCTTTAGCTATCGGAGATTAGGGGAATACCAGGCCATTTTATTGGGCCCTTAGTGTATCTGGATAATTTTCTTCGGAAGGACCTGGTCTAGTGTCCCCTCGATCCAATTGTTAAACCCTTCGTTGCCCACAATTGGATCGGTGTCAGGGGGTGGCTTAGATTTTTCCAATTTCGACACCCACTTTTCTAGGGAAAGTTTCGGTCAATTGCGAGACATTATTCGCGTTGGCCGAGTTAAAGAGGTGACACATATGGGGGACCAGAGAAAAGGAATCAGAAAGTGGTCAGACCAGGGAATTGGAATCGGTTTGTGACCGGTTAGATCCTCCAGGTTAGAAAAAATAGGATCTAGGAGGTGTCATTTCAGATGGGTTGCATGTGACACCTTTTGAATAAGCTTGTAAGCCGCAAGATCCTGAGATAACTCAGTGGCAGCCATAGATGCAGATTCATCGAAATGAACATTGAAGTCGCCCAGCAGGGTGAAGTTCGAGGAGGTTCTTGCAAGTTTAGCAACTATCTCAGGTAGAGATTTACAAAATTGGCCCATAGGTCCAGGGGTCAATATATTAAAATGCCCAAAAGGGAGTGCGTGGTCGTAAATCCCATCGAGAAATGAAGGCTCTCACAGTCCAGTACGGGGCTCCCAAAAGTCAGACAGGTGAGGTGGCTTTTAAAAATTATGGCAATACCACCCCCTATACCTGTCGTCCTGTGCAGCCTCTGTATTACATAATCAGGAGGGAGGGATTGAGCAATATCGGGCTCTGAGCCCACCTTCAACTAAGTTTCTGTGAGAAACAAAACATCAGGGCTTTCATCCCTTAACAGCGTGAACACCTCTGATGCATGTTTGGGCAAGGATCTGCAATTTAGCAAATACAATTTAAAATGTTTCTGAGAAGACCGGGAAATGAAGGAAACGAAGGGGGGGGGCGACCCGAGCCTAAATGGAACGTGTCCACAGCAAAAATGTAAACTGCTAGGAGCCATGGAATGAGTGCAGTTCAATAATGGAGCTGTGTTTAACTGTCTAAGCTGCTCCGCACTGTAACAATATTTATCAGAGGAAAAAGGAGCAAGGGTTGTGGCCCCTGGTCCCTTCCGGACGCGGATGGGTGCAGATGGGCTTGCCTTTGGTGCGCTCACGTCCGCTGCGTGCAGTTGCGTCATCAGGCTCTTTTGAATCCCGACCAGGGTCCAGCAACTAGAACGCTGACCCAAGATGGCGGTTGAAAAAGTGTGAATGCGAGTGCAGAAATACACAAAACAGTACTAGCTTGTGCCCCTGAGCTATAACTCAGCTCAATGACCACAGCAGATAAAACAAATGTTTAAAAAGCAATATCAGATATTTTAGAAACGAGATGGCAATTCACAAATTCAATTTTAAAAGAAGAAACTACGCTCCCTTTGTGCCAAGCGTGACTCGTAGCAGCTTCAATTACAGCTGCATGGCCGCGTCATGGGGCTCTTTTGAATGCCGACCAGGGTCCAGCAACTAGAACGCTGACCCAAGATGGCGGTTGAGAAAGTGCGAGTGCAGAAATACACAAAACAGTACCAGCTTGCCCCCCTGAGCTATACCTCAGCTCAATGACCACAGCAGATAAAACAAAAGTTTAAAAAGCAATAACAGAGATTGTAAAAACAAGATGGCAATTCACAAATTCAGTTTTAAAAGAAGAAACTAAGCTCTCTTTGCGCCAAGCGTGGCTCGTAGCAGCTTCAATTACCTCTGGGAATCATGGGGGAAGGCCACAAAAACTACAAAGCATGTAGAGTGTGTGCAACCTGATGCAAATTAATTACAAATAAATAAATAAGCTTGTAACTTACTTCCACGGCAGTCAATTTCTATCCTGCAATCCTTCATTTTGCCATGGACAACACTATCTCATTTTAAACATAACCTGTACAAGAACTATGAAAACAAACAATTCTTTCCATGCACCTAAAATTGCCAAATTAAGTAGTAAAGCATACAGGGTATTGTACTCATAAAAATACCCACTAGATCTTTTTATCACTCTGAACCACCAACCAAATATTTCTATAACAATTTACCACACATAAAGAACATTAAATGATCCTCCTTATATTAACACATCAATGCTCCAAAATTACATTAACCTGGTATCCAACCACTGTCCCCTTGATGTCACCAATAATATTGATGACCAATGTCACATTCACCTATTCCTCACTTAATTGAGAGGCAGCACTGTTGGGACTTAACAATAGGCCTGGTAGAAGTTTAAACAACACCAGTGTAATTCGCATACTTTCTGAGGTAAATTCTCAAAAAGATGTATTTACACCACCTTTTCATAATTATGCACTATTTGCTGTGACAAAACTACTGCAATTGGCACAATTCGCAGTAAAAAGTTACCACAAACACATGGGAAAAACATGAGTTGCTGTTGTTTGCTATGCTGTTTAAATGCATCCTCATGCCAAAAAATGATGAGAGGATGCATTTCATGCTAAAATATAGTGTTAAATGACAGATTTGCATTTTGAGAAGTTATGCATAATTGTGCTTAATTTTATCATAATTTCTTGTAATTAGGCAAAAACAAACTACATGAATTTCAAACACCCAATACTTAAAAGACCCCTGCATGGTGATGGATCCTCTCCTCTGCCCTTAGTGCCCCAGTTAGATGGATATCTGAATGATTTGTGTTTCGAGGCGGGCAGAGACCATGCATGTGGGCCATGACTTAAGCCTGTGTCATGTTGATGCCCTCTGGTTGGACCAAGTGGGGCACACCAAGCTACCTCATGGATGTTGTTGGCAGCGTACTCATTTTGTGTTCAGTAGTAATCACTAGTGTGAACAGGCATTTTTACCTGTATAAACAGGATTTGTACCTGTGTTACTGGAGTGGGGCCTGCTGACTCATTCATGTTAAGTTCAGTGGCTGTGTACTTCCGTCACGCTTGGCCTGCATGGATTGTGTGAGACTTGCATATGTGTGCAGGGATACATGTGTGTGTGGTACAAAACATGGGAGCCTTTGAGTTCCATTATGGAAGCTTAGCACCTGAAGAGGATTGTAGCGGTGTGGAATGCAACCCCCCAACAGGAGATGTGCACTGCTGACATTTCTGAGGGCTTGGGCGGGAACACACACACTGGAGGAGATGGGAGCAGTGTATCCTCTATGCACATTAAATGTCTCTTTTATTTCAGAAAGGATTAGTGGTCAGTGGGGCCTGAACTGATTGTCAAGGCAAAGTTCGGCAGGGAATTGTGATCGAGACGAAGACTTAGAACTTTTAACCTTTGTGGGACATTTTTTGGTGGAGGATGACAGCTAGGAGTAATCCTCGATTACTCCCTTGGCCTCTGTTGTGGGTCAATCAGATGGGAAAACTCCTGCAGTGTCAGACTGTCCCTTTGCCATAGGGCATCGCAGAAGAGAGAGCACTGCAAAGGAGTTGACACCAGCAGCCAGAATTTTGAAGGCTCAGACACTAAATCACATATGTGTCTGGATTTAGATCATAAAGGTGTGAGTCTGGGAACTTTGTTCATAGCACTGCTCATCAGGAAATAGGTCATCAAGATTTCAAGCTGCTGCTACCAGGACTGAGACAAGGTGTGCCAGTCTCCTAGCTAGGGGAGTGGTTATTACCCAGTGATCAAAACACACTTGCCCTGTGGCTGGCACACCAGCCTTCTGCCTGCTTGCCAAAACCAGTGTGCCCTGTGAGGAGGAGGAGAGAACCTGTAAGGAGTGAGGCCCAGCCTGGCGAGTGTATTCTAGTGAGCAGAGTGGGACCGGTGTTGCAACAGAACTGTATACTCTCTGGTAGAAGTCAGTAAACCCTGTTAGGGTTGCTGTAAAGTCGCGAGGCGTTGACCGGTGTCACTAATCTCATTGCGGCCAATGCTATATACCTGGAGGAGGTACTGAGACCGTTGCCACTGAGACTGTTGAGGCCATTGCCGCTGAGACTGTGGTAAATATTTCTCCTTTACCGGGACTGAATTTGATACAGGAACATAATAAAATAGCTCAATGAAATGAGAGGCAGAATCCGTGATATTAGAGTTTCAGAATGGGCTTTATTCCAATAAGCGATTATAATCGGATGCTTCAAGTTCCATCACCACGGGAGTTCAGGAAGTGAAGTACATACTTTATTGACAAGCAGTAACTTTTATAATACATACATCCTAATGAAGTGAATACAGTAGGCGTAACAGTTGATAAGGACATTGACGTTTTGGTGTACGTAGCCGAAAATGGGTGTAATAATGAGTAAAAAGGAACATGATTGGCTACGATGTAATACATAGGTGGATCTATAAGATAATACTTGGCATTGATGCGCGCGCAGCAGTCTGACGTGTAATTGACGTATAACTAGGGGGTGACGAGGACTTGACATTTAGCTCTACGTGTGGAGACAAGAAGTCTGGGGGGTCAAGTCAACCTAATCCCAAATCATATCTACATCCTATGTTTAAAGAACTATGTTATCCACAAAAGAAGGACTCTCGGACAGAGTCTATTCTATACTGACTGTGCGTGCGTGTACAAGCGTCTAGGTGTCTACACTGAATGCGAGGGGGTAGGAATATTCCATGGTAACAGGGCTATGAATTACTCGCATGAGGACAGAGAAGATGGGCCTTTTTGCTTGGTAACTGGAAGAATGTTTACTTAAGCTACTAGGCAGGAATGCATCGGCTGAGGGGGAAGCAGATAATTCGAAGGTGAAATACAGTTCTTGGCAGAGAATAGGCTGATGTCAGGCTTCGTGAGCCGCGCAGAGAATGAGACAAAGTTCATGGTCACGGATGCAGGCTTGAACTGGAGCTTTCAGAGACAGAAGGCAAAAGGAGTTCGATGACAGAATCAGGGCCTACTTGCCTGAACTGTAAAATGGCATAAGTGAACCATATAAAGCCGGTGGCCTTTCATATTTAGGAATGGAACATCCAGCCCATTTATGGCGGGTCTGACAGAGGACATGTTGACGATGGACGCACATGTGTTTGCGTCATTATTACTGGAACTGGAGGGAGCATACATGTACTTGCGACATGCACATAGAACCGTTGGGGTCCAAGATAGGGGACATAACTGACCAGAAAAATCCATATTTCCACATTCCCTCCTTGTCCCCTTCTTGCCCTTCACGAGATATCAATCTTCATCAATCCATTTATCTGTTCATATAGCATCATTTGTTCTTCTTTCTTCTTCCGGGATCTTGAATGAAAATCTTGATGTGGAATGCACGATGTGGCACACAGACCACAAATTGCTGGTCCACATTGCAGACATAGACAGCAACTGAATAGTATGAGAAGGCTTATACCTAGGAAGGATAGAACTCTCCATCCCCAGGCTGATACCGTATTCCAAAACCAACTGGACCAAGTCCAAGTGCCTGGGTTCTGGTGTATCTGGCTTACTATCTTATGAAGGCGAGTGATGGCTTTATATACGGATGGCGAATTTTCTGGTATGAATACGCAGCAACTTGATCCGATGACCCTACAAGCTCCGCCCCTATCAGCCAGGATGACGTCAAGGACAAGACGATTTTGAAGCACAACAATCCGCATAGCAGACTGTTCTTCTGTTAAATTGCCTAAGGCGGAAATAGTTTCATTCACTACTGCTTCAAGGGTTCTAGTTAATCTACGTATTAGCTTACTATTAGTAACAGTACCTATATAGGGAAAGATGCCTTTATTGAAATCTACATACTTGTCCCATGCCGTCTCAGTGTAATCGACAATGGGGAGATCTCTTCGTTCTCTATTGTGTACTAAATGAATATTTCTGTAATAATCAGGAGGAGCTAGGAAAACAGGTGGCAAAAGGAATGCTATGTAGCAAGTACCATCCCAATCTAGAGGTAGACGCATATATGCAGTCTGACCACATATAAAGTAGGAGTGGCGAGAAGTTCTGAATGAAGATTTGCCTTGATCACTGAATTCTACTGTAGTAGTGCATTTACTATGGCCCATATGTATAGAACCAACCTTTCTTACACACAATTCACCCTTCGCTGGGAATACTGACATGGTGGGCAAGACTAGTTCAACTTCGGATACGACATTTAGAATCATGAGATTAGGTGTAAAATTACCTAATCCATATACTTCATTTTCTAGATCAGTTCCTGTTCTTTTGGGGCGACCCTCCTTGTCAGGGTAGCAGACTTTGAGTAAAACTAGGTTCAGGTTTCCCCATATCCAATGGTCTTGGTAAACTGCTGTGTCTGAGTCTATGGAATTAATTAAACTGAACCATGCTCCACAGGATCCATTATGTGTAAATGGGTGCGGAAAGAATGGCAGGACTCCTTCATAATTCTGATAGGGAGGGAGTCGGCCACACACCCAACAATTGGTGGCGTTACTAGTCTGATGGGAATGGTGTAACATACTAATGAAAGTGTTATTGCGCAGCGCAAGTCTATAAGACAATTCATGCGGAGGTAAGTCACTAAAAGAATGTTCAGCAGTAACATTATAAACATGTCTAGAAATAGGGTAATATATGTGCAACAACATACTTGTAATAGTTATTAAAAGACTTAATAAAAACAAGATTAATAATGTCACTATGCAGTGGCTACGCAGTGATTTACAATACGCCTGTCGTTTCAACATTTTTCCGGTATTTCCTCTACTTAGGTCCAGGGGATACATGTCAGAGACAATTCAACCGCTTCACCTTGGAGAGGACTTAAACAATCAAATTGCTCGACTTGGTGGGCCTAAGCTTTAGTTTGTAAAGTTCGCTTTCCGTTTTTTCCACCAAAGGAAGTTTTGAATCAGTCTGTGAGGGAGTGCAGGGCACAGTGTCTATATCTGAAGGTAGTCCATGAAATTTTTTTATGTGACTTGAATGAATCCAACCCTTGCGTCCCTCGATCTTCACGGCTGTTCTTGTGGTCAACAGGACCAACTTGGGTGCTTTCCACCTGGGCTCCAGTTGATTTTTCCTGTCGAAATTTCTCACAAAGACAAGATTACCCGGAACAACGTCATGGGGTTTCGCCTCAGTGTTGTCGGGAAAGGCTGCAGCTACCTGTGAACGAGAAGATTGTAGTGCAGACATCAAGGAAGCCAAGTAATCTGTCAGCATATTACAGTCAATATCAGTTATTTTGCGTGGTATAGGCGTCCCCCACATATTCGGTGGTCTACCGAAGATCACCTCATACGGGGATAGCCCTGTTCTAGAGTGTGCTACCATTCTCATGTAAAAGAGTGCAACTGGTAATGCTACTATCCAGTCGACACCTTTCTCTCTGCATATTTTGGACAGTCTGATTTTCAGTGTCTGGTTATGTCTTTCTACGAGACCTGCTGCCTCGGGATGTCGGACACAGTGGAATTTCCACTGATAACCTAACAGAAGTGAAACGTGTTTCATTAATTCGGATGAGAACGGCTGGCCGTTATCTGAGTAGACAACACGTGGTAAACCGTATCGTGGGAAGAATTCTCGAACCAACTGTTTGGCAGTAGTCGGGGCAGTGTAATCTGAAACTGGGTACGCCTCTGTCCAACGGGACAGAGCGCAGACAACCACGAGAACATATTTGAATCCTCGACATCGTTCCATCTGGATATAATCCATCTGTAGGACTTCAAAAGGGTGATCAGGAGGCTGAAATCCACCCTGTTCTACGGGAACACTTTTTCCCGGGTTGAACTGGCAACAGATCATACAGGTACGGACCTTTTGTTTGGCTGCTGCTCGTAAATGCTTATTAAACCAAATGTGTTGAATGCTATCTAGCATAGCTTTTTCTCCTAGATGTGCTGGACTATGTATAGTGTTGATTACGACTTGGACCATTGAATCAGGGAGGAACCACACAGACCTTTCCTTCATCATCCATCCCTGGTCCGTTTGGATCCCTCCTAATTCAGTCCATTTCTTTATTTCGTCTGGTGTAGCATGTGTCTGTATGTCAATTACGTCAAGAGTAGGATCTTTAACTGTCATACAATGTGTCGGTGTCGGGACTATTGTCTTTGTCATATCGGGGGTTTGAATTTGAGCAGTCAGTTTAGCTGTTCTGTCGGCTAGATCATTGCCTTGGGAAATGGTATCAGTAACTTTTGTATGGGCTTTACATTTCATAATTGATATTGCAGTGGGTAGATGTATTGCATCTAATAATGCATGAATGAGGGGTCCGTGCTGAATGTGGGCACCGTGGGAAGTTAAATAACCTCTCTCTCGCCACAGCACGCCGAAGTCATGTACAACTCCGAATGCATAACGTGAATCAGTGTATATGTTGACTTTTTTATCCGTGGCTTGAATACAGGCTTGTGTCAGAGCGATGAGCTCTGCGGCTTGAGCTGACAAAGTATTTATACGATTAGTTTCAATAACTTCAGTATCGGTTGTGACTGCATAAGCGGCTACTAACTCTCCTGTACTTGTTCTCATGCATGAACCATCGACATAAAATGTCAAGTCTGGTTCTGACAATGGAACATCGGTCAAGTCTTGTCTGGGTTTTGTCGTTACAGTAATGACTTCAATACAGTCATGGATTAGTGGGTCTGTTCCGATTACTGGCAAAAGTGTGGCAGGATTCAATGTGTTACAGCGTCTTATTTCTATATGCGGCTGAAACAGTGTCAGTTCATACCCTGTAAGTCGTGCTACGGTCAAGTGTTGTGTTTGTGTTCTATTTACAAGAACCTCTACTGCGTGTGGTACTTGAACTGTTAATGGATGTCCTAACACTATGGCATCGCTTTGTCTGATTGCTAAAGCTGTCGCTGCTACTGATTTCAGGCACACAGGCAAAGCCTGAGCTACTGGATCTAATGTACTAGAAAAATAAGCACATGGTTTGTGTGCTCCTGCTTGTTCCTGTGTGAGTACTGACAAGGCAGTACCTTCGCGTTCTGTAACAAAGAGTGTAAACTGTTTTCTGTAACATGGTGTTGCTAAAACTGGTGCTTGACATAAAGCTTTCTTTAGGCTTTCAAAAGCTTGTGTATGTTCCTGAGTCCAAGGGAGAATAGTCGATGTGGCTGCCTCCTGGGTTGTCAACTGAATGAGTGGTTTTGCTAGGAATGCATATTGCGGGATCCACTGTCTACAATATGAAGTGAGGCCTATGAAAGCCCGCACCTCCTTTTGTGTCTTAGGTGTTGGCATGTTAACTATCAACTGAATGCGGTCGGGTGTAAGCTGCCTTCCCTCCTTGTCCAGCGAGTGTCCAAGATAAACAACTCGCTGGACACAGAATTGCAGCTTAGAAGGGGAAACCTTGTGTCCTTTTTCGGCTAGAAATTGTAAAACTGTCAGTGACGCTTTTTCACATTCAGCTTCGCTTCTTGCGGTGATCAGCAGATCATCGACGTATTGAAACAGGGCCGTGTTAACTGGCATGTGGATACTGTCAAGTTCTCGTTTCAATGCTTGGCTATAGATGCTGGGGCTTTCTGTAAATCCTTGAGGTGCGCGTGAGAATTTAAAGCTACGTCCATTTAAACTAAATCCGAACAAATATTGGCTTTCCGGATCTATTGGGACGCTGAAAAAAGCATTCTTGAGATCGATTACAGTGAAGAATGTCGCTTCGGAATCAATAGCTGTCAGTAATGACGAGATATCTGGGACCACAGGGAATTGTGGCACAATACATTTGTTTAACTCGCGCAGGTCAATAACCAATCGATATACTGGCGGGGCCTTCGGATCTGTTCGTTTAAGAATCGGTATTATCGGTGAATTACATATATTGGAGTCTGTTTCCACAACTACTCCTTGGGCAATGAGCTCGTCAATGATTTGTAGTAAAGCCACTACAGCATCTGGTGGTAACTTGTATTGTCGCATTCGTGGTAGCACCACTCCTGCCTTTAGTGTGACTCGATATGGTGTAATATTCATGCAACCAACATCAGTAGGGCCTTGTGCCCATAGACGTGTAGGTAAAGTCTGTAGTCGGGGATCCATGTCTCTAGATACATAGTGACCTTTAAAATCACGTAAAAACAATCTTACTCCTTCCGGAGAACAACATATTATAGCTCCTAGGGCTTTTAACGTTTTTATTCCTAATAGATTTTCTGGACATGATTTAGTAAGCAGTAAATCTGTAGTTCGGGTCAGAGGTCCTATCGTGAGTGGCAGAGGCTGTGACACTTCATTAACAATAGGTTTGCCTGAAAAACCAAGGGAAATATTTTGTGAGCCTGAGAGGGGTGCCCCTGGAACTTCACTACGTTTTATAGTTGTTCGACTTGCCCCTGTATCGAGTAAAAATTTTCTATCTTGACCTAATAATTTACTATGTACATAAGGTCCTTCTTGATCTACAGGAATCTCGATAAGGGGTAAGTCAACTTCCCTCTCTAGGCTAGTTCATGCGTAACGCTGATACTCGGGATATTCATACTGTGCGGTCTGATACATTTGTCGTGTTGTTGTTTGTGTGGCAGCAACAGGTAATGGGGGTGCAGCTGGTACAAACTGTATTGGCTGTTGTGCGGCTGGCATTGCCTGGACATGCTGTATAGCTCCTTGTTCATTCTGGTCTTGTCTTAGTGGCCGTGATCTTTCTTGTGTTTTACCTATGGCGATATTATGTTTTAGAACTGGACAATCGTGTACGTAATGGCCTGGCTTTTTACAATAATTGCATGTCCCTTTTACAGGTCCTGCTGAATCGGAATGTGTCATACCCTTTTTATGTCCTTCGGCTGGGACTGTCTGGGAAACTAGCATTTTCATTTTTGTGTCTTTCATGCGTCTGTGTTCATGTTCTTGTTCCTCTTTAATTCTATTGTGGTGGTACTGTAACATTTGTAACATTTGTGTTGGAGTGTTACCTTGCCAGGTACTCTCGAATTTTAATACTCTATTCTTTACTGGAGGCAGAGCATTTTCTACTAATTTTGTTACAAACAGATGTGGGTATGATTCGCTACTTGCTTTTATGCCACTATTTATACCAAAACATTTTTCGAAACGGGCATAGTAATCACTAGTGTCTTCATCTTGCTTCTGTTTACAGGCTGAAATTGTACCCCAATCTTCCTTTTTCGTAGTTAATAATCGTGGCAGTACCTGTACTAGTAGTCCTGGTAATGCCTTAGTTTTGTCCCCAAGCCCCGAACCTGGACCTCGGGCCCTTTCTTCTGCTTCTAATGCTGACCATTCTATCTTTTGATCACCTACCTCCCACTCTTTTTCTTTGAGTTTCTCATAAATGCCAGCAGGCATCAACACCTTTAATATTGTCATAATGTCGGGGTAGGTATACTCTCCCATGAGTAACATATCTTTAATTTCTCGGTGAAACCCCGCTGGGTCCTTGTCATGACTGGGTACTACTTTCTTCATTTCTAATAATTCTATTTTCGATATAGGCGTATATACAAATACGCGTTTAAACTCATTGTCCTCACCCTTTATTGGGTGCACTTCTCGTAAGGGATTCTGTCTATCTATGTGGTACGTAGTTCTTTCCTTGGCGGACAATGGAACATGTTCTGAACACACGAAAAGAATATACTGCTTTCTTGATTCTAGAATTTCTTTAATTAATTCAGTACCTGGACCTCTCCATTTATTCATAAGTAATTCAGTCAGTATGTCAGGCAAGGGACCAGGGTCCGAGTGCTGACTCCGATACAGTATAATGAGTTGTTGGATCATATAAATCCCAGCTAACCTTTGTTCATCTGGGGTAAGATTCAAAAATGCGCGTACTACTGTATCATCACTATATTTTCCGGGACTGTCCACCCAATGGACAGCTGCCCTGGCTAAATCTTGTTCATCCATAGAATCGAGGAAATGATAACCCCTTCGTTCTTGGAGTAGCTTGTCGGCGGTTTGGAACGAATGCTCGTTAGACCTTATATTAATTATAGGTATTTGGAAATTCCTGCTATTATCTGGACACGTAGGATGCACTGAGTCAGTATGATATCTAGTCTGATTCTTATTACAAGATCTTCCTCTACCTACATAGGCTATGGTGTCTGACTGTCCTGTGAGCAGTCCTGGCCCTTCTTCCTCGTTTTGTTCGAACTCGTCTGTCTCTAATCTCTCTTCGTGTAGGCGTTCTATTTCTTTACGGATCTTTCGGCACATGGCTATTATACAATTTTGTTTATCATGTCTCCCTTCTGATATATTCTGGCTCCATCTTGTAAGAATTCTCATGGCTTCCGGGTCTACCCCCGGTCGGTCTTGGTTTCTGATCACACAGTTTATGAGGAAACGTAACAGTTCCCCCTGTATCTCTACTTTCTGGTATTCCATAGCTCTGTAAATACATTCTGGATCTCGCCCTGTTTGGACAAAATGATATAGATTGTCTAGATGCGCAGTCATTCCTGGTAACTTTGCTAAATACACTGCGGCTCGTCTGATACGCAATGATGCTAGGGTCATTTCGTCCTCTTTTCCAGGCACCGGGTCATATCTACAATCTATAAGAAGTTCTTTAAGCGCACGGGCACTAAGGAGTTTGGGTGTACGTGAATGCGCTGACTCTTGAAAAGTAAGCTTATTTATTCTGGGTGGTGTAGAAAAGACATTGGCAGCTCCTCCCGCGGCTCCATCTGGGGCGTCGGGTGTAAAAGGATTCGTTGAACGTGACACAGCAACTACAGGTGTGGACATAGCCATAGAAGTAGCTGTAGGAGCGGATACAGAAACAGATGTGCTTGCCGAAACTTGTGACTCGATTTGTTGCCGTAGGGATATGGGTACTGGATCTTGGCGTTGAACCTCCCTGGTAGGCGGTCTACGTGGGGCGGAATTGGCATACTCGGGAGCTGCGTCATCTAAATAAGAGGAAAGAAAAACATCTTCTGCGGTTCTAGGATGCCCCTTAGGATGTACCTTTATTGGGAACAATGGGGTTGGCAAGTCTTTTGGCGTTTCCGGAGTAGCCTTAGGTAATCCTTCGGCCAGAAGGGGATACATACCATTCATAAGGGCATTTCTTTGTCTGTCTACTTGTTCTGATTTTACTCGGATACCTTCCTCAATTAATAGATTTTCTCGAACTTTAGTGGAATTCTCTTTACTCTTCTCTTCCTGTCTACGTGCTTTTTCTGTTCGTCTATGTGATTCTTTACGCCATAATTCAACGGCGTCTTTCTGTGACTGTCTGACTTTCCTTTTCCATAACTCTTCCTCGACTTTCATGATGCACTCTGCATCCCAGGTCCCCGCTGTGGGCCACCTCTGACTTTCTGGTAATCCCTTGGTATAGTCTACCCATAGATCAAGAAATAATATGGCGTCTAATCCATGTTTATGATACATAAAATGCCCTGGGGTGTCCCTAGGGGGGATAGGGACGGCTTCTTCGAGAACCCCTTTTCTGGTAGTGATCTGTCTTAATTTCGAAAAGAGCGGCATCTTGAGAACTGACCTTATACTTGATTTTGACCTGATACTTGAATTTGAACAGACTTAATACAATAAACACGATAATGAACAGTCATTCATACCACGATATACTTAAACACTTCAAACATTTAACATTAAACCTTTAACTGGAACAACAGTGATGATCGTCTGCATGACTAATCACCAAGCTTAATTCTCGACAATAACTAGACAATAACTAGACACTTCGGAATTCTTGATATACTGCTAAACAGTACAGATACACTGCTAAAACAGTGCAGACCGGATTTGTGTACCCAAACCCGTCTTGACCGGCACAACCTATGTGCACGTCAGAAAATGCCTCCCCAGTAATGGTACTCACCGGGTAGCTTCGGAAACGGAAGGCCTCAGTAACTTGAACTTGACTCGGATTTGGACTGGACTCAACTCGATTCGTCGGACACTGGGCTTGACGTCGGACTGGTGGGTCTCTGTATACCTCGGATCTTGCTCTCTCAGCTAGGCTCTGGTCGGGATACTTCGCACTTCTCACCGCCTCGTCTGGGTGTTGATTGCAGTCTCAGTCGCCCCCGCTTGACCGGAGGGAGATACAGGAAATCCTGCTGGTACGCGTTATTGTCCGTCCAGCTGTGGCAGGAGACCGGGCCTGCAACGCACCGCCGGCGCGTGAGATGAGAAAGTGTCCCTGTTCGGGCGCCATCATGTGGTAAATATTTCTCCTTTACCGGGACTGAATTTGATACAGGAACATAATAAAATAGCTCAATGAAATGAGAGGCAGAATCCGTGATATTAGAGTTTCAGAATGGGCTTTATTCCAATAAGCGATTATAATCGGATGCTTCAAGTTCCATCACCACGGGAGTTCAGGAAGTGAAGTACATACTTTATTGACAAGCAGTAACTTTTATAATACATACATCCTAATGAAGTGAATACAGTAGGCGTAACAGTTGATAAGGACATTGACGTTTTGGTGTACGTAGCCGAAAATGGGTGTAATAATGAGTAAAAAGGAACATGATTGGCTACGATGTAATACATAGGTGGATCTATAAGATAATACTTGGCATTGATGCGCGCGCAGCAGTCTGACGTGTAATTGACGTATAACTAGGGGGTGACGAGGACTTGACATTTAGCTCTACGTGTGGAGACAAGAAGTCTGGGGGGTCAAGTCAACCTAATCCCAAATCATATCTACATCCTATGTTTAAAGAACTATGTTATCCACAAAAGAAGGACTCTCGGACAGAGTCTATTCTATACTGACTGTGCGTGCGTGTACAAGCGTCTAGGTGTCTACACTGAATGCGAGGGGGTAGGAATATTCCATGGTAACAGGGCTATGAATTACTCGCATGAGGACAGAGAAGATGGGCCTTTTTGCTTGGTAACTGGAAGAATGTTTACTTAAGCTACTAGGCAGGAATGCATCGGCTGAGGGGGAAGCAGATAATTCGAAGGTGAAATACAGTTCTTGGCAGAGAATAGGCTGATGTCAGGCTTCGTGAGCCGCGCAGAGAATGAGACAAAGTTCATGGTCACGGATGCAGGCTTGAACTGGAGCTTTCAGAGACAGAAGGCAAAAGGAGTTTGATGACAGAATCAGGGCCTACTTGCCTGAACTGTAAAATGGCATAAGTGAACCATATAAAGCCGGTGGCCTTTCATATTTAGGAATGGAACATCCAGCCCATTTATGGCGGGTCTGACAGAGGACATGTTGACGATGGACGCACATGTGTTTGCGTCATTATTACTGGAACTGGAGGGAGCATACATGTACTTGCGACATGCACATAGAACCGTTGGGGTCCAAGATAGGGGACATAACTGACCAGAAAAATCCATATTTCCACAAGACTGTTGGTACTGTCGCACAGAACATCTGAGCTCATTGAAACTGTCATCCGTGCCTGGACCCCAGAATCCCAATTGTTCATGTCAAAGAAGTCCCCGCGTCCAGCGGAGGGACTCGAGAGCAAGACCAGAAGTCGCCCTGCAGCGTTGCGGTTGCTTCACCACCTTACTAGCAAGAACCACAAAGAAGAGGCCGCTGCCACTGAAAGTTGTCACCATCTGCAACTGCCCCAGCACACCGACCCACTGACTCCAGTAAGAAGTGGTGAGGTCTGCTTGTTGTTGGAGCAAGGGGGCCATAGGTGGGTAAGACTGATGCAGGGTCACAGGCCTTTATGAGAAATGCACAAGATCACAGTTTACTGCCCAGGGAGCTTAACTTTTAAGGCCAAAGTCAGACTTTGATGCACACCATTAGTTCAGGCCACACCTGGGGATCACCTTCAAAAATCCACCAGAGACACAATGTCTAGCGTGGAGGCAAACGGGTGAGAGAGGGTCCACAGGGAAGGACAAGGCCCTGTTCTTCGCTAGGGCATTAGCTTTGAGAGGAGAAGGTGATTTTCATTTACTGTGTCATGTTTCCTTGTATAAGAAATATTGCTTTATTACGCAAAGTAAGCATTGGACTGGACAATCAACTTATTGGGGTACCTGTAGGTATTTTGAGTTCTGAGCTTATGCAGACCAGCGCTACCTCTGAGTGTCATATGCTGAAGGGGTAGAACTTGGGGAACTTAATCAGGGCCCATAGTAAGACTGGCCTGAAACAGCAGGAATAAAATGCCACAGGCCCCACTGTTAGGTCTCGTAATCTCTGTTTACCCCGTGGCCTTCTGAAAGGGGTTTTTGACAAACACCATAAAAATACAAGTTAACACCCTTTCCAATGTATAACTCTATTCCACTCTCAAATGCCATTCTCACTCCAGAAACATTCAGAGACCCTGATCCATGATCCTAATTATAAAACTTATTGCAATCGATTTCAGAAAAACACATACATTGTATCGGGATCCTGCTTGTGCCACATCACTCATATTCAAATCTCAACTTAACTCAACCAATGCAGGGCTCATTTTTGCACTCCGATCTTTTACTCCTGTCCACAATCTCTATAGTTTGAAACTGTTCTCTCCTCAGTAGTGCTAGGAAATAGTAAACCTCAGGCTTCCCAATCTTCCAACTCACATGCCACAAATTGTCACATTGTCTCTCTCAACCCCTCCTAGCATACCACTGCTTGCACACTTCCCAACACATTAACCATGTTTAATAGAAAATCATCTATACGCATTGATGGACTTGGCCCTTTTTTCAGGGTCATCCCTGAACTTTTTGCCTTCCTCCTGGTATTTTTTCTGACCTGGTGTTGGTGGTTTTAGGACGCTGGGCACTTTATCACTACTGTCCAGTGTAGAGTGCATGTGCTCTCTATGGTAAAACATGGTAAGATTGGTCCACACCTGTGTGGCGTATTTAGTTTACCTATAAGTTCCCTGTAAAGTGGTATCTCAGATACCCAGGGCCAGTAAATTAAATGTTACTGGTGGGCTTGCAGCGCTGCTTGTGCCGCCCACCAAAGTAGCTTTCAAACCTGTCTCAGGCCTCTGCCATTGCAGGGCCTGCGCGCAGAGTTTACTGCCGCTGTGACGTGGCACGTAAAGTGGTTGCCTCGTCTGTGACTCCTCTTTTACAACATATCGGTCACCCCTAAGGTAGGCACTAGCTAGCCCTATGGGCAGGGTACGCTGTAGGTAAAAGGTATGGCATGTGCCACAACTGTGTGGCATGTCCTGGTAGTGAAAAATAGCCATTTTGGTTTCTCACTACTGTGAAGCTGCCCTCTCATAGGAATGCATTGGGGATTCCCTGATATGTGTGTCAGTGGTAATTCCAGATATGAGAGGAGTAGCGTGATCAACTTTGGTATGTTTGGAATAATGATAATAAATGCTGCGACTTGGTGTTGGCGGATTTATTATCACTATTTTAGAAATGTCACTTTTAAAAGTGAGTTGCACCCCTCCCCCTTCTTGGTATCACAGGCATTCCTGGTATTTTCTTGGCAGGTGCGCTGCATGGTCACGGGCAGTTGCATTCTTATCTGCAATGTGGGGACACTCCGGTTGAACAGGAGACAAGGGCAAGTTACACCCCACCCCCCAATTAGTTTGCAGATCTTTTTGTGGCGTTGTTATGGCTGTACCTGCAGCTAAGGGGCTAGTGGAAGCACCATGTTAGATGAACATGCACAGTGAGGAGAACCCTCACTTTGGGTACGAGCATTTGGGGATGCCCAGGACGGGCCCCCGAGGTTGAGGCCAGATGGCCTGAGGATCACCCCCATGTTAAGGGGGGCCTAATGTGATATTGTGACCTGTTGTGCAGCTTGTACCTAAGAGGGGCCATGATGTGATTATTATGTACCGCATAATATGCTTTCCTAGGTGAGGTCAGGATGCTAAACTGTTCGAAAAGCAACAGAGGAGGTACAATAGCCCCAAGAAGCAGTGGAGGGTGATACAAGATTTTAAAAAGGACGAGTCCCTGGTCATTAAACCTTCCGATAAAGGTGCAAACATTGTGCCAATTAAGAAAGAACAATACCATGCGGAGGCTTTAAGACAACTGCAGGACATCAATTGTTATTTCCCTATCAAGAGAATTGAGTACCATACATGTGTTGACAGTTTCCATAAACATTTGCAAACTTGGAGGGATACTGGTATGCTAGATCAGGAGGAATAGCTGTTTTTGTTCTGTGAATTCCCTGTACTACCTACCTTTTATCATCTGCCAAAAGTTCATAAGGACATGGTGAATCCCCCTGGACGACCAATAGTGGCTTCACAAAACAGCCTATTGGAGAACACTTCCGTCTATATTGACTCCTTTTTATCTCCCTTCGTAAAAGATCTTAGTTCTTATGTGAAGGACACACAGGACTTCCTTAGACTAATAGATGGGATACAGTGGGAGGAGGAGATGTTATTAATCACTCTTGATATCACAAGTTTGTATACCTGTATTGATCATGACAAGGGGCTGGAAGCAGTGAAATGGTTCTTAGATAAAAGACCGTTGAGATTCAGAGACCATAACTTGGTGTTGCTAGAAATGACGAGATTTTGTTTGGTAAATAATATCTTTACTTTTGCAGGAAAACTTTACCAACAAAAACATGGGACTGCCAAGGGCATGTGCTTTGTCCCCAGCTACGCAAATCTTTTTGTGGATGGTGGGAGAAAAACGTGGCCTGGGTGGATCAACTAGAAGAATGGGTTAGGAATGTTGCCAGAGGGCTCGTTAAATGGATGACCTATTCATTATTTGGAAGGGAATCTGTGCAGCTGCTGAAGCCTATATTAGTATTTTAAATCAGAATGATCTAAATCTAGTCTTTTTAGGTAATTTCAGCGATACCAATGTTGCCTACCTGGATGTGGAGGTGTATGTGGATGAGAACAAACTCTTGACAAAATTATACTGGAAACACACTGCTGGAAATATAATACTAGAAGGAAGGTAACCATCATCCTTGGAATTTGATAACAAGTATTCCCTACGGCGAACTCCTCCGTATTAAATGGAATAGTACTACCAATAGAGAATACAAGACAGCTAAGGACGGTGCACTTGCGAGACTGACCAGGGAAGATTATACTAGGGGTATTTTACAGGAAGCAGAGAAAAAAGTAGATCTGCTGGAAAGATCCAAATTCCTTCTGGCAAAAACACGTCCCAGCTCTGAGAGTAACAATAAAGAGGGCCCTGCCAGAATGATTGCGATCTTTACGAAAAATGTGAGAATTCTCGCAATTTATAAAATCCTTAAACATCTCATTACATGTAATCCTTAAATTACAGATAGACAAAGCACCTCATTTAAAGACCAGCTAGTAAACAGCCATTACAGAGCGAGCTCTAGAAGGAAGGACCCAAAAACAGGATCCTTCCCGTGTCTTAGATACAAAGCATGTAAGAATAGCAGGAAAACATGTGACTTTAAGACACAAGGTGATGGTAGAGTGAAAATTCTGAAAATTACCAAATTATTGAATTGCAATTCAGAGTTTACGTCTACTCTCTGGAATGCCCCTGTCCCAAATGGTACATTGGGAGTACGATACACCCTGCCAAAAAGAGAGTCCTTGAACATATGCAGGCGATCGTGAATAAGGATCAAAGTTATCCTGTCGCCTGTCATTTTGAATTGGCACACAAAAGTAATCGGGATCTACTCAAATTCTTCTGTATTGATCAAGTACAGAAAGAAGAAAGAGGCGGCGATAGAACCAGAAAGTTGAGGATCTTAGAGTCCAAGAACATCATTCAGCTACAAGCTAAAGTTCTGTATGGGCCGAATAATGAGGAAGAAATGTGGGTCCACTTAGGCTAGAAAAAGATTTTGATGTCTTACTTTCACAGAATAGATATTACTTATTCATATTTAATTTGATCAGTGTTAGGGGTATGAATTTACAATTGCATAGGAATATGGATTGGCATACATGAATGTGTAATGCTATGCTGCTAAACCAAAATCAGATATTGAAAGATGGCCGCCACCTTTTCGGAGCCATTTTCAGACCTATTACGCCTTCTTTTATTTGCATGAAATGTACGTCCCGTTCACGTTGTAACAGATGATTTAAAATGGGAAAAGTTTGTGACTTACGCTGACATTGAGGAAGGCGACGTTTCGAAATGCGTATGGCAGTGCGGGCAACTTGCTAATAAATTATTGCTTGATTGAGGACCCGGGAGTGCTCTCATGATTGGCTGCGCGACTGCGATATGCCATAGTGTTTGGAAAGTGTTAACGGTTCACCACCGCTCGAGCAGCACCCGAGACGCGAGGTGCGGCCGGTGGTGGGAGTCTGATGTTTTGTTATAGATATATATATATAATTTGCTGATTCTTCACAAAAATTCCCCCCAAAAAAGCAAAGGTGATCTGTCAAATGGGGAGCAAGAAAAAAAGTGGGTCCGAAAAGCAAATTTCCCCATGCATTTTCCATAGATTTCTTTAGGCAGCGACACTGCAAAAACTACTGAAGGGAATTACACCAAATTTGCAAAGATGCTAAATCTTTGTTTGCAGATTGTGCTTTTTGTGATTTGGTATAAATCCGTTCAGTAGTTGTTAAAAAATGTAAGTATAAAATATTTGTATATCTGGAATGGTTGGGTTCAAGGGACTTCCTCTAGAGTCTCACAGGATCGCCAATTCAAATTTAGAGCGTTCTGATTGGTTCTCGGTGTTTTTTTCCCTTGGGCCAATTCGCTCTAGCGAGGGTCTAATTCCCACGGGAGAGATCGCTCTGATTGGCTACCAGCAACATGAGAAAAATGATGCTGGCAGCCATTATAGGACTCAAGAATGTAGTCCCCTGTGCTGCAGTTAAAAAAAAAATAAGGGATACCTTGCCCCATCCAAGTCCTGTGGGAACAACATTTTTTTTAATTGGCTGTTTTTGCCACAATCCTGTGGAGTTCCTATGTGATTGTGGCAAAAAAATTGTGGCCACCATTTTTTTCATATTTATATGGAGGGGTTGTGAGTACAGTCCTACTCCCCCAGTTCAATTTTGGGCCCTGGGGACCCATCCCCCAGGGGCTGGGAAAATTTTCTTAAGGGGTGGGTGCATCCTTCTCCCCGAGCCAATGGTGGCCCAGGAGAGCCCATCCTCAGCTCTGATATTGTGAGAAATGGGAGGGTGGCCACATGGCCCTTCTCCCCAATCCTTGAAAGGCCCCAGCGATCCACTCCCCGGGGATGGAAATCAAAATGAAAAGGGAGGTGTTGCACAGCCCCTCTCCTTGAACCTAAGGAGGCCCTTGGGCCCTGTCCCCTTCGGACGAGGCAAATGTTAAAGGGGAGGGGGCCTTCAAAGGTCCCAGGGACCCCATTCCCCAGGTCTGGCTCAGTGACAGTATCCCAGGGAGCCCATCCCCGGGACACAGGGTTTCACTGACTACACTACTGCAGGCAGGGAAGCATATGTTTGCTCCAGGCTGGCGGAAGCATTTTTAAATCTCCTGTCAAACGGGAGAATTTACTAAGAACCTGATTACGAGTTTGGTGGTCTTGAAGCGGACCACCATGCCAATGCCCCGCTCCAGGACTAAAAACACGACCGCCGTCCACTCACCATATTACGGGTAATCTCATGGTCTTGTGGGCGGTCCTTTGGCGTTTTCACAGCGGTGCCTATTAAAAAGGCACCTCGATGGGAACACCAAAGCCTGTTCCTGCACGCCATGGACTGCAAAGTCCATGTTGTGCAGGAAAGGGGGTGAGTGCACACAGGGCTGTGCCCCCTGTAGGTACCCCTTGGCCCTGAGGCAACGGGGCCCTGTAGGGCCCCCTTTGTTTCCTCACCGCCACAGTATTCATGGTGGCCTCATTGCCCTGAAAACCGTGGTGGTGAAAAAACTCCTAATATGCTCGGCGGTGCTGCAGCTGCACTGCCAGCATATTAGGGCCTCTGTCCGCCGCTCTACCACCTGCGGGGTCCATGACCCTCAGCGTTTGCGGCGGTCCTGTGGTGGTCCCATCGCCGTATTCGTGATATGGCGGACGGACCACCAGTCTGGCAGTCCAGGCACCGCCACCATGGGTTCGGCTGTCCGATGGATGGCCAAACTTTGAATTAGACTCTAAGTCTGCTCCCAGCTGATGGAAGATTTAAAATGTTCCTGACGGCTGGGAGCAGACTTGTGTCTGAAACCATATTGCTCCTGCCCAGAGGGAGCAAGCTCAAATAGCTGGGGCAGAGGGGGCCCTGGGGCTCCCCCCTGCAGCCCTCAACATGTGGTATGTGGGTGCCCCAGGTGGGAACTGGGGCACACACCTCTGGCCCTGGGGGGGTCGGGTCCCCAGGGTCTAATGAGGCTTGGGGAGGGGGACCACCTGCCCGGCCTTCCTCTCATTTATTGTAACATGCACACCTTGGATATGTCCTTGGGCCTAATGAAGCTTAAGGATGGGGGGTCTGTGCTTCCGCCTCCTCTTTTTATGACATTTGGCCTCGGTGGATAGTGTCCCCATGACCTTTTAAGATTTAGGGAAAGGGGTGTATGCTCCACTTTCCATAGAATTTGGCTCCGGGGTATAGGGTGCCCTGAGCTCATTCAGGGTTAGAAAGGGGTCTGCAGAGCCCCTCCCCTCAATATATGTGTTTTGTCCCTGGGGGATTGGTTCCCGCCCCCTGAAGGCCAGCCATACGCTGCGTTAGCAAAGACTGTACGTTGGCTCGAGGTTGGCAGCCTGTGGGGGATGGCTGCCTTCCGTAATGTTGGCCACAGGGTGGGGTCACAGGCCTGGCCCTGGGGCCAACCTCGCAGCAAGGGGTTGACTGCCTGCAGGGGGAAAGCCATGCTTGGTGGGGATTGACTTTACTTATGATACAAAAAAATTACTTTACGTTAAAAAAAATCCTGAAATTTCACTGAAAAAAACAAAGGTTAAAGTAACATTATAGTTTGGTGAAATGTTCAGTAAAATATCCCATAAGGTAACTATAAATCGGCACAAGTTATAGTTACTTGAGAATTTCTGTGTTCTTTTTAGTTTAAAATGTTACATTGTTACTGTACATTTCCACTTTCAGCAATATAAATTGGTCTAATGGAGACCGGAGTACGAAGTATTGGAACTCTCACTGGTTACCAATGTATTTACACAAAGTAGTCACTCAAACGAAATAAGTGTCTAGTGCCAACCAAATCCATGATTAGGTCCCTCTATAGTGTTCATGCACTGTGTATTTAAATGGGTGTATCGAACCACTCGGCACTTCCATGTGATTAACCCCTTTGGTGCCCATGACGAGATGGTCTCGTCATGGGCCGCGGTTGCGCTGCGCCCATGACGAGACTATCTCGTCATGAACCCCGCCCGCTAATTCAACGCCCGGCACAGGGCGGGGAAAGGGCGGGGCACACAAGGGGTTAAGACCTGGAGGAGGTCAGAACGCGTCAAGGATCTATGCCTATGGAAATTTGAAAATAAAGGAATTTGATGACATACTGGCTGGAAGTCTCAATTACTTTTCTGGAATGAGAATATTTTGCTTTTTGGAATATATATATATGTTATGAGGGGTGTGTGGTCTCTACCCCTACATGCCGCACCTGCGGAAAGTGTGTGCCGCAATTCTGACCACTTTGCATCAAACGTTTCAACTGGCAACAGTGCCCGGTTCGTAGAATACTTACAAAGCTGACAAGGAGATACCATTCTCCTGCAGAATGCACTCAGCAATTGGAGACATGAAGACCAGTGAGTTTAATTCTTCAAATTCTGCCTGGTGTGTCTTCATTTCAAAAGGACAGCCTCACGAAAACTAAAGGTGAGGCTTTGACCTTTGGTTTCAAAGCACCAATGCGGCCCGGGTCTAAGTGGGGAGAAAGGGCTTAGGAGTCAGCACTTTCCAGAAACACACAACATACTTTAAATATCGAACTGAAAGTAGAACTCAGGGAAATGTAAAATAGGAATAAGGACCCAGAAATTCATGTTTAAACTGGTGACTTAACAGAAAATAATATACAGAAGTATTAGTTCTTATACATACCATGACAAGGACTGCATTTCCCAGAATGCTCTGTACAAGATATAAAATCACAACATTGCAAACTGCTGAGAGAAATTACCATTCGAGAAAAATGTACGTCAAAACGCTTCATGGAGCTCTGACACCAATTACCATTTGAGAAAGACGGAAGTCGAAACTCGTCATGGAGCTCTGATATAAAGCTGTAATGAAGGCGGTGTTTTCAATAAAAGATTGCTTCAGTGGTACTCCTGGGAGTGCTGCATTTCTTCTTCATTGAGAGCTAAGTTATGAAGGGTGTGTGGTCTCTACCCCTACATGCCACAGCAGCAAAAAGAGCATGCCGCAATTTTGTCCACTTTGCATCATATATATATATATATATATATATATGTATATTACCTACTGGCGGTCGCCAGTAGGTAGTTATAGTTAGGACCACGTTTCCATAGGAAATCCGCAACATTCTATTTTGAATAACTTTGGCGCCGGTCGACGAATCCTCGCGAATTTTTCAAAATAGGTGGGGCGCTACGCTCCGCTCCTACCTTGAAAGTCTCGGGGGGATTCGTCAAGCGGGGGCTGAGATAAAAGGGGGGTCCCAAAACACGTTTTTCCCATGCATTTTCCATAGGACCTTTAGACACAGCTACAGCCCGAACGGCTGAACAGAATTACTAGAAATTTGGCAGAGAGGTAGTCCTCAGGTCAAGGAAGTGCCTTTTGTAGGTTTGGTGTAAATCTGTTCAGTAGATTCTGAGAAAATAGCCTTTAAATCAATATATATATCTGAGCCAGCTTACGGTGCGCTTACGGTACGCTTACCGTACGCGTACGGTGGCGTGCGCGAGCGCGATTCTGATTGGCTCTTAGATCTTAGTAAACATTAGAATCGGCCGAAACCAGGAAGCGGCGGCCGCCATTTTCTCTCTCGCACTGAGAGTGTGGATTAAAATACAAAGCACAAAAACATGTAAAGGGGCTGTTTGGACAGCTCCAAAACACCTAGCCATGTTGAGGGAGTCCCCAAAGATCCCCCAAGGCCAAAAACGGAATTTTTATGTTTTCGCTAATTTCGCCGATTACGCTTACCGTACGCGTACGGTAAAAAAATATATTAAAAAAAAAATTATCCACACTCTCCCCACCCCGTGTGCAAATGGTGCCCGAAGGGCACCATTTGTGCATGGCTTATAACATGTGTGAAAAATTAAAATATTACCTTTCAAAACGAAGTGCATCATATGTCCTCCATGTGCGCACGGTGCGCGAAGCGCATCGTGCGTACATGGCCCATCTAGCGTAACGTGGGCACGCGGTGCGCGTAGCGCACTGCGTGCCCACCGTGCGTGCACGGCACTAACTGCGTAAAGTTGGCGCGCGGTGCGCGAAGCGCACCGCGTGCTCACTGTGCGCGCACGGTGCGCGAAACGCACCGTGCGCGCACGGAACGAACTGCGTTAAGTGGGCGCGCACGCCACGAATGGCGTAAAGTAACTTAGCATTTAAAAAACCGTACAAATTCACTGAAAAAACCATAGGTTTCACACACGTTATAGTTAGGAATTAGCATTTAAAAAACCTTGCAAATTCACTGAAAAAACCATAGGTTTCACACATGTTATAGTTAGCGGAAATTTTACTGATAAAAAACCAATGAAATTCCCCCGTTATAGTTAGTGCAGGCAACTATAACTCACGCGACCGGAATCTTCTGCTGATGACATATGTGTCTTTATGAAAAAAAAATATTTGTAATATATGTATAGCTAAAAATGTATGGAAGAAGACAGGGGCAAATAAGTGTCTAAATACAGTATTAGCATCAGCAGAGGATTGCGGTCGCGTGAGTTATAGTTGCCTGCACTAACTATAACGGGGGATTTTCATTGGTTTTTTATCAGTAAAATTTCCGCTAACTATAACATGTGTGAAACCTATGGTTTTTTCAGTGAATATATATATATATATATATATATTCTCTCCAACAAACGCGCAAAGGCATTAAGTGGTCGCGCGACGGCACCCCCACCATCCGGTCTCTTGCCTCTGGCCAGCTCGCCTTTCTTCCTCCATATGTTATACCCTGACGACGCTTTTCGAGGCACTACGCCTCTTCTTCATGGGCTGATGCAAAGGTTGCAATGATTGCTCACTTCACTTGATTTCACTCTTTTATTGAAATTTATTCACTGCCCTAAGTGGGCGTGGCTTTATTCTGTTGCCATTTAGCATGTTGGGACTTGTAGTCCATGGAGGTGAGTACAATTATTATATACCTATAGTAGGTTCAGTGCAACATTTGTCCTTTTATGTCCATATTTCTAATCCTTAAGTAGGACTGGAGGCATGAACGACGGGCTTCGTAAGCACTTTGGGATGACTTGCTGCGCGATGCAAATTAATTTCACATCACAGCCTTTCACAGTTCTCTGAAATGTTGCTCCACTTCACAACATGGGCAGCCGTGTGTAAAGTTTCTCCAACAAACGCCCAAAAGCATTAAGTGGTCACTCGACGGCACCCCCACCATCCGGTCTCTTGCCTCTGGCCAGCTCACCTTTCTTCCTCCATTTGTTATACCCTGTCAATGCGTTTCGAGGCACTACGCCTCTTCTTCATGGGCTGACGCAAAGGTTGCAATGATTGCTCACTTCACTTGATTTCACTCTCTTATTGAAATGTATTCACCACCCTAAGTGGGCGTGGCTTTATTCTGTTGCCATTTAGCATGTTGGGACTTGTAGTCCATGGAGGTGAGTACAATTATTATATACCTATAGTAGGTTCAGTGCAACATTTGTCCTTTTATGTCCATATTTCTAATCCTTAAGTAGGACTGGAGGCATGTAAGATGGGCTTCGTAAGCACTTTGGGATGATGTGCTGCGCGATGCAAATTAATTTCACACCACAGCCTTTCACAGTTCTCTGAAATGGTGCTCCACTTCACGGCATGGGCAGCCGTGTGTACATTTTCTCCAACAAACGGCCAAAAGCATTAAGTGGTCACTCAACGGCACCCCCACCATCCGGTCTCTCGCCTCTGGCCAGCTCGCCTTTCTTCCTCCATTTGTTATACCCTGCCGACGCGTTTCGAGGCACTACGCCTCTTCTTCATGGGCTGACACAAAAGTACTCACCTCACCTCCATGGACTACAAGTCCCAACATGCTAAATGGCAACAGAACAAAGCCACGCCCACTTAGAGCGGTGAATACATTTCAATAAAAGAGTGAAATCAAGTGAAGTGAGCAATCATTGCAACCTCTGCGTCAGCCCATGAACAAGAGGCGTAGTGCCTCAAAACGCGTCGGCAGGGAATAACAAATGGAGGAAGAAAGGCGAGCTGGCCAGAGGCTAGAGACCGGATGATGGGGGCGCCGTCGAGTGACCACTTAATGCTTTTGGGCGTTTGTTGGAGAAAATTTACACACGGCTGCCCATGCGTGAAGTGGATCACCATTTCAGAGAACTGTGAAAGGCTGTGGTGGGAAATTAATTTGCATCGCACAGCACGTCATCCCAAAATGCTTACGAAGCCCGCCTTTCATACCTCCAGTCCTACTTAAGGATTAGAAATATGGACATAAAAGGACAAATGTTGCACTGAACCTACTGTAGATATATAATAATTGTACTCACCTCCATGGACTACAAGTGCCAACATGCTAAATGGCAACAGAATAAAGCCACGCCTACTTAGGGCGGTGAATACATTTCAATAAAAGAGTGAAATCAAGTGAAGTGAGCAATCATTGCAACCTTTGCGTCAGCCCATGAAGAAGAGGCGTAGTGCCTCGAAACGCGTCGGTAGGGTATAACAAATGGAGGAAGAAAGGCGAGCTGGCCAGAGGCGAGAGACCGGATGGTGGGGGTGACGTCGAGTGACCACCTAATGCTTTTGGGCGTTTGTTGGAGAAAATTTACACACGGATGCCCATGTCGTGAAGTGGAGCACCATTTCAGAGAACTGTGAAAGGCTGTGGTGTGAAATTAATTTGCATCGCACAGCACGTCATCCCAAAGTGCTTACAAATCCCGTCTTTCATGCCTCCAGTCCTACTTAAGAATTAGAAATTTGGACATAAAAAGACAAATGATGCACTGATCCTACTTTAGGTATATAATAATTGTACTCACCTCCATGGACTACAAGTCCCAACATGCTAAATGGCAACAGAATAAAGCCACGCCCACTTAGGGCAGTGAATAAATTTCAACAAAAGAGTGAAATCAAGTGAAGTGAGCAATCATTGCAACCATTGCGTCAGCCCATGAAGAAGAGGCGTAGTGCCTCGAAACGCGTCGGTAGCGTATAACAAATGGAGGAAGAAAGGCGAGCTGGCCAGAGGCGAGAGACCGGATGGTGGGGGTGCCGTCGAGTGACCACTGAATGCTTTTGGGCGTTTGTTGGAGAAAATTTACACACGGATGCCCGTGTCGTGAAGTGGAGCACCATTTCAGAAAACTGTGAAAGGCTGTGGTGTGAAATTAATTTGCATCGTGCAGCACGTCATCCAAAAGTGCTAACGAAGCCCGTCTTTCATGCCTCGAGTCTTACTTAAGGATTAGAAATATGGACATAAAAGGACAAATGTTGCACTGAACCTACTATAGGTATATAATAATTGTACTCACCTTCATGGACTACAAGTGCCAACATGCTAAATGGCAACAGAATAAAGCCACGCCCACTTAGGGCGGTGAATAAATTTCAATAAAAGAGTGAAATCAAGTGAAGTGAGCAATCATTGCAACCTTTGCGTCAACCCATGAAGAAGAGGCGTAGTGCCTCGAAATGCATTGACAGGGTATAACAAATGGAGGAAGAAAGGTGAGCTGGCCAGAGGCGAGAGACCGGATGGTGGGGGTACCGTCGAGTGAACACTTAATGCTTTTGGGCGTTTGTTGGAGAAAATTTTCACACGGCTGCCCATGTTGTGAAGTGGAGCAACATTTCAGAGAACTGTGAAAGGCTGTGGTGTGAAATTAATTTGCACTGCGCAGCAAGTCATCCCAAAGTGCTTACAAAGCCCGTCGTTCATGCCTCCAGTCCTACTTAAGGATTAGAAATATGGATATAAAAGGACAAATGTTGCACTGAACCTACTATAGGTATATAATAATTGTATTCACCTCCATAGACTACAAGTCCCAATATGCTAAATGGCAACAGAATAAAGCCATGCCCACTTAGGGCGGTATTTGATGCAAAGTGTATATATATATATATATATATATATATATATATATATATATATATATATTATATTATAAGTATATATCGTTTTTTCTCAGAAAAAATCAAAGGTTGTAGGGACCTTATAGTTAGGCTCAGATTTCACTGGTATAAAACCAGTAAAATCCAGCAGTTATTGATACCTGAGCTAACTATAACTTATTGCTTATGACCTCACATAATACATCACTCATGACATGGTCAGTGATATTACTGATGACATTTCAAATGACATCATTCAGAGAGCCACTCACACACCCACTCACACCCTCCTACAGTCTCTTGTAGATGGACACAGCCACAGAACCATTCACATACTTATTCATATGTTTGTACAACTTGTCACACAACCACTCACTCATCCATGCAAACACTCACATACCCACTCACTCACCCATACAGCCGCTCACAAAACCACTCACTCACTCATACAGCTACTTATACAACCAATTACTCTCATATAACAACTTGCAAAGCCATACAATCATCCATACAGCTACTCACCCACCCACTTAATCAATCATACAATCACTCAGCCAGTCACTCACCCATACAGCATCTCAACAGATGCATTGTAACACCCACACAACTACTCACACACCCACTCACATACTCACACAACCACTTACATACCCATTCAATCATCTCTACAAGCACTCAGACTACCACTCTCTCCAATACAGCCACTCATGTACCCACTTAGTAAACCAAACACCCACTCAAACAGTCCCTCACTAATTCACCCACACACCAAGTGATACATCCACTCAGTCACCCATACAGTCACTTCCACGGCCACTCAGTCACCCATACAGCCACTCATACACCTATGCAGCCATTCACACCACGACTGACTCACTCATGCAGCCACTTACACACCCACTAACACTCCAATACAGCCACTCACTCACCAATACAGCTTCTAACATACCCACTAGCACATCCATACAGCTACTCACACACCCATTCACACATCCATACAGCCACTCAGACATCCACTCACACACTGATACAGACAGTCAGACAGCCACTCAGATGTGATATGTTAGAAATAATATAACTATTTGCTAGTACAGAAAGAATAGTAGTTTAACTTATGCTGTTCTTATATTAACCAGCTCCCACAGAAACATCTATGGTACTGACTGAAAGCAGTCAGGATATGGCATCTGTTTTATTAGATCAGATCACCCACAATCTCAGAGATAACAGAGAGACGCATTTCGGCTTACTGGAAGCCTTTATCAATCTGGTAGGCGCCATTGCATCAATAGTTTATGTAGCCCCTCCCACTCAAAGCATTGATAGACATGGACAACATACTCAGAAGCATGAAACCACAGTGTAACCCTGCGATGGATAACCAAGATTACTGTGTATGAATAACAGGTAAAACATTCAGTGATGTTTGAATTACATGGTGTAAATAATCAACTACCAAAATATATAGTTGTCTGGGTTGAATGCATGAAATAAATTTGTGGTGTACATACCATCCGCCTTAGTTGGGAACAAATAATGACATATGCTTTGTGTCGCCAAACTCTCATTGCACATTGCCTGTATATAAAAAGAAGCAAAATGTATTGCATCTAATAAAAGAACCATGCTGCCAGTTTCCCCTCAATTATCACAATATGTCAACCTCTGACCCAACATTTTCGTCAACACTGATGATGGACTAGCCAGCATTTGGTTCTGACCCCTGTTGCAGAAACAGTGTTCCCTCTTGTCCAGTTTGTGAAAAACTCGATCTGAACGCATTCCACAAGGAGTAAAGGGACAGTTTACTTAACAGCTGCTTCCCTAGGGCCCAACTAAGCACAAAGTGTGACTGCTTAACTGTTGCATCGGCTTCCCAGCGTGTGTTTTCATCCCAATGGGACTACCCGTCCCATAATGCAACTTGCTCACCATTATGAAGTGGGGTAACACAGACAGGAGTCCAGCAATGAAGTCCATGTTATGAAAAACGTGCAATCTAGACAAGGTCCCGACGTTAAAATAAAATTATAAAAAAAGTCATTAGGGGGGAAAACAGAGTCTCTTTCTCTCTCTCTCTCTCTCTCTCTCTCTCTCTCTCTCTCTCTCTATATATATATATATATTCACTGAAAAAACCATAGGTTTCACACATGTTATAGTTAGCTGGACATTTTACTCATAAAAAAACCAATGAAATTCCCCCGTTATAGTTAGTGCAGGCAACTATAACTCACGCGACCGCAATCCTCTGCTGATGCTAATACTGTATTTAGACACTTATTTGCCCATGTCTTCTTCCATTGAATTTTAGCTATACATATATTACAAATATTTTTTTTTTCATAAAGACACATATGTCATCAGCAGAGAATTGCGGTCGCGTGAGTTATAGTTGCCTGCACTAACTATAACGGGGGAATTTCATTGGTTTTTTATGAGTAAAATGTCCAGCTAACTATAACATGTGTGAAACCTATGGTTTTTTCAGTGAATTTGCAAGGTTTTTGAAATGCTAATTCCTAACTATAACGTGTGTGAAACCTATGGTTTTTTCAGTGAATTTGTACGTTTTTTTAAATGCTAAGTTACTTTACGCCGTTCGTGGCGTGCGCGCCCACTTAACGCAGTTCGTTCCCGCGCGCCCACTTTACGCAGTTAGTGCCGTGCACGCACGGTGGGCACGTGGTGCGCTACGCGCACCGCGTGCCCATGTTACGCTGGATGGGCCATGTACGCACGATGCGCTTCGCGCACCGTCCGCTCACGGAGGTCATATTATGCGCTTCGTTGTGAAAGGTAAACGAATAAATGTTCCATTTAATAATATGCAATGCACAAAAGATGCCCTGCGGGCATGTTTGGCACACGGGGGTGGGAAAGTGTGGATACTTTTTTTTTTATAATTACTTTTTACCGTACGCGTACGGTAAGCGTAATCGGCGTTTTTTCGAAAAAAAATAAAATTTAATTTTTGGCCTTGGGGGTTCTTTTGGGACACCTTGAACAAGGCTAGGTGGTTGGGAGCTGTCTAACCTGCCCCTTTACATGTTTTCACCCTTTGTTTTTCCTCCCCCCTCAGAGTGCGAGAGAGAATATGGCGGCCGCCGTTTCCTGGTTTCGAGCGATTCGAATGTTTACTAAGATCGAACAGCCAATCAGAATCGCGCTCGCGCACGGCACCGTACACGTACGGTAAGCTTACCGTAAGCGCACGGTAAGCGCACCGTAAGCTGCCACAGATATATATATTGATTTAAATGCTATTTTCTCAGGAACTACTGAACAGATTTACACCAGACCTACAAAAGGCACTTCCTTGAACTGTAGACTACCTCTCTGCCAAATTTCAAGTAACTCTGTTCAGCCGTTCGGGCTGTAGCTGTGTCTAAAGGTCCTATGGAAAAATGCATGGGAAAAACGCGTTTTGGGACCCCCCTTTTTTCTCAGCCCCCGCTTGACGAATTCCCCCGAGACTTTCAGGGTAGGAGCGGAGCGTAGCGCCCCATTAGTTTTGAAAATTTCGCGAGGATTCGTCGACCGGCGCCAAAGTTATTCCAAATAGAATGTTGCGGTTTTCCTATGGAAACAGGGTCCTAACTATAACTACCTACTGGCGACCGCCAGTAGGTAATATATATATATATATATATAAATATATATTTATATATATATCTATATATATATATATATATATATATATATATATATATTCCTGTTTCAACGTTCGCCAATACTTTCGTACACCAGGAACAAACGGAGATGAACCCAGTCTTTGGTGCAAGAATTTTCAGTTTATTCGTCCATCACCACAACTCAGCCTTGATCACATGACGCGCTCAAGGTGTTACACATTCTCTTTTAAAGTGCCAAGTGCCTCACTCGTGCAAAACAAGGGAATAGACAAACATAGAAGAAATACTTCACATATGTCTTTTGTAAAGACTGAAAATTCAACAAATATCGATGTTAAGGTCAAACATTATAGGGGAATCAATGTTGTTTTATATCAATATGCATACTAAAACCAATTTGTATATGTAAAATATTTAAAAAGTTATAATAGTGTAAATAATCAATGATAGTAACAAGCATGTTAAACACTTATTATTTCTGTGTCAAATTGGTTAATAAAATAATCCAAAAACCAATAATTATATCAGTAAAATACATAGATTTTATATATATTAAAATATTCACATTGATAAAAATAATTTCTCTGTTACTGATCACAGAGATTTGGCCTGGGCCAATTAATTCGCATTTAGCCAACCTATCTCTTACATTGATTTTATCTTCAAAGTTTATCTAAAAGTGCTTAAGTGCTTAAATACAATTAACATGTTTTACCAGGAACAGCCCCTGTCCCATGGTCTTTTGTTTACTAAAATGTTTAAAAAAGAAAAACACCTATACAGATTTTTAATCAAAAAGCCATTTTGCAAATTAATTCATAGTGTAAACGGCTGGATATTTGATTGATGATTCTAATCAGGGTAGTTCAAGGAACAAAAAACAAATGTATATACATGTGCAATGGAAAAATGAGGGACTACTTATCCTGTGAGTAATGGTTATATTCTAGTTGTCCATTCAGTATAACCATGTATGGAAGTCCTCACTAGAATTGTGTCCATTAGGGGTCTTGGTATCCAGTTCTATGATATACTGGGTTTCCAAGCGTCTTAATTTTGCTTCTCTATTTCCCCTTTCCTGAAGACTGGCGTAGAGTCAATCAAGAAGTATGATAGATGATCTAGATTACTGGCATGCTTCTCTTTAAAATGCCGTGCGATAGGGTATGTGTGGTCATTGTTGGTAATTGCTCTCATGTGCTGCAGTATTCGTTTGTGGGCCTGTAGCTTGGTACTGCCCACATACTGCAGCCCACAAGAGCAAACCAACACATATACCACACATTCAGTGCGGCATGTAAGAAATTTTGTAATTTTCTTTGGAACTTCAGAAAACGGGGTGGTGTAAAAAAATGTATTTGTCCCATATTTACATGCCCTACATGTTTGGCATTTTACAAATCCCTTACATTTACTAAGCCAGTTCGTAGTATAGTCTTGGTCACTTCACGGCTGCTTTTTACAAGATAATCCCTCATGGATTTAGATTTACGGAATGTGATGCTTGGATACTTTGGCAACAGTTTTCCAATGATAGGGTCGCTTCTAGCCACTGGCCAATTTTTATTAATTATTCAATGCAGGGTGTTTTGTTTTTTATTGTATGTCAAAATCAGTCTTGTTTCAGTATCACTCTTTTGAGCAGATAGGGGTTCTTGTAAAACCTTCTTCATCAATAGTTCCCTTCTGTTAATTTTGTTGGCTTTATCAATTGCTATGTCTAAGGTGTTCTCCTTATAACCTTGTTCCAGAAATATCAATTTACTCATTCTTTGGGCTTCTATGAGATCTTCTTCTCAACTACACGCGCGACCAATCCTCAACAGCGTGTAGTGTGCTATTTCCTGCAGTTTGCTTTCGGTGAAGTTTTGTTTCAACTCTGTTGTTCTTAAAATATACTTCCACATCCAGGAAACACACACTAGTACTACTGATGTTAGAAGTAAAATGTAGGTTAATGTTGTTCTGGTTAATGCTATTTACAAAGTTCTGTGCTGATTCTTTTGTGCCCTGCCATATTACGAATAAATCGTCTATATAGCGTAGCCAAATCCTAACTTGATTGTCTATGTCTGCCTTGTGATCTCTGTTGAGCACCATTTCCTCTCACCAACCCATATGGAGGCAGGAGTAGCTAGGGGAGAAACAAGCTCCCATAGCTACTCCTCTTATTTGTTGATATACCTGGTTGGCAAACAAAAAATAGTTGTTGTTTAGACAATGTAGGATCATTGCATTAAGCATTTTATTGTGATGTGCTATGTGTAAAGGTCTAGAATTTAAATACAATTCAATAGCTCTCATCCCATCCTGGTGATGGATGCTCGTGCATAGTGATGTTACATCCAGACACATAAGTAAATAGCTTGAATCCCATGTAACACCATTCAATTGCCTCAAAAAATCACTAGAGTCCTGTACAAAGGAACGTAACATTTTTACAAAGAAAAATGTCTATATATTTTGACATATTCTCCATCAATCCACCTATGGCTGAAATTATAGGTCTTCCTGGAGGAAATGTTGCATTTTTGTGCAGTTTAGGGATAAAGTAAATAGCCGGCATCACCGGAAACTCATTCTTTAGGAATTTCAGTTCATCCATACTTTTTAATCCTGCACTGCGCCATGCATTTAATTTTGAATAGTAGTCATTCCATGAATTGTGTACTATTTGCATATATATAAATACTCACTGAAAAAAATCAAAGAGTACAGGAACGTTATAGTTAGGCTCAGATTTCACTTGTATAAAACCACTGAAATTCAGCAGTTATGGCTACCTGAGCTAACTATAATAACTTATACCCCTGCAATGCACTGCTTATGACCTCACATATTACATTACTAATGACATGGTCAGTGACTTCACTGATAACATCTCTGACGACATCTCAAATGACATCACTGATGATATTATCAAGTGAGTGTAAGTGTATTTAAGAGATTGTGGGTATTAAATATAGATACTAACCTACTACAAAAGTTAAATCAGTATATTAGGTGCACTACCACTGAGTGATACTATGTTTAGCGCATTTCTAAGGTTTTTTAAATTCTATTTCTTAACTATAAAAACCCTGTAACCTTTGGTTTTTTAAGTGAATTTCTATGGTTTCTTAACTAGCAGCTGTGTTTGTAGAGTGGTGGAGACCAGCTCTCAGGAATCCTACTGTGTCGGACTTACTGGAGGTATCAGGAGGGCTTCTGGGCCATCCAAGAGAACTTCATCCTCCAAACAGCAGTGTGCCAGGAGATGCGTTTTAGGAGTGGTGGAGAAAGGGGCGTGGATTGCAAAGACCTCTGCAATTCTGCTGTGTGGGACTTACTAGAGGTAACAGGTGGGTTTGTTGGTCCCAAGGACACTCTAGAGCAAGGGAGACTTCCTCCCCCAACTCCCCAACTAGCAGTGAGCTGGAGGCCTGTTTGCCGAGTGGTAGAGAAAGGGGGGTGTGGCCACTGAATTCCTCTCAGCATTCTCGGTCTGTGGGACTTAGTGACGGTAACGGGAGAGCTTGTTGCCTCCCAGGATCCTCAGCTTCCAAGGGAACTTCATCCCCAACCAGCAGTGCACCAAGAGGTGCATTTCCAGAGTGCTAGGGAAGGGTGGCATGGCCCCCGAAGTCCTCTCAGCAATCACGCTGTGTGGGACTTACTGGAGATAACAGTAGAGTTTGTTAACCCCCAAGGACCCTCTGGAGCCAAGGAAACTTCATCCCCCAATTAGTAGTGCACCAAGAAGCGCGTCTGCAGAGTGGTGGAGAAAGGGGGCGTGGCCTCCCAAGACCTTTCAGCAATCCTACTGTGTGTGATTTACTGGAGGTAACAGGGGGCTTTGTTCAACTAGGAAGGAGGCGCATTTGTAGAGTGGTGGAGGAAGGGGGTGAAGCCTCCAACAACTTGCTGATCTGCCTTTTTAAAAAAAAATGTATTCATGTATTAGGGGAGGTTGGATGCATGGCCACCCTTTCCTGGGCCGTTTTGGGCCAAGGGGCCCCATTCCCAAGGGCCAGGCCTTTTTTGGGGAGGCTTGACGGTCCCCCTACCTGGGCTAAATTCAGCCCCAGGGACATCATCCCTTGAGGTCAAGCCTTTTTAAAAAAAAGCAATGTCAAACTTAAAAGGAGGGGTGCAATTTCAGCCCCGGGTCCCCATCCTCTGGAGCCTGGCCTTTATTTGTATTGTTTTAAAAAAGGGGGAAGGGGTACTGTCTCTCCATTGGGGACTGCGGGGGGGACCTCACGGCACCCGCGGTCCCTGCTGGCTTCCCCCTCCTGCGGGACCCGGCATTGTTTTCAGACCTAGGAAGCTGCTGAAAGGTCCATGCCGTGCAGGAACTGGTGTGCATGCACAAAGGGGGGCACATGTTGTGCCCCCCTTGTGCATCCACAGGGGGTGAGGCACCAGCGAGCCATTTAGGACCCCCTTTGCTTCTTATCCACCATGGTGGTGGAACCGCCAAGAAAACCGTGGCAGAGAGGAAACTTCTAATATGTGTGACGGTACCATGAAAGTCCTGCGAAGCATATTACTGCCTCCAGACCGCTGCAACACCACCAGGGAATGGTGGTTCCCTGGCGGCTGTGGTGGGGTTGTGGAGGTCCCATGGCCCATATCGTAATAGGGTGGTCAGGAGATTGCCACAACCGCGCCCTCATGGCCTTAGTCACACGTCCTTCCCTGATGATATGTATTACATATTTGTTTATTTTACAGGAGTTGGGGATCATCGTGCCACCTGGCCCAACTCTAGGAAATCTTTATTTTATCTATGCTTCTCGTAACGTACAGATATTACATGCTCTGACATATGTATGGGTTCCTGCGAGTTCATCCATTGGCCTACGGGGTGCACTGACGTTGGCTGCCTAGCTTTTCCCCACCAGTTCCACGACTAGTTAACCATTGCCTGGTTTAGTTACTCCCTTGTTTGGGCAGAAACATGTTGTACTTCTGCTCCATTGGTATTCACATTATTATGTTAACAATTAGCATTTTCTTTGTGTCTTCTACTAGTCTAATTTCCCCATACGGGCTATTCCTATGCATGGCAGACACCGCTGCATGCCGGCTGACAACTGTGCACCTCCCAGAGCATGGGTGACATGTCCCACAAATCATGACCCATTTTAATCTACCCACATGGAACGTGAGGGGCATGCATACGCCTTCACGCCATCATTCGGTCTACTCCTACCTGAAGCCTTGGTCCACACATTTCACAATGTTACAGGAGACCCATCTCATACACACAGGAGTCACTAAGTTTCAGGGGAGCTGGCGTGGACAGGTATATTCCACTAACAATTCCACCTATGCTAGGGGAGTGGGTCAGGCCCGGGGTTCCATTTGTGGCAGAGGACTCAATACTAGACCCAGAAGGCGTTACGTCCTAGTGAAGTGCTGTCTTGATAGCCAATTCATTCTTCTGGGTTCTATTTATACCTCAAACTCTGATCGGACTGCCTACCTACATGCGCTCTCGACTGCACTATCTCAGTGGAGCGCTTTGCCATGGCTTACAGGTGGTGACTTCAACAGTATTCTACACACCACCATTGATTGATCTTCCCCCCTGCCCCTGCTACCTCCAATGCACAGATGTTGAAATATTGGCTCAGACAATGGCAGATGGTGGACATATGGCGTTTCTGTAATCCGGATATGAGAGTGTACTCCTTTTACTTTGTACCACACAGTGCATGTTCGCATTGACAGACTAGTGGGCGCACAATTGTTACTTCCATCAATCACATGTGGAGTGTATGGGGCATACACACTCTGATCGCAATCCCTAAATTTTGCGACTACAGTAGGTAACTGATTTCCCCCCATTCCTACCTGGCTCTTACAACATGCACCGCTGAAAGATTCTCCATTCAGAGCCTCCTCCGGGTTGGCAATCACCGAATACTTCAACAGCAATGTTAACACAGCCTCCACCAAATTAATAGAATGGGATGCTTTCAAGGTGACAGCATGTGAGCATTGCCTGGGCTTACAGGGAAACATGAGACAGCTGTTTGATAACGACATCTCTAGGCTAGAACATACACTCCTTGACCTGGAAACGCAGGTAGTAGGTGATCTCAGTGGCATGCATGCACTAGCAGAAGTGCATCGTGAGCACGTTGCCTCTTAGAAAGGCTGCAGTGCCTTAATTATGCTGCACATTAGGCTTGCACACATGCCACAACTGAGAGAGTTGGATGGCTCTGGGCATGGCTTATCCATCAGGGCCAGACTCAACAGCCCATAATGGCACTGTATTCTGCTCAATGCTCAATACTCTATACCCAACAGACCATACGCGATGAGCTGACACGACACTATACTTACTGGTGTACAAGTCTGCTACGAACGCAAAGTATTGCATGCTGTGAGTGGACCTCCATATAATATAGTTCCTTACCAGGAATCTTCACTCCCCCCTATTGACCTGGCCTGTTGAGTGTGGAGAGACCATTCGGTTTTCTTTTATTTACCCACAACAGCTCTATTATGAGTTTACCAATCTCAAGAAAGTAATGGTGAGGGATTTCGTACATCATGCCCTGCAAGGTGTATAAGCACTATGAAAGCAGAATCATTTTACCACAGCAACTCCTCACATCGCTGACCGGGGCAGCGCCTTCCAAAACCGAACCATTGGTCTCAAGCTGTCAACCATCTTGACAATATTGAGGTTTGTGAAGACGTGTTCAGTGTGCACAAACCTAATTCCGAATAGTGTACACTCTTCATCTCCCAAGACAGTCATGCCACCAACAGCCTGCTAGCCCAGACATCTTTCACCATACCCAGGTTAAGTAACCTGGACTTATTACTGTTGACGTGGAGCCACAAGGGAGATCACGTGATTGGTATCCCCCACTGCGATTTCCGAGGGGCAAGTGTCTGTTGATGTTTACTGGCCACTAGCTCCATTGCTAATGCAAACAGTAGCGATGACAGGGGGTGGCTCTTTTGCATGCCTCTGTACAGTGGGAACCTCTCCAAGACCATCCTGCCTGTCCACACAATTAGCCACAGATCAGTGTACAATAGCTTCACCCATTGTATGCATTTGTTACCAAGGCCCACTTTCTCTAAGAACAGCCACAGGTAGTTCCAGTTAACTGAATCGAACGCTATTTTAATATCTAAAAATGCCATGGCGTATGCATCACCCCATAATTGTGAGACATGATATTCGTCCTAGAGGCGTCTCAGGCTACAGAGGGTTTTCCATTTCTGAATAAACCTGCATTGATCTGTATGTATTAGTGCGGGAAGATAACCTAATAGGCGAGTATCCAAGATTTTATGAAGCATCGTCCCATCTACATTCAACATAGAGTGGGGGGGGGGGTAAGTGGAAGCCTCTATCGGTTCTTTTCCTAATGCAGGAATTATAACTACAGCTGCCTCTCTCAAACTGTCCGTGAGTCGCCCCCACTCCAATGCTTTATTATATACCTCTAAGAACGTGTCCAGTGAGTTTTGAGTTTAATCTTTTCCACCACACGCTTGGTGGTACCCATGTTCCTATGATAAAATTCTGCTGCCAACCCCCTCCCCCCCCCCTCAATCCCTTCCTGGGGTTTATGTCGTTTTCAAACTGCAGATGCCTGTGATGATCTCCTCTCTGGATTTGGGTGTCTCCAAGACCCAGTGCTTAGTTTGTAAAAAACATAAGTGCTGGGTCCCTGATTCGGGGGGCCACCACAGTTTGCACCACACATTGTAACTGTACTTACTCAACTACTAACCATCACACTGCTATAAGTGTGACAATTCAGATTGTTCGAGGCCGCCAACACTTCAAGAATGGCTTGGGTGGCAGGTTTAAGTTGTTTTGAATGTATATTGAATTAACAAGCAACTGTTTTTCTACTCATCTGTGCAATCAGCACCACCATGTGGCAGCTTTCATAAGTTCAGGTTCGGCAATTAACTGCCAGTGCTGGCAATTAAGTGCTGGTGCCGAGCACTGGAAACCACAGGGTCAAATTAAGCACTGCCAAGACCTAACAGTCTCCCGCCACGAGACACAGCATCTTCACAGCTACCAGATAATCAGCCCTTTCTCTGCTGTAGCGCTTGGTTGGCCTGTATATATTTTATTTTAATTTGTCATGAATGCATCATTGATGGCTCGCTGCATGCATACAAGCACACCTCTATCATCTTTTACCAACAGTATTGGGGTGTGTTGGATGTCATCTTTAACCAATTGGGCGAGCAGCACCCCCTCTTTATCCTTGCTCACATGCAACCTTTAATGGTGGGTGGTAATTTACTAGGATCGGTGGGCAAAGCCTGTTCAATATCGCACAGGTTTTCCTCATGCCTATCTAAACTCTGTTCCAATTGTCTCCTAACCGTATAGGTGGTCTTTAGGCACTCACCATGAAGAACCACTTTTATGCCGTTGCAGTCTGTGACTCTGCTACTCGCACAGCCCCAGTTTTCCTGAAAGTAGAGTGTTAACGTCTCATTTACCATTGCTGTATAACCAAATCTGTTAGTGCCTCCACCATGAGACTGCAAAGTGGAATTGCCGGCTGCCAGCCCCCCATTGTACTGCTCACCAACAAAGGGTAGTTATCGGACAGATATTGGGCTAACGACACCCCCAGAACACCCTGAGTTCAGGCTGTAGAAATGAAACAGTAATCCAACTGACTTTAGGTCCCAGAAGCAGGTGTATAACATGAGTATTTGTCCCAGGTGTCTCTCTTTCTCTCTCCAAATGTCCAGCAATTCTATTAAATTACAAATGTTTAAATATGTCTACACATATTTAAACTTTGCAGTTAAGTTCAGTCACAGTTTTGAATGCAATCAAATATATGATTGACAAGTATGCTATTCTGGTCAGGCAGGAATTACTAAAGTGTTAAAGTATACACAGTCCAATTATTAGAAATGGGGTGGGGTTTTTGAAGAATATTTGGTGTCCCTTCCCTTTTGAGAAACACTCCCAGCTAGGATATTGACAAAAGATGCTTGATTTGACCAGACCCTGGTACCCCTGGGAACACTTGTGGCCCCCCTACGGGGGCCAGCCCACCAGTTTGAAGACCCCTGCTTCAGAGCATCGTCCAATACCCCGTCATGGCAGGCTTAGTGTTAAGTCTGGGGGATCCCGGTCAATGGCATCATTCATGACGAAATTGAAATTGCCAGCAATATTAAGCTCTGCAGCAAGGTTCTCAATTGCCGCTGCTGGTACTTGGCCATAAACATCTGGCCAGTCAGTGTTAGTTGCATAACCATTCAACAAGCAAATTTCCCCCCCATCTAGCACCGCAAGTAGAATCACCAATCTACCCTTCGTGTCTACTTTATGTCCCTTGTAGTAAAAAGGAACCCCTGGGGCTACCCAGATCATTGCCTTCTTGCAAAGCCTGAGTAGGAAGTGGCCCCTCCATCTCTTCCATTGATGTGCTATGCAGTCCCCCCAGATGTGCGTTTCCTGTAAGAAGGGGATGGTGATTCCATACGTTTTCAAATATGTGTACACTCGGCGTCTTTTCTCCAGCTGGACCAAACTTCTAACATTCCATGACAATAGTTTCACCATGTTAGAAGGCATCATACTTTATGTTCTGTACAACCCTCATCATGTCCCACTTGCCTTCACACCAGGCAACTTGCTGAGAGAGTGACGGGTGCAACTTCAACATGTACAGATTTGTGCACGAGCAGTTCAGCTTTCCCTAGAACAGTAAACAAGTGACAATGCAAATCACCCATAACTTACTCCCCCCGCCCCCACGGGCAGCACATTCCAATGACCAAATGCTGCAACTAGCAAACTAGGAAATAGCATCCACCACTATATTCCCTCGTGCAAAAAAATCAACCCATTATTTGGATAAGCTTACCTCACCTTTGCTCGATCAGTTGGCAGTAGGGGACTTCTGGGTTCAGGCTCATTTTGGTAGCACTTAGAGACCATTGGTGATTTGGCACTTTACAAATGTATATTAACAATAACAACCCTCTCACAACTATAACTGTGATTTGAAAGAGATGTGCCATCCGCCGAACATGCACTCAAACGTCTCCTCGTAGACCGTGAACCTCACTCCTTCCCCCACCAGCATAGTGTACGTATGGCATATTATTAACATATCTTACAGTTTTCCTATCTCTTCTACAAGGATTTAAACTATAGAGACATTTATTGTGGCATATATTACATACTTTAAGACACAAACAGTTCAGACAGATAGGCTCAGTTTGACCTCCAGGGCCCCAACAGCAGACCATTGATATTTCATCTCTCCAAACCTCCATAAGCACTTTTGCAGGTCTGATGCAGGTCTGATGCAAACCTAAGGCATGCCCACATCAGTACTGTCACTGCAGGATCCAGGATCACTTCTCAGTCAGAAGAATTATTCCCTTGTGTCCAGCACCATGTCCTTGAGGGTGCCATCAGGACAGACCACAATTTGTCTGGATTGCCGAGGTCCGTTGAGGCTGACTAATCACAGTTCTGTCTGTGCAGGCATGTAGATTGTCTCACCAAGTTCAGACTATTCCTGTTCCGACTGGAGACGCCCAGGTGTGGGACATCAGCAAGAGTATCCATGTATTCATTCGCCTCCACAGGTGTGAGAAAGAACAAAGTCGTCCCCCAATGCAGCAATCACAGCTTTGTGGGATACATCAAGCTACATTTCAAGTTGAGGTCACAAAGTCTTTTTTAACAAACATACAGTCTTTATATATATTCACTGAAAAAAACATAGGTTTCAGGGGCGTTATAGTTAGCTGGACTTTTCACCCGTACAAAACCGTTGAAATTCCCCCGTTATAGTTAGTTCAGCTAACTATAACTCGCGCGCCCGCAATGCACTGCTGATGACGTCACATATTACATCACTCATGACATGGTCAGTGACATCACTCATGACATCACTGATGACATCTCAAATGACATCACTGATGACATCACTGATGACATCATCCAGTGAATGTGTGTTTTTCTGAAAATTACATATGTTTTATATATGTATATCTCAAGGTCGAAGGAAGAATAAATGGGTATATAAGTGTCTAAATGGATGATTTGTTTTTGAAAAATTGATTGTATAATTGACTGATTAAGTGTATCTTAGTGAATACATGGCTTAGTGAGTAATGTTTAAATATGTAAATATCTGTATCAGTCTCTCACTTTGTGTATAAGGGGCTGCATGGGTTGGTGAGTAGCTACATGAGTGTTTATATAGGTTATTAGTTGGTTTTTTGAGTATCAGCATGAGTGTCTGAGTGTCTGTATGGTTCGGTGGGGGGTATTACGTAGTGCATAGGTGCATGAATGAGTGACTCACTGTTTGTATGTGTTGAAGACAGCATGTGTGCAGGACTGTATGGGTGGATGAGTGTGTGAATGGGTGAGTTAGTGAGTGAATGACTGTCTCAATAGTGTCTTTATGAGTAACTACATATGTTTTAAACTAGTATATGTGACTATTGGTGTATATAAGTGAGTATATGTGAGAGTGAGAGATTGAAAGAGTTCCTGTATGAATAAATAAGTGTTTCTATAAGTGATTGTTTAAACGACTAAGTATGTGTAAGTTTCTGTAGAAGCAAGTGTGGTGGTGTGTGTATAACTGAATATGCAAGTAAATGGATGTTTGATTCTTTATTAGCATGAGTGACTGTGTGTGAGTAACTCTATGGATGAGTGGCGTTCTGTAACAGGATGTATAGGTGTATGAGTACATATGATGAGTGAGTACATGTATGAGTGACTGTGTAGGACTGTTGGTGAATGAGTTGATGTGTATGTGGATCTTAGAATTACTGAATAGGTTGTTGTAACTGGTATTGGTATGTCCATTTGTTTGAACATTTTAGTTTCTATTTTTGAATGTGTGTATCAAAGGGTATATTAGGGGGAGAGGAGGTCTGCCACTGTATCACAAGGATGATGTCATCAACGATGTCATCAGTGATGTCATTTGAGATGTCATCAGTGATGTCATGAGTGATGTCACTGACCATGTCATGAGTGATGTAATATGTGACGTCATCAGCAGTGCATTGCGGGCGCGCGAGTTATAGTTAGCTGATTTAACTATAACGGGGGAATTTCAATGGTTTTGTATGAGTGAAAAGTCCAGCTAACTATAACGCCCCTGAAACCTATGGTTTTTTTCAGTGAATTTCTAAGGTTTTTTAAATGCTAATTCCTAACTATAACGTGCCAGAAACCAATGGTTTTTTCAGTGAATTTCAAAGGTTTTTTAAATGCTAATTTCTAACTATGCCTACAGAGATAGGACATGTGAAGAAAGAAGAAAAAACGCACAGAAAGAAAAAAAAGAAATGCAGAAAGAAGCAACAGAAGTCCTCAAAGACGAAGAAAAGTGCAGGAAGGAGGATAACGTGCAGAAAGAACAAACAGAAGGGCAGAAAGAAGCCTTGTTGCAAAATCATCCTTTACCCTCAACTTTTTCAGACGGATACTGGTGGTAACTGAGTCTGACTAGCCAGTCCTAGAGCCAGTGCTATGTTAAAAGACACTCAGAATACAATGAAAACACCTACATACACTAGGGAACACTATGCGTTGGAGTCCCCTGTGATTAGCATGACCTCCTCTGTAAGCCCCTGGTATATAATAGGGCAGGGGATTAAAACTACCTCTTAAAACGCGCCACAGAGCGTGTTTGCACACGTCACCTCAGGCCCCGTCCCCTCCCTTCCCCACTGTGTAAACACGCCCTGTGGCCGTTTTAAGTTGGGAGATTAAGTCCCTTTGAATCCTGAGGGTCCCTAGGGTCCAACTAGACCACTAGGTACCTCCAGTAAGCGCCACAGAGCTGCATTGCACAGAGGTGTAAAAAGGGGCACGACCTAGGCCACCTCTATGCAACGCAGCGCAGTGGTGCTTACTGGAAGCACCTGGTGGGCAAGATGGCCCCCAGGGTTCCTCAGGATTGAAGGGGAATTATTTCCCCAACTTAAAACGCGCCACAGGGCGTGTTTGCACACATCACCTCAGGCCCCGTCCCCTCCCTTCCCCACTGTGTAAGCACGCCCTGTGGCCGTTTTTTAAGTTGGGAGATTAAGTCCCCTTGAATCCTGAGGCTCCCTAGGGGCAAAATAGTCCACTAGGTACAGCCAGTAAGCGCCATTGCAGAGAGGTGTAAAAAGGGGCACGGCCTGCACCACCTCTCTGCAACGCAGAGCAGTGGCGCTTACTGGAAGCATCTGGTGGGCTAGTTGGCCCCCAGGGCCCCTCATGATTGAAAGAGAATTATTTCCCCAACTAAAACGCGCCACAGGGCGTGTTTGCACACGTCACCTCAGGCCCTGTCCCCACTCCTCACCACTGTGTAAACGCACCCTGTGGCCGTTCTAAGTTGAGAGATTAAGTCCCCTTGAATCCTAAGGGTCCCTAGGGTCAAACTAGCCCACTAGGTACCTCCAGTAAGCGCCACAGAGCTGCGTTGCATAGAGGTGTAAAAAGGGGCGTGGCCTCAGAACACCTGTCTGCAACGCAGCTCCCTGGCGCATACTGGAGATACCTGTTGGGCTTTTTGGTTCTCAGGGACCCTCAGTATTGAAGGGGAATTAATTCCCCAACTTACAACTGGCCAGGGGGCGCATTTGCAGTGTGCTGCAAGGAGGGGGCGTGGCCTTCAGCGCAATGCCGGTCTTTTATTTATTTTATTTTTTAAGAAGGAGGGCTGTGTGGCCCCCCTTCTTTTTCTAATTTATTGGCCCTGGGGACCCCATCCGCCAGGGCCTGCACCCTAATTTTTTTTGTTGAAAAAACCCCCGAGTCATGGCCTTTTTTTCTTTTTATTCTTTAGGAGGGGGCTGCGTTGCCCCCCTCCTCAGGCCACTTATGGCCCCGGGGATCCCATCCCCCCGGGCCGGCCTTTGTTTTTTATTATTTTTAAAAAATATATATTTATAGAAACACCTAGGACATGCTGGACAAACCGTATGTACCTATCACCATGACGATTTGCGTGATATTAATTAAAAGGTGACTATGCATACAATGAATCCACGTGGAATGTATATATATATAGTCCTTTATGTTATAGTCAGGAAAGATGACAATGTTCCTGTTGTCGAAATGGGGTGGGCCCCGTACCTGGACATGTTGCAGAATGGCATCTCAGCCCCAAAATTGAACATGCATGTTATTAGGGCCATGGGGGGCATTCCAAGCCACTGCGGTGAGCTAGTGCTCACTGCACTTGTTAAATCGTAAAGAATTTACACAGACGTTTAAGATGACGTTTGTTAGCGATCCATTCTTCTAGAAAGAGTTCTGTAGAGTGCCCCTCCGCGTTCTCTGAAAACCCAATAAACCGCATGTTTTCCAATATGACCTACCCTCTAAGTTCTCAAGCTTTTCCTTCAGTCACTCTGCTGCTCTTCAGAGAGTCAATACCATCTCCTTCATCACCCTCACTTCTTGCTGTAGTTCCGTTACATTCTCCTCCGCAGTGGTAACCCTCTTTGCTACTTTCGGCTCTTTTGAGGTTGACTTCTATTGCCACAAACTCTAATGTCACCACCATTTCCTCCTGTAAGCCCTTGATTTCAGACATCAAGTCTGCCATGGTTTGAGCCAGGTTATGTGTTACCCCCCGCTGGACCCTCAGACCATCAGCCACCTTCTCCGGGTGCAACATGTGGGTTTAATTCACTATCTTGTTGGCCTACACATGTTTAGCATGTGCCTCCTTTCCCGTTGTGCTCTACAGGACAAGTCTATATGCTCTTCAAGGGTCCTCTCAGAGGCAAAAGTCCACTCTGCCTCTTGGTCAGCTCCCCACTCCACTCCCTGTGCAGCATCCCCAAAATGGTCCTCAAACCGTCATGTTATGATTAGGGGTGCCACCAGGCTCCAGCAACTGAGGCACTCTTTGTCAGCCACCCACGCCAGAGACAGGTTTCTTTAAGCAGGGTCCCCGGGTATCAGGCCTGTCGCAGGATTCCATGCAGTGGGCTCAACCTGCAGATTTTCACTCCCATTGGCGATGCCGCATGTGCAAGGTAAATGGTTTTATCTATTTTTATTTAATGTAACTTATCCTATTGCATGTCGACCTCTCCCACCCCAGCCCGCACCGCCCAGCGCTCTTGCCTCTGCCAACCGCCACTGTGCTCAGAGCGCACACTCTGCACATTTGCAACTTGCCTCAGATGTTCAAACCACTCTGTTACATTGACTGTACAGCTTTGTCTTTTATTGTTCCTTCCCCTTTAATTCCCTTGTATACTTTTAACTCTAGCACCTGCCATGCAGTTAGCTGTGATTCCACTGAGAATTGGAATCCACATCATTATGCTCCTGGACTTTTACTGAGCAGTACTGTGCCTTATGGAATAAATACCTTCAACCTTCTTTTGGATTTTATGCCTCTTTTTATTAAGGGAATTCTACACTGGCGACGAGTTACAGAGTACCTGCTACTTTTCCAGCCACAGGAGCGGTACAACTATACTTTGGGATTTTTTTTTTTGAAAACTTGGATTTTCATTGGAGTACTATCTGGAATTTCCCTCTTTTCCTACTGTAAGTGGATAGGACCATTATCCACCACCGTCATTTCTTCAACTCTACATGAGATTCTACTGCCAAGAAACCTATTTTCAAGCATTTTGCCTTATTCCTGGCCTTACCGAATTATTCAACTGGTGATTGCCGTTGCTCCTGCCAAGTCATTCAACCCACGCGAGCGCCATATTCATCACGTTACCGGCTAGTTGTCAAGGAGAGAGAAGAAGTGTTCTCAAAGCAGTGAGGAGTGAGAAGTGAGATCCTTCACGCGTCGACTTGGGTTGCCAAGGAGAGACGCGCCTGCTATCTTCATCGCATTGCTACATCGCCCAACGCACCGAAGTCATTGCATAGCGTGGCACAGTGGCATGTATACGTCATTGCGCTGCGTGGCGCCATTTTGGCTTCTCAACTTTTCCTCACAGTCGATGCGCACAACTGCGCTTTGGGTGCATTTTTAAGGAACTCCTTTTCGTCAATGTCGATGCGCTCGACTGCGTATTGAAGATCTTTTGCTTTTCACGAAAAGCAATAAGGAAGTACATAACCGGAATACTTTTCTGACATTTCTGTATCGTGCCTATGCGCATGACTCAAAAAAAAAAGGTACTGATATTTATTTTCACATTGTCGTGTGCAACTGTAAGTTGCTGAAAATCCCTGCACATCACACTGATGTGCACAGCTGCTATATAATTCTTAAATTATTCTTGTTATTTTTATACATAATTATTTAGTTCTCTTTTAACACCGCAAACTGCCCTATGGCTGTCAAATAATAGCTTAGATAATTGCCATATTTATATATCATTGTTGCAAAGTATTTATATTTTAACCATGCAGTTTGAACCTCCTGCAATGTTTCTATAATCCAAAGGTGATCCTCCCATTCCTTGGTCTAGATGGAAGGAGGAGTTTTTAACCTATATGAAGGCTATTGATGGGGATAGAATGGGCAATGAAATGACAAAGAACATCCTCCTTCATTGTTTAGGTTCTGAGGGTCAAGCTGTATTCAAATCTCTTCCAATAGTTCAAGGGGAACTTAGTACTTTTGACGAAGCACTTTTACCTATGGAAACTAGGTGTAAGCCCACCACCAGCATAGCGCTCAATAGGTATACATTTTATACACGACCACAAAGAGATCCTGAATCATTTGACGACTTTTTAACTGATCTCAGATGCCTGGTGATTTCATGTAATTTGGCATCATAGCAGATGAGATGATTAGGGATCAAACCATTGTAAATGTCAAGAATAAAAAAACACAAGAGCAGTGGTAGACTTTGGGGAAACCAAAGTTACACAATAGGATAGCCACTGCTAAAGCGTTTGAACAGTTCGAAAAGTGGATGAAGACCATTGAGGATGTTAATGCTTAAGGTGATAAAAATAACAAAAGTGTTGACGAAGTTTGTGCTATGAATAACTCTAGTAAAGTTTCCCTGCTGGGAAAAGGTGGTGACAGGAATGTAATGTGTTACAGGTGTGGTAGTACTAACCATGTTGCTTCTTTCAAGTTTTGTCTGGCTATAGGAAAACTATGTATCAAATGCGGGAGACTTGGACACTTTGCCAAGGCTTGTAGAGATGATAGGAAGAGAACCATTGCTAAAGGTAGAGGTTTTCCCACAAAGAATAGTGAGGTCTCCTGTGTGAGATGTACTCAATTTCCTAATGATGATCCTTCTAGTGAGAGGGGTATTGTGGTTTCCTTAGCGAATATTTGTGCTCTCAAGGGAGAAACTTTGAATTCACCTAAGTGTATTGTTCAATTCTTGAATGAAAACCTGGAACTTATGGCAGATTCGGGATCCCCGTGGTCGATTGTCACGGAAAATTATTTCAATGAAAAATGTGTTAATACTGTATCTACCAAAGACCTATGCCCCTCAGACATCATAGCTCAGGGTGTTGATGGCTCTACTATCGACCTTATGGGGTATATTGCTTCTGACGTCAAATTTAAGGAGAGGTCTGCCTTTATTAAGCTGTATGTTGCCAAGAAAGGGGTTAACGTATTGGTTTGGAGTGACCAATGGAGACTGGGGATCATACTAAATCCCCATAGCAGAGAACCTGTCATGGTGGTTGAAGAAAGTGTTGATGTTAATGCCATAGAGAAGTAATTTCCTGAAGTTTTTTCTGAAGCTTTAGGCAAACTTAAAGGTTTTACTCATTTAATCAAGCTCAAGCAGGGAGCATCCTCTGTCAAGCAAAAACTTAGGAACGTTCCCATTAATGTCAGGGAAGAATTGGGGAAAGCTTTGAATTAAATGTTAAATGGGGGTGTTATAGAAAGGTGGCATCTTCTGAATAGGTTTCTCCAATTGTATTGGCACGCAAACCTGACAAATTGTATAGGTTTTGCATTGACCTCAGAGCTCTTAATGCTAACATCCTGGTCGACTGCCATCTGTTGCCTAATATCAACGAGGTGGTAAGTATGCTAGGAGGTGACACGATCTTTTCCAGCCTTGATCTTCGGTCTGCATACCATCAGATTGAACAAGCCAAGGAGTCACACCATATGACAGCGTTCATCACACCCCGAGGTCTGTTTCAATTCAAGAGTATGCCTTTTGGATTAGCATCAGCGGCCTCCGTATTCCAGAGGTCTATGTGTCATCTTTTTAGGGACATGCAGTCATTTGTGAAGTGTTTTCAAGATAACATTCTTATTTTTTCTCCAGATAAGAAAACACAAACTGATCATCTCAGGAATGTATATGATGTTCTCAAAGAGTATGGGTTAACTCTTAAGAAGAGTAAGAGCAAACTATATCAAGAATCTGTTGAATATCTAGGACACACGCTGTCCAAAGAGGGTGTGGTTTCTAAAGAATCCCTCATTGATGCTATGTTGAAAGCACCTGCTTCTGACTGCAAAGACAAACTTCTTTCCTTTTCAGGACTATGCGAATACTATAGTAAATTTATTATGGACTTTTCATCTAAAATGGAACCCTTGAGAGTACCGACAAGAAAGAATGCAGAATTTGTATCGGGAGACAGACAACAAGAAGCTTTTGACAGTACCAAAGCAGAAATTATAGCTGCTCCCACTCTAAAAGCTTATTGTATACTCACTGTTGATGCTAGCCTGTATGGTCCAGCATGTGTTTTGTCTCAACGTGTAGGGAAGGAAGAGTGGAAGTTGCATTTGCCTCCCGCACGCTTAACCTTACTGAGAGGCGTTATGCTGTAATTGAAAGAGAATTGTTGGCCTGTGTCTGGGGAGTTGAACATTTACGCAATTACATATGGGGTGCGTGTTTTGTTTAAGGACAGACCACAAGCCCTTAGTTTCCATTTTGTCTCCTGGAGGTGGTCTTAATGCCACTACCCGCATAGCTAGGTTCATGTCCTGTTTGCAAGAATGCAGTTTTGCAGTAGAATACATTCCAGGAAAGATCAATGTTACTGCGGATTGTCTATCTAGACTTCCCTGTAGTACCAGTGATGTGTGTGAAGATGAAGAGATCATTGCTAATATTACTGAAGTCATGTCTGGAAAAATCAGTTCCATTTCTGAAGAGATGTGGAAAAAAGCCATGAGGGAGGATGATGTTTTGTCTGAAGTCATAAATTACACCAGGAGAGGTTGGCCCTCTAAAAATGTAATTTCAGGTGAACTATTTCCCTTTTGGAAAATCTCAGATGAACTAGTCATTGAAGGTGATCTTATTTTTAGACAAGGTAAGTGCATTCCAACCTTGTCCCTTCGTAGTCACATCTTATCTGTGAGTCACGAGAGCCATTTGGGAATGCCTTCTGTGAAGAGGTTGATCAGGTCCGTCTTCTGGTGGACAGGTATGTTGACAGGATCATGAGAGAATATCCTAAATGTGTGAGCAGTGAGAAGATGCTTAAGTGTGATCCTGTTCCTCTAATTCCTATTCAATGGCCAGACCTTCCTTGGCAAAAGGTGGGGATTGGATATTGCTGGTCCTTTAAATGTTTTGCCCCAAGACTGTAGGTTTGCCTTGGTGATGGTCGACAAACACACCAAATGGCCCGAAGTCAAGCTGGTCCCACACGCCAATTCTGAAAGTGTCATTTTATTCCTCAAAGAAGTCTTTGCCCGCGAAGGCTACCCTGAGATCCTCATCTCCGATAATGGTGTGCAAATGAAGTCTCATGAGATGACTGATTTTCTCAAATTCTTTAATATTTGCCATATTACCACGGCCTTGTACGAACCCCAAGGCAATGGGCAAGTAGAAAGGTACAACAGAGTTCTCAAACAGGACATTTTGTGGGCACGCAATTTAGGTGCTCAGTGGAAGGAAAAGTTGAGGGAGAACTTGTGGTTGTACCGCATAACTCCCCACTCTACTACTGAAGTCTCTCCTTTCCTTTTACTGAATGGGAGAGAACCTGTTTCCAAGCTATGCCCTTGGTGGTTTAAAAAAGCTGTAAAAGACCACTGTCCTGTAATTAACCAAAATAAGGTGGCTCGCAAAGTGGAATAGAAACAACAGAAAAGTAAACACTACTATGAGATCCGAATGAGAGGGAAGGAGCCGCATTTTGTAGTTGGTGAGTGGGTCAGGATACCTAAGCCAGGTGTTTTACTTAAGGGTGAGTCGAAATTTGGTAGACTCATCAAAGTTGTAAAGATTAATCACAACAGCGTTGTTACCCCAGAGGGAAAGGTCTGGAATGTCAAACAAGTTGCTAAATGTGTATGTTTCTTCGTAAATTTTCTTAAGGGGAGAAATGTTACATCACATTGCCTGTACAGCTTTCTCTTTTATTGTTCCTTCCCCTTTAATTCCCTTGTGTACTTTTAACTCTGGCATCTGCCATGCAGTTAGCTGTGATTCCACTCAGAATTGAAATCCACATAATTCTGCTCCTGGACTTTTACTGAGCATTACTGTGCCTTATGGAATAAATACCTTCAACCTTCTTTTGGATGTTATGCCTCATTTTATTAAGGGAATTCTGCACACTCATTTTGCCTTATCTTATTTTTAAGAAAGAGCGTGGCCCAATGAAGTTAATGGAACCTGTGGATTACACTGTAGATTATTCATACCTTTGATGTCTGGAATGTTTAGGTGTGTGTTCAATTATTTCATTAAAATAATACTTGCGCAGCCGCCCTGTCTTTCTTTTCCTGCCTTAGCAGTAGGGACACATCTACAGCTGTTGACATGGTGAGAGCAGGCCCTGTGGCACAATCTGCCTTCATCCTGTCTCCTGTCCCCTATGTCTTTCTTTCCAGCATGGCAGCTAGTGTCCTATGTCGGTTCTTTCTTCATTGTCTGAAGTAGTGAAGTACAAACTCTCTGTGAGATTTCTTTCCTGGGTCACTTCTCATGCCACCTTTTTTCCGATCCTACCAGGGGACTGGAGTCAGGGGGTGATGTGAATCCCCAGATTATATTTGTCCCCTTCCCATGTCCCCATGTTCCAGTAGTGTTGGTCATTAATGCATTGTCCCACTTTCCTGTCCTATATACCGCCATCAGCTAGACACACCCTGTACTGTGTTTCAAGGATTAACTTTGTTTTTGGAAATAATCTACACATTTGTGTATGAAGGCTTTATTTAGCTACTTGTACCAAGTTGGTTTTTCAGTTGCACAACTTAACTAAGGCTTCCCTTTCAAGAATGACTTCACCTTAAGAACTGTGCCATTGCCCTCATGGACCTTTTTGTAAATATTTTGATATGTTTGTGTGGGTAACAGCGCCTTTCATTGTTTACAGTTACTGTTACCACATCACTGAGCCGCTTGTGCTCCTTGTAATAACATGCAGCCACTCTAGTATTGCATTGTTCTGCTGCATTCACTCTTAGATGTTTCTAGTCTCATCATTGTGGCCTGGCTTCACAATCTCTACCTCTGATGACCACTTGTTCCTGTCGCTGGTATGGCATCACCATCCTCTGCTTGTAGTCACCATCTTTTGCTCAATACACTTTGATTCATCGTCCACCTGCCAAATATTACTAGTCTCTCTAAAGCTATTGTGTTGACATCACCAGCCTAAGCAAGTATGCAATGCAGTGTCCTCTCTCGTCTTCTCTGTGCTCAAAGACAGGTCACTGTTCTGACACCCAACAGCATTCCATTACAATTTAAAGTTATATCACTGGTTATTTTTTGTCTTTAACTGCTTTTGCATCATTAGCCAACAACTACCAAATATTGACTGGGCTAACTTTTGGCACATCTGTTATTCTGTGGCTGGCCCGGGTTGTAGTTGCTGCTGTTTTGCAAGCTGCTGCTTTTATTTATTGCCATAATATATTATCGGATCAATTGTGTTTTTTAAAATGTTTTTTGTGTATTGGAAGTTGCAATGTGCTGAGTGACTTTAGAAAAGCAAACCCAGTGTTTGAAAGTTTATTGTTTGGCAATGTAGCCATAGTGTGTTTTGGGTATGTTTTTAAAACATGTATACCATGGTCTCTCTTAAGGTGATATGTTGCTCCGATTCAGGTATGTGAGAAGTAATAGGCCGGTCTTTTCAGGCTGCATTCATCAGGTCATGTTTTTCTGCATTGCTACATTTGGATAGATTACAGTTGCGTTCATCATTGTCGCATTTAATGGCCTTTTTCTAATTAATACATTGCGCTGTTCCCACCAAGTTTTATAACTTATTTATCAATCCCAGTTTTGAACATGTGATGACTGCTCTGGCCTACAGAGCGGCTGACATTTCCCATCCACCAGATCCAACCATCAACGCTCTTAATTTTACATTAATTGCAAAACAAACAATTGCCATCACGTACATCCACTCCAAATCACATAAGTAAAAACCAGTTCCATTACAACGCCAATAGCTCTAACTCTAAAAAAAAATGCGAGACCTATTCCATTGCAAATGCTTGTATTTCTCTCTGTCTTTTTCTGTTTTAGATTGAAGAATATTTTCCTCTTTGCTTCTTTTGTATGAGTTTAGTCTGGATAATGATGAGCATTGTTATAGCAATAAGAGGACTATTGAAAAGAGCAGAAACGTGAGAAAACAGCCTTTAATCGAATGCTAGAGAGCATGGCGCACAGACGAAACTGTGTTACTTTATGAAATTTTTTCAAAAATAATAAAAACAAAGGTCACATTTCGCAGGTATACGGAATAAATCCAGGAACGAATGCACTTTGAACTGTCTGCTTTTAACTGAGCTGCAAGGAAGCCATGAAATCCCGCAAAGGGATGAGGTTTAAGATGGCGGGTTTTCCCCTGCGTGCCATGAGAGCGAGTGACTCAGCGCTATCTCAGCATTGCCATGTCTGCTCCAGGCCCAACATAGCGCCCTGCCCGACACCTTCTGAGAAACACGTGGAAAGCCCCGGCCACCCCGCCTCCCCGCCCCATGGCAGCCTTTGGAAAGAGGGCCCGATGTTCAATAACATTTCCTCTGTCGATCTAATTACCTCCATCACTGTATCTGCAGCCAGATAAAATGCTCATTTCACACCACATTAATTTTTATCAACTGAACATTAAGCAACACAAAGCTATCTGCGCTTGGCTTCATTTACATACTGACTGACAGAGATGCCGTACAAAGCCGGCTGGCAGAGCCGCAAAGCAGGCTTGGCATCAAAAACGCGGCCCCGCGCGATGAAATATTGATTCGCCAGGATGGCAGACATCAACTACAATAAAAGAAGATGCGCCCTCCAAACAATGCAGCCCGCCCCTTCAAAAAGGGAACAGAGTGCTGCTTTTTGAGAGAAAAATGTATGCATTTTTTCCAATAACTTTGAATAGGGCAAAGGACGACACCCAAAGCCGGTTGTGGAGGAGGGGGTGGGGCAGAAGGCTTTTGATGGGAGCTAAATACAATAATTATGAGGCACCAAATGCACTAGTGTCCCAATAAATTCTATATTATATGCCTTTGTAATATATGAGTGGATCATCAGAGGAGAATGGTAAGATGTGCCAGCAAGAGGGCGCCCGAGGCAGCTCTACAGAGATGTAATGCTTTAGAGGGAAAGTGCGACATTTACTGGCAGTACAGATGCCTAAATAATCAAAAACAGGCATACAGGGCATAAGGCTACTGAAAGAGGATGTGCCTGAGTAAGTGGGTACTCTAATTTCTTGTGTGGATTTCATAAGGATTCATTGAAATTTAAGAGAGACCCTCACCACCAACCTGGGTGACATACTTCATCATCGGGCTTGCCTCATCCATCGACAAGTCTTAGGCACCCCCCAGACTCCTTAGTTTACTAAGAAGTGCCTATATTGGAAGGTGACTGTACCTCCATTTGTTTTTAGCGGGGAACCAATGTGAGAGTGTTAAAATTAAGTAAACCTCGTTGTCAGGTTGTGTAGGAACAAGTAGTTGATTTATTCATATGGTAACAGCTTCAGATAAAGGTAACTGGAAGTTGGTAAAGTCCATGTAATGCCCCACCAGGAGCAGCCTCCTTGCTGCTCATCTCCTCAAGTCCCACACACTCAACATTCCAAATGACATCACTATTGGCTGAGCAGCAAGGGACAGAACAAGAATAAGGAAGATGCACCAAATAACCGCAATCAGGTTATAGCAGAGAGGTTAAAAATCCCTATAGACGATCCAAAATTATTTTTATTAAGGAATTCTAAAGAGATATTAAAAGCAGAGTGAATATGGAGACGTTGTAGATAACTATTGTTCTCAAATCCCACTGGTCGACATGTTTCAGAGCTGTTATTTGCTCCATCTCGGATCCCTGGCTTTCTTCAGGACCTGGATCCCAATTTATAATATGGGTGGCAAAGGTCCCATATCCAGTGGCCTCCAAGATAGGTACTGACTTAGGTACAATGTTCTAGAACACACACTTTCACACGCTATACATAGAATACTCGCATAACTGGTTGAGTCCTGCTGAGGAGTTCTTGTGGGGATATGGTTTTGAACATATGAGATGCACATGGACATATATATATATATATATACACCGTCCTTACCTCCACATGAATGGTGAATAAATAAATATTAAAAAGAAATATTACTGCCCAGACCTGGATTTCTTCATGGTGTCGTGGTTGCCTTGCTGCATGAGGTGAAAGCAATTGGTGAATCTTGAAAAAAAAAATAATATATATATATATATATATATATATATATATATATATTCCACAAACTCCGTTTTTTAGAATTCCTTTTCCTCAGGGACAAACGGAAGCGAACCACCAAGTAAGTGCTTAAATTTTCAGTTTACTGCTGCCACCAGGACCGCCATGACGCGTTTCGGCCTGCCTCGGCCTTGATCACATGATGCGTTTTAGGAGTCGTCATCATCCAGTACCTGTGCCTCTCACGTGAATTTAGCATGGACATAGAAAGAATACTGCCGTTTTTTTCTTTATGTAAAAAACAGCAACATTCAGACAATTAACTTTTGTCAGATCATTTGTAAATAATTACTTATATAAATATATAAATAAATATATGTAAACATATATTAATATAAACTCATGCATAGTAAGTACTATTGTTCAAATCAGCAATTATATATATATATATAAATAAATAAATACATATACAATGATATAAAATTTAAAAAAAACAAGAATATATGGTTAAAATCCAATTTCTTATAAAAATCATATAAAACCGTCATAATTCTAAAACATGCATTGAAACAATTATTGTTCTCTTGTAGTTTATCCAATCAGAGTTAAGATTGCGCAAAATGGTATTATTGCCCTGTAGGAATTTATATTTACACTTAAATGCGTTGTGTCAAACTGTTTTTTTGATTCCTAAACGTTTTGCTGCTCAATCTGAATTGCACTAATAGTATACTTGATCTGCTCCATTTTCTTGTTGTAAATTGTGCATGCTATTTATTAAAAAGAAGAAAAATATTAATATATACCATCCTATAAGTGAAATAAAACCCGGTGTAAACCCGGACTCAACCATTGTCCTGTGATAAAAAATGTGTAAAAAAAAGGGGGTGTGAAGGGACTATACATATATATCCACTAGCAGTATCCCCGTGCGAGCGTGCACAAACAGGACCACAGACTCGGGGTATAGCTGTTGCCAATAATCGTGCTTTATTCCAAAGTGAAAAGGTGCAGCCTCATATATATATAGTATTGATACACTTGGACTCACTTCACTCCGTGGGAATGCTATTTTGCCAAAAATAGTTGGGCTCCATCGAATATATTTCAAATTCCCTGGAAATCATCACTGTAAGCACATGCAAAGAGGTCATCATGCTCATACTAAAATCACCCTACTGTGCGTGTATTTATGTATGCATATATAAATAATATATATACATACATACATGGGGAGATTCACCAGAAGCGCTGCTCTTCGCAGTTCCCTGCCTCCGGCGTCGGTGTCAGCCAGCGGCAACAGCAACCGCTCAAAAATACAAAGGCGTCCTTGAATTTTGCCCCAAATAGCAAAAAAGACAGGGCGCGGCACACAAGAAGACAGCACAATAATTTATTGTGCATCAAGTCAAGGACGACGCATTTCGGCATTTAGCCTTTGTCAAGTGATTTCCTGTACATCGAATCCCTTTAGAAATAGACTTAATAGTTCATGAACATAGAGAAAATCTTTTCAAAGCTAAGCCGTACGTGTTATCGATTCATAACATATTCCTTTATACGTTAATTAATAAAACTCCATCATTTTACAGTACTTAATATTACTAATTCATTTGTATTAAAATCAAAGTTATTTCATGTAAGTAGAAATTGCATTGGTCAATTGCTTGTTCTATTTGATAAAGTTTTGCATTCAAAACGTGTACCGGCAATTGTAAATCCTTCAATGTCACTGCGAGCACAGTTATAGCTACCAAGTGGCACAAGGCATTGTTGATATGCAGATAAATACTCTTTATAGCCATGTATGCGCATATTGTCACGACGACTTCATTGTAATACAATTTTGTGTCAAAACAATTTCAAAATTATCACATTGATGGCTGATGAGCTTTGCCATAAAATCAGATCCAATGATCATCTCGGACAAATTCTCAACCCTATGGTTTATATGTAAATAATTTCAGAATACCATCTGTCTTTACTGCAGTAAATGATGGAATTGTGCATATCCCTTTCTGGGTGCCTGTCTCATTTCCACACTTATGACAGCGCTACATGTTTGGTCTGTTCCTAATATGCTCAGTTATCCATGCTCGCACCTACAATGTTTGCAATTCTATTTCCTACTTCTCACTTCTAATGCACTTGTACCAAGAGCAGCGATACAGCTTTCATTGCATAAATGAGTCTGGTGTGGACCTGTTCCAGTATGCCAATCTCCACCTCAATTGTCAATAAATATGGTATCTTAGATCTCCTTATTCTAGATGAATGCATCATATAGGAGAGGTTCTACGACTGATCCTATTGGAGACAGGAAAAGGTCTATGTGAGGTGCAAAAAGGACGAACGGAACTGTGATAAGTGAGTGTACCCTACTAAGTGACAATTAGGTGGGATTAAGTGCGGGAATGCTGATGTCAGCGAAATGAGTATTAAATATAGGATTCCTGTGTAGTAAGTCCACAAATGTGGCTATGTTCTACACTTGGATACCATAATCAGGATCAAAGAAATTACAAACAGCAATGCCAACCTATCTATCCATATTAAACTGTGCAAAAGTGACACTAACTAAGGTAAAAAATAAATACAATAAGTTAAAATAGAAGCCTGCTATTTGGCAGATAGGATTTACCGCCCTATATGTGTGGCAAGTTCCTCGCCCCCATTTAATCCTTTCTGTGTTTTGCAATCTAGACCGATGATATATCTTGATTCAAGAATCCTAAGATTTTTCTCTCTGTCTCCACCTCGTATGTGTAGTGGGATTCTGTCAATTCCATAAAATTGGAGACAGCTGTTGTTACTCCTATGTTTGTCAGCAAAATGCCGGGCCACTGGATAATTGTAATCGCGATTTGTTACAGCAGAAAGGTGCTGCACAATTCTCATTTTCAGTGGGAGTTTCGTGCTGCCTACGTACCTGAGCCCACATGGGCACTCCAGTACGTAGACAGCAAAGTCACTGGTACAATTGATGGTTTGTGTGATCTTTTTGTTTACACCTGCGCCTGTTAGATATTCTTTGCAGTTCTTGCCGTTACGGCAGGCTTTGCATGTTCCGCATGTGGTAAAGCCATTCCATGCCTTTAACCACTGCGTAGTTGTGGTATCCTGGAAATAACTGTGGACTAGACGATCTCTTAAGGACTTTGCTCGTTTAAATGTTACTTGTGGGCTACTACCCACATGCTTGCCTATTATGGGATCGGCCACTAGAAGGTTCCAATGGGCCCTCATTGCTTTTTTCAGTGCCCATGCCCCTCTACTGAAGGTGGTTATCATTCTTGGTGCTTCTCTTCCTTCTTGAGAGTGTCTTGAGGATCTGTTAGTGGATGGGTTAAATAGTAATTCCCTTTGAGTTTTACTCATCACTTTTTCTTTCGCTTTCATCAGGACCTTATCCTTGTAACCCCTGTTTTTGAACCGTGTTATCATAGTGTTTTGCTCAGCACGAAAACCATCAATGGTGCTGCACTTCTGGCGAGCCCGCAACATTTCCCCATAGGGGATTCTTTGCACTAAGGAAATAGGATGGTGGCTAGCCGCATGTAACACGGTATTCCCTGCCTTTTCTTTACAAAACAGATGGGTCATGATGTTTCTCCCTTCGATCTTGACAGCTATATCTAAGAACTCACAGTAGTTTGGACTGATTTTGTGGGTAAATTTGAGATTTAAGTTATTCACCCCAACTCCTGAATACATTCTTGGGCCAGGAATTCCTGTCCATCCCAAATCAGAAGCAAATCTTTGATATATATGATCCATATAAGTATATGGTCAGTATATTGCTCATATTTGTCCGTCCAGACAATTTGTTCCTCCCACCAGCCTAGAAACAAGTTCGCTAGGCTGGGGGCGAAACAAGTGCCCATCGCAGTACCAGACCGCTGTCGATAGACAGATTTTTCAAAAAGAAATATGTTCTGCTGCAAACAGAAAACTGCAAACAGAAAAGCATCATATCCTCCAACATTTTGTTATGTTGCCAATAACTAATGTGTCTGCTTTTAAGGAAATACATGCATGCTGCCAACCCTACTGTTTGCTCAATGCATGTATAGATGGAATATGCATCTAACGCTGTCATATGGTAGCCACCTTCCCACTGGATGTCATGTATTCTACGCAAGAAGTCTGTACTGTCTTTACAGTATGATCTCAAATTCAAAACATATTTGGAAAGAAATACATCAAGGAAAATAGAGGTATTTTCTAATAGTCCCCCATTTGAGGAGACTAGTGGACGCCTTGGTGGATTAGTGGCGTCTTTGTGTATTTTCTGCAGAAAATACAAACATGGCATCCGTGGATTTTCAGTTCTCAGAAATTTGTATTCATCAATATCCAATAGTCCTTTATGATGCCAATTTTCCAAAAGCCCATGATATTCCTTATATGTTTCCTAATTGATCAGTTCGTAACATGCCTCTTTCGATAATTGTCTCATTGCCTTGGCTCTGTAACTGGTTACGTCCATGATGACAACATTGCCCCCCCTTGTCGGAGGGCTTGATGACAATGCTTGAGTCTTTCTCCAAACCATTAATTGCTCTCCTTTGGATTTTTGATAGATTGTCCCATTTGGTCCCGGCGGTATTCTTCCGCATCTTCATCAATTCAGCTATTACTGCTGAGCTGTATGCCTCAATGTTATCATAAGGGACATTCGGATTATACCTTGATTTTATTTTCAATCCACTGAGGCTAGCTTGCCTGGTGGAAACGCCACACAACTCCAACATGGAATGAATATCTTCCCCATGACTTTGTTGGTTGCCAGTCTCTAGATCATACATATCCCTTAACAGATCCAAATATCGTACTTCCAAATCAGTATGGCCCGTGATATCATCTGGCCCACTCATTGGTTTCTTAGATCCAATTGTCATTTTGAATAGTTTCATTAGTTTCAGTTTCAGGATGAATAGAAACAGATCGATTCGGGTGTCAGTGTAATTCAAATCATTTGTAGGACAAAAGGACAAGCCTTACTGTAATAGGGATATTTCTTCTGCCGTCAATATTCTTGATGATAAGTTAATGATCAATTTATTTTGTGTTGGATCTTCCATTTCATGTGTGGTATATTTCATTCTTCCTCCTCCCCTACCAGTTATTCTGCGTCTTTTTTTTTTCCCTTGTCCTCTTCTTCTTTTTTGACCCTTGCCTCTTCCCCAGTCTCTTGTTGGGGGTTTGTCCAATTGATTTTGTTCCTTCTTTTGTTTCAAAATCTGAAATACGAGAGGAGCTGCTGTTATATATATAACAGCAGCTCCTCTCGTATTTCAAGTGACGGCGAAGAACAGGCGCCCGGACCACAATTTCATGCAGTGAGTAGTTTATTGTCAGCTCAAAAAACCACAGCGATGACATATTTCCGGCCCGTGGGCCCTTGATCACATGACGCGTTTCACAGTTGTTGGCTAGCTTTTAAACCATTTTTTGCATTTTTCTTAAAGTGACTAGTGCAAATTAAATGCAAACCAATGAAGACCTAGCAATCACAATAGATCAAATGTCAGACCTTAAAGACATGTTTGATATTATGTATGACCTGGAAGATGGAGTAATGACTGAGGAAGAAATACTCGAACATCTTGATATAGAAACAAATAAAAGATCAGAAAGTGGATTAAAGAAAAAAAATCAAGATATTGCCCCTCACTGTCTCCAGGGAATAAAATCGATTTATTCTTAGACGCAATAATCGAAGAATTGGAAGAATGCCTCAAATACGATACCCAAAACAAAGAGAGAATCTAACAACTAAAGAGAGAAAAGCAATCGATAAATTGGTGGGAAATAAAGAAATCACAATAAAACCCGCCAATAAAGGGGGCAATATTGTGATAATGGACACAAGGGACTACATTCAAGAAGCGCTATGGCAATTAAATGATGTTTGTAATTATTGTCGTTTGAAAACCAACCCAATAAATAAAATCACGATGGAGTTGAATCACAACATACAGCAGTGGTAAGAAAAAAACCTCATTAGTGATGAAGAAAGAAAATTCTTAACTAAGGATTTTCCAGTGATACCATGTATATATTTTTACCTAAAATTCATAAGACTCTTGTTAATCCACCTGGGAGACCTATAGTCTCCTCTTGCAGCTCACTATATGAGAATTTGTCTCAATATGTGGATACATTTTTAGCACCAATTGCACAAAGTATGAGTTCGTATTTGAAAGACACAGGAGATTTCCTTAGAATTCTAACTGGAATAACTTGGAGCAAACAATGCCTTCTGGTCTCAATAGATGTTGTATCTTTGTACACGTCAATCAGGCATGACATTGGATTAACAGCTTGTAAGTATTTTCTCAAACAGCGAAATATTTAAGAACTTGGTCACACAGAAATGCTCCTCAAAATGATAGAAATTTGTCTTACAAATAATATTTTCCTTTTCAACAAGGAGCTCTTCAAACAAGAGTGTGGAACAGCCATGGGAATTTTATTTTCCCCAAACTACGCTAACATCACCATGGGGTGGTGGGAAAGGACCATAGCATGGAGCGCATATACCAGATGATCTTGATGAGCGGATCATCTTATGGGTCCGCTATATAGATGATCTGTTCCTGATCTAGACCGGAACAGAACAAGATTTCCAAAAGTACTGCTCAAAGCTCAATATAAATCAAATTGGTTTATCATTTACATTTACTACAAATAAAAGAGAAATTGACTTTCTAGACACCAAGATCTAAATAGAAAACGGACAAATACATTCAACACTTTTTAGGAAAAAGACTGCAACTAATAGCATCCTGCACGTGACAAGCTTCCACCCCACACCATTAATAAACAGCATCTCCTATGGGGAGTTTATGTGTATGAAGAGAAACTGCTCAAAAGAAGGAGATGCAGAACAAAAGATTCAGGAAGCGAAAAATAGACTCAAAATGAGGGGATATAATGAAAGGACCCTAAGGAAATGTAAGAAACGAATTGACAATTTAACAAGAGAAGAAACTTTGATTGAAAAACCAAAAGTAATTGAAAACCAAGATATTGGAGCTCCACGTTTTGTGACCACGTACAGTAAAGAAAGTGGTAGAATTGTGCACAAAATGAGAAAATACTGGCATCTAATTGCGGGAGATCCAGACATAGAAAATTTGCTTGGCGCAAAGCCAACAGTCACTTATAGAAAAACAGTGGGGCAAATTATCAAGCCAGGCAATAAAATTATCGCGGCTTTAGCGGCAGAAAACTGCCGCTAAAACGGCGATAATGGGCTTGATAATATCTCTATGGAATTCCAATTGAAGCCCATGTTAGATGTCCATAATGCGCAATGTCTTTCATGTACATATGTATAACGTTTTTTGATTATGTTGAAAATACACTACAACTCCCATAATTCCACTTGAAGGCAGAGATTGGCAGTTTATAAGTACAAGTGAGGAAAGACTCACTAACCGTGAGAAAGGCAGAGTCAGGCTGAATCGCGTTGGTGGAGTGTAATTTGTAAATAAATTAAGCAAGTCCTGCTCAAGAGTGCTGCATCCTTTGTTTAAAAACCAATGAAATTTCCCCGTTATAGTTAGTGCAGGCAACTATAACTCACGCGACCGCAATCCTCTGCTGATGACATCAGATATTACATCACTGATGACATATGTGTCTTTCTGAAAAATAAATATTTGTAATATATGTATAGCTAAAGATTAATGGAAGAAGACATGGGTAAATAAGTGTCTAAATACAGTGATGTAATATCTGACGTCATCAGCAGAGGATTGCGGTCGCGTGAGTTATAGTTGCCTGCACTAACTATAACGGGGGAATTTCATTGGTTTTTTACGAGTGAAATGTCCAGCTAACTATAACATGTGTGAAACCTATGGTTTTTTAAGTGAATTTGCAAGGTTTTTTAAATGCTAATCCGTAACTATAATGTGTGTGAAACCTATGGTTTTTTCAGTGAATATATATATATATATATATACCATTCCACATTTGTCCAAGAAACGAAGCACACTCGTGTCAGGTAAATTAAGTGCAGCAAACCAGAGCCAGCATGTTGCTTCTTTTAATAGATCAACCCAACACGTTTCAAATTTAACATCCTTGATCATGGGCAGACGGCATCAGAAACAAATAAATTGTCTTTAAGGACTCAATAAATACCCACATATTTCCTTTATAACACACTGGTGAGTAAGTACAGCCTCCATGCATTGTGGGATCAGAAGTTCATGATGAAAATCATCATACTCATTTGTCGTCAAAATACTTGCAAAATGTTCTCTTATAAACCATGATAAGTTTGAAGGCTCATCCGTTACTCTGGTATGCCAAATATCGCAACCTGACACTCTGCCAGGCTCATAAATCGTAAAGCCTCAGACCCGCCATTTCAGATGTAGGCGGGGGTGCGCTTCCGCGGACGGACCGCCGGGATATGTACCGTTCCACATTTGTCCAAGAAACGAAGCACACTCGTGTCAGGTAAATTAAGTGCAGCAAACCAGAGCCAGTATGTTGCTTCTTTTAATAGATCAGCCCAACGCGTTTCAAATTTAACATCCTTGATCACGGGCAGACGGTATCTGAAACAAAAAAATAGTCTTTAGGGACTCTCAATAAATCACACATTTAATCACTAACTTATACAGTTAGTCACACACCTATTAAATCCTCCACCCACACACTTATACACCAATTATATAAAATATATTTAAACTTTACAGAAACACACATTCACTGGATGATGCCATCAGTGATGTCATCAGTGATGTCATTTGAAATGTCATCAGTGATGTCATCAGTGATGTCACTGACCATGTCATGAGTCATGTAATATGCAATCATCAGCAGTGCATTGAGGGGGCGTGAGTTATAGTTACCTCTACTAACTATAACGTTCGAATTTCTCTGGTTTTGTACGAGTGAAATGTCCAACTAACTATAACGTCCCTAAAACCTAAGGTTTTTTCAGTGAATTTTTAAGGTTTTTTAAATGCTCATTTCTAACTATAACGTCCCTGAAACCTATGGTTTTTTCAGTGAATTTCAAAGGTTTTTTAAATGCTAATTTCTAATTATAATGTTCATTAAACCTATAGTTTTTTCAGTGATTTTAAATTATCATTCCATTCTCAACCTGGTGAAAACAGCCGATATCGCCAGTTTTCCAGCAATAGGTTCCGCAAAGACAAAAATCACTACAAATGAGAGCAATAACTAACGCTAATAATAGGCAGAGTAGGCGTTCCTGTGCAAAAATAACATGAAAACACCACTTCCTGATATTTTCAACGAGCAGCCAAATCTGTGGTGCGATCCAAAAACAGGCGATAAGCTACGTTAGCAGTAGGAATGTAACATCTGCCTTTTACTGGTGTTAAATAGGACGACTACTTGTGAAAGGGAGCCAGCCCAGAATCACATCTGAAGACCAACACATGTCATAGAGCTACTGATCATGCATCTCCGACACCCAAGAAGGCCACAAAAACCCCTGCCGCCTCCTCAGGACCTCCCCCCCGGACTACACCCCCCTGCTACCACCGAGGCAGCGCACAACAGGACAGCGGACCTTCCAAAAACGTCATGGCCCCTCAGCCACACAATAGCTGAATGTTGCGAGATGTGGCAACCAAACATGCATGAAGGACGCAAGTCACTCACCAATAATAATGCACACAATACCAAGTGTAGCGGTGATGGGCTGGACAGACCACACTATGCAGAGCACAAACCTCTCCATGTGTACATATACCGCTGGTGCTTGTAATGTTGTGGACAGTGGATGCAACCATGTTACCTCAGGCAATGGGGAAGATCTCGGTCATGTACCTGTGTCGTCGTCCCCTGTAAGCGGAAGTGCAGTGGGCTCGTCCAATGTACGCCACTCCAGCGTAGAAGTGGGAATAAATAGGCGGGGGCTCTGGGCGTGGTTCACTTGTGTGAAGGCCAACGCATCTGCCAGAGCGGCAGCCCTCACCCTGCCACGTGGCTACCGCCATGACCGTGGGCCTACTCGACACAGGCCCCATGCGAACACAGCAGCACAGCACCGCAGAGTTATGTTTGTACACACTACTGCCGTTGATCTACACTGCGGACAGCAGGGCTCACAATTCAGATGATGTCGCGATTGCAGATGACGCAGTCCAGTAGGCAAGACACATTGCTCCCAGTGTGGCCCGCACCACGCATCATCGCAGGCTGCGTACACGCTGAGTGCCAGAGGTACCACTAACTCAGTGCACCACAGGTCAACTCCACGTGGCCTTATTAAGGCAGAATTCATTAGACAAAAGACACCAGTGCGGCCCGCCCGGACCACGCATCATTGCTGGGTGCGCACACGCTGAGTGCTTCAGGTGCCATGAACTCACTGCACCTCAAGTCATCGCCACGGACCCTTATTAAGGCAGAATTCATAAGACAAAAGACACCAGTGCGGGCCGCCCGGACCACGCATCATCGGAGGCTGCGCACACGCTGAATGCTTCAGGTACCACTAACTCTGTGCACCACAAGCCACCACCACATGGCCTTATTGAGGCAGAAATAATTAGGCAAAAGACATTGCTACCAGTGCGGCCCATCCGGACCACGCATCATCGCTGACTGTGCACACACTGAATGCTTCAGGTGCCACTAACTCTGTGCAGCTCAAGTCAAGGCCATGTGGCTGTCTGTCCCTGCTGGCCGCTGCCTCTGTCCTACACTGTGGTTAGCAGGGCTCGCAATTCAAATTCAGTCTTGATTAATTAATTTCAGAGTCCAGTAGGCAACTAACTATAACGTCCCTGAAACCTACATATTTCGACAATGTCGTCCATACATATTTCATCTTTTGTTCCATACGCCCACACTGTGGTCAACAGAGCTCACAATTTACATTGAGGCATGATTTATTAATTGCAGACAGAATTGTCAAGAGGAAGTGACAAAAAGCATTCCTCGATGTCTGTGCTGACTAGGCCTGGGCGGCAAATTCCGTTCCGCTCGTGGAATTTGCGGAATTTAGGTAATTTCGCGTTCCGCGGAGAACGCGGAATTGCCCAAAATTCTGCTTTCCCCGGCTTCGCGGAATTTTTGCTTGTTCGCGATCTCAAAATGCATGTTCGCGGGATATTTCCCCCCGAGCACGCAAACAGCGGTCGCAAACAGGAAAAAAGCACCCCGAACAAGCCATTCCGCGTGTTCGCGGAATTTCTGCGTGTTCTTGGAGATTTTATACCATTTCGCGGAGATTTGCGTACCGCGACTACGCAAATTCCGCCCACCCCTTGTGCTGACTACTGCCTTCGATCTACATTGCGGACAGCAAGGCTCACAATTCAGATCGAGTTGTGACTGCAGATGATGCAGTCCAGTAGGCAACAGGCATTGCTACCAGTGCAGCCCTCCCGGACCACGCATAATCGCTAGCTGTGCACACGTGGAATGCTTCTGATGCCCCTACCTCAGCGCACCACAACTCCTCATGGACCCTGTAAGATAGAATCTTTTGTGTATGATTTCAGATCTGCTTCCCCTTCCTCAGAGCACCACAAGTCATGAACCCTTTACAATAGAATCTTTTGTGTATTATTTCACATCTGGTGCCCCTACCTTAGTGCAGCACAAGTCATGGACCCTTTATGATTGAATCTCTGTGTGTGATCCAATGATTACTGTTGTACTTGTTGACAGCACCAACCATTCCCTGAGGGCTGGCTTACACTCACCCCACACGCATCTAGTACAGACCTCACTGGACATGTGACCCTGGTAATAAAAAGGGGCAGAGCGCACGTGCCCGTACCCAGTTCCACTATCTATCTAACTGTGTCTGTGTGTTCATTATGTATGCATGATGCTGCCTCTGGGCCCTACCAAATTACATCCTGCTGTGGACAGCGCTCGCAACCATATTACCTCTGGCAATGGGGAAAAATTTGGTTATGTAACTTTGTCTCTGGCATTGTATAAGTACATAGGTAGAGACTGGATCATTAGAGTACTGTAAGGAGAGTGTATTGTGAATATATAAGTGCTTCGGAATTGGTGGAGTGATTGGATAAGTACATATGTTGGCAGAGCCTAACCCCCGAGCATGAGCTTGGCTCTAATTGGCTGCCCTCCATGTGCCAAAAACGTAAATTTGGACTTTGCTTGGCCCTGTATTGCTACAGCTGCAACACTCCACTGATTGTGCAATGAACATTCATATCCACACAGATATGTCATGCGCACGATCTTTCATGTGTGGAAGTATGGATGAATGTAGGGTCAGTGATTCCCCCTACCTTCCATGTTGGCCATGTTTTGGGACTTGGGTCACAGGGTGACACATTGGCGCTTGCGGCCCGGGTGGCGGCAGCACTACAACAGGGACACCTGCATCTGTTGATTCCTCATACAGCCCAGGACGGAACCACGACCAGAGCTCCGGAGTCATTGTTCACAGCCTCACGCAGGACTGGCATACGCCAGGCCAGCCCACTCCGCATATGCATGCAGGGAGGGACAACAATGCTACATGGCCCAGATTTTCCTTGTAGTGATCTGCTGCTCACAGGTCTAGTTGTCAGTACGCCACAGCCACTTCTTGACGGATGGTTTACACCCACACCCATCAAGCACAGGCATCACAGGACACGTGACACTTCCAATAAAAAGGACCGGGCACACATGCTCCACGCCATTTCCATTTCAGACTTGGTGGCACCAGATGCACTGCAGCCGGCACAGGCACACCACCACGGGACGGTGACTTTCGGTGCACTGATGTAGGGGCACTGTAAGTGCTGAGCGGGTGTGCAGCCTGTGATGATGCCCCGTCCCAGCGGTCCAGACAGGTCAGGTTTTGTGTGCCCTGTTGGACCGCAGTGTAGACCTGAGCCATCGGACAGCGGAGGCCTACCGCCATGTGGCGTGGCCTCACTGGTCTCAGAGTTAGTGGCACAGCAAGGGCTGAGCGGGTGTGCAAACTGCGATGATGACGGGTGCACTGGTATGTCCTCTGCCTGGGTAAAATCAAGACGCAGCACCAAATGTGAGACCTGGTGGCCTGCGGAGCGGGGCTGCATGATATGCAGGGTGACCTGTCCTTGGGCCCCGGGCTTGGAGCTTGCAGCCGCACATGGTAGGCCCTCTTTTCTACACGCAGGTTGCAAAAGGTGAGCAGAGAGGCTTGTGTGTGCAGCGGCAGGCAGTCACCTCCAGACAGCGGGAGTGGTTGTGGTGCAGCAGCCTGGGTGCGCAGCTCTGGGCAGTAACCTCCGGGCAGTGGGAGTGGATGTGGTGCAGCAGCCTGGGTGCGCAGCGGTGGGCAGTCACCTCCGGGCAGTGGGAGTGGATGGGGTGCAGCAGCCTGGGTGCGCAGCAGCGGGCAGACACCTCTGGGCAGTGGGAGTGGATGGGGTGCAGCAGCCTGGGTGCGCAGCGGCGGGTAGATACCTCTGGGCAGTGGAAGTGGATGGGGTGCAGCAGCTCTTATGCACAAAGGCGGGACAGCGATTTAGGCATGCGCAGTCGTATGTACTCTGCCATTACTGATTCTGTACTATGTTTCAGATGAGTGAGCTTGAGGGCTCCACTATGACCCGGCAGGTGGTTGGAGACATACCGATGGTGGGAAGGTGAGCTGTGAGGGTTTTGACTTTTTCTTCTCCATCTCTTCCTTTCTCTCCCTCGCACTCTTTCACTCTCTCTTCCTCTCTCGCACACTGTTTCTCTCTTTCTCTCTCTCTTCCTCTCTCACTCTTTCTCTCTCTATTTCTCTCTCTCACTCTTCCTCTGTTTCTCTCCTCCTCTTTCTCACACTGTTTCTCTCTTTCTCTCTCTCTTCCTCTCTCTCACTGTTTTCTCTCTCTTCCTCTCTCTCTACCTCATTCTTTCTTTCTCTCTCTCTTCCTCTCTCTCACTCTTTCTCTCTCTCCTTTGAAGGATGCATGACGCACAATCTTATCTTGCTTTTTGTCTAGCAGGCTGTGATTCACAGATTGACGACCCCCCCCACACGGACCTCCCGCAATGAGGCGATGACTTCAGTTCCACTGAGTTAGTGCCATCAGAGCTGAACGCGTGTGCAGCCTGCGATGATGCGTGGCCATCCTGGCAATCAACATCCACTCTGAATTGTGAGCTCAGCTTGACTGCGTGTACGCAATGGCTGAGGAGGTTGCTTCGGCACGTGCTGGACCCTCTTACACACACGCCAGTGGCAGAAGGTGAGCAGAGAGGCTTGTTTCCGCAGCAGCGGGCAGTCACCTCTGGGTGGTGGGAGTGGATAGTGTGCAGTAGCCTGGGTGCACAAGAGAGGGCAGACACCTCCGAGCAGTGGGAGTGGATGGGGTGCAGCAGCCTGGGTGCACAGGAGCAGGCAGACACCTCTAGGCAGTGGGAGTGGATGGGGTGCAGCAGTCTGGGTGCGCAGGAACGGGCAGGATAGGGCAGTCACCTCCAGGCACTGGGAGTGGATGGGGTGCAGCAGCCTGGATGCACAGCAGCAGGCAGACACCTCTGAGCAGTGGGAGTGGATGGGGTACAGCAGCCTGGGTGGGCAGAGGTGGGCAGACACCTCTGGGCGGCAGGAGTCGATGGGGTGCAGCAGCCTGAGTGCGCAGGGGCGAAACCGAGAATTACGCATGTGCAGTTGTATGTACTCTGCCATTACTGATTCTATACTATGTTTCAGGTGACTAAACTTGAGGGCTGCACTATGTCCCGGCACATGGTTGGAGACACACCGGTGGCAGAAAGGTGAGCTGTGAGGATTTTCTCCACAGTGTCAACACTCACACTCCCTCTCCATCTCTTCCTTTCTGTCACTCACACTCTTTCTCTCTCTCTCACTCTCTATCTCTTCCGTTCTCTCTCTCACACTCTCTCTCTTTCTCTGTCTCCCTCTCTTTCTTTATCTTTCTCTTCCTTTGTCTCCCTCTTTCTCTCTCTCGCTTCCTCGCTCTCACACTGTTTCTCTCTTTCTCTCTCTCTTCTTGTATCTCACACTTTCTCTCTTTCTCTCTCTCTTCCTTGTATCTCACTCTTTCTTTCTTTCTCTCTTCCTCTCTCTCACTCTTTCTCTATCTCTCCTTTGATAGACACATGACGCACAATCTTATCTTTCTTTTTGTCTTGCAGGTTGTGATTCACAAATTGTCGAGGGATGACACGCCATGCCAGTACCTACTTTTATTTTGTTGTTTTGTTTAAATAAAATGTTTTATATGTAAATCCATAGATGATTGAGATTCTTATCTGTCCAACCTCACATGCATCTTCTTTATTATAATTGTGCGACATCAGCCAATTTGTAACGTTCCAGATTTCCTAAGGTTGCTGTCACATTTGTTGTGGGGGCTGGGGGTGAGGGGGGGATGGCGGACAAAGGGCTGGTGGTGGGCAGTGTCGGAGCAGTGTTGGGTGTCCGAGCTGCATGATCGTTGGCTCCATTGCATCTCTTGTCATTCAGGTGTGGCTCTGGGCTGGGCTCCCTTTCATGTTGCAGGTTGTAGTCCGACTTTACATCAGCTCAGAGCAGGTGTAAACTTCCTGCTACTAACACACCTTATTGCCGGTTTTGTACTCTCTTCGACGATCTTGCTGGTGGTTGAGAAACTTGCGAAGTGATGTGTTCGCTGCTTTTTGCACGGGAACGCCTACTCTACATCTTATTAGCAATATTTGCCTGCGTCATCCGTGACAATGCTTTGTGAGGCTGCTATCAATGGTAAACTGGTGATATGGGCTGTTTGCTCCAGCTTGTGAATGGTGCATTGTTGAAAAACGAGGCAGCATCTGTGAGGCCTGCACAAATAACATGACTACATTTGTCCTTCACACACAATTGTAGCGCCTGACTCTCAGAGGGTAGCGTTGCAGAGCAGTCTGAGGCTTACTCAAGGGAGGTGGTGTGGGCTAGTAATCGCCATTTGCAGGTGCACAAAAATAACACTCAATAATTGATTGTCCAGTCTGTACTTTGCTTTATAAAAGTAAGAGTACATTTATTAAACACACACACTGCTCAATACAATGCACCAATTTACAAATATACATAAGCTGTTGGAATTACTTTGTGACATTGCATAACATCTCTACCCCTCCCGCAAAGCGGGGGTGGTGTCTAGTACCGCCACTCCCATGTATGCACATCAACTTGCCCCCAATGCAGATAGTTGAACATAACCTGAAGCGAGGGCCCTGCGCACTGGTACCATCCCAGTGGTGACCCACCCCCATTACCTCAACAAGCATTAAAAAGGGGTAAACCTGCCTTGGTGACACATGACCCTGACTGAGCATCTCATTCTGACCATAAAGTATGCACCTCTATATCTTAAGGGCTAGCAGTCTGGGGACTTCACCTAAGCGCAGCAGCAAGAATCCATGTTTACGCACACTTTAGAATGACAGTACTCATCACCATGGTTGATCATTTGAATGCATTGCAATTACAGCCCCTAAAGGCATCACAGATGAAATCACAGGATTGCGCATATACAGCCAGACACCCTAGCAGGAATGTCTGGCAACATAACCCCACTTGGCTTATGACATCTCCTTACACATGTGACTTACAGTCCCTTCAATAGAAGTACTCCTGGCAACTACACTTCTCCTGCAGTGAATCACAGGTAAAAGCATGGGATTATGTAAATACAGCCAGACCCCCTAGCAGGAAGGTCCAGCCACATAACTCCATTTAGCTTAACATCACCTTACACAGGTACTTCACTTTACACATGTGACTTTCAGTCCACCTAAAAAGAAATAACCAAGAGTAAATGCATTTCGGTGCATTTACACCACTTCACCTCCAGGGGATGCACTTCTTCACACATCCCCAACTCAGCCCTTCACTTCATGATGCACTTCTCTACACACCCTCAGCTGTAGAACAAACATTCCAGCCTAGAATGTGTTTAAATGCTAGCTGGGCCCTTGAGGGGTAGTTTCCTTTAGGTCCCCATGACACTGAGGGTGGGACTTTTCTTCGTGCTGGGGGGGGGGAAATACTGCGCTTCTCCAGCAGCTCCACCAGCACCTTTTCACAAGTGAGGGTGACCCCCCTCCTCTGGGGGCCACAAAGCACCAAAACGGCAGATTTCCAAATGCCTGGCGAGGCATTATGGGGCGCTTCATGCTCCTCTTTACCAGCCCCAGCCACTGAGAACACTCTCCTCTGCCCTCTGGGTCTCTGAGAGGGTAGATTCAGCAGTGTGCTGTCTTCACTGGCTCCCTGCGCCAGCCTTTCGCCTGGCTCTCCTTCTGGGCCTCTCTTCTCCCCTGCTTCTGTGCACCAGTCCTGGGCTCTTCTTCTGGTGCTGATAGGGTCCTGGGGGCAGTCAGGGGGTCTCTCCTTCCAACTGCCCATTGCGCCAGGCTCCAGCACCTTCAGCCTCAGCAGACCACACCCCAGAGAGAGCTTCTCTTCCTGTGCAAGCACTTTTTAAAAGTTGAGTAGGGGGCTGGCAGGAAGTCTCTGTTGGTCCTATCAAACAGCGACACATCACGTCCCTGCCCCTGCTCCCTCCCTCCCTCCTTGTCCAGCCTCTGGGTTTGTTCAAAATGGCGTTGTCCAGGGTCTCTGGCCACATGTCTGAAGCCCCATCCCCCCACGCTGCCTTCCCTCCTTGGTGCAGCCTGGTGCCTGGCACCTAGTGATGGATGAGCCTGTAGCCCCACCCATCATCTCTTCATGGAGAGGAGGCCCTCGCTTGTGGAAGAAAGGTTATCAATCCATCCAGCTGAGGTCAGCCCTCAGCCTGGGTCTGGTCATGGCTGGCTCAGAGAACTATGACAGTTCTGGATGACCCAAAAGCAGTACAAATATGACTTTGGACTCTGCAGAATACTCAATTTCACATTAGCTACATTGGACTTAAGTGCGTGTCTGGAATCTGTAGGCCTAATGGAAGTTAATCTAGCCATGGGCTCCACATTCCCATAGGGGAGTAATGAAGTGAAAAAACAGTAAGACACACTGACTTTCCCTGGCATGTTTCTTTCCAGTGTATAAAGCCTATTCCATGTCACCACCCAATGCTGCATAAGTCCTGCCACACCATTCACTTTGTAGCTGCTCCTGGACTGCGCACGCTAGGAATCTCCCCTGCGCAGCCCATACACGTGTGCACACGCATGTACACATGTGTCTGCATGTAACCAGCCCAGTGTCCCTTACGCCAGCTGCTGAACAGTGGCCTGGCCAAGCCAGGGGAACACCAGTAAAATCCCCATGCAGTCTCTTACATCCTGAGTTCACTGTGGGTGAGTCCCAACTTATGAGGCTTCCCCACAGTAAAAGCTCAACAACTAGGTGCTCAAAAAGCGAAAAATCCGGGCGGCCCATAGTGTCAGAACCACCTTCTAACATGGAGTAAATTTATCACCATTTTGGTTGTGATAAAGTGCCATTAACTGGGCGGTGTGTCCTTCAGAATATACCCCTTGGTGTTTGAAAGACTTAAGAAGTATTCGAGTGCTGCGCTGAGAGCTGCGCACCCATCGCTTTCACACGGGGGGCCACGCTAGAGTCGCGAATCCATTGAAAAAAATAAAACATCCACTTTCTCTAATTTACATTCGCCTCAAGAACCCCATCCCCCGAAGCATGCCGACATGTTCATTATTTAAAAAAAAAAAAAAAACGAGAAGGTGGCCGCGTCGGCCCCTCTCCCGTGGCCAATCCGGCCGCGAGGACCCCATCCCCCGGGGCCTGACCTCACCGTAGGGGGACCGTGGGGAAAGCCTCAATGCCCCACGGTCCCACCGGCTCGCCGCGTCCTGTGGGAGCCAGCATTGCTTTTCCACACGGGGAGCTGCTGACATGCAGCTCCCCGTGTGGAAAAAACAATCAGCTTTGGATTTTGGAAGTGAGAGCAGGTTTCCCTGCTCTCGCTTCCCAATTCCAAAGCAAGTTTGCTATGACAGGGCGGGAGCTGTGCGGCTACTGCCCTGTCATAACAAACAGCAGTGTCCCGGTGGTGGGCACCCCGGGACACTGCAGGAGCCGGCCCTGGGGGGTGGCGGTCCCCAGGGCCATCACTAGCTCCAGGAGGAGGGCTGCGCGCCCCCCTCCCAACATGAGTGAAGCCCCGGGGAGGTGGTGGTCCTGGGGCTATGGGGGCCCCAGCGGGTCCCGCTATTATTTTTTAAGAAATGCCCCCAGGACCTAGACCACCCAGGGGCCTCATTAAATAAAAACGCGGGAACCCGCGCTTCATTGTTTTTAAACAATTTCGGCGGAATTCGTGACCCCAGCGTGTATTGCACCTACATTTTAAAAAAATGCTTTTTTGGGCCCTGGTGGTCCTTCTAGGACACCCTGAGCAGGGCGAGGGTGTCAGGGTGTTTCTACCTTGCCCCCTTCTCTTATTTTATATCTTTGTTTCTCTGTTTTCTGGTAACTCGCTTCTACCGAGTCACAAGATGGCTGCCAACACTTCCTGGTTTGGAGTGTTGACAGCCAATTAGAATGAAGCTCGTGGTCGGGAGGGGGTCGCGACTCCACCGCTGCCCTAGATATCGAAATGTTTATTTTTTGAATTTCTCAGCAACTACTGAACAGATTTGCACCATTTTAAAAAAGGTCGCTTTCTGAACCAAGCACTACCTTTTTGCCAAATTTGGGATAATTCCGCTCAGCAGTTTCGGCTGTAGCCTTGCCCAAAGTTTCCTATGGGAAATTTATTTTTTGACTCTTATTTTTTGAATTTCTCAAAAACACTGAACGGATTTACACCATTTATAAAAGAGGTCGCTTTCTGAACCAAGCTCTACCTTTTTGCCAAATTTGGAGTTATTCCGTTCAGCAGTTTGGGCTGTAGCCCGTCTCAAATTTCCTATAGAAAGTAACATGGAGAAAACGCGTTTTGGAACCCCCCTTTTTTCTCAGCCCCCGCTTGATGAATCACCCCCAAACTTTCAGGATAGGAGCTGACCTGGATAGACTTTTTTTGAGAGAATTTCGCGAACATTCGTCAAACGACGCCAAAGTTATTAGCAAATCAAAAAATGCTTTTCCTGGGAAACTAGGTTGTAACTATAACTACCTACTGGCAACCGCCAGTAAATAATATAAATATATATTACCCAGTGGCAGTCACCACCAGTAGGTAGTTAATGTTAGGACCTAGTCTCAATAGGAAAAGTGTATGTTCTGTCTGTATCTTCCCATATTTATTCATGTCCACATTATTGGTAGTCATCCATATTTATCTTGTGTTATTGAGAACTATTAGAATAGCAAACTGCTATATTTCCATAGCTACTTAATTCTTGGTGACAAGCACGTATGCTATAATCGCTATTGAAGCGCCCCTGTGCTTCAAATATGCTAAACTGATTGCTCACTGTGAAGTAATACTCCTTCACAGCGCCTTTACCAGTCTTCAATTTTTTAATCATCCTTCCCTCTCATAAACTTGCTGGACAACTGCGATCAGACTGTAAACATCTCTAACTAAGAGGCTGATTACAATGGTGGTTGGACGAGCATCCGACCGCCATCGTTGCGGGAATGCGACCAGCCGACAAGTAGTTGTGGTCCCTCCCACCAAATTACGATCTGACCACCATGTAGGCAGTCGAAACATGCCTCTTGCCATTGAGACTTGTGCTGAGACCCAGAAAAGAGCTGCAGCATAAGCCCCAATGACAAAAGGTAGGTTTTCAAAAATCCCTGCACCGTGTGCCAGGCACCACACAGTGCCTGGCACATGGAGCATGGATGTTTGGGGGGCACCCTGGGTCTCTTAACGGAGGCCCAGGGTGGATGGGGGCCCTGCTAGGGGCCCATAAATTCCCTTTTCGACAACCTTTCTATGGCGGTCGGACTGCCATGGAAAGGCTGTCGGAAAGGGACATTGAATTCCCTTCAGTGGTGCCTGAGCAGGCACTGTCCGTATTGTAGGGACTACGATCCAATGGATGGACTGACAGGCTCCTTGAGCCTGTCGGAAGCGTCGGTCAGTCTTAACGACCGATGCAGTTGGACTGACCGCATCAAAATGTGGCAGTCTGACCACTCTGCTGGATGTCGGTGGGACTACCACTGACAGGCTGTAAGTGGCAGTCCCACCGACATTGTAATCAGCCCCAATGTTCTTCCACAAACCTCTCAACACTACACTCAAGCGATATGACCCCAAGTAATGGAGCATCAGCTATCCTAAAAATGTCTCTAATAATGCAAAACATTATTTCAAACACAAACTACTTAAACAACTTCCGGAAACACTAAATGCTGATACCTACCACAGCGTGTGCAACGGCAACAAGAAAACCAACATCGTCTATTACTCAAAACTCCATGCAAAGTAGAGAAACATCTTTCTTCTCCACCTACAAAATACTAAATCAATCAAAATTCTCTGTGGAATTTAATTCACCACTCCCTCCCTCCCCCAACAACCTTTAGAAGGCAAATCTCCATTTCTATTTTCAGGACAGGGATCATACTTATACAAGCTACAGACCATTACCACACCATCTTTAACTAAAACTTCCTGTCGCTTCTCGCTTCATTAACACAACTTGGCCATTTGCCCCAAACTCGCCTCTCCCCAACCGTCAAACCCAATTTTTCTCACCAACCAACCTCCACTGACTGGCAATGCACCTCTGCTGCTCCCTTTGACAAGCTAAGCAACCTTGCTGCCCCCTTGACTCTTGTCTTTAACAAGTCTTCACTGACTTCAGTTGCACCCACCTTAACCAACAAACACACGGTAACTAAACTCGCTGGCACACATCAGAGTCCGATGACGCCAGCCCCAATTCAAGACCATCCACCACTAATGCCTCTACGCACTCAACCCTCTCTCCTAATGTTGACCCTACTCAGCCCACACACACTGTCTGTCTTTCCAACCCCAATGACACTGGCCTCCCCTATAGCAAAGCTCACTCACCTTCCTTAAACATGAGACCTGCCACTTATCCTCCCACTCGCAGAACTGGAAACCTCACCGGCATACTTACCCAGCGCCTCAACCGACTAAAACAAAAACGTAATTCTCTAGCTAAAGTCACCTCGCATGTAAGGAAGGACTTTCAATTCAGGCCAAGTGTACTCACTTTCACACTCGTGGCATGAAGACGTTGTCTCTCCTTACAGGTTCTCCAATTAACAGCCAACACACCCACTGGATTTCGATTACCTGCAGTTGCTCGTCCCACAGACCCCACCAAGCCCTCAGCTCCATATCCGCTCGGGAAGCTTACATCACACTGACCAGAAAATGGTCTACAAGCCTCCTGCCACAATTCCAGTAACCGTGGGTTCAAATAGAATCCCTAGAATGATCACCTAGCCTAGACCGCCTGCTCAATAAGCCACTATTCAGACACTGCATTCCTCAAACAATAAGTTAAAAGTAGTGGTATTGGTCATAGGTGTATAGGTGCCACGGACAGCTGCACTCGGCTCGCCGGAAACGTTTAGATGGGAATCGAAAAGACAACGTGAAACCGACTGAAGAGTTGGCTCAGCGCAAAACATACGCTTCATTGGCTAAGGAACCACAAATTTTGACTTTTCCCATCTTGGATTTGACCCCTATGTGGTCTGGAATTTCAACCACATATTAAAGGTCCTATTGAATTGAAAATAGCCTTGAGGAAGTCGTGGGTTAATGCCCCTACACGACGAAACACGTGTTGGCTGTGACTAGGATGTTCCATTGAAAATAAAGAACAAGGAAGACTAAACCTCGCATAAGAAATTTATTGCTATTGTTTTCCTCAAACAATAGTCCGAGCTCTCTACCATGCATGCTCCTCAACTGCAGATCAGCATTTAAAAATGCCACATATATTGCCGAAGCTATACTTGACGAAGAAATAGACATCACATTCATCACCGAATTCTGGCTTAACAAACACTTAACCCCCATACTTGACCAGCTCAACCCCCATACTTGACCAGCTCGAATCATCTGGCTACACCATCATTACACAGAACAGACCAAGGAAAAAAGGTGGTGGACTAGCAATCGTCCACAAAGATGGAATCCATCTTTCCACCTTAAAGACCTCAAAATACTCCACCTTAAAATTCCTCGGAGTAGACCTTACAGTCAAAGGCACCTCTCCTGTCAATCTTCACACCATCTACTACCGTCCTGGTGTTCGTACCCTCTTCTCAGAAGAAATAACTGACCTAGTAACACGGTTCTCCTTAATTGACTCGCTTGACGTGTTCATGGGAGACTTCAATATTCACAGGAATAACTCAGAAGACCCCACAGTCCGTAACCTTACAAACATTCTTGAAATAAACAACCTCAAATAACTTTGCAACAAACCAACCCATATTAAAGGCGCCACTCTAAATGCAATTATCACTGAAATGTATCTTGTCTCACTCTGATCCATCTCACCCATTGACAGGTCAGACCACCATCTCATACTGTTTAATATCGAGACCCACCTCAGTTCCCATCCAGCCCCATCCAACAAACCTAATGACTGGGCTAGGAAAATCAAACAAACCCCAATAACAGAACTGGAGACCAGGATCTGTGGATCTGTGCCCAACTACATCATTATCCTCCCACTCACACAGTTGATGACCTAACCACCCACTATAATACAGCAGTGACTGATGTTCTTGACCAAGTGGCACCACTCAAACGTAAACAATCTAGGAAAATCAAATCAAAATCCTGGTTTAATTCAGATCTTAACAGCGAGAGGAGACCACTTAGACAGTCAGAAAGGATAGGGTACAGGTTGGCAAGGATTTTTAGGATAAAGGTAAGAGTACTGAGTAGTAAGGGTCTTTTATTGTTTGTACGATTCAGGGATGGGCAAAGGGAGAGGTGAGTAATGGGTTTTTAGGGTTCAGGGTTGAGTAAGGGTACAGGGTAGTTAAGGGGTTTTAAGGGTTCAGGGATGGGCAACAGTACTTCGTCAAAAGTATTTTTTTCATGTGTTTAGGGTTTAGGGATGGCTAAGGAACACTGCAAGTAGTAGGATTTTAGGGTTCAAGATTGTGTAAGGGTATTGGGTAATAAGGAGTGTTTAGGGTATAGGGGTGAGTAATGGTAAGGGTGCTAAGTTTTTTTGGAGATTTTTTAGGATACGGGGATGTATGAAGGAAGATGTTAGTATTGGTTTTTAGGGTTGAGCAAGGAGACCTGTTAGTAAGGGCTTTTTAGGGCTCATGGTAGAGTGAGGATAAGTGGTGGAAAGGGTATTTTATGTTTTTTTTAGGGTTTGGGCAAGGGAAAAAAAGAAGACGTTAGTAGTGGGTTTTTAGGGTACCAGTTTATAAGGGGTTTTTATGATTCAGGTACGGGGAAAGATAGGGAATGGTTTAGTGCTTTTAAGAGTTTTAGAGTTTAGTGATGGGCAAGGAAATGGATCAGCAAGGGGTGTTTAAGGTTATGGGATGGGTAAGAATACAGGGTAGTAAGGGGTATTTAGGTTTCATGGGTGGTTAAAGGTAGGAGATAGTATAGGGCTTTAAGTAGTCACGGGTTCAGGGCACAGGTCTAACATGAATTGTCCTATTATCACCGCTTGAGAACTGGGTGAGGTTGTGATTTTCTTGCAGTAGATGGTGAAGTAACAAAGTCAGACTGAAGGAGTTTTTAAAGTTGAGAAGACAGAGTTTGAGTGTAACAGGTAATTGTTAGTCACAATGGTACTAGGTGTTGGTTTCTAAGCCAATTGTGAATGCCGTTATTGTGTAATGATTTCTCTTTACGATGTATGCTGGAGGCAGCAAACATGTCTTTATCTTTCTCAACTCTGATAGTTAATAAGTGACACAGTGATTAAGAAGGTTAGGCTCGAGTGGCAGCTCAAATCTGGGGTTGGTGCATCCCAAGCAAAAGCAGTCTATATCAGTGTAATGGGTCAATGACTATACCCAGAAGAACTTATAGCGGAACCTAAAAAATAAAGCTATGCACCTATGAAGAGCATCTGTGAGTTCCACCCAAATGTGCTTATGGCTCTATTAGGGGAGCAACAATGGCTTTACCTGAAAAATAGATATGACAGTCTACAAATATATCTAGAAACAACAATGGATCCAGCCAAGGAGATCAATGCATTTGAGTAGTGAGCCATTATGGTATTTCCAGAAGTACAATGGCTCTACCCATAGAAAGCTGTATAGCCCAATAGTGTCTTTGTAGAATACCCACTCGCTGCTCAACAAAAATAGTCACCCTATTAGTGGGTAAATGGGAGGATATCCAGAAGCTACAGTGGCTCTGCTCAATAAAAGCAACATATCTTTATAGGGATTATATGGGGCATCAAAAGTGACAGCAGTTCCACCCAAATAAAACTACATACCCCTGTAGTATTTCTATAGAATTTATTCAGAAGCAACAATGACTTCTGCCAGCAATAATAAATACCACAGTAATGGGTGTATGGGTCTATGTGGGCGTGACAGCGGTTCCAGGATCATCACGGAAAGGAGGGCAGATGGGAAATTATATTTATGTGTACAATTTAGAGAGCACACACTGCTGCCTCAAAACTGAGAATCCCAGCGCTAAGAGTCTGCACCACCAGAAGACTACAAGGAAGAACATTAAAAAATCCAAGTCTTCAGAAGCTTTCTGAAACCAGCTTCAGACTGAGCTTGACGAAGATTAAGTGGAAGAGTGTTTCAAAGCTACGGAGGCAGAAATCTAAATCAGCTGCCCCCTAGTCTGGTTTGCTTGATTCTGGACAAGCTGGCAAGCAATAATTTGACCAATCGAAGTGACCTGGAAGATAAATAGGGACAAACAATTTTTTTAGACATCTGAGAAGGCAAAAGCAGCAAGCCACCTGGGCCATAGTGAGGATAGAAACAAGCCAAACACAAAGATTTTTCACTAGTGTTTAGCAGAGGGAATAGGACCTAAGGCATTTGTCCACCAATTGGGGGATCAGGGCTTTGATTGATTACCAACCAACATGACTTCTGTCTTTCCTTCAATCAGCTTCAAGCAATTAAGACCCATCCTCCATTGAACAACTACAGTAAGACAGTTATTGATTATAAGACCGAATGTTGTCTGTGTATGTTAACACAGTGAAGCCAAATGATTTAATGACATACGTCAGCAGACATAGATCTATACTTAAAAGGTTGAGCTCAAGGAGGACCCTTGTGGCACACCACAAGTTACTGGCAGATAAGACAACAAAAAATGTTTCATGGCTACTTAAAAGGAGTAATTTAAAAAAAAAGAAATTAATCATTTCAGAGGGTTGTAGAATATCCCTATATTGCACAGATGAGTTAGCAGCTAGTGATGTGACACATTGTTGAATCCTGCACTTAGATCTAGCAGAATGATGGCAGCAGATCCTCCTGCATCCAGAATAAAACACAGTTCATCTGTGACCGCAAGAAGGGCTTTTTCCGTGCCTTAGAGGGGGCAGAAGCACGATTGCAAAGGATGTAGGAGCTTTTGCTCTTCCCGGTTGTCTGAAAATTAGATATTTATATGATTCTCCAACACCTTGGTGGACAAAGAGAGGAGAGAAAAGGGCCGGTAGTCCTCAGGTGTAAGATCGTCTAGTGACTTTTTTAATGAGAGGGATGACAACAGCATGCTTCCATGACTGGGGGGACAGAGGCAGAGGAAATTAATGGGTTCAATAATTGAACTAAGGTGAGATGAATAATAGGGGCTCCTTGGTCAATAATATGAGGTGGAATAGGATCCTGAAATAATACAGCTGGTCAAACTAGGAAGGAGGGAGACTCAGGTTCAAGAAGAACAAATTCTGAGAAGCAAGCACCAGGAGAACTGGAAGGCTCCTGGGAAAGAGATACTTGAGCTATCCAGTCCTCAGCATAGATGTCACAATTTTATAGGAAAAAAGGCAGCAAAGTCATTGCATCTGTTAATGGAAGATGAAAGAGAAGGAGCCATGGTGGTAGGATCCATTGAACGATTTAACAAAAGAACAAATTGTCTCAGGAGAATGTGCTGCTCCTCCGATTTTAGCCTTGTAGAAGTCAGAGCATGTTTTCCTAATAGCTTTATAGTATGCCTTGATAGCATCCTCATACTGAGTTTTGCTCAGACAGTTGTACTGTTTGTGCATAGGTGTTCATGAGCTGTGCACTCTTTCCTGAGAGAAGGATGAGCATTGAAACAAGGGGCTGAAGGCTTGATTCCCTTCGGGAAGGAATCTGTAAGAGGTAGTACAAAACCAATGGCAAATGTGAGCCATTTGTTCACGGCCCTGTTGGCCTCATTAATATTATGGTTGTACATAGGATTTGAAAGAAGTTTACGACTCATACCAGCATTCGGGACACCTTTTGGCCCACTGTCTGCTAGCAACCAGAGTAGACAAGTTCTGATTGGTGGGGGTGTCAAAAGAGAGTAATCAAGAAATCACATAGTTGTCAGACCATGTAATCAGTAGTGGCAGATTGACTTTAAAATAAGGTAATTTGGAGAAACAAACAGTTTTATGGTATATCCAGCCTTATTGGTGGGGGCATTGACCACCTGAATTACCTGGATACTTTTAAGTTGACTACTTAGTTAACTAAATTAATAGCGGGAGTGCCTTTCGAGTCATCAAAATACAGATTAAGAATGCCTACAATGTCAAAGTTAGAACATTTTAGCACTGAGGGGGCAAAGGCTTCAGTTAAATTGAGAGAAAAATTGTGATCTTTGCCAGCAGTACTGCAAAATATAAGGTATGTGAAAGTTTAGGAGAAAAAATAAGACATTCACAGACTTGGACAGCTTTGATTTAGCAGATATGGCTAAGACACGCCCTGGTTTCACTGGCCCACACTTTCCAGGGACCCATGCTGCTTCAGCCAAAGTTAGTTATAGATTATAAAAATTAAAGCAAACCTGCTGTCTTCATTAATATAGAGGCAGCTTGTGCGGTCATACTACTAGATAGCACCAGATGCAATGTTTTTTCTTTTCCTGATGCACATTTCATTTAAAATACCTAAAAAAATGTGCTTCTGGCACTTGGCAAAGATTGAAGAAGCATCAAGAGGACGTTGCATTAAGTTTTTGTCTCCAGTTTTGCAAAAACCTTTTGACAGCCTGAATGGGTCCACCTAAGAAAAGATATATACCACAATAATGTGTCTCTAGGATACCCAGAATTGGAAACGGGTCTACTCATTGAAAATAGACCCCGCTGCTGATGGTCTGTGGGGGTATATCCAGAATCAACAATGGCTCTACTCAAGGAAAAGTATATCTACCAGAAGTTGATCTATTGGGAGTTTCCTAAAGCAATAATGTTTCTACCTAAGAAAAGTTATACACCATCATTGTGTGCCTATGGGTGGGAACCAGAGCAATGAGAAAGATTTTTTATACATCTGAGAAGGCAAAAGCAGCAAGCCACAAGGGACTTAATTTGATGGTCCATAGCCGGGTTAGAGACAAGCCCAACACCCAGATTTTTCATAAAGAGTTTAGAAGTAGGAAAAGGACCTGAGGCATTTGGCCACCAATTGGGGGATCAGAGGTTTGATTGATTACCGACCACCATGACTTCTGTCTAGCCTTCAATCAGCTTCAGGCAATTAAGAGCCATCCATTGAGCAATTGCAGTGAGACAGTTACTAAGTAGAGTGGAGTAAGGACCGGAGTCTTGTTTCAACAATGCGACTGAATGTTGTCTGTGTATGTTAGCTGCAATGGCTCTGCCTGGGTACACACCACCGTAATGGATCTAAGTTGCGCATCCAGAAGTGGCAGTAGCTTTACCTGAGAAAGCTCTGTGCCCCAGGAGTGAATCTATGGATTGCACCTAGGCATGGCAATGGCATTACTCACATAAAAGAGTGGAATGGCTCTAAGTGACTGATAAGAGCAGACGATGAATAAAGGTCACGTGAAAGGAAGTCACAAAGGAGATGAGGTGTGGCAGGGAGGTAGAGCATGAAATGGGGGTCAGAACTAGGCATCGGTTCTGACCCAATGCCCTTCCAGTCCAGAATCAATCAGTGAAGTTGCCACAGGGGCCCTGATTACAAGCAGCGATGGCCAGCACAGGTAATCATGGTGGGGCAGGGCATGGCGGGGGTGGGGGGGGGGCGAGGTGGGGGGGGGAGTTGACACACGACGGAATAGGCATAATTTTTTATTTAATTATACCTTCTCTGTCATCTGTCGACTCCCCCACCCCCGCCCCCTCGCCCCACCTCACCGTGCTTACCTGTGCCGGCTGCCGCTGATTACAAGTGCAGGGCTAAGTTCCGATCCTTCTACAAACACATATTTCCATAGAGATCGATATTACGAGCTGTGTGATCATAAACACACACTTACACTTTCCCCTGATAAATCCTGGCAGGTCAAACCTGTCAAAATGTTAGGGGAAAAGGTTAATGAAAAAGGCAAAACGTGAAATTTGGCTTGTTAAATATTGTTTCTCCCTATAAAGCTTCATTTGCAAGTTAAAAAGTCGGAATGGGAATATTTACCACATGTGGTAAATATATCTGTGGCAAATACCTCCTCTATTCAGCCTTAGTTGTAATAAGGGCTAGGAGGTTTTCCCTAACCTCTCTGCACTTTCCCTAAGCACCTGACATGGACGCCGTGGGTGGAGAGGAGGGGGCTGGTAGGTGTGTCTAGCTGGGAGGAAGATCACTTCACCTGTAGTGGGAGAGAAGGGCAGACTGGAGGTGTGGCCTGACTGATACCACTCTGAAGAAGGACCTATGCAGTACAGACAAGAGTAAGTGCCGAGATAATGCAGCAGCACTTCAAGAGATAGGCTGATAACTGTTGTTCACTGAAAAATCTCCCGGGAGAGCAGAGTGGGAAGGGGATCCGGATTTGAGATTACAATTGCAGCAGATTTCAGACCATCCTTCAGCTTGGAAGCACAAATAATTCATTCAGAATGCTATACAGAAAATTACATTTTTGACCGCTTTGGTGAGACAAGTCACAAAGGTGTCAGTCACAGAAACCAGATACTTTCACATCAAAGGCAAAGGTTATTGAGACAGAATGCACTAATTTCAACGCTGATGGCAGTGAGTTACCCCTTTAGGTAGGCAGTACCCAGGCAGATCTAACTCCCTGAAGATCTGGTGTTTCAGCAATGCCTTTTTAACAGCTCTTTGGCAGTCTTGGCATGTGGTATTCAGGGAAAATCTAGGAAGCTTTAATAATAGAACCTGTTCTGAGCTCTGGTGCTGGCTGACATTATCTGTGTGTGTAAAGCAAGAGGCTAGAATTGTTCTTTGCAACACATATGAACCGAAGAGGAGGAATCTGTAAAAAGCTATCAGCATACATAGTTTCCAGAAAAACTAGACATGTGACAAATTTCATGGCAAGTGTGATGAATTGTAAGCCAGGTGGGTTCTAATAGTCATTGTCATCACTACTAGTTAAACACTTACATTTTGATTCAAGAAAGATCTCTGCCTGACACACGTCTGTTAAAGCTGCAAAATGTAGAATCCACCTTACAAAGATGGCTCCCAGGATTTAGGCCCAGGATTACAGCCATACTTTCTGCTTCTCATAAAGTTAGCCTGATTGTGACAGATTGGAGCAGCACCAAAGGGAATAACATGCAGCCCCATGCAAGAATTTTTGTACTCAATAACATACTAATTAATTCTTGAGTGCATTTGGAGCAGACATCCTTCTACTAACCCGTTTTTACTGAGATCTGAGACATAATTTGGAATCATTTTAGACTGACTGTAAAGATTTGCTAATTGTATTGATGAAGACAAACAAGTGACATGAATCTTGAATACGTGTCAATATATCTATAATTAGATCTAAAGCTAGGGAATGGAAGAAGCATACAGAAGTTCACTGCTTGATTCACACATAACACTAGCCACGTAATTTCATAAGACAAATTCACCAGTCAAAGTTGGCAGCACTAATTAAGCAGTAATGTCGTTGTCCTGATCTCTGGAGATTGCAGAAGGGAGTTTATTCAGAGAGGTGGGAGGGAGTAGATGGGCAATGTGGCGTATCATGGAAAGCAGCCTATCTTCTGTCGGATTGATTCTCTGCTATGCGCTGTTTAATTGAGATGACAAACTGCTTAGAGATTTTTTTCATTCTCAGCCATGAAAATGCAGTGTAAAAAAACACTGTTTGTGCAGAGACGTTTTTAAAACATTAACATGCTCAATCCAAGATGAAAAAATAGACACATGTTTTAATTGTGTACTGAAACGTTTTTTTTTTTGTTTTTTTTTTGCTTTTGTTTTTTCTCAGAACTTAACATTAGCGTATAGACTGCTAGAGTTACTTCCTTTGCAAGGAGGTAAAATATGCATTTATAAGATGTTTGTTCTAAACTATGAGCCATGAAAGACTATGTTTCCTACTCTGTCATTAATGTTCACATTTCCTTAGAATAACGCCTAGCCCGCAGTGCATTTTTAAACGTCTGCAAGCTGATGACATAACAAGACATGAAATAATGTTTACAAAGAGTAAAGATGTGGAAGGGTACTACCAGTGTACCACTCTTCCATGCCCGAATTCCTTGCCCGCCATCCAATCCACTCACCACTTTCTTCGCTGTCATGAATTTGTCCTGCCATCCCAGTCCGAACTACATGAGCATAGCTCCTCCCACCAGAAATTCCCAAGCAACTAAAAACCCATCCCTTCCCTCTAGGCCACACCCACACCTGGAGGCATACAACCATGTGACCCACCAATCCACATCCTGTTTGTTTTTTCTGCGTAATGACTTCCTGGCAACTTCGTTTTGGGGGCTGCTGGACCTGTGCCTCCTTTCGAGTAAGTGTGAAACGGTCTGCTTGGCAGCCGTTTAAACCCCCTAAGGTACCTGTAATTACATGTATGTTTGAGTCCTTGCTTTAGTGGGACCGTAGGGTTGGGGGGTCCGGACTGCCTGGTGTGGGGTGGTGACTCCCTGCTGAGGCTTCTCCTCTTCCGGGTTTGTTCCCTGCTCTAGCGGCAACACCCGGGGTGGAAGGGGAGTTGTGTTGGGCGCGGCTGGCTTCTCAGCGCGCCAGAGGTGTGGCAGTTTGGCTCATCCTCGGAGGTGTGTTTGAGGGGCTCTGTGCTCGTCTCATTTCGAGCCCGTGTTTCCCTTTTTGTTTTTTATTTCCTGCTGTTTCTGCATTGATAGGTGGTGGTCTGCACCTCGTGACACAAGCCCGGGGCCGGTGCTCTGGAAAGACAGGGCACTGTATACCAAGGCCGCGTAGCCTTGGTTTCACTCCAGGCCTCTTTAACCTGCCACGAGTCGCTCCCTTGCCCTTTTAAGGGGCATAATGTTTATTTGGAGCAGTGTGTACCCGATCGTAGTTAGGGCTGCCTGTATTTTCAAATGAGCGTTTCTGTTTGTCAATACGAGAGGGGGGCACCCTTGTGGAGGGTTTCCCGGTCAATTGTCTGTTTTCTCTGACGTGTACTTCCTGGACAATGTGTCATCGTGGCCTTGTTGTTATGGTATCTGACTCTCACTCCAAAGGATATGTGTTCAAATCCTGGGGTTTCAATTGTTGTGGTTTCTGAGCTACATTTATTGTAAATGTTATATGGCCGTGATCTGCATGGGCTGGTTTCTGTGGCTGGTGCTTCTGGGCTCCTTCCGGTTAGGGCCTTTTTAGTAGTTTCTTTTGTGTTTGTGTCCCAGGAGGGACGGCCTACTGTCCTGTTGGGGTTTGCATTCCCTGATTGGCCCTTATGGGTCCTGCATTGCTTGGTCTGGGGTAATTTGTTGGGCGCTGGTTTCTCTGTTCTGTTCACATCATGGAGAAGAGTGGTTTGGGAATGTGTGTGCTCCGCTGTTTGGTGGAGGTGGTGGTAGCTGGGTCTTCCGCTGCTCCTTACCTAGTGCATGTGCTGGATGCCTCTGCTGACATAGATCCAGACTTGGTTTCGGATGAGAACATGGAGCAGACCTTCACGGTGTTCTGCTACGTGTGCAGGACAATTTAGGGTTCTCTAGGCCCTTGGTGGGTGGAAAGTCAGTAGACTTTTTCACCAATCACCAGTTGATGTGGCTTGTAGGCCTCCCTATTCATAAAACTCTGAGTAATGTGCTAGAGGGGGAGTGGAAGGATGTTGTCAAACATGCCTTTCCCCGGTTTCTGGCAGAGGTATCCTGGCTGTGGTGATGGTGGATCCCTGCTGGCTGGTGTGGCATCTCGGAGCCTGGTGGTGTCCATGGATGCGGTTCCTTTTTCTTCTGTGGTCATGCGGGTTGAAGGGGCCTTGAAGCAGGCTTTTGCTGCCTCTGGTCTTGCAGTTAGGTCTGCGACTTGCCCCAGCTTTCGGGTTAAGTCACTTCTGTATGACTGTCAGGGTATTTCTGTGCGGTTCTTGCGGAATGTGGTTCCCTCAGACTCTTTTTCCGTGTAGGGACTGTAGTTGCGTTTCCTGGTGGATTTGTCCTTCGATTCCCTTAGTACGGCGGCGGCAGTGGCTAGGACCTCTGTGGCTGCTCAGTGGCAGTTGTGGCTTTAGCCTTGGATGACGGTGCTGCTCGGAAGGCTGCCGTGATGGAGCTTCCCTTTGCGGGCTCTATACTGTTTGGGGATCCGTTAGAGGCCTTGATTGGTGTGACGGCTGAGGACAATAATTTGTTGGCTCCGGTCCGATTTCTCGGTATGATACGTTTGCGGGTTGTGTGTGGGCTTTTGGGTGGAGTTTCATTCTAGGTTGGCGGCCCAAGTGGTGTGGAACGGAGCCGGGATGTCCCTTCCTTCCACATGACCTGGGGTCGATGGGGTGCTTCCTCTTCTTCTAGTCCCTCCTTGTCGGGCTGGGCTACTGGATGTGTTCTGGCTGCCCCTGGTCCCAGTTCTCAGACGATGTGTCGGGCTCTATTGCACAGAGTTCGGGACTTAGTTTCCGATGGGGCTGTGTTGTGGGTGCCTGTGAGTCTGCAGGGTTGGGGGCGTTTACTCGATCCTGTTTCTGTTCCGGAAGCCATTTGGGGACTACCGTCCTGTCCTGGTTATGAAGGCTGTACTCTTGTGTCTCCCTCATCGGTCCTTCATACTGGTGTCTCTTCAGTTGTTTCTTCCCTTCCTGTCGGAGGGGGGGGTGTTTCCAGGCTTCTCTGGTTCTCCGGGACGCCTGCTTTCATATGCCGGTACATGCAGCTTCATGGTGGTCATTACCGGTTCTAGGTATTGCCTTTTGGACTGTCTGCATCTCCTAGGGTGTTTGCTGTAGTTTTAGCACGCTTGGTGGTCTTGTTGCATGCTCTGGGGTTCCAGGTGTTCCCTTCCTTGAACGGTTGGTTGATTCTTCCTCTTCTGTCCATCCGGCTCAGGCCCTTTCACTGGGTGTTTGCTGGCTCCTTTGTCAGTTTGGGTGGATTCTAAACTTGGAGCATTCCAAACTTTGCCCCCCTCAGGAACTACTGTTCGTTGGGGGGGTTTTCAACGCCGCGGTGGGTGAAGTATTTCTGTCGGTGCCCCGTAGACTGGCTCTGTTGCGCGAACTGAGGTGATTGTTGGGGGCTCAGTATTCAACTACTCACCAGCGGCTCCATGTTCAGGGGCTGTTGTCTGCTGATGTGGTGATTGTTCCTTGGGCCTGTTTGCACTTGTTCCCCCTGGTGTATCATGCCCTGGGGCTTTGGGATCTCTGGATTGTGAGCTGTTGTTTCCGGGAGGTGTGGCCATTGGCCAGGGTTTGTCCTGATGGTTGGTGGTTCTGGGCTTCTTGCAGGGCTCGCCCTTTGGGTACCAGGAGCGGTTGGTCCTGAGTCTGTCTTTGAATTGTAGGGAGTTGAAGGAGGTTCAGTTGGCCTTGACTCTTTTCTTCCTTGGGTCCTCCAGAGGTTCGTGATGGTGCGGTCGGACTGCGCGGTGGTGGTGTGTTATGTCATTCGCCTTTGGAGTGCTTGGATGGCTTCCCTTGACTTGTTGGCTCTGCTGTTCTGCAGGTGGGCGGAATCTTACTTGTTGTCCCATAGGGCTTTACATCTGCCGGGGGTTTTGTTCTTGCTGGCGGCTCACCTGCGCGGGGTGTTTCCCTCCCTGTCCGAATTGTGCCTGACGCAGGTGGAGGTTGGTGGCCTGATGGCCTGGTTCGGGGTCCCAGAGGTGGACCTATTTGCATCTCCGGGGATCGCCTTGGGGTAAGGTTTGTTCTCTGGTTCGGTCAGACGCTGTCTGGTGGGTGGTTGCCCTGTCCTTCTAGTGGGAGGGGGCCTGCTGTGTGCTTTTCCCCCCGATTGCTCAGATTCCGCTGGTCCTGCTGCAGGCCGGTCTGGGTCGGGCCTTGTTTGTGCTGGTGGCTCCGGTTTGGTCTGGGAGGCCTTGGTTCCCTCTGTTGTTGACGTTGGCAGTGGGTCCTTTCTGGATATTGCTGGTGGTCCCCTTTTGTTGCCCTCTCTGTCTCGGGGGTGTCTGGTCCGCCTGCGGCTTGCAGGGTGGCTGTGGTATGGTTGAACCTCATGGCTTTGGGGTGCTCTCCTTCTGTGGCTGAGTTTCTCCGGCGGTCCGGGCGCCCTTCAACTCTCATGTCCTATGCCAGACATTGGGTTTCTTTACTAGTTTGCTGTACAACACGGGGTGGGTCTGCGTTGGATTCCGGTGCGTGTCTTGGATTTCTTGGAGATTGACTTCGCCTTGGGTTGGGCTTTGTCCTCTCTGAGAGCTCTGTGGGCGGCTGTGTGGGCCTTTCGGGGTTCGGACTTTGAGCCGGTGGTCCCCTTGGTGTCCCGGTGGTTGTGGAGTTGTTTCCTCCTGAGTCCGGTCTTTCATTCCTTTGCTCCTTGTTGGGTTCTCCTTGGGTTTGAGGGCCTTCCGGGGGGCTCCTTTTGAGCCTCTTCATGAAGTGTCTTTGCAGTTTTTGATGTTCAGGGTGCTTCCTGGTCGCTCTGATCTTGGCTCGTAGGTTGGGGTCCTTGCTTTGTTCTGTGCGGTTTTTTACTTTTTTTTTTTTCCTGATCGGGTTGTTCTGCGGCCTGGTCCTTCCTTTGTTCCCAGGGTTCCTTCCTTCTTTCGCTGCTCGGAGGTTCTGGTTTTTCCTGTTTTCTGTCTTGATCCTCTTTCTGGGGTTTAGGTGCGGCTGCTCTGTTTGGCCGTTAAGCGGGCTTTGGAGGTGTGCTTCCTTCATGCTGTCCCTTATTGTACAGTGGTTTCCCTTCTTGTGTCCTTTGGGCTGGCTGGTCAAGGTCTAATTCCTTTTGGGGCTGCTCTCAGTCAGTGGCTGAGTTGGCTGTGGGGCCTGCGTATGAGCATGTGGTGTGTTGGCGCCTGGGTTGGTTCAAGGTAGATCGACTCGGGGATGGCTGCGTCCTGGGCTTGCTTCCGGGGGGCTTCCATGGCTGTGTTCTGCATGGATGCTGCTTAGTGTTCTCCTCGCACTTTTATGTCCCATAATCGTTGGGTGATGAGTGGGACTGTGTCTCCTGGGTTTGGGGCCGGGATGCTGTGTTCTGCTCAGGTTGTTTGACTTTCTGCTTGTGCTGATTACGTTTTTTTTGCTACTGAGTGAAGCCGATGCTTGCTTTGGTATTTGTTCATGTAGTTAGGACTGGGACAGGGAGGGCTGACGAGGAGGTAATGTCCGGTTACTTACGTCGTAGCCCTCTCCGTCCCAGTCCATGTCCCATCCCTCCCTCCCTGTTCGGCTTCTTGTGCTTGGTGGTACAGGATGTGGATTGGTGGGTCACATGGTTATATGCCTCAGGGTGTGGGTGTGGCCTGGAAGGAAGGGATGGGTTTTTAGTTGCTTGGGAGTTTCTGGTGGGCGGAGCAATGCTCATGTAGTTAGGACAGGGACAGGGAGGGATACGACTCGGAGTAATGAATATTACCGGTAAGTAACCGGACATTTCTCTCCCAACAATCATCTCCTTCCAAATAAACTCTTATTCCGACCTTCACTCGCCCTTTATTCCCACTCATCCTTCATTTCTCGCTCCTCTTTTTCGCCTTGCTCTCACCTCCCTTTCTTTTCCTCTCTGATCTCAGCTCACTGCCCTCACATCAACACTCTTCTCTCACTTCCCATCCGTCTTCTGTCTCTCCTTTACATCCACAGTTCTTCACTCTCCCTCTCTATTTCCTTACTCTCCCCCATCTGCCCTCGTCTCGCTCCTCCCTTCCCATTTTCAGACCTTCTTTTAATGCCACCAGTCAGACGCCTGGTTTACAGAAGGCCAACTCAGCCATCCATCCATACGGGGTCTGAAACTTCACTACCCTACATTTAGCAATTGTAACACATTAGTTACAGCGCTTGGAAACGTCAAAACCTGAGGTCTCCGGCTCGCTTTACAAAGTTAGTATTGCCATTCTACACACATCACAGAAAGTGCAACCATTGCAAAACATACACTTGTTCGTTTGCTCGTAGAATTACTGCGCTCGTTAACACCTCACAATGTCCCAATATATGAAACTGTGGGTAAATGGCGGTGGGTCTAACAGGACTAACCAACTGTGGAAAGTGACTATATGACTTCATATCAGTAAGGACAGCATGTTACAGTCTAGATTTTCCATTCACACATCACTGTAATGTAGAGGTTTAGTTCTATATGTTAATATTTGTTGCCATGTGGCGCCCTCACCAGAAAGGTTCAATGATATTTTTTGCTTGATTTGAAATTCAAGTCGCACTAGGCTTATCAATTTTCAATCCGAAGACTGGAGTTGCACCAGTATGCTGCATTGCATATAAATATCTTCTGTGATCGTGTCTTTTGTGGGCCCCTACTTTATGAAAAAAAGTAAATGAATATATTTCAAGGGCCCTTCATTCTTGCTTTATTTGTATGTTTTCTTTTTGTGTGGGAAAATGCAGCCAGCTTTTAAAGCTTGCAGCCCTATTGGCAGGCTTTTGGCCAATGTTGCAAAGGTGGAAGTGAACATATTGCATGCCCAGTTCTCTCTAGGACCCTGGGCCCCTGCTCCATGCGAGTGTGTCTGGAGTGGGGCAGCTAGAGTTGCCAAGTGTCACAGGCCTGCCAGCTGAGCCTCGCTTGCCCGCGGGGTTTCCACTCACAGACCTTCGAGGGGTTTCCTTTCTGCTTGGCAAGCTCTGATTTTCATGACATAAGGACGGAAGTATGGCGAAGGGATGCCAAAGGAGCACCTGGGTGAGTTGGCACGGGGTACATAAAGGTTTGTGAAAAATGAGGCAGCGGAAAAGGGGAAAATTGAATGCTGACATGAAGCACTGAGATGCTGCAATGACGCAGCAGCCAAAACAACATGGCTATGTCCGGTTGCACAAATCCGAAGGAACTATCCTAAAACTATAACCCAATGCATACTAAATCAGCCAAGGGGCTTAGATGTGGAGACACACCAGCAGCAGGAAGTTGGGGGAAACTCTTTAAACGTGCTTAGGCTGGGAAAGAGTCACACCACATATGGGCAGCCATACTCCAGCCCTGCCGTGTCAGACTTTCATAGGCAGTTTTATCACAAACGTATTTCAGGCACTTCCTCTGCCCCCGCTCTACCGTCTTTGTGTTTATCAATGGCTTACTGTGAAGTCTGCAGAAATCCTTCCAGGACTGTATGGATCAGCTAAGCCGGCTAGTGATCATGCGAAATGAGATATGTTCTTTACGAGCCGCCACTATTTAGGACACTCAGAATTACATACGTTAAAGCATAAATCAGTTCATTTAAATATGTCAACAAATCCGGAAGCCCCCAACATCATTCATGGCTTCGCATGAGGGAGTAAGATAGGCGCATTCTGAATTGTTTGTCATATTCCTTCATGAGTGCCTGAACCCGAAATACATTCTTAAGTCTTGACGCCGAGTTCCAGCAAATGCAGGCCGAGCTTCAAATGTCTGATTCATGGAAAACTTCCCGTAAAAAGTGAGAAGGCAATTTCAAGAATACTTGAAACGACACACAATGTTGCATAACGCACAGTCAGTGTTCAGACCCACGTGGGGGAAAGACATAGCGACACATTCTCCCCACACAAGCTCTGCGATGATGGAAAGCTTTGTAAACGACTAAACCCACTGGACGGCAATGTGATTGCATCACGTGCCTAATAAGAATGTTTTCATCTGAAAGGGATATGAATAATTGAATGAAGTGAGATACGATTGGTTGAACAGCACTACACCCTCCTTTTCTACTGGGCTGCAAGGTTTGCAAAAGCACCCGAGCATCCCCAGTGGATAAAAGCAGGGCCTTTCAGAGGCACTGAACAACCTCTCTTTGGTATCAGCAATGTGGAAGCGGTGCACTGCAACAATCGAAAAGACGTCCCTTTTAAAGCACATCAGAAGACACAGGGAGGATGTGAAGCCGCACTTACCTTACAGGAGGCCCGCCTGATGGCCAGATGCGTTTGAGAAGGGCTTGACATTAGTGCTAAATTGCTAGAGCTTTTTGACAGGAGCAGGACAGACTGCAGCCTCTGGGGCCTGGTAGGAAACACTGTCAAGTATGGCTAGAGCTGGGAGGGGAGCATAGAGAAAAAGAGCAAGATCTGTAAATTCTTAGGTAGAAGCTGTAAGATGTGACTGTAAATTGCAACGCTTTCTAAAGATTTCACGCTATTGTTGGTCTTTACAAGAAACCTCATCTTCAGCTTCTGCCGGCTGCCCGGGGTCCACGCAGGAGACCCGCTAAGAGGGCGGCCGCCTAAGTGCCACAAGAAGGCACAGGAAGCAGCCGCCCAGTCTTTGGGACCCTCTAGGGGCTGGTAGGTGTCGCGTCACTTACGGGGAGAGGGGGCGGGGGGTGATGTATTTATACCTTCCCCTGCCCACTGGGTGCCCTCTTTGCCACGACCCTGATGCCGTTTGGGAGCTGCCAGCCTTTTTAGCACAGTGAGTGCATTTGTTCAGATCCCCCCCTCGCCCGGTCTCCCCAGCGGGATTGCACACAGGGCAGGGCGGCCCGGGCATGCATGTGAGCCGCCTTAAGAGGGGGCGAGTCTGGTCAGCTCCCTCGGGTTGTACACAGGTTCTCCACGCCCCTCCCCCCTCACTGCCCCCAGCTGATCCAGGGGGTCGGAGTTGGGCGGTGCCTGCTGGTGATCAGTGACCCCACGCTCCCACGTGGGGGTAGTGTGTCAATTACCCCTCCCCCCCTTCAGTCTGGGCCTACTGGGCCCTGTCCGTGCGGTCTGGCCTACACGGCAGGCTACAGGAATGGGATTAGCCCGTTTGCGATTGTGTCACGCAACTCTGCCGGGCTTCCGCCTTGCTACCACCCCAGGACCGTTGCGGCATGTGGGGAGTTGCTTCTCTCCAGGATCGCCGGTGGCGTCGGGCAAGGCCGAGGTGCACACCCTCAGCTGCATGCTGCTCAGGCGGGGAGCGGACACTGAATGGGTTTAGGGCCTGTCCGGTGTGGGGTACATAGGTTCGGGGGGGGGCTGATTCAGGTCCAGAGGCGTGGGAACAGGCCCTGGGTCGCTGTCTCCCAGGCGCGTTGCAGCCTCCTCCCCTTAAGTGCCTGACTCCCCAGGCTGGTGAATCCCCATACGCGGACTCTAGTGGGGGATTGCAGTGGTCAGATGGGTCGCACCCGCTGCTGTGGACACTCGAGTACTGTACTGAGCCCTGAGTACTCACGTTGCCCCTTCTGCAGGGGAATGATCGAAGCCTCGCCCCTCAATCTCGGAAGTTTTCAAGGGCTCCTGTCGTGGCCCTCCCCTCCTCCCACGCATGCGGGCACGAAGCGACATATTGTCGGCCCCGGGACGGAGGCAGGGGCCTTAAAGGTTAGGTAGCGAGTGCATCAGGGCATTTGCCCGCCTTCCCAGGCTGGGAAGGGGGTCCGGAGCTGGCGGGTCGGGTTCAGACACACGGGCGACAAGTGCCGGTTGGTAAGACGGCCGCGAGCTTGGACAAGCATGCACAGAACTTATTTGTTGGGAGTGGGTACGGCGTCGAGGGTAGCAATCCGGGGCAGTCGATGACTTGCATTATGTGCTACGTAACTGGCCCCTTAGGAAGCAGGCCGTGTTGCAGTGATTCACGTACTCGGACTTGCTTCCGAAGTTCATATTCCTTGGAGAGTATATGGCCTAGCGGGCAGAGCTGCTGACTCAAGAGCTGGGCATCCCAGTTCGAGTCCCTGCAGCGCCACGCAAAATCACGTACTACTACTGTCCGATACACAATCCCGGGGGGTGCCTGAGTGCTGGTAATCTGGGGGCAGACTGCGCTCCCCGGCCTGCAAAGGCTCCAGTTTAAGCCGAGGGCATTTGTGTGGAACGGTGGGCTGTGGCGGTGCTGGGAACGTTGGGAGCTATGGGAGGCAGGATGGGCCTGGGCGCAGCACCTCAGGGACATTATTAGACTTCGAGGGCAGTGACTCGCCCAACCCCTGCCGTCCGGTGTGCATTACTGGCCACCTTTGCAAAGACACACGGCGGGGACATTGCCTACGGTACCTCCGCCCTGGACAGTCAAGTTTCATTTGGGGCAGGAAGCTGGCGCTGCAGCTCAGCATACTGCGCGCCCCTCTAGAAAAGCATCCAGCTAGGCCTGGAGCCTTGAGCGTGGCGCTTCTGAGGGCAGTGTGGGTGCAACATTATTAAGGAGGCCAGGGGATGGCCATCATCAGTTCTGGTTTAATTAACAGGCGGGGGAGGGGGGGTCTGTGCTAATGCATGTTGGTTTTCCTTTCCAGCACTTATTAATGACTGGATAGACGCCGACGCCCAGACACCAAGCCTGCGCTAGGCCAAAGATCAGGTACATGGTTAAGGGGCACACAGTGCGCTCCGGACAGGGAAACAGGGTCCCAGGAGACAGGAATGCCTGGAATGAGTTCAACGTGTTTTTCAATACAGGACACACGGGAGCAAGATTCGCGCACCACACAAGGAGGGCATTACAGGGAACAGGAGCAGGTATGGCCAGGGTGCACATTATGGGGAGGCGTGCAGGCATACCAAAAGTTTATGTGACACGTAAATGGTACGCAGGGTGCAGGCCACCTGGGGGAGGGGACTCGGGTCCGCCCAGGGGCAGCCTAGTGGAATCACAATAGTGAGAGGAAAGCTGTCGCATTCTGGACCGTGTTAGAGCACCTAACAATGGGTCGGGCACAGGTTTAGGCGTGTGGACTACGGAAATTGAATTCATACACATTGACATGCTAACGGGCACCGGCACTTAGGACAGCGGCTCATTTAAAATGAGCAGAAAATTAGTTGTTTATAATCCAACACATGTTCAAAACAACTAATACCTGCCAGCCTAACAATTCTTGAAGCTTGGGGGGCTCGACCTGTCTTATTTGTCATACTTGTCAGTGTGATGGTCAGGAGTTATGGATGGTCAGGCGCTGGCAGTGGCAAGGAGTGGCACAAATTGCGGTGGCCTCATTACAAGGACAAAGCCCGAGTCTGGACTAGTATCGCGAGTACTGCTTATTTACATTATGCAACTAGCGACCATTGACAAAGCCAACAGTCATGACCTGCTGTAGGCATGTTACTTGTTATATCGTATAACCGGAAGCAATGAAGGAAACAGACACTAACAAATCCGGCGGCTTGCTAGTGAATGAAATGAAATGAATGAAATGAAAGCGGCTTTTCTATAGCGCATGGCTACCCGGGAGCATCCCAGCGCTGCGGAGTGTGGATCGAGGAGGGAAGCTGTTACGGGAATAGCCAAGTTTTCAAAAGCTTGCGAAAGGTGAGGTGATTGGGTTCCTTACGGATAGATAAAGGGAGGGCGTTCCAGAGCTTTGAAGCGTTGTATGAGAAGAGTCGTCCGCCTGTCCGTGCCTTCTTAATTCTGGGTGTGTCAGTCAGGAAGAGATCATCTGAGCGAAGATTTCTGGTGGCTTTGTTAGGTTTGATCAAGTTCTTGATGATCGGGGGACCCTTGCCCTGCATGTTTTTATGTGTGATGCATAGTGCTTTAAAGTGTATTCTCTCCTGTATTGGGAGCCAGTTGAGAGTTTTTAGGGCGGGCTTGGCAGAGCAGCGTTTGCTTGTGTTAGTGAAAAGTCTTGCAGCCGAGTTCTGGATCATTTGAAGCCTGGCGACCACTGATATGGGGGCACCCAAATACAAGGCATTACCATAGTCCAGCCGGGAGAGCACAAGCGACTGTATCAGGAGATTTTTTGAATGGTCAGGAAGGAGGGGCAGTATTTTGCATGTGGTGCGAAGGAGACCGTAGCAAGTGGCAGCGGTTTTTCTGGCCTGGGTTCTGAAGGTAAGTTCGTGATCGAGCCAGATGCCTAGGCTTTTTATTTCTTTTCTTGCTGTGGGTGCTGGTCCCATGCAGGAAGGCCATAGCGTGTTGGGGTTAAAGGATGGTTGGTTCCCTAGCAACATGAGCTCCGTCTTTTTGCCGTTGAGTTTAAGGTGTGAGGAGCTCATCCAACTATTTACTTCTTTGAGGCAGGTACACAGCTTCGTCGAGGAGTGCTCCGACTGATTGATTGCCACAATTAGTTGTGTGTCATCTGCGTAAGTAACTATTTTGACTCCGAAGGGGATACTATCTCAGCCAGGGGGGACATATATACATTAAAAAGTGTGGGGCTTAGGGACGAACCCTGGGGAACCCCGCATTGGAGCGGTACTGATTGAGATCGCGTGTTACCTTTGAATACTTGGAAGGTTCTTTCCTGCTAGTCTAGAACAAATTCTTAGTGTGCGTGTTTTATGTCACGCCCTTATTTACAGTGGCCACGCCCCCTTTTGTCATCTCACCTAAACACGGGCTGGTACATCACACACACTTTGACATCGCACGCTTGCAGAGTGGACACTGTTGACTGTGGCCTTGGTTGAGCCTGTTCCAGGGTTGCACGTCTCCTCGAGCTGCAAGTGCAGGTTCGAGCCTGGCGAGGTCGGAGCAACCTGTTACACAAAATATGAATATGTGCTTGGGTAATTAACAGACATGGTGCTATGTAAAGGCACCAATATCTCTGGCTGATTTGGCGCTTACACCACCAATAAAGTAAAACACACGATAATTATATAGTTTAGTTACAGGCAGTTTGGCCGCCCACCTCGCATCACAAATGCAGCACCTTTGCATGTTGACAATTAGTGGGAGCTGGGGAGCATGGATCTCCCATCGGCGGCGAGGCTGGTACTGTGGTGGCAGTGAGTGTTGTCTGCAATGAGAGTGGCTGGGTTGGGTCTGTTGTGTCCCCTGTAGTGTTTCTTGCAGCAAGGTCTCTCTGTGAGCCCTAGACATGGCGCGGGCGGATGGTTGTTCACTGGGGACTTTGCATCCCTAGACAGACAGTGCGATCTTTTGCCTCGGCGTCGCGCACCAACACCTATGGGTCCAGTTACATTTTACTTTGCTACAGAAGGTAGGGCATGGGCGAACCTCCAAGTGGAAGGAATGAGGTCTGGGATCATTTGGCCAACAAGGATTCTTCTGTATATCGAGGCGGGTGTGAAAAGTTTCCTGGTGCTAAAGTGGACCGTGTGGTTTCCGAGGCTCTGCACTGTCACTATTATGGACGACGGCGAGGGGGACAGTCGCCACCCTCTGCGCTGTCTCTCTATTTAGAGAGGACCACAACAACGGGCAATTTTAATTCTTTATACACAATTAATACCATTGCCTGCTGCCCATGCCATTCTCATAGCACTGGGGGCCTGGAATAGTCTGAATTGTCACACTTGCACAATTGCTTGGTAACAGTTGTGTGATTACCAAGATTTGCAGCAGGGCAGGAGCAAGGTTGGCGCAACCAGAAGTGGCCTCCCACGTGAGGAGGGCCAACTGGTGCGGTGGGGTTGACTTTTTCAGACAAGGCATACAGACCTGGTGCCGGTTGACTTAGGGGACAACACAGTAGAAGTAGAGTTTGTATTTAGTGCATTGAGTGGATCTTCGCGGCTCTGCCATCAAGACCCTTGGGCCACCAGGAGTGATGCTTGCTGCCTTCTCTCGGTATTGGACACTGCTGCTACGTCTGGCAGATGAAAACGGGTTGGCTAGGGTGGGGCCCGGCGAGTATGGGGTCATCTTTCTCACCTTTGGGTAGACATGTCAATTAGGGGTAGGACCTTTATTGTGGCCCTCGAGGACCATTGAGTGGGGTGCAATAAACTGTTGATCAGTGCTAGGCTATTCATCGAGGACAGGGTGTTTTAACACTCCCATGTTATGTTTGGCATAGCAGATGCCAACCCTGTGAGCAAGCTTACCTCACCAGGTGGCAAGGAGAGGAAAGACTTGGTAAGATAGGAGCTAGTCTTGGTGCAAGGTTTAGGGGGATATACGTTGTTTAAACTAGGAGTAAGCTGGTAGGTGAGCTCGCTCCTATGGCATTTGGAGAGTGCACTGATCTTCGGTGTCACTATTAAGTTTCTTGCGTGGGATTTGCCTGCGATTTCGGGGAGTTGATCTGTGCTACAAGGGGGCAGGGCACAGACAGACTTGGCGCACCACAAATGATTATTCCCCAGGGGTACTGGACTATGCCACAACATTGTTGCAATACAGCGGTATCAACAACGGGGGGAAGTGCAATCTTAGAGGCTAGGTAACGGGAAGGTCCCTCAGCATACCAGGGGGAACCATGGGACACTTTATTTTGTTATAAGACTGATTGCCCATAGCTGGTCCTGCCAGGGGGTGTAGGAGTGTTGGCCCTTATAGGGGGACAGGGCCTCAAGGTGTGAGGTACACTGGGGGGAGGACTCCTGCTGACAAGGTGTAGGGCAGCTACCCCTTTTTCCTCTACGGCACTCCAGCAATTCTTCTAAACCGGGTGCTTGGTAATCCCACCAGGATGGGTGCACCGGTCATAGTCCAGAGTTAGACTGGGATGGGATTCTGTTCAGACTGTCCGCCTGTTCTCACCGCCCACTGACTGAGCCCTGGTATTCATTATGACAGACCCGAGGCCAGGGTACAAGTGGCTTCAGTTACTATCATCCCCGTCCCACATAGCCAGACCAGCTTGGCCGGTTAGGAAGCAGACATTAATATGATGGGGCTGTACCATGTGGCAACATATTGCAATGGTCTCCCGTCTGTATGCCACCAAAGGGAGTGGCTGGAGGATAGGCTCAGTGAGTTATGTACAGGGTGAAAATTCCAGGAACAGCGCTTTACATGTCTAGCATCTGACGGGGGAAAATGTTTGGGTGCAGTGTGAGAGGATACCGCCCTTCGGGGGTTGTCTGCTACCACAAATGGATCTTGCATGGGGCAGGCAAGGAGGTATGCCAGAGGGCATGATAGATCTTCAGTAGAGCGTGGTAGGTGTCAGGCAGTATTTGGTACCAACAAGTAAATGGAGAGACAACAGACCACACTCATGACGGCAACTATGTTATTGACCGGGCAAATAATTGGTCCCCTATAAACTCACAGGAAGTAAGGTCAAGGTCCTATCTAGGGGCGCAGGCGCAGTAGGGGCTTGCTGCTCGTAGAATTAGACTTGGCCAGCAGTGGGTACCACAGGAAGCTTCCGCTTCCTCCTGGTTATAGACTGCCTGCCCCATTGCTGGCCCAGCCAGATGGGTAGGAGTGGTTACCCGTAGAGGAGGGTAGGGTCCTCGACGTGTGGGTACATTTGTTGGGGGACTCTAGTTGAGAAAATGTATTAGAGCTCCTACATGTCCTCTCCTGCTCCCAGCAACATCCAAATCCGGGGGCTGGGTATTCCACTCCAGGGTGGCTACATCGGGACGGCTACACAACTCCATAAAAGTTCGAAGTCAGACTGGGGGGGAATTTGTCGCTAACTGTCCTCCCGTTCTCACCATCCTCTTGTCTGCTTCCGAGTTACAATAGCAGAAATTCGGCATTGGGTCACTCACGCCAGGGTGGGGACAATAGCATGGTGACCCAACATCATTGATCGCTTGCAGACGGTATGGACGTGCGGGCAATAGGAAAAGAAAGGGCAGGCAAGTTATGCATATGACTTTCCACAGGGCTCCACTAGCCAAGAACGCTGGCCCTGTGTACTCGCTTGTCTCTCTTGGGGAAGAGGGATCTGTTGCAAGTGATGAAGTCCTCCAGGTGTAAGTTAGGCAACAAGTGGGGGCATGTGCGTTAGGCATTTGCTTGCCTAGGCAACAGGGTGTTTGGAAGATGGGGCTTCTCCTGCTAAAAGTGGCCTTGGATTTGTTTGCTGGACCGGGAAGAGGCCTGTGTATCAGCTGAATGAAGGTGCTCAGTGCTCAATTAAGGGTGTTAAGCAAACCAGCATTGTTTTATTTTGCCAGGATCAAGGGGTAGACATATGGCCTTTTGTGCGTCTTCAGGGTGGCACGAGGGGCGGAATGCAGGAATCTGAGACAGGTGTTGTTTCCACCACTGAGTTAATTTGGTTTGGGGGCTTAGGCTAGCGCTTGAACATTTTGCTGAAGATAGCTGCGGCACAGACCCCAGGGGGGGGGGGGAGTGTCTCCCCTCCTAAAAGTGAGACATACACTTAAGAGGCAATGAGTTGTCTTCCCTGGGTAGGAAGGCACTGTTGGAAAAAATGAAGTCCTCCATGCGTAAGATAGAAATTATTGAGGGACATGTGAGTTATAGGGGTCAAGGATAACCACTTGTTTAGTGAAGCAAAGAGCCCGGTCAAGGGAGGCCATGAAGCCTCGCGCAAAAGAGTTAACCGCGCCATGCGTAAATTCACTGAACATAGTAGACATTATTTGGCTAGGATACCCGGGCATGCGCTGGACCTGTTTGCTGAAATAGCTACAGCAGAGTCTTGGAGAGGGGGGTATTCCTCCTCCTAATGTGCTGGTAATACACCTGGGAGGGAATAATCTGGCATCTCTGGGGAGAAGGGCACTGCTTCAAGCATTTGACGGTCACCATGTGTTAGTTGAGCAACCAGCTGGGGACCTCTGGGATATGGTGGTCTGGGATAACACCCCGGAGAGTGTGGCAGGACGCACAATGAAGTGAAGCCATGGAGGTCTGTCGCAGGAAGGTTAACAGCGCCATGAGGAAATTCACTGAGCAAAGGGGGTTTGGCTTCATCCGTCATGGGTTATTGCACACTAAGGCCACAGGGTGTTTTGATGAAGATGCGGTACACCTGTCCAGAGTGGTTATGGACCTGTTCCTACTTGACCTGGGGGAGGCCTTGGAGACAGCAGGGTGTAAGTAAGGAAGGCTATCTTGGAGGGGGGCTCTGAGGTGACGGTGGCCACACCCAGAGCTGTGGCGGAGTTACAGGGCGATCCAGAGGCTGTAAGGTACATACGGGTACCGTCTGCAGGAGCACAACAAGGGTGCAAAGGCCAAATATCCACAGGGAGGTCCTCGCGTTGGACCCTGGAGGAGCGACAGCGACCCGTTAGTCCTACGGGCGTTTGTGGACCTGAGCAACCAGGGGTTGCCTGGCAGGTTCTGCCCCCTTGTGGGGCGTGAGCAAAGGGGTGGGCTATTGGCCCAATGGTGGGAGGGGTCTCACCTCCCCAAAAATATGGCAAATACCATTTGGCAGGGCCACGGTGTCATATGGCTCATCAGGTGGCAGGCGGCGAAGGGCTGCCTGCCTTGGGATCGCCTGTAAGATAACCCACCAATGTTGGCATATTTGTAATGCTAATAAACCTGTAGCAGTTCTCTCCACAAAGAAGGTGTCTTGTCTGGTTATTGCTCTAGGAGAATGCTGTTTGGGGAGGGGGAGTGTTTGCCGATATAGGCACTATGCCGTGGCGAGACTTGCCTTAGGTTTACCCCACCCTTCCTCTGCATCAGCAGCATTAGACGCCCTATGTTGGCTACTAGTGAGAAAACAAATTAGTTTTAAATCTTTGGGTCTGGATCACAGAGCATTGTAGGGTTCTGGAACTACCTATCTCAAAAGAAAAAAATTCTTACTGTGTCCCTCACTGGAATCTATGCCCATCCTTCCTAGGGATGGTTCCGAGATTCAAGCGAGTTCGGGTCTGTAGAGGTCTTTTTTGGTAGCTGCTGTGAAATTTTGGACCACTATTTCAGTGATCCTGCGGAAATCATCTGTCCTTTTAGGATTGTGCAAGGACTTTACGATAAAATTATGCTATCAATTAATCTCTATTAAGGTCTGTTTTCTCTCTTAGCACCATGACACCTGGATAGATATCAGAGAGTTTTAGAAATTCAGTAATACAACATAATACTCATCTACAGAGCAACCATCAGAACAAAATAACTACTCCTTTAGCTTCACCATTGCATCAAGTGCTACAAAATGATTTTAAGAAGTATCTCAGGGCCTCATTTACAATGTTTTGATATATTGCAGTGCCACAAGCCTTCCTGCTGACCCTGCCCTATGTAAAAATAAAGGGCATTAATGCGACGTATCTATCAGATGCGGCACATTACTGTGCTTTCCTCCTGAGCTGGTGCACATATGGTTGCTTTGTCCCAATGCAGGCACCCTTGCATCATGGTGCAAGGGTGTCTGCATCTTAGTGGCGATTGTTTTTGTGCAGGAAGGGACATCTCCCAGCACAAAAACAATAAATGGAGGTGATTTCCTCTTTCTAAGTGTGCTTCATAATGCAACACATATAGAAAGACAAAAAATGAGGAGAAATATGGTTATTTCTCCTGGTTGCGCCACCCTTACGCCACACCCCTGAGGAAATATGAATTTTGTGATCAGTTATGTCCCCTATCGTAGACCCCAACGGCTCCATGTGCATGCTACAAGTACATGTATGTTCCCTCCAGTTCCAGCTCTGAAGATGCAAATACATGTGCGTCCACCGTCAACATGTCCTCTTTCAGATCCACCATGAATGGGTCAGATATTCCATTCCTAAGTATGAAAGGCCACCGACTTTATGTGGTTCACTTTCCACATTTTACAGATTCAGGCGAGTAGGCCCTGAATTCTGTCATCAAGCCTTCTCCTGTCTTCTGCCTCTGAAAGCTCCAGCCCGAGCCTGCATCTGTATCCATGAACTTTGTCCTACTCCCTGCGCGGCTAACGGTGCCTGATCCAGCCAGTTGCCTGCCAAAAACTGTATTTCACCTTCAAGATTATCTGCTTCGCTCCTCATCCGATGCATTCCTGTCTAGCAGTTTAGGTAAACATTCCTCCAGCTACCGTGCAAAGAGGCCAGGCCTCACTGTCCTCGTGCAAGTAATTCATAGCCCCGTTACCATGGAAGATTCCTATCCCCTCGCATCTCATGTAGACACTTAGACGCTTGTACACGCACTAACAGTCAGTATAGAATAGATTCTACTCTAGAAACCTTTCCTTTTGGATAACACAGTTCTTTAAACATAGGATATTAGATATGATTTGGGATTAGGTTGACATGACCCTCAGACTTCTGTCTCCACATGTAGAGCTAAATGTCAAGTCCCCTTCACCCTCTAGTTGCACGTCAATCACACGTCATGCGGCTGCGCACGCATCTCTGCCAAATATTTCTGCTGACATTGCAGGATTCTCTTATGGATCCACCCATTTTGTGACATCATGTTTAATGACGTATTTTAGTTACACCCATGTTTACGCCTTTTTGGTTACGTATGCATATTTTATCTCTCTTATCAGCTGTTACGCCTCTTGCATCTGTTTCACTGTAATGCATTTTCCTATAAAACTGATTATCTGTCAATAATGTATGCCCTTCCTTCCTGAACTTTCGTGGTGATGGAATAGAAGCCTGTAATTCGAATTACATTCCTTTGTATAGGAATAAAGCCTTTTTAAACCTCTAATACCACGGATTCTGCCTCTTATATTTACTGAGTTATTCTTCCTAGACTTTACCGCATAAAAAATAGTACCGGTAATGAAATATTTACCACATAAATTGGCGCCCGAACAGGGACACTTTCTCATCTCACGCGCCGGAGGTGCGTTGCAGGCCCGGTCTCCTGCCACAGCTGAACGGACAAAAACGCGTACCCGCAGGATTTCCTGTATCTCCCTCCGGCCAAGCGGGGGTGACTGAGGCTGCGATCAACACCCAGACGAGGCGGTGAGAAGTGCGAAGTATCCCGACCAGAGCCTAGCTGAGAGAGCAAGATCCGAGGTATACAGAGGCCCACCAGGTTCCGAAGTTCCGAGTCCAGTCGAGTCGAGTCCAGTCCGGTCCAGTTTCAGTTCCGTTCCGAGGCCTTCCGTTCCGAGCTACCCGGTGAGTACCATTACCGGGGAGGCATTTAACGTGCACATAGTCTGTGCCGGTCAAGACGGGTTTGGGTACACAAATCCGGTCTGCACTGTTTCAGCAGTGTATCTGTACTGTTTAGCAGTATATATAGTATGTCTTGCATATAAATAAATATTATCTAGTGTCAGTATTATGTCAGTAACTAGTTTTCTATTAGTTATCATTGTTCGTTAAAAACTGTTAAATGTTAAATGTTTTAATACGTTCTATACATTGTGGTGTGAATGACTGTTCATTATTGTGTTTACTGTATTAAGTGTGTTCTAATAATAAGATCTAAAAATGCCGCTCTTTTCGAAACTAAGACAGATCAAAACCAGAAAAGGGGTACTCGAAGAAGCTGTTCCCATTCCACCTAGGGACACTCCAGGATACTTTATGTATCATAAGCATGGCCTAGACGCCGTATTATTTCTTGATTTATGGGTGGACTACACCAAAGAATTACCAGAAAGTCAGAGATGGCCCGCAGCGGGGACCTGGGATGCAGATTGCATCATGAGAGTAGAAGAAGAATTATGGAAAAAGAAAGCCAGACAGTCACAGAAAGATGCCATTGAATTATGGCGTAAAGAATCATATAGACGTACAGAAAAAGCGCTCAGACAGGAAGAGAAAGGTAGAGAGAATTCAAATAAAACCCGAGAAAATCTATTACTTGAGGAAGGTACCCGAGTAAACTCAGAACAAATAGATAGACAAAGAAACACTCTTATGAATGGTATGTATCCTCTTCTGGCCGAAGGGTTACCTAAGGCTATCCCGGAAATACCAAAAGACTTAACTCCTCCATTGCTCCCGATAAAAGCACATCCCAAAGCACATCCCAAAACAGCAAAGGACGTTTTCCTTTCCTCCTATTTAGATGACGTAGCTCCCGAGTATGCTAATGCTATGCCACCCACACCGCTTGCCGATGGTGTTCAACACCAAGAGCATCCGTCTGTATCCCCGCAACTACAAACTCCTACACAAGTTCCCACAGGTCCGTCCGTTTCTACAGTCTTTCCCACATCCACAATCTCTATCCTACGTCCAATGAATCCTTTCGTGCCTAGCGCCTCAGATGGTGCTACAGGAGGTACGACAGACATGTTTGCCACCCCGCCGAGAAATAAACAAACCCTTAGAGATTTAGCACTCCAACGTACACCCCAATTAGCGACATCCGACATGTTTAAAGAACAACTTGTGGATTGTAGATACGATCCAGTGCCAGGTAGACAGGACAAATTGCTTATATCATCACTACGTATACGACGAGCTACATTATATTTAATGACGATACCAGGAATGGTTGAACACCTAGACAATATATATCGCTTTGTCCAAACAGGGCGAGGTTCAGAAAGTATTAACGAAGCTATGGAATACCAGAAAGTGGATGTACAAAGACAACTACTACGTTTTTTCATAAATTGTGTAATTAGGAATCAAGACAGGCCCGGGGCAGATCACGATACCATGCAAAAACTTGTCAAATGGGGTCAGAACATATCAGAAGAGAAACATGATAGACAGGCGTGTATAATCGCCATGTGTCGAAAAATCCGCAAGGAAGTAGAACGTATACATAAAGAAAGACGAGAAACAGACAGAGTAGAATCAGAAGAGGAGGAGGAGCAAGAATCAGAACAATTAGAAACAATAGCTTATGTAGGTAGAGGAAGACCCCATAATAATACTAGAGGCTTTAATGATCAGATACGTCCAATACGTCCAGAATATAATAGGCATTTTCCAAATCCTATGTTAAATACAAAATCCCCTGAACACCTATTCCAAGCCGCTGATAAATTACTCCGAGATCGAAAGGGGTACCATATGCTCGATTCCATGGACGAACAAGAATTAGCTAGGTCAGCAGTACAATGGGCTGACAGTCCCAGCGACTACAATGATGATGTACTTGCACACACGTTTCTGAATCTTGACCCATACGAACAGCGTTTAGCTAGTATATACATGATTCAACACCTCCTTATATTATATAAAAGCCAACACTCCGATCCAGGACCCTTACCTGACATATTGACAGAACTACTCACGAATATATGGAGAGGGTCAGGTACTGATTTGATTAAAGAGATTCTAGAATTCCGAAACCAATATTTAACTTTCGTATGCCCAGAACACGTTCCAGTTCCCATCATAGGAAGAAAAATGTATCACATAGATAGACAGAACCCGTTACGCGAAGTACACCCAATCAGAGGTGACGGTAATAACTTTACACGCGTGTTTGTGTACACGCCTATAACTAAACTAGAATTATTAGAAATGAAGAAAGTAGTACCCAGCCATGACAAGGATCCAGCAGGTTTCCACCGTGAAATAAAGGACATGTTACTCATGGGAGAGTATACCTACCCCGACATTATGAAAATATTAAAAATCCTATTACCAGCTGGTGTTTATGAGAAACTTAAAGAAAAGGAATGGGAGGTGGGAGACCAAAAGATAGATTGGACAGCATTAGAAAACGAAGAAAGGGCCCGAGCTGCAGGAGCAGGACTTGGGGAAAAGACTACAGCACTAGCAGGACTACTAGTGCAGGTACTGCCACGTTTATTAACTACGAAAAAGGAAGACTGGGGTGCAATATCAGCCTGTAAACAAAAACCAGATGAAGACACTAGTGATTTCTATTCCCGATTTGAAAAATGTTTTGGTATAAATAGTGGCATAAAAGCCAGTAGTGAGTCATATCCACATCTGTTTGTGACAAAATTAGTTGAAAATTCCCTGCTGCAAGTCAAGAATAGAGTATTGAAATTCGAAAGTACCTGGCAAGGTAATACCCCATCACAGATGTTACAGATGTTACAATATCACCACAATAGAATTAAAGAAGAACAAGAACACGAACAAAGACGTATGAAAGATACAAAAATGAAAATGCTTGTTGCTCAGTCAGTCCCAGCTAATGGTCATCAAAAGGGTGATCCCGCAGGTCCTACGAAAGGGACATGCAACTATTGTAAACAACCAGGTCATTATATACACGATTGTCCAGTCCTGAAACATAATATTGCTACAGGTAGAACCCAGGAGAGACCACGTCCACCTAGACAGGATCAGAATCAACAACCAATCCCTCAGCATACACAACCTAGGTTAGCTCAGCAACAACTAGCTCCGCAACAAGGAGCTCCACAACAGACCGTAGCACCACCACAAGCGCAGCCTATTGCTGCAACACAAGCAACAACACAACAAATGTATCAGTATGCACAAGCAGATTATCCCGAGTATCAGCGATACACATGAAATAGCCTAGAGAGGGAAGTTGGCTTACCCCTTATTGAGGTTCCTGTAGACCAAGAGGGACCTTATGTACATAGTGAACTATTAGGGGAAGACAGAAAGTTTTTACTTGATACAGGGGCAAGCAGAACAACTATAAGACGCAGTGAAGTTCCAGGGGCACCACTCTCAGGCTTACAGAATATTTCCCTTGGATTCTCAGGAAAACCTATAATAAACGACGTAACACAACCTCTTCCATTTACGATTGGTCCATTGACACGTACTACAGATTTATTGCTTACCAAATCCTGTCCAGAAAACTTGTTAGGTATAAAAACATTGAAAGCTCTAGGAGCCATAATATGTTGTTCTCCGGAAGGAGTACGACTATCTCTACGTGACTTCAAAGGTCACTACGTGTCCAGAGACATGGATCACCGACTGCAGAATTTACCTACACATTTATGGGCACAAGGCCCCACTGATGTTGGTTGCATGAACATTACACCATATCGAGTCACACTAAAAACAGGAGTAATACTACCACGAATGCGACAATACAAGTTACCACCCGATGCTGTTGTGGCTTTGCTGCAAATCGTTGACGAACTCATTGTACAAGGAGTGGTTGTCGAAACTGACTCCAATGTGTGTAATTCCCCGATAATTCCGATTCTTAAAAGAACGGATCCAAAAGCACCACCAGTATATCGATTAGTTATTGACCTGCGCGAATTAAATAAATGTATTGTACCACAATACCCTGTGGTCCCAGATATCTCGTCATTACTAACAGCTATTGATTCAGAAGCAACGTTCTTCACTGTAATTGATCTCAAGAATGCTTTCTTTAGCGTCCCAATAGATCCGGAAAGTCAATATCTGTTCGGATTCAGTTTAAATGGACGAAGCTTTAAATTCACACGCGCACCTCAAGGATTTACAGAAAGCCCTAGCATCTATAGCCAAGCACTGAAACGAGAACTTGACAGTATCCACATGCCAGTTAACACTGCCTTGCTTCAATATGTCGATGATCTGCTGATCACCGCCCGAAGAGAACCTGAATGTGAAACAGCGTCACTGACGGTTTTAAAATTTCTGGCCGCCAAGGGGCACAAGGTGTCCCCTTCTAAGCTGCAATTCTGTGTCCAGCGAGTTGTTTACCTTGGGCACTCGCTGTCCAAGGAGGGAAGGCAGCTTACACCCGACCGTATCCAGTTAATCGCTAACATGCCACCACCCAAGACACAAAAAGAGGTACGGGCTTTTATAGGCCTCACTTCATACTGTAGGCAGTGGATCCCTCAATATGCATTTCTAGCAAAACCACTCATCCAGTTAACAACACAGGAGGCAGCCACATTGACTGTCCTCCCTTGGACTCAAGAACATACACATGCCTTTGAAAGCTTAAAGAAAGCTTTATGCCAAGCACCTGTTTTAGCAACACCATGTTACAGTAAACGGTTTACACTCTTTGTTACAGAACGCGAAGGTACTGCCTTGTCAGTACTCACTCAGGAACAAGCAGGATCACACAAACCATGTGCTTATTTCTCTAGTACATTAGATCCAGTAGCTCAGGCTCTTCCTGCGTGCCTGAAATCGGTGGCAGCAACAGCTTTAGCTATCAGACAAAGCGATGCCATAGTGTTAGGACATCAATTGACAGTACAAGTACCACACGCAGTAGAGGTTCTCTTGAACCGCACACAAACACAACACTTGACTATAGCGAGACTTACCGGTTACGAATTGACATTATTTCAGCCACACATAGAAATCAGACGTTGTAATACGTTAAACCCTGCCACACTGTTACCAGTGGGCGGAACAGATCCATTGGCACATGATTGTGTCGAAGTCATTACTATCACGACGAAACCCAGACAAGACTTGACAGATATCCCTTTATCAGATCCAGACTTGACATTGTATGTAGATGGGTCATGTATGAGAACAAGTACAGGAGAGTTAGTGGCCGCTTACGCAGTCACAACAGACACTGAAGTCATTGAAACAAACTGTATTAACATTTTGTCAGCTCAAGCAGCAGAGCTCATCGCTCTGACACAAGCCTGTATTCAAGCCATGAATAAGAAAGTCAACATATACACAGATTCACGTTATGCATTCGGAGTCGTCCATGACTTCGGCGTACTATGGCGAGAGAGAGGTTATTTAACTTCTCACGGTGCCCACATCCAACACGGACCCCTCATTCAAGCCCTATTAGACGCGATTCATCTACCTACTGCAATATCGATTATGAAATGCAAAGCCCACACAAAAGTTACCGATATCATTTCTCAGGGTAATGACCTAGCTGACAGAACAGCTAAACAGACTGCTCAGAATCAGACTCACATAACTGACATGACAAAGACAATAGTTCCGACACCAACACATTGCATGACAGTTAAGGATCCCGCCCTTGATGTAATTGACATACAGACACATGCTACACCAGAAGAAATAAATAAATGGGCTGAATTAGGAGGGATCCAAACGGATCAAGGATGGATGACGAAGGAAAAATCTATATGGTTTCTTCCCGACTCCATGGTTCAAGTCATCATTAATACAATACATAGTCCAGCGCACCTAGGAGAGAAAGCTATGCTAGACAGCATTCAACACATTTGGTTCAACAAACACTTGCGAGCAGCAGCTAAACAAAAAGTTCGTACCTGTATGATATGTTGTCAGTTTAATCCAGGTAAAAGCATCCCCGTAGAGCAGGGTGGATTTCAACCTCCCGATCATGCTTTTGAAGTCCTCCAGATGGATTATATCCAGATGGAACGATGTCGAGGATTCAAATATGTTCTCGTAGTTGTCTGTGCTCTTTCCCGTTGGACAGAAGCCTACCCGGTTTCAGATTACACCGCCCCGACTACTGCCAAACAGTTAGTTCGAGAATTTTTCCCACGGTACGGTTTACCACGTGTTGTCTACTCAGATAACGGCCAGCCGTTCTCATCCGAACTAATGAAACACGTTTCCCTTTTGTTAGGCTACCAATGGAAATTCCACTGTGTCCGACATCCCGAGGCAGCAGGTCTCGTGGAACGTCATAATCAAACTCTGAAAATTAGATTGTCCAAAATATGTAGAGAAAAAGGTGTCGATTGGATAGTAGCCTTACCAGTTGCGCTCTTTTACATGAGAATGGTAGCACATTCTCGAACAGGGCTATCCCCGTATGAGGTGATCTTCGGTAGACCACCAAATATGTGGGGGACGCCTATACCTCGCAAAATCACTGATGTTGACTGTAATATGCTGACAGATTACCTGGCTTCCTTGATGTCTGCACTACAATCTTGTCGTTCACAGGTAACCGCAGCTTTTCCCGATAATACTGAGGTGAAGCCCCATGACGTGGTTCCTGGTGACCTGGTTTTGGTCAGGAATTTCGACCGGAAGACCCAACTGGAGCCTAGGTGGAAGTCGCCTAAGTTGGTTCTACTCACTACAAGTACAGCCGTGAAGATTGAGGGTCGCAAAGGGTGGTTGCACTCGAGTCATATCAAGAAATTTTATGGAATACCATCCAGTGTGAATACTCAACCTTGTATTCCCTCACAGACAGACTCAAAGCTCCCCTTGGTTGAGCTGTTAAAACCAGAACTTTACAAACTAAAATTGAGGTCTAGCAAGTCAGACAATTTGATTGTTTAAGTCCTCTCCAAGGTGAATCGGTTGAATTTGTTTCTGACATGTATCCTCTAGACCGGAATAGAGAAAGAAATCAACAGACACAGCTTAAAAAGCATGCGTATTGTAAATCACTTCGTAGTCACTGCACAGTAACACTATTAATTTTGTTTTTTCTAAGTCTTCTGATCATCGTTTTCAGCATACTATTGCATATGTATTATCCTATTCTTAAGCGTGCTTACAATGTAACTGCAGAACATTCTTTTAGCGAATTACCTCCGCACGAGTTGTCCTATAGATTTGCGCTGCGCAACAACACATTCATTAGTATGTTACATCATTCCCATCAGACCAGCAATGCTACCAATTGTTGGATATGTGGCCGACTCCCTCCCTATCAAAACTATAAGGGAGTTTTGCCCCTCTTTCCATATCCGTTCACACACAATGGCTCCTGTGGAGCATGGTTTAGTTTGATTAATTCCTTAGATTCAAATTCCACAGTTTATCAAGACAACTGGGTATGGGGAAACCTGAACCTAGTTTTGCTTAAAGTCTGCTACCCTAACAAGGAGGGACTTCCCAAAAGAACAGGAACTGATCTAGAAAATGAAGTATATGGATTAGGTAATTTTACACTTAACCTCATGATCCTGAACGTTGAATCTGAAGCTACACCAATCTTGCCCGCCATGTCAGTATTCCCAGTAAAAGGGGAATTATGTGTACAAAAGAATGGTTCCATACATATGGGCCATAGTAAATGCACCACTGTAATAAAATTCAGTGATCAAGGCAAGTCTACATTTAGAGCTTCCCATCATTCCTACTTCATATGTGGTCAGACCGCATATATATGTCTACCTTTAGATTGGGATGGTACCTGTTACATAGCATTCCTTCTGCCACCTGTTTTCCTAGCTCCTCCTGATTATCACAGAAATACCCATTTAGTACACAATAGACAACAGAGAGATCTCCCAATTGTCGATTACACTGAAACAGCATGGGAAAAATACACAGATTTCAATAAAGGGTTCTTTCCCTATATAGGTACAGTCACTAATAGTAAGCTGATACGTAGATTAACCAGAACCCTTGAAGCAGTAGTGAACGAGACTATTTCCGCCTTAGGCAATTTAACAGAAGAGCAGTCTGCCATGCGGATTGTTGTGCTTCAAAATCGTCTTGTCCTTGACGTCATCCTGGCCGATAGGGGCGGAGCTTGTAGGGTCATCGGATCAAGTTGCTGCATTTTCATACCAGAAAATTCGCCGTCAGTATATAAAGCCATAACCCGCCTTCATAAGATTATAAGCCAGATACACCAGAGTCCAGGCACCTGGACTTGGTCCGGTTGGTTCTGGGGCGTGTTGTCAGCCTGGGGATGGAGAATCCTATCCTTCCTAGGTATTGGCTTTCTCATACTATTCAGTTGCTGCTTATGTCTACAATGTGGGCCAGCGATTTGTGGCCTGTGTGCCACATCGTGTATTCCACCTCCAAGTTTTCATTCAAAATCCCGGAAGAAGAAAGAAGAACAAATGATGCTATATGAACAGATCGATGGATTGATGAAGATCGATATCTCCTGAGGGTCCGTAGGGGACAAGGAGGGAATGAGGAAATATGAATTTTGTGATCAGTTATGTCCCCTATCGTAGACCCCAACGGCTCCATGTGCATGCTACAAGTACATGTATGTTCCCTCCAGTTCCAGCTCTGAAGACGCAAATACATGTGCGTCCACCGTCAGATCCACCATGAATGGGTCAGATATTCCATTCCTAAGTATGAAAGGCCACCGACTTTATGTGGTTCACTTTCCACATTTTACAGATTCAGGCGAGTAGGCCCTGAATTCTGTCATCAAGCCTTCTCCTGTCTTCTGCCTCTGAAAGCTCCAGCCCGAGCCTGCATCTGTATCCATGAACTTTGTCCTACTCCCTGCGCGGCTAACGGTGCCTGATCCAGCCAGTTGCCTGCCAAAAACTGTATTTCACCTTCAAGATTATCTGCTTCGCTCCTCATCCGATGCATTCCTGTCTAGCAGTTTAGGTAAACATTCCTCCAGCTACCGTGCAAAGAGGCCAGGCCTCACTGTCCTCGTGCAAGTAATTCATAGCCCCGTTACCATGGAAGATTCCTATCCCCTCGCATCTCATGTAGACACTTAGACGCTTGTACACGCACTAACAGTCAGTATAGAATAGATTCTACTCTAGAAACCTTTCCTTTTGGATAACACAGTTCTTTAAACATAGGATATTAGATATGATTTGGGATTAGGTTGACATGACCCTCAGACTTCTGTCTCCACATGTAGAGCTAAATGTCAAGTCCCCTTCACCCTCTAGTTGCACGTCAATCACACGTCATGCGGCTGCGCACGCATCTCTGCCAAATATTTCTGCTGACATTGCAGGATTCTCTTATGGATCCACCCATTTTGTGACATCATGTTTAATGACGTATTTTAGTTACACCCATGTTTACGCCTTTTTGGTTACGTATGCATATTTTATCTCTCTTATCAGCTGTTACGCCTCTTGCATCTGTTTCACTGTAATGCATTTTCCTATAAAACTGATTATCTGTCAATAATGTATGCCCTTCCTTCCTGAACTTTCGTGGTGATGGAATAGAAGCCTGTAATTCGAATTACATTCCTTTGTATAGGAATAAAGCCTTTTTAAACCTCTAATACCACGGATTCTGCCTCTTATATTTACTGAGTTATTCTTCCTAGACTTTACCGCATAAAAAATAGTACCGGTAATGAAATATTTACCACACCCCCCAGCACAAAAACAATAAATGGAGGTGATTTCCTCTTTCTATGTGTGCTTCATAATGCAACACATATAGAAAGACAAAAAATGAGGAGAAATATGGTTATTTCTCCTGGTTGCGCCACCCTTAAGTGCACCCCTGGGGAGGCGTACACTTTTTTTTACCCAATCCCAGCTTTACGAAATTTAGTAAATCTGGGAATGTATCAAATGCCATGGGTGTTACATAGGAACACCCGCCGTAAAGCCCATGGCATGCCTCCCTATCGCAGTGTGCGGCAATGCAGAGACTTGTGCTGCATTGCCTCAGTCCATTTCTACAAGTCCATGCAGGGTGGCTTTACGTGGCCTTGTAGAAATGGCTCTGCAGTGTGGGACACCAGACTGTTACTAAAAGTGACTTTCCGGTGACGAAGGAGCCTAGTAAATGAGGCCCTCAGAATTTAGGAACCATACACTTCACTCAAATGAAATGGTTCCCTATCACAGAGTCTGTGATGCTTTAGCCTCTCGTATTTGAGAAATGCCAAAAACTGTGCATCCTTTTCAGCACAAAAATACCAAGAAACAACCTGCACTAATCTCCACCAGAAGCACATACCCGAAAACCTATAGGAAGCATCTTAAAATTCGGGTCCGCTCTGATTTTTTATATGACCCCTGCACCCCAGCAATCTTCGCGCAAGTCCTATCTATTAAATCTACTGTAGAAGCTACACCCAGTTTTCCATTAGTACTGACTTAGACAGATAAATGGAGACAGAATACAATGTTTATGTTTAAAAACATAAAGTCACATAAACAATGGGGCATATTCTCAAGGACACATCGGCGAGTTATTGGCACTTTAGCGCAGCAAAATTGGCGAAAGAATTATCGCCCCATTCTCAAGCTGGTGCAAAATGCCGTTATCTCCAGTTTTCCAGCGATAGCCTCCGCAAAAAACATCGCCATGGATGAGAGCGACAACTAATGCTAATGATATGCAGAATAGGCGTTTCCGTTCATAAACACACAAAGACACCTCTTCGCGATATTCTCATCGATCAGCCAGATCGGTGAAGCAATCCAAAAACCGGCGATAAGGCGCTTTAGCAGCAGGGAATGAACACCTGCCTTTTACTGGTGTTCAGCAGGACGACAACCTGCAATATAAAAGGGTGCCCAGCCCAAGCCACATCGACAGACCAACACATGTCATGGAGCTACTGATTATGCAGCTCGGAGACTCAAGAGGACCACAACACCCACCGCCACCACCCCCAATATTCCCACTTGCCCCTGCCACCGCCTCCAAGCCACCCCCCCAGACTACCACCGAGGCAGCGCAGAATAAGACAGTGGTCCTTCCGAAAATGCACAAGCCTCAAAGACTTAACACCAGAGGAAGTCACTGGCCACTATAGGCTCAAAAGGACAACCATCCTCCGCATCCTGACCCACATTGCCCACAGGCTGACGGTACCAACACAGCAGACAACCAACATCCCTCCGCAGACAAAGCTGCTGGCTGTACTGCACCTGTTGGCCTCTGGTACCTTCCAACCAACAACCGCCAGAGTCAGAGGTGTCTCACAGCCAGCCCTATCAAAGTTCCTCACACCTGTCTTGGATGCCATCATAAGCTTGGTACCCCAGCACCTTCACTTCTCCCACACTGCGCAGGAACAGCTGGAGACCAAGCAAGGCTTCTACACAATAGCTGGCTTCCCGCACGTGTTGGGGGCAATTGACTGCACACATGTCCTACTTGTGCCCCCTGCTGACACTGCACACAATTACCGCAACAGAAAGCACACGCATTCCATCAATGTGCAGGCAATAGTGGACCACCGGGGACTCTTCTCCAACTACCCAGGCAGTGTGCCTGATTCCTACATCTTCCAACAGTCCATCATCAACCAGCCCTTCGAGGATGGCACCTACGGAAATGCACTGCTCGTTGGTAAGTACCAAATGAACACACCACACACCTCAACTCCACAATCATGCAGCTCACAACTGTGGGAATGCACACATTACAATATCACATACAACATGCCAAACAACATGCCCACCTACCAGACACAACAACACTAGGAACTGTGGTAACAGGGGCCAGCCATGTAGACAAACCATCCACATCATGGCACCTCTGCCAAGCAATAGCAGGATGTGGTGAGAGTTGGGAACCAAGTATGTGCGAAGGAGGCAGGTGACCCATCAATGAGAATGTACACAATGCCTAGTGTGGTGGTGATGTGCTGGACAGACTTCAGTATACAGAGCACAGACATGTCCATTTGGACATATGCTGCTGGTGTTTGTAGTGTTGTGGACAGTGGACGCAAACAGGTCACCTCAGGCAGTGGGGTAGACCTTGGAATTGTAGCTATGTTGTCCCCCTTGTAAGCATAAGCGTAGTGGGCTGGGTCAGCGTAGGAGAGGAGCTTAATAGCCCGGGGTTCAGGGCGCTGTTCACTTCCGGGATGGCCACCAAAGCAACTACTGCGTGTGTCTCTGTGTCCGCCATATCCTCATCATAGGCCCACACACACGTGACCGACCACCTTCAACAGGCAATATCACAGTGTCATTGTCAGGCTTGTGGACATGCGCAGACAGTCATGATAATGGTGTGTCTCAGGAGTGCAAGTGATGCAACCGTGCAGCGCACACAAGTAAATAGGCTCGGAGGAGTGAGGAGCAGCTGTGAGGCAACGTAATACACATGGATGCCGCTCATTGGCCACATGCAAGACATGTCAAACATGAATCCCAAAGTCCCACACATCACACACCAATATACTAATTAGCCTGCCAACACAGAATGCAGAACCACGATTGACACATCTCTCTCCCTAGTCACAGGTGACCAAGGATATGCACTCTGCCCGTGGATGATGAGACCCCTCTGAACCCCGAACATCAAGGCCCAGAGGCAGTACAATGCGGCCCACAAATGCACCAGGGGCATTGTGGAGCACTCATTTGGCGTGTTAAAGTCACATTTCAGGTGCCTGGACATCACAGGTGGAAGACTCCTGTACAGCTCAAAAATAGTGTGCAAGATGTTCATTGCATTGTGTGTTGCACAACATATGTGTACGCACCAATGCCCCATGGATCCATGTGCCAGATGCACCGGACGATGATGAAGAGGATGAGGCAGGTGGACCACACCCCAGTGCAGCAGCCGCAGTATTAGCCCGAAGGGACACTATCATTAACAGTTTCTTCACAGGAGCACGTCACATTGGGACTGTCCTTGGCAATCATGGGACAGGACAAAACGACTACAGGCACAGCATGTGCAAATGAATGCATTCCAAGACACATTGCCTGTGTGCATGTCACTCCTCTGCATTAGCACATCACTCTGACAAGTGTAAGTGCAACATTTAGTGCCCACAAATTCTTAGATGGTGGCAGTATCACCTCCGTTATTGGGATCCTGTTTTCCTGTGGAATGAACCGCATCTTCCTCTTCTTCTTCTCCTTGCACTTCCCTGACCCCGGGGTCCCAGGCTGGTCCTCCGTGGGGCTTGTGGGGTTCTGGTTGTCCTCTGTACTTGCTCCGGCTACCTCCATGGTGCTTCGCAGTTGTTTGTGTTTTGTTTGTGTTTTTTGTTGCCGCTTTTATTCTGCTTTTTGCAGCCTGACTTGTGGGACTTGCAGGCCTGGCGCTGCTTATCGCTGACTTTTTTATCGCACTTGGGCACAACGCAACTTTTTTCGCATTCGGGTTTGGATTTGTATCGCCGTAGCAGTAATGTTATTGTGGACATTTGACGCGTTATTGGGTAACTATCGCATCTTACCACCGTGTCAAAAATGTGACGTTGACACAGAGTTATTTTTCCGTGATAGACGGCGATATGTGAAATTGCGTTGACCCATTTTGGCGAAGATTATCGCACGTTCTTGAGAATATACCCCTATGTCTTTTCCATGACTGCTGCCTTTCTAGACTCCCAGACCTGTATGTACATAGTAACAGCATGGAAAGTTTAACAAGTGCCTAAATGGTCTTTAATAACTTTGTGTGCACTTCTCTGTCCTACAATTCTAATATTTTTTATTATTGCATTTGTTGTGTTATATTTGGCTGCTTATAATGCTAAAACCTGAAAGGCACCAAACTACAAGCCAACGTATATTTTTTAAATAAATGTAGAAATATGGATAAATATAATAAAATTCGGTATTTGTAAAGTGTGAACTAATCACCCCTAAGGGTCTCAATGCACTGGAGGCGGTCAGGGAGATAACGTGAGCTATTGTCCAGAGCCACATGATACTGAGCTTAGCTGCGGCCAAGGATCGAACCTTGAGCCCCTCGCTTCAGAGTCAGCTGCTCTGTCTGCTGCGCCACACCTCTCCCCTAAACATAGAGGCAAATGTTCAAAAAATACATTCCATAAAGGCAGGAGCCTTAAATATAAATAATGTCTCTACTGCAATGGGTACCATGTGAAACTAACTCAACTGTTCATTTGTGAAACAGCTTCTACATAACTCAGATCTAGAGTCAAATAACCCTGCTGACTACAGAGCAATAGCAAATGGATGTTTGCTGACAAAAATCATTAAAAAGGTGGCCTACGCAAAAATCTGAAAAACAAACATTCCGATGTAGAGTGCACTAAAAACTCTCTGAAGAGGGACATAATCTATTCTAGTCCCTGCATATCACGAGTTATGAACAAATTATGCAAATGAGGCAGCCACCCACAACCTACTAGATGTCTCTGCTACATATGATACTGTCGACTACCAAAATATGCTTGTCACATCGAAATCCACAAAATATTCTTGGACAGGAATTCCTTCCTGTTCCAATACACTAACATTAACTCCCTCCTGCCAAATTTCTAGGAAAGCACATTGCCTAGCTATCACAGGACTAAACTTTTTCCTTCAACATCCACTCCATCCCTGAGTCGGGTATGATTCAATCTTTTGGGCTGTTCACTGACAAAATATCGCCTATGAAAATATCGCCACACAAAAATATCAAGACCAAAATATTGTTTTCAAAGTTATTGTCATCCTATACGTATATTGGTTAGTACAAAAAATCCAAAAAAGTATATCATTGTCATTAATATCATTGTATTAAATACCGTTTTTAAAATATAGATACATTTATATAATAATTATTAAAAATATTACATGATAACATTAATCTAATAAAAATGATATAGATTTAATATATATTTCAACAAATATAACAAATAAACTCATTTAAACACATATCACACATATTGGTTATTGGATATATATATATATATATATATATTCACTTAAAAAACCATAGGTTTCACACACGTTATAGTTAGGAATTAGCATTTAAAAAACCTTGCAAATTCACTTAAAAAACCATAGGTTTCACACATGTTATAGTTAGCTGGACATTTCCCTTGTAAAAAAACAATGAAATTCCCCCGTTATAGTTAGTGCAGGCAACTATAACTCACGCGACCGCAATCCTCTGCTGATGACGTCAGATATTACATCACTGATTACATATGTGTCTTTCTGAAAAATAAATATTTGTAATATATGTATAGCTAAAGATTAATGGAAGAAGACATGGGTAAATAGGTGTCTAAATACAGTGATGTAATATCTGACGTCATCAGCAGAGGATTGCGGTCGCGTGAGTTATAGTTGCCTGCACTAACTATAACAGGGGAATTTCATTGGTTTTTTACGAGGGAAATGTCCAGCTAACTATAACATGTGTGAAACCTATGGTTTTTTAAGTGAATTTGCAAGGTTTTTTAAATGCTAATTCCTAACTATAACGTGTGTGAAACCTATGGTTTTTTAAGTGAATTTGTACGGTTTTTTAAATGCTAATTCCTAACTATAACGTGTGTGAAACCTATGGTTTTTTAAGTGAATTTGTACGGTTTTTTAAATGCTAAGTTATGTATTTATTAATATCTTTTTTTTTTCAGGTTTTTCACCGTGCGCGCACCGTGTGCGCACTGTGGGCACTCGGTGCGCTTCGCGCACCGAGCCCCCACGATGCGTTGTGTGTGCCGTGCGCGCAGGGTGCGTGCACCCCGTGCTTTTTCGTCAAAAAAATAAATGTTTTTTTCACCCTTGGGGGTCCTTCAGTGACCCCCTGACAAAGGCTAGGGGGTCAGGAACTGTCCACCCTGCCCCCTTTTCACGTTCTCCACCTTTGTTTTTCACTGCCTCAGACTGCGAGAGACAAAATGGCGGCCGACACTTCCTGATTTCGACCGATTCGAATGTTTACTGACATCTAACAACTAATCAGAATTGCGCTCGCGCACGTCACCGTGCGTGTGCAAGCTTATAGATATATATGTACTTTTAACTGAAATTTTCTCTGGAACTACTGAACAGATTGACTCCAGATATTCAAAAGGCACATCCCTGACCTGAGGACTACCTCTCTGACAAATTTCAAGTAATTCTGTTCAGCCGTTCGGGCTGTACCTTGGACTAAAGGTCCCTATGGAAAAATGCATGGGGAAAACGCGTTTTGGGACCCCCCTTTTTTCTCGGCCCCCGCTTGACTAATCACCCCGAGACTTTCAGGGTAGGAGCGGAGTGCCCCACCTATTTTGAAAAATTCGCGAGGATTCGTTAACCGGCGCCAAAGTTATTCAAAATAGAATTTTCAGATTTCCTATGGAAACACGGTCCTAACTATAACTATCTACTGGCGACCGCTAGTAGATTATATATATATATATATCCAAAACGACCAGTTACTCCTTCTGGACTCCACGAGACCCGTGGAATGTGGCTCGAACGCCGGCGGAGTACCGGCTATGTCAATATTTCCTCAAGGCTTTAATATTCAAACGCGCTCTCAGGACAAAGTACCACACGAAAAAACAAGGTGTCCGTTGTTTAATTCACAACGCGTTTCACCTCTGACGAGGCTTGATCAAGTGAATAGCAGACAACAAAAACCGCACAGCATAAATGGGGTTTCCGTGATGCATACTAGTGACGTGTAGATCGTGGTTAATGCAGCGGACATTTTGCAATGGTACATACTTTAAATGCCATGATAGAAAAAATTAAGTAATCATCTTACTATAATTTCCGTACGATCGTCCATGTCAATATTTGGTGAAGTCAATATATCTCTACTCTTACATGCACATAAATATGACGAAATTGCATAGGGAAATAATAAACATTGCACATGACGATCAATGACGAATAATGTGCTGTTTTTATTGGCTGCTATTGTCTCCAAAATGATGATCAAACATATGCCATGACCAAACATATGAAATCACATCGAAAATATGGATGGCAGCAAATGAAATATTGGGGACTTGCAACTGTACCCACAAACGAAAGAGGAGGTGACAGAACTAAAAAACGAAGACAATTGGAATCAAAAATGATAATCAGATTTCAAACCAAACAGCCAACAGGATTAAACGGTGATGAACTCCATGTGCACTTGTAAATGAATCGCCTGTGAAAAAAGAAACATTTCTTAATTGTCAGAGACTAGAAGCCTTTATATATAAAAAATCATGCACTAAGCTGACAATAATGTACACAAATGCATTCAAGGTGACAAATGATAGTATCAAATGTGGTAGGGCACTAAACCACTTCTAACCTTTAAAAATATACATGCTCACAAAATATATATGCTATGTATATAAATGAAATGGTTCAACACAACAAAACTGTAAATATGAACAAACATGCACTGTAAATATAATCACTTTCACTATTTGAAACACATTTCCCATAATGCACCGTAATAGCTGTATGGATAGCTGTGTATATATAGACATTACCTGTGGAACTCCGCTAACTGTGAGCAAGACCAGAGCGGTCGAAACGCATTGGTTAAGAAGCTTGATGGTGTCTGGCTGTTTCAAACTGAAGTAAAAAGGTCTTGACGTCTAGTAAGCAAGCAGCTCGAGTGACTTTGAGCCTGACCGCAATCCACTTGGATAATAATCAATTTTGAATGCCAAGCAATGTGTGATGCTGCTCACATGAGAAAAAAGTTGTCACCACAATTACCAGCAGGCCATGCTGTTGGCCACGCCCACTGAGGCGGGGTAATTTGGATATAATGGAGGCCGCTGAAAATGCTTCACCATTGACTTTTTGAGCCCAGAGCCCCTGAAGAAGTGTTTATTTACATGAAACGTGTTGGGCAGGACCTTATGACTGCGAGAGTTGGTTCATGGTGTTTGTGTTGCTTCTTGCAATAAAGTGATATTTCGGCGATACTTACATGTTGTGGGCGTCTTCTGCAGCAGGCAATCTTTTGGTTTGGCTATATATATATATATATATATATATATATATATATATATATATATATATATATATATATTTCGACTCTCGTTTTTTCGGGAGAGAAGCGAGCCACTTTGCGATGGCGGGCTGTGGCGGGGTCGCGAACCTCCAAAATTCCACAAAGGTGGCGTCCCAATATTTAGATGAACACACCACAGCCTAAACTTCTTTCAGCATGCTTATTTATTTAAGCAATGCCACCCTACGCGTTTCGGAGCGCCTGCTCCTTGTTCAAAGTATCTGATTGCGGAGAGGCACAATGTACTATTCCCACTCCAGTCAGTGCAAAAGTTGGGAAAGTGTTGGAATGCAGAGGGGTACAATTTGCTATTCCAACTCCAATAACTTCAACAGTCGGTAAAGTGTTGTATTACGGAGAGGTAAAATTTAGAATTCCCACTCCAGTCAGTGGAGCAGCAGGGAAAGTGTTGGATTCCGGAGGGGAACATGTATTATTCCCACTCCAGTCAGTGCAACAGTAGGAAAAGTGTTGGATTGCGAAGGGTCAAATTTACTATTTCCAAGCCAATGAGTGTAACAGTAGAGAAAGTTTTGGATTGCGGAGGGATAAAATGTACTGTTCCCACTCCAGTCAGTGCACCAGTAGGGAAAGTGCTGGATTGTAGAAGGGTAAAATTTACTATTCCAACTCCAATAAGTCCAACAGTAGGGAAAGAGTTGGATTGCAGGGGGGTAAAATCTACTATTCCCACTCCAATTAGTGCAACCCTAGGGAAAAAGTTGGAATGTAGAGGGGTAAAATGTACTATTCCCACTCCAATTAGTGCAATAGTAGGGGAAGTGCTGGATAGGGGAGGGCTAATATGTAATATTCCCACTCCAGTCAGTGCAACATTAGAAACAAATTCTCTTCAACATAATAAAATATTTAAAAAAACATAATGAACAGTTAATATAAATATGTCAAAAAAAGAAATACAAATATATATTATATTAAAAATTTATTTAAATCAAAACATGTTAAAATACATATCATAAAGAACTACAAATATTATTATAATAACATACAAAAAATATTTCTTAGTTAAATAAACAATTGTATATAAAAAATATTTAATTAACAAACAAAATTATAAAATTTTAGTTACTTTCCACCCTAAACCCTTACAAAACCCACAACCCACACCTAAAACTTAACTTAAAAAAAATAATTATTTACACAATTAAATTAAATATTTATCAATCAACTAATTATAATCAATTAAAATGTAATTATTAAATAATTATAATTAAGTTACTTCTCACAATATACCCCACAAAACACACAACACACTCCTAAAATGAAACTGAACAAAACATTAATTAAACCGCACAACCCACACCTCAAATCAAAAATTTAAAACAAATATTAGAAAATTAACATAATTAATTATCAATTAAATTAAAATTATTATTTAACAAATTATGAATTAATTAAAATTAAATTACTTTCCACCCTGTACCCCATAAACCCCGCAACCCACACCTAAAATTCAAATAAAAAAGAATATTTGCACAATTAACATAATTAAATACCAATTCAATAGATGATATTAAAATTGAATAACTAATTTTTTATAATTAAATTACTTCCCACGCCATACCACTATAAACCCACAACCCGCTACAGTACTAAAAATCACAAAAATAAATGTAATTAATTCAAAAAACTTCTAAAAATATAACAACTATATAGAAAAACATAACCAATAATTATATAAAAATGCACTTCATGGGAGATCAGCGGTGATACAAGATAGCCTCTCCTTAATATCCTCCACGGCACTGAGAACACTGCGAGTCAAAGGGGCGCCTAACTGATGTTATGCGGCAGGCCGGGCATGGGAATGGACGACGGAAGCTCCCCGGAGCGGAGAGGCAAGTTTTTAGATTTTAAAATCGGTCTAATTTTCAGGTTTTTTCCTCCTCTGCTCCCGGCAGCGCTCCGTGTCCAGGCCGCCATTTTGAGAGTCTGAGCTCACATTTTCCTCAATTGATGGAGCATATGCTGTGCCCACTTGATAACCAGACAGCATTGCTCTGAGAAATATGGGAATCTCCTAGAAATTACTCAGCACTGATAGTATGTGGCTTTCTTGATTACCTGGATATTGCTTTTATTTGCATTGAAGAGTCTTCCCTCTTTTTCTTATTTGAGGAGGACTGTCTTTACTTGAAGTGTGCTACGTATTTACAAATATGGGTGCAAGCAGATTTGAAAGCCCCAGGAGCGGAAAGGCTTCTTACATAACTATTATGTGATCGAACTGACAGCTTCTAGAGCTTTGTCCCCCGCTTCTGGTAAGTTCTAATTTTGGCCACCATTTTGTTTTCACCTCAAGAATCACCACAACAGGATGACTCTTTAATCTTAAGACTTTTTACCTCTAAAGTGATAGATTCATTACTCTGCTATGACTTTTCTTTTACATTTTAGAACTTATTCTTATATGCTCAGAGATAAACCTATTCTTTTTTAGGAATATCCTTATTAAGTGGCAGAGTTACTCCTGTTTAAAAATGGATTTTGTGAATTCAAATAAATCTCAATGATCTTCTGGTTCTAATGCTACTAGTCGCAAAGAACCTGCTGGCAACACTAATAAAAGGGCTAAAAAAGGATCCTTCTTCTCCAAATAAATCACCTCTAGCTTTGACTTTAGAGGATATTATGGATGAATTGAGAAATATTCATCCATTTATGGCAGATACCACTGCGACACTTCAAAGAATTGAAGAGAAATGGTTGGTCTGGATTTAAGACTCACAGACGTTGAACAAAGAATTAGTGATGCGCAAGATGTTGTCGCTAAAGTGAATGTTTTATCTAAAGAGGTTGCTCAATTGAAAAAAAACAACTTAGGGTTTGGAAAATCGAAATAGACGTAACAACCTAAGAGTTTATGGTGTTCCGGAAAGGTCCGAAGGCAATGACATGATTTCTTTTCTGAAGTTCCATATTCCACAAATTGTTGATTTATCGAAATCTGTAGACCTTAACATCCAGAGAGCTCACAGGATAGGTCCTCGTAATGCAGAGGCTTCAAACAGACCACAAGGAATCATTGCCTACATTCTTTTATATTCTGCCTTACTGGTGACTCTTGCTGCAGCCAAAACAGCATAAACAGATGTATTGGTCGGGTCACAAAATCTTTTTAGTCAAGATGTTTCAAAACCCACAGCCAATCGCCAAAAAGAGTTTCTGGACCTCAGACCTATGCTTCGATCTATGAATGCTCGTTATTGCCTTATTCATCCATGTTTTTTCAAAGTTACATATAAAGAAAGAACAGTTACCTTTGAGGATCCTGAGGAACTTCCGAACTTTATACATATGCACAAAGCAGAAGAAATGGAACTGAGTAAAACCTAATTGCTCTTTTCTCTTGTTTTATTTTGCAGGTTCCCATTCGTATTGTGTCTGATGTTGTGTCTTTGCTCCCATACTACATCAGTTCCGTCGTCCATGTTTCGCTTGGTTACATTGTCCCCTTGCGCTGCGTTTGTTCAGCTCCCTTTTCATTAACATTGTTCTTCCATTATATGTTGTAATTTCAGTAGCTTATTTTTGGTGTTGCTCAATGGAGTGGTGTCTGTCCTTCTTGTCCCCCCCTTTCATCTTTATTGTCCTTTCTGTTTCTGATTACTATGGCTAAAGTCCTCTGTCTTTGTCGTCTTTTTTGTATATATTTCTCAGAGGAGACTATGTTCTTTTTTTCTCCTAATTCTCCCAATTCTTACCTCAACTCTTTTTCTCCTTTCCTCCCCTCCCTTTTTGCAATCTATTACAGACAGCTTTTCCATTTCCAAAGTTGTTTTTGTAGTCTTTTACTATTCTCTATTTGACCATATCGGTCCTGGTATGTCTGTTAGATACTTTGTTCACTTTTTCGTTACTTTCCTCATGTTTTCTCAATTCCTTCACTTAAATATTAACTTTATGTGTGTCAGTTTTTATGTATATTCAGATCTGTATTGTCTTCTAACATTTTTGTTTTGGTTGACTAAGCCATGCATTTATTCTAGGTTTCATTTATGTCATGTTAAACGTTTTATAATTTTAATATTGAAATTCTCACGTTTATCCTCATGAGTACCTTATGTATGGTGTCATGGAATGTTAAATGTATTCGTAACCCGGTTAAAAAGCTAAGAGTTTTGACTCACTTGTCAAGATTGAACTGTCAAATTGCTTTGTTACTGGAAACACATCATAAGGAGCAAGACATAAATTCTATTAAGAGACAATGGGTTGGGAATGTTTTCTGTTCCCTTGCCCTGCATAACTAAAATGGTGTTCCTATATTGTTTCATCAATCATTAAAAATTCAATTGTTAAACAAATTCAAGATGATGCTGGAAGGTGGCTTCTCCTAGACGTGATGTTAAATAATACAAAATGTATGATTTGCAATGTATATGGGCTAAACGGAGTTGGCCTAATATTTTGGAATAACTATTCTTCTATGTTGTCCTCCCATGCTTCTGAAAACCTGATAGTTAGTGGTGATTGCAATCAAATTATGGACCCATTTTTAGACCACAGATCACAGACCAGGTTTGTCCCCACTAAAATTCATAGAGCCTTCCACAAAGCCATTTCTGCTAGAGGGTTGATTGATGTATGGAGAGCACTTGACCCTGAAGTTTTGAAATTCAATTTCTTTTCTCCCGTTCATAGGTCCTATTCCAGAATAGACTATGTATTTTTTACCCAACACATGCAGAAATAGGATCAATTGTTATTTCTGAGCACGCACCCGTTATTGTTGATTTTGATTATCCTAATCCCATTTCCTTAAATCGTAGATGGAGATTTAATTCCCTTTTATTGGATCAACAGTTTACAGAACAATTCAGTCTTTCTACAGGAATATTTTATAAATAACCTTCCCTCAGATACACAGATGAATTTTGTATGGGATGCTTTCAAAACAACTGCAAGAGGTTTTATAATAGACTTTCTAGATAGAAAAATGAAAAGACTTCTTAAAGATTCTAAGCACCTCTTAGAGCAGATTAAGATTTTGGAGCTCGAATATTTTTCCTCTAATAATAGTCATATGTTATCTAAACTTATTAAGTCTAAATTGTAATACAACAAACAATCCTGGGACAATGCTTGTGGTACCCTACTTCGTTTCAATGCAGAAATGTATGGAGGTTGTAACAAAGCAGGTAAATCCTTGGCAAATTACCTTAAAATTTAAAAACAGAAATCTAAGATTGTTGCCATCACCGACTCATCTGGGTCCGACATATTAGTGACTCAAAAATTCTAGAATGCTTTACGGAGTATTATACAAGTTTATATACCCCCAAATCATCTCCCTCCACTGCACAATTGGATACCTTTTTTCAATCAATCCCAAAAAAAACACTAAAAAGGTAGATTTATTCTCCCAAGATACAACTTTATCTGAACAAGAATTATTAATTGCTATAAATCAGCTTCCCAAAGATAAAACTCCTGGGCCTGACAGATTTACTGTACACTTTTATTTACATTTAGACATCTTTTAATTCCTAACTTATTACCTCGTGTTAATCATTTTTTGAGTACAAGCTATACACAACTTTCTTTCACTTAGGCCATGTTATGTTTAATCCCTAAAAAAGGTAAAGATTTTTCTCAGTGTAGTAATTATAGACCTATCTCATTGATTAATACGGATTGTAAGATTTTTGTAGAAGGCAGGGACTAACGGCGGACTCCAATGGCCGCACCTCTTTGCTATGTTCCCATTGAGTATAGTTGATTGTATAATTACAGTTGGTGTGCACAAACTGCTCCTGCATCCGCCGTTGGAAGATGCAAACTGCTTGGCAGATAAACAAGAATTAAGAGATAATGGAGTGGTGCACTACCATAGTCTTTTGTTTAAGTCACACCCAGTGGTCAATTTTCTTCAGTGAAACAATGTTCTTTATTATAATAATCCAACAAAATTGTGAAGAGAATCTCAGCCAACGTGTTTCGTTCAGGAGAATGAACATCGTCAGGGCTGAAAAGAGGTATAACATAAATAATATAAATATAGACAAATGACTAACTGAGCACAGGACAAACAAGGAACAGATCGATATATAAGAAACATTATATAAAAAGACATAACTATCACAAATGTCTAACTACACACAGGACAATAAATACAAGTACGTATGTCTAAAACATACTTTAAAATCATACCACAATAATGACACATAACATGACCCCAAGAAAACAAAATATACTTGCATTAAGTCAACACCTAAAAAATTTTTTAAAAAGGAAAGAGACAAAACTGGATGACAAAAGTATACATTAACAATACACATATAACATAAATAAACCATAAAACAGACCAGTATAAACAGGGATATGTTAAACCCATACATGGGTAATGATGAATATTGACTCCAAAATAGATCAATTTTCCTGTTAGTGAATGAGCCTTTCAGAAAACACACAATGTCGCTAAAGTAGCAGTCGCGTATCATATGGCGGGTCCGAGGACAAAAAATGCCTCCTTAATAAGGGCCCAATGGTAGGTTCTGCCAAAAAAGGTAAGAATATATAATCAACAAAGGACACAAAAGTATCATGAGATATTTATAATACCTAGAAACAGGTGACAGAAAGACAGAATATAGCCACTCAAAAAGAAGGGGACAAAAGAGGAAGAAAAAGTGAGCGTCATAATGGAAGCGTCAGGGATTAAACATGTCCAAGGTGTAAAAATTCCGCAAAGTTCATAACTAATTGGAGGACAGAGATGGGATAACAGGTCGGCCATCTCGGTATAAACCGTGGGTGACTAAAACTGATGTTAAAAACAGCAGCTATGGTGAGCAACACGGTTCCGGGACCGGCACAAATGTCAACATAGAGGAAACACAGGACCAAACTGAAATGGAGATAAAACATGGCCCCAAATGCAGTTGAATCTACAGAGGGAAACTCCGACATGGACTATGAATGATGCAACGGACTCGCACCTTGCACGGAGAAAGCAATATAATAAAGCCAAAAGCGTCCGTGTTGCACTAACCAGCCATCAGGACATACATAAGTAATCACCGGGTCGAAGGTGCGGATGACAGGGAGGTGGGGCTGGGCAGAATACAAATCTCAGTAACGGGCGAGTGAAGCCTGAATCGTAAGTTGCACCGCTTACCTAGAGCCGTGAAATCTCCGTGCTTCTGCCTCGCACCGCCTCCGGATGGTAATAGAATCCATTAGTGGACAGACAGGCCGATATATAAAGGAAAAAAAGGGGGAAACATAAAAAGGCCGTTTCCGTAGGTAACAAGCGGAGTGACGTAAGGGGGAGTTACCCGTCCTACCATGTGTACATCAGCTGGTAAGCCTCCGTGCATCGGAGCGTTCGAAATGTGAAAGAGCAGCCTATGGGTTCCTGGCGTCCTGTAGCAGCAACAGGCGATTTGAGCAGCTCGGCCTGCTCGCGGAAGTCTCTTGGAGTTTTTGGGGCGTTCTGCAGAATTCCAGGTAGCAGAACTTCATGAGCTCTGTCCAGGCCTACAGCAGAGTTGCTTGTGCATCCAGCTTTCAGGCAGCAATACAAATTTCAAGATAACTGTTATGAATAATGTTCCTACTAGAGAGAGAGAGATAGGAGTTTTGTCTAGTGGCAGTTTTGACTTGGTCTGAAGTGGGGCAGATGTCTAATATGCCTCCTGCAAAGAACAGATCTGTATTTTATGTTGACAGCTGAGTTGATTAGTAAAGCCAGCCTTTACTAGCTCTTTAAAACAAATGAAAGGTATGTGAGAGAGAGTCTATAGAAAGATGAGAGGCACTTTTGCTGGGTGGTAGGGAGGGAATCCAAGGAGGAGGTCATGGGGGCCGCCAAAAAAGGCTGTCATGCAAGGCTCCATCTGTGCTAAAGCTGGCCCTGCCCCCAATATTCTCAAGACCCACAGGAGGAGTATGATCACTGGGCAATATCTGAATGTGAGTTTCTTTTAAGAAAGAAAACTTATTGGCCTTTCTGTAAACATATAAATGTCACAGTTTCCTCTTTAACCAAAGTTCTAAATGTACCAACTGTGCAACAAGAGTGTCCCCTAAAGTCCAGTAGCCAATATTGGGATAACTTTGCCTGCAGATATGATGGGTACTCGAACAGCAACTCGTGATCTTTGCCTGTAATCGTGCTGGGAAGTTTGAAGCCCACAATGTCACACTGGTGGCACCTGTGCATTATAGTATTAATAGATAAAATATAGTACAAAAAATGGACTTCTTCGCAGGGCTATGATTACAAATATACGTTTGTAGAAGAAATAGAGAAAGGCAGAGTGGTTTGAGCAGACTAGGAGTGGCACGAAGTGGTAGAAAATGTTAAAACATTGCAAATATGTTGATTGACGTGTAAAAGCTCAAGTACAAACCAAAATTCATAATTTTCTAAGCTAGAAATATGCAGAAATGAGAAAACAAAAACTTTACATATCTGCCTGCTCTTCGTTAATGTAGAGAACAGATACTTGGGAACCAAAAATCAGGCGCATGCAATACACTAAACATAACTAAGGACAGACAATGGTGAATTGTGGCCATTGAACTCAAATGGCGAGTAAATACTTTAAATAGCAACAATTAATTAGACATTCAGCGCTGAAATTTATGACTAGGCTTCAGTTGGGAATTTTTATGCATAGGTGAAATCTCACAAAACATGTTTCATTTTGCACTACACACATTCCTGGAACTTCAGTGCAAGTCATGGTTGCTTTATACGGCTAAATGTTAGCCCACAGGAAACCACTTCGAGCAAAAAGTGGCTTGCAAGAGCAGTATGGTTAAGCCAGTTTTCCTGCCAAAATCTCGTGTGACTTTTTTATGTTTTCCTCCGAGATACAGGCCAAATGTCTTTTGCTTAGTACATGTATTTCTTGTAACGTGTGAAAACTACTACGGGGAAACATTGCAACAATATCCTTCACACCCCAAAAGACATGACATACAAGACATAAATAATCCATTGTGAGAAATTGGGTTACTTGTTGAAGGGGAATGAAAACCTACTCAAGCAGCAACCATAATCCATGTCAGGGTGAGGCACAGGCAAACCCCAAATTAACCTGTTCTCCATCCTCTGGTAGCTTGGCAAAGAGCAGTCAGACTTAACTTAAAGGCAATGTGTAAAGTATTAATCCAGCACTTCAAACAATAAGCAAGTGAAAACACACAGAACAAGAATCTAATGCCAGTTTAGAAAAAGAGAGCAACATTTAATAAATAAATCAAGAACAAAATGAGAAAACTCTAATCAGTAAAACCAGAGATATGCAGTTTTGAAGACTTAAGTGAAAATAGCGCCAAAAAGCCCAAACTTGTGGCCATCTGGTCGAGGAAGACCGGTAGAAAGTCACAAGTTCATGTCGACTGCGATGAAGCATGGGTCAGACACAGGGACCAGGTTAGTCAAGTTGAAAAGTTACCTTCTTAGTCCAATGCAAAGATTCCCATTCGCAGTGGAGGGGTCTGCGAGGAGCAGGGAAGCATCACAGATGTCGTCAATGTAGTGGAGGGAAGAAACTGTTGTCATCGTGAATGGTCGGGCTGGAGTTTCGCTGTAGCACTCCCTGCGAGTATTCAGTGCTGTAGTGCGAATGGTGGGTTTGGCGGCACTTTACATACTCTAGCAGTGTGAGCATCAAGCTTTTGGAAACAACAGGAATCTTTGAGGTCACAAAGAAACCTAAAACTTAAATTCAAATCCACTGAGGCCATACCAATGGTCCAGAACCTTAGGGGCACCACTTGGAGGTCAGGGTCTTACTCCAGCTGGATCTGGGTGTTGGTTCAGGTGGTGAAAGCCTATGCCCCTGTGGCTCTGAACAGAAGGCCAGCAGACTAGCCCGTGGAGTACTGGGTTCAGGTTTAAGTCTTATCCCTCTGACTCTGGTAGGAGAGCAGCAATCCAGCAACGCAGCAGTCCAGCAAGGCAGAAGTCCAGCAGGTCAGTAGTCCAGCAGAGTGACAGTCCTTATTCTTGGCAGAGTCGCCACAGGTTCAGAAGTATATTGAAGAGTTGGTGTCTGAGTTCCAGTATTTATACCAGGTGCCTCCTTTGAAGTGGGAGAAGCCTCTAGAGGTTTCCCTTTGAAGTACACCGGTTTCCTGGATCTTCTGCCCTGGCTCCAAGGGGTACGCAGTCCTTTGTGTGGAGGCAGGACACAACCTATTCAAGTGTTAGTAGGGCTCTGCCCAGCCACATACCCCCATCCTACCAGTGATGGTCCATCCAGGCACACCTAAGCTTGGTATTGTGTGTGGCTGTCTAGGAGGAATACACAAAGCTCAACTGCCAACAACACCCAGTCATGTGACCCAGTGACGGACTGAAGATACAAAATGATTAAGGAAGAAAAAGGGCAAATTCCAAAAGTGACATTTTTTTAATTTGCAATTTAAAATCCGAATTTACCGTAAGGAAGGATTTTTCATTCAAATTCCAAAGTCACCAAACATGAACTGGTTACCTGTTCCATTTGGAAGTTCCATTTTATTAAATGTAATAGTGAAATTCCAATGTTATGCTATAGGAGAGGTAGGCCTTACAGTAGTGAAAAACAAAGAATTTAAGATTTTTTTCACAAGCAGGTCATGTGAAACATAGAAGTACATATCACATTTTTGAATACACTGCACCTTGCCGCCTGCACTGTCCAGGGCCTATCCCAGGGGTGACTTGCATGTACTAAAAAGGAAGGTTTGGGCCTAGGAAAAGGTTTCCTATGCGAAGTAGAATGGCAGATTAAAACTGATCACACAGGCTGCAATGGGGATCTGAAACATGTTTAAAGGGCCATGTAAGTGGGTGGCACAATCAGTGCTGCAGGCCTACTAGTAGCTTTTACATGTAGTACCCCTTTACTAGGGACTAACAAATAAATTAAATATGCCAATTGAGTGTAAGCCATTGCTAACATGTTTTGAAGGAGAGGGTACAAGTACTTTAGCATTTTACCATTTTAGCACTGGTTAACAGTGGTAAAGTGTGCAAAGTCTTAATAGTCAACAAAAATGGGTTCGGAAGGGTAGGGGATAATCCTGCAGGAAAGGCCAAGTCCAACAGCAACAGTGAAGGATGTGCTTGTGAACTCTGTAATGCAACTAAAGTCCCACTTATACTAATACAATTCAATACACAACACCTACACAAATAGACATGTCATTGAAGAACATAGCAGTACCCAAAACCAAACTGGAAACCCTGGGTCCAGTTTAGTGTTTCATGGGCAGGCAACTCTGTTGCAAAAGTAACAGACTACCCTGCCCACCAACCCATGGTCTGCTAGCCCCATTTTGAGACGGCTGGGTCTAAAATATACCACTCATGGAATCCCTTTTGGCTCCGTCAATGGAACACTTCCACCAATGGGTCAACAGAATAGGAACTGTAATAGGAAGAATATTATACTGCCCGCCAAACTTAGGTTGCAAAGTGTAATGTCTAATTTTTTCCTGTCCCTCACTTCCAGGAAAAACCTCATGTTGAAAGACAGGGAAACACAATTGTGACCCCACACCTTAGAAGAATGCTCCCAGGGTATGGACATCATTAGTTTTTTATTTTTCAGAATCAAACGCCTACTTTAGTCAAAACTGACGGCATCTGTCCACCAAACTTTTAATACATTGGAAGGAACCCCTTTGATGGTGCTTTTTTTCAATGTACAGAGTTGACTGATAAGCTGGCGGTAATCTCTAAATTTGGCAGACGGAGTACAATTAGAATGGCTGGAGGTAATGTCCTCCGCCATCCCGACGGACACTATTCCATCTATCATACTATTCCATCCATCATAGGTGAAGCAGGTACCTTGGAATCTTACCATTTCAAATGCAAGATCTTAAGGAATAAGCAAGCTGTAAAAACAGAAACTTCAAACTTTCAAATGAAAACCTTGGGAAGCAAGGGAGATGGACACAAAAAAGTGGAAAAAGGATCACTAATCAGTGCAGAATTAGGAGCTGCATTAAATAGTTTAACAAAAAACTGTGAGAAAGCAGGGCTGAAATGTGTACACTGAAGGAATAGATAAATAAATCAAATGAAACAAGTAATTTTCTGCTGAAGAAGAAAACATGCAGTAACAGGCAGCCCCCAACTTGTACTGGGATCAAGAAGGAGCAAACAGTGCACAGTTGGTACTGGTATAGGCAGCAATTAACACTTCAATGCTGGTAGAGGGTGTAGGCAGAACAAATACAGCAAGCAGCTAGCATCAGTGACCAAAGTGCACAGTGTTAGGAAAATCCATAGAAAAACATTGCCCATCTAGTACTACTGTATCGCTACAACATCATCAAATGAGTCTTCATATAGAGAACTTAACTGAAACTGTGTTACTTTTACTGAAAAACATTCTCATATGTTTATTTTTCCCAAATGGTGACTCTGGGCTGCTGGCGTCAGACGCAGGAAGACCCACCGGTGAACCACAGCTGACGTTGCCGGAGCAGAAGTGAGTCATCCATGGATTTGATATTTCAGTAATAGCAGCAATTGATGGGGATCCTCCACTTATCAGGTGGGCCAGATTGGCCATATTTGCATCGGGTCCTGAATTTGGTGATGTCCTGGAGCCCGTGGAGTGCTCCCTACTCTTAGCAGCACTGCTGGCACTCTTGCGCTCTCTCTTCGTCCTTCCTGTTGGTTCTCTTGCCGCTCTTGTCTTACTTGTGCTGGGTGCCTCCTGCTGTCATTTCTTCGTGTGGTGTTGGAGTAAAGTGGGGGGATGTCTGGCTGGCAGCGTGGTTGGCTTGTGTGCCTCACAGTGGGCTCCCGATGCTCGCTCAAACGCTGCACAGCGAGAACTGCTGGGAGTGGAAGACACCCCTTTGGAGTCAGGCTCACAGCTAGTCAAAGCAACTATATCTCAGAGACTGATAGAGACTAGCAAGAACAGCGAGAGTGATTAAGTCTCAGTGCAGGTAACAGCTCCTGGCACAAGACCTAAAACAGATGTGAGTGACATTTGAAATCAGTTATCTGTGCTTTCTGGGTCAGTTATTCCTTTAATTTCTTCTAATATTTCTATGCTTTCATAGTCTACTGTAGCTGCCTCCCAGAAAAAAGAGGAAGCATTTTGTCCGGTGAAACAAGCCTCTTCTCAACCTTCTTAACCTCCTCAATCTCTTGCTGTACAGGGAGGCAAAAAGGATGAGCTAAATCTTTCTTTAATGGTGATGCCCGGCTCTGTAACACTTTCACTGGCTCCTCCAGTTAATAATCCTAATTTGTACAACTCTGGAGGAGAACGTTAACCAGACGGACAAATGTAATTTGCTCGTATAATATCATGATTCTATACTGGCCTTAAAAGACTCAACTTTAAAAGAGACAGCTCATCTTGACAAAACTACCATTGGTATTCCACAAAGGGATTCTGGCTAACCTTTTTAACTAACCATAATTGATAAGATCTCACGAGACACAGAATCACTGGAGGATTTTTTTTCGCTTTTGGACCCCTCAAAGATTGAGAGCGTTAATTTGTATTCAAGGTCTCAGTCTGAGGGTGAACCAGTAGCAGACAAAGAACGAGAAAGAGCCTCGGTTCTGACTAGATCTAGCAAGTGATTGGTCAAATCAACTTCTGGGACAAAGGGAGAGAAAGGTGTAAATATCCTGAAAAGATAGTTGAATCTGACCTCTGAGCAAATGGAAGATTCTGTGACTCAGATTCATGCTTCAGGTGAGCTGGATCCAAGTTGGCTGAAAAAGGATGAGTTATCCTGGGGTCCTGAAGGAGTCAAGCTTTCTCCAACTAATATTTCCCCACCCATTACCAAAAAAATCTTTGTAGCCAAGTATTGCTAGGGGAGATGTTCTCTCCTCAGGTGGTTCTTTGAACGATGTACAAAAATATGTATGTATCCAGAGGTGCCTCAATGATATGGAATCTCGATCTGTTGACCTGATGCAGACAGTTCATGTTACTCAGTCTCAGCTTGGTGCCCATGATGGAAAACTACAGAGCATCCTAATAAATAATCTTTGGGTCCTGGGATTCCAGAAAACAATGAGAGGGATTATGCTGGAGCATACAATGTTAAACTTTTTAAAGAAGCATTTACTCAGTTTGGGGACTCGGATATCAACTGTTTGATTCAGAGACCACACAGGTTTCTATTTCACAACAGCAAGAGGGCAATAAGGGAAGAGCAGCATAATATCCACAACGTATTCTCATGTATGAAGGAAATTTTATATTTTGACAACTCATCTTATCAGCTGCTCATCCACGTACCCCTGTGAGATGGTGTGTTTTGGATTTTTTGTTGTTGAATATTACATCTACCACAAGACTGTGTAGCACCGCAGGTGGCTTCAGGAGTTTGTTCCTGCCTTTAAAAAGGCAGGAGCTACCATCTCACTTTTACAACTGGCAAGCTTGCCTATTATTCATGAGGGCAGAACATATTTTTTCTGGATCCTGTTAAGGCAGACATCTTACTCAATCAACTGAAGGGCAATGATTGACTGATTGGCTCGCTATTATAAATGAGATTTGAAATAATTCACCTGTTGGACAGTTGGTCGTTGTTATGAATTTTTTTGAAGGATGAATTTAGTTATCTAATACATTAGATTGTTAACATATTAAGTAGAATTTAAAGCATGCCTGCAGTAGTAATTTGCAGCCGCGGCCCGTGCAGGTGAGAGCGGTGGGGCGGTGCGCCGTGTGGGGGGGGGGGGGATTTTGACAGATGATGAGGGAATATAAAATAAATAATTAATTTTCCCTTGTCACCGTCCATTGAAATCCACCCCACCTGGCCCCACTGCCCACTGCTCTTACCTGCACAGGCTTCTGCTGGTAGTTTGTGCATTTAGTTTTGCTGAGGATCTGATGTTTTGCTGCTATTTGCCATCTTATTACTGGCCGAGGATCTTGTTCCATCTATGTTAATGTGTGAGTTCCTTTTCTACTGGTGGGTGTAAGCTCTAATTGGGCTATTGCTTTTGGGATCTCTGAGTGTTTGAGCCCTTGTTCTACTGAATTTGGATAGAAATGGATGATACTAGTCGGGTGCAGCGGGTTTTGGGTTCAGTGTTTTTTTTTGTTGGGACGTGATGGTTTGTACATGCAGGATGTTTGTTGGTTTATTTGTGGAGGGTAATGTGCAAAGGGGGAGAAACTGAAAAAATTTGGATGTAGCGAACGTTTGAGCCAGTTGTTGCTTCATTAGTATCAGTTTCATATTCCCTATGGCTAGCTTATCTCAAATGGGGAATCAGGACCAATAGATACTTAGTTGGAAAGAAGCCTAACATACTTGAACCACAAGTCCTTTGAGTCCATGAGACTGATCTTACTATGTTAGAGTATCATCAAATGTAAAAGCCTAGCTACAAGGTACATACAGTTTCTGTGTGTAATGCAAAAGTGGGGTCGCGTTGTTAATGTGAGTTGTAAATTTGGTCATAACAGAGGTTAGAGTTGATAATGCTGCAAATACATACAGCTGCAAACTGACAATCTCAATCCCAAACAACCCTACGCGCAGCGGCAACACCTCTGCGACCATCTACACTAACGGTACAGTCATGATACAAGCCAACAACGATAACTTAGGAGCATTCGACTACCACGTCCCCTCCCTACGAAACACCCTCAATGAGTCACGCCACTCCCACCTGAGCAACTCCCTATTCCCCGACAGACTGACCCTCCAAGAGATCACACAAACTATACCCAAGACCCATGCCAACAAGGCCAACCTTTCCCCCAGACATCAACCTCTCCTCCCACCACCCCTCCCCTGAAATGCACAATACACACCTACCTTCCAAAACTAATTGGAGATAAGTCTCTGATGAGACCCTCCAATCCCCTGATTGACACCTACCCCCTTCCTCCCGAAATTACTTTTCCCTACAAACAACTTACAAACTGAATCCTCAGTCAATGACTCCTAACTCTCTCCCTCTACCTGCGCCCAAGAGGCAGCCGCCTGAATGACGACATGACTCTCCACACTCCATGTCCATTGCTACCCACAGGGATAACATAAGCAACACCAACACCAAAAGCCAATCTCTCAATGTCAAGCTCTCCCCTTTCCTTGACAACCTCGCCCAGGACAGTCAGAACCCTGACGCCCCACCGCCCCCTCCTGGGAGACGATTTAGAGACTTGCCCAACTGGAAAGCCAGCTAGAAACTGTATTAGTGGGCCTCAACGAAATCCTATTGAACCTCACCTCACCCCGGAAATCTCGCCAACGCCCACACCCTACACCCACAATTACCAACACTAAACACTAGAGGCCTCTCAAGGCTCAATGGCACAGCTGGAAAACAACTCCCCTCTTGAACCAAACACAGAGACATAAAAGAACAAAAGCCGCAATGTCCATGAGAGAAGCGATGGAACTTGCCACCTCATATGATGTCACCCCAAACTTCAAGATCCAGGTTATCACTGGATTTGGTAGAGACCGCTCCCCTCCCAGAACGTCAAGACCCCCAGCCTTCCTTTCTACTATTCCCAGTGCCCCCCTAAAGAAGAAACTCAATAACAAGGGGACCACCACCAAATGTATGCTCATAAACTGCAGATCGACCATGAAACATGCAACCATACTGGCAGAAATCATCCTTACCCATGACATGGACATCACGTTCATCACTGAAACATGGTTGAATGAGTTCTCCTCCCCATCCATTGACATGCTTGTGCACACTGGCTTCTTAATCATCAATAAAGACAAGGAGGGGGTATTGCAATCATACACAAGAACAACATCTCCGTAACGTAAATTGACTCCTTCAAATATAACTAATTTGAATGTCTAACTGCCACCATTAAGACGTGTGACAACAAAACACTACTCTGCCATCTCCTCTACCATCCGACCTGGCAACACCACCTCATTCGGAGAACACCTTTCCGACCTGGTAACTCACTGCGCACTCCGGGACTTCAAAAACATAATTCTAGGTGACCTCAACCTACACTGGAATGAGGAAAACAACTCGCTGATCCAAACCTTGAACGAATTTCTTCACAACAATAACCTTACCCAACACTGCACAGAACAAACCCATCATAGAGGCTGAATCCTGGATACCATTATTGCTCAAGTAGATACAGTCATTATTAACCACATCCTGCCTGTTGACTGGTCCGACCACCATATCATTTTATTCCACATTAACCAAACGACCCAATGCCTGCCCAGCACGCAGGAACGACCCCCCTGGGCGAGAAATCTAAGTCAAATTTCCCTTACTGACTTGGAGGAAAGGGTAAGCTCACTCCTTCCCATCACCACAGACAACATCTCCACAACAGAACTCACCTCTCACTACAATACAACTATGACTTCCATTATGGACCAATTAGCCCCCTTGAAACAAAAAAGAGTCAGGAACACCCCATCTAGATCCTGATTTAATACGGACATAAACTTCGAAAGAAGACAGGTAAGAGCTGCATAAAGACTCTGGCGGAGGAACCCGTCCACAATCCTCCTTGATCGACTAAAATCAGTATGCAGGGAATATAAAAAACACATCAAGAATGGAAAATATCCTTCTTTTGTAGTGCTCTTGACAATGCAAAAAACAGGCCGAAAGAACTCTTCAATCTCATCAGACAACAAACTTCCAAACCCCCCTCATCCTCAGTTCAGGCCTCCAAAGACTTATGTGATAACTTTGCCAATTTCTTTAATGACAAAATCACCAATATTGAGCTCTCCCTGGACCATCACCTCTGCTCCCTACAGTAGCTCGCTCACTGAGACAGAAGCTATCACACCCAAGCACCACCCAAACAACTGGAAACCCCTTCAACACCATCTCTGAAGCTGAGATCGCAAAAATGATATCCAGCTCCACACCCTCATCACACGTCTCGGACCCTATTCCTGCCCAACTGGCCAAAAAGCTCAAACTCACACTAGCCCGATCTGGACCAAGATTATAAATAGCTCCCTGAGAACTGGACTCATGACTGACTGTCTCAAAATCGGCCAAGTCACACCACTATTAAAAAAAACGGGCTCTGACACAAACGATCTTAACAACTTCAGACCCATCTCCATTCTCCCTCTCCTAGATAAAATCCTGGAAAGATGTGTCCTCCTCCAACTTACCCAACACATGGACTGCAAAAACCTTTTAGACCCACACCAATCCGGTTTCAGAAAAGGTTGCAGCACAGAGACAGCGATCCTGAATATCATAGATGATATCTACAATTCACTAGATAATGACCAATGCTGTCTACTCATACTCCTGGACCTATCAGCAGCCTTCGACACGGCTGACCACAAATTACTCATTAAGGCACTGCAAGAAAGGGTAGGAGCGGATGAGGTGGTCCTACAGTGGTTCACCTCCTTTCTACAGAACCGCACCCAAAGAATAAAAATCAATAACTTCTTGTCTGTCCTATCCCCCGTCAGCAGGGGTGTACCCCAAGGATCAGTTCTCTCCCCGCAACTTTTCAACATCTACATGGAACCCCTCACCTCCATACTCAAAAAACCAACATCCCCTTCCACCTTTATGCAGACGACACCTAGATCTATCTCGAAACCTCCTCCATTGATGACATTCAAAGACTAAATGACACTCTAGGAGAAGTCCAACACTGGCTGTCACTCAACGACCTAAAACTCAACCAAGACAAGACGGAAATCCTTCTCATTTCCAATAAGGAGCAGAACTCCCAAATCACAGAATGGCTACAAAGCCATTGATGCTCTCAACTGAAATCTCACCCTGGTCGACTCTGTAAAATCACTGGGAATCACTCTGGACCCAAAATTAGAAATGGCCAAATACATCAAGAACTCCGCTAAGAGTGCCTTCCTCAACCTTAAACTGCTCAACAAAATAAAACCCTTTATCTCTCCCAACGACCTCAAACAAGCTACTCAATCCCTGGTGTTGTCCAGACTGGATTACGGGAATGCAACCCTCACTGGAACAGCAAAATCTCACTTAGCTCCCCTCCAATCAACTCTCAATGCAGAAGCCAGAATGGTCACCGGAGTAAAGATATTTGAACACATCTCGCCCACACACAGAGAGCTAAAATGGCTCCCAATCGTAATGCGTGCCACCTTCAGAACTGCCTATCTCAGGCACAAAGATCTGCACACTGGGAAACCCGCATACCTGGCCGCCAAACTCAAGAAAGCCGGTCAGACAAGGAGCCTCAGGAGTACCAACACTTTACTCCTCATCCATCCGAAAACTCGCAAACAAAAAACCTCATCTTGATCCTTCACTGGAAATGCGCCCAAAATTTGGAACTCCATCCCAGTCCATATCAGGACTACCCCCTCTTTTGTAAAATTCAAAAGGCAGCTCAAAGACCTCTTCCTCAACCGATCCCCTCCGAATGGATAGCTGCCGCCCTAACGCCGACTCTTGCCCATTGCAGCAATCAAACACCTTAACATTAAGACTTCTTCTTCACCCACTTCCCGACTCGTTCCTTTGCCGCGACACAAGTCAATGTAGATATATTCCTCCTATTTTCTGTGATTTCTTCCTATCAATGTTGTATTGTGCTCTGAGACTTTCGATTTGCCACGAGTCAATATGTATACTACTGTTATTTTTTATGTTTTTACCGCTACTTATGTTGTAAAGCGCTCCGATACCTTCGGGTCTGGCCAGTGCTATATCAAACACCTAAATACATAAATAAATAAATAATGTGTGGTGTTGTGCTGATTGCTCATATGAAAAGTGTAAGGGTAAGGTCATCTGTGTGCTCTATTAACAACCCAAATATAGATGACCCTTTAGTGGTGATTTTAATGTTTGTTCTGTGGTGATTTTAATTTAACTATTCACATTGGCATTGACTTACATCATTAGTAGAGGCTGCCCGACAATGTAAGAGGAGAACAAGATCTGTCTTGAAGCAAATTATTGCATCATGTGCTCCAGTAGACACGTAGAATACGTAAAAAATCTGAATCTACTTTACATTTTTCTCAGCACCTCATCAATCCTATTCATGGAAAGATATGTTTTTGCTAGTCTTTCTGTGATTCCAATGTAGACATTAAACTTAATCCAAGGATTATGTCTGATCTTAATGCTTGTCTTTGATTATTAAGAATGACTTCTTTCAAGTGCCTGCCACTTTACCCCGGTGAATCTTTGATCACAAACTGCTATTTGATAGTACCTATGTTAGTTATATGGCAGATTGTTTTAGGGAATTTATTGATTTGAATACTGGAACTGACCTTGCAACATTGATATTTTGAAGGTTAATAGCCAGGATTACACATTGAGATACACTATCTGTAAAAGAAAGACAGGCAGATAAAAAAGAAGCACGTTTTGTGTAAAGCTTATTTTATAGATTAAGAGTATTCACTTTTTCTGAGAGATCCAGCTTTACATCTCAATGCCTTCCTCATTTATGGTCAGTTAGTTACTACACAAATGTTTTTTTTTAAAAGGATCTGTGATAAGGCCTGTCGTAAAACACAGACTTTCAAACCTTCTGGTACGAAAACTGTGAAAAAATTGAGTAAATCCTGGTGTTTCAAGTTAAAGTAAGAACCAACAAATGTTCAATTATGAATATCCAAAATGCTACTAGTGAATTAACAGAGGTCGCCCTCGTATGGTTGCTGTATACATCAATTTTACACTACTCTATATACACACGATTGTATCGCCTCTTATGAAAAAAATATACAACTTTCTGAAAACTGTTTGTTTATAACATTTAATTGATTAACAACATAGTATTTTAGATTATTGTATTACACAACAAGAGGTAGAGGAAGGTGTATTACAGCACCCATCTGGAAAGACAACTAGTTCCAGATTTAATTCCAAATGAATTCTAAGAGGTGATTGTTAATATTCATATTCCAACACTGCTTGCAATATTTAATTCAGCAGCATTCTGTTATGCTGCACCCGCCTCTTAGGGTGAAACGCATATGTGTGGGCTGAATGCTTATATCCCCCAATCTTGCTTATTAATTCAGACTCAAATTTTTATACTTGCATTCTTTCTAATACTCTAGCTCAGAATATCACCTCACCTGTTGATCCTGTGCAGCATGGATTTATAACTCAAAGCGATATCACTTTCCATATAAATCCGGTTATATTAGGGCTCGAGGTTGAGGAGAAACTTGTAATACTCACTGAGTTGATCCTGTTGGACACTGAAAAGGCATTTGACAGGGTCTCCTGGTGGTTCTTGCATACTGTTATGACTATTATGGGTAACTGAGTTGATCCTGTTGGACACTGAAAAGGCGTTTGACAGGGTCTCCTGGTGGTTCTTGTGGACTGTTATGACTATTATGGGTATTGGTCTGACCTTTTATTGTTACCATACTAGAGCTTTATACTCTTCTCTAACAGCTTGTGTCATTTGTATGGACACCCTTTCAGATGTTATTTGTATTAGCCATGTATAGGCTGCACTTTACATCTGCAGAACTTTGCAATTTATTTAGAACCTTATATTCAAGCTTTGAGATTTTTAGCAACATTTCTTTTATTAACATTACCAAAATTAGAGGTAAGCATATGCAGACAATATAGCTATTTTATCTTTGGACCCATTAAAATCTATTAATGTGATTGAGCAGACTGCGTTGCAGCTTGCGTGTGTCTCGGGCGATAAGCTAAAGGCTCTTAAGACTAGGAATGAGTGAAACTCACGGAATTTGACTCTGTGGAATTCTGTGGGGTTACTAAAACACTCTACGAGATTCAGCAGAGTTCCGGCAACAGGCGGAATTAGGCACTTTGTGCTGCTCTTTCTGTAATAAAGTGCCAAAAGCGTGTTTCCTGCTGAAAAATCAGTGTGAATGGCATCACATGGCACATTAGAGGGCGCAGACACTTGAGTTGATTTTGCTGCCGCTCAAGTAGATTTTCTACTTGAGCAGCAGCCTATTGACCGTGAAAGGTCCCACCCACCTGCTTGCTACTGCCCGCTTTGGAAAAATCTTGCCAGATGTCCTCCTAGTGACTGAAACTCGCCAAATCTCATTTGTGCCTACTAACTTACTGTTTTGGTGTATGTGCAAGAAAATGCTGCGATAGGTGAAATTTGGCTGGAACTCCGCATTGCCAAAATTCTTCTAATTCTACCGGCGGAACAGAATATTTTGTCCACCCCTAGTTAATACCCAAATAGTCAGTAATCTCTCTCCGGTAATACATGAATTCTGGTTTGTTAAATCAGCCACATATTTGGGTGTTCTGGTTTTGACTAGCTGTGTGTATATATTCAATGAAGCTTTATTGGTAAATTCAATTTTAATTCGAATGAATTTATGGGTTATATTTATTAAGACACCTCATTAGGCTCTATTCGTATTTCTTACTGTTTAGCAATAGCAAAAAACACAACTTTGAAAATGTGGCTGCTAAAGGGACTAGGAATGTGAGTCTTCATTCAATTATTTGGTATTCAGACCCGGTGGGATAGTACTGAACTAATATTGGGTAATTAGAATCCAGTCCCCGCCTCACCGCTCATGCAATTCCTCCATAGTTACAGCAGCATCGAACCCAGATCTGTAGGATGCATACAGGATAGTTTAGATGGCTATCAGGCGTGTCTAAATGGCGGCCATCTTGGTGTCAGGCAAACTCCGCCCCTCCAGATCTTTGCAATTTTTAAAGAGTTTAACAAGGCTTTTCTCCAATGTAATGCCTTCCAAGAATAACTACCTTGCCTTTAAAAAGTCAATGTTCTGGCCTTTTAGACAAAATTGCATTGTTTTCATATTAGGGCTTCCTGAAAGTTTATGAATTTGTAGTTTCGACATTCTCCCCTCAAATTCTTGTAGTCCTCCAATTGTAGTTTCGCTTTTATAACATTGTTCTCTTTCACAGAGACAGACAAACTGGTACTTCCTTTTGTGCAGCAGCCCAGGCTCTTCACGGGCCAACCAGAGCTAGGTTCTAACGTGTACGGTTCCTGTGTGACGTCACATAGAGTTTGTTTCTTGGTCATGCTTGTCTGGGATCAAGGCAGCTCTTTTTGCATTACTAGCCAGCTGACCACCATATATGAAACTTCTGGCCTTGGACCAAGGGGAAGCGTAATTCAAAAATTAAAATAGCCCTTAATCTAAAGAGAATCCAAATTCTCACAAGAAAACCCCTGTCCTAACCAAACTGCAGTGCCCGTCTCGCCTTTACATCCAAGATCTGAGCCCCATAACCATGGACAAGTTGACCTGCTGCCCCAAAACATTTCCAAAGTAGCAGAGGCCTCATACATTCTTTCTAAAACAATAGCGACACCCAAATACTGCCCAAAGCAAAAGTGATCGTCAAAGATAGACCAAACGTGCTAAAAGCAGAACAAATGCTAATCAACTCAATCAAGCAACAATGAGCATCAAACATTGCCCAAAGCAGAAGTAACCCCCAAAGACAGACGAAAAATGCTAAAAGCAGTGCAAACCCTCATACTCTCCATCAAGCAACACTAAGCACCAAACATTGCCCAAAACAGAACTGATTCCCAAAGACACACTAAGCCAACTAATGCAGTGCAGATCCAAAATAGTCCATTTTGCAAATCTTAGCATTTGCAACGCCAATAGCTCAAAGTTTCACTAATGCGAGACCTATTGCATTGCAAATGCTTGTTTCCTTTCCTATTACAGTGGCATGACTTGGTGAGGTACAAGCGTGGCTCTATAAGGACATTCCGGACTATAAAGCATGGTAGCGGGTATTTATCTCTCAATGTCCTTTAGAAATTTCTGTTAATCAAAGTAGCTATGGTCGGTCAAAGCTAAAAAGGAGTTTTGTCATTTATTTGTTTATGTAGTTTGGCTACTACTGGGTATTATATGATGCACATCTACTTGAAATGTATCTTATCTATTATGGTGTATTTATTTAAATAGAACCTTTTCATCTGGTATGCTTCTGAACTGTTTTTTGTTACTTTCTAAAAATAAAAGAGAGGAAAACATTCTCATAGAGATATATACGATAAAAGTTAAGTCAGTAGGATATTGTTAATAATCTCGGACAACAGATAAAAGAGATAAACAAACAAATGGACCCATTTGGTGACCAAATAAAAGGCAGTAACGGGATTACAGATATAGAGGAATCACAAGCAGTGGTACAAAGTGAAATCTGATTAGTAAGAAAAGAATTGGAAAAACATAAGTCTTAGCAAGAAGATTATGAAAACTGTATGATGAGAAGCAATTTGAGATTGGTGGGGATCCAAGAATTTAAGGAAAAGTAGGTACTAGTTTCACAGTTGATTGAGAAAATAACAAGGTCTCATATTCTTCCTAGAAGTGTTAGAAGTTTATCAGTTTGTTGGGCACATAAAGTCCCAGTTTCTACACCGAAGCCTGGCTCTAGTACAAGAACCATATTGGTGACCATTAGGGTTTTTAGAATTAAGTAACAAATCATGGCTAAAGCAAATCAGGTGAAGTCCTTGATTATAGATAACAAATATGACTTGCAAGTATACCCTGAAGTGTCATTTGAGACTTCCAAAAGCAGCTAGGAACTCAAATAGTTAATACTCGAGTTTAGATCATTAGGTGCCCAGGCAACATTAAAACAAGTGGCAAAGTTGAAAGTTTTGGCAAAGGCACATTCTAAATTTTCAGTGACACACATATCATACAAGAGTTATTAACTGACTGACTTAACTGAGTTGTTAACGGAGCATAAAGGGCAAGAAAAAAGGAAAGAAAAAAAGAAGAGAGTCCCCATGAAAATGAAAGAAAAAAATGATTACTAACATATATATGGTACATTGAAGCTGGCCGTACAATTGGTACAAGACCCACATATCATCAAGAACACCAAATCCAAATGGAACTGACAGGGTTTTAAACAAGCCTATTGTTCTTCCACCTAAGCTGCACATATCATTGTTATCATTTTATTAGCTCAAAACCTTCTAGGCTGTGTAACTAAGACAACAAATGACTTGGCTGGTTGCTGGATAGCCTTACCAATTCAAAATCCTACAAAATGATTGACTGCAGTTTCATATTATGGCACGGTATAAGATAATTCCACACATTTTATTAATTTGAAATATTAATGACATCTCCAGAGGCTATTATTATAGGAAGCAACTTTAATTTTCTCCCATCCAGCAGAGGCCGCCCACTGGTTAGAAACGACGGTGCTAGCCAACCCCTAGTTAGGGCGATTGCTGTTTTTGGGCGAATGTCAATGGCCTTGGCACCGCAGTTTTTCGATCCTTGCACCGCCAGTCCCCAGATATAGTCCTATTGCAGGAGACTCACCTGAAGGGGAACCGATGCCTGGCATTGCATAGATTCGGCTATACCCTCCTGGCTCATGCTGGGTTTACGTCAGACTTCAGGGGGGTGGCCATTCTGTGGCGTTGACAGGGACATGGAAGGGACAGGCACTGAACATTTGCTCCATATAAATACCGCCAAGACACCACACAGTTACTTTTCCAGAGCTCATTAAGCTGCTGATGGATTTAACCCTGGGGTCCTTATTTTGAGGGGCGACATGAATGCTACAATGTCCCAGGAGAAAGATAGGAGGTCAGCTACCCTACAGGGAGTAGTCTAGGAGCCACTGCGGGGAATTTTGGAGGCGATGGACCTTATGACCTATGGCACGCACATAATCCCACAGCCCGGCAGTACCGCCTAGATTACATTTTCACACAATGCATGAGCGGTGGCCAATTCCATGGGGCGTGTCAGAGAGCAAGGGGCATCTCAGACCAGGCCTTGATCCATGGGAAAAACTGAGGGTCAGTACAAATCAATACTTCCTGGAGAACTCGGGGTCAGTTGACTCACCCTCACCTTGTGGGAGGCCTATAAAATAGGGAATAGGGGCTACGCTCAGGCAATGATGGGAGGCTCGAAAAAAGTGACATACCCCATGTGATGCCTTGGAAAGAGATGTTGACGCGCTGGAGTTTAAAATGGAGTGGGAAGGGGATCCGAATCACTTAACGGGGTACCAAATGCGTCTCATGCAGCTAGAGCTGAGAGATTTGGAAGAAAACTCAATTTGTATGCATGCCATCGCCACGCAAAGGTGAATGTATGACCTGGGAGACAAAGCTAATAAACTGAGAGGAGGGATTGAGACAGGAACTGGGTGCTGGAGCTGAGAATTTAGAGCAAATCTCCATGTACCACTGGGAGGGACATAGCCAAGGCTTTTGCGAAGTACTATGAGACTCTGTACCAATCAGTAACCGATAAATCTGAGGATGACTCAGTAGACCTGCTTCAAGGAATCTCCCTGCTGGACTTAACAGCAGGAGACAGAGAGGCATTAGATAAGGACCTAACAGTGTAGGAGATAGGGCGTACAATACGAGACATACAGTCTGGTAAGGCAGTGGACCCGAACCAGCAACCTGCGGAACTGTACCAATGTGTGGCAGGCTTAGTTGCACATCCGATGCTCAACATGTTTCAAAAGGCTAGAGAGAATGGACAGCTGCCCGACAACATCAGACTAGCCACTATACTATTCATCCCGAAAAAAGACAACCCCCCGGACCAATGCGGCTTGTATAGGCCCATCTCCTTGCTGAACTTTGAAGCCAAATTTCTGGTAAAGGTGCTAGCAAATAGACTGCACCCATAAAGCCCTACCAGTCGGGCTTTATGGTGCAGGGGAGTACCAGGCTGAATTTCCGGTGGCTGTATGGATTCATGCAAATGAGACAGCAGTGCTTCTCTCGTTGGATGCATGTATGGCATTCCACAATGACTCTCTAGGCTTGTGACGGGTTGCAAGAAGTGGGGCACCTACAGGGCTTCAGCTGCTGGAGCCTAAGAGGTATTGAGCACCTGGGGGACTTCCAGAGAGATGGGGCAATGCTCTTGTTTGACGATTTGAAGACTGAATACCAGATGGCAGATACCGAATGCTTCCCCTATTAACAGTAACAACACGCCCTGCGCTGCCATCTGCCAGATGGGGAATGGATTCCTGAGTGCCCTCCCATTGAAGACCGATTGCTTTTGCACCTGAAGGAGGGAAAAGCCATCTCCTGCACCTATCGAGAACTTAGAAACAATCTACCGGACCCATTGGGTACCCTGAGAGAGGGTGGGAAACAGAAGTAGGGCTTCTGGAGGATGATGATTAAGCAGAGGCTCTGCAATGCCCTAGAGAGATTGCTGTTTGGGCTCATTTCTGTTTGGTTCAGATCTGCATTTTGTAATGGCCATGCGCCGCTAGAACTCCTCAATACAGGTGGGGCCATTGCGACTCCGATTGCTACGCTAGGCGGTGCAGGGAGGTGGGATCCTTCCTTCATATTATATGGGCTTGCCCCAGGGTCAGGTGCTATTGGGCGGGAGTGACCGAGATTATGGCTGCAGCCACAGGTCTCCAGGTTCCACTTGAACCAAGATAGCATATTCTAGGAATAACAAGCGAGGAGCGGTAGCCCAAACACCTGGGAATCTGGCGAATGTTGGCTTGAGCAATAGTGAAGCGAAATATTGCTCAAGGTTGGGGAGCAGTGGCCTCACCAAGGGGGAGGGACTGGGAACATGACATGGACTAGTGCCAACTGGCAGAAAAGGTGGTGTACCAAAGCAGAGGAAGCCCCAAAAAATGAGTAAAGATCTGGGCCATCTGGGATGAGTGTAGACAAAGCTAGGCGACGTCTGGCTACGGGCGTTATGAAGGGACTACTCCACCTGGATGGGAGGGGGCAATAGATGAAGAAATGGTTCACAGGCAAGGAACCTTCACAATGTTATGTATCCATGCACTTTATTCATGTTTTATACCTCTGTATCTGTATCAAATGGTTTTAGTGTGCCAAGCGACGGCTTAATGAAAAAACGTTTTTTAAAAAAAAACAATTATCCAATCAATGACCTTAGATACTTCAAATCCCAATATAACCCAGAGACAGTCCATGATGGCACAGGTATCGAAAGACCGTGGTCACTTAATCTTATCACCAAGGCCTTTGACATTCCATGACAGGGTTGTTAAGTGCACTGCCACATCCTCTCTAAATGAATGGAGGGGCCTTCCTCCCACGTTCCCTTCCCTCTCATCCCTTCCCCTCCCTCCACCACTCTGTACCTGAGTGTCTTGCATGAGTTGAAATTATGTTTTCATAGCGTTATCTGCAACCACAAAATACAAACATAAATCACTATTGTGTAAACTAAACTCCAGTAGAAACTCCTACCTCTCTTTTACAATGCACCTTAGGTCTAAGACTATCCACATCCCCAATTTGCAGAGTGCCTTTCGCCTCAAAACAGCAATCGCCATAACAAAGGGTTGGCTAACTCCGTTGTTCCTGACCAGTGGGTGGCCCCTGCCTGATTGAACGTGAGTATATATCAAATTGTTTCTTGGATCAAAAGGTCCTAAGGATCTATATGCAATCAAGACTGGCAGAAAATAATGCCTTCCCTCGGTCAATGGATAAAACCTTATTAATTGACAAACATTAAAAAGAAGATAGTGTTATTTTTCCAGGAAAATTAGGGTTCTTCTTCCCTAGAAGTGGTATGGAGTTATTTTCAAAGGAACTATTTGGGGGGGGGCATAGTGTATCAAAGCCAAGAGCATAAGGAAATAGAACAACATTTAAATTAAGTAAGTTAAAGAAAGCAGGGGATGCTTTGAATTGGAGAGGCAAAAATGTATTTAAGAATATATCTAATGGAGAAGAAAGTTGTGAATAATAAAGGAGTGGTTTGCATCTTTGTGAGAAATGTGTGACAGCAGGCAAAATTCTTGCTTGGCCAAGTAGAGCATCTGAGGCTAAAAATACAAATAATTTAATTATAGTGTCAAGGTATGGTCAGATTATCCCGGAATCTAAAGAAATAGGCTGAGACTTTTTTTTCAAACACATTGAAACATATATTATACTCAAACTACTATGCCAAAAGAAAATAGAAACAATTATTTAGAGCATTAGAAATCAACATATTGACTGAAGAGGATGCACACATTTTAACAGTTCCCTTCAGTCAGGAGGAATAGTGACTGCAGTCAACAGTTGTAACAAACTGGGTTACTGGTTGACTGGGTGGTGAGCCCTGGTCATGCAGCAACCACAATCCTTGTCAGGGTAAGGCACAAGCAAACCCCAAATTAACCTGTGCTCAACCCCCTTGCAGCTTGGCACAGAGCAACCAGGCTTAACTTAGAAGCAATGTCTAAAGTAATTGTACAAAAATTCAGACAGAAAAAATTGAAAAGAACACACAAAAATGATCCCACACCAAGTTAAAAAAAAATAGAGCAAAATTGAATAAATAAAACAAGACCAAAATGACAAGAATCCAATTAGTGGAACCGACGTTATACATTTGTAAAGAATAAACTGTAAAATTGCTCCTAAAAGCATTAGGCGCCAAGTGTGGCTATTTGGTCATGCTGGACTGGGTCAAAGTCAAATGTTCAGCGATCAATGCTTGCTGTGTAAAGAGATGGGCTGGTGCCGGCTGGTGCTGAATTCCAGTGCGAGCGGTGTGTTTCCAATGTGAACTACCTGTTTGCGGTTGCAAAGAGCCCAAAAGCTTGATTTAAGAGCCTGCTGAGACACACTAAGGGTCTAGTACCTGCGGGGCACCACTTGGGTGTGAGGAACTGACTGTCACTGGGTCTAGGAGCTGGTTGGGGAGCCTTTTATTTCCCTGAGGCTCAGATCAAGAGGCCGGCAGACTAGCTCTTTGAGTCATTCTGGGGACCTGGGTTCAAGATGAAGTTGCAGGTCTAAATTTTCTTCCCCAGGCAAGAGGGCAGTAAGTCAGTACATCCGGGTAGTAGCTACTTTAAAGAAGCACACCAGCAGAGTGGCAGTCCTTGTAGCAGCACAGCAGTCCTTCTTCCTGGCAGTGCATCCCCATATCCACAAGTGTTCTGAAGTTGTGGTGTTTGAGGTCCTTCTTGTATACACAATTGTGCCTTTGAGGTGGAGAAAAGCATCTAGAGGCATGCCTATGAAGTGCAAAGATGTCCTGCCTTCTTAGTCCTGGATCTAGACTAACTAGCCCTCTGTGTGGAGGCAGGACACAACCTATTTAAATGTAAGTGGGGATGTGCTCAACTTCTCCCTTCCATCCTGTTAGTGATGGCCCATCCAGTCACACCTAATCTCCCATTGTGTGTGGCTGTCTAGGAGGAATACAAAAAGCCCAACTGTCAACTACACCCAGTCATAGGAGTATGTTATTGAAAAACAAAATGTTGTTAACGTTTGGTGGACAGCTGTCAAAACTAATGGCAGACACACACCAAATGTTTTGTACCTTGATCGCGAGGATGGTTCCTGTCAAAGTGCAGAGATCACCACTGGAATCTCTAAATTTGATGGATGGCAGTCCATTAGATTGGCAAAGCTAATGTCCTCCACCACGCTCAGAGGCGTAGCTAGAGCTTGTGGCGCCCGGGGCTATCCCTCAGATTGCCGCCCCTGGGGAGGGGTGCTGGGAAAAAAGGACGGCGAGCACTTGAAAGAGGTCCGAGAGACGCGTAGTATCGCTGCTAACAGTTACCTCGATCATGCAAGTTACATGCACATACATGACACGGTCCAAGGCTACACAGTTGAATACACCGGTGACAGGCAGTACAAAGGAGAACACACACACTGCATGATCTATCTGGGGACTCAGAAAAACTGTATGTGACATCCATCAGAGAGCTGCGTGAACAATTACAACACGAAAGGAGTGCATACCACATATCAGCCCTACATGAAGTTAGAATTTTAGAAATCCTGTTTTATGCTGTGAAAATTGAGGAATCTCAATTTTATGCTGTCCGAAACATTTCCCAAGGTAAGTTTCTCTTTGCCTTCCTTACGAGTTTGCATTAAATTCTGCTATGTGTGGTAACTCCGGGAACCACACTTATTGGGCTTATGAGTTTTGGAATGAAAACCATGTTCCCTTGATAAATGCTTTCAGGTCATATCTATCAGGGGAAAACCGGAAGATGGCATTTAGGTGCAGTAAGCAGCAAGATCTGGAAGTTAGTCCTCATTACTGGGGGAATAACCACTCGTAATGAAGGGTATAGCAACAACAAAACAACAACAAAAAAACTATTCAAAATCCTTCCCTTCTATCCCTCCACTATCCTTTTTCAATCCAAATAACAGACTAACATGTCCACTACTCAAATAAATTTCCTATTTCACTATACTAATTCACCACTAATCCTTTATGGGTTCCGGAGTAGCATGCTACTCGCCGAAAAAGCACATTAACACCTCAACGGGTTAGCAAGCGCTATATAAATGCAAACCTTTTTACCTCTTCTACCCCTTCGGTATCCTTCTTAATCCAAATAATTGACTAACATACCGACCACTCAAATTATTAAAAATGACTTGCATATTTCATTATACTAATTCATCACTAACACTGTATGGGTTCCAGAGTAGTGTGCTACTCGCCGAATAACACTTCAACCCCCCCATCAGAGGTAGCAAGCGCTATATAAATGCAAACCATTTTTCCCTTCTCCATACCCTTCTCAATCCACATAATCTGACTAACATATTCACCACTCACCTTACTTTCATATTTTCACTATATTAATTCACCACTATTCCTTTCTGGGTTCTGAAGTAACGTGCCACTCGCCAGAAAAGCGCTTTAACACCCCATCAAGGGTAGCAAGCGCTATATAAATGCAAACCTTTTTCCCTCTTCTATCCCTCCACTATCCTTCTCAATCCAAATAACTGACTAACATATACACCACTCAAATTACTTTCAAATTTTCACTATACTAATTCACCACTAATCATTTATGGGTTCCGGAGTAGCGTTCCACTCACTGAAAAAGCGCTTCGATGCCTCCTTATGGGTAGTGAGTACTAGATAAATGAAATTACAATACAATACAAAAAATAATTGCAAAAGTGCCATCAACACCCTCAAGCAACCAGGCAAGGGGAAACCATGCAACCAAATTTAAACCCATTCTTCCAAACTCCCGACCTCCACAAAGAAGGTAGGTCCATATCAGTGTGTCAAAGGCAATATTGAAGCTACATGAAATCAACCACATCTGGCCCACCTTCTGGGTTAAGCTAGACTTTAGGTTAAAGTTGTTAGATATATGAGGTGCTGCACCTCGGCCTCCTCTTAGATATGTTGCAGCTTTGTTCCAAACCACAGAGAGCAAATGCTGATAATGCAAGAAAACAGAAGCCAAGGGGTTCACAGGAGGAGCCCGAAAAAATTGAAAGGATATCAGCAAATAAAAGCAAAAATCCTGTGTGCATGGGAAGCAGTTGGAAACACACAGGAAAATGACTTAAACACCATTATTATTCACAGAACAATATGGACCTCACAGACCTCCCCAGTGCCCAGTTGGCAATGTCCTTCTGTGCTGTAGTGTGACATTGTATCTCAGGTTGAGGCAAGCTGAACTAAGGTACGAAGCCATGGCAGGAGTAGAGTTTTGGCTTCCGGTGGGGGCTGGGCTTATCAGTAAGACTGAGTGAGGGCCCAATTCGGTTAAAACTGAGTAAAGACCAATGCCCCTATGCCCAGACCTAGCCTAGACCTTTTTTTCCTTGAATTGTTCTTCTTCAAATCACTGCAGGGATACAGGCTTTAAAACTGTTGACGGATCATACTACTTGCTAGTGGTACAGTCCAGTTTAAGAGCAACAAAGCATTATGGGAAAGGAGGGACGCAGTACTTCATATCTTCAAGTGACCCTTTGACATCAGTGACACCTTCATCAAATCCTGCTTTTGTGACAAACAGCACTTTGCTTTCTGGTGTTCTAGGATCCACAGAAGCAAAGTGGTCTTGGCTAAAAAGCCAAGTTTGGATGAAGGCGTCACTTATGACAATGGGCGGTTAACACGCTTACTACTTTCATAGGATTAGCAGGATAGGGTGCCATCTTACAGATTCTTCCACCGATAGCAGGCACCTGATCACATAAAAATTCCCGCGACGGAAGCACCGTTTCTGCTCCACTGCACCACTTGCCCACGGACTTAATAAAGATCATTGAGAATTCATGATGTGATTGTGCACCCAGACCAACTGGTACCCCCCCCCCCCCCAAGCTCTCTTCAAATGGAATACATCTGCATGGGCAAGTTCCCTGGCTGTGATTTGTTACTTTTTTTAATCTTGAAATGCGCCATTCGCTTTTCTAACTGGGATATTTCTGTTAGCCGGAAATGCAATGTTGTTCTTAAACCGCTTTTAAATTTTGTAAATATGTTAGATGCATGCTTTTTACATATTTATGCTTTTAAATAACTAATAAACGTTTGCTAGTCACTTGAACTGTTCATAGACATGACTGGATAACAAGGATGCGCTGTCCTGGGGCTCTGGAAAAAAACACACAGACACACACCACACAGACACACACACACACAGACACACACCACACACATAGACACACACCACACACAGACACGCACAAAACACACACTGACACACACACACACACACACACAAACACACACCACACACAGACACACACACACAGAGGATGGAAGCCCTATTATGCAGGGTGTGTAATTACTTTGCACTGAACTAATGTTATATATGATGAAGACATATTAGATTAGAAAGATGATTCCGCGTTTCCTGCTGCAATCATTTGAAGGGAGGAGACAGCACAATACTACACCATGCATGTATCGGAGATGTGGGACACCCAGCTCCCCACAGACATGAATTGACGGGGCTGCTGTATTCTGTTTCTGTTTGTTTACCACCGGGGGTCAGAGACCATAGGCCGCTTCCTTTCCACATGTTGGGGTAGGGGGCGGAGTGAGGGGAGTTGACAGACCGACGATAATGAGGAAATATAACATTAAAAAAGGAAACAACTTACTTTGCGCTCCCGCATCGATGAGTGGCACACACAATGGCGGTAGTAGAAAATACATGCAGTGGGGGAGCGGGAATCTGCCCCGCCGGTTAATTTGCTGGCTCTCGCCTTGTCTTCTGGTATAAAAGGGAACTCCCTGGCCCTGCCCCCAGAGGAGCTGCGGAGGGCTATTCCGGGCTGCCGGCGCCAGGCCTGACCTCGCTGCCCCGGGCAGCCTGGGTCTCACAGGTCGCGAGCAGGAGGCCTTCCTCGCTGTGCCCTCTAACGGGCCACCAGTGCCGCGCGGCCGCCGCCCGCAAAATAGTGCCGCCTGGGGCGGACCGCCCCCTCCGCCCCCCCCTAGCTACGCCACTGACCACGCTGATGGACTGTACTCTAACCATCTAACCTTAATTCTTGCTCTTTGTGTGGGTTTCCTAACACTGATAAGAGATGCCAGCTCAAATTATCTTGCCGGCCTCCACTTCATAGTAAGCAGGGCACAAGTCGGGGTACACGCAGGTACACAGTGTCCACCCACTATTTTCACAGGGAGGACACCGTCCATTCTGCCAACAACTTGGGCCCCACAGAAATATGCTGAACTTGTCCAGGTGTAAATTTCAGACACCAGGAAACGTTCGGCAGCGCCACCATGTTGTCTGCTTTCCATCAGCAGCAACTGTGCATGCAGCGAGGGAGCTTTTCTTCACCTCCATCTGGGCCAAAGTTAAGGGGCCATTAGGCCTCCTTTTATTTGAACATCCTGACTGTAGGCAACCTGGAACCTCACACAAGTGTAAATGCCACGGAGGGTAAACAAAGGCACACAGCTTGTTATCTCTTCACAGGTACTTAAGAGAGGCATGCTTTTGCCTTTGTTCAGTCTTTGTATATGAGATGCATGTACTGTAAGAAGGACAGGTATGTTGGCCTGTCCTAATATTTACACAAATAACAATTTCAATAGCACTATTTTTTTTCTTTTATAACGCTACGTAACCCAATGCAGGGTGTCAGAGCTCTTTACGTAACACGCACATTATACGTTGAAAATAAATCATGTACATGTGTAAATCAATGTACAAGATGAGTTACATGAGACAGTGTTACAAGGTGTACGAGTCACATGTCCTTTTTAGCTCACTGTGCTATATTGCAAGGATTACAATTTATGAACTGCAGGTAACAAAAGCATCTCTGTGTTAAAAGCAGTAATCCACTTTACTATCTATATAAAATAAAAATCTGTCATATGCATGATACTTGATGTGCTTTGCAGGAGACAAACTAACCCGCTATGCTACTTTGAGTTAAATCTGGGACTTCACAAAACAAAGATCTCTCCAACAAACGAGTTCACTTCCAGAGTACCATTATTACTATTCCCTGAGATTTTCTGGGCACCTTAACCCATAAAATATTTTAAAATGCCATCTTTGCAAACAATTAAGCAGAACAGATCTACTGCCGTGATTCTCCTTGTTGCCAATTTCTTTGTGATAGTGTTTAAAAAAATAAATATATTAATTGAGGCACAGATTTTGCTTCGGGGTTGCACCACTTTTTTAGCGCAGCTCCAACGCCAAATCTCATTTGTTAAATCTCATAATGTGAAATTTACTTGTTATATACCTGATAAACATGTATGAGGTTTTAATATCTGTCACTTCTTGTGATGTCGCAATCAATGAGGTCACTTCCTGTTATTTCCGGTGCATTGTCATGCGTCGTAACAGCATGCACTGTGATGGCACGCATCATGATTTCACTTGTATACTGCCTAACCTGGTTAGTCCCACACTTCTTTTTTTAGGACTTATGCCCTGATAGTAAGTGAGATTCATCTGGGTTTTTCAAACTACCTGCAACTCTTCTGTTGAGCCATTACTCCTTTTCATGCGTTAGAAAACGACTAGCTTCAATGCAAAGCGTCAATTTTATCACATGATTACATGAATTCCTATCTTATGTGTAATTATTCCCTTCACTATTTTTGACTTCTGGAAAAATATTGGGGCAGATTTATGAGCCCCTTGCGCCACTTTTGCGTCACTTTTCCCATGTTAAAAGTGACGCAAAAGTGGCGCAAGGGGCTCATAAATCTGCCCCATTGTATTTTGCAGTGTTGGAGATGCTGTGAAACGACGTATATTATCACTCTTTGGTGATCGTTTGACTCCAACAAGCGCAGTAAGTGTTCTTTATTGCTTCCCCTATGCTGCCAAAATCAATGGTCCACTTTTTCCTTCAATTTTTTTAAAATTCTTTTCACAGATCTCGTTGTGATCGCAACACTGCTCCTGGTGATGATCTTTAACACACTACCTTGCCGTTTTCCCCATCTACACTGTGCGGGCAGCAACGAGCAGGTTATAATGGTTGAAAAACATGTAAATGATTACCAGAAGCAATATTTAATGTCGCACTGGTTTGAGAAGATATCAAGCTGAAACAGAGAAGGGCTTGTGGCATTCTCTACTTTAAGTGGCACTTTGGAATCGTTTCCCAGCCAAAAAAACAAAATTTCACACTAACCAGCATTTATGAACCATTTTTAGTAGTTAAGTATGGAATTAGGGCGAGAACCTGGCCTTTGGTAGTTTTGTAGAGCACAAATTTGAAAGAGAACGTTTGGTCTGCATTTGTTTTCAAACTGGAGGTGTGATTGTGCGTGTACCCTCTAGCCACCCCCTCACTCCTATCCTGCCAGCCAGTTCGGTGTGTTGCTGTATTCAAAGCTTCGGATTGTGAGGCTGGAGGCACTGAGTTTGTGTGCCATCTCTTCACTGTCACGCACACGTCAGTTTTTCACGCCAGGCCTTAGGTACACCAGCTGCCACGAGCTAATGCTGAGAAACTGACTCAGCCAGCATGACAAGGCATAACTATACTTCAATTGATCTCCCGAAGTGCCCGATCCAGCTCCCGCGAGCACCTGCCTTCTTTGAAATGTGATCGATGCTCTCAGAAACTGAGAGTGACAACGCATTTCCTCTCCACCTTCTGGACACAGATAACAAACAGCCTGGGACAGCCATGCAATAAATCAGGGCTGCGCTCCCTGCTGGCTCCTCTCCAAAGTTGTCCGCGAGGCAGGCTTCACGAGCCCTCTCCATCAGGTGTCTGATGGAGCCTGCGATGACGCCACCGCCGGTAAGGCACCAGTCACTCTCAGAGTCATGGCGGCCATTGTTGTGGCAGGACAACTGTGAGGCACGCATCGATTCCTCACGCTTTGCTGATATAGCACCCGACGGAAGAACAATACATATTTGCCTGGCTAATTCTGAAGCCAAACTCTGATCTGAAGATAAGCACAGGTGAATAAAGTGTTTTCAATAGGACTGTGAAGTGGTTGCTGATCAATAGCGCGGCTACCCAATAAGCAAATTAATTAGCCTCCCCGGATGTCCTCTCCCCCTCTCTCTCGGTTTGTCCAGTTGGGGATCATTGGAAACTCATTAGATATTTTATTATTTAGTTTACTTAGCTTTACCATACAACAAAAGTAGCAAAATGGTTACAATTAACTGTTCCATGGGTAATAATGATGTTATTTATATTGCTTAGAAATGGTAAACGTGCAATATTACGCTATATAAAAACAGTTTTTATCATAAATGCATTTTATCAAACAGAAAACTACAAAGCTTAAAAAACGTGCAACCCTTTAAAAACTGTCTCGGCAGTAGTACCAAACAATACAAAGGCAAGTTTCTCAAAGTCTATGTAATATGTCTGTTGAGAAATAACAGCTTTTAAATGCAATTCACTAATATTTTGCAAACCGGAGTGGAAAAAAGTTAAATTGTGAAGGGTGCCTTGAACATAGTTGCAAATTCAGTATTTGTTTCGTTGGATACTGTTCTGCAGATTTCTTCGTTATGTTATGTTATTTGTATTTTTAAAGTGCAAACTGTTACCCGAAGGTGTTCTGGCGCTGTCTACACACCTCCCTATGAGACCTACATATGAGGCTAGGATTAAACACCAAATAGCCAGGTTTTTAAGGTTTTCCTGAATACCAGTAGATCAGTGCAATTTCTCAGATGGAATGGGAGGGCATTCCATGCCTTGGCTGCCCCTGCCAAAAAACTCCTACCTCCCCAGCTGGCTTTTTTAGCAATTACCAATTATGCTCCCAGAGAGCGAAGTGGTCTATTGGGGACATACCAGTGAAACTGCTGCTTAAGATGATCTGGACCGATACCCTGAAGGGCTTTATAAACAGTACAGAGTGATTTAAACTGCACCCGTTTCTTAACGGGTAACCAGTGAAGTCTTCTGATGTCACCGGAGACAGAGGCAAATTTAGCTGTCCCTGTGAGCAGACTAGCGGCCGAGTTCTGTAGGAGTTGGAGTCTATGCAGTAAACGCTTCTGAATATTAAGGTAAAGGCTGTTACAATAGTCCAGCCTAGCCATAGTTAATGCAGTGACTACTGTACGTTGATTTTCCTTAGGTAAAAACTGTAAGATTTTCTTGCAAGTTCTAAGAGCAAATGTGGGAGCCGAGACAACTGAGTTAACTTGGTCCTCAAAATTGAGTTTGTCATCAATCAAGACTCCCAGGTTTTTGCCTTTCCTAGTGGGGATCGGAAGCAAGCCCAAAGAATCTGGCCACCAACTAGGAGTCCAGAACTTGGGGTCATTACCAAACAGAATGACTTCCATTTTACCAGTTTTGGGACATCCATTTACCCACTGCTTCCATGCAATCGTGAAATCGTTTTGCTGTCCCCATCTCTTGCCCTGGTAGCAGAGACACCACAATTTGAGTGTCGTCTGCATACGATGTTAGAGCAAATCCAAAGGATTTGATCAGGGGGGCCAGAGAGGACACATAAACATTAAAAAGGGTAGGCCTAAGAGAAGAACCATGAGGAACACCGCAAGGCAGTGAGAAAGGTTTGGAACAGAAAGTGCAGAGTGACACTGTTTGCATTCTGTCCAAGAGGAAGGACTTCAGAAGTTCCCATGCTTTACCACGGACTCCACACCCCCACAGCCGGTCCATCAGCAGGTCATGATGGACCGTGTCAAAGGCCTCGGAGAGGTCTAACATAATCATTGCGGCCTTGCCTCCCTGGTCAAGTACGGCCCTAATTTCTTCTGTAGATTTTAAGAGAGCGGACTCCGTACTATGCCCCTCTCTGAACCCATATTGCGTTGGATCCAATGCTTGCGCTTCTCGTAAGTATGTGCTTAACTGTGTGTTCACTTGTGTATTAAGGTACGGAATATCAAATAACCCCTTCCGTAGCTTCTGAGACAATTCAGCGTCCATATCTGATAAGTGGAGGTGGTACGGTTGCATTCTCTGTGTGCGCAACCATATATAAATATTGATCCATGACCGATTTGTAAGGTAAGTTTATACTTCTTAAAAACATTTAGATGTAAGTATTTACAAAAAAGAAACCCATAGTTGAGTCAGCAATAACAGACTGTTGTTTTAAAATAGTCGATGCGCTCTGATCTGCAGTGCCGCATCCAAACATTTCAAATGCAATGAGATGTGCGTTTTATTTTCTCAGAAATGCAATGCAGTGGTTTTATTCTGTGCGCTAGGAGACCTATTAAGGACTAAGGCCTGGAGGGCATATTTATGAATGGTTCTACATTGCACTTGCGCCACGCAAGGTGGCAGCTTGACGCAAAACCTATAGTGAGATTTACCAACCCATACAAGGCCACCTTACATGCCCCTGCGTGGCTTGGTAAATCTGGAGTATTGCACAGATGGAATCCACAAGTGAGGAACAGGGTTCCCCATGGGTCCGTTTAGTGGCTCAGGAGAGTGTAGACAGCGGGATCTACCTGAGTTAAGAAAAGGCGTAGAAGTGACAAGTGCCCCTGCATAGCATGGCTTTTGTCCATGTATTGTCACCTAAGCAAGGTATTAATTAGTCTAACCTGGTTGTTGGTTAAAGGGGGGGGGGTATGTTGGACTTGGTCCTTTCTGCAGGGTCCTCCCTAAACTTTTTGACTTGAACCTTCTGCTTTTTGGATCTGCTTTGTTGGCTTTTAGAACTTTGCGCACTTTACCACTGCTAACCAGTACTTGTGCTCGCTCACTAAAAGTTGATAAATTGAATTACACCCAATTGGCATATTTCATTTGCTTATAATTTCCTAGTAAAGTGATACTACATGTACCCAAGACCTGTAAATTAAAAGCTACTAGTGGGCCTGCAGCATTTATTGTGCCACCCACTTCTTAAACATTTCTCAGGCCTGCCAATGCAGCCTGTGTGTGCAGTTGTAAACTTCCATTTTGACCTGACAAGATAAACCTCCTGCCAGGCCCAAATATTTCCTTTTAATATACCTAAGCCACCACTAGGGTAGAAATAATGCAGCCCAGAGGGCAGGGTGCAGTGTATTTAAAAGGTTGGATATATACTTTTAAGTTTTACATGCCCTGATAGTAAAAAACACCTAAATGCGTTTTTCTATTCTACGAGGCCTACCTTTCCCATAGGATACCATTGTACTGTCCTATTACATTTAATAATTGCTAACGTTGGATTATGGAACAGGTAAAAATGTCATGTTTGGTGTCTGAGAAATTGTAATTAAAAAAATCCTCTGTAACGGTAAAGTCGGATTTTAAGTTCCTGTTTTAAAATACAACTTTTAGAAAGATGGCATTTTCTTGCCCTATTTGGTGCCTGTAGCCTGTTCCTAGGTCAACATGACTAAGTGCAGTTGGCAGATGGACTTTATCTTTTCCTCCCAGACAGCCACATAAAAGAGGGATTAGGTGTGCCTGGATGGGCCATCAACTAGCAGGAGCCCCACTTGCAACTGTGTGGGCTATGCCATGCTTTCGCACAAATGACTTGTCACCCCGCCATTGTTCATGCAGTCAGCTTGGAGCCAGGGAAGGCAGGAGACTTCCAGGACTTCAAATGGAATTCTCTAAAAACTTCTTCTACTTCAAAGAAGGCACCAGTAATAAGTATTGAACCCTCAGACCCAACTCTTCAGTACACCTCTGAACCCGAGGAAGACTCAGAAGGACTGTTCTGCTGTTTTGCAAGAAGGACTGCTAGTCTGCTGCCCATCTGCCCTGCTGCCTGAGTGAATAGACTCAACCTGCATCTTGAAACCAGGACCACCAGAGTGGCTCCAAGGGCTAGTTGGCTGGCCTCCTGATCAGATCCTCAGGGGCAGAAAATCTCCATCCACCTCGAACCCAGCTCCTAGAGTCTACCTGCTGTGAGTCCTATCCTCACGTTGTGCCACAACTGTCCTAGACCCTTGGAAGTGGTACTGAAGGTGCTCTGCCAGCCAAACTTTGGTCCTGTGAGCAGAAATGATGTAGCACAATTCATCTCCTTGCAGAAGCATCAGAATTGCCGCAGTGTTATGCCTCCCTGACTGTGGACCTCGTATCGCAGTCCACAGTCTCCTCGGAACTGCTGCTGCACGAAGCATCTTTGACGCAGGACTCCGCATTGCAAGCCCCTCATGGACTTCATTCTGGACAATAACGCTCGATGCTGCATCATAGCCCCTCAACTCCTCAGAACTTCTGCTGCGTAACACATTCTCAACGCAGGATCTCGCTACATTCCTCAAACCAGGATTTAAGGTACTTTGTTCATCGGGCCTAACATGGCCCCTGTATCTGGTCCATGCTCCCTCGCACTCAACCAGAACTTATGACTCTGGGCCTGCTTTAGATCTTAGCAGATCTCGTTCTGCTGTCACTTTTTTGACGGTTTCACCACAAGCCTAATTGATGAGCCGTCCGCACTATTTAGATGTTAGTGGGTCCAACTGCCGGCGACTCTGCCAGGAATTTTCACCTGTGTTGACAATGTGATAATCAGAAGCTGCTTTCTGTGAGAGTTCAGCCAAGGCTACCTCCGGGCCAATCACAATGTGCCTTTCCGTCGAGAAAACCTATGTGAAGTTGGTGGAAATGAGGTAGAAAATTAACTTTTTTTCTGTTTCCCACTTCTGTTTCTGTCTTGAAACCCTTGTTCACATCCTCACTTTGCTGCTACTACATGACCACAATGCTAATCAACTCCTTTCTCGGTGGGACCCAAAGTAAGCTTCTTTTACACTTGTCTTACTATGACTAGTATGTTGACAATTACTTTAGTCTTGTGCATTTATACATTGCTCTTACATGAATTTTTTTGTATTTGTAATGCGTTAGTATACATTTTACAACTTATCAAGGTAAAATGAACACACCTGAATTGACACTTAAAAAAATGTATGTTGTTGTGGTGGTTTTGGGTGCTGTGCTTGTGGTGACTGTGGGTGTACATTCAATAGTGTGTGTGTGCTGTTTGTGTGCAATGCAATATGAAAGAAAAGTGGCATAACATATTACCTACATATATTTTAGAAGCAAACACAGCATATATGTGTATTGACACAATCAGTAGTACTTACCTTCTCCACTTCAACAGGGACTCACTCCGTGAGTGTTGGACTTGGCCCTTTTTGCAGGGTTATCCCCAAACGTTTTGCTTCTTCCTCCGATTTTTTCCTGACCTGTTGTTGTTGGCTATAGGACTCTGGACACTTTACCACTGGTAATCGGTGCGAAAGTGCATATGCTCTCTGTGTAAATTGTGAACATGATTGGCTATCCATGATTGGCATATTTGCTTTACTGGTAAGCCCCTAGTAAAGTGCACTGAGTGTGCCAGGGCCTGTAAATCAAATGCTACTTGTGGGCCTGCAGCACTGATTATGCCACCCACATGAGTAGTCCTGAAAATGTATCTCAGACCTGCCACTGCAGTGTCTGTGTGCAGTTTTGAACTGCCATGTCGAATTGGCAAGTGCACACACTTGCCAGGGCCTAACACCCCTTATCTTACTTGTAAGATACCGCTATGGTAGGCCCAGGGTATCCTCATGGGCAGGGTGCAGTGTATGTGAAAGATAGGACATGTACTGGTGTGTATGACATGTCTTGATAGTGAAATACTGCCAATTTCATTTTTCGCTATTGAAAGTGTATCTTGCCCCATAGGATAGAATGGGAAATGCTTTGTAACGTCTTACAAGTATAACTTCCCATTGGGACGAGATAGAGACGAAGTTTAGGCTCTCTGAACTCAGAATTTAATAACACATCTTTTAATAAAGATGGTTTTTAAATTGTGTGTTTGAAAATGCCACTTTTAGAAAGTAGGCATTTTTATTTTTAAACAATCCATGTGCCTCTGCCTGTTTGTGTATTGACTGTCTAGTTTTGGGAGTGACAGGGGCTGGAGATGTGTATTCATTGTAGACAGCCACTTGGGGGATTGAGGTGTGCCTGGCCCTTCCTGGATGACTCAGAGCTGAGCTGAATGGGGCTTGGCTGCATTTAGAGTTGTTGGAGGAGGTTTCCTTGCACCTGAATGGGGCCTGTCTCCCTTGCATAATGCTGTCTCCAAGACTTACTGCACCAGTGAGGACAGACCTGGTTTGGACTGGGCTCGGAGACCCTTTCACAATGAGAACAAAGACATTTTGTGGTATAAGTATTAGACCTAAACCCCCGAACTTTAGATTACTTCTGGAATCAATGGGAACCTTTGCCAAGGAGAAGAGCTGAAGAGCTGTGAGGATGAGTACTGCCCATTTGCTCTGTGCTACGTGGGATTGGCCTGCAGTTAATACTACTGCCAAGGAAAGGACTAAAGACTGGACTTTGCTGTGTATCCTGCTTGTGAAGTTTCTCCAAGGGCTTGTGTGTGCATGCCACCTGTTAAGAAGTCTCAGGGACACAAAAGACGTCCTTCAAATCCGCTGGTGCTGCTGGACTCTGCCATCTGTAAGTCCTACCCTTGCCTGAGGTTCCTTCTTCCAGTAACTTTGCCTCAGAGGTGGGTTTTGCAGCTAATCTCTGCAAGAACCAGCACAAATCATCGCAAAGCCGTGCAAAGTCTCTTGGAACTGACGCTGGATGACGCGAAGCCTCGCCATGTTCCGCCCGGCGACGCAAAGCCTTGCTGCGCAGGCCCCAGCGTCGACATTGGGCGGCGCGAAGCCTCGCAAAGCGATGCATCACCTCCCGTGTGTCACGCATCGTACCTGTGCACCAAGTTTTTCCACACATTACCCGCAGACCAGAATCGTTATGGATTTCGACACCTCACTACCCCCCTACAATCCGGATTCAACGCATCACTTCTCCTGTGTATAGCAGAACTGTCTCCTCACCTCCTCAAGGACTCAGGAACTGACGCATTGCTGTGTTTTCCAATGCTTCCTTTCTCTGCGGCTGTTTGGCCTTGTGAATTTTGACGCATCTGCAGGTACTTTGTGAGAAATGACTCATCCATAGTTTTCTATGGGCCAAGGGGGAGATTTACGAAAAAGTCACGCAACGCAGCACAGCCCCCCGCGAGGCTTCTCTGCGTTGCGTAACAGGGATGGAGCAGGAGGGCACCATATCTTCAAAGATATGTCTATCTCCTCCCCTTTCCCATGCGGCGGCGCTGATTACAGCTGCCGTGCACCATGCACACACCTTAGCGCCGCAGTGCTAGGTTGTGTGCATGACTCCAGCGTAGGTTTTGTACAGGAAGGGTACCCTTCCTGTACAAAATACTATGCTCGACACAAGGGAAAGCTTTTCCCACTTTGTATGCGTGCAGCATGCAAAGTCAGAAAAGGAAGGAGTAATGAAAGCATTTCTCCTTCCTTGCGCCTAGTTGAAAAGGGCGCAGTTTTTTCATGCTAAACCCAATCTACTGTTTTTAGTAAATTGGTTTTAGCATGAGAAAGCTTGGGTGGTTGCATGGGAACGCCCATGCACCACCCTTGGTACGACCCCATTGCGCAAAGTAACGCGAAGCAGCGCAATGCGCTGCTTCGCATTACTTTTACATTATTTCCAGCACTAAACAAGTTTAGCGCTGGAAAGTAAATTACAAAAAAAAAATGAGCATCGTTTTGCAGCACTTTTTTGACGCAAACATGGCGCAAAAGCTTAGTAAATCTCTCCCCAAGTTGTTGGAAACCTTTGTTAAGTCATGTTCTTTTTACATGTATTTTGGATTTTTGTTGTTTTGGTCTTGTTGAAGTTTAGATAAGGATACTTTATTTTTCCTAAACTGGTGTGGTGTCCATTTGTGTTGTTATCACTGTATTATTGTGTGTTTTGCGTACAAATACTTTAGGTAGCAAGGGTTATCTAAAGTGTGTATCCCCCTTACCCTGACTAGAAGAAAGGGTCCCTAATTGGACAAGGTACCTACCTCTGCCAACTAGAGACAGCCATTTCTAACAGTCAGCAAACCACTGCTAGGACAATGCCCTCACAATGGGGACATCTAAATAGGCTTGGCACAAGCCACCCAACTTGATGGCAACTGAGTACAGTTATCCAACAAAGGAGTCTGCCGCCTAGATCATAGTGCCCTGCTCACACAATTGGAAATAATCTGTTGATCTGAATATGGCAGGCGGGATACTGTCAGCTAGGCATAGGACTTGGATACAGGAGTCTCGCAAAGACCTAAATCAGGCCCTTTGTCCCAATTTGGAGCTTTGTGCTACTAATTACCGTTTTCACTTAAAACTTTCAAATTGCACATCTCCAGTTCTACTGATTGGATTTTTGTCTTTTTGATCTTAAATAAAAATAATGTATTAAAAATGATACTCTATTTTTCTAAATTGATGTGGGAATTTTCTTGTGTTGCGTTTTCAAGTTATTACTGTTTGTGTGCTGCATAAATACTTTATACATTGCCTCTAATCTAAGCCTGACTGCTTTTGTGTCAAGCTACCTGAGAGTTAACCGGAGATTAATTAGGGTTTTGCTTTTGCTTCACCATAACAAAAGTTGTGGTTACTGGTAGAGTAGTGTTTAACCCCCTCAAGCAGAAACTCCAACATCAAGCAAATAACCAGTGATGTGACATCATTTGCTAGTTAAACATCTGCACCCTGGATTGAAGACAGATATTCGAGGAGGCAAACATTCACAGCATTGGATCAGAAAGGGGATTGTGATCAGAAGACCAAAAAGGAAAGCAACAAGGTAAGACTTATCCTCAGAAGGAAGAGTGAGTTGATGATCAGCATTGGCTAGCAAGCCCTCAACATCAAAAGAAAAAGTACAGGCTTGAGGCCTAAATAGTAGCTTTGGTTCAAAGAAAGAGTTTGGTGATACTTTTAAGGCATACAAAATACTGTAGACACCCAAAACGGTAGTCAGTGTGAAGAGGATTATTCTTGGACGCCGTCGTTCCAGCAGACTGTTGCCCTAAGGCCACCAACTCCAGAATAAAGTAGAGTGGTGCAGTCATCTTGTCTTCACTCGGATAGTAGGGAATTTTCCTCCATACTTGACCAGTCATATGCTGAATTGTATTGCTATTTGCTTTGACACAGAGGACTCTGGAAATATATTTTTTTATATATATATATATATATATATATATATATATATATATATATATATATATATATATATATATATATATATATATATATATATATATATCCACCAAAAATCCCTCCAGCCGGAAAGAAAACGGGATGCACTCTTTACAACCTTTTGTGCGCTTTATTTTCTTTATAAATTCACTGCATGGGGTACAGGCAATAGCTGATCTACGCGTTTCGGTAATCCTGATACCTTGCTCACGATCAACTGTTTGTTTGATCCCGCCCTCTTTAAGTTCAATTGAAATTACATCATTTCCTGGCGGTTTTCAAACACCCCTTTGCATTCTGGAGAATGTAGTTTTGAAACCCATTGTTTCTTTATATTATGTCTGTCCTTCTTATTTATTTACACTCTAATGTTTTGTTTTTGGTAAGAAAGGTCCAGTCGACATTGTTCTTCATGAACGCTTATCTTGTTCTCTTTACCTCCTCTGGTGGAGTTTAATCTTATGAGTGATGAGTCCTTTTGGATCATTAGTTACCATTTTTTCGATTTGTTCTTCGATGTTTTCATCCCTTGACTGCATTTTCTTACATTTTACAGTTTTCATATTCATTTCTTCTTTTTTATAGATGTATGTAGAGCTCTTCTGACTGATTAAAGCCGTGCGGATGTAATGTTCGTAATTTTAAGATGTACCGTGACTCCTTCTGTCGCAATTGCCTTTCTCGATCTCCCCCACGTTCTTTCTTTGGAATGGTCTCAATTCCATAGTATTTCAATTTTTTCCAGTCTCCTTGATGGGCTTGTTCCATATGTTTTGCCACCGCATTGGATTTATCCTTATGTATTGTGGCTCTTATGTGTTCCAATATTCTTTTTTTCAATTCAAAGATGGTGCTCCCTACATACTTCAGTTGGCATGGACATTCCAACACATAAATCACATATTGCGTTTTGCACGTTATTAATTGGCGAATCTCCCAGATCTTATTGTTTGCCATCTTTATATTTTTTGTCTGTTGGGCAATTTGGCAGGCTTTACACATGTGACATTTTATGAAACCTTTTGTCTTCAGCCATGTGGATTCCTTTTCTTTTCCTTTGAAATGGCTATGGATTAGATGGTCCTTCAAATTCTTCGCTCTCCTGTATGTTACCGTCGGATGCTTTCCCACTATTTCCTTCACAGTAGGATCCAACTGTAGTATCTTCCAGTTTTTTCTCAAGATGCTCACTATTTGTTTACTTTCCAATGAATAATCCATTATTAACCGGATGGTCTCAGGTTCTGTTTTCTTTGATTTTCTGGATAGACAATCCTCTCTCGTTTTGCTGTTTGCTGTTTCCCAACATTTTTTTACTATGTTGGTATTATATTTTCTTTTTTTGAATCTTTCCATTGTATTTTGACCGTGTATCCGCCATTCATCTTCTTCACTGCATATTCGCCGAATTCTCAAGAACTCCCCATAAGGGATACTTGAGATTAGGGTTTTTTGATGGAAGCTTGTTGCTTCCAAGGTGGCATTGGTTGCTGTACTTTTTCTGTGTAAAGTTGTTTGTATGTGGCCATTTTTGATGTATATTTCCGTATCAAGGAATACCACTCTTTCATTACTGATCTCATATGTAAACTTTATATTTGTTTTGCTGTTATTTAGTAACTCGAAGTATTCCTTGAATTCCATTTCCGTGCCATCCCAGATGATGAATAGGTCATCAATGAATCGTTTCCAACTGACGACCTTATTTACCATTCTGTCATTACTTTCACACCATGCAACCTCTTTCTCCCAATATCCCATCGCTAAACAGGCATAACTGGGACTAAAAGAAAATCCCATTGCAGTCCCATTGCTCTGGCGATACACCTCATCTCCGAAAACAAAGATATTTTTGTTCAAGCATATTGATAACATATCAAGGAGCATTTTGTTGTGTTCACTGTATTCGATGTTACGTTCCTTCAAAAAGTAGTCACATGCCTCAAGGCCCATGTCATTTTCAATGTTTGTATATAAGGATATAACATCCATTGTGACTAGTTGGTATGTGTCCTGCCAGGGAGTGTTTTGCAATAGTCTTAACCGGTCTGTTGTGTCCTGTATATAGGAGCTGAGTTGGGTTACGTAAGGGTTTAAGAAGAAGTCAATATAATTGGCCATTGGTTCCAACAATGAACCTTTCGCTGACAGGATAGGTCTGCCCGGTGGTTTTTTGTGATCCTTATGGAGTTTTGGCAAGAAATAAATTGTGGCTGTGATTGGATGGGATACTGTTAGATATTTACATTCTTCTTCATTTATTAATTCCAGTCCCGCCCATTCTTGAAGCCTGTTATCAACTTTTTCTTTTATTTCTAGGGTGGGATTCTTTTTCAATTTTTCATAGTAATTTGTGTTTCTTAGCTGGCGGTGTGCTTCCGCTACATATGCTGTTTTGTCCATTATTACTATGTTTCCCCCCTTATCTGCCATTTTGATTTCAATCTGATCATCCATTGTCAAGTTCCGTAGGGCTTCCCGTTCCATCTTGGTTAAATTGTCAGTGAATGCTGGTCTCTTTATTTTGTATAGGTCTTGGATAACCGCTTCTTGAAACAGATCTATTTTGTTTCCTGGTGTTAATTGAGGATAAAATTTGGACTTCGATTTCATCCCGCTTAGAAAATGTTGGGAAACAGCAAACAGCAAAACGAGAGAGGATTGTCTATCCAGAAAATCAAAGAAAACAGAACCTGAGACCATCCGGTTAATAATGGATTATTCATTGGAAAGTAAACAAATAGTGAGCATCTTGAGAAAAAACTGGAAGATACTACAGTTGGATCCTACTGTGAAGGAAATAGTGGGAAAGCATCCGACGGTAACATACAGGAGAGCGAAGAATTTGAAGGACCATCTAATCCATAGCCATTTCAAAGGAAAAGAAAAGGAATCCACATGGCTGAAGACAAAAGGTTTCATAAAATGTCGAATGTGTAAAGCCTGCCAAATTGCCCAACAGACAAAAAATATAAAGATGGCAAACAATAAGATCTCGGAGATTCGCCAATTAATAACGTGCAAAATGCAATATGTGATTTATGTGTTGGAATATCCATGCCAACTGAAGTATGTAGGGAGCACCATCTTTGAATTGAAAAAAAGAATATTGGAACACATAAGAGCCACAATACATAAGGATAAATCCAATGCGGTGGCAAAACATATGGAACAAGCCCATCAAGGAGACTGGAAAAAATTGAAATACTATGGAATTGAGACCATTCCAAAGAAAGAACGTGGGGGAGATCGAGAAAGGCAATTGCGACAGAAGGAGTCACGGTACATCTTAAAATTACGAACATTACATCCGCACGGCCTTAATCAGTCAGAAGAGCTCTACATACATCTATAAAAAAGAAGAAATGAATATAAAAACTGTAAAATGTAAGAAAATGCAGTCAAGGGATGAAAACATCGAAGAACAAATCGAAAAAATGGTAACTAATGATCCAAAAGGACTCATCACTCATAAGATTAAACTCCACCAGAGGAGGTAAAGAGAACAAGATAAGCGTTCATGAAGAATAATGTCGACTGGACCTTTCTTACCAAAAACAAAACATTAGAGTGTAAATAAATAAGAAGGACAGACATAATATAAAGAAACAATGGGTTTCAAAACTACATTCTCCAGAATGCAAAGGGGTGTTTGAAAACCGCCAGGAAATGATGTAATTTCAATTGAACTTAAAGAGGGCGGGATCAAACAAACAGTTGATCGTGAGCAAGGTATCAGGAATACCGAAACGCGTAGATCAGCTATTGCCTGTACCCCATGCAGTGAATTTATAAAGAAAATAAAGCGCACAAAAGGTTGTAAAGAGTGCATCCCGTTTTCTTTCCGGCTGGAGGGATTTTTGGTGGATTTAAAGCGGTGTGGTTCAACCGCAGGGATTTGCACCCACGAGGAGCGCTGCAATTACCCGGTAACTGGGAACCAGTGGAGTGTATATATATATATATATATATATATATATATATATATATATATATATATATTACCTACTGGCGGTCGCCAGTAGGTAGTTATACTTAGGACCCTGTTTCCATAGGAAATCTGCAACATTCTATATGGAATAACTTTGGCGCCGGTCGATGAATCCTCGCGAAATTTTCAAAATAGGTGGGGCGCTACGCTCCGCTCCTACCCTGAAAGTCTCGGGGGGGATTCGTCAAGCGGGGGCTGAGAAAAAAGGGGGGTCCCAAAACGCGTTTTTCCCATGCATTTTTCCATAGGACCTTTAGACACAGCTACAGCCCGAACAGCTGAACAGAGTTACTTGAAATTTGGCAGAGAGGTAGTCTACAGGTCAAGGAAGTGCCTTTTGTAGGTTTGGTGTAAATCTGTTCAGTAGATCCTGAGAAAATAGCATTTAAATCAATATATATATCTGTGGCAGCTTACGGTGCGCTTACCGTGCGCTTACGGTAAGCTTACCGTACGCGTACGGTGCCGTGCGTGAGCGCGATTCTGATTGGCTGTTAGATCTTAGTAAACATTCAAATCGGTCGAAACCAGGAAGCGGCAGCCGCCATTTTCTATCTCGCACTATGAGGGGGCGGAGGAAAAACAAAGGCAAAATACATGTAAAGGGGCTGTTTTGAAAGCTCGTAAGCACCTAGCCTTGATTAAGGTGTCCCCCAAGAACCCCCAAAGACAAATATTCAATTTTAATTGTTTTTGAAAAATCGCCGATTACGCTTACCGTACGCGTACGGTAAAAATAATTAAAAAAAAAAAAAATGATCCATACTCTCCACACCCCGTGTGCAAATGGTGCCCGAAGGAAACCTTGTGTGCATGGCATATATATTATACAAGTATAATGTAAAAGATTACCTTTCACAACGAAGCGCATAATATGTCCTCCATGTGCGCACGGTGCGCGAAGTGCATCGTGCGTACATGGCCCATCCAGCGTAACGTGGGCACGCGGTGCGCGTAGCGCACCGCGTGCCCACCGTGCGTGCACGGCACTAACTGCGTAAAGTGGGCGCGCGGTGCGCGAAGCGCACCACGTGCTCACTGTGCGCGCACGGTGCACGAAGCGCATCGTGCGCGCACGGAACGAACTGCGTTAAGTGGCCGCGCACGCCACGAATGGCGTAAAGTAACTTAGCATTTAAAAAAACGTACAAATTCACTGAAAAAACCATAGGTTTCACACACGTTATAGTTAGGAATTAGCATTTAAAAAACCTTGCAAATTCACTGAAAAAACCATAGGTTTCACACATGTTATAGTTAGCTGGACATTTTACTGATAAAAAACCAATGAAATTCCCCCGTTATAGTTAGTGCAGGCAACTATAACTCACGCGACCGCAATCCTCTGCTGATGCTAATACTGTATTTAGACACTTATTTGCCCATGTCTTCTTCCATTAAATTTTAGCTATACATATTTTACAAATATTTTTTCTCATAAAGACACATATGTCATCAGCAGAGGATTGCGGTCGCGTGAGTTATAGTTGCCTGCACTAACTATAACGGGGGAATTTCATTGGTTTTTTATCAGTAAAATGTCCAGCTAACTATAACATGTGTGAAACCTATGGTTTTTTCAGTGAATATATATGAAGACAAGTCCTGAACTCCCAATCAAGCTGGGGAGTCTAGAAAACAGGTACGGACCTCGAACCATACACGATGCTGTTGTCCAAAGAAGATATGCCAAGCAGTTTAAAGTTTCATTTCTGATTTATTCCATTAAGTCAGACAAGTGTCCGCCTCAGACGCGTTTCGATCGCCTCCGCGATCTTGATCATATATATATATATTATCTACTGGCGGTCGCCAGTAGATAGTTATAGTTAGGACCGTGTTTCCATAGGAAATCTCAAAATTCTATTTTGAATAACTTTGGAGCCGGTTGACGAATCTTCGCAAAATTTTCAAAACTAATGGGGCGCTCTGCTCAGCTCCTACCCTGAAAGTCTCGGGGTGATTCGTCAAGCGGGGGCCGAGAAAAAAGGGGGGTCCCAAAACACGTTTTCCCCATGCATTTTTCCATAGGACCTTTAGTCGAAGGTACAGCCCGAACGGCTGAACAGAATTACTTGAAATTTGGCAGAGAGGTAGTCCTCAGGTCAGGGAAGTGCCTTTTGCAGGTCTGGTGTCAATCTGTTCAGTATTTCCTGAGAAAATAGCATTTAAAAGCCTATAAATATCTATACGCACGCACCGCGCGCACGGTGCGCGCACGTGCGCGCACGGTGCTGTGCGCGAGCGAAATTCTGATTGGTTGTTAGATGTCAGTCAACATTCGAATCGGTCGAAATAAGGAAGTGTCGCCGCCATTTTGTCTCTCGCACTGAAAAGGAAAGGGGGAAAAAAGGTGGAAAACGTGAAAAGGGGGCAGGGAAGAGAGTTTCTGACCCCCTAGCCTTTGTCAGGGGGTCACAGAAGGACCCCCATGGGTGAAATAAACATTTTTTTTTTTTTAATAAAAATCGCGGGGTGCGCGCACGGTGCGCCCAACGCGCGCGCACGGTGCATGAAGCGCACCGTGCGCGCACGGTACGCGCACGGTACGCGAAAGGGGGAAAAACCTTTAAAAAAAATATATATTAATAAATACATAACTTAGCATTTAAAAAAAACGTACAAATTCACTTAAAAAACCATAGGTTTCACACATGTTATAGTTAGGAATTAGCATTTAAAAAACCATAGGTTTCACACAGGTTATAGTTAGGTGGACATTTCACTCGTAAAAAACCAATGAAATTCCCCCGTTATAGTTAGTTCAGATAACTATAACTCGCGCGACCGCCACTCTATCACGAGGATGATATCATCAGTGATGTCATGAGTGATGCCACTGACCATGTCATGAGTGATGTAATATGTGACGTCATGAGCAGTGGATTGCGGGCGCGTGAGTTATAGTTATCTGAACTAACTATAACGGGGGAATTTCATTGGTTTTTTACGAGTGAAATGTCCACCTAACTATAACCTGTGTGCAACCTATGGTTTTTTAAGTGAATATATATATATATACAATAAGCACATCTGGTCATGAACCATGTTTTGAGCTACTTAGGATCATTTTTTGAATTTTCCTTCAGTTGACCCCTTTCTGGGATTCCCTTTTGTTTCCTCCCCCGTGTTTGATGTTTATTCATCTTGTGTCCTGAGGAAGGTGCAACCAATATTTTGGGTCTCCACTGAAACATGCGTCGGCGCTTACCTTGGATTGGAATACAAGGACCAGAACATCAGATTAATTCAACCATTCAAGAATTGAGCGATCCCTTCTATAATATGGAATTCATGGTTTCTGTATTATATGTATCTGAAAAGGGTCTGTTAGTTTACAGATTAGGGATTCTGATTTTGGTCCATGTTGTTTCACATTTGAAAATACTGCTTGATATTCTCAAAGAATATGAAGCCTCTCATTGTAAACTTATTCGGCCTGCTGTTCATATATTTGAAGCCAGGGCCTTAGGTTCAGCTCTATATGGGGCTGAAAAATGGGGCCATTCCCATCTTGCCATACCCACTTCAGTAGAAAATAAGCTTTTACAGAATCTCTCTCCTCTTCCTTCTAGTACTCCTTTGATGCCTCTATTTATGGACATGGGCCTATGGAACATCAAGGGCAAAGCCAGACTTCGTCCATTGCTGTACTGGAGGAGGCTACAGTCTACTCCTGAACTCCTGCACTACACTTTAGCTCTGCAGGATGTTATTGCTGCTGGCCATTCGGTATCCACCCCTTGGTTTAAACATGTTAAACTTACATTAGAATTCATAGGGGCACCTGAACTTTGGACCCAGACAGCTACCATATCTTTTCCTACTAAAATCAACCTTAAAAAGCTATATTGGACAGTGGTCGATGTTAAACTAGCTGCAAGAACATTTATGAGTCATGTTGGGACCTTGTGACTATGCCCTGTGATAGGAAATTCTATTTTCAATTCAGAGTGGGCACCTTGCCACTAAGAGCGTTTACTAAAAATTGGTCGGGCAAGGTGACTGATTCCTGTCCTACTTGTCAGTCCCAGCTGAGACTGTTCCACACGTTTGTCCAGCTTATGCCCAGCTGCACAAGTTCTGGCTGGCTCCTATTTGCAGGCGCATAAGTCACCGAAGCCACATGGCTGCTCTTCAGATTCTGAGGTATGATTGTTCATCAACTTTTGCCATTCCTCTTGCTAAATTTTTAGGTGCTGTGTGGATTTTGCACAGGAAACTCCTTTCCTCAGCTTAGGTTCCTTTTTCATTTATCTGTTTTAAAATTAAAATGTTCGTACTTTCACTTTTGATAATTGTATACTTTTTCTTCTACTGAGAAATGTTATGCAAAGTTGTAATATGTGTACAGACTTTTAAACATTTGTTGCTATTTAGATCATGTATGTTTGAACTGTACTTTTATGGCCCTGAAGGGCCGAAATAAACTTATTTTAAAGTATAATATGAATCTGAAAAGGGTCTTTTAGTGTGCCAATTAGAGGATTCTGATTTTGGTCCATGTTGTTTTACATATATATATATTGCTTGATTTTACTGAATTTATGTTGTATGTTTATGGATGATTGATATATGTGATTTGAATGGTATGTATGTAGTGTGATTGATAGTCTGATTGTTTTGTCTGGGGTCTGAGATTGGGTCTCTCCAGGGTAAATATACATTGTTATCAGTATTGAAATTGTTGTGTTGGCATTTAAAAATATATCGTTTAACCTTATTTTTGTGAATGTACCATAAGAACTATTGAATATTCTGAATAAATATAATGTGTGCATTTTTGTGTCAAAAATTACTTTGTGATTTGATGTTTGTACTGAATCACTGGACTTAATTACTACTTATTGCTCTTTGAAATTATTGATGAGATATTTTGCTTTAATTAATGTACTAGGCAGGTTGTTTTTTGTTTGAACTGTAGTTACTGTGGAGATGCCATGGATCTAGCGGTTCCCCGGCAACTGTAGATCCATAAGAAGAGCGACATGAGGCTTTTTATGAAGACGTAGACCAACACCCAGTAGAAAGCTGCTCCCATGGCAGTGATGTATGACACAAGGTGAAGGCAGGCTCACCGGAGGAGAAAATGGACTCCTGCCCATTTAGACCCTCAAGTCCAAATGATTAAACATTGCCTCACGCAGTAGTGAAGATGGCAGCAGGCGTTTAGCGGGTGCAGCTGAAAGACGAACAAGCTGAGGCTTGCTTCTTGCTGGAAACCCATCACCATTCCTCCATTGTAGAAGAAAAAACAGTTCCGACTCCCTAGCATTGTAGCTCAAGGGAATGAAGCCCTTGCAGAAGTTGAAGCAGTCTCCTTCAAAGAAAATAGGCTGAGAGGAGATAAGAAATAGAAGGTGTCAAGCCAGAACCTTACATATATAATGGCAAATGTACCAGCTTACTCCATAGCTCGAAACAGGGCCACTACCAGATAGCAAAATAATAGAGGGGGTAGTCCATAAGGTGGGAAGATCAGCAGCCACATAATGACATATTGCCAGTTATAACTCCTTACTCAAGAGGTATGGCCACCAACATTGAAATGTGATTAAGGCGGTCATGCTGCATCTACTAGAGCAGTATAAAAAGAGGGCGAAGGTAAACACATACATGTCTAAAATCCTTTTTCGATGCACAAACACGGCTAACAGCTGTGCATGGGCACCATATTAACTAAGACTCACTTATAGCATGCTAAATCAGAGCATTCATAACAATACTCATGACATCTCAAATTACATAATTTATGAGAACACGAGTTGTAGTCAGGGCCAATCGAATTATGCAGCAGAGGATTAGGCAGCAAGGTTGACTAAATTATGTGGCAGGAAAATCTAATTATTCGGCATAAAGAGGCACATTTTATGATAGTATTACTTTAATTTTTTTGTAATTGTTCTCACCTGGTAGCAGTGTCTGAGAAAAGAGTTCATCTTAATTAGTATCAATTTAACACACAAATGCAATTAGCAACTGAATTGTGACTAGTCTTGAAAATAGTCCCAAATACCAACTCCACTCCATTTTAATGTAATTCCATGTGATTCCGCAGAATCAACCTCTGCTAATTCCATCCACCCTTAACTTTAACTAATCTTAAATCTTTGTTTTTGTCATTGAATTTGCATAGCTTACTTTTGGAAAAAAAATCTGCTTCTAATCATAGCATATGATTTATTATGGCATTCATTCTTTTAAATTTTTGTTTTTGGGTACCACAGTACTTTCGAGAAAGGTCAAAGTTCATTATGTCACCAGCGTAGTCCGCGTGTTTGTTCTGTTTTCACATGTGCTTCTTCGAAAGTACCGCAGTGCCTCCAGACATTTTTTAAATTATACTTACACCAAAGAAATATTTTTAATTTAAAAGATGGATTCAGGGTTTTATGGCTAGTTATGTTTTTTTTATCATTTTATATGTTAGTATTATAACTGTAGGTTGTGTTTGTGAACTACACAGGTACCAGGATAGTATCGAGATACTATTGAGTTACTTTCACTTTTGTGAAACAGCATGTTCATGGCTTAGAACTATGTCAATTGTAGGAAACAGGAGGTGTGAGCCCTTTAGCCCCATTAAGTTTGATATCTTCAAAGGAGAAGGTTGTGCTCTTTGGCAGAATTAATATCTTTTGTTCTGAAGAACCTTTGAACTTTTGAAGAACAGCAAAGGCTGAAAAAGATGATCCTGTGCTACTGCAAGTGAAATAAGCAGAAGTGAAGCGGAAGAAGAAATTAAAAGAATCCATTATATGTTTTTTTTTTCTTTTTTACCTGAAGGGAAAAAGGTGAATTCAATACTTGTTACCTGGAACCTAAGAAATCAAGGTGTTTCCGGTAGGAATATGATACAATACTCGTTCGGTACCACAGGAATGAGAAAACAGCTGCAGGCATTTCATTCCACCAGGTTGACTCTTGTGGAAAGAAGACGCCAGAAGTATGGGTGAATGGAATGTTTTATTCCACCAGTGAATTGGTGGTATTTGGCGAATCGATGTTACTCCTGTAACGTGGAGTTCCAGCCAAATTCCATCAATCGCTCGCATGGCGGATTTCTTTTCACACAAAGCTCCAGAAATGCAAGATGACAAGCGTGATTTTGGCATCCCCAAGCGAGATTTTCTTGTGGGGATTTTCTTGCAGGGGAATTCACTGGTGGCTGGTGGTAGATTTTATGCGGCTCAAATACATTTTCTACTCAAGTGGCAGCAAAATCAACTTGAATGACCACACGTGTGGTGCCGTTCACACTAATTACAGCACAAGCTGAATATTTTCCACCCGTTGACGGAACTCTGTGGAATCTCATGGAGTGTTTATGTAACTCTGAGGAATTCCGCAGAGTCAAATTCTACGAGTTCCGCTAACCACTAGGCAGAAGGAGATAGAAAAGGCAGAAGCAGGAACATTGACAACGGACAATTCTGCTGTTACTGCAACACCTTCGCCTTCTTCTGCTTCATCAGCACCTCCATCAGCACCTGCTGCTTCTGTCCCTCCAATCACACCTTCTAATTCTTCTGCTCCATCAACACCTTCACCAATACCTGCTGCATTTGACCATCCACCAGCACCTGCTTCTAGAACCGTGGTGCCAATAAATCTTCTGAGGCAGAATCAGGAAATTATGGAGCAATATGGCAGTACAGGGACATACTCTCCCCTCTACCATACTGCCATTGTTGCAGGAGAATGACTGTTCATTGTGAACTTGTCATGGCTCACCAGTGTTTGGCCCAATTGCCTTTTTCTTTGCCTTTGTTGTTCTCCTGTTTTCTGTTGAGATTTTTGTTGTGGTTGGTCATGTTGACCTTGAAAAACAAAAGTTCCATAAAATTATTTTAAAAACATGTTCTTTTCAGAACTAACTAAACATCTCAAAAGATAAAGAGTTTCTACCCATATTAACCATATTTTTTTCAGGTATTACAAATACTAAGGGGCTTATTTACAAGTGCCTTGCACCACTTTTGCTTCATTTCTGTTAAAAGTGACATACGAGTGGCGCAAGGGGCTTGCAAATAAGCCACTAAATTGTAATTTATATAGAGATAAATGGTAATTGTGAGGTAAGTTAAGCATGTGCCTAATGATTGCTTCATAGTATCACTGTAGACTATTACAGTGGTATCTAATTGTATTTAATAAACATAACAGTATGTCAATCCATCAATGTTTTCCTTCAGACAAAACTACCATTTCTTTACCAATACTATGTCATCTTAAAAATCATTTGCAGTTCGAGATGATCTGACCATATGGTAGTAGCCATCATGAACTTTACTTTTTATGAGTGCTCTACCAAGTTCTTGGCATCTATCAGTTTCTAGTTTTGAGTATTCCAGCTTATTTTTATAATCCACAGGTAGTAAGAGTAGACGATGTAAGATCATGCCTCTGATGTTATACGCTGTTCAGCTAGTAGGAGCAGTAACTACACAAGATAAATTAGAGCTAGTAATTTTATTGAAATAAGCAGTGATAACACATGTTTTCCCTGTATCTGCTTATCCATTCGAGTATTCTAATGTAGGTTCATAAGTAGTACATTCACATATTCCATATTCATGTTGAAGTCTATGATCTACATATCCTTTTATTTATTTTTAAATGTCTAGTCGTTCCCTATTTAATTGGCATACTAAGTTATCTTAATTATGTACGTCCTTTGTGAGGTGGTGCACTGCATTTAGAACCTCGTGCATGACAACCACAGCTTCATATCAATAATTGGTTGTCCAAGTGGGTCAGCAGTCCTGGAAGTAGAAGTGTTATAAGTAGATGGGGTATTGCGTTGGTTTTCTGCATTAATATTATTATCTTCTATTTCTTGAATGAGCTTTTATAAGTATGTCTGGGATTTAGGCAATGGAATTTCATTTTTATAAACATTAAATGCATCTTTATGGAATTGAAAGGGACATATAAGTTCTTATTTGTGTCATGGTTTAAATAGTTAAAGAAGTGATCAATAGTAAGATTTTTTCTTTTGTCCTGTGTCACAACTTAGTTTACAATGATTAATAAAAATAGATGTGCTATGACATACTAAACAACCACTGTTTGTATTTTCCAGTGTGATATCTTTTGCCATATTGTTTCTATATTAATAGAACTGAGCAACTTCATTGAGACATAATTTTTCTAATAATGGAGTTCTCTTTGGATAGTATGCGTCTAACATATTTATATCGAAATATCTTTGTTTGTGGGATCAAAATGAGCAAGGTATTCAGTTTCGGGGAGGCTTATCAGAACTCTTAGACATGATGATAACAATATTTCTTCGACTTGAACTAATATGGATTGGTGAAAGAGGTTTGAAATGGAATTAGTTAATTTCTCTATTTTCCTCTGTTAGTAATTGTGACTATACCCACTTTATGGATATCCACTGTGGTGGCAATGATATAGGACATGCAACTGGAGTTAGATTGGACTTTGAGATGGAGAAATTTTCCTTCGTAATGTCTATGTTTCCAAACACACATTTTTTGTTCTCATATATTTGTGAGAGACAAAAGCGGGGGCTCTCGGGCATTTAAAAATAGGGGATAGAGTCAATGCATTTATTTAAGGGGTAAGTGGGTGCGTGGCCCACCTCCTCAAGCTTCCAAGAGGCCCAGGTACTCCATTCCCCCTGAGCATATATCTTCATAAAGGGTAGGTGGTCCATGCAGACTCCCTTCCTGAGCCTCCAAGAGGCCCTGCGGACACCACCCCTGGGGCTATCTGTCAAATAAAGGGGAGGTGGGTTGCATAGCCCCATCTGTTAGCCATACAATGGCCCTGGGGCCACATCCCTCTGGCCATCTCAGTGGTAAATGTCCCAGGGTCCCCAAACCCCAACCGTCTATTTAAGTTCTCCCACCGGGCAGGGTCACAAAGCTGCTTCACTCCCAGTGGGAAAACAAAGCATTTCCCAGCCTTCGCTCTTGGGCAGGGAAAAGCTTTGATTTCTCCCATGGAGTTGGAGCACTACTGGCTCCTGCTGCAACCGCGAAGGGCCCTGGGCCTCCCCCCGCAGCCTCTAACTGTGGGGTGCCCTGAGTAGTCACTGGGGCACCCAACTTACAAAATAATATATGGGAACAGCTGTGGCATGCCCCAGGTGGGAGCCAGGACACTCCTCTTTATTACAAATGAAAAGAAATGCAGTTGGGGCTGTGGAGGCCCCTAGGCCATCCCCCGCAGCCACAAAAATAAAAAATAAAGAATACTTGTGGTGTGCCCCGGGTGGTCATCGAGGCACGTCACTCTGTTATAAAATACAGAAAATGCCGGTGGACCAGCGGGGATTATGGGGCTCACCCAAGAGCCCCAAAAATAAAAATTTAATTTGGTGACCGGGGCGTGCCCTGGGGCACCCCTTAGATAAAAAAGTGTCCGCTTTTGCACCGCCCCATCAAATGGGGCTGCTTGTAGGGAGCCGGTGAAACAGTATGGAGGCCCAGGGGCTCAGCCCGCGACCCCTTATAAAAGCAATAGTGGGCATCCCGGGTAGGACTAGGACATCCAGAATTTTGTTTTCAAAAAGCCAAATGTGAATAATATATCAGCAGATGCAATAATGCCCTGGGGGGTTTCATACATATGTTCTGCTTTTGTGCAATGTCCATAGCAGGGAGAGGGGCATTACCAAAAATGTCTTTAATGTTGTGGTGGAGCTGTAGGAAGACCAGGAGCACCCCAGTAACACCATTTCAAAAAAACACCAGTGTCTGGGGTCATTGAAACCATGATCCCAGGAGAACTTACAATTTTTGTTAAACAGCATTTCCCAGGCTGGAGCTTTTGCTCTACACCTGGGATTCCGGAGCCACCTAGCGGCCTGTTGAATTTTATGTCTTAAAGATAAATCACATTTATGTGATTATATTTACCACTGTATTTTTCGGGGTGGAAAAAATATATATTTGTTTAATTCTTTAAAGACAAAAAGATATCTCTAAACATTTATTTTCGCTTCTTGCACCCCTAAAATGTAATAATAAAAACTGTAAAAAGAAAGAGTCACAGGCATGTATTCCCTCTCTCTCTCGAGCAATTTTGGCCTTGGCTACCCCATCACTGGAGCCCGATATAATTATTATGGGGAAAGGTGCTTGCGCCCCCCCCCCTCCCATGGTGCAGTTTGTGACGCCGGGAACCCCACCTTTGGGCCAAGTATAATTCTTATGGGGGGTGGGCAGTCCCCCTCCCGAGCCGCATTTGGCCCCTATTCCCCAGGACTTAAAGTATTTTTTAAGGGGAGGGAGGCTGCATTGATCTCCTCCCTGAGTCTTAAAAGGACCTCGGGACCCCATCCCCCAGGGCTGTACCTTAAAAAAAAGGGAGGAGGTGCTTGGCCCCCTTCACTGAGCATTTAATGACCAGGGGACCCCATTCCCACTGTGTGTTTCCCGCCTGTACAGTTGTGGGCAGGGAAAAATTTGTTTGCTTCCATCTGGCTGCAGCATTTTCAAGTATTTTGCCTGTTGGGAGCAAACACAAATTTACTTTGGCCAGAGGGATGGGGTCCTCTCCCTGATAAGGGTCGGAGAGGGGGCTGTGCAGCCCCCCAATCCCTTTTAAACAAAAAACGCCCCAGAGGATGAGGTCCCCAGGGCCTATGAATGGTTGGGGAGGGGCCAACCTCCTGTTTTTTTTATTGGTTTGGCAATTGAGGAAGGGGTCCCTAGGGCCAAGTAAGGCTCCGGGAGGGAAGCTGTATGTCCTCCTCCCATTATATTGTGCCCCCCAGGGATTGGGGTTCCGCGTCCCGGGTAGAACTGGGATATCCAGAATTTTGTTTTCAAAGAGCCAAATGTGAATAACAGGGGGGCTGCACACCTGCCTCTCCTGTTTAATTGTATTAGGCCCCAGGGGAGGAAGTCCCCATGGCAAATTAAGGGTCAGCCCTATGTTGCACTCGCCAAAGGATGTGCGCAGTGTCGGGGTGACAGCCTGCTGGGGGTTTGGCCACAGGGCCTGACGGCAGGCCAAGTCCTGTTACCAACAGCCCGCTGCGCACGGCCAAAGGCTGTGCACAGCATGGGGCAGTGCTTGGCTGCTACACAGGCCCTGCAGCTAACCACATGCCACATTGCCACATAAGAGCAAAGAATATGCGTGGCGTGATGTTGGATGCTTCTGTTTGGCTGTCTAAGGGGAGTTGGATGCAAGACCTAGCTGCAAGCTAGGCCCTGCGGCCAACCCACCCATATCACATGTATAGAAAGGCCGTGCCTGCACGGGGGTTGGCTGCCTCTGGGTGGGTGAGCCACAGGGCCTGGCCACACGCCAGACACCTGCTGCCAACTCCTGCTCTGCATGGGCAAGGGCATTGTGCAGTGTGGGGTTGGCTCCTGTGGGGAGTTTGCCTCAGGGCCTGGCCTGCAGCTAGGCACTGCAGAAAACTCCCCGCCATGCAGGGCCAAAGGCTGTGTGCGGCAGGGGGAGAGGTGGTTCACTTTACTTATGGTAATAAAATATTACTTTGCGTTAAAAAATCCCTAGAAATTCACTGAAAAAAACAAGGGTTAAAGAAACGCTATGGTTAGGTGCGATAAAAAGATCTGTATTTTTTTAAAAAACCTTAGAAATTCACTGAATAAAACAAAGGTTAAAGTAGCATTATAATTAGGTGACTATGTCCATAACAACACTAATTTGTTTGCACAAAAAAAAAACACAAATTCACCAGTTATAGTTAACAGAGCTAACTATAACTTACACCCATGCCATGCACTGCTTATGACCTCACATATTACATAGCTCATGACATGTTCTATGACATTTATGACATCACTGATTAGATCTCAAATGATATCACTCATGGCATCACTCAGGACATCATCCTAGCTTCTTTTGTACACATTTCTCTATACTGTATAGACAACACCTTTAAACAAAGTACATGATTACTATATAAATGGGCCAGCAGGCTGCTAAATAGACAAGCATTTGCATAGCCAATAGGTCTCGCTTTTTGGACCTTATAAGTATTTAGTTATGCAGCACAATACCCTTGGTGCAACAACATCAACTGTTGCATGGCGAAACTCTTACACGGTCCCAAAGGCGAGACCTATTGGCTATGCCAATGCTTGTTGTTGAAGGTGCTGTTGTGCACAAGACCAATATGTAAAGAGGGCTCTGGGTTAGCATATTACTTGTGATTTGTTGACTTTGTTTATCTGCCGCTTCATGACTCACGCCACACTCGTGGGTGATGCATGCACAAACATATGTCAGCATGCTGGAGTCAAACCCAGAATGCCATTGTCATGTGGTTGCTTGAGTGTGGCTAGCAGATGCAATTAAAGGTGATGCTCTGACGGGTAACTCGCGGTGTCTATGACCAGTTGGTTCCTCCTCTTCCTGGCTGGGTAAAGGAAGGGGGGTGGCATCGGCGCTCCCTGCAGCCCGCTGCATGCCTCGAGCTGATTAGCATAATGAGTGTACTGGCTCTTCGCACCTGGTCATCGGTGTGTCTGGGGCCGGCCATATGGTGCCCGCAGTGCAAGAAAACGGCTCTATGGCCAGGATGCGTGCGCTTTGATCCCCTCCAAGGCATGGCGAACAGATGGAATCTGTTTAGCCCCACTGTGAAGGGAGCGAGGTGAGGGCTCTTTGAGTGGCTACTCCTACTCATAGGCAAAACAGCCCTCTCCCTCTACCCGAGTTGCATCAGCTTAAGGGAGCCTCTCCCACCCCATGAAAACGATCAACATCCCACATACTATACTACACCACAAAAGTACTGCTTCTCCTTGTCGGCTTTTATTCATTTGACATAGTAAGGTTAAGAAAGGGCTATTAAAAACAAGAAATGTGTGCTAAAAATAAAATATGCATTTCAATGCCCCGATGCAATGGATTGCTGCAACTGTTAAATTTGTTGCAGGGTGGGAGTTTTTTTAAGAAGATAATTTATAGTCGGTGCAAGAAGAATATGACATCACCGCTAGCCTTACAGTGTCAGGAGTGGTCTGGCCGAAGACGCGCAGAGATACAAAGTTCCTCTTGAATCTGATTCTCCGTGCTATATGCGAATTTTAACTGATGAACAGTGATAACATTTCTACACAGCATTATGTCCATATGTAAACAGTCAGGCGTCCCCAAGTCACTCTCTCTCTCTCTCCAGTGGAAAATTCTGTCGATGCACTCGGGTTGCAGCCGGGAATCCCTGACGCCACAGTTTGACTTGCAAGTTTTTGCATGCCCGATGTTGTGTCTGGAATATTTTATAGGTAGAAGAAAAACAGTAGACTGCTGTGCGTGCTGCTGCGAGCGGCTACAATAATAAACAAGTGGGAGGGGTGGGAGGAGTACGGCCGAGAGCAGGGACATAGATTCATAGGGACATGCAGTGTTTACCTTGCGGGAGCGAGCGCGATAATTGCTAACACATGGTGCCGCTGCTCGGTCCCGCAAGGGAAACGCCAAACGTGCACGCGTTGCAATAGAAAGCAATGCAAAATGTGCACGTTTTTGCCCAAAAAGCTGATCGATTCCGAAAGGTCCCCTCCTATGCAGCGCAGTGCAATAATAAGTTCCTAGGAAATTGACATTTTTAGTGAAATGATATCTAGGACGTGTCCAAATAGTATAGCCAAAACAGTATTTAAAAATTTCACAATAGTGTTTATTGTTAATATGATTCTCACAGAATCAAAGAAAAGAATCAATAGTTAAAAAGGCAATTCAACAATGCATTTGTACATAATGTAAACATTCAATGTAATAATATTCATCAAACAACAAATAAAGATAAAAACAAATCAGTGGCCATATAATTATCTTCTACGTGCGTTTCGGCGAAAAGTACGCCTTCTTCAGGAAAAGCCACAATTCTTCAAGTGGTAGCCTAGCGAACAGGTAACAAGTGGAGGAATTATCGGGAGATAGCATTAACAGCCTGATATTCGATGCAATGCTTTTAACGATGTGATTTCACGACGGGTAAGAAAAGTTCCAAGGTATTGCCAGGGGATGTCGTAGAGCCTGTTCTATCTTTTAAATGGCTTTTAAGATGTAGAGATCAAATGCTTAAATAGACTTGATGTTAGTTCGTGGATTCAGGATATTTTCTCTATGCAGCGAGATTCTTTTTATATGTATAACGGATAAATATTCCACAGGTGGTATTTAAGATAATGCCGTTTGGATGACGGGCGTCTTGTTTTTAGAGCAGATATCCTGATCTGCGGCGTAGTGAAGTACCGATTACTTCTTCGTGGACGCTAACTCAGCTGTAAGTCAGGTGGATAAACAGGACATCTAGCACATGCGCGCTGCATAGGCGAGACCTACAAATCAATATATTGTATTATGTTCATAACATCTTTAAAACCCTTATACACAAAATACGAAAATAAGGAGACAAAACTACTTTAAATGAAAGACAACATTCAAATCTGCATAAAGCCACACATCCATACAACAATTCAAAGGTAATGAGGAGTTGGCCTAATGGTAGTGCGGTCTACCTCGATTCTGGGGCACTTGGTTCGAGTCTCAGAAATGACGCTGAACATCCTGAGTTTCTGGGCAAATCACTTAATCTCCCAGTGCCTAACAAAAATGAATGTGTGTCGTCATGTATGCAACTGGTCCTATGTAAAGCGCTCTGATACCCGATTCGTGTCAAGTTCGGGCTATATAAAACTCTGTAAAAAAAAAAATCAATCATTATCAAATCTGATTGTATGTTATTTTCCTCTATATGGACAAATTCAGTCCAAAATCAAAATTCGCAATGCTTTCCAATGTTTCTATTAATGTCAGAAAAACTTGATCTTTGTAGAATAGAAGTCGTGGTTTAAGTTATTGATGAGTTTTTGGGAAGAGTAAAATAACATTTTACATTAGGGAGAATTTAATGCCACCCTAGATTAAGAATCCCAAGACCTGCAGCGTTTTCCCAGTCCATGTACTGAGAAACTTCTTTTAATCGAGCTGCTAATTCCCACCCAGGATGCCCTAAAAATCCCTCAGTGTGTCTGACCTTCCTGGAATGAGCACTGCCACTGTCCAGGTAAGGAGCAGCCTGTGAATGTTGATGTGGGCCTGTCACTGCTTCCTTTCTGCAGTACCTGTTGAGAAGGGTGTTTACTGTCATACAGGCTGAAGGAATAAAATGTGTCTCTCAGAGTGCGGACTGCCCTGACAGCTCCAGTGCTGCAGGCCCCCACTGTCAGGTAGAACCTCTGACAGCAGCCATACCTACATAAGCTCTGACATGTGCTAGGGGTGGGGATGTATGTGCCAAGAATCTTTTCAGTGTTTTATTACCCTCCACCCACACCAGCTTCCTAGAATGTAGTAGGGAAGTTTGGATCTCGATTAAGGGTACCAGCTGCTACAGTGGGCATGTCTTTGGCACCCCTGGTACTGCACTTAGTACCACTAGTCTCAGAAATCATGAGGGCCGTGCAGGAACTGAAAAACGATTCCGTTCTTTCTTACATTTCTAATCCGGGAAATGTTTTAGCCCACCACAAGGAAATAAAGAGCTATTGGTTAGGAAGCTATAGGTAGGGCATGGGTAACATCCATTTTGTCACTGAGGGGTCAAATGATGCATGACGTCACTTCCGCTACCCTTGGCATTTTGGTTATTTCGACTTTCATTTTAATGAGGCGAAGATCGAATGCCAGACATGCGCCAAAAGCTCTCAGCTAACAAGACGTGCGTGAGAGCGGTGCAGTCTGGGTGTCTCCTTTAAGGCATCGGTGGTGGGCCTAATTGAGAAATGATTTTTAATAAGTGCTGAAGAGCTACAGGTCTTTCCGCGCAAGCGGCAAACAATCGTATCTCACGGCGGCTCATTACATATTCCTTTTGTAGTACAAGTGCCTTTAAAAGCGTGAAATTAGTTCTGGCAGAGTGTGCAGCAGAATACCCACGAGAGGAGGCTGAAGCAGTTCTGCACGGCTTCTCCAGGGCTCCGCATGAAACGTTAACCCTTTCCCACCGCACGCGTGCTCTGGGCCCGGGCACTTCCAGATGAATAAGGTTCCACTCAGTTAAGAAATGGAATTATTGCATTTTTGTAATTTATGTGTTTCTTCTATTTATGCTTCTTCCACGCAATTTTAACCTCCAGGAGAGAGCAAACAATGCCTCGCAGCAGTGTGAACATGAAAAAGTGCCATGGGCACATGCGCTAGCAAAGTTGTATACAGGGGCTCAATTTGACCTTTTCTCAATCAATATTCAGCACAAATTTGGCAATAAAAACTGTCCAAATTAAATCCTCTGGCATGCAAAAGAAACACATTTTTTTTAGGGATTTTATGCTGTTTGTGTGTTTTTTCCCCCACAGGTGTGAAGCTGACACTCACAAACACGCACACACACACACATACTCATACCCAGCACAGGCACACACACACACATTCACAGTATGCATGCACGCACAAACACACAAACATTCATACATACACACGCGCACGCAACATTGCAAAAAAAAAACATATTGGTCTGCATCGTGGGTGACAGGAGGGAAGTCTCTTGTTTCCTGAAGGAAAGGACTGAAGAATGATCTCACCGTCTCCTCCCGTTGGCCAACCTGCCACTGACAGGAGGACCTTCAGTAACTCATCACAGAATGGGATCAGTGAGAGTTGTAGACCCCACACCCTCTCTGATGAGTGTCACTGATGGACACTCCGACTTGGGCCCTTCAGGGCTTAAAACTGAAGCACCCATGTCTGTGACACTAGCCCTCGTCATGAGGGGAGCGGGTGAGGCTCATAGAAGACTTTGCAGGGCTGAGGAGGTCACGCCCACTGGGCTGTGAAATCCTCAGCCTGGCATATTATGCTCAGGTAGTCATTTGCCTGCAAATATAGCGCATGTACATTACATGGATGACTGACCCAAACATTATGGGTGCCTATCAGACTGACCTTTGCTCAGCTTGACACACTCTCTTCATGAGTCAGAAAAATGTGAAGGGGCAGAGCTCCCCCGCTCCTAATGATGGACCTCTTCTGCAACAAAACTGACTCTGTGCAGAACCACCTATGATGCAGAAAGTTTACTTCTTTGGGGAAGTTCATTGGCTGCCACCTGCTTTTCTTTGATCTGTGGCGGGTGAAAGTGGCTCAGTGAAATTTTGCAGGTTTTGCATAACAATGCACTCAACGCAGGGTGACCAGTAAAATAAAGCACTAAGCCCTAATTACATTCAGTTTCATGCAAATTACTGCGCAATTAAACGTTGCCTAAATCATCAGTATTTTGTAAAAAAATATTGTATTATGGATGGAAAATAGTCAAACTTTTGTCTAACCCTAGTTGAGACTGACAAGGTTCATATAGACTCTATAACACCCATTGGGCTGCTCAATTTTGAGATTCTTGCCTGCTTGTTGGAGGAAGCCACTACTGTGGCAGCTTCTTGCAGAGAACTGAAGGCTTGCCATACTGACGAGCAAACATATGAAGGGGAGGGGGGCGGGATCGTGGAGGAGGCGGGCGGGAGTCTGGTGGGGGGCGGGGCTGAGGGGAGGATCACCGGGGAGGCGGTAAGGCGCTGCGGCGCTGCGGCGCTAAATCAAATAATGAGGCAGAGACCTGTAAAGTATAACAGTCACACGCACAAGAACACAAAATCACTAACAAGCGCTGGTGTCAGGAGCGCGAAATACCACGTGTCACAGAGCCTGTGGCAGAGTTGGACGCGAGGCTCGAACTCTGCTGCTGGGGCTGAAAGGCGAGGATCTGCTGGCGGAACTGCCGGGGAGACTGCTTCCTGGACTGAGGTCAGGACAACACACCACGCTCCCCCGCAGCGGTCGCCGTTATGAAGGGGAGGGGGCGGGATCGCGGAGGAGGCGGACGGGAGTCTGGCGGGGTGCGGGGCTGATAAGAGGATCACCAGGGAGGCGGTAAGGCACTATAACGCTAAATCAAATAATGAATCAGAGACCTGTAAAGTAAAACAGTCACACGCACAAGAACACAAAATCACTAACAAGCGCTGGTGTCAGGAGCGCGAAATACCACGTGTCACAGAGCCTGTGGCAGAGTCGGAGCAAGGCTCGAACTCTGCTGCTGGGGCTGAAAAGTGAGGATCCGCTGGCAGACCTCCCAGGGAGAGTGCTTCCTGAACTGAGGTCAGGACAGCACACCGCGCTCCCCCGCAGCGGTCGCCGTTATGAAGGGGAGGGGGGCAGGATCGCGGAGGAGGCGGGCGGGAGACTGGCGGGGCTATGGGGAGGATCACCGGGGAGGCGGTAAGGCGCAACGGCGCTAAATCAAATAATGAGGCAGAGACCTGTAAAGTAAAACAGTCACACGCACAAGAACACAAAATCACTAACAAGCGCTGCTGTCAGGAGCGCGAAATACCACGTGTCACAGAGCCTGTGGCAGAGTTGGGCGCGAGGCTCGAACTCTGCTGCTGGGGCTGAAAGGCGAGGATCTGCTGGCGGAGCTGCCGGGGAGACTGCTTCCTGGACTGAGGTCAGGACAACACACCGCGCTCCCCCGCAGCGGTCGCCGTTATGAAGGGGAGGGGGGTGGGATCGCGGAGGAAGTGGGCGGGAGTCTGGTGGGGGGGCGGGGCTGAGGGGAGGATCACCGGGGAGGCGTTAAGGCGCTACGGCGCTGAATCAAATAATGAATCAGAGACCTGTAAAGTAAAACAGTCACACGCACAAGAACACAAAATCACTAACAAGCGCTGGTGTCAGGAGCGCGAAATACCACGTGTCACAGAGCCTGTGGCAGAGTCGGAGCAAGGCTCGAACTCTGCTGCTGGGGCTGAAAGACGAGGATCCGCTGGCGGAGCTGCCAGGGAGAGTGCTTCCTGGACTGAGGTCAGGACAGCACACTGCGCTCCCCCACAGCAGTCGACGTTATGAAGGGGAGAGGGGCGGGATCTGTCTGGCCGGGGGTGGGGATGAGGGGAGGATCACCGGGGAGGCGGTAAGGCGCTAAATCAAATAATGAGGCAGAGACCTGTAAAGTAAAACAGTCACACGCACAAGAACACAAAATCACTAAGAAGCGCTGGTGTCAGGAGCGCGAAATACCACGTGTCACAGAGCCTGAGGCAGAGTCGGGCGCGAGACTCGAACTCTGCTGCTGGGGCTGAAAGGCGAGGATCCACTGGCGGATCTGCCGGGGAGAATGCTTCCTGGACTGAGGTAAGGACAGCACACCGGGCCACAAGTCGGACCACAACCTGCACCTGAAAAGGGAGACCAGCCCACAGCCACACCTGAAGACCAACAGATGGCATGGAGCTACTGATCATGCAGCCCAGAGCCCCAACAGGGCCACATCACCCACCCCCACCACCCCAGGTCCATCACCCCCACCCGGACCCCCCCCCCCGGACCACCACAGAGGCAGTGCAGACAAAGACAGCGGACCTTCGGGAAACACACCAGCCTCACAGACCTTACACCAGAGAATTTCATTGCCCATTACAGGCTCAAAAGGACAACCATACTCTGCATCCTGACCATCATTGCCCACAGGCTGACAGTTTCAACACAGCGGACAACCAACATCCCACCTCAGACAAAGCTGCTGGCTGTGCTGCACCTGTTGGCCTCTGGTACCTTCCAACCAACAACCGCCAGAGTCGGAGGAGTCTCACAGCCAGCCCTATCCAAGTTCCTCACACCTGTCCTTGATGTCATCATCAGCTTGGTACCCCAGTACCTATACTTCCCCCACACTGCGCAGGAACACCTGGAGACCAAGCAAGGCTTCTGTGCCATAGCTGGATTCCCGCACGTGTTGGGGGCAATCAACTGCACACATGTCCTACTTGTGCCCCCTGCCGACACTGCACACAATTACCGCAACAGAAAGCACACGCATTCCATCAATGTGCAGGCAATAGTGGACCACCAGGGACTCTTCACCAATGTCGTCGCCAACTACCCAGGCAGTGTGCATGATTCCTACATCTTCCGACTGTCCATCATCAACCGGCGCTTCCAGGATGGCACCTACGGAAATGCTCTGCTCGTTGGTAAGTATCAACTGAACACATCACACCCCGCAACTCCACAATCATGCAACTTACAACTCTGGCTATGCACACGTTACAGACTAACATACAACATGCCAAACAACATGCCCGCCCACCAGACATGACAGCACAACTTACTGTGGTAACCTGGGCTAGCCATGTACATGAGCCATCAATGGCTTGGCACCTCAGCCACACAAAAGCGGAATGTGGTGAGAGGTGGGAACCAGGCATGTGCAAAGGAGGCAAGTGACCCATGAATGAGAATGTACACAATGCCAAGTGTGGCGGAGATGTGCTGGACAGACTGCAGTATGCATACCTCAGACATGCCCATGTCTACATGCACTGCTCGTGTTTGGAGTGTAGTGGACAGTGGACTCAACCATGTCACCCCAGCCAGTGGGGAAGATCACGGAAATGTAGCTTGTGACGTCCCCCCCCCGTAAGCGTGTGCGGAGTGGGCTGGCCCGGCGTAAGCCAGGCCAGCGTAGGAGTGTGAATAAAAAGCACGTAGCTCTGGGCGTGGTTATCTTCTGGGATGCCCAACGTGTCTGCCAGGGCGACGCATCTCACCCCGCCACGAGGCCGATGCCGTCGCTCTGCGGGGTTTCGCCTGCAATCCAGTGCGCCTGCTGCACTCTGGGCCGCTGGTCCCCCAACCCGTCTTGCCTGCCCCTGCGCACCCAGTCCTCACTGCTCACCTGCTGACAACGGCGTGTGTCAAAGAGGGCCCACCACGTGCCAGCGCAAACTCCAAGCCCGAGGCCCGCGACCTTGGTAGCCTCCTCAGACCATCACTGCCTCTGCGACACAGGCCCGCAGTACTCCTTTCCCGTTGACGTACTCTACCGCTGCCTCCGGCTTACACTACGGTTGTGTAGGTCACACTTTTGGAACTGAGAATTGATATCCTGATGGCCGAGTTCATATGTTCATGGGACGTTTGATGTCACTGTACTCACTTCGATGTGGTGCCACCAAGTCTGTGCATAGCATTCCAACCATACGTGTCTGTGTTTCCTCGCTGACTACCGCCTTCGCCCCCCACTGCGGGCCAGTAGGTCACACATTTGGAACTGAGCCTTGATTAATTTATGGCAGATTTTATATCATTGTACAGGCCTCATCGCAGACTGCATCCCCTTTCAGCTCCGGTGCCACTAAAACTGTGCCCTGACATTCATGGACACTCTCTGGTTGAACTTTGGTGGCGTGTGAGTCTATGGACTGGGGGTTGTCTCCATAATCATGTAGGTGATACTGACTTGGTGGTAAAAAAGAGGCTGTTGTATTCCACTCCTCCATTTACCTGTTTCTGGTGGCATCCGCCCTCTGCATCGTGCCCTGGAGGACACATTCCACTGCCCCCGCACCCCTCAGCGACATTCACCTTTGACGAGGACCTGCTCAGCTTGCGTGGCCCTACCTTAGTGCACCGCAAGTCACTGTCCCGTGGCGGTGTGCCTGTGCCGGCTGCAGTGCATCCAGGGCCACTAACTCTATGCTGCTCAAGTCATGGTCCCTGTCGGATTGAATATTGGATGGCCTCTGGGTCGATGGACTGGGGGTCATCAACGTCATGTGCCTGTGGCCCTGCACTGTCCGCTGCCTCCGGCCTCAACTGCAGTCCACCTGGGCTCACACATCAAATTGTGTCCTGACCTGCCCGACATCGCATTACCGCAGGATGCACATGCCACCACCGACAGGACCACCTCCAAACAACAACTGTCAGAGTCGGAAGAGTCTTACTGCCAGACTATCAGGGTTGCTCACATCTGTCGTGGATGTCACCATCAGCTTGATACCCTGCTCAGCTCTTCAGGTGCAACTAACTCAGTGCACCACAACTCATCGACCATTCTGGTTTCATATTGGGTGAACACTGTACTTTTTCCAGCTACCACCATGATGCTTCACAGCTGTTTCTGTTATGCTGGGGTTTTCTGTTTCCGATTTAATTGTGATCACTGTTCAAGTTGTTTCCAGCACCAACGACTCCATGAGGGCTGGCTTACACTCACCCCACACACATCCAGCACAGGCGTCACTGTATATGTGACCCTGGCAATGAAGGTGTCGAGCGCACGTGCCCGTAGCCAGTTCAACGAACTATCTGAGGTGTACGTGTGCTCATGATGTATGCATTAGGGCCCCAGGCCCTACAACATTACATTGTGCCATGAACAGCGGACGCAGCCATGTCACCGCAGGCAGCGGATGAGACCTTGCAAATGTAGCTTTGTCATCCCCCACTCAATATGTAAGAGGAGTGAACTGGGCTGGCGTACGCAAGTCCAGCAAGGGGGTGTGGATAATTATCCCGTGGCTCTGGGCGTGGTTCAGTACTGTAAATGTGCAAAGGCATGTATCTCTGTCGCAGTGTGGGTCTCTGTTGGGGAGTGTAAGTGGTCCCTGATAGGACTTAGACACCCACGTATGGGATCTAGTTCAGCTTCCATGAGGTCAAACCCCACCAGCACCTGTTCTGCCACCCCCTTCTGGCAGTCTGACACCTGGCCTTGGAATGCGATGTGTGCTTCGGTGGGCTGCTGGGAGCCAGCCGTGGTGGTGGGTTCGTCCAGATGTGTGGTCTGTGCAGGGAGTGGGGTATCCTCGATGCAGCTGGGCTGCCCTACTCCTGGAGGTCGATTGCCTAAGATGTCTATGAACTGTTGTTGGGCGTTGGTGTCGAAAGTGGGGAGGTCCTTTTCAGCATCATTTTAGAGTTGTCTGGTCTGCTCTGCTGGAGGTGTTGTTTGGCCCTCTGCAATGTGAAGGGGAGATGCTTTTTGACATTGTGTTGACATGTATGTTGACGCATTGTTCAAGTTTACATACAGACTGCATGAAAATGTACATTGTGACTGTTTGGGAGGAGCGGACTCTTTGATGCGGGACAGTGGGCATTTGGACTACATGATGTAGGTGAGGTTGTACACGTTCATTTTCATCTCACAGTTTCCTGCTATGTCAGATGTGATTCGCAAGTTTCTAAGCACAAGCGGACCCAGTTGTGTCCTCTGTTCTGCAGTGTAAGTGTTGCACTGTGTACCACATAGTCATCAATGTGGATGTGCTGTTATTGCTATGTGAGTGTGCTCTATTGTGGGAGATTCATCCCTGCAGCTGTGATTTTGCTTTCCCTTATCCCTTGGAGGCGGTGTGCCTTTGACTTTTGTGCTTTTAAGGTGCTGTGATGCTGGCGACTTGGGTCATTTTTGTTCTTGGACGTTTTTTGTACTCTTCTGCATTGTTTGTCTGCAGATGTATTGTTGACATCAGTGGTTGTTTGTGCATGTGGATGTGTCAGAGTGTGACCTGCTCCTTTACGGATGTGGTCCACACTCAGCCACATCAGTCTCGTGGCGTGCACAATGTCATGGTGATTATATTCCAGCCATGCTGATTGTCATGTAGTGTCACTTGCATTGTCAGTGTGGCTCACAAATACGCATCTTTGCTGTGTTTCACACGAGTGCATGTGTGGGTTGTGAAATTGGTGATGTGTGGGGTGTGACCCCTTTGGGCACATGGTGGACGGGGGCCTACTTGATGTTTGTATGTGTGCTGCAGTGTGCCACGGGGATCAGTTACATGATCCAGGGTCATTGTGGGTGTGCTACACATCGTTGTACATGTGTGCCATTGTGACCATCTCCCCCCGTCCCCCCAGGCCCTGGTCGTTACTCACTCTGTTGATGTGGTGTCAGGTCATGTCGACCTGTGTCCGAACACCCGACACCTTTTACCGTCTCCACACTGATGACTGTGGCCACCATTTCCTCCAGCTCCTCCTGTGGCGCAGGACTCCCACCGCCAGTCACCGTTGCTGCCTTCCTGTTGGCAGCGGGGTTCTGCTTGGTTTGGCTTTTCACATCATGCCAGCGCATCTTGACCTCCTTCATTGACCTCCTCGGCACTCCGACTGCGTTCAGGATGGAATCCCATATTTCCGTTTGTGTTGCCAATGACACGGTGGAGGTGACGGACAGTTGTTGTTAGTGTTCTGTCACCTCCGTGATGACGATCCGGTTGTCATGTGGACTGTACCCTGTCTTCCTCTTCTCCTTGGCCTTCCCTGACATCGAGGTTCCTTGCTGGTGGTCTGTGCGGCTTGTGGGGTTCACGTTGACCTGGGCACTCGGTCTGGGTGCATCCATGGTGCTACACAGTTTATTTTGTTTTTGGTGTGTTTTTCTTGTTCTGCTTTTATAGTGCATTTTCCCGCATGACGCGTGGGAATTGCAGGCCTGTCCCTGGTTATCAATGATTTTTGTATCACGATTGGCCTCATCGCAACTTTTTTCGCGTTTGTGTTTCACATTTTTGCGGCGTCGTGTTGATTTTAACGTCGGTCATTTGACGCATTATCGTGGGACTATCGCATGGTGCCGCCGGGTTGAAAATACTACGTTAACACGGCGTTGTTTTCCCACGATAGACTGCGATATGCAAAGTTGCGTTAAGCTAATTTTGCGAAAAGTATCACACGTTCTTGAGAATATGCCCCTAGGTACAGTAAATAACTAGCTGGAAGGTCATAGTGTGGTTGTACCCAGGGCTTTGAGTGAGGTGGGTCCTACCAGTGCTCAGCACTGGCAGTAATTAAAAATGGACATTGAAATGGGTCTCATCGGAATCTATGATCATGACTTTAACTTTACTTGCAAAGAAGCTGTTTCTTTCTCGATAATGTATGCAAGAACAGTTAAGGTAATTAAAGTCAGTGATACAGTGCCTGTTAACATGTTTTACTTCATGTTTCCTGATAATTGTGTCTGTGTTTGGTTGGAGTATTTAATTTTCCTAGATGTTTCTGTGGATTTGTTTTTCATGCAATGTATGAGTCGTGTATAACCTGTAGTACAAACTAAATCACCTCTATGTGTCTGATTGAGTTTATGGTGTAAACGGATGTTCATAACGGCTCACAATTGAGAGTTCTACAGTTGAGACTGTAAGCAGTGCGCGTTTCTCACAGTGTCAGTCACTGTATCATAACGGGGTTCAGACTGCATGCCCATCCAATCTTTGGCCTCTGAGCAGGCCACACAGAGCAATGGTCACACAAGTGCCAACTGTAAATGCAATTATATATGAAGTTGTGAAGGAGGTATACAGCTGTCGAAATATTGCAAGTGCCGAATAAAAAAAGAAAAAAATACAACCAGTGCTTTAAATGGGCCAGTACTCACCGGTACTGAGTACCCGCACTTCTTAAATTTACCGAGCCGAGTACCAGCACTTCTCCACTGTCAAGGAGAGTACCGGTACTCAGGGTCGGATTCATAAGGGGGGCACTGGACTGGTGCCAGAGGGCTAGCTGAGTGCTGTTTTTCTGTCAGCATGTTGGCAGTTGCTGTATGTATTATTCGGGTGTGGCAAGCTGCCCGATGGGGCCTGAACGGCCTATTGGAGGTCTGACCTCTACCCTGGTGGACTTTGCACATACTCGGGACCCTGCAGTGCTCACTGCCTGCCACTGCAAGCTCTCCGGCCGTGGTGCCTCCTACCGAGGGGAGAGGAGGGAAAATGGGGGTGAGTGAAGGAGAAGAGTGAGAAGTAGGAAAAGGTAGAGCGACAGAAGGGCTAAGCGCATACAGAGATATAGAAGAGATCCAGACGGTTATGGAAAGAGGTAGAAAGGCGCGGAGAGGGCAGATTAGACATAGAAATGAGAGAGAGCGATAGGATACAATTGGGGTAACGAGAGTGGGACAGAATTAACTACAAATGGGAGAGAGGTGAGTGCGGGAGGGATCTCGAGTTTAGCGATGTGAAGACAGATGGAGAGTGTGTGTCTGAGAGGAATAGAATCAGGAGGTATTTGAAAAGAAATGTGTGGAATGCTTGTTTGTGTGTATGTGCACCCTTGAATATTTAATGATTGCGCCAAATGCAACCAAGTAGGAACATTAGAAATATTATGATATGAAGAAGCTGCAAATATTACAAAACAAGGAAACATGAACATTTGGCCTTCATTTTGTATAACGAGTTAACACATTTTGTTTGGATTGATATCTTTCTCACATGTTTTGTTCTGTCCCGCAACTGGTGTAAGTGCCATAGTCTCTCTCGTCCTAGAGCACATTGATTATTAGCCTGAAAGTGCTAAAAGTCCTGTAGATGGCTTGGCTCATTCAGGGTTTTAGTGGTTAATCTGCACATATGGAGAAATTTAAACCACTATCCAGGCCAATGCAAGGCCAGATGAATAGTCAATAGATGTGTTTTTGTATCATGCCTCACTCCGCCTCTAACCCCGCCCACTAACCACGCCCCTAGCTCAATTTAATGAGTACCTGCACTCATTGTTACCCAATTCAAGCATTGAATACAACGCGCGTGCATCTGTGTGTTTGTGGGTGTGTGTGCGAGAGAGAGACGGTGAATGAGAAAGTGAGAGGAGTTGGTGGAGTGGAGAAAATGAAAGGAAGCACACCTAGAGCTAGAGAGGGACAATTAAGGCAGCAACAGAAAGAGAGATATGTGGAGAAAAGGGGCATACATGACTAATGCAGAGAAAGAGACATCACAGGAAAGTAATGTGGGGAGGAGAATGGAGTTTATCTGAAACCAAATAAAAATCTGTGCAAACAAGCATAGGCAAAACCAATAGATTTGATGTGTTTTAGGTGTATGTGTTCGTTGTTGAGTTGTATTATTTGAATGCACCAACAGAATATATAGCACCCGTGCCCTGGTCAGCTGGCACACTGTACCAAGCATGGAATTCCCCTTTGGATATTTTCGGCCGGGCTCATAATTATCTAGTTTAAGCCGCTTGAAAAGTATTTCTAGTTGTTTGGACTTTTTAGAGACCCCCTAATTCTCTCATCCCTCTTAAAGCACTGGTGACACCGTGGCCTATGGTAGGAAGAGGATTGTCGCCTCAGGATTTTCAGAGTGTTATTTAACAACACCAGTGACTGCATAAGCATGGCAACAAACCCACTCTTGTGCCTATGTGAGAACGCAATCACATTAGGAGAATGCCCCAGAAAATAGCCAGAGCTACGGTAATGCGAACAAACACACACTAGGCACCTCTCTTAAAGAAAAATAAATAAAACATGTTTACCTTTTATCACAGGGAATCAAGATATTATGAAACGGCTCGTGATGTAAGGGGACAAAGGAGACCCAGACTCAGGCGAAGAAATGAACCATGAGGTTTATTGTAACATTTCCAGTCATGCAGCGGCATTACTTTATTTCTGCCGGGGACTGCTCGGGCCCCAGCCCTGCTCTGCACGCATAGCTGAGCATCGCTCCAGCCATTCATGCCAGACTGCAGCAATGAAACGCACTGAAGGCAGTTGGCATGCACGCTGAATTATGCATGAGCGGAGTCTTCCAAAGACACCAAGATGGAAGCGGCCTGGCCTCGCGTGCCCCTGCATGCCTCTGTCTATTACCGCAGCCGGGCCTCTGAAGACCCAGTGCAGTCAAGGGAGCCTGAAACAGGGGACTGCTACTTCCAGAAAATAGCCCATGAAAGTGTTTGGCTCCCAGTGCATGCTTTCTATGATGGGCACATGTCTGGAGTCTACGTCTGAAAATGTCCAGCTGTTGGGTGTGAACTGTAGGCAGAAACGGGTCTGTTCAGTTCATCTCCTACCCTTTAAAGTGCAGACTTTGGCCCCAAGTTTTGAATTGGTAGGCACTCACTGTCCCCCTGGGCAGCAGGGGTAGCTCCCTCCCTGCCCCGGGTGAGCTACGGCCTGCTGTACTTAGAGATCTCTAATCGTTCTGCCTTCAGCAGAGCTGCTCCATGGCTGCTCCTCCGAAGGCATTTGAAAGTTTGCTTAGCTGCCGCCATGTTTCATGCGGCCGCTCAACAAACATTTTTGATTTACAGAAGCAAACTCCCAAAGTGGCAGAGTACCCTGTGTGGTAAACTCTACATCGGGCCTTGTGTTTTCAAATCCCCTCTATGTCTCCCAGTGGCAGCCAATAGCTCAATCAACCTGTCACCTTTGTTTCTGTCTCAATCACCAGTTCCTCATTTTCCTGGTGGTTTGATTCTGTCTCTGTTCTCCCCGCTTCCTTTATTTATGAGATGCAAACAGGCCAACATTCAATTACCTCACAGGCGACACATATTGGTATATATATCAATGATAGCGTACGCATAGCAAGTACATTGGTTTAAGTATGAAACATACTGGATGTGTCATTTTGCATACTGCACTGGTTCACACAAGTTATATTAGTTTGCATGCACTACATTGGTTGGTGTACAGCAACATTGCTTTGAGGAATCAATTTGTTAATGAATAGGTAACTATTGGTACACAACTCAAGCACACTGATTTACTTGAGAAAGCATATGGTAAGGTGTGTGATTTTTAGACCCAACATATTGGTTTATGCTCCCAGAGAGTTCCTTTAATTGCTGGTCTGCCTGTGTGGCGGTGACCTGTTTATGTTCTGATGTTCCTTGGTTGAGTGACAACTGATTCATTTGGACAAGCATGCTGCAGCTGTTTGGTGGACTTGGAAGGGAACCCTCCACAATTCATTAAAAAATGATTTCACATAGACACAGTCTATACAAGGACTGTATTGCCATGCTTTATGTGTACCATTCTTTACCTACTATGTATCTTAAGGCTTGCATTATACAATTTACTCTGACATTGTTTACTATCAACAGATATATGTGGAAAATGATGCATGTTGTGTGTGACTGTATTGCCTTCATTGGTTTATGCATAAAAAATCCATCCTCTGAAATGAGATACAGTGGTCAGTACATTTACCACGTTCTTGAATATATCTTTCAGGGGGCATGTGACAGTACTGTATGTCTTTCAGAATTATCAGGGCAGAGAACTTGTGAATTTGATATCTTGTGCTAGTACTGTGGTGTTTAAATAAACTGCACAGAAAACTGCTCACATCATGTACTTTTCTGTTTCATCAGCTACTATGGCACAAAATAATGATATCTGAACTTCTGTGTTCCTGTTAATGTTGTCAGACAGGAAGAGTGCAGTGCATTATTCACTGATAATGTATCAAATAATTTAATAGTGGCGCCAATCGGAGCTATTGTGCACAGATATGCATTTGTTTCTGTACTGGACTATAACTGACTTTTCACCTTTCTGGTAGTGTTCTAAGAAATCTCTGCCCATCAGTTTCTGATCCCTATCAAGTACTGTGCCACAGAATATTATCAAGTGGTGAGTCATTGAGTGCTTGCTTTTGAATACTAGCCCTTCATTTACGGTGCCTTACATATCATATATTGTGCCATAGGGATGCCAGTCGTTTGCCTCCATCTTTATAATTTACTGCATCCCTTTTTACTTTCAATTTCCTTCTCCCTCCTTGCCTTTTCCTCTCCCTCTTGTCTACATCATCTACCATCCCTCTGTATGCCTGTGTTGAAATACATGTTCCCTCTCCCAAGACTCAGTTTCTCACTCTTTCAGGTTATCCTCTCCCTCATCCTTTTACTTGTCTATCCATGTTCACTCTCACACCCATATTCAAGCTCCAACAGAGTAACACACCTTTACTTCATCGGTCACTCAACCTTTCATTCTCTCTCTCATTCCCTCAATATTTCTCATTTTCCTCTACACTTTCTCACTCTGTCTTGCTCACTCTGACAAACTCTCTAAAAATGAATTCACTCTTCCTCAAATTCATGCAAATTCCCTAACTTTTTTACTTGTCTTCTCTCAATCGGAGGCAATGGGTGTCAGAAGCAATAATGGGGGAGAGAAATTGCCCAATTGTGGTTCAACTCCGGCAAAATGCAAAGGTTGAAGTACCAAGAAGGCCATGATTATTGAACAGCCCCAACATGGAGGCCTATATCTCCACTGCTTAGTTACATAAAGGGCTCAGTTCTCCACAATCTCTAAAACTGAAACACAGAAATAGAACACAAAAACATGCAAAAGCCAAATGAGGGCACTCTGCATGCATTTTGAACTTGTTCAGTAAGTATTATAGAGAGGCTGTGCAGGGTGGCTGCACTACTGGGGTACTTATTTAATCTTAGCAATAGGCATATTAGTTCAATTGACGCAAGCCAAGAGTACAATTCCCAGAATGCATCAAATGAAGCCCATCAATAAAAATATGTGTGCTGGAAAGACAAAGTGATCCAGCAATTTTATCTATGTTTGAGTTTGTGGCTGACAATGCTGCATTTTGTGAAATAAATACCTAAGCCTCAAACATATAAACCATATTATGAAGCCCTACCGGCACTATTGATCTTCCGGTGGCGCAATGTGCCACTGGCATATTTATAAGGCCACTTAAAGCCACTTTACGTGGCTTTTCATGGCCTTATAAATATGTGCCCCTTTCACGCAGAAAAATGGATGAAAGGGGCGTTCCATGGGTGTTGCTAGGGGAGTTCCCAGCAAAATTCATGGCTTTTTGACACTACCCAAGATTTACAAGAAACCGTAAATCTGAGGTAGCACCAACACCGCATGCCTCCCCAGGGGAGGCGTAAAGGAGGCACAACGAGGAGAAATATCTTTATTTCTCCTTGTTTTTCCTCTTTCTATGTGTGCTGCAGAAAACACATAGAAAGAGAAAAAAAATGACTCTTGTGATTGTTTTTGTGCTTTCCCATCCTGCATAAAAATAATCATCCCTGCTACGCACCACGGTGCAAAGGTGCCTGCGTTGGCGCACAGCAGCCCATTGTGTGCCGGCGCAGGGGAAAAGGAAAGGAATGTTCCATATCTAATAGATATAGCGCATTCTTGCCGTTTTCTTTTGCCATAAGGCAGGGCAGCAGCAAGACCTGCTGCGCTGCCGTATGGCAACACATCCATCAATGAGGTCCTTTGTTTCTTAGCTGAAACCTCAATTGGCACACTGTGACTGCATTCGCCTACTACTAAGATTGGTCTCAATGTAATGTTATTTGGTATAAATTGACAACAACCTTCATTGTAAGCATGCAAGGAGCATTTAAAGCTGATCCATCCAGTCCATTATACAAGTATGGGGACAAAATACTAGAAGAACTATCCAGGTTCTTAGGGCCTCATGTAGGTAGCCAAATACCGGTCGGTAACGGCCGATTTTCGGTAATTATACCGTTACCGACCGGTATTTTGGCTATTGGTATGTAGGGGGTCAATTTCTGAAATTGGAATTTACCGATTCGGTAAAACTACCGAATCGGTAAAATTACCGAATCGGTAACGTTACCGATGTGGTAATTTTACCGAATCGGTAAATTCCGATTTCAGAAATGATATGTAGGGGGAGTGTGTGTGTGTGTTTAGGAGTCGGTATTTACCACCAACTTATAGTTGGTGGTAAATAATTAATGTATGTGTGTATGAATTTTGAAGCGCGTAGCAGTGTGCAATGTGGCATACATACATGCCCTTAGGGCATGTATGTGTGCCACATGTGCACACATGGCCGAATCAGGGGTGCAACAGGGTGTCAATGTGACACCCTGCCACCCTTGCATTTTCTCCACCATTACCGAATCGGTATTTACCGATTCGGTAATGAGGCATACCTTCCCCTCAATGGGAAGGTATGCCTCATTACCGAATCGGTAAATACCGATTCGGTAATTACCGAATTGTAACGAATCGGTAAAAAATACCGACTCATTACCTACATACGAGTTACCACTTCTAAAATACCGATTCGGTAACGTTCGGTATTTTAGAAGTGGTAACTGGTATGCTACCTACATGAGGCCCTTAATGTCTTAAAAGGGACAAAAATATCATTTTTGCCCTCTATCCAGACTGCACACCAGTCAAGAATAGTGTCAGTCTTTACTGATGCATGGCCACTTTTTAAAATATACCGCACAAGTCTATCTCTTACGGGAAGCTAGCTGTAGCTGTGCAGTCCACGTGTACGTGCATTACTTTCCACTGACACAGTGAAATATTCCAGATGTAAATCATATTTCAACTAGGTTCTTTTTTATTGCATTTTTGGTAACTTATTCAATAGTTCATACTGTGCAATGAAAACTTCTTTAGGCTGCTGCTGTGTTTTGTATCCCTCTTAAAATATGCCCAATAGCCTGTAAATCCTAATGTACTACTTTTGCAAATAAAGTAGGGGCTTCTGGCTTTGCTTTCCTCCAATGACTATAAATTGGGGCAGGATGTGAGAGCCACACTATAACCAAAAGCATGGAGACATTGGCAAAAAAAGAATATAGCTTGCTTTCAAGGCGTGAACGGATTGTGGACTTCTATTTCTTTCCTACCCTATACACTTTGAGTTTATTTACAGTAGTTAATAAACTATTCTGCTGTCATCACGGGAGCCCTTTGTAGTGTGCACATTTTAAAGCTCTCTCAGCTGTGGAAATCACCTCTTGCACAGCCACAGGCGTGCATGGTAGAGGGAACATAGATTTCCAATATAGCTTTTTACGTGAAAAACACACTTCTGTGTTGCGCAAACAATTTAAAAAGGAGACCCCTCAAGTGAAAATTTTGAATGCAGGTTTTCTGAATGACAAAAGAAAAATTTCTTGTCAGTATACAGGATTATTAATATGTTCCAAAGTTGCCCCTGTGCACAAAGACGCCCTCCACACGTAAAAAGCTCAACCGAACTTTAATTTGCAAACCGGCTCACCTTCCCAACTAATTAGCAGTCCCTGACGCGTTTCAATGCATTGCATCTTAATCATAGGGTCGGGGGAAGAGCAGAAGCCTGGAGTGGACTAGTCTCTTTTCTCCCTTCTTTGCGCACGCCCTCCAGTGAGCGGCATGCTGGGTACTGCAGTCCAGGATATCACCCCTCCAGTGGGGCCCGAGTTCCTGCCCCAGTTTTAACACCCTAAATGTTAAACACAATAATTGCAGCCCTCCGGTGGGCTTCAGGAAAATGCTCCGGTTTGCCAGTAACAGTTCCTCGTGTGCTGGAATCAGGCTGCTATTCCCTCGCAGCCCCACAGACCTGTATTCCAGTCAGCCAGGCGGTGCGATCTTCCACGGCCGGAGCTACCATGTTAACATGTCCCAAAGTTGCCCCTGTGCACAAAGACGCACTCCACACGTAAGAAGCAGTACCCAGCAGGCCGCTCACTGGAGGGCGTGCTCAAAGAAGGGAGAAAAGAGACTGTAGTCCACTCCAGGCTTCTGCTCTTCCCCCGACCCTATGATTAAGATGCAAGGCATCGAAACGCGTCAGGGACTGCTAATTAGTTGGGAAGGTGAGCCGGTTTGCAAATTAAAGTTCGGTTGAGCTTCTTACGTGTGGAGGGCGTCTTTGTGCACAGGGGCAACTTTGGGACAGGATTATCAATATATATATATACATTAGCTCCAATTCATCAAAGGTTAATTCCATTTAACGTCAAAATGATTTGGTTAACATCACACATAAAAAAATCAAAGTCATGATATCTTCAAAAAACAAATGATTCGTCCCAGTTATATAACATAAAACGCCAACCAACACGCGTTTCACGACTTCTGTGCTTTCTCACGGCTGAAACGACATAAAAACATAAGAATAGTTTGGTTTATAAGTACAATTTCCACAACTCATGCACAAGACACAATATCTAAAGATTTTTTTACATTTTGATTTGGTATTCTACAAATGTTGTTGGAAAAAATTATTATTGTTGAATTCATGTATCCATTGCATAGACATCAGAAGAATCACTCAATAAAGTTCTACATTCATTCTGATAAAACTGTATAGTAAGAAATAGATGAGGAGTATACAATTTGATGTAATCGGAAACAACAAAATAAATGAGTCCAATCTACATTTAATAACATCAATGTGAATAACTTAGAAATGCATATATAATGTATATTTGTTATTCCTTTCAATTTCGTAAACTCAAATCCTCGGTCCCGAAAAGAAAATTCATACATCATCTTCAAAACAAATACACAAATAAAATGCTGGTAATAGTGCAAATTTCCTTCCACAGTATGTTAAGTATAATGTTTAGAGTCAAAACAATGTTTACTACATTCCTAACTGTATTGATGTGTCACAAATATAATAGAGTTCTTTACCTCCAGATAATTCACAAATTATAATCCAAATAAGACTCATTTCACATTCCACTTGTCCAAATTCAGACTAAGAACTTAAATTCAATTGCCATAGAGTTATTTTGTCATTCAAGTACTTTGACCATATGAACTAAAAAACAAACAGACCTCAATAAGCCGTAAATAATCATAACCACTATGACCATAAATTGCAAATTAATTTATTTTTATATCCCAACTCACCATATGAAGTGGTGTAGGGAAGAAGTGATAAAAAAAGTGAATTTCACAGGGGTATTAAAGATTTGAAGAGCACAAAGACCCCACAAAAAGATATATTCTAACAAGGCAAACACTACTACATCGTGTATATAATATGTAGCACCTACTCTTCTAAACCATCATCCTTTGAATAAATATGGAAAAGCGTAAAGCAAAAAAACATACCTGAAGGACATGTATTAACCCCTTGCATGCCCGCCCCTTTCCCCGCCCAGTGCCGCGCTTTTTATTAGCGGGCGGAGTTCATGACGAGCTGGACTCGTCATGGGCACAGCGCCACCGCAGCCCATGACGAGTCCAGCTCGTCATGGGCACTGAAGGGGTTAACATGCACAGAGAACTAGTTTCCATCTAAAACCAACACAAGAGAAAACACACAGAAAGAACCATACCATCTTGCATTTCAAAAGTATACAATCGTTATTCTCCACTGAAAAATCGTCAGCTTATTCACAACCTTTGATAAGGTATCCACCGTACTATTAAAGAGATAGTAAATCAAAAGAAGAAAAGGTTAAACAAAAAAAGGAAAACTCAAGCGTCACCAACCGCTCCCTTAACAATCCACACTCAGCGTCACACAGAATCGGCGGCTCTGCAAAGCAAGTTCAGGAAAAGAACCTAAAGAACCTTTCTCATGATTTAAATCTACTATTTATCCAATAAAAAAGTCAGTAACCCCCATGTTAACCATGCCTTTAACAAACATCTAGGGGCATATTTACAATGAGGCGATAAAAAATTATCGACGCTTTAGCCGCCGTTTTCGGCCGAAAAGCGGCGATAATTTTATCGCTATATTAGCAAGGTCACGCTAACGCGTGAAACCTTGCTTTAATGTGGGGATTTCTAATGCCCAGCTTTGCATCTCTAATAAGATGCCAAGTGGGCATTCCTGACCTGACATGATAGGAGAAATGTCGCTAAGCGACATTTCTCCTATCATCAAGCCCCACGCTATGAAGCATAGCGTCAGGAAAAGTAGCGATAACACCTGTTATCGCTACTTTCCTAGCACCTGCTTCAGGACTGACTTAGCCATGATATCCTATGGAAGGTGGATATCATGGCTAAGTTTGTGAGTCTCTATCAACAAGCTAACGTGAGATTATCGGTGGCTTTCCAGCGATAATCTCACGTTAGCCAGTTAGCGCTAGGATTTTTATCGCCGATGAGATAAGCGTTGCTAATAGCACGCTATCTCAGCGATAAAAATCGGCGCTAACCGGCGATAATTATCTGAGCGCTAAATGCGCTCAGCGATAATTATCGCCGGTTGTTGTTGATATGCCCCTTAGATCGTCACTTCATTCTGACCAGTTATGGTGGGCGAAAATAAACAATAGTAAACAGAAATAAACACCCATTATATCATAAATCAAAAGAAAAACACTCAATTTGATGCTGCCAAATGTAACATTCGAAATCTTGCTGTGTCTCTTAAGTACATTGTTGTAATAACGGTAAATACTGGTGTGTGCTTGTGCAATCTATTGATCTTTTGCCCATTCTTTATGATCACCCCACATTTCACTGTCTGTAGCTCAACTCTTTTTTTGTTGGCACTGGCACTTTACTCCTGACAATCAGTTGTAAAGACCTCGTGGTCCTCACTCCAAACAGCTGTGGTCCTTGTTGTTCCTTGGGGGTTTTTCAAGGCGAGGAGGCAATGTGTGTCACAGCAGTTTTTTTTTTACCAGATAGGTCTTCAGGCGCGTGGTCGGGAGGCGCTTTGTGTGACTCAAGAACATGTAGCCCGGCTGGTGGTGCTGGGAATTGTAATTGTGGTGGGGCCATGTGAACGAGAACATGCATAGTGCTGGTGTACATGGAAATTGTAGTACCAGTGGTTCTTGAGACTGAAACCATGGTAATGGGTGTGCTTGAAAAAGAGTCTAAAGACCTATTTTATTTTTGTTTTTGTGCAGTAAAAAAGTTTTAAAAAAGTACAAATGCTAAACAAAATAGGGTGTTTTATATTAACAAGTAGTAACAAAATTATCTGTTCCTATTGAAATAAAAATTGCAATCATCAGAAGGAGAGGTTAAATGTAACAAATGCTTTGCAGTCTCCTGTGTAATTAGTCCACTGTCAAAATTTCTGGAATCATGTCCAATGAGTCCATGTAATATCATCATGGAGGCCTGAAATAAGGCTCTTTAACCTAAAGACTCATCATTATTCTTCCTGGAATAAAACACATTTCCAAATCACATAACTGTGATGAGTATTGTGGTTTATCTATTACTGTCCAACGTAAGTCATCTTCACTATGATGTGTGTCAAAAAATGTGTTATTTTGGTGTTGGTGCATTGATATCTCATAGTACTTCGATGTATCTATAATTCTTGAATTGACTTTTTAAGCAGTCATCCTTATATAGTCTAGGTTGCAAGGTTATCAAACTGGATAAATGAGACCTCTAGTATTGCAGTTGATACGATGTTTAAATGCCCTTGGAGTCGACTCGTTAGTCCTGAAGAACCGGGTTTTTAGAACCCAGCGGCGCCAGGGTCACGCCCAAAGTCTTCGGGTTCACCTGTCTTAGAATACAGAGACACAGGATACTTCTTGGTGGCGTCAGAGATCGAATTTATTGGCTGCAGCCAGTAACAGAAGTCCTAGAAGTCATCACGGTATGAGTTCTCAGGAGACTGCTCAACTTTACAAAGCAAGTCATCCCTTTTTATGCCAAAAACATCACATTCCAGACAAACACCCATTATTTTACAAATTGCCCAATCACATGTAACCACACCAAAGGTATCGCATGACGGTCCCACTTTTCAGTTGTCCGGCCCATGATCAATCATCGAACAATCCCAACATTCTTCTTTAGACAAGCCGGACAGACCCATAATAAAGAGACCACAACCCATATCGTAAATGGACCATAAAAGAAGAAACAGAAACAGATAGAAGTAGGATGGGGCATGTTTGTGTGCAATAAAACTTTACGAGATCCCGTGCTCTGACCCTTAATCAAGATCAGCTAGCGGGCGGGAACGGGTTTGGCAGGGTCGGCCTCAGGCAACGAAGTCAGTTCACTCAAGTCATGTAGGAGTCAGCACACACTCGAGCTAGGGTGCCCCTGACCAAAAAAAGCTTGTTTAACCACAGTCATCGGCCTATGTGAGGGCAACCACAAAATGGCTACCATGCACAAAATGGAACCCAGGGTTCGGGACGAAAACCCTAAATACGCAGTGAATCCATTGGTGTAATGTGACAAAAACACACGTACTAGCCGAACCCACTAGTTACGGTTCGCTGTTACCAAAATCGTAGCGGAACCATGATATTTATAACGCAGATTCAGATTTCACGGAACCTCAGTCCAAGGCCAGTTTTGGTGTCCTTTTGAGTGAGATGACCTACTGAGCATGAACAACATGGAAAATGACCTCTTATCTTTGATCGGCCCATAGGGTACCTTTGTCACGTCCACCAATTTTCTTAGGTTTAGTGCGCACTACTATGTCTATGAGATTTCTACTCTTAAAAGCAAACAATCGTGTCTCCAAATCCATATCGACTGCATTAAGGATTTGGCAGTTGTTTACAAATTCTTTCTTGACTGTTGATGCCAGATGACTAAAGCCGCTCACATATTCCAATCTGTCTGAGCTAGATCTATGATGATCTTCTAGAGAGCATCTCTGTGATTTCTTCTGGCACATTTTGGTGCTTTATGAACCATCTGAGAAGGATAGTTCTTTTGAGTCAGGTGTTTACTATGTTCAGTGATTTGTTTCTTCTACTTTTCCAATTCAGACCAATTCTAAGAAATTGGCAACAGGCAGATTATTCCATAGTGCTCTCCGAAGGGAGTTGTCATACAGATGTAATGAGTTCCGTACCATTGGTTTTCCATATAGTAATGACTGTATGTAACTATCTTTGGGGTACAGAAAGAGGTCTAGGAAAAGGAGGGTAGCCTTTATATATTGACATGTGAACCTTTTCTAGGTGTTCCCTATGTTTAGCCATTGGGTGAATTCATTCTGAACTTCCTTCCCAAATCAGCAGCACAATGTCAATGTATTTTTTTCATAGTTTAAGATGTACTTGGTAGGGATTGTAGTCTGGATAGATGTATGTGCTTTCCGAATGGTGCGTATATAGGTTAGGCATGCTTGGGACTCAGGTACTGCCCATTAAAGTCCTTGTGGTTAACTAATAGAGTTGGTTCTGCAATAAAAAGAAATTCTTTTTCATAGCTAAAGTGGCACATTCCTATATCAGTGGGAGTGTTGTCATCACTTGATTGTTCTCGTAGTAGAGCGTCTACTGTCTTTAAGGTTTCATCCTGTGAAATACTGATGCACAGCGATTCAACATTTAAATAAAGCTAGTTATTCTTCTCTGCATGAAAGGGTCCTTCTTTGAAATGTTCAAAACATGTTTTGTGTCTCGCATGTATCAATGAATATTTGCAACTAGAGGTCTAAAGAATCAGTCTGTGAATTGGCAAAGTGGTTCAAGTAAAGAATGTTTTGGTTTGTGTATTTTTGGGAATAAAAAGTAGGACTTATGCTCTTAAGTTGCATGTGTAGTGACAGTGAGAATCCTCCAAAGTCATTTTTCACTATATATAGTAAGGCTTGCTTTCCTATACAAAACCACTGGGTTACATTGTAACTCCTTATAATGCATAACTTCCAATTTGGATAAGCTAGAAAAATGGTTCAAGGATTCATTGGGATATAAATTTAAAATCCAACCTAATGGAAAAGTCGGATTTGAAGCTGCTTGGGTTAAAGAATCTAAATCTAAAAAGACTGTAAACACAGTAGAGTGCAGTCAAGACCTGACATGTCAAAGTGATTCTTATGAAGATAGCATAGTATTCATGGTCGATGGAGATCGGCAGATAGAGGGCAAGATTACAAATGAAATGGCTGAGGTGTCTCTTGTGTGTGAAACTGTCATCAAGAAACCTCAGTGCTAGGTGGGCATCAATGGGGTCTGTGTCAGCATGATGGGTGATTCCGGCTCTTTGTTTACTTTTTTAGTCTCGGAGGAATGGACATTTTATGGGAATGTGCACCTAAGATAATCAAAAGTGAAACCCGTGGCATATGGGGGTAAACCCATTGATGTGCTGGTAGAGTTTGAGGCTATATTAAAGGAAGCGTGGTGGAAGCCATTGTGTATGTGGTTACAGAAGGTTTGTGTTTGTTGGGTTGGTTAAACTAAAGAAATCTCTGAATTGTGTTCCAATAGCCCAGAACAAGTTATGTTAAGAAAGGACAATTTGTGTGTGATGACTGTGGGAAAATATGTTTGTACGGATGTCTTCCTATGATCAAAGGGTTCACGCATCAAATTTGCTTGAAAGCAGTTGCTAATCCAGTGGTGCACAAAGCCAGACATATTCCTATTGCCATGAGGGAGGAGTTTAGCAAAGAAATAAAAAAACATATGTGATCAAGGTACACTTGAACTGATAGAGAGCTCGGAGTGGCTGTCTCTGGTTGTTTTGTCCAGGAAAGGAAATGGGACGTTGAGGATGTGTATTGACCTGAGAGATTTACAATGAGAGGATATGGGTTGATAGAGATCTTCTACCAAACATTACTGACATGTTGACCACTCTGAAGGGGGCAAAGATTTTCCCGACATTGGATATGTCCTCCGCCTATCATCAAATCTCATTACATCTGGATTCCTGTCACTTAACCTCTTTTGTCACCTATGGTGGGGCTTACAGGTTTAAGTGTATGCCTTTTGGCTTGGCTTCAGTCTCATCCGTGTTCTGGTGAGTAATTGAAGCCATGTTAAAGGTATTGTGAATGTTAGGTGTCTTCAGGATGATGTACTGATTTTCGGACCAGATGAAGCATCACATGACAAATCGACAGCCCTGCTGTTGTCCATTCTGAAGGAAAGAGGGGTGACCTTTATGCCAGCCTAATGCCAATTTGTGGTGACAGATGTGGAATATTTGGGACATAAATTGTCTGATAAACTGGTAGAGCCGAAGGAACATTTAGTAAGGGCCATTAAAGAATTCCCTCTATCGCACAATAAAGATCAGTTACGTTCCTTTTTCATGCTAGAGTTTTATGTGCTTTTTGTGGGCAAATGTGCTGAAAGGACGAAAACGATGAGACTTTTGTTGAAGAAAAGTGAAAGGTTTGTGTGGGGGGATGTCAACAAGGAGTTTAATCTGATTATGGAGGAGGTTGCTGACTCAATTCCTCTCAAACCCTTTAATACTTGTGCTCCCTGTATCATAGTTACAGATTCTAGTCAGTACGGACTGGGAACAGTCCTGATTATGGGGGAGGTTGCTGACTCGATTCCTCTCAAACCCTTTGATGCTTGTGCTCCCTGTATCATAGTTACATATGCTAGTCAGTACGGACTGGGAGTAGTGTTAATGCAATCACGGGATGAGAAGGATGAAGGGTTGGCATTTGCCTTGTGTGCCCTTCATGGAGTTGAGAGAAAGTATTCAGTGATTGAGGTGGAAGCGTTAGCATGTTGGTGGTCAGTGGACCATTTTAGAAAGTATTAATGGGGTCTGGAGTCCCCCTATGAATGGACCATAAATCCTTGCTCAACTTATTCACCACCAAGGAATCTTGCAAAGCAACTCCCAGAATTGCCAATCGGCATTACAGGTTGCAGGAGTTCCAGTTCGAATTAGAGTACATTCCAGGGGTTAAACATGTCTTTGTAGATTGTCCTGATTGCCTTTTGTTGCACATGAAAATGGGAAAGAGGCCAGTAACGACGATTCTTGTGTTGATGCTTGTACTTCAGCAGATAAAGTGGACTGCATGGACGAGGAGGAGTGGAGACAAGTGGTAAGGCAGTACAAGGTATTGCAAGAGCTCATGTCATGTTTCAACAAAGGTTGGCCCAAGGGGATTGTAGATGACTCAGAGAAGGTTTTTTTAAAGAATTCTTTGAAGAATTGAGTGTCTCTAATGGAATTCTAAGATGTGCAGACTTGTTGGTGGCACCTCAAGGAGTGCACCCAATGGTATTAAAATTGGCACACGAGGGGCATGTAGGAATTAGTGCGATGAAGAGACAAATCAGGGATACATTTTGGTGACCAGGCATGGATAGAGAGGTGAACCATTGGTGAGGGATTGTGTGGCCTGCGCAATAAGTGATAAGTCTCAGGTGACAGTGCCAAGTACTGTGGAGGCAGATCTGGTTCTGTACAAACCGTGGATTAAACTAGGCATGGACATCATTGGTCCCATTAACATGTTCAAGGAGAGTAGTAGGTATGGGATTGTGCTAATGGATTAATATTGATGATGGCCGGAAGTGGAGTTTGTTAAGGCAGTTAATGCAACAGAGGTTGTAACTGACAATGGAGCACAATTTACATCAGATGACTTTAGGAAGTTCATGAGTCATTGGGGTGTAAAGCATGTGACTACTTTATTGTATCACCCCAGGAGTAATGGGTTTGTGGAGAGGTGAAACAGAGTCATTAAGGATAGTGTACAATTGTCTTTAGCAAGTGGTTTGGACTGGACTAGGGACCTGGAAGATTTGTTGTGAGCAATACGCACCACTCCAAATGCAGCTTCTTTTATGTCACGCTTTGCTTTGCTCAAGAGAAGGTTGGCTGCAACTAAATTGGTGCATCCATGGATGAATAGTTTGGAGGTGTCAGATGAGAAATGGGCACAAGTTAAGAAGACGCGTGAGTCTGCACAAAGGGGATATGTGGCTGAGAATCTAGAGAAGTGGTTGGTGGCCAAGGTTGGTCTTTGGGTCAGAGTCAAGTTGCCTGGAATTGTTGCGAAAGGGTATTTGAAAGTTTCTGATCCTAAGAAAGTGGTGTGTGTGAGGAATTGTGTGGTTATGCTCGAGGGTGGGAAGTGGTGTAATAAAGAACGGTTGTCTGTACAAAAGTGACAAACAACAAAATATCCATGGGGCTAAGCAAGGCTATTAATCACTCACAATGCAACTGATAAGAAGAAATAAATAAAAGAAAACCAACAAACAAAATCCCTCTGGTGTGGTCTGTGGAAAATCCTTTGAAAGGACGGAATCCCATCACTCACCGTGGTGAAATGCTTCATCATCTGGGATCTCCTCTTATCTGCATCCTAGTGCAGACAAGGGCTGCAACTCCCTCTCTGCGAGGAAGGAGCTTGCAGATGTTTTCAAGCAGATTATCTATAGGATTTGCTACAATCCACCAGATGTGAAGTTCTGGCAATTTTTAAGTTGTGATGGGCGCAGTGCTAAAGTGTAGAAAATATTGTGCAATGTTAAAATTGGTCAACAACAGAGACAGCCTTTATTCATCATCTATTGATCACCACATTAAAAGCCAGTGCAAAAGCAGTTTGAAATAATAGCTGCCTAAGTTTGAATCAAGGTCAACATGTTTCAGCCATTGTGATTGTAAGTAATCTTGGCCTTCTTCAGGACCTAAAACAGATAATGCTACTGCGTGAAAAGGAAATGAAAAGTGAACATCTAGATAGGTGGTTCCAATTGCAACCTACCAATTTGATGTAAGTTCTCTATGACGTATTGTGTATTGATGACACCTAAACACAAAAACAGAAATAAACAGGCAATAACGAGAGGGATACATTTAAGTGTCAGTTGCTAAATAGCGGTCTGAATGAACATGTAATATATATCAGTCACAGTGAAATACTCATGAAAATATATATATACAGTGTCTCATGCTTTCCTATAGTGCACAAGAGAACAGCCTCACCTCCCCTGGTAACAACTCAGGAAAATGAGGCCCCGCACTTAACCATTTATTAAAACAAGAAAAAAGAAAGCAAGAAAAGAACAACTAGGTGATGTTTGAGGCAAAAGACACACATAAAGATCACTGCTGTCTAAGCCACCTGTATAAGTTACTCCAAAAACAGATAAAGATATTGTGTTGGACCAGGCAATGAAATGGTGCCAAGATTTAATCAAAGGACAGTACATATTCAGCAGTCAAAGGAGAAAGCTATTTGTCGGTTGTTCACATAAATGACCTACATGAATGTTCCATATTTGCTATATTTAAAAAAAGGGCTCTATCTTAATTGAGCCTTCAGCGAGTATGTTTCACAGGTCTTTGTGAGTCTAGACTAAAAAATGGGAGTGCGCTGTCTAGGATAGATTCACAGTGCTTGGTACCGGCTTAATGGTGCGAATTGTTGTAGAACTACAGAACTGATGAAATATACCATAGAGCGAGCCATCACGCCAATGTGGTATAGTCAACTGCTTATAGCCAAAACAATGCTGTAAGTGGCAAATGCTCAATAATCTCGCATGACGCATTCGCAGAACATTCAGTCAAAGCATACAGTCAAAGAGCCTACCTGTCTGTCGGTACCTCAGGCCCCATCTGAGCCGTTTTTCGGAGGTAACTCATAACGGCGGAGGCGTTCTATTTGTGTCTCAAAACTGAGTCAGCTGTTTGTTGTTAACCTTCAATAGTCTCTCAAAGATGACATCATGTAAACTACTGGGTATCTTGGGAAATGTTGTGTGTTATATGTATTTTGGTAAACGTTTTCTATTTTGTGGTGGTGCAATTATGCCAAATGAAGAAAAGACCAACGATCCATTAGAATATCATCCATGCTGAGATCACCATCTTGTTGACTGCAACTTGGTATCAGAAAAGAAAATATCTGCTTCACTGTGTTAGGGACAGTGTCTGTAACATAAAATGACGAACAACTAGGTATTGATACTGGAAATATGGTGAAACATAATAAAGCATAATCTACAAGAAAAAAACATTCTGCTGATGGCAAGAATTATAGAGGAAAGCAAGTTTCTATTTAAGGAATCAGTTTCGTTTTAACTAGCACAGGACAACAGTCAGGAGGACTCCAGTTAATTGGCACAAGAGCAGGGTAAAAGTGTTAGTAAGCACAGGAGAACAACCAAGACTCCTGTTGATTGACACAGGACCACACACAAACTAGAAATATGCTCCTAAACAAAACTAACTATTCTATATGTCCCTTAATAAAAAAAAATACTATTCCTTAAGGTGATTAAGTGAAGCAAACCAAAATCTAGCAGCTTCATGAAAAGGGGAATATTTAGGAATATTGAGGCAGATGGTACAATTAAGGGCATCATTATGAGTTGGCTGCAAAGATACCAGAACGCCAGAAATTTAAATTACTGGACACTGAAATAGTGACTAACTGCTCTGACCATAATTCAGCTTGTTATTTTACCGTGCAGTTTGTCATCATTGCGGTAAAATAATGCAGACCTGTTGCAGCTGCTCTGAGCAGACGGAAAGTGTCTGCAGGACTGCAGGTTGGGGCCTGGGTGAAGTTCATTTTTTAGCCTGTCCGCAAGGAGCATTATCTGCTCCAAGTGGGCCTGGCGCACTGATTGTGCCACCTCCTTGAGCAGCCCTTTAAACCTGTCTCAGCTCTGTCATTGCAGACTTTGTGTGCAGTTTGAAATTGACATTTTATTTCAACCTAGCAAAATAAACCTTTTTCCAGGCCCCAACCTTACTGTTTAATGCATATAAGTAAGCCCTAGGGTAGGCCCTGGACAGCCTTGAGGGCAGGGTGCATTGTTTTTTAAAAGTGTGACATGTACTTTTAGGTTTTGCATATCCAGGTAGTGAAAAACTTAAATTTGTTTTTCACTACTGCAGGCTTGCTTGTCTCATGGGATAACATTGGAGTTACCTTATTACATTTAATAAGTGATAATTTGCAAATGGGAGCAGGTAACCAGTTCATGTTTTGTGTCCTAGGAACTGTAATGAAAAATCCTCTCTTATGGTAAAGTCAGATTTTAAATTACAATTTTGAAACTGCCCCTTTTAAAAAGGTGGCATTTTCCTTCCTTAGTCATTTAGTGCCTGCAGCCTGTCTCTAGATCATATGACTAGGTGTAGTTGACAGTTGGGCTTTGTGTATTCCTCCTGGACAGCCACACAGAGCTGAGGTGTGCCTCGTTGGGCCATCACTGGCAGGAAGGTAGGGCGGAGCTGGGCATAGCCCTACTTACACTTGAATAGGCTGTGTCCTGCCCCAACACAAAGGGCTGCTTACCCCCTGTAGTTAGTCTGAAGCCACAGCTGGTGAGGCAGGAAACACATGCACTTCAAAGGGAAACCTCTAGAAGCTTCTCCCACTTCATAAGGAAGGCCCACGTATAAATATTGGACCTCAGACACCAACCTTTCAGTTCACTTCTGGACCTGTGGTTACTCTGCCAGGAACAAGGACTGCTGTGCTGCTGAAAGTACTGCCACTCTTCTAGAATGTTGCCCTGCTGAACCACTGCCTTTCTGGACTGCTGCCGTGGTGGACTGCTCTAAACTCAGAAAAAGAGAAGGACTAAAAAAATAGCTGTGGCAGAGACCCTGCAGTCATTCACTATCTCCGTGCCTCTATCCTAAGTATGTAATCAAAAAAGGGTTAAGGTAAAGAAATAGAAGGGGAAATCATTAATTTTTTTAATACTGCCCTCAGCCACTATGTAGTGGCATGCTTCATCATAGTGCCGCTAACGACATCCAGGTGCCGACCAACACTCTGGGTAGAAACAGAAGAAGAAAGGAAAAGTGGGATCACTCGCGGAGATAAAAATGTGAGATAAAACTACCTATGGAGGTACCATCGGAACTCCTTTATTTATTGGTCCCCCTCAGCAGGATTAAAAATCAACAAGGGTGTACAGGAGAAGTGACTGCTCCTGTACCCCATCTGCGTTTACCGAAATGTTTCAGCCAATTTTGGTTGCCATTCTGGGTTATTGGCCTTCCTCAGGGTTTGGATCCCTCATGATAAATACTTTTAGTCACAGTCTGACCTATTTTTTGAGGGAAGTTCATTAAACCTTATTTCTCACCGTGGGCACTCTTGCCTGTAGCATCCGAGTTTCATATTTTATTCTCCAAACCCGGGACCATTTGGGGAACACCGCCTTATAGTCACACATTTATCAATGGTCGATGTCTCCGAAAAGTGCAACTCTGCTTCCTCGGATGAGCTGGACTGCTGCTTGCTGCCCTCCTGCCTTAGTCAAAAGGATTGGACCTGCACCTATATCCAGGACTCCTAGAGTGACTCCAAGGGCTAGTCTGCTAGCCTCCTGGTAAAGCCACAGTGTTGGCAGGCTCGCAACTACCTGAACCTGAACCCAGATCCAGATGGAGCAAGTCTCTGACCCCCAAGTGGTGCCCCACAGATCCTGAGCACCACTGAATTGATGTTCTTGTGCTCTTTGTGACCGTGAATGGGCCTGTTGGCACCAAAACCTTGTCGTTCACATAGTTCTATACCATGATGTTCCATCAACCCGACTTTCATGCAACAGCATTGACCGCTTGCTGGAGCGCCACCATGAAGCTCCGGCCTGCCGGCTCGTGACAGCAACAGGATCTTCATGTTATAGCGACGACACAGTCCGCGATGCTCCTCTGCTCCTCATGGCCCCCTCCACGGCGGAGGTAAATTTTCAGCAGGACTAACCTAGTACCTGTATCGGACCCATGCTTCATTGCAGTCTGTCTGAACTTGTGACCTTCTCCTGGTCTTGCACAACCAGATAGCGTGAGTGGTGTTTTGGGGTTTTTGGTACTATTTTCACTTAAATCTTTAAAATTGCATATCTCTGGTTCTACTGGTGTTAGATTATTCTCGTGTTATGTTTTCACTTCATAAACAGTTTGAAGTGCTGCATAAATGCTTCAGACATTGACTCTAAGTTAAAGTTTGACTGCTGTGTACCAAGCTACAAGAGGGTTGACCACAGGATAATTTGGGGTCTACTTGTGCCACACCCTGCAAGTATTATGATTGCTGCTCGAAGAGGGTTTCATCCCCTCAACCAGTAACCCCATTTCACACAGATGGCAACATAGATGAGCCCCAGCAGACAGGCATATAGAGCCTCGAGATACAAAACATGCATTCTGTCTAAGGGATACTTTTATACGATGCTGCTCTGCAGCTGTCCATGACACGTGTAGGACTGCAATTCAAAATATGGTACCACCTCATAAGCCTGGAGCATTCCTCCATATCATAACACCTACCTATGAATGCGGTGGGGCGATTGTCTCTGCCACTACTTGCACTGTAGGTTTGTTTTGTCAGGAACCGGGAGGGACTGAAACAAGCCCATTGGTTTTCCATGAATATATTGCTTAATCATTTTTTTAATGGCCAACAGGATATGTGTTCTACTAGTTCCGTTGTCTTTCTAAGGCCCAGAAGACCCCCCACAGGAATATCTTGACAAATGGAGAATAATCTCTATTGTAGAACGTATTGTGAATGTACAATCTTTGTGTACTAAAATTCCATCCTGAAGCTTTTTGTGGTGGGGGTCTTCTAACGATTCTTCCCTACTCACCCTAGATTATTGTTTCTGTATTTTCCAATAACCATTTAGCATCATACTTCGTCCCCGATTGAATTGATAATATTGAAGGATAAAACACGTGACACTCGCCTCCATTCACATGCCATGATAAGGCATCAGCATTTCCATGTCTTTTTCCTGGTTGATAGGTGATTTCATAAGAAAGACTAGAGCAGAATTATCCAATAGGCATGTCAGCATTCGAACATTTCATAGACTCTCAAAATGCTTGTTATGTGTGGTGAGCTTAACACTCATTTGTGTGCAGACCCCAGACAGTGCTTCTACTGAATAAAATATTTTTTAATAGCCAAAAGGTCACAACCTTAGATCGTGTAATTTCCTTCTGCAGGTGTTAAAGTTCTTGAGTAATAAGCTACATACTCATCTATGAGTGGGTGTCTTTGAGAAAGGACAGGCTTCAATCGCAAACGCTAAATTATCAGTTTCCACAATGAATTGTCTGGCACAATCTGGATGTCTGAGAATGGGGTCACATGTGTAAAAACATCTTTAAGAAATTGAAAAGCCTCTTCTTGCTATCTTCCCTATACAAAGTGCATTCCTTTCTTGGGTAGCTGGTTTACTGGAAGGACAGCAGCTGAAAGGGCTTTAATATATTGTAAAAATGTACAAACGCTAAGAGTTTTTGAATGTTCTTTTCATTCTGTGGGTGAAGCCATTCAAATACAGCTTTCACTTTTTTTCAGAACCCCTTGAACTCCAGATACTGAGATTTTAGAATTCTCTCAGCAGCATTTCTCCAGTTGGTATATAATGCATTGTTTCGAAAGCATTGTAAAGCCTCCCTCCCATGTTGTAAGTGTTCTGATAGGTAATCAGAAAAAACAAAATGTCATCGAAATATCTGACAAGAAAGTTGTCTGAAATATCCAGAAATAAAATATAGTTCACAAAGTGTTGGAACGCAGCTAGTGAATTGCTATGGCCAATTGGCATGATCAGGTACCTAAAAGGGCCATATGTAGTGTTGAACGCTGTACTCCTCTCACCTCCCTCTTTGATGAAGACTAGATTATAGGCTCTGCTTAAGTTGAGCATGGTGAAAACATTTGCTGCCGTAAATTGATCCAACAAAACTGTGATTAATGGTTTTGGATTGCGGTCCCCAATGGTGACATGCTTTGATTCTCTACAGTCGATGCAGTTTTTTTATGTTTCATCATGCTTGTAGATGAGAAGGTTAGGAGCATGCGACGAGGAGGCTTAAATGTCTTATAAATCCCTTGTTAGGTTTTCTTCCAAATACTCTTTCAGAGCTTGTTCTTTTTTCAACATGAGGGGGTATTTCTTACCATGAGAAATCGCAGTTTTAGGGATGAGATCAATTGTGAAATCATAGCTCCAGTGCAAAAGTTGTCTATTGGTTAGTTTTTGAGTGAACATATCAGTGAAAGATTGGTAGTAGGCTTCCGGTCTCTAATTCTTTGAATTTTTCTTTGACATATCAAAACACCATAAGGGATGTGTGGTGTGAAGACCAGAACAAGGAAAAAATATTTAAGACAAAATTCAGATGCGAATGAAACGGTTGTATTCGTCCAGTTGATTTGAGGAGCATAAAACTTAGTTATGTCAGGCTTAATATCATGGTACATGCAAGAACATCAATCAGAGTGTGAGATTCTGCATGACCCTCTTCAGTGGCCATAATCACTTCCAACGTCTTGCACGGTACATCAGCAGATGTTAATGATGTCCTATCCATGTCTTCAATAGCCTCCAGCCATTCTTTTCTCTGAATGCATGAATATCAAATTTATAGAGTGCTAACTTAGTCCAAGGGCATCAAGGCGCTAACAGCAGAGCAATGTGCAGGCAGGAGAAGACACACTCAGACCAACATCTAAGGGAACAACCAGGTCTTTAAAACCTTTTCAAAAGAGCGTGTATGATCGTTGTCCCGCAATTTCGTCAGAGAGGGAATTCCACAATTTAGCTGCAGCAATTGAAAAGGCTCTCCTGCCCCATCTCATCCTTTTGAACCTGGGAACAATATGTTTACTTGCTGACCTGAGATTCTTAGTGGGAGCATAGTGTTGAAATAAAGCTTTAATGCCCTCTGGACCCAGGCCATAGTAGGCATTGTGAGTGAGGCAGAGGGTTTTAAACATAATTCTGCAGTCCATGGGGAGCCAGTGCAGAGAAAGAAGAGAAGGCGAGACTGAGTGATGTTTAGGCAAGTCCATCACCAGCCTTGCAGCAGCATTCTGCACTAGCTGCAGGCGATGCAGCTGTCCTTTGTTAATGCCCAAATAAAGGGCATTACAGTAATCCAATCTGGACAGTATTAGCGCAACAACAACTTGTTTGCGTGCATCAAATGAAAGGAACTGAGAGATTTTCCTTATGAGCCTAATTAGCCCAATGCAGGTAGCCACCGTCCTGGAGACCTGCAGATTCAAAGAAAGGGAGTGGTCGACCAAAACTTTTTCCCATGAGAGACGGGAATTGGGCAAGTGCCCAAGGAGTCGGGCCACCACTCCCCTGATCAAATGTCCAACTTGTCCCCAAAAATCAGAACCTCCGTCTTCTCGCCATTTAGTTTCAGATAGTTTTGCACCATCCATGATGAGACTGCTTGCATGCAGTTTTTAAAGTTGCAAGCGGAGTCACTGATATTGTGTGTGATAGACACCATTATTTGCGTGTCATCTGCATACGACAACACATCCAGACCAAAAGATTTTACCCCCCCTTGCAAGCGGGCCCACATAGATAATAAACAACGTAGGGCTCAAGGAAGAGCCCTGGGGCACTCCGCATACAATGGGGGCAGGATCCGAATAAACATTTCCCAATTTTACTGTTTGGGTCTGCTCGCTAAGAAAAGAGGCAAGAAGCCCCAAAGCCGAGCCCCCAAACACCTATCTCCCTGAGATGCTCCACAAGTCTCAGTGGAGATAGGGTATCAAACGCTGCGGTGAGATCAAGTAAAATTAGCAAGGTGGTATGACCTGCATCCACCTGTGTCCGAATGTTGTCAGAAACCGCAGTAAGAGCAGTTTCTGTGCTGTGACAGCTTCTGAATCCATGTTGAGAACCATCCAGAATTTGGTGGTCCCTCAAATAGGCACTCAAGTGGGAGTTCAGGTGAAAAGAGGGAAATGGGATGAAAATGTTTAAGTTCCATCGGGTCCAGTGAGGGCTTTTTTAGAAGTGGCCCAAACACTGGCACCTTCCAAGCCAGGGGATATTGTCCCTTCGAGATGTCTAGATTAAGGACAGTGGTAAAATGCGGAATAATCGCAGATTTAGCACTCTTAAGGACCTTCAAGGGACAGGGATCCGTAGGCGATCCCGACTTAACTCCTTCTAATAAGTGATCTATAGTTTCATGTGACATATTTGAAAAAGCAAGTAAACTGGGAGTTGCCATCTTGCTGGGTCTGTCCATTAGATGAGTTACAGGCTGGACATCTTGGGCTTTATTCAGATTTAAGGCTTCCAACTGGACGTAAATGTCAGATATCTTAGTACAAAAGAAGGTAGAGAGTCTATCACAGAGCTCCTGTGAAGGCTCCACCGGGTCAGTAACCGTGGGAGAAACAAAGGAATTAACAATGTTAAAGAGCTCTTTGGGGGATTTAAGCGACTCTGAGATTTTTAAGTAGTACCTTCCCTTTTCCTCCATAATAACTGCTTTGTATACCTTCAAGCATTGTTTATGCAGTTCTCTGCCCGAAGGTGCTAGATCACTACGCCATACTCTTTCCTTCCTTCTACACTCCTGTCTCAATTTACGCAGTCTGTCAGAGAACCAAGGTGTGGAAAGCCTTTTTCTTGCTGAATAGTGACCTTTTATGGGTGCTAAGGTGTCCATAACTGCTAATAACTTTTTAGATAGCTCATCTGCAGCTAAGTTAGCACATGGATGTTCTGGAAGCTGGAAATCTGTAAGAAGATTGGCGAAGGGCTCATTGCTAATCAGGTTAAGATTCCGTTTATCAGCCACTTTCCTATTTTCAGGTTGAGTATTCCAAAAAGCCGATACCCTTAATTTGAAGGGAATGGCAGAGTGGTCTGACCAAGCTAGCGAAACAGGCTCTCCATGCCTAATACGCCGATCATGAGAAAAGATCCCGTATAGAGTGTGGCCCGCTGTATGTGTGGGGGATTTGACCAGTTGTGAGAAGCCACAGCAGTTCATACATTCCAAAAGGGTTTGTGTATCGTGACTTAAGTTATTATCTAGGTGAAAATTGAAGTCACCAAGAAGTGTAAAGTTTGTTCTTTCTAGGCAGGGCTCCAAAAGTTTACAAAATTCCTGACTGAAGGATGCCCTAGGGCCCGGTTGCCGGTAACAGAGAACACCGGAAAAACTCTCTGTAGGGAGCGTGTTTATGGAAAAGTATAATGCCTGGTATTGGTCGAGCGGTGAGGTGAGTGGTTCAGAGCGACAGGTAAAAGTATCCCTGAACAAAATGCCTAATCCCACCCCCCTCGTCGTCCTACCCTGTCTAATCTGGTTAGGCAATATCCCGAAGGGATAGTCTCAGCAAGATCAGGACCAGAGAAATCATTGGCCCAAGTTTCAGTTACGAACACCCAGTCCGGTGTTTGTTGTAGAACAAAGTCTTTAAAAACAACATTGTTTTTAATCAGGGATCTAGCGTTAATAAGGAAACCCTGAACTAGCTTCTCAGTGCCCGAGGGAGTAACTATGTCTTTGGTAATGGCAGAACTCTTCTTCCCTCCCCCTATGATTCCAAAGTCACATGACGTACAAGAGGAAGACCCTTTTCTAGCGAGGGTTTCTGGGTCTAAAGTATGTTTACAATGAGACTTAACCTTGCACAGTTCCAAAAGTTCCTCTCTTGAATACCTTATCCCATCCTTTAAACCAGGAGGAGAACAAGTACAAGTATGCGGTTCTTGCTGTGGAACCTCTGATCCATGAAGCACATAGTGCCAATGTCAACCAAAACCATGGTTTGCAGTGGTCCCGTAGGCACAGCTTGATTACTTTAAATAAGAAATGTGTCTTATCAACAGTAAACTTTTTTTCATTGAATTGTAGCCAGCCTGGGTTTAGAGATGGCCTGGGTTCACCCTGGGCTTTTGTGTTTCTCAAAGGCCTTGGACATTGTCTGAAAAATTGGCAGCAGGATAAAAAAAAGTACTATTCTTTTTTAAAGCTCTCCTTTTTTTCTTTAGTCAGTGGCCAGATTTCAGCACAGGCAGGCAGTGAGAAAGGTTGGTGATGTGGCCCACTGGTGCAAAGATGGTGGCAGCAGCTGTGTCCTCTTCTCAATAGCTGAAGGAGAGACACCGGGTTCCTCTACCCTGCCACACATGCTGCAGGCTGATGAGAAAATTTCATGAACGGTGTGACCCCCAGGAGGAGGATTTGTGTCCCATCACCCTTTAATTTTGGGACATCTCAGTAATCTCTAATACCCCGTGAAGCATAATCTTCGGCATAACTGGGTCCCTTAAAATGGCTACTTCCTCAGATTCCCAAAGTCCTCCGGGTGCACCTGTGTTGAAGTGGTGACCGGCAGCTGTAGCTTCAGCCGGGTGGTCCTGCAGGCCTGCCAAGGGAAGCAGGGAAATCCACATCACAGCACCAATCTCATTCTCGCTCCATGATTTCCTGCTCCAGTGTGTCCTGCTTATGAGACAATCTGAAACAGGAAATCTTCAGATTGAGGTAGCCCAGAAGTCTTGCTGCATCTCACAGAGAAATAAATAAAGCCAAAAACCATTGTGGAACTTTCAAGAAGGTCATAATATCCTGATTCTGCCAGACTATGCAGTCATAATTAGTAATTCCTTCTGACATCTAATAAAAAAAGTAGGCTAGCAATGCACTTCATACACAACTCTTGACAATTAACTAGTAAGCAAATAGTTTTGTCATGAAATTTTATTTAAAAAGTGTGCAAAATGCACCACCCAGTACAATTTTTTAGGATATAGCTAGGAAGGGGAGTCATTTGTATTAATTTATTTTTCACCTCAGAAGACATGAATGGTGCTTTGAAAGAGATAGTATACTCAGCATGTGTCCTAAACCTGCAATTCACAGCATATTCATGTTGCAACTGTGTTGAGAGCAATGTTGAGATCAGTGCCAAGAGCTTACTAGAGACTCATGTGTTCAGAAGAGGAAAGAGCTAACAGCATGCTGCCTTACAAGACTTTTTTGGATATCACCCATCATGGTATCTGACAAGCTACTTCCAATGCCAACCGTCATGGGCATTTATGAGGGCTGCAGAATTCAGCATAAAGAATGCCAAACGTGGGCTTCTTCTTTCTTTGTAAATCAACCGCATGGTTTCTAGAAAGGAGCACGGAGAAAACTTAGTCCTTTCCATGAAGAGGATTTGTCAAAAGGATATTGTCCAAGGTTCCTAATTCGAAATGAAGTAGCATCTTTTCCTGTGATATCAGTTGCTGTTTGAATCATATATGAAGCAGACAATCAAGAGAGGAAACTGTGTCACACCGCATTAGTTCCCTGATTTGTTTTGTATTCAGTGGTGGTCCATGCAGGTAATCACGGTTGGGCGGTAGGGTGGGGTGGGGCGGGGCGATTGGGAGAGGGGAAGTCGACAGATGACAGAATAGAGAAAATTAAAGAAAGAAATAATTCCTATTCCGTCATCTGTCGATATCCCCCCGCCCCACCGCGCTTACCTGCACGGACCGCTGCTGTTTGCATTCTTTACCCCTTTGCTACTGTTTTTGTACCTCAATTCTTGCTTCTAGCAGTTGGACCACATACAGGATGCTGCCGTCTCAGCCTCATATCTTTCTCCTCTGGGATGTCATAGCAGGGGTTTGGTGCTTTGCTAATCATTTCGCTATTAATCTTCTCCCATCAAGAGCTACTTGACTGCCAGGGCGGGTTATCCTTTGTGTTTTTTTCTCCTCCTAAATGACACCCTTCCAGGGATACACTTGAAACCTTTCATGTACACTGTTCTGTGCAGGGTGGCACCATGGCCCCTTCTCTGGTCAATCAAGAAGAAGACTCTACAGACCTTTTTAGTATCCAGTACTTGATAACTGCTTAATGCATGGAGCATGACAGTCAATTGATTGCGGCAAACTTTTAAAGAATGGGAAGTAGAATTGATATAATGATGGCTCTGCACATTCCTTCCTGTTCGTTTGAAAAATAGAGTGTGACAATAGGACCACAGTCCCACAACGGTCCCGGGTTTGGAGAATTTCCAATAAACCCTTATAAGTCTATCTCTCTTTTCACACTAAGGGTGTTAATTTGTGCTATGTTTTGCAATCAAATAGTAGCATGGCGCTTTACAACCACGACTTTGCTTTTGGGTGTGTTTGAGTGGATTTAGGTGGGTGAAAAACAATTTTCATCGTTTACGTCACAGGTGCAATGGATGCCTGCCTTTTTTCCTGTGTCATAGTCACCAAGGGGTGAAGTGGGGTGTAATCCTGGGTGACATGGTATTTTGTGGTATAACAGTCTAGAGGAAATTCATTTTCAAGGAAGGTACAGGAGAGAAGTAGAACGATAAAGTATATGTTCTACTTTCTCTTTCAGAAACTTGTTCGCTCTCGAAAATTATCCAGAGTACAGGACGTAAGCAGTATTGGCTGTTTGTCGATAGAAGGTAAAAAACCCCAAATAGGGGTGTAGACCAGAGAATAAAGGGACCAACACCCTGATGAATGCCAGTACGACTCACATGAGCGTTTAATAGTGGCAGAAACATGTTGGTCAACGCAGCAGGGATCTAGGGGTCTTTACCTCCCCTAACTATCCCGAGAGATTATTTTTAATCCTGCCAGGGGGTGACAGGAATAAAATTGAAGACAGTCCCCTCTTAGGCAGTTTTAAGTGTCTATGTCTGCACTTTGTGGTCCCTTCTTTAGGGAAAAATGTTCCTTGTTTTTGTTTTCACGATTTGTGTTTTCTGTTGACACTGTCCGTCTTTCTGCAACCTCACCACTATACACTTCATTCTAAAAAACATTGCGCTCCGCCCTCTGTGTTGGTCTGCACGGGGGCGCTTGACGCGGCCCAATGATGAAGCATGACACTGCAAAGTGTGTGAGGGCAGTATTAAAAGAATAATGTTTTTTCCTTCTGACTATACCTCTGGGTTTTAGATAGTGAGGGATATAACTGTTTCCTTGTCACTATCACATTGCCTTGTAACTAACTTTTTGCAGTTCTTCTCTGTGTAGTGAGTTTTACCGTTTGTTAGGGGAGTCAGAGAAGGCTCTTGTTCTCCCTAGTCTCTCTCCTTTGTGATATTATAAGTCAGCACGGCCGCTGAGCCGTAGAGATTTTTACAGGGATTCCCTGTTTACCTCCTATAAATATAAATAAGGCAGTTATAATTCATACTACCAATGGAGTAAAAAGGCCTCGCCTATGGGGATGAAGCCGCCACTAGGATTTTATCTTGTCCCTCGCTTTTGGGGGACTCCACACTCACTCAGGCTCTGACACAGGTAGAAGGTTGGGAAACACTAACCGAATTAAAGAGGACCCAAGTAAAAACTATTTTCCATGGAGCAATTCTTACGGAATACCTTAGGGCAAATGCTGCCCCAGGGGGACTACTCGTGGTTAATGAACCTCTAATCTTTCTGGAAAATGCCTTGTTCAGAAAGGATTGGTCATTGATCGCGTGGAGATGCTCCAGAGATTGGCTCATTTTAATCATAGACACGGCTAAGAAAATCTCTGACGATCTTCTGATACAAATCCAAACCAGTGAGGAAAATTTAAAAACACTAATACATATCTCTGTGTTTAAGAAAAAACTTGAGGAGACGAATAAAACAGTAAATGAGTATAAAGATTATCTCATGAATTCGAAGGTGCACAAGTTACAAAAAGATCTAAAAAAAATTTCAAGAGAGAAGGTGTATCCTTATATAAGTGATGAATATATTAAATTGAAGGAAAACCAAAATCTGCAAAAGAAACCTACAAAAACTCAGACTGTTACATCTAGGTCTGGTAGTGAAAGCAGTGATGCTGATTATCGACCAAGATTTAGGGGCAGAGGTTGGTCAAGGGGGTACTCGCGTCCTTACCATCCATTACCTCAGATGGGGTTCGGATGGCCTCCCATGTATCCACCTATGGTCCCGCCCCAATTCTTCCCAGATGAGTACCCACCTTTTTTAGAGAGAGGCAGGGGGAGGGGGAGAGGGAGGCAGAGGTCACAGAAAACTCAGAGGGTTCAATGGGAGGATATGAACCAGAGGATAACACGCAGCATGGCACGAGAGGCGGAACCGAGTACCAGCAGGGAACACACCTAGTCATGAATTTAAGTAGTAGGACATTAACAGAGACACAAGAAAATGTCCTTTCAAAGGGATTGTGTTTTGTTCCAACAAACCAGCTAGATTCCTTTAAACTTAAATGTGAATTGGCGGGCTTCTTTCGGAGTGTGCGTTTGAAAGTTTTTTTTTTAGGATAAGGAGGTACATGATAAAGGTGATGACACAGGGCTAAAAAATCACTCGACCTTTGTACCTAGTGTAGGACAATTACCCCCAGAGGTGGATGTTTTCGAACAGGCAGTATTGAGGGATGTTGAACTGCTGGAAACCTCCGAGAAGAATAAATCATTCTCGAATCTCTCCAGAACTGAAAGAGAAGCCCTAAATGAATTAAGGGATGACCCTACACTAATAATAAAACCTGCCGACAAGGGTGGAGCGATCGTGATCTTGGACAGAAATGTGTATAACACGGAATGTCTCCGTCTTTTGGGTGACAGAAGAAATTATGCAATTCTGCCTGACGATCCAACGGAGGAACTACGAGTTATGATCAGTACATATGTAGAAGAGGCAGTTGGAAACGACTGGATCAGTCAGAAGGAAGCTTCCTTCCTCTGTAAATTACATCCTACTGTTCCTTACTTTTACATCTTGCCTAAGGTACATAAACCAACACGGCCCCCCCCCTGGACGGCCGATAGTGTCAGGCACCAACTCGATTTTGGAACCATTGTCTAAATTTTGCGATGTCTTTCTACGCCCCCTTGTCCAAAAAATGCCTGCCTATCTGAAAGATACAAGAGAGGTTTTAAATTTGATAAAAGACTTGGAATTCGATCCTGACAAAGATCTGATGATGGGACTCGATATTGAGTCGTTGTATACGAACATTCCCCAGCAAGAAACACTAAGGGTTATTGAGAACATACTCTTTGCTGAGGAATGGAATTACAACACACCACGGGTGTTTATCCTGAGCCTTTTGGAACTGGCTCTAACAAAAAACGTTTTTAAGTTTGAAGACCGTTTCTATCTACAAACCCATGGAACTTCCATGGGGAGTTCTTGCGCCCCTAGTTTGGCATGCCTTTATGTTTCGAATTTTGAGAATGAGATGGTATTCTCAGCAGCCAACCCCTTTTTAGAACATATTAGGGTATGGCGCAGGTACATCGATGATGTTTTCATCATCTGGAGAGGTAGTAGAGATTTGGCAGAAACCTTTATGGATTGGTTAAATCACAAAAATCCATTTTTGTTTTTTACGAGCACACTCACGAATGAGGCGCTACCTTTTCTGGACCTTTGGATCAGAGCAGAAAATGGAGGTTTAGCTAGTAGTGTTTTTCATAAACCTACTGATAGAAACAATCTGCTATCCTTTCAGAGTTTCCATCCCCGCTCATTGACAGAAAGATTGCCCTATGGACAGTTCCTGCGTCTTCGTAGGAACTGTTCCTCAATTGGGGATTACAAAAAGGAGGCCAGTGTCCTCAGTGAGAAATTGAAACACAGAGATTATCCGGAGAAAGTAATTATTAAGGCGCAAAAGAGAGCAAGAAATTGCAACAGGGAATCCCTCCTACAAACACAAGAAAAAGAAAGAGTTGAGAGCAGTATTTGTGTTACGACTTTTAACACAGCATCTAACCACATGAAAAAGATAATACAGAAGAACTGGAGGATTTTGAATTCCAATGGGTTGGAACAACCTGTCCCACTGTTTTCTTTTAAAAAAAGTGCAAGTATAAAAGACACTGTTGTCAATACACGCCCAAGATCACCGATGGTTGGCAACAGTGTATGTTACCAGGAACATTTTTTGCCTCCTGTTATGGGACACTATGCTTGTGGCTTTTGTAGGGCTTGCCCCCTGTCTTTGAATGGAAAAAAGGTGGATATTGGGACTAACCACCCATGGGAGCAGAGAAAACATACCACATGTAACACCGAGAATGTCATTTATTTGATACGGTGCCGGTGTAGCTTATTGTATGTCGGAATGACCACACGCCGAGTAAAAACTCGCATCTTGGAACACTTGAGCACAATAAGATGCGGAAAAACAAACACAAAACTAACAGCTCATTTCCAAGAAAAAAAACACAATGAACAAGATCTAAGGTGGACAGTGCTAGATAAACCCTTTATACCACCCAATACAGTTGATATTGCCAGCTTCCTGTTTATTAGAGAACAGCGTTGGGTAAACAGACTTAAAAGCAGAACGAGGGGTTTAAATGACTCTATCCCATGGTTCCATCTGTATGGGTTAGGTAAAAAATGAAGCTAAATAGAAGAATACAGCGTGACTTTAAAGATCTCTAATATCTCCTGAGTTTTAAGATCATGTATAGTAATGTTGTTAAAAGATGGATTTGGATTGGAAAGAAGATAGGATTTGGTTGACCGTCATGGTATTGACTCTATGAGGGATCGGATTGTCCTGAGAAAGTCATTGCTTTTCCACTGATCTCCCCACCCGATGCGAGCGAATATAGGAGTAATTGGCAAACTATTAATTCTTTAGGTGCTGTGTGGGGGACTAACAGTTTGATCGTGGTTCTAGACTCAAGACAACAAAATGGAGACGGAGAAATAAGGATTTTTTTATTTTTCGAATAAGGACCCTTACGGAGATTCCTTGAGAATCGTTGGGGATTTGGTACTTCCAATATGTCTGCGGGTATGATCCCTACGGGGAGAATCGCGTCCGTTAGATGTCCTTCTTCCCTGTTGCCTATTTTGGGTGGCCGGAAGTACTAAACAACACAGTGGTTGGGGAGTCCATACCGGAAGAGGCAGTCTACGCGCTACCTTTAAAGGGAAGGTAACTCGGTCCCGTCAGTATCGCCGGAGGACCGATGTTAGGATTATCAGTGCCGTGAGTCTTTGGAGTAGTAAGTAACGATAATGCATGGAGCATGACAGTCAATTGATTGCGGCGAACTTTTAAAGAATGGGAAGTAGAATTGATATAATGATGGCTCTGCACATTCCTTCCTGTTCGTTTGAAAAATAGAGTGTGACAATAGGACCACGGTCCCACAACGGTCCCGGGTTTGGAGAATTTCCAATAAACCCTTGTAAGTCTATCTCTCTTTTCACACTAAGGGTGTTAATTTGTGATATGTTTTGCAATCAAATAGTAGTATGGCGCTTTACAACCACGACTTTGCTTTTGGGTGTGTTTGAGTGGATTTAGGTGGGTGAAAAACAATTTTCATCGTTTACCTCACGGGTGCAATGGATGCCTGCCTTTTTTCCTGTGTCATAGTCACCAAGGGGTGAAGTGGGGTGTAATCCTGGGTGACATGGTATTTTGTGGTATAACAGTCTAGAGGAAATTAATTTTCAAGGAAGGTACAGGAGAGAAGTAGAACAATAAAGTATATGTTCTACTTTCTCTTTCAGAAACTTGTTCGCTCTCGAAAATTATCCAGAGTACAGGACGTAAGCAGTATTGGCTGTTTGTCGATAGAAGGTAAAAAAAACCAAATAGGGGTGTAGACCAGAGAATAAAGGGACCAACACCCTGATGAATGCCAGTACGACTCACATGAGCGTTTAATAGTGGCAGAAACATGTTGGTCAACGCAGCAGGGATCTAGGGGTCTTTACCTCCCCTAACTATCCCGAGAGATTATTTTTAATCCTGTCAGGGGGTGACAGGAATGAAATTGAAGACAGTCCCCTCTTAGGCAGTTTTAAGTGTCTATGTCTGCACTTTGTGGTCCCTTCTTTATGGAAAAGGTTTCCTTGTTTTTGTTTTCACGATTTGTGTTTTCTGTTGACACTGTCCGTCTTTCTGCAACCTCACCACTATACACTTCATTCTAAAAAACATTGCGCTCCGCCCTCTGTGTTGGTCTGCACGGGGCGTTTGACGCGGCCCAATGATGAAGCATGACACTGCAAAGTGTGTGAGGGCAGTATTAAAAGAATAATGTTTTTTCCTTCTGACTATACCTCTGGGTTTTAGATAGTGAGGGATATAACTGTTTCCTTGTCACTATCATATTGCCTTGTAACTAATAACTTTTTGTAGTTCTTCTCTGTGTAGTGAGTTTTAACTGCTTAAACTACCCACATGATAGCTTAGCAAAAAAGGCTTGCGTGACCACTGTTTATGAATTTTATACAGCGTTCAGATTTTAGGGCATGCGTTCCAATACACGATTCACAAAGACATATATGCAAATTATAATAAAATACACACTTGTACATTACACATTGCATATGTGGCATGTCTAAATTAAGACCTCTGTGAATGTGCTTTGTTGTCTCATCAGACGCAACTCAAACCATTCTCAGAATCAGTCCAAGTAAAAATATCCTCTCCTTCATGTGAGGGCGGATGTGTGGGCATGACTTCAGCTCAGAAATGTATGGACCTGCCTTCCCTCCTCTCCGTGCTTTGCAGTCTGCAGGAGCGCTCCTCTCATGAGCAGAGGACTGAGAAGCTGTCTTCTTCAGTAAGCATCTCTTTAGCAGCCAAGAGCCATTCTGAGCATGTATCTTTTCCTAGGAAAAGTCAAAACTGTCAAAAACTAGACTCATGGTCTGTTTTTTTTATTCCCAGCAGCTAATCACATTCATAGTACGTGAGGTCAGGAAAGCCAGGTAGGTCTATCTGTATGCTGTGCACTCCCAAACCCCAGGAATATTGACAATCTTGAATCTTTACTTTTCAGTTTATTTATGTATCAACTTTCTTCTATAATTTTGGTTGTCGAAATCCACCAAGAAGATAGTTCTGCCAGTTGAGCGCTTGCTGTTATGAAGTGCCGGTCATAGGTTCGAAAATCAGCAAAGCCAACTTAGCTTCCCATCTTTCTGAGATTGGAAACCAAACACCATGAAATTTGGTAATAAGAAAACTTGTAATTTACAGGGCTTAGATAGGCAAAAATGATGTATGAAACACTGCAATAAATGTATGATTTGTACAAATCAATGTCACGTAAAAGGTAACTGCTTCATTCTTTCCAGCGGAATACATTCTATGGGCCACATTGACAAACAAAATGACGATGGCGCTGCATGCTTTTGCTGCGCCATGCTGGGTCATTTTAAAAGCACATGGATGCGTCGTATTACCAATAATATGGCGCATCCGTGTGCTTTCCCCATCACTGGTGCACAATTAGCTGCCATGCGCCAGCGCAGACACCCTTGTTTCATGCTGCAAGGGTGCCTGTGTTGTGGGGATGATTGTTTTTGTACAAGAAGGGACACCTTCTTGCACACAAACAATCATTGATTGCTTTTTCCTCTTTCTACCGTGCTGCAGCAGCACGAATAGAAAGAGGAAAAATCTTTGGAGAAACAAATTGTATTTCTTCTTGTTATACCACTCCTGCACCTCGATTCTGACACATTACCAACTTTACAAAACTTTGTAAATTTGGGAATGTGTCAGGTTCCTTAGATGTTGAGTGGAAACTCACACAGCAACACCCATGAAACGCCCCTTTCACACAGAGTAATGAGTGAAAGGGACCCATTTTTACAAGGCCATGAAAAGTCATGCAGGGTGACGTGGCCATGTAAATATGGGTAGGAACACTGCGCGGCCGGTGCGTAAAAAAAGTAAAGCACCGGATGCGTAATTGCCTTGTAAATGAGGCCCTAAGTTTGTATTAAATATGGCTCCGTGCTACTTTCTTCCTCTTGTGCAGTGCAGCACATCAACATTGGTTCTTGTGCTGCATTGAGCAAAACATTAATAAATCTGCCCCTATATTTGCCCATCAAGTGATTTCACGGTTGGTAGTCCAAAGCACTACATGTATTCTAACCAAAGCTAAACAAAAGTGCCAGAATCTCGACAGTTTTGCAGAGATGATGGAAAAACATTGAGTTAGTTGACGATCTGGCTCTAAGGGATGCAGACAAGTATTGCAACCCCAAGAAAGGACCCAATGAGCTGGCATAAATACATTTTAGACAAATCATTGCCACAGCAATTCTATGCACCTGTAAAACATCACAATAAATATAACAACTTAGTGTATATCTACCAAGGTCAATGAGCCTGTTCCACGACATGACTGTTATCGCTGTAAAACACATGCATGGTGCTACTTGTTGGAAAAGGGGACCTCTGAGCATCTAGCAATAATAGTGTCACCTTAGAAAAAATTGTGCTCCAACGGTTTCCTTCCTATTAAAAAGTTGAGAATGGAGAAGGTCCACGAGGCCCTTTTAAAGTATCCTATTTTTTACTACCAGGAGACTTTTGAACTTAGCACCACCTTTACTTACCCATTTTGAATCCATGCAGGGATGCGCATCCAAGTCCAATTTTTTTACCAAATGCAGGCTTGAGCAGATTAGCAATACCAGCTCTAAGACATGATGTATGGAGCAAGTACAATTCCTTGAAAAGCAGTGAACAAGCAATCAGTGTTATCATATATAAATGTATGTATAGCTCATAAGACTCACGTGCATCAATTTTGTGAAATAAAATAAAAACATATCCTTCTCTAAAGAGTTGTGAATTTAATCCTTTCTGACATTGTAGTATCTGATATTGCCATCTTAGTTGCTCAGGCAGTGCATTTCATAAGTTTCTTGGTTGTCGTTATAACAATTTACCTCCCACTTTTCTTCTCACAAATTTGAGGGAAATAACTCTTTTTCCCTTTGATCTCAGTGATCTACAAGGGCAAAATAGAGTAAAGCTCTGCCTCAAATGCTCTTGTGTGTTAAAGCCATTCTTGACCCGAATTATGGCCACTAACCGCAGCGAGGGACATTTCTGGGCCCACGGAGGAGATGTGCGGTGGCCTTGGTAAATCAAAGACGGCTCTGACTGAAGAAGTTTGCAGCACTTGCAACTTATCAATGCCAACATTGTCATCAATTTTATATTCAATCACTACACCAGCAGCAGTGGATCTACCTTGTTGCAATGTTAAATGCCTGATCTTCCGAAGCATCTTTAGATGCTGGTTGGGGAATCTGATTATGTTACTCACTGCAGCATCCATAGATAATCATTGATAAAATAGAGCCCTCAGGATTCGCAAAGTTTCCTTTACTTGAAAATCCAAATTGTCAACTTGGAACTTTTGACACAAGTAACTCTGGGTTTTTGACTAGTGTTCCACCCCACAATCAAAAAAATCTATTTTTGCAGGAGTTAATCTCAGCCCATTTTTATTCATCCATAAGCATACTTTTGGAAGCTGAACAACATGTCTTCTAACAGTTACTTGTTGAACATATCCATTAAAGGAGGTAAAGACAGACAAGAAGGCAGCCGCAATGTACAGTGACTGTGTTCACTATTCTGTCATAACAGAACCCTAGTTCTCTGTTCTGATAAAAAGGACTGTATCCACTTTAAACGGAACCTGGCACCCCCGCCACCTTCTTCAACCTGTCAAGCAGGGTTTGGTGGTAGAAAGTGTCAATAGTGGCCAAGAGATTCAGCAGTATAAGTAAGGCGGGATCTTCTGATGCTGGAATTCCCCATGTTATAGATTTGGTCCCTCAGAATTAACACTTTAGAGCTAGGTGCTTTCAGGGTTGAGCATACTTCGAATAGCCACCTTTCAAAATGTGTTTGTGACCTTTGGTGAGTGAAATAATAACACTTTAATGCTATAGTAACACTAAGTAGTCAACGGATTCATTCTAGAGACCAGCTACTGCCTTCATCCCAAATTTGATTGCACTTTTATTAATGTGGGACTCTGGTGTAGCAAAAAGAATACCTGATCCGGAAGTGTCAACCAATACGTTTCTATCACCATAAGGACACTTGGGGTTTGTTAACAATGGTCTCCTAAATCTTATGTTTATAAGCAGGATGCACTGTGCATTGATGTGTTCACATTTATATGAGACCCTTCATTTTTAGTGATTAGCCTAAGGTCACTGATCTAACACCTCATATTAGATAATCTTATTTCTGACCATGTCATAAGGATGTACGAGTTATATTTGAGGGTGAGACCCGAATGACTGACTGCTCAGAATGTCTGGAGGATGCCTATTTCCGAATAAGCTAGTACTGTTCTGCTATTCAACCCCAAATTTGTTAGGTAAGGCATTTTGTTCTGTTCCCACAGTGTGTCAAACAGTATTAAAACAAACTATAGATGGAATTAACATATGTCATGCTTCTGAACCTCAACATAACACCCAGGAGACCTATACTTTTTTTCGTGCATTGATTATCCTTTTCATAAAAGAGCTTCACATCTAGATCTGCCAGATGAAGATATTTGGCAAGAATTGACTTTTAATTTTTCTAGGTAACCCATTCCTAACTGTGCAGCCCAAACCATTCTTGAAAACTTGGGAAATGTTAGTTCTAAAGACAACAATCACATACAACCAGCCATTAATGAACAGCATTGACTGGATATTTAAAGCACCAAAGACCAGCATGAATCCCAAGCCTGAACGGAACTGAATAGATCAGGGCACAGACTGAAGTGTCTTTTGATGGGCCTGGTGCAGCTCCACAATGGAAAAAGCTTTATTGGTGGGCCCGAGCAATGCTCACCCTTGACTCTCCCTACCACACAAACATCAACTCACACATTTTGAAAACTTTATAGAAAAGAGTAAAAAGAACACAGCATGAACATAAGCAAAAAAAGAAATAAGGGTCAGAGTCGGACTAGATTCCATAGCAGTGTGCAGAAGCTGTGCGCGTACAACCTGTCGTAGCTCCAATAATGTAAACGTTATTTGCTGCATTTCATACTAATTTCAGACCATCTATTTACAAATACAATCTGTTGAAAAACATCAGTTCTTAGAGGAAGTACAGCATAAAAGTTCTTGAAACACTTTCAACTTTAAGGTCTACGCCGATAATCTGGCGCATTGACAAGCAAGGATGTGTTTTTGATCACGAAGTGCTGACGAAGCACTAGGTGCACACCAGAAAGTTGTTTAAACCACAAGTGAAAGAGTGCTTAATATTAAACTATGACTTAGCTGTGAAAAGGCTGCTATACATACTGTGCCAAAGGTTATAACAGTGTTTTAATACTGGTGCAAGAACTACATCACTGATTCGTTCTCCTGTGAAGAACCCATAAACAGTCTTAGGCCAGATATTCAACTGTCCTATTGGCTGATAGCACATGACACTCTGCTGGAGTCATTTAAGGGAGTACTGCCAATCTACATGCATCTCCTAATGCTTCTGAAATAGCCCAGGATGCTGTAGTTAATGTCATGGTCCTGCTCAATGGGCCAGGCTGCAAGCCTTGCTTTTTATTTTTGCACTGCACATATTTGACTTTTAGGAAGTGAATATGTCGTTTTCTGTATAATGTTATCCCTGAACCATTGCGGTTGGTATATTGTTTGTTTTGCTCCAGATTCTGGGGTATAGGGTCGCCCCTCTTTGGCTTAATTTCACCTTACATTGTCCACCATCTTGTTTGTGACATAGTTAACTCAGTCACATGCACCTTTTATTCTTCAAATGTGCTGTGACAAACTCCAAATACTTCATCCCTCATTGACATTATTTAATAGTAAGGGCCTCGTTCTGAGAGGCACACTAATGCAGCCAAGGCCCCACTCACTCCAGGAGGAGTTGTATTGTCGACACCGGTCAGAAAACCCTGGAGATAATTTACCATCTGTGTAGCATGAGAGTTAGCCAGACTGGAAAATCCCTTGAGGGCTCTGCATTCTGAGGGATGGTTTTCTGGTCTGAGAGGAGAGTGGCTACCATCCCTGTAATCTGAGGAGAGCTTCTGTCTAAAGACAGAGCAAGAATGATGCACTTACCCGAGGTGATAAACCGAGTCTGTCTGTACCAAACGGTCTTTTTAAGGATAGCTCTGCTCTCTGAGCACTGGCACTTATAGTCACTAATATAATCCAAGCCCAGCTCTCCTCTCAAGTGAACTATAGACTCACACTTCTGACATTAGGCACTTCTAGGCCAGTGGGCTTCACCAATTATTTAACTAAAACTTTTCCATGTGTCTTCCTTATGATGTTTTGGCTAATGTGCCGTTGTTCATGATATAGTCCCCAATCCAAGTTCTGGAAAATGTTCACCGCAGTATACACGTATACATTGACCATTAGGCGTATCTGGTCTGCTCCTCTCCCTGTCAGGGCTAACACCACAAGTTCAACGCAGAACCATCTCTGTCTTTTCTACAACTCTATGGTTCCTTCTTGTGTCCCTCCCAGGCCTTCTGCAAATCTGGACAGAAGTCTGGCTCTTCTGCACGTCCGGCTGCGACTCCTACAGCGCACAATCTGACTAGGCCAACTAACCCCTAATCTACTGTAGATGTGACGCCATCATGTTGCTTCAGAAGTCTCAAATCTGTTCCCCATGTAGTTTCCTTCTGCACCCATATAATCTAATTCAACACCTTCAAGAAAAGACCACCTTTATGTACCACCAAATGGAACCTCAGTGCCTGCTATTCTCTATGTCACGCTGCTTTAGCAATCTTCCTAATGCTTGAACATCTATGCCCTGCAAGTCACATACACATCCTCTCTGCAGGGCGTGAATGAACACCCTGCATTACTTGTATTGGAACCTGATTTATGCAGGCAATGCTCATGACTGCAGTATTTTCAATAAAGTCTTGAGTTATCCTCCTATCCCTTGTCCTGTATCTGTGCTGCTCATTAGCAAGAAGGCAATTTATATGACTGCTTGCTGCAGAATTACTGGTATTAAACGAATAAAGTAATAGTATAATCAGAAGCTGCCAAAAAGTGCTTTAAACCTCCCCGGCCTGCACCATTTGAAACAAACTTTTAAGATAACTCGCACACCCACCTAATATAATTTATTGTTGTCACTTCACTAGCGTATGCTCCTGACTGAGAGCCTAGTCATCACCATGACGTCACTTCCTGGACCTAGAGTAGGGTGAGCTCGTGTCCAGGTAGGGCAGCAACCATTCAACGAGCGAGATCATCTTGCCCAGATAGCCCTGTTATAACTATTACGGCCGCATTGTAAACTTGAAACAAGAATCAACAGGGGAAAAGTTTACTGAAAGATTATTGTCATGTCTGCAAATTAGAATGCATTGTGAAAGTTAGGCTTGCGACAGCAACGCATTCACAAGCGTTATTTTATTGCAAGGACAGAAACTGAAAGCACAGCTCCTGTCTTCTCACTTCTCCCAGCCACAGCTTGTCACTTCAGCCCATGGTGAGAGGCAGAAAAAGAGGAAGACGGAGAATAGAAAAGCCAAGAGGAATCACTCATTGTGAACACTCTAAAGAGGAAAATCCCGTTCCACAGCTTTTGTTTTTCAACTAGACAAAGCAATGGAATGCCTCTAACAGGCGAAAAGGGCAAGTAAAAGTATTTTCACTCTCGAAGAGGGCAGCATATTTCAATACTGCAAACCCACAGTTATGATTGCAAATATCCATCTGGAGTGGAGGGTGGCAACAATGAAAACATGCAAATTGTGAATCAGCGATGCCGTGTGAGCAGCAAGATTGGTCTTTTTCAGAATCCAGAAGCATTTCTGCAGCTGGAAATGATCCCATTAAAATGTTTCCCTACTTTGCTTAAACATAAACAAAGCTTCACTCACCTACTGTGCTGCAAAATCTGATTATTTTTAATGCATACATATGAATCATGTCCAATATTCACACATCTTTCTTTAGGGACAGCTTTAAACAATACACCAGACTCAACACCCTCACTCCCAACCCCACACAATAAAGGTCCCCTCAACGCAGTTTGTTTACACCACAATTGGTCTCTCATCTTCTCAGGCTCCTTTTTTCCAATTTTGGTGGTGAGCAGAAGTAGGATAGATGCAGAGGGTGGAGAGGATGGGTGTCAGAGAAGTGTGGCTCAATGGTTAGAGCAGCAGACCCTGATGCAGAGTACTGGCCTGGGACCAGAGTTCAATCCCCCTCCTCGGTGGGTCTTGGGTTCAATTTCCTCGGACCTGATAATTCTCGCCTCAATGCCTATTCTAATCATGGGTCCCATGCTGCAACTCTGAGCAATAGCTTGCTTAATCTCCACAATGGCCACAGCAGCACTGGGATGCCTGGCTTCACCATGGGTGCCCAGGAGTGGACATTTCACAGGGAAATGCCAGGAAGGGTTCCACAGCAGTATGAGTAAAAGCGCCAGGATACCCCTGTTGGGGGTGGCAGTGCGCTATACAAGTACATTTACATTCAAGAGGTCAAGTGTTTTTTGCTGGCTGGGGAGGTAGAGGAACTGGAGAAAGGTTGGTGCAGGTGAGTATCAGAAAACCAGGGTTTTATTCCAATTTTGATGAGAGTAAATGCAGAAGGTGGCTGGGGTAGGTGGGGTCCCATGGCAGAGATCACTGCAATTTCAATGGAGCCGCTGACAAGCAGCTTCTCTGAAGGCGCTTTAACTTTGTAGAGAGGCAGCCACACATCAAGTGGCAGCTCAGGAAACTTTTTTGTTTTTCAACAACAAACTCCCAAGCGTGAATTTGTTCTTAAGAAACAAAACTCCAGGGTATGGTGGTCATTTTTATTTTTTTCTGCACAGAATGATTAGGTCTTTTGTGACGGCCCCAACAGGAAAAATGTACATCAGAACAAAGAGCATGTTCAACTCTTGGGGCACCTTGGCTCTGAAAAGCAGGTGTTCATTGTGATCCAACTCAATAGTACTCAATTTATTGACCTCAGAAAAGATCAGAAACTGACAGGACTTGCCAGGATAGTAGCCTGAGTACATGAGGTCAAACACAGGTTTCTGAAGTGGATGCATTAGGACACTGAACCCCTAGATCCGAACATGGCAGTTCGCATAGCTCATAACAGAGCAGGCAGCCCATTAGTTTGGTAGACATGGCACTCCATGACATCTGTAGCTCAGGAGCCTGTCTGCCAATTGCAAAATATGGCTCTTATTTTCTGCTAGATTTAGCCCACAAAAACACAATAAAAAAGCAAATCACGAACTTCAGGCAGTAAAAACAACCTGCATACCCTTACCCATTGCCACACTCAGCAGTCATTGGGCTACCTTGAATTTGGAAGAAGTTTTCTAAAAAAACATGACAGATTAGTTATTTCAATTCTATAGTCCTTTGAAATGAGAGTGTTACAAACAACCATTACTCATTTATTTAGCACCCATCTGAGCACCTTCCCTGCTCTTTCAGTTTTCAAGCCCTAACACTTGACTCTCTTTTCTCCCCTTGCAGCTGTACATTTCAGGAATCTATATCCTCCTTGCTCTCTGTGTCGTTATTAAGAAACAAGGCAGGCACAATGCGTTTTACTGCCCAAGGTGAATGATTTTCACTTACCTCGAGAAACCGAGACAAACTTACTGCTTGTCTGGGCACTATAGAGCCTGTTACAGCCTGGCTGTGTAATAAACTCTGACAACAAACGTCAAGCCAAATAACCAAGCTTAGTTACAAAAGGAACAGAGACATTTAAAGCTATTGGTGCAGGTGTGGAGGATATAAAGTTTTGATCAAAACCACTCATTTCTCATATAGATCTTGATTATTGGCCAACCGAACGAGTGCAGAGTTTCACGCTTTTTCATAATATTTCGCTGCCAAATGACAAAATTCTTTGCAAGCATATTTATTTCCTTTGAAGGGCTAGTTGGCAGTGAAATGGATGTGCTGCTTTGTCATGAATAACTTTGGTGCTGGACGATGTCAATTGTTTTTTTTCAAACATAATGTAAAAAGTGTGCAAAACTATTTCCTTGTGAAAATTCACACTAAACATGCTATTTACGAGAATTGCTAGATGTTCACTGTCAGACCCTGTTCGGAGGGGGTGGGGGCATGTGGCAAGCAGATGCTGACGGGCCTCCGTGGGGGTTGAGTTTGTTAGCCTCTGATATCCTGAGTCCATCCTACTATGGCTCTCAAAACTGAGACAATTACAAACCATTCAGCATTTGACGCTTAGTGGTAGCAATAGTAAGCAGTCACATGCTTCTCAGGTAGTACTGTGGGGTGTTTGAGCTCAGCACTCAACAAATACACATGAGGATAATAAAGGATTGCTCAACCCGGTTCTTGACTTTCAAGAGGAAAAGTACATTAATGCACACTAGAACAAAATACTACACCCCGATGCATGCATGATGCAACTTAGGCTGACTTATTTAGAATTTGGCAGATGGGATGCTCCAACCCAAAGTTGGCGTTTATCCCTTCTGCAGTATTGCAGTGTATGATAGCCTACAATATTTCTAATACAGCGGGCGAGATAGACACCATGTTTTAATTGAGCATCCTGTCCCCCAAACTCTAAGAAAATAAGTTCTGCCGCTAGAATATGTTGGTATCTCTCCCTGCTAAAGTCTCCAGTTTCTTATCTTTAGCACAGGTGGATGCCCCCTATGGACAATATGGAGCAAAAATTGGCACAGGTGCAGTTTTATCCCAGCATGCTAAGAGCAGTACAATGTCTGTTAAGTTTTGTTACTGGTACTCACACAATGTGTATGTGAGGCTGCAGATTGGACTGATGTCTCAGCAGCTATCCTGATTTCTAATAATTGTGCTGCTCCCCTGCTTCTGGTGCTGAGTACAAGCCAGTTGAGCTATGCAGGTCGAGATCAGTGGGTGGGCGTCACCTAGTGGGTTGGAGACCATTGCTTAGGTCACGTCATGGTCTTAGGTAGGTAACTAAGCTCAGGTAACGCTACGTTGTCACATCTTGGGTGCAGCAGCTCAGGTCACACCACAGTTGGCTACTTCAGGCTTAGCAGTTCATGGCATTCTGCATTGGTCATGCTGCTGCATCTTCATGATTCTGGCTTTGAATTGCCGAGGACAGGCTGGAGCCCACTCTGATGGCTCTCTGTAGTCCTCTACTTCTGCAGACCCATCACACCAAGCTCATGCTGCACCTCGCTCCTCATGGACAGTCATTCCTTCTACAGGGTTGGTAGGCTCCTTCGCTCTTTCAACAATTAGAATAGTTTCTAGGTACCTCAGGACATGTGACCAGCTTTGACAGCAATGGTTAGACTTGAGTGATTCCACCAAATTTCCAGAAAGCTGACTGCTAGTAATACACTAGTTCTGGGTGCACAGCAGTCCTCTGAGAAATGTGTGTAGCGCTCCTTTCCTTGATCAAAGAGAACTTGAAACAGCGATAACAATTGGGTCAGTGGGTCCCACATTCATACTATCAAGGCAGACAGAAGATTTAGATCCACTCTCTGCACTTTCAGAACTGGTTTAGGGCGGTTCTCCTTTCACGTGTCATCTCCAGACACAGCCTTGTGTTGAGTGATGCTCCTCCCAGTGGGGTAGCCTTCAACCTGAAGCACCCATAATTGAGGCACAAGGTGGTGTGAGCTTTCTGCACCTGCATGTCATAAGCCACACAGAAGAGTGATCAGAGCAAACACAAAAGAATGGCCTCACTGAATGGGTACCTTTCACCTGGAACAATAGAGAGTGTACTCTCACCATTCACCCCCACCATCTACTAAACAGTAGTTCTACAGAAGATTAATCATTAGCTCCTCTCTGCAAAAAGATTAATCTGATTCCTAAACAAGCCTTCTCTCCTCTCTTCCCACTCTAGTTCTAGGTCTCCTTCCTTCCGCTTCGGGTATGTTAGCAGTAAACTTACACTATCTAGGCACACAGTCTCCCCTCCATCTTGTAAACAAGGCCATGCCAAGGACATTCAAAATGGATCCCATAATCCTCCACTGCTCTGGTTCACACATACACACAATTCATATACCACACTGGATACACATACAGGTAGGTGTTAGCGTTAGGATCAGGATAAGTGCACAGAAGTGGAACTTTACACAACTGGACCAGCAGGCCTTCCTTCAAAGACACAGATAAAAAGGTCTGGGCATACGTATGGATTTACAAAACACATATACTGCAATAGCTGGTCTATGTACTAAACCCATGAAATGGATAGCAATCTACTGACCTCCAGGTCATAAAAATTCCAGGACTTCAGTCATTTCAAGTAAAAGCACTAGACCTTTCTATGCATGCTAGATTGCTATGAGGTTATGGCTTAAATGAAAAAAAAACAGGCTAACAGATACACACAATCGGGCATTCAAGGCAGCATAACTCAACTGTAAAACTTTCAGGAGACATTCCTATCCCAACATTCACCTACCCTAAAAGCTGGCCATCTTTAAAACTTGATGCTGACGCTGCTGTCTCTTGACCGCAGTGGCAGAGCAGGAGTGCCACGGGCCCCAGTGCTAGAAAAGTAAAGTGTCCAACCTTCCCCCTGGTTATGCAGTGAATAACAGCCATTAGCGGGCTCAGTGGATCCCTTATGCCTGTCAACGTTGGAGCCACAGCACCTCCTGCACTAATGACTGCAACAGCCTGCTTGATCATTGCTCCGTGATAGAAAGGTCGATCTGTCAGCTACAGTTTTCTAGTTCCACAGATGTTTGTAGGTAAAATAGATCCAGCGTTCAACAATTTTTCAAGTTAGCTGCCTGAACCTCATTCCCTAAGACTATATAATATGAGACGACTTCTGCAACTAAACAAGTCAGGAGAAACTCAGGTATATTAGCTTTGCAATGATGAAAGGCTACTCCTTTATGTAAGAGACACTCTGTTGTGGAAATGACACAATTTGCAGCATTGTAACCTAAGGCTGTAATGGACTACATACACCTACATCATAAGAACAACAGTGAGATAGATTTATTTTACAGTTGATATAAATATTTAGTATGTTAATGTCAACTTATATTTATTTATTTTAAATGGCTTTACTATGATGGCTGGTGATGGAATGCAGTTGGTATCACTATTGTATGAGAATAGATGCTGACCAACCATGTGGAAGAGGTGTGGCGCAGCGGCCAGGGTGCCTGACTCCGGACCACGGGGTTCACGGTTCAATCGCCGGCGGCAGGTCAGCCCAGCACCATGTGACTCTGGGCAATAGCTCGCTTAATCTTCCCGAGGGCCCCCAGCGCCGGGAAACCACTTCGGAGGTAGCTGTGCGCTTTACAAATTCAAGGTTATTATGTGACCATGGTGAGCAAGAACTCTGACCTCTTGGTCAGTGACCTGCTCTCCTCACCTGCAGCTCCGCTGTGGTGCCGCTGCTGCTGTAGTGCTGCTGCCCTGTGTAGGCAGGGTTCTAGTCTGCTCTCCATTGGTCTGCCGTTCTGCTCTTGGTACTGTGCCTCCAATATTGTGCCTTTTTGTATTGCGCCTCTCTTTTATTGTTATTGTGCAATTTTATATTCTGCCTTCTTGTTCTGTGCCATTTTGTATTCTGTCTCTTGTTTAGTGCCTTTTTCGCCAGTTGTCCTTTTCCTCCGTGCCCAGTGCTTAATTTGTAAAAAAAAATATGTGCAAGGCCCAAGGTATTTCTCAGGAGGCCATTACAGCTTGCAACACTTACAGTTCCTGGCAGCATTGCCAAATACCAGTAGGAACACACCTACTTACCATTAAAGTACTACAAATGTGACAATTTTGTCTATACTAGTTGACCAATACCTATAAGTTTGGCCTGAACACGCTTTTATTATTTTTTTTTAATTCGTATATTGACTTATTAAACAATTCGCTAATGTGCTTTTTTTTTTAAATAGACTGACAGCACCACCAAGTGATTGACTGTTGTAAATGCCTGTTATAAATATGTGCTAGTGTTATGAAATAGGTGCTGGTGATGAGCACCAGCAAACACTGGCATAAATTAAACCCTGTCGGTGCCCCTTTGCTGCCCTTTTTCCTGCCGCTGCTGCCCCCTCAGCCCCTCCACACTGCCGTTTTCTGCTCCCGCTCCCACCTCCCAGCTGCGTTTCCCTCCCCTACTTAATGGTGGCCGCTGGCACGCCAAAGGCGCACCAAAGACAAGCCTGTCTGCACCCGTGCACGACCCAACCGCGACCAGCACCAGGAACTCTGGATCTCTGACCTCCATCTGCTACAACTCTGCTACCCTCCTCGCACTCAACCCAGGAAGAAACAAAAACTGCCTGCTGTCGATGTCGAACACCACCCATGGCCAGTTCTCCTGTCGGCACTGCTGACAATCGTTCACCATCCACAGTACCCCCACGACCAACGCCGCAAGCCTGGACCACTGAAGCCATAAAGTGCATCCTCCTTAACGTGCGCTCCCTGCACAGACATGCCATAGAGATCTGGGACCTCCACGACACCCTATCGCCAGATGTTGCCTTCTTCACGGAAACCTGGACCAACGCCTCTTCCATCCCTGACCTCGCCACCACCATCCCCGACGGATACAAGATCCAGAGGAAGGAGTGCCCCCACCACCCAGGCGGAGGACTCTCCATCGCACATAAGAGCTCCCTTCGACTCTCCACCTCCAGCACTAGCGGCTCCCCTTCCACCACCGAACACCTCCACTTTCAGATCCGGACCAACCCAAGAACCACTCTCTGCGGCACCCTCACCTACAGACCCCCAGGGCCTTGCGCCTCTTTCACCACCGCCATTGCCGACCACATCGCACCACACGCCATCACCTCCACGGACTACATACTCATCAGTGACCTGAATTTCCGCCTTGACAACTACAGCGACCCTGACTCCACCACCTTCCTGGACAACCTGGACAACCTCGGACGGAAGCAGCTCATCACTCCCCCAACCACAAGGACACACCTGCGACCCCATCTTCACCGAGGGACCAACATCCGCTTCAGCCACACCTCACATCTCCTCTGGACAGAACACCACTGCATACACTTCTCCTTCAACACCACTACCGCTCACAAGCATACTCTGTGGCCACCACGAAGGAATTGGAGCAAGGTCACTGAGGAGCACCTCAACTCCACCCTCGTCCATGATCCTCCCTCCGCCACGACCGACGCCAACTCTGCAGCCAAGGAACTACACTGCTGGATCACCAGCTGCGCAGACAAACTCGCACCCTTCCGCAGCCCCGACAGACAGCCCCACCTGAAGGCCACCTGGTTCACCTCCGACCTCAAAGAAGCCAGACGTTCCAGTAGATGTCTCAAACAATGATGGAGAAACAGCAAAACCACCGAAGACCAGACCACCTACAAGAACGCCATAAAAGAATATCACCAACTCATAAGATCCACCAAAAAGACCTTCATCCGGAACAAAATCCTCCCCAACTCCAGCAACTCGAAGGAACTCTTCAACATCATCCAGCAACTCACCAAACCCCCCAGCGAAGCCACGGATGTCACTCCCTCCCAAGACCTATGCGACAAGCTCAGGGCCTACTTCCAGCTGAAAATCCAGGCCCTCTATGACCACTTCAGCGAACAGACTCCAGGAACCACCCCTCCCTCCAGGAAGACCTGCCAGCCCACCATCACCGCCTGGATACCAGTCACCGCCGAAGACACCACCACAACCATGCAGAACACCCACTTTGGAGCCCCCCCAGATCCCTGCCTGTCGCACATCTTCCACAGAACCGCCGCCGCCTTAGCAACCAGAATTGCAGCATCATTAACGCCAGCTTTCAATCCAGCTCCTTCCCCGACGACTGGAAGCAAGCAGAAGTCAAGCCCCTCCTCAAGAAACCCTCGGCTGACCCGACGGACCTGAAAAATGACCGTCCCATCTCTCTCCTTCTCTTCGCAGCCAAGGTCACCAAGAAAATTGTTGACGCCCAGCTGAGGACCTTCATCGAAGAGAACGCCATCCTCGACTCCTCCCAGTCCGGCTTCCGCAGTAACCACAGTACTGAAACTGCCCTCCTTGCCGCCACCAATGACATCTGCACACTCCTCGACCAGGTCCACACCACGGCCCTCATCCTACTAGACCTCTCCGCAGCCTTCGACACTGTTTACCACTGCACTCTCGCAGCCAGACTCCATGACGCCGGCATACTGGGAACTGTCCTCGACTGGATCTGCTCCTTTCTCACCAGCAGAACCCAAAGGATCAGACTCCTACCCTTCCTCTCTAAACCCAGAGAGATCAACTGCAGAGTACCCCAAGGATTATCGCTCAGCCCTGCGCTCTTCAACATCTAATTGGCCCCCCTCGCCACCATCGTCAGACAGCACGGACTCAGCATAGTATCCTACGCCGACGACACCCAGCTCATCCTCTCCCTCACAAAGAACCCAGAAGACTACAAACTCAGCTTCCAGGAAGGAATGAAGGATGTTGCGGCCTGGATGAGCGGCAGCTGCCTAAAACGCAACTCGGAGAAGACGGAGGTCCTTGTCCTTGGACCCTCCCCCACTGCCTGGGACAACACCTGGTGGCCCTCCACCCTCGGAACCCCACCCACCCCCATGGACCATGCCTGAAACCTAGGCATCATTCTCGACTCCTCCCTCACAATGACTCGCCAGATCAACGCCGTCGCCTCCACCTGCTTCAACACCCTCCGCATCCTCCGGAAGACCTTCAAATGGATCCCACCAGAAGCCAGGAAGACCATCACCCATGCACTCCGCCTCCCCCAGTACCTTGAGACTCTCGCGGGTGAGTAGCATGCTTTAAAGTTCCCTGATTGATTGATTGATGTCCATTTCCCGAGCCACAAGATCCACGGTTGATGGATAAGGGGGTCACCAGATGATTACTCTTACTAGTTTAAACAACAGACAGCATTACATTCTTCATACCTGTCTCTACAGGAGGTGGGCTGTCCAAACAGAGGTCTATCAAGAATGGAAACATCTTGCAACAGATTTTAACTTTTTACTTGAACCCTGCCAGGGAAGTGAAATCACTGGTTTCTTGAAGCAGCAAGTTCCAGAGTTGTAATACCCACAATTATAATCAATCACCCTCTGTGTTACTTACTGTTAAACTTGGCTTGAACGAGAATGTTTGCCTTGATTGATTTCAGGTTCTGACTGGGCATGCAAATATGAGAATTATTTCACGGTTTCTTATAAAATATGGATTTCATTATATTAATTAAAGCCCCCAAATTTCTCTTCAGAGCTCTACCATTGTCAGGGCCATCAGGTTTATGTGGCAAGGTCATCTAAATTATGCAGCAAAGGTATTTAAATCATGCAGTAAAAAAACAGATATGCAGCACATTTCCTGACTGTATTTATTTTATCAATTTCCGCTAGAAAAGACATTAGTCTGTAAAATTTAAAATTTATGTAGCAAATTATGGAATAATTATTTGGCAAATCCTCTAAATTCACATTTATGTGGTCAAAATGCAGCCACAGAACCTCTTAAATTCACTGGTCGCCACATTTGTCCATTGTATTAAGAAACATTGTTTCATGAAAGGTAAACAAAACCTAACATTCTAATTCCAACCACTGCCCATTGTTAGCTGCACCTTGCATATACAGCTTCTGTCTCGTGATTTATGAGAGAGGGAGAGAGAGTGTGTGTGTGTGTTTAGATATTAATATACATAGTTGCATATTAGTGGGAAGAGTGCAGCATGTAAAGCACCAATAAAGCACTACTGTGCAAACTGCCTTCTAGTCAATATAAATATCTCTTCAATGTGTGCAAAGAATGCAACTATTTAAATGTAGCTATTGCATTGCATGCCTCAACCATCTATATTGCTTCCTAAGTTGTCATCCTTCACAGCTTCACTATTCAGTATCTGGCGTTTTCCTGAAGATATTCATTGCCGTAATCAGGTGACAAGTTGGTTCCGCCTAAATCTCTCGCTAGATGTGACAAGTCAATGCTACTGCTGAGTTTACCACTGGACTAGTGGCTTCATCATTTGCACCGGCCCCATCAAAATATGGGTATCAGGCCCACCTTGGAATTAGGTGAAGCACAAGGATGCTGGCATGCTTCATGATGCTATATGCTTAGTGTGCCTTGTACTAATTCAAAGACACAAGGTGCCCTTTTTGAGATGGATCTCTCGTCTCCTGAGCAATCCCTCCTTACACACTAAGACCCCCTGTGCTAAAGCCTACGCCTAATGTTGCAACCTTGTGCTTAGATGGGGTGAGTTGGCATAGCCAGGGCCTTCTTAACTGCAAAGGCATGAAACCAACACCATGGATCATGCAAGTACTTAAATCGTAATAACTGAACCCCTCCTTCAAGCAATAAGAAAAAGTCTCAGTAAGCCATTACCATATTACCTCACTAAGGAACCGAAAAGAGAAAGTCTTTTCTGGACGCTCTCTCAGATATTGACATTGAGAGTTGTTTTGTGGAATAGCACTGAACAGGATGCACAGACCTGTCCTGGTATCGTAGATCGCCCCTCGCTATGGGAGGGAATCTCAGATGTAGTCATTTATTTCTTACACCCAGAAAACGTTTCTTCAGTTTTGGATGTTCCATCAAGGTGTGTTTACCTGAGTTCCTACCCTTCATTGTCAAGAATTATGTCACTATTTGAGACTGGTCTCTATAGCCACCACCACACAGATAAACAATGATGCCTCCAAATGATATGCCGGCACCGGCCTTCCCGTCCCACTCAATTAGTAACCATGATTTTCTGGGTAGCAACCAATGTTAAATTCTCTTAACGAAGGGTAGTTCTCAAGAAAAAGCTAAATCCTAAACAGATTAAGACTTTCAGGCACCAAAAGCATGCACATCCACACACCTATCCTGCCCTGAAAGCTCCATTCACTGCAGCATGAAAAATGCATATGTGTGGGCGAACAACTTCAGTACTCTAGATTTTGAGTCTGACTGTGAACACATACATTTTTGTATAGTTTCCGCCTGTTGCCACTGGCCTTGCAAACTAAACAGGATTAAAAACAAAGATCATCCAAAAACTTGTGTGGGGTAAATTCCCCTGTCCTACAAAGCATGGCGGCTCGAGCCACGCAGGGAACCCTCAAATGCTTTCATGTAACAGAGCAACCTGTGGTGGTGTGAACCTACTTGCACAAGGCCACCCACTTTCATGAAGTGTTTTTGTTCTGACTTTAAAAAATCTATTTTCTCAATTCCTGTTGTTGTTTTGTATATCCATACTCTAGCGAATACCGGTCATGATCCTGTTTTGAATCTGGGTCTCCAGTAACCCAGCCTATGCAATTCACTCATTCAGTTTGGATCTCCATAATGCAAAGAGTTATGGTGTTTGTGCTAACATTGGCCTCCCTCTGCGGGGAACAACCTTTACAACGCAACTTTTACAACGCACTACCATTACAATGCATTTTTTACAACGCATAATCCATTACAACGCATGACATTACAACGCATGACACTACAACGCATTTTTAAAAACTACCTTTACAACGCATTCCATTACAACGCATACTACCATTACAACGCATACCATTACAACGCATAATATTACACTATACTATCCAACACTTACCCTACTGATGCACCCCCTGGAGTTAGAATAGTAATTTTTACCCCTATACTATCCAACACTTACCCTACTGATGCACCCCCTGGAGTTAGAATAGTAATTTTTACCCCTATACTATCCAACACTTACCCTACTGATGCACCCCCTGGAGTTAGAATAGTAATTTTTACCCCTATACTATCCAACACTTACCCTACTGATGCACCCCCTGGAGTTAGAATAGTAATTTTTACCCCTATACTATCCAACACTTACCCTACTGATGCACCCCCTGGAGTTAGAATAGTAATTTTTACCCCTATACTATCCAACACTTACCCTACTGATGCACCCCCTGGAGTTAGAATAGTTATTTTTACCCCTATACTATCCAACACTTACCCTACTGATGCACCCCCTGGAGTTAGAATAGTAATTTTTACCCCTATACTATCCAACACTTACCCTACTGTTGCACCCCCTGGAGTTAGAATAGTAATTTTTACCCCTATACTATCCAACACTTACCCTACTGTTGCACCCCCTGGAGTTAGAATAGTAATTTTTACCCCTATACTATCCAACACTTACCCTACTGTTGCACCCCCTGGAGTTAGAATAGTAATTTTTACCCCTATACTATCCAACACTTACCCTACTGTTGCACCCCCTGGAGTTAGAATAGTAATTTTTACCCCTATACTATCCAACACTTACCCTACTGTTGCACCCCCTGGAGTTAGAATAGTAATTTTTACCCCTATACTATCCAACACTTACCCTACTGTTGCACCCCCTGGAGTTAGAATAGTAATTTTTACCCCTATACTATCTAATACTTACCTTAAATGTAATTTAATATTATGCGTTGTAATGGTATGCGTTGTAAAGGTAGTATGCGTTGTAATGGTAGTGCGTTGTAAAGGTATTTTTTAAAAATGCGTTGTAGTGTCATGCGTTGTAATGTCATGCGTTGTAATGGATTATGCGTTGTAAAAAATGCGTTGTAAGTGCATGCGTTGTAAAAGTGTGCGTTGTAACGTCATACATCCCCCTCTGCTCTCTCCTCCCCCAGTTTTCTGTGCCCAAACATCTCATTATTCTCTCCTCTTAAGCTTTAGGGCAATCCCTGATTCTTCTTATCCATCTGTGACATTTTATGTACTTGGCTTTCACAATAGAAGTGTTCCGCTTTGATTGTTTGAAGCACTGTGAACCTGTGTGCGAACTCTGTGCATACCTGCTGCAAGCACAAATAGGCTTGGTTTGTTTCTTACCTCCATTCACCGTTTCTGATGGAGATGACCCCAGTGGGATAATAGATTCTTTGTTTGAGCTTCCTAAATTGCTCATTGGGTATGCAGCAGTTATTGGTATCCCTCCTATTTTTGCAAGACATAACCCTAAGTATGGCCTCTTATTTCATTATGGGCAACCCACGGTTTCAATTTAAGATAAACTAGAAAATTTTCTGCTTGTGCATACAAATCCACCTGTTCTCTTTCTTCTCTTACTGCCTCATCAGTTTATTCATCTTTCATGATTTTTTCTTTGCAACTAATATCATGAAACAAGCTGCATCCAAAAAGATTAAAAAACAATAGCTGGTGGTGTGGCTCAGGAAATTAAAATCCCGCCACAAACGTCTGCTGTGCGATGCAGGTTGCAGGCCCTTATCCTCTCAAGACCAACACAGCCTTCCCATACTTGAAATGTGAGTAAATTCAGTAAAGTTAAATATAGATTTTTCATAGCCCTGGGGACCAAAATCAAGATAAGTGCTGCAAGACCTGCCTGTCTCATAGGATAACAATGGGTTACCTTATTACATTTAATAAGTTATATCTTTCAATTAGGAGCAAGTACGAGTATTGAGTTTGGTGTCTAAAGAATTGTAATTATCTAAAACCCTCTTTAATGGTAAAGTCACAATTCTGAAAATGCCACGCTTAGAAAGTTGGTATTTTCTTGTCTCAACCATTTGATGCCCGCAGCCTGTATCCTGGGTCACATGACTAGATGTAGATGTCAGTTGGTGTTTTTGCATTGCTCCCACACAATGAGACAAAGGGGGAATGGTGTTGGCATGATGGGACATCTCTGACTTCAAAGCATGTGGAGCTGTCACCTACCACACTGACAAATCACAAAGTGTCTGCCTCAACACACTCACAAAGGCTTTGACACTAGTCTTTTGTGCCTGCAGACTAGCTGGGCAGGGAGGAAGGAAATTCCAAATACCTTTGGAAATTGAAACCTCCAGCGCCTTCTCCTACTTAAAAGATGGCACAAAGAATAAATATTCGACCTTCAGACGCAACTCTTCAGTACACCTCTGCACCTATGCATACTCCAGAAGAGGAACTGCTGTGCTGCTCTGTTGCAAGAGGAACTGCTACTCTGCTGCCCTGCTGCATTCCTTGCTGAGAAGGAAGACTGGACATGCACCCTTCTTCCAGGCTGATCTGACTTTAAGGGTCAGCTAAATGACCTCCTGTTCTGAGCTCCAGTTGCCCCCTTACATCTGCCGAGCTGACTTGCTGCCTGGCCCTGCAACTAGAATTGCCTGATCCCTATTCACCTCTGCTAGAGTAAGCTCCTGATCCCCAAGAGGTGCCCCATAAGTCATGGACCCATGGCGTGGCATCAGTTGAGCTCCCTGTTATGACTTGAGATGTAATGTGTCTGGAACCTGGAATGTGGACTTCTTCCATGTTCCAGGCTCCAGCTCTTGGGCTAGTGTTCCAGTGATGCCAGTTGGTGTCTGATGGGCTGAGGGACAGCTGCGCTGTGTTGTAGAAGAGTTATCTTTAATAAATCTAAAGCTACTTACCATTCCTGGCTTCTTGTCTTGTGAGGAAGGATGTTACAAGAATTTGGTGATGAGTTGGGCAGCCAGACTCTACAACCGTCCATGGCAGCTGTGAATTCATTGTGTACTGCGGCATCTCTTGGACTTGTGAAGTGGCACTTTGTTCCCTTCAACATTTACTATGTGGGTAGATCGGAACCGCAGCGGTATTCGTAATTTCTTTAATGTTTCCCAGGGATTGACTGAGGTACGGGGGCATTCACTGAAGTACGCACGTGTCATCAGTTGTGTGACTGGGCTGCTGGCAAGAGGTGAGAGCAACGCTGTTGGCAAGAGGCACGAGCAATGCAGCATGCTCAGTGCATGACATGAGATGCTCACGGCAGGACAATCGATACGGGGCACTCTATTGTTGCTGAATCGCGATGCTCTACATGAGGCTGCCATCTTTCTTTGGGTTATTAAAGCATACCTGTGTGCACACATGTATGGTGATAAGCACATCACTCTTCCAATCTTGATCAGTGCGCATTATGCTATTGCTTCACAGTGAGACACACACCCAAGCAGTGGATCGGCGACTCGTACACCTTTGTGAGTCACATTTCACTTCTTATTCTGGAGGGTGCTATTTTAAGGTTTATTTTACATGGCATTCCATGGCACAGTGCACAGTGAATCGGTGACTCGCACACCCTTACAACATTGTGAGTCACATGTCAGTCATTGTTCTGGTGGGTGCTATTTATGTGACTTATAATGCACTTTATATTCTATTTTTGTTGGACAATCTCTTTAGTGTTGATTATGCAGTTCCATTGTTTCACCACCAATATTTTTGCTAATCCCAGGTCCTTTATCCATAGAATCGGAGGACTGGATAGGTATGTTCAAAACATACATTGAATCCTTGGATGGTACAAAATTCAGTGCGGCATGCAAAAAGGTTCAACTTTTGATCAATTTGGGCATATAAGGTCAACATATCTTTAAGTATTTGCCTACTGCCACTCTGCCCAATGGTGATCCTATTGAGGATGCTTTTGCGGAAACAAAGAAGCATCTTGAACTTAGATTTGCAAAGGAAGGTAGTTTGGTACTGAATCCCTGCAAATTTTATACCCATCCACAAGGAGAGACTGAGTCTATAGATGGCTCCGTATAAAATTGAGGGAACTTTCCTTGAAATTAAAATTTGGTGCGAAGACTGATGAATTGGTTCATGACCAGTTAATTGTGGATTGTAAATGCTAAAAAACAATGGAAGGCTTATGGACTGACAAGAACCCCTCTCTCAAGGAAGGTGGTAGAACAATCTCAAATTTGCATGTGAGAAATGGAAAAGAAAGACAGTGCTAGTACTGAAGTCTTAACGGTTGTTAAGGAAGACCTTGATGTGGATGCTATATTTAAATCTGGTTGTGCTGTTACTAAAGCTAAGCTGCCTTCTAGAGTTTGCTATGGGTGTGGGAGTAGCTTTCACACTGCTGATTACCGCAAATATGTGGCCATAAATAAGGATTGTACGAAATGTGGCTGCAGAGGGCATTTTGCAACAGTCTGTAAGCAAGGCGACAAACAGAGAGTGGCTAGCATAGATGATGAAAACAATTTAGGAGAGCAACAAGAAATAACTCTCTTTGTGAGCGATGTGTATACAGTGCAAGGGAGGAATAGCAGGCCCAAAGCTCAGTTTATTGTTAATGGGAAGGCAGTAGAGCTCATGATAGATTCGGGCTCCATGTCTATCATTATTGCTATGGCCTTGTTCATGGAACATTTGGTGGGGGAGCACCTTGTGCTGAAGGATATTAACTTAGTGGGGTATCAGGATGCCATAACTGATTTAGTGGGGTACATAGACATGATGGTGGAGTTTGGTGGGAGAATGATTAAAGGCAAAGTTTATGTAGCTGAGGATGGAATGCCAATTCAGCGTTGCACCAGTACGATCTCTACATTATTGTAAGTCCTGGGGTGCCAATCAAGTGATGGTAGTTATTGAGATTGCTTCACCTGTCATTTTGAATGAAGCTCAGGAGGTCTTCAAAAGAGAAGTTGAGATAACTAAGGGGTTTTGTCGACAAGATTGTATTAACGCCTGACACAGTTCTAAACCAACACATAGTTCTTTGGGATTCCCTTAGTGGCATGGGCAACAGTAAAAGAAATGTTGGAAGAGATGATTTTCTCAGGAGTAATTGAACTGGTGGAGACGTCCAGGTGGATATCTCCAATTGTGATAACTGAGAAAACGGATGACAAATATAGGCTTTGTATGGATCTCAGATCCCTTAACCAGAATGTGGCGATAGATACTTACAGCTGCGGCCGGCACAGGTAAGAGCGGTGGGACGGGTTAGGGTGGGGGTTGGGGAAGTCAACATACGATGGAAGAAGTTAAATTAAATTAGAAAAAATAAAACCGCTTCCCTTGCGCTTGTTGCATGGCTAACTCAGCCGATGCGGCGAGCGCAAGGTAAGTGTTTTTTTATTTTATTTTTATTTAATTTAACTTATCCTGTCATATGCTGACTTCCCTAACATCTGTCCCGCCCTACTGCCACACCGCTCTTACCTGTGCCAGCTGCCACTGAATACTTACCCATTGTCAAATACAAACACGTTGAAACTGGCCCTGGGTGGTGGGAAGTATTTTTCCAAACTTGACTTGAAGAATGCTTATCACCACATCAAACTGCATGACGAGTCAAAGCCCCTCACAGCCTTCATTACAATGTAAGGTACATTTCACTATGCCATTCGGGTTATGTTTGGCAGTGGGCGTGTATCAGCACATGATGAGTTAGGTGTTCAGGGTTATGGAAAAAATTATTTATTTTCAAGAAGACATCTTGATGTTTGGTGACTCCATTGAACAACATAACATGATTCTTAGGCAAGCTCTCCATGGGGTAAAGAAAGCTGCTTTATCCCTCAGGCGAGACAAGTGTATATTTTAGGTATGATATCACTGCTGATGGGCTGAAGGCAAAAGAAAATATGTTGGATGTGATAAGGTTAGCATCTTCAACAGTAGATAAAGATTGTTTGAGGTCTTTCTTGGGCCCCATTGAATATTACGCCAAATTTTTACTAAGGTTTTCGGATCAGAGATGATGACTGAGGCTTTCACTGAAGAAAGGTGTCAGTTTCCAGTGGGGCGATGAACAAAAGAAGTGTTTTGAGTGGATTAAGGAAGAAATTTGTGGTGCTGGTATTTTGACACATTTTGACACCAGGTTGAAATCCATTTTCATGTTTGATGCAAGTGCCACAGGTTTGCGGGCTGTTCTGTCACAAATACATGGGAAGCAGGAAAGAACGGTGGCATTTGCATCCAGAACTTTGAACACCTCTGAGAGAAACTACTCTGTTGTCGAGCATGAGGTGCTTGTGGCTGCTTGGGGTGTGGAGTATTTTAGAACTTACCTGTGGGGTTAAAAGTTTATTCTGTGCACAGATCACGAGCCCCAAGTTAAGATATTGTCACCAGGTGGAGCATGAAAAGGCTCTGTGAGGTTGGCCACGCTGGCGGCTCACCTTCAGGAGCATTGCTACTCACTAGAACACATTCAGGGTTGGAGAAATTGTCAAGATGACTGTTTGTTGACACTATCTTTGGATTGGCGTGTGGTAGATGATCCTGCTGTTTTAGTAAAGGAGAGTGAAGGTGCGATGGCAAGTATGGGTGAAAGAAACGGAGTTGGAACTCACCCTTAAGGATATTAAGCATCTGATTTTGTTAGGTGGTAGGCGGTAGAGCTCTGTGGGGCACTTAGTCAGACCTTACCATAAGCTATTGGATGAGTTGTCAGTATGTGAGGATACTGTGATCATGAGAGATGAACAATTCATTCCTCCTCACGGGTTACAACAGAGGCTGGTAAGGATGGTGCATGAGGAGCAACTTGGACAATCCAAAACTAAAAAAAGGTTGAGAGCTGAGTGATGGTGGTCAGGAATGGTGAACAAGTAGATAAATGGGTTGAGGAGTGCAGTGTGTGTAAGGAAGGAGAGAAATGTTGTACTCTTACATGAAGTAGACGCTGATAGCCATGTAAGTTCTTTAGTACCTTTATTCCAGTAGTACAGCAAGTTGGTTTACAGGTACATCCAACAGGTAGTACAGGTAACAGGATAAGGTAAAGTAGGTTAGCCCAGTAGTCAGTCCTTGGTACTATGCCACAGCAAACCACTTTGTAGTATCAAACCCCACCAGGAGCAGCCTGCCTGCTGCTCAGCCCATCTGTAACTGTCACACCTCACCCAGTCAGACTCCCAACGTTCTATGCATCACAGCATTCTCAACATTCTACTCCAAACACACACTGTGGCTGATCAGCAGGTGAACTAGTAAACTGCAAGATATGAAAATACTATGCAGGGCATAACATATCCCCCTTCTTTTAAAATGAAAAACGAAAGTGACATTTGTACTATGGAAATGCAACAATGCTATATGAGCAAACAATACACAAACGAAAATACACTTGTAATAAAATGATTCAAAACTCAGAGATGCCTAAAAGTGTTAAACCACACGAAAGATTCAAAGGCAATAAAAAGAATAACATAGATTGAGACAATAAATAAGCAAAAGGGAAACAAACCCTACGACCCAACCCAATCCATAAACATTCTGATGCATAATACACATATTGCCAAATCTCTATAAAACATTCTGATGCATAATGCACATATTGCCAAATCTCAAACAAAGCAAAATTACCCATGAAAAGAATGAATCAAAACCAGGAATGTGCAAATGAGAACATCACGAGAGATAATGAACCATTCAAAGTAGAGAACGGACAAAGTACAACAATTGTAAAAATTGAGTACAACAACCCATCCTCTCCCAAAAATAACATGAAAACGTGTCAGTGCGTTAGACAACAGGTAACCACCCTGCCACTGAATTAGGGTCTAACTACCATGCATGCACTTCCTGAGTAGGAATGACCTAGTAAAGCATGGGACCCTTCCAACGCATACCAACCCTATGAAGGAGTTATGCACAACATATTGGGAAAAAAAAAACATGACCTAAATAAATCTCATTTGTCAGAAACCCAATAAACAAACCCAGAAAGTACAATCCCTAATGAAAGGGAACAAATGAAAAGCAAAGTTCCTAGCATAAGGAAACTTACCTACGATGTGAAAATGATTATAAAACCAAACCTTCACTCCTCTTGTGAGGTACAAAAACTTGGGATTAAGACCCTAAAGTCCACCCTAATGTAAGGGTCTAAGACTATAACAATGAATATGGGACCATATAACTAGAAGATACACCCTGTGTAGGGGAACAGTACCCATGAATCTAAACCAACCCTGTGAGAGGGTACAATGTTATGTTAACTGGTGGAAACCATGAAAACATGACCCGCGTCCGGGTTACCAAAAAGAACTAATCCGTAAACCTTGAATGGGAACAATGCCCTAAAACTCACCTTAGTAAAGGCTGCGTGTTACGCACTATGGAAAGGGGCTAGTACCCAAACCTTGCCCATCCTACCTTGAATGGGAACAAAAACTCACCTTAGAAAAAAGGCTACGTGTAAACACCTACCTAACACGCTTGAATGAGACCAATGCCCAAAAACTCACCTCAGTAAAGGCTGCGTGTAGCAAACTACGACCATCCCTATTGTAAAGGAACTGTGAGTGGGAAACTCACTCACCAACCCGCCTCAATAAAAAGGCCGCGTGTACCGCTTAATGTGTACCAAGACCACATACCCACCCCAGAGCAGGGGTTCCAATAACTCTACATGGGAATGAAATCAAACCAAACCCATACCCAAACTACCCACTAACAACTCTATTAGGGCATCCCTTGCGTAAGGGCACTAAACCTGTGGAATTAGAACCACTGAGGTCGAAACACCTCAACTTTACACTCACTAACTAAACCAGGCATACGTGTAGCCTCTGCCCAATAACACCATTAATAGGGCACTATAACTACGTAATGAGCATAAACAGAACCACATCCCTGAAACTAGGAATAATCCTGTGATTACTACCCCGACATTATATGTCCCACCCATATACAGGGAAGTAAAGACTGTGGCAAATCACTATCCTACATAACATTACATAAAAACTTGCAAATACTTTAATTGCACTACATCTTAAAACTGTAAGTCCCACCGGTGAGCGATCTCTCACCCGAAAACATTCCCACCAATAAAACGATTTACTATACGTGTTGTACACACCAACGCTCCAAAGAGTCACACCATGTAGAACCCCAATGTTCTAAAACAGGAACATTCTCAGAATTTAATTTTCCAAATGTCCACGTGAAGCGGGATATTCGCCAAACAGTATATCCAAGAAAAATGTTGCCACCGGATACTCTTAAGACTGATGGAACCAATCATTTCCACTCACCGCCGGTGTGCCAATCAATCACCTGGTTCATCAGCAGCGCGCTCACACACCTTCTCGATCATCTTCCTGCTTCATGTAACTTTATTAAAAAATACTATGCAGGGCATAACAAGAAATGCTTGAAGGTTGAGTGCAGGCAGATTAAGGATATATAAAGGAACCAGGAAAGGCCTGGCATACTGTGTGTTTAGACTTCATTGGTCCAATGAGTGAATTGAGAGGGGAATTAAGGTATGCCATGGTGTTGGTGGACATGCATACTAAGTGGATAGTGGTCAAATTTATGAAGGAGATCACCACCAGAGCTACTGTATGCTTATTGAAGGAGGTTATGTGTGAGGAGGGTTCCCGTCTGTCATCATCACAGATAATGGCACACAATTGACGCTGCAAGAGATGCAGAGTTTCTAGGAGTCTTTTGGTGTTAAGCACTTCATTATATAACCCACAGAGTAATGGTATTGTTGAAAGGGCAAGTAGGATGGTCAAGGGGACCATACAGATGTCAGTTGTCAGTGGACTAGAAGCTAGAAGAATGGTTATGGAGATGGTCTGGGCATATCGTATGCTCACAGGGTAACTGGTAAGTCCCCATTTGAAATGATGTGGGGGAGAATGCCAAGAACTTAGTCCATCCCTGCATGGATAAAGGAACTGATGAGACAGGCTCAAGGGGAGAGGTTGGACAAGGATCAGGTGGAGCAGTGCACAAACAACCAGTGCATTTGTTAGGGAGACTGGGTGAAACTTTGTTGTGGTCAGAAAGGTGGTGGCTTGTCTAAGTTCAAAGGGCCATTCAGGGTGGCACGTGCTCTTTGCTTTTTGGTTGTCCTGGACAATGGTGCAAAGTGGAACAATCGGAGTGTGGCCTTGTATCAACTATTAAAGAGGTGGTCAATATGAGGTGGTGTACCGTGAGAATGGGAACAGTGCCTTCATGTTGGTTTCAGATGAAGAGTTATGTCGCTTCTCTCAGAACAAGGATGACACTGTGATAATTGCCTAAAATAGAGGTGATGTAAGAGTGGGAACTCCCAGTGAATCTAATGGCCCAAATATTCTTTTAAATCGGGCAAGAGTCAGGGGGGCTAGTCGACCTCCTGTGTATCTTAGAGTTTATGTTCATTAAACTTGCAAATTTCCACAGATTTAGTTTTGGTTTTGTATCTGGCGAGGATTAGGTTTGGCCATTTTATATTTTGAAGTAAAAAAGCTCTGTGAATTCTTCCTACCCAGGAGCAAAATGCCATGGATAATTTTTTGTGCAGGAAAATGTGTCCCTTCCTGCACAACAACAATTACCCCTGAAACGTAGGCACCCTTGCACTATGGTGCAAGCGTGCCTGCACTGGCTCTAGGCTGCTTTTTCAGTGCTAGCGCAGGGGTGAATACAGGAATGTACTGTATTGTTGTGAATATGGCACATTCCTGCACTTAGAAAATGATGCAGCTAGGCACAACAAAATTGCTTGTGGCACCGCGCTGTGCCATTTTCTTGTAAATATGCCCCCTGGAGAGTTACATTTTTGTATGAGTTTATATATACCACTGAAGACTCGTAGAAAGGGGAAAAGTCTCTTTCTAATACTAATAATACTTGCCCTCAAAATAATGTTCTTTACTACGGATTTGCGGTTTCTAGGCACTACAATTATTAAGTCTTACTATTTCCTATACAATTTACGAACCTGGGAAGGATCAACGGCTAAGTGTGCCCTGCCAGCATTCAGACCTGTAACCTACACATGGACAACCGGCGCTTTAACCGATGAGCATCTTGCTGACTTTGTAAAGTGAATATTAGCATTATACATTTTGAAGCTGCAAAATTCCCCTTTTTTATTGCCAGAATGATTTCTTTTTAATCCATTTATTATTCATTATATTATGTCACATTCACATTCCGAGGGAGTGCTCCTGCCGCGAGCCTCAGATCACCTTTCCTGCCTCCTTACGATGTAGTTTCTGCCCGAGTCCAAGCATATTTCCTTTGCAATCACTCAGTGGCAAAGCCCACACCTTTCTCCATTCTTCTTATTAAGAAAACAAATATTCAAAAGAAAAACAATAAATTTGCAGCAGAACCTATACATTCTAAAGTAGGGTTATTCACCAAATTTACAAGTATATTATGGAAATGTATTTCACCAGAAATGTTGGTCGTGACAACCATTTTAATGTATGTTACAACCGTCCATTCAGTGACCATCACACTAACGGAAAGTACCATATGTTTTAACATAATCTGAACATGTTATGCTCTCAAAATTTGTTATGTCCCATGATCTCCTTTGTGCTCAGCTCCTGGCGGTCTCTTATAGCTGTGTGTAGTCCCTGACTCTACTGGCTCCTGGAAAGAACCCTTGTATATTGAGGGGGTGGAGGAAGGGCATAGCTCAGGGCTTCCCCTCTCACATACTCGCTGGACTCATGTTAAACAAGTAAGAGGCAAACAAAATATGTCACTATAAAAATTTTGGGACCTCATTTACAAGCCCATTGTAGTGCCGGTGTGTCACGTTTTTTGATGCCGTGGCGGTGCAGAGTGCCTGCCCATATTTACAAGGCCACGTAAAGATACCCTGCATGACTTTTTGTGGCCTTGTTAATATGGGCTCCTGTGTGAAAGGGGTGTTCCATGGGTGTTGCTGTGAGTGCTCCCCTGCAACATCCATGGCACCTGACACATTTCCAGATTTACAACATTTTATAAAGCTGAGAATGTGTCAGAATCCGACACCTACCCAGGTGAGGCTGAGGACTAGCGAAACGAGGAGAAATACATTTAGTTCTCCTTGTTTTATCCTCTTTGTATGCGTGGCGCATTCTGCAGCACACATAGAAAGAGGAAAATTCCATCTATGATTGTTTTTGTGCAGGAAGGTATCTCTTCCCACACAAAAACAATCATCTCCGCAAATCAGGCACACTTGCAACATGATGCAAGGCAGCATAGTGTGCGCCAACACAGGGGAAAGCACACGAATGCATTGTATTGTTGTTAATACGACACAGCCCTGTGCTCCTAAAATGACACAGCCCTGTGCATCCTAAAATGATGTCGCTTGGCACAGTAAAGTGGCTTGCGGCACTGCACTGCACTGCATCAGTTTGTAGTAAATAAAGCCCTTGGTTTATAGTTAAGATATCTCCCAAGTCTCTACTGTACCCCACATGGCTCCTCCCTGTCATGGTCACACCTTCTGCCTTGTAGCCCTTCTTTTGGTCCTGGCCGACCAATGAGATAGTGTGTGTTTGTGCCTCTGCTGCTGTCATGATTGAAGAAATGGATGCAGGGTGAGTTTCTTTTCGCCTCATTTTCGCTTTAAACATGCACTTTCATTCCCTAGTAATGAGGTGAGAAGAGAGTATGCGAGCGAGTTTTAGAAAGGCTATAGACTGCCTCCTCATGTAAAACTAAAAAGAGAAAGGGGTCCCTGGGATTTAAGGAGAGATAGGACTCGGGCGTAGGGGTGTAGACAGAAGGATAACATGGGACCAGCTGATTTGTTCTTTTGATGTCAGGGCAAAAATCTACCGAGCGCTCCCTCCCCAACGCTTGCATGCGCACGGTGTCAGTCTGGTTTGGTTCTCAACAATGAACTAACTAGGGCCTCCCCAACAGAAACTTGTCTGTCTTTAGGAGCCTGAGAGGGAATTCGGGTGTGAACCCCTCCTCAAAATAATGACTTCTTGCGGTCTGTTTAGAGTAGGTGAAATCTGGGCATTGAAAGATTTTGCAGTTTCGGCTCAGGTTGCCAAGCATGGTTCCTCTTTGTTCCTCGGTGATTAGGTGCATTTGTACACCAGTAGGCGGTATCCCTGTCTTTAAAAAGGGTGCCTGGTAACTGTTCATGTCACCAATTGACCTGTTCATGTCACCATCTGTCAGGTCCCGTTTTTGGCCATTTGGCGTTATTTTATTCAGATGACAGTGTCTCCATGGGCTTTGTCTTATTTCCCCCTGTTTTTGTGGCGCACGAACCACACCTCTGGCTAGGTTATTGCTGTGTTTTTGCTATAATTAGCATTAGAATTTGCATGTCTATCTTGGCACACCTCCTTCCCCATCTGGCTTCTACAGGTGTACCCCAGACCAAGACAAAAGCACCACTGAGGCCACTCATGCACAACACACAAACTCTCCCCACATGGGATCTCAGCAACTACAATACTCTGCCAGCCACTCCCCCCACTCCCTCCAAGGTGTAGCATGCTGCCTGCTCGGAAGTGGGCTGCAGCACCACCCACAGTAGTATGAAACTATATATAAATGCTACAGTACAAAACAATGGCTAGAAATCAGTCTCCCAGAGACTGACATTTTTCACTTTCCATCAATGCTGTATTGCACAGAAAGGTGGGACAACAGCACAGCAAGATGTTCAGTGTTCACAAAGTGATATGTGATGTCATCGCACCTGGGTTGACTTCCATCGTCTTAGGGTGAGCAAATCCTCTGAAAAAACGGTATCCATCCACCGTACCCCTGAGCCCTCCAAAGCACAAAGCCCATCTGACCTAGAAGCCCTGACACATGAGTGGTGAGATATGGACCAGACCCGCTAAATCATACAAATGATGGAAGACCACCATGTGCGATGATCATAGCCCTTGCTTTTCTCTAATTCACAATTTGTTTTATAAATAATTTCTCATCATCTGTCGTCGCTATAAACCCTCGCTCACCCAAACATCCGCGTGTCCACTCCTTACCTATGGTACTAAATAAAATCTCCGATCATCGACCCTTGATGGACCCGCAAACACTATAATGCACTGATCACCACTTCAAAATTACAACCTGTATTGACAAAAGTTTTTAAAATACTTCATAGCACATCACAGCATCAACGTTAGAACAACTGACTCCAACCAGTTACAAACACTTGGTTCACAAAAGCGTTCACGAGAAGTGAGAGGGGATGTCGGGAGACAGCCCTTCCTCACAGACCAATAATCCTCCTTGTTTGGATGCTTGACAGCACAGAAACTGACAAGTGAGATTTCCCACTCTTCCCATAACGTAGCTGCTTTGCTAAGCTGGTAAATAGTCACAAACCAGAATCTGACCACTTTACAAAAACAACTGCACAGACACCGTGAATCAGGCCGTTTGCGTGATACAAACGGGGTTTCCGCATCTTTCTGATCATTCTAGCACTCAAAGGAAGCACATACCCTGGAGAGCATGATACCAAGCTTGGAGCACACTGCAGGGGATCATTGCTGGCACAATCCCCGTGCAGGGGATGTGTGCACGCGCCTGTCAGGTGTGTTTGTGATTGCTGGAGTGCACAACACTTCCCTCGTTCCGACCAACCCTGTTCTGCTAACCTCGACATTCCCTGTTCCAAATCCGCCCTTTAGATGAGGTGGGCAGCACCTTGGGGACACAGGTTAGCCAGTTCAGGTGCCCCAACGTTTAAGATGGCGACTGGTGAATGTCCTGTCCAGAAGAGGTGCCCACTGCTTTGAGCATCTGAGTGGACTTTTCAGGGGTGAAGGGCTCCTGGGGTGTCCTAAGCCTCGGAAATACATTCTCCAAGACGGCAGCCACAGCAAACAGGAACTAATCAATAACAATGCATTTCGCGGATGATGTGAATTGCATTTAGGGTAATTACTTTAAAAATAGATTTGGAAAAATGCATTTCTACAACACTTGTAAGAAAGGAGTGTAGGGGCTCCACGAGCCACTACCCTAGACACTTTTCTTATGAATAACACACAGGGAGATGGGCTTGCCTGTGCCATGGTCTTAATGTGTCAAAACACTGGAGTCCAAGGCAGATTCCTAGAGCTCGAATCCTTGCAACTGGTCTACGAATCCTCATACCTGGTCTGTGAATCCTCAGACCTCCAAGCTCATCCCCCATTTCCGTTCAGTCTCCAGTGCTAAGAGGCTCTGGCTGGGTCATGCAGAACAGCAGTATATTCTAGGGATCCCCATGGGTGACTGCTGGATATTTAAGGTGTTGATGAGACACGATGACTTATAAACATCGCCCCCAACGCACACTACCTCCCTTAAAATAAACAATATGAAAATGGAAAAGAGTGCACAATCATTTGCACCTCACGACTTTCCCCCCCAAAAAATTGCATTCTACGTTTGTATCTGAAATGATCCTTTTTCGACACAATTTTATCCTTTGTGACTTTACTATCAGGCAATGACCAGTATAAGATACAGAAATCAATGAATATACAACTCTCCCTTGCATGTGAACTCTGATAGGGTTAACCCGCTGGGCTACAGCGATGGGTGTGGTCATAGAATTTGGGGTTGTTCCTCAAGGATTGGGTGTCCTCAGGATTACCTGAGCTGGTCAGCAGCAGGGAAGTGCAGACATGTAATTGGGATTGATTGATGTCTGGCTGTGCAGCTCAAACTTTCCCGGTTTGGTCACCATCCCCATTCTTACCTACCTGCGAACTCCATACCAAGAAGTACATAGGGTTCAGGGGCGCCGGAAAGAATAATCTACGTCACGAGTGGTAGATGTTGAGTAAAGGGTCCTCCTTACGTATGATGGATGCAACAGCTGTCCTGTGCCAGGAGATGGAAGTTTGCAAAATGCAAAGTTCTGGCAGGTCCCTGGAAGCATAGGTCTCAAGGAGAGGTTAATTAAATCCGACTCCAAAGTACGCCTCACTAAAGAAGGCAGACGACATATAAGGAGTGACAGGTGTAAGTAGTTTTGAAAGAGGAACATGGTGCGACAGAAAGACAGTTACTGGTTTACAGACAATATCAGGGGAAACTACCAGGAGTGCAGTGGCAAAGGTTAGAAGGGGTCCTAACCTGCAGTGGCATTTGTGGCACGTGGGGGGCTCCAGAGGGGTCGGAAGCATGAGTAGAAGCTCCACAGCTTGAGCAGGAGCGCGGCAGCAAACATGTCCAGAACGCGCAAACACACTGTCTGTCAGCCAGCATCGGGGTTAACCCAATGCAAAGACATTGGATGTTAGGCTGAAGCCTCCTCCAGCCTCTTCCAGATAGTGGTCATATGCAGCGCAGTGACAGTGGTCCTACACATCAAATATATGTCAGTCAGGCAGAGATCCATTGCGCAGTCATTTACAGATAGGGATGCCTGCGGCAACGCATGTATGAATATTCTTGTACAGAATAATTAAACTGCACAGTTAGCAGTTGACCACCTCCACGCCTCCCTTATCCAGCTCTCCTCTCTGATGCAGTCATCAGTTTATGAATGCTCTTGGACCCCGTGGGTGCATGCCTCACCCCGTAGTGTTTCATGCATTCTGCCTGTTCTACTGTGGTGGGGCATCCTTCTCTATACTAATGTCCTAGGCCCCCGTGCATCATCATGTCCCACCCCCGGCAGAGAGAAAGCGACCATCATTCTACTTATGTCCCAGTGTACTGTGGATCTTGTGAGATGCCCCAATCAGTTGGGGCGCCCCCATCACTGAATTAAAACACTAGTGTCCCTTGCGTCATCAACCCCATCCTGTATTCTAGTACTGCACTCACACCTCAGCATCATGTGGACCATCATGTCTCACCCTCTGCTGTAGGGCAGCAGTCTTCTCTCTACTTCTGTGCTAGTGCCACATGGACTATCATGTCCCACACACTGCTGTAGGGCAGGAGCCTTCCCTTCCGCTAATGTACTAGTGCAACATGGACCACCATGTCTCACCCTCTGCTGTGGAGCAACAGTCTTCTCCCTACTTCTGTGCTAGTGCCACATGGACTATCATGCCCCACACACTGTTGTAGGGCAGAAGCCTTCCCTTCCACTAATGTACTAGTGCCACATGGACCATCATGTCTCACCCTCTGCTGTAGGGCAGCAGCCTTCCCTTCCACTAATGCACTATTACTACATGGACCATCATGTCCCAGCCACCGCCACAGGGCAGCACCCTTCTCTCTACTAATGAGCTAGTGCCACATGGACTATCCTGCCTCACCCTGTGCCGTAGGGCAGCACCCTTCTATCTACTGATGTGCTAGTACCACATGGACCATCATGTCCCACCCACTGCCGTTGGGCAGGAGCCTTCTCTCTACTAATGTGCTAGTGCCACATGAACCATCATGTCCCAGCCACCTCTGTAGAGCAAAACCAAAGGGGATGATGGACGGAGTGTTGAACATTGCAAGCACTCACCCCCAGTCAATTGACCTGGGTTTAATCCATCATAATTCTTTAGCTCACTCCGCCACCCCAGTTCAGACATGGCCATATGCAATTCAGTCTGACCCTGTGCCTCATGGGAACAGTCCAGCCTGAACTGCCAAGCCATGTAGAGCAGCACCCTTCTCTCCACTAATGTGCTTGTGCCACATGGACCATCATGTCCCAGCCTCTGCTGTAAGGATGCTCTCATCCCTCTAATATCACATCACTAGCCCTTTTGTGGTGCAGCCCCGGTGACAGTATTGATGCACGTGTGCCCTACGGTCAAACAGTCTCATTCCACACCCATTACTCACTCCACTGACACCTGCCTCTCATCTCGGTAACTCTGTGTGGAAGCAGAACTTCCAGGCCCCAATATAGTGCTTCACCTGACATGCGACTGATTCTACCCCAGCCCTCGTTGGGTACTTAGAGGGTCTGGTCTGACGAGGAATAGACAAGTCTCCTATAGATAACCCAGTCACCACAGCCATAATAGACTAGCAAACCACAGCGACCAGCTTCTGGGTCATAACAAGTTCTACATGCCTTAAGGAAGGGGTATGCAAGCTTGGCTGAGCAGTGCATTTCCTCGGATCAAGCTTGTTGGGGTTTCCCAAGAATAAGTCAAGCTGCTGCATGCCTCAATTAGAGGTAGCCAATGCACCACCCACTTGCCATCGATTGGCGACCCCCGACTCAAGGGGGGGGGGGGGGGGGGAGCCGACAGCTAGAACAATGAGAAGACAGCACATTATCCCCCTTTTTTTACACTTTCTGTTTTTCTCTAGCTCTCCAACACCAAATAAGAGGCTGTTATAGGGCAGCAAGCGGGACAACGGGTCAACTTTGCGATGTTATTAAGGGTTGAGGGGTATATGATGTTACATGCACTACCCAAAGCATCTCAGTGAATTGACGTCAACACAAGCTTTACCTATTGCCCAAAAAAACGCTGTGGTTTTAGAGACAGGTGTTAGTAGCAATGTAAAAAACCTTTGTTCTATCTACATTTACTAGAAAGGATAGCATTTGCACTATATAACTCCCCTTCCTTTTTCAAACAGCCGTACGCTTTAGCTGTGAGTGCCTCGTGCTTGCTTGAAGTATGGCGTTACCCATCACCGTGGCGCGAGCTCCCGACAAACTGCAACCGCTGCAGAACGCCTGACGTCTGCGTTGACATGTGTCAGTCGGAGAGACGCGCAGGCGACGAGCTAGGAAAGGCGAAGACACGCTTAGAGGGAAAATAAATATATCACATTCCTACTTCATTTTTTATTTCTTCAATGCGTGCCGTGTTATCGAGCAAAGGAAATCCAGAAAGAAGTTTATTTATCACAGCATTATATTCATGTTTCGTGAATGCTCGAAGTTTCAGGTTGTGTTTAGCTAACTCGAGGCTTTATCCCCAATGCTCTCCTTGTGGACACAGTGAGCTGGGCCTGTTATCACACTGAGCGCTTGCACTCGAGGCTGTAAACTCAGGGTCTACTGTATGGCCGGCGTGGTTCAGGCCCTGCGCGGGGGCCAAAGGTCGTGGGAGTATCTGTTCTCCATTACCCAGAGCCTTGGTACATAACACAAAGGCAACACGACCTTTAAACATTAAAACAAGCGATGGCACCCTTGTAAGCCACACGCATTATCTTGAACAGGTGTGTTCTAAGGGCCCTTAATTAAAGGGTCCTGAGTCTCTCGGCGAATGCCATGTTTCAAGACACACCTTTAGGTAACACAAGGGCCAAATATTCTATTCTACTCAAGTGTATTGTATGGCGCATGGCTACTTAGAAGGGCCTCCTGGTGGTCCCATACAAATAAAATAAATAAAATCGACCTCCACACATTGTAGAAACTTTCCAGGGTATTTTTTTGAGGTTTTATAAAAACAACCTCCTCATTTAGAAGTTTGTATTTGTAAAACAAAAATGTTTGCTGAGACACCACATGAAACATGGTAGCCAGTCAGCAAACTTTCAGTGCCTTCAGAAGAGTCACCGGTGGCTCATCAAAGATACAGAGATCTAAATATGATGGGTGCTGGTGCAGGGAAGCAAAGGCTACTTACCTTTCCTCCCCACGCGGACTCAGGACTGAGCGCCAGACTCTAAATGAGGGCCTATGTTGTCTGCTTCTCTGCTATGAATGATCAATACAGTCAGCATTGCCTCTATTGAGGGTGTTGTGAAGAAGCTTCCTGCTATAGGCCACAATGCCATGCGATGCCCTGAAAGTACCATAAATTCAGAGCTATAGAGCACACCCCTATGCAGTACAGAAGTTTGTGCTTACTACATCTATGGGAATGACCAATAACCATAATGAGAGCAAGGAGCTTGACGGGAGCAGAAGGTTTACTCTGGAATTTTACTATCGACGAATTTAGGCTTTCATTATTGTTCCTTTTGATGGGCCTTTTTTTCATGCCACGAACTGTTTTGCCAGTTAGTGTTTTACCATTAGGTGTTGTTACAGTGGGTGAGGTAAAACAAGCATTAAAAATGCAATAGGTCTCGCCTTTGATTAAGTTAAAGCCATTTGCTTTGCTATACAATACCATTAGCAAAGCAAATGGCTTTAACTTAATCAAAGGCGAGACCTATTGCATTTTCAATGCTTGTTCTTTTTAGACATTTCTTTAATTCATATTCGGTTCCAATATTATGGCTAGTATTGGGAACTAATAAGATAAGCATTCAACTTATGGTGATGGCATTCTTCTCTGCTTACCAGTCTTTTACGACATGCTGCCACATCTATTTTACAAGCTTTACAACTCTATTAGATTTATTCAAAACAAAAAATATTCTTTCTTCTAAATACGCCTCTTTTGGCTTGAAAGGATTGTGGCTCATACCGTGTCCAAGTGACATTTAATATAAATGTTCCACATTTAGAGAGGATATGGAGTCTAGTACAAATCTTAACACAACAGTCTTGATTGACTCCTTTTAGTCCATTTTACAAAAAACGGTTGCCTTTGCATTTAAGTTAGCTTGGCAGATAAGAGTAGGTAATATCCCCAACGATTTTGCATGCATTAAGTATGATGCAAATGGAAATTGTATAGACAATATTTTAAACAATTAAGCTCATTGTATGGTTTATCTGGGAATAAAGTCCAACAAATTGTTTTAAAAATGCAAGCTCATGCAGGTGCCTGCAACCTGCCTATTGTTTCGAACTGTAATAAGTCGCTTTTAAAAATACATTATGAGTATCTAACTATACTCTTGAATACAAACTGTCCCAGCACTACATGGAATAAACTCTGGTTAAGCCATGCACACTGCATGGAGCAAAACACAAAACAGATGCTTGTGCGGATCCTTCTGTAATACTGATTGTGCTGCCACTAAATGTGAACTAAGGTGATCTCAACGCCCATGCAAACCCTTTGCCTCTTTTCCTGCACCATATTACAGTCATGAGCACAGAGGGAAGAAGCCTGTCTGAAGCTGGATTGATTGCACTCCATATAGGAAGTAGTCAACAGATTGCGTGCCCCCCCCAAAGGTGACCTTTGGATGGGTGTAGGAGAGGTGCCAGGGACCCTCCAGGCACTTTCCCTTGGAAGGCAGGTCCACTGACTGTAATAAAATATATGCTTGTGGCTTCAAACAGCCTGTCCTTAATACACTGTTCTTAGTGTAGGTGCAGGTTCACACCTACAATGAAACAGCACATTTGTTGCAAAAGGGCCCACTGTTTCAGTCTGCACCCTATGCACTCAACTAAAAGTGCACAGAGTAGTGCTACCTTTGTGTAATAGGCTCACATGGTCACAACAGGCATGTTCACTCTCTTTCTCTGACTCGAGGTGCACTTTGGTAGTACAGAAGAATCAGCAGAATCTGGTGTAGCCACTTCTGTAACATGGGTAGCGCTGGTGCTAAATGTGACCTTGTGCAATCCTAAGGGAACATGTCTCATTTGAATGGGGCATGTTCCATGTACACAAGGGAATCCTTTACGAGTGTTACTGCACCACCTTACAGTAATGGGTGCCAAAGCAAAGAGGCTATCAGGAGCCACACTGACAGTGCGCCACATAGAGGTGGCATGCAGTCAGTGCACCCCCTGACGGTGCCCCTTGGCAGAGAGACACTGGTGTCCTAGGGACCCTCCAAACATCTGTCTTAGGTGGGTGCAGTCACTCAGTGCTCCCATCTACAGTAGGACCTCTTCCCTCCCTTGAAACCAAGGCTAGGTTGCTGCCTACATTGAAAGGCAGGCTGGTGGTTTCAAATAGTCAGTCTGATTATCACCCATGCTCTGTTCGGAATCTGGCTCGGTGTCGCGCCTGCACTCTGAACAACTTATTCACTGTAATAGGGTGGACTGTCCCAGTCTGTGTCTGGCACACCCAGTTAAGGGTGTGCCATCGTGTAGAGTGGAATAGTACACCCTTTCTGTGAAGAGGCCAATGGGCCATATTATAGAGAGCACCCTAGGGGCACAAATGGTATTAGCACCCACTTTGTATGCATAAGTACGTTTGGTATTACAGAAGGTCAACCCCTTCTTTAATATGGATTGCACGGATGTAAAAGGTGTGGGTACACATACAAATAATAGAACCCTTTGCTTTTCTGCCTGTTCTACACAGGTGCAGAGGAAAGAAATTTGTTGGAAAATACACCCACTTTGCATCTCCTCATGGTGCCCCCCCAGTGGCAAAGCAATGGGGGATGAGGGTGAGGGGGCGGTCTGCCCCTGGTGGCTCACTTCCCCTGTAACTATGGCCGTCGCAGGGTGGCAAACGAATGCAGGAATCACTAGCACCCCCGCGCTTTTAACCCCAGACGCAGGGCAGTAAAAGCAGTGGCCGACATGGGCGGGAAAGGGTCTAGCTACGCCACTGGGCCCCCTGAACACAGCACAGAGAAGACCGCCTCAGTGCACCCATGTGTAATACAGCCACAGGTTTACTATTAATTCTATTAATTTGACAAGCAAACAGTTTCCTTCTCCACACCTATTTGTGCCCAGTAAAACTCAATCAATGGGGCAACACCATCAAATACATCAAAGTCCTGTCACTGCAAAGCTGGTCGTGGTAGACCGAGGCATAGGACTTTTCGATTCAACCACCAGCTATGGTGGAGGGGTATGATTTTCTTAAAAAGGAGATTCAGTATAGATCGATAAAGATAAAGAACATAACTGTATGATTTGAGGATGACTTCTGAAACAAAAAGACCTGAATAATCTCGGTGGAAAATAGCACCTCACATGCACCCCAAATAATCTCCCTTACATCCTGTAGACAGAAAGAAGAATCTAAGCAATAGAGATCTAAAAAGTACGAGCACTTTACTGGGTTTTCTAACAATTTTATTTTAGTTTTGTTGGTAGTGGTATGCCGGTCACAACATAAATATCACTAAACAGCATCTGAGATGTAGTTGTCAGAGGCAAAGGAGGTTGCACTCCAAGGTTACCAAAGTAAAAGTGGTATATTGCTCTCTCACCACAGTTTGTTGGCTCGGTATTACATTGGATCTTGTGAACTTAAAAACACACATAATTAAGGTAAATTAACACACAATGTGGTTGAAAGGTTTCCCAGTGGTAATCCTAATCACTTGATTCTAATTCCACTGATTCACTGTGCTTAGTTTAAAAACAAAACATCTACATGATGGGAATAGCCAAAACGTGTCTGCCACATGCAAGTTATTTGGTGGCAGCCTCTGGGCTTTTACGGTTGACAACATAAACCATTGCCTTAGTGTAACTATTATTGCTGCAAACATGTATACTTGCACATGCTATCCGTGCCTAAAAGAGAGGCCTGTTTGTGACATTAAGAGCCATATGTACTAAAGCATTTTCCCATAGACACAGAATAGGTTAAACCCTTTGATACATCTGGCCCCAAGAGCCTCTCTTTCATATCTTGGCTCTCGAAGTGAAAAAGCGTTCAACAGCTTGTTGAGCCTAAAACATGCACATACTTGAGGCAACTGAAGGTCATGTCCTTCCTTTCTAATGACCGCAGTCTGGCACCTGGGCACTCCCTTTGTTCCTCCTGAAACTATGTGATTCCTTGCCCAGCTTCTGAGCAATGCTATTATAAGCCTTTTATCTGGAGAGAAAGAAAAGAGGTTGAGGAAAAATACAGTAGGACCACATATAAATAAAATGATCAGTTAGTGCGATGTTTTGCATTTCACATTTACATTGTAATATAAACAAATGAAAGTGTCTGTCTTTTCATTACCAAAGACGGCTCTCAATAGTGAAGATCCAATGAGATTGAAATAGACGAAGATTTTCTCAAACGTCACTCAACACACCCTCTGTATTTGTTATTATATATACAAAATAAAGTTGCTCATTTCTTCTTCAAGATACCTGTGCAAATTAGAGCTATATTGAGCTATCACACATACAAGAGTTACCATGGAAATGCAGATAAAGCAGTTAATAACAGAAATGAGAGCTCATGAAAGTTGCCCAATTCTTGAAAAAGTTAGTCCCTTTGATTATAGATGATATAACACTTAAAAAGGTTAGCACGTGTTTCATGACTACCATGTCGCTTCATGAGGGACACAATTCAGCTTTGTTTTTTATATCAATCCCTCTGTTAGAAATTCATTTTGAATGCAATGAAGGTATGACATTACAAACCTGCAACAGTTTAATGGCATAGTGGCAAATATCATCCATCTATAACATCATTGATCCTGAGCATCTGAGATATGTATTACTTGACATGTGAACACACATATTGCCCTCCTTCTGAGTTTTATAATCCTTAGTAAAAGGGACACATTTTTCAGGAATTAGACAGTCTAAAAAAAACCCTCATTACTGTTATTGACTTATATGAAGCACTAGGTTGGTCACACTTAGTGAAGGAGGGTATTTTTGCAGGTTGTGGAGAGTAATGAATTATCCTAGTGGGATACATAAGTGCAGATCAGTATCAAATTGATTTTATTTACCCTAACTAGACTGGAAGGGAATGAACTGATGGCATATACCAGCAGAAAATATGATTTTCCCGGAAAGCAGCTGAACCACAAAAGTCACTAAATTAACATGTACTTAACCCTCTGTTAGATTGGCATAAAAGCAGTCAGGCTTATCTTAGAGGCGCTGTATAACACATTTTTTAGGACTCACACTGTAATAAAGTGAAAACACAACACAAAAAAATGCCAAACAATTTAGAAAACTATAGTTATTTTTAATAAATAAAATTACATAAAACCGATTAAAATCCAATCAGTAGAATTGAAGGTATAGGTTTTTAAAGTTTATGGTGACAGTAGAACCTAAAAGGACAAAGCGCCTCTCACAGTTATCTGGTCGCACTAGACTTGGGGAAGTCACAAGTTCAGAAGGGGATCAGAACTCACTGCAGCAGAGGCCAGCAGCAGGGTTCAGGCCGGTACAGTTGGTTTTAGTCAGCTAGGCAGTGGCAGGGAGGCCTCTGAAAGCTTGTTGTGCCCCTGTAGCTCACACTGGAGGTCAGCCAACAGACTTTGAAGTCCCTCTGGGTAGCCTGGGATCAAGACAAGCAGGTCCAATCTCCCTTCTTCAGACAGCAAGGCAGTCTTTTCCAGAAGCATGGCAGTCTTTCTGGAGGTAGGGCAGTCCTTCTGAATCTTCCACAGGTTCAGTCGTGTTCAGATGCAAGGTCCTGAAGGTCCCACTTTTAAAGTTGGTGTCAGCATTTGTGTGGGGTAATCTCCCACCCTATCCCCAAAACTGGTTCTGGTTAGTAATTCCCCTATCTCTGGTCTAAACTGACTACTGTGAAAAAAGGCAATGCCATGCATGGGGTCAGATTCCCTTGTGTGTGCTGCAGGCAAAGCACTCTGAAGTGTAATCAGGGCAGGGCACAGCTCCTCCCCAGCCATCCTGTCAAGAAGACCCACTCCCTTCACACCAAGGCCTTCTTTGTTCATGTGACTCAGGGCACTGGCAGCAAGGCACAGTAAGTATGGGCAAGAAAAAGTACAACTTTCTAAAAGTGAGAAAAAGATCATTGGCCAACAATGGGATCATGGACAAATTTAAATCTATGAGTAAATGTTAGCAGTTTGCCCCAGAGTGGTGACAAGTAGAATTAATCCAGATGCATGAATGCATAATGGCATTTCAAGATAACAGATTAACATATGTAAAGTCTATCCTGTGTTTATGGATCTAGTCCATTGTGTAGATCGATTGATTCAGGAACAGGATTTCAGTATTGTCTGAATTGATTTTCTGGCAGCTCTGCTTCATCTGTTCAACCACCTTGTTTAGGCATACCTAAAAGGCCCTCTTGGACAGTGAAAAGGTTTATTCCAACTGAAAGAATAAGCTGGGTATTGCCTGCATACAAGAGGCCACAGATGCTGAAAGATTGAATGATAGAGACTAAAGGAGCCATATACACATTAAATAAGGGAAGATCCCGGAAACGCCCCTTATTTAAATGTTTATTTCCAGCGGAGAAGGCAGAGTGAAACTCAGATTTACTACTATTACTGAGGAAAGACTGTAATCACAACGAAGCACTTCTGCATATTCCGACATCCTTGAACTGTTGAAGAAGTATTGTATGGGACATGGTAGCGCCCGCTGCCAATGAGTCAAATAACATCCATATAAACTCACAACAAGTAACGGGATAATTAAAAGTTTTTTTAGATTATGAATGTGGGGACAGTTATTGTCTTAAAGAATAATATCCAGGCAGCACTCCGTTCTTGATTTAAGCTTATTTTGATAGATTCAGACACTTCCCGCCGAGCATGTTTCCGTGCTGTGTCTGGCCCTAAAACCAGACTTGGTAGAATGGACAAGCTCATGAGATATTCTGATAGTTGTTTATATACATGGTGGCAGAGTCTAGTGATTGATTAAATACTGTGTTCAAAACAGGATTTATGGTCTGAGCAGCCATCCCTAAGAAACGAACCAGGCAGGGACTGCTACCTCAGCTACTTCCTACATGAATGAAAACAAATAAAATATATGAGCCAAAATGGAAACTATGCCTGAACTGCAGAGCTCTGAGTGGTTAATGCCCATCCCTGGAGTGATAGTGATTGATTTTTTGTACAGTGTCGCGATTTGTCAGAGACTAGTTCGGAGCACTGACAGCACGTTCTGCTGGGAACAACACTTGAAGGTACAGAGCATTGTCATGGGTGTAACACTGGCCCCTGCGGCGCAGGGGGACCCAAACCGCACGTGCCTCCTAAACCCATGAGAGAAGTCCCATTCGACCCAAGGCCAATGAGTATTTGTGTGATGTGGAAGATCGCATCAGCCTCTTTTCACATTCTGCGGAGGGGGGGGGGGGGGGGCATCGTTTTAAGTTACACCACTGAATATTGTGCGTTTATATAGTTGCCACTGTACAAAAATGATCCGCGTTACGGTAACCATTGAGTAGAAAGCATGACTTTAGGTGATTCTGTTGTGCTCTAAATGTTGAAAGGTATCTTTTTGTTTCCTGAGCACTGAGTTTGTAGGGACGTGCTTACAACCTACGTTCTGTGTCTTTCCATCATATGAAATTGCAGGGCTTTGAGTGAGCATTCCTTGTTCAACTGAACTCTTTTGGCTGGTGTGGTTTCATTGTTTTATAGAAGACTAGTTTAGAAATGATTGCATTAACCAGGTTTGCTCATCATTAAAGCATGGACTGGGAGGCATTTCTGTTCATTGTATGGAAGGTTAAAATGCATTTACAAAGGTAGAAGCTGGAAGTGGTCTCCTTAAGTCACGACTTATTGTAGGGCTTTTGTTTCTAAGATACAGGAGCAGGAGCAGTGGGGCCTCCTGCGTGTATCACAAGGAGCCACTCCCTCCTTCTCCTCACCCTGATACTGCACGAGTACCTCATCAATAGAAGCCCTTAACATGTACTTACTACAGACCTTAACCATGCTTGGCGTATCCCCTCGCCAGACAGTTACTATTTCTTTTTCAAGAATCTCGCCTATAAAATACCAGCCATGCGCCATCTTTGGACTCCAGATATACCATTGTTATAAACTCCTGGCAACAAGTGCTACTCACTTCATTGTGTGATACATAAATCACTTGTTCCAAAAGTAACACACTCAAGCAGTTCACAAGCCCCGTCTATACATCACTGTAAAACATCACCTTTGAACCAGAAGGGGGTCTGTGGTTTCTCTTTTGAAACAGAGCCCCTTTGCAACCTGCAATGAATGGGAAACCTGAATTTATTCCTAAGACCTTACAATGCTATTGGAGTAACCAATATGGTTCGCCTTCTTCTCTGGGCGGGACGGTGAAAGCGTGCATGGGCACATCCTCTCTACATCTAATGCAGATGGAGTCTTGTCAGGAGACAGTTTTCCTTTCATGCCAATAGCCACCAAGCCCTCCTTCATGAACAGAGTGAGCTCTAAGGAGAGAACAGAGTTGTCTGTTTGCAGCGTCTACTGACAATGTCTTCGGTCGGTTGGGAAACCTGCAAGGGTCATTCATAATCTTGCGTGTAATATATCGTGAGTCAGTCTAACCGTGACCCTCCCCTCCCCCACAGCACCCAGGCCCACTTCCTTTAAAGGTGATTCCTGCCTCCCTGCTATATATGCTGTAACTCACAATGTCCTGAATTTCAAACATCGAAAATCACTCCCTTCCCCATCCTTCACGAAGGTCGCACAATCCTAAATAGGGAAATCATGGGCTTGTCATTCATTTCTTAATATGTGAAATACGTCTGGCCTCACAGAATTCATGGAGTTCTACTTGCAGACTATACAAGGATCTCCCCCTCATTCATTCCAGAGGGGCTCTCATATGAGGCAGTGCACAGTGGCTAGAAAGAGGGGCCCTCAAGAGTAGTGAACTAAACACTGCCCTCTGCCGGCCTTCAGATGAAAAAAAACAGGGGTGGATTTCTTCTCCTCTGAGCTTGTCAGCTTCCAAATGTCATGGCTGCCTCCTCCTGGGGCACGCAGGCCCAATATTTCAATTCACTTCACAGTTTAACATCCAATCAGAAACTCAGACTATAGACAAGACAAATGTTCAACCCAGCTTCCATAACCTCATGTGGCAACCTATCAGAAACCCAGAATGATCAATGCACTATGACCTTACGCATAGGGGATTTGTTTGAGAGGGTGGTTTACATACAAAATACAACCACTTTCCAATTGCATTCTTCTTTCAGGCAATAGCCTGTACTACAACGACAGGAGAACTACACACCCATACACATGATCATTCATTGTTCAATCCATCCTCATGGTCTCATTCGTGCATCGAAGCTCAGTCATCTCTTAAGTCACAAACTCACCCATCAACAGCTAAAATCATTTCACTAGCACAAAAGCCAGGCCTCCTGGCCCACTCGGAGCTTGTTCCACTGATGGAAGCTGCACAGAGTGCAGTGTGGAAATTAATTGCCAAGTCCAGAGCACAGAATGTGCTAGCACAGCAGAAGGGCCAAACAAAAGAATGGTCCAAGGGGAAGGCAGCGGCCGCACAAAAGTATCAATCAAAAGTTAGCTATGGAGTTTTCCGATAATTTGTCTTTTTCTCAAATATTCAGCCTCTGCCTCTACGTTCTGCACAGCGTAGCCACGGGCAGAGCGGATTTCTGCACATGTACCACTGTAACCCTCTTTAAGAGCTGTGCAGGGGTGTTCCATAGTGAGCCCTGATCTAGCCGCACTCTCGCTCGAGCAGTGCGCCAGGTCAGAGGTCACGCACTGAGATGTGTTGCTTCCGTGCAGGTGAAGGCCCGAGTACCCAGTGCCACCGAGGCCTGCAGCGCTGCCCTGCGCCTGCATCCTCGCGTGCCGCGCACTGCAAACGCATTAAATGAGCACCTGAGAAGCCCCCACCGCTCAGCTCGCTGCCCACCGTAGGGGATCAAGGCTGAAAGCTACAATCACAAAAAAATCTGCACGCTAATACATTTGCACTGCTCGTTCCAGGCAGGTCCTTTCAGAAGATTAAACTGCAGGCCTCACGGGGGCAAGCAAAGGAAAATTGCTTTTTCCTTCCCGTGTAATCCAGAGTCTGTCGAAACCGACAGCCAGTACAACACTATTAGGAGCCGGGACCGCTGTCCTGTGGACAACGCGTGCTCACGCCCATGGCTTCCGGCCTCGCACCAGGGTGTGAGGAAGAAGAGATACAGATGGAGATACAGATGTCAACGGGGCAGACAGAAGGAGAGCGTCGTTGAGCACATCACACGTCGCAGGACGTAAAAAATACCACTTTTCTTTTGTCTGTTCATTCCAACATCGCACATACAGTAGTGCTGCTCCTATACGCCTATTAACCCCCTAGGATGCTAGGCCTCCCCTCCCGGCCCCACCCCAGCCATACCTTTTTTGGGCTATTTGGAGTGGTTCATGCTTAGGCCCCAGTAACGTTTTGTCCACATTAGGTATTCACACCAAATGTGCGTCCTTTTCTTCTAGCATCCTGAGGAGTCTAAAGATACTCAGGGTTTGTGAATTACCAAGGAGGTGAATGAGAAATTAGCCAAAATACAGCTACATTTTGGGGTTTGGTGGAAAAATGGGGGGAAACTGCTGCAGAAGAAAGTATATGTCTTTGTTCCTCTGTAAAGGATATCAACAAAGGGTTTGTAGTGCTTAAATCACCATTTTTCCAGCATTCAGGAACATGCAGACTTTTGTCAGAAAATTTACATTTTCTATGGAGTTTTGTCATTTTACTGGGACATAGGAGCCTATTTTTCCGATTTTTTGTGCTTTCATCCTTCTTCCAGTTAGTGGTACAAATGGGTGTGAAAGCAACAATCGATCCCGGAAAGCTATTCATTTCTGAAAAGTAGACAGGAGTCTGAATTCAGCAAGGGGTCATTTGTGTGGATAAATCCTTCAAGGTTTTCCAATAGAAACTAACAGTTGAAATAAAAAAATATTGAAATTGAATTGAAAAAAACAACCAATTGTGCAAACGTATTAACCTGTAACTTCTTGTAAATATGACAGATTTGTGACAGCAATATGCCGTTACATCTGCTGAACCCTTCTGGTTACAGGGATATATAGGACTTGTAGGTTCAACAAAAGCACGAGTTACCCGGAGCCAATAACTGAGCTGCTCCTTGTAATGGATTTTCATTGTGTACCGGGTATATATCAATTCATTTGTTAAAATATAAAGAGTGAAATATAGGTATCAAGGAAACCTATGTATTTCCTAAATGGGAACACACTATAGAGTTTAGATATTTAGGTATTTGCACAACTCCGAAATTGTGGGTACCCGTACTAGAATGTGAGTTAGAGGACATTTTCCAAAATGACTTCTTTTTTACATATTGTCTTCCATTTGAAGGCAGAATTGAATAGAAAAGTAATTGGTAATAACACTTGTTCTACTGTTCTCAGTTCCCCCAAGTCTCCTGATAGCAATGGTATCTCACTTGGGTGGGTAGGCCTAGTTCCCCTGACAAGAAACGGCCCAAAATGCACTGTGGAACCATCATATTTTTACAGTGAAAACTGACCTTTTTTGTCACAAAGTGACTACCTGTGGATTTTGGACCCTCGTCCAGCTGGCACCTAGGGAAACCTAGCACGCTTGTACATTTTTGAAAACTAGACACCCAAGGGAATGTGGGATGGGGTGACTTGTGTGGCCCTCACCAGGTTCTGTTACCTAGAATTCCTTGCAAACCTCAAACTTTATCAAAAAAACATTTTCCTCAATTTTCTGGATTGAAAAGTTCTGGAATCTGTGGGGAACCACAAACTTCCACACATCTGAATTCCCCAAAGTCTCCCGATAAAAATGATACCTCACTTGTGTGGCTAGGCCTAGTGCCCACGACAGGAAATGGCTCAAAACGCAACATGAGCACATCACATTTTTCCGGTGAAAACGGATCCTTTTTTCACAATGTCCCTAGCTGTGGATTTTGGGCCCTAGCTCAGCTGGCACCCAGGGTAACCTAGCAAACCTGCACATTTTTTAAAACTAGACACCCAGGGATTGGGTGACTTGTGTGGCTCTCACCAGGTTCTGTTACCCAGAACTTTGACAAGTAGTAGTACATAGGCAAACTTAATATTTATATGGTCCTTAATCTTCTTGTCACCCTTTCTCCATCATTTGCTTCATTTCTTTCTTTGTCCAGTCCTTTTCACCTGGGCCGTACTGGTTAGTCTGCATCTCTGGAAGTTTTCTCATGGGCTGCAGGCCAAGAGGCTACTTTCAGAGAAAGGATTGATTAGGGCCATGACTCTACCATGCACCAGTCGCCCCATTCCACCCATGGCCTCCTGCAGTGTAGGGTTAGTTTGAACCTTTTTTGCCAGGGTCCATTATGGTTTTCCGCCCGGCACTACATCTCTGCTATCGAAAGAAATGTTTATTTTATGGAGGAAGATTAAGAACCTGGACTCACACCAGAAAACGACAGTGGTCGGGGAAGGGACGGGTGACACACTCTCTGTTTTCACATTTTTTAACTCATTTTCTCTTCCTTGCCACCAATTATATTATTAATGGTACCTCCAAGTAACAGGATCAATGAAGCATGACAACACACTTCCTGATGATGTCATCTCGGAAAGTTAAGGTTGCTTCATTGGGAGTGTTAAACTTCCCTTTTCAAAGTTTTTTAAAGTTTGTTTTAAAACTTTGTGAGCATCACAAAGTGTGTGAACATTTAAAAAAAAAGCAGCTGAAAACCCTAAAGTAGATGTTTGTGGGAAAAGCCCCTTCACAGATCTACTTTAGCTGGAGATTTCTTCTCATTCAATCTTCTGGGGGGGAAATTATTTTGCTGGATTTTGCTTTTTTTGCAGGATATTTCAGTTGCAGAAATATTTGGGCAAATTTGATAAACCTCAGTAAGAGCAAATCATGTCTACTTTGGTGGTAGAATTTTAAACACACACATTCCTGGTTGTTTCAGATAAACGCTCTCATTTCCTGATAAGTGGATTCAATTGAAAACCTACCATCACTTTAACAGTTCATTTTCTTTCAGTAAAGATCACTGTTCACAATACAACTAAACAACTTCAACAAAATGGAGAGTAAAGAAATTGAAACACATTAATTGTAAAATGTGCAGTAGAAAACAAAAGTGCAGTAGAAAATCGTGTGGACGATCTCCAGAGGGATGCCCCCTCTGCCCTCCTCCCAGGATGCCCCTCTGAATCAGACAAAAACAGATGCTGCTAGAAGTAGGTCCTCTCCGACTGAGCACTATAGAGCATCAATGGCTGAGCGAAAGCCTAAAACAAACTCCTATCACAGACATGGTCGCTTTACGTGTGACATTGCCATCCTAAAATGGATATTTCTCAGATATTTTCAGTGCGTTTCGTGCTATTTGGGGCTTGTAAGTGTGATGCAGTTGACGTGCTTTGAGAGTGACGAAGGCTAAGCATAGCAAGTGTTTAGGGTATCATGCTCAGCTTCAGTGGCTGCTATTGATGCTGAAAGGTAGTTTTTGAGTAAGAATTTGCATAATCACAGCTCCTACTTGTGCCTTGATATTGGGGGTGGAATCATTTGAGAAAAGTTCACACACATAGGAGCATAAATGATAATATAGAATGTTTTTCCTTTCGTTGCAACTTGCAAAAAAAGAGCAGTCTCATTGGTCACTAATAAGGAACACCTCAGGTCCTCAGAAGAAGTAAGGGTCCATGACTTACCCTCTCGATTCGCTCCTCCTCCTTTCCTTCTGAAGTACATTACCATGCGCGGTTGTCTCCTCCTCTATATTCGCACATCCTTGAACCATTGCTCTCTCCCACTGTGCATGAATGTCAATCGTTTACAGATTCCGTTTACGTTCACAATTAGGCTGCAGTAGTTACATGACAGTGGCACGCATGGCTAAACCACGCGTACCTCTACCACGCAGCCAAAACCACGAATGCATCTTAACCACACATTGCTTTACCACGCATGCCTTTACCACCTAATTTCATGGTAAAGACATGAATGGTAAAGGGGCAAGTGTGGCTAAGGTCGCAACCCCCCTCCATCCTCCCTAAGCGACAAACCTCCTACCTGCCCCCTACACTGAGGTTCAAATACCCCAACCCCCTCCCAACACCCATGCTGATCCTAATCCTTAACAACCACTACTCCGACTCCAACCCACCCCTTTGCGCTGTCCCTAAAACTACCCCAACCCCTTCTACCAGCCTTAAGCCGAAAACCCATACCCCTATTTTTAAAAATTACCCCAACCTCCACGAGAGCCATAAAAACTTCCCCACCCTGCCCTAAGCCCTAAAAAATAAACTGACTACTCAATCCCCTCGCCCTGCCCTGAGGCCTAAAACCCTGTCCCTTAACAAACACCGCCCCAACCCCCTCCCACCCCACAACGTCCCTATAACTACCCCAACCCCTTCCACTGCCCTTAAGCCTAATACCATCACCCCTAATTAAAAAAACAGCATGACCCTCCCCCAGCCCTGTAAACTAACCCAACCCTCCCCCAGCCCTGTAACCTACCCCGACCTCCCACCATGAAAACTACCCATGACCCCCCAGCCCTGAAAACGAACCCAACCCTCCCCCAGCCCTGTAACCTACACCGACCTCCCACCATGAAAACTACCCATGACCCCCCAGCCCTGAAAACTACCCTTGACCCACCCCAGCTCAGAAAACTGCCCCGACCCCCCATCCCCAGAATACTACCCAGCACAGCCCCACTTACCTCACCGCAGCTCTCTTCCTGGCGAGGTCTTCCTGCTTCTGTCCCTACAGCAGCCAGAAGCTAGACCACACTCTGCGTTAACCACGCATATGCATGGTTAAAGCAAATGCAAGGTTAAGGCAAGCGTGGTTACGCTTGCGATGTCAGAACACACATGGCTGAGGCTGCGGTGTTCCGACTGTTTCCCGACTGCAGTATGTTAGTTGTACTGTGACCGGTTCTGCAAAGCAAGCAACACACAACAACTTATCAAAAATATTTTGAACAAAACAAAGTACGCATTCTCATCAATTATTAGGAGTGCCGTCAACGTAGGAGCTGACATTTTGGTCTCTACTGGCCATCATGAGATATTCCAGTAACCTGCCGAAAAAGGGGTTGGTTTAGGCCTCTAAACAAGAGGAGCTGCCATGACCCAATAATATCGACAAGACCCAGTTTAAGTTTTAACTTTCTGCATTGTGGGCTGTTGGAAAAAAAATTCCAGTACTTATTTTGAAGTTTCCATTCTTAATATGTTGAATTGTTCACCCTCCATCTTACGGACACAATCTGCTTATTTTCACAATGCTATGCTGCTCCCCTCATTCTTATGCATGGCATCTTGAATTGTCAGCCTTCTTGATTATGTACACAATCTAGAATCCTGATCTGCTCCCATTTTCAGAATTCTAAGCCATTCCCCCATGTTTTATTTTAAGTCATATTAAATCATACCACTTCATGCTTCATTTTAAATCATCCCAAATTGTCCCCCCTTGTATATTAACTCATTCTTGAATTATTTCCTACACCTGCTTGTGTACACAATCTTGAATTTTTTTCCTACACCTGCATATTTAGACAATCATTAATCGTTTTTTACACCTCCACATTTACACACTCTTGAATCACTCACCCATCCCGCATATGTACACAATCTCGAATTGACCCCGTGTTCATGCTCACAATCTTGAATCATTTCCTACGCCTGAATATATACACAATCCTAAATCATTTCCTACACCTGATTATATACACAATCTTGAATAATTTCATACACCAGAATATATACACAATCTTGAATCATTTCCTACACCTACTTATGTACACGATCATGAATTGCCCCTCCACCCCCCTCCCACCCCCCCGTTCATGGTCCCAATCTTGAATCATTTCTTACACCTGCATGTGTACAGAATCTGGAATCATTTCCTGTATATGTACACAATCTTGAATCATTTCCTGTATATGTACACAATCTTGAATCATATTATGTATATGTACACAATCTTGAATAATTTCCTGTATATGTACACAATCTTGAATCATTTCCCGTATATGTACACAATCTTGAATAATTTCCTGTATATATACACAATCTTGAATAATTTCCTGTATATGTACACAATCTTGAATCATATTGAGTATATGTACACAATCTTGAATCATTTCTTACACCTGTATGTGTACACAATCTTGAATCATTTCCTGCATATGTACACAATCTTGAATCATTTCCTGTATATGTACACAATCTTGAATCATTTCCTGCATATGTACACAATCTTGAATCACCCGCCCATCCCGCGTATGTAAACAATCTTAAATCGTGCTCCGCCATTGGGCGCACCATTTGAAATGATTCTCTCCACTCCATTGGGTACAGCTCTCCATTGCTATCAGGCTAGGTTGGCACTTTGTAAGTTCCAAGCTCGCCACTCAGTGAAGCTCACTCAAAGACTACCGGGTTGTTTCCTCTCAAATTATCGCATCACTGGCGGTCCTTCTTCACAGCCAGTTGCCATGGAATTAGTCAACCCGAGGGTCCCTCGCCCTCAACCCCCCCACGCCCCTACCGCGCAGTAGCTCTTCATCAGCCGGCCTCCCATCCATTCCCACCTGCCTGAAACCTTTTACCGGTCCGGGGATGAATAAATCACATTTAGAGAATTCCCAGGACAGTGCAACTAAAAAAAGGATCTTCGCGTGAAGGACGAGTGCGGCGTCGGGCTGTCAGCCGGTCCCCACAGGTACCATGAAAAATTACAGACAATAAAATAACATTTTTCAAGCCCTGACAACACTCTTTAATTCACCCTCCACAATGGATGGCTCCGGGAGAGAACCCTGTCCGCCTCGGCACAAACTATTCTTCAACTAACTCGGAAATAGATTGCATAACCAGTGCTATTGTTAATTAATAATTGAATAATCGTTTCCCTCCCGTAGTTACTTCGCGCTCAGGACAGTCATTTTCGCGGGCTTTTATCATCTTAACACGTACTAACGGATATTAAGCATTCGGTGTTTCCTGTTTAATTGTTAGCAGACAAGATATATTATTTTGGGACTGGGGGTGGAAGCCTAAAGGCAGCTGGGGAATATGTCACAGGTAAAGTAAATTGTTACCTTTAAGGTTTCTAGGTGGTTATAAATCGGCATCAGAGAGAGTTTGCCAGTCGCTCTAGGAGGCAGTGAGGCGACCCGAGCATCACCAGCTCCTGTCAGCGGCGCGGTGAGAGCGGAGACCCTTCAATCACTTTGGGGAAACCCTCGCTTTTCTGGAAGAATCCCTTTCTGATCCGCGCCTAATGGTCCTTTGGCTCATAGTCAGTGCGCTACAAGTAACGTACATAAAATAAACCAGGGCAACTTAGTGCGCCTCAGCACCTGCCAGACACCAAGGAGGAGTGGAGACTGGAGATGAAGCAAACGCAGAGGCCTTAAATCACAACTATCAGAAAAACGAACGTTTGTGGAAGGTTTTATGGGGGGGGGGAGGGGGGGGGGATGTGTCAACCGTAACGTCATCTTGATACTAAGCTTTATTTATGTGCAATCAGGCCCGGCTCCAGGAATTTTTGTTTGGGTGGGCCAAGGGGGCATTTGGGTGGGCCACTACCGGCGCTTCAGGAGGTAGTCTACAAGCCATAGATTACATCATATCTACTTGCAAAGAGTCACTATGATACAAGGATTGCTTCTGTGTGCATACAGAGCATGTGGAGAGTTATTTATTGGCGCCCCACCACTGACCTCTTTCTCTGTAGATACCTTTACTACCACCCTCCAACAGTGCACTCCATCTCTCCGTAGCCCCTCCCCCTAACGACCTCCTCCTCAGACTCCCTCACTACCACCCTCCAGCAGTCCCCCTCATCTCTCCGTATCTCCCACCCTGCCCCCATGACCTCCTCCTCGGATTCCCTCACTACCACCCTTCACCAGTGCCCCTCACAATCTCTCCATAGACCCGCCCCCTCATGACCTCCTCCTCAGACTCCCTCACTACCACCCTTCACCAGTGCCCCTTATCTCTCCATAGCCTTTCCCCCTCATCACTTCCTCCTCAGACTCCCTCAATCCACCCTCCAACACTGCACTTCATCTTTCCATAGCACCCCCATGACCTCCTCCTTGGATTCCCTCACTCCAACAGTGTTCTTCATCTCTCTGTAGCCCCTCTCTCATATTCGAATTAATTTGTTGTATAGAGCTACTCATAGTGTAGGGTGTCACAGTACTTACATCATTCAGCACATTATGCAGAGACAATGAATCCTGCAAGTATGTAAATCAGCCTATAGGGAATGTCACATAAGCCAATGAGGATTACAAGGTGTGGGAATCACATGTCATCCATACTAGTGGGCAGTATGTCTTAAGAGGGTTTGGTCTGGAGACGCACAAACGCAGGATTTAAAGCATACCTCAGTGGTTACGGGGTTGGCTTTACTGATTAAAATGTATATCTGACAAAACAAACTCTTTATAGCAACATTAGAGTAAGGAAAGACTGGGAAAATTCTAACTATATTGCAACACAAAAAAAATACGTTCTAATTATACCATTCAGGTTTGTATGCAGCTCTTTGATGTCAGTTCATAGGTCACTGTCCTATTTTAGGATTGTAACTTCTGTACTGCAAGTAACCCACTGAGCAATCCACATAAAATACAGTTTAACTGCATTTAAAAATTACGAGAGAGCTGAATTGTGTGCACACCAGAACGCCATTGCCTCGAGGCGAGTGCACTGCTGCCGCAGAGGGAAGCGGAAAGCCACCGCAGTGAGAAAGGGAAGGGAAAGGAAAGCAGGCTGCCGGTCGGGCGGTCGGCCCTCGGCTTCACACCTGTCACTCGTCTCCATCTGCCGATTCAAACGGCTCACAGGCTGGTTGCTCCCTGCCCCCCCTCCCCTGTGGTGCGCAGTGCAGACCAGAGCGCGGGAGCGTGACCGCAGGTGGCCGCCAGAACTCGCAGCCTTTGCAGCAGCGGCCGCGGGCAAAATTCGGGAACGGCCCGGTCGCGGCGGGAGCCCTCGGCAGGCAGCCGGCCGGGGGCCACGAGAGCTCTTGGTCAGCTCAGGGCCAGTCTGGAAAGCGGAAAGGATTGCAGCAAGGTCCCCAACAGCGGCAGGAGCATTCCAGAAGCCGCGGGAACACTCAGCAGCAGGAACAGTAGCAGCGAGGGCTTCCCCTGAGGCGGTGGGAGTCGCAGGAGCCACTGAGACCAGCCTGAACATCTGTGTATCTGCCGACGCGGGAGACAAGAGGTAAGAGGTGGAGGCAAGCGTGGCAGCCGTTAGAGGTCGCCGCTAAGTAAGAGCCAGAGGGTGCGGTCTGAGGGGTTGGTAGACTAGGTCTCCAGCTTGCAGCCCCCCTCGTGTGCACCGCTTGCTAACCCCCTCTATCCCCCTCCACCCCTCCGTGCCCCCAAAACAAAAAACACAGCTCAACCCAGGGGCCCACATCAGCACTAGTACTGGTATTTCCTCCCCCTCAGCACAATCAGGCACAAACAAGCCTAGCCCCAGCAAACGGCGCAAAAAGAGATGACGCTGAGGAAGACTAAATCCTGCACGGAGGATGAGGGGGAAGTGAACCCTGAGAGTCTAGCACAAAGAAGGGTAACCAGAAGCATAAGCACCCAAAAATCCCAGGATCTGGTCTCTGGCAATTCCCTCCCCCAAGGCCTTATCACTCAATTCTTTCAGGCCTCAAACTGCCCCTCACCCTTGGATGAAACGTCACAAGATCCCGCGACCAATGTCATACCGGGGATCCCAAAGATCCACCTGGACCTAAGGGACTCTCACTCCTGCGAGTCTGCTAACTTCGAATCACCTGGGAGCCTTGATGCTTGTTTTCAGCCTGAGGCCAGGACAAAGAGCCCGATTAGGGTCACTGCCGACATTCACGATAGGCCAAATCTGGGGGCAAACGTGGATTCAGATACTGGGAGGACAAGCGAGGCTGTCGCATCCTCCTCCCCAAAGAGCACAGGCACAGGCAAGGATCTGAATGCAATTGTGACACCTAGGGAAATACAGAGGCCAACCCCCCAAGGTACGGAGGTTCCAACAACTTCGTTCTTACTAAAATTGGAACAGACCATTGAACGAACACTTGAAACTACCCCTATTAATTTAGGAAGAGCTAAGGCCCCGAGAACTGCACAAACGGAGGGTTGGAGTCCGCTGAGTTTAACTCATCACCAAGACTCAACCGACCCAATTGATGAACCCACCTCTAAAGACCTTAACTTGTCAGCAATAAGAGAAGTCCAGGACACAATGGCCAGGGCACTGCTATGGCAGTCCGCAAAGATGGAACTCCAAATCGAGCTTTTGCAGTCGATAGCCCAGCACTTGGTGTGCCAAGATGATAAGCTGGCAAAGCTGGAAGTCCAACTTAACGTCCAACAAGCTCATGCCGCCAGCACCAATTCCTGTGACGTCTTAATTGATAAATGGGCAAGTCTACCTGAAGTATTAAAAGAGATGCTTGCATTAGCCAAGGGTCAGGGCGAGACAACCACGCAAGAACAAGCCGCACAAAAGCCACCACCACAGACGACAGAGCATGCCGAAACAGCAACCCCTAGCACAACGGGCAATAGCGCCTCAAAGGTTCCCCTAGTAGGGCCCCGCATTAACTTTACTTTGGCTAATAAAGGGAATGGTGACCCCGAGGTCTCGGATCTCGAGACCGTTAGTGATGACCTGTCTGTTACTACCTCTCAGGTGGAGAGGGTCGAAGGTGCATTAGCAAGTGCCAAAGCTCCGTTATCAAGGAGAGCCAAAAAAAGACTCAAAAAACAACTTAAGAAGTCCAAAGCTAGAAGCAGAAACACACCCTCGGTGGTATCAACTCTGGGCGACACTGAAACTAAACGTATCCCTAAACCACTCTTCCCCATTTTCATACCCAAGCAGGTGTCTAAAATGGGCAAGTCATGTGACGCACCTCTTGTTCGCGGTGAGGCCCAAAGTCAACAAATCCCTCGCATGGAGGGTCAAACCAATGAGCCTCTCCAACAAAGGCCTTCACAGGTGGCCGTCGCCGCTCCATTAAGTGCCCCCAGCCCTTCTGGTTGGGTTCTGAAACATGAGTCTGTAACAAATCCCAAACTACAACAGGGCGCACAGCCAGTACAGTCTAGAGTGGTAGGTCTACAAACTGAGGGGCAGGGGAATCAGCAACCAGGAGTCGCACTCAAAAATCACCTAAATTTAGCATCAGACCAGGGGGAGTGGCAAGGATGTCCGAGTGTGGAAGGCCAATCAAGCATGGGGCCCAATGGGCAGCAGCCAGAACCCACTCACAAAAACCCTTTAAATTTCAGTTACCAGAGGCTAAAGCTCCAGGGAGAAGGGGTGAGCTTGTGGTCCATCACACAAAAAAACAAACAATCCACCTATGAGCTGCAGTTAACCCCAAGGTACATAGCAAAAGGCTCATTTGACATCTTGAACAGGTCCAACATTGTCCGCCTGTTTGGCCATATTGCCTCCCTGGCCCAAATCACCTCAGAAAATATTGAGTGGGTGAAATTCAAGAGACTGGAGACAGACACTCATGACGATTCCACCATAATCGGACTTGTGAGTCAGCAAGTCCAACAGGCTGTCCTTAAGGAAGCAACACAGTTCGCTGAATGGGGCATTGATGTTGTTGCACCAAGTACACTGAAATATCCACACGTCCTTATGCCGCAACAGGAAACCCCAGAACCGTCATCCATTCTTAAAGGCATAAGGCACACCAGCCCAGAAATAGGGGCGAAATCAGGGCGGGCAAAAACCCCGCTAAAAATCAAAATCCAGCAAAATGACGGGCAACGGAGCGTGCAGCGGCATTTCCAGTCATCGGATCACCTGGAGGCCACATGGAGACAGTGTCCCTAACCTAATAAACAGCCATGTAAACAACGCCTGCTCAAATCCACTCAGGGGCCTAGTCCGCGAGTTATCCATTATCACATGGAATATTGCGGGGATGAGCAACATCTTTAGGGACATAACCACACCTGAATACCTCGCACAGGGGGACATACTGTGTATTCAGGAAACCTGGGCAAGGGCCACGACCGCCATCGGTGGCTTTTACGAACATTTTAAACCAGCGACCAAAAGGACAATCTTTGGACGCCCGTCAGGGGGCCTCTCTATCTACGTAAGTCATGCGTGCAAAATTAACACAACTGAATTAAAGTTGGGGTCTCCTGATCTTTAAGCCATCCTAATCAGTGGGTTGTCATCGGGTCGAAAATCTCGCCCCTTTCTACTAATTAATTGTTATTTCAACCCAATTAAGTATCAATCCTCCCAGGCCATGGAATCACTTATTTCAATTTTGGAAGATCTTTTAATAAATTGGAAGGACCAAGACGTAATAATCGCGGGCGACTTCAATCACAGAGGCTTGGGTTTAATTTCGGAGACTTCATCAAGCAAGAAGTCAGTCCCACTGACTGAATTTCTCGCAAATTTTAAGCTGCTCTCCACCCATAGAATACAAAAAAAGACCCAACCTGAATGGACCACCATTCCGACCTTTAGAAATGTCTCTACTATAGACTACATCTTTATCAATGAAGGGCTTGCCCACAATCTTTGCAACTTCACTGTGGACGACAGAGAGGAAAGCGATCATAGGCCCCTCCGCGCCACATTCAATCTGGCGCGGGTCCAAGCAGAATTACATGCAGTTATTGGAACTACCACGGGGGAGGAACATCACAATGTGCTTAAAAGAATAAAATGGTCAACCAATCTCAGTCATAGCCTGCTAGAATATGTAGCTAGAAGGGAGGAAGAACCTAACCCAGTTCAAACTAAGAACATCATCCACCTCTGGGAAACTCTGACCTCCGACTTATTGGAACATCTGGGCAATAACCTTCATCCAAGAAGTCGCCAATTCCACTCTGATCCTCGCCGTGCAACATCGTGGTGCCTGTCACAGTGTAAGCGTGCTCTAAATAAGGCAATCAGGGCACAAAAGAAAGGCGCTCATTTGTCAGGGAGATACTCCATTGCTGCTCTGCGAACAGACTATAAAAAGAAAGTCTGGGCCCACAAAAAACTGCAGACTGAACAGAATTGGTTGACTGTGTTCTCCTTAATTAAAGGTAATGACAATAGCAAGCTTTGGCGTTTCATTAACAGTCTGACCCCCAGAGGAGAGCAAAAGGAAAATAGTGTTGCAGGGAAAGCGTGGGAACAGTATGCCAAGGGGCTGTATACCTGCGAGTCAAATCAGGCCACTGCAGGAAGCCGTGCGTGGTCCAAGGTGGCGGCGGATATTATCGTACCCGAAAGAGCTACGTCAGAAGGCGTAAACTCGACCTGCACCGGATCATTCACAGAAATGGAGGTACTAAAGTGCATCAAGGCCATAAGAACTGACGGCGCTCCAGGCCCAAATGGGATTCCGGCCCAGGTTCTGAAAACCGCCTCAGCCTTTTTTGCATCCAGACTCACCCCTTTATTTAACCATTCTTTTGCCACGGCAATGTTGCCATCCTCTTGGAAAGGTTCTATTCTATTCCCCATCCATAAAAAGGGGGACCACACGAACCCGGCCAATTACAGGCTGATAGCTCTCCTCGACATAGAAGCAAAGATATACGCCCGCCTTCTTCTCAGGGATCTGGAGGATTGGGTGGACAAGAACGGCATTCTTCCGCCCACACAGACCGGCTTTAGGGCCCATAGCTCAACTCTTGACAACATCTTAGCCCTTTCCTACCTCGCGAAGAAGGCCAATACGAGGAACAAACCGCCCCTGTTCTGCTGTTTCATAGACTACTCCACAGCCTTTGACCGAGTGAACAGGGGCCGGCTTTGGGCAAAACTTGACTCGTGGGGGCTACCACAGGCTCTGCTAAAAGCTATAAAAGCGCTCTATGAGGGCACCTGGGTCAAGGTGAAGCTATGCCCCACAATAACAACTGAAAGAATTGAAACCAACTCGGGCCTCAAGCAGGGGTGCGTCTTGGCCCCCATGCTTTTCAACTTGTATACTGCGGACATGGGGTTAGCTCTGAAAGATGCCAACTTAGCACCTCCAAAACTGGGGAGGCTCGTCTTGGGAACTCTCCAGTATGCAGACGACACGGTGATCATGGACCACACTAGGGTGGGGCTCCAAAGAGCCTTAAGCAGTTTGGCCCTATACAATAAGTCAAATGACCTACGGATCAACGTGAGCAAGACCAAAATCGTCATTTTTGGCAAATACCCCCTCAAAAAAGAAGCTTCATGGTCTCTGGGGGAGCACCGTATCGTCACTGCCCCATCCTACAACTATCTGGGCACCTGGGTCTCAGAGAGTGCCTCTGCAGTCAAACATCTGAAGGAGCTTAAACCTAAAATTAACAAAACCATTCTGTCGCTAAGACGCTTATGCCACCGCTTGGACAGTCCCTCAGCAGAACCAATGTTGACAGTGCTCCGGGCAAAACTGATCCCTGCCATTGCATATGGGCATATAGCCTACCCTGGTGCATTTGACAAAGTGGTAAACGCGGCCCAAGCGAAAGCCTATAAGATGGTGCTACAGGCCCCTAGATACGCAAGGAACACCAGATTAAGGCTAGAAATAGGCCTTAAGCGACCTGAGCTGGAATTACTGGGGGACCTTTTAAAACTCTATATTAGAGTATTGAAAGCACCAGAACATTCGCTAAAGCACTCCCTAAAATCAATCTTTGATGAGGTGGGCTCCCCCTGGTACTCAAAGCTAGGACAAGCGATTGCAGCATTGAAAATCGAAAGAAGGAGTTTGCCCCTGCACGAAATTCCTTTCTCAGCCTAGGCCCAAGCAGTTAAGCGCCAAGTCCGGATCATCTCCTTTGGTCTTGACCTTGCATCTCTTCGGCAAAATTCACTAACTCAGGCCCTGGACAAATCATATATTCCAGGTAAACCCCAACCTTACCTGCAAGATCCAGTATCCACTTGCGCGAGAAAGAAAATTTTGTACTTTCGACTTTTGGCCCTCAGGATCATGGACTTCAACCCCAAATGGGCCCGTACGGATGGCACCCTGGCCTGTCGTCTATGCAATTACCGCAGAGAATCCTGGCTACACTTGCTGTGCTGCTGCACAAAGCTGGCCAATGATCGCCATCGCTTGCTGCTTCCGATTTTACGGAATACGGACTATAGAACTTGCAGAGAGGCTTCAGACTGGTGCCTCTCAGTCTCCACGACCTGTTTGACAGCCAGAGTTGCGAAATTTATACACCAGGTAAAAATGGCACTCGACTTCCACTTAACGGCATTGCCTGCAAAGTAACTGGAAGCCCTCCGCCCCAGTTATCTAACCTGGGCTGGTTTAAAGACCCACGAAGAATCCATCTTTCGTCAACAGCCCTTGGTACATGTATTGACTCTACCGAACTTTCATGTGCCTCCCCTTATCAGTTGGGAAATACCGGTACAACCTATACATCACTCCTTTTAAAAGAACTCTGCTTTGGACAGCTAATCAGGACTAATATGTTAATATCTAACCCAAAGTGACTTTCACTTTTATGTGTGGATGGGACTTGTGAGGGGGTGAGTCGGGACGTTCATAAAGCTTCTTTTTTTCTTTTTTTATTTTATCTTATACTGTAAAGATTTTAAGTAATCATGCAGTTTATTATTAAATTATCAAATTGTCCCTGCCCCCATGACCTCCTCCTCGGATTCCCTCACTACCACCCTTCACCAGTGCCCCTCACAATCTCTCCATAGACCCGCCCCCTCATGACCTCCTCCTCAGACTCCCTCACTACCACCCTTCACCAGTGCCCCTTATCTCTCCATAGCCTTTCCCCCTCATCACTTCCTCCTCAGACTCCCTCAATCCACCCTCCAACACTGCACTTCATCTTTCCATAGCACCCCCATGACCTCCTCCTTGGATTCCCTCACTCCAACAGTGTTCTTCATCTCTCTGTAGCCCCTCTCTCATATTCGAATTAATTTGTTGTATAGAGCTACTCATAGTGTAGGGTGTCACAGTACTTACATCATTCAGCACATTATGCAGAGACAATGAATCCTGCAAGTATGTAAATCAGCCTATAGGGAATGTCACATAAGCCAATGAGGATTACAAGGTGTAGGAATCACATGTCATCCATACTGGTGGGCAGTATGTCTTAAGAGGGTTTGGTCTGGAGACGCACAAACGCAGGATTTAAAGCATACCTCAGTGGTTACGGGGTTGGCTTTACTGATTAAAATGTATATCTGACAAAACAAACTCTTTATAGCAACATTAGAGTAAGGAAAGACTGGGAAAATTCTAACTATATTGCAACACAAAAAAAATACGTTCTAATTATACCATTCAGGTTTGTATGCAGCTCTTTGATGTCAGTTCATAGGTCACTGTCCTATTTTAGGATTGTAACTTCTGTACTGCAAGTAACCCACTGAGCAATCCACATAAAATACAGTTTAACTGCATTTAAAAATTACGAACATATAGAATATTGCTTTCCAGCAGGATCATTAATCGCCAGAGTTATCTGGACATTTTAGTAGTTGTGTCTTGCATCCGTCATGATAACGATACAATGATATAAATTAAATATACATGGCATACACGAAGTATGTGTCTTGCTGGGCCCTCACAGATTTTTAAAATATTAACTAATATACACACATCCTCGAAGCATAAACGAAGTATGTATCTACGTAGGCCTGTGCAAATTTAAAAAAACAGAACAATAGCCACAGCTACGTTCAAACTCTATCACAGCCGGATCTGATAAACAGCCGAAGGGGTCTGGAAAGGTGAATCAGGATCAACAAACTCCGTTTCTCCAGATCTGAAAAGAAGGATATATCCACGCAGCAGGACGGTAGCACAGATTACAGCCTACCAAAGAGGATTTCTCCTATTCGCCATGTCCCTGTACCTGCACTAGTGGGCGGGACACAACCCACCTTTCTAAAAGGAGATGCGTGATTGGGGTGCCTGTGAGAAAGAGCCCAGGCCCAATCACGCAGCTCCTAGAAAAATAGCGTTCAGAGGAACATTTTAAATTGCAGTGGCCATTTTCTATTCGCCTTCCTGACGTCACTGCGAGGGCCACGGTTCATGTTTGGGTGGGCCAGGCTCATGTTTGGGTGGGCCTGGCCCACCTGGCCCACCCGGCCCACCCGCTAGAACCGGGCCATTTATTGCAGATTGCACACAGGCCCGGTTATAGCGGGTGGGCCGGGTGGGCCATGGCCCACCCAAACATGAGCCTGGCCCACCCGCTATAACCGGGCCTGTGTGCAATCTGCAATAAATGGTCCAGATATGTTTTCCCCTCATTTCCACAGCCTTGCGTATATCTCCATTGATTAATGGATGGGAGGTGTTCCAGCAGAAGTGCACCTCCTCAGTTAGTTTACAGAATTTGCTCCTGTGCCTTGAGCAGCCTTTTGTTCAATCGTGACTTAGAAGTAACGTTTTTGTCGATTATCTTCGAAAACTCCAGAACTTGTTTAAAATATGTCATATCACGGATGTCAGTCCTTGATCTGCTCTATCTGATTTACTATACTCACTATCACAGTTTTGAGTGGGATAACAATGAAGTGAGCTCTAAAAGGGGTGTGCCTTTTGCAATTAAGGGTGTGGCTTAAATTTAAGTTCTGGGATTTCCATGGTGCACCACCCAAACTTTCTGTTACGGTCTATATAACACAACAACTGAAGTACACCTAAAACTTGCCAGGACTTTTCGATGTGTTAGTGGTTGTTAGCTGTTTAAAATAAATGAGCAACAACAGTGATTTTGTTGTAAATAATATTGAAAATGTTTTAATTCTGAAATTATGAGACTGAGAGATAAACATTATTGAGGCCTGTAGAAGGGATCATGGTCTTCAGAGTGTCTCAATCACTCCAGTTATGTTTACTCTGTTTACATGTACACTCGCCTTCTCTACACATAGGGTCCATCTGCATACATAACACCTAGGCTTTACTGTTTTAATTTAAACCTGTAATAACTGATAAAACCCCACCAAAAGGAAAAAAGCCCTCACCAGCGTAAACATATAAACGCTGAAAAAAAAACCTTTGCAACCACAAACTAAGTGCAATTCAAAGAAAGGAAAAGGTGAGTAAAAGAGTAATTTGTGTTTGTTCCTGAAGGGGCCAATACAATGTAGCTTTGTTATACAGGGCAGCAGCAAGAAAAACTGGGCTAACTTTATTCTGTTTGAGATTTGTTGTTTAGGGATGTCACTGTAATGTTGTTTCTTCTTCATTTTGCTTATTTTGGTTTTGTGGTCTTTGGTCTAAAGATGCAGAGTTTTACAAGCATGTTTTAGGTCTTATTTATTTTATAAACTGTAGAGCATCAGGAAATATCAAAACCATATTTGAGATTTTGGCTATGTTTGATTATTTCACTGATAGGTAAAATGGCTGGTTTCATACGAATCTTTCCCAATATGCACTATCACATCTACCCACACACAGAGAATCGGTAAAACCCTTTGATACATCTGCCCCCTTTTCTAGTCAGTCAGTATTGACAGTAGGTGAATTGCCAAACACGCCAGGCTTTAAACATTCACTGCAAGATGAAGTGACAGGTATATGTGAAAAGAGTGCTGTCACCAAGCATCTGGGATAGTGGTGAAACCATGACACCAGACGTTTGGAAAACATGGAACACGGTGTCACTTGGAATGCTGCTGCAAAAAGCTCTTACCAAGTTCAACAAAGATTGGAGTGATATCGTTTGTATTTGCAGTAATTCAGCTACATGTATGAAACTGTTGTGTGATGACCTGTCAAAATCAATGCCTGAGCTGAAGTACTTCCCGTAAGAGATCCTTGCCAATTGCTAGATGATATGCTGAAAGCATTTTAACAATCTTCAGAGTTAATGAAGAATGTTATTGACTTTGTAGTCCATTCTGGTGCACTCTTTTGTTATGCACTGGAACTAAAACGCAAATATTTCTCATTTCGTGCTTTGTGTGGCATCATAGAAAGTCATCCCAACTGTGTTATTTAGCTGGTGGTTCTCAGCCCTAGAGGCCCCAAATGCTATATTATCCATGTGGTGAATGTTTACATGAGTTTTACTTAGTGATGATGCCAAAGGCAAGAAATGTGAGGATCTCTGGTCGTATATTGATAGTGATGTGAAAAAAATATACACTCTACTGAATTCTTAGATATTTACATGCAAACATGACTGCTGTAGTGGACATAAAAAAAACTAGAGTCTAAAAACATACTTGTCTACCGAGTGTTCAGTGTGATTGGTATAGATGTGAAACATCTCCATGAGAGTAGGCTGGGCGACACTTTTACTGACTTTGGCACTGCAACATGTTCCATGTTAGAATTCTTGCCACTTGGTAAGCAAAGAAATGTTGAGCGATTGAGGAAATGTTATTTTACAGTGCATGAGAAATGACATGCAATGATGCATAGAAATGTCTCTTCACCAACCATGGCATTTGAAGTCAATGAAACCTCATTGAGGTACTCTGCGCAAGTTCTAGATCACTTCCGTAAAAGGGGAATTTTCTCAGGACTTTAAAAAGTTCTACTTCATTTTTGACTGCTTCAATAACTGAGGGCATAAGCACCAAGTTCAACGCATATGTTGCAGAAGCTGTCCCAGAGAATTGCAATCTTCAGGTGCACCAGTATTGGCATGGAAAGCTATGTCAGTGGGCAGACTTAGCAAATTGTTTACTGGCTGTTCTGGCGTTACCCGTCTCAATTGCCAATGTTGAGAGGGCCGTTTCACATGTAAAGGCTTACATGGGAAGGAAAGAGCCAGCACACATGACTAAAGACTCTAAAGAATTACTGTGTGGAGTCCTACAATAAGTTTGATTTGTAAAAATGTATTTGTACCTCATATACCCTGTACGCACACCGTCTATACACATGCACTATCATTGCAGAAAGCAAGCAATAATAAAAGCAAAACATTCCATAAACACAGGAAAAACACTGCTTTTGTTGATTTTAATGGCGGGAAAATGTGTATCTACTGATAACCACAGTTTTTTAAAGGTATTGAAAACACTGGAAAAAAAAAACGACCAGAATTTACCAAAGTATAGAAAGTGAATACAGGAAAGCCTAATTACACCTCATCTCTTTCCTCTTCAACATTTTCTTTTCACTCTCTCCTGAATGCACTTTGTTGCATCTGCTTGACTGCACCAACCTCAAACACACAACATACCCACTCAACTGTAAGCACTGCATTTTATTGTACTTTCAACTCTTCACTATTCTTAAAACAGTGGACCTCCTTCACACACAGAATCATGCAAAGTCACAACTGCAACTGTAATACATGACAATTGTCCTGTAAGATCTGCAGAGAGGCCAATAATTGGATGGGCATGTACTCTGAACACCTCTCTGACCCACTTACAGCCACTGTGAGAAACTTCCACTCCCTTCAGCCTCAACTCCGAAGCTCACAATTATGGCATGATATAATCACCTGAAAGTGACTCAGTTCAAACTATGCAATATACAAAAGTAGTAAGCTACAAAATAAATATACAGAAACACAACATCCTGGAAACAATAAACACTTTTAGGAAGTGCAATATTAAGTAAACCGTGAAATATAAACATTAACTAAATTGATCATAAATCGATCAGTGTTTTGCTATTCAAGTTAAGGACATGAATAAAGGACCCTTTTCAATGTCAATTTTTAATTACTACTCGGTTTGAGACCCTGAGGGACCCGGCCCACTTAAAGCACTGCTCAATGTTCTACATTGTGACATTTGTTGGAGTGCCATTACACCAACTTAATATGGTATAACATGCCGGCTACATAGATTTTATGGCGCAAGCACCTTATAAACAGGCGGAGTGCTGGGTTTTTAACCAGGAGGTCAGACGTCCTGCTCAGACATCCGCACAGCAACAACAGAAATAAGCTAAAAAGAATTAAGATAAAAAACCCAAAAAACACAAGGCAGCAGACTCGAACCCCTGCCAGGTGCAGAGGTGGAAGGGTCAGCAGCGACAGAGGCTCAGTCAGCGGAGCTGCACGGGCGGAGAGCTGGGTCTTTGACCAGGAGATCAAAGGTCCTGCTCAGACGTCCGCGCAACGGCACCCATTAAATAGGGGTTGGGGGAGGGAAGTGCAGCTGGGAGGCGGGAGTGGGAAAACCGGCAGGGGGGCCCGCGGGGGCAGCAGTGGCAAAAACGGGCAGGTGGGAACAGGAACAGAGAGAGAGAGGAGCATCAGGGGCCCAAAAAACGTTAAAAACAACAGAAATAAGCTAAAATGAATGAAGGCAAAAATAAAAATACCACAAGACAGCAGACTCAAACCCCTGCCAGGAACAGAGGTGGAAGGGGCAGCAGCAGCAGAGGCTCAGTCAGCAGAGCTGCACGGGCGGAGAGCTGGGTCTTTGACCAGGAGATCAGAGGTCCTGCTCAGACGTTCGTGCAGCGGCCGCTATTAAATAGAGGAAGGGGGAGGCGAGTGCAGCTGGGAGGTGGGAGTGGGAAAACCGGCAGGGGGGAGGGACTGCAGGTGCAGCAGCGACAAAAACGGACAGCGAGCGTGGGAAACAGGAACGGAGGCAGAGGAGGATCAGGGGGCCAAAAAACATTAAAAACAACAGAATAAGCTAAAAAGAATGAAGGCAAAAATAAAAATACCACAAGACAGCAGACTCGAGCCCCTGCCAAGCGCAGAGGTGGAAGGGGCAGCAGTGGCAGAGGCTCAGTCAGCAGAGCTGCATGGGCGGAGAGCTGGGTCTTTGACCAGGAGGACAGAGGTCCTGCTTCTTTACAGAAATTTAGCTAAATTTGCCTAGGAAATGCAAAATATTAGCAATCCAAAGCTATGTCTCATAATTAAGCCTATGACCCTCAGGACTAAAGACATGCCATGAAGTAACCGAAAGTTGCAGATTGATGCATAGTTCTATAAAATATTGCTTTTGAATACTGGACCCGGCTTGATGACAGATTTGTGCAATATATGCACCATGCCTGGCCTCTGATGCACTGGCAGATCTGCTGCCAAGGGATCCATCTCGGGATCAGGGATATTTGTTCCCTGATCAGTGTATTGATTGATAAACAGACCACACATTAATATGGGGAGACTCATTTGAGAGCACACTTCAATCACCTCATACATAAGCCTTGAGATTCACAAATATATCCAGACACAAGCAACATTCAGTCTTGAAATGTTTGCATCCAGAGTAGGAATAAAATTGAAGACCATGTGAAAAATGCAAGAGGCACATAGAGATTGAACAAGCTTTTCTGGTAGAGAGGAGCGCAATAACAGACAACAGATGAGCATGGTTGTCTCAGAAGAGGAGGTAGGTATGAACTAAGTGGTGATTTACTGTGACTATTTGGAGCAAATGCAGATTAATGTCAATCACACCATCCCCTCACTAAGTCAATCAAGTGAGTCATTTTAAGTCCCAAAGGACAATGGCAACAACTACTTCTCCTTTTATGGCCCATTCAATGTTTTTCAGCACAGACATCTTCACTAATATGTGCCCCCTTGACTGGTACCAATCTGACCTGCTGAACCTGAGCCACATGACAATTCCCTGTGTTGTGGCTTTCTGGCTACTACTTTCTGGTATTTCTTTTAAGGTCTGGCCATGGTAGGAAGATAGCCGCCTAATTGAAGAGCTCTGCTCCGGGCCGGCACCCATATGGAGACAGCATTAGTTACAGCATCTCCAGGACTGTCACTGAAGAGTTCCTGAGCAAGCTGAAATCAGAGCCATGCCTGGGATATGTTTCCGTGAAGCCTTTGAAGCCCCTCGCAGCCCCTTGCGTTGTCATCGCACCTGCTTATCTGACTAGCTTGTGGCATTGACAGTGTGAAGATTCATGAGGTAGGCGCTCTCCCCACTCTGACCCTCACAGCTCTATCATTATTTCAGTCAACAACTGCTGGTGGGAGTTTATAAATGAAAATCCTTGGCAATGAAGTTATTTTCAGAGTTAAACTGGGAGTTTCCACACGCACTGCTCTTTATAAATGACACTTTTACCACACATTGAATCACCTCAGAGTTGTGTCTGCGCTCAGCACTTCTGGACTGCAACATTTTATTTCTAAACAATTGCTGGTTCATGTGTCACCTTTTTGTCTCTGAGACTGTTTTTTGAACTAAACTTGCTCTAATTTCTGTCAGCTTGTCTCTGGAGGTAAATTAAAGCCTTTCGTCTTCCTTTCAACAATATACAGACTGCTGGAATTTCTGTGTAAACTGCCTCTGACTAGGAAAAAAGAGCAAAACAAATTTCTTTGTAATTTTAAACCTTTTGGCACAACTTGCTTCATCAATGCATAATCGCCACCTCTCAATTTGTTTGTGTTACCTCACAACATAAGCTGCCTGAGCCAATATACTTTTTTTTTTTTTAAATAAACAAAACCCAACAAATATCTATATGTTTCATGTTATGTCAAAACAAGTTACATAACTAAAATTCACTTCATTCTTATTGGCAAGCTTGATTCATTCTTCTTTACTGCTTCAAGTGTCTGCGGTAATGCCTAATAACAAGAACGGAAACAAGCCTACTAAGCAGTTACCTTTTGCTGATGCATTAAAACTATCAAGTAATATGTCTGCGAAGAGCTCTGCCTCATCACCACCTGCTCAACCTCGCACTACTTCCAAGGTAATATCAGGTGACACTATGGACCGTCTCTTTCAGGAAATTTCAACCATTAGTAGCCGCCTAACAGAAATGGACATTAACATTTCTTCCCTTGCATTGGAAACCAAATCAATAAGAGCAGATATTGTGCAATTTCATACTAAAACAGAAGGCTTAGATCAACGCTTGACTGCTGTTGAAAATAAATTCGACACATTACAAAGCAGAGATCAAGAATTATTATTTCTCCGTAGCAAGCTGTTGGATTAGGGAGATCGCAGCCGGAGAGATAACATCCGTTTTTTTGGCTTTCCAGAGAAAATTGAAGGTCAGAATACTGGAGCCTTCTTGTGTGAAATTATTCCAAAATTGGTTGGTATTCGATTTGAACCCATGCTTAAAATTCAACGTGCGCATCGTCTTGGCCTTCCGCGTAAGGATCTAAATTCCCACCCAAGACCCCTCATTGCTTGCTTTTTACGGCATGATCAGATTCGACAACTAATGACTGCGGCACGTACACAGAATTCTTATAGTTATGAGGGTCATGAAATTCGTATGGCTGCTGATTTTTCCCGAGAAACTAATGAACGACAAAAAGCATTTTTATCCATGAGGCCTTTGCTGCGAAAAATTGACATCTAATACTGCTTGTTTGATCCAGCCCGTTTTCGTGTTACTAAGAATGGAGAATCAAGAGACTTCTACAATCCAGATGAGCTACAGCGCTTCTTGGATGACATGATGCTGCAAGATATGGATATTCAACATAAGTCTACGCCTCAGACTTCTCAAAGTTCTCAATCTACTCATCACCTTCCAGATGGTAGACGTCGTATCACAGGTGAAGCTCGTCAACGTGGTAGAGAGCTTGAGAGATTGAACCGCACCTAAGAAGATAAAAACTCAGCTTTGCAGACAGTATCTAACTTTACTCAAGATCATCACAGAGACAAATCTCGCTCTCCTTTAAAGTCCACCTCAGATGGAGAGTAGTCCTTGACAACATATCTCTTCTCTTGCTAATTACAAGATTTAGCTTAAATCTCTCAGGTTTATGCTATACAGGGAGACAAGCATCCTCAACATTCCAGATGAGTATTTTCCGCACTCTTTCTGTATTTATTTACTCATTCTTGTTAAATCTATTTGTGTATGCCTTCGATTTGAAACTTATTTAAGCTGTTTCCAAATTTTTATAAAAATGTATTGTATATATATTACTTATTATTGTACCTCATAGGACTTTTATGTGCTATCTCCAATAGATATATTTGTATTTTTTCTAATGATAAATCTGTTTATAATCTCCTTATCTACATACCTATTACTAATTTTAAGATGGAATATGGTTCTTGGTAGCGTATCTTTTTTTAAAAATAATTAATAACTATTCTAGTTCATGACTCCCATGTTCATATTTCACAGAAATATCCTATCTTTATATTCAGCAGATGGACATTATCTGCACTATTTCTCTCTCTATTCCCTTTTTATTGTTGCCAATGTTCAACATAAGATGTTTATCTTTTTCTTCTATATACTTTAAGGTTTGAATTTGTTTATTTTAATATTATTATATACATATATTAATTGTTCCGCTTGGGATGAATGTTTATTACATTGGCCATTTTATTATTTATTAATGCTGGTATTTATTGGATAATTCTCTCTTTACTGTTGCTTTTCTCATATTTATTCAATTGCTAGTCTGTCATTTGAATTGTATTTATTTTACTGGTAATCCTTTTTACAACTATGACTGCTAAATAATATTTATAGTTATGAATACAATCTATTATTTATTTGATCATTTATGATATATCTAGAATGAAATATTCTTGTTTATATTATTGACACGTATGTCCCTTTAGCATATATTCTAGATCTCTTTATTTTATTTCACAGACATGCCCAGGTACATGCTTTATAATGCTTGGTACTTCCCTTCACAGATCACCATCAAGTATAATTGGGCTCTATAGATCCTAATATTTTCAATAATAATCGGTCCTGGTTTCTGCTTAGTACTCCTGGTGGGGGCTTTGCCTGGAGCGGTGTTCTTGTGAACCCAGACCCGCGGTTAAAGTTTTTGATCCTTTAGTACTCTGTACACCAGTTTATTGTAACTTGAACATATTTCCTATTCTTTCTACACAATACATTTTTTCTTCTTATTGACAAGCAGATTTTAGAACAATTTTTATACTTGTTACTGGAAAACCTTTCCTCCATAACCCATTTTATTCTGTCTACAAAAGTTAAACAAATCTTTCAATACTCCTGCAAATATGGTTGTTTCCCATGCCTTGTGTTCAATATCATGGAATGTTCATGGTTTGACGCATTATATTAAGAGGAAAAAAGTTTTCTCATATCTCCAATCCAATAAAGTACATGTGGCTCTTCTTCAAGAGACACATCTTGACGAATTTGAATCAAAAAAATTGTGTAGAGACTGGGTAGGAAAGGTTTTCCACAGCAGTATTCATAGCGACAGTTCCTCAGACTCAGGTCCTACTCGAAAATGTGGTGTGGCAATTCTCATTCGAAAAACCCTTCCAGTTATGGGATCCAAAACATGGGTAGATCCAGACGGTCGTTATGTCTTTGCTAAACTGCGTATTGGTGATACTCATATCTGTGTGGGATCAGTCTATGCCCCGACAGGTTCCAAAAAGATTGATGCTTCACAATACCTTATAGGGGGTGATTGGAATTTGGTGAGAGATCCGATTCTTGACAGGACAGGCCTTTTTGATAAACATAATGCTGCAGACAGAGCCCTCATGAATTACATAATTGATGATAACGGTCTTGTTGATCACTGGCGTCTTGCACACCCGGATGACACTGAATACACCTTCACGTCCCCCACTCATGGAACTCTGTTTCGGTTGGACTACATTTTAATCTCCCAAGGTATAGTCCAATCAGTTCAGGAATCCCATATTTTGGAAGCATCAATATCTGATCACTCTCCAGTCTTATTACAGTTACAAACAGGGATGGCAAGACCAGGTCGCAAACCTTGGAGGATGAATATTCAACGTCACAAAACTCCTAAGGGTAAAACACAATTACCGGATCATCTTCACAATTTTCTTTCCTTAAATCAAGTTCTGTGACTTCTGGCAGGACTATGTGGGCTGCTGCTAAAGCTACCATCCGGGGGCAACTTATGCGGGATGCAGCTCAGGCCAATAGGAAAAATGCTACTCGACAGAAAGAATTAGAACAAGACATTGAGCAATTCACCCGTTTATATACCAAAAAACCCAATTTACAAAATCGTAAATCATTAGCACAAGCCCGTATGGCACTGAACAATCTCTTTACTTCCAAGGCAGAATATGCCCTACAAAAAATGAAAGGGAGGCATTATGAACAGGGAGAAAAGGCAGGTAGACTCTTAGCAGCACAATTGCGACAAAGAGAAGTTGCTATGGCTATCCCAGCCTTAAAATCACTTACAGGTAATATGCTGACTCGCCCTCAGGATATAGTTAATGAATTCGCTTGTTACTATAAATCGCTTTATAGTCCAGGCACCCAAATAGACCAAGATAAATTGACATCCTTTCTCGCAGAAATTGATTTACCTCTCCTTTTTGCAGAGGACAGAGCACTTTTAAAATCAGAAATCAGTAAAGAGGAAATATCACAAGCTATAGCCAAACTCGCATATCATAAAGCCCCAGGGGAGGATGGATTCCCTGCAGAATTTTATCGTTGGTCAGGCGACAATGTATGGATTGTTTACATGCTGCATTCCAAGAGGCTGAACACACATCTTCCCCAGGAAATCTCTCCAATAAAGCTATAATTGCCGTCCTACCTAAACCGGGGAAAGATCTATTACTCAGTAGCAGTTATCGTCCTATATCACTTCTCAATTGTGACATAAAAATCCTAGCCAGTATTCTTGCCTCTCGCCTTCGTAAAGTTATTCCCTCCTTAATTTATTATACCCAAGTGGGATTTATACCTGGACGCTCCTCTCAAAATCATTTGCGTTCTTTAACTCACACCCTTCACGCTGCTAAAGTTCTTCAAGACGATGCCATAGCATTATCTCTCGATGCCGAAAAGGCATTCGATCGAGTAGAATGGACATACCTATTCAAAATTTTAAAACAATTTGGATTGGGAGACCAGTTTATAAATAAGGTACAATTGCTATATGAACAACCCACTGCATCAGTTAACTGTGGAGGTTTTGTTTCTGATCCATTCACAATCCGTAGAGGAACTCGCCAGGGTTGCCCCTTGTCGCCTCTTTTGTTCTTATTGGCTATTGAACCTTTGGCAGCTGCAATACGACAATCACCCTCGATTGTTGGTATTCCTCTTCCATTGGGAGAATCTAAACTTTATCTCTATGCAGATGACATTCTACTTACCATTACTGACTTATCAAGATCATTACCATCACTACTTCAAATCATAAATAATTTGTCTTCTTTTCTGGGTATAAAATTAACTGGGATAAGTGTGAAGCACTTCCTATATCTGATGGCACCTCAAAACATGTGATACAAGGTTACCCCTTCCATTGGCAGTCTTCTCGTTTAAAATATTTAGGTATTCTCTTGTGAATAAGGGAACAGAAGCCATCGTTCCGGATAATATAAATCCCTTACTTACCCAACTGCAACGCGATTTCGATAAGTGGAAAATCTTGGGTTTATCTTTGTGGGGTAGAGTACAAGCTGTGAAAATGGTCCCTCTTCCACGTTTTCTTTACACACTAGGAATGCTTCCTCTCCATATTCCATTATCCACACTACTTCTCATAGATTCGAAGATTAAATCCTTTATATGGGGCCCCATCAAACCCCGTTTAGCCATCAATAAACGTATTGCCCATCATTCCAATGGTGGTCTGAGTCTCCCCTCGATTGAACACTATTCAATTGCATTACAATTATCCCAACTTACTTACATGTTTCACGATAACTCTAACACGCCACAATGGGTACATACTGAAAGATTTCTCTTATCCTCTGAATCGGGTCTTTCTGCCTTATATGGGTCAGGTACCAGCCGTCTTGATCCCCGTTATCCAATGTTATCTGCAATGCGTAAAATTTGGCAAATGTCACACCGTATTTTAGGCTTTAATCCACGTCTGCATGTAAAGGCCCCAATATGGAATAACTCTGGAATACGTATTAAAGGGAAAACTCTCTTCTGGCCTACATGGAAATTGGCGGGTATCCTGACTATAGATCAGATTCGTCATAACAGAGATCTCGAATCTTTTTCACAATTAGTTGAGAAGTTTAAACTTCCCCTATCACAAAAGGATACCTATTTACAGCTATATAACTCTCTTCTTAAGGCTTTAGGCTCGAAACCCTGGACACTGCAAATTCCACCAATAATATTTTATCTTCAAACTTGGGGGAGGCACAAAGGGGTTATCTCTGGTCTGTACAAAACACTCACAACGCAATTATTTTCTCATCCTTTCTCTCATTACCTTCGTTCCAGATGGCAATCACGCCTAGGACTTTCCTATCAAAATAGACAATGGACAACCTTACTGGAAAACTTAGCTAAAGGCGCCCGAGAGGCTCGCTTAAAATTTTGTATATTTAAAATAATTCATGACTGGCACTGGTCTCCGGTAAAATTACATAAAGCAGGCCTATTACCGCATACTAATTGTTTGAGATGTAACGCCTCTGTTTGTGACATTGTGCATATCATATGTAAATGTCCCATGGTGAAACTTTACTGGTTATATATAGGTCGATTTCTGCGTAACACCGTCCCCTTACATTTACCACTCTCGCCAGCAACAATTTTACTGCATGATTTACAGGATTCCCCTACCCTTTCCAAACCGCAATGTCGTCTAGTTCACACTGCATTAGCTACTGCTAAAATTTGTATACTAAGACAATGGAAATCCTCATCTCCGCCATCACAAGAGTCTTGGCTTACATCAATGATCCAAATTGCCTCACATGAGAGAGCCATTTATAACATTCAAGATCAAACTGAATTGTTTTTACAGGTATGGGATCCTTTCCTGCAGGTAAAAGATATATCTGTTGCTAACCTTACTTCTTAGATTTTTTTGTTCATTATATTGTATTGATCTTTGGGTACTGTTAGTTCACTGACTTAAGACTATGCTGCATTGTCTTCAATTAGTCAACCTTTTACTATTATATTTATCCATACTACTGGTGTGATTCTGTATTCTTTATAATGCATTCCCTTATAATATTCCAAATGAATTCTTTTAGTGAAATAAGTAACTTATGTTTTACTAGTTTGACATTCTATCATTTTCAGCTTTTATTGATTTGTTGTCAAATTAATGGTTTAATGCTTTAATATTTTATATCCACTATTTAATATTTAATGATGTTTTGTATTTCCTTTATTTGATATAATATGTTTTGCCCTTAATTTCCTTCTTTTTTCTGCTATTCTATGGATTTTGATACATTTGCTTTTATATTTAACATTATATTCATTATTTTTTCTCTACTGTAACGTATTTTAAGATATGCAATGTTTTCATATATTTATTGACCCGTATTTATGAAATGCTAATAAAAAATTATAACACAAAAAAAAGAGTATAGTGGCCACTGGTATGTGAGAATTCATGAATATACATTGCAAAAGCCCTCAAAGCAGAAATGAACCTGCCAGAATTGAGATAGAGTTCCCTCTGGTTGGGGTAAGTGCGGTCATTGAACCTTTTATATCCTGTCCAAGTTTTAATTTAGCAGCAACATACTGATCAGTTTTCAGGGAGGTAATCACTTTTGATTTAAACATATGGGACCAATCAATTTTCATAGAGAAATTCACCTAACCCCATGATTTTAACCTTTATTAGAACATTGGAATATTGGAAGCTCCATTGAAAACAATGGAGTGCTCCGGGCTTATAATGGCTGGTATAAGCCCGGAGCTCCAACATTCCAATGTTTCTTTGTTCACAGCTCTGGCTGTGAATAAAGGCTTCAGGGAGCCTGAGGGGATTTAATTGTGTAAAATGGTGCTGACTTTCAATCTTGCAGAACAAATGATAAAATACCCAAGTACCTGTTTCACCAAGTGGGCAACCCTTCAGTTCTGACCAGCCTCAGTAGAAACCATAAGCTTTAAAGACATAAGCACTGATTGTGCTAGCAATTAAACAAATTAGCAAAGTACCTTTAAATGACTACAGATCTCCTTATAGGCCTTGGGCTCCTGGCACTTGTTTAACAAGTCTGTGTCCAGCCCGGTGGACCTCAGCTGATATCGGCTGATATTGGTTTTGTATGGTCTTAACTCCTTCGGTGCTCACGACGGAATGGTTCCGTCATGAGCACCGGTGCTCCTGTGCTCATGACAGAACCATTCCGTCATGAGAACAGGGGCACTAAATCCCTCTGCTGCAGACAGCAGAAGGATTTCTCTTTTTTTTTATTGGCCTCCGGAGGTTGGGGAAGAGCGTCCCTAACCTCACAAGGCCAATTTGCATTTTCATTGCAATTCATTGCAATGAAAATGAAACTGAAATGAGCCAAGAGGCTCATTTCAGTTTCACTTTCTACGTGCTCAGGGGGCTATCTCAGCCCCCTGAACACGTAGAAAGTCAGGAGAGGTATCTTTGGAAAGGGGAGAATCCTTAGTGGATCCCTGCTTGGGATCACCCCAGGAGGGCAATCCCAGGCAGGGATACACCCACAAGGCACCGGGGAGGGGGGAGCGGCCCCTTGGGCAAGAGCCTTTGCTCCCCCATATTATTTTGGGCAAATTTAGTCTTTCTGCCCCCGCTGGGAGGGCAGATGGAGCAGAAGCCCCCAATCTGCTCCCCCGGGGGGGGGGGGAGGGGGCAGAATTCCCACTAGATACCAGGGACTTTAAAAAAAATTATAATTAGGGGTGGGAGCTGCCCAATATGGGCATGCCAATGCCCCCACCCCTCCCCACACAAAATTCCAGTGTTTCTGCACCCCGGAGGGCAGAAAGGCCAATAGAAATCAGGGATTAATTTTATTATGTAAATTAGGGGTGGGGGCTGGCCAATATGGGCACGCCAAAGCCCCCAACCCCCCGCACAATAACAGTATTTCTGCCCCCCCCACTAGATGTCAGGGTTTCTTTTTAATGATTAATTTAGGGGTGGAGCCGCCAAAGATGGGAGAAAGCATCCCTAGACAACAGGGATTATTTTTTTTATAGGCCCCGGTTGGGGCTGCCCAGAATGGGCATGCAAATGCCCCCACCCTACCCCCTAAAGAAAACTAAAGACTTGCTGCCCCTTCAGGAGGAAGATTTGGGCAATAGCACCTGATCTGCCCCCGGGGGGGGACAGAAAGCCCACTAAGTGCCATGGATTTTTTTTATATATAGGTAGGTATTGGGGTTGCCCAGAATGGGCATGGCAAGGCCCCCACCCCCAAAAAATGATACAGTCTTTCTGCCCCCCGGAAGGCAGATGGGGCAATTGCCCCTTATCTGCCCCCCCGGGTGGGACAGAAAGCCCATTAGCCACCAGGGATTTTTTTCCAAAGTCCGGGGTGGGAGTTGCCCACAATGGGCATGCCAATGCCCCCACCCTGCCCAAAAAAGATGCCACAGCCTTTCTACTCCCCCATGAGGCAGATGGGGGCAGTAGCCCTGATCTGCCTCCCGGGGGGCAGAAAGTCCACTAGGTGCCATTAATCAGGCTGGCTTTTCTATTAGTAGGGGTGGGGGCTTCCCAGAATGGGCATTACAATGCCCCCACCCCCGAAAAGAATAGCCACAGTCTTTTTGCCTCCCTTGGGGGTATATCAGGGCAATTGCCCTCGATTTCCCCCCTCTCCAGGGCAGCAGAAAGCCCACTAGGCACTGAATTTTCTTCAGGATGTGCCTACCTGTGGATTTTGGGCCCTAGCGCAGCCGGCACATAGGGAAACCTAGCAAACCTATACATTTTTTAAATCTAGACACCAAGAGGAATCCAGGATGGGGTGACTTGTGTGCCTCTCACCAGGTTCTGTTACCCAGAATCCCTTGCAAACCTCAAATTTTGTCAAAAATCCCAAATTTTCCTCACAAAGTAGCAGGGGATTCTGGGTAGAAAACGTTGGGGGATCCATGCAAGCCATACCTCCCTGGAATCTCCCGGGTGTCTAGTTTTCAGAAATGTGTGGGTTTGGTAGGTTTCCCTAGCTAGCTGCCGAGCAAGGGGTCAAAAACCCAGGTGACCCCCTTGCAAAACCAGGTTGTTTTGTGATAGGCAATTTTGATGTCGCCTCAATACGTTTTGTGCCCTTGACTTTGACGGGTACTTGGGTCTCACACACGAGTGAGGCACCATTTTTATCAGGAGACCTGGGGGAACGCTGGGTGGTAGGAAATTCGTGTCAGCCTGGTGAGGCCACTACTTTCCCACACAAAAATGTGTGGAAAAAGTGATTTTTTTAGCTAAATTGCAGGTTTCCTGGGGATTCTGGCAAAGAAAACGTTGGGGGATCCACGCAAGTCATACCTCTCTGGAACCCCCCGGGTGTCTAGTTTTCAGAAATGTGTGGGTTTGGAAGGTTTTCCTAGCTGGCCGCTGAGCACGGGGCCGAAAACCCAGGTGACCCCCCTAGCAAAACCAGGTCGTTTTGTGATAGGCAATTTTGATGTTGCCTCAATACGTTTTGGGCCCTGGCCTGTCACGGGTACTTGGGCCTCCCGCACAAGTGAGGCACCATTTTAATCGGGAGACCTGGGGGAACGCTGGGTGGTAGGAAATTTGTGTCAGCCGAGTGATGACACAACTTTCCCACACGAAAATGTGTGGAAAAAGTGATTTTTTCAGCTAAATATGAAGTTTGCAGGGCATTCAAGGTAAGAAAAAGTTGGGGGATCCATACAAGCCATACCTTCCCGGAATCTCCCGGGTGTCTAGTTTTCAGAAATGTGTGGGTTTGGTAGGTTTCCCTAGCTGGCCGCCGATCACGGGGCTAAAAACCCAGGAGACCCCCCTTGCAAAACCAGGTCATTTTGTGATAGGCAATTTTGATGTTGCCTCAGTACGTGTTGGACCTTTGCCTGTCGCGGGTACTTGGGACTCCCACACGAGTAAGGCACCATTTTTATCGGGAGACCTGGGGGAACAATGGGTGTTAAGAAATTTGTGTCAGCCCGTTGATGCCACAACTTTCCTACACAAAAGATTGTGGGAAAAGTTATTTTTTTCAGCTAAATTTGAGGTTTGCAGGGGATTCTGGGTAAGAAAACGTTGGGGGATCCACACAAGCCATACCTCCCTGGAATCCCCTGGGTATCTAGTTTTCTTTTTAAATGTATAGGTTTGCTAGGTTTCCCTTGGTGCCGGCAGAGCTAGGGTTCCAAATCTACAGCTTGGCACTTTGCAAATTCTTAGGTTTGCAAAGGATTCTGGGTAACAGAACTTGGTGAGAGCCAGTCAAGTCACCCCATCCTGGGTTTCCCTGGGTGTCTAATTTTCAAACATGTATAGGTTTGCTAGGTTTCCTTAGGTTCTGGCAGAGTATGGTCTCAAAATCTAGAGCTAGGCACTTTGCAAAAAAAGGGTCAGTTTTCCCTGTGAAAATGTGGTGTGTCCATGTTGCATTTTGGGCCGTTTCCTGTCGCAGCCCCTAGACCTACCCACACAAGTGAGGTACCATTTTTCTCGGAAGACTTTAGGGAACACGGGGTGGGTGGAATTTTGGGGATCCACTCAGATTCCAGAACTTTCCACCACACAAATGTGAGGAAAATGTATTTGTTGGACAATTTTTGAGGTTTGCAAAGGATTCTGGGTAACAGAACCTGGTGAAAGCCAGTCAAGTTAACCCATCCTGGATTTCCCTGGGTGTCTAGTTTTCAAAAATGTATAGGTTTGCTAGGTTTCCCTACGTGCCGACAGAGCTAGGGTTCAAAATCTACAGCCAGGCACTTTTCAAAAAAAGGATCCATTTTCACTGTGAAAATTTGGTGTGTCCACGTTGCGTTTTGGGCCGTTTCCTGTCACGGGCACTATGCCTACCCATACAAGTGAGGTACCATTTTTCTCGGAAGACTTTGGGTAACGCGGGGTGGGGAGAATTTTGTGGATCCACACAGATTCCAGAACTTTCCACCACAGAAATGTGAGGAAAATGTGGTTTTCATTTACAAATTTTTAGGTTTGCAAGGTATTCTGGGTAATAGAACCCAGTGAAAGCCAGTCAAGTCACCCCATCCGGGATTCCCCTGGGTGTCTAGTTTTCAAAGATTTATAGGTTTGCTAGGTTTCCCTAAGTGCCGACAGAGCTAGGGTTCAAGATCTACAGCTAGGCACTTTGCAAAAAAAGGTCAGTTTTCACTGTGAAAATTTGGTGTGTCCACTTTGCGTTTTGGGCCATTTCCTGTCACGAGCACTACGCCTACCCACACAAATGAGGTACCATTTTTCTCGGAAGACTTTGGAGAACGCGGGGTTGGGAGAATTTTGTGAATCCACGCAGATTCCAGAACGTTCCACCACAGAAATATGAGGAAAAGTTATGTTTTGGGCAATTTTATAGGTTTGCAAGGGATTCTGGGTAACATGACCTGGTGACAGCCAGTCAAGTCACCCCATTCTGGATTTCCCTGGGTGTCTAGTTTTCAAAAATGTATTGGTTTGCTAGGTTTCCCTAGGTGCCGACAGAGCTAGGGTTCAAAATCGACAGCCAGGCACTTTGCAAACAAAGGATCCATTTTAACTGTGAAAATTTGGTGTGTCCACTTTGCGTTTTGGGCCATTTCCTGTTGTGGGCACTACGCCTACCCACACAAGTGAGGTACCATTTTTCTCGGAAGACTTTGGGGAACGAGGGGTGGGGAGAATTTTGTGGATCCACACAGATTCCAGAACTTTCCACCACAGAAATGTGAGGAAAATGTGGTTTTCATTTACAAATTTTTATGTTTGGAAGGGATTCTGGGTAATAGAAACTGGTGAAAGCTAGTCAAGTCACCCCATCCGGGATTCCCCTGGGTGTCAAGTTTTCAAAGATTTATAGGTTTGCCAGGTTTCCCTAGGTGCCGGCAGAGCTAGGGTTCAAAATCTACAGCTAGGCACTCTACAAAAAAAGGGTCAGTTTTCATTGTAAAAATAAAGTGTGTCCACGTTACCTTTTGAGCCATTTCCTGTCGCGGGTACTAGGTCTACCCACACAAGTGAGGTACCATTTTTATCAGGAGACTTAGGGTAATACAGAATTGTAGAGCAACTGTTATTACCTATTCGCTTTCGATGCATTTTGCCTTCCAAATGAAAGACAATGTGTAAAAAAAAGTCATTTTGAAAAATGACCTATAATTCTCATGCTAGTATGGGTACTCACAATTTGGGAAATGTGCAAATATCTACTGTTTCTAAACTCTATATTTTGTTCCAATTTCAGAAATACATAGGTGTCTTTCCTATCGATGTTTCTATGTATATATTTTCCCAAATGAATTGCTATATACCCTGTACATCAATAAAAAACCATTGCAAGACGCTGCTCAGTTATTGGCTCTGGGTTCGTTGGGTTCTTGGTAAACCTACAAGTCCTATATATCCCCACAACCAGAAAAGTCCAGTGGATGTAATTGTATATTTCATTCAAACAGTTGTCATCATCAGAAGAAGTTACAGGTGAAAACGTTTACACAAATGGCTGTTTTCTTCAACTAATTTTAAATTTTTTCCATATTCAATGGTTAGTTTCTATAAAGAAGCCTTGAAGGATCTACACAAATGACCCCTTGCTGAATTCAGAATTGTGTCTACTTTTCCAAAATTTATAGCTTTCCAGGATCCATTATTGCTTTAATACCATTTCTGCCATTAACTGGAAAGAGGTTGAAAGCACAAAAAAGCAAATATAGGCTAGGTCCCAGAAAAATGCCCAAACTGTGTAAAATATTTTGGTTTTTGACAAAAGTCTGCTTGTCCCTGAAAGCTGGGATGATGGTGATTTCAGCACTACAACCCTTTTTTTTATACCATTTGCAGGGAAAAAACAGACGCTTTCATCTTTAGCCCTTTTTTCCCATTTCCCCCCCAAAAACCAAAATGTAGCTATATTTTGGCTAATTTGTGGGTCCCCTCCAGGGGAATCCACATACCCTGGGTACCTTTAGAACTCCCATGATGTTGGGAAAAAAGGACGCAAATTTGGCATGGATACCTCATGTGGTCAAAAAGTTACAGGGGCCTAAGCTTGAACTACCCCAAATAGCCAAAAAAAAGGCTTAGCACCAGGGGGGAAAAGGCCTAGCAGCGAAGGGGTTAAAAGCTCTGCCCTCACCCACTTTTAAGCTTAACAAAGATCTGGTGCTCTTGCTACTCTTTAGAGAAAGACTTACTTCTGTTTCTGAATCTTTCTACCTCCCTAGATGCTCCTAGGCAGTAGTTGGGACTTATCCTGGTTAATAGAAGCCTCTGCAATGGTCTGTGTAATTGACATTTGGCTGGATGTAGTATGTTTTATCTCCTGGTCTTGCGACGGCAGGATCTTCGATTTGACAGTGGTCTCGCCCTCCCTCAAGACCGCTGTCATTGTCTTCATTGTTGTTTACACTTAACCAGTGTTCTACGCTTGGGGGTAACAGCAGCTGTGGGTTCCTTGGCAACGGCATTCAGTTGTCCTTTGGATTCATGGTTGCTGGATGGTCCCGGTCGTGGATGTTTTCTATTAACATGAAATAAACTCCACTTGACCTCCATTGTGCCTCCGCGTCTTATTTCAACTTGACGACCTGTGGAGAAGATTAACCACACCCACCGCCGAGGAGTTTCTTTCCCGTTCATTATCTTTGAACGTACGAGTCCTCTGACTCCGGCTGCCTCCTGCGCTGTCTCTATAGATCAACTGCCCCTGCTACTGGCTATTTCCATGTGATAAGAGGGAAAAAGGAAGAGAGATACTGTTTATGCCCGTTTACAGAGTGCCTGCACCTTCAATACTGCATGTGCTCAAGTCATACATGCACTTGCGTGTCCCATCATTCTGTTGCCGTCACACTCCCTCCAGCCTAGGCGTGCAAGATCCTGTTCCTTGCGCCCCCTGCGGCTTACAGGCTCCTCCAAATTAACCCTGCACCTCGAAGTTAGATTAGCAGTGTGCTTATAAAGTCAAACCTCAACCATTTAAAGGCACAGCATTAAAAGGCAAAGTACAGATTCTTCAATCTCTCAGTGGAACTTTATTCCCATCAGTTGTTACATATGGATCACCTTCATTTCTATTTTCATATCATTTTTACTTATAAAACAAAAAAGTATGTCTTCTTCTCAACAATTTCAACAACCTCCTCCATTTTTTCAATCTCCAGGCAAACCTTTGATTAAGAGGCATCAATGGCTAAGAATATTTGAAAATTACCTGGTTGCAATAGATGCTGTGAAATATTCACCTGCACACAAAGTAGCTATTCTAGACAGTTGCATCGGATTAGCTGCCCAACAAGTTTATGACAACCTTCCCGAAATTGTAGCCCCAGGTGCTTCAGGTGATGATTGGTATCTCTACAAGGAGGCGCTAGCACAAATGGGGAAGCAATAATCCGAAGAACCTAACATTGTACTTGAGCGCCACAATTTTTTCAAATGAAAGCAAAGTGCTGACGAAGGAGCTGAAAATACATCGCAGAATTAAGGATCTTAGCTGGCAGTTGCGATTTTAGTGCAACCAAAGATATTTGCACCAGGTATCAATACATTTTTTCTTGCTGCTCCAAGAAAATTCAAGAAAGATTACTTAGTTGCAGGAGCCCTACCTTATCTGAAGCTGTTGACATAGCCAAAGGAATTGAACACGCGATGATTTCATCCAAAGTACTACAGGAAAGCCAAGCATCACACGCAGTGCACATGGTGGAGGACAACTCCCTATGTGCAGTGAACATAGCGAACAAACCCATTAAACAATCGTTTAAAAGATCACTAGTGTGCTTTAGATGTGGTTCAAGAATTCACATTGGAAAGTATCCTAATTGTCCTGCGGTTGGTAAGAGATGCATGACCTGCAAAAAGTGGATCACTTTCAGGCAGTATGCAGAAGTGGTAAGAGGTCTACAAAAATCCACAACTTTGAAGCCACCGAATCCTTAGACAGTTGTTCTGAAAAACTCAGTAACGTTGTGTTAACCATTGAATGCAACTCTATCGATATATACAGGGACAGAGGACCATGGCGTGAAATGATTATTGGAGTCACTCCTGTTCAAATCATGGCCGATTCTGGGTTTCCAATAACCATTTTATATTAGCAGAGCCCTGGGTGTAGTGGGCGTAGCGAAGCAACGTGGAGGGCCACGGCATTGAGAACAAACTCCGTGGAACTCCGCTCCGCCACCCGCCTCCACCCCCCCTATTAACAATTAATTATAAATGACGTAAAAGTAAAGAAAAACCACTTACCTGGACTGCGGCGTCCCTGGGCTGCCCTCCTCGTCTTCCTCGCGTTCTCTGCGAAAACTGCGCATGCGCGTGTGCCCGCGCATTTCTTGCGATAAATACTCGCGCGTAGCAAGGTCATAGGGTTCAAACACAAAATCTGGCTTAAAACCAATGCGCAACCTTTTATGCATAAAGTATGTCCTTTACCCCTAAGTGCTAGAGAATAACTTAAAGTCGTTCTTAAGAACTTGTGTCTTGAGGGGATCATTACACCTTGTGACTCTTCTGAGTGGGTCTTACCCATAGTTTGTATTATGCAAGCAATTAGGTGAAGTCAGGTTGTGTGCTGATTTACGATATCAACGCTCTTTGTGGGAAGATTAAGATTAAGAAGTGCCAATGTGCCAATCAAGATTACTCCAAGAGGACACTAAGGCCTTCACTCCAAATTCAGTGGGGAAAGAAGGAGGTATAAACAGCTGAAAAATATCAGACACTGAACTTTGTGGTTTTTCTATGGGCAGTCAAGTGCCTATACAAAAACCACAAGGTGTGGTTAAAATACTCAGGCACATTAGGCTACTACACCAGTGCTTAATTTGAGACTGTGGTTTCCGGTGCTCGGCAGAGGCACTTATTTGTGAACACTCTCACATGGTGGTGCTGATTGTCAAAATTTGAGATGAACACAACTAAAGTTGTTTATTCGTTCAATACCCAATAGAAATGACTAATAATTCTTATAGCTTGGGGGCCTAGAATGGGCTGAATGGTCAAACTTGTAGGGTGTGATGGTTAGTAGTTGTGCTGATACTATATTTGGCAGTGCTTGCAGGTGCAAAGAGTGGTGCAAGCTGCAGTGGCCTCCTGACAACGGCCCTGAAACTAAGGGGCATATCTACAAGGCTTCGCCGCTTTTGCGGCCGTTTTCGGCTGAAAAGCGATGATAATTTTATCGCTATATCAGCAAGGTCACGCTATCGCGTGAAACCTTGCCTTAGTGCCTGAATACCGAACGCCCATCTTTGCATCTCTAATGAGATGCAAAGTGGGCGTTCCTCCCCAGGATAACGGGAGAAATGTCGCTAAGCAACATTTCTCCTATTATCAAGCCTCACGCAAAACAGCATAGCGACAAGAAAAGTAGCGATAACCTCTGTTATCGCTACTTTCCTTACGCCTGCTTTGAAACTGACTTAGCCATGATATCCTATGGAAGATGGATATAATGGCTAAGTATGTGAGGCCCTATCAGCAAGCTATCGCCAAAACTTCGTGGGATTATCGCTGGGTTTCCAGCGATAATCTCACGTTTGGCAGTTAGCGCTAGGATTTTTATCGCTTTTGAGATAAGCGTTGCTAATAGCACGCTATCTCAGCGATAAAAATCCACACTAACTGGTGATAATTATTCTAGCACTAAGTGCGCTTAGCGATAATTATCGCTGGTTGTTGCTGATATGCCCCTAAATGTTTTACAAATTAAGCACTGGTACACCAATAGTTCCACAAGTCGGCATGAGGAGTCTTTTGACTCGTCCACCCTTTAATGACAGGGAACTGTTCCTGGTATCAAGAATCTTGCCAGCGATGAATGGAGGAGGTTAGGGTCTGTGAAGGGGTGCTTTAAACATTTAAACATCTGAACGAGCGCTCCAGTGCTGTAGGACTGCTGGGGCACACTGGAGACGCTGATCACGTGGGACAATACGTCACTAGAGGCGTGTGTTGGCTGCCTTCAAGAGAGCCGCGGTGAACACCAGTGTGTGTTCTACGCGGCGCAGAGGGAGAGACGGATTACGTTGGGCGACAGCTCACCTCGCAAGCAGTAAGTGGATTTAAATAGACAAATGGTGCAGAGGACACTTAAGGGAGAGGCCGTATGTCATATTTGGGATACGGAACCGGGAGAACTAATGTTGTTAACGGTTACCACACGGTGTGTGCTATTATTTGACTGGACCTCATTAAGACTTAAAGAAAACAGGGCACTATGCATGGGCAGGCTTAAACATGAATAGGAAGAGAGAAATTATCTGGATGGAGTTTTTTCTCTCGTGTCAGAAATGTGGATTTATGTATTGGACCCACCCACAACATCGGGCCCATTTGTGAGAGAGAGTTAGTGGTGATAAGTCCATTGTGGTCCACCGCATCATGGCGGTTTTTTGATAAAGCACCTAATCTAACCCGACACGACCTGCAATAGACCACAGGAAGTAGGACCTTGTTCATAATTGTTGGGACAGAACAACAGGAGAAGGGGAACAATCCGTTCAGAACTTCATCCCTTCTCAGTTAATGTTAAAGCTGAGGTCTCTGACCATTTCTCACACACGGGCTTCTAACTAATTAACTTAACCTTTTATTTCCCTACAGAGAGTGCTAATAGGGAGCTGTTCTCACTCCCCCTCCAGTTCGGGTTAATAAATTAAATAAACTCGGTAAGTTTGCTGACTAACTGGTGCAGGTTGAATGTGATGTCTCCGGGGTACTTGCGATGCCGCAGTGCATCTTGAGTTAACTCACCAATAGTGAATATTGAGAGTGTGCATGACAATAACGGTGTCATCGAGTGCTAATCTATGTGTCATAAAACATTATTAGGGCGAGACAAAATTTGAGAGAAAACTACCCCCACTCTGAATTTTGGGTAGGGGGAGAGCCCATGCTTTTTTAATTATGGGATATGAGTGAGTGGTGTTGATGCACTTACATTGTTATTTTTATTATATGTGGTATGAAGGGCACTGCATATAACACTTCATGTGTTCTATGGTTTTAATCATTTTATAGGTTCCTCTCCAAATGTGAGGGCTCTACGAAAGGTGACATCCCCTTTTCTTCTGGATTTATAGAAGGGAGGGTGAGCACCCAGGGATCACAGTGGTGAGAGTCCTGAGGAAAGCCGGGGTATTGTTTTTTGCCGGTTGAAACATGTCGACACTTATGCGGAGTGGAGGGGTTGGCGTCTCATTATAAGCTCCCCAACCCCGCATCCACACTTCTTGTTTTAAATCTGGACAGGGTACCTAGTATTAAAATTGTAATAAGGATACCCTGAGACCAGTTTTATATAACTTTTTCTGCACAATTTCTCACCTGTGATCTGGCACTGTATGTTGTATCGTCATGCTCCATCTCCAGTGCTGGGCTGGCACGGAGGTGTGTTAGCAGCCCTATGAGGAAGCATGACACAGCTTGCTGTGTGTGGGCAGTTTTATAAGGTTGGTGCATTCCCACTTACTCACCCATATTCACACAGTATTATTATTATTACTATCCCTCTTCTTTTTGTGATTTAATAAATGATATATGGGGGCAGTTTTCCCGCATTGGAAACTGCATGTTTTCTCTCTTTGTGATCCCCATGCACTAATTGCTCCGAGTATCAACTGCTGGAATTATTCGGAGGAAAAAACAGTCAGTAATTTTTCAACAAGGAGGATATATGTGTTATACTACTATTATGAAAACTAAAGAACAAGCCAGGTACAGTAGAAATTCAAGTAAAAAGACACAAGAGGAGACTTTCATTCATAAAATAAAAGTGCATCAAAGCTGGGTTGACGATTAAAGTAGACATCAATACTCTATCCAAAGAATATAAAGAGGATGGGGCAGATTTACAAGGAACTGACGCATCTGCATATATGTGTCAGTTTCCTTGCACCAGTGCTAAATGTCCTTGCACCACCATGGATGCGCTGTATTTACAATACAGTGCTCCATGTCGTAAGGATTAGCAGATGCGTCAGAAATACTGACCTTTCTGTAGGCCCAAAACTGACGCATTGCTGGAGTTGCTCATAAAAGTGATGCAACTCCAGCAATTTGCCACAACAGATAGGTGAGTCCCATACAAAAAGACCTGCTTCATTCCTTTACACCTGCTCTGAGAAGACATAGGGATTTTGACGCAGTGAAGGCATAGAGTGACGCAGTGAAATGTTGTAAATTTCACTGTATCAGTTCTGCATGGCTTTTTGAGTGGGAACGCCTAGCCTGCATACATTATACCTGGCGCAGATATAATGTGACGCAGGGCTTTACACCATGATGCATCTCCCTAGATGCGTCGTATTGTAAATTGGCTGCATTGTTTGTGCCGCTGTTGCGTCAGGAAAAGTGACTCAATGGTGGCGCAAAGAGGTGCAAGGGGCTGGTAAACCTTCTCTGAAGTATCCCTAACATGCACAGACAATTCATTTTGAAATTAACTAAGAGAGGAGAGAAATTGGGAAAAGGTACATGGAGACCAGGGAAAAGTAGCAGAGCAAAGACCATGAGAAAGTTCACACAAAGTCATGAGAGAGCTTAAATAAGGAGGTAGAAGATAATTAACCCATTTAAACACAACGTTGTTATGCCTTTAATGGTTGTTCTTGAAATCAATATTCTGTGTGTTCCCTTTTTTACTCCTGAAGGATGAGCGTTCCCCAGGAGACAGCTGATCTGTGGCTGGCTCAGGGAATGTCACGCTCAAGAAGGAAGCAAGAAATTCATCTTCTTTAACTTAAATGTGGTACCTGAGTGGTTCTTCCCACATTTGGAGATGAGCTGCCAACCCTACACCCTGCCAGGTGACAAGCGGCCCTGACAGATGTCACCAGTCCTCCTTTTCTGCTGACCCTCCTCTCTGATTGAAATTTGTTGGTCCCTCCGATTTAGACCGCTGAGTTTGTGTCAAGGTCAGCGCTGCATTTTGGTGGCCAAAGCTACAGGAACTGAGAAGTGTCAGCACCATTCAGGTACCCCGGTTGTGGGGTGCAGAGATCAAGGCATTGGAGAAATAGGCCCAATTCACAGAAATAACTTAAGACAAAATCCTAAACTTACTACCATTTTGGTATTCACAGAACGCCCTTACTCATTTTGGTATTCACAGAAGGCACTTACTCATTTTGGTATTCACAGAAGGCACTTACTCATCAATGAGTTCTTTCTCATTGATGAGTAAGTGCCTTCACTCAATATTCACAGAAGGCACTTACTCATCAATGAGTAAGTGCTCTACCAAGGCTTCCACTCATCACTGACGCACAATCATAGCTTTGTGCTGTTAGATTTGGGGGTCTCTAGTTGGCATAGGTAGGTACCTGTGACAAATAGGGACCCTTGCGTGTAGTCAGGGTAAGGGGCTACACTCCTAAAATAACTACTACTCACCCCCTTGGTAGCTTGGCACGAGCAGGCAGGCTTATCTCAGAGGCACTGTGTAAAGCATTTGTGAACACATACAGTGACAACACTACAAATGGACACCACACAGGTTGTATTATAAAAATAAGTATTTTTATATAGACTTAACACAAGACCAAATGACAAAAACCCACAATACTGTATTCAAAAATAGTCTCTCAAATGTTATAAAATAGCTCAGTTCTCTCAAGTTGTAAATGCGACACTTTACTCTCAATGTACCTTAGATGCGTAGCGCAGAGAAAACAAAAGGGTTGCAGGGAAGGTGATGCGTCGGTTCCTTACACGCAGGAGAGTGGATGCGTCGGTTCCTTACTGCTGCACACAGGAGTTGATGCTCGCTTCCTTACTGTGTGGGGAGTTGATGCGTTGGTTTCTTCCTGCTCTCCGGTGCGATGCGACACGCTGGCACCTTGATGCAATACTCTTCTCCGGTGTGATGCGACCAAATGTCGTCTTGGTTGTGATGCGACAACGTTGGTGTGATGCGACACGCCCAACAGCCGTGCGGCAACTCGATGATCTTTGGAGTCGCGACAGGCCCTTCGACGAGCTTCTCTGGTGATGCGACGATGACCTCTGTGGCAGCATCCCGCTTCTACGGCAAAGCGCCGCGCTTCGGCGATACGATGATGACAGTGGCAGCGGCGGCTCGCTTCCTCGGCAATGCGATGACAGCGGCTGCGGCGGTGGCACGCTTCTCGACGTTGCGTCGCGCTTCCAGCTCCCAGCGACACGCAGTCTCTCAGAAGGCCCAGCACAACAGTAGACACTTCATTTCCCAGCAAGGGAATTCAGGGGGGAGCTGGTTGGTGAAGTCTTGTATCCCTGAGACTTCAGGCAGTAGGCAAGCTCTAGTTCAAGCCTTTGGAGATTCTTCTTCAAGTTGATAGAAAGCACACTCAGTCCTTTTCTCCTCTCTTTGGCAATGAAGCAACCACTGCAGGCCAACTCCCAAACACACAGCACAGGGGTAGTTTCCTCCTTCAGCTTCCTGGTTCTTCTCCTCAGCAAAGGTTTGTCTTGATTCCCAGAAGTGATCTAAAGTTCTTGGGTCTGGGTCCCAATATGTATACTAAGTTTTCCTTTGTTCTCTGAAGGCAGAGAGGCCTTTGCCTAGTCCAAACCAGTTCTGGTATGTCCTGGAGCACTTTGTTGACATGTCGCCTTCTTTCCTTTCAGAGTGCAGGGCAGAGATAGACGCACCACAGGAGGTGGAGCCAGCATTGTGGAGGGAAGGCACAGCCCTATTCAGGTCCGAGGTGCAACTCATCCCTCCTATCTAGATGCAGATCTCTCCATTCACCACTGGACTGATTCACCCTGTCTCCTGGAATCCCTCAGCCCTGTCACTCAAACTCCAGACAAGGAATACACAGCCTAGCAGAGGCAGGTTTGGATGGTTAGACAAGAAAATGCCTACTTTCTAAAAGTGGCATTTTCGAACACAGAATGTTAAAACCAACTTCACTAAAAGATGTATTTAATCATTTTGAGATCAGGCATACTAAACTCGAATTTCTACCATGTTCCCTGAGTCAGTTAGGATTATAAAATGTAATAATCAAACTGCCCATTCTGGCCTATGGAGAACAGGAAGCCTTGCAATAGAGAAAAACGAAAATGGCTGTAATTCACTATTAGGACATGCCACGCACACCAGGGCATGTCCTACCTTTTACCTACAATGCACCCTGCCCTTGGGCCTACCATAGGGGTGACTAATATGTAGAAAAGGGAAGGTTTAGGGACTGGTAAGTGGGTGCACTTGCCCAGTCAGCATGGCAGTACCAGACTGCACACAGGCTCTGCAATGGCAGTCCTGAGACACACTTTACAAGCTGCTCCGGTGGGTGGCACAATCAGTGCTGCAAACCCACCAGCAGTATTGGTTACAAGCCCTGGGCACACGCAGTGCACTGTACTAGGGTCTGACAAGTAAACCAATCAAGCCAATCATGGAGTCACTAATACATACATCAATTTACCATAGGGAGAGCATATGCACGTTAGCACTGATCAGCAGTGGTAAAGTGCCCAGAGTCATAAAACCAACAAAAACAGGTCAGACAAAATACAGGAGGAAGGCAAAAAGTTCAGGGATGACCCTGCAAAAAGGGCCAAGTCCAACATGTGCAAATAGTTTTTGTTTTTAAGTCTGCTCTGGAAAAATCAAGTTCAGTTCACGTAGTATAGCTGAAGTAATAGTTTCTGCACTAGAGTCTCTTAAATGTGTGACACAATAGAAACTCTCCACAACTTCACTGTCATTGTCAAGGTACCGAAAGACTAATACGGACTGTGTTTTAGTGGCCACATCAGTGGTGTCATCAGCCTGAATAGCCACAAAATTTGTGTTTTTCACCTGTTGCACAATATAACTTCTCATAATTTCTAGTATACACTCAAGGAGTTCATTTTGTATCGTTTAGAGGTGCCCTTAAAGACTGTAGCACTTGCTAATGTGCTTTTATTTCATTGTCTATGCTTGCGATTAAATCCACAAAGTCTATGAATATTTCAGGATTTGAGGAACTTTCAGATTCATCATGACCTCGTAATGCCAGTTCAAAAGCACCACAGAAATGAATGCAATCAGTTATCTTTGACAGTATGTGTCTATTCCTATCAACTGATTCATTGTGTTTCTGTATTGATTTGCGGTATGATTCACTTATGTGGGCTTCAATCGGTGCGTCTCCCAAAATTCCCAGTCTCGTCAGGTTTTCCATATGAATTCTTGTGTGTGCATGCGTCTTTATTTTGTCTGACAAATGCTTCAAGTCTGTTATTCCTTTTTTTGTCCAAAGAATGTCACCACCAAACAGCAAGCAGAGGAAGCAGAACAGAGAATTTGTTGAAGTACACCCTGTAAGCCAATCAACTTTTGTGTACCAGGTGTTTGAGAATGTACATCTGTTAGTCTTCCCTCTATCTTGGGTACTTTGTTGTAGTTTTAGGACGGGCCGGTCAGGTTCTTATCATTTTACAGTTAGTTTGTCTTCAAGTCTCAGTCCAATGAATGGCCTTGCTAGTAGCTGTTCTACTGTATTCATGGCATCTTACCAATGTTAAAGTTACCTGTCAATAATCAAAGTACAGTGTATAAGGTTTGGGGCAAACCATCAAATTTCTGTATAAATACATATCTTGAGCATTATCGCAACATATCTCCAACAGCCCCCCTTTGCATAACATGACTGTTAAAAATACAGCCTTATGGCGTTGCAACTTCTGTGTGCCATACTGGTTTCCGAAGGCCCTGAAGCAGACACATCTCGTGCAACAGGTGAGGGCCTATAACAAGGTAAGGTCGAGGGCTTTTAACACCTGGTATAGCCCGAGGCAGCTGGGTTATAAAGCTAGCATTACTTTCCATCCACTGCGGGTAGAATGTTTGAAATTAAAAGGTGGCAACGGAAAGACACATTTTGGAATTATATTGGAGCAGAAGGCTTACTTACACTACCCATTATAATCCGTGAGCCAGTTCATTGTCTTCATTGTAGCTCTCAACATTCAAATCTATCTTTTAATATTGATTACACAGTTCCATGCCTCAAACATGACACTGATGTGCACCCACGATACCCACCATGTAGACCTCATACATAGCTCTTAACTACAATGTTAAAAAGCTATAGCATCAGTTTCTTTACCGTAAACGCTGGGCTTGTTGTGCTGTAGGGGTGCAAGAGCAGCAAAGGAGGTTGGGTCCTCTGTTATTATTTGGCCAAAAATTAGGTAACGTTTATCAGGTTGAGGCTTTACCAGGTGCTGAAAAAAAATAACATAATTAAGTAGTGTCAACCAAACACAAATTATATGTGAAAGCCAAACAATGCCTGGGGAAATCACACTTCAGCGACCCAATACCTTCCCACGCACTTCCCCATTCTGGAACTTGGCCCAGGGCAATGATAATGCCAGAGGGTAAAAATTCCTGCTGCAAAGAACGTGTACCATGCAGATCATAAAAGTGCATAGAATGGAGATAGTTCAGAGGGTTACTGCTTTTATTACTTGCAGTTTAAAAGTTATAAGCCTAACATAGCAGAGAGAGCTATTAAGTGTCATCAAAGAGCTGCTTACATTCACTACAAGGCCTAGGTTAGAGGCAAGTGTCACAAATTTTTTCTCTCTCTCCAGTCATTACCCTAATGTTGCTAAAAAGGATTCATTTGGGTAGAAAAACAATCTTATAAGTAAAGTCAACAGAAACACCACGGTGTTATGTTTTAAATTATGCACTATCAAACACGGCAATGCTTTTCAGCACGCATCTTATATCTTTTCACTTCATCTACTTTGTTTATTGGAATTGAAAGAAGATGACGCAAGCTATAAATTGAAATGAACACATTTATGTGCACATTTTTGGAGATGCAGATACAACCACAGACATTATTGGACTAGTTTTAACTTACAAACCCAATTTCAGTCAATAGTCAAACAATTAGTGATCTTATTTAGCACGAGAGCTGTTGAAAGTTGGGGCTTATCAGTACCCACACACACTGGTGGCAAATCCACCAGCGTGTGACCGTTCCCCTCCCCATGTAACATCCCGCTGCTGCTTTGTTCGCCCTAAGTTGGCAGGATATGGCAGGGTATGCCCAGACGTGGGTATCTTTCTCACTTTGCCACTGGATTCAAGCTAGCCTGGCTGATGAAGGGTGTGACCCAGAAATCGGTCCCAGGATGCTTGTTTCCGTTTCAGGGAAGACCTGACTTTGCAGTTCGGGCTGGACTGTTCCTATGAGGCACAGGGTCAAGACTGATTTGCATATAGCTGGGTCTGAACTGAGGTGGCGAAGTGAGCTAAAGAATGATGATGGATTCAACCCAGATTTGTGACTGGGGGTGAGTGTCTGAAAAGTTGCAGCGCTTCGTCCATTATCTCCTTGTGTTAACATCCTGCTGCTGCTGCATGTCAACAAAGCAGGAGTATAATTTAGCCAGGCCGGCCCGAAGCCTGACTCAAGTCACGCACTACTGCATCAGGCCCCAGGGGGCACGGGGTCACATTTATTTTCTCCAGCAGGGTGGTATCATAATCGTATCCTTCCTCCTGATTAGATACAACCCTGCTGGAGATAAGATGTGAGTCGTGACCTGGCACCCAGCCTGATGCAGATTACCGAGAGCAAGCAGAGAAACAGTGCCCTCCTGCTCCTGGCACTCTGCAGGCCCACTCACACCAGGCCTGCCTCCGCCTCTCTACTTGGGGGCATCCATCCATGTTCCCTTTCAGTTTGGTGAATGTGTTACCTGGTGATGCCATGGGCATCCGCCGCGGCCGAGCCCCAGGGGGGCCAGCAAGTTGTTGCGTCTCTCTCTGCTGCATTGGAGCTTATGGTGATGGTAGAAGCTGGCAGGGCTCTTAAAACCTGTGCTTCACAATCCACATAGCGTCACATATTATTTTATACATATGATATTCCCTTGAAAACATTCTGTTTATTTGGTACAACAATAAAAATGTATGTGGTGCCATAAACGGAATGTTTTGAAGGGCAGATCATGTGTATGTGTTTTTTTATATTTGAAATTACTTGCGAACCAGGAACTAGTGCTACAACGCCATTGATCAATGCTGCCGCCATGCTGATCAAAGAAACCATGATAGGCCTCAGGCCTGGTCAAATAGAGACTCGTGACTCGGTTGGCCGGGTTACTCTACAGCGGCACGCATTTTTATTTTATTACAACGTTCCATAGCGGCGGCGGCACAAAGACATCAGGCGCAAAACTTCATAATAAAATATTCTCCAGAAGTTTCCATTTAAAATGGAAAGTTCTGGAGAATACACTTCATTCCAAAACCTCCAGGTTGTCATCACCAACTAGTCACCAACCAACCAAGAAACATGCTAAATACACCATTCATTCAAAGAATACTTCTTCCTGGTCTTGCTCATTTAACCAGGCCAGCAGAGGTGAGTTTTTTGGGTTTGGTAAGGATGGTTCGGGGATTATCATTGTTATTATTAACCGGCCCTTACCAAACTGAAGCCAACTTCACCTCCTCCTCATCTCTGGCCGAATCTGAGGTGTCTCCGTTCTCCCCCTGCCCACTAAACTTCAACTGCCATCTGTGCAGCATGTCTGCCCCTTGTTGTACACACACTTCACATGGTTGCCACGGTTTGCCACCTACTTTTGCTTGGATTGGAAATAATAGTCAAGTAAGTGGCTGGCAGCTGTGTTATTATAGGCGTCGTTGACAGACACTTGTTTCGTCCACCCCTGGGCTCTGCTGATTGAGTACAGTGGTGACTCGAGCAAGCTGTCTTCCTGGCCACAGCAGCATAGATGTGTAGCACTAATGGTGGTGTGGCTCGTCTCGCTGGTGGAGAGGGAGGTGAGACAGACAAAGCCAATAGCCCACCCAGTAATGACAGAATTTAGCAATCACTTCATGGCTTCACAAAGCCATTACAGTGATGCGGACCCTCCCACCCACACGGTGTCATCAGTGGGAAACCAATGCAGCACCCAATGGCCTACTAGGCCTGGCAAACCCAACCGTCAGCCAATCCAGACATGCTGCTCTCTTGCTGTGTGCCACACAGCATGAGATCAGTGCCAGGATTGGAGTTAGAAGGCAAACGCACCCCTCATTAAGTGACTGGGGGTCTGCGGTTTTGAGCAACCGCCACTCAATCAATGAATAGTACAGAGAAGCCTGTACTGCACATGTCAGTTTGGCTGGGGAAAGGCACCCGGCCAACCCGACATGCGCACTACTACTTACAACTTAGTTGCCACTTGCCAGCAGTCATCATCATGACGTACCCTACACCAAACGCCAACTGCCCTACACCCTTGCCAGCTGCCGAGTGTCGCTGCAGCCAAAGGCCAGTTGACTGACTCGCATCATGTGGCGGGCTGAATGATCATGTAAATCAAATTGTATGTTTCTTATTTATTTTTATAAGGGCAAATATAAGTGGGGCAATGCCCCGGCACCCGAAGGCAGAAACCGCCCCTGTGATCAGGAATGGGAAATGGAGGCTGATGGAGTGTTACAGGAAGTGAGTTGAATGATAGTTGAAGGAGCATTCTATGGCTCCATCTGTCATCTATCAAAATCTTGGATGATTTATCTCTGAGTAGTCGGAGTGTGATAATGAGGAATTATAAATATGTCCCTCCTGAAAATCTGAGAAGCATGGGGGTTCCACAGGAGACAGTTGCTTCTTGGCTGGGAATGTCACACTCGGCTAGGCTGTAATAGATGTGTCTCCTTCAACTTAAATGTGGTACCTGACTGGTTGTTTCCACAAAGGTATAGAAAAAGTAATTTAAAGTAAAGGGATAGTGGAAACCAGTCGAGGTGTGCCAAAATGAAGAAATGTGTGAATGATATGGAAGTGAAAATAAAAGACAAGCGTAGAATATGTGAAACATATATAGAAGAGTGGTAGTCAAATCGAGAAAGGATGAGTTCAAAGCAAAAGTTTCAAGAAGAAACATTTGAGACATGATCTGAGTTTTAGAACATTGTAAAGATAGAAGCAAAATACTTTGGAGACGAAGGGAATGTGAAACATTTAGTAATGAGTCAAATTCAAAGCCACGCTTTCATGTAGAAATGGAAAAGAATAGCTAACATGTGTCAAATATAATAAAAGGAGCAGCAACAATATATCATGACATAGGGAAGAAAAGTAGTTCAATATTTTTCCGAGTAAGTTTGAGAAAGTGGGAAGTTGCCTAAGCCTCAAGTGCAAATCGAGAGACAGAACTGTGACTTAAACCCCTTAGAATAAATTATAGAGTTAAGTAAAATATTATGAAGAAAGTAACTTGTTGATCATGGATGTGTAGGTGTTGTAGAAGCAAATAGCAGAGGGAAAATATGCCTATATGTTATTAATGTAAGTTATAAAGCAATGTATTTCTATATAGAAAGCTGTAACACTTCAGACCCTACATATGGATTATATTTACCAATCAGGAGTTTAGAAAGGTTTAGACAGAGTGGGCATTGAATGCGCCCTAAAAATGCTTATAATAGGAGATTGAAATAGTTATTTTGAAATTGCTCCTTCGTGCATGCCTACATGCTCCACCCTATCATTGAATGGAATAAATCCGTATAAAAAGCATGGGAAGGAGCCGGGTTTCCACTTTCTAGACTTACTCTGCTTGGAAGTGTGGAGGGGGGGAGAAATAACAATAGCCAATTATACATTACAGTTCCAATGAATCATGATGACGAAGAATCACAGACTCCCAATCCAAGTTTAGTTAGTTTATTACAAAGCCAAGAAGAGCTGGACATACAAACACCTCAAGACGAGGGTTCAGAAATACATTGGAATTAATACAAAGCCAAACCTATTGGTGAAGTTAAGACGGTTTAGCATACACAAAATCACCAATTTGAGTATCAGGACACAGAATATCACTGCACCTACATCCTGAGTCCCCTTCATCTGAAGTTCGTAAGTAAAAAGCATTAGTCTGTCCCTACACTATCGCTAACGTGACATCAGTACTTTTCCCAAAGGCAAGTTAAATAAAGGTGTCAGCTCGTAAAGGCTCCATAAGAAGACCATTCAGGTTGTATGGGCCAAGTAGCATAAAGCTACAGAGCTCGTTCTAAGGTGCTCTCTCTTCTCAAGATAAGGCAGAAGTCCCCAAACTCTGTCCCTAACTTCAATACAAGAATCAAATGCAAACTTCCCATCAGGCAATGAGGTATCAACCCATCCACGCAAGCCACCTCCTCATAGGTAACTTTCCTTGCGGCCACGATCCTCCCAGGCCTAGGCTCGATGACCTTGATTCCCAGGCTCTCTCTCCAGTGTAAAACAACACAATCCCACATGACCAGCTTCGCCATTCGATTTATTGTTTCCCATCTCTAAGCCTAGCTCCTAAAACAAAGACATTATTCTAACTAACAAAGATGCATTTCTCCACTAGCAACAGAAAAAGTGAGAAAGAACAAATTCTACATAAACATGAATCCTACTAGTAAACCTGACTCGAGAGCAACAGGGAAAAATACAAGTTAGGCCAACAGAAGTCGGCCAACATAAGTAACAGCAAGTAAATTCATAAACACACATATGCATGAGCATTGTTACTAAGCACATTTAAATCAATGCATTACATAAGCATATGAATTAAACGTTCATTAGTCATGGATACAATTCATTATGTTAAGCTTTTCACCTAGTCACATGTAATTAGAATGATGAATTATTCACGTTATACCAAATTTGCTTATCAAACTTTACACGTTATTATAGTACACAATCGAAAGGCTTAAATGTAAGCACGATGAAGAATATTGCGGGTGCGGACTACTCACAATTATGATGCACCCCTACAAATGCCAGAGCAAAACTGAGCTCTATCACGTGTCTGATAATTTTCCCTAGTACTTACACCAACTACTGCAAAAACATCCTGATGAGAGCCTAGGCACGTACGTATGCTAATTTGGAAACAAATTCCTACCTGGGTGCCCTAGTGATACAAACTTGGGAAAGAGATATATTGCTTTTGTACTAGGAATCAGTGATAGACAGTACCTCCGAAAGAGGAAATACAGGTATATCTGATTGCTATCATTTTTTTGTCTTTCCCTCATTTAGTGGTTGTCCGTGGCCACTTACTCAATGATAGTTGAGGAATAAAGACCATATCTAGAGGAGCCATACACATTTGTAAAGGAACTAAAATATCAAGGTATTTAGTAATCAGGGTTTAAAGCCTATAAGGGGATTTTACCAGCTTGCATTATCCAAAACTTCAGGAATAGAGAGTAGGAGGAATGGGGCAGATATCCAAGCTAATATGATCATTATGGCAGTTTCATCAAGGTGTGGTTCAGAGATTATCTTTATACAAGCTGGTGTGTACATTTCAGACTATATGTATAATGGTTATGGACCATTTTATGTGGAGGAAGTTGTGCTACTAAATACTCATTTTTCCTCCTTAATAATTAATCATTCCGAAGGACATTTCATAGTTTGGCCCAATAACTATTTTGAGAACTTGCAGACCTGCTATCTTACTAACAAGTAGCTGACTGGCTGGTACATCACATTGATCTTTCAAAACACTGTCATCCATTTGGGTCGTAATGGAACAATGATTTTACTGAAAGTTGAGCATGCATCCTAGATTATTACAGATGGTAGTAATCATGAAGCTGGGGGACGTCTTACTCCCTTTAAATTATAGCCTCTTTATAAATGATCAACAAACAACCTCTACCAATATCAACTTTTGGAAAAATTCTTGTACTTTTCCTTTAAAAACCAGGAAGAATTAGGGCACAATACTAAAATAGGCAAGATTTAATTATAAATAATCATAATGATGCATACTTAGAAAATTGAGGATTCCTATTTTAGGATTTACTGGAGAGCAGTTTTTGTAGAATATTTTTTTACCAGGGAAGAAAATATAGATCTATGCACAATTCTGCACTTATTTTTCAGTATATTATGTGAGATAGTACAGGGAGTCTAAGGCAATCTCTCTGATTCAACAATGAAAAATACTGTATGGATATTGCTGGCTATCCTTCAGGCTAGGGCACAGGATAACAACACATTTTATAATCTGCACTTTGGATTCCGAGCTAGTCTTGGAACTATTGACCAATGTCTCAATCTATACCTGCTGATCAATATGTACACCATAGCCAAGCAGTCCAACATATTTCTGACCCTTATGAACCTAAACTCTGCTTATGACCACATAAACCAGTTCAAACTGTGGGGCATAATGTCTGATTTAGGGATGGATGAACATATTTGTTTTTTGAGGCAGCTGCACTCTGAGGTTTCTGCTAGCGTAAGGTACAGACTAGATGGGGAGACAATTACCTCATTTAGGCTTGATAGAGTTGTTGTGTTTGCTATGTGTGCCGTAAGTGGCCAAGGATAGGCCCAGACGTGGGTCCCTAGCTTGCTGTGCCACTGGATTCAAACTAGCCTGGCTGATGAGGGGTGAAACCCCTAAATCGGTCCCAGGATGCTTGTTTCCGGTCCAGGGAGGGCCTGGCCTGGAGGTCAGTGGCTGAAAAGTTTCAGCACTCTGTCCATTATCTGGTTGAGTCTGCTATGTTCATCCTAACTGGCCAAGGGTAAGTCCAGACGTGGGTCCCTTGCTCCCTGTACAACTGGATTTAAGCTAACCTGGCTGATGAGGGATGAAACCCCTAAATCGGTCCCAGGATGCTTGTTTCCAATTAAGGAAGGACCTGGCCTGGCAGTTCGAGCTGGACTGTTACCATGAGTAACAGGGTCAAGACCGATTTGCATATGGCTGGGCCCAAACTGGGTGGCATAGTGAACAAAAGAACGATGGATTAAACCCAGATATCTTGACGGGAGTGAGTGGTTAAACATTTCACCACCCCGTCGATCATCTTGCTGTGTTTGATAGAGGTCTCTGACAGGGATAGATGTTAGCCCCATTCCTTTTCCCACTTTATATAAATGGGTTTGAAAAGTTATTTGTCAGCTCAGGTAAAGACCTACCTGAAGTGTGGGATCCCATCCAATCCTGGCATTGCTTTATGCCAATGATGCGGTTCTCATGGCTAGGATCCCTATTGGTTTACAGAGAATATTAGATTTATTTTCCAGCTTTATGTTTACCATCACCTAATCATTAACCAAGCCAAAACCCATATTATAATTATGGACCGAGGAGTGCCAAATCAAGAGTGAACATTGTAAATAGCGCTAGGATTTGGGCACTACTTTCTTTTCCATATTATGGGCCCTTGGGGGAATTATTCGATGAATTATGCAGTTGGAAGACCGCTGGCTGAGTTAGCTTGGCAGAGTTTGACTGTAGTACTGAGGCTCTGTTAAAATTCTCATTAAAATTATGCATAAAACCTGTAAAAGAATGTCCTTCATTTATAAATCTATCTATTACCCTACCACAAACCAAGGGGTGGGTCTTTGGGGTTATCAGGATACTTTGGCCATACAGAAACTGAGAATTTCTTTTTGCAGACTCTTGTCATTCCCTTTGGGATTAGATTTTTATAAGTGATTTTATTAAATTGCATCATTTAATGTTACGGATTTCAATTTGGACAAAGATGAAACCAGCTTTAATCGCCCTGTTCTGCTAGACTGCTTGAAATTGGATTTGATAGTGAAGATCTCGTGGGTTGCCTATGTAAATAAAATGTTCACGTGTTTGGAACTGTCTGACTTATTAAGCAACCCTTAAAAATCTCTGCCTCTTGTAAAGACAGGTAAAAGCTTGTATTTATTCAATGTGTTCAAGGTATACAGAACCTAATTCATTTCTTAAATCCATGGTGGTGGATTAATTACCAATCATCACGTCACGCGGCATCGAACTTCTCTTAACTGGGTATCTAATACCCAGCATAGATATTGTCGTACAAGTTTTAGGCTAAAGACCATACACTTATTGGTTGATTTTCCTAAGTTTGTATCTTATTTCTCTAAGCTTTATTTGTGTCCTTGTGGTTCATGCTCAGTCCAGTCCATGATGCACCTTACGTTATCTTGTAAATGTATTTAGTATATTTAGGAAGTGTTTCTGGACCCCTATTTTGCGATCAACTTATCTTATACAATGCAGGCCAGCAAAGATATATTTATCATGCCTTCCGACTGTTCACATTTGCTTGGCGGTGGTCAATTATATCCAGTATTCCATGAAGTATAGAAGCACTTTATGAAAAATGCCACTGCAGATGTATTTTTGCATTCATATTAGCCATGCACCATAAAACAAATAGCATTGGCAAGGCAATAGGTTTCACAGCAGAGACTTATAGGCTTTGCCAGTGCTTGTTATAGTTGCTATCTACACATTATGCTAATGCCCATTGATTAATTTAGTTACAGTTATAAAGGTCAAATATCTACAAAGCTGGCGTCCATCATAAACTTGTGAAGACTGCAGAAATGCCAGCTGGGCTAGACTGGGTCACTAATAGCAGCCCTGGCATAAATGCTTAAACCAGGCCCTCTTCCTCTGTCTCCTTGCATTCTCTCTATCCATCCATTCATTCTCTCTCCTTCGCTCCTCACTTTCTTCTCCCTATCTAATATATTTCTTTCCTCTCTCTCTCTCTCTCTCTCTCTCTCTCTCGCTCTCTCTCTCTCTCTCTTTTGAAGTCCACCTGTGCCTGCTGCAAGTAATCTCAGAGAGAGGAGTTAAGTGACAGAGGCACCAGCGGCAGAAGGGGAGAGATTGTGGCCCTACAGCCAGAGCTGCTGACAATGGAGCTGGGGAACCGGGTTTGAGCCTCGGCATCGGCTCAGCTTCCTGTGATTCTGGGCACATCACTTAATCTCCCTGTGCCTACCAAAAAAAGAATGTGTCCTTGTGTAACGTACCTGGTTCTCGTGTATGGCACTCCAATACCTTCGGGTTGAGTTCGCACTGTATAAATCTGAAAAAAAGCTTTCAAAACCAGCCTTCAGTGGTTATAGCCCACTTGTGAAATGCCTGGTGGAATAAGAGGCCAGTCCGGCCCTCCCTGCCTGGTTTTCGGGACACATTTAGACAGAATTACCAAATGAGAATCGTTCCCAGAGCAGGTTTTCTGAAAATGCCCCGGTTACTTACTGGTAATCTTCATTACTCTGAGTATAGTCTTCTTCGCCACATGAGTTACGTAGTGAGCTTTAGCTCCACACCAGAACCCTCTGAAGCAAATTAACATCCCATGCCTCCCATCAATCCCCAACATGGCTGACCCCCATCACCCTTGAGCCAGTATAAGGGGAAGGTTGACCCACCCCACTTCCTGTAGAACTACCAAGCCCCAAGAACCACATGAAGCCGATAGCCAAACAGGGAGGGAGGGATGGGAACTCATGTGGCGAGGAAGACTATACTCGACGTGATGAAGATTACTGGTAAGTAACCGGGGCATTACCTCTTCGTAAATCTTCCTCGCCACCAGAGTTACATAGTGAGCACATACCCAAGCCAAGCGACTTCATGGAAACTCACAAGAAACCACTGACAAGAAGGAGATGCCAAAGAACCAGGAAAAATCCAAAACAACACAGTTGAATGGACGAAACCACCCAATAGACAGGCAAATCTTGAGCTGGAAGAACCAGCCCTGAGAACCTCTTCAGCAAAACCCCCCTGTAGAAGCACCACCTACCTTGAGAGAAGCCCAAGAAACAGAGGGACTCCGGGTGGACCGACCCTGAACCAGGGCCGGCAACCCAGACCCCTGAGACCCATAGGCTAGCAAGAAAGACTGCCTGAAGCAACGACTTAAAGTGGACAGAGGAGGCTTGTGACCAGACTGTGTGGGGCCAAAAGGAACAAACAAACTGTCACAACAACAGAAAGCAGGCTGGTCCAAAAACGCCAAGACTGCTCGACGGACAACCAAAAGCGAGAGGAAAGAAACAGCCCCTGACTCCGGAACCTAAGGAAAAAAGGGCAACACCACCATAGTGGCAAACAATATACCACAGCAGCAAAAAGACGCAGTCCGACCCAAACACAGTAACACTGCACATCGGACCACCTACAGCAAGAGAGCAGAATCCACCCTATATCCAACGACCAGGGGGGAAAGAAGGAATCAAAACCTTCAGGGCCTGGCGGACAACCGAGGGGACCGAGGGAAGAAGCAAAGAAACCAGATGCAACACAAAACGGACTGTCAGGAACCGCAAGAATGGAGGAGAGTGCAGAAAGGAACCCAGCACACCCATCCGACCCGCAGGTACTATGGCCACCAAAATACCACCAACAAGGCGAGAAACAGGCTGGCCACGGACCCCAGTGGCACAAACAGAACCCCCCAGAAGGGATCGCAAAACCAACGGAAGAACCCAATGGAGCATGGCAAAGAGCCCTAGGATGCTGCAGGAAACAACTCCGAAGTAACCCAGCCACCAAAGGATCCAAACTGGCCAACAGAGGAAAAGCGGAATACCTGCGAAGCCGCCCACTGAGTCCGAAGAGCAGAAGAGACCAGGGTCCAAGGCAAAGCCACCAGAAAGGAAAGGGAACACCCTCCACGGGGCCACAGAAACACACCAATGGCGAGAGAAGACAGAAGAGCCAGGCGAAAGGAGCCACGAAGCAACGCCACCACCCCCAGGGAACAACCCTGAGCCAGTAGGCACAATCAAACAAGACTCAAAAAACACAACAGTTCAAGGGGGAGGGTTCAAGGGACAAATTTAAAGACCACTAAGGATTGAATCCCCTACAAAGCACTGTACAAACCAAGAAATCCTAGGGTCTAATCACAAGTCAATAGTACAAGTGAGCCAAACTTTCGCAAAAAAAGAAGAAAAAAGAAAAAAGGAAAATGTGTGGAAACAGAGTAATGTATGCACTAGAGGGGTTTAACTAAGGGCAGATCCCTTTAAGGACGAAATCCCTCACTCACCAATGGTGACATGCTTCATCATAGGGACTCTCCTCCCAAAGGAAAAACCTAGTTCCTTTGAGGGCTTCAACCCCCTCACTGTGAGGGAGGAGCTCAGGGATGTTTTAGTGGAATGTATTGGGTAACCTAAACCCACCTATGATGAGTGTAATGTGTGAGTGAGGACGCAGCGCAAATGATAATAAAGTGTATGTGAGATGTTAAAACTGACTACTAAGCAGAAAAACAATTTTAATCTATATCTGCCTAGTGTCAGGATTAAAAAAGCAGTCCACAAACGGCATGGATATCAGCCGCTCAAGTGTAATGACAATTGGTCGACATGTTTCAGCCGTATCAGGCTTTCATCAGGACCTACGCAAAGATTGCTGCTGCTCAAAAAAAGTGAGAAAATAATAATAAGTGACTTCAAAGGATATCAAGAACCAAACTCTGGTCTCTTAGTGAGTAGATTTCTTCAAACCCGCTATTGCTGGGTATGAGACCTCACCTACGCCTGGCAACCGCTCAGGAAGGGAGCACCGCTCTGTCCGTCGGTACTTCTTGGCAGAGAGAGCCTGCTGCCGGAGGTGATTAGACCCTAGGATTTCTTGGTTTGTACAATCAAACAAGAGCCAGAGCAGAAGAAGAAGATGAAGTAGAACCCTCACAGGAAGCGGAGGGCTCCGCAATGGGTAAGGAAGAACCGGAAATGCCAAGCACTCCTGGACATCCAACTCCCTCAGCAGCGGAACCGAAGGGAGATGAACCCAGGCAAGTACCACCAACAAAACAAACGCCCCGAACAGGCCAATAAGCCCAGAACCAGCGTAAGGAAAAGGTGGAAAAGCAGAAAGCCGGGAGCCCGGCCAATGGAAAGATGGCACAACCAGCCGTCATGCCCCTGAAAACGGGAGGAGCAAACAGAAGTGAGGAAAATGAGCAGTGAAGAGAGTAAGCAAACAGAGCCACCACCGTGGACCCAAACCCAAACCGTGCCTGGGACAAAAGGGACTCAGTCGCCCTCAGGGGGATGAAAGCCATGGGAGGAAAAACCCTGCACAAAAGAATCTCCATGCAGCACTCCGGCCCGGGAGAGAAACCGCCACGAGTGACAACCCCGTCACCCCAACCAAGGACAGATCAACTGTGCCAGAAAGCCAAAGGGAGCGAACCCAGCAACACCCCTAGAGAACGAGGAAGGGGAAAGTCTTACCAGACTAGAAACCAGAAGCTCCCGCAGGGCTTGGACAAACTCCAGACAAGGAAAAAGAAATGGCCAACAGAAGCCAAACGAGAAACCTGCCAGCAGGGGTTCCAACCGACCCTGCACAGACCGGGAACTCAAGTACGTCCCCAGCCCGCAGGCTGGCAAAGGCCGCAACCACGCTGGAAGCCAGAAAAGGAGGACCGCAGGCCGCACTCGCAGACTAGGCAGGATGGGAGCCGTGTGCCCGACCCGCGACTCAGATTAAGGGGAAGAGATTGGACAGCACCAACCATCAACCCAGATCAGACAAAACCCGAGGGAGACACAACCACCGGCATGATGGAATCTGTAGGGCAAGGAGACCACTGGGACAAGAAAAGGTACACCAACGGGAACAGAGGAAGACGAGCCCAGGGGAGCATCAGGCATCCGCAGAAAGCAATACCTGAACCCCTAACCAGGGGACTGAGACCAGGAGACAATCCAGGAACCCCCACAAGGGTGCCAACCGCCCGTAGGAAGAACACCAACCCCTTGACCAAGCCCAGAGTGTCAGGCATTGATCGGGTGCGCCTACAGTACATACCCTACAGGGACAACGACTTGTGCACTACAGTATCCAGAAGGCCATGCAAAACTGGGAGGGGCCAAGGAGTATTTGTATCTCGGACACGCGCTGGGTGGCGTGTGTAATTCAAGCCATTGAAGAGGCAAATTACGGTGTGGCTGCACTAGTGATCTCTGAGTCTTCCTTTGGAGACTCGACCGAGTTTGAAGTTGGAGGGAGATTCACTCTGATCCGGGGAGAGCCGGAGGTTGGTACGTCCCTGCACGCAGTGACTTGTCAGCAGATGGAGGTGTGTGTGCTCTCGTTGGGAGAGCTGGATTCTGCTCGAGCGCTGCTCTCGTTTGAAGAGCTGGTGTCGGGGCGAGCACTGCTCTCGTTGGGAGAGGTGGATTTTACAAAAAGTGCTGCTCTTAGGGCTCTGTGGAGGTAGGAGTCGTCGATAGGCAGCGTCAGCCTTGGACCTGTCATTCCGATATCGCCGAAAGAGCACTCTGGGAAAGGACCGGTTTTCTGTTTGCCTCCTAGTGTTTCTCAGGCTCAAGTAACACGTTCTGAGCGGTAAAGAAGCTGGGGGAAACCAACGCACTCACGTTAGTGGAAACAGAGGTACTGTTAGTAAAGGAGACTCTGTTTCCATTACAGCTCTTATCTTCTTTGTTTTATTTTCATCCAAAGAACCTGGGTGGTTTATTTTTGGACAATGTTTTTTGCTTCTAATCTGCCTTCAAGATTAGACCTGTGAGGTCCTTGGGAAAGTTTCATTTGCCTCCAGGCTAAAGAAAGTCAGTACCTGAACTACTTCCACGTCAAACCACAGACTCAAGAAGAGACTCTTCTTTTCTCTCTGTTTTCTTGTCTTTCTTGTTTCGTATTGGGGAAAGGTGAAAGGAGGGTATGTAAGCGTAAGCGTGGTTTCCTATCATATGGGGAACAGGTGTGTACAGATTGGATAGATATTGATCTTTGTTTGTTGTTGTAGGTACAATACTATTACAGTTGAGATCGTTATCTTTACTGGTGATATAGAGAGGAACACTGCGGCCCTTTAACGTTGTATTTAGGTAATCGTTTTATTAGTGAGACTAAATGAGAGTAGCCTCTATTTAGGACGGTATTAATCTTGGGTTCTTGATTTACAGGTATCCCATTCCTCGCTGTTCCTACCCTAATACCTTTCCCTCGCTTGATCGCCTCAATACTCTGTGTACTCAGATCAGAGTTGGGGATGTCAAGAGATGGACCCATTTGTGCATCTCCCGGATCCTGAGGAGTTCCTGTGGTCGTTTCAGAATTACGCACCTATGTTATTCACTCCTCCTGGTCTGGGCGATTCACAGCAATGGCGTCTTTAGACGACGTGTTGCCAGCGCTGGTGTTAGTCCAACAAGAATTAGCTACATCAAGGGCTGAAGCAGCAGCACTCAGGGAGAAGGTTGACAGGCAATCTTGAAACCCTTTTGACGCATCAATCATCATCTAACTCACAAATACAGGTGAACGTACCTCCACCCATTCCTTTGGCTAGTCCTGAAAGATACTCTGGGAATCCTATGAAGATACAGACTTATTTGACACAGATAATGTTGCATTTCTCATGTAAGCCTGCTTCTTTCCCTAACAACCAATCTAGAGTGGCTTTTGCCATTTCATACCTAACTGGGGATGTGGCTAACTGGGCGGTGCCGTTAGTGCAGAATGACGATCCTTTGCTCTCTGACTGGAATTCCTTTCGTAGGGAATTTGAAAGAGTATTTGATCGACGTTCTACCACATTTAGTGCCGATAGAGAGCTACTGGAGTTAAAGCAGGGAAAACAAGGTTTGGTCTCCTATTTGACGTTCTTTAATAGGTTGATAGCCGAAACCACATGGCCTGAGAAGAGAATGTCACTGTACTGTCAGGGTCTGCGGGATGAGATGAAGGAAGTATTAGCTCAGATCGATCCTCAACCCACCACGTATACAGATCTGATGTATCTCACTTTACAGTTGGATCATCGGTTTGTGGAAATATGGATTTTTCTGGTCAGTTATGTCCCCTATCTTGGACCCCAACGGTTCTATGTGCATGTTACAAGTACATGTATGTTCCCTCCAGTTCCAGTCATGAAGACGCAAATACATGTGCGTCCACCGTTAACATGTTCTCTTTTAGATCCGCCATGAATGGGCCGGATATTCCATTCCTAAATACGAAAGGCCACCGCCTTTATATGGTTCACTTATGCCATTTTACAGTCCAGGCAAGTAGGCCCTGATTCTGTCATCAAGCTTTTCTTGCTTTCTGTCTCTGAAGCTCCAGTCCGAGCCTGCATCTGTGACCATGAACTTTGTCTCATCCTCTGCGCGGCTCACGATGCCTGACATCAGCTTGCTGCCTGCCAAGAACTGTATTTCACCTTCGAAATTATCTGCTCCGCTCCCTGCCCAATGCATTCCTGTCTAGTAGTTTAAGTAAACATTCTGCCAGCTACCGAGCAAAGGCCCGGTTTCTCTGTCTTTATGCAAGTAATTCATAGCCCTGTTACTATGGAAGATTCCTGCCCTCGCATCTAGTGTAGACACTTAGACGCTTGTACACGCACTAACAGTCAGTATAGTCAGTATAGAATAAGATTCTACTCCAAGAAGGCCTCTCTTTTGGATAACATAGTTCTTTAAACATAGGATGTTAGATATGATTTGGGATTAGGTTGACTTGACCCTCCAGACATCTGTCGCCACATGTAGAGCTAAATGTCAAGTCCCCTTCACCCCCTAGCTGCACGTCAATCATACGTCATGCTGCTGCGCGCGCATCTTTGCCAAGTATTTCTGCTGACATTGCGAAATTATTTCATAGGTCCACCCATATGTGACATCACAACCAATGACGTTTCCTTGTCACTCTCACTTACGCCTCCTTCAGCTACGCATGTGAAATATTATCTTTGCTATCAATTGTTACGCCTCTTGCCTTTGCCTCACTGTAATGCCTATTGTATAAAAGTGATTAATTATCAATAATGTATGTACTTCACTTCCTGAACCTCCGTGGTGATGGAACCTGGAGACCACGATTCCGAATCGTTCATTGGAATAAAGCCCATTCCGAACCTCTAATACCACGGATTCTGCCTCTTATTTACTGAGCTATTTTTATTATGTTTCTGTATCAAATTAAGTCCCGGTAATTAAATTATTTACCACATGAATGGCGCCCGAACAGGGACACTTTCTCATCTCACGCGCCGGCGGTGCGTTGCAGGCCCGGTCTCCTGCCACAGCTGGACGGACAACAACGCGTACCAGCAGGATTTCCTGTATCTCCCTCCGGTCAAGCGGGGGCGACTGAGGCTGCGATCAACACCCAGACGAGGCGGTGAGAAGTGCGAAGTATCCCGACCAGAGCCTAGCTGAGAGAGCAAGATCCGAGGTATACAGAGGCCCACCAGGTTTCCGAAGCTCAGAAGTGTCCGAAGTTGTCGAGTCGAGTCCAGTCCGGTCCAGTTCAGTTCAGTTCCGTTCCGAGGCCTTCCGTTCCGAGCTACCCGGTGAGTACCATTACTGGGGAGGCGTTCTGGCGTGCACATAAGTTGTGCAGGCCCAGACGGGTTTGGGTACACAAATCCGGTCTGCACTGTTTTAGCAGTGTATCTGTACTGTTTAGCAGTATATCTAGTATATCAAGTATATAAATTCAGAATAATTCAGTTAATGCCGAGTATTATGTTTAGTGATTAAGTTTCCTTAGATCGTTGGCATCATTGTTTGCTCATTTAAATGTTAAATGTGTTAATACGTTCTGCATATTGTGGTATGAATGACTGTTCATTATCGTGTTTATTGTATTAAGTTTGTTCAAGATCAAGTATCAGATCAGTTCTCAAAATGCCGCTCTTTTCGAAATTAAGACAGATCACAACTAGAAAAGGGGTACTCGAAGAAGCTGTTCCTATTCCTCCTAGGGACACTCCAGGGTACTTCATGTATCATAAACACGGCTTAGACGCTATATTATTTCTTGATTTATGGGTAGACTACACTAAGGAATTACCAGAAAGTCAGAGGTGGCCCGCAGCTGGGACCTGGGATGCAGAGTGCATCGTGAAAGTAGAGGAAGAATTATGGAAAAAGAAAGCTAGACAATCACAGAAAGACGCCATTGAATTATGGCGTAAAGAATCATATAGACGTACAGAAAAAGCACGTAGACAGGAAGAGAAGAGTAAAGAGAATTCAAATGAAGTTCGAGAAAATCTATTAATTGAAGAAGGTACACGAGTGAAATCAGAACAAGTAGACAGACAAAGAAATGCCCTTATGAAGGGTATGTATCCCCTTCTGGCCGAGGGATTACCTAAGGCTACTGCGGGGATACCAAAAGACTTGCCACCCCCATTATTTCCAATAAAAGTACATCCCAAGGGGCATCCTAGAACAGCAGAAGATGTTTTTCTTTCCTCATATTTAGATGACGCGGCTCCCGAGTATGCTAACCCGGTCCCACATAGACCGTTGGTCGGGGAGGTTCAACGCCAAGATCCTGTATCTGTATCTCTACAGCACCAAATCCTGACACAAGTTCCGGCAAACACATCTGTTTCCTCATCTGTTCCTACAGCTACTTCTATAGCTGTGCCCACACCTATAGTTGCTGTATCGCGTTCAACGAATCCTTTCACGCCCGATACCCCCGACGGGGCTACCGGAGGTGCCACCAATATTTTTTCTACGCCACCCAGAATAAATAAACTTACTTTTCAAGAGTCAGCACATCCACGTACCCCCAAACTCATAAATTCCCGCACGCTTAAGGAACTTCTTATAGATTGTAGATATGACCCTGTGCCCGGCAAAGAGGACGAAATGATCCTGGCATCATTACGTATCAGACGAGCCGCGGTGTATTTAGGGAAGTTACCAGGAATGACTATGCATCTAGATAATATATACCATTTTGTCCAAACAGGGCGAGATTCTGAATGTATTAACAGAGCTATGGAATACCAGAAAGTGGAGATACAAGGGGAACTGTTACGTTTCCTCATAAATTGTGTGATCAGAAATCAAGACCGACCTGGGGTAGACCCGGAAGCAATGCAAATTCTTACCAGATGGAGCCAGAATATATCAGAAGGGAGACATGATAAGCAAAATTGTATAATAGCCATGTGCCGAAAGATCCGTAAAGAAATAGAACGCCTACACGAAGAGAGATTAGCGGTAGACCAGTTCGAACAAAGCGAGGAGGAAGGATCAGGACTGCCCACAGGACAGTCAGACACCATAGCCTATGTAGGTAGAGGAAGATCTTGTAATAGTACTAGATGTCTTACTGACCCGATACGTCCGATATGTCTAGAAAATAACAGGAATTTCCAAACACCTATAATAAATATAAGGTCCCCCGAGCATTCGTTCCAAGCCACTGACAAATTACTGCGAGAACGAAGGGGTTATCATTTTCTCGATTCTATGGATGAACAGGAATTAGCCAGGTCAGCCGTTCATTGGGTTGACAGTCCCGGAAAGTATGATGATGACACAGTAGCACACACATTTTTGAATCTCACCCCAGATGAACAGCGTTTAGCTGGGATTTATATGATTCAACAACTTCTTATACTATATAAAAGCCAACATTCAGATCCTGGTCCCTTACCTGATATATTGACTGAATTACTCACGAATAGATGGAGAGGTTCAGGTACTAAGCTAATTAAAGAAATACTAGAATCAAGAAAGCAGTACATTCTTTTCGTATGCCCAGAGCATGACTCACTGCCCATCAAGGAAAGAACGACGTATTACATGGACAGACAGAATCCCTTACGAGAAGTACACCCAATAAAGGGCGAGGACAATCAGTTTAAACGTGTATATGTATATACGCCCATATCGAAAATAGAATTGTTAGAAATGAAGAAAGTGGTACCCAGTCATGACAAAGACCCAGCGGGTTTCCACCGAGAAATTAAAGACATGTTACTCATGGGAGAGTATACCTATCCCGACATTATGACAATATTAAAGGTATTAATGCCTGCTGGCATTTATGAAAAACTCAAGGAAAAAGAGTGGGAGGTAGGAGACCAAAAGATAGATTGGACAGCATTAGAAAATGAAGAAAAGGCCCGAGGTCCAGGTTCGGGGCTTGGGGACAAAACTAAAGCACTACCAGGTTTACTAGTACAGGTACTGCCACGTTTATTAACCACGAAAAAGGAAGACTGGGGTGCAATCTCAGCCTGTAAACAAAAGCAAGATGAAGACACTAGTGATTTCCATGCCCGATTTGAAAAATGTTTTGGTATAAATAGTGGCATAAAAGCAAGTAGCGAATCATACCCACATCTGTTTGTGACAAAATTAGTTGAAAATTCCTTGCCCCAAGTGAAGAATAGAGTATTAAAATTCGAGAGTACCTGGCAAGGTAATACCCCATCACAAATGTTACAAATGTTACAGTATCATCACAATAGAATTAGAGAGGAACAAGATCATGAACAAAGACGCATGAAAGACACGAAAATGAAAATGCTAGTCTCCCAGACAGTTCCAGCTGAAGGACATAAAAAGGGTACGACACATTCCGGTGAATCAGCAGGACCTGTAAAAGGAACATGCAACTACTGTAAACAACCAGGTCATTATATACACGATTGCCCAGTCCTGAAGCGTAATATCGCCACAGGTATTACAAAAGAAAGACCACGGCCACTTAGACAGGATCAGAATGAACAAGGAGCCCCGCAGCATGCACAGTCCATGCCAGCTCCACAACAGTCTATACAGTTTGTGCCAGCTGCACCAGCGCTGCCTGTTGCTGCCACACAAACCACGACACGACAGCTGTACCAGACCGCACAGTATGACTATCCTGATTATCAACGATATGCATGAAACAGCCTAGAGAGGGAAGTTGACTTACCCCTTATCGAGGTCCCTGTAGACCAAGAAGGACCTTATGTACATAGTGAATTATTAGGCCAAGATAGAAAATTTTTACTCGATACAGGGGCAAGTCGAACAACCATAAAACGTAGTGAAGTTCCAGGGGCACCCCTCTCAGGCTCACAGAATATTTCCCTTGGTTTTTCAGGAAAACCTATTGTTAATGAAGTATCACAGCCTCTTCCACTTACGATAGGACCCTTGACCAGAACTACAGATTTATTGCTTACTAAATCATGTCCAGAAAACTTGTTAGGTATAAAAACACTGAAAGCTCTAGGAGCTATAATATGTTGTTCTCCGGAAGGAGTGAGATTGTTTTTACGTGATTTCAAAGGTCACTATGTGTCTCGAGACATGGATTCCCGACTGCAGACTTTACCGACACATTTATGGGCACAAGGCCCTACAGATGTTGGTTGCATGAACATTACACCCTATCGAGTCACATTAAAGGCAGGAGTGGTACTACCACGAATGCGACAATACAAGTTACCCCCAGATGCTGTAATGGCTTTAATGCAAATCATTGACGAGCTTATTGGCCAAGGAGTGGTTGTGGAGACCGACTCCAATGTATGTAATTCACCGATAATTCCGATTCTTAAACGAACTGATCCAAAGGCTCCGCCAGTATATCGATTGGTTATTGATCTGCGCGAATTGAACAAATGCATTGTGCCACAATTTCCTGTGGTCCCAGATATCTCGTCATTACTGACAGCTATTGATTCCGAAGCAACATTCTTTACTGTAATAGATCTCAAAAATGCCTTTTTCAGCGTCCCTATAGATCCGGAAAGCCAATACTTGTTCGGATTTCGTTTAAATGGACGTAGCTTTAAATTCTCACGCGCACCTCAAGGATTTACAGAAAGCCCCAGCATCTATAGCCAAGCACTGAAACGAGAACTCGACAGTATCCACATGCCAGTAAACACTGCCCTGCTTCAATATGTCGATGATCTGCTGATCACCGCTAGAAGCGAACCTGAATGTGAAAAAGCATCACTGACAGTTTTACAATTTCTAGCCGAAAAGGGGCACAAGGTGTCCCCTTCTAAGCTGCAATTCTGTGTCCAGCGAGTTGTTTATCTTGGACACTCGCTGTCCAAGGAGGGAAGGCAGCTTACACCCGACCGCATTCAGTTAATAGCTAACATGCCAATACCCAAGACACAAAAGGAGGTGCGGGCTTTTATAGGCCTCACTTCATATTGTAGGCAGTGGATCCCTCAGTACGCATTTCTAGCAAAACCACTCATTCAGTTGACAACACAGGAGGCAGCCACATCGACTGTTCTCCCTTGGACTCAGGAACATACACAAGCTTTTGAAAGCTTAAAGAAAACTTTATGTCAAGCACCTGTTTTAGCAACACCATGTTACAGAAAACAGTTTACACTCTTTGTTACAGAACGCGAAGGTACTGCCTTGTCAGTACTCACACAGGAACAGGCAGGATCACACAAACCGTGTGCTTATTTTTCTAGTACATTAGATCCCGTAGCTCAGGCTTTGCCTGCATGCCTAAAATCGGTGGCAGCAACAGCTTTAGCAATAAGACAAAGCGATGCCATAGTGTTAGGACATCCATTGACAGTTCAAGTACCACATGCAGTAGAGGTTCTTGTGAATCGAACGCAAACACAACACTTGACTATAGCGCGACTTACAGGTTACGAATTAACATTGTTCCAACCACATATAGAAATCAGACGTTGTAACACATTGAATCCTGCCACACTTTTACCCGTAATTGGAACAGACCCACTAGCGCATGACTGTATTGACGTTATTACAATCACGACGAAACCCAGACAAGACTTGACAGATGTCCCATTGTCAGACCCAGACCTAACGTTGTATGTAGATGGTTCATGTATGAGAACAAGTACAGGAGAGTTAGTGGCCGCTTACGCAGTCACAACAGACACTGAAATCATTGAAACAAATTGCATAAATACCTTGTCCGCTCAAGCAGCAGAGCTCGTCGCTCTGACACAAGCCTGTATTCAAGCCACAAATAAAAAAGTCAACATATACACTGATTCACGTTATGCATTCGGAGTCGTACATGACTTCGGCGTGCTGTGGCGAGAGAGAGGTTATTTAACTTCTCACGGTGCCCACATTCAGCACGGATCTCTCATTCATGCTCTGTTAGATGCAATACATTTACCCACTACAATATCGATTATGAAATGCAAAGCTCATACGAAAGTTACTGATATCATTTCTCAAGGCAATGATCTAGCTGACAGAACAGCTAAACAGACTGCTCAAACTCAAACATCCGACATGACAAAGACAATAGTCCAGACACCAACACATTGCATGATGGTTAAGGATCCCACTCTTGATGTAATTGACATACAGACACATGCTACTCCAGACGAAATAAGGAAATGGACTGAATTAGGAGGGATCCAAACGGATCAAGGATGGATGACGAAGGAAAAATCTGTATGGTTCCTTCCTGATTCAATGGTCCAAGTCATTATTAACACTGTCCATAGTCCAGCACATCTAGGAGAAAAAGCTATGCTAGACAGCATTCAACACATTTGGTTCAACAAACATTTACGAGCAGCAGCGAAACAAAAAGTTCGTACCTGTATGATCTGTTGTCAGTTCAACCCAGGAAAAAGCATCCCCGTAGAGCAGGGTGGATTTCAGCCTCCTGATCACCCTTTTGAAATCCTCCAGATGGATTATATCCAGATGGAACGATGTCGAGGATTCAAATATGTTCTCGTAGTTGTCTGTGCTCTTTCCCGTTGGACAGAGGCATACCCGGTTTCAGATTACACTGCCCCGACTACTGCCAAACAGTTAGTTCGAGAATTCTTCCCACGATACGGTTTACCACGTGCTGTCTACTCAGATAACGGCCAGCCGTTCTCATCCGAACTAATGAAACACGTTTCACTTTTGTTAGGCTATCAGTGGAAATTCCACTGTGTCCGACACCCCGAGGCATCAGGTCTCGTGGAAAGACATAATCAGACCCTGAAAATTAGATTGTCCAAAATATGCAGGGAGAAAGGTGTCGACTGGGTAGTAGCATTACCAGTTGCACTCTTTTACATGAGAATGGTAGCACACTCTCGAACAGGGCTATCCCCGTATGAGGTGATCTTTGGCAGACCACCAAATATGTGGGGGACGCCTATACCACGTAAAATAACTGATATTGACTGTAATATGCTGACAGATTATTTGGCTTCCTTGATGTCTGCACTACAATCTTGTCGTTCACAGGTAGCTGCAGCTTTTCCTGACAACACTGAGGTGAAACCCCATGACGTAATTCCGGGGGATCTCGTTTTAGTGAGGAACTTTGATCGAAAGACTCAGCTGGATCCTAGGTGGAGGTCGCCGCAATTGGTCTTGCTCACCACAAGGACAGCCGTGAAGATCGAAGGCAGAAAAGGCTGGGTACATTCAAGTCATATCAAGAAATTTTATGGACTACCATCGGATATAAAAACTACACCTCGCGTGCCTTCACCCATTGACTCAAAACTTCCTTTGGTTGAATCAAGTAGTCACGAACATTATAAACTAAAACTCAGATCTAATCAGTCGGGAAATTTGATTGTTTAAGTCCTCTCCAAGGTGAAGCGGTTGAATTTGTCCCTGACATGTATCCCTTAGATCTGAATAGAGGAAAAACCCGAAAAATGTTGAAACGACATGCATACTGTAAATCACTGCGTAGTCATTGCACAGTGACGTTATTAATTTTGTTTTTCTTAAGTCTTTTAATAATTATTGCAAGTATATTGTTGCACATATATTATCCTATTTCTAGACATGTTTATAATGTGACTGCTGAACATTCTTTTAGTGAATTACCTCCGCATGAGTTGTCTTATAGATTTGCGCTGCGCAATAACACTTTTATTAGTATGTTACATCATTCCCATCAGACTAGTAATGCTACCAATTGTTGGATATGTGGCCGACTCCCTCCCTATCAGAACTATAAAGGAATTCTACCTCTTTTTCCATACCCGTTCACACACAACGGCTCCTGTGGAGCATGGTTTAGTTTAATTAATTCCCTAGATTCATATTCTGCAGTTTATCAAGACAACTGGGTATGGGGAAATTTAAACTTAGTTTTACTTAAAGTCTGCTACCCTAACAAGGAGGGACTTCCCAAGAGAACAGGAACTGATCTAGAAAATGAAGTATATGGATTAGGTAATTTTACGCTTAATCTTATGATCCTAAATGTCGAATCCGAAGCTACTCCAATTCTACCCGCCATGTCAGTATTTCCAGTAAAAGGTGAATTATGTGTAAGAAAGAATGGTTCCATAAATATGGGCCATAGTAGATGCACCACTGTAATAGAATTCAGTGATCAAGGCAAGTCGACATTTAGAGCTTCCCGCCATTCCTATTTTATATGTGGTCAGACGGCATATGTACGTTTGCCTCTAGATTGGGATGGTACCTGCTACATTGGATTCCTTTTGCCACCCGTTTTTCTAGCTCCTCCTGATTATCATAGAAATACTCATTTAGTACACAATAGAGAAAGGAGAGATCTCCCAATAGTCGATTACACTGAAACAGCATGGGAAAAATACACAGATTTCAATAAAGGTCTCTTTCCCTATATAGGTACCGTTACTAATAGTAAGCTGATACGTAGATTAACTAGAACCCTTGAAGCAGTAGTGAACGAAACTATTTCCGCCTTAGGCAATTTAACAGAAGAGCAGTCTGCTATGCGGATTGTTGTGCTTCAAAATCGTCTTGTCCTTGACGTCATCCTGGCCGATAGGGGCGGAGCTTGTAGGGTCATCGGATCAAGCTGTTGCATTTTCATACCAGAAAATTCGCCATCTGTATATAAAGCTATAACCCGCCTTCATAAGATTGTAAGCCAGATACACCAGAATCCAGGCACCTGGACTTGGTCCGGTTGGTTTTGGAGCGTGTTATCAGCCTGGGGATGGAGAGTTCTATCCTTCCTAGGTATTGGCCTTCTCATACTATTCAGTTGCTGCTTATGCCTGCAATGTGGACCAGCGATTTGTGGTCTGTGTGCCACATCGTGTATTCCACATCAAGATTTTCGTTCAAGATCCCGGAAGAAGAAAGAAGAACAAATGATGCTATATGAACAGATCAATGGATTAATGAAGATTGATATCTCTTGACGGGCAAGTAGGGGACAAGGAGGGAATGTGGAAATATGGATTTTTCTGGTCAGTTATGTCCCCTATCTTGGACCCCAACGGTTCTATGTGCATGTTACAAGTACATGTATGTTCCCTCCAGTTCCAGTCATGAAGACGCAAATACATGTGCGTCCACCGTTAACATGTTCTCTTTTAGATCCGCCATGAATGGGCCGGATATTCCATTCCTAAATACGAAAGGCCACCGCCTTTATATGGTTCACCTATGCCATTTTACAGTCCAGGCAAGTAGGCCCTGATTCTGTCATCAAGCTTTTCTTGCTTTCTGTCTCTGAAGCTCCAGTCCGAGCCTGCATCTGTGACCATGAACTTTGTCTCATCCTCTGCGCGGCTCACGATGCCTGACATCAGCTTGCTGCCTGCCAAGAACTGTATTTCACCTTCGAAATTATCTGCTCCGCTCCCTGCCCAATGCATTCCTGTCTAGTAGTTTAAGTAAACATTCTGCCAGCTACCGAGCAAAGGCCCGGTTTCTCTGTCTTTATGCAAGTAATTCATAGCCCTGTTACTATGGAAGATTCCTGCCCTCGCATCTAGTGTAGACACTTAGACGCTTGTACACGCACTAACAGTCAGTATAGTCAGTATAGAATAAGATTCTACTCCAAGAAGGCCTCTCTTTTGGATAACATAGTTCTTTAAACATAGGATGTTAGATATGATTTGGGATTAGGTTGACTTGACCCTCCAGACATCTGTCGCCACATGTAGAGCTAAATGTCAAGTCCCCTTCACCCCCTAGCTGCACGTCAATCATACGTCATGCTGCTGCGCGCGCATCTCTGCCAAGTATTTCTGCTGACATTGCGAAATTATTTCATAGGTCCACCCATATGTGACATCACAACCAATGACGTTTCCTTGTCACTCTCACTTACGCCTCCTTCAGCTACGCATGTGAAATATTATCTTTGCTATCAATTGTTACGCCTCTTGCCTTTGCCTCACTGTAATGCCTATTGTATAAAAGTGATTAATTATCAATAATGTATGTACTTCACTTCCTGAACCTCCGTGGTGATGGAACCTGGAGACCACGATTCCGAATCGTTCATTGGAATAAAGCCCATTCCGAACCTCTAATACCACGGATTCTGCCTCTTATTTACTGAGCTATTTTTATTATGTTTCTGTATCAAATTAAGTCCCGGTAATTAAATTATTTACCACAGGTTGGCCGAAAGGAGTGGGGAGCGTAAGAAAGGGAAGAGGACATATGCTAGCATGGAGAGAGGGAACAGGCCAGTAGTACCTTCCACTGAACAAGGTTCAAAGCCCATGGATGTGGGAGCCATTAGAGCGCGGTTGACAAAAGCAGAGAGAGAGAGCCGTAGGGCGCAGGGTTTATGTATGTATTGTGGGAAGAAGGGCCACTTTGTAAGAGAATGCCCTCATAAGCCCAAGAAGCAGGGTTCCTTCTATCCAAGGAAAAGGGTGGCGGTCACCACAGTACATCAGGTAATCTTTTTATTAGTGAGACTAAATGAGAGTAGCCTGTATTTAGGACGGTATTAATCTTGTGTTCTTGATTTACAGGTATACCATTCCCTGCTGTTCCTACCCTAATACCTTTCCCTCGCTTGATCGCCTCAATATTCTGTGTACTCAGATCAGAGTTGGGGATGTCAAGAGGTGGACCCATTTGTGCATCGCCCGGATCCTGAGGAGTTTCTGTGGTCATTACACAGAGGACCCCCGACGAACACCAAGCCCCGGGCAACAACCCGGACGGGACCACATGAGGACAAACTGGAACCCAAGACTGCCCAGTAGCACCTAGACCCACCGGTCGGGAAGAGCCACCAAGAGAAAGACGATGCATAGCACAGTCAGTCAACAAGGCACAAAACACCCGAAACCACTCCCTGTGGAGGAACCCGACCAAGGTAGACAACCCCAGCATGACAGCCAGTGGGGCGGAGGGCAAACCAAGGGAGAGCGCCTAGAATCGGAAGAGCATGCCTCACACATGAAAACCGGCGGTGACAATGAGAAGAAGGGGGACAGGCACATGAGGGAGGCAACAAAAAACTGGAACTACCAGAAACAGGATGGGGAAAACTCATACAACCGTAACATTGGCGTGAGCTGAACCCACGACCTGACAAAGCCAGTGTCACCAAAAGGCAGAAGACCGACCAGTGAGCTACAGCACTCCGGTTTCGAGCAGGCAAGCCCAATCACATGAAAACAGGCATCATCAGGACGGCAAGGTAGCAGGCAAGACCCATGGATCTGAGACAGAAGCCACCCAGGATGTGAGGAAAGGCAACAGACTGCCCCCAACAGAGCCCCAACAGCTGGGATCTGAGGAGAAAGCACGACTCGGATGCGGGCGCAGAAGCCACCTGCCAAGCCTGGGAGTAGGTGGAGAAAGGGGTGCCACGGTCATGGCTGTGGCCATGAAAGGGCAAGCCCTCCAGGAGCAGAAGCAAAAGCCCACACGGTGACCACAGAAGCGGCCCAGAGAGGGATGGACCGGCGCCAAAAGCAGCCAACCCCCAGCTGAAACACACACCAAATTCCCCCAGGAGGAACCAAAGCCAGGTAAAGGGAATAAGCAGGCAGGGACAAATACATCAAACAAAATTGCAGCCACAGTCTCGCGATACACACAACCAAAGGGCAAGCGACTTGTGCAACAAACGGAAAAGAGAAGTGCAGAAACCCAACATGGAGATAACCTGTCCGCCCCACAGAAGCAAAGAAAGCATCAGGGTTTTACATATTCCTTTGGTTTTTTATTTTTTTTATTACAAAGTGCCTGTTTACCCTCAGGTATCTTGGCACTGAATAACAGATGGTTAAGATTGTTAACTAAGACAATGCACCCATAACTTCAACTCAGAAGGAAAAAGGACAAGTGGACCCGCTGGGATCTGAACCGGTAACCACGAGGTCAAACATAGGCTGCTGCAGTGAACGCAGCAGTCCACAGAGCCACCAGATCCGGCTGCGAGGTTGAAACACAAATTCAAAGAAAGTAACATTGCCAACATTATCAACTGCGAACGCACTATCAGTGAAACACCCGGATACGAACACAAATTCTCTGGCGTAAGAGTCGGTGACCGCAACCAACAGGCCACGGTGACTCACACAGGAACGGAGCGGTACAACGCCCACAGTTGGAAACCAAGCAAGAACCTCCCCCCAACCACAAGGGGTTACGAACCAGGGAGGGAATAATGGCCATCCGCCCAATAAAACAACCAATTGGCATGCCAGTCCTACCGGGAATGCGTAGCCCCCCAAACAAGCACCCCAAAATGGCCAGGGAGCCACAAGCACAAGGGCCAAAGGACATCAGGCCCAGGAGCCACAGGAGGCGCCGCCCCCGAAGCTCAAACCACCGGAGAACCAGAAGGAAGACCGGAGGTGGGAAGAACCGCCATCGCCCAACCGCCACATCAGGAGATGCGGAGGAGTGCGTCCCGCGCTCCACGACCCCTCCACTCCAAGAGACGGCGTGAAGGCAGGCATGCGGACGATAACAGACCGGGAAGAGGCAAAGATGCACAGCAGCCGGCGGCCGGCAAAACAATGCCGTATGCTCGCGACCACTGCAGGAGCAGAGCCAAGCCTGGGAGTACGTTGTGCAAATCCAGGTGAACCCGCTAGTGCAGAGGACCACAAAACGACCGATCTCCAAGCCGACAGAGCCCACTTGAGCAGGACAGAACCAATAGCAGAGCCCCATCCGTCAGCATCTGCTAGTGCCGGGCCGAACCATAGCAGAGCCCCATACGCCAGGGTCCGTGAGAGCAGGGCAGCCACAGCAAAACAGAGCCAGGAGAACCTCCCTTACCACCAGACGGCAGCCACGAGGCATGGGGGTAAGGGAGGAGAACCCAGAATATGAGCCCGCTAGGTCAGGACCTCACCACCAGGGCTGTGGGACCTGCTAAAGCAGGATCTCGCCCCCACTTACCTGAAACACACTCTGGGAGAGTCTGAAGCGCAGAACAAAAGAAACAGGAAGTGGGGTGGGTCGACCCTCCCCTTATACTGGGTCAAGGGTGACGGGGTCGGTCATATTGGGGAGGGATGGGAGGCATGGAATGCTAATTTGCTTTGGAGGGTTCTGGTGTGGAGCTAAAGCCCACTACGTAACTCTGTTGGTGAGGAAGACTTAAGAAAAGGTAATACGTTTTATGTCCAGGCCTTGTGTACCGATCTTAGACCTGTTCTACAAGGATCAATGCCGACTGGATATAGACTGTGTACAGGTGACTAAATGACGCATTGTTTACCCCATTGATGAGTGAAACTCAGGAACCAACAGGGTGCTGGGATGCAGATGGCAGGGTGAATACTCAGCAATCCCAAAATCATCGCAATTGTAATATATATATAAAGAATGACTGAGTAGGGCAGGAGTGGAGTGCCTTTACTTGACATCAGATTCTATGCGCACCTTTTTGGTGCTGCTGCCTCGCGGACTATGCTTATGCATCGATGAAGGTGTAACTGTCCAGATGTTACTGGACGGTGATTGCCCATTGCCTCTCTCATTTACTACAAAAAGCTCACACAGAATGTATATAACGTGTGATGACGTCAGAGTTTAGAAACGCCGCGGAATGTGGCATGGTTTTATTATTATTAATACTTACCTCATTTGTGTTTGTTGATTTTATTTATGTCTTATTGTTGTCATAGGGTCATGGGTGCTAAAATGGCAAAAAAGTAAATGTGCTTTTGAAAAAAATCTTTCATAGTAGGTTTTGAATTTTGTGCGTTCAATTGCCAGTGAACAAATTCTTGTCTCCATAAAAGTAAATGTTCTTTTTTCAAAATGTTGGTTTATTTGCTCTGTTTTGAACTATGTACCCCCTATATGATAAAAACAATATGCAGATAAAATAATAAACTACCTTTTTTCTTATGACTTAAGTAACTTTGCTGTCTTCAAATCCCCCAACAATAGTTTTTCGTCGCAGCAGCTAAATTCTCGATTGTTTGAGCCTGGAAAAAGGATAATTTCTGCGATATTAGGAGTACATTAAAAAAATACCCAATACACGCATTTTTCCATTATGCAAATTGGATGCACACATAATAAGGTGAATGTATTATCAGGCACCCCATGCATTCCGATGATATTACCCTCATTAATTCTGTTATTCTAAACAACATAGTGAATAAAATGTCAGCAGTGTGACATGCCTGCTTCGGAATACTGTCTTCCTCTGGGGGTGTAAAGAGTTGTGTCTATGGTTTTGCCTGTTAGGCAAATATGCTGAATTGTGCCCACTTCGACAGTTTCAGAATATTTGCAGACTTGTGCTGCGCCACGAGGTTCCATAGATTCCACTAGTCACCAAGATTTGCAAATATCCATCAGGCGGTATGCATGAGCAAAAGGTCGAACCACAAAGATAGAAAACGAGAGCTAGTGAGACATGGAAAGAGAAATGAGCACGTTTGAAAGCAGCGAATAGGGGGGAAGAAAAGGAGGGCATTAAAGAACAAGCATTTACAATGCAATAGGTCTCGCAATTACATTGTTTTGAGCTATAGACATTGTAAATGTTATTGTTTTTTTTTCCCTTCGTGAAGCAATATTCAAATGGTGTAATGCAAAATGGCAATAGCTCACTTTGTTGCAATTTTGAAATCGATTGCATTGCATTTGTACTAGTAGAGTTTTGTATTGTAAATGGTACTGGCTTTTATTAATGTTTTTTTTAATCACATTAATTTAATGCATTAAAAATGTTAATACCGACGCATGTTGGAATAAGGACTCTGAGTGTACATTACATATACTCATGCATTGTTACTATGATTGCAGTTAAAGGGGGGGGGGTCACTATCACTGCAGATATAGGTGTGATATTATTATCACTGCATATATAGGTGTGAGATCATTGGCATACTAGATAGAAATCCAAGATTACAAATCCTACACAAATATATCGCAATGTTCGCCTGTAGTGTCGACCTGACTAAATTTGCCCCTAGAATTCAGTTTTTTCAAACTGTGGCCGGTGAGAAATTTAGCTATTGGCCAAAACAAAAACAAAACACTCATCTGAGGTCGCCCTGCGAACAACATATTAACTATCACATTTGATTCACATTTCTTCCTGTATCAAGCACATTTATTGTCATATCCGCAATAAAAGATGGTTCTATTATGTTATATTATCAACATGAAGCATATAATAGGTAAGTACTATGCAATGCTTCATCCAAGATGTGTGAGTTTATTGCAGAGTGCAGACCTGGCGCTTATGGTCGCGCTCGGAAATGCTCCTAATAACCAAATCATCAGAACGCCCCCCCCCCCCCTCTAAACACAAAGGACCATGGACAGGGTATATGGCTATGACTCCAAATTACTCCCTGCTTTACGTGTACTAAAAGGCAGGATTTGCCTAAACTGCATGCGGGCAACGCTGTGGTAGACCCACGTCTAGAGAAAGGTGGGCTGTGCAATGGGGTTCCCGGACACCGATGCCTCTCTCGCAATCAATGAGACTGAAGTTGTTAAACTGGGTTTAACAGAACAAACGCCTTAGTACAGTTCCGGACCCTATCAAAACTAGTGTTTAATATAAATTCACGAGGACACTAATCGAAGGGCAGCCCAAGTCCCTATCAATGTGCACACAGGAACCTTCGAAGGGTAGGCACCTAGACTCCTGATAGGCACTGTAAAACTCCCCATCTAGCAGCCTCGGGAACTTACCATCTGGTCGAAACTCAAACTCAAGGAACTCGTGACCGAATTTTCCCATATGGCCCACGTAATATCGCAGGTAGAAGTCGCTCCCCATAGCCACCACTCTCAGACTCGCAAGTGGAGCAGCCCCGCCGGCGAAGCACGCATGGGCAGCAAAGCGCGCAGTATACTGATATCAGAACGTCTATCTTCTACACATGAAGAAGGCCAACAAGCCTTAGAAAAACGTTTGAAAATAGGCAAACAGACAGAGTGACCACGATAGGATAGAAAACATTTCTTGACACATTTCTGTCATAAAATCAGTAAATGTGTTTTTTAAAACAGTAACGTGACCGCATCATGGTTTAATATGCGCATGCATCTTAAACAAGTTACGTGTGCTCCGAGGCGGGGTAGTGGGGGGCGAGGAGAAGCTCCCTGAGCGGACGTGTGCTTTAAGGGGTTGGGAGGTTGGTGGCTGAAGCGAGGAGAGGCTGTCCGTGCAAGCCACAATAAAACCAGACTTCACAAACATGATCCCCACTGCACGCCCCCTGTAGATAAGAAAATGCCTCACGACAGCCGAAAGGCAGACGATACAGTCCGGATGGGCCAGACGAAAAGGAGAAAGGGCAGTGACCAAGAAGCATCATTTTCAATGGAAAGCCAGCGATTAGCATAAACGCTGATGCGACCCAATGAAAATGATGGGCGTGGTTTCAAGTCCCCTTCTGAAATCTCCTCATCAACAATATATCTCACCAGAGCGAGCAACGCATGCACGCTGCAACTCTAGGCGAGACCTAAAAAACGAAGAGCTGGCAAAATATCAAGTAGAAGAGAAGAGTTCAGCTTTAAAGAGAGAGCAATAAAAAAGGTAAAATAACGAGAGATAGGAAAGGAAGACAAAATAAGAAAATAGTAGAGGAAAACAGCAAGAAATTAATGAAAAGTATCAAATAATTGAGAAAAAGAGTAAGAGTGCTTCATGATTGAACGCTTTCCCCAATTATCAAGTTAATATACAGTCCATAGTTCACCGCTCTTTAATACAAATACATAATGTTGCTATTTATTGGACTCGTAGCTCTCTTCTTTAGGGAATTCTCTCATAAATATTAGCCATTTTCTTTGTCCACCATTGGCGATTAGCTATTGCATGCGGTCCTCCAAACCACTAGCCTATAGGAAGCGGTTCTACTTCCTTCCTCCTTTAACTAAGTACTTTCATGTCTGTAGTCAAATCCATGTCTGACAATCAGAACCTCATCTATCTGACAGCGACAACAGTGTTACGTCTGTGACTACAGTTCCTTACTAAACCAGTCCACCAGCATCCTCTGTTTACAATGAACACCCTCTAGACTTTGATGCTTCATCAGAAAAAGGAACAGAAAATCAGTGTGATAGAACCTGAATGAAGTCTTACACTTCCTGAATATATTATCCCAGTGACGGCTGCGTGTGAACCGAGGTGGTAGGGTGAGGGAGGGATGAAAAATTAAAAAAATGTACTTACCTTCTTTGCTGCTGCAGCCTCCGCCACACGCCTCTCGTGGGGAATAACGTTTACATTGCGGATTTTACCCCGCGATGCAAACACAACACGGTCGTTACAACGACCGTGTTGTCAGAACTCAGAACGCACTACCATTACAACGCAAGTCGTTACAACGACTTGCGCTAGATGGCGCTCTATGATAAGGAATAGTATGATTTACTATTCCAACACTTTCCCTAGTGTTGCACACACTGGAGTTGCAATAGTATATCATACTATTCCTAAGTCCAGCGCGCCATCTTGTAAAGGTAGTGCGTTGTGACAACGCTGTCGTTGTAACGACACGTTGTGTTTGCATCGCGGAGTAAAATCCGCGATGTAAAGAGATATATTTGCCTCTCTCTCACCTCTCCTCCGTCTTTTTATCTGCTGGAAGAAGCACCGGATGCACCCAGGCTTCCGGACTCTGCCGGCCAATAACAATGCTGCAGGAGCAGCGTCGTGATTGGTCTGAGCGGCCTGTTTGGCCATTCAGGCAGTGCCTGTGGAGGCTGGGCATGTTCTCCACGGGGCTGTGCAGCACAGCCGAAAGGAGAACATGGCAAGTGCTCATGACGGTTTGACTGGCCCTAGGGGGCCGGTCAAAGTGTCATGCTCACATAGGGAGGGAGTGCAAACCACTTCTGCTCCCTCTGCTTTGAGCCAGTCCCACCCGACCTGGCTGAAGTCGCAAAGAAAAATGAAATGATAATAACTTCCTTTTGTTATCAGTTTATTTTTATTTTCCACTGCTGAACAAGCAGTGGGGTGATGCTTATCCACCTTAGTGGAGTAGCCGCCACTGATTTACCCCCATGTTCTTTGGAAAGACATTGGACCTTTTTTGTGCACATGCGATTAGGTGTTTAGCCCTAAGGTATGCGTCTGATCTACAGGCTCCTCCAGAGAATATGAGCAGCCTCAATGTTCGAAAGATTGAGGGTCAGATTCACAAAGGTAAACTTACACTTTTGTGTAAGTTCACGATTGTTTGCTATTCACAAATGTATTCTACTGGATTTTTTCCTCAAAAGGTTGTTGCAGTGAAGCAGCTTTAGTTGAATGAGATGTACTATGTTCATTGTCCTGTATGTGTCTCCTTACCATTCACTGCTGCAGTGTTATTTTCCCTACTTTAAGGCAGTATCTTCTTGGTAAAAACCAAAGGAAATGATGGACGGAGTGTTGAACATTGCAAGCACTCACCCCCAGTCAACTGATCTGGGTTTAATCCATCACCGTTCTTTAGCCCACTCTGCCACCCCAGTTCAGACATGGCCATCTGCAAATCAGTCTGACTCTGTGCCTCATGGGAACAGTCCAGCCCGAACTGCCAAGCCATGTCTTCCCTGGACCGGAAAGAAGCTTCCTAGGACCGGTTTCTGGCATTTCAGCCGTCTTCAGCCAGGCTTGCTTGTGTCCAGTGACAAAGTGAGCAAGGGACTCACGTCTGAGCATACCCTGCCAACTAATGGCGAACAAAGCAAAAACCAAAGGAAATGATGGACGGAGTGTTGAACATTGCAAGCACTCACCCCCAGTCAACTGATCTGGGTTTAATCCATCACCGTTCTTTAGCCCACTCTGCCACCCCAGTTCAGACATGGCCATATGCAAATCAGTCTGACTCTGTGCCTCATGGGAACAGTCCAGCCCGAACTGCCAAGCCATGTCTTCCCTGGACCGGAAACAAGCTTCCTAGGACCGGTTTCTGGCATCTCAGCCGTCTTCAGCCAGGCTTGCTTGTGTCCAGTGACAAAGTGAGCAAGGGACTCACGTCTGAGCATACCCTGCCAACTTATGGCGAACAAAGCAAAAACTAAAGGAAATGATGGACGGAGTGTTGAACATTGCAAGCACTCACCCCCAGTCAACTGATCTGGGTTTAATCCATCACCGTTCTTTAGCCCACTCTGCCACCCCAGTTCAGATATGGCCATATGCAAATCAGTCTGACTCTGTGCCTCATGGGAACAGTCCAGCCCGAACTGCCAAGCCATGTCTTCCCTGGACCGGAAACAAGCTTACTAGGACCGGTTTCTGGCATTTCAGCCGTCTTCAGCCAGGCTTGCTTGTGTCCAGTGACAAAGTGAGCAAGGGACTCACGTCTGAGCATACCCTGCCAACTTATGGCGAACAAAGCAAAAACCAAAGGAAATGATGGACGGAGTGTTGAACATTGCAAGCACTCACCCCCAGTCAACTGATCTGGGTTTAATCCATCACCGTTCTTTAGCCCACTCTGCCACCCCAGTTCAGACAAGGCCATATGCAAATCAGTCTGACTCTGTGCCTCATGGGACCAGTCCAGCCCGAACTGCCAAGCCATGTCTTCCCTGGACCGGAAACAAGCTTCCTAGGACCGGTTTCTGGCATTTCAGCCGTCTTCAGCCAGGCTTGCTTGTGTCCAGTGACAAAGCGAGCAAGGGACTCACGTCTGAGCATACCCTGCCAACTTATGGCGAACAAAGCAAAAACCAAAGGAAATGATGGACGGAGTGTTGAACATTGCAAGCACTCACCCCCAGTCAACTGATCTGGGTTTAATCCATCACCGTTCTTTAGCCCACTCTGCCACCCCAGTTCAGACATGGCCATATGCAAATCAGTCTGACTCTGTGCCTCATGGGAACAGTCCAGCCCGAACTGCCAAGCCATGTCTTCCCTGGACCGGAAACAAGCTTCCTAGGACCGGTTTCTGGCATTTCAGCCGTCTTCAGCCAGGCTTGCTTGTGTCCAGTGACAAAGTGAGCAAGGGACTCACGTCTGAGCATACCCTGCCAACTTATGGCAAACAAAGCAAAAACCAAAGGAAATGATGGACGGAGTGTTGAACATTGCAAGCACTCACCCCCAGTCAACTGATCTGGGTTTAATCCATCACCGTTCTTTAGCCCACTCTGCCACCCCAGTTCAGACATGGCCATATGCAAATCAGTCTGACTCTGTGCCTCATGGGAACAGTCCAGCCCGAACTGCCAAGCCATGTCTTCCCTGGACCGGAAACAAGCTTACTAGGACCGGTTTCTGGCATTTCAGCCGTCTTCAGCCAGGCTTGCTTGTGTCCAGTGACAAAGTGAGCAAGGGACTCACGTCTGAGCATACCCTGCCAACTTATGGCGAACAAAGCAAAAACCAAAGGAAATGATGGACGGAGTGTTGAACATTGCAAGCACTCACCCCCAGTCAACTGATCTGGGTTTAATCCATCACCGTTCTTTAGCCCACTCTGCCACCCCAGTTCAGACATGGCCATATGCAAATCAGTCTGACTCTGTGCCTCATGGGAACAGTCCAGCCCGAACTGCCAAGCCATGTCTTCCCTGGACCGGAAACAAGCTTCCTAGGACCGGTTTCTGGCATTTCAGCCGTCTTCAGCCAGACTTGCTTGTGTCCAGTGACAAAGTGAGCAAGGGACTCACGTCTGAGCATACCCTGCCAACTTATGGCGAACAAAGCAAAAACCAAAGGAAATGATGGACGGAGTGTTGAACATTGCAAGCACTCACCCCCAGTCAACTGATCTGGGTTTAATCCATCACCGTTCTTTAGCCCACTCTGCCACCCCAGTTCAGACATGGCCATATGCAAATCAGTCTGACTCTGTGCCTCATGGGAACAGTCCAGCCCGAACTGCCAAGCCATGTCTTCCCTGGAACGGAAACAAGCTTCCTAGGACCGGTTTCTGGCATTTCAGCCGTCTTCAGCCAGGCTTGCTTGTGTCCAGTGACAAAGTGAGCAAGGGACTCACGTCTGAGCATACCCTGCCAACTTATGGCGAACAAAGCAAAAACCAAAGGAAATGATGGACGGAGTGTTGAACATTGCAAGCACTCACCCCCAGTCAACAGATCTGGGTTTAATCCATCACCGTTCTTCAGCCCACTCTGCCACCCCAGTTCAGACATGGCCATATGCAAATCAGTCTGACCCTGCGCCTCATGGGAACAGTCCAGCCCGAACTGCCAAGCCATGTCTTCCCTGGACCGGAAACAAGCTTCCTAGGACCGGTTTCTGGCATTTCAGCCGTCTTCAGCCAGGCTTGCTTGAATCCAGTGGCACAGTGAGCAAGGGACTTACGTCTGAGCATACCCTGCCAACTTATGGCGAACAAAGCAAAAACCAAAGGAAATGATGGACGGAGTGTTGAACATTGCAAGCACTCACCCCCAGTCAACTGAGCTGATCTTTGTTCGCCATAAGTTGGCAGGGTATGCTCAGACGTGAGTCCCTTGCTCACTTTGCCACTGGATTCAAGCAAGCCTGGCTGAAGACGGCTGAAATGCCAGAAACCGGTCCTAGGAAGCTTGTTTCCGGTCGAGGGAAGACATGGCTTGGCAGTTCGGGCTGGACTGTTCCCATGAGGCACAGGGTCAGACTGATTTGCATATGGCCATGTCTGAACTGGGGTGGCAGAGTGGGCTAAAGAATGGTGATGGATTAAACCCAGATCAGTTGACTGGGGGTGAGTGCTTGCAATGCTCAACACTCCGTCCATCATTTCCTTTGGTTTTTGCTTTGTTCGCCATAAGTTGGCAGGGTATGCTCAGACGTGAGTCCCTTGCTCACTTTGCCACTGGATTCAAGCAAGCCTGGCCGAAGACGGCTGAAATGCCAGAAACCGGTCCTAGGAAACTTGTTTCCGGTCCAGGGAAGACATGGCTTGGCAGTTCGGGCTGGACTGTTCCCATGAGGCACAGGGTCAGACTGATTTGCATATGGCCATGTCTGAACTGGGGTGGCAGAGTGGGCTAAAGAATGGTGATGGATTAAACCCAGATCAGTTGACTGGGGGTGAGTGCTTGCAATGTTCAACACTCCGTCCATCATTACCTTTGGTTTTTGCTTTGTTCGCCATAAGTTGGCAGGGTATGCTCAGACGTGAGTCCCTTGCTCACTTTGCCACTGGATTCAAGCAAGCCTGGCTGAAGACGGCTGAAATGCCAGAAACCGGTCCTAGGAAGCTTGTTTACGGTCCAGGGAAGACATGGCTTGGCAGTTCGGGCTGGACTGTTCCCATGAGGTCAGGGTCAGACTGATTTGCATATGGCCATGTCTGAACTGGGGTGGCAGAGTGGGCTAAAGAATGGTGATGGATTAAACCCAGATCAGTTGACTGGGGGTGAGTGCTTGCAATGTTCAACACTCCGTCCATCATTTCCTTTGGTTTTTGCTTTGTTCGCCATAAGTTGGCAGGGTATGCTCAGACGTGAGTCCCTTGCTCACTTTGCCACTGGATTCAAGCAAGCCTGGCTGAAGACGGCTGAAATGCCAGAAACCGGTCCTAGGAAGCTTGTTTCCGGTCCAGGGAAGACATGGCTTGGCAGTTCGGGCTGGACTGTTCCCATGAGGCACAGGGTCAGACTGATTTGCATATGGCCATGTCTGAACTGGGGTGGCAGAGTGGGCTAAAGAATGGTGATGGATTAAACCCAGATCAGTTGACTGGGGGTGAGTGCTTGCAATGTTCAACACTCCGTCCATCATTTCCTTTGGTTTTTGCTTAGTATCTTCTTGGTACCATATATTTTTTTTTTTTTTTAAACCTTTATTAAAGAATGCAAAAGATATACAAAGATGGGCCTACAACCTTCAGGCCGGCCGCTAGCAAACAGTGAGAGCATAAAATACAGTTATTAAACACAAGCGGCAAGTGATAAAGGTCCCAGAAGTCGAGGGAAGCGTTGGCGGCCACACCGTCCGGACCCCCCAAATGGCGGTTCCATTTTTTATAAGAAACTACAAACAAGTCCACAAGGCAGCAAAAGTCAAAGCAGCATTATGAGCTCCCCTGGGGAGGACCCTACCGATCCACACGAATAGGGGGGGGGGGACAGGCCGGGTCAGAAACAAAGTAGACACAATACCCAGAACCAAGGTGACAAGCAGACTAGGGAGACTGGGCCACTGCCAAGTCAGGCGTCAGCGGCGGGGTACAAATCCCGCCACGATAGGAGTTCCAGGGGCCCCACACTTTCACCCATTTCCCAGGCTTACCTCTCGCCACATACACTACCTTCTCCCGAAACATACACCAATCCATGTTATCCTTCCACACCGAAACCGTTGGTGACCTCTGGGAGCCCCACAATTGTGCTATGTCACGCTTGGCCACCATATATCCCAGAGTCACCCACCACATCTGCGGCACCGTATAATCAGTCGGCTCCCACACATTTAGCAGACATCTCCTAGCCTCGGGAAACAGCGCCACATGCGTGACCGCTTGCAACACCGCATGTACACCACGCCAGAATCGCGCCACCTCCGGGCATTCCCACAAAAAATGGATGAAGGTCCCTAACAAACCACACCCACGCTTACACAGCCCATCCACGGCATATCCCATACGCATCAGACCCGGCCCCGAAACATAGACCCTGTGGAGTATTTTGAGCTGGACGAAGCGAAGGTGGGCCGGTATGGCCACCTCTTTCGGGGAGGCCACCGCAGACACCCAGTCCTCGTCATCCAGCTCCAATCCATCGGCGACCCATGCCTCACGAAGGCCAGTCAGCAGTCCCGAGCGATCGTTGATGAGCTTTTTATAAATCAATGAGATAGTGCCATCCGGTACATGCCCATCTAGCACTCTATCTTCCAGAGGGGAGCACTCCGGGATGGAGGCAACATCCGGGAATACAGAACACAGTGCGTGACGAACCTGTACATATCGGAAGTACTCCCTGTCCTGCAACTGGAATTCCTTCTGCAGCACATCGAACGTTTTGAATCCCCCCTCGTCCAGAGATCGCCCACCCTGCTGATGCCTATCATGTCCCACTTCTCAAAGCCTTTCGAGGTCCACAAGCAGCCCAGTCGCTCAGATGCATACAGTGGCGTCGCCCGGGTCAACTGATCCTTCCACCCCATCGCCAAGTTTGCCGCGTGCCACACCCGTACCGCGACCCGCGTAGGGCCCGTCAAACGTGCGTCGAGCGATGTAGAGTAAAGCGCACGATTATAGTCGCCACCCGGCAGTAACAGTTTGTCCATTTCAAAAGCCGGGTTAAGGGCGGGCCCATAAAGGCCGTGGTTTATCGCAGCCAGCTGGGAGGCCCAGTAATACCGTTTGATGTCTGGGAGGGCGACCCCCCCGTCATACCACGGGAGCGTCAGCTTCGCGAGGGCGATACGCGGCCTCCCATCCCAAAACAGGTGGCGCTGCAGACCCTCCACCTCCCGAAAGTAGCGCGCCGGGACGACGTTCATCGTGTTTTGTAAAGCGTATAAGAAACGTGGCAACGACATCATCTTAAACAGTGCCGCACGGCCGAGCGGCGAGAGCGGCAAGCGCCTCCAACGCGCCACATCCTCCTTCAGGCGCTGGAGGGGGGGGAGTAAGTTCTGTTTATATCGGGCCGCAGCGTCCAGGGTAATGAAGATACCCAGGTACTTAAATCCCTGCGGAGCAACCTGGATAGGACAACCCCGCGGAAGGATAGGAGCCTCCCCCGAGAGGACATACACACAGGATTTAGCCCAGTTGATGACTAAGCCGGAGTTGCGGCCGAAGTAACGCAACACATCCACTAACACAATCAGTGATTTGCGCGGGGAAGCAAGGTACAAAAGAATATCGTCCGCGTAAAGGGATACGCGATCCTCATACTCGGGGGTCCATCGGAGACCACGAAGCGAAGGGTGCCACCGCAGCCACTCCGCCAGGGGCTCCAAGTCAAGCGCAAAAAGGAGCGGCGACAGCGGGCAGCCCTGCCGCGTGCCCCTGCCCAGTTCAAACGGAGCCGATACTCTACCATTCACCGCCACCTGCGCCAGCGGTACGGAATACAACAGTTTCACCCAGGCAATGAATCCCGGGCCAAACCCAAACTTAGCCAGCGTCGCCCAAATATATGGCCACTCAAGCGTGTCGAACGCCATAGTGGCGTCCAAGGACGCCAAAATGGCTGGCTCTCGTATGAACGGGACCCTCGCGAGCACCCCGTGCAGACGCCGCAAGTTAAGCGCGGTGTTGCGATGAGGGATAAAGCCGGACTGGTCCTGGTGGATCAGATCGCACACCACGCCAACCAGCCGATTAGCCAGCACCTTGGCGAGAATTTTCGGCTCCGCATTCAACAGCGAAAAGGGCCTGTAAGGCGTGACCCGATCCCGCGGCCTCCCCTCCTTATGAATAACCACAATAGTGGCAAGACGCTGGTCCAGCGGGGGGGAACCCGCCGACCGGGCCGCGAGGAACATAGCACGGAGATGCGGAGCCAGCGTATCCGGTCGTAATTTGTACAATTCAATGGGAAGGCCATTAGGACCCATGGCCTTGCCAGAGGCGACCGAACGTATGGCGAGGGCAATCTCCTCAGATGTCGGGGCCGCGTCCAACGACAATTTATCCTCCTCCGAAAGGGAAGGCAGCGCAATGTCTTTAAGCAGGTCATGGGAATCCTCTTCCGAGCGGGAAGATACCGGGGAATACACCCCACGGAAATACTCAGCGAAACAATCAACAATTTCCTCCGGCTCAGTGACACACACACCATCCAGTCTCTCAATCGACGGGACAACTCGACTCGCTCTCTCCTTTTTATCCAGCCACGCAATCAATTTACCAGCCTTATCACCCACATCATACAGTCGCCCCTGTTGCTCTCTACTCAGGCCCCTGGCTGCCTCCGTGACTAGGGCCTTGTAGTCCGCCTGTTTGAGTCGGAGAGCATGCAGTTTGTCATCCCTTACCCCACACTCCAGATCACCCTCCAACTCAGTTATCTCAGATTCGATACGGGTCACCTCCTCCCGCTCGCGCCTCCGGGAATGGGAAATGAGGGACAGGGCCTCCCCCCGGAGTACCGTCTTAAACGCCTCCCACAAAGAAACCGCAGACGACACAGACCCCACATTGTCTTCAAAATATCGCTCAAGAGATTTAACCAAATCAGCGCGAATTGTGGGGTCACGCAGGTACCAGGAATTAATCGGGACCACCCTCCCCTCCCCCCTCGGGACAATGTCGAAGTGCAACAGGAGCGGGGAGTGATCTGAAATACCCTGAGCCAGATGTCGTACCTCCCCGACCCTCCCCGCCTGTGCTGCTGGCATCAGAACATAATCAAGCCTCGAAAGACTACCATGAGCCCCGGAATGAAAGGTGTATTGTATCTGCGTAGGGTGTTTCAGCCGCCAACAATCCACCAGCCCCAGGGTATCCAAGAGGCCAGATAACCAAGCTTGGGCACGGGGGAGATCCCTGGGAGGGTGACGATCCTCAGTTCCGGAAATTACAGCGTTAAAATCCCCCCCAACCACTAGAATCCCCTCCGGCAGGCCAAGAAGAAGGCGCCCCAAATCAGCAAAAGTAGTTGTCTGCAACCCTGGCGGGACATAAACAGAAACCAAAACAATCACTTTACCCTCCAATCTACCCACCAGAGCCGTATATCGTCCCCTATCATCATGGAGCACCTCATCAACCTCCAACGGGAGCGAGGTTTTAACCATAATGCCCACACCCCTCGAACCAGATGTGAAGCCCGAGTGGGCTACAAGGCGATAGCCCCGTCTGTTCATGGCACGAAAGGAGTTTCCAATGAGGTGTGTTTCCTGCAGAAATACTATATCGGGTGAAATTCGTTTTAAGAACTGCAGGACCACTCCCCGTTTTATCCTGTCCCCCAGTCCATTAACATTCCAAGACAAAAGGCTCAGTCCCCTACCCCCCATCATAGCCAAAACCGATCAATCTCCCCCCAGAGAGCACTTTAGCGATAGCACAACAATACTTCTGCCTTGTGGTACAAATAAACAATACCCAACCCCAACCCAACATCCCAAACAAAACTCCCCCCTCCCTGCACCCCTGCATGAGCCCAAACAGCCCCCCCAACTTGCAGTGTGCCTGTCGCCCCTGTGTAAACTAAACTACAAAGACCCCCTAGAGGAGGAAAGAGAACCCCCGCGAGACACAGCACCACCTCCAATGGAGGGGAAACAATACACAACAGTCAAGAGACCCTAAGCTTGGCCGAAAGGTGGCATCATCAGGAATGAGCCCCAGTGTCAATACCTCATACCCGGTCCGGTGGGCACTCTCCTCCCGCCGCCCCCATCCCATCCCGATCATGTCCCCCAGACAAAGTGTCCAACCAGTCCCCGGCCATCTCAGGACGGTCAAAAAAGTGAGTGCGACCATCAGCCTCCACACGCAGCCTGGCCGGGAAAAGCATGGCGTATTTTAAGTTCATGTCTCGAAGCCGCCGCTTGACGCCCATGAAACTCAATCTCTGCTTCTGGACCGCCTGCGTGAAATCAGGATAAAAGTTCACCTCCATGTTCTCCAGCTTAAGCGGCCCTTGCAGTCTGGAAGCTTGCAAAATCGCATCCCTGTCCCGAAAGTTGAAGATACGGGCAATAAGAGGCCGCGGAGGAGCTCCGACCTTCGGTCTGCCGCCAGGAACTCTATGGGCCCTCTCCACAGCAAAGAATTTACTCAGTCCTCGAGGCTGGAGATGGGTAGAAATCAGGTCCTCCACAAAGAGATCCGCCGCCGAGTCCTCCCATCCCTCGGGCACTCCGATAATGCGAATGTTATTCCTCCGGGCCCTGCTCTCGGAGTCCTCCAGGCGCCGATCCGTGAGCGCACTTGCCTGCCGGAGCCGGCGCACCTCCGTCTGAAGGGCCGCTACCTCAGTCGTGAGGCCCGACGCGGTATGGGCCAAGGAGTCAACCCGGTCATTTGTCTTAGATAGATCTGCTCTAACAAGGTTGACATCGATGAGGACCGCATCGAGTTTGTGCGCCAAGGTGTCGAATTGTTGGCCCACTGAGGTCTTCATCTCAGCAATGGCGCCCATGACGTCCTGCAAAGTCAGATCCGTAGGCAAATCCGGGGCATCCGGGGGACACTCGGAAGACTTGTGCGATCCACCGGGAGACCCCTTCGGGAGGGTGTAGCGATCCATAACGTTGACTTGAAGTGCGGTGCCACGCCGGGTCGATTTGGCCTTCAGCCGATCTCCATCCTGCTTCGTGGCCATCGTCGTGTATCTCGCACCCTCACCAGTCACGCAGTGGAGAGCAAGCAATCAAGGCCGAGAGCCCCGGGGGTCACCTCAGGAAGGCGGAGCGGGTCCCCGCAGGCAGGCAGGCAGGGTCCCCCAGCGAGGCCACCACCACACAAAGAAGCTCCGTAATCCCACTCGCGATGACGGCAAGGGGACTCAAAAGCGAAAGTGAAAGTGTGGGGTACGCGACTCGCCAGGCTCGGCCCGCCGTTGTTATTCACTTCGCCACTGGGTCACCCCCAAACTCGAGTCTGGGGTCAGGAGAGAAGCAGGCCGCAAACTTCAGTCGATGCTCACCCCGGCACCCGGGGTCCGATTCAAAAACGGAAAACGGGTACCACCTCGGCTCAGGTTCACCGACACAGTCCTCTCAACCGATTCAGGATGAAGACAGGATAAACGTAGGAGGTTGCGGAGGTCCTCGGGAGCCTCGCACCTACGCGGCCATCTTGGTTGCGCGCTAGGCTCCTCCCCCCGGTACCATATTTTTTAACGGCATCACTACTTGTCTGATTCGATTTGTTGCTGTTCCCCAAACATATACCATTGTTTAATCTTATTTAACTTGGCAAAACGCCTCCTAGTGTTGTGACATGTTAAATTATATGGTGTGTGTTTTTCTGCTGTATGATTTCATTGATAATTTATTTATAGATGATTAACGATGAATTACTGGGATGCTTTTCACTGGGGGTACTGAGTGGCATCAAATAGACAAAGAAACTTGTCCATGATGTCACTCAGAACCCCGAGGTGAAAAACGTCCCAAAATTTACTTTTTAACCATCTGTAATTTTATGTAGTGTATGTCCCACAAAATCATCTGCACCTGCTCTCATCTGCTAGGCAGAGGAGTAGTGGGAGACAGCAGCAGCCGGCATGGCTCGCGGGTGGGGGGTGGTCGCAGGTGTCACACCATGGGGATCACTTGAGGGGGGTGTCATAATGGGTAAAGAAAATTAAAAGCCTACCTTTCGGCCGGGTTCCGCGTCTTCACTGCTCCTGCTGTCCTGCCTCTGACAGGAGCAGGAAGAAGGCAGCCGGGCTCCCTCACCTAAGCCAAGCACAATGCTGCATGCAGTGTTGTGACTGGTCTGGAGCGCCCCGCTCTGCCAGGGGCTAGAGGGGTGTGCATGTTCTCCACATTGCCACCTGCATGGAGAAGGGCAAAGTGTGCATGACTGGTTTGGGTGGCCTAAGAGGGCAGACCAAACAGTTTGTGTGCACTCAGGAGTGGGCAAGCCACTCCTCCTCTGCCCTGCTCGGAGTGCAGAGCAGCCCCGCCCACCCGTCCACCCGCAAAGCAAACATAAAATGGTCATAACTAAACGTTATTACCATTTTATGCTTTGGCTTCTCGCACTGCGTGAAAGCAGTGGGGCGAAGCTCCTCCACCATAGTGGAGGAGCCACCCCTGATTGTTATGCATGGCTCTTTCAGAGAAACATTAGCATGAATTACTGGGTTCTAAATCCTGTAGGTCACTGCTATGAGGTAGCAACAGTGGGCAACGGAGCTTGTTAACCACTGTTGGCACACCACAAAGGAATCCCAGGCTGCTCTAGCTGGGTTCCCTGATAGCCCAGTTAGAGTAGCGCTGGAAAGCAGGAGCACAGCTCCCTGAACAGAGGGAAGAGAAGGCACAGAAAGTGGCGGAGATGGGTGACTAGAAGTCATGTACGTGTTTTAATTGTAAAAAGGGTAAAGGTCATGTTATGTATGGCTTTCCCACCTGGGGCGGCTCCTCCACTATGGCAGAGCAAGTGCAAGAAGCCAAAACATAAAATGGTAATAACTTTTAGTTTGCTTTGCGGGCAGGCGGCTGGGTGGGGCTGTTCTGCTTTCTGAGCAGGGGAGGAGTGGTTTGCCCACACCTGAGTGAGCACAGACTGATTGGCCGGCACTCTCGGGCCACCCAAACCAGACATGCGCACTTTGCCCTTCTCCAAATGCAGCCTGCATGGAGAACATGCACACCCCTCTAGCCCCTGGCAGAGCGCAGCGCTCCAGACCAATCACAACACTGCATGCAGCATTGTGATTTGCTTAGGGGAGGGAGCCCGGCTGCCTGCTTCCTGTTTCTGTTGGAGGCAGGAGAGCAGGAGCAGTGAAGACGCTGGACCCGGCAGAAAGGTAGGCTTTTCATTTTCTTTTTTTACATTATGACCCCAGCACCCCCTCGCAAGACCCCACCTTCCCCTATGCGACCCCTGCTCCCTGCATGCCCCCCGCGCCTGCCCCACCTACAAGCCAATCCGGGCGCTACTGATAATATTGTTTATCATCATCATAGTAACAATGGTGTTTGTTTTCAGCAGGGAGCAAATGACTTGCACGATGTTGGCATCAACTTCGCCAGGGAACAAATACTGCAGCTCCAAAGCTAAAGGAGTGTGGTGGCTCCAGACCTACATCACATTCCTGGTATGTCACAGTGAAGGAGGTCAAGCCCACGACTTTCTGCCATGGAAGTTAACAACTCCCCTGTTTGACATATAACACCAGCTGTACACCTGCACTCCCAGAGATGCTGATGAATGCATACTGCAGAGGACAAAGCAGTCGCTTCTGGATTCTACATCACAATTTTCAGATCTCGCCTGCGAGACAGCTTTTAGCTGTATAGAGGCAAAAGCCTATTGTGGACCACAGTGCTTCAAGTGGGATGAAAAAGGGTGAGTCTAAGAGGGGAGTGACTTAAATAACTGAGGAACAACAATGAGTTAGCTGTAAGCAATTAGAAATGGTAATTACAAAAGGCGCATGTGTGATCATGACTCTGTGCACACTGTAGAGGCCAAGGATTAAAAAGCATTTACTATGAACACAATTATGGCCCACTGATTCACCATGCTTTCAGCCTCAGCTCCAGAACTCAAAATTGTGCCCAATTCTGAACATCCGTCTACAACTGGAACTCACCTGAAGTAATCTAGATACCGAAGTGTGACTCAGCTCACACGTACCATACAAGAATTGGAACTTAATAGCTCATACACTTACAGCTGAGACCTCTAGGCTTTATCAGTACTTATTAAAGTCAATTACAATACAAAATTGTGCTAAAGCAAAGTGAACCTACATATGTTAACATATACAAAGTCTTTACTTCTATGAAACATACAATGCATAAAGAGTGGCATCTTGCTAAAACCATTGGCAAAGCCAATGGGGCATATTTATAAGCCCCTAAAGCCACCGGAGCGTCACCTTTTCTGACCCTCTGGTAGCATTGCGCCATTACCCATATTTACAAGTTGGCGCCAAGCCACTTAACGTGGCTTTAAACCACCTTGTAAATATGCCCCTTTCTACAGCAGTCTGCTGGGGAAAAAGGAGCGCAACACCCATTGTTTTTTGACGTTGCCCCAGATTGACAAGGCTGGGGCAGCAACAAAAACAAAGGCTAGGTAAAACCTGGTCTTAGAATGGCGATGCGAGGAGAAATTATTAATTTCTCCTTCTGTTTTGCTCTTTCTATGTGTGCTACATTCTGCAGCACACATAGAAAGTGCAAATCGACATTATTCACTTAGGGCCATGTGACATCTCTGCTTACGCCCAGCGACTGGAAACCCTTTGGGTAGCCGTGCACTCTATAAGTGGAAATAATAATATTAATAATAATTATTGATTGTTTATGTCCAGGAAGGTGCCCCTTCCTACACATAAACAGTTGCCACTGCAGCGCAGGAACCCATGCAACATGGCGCAAGAGTTCCTGCGCTAGCGCTAGGTAGCTTTTTTAGCGCCGGTGATAGGGGAAACTCAGGGGTGCACTGTATTTTTGTAAATACAGCTCTTCCCTGCATTTTGAAAATGTCATAGCACTGCATTGCCAAACTTGGCATAACACCGCGCTCAAGCATTGTCTTGTAAATATTCCCCAATGTGTCCGAAAGATGAAAGCTAGTGGCTGTGTCAATGCTTGTTATTCATGTAATGATCACCAGCGATGCCAAGAGTGAAGCTTACTTCAAAGGATATCTTCCTTACTAGAGCGCGGAATTTGTAAGTACATCACACTTTGTGACCATTTTGGATCTTGTATGCACCACGCGGGGAAGGATGGCTGGCAGAACATCAAAGTGAGAAGACGTGGTACTTGTAGTAGACTGACCAAGACACAGTGAATTTGCCAAGTGATTAAAAAAAAGATAGATTAACAAAATGTAGAAATGTGTATATAGCAAAATCCATTATAGTGCACAATAGACATTTAGAGCTTCTATGACCCAGGGAAGAATTCATCCTTGAATTTTTGAGTCTGAGATATCTAAATGTTCCACTTGTAACTCAACATTTCTCAGAATAATTACATAAAATGTAGACAGGACAAGTTGGAAACAGTGAGGAGGAAGTGCCCCTCTCTGCTTCCTGCTGGTCCTGCGTAAAGGTTTATGCATTAACTTGGTGAATTTCCGAGTTATTTGTATGAACACTGCAAATTAAAAAAATATATATATAATAAGAAAAAACATGAAAAAATGATAGATTTAACCCAGATCTGTGACTGAGGGTGAATGTTTGATTTGTTCAGTATTCCGTCCATCATCTGTTATTTTTGCATTTGTCTCCCTAGGTGGGAAGGGTATGCCCCAACGTGAGTCCTGTGCTCACTATGTCACCGGATTCTAGCCTGGCTGAAGATGGATAATATCCCAAAACTGGTCCCTAGATCATTGTTTCTGGGCCAAGGAGGACCTGACTTGGCAGGTCGGGCTGAACTGTTCCCATTGGGAGCAGGGTGAAGAATGATTTGCATATGGCTTGGTCCAAACTGGAAAATCATAGTGAGCAAAAAAAACATGGATTTAACCCAGATCTGTGACGGGGGTGAATCTTTGAATTGTTCAGAATTCCGTCCATCATCTATTCTTTTTGCATTTGTCACCCTAAGTGGGATGGGTATGCCCAGAGGTGGGTCCTGTGCTCACTAAGCCACTGGATTCTAGCCTGGCTGATGATGGATGATACCCTGAAACCGGTCCCTAGATCATTGTTTCTGGGCCAAGGAGGACCTGGCATGACAGGTCGGGCTACACTGTTCCCTTTGGTAGCAGGGTGAAGACTGATTTGCATATGGCTCGGTCCAAACTGGAATGGCATAGTGAGCAAACAAAACATGGATTTAACCCAGATCTGTGACTGGGGGTGAATGTTTGAATTGGTCAGCATTCCGTCCATCATCTATTCTTTTTGCATTTGTTGCCATACGTTAGAAGGGTATGCCCAAGTATGGGTCCTGTGCTCGATATGCGACTGGATTCAAGCTAGCCTAGCTGATCAGAGGTGATAGATACCCTGAAACCGGTCCCAGGATGCTTGTTTCTGGGCCAGGTAGGACCTGGCTTGACAGATCGAGCTGGACTGTTCCCATGGGGAGCAGGGTCAAGACTGATTTGCATATGGCTGGGTCCAAACTGGAATTGCATGGCGAGTAAAAAAACAATGGATTTAACTCAGATCTGTGACTGTTGGTGAATGTTTGATTTGTTCAGCATTCCATCCATCATCTGTTCTCTTTGCATTTGTTGGCCTAAGTGGGAAGGGTATGCTCAGATGTGGGTGCTGTGCTCACTATTCCACTGGATTGAAGCAAGCCTGGCGGATGAGGGGAGATACGCCGAAACCGGTCCCAGGATGCTTGTTTCTGGTTCAGTGAGGCCCTGGCTTGGCAGTTTGCGCTGGACTGGTCCCATGGGGAGGAGACTCAAGACTAATTTGCATATGACTGGGTTCAAACTTGCATGGCATGGTGAGCAAAAAGAATATGGATTTAACCTACATCTGTGACTCGGGCAAATGTTTGATTTGTTCCGCATTCTGTACATCCTCTGTTCTTTTTGCATCTGCGATAAATCAGCACAACTCTTCATGTTGTCGCCCTTAGGATGTAAAGCATAATGTTGAGGCTGAAAAGTAAAAGTCTGCTTAATGAGTATATGGACACACCTGTGGACATTGCTAAATTAGCATAAGTTAGTATATGCTTGGCCGCCATTTTGCCGCTTTTGCTCACATTACTACATGCCAATCAATCAATCAATCAAGCATTTGTAGAGCGCACTACTCACCCGCGAGGGTCTCAAGGCACTAGGGGGAGGAGAGCTGCTACTGCTCAAACAGCCAGGTCTTGAGAAGTCTCCTGAAGGTCAGCAGGTCCTGGGTCTGTTGCAGGTGGATGGGGAGGGTGTTCCATGTCTTGGCGGCGAGGTGGGAGAAGGATCTGCCGCCAGTGGTTGCTCGGAGTGTGCGTTGAACGGTGGCGAGGGCGAGGTCAGCAGAGCGAAGCTGGCGGTTGGGAGTGGTGAAGGTGAGCCGTTTTTTGAGGTATGTAGGTCCGGCTTCGTGGAGTGTTTTGTGAGTGTGGGTGAGGAGCTTGAAGGTGATCCTCTTGTTGACGGAGAGCCAGTGCAGGTCTCTCAGGTGGGCAGTGATGTGGCTTTGGCGGGGGATGTTGAGGACGAGGCGTGCGGAGGCATTCTGTATGCATTGAAGTATTTTCTGGAGTTTGGCTGTGGTTCCTGCGTAGAGGGCGTGGCCGTAGTCTAGCCTGCTGGTGACGAGGGCCTGGGTGATCGTCCTTCTGGTACCCGGAGGGGATCCATCTGTAGATCTTGCGAAGCATGCAGAGGGTGTTGAAGCAGGAGGAGGAGACGGCGTTGACTTTCTGGGTCATTGACAGTGATGAGTTCAGGATGAACCCCAGGTTGCGTGCATGGTCGGTGGGTGTCGGCGCATCTCCCAGCAAGGCCGGCCAACAGGAGTCATCCCAGGTGAAGGGGGTGGGGCCGAGGATGAGGACCTCCGTCTTCTCCGAGTTCAGTTTCATGCGTCTGTTGTTCATGCCACATTTCCTGTAAACACTTTGCTTGCTCGCTTTCACATGAGAACTGTCTGCATTTCACATATTTAGTTGAACACTCTGCTCCTCATCTGTACAGCGTGTTCAAGGTCGAAAAACAATGAACTCTGTTGATTTGCTTTGGTCTGTCTCACGTCCCTAGCCATAACATAGAACACAGCTGCAAACCTGGATATCTGGTGCTTTTAATATTGCCTTGCATGCATGTTAACACACTTGGAGTAACGCTTTCCAGGATAGAAGAGCTGTGCTCGTCCAGTGATGTAAATTCCTGCATCTGAACTCGGAGGTATGGGGTCCCCCTGACAAAGCCTGGAGGCCTTCTGTAATTATAATAAACTAGCTTCTAGCACGGGGAGGGTGACAAGGCGCTATAGTCCTGTTTCCCCCATCATTATAATATGATTTCCCCTTTTGTTCTATATGGAATTGTAACAATGCTGATTTGTTTGATCTTATGCATATTGCTGCTAGTATTGGCTAGTGTACTGCATTAAAGAGCACGTTAGTTAAAATAAACATTTTAAACTATTCCGTGACTCTATTTACTCATGTTGTGGACAAGTACGAGAGTTTGAACAAAAGAGTGTTCTTGTTCCCATGTATACTGAGAGGGACGGAGTAGCCAGTTCTAGGATGCCTAATCATTGGTAGCTTCGCTGTAGCACGAAGAACGAATGAGACACTATAGCTGGTCGGATTGGGGTTCTGGGCACTGAGGTGGGTATTTTGGTACAGCACTATACACTGAGGTCCTGGTTTCCTGCGCATAGTTCTGTGTATGTGCAGAATCCCTGCAACGAGTGGAGGTAACTTCAAATGCTGTGGAATGTGCCCTCTATATATTTCATTGCTGCAAACAATCTTGATGTAATCTTTCTTGTGGAGACCTGGTTCACACCAGTTACTACACACACCTTGAATGTCCTTGCCTCACAAGAACACTGCATGAAGCAACCATCTGAACTGAACACGAGTGGTCACTGCTTTTTACAATAGCTTGCGATGAATATCTTTATTCGAGTGTAAATACAATCATAAGAGAAGAGGGGGCGTGGCCAAGCTTCGTGGCAAGATGGACGTGTAGTCCTTCGGCCCCGCCGAATACCTCCTCCCGAACACTTATCCTGCCATTTATCCTGTGGCCAAGAGCCAAAATCTGCCTCCCTTTGCCTAGCGGACCCAGCCCCCGCTTCCCAGAGCCCTAGGCGCTGCCCCGATCCGAAGCTAGAAGGTCCGCTGCCTCGGGGCCTAGCGGGGTCGTCGCGGCCGGGGAGTGGAGTGATCCTGGAGGCCGGCGCGGGGCTGAGGTGTGGGCGGCCGCGGCTCGCCGGAAGTTGCCTTGAGGCGGGGGGCGCTGTGGCCCGAACATCACTCCTTTGCGGTGACAAGCACACCTCGCATCGGATGACGGCGTTGTTCCCCCCCCCCTCCCTGGCACCGGGGGCTAATAAGCGACATTGTACCTGGCGAAGGGGACTCGACCGGCCCTGGACGAGCCCACCAATTTCTGTCGACTTCTGGCCTGGGGGCCCTCCGGAGGTCCCGAATCTGTCTGCCGGGCCGTCGCTTGAGCGGAGCCTTCCCCTCCCTCCTCCTGCCCCATCTCCTGTGCCGGCGGCGGACACTGCCCTGGGCTCTCGGCGGCTGCGGACTAAAGAGGCTGGCCTATGCCTGCTCGGCGGACTCTGGGGGTGCCCTGGTGAGCTCGTGTATGCTGTGCTGAGGTGGAGAGCGCTGCGGCGAGGGTCTGCCTGTCGGAGCTCCCGGCTGTGAAGCCCGAATGACTGTGGTGCGCTTCCTGGTCGCGCAGTTCAAGTAAGACTGAAGATCTTTTGTCGCCTGATCGGCGGGGGCCCTGGACTGGAGTGGGGTGGTGCCCGGGGGACTCCACAGATTGGCGCACTTGGAGTACCGGACTGAGAGCGGGATTGGTGAGGCGAGGGTGTGGGAGCGAGATGGTGGACAAAATCTGAGGGACGAGGAGCCAAGTATCCGGACCTGGACTTTCCCTTGCCGGGGGGTGTGCTACTGGTGCCCCGCTTGCCCTGCGCGATACTCGCGCGGCGGGTAGACGCCAGTTTGTGTCGCTTGGCTCGTGACTCCTGCACTGGCCAATTTCCTTGAGGGAAAGCCTGCCAGGACGGTGCTGCCCGGGAGCTGCCCGTGCTTCTGACCTGACTCGCTCTCTGTGTGATACCGACAACCGGATCCGAAATGTCCAGTGCCAAGGGAGCCAGGGCGTCCCAACAAAGTAAACTCGACCAGTACACGTGTACAAAGACAGATCAATCCGACAAGAGGGCGCCGGGAGACGCTGCCCAGCATGGCGCAACACAGGACCCTACCGAGCCCACTATGAAGGACGTTATGACAGCCATTACTGGAGTCCGAACATCTATAGACACCCTTTCCTCCGAAATGACGCTCATAAGGGCGGACCTTGCCAACTACCGAGAGCGGGTGCAACAGCTCGAGACAACCGCGGATGGACTGGCGGGCGATACCTCGCAGTTACAGGCTGAGGTGGCTGAACTACGGGCCTTCCGCAAATCAACCGAAGATAAGCTCGACCATTACGAAGGGAGGATGAGGCGCAATAACATACGCGTCCTTGGGGTGCTTGAAAAAATGGAAGGCCATGCGGTGGACCTGTTCATTGAGAATCTGATCATGGCTCAGCTCCAGCCTAAGGGCCTCTCGAAACTTTTTGTTGTAGAACGGGCGCACAGAGTGCCTGGAGGTCGCCCGAGACCGGGGGCTCCACCCCGCCCAATCCTTGCCCGTCTGTTAAACTACCGAGACAGAGACACTATCCTCCAGGCCGCTAGAGTGGCTCCCCGATTCGTCTGGATAACGCGCAAATCACCGTCTTTCCCGATTTCACCCGCAGGGTGCAGATGCGACGGCGCACATTCCATGAGGTCAAGAAACAGCTACGAGCCAGGGAGTTGAAGTACGCCATGCTTTTCCCCGCGAGGCTGCGTGTGGAAGCAGATGGGAAAACCTACTTTTTTGACCATCCGGATGCCGCCTCTGACTGGCTGGACGGTCGAAGAGACCCTCGGGGGACTGGCCCCTCGGACGGCTGACACATGGGGGCTGGTCGCAGGGGACGCCGCTCCACAGGTGGTGAGGTCGCCGTCCCCTGATGTAAGTTGACTTGCTGGGAGGGCTCCGTGGGGCGATCTGATGCAGGACAGAGCATGGTGCAGTGGAGTGGCGTGCCATTGCTCACTTGGACCATCTCGCACAATGGCTTCAAGGTACTGTCACTTGGGAGTGAGAATCGGGGAACTGCTATAGCCTCCCCCCGCGTTCTTCCATTAGCTGGGTTACACTCTATTGTTTTCTCTTAATTTTTCTTTTTGTGGGCGACAGGCACTCTGCATTTTTTGATTGATGGTTAGTTTCAAGCCCAGAGTGCAGGGCAGCAGGGAGGGGGGGAGTTGGGAGGGAATGTTGGTTTTTTTGGTTGTTGTGTATCATTATATGTTTGATGGCATAGTGTTTCACTCTATATTGCTGTTCCACTCTGTACCGGCACGTAAATGGGTACGCACCGCAACAAGGAATTTAAAATCTTAAGTTGGAACGTTAACGGACTGGGGGACAAAATCAAGCGGGGGGTGGTCACACAACACATTAAAAGATTGTCTCCGGATGTAGTCCTGCTCCAAGAAATGCACCTAATAGGCAACAAGTGTGGGGCACTGTCCAGATGGGGGTATTCGATGGTGGTGCATGCTGGCTTCACGTCTAGCTCGAGAGGAGTGGGGATCATGCTTAAGAAATCATTCCCGCTATCGATCACATCCTCCTATGTAGATGACCGAGGGCAATATGTGGGTGTTACCGGCAGGTGGGAGGGGAATACTATAACCCTTCTTTCAGTATACGTACCTCCTGGGTTGCAATCAACAACATTCAATGACCTCAGTGCTCTCCTACTCACCCTACCAGTGGGGCAGCTTGTCATGGGTGGGGACTTTAACTCTGTAGTGTCGGGTGAACTGGACAGGCACCCGCCACGTCAATTGCCCCAAACGACGCACTCACTCTCCAACTTTTTGGAAGCTATGGGTCTGGTGGACTTATGGCGAACTTATCACCCGGACAAAATTCAGCACACCTTCTACTCCAATGCGCATCACAGTCTCTCCCGCTTGGACTACATGGTTGCCCCTGCCTCCCAAATAGGTCATATTCACGAAATTAGGCACCTCCCAAGAGGTATATCTGATCACTCCCCTCTATGGGCCCATTTCGTACTAGACCACACGCAAATAGGGCGCATCGCCCCCATAAATCCCTGGCATTTTAAGAACCCTAAGATACGAGGGGAACTGATCAAAGCTATTGACAACTACTTTACAGAAAACAAACACTCGGTCGATTCCTCGCAAACACTTTGGGAGGCGTTTAAAACTGTAATCCGAGGTCAAGCCTTGTCCCTCATAGCGGGCGAAAAAAAGCGAAGACTGAAGGACATCTCGGACGCTGAACATCGAGTGCACCAGCTGGAGCTCACAGTTAACTCAAACCCTACCCCTGATGCGATGCATGAACTCAGGCTCTGTCAGGATGAATATCGTGCCTTGGTTGCTGACCGTGTCAAAACGATGGGGCAAGAAAAAATGGGCCGTATATATGATTGGGGAGACAAGGCGGGAAAACTGATTGCCTGGCTTGATAGGAGAGAACGTGCGAGCCGCCTAGTCCCTGAACTCCGGGGAGTGGACGGAAACCCTGTTATAGACCCTCAGGAGATTGCCACCCAATTCGCAACCCACTACTCTACAATATACGCATCTGAGGCTCTCCACACGGTTGAAGACTCCCTTGATCTTCTCAGGGACATTTCCCTTCCTTCCCTTTCAGTGACGGACCGCCAACTCTTAGACAGCTCCCTCTCCACCGAGGAAATCGCAATGGCGATACGAGCGCTCTGTCCGGGTAAAGCTCTCGGCCCCAACGGCATCCCTATCGAGCTGTACAAGCTTCGTCCTGATAAAATAGGTCACAACCTCAGGTCCATGTACACCTCCAGCCTGGACAGGGGGATACTGCCTCTGGACCAACGCTTGGCCACGATCGTTACCATACACAAGGAAGGGAAGCCCAAAGTGGATTGCTCCTCCTATCGACCTATTTCATTACTAAACGCCGAGCCCAAAATACTCGCCAAGGTACTAGGTAACAGACTGATTAAGGTTGTGGGGGACCTGGTCCATCCTGACCAGTCGGGTTTTATGCCCCGGCGGAATACTGCCCTGAATTTGCGCAGAGTACATGGGGTGCTGGGTAGGGCACACACAATACAAGAGGACGCGATCATAGCCTCCCTAGATGCTACTATGGCTTTCGACACCCTGGAATGGCCCTACCTATTTGCAGTGCTAACAAAGCTCGGCCTTGGTCCGGTTTTATCAGCTGGGTGAAACTCCTCTACGCCACGCCCATGGCGCAGGTAGTAGTAAATAACAGAAAATCTGCCCCCTTCGAACTCGGGCGGGGCACCCACCAGGGCTGCCCGCTTTCTCCTCTCCTGTTCGCTCTGGCCCTCGAACCCTTCGCAGCCTGGATCCGCAGTGATGTGTCCATTCGTGGACTGCGATGGGCATCGGGATGGGAAGACAGGATATCCTTGTACGCGGACGATGTTCTTCTCTACCTCGCCTCCCCCAAGAGATCCCTTATTGTCCTACTGGATATCCTGGCCATCTTCGGGAGATACTCGGGCTTCCGAGTTAACTGGCAGAAGTCACTCATATATGTCCTCAGTGGGGACACCCCGCAATTACCCCGAAACTGCCCAATATCGATAGCCCCCGACGGATTCAAATACCTTGGTATTTTTATCTCTAGGGATCGGACTCTGCGGTATGCGCGCATCCTAACCCCACCCCTGCAGCGCCTTAAGTGCGACATTCTGCACTGGCAAACGCTCTCTATCTCCTTACTGGGCAGAGCGGCATTATTCAAAATGATGTCGCTGCCACGCTTCCTCTATGCATTGCAAAATGCAGCAGATCCCGTTCCTAACTCATACTTTGGGGAGATAGAGAGCCTTCAGAGAGCTCTCCTTTGGGGAGGCAGTCCACGCATAGCACTGTCGAAGCTCACGCTTGGCTGGTACGATGGTGGAATTGGACTGCCTGACATTAAACGATATTATTGGGCTGCTCATTTAATCGCGATTAATCATGGCACCTATGGCCCCCCCGATGCCCCAGGATTCCGGATGGACCGCTGGCTCCTGCCCGGCGGGATGTACGGTCGAGCATTGTACTCCACTCCTGGTAAGTTCCCCCTGACAGGGCCTACCAACCATACGACCAAGATATGGCACACTGCCACGCAGTCACTGGGCTGGGCAAACAAATTAACTCGGTCTACCCCGCTTTGGGATTCACAAAAACTAGGGTACCTGGGGGACTCAAAGGGGTTCGACAAGTGGGACTTGATCGGGATCTCCACAATTGGTGACTTTTGGGAGGCGGGGGGAATAAAATCGTTTAGTGCTTTGCAGACCCAATACACACTCGCTGACACCGAACTATTCCGATACCTCCAGGTCCGACACGCGCTTCGAACCGCACTGCCACGGGACGTCCCTCTACCTGATAGCACCCCCCTTGAGGATAGACTTCTTGATGGATACCTGCCCGAGCGGGCCATATCTCTGACATACAAAAAACTGATCAACAACATGCATGACCCTCTAACCCTCCTGAGAGAAAGATGGATGGGGGACGGTATAGAACTAGATGATGAAGGGTGGCAGGCAGCGATCTCGTCCCCTAAAACAGTGGCAATATCAGCAAGGCTCCGTCTAGTGCAACTTAAAATATTACACAGAACCTATCTCACTGAGCCGCAACTGGTGCACATGGGGAAACAGACTGATGGGTCCTGCAGACGGGGATGCACCCAACCAGGTATTTTTATCCACATCATATGGCACTGTGGGATAGTTCAGGAGTACTGGCAGAAGATACACTCGATTCTTTGTGAAGTCCTGGGGGTTGAGCTCCGGCCTGAGGCTCCCAGGTGTCTCCTTAATATATGGGAACCATCGGACCTCAACGCCTATGCCATACAATGGGTCACGCTAGCATGCATGATCGCTAAAAGAAATATCGCACAGCACTGGGGGGCCCCACAGGCGCCCAGAATCACAGACTGGAAAAAGGACCTTGATTGGTGCATGCAACGGGAAAAATCTGTTTACATCGCGAGGGGTTGGCCCCGGAAGTGGTCTAAGGTATGGACCCCTTGGAACTTGTACCGAGGTGAAATTTGTGCCCCACCAGACTGGATGAGCCAGACATCTCCCCTTCCCCGTAACTCCAACCTCAACAGTATACTGTGCTTTCATGACACCTTGTGTATGCAATTACCCATGTTGTACCTGTGTGAACCTATGCCTTGTTACCGAAGTTTTTATAATAAAAAGAGTTTTAAAAAAAAATTAAAAAAAAAAAAAAAAAAGAACAGACAAATATTAAAATACAGATAATGCTTCCGTCAGCAATTTCATATAAAATACTTAAAAAAGGTAAAAATAGAGAAATGGTCAATAATAATTCAGGGTGTCATAATCATACGACGCGTTCTTTCCCCACATAGGCCAATACAATATATATAAAAAGCAATGGAGTCATACCAATAAAGTGCATTTTTCAGGAAGGCTCCCACAGAATGACAAACATCGTAATTAGGGAGCATTTAAAGGTGATAAAGAGCATGCCTTTGTTGGCAAAAAGTAAAAACCCTGATTTTTAACAATTAGTAAAACATTTTTTTGCCTAGATGCTTTATAAAATTTGCAATGATTTGTAACAAGGACAGAGCAACATAGACTTAGGGTCAAATTAGCCAGTGGGGAAACTTCAGTAGTTTCTAATAGATCCTAGAAACAATTTTGTCAAAAATTCCCTTTGCATATGTTATCAATTTAGAGAAGATATGGCTCAACTCCTTTGACCGTTTGTAGACTGATTATTTCTCTGGTATTGGGCTTTATAACCTTCCCTATTAGACACTGCCCTGCTTAAGAGCAAATGTTTGATTTTAATAGTATCCGCTTTTGAAATGGCATATGGTTTGGAGAATATCTCTGGTCTTCCTATGGCTTCCACTGACTTTCGTAAATAGTTCAGCCATGGGAGTCTTAAGCCATAATCGCAGGACAATCAATCTTCAATGATTTCATGATTAAAAGAAGCTTCTGGGTTGCTCCTGGAGGCACAGAGAAGAATGGGCAAGCCCCATCAAATTAGTCACATAGGCCAATCCCAATTCTGCATGTATAAAATACCATGAGCTGCCTGGCTCGAAGCTAAGCAGCCACCTGCAAAAATGATTTTCTTCCCTCTGAAGGCTACTGCAGTTTCTGTACCCCAATATACCAGCACTGTAAGTGAGAACCAGTAAACAATTTAATGTATTGATTTCCTGCAAGGGTTTTATAGGTTTGCTGCCTACTTTAGCGGATAAATCGAACAAAGCCCTCACAGCACGATTGAAACAGGAACAGTGGTAGGAAAGACAGGGCAGAAACCTATTATTGGTGTGAAAGATCACTCCCAGATAGGGGAATTCACTGACCTTTGTAATGTTACTTCCCTTGATAGATGTAGGTCTAACCTTACTACGCTGCAGATGTGCAAGCTAAAGGGATTTGCTAAATGGAAATTAATAGGTATTACCACACTAGGGAATATATGGAAGGGACTAGCCTTGTTGCCCTTGACTGAATTGATGGCTAAATACCACCTGGCAAAATGCAGAGCTACAAATGCATTCATCTCAAGCACCTGATTGTCACACAAGAATTGGCCAACACACACTTTGAGAAATCCTCTCCACTAGAAGACTGTATTTTGATGGAGCGACTCACCAAAAATGCAATTTCTCTAATTTACAAAAAAATACTCAATAACACCCCAGACTTTTTGCTGGCCCTTAGGACAAAATGGGAGGCAGATGTTGGACAGTTCGAGAAGGGCGAGTGGGAAGAGGCACTGATAGCTCCCTGAGAGACTGCAATAAAATCAGGCTTTGGATTGGTCCACCTGCACATACTACATCGATCATACTACTCCAGAACCACACTTCTCACCATGGACAAAATCTCAACACCATCCTGTTTACGAGGCTGTGGGGAAGTAGGGTCCTTTATTCATATTTCCTGGGACGGCCCATGAATAAAAGCCTATTGGTCTGCTGTTAGTGTCATGATGCATACAACCACGGGGTACTTAGGGCCGGGCACGATCAAATGCTGTATGCTAAATGTCTGGGGAGATAATCCACCTCCACGATATAGTCAGATATGGCTCTCTCTAGGGCTAGGTGAAGCTAAGAGGAATATTGCTCACAGGTGGGGGGTTCCGAACCCGCCGCTATCGCGAGGTTGGCATAATGATATGGACAGGTGTATGCTCGATGAGAATATGATCTACAAAAGCAGAGGATGCTCAAAGAAATTGGACAAGGTGTGATCTTCTTGGAGAATTCAGGAAGAAGGGGGATGAGGTACAAGATGGAGACACTTCTGGGGATGAGTAGAATGTTGCTCAAGGGAGAGTTGGATTGACTTTCGCTATTTCTTTTATGTATCATTTATTTGGGAGCCCAACAATGTTTTTTTGATATATGCCTGTGACATAATTATGCAAATTTGTTCGTTTTTTCGTTTTCTGTTACTGAAATGCAATAAAAAAGATTTCTTAAAAAAAACCTTACTACCCCTCGAACCCCACACAGTATAATGTGACTAAGCGATATTAGTATCTAAGTCCAAATTGCCCATTAAAGATATAAAATTGTCAACCAGAGGTCGTAGCCCACTAGGTGTGTGGAGAGCAAGACCGCATCGTCAGCGTATAGTAAGGCCAACGCTGGGTTAGAATTAATCCTAAGTAAATCATTACAATTACTAATAAGGAAAGTCTAAATCATTAATGTACAAAAGAAATAAGATCAGTGCCAAGACACACCCTTGGCAGACACCTTGCATCAGGGGCAAAAGAGACGTACATTCCACATCTATACTGAACCACACCATTGCTGAGATCTTGCAGTGCAAGGCATGTAAAAAATAAACCAGATCCTGTGGCATACAAATCCACCGGAACTTTATTCGAGGGATTGGAGGAAATGGCTTTTATTACCGCCTCAAGATCAACCTTGATAGTTAGGGGAGAAAAAGGATGAGAGTCATTAGGCTCAGGGCGAATTAGTTCTCAAAGGAATAAATGCACTTAAATTCTGATTCTCATAGGAAGACTCTTATCCAGGCTCTGGTCATAAGTAGACTAGACTACTGTAATGGACTGTTGGTCTCGGCAAACGAGGAACAACTACAGAGACTACAGGTGGTCCAGAACGTGGCTGCAAGATTAGTTCTCAACGCCCAGCCAAGGTCCACATCTCTTCCCCTCTTGACAAAGCTTCACTGGCTGCCTATCAAACAGCGTGTAAAATTTAAAATCTGCTGCACTATCCATAGATGTCTGTTTGGCAACGGACCTAAATATTTAAAAGAGATATTTAAACCCTACAAACCCAGTCGAATACTGCGCTCTAGCAGGCAACAACAAATTCAGGTTCCTAGGATAAAAAAAGTTAGGCAGGGAGGGCGAGCCCTATCCTATAAAGGCCCCATCCTCTGGAACTCACTGCCCCTTGCTCTTAAAAACATTATCAATTTCCATTCCTTTAAGAAGTCCCTGAAAACGCTCTTATTTGTAGCCTGTTAGGTCTCTTTCCGCCTTATCCCTTTCTGTTTAGCATCAGACAATGGCTTCTTGGTTATGCATAAGCGCGGAGATACCCCTTCGGGGGTTGATTTCCAGAGCTATACAAGAGCATAAATAAATAAATAAAAGTGATCAACCCAGCTCTGGGGAGTAATATTCGTGCCCAAACCATTGCTCTTACTTATGGGATGCTATTTATTATTTACAAAAGCCCAGAATTTTTGAGAATCCTTTTCTTTACAGTGGCTGGTGAGTCCATGCCAAGCTACATCCTTAACAGCCATCTTACACTTTTTAATGATAAGCTTGTAATGATATGTTGCTTTAGATATGATTTCCCTATCTCTAGGCCAGGAGTTTAGGGCATCCCTAAGCTTTTGATTAGCGACCCTACATTCTTTGTGAAACCAACCTGGCCTAATAATGTCTGCAAGTTTGATTGTAATTGTAAGGAGGGGTTTGGTATAATTGTTAAGCATTTCAAAAGAGGTAATTATCTCCGAAGGTGGCAGTTTTCAGTTAGCAGATGATCTGTAATCAGACTCAAGTTTGCTTTAACAACATTGGCTGATACAAGTTTGATATCTATCCCCTTCCATCTGATCCTAAAGCCATAATCCCTAATAACCAAATTAGGAACTTCTTTCAATACAACAGATTACTGTATTTATTATCATTAGATGAAATAAAGATCAGTTCATATTTTGCTATTTGTTTATCAAATAATTTAACTTTAGCGTTGAAAGCTTTTTTATCATGTGCCATAATTGATATTGTTACTCCTCTGATCTATGCCTTAAATGCATCCCAACGATTTACAAGTGAAGTAGAACCTCCTGGATTGAAAGAGAAATAATCATGGAATGCCAACAAAAGTTTGGATTTATTATTGTCATTAAGAACAAGTTGTGCTAAGTTGTACAACACCTGAAATAAGCGCATGGTCAGAGATATCGATATTGTGAATTGTGTAATCAGAAAATGAATTAATTAATGAACGGGAAATTAACAAATAATCAATATGAGAATAAGAATTATAAGCGGAAGAGAAAAAAGTAAACTGTTTCTCTTTTGGGTAATGTAGATGCCAAATATCTACTAATTTGGACGCCCAGCCAGCATCGCCCAGCAGTTGAAACAGAAGCGCGAGGGGACCACAATCCCCAGAATCCCTGGCGGCCGGCGAGCTGCCTCTGACACTGCTCCTGCACGCCTTGAGGTGCTTGAAAACACAGAGGGGTCTCCCGCAGCGTGGGACGCCCAGCCAGCATCGCCCAGCAGTTTGAACTGGAGCGCGAGGGGACCACAAGCCCCAGAATCCCTATCAACCGGCGAGCCGCCTCTGACACTGCTCCTGCGCACCTTGAGGTGCTTAAAAACACAGAGGGGTCTCCGGCAGCGTGGGACGCCCCGCCAGCATCGCCCAGCAGTTGGAACTGGAGCGAAAGGGGACCACAAGCCCCAGAATCCCTAGCAGGCCATGGGCGGGCCCATCTGCACCCGTCAAAGCCCGGAGGAGGCTGGGCTGGGCCACCCCCGACCTCTATTTCACTGCTGTGCAAGTCTGCTCATCCACCGTTCCCCCACTTAAGGGACAAGGTACTGTTTATTGCTGCCCTACAGTGGCATTCAGTTTTCGTTACAGCATCCCTTTGGAACACTGCATTTGAACTAACATTGTGTGGCCTTAAATAGGCTCAGAATGTGAAAGTGTAAGGCTAAGGAGGAGGACGCGCAAGCTACAAAGCCAAAGCTTGCGAAGAAGAGTAAAAAGGCCACAAACGGTACTGAAGGAGATAAAGATGGGGGTGGGGGGTACTCGACAGCATTGACAGTCTTTTATCAGAATGTGAAGGTATCCTCGAATCTAACACCCCTTGTGTCCCAGCACATAGTACACAACCCATATACAGTTTTTTCAATGGCTGCAATAGGCGACAGTCTAATAGCGAGAATGATGGGAATAGTCAGACAGTTGCTCAGAGCTCTACCCTGAATGCAGTTGGAAATACAGCCACAGAAGGGGTAGTATCAGTAGATGACCTCTCCATCTTTCAATGTAGTAACAGCTATGCCCCACTCTCAAATATGGCTGTTTTTTTGGACGAGTCAAATGAAATCAGAAGTGAGTCAATTAAAGAGAGGCCTATGATTAAAAGATGATTAAAAAGAAAGGCAAACTTAATGATTAGCCCTGGCCCCATAGCAGGGGAAAATGGTCCACTGTAGAGAAATCACAGATACTCAGTTAAATTCTACAACGAGGGACCCCCTGTGCCGAACTCACCATCAGCTCAGTTACTGAATCTGACTAAAGAAATAAAGGTACTTAAGGTAGCTGTGGGCCAGCTTTCTGAATCCTTTGCCAGGGTCCATTACGTAGTTCACACACTAAAAGACAAACCGGGATGTCAACCCCTTTCTACGGTACATGACTTGGAAGGGCAGCACCATACACAACCATCGATAGTGGGTCATTTCGCCATCACCAATATTACTGGAGGTGACAGCGCCAGAAAGATAAACATTGGAAGGGCTATAGAAGCCCACAGCGCTTTGAATGGGCAGGGGGGCACAAAATAAATAGGATGGTGCACTTAAATCCTTTAGCTTCAAAACCAGTGATGGCTCTATCAACAAGCACCCCATTTTTGCATGCCGATAGGTATCCCTCACTGCACAGCAGAGGCATTATTCCAGTCTAGAAACAGAGAATATACATGATCAATGTACCCAAGCCCACACCTAGATTATCTACAGAGTATGAGGTTTCCCTTATACACAAAACCATTCACTGGATTCCTCAAGTGCGGGGTTGCCGTGCCATAATAAGGAACAACATTGTTGGGGCTAAACGATATTCCACCCCGGAGTTGCAACGGATGTCATTGCCCTAATGCTATCACACCAAGATTTGGCTGAGAGTCTGGTAGCTTCAGATCTACGGACACAACATCTTTTCGTAACAGCCATACATTTTAAACTTAGCCCCACAAAGGAAACACCAAACCTACCTCCAAAAGCCCCGCAGCCCCTCATCAATCTGCGTCTATGCCTAGCGAGATTGATTGACGGCATCCCCCGGCCAATGGGTACTGTACATTGACAGCTCCGACAGAATGTACCAGCAACTCATCTACCACACTTCCGATAGGGAATCCCACAATTAGGCCAGACCAACCAGATTGGGTCATGAGACAGTCTAACCACGATTCTGGCCTTGTACCCTCCAATGTCCCACTGATTAATAATACACATCAAATGTTGTTCACCATCTCTATATTATCATGGAACATTGCGGGGCTGAGAAATAGGGGGGATGTCCCTGACTGGAATACATTTATAGAAAAACATGATATATGTGCCTTTCAGGAAACTTGGGCAACTAACCCGCTATTTCATCTGGGTTATTCAAATTATCGCATTCCCACTACCCGGGGGAGTTAGGGGCCGCCCGTTAGTGGGCCTCACAATTTGGGTCAAGCAAGATATAGGTCTTAAAATCTAGGTCCTACCCTTTGATTCTAATGACATTCTTGCACTTATGATGTCGCTTGGGCCTCATGGTACTTGTGCCATAATGAATGTATATGCCAGATGCCTGAGTGGGGACGAAGATCAGAAACCATTAATGCCCTGGGTGGACTGTTAGATACCCTCCCCGGGGATTCTGGTGTTGTAGTTGTTGGTGATCTAAACACCACCTTTGAACTGCTCGATAATAAAGACAATGACCTAGCGAGGGAAGAGGATGAATACTGGGGAGTCCCAGCATTGGAATTAAACCAGATTAAACAATGGACCAAGGCCGCAACCCGACTAAAAGCACTGTGTCTGGAGCATGGCCTTAGGGCAGCAAATGGCCGATCCATCTTGGACAGACAAGGCTCAGATACCTTTAATAACGGCTACCATTCCAGCCGTATTGATCTGGAAAATTCTTTATAAAATTCAGCAGGTACCATCCGGTCCAGGTGATTTATCCGGTTTAAGAGATTTAATAGCAGAGTTAATTTCTTCTAATTAAATTGGTACATCCAATTTTTCCTCACTTATTGGGTAATTTTAGGTAGGCCACAAAATTGCCAAAAATTATCAGTACTAGACTTATCTGTAACTGAGGGATTAGTGTACAGATTTGAACAGTTGATCTTTGTGAGATAATACCAATTTAACATTTATTTCAAACATGGGGGGGTCGGGCCGATATATAACCTAGGCCACAAGTACAAATGGTAAACAAAAGGGAGCATTGGACGTATCAGTAACTTGAGTTTCTTTAGAATAAACCTTCTTTTTGACAAATAAACAAGGTTTTGGTGTTTTTATTTCACCTTATTACTTTCACTGTTTTTAACATAAAGAAAAAGATTTAAATCATGTCATAAGGAAAGAACGGACATATACAGTAAACAATACATCAAAGACTAAACAGTACATCAAAGACTAAAGGCAACATATTTCACTATTGATATTTACATGATAGTGAGAGATTTTTGACAACAACTAACAACAAGCATTGGCATAGCCAATAGGTCTCGACTTTGGGACCTTATAAGTGTTTAGCCATGCAACAGGTGATGTTGCACCAAGGATATTGTGCAGCATAACTAAACACTTATAAGGTCCCAAAGGCGAGAACTATTGGCTATGCCAATGTTTGTTTAAAGGGGGCCTTAGGTTTTTTTTCGGGCTCTGTTTTGTGCCCTGGCACAGACGGACTGCAGTGACAGCAGGCACATCATGTGCGCCTGTTCACACTGCTCACTTCTCACTATTAGAGAAGTTACGGCATGACGTCATGCCAGGTGAGCCTTGTAGGGGAAGGGGAAGGGAAATCCTTTAAAGAGAGTTATTTTCGCTCTGGATTTCCCTTCTCTTTTTGAAACTCAGGAGCAGCAACATTGTCCTGGTGTCACCAGGGCTTTAAGTGGAAGCTTTTTCAATATTATATACAAGCCATAGTTGCTGCTTATTTATCTTATGCAACTAACAACCAATGACAATGCCAATAGTCCTGACTTGTTGTAGGTATGATGTTACTTGTTGCATCATATTTCTGGATGCAATGACATAAACAGCAATATACAAGTCAGGCGGCACACTATATATACTAAGCCCAGATTTTTTTAGCTGACGTGTTTTTTAGACACACCCTTCATTACATTGTCCACGCCCCTTTGAGAGACCCCCCAGATTTTTCATCCCAGTCCTGACCTTAACTATAATACATTTATGGTTATTAATGTGACTCCTTATGTCAGGAGTCATACTATTTCTAAGCACTAGAGCTTTCGGCAGATACAGGAAAGAGAGCTGTTGGGGTAATGTGCAGAGGATCAAACAGTACTCAGCTGGAGAATTTCAGGGTACCCATAGGTGGATGCTATATAGGCAAAAACGTACCCACAAGACTACAACGCCCTTATTTGTCAACTTCATTGTGTGAACCTCCGGATGATGAAAGGTTGAGCCCACTGAGGTAGCAAGCAGAACTGTAACTTGCAGATTCGTACAGACCTTTTCCTTTAGTGTGCATCCCGCTGAGATATCTCACTAGTATCCTATTGTTAAAGGTATTCGGTTTGTTCAAGCTTCTCGGAGATAACAAGAAAAGGTTGGGAATGAACTGACACCAGTATAAATGAAAAGTGGATTTTAATCACGGCTTCCTTTCTTAATAGTCAGCAACGAGTTTTATCTCCATCACAGGACAAAATCGGAAGTGCTAAGAAAGAGACTGAAATCAGATAATAAGCCACGCTGTAGATTCGGTTATTCTTTAAAGTCTGTGAGCGCCAAGAGGCAATGCAGTTTGCAGTATTGCGCTATATACATATATCATCATCATGACTTCAACAAGAGTTAAAGAGGTCTAAAGACTTACATTTGGGAGCTAGGAGATGGACTCTCTTCTCCGTGGCTGTCAGCATGTTCTCTTCTCGACTGGCATTGCCTTTCAGCTCCAGCAGCTTCTCCTCGTAAATCGTGTACATCCTCTGTAGCGCCTCCTTGTCCAGCCTCTGGGGGGTGGGCGGAGGTCGGTGGAGCCCCAGGCGCTCCAAGATCCCTCTCTTCACCGCCTCCAGCTGCATCCGCTTCTCCTGCTCCCCCAGCGGCCGCAGCTCCACCGCCGTGAGGAGAACGAGGAGGGCCAGGCAGGCCTCGGAGTAGTGCCTGGCGCCCTGGTCTGAGCGCTGCATGGTGCGCTGCGAAGCAGAACTCCCCGAGCGAGGCGCTTTGCACGCAGGTGTCAGCGCCCCGGGAATGAATGAAAGCCTCCATTCTTGGCCTTATATTGAGCTGAACTTTGGTTTGCCACCCGCCCACGCACACACCCATTAAGACGTCACTCAAGATGTGAATAAGAGGACAAGTGTACAGTGAAACAGCACAAAACTCACACAAACGTGCAGCACACCAAGGCTCCCTCTGAGAGCACGTCAGAAGCTGCGAACGCGTGTGCGGGAATGGCATGGCAGAGGGGGTGGAGTCTCGCCACGCCTGGCTGAGCTGCTAAGGCACGGTCGGCTTTCACTTTCGTCCTTTGCAAAGCTTTCTTGTCTTTATGGGGCCATATGTTTGAAACACATGGCCCCATAAAGATAAGAAAAGCTTTTACCACAGACGTAAAGCAACCGAGCCAGTCCAACTGGGACGACTCTAAAAGAGAAAAGTGTACGTCACTAGACGCTCTTTTCCAATGGCTGGCCACCATTTAGCATAAACGGTGACGCCAGCCAATAGAAAAGAGGGGTGGGGCTTAAAGCCCACTGGAGAAATCTACCCTAGCTCATTAAATCTCGCCAGCGAGACTGCGCATATCTGTGCAGTCTACACCAGGCGAGACCTAAAAATGACCAGTCCACAAGTTGGAAAAGAAACTGTAAAGGTGCAGACTTGTTTACAATTTACACTACTGCCACCTGCTACAACCAGATAGTCAATAGAAAAAAATGTAACAGGCATAATGCCTTATTTTTCCACTGTATCAATCAGTGCAATACTAGTTGTTTCATCAAGCTGTGTAAGGTCGACGCGTTTCGGGAACCCTATTGCCATTGGAGGGTTCCCATCAGGACCAGGACTCGGTCAGGTTCTTTCGTGTGTACAAGGTAAGTACAAAGGCTGTTGGCGTTCTGATTCCGGGTAAGTCAGAGTGTTCAGTATATATCTTTGATCTTTCACAGATGGTGCCTATTCGGTAATGCCCAAGTTCCAGCGATGTACGCCGTGTGTCGGGGAACGGTCAGGTCAGCGGGCGCGCTGGGGATTTGCTCTATCGTTTGCGTGATTTCTCTTGCCGTTTAGGGGAGGTGAAGGAGGCGTCTTAGTATTTAGTGAGTCTCCGCTCCCGAACGATTGCTCATTTCTTCCCGGCACCGTCCCTTGACGTCCGATGAAATGCGGAAGTCACTGTTTACCATTTATGCCATGAATCATATTAATTTGAATTTTATCTTTTTTAATGCGTAAATAATTTGCCAAAAGTCATCCAGATCTATTGGCTTTGAAATGAAATTTAGCTTTATTATTCAAAATTTGTATACCAGCTCTTCTACTTAACAAAGAGTTTAACTCATATCTGAGTTTGTGTAATTGCGTTTTGTATTTATTATCATTAGACGAAATAAAGATCAGTTCATATTTTGCTATTTGTTAATCAAATAATTTAACTTTAGCGTTAAAAGCATCGTTATCATGTGCCATAATTGATATTGTTACTCCTCTGATCTATGCCTTAAATGCAAAAACAACAGTTGATGGACAGAATGCAGAACAATGTCATACATTTACCCCAGTACAGAGATCTGGGCCTAAATCCATCGTTTTTTTGCTCACCATGCCATTCCAGTTTGAACCCAGCCATATGCAAATCAGTCTTGACCCTGTGCCTCATGGGAACAGTTCAGCACGAACTGCCAAGCCAGGTCCTCCCTGGACTGGAACCAAGAATCCTAGGACCGGTTTTGGGGTTTCACCCCTCTGCAGCCAGGATAGCTTGATTCCAGGGGCACGGAGAGAACGAGACTCACGTCTGAGCATACCCGTCCCACTCGGGGTGGCAAATACAAAAACAAAAGTTGTTGGATAGAATGCAGAACAATGTCATACATTCACCCCAGTCCAGAGATCTGGGCCTAAATCCATCGTTTTTTTGCTCACCATGCCATTCCAGTTTGAACCTAGCCATATGCAAATCATTCTTGACCTTGTGCCTCATGGGAACAGTTCAGCCTGAACTACCAAGCCAGGACCCCCCTGGACTGGAACCAAGAATCCTAGGACCAGTTTCGGGGTTTCACCCCTTTTCAGCCAGGATAGCTTGATTCCAGGGGCACGGAGAGCACGGGACTCACGTCTGAGCATACCCATCCCACTCGGGGTGATAAATGCAAAAACAACAGTTGATGGACAGAATGCAGAACAATGGCATACATTCACCCCAGTACAGAGATCTGGGCCTAAATCCATTGTTTTTTTGCTCACCATGCCATTCTAGTTTGAACCCAGCCATATGCAAATCAGTCTTGACCCTGTGCCTCATGGGAACAGTTCAGCCCGAATTGCCAAGCAAGGTCAGACGTGAGTCCTGGGCTCACTGTACCAATGAAATCAAGCTATCCTGGCTGAAGAGGGGTGAAACCCTGTAACCGGTCCTAGGATGCTTGTTTCCGGTCCAGGGAGGACCTGGCTTGGCAGTTTGGGCTGGACTGTTCCCATGAGGCACAGGGTCAAGAATGATTTGCATATGGCTAGGTTCAAACTGGAATGGCATGGTATTGGGAATTGTACGATCAGAAAATGAATTAATAAATTAATGGGAATTGACAAATAATCAATACAAGAATAAGAATTAAAAGGGTAATGTAGACACCAAATATCTACCAATTTGGTTGATTTAAAAAAAAAAATACTTTTACATTAACTAAGCTTTAGGAAGACGATATTTAGTTTGAGAATATCTATCCAACAGTGGGTCACAGATTAAATTAAAGTCGCCACCAACAATAAGTGGAACAGTACCTAATTTATTCACTTCAGAGGTAAAGAGAGACCAAAATTTAGGATCATCATTTGTTGGACCATAGACATTAATTATATGAAAAATATCTGTATAAATTGTAACTTTCCCTATAATATAACAACCTTCTGTATCTGAATATTTGGATAGTATTTGAATATTTAACTTTTTTGCAAAAAGGATAGCAACACAGTTCTTTTTAGTAACTGCAGGAGTGGAAATAATGTTACCAACTTATCGTTTATTCATATATGATAAAACTGTATCATCTATATGAGTTTCTTTACAAATGTCTGATTTATGTCTGGCTAAATAGTCTAAAACTTTAGTTCTTTTAACAGGGTGTCTTAAACATTTGAATTTAAACAAAACAACTTTAATTGTATTTCTATCCATAATCAGTAGAAAAGAGAGATAGAAAAAAGAAAGAAAAAATTTAGCTTAATGGACTAGAGAGTAGCTGCAGATGAAGAAGATAGGAATAAAAGAAAAGACAAGGACAAACATAAAAAAGACTCCATAGAAACATAAATAATGTTTCAGAATCGCACACACACATAAGCAAGATTGACTTGCCTAGACAACGCCCCCATAAAGAATATCGACAAATAGGCTTGAATAAAAATATTCAAATGTATGAATTATGTTGAAGTGTTACTTGTTTCCACGGAGTGCAGCAAATGTTGATCTAAAAATGCACGAAGATCATCAGGACGTTGAAAAGATTTTGAGACACCATCCTTCCAAATTCAACAGATGGAACAAAAGGCCATATTTAAAACCACAGCTTCTTAGTCAAGGCCTAAGTTCAGTGAATTCCCTGCAAATTTTAACAGTTTCCTTGGCGAACTATTGATGTATAATTTCCATTAACTATTAAAGTTGGGCTCTCTCTTGCCACTTTCAGATCATTACCAGATGATGGTGATGCAAGACTTTAAAAATCACTTGACGTGGTTCAACACTGCTTGGGGTACGATGAGAAGGAATTCTATGTACCTTATCAATTTCAAAATTTTCTGAGGATTTTTAATTGTAAAAGATCAAGTATCAAGGATTCCAAGTATTGCCTACAGTCGTTGCCTTCAACACCTTACGGCACATTAAAGATGCGCAAATTATACTGCCTATTACGGTTTGCTAATTCAAATATTAAAGTATTAATTGACTCATTTTTTGCAGTGAGTGACAACATACTGACATTTTTTACCTTATTATCCTGGATTTATGTTGCATTGCCAGAGACTTTCATTGAAAGGCCAGCCATGTTCATGCAAATGTTTTTAATTTCCAAAACAATGTTGTCTGTATTAGAGCGTACTGCTTATAACTCTTCCAATAAAGCTATTGAAGGAGATTCATTAGAATCCACAATTTTTTACTTTACTTGTGGAGGAGAAATTGTTTGTTTACGTTTGTTAGTTGTAATAGGCAAATTCTTTCTTTCCATATTAGTATTTTCCATTCAGAATATATATAAATAGCGTCAAAAACACTTCAAGGAAAGAGAAAATGAAATTACACAAAATATCACCAGAGCAGGCGACTGTGCAGCAGCTAGAACCAGCTGTGTGTGTGGTTTAGGCCTCAGCCTCGTCAATTCCTAAATACGACTCCACCCTCCTGACAGGAAACTCCAGCAGCACTTCACAGGACAGGTCGATGGAAGGGCACAGCACAAAAGAATGCCTGAAAAAATGGAGGCAAAGCCCCAAAAAACAACCTTTCCAGAAGCGCTGGTCACAAAGCGGAAAATGTGACACTTCAAACTGGTAAAGAAATCGTACAAGCGGCTAAAAAATCATCAATAATGCGGGTGTTGCGGGAGAATTCTCAGGATACGGCCATCTTGAAAAGTGAGCTTATGTGAAACCCATTTCGAATCACTTCTATGGGATTATGATCACTATACCCACTAGTGATGGTCCCCCTGGCAAATCCACAGATGGCCAAATCCCTAGATAGAAAAACATAAGCTATGATAGTACATTGACCCCAGACTATGAAGGTTTGAAATATGTGGATCTTGGCTTCCTCCAATCTCATCCTAATTACAGAGGTTCCCTTCTAACAGATTATTTAAAAGTAATTGCCCTTTGTAATCTGTAAAATAAACAAGCTCTGCTGGGGTTGCTACAGCAAAAGGGTCGGAAATACTGCGCTTCACCTGCCTGCCACCTGCAAAATTCAATGCAGAAACATTCACCCTCGTCACTGCAGCCTCATTCATAAACATCTACCTTTGTAAATTTCTTTTCTCGTGGGATACATTCTAAGGATTATGAGTGATACCCTCCTCAACCTGTTGGCTACTGCCACAGTAGGTAGACCATCAGGCTGCTTCCCTACATCAAAGGAAGAGTCATGGAACTTCTATGTACTTGCATAAGCATTCGTCTTTGCCATTCACAGAACAAGGCAGAGCGGAACAACCAAGCTGCTGTTATATTTGATATGCAACAGATATTTTTAACCCCCTGAGATCAGCCAAAGCCATCAAAGAAGATAAACAGTTGCTTCAAGCACTTTCTGATAGCTGCTAGGGTCTACAGGGCAACCTGACAAACCTGGCAGCAACACAAAATCAAACATTGATATTGACAGGCAGCAACACAGACTCAAACATTGATGTTAATATCCCTCTACAAAAATTCAACCACACCCTGCAGATAACAGAAAATGTCAATGCCATAGTCAGGCCTTACTCCATTTAGGTCAGTCCCACTATACCACAATCCTGACAAAAACTAGTCAATAGCAAATGAGACATCTGACATCAGGAGAAGAAGCAACAACTAATACATGCCAGAAGAACTCATGATGCTAAACATCCTCTGCACTATCCGCAAGCAGCTCATCACAGAAGGCAAGGCTGCCTAGTTCAAGTCGACCATCTGCAAGGCCTTCAACAGACGTAGGATTCTTTTCAATGTGATCAAGCAGTGTCATAATGCAGTGCCAGGTATCCAACTCTGTCACTTCAAGAAAAAGGTCTGAGAAATGATTGATAAAATCTTAAAGCATATCGACAATATACCCAAATAGGAGATTTCCATGACCCTCCAACATAACCGCATGGATGACGTTCAGCCCCACCTCTCTTCTGATGATTGACAAGACTCCTATCTCCGAAGACCCCGTTATATGAAAACAATGTTACTGCATCATCCACAAGAAAGCAAAGCTCTTGTGTAAACCTGGCATTTCTACCTAAAATATCAATGTGGCCATCTCCCAATGTTCCTTGCTGTCTGCCTTCAACACAGGACAGACCCTCACCCTCAGAGAGAAGGTCAATTTGGACTTTGGTTACATCATGTTCAAACTCCCCTGCAATGTCAACAAGGAATTCAAATTTATCACCACATCAAACCTGGTGACCAGGGTTTAGATAACCAGTAAGTCATGTATAAATTCAGCATCAGCATTGCCTGGCTTTAAATCAAATGAGGCAGTAAGTAGATGAGTTAACCAGGCGTTCTCCTGTTGTGCTCCTATTATAATCTGAAATGGAATTTCAGTCAAAATCTCTTAGGCTCTATCATTTCTGCACTACCACAATAAGTTGAAACTCATCTTTTCCAGCACCATCTTATTACAGGGTAAGTACCCTGCTGCCAGTTCATCGCCAAAGAGTTTCCACTCCATTTTTACTCCTCCCACCTGCAGTTCTGCCTCTCTCCATCCAGGTTTTTTCCTTTAAAGCTCAAGTTAGCACATTTGCTCTCTTAACTTTACTATCCCACCTTTGCTGCTATCTCCCATTATCCACTGTAAATCCATGATCATGTACAGTGCTCTATTACTGAGTTACTATGTAAGCGCTCAATATGTCCCATCGATACATACACATCACTCAGGTTTTGCCACCACAGAAAGGGCAAGGACAAATATTAAGTGCAGTCCCTTTCATATATTCCAATCACAACTATTATAAGCAGGAAAGGGGGCAGAGGTGTAATAATTCCCCAAGACCTGTGGTTTTTGAGGGCTCCACAATCATGGTGCAACATTCATTTATAGCTATATTTGTTTTAGCAAAGCAGCCCTGCTTATAAATGTCGAGGCAGCGAACATGACTGATGCAACTAGATGGGGCCAGCTGCTTGATCTGCATCTTTTTCGTTTGCTGCATAACATTTTTTTTAAACATTGAAAACACATTTTATAATGTGAATTGTACCACTTCAGTTTGATGACCCAGGCCTTGCAAAAGGCTGACATGCCTCATTATCAGACAATATAGACTGGAATCCAGTGTTTGCTATAATGATGCTGTGTCATAGGAGATGGGAAACTGTCCACCTCACCATTTTATGGGGAGGTTGTAGGGAGATGGCTCTGTGTATACTATGCCAAAGAAAGGTATAGTGTGCATAGAGTCCAGTGGATCCCCATAGGTATAGCAGAGGCTAAATTAGATAATAGCTAACAGCTCTAGTTGTGGTAGTGTGGTCAAGCAGTTAGGCTTATCTGGAGGGTGTGTCAAGCATTTATTGTATTCACTCAATCAAGGCTGATGGCACACATTCAGAGACAGAATCCAGACCAATTAGGTAAGTATAAAAAAGGTTTACTTAGATTTTATTTCTAGAACCAAGCAGGACTTGGCACAGGCAAGTAGAATATACTTTGAAATGCAAAATGTTACAAGAAAACGCAATTGTGATTGGAATTTGAATCATTATAGGTTTGTATTTGTTTTCAAAACAGTTCATAATAAAGTAAGATTATTTTTGATTACTTATAGATTACTTTCTCGCTACTTCGACTACTCGGGGTGATATGCCTAGACATCCACTCGTGAACCTTACAAAACAGGTACGTAGGGCAGTTTTTGGTTCAAAGCACAGTTACATTTCTTTCATACAAAAACAGATGTGGGTGCAGGGGTGTCTTTTGGCATTAGATCTTTTTACCAGCTCTATTCGTGGTTGGGGGGTCTCCTCGATTGAGGCTGCTGATGTCGATCTAAAGTATGAGGTAGGTTCACCAGATCCCAGGTCAGGGCTGCTGGGGAGACCTCCTTGTGGTGTTGGGCCACTCAAACTCGGGCCTTGGGTGTTGGGGCAGAGTGGGGCGGAACCGATGAGCTGCCTGGATTCGGGTTCTGTGTTGGAGTCTTTGGGTGAGCAAATCAACTGCTCATTGGAGACAGAGTCTTTTAAATGAAGGCAGGGCAGTTCCTCCCAGTTCTGGATGCCTGCTGGACATGCTGGGGTTTTGCTGTGAGCAGGAGGGAGTTGGGACAGGCTAGAAAGGCTGGGGCCAAAGCAGGTGGTTTCCTCTTCTTCCTGGTTCAGCACAGCTCTTCGGCCCTGCTTTTTTCTTCCTCGAATCTGAGGAGGCAAGGTTAAGGGTCGCCCCTAAAACGACATTTAGGGGCTTTACAGGGGTGTGCAGGTTGGGACCAATAGGTCCCTTACTTTGGGTGAGTGTACCCCCTATTATGCCACCCTCCAGTGGAAGGGGGGCCTGAGCCTCTCTCTAATTGGCTGTGTCCCCTCATCTTCAGGATGGAGAGGACTGAGATGTGTGCTACACCTCACCTCCCCAACCTGAGGGGTGGCATTGGCAAAGGTGTGCACACCTCTCTTCCTCACTTGGTTTTCCCACAGATTCTCCTGCCTGAAGTGGGGCTCAGAACCAGTGGGAGCCGGTTGCTGGGGGCAGCAAAAAGCAGGGTCAGCTCACAAAGGCGGCAGGCCTTTGAAGCTTCCCCTTTGTAGACCCTGCCCATCCTGGGGGAGGAGGCATGACACCTCTTCCCAGGATGGGCTTTGTGTCTGGACCCAGAGAGCAGAGGCCCTCTACCTAGGGGTCCAGAAACCTGTCTGGTGGTGGCAAATTGGTGGGTAGCAATTCAGGAACCACACCAAGGCTGGTCGGTTTTTAGGGAGCATCTTTACATTAAAACACACACTGGCTTCAGTGTGGGTTTAATGTGCGGAGAAGTTTGCTACCAAACTTCCAAGGTTTTAGTAAATCCATTATGGAGATGTGGAGTTCGTAGTGACTAACTCCCAAACCATATACAATGTATGGCTTTACTGCACTTACAATGTCTAAGAAGGCACTTAGACATTGTAGGGGTACAGTGCTCATGCAACTGAACACTCACCTGGGTTCTAGTGCACCCTGCTACAGGGGTGACTTATCTAGGGCACAGGTAGTGGATTGCAGGCAAGGCACACAGAGATGTGTGCCATGACGACTCTTCATGTTTCTCTGCACCCCTGATACCTTTTACAAAGGGCTTACCTGTGGCCTGATATGTGCCAACTGTGGGTACAAAGGTACAGTTTTAGGAAAGAACACAGGCCCTGGGAAACTGAATGGCAGGGACCCCGGGCACATCAAGTCAAAGTGCATCAAATGTCAGGCAAAAAGTGGGGGGTAACTGTGCAAAACGGGGCACTTTCCTACAGAGGTGTCCCGTGTCCTCTAAATTTTCATACGTCCAATGAGTACACAACATACACAGGTCACATCCGATACTCTTTTATTTATGGTGGCTATATGTGGAGGAAAATCATATTCAATCACTTTTATTTTTTTAGGGATATGTAAAGGTATTCAGACTTGTGTCTCACTATTTTGAATGTTTTACATAGAACTTTAGCAGCTTCATGAAGTAGAATACTGGCAGTTAGACCTGCCATCCTCAGGGAGGTCTTTACCCAAACCTTTTGCCTTACTCCTCCATTTTTTCTGATCTCATTTTTGTTGGCCTTAGGACTCTGTGCACTTTATCACTGCTAGGCAGTGCTAAGGTGTGGATGCTCACTCTCTAAATCATGGCAACATTGACTTGCACCCAATTGGAACATTTAATTTACTTGTAAGTCCCTAGGAAAGTGGTACTACCTATACCCACTGCCTGTAAATTAAATGCTACAAGTGGGCCTGCAGCACTCATTCTGACACGCACGTAAGTAGCCCTTCAAACATTTCTCAGGACTGCCACTGCAGCCTATGTGTGCAGTTTCAACCTGGTGAAATAAACCTGTTGTCAAGCCTAAACATTCCTTTTTGATACATACAAGTCACCTGAGGGTAGGCCATAAACATCCGATAGGGCAGGATGCATTGTATTAAAAAAGGGGGACATGCACTTTTAACTTTATCTATGTCTTGGCAGTAAAAAACTCTATAATTCCGTTTTCACTACTACAAGGTTTGCAACTCCTATAGGATAACATTGAGCTACCTTATTACATTTAATAAGTGACAGCTTCCAATTGGGAGCAGGAGGAAATATTGAGTTTGGTGTCTAAACAATTGCAATTTAAAACCCTCTTTAATTGTAAAGTTGGATTTTAAGTCACAATTCTAAAAATGGCACTTGTAGAACGTTGGCATTTTCTTTTCAAAATCATTTGGTGCCTGTTGTCTGTATCCTGGGTCATATGACTAAGTGTAGCTGGCAGTCGATCTTTGTGTATTGCTTCCAGACAATGAGACAAAGGGGGGTATAGGTGTTGGCAGGATGGTCCATCTCTGACTTGATAGGGGAGTGGAGCTGTCACCTACCACACTTGCACATCACACAGGCTCTGCCACAGCAAACTCACAAAGGGTTTCATACTAGTCATTTGCAACCTCAGACAAAATGGGGCCAGGGCAGGGAGGTAGGACATTTCAAACAACCTTCAGAACCTTCTTCTACTACAAAGCTGGCACCAAGTATAAATATTGGACCTTCAGGCACAACTCTTCAGTACACCTCTGTACCTGTGGAAGACTCAGAAAGACTAATGTGTTGCTCTGCTGCAAGAAGGACTGATATTTTGCTGCCCGCTACTCTTCTGCCCTGCTGCCTGAGTGAAAAGGTCTAGACCTGTATCTTAAACCCACGACGTCAGAGTTATTCCAAGGGCTAGTTGGCTGTCCTCCTGCTCAGAGCCTCTGGGACAAAAAAGGCTCCAACCACCTTGAACCCAGCACCTGGACTCAGCCGGTTGTGAGTCTTGCATTCCAAGTGGTGCCACCCCAGTCCTGGACCCTTGGTAGTGGCCTTGAAGGTGCTTTGCCAGCCCAGCTGTGGTCTTTTGGGCAGAGCCAAGGCAGCGCGGCACATCTCCTTGCAGCACCATGTTGGAACAGTCATTGTGCGACGCATCCAAGATGCAGGACCTCACATCGCAGTCTGCTGCTCCTCAGAACTGCCACGGTGAGATGCTCCATAATGCAGGACTTCGCATCACAAGTCTCATCAATGTCTTCATTGGACTGTCATGCACGATGCGTCTGGATAAAGGACCTTGCATTGCCATCGGCAGCTCCTCTGAACTGCCACTGAACGACACATCTTCAACACAGGATCTCACAAAGCCCCGCAACCCGCATATAAAATATACTGTGTTCGGCAGGTCTGTCTCTGCATCTGGCCCATGCTCCATTGCAGATGGACTGAACTTCTGACTTTGCCCCTTCCCGGTGTGACCAGATAAGCACAGTTGGTGCTTTGTGCTTCTAAGCACAGTGTTCACTTTCACTCAAATCTTTAAAACTGGATATCTCAGGTTCTACTGACTGGATTTTTGTCGTTTGGGTTTCAACTAATTTATTACATTTTACTCAATTGTTCTAGGATTTTTCTTGTGTTCTGTTTCACGTTGTTATTGTTTGAGTGCTGCTTACAGACTTCTAAGTTAAGGTTGCCTGCTTTTGGCCCAAGCTACCAGGGGGTTATGCACAAGTTAATTTGGGGTCACTGGAGACTTCACCCTGACAAGAATTGTGGTTGCAGCTTGCGTAGGGTTTTACCCCTTTCAATCAATAATCCACTTTTATGCACTGGCTAAGAATATTAAAAAGGCAGAGAAAAATAGGCAGCTTAAGCAATCAAACACTTGTGGGGGAAACAGTGGTGAAGGAACAATATTTTAAGTCTGGGCGCTGGCCTTTAACTTCACCTCACCAAAGGTGTTGGAGTTACGTGCAGCCTGTTTGTGAGAACGCAACTAATGTTTCCAGAAGAAAAACATTTCACTGGCCTCTTTATTGTTCATTCTCCATCGAAGCTCCATGAAGTTTTATGAGGCTTCTGCAGCACCCACCAGGTCCCTAGTTCCAGCACCATTCCAGGGGAAGTGCCCCTGCTGTGGCTGAGGAAGGTGAGCCGCTGCCAGAGGTGTGCAGCTGCATCTCTGAAGCTATGCACTGCAATGCTACACAGGTGGAAATCCTAATCCTCTCAGAGGTAGGGCTTCCATATGCAAGTAATCACCAATGGGCAGCTGCTGAGCATTGGCTGCTGCTACACTGCCCTGTGCACACAATGAGCAGTAGTGGCAGCCCAAATGTTGAGACAAAGCTATACGCATGCACTGGTGATTCCCTACTGCCAGAAGTTTAGCGCTTCCTGAGTGGAACATGTGACTGAAGGAAATTATGAGGTGCAGCACTGTAGTCAACCACCAAGTGAGCCTGTGGGATGGGAATGTTCATCCCTGCAAAGATTAAACGTGGCCTTAGTGAAGATGGGTAAAGTTAGACAACTACACCCATCTCTGCAAAGTTTAAAACTTTGCCCAGCCCTCCATTTTTTCCACTTCTTCAACCCTTTGCCTGTTACATCAAATTAGGGTGACCCCCTGACCTGTAGTCAACAGTATTAACTTTTGTAGGCTAAATAAACTCAAGACATACATCTTTGAGAACTATCAGGGGTTCAAAATTGCAGACACAGATCAATAATATTCCTGCAATGATTTCCAGAACAAACTCTGGGTCATATTTACAAGAAATGACACATCGCTGTGTTGCGTCTGCGATGCGTCAATACAACTTGTGCTTTGGTACGACAGAATCCTACACTATGGATGCATCATATTTACAACATGGTGCACCATGGCATAAGGATTTGTGTGCGTCAAAAAATGGAGGTATCTGTGTGCGTCATGTCGTAACAAAATTTGACGCTTCTGCTGCAAAAGTGACGCAGGGCTGACTTACAGGACGCAGCATACACATGTATATTTTGGTACACATTGTCCTCTCACTTACAAGATCCTTCAAATAGTTTGATCATGTGTTGCTCAGCGTTCACTGTGCAGAGAAGGACATGATTCATGCCTTTCACAGCATTACCCTTTATGGACTAGGGACATGTGCCATATCTAGTCATAGCTAACCATTCTGCACTGAGGTATGAATCCCCACTTAATGTGTGGCCCTGCCTCATATTATGACCATGCCTGTCCATGTGTACGATCAGGGTAGCAACATGCAACACACAAGCATATTGCATTTGAGCTGTCCAAATGCAGGTTTGCATAGTCGTTGTATCATACACAACCAAAACCACCAAGTAATCTTGAACATTCATTCTCTGCCTCCCCGTCTCATATTTTACTGAGATGCAGATATCTGAGGGCTGCTCCGGTACTCATGATGCAGGATGACAGGTCACACATATCCAGATACATGAGGTCTAAAAAGTGTTTCCAAAAATATGTCTTCCAGGGGAAATCACACACAATTCTCACATTGCACAGAACACATTCAGATCACATTCGCTGGTAGCATTGGGATCCCAGACTGTTGCCACCTCAGGTCTACCTACAACACAAAAACATGGAACAATGATCTGTGAAATGGGCCATGGTACACCGTGTACAAAAGAAGCTCAGTACATTTAAGTAACAAATGCACATTAGACATGAAGCATAAGGCAAAGTTCAAATGGCCTAAAAATGAACAAAGTTTTGGCATGTAACCATGTCAATCGGCAAAACCAGGGATATGAAGTCTCAGCTGCACCTACCCGCATACCAAGTACAAAAACAAAACATCACTCATTGTGACATGGTGCAGGCCACACTCACCAGGCAAACGATGTAGCTGACACTTTCTCAAAACATAACGTGTCCTTTGCTATTCTATACACATCAGTCAGCAGCCATTTGTGTCCCTTGGATCCACTTTGCTCATTACATATCACTACTGCACAGTGAATGAGCATTGTACATTATGGCCCTATACAGGCGCACTGAGGATTATTACACATCAACAGTTTTACTTGCATGTAAAATCGTCCGTGGTGCAAATCAGAACCTCTCCAGCCTGGGACATTATGACATGTGAGTGTGCTCTCCTGCAACGTACATGGAGGATGGGTCACCCAGTTTGAACTCAGTAATGACCTACCAGGCCAGGTGACAACAGTCCATTCACATTGCTCTGCATGGTCAGTTTGGGTTACTGCCGGGCCACTGTGAACAATGCTCTGTCACATGTTCGCCTGGCTTACTAAGACCAAAACATAGCTGCCACTCGCGTCATGACATCGATGCCAGGTATCTGTCAAGGGGACACATCTACTAGCTCTTGGTATATCTGTACTTGCCGACAGGCCCACCAACTTTCATGCTGAGATGATTGATCAGGTCCTGTTACCTGTTGACATTTGTCCACTTGTGCTTCAGTTGATGGATGCTGCGGTCCACCCCAAAAACATGGCCAAGATGGAACTTCACTTTGGACCAACACATCTTACAATTGTGTGTAGGGTGCCCCTGAATAACACTACCTCCTGAAACTAACTTGTTTGACAGGGAGTATTCTATGAGCCACAGGAGGCCCTCAAACTCATCCTACGACAGGTAATGTGATCTGTCCCTTCTGACATGTCCTTCGACAAAATGAACAGCCTAAACACTAAACTATCTAACACTACCAGCACCCCCACCTCTACAAGTATGAACACCTATTTAGACAAACACCCAACAATACACGAAACAAAACAATGCAAAATTGAGTCACAGGACAATAATGATACTTTGGGGACACATCAGGGGCATCACAGACACCAAGGCAAGAAACACTCCCAAGATCACAAGCCATCAAAAACACCTTCAGCACTCAGCACAGACAAAAAGACTGCAAGGGAAAGTGAAAGTAACTTCACACTTCCTGTTTTGCAGCCTAGAAGAGCCATTGCACCTTTTCCTGGGTGGATGTGTCACGTTTTCACAATACATGTTTTTTCTGGTGCATCCTGGCAGAAATCACACCTGCATGATTTACGCCCCATACAGGTCAATACAGAATGCTGCATTTTTAAAGCATTAGCATGGATGATCCAACAGGTGCAATCCATCATGTATTAGGCCACTGCATTAGTTTAAATTGATGCACTGGGTCAAATGTGTGTTTTACACTGTAGTGTATTGTGCAATGCACGTAAAATATTTCCAAGGATCAGTGTATTGCCTGTGAATATTTGTGGTGACATGCTTGATGTCTTCGAGTGTGTTTCATGTGTATGCTGACAGTGCACATATGTGTGACATCTTGCATAACTGGAGCCCTATAACGCATAGGGCACACTTACATTGTTTGTGCAATGGCACATCGTAAAAGAGGTACACTGTACACAAACTGAGAGAGTGCACTCTATTTCGTATAATGCGCTTTCCCCAAGGCTGCAGCAAACTTGTGCTGCCATGGGTGCAGCAGATTCAACTGTCGAATGGAGCGGCTTTTGTACGGCCACTCTAACTTTCACTGTTTAGGCAGCAAACTTTTATAGGGGAGGCACACAAAGTGGGTGTAAACGCTATTTGCACCCTGCAGCACTTCTATAATACGGCCCTTGGTTTGAATACTGTGGCACGCAAAGTTGCAATTTTGTATTCCCTGCCATGTTACAAGGCATAGAATCTAATCTTTGATGCAAGCCAAGTTGATGCACTGCGTTGTGTAAAAGGGAGAGGGCTGAAGTGCCCCATATTTATAAAGATATGTAGCATTTCTGCTCTGTCCTTGCACTGATGCACTTCAGGCTGCCTAACGCCAACACAGGGTGGAGAAATTGCGAAAAGAAATGTTTCTGTGCGGGACGGATACTGTCCTGCAAAAATGCAATCTCTTGAATGCATTTTCCTCATTCTTTGCATGCTGCAGAATGCAGCACACATAGCTGGGGGAAATTACAAAAGTCCTAATGATATTTCGCTCCTGGTTAGGTCACCCTCCGTGAGCCAGTGATCAATCATGCAATCCCAGGTGTACAAAGCTTTGTAAATGTAGGATTGCATGAAATCCATGGGCGGATGCACAGGAATGCCCATGTTCTCCCCATGTTATCCCCATGGAACACTTTCTAGAATTAAATGTTGCGCAATGCAGCACGAGCCGCCGACATGCATCCAAATCCATTTCTCACCACACAAGGAAGGTTCAAATTCCCCCTCCCATTCCTTCTCTACTATCATTCTTGGTCATGGATACCCAACAACAGTGGTGCAAACATAATGCAAAATGGTTTAATGTATGGCAATGAATGATATGGAGTAGTGTACATTAGTGGATTGTATACAAGTGTCCTGCTCTGTGGGCAAGTCACTTTTTGCAAAATTCAGTGGGCCCAGGATTCTCAGTCCTTCTAATAGTGCAATGCAAAGCCACCAGGCATGCTTGGCATGACCTCATATTTATTGAGTAGGGAAAGGTAGCTTAAAGCACTACTTTGCTTTACTCAGCATCAAGAAAGTGTTGAATGGGCCTTGCAGTGGGTATTCACGTGCTATACCCATGCACTTTGACACGGAATCAGATTATCAGACTCACGTTCGGTCTCTGCAGCCCAAACAAATTACACATCCCTAGTGAGGCCGTAACAAGGAAAAAATATACATTTTCCTTGGGTCTTCCATTCCCATGTGTGCTACATTCTGCAGCACACAGCAAGCAGAAACACTCTATGGATGGTGTTTGTGCAGGAAGGTGCGGGGAGAACTGTGACGCAACTTGACCTCAGATTGAGTGAAGGCATAAGCCTTTTCCACAGCACCAGGTTTACAACCATGAATTAACATGAATCATCCTGAATATCCATGGGTGTTGCCTTGCAAAACCCCCTCCAAGTGCCCTGCAATGCACTGATGGCACAAAGTAAACCAAGGCAGCCTATTGAGGTCCCTTCATTTACAAATAAAACACAAGGAGATGATGGACAGAGCACTGAATCTTTTCAGACATTCACCCCAGTCACAGATCTGGGTTGAATCAATCATCGTTCTTTATCTCACGTCGCTACCCCAGTTCTGACCCAACCATATGCAAATCAGTCTTAACCCTAAACCTCATGGAAATAGTCCAGCCCGAACTGGCAAGCCAAGTCTTTCCCAGGACCAGAAACAAGCATTTTATGAAAGTTCTGTACTATTTGGTCTCTCTGCCGTGCCCCAGCAATTGCATGTACATTGTGGAGTTGGTGTTCATCTTCCTCATCATCATTCTACAGGCCTGCATGGTTCTTATTTCCTCATCCCATTGGATATTGATCTGCACACATAAGTTGTGCAAAACGTAGTGCACAAGTTTGATTTTACATACCATTGGGGGAGTAGAGGAATCTCCCCCAGACATGTTGAGACAGCGAAAGCGTGACTTAAGGACTCCAAAAGTCTGCTCCACTATGGACCGAGTCCTGCAAAGTGCATGATTGTAGCTCCACTGGGTGTCCGTCTAGGGCTGTGCATATGGAGTCATGACCCATTGCTGCAGACCATATCCTCAATCATCTGAAAAGAAAGACCACCAGTCAATGGGCATGATTGTTTATAAGCCCCCATCACAGTGCATTCTTTTACATGTCCTAAATGACTCCTACACATTTCAACCAGTATGGGACGTACGTGTTTGGCATCCACGCATATTCAATTTGGTCTGAATGACACTGTACTGCACATACAAGGATACTGGCCTGTGTGATACACTTACTATTTGTAATACTTGTGAGTGCCAATGCCATGAATGTAGTGAATCTTTACTGGTGTGGGGAGTCTGTTAGCCATTGAGGTGACACTTCTCTCACACTTATCTTGTGTTGGTTTGAGACTACTATTGGCATTTCAGAGCTAAATGTCTGCTTTTTCACAATTTAGCCAGTGCAGATGATGTTGTCCCCTTCATTCACACATATTTGAATGTGACAGTAGTAGTCACTGTTGTTCATTAGCTACTGCCATGGAGAGATTAGTGAGTGCATGTCGATGTGGGTCATGAAGGTCTACGCATGGCAGTGCATTGTGTCCACTATGTTGACAGAACACAAGGGGAGTGGTATGTGGGAGTCTTGAGATGTACTGTGCAATTGGTAAACTATCAACACTGCACTGATTTAAGGCAGCGTAGGAAATAGTTTTTTAACATGATGTAGTGTCCTGTTTTTCGAGCATGCACTGCCAGACAATGGGCAGCATTGCACCAAGACAGGCACATTAGCAATATGGTGAATGTGTAGTTGCCTGTCCTATGAGATGTCCTTTGTGCATGAGGGTCTACCTTGCTGCACAGTCTGAATCCTTGGAGTACTGATAGAGTAAGTCTGTGTGGCACAAAATAGACCACACATAGGATAGCAAGTGTGTATATGATGACTAATGTAAATTTCCATTTACAAATGACCTGGAGAGGACCAATTATTTGTAAAATATATAAGTTTCACAGGTATTGGATACATGACAAGTCTCATTATGATGCAAATTACCTGTGGACACACAGACAACAGAAATGGAGGCACTTCCTTCAACACGGTGTTGCAACACAGCATTTTACATAGTGTCGCATTGCTGAGGATCTTTCTACTATTTTGGGACACACACAGGGCCTCATTAATGAGTTGTTGTCTCAGGGCAGCATAGGAAGTCACTTCGCTGCGATGCCCTGCATCAATAGAAAAGAGCAGGAATGTACGGTAGTAATGACAGAGAACGCATTAGTGTCCCTTCTGGATGCGCAAATCACAAATTGTTGCCTAACGCCAACACAGGCACCCTTGCACCATAGTGCTGATGTGTCGCTGTTATTGCCTCAATGGCTTTTATGCACAAAAACAAACAATGGAGACTTTTTCCACTATCTATGTGTGCTTCAGAATGCAGCACACATAGAAATAGGTAATAACAAGGAGGCATAAAGTTATTTCTCCTTGTGTGCATCCCCTTGGGAGTCACACGTTTTTTGCACATTCCCAGGATTACATGTCCTTGAAAATCAGGAAATGTGTCAAAACTTATTGGTGTTGCATAGGCAAAGCTACTGCAAGGCCCATGGAAGAAATCCTTGACAGATATTAAGGCAACATGGCACTTTGCACTGCCTTGCCTTACTCCATATCTCTAAAGCCATGCAAAGGCACGCAAGGTGACATTGCGTTGCCTCATAGATACGATTGGAATACCTGCTCCACCAGAGCGTCATGGAAATCAAAGCTCCAGCAGTGCAGGCCTCTTGTACCTGAGGCTCACAGTGGCTTATCAGGTTTCTACATGTGTGACTTGCAGGTTTGTATAGCACATGTGCCATGTTGTATGGTGCAAGTATTAGTCATACACCTGCTATATTCACCCATGACAAATATGGATATTTTACTGTCATGAGGTCGGTCATGTGCTTCAGATGTACTTATCAACCAGTAGGCCAGTCTGTATATCCTATTCTGGAAGCACTCGTTTATGGTGGATAGTCTGAAGATCTATGCAACATGATCACTCTCATAGGACTTACCCAGCACATTGATGAATATCCCATATGGTCCACTATTCACTGCATGTTGATTAAATATATGTGTTTCTGATTGCGATACAGGTAGGATGTAGCAGCAAGAGGCACCAGTTGCGCATGAGTGAAGTCCATTGTCTCCAACATGTGAAAATCCAGCAATGGGATAGAAGCCCTGTTTGTTTTCACATTGTTCCTGCTGTGTGTTGGGGAATAGGAGGTACTGGTGTGTGAGGATTATAATGTCATCAAGGATGGAGGGGCGGAAAGTAGAAAAAGATGGCTGAGATATTCCTGCCACTCTGGCCGTGGTGTTTTGGTGGTTTGGAATGAACCAGATGTCAGCATGTGGAGTACTGACATCAGCTTGGCTTGCAGAGGGATGTTGGTGCACCTCTGGGATGTTGCCTGGAGCCTTGGTGCAATCTTAAGCAGGAACTGGACAATGGACTCCCTCCTGAGACTGTAATAGGTGATGACCTCCACCTCCCTGAGGTCAATGAGGGAATTTCCCTGCCAGTATATCTGCTCCCTTCTCCTGTGCTGCCTATGTTGGGATGGTGGAGGGGGTTGTCATCGTCTTCTTCCTGCTCTGAACTGCAGTATGAGTAGCTTCATGGCATAGTTGAGCTTGCCAAAGTGCTCTGGGTATGTTCTGCTTATGTACCAAGGCCAATGCGGAATTTTTACGCCTGGGTCGCAGATGCACAGAGATATAGATGCATTAGGGGCTCTGCTCATCATTCGTCAATGAGGCGTCACTTTCCCCAAAACGTGTAAAGCTGACGTCATGGGTGCGGGGTGACCCACTGGTGCAGGGTATTGATACAGGGGGAGGAGCACATCTCCCTGTATGCTGATGATGTATTACTCTATGCACATCACCCCAGACAAACATTCCATAGGCTCATCCACATTCTCAGATCCTTTGGGGAGTACTCCGGCTACCGCGTCAACTGGGACAAGTCCCTGGTGTTCATGCTTGCGGGGGCGGCGCCAGTGTTGACATCGGCTTGTGCAGATCTGACATGCAAGGAGACGTTCAAGTACCTGGGTATATGGATTACGAAATCTGACTCTGACTTTATGTGCTTAAACGTCTATGCACAATTGGACAGACTGAAAGGGGATGTCGCCCACTGGCAAGGCCTACCGGTGTCACTTATGGGATGTGCAGTCCTGTTTAAAATGATGACCCTACCACGCTTGTTGTATGCGCTCCAGAATACTCCCTTTGTGGTTCTGGAGAGTTTTTCCGTGCAGTGGAAGCGGAGCAGCGCACACTGTTGTGGGGGGGAGGGAGCCCCAGAATCGCCCTACGGAAATTACAATTGGGGGTTTATGAGGGAGAATTGCCAGTACCGGACCTCAGGAAATACTATTGGGCAATGCAGCTGGTCAACATTAATGGGTGGGTTTTCTCCCCCACCGAGGAACCAGCCTATCAGGTGGATCGTATGGCCCTGGGGAGAGGCGGCTATCTTGCTGCCCTGTACAAGAAGCGGAGGGGCAACTCAAGTCTCCCAACCCATACAGAGACAGTGGTGGCGGCATGGCGGAAGGCAATGAAAATGACGGGGTGGGTAGCTAGGTTCATGGAACAAACCCCACTGTGGGAAGGAGATTTTCTGTCGGAGACTGTGCGTCTGAAAGGTCTCCGTGGCTGGAGTAACATTGGTATAGATCTCCTGGGGGATGTTTGGAAAAAGGGGAGGATGCTCAACTTTCCTGCCATGCAATCGGAATATCAGATGGGGGAGGGGGAATTTTTAAGATACTTGCAGGTCAGGCATGCATTACACTGCCATCTGAAGGAGGGGGATCAGTTGCCGAAGTATTCTCCGTTAGAAGACAGGCTTCTACTCGATCCCATGGTGGACAAGGCCATCTCACTCACATACAAAAAGCTAATAAATAACACGCCAGATCCGTTTGGACCATTATGAAAGGCCTGGGAATCCGACGTTGGACTCCTTGAGGATGATAACTGGGCGGAGGCCATACAGATCCCCAGAGAAATAGCAGTTAGGGCACGATTCCACCTGGTTCAGCTTTGGATTCTTTATCGTTCCTATGTCCCTAGGACAGTGCAGCATCGCATTGAGTATTGTGGGTCTGACAAATGCATGCGGGGATGCAACGAGACTGGGACGTTCTTTCACATCCTGTGGGCGTGTCCTCTGATGTATTGGGAAGCCATTGCTCAGGTCATGTCTGAGGTAGTGGGCTCTGAGGTCCCAGTGGAGGCCAGATGGTTTATCCTGGGAGTGACAGGGGAGGTAGTGTGGCCCAAATGGGCTACAACCTGACTCGCTTTGGCGGGGGTGGTGGCAAAACGAAATATAGCCAGACTGTTGAGGTTCTGTGGATGGAGGGCTGGAAAAGAGATCTTGACTGGTGTCAGTGGGCAGAAGACGCTGTGTATCAGAGTAGAGGGTGCCCGCGTAAATGGGAAAAGATTTGGGAGGCATGGATGACATACCGGGGGGACTTATTGACCGATTGAGGGGTATTAAAAAAAACAGTAACCCCAGCACACATTTCATATAATGGATTTTAGTATTTTAATACAGATTACAAGCCATATAGGTAATAAGCCAACACGTGTTTCGTCGCCAGCAAGGGGATTAACCCGCGACTTTTTCAAGGCTCCTGCGTTCTGTGTTCAGTTTTTTCTAAAAGAATAACAACGAGTAGCACCATGTAAAAGAAATTCGCTAGAGAAATCCAAAGTGCAATTGTATACTAATCAGGTAAATTAGTAATTGTACACAGCTGTATAATGCATACTTTTAGTGTGGTGATAATTCCAACCCATACGTTCTGTAAGTAAATAGTTAGGCCTCAGAGTGAAAAGCCAGACCCCAAATCTGGTCTGGTGTCGTGACTAGTGCCGGTGAGCTCACGTTGTGTATCCTGACGGGTCCTCGAGTGCGCGATGAAACACATGCTGGCTTATTACCTGTATGGCTTGTAACCTGTATTAAAATACTAAAATCCAAGGAGCCAAAAAGAAGAATAAAAGGACAATAGAAAATACATTTCAAGATTTCCTGTACTTTTATGACATACTATTGCTACAGCTGTCATCCGATTATATGAAATGTGTGCTGGGGTTACTGATTTTTTGTATTGAGAAGGTGGCAATTGTTATATTGACTTGGGAAGGCTAGTGGTTCTCCTCACCTTTCAGCACCATTAAAACACTTATTATTTTAAATCCAGATAGGAAGTGAATTCCCCTTAGAGCGCCATCTCCCCTAAATAGCATACCACTGTCCAATAGTAATTATCGATTGAGGGGTATTGCCCACAATGGTGCGGGGCGTTCAGGGCTTAACCAGGAGTGCCACGGACTATTAGAGAACTAAGGGAACTGTACAGCATGAATACTGCAATATAACTGTCTGGCTGACCCACTGCTATGTATATTTTCTCATTGAATGGAAAGCTTTTATTTCTGTAAATAACAAGATGTTTAAAAAAACAATATGGAGATGTCTGCTCTGTACTAGATCTCACGGGTGAAAGCAAATCTTGCATATGATTAATTTAACCTGACTCAAGTGGTTGTAGCACAGGAAAAAAAGGATGTAAGACAGAGAAAAGTGACGTACTATGCCTAATGCGTCACTTTGTATATATGGAGCAAGAGGTGCGCCACTGATACATCGAAAAAAGTGATGCAGTGGCGTGTAAGCTCCTTGTAAATATGCCCCTCTTTTTTCTCTACATCTCACCTCTCAAAAGATTGATTGAATACCACAGCGTTCGTCCGGGGTTCAATGTAAGACAGCCCTCACCCCGACACCCCATATTGATGGAGTTGACCAGTTGCTTAGGACAAGGTATCAACTAGTAATTCAAACTTTCATATCTGTTTGCATCACATTCTTTCCCACGCACCATTAGAACGACAAATACAATCAAACGCCTACTTCACACTGGGGGCTTGGGGGGCAGCCGAGCACGGCGAGGTCTGCCCCCCGGGCAGATTGGGAAGGGGGGGACTGGCCGGCGAGCGGCCATTTTGTAAGGTTTGGGCTACATTGGGACTAGTTCAATTGTAGCCCAATGTCGTTAGAGTAGCCCAAGGGGTATTTAGGCAGTTTTCGCGCTTTCCCAGGCACCATTTTAGGTTTGGTGACCTGGTGGCTGGGAGCGCTGTGCTAGTCAGGTTTTTGTCAGGCCTAGTGAGGATCTTTTGGTGGTTTTAAGGAATTTGACTTGCGGGCAGTTGTGATGGCTGGTGGCGATTACAGAGTCTTGGAGGCGATGAGGCTTCTCCGCGAGGCGGGCGGATGGATCTTTTGATCCCCGCGGTTGCCACGCCCCCGCGCCTGGTGAGGCACGCGTCTGCCGGGGTGGCAGCCGCCGTCGTGACCTGCTCGCCCCCCCGGAAGGCCGTAAAATCTAAGGTAAGCTATGGGGGCCGTGCGGATGTCAGGAGCGTGGCCCCAGAGTTTGGGGCGGTGTCGGGAGGGGTCGCGGGAGGCGCGGGGGGGAGGCGCGATCTGGCGGCAGGGCTGGGGGCAATATGGATCGGTGGGGTAGCGCGTCTCGCATCTCCCCGCCGGGCCTGCATGTTGCTGGGGGCCGCTCGTATGCCAGAGGAGCGGCCCCAGAGGGTGCAAAATGTGATGCGCAGTCTTTGGAGGGCCGCTCGCACAGTGGAGCGGCCCCAATCAAAAGTACAGCAAGGAGGCAGCGGGGCAGCGTGCGGAATGAGCACGCTGCCCGGGGTGCGGTGGGGAGGCGGGTCGGTGGGAATAATGGCGCGGCAGCAGGGAATGTAGCCCAGGATAAAGATCGGAGGGGGAGCGCGTCACGTGGCTCCCCTCCAAGATCACAAACTGAGAGGGGCCGCTCGTATGTTAGGAGAGCGGCCCCGGCCAGGGCAACAGGCCAGACATTTGTCATGGAGGCCAGGGAGGGTGCAGGGAGCCAGGTAGTGGAAGAGACACAGTTGGCGGCAGGTGGTGGGGGACAGAAGGCTTCTTTGGCGGCTGGGAGAGGGGGTAGGGTGTCTGGGCTGGGGGCACAGGTCCAATTTGTAGGAGTTGTGGGGGCAGGGGAGCAGACAGGCCTGGGGGGATCTGGGGGTCTCTGGTGGGGTAGGGGTGAGGCGGACAGGGGGGATTCTCCTCTGCTCATAGATTCGGACAGGAGAGAGCGTGATTGGGTGGGTTTGGACATTTTTTCATCTTGGGCGGACGGTGTTTCCGGGGCACCGGGGAAGGGGGAGCAGGACGGATTTCGCTTGGGGGTAGGGCCTGAGGTTTCAGGAGGGGGGTTGAAGACTTTTCGGTTGGCGGGAGATGAACTAGAGGAGAAGGGTGCTGGGCCGAGTTTTCAGGGGGGGTCTGGGGCAGTGGGTTTGGAGTGGAGTGATGGGGAGGGGGATGTGGTGGACGCAGAGGAGGTGGTAGACTTGAGCGCGATAGGGTGGACATGGGTAACGAGCACTTTGGGTGCCGCAAGTAAGAGGGGTTGGGATGGGAGAGAGAAGAGAGGTAGGCCCAGCACACCAGACCATCCTTTTTTGTTGCAGGCAGTGGAGCGACGACCAGAGCATCGCGGGGTGCCAGACTTGGTAGGGCTGGGAGCGGCCCATTGGCACCAAGGAGAAGGGAGGGTGGTGCCTCGGGCGGCGTACCCGGTACCGGCGGGGGACCCCGGCGTGGCTGGCATAAGTAGGCCCAGGACGGGCTCGCCGGCCCCAACACCCACGGGTACGCAACATCCTGGGGGGCAACGCGGATGACGGAGCGACACAGAGGACGAGTTTTGTTTTTCCCAAAGGGTGCATTCTGCGCCACCAGCGGGGAGCACTGGGGGCGTTAGGCAGGAGGAGCTGGATTATGAGGAGGATAGTATGGAAGAGGGAGAGGTGCGAGACGTTGAGGAGGAGGGAGAGGGGGGCCGAGTAATGTTGTGTCTAGTATTTTACAGGTGTCACAACGCCAGGCGCTGCCTACGGGTCGGACATCGCGATGGGAGGAGAGCTCGGCCTCTTTGCCAGGACGCAGGGTGGAATGGTGGACGGAGTCCTTGGCATCAGGTAAACGGTCATCGCGCTTGCGTCCTGTGATGGTGTCGGAGGGCGTGGGTTGGGCTGACAGGGAGGAGGGGGCGGGAAGTAGGTTGAACAAGGGCGCTTATGTGGTGGATGTTCGGGTAGGAACTGAGGAATCAGGTAAGGGTTCGGTCGAAGGGTCAGGTAAGACGACCATAGATATTGGAGGCATGACGGACAAGAAGGTGACGGTGGAGATTCAGACGGGGGAGGGTGAGACCAAATTGGAGAGTAAGGAGGTGAAAATAAAACGGTTGCCATACATGGGTGTTACTAAGCCTTTGGGCACTCATCTAATGTTGTCCACCAAGGAACGGATTTGGAAAGGGAAATATGTCGAGATGCTTAAACTCCTCCATAGGGAGGTGAGGGCAAAAGAGGGTTCGGAAGAGGAGGAATTCGAGTTGGCTAAAAGGCCAAAGGTGCCGTTGGCAATTGAGAATTGGACTGCAGCGTTTCTCATTTACGCTAGCGTGTATTGTGAAAAATTCCCTGAAAGGTCGGTGGCCATGTTTAAATACATGGATGTGATCAGGAAGGCTCAGATTACAGGGGGTGGCTACGCCTGGGTGCAGTACGATGAGGAGTTCCGGGCACGCATGGCGTGGGACCCGGAGGCGAAATGGGGAGAGCTTGATACGGATTTGTGGCAACATACGATGGGGCTAGCTGGGTCTGGGAAAACCATTTTTATGGCCAGCGGGCTCCCGCTTGTGTATCGGCACTTTCGAGGAGGCCCCACCTGTGAGGGGGTGGGGGGAGCAGGCAGGGGACAGCCGGGGGTGAAAGGGGCTTGCTGGGATTATAACAAAGGGTTTTGCACCTGGGAGTACTGCCGTTGCCGGCACGATTGCTCCGGGTGCGGAGTATCCTATTCATCTGTTGATGTAGCCATGTCAGTGGTAGTGACCGTGGGCGCAACAGCAATGATGGCAAAGTGCGACATAAAGTCGGCTTTCCAGCAGCTTCCAGTTCACCCTGATGACTGGGATCTTCTGGGCATCCAATTTGGCGGTCACTGGTACATGGACAAAGCGTTGCCGATGGGCTGCTCTATGTCATGCGCACTTTTTGAGTGTTTCAGCACGTTCCTACAATGGTTGTTTACGGAACGGACGGGTCACCAAGGAGTTACGCACTACCTGGATGACTTCTTTTTTGTAGGCACCTCAGGCTTCACGGACTGCCAGAGGGCTCTGGACAGTTTCAATGAGATCATGAGGGAACTGGGCGTGCCATTGGCACCAGAGAAGACTATGGGACCCAGCACGGCCCTGTCCTTTTTAGGGATTGAACTGGACTCCCGGTTGATGGAGGCACGCCTTCCGGCAGACAAAAAGCAGCACATGTTGGGGCTGCTGGCAATCATGTTGGCGAAGCAGAACGTCATGGTTAAGGACATTCAAGTGCTGCTGGGTCACCTCAATTTTGCCTTTCTGGTGGTCAGAGTAGGGAGGACTTTTTGTAGGCGACTGTGCAGGGCACTTGTGGGGCAGAGGCCTCCTCATCATCATGTACGTCTGTCAGCGGGGGTGTGGGAGGACTTGAGGATGTGGTAGTTTCAACGGCATACCTTTGATGAGGGAGGCGGACATGTTGTGGGATGTCCAGATTTTTTCGGACGCGGAGGGGAATACTGGTTTTGGTCTGTACTGGCAAGGGAGGTGGTGTGCCGAGCACTGGCCCAAGGAGTGGTTGGAAGGGGGCAGGAGCATAGCCTTCTTGGAGTTTTTCCCTCTGGTGGTGGCAATCACACTTTGGGGGGAACTCTTGGCGGACAAGAAAATCACCTTCAGAATTGATAATATAACGGTGGTGCACATCTCCAGGCCTGCTGGGATTTACTAGGTTGAATTGCCGGCGGTTGATCCTCTGCCAAATTTGAACGAAGCTCCCGCTACCCGGCAGCACCTAAGGAGCGGAGCCTTCATAACCGTATTACTCCTTGGACTTTCGAGAAATCCTTGAAGGTCTCTCTACACAACCGTGAGTTATGGTACACTGATACACCACAGGTTAGGGTAAGCCTTAGCGTGCTTATACCGCCGTGGTGTTCCTTTGGTCCTGATGAAAGCTTCACCAAATTATGTAATAGAAGCTGAAACATGTTGACCACTTGTTTTTTTCTATAGGATGTATCTGGTCAATTTATTTCCAGTAAAAACATCCATTTCGTCCTTTTTAATAGGAGCCTTTATTCCCGTTAATAAAAACTTGTTGGCGGATAAAGGCTCCCTTCCTTTTAACTTCACCATCCCTGCACTTATCACACTTGATTCAAGACTTTTCTAAATTTTCGCTCCGCTATAGAAAAGCGTTGTAGCACACCAGAGATGCATTCGGCATCTCTGGTGGGGACCCTATGATGAAGCATGTCACCAACCAGGTTGGTGAGTGAGGGTTCTTTTACTACTTGAAAGTGACTCTTTCCCACTTGTTGATATATTTCTCCTTTTTAAGGATACACTCTTTTGTTGTTTTGATTATTATTAGCACATTGTAAATCACCAGTCTGCCCGAGATGAACACGTCCTGAAGTTGTTGAGGGTTTTTGTGTTGGGGTGCTTGAAGCATGATATTGCTTTTCGTGCGGTGCATGTGCCAGGTGTGGACAATGACATTGCGGATGCTTTGTCTCGTTCGCAGTGGGGGAGATTCCGTGGGCTCGCCAAGGACGCGGACAGGATCCCAACCAGAATGCAGCAGCATATGTGGTCCGTAGACAACACAGGATGTTGCAACTGGTTCCAGGTTCCCTGGCTCACTCCACGAAAGCAGCGTATCGGGCGGCATGGGAGGAATTTTTGCGCTCTGGTGCACGGCGGTGGGCCTCTTTGGTGGCTAGACAGGCAGATGTTATTCAGTTTATCTTGGACTTGGTTGAGAAGGGTCTTACGAGGGTCACGATAGCGGGCAAACTGGCGGGGATTGCTTTAGTTGGGAAATTATTGTGGGGCTATGCCCCCTCCACTGAGGAGCTTGGGTCACGCATTTTGGAAGGTTGGGCGCGTGAATGCGGACGCGCAACCCAGGTGCGGAATCCTTTGTCATGGGAGCTGTTGGAGGGGTGATAGGGGTGTTGCCTGGGATCTTGTTTTGACGTTGGGGAAGTTGTACTTTTCTCCACACTGATGTCCTGGATGTTTTTCGGGGCCTTTCGGGTCTCGGAGCTGTTGGGAACCAAAGTGGAGCAGGGGCTGTCTTGGAGGGAGGTTTCTTTTAGTGCCGATAGGGTCCACATATGGCTGAGGAAGGCAATGATGGATCAGAGGGAAGGGGAAAATGCGTTTCTTTGCAAAAGGGGGTTGCTTCGCAGGTTTGTCCTTATCAGTGGGGGTCTGAGGTGGAGGTCTTTTGCAGGGGCCTTGGGGGGTTTGGTCTTTGGGCATGGGGACGGACGGTGTGTCAAAGCTTCACAGCTTTTAGCGGTACTGAGAAAAGCGCTGGGTAGGCTGGGGATCGAAGGGAAAGATTTTAGGACTCATTCGTTTCGGATTGGTGCAGCTTCAAAAGCTCACTCTAGAGGCTGGGAGCGAGGGGACATTATGAGGTTGGGCAGGTGGTCTTCGGACTGCTATCAGCTTTATGTGCGCTGCGTACCTGGGGGGTTATTGCGCGGTTGTTCTTTTTTCCTGTTGTTCATTCATGTTTCTCGTTTCAGGTTCGGTAATGGGTCCCCTCGCCAGGGAGATGTCCATTTGGATTGTCGGCCATTCTTTTGTGAAGCGGGCACAATTCCAGGCCCGCTCCAGCTATTTTGAAGAAAGTTTGGGTTTAATAAAGAACTATTTTCTGTGTGCTGGCGTGGCAGGGGTGGTATGCAGTGGAAGGAGCTGTTACACGTTCTCAGCGGGATTTTGGTGGCTGGTAGGTGCCTGGATGTTCTGGTACTTCATTTAGGGGAGAACTATATGGTAAGGGAGATGGGCCTGGCACTTATGTGTTGTATGAAGCGGGACTTGGCTTTGATTAAGGCTCAGTGGGCTGGTTGTTCCATTGTCTGGACAAAGTTTGTTCCTCACAGGGTTTGGAGAGGGGCGGTTAACCCGGGTGCGGTGGACAAGGCCCAGCGTAAGCAGAATACGGAAATGGTGAGATTTTGTCGGCAGTCGGGGATTTGCAGGATTGCGCATAAAGATATTAGGTATGACACGCCGGATTTTTTCAGAGGTGACGGGTTCCATCTATCCCGGTTGGGTATGGACTTGTACTTGTTGGAATTGAGAGAAGTGTTGGCCAGATTGCTGGGCTTTCATAGGCGTTGAAAGGGGAGTGGGGGCCTTGTTTGGCCGATTGGGGGGGGGGGCAGAAAAGGGGGGAGGCGGCGTCTTTGCCTACACTCCCGCCTTTTTCTGGGTGGCGGGGTGGTTGACAGTTGGCAGGGATTGGCTGTAGTATTTTGTTATATGTTGGTAGTTTATGAGCAGGGGCAGGGAAAGGGTAACCAGGTAGGATAAGTTTAGATTAGAGGTTGGTTAGTTACAGTAGCACAAAGGCAGGTAGGTTACTATAATGGCTGTATTGTTGTTGTCTAGGCTAGCAGGACAAGCACTGCACTCATGCCAATAGACCCGAATCAGATGGGAGACTTCTGATTTTTTAAGGCAAAAATGGCTTCATTTTATCTGTCTCCCGCCTGAAGTTGCAGTTAATTCAATAGAAGTCAATGGTGAAAATCTTTTCCTTCGGTTTAGTTTTTTTAAATTTTCACAATTTTCAGTTCTATGATGTTGGCATGTGTGGCACTGCAAGCCAGGCGACAATGATGCAGTCAACAGCGCAGCCCGGCTTACATTTGCGCGCCACCTGCTTTCCAAGTGCCTTCTCAGCCTCTCTGAAACGAAAAGATCAGCCTTTGTAACCAGCGTACTAATGCATCATTCATGTCAGATCACATCTCCTTATGCTCCCAAATAAACTCACTTGACTCTGCTTTAAGGACAAGGGCAGCGTGCTCACGCTGGCAACGTGCCAGGGGACTGCGCCGGTGACATAACTGGAGGTCACGTGGGACTCGGGCTGGGCTTCTCTGCATCCACCAAGGAAATGACGGCGACTCTTTCCCTCAAAATGCCCCCAGTGAAACGGCGGATTAGCACAGATTGTGATAATCTATTTACATGTTTTGCGACTCTGGCTGAGGGGGTGGGGGAGGGGTGCTAGCCACGCCCAAGTACTTCTGGTGATGAGTATGCGATGTGATGCTGGATCAGCAGCCTGGCAGATCTGTGGGAAGGCGGGAAGCGGTGAGCGCCCACTGACTGCCGCAGCTGCCAGCACTGTGGAGGCAGGCGTGCGAGTCCCTCAACCTGACCCTGGAACCCACTCATGCTCATATTTTACACATCTTTATTCATGCTTCAGTTTACCACAGGATAAATATCAGTTTTATTGGGCCTCATGTATAAAAAATACATTCAGTAAAAGGGGTCTCAAAATTGCGACCCACTCACTAGCAGTGGCCACAATCGAAGGGAAGGTAGTCCGTCAATCACCATGTATGTCAAACATTTGTTTTTAAAAATGCAGACTTATAGGAAAAAAGGATGCGTTTAAAAAATATTGAAACGTTACATAAGTCTTTTTTAGGAGTGGGCTGTAAATCGCATGGACTGCTGCCTACTACAAAAAAATGTTTTTGTTAAGATTCAGTTCATGAATATATTAAGACCTCCTTTAGGTTAAAGGAGTAAAATATTAATGGTTTGTCGCCAAACATTAATATATACCATATGGAATCAGTATTTGCAATGTACTCCCTCATCACACCCTTTCCGAACGCCAGTTCCTTATCGTATCCTAAACCCATTTCTTGAAACGGAAAATCCTTTCCTAAACGTTAATTTGTTTTTAATACATTACAAAAAGGGTTTTAGCGGTCAGAAATCCTTTTAAAACACTTTGTACATGAGGGCCGTTTTTCAAAAAAATATTGGGAATCCAGGTAAATAAACCAATATTTAGCATAGCTAGTCTTTCCCCTTCGCTCACGTGGAATACCATTGCCATTAAATAGGAGGACATCTGTCCAGCATCGGAGCTGTCATTGCTAGCTTTGGATATCGCGATTATTTCAGTTTTAATATCAAAATTAGACTTATTTTTGACATTGTCCTTAAAGTATATTTCCACTAAAATAGCAGTCATTTAAAAATAAATATTCGGATATTCAAGTGTTTTGATTGCAGCTGTTACCACTTCTTAACTCAGTGGGACTTATTTTATAAAGCTCGGAAGGCTAAAAGGAAGATTTCTTCCCCTGGAATCACCCCAGTGTCCCACAGGTTTTACCGGACCTCTGTGGTGTGGGCTTTTACTGTCCGTCACTGTGTACACGAAGCTGGGCAGCAATGGTCGGTCCACTGACCACTTTATTCTCTGCTTGCATTTGATACCTACGCCATCCCGTTCTTCAAGAGGGAACGTGGAAGTGGCAAAGTTGTGGGCCCTGCCCATTTAAGAGTCCCTGTTATCCGCATGGTGGGCAAAGCTGCATAGTTTAGCAGCGTTTCTTAGCATGTCTCACACTAAGGGTCTTATTTACAATCCCCTTGAGCCGCCGGTACGTCACATTTTCCCATATTAAAAGTGATACAAAGGGCTTGTAAATGAGACCCCAAGGGGGAGATTTACTAAGCTTTAGCGCCGGGTTTGCGTCACAAAAGTGATGCAAAACTACGCGAATTCTTTTTTTTGTAATTTACTTTCCAGCGCTATACTTGTTTAGCGCTGGAAATAACGTAAAAGTAATGCGAAGCAGCGCATTGCGCAGTTTCGCTTTACTTTGCTCCATGGGCGCGTACCAAGGGTGGTGCATGGACGTTTCCATGCCCCCACCCAAGGCTTCTCACGCTAAAACCAATTTACTAAAAACAGTAGATTGGGTTTAGTGTGAAAAAACTGTATCCTTTCAACTAGGCGCAAGAAAGGAGAAATACTTTCATTTCTCTTTCCTTTTCTGACTTTCCATGCGTGCTGCCCTGTGCAGCACGCATACAAAGAGGGAAAAGCTTTCCCTTGTATCGAGCATAGTATTTTTGTACAGGAAGGGTACCCTTTCTGTACAATACCTATGCTGGACTCATGCACACACCCTAGCGCCGCGGCACTAAGATGTGTGCATGGCACACCGCACCTGTAATCAGCGCCGGTGCAAGGGAAAGGGGAGGAGATAGCCATATCTTTAAAGATATGGCACTCTCCTGCTCCCTCACTGTCGCGCAATGCAGCGCAGCCTCGCAGGGGGCTGCGCTGCGTTGCGGGACTTTTTAATAAATCTCCCCCTAGTGTCTGCGGTGCAAAATGGCAGAGTTCCAACCAACAGACAGTGGCCAATCCTCATGAGACAGAATAGAAGACCTGGTATTTGGGCATGACCATCTATGCCACCACACCCTTCCCAGCACTAAGGCAGACATGAGCAAAGGATCAACTTTATCATATGCTCTCTTTGTGTCCAACACAGCAGGCTTAGCCATATGTAAACCAATCTCTTGCAATTATGTTGCTTTCGGTTATTAGTGAATTCATGGTACAAATATATGGCTGCACATTTCCCACCAGTTAATTCCTCGTACTGAATACCCAGCTCATGAAGCTCTTTTATGTGAGTTTTTTTAAGCACTAGGGGGCATATTTTCAAACGCCTTGCGCCGCTGAAGTCACTGGAGGCGCAAGGGGCTTGTAAATAAGTCCCTAAGGTTCAACCACTATGATCCTGATCCAGCGCAAACAAAAACTCAGTGAAAAAGTGAGAGCACAACTATCCTCCCTGCGTCGCAGACCCACCGTCACACTAACTCATTCACACACGCATTCATTGGTGGGGCCCATAACACCAACACTCATACGTTTCTCTTTCACAGGTCTGCACACAGGAGGGGGAATGATGCGCCGGACATGTGGATGGGAGTACCTTATAACCTATAGGGAAAGAAAAGTTATCTTACATCATATACATTAACATTCGTCACCTATAGATTCCTAATCCTAAACATCAAGGCACTCCGCCCACTTGGTCGATCGGACCAAATAGTTGGATTGGTTGATGGTGATTTAGAACCAGCTAAAACACATTTAAGACTCAGAATCCTCTATTCTCTTTAACGAAGAACCACAAACTCATAATTTCTGTTGATCAATATTTGTTTATCTAAAATTTCATTAAATTAGCATTTGTCTCTTCAAATTTTGAATTTCTAGGTCAATTAATCAAATTGCAGAACATCATATTTACCTATTCTGGCTATCTGGGTTTTCTCTATTTCATTGGCTTCTACATAACCAAATTTTGTCGTTAAATTGTCCAAAGAACAGGCCAGATCTCAAAGTCCAAAGTCCTTTGCTCAGCACGTTATAGTCCCTAGGATCATCAATGGACAAAAAGTCGTGCCAGCATCCGCCATCTGGAAAGAATAGCGGTAACTCCTCACTATTCTACTACTCTTTTTATAATACATTTCGGGATAACATGAAACATTTTTGGGCGGAGAAAGGAGGTGATTGGTCAGGAGAAATCGTCCGATTCTGTATAGTCCGGGTTCACAGGGATTTTGCTGATGAGTTCTCCGGCTATGACCAAATTCCGAATGTTGCAATGTTTCTAAAACATTAATTGTTCATTTATAACAGTTCTGGTCTTCTGGGGTCTTTGGCAGGTCACCAATAACCTATCCTTGACAGGAACGGTGTGTACAGAGGTCATTAGGGAATTCACGGTACCATCCGATTCTGCGCACTAGGCTTCACGCATCACGAGATGGAGGCCACTTCTGAATCCGTACTCTGCCGCCATCTTTTGTTAGGCCAAGATGTCAACTTAAGCGAAACAAACACAAAAGAATAATTAATACCAAGAAATGATGCTGATAATGTTATACCCTCACTAATTCCTTTACGTATTAGTATTTTCCAAGAATATAGCGACATTTAAAGCAGTATATTCACCTTTACGGTCCTCCAGGAAGGTGCAAACATGACAAAGCAACATAAAGCATGCGATATCTAACTATCATATGTACTACTGTTAATATGCGTACGTATTTTAATTATTTGAGGTAATTTGCCATGCAATAGCAAGTTCCCACGTGTAATTCGTGTATGCAGGTTGGTTAGTTTTAATATATCACAGTACACAATTAGTATTATAATAAGTAGATTATTCAGTTAATACTTTCATGCAAAATAGAGGAGGTATACAAAATTTTGCACTACCTGCTCCACCAATCCCCCCTTTGATGATTTTTAACATCACCACACTACCTTTAAAATTTTGATTTTTTTTTGTAAAACAAATTAATTCGTTACTCTTAATCTTTTGTAAGATTACATTACTGTTTCCCCTGTCTCTTCTTCTCTTGTTTTTCTATACATATTGTCTTTCCACTCTTCTAATTCTACTTCTTCGAACTGTCTTTTTCTTTCTTTTTCTTTATTTCTTACAGATTCTCTTTTTATATGTTTTTGTTATATCTTTTTCTTGCTACATAAACATCCTAGTCTTAGAATTAAGACTAATATAACTACACATGTTACTGGAAATAATACTTTACCAATAAAGGTACTACCTAGCTTGAGTAAGAAGTTCTTAATAGTAGAAAACGTTTTCCCAATATTTTCCCAAATACCCTCAACCTCCAGTGGAACAATTTCCTCATGCAAATCAGTTATATTCTTAATGTACGTCTTTAAATCTTGACTTTCGTCAGGAATGTAAGTACAACAATGTTGAACTTTTAGCATTCCACAGACTCCACCCTCTTTTGCCAAAATTATATCAAGGGCAAGTCGATTTTGCATTACCATGGCACGCATGACAACAATTACAGTATTTACCAATAAAAATCCTCAAGCGGTGCTTGTTGACAAACGATCCACTACTGTTGATAGTTTTCTAATTTTGTGTGCATTCAGAGATATTCCCACTGCTGGTATCAACGCTCCAAAAACGTCTCCTACAATTTCTGACCAAGATTCTCTTTTCCTACGTGTTAGTTGACTACCTAACTCATGAGCACCATCTTTTCCTCTTCCTTCTTTGGGAAAACCAGGCCTAGATAACATGTGCCATACCAATGATCTGGTAATTGATAATATGCTTTGTTCCCACAGATAAAATATAATCCAGGAAAAACTGGATCATTTCCTCCTTTAAATCCCCATGCTCCCATGATTCTATAAGTATCATGGCAATCACTGGTACCTACAAAATAATTAGCATATGGAGTTTGATTTCTTCTAATACACATCTTTCCTTTCTGTGGCCTATCTAAAGCCATTGCTGGACTAGCTTCTCCTTTCAAATGTTTTTCTCTTTCAACATCCCAGACTGTCTTTTCTTCCTTTCCCTTAGGTACTTTCCTTTGCATTTTTTTTTTTTTGAAATATTTTTATTGGGTTTATCAACAAAACAGAAAAACAAACACCACTCGTATAGTGCAAGGCATGGCATACAGGGGTTACAAGGTACCGGAGCAATGACAGTACCGGTGTCACAGAGAGAAATAAACAGCCCAATGACAACACACCATCGCTCCCTTCCCCGCCCATCTCCAGCAGTGGAGCCATTAATCCTGGTCACTGAGATCCGAGTCCGCTGCATCCGGTGGGGGCTCACAGATATTTCCCCGGTATACATTCCATCCACCCCAGACCTGGGACCACTTCTTGGGGCACCCTCTATGGACATACACAGTTTTTTCGGTCACCATTACAAGGTCCATATCTCGGATCCACTGCGTCAGGGTAGGCCCCAGCCCCGATCCCCATTTCTGGGCTATGTTACGCTTTGCGAGCATGAGTCCCAAAGTCACCCAAAGCTGGGTCACCTTCTTGTGGTCCGTCTGTTCCCAGACATTAAGGAGGCACAGCCGAGGTTCCGGCAGCGTGGGAATTTTTGTTACCTGGGAGAGAATACGCAACACCCCTTTCCAATACGTCGCCACGACAGGGCACTCCCAGAGGGTATGCAAGAAGGTCCCCTCGTGGCCACAGTTCCTGAGACACAGCGGGGACTCCACCTGGTGGAGTCTGAATAGGAGGGTGCGGGTGTAGTATGTGCGGTGCAAAATTTTGAGTTGGACCAGTCTGAGCTTGGAAGATATGCCCACCTCCCTGGGGGATGAGAGCGCGGAATTCCAGTCCGTCTCATCAAATTCTCCAAGTTCTGCCTCCCACTTCCCCCTGAGGGCGGAAAAAGGGTCGGGGCGGTTATTTAGTATCTTCCGGTACGTTAGGGACGTCGCCCTCTGGAGCAGATGCTCCATGAGGAGCCGGTCCTCTAAGGGCGATGACTCAGGGAGCCGAGTCCCACGTGGTATCGCCGCCTGAAGAGCGTGTTGAACTTGTAAATATCGGAAGTGCTCGGTGTCCGCCAGGTCGTAGTCCGCTTGCAGTTGGGCAAAAGTGATCACCTCTCCCTTGCGCCAGAGGTCTCCCACCCTGGAGATACCAATAAGATCCCACTGGTGGAACCCCTTGGTAGTGCGAAGTACCCCGAGCTGCCTGGTGTCCCAAAGCGGCGTTGCCTGGGTAATCTTTCCAGCCCATCCCATCGCCCGTTGCGCCGCGTGCCATATCCGGAGGGTATGGGCTGCGGGCCCCGCCGGAACGCGACCCCTTTTTGGGTTGTAAAGGGCTCCCATAACCCCTCCGGGGCCAAGTAGTTGACGGTCCATACGGTATGCGGGGTCATCCCCCGGCACATGGAGCCACTGGTTAATAACCATGAGGTGCGACGCCCAGTAATAGGTCTTCATGTCGGGGAGGGCTATACCTCCATCATACCAGCCACTGGTAAGCTTATGGAGGGCAATGCGAGGCGACTTGTCCTCCCAGAGGAGACGAGTGATCTCAGCGTTGATCGCCGTGAAGTAGGAGGGTGCAATGGGGAAGGGGGTATTTTGCAGCGCATAGAGGAATCTCGGGAGGGCGAGCATCTTAAAGAGCGAAGCCCGCCCAAGCAATGTCAGCGGCAATGTGCGCCAGTGTTTAACGTCGGTGCGAAGCCGTTGGAGGGGCCTCATTAGATTTTCCGCGACAAATTTGTCCCGGTCGGCCGTGACGTATATGCCAAGATATTTGAACCCGTCGTTAGCTAGTAGAATGTTACAGCCTGACGGAAGCCGCGGTGGGGAGCCTCGGAGCATATATAAGATGGATTTCTCCCAGTTTATATCGTATCCAGACCTACTACCATATGATTCACATATGTTGAGGAGACAGGCGATAGAGCGCGCCGGCGAGGCGAGATAGAGGAGCACATCGTCCGCATAGAGGGATATGCGATCCTCCCATTCCAACGTCCACCTAAGGCCACGGATCATCGGATCCTGTCGCACCCACGCCGCCAATGGCTCGAGAGCCATAGCAAATAGGAGCGGGGAGAGGGGGCAACCCTGCCTAGTCCCTCGACCCAGCGGAAAGGCGTCAGAGACGCGGCCATTGACCACCACCTGTGCAAGTGGCTTAGTGTAAAGCAGCTGGATCCACGCGCAAATCCTGGGGCCGAGCCCCATATGGCGGAGGACGGCAAAGAGGAAAGGCCACTCCACTCTGTCAAACGCCATCCGCGCATCCAACGACAGTATGGCCGCATCTTCCTCGATCGAGGAGCGGCCGGCAATGATGCCATGGAGACGCCGCAGATTCAAAGCGGTGTTCCGGTGGGGCATAAATCCGGACTGGTCCGGGTGTATTAGGGTCGAAAGGTAGGGCTGCAGCCGCGTTGCTATCACCTTGGCCAGGATCTTCGCCTCGGCATTGAGCAGCGAGATCGGGCGATAAGAGGAGCACTCGTGGGACGGCTTGTTGGGTTTAGGGATCACCACTATTGTAGCCATCCTCTGATCACGGGGGAGCATCCCCGTCGATAGACCGTCCTCATACATGGCTAATAGGTGAGGGACCACAAGAGCGGAATTTTGCTTGTAGTATTCGATTGGGATTCCGTTGGGCCCCATTGCCTTACCACTGCGGAGGGCCAAAATCGCCAGCGTGATCTCCTCCGCCGTCAGATCAGCCTCCAGGGCCTCAGCCCCCGAAGCGGCCAGCCGAGGCATTGCGATGTCCCTGAGGAAGAGCTCATTGTCCGCCACGGTGGCCGAGGCCTCCGGGGTATAGATGTGTTGATAATGGGCCGCGAAGGCCCCGGCTATGCGCCGGGGCTCCGAGGTAAAGTCTCCTTCGCCCAGGCGAATCCGCGCCACCCACCGCGACGCACGGTCCCCCTTCTCCAGCCAGGCCAGGAGTTTGCCAGCCTTATCACCGAGTTCATAGATGGTGTGCTGGGTGGCTACTTGTCGAGCTCGGGCCCCCTCCCAAAGATGGGACCTATATTCTTGCTGCGCCATATGAAGGGTGTGCGCCGAATCTCCGTCCCCCCGCAGTGTATGGGATGCTTCCGCCTCCACTATCGCCCGCTCCAGCTCCAGTACAGCGAGCCGCTGGGTCTTAGTATGGTCCGTAATGATGGAGATGGCCTGGCCACGGAGGACGTTTTTAAAGGCCTCCCAGAGGGTTGCTGCGCTCTCGACCGACTCAGCATTCTCGGTAAAATAGTTCTTGGTCGCCTTTTTGAGGGTCTTAGCAATTTTAGGGATTTTAAGATATCCGGGGCGGATCGGGAACAATGTGCGCCTTCCTGGGTCACCGGACGCAAACGTGATGACCACCGGCGAGTGATCCGAGATGCCCCTGGGTAGGTGCGACACCTCCGTCACCCCTTTGTACCCGGCCGGTGAGGTGAAGATGTAGTCGATACGGGAGAGGGTGTGGTGTACCCCGGAGAGGAAGGTGTATTGTCTCTCATCAGGCCAGTATGCCCTCCATGTGTCTACTAAGCCAAGCGCGGTAGCAAAGTCTGCGAGCGTGGAGGCGTCGGCCCCAAGAGTCCTGTGTGCAGACCTGTCCAGTGCCGGGTCCATGGCTGCATTGAAGTCTCCGCCCATGATGAGCTCCCCAGGAGGGAGCGCCAAAAGGAATTCGCCCAGTGCCCTGAGGGAGGCTTGGTGTAGTGTCGGGGGGATGTAGACAGAAACCAGATTATAAACCCTCCCCTCCCATTGACAAGTGAGTGCCGCGAAGCGGCCATATTCGTCCCTACGGGAATCAAGAAGAATCAGGGGGACACGCTTGTTCACCAGTATGCCCACCCCCCGGGACCCTGTCGTAAACTCTGAATGTGTTGCCATCTTAAACCCCCACCTATCCAGGGCTTTGGTGGACGTACCCACTAGGTGTGTTTCTTGCAAGAGCGCCACCCCGGGCCCCTTGCGCTTGAGATATTGAAGCACTAGCCCCCTCTTAATCTTGTCTCCCAGGCCGTTAACGTTCCAGGAGAGGACCGCAAAGGAAGGAGAACGCTGCTGAGCAGGGGCGTCTGGCAGTGAGTCAGAGGCCGCTCGAGGCAAGCTATGTGACGTCGTCTCCAGGGGAGGGTGTGTTAGTCGCGTCCTGCCCTGTGCCACCCCTGTGCACCTGTACCTGCCCAATCTGCCGTATGTACCCCTGAGTGGTTGGTGAACCTAAAACAAAACAAAAATCAACATTTAAACGAACTCCCCATCCCCCCACCCCCCTCCCTGCCTCCCTGCCCAGCGGATTTACAACTACCCGCCACCCCAACACAGCAGAGTGCTTAGTTCCCATAAACTTGGTACGTGCGTACGGGGGAAAGCCGCTCAGCACACAGCCGCCACTCCCCATACCGTAAGTTTGTCCCCTCAAGCAGCAGACTGTCAGATGAGAGAAAAGGAAAAAGGGGGATCCGGGGTCATCCGTTCCTTGTAGGTTCAAGGCCCCAGGGGCCGGCGGCCACTGCAAGGTCCCAGGTCGCCAAGCGTCCAATAGTTCGGTCACATCACAGCACCATGCCTCAGGGCACTTCGTCACCCGCGCCTGAGTCCTCAACGTTCAGGGTTTGGCGAGAGTCGGGAAGGCCGCCCAGGGCGCGCTCTCCCCTGCCCCTCGCTCTTGCTGGACGCCACCCCTCGAGCCATTCCGAGGCCTCCGCCGGCGATGTGAAGAACCATGTGCGCCCCTCCGCCTCCACTCGCAGCTTTGCAGGGTACAGCATTGAATATTTTAGCTCTAGAGAGCGGAGGTCTGCCTTAACTGCCATGAAGTCCTTACGTTGCCGCACTACTGTAGCGGTGTAGTCCGGATAGAGGGTGACCTTAGCGTTGTCCACCCGCAATGGTGGGGCGGCACTCGCCGCCTGGAGGATCGCATCCCGGTCTCGGAAGTTGAAAATGCGGGCCAGGATCGGGCGCGGGGGGGCCCCAGGCTTAGGCCTCCCACCCGGCACCCGGTGCGCCCTCTCGACCGAGAAGAACTTGGAGAGCCCGCGGGGCTGCAGCTGTTCGGTGATCAGTTTTTCAACAAAGAGGTCTAAGGCAGGGCCGCGTTCACTCTCAGGCACACCCACGACCCGCACGTTGTTCCGCCGAGACCGGCCCTCCTGGTCGTCCAGCTTGGCCAGCAGCTGCTTTTGCACCAGTTCAAGGGCTTGTATGCGCTTGTGGTGGTCTGCCGTGCCACGCGTGAGGGTCTCCGTGGTGGCCTCGACCTCAGTCAGTCTGGAGTTGATTTTGGCGACATCCGCCCGGAGGAGCGCAACATCTGTGGAGATAGTGCCAATTGAGGCCTGCATCTGTGTCAGCGTGGCCATGACGTCCGCCAGCGTGTACTCCGCAGGCCCGTCCGGGGGGGACCGTTTCTGATCCTGACAAAACGCGTACTTTTCAAGCTTCGCCTGTGCCCCACTGCGGTGGCCCTTCCCCCCCATGGTGCCAGGCCGTCTCCGCGATCACTCCCGGCCGGTGCAGGCACAGGGCTACCGCAGGAGCGACCGACCCACGTGCAGGGCAGGCCCAAGGGCGGCGCCGCCCGACCACGAGTGCCGCAGCGGGCCGAGATATCTCCAGGTCGCCCCCACGGCGCGGCCGCCGATATCCGAGGCGCCCCAGCGCCGGCAAGCCACAGGCAAAGCGACGGTCACCACAGCAAAAGGTCAGAGTATGGCCGCAGGCACTGGGGCGATGCACTGTATCCCAGGACTACACGTGCTGGCCGGCAGTCTGCGTGAGGGCACCACCCGGGTCAGGCGCTCACAGTCCCCTCAGAAGGCCGCAGTCCAGAGCGACAGGGCGCCGCCAGCCCCGCGTAGGTCAATCCCAAAGTCCGATCTCCACTAACCTCCCTGTAGCCGGCGAGTCCACCCCTGCTCCTCCTCAATGCTGGTTGCCTCGAGGCGCGGGCCGCTGCCCAGGTCCCTCTAGGCACGGAGATGGACGGCGGCTGTACCAGGGTTATCACTCAAGGAGGCGCCGCAGGTGGCTCAGCTCACACGATCGATCCGCGGGGCCAGATCGTTCCGCGGGGCCAGATCAGCACCCCGTCTTCGCCCAGGCGCGAGTCCGCCGAGGGCCCTCGAGTCCTGCCACAGGTCGCTCCGGGGACCGGCCCGTCCCAACAGAGCCCGGCCGCACGCAAGGCGACGCAGCCACGCCCCCTGTCTACAAGGCCCCGGGGATGCGAGGCCCAGCAACGCGCCAGAGGCCTCGCCTCACAGCTCCGAAACGGGGGGGCCACCAAGAGTCGAAAGGCCAGATCTGGGACGTCGAGGCCCCCGGACCCAAAAGCAGTCGTCCAAAGATGATTTTTGCCTGAGGGGGTGTCGGATAAATACAGGATAGTAGGCCGGCGCGGAGGAGCTCCGGGCTCAGGCGGCCATGTTCGTCGCGAGCCAAGCTCCGCCCCCCTTCCTTTGCATTTTTAATCTCCTTTCTACAACCATATCCAAGAAAACCTTTTCCTCCTTCTTTAATTTGCAAGATAGATTATTTCTAAATATTGATTCTAATGTTAATTCTTTAGTTTCTAAGAAAAATTTACCTAGCACTTTTCCAGGTTTTACTTTATTTAACTTATTAATTACAGGTACATTATCTTTGTCTGAAAAATAATATTCTAATTTCCCTATTTTGTAAAACAAACTTGCTATTACACTACATGTTATTCCATATGTTACTGGAAGGTGATGGTAAGTGACTCCTACAGATACAGACGCTGGCAACTGCATACAGACGTAGCAATCCCTCACGTCCATCGTCTTCACATATTCGTATAGTAATTTTGAAAATACATTGTTAGAAAAATCAGTTATGGACCTATCTTTATGTAAATAATTTCTATCTATTTTAGTTGGAAATTCCTTCTGAGTCTTTTCTACATTAGTTTTATTCTCGCTATGTCCTTCTATTGTTTCTAGTGTAACCTTAAATGAAACCATTAGAGCTAACACACTCCACAGAAGCATTAGTAATCCTGTACAACAACAACAAATCTTAAACCATCTCCTAAGAAACGCACATTTTGATTTTCTATTTTCTGTGTTTGCCATTTCGAAAAAAAAAATGATCAGTGTCTTTTGACTTAGCCTCTTCTACTTCACAACTAGTTTTGTCTAACCCAAGGCTCTAAGCACCTACTTGGTTCTTTTCGTTTTATATCTTTTCTGGTAATTTATTGTTTCTCCATTTTGAACACTCTTAAATTTTCAATTTGGCATTTGATCGTCTTTCACCTTTCTTTCGTAGTCTTGTTGCAGAATTTCCTGAACACCCGTCTCTTCTCCGATGTCAGACAAGATAACTCTCAGGATTTCTGATTCTTTGTCTTCCTCAACCACTCCTGGTACAGTCACCTCTGGATCCCCTTGGCTGTCTGCCTCTTCTTTTATTTCAGGCAATGCCACATAAGACCATTCCGGCGACTTATACTTCTGGTTAGGTTTTCTTGTTCTTTTATTTTCTTCTACTGTCGTTTGTTCCACATCTTTCAATTTTTCTTGGCTAGACACTTCATTTACTTGTTCAGCCCTAGATGAATTCACTCTTGTCAATCTGTATCTCAATCTCTTTATCTTGTTAGGCCAATTGTCATCTCTTGCTGGCCTTTTCAACTTACTTCCTTTTTCATTTTTCTCAGTTCTCCATGCTCTCTTTCTCAAGACTCGATCTTCTGGTACTTCTTCATCACTGTCCTCTGATTCAGTTCCAACTTGACTATCACTTTCAACTGTTCTTCTTTCCACCACTTCTGTTTTATTCCCTACTTCTGTCTTCCACACAATCTTCCTGCTGACTAGCCATCCCTTCCTCTAACTGGATGGGTAAACTCCCTACAACTCCTCGGGGTCTTCCGCAGCAATCTTTCCCTCACTCTCGTATCTGGTACCTCACCATCTAATTTTGTTACTTCCGGTACAATTTCTCTTGAACTTTCATTCGGGACTGTCTTGTCAAAAATTTCTTTTACAGTCCCTTCACTGTTTTCACTCTCTCTCTCTTTTGTGCTTGGTCAGGTTCGATGTCTGATTCTGAGCTGGTGTCAGATATCTGTAACTTTCTTCTTAAAGGAAGATTCTCTGGTGCAATAGCAGGGCTTTGTTCTGGTCCCCCCCTTTCAGGAATTTGTCTTGTTCTTATTTTTTCAGTATCAGATTCAGAGCTCGTATCTGACTCTTCAAAATATTCTCCCTCCTTGTTATCCACAGGGTTTGGAATTCGCAAGGTGTGACAAGCATGAATCCAGTTCTTCACTCCTGCACATTTTACTGCTGTTGTCGTAGTCAAGATCACCTGACGTGGTTTTCCCCAATGTGGGACCAAACAGTTTCGTCTTCTGTACAATTTTATCCTCACCCAGTTCCCTGGGCTCAAATCATGAGCTGGCTTCCTTTCAAGAGTGGTGGCATCCGATCCAACCTGATGGAACACAGAATGAACAGATTCAGCCAACCCCTTGCAATAATCTAACACCAAGTCATCAGATAGAGCCAATAGCTTGTTGACTGTTATGAAAACATAACGCATTGCTCTTCCCATGACAATTTCATGGGCACTCAGACCTGTATTCCTATCTGGAATTGATCTAATAGTCATGAGTACCAGAGGCAAGACATCAGGCCATTTCAAACCTGTGGCTAAACACATTTTTCCCAGCCTGTTTTTGATGGTGCCATTTACTTGTTCCACCACACCAGAAGCCTCTGGGCGATAGGCACAATGTAGTTTTTGTTGTACATTCAGTGCTTCACAAATCAACTTCATGATTTCATTATGAAAATGTTTCCTCTATCTGACTCAATTGTGACTAGAAAACCAAACCTAGGAATGAACTCTCTTAGTAATAGCTTGGCTACTGTAATTCCATCACTTCTTCTCGTTGGGTATGCTTCCACCCACCGTGAGAACAGACAAACCATTACTAAAACATACCTCAACCCGTTACTGGGGGGCATTTCAATGATGTCAATCTGCATTCTGGTGAAAGGCCCTCCTTCTCGACCTATTGTTCCCAGACTTACCACTGTTTTTCTTCCAGGATTGAACTGCTGACATATAAGACATCTCTGACAAAGACTTTCAGCTACAAGTCTAAATTTTGCGTTGTACCATGTGTGTTTAAAGAGTCTGATCATTGCATCTCTTCCTACATGTGCTTGTCCATGATACATCTGTGCCGTGGCAGACACCATGCTATCAGGCATAACTGGTCTTCCATCCCGATAAACCCACACATGATCTGTTTCCCGTTGTGCACATCCTGCTTTTACCCACTTTCTCATTTCCTCATCTCCTGCTTCTTCCTGCAACTGCCTTACTTCCTCCCATGTATTCACAGTGTTAGTAAACAACAAGGGGCATGAATTCATTTCCCTTTCTCTTCCCCTGTTTATTGAATTCTGATTTTGTGCGCAATATTGAGCCATATCGTTGGCGAATTGGTTACCAGCCAACACATAGTCATTAGACTTTGTGTGTGCTGCACACTTCACAACAGCCAATTGCCTGGGCAGCTGTATCGCCTCAAGCAATTTCCCAACCACTTCAGCATTTCTTATAGGCGTTCCACTCGATGTCAAAATCCTCTTAGTGACCAAATCTGACCAAAATCATGCACCAAACCAAAGCCATATTGACTATCGGTTATCACAGTCACTCTCACATTCTTTCCCAACTTACATGCTCTTGTAAGGGCAAATAGTTCAGCAACTTGGGCTGATTTTACTCCTTTCAGACACTATTGGGCCGATTCCGATCCTAGAAAAAATTTCCCCGTACGAATCGTATCCGGATTTTTTTCCGTACGAATCGTACAAGTACCGTACTAACTGGCAAGTACGATTCGTATGGGAAAAAGTCCATACGAATCGTATTGGGAAAATTCCCCCACACATCCTCGGGTCGGAAAACGTTTCCGACACGTCCTCGGACGATTTTACGTACAAATGTGAAAACTCAAGTCCGAGCGCGCAAGTACGATCCGTACCGGGCGTCCGATGTTACAACTGCATGGAAAAAACACCGTACGGACTGAACTCCCATAGCAACCATGGAGACATGTGCCCGCATACGAGCCGAACCCCCCCCTGCCCCCATATGTACGCCCCGAACCCCCCCAGCCCCCGTATGTATGCCCCGAACACCCCCCCAGCCCCCGTATGTACGCGCCGACCCCCCCCAGCCCCCTATGTACGCCCCAAACACCCCCCCAGCCCCCGTATGTACGCGCTGACCCCCCCAGCCCCGTATGTATGCGCCGAACCCCCAGCCCCCCTGTGTAAGTACGGACCGTACCCCCAGCCCCCCGTGTAAGTACGGACCGTACCCCCATCCTCCCCATGTAAGTACGGACCGTACCCCCACCCGTGTATGTATGGACCGTACCCCCAACCCCCCATGTAAGTACGGACCGTACCCCCACCCGTGTATGTATGGACTGTACCCCCAGCCCCCCGTGTAAGTACGGACCGTTCCCCCAGCCCCTCGTGTAAGTACGGACCGTACCCCCACCCGTGTATGTACGGACCGTACCCCCAGCCCCCCGTGTAAGTACGGACCGTACCCCCAGCCCCCGTGTAAGTACGGACCGTACCCCCCTGCGGAAGTACGGACCGTACCCCCAGCCCCCCGTGTAAGTACGGACCGATACCCCCAGCCCCCCCGTGTAAGTACGGACCGTACCCCCACCCGTGTATGTACGGACCATACCCCCAGCCCCCCGTGTAAGTACGGACCGTACCCCCAGCCCCCGTGTAAGTACGGACCGTACCCCCCCCCGCAGAAGTACGGACCGTACCCCCAGCCCCCCGTGTAAGTACAGACCATACCCCCAGCCCCCGTGTAAGTACGGACCGTACCCCCACCCGTGTATGTACGGACCGTACCCCCAGCCCCCCGTGTAAGTACGGACCGTACCCCCACCCGTGTATGTACGGACCGTACCCCCAGCCCCCATGTAAGTACGGACCATACCCCCACCCGTGTATGTACGGACCGTACCCCCAGCCCCCGTGTAAGTACGGACCATACCCCCACCCGTGTATGTACGGAGCGGACCCCCAGCCCCCCGTGTAAGTACGGACCGTACCCCCAGCCCCCGTGTAAGTACGGGCTACGCGCTGGGGGTCCGCTCCGTACATACACGGGTGGGGGTACGGTCCGTACTTACATGGGGGGCCTGGGGGTACGGTCCGTACTTACACGGGGGGGCTGGGGGTACGGTCCGTACATACACGGGTGGGGGTACGGTCCGTACTTACACGGGGGGGCTGGGGGTACGGTCCGTACTTACACGGGGGGACTGGGGGTACAGTCCGTACTTACACGGGGGGCTGGGGGTACAGTCCGTACTTCCACGGGGGGCTGGGGGTTCGGCGCGTATATACGGGGGCTGAGGGGGTGTTCGGCGCGTACATACGGGGGCTGCGGGGGGTTCGGGGCGTACATATGGGGGCTGGGGGGGGGTATGGCGCGTACCGGGCCCCCTATTCCGCTGGCATCGCAGCGTACTTAGCTTTTTCGGCACTTTTTGGGTGCTGTAAAAATATTGCCGTCCGGATTGCTGTCGGTTCGAATCGTACTTCCTGGTTCGTGAAACGCAGCCTGAATGCGTCCCGACGTCACGTCGGCGCTTTCCCGGATCACATTTGTATGGATATTTTCGTCGGTCGGTGTTTTTTACGGTTCGTACGGAAATGGTGTTTCCGTGCGAATCGTACTTGCATGTTTGTAATGTTTTTTTCCCGGGTACGAGTCGGACGGAGAAAACACTCCGACCGACGGTTCGTACCCGGTTTCTCCAGGATCCGAATCGGCACCTATGTGTCCAAAACAGCTGCTACTGTGCATACTGCATATGCTGCACTCAGAATTCCCTCATCTGTTCTCAAGCATGATCCGTCCACAAACATCACATAGTCACTTTTGGTCAAAGGTACATCTTTTATGTCAGGTCGCGGTTTGGTACAGAAGTCAAGCACTTCCAAACAGTCATGATCTACATCATCTCTGACTTCCACATTCTCAGCATCAGGCAGTAGCGTTGAAGGATTCACATTCAGACATCTCACCAGGCTCACATTTGTTGCACCTAGTATAACTTTCTCATATTTAGTCAGACGATTGTGCGTCATGAACTGGGTGTGACTCTTTGTTAAAAGGATTGCCACATCATGAGGTACAAACACTCTCACAGGATATCCCATCACAATTCCTTCACTTTGTTCCAAACTCTTGCAAGTGGCTGCAACGGCTTTCAGACATCCTGGCAATGCTACAGCTACAGGATCTAATATAGCTGAGAAATATGCAATTGGTCTCCTTAGTTTTCCATGTTTCTGTATTAATACAGAAAGTGCACATCCATTTCTTTCACTGCAATAGAGTTCAAATTCCTTTTCATAATCGGGCATACCAAGTGCTGATGCTTCACACAAACTGTCTCTCAATTGTTTAAAGGCTGCTAATTCCTCTTTATTTAACTCAATGGGGTCTTTTTCATCACTTCTTGTCAAGCGTACCAAAGGTTTTGCAATCAGGGAAAAGTTACTTATCCACTGACGACAGTATCGAACCATTCCAAGAAACATTCTCACTTCTCTTTGTGTCATTGGGGCTCTCATTCCTTTTATTATCTTGATTCCGTCTGCTGTTACTTTTCTCAGTCCTTTTTCAATTTTGTGAGCTAAATATTGTACTTCTTTCTGACAGAATTGCAATTTCGATGGGGATACTTTAAGTCCTCCATCTGCCAAATGATGCAGCAGTGAAATGGTATCCACAACACATGCTTCTCTAATCCTTGATGCCACAAGCAAATCATCTATATATTGTACCAGGACTGAGATTTCAGGCATTTTTAAATCTTCTAGAGACTTTTTCAATATCTGATTAAATATTGAGGGACTCTCTGTGTACCCCTGTGGGATTCGGAACCATGCCAAGATACGTTCGCCAAATCGGAACGCAAAAATTTGTTGACTGTCATGATGCAATGGGATAGAAAACAAAGCATGACACAAGTCAATCACTGTGTACCATTCTGCATCATGAGGAATCTGATAAAAAATCACGGATGGATTTGGTACAATGGGACAACATGATAGCACAATTTTGTTTATTTTCCTCAGATCTTGTACTATTCTAAATGTCATATTAGGCTTTTTCAGGCCCATAATTGGTGAATTACATGGACTGCTCATTATTTCTCTCAGAATACCTTGTTTGATCATTCTGTCTATTATGGGAGTAACACCTGCAATTATCTCGGGTGTCAATTTGTACTGGGGAATATTTGGATAACTTATTCCTTCTTTTATAGAAACTTTTACAGGATCTACATTTTTCATTAATCTCACATCTTCTGTGAAATCCCAGACCTCCGCTTTTACTGCCTTTTTCAGCTCTTGAGGCAGTTCTTCAGGGTTAAATACAGCAAATGCCTCTGTAATCTCAGGTTCCATATTAGCCATAGTCATTTTATACAGTACATCTTCATCTGGCGTCTCAAATGCTATACCATCTGGAGTACAAAATATGGTGCAATTTATCTTGCACAGTAAATCTCTCCCTAACAAATTTACAGGGCTTGAATCGCACACGAAAAAGCGGTGCATTTCAGAAAATTTCCCTATGCTAACTTTGACTGGATCAGTGAGATACGTTTTTATCTGTCTGTTGGATACTCCAACTACTTGGATCGTTTCGTCCGAGAAAGGAAGATTTTTAACATCAGCTGACCTAACAGTTGAACGAGTAGCACCAGTATCTACTAGGAAAGTAATGTTTTCGTCATTTACCTTTTCATCCACAAATGGGCCTATGTGGTCTACTTCTAGAGTTGTGCCAAGTACGCACTCCTCTTCCTCCCCTCGGCACCGTCAATAACCTTCTTCTGACTCACTCTCTTCGCGTTGTAGCCTTTACTGCAAAACAGAACTAGCGCGCGGCAGCTTTGTTACCTGTTCTTCGTTGTGGAATCCTGTCTCATTACTGTATTTCTGATGATTTACGCTCTGTGGAAAAGGTGGTTTTGGCGCCTGATTCTGTTGGGGAAAAACCTGCTGCTGCTGCTGCGGTTGACAACTCACCTCTTTCTCACCTCTTTCTGCACCTGCGGATTCAATGATGCATTATCACCATTAGCATTCGGGGGAAATTTACACTCGGATTTTCAATGTCCCATTCTTCCGCAATTATATTAAATTGTCCTTTCCCTTTTCCATTATTATATTTTCGTTTCATACCCGTACCAGTTGCTTGTTCAATTAATTGAGCTTCCTGTCTTCCTGCTACCTTTACCTGGGCCCACATGGCTTTTTCTTTTAGTTTACGCTGCTTTGCTTCAATTTCATCACTAAAATATTTTGCATGTCTTAGTACCTCGTCTATCTTTTTGTTCTGCCAATCAACTGTATGCTGTTTAATCATTTCGCTTAGTTCACTAGCGAGATTGATTCCGCGAGAGATTCAACACGGAATAGACACGCATTGGACTAGCAGCCAATAATGTATGAGCGTTGTTGCACTCGTATTCAGTAGTGCCGAAACTGAAAGAAGGAGATATATCCATCCCTTCGGATATCAAAATATAGGGACTACGAGTATCCGGAAGAGTTTGAATCTTCTTCAACTCTCCAAAAACATTAGGTCTAATAATTTGATCCCTATTCCTGGAGGAATAAACAGCCCAAGTTCGGATGTTATTTTTCATTCGCAACATCACCATACATACTGGATCCTATGTGGACGATTGTATGCTCTATATTGCCCCCAGAAATACAGTCCTGATGAGACCCGGTATTTAAAAGTGGGTCGAAACGCCGTCGACAACATAATAAGAGACAGCCCTGACTGAATTATTGTTTATTGTATATAAACTGTCCTTATAATTTTTCCAATAACCTTTTATATTTTCCCCTTCTTGTTTGATTACTTTATAATAGGTTATGGTTTTTTTCACTGGGGTTCACATTGCACTATAAATGTAAGAAAGAGAGGTATTATGTATATATGAAATGTTTTTTATATGTGATTTGAAAATTATATATTAAATAAAGACCTCGGCTGAGGTTTGGCAGATTTTCAATAAGAAATTAGGCCCTGTATGGACTTATTGTTTTGACTTTTTGATTTGGTCCTATTTCATTCTTTCATTCTTTATTATCTGTGGCTTACATGTGTTAGATTAATTCAAAAGCAACCATTAATGTTGCATGTATTAGAAAAATATTTTTGAATGAGTTCCTTGTGAATGTTGCAGGGAAATACAAAAACAGTCTATCCAGGGGACCCTAGAGAAAAGGAGAGAACTTTCTGTTTGACTCAGGTGGGTCTCCTGTAAGATACAGACCTGGGCCGAAGAGAGTTCAAGGTACTTTAAAATCAGCCTTTGTCTGCGGGGGCACCTTAACCCATTGACGTTCCAGGAGGTGAAGACGATCCTTCTACCCCCGTGTTACGGTTTAAGGCCATTTACGTTGTATCCAACCCCCAGACCGAAAGCTCCCAGAACTTGTACTTAATGTGAGATGAGGTTCATTTTTTTGTTTTTTTACTCGCTGCTCCCCACCCGTGCCCACCCTACCACCCTCACCCCAACCTCCCCTGGACTGATAAATAAAAAAAAGCATATATCAGCTAATTGGTTCTAGCTTAGAATCCCTTGAAGATAATTATTGACTTTCATACCCTACTCCTTCTGAATTTACTCTACATAAGACTCCGGACCTATTTCCCTTTGCTACTTTTAATCCTCTCTATTAGAGCGTCCGCTTCTTCTCCAGTTTTGTATGCAGGTTGGTTATTTTTAATATATCACAGTACACCATTAGTATTATAATAAGTAGATTATTCAGTTAATACTTTCATTCAAAATAGAGTAGGTATACAAAATTTCCACTACCTGCTCCACCAATCCTCCTATCAGTGTTGTTAGGTTCTGTGTGCATTGACGTTAAGCACCGTTGCCTTCATGATTGTTTTTTCACATCCTTCCTGCACCTTTTAAAATGCTATCTGGCTTATTCCTGGGCTTTATTTTATTTGCATTTATTTTTGCAGTTTTATACAGAGCAAACTCGACCCAAGGGCATCAAAGCTCTTTACCTGAACACCAATGACACTACACAAGGTCAGATTTTTTTCTTCTTGGAAACAGGGATTAAGTGATTTAGGAAGCTGGCTCTGTATATACTACACCGAAAAGAGCTAGAGTGTGCACAGAGTCCAGTGAGTCCCCAGAGGTATGACTGAGGTTAAAGTAGATAATATCTTACTCTGAATTTAGTGGTAGCTGGGCCGAACAGTTAGGCTTATCAGAGCTTAATACTGGGTTGCTTCTGTTTATAAAGGGCCGCTATCGAGAACGCCAAAGAGCACACTTGAAATTGTTTTCACGAGGGATTTAACCCGGGATTCTTTCTCCTGATATAGTAAGTTTGATGTATTAATATTTTTTGGTTTAATCTCATTTACTTTACGCGCATTAGAATTGGATGTTCTTTTTTAAATCAAGCACGTCAGATCCATGCACTTGCTCGCCGCTTTTCCATTTGAGCATGAAAAATGCCCGGTAAAGTCTCTTCGCGTACACCAACAGTGCAGGAAAAGCTGTTACTTCCGTGCCTAAAACTTTCCAATGCTATGCGTAATTGAGCTTAATGTCTATATTACGAAAGCTTTGCCGAATGTACATCTCGACTCTTCGTTTGAACATTTAAAATGCCCGATAAATACCATTTTATGCACATTAACAGTGCCATAAGAGTTGCCAGTGTACGTAAACTCCATATGTCTCAATGATACTTTGTCTAAAATCATTTGTTCATTTTTTTCGTCGTACACACTGCATCGCATATTAGGTGGCTATAAAGAAATGTCCATTATGAGGTTTTGGCTACATTATATTAATCATGTCTATGCCGTACTGAATGATAAATTGATATTTGCCTGAGACCCCACAATTTTGTTTCCTTTAGGGGCAGATAATATAGTTGCATTCAAACTGTTTACATCAACTTGCTTGCTGCATAACTATTAAGTTATTTTTTTATCTTCCTTACATGACTCTTTCTGATTGCAATAATCTTTCCCACCCCTCTCCCTTACAGAAAATGATATATATTTGCTTTTTAAATGCCATGAAGAACTTAATGATGTCATACCCAAGATTTCCAATTGAGATTACGAAAGGTATTATATGTACGATATACTTGATAAGGGTTGTTTTGCCTAAACCTTACTCTGCCCAAAGTTTAGTGCATGCATACCGTGCTAATAATTACTGACTATTCCCTCTGATCTTGGAATTTATATTTTAACTAATTCATAGTGTATAAATAGATATTCACTTGAAAGAAAAAAATATTTATTTTTCACAAATTTATATTTACTTACCTACTTGCATGTTCTCGAGCCAGCACCTTCAAATCTTCATATATAGCTTGGCCTACATATTGACTATACAGGCTAGTATCATCTATATAATACAACTCTTTCAGGCTTTCCTAACAGCTTTTTGTCTTGGACTATCTCACTTTTTCACTAGCACTTTTTTATCATTTATTTGGCACTTCTTTTCTGATGATTCTTCTATAATTATTTGACGTTTGACCGTTTTTATGGTGCCTCCTTTTCTTCTCTCTTGCACCTTTACTAATGGCACAATTTTTTACCACCTATTATTTTTTAATGGGGACTCCATTATCATTTTGTATTGATAATTTTACATTTATATTTTTTCACAGCCTTGAGAAAGCCCAGGTTGTTCTGACCACAGGGCGAAACACGTGTCGGCTGTTTGGTTACTGTACTATTACAAGAACCATATTTTATGAAAATAATAAAGACTTCATTTGAAATTACTATTGGACAATTGTCTCTCTCAGGAAATATTGAATGAAAGAAGCATTGGCAATACGTAAAGAGGAGTCAATACTCAGAACTTAAAACACTTATCAGAGAGTAGTGTTAATGCATTTGGTATACATACTCATACAAGGCAGGAACACACACTCAATGACTGACTCCAGGTTAATGTTTGTAGAAAAATATTACTTTTGTTACTTTTATTTATAGGAAACAAGTGGAACTCATTTACAGGTATGTAGACTTTTATGCGATACTTTCAATCACTGGCAATAGGTTTTGTATAGTACCAAACAATACTTTGCATGTGTATGAAATGCTTTTCAATACAGAAAGAGATACTTTGTATGCAGGATCATACAAAAAGACAGGTGAGTGACTTACAGGTAAGTAAGCGGTTTTCAAGTTCAGTCTCTGGGGGTGTGGGTCAACACTGGGAAGGGTCTGACCAAGGTAGGTACTGCACCACCAGCGGCACAGGGGAGGCCGGGTTCAGAGCTCCCTGGGCCCAATGTTATCCCATCCAGGTTGGGGGCACCTGGAAGAGGCAAAACTTACAGGTAAGTACCTGGGGCTCAGGGACACAGGGCCTGGGGATTAAGATCAGCACTGGAGGAGCCACCAAAGAGCACTGAGACTGCACCACCAGTGGCATTGGATGGCCTGGTACAGAGTGAAAAGGATGCGTTGGGAGCCCTGTTGAAATAATGAAGATCCTCAGTTGGGCACAAGGCTGCAGGCTTGTTTCTGAAAGTTGGCTGAAGGAATGCCATGACTGGAGAGGTAAGTTGGATAGTGGGGGGATAATCGGACACCATCGGTTGGGCTCACCAAGGCTGAGGGGCTGCGGGTGCAGTGGTGTCTTTTGGCATCAGGTTTTCTCACCAGCTCTGGTCGAGGTCGGGGGGACCCTTCAGGTCGAGGCTTCAGGCGCCAAAGGGGAGGTCAGGAGAGGCCGTCCAATGATGGATCTCAGGTCAGGATCTCTGGGGAGACTTAACTGGGTGGGTGGGCCAGCTGGACTGGGGCCCTGGGCGTTGGGTGCAGAGTGGTGCAAGTTTTGTTGGTCTGCCTGGATCCGGAGGCTTAGAGTTGGTTTTTTTGCTGGGCAAATCCGGTGTTCATGGGAGCCAAAAGTCTTTGTTGAAGACAGCACAGGTTCTCTGGGGTTCTTGAAGTAGCTGGCTGTAGGCCAAGCCGGTTTCTTGGAGCAGGGGCTCTGGAGGAGTCTTCATTTCCACTGCGGCACAGCTCTTCTATCCTTCTTCGTCATAGGGCGGCAAATCTGAGGAACAAGGTTCAGGGGAGCCCTTAATACTAAATTTAAGGGTGTTACCAAGGTTGGGTGGCAGTAACTAATGGCTACTGTCCCCTAGGGTGACTACACCTTTTGGGTGCCCCCTCCCTTTGAGGAGAGGGGCACATCCATGTTCGTTTTGGGCCTAATTCTCCAATTCAAGACAGAGAATTTGTAAGAGAGGGGTTCACCTCAGCTCCTGGTGACCCTCAGGGTATGCCAGGCATAGGTGGACACTCCTACTCTGCTTACTAATTTTACCGCCTGTCCTGCTGCGAAATGTGGGGTCTGGACAGGATGGCGAGCATCCCCAATAGTTGGAGCTGCCCGATCAGCACATCTCAAGGTGAGAGCCATTGAGTCTCACCGCCAAGTGTATCTGTTCCTGCCAGGGGGAGGTGTGAAGCCCTTACACCCAGAGCAGGCTTTGTTTCTGACCTCCGAGAGCACAAAGGCTCTCACCCCATGAGGTCAGAAACCTGTCTGGTGGTGGCTGGCTGGCGGGGACCAGTCAGCCAATATGCTTGAAGTTGGTCATTTTTCAGGGGCATGTCTAAGATGCCCTCTGAGTACATTGTATAATAAATCCAACACTGGCATCAGTGTGGGTTTGTTATGCTGAGAAGTTTGGTACAAAACGTCTCAGTTTTTAGTAAAGCTATCATAGAGCTGTGGAGTTTGTGTTGACCAACTCCCAGCCCATGTACTCAAAATGGCTTAACTGTACTTACAATGTCTGTGAATGGCACAGACACTGTAGGGGCATAGTGCTCATGTAGCTATGCCCTCACCTGTTGTATGGTGCCCACTGCCTTAGTCCTGTAAGACCTGCTAGAAGGGTGACTTACCCATACCACCTGCAGTGTTGATGGGCATAGCACATAGGGATATGTGCCATGTTGAGTCTTCAGTTTGGTCTGAACCAAAACACAAAGTGGTTTACCTAGGATTAAAGAATGTTGAGCTGATGGGACTTAAACCTGGTTCCTGAATTCCAATGTAGGCAGCTCTGGCCGTAATGCCACATCTTCTCCCTCTCCCTCCACCACCACTTATTCAGTGCCACTTAACTCTCACTGTTGAACTCCTTGCAATTTTTAAAGCTCGAGTCGGGTGGGAGCAGACATACCATCCCTGCCCCCGCTCCTGCAGGCAGGGAAAATACTTTGCCCTGGTGGCAGGCTTCCTAGGAAGCAGATAGTGAGCCAGCCCTGGGGAATGGAGCCCCTGGGGCCTTTTCAGGGTCTGCGATGAGGGCTGGATGGGCTCCTCCCCTTACAAATAGTTTTCAGCCCTGGGGTATCGGGACCCTAAGCTTTTCAGGCTCAGAAAGGGAGGCCATGCGCCCCCCTCCCCTTCTGCCTAATGATGGCCCTGGTGGATGGGGGTCTCTGCTGAGAGAGGGTGGTCATGCTCCCTGTTGTCTCTTCTTTTTGTATTCAGCTCCAGTGGATCAGTTCCCAGGGCCTTTTCAGGTCCCATCCCATAGCCTTTACAGGCTATGGGATGGGGGCGGTGTCTTCTAAATATCTGATGCTGCCTCATATTCCGGACCCTGGCCCACCACATGGGGTATTTGTTTTGGTAGCACGGGAGCACCTGTGTTTTTTTAGTTTTTCCATAGATTTGCGGATCTCCTACAAAATCTTGGCAAAATAAAAAAAAAAAAAAGAAGAACTCTATGGCCCCCTCTGAGAGCCACCACCAGGCCTGGGGGGTGGGGTTTCCCTACTCTACTCCCATCCCTAATATCTATTCTTGACATTTTTTAAAGGAGTCTATACTTTGGCCTAAGAGAGCTGCTGCCACATCCTTTTTGATGTAGTGGTAGCCAATCGGATCTTCTCTGTCGGCTCTAAAAATCCTCTGCAGCATGCAAAATACTAAGCTCTAGATTTACTGAGAGCCTGTGTAGCCCTTGCATCATGCAAGGTGATGCAAGGCAATGCAAGCCCTTGAGCCCTTGTGTTAGTCTGTTTTGAGAAGGCATTCCATGGGTGGAGTATGGGTGCTCCCACACACCCACCCATAATTTTTGGTGCATTCTCAGTTTTACTAATACTGGTAAACCTGAGAATGTGTCAAAATTGTTTGCCATCCAAACAGAGGCATAGCAAGGAGCTATATCTTTATGTCTCCTCAGTATTATCCTTTCCTACCTGTTCTGAATTCTGTAGCACATGCAAAAAGGAAAATGCATGTGCCGATTGTTTTTGTGCAGGAAGGTGCCCCAAAAACAATCCTGCCTATAATGCAGGCACCCTTGCACCATGGCGCAAGGGTGCCTATGTGAGCGCTCAGTGTGCCAGAGCAGAGAGAGAGCAGGAATGAAAAATATATTAGTGAATATGCTTTCTCCAGTTTTCTTGCTACGTTGCGTTGCACCAAATCTTAGAAATTTGGGATTAACTTTTTGATGCTTAATTACTAAAAAACTATTGAATCTATTTACACCAAATAACAAAAACACATTTTCTGAACCAATTTAGCTTTCTGCTAAATTTAGGTTAAATCCATTCAGCCATTTGGGCTCTAGCAGTGTCTAAGTTTTCTTTGAAAAAAGGTATAGGGAAAATATATTTTAGGACCCCCTCTTTTTCTATGTCCCATCTTGACGGCTAGCTTTCACTGAAAAATACAAACATTAAAGAGATTTGAAAATGTCAGTTTAAACATACAGTTTTAAATTAGCAAAACCACTGAAACTGACCAGTTATAATTATCACAAGTAGTTTTACCCTGTGTCCTAAATTAACAATAATTAACCTCCCCGTAAGGCACAGTGTTGTAATCAATGACATCATTACAGATGTTTCAGTCATAGAACATGTTATGATTGATGTAATATGTGAGATCATAAGCAGAGCATGGTGAGGGTGTGAGCTATTGCTTTTTAGGACATAAGTTATAGTTACTTATATAACCGTAACTGGTGAATTTCAGTGGTATTGTTTGTTTGAAATTATATATTTTACCTGACATTGTCACCTAACTATAATGTCTATTTAACCTTTGATTTTTTTCAGCGAACTTCTTAGGTTATTTTAATGCCAAATTAGATATTCTTATCATACCTAACTATAAGGTCAGTTTAACAGTTGTTTTTTTCACTGAATTTCTAAGTTTTATTTAAATATAAAGTAATAGTCACCTGGATACCCTCCCAGGTGATTAGCTGTGCTATAGAAATTGACTGATTGATATGTAACGCCAATCGCACACAGCCAGTGGCATGGTGTGTGGTTGGTCACATGGTCTGGTCTGCTGCCAGGCCCTGCATCCAGCCCCAGAGGCCGGCCAACCCTCCACCATGCATGCCTTTTGGCTATGTGAGGCTTGAAGATGGCCGAGGGTCTGGGATCCCCTCCACAAGGGCTATGGAGGCAGGGTATCTCTACCCTGCCCCTTTATATACTTTTTCACAACTTTTCCAGAACATTGGACTAATTCCCCAAGTCCTGTAATGGCTGCCACAACATTTCTTCTCATGTTGCATCCAACCTATCCAAGTGCTGTCTCACACAGTAACCTCACTCTTGTGGGAGCAAGGTGGTCGAAGGGAAAAAAAGCCCCACAAACACAACTGTCCAGATATACAACTATTCTAACCCTTACATTCTCAAAAACTACAAAATAGATTTACACCACATCACAATAAACACACTTTCTGGACCAAGATCGCACTTTCTGCCAAATCTGGTGTCATTCTTTCCAAACATCCTTTAGGAATTTGCATTGGGAAATTGCGCTTTGGGACCTCCCACCATTTTTGAAACTTTCATGAAGATTTGTCAAACAGCACCAATGTTATTAGCAAAATACAATTGCCATTTTCTATGGAAAGGTAGACCTAGCTTTATATATAAGCCAAAGGTTAAAGTAACGTTTAAACTCTAAAAAACACTGAAATTCATCAGTTATAATTAAAGCTACTATAATTCGTGCCTAGAGGTAACTATAATTTGCGTCCCGCCATGCACAGTTTTCTCAGCAATAATTTCAGTGCAAATGTTGCAATGATAATAACAATGATGGCATAGAAGATGTCATGAATAATGTAATATGTTGGGTAGTTAGAAGTGTATGGCGACGGCGTTTTAATGGTTACGCTCCTACTAAACATTTCAACTAACTATAATGTTACTTTAACCGTAGTTTTTTCAGTGAATTTCTATTTTTTTTACCATAGAATACTAATTAATTACCATACGTATATCCAACCCCCTGTATGCAGCCAACCCCACACTGTGCATGGCCTTTGGCCTTTGTGCAGTGGGGGGCTGGCCACAAGGCCTGGCCCACAGCCAGGTCCTTTGGCCAACCCCCCAAAGGCAGTCAAACCCATGCTGCACATGGCCTTTGGCGACAGGACTTGGCCCTAGGGACTCCATCCCCAGGGCCTTTTTTTGTTTAAAGGGCAGGAGGGCCGTGGGGCTCCCTTACCAAACTATTATAGGCCCCGGAGAGCCCACCCCTGAAGCCAAAACTCATTAGAAAGAGGAGGGTGGTCTTTAGGCTCTGCATCTAACCCGCCGCATGTAGCCACAGTAACCCCCTACCCAAGTCATTATAGGCCCCGGAAGCCCACCACAGGCCAAAATTTACAAAGAAGGAGAGGGGGCTAACCAGATTCCTCTTCGAGTCTCTTTAGGCCCAGGGGACCCTATCCCCAAGGGCATTTCTTTATTAAAAGGGAGGGGCCCTGCGTGGCCTCTCTTCCCAAGCCTTGTTAGGCCCTAGGGACCCTATCCCCCATGACTTTTTTTTAATTAAAGGGGACGGGGCTGTGTGGCCCCCCTCCCTGAGCCTTGTTAGTCCCTGGGGACCCTATTCCGCGTGGCTATTTTTTTAAATTCAAGGTGGAGGAGAGCTATGTGCCCCCATCCTCGAGCCTTGTTAGGCCCTGTGGTCATGGCTAAACCCCCAGAAAGCTGTCAACCCCACACCGTGCAGAACCATTGGCCTGCACAGCATAGGGTTGGCCTTCGAGCCCAGGGGACCACATCTCCTGGGCCAAAACATAGGCCCCTTCTTTGCTCCATCAGTGGTGTCCAGATTATTACAAAATGGATACTTAAAAGATTATAGCAGTTTTATTTATGGTCCTAATAATTTTGATAACAGTAACTTTGGTAATTATGGTACCAAATGACCAATTTTGGTGTTGAAATGTTGCAACTGGTGCTCTTTCGGGAACGGTGCCCAGGGAAGTTGGTGAATGCAAAGATTGGGAATCCTAGTGATCTTTCAGCTAAATGTTCTATGAGAATGGACTGAAGCAAGGATAAGTCCTTGTGCAGTTCCTCTTCAATCTCTATTTATTAGCTCCTTTGATTCTCATTAAAGATCACTCTCTCATTCTCTGTGTCTGGGTAAGAAGGCTGTAACTGGCCTATTGCACACAGATGATTTGGTGATTCTGCGCTTTTGGACTGCGGCGAGAGCTGCAAGCTTTAAAACAGGTTGCGGGTGGTCAGATCCATGCACTATTTTCACAATAGCCACATAAAAAGATTTGCATATATTAAATATAAACCTATCTTGTTTAGTTATGGATTACTGTGAAAATGTGGTATGGATCCAGGCTTCCAGTAAACACAATCTTTTGGCTGGTAATTCAACCAATGAAAAATGAATGTTTTTGAGAGAAGGAATCTTGAATTTGGGTGGTCATTGGGATCGGTGACGACGTAGAACTTGGTTCAATCATGTGTCGGGCTAGTCATAGTTTAGGATTGTACTTTTCTAGCTAGTCCTAGTTTAGGGTTGTCCTTTTCTAGCTAGTCATAATTTAGGAATGTCCTTTTCACTTGGCAGCCACAACGCAACCAGAAGACTTATCAGGTTTCCAAGGATCTCAAAAAGTTTGATAACTTATACTTGATGCTCCTGGATGCTGATGTTAAGGCTCTTACAAGACAAAGCCGATCCAGTCTTCTCGCACGGTTTAGTGGTTAAAACAAGCAAATATTCATGATTTGACAACTGCAAATGCGCCCACAAAGCAAAAAACACCACCTGAACGTGATCTTGATTGCAACATCGGAACCGTTGATCTGCACAACAGAATTCACAACTAAGCAGCATGCCTATGTGTTACTGCATTCAATGCAGTGGCAACTTTTACACACATTTATGATACAGTCAGCCATCAGCACGAGGCACAAAACCATCAGATGCCTCAACATCTCCAAAAAGACAACATCTGGACAATTGAGCACGTGCACCATTGGCTGAATGAAACATATGACCCAATCAGAATGAATAATATTCTGAAGCATTCAGACACTTGCAAATATACCGCAGCCACCAAAACCACAACAAACCCTCTGTTTGGCACATTGCGACTAGACATCACCGTGGCATTTGGACACTTGGGTGTTGTGTTCTGCGAGACACGTTCTAGTGTCTCGACAGGCACTGTTTTAGTAGCCACTCCCCTATGGGAGTGGACACACACACACCCCACACCCATCCATCACCGGCGTCACGAGTGACGTGACACGGCTAATAAAGGGGCCCGAGTGCACGTGCTCGTGGCCATTCCCACTACCCCTATCTATGTGTCTGGTGTCAGTCCTTTCACCCAGCATGAGGGTCTGGTGCCCATCATTACACTTGGGCATGCAAGTTAGTCTGCAAACTCAAAACACGCTCCCCAGTTTTGCATGGACAAATATTCGCTCTTCAGACAGCTGCACTCTCGCCTCCCTCACAGAATGCAACAAGTGCCCCACAGCTTCTCACTGAACGAACACACATCCGTACAACATTGGGCCACTCACACATACACACCACTGTCAGAAGCGACCGCACAACTCACTAGAGAGACACAATGCACATCTTTGGCATCATTCAAACACGCCCTTTCGATTCCAAAGCATGAACCTGTTCTCCAGGGGCCCATTACACGTCAGTGAGACTCACCCCTCCCCGGTTTAGCCCTATTATTGCAAAGTGAACTGTCAAACCAAGTCTGACACATGCTCTCCTGTCACCCACGTACTGAGTGCATCTCAGTACGACACTTCACTATGATCAATATTTTACTGTTATGAGGAGAACGCTTTTATGATTCTATCAATCCTGCCAACACAACAACAAAAATCGGATGTTCAGCAGTGCTTAATTTGTGAAGTAATGGGTGCCGTACCAAAAGCTGTGCTCAGAAGCCCGTGCTGTCAGCTCAGTGAATACCATGGCTGCGCATTCTTGAATCGACCCCAGGCACTTTGATTCACCATTAGACACTACCTGCCCCTTTATCTTACGTCTTCCTTCTTTCCTCTTTGTGTGTTTGTCCCTCTCTTGCTTTCGAACAGTATGTGAAGAGGAAAAATAAGTGCCTGTCCCCAAAAATGAGTGCCCCCAAGCACCGGCTCAAATTAAGCACTGGTCTTCGGTGACTTTGTAACTTAAGGGTGCTTGCCTGTGAAGTGTAAATCTCCATGTAAACTACTCCAGAGTCTGGTTGCCTGAGTGGCGAATGCCCTGCCTCCGACATATATTCTATTTTATAGGAAGGCAGGGGGTGGGCAGGGACATTTTAAGGATTTTGGGGGCCCTGGGTAAAACATATTTTGGGGGTCCTTGTTTTGCACTACTTTTATTTATTGAGCATTTCCAACCCAGTCAACCCCTTTATGGCCAGTTGACAGGCAATCCCATCCTAAGCATTATTGAGGCCCTGGACACAAGCAATTCTGAGGACCCCTATTTGGACATCTTAGACTTAATACGTGGTACAAATTACACACCCTAAGATTCAATTCCTCTCATTGAGTCTTGGGTAAAGGAGAAGGACTACAGTTTCAAGAACCCACGAGCAATTACATATGGAGATTGTAAAGCATAAGAGACAGATTTGAACATTAATGAACCTAAAAAGAAGAATGGTAATAAGGAACATTTTTAAGTATTTAACTATTTAAAGCTTTTTCAGGAACACTGTATAACTATACACAGCCAAGTGTTCTACACTGAGTTGAAGATGAGCTGGATAGAGTCAGAACTAAAGCCACATGATTCCGAAAACTGGGCTTTATTCATACAACTCAAATCATTAACATTCAAGCTTTTGACAGCAAAGCAATGCCTCAGTTTCCACATATCTTAACTTAGACTTCACACAGGAAAGCTATCCCCAAAGTTACACATGCAGAGGTGAAGGGCTCGTGTATCGACTCCTCCAAACTCGGGCCCCTGAGTTCTTCCTCGCGTTACACAGATTGTTCAAACTAATGCCTCTGACAGCGGATCTGTTGCACATGCTACATAGATTTTACAGACTCTGCTTACCTTAAATTGCACATTTCCTACAGCCTCAGCATGTAACAGCATGGCTGCTTTCAAATGACATTGACCTTTTATGTTCAAGCATCTGACAGGAAAACTATGTTTTGCAGGTTAGCCAGATCTTACAGGCTCCGGACAGCAAAACTATTCCCCATACTCAGAGTCATGTTATGACATTAGAAGTGGGCTCCGTCCTATAGCCCCGGGTATTTTGGGGGGGGGGGGCAGGGGGGCTCAAAGGCTGGATCTCTTTCACCACTGTGTGCATGAGCTGGTTTGATTTTCCTGAGAGTCCTGTCCGTATAACCTCAGTACCCTTTAAAGATAGAGTGCTTTAATACCATTTTTATGTTATGTTTGGTATTGAAGAGACTGTGGTGATGTGCGAGTAGTTACAACAATGTTACAAACAAATGATGCTGATGACGATACGAGATTTACATAGCGCACGGCTACTCCAAAAAGTGTCCTGAGGCTGAAATCAAGGCTACCTGCACACATGGTATACTTATGTTTATTAACCCATCACAACATCTATAAAACCTGCTTTAGATGAAAACAATACCCAGCTCATGAGGAATGTGAGTCAGGCACAGAGACTAGTTGTGCGAACACCAGTTATGACAATATTGAAAAGACTCACCACTATACATCCTTCTGGTACATATATTCTGATACTTTATGTAAAACACATTTAGAACGTGGTGCAGTGTGTCATGTATATTTATATGTTATTTTGTATACTAATCCTCACCCACGTTATGTGTTAGCACATTGTTACATTAGTATAGGTCATATTGCCTCTCCCACCACAAGAGCTCTCTGAACAAGAATCCTTGTTGAGGGCACGTTCCTCTACAATTTCAATGTTTGACTATTATATTCCTACAAAAATAAACAAACATTCATTTCGATGCAGAGTCCTCGATCCACTTGCAAGCACAGAGCACACCTGCTCTGCTCTAGTTGCTCAGACTGATGCTTTGTGTGAGAGGCGCTTGCCTGGTGTCTGTCCACATGTGGAAGCAGCTATGCGTGTTAAACTAGCCCGCAGTGCTGCTCCTCACATATGAGGTTTTCAACAGCTGAAAAATGCTCTCACTGTAGAAACGCAAAACTGAGAAAGAGCTTGACCATAGCTATTGAACATAGGAACAAAATGTATAAATGCTGATGCTGCCGCCGGGCTTTACCAGGTCTAGAAAAACTCTCAAGGAACATTCTCCATGGATATGATTTTTGGAGAACTATTCCTTCTTTGTGGACCTAATCACTTGTCTAATGCTAATGCTTTCGGAGCCAAATCATACAGCTCTATGAACACGGTTTCCGAGCCAGCAATTACGATGACCGTTTCGGAAAGCCGATTCGGTCTGCCCGAAATGAAAAGGCTGTTGGATTCTGTCTTTGGGGACCCGTAGCAGGCCCCTTTTCACCCTGGGCCTTCCGAATCGGTCCTGTGGGGGTACACAAGGGACTCCCTTTTCCAACCATGCACCCTGTGGCAGGCACCAAGGGGTGACCGCCACAGGGTGCACGATTTCCCCCAGCCACCCCTTTCTTCAATGGGAGACTGTGTATTCAGGCGGAACACAGGTTCCCATTGAAGTCAATGCGAGTCCGACCGAATCATATCCGGAAGTATCTGGATGCATTGTAATCAGTCGGTTGTACTCACAGTACCTGATTAGTTCGGAAACGATTCTGAAACCAATTCGGTCAGAAGAGTTTCCTAACAAGATCGTAATCGGCCCCATAGTGCACAGGCTCGTATCTCAAAGACAGACAGGATAGAGAAGAAGAAGCAGCGTGTGTTGTGCACTGCAGCAGCACTCTGCACATGCCCCTTTCACTGTGGCTCATAGCGCTTTTTGGCCCTCGATCTGCTGCATCTTAGCAAACTTCCATCAACAACTGGCCCTGTCAAATTAAAAATTAGGCTGTTCTCTAGCAAATCACCAGCAACATGTTTCACTGCAGTGGGTCGATGCCACATAGATGTGGCTCCTCCTCCTAAAGCTGCATGATAGTGAGATTGAGTGAGGAAGACTGTAAAGGGAGAAATATGCAGAGAAAGCGATAAACATGAAAAAGCAAGACAGGGAAAGGGTGAGAGAGAGCAAGTGAGGAAAAGGAAAATTAAAATAGATAGAGCAAAAGAGAGACGGAGGAGAATGGATGGAAAGAAAAAAATGGAGAGAGAAGGAGCACGTGATAGAAAAAATACGAGACAAAATATAGTGAGACAGTGAGAAAGAACAAAGGAGGGAGATACACACTGAGACTTGATGACTAAATAAAGAATCAGGCACAAAGAGTAGAAGAGAGAAACTAATAGAAAGAGAAACTGACAAGTGATATGAGTATGACGCGGCCAGCATTTGCTTCGTCATGGGGCTTCTTTTTTTTTATTATCAGCATTTTTTGTAGGAGATTGCCTCAGGTTGGGCAGTTTAGAAATGATACCCTGTGCTGAAGGAGAAGCAATGAAAAATAAGGAAAAGCTTTCAGAAAAATTAGGAAAGGAAAAAAAAGCAGTGAAAATTGGGCAAAAGCAGGGGAAAACACTCAGAAAAACAGGGGAGATGAAGGAGAAAGCAGGGGGGGGGAAAGGAAAAGCAGGAGAAAACACTCAGAAAACTGGAGGAGAGGAAGGAAAAAGCAGTAAAAAACAAGAAAAACAAGACAAAAGCAGGAGAAAGCAATCAGAAAAATGTGAAGAGCAGAAGGAGAGAGCAACACAAAAAACCGAGGCAAAAGCATGAGACAGCAGTGAGTTTATATCTTGTGCCCTGTGGGGTTATACCTGGAGTTGTGGGGTTATACCTTGTGATGTGGGATTCTATCTGGTGATATGGATGCCATCCAGTACCAAGGCATGTGCTCTGGGTTTATAGCTAATGCTGTGGCAAGTGTTTTGATGCAATCCGGTGCTGTGGGTGCAATCTAGTGCTGTGACAACTGCTTGCGTGCAATCTGGGCCGTAGCAAGGAAAACTGGAAATAAACTATATATATATATATATATATATATATTACCTACTGGCGGTCGCCAGTAGGTAGTTATAGTTAGGACCCTGTTTCCATAGGAAATCCGCAACATTCTATTTTGAATAACTTTGGCGCCGGTCGACGAATCCTCGCGAATTTCTCAAAATAGGTGGGGCGCTACGCTCCGCTCCTACCCTGAAAGTCTCGGGGGGATTCGTCAAGCGGGGGCTGAGATAAAAGGGGGGTCCCAAAACGCGTTTTTCCCATGTATTTTTCCATAGGACCTTTAGACAGGGCTACAGCCCGAACGGCTGAACAGAATTACTAGAAATTTGGCAGAGAGGTAGTCCTCAGGTCAAGGAAGTGCCTTTTGTAGGTTTGGTGTAAATCTGTTCAGTAGATTCTGATAAAATAGCCTTTAAATCAATATATATATCTGAGCCAGCTTACGGTACGCTTACCGTAAGCTTACCGTACGCGTACGGTGGCGTGCGCGAGCGCGATTCTGATTGGCTGTTACATCTAAGTAAACATTCGAATCGGTCGAAACCAGGAAGCGGCGGCCGCCATTTTCTCTCTCGCACTCTGAGGGGGGGGCTGTAAACAAAGGCAAAAAACATATAAAGGGGCTGTTTAGACAGCGCCCATGCACATAGCCATGTTAGTTGAGTCCTCAAAGGCCAAAAACGGTAAATTTTTATTTTTTGAAAATTTCGCCGATTACGCTTACCGTACGCGTACGGTGCGCTTACGCTAAAAATTTTAATAAAAAAAAAAAAACACTCTCTGTGCATGGCATATTATTGTCATCACTTACAAATTAAATTTAACAGATTACCTATCACAAGGAAGCGCATAATATGTCCTCCATGTGCGCACGGTGCGTAACGTGGGCATGCGTGTACGGCACTAACTGCGTAAAGTGGGCGCGCGGTGCGCAAAGCGCACCGCGTGCTCACCGTGCGCGCCACCGTGCACGCCACGAATGGCGTAAAGTAACTTAGCATTTAAAAAACCGTACAAATTCACTGAAAAAACCATAGGTTTCAGACATGTTATAGTTAGCGGAAATTTTACTGATAAAAAACCAATGAAATTCCCCCGTTATAGTTAGTGCAGGCAACTATAACTCACGCAACCGCAATCTTCTGCTGATGACATATGTGTCTTTATGAAAAAAAAATATTTCTAATATATGTATAGCTAAAAATTTATGGAAGAAGACATGGGCAAATAAGTGTCTAAATACAGTATTAGCATCAGCAGAGGATTGCGGTCGCGTGAGTTATAGTTGCCTGCACTAACTATAACGGGGGAATTTCATTGGTTTTTTATCAGTAAAATTTCCGCTAACTATAACATGTCTGAAACCTATGGTTTTTTCAGTGAATATATATATATATATATATATATATATATATATATATATATATATATATTTATATATATATATATATATATATATATATAGTTTAGTTCCAGTTTTCTAAACTATATATATATATATATATATATATATATATATATCTATATATCTATATCTATATCTATATATATATATATATATATATATATATATATATATATGATATATATATATCCACTAGCAGTATCCCCATGCGTGCGCACACAAACGGGACTACGGACTCAAGGTATAGCTGTTGCCAATAATCGTGCTTTATTCCAACATGAAAAGGTGCAGCCTCAGACGCGTTTCGGACACCAACTGTGTCCTTGATCATATATATATGCAACGAGAATCCCTGCAATCTTAACAGGAAAGACGAGCCACTCCGGTTTTGCAGTTTGTGAAGTATTACGGGTTTATTTGCAGCAGCAAAAATGATGGGTTTCGATCTCAGCTGAGATCTTGGTCACATGACCTTTTGGCAGTTCCGCATACATTTAAAGGCACAGTGAGATGCACGACGCAGCGTGCAGTGAAACATAAAGAAAATACTACGGTGAGTTCTAGTATTGGTTAAATAAAATAAAATAATACAATGTTTGTGTCACAATTGTTTAAGGATGGCATTGATGTGTCAGTGTGGACATTGATATAAGTTGTGGTGAAGCACTTATTATATACAGCAGGCTTGTTATAAAGTTTTATGTCTCTGTAGACTATCTCGTGGGTCTAGTGCCCATGCCTTTTGACATCTACGAATGATTCTCGGTGTAGTACCCCGTTATTCAACCCAATGGTTATGTTATGCAGTGGACCTATGTACATCGGTCATCTGCTCATTATGCTATTGTTTGTGTGTGGGGACTGGTGTGTGAAGTGTCTTATCTAGGGGGGTTAGTCTTAACAATGGAGTTGATTTGCATGTTATACATGCTGTTTTTAGACTATTCCTCGAGTGTGCACATATTAATTTTGTCCATTGTCTTGATACATTTTTTTTTTTTTTAAAGTGAGGTGGTATCCCAAATTATTTTGGCAGTGCACTTAAAGACGATATCGCTAGCGTAACCAGTGGTTTTGTAGAGGCGTCAGTTCCTATGAACATGCTGGATCTCTTGTGCTCTTAGCATTAACTCAGTGACTATTCTTCTCTCATGTCGCGCTACCAATCTGTAAAAAATATAAAAGCCATGGACTATTAGTAACAATGTAGCACTTCTATGGTAATCATCACATTCTTTTTAGTAATACGTCACAAAGGCATTGGACTTAAGATCTGACATAGTAACTCGATGCTATAATGTACATGTGCTGTATTACAATATAACATTGATTGTCAAACATATCAAGTGACAGTGATAGATAAGAACTCAACAATACAGAAATAAAATGAATTTGATAACAAGTGAGATAAAACAATTAGAGACTCTTGTAGTCATGCTGAATGGGAACTAGTGGATTGGTTAACAGGGAGCGTCCATGTTTCATAAATGCACGTATAATTCCTCGTCATTGTTCATACCTTTTGGGAACATGCTACCGGCCAACAAAATCAATCTAGACTCAAGTCTGCGTAAGGCCAAAACTCGGTTCCCTCCTCTAGGGTGTTTGGGGATTTTTGCTAGACCGAAGATTTTGTCCTTGGTCCAGTCGCCCTCATGTACCTCATTAAAATGTCTAGATGTGCTGTAACTGAAGTCACGGTTCGTGACCGTTCTCTAGTGTTCCAAGATTCTCTTCTTGATGGAAATGTTGTTGAGCCGACATACCATTTACCACAGGGACAGATGATGGCGTAAACCGCAAAATCTGTCCTGCAAATTATTGGTTTTGTTATTCTCCATTTCCTTCTTGATCTCATTAATGTCGCTTCCGTCACATTCTCGCTATGGCTGCAGGCTTTGCATTTACTGCACTTGTAAAAGCTTCCCCTTTGGTCTAGCCAAGTTTTCTTGTTTGTTTGTAGGTGACTGTTAACCAGGATGACCTTAAGAGATGAGTTTTTCCTGAAGGTGACGGCAGGTGAATGATCTAGCTTCTTTTCAAGTAATGGATCCTGTGTGAGGATATGCCATCTTTTCTTGAGGATATTTCTCAGATCATTTGCCTGTGTGCTGTATGTAGTTATGAACCTGGCTGGTGTATCTGCATTTTCTGGTTTGTTGTGAGTCTTAGGTTGTGCGAATAAGGCTTCATTGCAGCTTTGATGATACCTCTTCTAAGCATCTTGGTATCCTCTGTTCTTGAATCGCTTTACCATGTCCTGTTTGTTTTTCTCATAGGAGGTTTCTGTACTGCAATTTCGTTTGGCTCTAAGGAACTCACTATATGGAATGCTCCATCTGAAATTAGGGGGGTGGCAGCTGGCTGAGTGAAGAATGGAGTTCCCTGCAGTCATTTTCCTGTATAAATCTGTAGTTAGTTTGCCATCACTTACAGTTAATCTGATGTCTAGGAAGTCAATACTTTTCTGACTGTGTTGCATCTCCTCACTCCAGAGTACCTGCTTTTCCCACCAGCCCACCAAGAAGATTGGCATAGCTGGGGGCGAAGCAGGTACCCATAGAAGTGCCCTGTAGTTGTTTGTACCACTTCCCATCGAACATAAAAACATTTCTGTTAGGCATATTTCGATCATCTGTAAGATCATGCATTTGTGTTCTAGAAATTCAATGTTCCTGGCTTTAAGGAAGTGTTGGCATGCTTTGAGGCCGTCTGCGTGTCTAATGCCTCTATAAAGACTTTCAACGTCTAGGCACACCATCCAGTACTCACTTTCCCAGTGTAGGTTTTGGAAAAAGGAAGTGGTCAACGAATTCAGATGTATTTTCTAACAAGCTGTTCTTAGAGGACACAATGGGGTGTCCTGGGGGGTTGATAGGATTTTTATGCACCTTTGGAAAAAGGTAAAAGGTTGGTGTAGTGAGTGTTTCATTCAATAGAAACGATTTCTCGTCCCAGCTCAGGAGTTTGTTGTCAAACCATTCTTTCAAACTCTCGTGATATCTGTTTTGTAAGGTGTTACATATGTTTTATCTACCCTTTCATAGCAAGTTGTGTTGCTAAGTTGTTTAAGGGCCTCCTGTACATAATTTTCCCTGTTCATTACCACGATATTTCCTCCCTAATCTAATGATTTAATGACAATTTTGTCGTCTTTTTGTAGGCTTTTTGTAGGCTCAAGACTGCCTCCCATTGATCTTTGCTTATGTTCCTTATCTTGGGGCATATATCAATAAGTCTTAGCAATAAATATATTACCTACTGGCAGTTGCCAGTAGGTAGTTATAGTTAGAACCTAGTTTCCATAGGAGAAGAATTTTTTGATTTGCTAATAACTTTGGCGTCGTTTGACAAATCTTCCTGAAATTCTCCCCCAAAAAAGTCTATCCAGGTCTGCTCCTATCCTGAAAGTTTGGGGGTGATTCGTCAAGTGGGGGCTGAGAAAAAAGGGGGTCCCAAAAGTCATTTTCTCGATGTTATTTTCCATAGGAAATTTTGCGATGATCTACAGCTCAAACTGCTGAACGGAATTACCCCAAATTTGGCAGAAAAGTAGAGCTTAGTTCAGAAAGCGATTTTGTTTATTAGATGGTGTAAATCCGTTCAGTAGTTTTTGAGAAGTTCAAAGAATAAGAGTCAAAAAATCAATTTCCCATAGGAAACTTTGTGCAAGGCTACAGCCGAAACTACTGAACGGAATTACCCCAAATTTGGCAGAAAAGTAGAGCTTAGTTCAGAAAGCGATTTTGTTTTTTAGATGGTGTAAATCCGTTCAGTAGTTTTTGAGAAATTCAAAAAATAAGAGTCAAAAAATCAATTTCCCATAGGAAACTTTGTGCAAGGCTACAGCCGAAACTACTGAACGGAATTACTCCAAATTTGGCAGAAAGGTAGTGCCTGGGTCAGAAAGCAACCTTTTTAAAAATGGTGTAAATTCGTTCAGTAGTTGCTGAGAAATTATACAAATAAATGTTTCGATATCTGTGCGGAGCCTAAGTCGCGTGCGCGAGCTTCACTGTGATTGGCTGCTAGCACTCCAAAACAGGAAGTGTTGGCAGCCATCTTGTGGCTCGGGAGAAGCGAGTCACCCAAAAACGGAGAAACAAAGGTATAAAACAAGAGAAGGAGGCAAGGTAGAAAAAACCCTGACCCCCAGGTCTGCTCAGGGGGTCTCAGAAGGACCAAATATTCACTTAAAGTAAAAAAAAAATAGCCAAAATTTGCGCTGGGGATGCGTGTACTCGCGTTTCACTTTAATGAGGCCATTGGGTGGGCTAGGTTCCGGGGTATTTAAAAAAAAAATAATAGCAGGGGCTCGCAGTGGTTGTGGGGGTCCGCTGGGGTCCGCGCATCCCAGAGGCTTCACTTATGTTGGGAGGGGGTTGCGCGGCCCTCCTTCTGGAGCCTTGTATGTGCTTGTAACTTTGGCCTCGTTTGAGGAATCTTTATGAAATTATCCAAAAAGATTCTCTTTTTTGGATTAGCTCATATATTGAAAGTTTTGGGGTGAATGGTGTAGGAGGGGCTGAGAAGAAAGAGGGTCCTAAAATGTGTATTCTCCATGCAATTTCCATACGAAACTTTACGGAAGACTAGAGGTGAAACTGCTGAATGGAATTACTCCAAATTTGGCAGGGAGAAAGGTGATGGTCCAGAAAGCACACTTTTGTTTAAATGGTGTAAATCCTTTCAGTAGTTTTTGAGAAATATCAAATTTTGCAGAAATCGATATTTGAGAATTCTGACATGTGATTCGCTGATGGGTTACAAGCAGCAACTTGCTGCTTATTGGCTGTGAGTGGTTGAAACCAGGAAGTGTTGGCAGTCATTTTGTGATTTACTCCGTCAGCTCGCATCTCTCCGTGTAGAAGCCATCGGGTTCGTAGTTTTACCTCTGCGAGGCAACACTGACATCTGTGTCTGTGTGAGATATGCCTTTCAGGCTGCCTCTACCGACATCACCAGGTTGCGGCTATGTCTTTAGAAGCCCGTCCGTCGGCTCGGAGCTCTGTGAGTCAGTCTGTCGGCACGACCCCCTACACTACCCAAAGACTACCCAAACACCACTGCGCTGTCTTGAACTCTAAACCACTACCCCAGCACGATCCCCTACACTACCCAAACACCACTGCTCTACCGTAAACCCTAAATCTACCCCCAGCACAACCCCCTACCCAAACACCACTGCACTATCCTAAACCATCAAATACTACCCCCAGCACAACCCCCTGCACTACCCAAACACCACTGCAGTACCCTAAACCCTAAAATGCTACCTCCAGCACGAACCCTCTACAGTACACAAACACCACTGTACTACCCTAAAGCATAAAATACTACCTCCAGCACAACCCCCTTCACTACCCAAACACCACTGTACTACCCTAGAGCATAAAACAGTAGCAGTCCGTCGGCTTGCAGCTGTGCGTCTGCGAGCCGTGGTGTCTCTAGCTGTACATGTGCAAGTCAGTCCATTAGGTGTGCGTTTGCGAGCCGACGGCCCGGAGCTCTCCCTGTGCGAGCTGAGCCCACGGGCTGCAGGAGTCCCTCTACGAGGCTGCTCGACGGCCCGCAGGTCTCCCTGTGCTAGCCAGGTCGCAGCTGTCACTTTGCAAACCGATATTGGGAATATAAGGCAGCTCTAAAAAGAGCCCTTGTGTTTATTAGTTGGAGCTACATATAAGTGTGGATGCACAGCTTCAGGTTAATCAGAAAAACTCGATTTCCCTGATCTGTGAAGTGTACTCCATCACTTCTGTAGATATCAGCCATATCAAATGTATGTTGTTGTTGTAGATCGACCCCATTCTATGGTCTCTGAGGTATGCAGACAAAGCTTTGTTGACATTCTTCCTAGATTTTTCAATCTGAGGACAAAATTAGTTTGACCATTTCCATTTCTGTCTTTGGCATATATTGGAATATAGAAAGACAGTTTGAGGCAAAAGCAACATCAATTATCGAAAGGTGTCTTTCATTAGCATTTGCAAACCTACACCAGTCAATGTGCCTAGGTCGTTTCCACCACAGTGCACAATCATGAGGTCAGGGTGCTGGAGATGCAAACAGGTTTTAACCAAAGGCAACAATTGGTGCCACTTCAATCCTCTCTGTCCAAACCATTTAATGTCCACATTTTGTAATCCTAAGTCTAAGTCAATACGTCTCTGTTCTGCATACCTCTTGCACCACAAAACATAGCTATGTCCTACGACCCACACTAGCATTTTGAAGGTATGGCAGGGAAGTATGGATAGATGTCTGTAGCTCATGCAATCCGTTCGTAGAATAAGAGATATGTTTAAAGGTGAGGAACTACTTTTTTTTCTCATTCAAAACGATAGCTGATTGGGAGATGAAAAGCATTGTTTTTTAAAAGTAGGGTGCACATTCGTTTTGTGGAAAAGCGTCTTTGTGATTTGTTAAGAAAAAGCAGTTTAAACTTGGAGTACATATCATAGGATAAAATTTGCTCAACTCAACCACACCTGCTACTTGCATTTGGAAGGCACAGTTCGAACTTAAAACAATTGTGAACTTTTAACCTGCACGTGTCGTTAAATGTTCGAGAAAATGTTGCAAAAAAATATCGTTAGGTTTAAAAAAAATTATGAACTTCTAACCTGCACGTGTTGTAGAATGTACTAGAAAGTGTGTTGATAGAATACGTTGCACTTATGACTTCTATGTGTCCATGAATATTTAAAAAACTGTTTATATGGAAAATTAAAAAAAAAAACAATAGAGAGAAGTTTTGAAACCTAAAAGAATCAAGGAACTATTCTAATTTGTTCATTACATGTATTTATGTGTGGCGCAACAAAATTACAGACACAACAGCACCAGGAAGAGGAAGAAGCAGGGAGTGGGGGGACAGGGGGAGATGGGCACAATGGCACACATGCACAATTAAGTACAGCACAACTATAGACAAACCATGGCCAAAATGAAACACACCAACAAGGAGCACAAGTCACACCACCCGGCAACATCAGACCACTGAACAAGCATAGAAGTGAAAACCACACTGCCTGAAAGGGAGAAGGGTGAACAAAAGCTCACATGAAGGGACATCTCACACACAATGCAGCACACACACATAGGAAGCAGAGTACACCAACATCCAACACAATGTTGTCCAAACACAAACATTTGCACAATTGAACACGGGACACAAATGCACTCTCCTGTGGCGGATAAGCGTCCAAAAGCGTCAGTATGAAACAGGCACATGAGAACACATAAGTACAAACCCACAGTCTGGATGGGGTAGCAATTCACGTATGGCTGGCAGCCAGAGAGTCCCTGACACACACATTGGCATACAGATGAAAACACAACACATTTGGAGACAAGTGAAAATGTGGAAACTTTACGTGTCAGTACGGCCAAGAGTAGTGCCACCATATGCAGATAAATGCAGCAGCATGCCTGAAAAAGGAACATAGGAAAACGTCCATGTTCACCTTGGGGTAGTCCATCACCAACACACGTCAGTATCAAGCAGCGTTGGTTGTCCGCGCCTCGGACAGTGATTCGACACCAATGCAGCCATGTCCACTTTTGTTTTGGGACATGTGACCAGATGTACAACGTGCAATGATGTGGGGGAAACGTGCAATGTGGCACATCGAGTTGTGGTTGCAGGTACCTTGTCACTCGTCCATGAACGCGAGTGCAGCTGCGTAAGCCACTATCTCTAATGAGTGATGGTTGGCCACAATATTTGACATGTCATCGATGTAATCTATCAGCTGACTGGGACAGATGGGCTGCCTCTAACTACTGTACCCAATGTGCACCAAAGCAGAATCAGGAAGTGTGTCAATTTGCTCACTGCATACTATGACACGTGCAATCTCCCTGGCCCAGTTCCCAACATGCATGCCAAACATCCATGCATGCCATAAACGGGCATCACCATGACACTCCTGGTCGTGGGTCAACAGGGGGCGCAGACACCCATCGTAATCCATGTCAGCTACCCACTCGTTGGAGAGGCACACGTCCATGCACCACTCGGATAGGCACGTGCGACATTGCAATACAGGTTGAACGCAGGTGACGTCCGCAATGCGGAAGCTCAGCCGGTAAGTGATCTGCAGTACTGCCAAAGGCAGTGCACCCAGGACATGCAGCAGATGAGCAAGGTATAGGTGGACGTGAATGGAGTCGACCATGTGTTCGGGATGCTCTGCCATTGCGTCAGTGGCTTTGCTTGAAGCTGCACTGGCTTGCCGTGTGCCAGTCTTGTGGATGAAATGGCACTGCTTGGTGCAATGAGCCGGGTCTTTGTGCAATGGGTGCAGGGCAGAGTTGTGGTGGGAGTACGTGTGAAGTCCATTTCACGTACGCTAACTACGATGAAGGACTTTTGAGCGTGGGATGTGTACTCGTTCTCAAATCGGGCAGTGCGTAGTGTGGGAGACGGATGCAAATATTATCGTATCGTTCAGGGGGGCGTGCCACTTCCAAGTTCCTTCTCGGAGTAGCAGATGTGCTAGCGCAAGATAGCTCAGACAAAGAACCTTTCATCCCTACAGTAACTTCTCCGGGTGCATTCATACAGGATGTGTACAAAAAAAGGGCGGAAGACTCCTGTCGGGACCATGAATGTCAACGACACAGCCTGGAAATAAAAGCACAAAATAAGGATGTGTTTAATGCGCATGTCAAAGGAGTGAGACACAGAGAAGGAAAAAAAAGTCAGAGAGAAAAAGAGAGGGAAGGAAAGAAAGGGAATGAGAAACGGAGAAGGGAGATAGAGAAAGGGAAGGAAGAGAGTGAGAGAGAGAGTGAAGAGAGGGAAGTGAGAGAGAGATACTGCTGCCCCTGCGCATCCATGACCAAATAATTACCTGCTGCCACCAGAGTGTCTACTAGTGGGCACTCCACGTGCCCATCAAAGCTTCGCAGCCCGGCAGATCTCACAGATGTCGCCGAGTCCTGAGTCATCAATGGCGGAGATCACATCAGCTTTTGGTGCCGCTAATCCTGTGCAATGAAAGTCAGCGCCACGTAGTGGTAGGCTGCTGACGGCCATACAACTTAGGGTGCGACTAACCCTGTGCAACTCAAGTCCGCGCCACGTTGTGGTAGGCCCCTGACGGCCACATCAGCTTCGGGTGGCACTAACCCTGTGCAACTCAAGTCTGCGCCATGTGGTGGTAGGCCCCAGAAGGCCACATTAGCTTCAGATGGCACTAACCTATTCCAGGATACAAGGCTCCTTAGATACTGTCCTCCCAAAAAAAACAACGTATATAACTAATAGGACAAAAACTGCGCCTTGGTTCACTCATAATTTGAGAGAGCTTAAACAGCGCTGTAGACGACTGGAAAGGAAGTGGAGGCTGGATTACTCTGATTCTTGTAAAACGGAATACAGGGAATCCATTAGTTGCTATAAATCGGAAAATAAAAATACCCAAGCAATTTTCTTTTTTTTTTTTAACTCTTTATTTTTTAACATTGTTAGATACAGCCGGGAGAAAACCAGAAAGCATTACGCTTATTCATATGAGGAGATACAGCAATAACACCATTTCACAGATTGCATTACATTACATTGGAGGTATTCATTAGGTCGTGGCAGTTCCGCCCTCCATAGAGAGACACAAAAACATCCAGACTCCGTCAGTGCAGTAAACCCTCCCGATGAAGACGTCAGTCCTCCCTCCATGCCTCCCATAAACCATCTGACACTATCCCTCAGCGCCACTATTAGTTACACCCTGGTCCTCATGCGCAGAGAGGTATCTCGTCAGGGGGCCCCAGATGTCAGGGGGCCGAGACACAGGCGGCAGCAATTCAGCATACAGCAGAACATTCTCCTGACAGGTAATCATATCCCGCAGCCATTCCTTAAACTTAGGGCTTCTCCCCCGCCCCCATCGGCATGCCACTCGTCTCTTGGCTAGCAACAGCGCACAGGTAACAAATCGTCGGTCCGCCTTGGGTATATCCCGGGTGTACCCCATCAGGGCCTGAAGAGGGGAGGGATGTATCGGGCCCCCCAGCATCTCGCCCATGGCAGCATAGACTCGGTTCCAATAATCGTCTATACTCGGGCAAGTCCAGGCCAGGTGTAGAAACTCTGACCCCGGGGAGTGACAGCGATCGCATCGATCGTTGTCTCGGAGATGAAACCTGTGCATCTGGACTGGAGTGCAATAGAGGCGGTGTAGGAATTTGTAATGGATCACACGGAACCTACTACTCGAGGAAATCATTTCGGTTTGCAGACAGCAGTACTCCCACTGCTTATCAGTGAACACTGTACCGATCTCAGTCTCCCAGCCGGCCCGAGACCTCAAAGCGTCCCTCCGTTCACGAGTATAGAGGCGCCTGTAAAGCGAGGAGAGCATGTGCGACGGGGAGGTGGAATTGAGAAGGTAATGGAACGGCTCTAGAACTGCAGGCTCTGCCGGATATGCCGGCAGTATTTTTTGCAGGCCACTGCGCAGTCGAATGAACGCAAAGACCTCCAGGGGGGTTGGGACCGCAGCTCCAAAAAGGAGCGGGAGGTCACGAAACCTGCCCTCATGGAACAAGTCCCCCCAGCACGCGATTCCCGTTTTTTGTTTGATTCGCTGAAACAGACCTTCCTCAAGAAGTGGAAGAGCCGGGTGGTACACCAGGGGCATCACTGGGGAATAAAGAAGCGGCGCGCCCATATGGCCAGCCAAAACACTCCAAGCATGCGCCGTGGCCTGAACGGGGTTACGGTCAGCCCGTGACGAGGGGACCTCCGCGAGGGCCACACCCTCCAGCGGGATTGGATCCGCCAGCCAGTGCTCCACCGCTAACTGTGGCATATAAGGGGTGGGGCGATACCAGTAATACGCGTAGTGCGCCTGAGCGCAGTTGTAGTAGAGTTCAAAATCAGGGATATCAAGGCCCCCCTGTGCGTACGGACGCGTGAGCACAGCCCATCTAAGCCGCGGCCTCCTTCCCCCCCAAACCAAGCGGATAAGTTCCGACCGCAAAGCCCTAAAGAAATAACCCCCCGGATGAAACGGTATGTTGAGGAAGAGATAGAGTAGCTTGGGAAGAATAACCATTTTGATAAGTGAGACACGACCAGCCATGGTCAGCGGCAAGGTCAGCCACGTAACAACACTTGTGCGTATATCCTCCAGTGTCTTGCCATAGTTCATACGCAGCAACTCATGTCGATCCCTGGAAACCCGCACCCCCAAGTACTTCACGTCAGTGTCACACCACTCCAACGGGAAATCGAGTGGGAATCTGTCGATCCCCTCAGTAAGGGGAAAGATCGCAGATTTGCCCCAGTTGATGTGTATTCCCGAGTACAGCGAGAACTGGACAAACTCCCTAAGTATGGGGTTCAAGTGTTCACGGGGGTGTTTGATGTACAGCGTGAGGTCGTCCGCGTAAAGCGACACTAAGATTTGCCGCTGTTGACAGCGCAAGGAAGCCGCGAGGTAGTTTTGCCTAAGACGGGACGCCAGGGGTTCTATTGCCAAGGCAAAGAGGAGCGGTGATAGCGGGCACCCCTGCCGGGTGCCCCTAGTAACCAGGAACGGTTCAGAGACCCGCCCGTTTATAAGAACTCGTGCCATGGGGCGGTGATACTGGATTTGGATCCATCTGGAGAAAGCTATTGGCATGCCCATATTACGCAGAATCAAATGAAGGTAGTCCCACTCGACCGAGTCGAACGCTTTGGTGGCGTCCAGGAACACCGCCACCATCTCGAGAGAGGGATCCGCATTATTCAGGACCGAGAACAGGGTCCACAGATTGTGGGAGGTGGACCTGCCAGGGACGAACCCGGATTGATCCGGCAGGATCAAGTCTCCTATCAGAAGGTTAAGGCGGTTCGCTAGGACCTTGGCTAAGATCTTCACGTCGCTGTTGAGGAGAGAAAGGGGTCTATAGGAGTCACAGGAATCAGGGAGTTTCCCCGGTTTAAGGAGCGAGACTATCAGGGTCTCCGACATACTGGGTGGCAGCGAGCCGGTCTCATTCGCCTCCTCAAACACCTCACGCAGAACCGCCGCAAGCGGGTCTATAAAAGTTTTGTAGTAGTCGACAGGGAAGCCGTCTAGACCCGGCGCCCTCCCCGATGACGTCTGCATGATGGCTTCCTTGATATCAGCTGTGCCTATAGGGGCCGCCAGGAACTCCCGCTGAGTGTTTGAGAGCCATCCAAGAGTGAGCTCCGAGAGATACTCAGACATTTCTAACGGTGACTCCCGTCTGGATGTGTACAAGCCCGAATAGTGGGAGACAAAGGAAGAGAGTATAGAGGGCGTATCTCGGCATATGGAACCGTCAGGGCCCCTGACCTCCAATATATGATTAGAGCCCCGCGGGGGCGAATTGCCCCCGCTAGGAACCTGCCGGGTCGCGCTCCTTCCCCATACGCCCGCGCCATGAAGTGCTTCCACCTAAAGCAGAGGTCTTCAAACTTTTGGGTGCCGAGACCCCCCTGTCAACATTTTCAGTCGTAAGGACCCCCTCCTGATAAACATTTCTAAACCTGTAGGCACGGCTTCTGGAATTACGAGGCAGGTGAGGACCAAATTACACGACAGGCTTGACTAAATTATGTGGGAAGAAAATGTAAATAATGTTATGTGATGCAGCGTTATTTTGTGATAGAATTGCTTCATTATTTTGATTTTTTTTGCACATAGTAACACTGAGGAAAGATTTCACCCCTTCAGTACCAGTTTATAACCAAAATACAGCAATTAACATCAGAAAGATGTCTAGTCAACCTTTGTGATGGGCCTTCCACTCCGCAGGAATACGTGTGCCACATTAGAAGCTCACCTGGCCCTGTCCGGGAGCAGCAGGGGTCCCTTAAAACCCTGGCAGTCTTGTGCAGAGTTGAGCAATTTACCCATGCCACTTTCCTCTCACCCCTCCCTTCCATCCCTCTCTCCTCTCCTCTCCCAATCCTGGATCCCTCTCTCACTTTGCAGGCCATTTTCTTTCACCCCTTCTTACAACTTCTAAACTCTCCCCATTCAACTTCTCACTTCACCCTTAATCACCTCTTGCCATTCTGCCTTTTCACTGCCCTCATCTCTAACAGTTTCTCGCATTTATCTCATGGCCTCTCTGGCCCTGTCACCTACCGTGCCCATCTGCACTTCTCATTCATCTCAAGTCTCTCCGTTCAAATTGTTGTCTATTTGTATCTTACACCTCTCCAGTTCCCCATTCATCTTTCACATCTACCCTTTGTTTTTTCACACCTTCTTGAACCAATGTCCCTCTCCCCTGTTACCTCAGAACCAGTGCTTAATTTGAGCAGGTGGTTTCCGTTGCTCCGCACTGGCACCTAATTGTGCACACTGGCAATATGACAGTCTGCCACATGCCACTTGATGGCTCTGTCTGTGTAATTTAGAGATGAGCAGAACAGCTGTTTATTAATTCAATATACATTAAAAACGATAAACTCCTGACATCCATGCCATTCTTATAGCTTTGAGGGCTTGAAATAGTCACACTTGTACAGAGTTATGGTTGGTAGTTGCATAGGTATTGACATTGGCCGCACATGCAAGGCAATGGGTGGGTGGTTAAAGTTGCAGTGGCCTACTGGTGAGGTTCCTGGCACATGTTAAATTACAAATTAATCACTGCTCAGCACCCACCGCAGTACTCCCTCTCTTCCCCTATCGCTGCTGTCCCTCACCAATGTTGCTTCAAATTACTTTTTAGGTCACAGATCATCTCTCAGCTATCTTCTCTCACAGTTTGACAGTAGCCCTCCTCTGTGCCCTCAACTTTCCCTCACACTCACTTCTTGCGTGTCTGCACTTCCCTTCGGCACTTCACATTTCTCCTCATCCGTGACCTCTTCAATCAAATTCCCTCACTCCCTTGCTGTCCTTTCTCATCCTCTCATCTCTCCTCACTGAGCACACGGGTTGGACCCGTATGCTCCTCTTGGCCTGTGCCACTCTGCTTATTGTTCCCTAATTCAGGAAGGCACGAATTGTCTGTCTTGCTGTTTTGGTGCAGGCCACACAGTTATGGAATGTCCACCATCCTTTGCTTCGCTCCACCAAGACTCTATAATGTAAATAATAATAGTAGTAGGCAGAAGCATGGGAGCGACTAGACCCAAACTTCGCGAGGGGGCCTACACTCCCAGGCAGGGCTGGCCATAGCACTGGCCACACATGGCGCAACAGTCTTTTTTGGTGCCCTATCCCCGTTTCCTCCTTCTCTATAAATTCCCTCACTACCATTCACCAACAAAGCACCTCATCTCTCTGTAGCACCTTTCTGACAAACATTTTTTTTTTTTTATATTGCCACTCAGTTTACTCACAGTTCTGAGATCTGCATAGTACATGTTCTTTGTAGCAGGCACATTAACCCTCTGCACTCTGTGGATGAGAAGTGTGCCCATGTGAGTGCACCGTGAGTGATGCAACAGTGTGAGAGTAGGAAAAGAGGAGTGTCTGGAGGGTGAGTGAGGTGACCATGAATTTGGGTGCGGATGTAAGTGCAGAGTGGGATGAATGAATGCATGGTTAATGATGGGCTTGTTTGAGCAAGTTGCAAATTGAGCAGTGAGGGGACAGGTGAATGAGGTGTCACATGAGTGCAGATGAGTGGTGTGACTGCAGGCTGAGGTACAGGGTGAACAACGCAAGTGCATTGTGATTGCAGAGTGAGCACTGTGAGTGCAGTGTGAGAGGGTGAATGATGTGAGTGCATGGTGATCAGTGTGAGTGCATTGTGATCGCTGTGAGTGCAGCGTGAAAGTGAAGTGTGAGAATGAGAAGTGAGTTCTCTGAATGCAGGGTGCATTCCCAAACACTTGAAGTAACTCAGCATATTATTGACGGCAGCGTAGGGTTTAAGATATAAGTTAAACTATTGCTATTATGGCATTAATCAGGGATCAAGGGTGGAGGAAATAAACAATATGCTGATCCTGCAACACACTTCCTGTCCTATGGTTAGGGTTGCCTGCTCATTATTTTGATGTCCCAAACGGTACAAAAATAAGCAGTCACCTAAAGCTGTATATTTCAGCACTCATCTGTGCGTACTTAGAACAGCAAATATAAATAGAAAGCACTTTTGTGTTCTAGGGCTGCCTCAATGACCCATGACTGATAATTAAAGGGAACAAAGACAGAAAAGTCACATTACGAATGAATGCATATGATTTTATTTACAATCCCATTTAGTGTCAAGAGGAGGCCTTTGCAGGCTCTTTAAACATCAAATGGCTGGTATTTTTCTTCTTGCAACCCTACTTTATATTTATTTTCATGAAATGCTTTCTCGCACTACTGCAGTAACTGTAAAATAAAAATGTAAGGAAAAGGCAGAGTTGGGGCCCAGGGGGTACTGGAGCTAGAAAAAAAACTAAGCCTCAGTAACCACTTTACAAAAGGTATGTAAATCTGCAAATGGTCCTTAATGACCTGTGAAAAACTCATGAGATAAGACTGCAGACATCCCAGCGGAGTCCACAGCAGCTCGAGCTGAGACACACTACGGGGGAGGAGGGGGGCTGAATCCCTTGTTGTGCCTGGGCAGAAGTTTGACCGGGAATGCGCGACCCCCTTTCCATCACTTCACGGCCCCCCTGGGGGTCGCGCCCCACACTTTGAAGACCCCTGCCCTAAAGTGAACTTCTCTCTCCGCAGTGCGCTTGTACTCAGAGAGCTTAGTACGATATTCCAGCTGCGCTCCAGGATCTTCCAGGAAGTCTGCGGCATTTTCCAACGCCCCCAGATCCCGCTCCAGGGAAGTTAGAGTAGCGCGAAGAGAGCACAACACCCCAGAGCCCTTCGAGATGCACACCCCTCGCATAGTGACCTTGAGGGCCTCCCACACCGTCGCAACGCTATCCACCGACCGTCTGTTGCGGTCTATGAAGTCCATAATCTCCTGGGACATTTCATGCTGGAAGAGCTCGTCCCGGAGGATGTTTGGCTGCATGCGCCAGGGGAGCGGCACACCAACCAGCCCATTCCGGGCCAGAGTGATCAGTACCGGTGCGTGGTCCGAAAAGGTACGCGGTAAGTCGCGCGCCGCCTTCAGCGAGGTCCCCAAGCCCCTAGAAAGCCATATGTAATCCAACCGAGCCCATGTGGCATGTGGTGCCGACCAGTGCGTACCCTCCCGCGCGTCCGGGTGTAGCCGGCGCCAAGCATCTATCAGTGAATGGTGGGTCAGCAGGTCAGAGATATATGCCTGAGAGCGGGGATGGTGTGGAGTGTCTACATTGGAGCGGTCCAGAGAAGGATTCAAAGTAACATTAAAATCTCCCCCCCAAAGCAAATGAGTGGATCCCACCCCCAATATGACTTCCCATAGGGAGATAAAGTGCGTGGGCTCGTCCAGATTGGGCCCGTAAGAAGACACAATGGTAATCGTGGCGTTGCCCATGCGACCCCACGCCACGCAGAAACGGCCCTCCGCATCTGATTTTTCCCCCAGAGGCACAAAGGGGGTGTGCTTCTTAACCAGAATGGCCGTTCCTCTAGAGTATGTGGAGTACGAGGAAAATAGGCCATAAGACGCCCAGCGGGACGCGAAGTTAGGTGTGCCCCGGGGATCTGTATGCGTTTCCTGTAGCAACGCAATATGTATTTGGTGGCGATCTAGATACCCCAGGACTTGGCGGCGCATGCGTGGGTCACCCAACCCCCGTATATTCCAGGTCAGGACATTCACTCTGCTATGCGGGTCTCGCAGCGCAACGTCCCCCTCCTGCGCCATCACATAGGCTGACGTCGAATGCCCACTTGCGGATTGTCTCTCAGCCATGCCCGACCACCCGGACGCCCTCCCACCTCTAGACCAGCCAGGCAGCCTGCCACCGACTCAAGGCACCACCGTATGCAGCGCCCAACCAGCCACTCCAATGTGTATATGTGATCAGTCCAATAGTTCAGTGTAATGCTGTATTCACAGTTCCTCCCCTCCCCCATTCCGTCCGACTCAACCAACTCGTCAGAGGAAAACTTACCTATCAACCATCCCCCCAACAACCCTTCCCCCCCTTTCCCTCCCCCTCCCACCACGACAGCCCAATCCTGCCGGGAGCCATACCCCCCCCAACCCTCCCATCGAGCAAAGCCAGTCTTGTGGGGTACTCCCTCTGCGGGTAACGCCAGTGGGCTGGACCTACCCTCCCCAATCCCGATATTTCACCCACCATATCGCCGCCTCCGAAGGCTGGAAGCGAAAGTGGGGTGGGAGGGGGAGTGCCACGGCAAATAGCAGCCACAACAACCCTGCCAGCACCTCTTGAGTAACAAATGGCAATATGAGTGGGGCACTCGATCTCCCTGCTCCCCCCCCCAACCTCCCCGGGCTCGGACTGAAGTCCACGGATTGAAAAAGTTCTCCCAAATAGTCAGGTAGCTCAGCTGATGGAGTCCTCCAGTCCTCTTCTACAGCCAGAAGGAGGCGTGAGCAAAATTGGGAAAGGAAGAGACAAGGAGAAACAGCAAAGAGTAAGAAAGGAGGAGAGAGAGGGATGCAGTGGAGATAAGACAGAAGTGAACATTATGGCATCATGAAGTAATACTCATCAGTCCGGAGCCGACGTCGGGGACCGGGACCCAGATCTCGCCCTGGGGCTGTGCCGCGGAGACGCAGAGGGCCGCCGGTCTCTGAGGAAGTCCTCCACCTGTTGCGGGTTACCAAAGAAGTGGACTTTGCCCTGGTGAGTGATCTTGAGCTTAGCAGGGTAGAGCATGGAGTATGGGAGGTCGCGTTGCTGCAGCTTTTTCTTCACTCCCACAAACTTGCGACGGGCCTCCTGCACCATCTGGGTGAAATCCGGATAGAACGAGAGCGTAGTATTTTCGTGCTGGATCGGTTGTTGCTCTCGGGCCAAGCTCAGCAGGGTGTCCCGGTCTCTGTAGTTGAGGAACTTGATTATCACCGGGCGCGGTGGAGCCCCCGGAACCGGCCGGGGACCCAAGGATCTGTGGGCCCGCTCCACCACCAGCTGAGGCGAGAAAGCATCCCGTCCAAATTTATCCGTCAGTAGGCGCTCTATGAATTCCTCCATACGGCCACCGCCACTGGATTCCGCCAGACCCACCAGGCGGACGTTATTCCTCCGGGAGCGCGCCTCCAAATCCTCGTTTTTCTCCGCTATGACTTTGAGTAGGCGGTCCATCTGTGATAGTTTAGTTGCGCTAGTCCCGGCCCCATCTTCCAACTCCGAGATCCGACCCTCCACCTCCTTGAGCCGCTCTCCGTGCTGGTCCAGCCATTGCACCACCGCATCCAGCCGAGTGTTCATAGTGTCAATCTTTGCGTCAATGGAAGTCAAGCTCCGCTGCATGCCCACGAGCAAGGACTTCCAGTCCAGATCTTCCTCCTCTCCGGGCCCGTCTCGCCCCCATCGGGGGGTGGAATCGCAGCGTGGATTGCTTTGTGTCCGTCTTGCCCATAGTGACTGTAGTAGTGGGGTCAATTCACGCGGGAGGTAGGCAGGTCAATGCGTGTGATTGGCGCCAATATCTGGGCAGGATGGCAGGTCACACGCTCTTCACTCCGTGTCACTCTCCCACGCCAGCTCCCCGAGACCCCTTCGCTGGAGCCCGTCAGGAGTTAGCCACCGAATAATCCGATCCGACCCACAACTGGCAGGGGGTCGCAGCGTCATCCGCGCCCCCCAGCTCGCTCACAGCCAACCACGCCTCAGTCAGACCGGCCGCAGGAGCGGGGATGAGCCCCCTCCGAGCAGGGTCGCGGTGTCTCACCCCGACCAGGAGATCCTCTTCAAGTACTCCCCACGCGGGGCCTCACTCCAAGGCCCTGTGCACCCACGGCTCCGCACCAGCAGACGTAGGGAGTGTCACCGTCCTCCCCCGCAGTCACCAGCAGGACAGGCGAAGGGCCGCACGAGAGGCCACAGGGACGCCACGCGGACAGCAGTTCACCAGCAGCACCAAAGCTCCGCAGATCCGGCGCGGCCGCGCCACAAATGGCCGTTCCAGCCCGCTCACCAGACTCGCTCCCAGCAGCTCACGGAGGACAGTCACACTGCTCTCTAAGCTCCGCTCCTCCCAGCACCCGCGCCGGGCCCTCCGGAAATGCTGACCTGCTCAACAGCGTGTCCACAGCCGCCACGGCATCGGCGCGCGGTCCCAGCCCAGCGGTCCAGCAGGCCCCGGGGATCCCCGGCCTCCAGTGATGCCAGCGGCCGCCTCGGCGCTCCGCCCCTCTCCGCAGATTGTTCGCCGCAGACCTGCAAAGGCCAATTTCTCCTGCCACCGTCCGCCGTTCCGTCCCAAACTGGCACAGGGTGAGCTTAAGGTGCCCCACTCCTCACCGACGTGGTCAACGCCGCATTTGCTGGCCTGGAGGATGGCGTTGTCGGATCGTGATTTGCCTGGCCGGCTGGAGCCTCACAGAGGTGCGGCCATGTCGGTCCAGCGCCACCTAGCGCCCCTTACCCAAGCAATTTTCTATGAACAGAAAATGTAATTACTGCTAACTCTCCCAAAGAAATCTTCAAAATTGCCAGAACCCTTACTAAACTACCTCAAAATCAGCCTAGGCTACAGGATCCTGTGTCGCAGTACAACACTCGGGCAGAATTCTTCCAAAAGAAAATCCAAAATATCTATCAGGCCTTCATGCCCCCTCAGCCTATTATACCCAGTTCTTCCTCTGCTGAGCTGTCTGTAGGGCCCCTGTGTTCACTAGCCCATTTTCCTCTTCTCAATCCTGCCATGCTGGATTTAATCATGGCACATATAAAATCAGGCTCCCCGGTGGACCCTGCCCCCCCCCCCCCGGGCTCTCACCTTAGTTGCCGACATTGTTCGCCCTCTAATTTTGGAGATGGTGAACTCCTCCATCTCCTTAGGAACAGTCCCGGTAGCATGGAAATGTGCTATGGTCAAAGCCCTTTTAAAAAAAACGAATCTGGATCAAGATAATTTTTCCAACTATCGGCCCATATCTCTCCTTCCCTGGGTGAGCAAGATCCTTGAGGAGCACGTAAATAATACGATGGTAGCCTTTTTGGAAACTCATAACTTGCTCCACCCGTCTCAAACAGGGTTTCGTCCCCAATTGGGCACGGAAATTGGTCTCCTTACGGTGATAGAAGAAACGAAAAGGATTCTGGATCAGGGTGGCACGGCAGCCATTATCCTTCTTGACCTCAGTGCCGCCTTCGACACTGTCAACCATGCCATGCTCACCTGCTCCTCAGACTTAAGAATGTGGGAGTATCAGAGATGACAATACAGTGGTTTCAATCATTCCTCAGTGACTGCTCTTTTAGGGTCTTTGAGGGAGATGTGGTCTCTAATGAGTTTCCCCTTAATTGTGGAGTCCCACAGGGCTCGGCCCTCAGTCCCACGCTCTTTAATATATACTTGAGACCTTTGGCAGAGATCGTCCAACCGTTTGGCATAAAAATTGTTTCCTGCGCGGATGACACCCAATTGGTGGTGTCACTTAACCACTGTAAAGGGCCTTCTAGCACTCTAAGCAGTTGCTTAGAGGAGGTCTCCAAATGGATGGAACATTCGTGCCTCAAACTTAACGGGGACAAAACAGAGTTGATGCTCTTGGGTAATTCTCCTGTTTTTAACCCGGCCTCTCTTTGGCCGGACTGCCTAGGCCTTGCCCCGGCCCCCAAAGAGCAAATCAAGAGCCTAGGCATCTGGATTGACCACTCACTCACCTTTAGTCACCAAGCAGTAAAACTCTCTGGAACTTGCTTTGGGATACTAAGGATGCTTCATAAGATTCGGCCCCTTCTGCCCTTAAATGCCAGAAAGATCATGGTTCAAGCCCTGATCCTTTCCCGCCTGGATTATGGGAATGTATTATACCTAGGAGCTCCACAGTACACCACTGATAAGCTCCAAGTTATTCAGAATTCTGCTGCTCGCAGACTGCTTCAAATCCCCCGCTGGTACTCAGTCAAACAAGCATTAAAGACCCTACATTGGCTGCCTATTAGGGAAAGGATCCAGTTTAAAGCTATGTGCCTGGTCCACAAAATTTTCTGGAAGAATAGTCCTCCTATTCTTCAGCCCCTGATCACCCCCTATCATCCAAAAAGAAACCTTCGGTCATCTGTATCCCTCCTTGTCTGTCAACCTAGAATAAGGAGGGCCAGATGTGGGGGTCGGTCCTTCGCGTTTAATGGCGCTACTGGCTGAAATGCCCTCCCGATTCATTTACGGAAGGTATCTAACCTTCTATCTTTCCGTAAGCTCTTGAAAACTTGGTTGTTCTAGCTCTTCCTTTGCTTTTGCTCTCTGCTTACTCTCTGTCCGCAGTGCTGGGAGGCCTTCGGGTAGCCATTGCGCTTTATAAATTCCATTTCATTTCTTTTCATTTCAACTCAAGTCCGCACCATGTGGTGGTAGGCCCCTGACGGCCACATCAGCTTTGGGTGGCACTAACCCTGTGGAACTCAAGTCTGCGCCATGTGGTAGTAGACCCCTGACAGCCATACAGCTCAGGGTGCAACTAACCCTCTGCACAGCTTTTCATGGACTCTTTATGATTGAGACCCGTGGAGCGTCCGCCATCCAGTCACCACCAGCAATAAAGGACGTGAAGTTGTCGATCTATTATATTTGCGTGGTCACATGGCCTTTGACGCATCTGCCAGATGGGTGTGGTGTGTATGCAAATCTTCCCTCAGGGAGTGGCCGTGACATGTTGACAACTAGACCACTGACCTGTACACCAACAGCGAGTATGCCTGCGACAGGTAGCTATGTGGGGGGGGGGTGAAAATGTGTTTTCTCAATGTATTTTCCATAGGAAAGTTTAGACAAGGCTACAGGTCAAACTGCTGAATGGAATTACTCCAAATTTGGCTGGGAAAAAAGGTCTTGGTCCAGAAAGCGCGCTTTCTCACATCGACTGAAAATATAAAAGAAAGGACTCGGGGGAAATTTAATATACCGGAGCTCTGTTTCTGCGAGATAACTCTTTCACGCTCCCTCTGCCCAACATCACCACTTCGCAGCTATGCCGTTAGAAGCCAGTCCGTCGGCTCGCAGCTCTCTACCTTTGCGAGCTAGTACGCTACTGTGCCTGTACCTCTGCGAGCTACTATGCTTCTGTTCCTTTGGGAGCGGACGGCTCGTAGTACTGCGTCTGTGAGCGAAGCGTTCGGGCCGCAGTTGTCCCTCTGCGAGCCTGTGTGCAAACTGTTCATAACTCACACTACATAAGCATTGAAAAACCATTTTGTGATTCAGTCCGTCAGCTGGAATCTGTCCGAGGCATTTCTGAAAACATATCGGAGTTCTTTCTGTGAGAGATACCTCTGTCACGCTGCCTCTCCCCACATCAGCAGGTAATGCACCCTCTTCCCACATTACCAACATACCCCCAACAACCTTCTTGGGCCCAGAAGTGTCCCTGTGCGTTTGGACAAACAAGAATCTTAGTAATGTATAGGTTTGCATATAAAACATTTTATTTAAAGAAAACAACAACAAATAAAACTGACGGGAGTCTGGTGCTGTGGTCGTTGCCGCGAAGTTGGGGTCACTGCCATTCAGGACTCAGGACACAGTTCCACATGTGGGATCGGCTTTTGTTGAACATGGTTAATTTTAATTGTGAGCCCTGATGACCACAGTGTAGGCTAGAGGTAGCGGTCAGCAAGGGCCCATAGCCACGTGGCGTTGGGTTGAGGTGACAGTTAGTGGCACCAGAAGCATTGAGACTGTATGAGACTGTGATGATGCTTGGTGCGGACGGGCCGCACTGGGAGCAATGTGTCTTGCCTACTGGACTGCGTCATGTGCAATCGGGACTCTATGTGAATTGTGAGGCTTGCTGACTGTAGCGTAGGCTAGAGGTAGCAGTGAGCAAGGGCCCACAGCCACATGCATAAGTTGGTGGCCCCACCAGCCTGCGCAGTTCAGATTCAGTGGCACCACGTGTCGCCTGCCTTCCATATGCAAATACCCCTCACTAATCAAAGGGAGTCAGGTGCTGTGGTCGCTGCCACGTACTTGGGGTCACTGCCTTTCAGGACTCAGGACACAGTTCCACATGTGGGATCGGCTTGCGTTAAACAGGGTTAGTGACACCATGTGTCGCCGGCCTTCCATATGCAAATACGCCTCACTAATCGAAGGGAGTCTGCTGCTGTTGTTCACTCACAGAGTTGGGGTCACTGCCATTCAGAACTCAGGACACAGTTCCACATGTGGGATCGGCTTGTGTTAAACAGGGTTAGTGGCACCACGTGTCGCTGGTCTTCCACAGTGTAGGCCGGAGGCAGCGGTCAGCAAAGGCCCACAGCCACGTGCCGTTGACTTGAGCTGCTCAGATTGGGAGCATTTGGTCTTGTTAACCCATTATAGTCTCTTACACAATTTGCATCACTACTAATGTTGAATTGTGAACCGTGCTAACCCCAGTGTAGGCCGGAGGCAGCGGTCAGGATGGGTGCACAGCCACGTGGCGTTAAGTTGAGCTGCACAGTTAGTGGCACCTGAAGCACTCAGCGTGTGTGCGCCCTGCGATGATACGTGGTCCCTGCGGGCCGCACTGGGAGCAATGTCTTTTGTCTAATGAATTCTGCCTTATGAAAGTCACGTGGCGTTGATTTGTGGTGCACTGAGTTAGTGGTATCTTTGGCGCTCAGTGTGGTCAGGCAGGCCACACTGGGAGCAATGTGTCTTGCCTACTGGACTGCGTCATCTGCAATTGCCACTCCATCTGAATTGTGAGGCCTACTGTCCGCAGTGTAGATCGAAGGCAGTAGTCTGTACAGATATAATTCTGCGGTGCTGTGCCACTGGGTTTGCAGGGGGCTGTGTCGAGGAGGCACGCAGTCATGGCGGCAGCCACGTGGCAGGGTGAAGGCTCCTGCTCTGGAAGGCACTTTGGCCTTCCCACAAGTGAACCACGCCCAGAGTCCCAGCCTATTTATTCATACTCCTATGCTGGAGTGCCATACGTTAGACCAGCCCACTCCACTTATGCTTCCAGGGGAGACAACACAGCTACATGACCGAGATCTTCCCCACTGCCTGAGGTAACATGGTTGCGTCCACTGTGCACAACACTACAAGTATCAGTAGTATATGTCCACATGGAGAGGTTTGTGCTTTGCATAGTGAGGTCTGTCCAGCACATCATCGCTACATCAGTGATGTCATCAATGATGTCACTGACCATGTCATGAATGATGTAATATATGACGTCATCAGCAGTGCATTGCAGGGGCGCGAGCTATAGTTAGCTCAATTAACTATAACGGGGGAATTTCAATGGTTTTGTATGAGTGAAATGTCCAACTAACTATAACGTCCCTGAAACCTATGGTTTTTTCGGTGAATACCAAAAACTTGCCTTGTTGGAAGGTTACCCACGAGGGGGTTAACACACACTTGCCACCGGTAGCAGCACAGCAGCCTGTCGCACATCCATCCTTTACATGCCAGGCGCGTATCGGGCGTTATCCCGACCTTGATCAGTGGCTGTACAACGAGAAGCAGAGGCTGATTACATGCACATGACTTATTGAATTAACAAGTCCCACCCACATGTGTGTGGCACAGTTGCATTTCGGTCTTAGCAGTCTATTGCCCAAACTCGACCGTGCTGAAACCCCAGTGGGCACCTCTGATTCAACGTTGTTTCTCAATGTCTTACCCCAATGGGTGGGAGGAAATGTCATACAGCACCCCAATGCTGCAAATATTTACCAACGGCTCAGGCCCCCCTCATTCTGTTCACTGCACAAGATGCTGAGCAGTGTAGATCCGCTAGTTTCAGCGGCGGGACCTATCCGCGACCTGACTAGCCGCATTGAATTCTACCGAAAAGTTGCCTTGTTGGAAGGTTGCTCACGGGGGGGTTAACACACACTTGCCACCGGTAGCAGCACAGCAGCCTGCTGCACATCCATCCTTTACATGCCAAACGCGTTCCGGGCGTCATCCCGCCCTTGCTCACTGGTTGTACAACGAGAATCAGAGGCTGATTACACGCACATGATTTATTGAATTGACAAGTCCCACCCACATGGGTGTGGCAAAGTTGCATTCTGGTCTTATCAGTCCATTGCCCAAACTCGATCGTGCTGAAACCCCAGTGGGCACCTCTGATCAACGGTGTTTATCAATGTCTTACCCCAATGGGTGGGAGGAAATGTTATACAGTGCCCCAATGCTGCCAATATTTACCAACGGCTCAGGCCCTCCGTTCTGTTCACTGCACAAGATGCTGAGCAGCGTAGATCCGCTAGTTTCAGTGGGGGGACCTTTCCGCGACCAGACTAGATGCATTGAATTCTACTGAAAAGTTGCCTTGTTGGAAGGTCGCTCACGAAGGGGTTAACACACACTTGCCACTGGTAGCAGCACAGCAGCCTGCCACACATCCATCCTTTACATGCCAAACGCATTTTGGACATCATCCCGCCCTTGATCACTGGCTGTACAACGAGAAGCAGAGGCTGATTACACGCACATGATTTATTGAATTAACAAGTCCCACCCACATGGGTGTGTCAAAGTTGCATTCTGGTTTTAGCAGTCCATTGCCCAAACTCGATCGTGCTGAAACCCCAGTTGGCACCTCTGATTCAATATTGTTTATCAAAGTCTTACCCCAATCGGTGGGAGGAAATGTCATACAGTGCCCCAATGCTGTCAATATTTACCAACGGCTCAGGCCCCCCTCATTCTGTTCACTGCACAAGATGCTGAGCAGCGTAGATCAGCTAGTTTCAGTGGCGGGACCTTTCCGCGACCAGACTAGCCGCATTGAATTCTACCAAAAAGTTACATTGTTGGAAGGTCACTCACGAGGGGGTTAACACACACTTGCCGCCGGTAGCAACACAGCAGCCTGCTGCACATCCATCCTTTACATGCCAACCGTGATTCGGGCATCATCCCACCCTTGATCACTGGCTGTACAACGAGAAGAGGCTGATTACATACACATGATTTATTGAATTAACAATTCCAACCCACATGGGTTTGGCAAAGTTGCATTCTGGTCTTAGCAGTCTATTGCCCAAACTCGATCATGCTGAAACCCCAGTGGGCACCTCTGATTCAACGTTGTTTATCAATGTCTTACCCTAATGGGTGGGAGCAAAAGTCATACAACGCCCCAGTGCTGCCAATATTTACCAATGGCTCAGGCCCCCCTCGATCTGTTCACTGCACAAGATGCTGAGCAGCGTAGTTCCGCTAGTTTCAGTGGCGGGACCTCTCTGCGACCAGACTAGTCGCATTGAATTCTACCGAAAAGTTGCCTTGTTGGAAGGTCGCTCACGAGGGGGTTAACACACACTTGCCGCCGGTAGCAGCACAGCAGCCTGCCGCACATCCATCCTTTACATGCCAAACGAGTTTCAGGCTTCATTGGAGTTCATGGCGGCAACCCACTGGGGCTTTATTTTAAGTTCACTATATTGACCAACATGCAATTTGCGCATATGCGCACTGGGGCGGGATATTTTAACATGCGCAGCTGGCGCACTTGCTGCTTTCTCCCCTTTCTGCCAGTGAACAAGGGCGGTAGAATGCTCGAAACGAGTCTGGCTCGAGACTTTATGCGATGGAGCAGTTGACCTGTTTAATTCTGAATTCCTCAAAATAAAAGGTTCAACTTGCCGTGTTGTGGCTTCTTCATCTGGAGGCAACTCTCTTTTTTCACATATTACGCGGTCTGCCTTAATCGCGTGGGAGCCCCACTGCTATCACAGTGGGCCCGCAGTGACGGAAACAAAAGACGCTGCAGGGATGGCGAGTCCGTTTTGTGTATGGTGTATGGGCAGGATGGCAGGCCCGTGAGCTTCAAGCAGCCCACTTGGGTAACATTTTGAACATTGGGGGTCATGGCGGCAACCCAGTGGGGCTTTATTTTAAGTGCACTAGATTAACTAACATGCAATTTGCGCATACGCACACTGGGGCGGGATATTTTAACATGCGCAGGTGGTGCACTTGCTGCTTTCTCCCCTTTCTGGCAGTGAACAAGGGCGGTAGAACGCTCGAAACGCGTCTGCATTACTCAAAATAAAAGGTTCAACTTGCCATTTTGTGGCTTCTTCATCTGAAGGCAACTTTCTTTTTTCACATATATATATATACTACGGACTTCAGGATTTAAAGGTACATTCTTGAATTGTGAACGAGTGACATTTCAACAAATATTGAGCAATAGAGGTCACTTCGAATGGACTCTTGACGTTTTTGTGGCACTGTGAAAATACCCAGTGATATGATAAAGATGGGAAAATGAATAACAGTGTGTTTTAACGAAACAACCAGAGACTTACATTCCAAGTGCATTGTGGGAACTGTATGATGTGAGGACTACGTAGACAATGTTGTAGTCTGAGGGCGTATAAAACACGTTGAGACACCGCAAATTCACCCACGCAGCTCACCTGTGATCAAGGCTACTGATGTAGCTGAAACGCGTAAGGATTAAGAAAGGCTGTTACTCTGTGAAATAAAGTGCTGGATTTTCCTGAAGTCTGGTCAGGCGTGCTTCTTTTCTCCGAATTGAAGGTGCGTGGATATGTATGGAGGTAGTCTGCCCCCAACGCCATGACCGCCCTGGTGAGGTCCGCGCTCCCTGCAGACGAAGCTTTGGTGGGATTGATTTAAAAGGAGCGGGACCCGCCTGTGACGTTCCGAACAGTAAGACACGGAAATACCAGCCGAAAATGAATTTGGGAAACGTCGTGGGCAAGGGAAATAGTGAGGTACACTGGTCCTTCACTACGGACTTCAGGATTTAAAGGTACATTCTTGAATTGTGAACGAGTGACATTTCAACAAATATTGAGCAATAGAGGTCACTTCGAATGGACTCTTGACGTTTTTGTGGCACTGTGAAAATACCCAGTGATATGATAAAGATGGGAAAATGAATAACAGTGTGTTTTAACGAAACAACCAGAGACTTACATTCCAAGTGCATTGTGGGAACTGTATGATGTGAGGACTACGTAGACAATGTTGTAGTCTGAGGGCGTATAAAACACGTTGAGACACCGCAAATTCACCCACGCAGCTCACCTGTGATCAAGGCTACTGATGTAGCTGAAACGCGTAAGGATTAAGAAAGGCTGTTACTCTGTGAAATAAAGTGCTGGATTTTCCTGAAGTCTGGTCAGGCGTGCTTCTTTTCTCCGAATTGAAGGTGCGTGGATATGTATGGAGGTAGTCTGCCCCCAACGCCATGACCGCCCTGGTGAGGTCCGCGCTCCCTGCAGACGAAGCTTTGGTGGGATTGATTTAAAAGGAGCGGGACCCGCCTGTGACGTTCCGAACAGTAAGACACGGAAATACCAGCCGAAAATGAATTTGGGAAACGTCGTGGGCAAGGGAAATAGTGAGGTACACTGGTCCTTCACTACGGACTTCAGGATTTAAAGGTACATTCTTGAATTGTGAACGAGTGACATTTCAACAAATATTGAGCAATAGAGGTCACTTCGAATGGACTCTTGACGTTTTTGTGGCACTGTGAAAATACCCAGTGATATGATAAAGATGGGAAAATGAATAACAGTGTGTTTTAACGAAACAACCAGAGACTTACATTCCAAGTGCATTGTGGGAACTGTATGATGTGAGGACTACCTAGACAATGTTGTAGTCTGAGGGCGTATAAAACACGTTGAGACGCCGCAAATTCACCCACGCAGCTCACCTTTGATCAAGGCTACTGATGTAGCTGAAACGCGTAAGGATTAAGAAAGGCTGTTACTCTGTGAAATAAAGTGCTGGATTTTCCTGAAGCCTGGTCAGGCGTGCTTCTTTTTTCCGAATTGAAGGTGCATGGATATGTATGGAGGTAGTCTGCCCCCAACGCCATGACCGCCCTGGTGAGGTCCGCGCTCCCTGCAGACGAAGCTTTGGTGGGATTGATTTAAAAGGAGCGGGACCCGCCTGTGACGTTCCGAACAGTAAGACACGGAAATACCAGCCGAAAATGAATTTGGGAAACGTCGTGGGCAAGGGAAATAGTGAGGTACACTGGTCCTTCACTACGGACTTCAGGATTTAAAGGTACATTCTTGAATTGTGAACGAGTGACATTTCAACAAATATTGAGCAATAGAGGTCACTTCGAATGGACTCTTGACGTTTTTGTGGCACTGTGAAAATACCCAGTGATATGATAAAGATGGGAAAATGAATAACAGTGTGTTTTAACGAAACAACCAGAGACTTACATTCCAAGTGCATTGTGGGAACTGTATGATGTGAGGACTACGTAGACAATGTTGTAGTCTGAGGGCGTATAAAACACGTTGAGACGCCGCAAATTCACCCACGCAGCTCACCTGTGATCAAGGCTACTGATGTAGCTGAAACGCGTAAGGATTAAGAAAGGCTGTTACTCTGTGAAATAAAGTGCTGCATTTTCCTGAAGCCTGGTCAGGCGTGCTTCTTTTCTTCGAATTGAAGGTGCGTGGATATGTATGGAGGTAGTCTGCCCCCAACGCCATGACCGCCCTGGTGAGGTCCGCGCTCCCTGCAGACGAAGCTTTGGTGGGATTGATTTAAAAGGAGCGGGACCCGCCTGTGACGTTCCGAACAGTAAGACACGGAAATACCAGCCGAAAATGAATTTGGGAAACGTCGTGGGCAAGGGAAATAGTGAGGTACACTGGTCCTTCACTACGGACTTCAGGATTTAAAGGTACATTCTTGAATTGTGAACGAGTGACATTTCAACAAATATTGAGCAATAGAGGTCACTTCGAATGGACTCTTGACGTTTTTGTGGCACTGTGAAAATACCCAGTGATATGATAAAGATGGGAAAATGAATAACAGTGTGTTTTAACGAAACAACCAGAGACTTACATTCCAAGTGCATTGTGGGAACTGTATGATGTGAGGACTACGTAGACAATGTTGTAGTCTGAGGGCGTATAAAACACGTTGAGACGCCGCAAATTCACCCACGCAGCTCACCTGTGATCAAGGCTACTGATGTAGCTGAAACGCGTAAGGATTAAGAAAGGCTGTTACTCTGTGAAATAAAGTGCTGGATTTTCCTGAAGCCTGGTCAGGCGTGCTTCTTTTCTCCGAATTGAAGGTGCGTGGATATGTATGGAGGTAGTCTGCCCCCAACGCCATGACCGCCCTGGTGAGGTCCGCGCTCCCTGCAGACGAAGCTTTGGTGGGATATATATATATATATATATATTCACTGAAAAAACCATAGGTTTCAGGGGTGTTATAGTTAGCTGGACTTTTCACTTGTACAAAACCATTGAAATTCCCCCGTTATAGTTAGTTCAGCTAACTATAACTCGCGCGCCCGCAATGCACTGCTGATGACGTCACATATTACATCACTCATGACATGGTCAGTGACATCACTCATGACATCACTGATGACATCTCAAATGACATCACTGATGACATCACTGATGACATCATCCAGTGAATGTGTGTTTTTCTGAAAATTAAATATGTTTTATATATGTATATCTCAAGGTCGATGGAACAATAAATGGGTATATAAGTGTCTAAATGGATGACTTGTTTTTGAAAAATTGATTGTGTAACTGACTGATTAAGTGTATCATAGTGAATACATGGCTTAGTGAGTAATGTTTAAATATGTAAATATCTGTATCAGTCTCTCACTTTGTGTATAAGTGGCTGCATGGGTTGGTGAGTAGCTACATGGGTGTCTATATAGGTTATTAGTTGTTTTTTTGAGTATCAGTCTGCGTGTCTGCATGGTTCGGTGGGGGGTATTACGTAGTGCATAGGAGCATGAATGAGTGACTCACTGTTTGTATGTGTTGAACACAGCATGTGTGCAGGACTGTATGGGTGGATGAGTGTGTGTATGGGTGTGTTAGTGAGTGAATGACTGTCTCAATAGTGTCTTTAGGAGTAACTACATATGTTTTAAACTAGTATATGTGACTATTGGTGTATATATGTGAGTATATGTGAGAGTGAGAGATTGAAAGAGTTCCTGTATGAATAAGTATGTGTTTCTATAAGTGATTGTTTAAAAGACTAAGGGCCATATGTAGGAAGCCCAATACTGGTCGGTAACGGCCGATTTTCGGCAAAAATCCCGTTACCGACCGGTATTCAGGCTTTTGGTATGTAGGGGGCACATTTCAGGATTCGGTAATTTACCGAATCGGTAAAATTACCGAATCGGTAATTTTACCGATTCGGTAAATACCGAATCCTGAAATTAGATGTAGGGGGAGTGTGTGGGTGTTGTGTGGATTCGTTATTTACCACCAACTAAAAGTTGGTGGTAAATGACGAATGGCTTTGAAAAAGCATTTTTTTGCACTTAGAAGTGCGCAATGTGGCAGACATACATGCCCTTAGGGCATGTATGTGTGCCACATGTGCACACATGCAGGAATCAGGGGTGCAACAGGGTGTCACTGTGACACCCTGCCACCCTTGATTGTGCTCCCCCCATTACCGAATCGGTATTTACCGATTCGGTAATGGTAACTGGCTTCCCATTGAATCCTATGGGCCTCCTGGCCCATAGGAATCAATGGGAAGCCAGTTACCATTACCGAATCGGTAAATATCGATTCTAAAATACCGACCCATTCCGAATCGGTAAATTTTACTGATGGATTACCTACATAGCATTTACCACTTCATAAATACCGAATCGGTAAAATTCGGTATTTATGAAGTGGTAAATGTTAGGCCACCTACATATGGCCCTAAGTATGTGTAAGTTTCCGTAGAAGTAAGTGTGGTGGTGTGTGTATAACTGTATATGCAAGTAAATGTATGTTTGATTCTTTATTAGCATGAGTGACTATGTGTGTGAGTAACTCTATGGATGAGTGGCATTGTGTAACAGGATGTATAGGTGTATGAGTACATATGATGAGTGAGTACATGTATGAGTGACTGTATAGGACTGTTGGTGAATGAGTGGATGTGTACGTGGATCTTAGAATTACTGAAGAGGTTGTTGTAACTGGTATTGGTATGTCCATTGTTTTGAAAATTTTAGTCTCTATTTTTGAATGTGTGTATCAAAGGTTATATTAGGGTGAGAGGAGGTCTGCCACTCTATCACAAGGATGATGTCATCAGTGATGTCATCAGTGATGTCATTTGAGATGTCATCTGTGATGTCATGACCATTGCGGGCGCACGAGTTATAGTTAGCTGAACTAACTATAACGGGGGAATTTCAATGGTTTTGTACAAGTGAAAAGTCCAGCTAACTATAACACGCCTGAAACCTATGGTTTTTTCAGTGAATTTCTGAGGTTTTTTAAATGCTAATTCCTAACTATAACGTGCCTGAAACCTATGGTTTTTTCTGTGAATTTCAAAGGTTTTTTAAATGCTAATTTCTAACTATGCCTACAGAGATAGGACATGTGAAGAAAGAAGAAAAAATGCACAGAAAGAAACAAAAGAAGTGCAGAAAGAAGCAACAGAAGTCCTCAAATACGAAGATAAGTGCAGGAAGAAGGATAACGTGCAGAAAGAACAAAAAGAAGAGAAGAAAGAAGCCTTGTTGCAAAATCATCCTGTACCCTCAACTTTTTCAGGCGGATACTGGTGGTAACTGATTCTGACTAACCAGTCCTAGAGCCAGTGCTATGTTAAAAGACACTTAGAATACAGTGAAAACACCTACATACACTAGGGAACATTATGCGTTGGGGTCCCCCTGTGATTAACATGACCTCCTCTGTAAGCCCCTAGTATATAATAGGGCATGGGGATTAAAACTGCCTCTTAAAACAGGCCACAGGGGGTTTTTGCACACGTTAACTCAGGCCCCGTCCCCTCCCTTCACCACTGTGTAAACACGCCCTGTGTCCGTTTTTAGTTGGGAGATTAAGTTCATTTGAATCATGAGGGCCCCTAGGGTCCAACTAGCCCACTAGGTACCTCCAGTAAGTGCCACAGAGCTGCGTTGCAGAGAGGTGTAAAAAGTGGCACGGCCTGGACCACCTCTCTGCAATGCAGCTCAGTGGCGCTTACTGGAAGCACTTGGTGGGCTAGTTAGCCCCCAGGGGCCCTCAGTATTGAAGGGAAATTATATCCCCAATTTAAAACGTGCCATAGTGCGTGTTTGCACACGTCACCTCAGGCCCCGTCCCCTCCCTTCACCACTGTGTAAACGCGCCCTGGGGCTGCTCTAAGTTGAGAGATTAAGTCTCCTTGAATCCTAAGGGTTCCTAGGGTCAAACTAGACCACTAGGTACCTCCAGTAAGCGCCACAGAGCTGCGTTGCAGAGAGGTGTAAAAAGGGGCTTGGCCTCAGAACACCTGTCTGCAGCGCAGCTCCCTGGCGCATACTGGAGATGCCTGTTGGGGGAGCGTTTGCAGAGTGCTGCACGGAGGGGGCATGGCCTCCGGCACGATGCCAGTCTTTTATTTATTTTAGTTTTTTAAGAAGGGGGGCTGTGTGGTTCCCCTTCTTATTCTAATTTATTGGCCCTGATGACCCCATCCCCCAGGGCCTGTCTCCTAATTATATTTTTTTGACCCCAATCCCCAGGGCCGGCCACTGTTTTTTATTATTTTTAAAAAATATATATTTATAGACACACCTAGGACATGCTGGACAAACCGTACGTACCTATCACCATGACGATTTGCGTGATATTCATTAAAAGGCGACTATGCATGCAATGAATCCACGTGGAATGTATTTACACCACTAGTGAAGCTCTGACCTGTCTGATGCCCTACCGTGCCTAATCCCGGTAGACACCCTTGTTGTTTATTTATACAAACATGGGTAGCTATTGACGGGCACATTTAATACACATGCACACCAAGCCATTCAAAGGGGATTCGACAAAAATTCGACCAAAACTATGCAAGAAACCCCCCTCACGGTTAATAAAACACACATCCACTGCCGGATGTGTAATACTTTTTATTTTACTCTCTGGAAAGGGGACGAACATCACTTGAGAGTCACAGCGCGCTCCTGACAGAGCCCAATGCTGTGTTACACCCACCATTGCCTGCCGAGTGCCACACACCTCGTGTGTTGTATTCCACTAGCTAGTGCATATGCTATGACACTCTCTAGCCCATGTGCACTGTAACACCACCCCGTGAATATGTCATGCCACACTTGTCTTCGCACGGGTTATATTGCCCCATCTAACGTGCCTTCCTCGATGCCTATGTTATAACGCACAGTGCTATGCCATACATATTACAATCTGGGATCCATATCTTTGTCACAGTGCATATGCAACGTTACACTCCCCAGCACATATTTTATATTACAACTTTAGAGACTAGTTAGGTTACACAACACTGCCCTGTGCATATTACACTCCAAGGCGCATATCGCATAGCACGCGCTAGTGCCTGTGCTATCTCGTGCTCTCCAATGAATCTGTCATTGCGCACAATGTATTGCATATTATATTTCACGCCCGGTTCATCTTATATCACACTTTTTGGTGCATAGTTTATACCATACACTATATCTAGTTTTCATTTTCAATCGTGCTCTCAGGACTATGTTCTATATAACACTGTGTTCACCTACCCTTTTCACGGGCATTACATTTTGCGATAGGGGGTGGAGGGTCAGAGGGTGTTTCTGCCAAGTGAGCCTGAAGTCACAGTCACAAACGTCCTCTTCTTCCTGAATAAAAGTGAGATTATGCTGCATACTTGTTCATATTTTAAGTAGTTCGCACAGACACAATGGTTTAAAAACAATAAAGTTCCTAATACCCGCCTTCTCTGAACAGTTAGCTTGTTGCCCCATCCCCCTCCTCCCTATCCTCTGTTGTGTGAATCCATGGACTAGCCTCCTCCCTCCTGCCATGCATGGTCTGATGTGCTGCCACTGCCCTCAATTTAGTATGATGTACCAGTCCACTCCTCCTGCCCTCCATTGCCCAATTCTATGCCCCATCATTGACCTCCTGCTTAAACTCTGTGCTTAGCTTGCTGCCCCTATTCTCCTTCCCCCTGCCCTCTGATGTCTTTGTGCATGCCCCTGCTCCATCCTTTTTGCCCACCATGTCCCATGGACTTGCCACTCCTATCTACTCTGAGTGTTCTGTTGAGCTGCCACTCCCCTCCCACCTGCCTAGCATTGTCAGATGACTGTAACCTGTCCCTGCCACCTCCACCCTGCCTGTCCACATGCCATGCCCCTATCCTCTTCCTCCAGTCCTACATGGTCCATTGTACTGCCACACCCTTCTGCCCTCCCTGGTCTGTTGTGCTGCAACTGCTCCTCCTGCCTGCCCCGTGTGGTCTGTTGTGAGGCCCCTTCTCCTGAACTTTCTTGTCTGTGCACAGGTCCTGACCCTCCCTTCTATCCTCCATCGTCCTTTGTGCATGCCCCTGCACCCTCCTTCTTGCCCATCATAGCCATTGTGCTGCCACTAACCCTCCCACTTGCCATGCATGGTCTTCTGTGCTGCCATGGCCCCTCCCACCTTCCCTGTGTGGTCAGTTAGCTGCCCCTGACCCCCTCCCACCTTCCCTCCATGGTCTGTGTATGCCATCATAGTCTCACTGTTGCTCTTCATGTTGTGTCTTGCTTCTTGTGCCCATCCTGCCTGACCTCCATGGCTATCTTGCTGCTCCTGCCCTGCCCCTTGCCCCCAGCCCTCTGTTTACATGTGCAGACCCCTACTCCCTCCCTCCTGGCTTGTCTGTTCCATTGTAATGCCCCTGATCCATCCCTCCTGCCCTTTATGGTCTGTTATGCTGCAGCTTTCTCTCCTGTCTGTCCATTATGGTCAGCTAGCTACCATTGCCTCTTGCCCCTCTGTTCTCTGTTGTCCATGTGCATGGTCCTGTCCCCTCCCTCTTGCTTTCTATGGATTGTTGTGCTGCACTCCCGTCCTGCATGCCCTGTGTGGTGTATTGTACTGCTGCAAACCCTGATGCCTGCCCTGCAGGGTCAGTTTGGTGCACCTCTCCATGTCCCTCCTGTCCTCTGTTATCCAAGTCCATGTCCCTATCCCATTTCCTTTCATGATCCAATGTACCATACTTGCGAACATTTTGAACTTGGTAAGAGGGAGATTTTGAAAAAAAACTGGGGTATTGATTTTCCCCTTTGAGTTACATTGAAAAAGAGGATATTGTAGACAGGAGACAGATCAAATAAAGCCCATTTGAGCTTAAAAACATTGGACGTTTCCTGGCTGAATCGGGTCTGTTGACATGTATGGTTGTACTACCATTGCCTCTTCCTTCTGCCCACAATGGTCTATTACATTGCCACAGCCTCTCTTGCAAGTCCTGTATTGTTGGATTGTTGCCCCTGCCCCCCTTTCCACTGCCCTCCATAGTCTGTTGTGCTTCCACGGCCCTTCCTGCCTGCTCAGTGTGGTTAAATTGTTGCCTTTGCACCCTCCTACCTGCCTTCAATTTTCAGAGTCCGTGCCCCTGGCCTCTGCCTCTCAACAGTATCCTAATGAACAACTAGATTGCTAACATTCTATATTTATTACAAAAGTGTGGAACGCCTGACATCATCTTAATGTAATCAAAACTGTAATACCTAGAGCATTTCCTTTAGAAATTACATATATGAGAGGGTCTTATTGGCATCAAAATTATGGTTAGTGCTCTAAAAGACTAAAATAAGGACATATTTTCTGAGTTTTCAAATAGCGACAAAGCACTTTTAAATTATTTGTTATCTTTATGTTTTTTTATCCAGTTGACCACTTGATTAAATGTTGCACCTAGGGGAGAGGATGTGGTGTTACTTCCAGAACTGCAGACTTTGCAACTGGGGAACCAGGTTGAAGTTTCTGCTTCAGCTCGACATTCTGTGATTCTGGTCAAATCACTTAATCCCCCCATGTCTACAACCAAAATGAATTTGATCTTGTGTGATGTAACCAATGCTCATGTAAAGCACTCCAATACCTGACAAGTCTGCACTATATAAAACTACAAATACACAAAAAATAAGTGTTTTGCACCCTTCTGTCATTGGGCTACATGTGGGCTACATCTGGGTGATATTTGTGCTGCATTTTGGCTCTTTTGTCTCTGGTGGCCATCTTGGGAGATTTATTTGTTATGAAGTTTCCTAATTTCCTCATTTACTGCAGTCTCCTCAGTAGGAAATGCTTTCAGTTTTTTATTTTGATTCCATCAAGAAGGTATTCAGATATGTCACACATTTGCCATAAATTCTGAATGTTAGCACTCTAGTTGCTCATTAGATCACTGTAGTAAAACTACTGTTCACCATGGAAGTCTGCTCCTGGTATTAAAAGTGCATGTTTCAATCTGCATGTCAGAATTTTTTAATGAAATAGAAGAGGATTTGAGAAGTCACTCAAAATGTGCCCTCATTTTCTTTCTTCAGCATTAATCATAATTTCTATGGCAAAATGAACCCCCTCATTGTGTTCCTTTTTAAATTAACTGTTTTAAGTGTTACCAGTTTATTCCAATCAAGATGGCTTCAGGTGTGCCATACTTTTGTCATAATGAAGACAGTAAGCGCTCTAGTTGTTTTTAAGAACATTCTGGGGCATTCTGTCATTGGGCTATACTTGGGCTACATCTGGGTGATATTTGGGCTACATGTGGGCTCTTTTGTCTCTGGTGGCCATCTTGGGAGACTTATTTGTTATGAAGTTTCCTAATTTCCTCATTTACTGCAGTCTCCTCAGTAGGAAATACTTTCAGTTTTTTACTTTGATTCCATCAAGAAGGCATTCAGATGTGTCACACATTTGCCATAAATTCAGAATGTTAGCACTCTTTTTGCTCATTAGATCACTGTAGTAAAGCTACTGCTCACCAGGGAAAACTGCTGCTGGTATTGAAAGTGCATGTTTTAGTCTGCATGTCAGAATTTTTTAATGAAATAGAAGAGGATTTGAGAAGTCACTCAAAATGTGCCCTAATTTTTCTTTCTGTAGCACTAATCATACTTTTTATGGAAAAATGAACCCCCTCATTTTGCTCCTTTTTAAATTAAATGTTTTAAGAGTTACCACTTTAATCCAAGCAAGATGGCTTCAGGTGTGCCATACGTTTATCATAAGTAGGACTGTTAGCGCTCTAGTAGTTCTTTGGAACACTCTGGGAAGCTGCAGTAGAACACAAAGGAATCAACTGACAGTCTCTGCCCTTGTTGGATGTACATGTTTTACTGAGAATGTCAGACTTCATTCTCACATGACTGAGAAAGATAATGTGAATTTACAGAAAATAAGCTCTCAGTTTAGCTTATAGATCACCTTCCAAACCTCTGTGGTAAAAGCATGAGAAAATATTTTTCTCTCAATCATGATATCCCAGCAGAAGGCTTTTTCACATGGTGAAATCACCTTAGAACATACCACAATTCCTAAAATGAGTATGGTACCATCAACAAATGATTTGTAATGTAACTAAAGTCTTAAAACCTTCTATTAACTGCAATGCTTTTTAATGAGGTGCTATCATGTATATTGGTCCCAAGATGGCTGCCAACACTTCTTGGATGAAGTGCTGACAGCCAATCAGATCTCAGGATGAGATGTGTGGTTAGGCTCCGCCCACATATATATATGCTTTTAAATGCTATCTTCTCCGGAAATACTGAACAGATTTACACCAGACCTGCAAAAGGCACTTCCTTGACCTTATGGCTACCTCTCTGCCAAATTTCAAGTAATTCTGTTCAGCCGTTCGGGCTGTAGCTGTGTCTAAAGGTCCTATGCAAAATTGCATGGGGAAAACGCGTTTTGGGACCCCCCTTTTTTCTCGGCCCCTGCTTGACAAATCACCCCGAGACTTTCAGGGTAGGAGCTGAACGGAGCGCCCCATTAGTTTTGAAAATTTAGCGAGGATTCGTCAACCGGCGCCAAAGTTATTCAAAATAGAATTTTGAGATTTCCTATGGAAACTAGGTTGGAACTATAACTATCTACTGGCGACCGCCAGTAGATAATATATATATATATATATATATATATATATATATATATATATATATATATATATATATATATATATATATATCTACAACCTGATCGTCTTTCCACAAGCAGGCACCAACTCCGTGAAGTATTTTGGCACAGAAGGCGATTTATTTCAAACACAGGACAGACGCGTTTCGGCGGCAAAACCGCCTTGTTCACTGCATGACTTGTTCTGTCAGTGTCAACCATACATATACCACAGCCATTTATCTACAGTTGCCATGGCAACCACAAAGTGTCATAGACATAGAAGTTTACATCATGACTCTGCAAAATGCATTTGTATGTGGAAAACATACACCAATTATAAAAAATAACAATTAGCATAATGACATAAATACATTCCAAAATGGGAATTGAGTTACAAATTCACTCAAAACAATGGATGACATAAATGAAAAGAGAAAATGAAAAACATTTTTGGGAAAGAATGCGAATACCGCTTCGGTGGAAACTGAGCCAAACGGCTCAGTGTATCTCATCTGCTGTGCTCTTTACCAACGTGAAGGTAAGTGTATACAAACGGGGGTACCGTTAGTAATGAAAGTAATGGTATTAGAGAAATTTTGAAAAAGGAAGTTTTTTAGGAATTGCGGAGGCGGTGATGCCAGCCATAATGTCTCTAGCTGGCAAGTGCTGCTAATAGGAAAGTGAAAACCAAGTTGGTTGTGTGTCACCGTAATTAGCCCCTAAGTTTAAAGCAATGGTGCCTAATTAAAAAAGAGGGGCATGTAACGCACACTTAGAGAGAGAGCCCGCCCAAGTGGGCAAAGACGCACTAATGTGATCTCTGATGGCTGGTCGAAAACAAAAAATATAACGGGGAAAGTCAAAAAATCAAAAAATCACTAGCACCATACTCTCCTACTGTGATAAGAGGGAGGGATTAGCTAAGATTGCGGATATACGTAAATAGATACCCAAAAGGCGCAGAGAGTTATGTGTGCAGCGGTATTCGTTTATATATATATATAGATTAACTGAAAAAACCATAGGTTTGAGGCACGTTATAGTTAGGAATTACCATTTAAAAAACCTTAGAAATTCACTGAAAAAAACATAGGTTTCAGGGGCATTATAGTTAGCTGGACTTTTCACTCGTACAAAACCATTGAAATTCCCCCGTTATAGTTAGTTCAGCTAACTATAACTTGCGCGCCCGCAATGCACTGCTGATGACGTCACATATTACATCACTCATGACATGGTCAGTGACATCACTCATGACATCACTGATGACATCTCAAATGACATCACTGATGACATCATCCAGTGAATGTGTGTTTTTCTCAAAATTACATATGTTTTATATATGTATATCTCAAGGTCGATGGAAGAATAAATGGGTATATAAGTGTCTAAATAGATGATTTGTTTTTGAAAAATTGATTGTATAACTGACTGATTAAGTGTATCTTAGTGAATACATGGCTTAGTGAGTAATGTTTAAATATGTAAATATCTGTATCAGTCTCTCACTTTGTGTATAAGTGGCTGCATGGGTTGGTGAATAGCTACATGAGTGTCTATATAGGTTATTAGTTGGTTTTTTGAGTATCAGTATGAGTGTCTGAGTGTCTATATGATTCGGTGGGGGGTATTACGTAGTGCATAGGTGCATGAATGAGTGACTCACTGTTTGAATGTGTTGAAGACAGCATGTGTGCAGGACTGTATGGGTGGATGAGTGTGTGCATGGGTGTGTTAGTGAGTGAATGACTGTCTCAATAGTGTCTTTATGAGTAACTAAATATGTTTTAAATTAGTATATGTGACTATTGGTGTATTTAAGTGAGTATATGTGAGAGTGAGAGATTGAAAGAGTTCCTGTATGAATAAGTATGTGTTTCTATAAGTGATTGTTTAAAAGACAGAGGGGCATATCAACAAGGGCTTTATCTCTGCTTTTTTGGCTTTAAAAGCCAAAAAAGCAGAGATAAAACTAGCACCCTATCAACAACAGGGTGCTAACATGCAAATTTGCATGTTAGCACCCTTTTACTCTACGCTTCCCCTTGCATCTCTAATGAGACGCAAAGGGGGCGTTCCAGAGTAAAATAATAGGAGAAATGTCGATTATCAAGAATATCGCTAACCCTGTTAGAGACAAAAAAAGCAGCGCTAACCGCGGTTAACGCTGCTTTTTTACGTCTGGTATTTTTCTGACTTAGCCATGATATCCTATGGAAGGAGGATATCAGGGCTAAGTTTGTCTGCCCCTATCAACAAGCTAACGTAAGATTATCGCTGGGTTTCCAGCGATAATCTCACGTTAGCCACTTAGCGTGAGGATCTTTATCGCTATTGAAATAAGCGTTGCTAATAGCACGCTATCTCAGCGATAAAAATCAACGCTAGCCGGCGATAATTATCCTAGCGCTAAGTGCGCTTAGCGATAATTATCGCCGGTTGTTGTTGATATGCCCCCAAGTATGTGTAAGTTTCTGTAGAAGTAAGTGTGGTGATGTGTGTATAATTGTATATGCAAGTAAATGGATGTTTGATTCTTTATTAGCATGAGTGACTATGTGTGTGAGTAACTCTATGGATGAGTGGCATTGTGTAACAGGATGTATAGGTGTATGAGTACATATGATGAGTGAGTACATGTATGAGTGACTGCATAGGACTGTTGGTGAATGAGTGGATGTGTATGTGGATCTTAGAATTACTGAATAGGTTGTTGTAACTGATATTGGTATATCCATTGTTTTGAAAATTTTAGTTTCTATTTTTTAATGTGTGTATCAAAGGTTATATTAGGGGGAGAGGAGGTCTGCCACTCTATCACAAGGATGATGTCATCAGTGATGTCATTTGAGATGTCATCAGTGATGTCATTTGAGATGTCATCAGTGATGTCATGAGTGATGTCACTGATCATGTCATGAGTGATGTAATATGTGACGTCATCAGCAGTGCATTGCGCGCGCGAGAGTTATAGTTAGCTGAACTAACTACAACGGGGGAATTTCAATGGTTTTGTACGAGTGAAAAGTCCAGCTAACTATAACGCCCCTGAAACCTATGTTTTTTTCAGTGAATTTCTAAGGTTTTTTAAATGCTAATTCCTAACTATAACGTGCCTGAAACCTATGGTTTTTTCAGTGAATTTCAAAGGTTTTTTAAATGCTAATTTCTAACTATGCCTACAGAGATAGGACATGTGAAGAAAGAAGAAAGAACGCACAGAAAGAAAAAAAAGAAATGCAGAAAGAAGCAACAGAAGTCCTCAAAGACGAAGAAAAGTGCAGGAAGAAGGATAACGTGCAGAAAGAACAAACAGAAGAGCAGAAAGAAGACTTGTTGCAAAATAATCCTGTACCCTCAACGTTTTCAGACGGATACTGGTGGTAACTGAGTCTGACTAACCAGTCCTAGAGCCAGTGCTATGTTAAAAGACACTCAGAATACAGTGAAAACACCTACATACACTAGGGAACACTATGCGTTGCGGTCCCCCTGTGATCAGCATGACCTCCTCTGAAAACCCCTAGTATATAATAGGGCAGGGGATTAAAACGACCTCTTAAAACGCGCCACCTCAGGCCCCGTCCCCTCCCTTCCCCACTGTGTAAACACGCCCTGTGGCCATTTTAAGTTGGGAGATTAAGTTCCCTTGAATCCTGAGGGTCCCTAGGGTCCAACTAGACCACTAGGTACCTCCAGTAAGCGCCACAGAGCTGCGTTGCAGAGAGATGTAAAAAGGGGCACGACCTAGACCAACTCTCTGCAACGCAGCGCAGTGGCGCTTACTGGAAGCACCTGGTGGGCTAGTTGGCCCCCAGGGTCCCTCAGCATTGAAGGGGAATTATTTCCCCAACTTAAAATGCGCCATAGGGTGTGTTTGCACACGTCACCTCAGGCCCCGTCCCCTCCCTTCCCCACTGTGTAAACACGCCATGTGGCCGTTTTTTAAGTTGGGAGATTAAGTCCTCTTGAATCCTGAGGATCCCTAGGGGCAAAATAGCCCACTAGGTACGTCCAGTAAGCGCCATTGCAGAGAGGTGTAAAAAGGGGCACGGGCTGCACCACCTCTCTGCAACGAAGAGCAGTGGCGCTTACTGGAAGCATCTGGTGGGCTAGTTGGCCCCCAGGGTCCCTCAGGATTGAAAGGGAATTATTTCCCCAACTTAAAACGCGCCACAGAGCGTGTTTGCACACAGCACCTCAGGTCCCGTCCCCTCCCTTCACCACTGTGTAAACGCGCCCTGTGGCCGTTCTAAGTTGAGAGATTAAGTCCCCTTGAATCCTAAGTGTCCCTAGGGTCAAACTAGCCCACTAGGTACCTCCAGTAAGCGCCACAGAGCTGCGTTGCATAGAGGTGTAAAAAGGGGCATGGCCTCAGAACATCTGTCTGCAACGCAGCTCCCTGGCGCATACTGGAGATACCTGTTGGGCTAGTTGGCCCTCAGGGACCCTCAGTATTGAAGGGGAATTAATTCCCCAACTTACAACTGGCCAGGGGGTGCGTTTGCAGAGTGCTGCAAGGAGGGGGCGTGGCCTCCGGCGCGATGCCAGTCTTTTATTTATTTTATTTTTTTAAGAAGGAGGGCTGTGTGGCCCCCCTTCTTTTTCTAATTTAGTGGCCCTGGGGACCCCATCCCCCAGGGCCTGCACCCTAATTTTTTTTGTAGAAAAAAATTAATTTGGCCCTCCCAACCCCGGGGTCATGGCCTTTTTTTTTATTCTTTAGGAGGGGGCTGCGTTGCCCCCCTCCTCAGGACACTTATGGCCCCGGGGACCCCATCCCCCGGGGCTGGCCTTTGTTTTTTATTATTTTTAAAAAATATATATTTATAGAAACACCTAGGACATGCTGGACAAACCGTATGTACCTATCACCATGACGATTTGCATGTTATTCATTAAAAGGCGACTATGCATAGAATGAATCCACATGGAATGTATTTACACCGCTAGTGAAGCTCTGACGTGTCTGACGCTCTACCGTGCCTAATCCCGGCACCCCCGCCGGTGGGTACTCTCCAAGTAGACACCCTTGTCGTTTATTTATACAAACATGGGTAGCTATTGACGGGCACATTTAATATACACGCACACCAAGCCATTCAAAGGGGATTCGACAAAAATTCAACCAAACTATGCAAGAAACCCCCCTCACGGTTAATAAAATACACATCCACCGCCGGATGTGTAATACTTTTTATTTTACTCTCTGGAAAGGAGACAAACCTCACTTGAGAGTCACAGCGTGCTCCTGGCTGAGCCCAATGCTGTGTTACACCCACCAGTGCCCGCCGAGTGCCTCACACCTCTGTGTTGTATTCCACCAGCTAGTGCGTATGCTATGACACTCTCTAGCCCATGTGCACTTTAACATCACCCCGTGAATATGTCATGCCACACTTGCCTTCGCACGGGTTATATTGCCCCATCTAACGTGCCTTCCTCGATGCCTATGTTATAACGCATAGCGCTATGCCATACATATTACAATCTGGGATCCATATCTTTGTCACAGTGCATATGCAACATTACACTCCTCAGCACATATTTTATATTACAACTTTAGAGACTAGTTAGGTTACACAACACTGCCCTGTGCATATTACACTCTAAGTCGCATATCGCATAGCACGCGCTAGTGCCTGTGCTATCTCGCGCTCTGCAATGAATCTGTCATTGCGCACAATGTATTGCATATTATATTTCACGCCCCCGTTCATCACATATATCACACTTTTTGGTGCATAGTTTATACCATATACTATATCTAGTTTTCATTTTCAATCATGCTCTCAGGACTATGTTCATTATAACACTGCGTCCACCTACCCTTTTCACGGGCATTACATTTTGCGATGGGGGGTGGAGGGTCAGGGGCTGTTTCTGCCAAGTGAGCCCAGAGTCACAGTCACAAACGTCCTCTTCTTCCTGAATAAAAGTGAGATTATGCTGCATACTTGTTCATATTTTAAGTAGTTCGCACAGACATTTTAAAAACAATAAAGTTCCTAATACCCACCTTCTCTGAACAGTTAGCTTGCTGCCCCATCCACCTCCTCCCTATCCTCTGTTCTCTGAATCCATGGACTAGCCTCCTCCCTCCTGCCATGCATGGTCTGATGTGCTGCCACTGCCCTCCATTTAGCATGATGTACCAGTCCACTCCTCCTGCCCTCCATTGCCCAATTCTATGGCCCATCATTGACCTCCTGCTTAGCCTCTGTGCTTAGCTTGCTGCCTCTATTCTCCTTCCCCCTGCCCTCCGATGTCTTTGTGCATGCCCCTGCTCCTTCCTTTTTGCCCACCATGTTCCATGGACCTGCCACTCATTGTCTGCCTAGCATTGTCAGATGACTGTGACCTGCCCCTGCCACCTCCACCGTGCCTGTCCAAATGCCATGCCCCTATCCCCTTCCTCCTGTCCTCCATGGTCCATTTTACTGCCACACCCTTCTGCCCTCCCTGGTCTGTTGTGTTGCAACTGCTCCTCCTGCCTGCCCCACGCGGTCTGTTGTGAGGCCCCTTTCCCTGAACTCTCTTGTCTGTGCCCAGGTCCTGACCCTCCCTTCTATCCTCCAGGGTCCTTTGTGCATGCCCCTGCACCCTCCTTCTTGCCCATCATAGCCATTGTGCTGCCACTAACCCTCCCGCTTGCCATGCATGGTCTTCTGTGCTGCCATGGCCCCTCCCACCTTCCCTGTGTGGTCAGCTTGCTGCCCCTGACCCCCTCCCACCTTCCCTCCATGGTCTGTGTGTATGCCATCATATTCACATTGTTGCTCTCCATGGTGTGTCTTGTTTCTAGTGCCCATCCTGCCTGACCTCCATGGTCATCTTGCTGCTCCTGCCCTGCCCCCTTGCCCCCAGCCCTCTGTTTCCATGTGCAGACCTCTATTCCCTCCCTCCTGGCTTATCTGTTCCATTGTAATGCCCCTGATCCGTCCCTCCTGCCCTTTATGGTCTGATATGCTGCAGCTTTCTCTCCTGTCTGTCCATTATGGTCAGTTAGCTACCATTGCCTCTTTCCCCTCTGTTCTCTGTTGTCCATGTGCATTGTCCTGTCCCCTCCCTATTGCTTTCTATGGATTGTTGTGCTGCACTCCCGACCCGCATGCACTGTGTGGTGTATTGTGCTGCTGTAAACCCTGATGCCTGCCCTGTAGGGTCAGTTTGGTGCACCTCTCCATGTCCCTCCTGTCCTCTGTTAAGCCGAGTCCATGTCCCTACCCCAATTCCTCCTGCCTACCATGATCCAATGTACCATACTTGCGAGCATTTTGAACTTGGTAAGAGGGAGATTTTGAAAAAAAACTGGGGCATTGATTTTCCTCTTTGAGTTACATTGAAAAAGAGGAGATTGTAGACAGGAGACAGATCAAATAAAGCCCATTTGAGGTTAAAAACATTGGACGTTTCCTGGCTGAAAGGGGTCTGTTGGCATGTATGGTTGTACTACTACTGCCTCTTCCTTCTGCCCACAATGGTCTATTATATTGCCACAGCCTCTCTTGCCAGTCCTGTATTGTTGGTTTGTTGCCCCTGCCCCCCTTTCCACTGCCCTCCATAGTCTGTTGTGCTGCCACTGCCCTTCCTGCCTGCCCAGTGTGGTCAAATTGTTGCCTCTGCACCCTCCTACCTGCTTTCAATTTTCAGAGTCCATGCCCCTGGTCTCTGCCTCTCAACAGTATCCTAATGAACAACTAGATTGCTAACATTCTATGGGGCAGATTTATGTTCCCTGGCGCATCCCTGCAAATCAGCATGGATGTGCCAGTGAAGATGCGTCACGAAAGTTTACCCTTGCGCCACACTAGGGGCCTCATGTAGGTAGCCCAATACCGGTCGGTAACGGCCGATTTTCGGTAATTATACCGTTACCGACCGGTATTTAGGCTTTTGCAATGTAGGGGGCACATTACAGGATTCGGTAATTTACCGAATCGTAAAATTACCGAATCGGTAATTTTACCGATTCGGTAAATACCGAATCCTGTAATGATATGTAGGGGGAGTGTGTGGGTGTCATGTGGAGTCGGTATTTACCACCAACTAATAGTTGGTGGTAAATGAAGAATGGCTCTGTAAATGCATTTTCAAGCGCTTAGAAGTGTACAATGTGGCAGACATACATGCCCTTAGGGCATGTATGTGTGCCACATGTGCACACATGCAGGAATCAGGGGTGCAACAGGGTGTCAATGTGACACCCTGCCACCCTTGATTGTGTTCCCCCCATTACCGAATCGGTATTTACCGATTCGGTAATGAGGCATACCTTCCCATTGATTCAATCAATGGGAAGGTATGCCTCATTACCGAATCGGTAAATACCGATTCGGTAATTACCGAATTTCTACGAATCGGTAATTTTTACCGCAGGAATACCTACATAGCATTTACCACTTCATAAATACCGAATCGGTATGATTCGGTATTTATGAAGTGGTAAATGCCAGGCCACCTACATGAGGCCCTAGATGCGCCGCACTTACAATGCAGCGTATCGTGGCGCAAGGATAAACAGATGCGTGACGCATCTGATGGCGGAAGGTTGGTGCATTGCTGGAGTTGCGCCGCAAGCGCGACGCAGCTCCAGCAAGCCTCGGGGGTGCCCTATCGTTACAATGCTGGGTCAATCCTTACGCCTGCTTCAAGCAGGCGCAGGGTTTTGACGCAGCATGGCCGGAAAAGTGACTGAGTGAAATCTTGTAGATTTCACTCAGCCACTTTTCGGAGGCGTTCCTGCGCCGGAACGCCCCACCCTGTCCAGGTACGCCCACATGTGGCGCAAGCTTTACAACGTGACGCATCTCCCTAGATGCGTCACGTTGTAAATGGGGCGCAACATGGTGCAGGGTTTACGCCGCCGCTGCGTCACAAAAGTGACGCAACGGCGGCGTAAAAGTGGCGCAAGTCCGTTATAAATCTGCCTCCTTATTTATTACAAAAGTGTGGAACGCCTGACGTCATCTTGATGTAATCAAAAATGTAATACCTAGAGTATTTCCTTTAGAAATTACATATATGAGAGGGTCTTATTTGAATCAAAATTATGGTTAGTGCTTTAAAAAACTAAAATGAGGACATATTTTCTGAGTTTTCAAATAGCGACAAAGAACTTTTAAATTATTTGTAATCTTTATGTTTTTTTATCCAGTTGACCACTTGATTAAATGTTGCACCTAGGGGAGAGGATGTGGTGTTACTTCCAGAGCTGCAGACTTTGCAACTGGGGAACCAGGTTGGAGTTTCTGCTTCAGCTCAACATTCTGTGATTCTGGTCAAATCACTTAATCCCCCCATGTCTACAACCAAAATGAATTTGATCTTGTGTGATGTAACCAATGCTCATGTAAAGCACTCCAATACCTGACAAGTCTGCACCATATAAAACTACAAATACACAAAAAATAAGTGTTTTGCACCCTTCTGTCATTGGGCTACATGTGGGCTACATCTGGGTGATATTTGTGCTGCATTTTGGCTCTTTTGTCTCTGGTGGCCATATTGGGAGATTTATTTGTTATGAAGTTTCCTAATTTCCTCATTTACTGCAGTCTCCTCAGTAGGAAATGCTTTCAGTTTTTTATTTTGATTCCATCAAGAAGGTATTCAGATATGTCACACATTTGCCATAAATTCTGAATGTTAGCACTCTAGTTGCTCATTAGATCACTGTACTAAAGCTACTGCTCACCACGGAAGTCTGCTGCTGGTATTAAAAGTGCATGTTTCAGTCTGCATATCAGAATTTTTTAATGAAATAGAAGAGGATTTGAGAAGTCACTCAAAATGTGCCCTCATTTTTCTTTCTTCAGCACTAATCATAATTTCTATGGCAAAATGAACCCCCTCATTGTGTTCCTTTTTAAATTAAATGTTTTAAGTCTTACCAGTTTATTCCAATCAAGATGGCTTCAGGTGTGCCATACTTTTGTCATAAGTAAGACAGTAAGTGCTCTAGTTGTTCTTAAGAACACTCTGGGACATTCTGTCATTGGGCTATACTCAGGCTACATCTGGGTGATATTTGGGCTACATTTGGGCTCTTTTGTCTCTGGTGGCCATCTTGGGAGATTTATTTGTTATGAAGTTTCCTAATTTCCTCATTTACTGCAGTCTCCTCAGTGGGAATACTTTCAGTTTTTTATTTTGGTTCCATCAAGAAGGCATTCAGATGTGTCACACATTTGCCATAAATTCTGAATGTTAGCACTCTAGTTGCTCATTAGATCACTGTAGTAAAACTACTGCTCACCAGGGAAGTCTGCTGCTGGTATTCAAAGTGCATGTTTCAGTCTGCATGTCAGAATTTGTTTATGTAATAGAAGAGGATTTGAGAAGTCAAAATGTGCCCTAATTTTTCTTTCTGCAGAACTAATCATAATTTCTATGGCAAAATGAACCCCCTCATTTTGTTCCTTTGTAAATTAAATGTTTTAAGTGTTACCACTTTATTCCAATCAAGATGGCTTCAGGTGTGCCATACTTTTGTCATAAGTAAGACTGTTAGCGCTCTAGTTGTTCTTAAGAACACTCTGGGACATTCTGTCATTGGGCTATACTTGGGCTACATCTGGGTGATATTTGGGCTACATTTGGGCTCTTTTGTCTCTGGTGGCCATCTTGGGAGATTTATTTGTTATGAAGTTTCATAATTTCCTCATTTACTGCAGTCTCCTCAGTGGGAATACTTTCAGTATTTATTTTGGTTCCATCAAGAAGGCATTCAGATGTGTCACACATTTGCCATAAATTCTGAATGTTAGCACTCTAGTTGCTCATTAGATCACTGTAGTAAAACTACTGCTCACCAGGGAAGTCTGCTGCTGGTATTCAAAGTGCATGTTTCAGTCTGCATGTCAGAATTTGTTTATGAAATAGAAGAGGATTTGAGAAGTCAAAATGTGCCCTAATTTTTCTTTCTGCAGAACTAATCATAATTTCTATAGCAAAATGAACCCCCTCATTTTGTTCCTTTGTAAATTAAATGTTTTAAGTGTTACCACTTTATTCCAATCAATATGGCTTCAGGTGTGCCATACTTTTGTCATAAGTAAGACTGTTAGCGCTCTAGTTGTTCGTTAGAACACTCTGGGACATTCTGTCTTTGGGCTATACTTGGGCTACATCTGGGTGATATTTGGGCTACATTTGGGCTCTTTTGTCTCTGGTGGCCATCTTAGGAGATTTATTTGTTATGAAGTTTCCTAATTTCCTCATTTACTGCAGTCTCCTCAGTAGGAAATACTTTCAGTTGTTTACTTTGGTTCCATCAAGAAGGCATTCAGATGTGTCACACATTTGCCATAAATTCTGAATGTTAGCACTCTAGTTGCTCATTAGATCACTGTAGTAAAGCTACTGCTCACCAGGGAAGTCTGCTGCTGGTATTCAAAGTGCATGTTTCAGTCTGCATGTCAGAATGTTTTTATGAAATAGAAGAGGATTTCAGAAGTCAAAATGTGCCCTAATTTTTCTTTCTGCAGCACTAATCATAATTTTTATGGCAAAATGAACCCCCTCATTTTGTTCCTTTGTAAATTAAATGTTTTTTTTAGTGTTACCACTTTATTCCAATCAAGATGGCTTCAGGTGTGCCATACTTTTGTCATAAGTAAGACTGTTAGCGCTCTAGTTGTTCGTTAGAACACTCTGGGACATTCTGTCATTGGGCTATACTTGGGCTACATCTGGGTGATATTTGGGCTACATTTGGGCTCTTTTGTCTCTGGTGGCCATTTTGGGAGACTTATATGTTATGAAGTTTCCTAATTTCCTCATTTACTGCAGTCTCCTCAGTAGGAAATACTTTCAGTTTTTTACTTTGATTCCATCAAGAAGGCATTCAGATGTGTCACACCTTTGCCATAAATTCAGAATGTTAGCACTCTAGTTGCTTATTAGATCACTGTAGTGAAGCTACTGCTCACCAGGGAAGTCTGCTGCTGGTATTGAAAGTGCATGTTTCAGTCTGCATGTCAGAATTTTTTAATGAAATGGAAGAGGATTTGAGAAGTCACTCAAAATGTGCCCTAATTTTTCTTTCTGCAGCACTAATCATACTTTCTATGGAAAAATGAACCCCCTCATTTTGTTCCTTTTTAAATTAAATGTTTTAAGAGTTACCACTTTATTCCAACCAAGATGGCTTCAGGTGTGCCATACGTTTGTCATAAGTAGGACTGTTAGCGCTCTAGTTGTTCTTTAGAACACTCTGGGAAACTGCAGTGGAACACTAAGGAATCAACTGACAGTCTCTGCCCTTGTTGGATGTACATGTTTTACTGAGAATGTCAGACTTCATTCTCACATGACTGAGAAAGATAATGTGAATTTACAGAAAATATGCTCTCAGTTTAGCTTATAGATCACCTTCCAAACCTCTGTGGGAAAAGCATGAGAACATAGTTTTCTCTCAAACATGATTCATGATATCATAGCAGAAGGCTTTTCCACATGGTAAAATCACCTTAGAACACACCACAATTCCTAAAATGAGTATGGTACCATCAACAAATGATTTATAATGTAACTAAAGTCTTAAAACCTTCTATTAACTGCAATGCTTTTTAATGAGATGCTATCATGTATATTGGTCCCAAGATGGCTGCCAACACTTCTTGGATGAAGTGCTGACAGCCAATCAGATCTCACGATGAGATGTGTGGTTAGGCTCCGCCCAGATATATATGTGATTTTACTTTTGATTTTCTCAGGAACTACTGAATGGATTTATACCATTTAAGCAAAAGGCACGAGTCTGAACTGAGGTCTACCTCTTTGCCAAATTTGGTGTAATTCTGTTCAGCACTTCGGGCTGTAGCTGCGTCAACAGATCCTATAGGAAAATGCACGGGGAAAACGCGTTTTGGGGCCCCCCCTTTTTTTCTCGGCCCCCGCTTGACGAATCACCGTGAAATTTTCAGGATATGAGAGGAACGGAGCTGGCCAAAAGTTTGGAAACTGTCGCGAAGATTCATCAATCAATGCCAACGTTATTCCAAATAGAATGTTGCGGATTTCCTATGGAAAATAGGTCCTAACTATAACTACCTACTGGCAACTGCCAGTAGGTAATATATATATACCGCTAGAGGTGACCCTCCCAACGAAGTGTCCGGAGTTTGCAAGGGCAACATCGGTGAGAAGCATCCAAGGGATTGGAATCACTCCGTGACCGCCGCACTTTGTGAAAGCATAGCATCGCTGCAGAAGCAGTCCGTGACTTCACGGAGAGACAAGGACATTGAATCTTTGTCCCAGACGCATGCTGGAATTGGATTAATGCGGCTTGGGGGTCGAGGGGCCAGGGAGGGAAAGTTGTTTCTGTGGCAACATTGGACACTCACTGTTCAGCATGGTATCTCGTTCCTGCTAACTTGGAAATCCAACATTCACTTTGAAATGCTGTGGGTTTGATGCCAAACACTAACCTAGCAGACCAAAACTGCTGCCTGCTGGGAATTGTAGTCTACCGACGTGGGCTGCAATATGGATTGAACTACAAACTCGACCCACCTGGTTTTTTCCACCAATCAGAGAATGTTGTCAGCAATATCATGGCGGATGGATGATTTGACCAAGTTTGCATACCGGCATTTGATAAAGGCATACTCCCGCCGAAACGCGTCATGCCAACACTGCAAATAAACGCCTTTCCTGGCTCCCTCAATGTGTCCCTCTGATTCCTTCCAAATGAAGAGATCGTGTGTTGTTATATATATATATATATATATATATATATATATATTCACAGAAAAAACCATAGGTTTCAGGCACGTTATAGTTAGGAATTAGCATTTAAAAAACCTCAGAAATTCACTGAAAAAAACATAGGTTTCAGGGGTGTTATAGTTAGCTGGACTTTTCACTTGTACAAAACCATTGAAATTCCCCCGTTATAGTTAGTTCAGCTAACTATAACTTGCGCGCCCGCAATGCACTGCTGATGACGTCACATATTACATCACTCATGACATGGTCAGTGACATCACTCATGACATCACTGATGACATCTCAAATGACATCACTGATGACATCATCCAGTGAATGTGTGTTTTTCTGAAAATTAAATATGTTTTATATATGTATATCTCAAGGTCGATGGAAGAATAAATGGGTATATAAGTGTCTAAATGGATGATTTGTTTTTGAAAAATTGATTGTGTAACTGACTGATTAAGTGTATCATAGTGAATACATGGCTTAGTGAGTAATGTTTAAATATGTAAATATCTGTATCAGTCTCTCACTTTGTGTGTAAGTGGCTGCATGGGTTGGTGAGTAGCTACATGGGTGTCTATATAGGTTATTAGTTGGTTTTTTGAGTATCAGTCTGAGTGTCTGCATGGTTCGGTGGGGGGTATTACGTAGTGCATAGGTGCATGAATGAGTGACTCACTGTTTGTATGTGTTGAACACAGCATGTGTGCAGGACTGTATGGGTGGATGAGTGTGTGTGTATGGGTGTGTTAGTGAGTGAATGACTGTCTCAATAGTGTCTTTATGAGTAACTACATATGTTTTAAACTAGTATATGTGACTATTGGTGTATATATGTGAGTATATGTGAGAGTGAGAGATTGAAAGAGTTCCTGTATGAATAAGTATGTGTTTCTATAAGTGATTGTTTAAAAGACTAAGTATGTGTAAGTTTCCGTAGAAGTAAGTTTGGTGGTGTGTGTATAATTGTATATGCAAGTAAATGTATGTTTGATTCTTTATTAGCATGAGTGACTATGTGTGTGAGTAACTCTATGGATGAGTGGCATTGTGTAACAGGATGTATAGGTGTATGAGTACATATGATGAGTGAGTACATGTATGAGTGACTGTATAGGACTGTTGGTGAATGAGTGGATGTGTACGTGGATCTTAGAATTACTGAAGAGGTTGTTGTAACTGGTATTGGTATGTCCATTGTTTTGAAAATTTTAGTCTCTATTTTTGAATGTGTGTATCAAAGGTTATATTAGGGTGAGAGGAGGTCTGCCACTCTATCACAAGGATGATGTCATCAGTGATGTCATCAGTGATGTCATTTGAGATGTCATCAGTGATGTCATGAGTGATGTCACTGACCATGTCATGAGTGATGTAATATGTGACGTCATCAGCAGTGCATTGCGGGCGCGCGAGTTATAGTTAGCTGAACTAACTATAATGGGGGAATTTCAATGGTTTTGTACAAGTGAAAAGTCCAGCTAACTATAACACCCCTGAAACCTATGTTTTTTTCAGTGAATTTCTGAGGTTTTTTAAATGCTAATTCCTAACTATAACGTGCCTGAAACCTATGGTTTTTTCTGTGAATTTCAAAGGTTTTTTAAATGCTAATTTCTAACTATGCCTACAGAGATAGGACATTTGAAGAAAGAAGAAAAAATGCACAGAAAGAAACAAAAGAAGTGCAGAAAGAAGCAACAGAAGTCCTCAAATACGAAGATAAGTGCAGGAAGAAGTATAACGTGCAGAAAGAACAAAAAGAAGAGCAGAAAGAAGCCTTGTTGCAAAATCATCCTGTACCCTCAACTTTTTCAGATGGATACTGGTGGTAACTGAGTCTGACTAACCAGTCCTAGAGCCAGTGCTATGTTAAAAGACACTTAGAATACAGTGAAAACACCTACATACACTAGGGAACATTATGCGTTGGGGTCCCCCTGTGATTAGCCTGACCTCCTCTGTAAGCCCCTAGTATATAATAGGGCATGGGGATTAAAACTACCTCTTAAAACAGGCCACAAGGCGTTTTTGCACACGTTAACTCAGGCCCCGTCCCCTCCCTTCACCACTGTGTAAACACGCCCTGTGTCCGTTTTTAGTTGGGAGATTAAGTTCATTTGAATCCTGAGGGTCCCTAGGGTCCAACTAGCCCACTAGGTACCTCCAGTAAGTGCCACAGAGCTGCGTTGCAGAGAGGTGTAAAAAGTGGCACGGCCTGGACCACCTCTCTGCAATGCAGCTCAGTGGCGCTTACTGGAAGCACTTGGTGGGCTAGTTAGCCCCCAGGGGCCCTCAGTATTGAAGGGAAATTATATCCCCAATTAAAAACGTGCCATAGTGCGTGTTTGCACACGTCACCTCAGGCCCCGTCCCCTCCCTTCACCACTGTGTAAACGCGCCCTGTGGCTGTTCTAAGTTGAGAGATTAAGTCCCCTTGAATCCTAAGGGTCCCTAGGGTCACACTAGACCACTAGGTACCTCCAGTAAGCGCCACAGAGCTGCGTTGCAGAGAGGTGTAAAAAGGGGCTTGGCCTCAGAACACCTGTCTGCAGCGCAGCTCCCTGGCGCATACTGGAGATGCCTGTTGGGGGCGCGTTTGCAGAGTGCTGCACGGAGGGGGCATGGCCTCCGGCACAATGCCAGTCTTTTATTTATTTTAATTTTTTAAGAAGGGGGGCTGTGTGGTTCCCCTTCTTATTCTAATTTATTGGCCCTGAGGACCCCATCCCCCAGGGCCTGTCTCCTAATTATATTTTTTTGACCCCAATCCCCAGGGCCGGCCACTGTTTTTTATTATTTTAAAAAAATATATATTTATAGACACACCTAGGACATGCTGGACAAACCGTACGTACCTATCACCATGACGATTTGCGTGATATTCATTAAAAGGCGACTATGCATGCAATGAATCCACGTGGAATGTATTTACACCACTAGTGAAGCTCTGACATGTCTGATGCCCTACCGTGCCTAATCCCGGTAGACACCCTTGTCGTTTATTTATACAAACATGGGTAGCTATTGACGGGCACATTTAATACACATGCACACCAAGCCATTCAAAGGGGATTCGACAAAAATTCGACCAAAACTATGCAAGAAACCCCCCTCACGGTTAATAAAACACACATCCACTGCCGGATGTGTAATACTTTTTATTTTACTCTCTGGAAAGGGGACGAACATCACTTGAGAGTCACAGCGCGCTCCTGACAGAGCCCAATGCTGTGTTACACCCACCATTGCCTGCCGAGTGCCACACACCTCTGTGTTGTATTCCACTAGCTAGTGCATATGCTATGAAACTCTCTAGCCCATGTGCACTGTAACACCACCCCGTGAATATGTCATGCCACACTTGTCTTCGCACGGGTTATATTGCCCCATCTAACGTGCCTTCCTCGATGCCTATGTTATAACACACAGTGCTATGCCATACATATTACAATCTGGGATCCATATCTTTGTCACAGTGCATATGCAACGTTACACTCCCCAGCACATATTTTATATTACAACTTTAGAGACTAGTTAGGTTACACAACACTGCCCTGTGCATATTACACTCCAAGGCGCATATCGCATAGCACGCGCTAGTGCCTGTGCTATCTCGCGCTCTCCAATGAATCTGTCATTGCGCACAATGTATTGCATATTATATTTCACGCCTGGTTCATCTTATATCACACTTTTTGGTGCATAGTTTATACCATACACTATATCTAGTTTTCATTTTCAATCGTGCTCTCAGGACTATGTTCTATATAACACTGTGTTCACCTACCCTTTTCACGGGCATTACATTTTGCGATAGGGGGTGGAGGGTCAGGGGGTGTTTCTGCCAAGTGAGCCCGGAGTCACAGTCACAAACGTCCTCTTCTTCCTGAATAAAAGTGAGATTATGCTGCATACTTGTTCATATTTTAAGTAGTTCGCACAGACACAATGTTTTAAAAACAATAAAGTTCCTAATACCCGCCTTCTCTGAACAGTTAGCTTGCTGCCCCATCCCCCTCCTCCCTATCCTCTATTGTGTGGATCCATGGACTAGCCTCCTCCCTCCTGCCATGCATGGTCTGATGTGCTGCCACTGCCCTCAATTTAGTATGATGTACCAGTCCACTCCTCCTGCCCTCCATTGCCCAATTCTATGCCCCATATTGACCTCCTGCTTAAACTCTGTGCTTAGCTTGCTGCCCCTATTCTCCTTCCCCCTGCCCTCCGATGTCTTTGTGCATGCCCCTGCTCCATCCTTTTTGCCCACCATGTCCCATGGACCTGCCACTCCTATCTACTCTGAGTGTTCTGTTGAGCTGCCACTCCCCTCCCACCTGCCTAGCATTGTCAGATGACTGTAACCTGTCCCTGCCACCTCCACCCTGCCTGTCCACATGCCATGCCCCTATCCTCTTCCTCCTGTCCTACGTGGTCCATTGTACTGCCACACCCTTCTGCCCTCCCTGGTCTGTTGTGCTGCAACTGCTCCTCCTGCCTGCCCCGTGTGGTCTGTTGTGAGGCCCCTTCCCCTGAACTTTCTTGTCTGTGCACAGGTCCTGACCCTCCCTTCTATCCTCCATCGTCCTTTGTGCATGCCCCTGCACCCTCCTTCTTGCCCATCATAGCCATTGTGCTGCCACTAACCCTCCCACTTGCCATGCATGGTCTTCTATGCTGCCATGGCCCCTCCCACCTTCCCTGTGTGGTCAGTTAGCTGCCCCTGACCCACTCCCACCTTCCCTCCATGGTCTGTGTGTATGCCATCACAGTCTCACTGTTGCTCTTCATGGTGTGTCTTGCTTCTAGTGCCCATCCTGCCTGACCTCCATGGCTATCTTGCTGCTCCTGCCCTGCCCCCTTGCCCCCAGCCCTCTGTTTACATGTGCAGACCCCTACTCCCTCCCTCCTGGCTTGTCTGTTCCATTGTAATGCCCCTGATCCGTCCCTCCTGCCCTTTATGGTCTGTTATGCTGCAGCTTTCTCTCCTGTCTGTCCATTATGGTAAGCTAGCTACCATTGCCTCTTGCCCCTCTGTTCTCTGTTGTCCATGTGCATGGTCCTGTCCCCTCCCTCTTGCTTTCTATGGATTGTTGTGCTGCACTCCCGTCCTGCATGCCCTGTGTGGTGTATTATGCTGCTGCAAACCCTGATGCCTGCCCTGCAGGGTCAGTTTGGTGCACCTCTCCATGTCCCTCCTGTCCTCTGTTATCCAAGTCCATGTCCCTATCCCATTTCCTTCCATGATCCAATGTACCATACTTGCGAACATTTTGAACTTGGTAAGAGGGAGATTTTGAAAAAAAACTGGGGTATTGATTTTCCCCTTTGAGTTACATTGAAAAAGAGGATATTGTAGACAGGAGACAGATCAAATAAAGCCCATTTGAGCTTAAAAACATTGGACATTTCCTGGCTGAATCGGGTCTGTTGGCATGTATGGTTGTACTACCATTGCCTCTTCCTTCTGCCCACAATGGTCTATTACATTGCCACAGCCTTGAAGGAGGGTAGATTTTGTATCACAGGGGGCCCCTGGCCCGTTCTGTCCACACCTGAAGTATGAGACCCTTGTCCTTGCCCTGCCAGCCGCATTTGTAGGCCGTATTAAATTGTGTTGCTATATAATTATCCTGAGACATCCTTACCACTCAGCCAGCATAAAACCCCTGTGTAGGCCCTTCTGTTCAATATGTAGGCCTCTTTGTTAAATTGACCATAGCTCTGCAATTTTAGTGTATAGCAGTCTGAAGGCAGGTCTGCGAGGCCTTCTGCTCCAAACTAGTAGCCCCCACCCTACCCGAGTGCTCCGTGCTCGGTATCAAAGTTCAACATCCCCCTGAAGCTGTCGACATACAGTAGGCTGCATCCTGGACTGGTACTTGCTTCCTGGGCAGGTTTCCCGCTTTTAAGGAAGTGGCAACCGCAGAGCGTCAAGTTAGGAGAACTGAGGAGATTTTATACATGAATATATTGAATTCCCGTACAATACCCATTATTTTCTGCTTGCTCTATGGAACTTACGATAAGCGATTGGCCTGAGAGACTGACCTTTTCACCCAGTCCATTGTCAGCATTAAGTGGGTAAATGACGAAATGTCTGGTAAAATCTGCAGACGAAGCTTTTGGGTAGCATACGTAGGTATATGTAGCGTGCAAAGGAGCCCACAAAATGATATTAAAAGGGAGCACCCACAGATATCGACGGACTACCTCGCCGTCTGTATGTAGGTTAACAGGCTGTGCAGGTTTTCCCCAAGAGCTGGGAGCTCTTGTCTTCCTTTGCTTAAAATGTCTTGCTCTGCTTTGCTTGAAGTATCTTATTCTATTTTACCTATATGAAATGTCATGTTATGTTTAACCATTGTTCTCTTTACTTTTGCATTTAAAAGATTTTGTATTGTAATTGCAGGAATGCTTGCTCTAAGAGTAAACGTGAGTGTTCCTAGGTAACATTTTCCTGGATGTAACTTGTTTCTCATGATGCATTTATAGATGTGTTTTCTCTCTCTCTCTGTCAGTACATTAATTGAGATACAGAGAATATCATGACAGCTGTATGATTATCTGTATTCTGTATTTAGTACTTTATGTCTCTATTCTGCGGTTTCTTTGAAGTTGCATCTTCTCATTAAACTGCCATTGTATTCTGCCTCCAATTCCATGTCTCATATGTCTGTTTTCTTCATTTTTGGAGCAAGCGTTCCTAGGCACCCCGGCTCAAATTAAGGTGCCCCTTTTGTCCCTGACTCACTCTCTTGCTCAGTTCTGTGGTGGCTCCCGGGGCTCTGGGGACCGCCCCTAGCTTCCTTGACCCGTAATAGATCTTCCCTCCAACAGCCTCTCTTGCAAGTCCTGTATTGTTGGTGTGTTGCCCCTGCCCCCCTTTCCACTGCCCTCCATAGTCTGTTGTGCTTCCACGGCCCTTCCTGCCTGCTCAGTGTGGTTAAATTGTTGCCTTTGCACACTCCTACCTGCCTTCAATTTTCAGAGTCCGTGCCCCTGGCCTCTGCCTCTCAATAGTATCCTAATGAACAACTAGATTGCTAACATTCTATATTTATTACAAAAGTGTAGAACGCCTGACATCATCTTGATGTAATCAAAACTGTAATACCTAGAGCATTTCCTTTAGAAATTACATATATGAGAGGGTCTTATTGGCATCACAATTATGGTTAGTGCTCTAAAAGACTGAAATAAGGACATATTTTCTGAGTTTTCAAATAGCGACAAAGCACTTTTAAATTATTTGTTATCTTTATGTTTTTTTATCCAGTTGACCACTTGATTAAATGTTGCACTTAGGGGAGAGGATGCGGTGTTACTTCCAGAACTGCAGACTTTGCAACTGGGGAACCAGGTTGAAGTTTCTGCTTCAGCTCGACATTCTGTGATTCTGGTCAAATCACTTAGTCTCCCCATGTCTACAACCAAAATGAATTTGTTCTTGTGTGATGTAACCAATGCTCATGTAAAGCACTCCAATACCTGACAAGTCTGCACTATATAACACTGCAAAAACACAAAATAATAAGTGTTTTGCACACTTCTGTCATTGGGCTATATTTGGGCTATATCTGGGTGATTTTGGGCTACATTTGGGCTCTTTTGTCTCCGGTGGCCATCTTGGGAGATTTATTTGTTATGAAGTTTCCTAATTTCCTCATGTACTGCAGTCTCCTCAGTAGGAAATGCTTTCAGTTTTTTACTTTGATTCCATCATGAAGGTATTCAGATATGTCACACATTTGCCATAAATTCTGAATGTTAGCACTCTAGTTGCTCATTAGATCACTGTAGTAAAACTACTGTTCACCATGGAAGTCTGCTCCTGGTATTAAAAGTGCATGTTTCAGTCTGCATGTCAGAATTTTTTAATGAAATAGAAGAGGATTTGAGAAGTCACTCAAAATGTGCCCTCATTTTCTTTCTTCAGCATTAATCATAATTTCTATGGCAAAATGAACCCCCTCATTGTGTTCCTTTTTAAATTAAATGTTTTAAGTGTTACCAGTTTATTCCAATCAAGATGGCTTCAGGTGTGCCATACTTTTGTCATAATGAAGACAGTAAGCGCTCTAGTTGTTTTTAAGAACATTCTTGGACATTCTGTCATTGGGCTATACTTGGGCTACATCTGGGTGATATTTGGGCTACATTTGGGCTCTTTTGTCTCTGGTGGCCATCTTAGGAGACTTATTTGTTATGAAGTTTCCTAATTTCCTCATTTACTGCAGTCTCCTCAGTAGGAAATACTTTCAGTTTTTTACTTTGATTCCATCAAGAAGGCATTCAGATGTGTCACACATTTGCCATAAAATCAGAATGTTAGCACTCTTTTTGCTCATTAGATCACTGTAGTAAAGCTACTGCTCACCAGGGAAAACTGCTGCTGGTATTGAAAGTGCATGTTTCAGTCTGCATGTCAGAATTTTTTAATGAAATAGAAGAGGATTTGGGAAGTCACTCAAAATGTGCCCTAATTTTTCTTTCTGCAGCACTAATCATACTTTTTATGGAAAAATGAACCTCCTCATTTTGTTCCTTTTTAAATTAAATGTTTTAAGAGTTACCACTTTAATCCAAGCAAGATGGCTTCAGGTGTGCCATACGTTTATCATAAGTAGGACGGTTAGCGCTCTAGTAGTTCTTTGGAACACTCTGGGAAGCTGCAGTAGAACACAAAGGAATCAACTGACAGTCTCTGCCCTTGTTGGATGTACATGTTTTACTGAGAATGTCAGACTTCATTCTCACATGACTGAGAAAGATAATGTGAATTTACAGAAAATAAGCTCTCAGTTTAGCTTATAGATCACCTTCCAAACCTCTGAGGTAAAAGCATGAGAAAATATTTTTCTCTCAATCATGATATCCCAGCAGAAGGCTTTTTCACATGGTGAAATCACCTTAGAACATACCACAATTCCTAAAATGAGTATGGTACCATCAACAAATGATTTATAATGTAACTAAAGTCTTAAAACCTTCTATTAACTGCAATGCTTTTTAATGAGGTGCTATCATGTATATTGGTCCCAAGATGGCTGCCAACACTTCTTGGATGAAGTGCTGACAGCCAATCAGATCTCAGGATGAGATGTGTGGTTAGGCTCCGCCCACATATATATATGCTTTTAAATGCTATTTTCTCAGGACATACTGAACAGATTTACACCAGACCTGCAAAAGGCACTTCCTTGACCTGAGGACTACCTCTCTGCCAAATTTCTAGTAATTCTGTTCAGCCGTTCGGGCTGTAGCCCTGTCTAAAGGTCCTATGGAAAAATGCATGGGAAAAACGCGTTTTGGGACCCCCCTTTTATCTCAGCCCCCGCTTGACGAATCCCCCCGAGACTTTCAGGGTAGGAGCGGAGCGTAGCGCCCCACCTATTTTGAAAAATTCGCGAGGATTCGTCGACCGGCGCCAAAGTTATTCAAAATAGAATGTTGCGGATTTCCTATGGAAACGTGGTCCTAACTATAACTACCTACTGGCGACCGCCAGTAGGTAATATATATATATATATAGCAGGAACAGCGCCAAACCGAAAGGACGTGGATTATTCAAATCCAAGGTACACTGCCATATGAGTGTTACCTGCGATGTTCCCGTGAAGTCCATAAGCAGCAGGCGAGGGAAATTTAACACGGCAAGTGATTGAAATTATTGAGCAACCTTAGCGGCGACAAGATGGAAGGGAACAGGAGTGGCGCTGTGAAAGATACCGATTGGGACACAATGAATTAGGTATCTACTGCATTGTGGGAGACTGAGGCCACCGGTTCCCTGAGAGACACACCCCTGAAAAGAAAATGTCACCAATCAGAGTTGACATGAGCCGCACCAATAAGGGAGGACACTGTTGCTTTTAAAAGAAACCCCAGGCTGTGTTTGAAAACATGGATTTATTTGTACTGATGAAGGCCGATGCCGAAATGCATTTACATGAAATAAATCTTACCTGAACTCCCGAGAGTGCTCCGAAGATTCGTATCGTAGTTGTTGTGCAACACTGACGGACTCACCCCCCATCCGGAGGCACCCGCTGCGAGTTCGATGGCGTGGGTGAAGCGAGTAATTGATTTATGTTCGCCGTCTGAACCACTGCTAGCAGGAACAGCGCCAAACCGAAAGGACGTGGTTTATTCAAATCCAAGGTACACTGCCATATGAGTGTTACCTGCGATGTTCCCGTGAAGTCCATAAGCAGCAGGCGAGGGAAATTTAACACGGCAAGTGATTGAAATTATTGAGCAACCTTAGCGGCGACAAGATGGAAGGGAACAGGAGTGGCGCTGTGAAAGATACCGATTGGGACACAATGAATTAGGCATCTACTGCATTGTGGGAGACTGAGGCCACCGGTTCCCTGAGAGACACACCCCTGAAAAGAAAATGTCACCAATCAGAGTTGACATGAGCCGCACCAATAAGGGAGGACACTGTTGCTTTTAAAAGAAACCCCAGGCTGTGTTTGAAAACATGGATTTATTTGTACTGATGAAGGCCGATGCCGAAATGCATTTACATGAAATAAATCTTACCTGAACTCCCGAGAGTGCTCCGAAGATTCGTATCGTAGTTGTTGTGCAACACTGACGGACTCACCCCCCCGTCCGGAGGCACCCGCTGCGAGTTCGATGGCGTGGGTGAAGCGAGTAATTGATTTATGTTCGCCATCTGAACCACTGCTAGCAGGAACAGCGCCAAACCGAAAGGACGTGGTTTATTCAAATCCAAGGTACACTGCCATATGAGTGTTACCTGCGATGTTCCCGTGAAGTCCATAAGCAGCAGGCGAGGGAAATTTAACACGGCAAGTGATTGAAATTATTGAGCAACCTTAGCGGCGACAAGATGGAAGGGAACAGGAGTGGCGCTGTGAAAGATACCGATTGGGACACAATGAATTAGGTATCTACTGCATTGTGGGAGACTGAGGCCACCGGTTCCCTGAGAGACACACCCCTGAAAAGAAAATGTCACCAAACAGAGTTGACATGAGCCGCACCAATAAGGGAGGACACTTTTGCTTTTAAAAGAAACCCCAGGCTGTGTTTGAAAACATGGATTTATTTGTACTGATGAAGGCCGATGCCGAAATGCATTTACATGAAATAAATCTTACCTGAACTCCCGAGAGTGCTCCGAAGATTCGTATCGTAGTTAGTTGTTGTGCAACACTGACGGACTCACCCCCCGTCCGGAGGCACCCGCTGCGAGTTCAATGGCGTGGGTGAAGCGAGCAATTGATATATATATATATATATATATATATATATATATATATATATATATATATATATTACCTACTGGCGGTCGCCAGTAGGTAGTTATAGTTAAGACCACGTTTCCATAGGAAAACCTCAACATTCTATTTTGAATAACTTTGGCGCCGGTCGACGAATCCTCGCGAATTTCTCAAAATAGGTGGGGCGCTACGCTCCGCTCCTACCCTGAAAGTCTCGGGGGGATCCGTCAAGCGGGGGCTGAGATAAAAGGGGGGTCCCAAAACGCGTTTTTCCCATGCATTTTTCCATAGGACCTTTAGAACGAGTTACAGCCCGAACGGCTGAACAGAATTACTCAAAATTTGGCAGAGAGGTAGTCCCTAGGTCAAGGAAGTGCCTTTTGTAGGTTTGGTGTAAATCTGTTCAGTAGATTCTGAGAAAATAGCCTTTAAATCAATATATATATCTGAGCCCGCTTACGGTACGCTTACCGTACGCTTACGGTAAGCGTACGGTGGCGTGCGCGAGCGCGATTCTGATTGGCTCTTAGATCTTAGTAAACATTCGAATCGGCCGAAACCAGGAAGCGGCGGCCGCCATTTTGTGTATTTCACTCTGAAAAAAAAGAGTGAAAACAAGGAAAGGGGGCAATGAGGAGAGTTACAGACCCCCTAACATTTGTAAGGGGGTCAAAGAAGGACAGAAAAGTACAAAAAAAACATTTATTGATTTTAAAAAAAATCACGGGGTACGCGTACGGTAAGCTTACGGTAAGCGTACGGTAGAAAAAAAAAAAAAAAAAAATGAAAATCAGATTTAAGTGTTTAGATATTAGGGGGCTCTAAAAAGAGCCGTTGTGTTTATGAAATGATTTTTTAGTGGTACCTACAAGTAAGTACCGATGCAGAGTCTAAGGTTCAAGAGGAAGACTCTGTTCCCTTCATCATTGAAGTGCACACCATCTCCTCTATAAATGTCTTGCATGTCATAACGCAAGTTGTTGTGGTAAATGGCACCCATACCATAGTCACGGAGGAAAGCAGAAACAGATTTGTTGACGTGCTTTCTTGCTTTGTCATCGCACCGCGTGCCCACCGTGCGTGCACGGCACTAACTGCGTAAAGTGGGCGCGCGGTGCGCGAAGCGCACCGTGCGCGCACGGAACGAACTGCGTTAAGTGGGCGCGCACGCCACGAATGGCGTAAAGTAACTTAGCATTTAAAAAACCGTACAAATTCACTGAAAAAACCATAGGTTTCACACACGTTATAGTTAGGAATTAGCATTTAAAAAACCTTGCAAATTCACTGAAAAAACCATAGGTTTCACACATGTTATAGTTAGCGGAAATTTTACTGATAAAAAACCAATGAAATTCCCCCGTTATAGTTAGTGCAGGCAACTATAACTCACGCGACCGCAATCTTCTGCTGATGACATATGTGTCTTTATGAAAAAAAAATATTTGTAATATATGTATAGCTAAAAATGTATGGAAGAAGACATGGGCAAATAAGTGTCTAAATACAGTATTAGCATCAGCAGAGGATTGCGGTCGCGTGAGTTATAGTTGCCTGCACTAACTATAACGGGGGAATTTCATTGGTTTTTTATCAGTAAAATTTCCGCTAACTATAACATGTGTGAAACCTATGGTTTTTTCAGTGAATATATATATATGTATATATAGATATATATATATATATTTTTTTTTTTTTGTCGAGTTAAACACCCTTTGCTGGATCAGTGTGGATACTCCGTGATTTTGCTATCTGTCATGCACACATACAATTTTCTTTTTTCAGGTTTTTAGTACTGCATACACAAAGGGCTGTATTCAATAAATAGTGGATTGTTGGTAAGTTATTTGAAGTTCACAAATCTCATCTTCCCAATATAAAAATGCATTATGCAAGGAAAGCTTGGCTGTCCATGCAGGAGAAATGTAAAGGGATTCTTCAACTCCTTGCAGCTCATCTACAACTCACAGTGTACTTAATACTGCGGGGTGATGCGTAGAGTATTTAATGATCATAATTTCTTTTTAAAAATGGACATCTGTAAAAGAAATTAAAACAAAAATTGGATGATTTAGAATCTGATGAGGAAGCAAAAAAAGCAAAAAAAGAATCAACCCTACACACTCACCTACTCCCTGCTGACGAGAGGCAACTACCTCGAAACACGTGTCCAGGGATGGCTAACGCTACACTTACTTGCACTCATTACTCGGGCATAGGCGTATCCGCCGACGCTGACTTCAGGGACCACAATTCTTTGGGGCAACACGCTGGTAGGTGTAGCAGTGTGCGACCAATTGGACTTTTAATAAATACATATACCCCACCAGAAAAGTATGACAGCAAGATGGATTCAGATGGATAACGCTGTTTCCATCATGTGTGGATTATTCAATATTCACCATGGCTTAGCTACTCTCCACAACTAAAAGGTGTGATATGCCTTTCACTAAATATAAAGACTTCCATGAAATTCCATGCAACTGAAGGAGCAGGGTTCTGCGTTCTAGATCTGCTGAGGAACCTCAGGTTGATGTTTCTTTTTGGCATCTTGAAAGAGTGGAGGGGAGAAAAAGCGTTACCCAATCAATCATTACTGTTCCAATGAACTATGACTCCGAAGAATCACCGACTCCCAATTGTGTTTAGTTAGTTTACTCCAAAGCCAAGAAAAGCTGGACATACAAGCACCTCAAAATGAGGGTGTAGAAATATATTGGAACTAATACAAAGCCGAACGTTGCACAGAATAATCAGTTCAAGAACCAGGATAAAGAAGATTATGGTACCAACATCAAGATTCCCCTTAATTGGAGGTTCGTAGGTATAAAGCATTAATCTCTCCCTACTCTACCACTAATGGGACTTCTGTACTTAGCATTTCCCAGGGCAAGATGCAGAAAGGTGTCAGAGTGTGAAGTTTTCCTAAGAAGTCTTTTCACGTATAGAAGAGTCGAGTAGCATAAAGCTACAGAGCTCGTTCTGAGATGCTCCCTCTCTCTCAAGGCAAAAGCAGAAGTCTCTGGATACTATCCCAAACTTAGATACTTCACTTTGTAACGGTAACCCAAAATGCATTGGACATCACACCACCCAAGCAAGCCACCTCTTTGTAGGTAACTTTCCATGCGGCAGTAATGCTCCCAGGCCTTGCGCAATGACCTTGATTCCCAGGCTTTCTCCGATGAGAAAATAAAACAGTTCTTTATTATCGGTACCACCGTTCAATGTACCTTCTCCTCCCAAAGCCTAACCTCTACAACAAAGACATTATTCTAACTAACAAGGATGAATTTCTCCACCTGCAACAGAAACATGAGAAAGAACAAATTAAACATGCACATGAATTTCACTAATAAATCTAATGCTAAAGCCTACGGGGTAAAATACAATTCAGGCCTACAGAAATTGATCAACATCAGAAATGACAGAAGCCTCGTGAAGTTACGCATATAAAATAAACATTATTACTGAGCACATCTAAGTTAGCACGTTACATAAGCACATCAACTGTGTGAATGCTTGTCAGCGACATGTATGAATTCTGCACTTGAAGTTTTCGTCTAACCACGTGTAGTTGCGACGTAAATTTATTCATGTTAACATTTGAAAATATCCCTAGCACTTCACTTTTCACATTATTACAGTTTACGTTCTACTGGACTAAGTTAATGAATAAAGGATTATATGTAGATGCTAACTACCCATGATTATAATGCACCCCAATAAATGAAAGGGGAAAATCTGCACTCTAACAGTCCCCCCTCTGATGACTAGTATCATCACACCCACATTACAACTCCTTGTGGAAAAAAAACCTAAATGGACGTTGTAGCCAGTCTCCCCAGCCGGAATCTTTCCAAGTTCTTGAAATTTTCATAGTGAGTGTCCTGCCATTTCTCCACTCTCCTCTCTCGCTCTCTAAGAGAATCCTCAGCTCGTCTCGACTGATGCCACGTGTAAGCTTTCACTGTCCCCATCAAGATGATACAAACCACAACAATTACAATTGGTTTTAAGATATAGCAAATTATTCCTGTTCCAAGGCTCGCGAACCAACTGCCAACTTTTCCAGATCCTTTTCCAACTTTGCTCCAAATTCCCTCAGTTGCCAAATCATGGATCTCATGGTGTATTTCAGTGATGTTACTTATATACTTCCTCAGATCCTTACTCTGATATGGAATATAAGTACAGCACTGTTGAATCCGCAGCATTTTACAGCATCCACCCTCTTTTGCCAATAAAACGTCTAAAGCAAGACGTTGTTGCATCACCATTGCTCTTATCGAAACCATCTCTCTATCTACGAGCAACAATGACTGAGCTGTATTGACTGACAACTTAACTATTATAGTCAACAACCTTCTAATCTTGGCAGCATTTAAAACCACTCCCAAACTGAGTATCATTGCTCCAAACACATCTCCTACAATCTCTCCTGCACTGATACCACGTATCTCTCTATGTGGTGACTTCCCTTCCAAACTCTTCAAATCCTCCACATGATATATCTTAGTAAAAAAAAAAGGCACATAACATGTACCATAACAATTGTTCAGCAACCAGACATAGGCATTTTTCCCACACACAACATACATAGTTGGAACCACTTGCACTGCATCTTGTAGGAACTTCTTTGAATAAGCATCAGTGGTGAAGATTTGGTCACACACACTCTGTCCCACAAATATTTTGTCATAATATGTCTGCACTTGTCTGATGAAAAGCTTTCCTCGCTGTTCCGAATCTAAAGCTATAGGACCATAACTTCCCTTAGCCCTCTGAGCTAACTCTTCCTTCGGCAATTGGAAATTTCCTTTTCTATTGTTATGCTTATCTACTAATGACATATGTCTATCTTCTACTTGATATACAAATTTCTTCTCTATGTCTGTAAGCATGCATGCCAAGTTATGTCTATGTGCATAAGCTGTGTCTAATATAACAGTAGGTATGAAATACTTTACCATTTTTTCTTTTTTGTAATAATCATTTTTGTTCAAATGTTTGTAAGCTGGAACTTCTTAGAGCACCACCTCATAGTTTGAGAAATAGGACTCCTAATGACCTTTTCCATAGAACATGCTAAGCAACAGACTACAAGTAATACCATACGTCAAAGGCAGGGGATGATACTTAATACCTTCCTCAACGGAGGCAGGTAGTTGCATGCACACATAACAATCCCTCACATCCATGGTTTTTACATAATCATATTATAATTTTGCATCATCTTTGGACAAATCTACATGCAATAAGCGACTAGTCTGTTCTATCAAAGCACTATCATCTCCTAATGTACCCTCTTTTGTGCTAGAAATAGTAGGTGTGGATGTCCCATGTACTCCCACTCCCTGAGCTTAATCTTCATGTGAACTTATAGTGGACTTAATGGATGACTACAGCTATCACTAAAATCACTCCTACAATAAGTGCCTACGGTTTGAATTTCCAGACTCCATTTTCAACTGAGCTCATATTGTGTCTGTAGGAAGATCAATGCAAAGCCTCTTTCTCTGCTTCTCACAGTTACACAACAGAGTTCATATGTAGTTTCTTGAAATCGTGGAAACAGTTCTTAGTTCAAGGCACGATTACTTGCACAACTTGAAAGACGTCCCTGGCCAACTTTCTTCTTCTACTGAAAGGTCCCAAATGTTATTCTTCTTCCACTCAGGCCTAAGTTTTCTTTTGAGCAAAAGGGTTCTTTATTTAGAGTTCAAAGTTCAACTCACATCCCTTATAAGATCAGAGCCAATTTCATCAATGACATGCTTCAAAAGTTCAATGCAAAATGCTGCAATCACCTGAGCTGGTGGCAGATTCCCAAAGGTTGAAAATGTGAGATCTTTCAAAATCAAGCTCTGTAAGCCACTCAGTCTCGATGGATATGGTACAGCCAATGTGAGAATTCCATTAGTTTCTACTCCAGGGACTAGGTATTCAATCACAATGCGGAAACCAGACATAGGCATTCCGTGCCTCACCCTCCCGGACCTCACTCTCCCCGGCATTTGTAACAAGGTAAGTCCACTCCGGAGAGGCGTGTCTCTGGCATGGTGCTCTGACTCTTCTCAACCTCCTCACTCTCCCCTGTGCTTGTTCATTTTCACTTTGATCCGATTCAGACGATTCAGATATGGAAGCAAGGTATCTTTCTGGAGCAAGTCTCAGATTCTGCCTCCTTTGTGTCACAGGTCTCGATTCTCTTGTGACCTCAGTCTTCTCCCATTGTACCCGATCACTTTCTACCCCAGTCTCTTCAGCTGAGTCAGACTCTATACCACTCGTAACGTTACTGTCTCCCTCAGAGTCTTTACCTGGGTCTTGTGTAGTGTGACCCACTCAGCTTGACTGGGTAGGTATACAGCCTCTTCAGTAACCCCGACAGCTTGGCTTGCCCTCTCTGGTGGCCTTGTAATGATGACTGGAGTTACTTCAGGGGGAGGGGTTGTTTCTTCCAAGGGTCCTGAAACTCTACAGGTGTGGGAGGCGTGAATCCAGCTCAGCAAGCCTCCACACTTCACAAGAGTGTACGTCACCATAATCACCTGGTATAGACCTCGCTAATGTGCATCAATACAGTTCTTTCACGCGTGCTTCCGGACCAGGACCAAGTTCTCCAGGCCCAAGTCAAAGTCAGTGGTCTTTCTCAGTCGGTGCTGTCACAGCTTCAACCTGGTGAGACACAGAATCAGCCAATCCCTTGCAATAGTCAGGAACCAAATCATTGGTGATGTTTATCAATGATGTGGATGGCACCACAGGCAAGCGCATCACCCTCCTCATGAGCATCTCATGCGGGGATAACCCAGTCCCCCAGTCTCGAATGCTGCGCAAGCTCATCAGTACCAAGGGAAACGCATCAGGCCACTTCAAGGACGGCGAAGAGCACACCTTTGTCATTCTCCTCTCTGGAGTCTCTTTTATTTGCTCCATCACCCCTGATGTCTCTGGCCTGTAGCTGCAATGCAGTCTCTAATCGACATTCAGCGCAGTGCCCAACAGTTTCATGATCCCACTATGAAAGTGAGTTCCTCGATCCGAATCCAATGAAGTTGGAAACCCAAACCGAGGTATTAGTTCCCTCAACAATAACTTGTCTACTGTGAGGCTATAACACCTCCTTGTCGGATAAGCTTCCACCCACCATGAAAAGATGCACACTACTACTACAATGTATCTCAAACCATTGTACCAAGGCATTTCTATGAAATCTAGTTGCATTCGGTTGAAAGGACCTCCCAACCTTCCAATGTGACTCAAGGCAACCACAGTTTTCTTTACAGCATTTATCTGTTGACACGTGACACATCGATGGTACACTGCATCTGCAACCATACAAAACCTCCGGTTAAACCATGTTTGTCTGAACACTCTCCTCTCACCATTGCACCTTTCCCAATGTGAACTGCTCCATGAATCTTTCTTGCCAAAGGATTCAGTGAACAGTCTGGCAACACTGATCTGCCATCAGTTGAAATCCAAATACCATCTTCCCTCTTCTCACAACCTGCTTTGATCCAACTGTTCTTGATCTGACAATTCTACCTGCAGACGCCTGACTTCATCCCAGGTATCTGCAATTGCCAACATCATGCTGAGCTCGGTTCTTTCTGTGCTCTCACCTGATTATTCCCCATTAAAAATGTATGCACGAGTTGCACAAAAGCGGGCGACTTCGTCCAGGTATTGATTGCCCACAGTCACAAAGTCTACCCTTTTTCCGTGTGCAGCGCATTTTACAACAGCCACTCCTTTTGGTCGCTGCAAGGCTTCCAACAGTTGTCTCACATATTCTCCATTCCTAATGGGAGATCCTGATGATGTTAAGAACTCCCTCTGTGATCATAGCTGTCCGAAGTCATGAACCACACCAAAACCGAACTGGCTATCGATATAGATGGTGACTCGGATTTGATCAGAAGCAAGACATGCATGGGTCAAAGCAATGATTTTGGCTGCTTGCGCAGAATATACTCCTTGTAAACAAGCAGTTTCCAAAACTCTAGAAATGATACATACAGCAAAAGCTGCTCTTAAGCAACCCTCATTGTCTCTTAGGCATGAGCCATTAACAAAAAGGACTTGATCAAAGTCAGGTTGAGGTTCATCGACAATGTCAGGTCTCGGTTTGGTACAAAGTTCAGCGACATCCAGACAGTCATGGTCCTCACAATCTTCCACCTCAACATTCGGAATAGCCATCAAAGTGGCAGGATTTAACACAAAGCATCTCTTCATTGTGATATTTTTGGCGGCTAACAGAATCTGCTCATATCTGATGAGCCTATTGTTCATCAAATGCTGTGTTGTTGTTCTCGTCATCAGAAGCTTAACTGAGTGGGGAACATAAACAGTAAGAGGATGACGCATCACAATGCTTTCACACATATCAATGCTAACACCTGTTGCAGCGCTTTAGCAAACCCCTGATTGATTGATTGATTGAATGGATCTGAGCCATCTGGGCAATGCTGAGACTACAGGGTCTAATGCAGCTAAGAAAAAGGCCACTGGTCTACCGACACCCCCATGTATCTGGGTGAGTACAGATAGAGCACAACCCTCCCTCTAACAGCAGAATAATGAAAATGCTTTGTTGTAATCAAGTATCCCCAGAGCTGGAGCACGACAGAGGCTTTCTCTCAGCTCTAAGAGAGCAACCAAGAAGTCGCTATCCCAGGGTACCAGATCGCTCACGTTCTTGTGTGTCAGTCTCTGTAAGGACTTTGCCTTCAACGAGATATTTAGAATCCATTGTCGGCAGTAGCCAACCCTTCCCAGAAACATCCTGACTCCATTTGTGTGGTAGGCAAGTTCATTTTTATGATCACCTCAATACGGTCTGGTGACACCTTTCTCTTGCCTTTCTCAATGCGATGACCCAAATAGTGGAACTTCAGGCAAGCAACACTGAAAATTGCTCGGCAACACCGTGTGTCCATTTTCTGCCAAATGATTCAATAGGCAAGGGTATCACCCCTATAAGCCTCTTCTGTCTCTGGAGCAATCAAAAGGTCAATTGCAGGAGCACTAAATTCTGTGGCAGCAACAAGCTCTTGAGGTTCTTTTTCAGTATCTGGTTAAAGATGGGAGGACTTTCAATATACCCTTCTGGGATACGACACCATGTTAACACAATTGCATTTATTTTCCTCAAATCCTGAAAAATGCGATATGTAACCCCCATTATGGGTGAATTGCATGGAGTTCCTACAATTTCTATCAGGATTCCCCAACAAAATCATGGACTCAATTAGAGGTGTAATCCCTGCCACTGTTTCCAGGGTCAGGTTGTATTGGAGCGTTCTTGGAAATTCTGCACTCGGCTTGATCTGTATGCAAACTGGCTCAACTCCTCGGATCAATCCTATCTCTTCCCCTGTGAAGTCCCACACTACAGGAGAGACAGTGCCTCTCTAATCCCATTTCATGTCATCCACTGTTAGTATGGGAAACATGTCCACACAGTGGTCTGGTTTGCCAATTTGAATGCAATGCCATCGTCCTTAGCCTGTAGTTCTGTTCCCTTAGGCGTATAATACATGGTACAATTCAGCTTGCACAAGAGATCACGTCCCAACAAACAGACTGCTCTTGAATCGCACACCACAAACTGGTGTCGATCCTGGAAAGTTCCTAATTTCACCTATAATTCCTCTGTTAATAGATTAGTCATTCCTATATTAGCAACTCCTACAACTTGGATCGATTGTCCCAAGAGGGGTAGGTTTAGAACTACTGCAGATTTCACAGTAGAATGGGTAGCACCAGTATCAATCAAGAATGTAATGGGATGACTGCCTACATCTGCCTCCACATACGGTCCACTCTGGTCTACCTCTAAGACTACTCCATGGGTACAGTCTTCCTCCCCCCTCAGGCACCGTCATTGTGACAGGTCCTGATCGAAGCCATCTAGGGTTTCCTCAAAAGGCATTTGGTGGTACGCTTGATTACTCTGCAGAACTCTCGCAGGTTGGGGAACTTGCACTAGCTGGTTCTGACCTCCCCCATTGTAAGATCTGGGCCTTGTCACAGTGTTTATTACAAAAGGCACCTGTACAAAGGCACCTGTACGATCTCTCTGTCCTGCAATTGATTAGCTGGATTTAATCAACACTTGCGCTTCCAATGCCAGATTTTGTGACAATAACGATAAGCAGTTGTTATCTTGAGTGTGTTAATGTCTACACCTGTCTTGGGGTCTGCACCTTTCCCTTTCCCCAGCCAGGCATTGTTTGGAATGTTTTGAGTCCCTCCTTGATTATTTCCCTGATTCCGACCTAAGGTCCCCCTATTTGTCTGTGCCTGATCTACTCTGTTCTCATTCCTCATTTGGACCAACATCAACTTGTCTTTTATCCTTCTTTGCTTGGAAACCACCTCATCACTACAATATCTGGTGTACCGTAGGTTCTCGTCCACAGACTTGTTTTGCCAGCAGATCAAATGCTGTTGAATCATAACGCTTATTTACGGTCTCAGTCCCAGCACAAATTTGGAAACAAACTGTCCCATATGTTTGGGGTCAAGAGTATCTAACCCTCTGTACTGCTTGAAGGCTTGCAAGAGCCGTTCACAGTAAGCATGTACTGATTTTTGGGCTCCTGGGTTGTTTGATTTATCTTAACCCAATCAATATCTTGTGAAGCTATCTTAGACTGCAAACATGTAATTACCTTTTCGTACTTTTTCATGATCAAGGGTGAAGGACCATGTGATATGGAATCTCTATCTGGTTCAGTCACAGGCCAATCAATAGCAATTTTACAAGCAGACCATAAGTCACTAGGAACCGAAATGTCAAACAATGTGTTCAGATAAATGCACAACACCTTCAAAATCTTTACAAAGTGATCACTTGCTTATACCATTCAACAGGTTTCTCCCTCAGCCGAGCGAAATCATTTGTGAAGGTTGCTAAGTCACCCCTGCTCCAAAACACATGCACATACCTTCTGCTTGGCACCTCTCACAATGGGTAAGCCTCAACTCCTTAGTATCCCCCTACTGAAGGCAGTGTGTCTCCCGTCACCTTCTGAGCATTCTTTTTCTTTGACCATCTTTCCTTCCATTTGTCAAGCATGAACCATGCACCATGCACGTATCACTATGATCAGCTCTCGAATGTGTGTTTTCAAGCCTGTTACCCTTTTCTCTTCAAATTCTTGATCAATTTAATTCAACCTATGGTTTCCCTGTAACATTTTCATTTTAGACAAGTCTACATCATATTTTGGCCCAATTCTGTCAATTTCTCATGTGCTTGTCTCGCTTTACTGGTGACATCCGTTGCCACAGACAACAGCACATCCTGTTCATAAAGTTCTAGCCTTTCCAAAGGAAAATTCCCACTGATTATTTCATCCACCTCCTCCTTTAATCTCACCACATCTAGCAATTTCGCCTTTATAGCAGCTTTGATGGTACCCTGACTCGACATGGTAATTTGTCTTTCTCTATCACTACTCCGACTTCTCTGCCAATTCTCTGAAGTTGAGGTCTGCGAGACATGCTGGCTTCTAGAGGTTCTCTGACCTGTGCCTACTTCTGGTATCCTTCCCATCGGTCTTCTGACTAGAGCTTGCCAAATCTCAGATCTGAATTCAAGTTTGCTAATGACCCAGACCGTATGATACTAGACCCAAAACGTAATCTCAAAGGATCTGCAGTTGCTGGCAATGGGGTACTAGCTTCAATAGACACCAGACATGGATTGTTCCCACTCACAGTTATGTTTCCCCCTGAACTGACCCCTTCTTCTAACCCTGGCCGTTGTTGACTAGCGTTGTCCACCAAACTCGGGTCATACACGGAATCTATGGGTCAAATGGTGACCGGTACCATAAGGGCTTCCAGCAACCCCAAAGCAGAGTTGACTCCACTTGGCTCTGCTGCTCCCAACACTGGTATCCCTGTCCCTTCTACTCCTGTTGAAATCCTTCCCACTATCCCTGTACCAGGGCGCATCTGTGGTATTATGATTCTTTCCATACTCGCTGCATTTGCCAGTTCCCACCTTCCTTCCTCTGAATGTGGATTGGGGAGGATGCTCTGCCAGTAATCAGTCCAACAAACTGTCATCAGTATCGCTCTCATCGTTTTAATTTTCTCATCCACTCCTATTCTGAGTATCTCCCTGTTTCACCAGTCATGGGTGCAACCTCTCTCCCTCAATGGTGTCTACTCTCCATCTCTTTAGTTGTGCATCCCATTACTCCTTGTAGGATCCAAATTTTAGAATATGATTAGCACAGTGTAACTAAAACTAACTTATTCAACTCAGCCCTGTAAGAAGGCCCTTTGTGCATCCATTTAGTAAGTAGGGCGGAAAGGGCTGAAAACAGAACCGCGGCCATCTTGGCCCTCAGCTCTCTCATCTAAAGGAGCTACAATCACGTGGTTCCCTGAACCCATATTTCTCTCGTCCAGCAGACACTAGTTTTAGAAGACAGGCTGAATTGTATTTACGACCGAGAAGCAAGGTCACATCTGCCAAAAGGGAGTACCAAGCAAATTCCTTCTGAACCTGGGATGAGAAGGGAGTCACCCGGTCGACCTTCTATTCTTAAAGATAGTAGCCCTTTTTGTATCATTGAAACTAGATATAGGATGAGCTCATTAGGAGCGCCTAGACTGGATGGTACTTTTCCACTTATAAGGCTTTGTATGTTGCGCTGTAATGTATAAAAGTATGAGTTTGACAAGGAGCCATCAGTCTTCCTCGGCACACCCCTTGGGTGAGGATCGACGAGGCTCCTCTATGTAGAGTTTCCTGTTTGGCCAATAAACGCTTGAACCTTCTACATTGCCAACTGCTCGTTATTTGACTTACATTGCGGGCCACCGGTAAGTGTGGCCCTTGGGACTAAAACTTGGATACAACAGTTGGCGACCACGAAGGGACCCCGTGATAGGGTCCGGCCTCCCCCGTAATCGGGCGGTAGGTCCGAGGGCGTTTCGGTCGGGTGGGCGGAGAACAAGCTCAAGGGTTCTGCTCCGCGCGCTCGAGCGGGAAGCCCTCTGCTGCTAGTCACCCTTCACCGGGGTCCTACGGGCTCAACTCAGGAAACGGACCGGGTTGGTCGAGAGGAGTTGGCAGCGAAGAACGGACATTCGTACCAGGGTGCACCCGGTGAGTAGAATTTTGATTTGAAGCACTGGCTACAAGCAGTGCCCGTTTTGGTTTTGAAACACGCGAGGTGGAGCGTGTAGTGGTATTTGAAGCACAGGCTCTAGGGCGGTGCATTGATTTTGAAGTAGGCACTGAGAAGCGGTGTTACTGTTGGTTTGAAGCCCGATTGGTATGGCTGGGCATTGATTTGGAAAGTACATGTACATATGGTATGGTTTGATGGGGCCCCTTTTTCTGACTCAATGAACCGCGCGCGGAATATAGCCTGATTGCACCTGGGAGACTTACGACCCAAGCCGGGTAGCCGCGAGACATATCCTCGGTGAGGCACAGACCTCCCCGGGACAGGCCTCAGTGGTGAACCGGAACGGCAGTGAGAGGATCCATGGTGTAGTCAGGGATGTCTATTGTTGGAGATGCTACCGATTAGTGTGGGACTGGCTCACTGACTAGGTGGAAAACGTTGTAACCTCTTGGTTGTGGTTTATGTCATTTGTGTTTGTATTGAACTAATCACCATGCCCTGTTTTAGTAAGTTGAATTGTTTCAGCTGTTGCTGTCGGACGGGTGACTCTCGGCTAGCTGAGAGTCAGCCTGCCCCGCCGGAAGGCAGTCCCAGCCACTATATGTATGTGAAGCATGGAATTACCCCTTTATTGTTTTGTACTCTGTGGCATAAATATACTAAAAGTAACGAAGAATTGCAATGGCCAAAGACTGGCTCGTTTGACGAGAAAAAGATTGCTTTCTTGCAGGAACAACTGTTCTCCAGACGCAGCCGCCAGGCTATGTTTGATGCCCTGGGTTCGTGGCTGAAAGAATCCAAGCAGCGCCGGATAAGGGAGGAGAAGCAATCTAGGGCTAAGGCAGGACAGAATGTGACTCAGAAGGCCATAGCTTATGATAGGTCTCGAGCAGAAAAGGGAATAGACTGTATGAACCGTGAATTTCGACTGAAGGTAGATAAGAGCTATGTGACTCGGCCCAATGCTGAAGATGAGATAGAGGACTTATTGGATATACGGCCACCACCTCCTTATGTGCCGCAACGGCTGTATCCGGAGGTGGCTGGGGTCTCGGCCCCAACCACGGCCGCACCCTTAGGAACCTCGGGGGCCTCAGCCCCTCCGGCTCCCCCCAGCCCCCCTCCTTCGACAGAGCTCTCCCGACTGTCCACATCGGTGTCGGAGGTGATTACCATGTTACCAGCCCTGTTAACTGCTGCAGCAGCTGGGACAACACAGCTGCCACCCGGGTCAATGACTTCCCCTTCTGCCTTGTCCTCCTCCTCCGCGAGTACTATGCCAGTAGCAGCTGTCACCACTCCGACACGTCCGGTTCCTTTGGCTGAGGGTAAGAGGTTGTTTACTCGTTCGGCCCTGGGAACCGAAGAAAAGGACGCTATTGCTGTGCAGGCATACCAATGGATGCGGCAACCCATTTATTTATTATCAGATATTTGGAGCACCATGAGGGATTACGAGCCGGTAATGCAGCAGCATGCATTAGAACATATGGCAAACCGCCTTATATCATTATGGGAACAAACACACACGGAGGGAAGGGCCCCGGCCATATTATACGATATTGTCACACAAGCCCATAAATCCCGCCTTACCCCCGAAGAAGTGTATGGGAATGTGCAGACCCTGGTGGCGTATAGAACCCGCCTGCAGTCCACTAATCCTACGGGGCTATCCCAGTACCCTATGCGGGAAGTACACCCCATCTACCATCCCGAGATCACGGAAGTGGTAGATGCCCATGGGGTAGTTACTCGTCCCAGAGTGGAGGCGCGCTTCCAGGAGCAATGGGTGTACACTCCCTGGAAACGTAGTGAGGTGTTGTCACTAAAAAGTCAGTTACCAGATCCCAGGAAGAATCACACCGCGTATTACAAAGAGCTTACTGAGGCAGCTTCCTCCGCAGTAATGACGTTGGCAGACATCGAGCTATTCTTCGCTCTACTAGTACCGGTGGACATTTGGCGCCAGGTGCATGATCAAGACCATGCAACCGAGTTTGGGGGGACCTGGGAACAGCTACGGGGATGGGATAGAGACCGTAAACCAGGGAATAAGCCCCGGGCGGAAATATTGGCCCTTCCTGATAGGATAATAAATGATATGCATTCACTGATCCCTCCCCGAAAAGTGGACTGGGATAAGTTAACGGCCTGCAAGCAGAAGAAGGATGAGAGTATATCTGATTTCTTTACGAGATTTGAGGGAGTTTTCATTGACTTCAGTGGACATGACCTAGCCACTGAAGGGGGGGTACGGTTGTTCGTGAATCGATTTGTGACCAATCTGTTGCCAGAGGTGTCGGCTCGATTACAGGCTGCCGAAAGCACCTGGACAACCACCACCCCGTCGACAATATTGAGTATGGCTCAATATTATGAACATCGGGAGAATGAAAGCAAGGACAGGACAGAAAAGAAGTCGAAGGACTTGAAGACTCGAGTATTGTTACAGCAAGTAGAGAGAGGACGGGGAAGAGGGAGAGGGTCACAGAATTTTGCTTCGAGAGGGGCGGGTCCGCCGCAGACGATGGGACGGACAGATTTGGGCATAAATCAATGTGCCTTCTGTAAACAGGAGGGGCATTGGCGAGCCCAGTGTCCGTTACTATATGAACAGAACAGTGCTCCGAGAGGACCGGGAAGGGGACGTTTCTCTGGACAGCGAGGGGGATCTATGAGATCAGAGCATTCGGTGACAGGTGAAATAGGTCAGAACTGTTTTGATCACGGTCAGGGAAGACAGTATTATAATGACGATTATGTGGCAGGCGAAGGATCAGGTTATTCTCAAGCATAGGACAGCCAAAGACAGAGTCAGGGGCAGGTGTCGATTCCAATTGATCAAGCTGGACCTTACGTTCATGCACGATTACTGAATGCATCAGGTAAGTTTCTAGTTGACACTGGGGCAATGAACAGTTCCGTTTCACGTGCCCTAGTCCCGGGGGCTGCTCTGTCTGGCCAGAATAATGTGTCTGTGGGGTTTTCTGGAACTCCGGTGGTAAGCCCCATCTCAGAACCGCTTCCCCTTACCCTGGGGCCGGTATCGATAGACTCACCTTTTCTTTTGACCTCCCAGTGTGGAGAGAACCTTTTAGGCATGGACCTATTGAAAAGATTACATGCTCACATCTATTGTTCCCCAGAGAGGGTCTACCTGACCATAAAAGACCCTTCTCCCCTCTCTGCACAATGCAGCTCTAAAATAGAACCTTTACCACCAGAACTGGCGAACATTCCGGAAACTCTCTGGGCGACCGGAGACACTGATGTGGGCCATTTACGAATAACCCCAGTATCGATTACCTTAAAACAGGACGCCCAGTCAGATACCCCCTCCATGTTTGTAGTTAGTCAGTGCAGAAGGATGGTAGAAGCAGACATTTTTCGAAACACTGTAGATAGTGTGAGAGAGTTGCAAAAAGAAGCCACCCCAGAGGAGCTACAGTATTGGCAGGAGCAGGTGGGGCGGTTAGACGAGAATGGGTGTTGGACGGATTTATCAGAAAAATGCAGATGGCTGCTACCGAATGCATTCGTGAGTGCGGTGGTGGCCATGGCACATGGTCCCGCTCACGTCGGGGTCCGAGGCATGTGTGCAATGTTGGACCCTGTATGGTACAACGTTAATATCCAGAAAACGGCTAGAAATCTGGTCCAGCATTGTATGATTTGCCTCCAGCACAACCCGGGGGGTAGTACCCCTGTGTTGTCGGGGAGTTTTGCCCCACCTACCTTGCCTTTCGAGGTACTCCAAATGGATTATATACAACTGGAACGGGTTAACAACCTTAAATATGTTCTGGTGGTAATCTGTACCTTCAGTAAATGGGTGGAAGCATACCCCACTAGAGAAAACACAGCTATAGCAACTGCCAGAGCCCTAATAAAGGAGTTCTTTCCCCGATACGGGTTACCACGAGTAATCTGGAGTGATAATCGGACACATTTTAATGCCAACTTAGTTCAGCATGTATGTAAAGGTTTGGCAATACGACAGAAGTCCCACGCCGCAAGGCACCCACAATCAGCAGGCCTAGTTGAAAAATATAATGGGATCCTGAAGCTAAAATTAGCTAAACTACAGGACACGACTGGCCTGAAATGGCCCGATCTTCTACCCTTGGCCCTATTGTCCGTAAGAACCACCCCTCATTCTCGGAGTGGGATTTCCCCTTACGAGGTGGTTTTTGGAAGACCAGCCAATGTATGGGGGGTGCCCCGGCCTAAGTCGTTTAGGGATATTGAGTATCCTATGCTGGCCGACTACCTTTATGCTTTAACTAAAGATCTCCGTTCTATCCACCAACAGATTTCAGCAGTACTGCAGCCTCTGCCGGAGGGCCCCAGACACAGCATCGAACCAGGTCAGTGGGTCCTAATTCGGAACTTCCAGCGAAAGTCGAGCTTGGAACCCCGCTGGACCCAGCCACATCAAGTGCTTCTGGCCACGAGGACGGCGGTAAAGGTCGAAGGGAGGCAGCATTGGATTCATGTTTCCCATCTGAAGCGTGTCCCGCTTCCTTTGCCAGAGGATTGCCAGGACCAAGAGGAGAACGAACGGCACAGAGGTGAGCACGACGCCGAAGAGCCGCCCTCCCCCGAAGCCCACGGAGAAACAGAAGGGCAGGGGGAGAGGGCCACGAGTTCGGGGTCAGCTGTGGCAAATAAGGCCCAGCCTGGGGATCAAACGCGTGACCAGGAGGGCCACACACCTTGTTCCTTCTCTGATCCCACTGTGCCCATTTTGTTCATAAATCCTGAAACCCCTGGTCAAACTCGATACCACCTGCGGCCCCGCAAACGGAATGAGATCCCCCGGTCCGGCTTGCCATAAAAGGTGAAGTCCGAGTTAAGGGACCTAGGGGATCATATGAACACTGGACTGAACTCGTGGAGGGCGTAGAACTATAAGTGATAGCCCTGTTCAGAAAGAAGATAGAGACATTGATAGCAAGAGGGGCCCAGGTAATCCTCCTCTTCGACCAGAGTTGCGTCAAGTGCAGCTCCCACGCGAGAAGTTTTTGCACCCTTGATTTTTATTCTTTTTTCTTTTGATACTTCTACTGTTTTGGAATGCTAAGAGTCTGCCTGTGAGGCTCTAACTCGGACACAGGAAAGAAGCACCCTCCGGCAGAATGGACTGCGTGTAGTTTTTCTTCTTGTTTTCATTGTTTCCCGAGCTTAGAACTGGACTTTTAGTGAGAATGTATCCCTTTGCTCGCCTCGCCCTTGAAGAAGAACGTCCCATAATTCCCCGCCCTAGATATGCACATTTACCAATGTTTTCCACACGGAGTTTGCGTGCTAAAATTGTGTTTATTTCTATAATAGCTGTGTCATTTCTATTATGTTTAGGATTGTTCATTTATTTAGAATTCCGCCACCCAGTCCATACCTTGGTGTTAACTACCCCCACTCCTCAGGAACACCATTTTCAGACTTTGGCCCCCCACAAAGAAAGGCATCGCCAGACTTATGTACATAATGCCTTCATCGAAATGCTGCATCAGACTCACAGTTCCACGAATGTCACCGATTGCTGGGTATGTGGCCTCCTCCCTTCAGTAATGCATAAACATGATTTGTTTATATCAATGCCGTTGTCACATCTAGGGAGCTGTGAGGTTTGGTTTAGATTGTTGTCTATGATATATGAGCATTACACTGTAGATGCGCATAGATTCTCGGAGAAAGATTATGACTTAATCCTGGCCTACATAGAGAGGCATCAGGGATTCACTCCCAATGCAGAAGGCACTGATGGCACTTTAGATCCAACAGCCTGCATGAATGTGTACATGGACCATGAGAATGATACTTGGTTAAGGGATGAAGTATTAGATTTTGTATCCTTCAATTTCACCGAGTACTTTAGATATTTTCAGGAACGCAATGTCTCCGAAGACAAGATTATACCTGTCCCTGTATTAAATACGTCATCCTCTTTTTGTGTCCAGGGTTCCGGCCACTTGTTCGTAGGATTTAGCAGATGTAATTACACTTATCGATTGCGGACTTTTAGTAGTCCACCCATTTTGACTCCCCCGAACATATATTTTGTATGTGGGGAGAATGCTTACACCTGGCTCCCCAGGGGATGGTCGGGCAGGTGTTATCTGTCCTTCCTCTATCCTCCTGTGTATATTGCCCCCTCAGATGACCATAAATCTCATTCATTGAATAAAAGAAGTCTGTTATCCCGATCCATTGATAATGATGTCACTGATCAAACAGATACCCCGGCCCAACATTTCGTAGACATTATGAAAGGGGTCCTACCTATATGGGGCCCTATCCTCACTAGTAAGGAAATCAGAAGGCTGTCCAGGGTGGTGGAGGGAGTAGTCAATACCACGGCCGTGATATTGACTAATATCACTGTTGAGCTTCAGGCAACCCGGCTTGTGACCCTTCAAAATCGTCTTGTTTTAGACGTCATACTGGCTGACCGCGGAGGAGCATGCCGGGTGATCGGGAGCTCCTGTTGCGTATATATACCTGACTCCGCCCCTTCGGTTCATTTAGCTATTCAGAAACTCCACCGACTGGCATCAGAAATCCATACCGAGACTGGTACCTGGTCCCTGTCAACTTGGTTCTGGGACCTTCTGACCACCTGGGGGTGGAAACTATTCATGGTTCTGTTGGGTATTGTGGGTTTCCTATTTACCTGCTGCATTTGTATCCAGTGCGGCCCTGCCTGTTGTTCCTATTGTGCCACCCAAATTCGCTCTGCACTACCTAAATCCCCACCTACCCAAGCTCATGCCCAGATGACCCAGAAAGAAATTCATGATCTAATGCAGATAGATGAGGGTATTTTTGAGGATTAGTCATACTTGTTTTTTATGATATTTTAGCTACACTATGCTAAAAGGGCCGTTCTGTAGGATCCAAATTTTAGAATATGATTAGCACAGTGTAACTAAAACTAACTTATTCGACTCAGCCCTGTAAGAAGGCCCTTTGTGCATCCATTTAGTAAGTACGGCGGAAAGGGCCGAAAACAGAACCGCGGCCATCTTGGCCCTCAGCTCTCTCATCTAAAGGAGCTACAATCACGTGGTTCCCTGAACCCATATTTCTCTCGTCCAGCAGACACTAGTTTTAGAAGACAGGCTGAATTGTATTTACGACCGAGAAGCAAGGTCACATCTGCCAAAAGGGAGTACCAAGCAAATTCCTTCTGAACCTGGGATGAGAAGGGAGTCACCCGGTCGACCTTCTATTCTTAAAGATAGTAGCCCTTTTTGTATCATTGAAACTAGATATAGGATGAGCTCATTAGGAGCGCCTAGACTGGCTGGTACTTTTCCACTTATAAGGCTTTGTATGTTGTGCTGTAATGTATAAAAGTATGAGTTTGACAAGGAGCCAGCAGTCTTCCTCGGCACACCCCTTGGGTGAGGATCGACGAGGCTCCTCTATGTAGAGTATCCTGTTTGGCCAATAAACGCTTGAACCTTCTATGTTGCCAACTGCTCGTTATTTGACTTACATTGCGGGCCACCGGTAAGTGTGGCCCTTGGGACTAAAACTTGGATACAACATCCTCCAGAAATACTTTCATTGCCTTTCCTATCTTCCCCTGACATCTTTTCCTGTCCTTTGCCTGAGCTGCTTGCATCCACGCATCTAATGCCTCAAACTATGTTGGTCTAGGTGGAGGCCGTAGTGAAGACATCACTCCCTTGAACTGATACAACACTTCCAATCAAAATGAACCATAACACGGAAAAGCCAAATCTTCCTTTTTTCCAGTGATTTGTGCCAAATTTGAAGCCGAACTATAGTATGGAGTCCTACAATTGTTGCCATGTAATGTGCCGGAGTATCCTCTGGTGGTGCTCTATCACCCACTCGAGTAACCACTACCCAATCTCCCCTATACAAATCCCGTAGCACCCTAAAGCATTGTATGATTAAGTTAAATGTTCCCTTCAACTGACAAAATCTCCTTGCCACAACTTCTTAATGACTACCAAACAATCCCAGCACGACATTACACCAATCGACCTATCTCATCGCGACACACTCCAAAGTCAGCTTTTCCTACTCGCAGCGGCTCACCCTCCTACACAATATCTCCTTTCCCTCTCACTCACACAACTACAACTACATAATTGTCTGCCTTTCTAAAAGATCAATAGAATTCAATCACTCAAGAACATTCACACACAGCGACCCTCGACCTGCGCTGGTCACCTGAATCAATATAGTCCACTCCTGTACACAAGGTTTACCATATGACTCTCACACGTCCCATTCACACAGCGTTCCCTGTCTTAGGTGGATTCCCGATGATGCCTCACTGCAACCCTTCAAACCAGCGGTCAGATAATTGCAACAAATCGGTGTCTTCTACACCACTAAATATATCCCGGGACCTTAGGCCACTTCGGGCCTGAAACTCAAAACAAAACTCTTGGACCACGTCCGGCCCGAAACCACATTCACTCGAATTTCACACAAACTCTGCCAGACATCATACAATCAACACACTCCCACAATCTAACACACAACGCATCCCTATTGATACTCACTCCTCCTTTCGCAGCTCTTCTCTCAGCACCATCAATCTCTGTTGGTCTCCACCAAAGTCCGTCGTTCCCCGCCCTCAATCATTGGGTGCTATTTTCGGCCTCTAAGGATCTAGTTCCTTTCTAGATTTTTCTAGACTCTCCCCTCGCTTCATGTGCCAACCATCCTACATTGCTACCAACTGAAGGAGTCAGGTTCCATGTTCTAGATCTACTCTGGAACCTCAGGCCAATGTCTCATTACCGTTCCAATGAACTTTCAATCCGAAGAATCACGACTCCCAATTAAGTTTAATTAGTTTATTACAAAGCCAAGAACAGTTGGGCATGCAAGCACCTCAAAATGAGGGTGTAGAAATACATTGGAGCTAATACAAAGCCGAACCTACGGGTGAAATTAAGGCGGTGCAACATACCCAGAATAATCAGTTCAAGAATCAGGATGCAGAGGATTATGGCACCAACATCAAGATTCCCCTTCATTGGTGGTTCGTTGGTATAAAGCATTAATCTGTCCCTACTCAACCACTAATGTGATATCCCTACTTAGCATTTCCCAGGGCAAGATCCAGAAAGGTGTCAGTGTGTGAAGTCTTCCTAAGAAGTCTCTTCACATATAGATGGGTCGAGTAGCATAAAGCTACAGAGCTCATTCTAGGATGCTCTCTCTCTCAAGGCAAAAGCAGTAGTCCCTGGACACTGTCCCTAACTTAGATACTTCATTTTGTAAGGGTAACGCAAAATGCATTGCGACATCACACCATCCAAGCAAGCCACCTCCTTGTATTTAACTTTCCGCGTTGCTCCCAAGCCTTACTAGATTACCTTAATTTCCAGGCTTACTCCAATAAGAAAGTACAACAGTTCTTTATTATCGGTATCACCAATCAATGTATCCTTTCCTCCCGCAGCCTAACTCCTAAAATAAAGACATTATTCTAGCTAACAAGGATGAATTTCTCCACCTGAACAGAAACGTGAGAAAGAACAAATTCAACATGCACATGAATTTCACTAATAAATCAAATGCGAGAGCCTCCCGGGGAAAAATACAATTCCGGTCTACAGAAATCAGTCAACATAAGAAATGACAGAAAGCTTCATGAACCTATACATATAAAATAAACATTATTACTGAGCACATCTACGTTTACACGTTACATAAGCACATCAATTGTATGAATGCTTGTCAGCGACACGTACAAATTCTGCACGTTAATGTTTTTGTCTATCCACATGTAGTTGCAATGTTAATTTCTTCTCGTCTACATTTGAAAATATCCCTAACACTTCTGCTTCACATTATTACAGTTTTTGTTCTACTGGCATAAATTATTTAATAAAGGATTATATGTAGGTGAGAACTACCCACGATTATAATGCACCCCTACAAATGAAAGGGCAAAGTCTGCGCTCTAACACAACAATGTTTCATCGTCTTGGCATAAAAACGCACAAGTGGATGTGACTCACTTTTTGGCTATCAGAGAAACCAGAAACAAGTATTGTTTGCCAAATTGACATCGCTGTGAAAAGGCAAGTTGAAGAAAATCAGAAAGGTATTTCCAATTTTGTACACTATCTTATTTTGCGGCACACAGGACATTGGTTTATATAGGAAAAAAAGTAGGACCGGAAATGTGCAAAGTCTGTACCAATTTTGCATGGAAGCAGGAGGTGTAATGCTAAAGAACCATCTGGAAAATGCACCAGTTATTGCACGTTATACATCAGTTTGAGTTGAACATGAATTTTTTACAATATGTGAAGAAACATTAAGAGAAAATGTGGTATTCTTAGTCAGAAAGTCAAATGGAATTTCAATCATTGCTGATGAAAGTGCTGACAGATCAAAAAAGAACAGATGTCGCTTAGAGTACGTTTTGTAGACACAAGTGGCACCGTAGCTGTCATAAGAGAATTTCTTGAATTTGCAACCTTAAAAGAACTTATTGCTATCTCAATTTTATTATGATTATAGATATATGTTCTAAATTTGGATTACATTTAGAAAAACTCTATAATCAAGGACATGATTGATGCTTTACAATGGCAGGAAAGAAGTTGGCGTTCAAGCCATAATATAGAGAAAATATCCTTATGCTTTTTTTGATCACTGTGCTGCACGTGAACTAAATTTGGTTGTTTCATAACCTGAATGCTGTTCCTGATATATGGAATTCTATTAGCACAGTGAAAGCAATCATCAAGTTTTTCTGTGAGAGTCCAAAAAGAAGATCTCTGAATCCCAATGTGCCATTGCTGAGTGAAACACGATGGTCAGCAAAAAGCAAAAGCATTAGAATTTTTAGCTCAAACTTTGAAGAGATTTTTACGCAATTAAGCTTACTGGTTGCTACAGTATCAGGGAAAATATTTAAGGATGCATATCAATTGCAATGTTCTTCAAGCACAGTGAGCTTTTTCTTTTGCTTGATCATAATTTCAAAGTACTCATCAAGATTGGAATCTGTAAGCCAGGCTCTCCAAGCTTTTCAGCTTGATATCCTCAAGATTTGTAAGACCTTCTGACTGTGTTCTGTGATTACAGCCAAAAATCGGAAGAGCAATTTAAGAAAAAAAAAATCAAATGTGCAAACAATGGCTGAAAAATTTACCATTGATCTTTGTATTCCCAGACAGTGTGTCCGGCAAGTATTTTGTTCTATTTTTGGTTCCACTTCTGTGGAAGAATACTATTGCCAGTCTATGACTATGTGCCATACATGGACTCTGTCATCGAATCATTAAAAAAGCCAGTTTGGCGATGAAAACAAGAAAAAATTCAGTCTGTTCTCACTTTACCCAAAACACATGGCAAAAATGAAACTTGACAAAATAGATTGAAAGATCCCACTTGACCTGTATTACTTCAACGATGGCTCACAGTGCCCAACGTCTCGACCACTGGCTACTCCAAAAACAACAGCTTAAAATATAATTAGGGCTCCCAGATTTCCGTTTTTACTGATTTTTACAGATAAATACAGACAGAATACAGACAGAAAACATTTATTTTTGTATCTGTATTTATTTTAAAATGTGGTTAAAAACGGAAATTAGGTTGTTTTTTGAGTCATTCTAAATTCTGTCTCCCAGAACTGCCATGACGATAGCTGTGTGGGTTTATACGAAAGGAGGTTAAAATAGAAAGGAATTTTAGTAAAGAGGCTTTAACAGGCTTAAATATACAGAAGGCTGAAACTGTAATTTGCATGTTTTCATATAAGTGCATTGATTTAACTTCAGCGGGTGTTCCTAGCACTGACACCTGTCACGCATTCAAGTATGTGTGCATATTTATCGGTTAAATAAATGTGGAAATATACTAATTTCAGCTTCAATTTTTCACAAAAACCAAAATAAATATGGATAAATACAGATAAAATTAGCAAAAAATAAATATGGATAAATACAGACGGAAATGTCAAAAAAATAAATACCATAAAACCGGGAGCCCTAAATATAATATATATACTTTTATTTTTCATTTGTGATATCTCATTTTTCAACTTAATTTTTAGTTAGCCAGATTAATTTTAACACCACACAGTTGCATTCGCACTACAGTCTCTCGTTCTCTCCGAGCCCTGCAGGCAGTTGAAGCAACTCGTGGCTGAGACACCCCTTCAAACTAATTCAAGTGAAATTGGGGTATGACACACTCCATTTTTTCATATCCAGTGCACTACCATTCTGCACAGTTGGCAGAGACCATATAACTGCATATGATGCAAGAGATTTACCACAGGATCTAATCTAGAACTGGTAGTTCTGTGGGCAAAAGAAAGCATCTGCTCTGGGGGCACAGGGGACAAGGACAAGACCCACCCAATATAAGAATAAAGGAAACAATCATTAGAAAGTCTGATCACCCCATATTATTTCGCCATAGGATAAGGGGCAAATTGTGTGGTCCTGATGGTGGTTGTGTAAATAATCCGATATCACCGAAACATTTCCATTTTTTTGGCATATGATCGCAAAAAAATAACAATCTTGCCAATGCAGACCTACTGTTTTTGCTAATGGTTGTAAGTAATTGCTAGAGCGCTGCATCACACATCAGTACATCACAAAGCAGTTCAATAAAAGAATCAACTTCAAATTCAAATGAATGTTGTTTGCAAGACAAATTACACAAGCATTGCCAAACTTACAACAGCAACGCATTGGACTAAAACCAATGGCTTCAGCGGCAGGATCTGAATATTATCACTCTTCTGTGAATTAGCCATACTTGAGCGTGCATATGAGGTGCGAGTAGATGACAGGATGGAACATATCTCACAGCCATTTTGTCAGATATCTAAGTTGTCTTAGGATGCTGCAGTTTTTCTTTAGAAGTCTATGCTTCGTAAACCGTTTCAAAAAGTATGTATGTTTAGCTGATATCAGCATAGTTTCTAGAGGCAGGAGGCAATGTCTATCAGCTTATATGTATTTTGTCTCACACTGGGTTTAGGGACATATCTGTCTGGGTTTCCATGTGTTTGTGGTCATCTGTTTCCATCTCCAGTTTGTGACCACAAAGCCTGTGGCTAACGAGTGTATGCCAGGCAACTAAGCAAAGGCTTAGTGCTCAGTCGATCAGTTTGTTTTGTAAATAAAAAAAAGACAATAACTGTTTATCAAAGAACCAGCACAAGGCGGCTTTCCCAGTCTCTTACCAGGAGGTATATTGAAAGGTGGGGGCACTCGCCAAGAGTCCACTTTGCTTATGCCTTAAAATGTCTATATGGTTGGGGCCAGGATTTACTTACCACTAGAACACAGTTCTCTCCTTAGACTGTAGCGTGTTACAGAAGCCTCACTATATATGTCCTTGGGGGCAGTATAAAAGCTCTGAATGTCACAGGCTGTCTCTGGGCGATGTTATCCTGCACTCTGACTGCTAAATATTGGATAATTTTCGGTTTGGCTTATATTTTTTTTCACATGCACCAGACATGGGGACATTGCTTCCAGTCCAGTGTTGCATGACCAGGCATCTGCACCCCGCTGCCTGTGTCTGGTCGTATTCACATGAGATAAACACTGTTCCACAGAGATCGAATGTGAATTCTAAAAACAATGAAATACATGAATGTTTTCCACCAAACAAATGTGGATAGTATGTTAATTGGTATACGTTGCACAAGGGATACCTTTAATTAGTGTCTCACTTACCTGACTTTAAACCTCACACAAAAGTAACTGAATAATGAAACCTCCACAGGACATTACATGAAAAGATGCGTTTTGCTGTGTTTGAGTGTTTGTAAATTTAGAAGCACTGGAGAGCGCCACAAGGCAGGCTTTCGCTGAGCACATGACGCCTGGTTGGTGTCTTCACATCAGCATTCTAGGTCATGTGATATTTTTGTCACTTTTTTTAAGGCAGCTCCATGCATGCACGTCAAAGTTTTGAGAGTCCGGTGTTTTTAAATGGCTTGCTTCAGCAATATTTGCACCCTCGGCCTCAGGTCCCGTTAATATCTAATTCTGCATAAGGCTGTAGGTACGGTACACGCGCACACACACCACACAGAAGGCTGCAGTATGGCGGCGCACCGCTAAGGTCCCCTGAAGGTCGCGTGCACAGAGGACGCGCGCCGCCTGCTCCGGTGGCGAGCCCTCGTGATAAGTGATCGAGGTGCAGTGAGGGTAATAGATAGACTCTGGGTCAGGTAGCCAGGGAGGTAGGACCCCTTGGAGAATTTGTCAACGGTGATGGCGAGTTTGACCTGGACCTTGCAGGAGAAGGAAAGTCAATGAAACTCTCCAGAGATCAGGCACAGTCTGGTCCATTTTTTATTTTTAGCAAAACGTTGAGCCTTGATGTAACGAATGCCAGTAACTAAAGTGAGCAGTTTTTAATTGTTTGCCTTCTTCCCTTCAACAAGACGTCTGCAAATCAAAAGGTGGTCTTGGGGGAGGAATGGAATAAAAAATGTCTAAAACGAGGAACAGGAACGTGTATAGTCTGAAAACAGAAGTAAGGAGCAAGGTAAAGGAGAGCAGCAACATCCAGAAGAAACTTGGCAACCTTTGTCATGACATTGGAGTCGCGCTTCAGTCCGGACGGTTCTCAGCGCTGCTGCTCTAGGGGCCCCTACCCTTCTTTTAAACTTTTGGCCCAGATATTCCTTCATTAATGGTGACTAAGATGTAAATGGGATTTGTGTCTAATTTCACACTCTCTGAGTGTCTCCACAAGACCCTCTGAGGGTTATGGAGCCTGGGCTATGTATATATGCACCTCGCGTCTCTGCGTGTGCCCTAGCTTCAAGGGTCTCACTATTCTCTAGAATGTGTCTGAACCCATGTAAGTCTGGCATAAAGACATTTTGCCAATCCTTTTTACCTATTAAATTTCCAATGTCTTCATTCCATTTATTTTCCTTTTCCTGCGTATTGATGATGTTGATAATAGTTCTCAGTCTGTAATATTAAGGAACATAATTTCTAGTTCTATTATGTTTTTGGTCTACATATTCTTCTTTAATCATGGTGCAAAAAACATACATTTATTTGGCTGTTTTAAAAGGAAGCCATATGGAATGTCTTTGCTTTTTGGGGGCTTTTAATTCCACTGGACCACAGGTGACGTAGCAATTGGTCATGTCAGATCCTCAAACAGCGTGCTACTGGGCACCTCATATCTTAGAGCTGGTGCAGCCCCATAACAGCTCCCGGAGGACTTCTCAGTACAACTGGGCCATGGACTTGTCAGCAGGTCAGCACTCCCGAAAGTCGCAGTCCAGGGTCTGCTCCTCAGGCAACAGTCTCTCGTCAGACTGGACAATAACAACAGGGTCTCCTCTTGTGTCATTGTTCCAGGCTTGTTCAAGACCTGAAAGGAAGGCCCAAAGTGTTGTTCAGAAGCCCATGGCCAGTGCCATCGAATGTCGGGAGTGCCGAATACCAAAGCTGCAAAGTTTTGATTAAACCTCCTGCTTTTTACATCCACCAAAAGACACTGCATGCCCCATTATCATACTCTTTTAGGTTGTTTTTCATCAATGCTTTCTTCCTTTATCACAGTTTTTTTCTGTTTCTCTTTCTTTCCCTCTGATGCGATAAAATAAGTGCCAGTTCTTCAAAATGATTGCTGTCGAAATCTAGCTCTGGCTCCTCCAATCTCAGAGGACAATATGCACTATCTGATCAGAGTACACAGGAGGCTTTTAAAACCATAGCTTCTCAATGGTACAGACCAGGGGGAGTCAGGAAGAAGAAAAGGTGCAGGAGCTCTCTGCTGGAGGAACTGTCGTTACTTCAAGGGGCCTGGTGCGCCAAACTCCAACTCAAAAGTACAATTATTCTAGGGAGAAGGGAAATCTGTAATGTGAAAGAGGAGGTTCAAAGTCCGGGATGACCCCCAGCTACCCTCACACAAAGCCAACCCCAATTTTGTATGTTTCTCGCGGATTGAAATGGACTTGACAGTCAACAAGGTCAGAAATGCACAGCAACATCACAGTAATCTGCAAACATATGCCGGGGTGTACAGTTTCCCATCAGTCAAATTTCACACTACATGGAGTTACAAAACGTGGACTCGGGGAAACTGGACTGGTCTTTATACTGGGAATGCTAGTAGGTATCTCCACCTGAAGGATACATGTAAAAAGGTCTGCCCCTTTGCTAAGGGTGTCACAGCCATAAAAGCTCTCTCAGAACCCCAGGATCAGGAGCCTGTGCCTGTTCTCTGAACAGAGGGGTGCACTTTGGACACCCCATTGGCCTCTGAACATGGTTGCGTGTGTCTCTGATCGAGGAACAGGGAGAACTCTCAATGGGCCTGCATGATTGTTAAGCTCAGGGAGGGAAAAAAAACAAAAACATATTATACAAAGCAGTGCAGGGTATCAGCGATCTTCAGAAACACGCAAAGACTTTCTGCTCCAACATTTAGTCAGCATGAATATATGAGACATAGGTAGCTCATACTGAATTATCACTTGGTTTCTGACATACAATTGCTTCTCCCAAAATCTCCAATGCTAAATTATAGAAACATTTAGAACATTTTGATTATCAGAAGGATAACAGGTGGGGGGCGTGGATTGACGCTACAAAGATGACGGTGGGTTAGTGCGACTGTGCACAGGACTCCGAGGGGAGCTGCTTTTACACCCAATGGCAGCGTCTCAGCATCAATATTGAAGCAGGCATTTAGTTGCTGAAGACGCGCTGCTTTGCATTATTCCTTTTCCATGATGCGGTAAACAAACTCCCCAGCGCTTTTCACTTCAGACATGGCGGTGCATCTCCCTGACTGGATTTGCATCCTCCATTTTATTTCCTCGTTGCCTGGCACTTGCCTCATCATGTTTTTCAAACCAAAAGCTGCAGCTTTTTATATACCTTACTCCTGGAAAATTCCTCTATACTCTTGATTAGAGAGTGTATTACCAGCCAGGAACACATGAAATTCTTCTTTTAATGCACATGTAGACTGCCTTTCAGCAATACCTATATACTTAAGAATAATTGCACTCTTTTTCCCGTAACTGTTCATATAATAATCTCTTTAAACATATAGTCAATTTTGATGGTTTCAGCATTTTTCAGTTGTTGCGGCTGAATTCTGCTAGCTAGTATTGTGTTTTTGAAGCTGCACAATTTTTCCTCAAGACATTTCTCTTTTATTGACTTGTTATCCATGTCTATGGGGAGAACTAAGTCTGTTAGAGGTGCTGCTTCTAATTCAGCATTTCTCCCTAAATCTCCTGTGTTGCCAACTTCACACCCATTTTCTGTACTACAGGACGATATGGAAGACCCAGAGCATGTTGTGGCGCTCCACCTCTCAGGGCTATCAGTGCCTACACCTGCACTTACCTCTACGTCTACTTCAAATCCTTCTCTTCCATGTAAAAAAAATTGCCTAAACCATTGACCTCTTCATCGATGTCATCTACTAAGTGAGTTAAAAAGGACCCTCCCTTGCCGACTAAATCTCCCCCACCAATATCCCTAGAGTTATTCTTGGAAGCGATACGACCCCTTAAGCCCAATGTGGAGGAAACGAATAAGCACATGCAAAGTTTAGATGATAAATGGTCTACTATGTATAACAAAATCACTGTGATGGAACGACAAATGGAATCTCTACAAACATCCTCTCAACAACTTTATCCTATGAAAATTTCTCAGCTTCAAAAACAAGTCGAGAATCTTGAAAATCACAGCAGACACAACAACTTATGCATTACGGTTTGGCTGAAGGATTGGAAGGTTCTAGTCCTATTTCTTTTTATCAATCTTTTCTTCCACAGATTCTTGACTTGCCTGAAACCCTACAATTAAATATGCAAAGAGCGCATAGACTTGGTCATAGTCCACATACCTCTTCTTCTGGGCACAAACCAAGAGGTGTAATATTATGCTTTTAAAATATACTGACTTGTTGAAAGTCTTGCAGGCAGCTAAAATCAAACGTCTCATCTCTTGGCAAGGTTCTCAATTGTTTTTCTCTCATGACTATTCTAAGTCCACGGCAGATAGGAGGAAGAGTTTCTTGGCTATGTGTCTGGCATTATGAGATCTCGATGCTAGATTTGGCTTAATCCATCCTTGCCGTTCAAAGTGACTTACAGAAACAAAACCACTACTTATGAAGATCCTGTTTTGCTCCAGTGATTCCTACACAACTGTAAATAAGAAACCATGGAGATTGCAAGATTGTCTCCCTCTTGATAGTCTATACTTGTTAAGCATTGTTTATTCTGTCTTTATATGGCTGGAGTGTCTCTTGTGTACTATGACCCAGGCACACGTTCATGACCCCATTCTAGTCGCATCCACTTGCAGTGTGGTCTGGGTTTAACAGTCTTTGCCAGGGCTGACTTTGTTTCCAGACCAGTGCTGGTTACTCGCCCCCTGAGTATTAAAATGGACCATACAGATAGGTCATACAATCAAGTACTTGTACTTGTGCCAATGTGCACTATAGCAAAAAACCAAATGTGAACAATTTTTTTATGTTTCTCACAATTCTTTATATTTGAATAAAGTTTTTGCACAAATATTAAAAAAAAGATGTACTGTATTTGGTATTACTTTGTTAACAACATGTATATATTATACAATCCTTTGATCTGTTCAAATCACAAATGACACATTACAGCCTATAACAATCGCATAATCATTCTTCCAAATGCAATCCCAATGCATTTTGGCACTTATGTCCCTTCGTCAGGGGCCAATCTGTAAAATTAAAAACAGTGTGCAGGGTAAATCTTCCTTCATCCTCTCAAAAGAGCACTACTGCTCTGTTCAGTTTACACAAATGAAAGTCAATTCAAAGGGATACAAAAGGTGTTGTTGAACTGTTTGTGTTCAAATGAAATTTCTCCTTCCTTATATACACCCCAATTGGTGATCAGTACATGAATCCCACACCATGTGCACTTAACGAAATATGACAAGTGACTGTTGTTCACCACCTCTTCATTCATAGATTTAATGGGCTCATGCGCAACATACTCACTGGAAGTGGAAAAATTAATACTGCAGCTTAAGTGCGTATAGAAACTTTGTAAATCTTAAAGAGAGAAAAAAATGGTCCAATGCTATGTCACAGCCACCTGGACACGTAAGCAGAAACATGTTGACCTCACTTAGCACGGTGAAGGGACAATCAAATCCCATCTCACCGCTCACTTCTTTTAGTACCATGCATTCGCTCCTTGAATAAAATTAGGTTATTGACAAATACAAATGGTTTTTAGATCAGCTCTCAGTTAATCACTGGCCATCACTTAGCTTTAGAAGTGCATCCCTGTCTCCAGGTGTATGCCCGCCCTCTATCAAACAGAGTTTTTAGAGGGCGAGGACAGCCTATGATGAAGCATGGTTCCGGGCGGTGTGTGAGGCCAGTCCGTTACTTTTTATGAGATGCCCCCACTCGTGACGCATCTCGAGGAAACTCTGTAGGAATCGGTAGGAGTCCGTACTAGGGACAGCCCCATTTTGAGTATACATATTACTAGATGACTACATGTTGCAAGTGTTGCAAGGGTCGCCATGCTGTGTTTATGTATTTTCATTTAAAACTCGAAGTCAACATGAGACCGATGCCTCTGAAAATGCCAGAATGTGAAGTGCTATTGGCCAAAAATGAATGACCTGAGGCCACTTGGCAGCCACAGTTTTTAACCCTCTCCATTTCCCCGTGCTCCATTTTACAATCCCATGTTTAAAACTCCAAATCTCATTATGTTGCCAAATGTAAACGCAAGGCTAGTAACATGGTGTTCCGTGACGTGGAATCGTACTTGTCAAGCAACCCCATGTTATGTATGACACCTAAAGTAAGTCCTGGTCTTTTAACAGCACTTACGGGTGTGGAAAGTTAAAATAAAATCGTTGACCTTGTAACTTCTCAAATGTTTTGGAAACTTCAACAGCCTTGTAAATCTCTAAGCTGGTGACGTTTAGAAAAAATAAATGGGGGGAAAATGGGCCTCAACTGCAATTTTCTTGGAGTGTTTTTATCTGCTGAAATTAACCTACAAAGAGCAATGTGATGATGGACCTGGACATGCAGGTTTGACTGGAAGCGCCTCCTATGGCCATATGGAACTATGGTTGTACAGCAGGGTATATTTACATTGTATTCACCTAACAATGAGGTCAATAGGATGCAAGGTTTCGAGGTGACAGCAAATAGCTCGCAATAGTTCTTGGGCCAAATAGCATCTGTTACCACGCATGACAAAACTATGCGTGGCTTAACAACGCAGTTAATACCACAACTGTGTCGTTACCACTTGCTTTAGGGAAGCATTGGACTTTGGGATACTTTAAATTACTATTTCAACTTCAGTCGGTGTATCAGTAGGGAAGGTGTTGGACTTAAAATCTAACACCGGTCCAACACCGCGTACCCTAAAGCAAGTTGTTTTAATGACTTGCGTTGTAATGGAACTCAAAGTCGTGGCACTGACTGCGCAGTAAAGGCACTGCGATGTAATGCCTGCGTTGTAATAGATGTTTCCCTCTTGGGCCAGTTTGAGAGAGAGGTTAGATTTCTGCTGTGGTGTTCACGCGCCAAGAGTTCCCCCTAGAGAGTGTGTCCTCAAATCCATTGCATCCATTGCTACTAAGGAGAGAGGTGCAGATGTCGCTGGAGTAATAGGATGATAACAGCTCATGATGAGCCACCAATTTGATGGAGATGGCTTCTGCCGTCTATCGATTATGATAAGCCGGTGCAGCTAGGACCGCTCCACAAATCACCTAACGCAGAGCAAACAATGTATCTGTTTGATGCTCTTCAGTATAGCAGAGGTTACAGGTGGGGATCTATCATGCCTGATTATTATCCAGACAAATGTATAGTGTTTTGCTAGCCAGGGCTCAACATACATTATCCCAACATGCATTACCCCAACAATCTCTTATTAGGACCAAAAAACGCGCAGTCTTCCCGCACACCTTCATTTTCCGCTCACAGATAATGAGCCAGCTCGAGAGCATAAAGGTCGCATGCCATATTTATATGATCTAATTGACTAGTAAAGAAATATGGCCGCCTCGTGCATGCATTAGTTTAGAGGGGGCACGCGCATAAGGCAAGCAAGGTCCTTTCAAGATGAGACAGTAGATCTGCCTCAGTCAAACATGATGAAAAAGTGCAGACATTAAAGGAATTTGGATAAGATGAGGGAGAGAGGATTGTAGCAAAATGTAACAAAGACCAATTCCAAGCATTGTCTTTTCAAACTGGTGCCAAAATGTTCGCCAAACATATTGCCCTGCTTGGGGCATTTCAGAGTTTCCTCAACAGCCCTCCATTCTTACTCCTCAAAGTCCCTTGTGAGATGTAAGATACTTTGACATAGCAGAGGACAATTTAGCTCTATAAAGAACAGGTCAATGAGAGATGTCTAGGCAAGTCTCTGCGCATGTAAAGAAGGTTAGATACACTGGGGCAGATTTATGTTTGACTTGCGCCTCATTTACGCCGCCGTTGCGTCACTTTTGTAACGCAGCAGCGGCGCAAATCCTGCGCAATTGGTGCGGGGTATTTACAACGTGACGCATCTGGGAGATGCGTCACGTTGTAAAGCCCTGCGCCACATGTAGGCGTTCCAGGGCAGGTGGGGGCGTTCCGGCGCAGGAACGCCTCCTAAAAGTGGCTGAGTGAAATCTACAAGATTTCACTCAGTCACTTTTGAGCCCATGCTGCGTCAAAACCCTGCGCCTGCTTGAAGCAGGCGTAAGGATTGACGCAGCATTGTCAAGATAGGGCCCCCCAGAGCATTGCTGGAGCTGCGTCGCGCTTGCGATGCAACTCCAGCAATGCGTCACTTTTACGGCATAGATGCGTGACGCATCTGTGCCGTTTTTGCCCCATGGTGCGCCGCATTATAAATGCGGCGCATCCAAAGTGGCGGAGCTGGGGCGCACAATAACTGGCGCATCCCTGCTGATATGCAGGGATGCGTCATTTATTATAAATATGCCCCACTATATGTAAATATGCTTTTGTGGGTCTGCTTAAAATCTGGCCTAGATGTGGCTCGCCAGGGCCTCTGTTGGACAGTTATTTCCTAACACCTCAAAAAACCCAGGTGAACCTGGAATTGAACGACACTCCGAACAATCTATTTAAAGATATTTAGCATTGTTGCCAACTTGTGGTGTTGCCACCATATACAAAATGAAGGGTAGAAATACGGCAGCATAGTTTAGTTGTATATGGTAAACAATGAGACGAAGAAAGAACAGACATGCTTTAAGTTGTCACTGAGGCAGTGCTATGCATACATCAACATTCACAGCCATTCCACTGTACCCAAAAAATATAATGCTAAACAGAAAACAAATATATATTTTTTTTATAAACCAAATGTATTGATTTTATCAAAATTCCACAGCAGGTACATTCCTCAAGATATACAACACATTTAGTGCACAGAACAACAGTGAAGGTGATATCATTGTCCTAGTTGGCGGCATCAATCACAATACATAGATAAACAGCAAAATGAACACCATTTTCCCCACAACCTGCCATGCTTCTGGAAGCCTCCACGTGCCATGTATATAGGTTTTTCAAACTGCTCACACCAATCAGCCACTCTATGCCAAATCAAAATTGAGGGGGGCGTTGGTCGCTTCCATGCATGTGCCACATCTCGTTTAGTTACAAGACAGGCCACTCCAATAAAAGTTTGCTCAGCCCCCAAACTCCTCCACCAATTCGAGGAGGGCAGAGCACAGAGTCAGTTCCACTGAGTGTCCAAGGACTGGCGAAAGGTCTTCAGCCACCCGGCCCCAGTAGGGGCGGAGCGCCGGGCAGTCCCAGACCATATGGAAGATGTATGTAGCAGGGAGGGAGCCTGGATACTGGGTGACAGACGATGCAGAAAGTGAGGAGAGAGAGAGGCCGCGTGGAAATAGTTAAGTTGCATCATGCGCATTCGGGATGAAATTGCCAATTCATGTGGGGCTAGACAGGCCTCCCTCCAGTCAGTCTCATCAAGATCTCCCACCTAAGCCAACTATTTCTGTCTGAGTAGGTCGAAGCCGTCAGAGGCGTGAATGAAATAAGAATGATAAATTCCCCAGATGGCCAAAGAAAATCTATAACCTCAAGTGAGCTATATTCGCGAATTGGGGTTTCCGGCAGAATGTGTGATCGCAAGACATGCCACAGCTGACAAAAATAAAAAACCTGCAAGTTTGTTAGTGCATATCATTTTTTCAAGTCCTTGAAGGACATTACGTTTTCCCCTTTATATACGTTCCCCTACATATGAAATGCTGATTCAATCCCATTGAGCAAAGCCCTCAAGGACACATAGATGCTAAAGCCAGGTTCTTCACCAAACAGGGGTCATCCCAGTCAGAGGGCAGTCCCAACGCATAAGGTGCAAAGCCGCCTTCCAGCAGAGAATTGACACCTGTGTACAGGATGGCAACATTGAGGGTAACCGTGCTCCATAGAGGAGCCCGGGAAGGTAGTCAAGACCTATTCAAGATGATAAGTCTGATCGTCCTAACCCCCAGTGAACCAATCGTTGATCAGCACCAGATGTGCTGACAGGAATTATGTGCATATGCCGGACAGCCTGACACCACCAGCGAAAGGCGGGTTTGAGGTGCCGAGGAGAAAGCCAACTTTGTCGTGCCCACTAGCCCACACAAAATTTGTGGGTTTGGAGGACAGGGAACAGAACCATCTACGTGGGATGGGGTGGGGAAAATTCTCCAAGTCATACAGGTAGTAGGAGAAGAATATCATTTTGAAGAGCCCCATGGGATTAAGGGGCAGACCATCCCATCAGTGTAAGTCCTGATCAAGAGCCTGAGTCTGGCCCTGAAAGTTAAAACCCATGCCAAGTCAGGAAGATAAGACACATGAAACCCCAGATATTTAAAGGAGTTCCACTGGATGGGGACATCAGGGCACAATAGTGCCCTCCTGAGTCCCACTTCACCTCCATCAAACAAGATTTGCTAGCATTGATTCTCAGGCCTGATGCTTCAGCATTGAGATGAAGGATCTTAAGGCATCGAGGTCTGGTGCTCCGGGGGTTGCTAAGAAACAAAATAATGTCATCAGCATATAACGTTATGCGGTCCTCAAGCTTACCTCCCTATCGTCATCCCTGCATCCGAGTATCGCACCAAATGAGACAAGCTAAGGACTCTATCCGTGAGCAAACAGGAGGGGAGAAAGCAGGCAATCCTGACGGATATCTCACTGGATAGGAAAGGGTGCAGATAGCACACCATTCACTTAAACCTAAGCGGCTGGAGTACCATACAAGAGATGGACCATCGTACGAAATGCAGCCCCAAGACCCGTCCATCAAAGGACTGCATAGAGAAAATCCCAGGAGACCATATCAAAGGCCTTAGAGAAATCCACCAGAAGGAGAGCCAGGATGCCGTCCAGGTCCTGTATCTGAGCCAACACCGTCTGGACTCTATGACTACAATGGCGAGTGCTTCTACCCGGCATAATCCCAAACTGATCTGGGTGAATAAGATATGGAAGAGTACGGGTCAGGTGGAATGCCAGAGCCTTGGCATAAATTTGAATATCGGCATTAATTATTGAGAATGGGCGGTAAGAGGAGCAGTGATCTCAGAAGAGGCCCTCCTTGGGGAGGATCACGATGGTGGCACAGTCCAGCTCTAGCAGGAAGGATCCCCATTGTATCACAGTGGTGTAGAAAGATAAGTGAGGAGTAAGGATTTCACTGAAGAGCTTATAGTACTCAATAGGGTAACCTTCAGGACCCGCAGTCTTCCCAGATTGAAGTGCCGTGATAGCAGAGTCAATCTCTTCAGTAGTTAAGGGGAGATCCAACTCCAGGGCTAAGGTATCGGGAATGGACGGCAGCAGAATATCACACAGAACAGGGTTCTCGTTCTCCGACAAAGGAGATGGATGTTGAGTGTAAAGGGCTATATAGAAAGTGGCGAAAGCTTGGGCGATTGCGGATCATTCCTCCTGAAGGCAGCCGGAGGAATCCCAAATAGCAGGGACTATTTTGTATAAAATGCCACAGGTTGTCAGCCAATAGATCAGTCTGCCAGGCTTATCGCCAGACTCATAACTTTCCGAAGGAAGCCCTCCAGCATTGGTTCGCCTCCTCAAGGGAGAGCTGCGCAAGTCTGTGCGCGCAACAGCCAGGAAACAACGAGGCTCCTCCAAGTCACAGAGGCGCAGACTGGTTTCCATTTGAAGTATTTTGTGTTCAAGATTGGCCACTTGTGCCAGTCAGTGGGCTTCGAAGTGCTGTACATTTCCCTGGAGAAGGCTCCTCAGAGAGGGCTTGCTGGGTGCCACACAGCTTAACTGGCGATGACACCAAGCCCGCGTTAAGCCGAAAGAATGTCCGCAACTCCTCCTCGACAAAGACAATGCATTCAGGGGCCTTCAAGTACCAGGCGATAAAGCTCAAAGCAGGATGGTGGCTTTGTGTTCGGGTGCCTCATTCCATCAGTAGGGGTGCATGATCAGAGATGCTGTGTGGGAGGTTGCAAACAGATTGGAGAGAAAGGAGATCTGCAGCTGGCAACCACAGTAGGTTAATCCCTGATTCAGTATTGTGAGCCGTAGATTGATGCGTATGAGCCCGCTCTGTAGGATGCCAGGAGCACCAGGCAGTATAAGCCCGCTCCGTAAGATGCCAGGAGCGCCAGACATCGCAGAGGCCAATGGAGTCCACCCAGGAAGACAAACATGCCGAGCAGGTACAACACCTAGGATATGAAGCAATAGAGGTGTCAATAACAGGGTCAGGGACCCCATTAAAGTCCACACCCATCACAGTAACACCTAAGGGAAGAGTCAGAATAAAGAAAAGCAGCATCTGAAGGGGAGACTGCCGTAATGGTGGAGGGACATAGCAGGAAATCAAGTTATAGTATTTAGCAGCCATGCAACCCTCAGTCCCCATGTATCACCCTTAGGGATCCACATGGACCCTGGTGACCATCAGGGAGAGGGATTTGTGTTGCAGGATTGCTAGCCCACGGGAGCCCCTCACAAAAGCACAGTGAAAGACCCTGTTGTACCCAAAACGGCCAAGGAAAGGGCATTGGGTGCCCAGCAGGTAGGCTTCCTGTAAGAAGACGACTGTTGGCCTATACCTCTTGACATAACGCAGAACCATGGACATTGATGGTCCAGGAGAGCCTGTCAAATTAGGAGCTGACATGGCGGGGTAAGAAGGCACGTGTAGAATCTTCTGCGATCCCGAGATATCCGTAAAGAATGGAATTGGCACAATCAGAAGAATATTGTAAGGAGCTTAGAAGCAGCTGCTGTGTAAAATCCTGAGAAAAGGAAAAACATGGTTATAACAACAAACCAGGTTCAAGGGGCCAACAAAAATCACCCCTCCCATCTGCCCCCACCCCACACTTCTTCCCAGGAAGTGTCTGTTGCCCACAAACAAAACACATCAATAACGTTGAAAACAGGGAGAAACATTTGTGGTATATAGGTGCCCAATAAAAAGGAGGTTGTTCTTGACAGCATGCAGAGGCAAAAGAGAAAAGCAACACATATCAGCGCCAAATCGACTTGAACAGTAGTGGAGTTGAATATATGGCAAAGGGGACACCGCCAATGAATAAATGTCGTGTGTGTCCACCCCAGCAGGCAACAGGAGCAGGGGTCAAGCCATCCAGGACCCCATGGTTGCCCACAGAGACTGCATCGTAGTTAGTTCACAGGTCAAGGAGAATTCAGGGCCCTGGGTCGGGGAGGAGGGGAAGGGCATGACCCAGAGTTCGGTACATCGTTGAAGGGCCAAAAGATCAAGGGGTTGGCTGTCAAGGCATCATCCAGCACCTGAAACACCTGTGCTCTGTCCCCAGCCATTGCCAGGCCTGGCGAGGTGGCTGCCTCATAACGCGCAACCCTTGACTTCCTGGAGCTTAGAAACTTGATTCTTGATCATAGTAACCTTGTTTTCCTTCGTGGAAATCCGTGCCTCCATCTCGGTCATGCTGTCCGCAATATTTCAAAGGTCCTGGTGAAGTAGGGAAAGTTGCGCACGGAGCCCATCAACCTTGGACTCCACAGCCTCCCTGGAGTCCTGAATGGCCTTGAGGATCTTCTCCAGATCCATGGTGGGCTGAGAGGATATGGAGGCAGGGGGAGAGGGCCCCGTGGCCCCCCAGCATCAGATGGGGGGACGTACATTGGTCCATGCGTGTCTGCTCAGTCGCTGCAACCCAATAGCAGACAATGGAAGACGCAGAGTGGGCAGGTCTGCCCTCCACCCAACAGCACGAACAGCCGGCCCACAGCAGCCACCAAAATGTTTTTTGTATTAGGTGATTTTAATTATCATGGTGAAAAATTGGATTATCTCTGTGTCACCCAACTCTTAGCTGATCTGCTCTCCATTGGTTTGAAGCAGCTGGTGACCGGCCCTACACATAGAGCTGACCATAGTCTGGATCTTACTTTTTACGAATGCTGAAGATGTAGTTTTTGATTCCCTGTTGCCTTTTTCCTGGTCAAACCACTATATTGATCTATTTCTCCATTTCACGAAATAAGACCGGTAACATACCTGTGAAAACAAAAAAAAACACAGCGAAACTGGAACTCTGTCACCCTTTCTGCCTTCACAGAGGTTTTTGGTTCTCCATCTCTTCCCTCTGTAGATGTGGACTCTGCAATATCTATTTATCAGCATTCCTTAACGAACGCAATTGACTATATTTCTCCCCTTAAGCTATCACCTACAGCTCGTTCTAGAAGCTCTGCCCCATAGTACCCTTGCGTCAAGGGAAATCAATGTGTAAGCGCCTAGAGCGCAGGTGGCGTTCTATTAAATCTCTTAAAGACAAAGCTGATTATCGCTCCAGGCTGGTAAACTACCACAATAAGATCAGGGCCACCCAAAAAGCCTTTTTAGCACTCTCTATTGAAAAAGCAGGAAACTCCACCAAAGAAATTTTTTAAGCATAAAATAGTTTTGTGAAACCCCTCACCTGTATTGCTACTACCAAGTCCTCCCAGGAGTTCTGTGAGGAGTTAGCCAATTTTTTGGAAGATAAAATTTAGCTGATTATCGCTCCAGGCTGGTAAACTACCACAATAAGATCAGGGCCACCCAGAAAGCCTTTTTAGCACTCTCTATTGAAAAAGCAGGAAACTCCACCAAAGAAATTTTTTAAGCATAAAATAGTTTTGTGAAACCCCTCACCTCTATTGCTACTACCAAGTCCTCCCAGGAGTTCTGTGAGGAGTTAGCCAATTTTTTGGAAGATAAAATTTAAACTATCTATAAAAATCTGCAAGCTATCTTGGACAGCTCTCAGTATAATTTCGATCTTAATCACCTCCATCCGATGGTCATGTGTGGCCTGATCAATTTCTCGCTTTGCTCTGAGGATCAGGTGTAAGATATGCTTTCTTCTGCAAACTTTGGTTCACCTCTGAACCCATGTCCCCCAAGAAGAACAGCTAGCTTAGTAACTTGTCTGTCTCTTGCAGTCACAGACTTATATAATCTTTCTCTGACTTCAGCTGCAGTCCTCAAAGAATGGAAGCACACATTGGTGTCTCCATTGCTCAAGAAACCCTCTCCAAACCCTAAAGATGCCATGAACTACCGACCAATCTCACTGTTTCCTTTCCTGGACATTTCTCTAGAAAGGTTTATTAACAAACAACTTACTGCCTTTCTCAGAAAAACTCACATTTTGGATTTTTCACAATCCGGTTTTAGAGAGCTTCACAGTACAGAGAGCGCTCTGTTGGCCGTGGTTGATAATATCAGGCTCTCTCATGACAAAGGTACCCCTATTATGTAAGTGCTGTTGGATTTGTCTGCAGCATTCAACACAGTCTCCCATGCCATCTTAATTCGCAGGCTTCATGAGGCTGAGTTACATGGCAGTGCCCTGCATTCGCTCAGTAGCTTTCTTACCAATCAAACAAAACAGGTCTGCCTGGACCCTTTCAAGTCTCATAATATGCACTTGCATAGGGGAGTACCACAGGTCTCATGTCTAAGTGCAACCCTTTTAATTATCTTAATGGCTCCTCTTGCCTGGATTGTGAGAGACTGTGATGTAGAGATATTGTCATATGCTTTTCCTTCGGACCAGACCTGGACAAAGTGGAAAGCAGGGAAGTCGCTTCATGGATGTCTAGTAACTATCTTCAACTGCACAGTGACAAGACCGAGATCATGCTTTTTGGGAAAGCATCAGAGCTCTGGTCTGCTGAGTGGAAGCCGCCTGAATTGGGCACAGCTCCTTCTCCTAAGCAGTCTGTGAAAAATCTCGGAGTGAAGCTGGATTGGTCTTTTTCCATGAAGAACCAATTAAAAGACACCTGTGGCTCATGCTTCACCTCTATGAAGTTTCTAAAAAGAAAAGGCTCTTGCTTGGCTTATAATCCGTCGCCTGGACTAAGGGTATGCTCCGTTAACATCAGTAAATGAGTCTTCACTGGTGAAGCTGCAGGTGGTACAAAACACTGCAGATAGACTAATTTGTAAACTTCTCTCTCATTCCCACTCTTCCCCTATTCTTCGGGATCTCCATTGGTTGCGTATCAGAAAACTGGTCATTTTTAAACTCTGTTGTCTGACAGATAAGGCACTTCACAAATCCTGCCCCGTCTACAAGTCCATGCATTTATTGACCCGTGAGATTCCTTAGATGTTCGGTTAAGGCTCTTTTGACTATCCCTCACATTCGGACCTCAAATCAGGGGGGTAGATCTTTTTCCTACAATGCCCCCTATCATTGGAATAAACTCCCCATTAATCTTCACTTATGCTCAGACACTATCGCTTTTAAGAAGGCTTTGAAGACCTGGCTGATTTAGGACGTTCCTCCTGCTCAGTAGTGCAGAGCTGATATACTCCTTCAATAGTGATTTGTGCGCTATATTAAATGTCTATATTATTATTATGTCGATATTAATAAAGTGGTCTCCAAGCCCGGTCCCCGAAAGGCAGCAGTCACGGACCACACCCTCAGATGGTCAATGCCCACCTAGCCTCAGGAGGCCCCTAAGGCAGTCAACAGCAGCACAGGCCAGGTCAGAGGAGGAAGCAGGGAGGAGGCAGGATGAAGTAGGGTGGTCAAATGGGCTTAGTGGAGCCAGCGCTTCAATGCGCCAAAGCGCTGGCCAGGTAAGTAACTTGATGAAAGGCAGGGCTGTCCAAAAGCAGGAGGCCACAGGAGTCACCAGGGCCCATAAATACGACAAATTACTACTACGGGGAAACTTGGCCCTGTCCCCATCAAGAAGGGGCCCTGGCCTTCAGTCGCTCGGGACCCCACACCACAGGCAGAGGAGATGGGCAATGGTGTTCCCCCACCCCCGGTCGGCTTCACCTGGGGCTGCAGCAAGGCGCCCAATCTGCAGGCTCACAGGAGCAGAGAATGGGTCCACAAACCAGTCTGGGGGGGTGGGTCCTGGCCCCACCCCCAACTCCGCAGCAGACAGGGCAAGGAACGTGGGGACCGCATGGTGCCGACCCAACCCGCTGCCGGGAAAGACGGGCCACCACAGCCTCCCAAGATCCACCCTAATATAAGGTGACCACGGTGCAGCCGCAATGCAAGAAAGCAATGCAGGGGTTGCAGGCAGGGATTCAGTCCCCAGGGCCTAGTCCCACAGGCCGGGCCCAACCCACCCACAGATCCAGGGCCAGGCAGCGATCACAGCCACAGGCAGGAAGGCGCACCAGGGAATCCCATGTAGGGGCGCCGCTGCGTCAGCGCAGCACCCACCTCCGCCATAGTCCAATCGCCAGGGGCATCCAGTGGGTACATGTCTGGCGGTCCCATCAGCAGGGAGGACCTTCCCTCACAGCACCTCAGCAGAGCGCAGGCAGGCAGGTCAATTAGCGCCCAGTTTGGGTCCAGGTAGCAGCCACGGGCTTCCAGGCAGGGAAGGGGGCAGCAGGTCCCCGGCTGTGCGGTCACCGCTCCAGAAGCAGGATCAGGCCTGGTTGGGGCAGGGCCGTCATCGAAGTGCAGGATTCCCCAGGGGCTCCAAAGTGACAGAGAGAGGCAGCAGGGGAAGATGTCAGCAGTTGGTAAGCCCCTGGATGTGACATGAAGGTGCTCTCAGGAAGGATGGAGACCTATATGTATCAGGCGGCGGGAGCCTTACCGAAGCCCGCTCGCCATCTTGGCCGTCTTGGCCATGCCCCACGAATATATTTTTTTAGACTGAATCTCACCAGCACTTTCAAGTAATCAACCCTCCCTCTGCAGAAGCACCAGTTATATTACACAATTTCACCTTCATATTTTTAGTAGACAGGAAGAGATTTTTCAGCAGCTCAGGACATTACTTAAATGTCTTTAAGAGAGCTGCCGATTAATCTCCCCATGCCTACAAAAAATATGAATATGTCACTGTGTAATCTGACTAGTGCTCATGGAAAGCACTACGAAAGTGAAACAAAAAGCATGCAGAGCGAGTGAAGGCTTTGCTGTCATTGGATTAAATACATCAAGTAATGTGGAATTCACTGGACTGATGTGCATGGTGGTGAAGCACTGACTCAGCGTCTCTCTTGAAGTGCTGCTGAAAGTACCTACAGTCTCCCCCTTCTACCGTGGTATATCGTCTCGGTAACGCAACTGGTGCTTATGCAAAGAGCGCCAATACCTTAGGGTCAGTTTGCCTATATAAATATGCAAAAAAAAGAAAACTGCATTTGTCAGATTTTGAGGAAGAATTTAATTAAATTCATAACCCTGGGCATAGTTTGCATAGTAGCGCTACACGCAGCTACGAGAAGTGCACTTCGCACTACGCACCTTACGTGTAGCTATGCGAACTGCATAGTGCGGTAGGGAAATGCTGTTCGCACTGATTGCACACTGCCGGATGCTTGTCCACACTGTGCAATCATTGCAAAGAAGCAACTTGCACAGTGCAAGCGGTAGTTTTCTGCTGCTCGAGTAGATTTGTACTCGAGTGGCAGCGTTTTTAACGCGGACTGGTAGTTTCTCATCGCGAGCAGTCGCGAGCATATGCGACCACTCGCAATGAGAAACCTGACCTCCCCGCGTTGTGAATTTCACCGGGAGGTTTATTTTCCACGCTCGTGATCGGCAACTTGATGTTGCTGATCGCGAACGAGGAAAAAGTCTCGCCGGGATGTTGATTTTGCTCGCTCACGGTCGCCAACTTGACGTTGAGGACCGCGAGCAGGCAAAAAATACCCACTACGTGTTTTTGCACTGTGCTACGTGCAATTCGTGTAGTGCATAGTAGCGCAAACTACGCACGCTCTGCGAACGTAGCGTAGTACTACGCCCAGGGTTACACTCGTGTCCGTCCCTCCTATGTAGTGTTATCAGGCCGTATGTATTTAATGGAATTCTTCCTCAACATCTGACAAATGCTGTTTTTTGTTGCATATTTATATAGCGCGAAATGACCCAAAGGTATTGGCGCTCTTTACATAAGCACCAGTTACGTTTAACAAGGACACATTAAATTCTAGGTAGGCACAGGGAGATTAAGTGATTTGCCCAGGTTCACAGGAAGGTGAGCCGACGCCGATGGCTCGCACCTGGTTTCCCAGCTCCAAAGTCGGCAGCTCTGGACGTAAGGCCACAACCTCTCTCCCTTTCTGTGTTTTCTTTACATGTTTGTGCACAGTACCTAAAGAGTGGAAGAAGAAAATATTTTAATCAAAATTTTAAAGCCACATTTAAATAGAGGTTCGTCAGTGAACACAAACATTCCTGTGAAGGTTCTTCATACTTTTTGTTGTTGTCAATGTTTTGAATCAATGCAATGCCGTTGTGCGGCAAGACTGAGTCGGGAAAGTACATGGGGAAAAAACAGACTAAGGTATTGATGGAGCAGGTAAAGCAAAAGTTTGTATACCTCCTCTATTTTGCATGAAATACTAATCACTTAACCGATTTATATTATAATTTGAATTAACTGTTTGCAGTGTTATATTAATCAACCATTTGCACTTTTAGTAAACACCAATTACACGCGGGACTCATTGCTATTTGCATGGCAGAATAACCCTAATAACTAACTGTGGTACGCCTATTAATAAAAGTACGCGTGGTAATAGAATATTGCATGATTTATGTCGCTTTTATGATGTTTGCGTTCCCGTTTGGACCGAATGGTGAGTTTTTATTGCTTTAAATGTCGCTAAAAGCTAGGTAAATACTATAGCCTTATAGCCCGCCGTAGCGGGCTATACCGGCTATTAAAGGCCCGCTGCAGCCTTAAAGGCCCGAGCCGAAGGGTATAGCCCTGCTACGAAGGGCTATAAGGCTATTAGAACATTCTGCCACTAGAGGGCAGAATGTTCTAACAAATTAAACAAAGGCTTCTCGAAGCTCGAGGAGATTTAAATCCCCTCGAGCTTCGAGAGGCTTTTGTAAAACATTGGAATGTTGCTCTGCGGGCCTTTACCGGCCCGTAGAAGCACGGAGCACTCCATTGTCTACAATGGAGTGCTCCACATTCCAATGTTCTAATAATACATAAAGGGATTAGTGAGGGTTTAATATTAGAATCTACATTTCTGTTTATTAATTACTCTTTTGTGTTTGTTTTGCTTAAGTTGGCATTTGGGCCTACCAAACCATGACATCCAAAATGGAGTTCAGAAGTGGCCACCGTCTCGTGAGCGCGATGTCTACTGCGCAGACTCGTATGGCTCCGTAGGCCACCAGGCAACCTCAAGTCAGAGCACAGTGTGCCTGGTCAAGGATAGGAACATGGAGGACTGCCAAACTTCAGTTAGTAAAAACCAATACAAGAACAAATGAATATTCACAACCAGAAGAGAATACATTGTTTCATGGACATGTCCAGGACCGAGGAAGTGACTTAACATTTCTTTGGGAACCAAAAGTCTGAGAAAGTTCGACGGTGTTAAAATTTCCTTCAAATTGACCAATCAGATTGTAGTATTGGTAAAAGAATGTTTCATGTTACCCAGAAATTTATTATAAAAAGGGTAGTAGAATAGGGAGGAGTTAGATCGATCCCGCACACCCCTACCGACCCCACAGGCGATGACAGACGAGCTAGATGTTTGCACGATTCCTGGTCCTTTGAGATCTTTGGGACTGTGACGTGCTGAGCAAAGAACTTTTTCCCGGACTTTGAGCCTTGGCCTGCTTTATTAGGACAATTGAGCAGAAAATTCCGATTATGCAGAGCCACTTGAATTAGAAAAGCCCCGATAGCAAGAATAGGTAAATATAAAATGTCATGCGATTGTGTTGTTTGACTAAATTTCAACTTTGATTGACTAAAATGCTAATACTATAATTGCAAACAAGATTTAGATAAACACAATTTGATTAACAGAAATTAGGAGTTTGTGATTTCCAATAAGAGATTAGAGGATTCTGAAGCTTAAATGTGTTTTAGCTGGTTCTAAATCACCATCAACCAGTCCAACTAATTGGTCCGTCGACCAAGTGGTGGAGTGCCTTGATGTTAAGGTTAGGATCCTATAGGTGGTGATGCAAATGTATATTCTGTAATATAACTTTTTCTTCTCTATAGATAATAAGGTACGCCCCACATGTCCAGCGCATTATTTCATTCCTCCTGTGTGTAGACTCGTGAGAGAAACGTATGAGTGCTGGTGTTATGGGCCCCACCAATGAATGTGTGTGTGAATGAGTTAGCGTGACGACGGATCTGCGACGCAGGGAGGATCTGTAAAAATTGCCCTTTTCTTTTTCCACGCTGGATCAGTATAGCTACGTAGCCCCCCAGTGCCTTGTCTGTGTGTTCGTTCTCATCTTTTGAAATGCGCCTAATTTGTTTCAGATACAAGAGGGTTGCAAATGTATGTGACATATTTTGTTTGTCTTATTGGTTATCTGGTTTTCTTTTTTAGTAGGGTGCTTTTTTAACACAGGTTAGCCATTGGGCTGAAAACTTCTGGTCCGTATCGCTTAGGGGAACTGTAAATACCCGCAGTATAGACAGCTAAAATGGTATGGTTTCTTGCAGAAAAATACGATCTTACAGCGTATATACTCACTTAACCTGCTCCATTTTAATTATGTTACTATTTGCTTTGTTCACTAATCACTCTGATCCTCCTGGCGGGGGGAGGAGGGAGGGAGAGAGCCAGAGAACACACCTGCAAGTGACTATAGATGAAAAGACAATGATTTCCGCTTTTGAGGCACAAATGGAATGGCCTATAGAACAATGAAAAAACGGGAATGAAAGTACAGTATCTTTAATCTGTTGTAACTTTAAGAGCTTGCATTTTAAGAAAAGCCCCACCGTGATACTACAAAGATTTGGTAATTATGTGACACAAGACTTTGAAAAGAGGTCACTGTTCAGAGACTGACCAAAGGTCTGACAGGAAAATAGACGGATTTATTCATAATTGGCACAGAGGAATGCGGGTTTTCTTACGACTGACATAAGCATTGGTTCAATGCGGATTTTCTTACGACTGACTTAAGCATTGTTTCAGTGGGATAAGAGGTGTCATAATATCTTATTTGTTCCCGGGCAGAGCTAATCTTCAGACTTGCTAAAGAAGATAGGGTCAAGAACAGTACTCCAACGAAGAGCGTGAAGGAAACCTTGGATCAGACATTACAGAAGGTACTTTCATGTCAACGGTGCCGTGATATTTCCAGCTGAACTTTTATTTTACAGAGTAAAATTTCCAGTTGTTGAGATCTATAGGGATGCGTTCGGTCTATAATTTTCCTTTGTGGTAGGAAAATTTAAAGCTCCTTAAAACTGAATGTAAAGTTAGTGATTATGGTTTCTTCAATTGCTTTGATGTGCAAAGTTGTCTCAAATGTAACTAACCAAGGCTTCGATGCATAGGAGTGAAGGTAAAATTGTAACCACTGCAACTTTCTTTACTGCTTTTTTTAATTAAGGAAATTACGTTTAACTATTTGTGTGTCAATTCATGTATGTCAGAGGACATTTTAACAATGTCTGCATTGTCATGCAGTTCTAAAGCAATGTAAAATAAATAATAGTAATGTAGGTGCAATTCTTATGGATGACCACATTGCTATGACAGACTTGTTTTGAACCTTTATGAATTAAAAGTTCTGTAGAAGAGGTCACTTGTACTAGAACGTGTTTACATTTTATACATGGGTTCAATAGGATTTAGGTATTCACAAGTACTAAAAATGTTTGCTGGTGCTTTGAGTATTGATTTCGATGCTAGCATAATAATCTATGTCATGATATCAGCCTTATCTTCCTACCGTCTGCAAATATATCTTCTCCAAGAATTGTAAAGTTTTGTTTTTTCGAGTCCTTTAAACATTGTACATGTAATTTAAATTTGTAATGTCCCTTTATACACATGTAAGTGTTTTGTTTCCAGTGCCTAATGGTCTCAGAGTCCTCGAAGAATCCCTTGGAAATCATTCTTTTTTTCAATTTAACACTAGTGCAAAGTAATTGGCTTTTTTTCCTGTTTTGTGAGTTTTGTTTTAAAGTAATTTGTCACTTTTTTCTTTAAAATCACTTTTTTATTTATAATACTATTTCGTGCATATATTGTGATTGCTGAGAATTTGGAGTTTTCAGTGTGTACCATTCTCTAGAGAAGGATGCCACAGAGCTGCTTGGATGCTCAGGTTCCAGGGATTTCTTTGAATTAACTTTTTGACCTTTCCGCACTTATTAGGTCGAGCCTGGGCCCCACCCGCACTCCGCCCATATTTGTCATTGGCTTGTGTCATTGTCCTTCGTAAATGCTGGGTTTTGATTTGTTAATAGGCTTGTTAGTTCCTCCTTACTACCGCCTTTCCTTCATTTGTAACCTACCATGAGGACTGGCCCTTTTACTTCTGTTGTTACAGGGTACATCTTACTTACTCTGTAAGCACAATTTTCTTTAATGAGTTTCTCCTACTGCAGGCACGGCATGCTTTCCTGCAACATTCAGCGTGCCATGCGTGCTTTCACTTTCCAAGCAGCCGGGGACAATGTCGCCCGCTTCTTTGAAATGCAATAGGTCTTGCATTTACAAGAGTTTGAGCTATTGACATTGTAAGTGACAATGCCATTTATTTATGTGTTAATTATCAAAACAGATAAATAAAAGGCGTTGTTATTTATACAGCCAAAGGTTAAACTCTCGCAAATGCGAGAAATATTGCATTGCAAATGCTTGTTAAACCTTGCAAGCCCCGAACTTTTCTAGGCTGGCAGGGTTTAAACAATTTACGACTTTGAGCTGCTCAGGACTTCGCAGTTACTTGTTAGATCTGAGCCAAGGCAAGGCAGGAGACTGCCTGGATTACAGCATTTTAGCGCCTGGTGGAAGGATGCATGTCGGCTCCCATCTGTCTCCATGGGGCACCAACAGTTAATGACAGAAAAGGTCGGCGCCTTCCGGGGCTGTAGTACTGACGTGGCACGTTGTCAGCTTCAAAGATTACATAGTTTGCAGTAAGAGCAGCGTTTTGGCTGAGCCCGTCTCTCTGTCGCTCATAAGCCAGCCCTGAGAGCATGGGCACCAGAAAGGAAATTCGAGGAAGCACTTCTGTCCTGCCTCTTACCAGTCGAAAACGCCAAAATCTATCCAGCATGGCTTCATAAATAATTCCAGCTCTTCCCCGCTGCCTTGGGCAGTTCTAGAGCGATGAAACTGTACTGTACACCATTGTCAACCAACCTTGCAAAAACAGAAAAATGACAGGCTGCTCATCGGGGAAAAAAAGTTATATCACCGAAAGGAGAATGTAAAAATTCTGCACGACATGCAAGGTTTCACAAACGAACATCACATTTCAAGTAACTAAGATACAGAAGCGGGATGTCGAGCGTCAGTTGCAAACAGTGTGAAGAAAACAAAATGCTAAAATGTGAACAAACACCTTAAAAATGAAACTGTCACAATAAAGGTGTAAAATGTACAGTTGTGAAAGTGTAAGTCTGCATGCAAAATGCAAATTTGGTTTCATCCATCACACCAGGAATGTTTAGTGCAACTGATGAAATAAATGCAAGTATATTCTATATATTTACTCTTCTACTTCCAGATGGATTCCTCTGCACTCACTACACCCTTACAAGAAAGAGTCTGTGATGGAAGTCATAAAAGAAACTCTTCCAGAATAATACACTCTATACACGTTCAAATTCTGTTCTTGGATATGAAAATTATTAAAAAAAATATTATTGGCACTTACTCATCTCTTCTGACGTGGTCTCCAAACAGGATTAATAAAGCCTTGATGAGGTCCCTTCAGAAGAAAAAAACCATTGAGAGAGGCCCAACCTCTTTCTGAAACTCAGCAGGTCCAGATCTATGCAAGAGAACAAGCGCTCTTCTCCATTGGTGTGAGGCGCTTTTGTCTTTTCGTTGACTTGCTTGGCGTAAGGAGATGCGCATAAACACAAGGCAACATCCATTGCAACCATCTTCACAACCAATGAACATTGTTCCTCATTTCTTCATTGCAGGCTTCAGTCAAGTCCAGTTGGAGTAATGCAGCCGTGGTCAGAGTCATATTGTTCACTCAGATCTGCAGGTGGAGTTCACTCTCAGTTCTTCAGTGCCGCATTGGGAGGGGCTGTCCAGATTTTCAACGCGTCAGGCAGGATCTCTCCATTTGTTCATTAGGTTGCAGTAGGACATTCTTCTACTTAGTTCTGGGGTATATACCCTAACCCTCAGGCGAGGGTCTTGTCTCTATTCCAAGACACACATATAAGTTTTAAAGTTCTACTGAGTGAAAGAATATTGGAAAATTCAAAGGAGTCACTTTAGTCATTTCCTGCATCAAGCTGGCCCTTCACATTCAAGGCTGATGGCAGACCAACAACCAGGGGAACTGTCTGTTTCAGGAGGTCGTTTGCAAATCAGATGATTTCTGTCCAAGAGGCTATTTTTGGGTCCTGTCTTCTCTAGCAGGATGGGACACAGGGTGCAGGTGATCTATTAAAGCATGCAGCTTAAGCTTCCAATTCTATGTACCATTGAAAAACATCATCAGCGCGAAGAAGCACTATGGAGACTGTGGCACTTGTGGGACGTGGCAGTCCACACAGCAAGGTCATCTAGGAAACACCAACACAATGTAAGGAGCTGGAAGCCGCTGGAGAGCAAGAATCTGCCTTTATGGGGCAGGTCACTCCCTCACACACATGCAGCCAGCTCACCTGTCACCAATTAGCAACTTTCGATCCGACCTGCTAAGGCTGCTCCTGTTGACCAGAACTGCATCTGCCTTCCTGCCTTGACTGCTTAGGTATTTAGGGCCTTATTTATGAGGCCTTGCGGCAGTTTTGCGCTTCCGTTGCGTCACTTTTTGTGATGCAGCGACGGTGTAAAATATGCCTCCTGTTGTGCCCTATTTACAAAGTGACGCATTTAAGCAGATGCGTCACTTTGTAAACCCCTGCGCTACATTATTCCTGCGTCAGGTATAAGGTATGCAGGGTGGGCGTTCCCACGTGAGTAAGCCTCGTAGAAGTGACGCAGTGAAATCTACGAGATTACACTGCGCCACTTCTGGGGTGCAAATGCGTCAATATCTTATGCATGAAAGGACACATTGCTGGAGTTGCGTCACTTTTGTCACACATTCCAGCAATGCATTACTTTTGCTCCGACAGATATGTCAGAAATACTGACGTATCTGTAACTCCTTGCAACATGATGCGTCATACTGTAAATATGACGCATCCATCATGTCGAAAGGAGGGCGCACTGAGAAGTGACGCATCGCTGCTTTCACGCAGCGATGTGTCATTTCTCATAAATGAGGTCCTTAGACTTTTCAGTGGCCTTGTTACTGTTCCTTTCTTACTCCCCTTCATCAGTTACGGGAGTCCCCTTGTCCAGGGTTCCTGGAACAATTGTCAATGTTACATTACTAAAGTAATATGGTTTGTAAAATAATGAAGTGCTACATAACGTGCACGTGTACCAAATGAGCCAACCCGGTCAGTAAGAGGGTGAGGTAATTTAGTGTGGGGGTGCAGTGGTGAACTTTGGAGCCCATACTACAAACATACGGCTAAACTGTGGTGGAATATAGTAATTTATAGGAAGCCCACGTTATGTCAAAGTTGCCTAATTGTGTAACTAAATCATCAGAAATAACCTTTGAATCGGTATATAATTACTAAACATTTTGGCAATTACCGCCGGGGTATAATAGAGGAGCCATTTCCCAAAAAATATCATTCTGCGCCAATTGGCTCCCCTTAATGTGGAAAAATTATATTTATTAATAGTCCGCCACGTCGTTAAAGATAAAACATTTTTTTCGTGTTCCCACCATTTTTTAACTGCTTTGGATCCTAGATCGTCTTGTTTAATCAGGGCAAGATGGCGTTTCCACTCACCAGGTTTCCTTATTAAAGTACTATTGAAAAAAAGATCGTTGTTTAAAGGGGAAGTCTGAGTAAAGGAGGTGGGAGCAAACTGCTGCAAAAGTTTATAAATTATATTATAAGACCCGGCTAACAAAAAATTTCCTGAAAGTAGTAAACGCATCTCGGGCGGAGTTAACCACCTGGAATAATGTAAAAAATCACCCACTTTGCTAAAGCCGGCCTTAGTCCAATAGCGCATTAAATGCGAGCTTACCCCCTGCCCTCTTGAGGAGAGTAAATTAATCAGCAAAGAGGAGGTATTAAAAAGAGAGAGAGAGTATCTACTAATCATGGCCGAACGCTTCCTAAAAAACCAAGCTATTATTTTATACCTAACCAATTTTGGGGATTTAGGTATTTGAAGAGGGGAGGATATTTGACTCTCTGAAAAAATTAAATCGAAGAAAAAACTGATATAGTCCTTTGGATTCGGAGTAGGGACCTTAAAACGAGTTAGGTACTGAGCAAAATAGGCGTTATAATAATCTCTAATGTTTGGAAGTGCAAGACCACCATTATCTAAACCATCATAGAGAGTAGTCATCGCAATCTGGGGCTTTTTATGTGACCACAGAAAGCTTGAGAATAAGGATTCTATTTTCTAAAAAAATGAACCTGGGAGAAAACACGGAATTGTTGAAAACAGGAAATTAAATAATGGTAAAATAGACATTTTAATCAGGGCGACTCTACCCAGTATTGATAAAGGTAATTTATTCCAGCGAGTTAGCATCGAGCGAACCCTTTGAAGAAGGGGAAGAAAATTCAAACCGAAAAGATCTTTAACTGAAGAGGAAAAAAACACCCCCAAATATCTTTTAGGTTTATTATTAATACAGCCACGTAGATCCGGATATAATTCTGGGATGTGATTGCCACAAATCAGTATTTCGGTCTTTTTTTTATTGATCCGGTAACCCCCAAAAGACTCATATTTCTCAAAAATCTGAAATGCCTGAGCTTGAGACTGCAAATCGGATTTAATGAGTAACATGATATCGTCAGCATAAAGTTTTATCTTCGACATAGATGGAATTGGGGGTGAGATCTCTGCAGACTTTCGAATAGCTATTGCGAGGGGTTCGATAAAAAAAGCAAAAAGAATCGGTTATAAGGGACAACCCTGGCGGGTTCCACGATTAACTGAAACTGATCCAACCGAATGTGAATTAATAATAATATTAGCTGTAGCACCCGAATAAAGATTACGAATGAAGTTAATAACGTTAGATGGAATATGAAAGTGCTGCAAAATAATAAAAAGTGTCTCCCAAACCACCAAATCAAAAGCTTTTTCTGCATCAAATAACAAAATAAGTGCAGGGATCCTCCGTGTCTCAAAGTAATCCAAAGCTTCTGCCAGATAGTGAGTGTTAGTCATGAGCTGTCTACCGGTAATAAAACCGTTTTGGTCATTATGAATCAGATCCGAAGAAATTTGATTAAATCGAATAGCCAATAATTTAGTGACGATCTTGTAATCCGAATTTAAAAGAGTAATGGGACGATATGAATTAGGATCGGTAGCATCTTTCCCCTTCTTCAAAAAGCTGACCACAGTGCCCTCGCGGAAAGAGTCGGGAATTGAGGCTCCAGACAACATAGAGTTAAGCAAAAGTAGGAACAAATTTGAAAAAGAGGGGAAAAAAACCTTAAAAAACTCTGCGGGTAGTCCATCCGGACCAGCGGCTTTCCCTGATGGAAGATCTTTTACCACCGCCTCTATCTCTTCCAAAGAAAATCCATCTGCCATGGTTAATTCTTCGGAGTGGGAAAGAGAAGGGATCACAGCCTGCCGTAAAAAGGAGTTTAAATTAGACTGGTTAATTTTAAGCTGATGAGAATATATATTTTGATAATGACAATGCATTATCACGCCTATCTTATCTGGATCGGTTGTAGATTGATGCGAGACCGGACATTTTAACTCCCGAATTAGATTAGATGCTGCTTGTTCCTTGGCCTGCCAGGCCAAGAATCTCCCAGTGAAATTACTTTCTTCATATATTTTCTGATATTGAGTACGAAAAAATGCCTCGCCCTGCTCATATAAAAAAGTGGTGTATTTTTGTTTAGCTTCATTTAATTGTTCTTTAACCAATCGTGAGGAATTTTGTTGCCTTTGAACGCTGAGTGTATGTATGCGGGATTCCAGTAATTTAATTTGAGCCCTGGATGCAGTTAAAATGGCCGCATCTTTCCCTATGATGATTCCGCGAATAAAGGCCTTTAGGGCATCCCAAATAATACTTATGGGGGCAGTACCCATATTAAGAGTTATAAAGTCTTTAATCTTGTTTTTTAATTCAGAGACCCATTTATCATCATTAAGATGAGCTCTATTGAGGACCCATCTTTTGGGGGATCTTCTGATATCCCCAAAAATGAATTCCCTAGTAAGCATAGCATGGTCTGAGAATACGTTGAACACCGTATTGAAAAAGCCGAGCTTAAGGTTGCGTGAAGCTAAAATAAAATCAATACGGGATGAGGATTTGAATCTACCCGACCAGCAAGTATAATTTCTTTTAGAGGGGTTATCTACCCGCCAGTGATCAGAAAGATCGAATAGTTTGATATAATGTGAAATGGTTTGAAATACTTTTGGTTTAAGTTGTTTGGATGATTGAGATGATGTATCCAAATGCGGGTCCATTAGCACATTAAAATCCCCACCAATCACAATATCACCTGACACCATCAATAGAGATTGAAACAAGTCTTCATACAAACTAGCATCGTCTGTTAGAGGCCCATAACAACATACAAAGATAAAAGGTTCGGGGGGGTGGTGGGGGTGGTGTTGGGGTTGTTTGGGTTGTGGGTGGTGGTGGGTGGGTTGAAACAAAAAGGAAATTGATGGTGTCTGATTATTTTTACTTATTTTTCCATTTGTCAGCATGTATTCATTGTATTCAAGGGGCACAGAGTGGTTCGGTGTTAATTTTCTTTAGTCAATTTAATTCTGATCTCAATGTCTAACAAGGAAAGTTTGAAGTTGCTTTCTCTTAATGTTAATGGCTTAAACAATATTAAGAAAAAGCGTGCTATGGAAGTTTGGTTAAAGGCTGAGAATCCCTCCGTTATTTTGTTACAGGAGACTCATATTCCCTCTTCCAAGCTAGATGGGTTTTCAATGCTCAAATCCTGGGCTTCGTTTCGGTGTTTCGCATCATGCGATGTATCTCAGCGAGGGGTGGCAATATTCTTGAATAAGAACTTACGTGCTGATATTATTCAATCAGAACAGGGAGGCTTAGGACGTTGGTGCTGGGTCTCATGTAGAGTTAAAACTAGGCAGAGACCTTTTATCATACTCAGCCCACCTGATGGGTCCCCTTTTCCATTTATTTATTGGTGGCCCTCTAGCGGCTTTCCCATTTATGGTGATCTGGCATTTAGGAAGGATCAAAGCCAGGTCAATAAACCTATTTGTAAACTTGCGTTTGATTGAGTGCAGATACAGGCCCAGCAAACATGTTGTGGGTGATTGTATTACGTTACGGTCAGCAGCGTTGTTAATAAAGTCGACAGCCTCTAGACAGTACTCTGAGAGACCGGCACAATCTCACACCATATGAAGCATTTCTATTCCTTCTTCTCCGCATCTGGGGCATGCTGCTTGGGTAGTCAGGAAAAATTCATTGATCCTATCCAGTATAAGGTATGCCCTGTAGATAGAGTAGAAATTAATCAATTGAAATCTAGCTTTCCTAGAGACTTTTCAAACCTGAACCAGTATTTTCAAAAAATCTACATTGGTGCTCCAATATCTGCTGCCCATTTCTCTTGCAATTATGTGAAAAGGGGCATTGATATCTGTTTGAAGAGATACAACCTTATGCATGCTGGGGTGGTGCATATGATATGGCAGACTTGGTGTTGGTGGGTTTGTTCCACCGCTTCCCTGGTGCTTTTCAACCATTGCTACTGCAGCTGCATAGAGTAAAAACGGTCCCACTGGTAGGTTAAAGTTGGCCTACAAATGTTCAAATGCTTACAGTTCCCTGGCTCTGATAGTTCCTACAGATGTTTAATGCCTAAGTTCTTCTTATCTGCAAGCTCCCTTCCAGGGGCACGTTTTGGGCAGCCAGACCTGGCACTAACCTGAAGGGTTGCTGTATTTAGAAATAACTTATGGTTTTAAAAGCACTTGCTGTAGAGTTCTTTGTGTGAACAGCAGTATTCAGGCAACAACAAAAATGTTAACAGAACTCTGGTGATCAATGTTCCGGTTGGAGAGAGTGCAGGAGTTTTGTCTAGTGGCGGTTTGACTCATCATAAAGCAGTGCAGAGGGTTAATGTTCCTGCTGCAAAGAATATGCACCATGCAGATCACATAAATGTATTTTATGTGGCTAGCTCAGTTGGGTACAATCTTTGTCACAGAGATCCTTTCTGTATAGGAATTCATAAGTTACAGTCCTAACGTACAACAGTGATTCATGAACTGGCATCAAAGAGCTGCTTGCAAACGGCATAACATAAGTAAGATGTTATGTGCTTTTCCCCCCAGTCTTTCATGATCTGTTCCTAATTTAAAAATGGTTTGTTTGGGTAGATATACATTCTTGTTAGTAAAGTCAACCCCAACCAGTGCCTTAAAACAAATGAAATGTATGTGAGAGAAGGGCTACTGGAGAGATGAGGGGCACTGTTAGAGGCTGGTAGTGAGTAGTCGGGTAAAAGTGAGGTCTTAATTGCTTTTAACAAGCTTGTTTTAAAGAAAGATGTGAGGAACCATCGTTGTCACAAAATAACAATGTGCTATGAACCTTCCACTTAAGATAAAAAAGGTCTTGATTTACCTAAGGCCTAAATCCCTTTTGCTGTTGTTTACTGATACCAAGTGTAGCACAGTAGGACCTCACTAAAGAAAAGAGAAATGTGTAAAGGTGAACTGTAACAACTTTATTGTTAACTCTCCATCACATGGTTAAAAACTAGGATAATCCTTAACTGAATTCTTCGTATTCCCAAATGGTGGACCCCTTCCCTTTTGCAAATGTTTTTCCTCCCAAAATCTGAAGTCTGTAACTTTTTAATGTTTTACAATTGGATTAATAGTAGTAGATTTAAAAAGCCATTTTGGGGTCGCAAACCATGACATTTTGCACATGGCAGAATTTGTGTCTGCAAAATAGCTTTGGACATCAGGCCCTTAATTTTTTGACATTTAAAAAAAATTAAAAAAGTGATTATTGTTTTAGACATCACACAACAATCAACATCAGCGTCAGATACCAAGGCATCCCATACATGCTCGGAAATACCCCCAGGCCGATGGCAGCTAACGATTGGAAGTAACTTGTCAAACAGGTACATACACATCGCCTATTGGTGTTCTGATCTGCAACCCCACATGTCCAATTCCTAACAAATTGAGCCCTGTGATGCTCTCAGCCCTTTCTCCCTGACCCCTTAACAGAGAATATGTGTGTGTCTCCCTCTAAAGCCTCACTATAGCCCCTAGCCCCAGCCATCCCAGATTTTCCCAAATTTCCGCTGGCACCCTAGTCCCTTATATACTTCCCTTTCCATCAGTTTGCAGTGATCCATGTCTGATTCTCAGTCGCGGTGCAAAGGGGAAGTCCCTCTACCACACCTTTGGGCAATGTCTCTTTTTGCTACCATACAGCCTGGGTTCACTAGAATACTCTGATGTAATGTCATATCTGTAGGCCCCATATTACCAGTATCACCAAAAGGGGCTTTCTCCAGTTAACCTCATACCTCCTCCCGGAAGACCCGCAGATGAGGGCAACTCTACAGTATATGCAGTAATGTACCCTCCATCCTGCATCTCCCTGAGACAGTCCACACTCTCCGCTCTTCAATCCTGTGTAATAAGGGTCTCATATAGTATGTGCGGTGGAGGATTTTGAGTTGAACCAGGAGGAAGTTAGCTTTTATGGCCACCTCTATAGAGAACCCCAGTGCCATCTGCCAGTCATCCTCATCATCTCCCCCAGGTCCTGCTCCCATCTATCTTGCAGTCTTAGAAGAGGGGTCTGCATATTCCTAATTATAGTGCCATATGTCTGTAAGATTATTTTACTGTCTTCTCCTCCATCCAAAAGTCTCCTCTGCAAAAGGGACTCTTCCTGAGTCTCTTCCTCCTGCGATACACAAACCCTGAGGGCATGTCTCAACTGGCCATATCTTAGCCATTTTGACTTTGGTGTCTGGTATTCCTTACTCAGGTGGTTGAAGGACACTACTCCATGAGCATCCCAAACATCCACCAATGTAGGGAGGCCTATGTTATCCCAACCATGGCAACCCTTCAAAGCCACCACCGATCTCAGCCTGGATCCTTTCCGCAGTGAAGTCCTTGTAGTCAATCTAGTACCCCACCCAATCGGCCTGCTCAGTCTTTTCCTGACATCAACTACTGTCCAGGTGGCCGAGCCTGCCTCAGGATCCAGTCTTTCTCCATACAGCGAATGTAAATAGCTCCTCTCATCAGTGCCTAAGCTGTCCAGACGAAAAGCTGGGTCCTCTCAGTCCACATATGCTCAGTCATTAACTATGCCTACCTGCACAGCCTCATAGCATATTCAAATACATGGTAGGACAATACCCTCTTGTATTTGTATCTCTGAAGAACCTTCAAGGCAAGGCTTGGTTGTTCCCCAGCCCAGAGGACATTTGTTACATGGGCGTTAACTTTGTCAAACAGGGCATCCAGAATCTGGTATGGGTTGTTCTGAAGAACATACAGTAGTTGGGGGAGGGCCATCATCTTAATCATTTCCACCCGTTCCAGTAACGAGAGGGGCAGTAGATGCCAGTGTTTGAAGTCCTGGTCCAATCTCTTTAGCATGGGCCCTAGATTTGTCTCATAGTGTGAATCAAAATCCCACGTTATCCAGATCCAAAGGTATTTAAATCGCTGCAGTTCCACTCTAAGTGGTAATGCCAACATATCTACTAGCCGGCAGTCACGCATCAGGAACAGCAGGAACTTCTCCCAGTTGATAGCAAGTTCAGTATAAACATCAAATATGCTAAAGATATTCCACAGTCGGACGAGTGTTTGGTCTGGTTTTGATAAAAACAACAGAATATCATCTGCGTATTGTGAAACATGCTCTTCACAGCTAATACCGCATGGCCAGCCCCAAATTTGTGTATCGACCCATGCCGCCAGTGCTTCTATCGCTAGTGCGAATAGCATCGGTGAGAGTGGGCAACCCTGCCTCATGCCTTGCTGCCCCGCAACTCCAAAGAAGTGTGTGATTTCACTCTCATTCTGGCTTTCGGTCTGTCATACAGCAGTTTGACCCACTTAATATATTTCGGGCTGAAGTCCATCTTGGCCACGCCTCCATAGAGATATGGCCATTCCACAGAATCAAAGACCTTGTTAGCATCAAGCGAGGCAAGAATCCTGTCCTAACTCAAAACCGCAGTCACAGCCAAATTGTCATGTAGTCTCCTCAGGTTCAGCCTGGTCGAGCGACCCTGCACGCACCCAGCTGGGTCTGGGTGCACTAAATAAGTCCACACCACCCGCAGCCATGTTGCCAGGATCCTTACCTGGATTTTAATATCAGTAATGAGGAAAGAAATCGGTCAATAAGATTAACACTGATTGGGGGGTTTCCTGGTCTCGAAATCAGAACAACTTTTGTTGTTCACATATCTTTGGCAGTCCCCCCTCCTAAAATGCTGCTACCTAGGCAGCGTGAAGGGGCTCTGCTGTTCTCCTAGACAGCTTACAGAACATCTCAATCAGTAGCCCGTTCAGGTATGGAGCCTTCCCTACCAGCATCTCCCCCAGTGCTAGGGAAACCTCGTCAACTGTGATGTCAGCCTCCAAGTCTCTCACCTGCTGTGGGCCAAAACCTCTTGCCTGGCAGTCCCAGACAAAGGACAATACCTCCTCTTCTGTGACCTGCAGCTGTGTGTTGTAGAGGGATCTCATATATTCTGCAAAGAGCTCTGCTATGTGCATGGTCTCTCTCACCATTCCCTCTGATTCTGCCTAGATTTCCAGCAGGTACATTCCTTCCTTTTCCTTCCTTCCTATCCACGCCAGTAGTTTGCTAGCTCTATTACTGACTTTGTATATGCGTTTCTGATTTGCTAAGTAGGTGGTTTTGACCTCATATTTAGCAACAGTTAAGTATTCAGCCCTCCTCAGGTCCATTTCTATTTTCAAGTGGGATGTAGGGGATTCGCATACTCCCTTTCTAGCTGTGTTAGTTCCTCTTCCAGGGTGCCCATCCTACTGTGTCTTTCCTTACTATTGCCTATGTCGTCACGTCATAATCACTCCCTGAATTGTAGCTTTATAAGCTTCGCACAGCTAGATCGAACTTTGCACTTTCCCGTTGTTCTCCTTGAAGTATAGCTTGCTGGCCTTGTCTAGTCACTTGACCTCCTGTCTGTTTAAAAGACGTCAGGTCTCCATCTTCCAGATCCCTCTTTCCCTGCGTTTACCCCTGGTCATAATCACATGCAAAGGTGAATGCTCACTAATCCCCTTGGCTAAGTACTCTGCCTCAACAAACCTAGTTAAGGATCAATTAGGTTCTGAAAAGGAGCATATAATTGAACGTAATACCTTCATTACTTATGCACAAGCATGTAATTAAACATCTTTTTTCCACATTATATAACATTTTATGGGATCCACAAAATACATGCAAAAATGGAGTAAAAGGAGTCAAGAGATTTCTTATTTTCAATTATTTTGTATTTGTAGTCAAATGCATCAGCCCAGCCAACGTGTTTCGTCCAACACGGACTTCATCAGTGCTGAAAAAACAATAATAAAACGTACATCACTTAAAACATCTCATATACACCAAAAGGTTAGTAAAACCTAGGAACAAAGACTAGATAGACAAGAAATACAACAACAGCCATAACAAATCAACCTTTCAATGAACAAACATTAATAACCCGAGAGATTTGTTACCTCTCATCAAAGACTCCCTGCATATATATAATCTGAATATGATATTACAAATAATAATTGGTTGGTTAATGAAACACAGCAGCATTATAAATTCAAAAAGGGGCTCGAATTGCTAAAAGTCAGGACATGGATAATACAACATAGATTCCATTGTTAGTCTTAAAGTTTTCAAATTGCACAAGTTCAATCGGCCATTATTGAGACAATACATATGTTTATCAAAAGCTAAAAATAAAGTAGAAATCCTCCTGTCGAGATCTTCTTCAGTATGGCCAGAGAAATAAATTACTTCCTGGTTGAATGCCCCGACCAATAACAGTCTGAACACAAAGGCAGCAACAAAATTAAATTCTCAAGATAGACTCACTTGGAATTGTCTTTTTGAAGATCACCAAGATGTTTCTCTATTATAACCACCGTAGCATCTGTTAGATAAAGACTTTAAAGGAATTAATACCTTTGATTTATACTGGAAAGCAACAGGAAATTGTTTACTATTACAATGTTCAGTAATTACTCTTTCAACAATTGGATTAAGAATATTATACCAAGGCATGGCCACAAATTAGTTATCAATTTGCGATCTATAATTCCTCATCATTTCAACCGGAGACAATTTTAATTTCTGGTTAAATAAATAGCCCACTAACCATAGGACCAAGATAGCAGCACCCAGATTTAACCCCTTGAGTGCCCCGCCCTTTCCCCCTCCGGTGCCGGCCCTTTCATTAGCGGGCGGGGTCCATGACGAGATAGTCTCGTCATGGGCACAGCGCAACCGCGCTCCATGACGAGACTATCTCGTCATGGGCACAGAAGGGGTTAAGGGTTCTCTTCATTGTGACCAGAAATAATTTATATTATGGTTAAGTATAAAGACCATTGACCATATGACTAAGATATCAGCACCCAAATAAATCTCTCAAAAAAAGACTCATTTGAGATTATCGTATTGATGATCACCCAGAAGCTTAATTTATTGCCAGATGCAGTGTCAATGCGCTGGTGATCACTGTCGTGTCTGTTCAACATAATCTTAAAAGGATAATTGCCTTAGATCATTGCTAAAAGATAAGAGAATTTCATTTGCTATTTAGGATCAAATATCAATCTTCCATAAAGCATTCCCAAATGTAATCCCAATTTTAGGTCAGTCCCTCGAGGTGCTACCCTCCATGGATCACACGTGTCTAATTCACTTGGGGGAGTAGCCCTTCCTAAAAGTTCACTGAAGATTATGAGAGATGGGAATAGTAAAGAATTAAAAATAGTCCCATGGCCAAGAATGGTTTCCCATTAATAACAATCTTTCTGGACAAATATAACAGTCCAAGAACCAGCAAGGCATGTTCACACGTCTAAAATACTGCCAAGTGATCAAAAAAGCCAGCCGCCCCGTAGAGGTCCCTTCCTCCTTTTATATGTTGTATCAGCCAATTGAAAAGCTTGTTGCAAACTCCAAGTACATCATAGAAGAAACTATTCAGTCTGCGAAAAGGTTCCCTCTCTGTTCCGTCTATAAAAGCAACCAATCAGAACGTGTCATTTGGATCCTAGCACAAGAAGACCGGGACCACTTCCTGTGTTGACAGGAAGTTCCATTCAAGCTCCCCAGTAAAAAGAATACTGAATCTGAGCGGATGTTGCCTCTCTGGTCTGGACTTAAGTCTATCAATCAGAATGTGCCATATCAATCCTAACAAAAAGGATCAGTATTAACTCCTTTCTTGCTCTGTAATCCTGCTCTCTCTCTGGTCCATTTTTTGTGCAGACCAATCATATTATTCCCCTCATTTCAGGTTTTTAATTTAACTGCACAGGCCAAACCCCCATTCCTAATGTCAGATCTCAATTTACAACTAAATATCAAATCTACATTCAAAGATATCATTACCATGAAGACCAATCTATTGTAGAGATTTAGAGTGCCATGATATCATCACTGATACATCTCTAATTATTCACAAGTGCATGGAAAATGCATGTTATTCAGACCTATATCAAAAATATACAGATTAGTGAGATAAATTCCACTGGATCAATTAAATTCTACAAGCAACAGTAAAGCACAAAGGAAGTTATAAAGTGGCAAACCCGGTCGCGTATTTGAGAAGCCAAAAAGCTCATTATCTCAATAACTGAAAATTAACAAAAGCTCGTTTATATATAGAATGAATACGTTATTCACAGTATTCCGAATTGGCAGGAAAAATAACTAGGGTATCATCCCAGGCAAGCAATAATAAAGTGAAAGTGCACAATATAGCGGCAGACCCGGTCGCATGTTTAAGCGTTAAAAATCCGTTATCTCGATTCGAAGGGGCTAGTTTAGTGTATTTCAATGATTTCCATATATGCGGACTAAACTAGACTCCTCTTGCTCAGGCTGATATCCGAAGCAAGGTGACAGTGTACTAGAAAGTGATAGAATATATATTCTGGGGTGACTGGCCTTAACATATGTATCCTCATGTTACTGACCCATTACAGAATGAAAACAGAAGAACCACAGTACATACAAATATATATTCTGGGGTGACTGGCCTTAATGTATGTGTCCTAATGTTACTGACCCATTACAGAATGAAAACAGAAGAACCACAGTACATACGAACAATAGAATACTTGATAAGCAAAAATATGTCAGACATGTCTCACTTATATATTTCAAATATCCCTAATATCTTCCATTTCACTATAGAATATTTGCAACAGCATATCTACAGTAGTTCTAAAAAGAAGCCATTTGATCCAAATAAATAGAGGACATGTTAATAAGAATAATATGCTATAGGAAGAAATGTAGTTCGCTCTCTAGATTCAGGCCCAACTGTACCGTTCTAAATTTACTGATCCATTTAGCCTCATTTTCTCTTAATCTCAGCTCTTTATCTCCACCTCTCAGATCTTTCTCTAATCTCTGAATCCCATGGAATTTAAATTCCATCTTATTCGGGTGGTGTTTCAGCATATGGTGATTTGTCATCCCTATTGATCACTGCTCTCCTATGTTCCTGTATTCTCATTTTGAGAGCTCTAATGGTACTATCAATGTAGATTTTACTGCAACTTCAGATTATAACATAGATCACAAAAGAACTATTGCAGTTGATAAACTGGTCAATTCAATATTTCTTTCGTGTGTTGTATTGAAATTCCTTACGTTTGCAACCATTTTCACATACTATAAAACCACCACACGTACAGAAAACCTTTCGGTTGAGTTAGCCAAGTGGAACTTCCTTCATTGTTACTTTTAAGTTTATGATAGTTCCTCATTATTTTGTTTCTGATCGTGGGGCTTCTCCTATATGTAACCAAAAGTTTATTGATAATCACATTCATTAATCCAGACACACCTTTCAGTAAGTCCCAGTTCTTTTGTAGGATTTTGTAAACCTGATGATGGTATTTGTTGTAAGTGGTGACCAATGCTATACGGTCAATGGGCCGTTTCTTGGTTTTAGTTCTCAATGTATCTATTGAGTTAACCTTCAAGATTCTTTTTTCTGCCTTGTTCAAGAGTGTCTCAGGGTATGCACGATCACAAAGCCTTTGTTTCAAATCCTCCAAGGATTCTACAATGTCCTGCTCCATACTACAATTCCTTCCTAATCTTATCATCCCACCGTATGGGATGCCCGTGATGACAGATCGGGGATGTGCACTATCAGCTCTAAGCAAGCTATTGGTGGCGGTCTCTTTCCTATACAGCCTACTCTGTATTTTATTGTTCTCAATGTACAGCCGTACATCCAAATAGTCAATTTGATTCTTGCTGTGGCAGTTGGTAAAACTCACATTCATGCTGTTATCATTAAAACACTTCATGTAACTTGTGAGACTCTCTCCATTTCCAAATTATTATGATTACGTCATTTAAAGCGACCCCAAAAGATTATGTTATCTGTCCAAGTAGCAGGCCTGTGCGACGAGGCATGCTCCCACTCAAAATAACCCATAAAGAGGTTGGCGAAAGAGGGAGCAAACCTTGACTTCATAGCCATCCCTCTCACTTGTTATTGCCAATCTTCTCCAAATAAAAAATTGTTATTCTGTAATATTAGGTCACACATTTCAATAATCATGTTGTAATGTTCTATCAGGCTAGCACTTCTCTTGGATAGATAGTATTGTAAAGCCATTCGACCAAAACTGTTTTCTATACATATATAGTGTCCTACCACATCGAAAGTAGAGATAACATCAGGGATGAGTCCCATTCCACATCCTGTAATTTATTAAGCACATCCATGGAATCTCTGATATAAGAAGGGAGATTCAGCACTATGGGTTTCAGAAATAGATCTACAAATACAGAAAGGTGCTCTGTAAGGCTCCCTATCCCAGAGATAATGGGTCTCCCGGGCGGCTTTTCCCTCGACGTGTGCACTTTAGGTAAGATGTATATGAAGAAAGATCTGGGATGCTGTACATAGAGCTATCTGAATTAATTATCATCAATGAGTTCCATTTCTTTCCAAGAGTAGAGTTTATCAGTTAACAGTTTGGTAGCTTCACCCATTGGATTTCTAGTTAATCTCTTATAACTACATGTGTCTTCTAGCTGTCTCATGGTTTCCTGATCATACTCATCTCTACGCAAAATTACAATATTCCTGCCCTTATCGGCTGCTCTGATTACAATTGATTAATCTGAGCCCAAATCAGTAAGAACCTTAAGTTCATGTGCAGATAAGCTGGACTGTTTAGAGTAATGAGAATATTGTGAATATTTCTTATCTTGGAATTTGTAGAGCTCACACATGTTTTTTTTTTACAAACATGTCAATAGCAGCATATTGATTCCCTTATGGACTGAATTCAGATGAAGGGGCCAAACCACTTGTGCAACTGTAATCCATATCAACATTTAACATAGCAGGTAAATCCTTTATATCAACAACATTTTCATTCGATAATGATAAAAACAAATGAATATTTTGAACATCCAAGATTGTTAACCCTTTCGCTGCTAGGCCTTTTGTCCCCCCTGTGCTAAGCCTTTTTTTGGCTATTTGGGGTAGTTCGCCTTTAGGCCCCTGTAACTTCTTGACCACATAAGGTATCCATGCCAAATTTGCGTCCTTTTCTTCCACCATCAGGGGGATTCTAAAGGTACCCAGGGTTTGTGGATTTCCCTGGATGGCACCCAGAAATTAGCCAAAATACAGCTAAATTTTTTTTAAATAGGAAAAAAGGGCTAAAGATGAAAGTGTCTGTTTTTTTTCCAGCAAAAGGTATCAAAAATGAGGTTGTGGTGCTGAAATCACAATCTTCCCAGCTTTCAGGGACAAGCAGACTTTTGTCAGAAAACCAAATTGTTTTACACAATTTTGGCATTTTTCTGAGCCATAGCCTATTTTTGCTATTTTTTGTGCTTTCAACCTCCTTCCAGTTAAGGGTAGAAATGGGTATGAAAACAATAATGGATCCTAGAAAGCTATATGTTTTAGAAAATAGACACAATTTTCAGTTCAACAAGGGGTCATTTGTGTAGATCCTTCAAGATTTATTTATAGAAACTAACTTTTGAATATACCAAAAACTGAAAATTTGTTGAAAAAAACAGCCATTTGTGTCAACGTTTTCACCTGTATCTTCTTCTAATTATGACAGGTGTTTGAAAGCAATATACCGTTGCATCCGCTGGACCTTTCTGGTTGTGAGGATATATAGGACTTGTAGGTTCTCCAAGAACCCAACTAACCCAGGCCAATAACTGAGCAGCGTCTTGCAATGGTTTTTTATTATGTACCGGGTATATAGCAATTCATTTGGGAAAATATATACATGGAAAAATCTGTATGAGAGACACCTACGTATTTTTGAAATTGGAACAAAATATAGAGTTTAGAAATAGTAGATATTTGCATGTTTCCGAAATTGTGAGTACCCATACTAGCATGAGAATTATAGGTCATTTTTGAAAGTTACTTCTTTTTTACACATTGTCTTTCATTTTGAAGCCAGAAATGCATCAAAAGTCTAAAGATAATAACAGTTGCTCTACAATTCTGTATTATCCCAAGTCTCCCAATAAAAATGGTACCTCACTTGGGTGGGTAGGCCTAGTGCTCGCGACAGGAAACGGCTCAAAACGCAACGTGTACACACTTTCTTTTTACAGTGAAAACTGACCCTTTTTTTGCAAAGTGCCTAGCTGTAGATTTTGAACCCTAGCTCTGCAGGCACCTAGGGAAACCTAGCAAACCTATACATTTTTTTAAACTAGACACCCAGAGGAATTCAGGATGGGGTGACTTGACTGACTCGCACCAGGTACTGTTACCCAGAATCCCTTGCAAACCTAAAAATGTGTCCAAAACAACTCATTTTCCTCACATTTCTGTGGTGGAAGGTTCTAGATTCTCTGTTGATCCAAACAATTCCACCCACACTGCATTCTCCAAAGTCTTCTGAGAAAAATGGTATCTCACTTGTGTGGTTAGGCCTAGTGCCCGCGACAGGAAACTGCCCAAAACGCAACGTAGACACACCACATTTTCACAGTGAAAACTGACCCTTTTTATGCAAAGAGCCTAGCTGTAGATTTCGAACCCTAACTCTGCCAGCACCTAGGGAAACTTAGCAAACCTATACATTTTTGAAAACTAGATATCCAGGGGAATCAAGGATGGGGTGACTTGACTGGCTCTCACCAGGTTCTGTTACCCAGAATCCCTTGCAAACACAAATATTTGTCCAAAAACACATTTTCCTCATATTTCTGTGGTGGAAAGTTCTGGAATCTGTGTGGATCCACAAAATTCCACCTGACCCACGTTCCCCAAAGTCTTCAGAGAAAATTGGTACCTCACTTGTGTGGGTAGGCATAGTGCCCGCGACAGTAAACGGCCCAAAACGCAACGTGGACACACCACATTTTCACTGCAAAAATGGACCCTTTTTTTGCAAAGTGCCTAGCTGTAGATTTTGAACCCTAACTCTGCCAGCACCTAGGGAAACCTAGCAAACTTATACATTTTTGAAAATTAGACACCCAGGGGAATCCAGGATAGGGTGACTTGACTGGCTCTCACCAGGTTCTGTTACCCAGAATCCCTTGCAAACCTCAAACTTTGTCAAAAAAACACATTTTCCTCTCATTTCTGTGGTGGAAAGTTCTGGAATCTGCGGGGATCAACAAAATTACATGCACCCCACGTTCCCCAAAGTCTTCCAAGAAAAATGGTACCTCACTTGTGTGGGTAGGGCAAGTGCCCGCGACAGGAAACGGCCCAAAACGCAACGTGGACAAACCACATTTTCACAGTGAAAACTGACCCTTTTTTTGCAAAGTACCTAGCTATAGATTTTGAACCCTAGCTCTGCCGGCACCCAGGGAAACCTAGCAAATGTATACATTTTTGAAAACTAGACACCAAGGGGAATCCAGGATGGGGTGACTTGTCTGGCTCTCATCAGGTTCTGTTACCCAGAACTGCTTGAAAACCTCAAAATGTGTATAAAAAAACACATTTTCCTCAAATTCTTGTGGTGGAAAGTTCTGGAATGTTTGTGGATCTTCAAAATTCCAACCACCCCCAATTCCCCAAAGTCTTCCGAGAAAAATGGTACCTCACTTGTGTGGATGGGTCAAGTACCCGCGACAGGCAAGGACCCAAAACCTATTGAGGTGACATCAAAATTACCTATCACAAAACAACCTGGTTTTGCAAGGGGGGTCCCATGAGTTTTTGGCCCCATGCTCGGCGGCCATCTAGGTAAACCTACCAAACCTACACATTTCTGAAAACTAGACACCAGGGGAGTCCAGAAAGGTATGGCTTGCATGGGTCCCCCAACATTTCTCTACCCAGAATCCCCTGCAAATCTCAAATTTAGCTGAAAAAATAACTTTTTTCTCAAATTTTTGTGTGGAAAAGTTCTGGAATCTGTGTGGATCCACAAATTTCCTTCTCCACAGCATTTCCCCAGGTCTGCCTATAAAAATGGTACCTAACTTGTGTGGGTGAGTCAAGTAACCGCGACAGGCAAGGGCCCAAAACGTATTGAGGAGACATCAAAATGACCTATCGCAAAACAACCTGGTTTTGCAAGGGAGGCCACCTGGGTTTTTGGCCCCGAGCTCGGCGGCCATCTAGGGAAACCTACCAAACCTACACTTTTCTGAAAATTAGACACCCAGGGGAGTCCATCAAGGTATGGCTTGCATGGGTCCCTCAACATTTCCCTACCCAAACTCCCCTGCCAACTAAGGGTGGGCGGAAATTGCATAATCGCATTACACAAATCTTCGAGAAAACGGCAAAAATCTCCGCGAACATGCGGAAATATCGCGAAGGCGCGGACGATTTGTTCCGCCTGTTCGCGATGTTTATTGCGTGATCGCGTTGAAAATGTGTCGCCAACTTGCCCATGCGGACGCTAATGGGCGCAGCCATCTTGTTTTCACTTGTCCCCCCTCTCGCGATGCAATTTCCTGTTCCGGGTCGCGCAATGCATGCTCGCGCCCGTTTGCGATAGGTATTTCCTGTTTGGGAACGCGTATTGCATGTTCGCGACGCTTTTTGCGTGCTCGGGGGTAAAATATCTAGCGAACTTGCCCATGCGGTCGAAATGGGCGCGGCCATCTTGTTTTTTTGATCTTTTTTATTTATTATCTCTCTCTCTATATTCCTGATTCTATATTTTTTGTTTTCGTCTTTTTTCATTTGTTTTACTTACTTTTTTAATTTTTACCTTTTCTTCCCCTCCCCCCCGCCTACCCCAGAACCATGGCAAAGGGCCACAGGGCGCATTGCAGCCTGAGCCGTGACCGCCTTCCTTCCGGAAGGCGGCGCCCACAAGGGGTGCAGGCACGGGCCTTATTTGGGGAGGTGGAGTTGGCTGCACTGTTTTTTTTTTGTGCAGCACCACCTCCCCTTAACCCTGCCAGCAGGCGGCAGGCCTGGGTCCAGGTACGGGCTCCAGGAGCGTTGGCAGCGGTGGGAAAAGGTGCGCCAGGCAGTGTTTCGCTGCTCTGGTGTCCGGCGCAGCCAGAACCAGCTGACGCACCGGTGGTCTGAAATTCTGGACCGGGAGCAGGACCTGCTGGACCTGCTAGGAGTGGAGGTCCCGGGTCTTGGTGAGTAGCTATTTAATTATTACTACTTTGTGTCTGTTCTTCTGCTCTGTGTTATATATTGCGAATATATTTTTTTTCCGACCAGCTAGAATGCTGCTGCTTACTTTACAGGTAATTTACGTTTAAAAGTCTTCTGTGATTTTTATGACACAGGTGCTCTGTGCTACTAATCTTGTTATTTGCAACTTTGCGTTTGCGCTTGTTTTGCGTGATTGATTATGTAAGAGTTTATTTTAGAAAACTTAAGTTAGGTAATGCTAGAGTTACTCTAGTCCTTCCTTTGTCCTCTCACTAAGAGATAGGGGTGGATTGATACTTAGGTTTAGTTCCTTATTATAAGTTTGTAATTTTTTAGTGTTCTGCGAGGGGTGATGCCCCCTCTGTTACGTCACGTGCTGCTGAGTGCTGCTAGTGCTTATCCGAGTCGTTAGTAGAACCTTTTGTAGTTTGTTCAGTGAGTGGTATTAGGCTTAGCACTAGCAGAACATCTGCATCAACCAACCAACAATTTGGTGTATTCAAAAATGCAGGCATATGTCCTCCATTTATGCATTTTTGAGGACTAAAAGAAGTGGAAATGCTTACTTAATGTACAATTGGCACGCCTGGAATAGGTGGGCTAGGTCAGGTGGTACGTACTACTTAGGCTTAGTTAGTATTCTGGAATCAGAATGGAACACTGGATTAGTGTAGATAAATAATAACTACTCGGTCCACGAATGCACAGATACTTCTTGTGGACCAGATTAGATAGGTCAATTTTATTGCAGTTGTTGTTTACACAAATGTTTTTGACTGTCTTTACATATTTTATTTGTTTCACACCAATCATCAATGTTTGTCTCTTTCTTTCTTATATCTTTCATGATCAGCACCCAGGGGCAAGAAGACAGGGGCAGAGTCGGCGGGAGCAGTTCCAGTCAGACAGGAGGACCAGAACGCGCGCTCTTCTGCTGGCCCCAGTAAGTCTTCCTGTTTTTAATATTAATAATTCTTATTCACTAACTTTTACTGCACCGTATTTTTTTTCCCGAACTATTGTTTACATTTCCTAATGCTATTTTTTACCAACAATTTTCCTTTGATCTAGACTATCTGTTTCTAAATTCTTGTTATCCCTGCCTCTAACTGCCTCTGCTATGACTCTCTGTACTACTACTATTAGTCTGTCTGTAGCTAAGCATGCCCAGTTGGCCACTCTTTATTTAAAAGGTTTTAAATAAATCTCAGATTCACCAGTAGCTCTAGCCATTGAGTCCAGTCCTTTGGGTTGTCCTCTTGTACTCTTTCTATTCTTCTTAATCTTTGAGGCTTTATTAATCTTGATGTGTTTCGACAATTCCCACCAACAAAATGCCCAACCAGATTTTACTATTTTGATAGGATAGGACATAATACTACTGTTGTAGGGATTTTCTACATACAGAACCTTGCACAAGAAAATAGGTTGTTGGTGATGGGAGGTTGGACCTTCCTCACACCTCAATCAGAACAGAACCCACCACAATCCCCTGCCTGACTAGGTATAATAGTGTTTCATTACTATTAGCTCTCCGAACCCCCCCCAAGATACCCAATGAGTAGACAACCCAGAACATAACACTCCCGACCTCTCAGTCGTGGAAGCAATGCACATGCACAGTTTGCACACCCTTTCTTTCGCTCGCTCACTCGTGTAAGTCGATCCACACCAAATACCACCGAGTCTATGTAAGTTCAAAAATCTTATTTGCAACTGACAAGCTCTGTACGTTGTTCTATAATACAGCACCAACAGTAAAATGCATAAGATTAAAACTATAAACATTGTTACACTTAGTTAGACTTACAACAACTTCAAGTCCATAGAACGATGAAAAAAAATGCGAAATCATGATTGATAACTGAACAGTGGTGGAAGCACCACCATCCCCTTTGTAGGAATATAGTTTATATAAAATTATAAATGAAGATCTGTGAGCGAATTCTGAGGACCCCTTACCTTAGAAGAAGCTAGTACTGGTTACGTCATAAGCTCTGCAAAGCTCTGGTTCGTAGAAGGGAATCTTCCGTCTGTTTGGAGAAAAATGGTGCGCGTTAGTATATTGCAAGCATTTCTCAATCGTGGCAAAAAGTGTAGCATTTTGGATAAGCAATATGGACTAACTCCAGAACTCCATAACAAAGTGGCTTGTTTTGTTTGAACTTGTACGCAGCGCTTAGACAGTAGCAGTATGAGCTCATGTGGGCTCAAAAGCGTCACTCTTTATACAACAGGCTGCGAGGTGACGACGCGTGTGCTAAAATAAAAGACACAAAGGTAAAATGGTAGCATGGCACAGAATGACCCTAGGGACCATATAACTACTATTGTCTACTCTACTACTACCTGATTTGTACTAGTGATGTATGTTGTATATGTATGTATTACTATTAACTCATTTTTCAATCTTACTAGTGAAAAATAGGGGGAGGTGGATATGACACCTAAAAAATGTGTAATGTTTTTTCAAGACCATCAGTGCTGGGGCCAGCGGCGAAGGCGACGCGGCTGCTGACGGAGGAGAGGATGCGGCAGTTGCAGAAGGAGCTGCAGGGGGTGAGCCAGCAGAAGTGGCGGGCGGTGGTAAGTTAGATTCCTAATCCTTACTTATTGACATTACACTCACTGCAAGGGTGTACTGTATAATACTATACAGTTGACTTACTAAGTAAGAAGTTGTTGTGAACGGTTGAAGACACCCTTTACTTAGCATTAGTAAAAGCATTAGTGGCGGGAGTGTTGAGTAACCAATGGCCTCTTCTATCTGATTTCAACTCAGTTGTGAAAGTTTTATGGAGAAGACTAAAAGTCAGATCAGATGACCTTGATGGATGGGTTGAACGAAAAGGGAAAGAAGAGTGGAAGGAAGAAGGACGGGCGAGATTTAATATTTATGACTGGCAGAGAAGGATTCGTGGGATGCATGCAGCATGCATAGGTGGCTGATAGGAATCAGATGCATGGTTGATTGAATGCCTGAAACTCCCACAAATGTTAAAGTCCAAGAAAGTGGGAGGATAGATACATACCACAAATGTTATTTACTGTGCTTGCTAGTGCTACCGTGACACTATAGTCTTGTTTTTTCTTCTTCATATATAGCTACTCCTTCCAAGGGGAAACCTGACCGGAAGGAGTTGGCAGCCAAGGCATGGCACAGGAAGCTGGAGGCCATACAGACTGAATATTGTCGGCTGGCGGTTCTGGAAGAGGAGGAGGCGGCAGCAGCTGCAGCCTCCTCCAATGCCCCGGGCCCCAGCCACCGCCCTCCAGTGGTACGGCACCACCGTCTGGCAGCCACCCGCCACCGCCCCTCCATCAGTGCTGCCCCCCCCTGTGGATGCAACTGCCGCACATTGAAGCGCTGTGTTGCCCGCCTGGAGGAGCAAGTTCGTGTCCTCCTGAGTCAAGCCCGCCGAACTTAGACCCTGTTTATTGCCCCTTTTTAAATTATTCTTTGGGTGGGTGGGAATCGGGCGTTGGGTTTTCTATTTTGGACAATTGGACATTTTCTTTATGGACATTGGTTGGGGTTAGGGAGAGTGGTGGGTCAGGTGTGGGATTTTTTTACACAGTTTATTTTTGTTAGGGCATTAAATAATATATTTCTACTTTACATACGATGTTGTTAATGTTTTCTGGGTGGGGTTACTGTTTTACATCACACTGTATCCTCCTTTCCTTGCTGGTGCAGGGCCGCCTACAGCCAGTGTTTGATTTTAATAATTGGATGACTTTGTAAGACAGAAACAGATAGATGCGGCACCCCTCACTGGGTGACTTGTCCTACTAGTACTGTCAGTCTCTTCTACTCTAGGAACTCTGCAACTGGACTCAAAGTGGTGTGTGAAATTGAATTAATGAAAACATGTCCATTATTAATTATGCCTCCCCCAAACTTCTCTTACCTTTGCTTGATGTTTAACTTAGGCACAGCGATGGCTGCATGGTGATGATGATGGTTTTCTTTCCTAACATGCCATGGTTGTGGTGGTGGTAGTAGTAGTAGTAGTAGACACTGGCAGCAGCATTTGCAAAAAAAGAAAATGAGACAGTCAGTAGCCTGAGAGAGACTCTTCGAGGAGTAGTAGAATGAAGTACAGTACAGAACTTACTGCCAAACAATAATATGCCAAAATACAACAAAACATAATCATGGTTGGGATAGCCTAGTAGTACACAGAGATATAAACTCTAGTTGTGTCGAGTCACTTGACTAGGCCTACAGTACACTGGACACAAGCTTAGCTGTTAGTGCTGTGTAGGAGGATGACAACAAATGAAATCCATTAATCCAATCAATGCCGGGAATTAATGCTGATGTATTAGGTTCCTTTGGTAAAACAATTACCTCACAAATATACTGCTCATGGGTGGGCGAGCAGAAGAAGATCCCCGCCCTGCCTTGAAATTGAAGTACTGTTGCTTTTGCCACTTCCGCCCCAGCAAGCGTGTGATAAATTATTGGTGTACATTTAATGTAGTCATACCTCAATACGTCACACAGCCTGGGGGTAGAGGGTTAGGGTTTGTTGAATGGTTGGGAAGGGGGGTTTGGGGAAAGGTTTGAGAAAGAGAAACAGTACGGATGGACAAACATCAAACGACAGAATCTATGTAGACTACCATATCCACATCAATATGTTAAGTGAGAAAAAGGAAATGCATGCATGATGATGATAAGGAGACCCGGATTACATACAATTATTGTTCAGTGTTACCGGTCTTACTGTTGCAGATAGCAAAGAAAATTTTAAAATATCTGTAGGGATGAATTGTAGACATAGAGCAAACCTAATGATAATAATAGTAATAACAACAAGAGCACACTGTTGTAATGATTGTAGACAAAAAAATGAATCGAATTATTTAAAAGATGATGAAAGTTGATACTGTTACTGTGTTATCCTGGTCAAATGGAGAGTTGAATCTCGGCATTCCTCTTGGTCCTCCCTTCCATGGATGCTCCGTCCATCAATCTTGGGTGACTCCACTGCCTGCCGGGCAGATGAAGATTCATTGGTAAGGTAAGTGTGCATTGTTTTCCCAAGTATAGCACAGGGTAAGGCCCGGCCTGTAATTGTAGATGCAAAAACAAAAGGGATATTGAGAAACCAAGTTGAAAAAAATGCACAAGTTATGGTGTAGTGCAACAAGAACAATTTAAGAGGCGGCATGAATGCATCATCTCTACTCTATTCTGTTTCCAGCATTAACCTACAACACCAACAGGACAGAGCAGGCCCACGGTGACGGCACCCTTTGCACATCCTCCATTTAGCGTACATTTTTTGAAAGAGTTGGACAAAGCACATATCCAGCAACATAGCATTTTACAATTTAAGTGACTAAATCAATGCACCGCAGTGATACCACCGCTACACTTGACTCCACCGCTACACAAACATTTAGGTCTGCTGTGTTTGTTGTTTACTTGTTAACCTTTTATGCCACTCATGAAACGCCCTGACTTATTCCATCAATCATCTCCGATCCGTGTACTGAGTGACTGTGAAGAGACTATGTCACTGTAGTCATCATGATGGTGTTGTTCAACTCAGTCTGCGTGTACCGAGTGAGTCCCCTTCCTATATTCAAAATGCAATGTATCGGCCTGCAGTAGAAGTACAAATTTGTTATTAAAAATACAAGAAGGGAAAAGGGGCTTGAGTTACTTTTAGTGTGTAGATTATTACATAAAGTACACAATAAAGTATCTTCATGCACAACAAACAACAACAAAATCACTCAGTCAGCGTCCATTGCATGGCATCATTCATTACCTGTTCCTTCTCATCTTCAGTTAATGGGCAGTCTCTCTCGGATCAGAAAGGAGGATAGCTATAGTAGTCATCATCAATCATGTTCCACTTCTTTTGGAGGGACTAGGAAATATTTTCTTTTTTCTTCTATTTTGCATCATCCAATCATCATCTGTCTTCTTGAGGGCAATGGATTTAGGGAGATTCAGGAGGATGGAGGAGCAGGATTCGGAGGAGTGTACTGTGATATGCAGACAGCCGAAACCTGTATATGGCAATAAAACAATTAGAAGATGGTGGTGATGGATTTGTTGTGATTCGAAGTTTCGAACCAGAAAGACAGACACACAAATAAAAGAAAATAAGGGAGGAAGACAGTAAGAACTGGAAGTGCAAGCCTAATTGTCAGGGAAGTATAGCTCATCCTCAAACTCTGGGGGTTCAACCAGAAGTAGGTAATCATCATCTAACACACCACTTCCGTCACCTGAGCCGCCGTCCTCATCTTCCTCCCTTGATTCATGTATTGTGTAATTCGGTGGTATAAAGTGCTGATTCATTTTGATCATTATTAACCTCTCCACGTTTTTGGGTGAGAGACTGGTCCTTCTCACTGTTACAATGGAACCAGCAGCACTGAAAACACGTTCCGAAGAGACACTTGCGACAGGGCAAGCCAGATAGTTTATCGCCAGCCTGCTGAGCACTGGCCATTGGCCCCTTTTCCCATACCAATACCTCAATGGGTTTTGATCAATGTACACCTCTGTTGGGTCGTCCAGATAGGCCTGGACCATCCGCTCAATGTTCAGGGGTGCTAAACTTTTTTAGGGGCTCTTTTCTCGTTACATCAGCACTGGACTTACCAATGCCTTGCTGTAAATACCAATCCTGTAATGATTTTACTGGGCCTGAAGATCCAGTTCTTGCTGTTGTCAATAGTGCTGGTGAGTGTTCTGAGCCAAACGCACTGCCCTCAGGCTCCGAAGTTGAACTTGACGCCGGATGCCCTGCTGCAGTACTTGTTGTGGGTTTATCTAGCGGGCTTTTAATTAGCAGCCATTCATTTTCCAACTTACTCGCTGACTCAGCTATCCAAGTTTTGTACCGGGCAACATCCATTTCTGAAAAAGGAATTAATGTCTTCAGTGCCCATTTTGTCCGTGGATCCAGAATTGTGGCACAAATGTAATGTTTTTGTGACAAAATCTTATTTTGCACCCTTGTATTATCAGCTAAGCGATGGGCTAAGCTCTCCACCAACTCATATGCTTCTTTTTTTTCCTCTACATCTTTGTATGCTTCAGACATCTCCTTCAGCTGATGCTCTAGCATTTGCAACAATGGGATAGCTTGGCCCATAGTACAGTCCTCCTTGCTGACTTCACGTGTGAAGACCTCGAAAGGAAGAAGCATCTCAGTCAGGCATTTAACTAGGCACCATTGGTCCATCTGAAGGGTCATGCCTTTCACAGTAGCATCCCCTCTTCACATGACATATTCATTGATTGGCCTGTACTGCTCAAACAGACGGCCAAGCATGTAATAAGTTGAGTTGCAACGTGTTGCCACCTCCTGGACGAGTGCTTTGACTGGCATTCTATAGTCACGTTGAATGATCCTCAGCTGCTTCCGAGCTTTAAAAGAATGGCTGAAATGAGTGCATATTCTTTGGCAGGTGGTCAGTAAGTTGCTGACTATGGCTTCTTTTTTCAGAAAGTCTTGAACAATAATGTTAATGCAGTGCGCCAATCACGGAACCCTGAAATAGGAACCAGGCTCCATGGCCTTAAGTACATTACTGCCATTATCTGTGGAAACAAAACCAATCTTAAGCCCTCTTGGGCACAGCCATTCAAACCCCTTGCTGTGAAACTCTTCCAATATGTTTACAGCAGTATGAGATTTCTCCTTGGCGAACATGGATACAGTTGCATGTTTCCGAGTAGCTTTAAAAATCTCAGCTGTGTCAACAGCACCTACTTCAGATAGCTTATCTCTCACCCCCACAAATGAGACCCAGTGTGCAGTGATGCACATGTAATCAGTGGCTTGGCAACTGGTCCACATGTCTGCTGTTAGGTGGATATTGTGAACAGCACTCTGCTGCAAAGCTTGTCCAACCAATTCCAGCACATCATGATGTAGTGCTGGAACAGCAACTCTTGCGAAATAGGACCGGCTGGGAACCTTCCATTTAGGGCAGATGGTTAACACAAATTCAATGAAACCCACCCCTTCCACAATTAAAAAGGGATAAGGTCCAGCGCTAACATTTTAGCCAGCTTCGCATTGTACAACCGTGCCGTTGGGTCGTTGCGTTGGTATTGCCCGTCCAACCTAAGCATGCTGTCAATGGTAGGCTGGATTATTTTCCTTTGTGGTGCAGTTGTTTTCTTTAACCCAGTTAGGCTCAACGACGCACTTTGTTTCATAATCATTGCAGTACTACTCAGTCTCCTTGGTGTCTCAGCCTGACTCTGACTCTTACTGCGGTGCCACTGAGATGTTGCTGATGAGGATGTGGGCGGTACTACTAGACTACAGGGGACAGGGCTAGAATCTTTCCCTCTTGTTCAACTTCCACCGCGATAATATCGTCCCTGATTCTTCATGCCCAACAACAATGGGTTGAGTTTTACTTTGTTCTAAGCGAAGTAGGTGAGCCTCCCACACGATACTGTGGTGTATTTTGAGATGGCTTGTTTGGCCTCCGGTACCATAGTTTGTACCAAGCTTACCCCACCTATCAGCATGTCGACAAATTGAGCATATAGCAATGTTCTGCTCCTTACTGCTAACCGAAAAGAAGTCCCAAAGTGGGGAGGAGAACTTTCTGGTGCTGCTGGATGTGCCACTTTCAATACCAGATGAACTGGAGTGTGTGCTTGGAATGTGACTCTGTGCAACTACACTGCGACTTTTACCACTACCTACTGAGGTGGTGGTTGAGCTGGATGTAGGTCCCTGCCTTTCCTTTGCAAATGAAAATATGGAAGCTGGAGGTTGTGGTGGTGTTACCTGTGTTGGTGGTATCCGTGCTACATCCCTTGCAGCCATTTTGGATAGGGTTATAATGTTGGTCTCCATATCCTTTGGGCCGGGAGTGATGATTGGCTCATCATCATCATCATCCCCCTCTTGTACATCTACCGCCATAACTCTAAGGTTTTCTGGAACCTTCCTTTTCACTAGCCTTGTCTTGTGGCGTGCATCACTCTCAGACTGAGCTGGTGGCTTCCAAGTGGCATCAAGATCATCAGAAGCGGGGCTTGAAGAAGAAGATGATGGACTAACCCTTCTTTTCCTTGCTGGGGGTCTGGAAGACAATGGATCTTCTGAAACAGTGGCTTTCCCCTCTTTGTCTGCAGGAAGCTTGATTTCCTGAAATGCCCCTACTTCAGGAGGAACAACTACTATTGTGGGCTGTTGTTGTGGCTGTTCTTGCGACTGTGACTGTTCTTGCGGCTGCAGCTATTCTTGCGGCTGCTGCTGTTCTTGAGGCTGCTGCTGTTCTTGTGGCTGCGCCTGCTGCTGCAGACTTATCTGCTGAGTTTCCGCCTGCGTTGATTGTGTACTACTTTGCGATAATGACATTTCAACATCGCTGCTCGTTAGTAGACTGGCTACCTCTGCGACACTCATGTGCTTGGGCCTAGGTTGGTGGGGTTGGCCCACTGGTGCGGATGTGCTGCTCCCAGCTTGGTTCCCGCCGGACAACGCTGCTGCAGGCGTGTGTTTTTTAGTCCCAAAAGACACATTTGCCGGCACACCAGTCATGGTTAGTGCCTCTTGCTTTTTCTGTTCCTTCTTATTCTCACCGGCAAATTTCTTGGTGCTGGAGGACCTGGTACCTTTCTTTGGGCCCATTTTCTTCAGAGGTCAGACAGGACGCAGGTGCACAAGTTGCAGAGATGTCTGTGGTCACAGTTGGACGTGATGTGGTGCGCAGCAGGACTTCTGTCTGGCAGTACAACGGATGATGTTGATAGTTACCGCCTCCTCTGTCTTTTTGTGCACCTAAAAGCAATTAAGCCAAGAGAAGAACATCAGTGAAATGTTGCATTTGTTGTTGTGGTTCAATTACTACTAGTACAAACAATAAAATAGAGGATATAGTGTAGCCATTTGTGAGACTTTGGCAACAAGGGCTATGGTATACTACTTACTGTGTACAGTGTACACACACTACACTCTCAGGAAGGATAGGAAAGAATAAGAACAACAACCAAAATACAAATGTAATGGAAGGGAGCTGCTGCTGGCAAAGGGGATGGATGGAAGCAGTAAGCCAATAGGAAAACCATGCAGGCCTATATTAACTCCCACCAGAAAAGGCCACCAGCCACATGGACACTCACAAGCAACAACCAGGAGGCCTGGGAAACAATGAACTGCCAAAAGGCCTATAAAAGAAGCCAGACAAAAGATGCATGCTAAACCACACTGCTGTGCCTTTTTAATGCAATAAAATGCAAAAACGAAACTCCACAGGGCAAAACAAGGTCTGCAGGGTGCACACCAACACACCAGGTGCACACAACAAAGGCATTTCTTTAACACACACCCAAAAACAGAAATACCCCCCAAAAAACACATTTTCCAACTCAATCCAATGCCATCCATGCCCTAAATGATGTTTAAATTCAGCAGAACACACAGATAAACACTTGTTTAATGCACCTGTGGCTACCTGCTCTGAGCCTACTGGATGAAAGCAGGCCCGTGGGCAGACAAGGCCACACAAGTTTGCAGGCCTAGGCTTTAAAATGGCCACCAGCCACATGGCCAGGCCCACCCAACTACAAGAAACAGAAGACAGACAATGCAGGCCTGTTGCAAAAAACACACTGCATGCCTTCAAAATGTCCGCCAGCCTCATGGCCAGGCCCACAACAAGAAGCCTAGGCCACAAAGGAATACCATGCAGGCCTATATATGGCAAAAGCAGCACACTAATAGCTCCCACCAGAAAAGGCCCCCAGCCACATGGACACTCGCAAATCGCAAACAGCAAGCAGGAGTCCTGGGAAACAATGAACTGCCAAAAGGCCTATAAAGAAGCCAGGCAAAAGATACATGCTTAACCACACTGCTGTGCCTTTTTAATGCAATAAAATGCAGAAACGAAAATCCACAGGGCAAAACAAGGTCTGCAGGGTGCACACCAACACACCCAGCACACACAACAAAGGCATTTCTTTAACACACACCAAAAAACAGAAATACCCCCCAAAAACACATTTTCCAACTCAATCCAATACCATCCATGCCCTAATTGATGTTTGAAAAACATTCAACACACACCAAAGAAACAGTTGCTTCATCATGCACCCACCCATGACTAGCTCTGGGCCTACTGGCTACCCCCAACAATTTTAAAAAAGAATGATAAGTACCAAAATTGTAGTTGCAGCAACTGCAATGCCCCCAATCAAACAGACACAACACCGACTTGTAAAATATCAAATTCAATGATAATGATGCAGCAGGCACAAAGAGTGATCCTTCCCAGCTGAAATCCAAAGGCAGAATGAACAGGAGATGGACAAAGCACTGGGAGGAGCCTGATGGACAGGAACAGGAAGTTGGAGACTCTGTGGCACTTCCTCCCTCTCCCCCCCAAAAGTTTTTTATTAACAAGAACTCCTTGCACAAAAAAGGACAGCCAAATGTCAATCAGGGGAGTTTTTTCCATCAAAATCATCATTTAGAGAAAGTTTTATGCAGCTAGAGTTAATATCCTTCTCCAAATCGAAAATTTGGCGTGTTCGTGATCGCGACCTTCACCACACTTCCGCCGGATGTCGATGGCGCGTCCAAAATGACGTGTTCGCGATCTCATGCTCTTTGTCGCGGTGGAGATTGAGGTGTTTGTGACCACACACTCTCTCTCGCGGTGGAAAATGACGTGTTCGCAATCTTAGACTCTCGTGGTATCTGATGGCGAGGAGAATGACGTGATCGCGATCGCGAACTCTCACAGGATAGCGCGACCGGCTATCAACATCTCATGGAGTACACGAACAGATTGGAAAACTCGTCGGCGAACACAGGGATCCCGGTAAGGCGATCGCGCGCGCGAGAACGCATTTCGAAGCGCGAACATGAAAACAATCTTCGCAACGTGGCAAATAGCGGAAATTTTGCTGACAACCTCAAATTTTGTTAAAAAAATCATTTTTTTCTCACATTCCTGTGTGGGGAAATTGTAGGATCACCGGGCTGACACAAATTGCTCCTCAATACGTTTTGGGCCCTTGCCTGTCGCGGGTACTTGACCCACCCATGCGAGTGGGGTATTATTTTTATCGGGAGACCTGGGGGAATGCTGGGTGGTAGAAAATGTGTGGATCCGCGTAGATCCTACAACTTCCCCACACAGGAATATGAGAAAAAAGTGATTTTTTCAGCTAAATTTGAGGTTTGCAGGGCATTCTGGGTAGGAAAATGTTATGGGATCCCTGCAAGCTATACCTCGCTAGACTCCCTCCGGTGTCTAGTTTTCAGAAATGTGTGGGTTTGGTAGTTTCCCAAGATGACCACAAAGCCCGGGGCCAAAAACCAAGGTGACCCCCCTTGCAAAAACCCGGTTGTTTTGCGATAGCTCATTTTGATGTCTTCTCAATACGTTTTGGGCCCTTGCCAGTCACGGGTACTTGACCCACCCACGAGAGTGAGGTATAATTTTTATCAGGAGACCTGGGGGAACGCTGGGTGATAGGAAATGTGTGGATCCACATAGATTCCAGAACATTCCCACACAGAAATTTGAGAAAAAAGTGATTTTCAGGATGGTATGTCTTGCGTGGATTCCCCAACGTTTTCCAACCCAGAATGCCCTGCAAACCTCAAATTTAGGTGGAAAAAACACATTTTTCACATATTTTTGGGTGGAATCACTGTGCCAGCACAAATGTCCTACCCCACAGCGTTCCCCTCAGTCTCCCGAGTAAAATGATACCTCACTTGTTTGTGTGGGGCAAGGGCCTGTGACTGGGAAGAGCCCAAAACATAGGGAATAAGGATATAGCACCGAGAATTCTAAGCGCTACATTTTTTAAAAAAATACATTTTTAGCCAATTCTGCATTGGACACCCACATAAGTGAGGTATCATTTTACTCGGGACACTAAGGAGAACGCTGTGGGGTAGGACATTTGTGCTGGCATCGTGATTCCACGCAAAAATATGTGGAAAATTTGTTTTTTTCAGCTAAATTTTAAGTTTGCAGGGGATTCTGGGTAGGGAAATGTTGGGGGATCTACGCAAGCCATACCTCATTGGACTCCCTAGGGTGTCTAGTTTTCAGAAATGTGTGGGTTTGGTAGGTTTCCCTAGATGGCAGCGAGCCCGGGGCCAAAGAACCAGGTGCCCCCCCCTAACCAGGTAGTTTTGTTATAGGTAATTTTGAAGTCTCCACAGTACGATTTGGGCCATTTCCTGTTGCAACCAAGATGCCTACCCACACAAGCGAGGTACCATTTTTATTGGGAGACCTGGGGGAACACTGGGTGGAGGAAATTTGTGTCAGCCCGGTGATCCTACAACTTCCCCACACAGGAATATGAGAAAAAATTGATTTTTTCAACAAAATCTGAAGATTGCAGGGGATTCTGGGAAGGGAAATGTTGGAGGAACCATGCAAGCCAAACCTTGATGTCTAGTTTTCAGAAATGTGTGGGTTTGGTAGGTTTCCCTAGATGGCCGCCGAGCCCAGGGCCAAAAACTCAGGTGACCCCCCTTGCAAAAACCAGGTTGTTTTGTGATATGTCATTTTGATGTCTCCTCTATATGTTTTGGGCCCTTGCCTGTCGCGGGTACTTGACCCACTCACATAAGTGAGGTACCAATTTTATCGGGAGACCTGGGGAAATGGTGTGTAGAAGGAAATGTATGGATCCACGCAGATTCCAGAACTTTCTCACACAGAAATTTGAGAAAATAATTTTTTTTTCAGCTAAATTTGAGGTTTGCAGGGAATTCTGGGTAGGGAAATGTTGGGAGACCCATTCAAGCCATGCCTTGCAGGACTCCCCCGGGTGTCTAGTTTTCAGAAATGTGTGGGTTTGGTAGGTTTCCCTAGATGGCCGCTGAGCCCGGGGCCAAAAACTTATTGGACCCCCCTTGCAAAACAAGGTGGTTTTGTGATAGGTAGTTTTGATGTCGCCTCAATAGGTTTTGGGTCCTTGCCTGTCGCGGGTACTTTACCCACCCACAGAAGTGAGGTACCATTTTTCTTGGAAGACTTTGAGGAATTCGGGGTGGGTGGAATTTTGTTGATCCACACACATTCCAGAACTTTCACACACAGAAATGTGATGAAAATGTGTTTTTTTTTATACACGTTTTGAGGTTTGCAAGGGAAAATGTGGTGTGTCCACGTTGTGTTTTGGGCCATTTCCTGTCTTGGGCACTTGGCCTACCCACACAAGTGAGGTACCATTTTTCTCGGAAGACTTTGGGGAATGTGGGGTGGGTGGATTTGTGTGGATCCACGTAGATTCCAGAACTTTCCACCACAGAAATGTGAGGAAAATGTTTTTATTTTTACAAATTTTGAGGTTTGCAAGAGATTCTGGGTAACAGAACCTGGTGAGAGCCAGACAAGTCACCCCATCCTGAATTTCCCTTGGTGTCTAGTTTTCAAAAATGTATAGGTTTGCTAGGTTTCCCTAGGTGCCAGCTGAGCTAGCGTTCAAAATCTACATCTAGGCACTTTGCGAGATAGTGTCAGTTTTCACTGTAAAATGTGGTGTGTCCACGTTGCGTTTTGGGTCATTTCCTGAAACGGGCACTAGGCCTTCCCACACAAGTGAAGTACCATTTTTCTCAGAAGACTTTGTGGAATATGGGGTGAGTGGAATTTTCTGGATCCACACACATTCCAGAACTTTCCCACACAGATATGTGATGAAATTGTGTTTTTTTATACACATTTTGAGGTTTGCAAGGGAAAATGTGGTGTGTCCACTTTGTGTTTTGGGCCATTTCCTGTCACGGGCACTTGGCCTACCCACACAAGTGAGGTACCACTTTTCTCTGAAGACTTTGGGAAATGTGGGGTGGGTGGAATTTTGTGGATCCGCGCAGATTCCAGAACTTTCCACCACAGAAATGTGAGGAAAATGTGTTTGTTTTTACAAATGTTGAGGTTTGCAAGGGATTCTGGGTGCAGAACCTGGTGAGAGCCACACAAATCACCCCATCCTGGATTCCCCTGGGTGTCTAGTTATTAAAAATGTATAGGTTTGCTAGGTTTCCCCAGGTGTCAGCAGAGCTAGGGTTCAAAATCTACAGCTAGGCACTTTGCCAAAAGAGGGTCTGTTTTCACTGTGAAAATGTGGTGTGTCCACGTTGCGTTTTGGGCCGTTTCCTGTTGCGGGCACTAGGCCTACCCACACAAGTGAGGGACCATTTTTCTCGGAAGACTTTGGGGAATTTGTGGTGGGAGGAAGTTTGTGGATCCATGCAGATCCCAGAACTTTCCATCACAGAAATGTGAGGAAAATGGGGTTTTTTTAACTAAGTTTGAGGTTTGCAAGGGATTCTGGGTAACAGAACCTAGTGAGAGCCACACAAGTCACCCAATCCTGGATTCCCCTCAGTGTCTAGTTTTCAAAAATATATAGGTTTGCTATGTTTCCCTAGGTGCCGGCTGCGCTAGGACCCAAAATACACAGGTAGGCACATTCCGGAAAAAAAGTTGGTGCCTAGTGGGCTTTCTGCTGCCCTGGCAAGGGGGTAAATCAGGGGTGCCCCCGAGCGGGCTGAAAGACTGTGGCTATTCTTTTGGGGGGTCGGGGGCATTGAGATGCCCATTCTGGTGAGCCCCCAAGATTGCGTATAAAAAAGCCAGCATATTCTCAGGCGCATAGTGGGCTTTCTGCCCCCCTGGAGGAGAGGTCGAGGAAGAAGCTTTCATTGATGCAGCGGGTGCGGTGCACCTGGGCCTCCATGCCTGTGGGGAGCATTCAGCCCTCATTATGGTACTTTACAACTCAATCAACCGCTAGGGGTCCATTTCCCCCTTGCACTAGGGCCCATGACACGCTGGCTAAGCCCTACTTTTTTTTTTTTTTTATCACATTCAGAGAAGAAGCTTTTCAATTTCAGTCTTCTTGAAAATTTAAGCAAATCAATTTCTAGATTCACCAAATCACAATCCCCATCCGGGGAAAATGACAAACCACATTGCAAAACATTCAATTCTATATAGCTAATGGGTCTATCAGACACATTTATTACTTGTAGAACCTCAATACTCTCAGAACTAGTGGGATCAACAACTATGTCAAGATCTATGATTTATTTTTGTCCCTGACTTCTGGTCCCCATCCTTATATTTTTTTGTTTTTTCTCCGCCCCCTCCTTGTTTTGTTATAGTTTTTCTTTTTCCCAGTTTCATGCACTAAATTTCCTGGAAAAAGAAGAACATTCAGCTGGCTTGGGTCCTATTTTGTTATTTTGAACCAGTTCCGTACACTGAGGACAGGTCAGTACTGTAGTGTACTGAGCTCAGTTCAGCCCCACCATCTGACAACTGTCTCTGTTGTAATTTGTTAACATCGTCATAGGTTTTGGAGAAAGTACAAATACGTCCAGTATTATTATCTCTCTCATCCCGTCTAATTTTGTTTAGCTTCCTTTCCTTAATTTGTGATTGATGTTTACTTATCACATCTTTAAGGATGACAGTTTTTCTCAGTCAGTTCAGGTAGCTTCACGTCATTGATCTATTTCTCTAATTCTGCAATTTGGTCTTTAAAGTTTTCTACTTTCCTTTCCAAATTTTGTATTAAAATATTCATTATGCAGAAGGAAGCAGAATAGAGATTGTCTTCCTATTCTTTGAGGTGATCGTCTTCTAGATCATCAAATGTGGGGAAGACTAAAATCCTTAATCCTCTAGGGATGTGTTTATTTTCCATGTAGTTCTTAAGTGCTACCCTGTCCCACCATTTTGAGAGTTCTGATTTTTTCAATCTTTCAAGCGTCAGGAATTTACTTTTGAGGCTATCCTTTCCTGGAGTTTTGGTGCTATCTTTAATCAAAGTTTTACTTTTTTTAAACAAATCAACTGTCTGTTTCTCATGATCATCTTCAATGCTGAGAAGTGTATATTTCTATCTTCCAAAGTACAAACAATATCAACTGAGTATACCGTACTAGCCTGCCCCAACTTAAATACTTGAAGTTATGCAAACAGCAATGTGGGCAATAGGAGCTGCCCCAGTGTATTTAATTATCATATATGTATGGTAGAGATGCTCAACTTCCAGTAACCCCACCGCTACGAAGTCACAAATATAAGAGAAAAGAATTTCTCTCAAAGTAATTAGGTTCTGAAAAGGAGCATACAATTGAACGTAATACCTTCATTAATTATGCACAAACATGTAATTAAACATCTTTTTTTCCAAATTATACAAAATGTTATAGAATCCACAAAATACATGCAAAAATGGAGTGCAAGGAGTCTTGAGATTTCTTATTTTCAATTATTCTTTATTTGTAGTCAAATGCATCAGCCCAGCCAACGCGTTTTGTTCAACATGGACTTCATCAGGGCTGAAAAAACAATAAAAAAACGTACATCACTTAAAATATCTCATATACACCAAAAGGTTAGAAAAACCTAGGTGCAAAGACTAGATAGACATGAAATACAAAAACAGCCATAACAAATCAACCTATGAATGAACAAACTTCAATAATCCAAGAGAATTGTTACCTCTCATTAAAGACTCCCTGCCTATATGCAATCTCAATATAATATTACAAATAACAATTGATTGGTTAATGAAACACTTCAGCATTATAAATTCAAAAAGTGACTCCAATTGCTAAAAGTCAGACATGGATAATACAACATAGATTCCATTGTTAGTCTTAAAGCTTTCAAATTGCACATGTTCATTCGGACATTATTGAGACAATACATATGTTGATCAAAAGCTAAAACTAAAAGAGAAATTCTCCTATCAAGATCTAAGGATCCTCTTCAGTATGGCCAGAAAAATAAATTACTTCCTGGTTGAATGTCTCGACCAATAACAGTCTGAACAAAAAGGCAGGACCAAAATCAAAAACTCAAGATAGACTCACTTGGAATTGTCTTTTTGAAGATCACCAAGATGTTTCTCTATTACAACCACCGTAGCGTCTGTTAGATAAAGACTTTGAAGGAATTAATGCCTTTGATTCATACTGGAAAGGAACAGGAAATCGTTTACTATTAAAGTTAAGTAATCACTCTTTCAAAGATTGGATTAAAAAATATCATACTGCAGTTCTCAGCTACCGTTTTCTCTTTGGCCGCCTTAATTTGTTCCTTCATCGGTAATGCCTTGGTATGCCTGGTATTCTGGTGCCGCGAGGCACTCAGCTACTTCTGGCGATTGCGCCCAGCACTAATTGCTTTTCTTCTCAACCCCTTCGCTGAGCAGCCGCCCCCTAGGCCACTCGGTGTCTCTGGCATTTGAGGGAGGTTTCCTTCTCCCAGAGGTAAGCCACGTGATTTTTCTGGGCACCGAGTGTGGTCCTGCCTTGATCTTCAAGGACCTACCGGTGCTGAAATCCCACACTCTGTCTCCAACAGCCGCTCAGGGCAGCCCAGAGGTCACCATCATGCCAGCTCAGCACCACAGGGAGGTTCAGGCTCGGCTGAAGAGTTCTCTCGCCCAACAGTCACCTGAAACAGGCTAAAACTATTACCCAATGTTTTGTGGGTCAGTCCCTTTCTCACAGCAGGTCAGTTCCCTCCGAAATGCAGGATAATTGTCTCAGAGGTGTCCGCCAGGTGCAGGAGCTTTGATCAGCACGACTCAGTTCATGGCCTCTCAAGCCCCGCGCCCCTTTCTTGCCACTAAGTTGCAAGTTCAAAAATCAGCAAGCCAAAATGTCAGAGGTGCCCGGCACAGGTAAGAGCCGACTCGACGATGCGGCAAGCACAAGGTAAGTGGTTTTATTTATTTAGTTTTACCTATCCCGTCGTCTGTCGACTTCCCTCCCACCCCACTCCCACCACACAGCTCTTACCTGTGCCGGTTGTGCCTGCTAAATGTGATTAAACTAGTAGGATGGATGTGTATAATATCTTGGTATTAGGTTTGCACTCTCTAAATACCAACACATACATACATCGATCTCTACAGAAACCTCTGTATGCAGAAAATGGTTCAAAATCAGTTCAATTTCCATTCGCTACTGTACTGGAGATATTTTGAATTTCAGCGTGTAGCTACATTTGCTGCACACAGCAATGGCCCAAAGGTAAATGTCGTCAAAAATGTGAGTTAATGAACAAATGTACCTTGTTGTAGCACATGCCCAACAGGAATACCTGAGAGGGGAGCGTAACCCCATTCCCTAATATAGATTTGTTCAAAATGAATGTACAGAAATCCAATTAGTAAATCCCACTCAAGTTTGGGAAATTGGGTGCTCAAGGTGTGGTTTTCCTTGGTAGTTTAGTTTGGGAACACCCCAAGCCTGTATGCCTGTGGGCATTCCCAAACTCCCATCCAACCCCTTTTGTCCCTAGAAGTGATCAGAGAATTAACTCCCCTTCCAGGATGGAAATGGGAATACAGCTCTCCTAGACTTTCTGGGAGTGTTGGAAAAAGGTTTTCTCCCGAGATAATGTCTTCCCGTGGACACTGGTCAGCTGCCGCCATCCAGATGCTTTACAGGAAAGACCTCCTCCAGTGATAGAGACGAGCGTGTTATTGGGAAATGTACCACAATATCCTCTAATATGCCACCAGCGGATTGTTGTCTTCACAAAATTGTACTTGGCCAGGAAGGGCAAATATAAATCAAGATTAAAAACTCCCTAATAACAGTCCGCATCAAAGAAATATAATTAGGATTATAGAGGACTCTAAGAGATTTCAAAAGAAATAAAGATCTGTTCTTTTGAACTTCTTTCATCTAGGTCAGCTCATCTTCCCTCACACATTGCAGCGCTTAGATGAAGATGATAAAATATGTTTCAAAACTATCAATATGAAGGAAAAAGAGAAGGAGAATGGAATGTTGCTATTGCATTATCAGGCAAACGTAAAGGGCTGACAATGTTATCACTGCACTACTTATTTTTATGGAATAAGTGCAGGGGCTTAGGTAATAGGAACGCCAATATTACAATCCTATAAAAATGTTGAAGCATATTTGCCTTTGCTAGAGGGGCAATCTGGACTTCAAGTTAAATGAACGCTGCCCTATTTCAAATTATAGGAACTATAGGCATGCGTAATTTAAGAAATGAAAATATACTGCTGCACCATATGTTTCCATTGGTTAGTGGGTACAAAATGGTGTGCAATATTCCCTGGCACAGCACAATATCGCCGTGCATCGGTTCACTTTGTATAACAGAGCTCGCGTTCCTTGTGACTCGTGAGCATATTTTAAGGCTAGCTTCGTTTGGACTCCCAGGCTCAGTATCGAACCCTTACCTTCTGGGGGCAGTGGTCAGGAGAACTGATTGTACTTTTTGGACAGTGGGAGCATTTTGTGCCACGACCAGCTAGACATATGTCAAAATAACCTGACGTCACTCATTTAAACCCAGCAGTATTCGCGCTCTTCGACCCCATGAGTAGGCAATGTCACAGCTGTTGCTTAAGTTATAAGAATGTACGGTGCACTTTTCCTTTCTGTTATTTGTAAACCATTTATTAAGCAGGAAGACACCGACTCCCTCGCAGTGTCTTTTTCCACTTCTGTGCTGTTGCACGGAATCCCTCCTGTGCCAACAAGCTTTCTTTTTGGTTCAATTAATGAGCCATAAATAAACCTATGAATGTGTCAACAAAAGGTGATTTATTGCGCTCTGTCACGTGCGCTCGTCTGGTGGGGAAATGTCTCTTGCAAAGTCTGGTGTGGAGCCGAGGACTCACTCCTTACCTAGCAGCCCACTGGTAAAGTGTGCTTACGGACCCCACAGGTCCGGAAGTTTACGAAATACGCTGAAGTAGGGTATTTATCATAACGCTTACGTTTCCGGAGGGGAGGTTGAGGACGAAGCTTAGATTGATGCCGCAGGTGCTGTGCACCTGGGCCTCGATGCCTGTGGGGGCCATTCAGCCCTCATTATGGTACTTTACAACTCAAACAACACCAGCTAGGGGTCTATTTCCCCCCTTGCACTAGGGCCCATGACACGCTGGCTAAGCTACTGGGAGAGGGCGTGCTGACAACCCTACGTTCGCGAGAGTACTGCACCTTGTATTCTACTGAGTTTGAGGTCCGAGGTGAGGGGGCGGGAAGCAGACAGCCTAATTACTCTCCCCACCCTGCGTCCCTGAGGAGCAAATGAGGTGGTACCGGGACATTCCCGGGCCGCTTGATTAGTTATTGCGTGGTTATGCAGCGGAGTGGGAAATTACTGCCAAGATGTAAGTCCGACCCTATGTCGCAGTGCGAGGCTCGCGCTTCCCTTCAAAGGTTAATGCCACCGTACGGCTGGTATCATTTACTGCACGGGCTCTCCTCGCAGACAGGCCCCTACAATTATTTTTGATTAATCTCCAACCACTGCGATGAATAAGCAAACATACTCTCCCCTGTCCTGGCGTCAGGAGGGGCAGTGGCTTGTCTTGGCTAATAAGTGTCCCTCTCCTCGACACACGGGGGAGGTAGGGATTCGAAGGGGAGGGAGGGAGGGGCATTGTCAGCATCAGACCCTCGGCCTCAGCCTATGCAGCAGATTCCCGATGGCCTACAGAGGTGTGTTTTACTACAGCAGGTTCTAATACAAATATTGCGCCAGGGACAAGCGCACGGGAAAGCTCAACACGAAAGTTTTACATTTACAGATTCATAGAGTGTGAAAGTGTGGGGGATAGCAGAAAGGTACTGGTAGGGAAGACGTGGGTGGTGGTGAGGGGTAGCGGTAGTGTGGACCTCGGGCGACAGGGATAGCTTGACTACGGCATGAGGACCTTTGTCAACTGGTAACACAGCCAGGCTCCTGCCCTGCAAGGCCCACTGCAGATGAAACGGATTTCCGCTTCAGCAAGGGCTGCTAGAGCTGCATTTGTTTGAGTGAAGGAGGGGAAAATAAAGCTGGATTCAGGGGTCTGAAGCTTCAGAACCCAAATGCCCCAGGGACTCTTCTTCCCGCCCTCGGCACTGCAGTGGTTGGAAGGAGGCATGGGAGAAAAGTTTGGGAAAAAAAGAACCCAAAGGATCAGAGAAGGCTCGAATGGCAGTGGCCGGCAACCTCGCAACATTTGTAAGCGCCTATGGAGGTGTGGCGGAGCCAGAATTAAGGGGCATATCAACAACAACCGGCGATAATTATCGCTCAGCGCAATTAGCGTGAGGATAATTATCGCCGGCTAGCGTGAATTTTTATCGCTGAGATAGCGTGCTATTAGCAACGCTTATCTCAATAGCGATAAAAATCTACACGCTAACAGGCTAACGTGAGATTATCGCTGGAAACCCAGTGATAATCACACGTTACCTTGTTGATAGGGACAGGCAAACTTAGCCATGATATCCTCCTTCCATAGGATATCATGGCTAAGTCTGAAAATTAGCAGACGTAAAAAAGCAGCGTTAACCGCGGTTAGCGCTGCTTTTTTTGTCTCTAACAGGGTTAGCGACATTCTTGATAATAGGAGAAATGTCGCTTAGCGACATTTCTCCTATTATTTTACTCTGGAACGCCCCCTTTGCATCTCATTAGAGATGCAAGGGGAAGCGCAGAGTAAAAGGGTGCTAACATGAAAATTTGCGTGTTAGCACCCTGTTGTTGATAGGGCGCTAGTTTTATCTCTGCTTTTTTGGCTTTTAAAGCCAAAAAAGCAGAGATAAAGCCCTTGTTGATATGCCCCTAAGTTCCTCCAAAATACACAAAGGAATCGTTAAGAGGATTGTGTGTCATAAAGGTAGAGCTGGTCACAAAGGTAGAGGGGCTTCAGAACAATATTAACAGTTTACTCTCTCGAAAGAGGGTGTGTGTGAGGTCTTGTATGAGGGCCCTGTGCTTGATGTGTGCATGTCTGTGAAGGCAGGGGGGAGGTCAGAATGGCATAAGTGAAAATATTAAAGCTAGCTGCAATGGATGGATGTTGAGCTCTTACATTGAAGATGTTGGACTTCTTTGGAGGAGGCAGGCCATATATCATGCCAGAGCGCATAGTGGTGAAGAGATGCTCGTCGGAGGGGATAAGATGGAGAAGGGACCTAGGTATGCCTTGACGAACAGCACTTGTCATCTATACAACGTTCTTCTTTACTCACCTCCTTTCGTCACTTTTTGTTGAGGTTCCCCCATGGTGCATACCACCTTTTCTGTTCCACTGAGGGTGTATAGAGGCAGATCGTATTGTTCCTTGTAATGAACAACTACAAAAGTAAGTATAAGATCTGCCTCCTCCTCAGTGAAGTTCCTCTTCCTCTTGGGTGAGGCTGGATACATCTTGAGGTCTGTAGTGGCTGTGTGTCATCATGTTAGTGGAACAGTCCTGTGGGGGAGGAAAGAGCCTAAGGCGTGGGGTGCATTTATGTGATTACACGGTTAATGTGAGTCAGGCCTGTAAGATGTGGGTCATTAGCAGTTTTGCTGGAACAGTTTTCTTATTGGGGGTTTGGTGCACAAGCAGGACTTCTGACTCCGACCACAAGCATTAGTTAGGTAGTTATTTTATTTCAAGGGCTTGTTATATCAAGGCACAGTTTCTAAATTCTTCTTTCTCTTCTTCTCTCCTGTAGGTGCCTGGAGGTCTGTTCCACGGTATGGTCCTCTCCCCTCGGAGAAAGGAGAATAGCCAGGCGAGGGTAGGGGTGGGGCAGAGATCACGGAGTTACCCAAAAACTCAGTGCGTAATTCCGGGAGTATTGCTCGGTTACTCTAGTAAGTAACATGGACTTCCCTGGCTTCAGCCAATGTGCATGCGCAGTAATACTAAAGGAGCGAGAGAAGCTACTAAAGAAGAAACACAGACAAATGCAGTCTTGCTTGTAGCACTGTCAACAGTTTTTGGGGGGCAAGTGCTAAGCAGCAGACTCAGCCCGGACGATGGAGCCTGAAGGGGGAAGAGAGATAGAGTCATGTCAGCCCAATGGTTGTTGTGTGCTTGCCTTACTGAATGCACGGGGCAGAGGGATATTCTTGGTGAATGGGGGTCGTTTACCCCCACAAATGGGAGAATATCTACTGGAAGAGGGGGCCGGAAGTAGAGATTGGTCACCTAGAGAAAGACGAATTGCTGACAGGAAAAAGGAAACCCTCACTCACCTTAACGCCCAGAGACAGAAAGTCACTTATCAAATGACCCCTACAGAGAAAACAGCGAAGCCGACAGAGTAAGGGAAACACTTGTGGGATTCCATAAAATCAAGGACAAGCACAATCTCATGTCCACAGAAGTTAAGGCAAGTGAGCACTCACCAACTTATTATCAGAAGCAAATGGTTTGCTTTTCCGTGGTACCGGCTTCACGGGAGCCTGACGGTTAGGATGGCTCCCGGTTCAGCGTCCAAGATCACAATGCATTCTGGAGGAGGATAACAGGGTCTTATATCAGGGCCGTCCAAGGAACCCAACAGGGAACCTGGCCGCGGGCTCAGCCCCCACCCCAGATGGAGGTGGGCCAGGCCATAGACTGCGATGATGCTCAATGACGAGCTAATTATGCGCCGGGTCCCAGATTCTCGTTGTCACCAGGACATGCCCACAACCCTTCCCACTACCAACAGTCTTGGCAAACGGGCAGTAGCATGGACACAAAAGCGCAGCCTTCGATAACTCCAATAGGGTGAGTCGTGGAATAAGGTCTCAAATTTAGATGTGCTTGTTGTGCGGTGACTGCATACTGAATGATCAGGGACGTTCAATGGAATCAGGCAACTTATTATTACATTCCTTCCAAAATATCAAACACTGAAACGCATAATACAAATGAACACATCTTCGTAACAGCAAGCCATTCACCACCCCAAAGCAGTTCAAAGTCATGAGCCCGCGGGTAAAATCTGCTCTGCTCCACTCCGCTCCTCCAGCAGCTACGTAATTTTTGCCAAACTCCGCTCTCATCCAAGTGGAGCTCGTAGTGGGCAAAACTCTGCAAACTCCACTGGCGGAGTTTACAGCCCACCCCTAGAAATACTACAGGTGTGTTTTTAAGTGGGATTCTTGGTGTCCCGTTATGCTAGGGTTTGGGTTTAGGGAGGGTTATTTGCCTGTCTGTGGCCTCGTGCAACCACCACCATCACCCATCACCCAGTGTATCATAAAAAGTAAGTTAAAAAAAAAACAGACTCGTTTTACAAGCATAAAGTTCCTCCACTTGGTCTGGTGGAATTGTATTAGCTTAAAATAGAAAAGTGCCCAGTTTCCATTACTAGGCAAAGTTAAGTATTAGTGTAAATAGTAGCACTTAAGAGCGGCAATACTCCAGACTGGTTGTAAGCAGTCCCCACCTGCCCCTTATCAGCCCCCTCCTGCTTCCTATGCCTGCCAGGGAATCAAGCACGTACGTGTGGAAGCCACGCTCTTCCATTAGTGTGACAGGGCGCAGTGTCTTGCCTGTGACCTCCGGTCTTCTCTACGACTCCCTCATCCTTCACAGTCTCTATCGCCTTGAGCAGCAGTCTTCCTGTGTCTTCCGCAGTGTCTGACCCCAAGCGGTGATTCTTCAGCAGCGCCATCTCTGGCTTCAAGGAACGATCCTTCTGCATCAGCGTCTCCGGTTCCCAGCAACGCAGCGAACCTTGGATCCTCTCTAAGCACCATGTCTCTCCTCTACATCCTTTTAGAGGGGCCTGTCCCAATATCTTGCCTTATATCTCCTCCCAGTTCTGGTTGGCAAAAGGAAAGGAGGGACTTTCAGTTGTCGCTCGTGAGGTGTCTTAACTTGCATAGATAAATGCTGCAAACAAAACATAGGCTTTTGAGGGGTTTCCGGAACCGTGCCCATAACAGGCCAGGGTAGTTCATCTGTTAGGTCCTCCTGATTGCTGTCCTTGTCCAGGTCATCCTGACACATCCCCACCCAGGATTTTATGGCTCCGGAAAAGGGGAAATCGAGACAAAATTCAGCATTATAGTGTTCTTTACCCTTCTACTGCCGCACCTCAAACCTAAAGGGTTGCAGGGATAGGAAACACCTCAACACTCTCGGATTGTTGCCCTTGATTCGGCTCCTCCAGCTCAAGGGGGCATGGTCTGTATAAAGGACTAAGGGTTTACCCTCCAAGTAGTACTGCAATTTCTCTATGGCCTATTGTATTGCAAGACACTTTTTCTCTATTACAGGGTACCATTGTTCTCTTGGAAAGAGCTTCCGGCTAATAAACAATATGGGAACCTCGAGTCCTTCTTTATTGTTTTGGAAAAGACCACTCCTATTCCCACTTCAGAAGCATCCGTCTACAGGAGGAATGTTTTATTGAAGTTAGGAGAAGTGAATGCCAGGCTTGAAGTGATGACCTGTTTGAGTTCATTGAAGGCCTCTTTGATCTTGAGGTTTTGGAAATCTTTGTTGGTGTCCTCTTTCTTTAGGAGGTCGGTCAATCCTACCGAAATATCTGAATACCAGGGTATGAATCTTCTATAATAGCCAAAAAGACCTAAAAATGCCTTGACATCTCATTTGGTTTTGAGGTATGGTGTTACTGTGATGACTCATACCCTTTCATCTTAGGGTTCAATGAAACCGTTCCCCAAGACATACCCTAGGTAGTTTACTTTGTGATATTCTGCCCTGGACTTCTTTTCATTGATAAGCAAGTTGGCTTTTTGTAGCTCTTGCAGGACTTGTCAGTGAATGAAATGCTGGTCCCATGTGCTGCTATAGATGGCAATGTCATGTAGTGTAGTTCCTATAGTACCCCTGCAGGACCTGCGCTTTTGGATAACATACACTGTGGGTCTGGTGGTAGACTGATTCTGTGCACTCCCACCGCGTATGTTAGCCTTGCTTGCATTAGCTAGCTCGCAGTGCCACTAGAATCTCCTTTTATCAGACAGATTAGTTTGGTAACCTCAGAACATAACAACCCTGATTCCTCAGACTCATGGAAACAATATACTACTTTTCACCCAGACACTCGTGCTTGCTCATTTGGTCTCCGAGAGTTACAGAGAAGAAACAGTTGAGTCTGTTTACAATAAGAATTTATTTCACCGTTGTTCTTTTAGTGTAAAATATATGTGCTGCTACAACTGTTACACAGTAGCAGAGATATAGGATCAGCAGTACAGTGAATAAAAAGGAATAGTACAGTTCTACCATTTTGCAATAGTCATGAACATGTACATGAATTTAAAATGCATTTATAAAAAAAAGCGCATACTCCTACGATGCCTGTCTAGATGTAGCTAAGTGTACCTAGCATGTGAGTAGGTGCGAAAGAGCTAATGAGCCTAGGAGTCAAGAATCCCGCTAGGATTTAGTCAAACTCCATTACCTGAATAATGAGAGTGTGGGACCTGGTCCTGGTCTCAAGTTGGACACCCCGCAAGGGATGCTTAGACCACTGTCAGCTGGAGCGACTGCATGCAGGAGCCTCAGTGTCTCTGGTCAGAGTGCCAGTCTTGAAGTCTTGGTTCCCTCCAACTACTGATAGCAAGAGGTGCTGTATTTATACAGAGTCCTTTTGTCCCTTGTGCGTGTGTTAGCCATTGTTTAGTGTGAAGATGACGTATGGGATGAACCTTGTGCGTAGATAGGAGGAAGGTGAAGTATACCCCCTGGATAGTATCCTCATAAATTATTTATATGTGCTAAGGATGACATCCTAGCAGTATTGATTTGGAAAATCCCTCCCTCTGCATGGAACTAGGTGAAAGGTTTAGTCCATAAAAGGCGTTCAATCCTTATAAGGCGTTCTGTCCCTATAAGGTGTTCTGTCCTTATTAGGTGTTCTGTCCTTATAAGGCGTTATGTCCCTAAAAGGCTTTTTCATGTGAAATGTAGGGGAGATGATGTAGGTGAAAGGGTACGATGTTCCCTGGACCTATATTAGAGTACCTATCTGAAACATAACAGTAGGACAAGGAATACATCTCATGGTTTTGTAGGACCCTGTTCATTAAACACTGGTAAGTAGCAGGGGCCTGTTGAATCCAAATGGCTGGACTGTGAACTGGGATAGGCCTGCAGGGGTAGAGACGGCAGTTTTTTCTAGGTCCATTTTTCTAAGGGGCACCTGCCAGTACACCTTTGTGAGATCTCCCCTCCCCTCGCCTAACTTTTCTATTAGCTTGTCGATTCTCTAGAGGGGATGTGTGTCAAATTTTGAAACTCTATTCACTGCTGCGAAGTCCATGCAAACCTGATTATACCATTGGGCTTGGATACTAGTACTATTGGAGAGGACCAATTACTCTGAGATGGTTCTATCATTCCCATCTGCAACATTATCTCAACTTTCTTTTGGATTGGTTCTCTTTGTGCGGCAGGAATCATATAAGGTTTTTGTTTTACTACAACCCCTTCTTGAGTTAGGATAGTGTAGTTAGCAGTTTGACTTTTTGGTTCACTGTTAGGGTGTGATTCATAGGTACTCAAATTCTTTCCTTTATCATATATTGTCTTCTGCCTGGTTTGGCTTTTTTACAGATAGTAATGAGTCAGGTCACAGAGTTCACCTATGCGGGTACACAGTAGGTTGGCATTGTCAAGTAATCCCCCCACCTCCTCGCCTGTATCCTTCTCTCATACCTCCTTAGTCTTTATAGAAGGCTTCGAGGCTTCGTGCTATATAGTAGTTCATATAGTAGTTCAAATGAAGAACACCCCAAAGTACTCTGAACCTGTCTCCTGATAATAAAAAGGACAAGAAGCAATAGTTGAACCCAATTTTTTTCTTCTCCCGTCAACATTTTCTTTAATGTAAGTTTTACTGAGCCGTTATACCTCTAGAGTAGACCGTCTGTCTTGAGATGGTACACAGACGCCTTAATGTGAGTTATGTTCAGTTGCTTACAAATCTGTCGCATAAGTTGGGATAGATCCTGACAACTGCTTGGAAGAATGGTCCCTAAGATCTAGGTGTCCACAAAGTCTAGATTGTCACATATATTTCAGTGGAAACTAGGAAACTAACGCCGAATACAAAGCTTTCCTGCTGCTTAGACCTAAACTCCAAAAGTGGGATATCAAACGTGGCCTCCTGGATCCGGCCACAATGTGGATCACGAAGGATGGAAAATCAAAAGACTCTACCGAATCAGAAGACCTGGCATGTTTCCTGGACAGCCTGGATGAACAGCGGATAGTTCTCACCCAACTCCACCGTCAGCTGACAGACTCCAACAACAGGAATGACTGAGTGTACCTCAGAACAGCAGAATGCATCACAATGTCATTAGAAAACAGACAGACAAAGAGATAGTAATCAGATATGTGGAGAAACTCACTCAAGACAACACTAGTGACAAATTTTGATCACGCCACAAGCTGTCACAGCCAACTGATAGAGGAGCACCTTAGCAACTTCCTGTGACTGGCTGACAGAGGCAGATGAGTATATTCGAGAACTTATGATGCAATGTTGTTATTACCTTTTTGTTTCTATACTGTCTAACCACTCTCCATATGAACCAACCATAGAGAGCTTAAATGCTGCGACAACACATATCTCCCCTTCCTCCCCTCCTCATCTTCACCACTCATCCTTACATGCATGAATGATGTTTACCCACGAATGCAGGTACCATCATTCCCTTTCCATGACTATCGAAGTTTTTGCCTCTTTGTATTTTGTTATAATATACAACAATCTTGCCATCATTCCCACACCCCCTGCCTTCCCCACCCCCACTCCCCTGATTTTGGACCTCCCCACAATATCATCATATTTAGGACCCATTTTATCCCTGCCACCCTTAGCTAGAAATGCCCACCTCATTTTTTTAAAACAGACTTTATTGGTATTTTCAGTTCTGTCTAGACATTCTAGAAATGCCCACCTCATATTCTTAAAATGGCCTACCCCCTGTGGAGTAGTGCACTGGGCCAGTGGTATAGACCTTACGATGAAAGATGTATACCGATTGATCATTATACGTTTTGTCACGGAGAGTGTATTTAACTTATCCATTAACACCCTCATTCAACTCAATTTAATGCTCAGGTGACATGCACCGACTTGTTTGTTTATACTATATCTGGGGTAGAACCACCCCCCCACCTCGAACTTTAATTTCCTTTTCCTTCCTCACACCTTACCTCATACCTCTCACACTCATTTATGCTTTCTGCCTTATTACTTTCTGGAATCCATACTACGAGCAATGTTATAACATCAACCCAGGCCAATCTCTCTTTAAGCCCTTTTGTACACCCACTGCCATTATGACCACCCCTCCTTTGCAGACGTCTTCCTCTATGCAAATGTCCTGACAAATTACATAAAAAGGAAATAGATACTTTCATATTTGGTCTCTAAATAGACAGACATGGCCCTCCATGAAACTCACCTGTCATGCATTGAGGCTACAAAATACAAAAGGGACTGGTTTGACAGGTACTCTACAGCTGCAGGACCACTCCACGGACATGGGGGGATAACCATACACATGAGTTCTAGAAAATATGGGGTAGCTATTCTGGTAAAGAAATTGCTCCAGAGTAAGATCACACAATGCTGGACAGACAAAGAAGGACACTACGTTGGAGCCAAACTCGAAATAGGTAGCAATATTCTCAGTGTAGTTTCTATTTTTGTAACACAAGTGTACAGATAACTATTTCTTCTCCGCCTTAGGAGAATAGTGACAGAAATAGGAACTAGGCAGACTATTTAGAGGGATACTGGAATCTTGCCCCTTATGCATTAATGGACAGTACCGGCCCAACAGTCATGGCCTACAGTAAAGACGGAGCCATTTTACAAGACATGAGGGAAGACGTGGCCTGACCAACATATTTCACCTACTACATCACACAAAGGCTTTAAATACCACTTGAAGGTACATGACCCAGAGCCAAGAATAGACGATTTCCTGACATCACATGTTGTAATACCACAGGTGCTGGACAGTGACATCCTAGAAATTTCCCTCTCAGATCATGCCCTATTAGAGTACAAAAAGACTGGAAACTGAGGTGACCTCAAAGAAAACCATGGCACCTCACTGCCTCCCTCTAAAGATGTCCATTGGAAAGACCCAACAAAAATGACATCACCATCTGTTTAAAAGAAAATAAAGGCTTAGTCAGATGGGCTCGAATACCATGGGAAGCTGCAAAAGACACCATTAGAGGCAAACAATGATATATTCCACAATAGCCAACACATTCTAAGTAGACAAACAAGGATCCCTAGAGAGAGATATCACATGCATGACAATTGCACACCCTACCAACCCGACAGAGCACTCCAGGTGTGACCTTGCTAAGACTAAAATGGGCCATAATTGAAAGGTGCCCATAAGTGCTTGAAGGACTCTCTGTTGACTTATAGCCTGTAAATGTGCCTTTTGCATGTCACTCATTTATACATGTCATTCAGCCACACTTCAATGGGTTGGTCCTTAAAGTGTTCTCCAATGTCATAGGATACATGGTTTTGCGTGGTAATGGCAGTGGCCAGTAGTTGTCTCACGTGACGTTATAGTTCCTAGGTCAACCGTGTCATGTAAGAGAACTAGCTTGCAAGATAGAGGGGTGGGAGTATTAAGTGTCCTGCTAAGGGTGTTCTGCATGGACGGTCTGTACTTTCTTAGGTCTAGGGAGTGGTAGAGTATGTGTGGAGTGTCACAGGTCGCTTGGGCACACGTCCTTCAATCAGTATGGTGCAGGAGTCCTGCCGTTCTAAGTTGTGGAGGGTCAAGTACCAGTCTTCAAGCGTTTTGAAAAGGGTGAACTTCATTCTAGATTCCCTAAACAATCTTGAAATATCGTTTTGTAACTTCTATGTGTGCTGCTTAATGCAGCACACATAGAAGTTGCAAGTCGGCATTTTAAAAAAAGTATTCTTTATGTGCAGGAAGGGGGACCTTCCTGCACATAAACAATCACAGGCCATTTGCTATTCCTATGTGTGCTGCACAACGCAGCACACACAGATACACCAAAAACGAGGAGAAATAAACCATTTCTCCTTGTTTCGACCTGTTTAAGACCAGGTTTTCCCTGGTCTTAATTTTGGCGCTGCCTCCTAATTATGCCACCCTTGTAAATAGGGGTAGCATCAAAATCAATGGGTGTTGCGGTGGAACTTCCACCACAGCACCCATTGCCCGCCCCTTTCACACTAAATACAGCATGAAAGGGGGCCTTATTTACAAGGCAGCATTAAGCCTAACGCTGCCTTGTAAATAAGGCAAAGTTTCTATAGCCGTGACATTGTGGTGGCGATAGGGGCTTGTAAATATGCCCCCATGTGTGATACTAGCACCACATTGAATCCTGTAGAAAAGGTAGACCTAGAATATTTGCCCACATGTCCTGACTTGTAGCCCACCCAGAGCTCCAAACTAAAACACATCTTCCCATGCTGACTCTCCCCGTTAACCCCCTCCATCCCCATCCCCCTTTTTTCCTGGTAGCCTTAAGGCCACCATAATAGGCATAGATAAAACAATCTGCACTATCAAACGAGGGCGCTCTCACAGGAGTGGAGGAATAGTTCCATTTGGATAACGATTACTCCACTGCCACAGTGTCTCTAGATGAAATGATAGGGATAGGATGTGGCACAGTGGCCAGAACCGACGACTCAGGAGCTGGGGATCCAGGTTCGAGTCTCGGCGTTGGCGCAAAATCCTGTGATTCTGGGCAAATCACTTAATCTCCGTGTGCCCATGGACAGCACCCGGATACCCTCATGGGTGATAAGCTGCGCTACATAAATCTACAAACTTTGCTTATTATCCTTCATTTCTTAGGGCTCTTCCTCTCTTTCTTGTTAAATCTCCTTTTTCTGGCTTCTTATAGTATGTTCTTTTTTGTCAAACAACAGTGAAAGTGCTAATACTATCCTTACTACCACTACTGGTATCTAAGTTTGCTGAGGCTTTTTAGATTTGAACCCACGGCAATAGGATTGCTGAACAGCAAGGAAGGTAGGCTTGCTCTATCTGATAACTTAAGTCAGGATCCCATTATGGTACATTACCCCTCCCTCCCACCACCACCGCCCTCCCTGCAAACTTTTCTACTCCCTTCTCCTTTCTCCTGGCCATAACAGAAAAAAGTACTAGCCAGTCATAGAAGTGGAAAGCCAAAATCCTTGATGGTTTTGTACTATTTGTCTATAGTTTTATTTTACGGTTTTACAGACGATAAAGAGATCTGTTCTAGTCAGCTATAGCGCTATTATGCAAAATATCATTGTATGTTGTTCCATCTGTCTGCCAATATCAAATTGTACCAAAAGAGAATACGAACTGGTGTCATCTGGTAATCTTATTTATGGAGCAGTGCTGGCACAGGCTGGATAAGTCAAGCCCTCATGGCAGCCCCCGACTCCAATTAATGCATGGGTAGCAAGTGTAGGCCCAGGAGGGCGAGATCTGTGCCTGGTTTTCAGGATATCCCCAAATATGAAAATGATTTTCATTGATATGCATTGCATGTATATGTATCCTATGAGGATATCCCTAATACCCGGCTTGGACCCTCACACCCCTACCCTCCCCAGAGCCAACCAGTAAAACCCTTGGAACAAACAGTCTTGACTCGGCCTTTGAGGTCCAAACTCCAGCCTCATGTTCACTGCAAGCATGTGCTCATCTGCCTTTGGACGGGAATGTGAGAAGGGCTTTGGGCACAAACCTCTGCTCAACATTTTGGATTCCTGAAGCCTGGGTGATGTAGCTGGACTCTTGTCCGTTAAAAAATGGTATAGTTTCCGTTCAGTTCGGCAGTTTTCATTTTACTTCCACATCCCTGGTGTGTATTTGTTTAGCACTATGCAGTATCTTTGAATTTAAAAAGTGTATGACTACTGCTCCTGTCTCTAATTTCAGTTCTTGCTCTTTTAGGACCCCTTCACTCATTCAACACCATCTCTGCTTGGTACATGGTGTCTTGTTGATTACTGGGCTTTCTCTAATGGCCTGCTTTTTAGTGCACACCTTCTGCATACCCTGCTGCCATTATGTACAGGCTGGTGCTGTGTAGCTGCTTACAAGTTTTAGTGCTTATTACATTTCAAATGTGCGTGTCTATCTCTCACACACACTCACCCAACGCATTGCTGTGCGCTGCCTCTCCGGACACGATAACCGCAACGCGTGGACATCACAGAGCAGGAACACGCGTCCTATGTAGGCTGAAAGCGAAAACAATGCCCTTCCAACCACATACTCTACGAGATAGAGAGAGAGAGAGATATTTTGCTCAAGGTACTTTTGGTTCCCAGTGCGTATCTGACTCAGCGAGTAACGAGTGCTACACAAGTGGTACAATACAGTACAAAATCCGTATCTCGAAAAGATGTGGAGACTCGCTAACAAACGATACTAAACAGACCTGAAATGAGCTCTCTCGGGAGAGTGCATTTTCCTACCTCTTGCACTGCACCTGCCTTGCAGTTAGAGTGCCGACTGATAGGGCTGGGCCAACGCAGCAGAACCCGAGTCTGGCTGACACTTTAATGATGGCCCCTGGGGTCACAGACCATGTTTTTATTCCAGTGAGCTTTTGACGATTATTTGCTGGGCTGTTTTCAGAAAATAAATCAGTCTTCGAAAGCAAAAAACAACTTTTTCCATCATGTACAAAATGATAGGGACAAACAACGATTTCCGCTGCGCTCAGTAGGTTGGACATCTCGGCCTCGGCTCTTCATAAGCGCTGATTCTGTGCAGTGGCCTCCCCTAAAGCCATATTGTGTTGCATCTAAAATATGATTTTCCTCTAGGAAACTGCTGAGTTGCGAATTCATGGCCCTTTTATCAGTTTTGCCGGAAGGAGAAGCCAGGAAATAGGCCGGAAATTATTGAGATCTTTGGGGTCAAGATTTAGTTTTTTCAGCAGTGGGAGAATAGATGCCTTCTTTCATGCTTTGGGCAAAAAAAACCCGAATTAAACATGGCATTAAATAGTGAAGTAAGAATATCTGCTATGGGTTTATTGTGTTGTACCCGTGACGCAACCGGCACGCACATGGGTCAGGTGACCCCAGTGATAATAAAATGTGTACGCACGTATATACGCCAGTTGGGGGACGGACGGCGAAACTCAGTAAACCACACTCCCATCTCCTGTGGTCATTTATTGCCCTAGGCCAATGTCCTGACCCCCCACACGTGTCTGTGCCGGCTAGTGACCCGTGCACTCACCCGACACAACAGCTGGCGACGAGGGTGGGCGTGCCCAGTTCTCGCACTGAGTGGCGGCCGCTCGTGCCACAGTGCGGGGTGTGCTGGGACCTGGCGATAGGCAGGCCCAAACGGGGCGACTCTTGGGTGGTGCTGCAGCGCGTCGGGAGAGAGACCCAAACTGCCCCAAATGCACTGAGGTGAGCCGCTGCAGCGCTGCAATCGGCACTACTGTCTGCCGCGTGTGAGGAGCTTCGCGGCTGAACGCGACAACGTGGAGGCACGTGCCCGCATGTGCACGGGGACGCCTACTCAGACCCGCTTCACCGCCTAGTGCCCCAGAACCCGCAACTGCGATCGGCAGTCAGTGCGGCCGGTTTTCCCCATTGTGCAGCGACAGACACAGGGAGGGCGTGAAGAGCTCCAGGCACAAGGGAGAGGCTGCTGCAGGCAGAACAGCACGCGTTGGAGACGCCGGACACTGAAAAACAAAAAAAAGTAAAGGAAGTGGAAGAGGACAGCACATATTCGTAAAGTGCTGGGAAAGGAAGGACAGCGCGCAGAGCAGTGAGCACCAGTAGGACTGGTGGACTAGTGTGGAAATATAAATAAAAGCTTCAAGACAGACACAGTACAAGGTAGTAGTGGGCAACCATGTCCACGATTCCCCCAATAGAGCCATTCATAGTAGAAGGGTCCCCCTCATCACTTGCACCGAAGTGGAAAGACTGGGTGGACCGCTTACTCAATTTCTTCGAGGCCACTAAGGTCCATGAGGATCAGAAAAGAGCCATGTTATTATATCTAGGGGCAAGGACATTCATAATATCACCAAAACACTTGTAGAGGCCACGCCAAAAACTCACAACACATTGATAAATGCTCTCAACGGATACTTTGAACCGATGGCTAATCAAGATTACAAACGGTTCATATTCCGGCAAGCGCGCCAACTCCCAGAAGAATAGCTGGACACCTTTCACGCACGACTCAAGAATCTAGCATCCATGTGCGGATTCCACAATGAAACGGTAGAGATTAGGGGACATAATTCAGAGCTGTGCGTCTGCCAAACTCCGTGAATGGATACTAGAAGAATCTGGCAAGCCGCTGACCCACATACTCACCCTGGGACGCACCAAAGAACTGTCCAAGGCCCGCGCAGCTCACATGGAGGCGGCCCTCCAGTCACCAGTCAAGACAGAACCGGTGAATGCTGTAACAACCAGGCCAGCGACTAGGTGGAACAAGAACGATGCGGGAACCGCGTCTTCAGAGCAGGCGAAAACCTGTGAATACTGCGGAGGACCACCCCACAAAGCGGCAGAATGCCCGGCAAAGGGCAAGAGATGCTCTGGATGTGGGTGATTCAATCACTTCGAAAAGGTCTGCAGGTCCAAGCGATATCGGAAACCCCGACAAGTGGTTAACACAATACCAGAAGGCGAGAGAGAGCCTAGTGACATGGACGACGATGATGAGGAAGAGCGGGTATTACATAAAGTGCATATGATTGGGACGACAACCCGGAAGGCGTGACGACTATCCCAATGCAACATCCGAGTGGGACACCAATACGTTATGGCCATGGTTGACACTGGCACCACAATCAACATCATGGCCTCTGCCCTGTACGAGACCATGACTCCGGCACCTACATTATACCCCACAGCAATATGTTTGCATATGGCCAAGACACACCCCTGAGAATACGGGGCCGGTTCAGAACTTCCATCTCCCATGGCACTCACTCCATCAACACCAACGTGTACGTTACGGAGGATGGGCAAGGCATGCTACTAGGATGCCGTGCTGCGGAAGACTTGGGAGTGGTGACCTTTGCATTTGGAGTACACCAGGAATCGGTTCAGCACCTTTTGGCAGAATTCTCGGAGGTATTTGAAGGAATCGGGAAGTTTAAAGGCAAAGAGGTCCATCTATACATCGACCCCATGGTACAACCTGTGGCTCTATGCCACCGACGAATAGCCTTCTACTTGCGTCCTCTGGGGGAGGAGGAACTAAAGAAATTAGAAGCAGCTGGCATCATCGAAAGGTGACAGGGCCCACCCTGTGGGTCTCCCCAATTGTCGTCACCGGGAAGCCCAAGCAACCAGGCGCAGTCACAGTCTGTGTGGATATGAGGCTACCAAATGCGGCCATTAAAAGGGAACGTCATATCACCCCGACCATGGATGATCTGATAGGGGAAATGGCCGGGGCATGCTGGTTCTCCAAGTTAGATCTGAGATCTAGATACCATCAGCTAGTGCTGGATGAGGCGTCCGGCAACATTACAACCTTTTCAACTCACGTTAATCTTCGAAGATATACCCGCCTGAGTTTTGGGGTGTCCAGTGCGGCAGAAGTCTTTTAAAACATAATACACAGACTAATTATGGATATACCGGGAGTCATCAACGTCAGCGATGACATCATGTTGCACGTCAAGACCATCCCGGAACAAAACTCACGCCTGACTCAGGTTCTTCGCCGACTACAGGACGCTGGACTCACTCTCCACAGGGAGAAGTGCGAATTCCTAAAGAAGAAACTACAGTTCTTTGGCTACACCTTTTCTACTGAAGGAGTCAACCCCGACCCTGAGAAGGTCTGGGACATAAAAGATGCCACTGCCCCCACCAATGTCACCGAGGTCCGCAGTTTCCTTGGCATGGTGAACTATTGCAGGAGGTTCATCCGAGACCACACCACACCACACTCACTCAACCGCTGAGGGAGCTCACGAAGGATTCCACTCCCTGGAAGTGGGATCAAGAACAAGCCAAGGCGTTTGCAGACATCAAGGATGCCCTCTCGGAGGTGACCAGGCTAGCATTCTTCGACCCAGGGAAGATGACCTTGATAGCAGTAGACGCCGGTCCAACGGGGTTAGGTGCCATATTATTACAGCGACGACACCGGGAAGAAGACTGGGCTCCAGTAGCTTTTGCCAGCAGATCCCTCACCGACACAGAGCAGCGGTACTCCCAGATCGAGAAGGAAGCCATTGCCATCCACTGGGGGTGCCGTAACTTTCCTCTCTATGTCTATGGCAAGCCGTTTGTGGTGGCGACTGATCACAAACCCCTCGTAGCTCTCTTCTCGGTAACATTCACCAAACCGCCGCCTCGGATCGAAAAGTGGATTTTGCAGCAACAGAATTACAACTGCAGGGTGGAATATCAACCAGGATCCAGAAACCCCGCGGACTACTTATTGCGTCACCCAAGAGCAGCCACGGAACAGGAGATGGAAGATACTGCTGATACTGAGGAGGATGTCAGGTGTGTCACAGCCCGGTCCTGCCCCCTCCCACTCTCCATGCAGGACCTTAGAGAGGAGACGAACAAGGATGACTGCTTGCAACGGGCCAGAGTGGCTCTAAAGAGTGGTAACTAGCACAAGGCCAAAGAAGATTGGAGAATACTAACGGCAGATGCCCAGCGCATAATGGACAGCTTGTACCACGTCCGAGATGAGCCCACTGAGGACACCATGGGATGTCTACTGAGAGGACATCGACTGGTAATTACGACGGCTCTAACAGCCCGAGTTGTTCAGCTAGCCCATATCAGGCACCAGGGCATGGTCAAGACGAAATCGCGGCTCCGAACCAAGGTATGGTTCCCCCTCATGGACGAGCTCATAGAAGCCACGGTCCGCTCCTGCTTGCCATGCCAAGTGACCGGAGACGTTCCTTGTCCAGCCCCGATAATTGCAGAACCAAGACTGCGGTCACCCTGGTCATGTGTCATCCTAGACTTTGGCAGCTTCCCTGACGGCCGCCACACGATTGTGGCCATTGATGATCACTCTAAATACCTTGAAGTCGAGATCATAGAATCGCCCAGTGCTGCTGAAGTAATCCCAAAACGTGAAAAAATAATGGCGACTCACGGTCTCATACAGGAATTGAGAACAGACAATGCACCCCCCTTCCAAGGGCAAGAACTAGCTACCTACCTAGTCACACCCGGCATTCGACACCGGAGAATTACCCCAAGCGAATGGGGAGGTGGAACGGTTCATGCGGACCTTAAACAAAGTGATACGCATTGCTCATGACAAAGGTCAGTCAATAGAGTTAGCCATCTTCACCTTTCTACAAAGCTACTGCCAGACGCCCCATACACCACTGGGGTAGCCCCAGCACATCTACTCATTGGGAGAATAATCATGGACTCCATCCCACGGGGAACAACCTTTACAACGCAACTTTTACAATGCACTACACTTACAACGCATTTTTTACAACGCAACATCCACTACAACGCATTCCATTACATCGCATGACACTACAACGCATTTTTAAAAACTACCTCTACAACGCATTCCATTACATCGCATACTACCTTTACAACGCATACCATTACAACGCATAATATTACACTACACTATCCAACACTTACCCTAGTGTTGCACCCCCTGGAGTTAGAATAGTAATTTTTACCCCTATACTATCCAACACTTACCCTACTGTTGCACCCCCTGGAGTAAGAATAGTAATTTTTACCCCTATACTATCCAACACTTACCCTACTGTTGCACCCCCTGGAGTTAGAATAGTAATTTTTACCCCCATACTATCCAACACTTACCCTACTGTTGCACCCCCTGGAGTAAGAATAGTAATTTTTACCCCTATACTATCCAACACTTACCCTACTGTTGCACCCCCTGGAGTTAGAATAGTAATTTTGACCCCTATACTATCCAACACTTACCCTACTGTTGCACCCCCTGGAGTTAGAATAGTAATTTTTACCCCTATACTATCAAATACTTACCTTAAATGCAATGTAATATTATGCGTTGTAATAGTATGCGTTGTAAAGGTAGTATGCGATGTAATGGAATGCGTTGTAAAGGTAGTTTTTAAAAATGCGTTGTAGTGTCATGCGATGTAATGGAATGCGTTGTAGTGGATGTTGCGTTGTAAAAATTGCGTTGTAAGTGCATGCGTTGTAAAAGTATGCGTTGTAACGTCATACATCCCCATCCCACATCACCCCCAGTGGTGCCCTGAGGTACCTGATGACTCTCAAGTAGACGCGAGACGTCTGCCGGCTCATGCTCAAGTCAGTCAACGGCAGAGGGCGCAACCCCTGTAGCTCGTGAAAGGTGACCTAGTGCTGCTCAGAAATCGAATAACCAGTGGCAAATTCCGATTGCCTTACGAGAAGGACCCGTGGACTGTTATCGACGTCAAATGTACCCGGATCGTTGCGACCTGAGGAAGAAAGACAGTGACCCGAAATGTGTCGCACTTCAAGAAATACCAGCCGGCAGTGTCGGCGTCTGTGCCGGCCAGGGGGGAGTTCTGTCCCGGTGCTGTGGCACCGACTGATGTCAGTCGGGACCGGACATTGGAGACTTCCCCAGCGAGAGGTCACGTTGAAACCTCCGACAGTGTCCCGAATGATGTGTTGGCAGGCACACTTGTTCATCGGTGTGTCTTAGTGATTCCTGTATGACATGTACTGCTTGTAGCAAATGAGCGCCATCAATCTGTTTTATGTAGCCTCACTGCTGCTCCTCCCTCCCCCCGAACCTATTTACTTGTGTGCGCTGCGCAGTGGCATCACTTGCACTCCTACGGCACACCATTGACATGCCTGTCTGCGCATGTCCACAAGCATGATGACGACACTGTGATGTTGTGAGTTGTAGGTGGGCGGCCACGTGTGTGTAGGCCAATGGTAAGGACAGGGTGGACACAGGTGTAGAGTTCATGGCTGGCTGAACTCTCAATGCGGTTGAGGCTAGACCTTTGGCTTATGCTGCCGTAACAGCGATACACACACAACAGTTGGCATGTATGATCCTGGGACCCGAGCATGCTTGTGCTCCATCATTTATCCCTTTGGCCGCGCCCGCACTCCGGGGGCATGCTACATTGCAACATTGTCCATTGCGGGCGGGTAGTGCCGACACTGCAACAGAGACACATGCATTAGTTACTTCCTTGGCAAGCCCTGAACTCAACCACACCCAGAGCCCTGGGGGAATGAGCCACACCCCTATGCTGGACTGTCGTATGCCAGCCCACTCCGCTTGCGCTTACAGGGGGGTACGACACAGCTACATGTCCCAGGTCTTCCCCACTGCCTGAGGTAACATGGTTGCGTCCGCAGTCCACAGCATAATGTAAAGTGGCAGGGCCCGGGGCCCTCATGCATACATAAGGACCACACGGACACACTTAGATAGTTTGGGGAACTGGCTATGGGCACGTGCGCCCGGACCCTTTTATTGTCAGGGTCACATGTCCAGTGACGCCTGTGCTGGATGGGTGTGGTGTGAGTGTAAGCCAGCCCTTAGGGAGTGGTTGGTGCTGGCAACAACTACAACAGTGATCAGCCAATCAGAAGTTCATAGTTCAAACAGCAAGGGTCCATGACTTGAGCAGCACAGAGTTAGTGGACCCGGATGCACTGCGTCTGACACAGGCACACCGCCACGAGACAGTGACTTGCGGTGCACTGAGGTAGGGCCACGAGAGCTGAGCGGGTCCTCATCGATGTCCAAGGTGAATGTCGCGGAGTGTTCCGGGGGACAGTGGAAGGTGTACTTCCAGGGCATGATGCAAGGGGCAGAACCCAGCTGACACAGGCAATATGGAGGAAATGAATGCTACAGACTCATGTTTAGCACCAAATCAGTGCCAGGCACATGATGATGAAGACAACCCCCAGGCCATAGACTCTGACGCCACCAAAGTTCTACCAGAGAGTATCTATGAGTTTTGGTGCACAGAGTTTGTGGCACCAGAGCTGAAAGGGGATGCAGTCTGCGATGAGGCCTGTACAATGGTATAAACCCTGCCATAAATAAATCAAGACTCAGTTCCAAATGTGTGACCTACTTGACAGCAGTGTAGGCTGGAGGCAGCAGTCAGCAGGGGACCACATACACTTGTTATTGGCTTGCGATGCACAGAGTTAGTGGCACCAAAGCAGTTGTTGGTAGTGTTCGATCACCTAAGTAACGAGGATAATCTTTTCCTCCTGACTGAACCGCATCTTCCTCTTACTCCTCTCCTTGCATACAATGGTATGAACTTGGCCATTCAAAAATCAAGACTTAGTTCCAAATGTGTGACCTACTTGACCGCAGTGTAGTCCAAAGGCAGGGGTCAGCGCGGTCCAACCCCTGTTATGTTATGTTATGTTTGGGACACTTCTAAAGCGCACGACTCACCCTGGGGCATCTCGGCGCTATACCTAGTAGTCTGCTGAGGGGGAGTATGAGAGGAAAGACACAGCAGCAGAAATAGAACCCTAAGTGATCAGAACAAAAAGGTTTTCAGTTGTTTCCTGAAGATAGTGAGGGAGGGGCAAGTACGTATGGAGATAAGAAGCATGTTCCAATAGCGTGGCGCAAGATATGAGAAGGCCCTCCCCCCAGAACGGGTGAGGCGGATTCGGAGGGTCTTCAGAAGCTCCAGAGAATTAGACCTTAGGTTGAGAGTGGTGGTCATTTTTGTGAGTTTGTTTGCCAGATATTTGGGACCTTTACCGTTTAAGTCCTTATAAGTAAGGCAACAGGTCTTAAAGTGTGCTCGTTTCGCAATCGGGAGCCAATGAAGGTCTAGCAGCAGAGGGGCTGAAGGAGAGCCTGCTGGACGATTTAGGATCATTCGTGCAGCGGTATTTTGGATGACCTGTAGCTTCTTTAGCAGCGTCGGGCCAAGTTCTGCCAGCAGAGCGTTGCCGTAATCGAGGCGACAGATCACCATGGCCTGGACTAGCATTCTGCGGTGCTTGATGGGCAGATAGGGGAGGATCTTCCGTAGAAGCAGAATGCTAAAATAGCAGGAGTTGGAAATTGCTGCTACATGTTCCTTCATAGAGAGTGCCTGGTCAAGTTTAAACCCCAGGTTTTTCACTACTTGTTTAGGAGCCGGTGCGGTACCCAGCTCTCACGGCCACCACTCCTGGGACCAAAAAAGAGGAGCTTTCCCAATTAACAGGATTTCCGTTTTACTTGGGTTCAGTTGGAAATAATTCTCGGTCATCCAATTGGAAATGGTAAGCATTCCGGCTGCGAAGCGTAGATGTTCTGAAGTTGCTTTTGGGTTAATTTTGAAAATAGGCTGGGTGTCGTCCGCGAATGAGATTATCTCAAACCCGCATGACTCTGCTATTTTAGCTAAAGGGGACATGTACAGATTAAACAAGGTGGGGCTGAGACATGAGCCCTGGGGAACGCCTTTGTCCAAACAGCATTTGTCTGAGCGATACGGTCCCAGCATAATTGTTTGGTTTCTTTCAGATAGGAAATTTTGTAACCATTTTAGGGCTTGATCTTGAATGCCGCAGGAACGCAATCTCTCCGACAGCTTAGAGTGGGCAATAGTGTCAAATGCTGCGGAGAGATCCAGGAGAACCAGAATAGCTGATCCTCCGTCGTCCATTTCTTGCCTCAGTGAGTCGGTTACTGCCAGGATTGCAGTTTCGGTACTGAATCCTAGACGAAAACCTGATTGCGAAGGGTCTAAAATATTATTGGATTCAAGGTAGTGACTCAGCTGTCTATTAATGGCTGATTCGAGTAATTTGCCCAACAAGGGCAGTAGCGATATGGGGTGGTAGTTACCGAGTATGTGGGGGTCCGCCGTCAGTTTTTTCAGGATGTGGCGGACAAACGCTTCCTTCCAGATGGAAGGAATTATGCCCGAACTGATGGAACTGTTGAAGATTCCTTGAATTTCCGGAGCGCAACATGAGGCTATGAGGGTCATAGTTCTAGGGGGGCACATGTCACTAGGGGAACCAGATTTAGCCGAGGAGAGCAAAGTATTGACTTCCGTTATAGAGAGGGGTTCAAATTGTTTGAGATTACCAAGGGTCTTCTGGTTAGTTACTGCGGGACTCGTGAGGGAGGTTGTGGTCGGGGCTAATGGAGAGGGGAAATTAACATATATCAAATTAATTTTATCCTGAAAGTGGGTTGCAAGGGAATTGCAGAGTTCCTGTGACTCCATTTGAGGCAATCTACAGGCTTGGGGGGAGACAAAGTCTTTGACTATGTTGAATAGAGTTTTCGAAGAGTTGATGGCTTGATCAATTTGTTTTACAATAAAGGATTTCCTTGCTATTTTTATGTTTCGATGATATTTAGATAAGGATTGTTTATAGGTGTGTCTGTCCATAGGGGTTCTCCAGCATCTCTCCAAGACTTTATACCTGGATTTCTCCGCGCTAAGCTCCCCTGTAAACCAGGGGGCTGATTGTCGCTGTTTGGAGGGACGGAATTTTTTTGCGGGTATTAGGGAATCAAAAACCAAAGTTAGTCTGGTGGTAAAATTCTTCAGCCGTCCCGAAACATTTAAATATGCCCGTGTAACTGCCTGTGGCTGAGAGTAGTAGGCAGCCTCGAAGGCTTCTAAGGATAGGTTGTTCCAAGGTCTGCGTAATTGAAATGAACGTGCTTCAGATCCCGGTAGTACATTGGTATACTGCCGTCGTGTGGAGAAGGGGACCATGAAGTGATCAGATCATGTTAAGGGGAGGGGGGAAACCCGAATAAATGCCCAATATTGGTGAAGATTAGGTCTAGAGCATGGCCTGCCCTATGCGTGGGGGGTGTTGAAAGTAGGGAGAGCCCGATTTGGTTTAGGCTATTTAGGAGGTTGCTCATCTCTGGGTTCCCTAAATCTTCGCCGTGAAATATGATGTCCCCTAGCAAAATAAAATTGCTGGATGCTAGAGCTTGCAGGGCGATCAGCTCGACTAGTTCATTTGAAAAGTGGGTCCTGGGCCCAGGGGGCCGATAAATCAGGGCCCTGTTCCAGCTGTCAGATGGTGATCTAGTGAGCTTGAAAAAGCCTAGTTCAAAGCTGGCCATGCAATGTGTGGCAGTCCATTGGACGTTTAGGTGGTTTTTACAGGCTATTGCGATCCCGCCCCCCTGTTTCCCCTGTCTATCCGAGTGGATGAATTTATAGCCATCAGGGATTGCTGGATTAATCTGGGGGTGATTCGTGGAATTTAGCCAGGTTTCTGTAAAAAAACACAATTCTGGGAAATAGGAGCTGATCATGTCCCAGATTTCAATGGGGTGCTTGGCTAGGGATCTAACATTGCAAAGGATACATTTTGGGCTGAGTTGGCCTATATCTGACAGGACAACCCCCTTTGCCCGTCCAGAGTGTTTAGCTTGCAGTGAAAGGAACAAGTCTTGCATGCCACAGGTCCTTCAAGATTAAGAAGAAAAGTATTAGGGCAGTTAGCCATGGTAGTGAACTGTGAGGCATTTCCCGTTTTAAAATCCAGTAACGCCTTGGGGGGGTAAGTTATCCGTGTCGAGAGAGGGGAGGAACATCTGATTTGGGCAGCACTTCCGGGCTTGGGGCTTGTAAGGGCGCGGACGGGCGCAGACGGGCTTGCCTTGTGCGCGCCTTCGGCACGCCTTGTGCGCGCCCGCTGCGTGCGTCCACTGCGCGTGCGCTCAGGCGTCGGCATTTATGCCTATGGAGTCTTAACAACTAGCCCGCCGCCCGCTTGTACCACCAAGATGGCGGGCGTCCCAAGCACGAAGTCGGGTCTCTGCCCCCGGCGACCAAGAGCGTGGCACCCGGGAGGCAACACAGCCAAGCGACTGCGTAAGTGCAAAATAGCAAATATTTAAAATTTTAAAGGAATTAGCATCAGCAAGCGATTAAATACAGCGAAAAATACCAGCTCTGGCGCGTGTTACCCGGCTTCCGCCTCAGGAAATACTAGGTAATGCGTGTGCTCTCAGGCGTCGGCATTTATGCCTATGGAGTCTTAGCAACTAGCCCGCCGCCGCTTGTACCACCAAGATGGCGGCCGTCCCAAGCAGGAAGTCGGGTCTCTGCCCCCGACGACCAAGAGCGTGGCACCCGGGAGGCAACACAGCCAAGCGACTGCGTAAGTGCAAAATAGCAAATATTAAAAATGTTAAAGGAATTAGCATCAGCAAGCGATTAAATACAGCGAAAAATACCAGCTCTGGCGCGCGTTTCCCGGCTTCCGCCTCAGGAAATACTAGGTAATGCGCGTGCGCTCAGGCGTCGGCATTTATGCCTATGGAATCTTAGCAACTAGCCCGCCGCCCGCTTGTACCACCAAGATGGCGGCCGTCCCAAGCAGGAAGTCGGGTCTCTGCCCCCGGCGACCAAGAGCGTGGCACCCGGGAGGCAACACAGCCAAGCGACTGCGTAAGTGCAAAATAGCAAATATTTAAAATGTTAAAGGAATTAGCATCAGCAAGCGATTAAATACAGCGAAAAATACCAGCTCTGTCGCGCGTTTCCCGGCTTCCGCCTCATGAAATACTAGGTCAGGATACTGTTCAGCCAGCTCCTCCTGGAACTCTAACACATGACGTTGCAGTGGCATGTGGCGATGATTTGTGGTTGATGGAGGTAGAAGCACCAGAGCTGAGCATGTGTGCAGCCTGTGACGATGCCGTGTCCTGCCTGGTCCGGACTGGTTGTATTAGTGTGAGGCCTGCTGGACCGCAGTGTAGTCTGGAGGCAGCGGTGGAGTTTGTCAAAGAGAGAGGAGTAATGGGGGCCTGTGTCGCGGAGGCCAGCGATGGTCTGAGGAGGCCGCCAAGTTCGCGGGCCTTGGGCTTGGAGCTTGCACTGGCATGTGGTGGGCCCTCTTTGACACACGCCGGTGTCGGCAGGTGAGCAGTGAGGCCTGGGTGTGCAGGGGCGGCCAAGACGATTCTGGGGACCAGTGGCCTGGGGTGCAGCAGGTGAACAGGATCACAGGCACCACCGCTCACTGCGTCAGACTCATGGCGGGCGAGAGGTGCCGCCCTGGCAGACACGTTGCCCATTGCGGAAGAGAACCACACCCAGAGCAACGGGCTTTTTTTTCACGCTCCTACTGGCGTACGGCGGGCCAGCCCACTCTGCTCACGCTTACAGGGGGGGACGTAACAAGCTACATTTCGCGATCTTCCCCACTGGCTGAGGTACCATGGTTGCGTCCACTGTCCAGTGCACTCCAAACAGCAGCAGTGTATGTCGCCATGGAAATGTCTGTGGTCTGCATACTGAAGTCTGTCCAGCACATCCATGCCTCACTTGGCATTGTGTACATTCACATTCATGGGTCACTTGCATCCTTTGCACATGTCTGGATCCCACATCTCCCCACATTCTGCTATTTTGTGGCTGAGGTGCCATGCCGTTGATGGCTTGTGTACAACGCTAGCCCAGGTTGCCAAAGTAAGTTGTGTTGTCGTGTCTGGTATGTGGGCATGTTGTTTGTCATGTTGTATGTGATTTTGCAATGTGTGCATTCCCAGAGTTGTGAGTTGTATGTTGGTGGAGTTGAGGTGTGTGGTATGTTAAGTTGTTACTTACCGACGAGCAGTGCAATTGCATAGGTGCCATCCTGAAAGCGCTGGTTGATGATGGATTGGTGGAAGATGAAGGAATCATGCACACTGCCTGGGTAGTTGGCGACGACATTGGTGAAGAGTCGGCACATTGATGGAATGCGTGTGCTTCCTGTTGCGGTAATTGTGTGCAGTGGCGGCAGGGGCCAAGAGGAGTACATGTGTGCAGTCGATTGCCCCCAACATGTGAGGGAAGCCAGCTATGGTGTAGAAGCCTTGCTTGGTCTCCAGCTGTTTCTGCAGTGTGTGGGAAGTAAAAGTGCTGTAGTATCAAGCTGATGATGGCATCCAAGACAGATGTGAGGAACTTGGATAGGGCTGGCTGTGAGACTCCTCCGACTATGGCAGTTGTTGGTTGGAAGGTCCCAGAGGCCAACAGGTGCAGCACAGCCAGCAGCTTTGTCTGCAGAGGGATGTTGGTTGTCCGCTGTGTTGGTACCGTCAGCCTGCAATGAGTGTCAGGATGCGGAGAATGGGTGTCCTTTTGAGCCTGTAGTGGGCAATGACATCCTCTGGTGTTAAGTCTGTGAGGCTGGTGCGTTTTCTGAAGGTCTGCTATCTTTATTTATTTATTTATTCATTTGGGGTTTTCTATAGTGCAAACATGACCCTCAGTGGGGTATCAGAGCGCTTCACATTTGCATATCAATAAACATTTTTGTTACCAAGTCATCAGTAGTTGTACAATGATTTTGTGAAAAACATTAAAGCTTAATAAACATATATAGAATACCCCAAAGAGGTTAATGTTCGATGAGAGGTAGCATGCCTATAATCATGGTGGAACAACGATAATGGCGAATCTGGTGCGATTACGGGAGATATTTACTCATGTAAAAAGACTTGGCTTCATTTTTGAAAGCAGTGATTGACGAAATTCTTCTAATGTTAGGGGGGAGAGTGTTCCAAATTCTAGGCGCTGCACCAAAGAATGCTCGGTCATAAGTTCTTTTTTTATGGAATCGGGCCGGTTTTAGTAGGAGATCTTCATAGCTCCGGGAGACACGGCATCCTCCTCATAGTGTGATTTTCTGGGCTAGGTACACTAGTGTTTTGTAGTGTATAGCTTTGTGGGTAATGCATGCCATTTTTAGTTGTACTCTCGCTTCATAAGGCAGACAGTTAAGCGCTTTCAGATGAGGGGTGATGTGGTCGAATTTCCTGGAGCCGGTTATAAGTCTTGTGGCCGCATTGTGACAAGCTTTCAGCGGGGCTGTTGAAATCTTGGGGAGACCAGCTAGGGTTGTGCAACCATACTCGATCCTTGATGTTACTAGTGCCTCGACTGCCGTTTTATGGTCTGACTTATTTAAGAAGGGTTTCAGTTTTCTGAGGTAGCTTAAGTGGAACCGGGCATTTTTTGCCATTGTGTTGATATGAGTTAGCATATTCCGGTTTTTGTCTAGTATGATTTACAGGGATTTGGTAGAATCAACAATCCTCGGTGTACAGTTTAGTGCCATGATCAGATTGGTCCACTCTAGGATGTTCGTAGCGCTTTTATGTGGGGAAATCAGCAGGAATTCTGTTTTATGGGGGTTAAGCTTCAAGTGGTTACTCGTTAGCCAATGGATGGTACTCTTTAGTGCTTAGTTCATGATATCTATCTCTCTTCCGTCGATGTAATCTTGATGTACAGCTGTGTGTCATCTGCATACATTTGGAAGGAGATGTTTGCTCATTGTAAGGTTTCTGTGAGTGGCTCTACGTACAGATTGAATAGTGCCGGGGATAGTGTTGAGCCCTGAGGAACTCCGATCGCATTACTGGAAGAATAATGTTTGGTTGACTGTGAATTTTTGCGCTCTATTCTCTAAGAATTATCTAAACCATTTTAGGACTGTACCCTCTAATCCCATCCTGTTTTTCATGCAATCTAGTATTTTGGCATGGTTAATGGTGTTGAATGCGGAAGAGAGGTCGAGCAGGATTAGGAGACGGATTTAATTGAGGTCGAGGGCAAGTAGAGCGTCATCCACGATGTGCAGAATTGCTGTTTCAGTACTATGGTTAGGTTTAAATCCTGATTGGAAATCATTCAACAGATTGAATTCAGAGATATGTTGGCTCAATTGATGTTGTACGTATTTTTCCAGGACTTTGCCTAGCATGGGATTATTTGATACTGGTCTGAAATTGTTAGGGTCAGAGGGGTTCTCTGTTGTTTATTTTAAGATTGGGGTGACTTGCACCGTTTTTAGGCAGTCCGGTATTGAGCCTTGTGCCAGTGAAGTGTTTATGATCTTTGTCCATGAAGGGATGAGCAGTTGGTTTATTGAAGACCAACACTTTGCAGGTAAAGGATCGTTGTAGTGATTGTTTGGTTTAATGGTCGAGATGATCTTTGCAATATCTAAGTCCCTGAGAGGCTTGAATTCTGACCATCTTGCATTATTTTTAGGTGTTTCCAAAGCTGGTTTCAGTTGAACCTCATCTGGGGTGCTCTTAGTGATACCATGGCCTTCAGCTGCTTTTTTGAGCTCCACCTCCATTTGTCTGTGGTAGTCTATGGGGGTGGGCAGGCCTGGGGGTGGTGGCAGTGGGTGTTGTGGCCCTCTTGGGTGTCCGAGCAGCATGATCAGAAGCTCCATGGCATCTGTTGTTCTTCTGGTGTGGCTGTGGGCTGGGCTACCGTTTCTGGTGCAGGTTTTCTTCCGACTTAACACCAGGTCGGAGCAGGTGTTAAATCCCTGCTGCTAACGTGCCTTGTCGCATCTTTTGGGATCTTATCGCCAATCTGGTTGGTCGTTGTGAATATTGCGAAGTGGTGTTTTCGCTGTTTTTTGCACGGGAACGCCTACTCTGCATATCATTAGCGTTAGTTGGCGGTATCATCCGTGGCGATATTTTTTGCGGCGGCTATCACAGGAAAACTGGTGTTATCGGCTGTTAGCACCAGCTTGAGAATAGTGTGATGAATTTATCACCACTTTGGCTGTGATAAAGTGCCGCTAACTCGGCGATAAGTCCTTGAGAATATCCCCCATAATATTTTGAGAAGACCACATTTGGACCATGACGTCGTCTGTTAGAAGTGGGATAGTGGATACCAGTTACACTAGAAATCTTGAATAAAAAACAAAAAATAGCACAGCATAGCACAGTCTAATTTGTTTTTGCCAGAAACACAATACATTAAAATGCTAAGTTTACTCCCCCGGCCTGACAGGTCCTTGAATTTCTGAATTTCTACTGGTTGAAATTACAAATAGTCTTAACTCTCCAATATTTCTAGGATAAGGTTGTCCTTGACTGTCCGCATATTACGAGAAACCTCTCATGGCAAAGTTGGAAAAGGAAAGCATTCAATATTTGGGGAGCACTTCTAGACTGGCCTAGCTCAAGATTGATTGTGCGTCAATGGCGAATGTCAGAGCTGGTCTGGAACAGAAAATATGTCATGCCACCAAATTAAAAGCGACCCCCATTAGCAAGTCTGATAGCTAAAAATGTGTCCCTTATTTGCCAATCAGGGCAGTTTTAAACTTGTAAAGACAAGATATGGGCAAGAGCATGCATTTGTGCTTGCTGCAGTCAATGTTTGTGGTAAAATTAGAGACATCAGCAGTAAAAACAAGAACATGAGAGCATTAAAAAACCTGAGAGCGTGGGTGAAAATCTGGGGCCCCTGGAACGCCTACCGTGGGGGTATTTGTGAGCCGCCACTCCTACCGGCAGCCTCGCCAGCCCCATCTCCTTAGCCGACCCCCTCCCTCAGCCGTGTGCACGTGGCTCCCCAGTCCCTGCTATACTCCCATTCCCCTCTTCAGAGTTTTGCTGCTGGTTAGGATCCCCCATTTACGGAGCATGTACTGTCACTTGGATCGCGGGTTGCCTTGCGGGTGTGGTTTTTTTGTGTTGTTCTGTTTGACAAAAGGAAACCGCATTAGTGGGCTAGGAGTTATGCGGCCTACGCTATTGATATCACCTGATTTGCCACTCTGCTCCGCCAAGAGACTCTCACTGTATGTATGTTATATGCCTTTTGCTACTCTAGCGGCCGGCCAGATGGTTGTAGGCCCATGCCTGTAACTTTTTCATTATGCAATAAACGGTTTCAAAAAAAAAAAAAAAAAAACCACAATCAGCCAACAAACAAGCCCGTACAGTATATTGTGAGACCAGACCTACGGGTGCTGCCAGAATGTCCTATAGGGCTAGGCCAGTCCCACCCTGACGCCTGTAGCCAAAGAACCACCATCATTGTAGTGCTTTCTTAGTGCTTAGAGCATCGCAGCTTCTTACTAGATAAGCTGTTACTGATCCATCTCAGAAGTCGGGCATGAGTCTTTCCAGGTGATATTCAGCTAGCGCAGTGACAAGATGAAAGAGATGGATACTGGTAGCGTAACTAGGCGCTTTCAAAATAAGTTGAATCATTTTTACATATATTTGTACTGACTGTGGCTGGTGCTACCTTATTGATGCCAGAGGAACCAAGTTAAGTTCCACATTTTCAGAGTTAGGAGGAAGGGGTGATATGTAAGGCACAAACTTTGGTATCTGTGACATCAATGGAAGTGACGTGATATGGTGCACTGAGGAAATTAATTGAAATGAAATGAAATGGTGCACTGAGGCAGCCCTGAGTGATGGAAAAGAAAAGAAGGCTTGTAGATTTAGCAAACTACCATAGTTACCACAAAAGGCAGACTCAGCAATTCGCAGTTAAACGCAACAACGCACAAAGTGAAATAATGAAACTCATGAGCTGCAGATAAGAGCAGAGGCCAATCAGATACAAACATTTAACTCACTGAGCCATCTATAGCTCAGAGTGAAACAAAAACGAGTCCCATTGTGAAGCATGATCACAACACAAGTCGGAATATCAATGTTTAAATGAGTCAAAATGTATCGTGCACAATCTGAATTGAATCAGTTATAGGTCCCCAACAATGTACAGTTCTGGGCAGTGAGGCACAGCGAGGTAAAATCGTTTGGTCTGGAATCTGGATCACAAAATTTGCACAAAAGGAGAACAAAAGTTTATCAAAAGCTTTGCACCTCGGAAAATAAAATAGTTGAAGAGCAGCTCTCCCAGCACTGTCATCACAGCATCTGGAGAGCTACATGTAAGAATGCACATGTAAAAGATGAGAGGAGTGACAGAATAATGACAGGAATGGAGGGGTGAGGGGTGCTTGCTAGTGACGAGGGCAGTTTCCCAGCAGTCTTGAGACATTTTTCTTTACCAGGTCACAGTTCAATAGCGGCTCTTTAAACCTGAAGGTGATGTCTATCCGAGTTATGCAAGTCTCCTAAACATAGCAGCACGTCATTTTAATAATAATGATGACACGTTTTACTGTAGCACTGGAACTCACAGTTATGCCGCCGGTCATTCACTCTAGAATAGATATGGAGCCATGACGGTCTCTGTGGTGCAGTGCTTAATTTGTAAAAGCATAGGTGCCAGGGCCTGAAGTTTTGCTCAGACATCTGCACCCCAGCTACTGAAGGTGAGGGTGATGACTACGAAGGCTGCTTAGTCTTGATTCTGCCTCAGGCCTTTTAAATCTATCAATAGACACTCCCCGCCTGTTTATATCGCTTGCGGGTTAGTTTTCATCCTTGCTTTTCCCTTCGAAGCTGCTCTCCATCTTTCTCTTTGTTTCCTCATTTTGTGCTTTTCTCTCTCTTTCTGTGGATCACGGTCTTTAGAGGAGAAATAAACGCCGGGCTTCCGAAATGAGTGCCAATCCGACCAACCTGAACCATTGGCTGAAATTAGGCCTTGCCGACGGATTTTGCTTTTAACATGTACTTTTAGGTATGGAAATAGGAACAGGAGTAGGAATCTCACTTTCTCAGCTTTTTTTTAGGATAACTTGACCTGATCCCTTTCCAGAAGGGTTGAATAAAGTACCTATATGCATCTAAAACAACAGAATTATATCACTTTCATAAATGTGTGTCCCCATCCAAAGTGTAAACAAATATGTGCACTTATGCAAGCAGCGTGGAAAACTTAATAGCAAATTAGATTCTAAGGAAATCCAAACACCCAAGGAACTATTTAATAATGTCCCTATCAATATTTATCTTTTAAGTCATTCTTTTTACATGTTCCCTACTTCATTTACGGCTAATGCCCTTAGCTATTTCAATCCATTCATATTTAGGTATGTGGGCACATCTAAAGTACACTAGTAGAGAGACCCTGGTTTTTAGGTCTCGGCTGCGAAAGGCTGCGCTTGCGCAGTCTCGCTCCGAGATTTAATGAGATGGAGTGACTTTGAGAAGAGGGGCTTGCACCCGCCCCTCTTCTCTCCTGTTCTCCATTGGCTGGCCTCTTAAATGCTGGCCAGCCACTGGAGAAGAGGTCCAGTCACTCCGTTGAAGCCCCGTCCTTTTCGGATCGGGGGGCGTGTTTTTTGCGAGAAGTCTCAGGGAGGAGACAACAGCAAAACACGCCCCCAAATCCGAAAAGGACACTCCCTTTCTCCGAGGCATTTTCTGCTGTGCCTCGGAGAAAGGCGGTGGTGTCTTCCGGTGCCCTGGGCTTGTTCCTGTTTACTTGTTTATTCCTTTAAGAGTGCTCTCCTTCTCTACAAACAGATCTCGAGGCAGAAAAAAGCTCCAGCCCGAACGTGACTTCTCGGTAAGAGCGCTATATTTGCATCGGTCCACCTTTATAACCTGCACTGCTACGCTGCACCGTAACCAGTGATTTGCTCTGGTGTTGACCACGGCTTTCACCAGCCCCTGTTCCCCTGGCTAGGACACCGTCCCGTCCCACAGGGCACTGGATCAGCTGTGCCGTGCAAGCCTGGTTAGGCACTTTGATCCTGCACTATTGTGGCTGGTAAGGACATTCTGACTGCCCCTGATTTAAAGAACCTGCCGCCATCTTCCGATTTAAAGAGACGCCACCATTTTCTGACTCAGCTCAACGTGCTGCGCCGCGTTCCCACTGACTAGGAGTGCAAACAGATCTCGACGCAGAAAAAATCTCCAGCCCGAACGTGACTTCTCTGTACGAGCGCTATATGGCACGCATTGCATCTTCCGGCCCGACGTTCATTGCTTGCTGCGGTCCACCTTTGTAACCTGCACTGCTACGCTGCACCGTAACCAGTGATTTGTTCTGGTGTTGACCACGGCTTTCACCAGCCCCTGTTCCCCTGGCTAGGACACCGTCCCGTCCCACAGGGCACTGGATCAGCTGTGACGTGCAAGCCTGGTTAGGCACTTTGATCCTGCACTATTGTGGCTGGTAAGGACATTCTGACTGCCCCTGATTTAAAGAACCTGCCGCCATCTTCCGATTTAAAGAGACGCCACCATTTTCTGACTCAGCTAAACGTGCTGCGCCGCGTCCCCACTGACTGGGAGTGCTCTATCTCCTTAGAAGGTACAAGGCACTATACAAGCGCTATAATAGCCAAGAGATAATAATTCTGCAGGAAAACATGCTTGGAATGGAAATGCACACTGACCACTTTTGTCCTATTCGAGCCCTCCTCATCGAGTACCCTGGAGCATTAAATGAGGGTGCTAACATGCTGACTGTGTGCCCACACGTTCATCGAGTTTAAGGGGTGGAACGTGGCTGAGCTTGCGTAGGACCCATCTCGGGACACTAGCCCGCCCAGGACTGGCTGCGCGGGCTGCGCCAAGAAACAGTCGCTCAGTACTGACAAGCATCTGCACTTCCGTTGCCTGCTTCAGCCCATGCTCACCTGTTTGAATATAGCGCTAATGTGCAAGATAGAATAGTTGGTTAATGCACATGTTTCAGACGCTTGTGCAGTCTGGGGGTCACAGGTTAGCTTCCAGTCTGGCTGAGTTTGCTCTGCCTCATTCCGAGGCCAGTTAAAATGATTACCTTTCAGCTTATAAATAGCAATGCCTATGTGACGCCACGGAATAGTGTTCTGTATGCAGCTGTCACGTAGATAAAAAAAAAATTTAAAGTCTATTTTCTAGCGGGTCACTGCATGAGATTTCATTAAGCAGAAATATACTATTCTTTCAAAGTTTGCAAACGTCTGACTTTTTCGCACAGCTGTACTCCCTTGTGATTTTTACCTTCCTTCGACCTTGCTTTCCAGTTTCCACACTCTGACTACGTGAAAAAAATAATTATACTGGGTGTCATGGTTTGTACATTCCCAAAATAGTCGAGAGCTGTTGCAGTAAACACTTGAAAAAAACTTCTGTTTTACCGTCTTCATAAAAATGTAAGGGTTGAGCTGGTCTTGAAAGAATTTGAGCTTGTGCTCTGCAGCTGACAGTTTCCTGCAAGCTTTTACCTAAGTGAACCATTTGACAGGAAACCAGTTAGTGCATTTATGGGGTAATCAGGTGTGTGCTGGGAGGGGAGGGAAACACGACATTCTGTTTTTACGGTGGGAATCTACTAGAAAACAGGCAGAGAAACGCACTTGTAAAACTTCCTCTGTGGTTTTAATTCTGAGGCAATGCGAACACAATTTGCCTATTTTTCTCATACATAACGCTTCCTGCCAATATGTTAAAGGGGTCAGAGGGCAGCACGGTTAAGGGCTGCTGACGAGAGAAATAAACTGGGGAGAAAAGGGGATCTTAGAGGGCGGATATATTGTATGTAGTAACAATCATCTCACCTTTGAGCTATACAAAATTGCAGACTTCAGCTCACCAAACATAAATGTACAAATGTGCGAGCCGATGTTTGAGACAGGTTTGTGTGTGTAGTTGATCCCTTCCCCTAAAGCTGAGCCAGTGTATGGTGCACTTGTGCTTGCAGCGGCCATGCAGTCAATGCCTCCGCACTTGTACCTTGCTTCTATATTCCAAACCAAATTAAGAAGTAATGCTGCTCATCTCTCCTGATTATCAACGCGCACAGCGTGAAGCAGATGCCAAAGGAAGGGTTGAAAGCAAGCCATGAGCAGATAGCTGGGGTTGTAGCAGATACCTTTAAAACAAGCATTTACAATCCAATGGTCTCGGCATTGGTAAAGTTAGAGCTATTGGCATTGCTCATGACATTATTTTTGTTTATGTTTTTGTTTTTAAAACATTTAAAGAAACGGCATTATTTACAATGTCAAGAGCTTAATCACTCTCAAATGCGAGACCTATTGCATTTGCACCCACACACAGATTAAGCTATTAACATTGTAAATAACAATGCCGTTTATTTAAATGTTTTAAAAACAAAAACATAAAAAAAAATAATGTCATAAGCAATGCCAATAGCTCTAACTTTACCAATGCCGAGACCATTGCATTGTAAATGCTTGTTGAGTCATCAGGGCAGTCCCAGTAGGAAGAGATAATGCTGGAAAGGGGACATCCTCCTCTTTCCAACGCTGCCTCTCCTACGCTGATTGGTGCAGGGAGGGGCAGAGTTATGCCTCAGAACTGACCCGGATGTGAATCCAATCGGAAATAGTGGAACCCACTGGTTTCATTGTCTGCCAAAGATGGCTGGGGGAGGAGTTCCGAATGAAGTAGAAAGGATTCCACTTATGCCTCCACATAGAAGTAGGTATGGGGAAGTCTCCAGTGTTTGCACCAGAGGTACCCCTGAGTGCCTCCTCAGCACTGGAGAGGGCCGTCAGCCACACTGTGGAGCTAGTGCAGCTGCAGGCCCAGAGCCAACAGCTGCAATAATAGAGTCAAGAAAAAAGTAAAGTGTCCAGAGGTGAAATATGCTCCAAGCACTAATAATCAAATTGCTCCTACCACTTACTTCTAAGGTCTGTGTCTCCAGCTTAGCTAAATGTGTTTCTTTCATTGACATGCACTATGAATTATTAAAATAGATCATGAAACCTACATTACAAACTGCATTTTCTAGGGTGGAAAATTAGCTGCATTGTTGACAACACACATTTCCTATCAAACAGTCCCCAGATGCCCTGAAAAAGCAAAACATTTCGGAGTGGTGCTTCCTAAACAATAGGAACTACATCACACACGTTAAAATATTATTGACCACTCTTCAAAAGCTCACTTTAAATAAACATTCTGAAAATAAATGAAATGCCAAAGAAAAAAGCATTTCTCTGTTCCCAACAAATAATTTGTAATATATATCTCAAGGCTGTCACCTCAAGAATCAGCAACATGGGCTTTTTTCTGAACCAGAAATTTCTTCTTTGAGTACTTGAGAACACTGACCCCTTGCTTCCAGAGGCCTCCTAAACTCTCCCCCTGTCTCCTCAACTCTGATGAGGTCAAAGTTCAAACTAATATCGTACAGACACAAATCAAACAATGAAGAACAGAGTACATTGCAGGGCCCATGCAAGGCGATGATTCTGCAGCCATAAACCTTTGATTATGCACATGAACAAAAATGTTCTGTGCAGTAGCGGCAGGCATGGAACAGGAGGCAGGCAGCCTACCTCCCCTCCCCTAAGCCAATCACAATGCTCCAGTGGAGCTTTGTGATTGGTCGGGACGCCACCCAGCCAGGGGCGTTAGGCGATGGCATGTTCTCCATGTAGGCTGCAATGCAGCCTGCATGCAGAAGTGCAGAGTGTGCATGACTGGTTTGGGCGGCCCGAGAGGGCTGACCTAACCAGTCATGCGCATTCAGGAGTGGACAAACCACCCCTGCCCTGCCCGGCAGCTCCGCCCACCCGCCCTCTCGCAATGCAGAAAGAAATATAAAATGGTAATAACCAAAAGTTATTACCATTTTATGTTTTAGCTTTCTCGCACTGCGAGAAAGCAGTGGGTCAACGCTCCTCCGCCCTAGTGAAGGAGCCGCTCCTGTTTCTGTGTATGAGCCAGTTGCGTTAAGGCAGCAAAATAGTGCAGCATATTTATCTCTATCACACCTTTATGGGTGCATATCAGGCTTTTATGCATGCAACCATTAATCAATATATACACAGCAGTGGGAAAACAAAGTATTACATCTTAGGATGTGTTTAGAGATGATTCAGTAACATTATCAAAGTAATAAAATGCAGTGTCCATATGTACAGTTTAATCTTGACACTTTCACTTTCAATTGCAAGCATTGAAAACACTGGAGATGATCTTTAAATCTTTCTTCAAATGCAATTGAAACTTGCGCAGGTAAAAGATTGGATCGGCAGCCGGAAGTGAGTTTTTGCAGAATCTCAGCCTGCAGATATTCATGGACACATACATGATTTACTACTTCAGAATATCTTCATGCTAGATAGATTTCCACTGTTTATTTGTGTGTATGTGGGAAATTCGCATAATTTGCTTTTGTGTATTGCGCAAAATTATGTAAAATGCAAACACCATATTTAGCACAATTTTTGCGTGAAATGCTTCCCTGTGTCCAAAGTGATGCTGTATAAAAAAAAGCCATGACAGAATGTGTTACAATGTATAGAGCTGCATGGAAATGAAACGTTGTATGACAGAACGCATCTGACGTTACAAGAGCACCATTTATGTACAAGAATTTCCAGGAGTGTGTAGGTGAGAGGCAGAAAAGGGAAGGAAGGAGAACAAGAGAAGGAGAGACTGACACAAAAGGAAAGGTAGTGGAAATTAGAAAACGTCAAGACAAAAAGAGAAAGAAGTGTGAGGAGAGAGAGAGAGAAGGGAAGACAGAATGAGAGGAGAGTGAGAGTTAGAAAACAGAGGTGGTAATGGATGTAGTGCTATATTTGGAAAGAAAATAAGTGCCAGGTTCCAATATATGCCTCAGAAGGCCACTGCAGTTAGCAACTTCCGCTGTCCCTGCCAGCGCTGGCAAATGCCATTAACAGCGCTACCTTTTTACCCACCAAACTCTAACAAATATGACAATTTGGAATATTTTGCATCAGCCAAATATGTAAGAATGGCCTGGGCACTCTGGCATTATTAATTTTTTTTTAAATATATATATAATTAATTATTAAATAGGGTGCAAATGCTCTTTGTTTAAAAAATAGATGGACAACACTACCATGTGGCAGAATGTCATAATAATGTGCTGCTGTTAAAAAAAGTGTCGGTGCCAAGCCCCAGCCAACACTGGCACAAATTAAGCCCTGAGGGAGTGTGACTAAAGCTTGTAGAAGAGTATAAAGGAAAAGGGGAGAATAGAGGGTAATTGAATGGGAAGAGTGTGATGGGAAAAGAGAGACAGGGAGAAGGAAGGGGAGTTTGAGAAAAGGCAAGAGACACAAACGTAGAAGGATGTGATAGACCAAAAGAGGGATGGGTAAGAGAAGGGAGGGAGAAAAGGAACTGGGAAAATGTATTGAAGCAGAGACATGAGGGACAAAAGAAGATGGGAAAGGCAGGAGAGAAGGGTGAGACAAGGGAGTAGATGAAGAAAAGAGGATATTTGGTAAAAGTGAATAGAGATGAAGTGGAACCATTGGGACTTGGTGACAGAGTAAAGAGAGTAGAGTAGGGACAGAGAGTGGGAATACGAGAATGGGAAGTAAGGGTGCAGAAAAAGGAGAAAAGAAAGGGAATGGTGAATTGCAAAGGAAGGGGAGGAAGGCACGAGGGTGGTAGGAATTTCCAGATGTGTAACAAGGGAAGGTGGGATAGTGCCCCCTGGACACCACCTTCGTTCCCTAGCAAAATAGCAGTCTAGGCACTTGATCTGAAAAGGTCGATGGTTGTGGAGTGTCCTGAGATCTCTGGAGGGAGGCTGATAACTTGAAGTTAATTCTCAAGTGGAATTTCTTTCACCTTAGATCTATTATCTTGGATGAAGTACTACCAGTGGACTCTCAGTGTAAGACTGTCCATGGTGCCAAGAGTCTTGCTGTTAAGCCCTGGTGTTCTGGACTGCCTCTGTGTACTTTCTGTGAATGACGATGGACAGACTGAGATGCAGCAGGGAAGGCTGAAGATTCCAGCTTGTGCATACACCGCCTGCCTCTGGCTAATAGGGTCTACGTCATGGCAGACTGAATTTATGAAGTGCCAATATATACATTTTCATGCCCACTGCCCCAGCATATTTTAAAGTTAAAAAAAAATCCCATTACATTTCAGAATACAGTCTCTTTATATGGACTTACTTATCTTCTTCTACTCATGATAAAAGAGTCTTTTCTTTTCTTTATAATTCTTTATTCGATAGTTAAAAACATCATAAAAGTACACATATCAACAAATTTAAAAAAAGAAAAGTTACATTACTATGAATTCCAACATTTCATTAGTTAAAATATAAAAACAATTAACACAATGCTCAACACAGGGCCCTTCAAGCACCCACCCCTCTAGTGTTTCTTAACTTTACAGCAGTTTTAATAAAATTCATAATGCAACACAGTGACCATGGGTCATGAGCTCTTTGCAAGAACAATAAAGTCATTTTAGCATGAGAAATCTTCTCTATTTTTAAAATCTCAACCAGGAACTTCTGTCTAGGGTACTTAAAAAAAGGACACCGAAGAACAAAATGAAGGGTGTCCTGCGGAGACAAATTGTCGCAACCGCAGGCACCCTTCTGCTCAATGGACTGTGTAAAACCTGGCGGCTCTGCCAGTATGTGAGGTAAAAGATTGAGCCTAAAATGAGTCATTAAGAACCTATCCTGGGCATTATACATTACATAGAGATATGGCTCCATGCCCTCTGTGTTCTTAATATAGCTATAGGTGAGTACAGTGTGCTTTAACAACTCCCGTTTTATTCTTATTTCGGCGAGTTGAGCAACCAACAGAGTTTTAATTTTCCGTTTATCAGACAATAAAATAGAACTGGGATCGTTGAAGAGATCCCTCTGATCAATGCCCTCCAGGGTGGTCTTGACATAATTTAACCAAGGAATTTGTAATCCTTTATCCCTTGTCAGGCAATCCCTCAAGATTTGTCTTGTAAAATCTGCCCCAGGGTTAGCCCATATTTTTAGCCAGGCTATGATGGGTCTTATCTTGAGTTCATCCTCTAGAAAGGGTCTCCCTAATTCCTTATGAGCAATTACAGCTGGGGAACTCTGGGGGACCCTCAGGATCCTACGCATAAATTTGTTTTCCACCAGTTGCAGTTGCTCTACGTTGACATAACCCCAGACTTCTGAGCCATACGTGGCTTTGGCCATAAAGGTTCATCACTAGTTCTGGGGACCATCGGCCCAACCTTCGGCCATAATTTAATATGGCCCCATTTGTGGAGATCAATTTTGTGCATCAATCCTCCACTAGGGATCTAAATTTGAGTGCCCCATCAAAAAGTAGCCCCAGGTAGGAAAAAGAGGGAGTTATCTCCAGTTGATGGTTCCCTATTTTATATGCAAAACTCTTGCATGGTTTAGCACCTGCAAACATTACAAAAGACTTATTCAGATTTACTGACAACCCCAGGGTATCCATGAATTTTACAAACCCATCTATCAGGCTTTGCAGGCCCCTTGGTGTACGGGCGAGCAGAACCGCATCATCTGCGTATAATAGCACCGAATTTTGGCGCAATCCTATTCTCGGGCAATCTGTCTTTAGGTTGAGCAGAGCCTGTTCTAAGTTGTTAATGTATAGCGAGAACAGGAAGGGGGCAAGAATGCACCCCTGCCTCACCCCACTCGTACAGGGGAACGATTTTGTGGTACCTCCCTCCAAATAATAGCGAACTTTGGCTGTTGTGTCCCGATGTAGCTCCCTAAGAATTTTAATCAGGCCCAAATCGATACCCATATCGCTCATCAGACACCATAGCTTGTTCCTATTGACATTATCAAAGGCAGCTGCTAAGTCCATGAATCCCAGATACATGGCTTCATTACTGGCTTTAGTGTATTTTGCAACCAACATATAAAGATTCAGACATTGGTCGCTCGTTGATCTTCCTGTTCTAAAGCCATATTGGATGTCTGTGATTATATGATTGGCCTCTGTCCATTCCATCAGTCGCTGCAAAATTACCCTGACCAGGATTTTGGCCGAAACATCTATTAGGGAAATTGGTCTAAAACATTGTGGGTTATCCCTATTACCCTTCTTAAAAATGGGTATAATAACTGCTGTTGACCATGAACATGGTAGACCCGACTGGATAGCAGCATTAAACACTCTAGTAAGAATGGGGGCCCAGAGGTCTACATTACTTAAATATAAATCTGGAGGTGTACCATCAGGGCCTGGAGCTTTGTTTCGTGCTAGGCCCTCTATCCCTTGTGTGATTTCCACTAGGGAGAACTCAATAATAGGCCCTTGTTGTTCTTCCCACCCACTTTCCTGATCGACCTCCTGGTTATGATTATACAGACCCTGGAAATGAGAAACCCACTGTTCCGGAAGGATGTTTGTTCCCATCTCTGGGTATGACTATCCTGGAAACATGGATTATTAACTATCCTCCAGAATTTACTCATGTCCCTTCTTACTCCCGCCTCTCTTAGGTCTGCCCATGCTTCATTTTGAAGAGCAGTCTTCCTTTGTTTCAGGACCTGTTTATAAGTCCATCTACAGTGGGCTATTCTCAAGTTATCCCTAGGTTTAATTTTTAGACTAGATTTTAAGTCTCTCAGGGCACGTGAACACAAAGTGTCGAACCATCTTGGTTGTGTATTATTCCTCGGCTGAGCTTTGGTTTTTAAAAGACCGTCAATTATTTCGGTCAATGAACCAAAAGCCGCAACCAGGGTACTCCCCTCAATCTTAGGGTCTAAACACTCGTCTATCTGTACTTTCCCTTTTGCCATTAATTCTTTGTAAAAGGCTACACCATCTATTTTAGACCATCTGATCCGCCTTCCCTGGTCAGTTACCTTCATCACACAGTCCACCTGGGGGCGCATCCTAGATCGACAGTACTTTACTAGATCCAAGGCTAGGGGATTATGGTCATTAAAAGCATTCCAATGAATCCCTACAGAGCCAATCCAGTTTTTTACCTGTCTGGACGCTATCATGTAGTCTATGTAAGAATGACATCCTCTCCCCTTGAAAGTCGGAGTAAGTGACCCATCATGCTCCAGGGAGACCAAATCAATCTTGTGTACCAGATCATAACTTCTCAAGAGATTACTCAGGGCTGTACCCTCTGCTGTGTGTTCAAAATGAGGACCTTTCTCGGTAGGACACCGAGACCAATCTGCATTGAGGGGGAACAAGGTTCGACACAAATGACAATTCAAATCGCCCATTAATAATGTAGCAGATTCTATCGCCCTATTTCTATTATCTAATTCCTGGGAAAATCTGAATTCTAACTCCATTATTGTAGGGTTAATACCTTCAGTGGACCCCGCATTATACAGGTTGTACAGAGTCCACCTACGACCAGGGCTGCTAAAGTGTATCACTTGGATGTTATGTGAAAACCATGATGCACTGCTCCATTCTCCTTCCAAATTTAAATCGACATATATTGCCAACCCACCCCGCGCTCTTCCTGAGCTAGTTTTTTGGGCTGGTACAAAAAAACATTTATATCCTGCCATATGGAGGAGCTTACTATCCACCGCCCAGGTCTCTTGTAATCAGATGATTTAAAACCCACCATTATACTGTCTTCATTCGGTATTGGAAATTTTCCCGCTCAGCCCCGCAATGTTCCAAGAAATAAACTTTAATTCTCCCTTCGCGTGCGATGCCTCATTTGGGTTGCCACCTCCCTGTCTTTGCGCCCTCCCCCATCCTCTGTCCTTAAGGGACCAATTTGTAACCCATGGCTCTGTATTGATGTTACAATTCCCGAAGGCCTCAACACTACTTCCTTTCTCCCTATAACTGGGGGACTGGGTTGAATTTCAGCCTCCAAAAATAAATTCCTGGTGTGACTTACTGATGTTGATGGTGCGGGGTGCGCTTGCGGTTGTGGCACAACTGTAGGTTTTGTTGCCCACCTCTCTATCTCTACCCCACTAGGGCAACTTGTTTTAGTGGCCTCACCCCCAGTTGTCACCACTACTTGATGCATTAGAATTTGTGGTCAATCGTTATCTTCTAGGGTCATGAGGGGTCGAAATCTATTTGCCCAGAAGGGGTCTTCCTGAAAATTAGCCATAGAAGTATTTGTGCATACGGTTCGATCCCTATATGTGGTTAATCCCGTCTCTAGTCTCCCCTGATATTGCCTAGAATCATGCACAAAACGTTGCACGGGATAAAAATAACCTAATGGTTACGATCTTATAGTACGTTACGACTGTGGCCACTCACCTGTTAATATGTCCTCGACCGAGCTCATGTCCCTAAAGTTAACAATTACACAGTTGCCCTCCAGATTTTTCTTTGATCTGCCAATCCAGTTCACCCTTCTAACAAACAGAATTTCTCCACAATTGTTCCCTGACAATGGTCTGTGCTTATTCAGCCAGCCTATTGTCTTGTTTTTAAGTTCAAGATAAGATTCTTTCTGATCTTGCTTCAACTCTGGCACTCCCCCCAATACCACTACGTAAGGACATGCCTCAGGTGGGAGATTAATGTTCGGTAAAGGGATGGGTAATAATGGTTTCTTAGCAGAGGTTAACTGTTGTGTCTCAGGTGGTTTGGTAGTTGTTACATTCTTATTTTGTAGTTGTGCTGTAGATGTACTGATCCCTCTGCCTAACATAGATGTACGTCCCACCGGGTCTGGGCCCCTGTTAGAGTGAATTGTTAAGTCTGCAGGTGGCGAGTCATGCCGTGACATCAACGGGGTTCTACTATTATCAGCTTAAAGTGTATCTGCCTGGGTAGTCTCAGTGGTGTCTATATTTCGACTATTACCTGTAGGATCACTTGTTACGAGAGTACCCAATGCCCTTCCCTTCTAATGTAATTCATTTATGATTTTATCCAGCCTGCTGACTAGCGGTTTAATCTGACTCGCTATAAAGTTTTCTAGAGAAGATTGTAACTCTAGAATCACCCGGGCCATCCAACTTGGGGGTACTAGTTGGCAGGCCTCTCGGGGTTCAAGGACTTCAGCTGCTGGCTGTACTACTCGGCAAATTCTTGATCTAAATTGAATTTTCTTAGTGCCTAAGGCCTTCTTGGGTGCACTTCTTCTCTTCCTTGTGGAGGCTTTCTTATTTAACAGGGGAAATATGTGAGTTTTGCTAATTGGCAACTGTGCATATGAAATATCCTGTGTGGAAAGCTCGGAACTCAAACATAAGGGGGTCACCGTGTTCTCTGTGCCGATTTCCTCAGGTAAGGAGGGAGGGGCAATCACTGGAGTTAATGACAGCCTTCTCTCCGTGCGCTCTATTTCATCCGAGACTACCCCTAGTGCTTTCCTCAACATACGATCAATTGCAGTAGGTTGCAAATTTAGGGGGGACTGGGGTTTAGGTTCCTGGACTACAATCTTCGGTGACAGAGGGATGTTTGATTTGGCCTTAGCGGCACGGGTTTTTACTTTAGTTGCCATGCTCAATCGTCCTGCGGTTGACTAGCTCACACACTAGCGCACTTGGGACAGTGGACCCAGCCAACTAAAAGACAATATCCATAGGCCCTCACAATCCCTCCAGAGGTGGCTTACAGTTATTCTCTGGTTGCCCAATGTTCGAATCAGTGGTCCTTCTTCTCCTTAGCCCCGTGTCCCGGGTCACCAGTTGGCGCCCTCTAGTCAGCAAACGTGTGTCCTGGACCAAGGAACCAAGAGGGGGGGCCCAGCCCAGCCTCGGCCAGCCCCAGACGGCCACAGACGGCCCACCCTTTGCCCGGGCTTAGCCCAGCGCGGTCCCGCGCGTGTCCTCGCGGGACGAAGATCCAGGTGAGCCTTTATGTGCCTCCTGGCGCGCTGGAAATGACGGGAGCTCGGGATGATGGGAATTGTAGTTTCGCCCACACGCCTCGGCGGAGCCAGGCCGGGCCGGCGTGGGAGGCAGCAGAGCAGAGCAGAACCCCAGCGGTAAGTGGCGTCTGGCGGAGCGAGGCCCGACCACAATCTCCCAGCCCTCGTTACAGGTTTCACACCCTCCTCAGTCCCAGGTGAGCCTTTATGCGCCTCCTGGCGCGCTGGAAATGACGGGAGCTCGGGATGATGGGAATTGTAGTTTCCCCCACACGCCTCGGCGGAGCCAGGCCCGGCCGGCGTGGGAGGCAGCAGAGCAGAGCAGAACCCCAGCGGTAAGTGGCGTCTGGCGGAGCGAGGCCCGGCCACAATCTCCCAGCCCTCGTTACAGGTTTCACACCCTCCTTAGTCCCAGGTGAGCCTTTATGCGCCTCCTGGTGCGCTGGAAATGACGGGAGCTCGGGATGATGGATATTGTAGTTTCCCCCAAACGCCTCGGCGGAGCCAGGCACGGCCGGCGTGGGAGGCAGCAGAGCAGAGCAGAACCCCAGCGGTAAGTGGCGTCTGGCGGAGCGAGGCCCGGCCACAATCTCCCAGCCCTCGTTACAGGTTTCACACCCTCCTTAGTCCCAGGTGAGCCTTTATGCGCCTCCTGGTGCGCTGGAAATGACGGGAGCTCAGGATGATGGGAATTGTAGTTTCCCCCACACGCCTCGGCGGAGCCAGGCCCGGCCGGCGTGGGAGGCAGCAGAGCAGAACCCCCAGCGGTAATTGGCGTCTGGCGGAGCGAGGCCCGGCCACAATCTCCCAGCCCTCGTTACAGGTTTAAAGAGTCACTGGACTGAAATCTCACATACTGGTAACATGGATGTGTCACACACGAGAAAACGGAAAACATGTCAGCTATGGGCACACTCTTTAAATCATGTTTAAGTGCTATTTATAATTGGCTAAATAAAACCTCTAGTGGAAAATTCAAAGTAGTTAAAAAAAAACTTGCAGTTGACAACAAATACCATGAGCAGAAGATCCAAAGCATTTACCTCTGGGGGCTAACTAAAAGTGCTTCTCAGCTTCACAGGTAGTTGCTTCTACCAGGACAACTGAGCCTCCAGGTTCAAGAGACTGTGTGACCCCTGTCATTCTTCCCCCCCCCTCAAATCTGCTGAGTCAAGCCATAAGATAATGCAAGCAAGCCAATACAAGAAGCCATGGGTTCAATGTAAAAACTATTCAAGCCAAGGTGTTTGTGGATCATTAACCAGCATAATTGGAAAATAAAAACAAATAGTATGCAGAGGACATTTAAGAAAATATGTTCATTTATATTGTGCACAAACATAATTATGTAATGTTTAGAAAATAGTATGTCGATTATACAAGCACATATATTGGGCTTACAAACCAATTCATATGAACCATACAATGATACATGCATAACAGTACTTTACACATGCAAACCAATATGGCAAACATACAAACCAATAGGTCACATATGACAACCAGTACATCATCCATGAAAATCAGCATGTATGCTTTAAAACCAATGGTTGAACATTTAACCAATATATGACACACAGAAAGCAGAACATTACAAGAATGACATATCATGGACAGGAGCCAAAGAATTATTTGTGTCAGCCAGTATATTACACATGCAAATCAGTATGTTATTCATGCAAAACAGCCATTTATGCATAAGAACCAGCATGGTATTCCTGCAATTCGATTTCCTAACTAAAACTTCTCTGTAACCTTTGGTTTTTTAAGTGAATTTCTATTTTTTTTTAACTGGCAGTCATGTTTGCAGAGTAGTGGAGAAAGGAGCTGGGGTCTCCGAACAGCTCTCAGCAATCCGGCTATAAGGGACTTACTGGAGGTAACAGGAGGGCTTCTTGGCCCCCAAGGTCCCTCAGCATCCAAGAGGACTTCATCCCCCAACCAGTATTGCGCCAGGTGGCGTGTTTGCAGAGTGGTGGAAAAAGGGGGCGCGGCCCCCGAAATCCTCACTGCAATCGCGCTCTGTATAACTTATTGGAGGTAACAAAAGGGGTGGTTGACCCCCAAGGACCCTCCGGAGCCAACAGGACTTCATCTCCCAACCAGCAGTGTACCAGGAGGTGCTTTTTCAGAGTGGTGGGGAGAAGGGGCATGGCCTCCGACAACCTCTCAGCAATCCCGCTCGGAGGGACTTACTGGAGGTAACAGGAGGAGTAGTTGGCCCCGAAGGGCCCTCTAGAACGAAGGGGACTTCATCCCCTAACCAGCAGTGCACCAGGTGGCGCATTTGAAGAGTGGTGGTGAAAGGGGTCGGGCCTCCGATGACTTGCAGTCTTTTTTTTTAATTACATTTTTTACAGGAGGAGGGGCCATGTGGCCATTCTACCCAGTGCCAGTTTTGGCCCCAGGGAACCACATCTCCCTGGCCAGGCCTTTTTAAAATTGGAGAGAGGGGCCATGTAGCTCCCTCCCGGGCCAATTTTGGCCCCGGGGACCCCATTCCCCAGGGCCCGGCCTTTAAAAAAAAAAAAATTATTAGCTTAAAGGGATGGGGGCCCAGACTCTATAGTGAGTGCCCTGGTCCAACCCAGGGTACCCACTTAGAAATGGTGGGGACCGTGGGGGGAGCCTCAAGGCACAGCAGTGATTGCCTGCTCCCCTACTCCTGAAGGAGCCGGCATTGCTTTTGCATGCAGCTTCCTGTGTGTTAACATGCAGCTCCCTGTATTTAAAAGCAATTGTGCCCTGCTTTGAGCGAGCAAGAGCAAAATGCCTTTGCTTGCTCAGTGGAGAGCACAGTTTGCTATTGCTTGGCGGAAGTGGTAAAGCTCCTGCCAAGGTATAGCAAACAGCTAAGTCTCGGGGTGGGCACCACGCGACATAACAGGAGCCGGCCCTGGCAGTCCCCAGAGGCCAACTGTGGCTCTAGGAGGTGGACTGCATGGCCCCCTCCTTTTTTTAGAATTTGCCCCAGGGAGGTGGTGGTCACTGGTGCTGCAGGGGGGACCGCGCGGTCCCCCACATTCCATGTCATAAAAGCCCCAGGGAGATGGCAGTCCTAGGGCCTCCATTATTTAAATTTAAAGGAGGGAACCGGAAAAAAACCTAGGTCTAAACTCCACAGACTAGAAGCAAGTGCAAGTCTTACTCTTGATGCCCTCACACATCCCGAGGGATGTCATGCTTCATCATTGGGCATTGCTCCTCATTGGGTCGGCACTGCAATGCCCTACGGGTCCCCCGAAGGGTCACTGTAGCGGAGATCTTTTATCGGTAATGCCGTATGATGAGTGATTGTGTGAGATAAAGGGTTCGAAAAGATTAGTGAGTGAGTGAGTGAGTGAGTGAGTGAATGTTAAAACTAGCTAAGGATACCAAAAAGAAGCTAAGTTTAATGTGTGGGTTCCCCTGTCAGGCTAAAAAAAACCTTGGTTGTGTATTACTGATAGAGCAATGATGTGCCTCAGTAACTCTCGGTCGACATGAAGCTCTGTTCATGGAGTATCAGTCAGTTAGGGGGAGCGGGCCAAGAACTGGTCAGTCCCAGAAGTTAGTAGAGGCAGTCAACAGTAGGGATGGAGTAGCCCTCACACCTGATGAGCGCGTAGCTACTAGAGTTCAGAGTTCTGCCCATGGAATCTCATCGTTCATACCCCTGATGTGTGTCTGAAGGCGGTGTACACACCGCTGTTCACGTTTCAAAAGAGCTGTGCTGTTCCATGTTAAATTTGATTCCAGGATTGTACATTTCATGTCATCAACTGAGCGTTTCTTCTCGATGAAGCGATTGCACATTCTGGTGGTGGTGCATCCGCACCGTATGTTGCTTTTGTGCTCACTGATCCTAGTTTTGATAGGTCTGGTAGTCATTCCCAATCAGAGAAGTTCACAAGGGCTTGAGATGAGGTATACACAGTTCCTTGTGTTGCAATTCGTGTGTTGGCATTCCCAAATGAAATCCCCAAGTTGTAATCTCTTGGTGTGCTTGGTGAAGACGCATGCATTGCAGGTGCCGCAAGGGAAGTGTCCTGTGACAGGTGGTAGATTCCAAAGGGTTGTTTCAACAGGTTTTCTGCGTGGGCGAGGTCGTGTGTTTATCAGATGATCCCTCAGGTTAGTTTTTCTTTCGAACGCAAATCTGGGTTTTGCAATGTTGAGGGAATCTGAATTCAAGATCTTCCAATTCCGTAAGATGATGTTCTTGATTTGATTGGAGAGAGGAGTGAAGGTCGTGATACAGGTCATCACATCGTCACTATGGCGCTCCTTGTTTTCCAGTAGGCCTTCGCGATTGTTATTTCGTGCTCTCTTTCTAGCCTTGTTTATGACATTCACTGGATAGTTCCTCTCTCTCAGGTTAGAGGTGAGGGCTGCTGCTTGTGAGTCAAAGTTGGCGATGGAGCTGCAGTAGCACCGGATTCTCAAAAATTGGCCGTATGGTAGGTTCTCTCGAAGGGCCTTTGGCTGGTGACTATCGAATGAGAGAAGGCTATTGCAGTCAGTAAAACTTTGTGTTAGACCAGGCGCTAATTAGAATAAGGGGTGGCAACAGAGAGAAATGCCTAAGACACCTGGAATCTCAATATGTTTTATGATTCAATTCCAAAATCCCTAATGGTCTTAACACTGAGGAAGATCTATATGTCCACTTATGAAATCTAACCACAAATGAAAATGTATGTGACGTTGTTAGAGTTTATGGTTTTTTACCTCAATGAATTTGCTTCACATGTTTACTATCCAAATCCACTCCTGCATGTAATGTTTTATCCAAGTTTTAAAAGTTTCACTTATTTGCACAGCACTTTAGCACTAATTAGATCTGTTTATAATCAGTAGGAATTTTAGATATATTTAGAACAAAGAGCACTAACAGGAACTTACCCTGTATGATGTTGTGATCACATTGGAAGCAATGTTGAGACAATTAGCATCTATGTGACTTACACGTGTTTTGAATAAAGTGGATGAATACATTGTGTTATTGAGATCAGAATGAATTTTGGGAAATAAACACACTGGTGCAATATAGTAACCCTCCAACACATGACATGAGTGTGGAGCCAGCTGTCGACAATGTGAATTAATGCTTGTTGTCTTTCTGAAATTCCACACTGGCACGGAGTTCACTTTCTATATTTGCTAAGAGGTATTAGCGAATATAGCACAGGTCAATTCCCTTTGAGAGTAATTGTGCACATGTCACTTTAATTAGGAAATTTGGCACTGTCACTTTAATGTTGTTGAAACTTTACATTGTTGTATAAATGGAAACAAAAATGGCAGCAACATGAGGCTTGACAAAGACTGCGGCTGGGTTTGAAACGCATTACCTGTGTGTTGTAGCCACAATAAAGCCCTTTTTTGCGAGCCCGAGCATCCTGGATCTTTTTTTTATTTGTGAGCAGGTAAGGTGAGGATATATATATATATATACATATATATAAGAAAAAGAGTTGCCTCCAATGAGATCACCACACCCGGTAAGTTTGGAGTCCTTTTAATCAGGGGAGCACAACAGCATCACAACCAGTCGTCTCAAAGCACCAATGTCGTAGCCAGACGCGTTTCGGGCGTTCCTTCGCCCTTGGTCACTGGCAGGAGAAGAGAGCAGTTAAGGCAAATCACGCACAAGTTAAATGTCCTACCCAAGTGGGGGTGTGGCCCGAGTGGGCGTGTGCACAGGTGCATCCTGGTACTTGTGGTTTGCCAAAGTCAACATAAACCCCAGTGGGCTCCGCTCTTCCTCCCAAATTAAAATTCGAACCCCAGTGGGCATGCTTGGAGCAGTCTGTGTTGCAAGCCGTGTCAATAATACTCCTCCAATCGGCTTACCGTTCTTACAGCGTCCTTTATTATTGACGTTGCAGACCCGCTCTCTCCAGCAGTGGGGCTTTCTCGCGGCCAGGCCAGCCGCTACACATAAGAAAAAGAGTTGCCTCCAATGAGATCACCACACCCGGTAAGTTTGGAGTCCTTTTAATCAGGGGAGCACAACAGCATCACAACCAGTCGTCTCAAAGCACCAATGTCGTAGCCAGACGCGTTTCGGGCGTTCCTTCGCCCTTGGTCACTGGCAGGAGAAGAGAGCAGTTAAGGCAAATCACGCACAAGTTAAATGTCCTACCCAAGTGGGGGTGTGGCCCGAGTGGGCGTGTGCACAGGTGTATCCTGGTACTTGTGGTTTGCCAAAGTCAACATAAACCCCAGTGGGCTCCGCTCTTCCTCCCAAATTAAAATTCGAACCCCAGTGGGCATGCTTGGAGCAGTCTGTGTTGCAAGCCGTGTCAATAATACTCCTCCAATCGGCTTACCGTTCTTACAGCGTCCTTTATTATTGACGTTGCAGACCCGCTCTCTCCAGCAGTGGGGCTTTCTCGCGGCCAGGCCAGCCGCTACACATAAGAAAAAGAGTTGCCTCCAATGAGATCACCACACCCGGTAAGTTTGGAGTCCTTTCAATCAGGGGAGCACAACAGCATCACAACCAGTCGTCTCAAAGCACCAATGTCGTAGAGCGGGTCTGCAACGTCAATAATAAAGGACGCTGTAAGAACTGTAAGCCGATTGGAGGAGTATTATTGACACGGCTTGCAACACAGACTGCTCCAAGCATGCCCGCTGGGGTTCGAATTTTAATTTGGGAGGAAGAGCGGAGCCCACTGGGGTTTATGTTGACTTTGGCAAACCACATGTACCAGGATACACCTGTGCACACGCCCACTCGGGCCACACCCCCACTTGGGTAGGACATTTAACTTGTGCGTGATTTGCCTTAACTGCTCTCTTCTCCTGCCAGTGACCAAGGGCGAAGGAACGCCCGAAACGCGTCTGGCTACGACATTGGTGCTTTGAGACGACTGGTTGTGATGCTGTTGTGCTCCCCTGATTAAAAGGACTCCAAACTTACCGGGTGTGGTGATCTCATTGGAGGCAACTCTTTTTCTTATATACATATATATATATATATATATATCGAATCAGGGATTTACATGCATATCATATTGATTTGCAAATGTAATATATGTGTCAATGATTTAGGTTGAAATCCATATATATATATATATATATATATATATATATATATATATATATATATATATATATATATATATATATATATATGTATGTATATATATATATATATGTATGTATGTATATATATATATATATATATATATATATATATATATATATATATGGATTTCAACCTGAATCATTGACACATATATTACATTTGCAAATCAATATGATATGCATGTAAATCAGTGTGCTATGAATATAACCAGTACAATATGAGGGAAAATGAATACACTATGCATCTCAGCTAAGATGTCAGACATGTGTATACTTGTGTTACCCATGCACAGCACTAGTGTATGCATGCAAACTACAGTGTTATGCCTATGATCCAATTCATAATAAAGGCAAACAAATACAGTATGCCTTCAAACCAGTAAATTGGTCATGCAACCCATTATCATACATACACCAGTATTTACTGTGCATACAATGACGTACTAAACAGACAGAGCAATATGCTATTGATATAAACTGGTATATTTGGAACATAAATTAATAAGTTCTTATTAAAAAACACCCACCTTAAACTGTATGCTTTGTCACACAAACCAATGTGCTTGAATAGAGTACCAGTAGCTTACCTATGCATTAACCAGCATACTGATTACTAAATCACTGTTCCTGTATACCTACCAGCATTGTGCATGCACAAAAACTTGTGCGAACCGATGCAGTATGAGCAAAGGCACATCCAATATTGTTTACACATACATATCTGTTTGCTATTTGAACCACTGCGAAAGATATAAACCAATATGGGGTAATTTAATTTTTTATTGTTTGCCACCCTATATTTTGGTTCCCAACTCCAAAAACGTACCAACATTTCAGAAGTCCAATATAGTTTTAAAGTTCAGTTAAAAGAGATGTAGCTTTCAGGTTTGCTTGCATTCTAACTCTCTGTTTTCAGCCAGCTTTTCGGATACATTCTTTTAATAACCACATTTTTATTTATAGGAGCACACCAGTCAACTCCTTTGCACCATAGTTGCATTGAGGGGGGTGAGTGATGTTTCTACAGGTGGGCAATGGCTCTTTTGGTTACTATACAGGCCACTCCTATAAAAATCTCTCGGAGCGTGGTCCCCCAGTTCTTACAACACTGCTGCTCTGGGGTCTAGATTAATCAGGCCGGCCCAGAACTGCCAATAGTTCATGGCCCACCCCATCTCAGAAGGAGCGCAACTCTAGGCAGTCCCAAGCCACATGGTAGAGGTCCGCAGCAGGGGTAGTGCAGTGCGTATATGCAGATTGTGTTGACTGAGACATCCCTTAGATGTGGTGTGTGGGTAGGTACGTTGCATGCAAGTAGTTGACCTGGGCCATGTTCAATCGAGAAGATTTCACTAGCTCCCTGGGGGTCAGGCAAGCCTCCCTCCTGTCATCATCATCCAGTTTGCCCACCCACCACTCCCACATCTGTTTCAGGGAGGAAAACCAATCAGGAGCATTGATATTCAATATGGGATAGATCCCTGACACCTCTCGTTTAATCAAGTACCCCATGAGAATTTTTGCTTCAAGTGGGCTGATTTCAGGGAGTTGGGCATCCGGGGGGAGGTGGGCTCGTAGGGCATAGAAGGAAGGGAAAGAATTGTGTGTGAGATAGGGTGTAATGATCTCTTAATCCCTGAAAGGACATCAAGGTCCCCCGTTGGTAGACATCTCCAAAGTACGTAATACCAACACAGTCCTATTGGGCAAAGCTTTCGAGGTTGGACACCTGTTGAAGCCAGATGTCCGGCACAGAGGAAACTCCATCAGGTGGCGATCCCAGCAGATAAGGCACACCGCTGCCCTCCAACATAGCACTGCTACACTAGTGTAAGATGGTACAGTTAGGGGCATATAACCTCCGTAAGCAGATCGAAAAACCCTTCAAAGCCCAGAAGGCGAAGCTCTAAGTTATAGGCTGGGTTGTGTCAGACCCCTGTAAACCATTTATTTATGGGTACCAAATGTGTCGCTAGATAATAAGCATAGATGTCGGATACGCAAAGACCGCTGTCAAAGGGGAACCTTCGTGCTGAGGTAAACACCACCAGATGGCGCTTACCGGCCCATATAAAGGATGTAAGTTTGGAGGTAAGAGAATGGAACCATTCCCGGGGAATCGGATGTGCAATATTCACCAGGACATATAAATATTGAGGGAGGCACATCCTTTCAAAGAGTGCGCTACGCCCGATGGGCTTAAGAGGTAGTCAGTTCCATCTGCTGAGGTTGCGGTCCAGGGATGATGCCAGGGGTTGGAAGTTAAGGGTCCAGGCCAAGTCGGGAGGCAGGATACATGAATTCCCAGGTATCCAAAGGAGTTCCACCTAATAGGTATGTCAAAGCACCAGTGTCATCCTGCAGCATCCCTGGTGACCTCCACCACTAAGCATTTACACTGGTTAATTTGGAGACTTGAGACATCCCCATAGAGGCAAAGGATTTCCAAGCAGCATGGGTCAGAAGACAAGGGATAACCAAGGTAAAGGAGAATGTCATCGTATAGAGAGCTATTTGGTCTTCAAATCCATGAGGCGCCAAATCCCCCTGGTCTCACGAGTCTGGTGGGTGCACCGATCATTTTTATATCACCCATTCCCAAACCTGTTCCAAGGTATCAAGAAATAAGTCTAGGGCTGGAAGATGACCTAAAGGTAGGCTGGTAGAAGAAGTATTTAGCGATGATTGAGCACAGAACTTCTTTGACCTCCCCGAAGGAGCTGCTGGACTGCCTTCACATGATACCGAAAGATTATGACCTTGGAGTTCCAGTGTTGTAGATCTGGTTGGTTCTGAGCTTCGTGTAGGATGGTGCACGGTCACGAAAATTAAGGAGCCACATTATTACTGGACAGGAAGGGGATCCTGGTGTTAGCTTCTTGACCAAGGCCCGGTGCGCTATCTCAATAACAAAGCACTTAAATCGTTTTTCTGCCGGGACCCTGGATCTGAATCAATGTTTGAGATGAAAGCCCAATTCAGGGCCCTCCCTTGCCCCTGCAAGTCAGACGAGACATAAGTTATTACACCTAGAGTAGTTCTCAGTGTCCTCCGCTTTCTCATCTAGGGCCGCCACTGAAGCTGTCAGCTTGGATACTTGATGCTTGTGTCTCACTATATCATCTTAGGTCATGGAGATTCGTGTCCCAGACTCAGTCACCCTTTCAGTCACTTTGCATAGGTCCTGGCGCAGAAGCAAGAGGTCTGTCCAAAGGCTGTCGACCTTGGTCTCAACTACCCTTCCATAAGCCCTGGATGGCCCTGAGGATCATGTCCAGATCTGCGTGGGACTGAGGTGGAGCCACGGATTGGGGGGCTTTAGTCGTCTCTTTGGTATTAAATATCGGAACTGTGTATTTGTCCATCTTGGTCTGGGCTGTTGCAGTGGGGGACACCTACTGCATCCCATCTTTAAGTATACTCTGAGCAAGGACAGAAGAATGTGAATTCATAGGGAGCAAGCCCACTTGCTTTGGGGAAGCACAAGCAGCATGCTCCGGTGAAGCTCTGACCTCCTGGGCAGGCCCACCATAGCACACTAATGGGTCTGGCAGACAAAGGGCACCCAGATGACAGCAACAGGAGGGTCTAATTGCACCAACCATCCAGTGAGGAATTCCTAGAGACAGGTTCGCGGCAGACTACAATCTCGTTGATACAGTGAACAATCATGCACACAGGGCCTCCCGGAGTTAGCATCATGCCTCCTAGCCAGTGGTGCTAGACCACCATATAGTAGCAATCTGGGTGGAAGGGTCTAGCCAGTCTTCTCTCACCAAGGCCACAAGCAGGCAGGGGGGTCCTGTGGTGTTGTGGCTGTTCCATAATTAAAGACGGTCGATATGGCAGCCCCAGGCCCTGGACGATCAGCGGCAGGAGCATCATGCAAGCAACCCGATTCTGCTGCAAATGTATGAAATCGATGTGTGGGCAGGAGAGTCAGTACTCAGGTCGCCATACAGAGGATCATTTGACCTTCCCCTGAATCCAAAATGTCAAACTATTCCAGTTGCCTCGCATGGTGTATGGATTGTGGTGTTTGGGCCCGGGGCCCGCATGCTGGGTAAATAATCACATATACACCATGGTAGGATACTGGAGAACTGGCCATGAGCACGTGCACCCGGGCCCTTTTATTAACAGGCTCACGTCACTCGTGAAGCCTGTGAGGGATTCATGTGGGGGTGCAAGTGTGCCCACTCCCATAGGGGAGTAGCTACTAACTCTGTACCTGTTGAACACTAGAACGTGTCTGGCAGGACACAACATTCCTCCCAAATTTGAATAAAAACAAAGGTTCCCTAGTCCAACCTGTAGGGAGAAATAACTATGATATATACACCACAGGGTCCATCAACTTCTCGGGTCAGGCATCCAGAAGACAGCAGACCAGGACTGGTGACTCCGACTGTAGCAGGACGATCTCGGCGGGCCCTCATCATTTAACCTGTGTGATTCAGGACACGAACGCTTGCTTGGAGATGTCCGCTGCACTCTAGTAACATGCCAGTGGAAGCATGCCCTTTGGTCCCAGGTGGCTTCCTTTCGCTGACCTTGAGGATGGTATGTGGTGATTAACTAGGTGCGTCAAGATCATGGTTGGAGTCCATGGTGAAAGTTCACTGGATTATTTCTGGATCGCCTGAAGTCTCTATTAGTCTGTCTTTTTTTTTTGGTCCTCATGTAACCATTATGCTTTAAGTTAAAAAACAGAAAGGGCATAGACCCAACCAATATAATACAGCTTACTACCCGGTCACTCCACAAGGAAGGAAGGATATAGTTTATCACCGGGTCATACCAGTAGCTGTCCTCCTGGGTGGTGAATAACACCCAGACTTCAACATGCAGGTGCTATAGCTGGAGTGACCCCACCTCCAGGGCAACCTATGAGGCATAATTTTAATCATCAGACCATAAGGCACAAGAATTTAAACTAATTCCTAAACAGAAAAGAGGAAAGAAAAGAACAAAAAAAAAGAACAAAAAGTAGAAATAGTTGTGAAAAGCCAGGTAAGTAGCTGACAGGATATCATAGATAGATAAAACACCCAACCAAGTCGCAGTGAAGCAGTGAACTTGCAAGGAAAATGAGAATAACACTTATTATAATGCATTTGAGATCTGTGTCTTAGCCCAGTTATCCCATATTTCCCAATATTTCGTTTTCTTGGTCTGCTTACTTGCACGGTCAAGTCAGGAAATCCTCTGAATGAAATAAATCCATTCTTCCTCTATTAGGCAGTCTTGCAGTGTCCGGTGACCTGTCGGTGGGGCAATGTCTCTTCCAGCTCTCCCGCCTGGGGAGGCCCTTTGTCTGGCTTGCCATGGGACTGAGGTAGGCCGCGATTGGGGCTGCGTATGTGCCGGCTGGGGGCAGCTGCAAACCACTGAGGAGCCAGTAGCCAGTCTCTCGTATAAACCTCATGGGTGTATGGTTTTTGGGAAGAACATGCTCTCGCTGGTGCAGACCAGGTTAACAGGTAGCCTCTGAGTTTTCATGTTGGCTAGTCTGGCAATAGCGTAGGACTCCACTCCATGTGTATTCGAGATGGTGTCGGTTGACGCACTTGATGAGGACTGGCATGGTGGCATTGCCAGCCGTGTGGTGAATCTGGATGATGGCGGGTGATGACTTGCCTTGATGGAAGGAGGCGTCTAGTCTGGAGTCGATCACCTGAGGCAGGGAGTGGCCAGGTATCTCCAAGTTCTCTGGGGAGGCACTTGCATTCATGTACTTGTACTTCTTGGGCTGTTGGGACTTTGATGACGGAGGAGTGATGAACACGCTGAGAAGCGTAAGGCTTGAGACTCGGTTCGCGCAGGCTGTGCGGCTTACTCCCAGACTCCCCCTGTGCGGTTGCCAGTTCCTTCTTGGGTTATGCCCCTCTTCCCTTGCTGTCGCAGTGTCAGGACTCACTCCTGTTGTAGCTGGGGTTTCCTTCATTGTCCAGCCTTGCCACTCGCGACTTCCTCTTCTGACCTCAGCTGGTTGTCCGATTCTTGGTGTAGACCCTCCGGTTACACTTCCACGTTTCTTGCTGAGTGTGGTGTATTGCGGCCTGGACGACAGGTGGTGATGATTAATTAGGAGAGGAAGTTTCTGGATGGACATCGTAGCCATGTGACTGTCTCTTTTGAATCTTCTCTTGCACTGCTGGCATTTGCGGTCTGGGGCAGGGATGCCGTTCGACTCCAGCTGCCGACACTCAGGGATGGACGGTCTCACTGTGAAGTGATGGAAGCAACGCAGTTTGCGCTGGTGGCGGCTTACGTGTGGTTATCCCTTATTGCTGTCGCCAGGGCCATCGGTCCACCTTGGTGGCTGTCTGGTATCTTTGGAGGTGTTCTTGGCTTGTGGTACTACGAGTCCTCGTGCTTCTCCTCTCGTTGTCTTTGACACACCTCCATTTGTCCAGCTCTTCTGGGTGACACGATTTCCACTGTTCTTCTGCTTCCTCTCAAGGTGCAATGACATGCACCATGTTCTAACACGGCCAACAGGGCCGTTGAACTTCAATGGTCCCCAGACCACTCAGGCAAACCTTCAGTCGCTCTTCTCGGCTGCATGGCGAGCAGCCACTCATCTTGGATGATCCTTCTTCAGGCAGCTTCTTGATGCTCCTACTCTGGGTGTTCCCTCTCCAGGGAATGGCTTCCACGAGCAGTAGGGAGCGAAGCTCCTACTCCGGGGTTGTGTGTGTAGGGCATGTTCTGCATACGACTTCTATGAGGCTTGCTTGGCTGCCTTCTTCTGGGGGTTTAACAACCTCTCCCCTCAAATGACAGGCAGTCACTTGGGGCGTGTGGCGCTCGCTTCGCAACAGTCTCTTTCAGTGGCTGCTTAGAGCGCAGACTCTAGAGTACTGTGGCGTCTCCCTTGCTGTTACATACAGTCTGCCACTATTTTCTCCTCACAGAATCTGTGCACTGTCCTTTCTCACTGTACTAAGCCCTCTCACCTCCTGTCCTTGCAGCACACGCTGCTCACTCTGTGAGACTGAGACAGCCCTGCCAGTGCCACTGTGAGCTTCTAGGGGGGGGTTTGCTGGAGCCTGATGTGGCAGCCCAGTCAATACTTTGATGGGCCGGATCTGCATTGCCAATCTCACTTTTGCCCACCAGTACAGCGCCAAGTCTCTTTTACATATACTGTGCCTGTGGTTGGAGCTACTCTGGTAGATCCCTATTGCTGGGTGTATTGCTGGGTGTGGTGTGGCACTGTAGCATTGCAGAGAGACCACTGCATCTTTCCTGCGCTGCTGGAATGTTGGGCACTCTCTCTGGTGCTGCTGGGCTGCATTGTTATGGGTGCTGGTGTGTGGCTGTGTTTATGCACTGTACCTTCACTGGCCACTAGGTGGCAATGCTTTTGTGAGACTGGAGGCCCTGGCAGAGGTCTCCTACCCTGGGACCGTTGCTCTGTGGCTGCAAGGTGTTGTAAACCAGGTGCTGTGAGGGCAAATGGCCACTAGGTGGCGCTGCAACCAAGTTTCTCAGAGGCCTGTCACTTTTGCTCGTGCTGCGGGCCGCTAGGCTTTCCTCTGGTACTGGAGGCTTCATGGGGGCCACAACCGCTTCTCCTCAATCTGTAGGCTCTTGTAGCTCACGCAGGCATGGTGCTGGAGTAGGCAGGGAGGTACTGTTCTGGTGTGGTTACCCGCAATTGTCTTGTGGCGTGCAGCTAGGTGGCCCTGCAGGCTGTTTTGACATGCAAGCCTGCATGTCCTTTGCTTGCCGGACTTCAGCGTGCAGGGGCCTACCGCTCAGATGCGGCCTCTACCCCAGCTGGCAGGCCATGGAAGGGCCGCAGATTCCGGTGGTGAGGCACCTCCTCCCGGCCGACAGCCCCGCGGGTGGAAGACCGGCAGAGAGGAGAACCAAGTTGGCGGTCACCGGGCCGGCAGCACGAAACAGAGAACACCTGCTCACCGATAGGTAGGGTCACAGGTGCTAAGCAGGGGCGGGAATCTTTTCCAAGCTGTACACTGTCATTGCAAACTCGCTGGCCCCCTTGCAGTTGGGCGCCTGCCTCGAACGCACCCCTCTCTCGCTTAGGCTCACTACGGGTGTAGCTGCATGTCTTAAGGAAGGCACTGCTCCCTCCTTGCACTCCGATGCAGACGGCGACAGGCACTGTAGCAGGCAGGGGGGGTCATACCTTGCTCAATCACGGTTGGCTCTATCTCCTCATTCCTGGCAGGCGGGGGTGTCTTCTCACATCCTGCGAGACTGTACAGGCGCCTTGAGCCCGCGACTGGTGTTGAATTGCCACTCCTCCATGGGCTCTCCCGCTGCAAGGCAGAACAGGACAGCGGTGGCAGTAGGTGCTGGGTGCCTCAGGCTAGGAGTCGGGATGGTGTAGCAGTAGATAGGGGGGTTCCGCAGGCTATGCTCCCTCCTCCAGACACTGGGAGGCAGCTGCCATACCACACGTGGGATAAGACCCACTCGTCGCCATTGTGGTGTTTGGACCCGGGGCCCGCATGCTGGGCAAATAATCACATGTACACCATGGTAGGATACTGGAGATCTGGCCACGATTAAGTGCACCCGGGCCCTTTTATTAACAGGCTCACGTCACTCGAGAAGCCTGTGAGGGATACGTGTGGGGGTGCAAGTGTGCCCACTCCCATAGGGGAGTGGCTACTAACTCTGTGCCTGTCAAGACACTAGAACATGTCTCGCAGGACACAAAATGGATGGTGTCAACAGCATCAGGGCAGAACACTACTTGCCAGAAGAGCAGCCCACCGGCAGTCAGATAGGGTCAATACCGCATGTGAGCAAAGCTCGTTGGCGCATCTGTGGCTTTCATATCCATATCCCTCCAACCATGTTAGAAACAGACCGCGATACTGAGATTGTGGTTGGGGCACATGCAATACAGTCACATCCCAGTCATTCCTCCTGCTCTCAGGCAGGGGCCTCCCCGTTGGCTCACTGGCTCACCTCTGCCCCGAAGAGCTCTGAAGCTTGAAGGGCGAGGGAAGGGGGATTCCCCACCCCACCCCCACATCCATGCCGATCAGCCCAGTTTCAGAAGGCAGCAATAGCAGACCCCCATCACACTCTGGAGTGCGCCCAGACTAGCCCACAAGCATACATGCCAACATTTTAGGACAGGGACGTGGGAGATTTAAAATAAAAAATCGGGAGAGTGAAAATTCCCATTGACTTCTATTGTAGAAAATGCAATTTCAGGCGGGCTAAAATAAAGCCATTTCTGGCTTGAAAAATCGGTAGTCTACCGCCTGAATCGGGTCTGGCATGTATGCCCACAAGTCCCCCAGTTTGGTGTTACAGTCGCCACTTTGTCTTGGCTTGCTACGTGCCACGGCCTCTCAGTAAGGTTCCCCGCAGCCCTGTTGTCGGTGAAAAAAGTAGCAAAGATGGTGACCGGAGCCCCACAAGCACTCATCAGGGAGAAGGGGGGCTAAAACAGCTGGTGTAAGGCAGAATGAAGGACGATGGTGAGTGGGGCGACAAGAACTTCACTAATGCTCGACTGACATCTTGGCCTCTTTGGCCACGCCCCCTTTCTGACACATTTGTAACATAGATATAGCAAAGAGGAAATTATTCACAATTCTTTGTAACATGGCACAACCCTTTACTCCTATGTGGAAAGAGCTACCTGGTGCGGAATAGCCACACCAGTGTGCGAAGCAGCCCATTAATCTCCAGAGTCAGGTCTCAATACATTGCTGACATCTAACATGTAAGTGAATTTATTAAATGCGGATCTAGAAGCTGCAAGCAGCAACCTATATAGAGAATTTGCAACCTTCAACACAGTGGCGTAACAAAAGCCCTTGCAGCTCCAGCGGTGCGGGGGGGGGGGCAGTGCGGGGGGGCCCCTCTGACACTGGCAGGTCCCTGGCCCCAGAGCTCCAGACAGGATCCGGAGCGTGGGGTCCCTCTACAAGTACTTTGCAGGGGGGCTCCCACAATTTTCGTTTCATCACTGCTGGTGTTCCCTTGTGGAACGAGTTGTATGCAAACCCTAGCTTTCTTTCATCATGAGTTTCGAGCTGAGAAAGGCACAAGCAGAACCTCTGGGTATGTCAGGCGTCTTTGTGGAAGGGTCAGTAATGCCAGGTATTGGTGAACACAGTGAAGGAAGAGGCTGCTGGGGTGTAGCTGGAGATACAGTCCAGGGACTTCTCCATCCCTGTTGTTACCCCAGGAAAGCATAGATGCACTTAGGAATAATCACTTCACACCCATCACGAGCTCTGCTCAGCACAACCCTGCATGTGTCGGTTGCTCTGCACCATCTCAAGTCCCTACAAGTCTCATCACGCACCACCTGTTCTTCTGAAAGTATTAAAGTCTGTGCTTTTCCCAGAGAACGTGTGGAGTGGCTCAAGTAAGGAACACTCAAAAAAAGTTTACGACAGCTAGAATGAAAACACCAAATAGCATAAAGTAGCCAGTGGCTTAGTGCGTTGTATTAAGGAAACAAGTATAGAACAGACTGGAGTGTCAAACTTAACAAGCGTTGGCATAGCCAATAGGTCTCGCCTTTGGGACCACATAAGTATTTAGCTATGCAGCACAATATTCTCAGTGCAACAACATTAACTGTTGCATGGCTAAACACTTATAAGGTCCCAAAGGCGAGACCTATTGGCTATGCCAATGCTTGTGTGGATGCTTGGCTTTTGCCAGTAGCACTGTGAATTCTGGGACCTGTGGTTTTATAATTGTGCATGCAAATGTAGGCCAGTAGGCCAACATACAGTCAGATGTTGGTAATCATGACCAGTTGAATATGCTATACATGCAGTGATGCCCTTGGCAACTATGTTTGCATTGCGAAGTGGGAAGAACCATGTTTTACAGTGCGAATTGTATATTAGAGAGATAAACAATCATGTAATTGGAGGGACATGGAATGTATTGTAACAAGGTGTACAATTCAAGGCGTGGTTTACACAAAATCATTTGCTACCTTGGCGTTCCATCGTGCTCTTTGTTATGTACCTGGGTACTTCCGGGTTAGGGTGAATAACAGTTACTCTGCAGAATAGGGGGGGATGTTCAAATACTTTTCAAGTTGTACAGTGACCTATTGAATTAGTGGGTGCAAGAATACACCACTAATTCAGTTCTATTTAATGCCTTTTACTGATTCTGCACATTTAATTCTGTCAAAGCCTTGGCTGCTATTTTGCCAGATAAGGACATTGAAGTGAGAAATGTGTCCCAGTTGCCCGTGTAGTCACTGTTCTGATGCATCGTCTACAGAAGAGCAACCTTAATTTAATAAGAGGTATAATCAACCACCTGCGATTCAAGAAACCTGTAGAGACTGAAATAACCTTACGAGGATGCTTCTGGGGTACAGGAATAAGGGCTCCGCCCTTTCAAGAAAACTCGCTTTTCACCTCATACATGCCGACTTTAGGAACAAAAGGAGAGAGATTAAGAAGTAAATTCCCTCATTACCTTGCTTTAGAATGATGGATGTTTTAAGGAGAAGAAAGCTATAATTTCTAGCTTACAAAATCGGGAGTCTTCCACTTATATGGGAGTGTGAGCATATGTGCCACCTTCCCTCTTTCAACACCAAACTCTAATTAGTTATTCTCACACGCATCGGAAGTGATCCTAGGGAAACAGCGATCAGCAGAACTTTTCAGTAAGTATGCATAATAGACTCCGTGGCATTATTCTAATGTATCCAGCACTTTCACTTCACGCCACGAGGGGGAGTGCATGTTGTCTGTACAAGATACAAATTCAGAGGGCTCGGCATGATTCCAAAAAAATAAAAAAATGTTTTGAACACAAGGCATAGAAAGAGTAAAATCCGTTGGCGCAGTGGCTGGAAGCAAGAGAAGCATTAATTGTTTCCTTGTAATTGTAGTTGGACAGTTCAGGCAGCAGGGGAGGGGGCCGTGAGGGGGGGAGGGCACAGCACTTGAGCCCAGTAAGGTCTCTACTCATGTCGACGCGCCAGATCCGCTTGTTGCCAGGATAGTTTCAGGCGGATCGGTGAGAAAGCAGCTCGGCGGCCTTGACACTGCCCCAGTTCAGCGCCATTCAAAGGAGACGGGCAGAGCAAACGATAGAAAAAACAAGTCGGGAGTGGTGCGTGCGTGCGCGCGCATCCCTGACACTGGTCTAGTTCAGCACCATTCAAAGGAGATGAGCAGAGCAAACGATAGAAAAAACAAGTCTGGAATGGTGCGTGTGTGCGCGCGCATCCCTGACACTGGTCTAGTTCAGCACCATTCAAAGGAGACGGGCAGAGCAAACAATAGAAAAAACAAGTCGGGAGTGGTACGTGCGTGCGCGCACATCCGCGCGCATTCTTTACTTTTCAAGCACTGCACTTGTGCTTGTTGCGTGCCGCTGCTCGCTCCCGCAAGGTGGATGCTGCCACAAGCACGAGTGCAGTGCTTGAAAAAGTGAAGAGCGATGGCTAAAGGCCCTCCTATCAGCGCCGGCGCGCAGCGTAGGCGAGACCTAAAAACCATTTGCATGACAGACAGGCTGGATCTGGTGGCTTTGTGGAATAATGCCTCCACTGTAGGGGCTTGTGTTTGACCTCATGGTCACAGGTTCAAATCCCAGTAGATAGATTAAGCCTTTCATCCTTCTGAGGTCGATAAAATGTGTACCATCGAGTTGGGTAACAATAAACATCTGTTATTCAGTACCAAGATACCCTTTGCGGTGAACTTGTGCTTTACAGATACACATTATGATACAGATGTATTATATATTATTTATTTTCTTTTATGGTGTTTACATTTTACTACTCCAGTGGAAAGATAAAGAGTTTGTACAGCCTATTTATGTTTCATGCACCACTTGGGACGAAACACCGGTTGGCTGACAAATCCTCTCTCTTTATCTCTCTCTCTTTTGACTTTTCACTTTCTTTTGTTCTTGCTCCCTAGCCTCTACTACCTAGCCTCGTCTTTCTCTCCCACTCATTTGCTTCCCCTTCTGTCTTTCTTCCTTTAATTTTCAATCACTCGCTCCTATACACTCAGCATTCAGCCCCTCTGCACCAAGTCCTTCCTTTTTCTTCTCTTTGTGTACACTATTGCATCGTTCCCCAAGCCTCTCTCGATGCAGAACCAGTGGCGGCTCCTCCACTAAGGCAGAGAAGCATCGCACCACTGCTCTTCGAGCAGTGAAAAACGGGAAAAATAAAATGACAATAACAACGTTATTATCATTTAATTTTCCTTGCGGTGGGCTGGGTTGGACGGGGCGGGTGAGGAGGAGTGGTCTGTGCACGCTTAAGTGCGCATGGCAGCTTGGCCTACCATCTTGACCCGGCCAAACAATCAGGCGCACTTTGCATATTCCCCACCCGGCTGTAATGCCCAGCCGGGTGGGGAATATGCACAGGCTCTCTGTCCCCATCTGAGCACCGCATTGCATTGCAGCGTTGGGATTGGCTCAGGGGAGCCTGTGTGCCCAGGTACTTCCTGCTGTTTCTGGAGTGGAGTCCTGAAGAGAAGACAAGTGGAAACTGGGGAGAAACAGCGGAAACGGTAAAATATTTTTCAACTCCCCCTGCTCACCACCCACGTTCCTTACCACCCGCCGCTGCGCAGAGGGGGCAGAGGCCAGTTTCATGGTCCTTTTGCATTTTCATTATTATAATTCAAAACCTCCACTGCTGAACCCAGGATCAGACTGGAAGAGACAAAAGGCCCGGGTCCCAAAATAAAAGTGGCCCCTTTGTTAGCAAATCAGATAGCTAAAAAACAAAGCGACCACATTCGTAAAACGGGGCAGAGATGAGATTGTATTTGAGACCCTCAAGGGTGAGTAGTTGCGCTTAACAAATACTGATTGATTGATATTTGCATGGCGCTTACGATCCCTGACGAGGCATTGTACAGACAAACTATATAGGCAGGTGCAGTGCACCGGGGCCCAGAAACCTGAGGAGCCCATTAAATCCTGATAATTGCTGTAATTAATATCCCAACAACAGTGAAAGTGGCCATTTTCCTTGATTGCACCAGTACCCGTGGTATTCATATACAGCAGCGACTGTATACAGATGTTTTGCGAGGTGTGGGAGATTTCATGCATTTGTGCTTGCTGCAGACAATGAGTGTGATAATAGCGGGGAAAGGCGAGGCTTAGACCCCGGAGTCACTTGTGGCCCCAGACTCCCAGCTGACCAAGAGCGGATATCTGGCCCGGGCCAGGCTTGAACCATCATTGTCTCGCCTTCCTCTACCCACACAAACACAACATGAGATTCGTATCGTGTCGCCTATAACGTCACGTAGAACCCCTCACTGTAAACCTTTACTTCTATAACTAAATTTCTTAGCAGTTGTTACGTCACAACGGTGGACGGGGACTTCTATTTTTACATTTTTCTTCTGTGTTTTATGTATTACACTTATTTTTTTTGGAGTCGCATTGCATTACTCAAGTGTTTGAAAAGACATTGCACAGCATTCGGTGCCGGGTCCTAGGGTGCTAGGCGTTGGCACAGCACAGCGCTTTGCACTTTGGCCAAGCACTATGTTCACTTTTGGAAATGAGAAGTCACTCGTTCGCGGGGTGAGTCAGTCCCTCACGTGGCCATTGCTGAGGATCCATTTGAATCTCATCTCCGGAAGGGTGAGCTGCAGACTGATCACGCGCCAGACTTGGCTGAGGTGTGGACAGGGCGCTCACTTGTTAAGTAAAGAATAGCCCGGTTGGAGCTCAGCTCCACAATCAATCCTGTTGCCAGGGAGGCGGTAAGTATTCATTTACCATAATGTGACCCGCGTAACAATAATATATTATGTAATTTGCCAGCAGGAGAGCAGCCAGCTGCAGTACACTCAGCCTGTGTCTGCAATCACTCACAGCTGTCCTTCACAACCTTTTGTTGCTGTTCATTAAGGTGAATTATAACAGTAGGCAGGCAACATTTTTGTGCGGTAAATCCTCTCAGAGCAAAATGTTAACACGCCATGGATCGGCCCGAGTCAGCTGTTCCTGTTAAACTGCTTCTTCAGGGAGGGAGCCGTATATATCATAGAGGCAGCGCAGCAGATAATGTATAACAACATGGGTTCAAGCGGGAATTAAACATGCTGTTACATGTGCGAGTGGCAGGAGATACCCTACACGCATCTTAGGCGGTGCCCATGATACATTAAGAAAGTCCGAGGTGTTGGACTTGGCCCTTTTTGAAGGATCATTCCCAAACTTTTGCCTTCCCTCTCCTGTTTTCTGAGCCTGTTTTGTTGGATTTTTTATTACTCTGTGCACTGTACCGCTGCTAACCAGTGTTGAAGTGCTTGTGCCGTGTCCTTAAACCATGGTAGAGTTGGCTTATACCCACTTGGCCTATTGGCTTTATGTGTAAGTCCCAAGTAAAGTGGTGCTATATGTGCCCAGGGCATGCAAGTTAAATGCTACTCTCAGTGGCGACCTCTCTCTAATGTAAGTGGATCAGCACATGCAATTCCACCACTGAATGGCTGAATTCCATGGAAGAATGGAAGCGTTTTATTACACTCATTTAGTAAAAGGGTGATCCCCAGTAAGACTTGTCATACCCTTTACCTCAACTGACTTACTCAGAGTAAAGGCTAGCAGCCCCCCATGTATTTCCCCCCTGCCTTTCTAAATGTATAATACTGTTTTTAGGATTTATAACATTTGGTGAAGGACCACTTAGATACGATTTTGTGTTCATATACAATTCATCTCGCATACACTACCCTTACTGTTCATTGGAGGAATGGTACTCGCCTCCACACCACTTCTGCAATGTGCTCCTTGTTGGTTGTAGATTTTGTTATGATTTTGTATCTATTCAGCTTGTATATGCCAGTATTCTGTATTTCTTGTCAAGCTTGACCGCGATAAGGCCCGGCCGGCCCTTATTGCTCATTGGTTGTATGACGCACACCTCTCTCCCTTCATACTGCATTCACATTCTGCTCTTTGCTGGCCCCGGCCCTGTAGCATATGTCTATGCCCGTCTGCGTCTGTTTGTCACTAGTCTATTGTAAGCCTACACAAGCAGAGGCCAGCACAGGGTGGAAGAGAATGCCTGACACCTCAGGAGGGTGGAAAGCTCTAGAAGCTTCCTCCAACACTTCAGTACACTTGTGGACCTGTGCACTCTGCCAGGAAGAAGGACTGCTGAGCTACTGAAAGGAACGCCACTCTGCTGGACTTCTGCTCTGAAAGACTGCTGCCCTGCTGCTTGCTGCCTACTTGTCCCGGTGAGAAGGACTGTACCTGCAACTGTTGAACCAGTTACTGTTTGTATGATAGAGGCATGCATAGCTAAACCACTCATGCCTCTGCAACGCTGCCCTAACCACGAATACGTGTGAACAACCATTCCTTTACCACACATGCCTTTACCATGCATGCCTTTACCACACAATTTTGTGGTAAAGGCATGACTGGTAAAGGGATATGTGTGATAAAGTTCACACCTAAGCCCCCACTCCTGAGCCCTAAAAACTACCCCAACCCACCCTGAGCCCTAAAAACTACCATGACCTCCGAGCCCTAAAACCTACCCCGATCCCCTCTGACCCCAATAAACTAACCCAACCCCCTGAGCCCAAAAACTACCCTGACCCCTCTGACCCCTAAAAAGTACACAGACCCCTCCCAAGGCCTAAAAACTATCCTGACCCCTCTTAGCCCTAAAAACCCCTCGACCCCCCATGAGCCTGAAAAACTTCCCCAACATCCCAGCCCTGAAAACAACCCGACCCCCCAGCCCTAAAAACGACCCCCATCCTTTAAAAATGACCATCCAAAACCCATCTCTAGCCCCAATTACCTCACTGTGTACTATGCCGATCCTTCTTGTTCCTGAGCACTCCCATTCCAGCATCTAGACATTCCAGCATTAAGGCAAGCATGGTTGCAATTGCAGGGAAACAGTATGCACAGGCCATTATCCCCTCAGAGTGACTCCAAGGGCTAGTTGGCTGGCCTCCCGACTAGAGCTTCAGGGACAGAAGGCTTCAACAAGCTTAGCCCAGCACCTGGACTCTGCTGTCTGTGAGTCCTACTATGCCTACTGGTGCCACCCCATCCTGGACCCTTGGAAGTGGGCCTGAAGGTGCTCTGCCAGGCCATCTGTGGATGCATGGGAACAGATTCATCTCCTCTGCTGCGTGGCACAACCCTGAACAGAACCAATGCATCATCTCTGATGCGTGTACTTTCATGATGCAAGGACTTCGCATCACAGCCAGCAGCCCCATCGAAACTACCAATGTGTGATGGATCTCCAACGCAGGCCCTCGCATCGCAGGCCTCTCATCTATGGCATCCTCAATGACGATGCACGGCTCTACATTGCAAGCCCTGCAGCTTCTTCAGAACCAGCCAGTGCGTGGCATATCCTCGATGGAAGCCTTCGCATCATAACCCCCTTGCTGACTGCCTCCTCAGTGACTACGCAGGGCCTTGCATTGCAGCCACCAGCTCCTTGGAACCAACTCTGTCTGGCACATCTCTGATCAGGACCTTGCATCCCTTCGGCTACGCTTCGCATCTTCGATGCAGGACTCTGCAACACTTCACAACCAGGATTTAAGGTACTCTTGTTTGGCGGGCCTAGCTGGGTCCCTGTAGCCGCCCTGCGCTCCATTGCAGTCAAACTGAATTAGTAACTTTGGGCCTGATTACGATGGCGGTGGGACCGCCACGTTAGGCCATCAGTGGCGGTCCCACGGCCATCAGACCCTGCAGGACTGCCCGCTGCATTACCATGGCTGGCAAATGGAGGGATGGCGGAGAGACCGGTTTCAACGCATCCGATGGGCTAAAGGGGACCGTCAGAGGGACCGCAATCCATATAATAGTGGCGGTGCCTGCTCAGGCACTGCTGTAGGGATTACAATGTCCCTTTCCGCCGGCCATTTATTGGTGGTTAACCCGCAATGAAAAGGCAGGCGGGAACTGACTTTGGGGGCCCAGTGGCCCCCCTTTCTCCTGAACCTCCTGTATGGTATCTGGGAGGCACATCCCTGCACCGTGTGGCAGGTACCACATGGTGCCTGCCACACGGTGCAGGGATGTTCACAAATATGTCTCTTAGCAGTTTACACTGACAAGGTTTGTGGCTGCTGCTTGAGTAGGATTCCACCCCCCCAACAAGTAATTAGAACTTAACTCTGGGGACTTCCCTGAATAAAAAAGTGCACATTGAGTACTTGGAAAAAGGAGCACTATTGAGGGCTCTGGATTCTGAAGTCCTGTGCAGCAGTTCAGAGGAGCCTGGTTGTCCATTAGGGGTGGTCAAGGGTAGCATTTTGCTCTCCTTGGAACTGGGATAAGAAGGCAGGGGAATTCCTAATTACAGGCCCAATTCCAACGTTAATTCTTCATTCTCCTTCACAGAATTCTCAGAGGAAATATGACAGGTTTGCAACTATTCGGCGGTCCTCATAATTTTCTATGGGGACAGTAAGGCCTAGTAACACTATTTGCTTTCTGTAGCTTCCACCTCTCGACCTTCACCTGATACCTAAACAGCAAATAGGAGGCTACAGAGAGGCCAGTTCTGAAGCAACGGGGGGAAGGGAGCAACCATATGTGATGTTGATCCAGCGCGAGAGTGGGAAATGGGGAACAACATATACCGATATCCTCCCTGCGTCGCAGACCCGTCGTCACGCACACTCATTCATACATGCATTCATTGATGGGGCCCATAACACCAACTCACACACGTCACCATTCACGGGTCTACACACACAGGAGGGATGAGTAATTCAAGCGCTGGACATGTGGGGAAACACCTTATAACCTATAGGGAGAGAAGAGTTATTTTACAAATGTACATTAGCATTCATCGCCTATAGAACACTAATCCTAAACATCAAGGCACTCCACCCACTTGGTCGACGGACCAATTAGTTGGATTGTTTGATGGTGATTTAGAACCAGCTAAAACACATTTTAAGAATCAGAATCCTTATTTCTCTTAATGGAAAAACCACAAACTCATAATCTCTTGTTAATCAATATTTGTTTATCCAAAGTTTCATAATGATTTGTATTTGCATTTATCTCGTCAAAGTTTAGAATTTCTAGATCAATTTAAGTAAATCGCAGAACATCATATTTACCTACATACATTGCTAGAGAAATCATTTATAGACCTATCTTTATGTAAATAGTTTCTATCTATTTTAGTCGGGTATACTTTCTGAATCTTTTCTACATTAGTTGTATTCTCACCATGTCCTTCTATTGTTTCTAGTGTAACCTTAAATGAAATCATTAAAGCCAACGCACTCCATTGAAACATTAATAATCCTGTACAACAACAACACATTTTAAACCATCTTCTAAGAAATACACATTTAGTTTTTCTACTTTCTGGGTTTGCCATTTCGAAAAAAAAAAAGAATCAGTGTCTTTTGACTTAGCCTCTTCTACTTCACAACTAGTTTTGTCTAACCCAAGGCTCTAAACACCTACTTGGTTCTATCAGTTATGTCTTTTCCAGTAAATTATTGTCTCTCCACTTTTCTTTCATAATCTTGATACAGAACTTCCTGAACATCCGTCTCTTCTCCAATGTCGGACAAGATAACTCTCAGGATTTCCGATTCTTCGTCTTCCTCAACCACTTCTGGTACAGTCACCTCTAGATCCCCTTGGCTGTCCGCCTCTTCTTTTATTTCAGGCAGTGCCACATATAACCATTCCTGTGACTTATACTTCTGGTTAGGTTTTCTCGTTCTCTGCTGTCATTTTTTCCCCGTCTTTCAATTTTTCTTGACTAGATACTTCATTCACTTGTTCAACTCTAGATGAATTCACTCGTGTCAATCTGTATCGTAATCTCTTTATTTTGTTTGGCCAAATTTCATCTCTTGCTGATCTTTTCAATTTATTTTCCTTTTCATTTTTCTCAGCTCTCCATGCTCTCTTTCTCAGGACTCGACCTTCTGGTACTTCTTCATCATTGTCCTCTGATTCTGTTTCAACTTGACTTTTGCTTTCAGCTGTTCTTTTTTCCACCACTTCTTTTATTTTCCCTACTTCTGTCCCTCCTCGTGGTTCTTCCACATAATCTTCCTGCTGACTAACCGTCCCTTCCTCTAACTGGATGTGTGAATTCCCTACAACTCCTCGGGGGTCTTCCGCAAAAATCTTTCCCTCACTCTCTGTATCTGGCACCTGACCATCTACTCTGGTTACTTCAGGTGGAATTTCTCTCAACTTTCCATCAGGAACTTCCTTATCGAAAATGTCTTTAATTGTCTTTTCACTGCTTTTCTCTTCTCCTGTATGTACTTGTGCATGTTCAGTCTCTGATTCTGAGCTGGTGTCAGAAATCTGCAACTTCCTCCTCAAGGGAATTTTCTCTGGAGAAAAGGTCAAATTTGGTTCTGACTCCCCCCTTTCAAGATTTTGTCTTGTTCTTGTGTCCTCAGTATCAGATTCAGAACTAGTTTCTGATTCTTCTAAGTACTCTCCTTCCTTGTTATCCACTGGGTTTGGAATTCGCAGGGTATGACTAGCATGAATCCAGTTCTTCACTCCTGCACACTTCACAGCTGTTGTCATAGTTAAAATCACTTGTCGTGGTTTTCCCCAACGTGGGACCAAACAGTTCCTTCTTCTGTACACTTAAATTCTCACCCAGTCACCTGGGCTTAGATCATGAGCTTGCTTCTTTTCAAGGGTGGTGGCATCTGATCCAACCTGATGAAACACAGAATGAACGGAGTCAGCCAACCCCTTACAGTAATCCAACACCCAAGAAATCAGATATAGGCAACAGCTTGTTGACTGGTATGAACACATGTCACATGGCTCTCCCCATGACAATTTCATTAGGACTCAGACCTGTACTTCTATCTGGAATAGATCTAATAGTCATGAGTACCAGAGGCAAGACATCAGGCCATTTCAACCCTGTGGCTAAACACATTTTTCCTAATCTGTTTTTAATGGTGCCATTTACTTGTTCCACAACACCAGAAGCCTCTGGCCGATAGGCACAATTTAGTTTCTGTTGTACATTCAATGCTTCACAAATTAGCTTCATGATTTCATTATGGGAATGTTTTCCTCTATTTGACTCAATTGTGACTGGAAACCCGAATCTAGGGATGAACTCCCTCAATAGTAGTTTGGCTACTGTAATTCCATCACTTCTTCTTGTGGGGTATGCTTCTACCCATCTGGAAAACAGACAGACCATCACTAAAACATACCTCAACCTGTTACAGGGGGGCATTTTAATGAAGTATATCTGCATTCTGGTGAAAGGCCCTCCTTCTCGACCTATTGTTCCTAGACTTACCACTGTTTTTCTTCCAGGATTGAACTGTTGACATATAAGGCATCTTTGACAAAGGCTCTCAGCTACCAGTCTGAATTTTGCATTATACCATGTTTGCTTGAACAATCTGATCATTGCGTCTCTCCCTACATGTGCTTGTCCATGATAAATCCGTGCCATAGCGGACACCATGCTGTCAGGCATAACTGGTCTTCCATCCCAATAAACCCACACATGATCTGTCTCCCTTGGTGCACATCCTGCTTTTACCCACTGTCTTATTTCCTCATCTCCTGCTTCTTCCTGTAACTGCCTCACTTCCTCCCATGTATTCACAATGTTAGTAAACAACAAGGGACATGAATTCATTTCTTTTGCCCGATTCACAGAATTCTGATTGCGTGCGCAATATTGAGCCATATTGTTGGCAAATTGATTTCCGGCTGAGATATAATCTCTAGTCTTTGAATGCGCAGCACATTTCACCACAGCTAATTGCTTAGGCAGCTGTATCGCCTCAAGCAATTTCCCAACCACTTCAGCATTCCTTATAGGAGTTCCACTTGAAGTCAAAAACCCTCTTTGGGACCAAATTTGCCCAAAGTCATGCACTACACCAAAGCTGTATTGACTATCGGTTATCACGGTCACTCTCACATTCTTCCCCAACTTACATGCTCTTGTTAAGGCAAACAGTTCGGCAACTTGGGCTGATTTTACTCCTTTCAGGCATGATGCTTTCAATACAGCTGCTACTGTGCATACTTATTACGCTGCGCTCTGAATTCCTTCATCCGTTCTCAAACATGATCCATCCACAAACAACACATAGTCACTTTCTGTCAAAGGTACATCTTTTATATCAGGGCGTGGTTTGGTACAAAAATCAAGCACCTCCAAACAGTCATGATCCACATCATCTCTGACTTCCACACTCTCGGCATCCAGCAGTAACGTTGAAGGATTCACATTCAGACATCTCACCAGGCTCACATTTGTAACACCTATGATAACTTTCTCATATTTAGTCAGACGACTGTGTGTCATGAACTGAATGCGACTCCTTGTTAAGAGGATTGCCACATCATGAGGTACAAACACTCTCACTGGGTATCCCATCACGATTCCTTCACTTGGTTCCAAACTTTTGCAAGCGGCTGCTACAGCTTTCAGACATCCTGGCAATGCTACAGCTACGGGATCTAATATAGCTGAGAAATACGCAATTGGTCTCCTTAGTTTTCTATGTTTCTGTATTAATACAGAAAGTGCACATCCGTTTCTTTCGCTGCAATAAAGTTCGAATTATTTTCCATAATCAGGCATACGAAGTGCTGATGCTTCACACAAACTGTCTCTCAATTGTTTAAAAGTCATCAATTCTTCTTTATTCAATTTAATAGGATCTTTTACATCACTTTTTGTCAAACGTACTAATGGTTTTGCAATCAGGGAAAAGTTACTTATCCACTGACGACAGTATCCAACCATTCCAAGAAACATTCTTACTTCTCTTTGTGTCATTGGTGCTCTCATTCCTTTTATTATCTTGATCCTATCTGCAGTCACTTTTCTCAATCCTTATTCAATTTTGTGTCCTAGATATTGTACTTCCTTTTGACAGAATTGTAATTTTGACGGAGATACTTTAAGTCCTCCATCTGCCAAATGATTCAACAATGCTATGGTATCCACTACACAAGCTTCTCGAGTTTTTGACGCCACAAGCAGGTCGTCAATATATTGGACTAAGACTGAGCTTTCAGGCATTTTTAGATTTTCTAAGGACTTTTTCAATATCTGGTTAAATATTGAGGGGCTTTCTGTATACCCCTGTGGGATTCGGCACCATGCCAAAATACGTTCGCCAAACCGGAACGCAAAAATGTGTTGACTGTCATGATGCAATGGGATGGAAAAGAAAGAATGACATAGGTCAATTACTGTATACCATTCTGCATCATGAGGAATCTGATACAAAATCACAGATGGATTTGGTTCGATAGGACAACATGACACAACAATTTTGTTTATCTTTCTTAGGTCTTGCACTATTCTAAACATTCCATTAGGCTTTTTCAGGCCCATAATATGTGAATTACATGGACTACTCATTATTTCTCTCAAAATACCTTGTTTAATCATTTTCTCTATTATAGGTGTAACTCCAGTACTGATCTTGGGTGTCAATTTATACTGTGGAATATTTGAGTAACTTACTCCTTCCTTTACAGAAAATTTTATGGGATCTACATTTTTCATCAAACAACCCACATCTTCTCCTGTAAAATCCCACACTTCTGTTTTTACTGTCTTTTTCAATACTTGAGGTAATTCCTCAGGATTAAATACAGCAAAAGCTTCGGTAATTTCAGTTTCCATGTTAGCCATTGTCATTTTGTATAGTACATCCTCATCTGGAGTCTCAAATGCTATACCATCTAGAGTACAAACTATTGTGCAATTCATTTTGCACAGCAAATCTCTCCCTAACAAATTTACAGGGCTTGAATTCCACACAACAAAGCGTGCATTTCAGAAATTTTCCCTATTTTGACTTTTACTGGATCAGAAAGATACGTTATAATCTGTCTGTTGGATACTCCAACTACTTGGATTGTTTCGTCCGAGAGACGAAGATTTTTAACATCAGCTGACCTAACAGTTGAATGAGTAGCACCAGTATCTACTAGGAAAGTAATGTTTTCGTCATTTACCTTTCCATCCACAAAAGGGCCTGTCGGGTCTACTGCTAGAGTTGCACCAAGTACGCACTCTTCTTCCTCCCCTCGGCACCGTCAATAGCTTTCTTCCGACTCACTCTCATCGTGTTGTAGCCAATACTGCGAAACAGCACTAGCGCGCGGCAGCTTAGTTACTTGTTCTTCGTTGTAGAATCCTGTCTTATTACTGTTTTTCTGAGGATTTAGGCGGTTTTGGCACCTGATTCTGTTGGGCAACAACCTGCTGCTGTCGCTGTGGTTGACAACTCACCTCTTTCTGCACCTGTGAATTTAATGATGCATTATCACCATTAGCACTCGGGGGAAATTTACACACGGATTTCCAATGCCCTATTCTTCCGCAATTATGACATGGCCATTTCTTTTTGGCTTCATCTATATTAAATTGTCCCTTTCCTTTTCCAACATTAAATTTAGGTTTCATACCTGCACCGTTTGCCTGTTCAATCAATTGAGCTTCCTGTCTTTCTGCCACTTTTACCTGTGCCCACATAGCCTTTTCTTTTAATTTACACTGTTTGCTTCAATTTCATCACCAAAATATTTTGCATGTCTCAGTACTTCATCTATTTTTTTATTTTGCCAGTCCACTGTATGCGTTTTAATCATTTCACTCATTTCTGGACGCAGCCCATATACGAATCGATATGCAAAGTGACTCAAATCTTTTTCACTCAAATTTTCATCACCACTAAACTGTTTAAAGGCGAGAATTAACCTTTCATAGTAGGCATGTACCGATTCTTTTGCTTCTTGATGAGTTCGGTCAATTTTTACCCAATCAGTTCCTTTGGGAGGTACTTTGTTTTGTAGAAAGGCGATTACATGTTCATATTTTTTCATTACTTCGGGATCAGGGGCACTTGTTTTTGGGTCTCTAGGGTACTCTTGTGTAGGCCAGCTAATCATTATTTTACATTCTGTCCATAAGTCTGCTGGTACTATTATGTCAAAAAGACTATTTAAATCAATCCATAGAACTTTTGATAACTTCACAAACCTATCTACCTGCCTATACCACTCGACTGGCTTTTCGCGCAATCGAGGAAAATCATTGGTATATGACAGAATATCTTGTCTAGTCCAGGGGACATGTACATATCCTCCACCTGGAATTTCTCTCATGGGACATTCTGTTACTACCTTTTCCTTTTCTCTCACTGGGAAAGCTGCAAACGGTTTGTCTGAGACATCATCTCGTTTCCGAAACCACCTACTTTTCCATTTATCTTCTACTCCCCATTTTCTTAACAAAATGTTTAAGTCTTTAATCTGAGTTGTTCGTCCTGCAGTGTTCAGATTTTCAATATCTTTTTCAGAAAAATCTACTCGGTATGGTTTTTGTAAAGACTTTACTCTTTCAAAGTTTATACCCATTTCATTTGCCACTTCTTCTAGTCTTTTGTGTAGATTCCTTGCTCTCCATGTTATACTTTTGCATAAGAATAATAATTCTTCATCCTGATAAGCTTTTAATTTATCCGTGGGGATAATCCCTACTATTAATTCTTCCAAAACTATCTTCAGTTTGGCCACGTCTATAGGTTGGGGTTCTATATCTTTCCGCTGTAAGCTCCTCAACCATTCGCTTAATTCTTCTGAAGTAGGTCCTAGTGGTTTTTTCTCGCTACTAGGTTGTTCTGAACCTTTGGTGATCCTGGGACTGATTCTGTCGTCATTATTATTCTGTCTACTAAACTTTGATTTACCGTCAGGTTTTTAGGTGTACTTTGTTCTGAAATACCTACTGTTTGTCTCCATGGATTCTCATCTGAACTCTTACCTGGCCTCTCGGTCTGTTTATTACTGTTATAAGGAATCGTCAGACAATGCTCACTATCCTTTTGTTTATCAAAAATAGGCATTACAGGTCCTATAGTTACAGGAACAGTTACGGCTTCCAAGTTTTTGGTCAATTCCCTAATCTTTTCAGTTAACTCTAAGGTGGTTTTCGCTAGTTCAGCTGAATTTTCATTACCTGTTTTTTCATGTTGTTTTTTCTCTATCTCTCTAAAAGGATTGTTTCTTCCTACTTCTTGTGGTACTTATTCAAATTTTATATTTCGCGGTTTCTCTTTCATTGGGGCACTTGGTGTCAATAATGTGGAATCTGATTGATATGGGGTGGATTTTTATAAAACATGTCACCAAGAACATCATCCTCCGATTCATGCACACCATACCCTCCTGACTCTGTATTATTTCTTTTTTCCATACATTTTCTACTGCTAATCGCTTCAGCATTTCTTACTGGAAACAAACCATCAGTCATATATGCGCTTCGCATCTCCTCATCCTGTCATCATAATTCTCCTGTCCATATGATCTACCGAACATATACTTATACCTTCCGCCACTCCTCTGTCGTTCTCTGTCATGCATCTCGTCTTCCCATTCTGTCAATGCTTCAAACTGAGTGCGTCTAGGTCTCGGCTCTAAATTCAGCATTCTTTCTCTCAAATTTCTCAAAACCACTAAATTAAATGAACCATGTTCCGGAAATGCTAAAACTCCATCATCTTTGGTATATTTCACCCAATTGTCTAACCAAATACATGTATGATATCCATATTTTGAAACCATGAACGAAGCTGGCGATTTTGGTGGAGGAAGCAACTGTCCCTCTCTAGTCACAATCGGTTTGTCCTTTTAAAATAAGTTCTTGATCTTTCCAAACCAGAACTTTTTCTCTTTTTCTGGTGGATTGTAATACATCATTTTGTTTATTCCCTGTATCGCTAGATTTCTCTTATGACTATTCTGTTGTCTTATCCAATCGTAGTGCGACTCACACTAACGCACCAATCTGGAGCGTCTATGTCACTTTTGCAAATCTCCAATCCCAGTGCGACTCACACTAACGCACCAATCCGGAGCGTCTACGTCACCCTGTAATTCTCCACTCCTAGCGCGGCGTACACTAACGCACCAATCAGGAGTGTCTACGTTTGTTTACTGACTGGTCAATCCCAGCGCGGTCTTTCTGACGTCAGACTTTCCCGCTACTCCTGCTTCTGCTGACCCCTCCTTTACAAAATGTATCGGTAAGCTTCTTACGTTCTCTTTGACTTACAAATCTGTTAGTAACGACATAAAAACGCCACCATTATCTGTTTCGCTAACAAAAGAATAGTTAATGGCCTTTCCCACAAGAATTCCATCTTTCCCGAGAGCAGCGCTTACCTCTGCCCTACTACAGAATTGTTACATCCGTTGATAAAGTAGCACATCCCTCTACCTTCCCCTTCTAACAAGCATTAATTAACCGTTTCTCTAGAATTAAGACACCTGTTGGAGACGCTCTGCTCCTGAGAAATAAAACCAGAGTTTCACAATTAACCTGAATGCTATTTCATTCACTTACTTTCATACGGAAATTTGTAGTTCATGCACACAGAATTCTGTCTTTCCCGAGAGCAGCGCTTACCCCTGCCCTACTACAAAATTATTACATTTGTTAATAAAGTAGCACTTCCCTCTACTTTATCCTTCCATCAAGCTTAGGGAACACCTATTACCTTTCCAGTGATAAGCGTAATCAAACTGCCTTTTGGACTCCTGGTACTTAAAACCAAAATTTCACAGATGACCTTCGCTACCATACAGTTCTCTCATACAGGAAATGTCCCTAATGGCAACACACGACAATGTTACCGAATCAAACCCAGACAATGTGTTGTGCAACTCCAATCGTCACACGTTTTCCCCATGTATCTACAGGGTAACAACAATCTCGTCTTTCCCGAGAGCAGAGCTTACCTTTGCTCTACTGCGGACTCGTTACAAACTTCCGACTTCCTACATCCCAGAAGTCTTCAAGACAACATAGAACTCAACGCGACCCAACATAGAGTGTTAATACATAAACCAATACTCGTCCAAACATCCGCAATCAATAATCAATAAATAAAAAAGTGAGCAATGAGCAATAAGCAATAATCAAATCAATAAGCAATAATCACCAAACCAAAACAATAAAACCATCATGCTGCTACCAGAAAAACTGATCCAGCGCGAGACTGGGAAATGGGGAACAACATATACCGATATCCTCCCTGCGTCGCAGACCTGTCGTCACGCACACTCATTCATACATGCCTTCATTGATGGGGCCCATAACACCAACTCACACACGTCACCATTCACGAGTCTACACTCACGGGAGGGATGAGTAATTCAAGCGCTGGACATGTGGGGAAACACCCTATAACCTATAGGGAGAGAAGAGTTATTTTACAAATGTACATTAGCATTCGTCGCCTATAGATTCCTAATCCTAAACATCAAGGCACTCCACCCACTTGGTCGACGGAGCAATTAGTTGGATTGGTTGATGGTGATTTAGAACCAGCTAAAACACATTTTAAGAATCAGAATCCTTATTTCTCTTAATGGAAAAACCACAAACTCATAATCTCTTGTTAATCAATATTTGTTTATCCAAAGTTTCATAATGATATGTATTTGCATTTATCTCGTCAAAGTTTAGAATTTCTAGATCAATTTAAGTAAATCGCAGAACATCATATTTACCTAAACTGGCTATCTGGGGTCCTCTAATTCATTGGCTCTGCATAACCGAGATTTATCATAAGTTGTCCGAATAAAGCAGGCCAAGGCTCAAAGTCCAAAGTTCTTTGCTCAGCACGTTACAGTCCCAAATTTTATCAAAGGACCCGAAATCGTGCAACCATCTATCATAGCCTGTGGGGCTGGAAACAGTTTGCAGTCATCAAGCGGTCAGGCAGCATCTGGACCATCAAGAAAAGGCGTCGCGCCCCTCCCTATCCCACTATCCTTTTATAATAAAAATCAGGTTAACATGATACATTTTTAGGCCAATAACAGTGGTGATTGGCTGGTTGGGATCGTCCGATTCTTATTTCCAGATTCTCAGTTCAATTGGAGTTGTGATGTCACTCGTCCGCTCTTTTGATCCTCGGTGAAACTGTTACCACCTTACTGGACTGATTTTAACTACCGGACCAGTGATAGCTCCGATATTGAATAAGTGGAGCGATTTTGTTTCCTTTGGAAATTTAATTAACCGTGCAGGGTCCAACTTTAGAAAACTGGATCCTTAATAAGGGTCTTTGCTATATGCAATATTCATCGTCCTGAAGATGGTCTGATGGACTAATGCCACGAAAGACAGAAACGTCGACTGTATCATCTACTTCCTAAATATTTAATGTATTTAAGTGACTGTTGTTTGTATCAGGAGATATGTCACTTGTCTGATTATTTTGGAATAGATGTTTTTATTCATGAACTGTAGGATAAATTGCATTATACCTCTTTCATGATCTATTGCTGAATTAATTTTTGTCTGACTGTACCCTTTTTCAATTTGATTCATATATAAAAACTTATCTGTATATTTACAAAAAGATATGCCCGTGTTTGTTCTCTGTTTTTCACTGTTCATTCATTGGATGTTTAAATCAGTGAATTTTTGGTTCAAGATCTGATTAGACTGAATCACTTAGCAACTCCAGTACAATAAACCTGAAATCATACTTTTAAATAAAATCCCTTGTAGGCACCTTGACTTGACACAGTATTTACAGCAGGGAATAATAATTCTGGAAATACTTGTCAAGAAACAATTTATCACGACTTCTTCGGCAGCAAAATTCTGCCTCCAACAGCACCTATCATAATGGGAGATACGTGGTATTACAGGGACGACTCGTGATATTACTGCTGCATCTGCCGGTAAGGAAAGTTACAGAATCAAACAAGCATTGGCAAACCTAATTGGTCTCGCTGTGCAAATGCTGTATGGATTTTTATCTGTAATTTCTCATTACATTGCTAAAAAGCCACGTGAGGCGTAATTGAATCACAATGTGATAGCCGAGTACTAACAATGTATACTTTTTTTTGTGAGTCATTGCAACATAATCTTTGGGAGAAGAAGCCAGAAGTGAAATAAGAGAAACATAAGAAAAAAGCATGTGGTTTGAAACAGTTGACCCAAAATATTTAATTCTTGAAAAACAAAAATCAGAGTTAACTTTTAATAGTAAAGTATTATATTCTCTAGGCGAGGAGAGGGAAATATAGGGTGCTCCTAATAATATGATGACTATGCCAGCATCCAAGGTAGGCTTCCAAGAACTAAATTGTCATTTTCTATAGCAAAACCAGATGTTATGGCTCTGCCCCTTATTTCAGTGATTAAAAAGACGTATGCACTGTATTTTTTACAAGGGGTGGGATTAGACAACCTGATTCACATTAAAACAAAGCAACTGTGAGAAGAAGAGGGAAGAGTTGGTCAGAATAGTGTGTTCAGAAAACTAGAGGGACCCTGACTAAAGGCAACAGATATCCGGTTTCACTGGTTTCGTTGTTGAAATCTTCCATATGTTTAGCATGCACTATATGAAGCAATAGGAGGAAGAAATTGCCATAGACCTCTTATAGATAAATGCATTAAAGAAAATACAGATTCAAAATTGCTACTGGGCCAAGATGCTTGCTGGAACAGAATCTTACACCCGGGCATTTAGAGAAAAAAATGGTGTGAAAACAAATCGGGAATTAAGTACTTTAAAACCTAAGCTTTGGAATGTTGGTGTGTTTAATCAGCTCGAGTTACAGTACATCCTAAGGTACACCTCCAAGGCTTGCTTTGGCCAATAACACATCATATCACAATCTTCTGCGTGTTATAGCACAGCTGGGAAAATAAAGTGCGAGAGGCGAGATCCGACTTTCTTGCTGGGCAGTCTGAAGAAGCAAACAAGGCTGTTCACAGGGCACGCAGAGGGACGGGAGTGCTGGCCTGCAGATCAGGTTGCCGGAAGAATTCAGCAAAAGAACAGCTGATGTAATGCACTTGACAGGAAGATGGCCGGGCTACAACTCTGTGCGACCCAAAGACCAGGGGCTCTGTGCTTATAGGGATCTGAGCAATAGGACTAGCTCTGATCACTGTAGGCCTGGAGCACTCATGCTGCTGGTCATGTCCTAAGACACGGGAGTGACTGGCGGATGGCCCACCATTCCTGAAGTCTAACGAGGCTGTGATTATTTCAAGCATTAATTGTTTGCATTCTTCAGTGGCATGCCCTAAGTGGGGCGGGTATGCCCAGACGTAGGTCCTGTGCACACTGTGCCACTGGAACCAAGCTGTACCTGGCTGATGAGCCCCTAACTAGGGCATTATGGGTGTGGGGTTGCTTGTGTTTCAGTTCAGGCAGGACCTGGCCTGGCAGTTCAGACTGAACCTTTCCTATTGGCACAGGGGCAAGACTGATTTGCATATGGCTGAGTCCAAACTGAGTTGGCACGGTGTACAAATAAAGATGGACTGGGATGTGGCCTTGAGTAATTATCAGTGGCTGAGAGTAATTTAAGCATTTCATCCATTACTTTTTTGTATTGGTCAGGTGCACCAACACTGTCTGTTCATTGAAGTTGGGTGATGGTTTTCAATGGAGCTGTAACCCTAGAAGCAGGCTGAAGACACTGCAACATACTACATAATTTCTTTGTAGAGTATGGCTTAGTTCTATCGTAAATTTTGCCTATTTTATGAGCAGAACTGACCTGCTCATAAAACAAGCTCCACAGACTTTGGAAAAGAAACAGAACACTACGAAAAAATAATGTAGGTTGGATAAGGAAGAAAGAGCCTCTACAGCGCTTCCTTTATCACGCAATGTCTCCACCACTTGTTTTTACCACACATCCCTTTACCATATATTGTAAGAAGCTCCATGTATCTTTTTTTTGCTGAAAAAACAAAGGCTAAATGGACATAGGTTGAAAATGTCAGCCAAAACGTACCGTTTGAAACAAACAAAACCACTGCAATTCCCTAGTTATAGTTATCTCAAGTAACCATAACTCTTGCTCTAAAGTAACTATCACTCACATCCCTGCCATGCATAGGGTTGTCATCAATCATGTCTTTTCAGATGTTGCAGTGATGTTAATAATGATGTCATAAAATATATCATGAGTGATATAATATTTGAGGTACTTAGCAGTACATGGTAACAGCGTGAATTATAGTTACTTTAGGGCACAAATAATAGTACCTTGAAATAGCTATAACTAGTGAATTTGAGTGGTTTTGTTAATTTGAAAATGGTATGTTTTAACTAAGATTTTCAACTAACTATAACATCACTTTAACTATTGTTTTTTTCAGTGAATTTCTAAGGCTTTTTTTCATTTAAATTAAGATATAATTACAATTCCCAACTATAACCTCACTTTAACTTTTGTTTTTTTCCAGTGAATTTCTATATTTTTTAAATGTAAAGTAAGATGACCATCGCTGTTTGTAGTGTGGTGTTGGGTCAGCGTGGGCATCCTTTGACCATGCATGGTGCAGAGTTCCGTGCAAGGCCTGGCCTTTGGCCCTGTGCTCAACCCCCTCTGGTGTGCACGGCTGACTATGTGATATAACAATAAGAAAGGTGTCCTTTTAAGTAACGCAGATTTACTGACTTTGTCAAAGGGTCAGAACACGAAAATATAAAAAGTGGGCCTATTGTCTTTATCAATGGTTCAGTAGAACTATAGTTTTTGTCTAAATGTCACCAATAAATATAATCAAATGTATATTTTATAAATTCACACATTGCAATGTTTAATAAAAGTGAGTTTCTGAACTATCATAAAAGGTTGGAGTTGAGAAGAAAGGATGATCCAGCACACAACCCCTCTTTTTTGGTAGTCCTGAGTTTCATTGCCAGCCGCTCAGCTCTACGGCATAATAAAATAACTTGGTTAGACATTCAACCTGGTTTCCAATAAAAAGCCAATCAGTAAGAAATGTCTTTCTCTATACTTTCATCTTTTCAACACCATACATAGAAGATGACCTACTTCCAAGGCCTGAGTTATGGTGTGGATATGGTGGCTGCCATCCTCAAAACCCTGGGGCATATTCTCAGGAACGTGTGATAATCATCGCAAAAGTAACTTAATGCAACCTACAACATCGCAGTCTATCGCTGGAAATTTACGCCGCGTTAACCAGGTATTCACAACACGGCGGTACTATGCGATAGTCACCGGATAACCCGTTAACTGACTGCATTAAAATCAATGCCACGGCACCAAAATGCGACACACAAACGCGAAAAAAGCTACGATGAGGCCAATCGCGATACAAAAAGCAGCGAAAACCAGCAGCAGGACTGCAAATCCCATGCATCTGGCGTGAAAATGCACTATAAAAGCAACAAATACAACACACCAGAAAGAAGCCAAAGTGCGTAGCAACATGGATGCACCCTGATCGAGTGCAGAGGCCAACACAAACCCCACAAGCCCCACAGACCACCAGCAAGGAACATCGGGTCGGGGAAGGCCAAGCAGAAGAGGGAGAGGAAGACGAGGTGCAGTCCGCAGGAAAACAAGACCAGCGTCACAGAGGTGACAAAACACAACCAGCAACTGACCCACAATCAGACTACCTTGAATGCAGCCGGAGTGTCGAGGAGGTCAATGGAGGAGGCCAAGAGGCGCTAGCATGAAGTGAAAATCTAAACTAGGCACAAAGCCGCTGCCAACAGTAAGGCAGCAACGGTGACAGAAGGTGGGAGTCCTGCACCACAGGAGGAGCTGGAGGTAATGGAGGCCACAGAAAACAGTGCGGAGACGGTGCAAGGAGTCGGGAGTGCGGACACAGCTCGGGAGGACCTGACACAACATCAACAGGGTGAGTAAAGACCAGGGACTGGAGGGACGGGAGAGATGGGCACAATGGCACACATGCACAAATATGTGTAGCACACTGCACACCCACAATGACACTGGATCATGTCCCTCATCCCCGTGGCACACTGCAGCACACACACATAGCAATAACAGCACCTCCTCATTGACTACAATGTGTTACAATGTGCAACCCCGACACTGCAGAACAGAGGACACAACTGGCTCCGCACACGCGCAGAAACAGGCCCACTACATCTGACAGAGCTGGAAACTGTGAAATGGAAATGTACGCGTAAAACCTCACACCCATCATGTAGTCCAAATGTACACTGTCCTGCATCTAAATCCTGCACCTCCAAAACAGTCACAATGTACATTGTCATACAGTTTGCATGTAAACAAGAACAATGCGCCAACACACATGTCAACACAATGTCAACATGAATCTCCCCTCCTCATTGCAGAGGGACACACAAAACCTCCAGCAGAGCACAAAAGACCACACATCAGTGATGCCGGAGAGGACCACCACACATTCGACACCGACGCCCTACAACAGCCCATGGACATCCCACGCAACCCACCACCAGAACCAGGGCAGCCAAGCTACTTAGAGGAGAACCCAGCCCCTGCAACAGACCACACAGCATGAAGCACCCACAAGCACGACAGGCTCACAACACTTCACCGACCCACACATGGTACCCCAATGTCAGGTGTCAGAACGCCAAAAGGAGGTGGCCCAACAGGTGCGGGTGTGTTCCGAACCCATGGAAGGCGAACTAGATCACGTACGTGGGTGTCTATTACCCTTCAGGGACCACCTACACCACACAAAGGAGACCCACACTGCCATAGAGACACATGCAGATGCACATTCCCAGTACAGAACCATGCCCAGGGGCACGCACATACAAGTCACACACCCACGTTGGCTCTGTGTTCGACGGCACTGCCCTTACGAATTGTGTGGGTGACGACAAAGCTACATGTCCAAGCTCTAACCCGCTGCCTGCGGTGACATGTCTGCATCCGCGGTACACAGCACAATGTAATGTCCTAGGGCCCAGGGCCCTCATGCATACAACAAGATGAAAGGGACACACGCAGATATCATGTAAAACTCGCTACGGGCCCCTTTATTGATAGGGCCACATGTACAGTGACGCCTGTGCTGGATGTGTGTGGGGTGAGTATAAGGCAGCCCGCACGGAGTGCTTGGTGCTGGCAACAACTTGAACAGTGGACACCAGTGCAATTGAAACAGAAAACACCTGCATAACAGAGTTAACTGCTGAGCAACATGGCGGGAGCCTGAGCAAGTACAGAGGTCACCCAACATACAAACAGAAGTGTCCGTGAGTCTCAGTGCGCTGTGGTTGGATCCCCAGAGCTGAGCGTACTCATGTGAAGAAAATGTCTAAGATTGTGTCCCTTCTGGCCATTCCTGATGCAGCTGCAGTGAGGGGGGGGTGTCACACCTGCATCATCTTCCTCATCGCCATCCCAGGTCTCCCACACTGCCTGAGGTGACATTGCTGCTTGAGCTGTCCACAGCACATAACCAAAACAGTAATGGACGATGATTCATGGTGCACAGAGCTAGTGGCACCTGGAGTGCTGAGCAGGGGATCAGGTAGAAGATGGCATCCACGACAGGTGCGGGCTGCCAGTATGACTGTTTTGACACTGGCAGTTGGCGGTTGGAGTTGGTCCTGGCGGTGGTGGTGTGTGCCTCCTGCAGTGATGCGACGTCCGGGCCGGTCAGGACTCGATTTGATGTGTGAGCCCTGGTGGGCCGCATTTGAGGCAGGAGGCAGCGGACAGCGCAGGGCCACAGACACATGGCGTTGATGACCCCAAGGCCATCGCCTCAGAGGCCATCCTACATCTCAGAAGAAAGGGTCCCGGACTTAACCAGCACAGAGTTAGTGGCCCCGGATGTACTGCGGCCAGCACAGGCACCCGTCACGGGACGGTGACTTGCGGTGCAGTCAGATGGGCCATGTGAGCTGAGCGGGTCCTCATCAATGTCCGAGGTGTATGAGGTGGAGGGTTGCCGGGGACTGTGCAAGGTGTCCTCCAGGGCATGATGCAGAGGGTGGAAGCTGTCTGAAAGCAGCAAATGGAGGAGTGGAATGCCACGGCATCGTTTTAGCCACAAAGTCAGCATCACGGACATGATGGCGACGACAACCCCAAGTCCATGGACTCAGTCGCCACCAAAGTTCAACCAGAAAGTGTCCATGGGTCTCGGGGAACAGACTTAGTGGCACCGGGGCTGAAAGGGGATGCAGTCTGCGTTGAGGCCTGTACAATGACATCAAGTCAGCCATAAATAAATCAAGACTGAATTTGAATAGTGTGACCTACTCGACAGCAGTGGAGGCTGGCGGCGTAGTCATCAAGGGGCCACAGACACGTGTGGTTGGGATGCCAGGCACATACTTGGTGTCACCACATCGAAGGGTGTACAGTGATGTAAACTCTGCATTAATGTGCGTACTCGGACAATGTATGATCAAGACTCAGTCCCAAATGTGTGACCTACTCGCCCGCAGCATAGTCCGGAGGCAGCAGTCAGCAAGGGCCCACAGCCACGTGTCGTTGTCTTGCGATGCACAGAGTTAGTGACACCAGGGCAGTTGTCGGTAGTGTTCAATCACCTCCGTAACTATGATCCTCTTACCCTCCGGACGGAAACGCGTCATCCTCTTACACCTCTCCTTGCGTGCAATGATATGTACTCTGCCATTGACAAATCAAGACTCAGTCCCACATGTGCGAACGACTTCAACACTGCGTGGCCCGAAGGCAGTATTCCGCGTGGGACCGCGACACCTGTGGATGGACTGCTATGCATAGACTTGGTGGCCCCACATCGATGGGAGTATAGTGAGATGAAATCTGCCATAATTGATGTTCTCTGCCATAGTGTAATCAAGACTCAGCTCCAAATGTGTGACCTACTTTTCCGCTGTGCATGGAGGTGGAGTGCCTCAATGAGAAGGGAGTACAGCGTGCCGGTGTCGCGGAGGCCGTGATGGTCTGAGGAGGCTGCCAGGTTCGTGGCACTGTGGCTTGGAGCTTGCAACGGCACATGGTGGGCCCTCATTGACACACACCAGTGTCGGCATTGAGCCCTGGGTGCACCAGGACTGACAGGACTGGTACGGAGCTCTGTGGCCTGGGGTGCAGCAGATGCACAGAAACGCAGGCAACACCGCTCACGGTGACGGCGTCGGCCTCATGGGGGGGTGAGGGGAGCCACCCTGGCAGAGTCGTTGGGCATTCCAGAAGAGGACCACGCCGAGAGCTACATGCTTTTTACTCACACCCCTACGCGTGCCCGGCATACGCCGGGCCAGCCCACTCTGCCCACGCTTACAGGGGGAGACATAACAAGCTACATTTCCAGGATCTTCCCCACTGGCTGGGGTGACATGGTTGCGTCCACTGTCTACTGCACTCCATACACCAGCGGTGTATGTCAACATGGATATGTGTGTGGTCTGCATACAGCAGTCTGGCCATTGCTTCAACGCCACACTTGGCATTGTGTACATTGTCATTCATCGGTCAGTTGCCTCCTTCGCACATGCCTGGTCCCCATCCCTTCCCACAATCTGCTATTGTGTGGCTGAGGTGCCATGCAGTTGATGGCTTATGTGCATGGCTGGCCCAGGTTGCCAGATTGAGTTGTGCTGTTGTGTCTGGTGGGTGGGCATGTTGTTTGGCATGTTGTATGTGAGTTTGTGACGTGTGCATTTCTAGTGTTGTGAGTTGCATGGTTGTGGAGTTGAGGTGTGTGGTGTGTTCATTTGGTAATTGCCAACAAGCAGCACATTTACGTAGGTGCCCGCCAGGAAGCGCAGGGTGATGATGGGCTGTCGGAGGATGTAGGACTCATGCACTCGGAATGGGTGGTTGGGTTCGAGGTTGGTGGAGATTCCCAGGTGGTCCTCTATTGCCTGCACAGTGATGGAATGCCGATATAGTGTGCAGTGTCACCAGGGGGCACAAGTAGGATATGTGTGCATTCAATTGCCCCCTGACACATGAGGGAATCCAGCTATGGCTTTGATGCCTTGCTTGGTCTACAGCTTTACTGCGCAGTGTGGGAGAAGAATAGGTAGTGTGGTACCAAGCTGATGATGGCATCCAAGACAGTTGGGGGGGCATGGATGTGGCTGGCTGTGAGACTGCTCGGACTCTGGCGGTTGTTGGTTGGCAGGTCTCAGAGGCAAACAGGTGTGGCACAGCCAGCAGCCTTGTCTGCGGAGGGATGTTTGTTGTCCGCTGTGTTGGTACCGTCAGCCTGTGGGCAATGGTCGTCAGGATGCGTAGGACGGTTGTCCTTTTGAGCCTGTGGTGGGCAATGGCGTTTCCAGGTGTTGGGTCTGTGAGGTTGGTGCGTTTTCAGCAGGTTGCTGTCTTTGTCTGCGCTGCCTCAGTGTTAGTCCGGGCAGGGGGAGGGGGTCTCATGGAGGGGTCCTGGGAGTGGTGAGGTGGGTGTTGTTGCCCTATTGGGGCTCCAGGCTGCATGTTCAGTTGCCCGGGTGCATCTGTTGTTCTTCATGTTTGGCTCAGGGCTGTGCTCCCTTGTCTGTTGCTGGTTGTTGTCTGACTTTGCACCAGGTGAGAGCAGGTGTTAATTTCCTGCTGCTAACGCTCCTTATTGCATGTTTTGTGATCTTATCGCCGATCTGGCTGGTCGTTGAGAATGTTGTGGAGTGGTGTGGATGCAGCTTTTTGCACGGGAATGCCTACTCTGCATCTCATTAGCGATAGTTGCCGGGGTCATCTGTGGCGATGTTTATCGTGGCTGCTATTGCAGGTAAACTGGTGCTATGGGCTGTTAGCACCAGCATGTGTATGGGGCGATATGTTTATCACAACTTTGGGTGCGATAAAGTGCCTTTGACTCGTCAATAGCTCCTTGAGAATATGGCCCCCTGTCTCTTGTACAGGATAATAGTACTGCAACAGAAAACAGTCTCTAGGAAGAGTGGCATTCACTCTCTCTTCCAAATAAAAAACACATTTAAACAGTTCTAAATGGGGCAATTATGACAGATCTGAGGGCAAATGTTACCCCCAATGGCCTCCTAGTGACTAATGAAGGACACATCTTTTTAGATCAATTAGCAAATCAGAAAGATTGGTCTCAAATAGTGGAGAAGTGTACCAGAGATTGGCTGACACTTTTCCTAAATACAGCCAAAGTTCTCTCAGGAGCATTACTGGCTAATATTCAGATATGAGAGAATGCTCTGAGGAGTACTGTCCAATTTAATCTTTATAAAAACTGGTTGACTGAAATAGACACATAAATGAATAAGGATAAGGAGCTATTGACTCAGCAGCAAATAACGAAACTCCAGAAACATATAAAAATATTTAGCATAGACGAGGTGTAGCCATACATTTGTGACAATTACCGAGCACCTCAATTAACTGCTGAGGAAGGAAATGCGCACCAGAAGAAGACAAAACAACAGCAATGGACTTCTTGCTCCGATGACTCGAACAGCAGAGACAAAATTAGGGACCCACCTGGACACTTTGAAATCTAGTTATTATAATTCCACTACAAACAACGCCTTAACCCCCATTATAGGGTCATTTCCATATAGACCATAATCCAGTCTCTCAACCTTTTTACAAAGAGGCGGAGAAATAGGAAGGCTAAGAGCAAGAGGGAAGCAGCAACAAATCAAGTGCCCTACAGAAGAATCACAGATAGTGACAAGGAGTAAGAGGAACGATATGAGCAAACCAAATTGATTGTTAGCCATTCCAACAGATCCCTAATTGACAAAAAGGATATGATCATCAACAAAGGACTAGTGTTTGTACCAACACCTAAAGAATACCCCTTCTGATTACAATGTGAACTCTCTAGCTTTTTTCACAAAATAAGACTTCAAGCCTTCTTCAATGACAGGAATAGAATAATGATGTGTTGAAAAATAATAGCTAGCTAAGGGATCCATCTAGCTTTAATCCCCGACAACCTCAATACCTACTGAGATCTGCACTTTCGGACAAGTAATTTTGAAGCTGATCAGCAATTTAAAATCCCAAAACATTTACCAGAATATTACCAGGAAAGAAAGAGAAGGAATCCAGGCACTTTCCGAGGACATAACCATCACAATAAAATATACTGACAAAGGTGGAGCAGTAGTAATCATGGGACCAGAAGACTATATACATGAATGCCTCTGACTTCTGAGTGGTAGTGAGAGTTATAGAGTAATCTCAAAGAATCCTGCAAAGGATCTAAGTAGGAGGATCTCCATGATGACTAATGAAGCAGAATGCCATGGCTGGATTCTGAAAAATGAGGCAGAATTCTTCATCAGTCCACAACCTATCACTACATACTTTTACATTCTGCCCAAAATTAACAAGGGAATCAATCCTCCTCCAGGAAGACTCATTGTGTCTGGGATCAGATTCTTACTGACTTACCCATTCAAAGGTTTGCAACCCTTTTGAGACCATTGGTGGAGCAAACTCCCTCCTTCTTGAAGGATACAAAGGAGGTGTTGAACCTAATAAATACAATCGACCAGAAAGGATCCACATACCTATTAATCACCCTAGATGCGGAGGCAATGTATACCAGCACCCCTCAGGATGCCACGTTAGTGGTAACAGAAGACTTGATGAGACCAACACAATGGAATTCCATAATCCAGTCAATTTTGTAATGGAATACGCCACTCTGGCTCTAAGAGAGAACGTTTTCCAAGCTGAGAACTCCAAATACCTTCAAATAAAAGGGAAATCAATTGGAGTACCTCTGCCCCAAGTCTAGCATGTCTCTACATTCATAACTTTGAGAAAAATGTAATCTAATCAGAAATTAACCGTTTAAGAACAAGGATCCACTTGGGGCAAAAGTGCATAAATGCTAGTCTCATTGAATGGAAGGGAAGCAAAAATCCAATAGAGGAATTCTTTACATGGATTCATGATTTGGATCCTGACTTACAATTCTTTCATACAGTCTCTAAAGAAGAACTAACATTTGTAAGACCTCACGATTAAGATTTAAGATAGAACTTAGACATAGTGCACAAACACAGACTGGAGTAGTCTTTAAGGTTAGGAAAGTCGCAGCCCAGAGCCACTTCACATGAACCTTCAATATGGCTAATTTTTAGGACTCCGCAGTAACTGCAGAAAGATCTCTGAAAATGACATTCAAGCAGAGGTTAGAAATGGGATTTCTGGTTGGCTAGGGCATGTGCTTAAGCCAGGCAATCTATCCAGGGCAAGGGAGTTACACACTGAAGATAACCCATGCTCACCCCCTTGGTAGCATGGCAGAGCAGTCAGACTTACCCCAGAGGCAATGTGTAAAGCGTTTGCGCAACACACTCACACAGCAGCGACACACTAGGCACACCACAAAAGAAACTCAACACAAGGTTATCTAAAAAATAGCCTTTGTATTATGCATTAAAAACACATTAGAACATATCACATATATACACTGTGCCACCGTGCACTTGGTATGACTTTTCAGGGATTATGTACACCACAGGGCCAATCGGGCCACTGGCATAACATCACCTATGTCACCGTTAGTAGGGAACAACCAGTAACTACATGCAAGAGTACACTTAGCACAAACACATTAATCATAGACCATCAGTAGCAGTACTCAGCATATGATGCATACATTACTCAGTACTGCAGTGGATCACAGTAAACGCCTATAGCAGCGCACATCTCATAAACATATCCTGCCCCTCTAAGGCATATGCAGGTCACTATTACGGTACTTAGTGTGCAGCCCAGACAACTTGATACAAATTACATGAGTTCCTTGCTGGCAACGTACCCTTACATCGGGGCACAACATATGCATCTTATGTAATTGCCAGTATTCGCAGGCACATGGAAAAAACACTAAGCCCGTAACCAGGCCTCCCCCTCATAGGCGCCTGGGCTACATGCCTGCCTACACCTGGCACAATGCAGTAATGCGGAAGGATCCTTTCCTCTGCTGATGCGGGGGGCCTCAGTCGAGGTCCTGCCCCGTCCCAAATGCAAAGAGCTGGTGGGGCTCCTTATCGGCGGTGATTTCCAATTCTGGAACCCCTACTGGGCTTGCCCCGAAATACAAAGAACAACTGCCCCCAACATCCAATACGGGTGCAGCTGCCTGCGACCATGCGGCGCAGCTCAAACAATGCAGAGCGCTTCACTACTGAGGGCCAGGTTATGGCAAATAGCTGGACACGCCGAACCGCACAGGCTGGGAGAGGGAGGGTGCTGCGACCCCTCAGCTCCTCCTCTGACTGGTGAAGGGTGGCTGTGGGGGGATCCGGAACAAAGTCTCCGTCAAGTCCGCCCTGCTCTGCGCAGGGCTCCGACCATAGTCAGGCTCAGCCTCTGCCTGGCTTTCGGCCCTCTTGTAGCTACGGAGCGAGGTCTCCGTTGGCTTACTGGTCACGGCGCGACTTCTCTCTCTGTGCCTGCCGGGCAATCATGCCCCACAAGCCCACGTCAGGGCTCCATTATCCGAGCCCAGAAGTCCTGGAGCACTCCACAAAATGCTCTGGGCCCAAGGTAAAAATGAAAAGTAAAGCACTCGCCATGCGCTTTTGCTGTCTCAGCAGGGAAGGCTCATCACGCTCTGTGTCTCCCACTGCAAGACCCAACCAGGGAGCAGACAGAGTCCTTCTTGCAAAATTGGAAAGGGCAGGGCTGGGCCCAGGCAGGCCAGCCAACAGGGCTCTCCAGCAGAGGGGAAGTCCTTTGTGGAAGTTCCTCCTAGTGCCCAGCAGTCCTCCAGCAAGCACAAATTCAGCACAGCACCTTTACATGGGATCTCAGTCCCAATATTTATACTCCATAATGTCTTTGTTCTGCCCTGGCACAGGGCCCTGGACCTAGTCCGAACCAGTTCTGGGGGGCACTTATCAAGTGCACAACAGTCCTCATTGTCAGAGTAGGCTCTGACCGCAGACCCAGCGTTGTGGAAGGCAGGCACAGCCCTATTCATGTTCTGGTGCTACTACTCCCACTACTCCAAATGCAGATCAGACCTATTCTGCCTAGCGCTGACCAACCCAGAGACTTTGGAGCCACTGTGCCTCCCCAGCCCCTGTCATCCAGAGCCAGACATGCAATACACAACAGGCAGGCACAAAGACACATAGCACACAGAAATGCCCACTTCTAAAAGTGGCATTTCGAAAATAGTGATAATAAATCTGCTAACACCATTATGCAGCATTTATCGCCACTATTCTAAACATACCAAAGTTGATCACCCTACTCCTCTCATGTCAGGAATTAGCACTGAAACAAATATCAGGGAATCCCGAATGCATTCTTATGAGAGGGCAGCCTCACAGCGGTAAGAAACCAAATAGGCTGTTTGTCACTACCAGGACATGCCACACAGTTAAGGCACATGTCCTACCTTTTACCTTCACTGCACTCTGCCCATAGGGCTAGCTAGGGCCTACCTTAGGGGTGAGTGATATGTAGTAAAAGGGTAGTAACGGACGTAGCAACCACTTTATGTGCCACGTCTCAGCAGCAGCAAACTGCGCTTGCAGGCCCTGCAATGGCAGAGGCCTGCGATAGGTTTGAAAGGTTACTTTAGTAGGTGGTGCTAGCAGCGTTGCAAGCCCACCAGTAGCATTCAGTTGACTGGCCCTGGGTATATGAGATACTACTTAGCAAGGGACTGATAGGTAAATTAAACATGCCAAAGAGGTGTAGATCAATCTTACCAAATTTACCATAGAGAACACATGGACTTTAACACTGAACAGCAATGCTAAAGTGCCCAGAGTTCTAAAACCACCAACAACAGGTCAGAAAAAATGACAGAGGAAGGCAAAAAGGGTCTAGTTCAACAAATATCCAGCAAATACCATCCATATAGCAAATGGAAGGACAAGGAATAACAATAATAATAGGAATGCACTTTTGGAGACCATCCCTAAGACAGAACAACATAAACAAACGTGTCACCACTCATAACCATCAATCCAATGACATCAAGCAGACTCCAAAACCATTGTTTGCGTTCAAACACGTACGTAATATGAAAAATCAACTGGTCCATACATGACCCAGAAAGGAACCTAAACCAGAGTCAATTACTAAGTGCTGGGGCTTATCCCTGATAACTGACCATTATGCATGTGGAAGTTGCAATGTCTGTGACCTAACTATACAAACATAAAAGGTATATTTAGGTAAAACTAAGAGATGGCTCCTTTTGGGCCATACTAAATGAAATACGAACAATTACATATATCTGGAATAGTGTCCCAGAAAGCTTTAGCATATAGGTATAACTATCAAACCTATCAAGACAAGAATCAGTGAGCACATGCATATCATCTGGTGTAAGCATTCAACAACAAAACTTGCAGACCACTATCGTGGTAAGAATCACACCCCAAATTACTTTACTTGGATTGTTCTTGAGAGTATACAAAAATCTGACAATATCCAACAATGTCTATTTAAAAAAGAACAAAGATGCATCTTTAAACTTCAGACTCATGGATTTGAACTGAATTGTGAGATCCCATGGTCCCTCCTAATGAGAAAATGAGACAGTATTAGACTAGTAAAGACCATTGATTACTTTCCCAGGGAGGAGAGTTCGGGTAACTCCTCTTGAATAAAGCCTTCTTGCTACTATTACTATACTCACCAATTGACGCTTCTTAATAAAAGCCCTAATTATCAGAATTGGACTATGCAGTTAACTACTTTCTACTATTAGCCAGGAAGAATAACACAAGAAAAACACTAATGCCCACATTACAAAAAGTTGCATGTTAACACATCCATAAAGATAGGTCCACAGTTGGAAGCAGTAGAGACTAGAGAGATAATAGGAGATTGCCTCAAGTGTGAGAAGGGAAGGAAAATACCGTGGCTTGCCGCAGTGAGCGAGAGTTTAAGTAGTGTCAATCATGGACAGCTCTTTTTAAATCCAACTAAAATAGATAGTACGAATAAAAAAGATCTTCGGACGGCCCTATGTACTCATTATAGTAATGTAAGATATGAAAGGGAGGTCAAGAAAACAACTGTTGTAACTTGCATGTCCATTGAGGATGTCTCACCAATGCCATCTAGTTATCTCTTAAAACCAATAGGCCGTGGGGAGAGGGGACTCCTCTTGCGTTTAAGGGTAGGCACAGTAACATTTTTACTTTGTTTCCCCGCTGTTTATAATGCTACTTTAGACCATCTGTCATGCCCATGTGACGGTCGGAGCGGGCAAACGATGCTCCACTTTTACTTTTTTTGTAAATTGTATATGAAATATGCTAAATGGCGTTTGATACCGTTTTTTGAAAACATCTTGCCTGTCCCTTTCGAAGCAGCGTACATGAAAATTCTCAAATTGGAAGATGATGAACTAGTTCTCCATGTAGGCTCCTTTTTGAAAGTTGCAGTATGTGCTCACAATACAATGTGTACTTTATAAAGGAAGTTTTTACAGACTTCATATTTATAATATTACTTTGATTAATACGAACTAAGTGGACACTCTTTGCAGACGTGCTTTTTATTCCCTCACAATGATCATGAATGGCACAAACCAAGAGGGTAGTAATTGAAAAATTGTTTTATCCCCTTACAATTCGATGTATGTTTATGGATTGTTTTTTATTGTATCTGTTATTATTGCTCTTATGATTAACAAGATTTGTGCATTGTTATATTGTTATGGGATCTGTGCTTTTATGTATATACTTCTATCCAAATAAAGATTTTGAATTGAATTGAATTGGAAGCAGTATCATCTCCAACATTATGTGGATGAGAGTTGACTTTGTATTTAATACAGATTATTTACAAGTAGACCATTGTCTATTGTAGTTTTGCAAATGTTTTTTATTATTTCATTAGCATTAGGTTCCACAGTAATTTACATTTTGTAACAAAAAATGCCATGCACATTGAGGACTGTGTCCTCATGTTATCAATAATCATCCCAATGATGGTGACTGTACATGAACCAAAAGGATTAGTTGTCCTATGAGTTTCAGTAGTTTCTGGGGAACGGATTTACGTCGCACTTGATGATGTATCACATGTCTAGGTCTGGCAATTTCCTATTTTGCAGCAGCCTGATGCACAGTAACCGGATTCCAGCTCCATGGACGTTGGTGGGTGAACCGCGGACTCTCCTGTGTTGGCAAATAAGTGCACTATCTCTTTGCCTCCTTGATGGCGATTTGACCAATATGTGCAAAATGGCTTTCCATTTATGTGGAGAAGCCATGTTAACCCATTCTAACTATCCTCAGATACATAGAAGGGAACCTCTTTATCCATGATAACCAAGGAGCCCAGCCAACACGTGTTTTGAGTAAGCCAGCTAATCTAGACTAAAATATTAGGAAGTCACATTTCATCACTGTGTATGAATGAGCATGAGTAAAGCTTTATTAAAAAAAAACATGTCTTTGAGATTTTCTTATAACATTTTTCAGGCCATAGAACCCTCCACAAGGAGTCCCTGCACTCCAGCTGAAGAACATACAGCTCGGAGTGCTTAAAAACAATATGGTAAGCACTCCTGGGGTTATGGATTCAATGATCCAGGAGACTAACTGTGTTTTTTTAAATGTTGTTGGGGGCTGCTGCATTCCCTTCAGCCCTCAACAACATTAAAAAACTAGTTGGTGGTGCTCCTGTCCCTTTTAGGGGAACCATCATGAAGAAACAATATAATTTAAAAAAAGTCCTAGAGCATTATGGGGGCGCTCCTTTCACAGAGCAGTGAATAATAAATAAGTGGCTCCTGCCGCACATTTATTCTTGTTTTCTTTTCATAGGTGTCCTGCTGCTCACCCAGGGCACTCACAGCATTCAAAATGTAGGGAGCCATGGGGGAGATGAAAGGCATCTAGGGCCACTGCTGGCTCTCTTTTCAGTAGCCATCCTGGGTGCTGGCAGGCATCAGCCTCTGTGTATTTTTGTGGATGCCCCAGTACCCACCCGAGGCACCCACCTCTTTTAAATAAGTTGGGGGCCACATGGAGAGTCCCAAGGCTACTGCAGCCTCTGCTGACTCGCCTGGCTGGAGTCGGCTACTTTCCATTCTGTAGTTGTTGCCCCGGTGCCCTTCTGGGGCACCCAAATACCTTTATTTAGTTGCCCCTGTTGTCTACTCCGCTAGCACTGACCCTTGGTATGGCCTGGGACTACCGAACTTCCCCCTCCCCCGCCTGGTGCATAAACCACATCTATTAATGATGGACATGAGAGGGGAGTTTCTTTGGAGGCGGGGGTCGTACAACCCCCGGCCGTATTTATTAACACATGAAAATAAAATAAAATTGAATTAAACAATATTTACACAATTTACGCAGAAACGTAGCATGACATTTGATTACAATTCATATGTACAGATATCAGATGGCTAACCTTAACATATTTCTAATACAGAGTATTTCCTATCCGAATCTAACATCTGGATCATAATCATACATTAATTACTTTCTGCGTATCCTATTCGGGCCTACGGCAAGGTCGCTAACCGGTGTCAGATCCTTATCAATTAGCCACGCCCTCCCGTAGGAGTGCGACAGCGCAGAGGGCCTGTTTACCGAGAGGGTACTTCCCCCCCGGTTACCCCCATATGCTGCCTGTACTCCGTTACAAATGGGGGCTCTTGCACTCTGCGCCATTTAGTGATGTCATCATGCCAGTGCGGGGCGGCCAACCAGCCTAAAGAAAGCGTGACTCCCCCCTTTTCGGCACCCATCCAGCCAACCGGATGTACCGCCCCTGGAGTTATTGGAGAGACCCCCTTGTCCCTCTCCCTGGGCGACCTCATCCAAGAATGGCGCCGCCCCCTAAGGACCTTAAATTTACTGCTCACCAGTCATGACCTTACCGCCTGACCAAGGAATAGCAAATAAATACGACGATTGATGACCTATAAATGGGAAAAAGTCTAAGGAACAAAATCATACTGTCAACTTTATAACACAATAACCACATTGCTACAGGGGATGGTGGGTGGGCAAAAAAGGGGTTGACAGCCTCCTAGAGGCTGGGTGCGGCAGGCCTGGGAGCGCAGGACAAAGAGACAGACTCCCACACTCCCCGGTCTTTTATCAGGCACTACTGGGCAAGCTGGTTCTAACCGGCCTGCCCCCTGCTCCCTCTTGCCCTGGAAGCGCCTTAATCGCTTCCAGGTCATGGTGGAGCCCCCACTAGCCAATCCCCGCGGCGGCGTGTCCACCACGTCATAATGACGCGGAGGAGCGCGCCGCGCCAGGGAGAGTAGGTGAGGGGTGTGGGGGTCAGCGCCCCGCCATACTTGCGGCAGGGCCGATACCGGCCCCGCCTTTTTCTGCTGGTGGGAGACTGCAACCAGTATGCTTCCGCCTTGTAGGAGCAGATTTTTTCACTGCTCCAGCAGCGGGAGGAAGCATTCTTTCCTGCCCGCCCTTGCAGATCATCTCATAACTCACCACGAAGGAGATGAAGTGGATAGAATTATTTTTCTGTAAAGTTTTGTGAAGATTCGTCAAACGGAGTCTAAACCTAAAACTACCACTTGGCAATATATATATATATATATATATATATATATATATATATATATATATATATATATATATATATATATATATATATTCAACCTTTGTTTCGCGCAGGAACCCAAGCTGCTTGCAATGTGGGGCCGTGGCAGGGTCGCAAGCCCTTATAATTCCAAACGGTATCGTATTCAATGTTTTCAAGAAAACAATACACCGCGGCCACAAACAGTCCTTCAGCGTGATTTATTCCAAATGCCAAGTCAATCTACGCATTTCGGAGCGTCCTGCTCCTTGCTCACGAGTAAAAGTGAATGCAAAACACAGTATAGTTAAATCATCATGTGACACCTCTGCGTGAAAACAAACTCGTTCCTATATCACGGTCAAAGTGGGTACATAGTTAAAACAATGTTAGCAATCTGTCACAGTGATACAAAATGCATTAGTCCATATTTAAACACAAAATAAATAAATTGAATCGTTTGACCAGGATTTTTTGTTGTTGCAAGTGCGAGGTGCCTGTGAGAAGAAAAACTCCTCCATAATACCGTGTACTAGCCCTTAATTGGGAACTGCTTATACTCGGCTACATACACAGCTGCGTTCGTAGACTGCGTTTGCACGCAAATGAGACAAATAAAACCAATTAAATTAAATCAAATAAAACAAATAAAATAAAATAAATTAAATTAAATTAAATAAAACAATTAAGCCCTCGTGGATATGGAACACTCTTTCTAGGGCTAGTAACCAAAATACCAAACCTGTGTATCGTATTGTCCCTGTGGACTTCAGGACATGTACTGGTGTTGACACCCTAGACCCTCATGGATCCTGACTTCAATCCCTGAAAAAGAACCATAGATATGCAACATGCCCAAGTGGGCAAACATTTCTAAATGTCTTAAAGTAATAAGCCGTCGTACCCGGGACTACACTTGCTGGCGTACAACTGATCTCTCCAAATACATGGCACAGTGGGGAAAAAACATCAATCCAACCCCAGTGGGTAAAACATCTTCCTATACTGCTCTAAAGCCCAGAAAATTGCACATTAATTTCATTCCAAATTGGAAAACCCTCCGATTGAAGCTTAGACAGAGATATTCACTCGTTTTACCTTCCACTTTCTGTTTAAGAAATCCGAGATCTGAAAAAAATACAAAATAACAAAAGGTGAGCTATAATGTACAGTGCTAGATTGGTTTACATTTACCAACAATTCATATAAAAAGATAATGAGAGTTAAAAACATTTGTTAAAACAAGTGATTTCATACGGCTCAGCAATAAATCTTGAAATTGAACAGGACAGAACACAAATCATCCCAAGTGCACAGAGAGAGCCTCATCACTATTGTGTCGCTCCGAAATGCGTAGAGTGACTTTGCATATGGAATAAATCAGGAAGAAGGACTGTTTGTGGCCGCGGAGTATTGTTTTCTTGAATACATTGAATATGATACCGTTTGGAGAAATATTTATATGTATGCTATATATATATATATATATAATATATATATATATAGCATACATATATACATATATATATGTATGCTATATTATCTACTGGCGGTCGCCAGTAGATAGTTATAGTTAGGACCGTGTTTCCATAGGAAATCCCCAACATTCTATTTGGAATAACTTTGGCGCCGGTTGACGAATCCTCGCGAATTTTTCAAAACTAATGGGGCGCTACGCTCCGCTCCTACCCTGAAAGTCTCGGGGGGATTCGTCAAGCGGGGGCTGAGAAAAAAGGGGGGTCCCAAAACGCGTTTTCCTCATGCATTTTCCCATAGGACCTTTAGTCCGAGCTACAGCCCGAACGGCTGAACAGAATTACTTGAAATTGGGCAGAGAGGTAGTCCTCAGGTCAGGGATGTGCCTTTTGCAGGTCTGGTGTAAATCTGTTCAGTAGGTCGTGAGAAAATAGCATTTAAATCAATATATATATCTGTAAGCGCGCTCCGTGCGCTTACGGTAAGCTTACTGTACGCGTACGGTGCCGTGCGCGAGCTCAATTCTGATTGGTGGTTACATGACTGTAAACATTCGAATCGGTCGAAATCAGAAAGTATCGGCCGCCATTTTCTGTCTCTCGCACTGAAAAACAAAGGTTGATAACATGAAAAGGGGGCAACGAAGAGAGTTGCAGACCCCCTAGCGTTCGTCAGGGGGTTCACAAAGGACCAAAAAGTATGAAAAAGAAATTTAATAATTTTAAAAAAAAATCGCGGAGTGTGCGTACGGTAAGCTTACCGTACGCGTACGGTAAAAAAAAAAAAAAATTAACAATCACATTTAATATATAAATCTAAGGACCCCCAAGGGAGAAAAAAACAATTGATATTTTGTAAAAAATGGCGAGGCGTGCACGGTACGAAATGCGCAACGTGGGCGCTCGGTGCGCGAAGTGCACCGAGTGCCCACAGAGCGCACACGGTGCGCGAAGCGCACCGTGCGCGCAAAAATTAAAAATAAATACATAACTTAGCATTTAAAAAACCGTACAAATTCACTGAAAAAACCATAGGTTTCACACACGTTATAGTTAGGAATTAGCATTTAAAAAACCTTGCAAATTCACTTAAAAAACCATAGGTTTCACACAAGTTATAGTTAGCTGTACATTTCACTCGTAAAAAACCAATGAAATTCCACGTTATAGTTAGATCAGGTAACTATAACTTGCGCGACCGCAATGCACAATGTGTCATTTCAGATGTCATCATTGATGTCATGAGTGATGTCACTGACCATGTCATAAGTGATGTAATATGTGACGTCAGCAGCAGTTTATTGTGGGCGCGCAAGTTATAGTTACCTGATCTAACTATAACGTGGAATTTCATTGGTTTTTTACGAGTGAAATGTACAGCTAACTATAACTTGTGTGAAACCTATGGTTTTTTAAGTGAATATATATATATATATATATATATATATATATATATATATATATATCTGGGGGGACTCAATGGAACATTGGACAAACAAAGTCAGTATTTGGCTAAGATTCATTGATGATATATTCTTTGTTTGGGAGGGTGGTGAAGAAGAATTATTGATGTTTTTGTCAGAATTGAATGAAAATACACTCAACCTTAAATTCACGATGCAACATAGCCAAATAACGGTTGATTTCCTTGATATCAGGGTGACAGTGAGAGATAACAAACTTGAGACTGATGTATTCAGGAAAAGTACTGTGGGTAACTCAGTACTTCACGCCACCAGTTGCCACCCTCAGAATTTCAGATGGAGCATACCCTTTGGTGAGTTCCTCCGTGCTAAAAGGAATTGCAGCACAGAGGAATCATATGACAGGAACAAAAGAGATATGTCAGAGAGATTTCTTGCGAGAGGGTACCCCTACACGATGCTCAAAAAAGGTGAGAAAAGAGCAGATGCAATCACGAGGAATGAGGCACTTTATAAGGCACCCAGGAACAAACAGACTGAAACAGATTCACCTATCAGGTTGATTACAACATTCAATTCACAATCCAACTTCTTCCACCAGATTGTCAGAAAGAGATGGGACATTCTCACTCAAGATAGAGTATTGAAACAGAAGTTAGGTCCACACCCTGCCATCACCTATAGAAAAGGCACCTCGATAAAAGACATGATTGTCAAGAGTCATTTCAGTAACATCAAAACTACGTGGCTAGATAAAATAGGTGGGTTCCATCATTGCGGGAAATGTAAAGCGTGTAGCCATAGCGTCAATGTCAAAGAAGTAGTCCTTGAGAGAACTAAGAGAAAATGGTATATTCGTAAAAATATACAGTGTAGTACAGACTTTGTTGTCTATGTGATCACTTGCCCTTGTGGCAAGTGGTACATAGGCTCTACCACCTTTCCTGTAAAGAAGAGAATATTGGAACACTGGCGTGCCATAACCAATAAGGACTTCAGTTACAGTACAGCCAGACACTTCCACACTGAACATAATGGAGATTGGACGAAGGCACAATTTTTTGCCCTCGACACAATAACCAAAGACCCAAGAGGAGGGAACAGGATTCAGGCTCTGCGGAGAGCAGAATCGAAGTTCATCCTACAAGCAGGAAGTGTAGCCCCCTTTGGGATGAATAACGATGAAGAGATGCATGTTCATCTATAGATTTATCTTTGGTTTTTAGATGTAGCTCTAGCTTCCCAGCACTAGAAACTCCAGTTCCTTGTCACATTAGTCCAGTCTTTTTTCAAAAAAATTTTTGCATTTTGGCTGCGTGTTGTGATTTAAATGATCTGCTCTCTTTAACATGTTAATTACCCTAGGGAGATATATATTTATTTCATATGCTTTTCATTTGAGATGCTCTTTTCAGGCATCCTTCGATGTTATCTATTTATGATATCTATTTGGTCATCATTTTTTGACATGAGTCCCGTCCTGTTTTTCTACGTATTGGAATTATAAGATATAGCCCCACTCTCTGCCACACTAATTAATACTTGTTTCCTTTTTGTTTCTGCATCTAGATGGGACCTGGAAGCTCACAAGCACTATCGTTACCGTTAACTGATACGAGCACGGAGTTACTGGTGGTTTGTGTTCATCCACCATCTCCTTTGTTGTTGCCTTATTAGGCTATGTGGGTCATTTCCATATTTATGATATTTTTTCGTTTATTTCACTTTCTTGCTGTGTGGGAATTAGAGTGGGGAAATTAGATAAATACATGACTATCTCAATTTTAATTCCTTTTATTCTTAATGACAGGGTACTATACCTTGATTGCTGTGTGGGACTTATGAATTGTTAAACTTATCCTCTTCAGATTTATTGGAAGGTTTATCTCTTTAGTGGGAAGCCCTTGTGATTGTACTTACTATAAGTCGATTATTTTTGATGTATAAAATGGTACAATGTAGATTGTCAAAGGTATGTAATTGAAATCCAGTATAATATTAATTAGAGCAGACTTTTGTACAGACTATACAGACTGTCCTTATTTTCAATCGTATTTTCACTATTTACGCAGCGATTGCAATGAATTCTACTTACATATTCTTTTTTTGTCTCGTTTAGACAGCAGAATGTATGCATTTACGAGTCCTTTGTTTATGTTTTGTATTTCCTTTAAAATTACTGGAACCGGAACCTATGGTCATGTGACCAAGAGCCTGTGTGCTCGAAACGCGTCTGTTTTTGCCCGTAAAAGAATAAATAACTTTACTCTACTGGTTTCGTGTGGCTCGTGTTTGCAGAAGGAGAGAAGACTGCAAGCTGATAGTGGATATATATATATATGTATATATATTATCTACTGGCGGTCGCCAGTAGATAGTTATAGTTAGGACCGTGTTTCCATAGGAAATCTGCAACATTCTATTTGGAATAACTTTGGCGCCGGTTGACGAATCCTCGTGAAATTTTCAAAATAGGTGGGGCGCTCCGCTCCGCTCCTACCCTGAAAGTCTCGGGGGGATTCGTCAAGCGGGGGCTGAGAAAAAAGGGGGGTCCCAAAACTCATTTTCCCCATGCAATTTTCCATAGGGACCTTTAGTCCAAGGTACAGCCCGAACGGCTCAACAGAATTAATTGAAAATTGGCTGAGAGGTAGTCCTCAGCTCAGGGATGTGCCTTTTGCATATATGGAGTCAATCTGTTCAGTAGTTCCTGAGAAAATTGCTGTTAAAAGCACATACATATCTATAGCCGCGCACCGTGCTCGCACCGTGCGGGCACCGTGCGCGCACCGTGCGAGCACCCTTACGTGCGCGAGCGTAATTCAGATTGGTGGTTACATGTTAGTCAACGTTCGAATCGGTCGAAATCAGGAAGTGTCGCCGCCATTTTGTTTGTTTTCAGTGCGAGAGTGAAAAAGGAAGGTGGCGAACGTGAAAAGGGGGCAGGGTAGAGAGTTCCTGACCCCCCAGCCTTTGTCAGGGGGTCCCTGAAGGACCCCGAAGGCAGAAAAAAACATTTTAATTTTTTTTTTTAAAAACGCAGGGGTGCGCGCACGCTACCAAAAAAAAAATGTAACATTTTTTTGGAATATGTAGTTTATTGTAAAATAAATATATAAAAAAAATAATAATACATGCATAACTTAGCATTTAAAAAACCGTACAAATTCACTGAAAAAACCATAGGTTTCACACACGTTATAGTTAGGAATTAGCATTTAAAAAACCTTGCAAATTCACTTAAAAAACCATAGGTTTCACACATGTTATAGTTAGGTGGATATTTCGCTCGTAAAAAACCAATGAAATTCCCCCGTTATAGTTAGATCAGATAACTATACCTTGTGCGGCCGCCACTCTATCACAAGGAGGATGTCATCAGTGATGTCATGAGTGATGCCACTGACCATGTCATGAGTGATGTAATATGTGACGTCATCAGCAGTGGATTGCGGTTGCGAGTTATAGTTATCTGATCTAACTATAACGGGGGAATTTCATTGTTTTTTTACGAGTGAAATATCCACCTAACTATAACATGTGTGAAACCTATGGTTTTTTAAGTGAATTTGCAAGGTTTTTTAAATGCTAATTCCTAACTATAACGTGTGTGAAACCTATGGTTTTTTCAGTGAATATATATATATATATTACCTATTGGCGGTCGCCAGTAGGTAGTTATAGTTAGGACCTATTTTCCATAGGAAGTCCGCAACATTCTATTGCCAATTAATCTGGCGCCGGTTGACGAATCTTCGCGAAATTTTCGAAACTTTAGGCCAGCTCCGGTCCGCTCCTATCCTGAAAGTTTCATGGTGATTCGTCAAGCGGAGGCTGAGAAAAAAGGGGGTCCCAAAATGCGTTTTCCCCATGCAATTTCCCATAGGACCTGTTGACGCAGCTACAGCCCAAACTGCTGAATGGAATTATACCAAATTTGGCAAAGAGGTAGTCCTCGGTTCAGACTCGTGCCTTTTGCATAAATGGTGTAAATCTGTTCAGTAGTTCCTGAGAAAATTAGACTAAAAAAGATAGATATATCTATGGCCTCGGAGGATCCGCGCACCCTATGCGCACTCTAAGCGGACCCTTCCCGAACCAAGCGCGCACCTTCCCGATCACGCGCTGAATGCTAATTGGCTGTGAAGTGTCTGTCTACCTTCAAAACCAGGAACTGTTGGGAGCCATTTTATGCCTCGGTAGAAGCGAAGCTGAAGAAGTAAGGGGAATAAGTGTTTAAAACATATAAAGTGGGCAGGGTAGAAATACTCTGACCCTCTAGTGTTGCTTAGGGGGTCCCAGAAGGACCCTCTGGGGCCCCCTTTTTAAAAAAAAAAATATCTGTGAAATGCGCGCAGGGTGCGCGGATCCGGCCGAAAAAAAAAAAACCGAAGCGCGGGCTTCCACGCTTCGTTAATAATTAGCCCCTGGGTGGGCCAAATCCCGGGGGTAAAATGTTTTGAAATTTATCGAGGGAGGTGGGCTGCGCGGCCCCCCTCCTGGAGCCTTCGAGGGCCCTGGGGACTGCTACCCCCCAGCGCCGGCTCCTACAGTTTCCTGGGGTGCCCACCCCCAGGACACTGTTGTTTGCTATGAGCGGACGGGAGTCTCTCGCCCTCCCATAGCAAACTTCGTTAGGATTTTGAAAAAGAGAGCAGGGAAACCTGCTCTCTCTTTGAAAATTCAAACGATATTGCTTTTCCACACGGGGAGCTGCATGTCAGCAGCTCCCCATGTGGAAAAGCAATGCCGGCTCCCAAAGGATGCGGGGAGCCGGCTGGGACTGTGGGGGTGTTGGGGCTCCCCCCATGGTCTCCAATGTTTTTTTATAAGCCCCGGGGGATGGGGTCCCCGGGGATAATAAAAATTAGTGATAGGGGCTATTTTTTTTTTTTACGGTAAAATTAGAAGTCACTCATCCTAACGCGTTGGGTGCACGGTTCCTCTCGCGTTGGGTGCGCGGTTCCTAACGCGTTGGGTGCGCGGATCCAAGGAAAAAAAACTTTTGAGAGATAAACATCAAGCTTAAGGGTTTTGTTCTTGAGTGGCTCTAAAAAGAGCCATTGTGTACATCTCTTGCATATGAAAGCGCAGATTGTTATTGTAAATGGACCACATTCTATAGTCTCAGAGAAAAGCAGAAACAGATGTATTCACATGTTTCCTAGCTTTCTCAATTTGTGCACAAAAATGATTGGACCAGTTCCATTTCTGCATCATACGTGTCGCGTATAGGCTTGGAGTCGCGTACCGGTCGCATTGTAATCGCATAACAAACACGTACCCAACGCTTACCGTACGTGGATGCTTACGCGTACGGGTCATGAAGGGTGCGCGAATCCCCCAAAAATGGAGAAACAAAAAATATAATTACGTTTTGAAAATATAGTTTAAAAATATTTTTTTAAAATATAAAAATATATTTTAAAACATTAACAATTTTTTTTTTAAACCAATAAAAACAAATAATATTTTTTAATTTTTAAAAGAATTAATTCAAAAAATAAGTTAAAAGAAAGGTGATAAAAATGAATTTAAAAAAAACATAATTAAAGGAATTGACAGACTGAAATAGAAAAATTTAGAAATCCAATGAAAATCATTAAACATCATAGCTTTAGTGATAAATTATAGATAGGAATTAGCATTTAAAAAACCTTTGAAATTCACTGAAAAAACCATAGGTTTCATGCACGTTATAGTTAGGAATTGGCATTTAAAAAACCTTAGCAATTCACTGAAAAAACCATAGGTTTCAGGGGCGTTATAGTTAGCTGGACATTTCCCTCGTACAAAACCCTAGAAATTGCCCCGTTATAGTTAGCTCAGCTAACTATAACTCGCGCCCCCGCAATGAAATGCTGATGACGTCACATATTACATCTCAAATGACATCATGGATGACATCACTGATGATGTCAACCATGTGATAAATTAGTGCATCTTCTCACAGCCTAATATAACCTTTGATATACCAATTCAAAATTTCTGACGGCCATTCTCAAAACCATAGATACTCCAATACCAATAACTACATACCCACTCATTGACTCTTAGGTCTACACACACCTTCACTCACTCACCTGTACAGTCACACATAATTACACTCACTCAGTACAGGACTATCATATGCAATTATACACCTATATAGACACTCAGACACCGCCAATCATCCATAGACATACCCACACACCTAGTCAGTCATGCAAATAGTTAATCAAACTCCAATTTACTCACCTATACATTTATACACACACAAGTTCACTTACTCATAAAAATACTACCACATTCTGACGCTCCTATACAATTACTGATACAAACACACACTCATCCATACAGCCACTCTCGCAATCACACACTCTCACATGTAGCCAGCTATATACTCTTACACACATATACACTGCCTTTCACATATGTAGTTACTGACACATGTACCACTGAGATATACATTCACTCATTAACACAACCATACACACACTCACCCACCCACCCATACAGTCCATCACATATGCACTCTTAAAACCATGCACCATAGAATCCCCCACTCACACATCTATGCACAGAGTCATACACACCCTACCCACACAAACACTCAGGCACCCATACAGATACTCAGACAACCAGTCAATAACCCATATAGACACTCATATAGCTATTCACAAAACCATGCAGCCACTTATACACCAACAGATAGACAGATACACACATTCACACAGTTTAGTCACTAGTCTGCAGTAAGATACGTTTAATGACTCACTTATATAGTCAGTCATGCACCTACTAAATCATCCATTCACATACTTATACACCCACTCATTCTTCCATAGCCCTTTCCCTATATATATTAAACATATTTAAATTTTACAGAAACACAGACTCACTGGATGACGTCATCAGTGATGTCATCAGTGATGTCATTTGAGATGTCATCAGTGATGTCATCAGTGATGTCACTGACCATGTAATGAGTGATGTAATATGCGACGTCATCAGCAGTGCATTGCGGGGGCGCGAGTTATAGTTAGCTGAACTAACTATAACGGGGGAATTTCTAGGGTTTTGTATGAGGGAAATGTCCAGCTAACTATAACGCCCCTGAAACCTATGTTTTTTTCAGTGAATATATATATATATCTATAGTCGCCACTAGGTAGTTATATTTAGCATTGCTTTTCTACAGGTAAAGCGTTTATTGTGTTGCTAAGAACTTAGGTACAGTTTGACAAAGCTCCACGAAAATTCCAAAAAAGGTGCAACCTTTCGACTCGTTTCTTCATGGAAAGTTTCAGAGTGATCTGTCAAGCAAATGCCCCAAAAAAAGAGGGGTCTCGAATAGACGTCTTTAAGATGGCCTACCGCAGAAACTGCTGGGCATCAAGACTACCACTAGAGAATATATCCCATCTTACTTGTTCCTAGATCTGAATAATAAGGGACTGCCTGCTGCACATATCCCAATGATGTATACTGACCACGAGACGTGGACCTTGGCACCAACCAATATATCACACATTTTTCATGGCCTTCTTGATATTGACATCACATACCCACACACATGCAAGTCAGTTCATTAAAATTCAAGGGGTAGTGGAGATGACATCACACTCCATGTGAATTTCATTTTCATTCACATACATTTGCTTATACATACACACACATTCACACTTGCACACACTCTCTCTCACAAAAACACACTGTCAGCTGCAATGATATACACAGCATACATTTAAAAGGATTTTTTTACTCATCACAGCTACCAGGGAAGGTCATATTCCAACTAATTGAACTCCTTTTATATTCACTATTACTTTAATAAAAATATTGATAGAAGATAAAGAGAGTGGAGCCCCAAACGAAGTCCATAAGGACCAGTGCTACTGTGTTCCTGGCACTGATTTTGTCACCTCTGAGGCCAGGGGTCGCAAAGGCAATGCCAGGGGTCACAAAGGGCAAGAAGGAGGCTGCAGCTGCGACCCCTGGTGACCCCTAAATGATGTGTATGCCCACACGGGTTCCACCATGCTGTTATAATATGCAAAATGCACATGCCTTCTTCAACAAACTAGCGCCATACCGTGCTCACTTTACCTTTTGGCGCATCAAGCTTCTAAACCAGCAACCACCCAATGGACTGACATTGATAGCCTTGAAAAAGTCAATCTGTTAAAACATGTCTGCTGTTTCAGGGGTTCTTCAAAGCCTCTCAGAAGCCCCAAAAATTCCTGTGTCACTTTTTTAACCTGTATATACTTTATAATTTATATATTGCGATGGAAATATACATTGTTTTAAGCAACTTGATTGCAACACTGCCCACCAACTTTATTACTGTATAAAATAACTAATAAGACACCAAAAATGCATTGTACTTACTGTCTGATAACAAGAAAAACAAAACGGTTTGTGCTCCAGTTAGTCACTGTTATATACCTTAGGTGTTGCTTTTGCAACTACCACTTTCTCACTTTCTGGTAGCAAAAGTGTGGTTTGTTGAAGTACTATTTTGTCTTACTTCGATTTTTTTGTACATGAACTCCACGCTACTTAGCTATTGTCCACTAGATTTTGAAACTGGGCATTAATTGTAACCACTGTCTCGATTGTACTAGTGTATGGGTGGAAACACCAATGCTCAAGATGGACTGTTCCCTTGAGGAGCAGGGCAAGCACCGGAAAGGAGTAAAATTAGTGAATCTAAAGTAGAATAACAATATAGCTTGACTCCAGTGGCATCTTAGAATTCAATGCGAGGAAGCATTTTTGCCTTTGGATTGCAAAAGATAGTCAACAATGTGTGATGATCTGTCACAAGCCTGAAGTGCTTCCCATACAAGAATATGTGGAAATGTTCACAAGCCCACACCACTACTAAGTTTTCTTTCTCAGATTGTGAGTAAGCTTGTTCAGTTTGAGACAAATTTCTGCTTGCATATGCTACAATAAGTCTTCGAGCATTTTGGTGTCCGCAGTGCTGAGCAAGAATGGTGCCCAATCCAACAGGGCTAGCGTCAACAACAATATCAGTATGAAGTTTTGGATCAAAGTATGCCATTTCAGTAACGTTCTCGATAGCTTGTTTGATTTTGTGGAAGCTTTTTTCGCATTAATGTAACCAAAGAAAAGATTAATTATTTTCTTCAAGTCTCTTAATGGCACATAGACAGTGGCAAAGTCTTGTATGTATCTAGAGCAATAGCTGGCCATGCCAAGGTATGAACGTAATATTGGAAACATCTTGTGGGGGAATAGCAGTTGACAGAGCATGCACTTTTGCTGTATCGGGTGTCATGCTCCCATCATAAAAGATATGGCCAAAGAATTTTAACTTTATCTTATGGAACTAAAATTTCTCGCATTCAAAATTTAAACTGGCACCAGCAACCAACTGACACACTTGCGTGAGATCTTTGTTGTGCTCCTTCTGCGTAGCTCTGAAAAACAATATGTCCTCACTGTAATTGAAAGCATTCATGACAGACTGTATGATACATTGAATGACATTTTGAAATAGTTCTGCAGCTGATAACACATCAAAACGTGGTCATTTGTAATGGAACAGACCAACATGTGCAGAAACGGTTGTAATGCACCTGCAATTTTCCTCGAGCACCACCTGAAAATATCCTTTATTCAGAACCAGGCAAGAGAATACCTTCACACCATTCAGTTGTGTTACCATGTCGGCAATTTGTGGACCTGGATGTCGTTCTCTTTCAATAGCCTTGTTCGCCTGATGCATATTCACGCAGAGGCATATAACTCCTTTACTGACCTACCACTGTGGGAGAAACCCATGGAGTTGGACCAGTGGAATGCTCAATGATATAATGTTTAAGTAAGGATTCAAGCTCTTTTTCAACAGCTTCCTGTAAGTGAAAGGCAATTCATCTGTGTCTTTGAGCATTAGGATGATGTCCTCAGTAATGTGTAATTGGTCTTTCGTAGTCTTGAGTTTTTCCAACCCATGAAACAACAAAGAGAATTGACTTACTATCTCGCGATGAGCATTCACGTTCAAGTTCACGGATATCAGTCCCATATCAGCTGCTGTGCTGAAGCTGAGTAATCAGGCGATTGATGCCATACTTTAAAGTAGATACATGTATCCTTGTCCCTTTGTTTTCCTATGCTTCACCGTTGCTACAAATGAACCTTGACTTTTTGTCGATGCAGCCCAGGTACACATTTTAGGTTTTGATGGCGTAAGTCAGGGCAATGGAGACTGTTCATTATATTTCTTTTCATGAATAATAATTATTGACACATCACTATAATTAATGAAATGGGTTGAAAAACCATTACATTTTAGTGTGGTTTTCAGATAATTATTGATTGACTTTGGTGCTTTGTCAATACGATTTCTCTTGGGCCAGTATTTTTCCTCACAGGCGGCCAGTCCAGCATGTGCATGCTTCTCTGAGGTAAACATCAAAATGGCACAAAGATCTTCTCCACTTTCACTAGATATTGATACCGAGGGACTGTTAGATGAAGATTTAGATGTCGGTCAACTTTGTTTGGTGTCGATTTGCCTCAGCTGATGCGGTCCCTTGGCCTATGTGCATGTGCGTTGAAAGTTGCTTCAGGAACATTGGGGCTGCCATTTTGTCTTTGCACCGTGATACACTTAGGGCCATATTCACAAGGACTCATCTCCAATTTATTTCCACATTAACGCATCAAAAGTGGAGATAGATTTAACACCCCATTCACAAGCCGGTGCAAACTGCAGACATTGCCAGTATTCACGCGATAACTGCCCCAAAATGTATCCCCACAGTGGACACCACCAACTAACACTAATGAGATGCAGAGTAGGCATTCCCCTGCAAAACCACACGTAAAAACCACAACACAATATTCACAACGAACTGCCTGATCCGCGATGCGAACCGAAAACAGGCGATAAGCCGCGGTAGCAGCAGGGATTTTACACCTGCCTTTTGCTGGTGCTAAGCCGGATGACTAACTGCAGCATGAAAGGGAGCCCAGCAAAGAGCCACACCAGAAGACCCACGGTCATGCAACTCACGGCACTGCCGATGGGCACGCAGCACAACTACAGACAACATGACACACAACATGCCAATCGACCAGACACGACAACACGACCCCATTGGGAATCCGGCCTTGCCACGCACACATCCCAGCCACGGCATGGCAACACAGACACACAATAGCAGGATGTGAGGAGAGGCATGGAGCAGGCATGTGAGAGAGCGGAAAGTGACCAAGGAATGTCAACCCACCCAATGCCAGGTGTGGCATGGTGGTGCCCGACAGACCACAGAGTGCAAACCACGGGATTGGCCCATGTGAAGTACAACTGCTGGTGCATGGAGTGAAGTGGTCAGTGGACGCCATCATGTCCCCACAGGCTGCGTTGCAGAACACTGAAATGTCACACGTTATGTCCCCCCTTGCACGCAGGTGTGTAGTGGGTTGGACCTGCATACGCCAGGCCTGCATAGGGGTGTGAACAAAAAGCCTGTCGCAACGCTCGTTGTCCTCATTCGGAATGGATAACGCACCTGCCAGGGTGGCGCACCGCAGGCTGCCACAACTCCTGCACCGATCGCGGCGGGGCCTGCATGCCTGCATGCCTGCTGCACCCCGTGCCACTGGACCACAGACCCGTCATGCCTGACCCAGCGCACCAGCAAGGCTCCACTCACCTGCCTGCACCATCGTGTGGCAAAGAGGGCCCACCACGTGCCGGTGCAAGCTCCAAGCACCAGTTCCACGACCTCTGCATCCTCAACAGACCATCGCTGCCCCCCCCGATACTGGCTAACATTACTCCTTTCTCATTTACATACTCCTCCGGCGTCCTCTTCAGCCCAGTAGTTCCCACATGTGGAACTGTGTCCTGAGTCCTGGATGGCAGCGACCCCAAGGGCGTGGCAGCGACCACAGCACCAGACCCCTTTGATCAGTCTGGCATAGTTCCATATGACAGGCCGGAAACACGTGGTGTCACTAACCCTGTTCAACGCCAACTGGCGACACGTGGTGCCACTAACCCTGTTCAACGCCAGCCGGCGACACGTGGTGCCACTAACTCTGTTCAATGCCAGCTGGCAACACGTGGTGCCACTAACCCTGTCCAACGCCAGCTGGCGACAAGTGTATGAGGGTTCAGGCCTACCCTGTGGACCAGTAGGTTCCACATCCAGCACCTGGTCGCGAATCATGAATGGCCGAGTCCACACCAGTGAACGCACGGAGAGGAGTAAGAGGAAGATGCGGCTCAGTCCGGACGTACGCCGGATCCAAGTCACGGAGGTGATCGAACATTATCAACAACTGACCTGGTGCCATCAACCCTGTTCACCGCAAGTCCGCGAGCCATGGGGCCACCGAACCTGAACTACGCAGGCCGGTGGGGCCTTCCAACCTAAGCCTGCAACACTCGGTGAATGGCTCGTGCTGACCTCTGCCTCAGGCCTACACTGCGGTCCAGTATGTCACACATGTGGAACTGTGTCCTGGGCAAGATGTGGAGGAGCCAACACCATTGGCCACACCTCATCACAGGTGGCATCCCCAAACAGCACTGGTGCCACTAACTCTGTGCGCAATGAGTCATGGGCACTATCTGGTTGGACCTTGGTGGCGACTGAGTCCAGAGGCTGGTGGTTTCCTGCATCTCCATCTGCCTGGACCGGACTTGGTGTCTGACATGTGTCTGTTCCATTTTTCTCCACCAAAGTGACTGTTTCTGCGTGGTCATGCCCTCTGCATCATGCCCTGGGGGTATACCTTCCACTGTCCACCGAAACACTCCGCGACAAGCCTTAAGGTAAAGCACAAGTGGTGGCGTTCCACAAGGGAAATATCCGCACATTCAGTATGACATTCAATAGTTATTGATTTAAAGCGTGAATAAATGGTATCATCGGGTGCCCCACCCTAAAAGAGCCTACCACCAAAGGCTCTAATAGCACGAAAAAAGGACATTTCCGAGCATCAACTTGTTATAACAATATTAGGGTTCCTATGGCACACCTTCATATATTTAATAGATCTCTATATGTAAAGATCAAGTTTGTAGAAGATATAGGGTACACTTTTCCCTCTCCTTATCCATATTAAACAGAATATAATGACAGGAATACAAAACATTGATTAAACACAATTTGATTTTAGTGAAGAACTGTACATCTTTATTCTTTCTTTTGTTCTTGTCCATGTAGATTTTTAGTTGTTTTTCATAAAATATTCTCAGCACATTATAGCCAACACGTGTTTCGTCTTGTCCTAAGACTTTCTCAAGGCTGGAATAATAAACACACTAACATAAATATATAAACACACAAGGACAAACCCATAAAACGTTATAAGATACTAGAAACAACATATATCATTTAAACAGAGTGCCAAAATTGACACAGGAATAATGGCAAGAGCCATCATACTCTTGTAAGAAAAAACCCTTATGGGATTATAAAATAACCAAGACAAAGTATCCATTGGACAAACAGATACAATTGGCACAGTAACATTTGGCCCAAACAGTCATGTTAGTCGTTATTAGCCAAAGACTGAACATTATATGTGCTTTCAGTATTGTGATCTTTTGTCACTAGACACAAAACAACCTTGCCAAGAAGAAATATGATTTGAGATGTGATCATTAACCAGAGAAGTTAAGTGAACTGAAATAGAGGAAAAACAAAACATTAAAATCCCGGTACACCAAAGAAAGCACCCGTGAAATCCTCCTTTAGTGCAACCAAACACCTTTGAGCAATATATGTATTAAACCTACCCTTAAAGTATGAAAGTAAACATCAAGCGGTACCAATGACCTAGGCCCTTAGACGTCTAAAGGGTCATCAACTGAAGAATGGGTCTTGAGGTAACGTGTATAAAAAACTGTAAAACAAAAATCAAAATCAAATCAAGACAATCCCTGCCTTTGTCCAGAAATAAAAAGGATGTACCACCTGACTGAATCAATAAAACTATAAACATTATATTAATTCTTTGGTAGTAATCAGATTGGAATCCCGCTAGTCAATGGAAAATAGAGTACAGCTTTCTCCTCGTAAATCTGGGTCACCTATATCAGACCATATCAACCCCACTGTGCAGAACATCATAGTCCTGGTGTTTACAAGACAATGTAAATTGTAATTTTGAAAACAAAAATTGCTATTACGGTCACAGAAGTAGAGTGGTAATGTGATACCAACTAATTCCCAAATTAATACTATCCAAATGTATGTTCCAAGCGAGGAGATAGCCTCCTACATGTAAATACTCAAATGGGATACCATCCTAACAATTACTATCAGAGCGCCTTGAAACAAAACATTCTATAACATATCTCTTGTTTCCCTATTCATGCTTACTAGGGGCCAAAAGTTGACACAACACTCACCTCTCAAAAGAACATACAATTTGTAAGAGTAGCGCCAATATAAGGCTTCCAGCGTTTCTCAAAATTCCTTAGTGCAAATATGATAAAATGCCGCTTGAAATAAAGACAATCACCTTATTTTTACACTGTTACGTGGCATCTAATGGACTAAATTCATTGCTAAGGCATGTAACCTAATATCAGCACTTACCTAATAACGGGAATAGAAAGAGACGCCAATCCGCGTGTTTGTGTGTCAAGATAGGAAACGGGGAGCGTGAAACGCCCGTATTTAAAGCGGCGCCTACTATGATTCAAATGAATCACATGGCCATCCTCCAATTCAGAATATGGAAAATAGAGAAAAGACAAGACGGAGACCTAAATGTTGTATCTTACTGAGGCGCCATCTTGTGATGTCTAAAATACATCGCGACCCCTTGGTAACAAACACACTACTAATCGGGTAGAACCTACATTTGACTAAAGTGACCTACGCAAAAGTATAAGATAAATAAAATAGATGATGTCACGGCCAAACATCAATGAGGATCATTACAATAAAAATAAAAAAGGAACCATGTTATATCATATCTTAACATGGCTGCCCTCTTATCGTAAAACATGGACATCGCGGAGACTTAGATCATGTGCCATAATATAGTACCATCCCGTTACTAATATAAAAAAGCAAGCTAAACCCCTACGTGCTTTATTAATAATGCTTGTGCAAACAACCTACATAGAGTAAAAATGAAATAGTAACGGTTATTGATAGATGAAGTTCGACACTTACAAAGAAGGATCCTGTGAAGAACTAGGGCCATGTAACTAAGTATATTCACATGGTAGCCCTTATAAGTAAATTAGTAGTGGCATGCAAGTTAGGACAGGTCGTGGTAATAGGTAAAAGAAAATAAGAAAAGTAGACCAGTGGTGTACCACAGTATTTGTAGTGGTAAATTATAGATTATAATTTATCAGATATATTCGAAATGTCAAGGTATCCAATATCTGTATCTAACAATTAGTAATTTTGTAGATCGATATGTACAATTCAAGTCATGTCACAAAATGTAAAGCAAAGGACAAAGAAAAAAGACAAGAAACAACCAAATTTTACAATACATTTCAAAACTACGATCCAAAAATGTATAGACAGTTAGATAACCGTATAAACATGTATAGATAGTTAAATAACCGTATGTGTGTGGACAGGTGTTACATAATCCAAAGTATTATAAAACATGTATAGCTCGTTCAGTAGCTATATATAAGAGCAAAAATTACAGAGAATCGAAATCAACCTCTACAGATAGAGCTTGAGATTGGTAGTCTAATCTCGTAAAAACACATGCAATTCCCGATCTGTGTTTAATCCTCTATCTGCTGCTCGCAATTCGGTAAGCCATTTGGCTTCCAATTTCCTTCACATCGATGTTCTATCACCACCCCGGGGATTTGTTTGAACCACAGCAATCCCATGAAGCTTAAGTTGCAAGATCTCTGAGTTTGCATGCACAGTATTATAATGAATTGCCAAGGGGTAGTTTGTATTCTGATTTCGGATAGCTCTTATGTGCTCCTGTATTCTATTCTTTAAGTGGCCGTATTGTACTGCCAACATAAATTAAATTACATTGGCAGACAATACAGTAAACTGTGTACTTGGTATTACAGTTAATAAACTGTTGTATTGTATGTGTCTGTTTAGTGTTGTAACGAAATTCTTTTTTCTTATCATCTGCAAACTGACAGATGCTACACATGGAGCACTTATAAAAACCCTTTGGTTTGCTAGGTAGCCACATGTTATTGGTAGCATTGGAAGGATTATTCATTATTGATGGACTCAAAATGTTTCTTAGAGTCCTACCTCTCTTATATACAATCCGTGGTTTTCTTTGAAGAGAAGGACCCAGTTGAGGGTCTAGTTTCAGAAGTTGCCAATGTTAATTTAGAGTGCCAAAAACCTGGCTACTATGCGAATTAAATTTAGTGATAAACGCAATTGTGTCCTTGTCACTTCTCTTTTGCTTATTCAGATTCCTTCTAAGAAGTTCTGATCTTTTAGTTCTGTTGACCTTGGTATGGGCATCATTTAACAGGGATGGTTCGTAGCCTCTAGCTATGAATCTCTCTTTTAGATTTACAATTTCCTGTTGAAAGTTTTCCTCAGTGCTACAGTTACGCCTTAGTCTAGTTATTTCCCCAAACGGGATTGCCTGTTTTTGTGAACCAGGATGTGCACTTTCAGCATGTAGCACCGAGTTGCAAGCTGTATCTTTCCTAAACAGTTTACATTCAAGTTTACCGTGGTCAACAAAAAGAGTTATGTCCAAAAAGTCAATACTAGTTTTACTGAAGCTGGATGTAAACTTCAAATTATACTGATTTATATTTTTGTATTCAATAAAAGCCTCTAAGGTGGTTACACTGCCCCCCCAAATCATCAATATGTCATCTATGAATCGACACCAATAAATGATGTGATTCGTGATTTCCGAGGGACCAGATTTCCACATATGATGTTCCTCGAAGAAACCCATATAGAGGTTTGCGAAGGCTGGAGAAAATTTAGCACCTATTGCAACTCCTGAGTGCTGTTGGTACCAATTGCCATTGTGTTTGAAAAAATTATTGTCAAGTATAAAGCGTGTTAAATCAAGTATCATTTGTGTATGTTCATACATAGAGGCATCTCGTTTAGAGAGGAAGTATGTAAGGGATTCCATCCCTTTCTCAATGGGGATGCTTGTGTACAATGAACACACATCAAGAGTGACTAGGCTATATTCTTCCATCCAAACAAGATCCTCAAGTTTGTTAAGAAGATCCTTAGTATCTTCAATGAATGAAGGGAGATAACATACAATCGGTTGTAATGATATATCTATAAACTCAGAAATATGTTCAGTGGGTCCTCCTATACCAGATATGATAGGTCTACCTGGGGGCACCGTTACGCTCTTATGTATCTTCGGCAGTATATAGATATAAGCTGCCATGGGACTCGGGTTATACATGTATTTAAATTCCAAATCCGATAAGAGGCCTGCACTATGCCAACACTTAAGAATTCTGTCAATATGTGAATTAACCTCAAGTGTGGGATTGTTAACAATTCTGGTGTATGCAGTACTGTCTGCCAGTTGACGATCAATTTCAGCTATATAATTAACACTATCCATAAGGACAATGTTACCTCCCTTATCAGCTTCTTTTATTATTACATTTTTGTAATTAAAGAGTTTTTGTAAAGCTTGTCTTTCTGCATAATTGAGATTATCAACATATTTAATAGAACTATTCATCAGTTTGTCCTCTAGTTTGTATAAGTCATCGGTGACTGCTTTATAAAAGCAGTCAATGAGATTGTCAGATTGTAGAACAGGTAAAAAAGTGGATTTCATTCTTAACCCACTGTCTGTAGTTAAATCCATTTCCATATCCAAGTCCTGCATTATTTCGCCTACACTGGGCAGATGTTCTAGACTGTCATCCATTGATAGTAACATTTGCACATCTTGCATGTCTTTGATTGTCTGACCGCTTTTGTTAACAGTATATAAAGGTACCTTACATATTTGTTTGTTTGTATCAAAATATTTTTTTAATTTCAATCTACGAACAAATTTGTACAAATCGATATGTATTTCAGTAAAGTCTGGTTTTGACATAGGGCAAAAACTTAATCCTCTTTTCAGAACAGACAACTCAATATCAGTTAATTTTTGGTTTTTTTTATATAATCTTTATTTCGACTATAATGAGTCATAATAGATAACACAAGGTAACATAAAATTTCACAGTTATAACACAAGGTAACATAAAATTTCACAATTATTATGATCAAAAGAGGGATATATCCATCATACACTTTATAGCCAAGAAAAGAATACTAATCAAGTTAGCAAACACAGTTGATACCACTTGCCAAAAAATCAACATAGCAGAAAAATGTGAAAACTAGATAATATCATGTTTACAAAAACTTTCTCCTAGTTTTCCACATTGCGTCTAAGAATTTGCTAACAGCAAAAACGGTTAATGGTGATAAATCCGTTTTTAGTATTCGATAAGCCTCCATATATTTTCTAAAACCCCATTTTTTGCATAGGGGAATAATCCACTTTCTTCTAGATGCTATATATAGAGGACAAAAAAGAATTACGTGGAGATCATTTTCAGGCTGAGCAGTGCAAAGGGGGCAATTAGCAACAGTTGAGGGGTGCCATCTGTTCGTAAGAGCACGAATAGGGAGGGAATTATATCTCCATTGGAGATAACGTTTTCTAAGAGTTGGGGGATAAATATCATCCAGCACTATCTCAAACTTATAATAATCTTTCATTAAGATAAATTAACTTGTCATGGACCCCAAATTATCAGAGGTCAGCCAAACCGACCGATTTCTTTCATAATACATTATTGCCAGAGCTTTACGCGATATGGCCTTGGATGCAGATTCTGGAGAGCTCCATAAAGAAGGGCAACCCAACCTATCAAACTCAGCCTTGATATACATTATCCAAGGAAGATTTTGTATAGTTTGGAACTTCAATAAATCCCAAAATTCTAGTCTGTAGGTATTAAGTTCAGGGGTTGCCCATAGACGTCGCCAAAAGGTTAGGGGCTTTAAGGCTAGTTCCTCCTTAATAGATCTAATTCCTAAATCCAACCTAAGGGGGAGAAGAGGAGTACTGGAGGGTAAAGATGATAATTGTCGTAGAAAATTATTTTCAATGACCATAAATGGTTGTAGGCAATTATTGCCCCACAGTTCCGCCCCATAAATTGCTGCCGCTCTGGCCTGCACCTTATAAATTTCTAAAGGTGGACCAATAGGTTTTATGTAGGAGTTTTTCCAAAGTTTAACAATCGCCCCAATTTTCTGCGTTAATTTTAGTTGGGATTTGGTTTGGTGTTGAGTCCATAGGAAATTTTCATTTATAGTCACTCCCAGGTACTCAAACACCCGAACTCTCTCCAAACTAACTCCATCAATAGTTGGATTTGGACGGGATTTTCTTGGAGGATTCAAAATCATAAACTTTGTTTTTGTTGTATTAATTTCCAGACCCCTATCCTGACAGAAAGAGACAAACCCATCCAGTACCCGCTGGATACCCATGGGGGATTTGGCGAGTAGCAAGGTGTCATCAGCAAACATAATTGCCGAAATCCCCACCCCAGCGAGCTTTGGCGCGTCTCTATTAGGCACCATATTTAGATAGGGGATAACTCCATTTACATATAGGCAGAAAAGAGTGGGAGCCAGGACACAGCCCTGGCGCACACCCCTATTGACAGGGAAACTAGATGATAATTTTCCCTCTCTCCCACATCTAACCTTGGCGAAGTTATCAGTGTGTAATCGAATTATAATGTCAAGAAGGGGGGGTGGAATTCCTAATTCACGAACAACAGCCCATAGCTTGGTACGTGGGACCAAGTCAAAGGCTGATCGAAGATCTACAAAGACTGTGTATAGGGATCCACCCTCAACCATGACAGTTTTCCAATAAAGCATATTAAACCTAAAGATCTGGTCAATGGTAGATACAGATTTCCTGAAGCCAGCCTGGTAATGGCTCAGGATCTCCTCCTCATCAATCCAGTCCAATAGGCGATTGATGATCAACCTAGCAAAAAGTTTTTGGGCTACATCAATAAGGCTGATAGGCCGATAATTTACTGGGAGGAGAGGCGATCCCTTCTTATAGATTGGGACCACCTCCGCACCCAGCCAAGTAGAAGGTATCTTCATACCCATGCAATTCCATTGTATACAATTAAAAGATAAGGAGCCCAGACTCCTGGTTCATGTTTATAAAGGTCACCAGGGACCTTATCAAGACCAGGAGCCTTTCCCGCGGGGAGTGCAGCGATAGCAGTCTGGACTTCGAGTATAGTAAAACTAATTGGGTGAAGAGCAGAGTTATCACTCAACGGTAATTCAGATAAAAAAGGAGCTGTGCTAGGGGATTGATTGTTATACAAAAGAGTAAAATGGTCCTCCCAGACTTGCGGGGCAATATTCGGACTAATAGCGGACACCATATAAGATGAACCGGTAGTCACAATTTTCCAAAATCTAGAAGAATCTCGATCCGCCAACGCAGATGTTAGATCGGCCCAATTCTGACTGGCCCACTCAAGTTTAGCATGGAGGGTCAGATAGCGATAAGTGCGTCGTTTACATTTAATGAGATCTCGGTCAGCGTTTGCCTTTAATGCAGTCATTAGTTCGACTTTTGCCAGTCTACAGGCTCGATTATACCATGAATGTTTCCTAAATTGGTATTTCTTCAAAGGAGCTAGAGGATTCAAAATATTTCCTAAACTTGCATAAAGTGCATCATTATGTGCGGCAATCTCTCTATTGATATCCGGGGCTAATTCAGACTCAATAAGGTCAGCCATTCGGTCCAAGGTTAAACTAACATTCCCATAAACTCTGGAAATGTCCTCCGGGTTACTGACCAATTTCGACCATTTCACCCTCCGTCTGTTGTTAGAGAGGGCAAGAATATCAGTTCTGTCTGAAGTCAGCGAGGATTCAGTGGGGCCCAAACCTAATAAAGCGTAGTCCAGGATTAGAGGATTATGGTCACTTTCTCTCCTGGGAAGCACCACAAAATCCAAGACTCGATTCCATTCCTTGCACTTGACAAAGATGTAATCGAGGTGGGCCTCTCTGCCCGATACATTAAAGGTAGTCTTTGGAGGGTTATCATATTTGGATCGTCCATTGCAAGCTCTAATAGAGTGAGCCAACGATAAAGAGGTAATTTGAAGAGCCAATGGGGTCCATGATCTTACAATGGAGCCAGCTACTTGTGGAATTTCCCAAGAGTCATCCTCCTCTTGGTTTATGGCATCTAATAGTCCCTCTAGGGGTTCAAAGTGGGAGTTAAAATCCCCACCCACCACTAAAGGGATACCCTCTGGTAAATCCGCCAATACCATAGATAAGACCTCCACAGCCCTTGATTCTGCCGATAAACTGGTCGGTCTAGAGTAGATATTAATCAGGGCCATTTGTGTCTTTGCCTGCCATTTCAATATTATGGCTTGAACATCATCAGATCCTGTACTCAGGGCGGTAGCGGTACAGCCCAAATGGGTTGCCACCCAAATGGAGAGGCCACCAGACGGTCGGCCCCTACCTCCCCAAATTGCCGGAACAAAAAAGGAGGCAAAACCCACTCGATGATGGTTAGTCCTGGCCCATGTTTTCTGAAAACAACATATATCATGTTGATCTATAAAAAGGCCCCATTTGGGACAATCAAGCTTATTATGGAGGCCCGCTATATTCCAGGAGAGGATCTTTAGTGAAGAACGGGCACAGGATGGGTCAGCAGATGTACCAACATTATCTGAGATGGATATAGGGTCATTGTAGATGATGTCATTTGATAAGGTCGCCACAGTCTGTACTGATACTAATTCACACTCATCTACGTTGGGATTAGATCCAACTTGCAGTCAATCTACCTCTTCAAGAGGACTAAACCTAGTTTGGCATGGGACATCGTGAACAATAGGCTGATATAACCAGGAATTATCACGGTTCCGAGAGCTAGAGGAAAGAGGACCCACCCTTGTCCAGCCTTCTACGTTCTCAGCATGTACATTATTATTTAATGGGGGATAAAAATAGGAGAGTGGTAAAGGTTGATTGAATGCAAGTCTCTCGCTGTTTCCCCCTCCAATTAAGGATATATGATACAATATCAGGATCTCTCAAATTCACCAGAACACAATCGCCCTTATAGCGTTTAAATGAATTACCCAGCCAATTAATCCTCCTAACCATCAAAATAGCCGCAGTTACAGATGGCGGGAGTGGCCTATGGGTATTTAACCAACTGGTGACTTTGTTTTTAAGAGAGTCATAAGTTTCTAAATCAGAGTTGGTACACTTGGGAATTCCAGCCAAAACTAGTACATAGGGGGCCGCCTCGGGGGGTAAATTAACCACATCCTTCCAGCTTATCTTCCCCTGAGTATTAGTGTTGGTTCCCACCTTAGTACTATGGACATTTAATTCACCAACATTATCCATAGGCCTAAGTTGGACAGATGAGCAGTTCTGTATTGGGTGAGGAGGAACAACAAAAGCCTGTTGGGGATTCAAGGATCGAGACAAATCCTGTGACTCGGAAGCCACCCCCACTCCTACATGTTTGGGGGGGCACCTGAACTAACCACACTCAGGGACGAGGACTCTGGGAGTTGTATTTGAGGGACATTATCCGTTTTAGAGATAGAACTACCTTTATTTATTAAACAATTAGTAATAATTCCTGTTGCTTTTTTTATTTCTATGAGCGTCTCATTAATAGAATCAAATCTAGCCAAAAGAGGGTCAAATAAGAATTTTAGCGCATTTACTAAGCAGCTAGTTAACAAATCAGTCTCTCGCCCTGGTCCAGCAGCACTACTGGGAGGGGAAGGGTGTTGAGAAATTTGGTTACAACTTGGGGTGGGTGATAGAGTATTAGTTTCAATAGTGCCTGGTAATACAATAGGTGGAACCTCAGTATCTAACCTGGCCTTTTTCCCACCCTTCATCTTCCTCACACTTTTCCTTTTGGATATCGCCCCCTCCCGTGAGCCATGAGCTGATCTTAAAGGTATTTCCTTACCCAGCTCCGTAGCAACATCTGGTACCAAGGTTGAGCTAGTTCTTAGATCCTGGAGTACAGAATCAATCGTTTGGTCAATACTGTTCATTAAGGCAGTATGAGAGTTATCCAATCTCTCCGGGGTTCTTGCAGATGCGAGTAAGCCGAGGGAAGATCTCCTAGCACTTTCGATACCTTCCGAGAGTCGTTGCTCCAACATTAACAGCTCATTATTGACCACCGAATTAGCCCCGATAAGAAAATTGTCCAGTGTACCTGAAAGCATCGGAGTTGATGCCTGTGTTTTCGACCGTGTGGCCATTTTTCCTCTACGAGGGCGGAGCAGGAAAGAGAAGGGGCCCAGTCCGGTCTTGACCGTGCTTGAACGGGCTTAAACGGGCCCGCCCTTTGCCCGGGCTTCGCCCCGGACTGCGCCCCGCACGCGTCCCGCTCACGCGTAGACTAGTGTCAATTAAATAGCGGTAGGAGGTGTGTCCGGGAAGAGGATCAGGTGCGTTCAATGATTGTAAACTAAGGCACCCTGGGCCTCGCAGTCCCTACACAGTAGCAGCCTCCCGAGATGACCACGCTTTTCAGTCTTCCCCCGCAGTTCCAAAGCAGCTCCTCAGGGATGGTGGCAGGTAAAATGAATTTTAAAAACCAAGTCCGCGCCTACTACAGTTAATACATTTTGTGACAAATTAACAATAGATACATCCTTGGAAGATTTCACTCCTTTGGATAATGGAATACCATTATCCTTTTCCAATGTATTACCTCGTACACTATTCATTTCCTTTGTTCGCGTGATACTGATCTGGTGACCCTTTTGTTTGGATCTGTGTCCATTCTTTCTGCCACCCCTTCTTGTTCTTTTCCTCCCATATCTTTCCTGTTGAATCCTGATTTCGTACCCTTCCGGTACCTTTCTAGTTCTAGTAAAAAAGGAGAACCAGAAACAATATTCTCAATTATGCCTGAAGATGATTGAATTTCACTTGTTACTTCACTTATATCACTCACTCCACTTGATAGATCTGATTCACTTACAGCCAATACAGAATCTGTTTTTTTATCCTTCAGACCAGCAATACCTGATCTGGGTTTGATATCATCAAATTTTTTGGCAAAAGTGAAAACTCTGCCGTTCTTATAGTCGTTTTCATCTCTTTTAAGTTTCCTAATCTTCTTATCCTTTATGTAGTTTTGGTGTGAGCTTAGTACCTCCTTTAGTATTTTGTAGTTTTTTTCTGTAGCCTCCGCTAAATTCAGTTGTTTAATTGCATCCTCTATTTCTTCAATTTCACTGAGTAATTTTGCCCTTTTTCGTTCTGCATGACGTATGAGTATGTCCATCATGCCAAAGGAGGACCCTAGTATCAGGTTCTCCCACTCCACTAAAAGGTCCGGGTCAAGATCTTCAAACGTAGGGAAGATGATAACCCTGAGCCCCCTTGGGATTTGCTTGACCTCAATGTATTTTTTCAAGGTGGTATGATCCCACCATCTTGACAGTTCTAATTTATGCAACCTTTCTAGCTTTACAAAAAATTGTTTAAGTCCGCGAAAAGCCCCCTGCCATCTACGAGAACCTGCTCTGCACTCGTGACCCTGCCTCAGTGCACCGCAAGTCAGCGTCCTGTGGTGCTAGGCCGTGCAGCACAAGTCATGGGGCCCTTATGGTTGAATGGTTGTGTTCTTTCCGCTGTATAATGTTGTCTATGTCTGATTGCACCAGGCAGCCCTTGCCAGCTGGTGTGCACACCCCCCACACACATCCAACACAGGTGTCACTCAGTATGTGTGCCCGCTAATAAATGTGGCCGTGCGCACATGCACGTAGCCATTCACACCATCTGAGCAAGTGTATCCGTGTGGTCATTGTGTCAGCATGATGTGCATGGGCCCTGCATCTTCACAGTGTGCTATCTTCAGCGGACGACACCATGTCACCTCAGCGTTGGCAGTGACCCTGGACATGTAGATCCGCACGCATCACCCTGAATGCGCGAGCGGCGTGTGCTGGTCCATCGTACATCTGGTCAGTGCAGGGGTGTGCTGATTCGGCAGGGGGAGCAGGACGTGGCTCGGACCTGGCCTTGGGCAGGAAGTGCGGTTAGTGTGTCTCTGTGTTGGGGTGTTGTCGCCACCAGGGCCACAGTAGCTGATGTTGCAATGTGGCATGCACCAGGAGGGTGGGGCTGCACGTATGGAGACATGTAGGAGCGCAAGACAGCACGGGGTCTTGGCACATGCATGCCAAGTGTTCTGTGTATCAGTCCTGCGGATGCATGAGTCAGTTGCCTAGCCTCATTCGCAGCACAATCACTGTCCGCCATGGGCTGTAAACTTGTGTCCACCCTGTCTGGACCATTGGCCTGCACTCACGTGTCCGCCCACCTTCAGAGGCTAGCGTCACGGTGTTGTTGGCATGGCGCTGGACATGCGCAGACAGGCGTTACCATGGTGTGCCGTAGGAGTGCGCGTGAAGCAACCGCGTAGCGCACACAGATGTAGGGGCTTATGGGAGGGGGAACAGCTGTGCGGTAGCGTAGGACAAAGGGAGGCTGATCATGTGTAACATGCTGGGGATATCAACCATGGGTCCCAGGGTCGCCGGCATCCCACCACACCCACGACAGGCCTCTGTACCTCTCCTGTATGCATGCATATGGTGAATTGATTGAAGGGATGAATGGTCCTTTGTCTGAAGTATCAGGCGGTAGCACATCTGCAGCTCCGAGCATGGATTTGCTTTTGGCCAGCACCCCTTGACTGATTCGAGAGCATTTGCTTGCGACTCCCACACTACGTACTGCCTGCCATGAGACCAACGTGTACACATACCACACGCAGGAGTCCTTGGTCGTAGTTAGCGTGCGTGAGATGGCCTTCACACATACTCCCACCCCAACCCAGGCCTGCACCCGTTGCACACAGACACTGCTCATTGCACTGAGCTGTGCCATTTCATCCAGCGGACTGGCGCCGGGTAAGCCATTGCCGCTTCAAGCAGTGCCACTAACGTGATTACAGACCATCCCGGACACATGCTCGACTCCAGTCACGTGGACCTGTACCGTGGACGTCTGCTGCATGTGTTGTGGATCAGTTACTGGCTGAGCTTCCGCTTTGCGGACGTCACCTGTGTTCAGCCTGTGTTGCCTAGTCGCTCGTGCATGTTCGAGTGGTCCATGGATGTCTGCCTCTCCAACGTAACGGTAGCTGACCTAGATTTCGATGTGTGTGTGCGCCCCCTGTTGGACAACGAATAGGAGTGTCACCATGATACCTGGCTATTGCATGCATGGATGTTTGGCATGCAGGCTGGAAACTGGACCTGGGAGATTGCACGAGTCATCGTGTGCAGTGAGCACATTGAGCCACTAACCGATTGGGCTTTGGTGCACATTGGGTCCAGTGCTTGGAGTCAGCACATCTGTCTGGGTCAGCTGATGGATTACGTTGACGACATGTCAGATGTGGTGGACGACGATAGCTCACTGGAGATGTTGGCCTATGCTGCTGCACTCGTGTTCATGGACGAGTGACAAGGTATCTGCAGCCACAACTGAATGTGACCCATTGCACGTGTCCAGACGCATGGTTGCATGTTGTGAATCTGGTCCCATGTCCCAAGACGACAGTGGACATGGTTGCATTGGCCTGGACTCCTGATCCCTGAGCGGACAACCAACGCGGGTTGGCACTGACTTGTGTTGGTGATGGACTCCCCCGAGTTGGACAAGAACGCCTTCCTACGTTCCTCATTCAGACATGCTGCTGCATTGGTTTGCATCTCCTGGCAGTTCTCTTGTCCGTACTGACAAGCACTTGTAGATAAAGTTCCCAAACTTTCACTTGTTTCCAACTGCGTTGTGTCTTGATTTGTATGCCAATGTGTGTGTTTCAAGGACTCTCTGGCTGCCTCCCATACGTGCATTGTTACCCCAACAGGGCTGTGGGTTTGTACTTGTGCATTATCATGTGCCTGTTTTGTGCTTGGCCAGATGCGTATAGCCGTTTATCGGCCACTGGCGGGTGCACTTGTGTCCTGTGTTTGGTGGTGCAGATGTTGGTGTCTGTATGACATTGTGTTCGAGGTCCGGGTGCTGTGCTTCCTATGTGTGTGTGCTGCATTGTGTGTGGGATGTCCCTTCTGCTCTGATTTATGTTGCCGGGGTGTGTGACTTGTGCTCCTGGTTGGTGTTGTTACTCAGGGGCATGGTTTGTCTGCAGTTGTGCTGTGCTTGATTGTGCATGTGTGCCATTGTGCCCACCTTTCCCAGTCCCCCCCAGTCTCTGCTGGTTCCTCTCCCTGTTGTTGTTGTGTCTGTTGTTTTGGGCAGTTTTAGGGCCCCTAGTCCTGCCACCATCTCCAGACTGCGGTGGTGGACACCATTTCCTCCATGTCATCCAGCTTCTGGTGTGGCACTGACCTCCCACCTCCGGTGTGCATTGCTGCCTTCTTGTTGTTGGCATGTTTCTGCTTGTTTGTGCGGTTCGCATCATTCCGGATGTTCTGTTTTTCTGCCATTATCCTCCTCCGCTCTCAGGCTGCATTCACCTTGTCCACGATGGCCTGCCATGTATAATGTTTTTTTGCCACTGTGACTTGTGGGGTTGTCTGCTGGCTCAGGTTGCCTCCATTGTGAAGGGCTGTTGTTTTCTGTTTGGTTTGTCTTTCTTTTTTAGGCTTTGGTTGTGCTTATTCCCGCCTGCCGTGTGTGTCTCGTGGGCCTGGTGGTGCTTATCCCTGCTTTCCTCGTTGCGAATGGGCTCATCGCACATTTTTGGGTGTTGTGGTTTGTGTTTTCATCTCGGTCGAGGTGGTTGTATCGCGGACACTGGCCGCGGTGTCGGCAGGCTATCGCATGCTACCACCTAGTTGTGAATTCCATGTTGACACGGGGTTATTTTCCCACGATGAGCTGCGATGTGTTAAGCTGTGTTAGCATTTTTTGGTGATGTTTAGCACACGTTCTTGTGAATATACCCCTTAGTTTTTCCTTCACCTTGCAAACCGCCACAAAATGGTTAATGCAACGCCTTTGCAGATTTGCCCAATGGCAGGACATTTAACTGAGTGTGGAAATGAAAAGCCACACCTGAAGCTTGATTTCTTTTTCTGATTAGAATTTGGTCTGGGTCACTCAGCTATGTGTTTTATCTTACTTTTCACATTCATGACAGACTCACTCAGGGAACCTCCGGCCTCCATGTCAGCAGCTTGTTGATCAGCACGCTCTTTAGCTCTGGCAGTCATGAGAATTAGTTCCAGACTCAGAGTTTCTCTCAGCACTCGTCATCTGAACAAATCTGACAAGCATCCGTTAGTCACTCTGAGAGGGATCGCTTCCTCATCATTAAGTTCATTGAGCTTACAGTGTCTGATGAGTGTATCCAATCTCTCAACAAATTCGACTTTCTGTCGTTTTTGACTTAAGATTCACCTTTCGTAACCTACATTTGGCATTGGATTGAACGTGGGATTAAATGCTGCTTTGATTTGACTGTATGTAATTTTGTGAGCTTGCAGCATTTTTTTTCTAACTTCTTTCACACCGTCACCAGCAAGATTCCTAAGGTACTTGATCATTTTCTTGTTATCCGCATCTTCATTCTCATCAAAGAAATCATCAAGTGCCTCTATCTAGGCAGTCCATCTGTTGCCAATATTCAGCTTTTTGGAGGTATCGAATGGCAGTGGTGGTTTCAAGAAGGCAGCGGCATTGTAGCCATTGGTGGAACTTACTGACATGGATAGTGGAGTTCTCTCCAACGTTGCTTGGTGATCTTATCTATACAAACCATCTCTGAGGCCTTGCGATGTGCTGGCCTCTTGATCATCTTTGATGCTGACAGAAAACGGGACCTCTTTCTCGGTCTCCATTGGATAACCAAACTTTCCCGATTCCAATCGCTACTCTCTGCTTTCTGAAATTTGGAAACCTTTGTACTTGTTCTGAGCCCCAATTGTCAGCTTTCGTGGGGTGTTGCTTTGGGTATGGATGGCTCTGTAAGCACACCCCCTGGTGCTCTCTCCAGGGTCCATCCCTCCAGCACTGTGGCATGATGACTCTCTTTACTCAGTACTGTTAAGCAAATGACTGTTTCTTTTATCATTTTTCCTTTATGTGTCTCTTTGTGCTGTCTGACACCTGGTTGATCTCTCCCTCGCAGCTCTTATGTTTGCAGTGTTATTTTGCACTTAGCTGCTCTTTCTAAATCTGGTTGCATCCGCCTATAGCTTTATTATTCCATATGAATGTACATCTTTGAGTTGCATAGTAGCACAGTACCTCTGTTTGAGGCCCTCCCAGCAGGTTCTCGACCACCAATATGTGGACTTCTCAATTAAGCTTTCTTTAACTTCAAATGCTTTACACGGAACTGGGGCTGTGCTTTGACGCCACATATGCCAAATGTTGGGTCCGCACGTTGACGGAGGCACACATGGCACGCATGAATAGTTTGCTGGATTATGGCAAACTAAGTTGCAGAGCACTGTCGAACTTCAGGTTACTTATCCCCAATATGATCGCTAGATGTAGCATCCTCCCCAGTCCGAGTATTCGCCAATGACTTCACCACACCCGGAGCTTAGTATAACATGTCTTTATTTTTCTGCGTATAACCACGAACTCATATATATATATATATATATATAATGTATTTTTCATTTACATACAAAAAAGTTAAGAGATAAATATGTTTTTTGATAAAACATTTTTTTACATCATTTTAATTTTGTCAACAATTTTCATCTGTTGTGACAAATTAACATGTAAATTGTTTTTTCATCATAAGCAATAATTTCATTATTACATCATCATCATACATCCCCATAAAACATGACCCCACTTGCATACTAACCTGACATACTAACAAACACTCTCATTCTCTCAACATCCATTTTCAGTACCCAACCAGCTCACCTACACCAAAAAGGTCACGGTAAGGACAGATTGAAAACAGTCTCCGTGGCTGTGTTGTCAGTTGGGTATCAGACATCCAGGTCAAACCACAAACTCAACATTCTAAACCTGCATTCACTTCACTACGATCTAATCCTCACGTCACAGTTTTACAGAGTCCACCAAGAGCCACAAGGGTTCTGTCATTATGAACTCACACAATACTACAAAATCTAAGATCTAGAAATGCAGCATCGTGTTGCAATACCTTCATTTGTATTAATTCAAAAAGAACAATTGATGAACAGAATGCAGAACAATGTCATACATTTACCAAAGTACAGAGATCTGGGCCTAAATCCATTGTTTTTGTTGCTCCCATGTCATTCCAGTTAAACCCAGCCATATGCAAATCAGTCTTGACCCTGCGCCCAATGGGAACAGTCCAGCCCGAACTGCCAGGCCAGGTCCTTCATGGATAGGAAACAAGCATCCTTGGACCGGGTGTGGGGTTTCACCCCTCCTCAGCCAGGATAGCTTGACTCCAGTGGCATGGAGAGCACAGGACCCACGTCTGGGCATACGCGTCCCGCTCTGGGTGACAAAAGCAAAAAGAACAATTGATGTTCCCATGTGGCACAAGGTCAGGACTGATTTGCATATGGCCAGGTCTAAACTGGGGTGGCACGGTGAGCTAAAGAATGATGGATTTAACCCAGAATTCTTGACTAGGGGTGAATGTTTTGATTTGTTCTGCATTCCGTCCATCAATTGTGTGTCTTTTGCTTCATTTATATTAAAGCACATTTATCACATCCTTTACATCTTATGTACCATTACCATGTTACTTTCCATACATCACATATTCTTTCTGGGTGATGCTCGATTTTTCAGAATTAGAAGATTGTGCAGTTCTTTCGAAATGTGTGGGGGTTATGCAGTGTAGTGGTGGGAGGCTGTACCATTAGCCTTGTTTGGGGAAAACTGAACCTTAATCATGGATTTTGCTAAGTGGAAGATTAGGTTACATGACAGAGCATTTGTGGCTATATCTCAACCGTTGAACAAGAAAAGGCATGTAAATGAAGTGCTGAGTTCCTCTAACTGTGCCCATCATGACTGTACTATTGGTGATGGTCTGCAATTGGTCTTGGTCCTTTATGTTAGTTGTGGTCCCTAGTTAAGGACTCCACTCCACTCCACTATTCATAAGGTTGATATTTTTTCACTCTATTCCATCACTTTTCATCATCCTACTCCCTACATCTTCAGCCACTCACACACTGTAGCTCACTCCTTTACCTCTCCCTCTCCTAGCACCACAACTGCACCTTCCACCAGAGTTATTAACATCGCCATCGCCCTACCCCAGCCTCTTACACCCTTTGTCCTCCATCTGTCAGCCACATAGATTGTACCCATCATATGCCACACCCCCACCATAGTACCACGAGCTACAAATAAACTACTCTAGCAAGGCAGTATTTAACTGCAAGTGAGCGCTTCCCTCACATCCCTTCCTATCACACACTCTCACAAAGTAGCCCCTTGCTATATCTTCGTGGTTAGCTTGCACGGTTTAGGTTGGATTGAAACCTAAAATAATTAATATTTCTTTGGTAGAATGCTATGATGGGGCGTTAAATATGTAATATAATGATAGAAGATTTGTCATTTGAGTTAGCATTGGCTTTGTCTTATGTAACATCCAGTACATCGATTTACACAACACACTTGTGTGATTTAGTATAAATGCGTAATGTGTGCATATGATGTAGAACGCTTCTGCAGTGAGCTGGGAAGTACTATAAAAGCATTAAATGTAATAAAATTAACAAGTGTTATTGACATTGTTGTGTGTAAGTACTTGTACATGCTGATACATCTGACATGCTTGCAGTGTATGCATCTCTCTTAAATATAAGGGGTTGCACAGAGTCAAAGACCTGCCTCCAAATCGTAGTTTCTCCTACGTTCCTGTGAATGATAGCAAGCTGTGTGCCTTTGTTTCCTCGCTCCATTGTCATCTAGGTGTTTAGGTCCAGAGAGCTCCCAGCTGGATAATACTCAAACAAAAAGAGGGCTGGAGACCCTTTAAATTTGCCCTCTGTTTTGGGTTCAAGCTGGCAGAGAAGATAAAGCCCCCTGGCCGCCTGCATGTTGCTGCTGCAAACAGAAAGCAGGCAATGTGCAGGGGCTGCTGAACTGTGCACCGGTGTTGACTATTTACTCCGGGACCAGTTCGGCATATTTCACACGGCCAATCGGATCGTGACCTGGCTGAATAATAGCTGCCGGATGAGGGACTTGGCAAGTTTCCACTTCATTGCAAATCTAGATATAATGCACTTGAAATACAGGGACGGGATATCTGTCACATTTGTGATGGAGTAACCCACGTGTCCAACTCTAAATCAGTTCCCTGTGCCTTTATTTTTCTCCTGTTCTGTTTTAAGTACGTATTGAGTCCTTCTATTTTTTCATTTATGCTTCTCAGTGTTTCTAAGCATCATATGTGAGTAGTTGGCCTTTGAAACTGTTCCTCTTCTCATGTTCAGACAATGCTTGTCCTATAGGCATTATAAGAATGATGATCTCCTACAGTGTTGCTGTTCTCTTTCTTCACCAAAGGAGGGTCATATTTCATGTTAGTGGTTTGCAGTAAAAGACCGAGTTCTACTAATGTGATTTCTTTTTGGATTGAGGGTCTTCTGTGCTGCATGTTGCTAGTAAGTAATTTCTTGTTATGCTCAGTAAAATACCTGCTGCAGCCCTTCTAGCATAATAGCTGGCTTTGTAAGCTGCTCACTTTTGTTCTTTAGTTCCATCTTAGCTGCCTGTGGGCTGGGGTGCAAAAACAATTGACTTCATTAGGTATGTTTTGCCTTTTCTTGTTTTCCGATGTAGCTTGTTTCCTGTTCATGGTTTGAGGTATGGCAGTCCCTGATCTCATAATGTACTAAATTGTTTACTACAAGAGTCAGGTTTGTTGTCCTCGTGGGTAGTAGATGCCGTGAGCTCAAACCTGCATGGGCTGACCAGACCTTTTCCTCTTGACCTACTTATGCCAGTATGGGTTATGTGGCATTTATATATGTAGGCAAACATTTACCTTGTATTTAAGTAGTAGGCTCTTTTGAATGAGCAATATCAACTCCATTTCACTGGGGACTTGCATGGGATTTTTATTTGATGATCCACAATATAGGTTGAATGTGCATGCCTCCTGTAAGGTGGGTGCTGTTTCATGCCAACACCAGGCAAAAACTGCATTTTTGCACACCGCGCAAGTGCACCTGAAACCCTGTAGCAGATCGACAAAATTAGGGCAGGGCGCCACCACAGCTTTCTTCTGACCACTAGGCCTGCTAACTCTGATCCTTCCTTTATTTTCCACCTTACTTATGCTTCCACGGTGCTTCTTTATTAGAAAAAGCACCATAGATGCTTATACGGCCATGTATGTAATACTCACTGCGCTGAGGCTACATTTTGCACCTGCACAACCTCACGGAGGAGTTCCTTCTTGGGGTGTGGATCCAATGCAATTGAAGAGACACCTTTGACACTTTGCCCATACATTATTGTGCAGGGACAGGGATAAAAAGGGCACACTGACTGTACACCACCTGGCAACCGGTGCCCAGCAAGTGCAGCCTGGGAGCTCCCTTTGGAAGAGTCAGTATCGTAGACATCTTCTTGCAGGCCAGTGCAGTCACACAGTGGGGGGGGGGGCAGTTTACTATCACCTATTTAAACTCACTCGGTTCCCTCAGCTGTCACCATGTTTTGTGCAGATGCTCAGCAAACATTTTTGTTTTACAAAAGCAAACTCCGAAAGCATTTTTTAAAAGAACAGGTAATGTGCCTGACACCCTGGAAACATTTTCTTTGGATGTGAGAGATCATATTTTTTTATTTGGATTTCTAGGCCTTTCTAGCCTAGGTGGCCTCGAACAGGAAAACAAGTGCATCGGACCGTCCACTCTAATGAGGTCTGAGGTACTTAGACTGGTGATTTGATCTCTGCAGGGCCTTCGGTGTAAGATTTCTGCGGACAGATCCAGCTGGGGCGCCTCTAGTGAAAGCATGACTGTCCACCTGACTCTAGCCAGAGCGAGTAGACAGGCCCACCTGCCACATTTGAAAAGGGGGGGCTCTGGGCCCCCCCGTCCGCATGGCGGTGCGGCGACCCCTCCCCTTGTCCTCCGGACCTCTCGGTGGTGGGGCGTGTCCACTGGGGCGCGCCCTGTCACCGATTGGTTGCCACCCCACCCTTGACCCGGATGGCGTTAATCGACATCCGGGTCGGGGGGACGGGGGGGGGGTTGGGCCGCTAGGAAATAAAGAGGCGGGGAGCGCCCAGGTGACCCCCTTGTTGCCTGGACGCTCCCCCACACCGGACGTGCCCCGCGCTCGGGGCCTTGTGTTTTTTCCCCACCCACCATCCCTGTAGGACGCGGTTGATGCGTTACTAGTCCGATTTAGGGTGTAAATTGCTAGGTTGGGGTTAACTTACTTTCCCAGGCACGGTAAACTGGGTCTGAAATGTTGGTTTTTCTGATGAGGTTTTCTTTTAGGACTTTCTCTCCCATTGTAGTGATCGATATTGTATTGCGAGGATATGTTGCTGATTATGCTCTATCGTAGGCCTTTTTTTTTTTCTCCCAATGTAGTGAATGGTACTGTATTAAGTGTCACTGGTACAATTATGTCTAGGCCTTTTTTTTCCCTTGTAGCTCTACGGTGTTATACATGATGTATGTTTTGTTTTTAGTCAGTGTAGTTGTACTTTAGAATTTTTCCCATAGGTCGTCGTATTTATTAGGAATGGGGCATGCGGTAAGGTCATTACCGGTGAGCAACTATTTTAAGGTCTGAGGGGGCGGGCATCATCCTATGGAGGTTCCCGCCCAGGGGGAGGGGCCATTGGCCCCTCCTAGAACTTCAGGGGCAAGGTAACTGGTGCTTCAAAGGGGCGCGGGTTGGGGAGTCACGCTTTCCTTAGGCTGGTAGCCACCCCGCGCGCGCATACTCATGACGTCACCGGATGGCGCAGAGTAAGGGCCCTCCTTTAGTGGGTAAATGAAGTTCACGGCGTGGACCGGGTAATTACCGGGCCCGGCTGCGCATGCGCACATCTGAGGCGCAGCTAGTAGGACCTGATACCGGTTAGCAACCTTGCCATTTGGCCCAGAAATGTTAGTATACAAAAATGCAGATGAGGATGTTAGACTCGGTTAGGAAACAATCTGTATTAGAGTCTTTGTTAAGGATAGTCATTCACACTTGTTGACAATAATGTATCTAATGTCCTGCTGATTTTTGTATAACGGTTTATCATGCAATTATAAAAATTTTATTGTTTTATAACTTAATAAATACGGCCGGGGGGTCTTGAGACCTCCCGCCTTCCAAAGATACCATGCTTATGTTCCTGTTTCTGGGTGTGGTGAGGTCATAAGGGGGGGTGGGCGGTAGCCAGTCACTGACCATGTGTGTTTAACTCTAACTAAGCCCCACTGTGTTGAAATGTTTCATCCTGTCCTTGTTCCGCTCTTTCTCTTTAAGGTTCCATCACATTATTTTTCTTGCAGAATGCACTCGAAACACTGCCGGGATTCAAAACAATTTGCTAAAAGGTGGAAATGTATTGGCAATCTGAATTTTGTTTCTTGGGAAGAGGGAACAGCTGGCAAATGAACAAATTGAACCCGAAATGCAAGAAACAAAAGATGGCCCAGATATGAGTTGGCATCAGCAAAAAAATCCCTGACTTGGCAACAATGTATGAAGATATCAAAGTACTAGATTCCTTAGCAAGCATTGGAAAAGTCCCTCTTTGACAGCATTAGCATCTTTCCCTTCTACACTCCCCCTTTCTATGCCTGATTTAGTAGAGTTGACAACTAACAACCCAGTTGTATTCCTTGCACAGAGGCACAGCAAGTTATCAATGACCTGTCTCACTGGGATGGCAGCAACATAGGGCCCTTCAAACAAGTTTCCAAAGAAGGCAAGTTTGACACATGGAAGTGACGATTGTCTGTGTTAGATGCCACAGAAATGCTCTGATGTGTCAGTCCATCAAACCCGATCCTCACATTGTTGCCCTTTAAACACTGCCATCACATGTTCTGGACATATGAAACGTGAGCGCATTAGTGGTCTTATTGTGGGCAAAAGAAGAGGCTTGCATAAGTATCCCAACTTGTACATGTTCTCCAGTGCTAGAAAAGATGAGCACTTTACCCTCTATGTTGGTGGGAGAAGTAAAATGCATGAAAACCAGTGCAGAAAACCTGCAGAAGGATGCATGTGTAAGTAATATAACCGTCGACAAAGGAGCCCCTCAGGGGTCTGCGCTAAGTCCCAGGCTGTTTAACATATATGTCGCCCCGCTGCTAAGGGTAATAAGATCATATGGATTCGATGTAGTTTCATATGCAGATGATACCCAACCGGTAATAACCTTGGGGCCCAATCCAGCTGACACTAAAATCAGATTCAAAAACTGCATGAATCATATTACCAACTGGATGCAGACACATTGCTTACAACTCAATTTAAGCAAGACGGAGGTCATATTATTTGGAAAAGCTCAGGAATACTGGTCAGATGACTGGTGGCCGACCAGTCCACACCCTTGTCCCTTCCCAAAAACAACAGTGTGAAACCTAGGCATAGTAATCGATAAACTGTCGATGAATGACCAGGTAAACCATATTTTGGGTACCTGCTACAGCACCATGCTTATGCTATTAAACGTTTTCCAATGGATCCCATTGCAGCCCAGGAAACCCCAGGTACAGGGACTGACCATCAGTCGCCTATGGATGTTCTAAAATACAGCCAACTCAGTGACTAACATTCTTTTAACGCTTTTGTCAACAGCACCATGAGACCCTGACAGGGTGATATGTCTGGTGTTATAAGGAACAGAGGAGTTCAGTAGCTGGAGTAAGGTTACAGAAGAACGGTGTTATTGTTCTTAGTTCTTAAGGTGGTCTTCTGGTAAGTTCTGAAGTTAGCTCTGTAATCAGCCCCACCAGGAGCAGCCTCCCTGCTGCTCAGCCCATACTCCAACTGACACTCCACATCACAGGCACCCTCACATCCCATCACATCACCTAGCACACCAAACATTCCACACAGCACACTTACACTGGTTGAGCAGCAGAGGCAGAGAAACAAGAAAGATGCAACACATCTTCCCCCTTTACAGAACAGATGAAATATTGTGAATACAAGAAGGAAACATTGCAATTACATAAAGAAACTTAAATGTACAATGGAAACAGCATTTCATAAGAGAACACAAAGCGCCTCAAAAGAGACTATGCCTAGAAAATGCTGCAATATGCAAGATGGAAATATCACATTACATATTCCAAAAGTGACACGCATATCTCCTCCCTTTGCAGAGCAAATGAAAAGACAAGAATGCAAGATGGCAAAGATGATCTTAATTAAAGGTAAATCTTGCAGATTAAAAGGGCTGAAGATGGAACAAAACAGTCCAGAAAAAACATCGAAATAAATAAGGAAACATATAAGAAAATACATATATCCCCTCACCTGCATACCAATTCTAACATACAACTCAAGCAGACGCCTACTGAGCAACCAAACCGCTCCATTTTACCACCACAACACACCAGTTGGCCAGACTAGCATGGAAATGAGAGATAACGCGGAACACAACAATTACAATGTGAGAGACACAACATCAATTACAAAACAAAGTATTCTCAAATACAATACACCACACAGAACTCTCCTACTCTCACACACAAATGAAAACCAATAAACCTGACAAGAAAACAATCGGTGGCTTACACCCAACACGGAATCCCTGAGGAAGGGCATCTAGAGAAAAGCAATGAACTACACCCCACCAGTGTATCAACAAGCAGAAAAGTAAAGAATGGGTGCACTACACCCCACCAGTGTATCAACAAGCAGAAAAGAAAAGAATGGGTGCGCTACACCCCACTAGAGTATCAACAATGAGTAAACGCAAGGAATGGGTGAACAACACCCCACTAGTGTATCAACATGCAAAAAATAAAACTAACATGACAGTAAATAAGTGCAGATTCCACGCACAAGATCTTTGACCACAGGTGGAAAAACATACTGTCATGAGAACTCCATTAAAGCAACAGACGAAGTAGAATACTGTACCCATAGGCACACTAAAAAGAAAATGTAAAAATAGACCACACAACCAAGTTGTGGTATGCAGCACTGCCCATCGGAACAGGACCGCCCCCCTACTGGGCATGGCATCGGGGAAGGAACGAGTAAAAAAAGATTACAGCACATAGTAAAAGTACATCCCCGGTGGATATGGGCACGTAGATGATGCAAAAAGTGCTGCGCTCCTTCAAACAATAAGGAGAATGCAGCTGACACAACTGCTGCAGCTTCATGCAACTCCACACAACCCTTTGTGTAAGGTAGGAGTGCGCGAGCCAGCATCCTCACGCGGCCCATTCAGATTCGGCACCTAACAACGGCACCACCGCTTGGGCCCAAAAGAAAACTGTACCTTGGTAAATAAAAAAACGGCCGAATGACTAATCCAAAAATTCTCCTGCAGCATAAAACTCCAACTTAAAACAGTGAAATCCAAGTTTAAGACATCGGTTGATCCCTATCCAAATCCTGAATTCATTATAAAACTTGATGACACTGTAGTTCTCCTTGTTATAATCGCACACTGACAGTACTACAGATAGGCAGCTGATAACAGAACTTGAGCAGGAACAGATAGCATAGCTGCCCACAGTGTCAACCACCTGGAAGTCTGCACTAATGCCCTGGAGTGAAGGCTGTTAGATGTCAGATAACACTGGTGGGGCAATCACCAGGGCAATAGTACATTTTAGCAGGCTCCACTAACTTGAAACTTCTTCTCAATTTCAAAACAGTTCTCTTGAAGATTTCCTGGTAGTCTTTTCAGTTTCTTTTTGTAGGTTAACTTAATTAAACACCTTGCACACGTAGTTTCTTCACCACATCGTCGCCAAAATATGTTATGATGAAGGTAGGAAATCCAGTAGCCGAGGTTAGGTCATAGATGAAGGTTTTATTGATCAGAGGGGCATATTATCAAGAAACGGAGTTACAATTATCGCCGCTTTAGCGGCAGAAAACTGCCGCTAAAGCGGCGATAATGGGCTTGATAATATGCCCTTGAGAATTCCCATAGAAGCCCATGTTCTGGTGTCAACATGGCCTTCTATGGGAATTCTCTGAGGCATATTATCAAGCCCATTATCGCCGCTTTAGCGGCAGTTTTCTGCCGGCGATAATGTTAACGCCGTGCTTGATAATATGCCCCTTAGTTGTTAAGTTGGTCTTCTGGTAATTTCTGAAGTTAGCTCTGTAATCTGCCCCACCAGGAGTAGCCTCCCTGCTGCTCAGCCCATACTCCAACTGACACTCCAAATCACAGGCCTCCTCAAATTCCATTACATCACCTAGATCACCAACATTCCACACAGCACTCTCACACTGGCTGAGCAGCAGAGGCAGAGAAACAGGAAAGATGCATAATACCATAAGTCAGATAAATTTCTGTGCTCTATAAAAGCCCACAACATAACCTAACATAACATGCAAGGCATGACAGAGGGCAAGCTCACGAGGGCCATATCTTTGCTCCGGACATAATTCTCTTTCTCTTGTTTCCTCGACCCTCATGATTCTGGGCCGAAAAGCCCTCTCTAAGATAGAAATGTTGTCCAGACTGTTATATCATTTTGATGATCTGCTGGTATTAATTTGCAGAAGAACATTGTGATCTTTGGGCACGATGTAAGGCAACTTAAGATTGATTAGGAGCAGACGTAGAGTTGCCTTACATAAACTCCCAACAAATCGGGGGAGGGACAGGGGTCTCTTGTGTTCGAACACTATTACCTAGCGGTGCAACTCCAATGGCCAAAGAGATGGCTGGCCGGAAGTAACCTGCAGGAGTTGCATGGACTGGTACGGGATAGAGCCCAGTGTTTCATAAGAGAACTGTTCCTTCCAGAATCAACATTACCCCCTGATGCTAATAATTTGCTGTGTGTAGGGCACATATGGTATCGTGGGGTGCAAAAGGCCTCCTCAGATGATTCACCCTATGCATCAGAGATCTCTCTATGATCACTGACCGTCTTTAGGCAGGTGACAGGCGAGGAAGGTGTGGAGCTTTTGGGGTGTGGTGGAAATAAAGACCATTGCAGATTTATTCCAGGATGGAGCACTGACCCCATTTGACCATCTTGTTCAGCAGAGGGCCTGCCAGTGGGGCAATTTCTAGTACATAGACGCCTGCTAGTGCGGTTGGAGCAACTGTGGGGAGTGACTTCCTCAGAGCCAGCAACCTACCCACTGATACAAACACATTACAAAATGGGCAGTGGGCAATGTCTGATCACCTGGCTCGCCTACAAACAAGGGGCACCTAGAATAGCTTAAGTGGATGTGGGAAATCACTAACTCAGAAAGAGTAGAGTATAGTAACCGCTTACTCCCGTAACATCTCATGCAATACAAACTTTCAGTATATACAAGTCAATGTGATAAACAGAGCATACATTACACCTGCTAAAGTGAATATAATATACCCCATTGTTTCGCCTGCAAGCCCCTGTTGACATGCTCCTATGGCAGACATGATTCACATGTTCTGGGACTGTCCACTGGCCCATACATTCTGGTCAGGGATTTGCTAGGCCCTTGTGGATGCTACTGGCCTTCAAGACCTGAACTGCGTAGCCTGTTGCACCCTGGGAATGTACAGGCCTCGAGGAGGAGGCGCTATATAAGTTTCATTGATCTGTCCTTGCTGATAGCCTGAAGGACAATCACAATGCTATGGAAAGCACTCAGAATTGCCTAGCGTGGAGTGCTGGCAGAGCATGCTACTACCCTGGACCTCGGGGTAATCTGTTGTGCTCGGATTTGAGGAAGTAAGAGGGCTGAGGAAACACTTGATTGGAGTGGAGTGGGACAAACTGACCCTCAACCTCCAGGGAGATCCGGAAGGGGAAGCTAGCACCACCTGAATGAGACACAATGTTCACCTCCCATACTCGCGCTATATACCATTGGCATGCTAACCAATTCAAGGACAAGCCTGGCCCACTCGTACTGCAATCATGCATGAATACGTAGCGCACAGTGCTGTACCGCCACCTCTTATTGTTGATACACAGGTATAGTTGCCGCCTTTGATACGGTGTCACATGATATCCTGTTGCGGCGCTTAGAGGAAGCTGGGGTTAGGGGGTCGGCATTAGGCTGGTTCCGCTCCTTCCTTTCCAACAGATCCTTTCAGGTTGCGATACCTCCTGGTAAATCCACCTCTCACCCGCTCACCCTGGGGGTCCCACAGGGTTCATCTCTGAGCCCCACTCTCTTCAATCTTTATGTGAGGCCGCTGGCTGCGGTAGTCAAAGGCTGGGGCCTGACAATGGTGTCCTATGCTGATGACACGCAGCTGGCGGTCACACTAAGTGGGGACTCAGCTTTGGACGCCCTCAATTTTTGTGAGGGGTTGCGCTCGGTGGCCAATTGGATGAACCAGAATTGTCTCCAATTGAACACAAAGAAGACAGAGGTGATGGTATTTGGGAAGCAACCTGGATGTTGGAATGACAGCTGGTGGCCCCCGAGTTAGGAATGATCCCCTCTCCTGCTATGGAGTTAAAAAACCTCGGGGTCTGGCTGGACCCGTCACTTAGTTTTATTTGCCATACTAAGAAGGTGGCTGCGTCTTGCTTTGGCATTATTAGGAGCATCAGGCCGGTGCTTAAATTTTTTGATGCCAGCACTAGACAGCTCGTGGTCCAGGCATCGGTACTATCCAGGATAGACTATGCCAGTGCTCTGCTTGCAGGCACGAACAAGGCTGAACTCTTGCGGTTACAACGAGTGCAGAACGCCGTCGCAAGAGCGATAGTTGGGTTGCCCAAACGTTGCTCAGTGTCCGGAACACTGCAAACACTCCATTGGTTGCCTGTTGCGCGGCGGATCGAGTTTAAGGTGCTTTGCCTGGCCTTTAAAATTTTGAAAGGCCTGGCTCCACCTATTCTCATGAATCTCCTGACTCGATACATCCCCTCTCGCTCTTTGAGATCGATGGGCCAGAATTTAGCTGCTGTTCCCCGTTTTCGGTTGAGCAGGACTGGAGGCCGCTCCTTTCGAGTAGTAGCCGCCAAGCTCTGGAACTCCCTCCCTAATGACATCCGCGCTTTGGAAGACTTAACCAGGTTCCGACGTGTCATCAAAACGCTCCTTTTTAATAACATTAACTGACTTGGCTGCATTTTGTGATGTTGTGTTCACCTTTCTTGGCGCCAGGACGCCCCTTTGCTGGGGCAGCTGTGCGCGGTACAAAAATCATTAACATAACATAACATAACAGTTGCACCTTAATACATTCATTTTCAACCATTGCAGAGGGACCAGCCCACAGTTTGTATAATTTCCATATAGTTGTTTGTTTAATTTTCTCACTTCAGATTCAATTGATGGGTCGGCGAGTTTTAGTGACCCTGGAGGTGAGGAAAATATTACACTGAAATGCATGTCATGTGATATCTGGCTGTGATGCTGTACCCAGCATGAACAAAAAGCAAAAAACCCAATAATAATTGTGTTAGAAAAAATAGAAAATAGTGGTGCACTGATGGCAGGGTGAGGTAGGCAAGTGTCAGAGTACAATGTAGAATGTTATCTTAACAATATTTTTCCAGATCCTGAGGTCGTGGCTGAGGCGATGTCTAGCCGGCGACACAATCAGGTGTGACCTGTGCCGCTCTGAGCCATTGACAGGCTACAGAGGGCTACTCCAACGCAGACTCATGTCTGGTGCACTTTAGGCATACCAGCCTTGAGGGATAAGGTCCTGAGGCCCCTTGAGAATTCCTGGCTTGCCAGTAATTAGTTCCGCTGCTGGGTGTGACCCTCAACTAGATGGTGTGGGAGGCAAGGAAGTCTGCAGTGGGGGGCGCTGTGCATCATTCCGGTTGGTGCTTGACATTGCTGTAGTTTTGAGCTATTGGAAAGGCAAGCGGCAGAGGACTGTGCCTTGGCAGACTCTTTTCAGGTGCTCTTCATGTGCATCAGTTTTAGGGTGGAAGCCAATGAGAAGGAGGAGGTATAGGAGGCAGGTGAGCTTGCAGTGGCACAACCAGGTGGACGGGTGATACCTACTCCAGAGGGAGAGGACTATGAGCATCATTCTGGTTTGGTGCTAGAATCATCTCTTAGGGATTGTTTCTCTCAGTTGTTGGATAGATAGGCTTCACATGGCTCTGCCTTAGCAGACACCTACCTGGTAATCTTTGGGGTGTGGTAGCCTGAGGTCCTTATGGAGTCCTGGTTTGCCTGGCATAGCCTCAGCAGTGTGTGCCTACAGGGTGACTTGTCACATTGGGATCTTTAGGAGCCTTAGTTGGTTTCCAGCTTGACAACTTAGAGGACGGGAAGTGGCCTGAGGTGGGTCAGGTTGAGGCATGGCCTATACAGTGCCCAGTGGCTTTTCCAGTCGACCCGGTGGATCTTGAGAGCCCGCAGGTTAGGGACATTGACCTTTGTCTCACAGATGACAGGTGCGCCAAGGTTTCCAGAGGAAGGACTGCCCAGGGGTGACTCTTTATCAAAGAGTACTCTGTTTTGAGTTGGCTGTTCTTTCATTAGGAAAGTCAGTACTCCCTCAAGGAAGGTGGCAGCTGTAGACATGAACCTAAATGATATGGGTGAGGGTCAGCGGGCCTTCTAGGGGCCTTAATCTTCAACTCTAGGGTGTAGTGACCCAGATGAGTGAGGGTACTGGGGTTGTGTATTCTACATCAGGAAAACAGCTAGTGACATGTGGGATAGGTTTCAGACCTGTATGTTTTGACAACATTGACCTGAGGCATTGAACCCTTGCCAGGAAGAGTGTGGTGGGTACAAAGTTTCATGACCCAAGGCAATGGTGGGCCTAGACCTGCTCGGCCATGTGTTGTTAGTGTCCTTGGTGAGCCAGACGTAGAACCTGTATAGTTCTCAGTGCAGTCTAGTTTTCCTGTGGGGAGAGGTGTGATAACGGTTAAGTTAGGTGGGTGGACTTTGATGTAGGAAGGCCAACTTAAGATATCTGTGAGGGTGGACAACTGACAAATGGTGTAGCTGGTCAGAACCCATTGCCACTTGTTGCTGCTTACTAGGTAAGAGTAACCATACATAATAGCTAGCTTCCACGAGTTTCAGCTGGTGGGAGTGTATATAGCAAATGGGATCTGCCCATCTAGTCATCAAGCAATTGCCTACTCAGTTTTTGGACTTTTACTATGAGCGAGTCTCATCACATGAGTATTACTCATGGTATACTCATGGTAAGTTGAGTAAAAGACTGCCAGTGTCCACCTTTTAAGATAAGGCTGCTACTATATAAAGCTATATTAAGAGACTTTGGGCAGGGTACATGTGACTTTGTGAGCATTCTCATGTGCATATGTGTGTGAACTGCACATGTGGAACATGCGCATTCCAGTGTCTGCTCATAGGTAGCCTGTATCAGAAGGGACTATTCAAGGTTTGGTACTGACCTGGAGGTCTTAAAACGTGAGTGGGCATTCAAAGAGTAGGTCTGTAGTGGTAACTGAAGGTCTGCGGTGTTTAAAATGTATACATATTATAGGCGAAATCTGTGCTAACGTTTCTCCTCTCTTAGGCCTACAGGGTCCAATGAGGTATCAATCTGTAGTAAACATACACCCCGAGAGTAGATTTACAGTCCGTGGTATCATACCTATACTCTTATGGCACTTTATGAATTGTCATATTTCCTTTACTCAGCTCATAATCACATTCCAGACCTTTTTTCCCCCTAACAGGCCAAGTTAATTACTTTGCTCTCCAGAAGGAGGATCATAGTCTATCCACACAATAGAGCCATTAACAGTGCTTAATCCAGTTCCTAGGGAAGAGAATATATGCATTTGTTAACTAGATTGTCATATTTCAGCTGGGCTGGGACAGTCCATGCCCCAGAAAAAAAAGGAGGAGAGCCAGACCTCTGGGGCAAACACATGAGGGACTCGCCTTTGAAGTTTGGACGAAAGAGATCAGGCAGCTTTGTCAGCTAGGGGCAGAGCTGAGGCTCTTAGTGAATCTTGCTCTACAGACACCTTGAAGTCACAATATTGGATTGTCCCAGAATGCTGTGAGGGTTGGGATAGCAGTGGAGTGATGATGTGACACCGTAAGAGTGCTCAGGGGTGCCTGGATTCTAGAACATTCCATTCCCACTTAAAAACCTCTACACAAGAGAGAGCCAGATGAGAAGACACTGAACCTGGGAGAGAAAACAGCGGAAGAATGCCCAGTTGCAAGGAGAAGCCACCTGGGGCCCTATTATGTAATGGGTGCACTTTCCCTGTTAATACAGGTGTGCCAGGTACAAAGAGGGAAAGTGTGCCCTATTACATAGAATGCTCTGAACTCGCGCTGCCCCCAGGGCAGTGCATTCCTGTGAAAAACGGAGCGGCTGCTTTGAAGCAACCCGCCTGCACTTTGAAGGTGGAATAGAGATCCCCATGAACGCAGGTGCAATCAGGCACTGCACCCGCCTGCAATGGGATGTCTGGGGGGGTCCATAGGTACCCCTTTCCACTCAGAGGGCTGCCATCAGTGCGCCTCCTGAGGGCTTCTTTGCCTCTGCACCAGCATCTGTAAAACAGTGCGAGTGCAGAGGGAAAGGGATTCCGTCATTTGCATGGGGCATGCACCCATGCAAATAAGGGAATACCCACTTTATATATGCCAGCTTTGTCTGTATTAAAGAAGGGGATGCACAAGAGCCTCTGGGCCCTTCTTTATTACCAAAGTGCCCCAGGGCATGCAAAACAGGCGCAAATGACCTTTGCGCCCTCAGGTCACTTTTGTAATAAGGCCCCTGATGTCCTTCAAGAATGGACTTTGGGACTCTGACTCCAGCTCACCTCCAGGACTAGGATGGGTTACCCCTGAGAAACAGTTGGGGGAAATGGTCTAGCTGGGTGGCCCTTGAGGACTTTTCTGGGATGTCTGTGAACTGGCCCTTGACTCTGGTGACACAGCTTCCCTTCAAAAGCAGGAGGCTCTGGGACCCTGGGAGTGTGGAAGGGAAGACGTTCCTCTGGCTGGCTATGGAGATCCCGTTGAGGACTCACCCAAGTAGGAAAGAACGCCAGAAGGCCAGGCAGGGAGCAGTAAAACTCCAGTTCCCTATAAAAAGCATCCCTTTATAAGCCAGGTGACCTGAAGAAAATGCTCCTGTTGGCTACGGTTGCCCACCAGGAGAATAATGAGCTCAAGGTTATTGTAGAAAAAGGAGGACAAAGCCTGGAGCCCTGGGAGAAGTGGGGTCAAAAATATCTTTGCCTCATTTTCAAGATATTCCAACAGCAAGGGCTAGGTCATAGGGGATCAGCACAACAAAACAGTTGTATTTTTAATGGGGGGAAATGTGCATGAGGGTAGTCCCCAAGTGCAGTTATCCCTTCTGCCTGGGGGCTGGTGAATGAATTTAAGGTCCTGGGGAGCCCATGCTCGAAGACCGAAGGAGCCTTGTTGCGCAAGGGGCATTTTCCACCCTCATGCCCTCGTCCATTGGGGGCATCTCATCACCCTGCCTGCGCTTCTCATGGGCAGGGTGAAACGACACCACTCCCATGCGTGTTGGGAGCGAGAAGAGAACTTGCTCCATCCACAGTGGGTGCAGAAAGAAAGATGCTGGTGCCCAATTGATTTCAATGGAGTGTCATAACAAATATTGAAACTTGGTACTGTTCCCATTAAGCGTAGTGCTATTGCAATGTTGAATTATAACATGTGGTTTCTTTATGTATGTGGTAACACTGTAAAAACCAAAGGAAATGATGGACAGAATGTTGAACATTGCAAGCACTCACCCCCAGTCAACTGATCTGGGTTTAATCCATCACCGTTCTTTAGCCCACTCTGCCACCCAAGTTCAGACATGGCCATATGCAAATCAGTCTGACCCTGTGCCTCATGGGAACAGTCCTGCCCAAACTGCCAAGCCATGTCTTCCCTGGACCGGAAACAAGCTTCCTAGGACCGGTTTCTGGCATTTCAACCGTCTTCAGCCAGGCTTGCTTGAATCCAGTGGCAAAGTGAGCAAGGGACTCACGTCCGAGCATACCCTGCCAACTTATGGCGAACAAAGCAAAAACCAAAGGAAATGATGGACGGAGTGTTGAACATTGCAAGCACTCACCCCCAGTCAACTGATCTGGGTTTAATCCATCACCGTTCTTTAGCCCACTCTGCCACCCCAGTTCAGACATGGCCATATGCAAATCAGTCTGACCCTGTGCCTCATGGGAACAGTCCAGCCCGAACTGCCAAGCCATGTCTTCCCTGGACCGGAAACAAGCTTCCTAGGACCGGTTTCTGGCATTTCAGCCGTCTTTAGCCAGGCTTGCTTGAATCCAGTGGTAAAGTGAGCAAGGGACTCACGTATGAGCATACCCTGCCAACTTATGGCGAACAACGCAAAAACCAAAGGAAATGATGGACGGAGTGTTGAACATTGCAAGCACTCACCCCCAGTCAACTGATCTGGGTTTGATCCATCACCGTTCTTTCGCCCACTCTGCCACCCCAGTTCAGACATGGCCATATGCAAATCAGTCTGACCCTGTGCCTCATGGGAACAGTCCAGCCCGAACTGCCAAGCCATGTCTTCCCTGGACCGGAAACAAGCTTCCTAGGACCGGTTTCTGGCATTTCAGCCGTCTTCAGCCAGGCTTGCTTGAATCCAGTGGCAAAGTGAGCAAGGGACTCACGTCTGAGCATACCCTGCCAACTTATGGCGAACAAAGCAAAAACCAAAGGAAATGATGGACGGAGTGTTGAACATTGCAAGCACTCACCCCCAGTCAACTGATCTGGGTTTAATCCATCACCGTTCTTTAGCCCACTCTGCCACCCCAGTTCAGACATGGCCATATGCAAATCAGTCTGACCCTGTGCCTCATGGGAACAGTCCAGCCCGAACTGCCAAGCCATGTCTTCCCTGGACCGGAAACAAGCTTCCTAGGACCGGTTTCTGGCATTTCAGCCGTCTTTAGCCAGGCTTGCTTGAATCCAGTGGTAAAGTGAGCAAGGGACTCACGTATGAGCATACCCTGCCAACTTATGGCGAACAACGCAAAAACCAAAGGAAATGATGGACGGAGTGTTGAACATTGCAAGCACTCACCCCCAGTCAACTGATCTGGGTTTGATCCATCACCGTTCTTTCGCCCACTCTGCCACCCCAGTTCAGACATGGCCATATGCAAATCAGTCTGACCCTGTGCCTCATGGGAACAGTCCAGCCCGAACTGCCAAGCCATGTCTTCCCTGGACCGGAAACAAGCTTCCTAGGACCGGTTTCTGGCATTTCAGCCGTCTTCAGCCAGGCTTGCTTGAATCCAGTGGCAAAGTGAGCAAGGGACTCACGTCTGAGCATACCCTGCCAACTTATGGCGAACAAAGCAAAAACCAAAGGAAATGATGGACGGAGTGTTGAACATTGCAAGCACTCACCCCCAGTCAACTGATCTGGGTTTAATCCATCACCGTTCTTTAGCCCACTCTGCCACCCCAGTTCAGACATGGCCATATGCAAATCAGTCTGACCCTGTGCCTCATGGGAACAGTCCAGCCCGAACTGCCAAGCCATGTCTTCCCTGGACCGGAAACAAGCTTCCTAGGACCGGTTTCTGGCATTTCCGCCGTCTTCAGCCAGGCTTGCTTGAATCCAGTGGCAAAGTGAGCAAGGGACTCACGTCTGAGCATACCCTGCCAACTTCTGGCCAACAAAGCAAAAACCAAAGGAAATGATGGACGGAGTGTTGAACATTGCAAGCACTCACCCCCAGTCAACTGATCTGGGTTTAATCCATCACCGTTCTTTAGCCAATTGGGGGCATCTCATCACCCTGCCTGCGCTTCTCATGGGCAGGGTGAAACTACACCACTCCCATGCGTGTTGGGAGCGAGAAGAGAACTTGCTCCATCCACAGTGGGTGCAGAAAGAAAGATGCTGGTGCCCCATTGATTTCAATGGAGTGTCATAACAAATATTGAAACTTGGTACTGTTCCCATTAAGCGTAGTGCTATTGCAATGTTGAATTATAACATGTGGTTTCTTTATGTATGTGGTAACACTGTGACAGTTAGAAGGCCTGTCTTATTGATAATATCCACGCCGCAGAGATTTTGATGTTGCACTTGGTAAAGGTATTGATAATGTCCATGCCCCTCAGATTTTGAAGTTGCATCTGGTATAGGTGGGGGGTATTGTGATTATAGGGTTCAGGACCCCCTAGGGGTGTAACGTGATATGAGGGTATCAACAAATGTATTCCATCTACCTTGATTGTACACATTTGTGTTTTACTGTGTAACATTTAGTAGTATGTGTAATAATAAGCCCAAGATATGAGAGGCAACAAAAAAATAAACTAGCTGGTATACTGTAATATTACAGGATTAACATAGCGCACAAAGAGATAAGCAGTTTATCAAATTTCTTCTTTATTATGAAGATGTTGTTATGTCCACAGCCAACGCGTTTCGCCCAAACATGGGCTCCTTCAGGGCAACGGATCAAGCTGTCGAACTTAGTAGAACACGATTGTTGAATTGTAGTGATTTGATATTCCAATGTGCAAAGATCGAGTTATATTGCCGGTAGACAAGCGTAGGCGTTGACAAGTTATCCAAAGTGACAATAATTCAGAATAGTCCAAGCTGTATAGTTCCAGCAAAGAACAAACCCTGAGTAAATTCGGAGCGAAGTGTCAAGCTGATTCACAGGAGTCGAAAAGGTGGTTGCGATACACCGTCGAGTCGGATCGGTAAGGTAGTATGTGTAATACAATTACTTATGCTTTTTGAAAAAAAGGATAGACTGAGCAATAATTTATTGAATGCTGTTGTTGAGTACCAGCAAGCGTGGGATATTAGCCCACACCAGCTCCCTTTCGTAGGCCTTGGACTGCCCTGCTTCGCTACTCGAAGAGAGCCAAGTGCTACAATGATGTGCCTGGTTCCAGTAAAATGACACTTGCTGACTTATTACTTAACTCGGTATTTGACTTTTCGCTGACACTTAGAGATATCGAGATAATGAAGAGAATATGGCGTTGTGAAAAAAACACACTGATCTTTGGAGTGTCTGGAAGGACACCTTGATGTACAAAAAAGTGGATAAGCGCAGAGATTTTACACTTCAGTTTGATTTGAAACATGCATGGAACATTTTGCATAAACATCGGTTTAACAAATTAGGTCCAAAAGATGAAAAGTAAGGAACTAAACATACTGTAAAAAAGATGACAAATAACTTATTAACATGGAAATTGTGAGGCGGTGAGTTACAATTAAGTAGGAAAATCAGAAAATGAAACATCACCAAGCGACCTGATGCAATCACAGAAGATGTGAGATCTCCGATAAAAATATAGGAAAGAAATTTGGAGAGCAAAGAGGTCCCAAGAAGAAAAAGACTTGGGGGCATATTATCAAGGACGGCGTTAAAATTATCGCCGGTTTAGCGGCAGAAAACGGCGAAAATGGGCTTGATAATATGCCCTTGAGAATTCCAATAGAAGCCCATGTTCACACCAGAACATGGACTTCTATTGGAATTCACCAGGGCATATTATCAAGCCCATTATCGCTGCTTTAGCTGCAGTTTTCTGCCGCTAATGCGGCGATAATTTTATCGCATGTCTTGATAATATGCCGCCAAGTTCTTTGTAACAATTCTGCTGAGAGTATATAAGGAATGGACTTCCACTTACAAGCTCATGAATCAAACTGGCTCAATTGCATCAGATAACATCCTACATCAGCCAATTATTGTATATAACACACAAAAAAGCTTCTGTATACTTTTTTCAATTTTACACCGGCATTTGACTGTGTTAACCGAAATCACCTGGAGCAAAAGGTAAACTAATGGAAATTCAAATGTTGTACTCTAGTACATAGTTCATGGTCAGGTTGGATTCAAACAACACTGTGGCCTTAAGCAGGGGTGTATATGTGCTACTTGACTTCTAAACTTATATATAGTTGTTCCGAATACCAAACTTAACTCAAATACTCCTAAAATAGTTATTCAGCACACAACATCCTTGCATTACATAGACGCAATTGTTATTTTAAGCAATACTTTTATTGGCCTGTAAAGATCACTTTGGTGTTTACAAGACCAAAGTAGAAATCTTTAGCATAAAACAACAAACAGTCAACTGGCATTTAGGTAATAACAAAGCAGAGAGAGGATCATATTGCCAATAACTCAGTGTTTGGTTTGGTGAATGAGTGGAGCTCTTTTGTTAAGACATGTCACAAATTAAGAATGGTCAAAACTGCACTTTGAAACATATCATATGAGAAGCGATGGCTAAGGACAGTAGCTGGAAATGAAGCCCTAAGGAATTTATCTAAATTCTGAACTCAATTCTTTGGGAATCCATGAATTTTAGAATACACCCCTGTGGCTTACTGTATTGTGGTAAATATTTCGTTACCGGTACTATTTTTTATGCGGTAAAGTCTATTTAAGAATAACTCAGTAAATATAAGAGGCAGAATCCGTGGTATTAGAGGTTTTAAAAGGCTTTATTCCTATACAAAGGAATACAATTCGAATTGTAGGCATTCTATTCCATCACCACGAAAGTTCAGGAAGGAAGGGCATATATTATTGACAGATAAGCAGTTTTATAGAAAATGCATTACAGTGAAACAGATGCAAGAGGCGTAACAGCTGATGATACAGATAAACTGTGCATACGTAACTAATAGAGGCGTATACATGGGTGTAACTAAAATACGTCATTAAACATGATGTCACAAGTGGGTGGATCCATAAAAGAATCCTGCAATGTCAGCAGAAATATTTGGCAGAGATGCGCGCGCAGCCGCATGACGTGTGATTGACGTGCAACTAGAGGGTGAAGGGGACTTGACATTTAGCTCTACATGTGGAGACAGAAGTCTGGGGGTCATGTCAACCTAATCCCAAATCATATCTAATATCCTATGTTTAAAGAACTGTGTTATCCGAAAGGAAAGGTCTCTAGGATAGAATCTATTCTATACTGACTGTTAGTGCGTGTACAAGCGTCTAAGTGTCTACATGAGATGCGAGGGGGTAGGAATATTCCATGGTAACGGGGCTATGAATTACTTGCATGAGGACAGCGAGGCCTGGCCCCTTTGCACGGTAGCTGGAGGAATGTTTACCTAAACTACTAGACAGGAATGCATCGGATGAGGAGGGAGGAGATAATCTTGAAGGTGAAATACAGTTTTTGGCAGGCGACAGGCTGGATCAGGCACCGTTAGCAGCGCAGGGAGTAGGACAAAGTTCATGGACACAGATGCAGGCTCAGACTGGAGCTTTCAGAGGCAGAAGGCAGGAAAAGGCTTGATGACAGAATTCGGGCCTACTCGCCTGAATCTGTAAAATGTGGAAAGTGAACCATATAAAGTCGGTGGCCTTTCATACTTAGGAATGGAATATCTGACCCATTCATGGCGGGTCTGAAAGAGGACATGTTGACGGTGGACGCACATATATTTGCGTCTTCAAAACTGGAGCAGGAGGGAACATACATGTACTTATAGCATGCACATGGAGCCGTTGGGGTCTACGATAGGGGACATAACTGATCACAAAATTCACATTTCCTCATTCCCTCCTTGTCCCCTACGGACCCTCAGGAGATATCGATCTTCATCAATCCATCGATCTGTTCATATAGCATCATTTGTTCTTCTTTCTTCTTCCGGGATCTTGAACGAAAACTTGGACGTGGGATACACGATGTGGCACACAGACCACAAATCGCTGGCCCGCATTGTAGACATAAGCAGCAACTGAATAGTATGAGAAAGCCAATACCTAGGAAGGATAGGATTCTCCATCCCCAGGCTGACAACACGCCCCAGAACCAACCGGACCAAGTCCAGGTGCCTGGACTCTGGTGTATCTGGCTTACAATCTTATGAAGGCGAGTTATGGCTTTATATACTGACGGCGAATTTTCTGGTATGAAAATGCAGCAACTTGATCCGATGACCCTACAAGCTCCGCCCCTATCGGCCAGGATGACGTCAAGGACAAGACGATTTTGAAGCACAACAATCCGCATAGCAGACTGCTCTTCTGTTAAATTGCCTAAGGCGGAAATAGTTTCGTTCACTACTGCTTCAAGGGTTCTGGTTAATCTACGTATCAGCTTACTATTAGTGACTGTACCTATATAGGGAAAGAAACCTTTATTGAAATCTGTGTATTTTTCCCATGCTGTTTCAGTGTAATCGACAATTGGGAGATCTCTCTGCTGCCTATTGTGTACTAAATGGGTATTTCTATGATAATCAGGAGGAGCTAGGAAAACAGGTGGCAGAAGAAATGCTATGTAACAAGTACCATCCCAATCTAGAGGTAGACATATATATGCGGTCTGGCCACATATGAAGTAAGAATGATGGGAAGCTCTAAATGTAGACTTGCCTTGATCACTGAATTTTATTACAGTGGTGCATTTACTATGGCCCATGTGTATGGAACCATTCTTTCTTACACATAATTCCCCTTTTACTGGGAATACTGACATGGCGGGCAAGATTGGTGTAGCTTCAGATTCAACGTTCAAGATCATGAGGTTAAGTGTAAAATTACCTAATCCATATACTTCATTTTCTAGATCAGTTCCTGTTCTTTTGGGAAGTCCCTCCTTGTTAGGGTAGCAGACTTTAAGCAAAACTAGGTTCAGGTTTCCCCATACCCAGTTGTCTTGATAAACTGCGGAATTTGAATCTAGGGAATTAATCAAACTAAACCATGCTCCACAGGAGCCATTGTGTGTGAACGGATATGGAAACAGGGGCAAAACTCCCTTATAGTTTTGATAGGGAGGGAGTCGGCCACATATCCAACAATTTGTGGCATTGCTGGTCTGATGGGAATGATGTAACATACTAATGAATGTGTTGTTGCGCAGCGCAAATCTATAGGACAACTCATGCGGAGGAAATTCGCTAAAAGAATGTTCTGCAGTTATATTGTAAGCACGTTTAAGAATAGGGTAATACATGTGCAATAGTATGCTGACAATGATGATCAGAAGACTTAGAAAAAACAAAATTAATAATGTTACTGTGCAGTGACTACGAAATGATTTACAATACGCATGCTTTTTGAGCTGCATCTGATGATTTCTTTCTCTATTCCGGTCTAGAGGATACATGTCAGAAACAAATTCAACCGATTCACCTTGGAGAGGACTTAAACAATCAAATTGTCTGACTTGCTAGACCTCAATTTTAGTTTATAAAGTTCTGGTTTTGATTTCTCAACCAAGGGGAGCTTTGAGTCTGTCTGTGAGGGATTACAGGGTTGAGTAATCACACTGGATGGTAGTCCGTAAAATTTCTTGATATGACTCGAGTGCAACCACCCTTTGCGACCCTCAATCTTCACGGCAGTCCTTGTAGTCAGTAGAACCAACTTAGGCGACTTCCACCTAGGATCCAGTTGGGTCTTCCGGTCGAAATTCCTGACCAAAACCAGGTCACCAGGAACCACGTCATGGGGCTTCACCTCAGTATTATCGGGAAAAGCTGCGGATACCTGTGAACGACAAGATTGTAGTGCAGACATCAAGGAAGCCAGGTAATCTGTCAGCATATTACAGTCAACATCAGTGATTTTGCGCGGTATAGGCGTCCCCCACATATTTGGTGGTCTACCGAAGATCACCTCGTACGGGGATAGCCCAGTTCGAGAATGTGCTACCATTCTCATGTAAAAGAGCGCAACTGGTAAGGCTACTATCCAATCGACTCCTTTTTCTCTACATATTTTGGACAATCTGATTTTCAGAATTTGATTATGGCGTTCCACGAGACCTGCCGCCTCGGGATGTCGGACACAGTGGAATTTCCATTGGTAGCCTAACAAAAGGGAAACGTGTTTCATTAGTTCGGATGAGAACGGCTGACCGTTATCTGAGTAGACAACACGTGGTAAACCGTACCGTGGGAAGAATTCTCGAACTAACTGTTTGGCAGTAGTCGGAGCGGTGTAATCTGAAACCGGGTATGCTTCTGTCCAACGGGAAAGAGCACAGACAACTACGAGAACATATTTGAATCCTCGACATCGTTCCATCTGGATATAATCCATCTGGAGGACTTCAAAAGCATGATCGGGGGGTTGAAATCCACCCTGCTCTACGGGGATGCTTTTACCTGGATTAAACTGACAACATATCATACAGGTACGAACTTTTTGTTTAGCCGCTGCTCGCAAGTGTTTGTTGAACCAAATGTGTTGAATGCTGTCTAGCATAGCTTTTTCTCCTAGGTGCGCTGGACTATGTATTGTGTTAATGATGACTTGAACCATAGAGTCGGGAAGAAACCATATAGATTTTTCCTTCGTCATCCATCCTTGATCCGTTTGGATCCCTCCTAATTCAGTCCATTTCTTTATTTCTTCTGGTGTAGCATGTGTCTGTATGTCAATTACATCAAGGGCGGGATCCTTAACTGTCATGCAATGTGTTAGTGTCTGAACTATTGTCTTTGTCATGTCAGTTGTGTGAGTCTGATTCTGAGCCGTCTGTTTAGCTGTTCTGTCAGCTAGGTCATTACCCTGAGAAATGATATCGGTAACTTTTGTATGGGCTTTGCATTTCATAATCGATATTGCAGTGGGTAGATGAATCGCGTCTAATAGGGTTTGAATGAGGGGTCCGTGTTGGATGTGGGCACCGTGAGAAGTTAAATAACCTCTCTCTCGCCACAGTACGCCGAAGTCATGGACGACTCCGAATGCATAACGTGAATCTGTGTATATGTTGACTTTCTTATTTTTGGCTTGAATACAGGCTTGTGTCAGAGCGATGAGCTCTGCTGCTTGAGCTGACAAAGTGTTAATACGATTTGTTTCAATGACTTCAGTGTCTGTTGTGACTGCGTAAGCGGCCACTAACTCTCCTGTACTTGTTCTCATACATGACCCATCTACATACAATGTCAAGTCTGGATCTGACAAAGGGATATCTGTCAAGTCTTGTCTGGGTTTCGTCGTGATAGTAATAATTTCGACACAATCATGTGCCAATGGATCTGTTCCGCCCACTGGTAACAGTGTGGCAGGATTTAACGTATTACAACGTCTGATTTCTATGTGTGGCTGAAACAATGTCAGTTCGTAACCGGTGAGTCTCGCTATAGTCAAGTGTTGTGTTTGTTTGCGGTTCAAGAGAACCTCTACTGCATGTGGTACTTGTACTGTCAATTGATGTCCTAACACTATGGCATCGCTTTGTCTGATTGCTAAAGCTGTTGCTGCCACCGATTTCAGGCACGCAGGAAGAGCCTGAGCTACTGGATCTAATGTACTAGAGAAATAAGCACATGGTTTGTGTGATCCTGCTTGTTCCTGGGTGCGTACTGACAAGGCAGTACCTTCGCGTTCTGTAACAAAGAGTGTAAACTGTTTACTGTAACATGGTGTTGCTAAGACAGGTGCTTGGCATAAAGCTTTCTTTAAACTTTCAAAGGCGTGTGTATGTTCTTGAGTCCAAGGGAGGACAGTCGATGTGGCTGCCTCCTGTGTTGTCAACTGGATGAGTGGTTTTGCTAGAAATGCATATTGAGGGATCCACTGCCTACAGTATGAAGTGAGGCCTATAAAAGCCCGCACCTCCTTTTGTGTCTTGGGTGGTGGCATGTTAGCGATTAACTGGATGCGGTCGGATGTAAGCTGCCTTCCCTCCTTGGACAGCGAGTGCCCAAGGTAAACAACTCGCTGGACACAGAATTGCAGCTTAGAAGGGGACACCTTGTGCCCCTTGTCGGCCAGAAATTTCAGAACCGTCAGTGACGCTGTTTCACATTCAGGTTCGCTTCGGGCGGTGATCAGCAGATCATCGACATATTGAAGCAAGGCAGTGTTAACTGGCATGTGGATACTGTCAAGTTCTCGTTTCAGTGCTTGGCTATAGATGCTGGGGCTTTCTGTAAATCCTTGAGGTGCGCGTGTGAATTTAAAACTTCGTCCATTTAAACTGAACCCGAACAAGTATTGACTTTCCGGATCTATTGGGACGCTAAAGAAAGCATTCTTGAGATCGATTACAGTGAAGAACGTTGCTTCTGAGTCAATAGCTGTTAGTAATGAAGAGATATCTGGGACCACAGGGTATTGTGGTACAATACATTTATTTAATTCGCGCAGATCAATAACTAATCGATATACTGGTGGTGCCTTTGGATCCGTTCTTTTAAGAATCGGAATTATCGGGGAATTACATACATTGGAGTCGGTTTCGACAACCACTCCTTGTGCAATGAGCTCGTCAATGATTTGCAGCAAAGCCACAACAGCATCGGGTGGTAACTTGTATTGTCGCATTCGTGGTAGTATTACTCCTGTTTTTAGTGTGACACGATATGGTGTAATATTCATGCAACCAACATCAGTGGGGCCTTGTGCCCATAAATGTGTAGGTAAATTCTGCAATCGGTGATCCATGTCTCTGGACACGTAGTGACCTTTAAAGTCACGTAAAAATAGTCGTACTCCTTCCGGAGAACAACATATTATAGCTCCTAGAGCTTTCAATGTTTTTATACCTAACAAGTTTTCTGGACATGATTTAGTGAGCAATAAATCTGTAGTACGTGTCAATGGACCGACTGTAAGTGGAAGAGGTTGTGTTACGTCATTTATTATAGGTTTTCCTGAGAATCCAAGGGAAATATTCTGTGAGCCTGAGAGGGGTGCCCCTGGAACTTCACTGCGTCTTATAGTTGTTCTGCTTGCCCCTGTATCAAGTAAAAACTTTCTGTCTTCCCCTAATAGTTCACTATGTACATAAGGTCCCTCTTGGTCTACAGGAACCTCTATAAGGGGTAAGCCAACTTCCCTCTCTAGGCTATTTCATGCATATCGCTGATAATCGGGATAATCTGCTTGTGCATACTGATACATCTGTTGTGTTGTTGCTTGTGTTGCAGCAATAGGCTGCGCTTGTGGTGGTGCTACGGTCTGTTGTGGAGCTCCCTGTTGCGGAGCTAGTTGTTGCGGAGCTAACCTAGGTTGTGCATGCTGAGGAATTTGTTGTTGATTCTGATCCTGTCTAGGTGGACGTGGTCTCTCCTGAGTTCTACCTGTAGCAATATTATGTTTCAGGACGGGACAATCGTGTATATAATGACCTGGTTGTTTACAATAGTTGCATGTCCCTTTCGTAGGACCTGCGGAATTACCCTTTTGATGACCATCGGCTGGGACTGACTGAGCAACAAGCATTTTCATTTTTGTATCTTTCATACGTCTTTGTTCGTGTTCTTGTTCTTCTCTAATTCTATTGTGATGATATTGTAACATCTGTAACATCTGTGATGGGGTATTACCTTGCCAGGTACTTTCGAATTTCAATACTCTATTCTTGACTTGTAGCAGAGAATTTTCAACTAATTTTGTCACAAACAGATGTGGATATGACTCACTACTCGCTTTTATGCCACTATTTATACCAAAACATTTTTCAAATCGGGAATAGAAATCACTAGTGTCTTCATCTGGCTTTTGTTTACAGGCTGAGATTGCACCCCAGTCTTCCTTTTTCGTAGTTAATAAACGTGGCAGTACCTGTACTAGTAGCCCTGCTAATGCAGTAGTCTTTTCCCCAAGTCCTGCTCCTGCAGCTCGGGCCCTTTCTTCGTTTTCTAATGCTGTCCAATCTATCTTTTGGTCTCCCACCTCCCATTCCTTTTCTTTGAGTTTCTCATAAACACCGGCGGGTAATAGGACTTTTAATATTTTCATAATGTCGGGATAGGTATACTCTCCCATGAGTAACATGTCTTTTATCTCGCGGTGGAAACCTGCTGGGTCCTTGTCATGGCTGGGTACTACTTTCTTCATTTCCAATAATTCTAGTTTAGTTATAGGCGTGTACACAAACACGCGTGTAAAGTTATTACCGTCACCTCTGATTGGGTGTACTTCGCGTAACGGGTTCTGTCTATCTATGTGATACATTTTTCTTCCCATGATGGGAACTGGAACGTGTTCTGGGCATACGAAATTTAAATATTGGTTTCGGAATTCTAGAATTTCTTTAATCAAATCAGTACTTGACCCTCTCCATATATTCGTGAGCAGTTCTGTCAATATGTCAGGTAAGGGTCCTGGATCGGAGTGTTGGCTTTTATATAATATAAGGAGGTGTTGAATCATGTATATACTAGCTAAACGCTGTTCGTATGGGTCAAGATTCAGAAACGTGTGTGCAAGTACATCATCATTGTATTCGCTGGGACTGTCAGCCCATTGTACTGCTGACCTAGCTAATTCTTGTTCGTCCATGGAATCGAGCACATGGTACCCTCTTCGATCTCGGAGTAATTTATCAACGGCTTGGAATAGGTGTTCGGGGGTTTTGTATTTAACATAGGATTTGGAAAATGTCTATTATATTCTGGACGTAGTGGACGTATCGGGTCGTTAAAGCCTCTAGTATTATTATGGGGTCTTCCTCTACCTACATAAGCTATCGTTTCTATTTGTTCTGATTCTTGCTCCTCCTCCTCTTCTGATTCTACTCTGTCTGGTTCTCGTCTTTCTTTATGTATTCGTTCTACTTCCTTGCGGATCTTTCGACTCATGGCGATTATACACGCCTGTCTATCGTGTTTCTCTTCTGATATGTTCTGACCCCATTTGACAAGTCTTTGCATGGTATCGTGATCTGCCCCGGGCCTGTCTTGATTCCTAATTACACAATTTATGAAAAAACGTAGTAGTTGTCTTTGGACATCCACTTTCTGATATTCCATAGCTTCGTTAATACTTTCTGGACCTCGCCCTGTTTGGACAAAGCGATATATTTCGTCTAGGTGTTCACCCATTCCTGGTATCGTCATTAAATATAATGTAGCTCGTCTTATACGTAGTGATGATATGAGCAATTTATCCTGTCTACCTGGTACTGGGTCGTATCTACAATCCACAAGCTGTTCTTTAAACATGTCGGATGTCGCTAATTGGGGTGTACGTTGGAGTGCTAAATCTCTAAGGGTCTGTTTATTTCGCGGCGGGGTGGCAAACATGTCTGTCGTACCTCCTGTAGCACCGTCTGAGGTGCTAGGCACGAAAGGATTCGTTGGACGTAGGATAGAGATTGTAGATGCAGGAAAAACTGTAGAAACGGATGGACCTGTGGGAACTTGTGTAGGAGTTTGTAGTTGCGGGGGTACAGACGGATGCTCTTGGTGTTGAACACCATCGGCAAGCGGTATGTGCGGTATGGCATTAGCATACTCGGGAGCTACGTCATCTAAATAGGAGGAAAGGAAAACGTCCTTTGCTGTTTTGGGATGTGTTTTGGGATGTGCTTTTATCGGGAGTAATGGAGGAGTTAAATCTTTTGGTATTTCCGGGGTAGCCTTAGGTAACCCTTCGGCCAGAAGAGGATACATACCATTCATAAGAGTGTTTCTTTGTCTATCTACTTGTTCTGATTTTACTCGGGTACCTTCCTCAAGTAATAGATTTTCTCGAGTTTTATTTGAATTCTCTCTACCTTTCTCTTCCTGTCTGTGTGCTTTTTCTGTACGTCTGTATGATTCTTTACGCCATAATTCAATGGCATCTTTCTGTGACTGTCTGGCTTTCTTTTTCCATAATTCTTCTTCTACTCTCATGATTCAATCGGCATCCCAGGTCCCCGCTGCGGGCCATCTCTGATTCTCTGGTAATTCTTTGGTGTAGTCCACCCATAAATCAAGAAATAATACGGCATCTAGACCATGCTTATGATACATAAAGTATCCTGGAGTGTCCCTAGGTGGAATGGGAACAGCTTCTTCGAGTACACCTTTTCTAGTTTTGATCTGTCTTAGTTTCGAAAAGAGCGGCATTTTTAGATCTTGTTTCTAGAACACACTTTATACGATGAACACAATAATGAACAGTCATTCACACCACAATGTATAGAACGTATTAAAACATTTAACATTTAACAGTTTTAACGAACAATGATAACTAATAGAAAACTAGTTACTGACATAATACTGACACTAGATAATATTTATTTATATGCAAGACATACTATATATACTGCTAAACAGTACAGATACACTGCTGAAACAGTGCAGACCGGACTTGTGTACCCAAACCCGTCTTGACCGGCACAGACTATGTGCACGTTAAATGCCTCCCCGGTAATGGTACTCACCGGGTAGCTCGGAACGGAAGGCCTCGGAACGGAACTGAAACTGGACCGGACTGGACTCGACTCGACTGGACTCGGAACTTCGGAACCTGGTGGGCCTCTGTATACCTCGGATATTGCTCTCTCAGCTAGGCTCTGGTCGGGATACTTCGCACTTCTCACCGCCTCGTCTGGGTGTTGATCGCAGCCTCAGTCTCTCCCGCCCGGCCGGAGGGAGATACAGGAAATCCTGCGGGTACGCGTTTTTGTCCGTTCAGCTGTGGCAGGAGACCGGGCCTGCAACGCACCGCCGGCGCGTGAGATGAGAAAGTGTCCCTGTTCGGGCGCCAATTTATGTGGTAAATATTTCGTTACCGGTACTATTTTTTATGCGGTAAAGTCTATTTAAGAATAACTCAGTAAATATAAGAGGCAGAATCCGTGGTATTAGAGGTTTTAAAAGGCTTTATTCCTATACAAAGGAATACAATTCGAATTGTAGGCATTCTATTCCATCACCACGAAAGTTCAGGAAGGAAGGGCATATATTATTGACAGATAAGCAGTTTTATAGAAAATGCATTACAGTGAAACAGATGCAAGAGGCGTAACAGCTGATGATACAGATAAACTGTGCATACGTAACTAATAGAGGCGTATACATGGGTGTAACTAAAATACGTCATTAAACATGATGTCACAAGTGGGTGGATCCATAAAAGAATCCTGCAATGTCAGCAGAAATATTTGGCAGAGATGCGCGCGCAGCCGCATGACGTGTGATTGACGTGCAACTAGAGGGTGAAGGGGACTTGACATTTAGCTCTACATGTGGAGACAGAAGTCTGAGGGTCATGTCAACCTAATCCCAAATCATATCTAATATCCTATGTTTAAAGAACTGTGTTATCCGAAAGGAAAGGTCTCTAGGATAGAATCTATTCTATACTGACTGTTAGTGCGTGTACAAGCGTCTAAGTGTCTACATGAGATGCGAGGGGGTAGGAATATTCCATGGTAACGGGGCTATGAATTACTTGCATGAGGACAGCGAGGCCTGGCCCCTTTGCACGGTAGCTGGAGGAATGTTTACCTAAACTACTAGACAGGAATGCATCGGATGAGGAGGGAGGAGATAATCTTGAAGGTGAAATACAGTTTTTGGCAGGCGACAGGCTGGATCAGGCACCGTTAGCCGCGCAGGGAGTAGGACAAAGTTCATGGACACAGATGCAGGCTCAGACTGGAGCTTTCAGAGGCAGAAGGCAGGAAAAGGCTTGATGACAGAATTCGGGCCTACTCGCCTGAATCTGTAAAATGTGGAAAGTGAACCATATAAAGTCGGTGGCCTTTCATACTTAGGAATGGAATATCTGACCCATTCATGGCGGGTCTGAAAGAGGACATGTTGACGGTGGACGCACATATATTTGCGTCTTCAAAACTGGAGCAGGAGGGAACATACATGTACTTATAGCATGCACATGGAGCCGTTGGGGTCTACGATAGGGGACATAACTGATCACAAAATTCACATTTCCTCAGTATTCAAATCCAAGGTAAACATAATAATAATAATAATTTGCGACTTATAATGTGCACAGCTACCCCAAACGGGTTTCCTGGTGCGCGGCAGATGCAGGGCAAATGTCCCAGAACAATGGCTTAAAATAGCCATGTCTTAAACTTTTTGTGGAAGGTGAGAAATGAACTGCAATTTCTAAGAGTGTCTTTCATACGGGTTATACAAAAACTTGGTACAGCAAACAAATCTTGAGTTGAGGATCTCAAGTACCTAGTGGATGATAAGGAACTACCAGTTCCTGGATGTAATGTGGCACCAGGCCAAATTTGGCCTTGAACATATAACACAATGCTTGGAGCTCAATGTGTCTGGAAACCTTAAGCCTGTACAGTTCCTGGATCAAGTGAAAAACTGCAGCATTTTTGTGTAAACAAAAGAGCATCCTAGTAACAACATATTGAACAATCTGCAAACGATGGAAAGAGGTCTTGTCTGCACCCAGGTACAACACATTGCCACAATCCAATAATCTAGGATGACTAGAGCCTGAATTACAGTCCTTTGAACCACTAAAGGAATTAACCAAAGACTCTTTTTCAAACATTTAAGGACCGCAAAACAGGTGGCAGTTATCTCAGTCTCCTGCAGCTTCATGGAGAGCTTTTCATCAATAAAGAAGCCCAGATTTGTCACCTTAATAGATGGAGTAGGCCAAGTCCCTAAGGATTCCGGCCAATGTTTTGGACTCCAAAGGGAGGTGTTATTACCCAGAACCATGACCTCTGTCTTGTCACCATTAAATTTGGGTGAATTTTTATTCATCCATGATGAACTTTTCATCATGCCCAAGTGCAACAAAGATGGGTCTTGGCTCTGTGACGAAGATAGAGAAAACGGTCTGAGTATTATTATCATATGAAAAAAAGGGTCAGTCTGCAGCTCTCTTTTAGGTCCACCAAAAGGCGGACATAGATGTTGAATGGCGAGGGGCTTAGAATAGAACGTTGTGGAATTCCAGAAGTCAAAGCCAGTGGTTTACATCTTACATTGGAAGAAAATACCTCAAATGTGCAGTCCTTTAAGAAGGAGACAGGCCAACCAAAAGCTGAATTTTCAAGGCCTAATGAGTCTGACTCCAGTCTGTCAGCCAGGACAGAGTGGGACACAGTGTCAAATGCCGCTCTCAAATCCAACCCAGAATGAGCGTGGCAGTACCTCCCTCCTCCAGATGCTATTTTAGATGTTCTGTCACGTCAAGAAGGGTGGACTCAGTGCTGTGCCCATCCCTGAAGCTAGACTGTCAAGGATGAAGGAAATGGTGAGCATCCACAAATGCAGTGAGCTGGGCGTTGACATGTTTTTCTAAAACTTTGGACCGGGGTACTGATTTAAAGTTTAGCTGAGAGTGTAATTTTTGCAGCAGCCCTAGAGTCCCCTCTCAAACAAACTGTGGGATCTTCCATCTCATTTGGAAGTGGGCAGACTGAAAGCATGCCGACGACAGAGCTTACTCTGATCCCACACCAACATACTCCTCCAATGGCCCAACGAAGTACAGACTGTCAGAGGTTAGCCATCCAACTGCCTGTCCTTTTTCAGAGTGGACGGTCAGATGGCTTTTTTTTGCTGTCCATCCCCACCCGGTCAAACCTGGTTATGAGGGACAGTAAAAAGAAATAACCCACACACCATGAGAGAAAACTTCCATGGTGTGGAGCCATTAGTTTTGATTTTTCAAAAAACAAGCACAAGGTTTGGGAGTTTGTGTGTGAAAACAGTAAAACTTTGTAAATATTTGACAGACGGTCTTGTTTGAGAGAGAAACTTTAATAATATTGAAAGGAACTGTTGTGATGGCTCATCCTTCCAATGTTTAGAGGTGTCCGCAAGGTGAACAACTCTAAATAATGCGGGGATGGTGAGAACAATGTCCTCCACCATCACGACAGAGTAGCCTCCGACCACCATACTCTAAATCAGCCTATCATTTTAAAACCGATCTCCTTTAAGGAACATACCATTGCTTTCATAAAAATACAATAACCAAACACGGGCAGTCAAAATACCGTAGCAATTTATGTGGGTGTTCTATAAACAGTAGTTAATGTGCCTAGGGCTTGAGGTTGTACCATCCTTAGATTTTCTTCCAAGTAGGGCCCTTTCTTGATCCTAAGGGAAATGTAGGCTTTGTGATTGTAATTTCGACATTTTTATACATATACTGTGTACTTGCCAAGCTCTTATTATCTAATAGGAGATTGATATGTAATTATTTTAGTCAATTAATGATACATAGCTGCTGCCTAACCAATATTCTCTGTTTAAACGGTGGAGCAACGTAATTTAGACTCCACCCTTACACATCACAGAAAGGCAATTAAATACATGCTCCTGACATTATATTCATTGGGTGCCTTAACTTTATTAATGTAAGTGAAGCATTTAAACACATTACTGAAATGTATTCACTGCTTTCTAATTGCTGCTTGATTTGTTTTAGGCTGTCCAGCTCGAGTTCATCCCCTGTTAGTCCATAGCCTATTTACAGCATTCTCCTTCCATTAGTGGACACTTTCTGTAAACAGGCCTTTAAATCTTGTTCTTGTCTTGTCACATTTACTGTGCATTCAAAGACAAAAAGTCAAATTTCAGGTGCTCTGTTTTCCAAGGGGGCTTGGTGTTTACTTTTCTTTCTCTGAATTCAAGGGCTGTTTTCTACCACACAACAAAATTTAGATGTCTGTAAATGATCTGTGCAGATATTTCAGACCATATTAGAATTAGGAAAGCACAAACAAAGCACATTTCTTTTGTAATTCAGAAGTGTTGTGGAAACAAATTGTTTATTACGATCAAAAGCATACACAAGGTGATGACATTTCCACATATCGTTTATGCACTGTATACTTTGATCAGTAAAACTGTTTGTCTCTGCAAATGTAATGGTTATTTCAATTGAAAAGGTTTTTTTTCTGTAATGGCAGTGTGATACCACCCCGTGCATACTACACTCTACACCACTCCACTCTACAACACTCTAGGCCCCTCCACTCGATTCTACGTCCCAACACTCTGCTCTGTGCTACTCTGCTCTACTCTGACACATTACGCCACTCCAGTCTGACACTCTACTACACTGTACAACATGGATAAAACACATTGGCAAAGCCAACAGCTCTGGCATACATGCGACCTATTGGCTTTGCCAGTGCTTGTTTATTATTTTTTCCATTGCTTTTATGGTGTGTTTTTTTATTGAGGGAGCTCTGGTGGTCTTTTAGGAGTGGTAGCTGCTCTTTTGAGAAACATATTTATGTCTGTATTTTTTTCAATTGAAATCGACTTGTGCTCCTAGAGCTTTGATTTCAGATTGATGGGCAGTAAAGGTAATCAATTACAGTATACCAGCAATAGTCTGGTTTCATTGTTGCCAAAGCTCACTAATTTTCATCTTTCCTGATTAAGTCTGAGTTAGTTGATGGATTACTTCCGATTTTAAATTAAAGAGGTGCCCTGGCTGCATGACTGTGATTTCAGCTTGTAGGTTGCATAGTTGCTTCATACACCTGTTGAAGAGTATTAGCGAAAATGCAGAAACTTCGAAATTGGAAATGGCAGGGACAGAGGAAACTAGGCATGATACATTGATAGTATTGGATAATTAGCATGGATGAGAACTAGCTCTTGGTTATTTCCGTATCTTGTGTAATTTCTTTGATTTTCATCAGTAGCAGTTGCAAAAGAAGAGTAGATGTGCTGTACATGTAAATAAAATACTTCGACATGGAGCACCCCTTTCTAGGCTTCCATAGGTAAATTCCTGTTTAGGATGAAGGATAAGGGAAGGGTGGGATACATTATCTTCCCATACAGTCAAGAACTATCTCCAGGAGATGTGCCTGCGCCGGCCAAAGTAGTCTAAATAAGATGGCGCTTGTACACTCCAAAGCTTGGCTTCATGCACATTGCTGAGTGATCAGTAACACGACAGCACTGCCAACTGTAAGGGGAGAACATTGCAAAAGGATTACAGGGAAAACTTCAGAAAAGCCCAGCTGTCAGCAGAGCACCTTCTAGTCATGTCACCTGCTCCTGGAGCTCTGGTACATCCATTGCACATAAGGATGAAAGTAGATGTCTACCATAATGACTGAGACTGCTCTTCAGAAAAGTGCAATGCAGGAGGGAGTTGCCCGAGGGACACCATAAGAAAATAGGTAAGGTCTACAGTGGAATTTAATATGGTTGTCGTTATAGCGAGGCTGAGAGAGATGAGTAAGGTATATTAGTCTTACAGGATAAAGTGGCAGCAGTCTTGGAGAGAGCAGTACAGCGGTGGCCGGCACAGGTAAGACTGGTGAGGCAGTTTGGCGGGGAGGGGGAGGTGGCAGGGTGTGGGTCGGGTAAGTCGACATACGACGGGAGAGGTAAAATTAAATGCCTCGGCGATGCGGTGAGCGCAAGGTAAGTGGTCGTATTATTTTTATTTAATTTTACGTCTCCCATCGTATGTCAACTTACCTGACCCCCACCCTGTCCCGCCTCTACCCTACCTCACCGCTCTTACCTGTGCCAGCTGCTACTGGAGCAGTATATTCAGGCTCAGAGAGAAAAGAGAAAATGTAACCCTTTGAGTAGTGTCTTCTAACCAGCATTCATCAAATGGAAGCTTGTGGGAGACACTGGGAATAGGCAAGAACAGTTGTAGTGAGGATTTGCGGGTCCCTCTGGATGAGTGCAATGAAGAACTGAACGCTTATTGGTATACATTAGAAGGGAATGGATCAGGTAGAGTTTACAGGCTAGGACTTATGTTTTATGGGGGACTTTGCTACCAACTGTAGTCTGATTGTAGCACTGTAGAAAATGATTCCTATGCCATTGTGTCTGTTGATGTTATAGATTGTATGTGATTCCGGGAGATGTAAATTCACCTTAGGGCGTGAGCTATGTTGCTGCTATGATGAATATGCCACAAATCTGGTTCATAGTCGGGTAAAAAATGATAACTCCATTGACTGCTCAAGTGTTTCTTCTAATAATGTTGGTGCTTCCCGATGGGACACCACTATCTGTCGCATAGAGGTAGGATATTCCAATTGTTTTAGTCACTGACCCAGTGAGATGTCACCATGTTACTCTTTCTGTCTGCAGCATGCAAGTTTTACTTGCAGTTTTGGTCATTAGAATGTTTTGCAGAAGAGATTTATTGCGGTTATGTGTTTTTATTTCTGTTGACTTTAATAGTATTGCAAACCTAACTTTTGTTTAAAGGTGTTTCTGGTTGTTTTGATTTTCACTTGTCAACGACTTTGAATCTTCCCACCTTTTACCCTTTCCCATTCTTTCCATTTTCTCACCTTCCCTTTCTTTTTTCTTATTTTCGATTTCTTTATCACTTCTATTACCATTCTCTTCTTCATGCTGTATATTGGTACCTTAGTAAAAGGGTAAGAAGAGTATAAAACATCATTTCCATTCCATTACCCTACCATTATCACCCCTGATACATTGAATCACCATTACATTGTCTTTATGAAAAATAAATAAATTAACATCAATTCAATAAATAATCGTAAAATACAATAGATAGGACACATAGAAAATGAATTGTTCAGGTATTGCTGTGCATTTATTAAACAAATACCTATATAGACGAGAAGGTTTTTAATATGTTCATATTGATCAAATATGAATGAATTATAACTATGGAAATGAAACCCAATAGATTAGGATTACGTTAATATAAAAAATAATTTTAAATTAATTACATATATTTAAACGTTAGACTAAATTAAATCAAAATAAAACAAATAATAATTAATTAAATATATTTGAAGGTTAGGGTTATGTTCTGTACAATATGTAAAATAATTAAAATAAAACTAAATGGCACCAAAGAGACAGGGGTTACAATTAGAATATTCATCTAGAAAAAATAAGAATAAAAATGCTATATGTAAATGACAGGTTGTGTTAGGATTAAGGTAGTGGGGTTTGATGCAGTGGCAAAATACATAGAGAAAAGTACATGGATAAAATGGCGGTAGGCAATATAGTTATAGTCGAGGCGATGATAAACATTACTCAAAGAATAAAGTGTTAGTTAGAAAGAACAGATCCTTGTGGAGAGTAAAGAGGAAAGTCCATGATTTCAGAAGTCGTTGTCCCTGTCAAACACACAATGTAAGTGGATGGTACGACTTGATTCCCTTAGCATATTGTCCTTTCATGACTTAAAACTGTCATTTCAGTTTTCAAAATCAAAATGAAAATGTTGGACAACTAACTCTGAACTACATTTTTCAAGACTTCAAATATTGTGTTATGGGGGTAACTATGTTTGCATTACCACACACAGACACGCAGGCGCACACACACACATATAAAAAATATATATATATATTTTCATCCAACAGTTCTCCGCTGCTACGCAGAGAGCACTCGGACACGCAAGTATGCTGAAAAAAAATGTAATAGCTGAAAAAACGACGCGTTTCGGCTTGCACCTTGTTCACGCTTCTAGTTGCATTAACATTTCCGCGTGATTTTATCCACATCAATTAATCATAATCACCGAAGGACTGAACACCCATAACGTGTATAAACCAAAATTACAACAATTGGTGGCCATTTTGAAGTGTCATTTGTGGCATGATACTCATACAATAAATACACAATTCAATACCAATGCAGGTAGCAATTCATAAATAAATGTGAAATTTTCGTTAGTTAATGTTTATAATCAATCTCAGATGAACATAATCGCTCATTATTATCACAGAAGATTAATACCGACACCGGCAAAATTCCCGTAGCATAACGTTTTACACATAGCAGTCCATTATTTACTGGCACCATCAATTTCATAAATGCCCCAATTATATAGGTGCCTCACACCGCTTCTCCGTTCCTGTCTCGCCCCATTGGGCATGCAGATAATAACTTTTACAATACTGCATATCACGTGGGCATAGATGAATGAACTGCTAAAATCTCACATTGCATCCAAACATTTGCTATCCAGCTCAAGTGGGCATATAAACAACAGCATGCATATGCTATGATCATGACATTTTCAATTTACATCTATGGATAACCAATAATGTTACAACCACCATGGGATTTTGTACAAGTAGGTAAACTTCACCACTGCTGCCACCTGCAACATCTTAATCAAGTCAAATATTCCATGATTTCTCACTCTTGTCGCCAAAGTTGAAGAAAGAAGTGCCCAGACCTAAAACAGTAAAACATTTTAAATCACTAAAAAACCTGAAAACTGCACAAATTTACATTCATATTTCATACTGTTCATTCAATCAAGTGGACCACAAGTTCCTCACTAGAATTTAAACCATTGGGTGCCATGCTCTCAAAATCAATAATATACTTTGATTCCAGTTTTTGTAATGACAGTTCGTGATTCCCACCTCTGACCCCCATCGTAACAGAATCAATCCCAACCATCTTCAATAATTTCTCATTTTGATAATGACACTCATGGAAGTGACGTGCTACTGCGTACTGCCTGTTGTTTTGTCTAATGGCAGTGAAAATTTGGGGCTTCCGGTAGCCCAAACTCGGACCGCCCGTGAGTCAGTCAGGCATATTCCTATAACCGGAATTGGTGGAGCGAATATATATATATATCTATATCTATATATATAGATAACACTCTTGAGTATTGATTTGCTAAGACATCTTTCCAAGAAGGAACATATTGGAGTTATTGCAGGCCTGGAAGTATCCAACTCAGCACTGTTGAAAGTCTTGTCAACACTGAATAGAATCAAAGAAATTGGTGAGTCGAATTTGTTGAATCATTGAAATTTCACATTGTAAAATGATTAAGGAACACTATCCACTCATTCATAGACATATTGGCAGGAGCGTAAGCACACTGAGGTCTTCTGGTGGTCTCGTAGAAGACAGATGATCTGTTAGTTACTAATGATTTCAGAAGTTTTTTTTTTTGCAATTTAATGTGCTACTTTCCCTTCTTTGTATATTGCAAAATATCATTGCAAAAACTTATATTCCTGGTCAGTTGCTTCAAGAGATCTAGCCTAGACGATCCTCCCTTATTTAACTATCAAGACGATCTTCGTAATTTGAGATGGCACAAAGTAATACTTCCGCTCTTGGTTGGAGGTGACCCAGAATGAAAGGTCACGAAGATATCCACCCTAGTCTCTGGGTCTCAAATGGGGAATAACATACAAGCCGTGAAAATACCTTCCCCATTCCTGTATGTGATTTACCACTTGCTTTCAGCAGGTGGAAAAGGAGCATTGAAAAGCATTTTGCTTCATCAGGTGCATTCTCATCCACATTAAAATTCTGAATTTTGTGTAGTGGTATCTAGTGCGACCTATAATGGAAAAATATTACTGTAGGCTCTATGTGCTTTTTCGATGTAGCTCATTTGCTAGTAATGTGCCATTTGCTCTGCAGTTCACAAATTCAAATTCAAATTACAATTTTCACATTCTTAAACATGTATAACAACAGAATCAGATGTTATAAAACTGCAATTCAATTTTGAAATTGATTTGGTGTTAACTGCTTTTTTGTGTTTTCTGAATGCTTATAATATTCTAAAATTGTAGCTTTGAATATGCAATTTAAACAAGAATTGTCTAAATACTGATTTTATTATGCTTTACAATAAAACATAACTGTTTTATGAGTTATGAACAAATTTAAACTCTAGAACAAGAGGCGAGTTTACCTCCAGCTCTAAGGCTAAGATTTTCACAAATGGAAACTGGCAGTAGAACAAACCTAGGGGGATATTAACACAACTTTGCACATCGCAGTCTATCACGGGAAAATAACGCCATGTTAACGTTGTATTCTTAACCCGGAGGCACCATGCAATAGTCTCACGATAACGCACCAAATGACCACGTTAAAACTAACACAACGCCCAAAGAACGCGGAAAAAAATGCGATGTGGCCAATCGCGTTACAAAAATCAGCGATAAACAGCGACCGCCCTGCAATTCCCACGCATCATGCGGTAAAATGCACTATAAAAACAGAGAAAAACGCAAACAAAATAATTCAAATTGCGTAGCACCATGGAGGAAGCCGGAGCAAGTACAGAGATAGACCAGAACCCCACAAGCCCCCCTGAGGACCTGCCTGAGACCTCGGGACCACGGAAGAGCAAGGAGAAGAAGACGAGGAAGACGAGGTTCAGTCCGCAGGAAAACAGGATCATCATCACGGAGGTGATAGAACACCACCAACAACTGTTCGTCACCTCCAACTTGCCATTGGCAAATAAAAATGCAATATGGCAGGCCATCCTGGACAAGGTGAATGCAGTTGGAGTGAGGAAGAGAACAATTGGAGAGGTCAAGAGGCGCTGGAATGATGTGAAGCGCAAAACCAAGAAGAAACTCACTGACAACCATCAGGCAGCAATGCAGACTGGAGGTGGCAGTCCAGCGGAACACCAGGAGCTGGATGAGATGGAGAAAAGGGTGTCCACAGTCATCAGTGGTAAGACAGTGGCAGGATTTGGGGGTCCGGACACTGCTCGACATGACCTGACACAACAGCACCAGGGTGTGTACCGAACAGGGACTGGGGGACGGGGGGAGATGGGCACAATGGCACACATGCACAATTAAGTAGAGCATACTGCACACCCACAATGACTCTGGATCATGTCCCTGATCCCCGTGGCACACTGCAGCACACATACAAACACCAAGTAGACCCCCATACCCCATGTCCCCAAAGGTATCCCCCACCAATCTCACAACCAACCCATGCACACGTGTGAAAACCAGCAAATCTGCGTGTCTGTGAGCCACACTGACAATGCACATGACACTGCATGACGAATAGCATGGCTGCAGTCCAATTATCATGACACTGCACGTCACGACACTGAGGTGGCTGAGTGTGGAACACATCCGGAAAGGAGCAGGTCACACTCCGACACATCCACGTGCACACACAACCCCTGACGGCAACAACACATTTGCGGATAAACCATGCCCAAGAGCCCAAATCAGCCAAGTCTGCAACATCTCAGCACTGTATAAGCACAGAAGTCAAAGGCACACCGCCCCAAAGGGATGAGGGGCAGCATAGGGTCGACTCACCCACAATGCAGCACACACACATGGCAATAACAGCACATCAATATTGACGACAATGTGGTACGAAGTGCAACACTTTCACTGCAGAACAGAGGACACAACTGGTTCCACTTGTGCGTAGAAACTATTCAATCACATCTGGCATAGCAGAAAACTGTGAGATGAAAATGTACTTGTACAACCTCACATCCGTGATGTAGTTCAAATGTTCACTGTCCCGCATCAAATTGTCAGCCCCTCCCAAACAGTCACAATGCACATTGGCATGCAGCCCCGAGGTAAACATGAACAATGCGTCAACATACATGTCAACACAATATGAACATGCATCTCCCCTTCACATAGCAGAGGGACAAGTAACACCTCATGCAGAGCAGACCAGACAACTCATCAGTGATGATGAAGAGGACCTCCACACCTTCGTCACCTACAACAGCTCATGGACATCTAAGGCAACCCACCTCCAGGAGCAGGGCAGCCCAGCTGCATCCAGGAGACCCCACCCCCTGCACAGACCACACTGCAGGAAGCAGGAAGCACACACCACCACGGATGGCTCCCAGCACCTCACAGATGCACACATCGCATTCCACGGGCAGGTGTCAGACTGCCAGAAGGAGGTGGCTGAACAGGTGCGGGTGGGGTTCGAACTCATGGCAGCCGAACTTGATTACATTTGTGGGTGTTGAATTCCCATCAGGGACCACTTACACTCACCAACGGACACACACACACTGCGACATAGTCACACGCATTTGCACATTTCCACTACTGAACCACACCCAGAGCCCCGGGACAATCATTAACACCCCTACGCTGGACCTACGTATGCCGGCCCAGTCCACTCCTCATACGTATGAAGTGGGGATGACAGAGCTACATGTACACGGCCTTACCCACTGCCTGGGGTGACATTGTTGCGTCAGTTGTTCACTACACTCCAAACACCAGCGGTGTATGTCGACATGGGCATGTCTGTGTTCTGCATACTGCAGTCTGTCCAGCACATCCACGCCACACTTGGCATTGTGTACATTCTCATTCATGGGTCACTTGCCTCCTCCGCACATGCATGGTTCCCAGCTCTCCCCACATTCTGCTATTGTGTGGCTGAGGTGCCATGCCATTGATTACTCGTGTACATTGATTGCCCAGGTCACCACAGTAAGTTGTGCTGTCGTGTCTAGTAGGTAGGTATGTCGTTTGGCATGTTGTGTGTGAGTTTTTAATGTGTGCATTCCCAGACTTGTGAGTTGCATGATTGTGGAGTTGAGGTGTGTGGTGTGTCCATTTGGTACTTAGCAACGAGCAATGCATTCCCATAGGTGCCAGCCTCAAAGCGCTGGTTAATGATGGACTGTCGGAAGATGAAGGAATCATGCGCACTCAGTGCTTAATTTGTAAAATATTAAGTACAGGTGCTCAAATTTTTGTCGGAGGCCACACCCCCTTCCACCGGCTCCACCCACTTCCTCCACTGGCTCCACCCCCTTACTGTATTGGCTCCACGCACATCCTCAACTGGCACTGCCACTGAAAGCCAGATGTAATACCCAATCTGAATTTCAGCAAAACACGTTGTTAATAAAATCAAGGCAAACCCACGAAAGAGACTGGATGTCATAACTTTTGGAACCAAAGATAATGAACTTTTTCTGACCATGAAAGGCCTAACTCTAAAGTAATGCTGGAATTACTATCCACCTCTGTTGTTTTTTGTGTCTCCCCAGGCTTGATTTTCAAATAACACCCTAAACTGCCCCGACCAGGCTATTAGTAGAAGAGAGTACCACACTTTACACACTTCTAATTATTTTGCTCTGAAAATTTGGGCAATTCGAATTCCTCTGATATATGTACATCTTGTTACCAAAGAATATATGATATTATAGAGCTGTGAGGAACAAGCCCACATATTTGACTCCGCTAGATGCACAGTTTGCACCTCTCTGGCATATGCATTGCCTGTAACTGATTTATACACATCATTCAGTGCTGTAATATGCCCAATATGGACATGTAAAACCTCTGATTATATGCATATATCCAAAATGTGTGTATATTATAGGCTCATGTAAAATGTAATGTCACAGGTATGCCTAGAGTATGCAATTCAGATCCTTTGTATATGCACAGTATGTAATCTGTAGTATAGTATCTGAAAATTACACTTTTCAGATATGCAGATAACTTAAGCATTACAGTGCATATAATGGAGGTCTGCAAACCTCACATACCCAAGTCAGAAATATCCACCTGTGCAGGCTTCTGTTTGGTTGGCCTATTACATATAGCAAGTTGTGAAAGCCTCTGCATATGTACATCATATGGGTAGCTGATATTTGCCCACTTCTGCAAGCCTCTGGCATATTCATATTATATGGCCAGCTGATATTAGCCCAGAGCTTCAAACCTTTGGCAAACGCATATTTTGTGGACAATGAGTGCCCAGTAGTGCATGCTTCAGGCATATACACGTTATGTGATCAAGGAACACTCGTCCACATTTTAAATGAGTTTACATCTAATTTTCAGGGATAATGACTTGTGTTTTCAATATTTAACACAGCAGCAGCACACTAATATTGCTGCAGATAATCTCACAGATGCCCTCCCATTTCTGTGCTGTTTTGGTCTAAAAGAAACTTTTAATGGAAGTTACATGAACAATAAATACAGCATGTCTCTGCAAAATGTCCATAATAGACTCTCACATAACACCCACATTAAAAAGGTGAAACGATATTTAAAACAACTTGTTTAAGAATTAGTCAAGGTAATCAGGGCAAGACTCTGCAGAACAGAGCTGGATTTATAAGGAGGCCCCCTGAAAGGCCTGTGGCCCTGGGCCAGAGCCCACGTTGCCCATGCCTTAAAACGTCTCCACTGCCTGGGTAGGCCAAGGGTCTCAGACTGTAGGTATAGTGCTGCTGAAAGATCTTCAACTGCATGTGCAACAGAAAAGGTCCTTGAAAGTACAATCAATGTAAGAGTATACACGGATGTGTACTGCAAAACAAAATGCAAAACAGGAAGCCAAACGGAAGGAGGAAAACTGAATTAAAGGGAGTCTGAAAGAGATAAAATGAAAAAAAGGAGACAGAATAAGTGGAGGCGAATGAGGTGGAAGCACAGAATGCGAATAGAGTTAGAGAACAAGAGAAAGAGAAGAAGACAGAGCCTGAAAGAGACAAACATGAAGAAAAGAAAGTAATCGCGGTAATGAAGACAGAGCGAGTGCTATGAAGGGTGAAAGCAAAAGAGAGAGATAGAGACATATGGGAGAAAGAGGAAGAGGATCTAAAAAGAGGTAAATAGAGTACACCTGTTGAAAAAAATGGAACTTGGGGAAAGATGAGCTGGAAAAGTAGGACATATAGACAAGAGTGGATAGACAGGCAAAGTAAAGAAAGGCGAATACACAAGAATGGAGGCGGAAAGTTATTTATTGTTTTGCCAATAACATTTTTGTAAAGAATATTGATGCCCTCTCTGACCAGGTGGAATGCTGGTTAAAAAAAACAATGATGCTCATGACGTGGTGCGCTCTGGTTTTGTATGGAGCAAAGGTTGATGGCCACATCAAGTGATGGTTTTCTTTAATCGCAGGGAAAAATCACCCCACGTCCACCCATGGAAACCACGGTACTTTACTGGTGTTGCTAAAAAATCCATTTAAAGGGATGGTGTTGTGTATTTACTTGATGGCTCTTCATCATTAGGGAAACGCTAATCCAGTCATGTGCTTTTGTTTTAGTAAACTGTGTAATCTAGTTTTAGTACAATGGGTATAATTAAAGTAAACCAAGATTACAGATCCCAGAATGCAATAGGATGTTAAAGATAATCCAAGGTTAGAGTCCTGTCTCGCAAGTTACAAGAAGTCATCCAAAAACCCTATACATGGATCACATATTGAACTGTATGAACGCCTTAGCCATGCCTCTGAGCACCATAAGTGGTGGGCAGCCATCGTGAAAAACGCAGGCTCATTCAATCAGATATTCGTGATCAACCCAACTGCCCACCTTTCCAAAATTCAGAACTGGTGAATAAGCCATGAGAATAGTTCGGGGAACACTTTTAACATGGTTACCATTGCTGGGTAAACCACTTTCTTGGTAACTATACTACACCTGACACTGTAAAGCTGGAGATTTTTCATTCTTAGATCTATGTCCTGATCACAAAGTGGAGGTTATTGTGCATAGAATTTATTAAATTTGACTTGTAATGAGCTGCGATTTCATTATACCGATTCCAAGACACATTTTTGACATTCTCGATTGTACTCACGTCTACCAAATGTGTGTATTGTAGTATTGTTTAATACAATGTAAAATAATTCTTTTATGGACATAGTTTAAACCTTAACTGCAATTATGAAGGGGTTTATCGTTTAGTAATTGAAATACTGCAATCTCCAGCATCCATGTTTCAAGCAAACTCGTCCTCCTCATTCCCTATCACCATTGGTTTCACTTTCTCTCTATATGCCCTAGCTCTCGGCTCGGCGTGCTTTTTTTCAAATACCTGCAAAATATCTGCAAAATACAGTAATAAACAACACAACATGGTGTGCATCAAGAAATGAAAGAGGGGTTATGCAGCTTGAAAGCTGGATGCTGTAGAAACACCACGCAGGCATATTATTTTCACTCGGGTAGTCAGGCAAACATGATTGTAGGGTAGGTCACCTGAGTGGAATTTAAAAGAATTTACGGTACTTTTACATAAAAACAAGCACAAGAAACGAGAGGTTACACTTTTCCGGGCACGTACATCAAACATTAAACAAGACATACTTGTGAAGGCACTGGGGTACCAAGCTGATGATGGCATCCAGGACCGGTATAATGGACTTTTATAGGGCTGGCTGTGAGACTTCTCCGACCCTGGCAGTTGCTGGTTGGAAGGTCCCAGAGGCCTACATGTGCAGCACAGCCAGCAGCTTTGTCTGCGGAGGGATGTTAGTTGTCCGCTGTGTTGGTACTGTCAGGCTGAGGGCAATGATGGTCAGGATGCATAGGATGGTTGTCCTATTCAGCCTGCAGTGGGCAATGACATCCTCTGGTTTTAAGTCTGTGAGGCGGGTGCGTTTTCTGAAGGTCCGCTGTCTTTGTCTGCGCTGCCTCCATGGTGGTCTGGGGGTCTGGGAGTGGTGGCGGTGGGTGTTGTCTCCGAGCTGCATGATGAGTAGCTCCATGGCATCTGTTGTTCTCCAGGTGTGGCTCTGGGCTGGCCTCCCTTTATGGTACTGGGTGTCGTCCGACTTAACACCAGGTCGGAGCAGGTGTTAAATCCCTGCTGCTAACGCGCCTTATCGCATGGTTTGTGTTCTTATCGCCGATCTGGCTGGTCGTTGAGAATGTTGCGAAGTGTTGTTGTTGCGGCTTTTTGCACTGGAATGCCTACTCTGCATCTCATTAGCGTTAGTTGCCGGAGTCCTCAGTGGCGATGTTTTTTGCGGCTGCTATCGCAGGAAAACTGGTGATATCGGATGTTAGCACCTGCTTGTGAATAGTGCGATGAATTTATCGCCACTTTGGCAGCGATAAAGTGCCGCTAACTCTGTGATAGGTCCTTGAGAATACGCCCCCCCAGTGTTTATAGCTGAATATCATTAAACAACAACAACAAAAAACTCTAGTTTGAGAAAAGAGTATCAACGTAGGTTTTGAGGATGATGATTCATGAACAATTAAAATCAAAGAAAATTGGACTAACACAAAGCAGTCATAAAGTTAGTGCTCAATATCACACTAGATTATGTAGAAGTGATTGGCAATAACATATGACAATATTCCAAAGTCACTAAGAGATCACGTTTCCAGATTACTTCTTGGCCTTGGTAAACCACAATTAAGCGGCACAAGCTCTGTGGTGCTACTATTGGATGTCAATGTTCAAGACCTAACATGTTTTCACTGGTAGGCATAATTCTGGGTTCCCCCTGTTTTTCCCAACATTGTTGCATCTCTACATGCAACTCATATGAAAGCCATTGAGGGACTTTCGATTCATGGTATCCCTGTGAAACATCTGTGGCTATTCTGACAGTATTTGCCTTTTTATTACACTTGTAAAGGAAGAGAAAACAAAGATAGTCAGACACCAGTTAGCCCCTTGCACCTCTGAGCCTGCCACTGCAATGAACATGTTGAGAATTTGGGCCACAGCCAAAAGTTAGGTAAATCAGTGACACGCATTTTCAAGCCACTCTGTTGAATGTCCTTTCAGTATCCAAAATAAGCACAGAAGTGGTTTGTTGGTTTTTCACAGAAATTTCAATTATATGGTATTCCATTTCTCAGATTTTAGTATGGCCATAATTTGTAAAACTTCAAAAAAGACTGAACAACACATTGGATGATTTCCGACTGGTTTGGATGTGGAGTCGTTTGCTTCTAGTCCTGGGGATGGCGAGGTGGGTTGGATGTATTTATTTATGGGATTTTTATAGAGTTATCCCTGCCTGGTGCTCCTAGAAATTATTGACAGAAAGTAGGGCCCCTGTCCTGCAGGCTGGAATGCTCCACCTTCTTGATGCCCCCACAAGGCGAGCTCCATAAGGTACAACTTCATCTTCTGGAATTTCCAGGGTCTTAATAGTATGTCTAAAAGATACAACGTGTACTCCTATGTTAAGAGGCGCAGAACTCACAAAGTCCTGCTGCAGGAAACCCATCTAACTAGGCTTGAATGATTTGCTCTCCACAAGTGGTGGCAGGTCCCGGTGTATGCCATGGCTTTTTTTGGCTTTTTTGGCTTTTGCCAGAGGTGCTTTGCTTTGGGTAAGACTGGGAGTGCAATTTCAGAAAACAACTGAACTTGTAGATCCGAGGGGTGGGTACATGGTCAGTTCAGTTCAGTTGGTCATGGTCATGGTCATCTCTGGGATGTTGGCAGAATGCAACCTTGCTATTGCCAGAATCTATGCTCCCTATATAGACCGGGGTATGTTTCTTACTGATCTATCTAGGGCCTTGGCACCATACCTGACTCAGACCATATTATTGGATAGGGATTTTATTGTGTTGCACATCCCATACTTTATTGCTCACATCCGCCCTTGGGAGATTTCCCGGTGACCCAGATGGCTCACATTTTCTCTGCATGGCAACAGCAGTGGGGACTGGTAGACTCTTTGAAGGTAACTTTTCCCAGGCTTGCATGAACTTCATGTTCAGCTTGACATCTTTTTATACACACCGACTGTCCATTGTACAGTTCATGGAATAGAATATTTGTGCTGAACTGTTTCAGGTCATAACCCAATGTTAGTCTCTCTAAATTGGGAGTGCGAGTGACATCGCATTCCAGTTTGAAGATTGCGCTTGGTTGTACTGGATGACCAGGTCTTTAAAAATAATATCAGAAAGGCCATAAGTGCTTACTTTTCTGACAATGCAGCCACCACTACATTCCTTTGATTGAGTGGGATACTTTTAAGTGATCAGGAGTTGCTGTATTGCAGAAGAGGTTGGGGTGCATAGAACGCTGGTAGGTGAAGTAGAGGCTCAAGGAAAGGTGCTTCGGAATCTTGAACAACGAAGACCGGGAGACCCTGCTCTTAAGTATCCATTGCTTGAGGCAGAGGAATTACTGGTAGCCCGAGTTGAGAGACTCCACTACTTTAATTACAGGTAATATCTGATTTGTGCTCATGCAGAGCATGATAAAAGCAGGTTCCCTTTTAGTGTGGCTCACTAACCCAAATATAAGGGGTTCTTTCATCTCGGAGTTACACTCTGACACAGGAGAACGTTTATAGAGCCAGGCCACCATAAACACTAGATTTTGAGAAGTCTGTACATCCCTCTATGCCCCAGGGCTCAGGCCACAACATGCAGGACATTGAGGGTTTTCTGTCCCTGGGTCGTCTGCAAGTACTTTCACAGGGAGTTGGAGATGATTTGGAGGGAGACATTACTAAGCAAGAAGTTAGAGCTGTCATTAAAAGCATGGCACATGGTAAGGTTCCTGGCACAGAAAGCCTGTCTGTGGAGTTCTTTGCAGACTATAAGAACAGCTTGGCACCAAAACTAGTAGAACTTTACTCTGCAGCTCTAATGTCAGACCATGTACCGGCGTCCACATGTGAAGCTTTAGTCATCCCTCTCCTGAAACCTGGTTGCCTTTCCACAGATGTTATTGCCTACCAGCCTTTGTCCATGCTCAATGTGGGCTATAAAATTCCTAGTCAAATTCTTGTGACCCACTCCTGCCCCATATGCCCACTTTGGTTCATATAGATCAAGCTGGTTATATTCCTGGACGTGATATGGCGCATACTATCCTGTGAATCAGCTTAATCCTGAACGATGAATTTTTGGATAAGCGGTTGGCTGCGGACATGGCGGCTAACATTGAGAAGGCCTTTGATAGTCTGAGTTGGGAATTTCTGTATCAAGTAATGGTTCAGATGGGTTGAGTCCTCAGTTCATTCTCTGGATCAGGCTTCTCTACACGGGTCCCAAGGCGCGGGTTTGCACTGACAGAACTGTATCTGAACCTTATGATGTGGGATGCAAAATAAGGCAAGGGGGTCCAATCTCCCCCTTATTATTTACCATCGCAATGGAGCCCTTGGTCAGCTGTATTCACTAAGGAGGGGGGGGGATTCCATGGGTTAGCGATCCGAGGGCAAACCCATTATGCAGCATTATATGCTTACAATATGCTACTCTTTCTCCAGGATCTCGGAGTGGACTTACCGGGAGCAATAGACTTATTGGAGCGCTTTAGTGCAGTCTCCGGCCTGCATATTAATTTGCAGAAATCCCATTTGTTCCCTCTCTATGGAGATGCCACTCTTCCTCTGAATCTGTGTGGACTCACCTGGAGCCCCACATGTCTTAAATATTTAGGTGTTTTAATATACCATCACCAGCAAGATCTACTAGATAGCAATGTTGGGGCAGCCACTGGAGCTCTTTGAACTAACATAAACCTTTGGAAGACATTGTCATTATCCATGGCTGGCAGAAAAGTGGTGGCTAAGATGGTGGTGCTCCCAAGATTGCTTTATTTCTTCACCACTCTTCCTTTACTGGTGCCTCGTTGGCTGTTTCTGAACCTAGAATCCCTACCTTTGGAACTGATCTGGGAGACAGGTAGGCATAGGGTGGCATGAATGAATCCAGATAAAGAGGGTAGCATTGGTTCACTGTCTGACTTAGAAGACTTATTGCGGGTCCTCTTGTTTTCCTAGCGACGTTTACCTACGGTCTCTCAGGAGCTTCTAGTAATACAGCAGTGCTGGTGATGTTGTCTACAGTGGACTAGTGTTCAAGTGCCTTATTCACCTGATCTGCCACTATGGTGTTTAAAAAAGGTGGCTCGCATTGAAGTGCTGAAGGGTATTGAGGGGTGGGCTGACTATGGGGTTAATTGTGTAGGGCATTTGTACCGGTATGGAACACTGCTTATGTTTGAAGACTTTGTTGAAGAAATCAGTATACCAGGAGGCCAATTCCTGTTGCACAAGGCAGTGGTTGCCACGATTAGAAAGCGCTGGAGGAATGTAGAGGCTGGGCCTGTAACACACCATGTGTGTCAGTTGCTCTGTACAATGCGAGGGCCGTGTAAAAGCAGTCACCTCTCTATACCGTGATGCACATGCTGGTATTCCTACTTCCCTCACTGATCTGCAAGAGAAATGGGAGGCTGACCTAGAGCTTCAGATTACTGATATGGACTGAGAGAGGATTTTAGCACATGTACCTGCTGTCTCTCGTAATGTCAGGCTCAAAGTACATAATTTTTAGATCCTGCAAGGAGCTTACCTTACGCCTGCAAGATCAATAGGTTTTATGTGACTGCTGCTGTGAAATGTCCAAGATGTGGAGAGTTAGGGGCAGAAATGTTCCATACGGTATGGTGCTGTGCATCCTTGGCGAAGTTCTAGGAAGCGTAATGAACTGTGTTAATGAAATAACCTTACGAGCGATGCCTTGTACACCTTTGGCATGCATACTTGGTGGATACCCTCACCCCAAAACTAGGAAAACCACTACTAGATTTATTGGCTTGTAATTGATTCTGGCAAAAAGTGAATTGACAATGCATAGGAAGTGTATGGGAGGCCCTCGAATGATTAAATGGTGAGGAGACCTGGTTAAGTTGACAGGTCTTGAGAGTGCTGTGTTGTTTTGAAAACTGGAAAGAGGGCGGGGAATGATTGATAGGGCTAGAGCACGGGGGCACCTTGTGAATTGCGTGTTGGCCCCAAATGATGACACAGATACGTCAAATAGGTCCATGCTTTCTCAGGAGAACCTGGAGGGTGATAATAGCTGACCTTCCATGGGTCACCTTGGGCAGAATTTGAAATTACCGTAGAGGGGAACATTGAAGATGTGTTGCACTATGGCTGGGATCTGAAACTACTGTGGTGAACTTTGAAGTTGTTGGCCACTGTGGCTCACTACATTTGGCAGCTTGGCAAGGAGTAACTGTAGTTGGGGGAGTCAGTTGTTGGTGTTTGCTAGTTAGACGCTGTAGTGGTCTATTGATATGTTTGAATATGTTTTGCACTCAGACTGTACTTGGCCACTTGCCTTTTTAAGCTATTTATTATAATGTGTACGTGCTTAACTGTCTTTTTTATACTATTCTATGTATTTACTTGCTTCTCATTATTTTAACCTATTTACTATGTATTGTAATATTGCATTATACATTCTTGGTAGCGTATTCTGGTAACTAGTGCTTTATGTTTTTAATTGAAAACAATAACATTCTGTTTAAAATAAAATAAGTCTGACACAATCGTAAATGTCTGACACAAAGCACAGCTCTCTTCAGGAATAACCTCAGGGCATCAAGCAATGTGTCTATTTTTTCTTTAAGTTTCGAATAACAACAGTGAGAAATACTTCCTTTATAATATCTCACGACAGTGTCTTTCTAGCAGGCGTACACACATTTTCACTTAACAAGGAAATTGTAGATTTATACTCAGAGGTTCATTTCATATGTGATATACTTTCTCTCACTGTTAGCACGTGAGACATCAGTTTTTTACAGTTTTTTACAGCATACCTAAGAGCAATTTTTGCCTGATGTATGTTGCATCCTGCCAAGCATGTTAATTTAGTCCAAACTTCTTCAAAGTGCTTCATAATTTTGAAATTTGTCAGTACCAGTCTGGTTCACATTTAAAGTCCAGTTACTGCTCAGACCATTCATTTTAGGGCCCTTTGCGAATGACCCCACTGCAGTACGCTGCAACTCCCTCCCCTGCGGCAGTGGTGGCTCCTCTGCTAAGGCGGAGGAGCGTTGCCCCACTGCGCAAAAAGGAAAAATAAAGTGACAATAATATATTGTTATTATCATTTGATTTTTCCTATTGCATGTAGTCAGTGGACTGTGTGTAGTGGGGATGGGGCGGAGCTGGCCAGAGCTGGGGAGGAGTGGTTTACGTTCCCAAAGTGTAAATGAGCTGTTTGGCCGGCCCTCTTGGGCCGACTAAACAACACAGCCTGGTGAAGAACATGCACAGGCTCCATGTTCCCATCTGAGCACCGAACCACAGTGCTCAGACCAATCACAATGCTCCTTTGCAGCATTGTGATTGGCTCAGGGGAGCCTGTGTGCCGGGTGCTTCCTTTTGCCGGCCGGACTGGAGAAAGGAAGAAGAAAGAGGACGCGGGGAGAAAGCGGTTGGCCGTTCCAAGGTAAGTGGTTTTTTTGTTGTTATTTAACCCCGCCCCCGACTCCCCTCCCCATCAACCCCATCCGGTAGCAGCCGCTACTGCCCTGGGGTTACTGAAACCCACAGCATCGGTAACTCCTGAAGGGAGGGGTGAATTCACTGGGTATTATGAGGTAATTCTGATCCCAATTCACCTGGTCATTCCTCTTGTCTCCCGGAGATGCACACTGGTCAGCATTGTGCAAGCAGACCTTGTGATTTCGATGTAGTCGAAAACTCCTAATAACGATCCCTTTAGAATTCAAATGCCACTTGTAATTGAGATATTAGTGGCTTATTTTGCAAAGATATTGATAAATTACCGGGCTAATTCTCTCCAGATGAGAGCACAGATCGTTACTTGTCTGTAATTTAGACTGAAATATGACTTTAATAGGAAAGGCCTTTTTCCATTGCTTGTGACTTGGGCCTCTCTGTGCTACTTTGCACCAAACTTTTCAAAACAAAAATTCACTTTCTTCACTTGATTTTGTAAACGTTGCAAACAAATGGTCAAGGGTAAGAAGCAAATTTATAAGGAGACTACCAAATGTACCATTCCCTATTGGTGCCTCCAAAGGGAACTTTATCCAGAAACACAGATAAAATGAATGAAAGTACACCAAGTTTGGCAAGCATGCAGCCTAGCCTAAGGGCCAGAGAAGAATGCTACACCCTGCGCCCAGTGCCTGCGGCACTCACACTTTGCTGCTCTCTTCGTGCCTGGTGGGTGATCCAGGCTCCTAATGATCTGGCCGCCTTGTAAAAAGTGCTAAATTTGTAAAAAAGTATAAGGGGCCGCCCTCTGGCCAGGAGGCCACTGCAGCTTGCACCACACATTGCCCCAGCTATGCTGCCAATGATAGTAACAACACAACTACTGACCATCACACTCCTACAAGTGTGACAATTTGGACTATTTCAGGCCCCTACAGCTACAAGAATGGTTTGGACGGCAGGTAATAGTCATTTTTAATGTATATTGAATTAATAATTAACTGCTGTTGTGGTCATCTCTAAATTAGCCAGACAGTGCCAGGACAGACAGTCACAAGCACCAGTGTTGACAATTGGGTGCTGGTGCCGAGCACCTGCACAAATTCAGCACTGCTTGTAATGGACGGCCTGGCAGGTCAGGAGTTTCCACTGGGGCAGCCAGCTAAAACTCCAGAGGACGAAGGTCTGTTGTTTCCTGATCTCTAAATGGGGGCCAAGCGGATGTAAACCACTCCTTCAAACTCTGAATTACCCACTTTGGATTTAAACAGTGGGTGAAGGAAGGGCACATGCTTTGTCCAGTAACCAGTTGCCGAATCCAGTGGTAGGTTCGGCCAAAGTCAGGTGGAGTGATAGCATAGCTGGAAGCCATGATATTTGCATATTGTGCACTGTGCTTGGCCGATTAGAGCATGAGGTTGATTTAAGAGCTGTAAGTGCTAGGTGCTGAGTGGGGCTGAAGGCCAAGCCATGCTCCCTGTAGCTTCTGCACAAGGCCGTATACTGTGTGGTGTGGGATTGGGGGCAAAAGTATGTATGCATGCATGCCTAGACGCCATGACTCGTGCCAAGTGATTTCTATGCGTGTCCCATCACTGGGGCAGATTTACAAGCCCCCTGCGCCACCAGTACGTCACTTTTCGTGACGTGCTGGTGGCGTAGGGGGCTCCTCCATATTTACAAGGAGAGGAAAAGCTACCCTGCGTGACATTTCTTCTCCTTGTAAATACGGTCCCTTCACACGCAGCACTTTGCGTGAAAGGGGCGTTCCATGGGTGCCGCTGTGGGTGTTCCCACGTAACACCCATGGAACAAGACACATCTCCAGATTTACGAGAAATCGTAAATCTGGAGATGCGTGTGAATGCTACGCCACCCTAGAGGTGGCGTAGCGAGGTGCAACGAGGAGAAATGTTTTCATTTCTCCTCGTTTTTTCCTCTTACAATGCGTGCTGCATTCTACAGCACGCATTGAAAGAGGAAAATGCCTGTAGTGATTGTGTTTGTGCAGGAAGGTGCCCCTTCCTGCACAAAAAAAATCTCCCCACGAAGCAGACATCTTTGCACCACGGTGCAAGGGTGCCTGCCCAGCGCATAACTGCAGTTTGAGCGCCAGCGCAGGGAGAAGCACAGACATATGACATATTCTTGCAAATAGGTCGCATCCCTGTGCTTCGGAAGTGCCACAGCGTAGCGCAGCCAAAGGGCTTGCGCTGCCAGGCTGCGGCACTTCCTCGTAGATCTGCCCCACTGTGTGCAGTGGTGTCGGGGACATGACACTTGTGCACAGAGCATGGCCGTAGGATAAACACGGTGCCCAGTGAAGGTCGCACACAGTACTTTCAGCAGGATGTGTACCAGTAGCATGACCCTCTCGAGGACTTGATGTAGTGCACTTCCAGAGTCCTCACTGAGCAGCCACTGCATATGACTAGAGGTTATGAATCGTGGGTTAGGAGTCATAGGGACAGGGCGCAGTGCATGGCCACAGGCCACGCCCCTTTCACTAATGCTGTAATGCATGGCACGAGCTGTGCTCAGTGGGTGTGGGGCATGGAGGACAGGTCGTAGGTCAAATGGCACACCTTGCTCTCAGTTGCCTCTGAGCCTGGCCAAAGCCCATTCACAGTGGGTGAGAGGGCATGAGTCTGCATACATGTGGTACACTGTGACACATGGCCTATATGAAAAGCCAAAGGCTGTGTACAGTGGGTTTGGGTGCAGAAGGCCGCACACTGAGCGCAGTCTCTACTGCCAGGGACCCTTAATATGTGCAGTGCAGTCGAGGCACCAAGACTGGATGCAGATTATTACCGAAGCCCATGCCCTATAGTAAGAACTCACTGAAAACATTTCAGATTCACTTACAAGCTTTAGTTAAGGGTAGTGTCAAAATTAGAATAGAAGCAGTCAGAAGACATAACCAAATATTACAGAATTATTTATTACAACAGTTTTCGAGACAAGACCTTAAAAGAACTAAACTACAGACTAGCTCTGCAGCCTCATCTCACACTTCTGCTTTCTCCCCTGAATGGGCACTTATAATAAGGGCACCCTTTAGAAATGAAATATATGTCTGTTTACTAGTTAAGATATAGTTATTTATCATTTCCAAGCTGCAGACTGTTCTGAACACTCCAAGAAAATATTATAAACTCACTATTAAAATATATTCAGCAATGCTCAGATTTCTGTTGAAACACAATCTCCCAGTCCTAATAATATGTCACCAATGTCAAAAAATTCAGATTACTTTCCTAATAAGCACCAGCAAGAAGTTTCGAGCTTCTAAAAGCAGGAATTTAAAACTGCCAGGTTTGACATAATTACACACAACACACTCGTTACTGGCACAGCACTCGAGCTTGCAAAGTGAGATTCATTACTTTACACCTGCCTCTTTTTTCAGAAAATCGTTTTGCTGATTGTATGTTTGGAATGAAAACAATGAGATCATTCCGAAAGAATATGCCTGATTTATGAAAACGCCATTTGTGCAACTGATTCCCTCAGTGAAGCTGAAGTGGCCCTTGCAGCCTTGAACTACACTGGGGCTTCACTCTGGCGTGCATTTCTTATGGTGACAAACTGGTCTAGATTTGTCAAGCGGCGTCCTGGCTGTTAACATCGCCTTGCTGCCGTGGATTGCGGCGATTTTTGCATACTTATACATTTGCCGCATTTACCACATATTCCATCATCTGCTGCATAATCTGCAGATTTGAACAAAAACAACAACAAAAATCTAGCCCAAATGGTTCAAAAGTTACTAAAAACGCAGCAGCATGTATGTGTTGGCTGGTCGGTCACCTTTCTGTTGCTTATTGCTATATTTGAGTATTAAACTGGTACTATTGAGGTGCACCCAATTTCCAGTGTTAACAAGTAAAAAAAAAATCAAAATAAGGAAGTAATATTATTAAAAAATGTGCTGCATAAGTTGCCTTTTCTTGCCCCATAATTTACTCAACCTGCAGCATAATTTTACCCTCTTCTGCCACATAATCACAGTGGCCCTGCAGATAGTATTCTATTTCACTTATGTGTAAACTAACTAACACCCCCCCTTGTTTTTCATTAGCTTTTTGTAATTGTATGTTGTTTAGCGACTGCGTACTTATTGAGTGTGAATATCATAGGTTACTTCTTATGTAGCTGTTTTTATCGGATGGTCTTAGACTCACACGCACTGGTGCAGCATCTGGTACCAAATTGCAGTTTCCTTTGACAATGGCAGTCTGGAACCTTTGCAACCAAAAAGTAGGCCTCATTGTAAGGACTTTCTCAGCAGGAAGTTTTAACTCCGTCACATAGAACTTAACCTTCCACTTCCTTGCAAATGCTGGTGCTTGTGGCTGATGTGTTCTCCAATGTTCTCTGCCAGACCGAGCACAGAATTCGAAAGCGGCCTTCAGAGCTTGTCCATGTGCACCGAAGCCCTCGTTGCTTGGAAACGGTTCGAGCATGACTGTCCTACATCAATGTCTGGGGATGCACATGCCACATTTTAACAATAATTATTCCCCTTTCTTTATCCTGCACCTACAGGGATGCTAAAATGCTTGTCTATTCAGAAGAGAGGACTGGGCAAGACCTACAATAGAGGTGCCCTCTCAAAGCACTGCTGACGCGCTTGCTCCTAGAAGGAGAAACCATTTTGTTTTGAGGAATCCATCGGAACTAGGGGCAGAAGTAGGTTCCCAAAAACGTAGACTTGTGACGTTTGTTTTAAATATATCCAAATTTGGGAGTTTGAATCAGAAAACACATACCAAAGCATGGGTGGGCAAACTGCAAGAGAGTACAAGATTTACTGTGAGGAAGGGTTATGAACTGGGGGACTAAGCACTGTCTCAAAACAGACTCATTATTTAAGATGTCACTACAGGAGACCTACATGGTCAGTAACCAGATGAATACTTTAAAACCTAGTTAGATAGGGTAAGTAATGATGAGTTGTCATAGTGGTGGTTAAAAAAAACATTTTGTTTTGTGAAGAAAGTCAACAATACATTCACAGGCTCAGCAGTGGAAAACTTAAAAAATAATTAATCTCTTCTACTGTTGTCTACTTCGATGTGCCAGCTGATGACTGGTCATAGGTATGTAATCTTTTAATTATTTATTTTGGAGTTTTCTAACGCCCTCATATGTCATCAAGGAGCCGCTTAAGAACACCATGAGAGTAAGAAAAAGCAGGGAATGAAAAGGAATGTTGGAGGGGAAGAAGTTTGATGCTTGAAGGCATAAAAACTAGAGAAGTTAAGGAAAGCAGTTCATTAGGATGAGTAAGCGAATAGAAGACCAGATATGAAAATAGTTTTTATTGGGGTATTACAACTGGTTGGAGAAACAATGTGTCAGTGAACAAAAAGGTTTTCAAGTCTTCCCTGAATTGGTGAAATCCTCTTGATTTCTGAGTGTGAGTAGCAGAGTAATCCAAATTCAAATTACAAGGACTTCTAATGACCTTCTCTGAATTTCAAGTTCTCTGGCACATGTTGACCCACATTATGATGTAGTGGTGAGCAGTATTGGGCTATCCTGATGGATACATGGGTGCTGTTGCAGATCCTGGGCACATTGATGGAAAGAAGACTGTTGTCTTGTTTTTTTTGCACTTCTTAATCTGTAATTGTATAATGCTCTGGTTGTGGGTGCACAAAGAACCACCAGATATGAAGAGCTTTCCTGAATGATAAGTGGGGGTGCTGGTTGTGGTAGCTTTACACATTATGCAGCTGATTTTGAAGATGGTGCAAGCTGCCAAGAGGAGCCAATGAAGTTCCACAGGGATGGGAACGATATGATAACATTTCTTCAGGCCCTAGATGAGACATGCTGCAGTATGTAGGATGTCCCTAAATTGTGCCTGTTTGGAGTTTCGGAGGCCATGGAGTTGATCATTACCACCATCATGATGCAAGAAAACAAGGGCTTGAACAGCAGGTCTGAAGAACCCATCTATGTTTTTGGGAAATGTGTTCATTCTGGGAAAGGTTGATGTCCAGGGCGAATCAAAGAGATTTGTCATTTTGTAAGAGTTGGGTTTTGAAGTCACAAAGGTTCATGACATTTAGCCAGGTTTGTTCTGTATCTTGTTTGTTGCTCTTGGCAAATAAAAGGAATTCTGTCTTGCTCTGGTTGAACTTCAGGTAGGCACTGGATATCCAGGTCTGGATAGAGTACAAGCAGTGTTTGTGGCATTGATGTCTGAAGCAGAAGAGAGTTTCAAGTAGAGTTGGGTATCATGTGCATATTAGTGAATTTTGATGCTGTTATTTCTGAGTAGAGCACCAAGTGGATCCATGTATTGGTTGAAAATGACAGGACACACTATAGAAACCTGTGGAGCTCGAGATGTTATAGGGAACTTTTATGACCTGGAGATGCCCATGTGAACGAACTGGTGTTTGTTAATAAGGTAGGAGGAGAGCCAGTAAAGGATATTGTTGTTGAATCCCATTCATTACTGTAGGGTGCATTTTAGATTGGGGTGGTCAACTGTGTCGTAAGCAGCTGAGAGGTCCAACAGAATCAGATTGCAGGAGTCATCTTCATCTGGGATCTTCATCCATGGTCAAGAGGGCATCGACTGAGATGTGTAAGGTGTATGTGATACACACATTGATAACATATTTATCTTCCCAAACAGCATTTGTTAAGAAAAGTTATCCCAGAGGTGAAGGACTTCTTTAAATTATGTAGATGTAGCATACGCTACATAAACTATGACATAACACCTCTGAAAGAAACAATGTTTACAAAATGATGCATTATTAAGATGCTACTTTAATGTAAAATACATATTATTTTTGTGTAGAAACAACAAACGTCTGGAAATGACAGCAGAACATACCACACTGCCTTTGGTATTGCAGTGTTGATCACGATTTTATCATGGGAGCTGTTATGTTTTTTTTCCAAATATATTTGTTATATCTTTAAGAATTTGTACCTTGTGGTCAACCTGGAAAGTAAAATGTAAAATGGCAGCCTCAGGGTGTGACAAAAGCCATTGAGATTCCTCATCAAGCCTTTAGGACATCTGGTGCTCTCCTTGCTATTCATGGTTTCAGAGGCTCAGAAGACAGTGGCAGGAAATCAAGGTTCTAAGAGCCCCTCTGGCTTTTGGCATATTCCACTTCCTGCCCTTCTTCTTGCCTTCAGCAGCAAATATGTGACTGGTGAGGGGCTAAGGATTGGAAAAGGGATCAACACGATGATGTCGCCATCTGTCGACGAATGTGTGATGTCACTTCCAATAGCACTGGAATTTTGATGAATAAACATCTATGATACTCCACGATATAATATTGATATTGCAAATTGTGTACCTGTGCAGTATAGCATACAAGAAATACTGCACAGGTGCACAATTTAAAGAAACACAAAGCACAGATTTTTACATGTTTTCAACTAGTTTTAACTGTTTGAAACCCATCTGAATAGCTCTCAACTAAATATTCAAAGTGTATTGTCAATTTTCTATTATTTGCATTGGAACGTTGTCATATGTCATTCCTTGTAATCAGGAAAAGTTATAATATAAGACCTACAGTTTAGAAGTGCAATACTTTTCTGTCTTTGGTTATTTTTAAAGTTCTATAAAATATACATTTAAAAAACTGGCACTGTCAATAGGTCTGGCTTATGGATGTACTGTCAAGCCAGACCTAAAAAGCCTTGTAGTTAATAACTGCCTCCTCACATCTGTGCTGCTGCCAGGGAAAAATGCCATCAATTATCTAGTTATCTAAAACACCTCAATAGCATTGCAATGTTATGTGTGTGCCCTGGAAAGTTCACACTCAGGCAGTTGCATAAATAAACAAAATGATCACAGCTGTGTGGAGGACAAGCACTTTCTTATGAAAGCACACAACTTCGGCCCAAACAAAACATGTGCTTCTAGCTCCCAACATGTGGGTGGAGCCATGGCCCTTTCCTGGTGGTTCTCACATAATTGTGTTTTAACAGCTGGGCTGTTGAGTCAGGCCACTAAAGGTAGTAGGGAACACAATGAACATCTTAACCCTTCTCGGTGAATCGGACGACACCAGTGCTCATGTGCGTAGGACGGCCCCTGGCCATCCGATCACATGGCACTAGAAATCCCTCTGGTGCGGGCACCAGAGAGATTTCTTCCCCCCAACAGCTGTGCAGATAGTTTCCCTGAAATGACAATCAGCGCGCACGTCGCGCTGATGTCATTTCAGTGAAACCGAAACTGAAATGAGCCTTGAGGCCCAGTAGGGCGATCCCCAAGCAGGGATCCACCCACTAGGAACCAGGGAGGGGGGAGCGGCCCCTTGGGCAAGGGCCTTTGCTCCCCCATAATATTTTAGTTAAATTTAGTCTTTCTGCCCCCCCGGCGGGGAAGATGGGGCAGTAGCCCCCAATGTGCCCCCCCCGGGGGCAGAAAGTCCACCAGAAACCAGGGATTTGTTTTTAAAGTATAGTAGGGGTGGGGGCTGCCCAATATGGGCATGCCAATGCCCCTGCCCCCCCCCCCACACAATTCCAGTCTTTCTGCCCCCCCGGGAGACAGAAAGCACACTGGACGCCAGGGATTCTTTTTTTATAGGCTCGGGGTGGAGCTGCCCAGAGTGGGCATGCAAATGCCCCCTCCCTACCCCCCAAAAGAAAACAAAAGACTTTCTGCCCTCCCAAGAGGCAGATAAGGACAATAGCCCCTGATCTGCCCCCCGGGGTGCAGAAAGCCCACTAAGACCCAGGGATTTTGTTTAATATATATAGGTAGGGGTAGGGGCTGCCCAGAATGAGCATGTCTATGCCCCACCCCAAAACAAATGCTACAGTCTTTTTGCCCCCCCCAGAGATGGGGCAATAGCACCTTATCTGCTCCCAGTTGCCTCCAGGAATTTTTTATTTCCAAAGTTCAGGGTGGGAGCTGCCCAGAATGGGCATGCCAATGTCCCCACGGCCCCACAAAAAAGTTGCCACAGTTTTTCTGCCCCACCCAGGAGGCAGATGGGGGCAGTAGTGCCTGATCTGCCCCTGAGGGCAGGGGGCAGAGAGTCCACTGTGCGCCAGTGATTATGCTGGCTTTTTTATACGTAGGAGTGGGGGCTGTCCAGAATGGGCATCTCAATGCCCCCACACCCCCAAAAGTATAGCCACAGTCTTTCTGCCCCCCTTGGGAGCATATTGGGGCAATAGCCCCAGATTTCCCCCCTCCCCAGGGTGGCAGAAAGTCCACTAGGCACTGACCTTTTTCGGAATGTGCCTACCTGTGGATTTTGGGTCCTAGCGCACCCGGCACCTATGGAAACATAGCAAACCTGTATATTTGTTAAAACTAGATACTAAGGGGAATCCAGGGTGGGGTGACTTGTGTGGCTCTTACTAGGTTGTGTTACCCAGAATCCCTTGCAAACCTCAAACTTAGTTAAAAAAAAACACATTTTCTTCATATTTCTGTGATGGAAAGTTCTGGGATCTGCGTGGATCCACAAAATTCAACCCACCACGCATTTCCAAACGTCTTCTGAGAAAAATGGTACCTCACTTGTGTGAGTAGGCCTTGTGCCCGCAAGAGGAAACGTCCCAAAATGCAACATGGCCACACCACAGTCTCACAGTGAAAATTGACCCTTGGTTTGCTAGTGCCTAGCTGTAGATTTCGGACCATAGCTCTCCCAGCACCTAGGGAAACCTTGCAAACCTATACATTTTTAAAAACTAGACACCCAAGGGAATCCAGAATAGGGAGACTTGTCTGGCTCCCACCAGGTTCCCCAGTATCCCTTGCAAACTTCAAACTTTGTAAAAAAACATATCTTCCTCATATTTCTGTGGTAGAAAGTTCTGGAATCTGCGAGGATCCACAAGTTTCCATCCACTCCGTATTCCCCAAAGTCTTTCAAGAAAAATAGTACCTCACTTGTGTGGGTAGGCCTAGTGCCCGGCACAGGAAAAAGGCCCAAAACGCAACGTGGACTCACCACATTTTCACAGTGAAAACTGACCCTTTTTTTGCAAAGTGCCTAGCTGTCGATTTTGAACCCTAGCTCTGCCAGCTTCTAGGAAAACCTAGCAAACCTATACATTTTTGAAAGCTAGACACCAAGGGGAATCCAGGATGGGGTGACTTGTCTGGCTCTCACCAGGTTCTGTTACCCAGAATCCCTTGCTAACCTCAAACATTGTAAAAACAAACACATTTTCCTCACATTTCTGTGCTGGAAAGTTCTGGAATCTACGTGGATCCACAAAATTCCACCCACCCCATCCCCCAAAGTCTTCCGAGTAAAATGGTACCTCACTTGTGTGGGTAGGTCTAGTACCCGTGACAGGGAATGGCCCAAAACGCAACCTGGACACACCACATTTTCACAGTGAAAACTGACCCTTTTTTGCAAAGTGTCTAGCTGTAGATTTTGAGCCCTAGCTCTGCCGGCACCTAGAGAAACATAGCAAACCTATAAGCTTTGGAAACTAGACACTCAGGGGAATCCAGGATGGGGTGATTTGTCTGGCTGGCACCAGGTTCTGTTACCCAGAATACCTTGCAAACCTCAAACTTTGTCAAAAAAACACACTTTCCTGACATTTCTGTGGAGGAAAGTTCTAAAATCGGGGTAGGGAATCGTTGGGGACTTTGGGGAATGTGGGGTGGTTGGAATTTTGTGGATCCACATAGATTAGAGAACTTTCAACCACAGAAATATGGGAAAATGTGTTATTTTTTTACAAAGTTTGAGGTTTGCAAAGGATTCTGGGTAACAGAACCTGGTGAGAGCCAGTCAAGTCACCCGATCCTGTATTCTCCTGTGTAGCTAGTTTTAAAAAATCTATAGGTTTGCTAGGTTTCCCCAGGAGCCGTCAGAGCTAGGGTTCAAAATCTACAGCCATGCACTTTGCAAAAAAAGGGTACGTTTCACTGTGAAAATGTGGTGTGTCCACGTTGCATTTTGGGCCGTTTCCTGTTGCGGGCACTAGGCCTACCCACACAAGTGAGGTACCATTTTTCTTGGAAGAGTTTGAGGAATGCGGGGTGGGTGGAATTTTGGGGATCCACGCAGATTCCAGAAGTTGCCACCACAGAAATGTGAGGATTTTTTTTCCCCCAAAGTTTGAGGTTGGGAAGGGATTCTGGGTAACAGAACCTGGTGAGAGGCAGACAAATCACCCCATCCTGGAATCCCCTGGGCATCTAGTTTTCCAAATGTATAGGTTTGCTAGGTTTCCCTAGGTGCCGGCAGAGCTAGGGTTCAAGATCTACAGCTAGACACTTTGCAAAAAAAGGGTCCGTTTTCACTGTGAAAATGTGGTGTGTTCACGTTGCGTTTGTGGACGTTTCCAGTCACGGGCACTAGGCCTACCCACCGAAGTGAGGTACCATTTTTCTTGGAAAACTTTGGGGAATGCCGGGTGGGTGGAATTTTGCAGATCCACACAGATTCCAAAACTTTCCGCCACAATGTGAGGAAAATTTGTTTTTTTTAAAACAAAGTTTGAGGTTTGCAAGGGATTCTGGGCAACAGAACCTGATGGGACCCAGACAAGTCACCCAATCCTGGATTCCCCTGGGTGTCTAGTTTTAAAAAATGTATAGGTTTGCTAGGTTTCTCTAGGTGCCGGCAGAGCTAGGGTTCACAATCTACAGCTAGGCAGTTTGCAAAAAAAGGGTCACTGTTCACTGTAAAAATGAAGTGTATCCACGTTGCGTTTTGAGCCGTTTCCTGTCACGGGCACTAAGCCTACCCACACAAGTGAGGTACCATTTTTATCGGGAGACTTAGGGTAACACAGAATTGTAGAGCAACTGTTATTAGCTATTGACTTCCGATGCATTTCTGCCTTCCAAATGAAAGACAATGTGTAAAAAAAAAGTCCTTTTGAAAAATGTCCTTTAATTCTCATGCTAGTATGTGTACTCACAATTTCGGAAATGTGCAAATAGCTACTGTTTCTAAAGTCTATATTTTGTTCCAATTTCAGAAATACATAGTTGTCTTTCATCCTGATTTTTCACTTCATATATTTTCCCAAATGAATTGCTATAAAAAACCATTGCAAGACACTGCTCAGTTATTGGCTCTGGGTTCATCAGTTTCTTGGTGAACATACAATTCTTATATATCCCCACAACCAGAAAGGTCCAGCGGATGTATCGGTATATTGCTTTCAAACATCTGTCATATTTAGAAGCAGTTACAGGTGAAAACGTTGGCACAAATGGCTGTTTTTTTCAACTCATTTGCAATTTTCCCTATTTTCAACTGTATGTTTCTATAAAGAAACCTTGAAGGGTCTACAGAAATTACCCCTTTGCTGAATTCAGAATTTTGTCCACTTTTCTAAAATGTATAGCTTTCCAGGATCCATTATATACCCATTTCCACCATTAACTGCAAGAAGGTTGAAAGCACACAAAATAACAAAAATAGGCTTTGTCCCAGTAAAATGCCCAAACTGTGTAAAACATTTTGGTTTTCTGGCAAAAGTCCGTCAGTCCCTGAAAGCTGGGAAATGGTCATTTCAGCCCCACAAACCCGTTGTTGATACCATTTGAAGGGGAAAAAACAAACGCTTTCATTTGCAGCACTTTTTTCCCATTTTTCCCCAAAAAACAAAATTTAGCTGTATTTTGGCTAATTTCTGTGTCCCCTCCTGGGGAATCCACAAACCCTGGGTACCTTTAGAATCCCAGTGATGTTGGAAGAAACGGACACAAATTCGGCGTGGATACCTTATGTGGTCAAAAAGTTACAGGGGCCTAAGCGCGAACTACCCCAAATAGCCAAAAAAAGGCTTAGCACAAGGTGGGGGGGGGGGGGGAGGGGGGTAGGAAAGGCCTAGCGGCGAAGGGGTTAAAAAATGCACTATCCACACCTATTTGAACATGTGAGAGTTTGAATTAATTTAAAATTGCTGAACAGGTGATTCAACTGATAAAAAGAAGGACATGTAGTGAAAAGTAAATTAAAAAAACCTATTTTTTGTGGTGATGGTGCAATCTGTAAGAAGAATAGACTCGGAGGCAAGTTAATGATCTGACTGCGCTGCAGCTGGAAGCGCGTGGGCCTCGCCTGCACCCAGCGGGTGGGAAGTCCCGATGTTGTTTCTTTCTCCATGCGGCCACTTCCCTTCTACAGGTAAGAAAAATAGATTAGAAACTAGGCCAGATCAATTTATAAAACAAAAGCAAAGCTCCTTATTAATCAAACTAAGCAAGAAGTGGACATTAGCATTTTGGTTCCTTGCTGAATGAGCTTACTTTCTTTCCTGCTTCGAGCACGAGCTCAGACACACTTACACAAGAGCAGCTCTAGACGTCAGTGGGGGAGGTCCACGGGCAGCAAAGAGCACAGCCGGGCACGACACATTGAGGCCAGCTGCAAGGAGTTCTGAGCCCTACAGAGTTAACCCACTGTTTCTAGCAATGCCAGATTATTTCCATAACATGAGACAGCCTCAGACCTGCACTGGTGTCAGTGATCCAGTAGTGTGTGGGCGTGAGGTGGTCCCACGCTTCTCAGGGATCTCGACTGACAACTAAGGGAGCTGGGGCTTCCTGATCCTCAGGTATAGGGGGGATCCTGCCATTAGAAACATGGCAGTTCTCACCTCGTGCAAGTGAGGTAGCTGTGGGACAGAAATGATAGCAGTCCTTGACGTGCGAAAAGGCAGTAAAAAGATTTTTGTCCGAAACTTCAACGTGGTTCTGGTCAGCTCCATTCCAGAAAGAAAGTCAAGGATTGAATCTAGCAACTAACTACTCTTGCGTTTGTGCCAAATGTCCAACTTTTAAAAAGAAATTCTAAGATATTAAACTTCCTCAGAGACCTCACAAGCCTAAAGATTTACAGGTTCAACAACAGCTCTATTTGCCAAAGGGAACATGTAATACAAAAGTGCACTTGGTAACTTTCTTTGTTGATTTTGTTTGATTTCATGTGGAAAACCTTTTTTTCTCCGGGAAAAACCTCTCTACCAAATTTTGTACTGCTCGTTCTCTGTTTCCCCTCTGGACACCCATTTAGTCCTACCGGTTACTAGAGTAAATTTCCAACCTTTGACATTTTTGCAAATACTTACAAACATTTCAAGGTGTTCACCCGGTTTCACAGACCGACCCAATTTGAAACAGAGTGCCCCTCTCTACGAAGAAATGTATTTGCACGTAAAAATACAACAAACTTGTGCAGTTTTATTTGTGGGTAAATCCATTTTCCTGGGCCACCTCGGGTATTATATAAACAATAAAAGTGATTTATCAATTTTAAATACTTTAAGTCTGATTTTGATTTCTTTGCCAATCGGGGCCTTACAGGGCGCATAACATTTTTCATTTTATAAAATATAAATAAGATTGCAAAGTCATCAGACTCGCAAATGGACCTGGTGAGGGCACCTAGCTATGACCCGGACATGGGTCTTCCATTTCCTTCATTAGAACGGTGCATTAATTCACTTTCAAGGGGTATAGTCCTCATCCTGATTGATAAATCAAGCAAAATGACCTTCCCACTATCGCACTATAGAAATGAGGATGTTATTGCACTGTATTGTGTAGCATTAAAGAACCACTTCGGGGAGTTCCCGCAGGAAGACTTTTCACCCCAGAGAAAGGAGAAGGTAAGAAAATACAATGTGCCTTTCTGAGCGGCCAAAATGCAAGGGAAGTTGTTGCTCAAGCCTGGGCCATAGTTATCAGTTAAAAGCGAAATTATTTTGGAATAATGTTTCACACACACCCAATCAAAATGATGCTTCCCACTTTTCTGACTATCGTTACCTTTTTCCCTTCCCCACAAAACGTGGTCCTCCCCAAAGAGAACTCATGTCTGCCGGAAATATGAGGTTTCGAAATAAGGGTCCAGGCCCTCTTTCTTAGAGGTAGAGAGGGTTCGTAAATCTTTCACTCGGAATTAGCGAAACCACGAGGATAAGTAATTCTCGTAAATAAGATTATGCTAGTGAAATGTTGGTGAAGGACATTGGAGATGCGGTTTCACCGTGTGACACGTCCCTTCGATTTACCCACATAACTGGACACATCAGTGTTTACTCTAATGTCTGAATGGGGGGTCTCAGTGGTTTGAAACTAACCTAATATTAACAGTGTATGAAATTATAATTTTGTGAAGTTTTGTAGAGGATGACAAACTGCAATCTGGGAAGTTCACTATCTTTGCAAAAGCATGCAGTTGAAAATTCCGACACGCATGTTCAATCAATCAATCAGGGATATTTATAGCACACTACTCACCTGTGAGGGCCTCAAGGCGCTGGGGGAGGGGGATTCGGTCAGCTTGGTCATTCAAAAAGCCAGGTCCTGAGGCTCTTCCTTAATGCTTGCAATGTGGGGCTTCATCTAATGCTGAGGGGGAGGTTGTTCCAGGTCTTGGCCACGATGTAGGAGAAGGATCTGCCTCCCTTTCTGGCACTGTGGATGCGGGGTATTTCAGGCAGGTCTAGGTCAGCGGAGCTGAGGTTTCTCTTGGGAGCGTAAAAGGAGATTTGTTTGTTGAGGTATTGGGGTCTGGTGTTGTTGGGGGCTTTGTAGGCTTTTGTGAGTAGCTTGAAAGTCACTCTTTTTTTGACGGGGAGCCAGTGGAGGTCTCATAGGTGCTGGGTTATGCGGTCGTGTAGTGGGATGCTGTGGACAAGTCTGGCTGCGGCGTTCTGGACGGTCTGGAGTTTGTGGAGTAGAGATTTGTTGATTACGGCGTAGAGGGCATTCCCGTAGTCCAGTCTGCTGGTGATTAGTGCGTGGTTGACGGTCTTCCTGGATTCGGGGGGATCCATTTGAAGGTCATGCAGAGGGTGTTGGAGCATATGGAGGATACGGCGTTGATCTGTTGGTTCATGGTGATGGTTGTCATCTTCATTATATCACTGGCGACGATCTGTGTAAGGAGATAGATGTAGCCTGCTCCTCCCCTTTTGGTTATCGTTCCACCAGCTTTTTCCTGGTCTTTATTCTGTCAGCTGGACTTCCTTGGTGTTGAATTTCCTCTTCATCGGTCAGCAACGCCAGCGTTGGTGGGGTACACTTCCACGATTACATCCATCGGTGAGACGTGCTCATCCTGCAGTTTGGCAAGTCCTGTATTTCATGACCTCTGGAGACTGTGATCGGGCTCCTAGTTGGCGTCCTTGATCGTCATTTGAATTCTTCAGAGCCTTGGTTTCATCGACGTTGAGACTCTTCGAGGACAGCCTGCGCTTTGCCTGGGGTTTCGCCTCAGCTGCTTCATCGCGTCATCCTCACAGAGCGACGTCGGCTCTGGAACGCCTCTGAGGAGTTCACTTCCCGCGTCTGTTGCCAGGCTACCACGCAGTGATTCCGGAGCACCAGGACGCCTCTCGCCGGGGTAACGCTTCCTGCACACCAGCTCTGGTCCGGACATCGAGAGGGATCGCCTCAGCTGCTTCATCGCGTCATCCTCACAGAGCGACGTAGGCTCTGGAACGCCTCTGAGGAGTTCACTTCCCGCGTCTGTTGCCAGGCTACCACGCAGTGATTCCGGAGCACCAGGACGCCTCTCGCCGGGGTAACGCTTCCTGCACACTAGCTCTGGTCCGGACATCGAGAGGGATGCCGTCGGAGACACGCACTCCATAGCGTGTCCAGGTACCTCGTCATTGAACTTCCCCTGAGGTGTCTAGACGACATAATCTTGAGAGGTATTTACTTACTTAAGCTGCGACTGCTTCAGTCGGAAGGGGTAACCTCTCTAGGGGTAACTTGGAGGGGTCTATACACTCGCAAGGGAGCTGGGACAGTGCGTTTACCTCGTTTGTGGAACTCCTATGTTTCCTGCGTGTCAGCATTTCGGTGACACGCACACCTCTGAGTACCTACACAACTCTTAAGCAGTCGCTCCTCAGAACTATGTTACGTAGACTTTTCATCTTTGAGGGGAACTTTGGAATTCGGCAAACTTTACTTCTTGCAGCGTGCCAGTGATCGGTGGCACGCACACCGCTAGCTGTGATACTCTACCTTATCTATAGCCATCTGTTAAGTGTAGCTCACAGTTTTGGTGTTTCCGTTATATAGTGAGACTACAGCAAGCTTCATAAATTCAGCCATTTTTATGCTAAGTTTTCCCTTTCTTGCTCTATTGGGATTATATTGTGTGCCATTTTGCCTAACATACATATGCCATTCCTGCTTAGTAATTTGTGGGGGTGGCTTTTAGGCATTAGTCATTAAGTGTCTTTAGATTTGCATATAGATTTCTAGTCTTGTTCTGCCGTGTCCACTTAAACAAGGTACTGTATATCCTGCCTTACTACATCATTCTGGGGCACACCTTAATTTTGACACAGTGTCTTGTTTCTCTCACGATGGCAGCCGCAAGCATGCTACAACCGACACCATTTTTGAATGAGATGGGGGAACCAACTATTTCATGGGAAGTTTGGGAGAAAGTGTCTGAATCCTACCTAGTGGCAATAGGAGGGGAAAAATTCAGCGCCTTCAGGAAACAGCATATTTTACTACATAATTTGGGTTCAAATGGTAGGAAAATTTTTGAATCACTACCGGAGCCTGAGGGAGAGGAAGAAGAAGACGATGCCTATGACCCAATGTTATCTAAATTGCGGAATCATTTTGGGGACAAAATAAACGTAGTCTTGGAGAGACACAAATTTTTCAGTCGTACACAGGGCAAGCAAGAAAATGTTTCCACGTACGTTGCGGTTCTCAGAGGTTTGAGCAGATTGTGTGCTTTCAATGATCTCAATGATTCGCTGATCAGAGATCAATTGGTACGCTGTACTAACAGCAAAGAAATACAAAGGAAGCTGTTGGAGAAGCAACCGGATCTCATAGAAGCTATTAAAATTGCTAAATTGATCGAGCATACAGCAATCTGTATGAAAGAAAGAAATTCGACGGAGTCCAGTGAGCAGGTTTCAGAGATAATTAATACGGAGGAAGAAGCTGATGTGTACAAAATCAGACATGATTCGGCAAAGAAGAATGAAAGTTGGCGTGGCCAGACGGCGAGCTCTGAGAATGGAAAATTCAAATGCTACCGTTGTGGAAGCAACAACCATTTGGCAAATGATCTCAACTGCCAGGCCAGGCATGCTTGGTATAGGAAGTGCAACAAGAAAGGGCATCTTGCGAGAGTGTGCGGGTGCTTCCCGAAGACATCGGGGGGAGCCAAGTCACCACGACGCCGACACAAGTAAAGAAAATAATACTACAAGTGAATGAGAATGTGGTTCAAGAGCACCAGAGCTACCCGGTATGCGAGGTGTCTCTCGATGGGAAAAGCGTGAAGATGTTCGGTGATTCATGCTCGCCTAGTGAACTTTGCAGATTTTGAAGCTATCCTACAGAAAGGACAGGGTAAGCTGGATAAAGCCGATATAGCTCCTAGCGGCTATAATAGAGATTCCATACCCATGAAGGGGATGTTTAAGTCGCTCATTTCCTTCAAAGGCAGACGAACGGTAGGAAAGGTTTACGTTGTAGAGAACGAGTCGAACCTACTGGGGTGGCAGCATCAAAGAGAGCTAGGGATCAAATTGGACCGGAATAACCCAGAACAGGTAATGGTAATAGATCTCTCAGGTCAGAGCGGGAACATTGCTAGTGAGTTTCCAGAGATGTTTTCTGAGGACTTAGGATTGCTTAGAAACTTCCAGCACAAACTTCAGCTGAAAAAGAATGCCAAACCAGTGATCCACAAAACAAGGCCCATTCCACATCTTATGTGGGAACCGTTGAGGAAAGAACTAGATAGGTTGGAAAAACTTAACATCATTCAGCCGGTGGATTGCTCTGAATGGGTTGCCCCGATTGTGATCGCGAAAAAGGGTCGTAGTCAGGACATTCGGGTGTGCATTGATCTTCGAGATCTAAACAATAGCATATTAGTGGAAAAACATTCTTTACCCCGCATCCACGAGATGTTAAGCACCATGGGGAAGGCAAGTTACTTCAGTGTCCTGGATCTCTCCATGGCATACCACCAAGTGGAGCTACATCCAGACTCCAAAAAGCTCACTGCATTCACCACACCCATGGGCACCTTCATGTTCTGTCGCATGCCGTTTGGATTGGCCTCCGCGGCAGGGGTCTTTCAAAGAATTATGCAGCATATTTTGAAAGGAGTTCCGAAAACGCTTTGTTTCCAAGATGATGTCCTGATATATGGTGCGAGTGTGGAAGAACATGACAATGTGTTAAGACAAGTTCTGTCTAGATTCAGAAATGCAGGGATTACACTAAAAAGAGAAAAATGTCAGTTTGGGGTGGAATCGGTGGAGTACTTAGGACATTGCATTTCAAAGGAAGGTTTCAAACCCAAACACTGCCTAGTGGAAGCTGTAAGAGACGCACCTGCACCTACAAACAAAGACGAGCTAAGGTCATTCTTAGGGTTGGCCGAGTATATGACAAAGTATGTAGACCACTTCTCGGATCTAACGGCCAACCTGAGGGACCTCACAAAAAATAACACGCAATTTAGGTGGGCAGAGGAACATGAAACATAATTTTCAAGAGTGAAAGAAGGCATTCTGTCTGCTCCATTTTTGTGTAACTTCGAGCACAACCGCAAGACTTTCCTCACAACAGATGCTAGTGGGAAAGGGTTAGGTGCAACGCTTTCGCAAATTATTGAGGGCAAGGAGAGAATTGTCGCGTTTGCATCAAGGTCACTTACCAAAGCGGAAAAGAACTATTCTGTGGTGGAGAGCGAAGCGTTTGCTTGTTTTTGGGGTGTGAAACATTTCAGATTCTTTCTGTGGGGCATCCAATTTTGCTTGCGTACTGATCATAAACCCTTGATTTTCATGTTTAATCCTAAGAATAATTCATGTAACACTCCCCGCATAGCAAAGTGGTTGCTAGGCTTGGAAGGTTTCTGCTTCACACTCAAATATGTACCGGGGGTTCAAAATGTTGCAGCTGACTTCTTGTCTAGAAGTCCCATTGACAAAGAGGAACAATTTGAAACTCCTGAATACCCAGTTTTCCAGCTCAATTTAGACACCATCACCACGCAAGAGTGGCTAGAATGCATGAACTCTGATACCAACATGACACATCATTAATTACACAATACAGGGTTGGCCCGAGTCTTCAGATCAGATTAGTGCAGAGTTAAAAGCGTTCTGGGAGATACGGTTGGAGCTTAGTGTGGATCAAGGCATCCTGTTCAAAAATGACAAGATAGTTCCACCAGAACCCATGAGGGGTAAGATAATCGATCTTGTACATGAGGGCCACTTGGGCAGAAGCTTGACGAAGGCAAGGTTACGAGAGAGGTATTGGTTCCCCAGGATGGACTCCTTAGTAGAGGCAAAGGTGAGGAGTTGTATCACATGCTCCAACAGTGACAAATCTAGGCTAACCAGGAAGCCACCTTTGTTACCCGTAGCTGTACCGGATAAACCGTGGGAGAAAGTCGCGATAGACATCATTGGTCCTCTCAACTCCAAGGGGGGCGGGAAACAGTTTGCGCTGGTTCTAATTGACTTTCACTCCCACTGGACTGTGGTCAGAATGGTCCACCAGATAACGACAGCGTCAGTAATTCAATTTTTAAAAGACACATTTGCACAAGAGGGCATACCATCCTCCATGGTGACTGATAATGGGGTTCAGTTTACGTCCCATGCCATGACGGAGTTGTTAAGTAATCTTAACATAGTGCACTTGAGAACAGCACTACACTGTCCTAGGGCGAATGGATTAGTGGAGAGGATGAACCGCGTGGTTAAGGGGTGCATTCAGTTGGCGATGGTGAATAGAATGCCAGTTGAGCAAGCAATACAGGAAATGTTGTGGGCGTATCATACCACTCCTAATTCGGTCACGGGGGTTTCACCTTTTTCAGCTCTCAGAGGCAGGAAACCGGGTACCAAATTCTTCCCGTATTGGTTAGGAGGGGGATCCCACATCACAGTAGACAAACATGCTTTCAGGGACAAAGTTGATGCACATCAAAGTAAGTACAAAGCTCAGTATGACACAAAACATGGAACCAAAGTTTCGCAATGGAGAGTGGGGGACTGGGTATGCATAAGGGTACCAGAGAGGCGCGAAGGTGAAACCAAGTTTTCAAGACCTATGCGCATCAAAGTGGTGAGGAACAACACAGCCATATTAGACAATGACCAAGTGTGGAGCATGGACAGGTTAGTGAAACTGCAAAGCTCACACAGCCGGTCCGACGATCAAGTTGCAATGCCACAAAACCCGGACACCATTGGGTTACCTGTCACTCGCAGAACACGCAGAGCTCCTGGGTGGCATGAAGACTTTATTAAGTACAAGTAGAGATTGTAACTAGTCATATTATTTTACTTTGTTGATTTTCCTTTAGGGGGAAGATGTGTTACGATGTGTTTTACATAAGTCGTGCCATGTATTGACCTATATGTTGCCAATGGTATGTTCCTAAACCACCCCTACTGTAATTGGTTTGTCCCAGGTCCCTGGAGGCGACATTAGAATGTTGGTGAGGGATACTCACTGGTGGAGAGAGGAGTCAGGAATAAAGGACAGCACTTTTACCTTCTTGGAGTTGTCATCTTCATTATATCAGATACTATGCTGAGTCCATGTTTTCTAATGATGGTTGCTAGGGGGGCCTTGTAGATGTTGAAGAGCTTGGGGCTGAGGGAGGATCCTTGGGGTACTCTGCATCTGATCTCTGTGGGTTCAGAGAGGAAGGGCAGGAGTCTAATTCTTTGAGCCGATCCAGTCTAGGGCAGTTCCCTGTATGCCAGCGTCATGGAGTCTGGCAGCTAGTGTGTGGTGGGAGACGGTGTCAAAGGCTGCTGAGAAGTCCAGCACAATGAGGGCTGCAGTGGGGCCTTGGTTGAGGGGTGTACGGATGTCATCCAAGGCAGCTAGGAGGGTAGTCTCGGTGCTGTGGTTGCTGCGGAAGCCAGATTGAGATGTGTGAAGGATGCAGTTGGATTCTATGAAGTTCGTTAGCTGGATGTTGACGATCTTCTTGGTGACTTTGGCGGCAAAGGGGATGAGGGAGATGGACCTATAGGTCTTGAGGTCCGTCGGGTCTGTGGAGGGCTTATTGAGGAGGGGTTTGACTTCTGCGCATTTCCAGTCATCGAGAAACGTGCCAGTTTCGAGGGTGCAGTTGATTGACCATCGTAGTTCTGGTGCAATGGCAGAGGTGACCCTGTGGAAGATGCGCGGCGGGCAGGGTCTCAGTGGGTGCTCTGGAGTGTATGCGCCTCAAGGTCTTTCCGGTCTCTCTGTGGTGACAGGGGTCCAGGCAAGGATGGTTAGCTGAGTAGAGTTGCTGGAGGAAGTTGTTGGGTCAGTGCCTTGGTTCTGTTCATCGACATTGTCGTAGAGTGTCCTGATCTTGTGGTGGAAGAAGGAGCCAAGTTTGTTGCAGAGGTCCTGGGATGAAGGGACGTCAGAGGTTTTGCTGGGGGGTCCAGCGAATACTTCTATGATGTTAAAGAGTTCCTTGGAGTTGCGGGAGTTGGAGAGGACTCGTTCCTGGATGAAGTTCCTCTTAGTAGATCTAATGAGTTGGTGATGTGCTGCAGTGGTGGTCCTGTAGGCGGTGCGTGCTTCAGGGGTTTTGGTGTTCCTCCATGCCTTCTCGAGTCTTCAGCATGAGCGCTTGGATTCTCAGAGGTCCGTGCTGAACCAAGTGGCTTTCGTGGTGCGTTGTTTGTCAGAGTTCTGGAGGGGTGCAAGCGTGTTGGCGCAGTTAGTGATCCAGTTGTGGAGTTCGTTGGCCGCAGAGTTGGCACCAGTCATGGTAGGGGAGAAGAGTGGCTGAGGGCAGAGGCGAGGTGCTTTTCGGTGATCTTGCTCTAGTTTCTGCTCTGGGGGCATGGTGTTGGCTTGTGTGCGATGGGTTTCGAGAAGGAGAAGTGAACACAGTTGTGGTCCGTCCAGAGCGGTTGCGTGGTGTGGCTGAATGAATATTGATTCTTGCGGCGAAGATGGGGTCGAGGGTGTGTCCCTCTTGTGGGTGGGGGTGGTGACGATTTTCTTCAATCCGATGTTGATGAGGTAGCCTAGGAGGGCGATGGAGTTGGGGTTGCTGATGATGTCACAGTGAAAATTCTGGTCTCCGAGCAGTACGTAGTCCATGGAGGCGAGGACGTGTGGCACAATGTAGTCTGTGATGGTGTTTGCAGGAAAACTTTTGTACAGATATTTTTGTAAGATAATTTTTTTGCAGAGAAGCAAGATTTACCAGGGGAGTATCATCAGAGAAACTATTATTTGGCTGGCTTTTCACCAGCATTTTTTAAAATTGGCAAAGTAACACATTTGCCGAAAGATAGCTAAGCAGATTTCACATTCTGTACTGAGTGGACTGATTTTGTAAATATTTTGTCATTCTTTTTGTAAATATTTGTTGTCATTGAGTTTACTGCTTTTGGTAACTGTTACAAGTAACGCGGAAGATACCTTCAGCATTTATAAAGCTACTAAAATGAAGTCCCTTTCTCTTTTTTAAAAATAATGTGAAATATAATGTGTAACACATATATGTGTCATCCCCACTTGATGTACACGATCCTGTGGATATTCTCCCGAACTCCCATGGAATGCACGGTGCTCTGTTGTTTCCTTGCTAGTTTTAAACTTTATAAATACCAATAAAAACATTAGTCAGGGGAATAAACAAAAGTACAGAACTACCCAGAACTGATTTCAGATCTGAGAAAATGAAATACACATAGTACAGTGCAAATTGGGGAAAGAACAGGAAGTGGGTAGGTGGCCAGGTCCATTTTGTTATTGGCCTTTTGGGAATTCAAATATCTCTCCTCCTGGTGAGGTGCCTAAAAAACAGGTGGTAAATATAGGTTTATACATAATTTGGCATCGCCAGAAGGTATGTCTGTAAATGATTTTATACCTACAATGGAGTCCAGTGTCACTTATGCATCAGTGGATAATGCTTTCAAACTGGTCAAATCAGGGGGGTAGTCGAAGCTGAACTGGCAAAGAGAGACATACAAGTCGGCTTTCAGGTTCTTGCCAATATATCCAGCAAATTTTCTCCTGCTAGGTATGCAATTTCAAGGGCATATTTTTGTGGACAAAATGCTACCAAGGGGATGTTCGATTTCATGTGCTTTATTTGAAACATTTAGTACATTCTTACAATGGTTCTTCACATGTTAAAGGATACGGGTAATTGTTTAAGAGCTTTTACACAATTCCAAATAGCTGCACAAGAATTAGGAGTTCCATTTGCTACTGAAAAAACGGAAAGACCTCTTACTATGATTACCTTTTTGTGTATAGAATAGACGGTACAGATGATGGCTAGGTTGCTAGACAATAAGGTTACAGAAATAAAACAAAAATTGAAGTTTGTATTACTGAGAAGAGATTGCAGTTGAGACTGGTACAGAAATTATTAGACTACTTAAACTTTGCTTGCAGAGTTGTAAGAGCTGGTCGTACACTTTGCAGGCAGTTAGGGATGTCAGTGTCTTGAGCAACATTATCGCACCATAGGATTCGAATGACAGCCCACATGAGAGATGACTTATGTATTTGGTTGACTTTTCTGGACAGATTCAATGGAGTTTCTTTATATTTTCTAGAAGAAGACACTATATGGCAAAAACAAATGTATTCAGATGCAGCAGGGGCAAAAGGATTTGCAATATTCTGAGAGGGAAGATGGTTTGCAGAGTGTTAGCCTGCCCACTGGCTACAACCAAGATGCATATTACATTTTTAGAGCTGTTCCTCTAGTAGTGACTTTGTATGCTTAGGGTGAAGAATAAAATAGTTTTATTTCACGTAGATAACTTGGAGGTAGTGGAACTAGTGAGCAAACAGAAGGCGAGAGACTTAAGGGTTTTAAGACTATTAGGCTTTTATTTTTAAGTGTTGATAGCTCAATATTGTTTTTTAAAGTACGTCATGTTCCTGGTGTTCAGAATAACATAGCAGATGCTTTGTCTCACTTTCAGTGGCAATATTTTTGTAGTATGGCCCCAAATGCAGACAGCAACAAGACCGAACTTCCACAGACAATTTGGGCATGGGGGAACGAGAATAGCGGAGTTGGTAGAGAAATCTATTGCCCCATCTACAAGAAGAAGCTATTGAACGACTTGGCAGGAGTTTTTGTCACATGGTAACATTGTAACTCACAAGAGTAATGAAAAACTGGAGAATCAGAATGCGATTTGGAGTTTTTTTTTTTTTTTTAATAGATAAAGATTGTTCACTTGTCTCTGGCAAGTTAGCAGGCATATCATGCTATGGCTTGCTGGTGTGGGGTTTTGACCCTGTGCAAATGACATTAGCTAGGAAAGTTTTAAAGGGTTTGAGTAGGGAACAAAATAGGAAACCGAAATTAAGGGAGTCAATCACAATTGAGTTATTAGAGTTGATGGTAGGAAATGTAGTATGTTGTTATGATAAGTTTGAGGCATTAGTTTTCAGATTATGCATGTTATGGTTATTTTTGGTGCATTTAGAGCTTCTGAATTATTGGGTTGGAGAGGGAATCCAGGTTTAGTTTTTGATGATGCAGTTTTAAGGCAGGGAAGACTGAGGTTTTGGTTGAGGGCTTCGAAGATGGATCAGTTGGGAAAGTGGGTTTGAATCAAAGTGGTGTGGTAGATTTATGTCCAGTTGAAGTATATTTAAGGTTTTTAAACAAAACTCAATTTCAGGGTACAGAAATTTTTTGGCATAAGAATATAAATTTCCAATTTGTTAGGAGTAATGCCGTTAGCATTGTTATGCATAGGTGAGCCACCTTAATCATATGGTACACATTCATTCCACATTGGAGCCGCAACTGAAGCAGTCAGGTTGGGTTGGTTGTGGGCTGATATCAGAAGAATTGGGCATTGGCGACCAAATTGTTGTGAGAAATATGTGAGAAAATAAAGTTTTATTTTAATAAAAAGATATTTCAGTAAACCCGTTAATGTTCCTTTTTCATTCGCTGAGGATGCAAAATAGGTTTAAGAGTTGATGACAAGAGCTTATTTTAATATAGTGACCTTTTCTGCTACAACGAGTAAACTGGTTTGTGTCATCACTGTGCGATCCACCTCTGGCAACTTTGTTTGTTAATCTGCTCTGAGGCTTCTTGATTTAAGCCCTTGAACCCATGCACTCCTAAACTTAATCTTAACAGCATGGGGGCCGGTTGTTTGCTCTTGTTGTTAATTCAATGGTGTGCACACTCTTCCTTCAGAAAAGTTACATTCTGTTTCTATTAGCATGATTCCATCGGTGTCCTCTGTAGCTTTTTTACTGAAAATTAGTTTTTTTCATAAGCAAGCTGCTTACATTTTTGACATCTTACGTGATCAGCAGCCTGATGTCTTATTTCTAACTGAGACGTGGCTTAGTGATTCCTCTCTCCCTGCGAGTGAAATGGCTGTCCCCCATGGGTATAATTTTTAGAACCTTGATCGACCAAATCAGATAGGAGAGGGCGTGGGCATAGGCTGTAAACAAGCATAACCTTGCTCGACATTTGGGGTTAATGAGCTAGGCCTTTGGTTTCAGCTTCTCTTGATATACAAGCCCCCAGGCTCTGCAGGGGTCTTCACCAAATCTCTAGACTAAGCATGTGATTTTAATATTTATGTTGATTGCCCATCAGCGAATGAGGCTGCTACACTGTGAGACAAATTGTTGTCATGTAATTCAGCTCAATTTGTCATTAAGACAACACATTTGGCAGGAAATATGATTGGTATCGTTTTTTTCTGATGTTAAGCTTGGCATGCCAAACCCTCTTCCCTTACTTTGGACAGATACTTTTTTTATTAAGTTTAAATGGTTTGCCTTTACGTCTAATGGAGTGCACGTAAAGTAGCCCCAAATTTGTTTAGATCTTGTAGTAGGATTAAGTCTGACAAGTTCCTTAATGTATTGTTGGCCTCCACTCTGGCTTTACTTGGCGATGCTGAAATGAATGCTACTACTGTAGATGACTGGCTCTGCCGGGCTGTAGATAAATTAGCCTCAATCATAGCTTGCAAATCATGTAGAAGAGGCTTCTCAGGGCCTTGATTCTCTAAGCCCAAAGCAGCATAAAAGAAAGTCTGCAAAGAGCTAAGAGACATGGGCTCAGACACTACAACGAAGAAGAGAAACCTGCTTATTGGGTGGCCCTGAGAAAATACCATGCTACAGTTAAAGCTGCCAAGAAAGCCTATTTTGGTGAGGAAATTAGACCACATAGAACAAGCCTTGGGCAATGTTCAAGATTGTTAGAAGATTTCTTGCTCCCATTGCTTGTGATAGAAGTTTGCCTCCTTCTTTAGAATGATGTGAGCAGCTAGCTCCCTTCTTTCAAGATAAACTTGTTAAATTGCAATCTAATCGCTCTTCAGCCATTCTGAATAGTGAGATTGAGACTTCCCCAGTTGTGATTGTAGGGGATAGGCAATGCTCACTGCTTCAATTCATTCCAGTTTCCTTGGATGCCTCTAAAGCTGCCATCTACTGCCTTCAATCTAGCTCTCCTATCAATCCGTGCGCCATGGATCCGTTGGCCAATGAGGTGAATGTGATCAACCCAGTGGCGAACAAGCTACATAGGGCCCTATTGAAAATCTGGAGGTCTGAGGACTGCCAGACTCATGGTGACGTGACAGTGGCAGATTCAGCCACCACGCACCGGCGGTACAATCACCTGATTACAACTTGGGCAGTGGGACCACCCCGGAACCGCCGGCTCTGCCAGGGAACTACTGTTCCCTGGTGTAGGAGTGACAACCAGAGGCCGCAATATGCTTGGTGGGACTGTGGCAGTTCAACCAAGCATATTACGAGTTTCCACTCTGCCAGGCTTTTCATGGCGGTTCCACTGCCATGAAAAGCCTTGTGTAGAGAAAACAAAGGGGGCCCTACAGGGCCCTCCTGGTGCCTCAAACATTTGTGGATGCACACAGAGGGGTATAACATGGGCCCCCCGTGTGCATGCACATAGGACTTTCGAGTCCATGCCATGCAGGAAACTTGTTGTGTGGTCCCATTACAGTGCCTTTTTTAATGGCACCACTGCCTTTAAAAGAGGCACCGCCATGCTGCCCCCCTGCCAGACTATGAAAAAGTCATAATCTGGCGGTCGGGCGGGCAGCGCAAGCTTTTGCACTCCTGTGCCACCGCTCGGCTAAAAACCCGACATCAGGGCCTTAATGATTCCCTCTCTAAAGCTGTTGTTCCTCTGGCTTGGAAGCAGGCTAAAATACTTTCTCTCTTGAAAATATCTTCTGCTGATCCTAGCATCTTGGTGAATTATAGATCTATTTCTATACTACCTGCATATTCAAAGGTCTTGGAGAAATTTGTTAAAAGACAGCTCTCCACATTTTAGAGACTAATGGACTTCTTTATCCTAGTCAGTTTGGATTTCGGCCTAATCTATGTACTGAAACTGCTCTTTTGGAGGTGACAGAACACACCAAAGGCACTCAAGATAAGGATTGCAAGGTCATGCTGATATTATTAGATCTTTTGATGGCTTTCAATACTGTATCCCACTCTCTGATCCTTCACCGCATACAGGCCATTGGTTTAAGTGGCATACCGGTGAGTTGGAAGAACCCCTTTTTGGAGAATAGAGGTCAATAGGGCTGGACACCCCCTTTCTCATCGGGTATGAAGGTTCTAGTGGCAGGGGTGCCGCAGGGCTCCACCTTTATCCCCACACACCTCAATTTATTTTGTACGCCTTTGTCACAGCTTATAGAATCCTATATAGCAAACATAATTTTATACGCCAATGCCACACAGCTGCTTTTCTTCTCTAATCAAGGTGAAGAGATGGATTCAGGCCTTATTAAATTGTGCCTGGGAGCAGTTTTCAAATGTTTGCACCAAAATCAGCTTATGTGTAAAACAGATAAGACGGAGGTCCTACTTTTTGATCTTGCTTATCCTTTTAAGTGGTCCAAGTTCTGGCCTGATAATGCTGGCCTTTGGCATCCCATACTGAAATGGTAAAAACTGTAGAGGTCACGTTTGGTAACAAGCTCTCTTTTCAGCATCAGGTTTTGGCGTGGTGGGGACCTGTTTTGGGCTTCTCCATACATTAAACAAATTCTTGCATTTTCTTCCCTTATCTGCTTGGAAGACAGTGGTTCAGGCCTTAATCACTTCTAAATTGGATTGTGCTAATGCACTCTACCTAGACCTGCAGATTACCTCTCAAAACTCCAGTTTTGCTTAATCTATATACTTTACACTGTCTTCTATTCAAGAAACAGATTTTGTTTAAGGCGCTCATCCTGGCCCATAGAGCCCTACATCATGTAGGACCTCAATATCTGGAAACCAGAGTTTAAATCTACTCTCCTGCAAGGGTGCTTTACTCCTCTCAGTTGGCATTGGTTTCCGTGCAAAGAATTAAGCGCTCTAGTAAAGGCGGTCGCTCTTTTTCTTTTCTGGGTCACATTGCCTGGAGCCGACTACCACTTGAGCTACGTCTACAAGTGCCTGAAGTGGTATTTAAGAAAAACTGAAGACTTGGCTTTTTGTTCAGGTTTTATTCCTTGCTCTGCAGTCTTAACCACAAGACACTCTTTGGAGCATCTGCTGTGCTTTATAAATTCCTGTTCATTCATTCATTCCTTCTTGCTCCCATTCTCTGTCTTGAATTGGGTCAAGGTCTGTTGAGGGAAAATAAGTGCCAGACACCTCAAATTGAGCGCAGGTGGGCCCCACTTGCATCCACGTCTCACATTAAGCACTGGCCTGACCACCTTTTACTGCAGCCGTTGATGCCCATTTGTAGAGAATGGGTGCCGGCACTCGTGGATGCTGGACAGTGGTGATGGCGGGGCAGTACAGAGTAGACTCTGGAGGATTCTAACCTTCTACATCTAGTCCTGGCTCTTGCCAATCCTCCACAGTTCCACTTGAACTCAATCTCAGCAGTAGTCTGACAGTAGAGCCTGTCATGTGGTGAGCCACGCCCATGCTGCCCTGAGATTGTCACAGTCAGTCTGCTGTGCAAGTGGGACCAGAGACGGTTTAAGGCATGGTCAAAGTGGGCTCTGGCCCAGCGCCCCCACCGTTTAGGGGGCCCCCTGATAGAGCCTGCTCTGTTCCGCAGAGAGTCTTGCCCCATGACTTTTAATAATTTGTGAACAGATTGTTGTAAATAGCGTTTTTCTATCATTTATTTTTAATGGGTGAGAGTCTATTACAGACATTTTGCAGACAAATTGTGTTTATGTTCCATGTAAGATCCATATAAAAAGTTTCTTCTTAGATCAATACAGGACCTCTCATATGAGATAGGGGAGGGTGTGACAGAGATTATTTGCAGTAATATTAGTGAGCTGCTGCTGTGTTACAATAACAACAAGCATTGGCATAGCCAATAGGTCTTGCCTTTGGGACCTTATAAGTGTTTAGCTATGCAACAGTTGCATAACTAAATACTTATAAGGTCCCAAAAGCGAGACCTGGCTATGCACAGCGGCCATGCGGCCGCAAAAGTGAAAGTGATCGCGATCACAATCAAACATCAAAGCGGCCGTGCGGCCGTGAAAGTGAAAGTAATCGTGGTAAAGCGCACGCGTGCGCCCGCGCACATGCACTGTAGCTCTAGGCTGGCCTGATAGCACTTTTGGAGCCCTCTCAATAAGTCTCGCCAGACCAGCGCATGAGCTGGGTCAGGCGAGACCTGAAAACACACATGACTATCCCTGAAAACAGATGCGCTCACACATTTAGAATGTGACCAAAGAGGGCATGAAAGAGCTGAAGCTGGATCATATAATAAAGCTGTTTCGAACAGGGGCCCCCAAAATACATTTGGCCCAGGGCTCCCAAAATCCTTAAAACGTGACTGGGACCAGAACTGACCGATGTAGAGAAGCCAGTCATTATCAGGTGCCATCATCAGATTCCAATGGCTCCAGTCAGGGCAGGCCGTGGGCTCACGTTAGAGAGAGGTATAGGAGCCATGTACCAGCTACTGGCCCATACTGCTGATGGTGCCTGCAGGTGCTAGAGTGGGCTTGCTTCCTGCTACCACCTGCGGTGATTTTCGTTTTTTTTACCCTGTGACAACATTTGGAGCCGGGATGCGGAAGAGCCGCTAATTATGAGGGAGGCATGGGGCCTTTGTTTACAATAACCTTCCTTTTTACTGTATACAAAGTTCAACAGTTTTGGGTGGTGATGACGTCACCAGCGCAACCCAGTATGTGAAGTGACTTGACTGGCCGAGTACAGGACAAATAGGGCAGAACACGCACCAGAAGCCTGTACTATACTTTTTCTGGACTTTTGTCCCAGTCGGAAGAAGTGAGTGACGGTAGGGCCCATTAGCAAACAGCTGTCCAAATTAACCACTGAACATATACACAGAAAAGAAAATGGTCCCCTCCACACGAGCATCACTTGCTCTCCTCGTGCAATTGGCTGTCTTGTGTATCATTCCACCTCCTTTGGAATCCTAGCATTGCAATGCACGAGGGACTCAGCATCTCCAGAGTACACTGCATCATCGCACGTTAAATTCTCTCGCAGATGTACACAGAAAGCAATCGGTTGAGCTTTACTTCGGGTTTTTTCACTGCAACATTCTTTTCCAAATATTTTTGTTACTAATAAAATTACAAAGCAGTGGCAATGCTGTTTATGATTTACTGGCACCTTTTTCACATCGTGAACAAATCCAAATGAAGGACATTTGCAGGTATGAAGGGGATAAGCAATCCTTGCAGAAAATCAGTCACTAATCAAATTATATACTTATATCTCTCTGTGGGAGGCTGATCATCGTATTTGTAGCCCAAACCTGTCCGGGCCTGTTCTTGGAGGCCCCTGCTCTTTGGATCCAGCCAGGCTGGCTGCATCTCCTTCAGCCTGAATCAGAACCAAACCCGCTCATCTTAAGTAGCCCAAACGTATTCTTTCTTTCGGATATCGGTTCAGAAACGAAAAAGTCCCCCCCCCCCCCTGTTGTTTTCTTTCATTCTGCGCTGAATCTCGTTATGCTATTAATCACTGCAAGCGTGCTATGTCACATGCCTAGCTATGTCTAGCCCGGGGCATACACATGCTAAACACTGCTCTCTGATGCAGCAGCAGCAGGGAGGCCTAGAGCACTCGGCAATGCTCGCATATTGTTCCTCTCAGTGCTAAATGTGCCAGCTCCGTCTCACGGCAATAATTAGTTTGTGCAATATAAAAGATGCTGATGGCTAATTGGTGCCTGCTTTCTCCAAACAAGAGGCCATTATTGGCTCAGCTGAACCCCTGGGGGCAAGTCACGTATGTTATGGAACAGTTCCAACATGTCAGAGTATGACTTCAACGGCAACGTCTCGCAAGAACATGGTATTGTGTTGTAAAATATAAAGATATTCAATCCATGCAAGCCTGGTCTCCTGCTTTACATATATTACAAGGATATTGCAAGTGACTATTTCCCTTTAAAGGCCGCAAACTCGGAGGTCACTTGAATTAATCTATAAAATACAAAAGGGGTATTTTATTCCTTGTAATACATGGTCACACCATTTCCCTTGGTCTCTTGTTCCTGCACAGGAGATTGATATTATGGTTTGAGGTACATAGAAAAAATGGGTAATCTCTATCATGAATTTAAATACATCATTATGCAACTTCTAATTTGTCTTATTTAAGGGTTTTAATTTAAAATAGTATACAAATCGGGTCTTAGAACCAGTGGTGACATTCAGAGTTCTGCTTTCTTGCAATGAGCACATTGGGGCATATTATCAAGACAGGCGATAAAATTATCGCCGCTTAGATGTGAAGGACATCTAACATGGGCTTCAATTGGAATTCCATAGAGCATATTATCAAGCCCATTATTGTCGTTTTAGCGGCAGTTTTCTGCCGCTAAAGCAGCGATAATTTTATCGCCTGTCTTGATAATATGCCCCATTGTTCTCACAATTATACCCGGGGACTGCCCAATCACAACATCTACTGGCTGAGGCAAGTGGCATTATGTTCTAGATTTTTTTCATTGCACTAGTTACGTTATTTTCATATTGCAGGTGAGAAGTGATGTCACAACCAAGGAGCCAATTCCGATCTTGGTCGGAAGGGAACCGAACGCGATCCGGCCGGAAAAACTACGAGCCGTACGCGTCTTTTCTGCCCGACTCGTACAGCTGTACGAGCGAGCCAGTACGATGCGAGCTACATGAAAATCACCGACCGAGTCGTTTCCGGGTCCGAACCGCCGCGTACGTCTCGGTCGTAAGCTAACCATGGCGAACCAGTACGATGCGAGCTACATGAAAATCACCGACCGAGTCGTTTCCGGGTCCGAACCGCTCCGTACGTCTCGGTCGTAAGCTAACCATGGCGTGCAATGGATGCGATTCACGACCGAGCCAGTACGATGAACGCGCCGGACAGCCTGTGCGAGCCGGAGTGTCCGGCTCGCAAAAGCTCCCAGAGTCGGACTTCGGGGATCCGCGTCGGACCCCCCGACACCCGCAGCCGTACGACTCGCAGATAGGGGGAGACACATGGGACTCCCCCACACAGGCATGTATGACGTGGATGGCACCGACGCGTACCCACTGTAGGGGGCGCACTTGTTCGAGACTTACCCATTCAGTCAATGGGAGCACATGTACGCGTCGTACAACTGGCTCCCATTGACTTCTATGGGAGTCCGACCGAACTGAGTCAGACAGCATACGTACGCATCGTACTCGCTCGGTCGGACTGTAGGGGTCCGGCTCGGTCGGAAAACACTCCGGATCCGACTCGGTCAGAGTGCTTTCCGACCCGGATCAGAATCGGCCCCTAAGTGGTAACCTACAGGATTGTTGATGGATAGTTGACAATAACAGGGTTGTTTTCCACAGAGGGGTTCCAATTGATATCAGAAAGATAAGAAGAGTGAAGCGTGAACTGTGTATAATGTCACTTGGAGCACCAAAGTGGAAAACAACATATTATTGTCAGTAACCCATGTAGAAAAAGTATGTTATGTATGCCTCTTCCAAATGCATGTCCCCTGTTCTGCTGTTCTTGTGGGTTGGCGGCACAGTACTGGAGGAGTCATGCGGAAGCCATGCACAACATAACCTTACCTAACTCCATCAGTCTGTTGCCTTGTTCTCCCTACTGCCACCGCCCTTGATACTCGGAACTACCTTCCCTGCCCCCAGTATGTGATAAGAAAAAACAAACACTAACCTTCTTACCAACAATCTACCATTGTACCTAGTGGTGGAGGAACCATTTTCAGAGCGGGCGTGCTGACATCAATGTTACGCCACTGAAGTCGTAGGGATTAAGAAAAATCCAGACTGTACATAGAGAGCAAATACAGCAAATGAACCATGTCAATTCAGTAGAGGAGTAGAAGGTGTGGTACATAGCCAGTGGTGTATTTTGGAGTACACTGTCGGAAATATATTACTAAAGCATGATGTGGTGGCACACTGTCATATACAGATACCACATTCACCATTGAAATGGCCACAAAAGGTACACTAGCATGCAGTTTTACTGATAAAACTATATAGGCCACAAAAGACAAAGGGCCCGATTTCGATGTCGTCCGACACTGATTCGGTACTGAGACCGACCGACCTCCTGTCGGTGGTCCCAACCCAGCAATTAGGATGCGACCAAACACTGTTCGGTCACAGACCTATTCTTTGCACTGTAAAGAGAAGAGGTGCAGTTCATCACTACACCCCGTGGCAGGCACCTAATGGTGCCTGCCACGGGGTGCAGGGATGAAAAGGCGGCACCATCGGTGCCCTCTCGGCCACCATCTGGAGACTTTACACCCATGGGGCCCTGCTGGGGGCACCCAAAGATAACTTCCAACAGCCTTTCTGTGTCAGAAAGGCCCGCGCAGAAAGGCTGCCGGAATCCAACATTGTAATCCCCGGGGCAGAAAGAGTCGCCGTTGGGATTACAGGAGGCTTTCCGGATGGCCGATAGGCTCTCTGAACCATTCTCGGAAGCCATTCCGAAATCCAGTTTGGATTCATTTCCAACTGACTGCATCCAAATGGGTTGGTCAGAAATGAATCCAAACTGCTGATTATGAGTCAGTAGGAACGGCGCTGACCGAGGGTCGGAGCCACTTCATTCGGCATCATAATCGGCCCCAAAGTGTGAAAATCAGGTTTCTGCAAATATTAATCACTTGAGCATCAACGAGTAAAGTGCCTTGATTTATTTTGATCCTATTACAATCTTTGCTTCCCTTTCACTTCAGAATCTCAAAAAATGTGGTTCATTTGTGCTTTCCTAACTACTGGTATATTTTAAAATATTTGTACAGTTCATTTACAGGTATTTAGATTTTGTTGTGTGTTTGAAAAAACCGGCAGACTAACCTTTTTACACACCATGTGCCCTTGTAAGATTGTCAGATACATTTACTTTCCATAATCATTTAACCTTGGAGTCAGGGAAATAAAAGTAAACACCAATCTCCATATTAATAAAATATGCTGCAATTTGTCAGAAGACATAGTCTGACATTTGACCTGGTTCTTTGAACGCACAGCAAATGTGACAAGGGGAGAGGATGTGTTCCGTCGGCTAGACTGACGACTTTGGTGCTGGAAACCAGGGTTCGAGCCTCCGGGTCGCGTCCACATCCTGTGATTCTGGGCCAATCACTTAATCTCCCCGTGCCTGAATGTGTAATGTAAATACGGTGCTCATGTAAAGCTCCCCAATACCTTCGGGTCGAGTTCGCGCTATATAAATATGCAAAAAAAAAAAGATAAAAACATTCAAAGTCATCTTTATTGCTTATTCACCTTCTGAACTCCAGCATGGCTATTTTGGTGTTTTAGCAGCACCCCGCCCCTTCTTCAGCCATCAATGAGGGTACCCTAGATTGCAGGGCAGCCAGATTCACATGGAATAAACCTGTTGTTTCGTACATCACAACACTTTCTTGTCAATATTTCAAGATCATGAACCGTTGCATTCAGAGATTTTTCTCCATAGCTTGACCCAGAGTCGATAACATACTCAATTTGAAGATACACAGTGAGTCCTCATTGCTACACTCTACAAAGCTATAAAAAGCCTTCCTATTCAAGAAGTAATAAGGTGTTTACTAGACATGAAGAGTGTTTTTCAGTTTAGCACCAAGGAACCAATTGTGTATTTGTGCTTAGCAAATACCAAATAATATAACTATCCACACCACTATCAGCAACTTTCTCCTCATGATTTAATGAAAAAAATCCGTATTTCCCATCTGTCAAACTCCCTCGCCACACTCTGCACACTCCCTTACAATCCAATCTTGGCAGTTTTAAAATTCGATTAATGATAAAAATGAGAAATTATGAAAATGGCGGGCACCACGCTCCTCCTGAAGGAACAGGAGCGAGAAAAGAGCAAGGCTCATAGCAAGAGATGGATCCAGTAGAAGTTCCAGCTGCTTGGAACAAATACATGGAAACAAGGGAAGCATATTGATACAAGGGGCTGAAGAAAGGAAATCAAAAATGGGGAACAAATATATTGCAACACATCTTTCACTGAAAACTGGTCCTTTGAAAATGTTCTACCAGGAAATGATACCATATGAAAAAGGCCTTTCTACCTCTTGGGTTGGGATCTTCTGACAACAACCTATAGACTGACCACCATCTGGGGAAGTGCCAATTCTAAGACTTGGCCACCTCTTCATTTTGGCAGGCATTACATTTATTTGGGAAGCTAAGAAAAAGCCCAGGTTTGATATCCTTCTCCCAAAGCTGCATGTCAAGACCCTGCTACTGCCATTCACACATTGAACTCCAACAGCTTGCCAAACCCCCCTAAAGGTAATTGCAAGCGCAGAGACACTAGAGTGGTTCTAGGAGCTTTGGTACCCAGTCATGCTGCGATTGTGGTGTCCTAGAATACATTGCCTGACATGATCAATACATCTTTCTCTTCACCCACACAGGGCTCTGTCAAGCTCTCAACATTAGTCTTGACACCGATGTAACAGACAGATGTTGTCACATGAGGTGGAATGGAAATGTCCCCACACAAGAAGTTATCTGCAATTCAGACAACTGAAAGTGTGGTATAACAGAAAAATTCTATAGGGACTGGAACAGGTCACAAGGGAAAAATGTCATATATTGTATATATGTTAATGTTAATGTTAATTGGGCTATGTAAAGTGCCTAATACCGGCAGGTCTCTAAGCGCTGAGAGAGAGTAGACATGGTCCACCCAGATGAGTGATTGTTAGCCCCAGGTCAACACCTGCATTATGTCCAGGCCTCTGTGAAGAGAAAGGTCTTCAGTTTTTTCCTAAAGGGAAGGAGGGCTTTTTCTGACAGGAGGTATCTTGGTAGCTCGTTCCACAGCTGCGGGATCAAGACCGAAAAGACTCGACTCCCTTTGGTCGTATTGTTAAACCGTGGACAGGCCAGCCGGCCTCCCTCGGATGACCGGAGGGTACGACCGGGGACGTATCTCCCTAAGTGCTCCTCGATGTATCCTGGGGCCTGTCCATGAAGGGCCTTGTGGGCAATGCAGAGGCATTTGATGCTACCTCATTTGTACAGTGGCCCTTAATGAAAGGTAAAACCATGTGATAGGCAACGGGCAGGTGGGCAGGTGTGTCCTTTTTGAAAAAAACAGACAAACACAGAGAAGGCTCCTCCTAAGTTTACTGGGTTGTGAAAAAATGTGAAGTACCCTAAGGAGATGAAGGGAGGCTCAACTCCTTTTTGAAAAGTATTTAAGGCACAATGGCACACAGGTTTTACCTCATTCCGCCTTTTAGGAATATTGTTTTCACATACTAGCCTGGAATTCTCCAGGTTAGTGAGCACAGAGTAGACAGAAAGAACTATGAGAACTACAGAGGTTGGTGGTTATTTATTATGGACGTACTTGGGTTACAACTAAGGAAGAGTGTAGGTTGTTAGAGTAATAGGTTTAGCCTCATGACTTGTCAGTTGAGTAGTCTCTTGAAGGTTTTCACACACACACAAGTCTTTATTTTATGATTACTTAAAATCTTTTACAAAAGCGATAGCATAAAAAAGACACTGAGTATAAAAATATAAAAGACCGCATGAATTATGCCATAAAATGATACCATATACAAATTTAGAGGTATGGTAGCATTTGTCGCCAAGCAAAGTTAACAGTCACCCGAGGTGTGTGGTCAAAGGTGATTTGTATAGCGAGTACGGGGTGAGACGACACTGCGCAAGGCCAAAACTATGGAGTGCACAGGCGTGCAATATTGTGGCATGCAAGCATGCATGGGGTAAGTTATTTAGGGGGAGTGTCAAGGTTAGTGCAACAAATAGAAAGCGATACTCTGCCCGGGTCGATAAAAATCTAATATTAAAATCGCCAATTGCGTGCACTGTGAAGTGTCAGTCTATTTGGCGCATGAAAGTGCAAGGGGCCTCGCCAAGAGATTATGTAGGGTGCTAGATGGAAAAACAGAACCATATGCAGGCGCCTAAAGTGGTACGTCCTTCATCCATGCCAGTGTGCCCTGATATTAAAATCAACAAATTGCATGCTTTGCGAGGCGTTGGTCTAATTGGTGCATGATGGTGCAAAGGGCCTTGCCAAGAGATTATGTAGGGAGCTAGATGGAGAGTCAGAACCGCTTGCGGGCCCTTAGAGTGGTACATCCTTCATTTTTTTTTTTTTTTTTTTTTAAATTATTTTTATTGCAGGAATCAGTAAATCGTTACATGATCGGCCAACATTATATCTCAAACCAAAGCATTGAAACACAGCCCTCCATCCCCCTCCGGATGTTGCTTACACAGCCATTCAGCCCACAACCCTGGGGTCGGGCGGCGAAATTCAATGGGGGCTCCGGAGGATGTCGGTTGGCCCGGAAGATCCATTGTCCTTCATCTGCTTTTCTAAACAAGCCTATAACTCCAAAAAAAAAACCCCCCACCCTCAAAAAACCCCAATCCCAGGAAAACCCCTCCCCCCCCGCCATCAGCGCGCGGCATCAACCGCAACCGGATCTTCTAGAGGACCCATAGGGAAAACCAATAAAGCTGAGAAGTGCAACCATCTAATGTGACTCGGGGCGCGCCGCTTCCTCACGTTCGGCGTCGCCGGGGGCGCAATAATCCCTAAGGGCCTGCACTAGCATCTCCCACTCCAGCGCTGTCTCCTCGGCCTTCTCGTTACGCTGCCTCCAAGCTAGCTGGTATCTAAGCGTGCTCTCCCCTGCTGCCCACTTCAAAAATTTGCTGTGCCACCGGCTCCCCGTCGGGCCGGCCCGTGCCTTCCAGTTCCTGGTCACCTCCCGTTTAGCAAGGAGCAGCCCCAAATCAATGAATTTACTAGATATTTTATTCTTGGGGGTATGAGGGAACCAGTGCAGGAGACCCACCGCCGCATCCAACGAAAGGGATCGCCCCGTTGTCTCCTCCAGGGTCTTCCCCACTTCCTCCCAATAGGCCGACAGTCCCGGGCAGGCCCACAGCATGTGGAGAAGGTCCGCCTGCTGGGCCGGGCACCTGGGGCACTCCGCCGATGCCGTAGCAAAATATCGCCTGATTTTCACCGGGGTCAAATATGCCCTATGGAGCACATAATAATGGACTAATTGAAAGCGGGCGTGGCGTGTGCCCTTCCAGGCTCGCCGCACCAACTGAGCCCAGGTCGTCTCTGGGATCTCCCTGCCAATGTCCTCCTCCCATCGGTTTCTCAGGGTGGTGAGGGGAGCCAGCCCCTCGTTGAGCAGTCTACCGTAAAGGCAAGTGACCGCCCTTACCGTGCCCGCGGACATCATCACGTATTGGCAGACCGGGGATAAAGGGGGTTCCGCCTGCCCGGACCGCCAGTGCGCCTGGATCGCTCGAACAAGGGCTGAGTGCAGCAAAAAGTCGCCGCGGGGAATCCCGAAGCGATCAATGAGCTCCTGGAATGGCAGGATCGTCCCGTCCTCATATAGATCACCGATGAGCTGCAGACCTGCGTCCTCCCAGGTCGCCAAGCGCGACCAATCACCCCCATGGGGCAAAGCCGTTAGCATCCCCAGCGGTATTTCGGGTGCATACGGTGTTCGCTGGTGGCCCCGGGCGTGAGCTCGGTTCCAGCACAGGCGAACGGTCCGCTCCTCCAATGACAAGTCCTGCAAGGCCAATCGTTGCCTCATCACTATGAAGGAGAGAACATGCCTGGCCATACCCGTACCCCTCCTATCCTCGGGGCCCCGGAACTCCCGAGCGATCTCCTGGGTGAAGGTCTGGAGCTGCGCCGCTAAGTAATACTTTTCGAAGTCCGGCACCGCGAGCCCACCCTCCTCCTTCGGCCTCATCAGGGTCTTGAGGGCCACCCGCCGGCGGCCCGAGCCCCAAAGGAATCCGACTATCAGTGACCGTAATAGTCGAAACGTGGTCGGTGGGATCCAGATCGGTAGTGTCCGGAAATAATATAACATCCGGGGGAGCGCCACCATTTTAAGCAGAGCAATCCGCCCTGCCACCGAGAGCGGCAGCGTGGCCCAAAAGCCCATACTGCCTCGAAGTGCCCGGATGCCCCGGGCAATGTTCCCATCGAGGAGGCCAGAGGGTTCATGATAAACATACACCCCTAGATATTTGAAGCAGTCGGGTTCCCATCTAATCTCCCTACTTAAAGCAGGTGTAGGGGTGCCCCTGCGAATCGGGAAAAGACAAGTCTTAGTCCAATTCACTCGGAGGCCCGAGACCTCCCCAAACTCCGTGAGCGCCGTCGCAGCTCCCTGTAGAGCAGCAAGCGGGTCTTCTAGGAAGAGCAACAGGTCGTCTGCGTATAGTGAGACGTAGTGCGGGCCCGACAGGGTCCATAGGCCCGCGTAATGGGCCCCCGACCGGAGATGCAACGCAAGAGGCTCCACCGCCAGCGCAAAGAGCAGTGGGGACAGCGAGCAGCCCTGCCTCGTGCCCCGTTCCACCGGGTATCGCGAGGAAATCAGCGGTCCCGCCCGGACCCTGGCCGACGCCGAGGCGTACAGCACCCTGGTCCATCTGACGAAACCCTCCCCGAGGCCGAACCTCCGCAACACAGTGCAAAGGTAGTCCCATTCCAGGCTATCAAAAGCCTTCTCTAAGTCCACTGATAGGACAACCGGGCACGGGGCGTCTACAAGCGGTTCCCCAAGCAGGCGGCACAACCTGCGAATGTTCATGGTCGTGTTACGCCTGGGGATAAAGCCAGCCTGGTCCTCATGCACCAAGGAACTCATGTGCCCAAGCAGCCTCGTGGCCAAGATGCTGCTCAGTATTTTATAATCCACCGTCAGCATCGATAAGGGACGGTAGGACCCCGGATCGGATGAGTCCCTGCCGGGCTTGAGGAGCGGAACCACCAAGGCCTCACACATCGAGCCTGGAAGACGCCCCAGCCTCCTCGCCTCTTTATATACCACCAACAGCCTAGGGGCTAGGAGGTCGGCATAGGCCGCGTAGAACTCTACAGGGAGCCCGTCCAGGCCCGGGGTCTTATTTCTCGCCATCTTTTTAATGGCGCTACGGATCTCTCCCAGTTCTATGTCGGCCCCCAAGGTTTTCGCCACCTCCTGCTCCATTGTTCGAATCTCTAGGGGCCGTAAATAATTATCTAGCAGGTCAGGGTCTCGGCCAGAGCGACTGCGGTATAAGCACTCATAGTATTGCCAGTAGCAGCTCAGAATCGCAGGCTGAGTATACACCAGGGTTCCGTCTGCCCTACGCATGGACGTTGTAAGTGCAGTCTGCCGCGTAGGGTTGGCCAGCCAAGCCAACAGCGCGCTCGACCTATCCCCCTCTGCGATGGACCGAACCGTATAGGCTTTATAGTCAAAACAGCGGAGCCGTTCGACCTCCGCCGCCACCGCCTCTCTCGCCTCCGCCGTGCGTACCTGTAAGTCTGGGCGCCCTGGGCGGCGTAATTCCAACTCGCGGAGTTTCCGATCCGCTGTCTCCAGGTCTGCGAGGATAGCTCGCCGCACCCCGACCTGTTTAGAAATGCAGTACCCCCTCACCACCACCTTAAAAGCGTCCCACTCTAACGCTCTCGTGCTCGCGGTGCCACCGTTGGACGCGAAGTACTCCGAGATCGTGTCGCCCAGATCCGCCTTGAAGACACTGTCCTCAAGGGTCTCGGGACGCAATTTCCAGGTGGGCACCGCTGGTACCCCGGGAAACCAGCGAAGGTCCAACAAGAGGGGGTTATGATCAGAAATGGTTCTGGTCAAATATTCAGACCGGACCGCCGCCAAAACCAATTCGGGCGAGCCAAGAAATCCGTCCAGTCGAACGTGCAATTCATGGAGGCTCGAGAAGTAGGAGTAGTCCCTAGTTGTGGGGTGTTGCGCCCTCCAAATGTCCGTTAGACCCCAGTGAGTCTGCCAGTCCCGACGGTCCCTAGCCAAACGACGAACCGGAGAGTCAGGGAGGGGTGGGTGCGAGCGGTCATTGTCTACATCCACTACAGAATTGAAGTCTCCACCCAGCAGGATGGGCCCGGAGAGGCAGTGGGCCAGCGAGCCCGATAACCTGGAAAGGAAGGCAGTCTGGTCGACATTAGGAGCGTACACACAGCAAACGTTTAGGTCTCTCCCTCCCAAAGTCCCCGAAATGGCCACATAGCGCCCCTCTGGATCTATCACTGTGTTCGTGACTTGGAAGGGGACCCCAGCCCTAATCCAAATCAGTGCCCCTCTGGCATACGCGGAGTACGAGGTGCAAAAGACCTGCCCTCTCCATCTACGCTGTAGCGCCGCCCCTTCCGCCTTGTTCAGATGGGTTTCCTGTAGCAGCGCCATTTGTATCCCCCTACGCACTAAGTAAGCGTGGACCTTGTGACGCCTGGACATTGTATGAAGCCCCCGTACGTTCCAAGTAACACATTTCAGATTGGCAACCTCAGCCATTGTCCCATATCAGTCTCGCAAAGTCTCCCCAGCTGGGTCCCAACCATGCAAGGACATCTATCCTCACAGCACTGATGGCGGCCATTTTCCCCAACCAAAACTGAACAACCCAAAAATTAATCAACTCCCCATCCACCCTCCCCAGAACAGGACCCAAATAGCACCATCTAGTTCCCATCCAAACCACACTCGCTAACAACCCACTACACCCTACTAATCCTGCAGTCGCCACCACAGGAAGGCCTTAAGGGCCAGGTGCGGGCTGGACGGAGGCAATGGGCCCTCTTCGCCCGGGCCACCAGGACTAGAGCAAGCCCAAAACAATGTCACGAAAAAAAACCCCGAGGGGGCCAGTCCAGGGCACCCCACCCATCCTACTCCGATAGACAGCAACTCTTACCGTCCCCCGCCATCCCCCCGCCGGGCCCCCACCCAAACTGAAGAAGCACACCCTGCTACCCCTGTCCATCTAGTATGTCCTCCACCGATTGTGGTGTGATCTCCGGCGTATGACCACTGTCCGGCACAGATCCCTCGGAGTCCGTTGAACCCCCCTCGTCACCCGGGACCCCTTCCTCCACAGTGGCATCGTCCCGCGACCCAGACAGCGCCGTCAGCACCTCCAGCACTCCCCTCCGCTCCGTCGATGTCTCCACAGTTGAGGGACCCCCCGATCGGCCCCCACGACCTCGAGGCCTCCTGGGTCTCCGCCTCTGTCCCGGCTCTGCCATCCGTCGAGGCAAGGAGCCGGGTCCACCTTTCCCCGCTCTATATAGTTCGAGCCAGTGACAAACGTCCTCTGGGGTGTCGAAGAACTGGGTCTTGTCATCGACAATTACGCGGAGCCTCGCCGGGTAGAAGAGCGAGTACTGGATGCCCTCGCTCCGGAGCTCGCGCTTGACCGCCAGGAAGGAGAACCGTCTGCGTTGAGTCTCATAGGTGTAATCCGGGAAGATGTTCACCTGGCTGTTCGCCACTTTGAATGGCCCGTTATGTCTGGCGGCATTGAGGATCAGGTCCCTATCCCTGAAGTGCAACAACCGCGCCACCACCGGCCGCGGGGCACGGCCCTGCTGCGGCGGCCTTGCCGGGACTCTATGGGCACGCTCCAGGGTGTAGAAGGAGGACAGACCCTCCGGGGCCACCGTGTCGCGGAGCCAGGCCTCCAGATACGCCACCATGTCGCCATCCTCGATCTTTTCCGGTAGGCCTACCACACGAATGTTGTTCCTCCTGTTACGGTCTTCCGCATCTTCCGCTCTCTGCTCGAGGACCGTGATCCGGGATAAGGCCTCTTTCACTTCCGCGGCCAGGGTGCGCTGTGCCGGCTCCAAGGTTTTCACCGAGCCCTCCACTTCCTTGACCCGGTCCGACAGTTTGCCGTGGTCCGCTCTAAGGAGACCCAGGCTCGTCGCCACCTGGGCAATGTCCTGCTGGAGGGCCGAGCGAGTGGTCGCTATTGCCTCCAAAACGCGGTCGAATTGCTGCTGCAGAGGTGCACCGCCGGCCTCCTCTGGGCCCCCGCGTTCCTCCTTGTCCTGGGTCTCCAGGTCCGAGACGACCGGGGCAGTCCCCTTGGCGCCTCTAGGTTTCCCCATGTCATCGGCCGCTCTCCGTCCGGGCCCCGGAGCAGGCGTCCCGAGTGTCGGCACCGGCTACGACTCCCTCGGGTGCTAGGCCTCAGGTCGAGTGCCGGAGATCCCCGTCTCCAGGGCCCGTTGGATCGCCCCAGCCGCGGCCCGTGCCACCACCGTGTCGTCCGGGGGCACCGCGGAGGAGGCGGGGACAATCGTCGCCGGGCCGGGCAGGCCCACACGGCCGACCGAGTCCCGGAGCGAGTGTCACCAGCTCTATCGGATAACTCGCGGCTCCAAAGAGTTGCGCCTCCCATGGGAGTGGGTCAGCCAGGAGAAAGTAGCCAAGTGCGATGCGGGGAGTGGGGCCACCGTCGGGATCCCCAGTTGTCCCCGCGCGGGATCTGCTACGGCGAGGGCATCCGTTCATCCGAGTGTAATCCCCAGGGAAAGAGACCACTCTGACCGATGTCCAGCTTCAATCCCCACCGGGAGATTGCCGAGCAGGGGGCGCCCCGCCGTCAGCGACGGTCCTCCAGTCTATCGGATCCGGCCAAGGGGACAAAGAAGTCCGGGCGCCATGTTGGGTCACACTCCGCAGTTCCCTTAACTGCGATTTTCACCGGTTCTCCGCTCTTGCCGATCGCGCCGGGGCCCTCGGCAGGGCTCCGTCGGGCTGATCACCAAAATGCGGGGGTCGGGGTGCCCCGCAGCCGCCGATTTACAGGATAATCACGGGCTCAGTCCCGGAGCCGAGCTCTCAGGCGACCATCGCCATCGGCGCCCAAGCCACGCCCGTGGTACATCCTTCATGCATGCCAATGGCACCTTAGGAATTAGAAATGCATAGAGCATGAGTAAGATCATTGTAGGTTGTTAGAGTAACAGGTTTAACCTCATGATCTGTCAGTTGAGAAGTGTCATAAAGGTTGTGCTACTAAGTTTGAGTTAGAGGCATGGTCAGTCGAGTATCCATTCTTGTAGAATAAGGACCTCTTTAGACGTGTCAGCAACTGGAATGTATGAATATGCCAGATATAGAGAAACATTTTTAAATTGAATGTTTTCTCATAGCTTCTGTTGTGTATGCTAGTGCGCCAGCAAGTCTCCAGTCAAGCTTACTACTACTGATTGAGCTTGGAGAATATCTTTTTCTCCTATCTGCCTCCCCCTGAGAACCCATGTTGAACCCTTCTGGCTTGTTTTGGTTTGAATCTTGTTCAATCAACTATTTCATCAAATAGGTTGATTAGTAAGCATTATAGACTAATAGCATGTAGTAGCAGTTTTAACTAGCCTTTAAAGCCCAGCTCCAGTGTTAAACATCCAAGCTGAAGGCGACGGTCCATAAGAAGGGAGTAGGACTTTAATGGCCAAGATAGCCTGCCATGGCAGGCTAGACGGCTACTAAACATTCCACCCCATGAGAGTGGAATGTCCTAATTATAAAAAACACTTCTCTGGAGACACTGGTAGTTTCAAATCCCATGTAGATTTGAAACATCTAAGTCTTTCATAGATCCTACACACATTGCCACAGGTGTTATAAACATGGGCAGTACAAGCAGTAAAGATGGGCAGCAGTCCCTCCCTGACTCCCGTGGCTCTGCCAAACTGCTAGTATGTGTTTGCCTGGGCCAAGGGAGACAACGAAGCTGAGATGAACCCCCTCCTCCCTCTTTCTGTGGCTCCAAGGACACTGTGGGGTACCGGAGAACGGAAGGAGACCCTCTGTGTGCCCTTGGCCACAGCTTTTGACTCTCTTTCCCCTACAAATCTAGATGTCATAGAGAGGCAGAGGAATGGGAGAGTCACAGGTGCAGATTAGGGCATTGGAAAACTGACCGAATGGGGGCCAGTACCACTGTTTACAGCCCACTGCTGCTCCGCTGTTTGAATTTGGGCCCCCAACATTCCAATGTTCTACTCAAAATTAAATTTTTTATGTTGTCCAGGTATTTTTTCATACTCCATCATTCTTTTCATTGTTTCTTCAAAGTGTATTCATTTGCAGCTATAATTTCATAATTGTTTGAGGCTCACACTTCTGCATTTCAGTGGCTCTTCTGAGACTGTAGACAGCTGGACATATTGACATATAAAGACAGATGTCAATCCAAATTGTGGGAATGGAATGTTTGTTTTGCTTATGTGTATTTTTGCTGATAACATCTTACACATACCTTCTTGTGTGTATGAAGGAGCTACGGCCTCCATCTAGCTTTTTCATAACATCTACATTTCAAATTGGTATACAATTTTCTGTACAATAAATGGCAAACTAATACTTAATTATGTTTCACATTTGCACCAAACCTATACTTTTATATATCTTTACATACTTCTAACTCATGCTAATCACAGTCATTCAAAAGTTGATAGTTACCTTAATCCGTTTTACAGAACAATGTAACAAATCACATTGTAAATAAATGATTCAACAAAGATACCCTAGATTTTAAAATCTTTATGATGAGTCCATTAGCTTATGTGCTTTGCAGCATCTTTCTCTCCTCATGGTTTGTTGCACGTCCACCGCCCTTAGCACATGATGAGGCATGGCATCTTCTAATGTGACTTCAAATATCTCACCTTGTACAATTCTTCCATTTGTGAGCGGAATGTCTATTCTCATTTCCACTTTTTTTCTACCAACTTACCCGTGCTACTGTTTTTCTTCCATAGCAACATACTTTAAAAACATTTGCAATCATTCTATTAGTTTAGCATTGTTATCCTTTAACCCGATAGATTTTCCACTTTTAGGTCAATTTACTATTATTGTATGTCTGCATTCTATATAATTCTATATTCATTTTGAACTATGGAGAAAAAAGAGAAAATAAGAATTAATGATTTTCAGGGGCTGATGGTTTAATGAAACTTGAATACAAATCTTTCTATATGTGGGTGTGTTGCTTTTTCATCTTCCTTCCTTCTGATAGTGTGCCATTAATGACGCTTTTTTTTCAAATGATTGTTTTTACCCGAAGAATAAATGTTGAAAAATTTCAAATGTTGGGGCCTGTATATAGTCATGTTTGAACCCCTGACCATATAGATATGAGACATGTTACTGTTGTAACAATGTTGTTCCATTTTAATTATCTTTAACACTAAGTTCACTGTATTCTGATTTTAAGATGCTTAAGTTTATATCAATTTGATGGCACTGGTGTACTGTTGTTTCTTATTGAGCGATGGTGGTAGACAGCATGTTAGATCTTCTGTATCATTCAGTCCCCTTAGTGTTATGGTATTTCATCTATTAATCTGGTATTTCTCTTGTGAATCAAAAACAATTGTCTATTACTTTGGATTATGGAGGGATGCTAGCATGTGTAGTGTATTCAGAAGCATGTTGTGAGTATTGCGTTGTAATCAACAAAGGTGTGTTAATTACAAACTGCAATGAATAGAAGCATCCTAATACAGTGTACATATTCAGTAGCATATTGTTCTGTGTGCTCTGCTTGCACTTCTTGCTAGATGGGTAAAAAGTGTATTATGGTATGGTTGCCGTCCATCTGATCAGTATCTAGAATTGCCTGGTTGGCTCTGAAGATATGAGCTAGTCATCATATAGCAATATAGAGTATCTAGAGTTCATTGGTTAAAATTGTCGTCATAGCCCAATACTCGGCAGGTATAGGAGGGAAAGTCTTGTCATAACCAGATGTCCAATTCTACAAGCATTTGTGAGCAGTGTAATAATAAATAATGCTACACCAATGCCTATGTATACAAAGCAATCTTAACTCACTGTCAATGACATTGACAAGCACCTCACACCATGAGGTGCATGTCCTACACCGTGACATTATTGTTGGGATCTAAATTAGGCTACATCAAAAAATTAAGTGACATCTACAAAGGCTTTCTTTATAATCCTTAAATAGAAAGTAAAAAGAATCGTTCCGGGCTCATTACACCAAATGTTAGAAATGGGATTCCTGGTTGGCTGAGTAATGCACACAGGCCAGGCAGGAACCACCATTCTAGCCAGGGTAAGAAAGATACACCTGTGCTCACGCTCTGGTAGCTTGGCACAGAGCAGCCAAGCTTCTCTAAAGAGGCAATGTGTAAAGTATTTGTGCAACACACACACACACAGTAACTCAACAAATACATCACAAAAACACTCCACACAGGTTTAGAAAAATAGATTATCATAATCTAAACATAACAAGACCAAAATGAAAAAAATCAAATGTAAAGAAGTGGAGATATTGAATGTTAAAGGAATAAATGCAGTAAAGCACTTAGAAGCAAGTAGTGCTGAAAAGGTTTTAAGGTCATGCTAGACCGGGGCAAAGTCAAAGTTCAGACCAACGATGATGGAGCGCCAGCCGGTTACACGATCCATGTGGGCCCTAGGGAAAAAAGTACCTTTCATGGTCGCAAACATTGAAATGCGTTCATGTTGAGGCCCAAAGGTGCAAGATGCATCGATCTTCTCCACACAGTGATGGCAATGCATCAGTTCCGAAGATGGGTGCCGGAGCCGAGAGGCGTCGAGCGATGCACCGAATTCTGCCAAGCAGTCGAGGGGATGTGTCGATCTCACCAAGCTGCAGTGGCGGCCAAAAACTGTCAATGTGTCGATCTCTAGAGGCAAAGCTCTGGTTCCGATGCAATACGGCAAATATAATCCAGCAACTGGGTTGATGCTCTGGTTCTGCTATATGTAGACAGGAAATGCATCAAATTCTGTTTTGCAAGTATCTGAACCACTTCCAGTGAGCCAGGCACAGGAGCAGGGGTAGTGACTTTTATATCCCTGAGTCTCAAGCAACAGGAGGCAAACCAACAAGCCGCGGAGATCACTTGGAGTGAAGTCAGAGTCTAGATCTCCTTCAGCAGAGTCGTAGAGCAGCAGGCAGCAGGCCAACAAACAGAAACGGAAGCCTTCCAGATAGGAAGTCAAGTTGAGTCCTTTAAGCAGCACAGCAGTTCTTTTGGCAGAGCTTCAGTTACAAGACCACTAGTGCATGGTTGTAGGGGTCAGAGACCCAGTGCTTATACCCAAAACTGCCTTGGGTGACTTCAAAGCAGCTCTCTGATGTGCACAAGTATCCCTTTCAACCCAGTCCTGTCTGCCAGGCTATCTGTGGGGGGTAATCAGACCTTTGTGTGGGGACAGGACACAGCCAATTCAAGTGAAGTCTTAGCCCCTCCCTTCCATCCATCCTGCCCAGGCAAATCCATCAGAATGCAGATGTATGTAGATGGGTACTCAGACATACCTATCCTTCCTGTGTTGTGGCTGTCTAGAGTGAATGCTAAAAGTGTAGATGTCACCCTCCCCAGATGTGTATTTGAGACAGGCTGTCAGTCACACAGAGCAGTAAGTGCAGAGAAATGTCCACTTTCTGAAAGTGTCATTCTAAAACAGTCATGTTAAATCCAGCTTCACCAGTAAGGAGGATTTACCATTACCACTGCAAAGATATAAACAAGAACAAACTACTCCTTTATGATCAGGAATTGCATCTTAAAAGTGTATTAAGGAATTCTCAATTTCAGCCTATGAAATAGGGAGTCCTCAAAGTAGTGAAAAATGAATTTGGGTGTTTATCACTACTAGTACATGTAGAGATTACACACACATGTCCTACCTTTTAGATACAAGGCACCCTGCCCTTAGGGTTACTTAGAGCCTACATTAGCGATGACTTACATACAATAAAAGGGGGGTTTAAGGCTTGGCAACTAGTTTTAAATGCCAAGTCGAACTGTCATGGCAGGCCTGAGAAGTTTGAAAACCTTCTTATTTGAGTGGCACAATCAGTGCTGCAAGCGCGCTAGTAGCATTTGACTTATAGGCCCTGGATATATATAATACCACTTTACAAGGGACTTACTAATAAATCAAATAGGCCAACAAGTTATACACCAATATCACCATGTTTAGGGGAGAAGCACATGCGCCACAGCACTGGTTAGCAGCGGTTCAGCGCTCAGAGTCCTAAGGCCAACAAAAAGAATCAGCAAAAAGAGGAGGTGTAAGGCAAAACGTCTATGGGAAGACCACCCTAAAGATGACAGGTCTAACACCAAGGCTACTGAGTTGTGTCCCTCGTGACATGGGGTCTAGTTATTTCATGTGTAAAAGTAACCTCGATGTTGGTTTTAGGTCATTGCAGTTTGGAGTTTCAGGTTGTGCTGAGATTCCGTGTGTACATCTGTGATAACCTTAATTTTATATGAATTTAACAACCACAGTGTGCCACTTTTACAGTTCGTTAAAGGCTACAGGCTTGTAGAAGTACATTTTTGTGCGTTTTTAACTTTGGATTTATGAATGCTTTAAATGATGCAACAAAGAGAATGTTATGCCTTTCTTTGTTGGCTGCGTGGCCAGTATCATGTTTTAGGAGTTCCCTCATTTGCTACATTAATATACTGGGTTTGCTGCTTACATAGCTTTGGCACTGGTAGCAAAGAAATGCAGTCTTCACAAAAATCATTTCCGGAGACATCTGAACGCCCGATGGAAACAGAGTTTATCAAGACTCTAATTTTTGTACAGCCCATTGCATTGAAATTATTAATTGCTTGAGATCTTTTGTGTCCAGTGCGAAATATAACCACTGCCTCATGTTTCAGAGGGGCATACTAGTTAGAATTTTGTGAAATGCAACTTACGATGCACGTTTTTGTTCTAAATGACAAACTGTGAAAAGGCAGCAAAGTAAAACATGCCAATTTGTCGTAAAGATCAACTGTATTGAAGTTTTCTATTGCTATGCATCCATATATGTGCATAGCAGCCACGTTGTCTTTGCCATCTCTAGCCAGATCTGGATCTTAGCCAATATAACTATTGGGCATATGTATCAAACCCTTTTCCCGTTCGCAAACGAGCCGATTCTCAGAATCGGCCTGTTTGCGAACGGGAAAAGGCCTTTTGGGATGTATCATCCCAAAAGGGCATCGCAAATTAGAGAATCGCAAAATTTGCGATTCTCTATTTTGCGATTGCATTTAAGGAATCGCAAATTGCGATTCCTTAAATGCAATGTATGAAGCCTAGAAAAATTGCAATTTGGCCGTAAGAAATCACAAATTACCACCAACTTCAAGTTGGTGTTAATTTGCGATTTCATTGAAAAATGCACTTTTTGGCATTTTTCAAAGTGCCATGTGACGCACAGACATGCCCTTAGGGCATGTATGTGCGCCACATGTGCATACATACATATTTCAGGGGTGCAACAGGGTGTCCTTTTGACAACCTAGCACCCTTGGAATTGCATTCTCATTTTGCGATTCTCAAATTGCGAATCGCAAAATGAGAATGTCTTCCCATTCATTCCTATGGGCCTCTTAGCCCATAGGAATGAATGGGAAGGTTTTCCTTAATTGCGATTAGCAATTTGCTAATCGCAATTAAGTAATGCCAAGGAATCGCAAAACATTTGCGAATTTTTTATTACATCCCGTTTTGCAATTCTCAAATAGCGATTCCCTAAATATCGCTATTTGAGAATTGCAAAAACGGAACTTGATACATATGCCCCTATGACAACTGGCATTTATAGTTTAGCTTTAAAACTTGTAAAACACAAAACACAACTTGTCGAAAAAAGCAGGACTGGATGAAGATGTTGTGCAGGACATGGAGTAAACTGGCAGGTTCTGCTTCTGTGCACCCGCTTTTGCCCTATGTACATCAACGTGTGCCACCATGCTTGCACATCACCTCCAGGGGGCGCTCCAGAGACACATCACCAGGTGTCCCCTGAGGCACATTATTTAAACGCTGCCTTAGTGCCCTTCTCCACTTACCCCTTCTATATTTCACAGTTTATTTCCTCATATAAATCAAGCTGTGCCTGACACCACCTTCTACTGTAAGTATGGAGGCATTTATATGTATCTCTTTTAGTCTGTGTACACTGGTGTTTACTTATTTATTACTCTTTGTGTATAAGCACCTGAATATTTGTACAAATTAGTGTTTTAAGGTTTGTTGTTCTGCTTGGATGTGTTCACGGAAACGTGTGCATGTGCACCCATATATTGTGGACATCTGTGTTCATTCACTATACAAAAGTCAGTCCTATAGGCATTGTTATTGCTTGTTATATTTATGAGCTAACATAAAACCTCCACATGTCAAAACGTCTAGCAATGTTTCAAATAGTTAGTACTCTCTATGTATATTTACTATGTATGTGCTTTCTCAATCTGTGGACGAGCCAGGAACAAGGACGCCTCCCTTTCTCATCCCAAACAGCAAAGCAGACCATTTTTAGGTCGAGCCTATGGCAGCGTGCATGCGCAGCATAGGAAATCGACCTCTTGGAATCACTTCAGCTTCAGGAGAAGCTCGTGCATGTGGTGCTCACACGCCATTGACCTTTGCGTCTGGCTTTAGTGCGCAATTGGCCAAAGGCGTGCGGAGATCCCAGCTTTTTCAAAAATGTTGACTCCCAGAGCGTTTTGCTCTCGGGAGCCAGCCGCGGCGCGCAGGGGCCATGTGTTTTTAATTAGAGGTGGCCGCGCTTGTCTCTTGTTATTTTTATTGCTCTCTCAAGCCCACTGCTGTGCTCTGTTCTGCTGGCCCCACCCTTGAAACCTTCCTGCCTCGGGCACTTCTCCCGGTCTGCCCTCACACTCTGGCTTGTTATTCAAAGTACGCTGTAAATTTTAAAATGCATGCCTGTAACCTCGCGAAGAAACTGAACCACAGAGATTAAATTCAGCAAAAGGATGACCACAAAGACACAAGCGGTCCGGTTATTTATGCGCTGAAATAATAGCCCACCTTCCCTTTTTGACGGAGACTCTTTTTATTTCTATTTATATTAGAACATTTGTAAAATGCGTTAGCCCTGCATTTTAACTCTCCTTTACAGTAAAAATTGTGAACATGTCTACTTTATATAACTTCGGCATTCCTGAATTATCTGCCTCTCCATTGCAAGTCGAAAGCCCCCTTTTTCTGCCCCCCTCCCACTTGCCCTGCTCCCGTTGTTTCCACATGTTGGCGTACGCTTGATAGCGGTAATCTGATACATTGCCCCTCAAAGTGCTGTGTCAGGTGTGATTCTGGTCACGGTGCTTCGAATTAAACAATGAGGTACATTGTCGAGGCCTCTCCGTGGCTCATGTTCAAAATACAGCCCTGGCAAATGTAGCGCGGCTTCTTTTTAGAAGAAATTTGAAAGTTTACTTCTGTGGAAGAAAGTATTTGTCACTTGTCTAGGTTCCTCAACACTCTGTTCCCCCAACATATTTGTATATCATAACTGTCTCCACTTCTGTTGTTTTTCTCTCCCCATACACATTATTTTCACCCACTCACTGGAATGCATTCGCTTTGATGCTTTTGTACTGTATCGTAGCTTCATTCGTATAGCTTTTATACGCAGCGCCGGGCATCTAAGCGCATTTTCTGACACTACACTGTGGAAGGTGTTCTCCCTCGTAGCGCCCGGAGCCCTCCCCCCCACCCTCCAAGCACACATACAGCTGTGTGTTTCTCAGGGCTAAGAGATTTTGCACTGCGACCGCCCCCTCTCCACCCCCAAGCACTACCCCCTCTGCCTGCCTCTCAACTCCAGCGGCAGCATTTTGCAGATGTTAACCCTTTTCCCCATAGCCGAGCTTAGCCGGTCAGCTTGATGCTGGAGTTTGGGTTCTCTATCAATTTAAAGAGAAGATTTGTGTTAAAATCAGGTTTCTCTTCCTCTGAATAGGTTTTGTTCCAGCCTAGAGTCCTCCTTCCCGACCCTACGTCACTCGCACTTAGTTTACGACCCAATTATCGCCCTTTCTTAAGACACTTTACACATCAGCGCACGGGACGAAGGTTAAAGTCAGTAGTTCCTCACCTCCTCAGGTCCGCCTCCTTCTCCTCAATACACTCCTTTGGGCCATCTCTCAGTTTCTTTTCCTCGGAAGCAGGGCGTTTCTGCCCGTGAGTTTACCCTTCTGTGTCACAAGGCCTACCTGTAAGTTTCGATTCCTCACGGCACTCGCTGTCATACCGCAGCAGCCGGACAAATCGCGCCAATGTATCTGTTTAGACAGCAGCAGCCAAAGTGAGCCAAGTCCTTTCCATAGGTACCAACTTCTGTACGGCCCTGGGTCTCGAGCCTCCAGGAAGTTTGAGCTGAGGGACCCACTGACCCCCAGACCCACCCCCCACTCCCACGATTGCAGCAGCAGTGTGTCAGCTGAAGGGCAAAGAGGGCAGTGTGCAAATGAGCAGGGAGACCAAATGGCTGCATGTCACCAAGACACAAGTTTTCCAGTTTTGAGTTTTGATTTAACTTATCAGTGCATTATGGGAGTTGTAGTCCAGACTCATTTTGATGGCGTCAAATGGGCCAACACACCTGATAACAATATTAGGTAAAAGTTAATTACAGTCATTTGAAAAGTGGTGTCCCTGTGACATGGAACTACCTTGTTACCCTACAAATGAGGCATGTAGGGTAGTTTGGGAAAAGAAGGGGTACTGCACAGTAGGGGCAGAAGCCGAGAGGGCAGTGTGCGAGCAAAAGTGGCAGGAGTCCAGAGAGCAGTGTGGGTAGAAAATACCTGGTGCAAAAAGAACAGTGTGTAGAGTGCGACAGTCCAAGGTTGAATCTTTTAGGGCTTAACTGGGGCTTGTTTATCAGCAAGCAAAGTCACCCTGCATCAGTGGCAGGTACTGGTGGACAAACGTATTCTCCCCCAAAGAGGTTCTCTCAAGAAACATTGTGAGAGCGATGACAGATTTGCAGGCGAAACATCATCACATCACAAAGTCTAGCGACGTGAAAGGACCTATGAATTTTAGCTCCATTTTCTAGAGGAAATCAATGGCCCTGTCTGTCATCTGGCTGCACAAAAATGAGAGAGGTGCCCTATTTTTTGGAAAAGGACAGGGTCACTTATCAACAACAAATGTATCCTTTCCTCAAATTTTTTTGATCACTCTTATCATTCATACAAATTATTCACAAAGAATCCTTCTTAACAGTTGGCTCGTGGATAACTCACTACAAAAACTCTGATCCATGAGTTATGCAAACCTGTCAAATTTATTACACAGTAGTTAATGTTTCAGATTTTGGCAGCATCTACAATGTACAAATTATTCTCAGTTAAAAGGAAAGCTTTAATTCTTCTCACATATTAAAACAAATACCTAGTAGATCATTTGTTGTCAAAAGATTGTTATTCCATATCGATCATTTTAGCAAAACACAACTTCATAAGGTATTCAATTTATACCAATAATAATAATAAAAACAGATAAAATCACAAAACCTTCATTGGCCCCTAGGACCATGTCTGCAAATGAGGAAGCTTGGCAGGCTGACAAAATGTTTGATGCAAGCAACAAGGGGGACTGATTTAACACAGTGGGGGATCCCGGATTTCCTGTCAAATCAGAGAGAGCGGCCAAATCATTGGGTTAAGTTAGGAGCCAACTGTAAGCTATTGTTTTTTTTTGCCACTCTCAGAGAAGTTGGGAACCCCACAAAGAATGTGCGGGTCAAAAATGCCAAGAAGGGGTAGGAGTGTATGTTCCCTACCAAGCTGGATACACGGAGGCCCATAGACATGGGCAGATTAACTGAGGCACTGAAGATTCTTACAGCTTTATGTTTTACCTTTCTGAGTCTTTGCACTTTTGCCAGGCTTATTGGATGGCATTTTTTGGGCCTTAGGATATCCGAGTTTTTCACCTCAGACGGGAGTCCAGATCTCCTGTTACATCAGAATGGCACACCTCTCACGCATGTATAACTTATACGGCTATGTAAACATGCACCAGCTTAGATAGGATCCGACCAAATGGGTTTCACATCCCACACCTTCAGAGCTGGGTCAGCCATGGCTTCTCCACACCTGCCAATTTTCTCAAGCCCATGAAGTACTACTTCAGTCCAAGTGTTTTTCCCTTTGACTTCTGGGACTTGTAGTTCCGTTTTATAATGGCATAAACAAGACTACAAGTCCCAGAATTAAAAGAAAAACAAGCATTGGCATAGCCAATAGGTCTCGCCTTTGGGACCTTATATGTGTTAAGTTATACAGCACAATATCCTTGGTGCAACAACATCAACTGTGGTAAACACTTATAAGGTCCCAAAAACGAGACCTTTTGGCTATGCCAATGCTTGTTTGTTTGGCTCTTCTTTACTATAGAAAAGAAAATGTAGGAAATGTCGAATGATTCCAGCTTTTATTCACCGTTTATACATTTTGAAATTCAGGGCCAAAATGTGGAAGCGAGTTGTTTATCATTGTTATGGTGCATCACACTTTAAGGGAATCAAATAAGCACTCACCAATTATTAGCATTGAATTTTTACTGTGCACTGTAGTGGTTCTGATTTTAAAGTCACGTTTAGCTGAATAGTTCTTCCAATGTGCAAATCTCGGCACAAGTCCTAAATTGGTATGTTAAGATGGCTGTCAAGGCAACCTGAAAGCCTTGAATGGTTCGACATCAGATGGTGTAGTCAGCGTCTTTTATGTTCCCGGAATCATATAGCTACAGCAAATAAATCATCTTTTTGTTCTCTGGGCAGTTCCGAGGGAATACTTCACTCTGCTTTGGTTTTAGTCCAAACTCAGCAGGTGTATTTAGGCTGGAAATATATATTTTAGGGTCAAGAACCTCGCAACACGAATCAAGATGTTCAGAAGTAAATGATGTTCTGTTTCAAGGAGAGTGAAGGCGTTTAAGATCACCCGTGACAATATAGTTTGCCAATTGCAGTTCGTGTGTCGGGGTGTCTCCTTTAGAGCTAGAACGCCCTTTCTTCTAGGATTCTTTATACTCCCTCTTCTTCTCTTTCTCTCGCACTATCTCTCTTTCTATTTCTCTGTCTCTCTGTCGCTCGTGAAAATGCGTCATTGGTTTAAGTCCCGGATTCTTGAGGATTACGGTACGTTTGTTTTTGTCAGAGAAGAGAGCGTGGAATTTCATGACTGTGGGGCTATGGCCACCACATAGGAGGCCAGGGAAGGGGGAATGCGATTTACACATCTGCTATAGAATCAGAAGGGGGTTGCCGTCATTTAGAAAGGGCCCGTATTTCAGTGTAATCCTAAGGATTTTGGGGGCCCTGGGCAAGACATATTTTGGGGGCTGTGGTGTGGAAAAAAATGAATTTTATTACCCATCCCCTGCTAATTGAAGCCCTCATGGTTCCAAATAATTCTAAATTACATGTTAAACTTTTTTTTAAACTTTATTTTCATTTTTACGCACATAACAAACGGTAGGATTAGGACATACATATCTTTTCCATACCGTGTTACATTTCGTACTGCATTAATAACATTTCGTAATCAGCAATAAGGGGTTCTGGTTTTACCCCTCACACAACTCGTGTGTTTGTGTTCTCGCTGTGTTGAGTGGACAATTTCGGAAAGCGTGAGAGTATGTCCTGGTTAGGCCAAAGGCGTTATCTATAATTACATGTTAAACTTTAACAGAATCACACAAAAACTGGAGAAATATGTTTTGCCTGGGTCCCTAAAAATCCTTAAAATGACACTGGGTAGAGAGACAGTGCTAAAGGTAGAGGAAGAGTGAGAGAGAGAGTGGGATCCTTCATGATATATAATAAAAAGGGATCAAATAGAGAGAAAGTTCATTTTCCCAGAAGGCCCCTTGGGCGCACAGTCAAAATATCGAATTTTTTATATCGATGTACAGAAATATTGAGTTCATAATATCTAGAGTATGAAATATCGATGTTCTGTATATCGATGTAGTTAATATCGTTTTGAGAAGCTTTGGTGAATATCGATGTTAGTAATATCGATAGTAAAAATATCGACATGTCAAAATATCGTTTTTGTATGTTTTTTCAAATATTTTATAGTTAATGTTAAGTAGTAAACTTTTTTACAATTTATAAAATAAAGGTATTTTTTTAAATTGTTTTAGGAACTATAGGGGATAAGGGTGGGGAGTGTTTTAGAAAAAAATAATTTAATTTGTTTAAATTTTTACATTTTAAGTATCAATTTATAGTTAAATTTCAAAATGTAAAATTAAAATTTAGGAGCGGGACTTGAGTTTATAGGGGATAAGGGTGGGGAGTGTTTTAAATTATTTTTTTTTATTTAATTTGTATAAATTAGAACATTTTCAGTATGAATTTATATTTCCAATTTCAAATAAAATTTTAGGAGCGGGAGGTTGGGTTTCTAGGGGTTAACAGTGGAGAGTGTTTTAAGAAAAAAATATTTAATTTTTTTTTAATTTTAAAAATGTAAGTATGAATTTATAATTTAATTTCAAATTTCAAAATAAAATTTAGTAGCGGGATGTTGGGTTTATAGGGAATAAGGGTGGGCAGTGTTTTAAAAAAAAATAATTTAATTTGTATAAAATTGAAAAAATTAAATAATGCATTTTTTATTTAATTTCGAATTTCAAATTTAATTTTAGGAGTGGGATGTTGGGTTTATAGGGGATAAGGGTGGGCAGTGTTTTAAAAAATATATATAATTTGGTTAAATGTAAAAAATGTAATTATTAATTTATAATTTAATTTCGAATTTCAAATTAAAATTAAGAAGTGGAATGTTGGTTTTATTGGGGATAAGGGTGGGGAGTGTTTTAAAAATATTATTTTAATTTGTATAAATAGTAAAATATAAAAAATTTATTTTAAAATTAATTTCGATTTTCAAAGTAAAATTTATGAGCGGTATGTTGGATTTATAGGAGATAAGCGGGGGTTATTTCAGAAAATACAACACATTTAACTTTTAAAAACAACAAAAATATGTATAGTATAAACAACATTTAAACATTTAAAAAAATTAGGGAAATTTAAAAACCAATTGCGAAATATAAAAAATAAAAAAATAAAATATAATTTAAAAAAAATACATAATATTATACAATATATGTACTAGTGTGAACATGTGGTAATTAAATAGTGACTATAGTGGGAATAGTAAATTAAGTAAGTTTAGTGTCCAACACCTACCTCTATTATATACTGACTGGAGTGGCAATAGTAAATTAATTAAGTTTAGTGTCCAGCACCTACCCCAATTAAATACAGACTGGAGTGGGAATAGTAAATTAAGTTTAGTGTCCAGCACCTACCCCAATTAAATGCAGACTGGAGTGGGAATAGCAAATTAATTAAGTTTAGTGTCCAGCACCTACCCCAATTAAATACAGACTGGAGTGGGAATAGTAATTAAATATGGTTCAGTGTCCAGCACCTACCCCAAATAAATATTGACTGGAGTGGGAATAGTAAATTAATTACGTTTATTGTCCAGCACCTACCCCGAGTGCAGTAGGAATAGTGAAATACGCTTTTTTAATGTAAATTATTATTGGGTATTTATGTTGACTGGAGTAGTAAGCATAATTTAGGTGAGTGTTTTTAAAATATATGAGAATAATATTATTAGAGTTAAAATTTGTTAAAACATAGTTATATTTACATCAAGAAAAGCTATATCATATATATATTATACAATGTAAATTATGCATTTTTTAATAGATAATTTATTACAAAATATGTAATTATGTACATTAAGGGGTGGATTCCGATTCGGGTCAGACAGCTCTCCAAGAGCTGTTCGTAGCCTTACCTTGCGACCGACTCGAACCCTGAGCCGGTCCGTCCTGGCGATGAAGTTCGATGTGCATAACTGACAAAAATACGACCGACACGTAGGCTGTGATTCAAGCTTCATTCTCTGTTCGAGCCATAACTCAGAACGCCAAACCGAGTCGCCCGGAAGCAGTATCCATAGCAGTTTCTGGCCGGACAAGTACGATGCGCACATCATACGCACCGGACGGGTCGCCACGTATGGCATGTCACAGCATCCGGAAATGAAGCATATCAGGTACGATTCGTGCCAGAACTCAATCCACGGCTACGAGATGGACCAGCTTGCAACGGGTATGAGACGGAGCAACAAGCAGTGTGTACGAGACAAACACATCATGAATCCCATCGTGCAGGTACTGTACATCTATGACTGGATCAGGAACAGATGCAGACGGCGCAGACGGTAAGTCAGACAACCACCACACAAACAAACGACACGTACCCGCCAAATGTCACACACACCCAGGGAATCAATATCCTGGCCACCAGCAACAGGCCAACATAGGGGTTGCATGGCCAGCACCCCTACCACCCCAACTCATTGGGGACCTGCTGCCCATCACTACTGCCACCCCCACCCATAGGGGACCTGTGGCCCATCACTACTGCCACACCCACTCATAGGGCTTATGTTGCCCATCACTACTGCAATCCACACTCATACGGCTTATGTTGCCCATCACTACTGCCACCCCCACCCATAGGGGACCTGTGGCCCATCACTACTGCCACACCCACTCATAGGGCTTATGTTGCCCATCACTACTGCAATCCACACTCATACGGCTTATGTTGCCCATCACTACTGCAATCCACACTCATACGGCTTATGTTGCCCAACACTACTGCCACCCCCACTCATAGGGCTTATGTTGTCCAGCTCTACTGCCACCCCCACTCATAGGGCTTATGTTGCCCATCACTACTGCCACCCCCACCCATAGGGGACCTGTTGCCCAGCACTACGGCCACCCACACTCATAGGGCTTATGTTGCCCATCACTACTGCCACCCCCACCCATAGGGGACCTGTTGCCCAGCACTCCTGCCACCCCCAACCATAGGGGACCTGTTGTCCATCACTACTGCCACCCCCACTCATAGGGCTTATGTTGCCCATCACTACTGCCACCCCTACACATAGGGGACCTGTTGCCCATCACTACTGCCACCCCCACTCTTAGGGCTTATTTTGCCCATCACTACTGCCACCCCCACTCATAGGGCTTATGTTGCCCATCACTACTGCCACCCCCACCCATAGGGGACCTGTTGCCCAGCACTCCTGCCACCCCCAACCATAGGGGACCTGTTGCCCATCACAACTGCCACCCCCACTCATAGGGCTTATGTTGCCCAGCACTCCTGCCACCCCACTCATAGTGGACCTGTTGCCCCTCACTACTGCCACCCCCACCCCCACTCATAGGGCTTATGTTGCCCAGCGCTACTGCCACCCCCACCTATAGGGGACCTGTTGCCCAGCACTCCTGCCACCCGCAACCCTAGGGGACCTGTTGCCCATCACTACTGCCACCCCCACTCATAGGGCTTATGTTGCCCATCACTCCTGCCACCCCCACCCACAGGGCTTCTGTTGCCCATCACTGCTGAAAACCCCCACTCATAGGGGACCTGTTGCCCATCACTCCTGCCACCCCCACTCTTGGGGGACCTGTTGCCCATCACTACTGCCATCCCCACTCATAGGGGACCTGTTGCCCATCACTATAGCCACCCCCACTCATAGGGGACCTGTTGCCCATCACTACTGCCACCCCACCTCATAAGGCTTATGTTGCCCAGCACTACTGCCACCGCCACTCATAGGGCTTATGTTGCCCATCACTACTGCCACCCCCACCCATAGGGGACCTGTTGCCCAGCATTCCTGCCACCCCGACCCATAGGGTACCTGTTGCCCATCACTACTGCCACCCCCACTCATAGGGGACCTGTTGGCCATCGCTACTGCCACCCCCACTCATAGGGCTTATGTTGCCCATTACTACTGCCACCCCCACTCATAGGGCTTATGTTGCCCAGCACTACTGCCACCCCCACTCATAGGGCTTACGTTGCCCATCACAACTGCTACCCCCACTCATAGGGCTTATGTTGCCCATCACTACTGCCACCCCCACCCATAGGGGACCTGTTGCCCAGCACTACTGCCAACCACACTCATAGGGCTTATGTTGCCCATCACTACTGCCACCCCCACCCATAGGGGACCTGTTGGACAGCACTCCTCCCTCCCCCACTCATAGGGGACCTGTTGCCCATCACTACTGCCAACCCCACTCATAGGGCTTATGTTGCCCATCACTACTGCCACCCCCACCCATAGGGGACCTGTTGCCCAGCACTACTGCCACCCCCAACCATAGGGGACCTGTTGCCCATCACTACTGCCACCCCCACTCATAGGGCTTATGTTGCCCATCACTACTGCCACCCCCACCCATAGGGGACCTGTTGCCCAGCACTCCTGCCACCCCAATCATAGGGGACCTGTTGCCCATCATTACTGCCATCCCCACTCATAGGGCTTATGTGGCCCATCACTCCTGCCACCCCCACACATAGGGCGTATGTTGCCCATCACTACTGCCACCCCCACTCATAGGGGACCTCTTGCCCATCACTCCTGCCACCCCCACTCATAGGGGACCTGTTGCCTATCACTACTGCCACCCCCACTCATAGGGCTTATGTTGCCCATCACTACTGCCACCCCCACCCATAGGGTACCTCTTGCCCATCACTCCTGCCACCCTCACCCATAGTAAAGTTAGGAGTCCTAACTTTAGGACTCCTAAACTGAGAAAAATCCTAATTTTAAGACTTTCGGTATTCACAGAAGGCATTTTGGAGTCCTAAACTTAGGACTCCTAACTTCTGTGAATACCGAAATGAGTAAGTGTCTTCTGTGAATACCAAAATTAGTAAGTGCCTTCTGTGAATACGAAAATGGTAGTAAGTTTAGGATTTTGTCTTAAGTTAGTTCTGTGAATCGGGTCCAGAGGGCTTATGTTTCCCATCACTACTGCCACCCCTACTCATAGGGGACCTGTTGCCCATCACTACTGCTACCCCCACTCATAGGGCCTATGTTGCCCATCACTACTGCCACCCCACCCATAGGGGACCTGTTGCCCATCACTACTGCCACCCCCACTGTTGGACAGGCCACACGAAGGGCTGGCTCCCTCCCCGCATGACAGGGCCCCAGCCCAGGCCCACCAGGCGTGACCCAGGAGAATCACCCGCACCCCGTCTCCCGACGGAATCCCTGCCCTCGGACCTCCATGTATCACGGACCCAAGCCACCACCGGCTCCCCCGGCCGGGTCAAGCCGCCATCTTGGGCCCTGCGCCACGAGGCCGCGTGGCCTCCATCCGACCCTAACCCTGGGCCTGGCCGGCCCCGACATCCCGGCACCACCATCCACCCAGGAGGTGAGCGGACCACTTGACAGGTCAATGGGAGAATGAAGCGCCAAGGACTCTCCCCCGCCAGGTGCCGATCGCCTCCAGCTCCCCCAGGCGCTGGCTCCACCCCCTGCTGGGTGTCTGGACACCTTCATCCCGGACCCTCCGACCTCCAAGTGCGAGGGTCCGAACATCAAAGGGCGCCTGCCCTATAACTGGGGCAGCTCCGGAGCAGGGAGGCAGTTGTATCCTGGAGTCGAGAGACACCAAGAGAACTCAGCCTTGACGGACTACTGGCGCTGCCGTAGCCCTACCTTGCGAACTATCGTCCTGCCTGCTGGCGCTGCCGCAGCCTTCTGCAACATCCATCCTCGTCGGGACCTGCTGGCGCTGCCGCGGACCGTTGTAACGACCACCTTCACCGGGACCTGCTGGCGCTGCCGCGGACCGTACCTCGACCATCTTCACCGGGACCTGCTGGCGCTGCCGCGGACCGTGTATCGACCATCTCCACCGGGACCTGCTGGCGCTGCCGCGGCCCGTACCAGCTAAACCACCAAGCTCGAGGATTGTGAGCTAATCACCATATCATCCGAACTACCAGACTGGTAACCAGACTGTCCCGCTACCCCTTTTCCTATCTTGAGAGACTTAATCGAGGGGACCCCTGAGTCCAGACCTCCTTGTACCATTTCATCGTACCTTAAGAAGTGCATATAAAGAACGCTAAATCTTATCCTTGTGTGGTATCTGTCTGTGGGGGGGAAGTTATTTGTCTGTACGATCGCTGGAGACGGCTCTCCCCGGAGACCTCTCCCCTTGTCCTCGGCCGACGCTCCCGGTCCGTCTAACATTGGTGGCCAGCGGCGCAATCCGAATCAACGCGTAATCGTACAGAAAGTAGCTCACCCCACGACAAAACCACGATGTCAGCCAAAGATAGCGGTTCCACTGAAAAGTTCCAAATGGATAAGTTGGAAGAATATAGCCACCGCGAACTTAAACAATTCTGCATGGAACTAGGCATTGCTACCACCGGCCTGAGTACCAAAGATGATTTGAAGCACGCCCTTGAGTCGTGGACAGAAACTGGGATCACCGGACCCTCCGACCAAAACAGTGTCGCACCAGAGGGGAACGCCACGGCTCCCGAGGAGCGGGGAACGGGCCTCTCGCAGGAGGAGATCCAGGAAAGAGAAAGAACCAGACTACACGAATTGGAAATGGCACGACTCAAGATGGACGGTGAACTCAAGTTAGCCGAGCAGAAAATAAATCTAGAGCATCTGCGGCTCCGAGAAGAGCGAGAAGAAAAGCAAAGACAGAGAGAGCTTGAGGAAAAAAGAATAACACTCGAACACGAGCGCAAACTGGCGGAAATAGAACTTCGGAAACAGAATAAAGAACCGGGGATGCCTGAGCGACCGCACACCCCGGGGGCAACCGAGAAAAAAGTCCACATCCCCAAGGATGTTGTCCGAGAGTATGTTCGAGAAGACGACATACAACAGTGGTTCAAAGCCTACGAGATCGCCATGACCTCCCACCGGATCGACCGGAGTGATTGGGGAGCCGGACTATGGGGGAGGTTCGTCAACGAAGGCCGCGATGCCCTGCTGCAGCTCCCAGATCACCAAATGTCGTCCTACGACCACATGAAGGCTGCCCTCCTCACCCGCTACGGCCTCACACCCGAGATGTACCGCCAGAGGTTCAGAGATTGCACCCGGATCCCGGGTACAACTTGGGTGGAGTACGTCAACTATTTCAGCCGAGCCTTCGAGGGTTGGATCAAGGGGAGCCAGGTAACAACCTACGAACAACTCTTTAACCTTATGGTATGGGAACACCTGTCGAACAACTGTTTCGTCGAGCTCAGGCAGCACCTCCTCGACAGTAAACTGACTGACCCCCGGCAGCTCGCCGCTGAGGCTGATCGATGGGAAAGCACCCGAGTGGGCCGGAGAGGACCACACGAGCAAAACCGAAGCAACCAAGGCCAGCACCGTCCCCGGGGAGGAGGAGGAGGCCAGGGGCGAGGGAGAGACAGCCCCCCGGCAACAACCGTGACCAGCACCCCGCCCCCGACCGGCCGGGGCAACCCCCCGATGCGTCCTGGGTTCCGAGCCAACGTCACGTGCCACCGATGCCAGCGAGTCGGCCACTACGCCAATGACCCGAGCTGCCCGCAGAACCAAACGCCCAAGCCCCGCCAGGTGGCTGCCGCCGCCCTGGGGGAAGAACGACTATCAGAGGAACAGGGAGAGTATGAGCCGGCCCAGCAAGAGTGGGAACCGGCCGCCATGGTTCTAGCGTGTCTAGGGGGAAAAGACATGGTCCCGCGGGCTCCCCTACCCGCCAACACCAGGAAATACGGTCAGTGGGTGACCATTAATGGGCATCGGGCCGAGGCCTTACGTGACACAGGCGCCAGTGTGACGGCCGTCCGCTGTCACCTGGTGAAGCCCGAGCAGATCCTGCCGAACATTCTCTGCCCCGTCCGCTCAGCCGACAACTCCGAAAGTCTGTGTCAAATGGCCTGCGTCCCCTTCGAATGGGGAGGGGTCTCCGGCCTGTTGAAGGTGACGGTCCGGGATGATGCCCCCGTGGACTGCCTCCTGGGGAATGACCTTGAGAGTTCCCCGTGGGCCACCGTCGAGAGAAGAGAGCACCTGGGGATGCTGGGCCTCCCGGACTGGGCCTGCGTAACCACCCGGTCCATGGCCGCCCGTGCCGTCCCCCGATCCGAAGAACCGGAATGGCCAGCACCTCCGCCCCCGGTCGCCCCAGTAGAAGACAACGACGAGGCCAACCCCCCGGAACCAACGATCGAAGGGGACACGCAATCCCAGGACCTACCCGGCCTGGCTCAATGGCGTCAAGAAGGGGGGCCCACCCAGGAACAGTTCCGCCAGGAGCAAAAGACCTGCCCCTCCCTCGAGGGACTCCGCCAACAAGCCAGCGCCCAGAGCGCAGGGGACTCCACCGGAACTCACTGGGTCTACTGGGATAACGACCTGCTATACAGCGAGCAAAGAATCGCGGAGCTAGGGGCCGGTCGAGTACTAGTGGTACCTCTACGCTTCAGAGACTTTCTGCTCAACCTGGCCCACGATGTACCCCTGGCTGGACACCTGGGCCAGGACAAAACGTACAGTCGCCTAGTAACCCACTTTTTCTGGCCGAAGATGAGGAACGACGTCCTGAACCACTGCCGGTCCTGCCCCACGTGCCAAGCCAGCGGGAAGAGTGGCCGTAAGCTGAAAGCCCCTCTACAACCCTTCCCAGTGGTCACTACCCCGTTCGAGAGGGTAGGGATAGACATTGTGGGGCCCCTGGACCCCCGCACGGCGCAAGGACACAGGTTCATCCTAGTACTGGTGGACCACGCCACCCGCTACCCCGAGGCGGTGCCCCTACGGACTGTGACCGCTCCGGTGGTTGGCCGGGCCCTAATGGGGATCTTCTCCCGGGTGGGCTTCCCCCGAGAAGTCGTCAGCGACCGAGGGACGAACTTCATCTCCAAATACATAAAGTCCCTCTGGCAACAGTGCGGGGTCACCTACAGATTCACGACCCCCTATCACCCCCAAGGGAATGGACTAGTGGAGCGATTCAACCGCACTCTCAAGGGGATGATTGGGGGATTGGAAGAGCCCCTCCGACGCCAGTGGGATGTACTACTCCCGTGCCTCCTCTTCGCCTACCGGGAAGTTCCCCAGAAATCCCTCGGTTTTAGCCCTTTCGAACTCCTGTACGGGCACCCTGTGCGAGGGCCCCTCAGCCTAGTCAAAGAAGGTTGGGAGATGGCCCCCCTAAAGACCCCTCCAGACGTCTTCAAGTACCTCCTGGCCCTACGCAACCAGACTCGGCGCTTCAGGGAGATGGCCAAGGCGAACCTCGAGGCCAGCCAGGAAGACATGAAGAGGTGGTATGATCACAATGCCTCCTCCGTCGAGTTCGAACCTGGTCAACAAGTGTGGGTGATGTCCCCCACCGAACCATGTGCCTTGCAAGATAAGTGGACGGGGCCCTTCAAAGTGGTCGAGCGCAAAAGCCCCGTCACTTACCTCATCGACATGGGGACCCCCCGGAACCCCCTTCGGGTCCTCCACACCAACAGACTCAAACCACACTTTGTGCGCTCAGAACTTAGCCTCCTGATGGCTACGGACAGTGGGGCAGAGGAAGACTCCGAACCCCTCCCGGATCTACTGAAGGCTCAGGAGAACGACGGTTCCGTGGACGGGGTCCGGCTCTCCGATGCCCTCACCCCAGAGCAACGCCAGGGCTGCCGGGACCTCCTGCTGCGGTTCGCTACACTGTTCTCCCTCACCCCCGGGGTCACCCCTTGGTGCTTGCACAACGTGGACACCGGGGACAGTCCCCCTATCCGACACCGGGCCTATCGCGTACCAGATCGGGTACGGGCTTGCATACAAGAAGAAGTAGCCAGAATGCTCACGATCGGGGTCATCGAGCCCTCGGACAGTCCCTGGGCCAGCCCGGTTGTATTGGTACCCAAAGCCGCTGCCCCCGGCACCACACCTGAACTGAGATTCTGCGTCGACTACCGGGGCTTGAACGCTGTCACCCGGACCGACGCTCACCCTATCCCCCGGGCGGACGAACTGATCGACCGGCTGGGGGCCGCCCGCTACCTCAGTATCTTCGACCTAACAGCGGGCTACTGGCAGATCGGCCTCACACCCCGGGCTCAGGAACGATCTGCCTTCTCTACCCCCGATGGCCACTACCACTTCAAGGTCATGCCCTTCGGCATGAAGAACGCCCCCGCCACGTTTCAACGTCTTGTGAACCAGGTCTTGGCGGGGCTCGAAGAGTTCAGCGCGGCCTACCTGGACGATATCGCTGTATACAGCCGCCACTGGTCCGACCACCTCCTCCACCTCCAAGAGGTCCTACAAGCCCTCCAGCGGGGCGGCCTCACGATTAAGGCCGGCAAATGCCAAATTGGTCAAGGGTCCGTGACCTACCTTGGGCACCAGGTGGGAAGCGGGCTGGTGGCCCCGCTGCAACTTAAAATTGCTGCCATCCAGTCCTGGCAGCCCCCCGCCACCCAGACCGAGGTCCGAGCCTTCTTGGGGCTCACCGGCTACTACCGGAGGTTCGTGAGGGACTACGGCAGCATTGTGGGGCCCCTCACGGGTCTCACGTCCAAAAACCAGCCGAAGCGGATTAACTGGACCACCGACTGTCAAGCGGCCTTCGAAAAGCTGAAGGCCGCCCTGTGCACCGCCCCTGTACTCCAGGCCCCCGATTACAGTCGGGAATTCGTGGTACAGACAGACGCCTCCGACCACGGCATCGGGGCGGTTCTTTCCCAAGTGAACCCCGAAGGTCATGACCAGCCGGTGGCCTTCATCAGCCGACGTCTCCTGGCCCGAGAACAGCGCTGGAGCACAATTGAGAGGGAGGCCTTCGCAGTGGTGTGGGCCCTCAAAAAGCTCCGGCCCTATCTCTTCGGTACCCACTTCCGGGTACAAACCGACCATCGACCCCTGCAGTGGCTGATGCAGATGCGGGGGGAGAACCCAAAACTATTGCGCTGGTCCATCTCCCTGCAGGGAATGGACTTCACCGTGGAGCACCGACCGGGCCAAGACCACGCCAACGCGGATGGCCTGTCACGATTTTTCCGCCTCGACGAGGAGAGTCCCCAAGGAGATGGGTGACTCTCCCCGCCTTCAGCTGGGGGGGACGCATGTTGGACAGGCCACACGAAGGGCTGGCTCCCTCCCCGCATGACAGGGCCCCAGCCCAGGCCCACCAGGCGTGACCCACGAGAATCACCCGCACCCCGTCTCCCTAAGGAATCCCTGCCCTCGGACCTCCATGTATCACGGACCCAAGCCACCACCGGCTCCCCCGGCAGGGTCAAGCCGCCATCTTGGGCCCTGCGCCACGAGGCCGCGTGGCCTCCATCCGACCCTAACCCTGGGCCTGGCCGGCCCCGACATCCCGGCACCACCATCCACCCAGGAGGTGAGCGGACCACTTGGCAGGTCAATGGGAGAATGAAGCGCCAAGGACTCTCCCCCGCCAGGTGCCGATCGCCTCCAGCTCCCCCAGGCGCTGGCTCCACCCCCTGCTGGGTGTCTGGACACCTTCATCCCGGACCCTCCGACCTCCAAGTGCGAGGGTCCGGACATCAAAGGGCGCCTGCCCTATAACTGGGGCAGCTCCGGAGCAGGGAGGCAGTTGTATCCTGGAGTCGAGAGACACCAAGAGAACTCAGCCTTGACGGACTACTGGCGCTGCCGTAGCCCTACCTTGCGAACTATCGTCCTGCCTGCTGGCGCTGCCGCGGCCTTCTGCAACATCCATCCTCGTCGGGACCTGCTGGCGCTGCCGCGGACCGTTGTAACAACCACCTTCACCGGGACCTGCTGGCGCTGCCGCGGACCGTACCTCGACCATCTTCACCGGGACCTGCTGGCGCTGCCGCGGACCGTGTATCGACCATCTCCACCGGGACCTGCTGGCGCTGCCGCGGCCCGTACCAGCTAAACCACCAAGCTCGAGGATTGTGAGCTAATCACCATATCATCCGAACTACCAGACTGGTAACCAGACTGTCCCGCTACCCCTTTTCCTATCTTGAGAGACTTAATCGAGGGGACCCCTGAGTCCAGACCTCCTTGTACCATTTCATCGTACCTTAAGAAGTGCATATAAAGAACGCTAAATCTTATCCTTGTGTGGTATCTGTCTGTGGGGGGGAAGTTATTTGTCTGTACGATCGCTGGAGACGGCTCTCCCCGGAGACCTCTCCCCTTGTCCTCGGCCGACCCTCCCGGTCCGTCTAACACCCACTCATAGGGCTTATGTTGCCCATCACTACTGCCGCCCCCACTCTTAGGGCTTATGTTGCCCATCACTACTGCCACCCCACCCATAGGGGACCTGTTGCCCAGCAATACTGCCACCCCCACTCATAGGGCTTATGTTGCCCATCACTACTGCCACCCCCACCCATAGGGGACCTGTTGCCCAGCACTCTTGCCACCCCCAACCATAGGGGATCTGATGCCCATTACTACTGCCACCTGCACTCATAGGGCTTATGTTGCCCATCACTACTGCCGCCCCCACTCATAGGGCTTATGTTGCCCATCACTACTGCCACCCCACCCATAGGGGACCTGTTGCCCAGCACTACTGCCACCCGCAACCATAGGGGATCTGATGCCCATTACTACTGCCACCTGCACTCATAGAGCTTATGTTGCCCATCACTACTGCTACTCCCGCCCATAGGGGACCTCTTGCCCATCACTCCTGCCACCCCCACTCATAGGGGACCTGTTGCCTATCACTACTGCCACCCCCACTCATAGGGCTTATGTTGCCCATCACTACTGCCACCCCCACCCATAGGGTACCTGTTGCCCAGCACTCCTGCCACCCTCACCCATAGGGGACCTGTTTCCCATCACTACTGCCACCCCCACTCATAGGGGACCTGTTGCCCATCACTATTGCCACCCCCACTCATAGGGCTTATGTTCCCCAGCACTACTGCCACCCCCACTCATAGGGCTTATGTTGCCCATCACTACTGCCACCCCCACTCATAGGGCCCGATTCACAGAACTAACTTAAGACAAAATCCTAAACTTACTACCATTTTGGTATTCACAGAGGGCACTTACTCATTTCGGTATTCACAGAAGGCATTTTGGAGTCCTAAACTTAGGACTCCTAACTTCTGTGAATACCGAAATGAGTAAGTGTCTTCTGTGAATACCAAAATTAGTAAGTGCCTTCTGTGAATACGAAAATGGTAGTAAGTTTAGGATTTTGTCTTAAGTTAGTTCTGTGAATCGGGTCCAGAGGGCTTATGTTTCCCATCACTACTGCCACCCCTACTCATAGGGGACCTGTTGCCCATCACTACTGCTACCCCCACTCATAGGGCCTATGTTGCCCATCACTACTGCCACCCCACCCATAGGGGACCTGTTGCCCATCACTACTGCCACCCCACTCATAGGGCTTATGTTGCCCATCACTACTGCCGCCCCCACTCATAGGGCTTATGTTGCCCATCACTACTGCCACCCCACCCATAGGGGACCTGTTGCCCAGCAATACTGCCACCCCCACTCATAGGGCTTATGTTGCCCATCACTACTGCCACCCCCACCCATAGGGGACCTGTTGCCCAGCACTCTTGCCACCCCCAACCATAGGGGATCTGATGCCCATTACTACTGCCACCTGCACTCATAGGGCTTATGTTGCCCATCACTACTGCCACCCCCACCCATAGGGGACCTGTTGCCCAGCACTACTGCCACCCGCAACCATAGGGGATTTGATGCCCATTACTACTGCCACCTGCACTCATAGGGCTTATGTTGCCCATCACTACTGCCACTCCCGCCCATAGGGGACCTCTTGCCCATCACTCCTGCCACCCCCACTCATAGGGGACCTGTTGCCTATCACTACTGCCACCCCCACTCATAGGGCTTATGTTGCCCATCACTACTGCCACCCCCACCCATAGGGTACCTGTTGCCCAGCACTCCTGCCACCCTCACCCATAGGGGACTTGTTTCCCATCACTACTGCCACCCCCACTCAAAGGGGACCTGTTGCCCATCACTACTGCTACCCCCACTCATAGGGGACCTGTTGCCCATCACTATTGCCATCCCCACTCATAGGGCTTATGTTCCCCAGCACTACTGCCACCCCCACTCATAGGGCTTATGTTGCCCATCACTACTGCCACCCCCACTCATAGGGCCCGATTCATAGAACTAACTTAAGACAAAATCCTAAACTTACTACCATTTTGGTATTCACAGAAGGCACTTACTCATTTCGGTATTCACAGAAGGCACTTACTCATTTCGGTATTCACAGAAGTTAGGAGTCCTAACTTTAGGACTCCTAAATGCCTTCTGTGAATACCGAAAGTCTTAAAATTAGGATTTTTCTCAGTTTAGTAGTAGTATAGTTAGGACTCCTAACTTTAGGACTCCTAAATGCCTTCTGTGAATACCGAAAGTCTTAAAATAAGGATTTTTCTCAATTTAGTAGTAGTAAAGTTAGGACTCCTAACTTTAGGACTCCTAAATGCCTTCTGTGAATACCGAAAGCCTTAAAATTAGGATTTTTCTCAGTTTAGTAGTAGTAAAGTTAGGAGTCCTAACTTTAGGACTCCTAAACTGAGAAAAATCCTAATTTTAAGACTTTCGGTATTCACAGAAGGCATTTTGGAGTCCTAAACTTAGGACTCCTAACTTCTGTGAATACCGAAATGAGTAAGTGTCTTCTGTGAATACCAAATTGAGTAAGTGCCTTCTGTGAATACGAAAATGGTAGTAAGTTTAGGATTTTGTCTTAAGTTAGTTGTGTGAATCGGGTCCAGAGGGCTTATGTTTCCCATCACTACTGCCACCCCTACTCATAGGGGACCTGTTGCCCATCACTATTGTTACCCCCACTCATAGGGCCTATGTTGCCCATCACTACTGCCACCCCACCCATAGGGGACCTGTTGCCCATCACTACTGCCACCCCCACTCATAGGGCTTATGTTGCCCATCACTACTGCCACCCCCACTCATAGGGCTTATGTTGCCCATCACTACTGCCACCCCACCCATAGGGGACCTGTTGCCCAGCAATACTGCCACCCCCACTCATAGGGCTTATGTTGCCCATCACTACTGCCACCCCCACCCATAGGGGACCTGTTGCCCAGCACTCTTGCCACCCCCAACCATAGGGGATCTGATGCCCATTACTACTGCCACCTGCACTCATAGGGCTTATATTGCCCATCACTACTGCCACCCCCACCCATAGGGGACCTGTTGCCCAGCACTACTGCCACCGGCAACCATAGGGGATCTGATGCCCATTACTACTGCCACCTGCACTCATAGGGCTTATGTTGCCCATCACTACTGCCACTCCCGCCCATAGGGGACCTATTGCCCAGCACTACTGCCACCCCCAACCATAGGGGACCTGATGCCCATTACTACTGCCACCCGCACTCATAGGGCTTATGTTGCCCATCACTACTGCCACCCCCAATCATAGGGGACCTGTTGCCTATCACTACCGCCACCCTCACTCATAGTGGACCTGTTGCCCATCACTACTGCCACCCCCACTCATAGGGGACCTGTTTCCCATCACTTTTGCCACCCCCACTCATAGGGCTTATGTTGCCCAGCACTACAGCCACCCCCACCTATAGGGCTTTTGTTGCCTAGCACTACTGCCACCCCCACCCATAGGGGACCTGTTGCCCATCACTACTGCCACCCCCACCCATAGTGGACCTGTTGCCCATCACTACTGCCACCCCCACTCATAGGGGACCTGTTGCCCATCACTACTGCCACCCCCACTCATAGGGCCTATGTTGCCCATCACTACTGCCACCCCCACCCATAGGGGACCTGTTGCCCAGCACTCTTGCCACCCCCAACCATAGGGGACCTGATGCCCATTACTACTGCCACCCGCACTCATAGGGCTTATGTTGCCCATCACTACTGCCACCCCCACCCATAGGGGACCTGTTGCCCAGCACTCTTGCCACCCCCAACCATAGGGGACCTGATGCCCATTACTACTGCCACCCGCACTCATAGGGCTTATGTTGCCCATCACTACTGCCTCCCCCACTCATAGGGCCCGATTCACAAAACTAACTTAAGACAAAATCCTAAACTTACTACCATTTTGGTATTCACAGAAGGCACTTACTCATTTCGGTATTCACAGAAGGCACTTACTCATTTCGGTATTCACAGAAGTTAGGAGTCCTAACTTTAGGACTCCTAAATGCCTTCTGTGAATACCGAAAGTCTTAAAATTAGGATTTTTCTCAGTTTAGTAGTAGTATAGTTAGGACTCCTAACTTTAGGACTCCTAAATGCCTTCTGTGAATACCGAAAGTCTTAAAATAAGGATTTTTCTCAATTTAGTAGTAGTAAAGTTAGGACTCCTAACTTTAGGACTCCTAAATGCCTTCTGTGAATACTGAAAGCCTTAAAATTAGGATTTTTCTCAGTTTAGTAGTAGTAAAGTTAGGAGTCCTAACTTTAGGACTCCTAAACTGAGAAAAATCCTAATTTTAAGACTTTCGGTATTCACAGAAGGCATTTTGGAGTCCTAAACTTAGGACTCCTAACTTCTGTGAATACCGAAATGAGTAAGTGTCTTCTGTGAATACCAAATTGAGTAAGTGCCTTCTGTGAATACGAAAATGGTAGTAAGTTTAGGATTTTGTCTTAAGTTAGTTCTGTGAATCGGGTCCAGAGGGCTTATGTTTCCCATCACTACTGCCACCCCTACTCATACGGGACCTGTTGCCCATCACTACTGCTACCCCCACTCATAGGGCCTATGTTGCCCATCACTACTGCCACCCCACCCATAGGGGACCTGTTGCCCATCACTACTGCCACCCCCACTCATAGGGCTTATGTTGCCCATCACTACTGCCACCCCCACTCATAGGGCTTATGTTGCCCATCACTACTGCCACTCCCGCCCATAGGGGACCTGTTGCCCAGCACTACTGCCACCCCCAACCATAGGGGACCTGATGCCCATTACTACTGCCACCCGCACTCATAGGGCTTATGTTGCCCATCACTACTGCCACCCCCAATCATAGGGGACCTGTTGCCTATCACTACCGCCACCCTCACTCATAGTGGACCTGTTGCCCATCACTACTGCCACCCCCACTCATAGGGGACCTGTTTCCCATCACTACTGCCACCCCCACTCATAGGGCTTATGTTGCCCAGCACTACTGCCACCCCCACCTATAGGGTTTTTGTTGCCTAGCACTACTGCCACCCCCACCCATAGGGGACCTGTTGCCCATCACTACTGCCACCCCCACCCATAGTGGACCTGTTGCCCATCACTACTGCCACCCCCACTCATAGGGGACCTGTTGCCCATCACTACTGCCACCCCTACTCATAGGGCTTATGTTGCCCATCACTACTGCCACCCCCACCCATAGGGGACCTGTTGCCCAGCACTCTTGCCACCCCCAACCATAGGGGACCTGATGCCCATTACTACTGCCACCCGCACTCATAGGGCTTATGTTGCCCATCACTACTGCCACCCCACCCATAGGGGACCTGTTGCCCAGCACTCTTGCCACCCCCAACCATAGGGGACCTGATGCCCATTACTACTGCCACCCGCACTCATAGGGCTTATGTTGCCCATCACTACTGCCACCCCCAATCATAGGGGACCTGTTGCCTATCACTACCGCCACCCTCACTCATAGTGGACCTGTTGCCCATCACTACTGCCACCCCCACTCATAGGGGACCTGTTTCCCATCACTTTTGCCACCCCCACTCATAGGGCTTATGTTGCCCAGCACTACAGCCACCCCCACCTATAGGGCTTTTGTTGCCTAGCACTACTGCCACCCCCACCCATAGGGGACCTGTTGCCCATCACTACTGCCACCCCCACCCATAGTGGACCTGTTGCCCATCACTACTGCCACCCCCACTCATAGGGGACCTGTTGCCCATCACTACTGCCACCCCCACTCATAGGGCCTATGTTGCCCATCACTACTGCCACCCCCACCCATAGGGGACCTGTTGCCCAGCACTCTTGCCACCCCCAACCATAGGGGACCTGATGCCCATTACTACTGCCACCCGCACTCATAGGGCTTATGTTGCCCATCACTACTGCCACCCCCACCCATAGGGGACCTGTTGCCCAGCACTCTTGCCACCCCCAACCATAGGGGACCTGATGCCCATTACTACTGCCACCCGCACTCATAGGGCTTATGTTGCCCATCACTACTGCCTCCCCCACTCATAGGGCCCGATTCACAAAACTAACTTAAGACAAAATCCTAAACTTACTACCATTTTGGTATTCACAGAAGGCACTTACTCATTTCGGTATTCACAGAAGGCACTTACTCATTTCGGTATTCACAGAAGTTAGGAGTCCTAACTTTAGGACTCCTAAATGCCTTCTGTGAATACCGAAAGTCTTAAAATTAGGATTTTTCTCAGTTTAGTAGTAGTATAGTTAGGACTCCTAACTTTAGGACTCCTAAATGCCTTCTGTGAATACCGAAAGTCTTAAAATAAGGATTTTTCTCAATTTAGTAGTAGTAAAGTTAGGACTCCTAACTTTAGGACTCCTAAATGCCTTCTGTGAATACTGAAAGCCTTAAAATTAGGATTTTTCTCAGTTTAGTAGTAGTAAAGTTAGGAGTCCTAACTTTAGGACTCCTAAACTGAGAAAAATCCTAATTTTAAGACTTTCGGTATTCACAGAAGGCATTTTGGAGTCCTAAACTTAGGACTCCTAACTTCTGTGAATACCGAAATGAGTAAGTGTCTTCTGTGAATACCAAATTGAGTAAGTGCCTTCTGTGAATACGAAAATGGTAGTAAGTTTAGGATTTTGTCTTAAGTTAGTTCTGTGAATCGGGTCCAGAGGGCTTATGTTTCCCATCACTACTGCCACCCCTACTCATACGGGACCTGTTGCCCATCACTACTGCTACCCCCACTCATAGGGCCTATGTTGCCCATCACTACTGCCACCCCACCCATAGGGGACCTGTTGCCCATCACTACTGCCACCCCCACTCATAGGGCTTATGTTGCCCATCACTACTGCCACCCCCACTCATAGGGCTTATGTTGCCCATCACTACTGCCACCCCACCCATAGGGGACCTGTTGCCCAGCAATACTGCCACCCCCACTCATAGGGCTTATGTTGCCCATCACTACTGCCACCCCCACCCATAGGGGACCTGTTGCCCAGCACTCTTGCAACCCCCAACCATAGGGGATCTGATGCCCATTACTACTGCCACCTGCACTCATAGGGCTTATGTTGCCCATCACTACTGCCACCCCCAATCATAGGGGACCTGTTGCCCAGCACTACTGCCACCCGCAACCATAGGGGATCTGATGCCCATTACTACTGCCACCTGCACTCATAGGGCTTATGTTGCCCATCACTACTGCCACTCCCGCCCATAGGGGACCTGTTGCCCAGCACTACTGCCACCCCCAACCATAGGGGACCTGATGCCCATTACTACTGCCACCCGCACTCATAGGGCTTATGTTGCCCATCACTACTGCCACCCCCAATCATAGGGGACCTGTTGCCTATCACTACCGCCACCCTCACTCATAGTGGACCTGTTGCCCATCACTACTGCCACCCCCACTCATAGGGGACCTGTTTCCCATCACTACTGCCACCCCCACTCATAGGGCTTATGTTGCCCAGCACTACTGCCACCCCCACCTATAGGGTTTTTGTTGCCTAGCACTACTGCCACCCCCACCCATAGGGGACCTGTTGCCCATCACTACTGCCACCCCCACCCATAGTGGACCTGTTGCCCATCACTACTGCCACCCCCACTCATAGGGGACCTGTTGCCCATCACTACTGCCACCCCTACTCATAGGGCTTATGTTGCCCATCACTACTGCCACCCCCACCCATAGGGGACCTGTTGCCCAGCACTCTTGCCACCCCCAACCATAGGGGACCTGATGCCCATTACTACTGCCACCCGCACTCATAGGGCTTATGTTGCCCATCACTACTGCCACCCCACCCATAGGGGACCTGTTGCCCAGCACTCTTGCCACCCCCAACCATAGGGGACCTGATGCCCATTACTACTGCCACCCGCACTCATAGGGCTTATGTTGCCCATCACTACTGCCACCCCCACTCATAGGGCCCGATTCACAGAACTAACTTAAGACAAAATCCTAAACTTACTACCATTTTGGTATTCACAGAAGGCACTTACTCATTTCGGTATTCACAGAAGGCACTTACTCATTTCGGCATTCACAGAAGTTAGGAGTCCTAACTTTAGGACTCCTAAATGCCTTCTGTGAATACCGAAAGTCTTAAAATTAGGATTTTTCTCAGTTTAGTAGTAGTATAGTTAGGACTCCTAACTTTAGGACTCCTCAATGCCATCTGTGAATACCGAAAGTCTTAAAATAAGGATTTTTCTCAATTTAGTAGTAGTAAAGTTAGGACTCCTAACTTTAGGACTCCTAAATGCATTTTGTGAATACCGAAAGCCTTAAAATTAGGATTTTTCTCAGTTTAGTAGTAGTAAAGTTAGGAGTCCTAACTTTAGGACTCCTAAACTGAGAAAAATCCTAATTTTAAGACTTTCGGTATTCACAGAAGGCATTTTGGAGTCCTAAACTTAGGACTCCTAACTTCTGTAAATACCGAAATGAGTAAGTGTCTTCTGTGAATACCAAAATGAGTAAGTGTCTTCTGTGAATACGAAAATGGTAGTAAGTTTAGGATTTTGTCTTAAGTTAGTTCTGTGAATCGGGTCCAGAGGGCTTATGTTTCCCATCACTACTTCCACCCCTACTCATAGGGGAACTGTTGCCCATCACTACTGCCACCCCACCCATAGGGGACCTGTTGCCCATCACTACTGCCACCCCCACTCATAGGGCTTATGTTGCCCATCACTACTGCCACCCCCACTCATAGGGCTAATGTTGCCCATCACTACTGCCACCCCACCCATAGGGGACCTGTTGCCCAGCAATACTGCCACCCCCACTCATAGGGCTTATGTTGCCCATCACTACTGCCACCCCCACCCATAGGGGACCTGTTGCCCAGCACTCTTGCCACCCCCAACCATAGGGGATCTGATGCCCATTACTACTGCCACCTGCACTCATAGGGCTTATATTGCCCATCACTACTGCCACCCCCACCCATAGGGGACCTGTTGCCCAGCACTACTGCCACCCGCAACCATAGGGGATATGATGCCCATTACTACTGCCACCTGCACTCATAGGGCTTATGTTGCCCATCACTACTGCCACTCCCGCCCATAGGGGACCTGTTGCCCAGCACTACTGCCACCCCCAACCATAGGGGACCTGATGCCCATTACTACTGCCACCCGCACTCATAGGGCTTATGTTGCCCATCACTACTGCCACCCCCAATCATAGGGGACCTGTTGCCTATCACTACCGCCACCCTCACTCATAGTGGACCTGTTGCCCATCACTACTGCCACCCCCACCCATAGTGGACCTGTTGTCCATCACTACTGCCACCCCCACTCATAGGGGACCTGTTGCCCATCACTACTGCCACCCCCACTCATAGGGCTTATGTTGCCCATCACTACTGCCACCCCCACCCATAGGGGACCTGTTGCCTAGCACTCTTGCCACCCCCAACCATAGGGGACCTGATGCCCATTACTACTGCCACCCGCACTCATAGGGCTTATGTTGCCCATCACTACTGCCACCCCCACCCATAGGGGACCTGTTGCCCAGCACTCTTGCCACCCCCAACCATAGGGGACCTGATGCCCATTACTACTGCCACCCGCACTCATAGGGCTTATGTTGCCCATCACTACTGCCACCCCCACTCATAGGGCCCGATTCACAGAACTAACTTTAGACAAAATCCTAAACTTACTACCATTTTGGTATTCACAGAAGGCACTTACTCATTTCGGTATTCACAGAAGGCACTTACTCATTTCGGTATTCACAGAAGTTAGGAGTCCTAACTTTAGGACTCCTAAATGCCTTCTGTGAATACCGAAAGTCTTAAAATTAGGATTTTTCTCAGTTTAGTAGTACTATAGTTAGGACTCCTAACTTTAGGACTCCTAAATGCCTTCTGTGAATACCGAAAGTCTTAAAATAAGGATTTTTCTCAATTTAGTAGTAGTAAAGTTAGGACTCCTAACTTTAGGACTCCTAAATGCCTTCTGTGAATATCGAAAGCTTTAAAATTAGGATTTTTCTCAGTTTAGTAGTAGTAAAGTTAGGAGTCCTAACTTTAGGACTCCTAAACTGAGAAAAATCCTAATTTTAAGACTTTCGGTATTCACAGAAGGCATTTTGGAGTCCTAAACTTAGGACTCCTAACTTCTGTGAATACCAAAATGAGTAAGTGTCTTCTGTGAATACCAAAATGAGTAAGTGCCTTCTGTGAATACGAAAATGGTAGTAAGTTTAGGATTTTGTCTTAAGTTAGTTCTGTGAATCGGGTCCAGAGGGCTTATGTTTCCCATCACTACTGCCACCCCTACTCATAGGGGACCTGTTGCCCATCACTACTGCTACCCCCACTCATAGGGCCTATGTTGCCCATCACTACTGCCACCCCACCCATAGGGGACCTGTTGCCCATCACTACTGCCACCCCCACTCATAGGGCTTATGTTGCCCATCACAACTGCCACCCCCACTCATAGGGCTTATGTTGCCCATCACTACTGCCACCCCCACCTATAGGGCTTTTGTTGCCTAGCACTACTGCCACCCCCACCCATAGGGGACCTGTTGCCCATCACTACTGCCACCCCCACCCATAGTGGACCTGTTGCCCATCACTACTGCCACCCCCACTCATAAGGGACCTGTTGCCCATCACTACTGCCACCCCCACTCATAGGGCTTATGTTGCCCATCACTACTGCCACCCCCACCCATAGGGGACCTGTTGCCCAGCACTCTTGCCACCCCCAACCATAGGGGATCTGATGCCCATTACTACTGCCACCTGCACTCATAGGGCTTATATTGCCCATCACTACTGCAACCCCCACCCATAGGGGACCTGTTGCCCAGCACTACTGCCACCCGCAACCATAGGGGATCTGATGCCCATTACTACTGCCACCTGCACTCATAGGGCTTATGTTGCCCATCAGTACTGCCACTCCCGCCCATAGGGGACCTGTTGCCCAGCACTACTGCCACCCCCAACCATAGGGGACCTGATGCCCATTACTACTGCCACCCGCACTCATAGGGCTTAAGTTGCCCATCACTACTGCCACCCCCAATCATAGGGGACCTGTTGCCTATCACTACCGCCACCCTCACTCATAGTGGACCTGTTGCCCATCACTACTGCCACCCCCACTCATAGGGGACCTGTTTCCCATCACTACTGCCACCCCCACTCATAGGGCTTATGTTGCCCAGCACTACTGCCACCCCCATCTATAGGGCTTTTGTTGCCTAGCACTACTGCCACCCCCACCCATAGGGGACCTGTTGCCCATCACTACTGCCACCCCCACCCATAGTGGACCTGTTGCCCATCACTACTGCCACCCCCACTCATAGGGGACCTGTTGCCCATCACTACTGCCACCCCCACTCATAGGGCTTATGTTGCCCATCACTACTGCCACCCCCACCCATAGGGGACCTGTTGCCCAGCACTCTTGCCACCCCCAACCATAGGGGACCTGATGCCCATTACTACTGCCACCCGCACTCATAGGGCTTATGTTGCCCATCACTACTGCCACCCCCACCCATAGGGGACCTGTTGCCCAGCACTCTTGCCACCCCCAACCATAGGGGACCTGATGCCCATTACTACTGCCACCCGCACTCATAGGGCTTACGTTGCCCATCACTACTGCCACCCCCACTCATAGGGCCCGATTCACAGAACTAACTTAAGACAAAATCCTAAACTTACTACCATTTTGGTATTCACAGAAGGCACTTACTCATTTCGGTATTCACAGAAGGCACTTACTCATTTCGGTATTCACAGAAGTTAGGAGTCCTAACTTTAGGACTCCTAAATGCCTTCTGTGAATACCGAAAGTCTTAAAATTAGGATTTTTCTCAGTTTAGTAGTAGTATAGTTAGGACTCCTAACTTTAGGACTCCTAAATGCCTTCTGTGAATACCGAAAGTCTTAAAATAAGGATTTTTCTCAATTTAGTAGTAGTAAAGTTAGGACTCCTAACTTTATGACTCCTAAATGCCTTCTGTGAATACCGAAAGCCTTAAAATTAGGATTTTTCTCAGTTTAGTAGTAGTAAAGTTAGGAGTCCTAACTTTAGGACTCCTAAACTGCGAAAAATCCTAATTTTAAGACTTTCGGTATTCACAGAAGGCATTTTGGAGTCCTAAACTTAGGACTCCTAACTTCTGTGAATACCGAAATGAGTAAGTGTCTTCTGTGAATACGAAAATGAGTAAGTGCCTTCTGTGAATACGAAAATGGTAGTAAGTTTAGGATTTTGTCTTCAGTTAGTTCTGTGAATCGGGTCCAGAGGGCTTATGTTTCCCATCACTACTGCCACCCCTACTCATAGGGGACCTGTTGCCCATCACTACTGCTACCCCCACTCATAGGGCCTATGTTGCCCATCACTACTGCCACCCCACCCATAGGGGACCTGTTGCCCATCACTACTGCCACCCCCACTCATAGGGCTTATGTTGCCCATCACTACTGCCACCCCCACTCATAGGGCTTATGTTGCCCATCACTACTGCCACCCCACCCATAGGGGACCTGTTGCCTAGCAATACTGCTACCCCCACTCATAGGGCTTATGTTGCCCATCACTACTGCCACCCCCACCCATAGGGGACCTGTTGCCCAGCACCCTTGCCACCCCCAACCATAGGGGATCTGATGCCCATTACTACTGCCACCTGCACTCATAGGGCTTATATTGCCCATCACTACTGCCACCCCCACCCATAGGGGACCTGTTGCCCAGCACTACTGCCACCCGCAACCATAGGGGATCTGATGCCCATTACTACTGCCACCTGCACTCATAGGGCTTATGTTGCCCATCACTACTGCCACTCCCGCCCATAGGGGACCTCTTGCCCATCACTCCTGCCACCCCCACTCATAGGGGACCTGTTGCCTATCACTACTGCCACCCCCACTCATAGGGCTTATGTTGCCCATCACTACTGCCACCCCCACCTATAGGGTACCTGTTGCCCAGCACTCCTGCCACCCTCACCCATAGGGGACCTGTTTCCCATCACTACTGCCACCCCCACTCATAGGGGACCTGTTGCCCATCACTACTGCTACCCCCACTCATAGGGGACCTGTTGCCCATCACTATTGCCACCCCCACTCATAGGGCTTATGTTCCCCGGCACTACTGCCACCCCCACTCATAGGGCTTATGTTGCCCATCACTACTGCCACCCCCACCCATAGGGGACCTGTTGCCCAGCACTACTGCCACCCGCAACCATAGGGGATCTGATGCCCATTACTACTGCCACCTGCACTCATAGGGCTTATGTTGCCCATCACTACTGCCACTCCCGCCCATAGGGGACCTGTTGGCCAGCACTACTGCCACCCCCAACCATAGGGGACCTGATGCCCATTACTACTGCCACCCGCACTCATAGGGCTTATGTTGCCCATTACTACTGCCACCCCCAATCATAGGGGACCTGTTGCCGATCACTACCGCCACCCTCACTCATAGTGGACCTGTTGCCCATCACTACTGCCACCCCCACTCATAGGGGACCTGTTTCCCATCACTACTGCCACCCCCACTCATAGGGCTTATGTTGCCCAGCACTACTGCCACCCCCACCTATAGGGCTTTTGTTGCCTAGCACTACTGCCACCCCCACCCATAGGGGACCTGTTGCCCATCACTACTGCCACCCCCACCCATAGTGGACCTGTTGCCCATCACTACTGCCACCCCCACTCATAGGGGACCTGTTGCCCATCACTACTGCCACCCCCACTCATAGGGCTTATGTTGCCCATCACTACTGCCACCCCCACCCAAAGGGGACCTGTTGCCCAGCACTCTTGCCACCCCCAACCATAGGGGACCTGATGCCCATTACTACTGCCACCCGCAATCATAGGGCTTATGTTGCCCATCACTACTGCCACCCCCACCCATAGGGGACCTGTTGCCCAGCACTCTTGCCACCCCCAACCATAGGGGACCTGATGCCCATTACTACTGCCACCCGCACTCATAGGGCTTATGTTGCCCATCACTACTGCCACCCCCACTCACAGGGCCCGATTCACAGAACTAACTTAAGACAAAATCCTAAACTTACTACCATTTTGGTATTCACAGAAGGCACTTACTCATTTCGGTATTCACAGAAGGCACTTACTCATTTCGGTATTCACAGAAGTTAGGAGTCCTAACTTTAGGACTCCTAAATGCCTTCTGTGAATACCGAAAGTCTTAAAATTAGGATTTTTCTCAGTTTAGTAGTAGTATAGTTAGGACTCCTAACTTTAGGACTCCTAAATGCCTTCTGTGAATACCGAAAGTCTTAAAATAAGGATTTTTCTCAATTTAGTAGTAGTAAAGTTAGGACTCCTAACTTTAGGACTCCTAAATGCCTTCTGTGAATACCGAAAGCCTTAAAATTAGGATTTTTCTCAGTTTAGTAGTAGTAAAGTTAGGAGTCCTAACTTTAGGACTCCTAAACTGAGAAAAATCCTAATTTTAAGACTTTCGGTATTCACAGAAGGCATTTTGGAGTCCTAAACTTAGGACTCCTAACTTCTGTGAATACCGAAATGATTAAGTGTCTTCTGTGAATACCAAAATGAGTAAGTGCCTTCTGTGAATACGAAAATGGTAGTAAGTTTAGGATTTTGTCTTAAGTTAGTTCTGTGAATCGGGTCCAGAGGGCTTATGTTTCCCATCACTACTGCCACCCCTACTCATAGGGGACCTGTTGCCCATCACTACTGCTACCCCCACTCATAGGGCCTATGTTGCCCATCACTACTGCCACCCCACCCATAGGGGACCTGTTGCCCATCACTACTGCCACCCCCACTCATAGGGCTTATGTTGCCCATCACTACTGCCACCCCCACTCATAGGGCTTATGTTGCCCATCACTACTGCCACCCCACCCATAGGGGACCTGTTGCCCAGCAATACTGCCACCCCCACTCATAGGGCTTATGTTGCCCATCACTACTGCCACCCCCACCCATAGGGGACCTGTTGCCCAGCACTCTTGCCACCCCCAACCATAGGGGATCTGATGCCCATTACTACTGCCACCTGCACTCATAGGGCTTATATTGCCCATCACTACTGCCACCCCCACCCATAGGGGACCTGTTGCCCAGCACTACTGCCACCCGCAACCATAGGGGATCTGATGCCCATTACTACTGCCACCTGCACTCATAGGGCTTATGTTGCCCATCACTACTGCCACTCCCGCCCATAGGGGACCTGTTGCCCAGCACTACTGCCACCCCCAACCATAGGGGACCTGATGCCCATTACTACTGCCACCCGCACTCATAGGGCTTATGTTGCCCATCACTACTGCCACCCCCAATCATAGGGGACCTGTTGCCTATCACTACCGCCACCCTCACTCATAGTGGACCTGTTGCCCATCACTACTGCCACCCCCACTCATAGGGGACCTGTTTCCCATCACTTTTGCCACCCCCACTCATAGGGCTTATGTTGCCCAGCACTACAGCCACCCCCACCTATAGGGCTTTTGTTGCCTAGCACTACTGCCACCCCCACCCATAGGGGACCTGTTGCCCATCACTACTGCCACCCCCACCCATAGTGGACCTGTTGCCCATCACTACTGCCACCCCCACTCATAGGGGACCTGTTGCCCATCACTACTGCCACCCCCACTCATAGGGCCTATGTTGCCCATCACTACTGCCACCCCCACCCATAGGGGACCTGTTGCCCAGCACTCTTGCCACCCCCAACCATAGGGGACCTGATGCCCATTACTACTGCCACCCGCACTCATAGGGCTTATGTTGCCCATCACTACTGCCACCCCCACCCATAGGGGACCTGTTGCCCAGCACTCTTGCAACCCCCAACCATAGGGGACCTGATGCCCATTACTACTGCCACCCGGACTCATAGGGCTTATGTTGCCCATCACTACTGCCTCCCCCACTCATAGGGCCCGATTCACAAAACTAACTTAAGACAAAATCCTAAACTTACTACCATTTTGGTATTCACAGAAGGCACTTACTCATTTCGGTATTCACAGAAGGCACTTACTCATTTCGGTATTCACAGAAGTTAGGAGTCCTAACTTTAGGACTCCTAAATGCCTTCTGTGAATACCGAAAGTCTTAAAATTAGGATTTTTCTCAGTTTAGTAGTAGTATAGTTAGGACTCCTAACTTTAGGACTCCTAAATGCCTTCTGTGAATACCGAAAGTCTTAAAATAAGGATTTTTCTCAATTTAGTAGTAGTAAAGTTAGGACTCCTAACTTTAGGACTCCTAAATGCCTTCTGTGAATACTGAAAGCCTTAAAATTAGGATTTTTCTCAGTTTAGTAGTAGTAAAGTTAGGAGTCCTAACTTTAGGACTCCTAAACTGAGAAAAATCCTAATTTTAAGACTTTCGGTATTCACAGAAGGCATTTTGGAGTCCTAAACTTAGGACTCCTAACTTCTGTGAATACCGAAATGAGTAAGTGTCTTCTGTGAATACCAAATTGAGTAAGTGCCTTCTGTGAATACGAAAATGGTAGTAAGTTTAGGATTTTGTCTTAAGTTAGTTCTGTGAATCGGGTCCAGAGGGCTTATGTTTCCCATCACTACTGCCACCCCTACTCATACGGGACCTGTTGCCCATCACTACTGCTACCCCCACTCATAGGGCCTATGTTGCCCATCACTACTGCCACCCCACCCATAGGGGACCTGTTGCCCATCACTACTGCCACCCCCACTCATAGGGCTTATGTTGCCCATCACTACTGCCACCCCACCCATAGGGGACCTGTTGCCCAGCAATACTGCCACCCCCACTCATAGGGCTTATGTTGCCCATCACTACTGCCACCCCCACCCATAGGGGACCTGTTGCCCAGCACTCTTGCCACCCCCAACCATAGGGGATCTGATGCCCATTACTACTGCCACCTGCACTCATAGGGCTTATGTTGCCCATCACTACTGCCACCCCCACCCATAGGGGACCTGTTGCCCAGCACTACTGCCACCCGCAACCATAGGGGATCTGATGCCCATTACTACTGCCACCTGCACTCATAGGGCTTATGTTGCCCATCACTACTGCCACTCCCGCCCATAGGGGACCTGTTGCCCAGCACTACTGCCACCCCCAACCATAGGGGACCTGATGCCCATTACTACTGCCACCCGCACTCATAGGGCTTATGTTGCCCATCACTACTGCCACCCCCAATCATAGGGGACCTGTTGCCTATCACTACCGCCACCCTCACTCATAGTGGACCTGTTGCCCATCACTACTGCCACCCCCACTCATAGGGGACCTGTTTCCCATCACTACTGCCACCCCCACTCATAGGGCTTATGTTGCCCAGCACTACTGCCACCCCCACCTATAGGGTTTTTGTTGCCTAGCACTACTGCCACCCCCACCCATAGGGGACCTGTTGCCCATCACTACTGCCACCCCCACCCATAGTGGACCTGTTGCCCATCACTACTGCCACCCCCACTCATAGGGGACCTGTTGCCCATCACTACTGCCACCCCTACTCATAGGGCTTATGTTGCCCATCACTACTGCCACCCCCACCCATAGGGGACCTGTTGCCCAGCACTCTTGCCACCCCCAACCATAGGGGACCTGATGCCCATTACTACTGCCACCCGCACTCATAGGGCTTATGTTGCCCATCACTACTGCCACCCCACCCATAGGGGACCTGTTGCCCAGCACTCTTGCCACCCCCAACCATAGGGGACCTGATGCCCATTACTACTGCCACCCGCACTCATAGGGCTTATGTTGCCCATCACTACTGCCACCCCCACTCATAGGGCCCGATTCACAGAACTAACTTAAGACAAAATCCTAAACTTACTACCATTTTGGTATTCACAGAAGGCACTTACTCATTTCGGTATTCACAGAAGGCACTTACTCATTTCGGCATTCACAGAAGTTAGGAGTCCTAACTTTAGGACTCCTAAATGCCTTCTGTGAATACCGAAAGTCTTAAAATTAGGATTTTTCTCAGTTTAGTAGTAGTATAGTTAGGACTCCTAACTTTAGGACTCCTCAATGCCATCTGTGAATACCGAAAGTCTTAAAATAAGGATTTTTCTCAATTTAGTAGTAGTAAAGTTAGGACTCCTAACTTTAGGACTCCTAAATGCCTTCTGTGAATACCGAAAGCCTTAAAATTAGGATTTTTCTCAGTTTAGTAGTAGTAAAGTTAGGAGTCCTAACTTTAGGACTCCTAAACTGAGAAAAATCCTAATTTTAAGACTTTCGGTATTCACAGAAGGCATTTTGGAGTCCTAAACTTAGGACTCCTAACTTCTGTGAATACCGAAATGAGTAAGTGTCTTCTGTGAATACCAAAATGAGTAAGTGCCTTCTGTGAATACGAAAATGGTAGTAAGTTTAGGATTTTGTCTTAAGTTAGTTCTGTGAATCGGGTCCAGAGGGCTTATGTTTCCCATCACTACTTCCACCCCTACTCATAGGGGAACTGTTGCCCATCACTACTGCCACCCCACCCATAGGGGACCTGTTGCCCATCACTACTGCCACCCCCACTCATAGGGCGTATGTTGCCCATCACTACTGCCACCCCCACTCATAGGGCTAATGTTGCCCATCACTACTGCCACCCCACCCATAGGGGACCTGTTGCCCAGCAATACTGCCACCCCCACTCATAGGGCTTATGTTGCCCATCACTACTGCCACCCCCACCCATAGGGGACCTGTTGCCCAGCACTCTTGCCACCCCCAACCATAGGGGATCTGATGCCCATTACTACTGCCACCTGCACTCATAGGGCTTATGTTGCCCATCACTACTGCCACTCCCGCCCATAGGGGACCTGTTGCCCAGCACTACTGCCACCCCCAACCATAGGGGACCTGATGCCCATTACTACTGCCACCCGCACTCATAGGGCTTATGTTGCCCATCACTACTGCCACCCCCAATCATAGGGGACCTGTTGCCTATCACTACCGCCACCCTCACTCATAGTGGACCTGTTGCCCATCACTACTGCCACCCCCACCCATAGTGGACCTGTTGCCCATCACTACTGCCACCCCCACTCATAGGGGACCTGTTGCCCATCACTACTGCCACCCCCACTCATAGGGCTTATGTTGCCCATCACTACTGCCACCCCCACCCATAGGGGACCTGTTGCCTAGCACTCTTGCCACCCCCAACCATAGGGGACCTGATGCCCATTACTACTGCCACCCGCACTCATAGGGCTTATGTTGCCCATCACTACTGCCACCCCCACCCATAGGGGACCTGTTGCCCAGCACTCTTGCCACCCCCAACCATAGGGGACCTGATGCCCATTACTACTGCCACCCGCACTCATAGGGCTTATGTTGCCCATCACTACTGCCACCCCCACTCATAGGGCCCGATTCACAGAACTAACTTTAGACAAAATCCTAAACTTACTACCATTTTGGTATTCACAGAAGGCACTTACTCATTTCGGTATTCACAGAAGGCACTTACTCATTTCGGTATTCACAGAAGTTAGGAGTCCTAACTTTAGGACTCCTAAATGCCTTCTGTGAATACCGAAAGTCTTAAAATTAGGATTTTTCTCAGTTTAGTAGTAGTATAGTTAGGACACCTAACTTTAGGACTCCTGAATGCCTTCTGTGAATACCGAAAGTCTTAAAATAAGGATTTTTCTCAATTTAGTAGTAGTAAAGTTAGGACTCCTAACTTTAGGACTCCTAAATGCCTTCTGTGAATATCGAAAGCTTTAAAATTAGGATTTTTCTCAGTTTAGTAGTAGTAAAGTTAGGAGTCCTAACTTTAGGACTCCTAAACTGAGAAAAATCCTAATTTTAAGACTTTCGGTATTCACAGAAGGCATTTTGGAGTCCTAAACTTAGGACTCCTAACTTCTGTGAATACCAAAATGAGTAAGTGTCTTCTGTGAATACCAAAATGAGTAAGTGCCTTCTGTGAATACGAAAATGGTAGTAAGTTTAGGATTTTGTCTTAAGTTAGTTCTGTGAATCGGGTCCAGAGGGCTTATGTTTCCCATCACTACTGCCACCCCTACTCATAGGGGACCTGTTGCCCATCACTACTGCTACCCCCACTCATAGGGCCTATGTTGCCCATCACTACTGCCACCCCACCCATAGGGGACCTGTTGCCCATCACTACTGCCACCCCCACTCATAGGGCTTATGTTGCCCATCACAACTGCCACCCCCACTCATAGGGCTTATGTTGCCCATCACTACTGCCACCCCCACCTATAGGGCTTTTGTTGCCTAGCACTACTGCCACCCCCACCCATAGGGGACCTGTTGCCCATCACTACTGCCACCCCCACCCATAGTGGACCTGTTGCCCATCACTACTGCCACCCCCACTCATAAGGGACCTGTTGCCCATCACTACTGCCACCCCCACTCATAGGGCTTATGTTGCCCATCACTACTGCCACCCCCACCCATAGGGGACCTGTTGCCCAGCACTCTTGCCACCCCCAACCATAGGGGATCTGATGCCCATTACTACTGCCACCTGCACTCATAGGGCTTATATTGCCCATCACTACTGCCACCCCCACCCATAGGGGACCTGTTGCCCAGCACTACTGCCACCCGCAACCATAGGGGATCTGATGCCCATTACTACTGCCACCTGCACTCATAGGGCTTATGTTGCCCATCAGTACTGCCACTCCCGCCCATAGGGGACCTGTTGCCCAGCACTACTGCCACCCCCAACCATAGGGGACCTGATGCCCATTACTACTGCCACCCGCACTCATAGGGCTTAAGTTGCCCATCACTACTGCCACCCCCAATCATAGGGGACCTGTTGCCTATCACTACCGCCACCCTCACTCATAGTGGACCTGTTGCCCATCACTACTGCCACCCCCACTCATAGGGGACCTGTTTCCCATCACTACTGCCACCCCCACTCATAGGGCTTATGTTGCCCAGCACTACTGCCACCCCCATCTATAGGGCTTTTGTTGCCTAGCACTACTGCCACCCCCACCCATAGGGGACCTGTTGCCCATCACTACTGCCACCCCCACCCATAGTGGACCTGTTGCCCATCACTACTGCCACCCCCACTCATAGGGGACCTGTTGCCCATCACTACTGCCACCCCCACTCATAGGGCTTATGTTGCCCATCACTACTGCCACCCCCACCCATAGGGGACCTGTTGCCCAGCACTCTTGCCACCCCCAACCATAGGGGACCTGATGCCCATTACTACTGCCACCCGCACTCATAGGGCTTATGTTGCCCATCACTACTGCCACCCCCACCCATAGGGGACCTGTTGCCCAGCACTCTTGCCACCCCCAACCATAGGGGACCTGATGCCCATTACTACTGCCACCCGCACTCATAGGGCTTATGTTGCCCATCACTACTGCCACCCCCACTCATAGGGCCCGATTCACAGAACTAACTTAAGACAAAATCCTAAACTTACTACCATTTTGGTATTCACAGAAGGCACTTACTCATTTCGGTATTCACAGAAGGCCCTTACTCATTTCGGTATTCACAGAAGTTAGGAGTCCTAACTTTAGGACTCCTAAATGCCTTCTGTGAATACCGAAAGTCTTAAAATTAGGATTTTTCTCAGTTTAGTAGTAGTATAGTTAGGACTCCTAACTTTAGGACTCCTAAATGCCTTCTGTGAATACCGAAAGTCTTAAAATAAGGATTTTTCTCAATTTAGTAGTAGTAAAGTTAGGACTCCTAACTTTATGACTCCTAAATGCCTTCTGTGAATACCGAAAGCCTTAAAATTAGGATTTTTCTCAGTTTAGTAGTAGTAAAGTTAGGAGTCCTAACTTTAGGACTCCTAAACTGAGAAAAATCCTAATTTTAAGACTTTCGGTATTCACAGAAGGCATTTTGGAGTCCTAAACTTAGGACTCCTAACTTCTGTGAATACCGAAATGAGTAAGTGTCTTCTGTGAATACGAAAATGAGTAAGTGCCTTCTGTGAATACGAAAATGGTAGTAAGTTTAGGATTTTGTCTTCAGTTAGTTCTGTGAATCGGGTCCAGAGGGCTTATGTTTCCCATCACTACTGCCACCCCTACTCATAGGGGACCTGTTGCCCATCACTACTGCTACCCCCACTCATAGGGCCTATGTTGCCCATCACTACTGCCACCCCACCCATAGGGGACCTGTTGCCCATCACTACTGCCACCCCCACTCATAGGGCTTATGTTGCCCATCACTACTGCCACCCCCACTCATAGGGCTTTTGTTGCCCATCACTACTGCCACCCCACCCATAGGGGACCTGTTGCCTAGCAATACTGCTACCCCCACTCATAGGGCTTATGTTGCCCATCACTACTGCCACCCCCACCCATAGGGGACCTGTTGCCCAGCACCCTTGCCACCCCCAACCATAGGGGATCTGATGCCCATTACTACTGCCACCTGCACTCATAGGGCTTATATTGCCCATCACTACTGCCACCCCCACCCATAGGGGACCTGTTGCCCAGCACTACTGCCACCCGCAACCATAGGGGATCTGATGCCCATTACTACTGCCACCTGCACTCATAGGGCTTATGTTGCCCATCACTACTGCCACTCCCGCCCATAGGGGACCTCTTGCCCATCACTCCTGCCACCCCCACTCATAGGGGACCTGTTGCCTATCACTACTGCCACCCCCACTCATAGGGCTTATGTTGCCCATCACTACTGCCACCCCCACCTATAGGGTACCTGTTGCCCAGCACTCCTGCCACCCTCACCCATAGGGGACCTGTTTCCCATCACTACTGCCACCCCCACTCATAGGGGACCTGTTGCCCATCACTACTGCTACCCCCACTCATAGGGGACCTGTTGCCCATCACTATTGCCACCCCCACTCATAGGGCTTATGTTCCCCGGCACTACTGCCACCCCCACTCATAGGGCTTATGTTGCCCATCACTACTGCCACCCCCACTCATAGGGCCCGATTCACAGAACTAACTTAAGACAAAATCCTAAACTTACTACCATTTTGGTATTCACAGAAGGCACTTACTCATTTCGGTATTCACAGAAGGCACTTACTCATTTCGGTATTCACAGAAGTTAGGAGTCCTAACTTTAGGACTCCTAAATGCCTTCTGTGAATACCGAAAGTCTTAAAATTTGGATTTTTCTCAGTTTAGTAGTAGTATAGTTAAGACTCCTAACTTTAGGACTCCTAAATGCCTTCTGTGAATAACGAAAGTCTTAAAATAAGGATTTTTCTCAATTTAGTAGTAGTAAAGTTAGGACTCCTAACTTTAGGACTCCTAAATGCCATCTGTGAATACCGAAAGCCTTAAAATTAGGATTTTTCTCAGTTTAGTAGTGGTAAAGTTAGGAGTCCTAACTTTAGGACTCCTAAACTGAGAAAAATCCTAATTTTAAGACTTTCGGTATTCACAGAAGGCATTTTGGAGTCCTAAACTAAGGACTCCTAAATTCTGTGAATACCGAAATGAGTAAGTGTCTTCTGTGAATACCAAAATGAGTAAGTGCCTTCTGTGAATACGAAAATGGTAGTAAGTTTAGGATTTTGTCTTAAGTTAGTTCTGTGAATCGGGTCCAGAGGGCTTATGTTTCCCATCACTACTGCCACCACTACTCATAGGGGACCTGTTGCCCATCACTACTGCTACCCCCACTCATAGGGCCTATGTTGCCCATCACTACTGCCACCCCACCCATAGGGGACCTGTTGCCCATCACTACTGCCACCCCCACTCATAGGGCTTATGTTGCCCATCACTACTGCCAACCCCACTCATAGGGCTTATGTTGCCCATCACTACTGCCACCCCACCCATAGGGGACCTGTTGCCCAGCAATACTGCCACCCCCACTCATAGGGCTTATGTTGCCCATCACTACTGCCACCCCCACCCATAGGGGACCTGTTGCCCAGCACTCTTGCCACCCCCAACCATAGGGGATCTGATGCCCATTACTACTGCCACCTGCACTCATAGGGCTTATATTGCCCATCACTACTGCCACCCCCACCCATAGGGGACCTGTTGCCCAGCACTACTGCCACCCGCAACCATAGGGGATCTGATGCCCATTACTACTGCCACCTGCACTCATAGGGCTTATGTTGCCCATCACTACTACCACTCCCGCCCATAGGGGACCTCTTGCCCATCACTCCTGCCACCCCCACTCATAGGGGACCTGTTGCCTATCACTACTGCCACCCCCACTCATAGGGCTTATGTTGCCCATCACTACTGCCACCCCCACCCATAGGGTACCTGTTGCCCAGCACTCCTGCCACCCTCACCCATAGGGGACCTGTTTCCCATCACTACTGCCACCCCCACTCATAGGGGACCTGTTGCCCATCACTACTGCTACCCCCACTCATAGGGGACCTGTTGCCCATCACTATTGCCACCCCCACTCATAGGGCTTATGTTCCCCGGCACTACTGCCACCCCCACTCATAGGGCTTATGTTGCCCATCACTACTGCCACCCCCACTCATAGGGCCCGATTCACAGAACTAACTTAAGACAAAATCCTAAACTTACTACCATTTTGGTATTCACAGAAGGCACTTACTCATTTCGGTATTCACAGAAGGCACTTACTCATTTCGGTATTCACAGAAGTTAGGAGTCCTAACTTTAGGACTCCTAAATGCCTTCTGTGAATACCGAAAGTCTTAAAATTAGGATTTTTCTCAGTTTAGTAGTAGTATAGTTAGGACTCCTAACTTTAGGACTCCTAAATGCCTTCTGTGAATAACGAAAGTCTTAAAATAGGGATTTTTCTCAATTTAGTAGTAGTAAAGTTAGGACTCCTAACTTTAGGACTCCTAAATGCCATCTGTGAATACCGAAAGCCTTAAAATTAGGATTTTTCTCAGTTTAGTAGTAGTAAAGTTAGGAGTCCTAACTTTAGGACTCCTAAACTGAGAAAAATCCTAATTTTAAGACTTTCGGTATTCACAGAAGGCATTTTGGAGTCCTAAACTTAGGACTCCTAACTTCTGTGAATACCGAAATGAGTAAGTGTCTTCTGTGAATACCAAAATGAGTAAGTGCCTTCTGTGAATACGAAAATGGTAGTAAGTTTAGGATTTTGTCTTAAGTTAGTTCTGTGAATCGGGTCCAGAGGCCTTATGTTTCCCATCACTACTGCCACCCCTACTCATAGGGGACCTGTTGCCCATCACTACTGCTACCCCCACTCATAGGGCCTATGTTGCCCATCACTACTGCCACACCACCCATAGGGGACCTGTTGCCCATCACTACTGCCACCCCCACTCATAGGGCTTATGTTGCCCATCACTACTGCCACCCCCACTCATAGGGCTTATGTTGCCCATCACTACTGCCACCCCACCCATAGGGGACCTGTTGCCCAGCAATACTGCCACCCCCACTCATAGGGCTTATGTTGCCCATCACTACTGCCACCCCCACCCATAGGGGACCTGTTGCCCAGCACTCTTGCCACCCCCAACCATAGGGGATCTGATGCCCATTACTACTGCCACCTGCACTCATAGGGCTTATGTTGCCCATCACTACTGCCACTCCCGCCCATAGGGGACCTGTTGCCCAGCACTACTGCCACCCCCAACCATAGGGGACCTGATGCCCATTACTACTGCCACCCGCACTCATAGGGCTTATGTTGCCCATCACTACTGCCACCCCCAATCATAGGGGACCTGTTGCCTATCACTACCGCCACCCTCACTCATAGTGGACCTGTTGCCCATCACTACTGCCACCCCCACTCATAGGGGACATGTTTCCCATCACTACTGCCACCCCCACTCATAGGGCTTATGTTGCCCAGCACTACTGCCACCCCCACCTATAGGGCTTTTGTTGCCTAGCACTACTGCCACCCCCACCCATGGGGACCTGTTGCCCATCACTACTGCCACCCCCACCCATAGTGGACCTGTTGCCCATCACTACTGCCACCCCCACTCATAGGGGACCTGTTGCCCATCACTACTGCCACCCCCACTCATAGGGCTTATGTTGCCCATCACTACTGCCACCCCCACCCATAGGGGACCTGTTGCCCAGCACTCTTGCCACCCCCAACCATAGAGGACCTGATGCCCATTACTACTGCCACCCGCACTCATAGGGCTTATGTTGCCCATCACTACTGCCACCCCCACCCATAGGGGACCTGTTGCCCAGCACTCTTGACACCCCCAACCATAGGGGACCTGATGCCCATTACTACTGCCACCCGCACTCATAGGTCTTATGTTGCCCATCACTACTGCCACCCCCAATCATAGGGGACCTGTTTCCTATCACTACCGCCACCCTCACTCATGGGGCTTATGTTGCCCAGCACTACTGCCACCCCCACCTATAGGGCTTTTGTTGCCTAGCACTACTGCCACCCCCACCCATAGGGGACCTGTTGCCCATCACTACTGCCACCCATAGTGGACCTGTTGCCCATCACTACTACCACCCCCACTCATAGGGGACCTGTTGCCCATCACTACTGCCACCCCCACTCTTAGAAGGGGTGATACGCCACACATGCATCATACACCAACATTAGGTATGTCAGCAAAATACATCCCCCCTAACATCATGACAACAGTGTGTAGTCTGTGACAAATGTCCACAACAGTGATTATGACTTCGAACATACGATGTAACTACCATCACATGTGTGACCAAAAACTGAGTGTGGCCTACATAAGGCAAGCATCACTAGCACTGTGTCAATGTAATAATAACACCCCCTCATTGTGTAGAACAAAAATTAAGTGTGTGGTTCCAAACTGCAACAAATGTGGAGCATTGTGGTGATGGGGTAAAAAATCCCCCTCATCACAGTGACCAAAAGGTAAGTGTCATCATGGTCAAAGCTGCATAGGCCAAACAGCATGTATGATTTCTGGTCCCAACACATGAAACACCTTTGGGGCAAAGTAGTGGTTGTGTCCCATATCCACAGAGATGTGGTGAGGCTAACAGTGCTGTGAAAACCTAACATACTCTCGGCCATGTACAGACAAGCACCACCCATGGGGGCTGACAATGCATACAGTGTACAATGACACAAAAGCAGAAGTAACCATCACAAAGCATACACACATCTCGAAAATAGACACACAAATCAAAACAACCTGTGTAGACTGTAGGCATCAGGTCACAAACTCCCATTCCATGCCAGCAATGGGACCTAACAACCAGGATGAATGTGCAGAATGATGTGATATGACTCACAGGGACAGCCGGGTAAATCACAAAAACAACATCCAGACAATGGCCCACAACAGCAATACCAATGCACTGGTGCAGATGCACAAACACAAACAGGCAACCTCACACAGCACATCTGACGCAACATATGTGTGTGTGTGTGTGTCTCAGTATCCCCAGGCAACTACACAACACATGAGGGGGGCTGAACCACAGTGAAACAGATGTGGACACAGTGCCATACAAAAGTAAACCGTCAATGGGCCCCCCTTAGTGGGCAATCAGGCATTGTGAGATGAGAGGGAGCACAACAGACACATGTGGCACAAGCTGGAATGAACAGCAACTAACACAGCAAGAGACTGACACACTCCCCCCAGGGACCAGACATTGGGGTGACACAAGCATGCATGACACGTCCACTGTGCTGACAAAGGTAGATGTTGTACAAACTGTGAAACCCAGACATGTGTCCTGTGCCACAAACGTATATGACACCTACACAAACACAAATCACTCAGCATGGCCCGTCATCCATGGACAAATGGGAGCTAGGGGCCCATCCATGCAAACATTTACATCAGTACACCCTCAACACCACACACCCTGAACTGCACCAATGTGCATATGTGAAGCACACATGAACAGGTGACATTGCACATGCACCCATGATAAACACAGCAATGTTGGGAGGAACTAAGGTGCACAGACTCATCACACAAGGACAGTTTACAACCCTGGTGAATGACAGACATACTGCACAGTATGCGGTACATGGCCATGACGTCAAAGCTCACGTAACCTTCCGAATACCTGCCACAGGCCCATGACAATGCAGAAGCCAAGGAGAACCACAAGGCACACATGCTGACAACTGCAAACATTGCAGCCCTGAACCAGACAAGTGGGATCAGTCACACACACACATACACATGTCTCAATCACTGAAAGGTACCACCTAGGGACAACTACATGATATTGCGAACAAACAAGTGCCTTGGGGACCCCTGACTGTGTCCCCTCTGCGTCTGACCACATCATCACCACTCAGAACTCACAAATCCCAATGATGAAACACAAATTAACAGTAGTGTGTCATGCACCCACACATCTGGTAGCCCATGGCAAAGTAGTGGGATGAACACAGTACCACTCAGCAAGCATCAACAACAGGAACTTATCAAGGGAACACTGCCTGTGTATGAAAAGGGATGTGGACACACACACACATGCCCACACAACACACAACATGGGCCCAGGCAATGTCACGGAACAACACATTTACTTGAGGGGACTCAACTCCTGTGGAAGCTCGGCTGTGCCAAACATAGTCCCAGCAGGTCTCAGTCATGTCAGCAGAACACTTGGTCAGTCAGCCATCAGTTACCACACAATGAAGGCTCAGGTCACAACAGCCTGGGTACGGGAGTCTCCCTTAAGTCATCTGCACATACTCAATACATATGTCCAGCAAGTTGCACAGAGGACCCAGTTGCTCCTACACCAATGATGCCCACACTTACATGTCCAGTGGAGATGCGCCCACAGTCAGGGAACTAGACAAATTGGCCAATGGGAAGCACATCATATGTGTATGTGTGCAAGCCACAGATGTGACCATGCAAATGAAATGTTTACAGAGATGCTCACAAATTGTTAATCATGACACACCCATTTAGCTGCAAAGGATGATATGGCTAACGACCAGAATAGGATACACATCTCATGGACCAAATTGAGTACCTCACATCAACACCTCAGTATTCAACATTTGAAATCCAGCATTAGAACTGCAAGGTAATGCTAAACATCATCAACATAATGTACAACTAAATCAAATTCACAAGGAGAAAGAAAAAAGCTTTATTCAGCAATTTTAAAAAGCACAGTCCTTTCAAAACAAAGGCCAATGGCCAGTCCATTTCCAAATGACAAAAAGTTTACTTGAGTGACAACTGTCACACATTGCTTGCCTGCACTGGTAAGGACAGGGGACATCCCCTTGGAGGGGCATACATGGGGGCAGGCCAGGGACCGCATGAACAGGATCTGGGAACAGCAGAAGGAGGCAGTGAAGGGGTGGTGGATGCAGGAGAGTAACTGGCAACTGCAGTGGAGCTGACTGAAGTAGTGGGTGCAGTCACAACTGTGGGGCGCAAGTCAGATGGGGTGGGCGCCGGCACAACTGCAGTGGGCAGGTCAGATGGAGTGGACTGGGTCCCCACTGCAGTGCCCAAATAAGACGGGGCAATCGTGGACTCCACTGCAGTGCCTAACTCAATGGGCGTGGAATGGGGTTCAGGTAAGATCGAGGTGGAAGAGCAAGTGGTAGGGGGGAGGACCTCAGCATTTTGGGGATGGTGTATCTGTGGGCGGGGGAACCTCTGGAGCGGTGACTTGGGGGATGGAGGACAGAGACTTCGTCGTGGAGCTGTGGGGCAGGGTTGGGGTCTTGCTCTTCCGGCTCCGGGGGGACTTGCGTGTGGGGACCTCAGTCTGACTGTGCCTGGGGGAGGGTGTCTGGGTGTGAGGGGCACTCCCCTCTGTGTGTGGGGACTTCCTCTTCCCCTTGTAAGATGGATCTGCTGGGTCGGTGGGGAAGAGGCCAAGGCTACAGAGAAAGACCTTCTGTGGAGATGGGGTTGCAGGTGAGGCAAAGGAAGGGGGCTGGGAGGGAGAGGTATCGGAGGACTGTGGAGTGGTTGTGGATGACTGTGTGTGTGTCTGCAAACCATCCCCTGTGAGTGTGGTATCAGTCCCCAGCGCTTGCTTGTGTGCACGTCTAGACCTTGGTTTGGGTGTTTGTGTGCTGCCCGTGTCTGTGGGTTTGTGAGAATGTGCAGGTGTGTGTGTGTGCTTGGGACAGATAGGGTGCTGGGAATCGTGGGTTGTGCAGGGGTAGGAGGGGGGCAGGACTGTTGAAGGGGGGACACTGCTGCCATCAGGGAGGAGGCCACGGACTGATTGGTCCTCTGTAGGGCAGACATGCCCGATGAAATGCCCTCCATGAACGCCACCAGTTGTGTCAACAGACTGGTGTGTGCATGGAGGACACACAGCATTGATGTCTGACCTACATGGATCTGTCAAAGCAAGTCCACAGACTCCTCACTCAGGGCAGCAGGGGACACAGGGGCAGGGGGTGCGGTGCCTGGCACAAAGGAGACATGCTCCCGAACACGGGAGCCTCCACGGACCTCTGGGATGGGAGCTGATGGGAGGGTGGTGATGGTGGTGGTGGGGGCGGTGGCGGGGACAGCCTCACTAGCTGGGGTTTGGTGGCTGCTGACACCCACCTCCACAAGGGAGTCATCCTCCGAGCTGCTGTGGCCATCAGCTGGGGTGGATAGTGCTGAGGACTCCTCGGTGTGGCTCCACTCGCCCTCCATGCCACTGGGTCCCTCCGACTCCTCGCCTTCTGTCCCAGTCAGGCTCTGTGGCTTCTCCTTGTCCATGGAGCTGTCCCCTCCTGTGCCCATGGATGTATCTGGATAGAATTAGGAAAAAAGAGAACAACATCAGTCACCTGCACTGACTGCACACACTACAATGAGTACATCACATCACAAGGCAAGCCCTGGCATCATCAGGTGAACACTGCTCAAAGTGCTCACGCTGTTCAGAATAAGCCAACTGTTAGTCTCGCCATCAACCATGGCACTCATATCCCTCCTGGACTTGCACCTGTATGTCTGTTGCATGTTGGATGCTAATACCCCAATGTGCCGACATGCACAACCTACACATTTGTTGGACATGCAAGTGAGCCATGTAGGATTATGTCACTATATACACATCCCATCTCTTGGCACTGACTCAGTACAGGTGTCAGAAGGAAGGGATGGGCAGAGTCTCATTTCACATGCCTGACATGCATGCCAACAACACACACTATGATGTTCTCATGTCCTGATAGTCAATGCCACAATGGGGGGCATGGAGCAAGTTAAATGCCATGGCACTGGCATGCCTGGAAAGTCAGTCAACACTGTCTCCTGTCACAGGGGCAGGGCATCCAGACAACAACAGTATGCACTGTGTCACAATCATAGCTCATGGGTAAAGCAAACTCTGCAGCTGACAAGTGCACTTGCCCATCCCCTGCAAACAGCATATCCCGGACCCAGAGGACCCCACATCATACAAAACAGACATATGAGTCTCTGCGAACACAACTCCATGTACATTAGCACATCACAGTCTGCTGTGCATGAAACATAGCTGCATGAAGTGCACATTTGCATACACCATTGTGCACTGTCAAGTGATCACACACCTATATGTCACACAGGTCTTGTCTCTCATAGTCACATCTCAGATGTCCTGCTGAACCTCAAACTCATGAACACCACAGTTGTACGGAAAAGGAAGCCACACCACAATGACTCCGAGGCAGACACCGGAAGGCACATGTCACTAAGCACAACCTGTAAGTTAATACACAGGAGTGGGATTACAGAGTGTTTCTAAATGCCCTTGAGTAGGCATGACTGCCCAGGTCTACATGAAACAGTGTTTAGCCCTGGACAGTAGTCAGGTGGCTGAGCAAGTGTGACACACTTGATATACATACTCCTGAGGCACACAAATTGGAGTCCCCTGCTGCATGGGTGTGTTTGAAATACCCCAGCCACATGTGGCGATTTAGACCAGCAATTGAAACACATATAAAGGGCACACACAGATCACATGTCAGATCTCAGGAATTGTGTAAACAATTGACCCGCCCTTGAAACCCACAACAGAATCACGGTAACAGGTGCTGTCCGGAAGCTGAAGCATAGCTGACTGCAGGGACACAGTGCCCTAGTGACACAAGCAACAGACTGTAGGGTCCACACCTGTGGATCAGATGAGGAGAGTGCATCACACAATTGAGGGACATGAGTATTGGACTACAAGACCTACGTAATGTGGAAGTGTGACCAGGCCAAAAGACTGCAATTTGCATGTCAGACATAGTACACAGATTAGGCATGGATTTTCCCCCTCCTTGCTGCTGTCTGGCCTTCAGATGCCAATCCAGCTCCTGGAAGACCACCGCCAGGATCCTGTGCATATGGGGAGTTAGGGTCCGGTGACCGCCCCTCCTGCGAGGAGGCGACAGCTTCAGCTGGACCCTTGCGATCCTCCGGGTCCAGCCCCGAAGGTCCTGCCACCTCTTCTGGCAGTTGCGGATCCGGCGCTTGTAGACCCCCACCGATCGAAACTGCCTGGGCGATGGTCAGCCATATCTCCTGCTTCTGGTGGGCATAAACCTGTGAGGATGACAAAGTTGAAAGTCCATTAACACACATGCCCCATATTTGTGCTGCACACAGTTGCATATGCATGTCGTCATCACAAAGGAAAATGAGTTTCACAGGTAGTGCAACCATGGAAAAGGACAAATGCCCAGCATGTCTAACATGTTAACAATGCCTGGGAAGTTGAAGCTTGCACAAATGCACTTTAGCTGCAGAACACATGTTCATTACATGTAACTACACACTTTGGGGGATGAAAGTACTCAGTGAGTATGCTTGCCACTGGTTACACACTGCTAGTACTGCTAGTCAGACAACATGCACAATTAGGAAGGCAGTGGACTGCACACTCACCTGCTCCCCTGGTTTCCCATACAGCTTCGTGTACTGTTGAAGGAGCCCGTCCAGCAGGGCCTGGTTCTCCTCCTCAGTGAATGCTGGGGCCCTCTGCAGAGTACTTGCCATAGCAGTAGCCAGAGGATGCAGAGACAGCAGCAGTGGAAGCAGGGATGTCGTCCAGTAGCATGTAGTGCAGGCAAGTGAGCTCCCTGGGGGCCAGCCAGCCTTATATCTGTGCTGCAGAGGCAGACTCTGTGCCATGTGTCCCAAGTGATAGGTCCAACACGGTTGCATTCTATGAATCTGGCCAATCCATCGAAATGTACGACTCGTATACGTCTTCCGCATCGTTCAAACCTTCACCTTCATAAAACCCTAGTAATTTCAACATTGTAGGCATCCACCTGAATTTCAAGCGCACGACTCGTACAAGTTTTGAATATGCATCCGTCTCCATGACAGTCCACAGCCAATAGCATGTCTCCTCCAATGCAGTCCAGGTTAGACCTTGTGTCTACAGTGTCTATGTCAGTAAGTGGTGTGTTGTGTGAAGGATGCATATGTTTCAGCACGATGTAGGAGTGTAATGCAGCTCACAACAGCACCGAGTGTGAATGAGACCATGCTATGGTGTCGGCTATATTGGTGTGTCCATTCCATTCACTGTCAGACGTCCCCTGTCAATGATGTATATGTGAGTTCTAGTGTGTTTTGTGCAATGTACCATATATGGCTCTCCACACTTGTCATCTGCAAGACACACCTCCCCAGCCCGGCCAGGGGGCACCCCTGGACACTGCATCCCCAGACAATGAGTTTGAACATATGGTTGCAATGGCTGTGTGTGCGATAGGGTTTTGTTTGGCCAGTGCATATGTGTGATTGTCAGCCACATCATTTCTCAGAGCCCGGTGTCAGACATCTTGCCAGTCCATTCCCACTCCCTGTGAGGCGAGCATGGTTCAGTGCTTGCTTGCTGGGCCATGTGGGTGGGTGGGGAATGTCTGTGACTGCAACTCCCAGCATGCTCTTGGCTACACCCTCCTTCCCAGCATGCCCATACTTCCTTCCTTTTGACTCTGCTTCCCTGTGAGGGGGTGTGACAGCAATGGCAAGATGGCTGACTGTGCAGTCCTGGTGTTTGTTGGTACCCAGTTCCCAGCATGGCTTTGTGCTCCCCACAACAGAGTCCAGTGTCAGATATCTTGTCAGTCCATTCCCACTCCCTGTGATGTGAGCATGGTTCAGTGTGAGCTTGCCGGGCCATGTGGGTGGGTGGGTGGGGAATGTCTGTGACTGCAACTCCGATCATGCTCTTGGCTACACCCTCCTTCCCAGCATGTCCATACTTTCTTCCTTTTGACTCTGCTTCCCTTTGAGGGGGTGTGACAGCAATTGCACGATGGCTGACTGTGCAGTCCTGGTTTTGTTGGTGCCCAGTTCCCAGTATGGCCTTGTGCTCCCCACAACAGAGCCCAGTGTCAGACATCTTGTCAGTCCATTCCCACTCCCTGTGAGGCGAGCATGGTTCAGTGTGAGCTTGCTGGGCCATGTGGGTGGGTGGGGAATGTCTGTGACTGCAACTCCCATCATGTTCTTGGCTACACCCTCCTTCCCAGCATGCCCATACTTCCTTCCTTTTGACTCTGCTTCCCTGTGAGGGGGTGTGACAGCAATGGCAAGATGGCTGACTGTGAAGTCCTGGCGTTTGTTTGGCTACAGGTCCAAAGAGAGACCCTATGCTTCACACAGCAGCACCCAGTACGGTGTATCTTTGGCTGATATTTCACTAAGGTGCGAGTCAATGCATTCTACACGGTGAGTTGTGTGGAGTTTGTGTTGAGGGGTGTGTGTCTCCACATGCTGGTAAGTATGGTCAGAGCTGTCAGTCCTCCTTCCCACCCGGCCAGACATCCCACCATGAAACGTGCTTCCATTGGAGGGTGTGCAAGTTGTCTTTCAGGATGTCAGTCAATGGTGTCCTGCTTCTGATTGGCGTACAAGCCCTACCAGTGTCTTGTCCTCCCCACAGCAGGACCCAGTATCAGCCATCTTGTCAGTCATTTTCCACTCCCTGTGATGTGGGCATGGTTCAGAGAGGTCTTGATGGGCCAATTTGGAGGGGGAGCATTATCTGTGACTACAAACCCCATCATGCTTTTGGATACACTCACTTCACCTGCATACCCAATATTCCTTCCTGTCAGTCAGCTGCACTTTGAGGTAGTGTGTTTGTGGTGGTAAACTGTCTGGCAGTGTTTATTTGGCTTTGTGCCACTGCCTTGCTCTATTTGTTTGTAGGTTGGTACATGTCATGACACAGTTCCAAGTCACTATGAGATGGCAGGTATGGTGTTTGTCTGACTAGCATACACATCTGGGGATGATTATCTATTGGTTACTGTGGCTTTGCTAACGGTGCATGGTTTCACTGTCCCCTTGCCACACAATATTGGGTATGTTGGTTGTGTACTCACCAGGCTCTGGTATGTCTGCTAGACCATGGACGCTCTCTGGTGGGAGGATGTCCCGCACCTTCTCCTCCCAGGTCCTGAAGTAAACGGGTTTGGCAGGAGGGCCACCGCCTGTGTGCTGACTCAAGGCGTGATCTTTCTCGATGAGTTTCTTGACCCTCCTGAGCAAGTCCTACCACCTGTTCTGGGTATCGTACTTTGTGCGCAACGTTGGTGCTTGTGCGTTCACCTTGTCCACAATCCTCGCCCACATCTTGGTTTTCTGTGACATGGGGGTCCTTTGGACCAATGTACCAAACAAATGAGGCTCTACTCTGATGATCTCGTCTACCAGCACTTCTAACTCATCATCTGTGAACTTTGGATTCTTCTTTGGGGGCATGGTGATGGGTGGTGGTGGTGAGTGATGTGTGTGTGAGAGTGGGTTAGTGTTGGCTGTGCTAGCTGTATGTGTGGGTGCTTTTGGTGAGGTACTAATGGTGTGAAAGTTGTGCGATGGGTGAGTTGTGAGTGTGTCTGTGTTTGCTGTGTGAAGGCTGTTTTCTGCAGGCTGTTGTCTCCTATTTGCAAAGGATCATGGTAGTGATTGATGTCCTTTATATAGGTGGACTTGTGGGTGTGTCTTTGCACCAGGTTTTCTTTTCTGATATTTATTGACTTTGTCATTGCTTGTTTCATCCTTTTTTTGTCTTTTTTCCTTTGGGTTTTCTAGGCATGAAGGAGACGTTCTTCTGACCGAGACAGACGCTGATGTTGGCTCGTGCGGGCTTCTCCGGCTCGTTCGCGCTGACTTTCTTCTGTGTTTTATACGTGTCTGTCGCGGAGATCTCTATTGCTTGAGGTCCCTGGTTTCTGTGCGTATCGGTCATGCAGCTTAGGCTCCGTGCGAGTCGGTCTGGGTTTACACGCATTGCACCATACTGCACGGATCGGACATCGCTGGTACGTGTCGGTCGGGTTCATTCCTGGTCTGTGTCGGTCAGTGTGAATCGCGTCGGTTTTCCGGGCGAATTACTGTTTTCCCTACGTCTCGGTCGTACGGCTTGTATTCCGTACGTGTCAGTTGTAATTCACACGCGTTGCATCGTACTGCACGGGTCGTACGGCGCCAGTCCATGTTGGTCGGTCTCCGTTCCGAGTCTGTGTCGGTCGGTACGTTTTGTGTCCAGAATCGAAATTGACCCCTGAATGTGATAGCAATGAAAAGGTAGTCAAAAAAATAGAAATCTCATTTTTATTAATATTTTTTATTATATAAAACATAGAAATGATAGGTAAATACAAAATGTGATTTTTTATTAAACAGTAGAAGAATAATATATATATATATATATATATATATATATATATATATATATATATATATATATATATATATATACAGGAGTGTATTTATTACAGAAAAAATACAGTTTAACAATATGTATATTTTAAGAAGTAAATATTGCAAAAAAATGTTTAACAATAAAATAAATTGTACTTCACAATTGTTTATTTGTTAGAAATATAGTATGATGCATATGAATCTTTGTTATGAATATTTTATACATTAGTATATATTTATAATAGGTGCTAAATATTGTTTGTCATTTTTAACATTTTTATAACTGTTATACATTTTGGTAAGTATTTATTAACATTATATACTGAAAATATTTGTACAATACATTTCAGATAAAAAAAACATAGTTTAATTTTGTGATACAAACAAAATATATTGTAATTATTAATATTAATAACAAAACATTAATATTAACAATTATTACGTTTAATACCAGTTGTTCATTTTATTTACAACTCAGATATTTTTTTAAGAAAAAACAACATTAAGAAAAAGTTTTAGTAATTGTTGTTTGGCATATATACATTTTTATATTTATAATATTCAATATTATTAATTAATAATATTTATTATTATAATTTTACATAATATAAAAACAGATAATAAATATAAAAAAATCAGGTACATTTTAAAGTATTTTCTTAGAATTTACCAGTAATTTTTAAACCATTGAATCATATTAAATAAATAGTTTAGCCATTTATTTAATATGTTTATATCTTGTTTGCGGCTTTAATTTAGTAACCGCTCGCTGTTGTTTTGGGTCATTTGGGAAGAAAGGAGCTCGCGGTTGGGAGCTGGTTCACGTCTGAGACAGTAACAGTAATTTTCTTTAATATTAAGATATTTTTAGTGTATTTTGAAGGTAGTAATGTTGTAATTAGTGTGCGTGGAGTTATGTTTTAGAAGTAATGGTATGCTTAGTGTTTTATTTAGTTATTAATTGTTAACGTTGTGTTCCGTATTTGCGGCCTAGTTTGATTTTTTCTATTAATGTAGTTTTTACGATAATACTGTGTGAATAATGATTGTAGTCATGTTTTTAAGTGTATTATGTGTACATTTGTGTGGGTGGGAATGTTTGTTTTTGTTTTGTAGGTTTTACGACAAAAAAGTTTGGAATTACAGAACATTGCAAACTTTTTTTTTAAGGAACTGTTATTAGTTATATTAACTAATAATTATTTTATACTTCCTTCATTATTCGGATTTCATGGAGCGGTTCTTAATTTTATACTATTTTTCGGGTTTTTCATGGTTGGTTACTGGATTGTCTATTTTCCTGGAGGATTAAATTTTTGGTATAGTTGTATTTTTACATTTTATTGGGGTTCATTTTTTATATCTATGGATTGTGAACTACCTGGATTACTTTGGAAGATGTGACATTTTCGGATTAGAGCAATGGGAAAGGTAAGTGTTTTTAAATATTTTAATTGTGGGAGGGAAATGATTTTAATTTAATTACGGTTGTTGTTTAGTTGCTTTGCTGTTTAATTAATTTGTCTATATATATGTGTAGATACATTTATAACACATATTAGACAAATAATTATTCTTTGATTTAAAAGAATGCACTGTTTTTATTCTAATAATTTTTTTATTCAGAATAGTATACTTACATTGTTTCTATGTTTTAGAGTAGATTTTTAGGTATCATATTTAAGTACTCAAGGCCTCTTGTGGAAGGGTATAGCTGAACTTGCTGTTGGAGATACTGATACATTTGATTCATTTGTGTAGATAGTTTTGGTTTTAATTGGATGACAGATTGTTGCATTCTGAGTTCTTGGAAGCTTTGTTCTTTTTGTATGGCAAGTAATAGTTTATGTAGGGTGGGAGTGCTTCGTCCTGCAGAAGATAGGAAGGCATTATGCCAACCCTCAACTACATTGTTTGTTTTAGCTTCTTGGTTAAGTGTAGTTAGATACACATTCCACAAGGAATTTGAAATTTAGGTTGGCGCCTATGACCTGATCTGTGTAATCTCCCCACCCAGGTATCCTCAAAAATAATCTAGGAGGGGACATAATTTTTGTTCATTTTGATGGTAAAATGGATTTCAATTAAAGTTTTATAATGCTCAGCCACATCTATCACTGGCACATAGGCCAGGGCTGTTAGATTTTTAATTTTGTATGCAAAGGTAATTTTTGTTGCATATTCCACACTTAGGGGTCTATTAGGATGGCGGTCGGAAACCTACCAGCCGGCTCCGTGGAAAAACCGGTGGGGAAATTAGGATCAACCACCAAAAAACACCGACCGCGGCAGAACGGGGCCAAGAAAAACCGTCCATAGCAGGCGGAGATGGCTAAAATCCGTCCGCGGCAGTCAGATGTGCGACGGAAAAACACCAACCCGCCGCAAGTATAGCAGAGACACCGCATGGGAAATTAGGATATCCGCAATGGTCCCACAGTACGTTCTGCTGTTTCTGACCGCGGCGGTCACAAACAGGGATGAATGGGAGAGCCGGTGGAAGAGCTGAAGCATAGCCACCGCTGTGGATCTGTGAAATATATGGCGGACGAATGAAAAAAGCCACAATAAGGCCAAAAAGTACACACAGCAAACTAGCCATGCCCCCAAAAACACAAAACACACCCCAATGACAAAACCACATGGCAAAAAGAAAAATACAATTCCCAGAATACCACACACAACACACCTGACAGCAATACCCCATTTGGACACACCCACATAGCTGAGTATAAATCCAGCACCTTCCATGACCACAATCCTTTGCAATACTCCAGGAGTGAAGGGACGTACACCCCATCTTAAAGGAGAGGCAAAGAACACAACATCACTAGCCACACCACACACAGCACCACCACCACTTCCACACCTGCACTATTAACCCCCTGCACATCACACACCATACACACCACAACCACACCCACCACTCACACTCCTGCACCTACAACCACTTTGCACACCACACACCATGGCAACATATAAAATGCCCAAATTCACAGAGAGTGAGTTGACAGTCATGGTAGATGAGATAGTTAGGTGCCGATTAGGATCCTGGAAAAAATTTCCCCAACCGAATTGAATCTGGACTTTTTTCCGTACAAATGGTAAAAGCGCCGTACAAACTGCCAATTACGATTCGTATGGGAAAAAGTCCATACGAATCGCATTGGGAAAATTCCCCCACACGTCCTCGGGTCGGGAAAAGTCTCCGACACGTCCCCGGACATTTTTACGTACAAATGGGAAAACTGAAGTCCCAATGCGCAATTACGATCCGTCCCATCCGTCCGATTGTACAACTGTATGGAAAAAAGACCGTCCGGAGCGAACTCCCATAGCAACCATGGAGATGTCCAAACAAGTGCCTGGTACGCGCCGTACCCCCCCCCCCCCGCCCCCGTATGTTCCCGCCGTACCCCCAGCCCCCCCCCGCGGATGGGCGCGCCGTACCCCCAGCCCCCCGTATGTACGGAGCGTACCCCCGTACCCCCAGCCCCCCGTATGTACGGAGCGTACCCCTGTACCCCCAGCCCCCCGTATGTACGGAGCGTACCCCCCAGCCCCCCGTATGTATGGAGCGTACCCCCGTACCCCCCAGCCCCCCGTATGTATGGAGCGTACCCCCACCCCCATATGTACGGTGCAGACCCCGCGTAGCGCTGGGGGTCTGCACCGTACATATGGGGGTGGGGGTACGCTCCGTACATACGGGGGGCTGGGGGGTACGGGGGTACGCTCCGTACATACGGGGGGCTGGGGGGTACGCTCCGTACATATGGGGGTGGGGGTACGCTCCGTACATACGGGGGGCTGGGGGGTACGGGGGTACGCTCCGTACATACGGGGGGCTGGGGGGTACGCTCTGTACATATGGGGGTGGGGGTACGCTCCGTACATACGGGGGGCTGGGGTGTACGCTCCGTACATACGGGGGGCTGGGGGGTACGGGGGTACGCTCCGTACATACGGGGGGCTGGGGGGTACGGGGGTACGGGGGGGTACGGCGCGTACCGGGCCCCCTAATCAGCTCGCATCGCTGCATACTTAGCTTTTCCGGCACTTTTTAGGTGCCGTAAACATTTTCCCATCCGGACTGCAGTCGGTGCGAATCGTAATTGCTGGTACGTAAAAACATGCCTAACTCCGTCCGGACGTCACGTCCGCGGTGTCCCGGATCACATTTGTATGTATTTTTCTGTCGGTTGGTCTTTTTTCCGAATCGTACGGGAATGGTGTTTCCGTACGAATCGTAATTGCATGTTTGTAAAGTTTTACAACCCGGTACGAGTCGGACGGAGAAAAAGCTCCGACGGTTTGTACCGGGTTTTTCCAGGATCGTAATCGGCCCCTTAGAGTGGAACCCCAACTGTTTGGTAGCCTGGTCCAACAGACACCATTAGCCACAAGAACACAAATGTGGGCAAGGATAGTCAAGAAGGTCAATGCAGCAGGGACCACCCCGCACTCAACAAATGAAATCATGAAGCGGTGGCATGACCTGAAGAGGGTTATCAAACAGAAGAGGAGCAAGAACAATGAGCTGGCTCAGGGGACTGGTGGTGGCCCTCCCATTCCACCAAAACCATACACACCATGGGAGGAGAAAGTGCTTGCCATACTGCATCTAGAGGGTCTCACAGGAGTACCCGGGGGAGTGGAGGCTTGTAAATACAAACAAATGACTACCACCACACTGCTATGTACTGTCTTGCACAACTACAAATATACACCACCTAGGACAAATTCCATTCATCTGCACCACACACTCACAACATATCTCACATACACCCCAAATGTAGCTAGCAACATTACCATGGAGGCATGTGTACAGGCAGACAGCACCACAACTCCCACCAGGCCCTCTTGTCCCACTGCATCAGCAGGATTGAGCACTCCCCCACCCAGAAGCAGTTGGAAGGCATTGCAGTACACCAAACAAACTTACAGGTAGGTAGCTATCTTCCCTGGGAGGGTGTTTGTAGGTGGGAGGCCAGCACTACAACTCCCACCATGCCCCCTGTCCCACACCTCAGCAGGATGGAGCACTCCCTCACCCAGAAGCAGTTGCAAGCCATTACAGTACACCTTACAAACCTACAGGTAGGTAGCCATCTTCCCTAAGAGGGTGTTTGTGGGTAGGAGGCCAGCACTACAACTCCCACCATGCCCCCTGTCCCACAGCAGGATGGAGCACTTCCCCACCCATAAGCAGTTGCAAGCCATTGCAGCACACCAATGAAATCTTACAGGTAGGTAGCCATCTTCCCTGGGAGGGTGTTTGTGGGTGGGAGGCCAGCACTACAATTCCCACCATGCCCCCTGTCCCACACCTGAGCAGGATGAAGCACTCCCTCACCCAAAAGCAGTTGCAAGCCATTGCACTACAACTAACAAACTTACAGGTAGCTAGCCATCTTCCCTGGGAGGATGTTTGTGGGTGGGAGGCCAGCACTACAACTCCCACCATGCCCCCTGTCCCACACCTCAGCAGGATGGAACACTCCCCCACCCAGAAGCAGTTGCAAGCCATTGCAGTCTCCACTGAAATCTTACAAGTAGGAAGCCATCTTCCCTGGGAGGGTGTTTGTGGGTGAAAGACCTGTACAACTACTCCCACCATGCCCCCTGTCCCACACCTAAGCAGGATGGAGCACTCCCCTATCCAGAAGCAGTTGCAAGCCATTGCAGTACACCTAACAAACTTACAGGTAGGTAGCCACCTTACCTGGGAGGCTGTTTGTGGGTGGGAGGCCAGCACTAAAACTCCCACCTGGCCCCCTGGCCCACACCTGAGCAGGATGGAGCACTCACCCGCCCAGAAGCAGTTAGAAGCCATTGCAGTACACCTAACGAACTTAAAGGTAGGTAGCCATCTTCCCTGGGAGGTTGTTTGTGGGTAGGAGGCCAGCACTACAACTCCCACCATTCCCCCTGTCCCACACCTGAGCAGGATGGAGCACTCCCCAACCCAGAAGCAGTTGGAAGCCATTGCAGTACACCTAACAAATGTACAGGTAGGTAGCCATCTTCCCTGGGAGCGTGTTTGTGGGTGGGAGGCCTGTACACTACTCCCACCAGGCCCCCTGTCCCACACCTGAGCAGGATGGAGCACTCCTCTACTCAGAAGCAGTTGGAAGCCATTGCAGTACACCTAACAAACTTACAGGTAGGTAGCCATCTTTCCTAGGAGGGTGTTTGTGGGTGGGAGGCCTGTACCTCTACTCCCACCAGGCTCCCTGTCCCACACCTGAGCAGGATGGAGCACTCCCCCACTCAGAAGCAGTTGGAAGCAATTGCAGTACACCTAACAAACTTACAGGTAGGTAGCCATCTTCCCTGGGAGGGTGTTTGTGGGTGGGAGGCCTGTACCACTACTCCCACCATACACCCTTGTCCACCAGTACAGCAAGATGGAGCTCTCCATACCACCTATATGCATGCGGCATATAATGGATCACCTCAGACAAACTAACAGGTAGGTAGACATATTATTCTGTCTTGTGACACCACTGAGCAGGATGTAAGCCTTCAATACGCACACACAGATGTGTCACATAACAAAGCCAAATGTGAGCACATAACAGGTAAGTAGCCAGTACGTGCACCCACCCATTCGTCACAATATAAATGGTGTCATATGACAACACCAGCCCTCTCATTGCACACATATGCACACCGACCCTTTTGCCACACACAGTGTGCACACAGGTAAGCAAAGGAAACTGTCACAGCAACCAAAGTGTGACACACTAATGCACATGTAGAAGAAAGTCTGTGCACAATCATGCACAGCACCTATTGACATGTGCAGTGCCATGGGGCCAGAGCAACAAGGACCATTCGAAAAATTAGAAAGCATGTTTGGTGGTACAAATCAAGATATGCACATGACAGGACAAAGGTATGCAGGAGATGACAATGGCCAGTCCATGGCCAGATGTGACGTCTGCCAGGTCAGACAAATCAACAAAGATTCCTCAATGAAATAATATGTTGTGCCAGTCCCTAGATGTCAACAGGTCCCTGTAATCACAAATTATGCACGTGGTGCATGGTATGTATTGACACCTCACACCATGGACAAGTAATGCATGTACCACAGCATCATGTCAGGAGGCACAGTAGTGCACATAGAAAACAATGTGATGATCAGTCACCTGTGTAGTGTACAAATAGTGAATGACACACAGCTTGTGGGGTGCACTACAATGACCATTTCCCATCTGACCCACAGGTGACCAAGAACTGATTGCAGAGGATAACGCCAGCTACCTGCAGAGCCAGTCTCCCCCCCCCCCCACCCCACGGTACATGAACTCTCGGATGTTGACTGCCGGGATTCTCTGAATGATGAGCTTGAAGCTGGCCCACCCTATCTGCTGCAATACAAACATCTCTGCAGAACCCTGTTGTCACGGCCTGTGCGTCCTCCACCACCACAATCACCACCACCAACACCACCACCACCAGTGCTGCCAGAAACACTCCTCCTGTCCCAGGGAATGACCACCCCACCCCACCGACTGAGGAGGGCAGGAAGAAGATGCAGGTGCCTACAGTGGTGAGGCAACAGGTCCGTGGCAGCACGGAAGGTGGGAGGGACAGGGTCACCCACAGACAACAAGAGACTGGGACCCAATCCCTGGATCACATCACCAGAGTCCTTGGGGCATATGAACAGGCCCAGGGATGAACGGGCCGGTTGGACGAACTGTTCCGTGAGCTCATCCTGCTGATGAGGTCCATCGACACCCGCATGGGACAAATTGTGGACCTCTTGGGCCAGCAAGTGGCGGTCCTGAGGGACAGGCATGCACCACATGCAACACCTCTGCTTCCCTCTGGTGGGCCGTAGGATGACAGTTCACCATCCTCCCCTGCGGCCATAGAGAGGGGTGAGTCCTCAGACCCCACTGGCCCTGCAGCAGGGCCCCCCCCTGCCAAGCGATGAAGGGGCCGTCCTAAGAAAACCCTGGGAGTATCTGGAGGCAAAGCACCTGCCAAACGCCAGTCACTGAGCCAGCCATGGTGGCAACCCTCTTCACCACTGCATTGACTTTTTGGCCTGTCCTTCCCTACACTGCCTTGTGAATGCCATCGGTCTGTTGGACTGGATCACCACATCAATGTGGTGACTACTCGATTATCTCATTTACCATTACTGTCAACTCACTGCTCCATTAATCACCTCAATGTAAATGTTCACCCCCTCACATGTCACCATTGTGTAAATAAAAAATCCTTACACACATGTTGTTGTGTCTGCTTCGTCTTTATTCGAGGATGTACAGTCTTCAACGTGATCACAATGTACCAAGAGTATGGACTGTATGTAGGCAAGGAGAAGTTGAAGGCACCTAGGAAAACACAACAGAACAACATTCATTGGTCTGGGTGTGACATCACAGACATCACACAACACCTACCATCAAGATAATCCAACATGCACACATCACAATGAGCAACAAGTGTCAACATACACATCCTGTAGATCAGGGATACTCATAGTACAGCCCGCAGGCCGCCAGCGGCCCGGCAAGCCTTTCTTGGCGGCCCACGGACCTTGCAGACATCGTACCCAGACATGCAAACCCTCCCCATTCAGGCGGGAGACTACCGATTTCAAGGCTAGTCTCCCGCCTCCCGATTCCTGCAAGCAAAAACCCGATTCCTCGGGGGGTTTCAGCTGACAGGGCTTGTATTGTGTAGAGTGCTAATTCTTCCAGCAATAATCAGAGTGGTGATGCAGGGGCTCTAAAAAGGGTGAAAAAGCAAAACAAAGCCTCATCAACAAGCAAATGGTCTTTTAAAGACCTGTGAAGTACTCGGGGGCGGTTGTGTACCTGGAAGCTGTTTCAGCCCGCCGGGCTGCCACACGGGGGGGGGTTGTATGCACTGCCAGAAACCTGCCAGGCCAGTGCACAACACTTGCATCACCCTCTCTCTGTCTGCCACTGCGCTCAATGCTTCTGAAAGGTAAGAAAAAAAAACGTGCATTTTGCATTTCAAATGTCGAATTCTGCAGCAGCACACCTCCAACGCCCATACATGACAGTAACCCGACTCAAGGCCCCATTCCCCCGATTTTTTTTCAGAAAGGGAGGGAGAGAGTGGGAGGGAGGGAGAGAGAGATGGAGGGAGGGAGACAGGGGAGAGAGGGAGATGGAGGAGGGAGGGAGACGGAGGACAGAGGGAGAGGGAGGGAGAGGGAGGGAGACGGAGGACGGAGGGAGACGGAGAGAGACGGAGAGGGAAGGAGAGGGAGAGAGGGAGGGAGAGAGAGAGGGAGGGAGGGAGACGGAGGAGGGAGGGAGGGAGACGGAGGAGGGAGGGAGACGGAGGAGGGAGAGAGGGGGAGAGAGAGGGAGAGAGAGAGTGGGAGAGAGAGGGAGGGAGACAGGGAGGGAGGGAGACAGGGAGGGAGACAGAGGGGGGGGAGACAGAGAGGGAGGGAGACGGAGGACAGAGGGAGAGGGAGGGAGACGGAGGACGGAGGAAGACGGAGGACGGAGGGAGACGGAGAGAGACGGAGAGGGAAGGAGAGGGAGGGAGGGAGAGAGGGAGGGAGGGAGACGGAGGAGGGAGAGAGGGGGAGAGAGAGGGAGAGAGAGAGTGGGAGACAGAGGGAGGGAGACAGGGAGGGAGACAGGGAGACAGGGAGGGAGGGAGACAGGGAGGGAGACAGAGAGGGAGGGAGACCGAGAGGGAGGGAGATGGAGGACAGAGGGAGAGGGAGGGAGATGGAGGACGGAGGGAGACGGAGGATGGAGGGACACAGAGAGAGACGGAGAGGGAAGGAGAGGGAGGGAGGGAGAGAGGGAGGGAGGGAGACGGAGGAGGGAGGGAGGGAGATGGAGGAGGGAGGGAGACAGGGAGGGAGGGAGACAGGGGTGGAGGGAGACAGAGAGGGAGGGAGACAGATAGGGAGGGAGAGAGAGAGAGGGAGGGAGGGAGACAGAGGAGGGAGGGAAACGGATGACAGAGGGAGACGGAGGGAGACGGAGGACGGAGAGAGATGGAGAGGAAAGGAGAGGGAGGGAGAGAGGGAGGGAGGGAGACGGAGGAGGGAGGGAGGGAGACGGAGGAGTGAGGGAGACAGAGGAGGGAGGGAGGGAGACAGGGAGGGAGGGAGACAGAAGGGAGGGAGACAGAGAGGGAGGGAGACAGAGAGGGAGGGAGAGAGAGGGAGAGAGGGAGACGGAGGAGGGAGGGAGACGGAGGAAGAGGGAGACGGAGAGAGACAGAGGACGGAGGGAGACGGAGAGAGACTGAGAGGGAAGGAGAGGGAGAGAGGGAGGGAGGGAGAGAGAGAGGGAGGGAGGTAGACGGCGGAGGGAGGGAGGAAGACGGAGGAGGGAAGGAGACGGAGGAGGGAGGGAGACAGAGGAGGGAGGGAGACAGAGGACAGAGGGAGAGGGAGGGAGACGGAGGACGGAGGAAGATGGAGAGAGACAGAGAGAGAGGGAGAGAGGGAGGGAGAGGGAGAGAGGGAGGGAGAGGGAGAGAGGGGGAGGGGGACAGAGAGGGAGGGAGACAGAGAGAGAGGGAGACAGATGTTTTGAAAGGTTTTTTTTAACTCTAGCTCCGCCCCCCACTGATCCCGCCCCCACTGACTCCACCCCTACCAGTGCGGCCCTCGGCCACTAACCACACTGTAATTTTGGCCCCCGACAGAAGGTTTGTGAGTACCCCTGCTGTAGATGTTCCTAAATGACCTGTCCCAGAAACATTGCCACCCACCACTGAGACTACAACCGGCTGCTGTCACAAATCTCACATATCCCTTCACAACAACAGCAACATCATCAGTCAATGGGTACGTCGTACATTGTCACCCACCTTCAAGTGAAGTAGCAGGTGATGAGCTGTTGACGCAGGTCAACACCTTCCTCCTCTCCACTGCCCTCATCACTGGACAAGGGTTGGTTTGTAGGCGGGGCCTTGGGTCCTCATCATCATCTAGGAGCAGGGGAATCTCCTTGCGAATGGCTAGGTTGTGCAGCATGCAGCATGCCACTACAATCTGACACACCTTCCCGGGTGAGTACACCAGTGCACCTCCGGTCTTGTCCAGGCAGCAGAAACGGGACTTAAGCAGACCAAAAGTACGCTCCACCACACGACGTGTCCTCCCATGTGCATCATTGTAGCGGAATTCAGCAGGGGGCCTGGGATTCCGCAGTGGGCTCAGCAACCAGGGACGGTTGGGATATGCAGAGTCACCCAGGTATGATAAACACAAATAAACATTGCAATGTCGCTGAGGCAGAGGGCAGCAGGTCACACACCCAGCATGCCATACGAAATGGATATATCTGTCCTTGTAGATCATCGTGGCGGACAGAACATCACGCAGCACCATGCTGAACATAGGTTGTGACATCCCACCTGCGCTTGCCACTGTGTGCTGGAACGATCCAGTGGCAAAAAAATGTGGGGCCGCCATCACCTTATACGTTGGCGTGAAAGCTGTTGGATATGTTCTGTGAGGCTGCAGGTGGGGCTCCAGCATATCACAAAGGGTTTTTAGGGTGGCTCTATCCAGACGGCATTTCCGGATGATCGCCTCTTCCTCCATGTCCTCCAGCACTGTCAAGTGACGAAGCAGATTTGGTCTCCTCCTAATTGAGATGAAAGTGGACACATGTCAATGCAATACATCATGAGATAGGCACCACATCTCACGTTCTGGATGACACAACGCCAACAATGACTGTCATCAAAATTGAGTTACAGACCAGCTTACATGTAGGGACACCTTCAGCTACACAAATGGCACACCTGTCAACTTACACAAAACAAGTACCTCAAACACCACCTCGGTCAATGTGAATGCATATAGGGATATGGCCACATTTACCATGGGCACGCCTGAGAGTATAGCTTCCAGCATATGTGTAGTAAATCAACCCCACTGTCTCATTCCTAGCTGCTTTACCTGACACACCTTCATGCTTCATTTGAACCTGGCACACATCCACAACACAATGACCAAAGTCTGAGCAGAAATGACGATTGTGTGCATGATCAGACATAAGAGGACATGCAAAAAAGAACATCATTCATTGAGACGAATATTGCTGGGATTGTCACTGCACCTCAACACATTGACATGTGTGCACATTGCAGAGTCCCTAACAACACTGTCCTGTGTACACGACCATCAATGTCATAAGAGACATGTGAGGGAGTACATGCCAATCTACGAAATCATACATGGCATGTGTAGTCACCAGTGGAGTAAATGGAACATTGGCATTGTGTGCACAATGATGTGCCATTGACCATGTGGGCACTGCACTGTTGATGTTTGCAAGAGTGCCATTGTGATTGTATGGCACCCAAATCGCTGTAGCTACCGCCTGTCCCCAGCGGTGTGTCACCAGCACTCCCCATATACACAAGTGTGGTAGTGATAGCCATGGAGACATGCCCAAATGGCGGTTGGCATGCCTCGCCATCCAAATCACAGTAGCTACCGCCTGTCCCCAGCGGTGTGTCACCAGCAATCCCCATATACACAAGTGCGGTAGTGATAGCCATGGAGACATGCCCAAATGGCAGTTGGCATGCCCCGCCACCCAAATCGCGGTAGCTACCGCCTGTCCCCAGCGGTGTGTCACCAGCAATCCCCATATACACAAGTGTAGTAGTGTTAGCCATGGAGACATGCCCAAATGGCGGTTGGCATGCCCCGCCACCCAAATCGCTAAGTCACATGTGAATGTATTGCACCCAAATCATGGTAGCTACTGCCTGTCCCCAGCGGTGTGTCACCGCCATGGAGCATGTCCTTACAGCCAATGGGAACTTGATTGCGGTGGCATGATGCAATTTTGAAAATCGCGGTAGGCGTGCTCCACCACCGCGGAGCCAGTCATTGGATGCAATTGAAAGATGCACCATCGCGGTAGCTACCGCCAGGCCCCTGCGGTGTGTCACGGCCATGGAGCATGCCCTTACAGCAAATGGGAACCTTGATTGCGGTAGCATGATGCAATTTTGAAAATTGTGGTAGGCGTGCTCTGCCACTGTGGAGGCGGTCATTGGATGCATTTGAAAAAGGCAGACCTGGACCACCAATTGCTGCAGCTTGGCACCTTTGAAACGATCCCAGAAGGCTATATATGTGTGGGAGGGAGCCAAACATTTCCACTGCTCCCAGAGCCTGCTGCCAGAGACCCCTCACCTGCTGCTGCCTCCAGGGACTGCTGCCAGGGACCTCTCACCTGCCGCTGCCTCCAGGGACTGCAACCAGAGACCACCCACCTGCTGCTGCCTCCAGGGCCAGGGACTACTGCCAGAGACCACCCACCTGCTTCTTCCTCCAGGGACTGCTGCCAGAGACCACCCGCCTGCTGCTGCCTCCAGGGACTGCTGCCAGAGACCACCTACCTGCTGCTGCCTCCAGGGACTGCTGCCAGAAATCCCTCCCCACCCAATTCCACCACTGTTGTCTCATGTCCACAGTGATCGCAAGGACAGAGAAGATCTGTGCCAGTCCCTTCACAAGCGAGGAGCTGGAGGTCCTGGTGGACGAGGTGCTCACACAGTACCCAAGGCTATATGGTGCCCCAAATGCCGTGGTAAGTCCTCAACAGTGGGGGGGGGGCACACATGTAGTTGGACTGATGCAGTATGTGCCTAAGAGTGTGTGGTTGTGCCATGCACTGCATAACCTTACACACCCCGGGGTGTAAGGTGTGTGTACCCAATGCCACAGGTTTCCCTGCCTGCACATGTATGTTTCAGTGACCTGTGTTGTGTTGTCAGCCATACAGTGACGCAGAAAGTTGTTCATGCAGGAGTCAGGACAGTGATTGCTTGGCTGAATGGCTGTGTGCGCCCTGTTGTCCATCTCAGTGTGAGCCCAGCTGGCCTGCACAGTCCCCGCCCAATAAGACAAGAACACATCACTTCACTTACAGAGTATTACATCAGTCTTTTCTCATTGCACTCCAACTATGAGCCATCTCAGCACTGTAGATTGCACATGACCGGCCTTGTGATGAGGATTTTGGATTTGTGAGATCATGTCCCTCAATGTGAAATCCATGACACAGTTATCTATTCACAGGGCAGGGACATTGAGGGCTGTGCAGTCTTCGACACAGGGAGTCTACTCCCAAACACAGGTTGATATGTGATGTATGTGTTGCTCAACCTAAAAATGGACTGGAGATGTGGGCTGGCTACACAGGGGTTTCAGTACTGGCATCCTGCATGTGTGTTAGATGTGCAGGAACTGTGTTCCCCCTCACACCTGCATGCATTTACATCAACTTTTCCCATGCAGATGTACCATGTGAGATGTATTCTTGTCTCTCTTAGACATATCTTTGGATTTGTGATGAGTTTGTATCTTGCTGCTGTACTGAGAGATGTAGGTACATAACACTGTGTCACTGATAATTTCCCCCTCTTGTCTCCCATGCCTGCAGTTCAGGTACACCAGTGTAAGGCCGTGTGGAGGGCCATTGCGGCCAAGGTGAGGGCTCTGGGTGTATCAAACCGACGGCTCACCCACTGCCACAAGAGGTGGGACAACATCAGCCGCCTGACAAAGAATGTGGCAGAGATGACCGTTGGGCTGTTTCCTCGCACTGAGCATTTGGCACGGCGCAGCATGGCACCACTAATGGCCTGCATCTTGGCGGTGACACAGCCTGAGCTGGATGCACGTTTGAAGGAGCATCAGCAGCAAGCCAGGGGTGAGCATTCTGGGAAGGGTGACTTTGGCTGGGAGTGGCTACATGTGTACAGAGCCTGTGCAAGTGCTGGCCTTTGTGATATTGGTAGTGTGATGCAGTGGCATGTAAGTGGCTGCTGTGCTGGGCGCAGGCGTTACGCACTTGCCTAACTTGTACTTACAAAGGTAATTTGAGTACTGTGAATTCCCATTGCATTCAGAGTCGTGGTCTTCAGGTATCGTCTGCATTGGGGTAGTCTGGGGAATCCCATGGGAGGGAACGGCAGTGTGCCCGATCTGAGTGTGCCTTCATCAATGCGCCCATTGCATGCACTCAGATTTGGGAGGCCTACACATCTGACAACAATGTGCACCGGTCTTTGGGTCCCAAAGTACAACATGGTGGGTGGCATGGGCTCATGGCCATTGTGGAATGTCATGTTGTAGTCTGTGTCTGTGTTGTCCACTCCTGTTCCATCCAGATCTGTCACTGGCAACAAGTAGTGTACCCCCATCACATCCCTAGGTGTGCTCAGAGCTATTTGTGTGTCTGTTTGAACGGAGCCACTAGCAGGGTGTAGTGCTGTGTGGTCATCACATGGCTCACTTATGCCTGAATTTCCAGTTTCCACGAACTGTTTGAGTCAATATAGTGAGTTAGCACAATGTGATTGCACAGGGTGGCGTGCAACATGTAGATTTAGTCATCTTTTGTTATGCATTGCTTGCATATGTTTGTTCTGTTGCTGCCACTAAACTGACCCTACATCTCTCTCATGCAGCATCTCCTGTGGTCACGGAGGGACAGGAGACGGACACCAGTGGGGGTGAAACAAGCACCACAGCTGCACAGGAGCCCAGTGACACAGATGTCACCAGCGCCCCAGAGGGGGACAGGAGTCTGTTGGAGGAATCCCAGCCTGACACGCAAAGTACCACATCATCTGATGCCAGCGGGGATGCATCCATGTTGGCGGGCACAGGGAACGGGGACTCTGCGTCATCTTCCACCACACAGCGGCCAGTGCCCACCCTCCCAGCCACTTCCTCTGGTGCTGCCCGTGTTCACCTCAGTAAGAGGGGAAGTGTGTCCTTCACCCCGGGCACCGCTGCCCCTGTCCCCCCTGCTGCCATCAGTGCTGAGTCTACGGAAGTTTTGCACCAGCTGTGTGTAGGCCAGACAGCTCTCCTCAATGCCTTCATTGACCACCACAAAAAATTATTGACACAGGTGGTTGCTTTCATGGAGGGCATACATTCAAATGTGGGTGGGCTGCACTGGACTGTCCAGGCTTTATCTTTCACAGTGACGTCAGCCCTTCAACAGGCACATACTCACCGTCCAGCTCCGGTCCCTTTGTCCACCCCCCTGGCATTGGCCACGTCTGACGATAGTGACCACGGTCCACATACCTCAAAGTCATGATACAGCACACGAAGCACACAGCAGCAACAACCCAAGTGGTCATGGGCGCAGACACCATCCCCACAGAAGACCAAAGCCACCCCAGAGCGCAAGGACAAAAGACGCCAGGCGACACCAGGGGCAAAAATGCTAAGAAGCAGACCTCAGGCTCACATGCCTCAGTGGCATCCACCTTCCAAGGACTCTCCTGTCCCTAAAGCATCTCGCAAAGAGAAGCATACAGTTTCTGTGCACACCGAGAGGGTGCATGCCAAGGGTACACTTAGGAAGGGCTCCAAGGCAGATTCATCCACCACCTCGACTCCCATTCTAAGCCCAGTGAAGCAGGGGAAGGGGGCACTAAAGGGGTAACACCTAGTAAACAGGGGATGGAGGGGCAAAGGCGAAGCCAGGCAAAGCGTTCCGCTGGATCCAGCACATCCCCAGAGGGAGTGCCAGCGTCTGCACCTGATGCAGCTTTGGTGGTGAGTGTGCCTGTTGTGTCCACACCAGTTCCCATTGATCCAAAGTCAGGCAAGCCATTTAGAATCCCCAAGAAGTGGAAAGAGACCCCTCCACAATCTCCCAGCCACACCGTGTCTCCCGCCTGCATGACTCCGCCTCCCCGTGCCACTACACCACCTGGTCCAAGCAGCCCTCCGGCTTGCCAAGCCACTGATAGCTCTACCTCAGCTGGACCGCTCTCTCCCCAGTCAAGTGCCCAGACAGTCCCCGAGACACAGCTAGCTCCCAGTCTGCCTGACAGCCAAGTCCGAGTGGTATTCACCCTCACACACCTGTCTCTCACACAGGTGGGCCTGTACTGCACATTGTTACCCCCTGACTGTGTTGCCTCTCCTGGACATACTCTGCACTTTGTTTTTGCCACCGGCCTTGTTGCTCTTTGCTGTGTTCAAGTATTTCCTGTGCAGCTTCTCATGGACATACTCTGCACCCTGAACTGGTCACTGGCCTTGCTGTTTTGCCCTTGCCTGTGCAGCTTCTCATGGACATACTCTTCACTTCGTTTTTGCCACTGGCCTTGTTGTTCTTTGCTGTGTTCAAGTATTCCCTGTGCAGCTTCTCATGGACATTCTCTGCACCCTGACCTGGCCACTGGCCTTGTTGTTTTGCCCTTGCCTGTGCAGCTTCTCATGGACATACTCTGCACTTCGTTTTTGCCACTGGCGTTGTTGCTCTTTGCTGTGTTCCCCTTCCCTGTGCAGCTTCTCCTGGACATACTCTGCACCCTGAATTGGCCACTAGCCGTGCTGTTTTGCCCTTGCCTGTGCAGATTCTCATGGAGATACTCTGCACTTTGCCCTGCCAACTGGCCTTGTCATTCACTGCTGTGTGCCCCTTGCCTGTGTAGCTTCTCATGGAAATACTCTGCACTTTGCCCTGCCACTGGCCTTGCTGTTTTGCCCTTGCCTGTGCAGCTTATCCTGGACATACTCTGCACTTCGTTTTTTCCACTGGCCTTGTTGCTCTGTGCTGTATTCAAGTATTCCCTGTGCAGCTTCTCATGGAAATGCTCTGCATTGTGTGCCTTGCTCTTCTCTACTCATGGTTCCTATCTGTGCAATATGTGAATAAAGACAGTTGCTCCTGTTGTCTGTTTTGTCAGTGTCCTTACTGAATAAAGTGTTGTTGCTGTGTGTATATGGTTTACTGTGCCACATGGTCTGTGTGCCACTTCAACATAGCCAATGTCTTGGCTCACTTACTCTATTTTTTACAGGGGTGACAGGTACGTCAGTTCTTCCTGACCCCGATACTTGTGGGGGCAATGATGTTAATTTTAAATGGAAAGCAGTTGTCAGTTTCTTAATTTGTTCATGTTGGCTATATTGTACACATGTCAGGTTGGGGGGTACTGCCGGCACAGAGTGGGATTCTATCCACAGTATTGCAGGCAGGCTGGCCAGGGTCATCATGTATGTGTATTCTTCCTTTATGTGTGCCCAGTGGTGTATGTGTGTGGTCATCTTGTGATGGCCAGTCATCCTAGTCCCATGGCTTACTTTCAATGTGTGCTCTTGGGTGGTCAAGAAGTGTGCAGTGTGAAGGGGGTGACTTTGTCAGAAGTGTTGATGTGTGCATGCCCCTGCATTGTCAACTACACACATGTGTCACCCAGGAGTTGTTTGCCTGTTGTTTTGATTGTTCAGCCCTGTGGATGTGGTTGTATGCACAAGTGTGAGTTGTATGTTGTGCACTGTGCAGTGTGTTGGTGTGTCCTTGCAGGTCTGGCTGACTCCTACTTGTTGTTTTTCTCACTTGTGAGTATGCAGAGTGTGTGACTGGCAAGTCAGTGTTGTGTTTTGTTGATCATCCATGTGTCTTGTTACTGTTTGTGGAGACTGTGCAGACCTGCTGCTCCACACTGCCATTGTGGTTGTGTTTTCTCATGCATTCCTGTAACATGGTGCCATTTTGCCTCCAGTATGGCATGTTGTGTGTGGTGTCATACCATGCCCAATCTGTGCTTCAGATGCCTACCCATTGTGAGCCTGCACTACCTCTATTTGTGTATGGTACACTCCTGCCATGTCCCCTACTGACATGCAGTGCACTTCACTTTGATTTCAGCTGTTCCTTTGGTTTACATGTGTGTGTGCCTCCCCATCACTTCATTTGTGACACTGTGCTTTGTAGTGCAGTTCTTTGGCCAGGAGCAATGTGTCACTCAGGGCATTTGTTTCCACCTTTCTGTTCCAGACTTGTGCATCTGTTGGTGTTGTGTTGGATGTACTGTGCAATCATTGAAAACGGCATCTTGCACAGTTCAAGCTATCGTTTTCTGCCGCTCGAGTAGATTTTTACTCGAGCGGCAGCTTTCTCAACGCAGACTGGTAGTTTCTTATCGCGAGCGGTCGCGAGCATACGCGACCACTCGCAATGAGAAACCTGACCTCCCCGCGTTGAGAATCTCGCCGGGAGGTTTATTTTCCACGCTCGCGATCGGCAACTTGATGTTGCTGATCGTGAACGAGGAGAAAGTCTCGCCGGGATGTCATTTTGCTCGCTTGCGGTCGCCAACTTGATGTTGAGGACCGCAAGCAAGCAAATGATGCCAACTACGCTGCGCTATGCGATTTTGCACTGTGCTACGTGAAATTCGCGTAGCGCAAAGTAGCACAAACTACGCAAACTTTGCGAGCGTGGCGTAGTTGTCCGGACAGGGTTAGTAACAATACATATTTAAAGGGGATGCAACTGTTATGATATTGCCCATGGATACTGTAAAGTTGGTAGAATGGCTTGGGGCAGATTGTGAAGGTGCCATCCATCATCCATGTTTGGCATTGTTGAAGTTTTGTTAGATTGTTTGCTGTAGCAAACATAATAATTATTTTATCTTTATTTTTATTGTCAAATTAAATAAAATGTTCATCACTGTGTGTTATACTTAATTGTGGGGGAATTATGACATCTTCAAAAATGTTAGGCATAGGTATTGTAGTTGTTGTTGCTTTTTTGGTCCTAGCTATGGTTCTTTTAATTGAAGCAATGGATGGTAATTGACCTGTTGCTTCTTTGGGTACTTTAGATAAAATTTCTTTAAAGTATAACACCTGTAGGAGTTTGTGAACTAGTACTTAATTATTTTATATTATCAAGAGTTGCTCTCACTTCAATTTCAGAAACATTTGGCGGATGGTTATGTTCTCTAGTGTTTAATACAGTTGTTTCCATGATGGTAGCGCGACCATAACATTTATTTGAGTAATAATTTGAACATTTCCAGTTCACTTTAAGGCCCGTTTACTTCTCTTGGGTGTCGACGTACCCCATGTAACACAATGAGAATTTCCCTTTCTGGGATGTTATAAATTGGGCACCTTCAGTCATTGTGATTCTATCAAAAATGTATATGAACATATATGAAAAAGTATATTATACATGTTTATATGGTGAAAAAGAAATAGACTTACCAAGTGTTATTCAGTTGTCTTTAAATGGAGATTTTCTTTGTTCAATAAATGCTGTTTGGTTGAAGTTTTTTGTGAAAGGAAAATAAAGCATATTTTATTTGATGTTTTATAATTTTACATTGGGTGGTATTGGTGTTTAGGATAGACTATAGTTTTATTAAAGTTTTTGTAAGATTTTACAAAGTCTTTTAAAAGGTTTAAAAGTCCAAATGGGGTGGTTTTGGGGCCAAGGATATATTAGGGTGCCGATCACGATCCTGTAAAAACCGGGTACGAACCGTCGGACGGAGCAAATTCTCCGTCCGACGCGTACCCGGTCGTCAAAATGTACAAACATGGAATTACGATTCGCACGGAAACACCATTTCCGTACGAATCGTACAAAACACCGACCGACGAAAATAAACATACAAATGCGATCCGGGAAAGCACCGACGTGACGTCGGGACGCACGCAGCCTGCCATTCACGAACCAGGAATTACGATTCGCACCGACGTCATCCCGCACAGTGAATATTTTCCGGCAGCCAAAAACTGCCGGGAAATCAGGACGACGCGAACAAGGAGTACCTGTACGCGACGGACAGACATGGACCCGAACTTACGTGTCATCCCGGCCCTCATAGCAGTCGACCTCCTCTACAGGTTCCGACGCAGACACCGCAGAAGGTTAGAACAACTAAGGGAGGGGGGGAAAGGGGGGGAAAGGGAGGGGGGGGCAGGACCAGGGGCAGGCCACAAAACCACCACCAATGTCACACAGCACACATGCCATGGACATACCTGACCCCCATGCCCTGGTCACCACGAGGGGGTGGGGGCGTGTCCAGCAAAGCCAGCGTCCGCCACAAAGGAAGTGCCTGATGACACGAACCCGCAACACAACTATACAGGTACGTCCCGTACCCACGCCTTAAGAGCGTGGGTACGAGTCGTACCACGCCCACACCTACGTCACCCCAACAATAGCGGGACGGCTGTACGGGTCGCACAAGCATCACAGAGCGTGGGGACGGATATGTACGGACCGTACCCCCACCACCGTATGCATGGAGCGTACCCTCAACCCCAACAGTGTAAGTACGACCCGTACCCTCACCCGCGTACGTATGGAGCGTACCCCCACCCCAACAGTGTAAGTACGACCCGTACCCCCACCTGCGTACGTATGGAGCGTACCTCCACCCCAACAGTGTAAGTACGACCCGTACCCTCACCCGCGTACGTATGCAGCGTAACCCCCACCCCAACAGTGTAAGTACGACCCGTACTCTCACCCGCAGACGTATGGAGCGTACCCCCCACCCCAACAGTGTAAGTATGACCCGTACCCCCACCCGCGTATGTATGGAGCGTACCTCCACCCCAACAGTGTAAGTACGACCCGTACCCTCACCCGCGGATGTATGGAGCGTACCCCCCACCCCAACAGTGTAAGTACGACCCATACCCCTACCCGCGTACGTATGGAGCGTACCTCCACCCCAACAGTGTAAGTACGACCCCTACCCTCACCCGCATACGTATGGAGCGTACCTCCACCCCAACAGTGTAAGTACAACCCGTACCCTCACCCGCGTACGTATGGAGCGTACCCCCACCCCAACAGTGTAAGTACGACCCGTACCCCCATGGAGCGAACCCACACACGTGTATGGACTAAGCGTACATATTGTTAAATAGGAGGGGTGTGTGCCAATCACTCCCAGCAGTGCCCAGACACAGGAGGGGTGTGTGCAGAGTCCTCCCAGCAGTGCCCAGAGACAGGAGGGGTGTGTGCAGAGTCCTCCCAGCAGTGCCCAGAGTCAGGAGGGGTGGGTGCCTATCACTCCCAGCAGTGCCCAGAGACAGGAGGGATGTGTGCAGAGTCCTCCCAGCAGTGCCCAGAGTCAGGAGGGGTGGGTGCCTATCACTCCCAGCAGTGCCCAGAGAGAGGAGGGGTGGGTGCCTATCACTCCCAGCAGTGCCCAGAGACAGGAGGGGTGTGTGCAGAGGCCTCCCAGAAGTGCCCAGAGTCAGGAGGGGTGTGTGCAGAGTCCTCCCATCAGTGCCCAGAGTCAGGAGGGGTGGGTGCCTATCACTCCCAGCAGTGCCCAGAGACAGGAGGGGTGTGTGCAGAGTCCTCCCAGCAGTGCCCAGAGTCAGGAGGGGTGGGTGCCTATCACTCCCAGCAGTGCCCAGAGACAGGAGGGGTGGGTGCCTATCACTCCCAGCAGTGCCCAGAGACAGGAGGGGGGGTGCAGAGGCCTCCCAGCAGTCCCCAGAGGTAGGAGGGGTGTGTGCAGAGTCCTCCCAGCAGTGCCCAGAGTCAGGAGGGGTGGGTGCCTATCACTCCCAGCAGTGCCCAGAGTCAGGAGGGGTGGGTGCCTATCACTCCCAGAAGTCCCCAGAGACAGGAGGGGTGGGTGCCTATCACTCCCAGCAGTGCCCAGAGATAGGAGGGGTGTGTGCAGAGGCCTCCCAGCAGTGCCCAGAGTCAGGAGGGGTGTGTGCAGAGTCCTCCCAGCAGTGCCCAGAGGCAGGAGGGGTGTGTGCAGAGTCCTCCCAGCAGTGCCCAGAGTCAGGAGGAGTGGGTGCCTATCACTCCCAGCAGTGCCCAGAGTCAGGAGGGGTGGGTGCCTATCACTCCCAGCAGTGCCCAGAGACAGGAGGGGTGTGTGCAGAGGCCTCCCAGCAGTGCCCATAGTCAGGAGGGGTGTGTGCAGAGTCCTCCCAGCAGTGCCCAGAGTCAGGAGGGGTGTGTGCAGAGTCCTCCAGCAGTGCCCAGAGTCAGGAGGGGTGGGTGCCTATCACTCCCAGCAGTGCCCAGACATAGGAGGGGTGGGTGCCTATCACTCCCAGCAGTGCCCAGACATAGGATTGGTGGGTGCAGAGTCCTCCCAGCAGTGCCCAGTCACCGGAGGGGTGGGTGCAGAGTCCTCCCAGCAGTGCCCAGAGTCAGGAGGGGTGGGTGCCTATCACTCCCAGCAGTGCCCAGAGACAGGAGGGGTGTGTGCAGAGGCCTCCCAGCAGTGCCCAGAGTCAGGAGGGGTGTGTGCAGAGTCCTCCCAGCAGTGCCCAGAGACAGGAGGGGTGTGTGCAGAGTCCTCCCAGCAGTGCCCAGAGGCAGGAGGGGTGGGTGCCTATCACTCCCATCAGTGCCCAGAGACAGGAGGGGTGTGTGCAGAGTCCTCCCAGCAGTGCCCAGAGACAGGAGGTGTGGGTGCCTATCACTCCCAGCAGTGCCCAGAGACAGGAGGGGTGTGTGCAGAGTCCTCCCAGCAGTGCCCAGAGTCAGGAGGAGTGGGTGCCTATCACTCCCAGCAGTGCCCAGAGTCAGGAGGGGTGGGTGCCTATCACTCCCAGCAGTGCCCAGAGACAGGAGGGGTGTGTGCAGAGGCCTCCCAGCAGTGCCCATAGTCAGGAGGGGTGTGTGCAGAGTCCTCCCAGCAGTGCCCAGAGTCAGGAGGGGTGTGTGCAGAGTCCTCCAGCAGTGCCCAGAGTCAGGAGGGGTGGGTGCCTATCACTCCCAGCAGTGCCCAGACATAGGAGGGGTGGGTGCCTATCACTCCCAGCAGTGCCCAGACATAGGATTGGTGGGTGCAGAGTCCTCCCAGCAGTGCCCAGTCACCGGAGGGGTGGGTGCAGAGTCCTCCCAGCAGTGCCCAGAGTCAGGAGGGGTGGGTGCCTATCACTCCCAGCAGTGCCCAGAGACAGGAGGGGTGTGTGCAGAGGCCTCCCAGCAGTGCCCAGAGTCAGGAGGGGTGTGTGCAGAGTCCTCCCAGCAGTGCCCAGAGACAGGAGGGGTGTGTGCAGAGTCCTCCCAGCAGTGCCCAGAGGCAGGAGGGGTGGGTGCCTATCACTCCCATCAGTGCCCAGAGACAGGAGGGGTGTGTGCAGAGTCCTCCCAGCAGTGCCCAGAGACAGGAGGTGTGGGTGCCTATCACTCCCAGCAGTGCCCAGAGACAGGAGGGGTGTGTGCAGAGTCCTCCCAGCAGTGCCCAGAGACAGGAGGGGTGGGTGCCTATCACTCCCAGCAGTGCCCAGAGACAGGAGGGGTGTGTGCAAAGTCCTCCCAGCAGTGCCCAGAGACAGGAGCGGTGGGTGTCCTATCACTCCCAGCAGTGCCCAGAGACAGGAGGGGTGGGTGTGATGCACAGTGTGAGCCTTGATAATTGATTGTGTCTTTGCCCTCATTCCACCTGTGTACTTTCACTGGCACGTACTGCTTTTGCCCTTCCCCAGAGGAGTATGTCCCTATGGCAAAGGTGCAATGCGTTGGCTGCATGACATGCCTTGTTGTAACCAGCTAATTTGTTCTCATATATGTCTCTGTGACATGTTGCAGGTGTATTGATGTAGTGTCACTTGGTCATCCTCACAGGTAGGCGCCTCTGCCAAGGAGCAGATCTGGCTGACCGCAGCAGTGTGGTAGAATCGAAATATGTGCAGGCAAGTGATCCCTCATGGGACCTGGCTGCCTTATATCTGCCTTGCTGGCCTGTTTCATGCACAGGAGTACAGAGTGATTGGTCACTCACCTTTACACCCTATGTTTCCTCCAATCCCTTCAAACCTAGCACAGTCAGTGGGTTCTTATTGTGTTTTTTTCTTCAGCATGATGTCAACCCCACAAACACATTGCAACAAAGTAGATTCATTCCAACTGACTTCTGCTGTGCACTTTCCAGAACAAATTCAAACTTAAAACTTGGTCTCCATGACAACCAGCATGCATGTAGGCCTTAATACTTGTCCCTCATGTGTCCCCTATGTAAAATTGAGCTTCACCCACAGGTACGGTGCGTTCCGGGCCCCTAGGGCACCCCAAATGCATAGCAACGGCCCGTACACACGTGCGTACGTTCACTATCACTATGGGTGTCCTCGCGTATGAGTACTCGTACTGGTACGGCCCGTACACACGCCTGTACGTTCACTATCACTACGAGTACGCATACGCGAGAACACCCATAGTGGTACGGCCCATACACACGCCTGTACGTTCAATATCACTACGAGTACGCATACGCGAGAACACCCATAGTGGTACGGCCCGTACACATGCCTGTACGTTCACTATCACTACGAGTACGCATACGCGAGAACACCCATAGTGGTACGGCCCGTACACACGCCTGTACGTCCACTATCACTATGGGTGTCCTCGCGTATGCGTACTCGTAGTGATAGTGAGCGTGAGGAAATATGAATTTTTATGGTCATTTGTGTCCCCTATCTTAGACCCCAACGGCTCCATGTACATGCTACAAGTACATGTATGTTCCCTCCACTTCAAGCTATGAAGACGCAAATACAATTGTGTCCAACGTTAATATGTACTCTTTCATATCTGCCATGAATGGGCCAGATATTCCGTTCCTAAGTATGATTGGCCACCGACTTTATATGGTACACTTTTCACGTTTTACAGTTCAGGCGAGTAGGCCCTGAATTCTGCCATCGAGCCTTTTCCTGCTTCTGCCTCTGAATGCTCCAGCCTGGACCTGCATCTGTATCCATGAACTTTGTCCTACTCCCTGCGCGGCTAACGGTGCCTGACGCGGCCTGTTGCCTGCCAAAAAACTGTATTTCACCTTCAAGTTATCTGTTCCGCTCCTCATCCAATGCATTCCTGTCTAGTAATTTAGGTAAACATCCTTCCAGCTATCGAGCAAAGGGCCCGGCCTCACTGTCTTTATGCAAGTAATTCCTGACTCTCGTTACCATGGTAGGTCCATGCCCCCTCGCATCTCATGTAGACACTTAGACGCTTGTACACGCACTAACAGTCAGTATAGAATAGGATCTGTCCGAGAAGACCTTTCCTTCCAGATAATATAGTTCCTTAACACAAGATATTAGATATGATTTAGGACTAGGTTGTCCTGACACCCCAGACTTCTGTCTCCACATGTAGGGCTAAATGTCAAGTTCCCTTCACCCTTTAGTTACACGTCAATCACACGTCATGCGGCTGCGCGCGCATCTCTGCCATGTATTTTCGCTGACTTTGCAGGATTCTCTTATGGATCCACCCATTTGTGTCACCATCATAATGACGTTTTTAGTATACGCCTCTATGCACGCCTATTATTACGCCTTTCTTTACGTATGTATATTCTTATCTGTATTATCAAGCTGTTACGCCTCCTGCATCTATCTTAATGTAATGCCTTTCTTATATATACTATTACTTGTCAATAATCTATTGCTGATCCCTTCCTGAACCTTCGTGGTGACGGAACTCGATTGCCTGGTTCGAACCATCATTCCTTTGTAAGGAATAAATACCCTATTATACCCTCGAATACCACGGATTCTGCCTCTTATTTTTACTGAGTTATTCATATTGTATTTTACCGCATAAAAATAGTACAGGTAATTTAAATATTTACCACATAATTGGCGCCCGAACAGGGACACCTCTCACACCCCACGCGCCGGAGGTGCGTTGCAGACCCGGTCTCCTGCCACAGCCGGACGGACAATTACGCGTACCCGCAGGATTTCCTGTATCTCCCTCAGGCCAACGGGGGCGACTGAGGCTGCGATCAACACCCAGACGAGGCGGTGAGGAGTGCGGAGAATCCCGACCAGAGCCTAGCTGAGAGAGCAAGATCCGAGGTATACAGAGGCCCACCAGATTCCGAAGTTCCGAAGTACCTAAGTCACGAGTCGAGTCCAGTCCAGTTTGGTCTAGTCCAGTCCAGACTTCCGAGGCCTTCCGTTCCGTGCTTCCCGGTGAGTACCGTTGCTGAGGACGCATCTAGACGTGCACATTAGTTTGTGCCGGTCAAGACGGGTCTGGGTACACAGACCTGGTCTGCACTGTTTTAGCAGTGTATCTGTACTGTTTAGCAGTACATACAGTATATTTAGTATTATGCAGTTAACTAGTTTTATTCTAATTATTATTGTTCGTTCTAAAATGTTTTAATATGTTCTAAATGTCGTGGTATGAGTGATTGTTCGATCTTCATTATTGTGTTTATTGTAATTATTGTGTTCAAGAACCGAGTAAGAATTAAGTAACAAGGTTCAAGATGCCGTTATTTTCAAAATTAAGACAGATAAAAACTAGAAAGGGGATACTCGAGGAAGCTGTTCCTATCCCACCTAGGGACACTCCAGGGTACTTTATGTACCATAAACATGGCCTAGATGCCGTATTATATCTTGATTTATGGGTGGACTACACCAAGGATTTAGCAGAGAGTCAGAGATGGCCCGCTGCCGGAACATGGGATGCAGATTGCATCATGAGAATAGAAGAAGCGTTATGGAAAAAGAAAGCCAGACAGTCACAGAGGGATGCCATTGAACTATGGCGTAAAGAATCGCATAGGCGCACAGAAAAAGCGCTCAGAAAGGAAGAGAAAAGAAGGTCAGATTCAGAAAAGGCCCGAGTAAACATATTAATTGACGAAGGTACCCGAGTAAAATCAGAACAAGTAGACAGACAACGAAACACTCTTATGAATGGTATGTATCCTCTTCTGGCCGAGGGTTTGCCTAAGGCCACTTTGGAGGTACCAAAAGATCTGCCATCTCCGTTACTCCCGATTAAAGTACATCCCAAGACCGCAAAAGACATTTTCCTTTCTTCCTATTTAGACGATGCAGCCCCCGAATATGCTAATGGTGTGCAGCAACGCACACCACCCGTTTACGACACTCAACCCCAAAATCAGCTGCACTCAACTCCGCAACAACAAACTCCCCCTCACATTCCAACAGTTTCATCTGTTTCTACCACTTTTCCTACATCTACCGTCTCTACCTTACATTCAACAAATCCTTTCGCGCCAAGCACCTCAGAAGGTGCAACAGGAGGTGCGACAGCGATTTTTTCCACGCCACCGCAAGGAAATAAATTGTCCTTTAGAGATTTAGCATATCAACATACACCTCAAACAGTAAGATCCGGTATGTTTAAGGAACATCTTGTGGATTGCAGATATGATCCAGTGCCCGGTAAAAATGACAGAATGCTGCTGTCATCACTACGTATACGACGAGCGTCCACATATTTAATGACACTACCAGGAATGGTTGCTCATCTGGACAATATATATCACTTTGTCCAATCAGGGCAAGGCCCTGAAAGTATTGACAAGGCCATGGAATACCAGAAAGTAGATATACAGAAACTACTGTTAAGTTTCCTCATAAACTGCTTGATCAGAAACAGAGATAGGCCTGAGGTAGATCAGGATGAAATGCAAGTGCTTACCAGATGGGGTCAGAATATATCAGAAGGGAAACATGATAAACAGAAGTGTATAGTAGCTATGTGCCGAAAGATCAGAAAAGAAATAGAACGAATACATGAAAACAGATTAGAGGCAGACAAAACTGAATCAGAGGGAGAGGAGGAGGAAGGATCAGAAATGCCCACGGGACAATTAGAAACGATAGCTTATGTAGGTAGGGGAAGATCTTGTAACAATACCAGACACTTCAATGATCCAATACGTCCGATACGTCCAGAATGTAGCAGACATTTTCAAGCCCCTATGTTAAACGCCAGGTCCCCTGAACACCTATTCCAGGCTGCTGATAAATTACTCCGAGACCGAAGGGGGTATCATATGCTCGATTCTATGGATGAACAAGAATTAGCCAGGTCAGCAGTACAATGGGCTGACAGTTCTGAAAAATATAGTGATGATGCGCTAGCACACACGTTTCTGAACCTTACCCCAGACGAACAGCGTTTAGCTAGTATATACATGATACAACACCTCCTTATATTGTATAGAAGCCAATACTCCGATCCTGGTCCCCTACCTGATATACTGATAGAATTACTCACGAATAAATGGAGAGGTTCAGGTACTGATTTAATTAAAGAAATTCTAGAATATCGGCACCAGTACATTGTCTTCGTATGCCCAGAACATGTTTCAGTTCCCACCGTGGAAAGAAAAACGTATCACATAGACAGACAGAACCCATTACGCGAAGTACACCCAGTCAGAAATGATGACAATACGTTTAGACGCGTGTTTGTGTACACGCCCATAACCAAAATAGAACTATTGGAAATGAAAAAATTAGTGCCCAGCCATGACAAAGATCCAGCAGGTTTCCACCGTGAATTAAAAGACATGTTACTCATGGGTGATTATACCTATCCTGACATTATGAAAATATTGAAAGTATTATTGCCTGCCGGTATTTATGAGAAACTCAAGGAAAAAGAGTGGGAAGTGGGAGACCAAAAGATTGATTGGACCGCATTAGAAAATGAAGAAAATAACAGAACTGCAGGCGTAGGGCTTGGGGACAAAACAAAAGCATTGCCAGGTCTATTAGTACAAGTATTGCCACGTTTATTAACTACGAAAAAGGAAGATTGGGGAGCAATCTCAGCCTGTAAACAGAAACCCGGTGAAGACACTAGTGATTTTTATTCCCGATTTGAAAAATGTTTTGGTATTAATAGCGGCCTGAAAGCAAATAGTGAGTCATATCCACACCTTTTTGTAACAAAACTAGTCGAGAATTCACTGCCGCAGGTTAAAAACAGAGTATTGAAAGTTGAGAGCACTTGGCAAGCTAACACTCCTTCACAAATGTTACAAATGTTACAGTATCACCAGAATAGAATTAGAGAAGAACAAGAACACGAAACAAGGCGTATGAAAGACACGAAAATGAAAATGCTCGTCGCCCAGTCAGTTCCAGCTGACGGTCATAAAAAGGGTGCAACACAGTCCAGTAATTCAGCGGTTCCCGTTAAAGGGACATGCAACTATTGTAAACAGCCAGGTCATTATATAAACGATTGTGCAGTTCTGAAACATAATATCTCCACGGGTAAAACCAAGGAGAGACCACGTCCGCCTAGACAGGATCAGATCCAACAACAAGTACCTCAGAATATACAGCCTATGCAAGCTGCACAACAGACCGTACCGCAACAACAGCCACAGCCTATTGCTGCAACACAGAACGCGACACAACAGATGTACCAGTATGCACAAAATGACTATCCAGAGTATCAGCGATACACATGAAAAAGCCTAGAGAGGGAAGTTGGCTTACCCCTTATTGAGGTTCCTGTAGATCAAGAGGGTCCTTATGTACAGAGTCAAGTATTAGGGAAGGACAGAAAGTTTCTACTTGATACAGGGGCAAGCAGAACAACTATAAGTCACGACGAAGTCCCAGGGGCACCCCTCTCAGGCTCACAGAATATTTCCCTTGGTTTTTCAGGAAAGCCCACTATTAACGAAGTATCACAACCACTTGCATTTACAGTTGGTCCATTAACACGGACTACAGATCTATTGCTTATGAAATCATGTCCAGAAAACTTGTTAGGTATAAAAACATTGAAAGCTCTAGGAGCTATAATATGTTGTTCTCCGGACGGAGTACGACTATTTTTGCGTGACTTTAAAGGTCACTACGTGTCTAGAGACATGGATCACCGGTTACAGAATCTACCTGCACATTTATGGGCACAAGGCCCCACTGATGTAGGTTGTATGCACATTACACCATATCGAGTCACACTCAAAACAGGAGTGGTACTACCACGAATGCGACAATACAAGTTACCGACAGATGCTGTAGTGGCTTTACTGCAAATCATTGACGAGCTCATTGCACAAGGAGTGGTTGTAGAAACCGACTCCAATGTATGTAATTCTCCGGTTATTCCGATTCTTAAACGAACTGATCCAAAAGCACCCCCAGTATATCGATTAGTTATTGATCTGCGAGAATTAAACAAATGCATTGTACCACAATACCCCGTGGTCCCAGATATCTCTTCATTACTGACAGCTATTGATTCAGAGGCAACGTTCTTTACTGTAATTGACCTCAAGAACGCCTTCTTCAGCATCCCAATCGATCCGGAAAGCCAATATTTGTTCGGATTCAGTTTAGATGGACGAAGTTTTAAATTCGCACGCGCACCTCAAGGATTTACAGAAAGTCCTAGCATCTACAGCCAAGCACTGAAAAGACAACTTGACAGTATCCACATGCCTGTTAACACTGCACTGCTTCAATATGTCGATGATCTGCTGATCACCGCCCGAAGCGAATCCGAATGTGAAAAAGCATCACTGACGGTTTTACATTTCTTAGCCGACAAGGGGCACAAGGTGTCCCCTTCAAAGCTGCAATTTTGTGCCCAGCAAGTTGTGTACCTAGGGCACTTGCTGTCCAAATGGGGGAGACAGCTCACACCTGATCGTATCCAGTTAATTGTAAACATGCCACCACCCAAGACACAAAAGGAGGTACGGGCCTTCATAGGCCTCACTTCGTTCTGCAGGCAGTGGATCCCCCAATATGCATTTTTAGCTAAACCACTCATTCAGTTGACAACACAGGAGGCAGCGACATCGACTGTCCTCCCTTGGACTCCAGAACATACACAAGCATTTGAAGACTTAAAGAAAGCTTTATGCCAAGCACCTGTCTTAGCGACACCATGTTACAGTAAGCCTTTTACACTCTTTGTTACAGAACGTGAAGGTACTGCTTTGTCAGTACTCACGCAGGAACAAGCAGGATCACACAAGCCATGCGCTTACTTTTCTAGCACATTAGATCCCGTAGCTCAGGCTCTTCCTGCGTGCCTGAAATCAGTTGCAGCGACAGCTCTAGCGATTAGACAAAGTGATTCCATAGTATTAGGACATCAATTAACAGTACAAGTACCACACGCAGTAGAGGTTCTCTTGAACCGAACACAGACACAACACTTGACTATAGCACGACTGACTGGTTACGAACTTACATTGTTTCAGCCCCACATAGAAATCAGACGTTGTAGTACATTAAATCCTGCCACACTTTTGCCATTAAGTGGAACAGACCCACTGACACATGATTGTATTGAAGTCATTACTATTACGACGAAACCCAGACAAGACTTGACAGATGTCCCATTACCAGATCCAGACCTGACACTTTATGTAGATGGTTCATGTATGAGAATAAGTACAGGAAAGTTAGTGGCCGCCTATGCAGTCACGACAGACACCGAAGTCATTGAAACAAATTGTATTGATACATTATCAGCTCAAGCAGCAGAGCTTATCGCTCTGACACAAGCCTGTATTCAAGCCAAAAATAAGAAAGTCAACATATACACAGATTCACGTTATGCATTCGGAGTCGTCCACGACTTCGGAGTCCTTTGGCGAGAGAGAGGTTATTTAACTTCTCACGGTGCCAACATTCAACACGGTCCCCTCATTCAAGCTCTATTAGATGCAATACATCTACCTACTTCAATATCTATCATGAAGTGCAAAGCCCATACGAAAGTGACTGACATTATTTCTCAGGGTAACGACCTAGCTGACAGAACAGCTAAACAGACTGCTCAGAATCAGACTCATATAACTGACACGACAAAGATAATAGTTCCGACGCCGACACACTGCATGACAGTTAAGGATCCCGCCCTTGATGTAATTGACATACAGACACATGCCACACCAGAGGAAATAAAGAAATGGACCGAATTAGGAGGGATCCAGACAGATCAGGGATGGATGACGAAGGGAAAATCTATATGGTTTCTGCCCGACTCAATGGTTCAAGTTATCATTAACACAATACATAGTCCAGCACATCTAGGAGAAAAAGCCATGTTAGACAGTATTCAACACATTTGGTTCAACAAACACTTACGAGCTGCAGCCAAACAGAAAGTCCGAACCTGTATGATTTGTTGTCAGTTCAATCCAGGTAAAGGAGTACCTGTAGAGCAGGGTGGATTCCAACCTCCCGATTACCCTTTTGAAGTCCTCCAGATGGATTATATCCAGATGGAACGATGTCGAGGATTCAAATATGTCCTCGTAGTTGTATGCGCTCTTTCCCGTTGGACAGAGGCATATCCCGTCTCATATTACACTGCCCCGACTACTGCCAAACAATTAGTTCGTGAATTCTTCCCACGGTATGGTTTGCCCCGAGTCGTGTACTCAGATAATGGCCAGCCGTTCTCATCCGAGCTAATGAAACACGTTTCACTTCTGTTAGGCTATCAATGGAAATTCCACTGTGTCCGACATCCCGAGGCAGCAGGTCTCGTGGAACGCCATAATCAAACTCTGAAAATTAGACTGTCCAAAATCTGTAGAGAAAAAGGTGTCGACTGGATAGTAGCCTTACCAGTTGCGCTCTTTTACATGAGAATGGTAGCACATTCTCGAACAGGGCTATCCCCGTATGAGGTGATCTTCGGTAGGCCACCAAATATGTGGGGGACGCCTATACCTCGTAAAATAACTGATGTTGATTGTAATATGCTGACAGATTACCTTGCTTCCTTGATGTCTGCACTACAATCTTGTCGTTCACAGGTAGCTGCAGCTTTTCCCGATAACACTGAGGGGAAGCCTCATGAAGTGGTTCCAGGTGACCTGGTACTTGTGAGGAACTTCGACAGGAGGAGTCCGTTGGAGCCTCGCTGGCAACAACCGAAACTCGTTTTACTGACCACGAGGACAGCCGTGAAGATAGAGGGCCGCAAAGGGTGGTTACACTCGAGCCATATCAAGAAATTTCATGGACTACCATCGGATTTAAACGTTCAGCCCTGCATTCCCTCACAGACTGACTCAAAACTCCCCCTGGTTGAAAAGACAGAAAAAGAGAACTATAAACTAAAACTAAGGTCTAGCAAGTCAGACAATTCGATTGTTTTAAGTCCTCTCCAAGGTGAATCGGTTGAATTAAGTCTTTGACATGTATCCTCTAGACCGAATGAGAGAGAAAAATAGACAGAAGCAGCTCAAGAAACATGCATACTGTAAATCACTTCATAGTCACTGTATAGTGACATTGTTGACTATGTTTTTTCTAAGTCTTTTTATTATTGCTGCAAGTGTGCTGTTACACATGTACTATCCTATTTTCAAGCGTGCTTACAATGTTACTGCCGAACATTCTTTTAGTGAACTACCTCCACATGAGTTGTCCTATAGATTTGCGCTGCGCAACAACACATTCATTAGTATGTTACATCATTCCCATCAGACCAGCAACGCTACAAATTGTTGGATATGTGGCCGACTCCCTCCCTATCAGAAATACAAGGGAGTTCTGCCTCTCTTTCCATATCCGTTCACACACAATGGTTCCTGTGGAGCATGGTTTAGTTTGATTAATTCCTTAGACTCAAACACTGTAGTATACCAGAGCAACTGGGTATGGGGAAACCTGAACTTAGTTTTGCTTAAAGCCTGTTATCCTAACAAGGAGGGACTTCCCAAAAGAACAGGAACTGATCTAGAAAATGAAGTATATGGATTAGGTAATTTTACACTTAACCTCATGATTCTAAATGTTGAATCTGAAGCTACACTAGTCTTGCCTGCTATGTCAGTATTACCAGTCAAAGGTGAATTCTGTGTAAGAAAGAATGGTTCAGTACACCTGGGTCATAGTAAATGTACCACTGTGATCGAATTCAGTGATAAAGGCAAGTCTACATTTAGAGCTTCCCGTCATTCCTACTTCATATGTGGGCATACCGCATATATACGTCTACCTCCAGACTGGGATGGTACCTGTTACATTGCATTCCTTCTGCCACCTGTTTTCCTAGCCCCTCCTGATTATCATAGAAATACCAATCTAGTACACCATAGACCTCAGAGAGATACCCCGACTGTTGACTACACCGAAACAGCATGGGAACAATATACCGACTTCAATAAAGGTCTCTTTCCTTACATAGGTGTTGTCTCAAACAGTAAATTGATACGTAGATTAACTAGAACCCTTGAAGCAGTAGTGAATGAAACGACCTCTGCCCTAGGCAACTTAACAGAGGAGCAGTCTGCGATGCGGATTGTTGTTCTTCAAAATCGTCTTGTCCTTGACGTCATCCTAGCAGATAGGGGCGGAGCTTGTAGGGTCATCGGATCAAGTTGCTGTGTTTTCATCCCAGAAAACGCGCCATCCGTATATAAAGCCATAACTCGTCTTCACAAGATTGCAAATCAGATACATCAGAATGCAGGCACCTGGACATGGTCCGGTTGGTTCTGGAGCGTGTTGTCAGCCTGGGGATGGAAAGTCCTATCCTTCCTAGGTATTGGCCTTCTCATAGTATTCAGTTGCTGCCTATGTCTACAATGTGGACCAGCGATATGCGGCCTGTGTGCCACATCGTGTATTCCACGTTCAAGTTTTCATTCAAGATCCCGGAAGAAGAAAGAAGAGCAAATGATGTTACATGAACAGATTGATGGATTCCTGAAGATCGATATTTCATGAGGGTCCGTAGGGGACAAGGAGGGAATGAGGAAATATGAATTTTTATGGTCATTTGTGTCCCCTATCTTAGACCCCAACGGCTCCATGTACATGCTACAAGTACATGTATGTTCCCTCCACTTCAAGCTATGAAGACGCAAATACAATTGTGTCCAACGTTAATATGTACTCTTTCATATCTGCCATGAATGGGCCAGATATTCCGTTCCTAAGTATGATTGGCCACCGACTTTATATGGTACACTTTTCACGTTTTACAGTTCAGGCGAGTAGGCCCTGAATTCTGCCATCGAGCCTTTTCCTGCTTCTGCCTCTGAATGCTCCAGCCTGGACCTGCATCTGTATCCATGAACTTTGTCCTACTCCCTGCGCGGCTAACGGTGCCTGACGCGGCCTGTTGCCTGCCAAAAAACTGTATTTCACCTTCAAGTTATCTGTTCCGCTCCTCATCCAATGCATTCCTGTCTAGTAATTTAGGTAAACATCCTTCCAGCTATCGAGCAAAGGGCCCGGCCTCACTGTCTTTATGCAAGTAATTCCTGACTCTCGTTACCATGGTAGGTCCATGCCCCCTCGCATCTCATGTAGACACTTAGACGCTTGTACACGCACTAACAGTCAGTATAGAATAGGATCTGTCCGAGAAGACCTTTCCTTCCAGATAATATAGTTCCTTAACACAAGATATTAGATATGATTTAGGACTAGGTTGTCCTGACACCCCAGACTTCTGTCTCCACATGTAGGGCTAAATGTCAAGTTCCCTTCACCCTTTAGTTACACGTCAATCACACGTCATGCGGCTGCGCGCGCATCTCTGCCATGTATTTTCGCTGACTTTGCAGGATTCTCTTATGGATCCACCCATTTGTGTCACCATCATAATGACGTTTTTAGTATACGCCTCTATGCACGCCTATTATTACGCCTTTCTTTACGTATGTATATTCTTATCTGTATTATCAAGCTGTTACGCCTCCTGCATCTATCTTAATGTAATGCCTTTCTTATATATACTATTACTTGTCAATAATCTATTGCTGATCCCTTCCTGAACCTTCGTGGTGACGGAACTCGATTGCCTGGTTCGAACCATCATTCCTTTGTAAGGAATAAATACCCTATTATACCCTCGAATACCACGGATTCTGCCTCTTATTTTTACTGAGTTATTCATATTGTATTTTACCGCATAAAAATAGTACAGGTAATTTAAATATTTACCACAAGCGTACAGGCGTGTGTACGGCCCGTACCACTATGGGTGTTCTCGCGTATGCGTACTCGTAGTGATAGTGAACGTACAGGAGTGTGTATGGGCCGTACCACTGCGAGTACGCATACGCGAGGACACCCATGGTGATAGTGAACGTACAGGCGTGTGTACGGTGCGTACCACTATGGGTGTTCTCGCGTATGCGTACTCGTAGTGATAGTGAACGTACAGGCGTGTGTACGGGCCGTACCACTGTGGGTGTTCTCGCGTATGCGTACTCGTAGTGATAGTGAATGTACAGGCGTGTGTACGGGCCGTACCACTGCGAGTACGCATACGCGAGGACACCCATGGTGATAGTGAACGTACAGGCGTGTGTACGGTCCGTACCACTATGGGTGTTCTCGCGTATGCGTACTCGTAGTGATAGTGAACGTACAGGCGTGTGTACGGGCCGTACCACTATGGGTGTTCTCACGTATGCGTACTCGTAGTGATAGTGAGCGTACAGGCGTGTGTACGGGCCGTACCACTGCGAGTACGCATACGCGAGGACACCCATGGTGATAGTGAACGTACAGGCGTGTGTACGGTCCGTACAACTATGGGTGTTCTCGCGTATGCGTACTCGTAGTGATAGTGAACGTACAGGCGTGTGTACGGTCCGTACCACTATGGGTGTTCTCGCGTATGCGTACTCGTAGTGATAGTGAACGTACAGGCGTGTGTACGGGCCGTACCACTATGGGTGTTCTCGCGTATGCGTACTCGTAGTGATAGTGAACGTACAGGCGTGTGTACGGGCCGTACCACTGCGAGTACGCATACGCGAGGACACCCATGGTGATAGTGAACGTACAGGCGTGTGTACGGTCCGTACCACTATGGGTGTTCTCACGTATGCGTACTCGTAGTGATAGTGAACGTACAGGCGTGTGTACGGGCCGTACCACTATGGGTGTTCTTGCGTATGTGTACTTACTGACCATACACATGCCTGTACGCTCACCATCACTATGGGTACACATACGGCAGCACTCCCATAGTGATATGGGAACGTACACAGGCCCTCTTAGCAGCAGCACGGTGGTTTTCACACATCACAGTGGTGACAGGCAGCACACAGGAAGGAATAGGGCTGACACACTTGTCCATGGATGGACATCAAGGCATTGTCTGGGCAGTACTACATGTGTGGGGCACAGGTGTGACAGGCTGTGATGTGGCACATTACTCCTGAGTCGAGAAGGCACCAGATGTATGATGAGATGTGTACAGATGTAATGTGTGACGGTGCAATGTGTGCCAGGCATGCCCTTGACTCCTTTGACATGTGTGCATGTCGTACTGCACACTTGGGATGAGCGTCACTGGCATGGCACGGACACCAACATACGGAAGTGTCCCCTGATGCCCGGTACAGGGGTTACCACACCTGACATGTCACTACCCACGGTGCACGATGTGACTATGTCATGTATGTGTGGGGGGTTCCCATTAGGTTGATGTTGGAGCACCCTCAAAAGCTGCAGCTGTTGCAGCAACCAACATGTGTCTGTGTGTAGATTGACATTGCACACTGTTCCGCACACCATGCCACATGTGGTATCGGATGTGAGGTGCGTATGTATGCATGGGACATGGAGTAGCATAACAAGGACATGTCTGCATCCTCTCTATGAATGTGTGGTGAGTCATCACATGTACACCTTCATGGCAAGGTGTGTGGGCTGTCCTAGTGTAATGTCATGTGACCTGTGGCTCTAGTGTTCCGCTCGCAGTCTCTGCAATCGACATCCTACTTCTGCTGATGTGTGGATGTATGTCACTCCTGTGTTGCGTCTGGCTGTTCACTTGCAATGGGACACAGCTAATCCCATGCCATGGCATGTGGAGGTTCACAATCTCCATGTGTAGCTGGGTCTTGGTAGGAGTGTCACCTGGCAGCCATACGTGTCCAGGGCATGTGGCACATACCTGACTCCGTATGTAGCATATGTGTATAGACAGATTAACATGTGCTCAGTACAAAATAATTGTTGTTGTGGTGCACTCACTCTTCCTTGTCACTTCCAAATTACTGCAGAGCGCCGCCTCTTCCCCGAGCAATTCCGGACTTGGCTGCCATGCGGGAGAATGACTGTATCCGGTGCTACCGCTTCCCCCAACGGTTGATTCTGGATTTGACGGCGAGACTGGCACCACACCTGCAACCGCTGCACAGGTATCCTACGGCACTGACACCCAAGCTGAAGGTAATGGCAGCCCTACATTTTCTAGCCACGGGTACCTTTCAAAATACCATAGCTCATGTTGGTGGCATGTCCCAGAGCATGTTCTGCCGTGTGCTACATGATTTCTTAGAGGCCATGTTGATTCACCTGGATGACTTCATCCATTTTCCTACCCCTGAAATGTTGACTGGGGTCAAGCGTGGATTCTATGCCCTGGGAGGGATGCCCCATGTCATTGGGTCCATAGATGGGACACATGTTGCTTTGGTACCACCACAGGCACAGGAGGTAGCGTACCGGAATCGCAAGCACTACCACTCCATCAATGCCCTTGTGGTGTGTCTGTCCAACATGGTGATTTCACATGTCTGTGCTCGTTTTCCAGGATCAGCACACGATGCCTACATCATGAGGCGTAGCAGGGTGCCTGAAATTATGACGCAGCTGCGCAACGAACGAGCATGTGTTGTTGGTGGGTACAGTCTGTCTGTCCTGTATTTTGCGTAGACTTCCAGCACGACCGCTTCTTCTGTCCTGCTTATGTCCATGTGCTTTCCATGTAGGGGACGCTGGCTATCCCAACATGCCATGGCTGATCACACCTCTCCGCAACCCCATCACACCAGCCCAGCTCCGCTACAACACCGCCCATGGCCGGACAAGGCGAGTGATAGAGAGGACGTTTGGCCTCCTGAAGAGCCGATTCAGGTGCCTACACAAGACCGGCGGCGCCCTCCCATATGCCCCGGCGAAGGTCTGCAAAATCTTCATGGTCTGCTGCATGCTGCACAACATGGCAGTTGAGAAAGCTGTGCCACTCATCCTGGATCAAGATGACGAGGACCATCCACCCGTGGAGGACGAAGGTCTTGGCAATGGGGCTAGTGATGTGGAGGATGTGGAGCCGCAAGAGGACATCCGGACTCGGCTCATACGCGACTTCTTTGCTTAGTGGTGAGTACCAGTGTCTGAGTGTGCACGCATTGGTCCCCGTGTGGCATGTGTTGTGATGTGTGTCTCCACATGCATGTATGGCACGTGAGTCAGAGGTGTGTGTGGGTGTGTCACTGGAGTGATGGTGCCAGTGATGGTTGTATTTCCCCAGTCATAATTGTGACCTAGCATGTTGTCATCCATACATGTGTCGAGTAAATGCACATGCAAGTGGCTGTGCTTTTTGTGGCTGACTTCTTGTGTGTCTCTCTTCCCCAGGTACTTGCGCATGCCGTCTGCTGCTTGCATTGTTGTGGCACTGCTATTCCTCATGGACACGTCATCGTGTGCTGACTCAGCGTTACAGGCACAGACACGTTTGGAAGTCTCCTTAGGGTAAGGGATGCATCAGGGGTGTATTGGGTGTGGCAGTTGTTCACGATGTATGCACACTGCCCCTGTCGATGTTTGGTTCCTCTGCAGACATGTTGCATCACCATGGTACACATGACATGCAGCTGGGTACACCTGAATAGATGGTCAGACTAGTTGACAGTCATCTGTGATGGGATAGTGGATTGTGATGATGGCATCAATGTGTGTAACACTGCCCTCGGACACATACGGTTTGCATTGGCTTGACATGGTGTGGGACTTCCACATCAGAGGATCAATGGTGTATGGCAGCCTCTCCGTGAGCAGCAGGGGGTGTTTAGCTGTTAGCCGACACTTGTGTGCCAGTTCCATGGCTATCACGCATTTGTGCTGCAGAAAGGGGGTGCCAGTGTTGGACCCACATGTTACTCCACATGAAGTGTTCATGTGTACTTCAAGTTGCCTCTGCAATCCCGAAAACATGACTAATAAAGGTGTCCCTATGCCTCCAAGGTGCCTCTTCTCAGTCAATGCTGGTGTGTTGCCACGGTGCATCCGGCATGTCTGGCATGGTTTTCCCTGATAGTGGCTATGTGTCTATGTGTCGAGTAGCAAGATGCAAGCTGTGTGTGTGGGATGAGACTGTGTATTGTGCATGATGTCCATGACTGTGTGGGTATTGTGACATGTGCCATCCCCATGTATCCAACGTTGGCCAGGCCCCCATTATCTGCATCCACCGGACTCAAGCTTGCAGGACATGGTTCTGCCACCTGTCTACACATACCTGGGTGCCCCCCAGGACACTGGACATGATCCCTGACCTCTGCGCATGACTGTTGCTGTACTCAATATGTCTGTCGGCACGGTTGTGCGGCCACCCCCTGAGCTGGTTGGGCCCATCACAGGTGTGTATGGTGCTCCATGTCTGTCTTGCCTAATACACTGTGACCCGTGTGTCCTGTGCCAGACTCAGGCCCAAGGGTGTGGATGGTTGAAGTCAAAAGTGAACTCAGGCATGTTTAGACTTTACAAGACACATGTAAGGTAATAATGCAACCAGCAGGCATCTTCTCTTCATGGTGTGACTTTTTATTTTAGTGGGGGGGGGGGATGACATGAGGGGCTTTCCGGGTGTTTGGAATCCAAAGTTCAGTAGGGGAGTTGGTGTCCTTGCCATTGGAAATCCTCAGAGTCCATTCCACAGTCTTTGTCAACATTGGTCAGACAGTGACCAGCAAGGCCATGTGGCAGAGAATGTCTTTTGATGCTGTGCTGCTGTTGCTCCAGTGGGCCAGGTGCCAGGCCAGGTGTCCTGGGAGATGGTGCTGTAGCGTCGACCCTCACGGTCTTTCCCGTGGACGACCCGCCCTCCTGTGGCGACCCTCAGAAGCAGGCCGTGACGATGTTTGGGATGCTCCATCGGATGTTTCCTCCTCCTCCTCCTGATCCCTCCCTCTGGGTGGTGATGTTCTACGCCTTCTGGAACAGGGAGGGTTGCCCATGTTGTCGGCCATCCGACGGAGTGTACTGTGAATTCCCGTGAACACCGTCACGAGCTCAACCTGTCTGTCCTCCTTCCTCCGTTGGTGTTGCAGTAGACAGGCATGTTGCTCCGCATGTTGCTGGGCCTGCTGGGTCTTGATCTCATCGAGGGTCCCCTTCATCTCGTTGAGGGTGGACACAACCTGGGCCATGCCCGTGGTGTCCTGCCGGTATGTGTCCAGGATGTTTCGGACATGGGAATATACCGGATCCCCAGCCAACTGGTCAGGCTGGCGCCTCCGCCGTCCTCCACTCCCACCACCCCTGCCCACTTGCACCTGGCCTGCCCTTGTGGGCACATCGGGTCTCCGGGACCCTTGAGGGGTGGCATTGGCATTGTCGCCTGCCTCCTCCTGGGTACCCGGGACACCGTGTCCCTCCTGGCCAGCCTGGCTGCTTTGTGGTGGTGGGGCAGGGATCCTGGGTGTCTCCTGGGATGTGGCAGGAGTGGGGGTGGTGGTTGGCCCCGTTGTACCTGACGCAGGTGCTGCAGGTCGTTGGACACCAGAGGGGCCAGGTTGGTCGGGGTCGTCCACAGAGTGGTGAGAGTCGTCGCTGCCGGTGGGATCGGCCTCCCGCAGAGCCGGGTCCTGTGAGTCTTCCCCCCCAGTGTTGGGGGGTGAAGCACGAGGTTGACCTGTGTGTGAGAGAGACAATGGTAATTTTGTTCCATGCAACATCCATGTTTCTTTAGTTTCAAAGTTGGAACATTTCCTCTGGGAATTTGGATCTGTCTTGCATTCCACTCACAGTGCACTTGTGCATGGGTGTGTCCCTTGGGCACAGCTTTGGCGACTTTGACTATGTGTGGCACAGTCTTACTTGCTGCGTCAAGTGTGACTGCAGTCAGCAGTGGAGTGGGCAGGTGTGGCGAGCCGTGCATTGGCACCTTCCGTGTTGCACTGTACGTGGGCACATGAAGTTGTTCCACACACTTCAATGATGCAGGTAGCTGTTGTTGTGCTCGTGCACAGGTTGTGACATGGCCCTGTGTTTTGCCATGGAGGAGAGGGGGGTGCTGCACTGGCCACCCTTGTCTACATGCACACAGTCCACCTGCTGACGAGCAGACATTCCCACACACCACAAGGCTGATTTGCTCTCCCCTGTCCCCCTCTCCCTCCCTCTCTGTCCCCCTCTCCCTCCCTCTCTGTCCCCCTCTCTTTCCCTCTGTGTGTCAGCCTCCTCCCTCTGTCCGTCTCCCTGTGTCTCCCTCCCTCTCTGTCCCCCTCTCCCTCCCTCTCTGTCCCCCTCTCCCTCCCTCTGTGTGTCAACCTCCTCCCTCTGTCCGTCTCCCTGTGTCTCCCTCCCTCTCTGTCCCCCTCTCCCTCCCTCTCTGTCCCCCTCTCCCTCCCTCTGTGTGTCACCCTCTGTCACCTCAGCCCAGCTTCCTGGGCACACACTGTTAGCAGTTCTTTGAATGGCCCTTGGATTGTTGATGTGAGTTTGTTTCTGATCTCCAGGCACCCATTGGGTGTAGTGTGTGTGTCTGCGCTGCTGCTGTGGTGGTGTGTGCTGCCACTCTTTCACAGTGTTGGCTGTTCATTAGCTGCTGTCATGTGCAAAACAGTGCCTTCACCCCCATGTGTTAATGCAAGGCGTCCGCCATTTGCTGGCGAGTCTTTCCTGTGTGGGGACACACTGTTTGTCTGGCTGTGACCTAGGCCATATGGGCAGAGGGCATCGTTGTGTGCTTCTGATATGCACTATGTGATTTTTGGGGCCCACCCTCCCGCCATCCGGGTTACCGTGTCATGTGTTGGTGTCTTCTGTGGCCTGTGACTTGACATTGTCCAGCTGGGTGCATGGGGCATGGTGGCGCCAGTGGCATGTGCGTGTTCATGGAGTGTGGTTGAGTCATGCGATAGCTTGGGGTGGTTGCGTGCCTGTTTGTGAGTTTGGTTGTGGATGACGTCCCCCCCATGTGAGGTGCGTTGTTTGTGTACTCACCCGGGTCTCGGAGTCCTCCTAATCCTTCGACTGCCTCCACCGGCAGTATGGCCATCACCCTCTCCTCCCAGGGATGGTAGTGTACGGGTCTGCGGGACGGCCCTCCTCCAGTGACGTTGGCATGGTTGTGTTCATCCGTCATCTTGGCTCGGACCCTCCTCCGCAGATCGTACCACCTGGCTTGGCATTCCTGCTTGTTCCTTCTGGTGTCTGCAACAGCATTCACAGCATCGACGATGGTCTGCCACATGGCTGTTTTTTCTGAAATGCTGGTCTGTCTGACCAATGTTCCAAAGAGGTGTGGCTCGACTCTGAGGATTTCATCGACAAGGACCTCCAACTCTCGGTTACTGAACTTTGGATTCTTGTTAGTGGGCATGGTGAGGGATGTGGGTGTGGATGGTGGGGGGGGTGTGTGTGGATGGTTGTGGGTGTGTGGGTGTGGTTGTGCAGGTGTGTGTGTGAATGTGATGAGGGGGTGTTTGTGAAGGTGGTTGTGTGAAGGTGTGCAAGTGTAAGGTGTGGTAAAGCTTCTAGTATGGTGCTGTAGGTTGTCTGTGGGGTCTGGCAGCAGTGAGTCTGTTGCAAAGGCTCATGGTTTGTGTGTGTGGGCCCTTTTTATTGGTCCATTGGTGGGTGTGGCTGTGTTTGAAGTTTGGGTGGGTGTGTTATAAGGAGTGGTGGTGTTTTGGGCCTCTGTTTGTTTTTGGCAGTTGCAGGTCAGTGAATGTGTTGTTTTAGTGGTTTTTGGACATGTTTAGTGGCTTTGTGCCATTCGAATGGTGTATTCTTGTGTTGTTTTGGTTTGTCCTGGTTGTGTACGTGCGTTTTTAGCGTGTGTACGGGGTGTACATGGGCCATTTTGTTGTACAGTGCTGTCCTTGTTTGTGGCTTGGTACGACTCGTACATGCGGTTGTGATGTTGGGGCCTGGGGTGCACTCCGTACTTAGGATGTTGTGGTGGGGGTACGACTCTGACGTACACGGGTGTACATACATGGGTGGGGGTACGACTCTAATGTACACGGGTGTACATACACTGGTGGGGGTACGACACGTACACGGGTGTACATACATGGGGGTACGACACGTACAGGGGTGTACATACACGGAGGGGTACGACACGTACACAGGTGTACATACACGGGGGGCTACGACACGTACACGGGTGCACATACACGGAGGGGTACGACACGTACAGGGGTGTACATACACGGGTGGGGGTACGACTCTAATGAACATGGGTGTACATACACGGGGGTAGGACACGTACACGGGTGTGCATACACGGGGGGTTCGACACGTACATGGGTGTACATACACGGAGGGGTACGACACGTACAGGGGTGTACATACACGGGGGGTACGAAACGTACAGGGGTGTATATACACGGAGGGGTACGACACGTACATGGGTGTACATACACGGAGGGGTACGACACGTACACGGGTGTACATACACGGGGGCTACGACACGTACAGGGGTGTACATACACGGGGGGTAGGACACGTACACGGGTGTACATACACGGAGGGGTACGACACGTACACGGGTGTACATACACGGGTGGGGGTACGACTCTAATGTACACGGGTGTACATACACGGGGGTAGGACACGTACACGGGTGTACATACACGGGGGGGTTCGACACGTACACGGGTGTACATACACGGAGGGGTACGACACGTACAGGGGTGTACATACATGGTGGGTACGACACGTACAGGGGTGTACATACACGGAGGGGTACGACACGTACACGGGTGTACATACACGGGGGTACGACACGTACAGGGGTGTACATACATGGAGGGGTACGACACGTACAGGGGTGTACATACACGGGGGGCTACGACACGTACACGGGTGTACATACACAGGGGGCTACGACACGTACACGGGTGTGCATACACGGAGGGGTACGACACGTACAGGGGTGTACATACACGGGGGTCTACGACACGTACAGGAGTGTACATACACGGGGGGTAGGACACGTACACGGGTGTACATACATGGAGGGGTACGACACGTACACGGGTGTACATACACGGGGGCTACGACACGTACAGGGGTGTACATACACGGGGGGGTAGGACACGTACACGGGTGTACATACACGGGTGGGGGTACGACACGTACAGGGGTGTACATACACGGGGGTACGACACGTACACGGGTGTACATACACGGGTGGGGGTACGACTCTAATGTACACAGGTGTACATACACGGGGGTAGGACACGTACACGGGTGTACATACACGGGGGGTTCGACACGTACGTACGGGGGCTGGGGGGGGTCGGCGCGTATGTATGGGGCTGGGGGGGGTCGGCACGTACGTACAGGGGCTGGGGGGGTCGGCGCGTATGCGGGCACATGTCTCCATGGTTGCTATGGGTGTTCGGTGCGGACGGTGTTTTTTCCATACGATTGTAACTTCTGACGCATGGGATGGATCGTGATTCCGCGGTCGGACTTCACTTTTCACATTTGTACGGTGATTCGTCCGAGGACGTGTCGGACACTTTTTCCGACCCGAGGACGTGTGGGGAATGATTCCCAATGCGATTCGTATGGTCTTTTTCCAATGCGAATCGTAATTGGCAGTTTGTACGGCACTTGTACGATTCGTACGGTAAAAAGACCGGATACGAGTCGTACGGGGAAATTTTTTACCGGATCGTAATTGCCATCTAGGTGTTTAGTTGCATTTTAGTGACATTTTACAAAGGCTTTTTAAAGGATACTTACTTTGTTAGTGAGCTGTTTTTGCAAGGTAAATTATTTTTTCTCGTTCTTTGGAGTAATATCTGTAGTGGAAATATAAAGAGATAAAATATTTAAGTTAGTAATTTTAGTTAGCAATTGAAATCTGTGTTACAATTTAATTTAACTGCTTATTTAGAAATGGTAATTTAGTTACTTTTTCCTAAGTGTAGTAGGCTTGATTTTGATGCAGTCTTTGATTGTGGTCAAAATCCGGCAGAGTTTCCCCTTCCTTAATTATTTTGGTTTAGGGTGTAAAATAAGACTGATTTTTCTTGGTTTATATAGTGCCTTTTTAATTGTTTGTTGATTTTCATTGGTTTATTTCGATCTTCTGTATTTCTATTTTTTTTTGGGGTGAAGAAGGAGACATTGAAGTATATTTCAATAGAATATAAATAATATGTATTAAAATGTTTGAATATGTTGCAAGTATATATTTTAAAATATTATTATTAGTGTGTTTATTATATTATTTATTTATGTTGTTATAATTTTGATAGTTATGTTTTTGGTTCAATTTAATGTTATATGTATGTTTATGCAATTTACTGTATTTATGGTGTTTAAAGTAATTGTTTTAATGTATTATTGAGTTGTCGATATATATTGAAAAAAACATAATATTGCTATCTATATTTTTGTAGTTGATATTTTAAACATGTGCTATATTTATTTATAAACATCGATATTTTGTATTGTGATATTTATGTGTGTGATATTTGTGTTGTCGATATAGTTGCATTACGATATTGTGGTATCGATATTTGTGTATTTTTATAATTAAGTATACAACATCGATATTTTTGATATCGATATTTTTGCATCTAATTATTTGCAGTTCGATAATGTGACTTTCGGTATTATGTCAATGATTCCCCATCAATGAAGAGTCAACGGACCTAATTTAGCTTCACCTCAGACTAAGGACATGATTATGAGTTTGGCGGTCTTATCGCCAGACCGCTGACGCGGCGGTCCCAAGTAGACCACTGGGCCAGCGGTCTTCCGACCACCGTATTGCAATGCTATCTTTGTTGTGGCAGTCTTGCGGCGGTGGTCTTGCGACAGAGGGGGACCTTTGTGCTAGGAATCTCACTTATTTTTAGTTTTTTTACCACAGCGTAAATACATATGTGTGTATTTTCGACAAAAGAAGTCTGTAAATACACATATATGTATTACACCTATGGAAAACTAACCTTCTCCTACAGCCCAGGTCCACAGACATTGCAACAGTGGACAAATGGACAAGAAACTTACCTGTGATTCTTGCAACAACGTTGTGGATTTCCCTCATTGGCAAGTGTCTGCAGCAAAGTGGTGTCCTGGATGAGGGGCTCTGAGATTTAAAGTGGATTGGAAATAAGAGAAACAGTATGTTTTTTCCTCTATTCTTGCGTTTTTGACAGGTTGAGTGTTGACGTTTCCGCCACAGTCAGCTTGGCGGTAAGGCACATTGTAATCTCAACAGCGGGAACAAGGCTGGACTCACTCCATCAACTACTGTTGCCTGTGACCGCAGTCGAGTTGTGAAGTGAAATCGTAATTCGACTGTCAGACCATCTAGTCTGTGGGCGGTGAATCCGACATGACGGCGGTCCCAAGACCGCCAAAGTCATAATGAGGCCTTAAGACCAGAACTGGAGACTGGTGTGATGTAAGCATTTCAGCACACATATTCAGTTAGAAGATGTGCATGTTCTTTTAATTCCCCAAGATTTCAGCAATTTCTATCTGTTTTGCTGCAGAAAAGGATGTACCAGGTCAAATGGTTTTTGTTTCGCCTGTACAGATCTACCGCTGTGCTTTTGAAATCTCTTGTAGTTAATATATCTTAAAAGGGAGCTCTTATCTGTTCCCATAACCGAAATACTGTGTTCATTCGCTTTTGTGTGGAACTTTTTTTTTTGTTAACTTCCCCTGGTTGCACGCATTTACAATACTTCTACTAAAGCTGTTCACACTGTTTAAGCCCCATTCACTGTGAAGATAAGATCTCTTCCCATGGAAAAGGCAGACAGCTTCTAACAGTATGCTGGAATGCTAACTTTGAATTATTTAGTTGTGTAAAGCAGATGATTTACCCTTAGAACGTTTGTGGCATTTCCTATTCATGCCTCAATACCTTACTTTGCACTTTGTAGCCATTATCGGATTAATTTAGTTCAACTTAATCTATTTGGTCATTATGATCAAATTCTCAATGTTATAAGAAACATTGCATGTTAAAAATAAATATGCAAGAGCTATGCTATGTTTTACTACTAAACAGGCAGCCACAAGTGCAGTTACATTGCAGACAACAGGGTCAGGATTTGAATGGTGGCGCAGGTGCAGTAGCACCGGGCCCAAAAGTTGTCATAACTCCACTAAACACCAAATATTGCTATATTTTACAACAAAACAGGCAGTCACAAGGCAGTTATCTAGTAAGCGCTAGGGTCATGATTTTAATAGTGCGGCAGGTGCAGTGGTACCGGGACCAAAAGCTCCAAGCACCCCATTAAACACTAATTAATGATATATTTTACAACTAAACAGGCAGTCTCAAGTGCAGTCTTTCAGGCACTACGGTCATGATTTGAATGATGCAGCAGGCACAGTGGCACCAGGCCAATACTTTGTCAGAACTCTTCTAAACACCTAATATTGCTATATTTGAGTACTAAACAGGCCGTCACAATTGCAGTTACCTTGCAGTTAAAATGGACTTTATTTGAATGGTGCAGCAGGTGCAGTAGCACCAGGGTCAAATGGTCTAGGCACCCCACTAAACACCTAATATTTCTATATTTTACTACTAAACAGGCAGTCACAAGTGCAGTTGCCTTGCAGACAACAGGGTCATGATTTGAATGGTGCAGCAGGTGCAGTGGCAACGGGCCCAAAAGTTCCTTATTAAAAAATCTCCGAAGACCCTCTACATTTACACCATTCCCAAGATCCATAAAGACCTTGGAAAACCACCAGGCTGCCCCATAGTGTCTGGCATTGGCTCAATTTTAGAGCCCCTATCCAAATTTGCGGATTCCTTCCTTCGTCCACTGGTCCAAAAAACTGAGATATATTTAAAGGACACGAAGGAAGTCCTTCAGCTACTACAAGGGATGAAGTTTGACCCCACTAAACATCTTCTAATGGGACTAGACGTGAAAAGCCGTTACACCAGCCTCCCACATAATGAGACCCTTACCATCATAGAGGATGTACTATTTACTACCGACTGGGAGTACCAAACATCACGCAATGTGGTCATGGAGTGCGTCTTTCTGGCGCTCACAAAGAATTTCTTGGCCTAAGAGGACACCCTCTACCTACAGAAGCATGGGGCCAGCATGGGGAGCACATTTGCTCCCAGTGTAGCTGGTCTCTATGTCTACCACCTGGAGACTAAGAAAATTCTACACCAAAGCAACCCATTTATCAACCACATAAAAAATTGGAAACGTTACATCGATTATGTGCTGCTCATATGGGAAGGAGAAATTACATCAACAGAAGCCTTTATGACCTGGTTGAATCTACAGAACACCTACCTCAAGATTACCAGCACAGTCTCAAGAACCAACCTGGTCTTCCTAGACCTCAACATCTACGCTGAGGATGGCACCCTCAAGACCACTACGCATTTCAAAGTTACCGCAAAGAATTGCCTAATGTTATACAACAGCTTTCACCCTCGGCACCTCCAGGATAACCTCCCTTATGGACAGTTGCTCCGCTTGCGGAGGAATTGCACTGAGGTCAAGAGACAGGGGCAAAGGACCTTCAGGAGAAGTTGAGGAAATGAAAATATCCAACAGGAATCATAGTCAAAGCTATAAAGAGAGCACGCAACAACAATAGGGAAGCCCTACTGGAACCAAGAGTACCAAAGGACCCAGAGCAGAGACCCATATGCGTCACCACTTACAATATTGGCTCAAATCAGGTGGCAAAAATTGTGAACAAATACTGGAGGTTATTGAACTGTGGCAATCTTGACCTCCCAAAACCAATGTTTGCTCACAAAAGATGAAGGAGTCTGAGAGACATGTTGGTCCACACGAGACCACAGAATATTCCACCCATGGGAATAGGCAACACACTTCTACCTCCAGTGAAGGGTAACCACCCATGTGGAAACTGCAGCACATGTCATTTAACAAAAAGAACCAAACACATTAAACTCAAGAATAGCACCGAATGGGAATAAAGGCGTTTCACGACCTGCAACAGCAAAAATGTAGTATACATCATTACCTGCCCACGTGGTATGGAAAATGTTGGGATGACATCAAGACCAGTCAAACCCCGGATAGTGGAACACAGAAGCAACGTATTTTGCAAGAAAAGCACTACAAAAATGGCTACCCATTACCTGATGAACCAACACACTATGGAAGACTTACAGTGGACCATCATTAAACAGTTGAACAATGAAAATGGCCTCTTTGAAAAAGAACACCGGTTGGTGTTCCGCCTGGGCACACACCTCACTGGACTGAACAATGACATACCCTGGGGGCAATTTGGCTGAGGAATATCGACTGCAAGATAGTGCACACTAGCAGCAACAACCCCTATTGGTAAAGCACCCTCTTTGCACATACCTAGGCTGTTACGACACTAAGACCAGCATTATGCCTGTTCTCTGTATCTAGGGTCCAATAAGGCTGAAATTCTGAGGCTACAAAGGGCACAGAACGTAGCAGAAAGAACCCTGCTAGGTTAGCGCTGCTCCTGCCCGGTATCCAATGCCATTCGGCGTCTTCACTGGTTGCCTGTAGCCAGGCAAATTGAATTCAAGGCTTTATGCATCGCCTTCAAAGCCTTGAAACTGTCCACCCCTAACATCTTGGCCAACCTCCTCTTGCCTTATGTTCCCTCACGCCATCTCCGCTCACAGAGTCAACACCTGGTAGTGGACCCCGAACACAGAGAGTTCGTGCTGGAGGCCGCTCCTTTTGCAGTAGAGCGGCCCTCCTCTGGAATGCACTTCCAGTTCACAACTGTGGTCTTCACAACTATCTAGAATTCAGGAAGGACATTTAAACTCACCTTTTCCCTGCACCATAGTCCTACTCTCAGGTCCACCCGTATATGTCAGTTGCTCTGCTGTGAGCGCAGGGATGCCCCTTCGCTGGGGCAGCTGTTGCGCTTTACAAGTTGTGGTAACACAACATAACATTACCAACCACTTAGATCATACCGGTAACCATTGTATTCAGCAAACTAGCCAGAGACCATCCCTAACAAAAAGGGATGATATATACATCCACATCAGGCATACACTGGAAGCAACCAAGTGTTGACTCGTCCATCTATGGGGACGTATACATCTTTCACTTTTTCCAGATATACGGGCAACTTTATGGATGCTCCGATAATACCTGGATTTGCCCAATGCATCTCCTAGGGTATCCCAAACACTGCATCACCCAGCAAAACGCACCTATACTGGGAGACACCTCTGTGCATCTCCTTACACACCTAATATTTATAGCATTAACCCTGTGGATACTCATGAAGGCATGATCTTTCGAACATGCCATTTTTTATTCTTTTTGCATTTGTATTAGTAAAGGTGTGAATAGCACAGGGTATTATATCCCGCAGTAAGGCCATTTCTTCTTTTTCAGACTTGCACGAGTCTGTCGGCACTCTGAAACCAAGCGACGGTGGCCATGCACCCGTTTGGGGTTCCGTATTTCTAAAAGCCGTACTGAGGTTAATTAAAAAACCCTATCCTTTAGAATTTCACAAAAGGTCACCGGTACTAAGACAACTATAATAATCCCATGGCATCTGTATTCCCATATACAGTCTCGCAGAGGAACCAGGAAGTAGATCTCTCCCCCACCGGGGATGACCCATTCTCAGGGGCCATTTTGAGTACACACACTACTTTTTCCACTACCGGACGGGCTCAAACAAGAAGTGGTGACGAGATCTCCACCTCCACGGTTCCGTATTGAGGGAGCCATTTTTAATTTGTAACAGTCTAGTGTTGCAATCAATTAGTGTTTATCGCGCGTAACTGCCAATTGAACAGAGCTTAAAACGGAACTCCTCACGCAGGCTCAGTGTGCCATGGAGCCACGGTGAGGTAGTATCCAGGTGAGGTAGCAACCTTGATGATGTGAGTACGGCATAGCCGCATACAAATAGAGAAAGGCTGCTTGTGTAAATAGGTACCGTTTTAAATAACCAACACCGGTATTTATCGCTTTCTTTTAACAGTGTCTGACTAAAGGTGCTCCTTCCCTCCCGTTCTACAGGCTCATGAGGCACTAGATGGGCTAATTAAAAGTACGTAAGAAGCCTATATAACAGCTGTTATTTCTTGTGAATTTGCACCTAATTAGGGACGCATGGATGCATTCAACACGGGCTCGCTATTTAAGCGTTCCCTAACTATAAAGTGTGTGGTTTATGTTCAGTGTGTGTTTTTGTCTTGTATTGTCTATCCCGCCGGCATAACACAGCACCTGTTACAACACGCAAAGAATAAGAAAAATATATCACAAAAAAATATATCACTTTGTCTTACAGGTCACCACCACATATGGTGTAGGGTGTTTGTGTTCTGTCATTTTAATTGTATTTTTGTTCTTCCAGACCCATCCGAGCAAAATACCTATTGGGGTACAGTATACAGTGCATGTAGATTGTAATATGCACCACATAGTGATTACCTTATAAAGAATTCACTTTATATCTTTAGTATTTAGAGTGTAGAAGGGATCTCAGTAGGTCCTGATGAGAAGCCAGGGGAGGGCTTTGAAACATGTCAACAAAGGAAGTACGGCCCATTAAAGCAAAGTACCTCCGTCTCTTTCCCCACTTTTAATATTACCAGCTTACAGGAACATTAAAGTTTATTTTTCCATTGAGCCAGGTATTTTTTAATTATTCATCACTTTCATTCACTTCTAACCCTTCCACTCACACTCCTATATCACACATAGTATTGTAATCAGTGCTCCCGCGTAGTCGTAGGCCGTAGCACACCCATCCCGCAGCGGGCGGAAAGACCCCGATGAGGAAGCATGCCACCAAGGGTCCCTTTGGTGGGTGAGGGGTATTTTAACAAAGCTGTGTGCTTTCCCTGAATGTAGGAGGCACACAAATTCTGGAGAGACGCTTTTTTAAATTTTTTCCATGTTTATAAGGGTGGATCCCTTTGTTTAACATATATATATGTAAATACATATGTATAGTGTAACATAATTAATAGAAATATGTATTTTACATGAGAAATTCGTTTTATTAATATTTTATATGCATTACTATGAATATATATATATACATATATATTTCCAGATTAATAAATGTACAATATTAAAACATTTAATATAATGTATAATAAATCATATATATATATATCATATACGTATACAAATATATATAATATTAGAAATAAGTGGAATATATTTAATTTACGTTATGTTACTTGTATATATAAAATAATTAACATTTACTACTTTAAACTCTATTTATGTTAATAAAACAATATTTTTGTCTATTTTTGGGCGATATTGGTTTCAACAATATTTTTTACGATATTTTTGTACTTACGATTATAAGTATCGGGGCATACTATTTTGATAAACAATATTTTTGACACAATACTTGTGTCAAAAGATATTGTTTACTTCAATATTGTGTCAGTGATCCCATTTGGTTCTTGGTGCAAAAGATTAAAAGGATATTTTGGCATGTGTATTCATAGTTGTGGCAAGTTAGCAACAGGTGCGTCAGTTGTCAGATGCATTACGGGGACTTTCTGAAATGGCAAGGCTCTTATGTCGTATTGTTTAGGAGCATCTTCCAATATAATGTTGTAGTAATTTTTAATAAGAGATTGGACCTTTCCTTTATGGTAACAGAAGGACTATGACAATCCTCAGTGGAGGTCCCCACTTTGTTTCAGGCAGTGGCAGCTGCATGTATGGAGAGTGGTAGGGCGGGCAAAATACAGGTGGTACTTTAAAAAAAATGGCACTTACCTTCCTGGCTGGCCACACGACCTCCACCTTGCTTGGGTGTTGTCTTCTCTCCTCGAGGCTCCAATGCGGGACCCAGGAAACTGCACTAACCTATCCTGGCACTGCCCTCATTCTGGTAAACAGCATGAGAGAAACATCAGGATTGGAAAGAGTGGCCACTCTCTGTGCTCTTAAGAACACTGGAGGCCTGTGCTTTCTCTAGCCCAGCTGTATTAGACAAGTGGATTAGAGAGGTTTAAATAGTCTGGCTGGCCGTCACAAGACATGCGCACTTTAAACTTACGTGCATAGCTCGCTCCTGCCACTCAGCAGCAATGGCCCCACCACGTCTGACACTCAGTTCAGGACACGTTTTTGGAAAATAAAATGGTAATAAATAAAATGTATTTCCATTTCATTTTTCAGCTTTGGGGCTTTTCTGGGGGCATTTTTTTAGTGGGCAATGCTCCTTTCCTGGTGTTAGGACCAGCCATACACTTTGTGCAGATAAGGGTTTTGGAGACCACAAGTCTCAGACTTTGGGAATATGATTGCCAGGAGCAAGTATTGAGACTTCAGTTTTGGGGGGGTCATTTGAGATGAGAGAGTCACAATGATATCAACGCCTTTTTAGTTGTGGTGGAGGCTGGCAGACAATTTGAGGTCAGTCAGTTAGTCAAATGCCTCCTCCATTTCCATATCTTATCAAGAGTCTATTGATCATGCATCACTTCGTCTGGCGCAAAAGCTTTGAAAGCCAATCCTATTTTGAGATAAAATGGCTTATTTTCCTTTCAGCAATAGGAGCATCTACATATTATTTTGCTTTAAAGAAACATAATATAGCTCCCAAAGAATACATTCCCTGCTTTTACATGTTCTAATAAGTCTATTGAAGGGAATAGTTACTTCTACTAATCAATAATCAGATTACACAGGTAAATTACTCATGCGTCCAGATGTGTATGACAATTTCCTAGGTATGGGGAGTACTCTTCCTCAACTGCCGAAGACCCTCTACTTTTACACCATTCCCAAGTTCCATAAAGACCTTGGAAAACCACCAGGCCGCCCCATAGTGCCTGGCATTGGCTCAATTTTAGAGCCCCTATCCAAATTTGCGGATTCCTTCCTTCGTCCACTGGTCAAAAAAACTGAGATATATTTAAAGGACACGAAGGAAGTCCTTCAGCTACTACAAGGGATGAAGTTTGACCCCACTAAACATCTTCTAATGGGACTAGACGTGAAAAGCCGTTACACCAGCCTCCCACATAATGAGACCCTTACCATTATAGAGGATGTACTATTTACTACCGACTGGGAGTACCAAACATCACGCAATGTGGTCATGGAGTGCGTCTTTCTGGCGCTCACAAAGAATTTCTTGGCCTAAGAGGACACCCTCTACCTACAGAAGCATGGGGCCAGTATGGGGAGCACATTTGCTCCCAGTGTAGCTTGTCTCTATGTCTACCACCTGGAGACTAAGAAAATTCTACACCAAAGCAACCCATTTATCAACCACATTAAAAATTGGAAACGTTACATCGACGATGTGCTGCTCATATGGGAAGGAGACATTACATCAACAGAAGCCTTTATGACCTGGTTGAATCTACAGAACACCTACCTCAAGATTACCAGCACAGTCTCAAGAACCAACCTGGTCTTCCTAGACCTCAACATCTACCCTGAGGATGGCACCCTCAAGACCACTACGCATTTCAAAATTACCGCAAAGAATTGCCAACTGTTATACAACAGCTTTCAACCTCGGCACCTCCAGGATAACCTCCCTTATGGACAGTTGCTCCGCTTGCGGAGGAATTGCACTGAGGTCAAGAGACAGGGGCAAAGGACCTTCAGGAGAAGTTGAGGAAATGAAAATATCCAACAGGAATCATAGACAAAGCTATAAAGAGAGCACACAACAACAATAGGGAAGCCCTACTGGAACCAAGAGTACCAAAGGACGCAGAGCAGAGACCCATATGCGTCACCACTTACAATATTGGCTCAAATCAGGTGGCAAAAATTGTGAACAAATACTGGAGGTTATTGAACTGTGGCAATCTTGACCTCCCAAAACCAATGTTTGCTCACAAAAGAGGAAGGAGTCTGAGAGACATGTTGGTCCACACGAGACCACGGAATATTCCACCCATGGGAATAGGCAACACACTTCTACCTCCAGTGAAGGGTAACCACCCATGTGGAAACTGCAGCACATGCCATTTAAAAAAAAGAACCAAACACATTAAACTCAAGAATGGCACCGAATGGGAATAAAGGCGTTTCATGAACTGCAACAGCAAAAATGTAGTATACATCATTACCTGCCCATGTGGTATGGAAAATGTTGGGATGACATCAAGACCAGTCAAACCCCGGATAGTGGAACACAGAAGCAACGTATGTTGCAAGAAAAGCACTACAAAAATGGCTACCCATTACCTGATGAACCAACACACTATGGAAGACTTACAGTGGACCATCATTAAACAGTTGAACAATGAAAATGGCCTCTTTGAAAAAGAACAGTGGTTGGTGTTCCGCCTGGACTGAACAATGACATACCCTGGGGGCAATTTGGCTGAGGGATATCGACTGCAAGGTAGTGCACACTAGCAGCAACAACCCCTATTGGTAAAGCACCCTCTTTGCACATACCTAGGCTGTTACGACACTAAGACCAGCATTATGCCTGTTCTCTGTATCTAGGGTCCAATAAGGCTGAAATTCTGAGGCTACAAAGGGCACAGAACGTAGCAGAAAGAACCCTGCTAGGTTAGCGCTGGTCCTGCCCGGTATCCAACGCCATTCGGCGTCTTCACTGGTTGCCTGTAGCCAGGCAAATTGAATTCAAGGCTTTATGCATCGCCTTCAAAGCCTTGAAACTGTCCACCCCTAACATCTTGGCCAACCTCCTCTTGCCTTATGTTCCCTCACGCCATCTCCGCTCACAGAGTCAACACCTGGTAGTGGTCCCCCGAACACAGAGAGTTCGTGCTGGAGGCCGCTCCTTTTGCAGTAGAGCGGCCCTCCTCTGGAATGCACTTCCAGTTCACAACTGTGGTCTTCACAACTATCTAGAATTCAGGAAGGACATTTAAACTCACCTTTTCCCTGCACCATAGTCCTACTCTCAGGTCCACCCGTATATGTCAGTTGCTCTGCTGTCAGCGCAGGGACGCCCCTTCGCTGGGGCAGCTGTTGCGCTTTACAAGTTGTGGTAACATAACATAACATAACCTTACCAACCACTTAGATCATACCGGTAACCATTGTATTCAGCAAACTAGCCAGAGACCACCCCTAACAAAAAGGGATGATATATACATCCACATCAGGCATACACTGGAAGCAACCAAGTGTTGACTCGTCCATCTATGGGGACGTATACATCTTTCACTTTCACCAGATATACGGGCAACTTTATGGATGCTCAGATAATACCTGGATTTGCCCAATGCATCTCCTAGGGTATCCCAAACACTGCATCACCCAGCAAAACGCACCTATACTGGGAGACACCTCTGTGCATCTCCTTACACACCTAATACTTATAGCATTAACCCTGTGGATACTCATGAAGGCATGATCTTTCGAACATGCCATTTTTTATTCTTTTTGCATTTGTATTAGTAAAGGTGTGAATAGCACAGGGTATTATATCCCGCAGTAAGGCCATTTCTTCTTTTTCAGACTTGCACGAGTCTGTCGGCACTCTGAAACCAAGCGACGGTGGCCATGCACCCGTTTGGGGTTCCGTATTTCTAAAAGCCGTAGTGAGGTTAATTAAAAAACCCTATCCTTTAGAATTTCACAAAAGGTCACAGGTACTAAGACAACTATAATAATCCTTGGGCATCTGTATTCCCATTTACAGTCTCGCAGAGGAACCAGGAAGTAGATCTCTCCCCCACCGGGGATGACCCATTCTCAGGGGCCATTTTGAGTACACACACTACTTTTTCCACTACCGGACGGGCTCAAACAAGAAGTGGTGACGAGATCTCCACCTCCACGGTTCCGTATTGAGGGAGCCATTTTTAATTTGTAACAGTCTAGTGTTGCAATCAATTAGTGTTTATCGCGCGTAACTGCCAATTGAACAGAGCTTAAAACCGAACTCCTCACGCAGGCTCAGTTTGCCATGGAGCCACGGTGAGGTAGTATCCAGGTGAGGTAGCAACCTTGATGATGTGAGTACGGCATAGCCGCATACGAATAGAGAAAGGCTGCTTGTGTAAATAGGTACCGTTTTAAATAACCAACACCGGTATTTGTCGCTTTCTTTTAACAGTGTCTGACTAAAGGTGCTCCTTCCCTCCCGTTCTACAGGCTCATGAGGCACTAGATGGGCTAATTAAAAGTACGTAAGAAGCCTATATAACAGCTGTTATTTCTTGTGAATTTGTAATTAGGGACGCATGGATGCATTCAACTCGGGCTCGCTATTTAAGCGTTCCCTAACTATAAAGTGTGTGGTTTATGTTCAATGTGTGTTTTTGTCTTGTATTGTCTATCCCGCCGGCATAACACAGCACCTGTTACAACACGCAAAGAATATGAAAAATGTATCACAAAAAAATATATCACTTTGTCTTACAGGTCACCACCACATATGGTGTAGGGTGTTTGTGTTCTGTCATTTTAATTGTGTTTTTGTTCTTCCAGACCCATCCGAGCAAAATACCTATTGGGGTACAGTATACAGTGCATGTAGATTGTAATATGCACCACATAGTGATTACCTTATAAAGAATTCACTTTATACCTTTAGTATTTAGAGTGTAGAAGGGATCTCAGTAGGTCCTGATGAGAAGCCAGGGGAGGGCTTTGAAACATGTCAACAAAGGAAGTACGGCCCATTAAAGCAAAGTACCTTCGTCTCTTTCCCCACTTTTAATATTACCAGCTTACAGGAACATTAAAGTTTATTTTTCCATTGAGCCAGGTATTTTTTAATTATTCATCACTTTCATTCACTTCTAACCCTTCCACTCACACTCCTATATCACACATAGTATTGTAATCAGTGCTCCCGCGTAGTCGTAGGCCGTAGCACACCCATCCCGCAGCGGGCAGAAAGACCCCGATGATGAAGCATGCCACCAAGGGTCCCTTTGGTGGGTGAGGGGTATTTTAACAAAGCTGTGTGCTTTCCCTGAACGTAGGAGGCACACAAATTCTGGAGAAACGCTTTTTTCAATTTTTTCCATGTTTATAAGGGTGGATCCCTTTGTTTAACATATATATATGTAAATACATATGTATAGTGTAACATAATTAATAGAAATATGTATTTTACATGAGAAATTAGTTTTATTAATATTTTATATGCCTTACTATGAATATATATATACATATATATTTCCAGATTAATAAATGTACAATATTAAAACATTTAATATAATGCACAATAAATCATATATATATATATCATATACGTATACAAATATATATAATATTAGAAATAAGTGGAATATATTTAATTTACGTTATATTACTTTTATATATAAAATAATTAACATTTACTACTTTAAGCTCTATTTATGTTAATAAAACAATATTTTTGTCTATTTTTGGGCGATATTGGTTTCAACAATATTTTTTACGATATTTTTGTACTTACGATTATAAGTATCGGGGCATGATATTTTGATAAACAATATTTTTGACACAATACTTGTGTCAAAAGATATTGTTTACTTCAATATTGTGTCAGTGATCCCATTTGGTTCTTGGTGCAAAAGATTAAAAGGATATTTTGGCATGTGTATTCATAGTTGTGGCAAGTTAGCAACAGGTGCGTCAGTTGTCAGATGCATTACGGGGACTTTCTGAAATGGCAAGGCTCTTATGTCGTATTGTTTAGGAGCATCTTCCAATATAATGTTGTAGTAATTTTTAATAAGAGATTGGACCTTTCCTTTATGGTAACAGAAGGACTATGACAATCCTCAGTGGAGGTCCCCACTTTGTTTCAGGCAGTGGCAGCTGCATGTATGGAGAGTGGTAGGGCGGGCAAAATACAGGTGGTACTTTAAAAAAAAAATTGGCACTTACCTTCCTGGCTGGCCACACGACCTCCACCTTGCTTGGGTGTTGTCTTCTCTCCTCGAGGCTCCAATGCGGGACCCAGGAAACTGCACTAACCTATCCTGGCACTGCCCTCATTCTGGTAAACAGCATGAGATAAACATAAAGGGCCCGATTCACAGAACTAACTTAAGACAAAATCCTAAACTTACTACCATTTTGGTATTCACAGAAGGCACTTACTCATTTTGGTATCCACAGAAGGCACTTACTCATTTCGGTATTCACAGAAGTTAGGAGTCCTAACTTTAGGACACCTAAATGCCTTCTGTGAATACCGAAAGTCTTAAAATTAGGATTTTTCTCAGTGTAGTAGTAGTATAGTTACGACTCCTAACTTTAGGACTCCTAAATGCCATCTGTGAATACCGAAAGTCTTAAAATTAGGATTTTTCTAAATTTAGTAGTAGTAAAGTTAGGACTCCTAACTTTAGGACTCCTAAATGCCTTCTGTGAATACCGAAAGCCTTAAAATTAGGATTTTTCTCAGTTTAGTAGTAGTATAGTTAGGACTCCTAACTTTAGGACTACTAAATGCCTTCTGTGAATACCGAAAGTCTTAAAATTAGGATTTTTCCACATTTAGTAGTAGTAAAGTTAGGACTCCTAACTTTAGGACTCCTAAATACCTGCTGTGAATACCGAAAGCCTTAAAATTAGGATTATTCTCAGTTTAGTAGTAGTATATTTAAGACTCCTAACTTTAGGACTCCTAAATGCCTTCTGTGAATACCGAAAGTCTTAAAATAAGGATTTTTCACAATTTAGTAGTAGTAAAGTTAGGACTCCTAACTTTAGGACTCCTAAATGCCTTCTGTGAATACAGAAAGCCTTAAAATTAGGATTTTTCTCAGTTTAGTAGTAGTAAAGTTAGGAGTCCTAACTTTAGGACTCCTAAACTGAGAAAAATCCTAATTTTAAGACTTTCGGTATTCACAGAAGGCATTTAGGAGTCCTAAAGTTAGGACTCCTAACTTCTGTGAATACCGAAGTGAGTAAGTGTCTTCTGTGATTACCAAAATGAGTAAGTGCCTTCTGTGAATACGAAAATGGTAGTAAGTTTAGGATTTTGTCTTAAGTTAGTTCTGTGAATCGGGCCCCAGGATTGGAAAGAGTGGCCACTTTCTGTGCTCTTAAGAACACTGGAGGCCTGTGCTTTCTCTAGCCCAGCTGTATTAGACAAGTGGATTAGAGAGGTTTAAATAGTCTGGCTGGCCGTCACAAGACATGCGCACTTTAAACTTACGTGCATAGCTCGCTCCTGCCACTCAGCAGCAATGGCCCCACCACATCTGACACTAAGTTCAGGACACGTTTTTGGAAAATAAAATGGTAATAAATAAAATGTATTTCCATTTCATTTTTCAGCTTTGGGGCTTTTCTGGGGGCATTTTTTTAGTGGGCAATGCTCCTTTCCTGGTGTTAGGACCAGCCATACACTTTGTGCAGATAAGGGTTTTGGAGACCACAAGTCTCAGACTTTGGGAATATGATCGCCAGGAGCAAGTATTGAGACTTCAGTTTTGGGGGGGGTCATTTGAGAAGAGAGAGTCACAATGATATCAACGCCTTTTTAGTTCTGGTGGAGGCTGGCAGACAATTTGAGGTCAGTCAGTTAGTCAAATGCCTCCTCCATTTCCATGTCTTATCAAGAGTCTATTGATCATGCATCACTTCGTCTGGCGCAAAAGCTTTGAAAGCCAATCCTATTTTGAGATAAAATGGCTTTTTTTCCTTTCAGCAATAGGAGCATCTACATATTATTTTGCTTTAAAGAAACATAATATAGCTCCCAAAGAATACATTCCCTGCTTTTACATGTTCTAATAAGTCTATTGAAGGGAATAGTTACTTCTACTAATCAATAATCAGATTACACAGGTAAATTACTCATGCGTCCAGATGTGTATGACAATTTCCTAGGTGTGGGGAGTACTCTTCCTCAACTGTCGGTGTATGAGATGTTGCAAAGATTACAGTTGTGCAACTGGATATCATTTAAAAAAGAATTGCCAACTTTGCAGTGTATGAGGATGGCAAAGTTTAAAAACCAAAAGGAGAAAATGGGACTCTGAGTTACAGCAGGAAAACATTATTTTTACAGCTCAGGACCATGAGTGGGCTCGAGTCATTGGGCATCTTTGCTTCACCCATTCCCCACCGTTTACTTTTCTGCCTAACTGGATGAGATATCCAACAGTGGCCAATGGATGTTGAGTGGCTGCCAAGTGTGAATATTACCCTGCTGACACCCGGGGCTAAGGGCAAACAAAAATGGAAATGGTGACAACTGAATCCAGTGAGCAGCAAATGCACCACAATCCCATCAGCGGAAAGGCCCACCCTCTTGCAGTGGACTTCCTGCTGTAGGGGGTAAGAGGCTGGATGACTGCAAACTTTTGCATTTGGTGAAGTGAGGCAAAGTTGGGATATATTCACGAAGAACTAAATTTCCAGGCATTTGGTTGAAGTTAGAAGGTTGCCAGGTCTTAGTTATTACCTGAGTACCACGCCTCCTCTATTAGATTCATCACATGGTACACAAGACTGCCTTTATATGGAATATGTAATCCAAATAATGCACACTCACTCAGGCCTTCACTCACCTACATGCACCTTGTAGTCCAATACAGACGGAGGCCCTGTTTAGGGACCCTAAATTCCATTTCCGACAGTCTTTTCATGGCGGTGTCCCATACATGACAAGGCTATCGGAAAGGAGATATCGTAATCCCGACCGAGGTGCCTGCTTCGGCACCAGTGTCATTCGGGAATATGATTCAGACCGCCTCACTGTCGAGCTCACTGATCCTGGCGGAGGCAGCGGTGTTACCCAAACCGCTGTGGGTCCAACTGCCGGGACTGTAATCCGGAGGTTGGTTCAAAGGGCTTTCAGCAGTCGGACCGCCACTGAGGGCCTGTTGGTGGTGGTCCGACTCCTATCGTAACAAGGCCCTTAGTATGGTAGAGGTATAACTTGCAGAAGGTGGCCAGTTTGCCAAGTTTAAGTTGCCTCTGCATAAGTTGCCAGAAATAAAAAGAACCTGCAAAGCGGAGAAAAAGAAAATTAAGTGACAAATGATGTATTCGGATGAGAAATAAATGACTATTGTCTCTCATAGTCTAAGCTTTGGGAATAAGCTGTGGTTTATTTTCCAAATGCGATAGGGGGTACCCAGGCCCGTGAAGGATATGTTTTTATATGTGGAAGTGAATCCTCCTCAGGAGTGTCTGGCCCAGCAGCAGTTAGAGCACACAGTAGACAGACACCCTGATAGCCTCACGTGCACAACCGGGTGCTAAACCCAAGTAGTCAGCAAAATGCTTCAAACTCAACATCACTCTCAGCATCACACCAACATGCATCTTTCAACCATTGTATAAAGATAGCTTAAAACGTAACACCCCTCACTCATAGCACCAGCAGTAGGCAACACTCGCCACCCCCCCACAATAGTATGCATGTTCTAAGCATAAATAAAACACACCACACAATTTTGTTTGGGTAAAAACTGCTGCAGGTTTATTACATACACCGTTATGTAATATGGTGGGTTATCTTACGGGCGATCCAAGGGCAGGCAACCATCTGGGCCACCTGCCTGCCTGATGAGCCAAGCAGTACTGGGGTGAACCCCATCAGTGCTGCCCATTCGGTGATCCTCTTCCCGGATCACGGTCCCTTATTACTCACGCCCCTTTCAGGGCGGAGCGTAGCAAGGCAAGCCCCCGGTTGTTCAGGCCCACAACCGCCCGAAGGACTAAGGGGGCGCCGACACGGTTTTCCAGGAATCTCCCATGAGGCCCCTGGGCTCTGGCACCCCCTATGGTGCCGCGCAGAGGTACCCTTCGGTACTCATTTGCTTCCAGATCGCCCTGTAACTCCGCCTGCAACGAAAAAGAACAACTTTACAACATTCTATGCCTCCCCCGCTGCTTCCACGCCAGGTAAGCTGTAGGGTGGGAGACGGCGTGTCCAGGGCGCCAAAGAGGAAGGTCAGTGGGTGGGGAGGCCTATATCCCCCCCGTTCCTCGCGCCCCGGAAATGACGCGCCATGCGCGCCGCAGCCCCTGGCCAGAGTAGGGGGACTCCTCCCCGATGGGTCCCGACACTTAGAAGAAGGGGGGTGGGCTGGTGCCTTGCTGGCTCTAGAGGCCAGCCCTCCAAGGGCACCCTGCGGGCGCCAGGGCAGCCGCATAGTCAACGTCGCTTCACAGCCATTAGCCTGCTGACTGATGGAGCATGTAAAGAACTCCGCTTGGGCCCGACTATGGGCCACGGAATACCCAGTCCAATTGAAAACGACTTCTTTCATCCTACCCATCTATGCCCACTAGGAAGATGTAATGCAGGGGGAACACGATTTATGTTCAATTGTCCAACTTACCATTACAAAATTAGGCAGGTAACACATCTGAAATTATAATACACAAATAAACAAACAGAACTGGTTGATGGAAATCCGATTACTGTAGGAAAAAGGTTCTGAGATTAAAGAAATCCCTGTGATGCCATATTATTGTTTCAAGGCACTACACTAATGTTAACAACGTAAAAATTAACCAAGCCACCGACACGTTAAAATGAACAGCTATCGACTCCTCAAAACACCTATGACTGAAAATAATTTCCATACATGCAGTATTTGCATTGGTGGAGTCTGAAAAAATATTATAGCAACTCTGAGTAGGGTGTTCCACAGAAACAGGAAGATTAATGCAACCAGAGCTAGCGAGTCTAAAACCCCACAAAGGGTCCAAATGTCGGCAGAGAAACGATAGAGGACACGACGAGCTGTTAATTTTATAACTCACTTCCTGCAAGCTTCCCTTTCAGCAGATGCAGAACCGAGGCTCTGCAGCTGGCTGCCTAACAAATGTGAAAAAAGAATCCAATTTGAGCGGGTTGTTAGCAGTCGGAGCACAGTGTCTCAGATAAATGAGTGTCTGCCTCGGGTATGGCAGCAGATCTTCTCGGGTGATTCCTGAGAGACCTGCCAACAGTACAGCAGGCCTCAAACGCGGCGCGGCAGCTCTCTTCGATCGTCTGTCCGTGGCCAACTTTGGCAAAAGGTGACCTTGCAGCAAGCAGGCGGCTCGCGCTGCACCTCCCTTCCGCTCCCAGCTCATATCTCGCGCTCACCTTAAAGCGCCAGCATTCCAGATGTTTTATCTTCTCTCCCTTTGAAGTCCCGCGTTAGGCCGCGATGTCGATGTTTGATGCCCTGGCCAGTGTGATGAACGCACGGCACCCTACTGATATGCTGACCAGATCTTGAGAACCAAAAACCGGGACAGGCCAGAAATAAAAGTACGACTAAAGCCCTATATCTGTCCCGGCGGTTTTTGCGTAACCATGTACATATATATGTGCCTATATATATATCCGGTGTACATACACATTTACAAGGCTACATTTAACACTGGCAGAACCTCCGTCCTGGGCCCCCTGCCCACCTCCTCACCCTGTCTCCCTTCTGCAGAGAGCATGCGGCTGGCCTCCTTCTTCTGTGGTGAGTGACTACAGAAAAAGATAATGTGCTCATTTTTTTCAGTCTTCAAAGGCACCTGTAAAAGAAGAGCATACAGTTCAACGTTGATGAATTGCCTGACCTTTGTCCCAAAACTTGGACGTGTATTTAAAATGAAGAAAAGCGTCGGGACACCAGGACAGACCTCTGAAAACCAGGACAGTCCGATGAAATCCGGGACGTCTGGTCACCCTACCTCCTGGTCATGAAGCTCTGAGTGGAGAAGATGCACACATATAGCCAACTCTCTGTACTCGTGTAAGTGTCGAACCGATGTTATCAAACTGGACTCCGGGCATCATTTTGTGGCAACTAGGTACAGAGGGTAGAAACAAATGCAGCGAAAGGGTACTTAAAGTAACACTTCTGCAAAGCACCACCTGCAGAAACTAGCTCTGTGAGCTGCACACGAGCAGTCATTCCAGTAAGTTCATTCACAGGAAGGCTGTTGTGTGCAGTCAGGGTTGGCTGGGAGCCAAAAGCAGCTTAGACAAACTTTGTCAGAACAGCCTCGGCGTCTTCCTAGCGAGGGAGTGGAGTGAGCGAGCCTGCCCACTATAACTGAGGTTTGTCGGTTCTACCCCCAAGCAAATATGTAGACAGATGGCAAAAACGGTGCATTCTACAACATCTTTTTTATTATGCATTCAATTGTATTAGCTTTTTTAACGCATAGCAAATAATGACCTTAGAGTGCATCAGGCTACGGTAATCTTTTGTTGGAGCCCTTCAATGATTATAGCGCCTCTCATACCAGTGTAGAGTGTTGGAGGACTTTACATCACACACACATAGAGAAAATGTTACATGAGACAAAGGGGGACTACGAGGTGTAGGCATTTTTATAAGTGCTTGATCTGGTGAAGCACAAACTCAGGATTCAAAATATAACACAGTGGTTAGGGTTAACTTTACTAACAAAAATGTATTTCTACCCAATCAAACCCTTTTAAAGTAACATTAGAATACTGAAAGACTGGGAAAAACACAGAAGTTTCTAACCTGTACCTTACAGATTGCATGTAGCTCTTTGATGGCAGTTCATACTTACTGAGCTGGATTACTTGTGCAATTTATGAACTACACAATAACAAAAGGATCTCTATGACAAAAGCAGGAACCCTCTGAGCTATGCACATAAAATACAGTTGTGTGATCTACATGATGCGTGTGCTTTGCAGTAGGCATGTTAACTCTCTGCACTACCTTAGATGAGTCAAAACGGCCACTAGACAAAACTCCGATTCATCTCCAGCAGGAATATTAATCTCCTGAGATATCTTGACACCCTTATTGTTGCTGAAAACTGCTGGATATACAAAGAACTCTGCACTTTTAAAGCCATAACGTATTTCAAAACACAGGGAGGCTGGACACGAAAGTGAATGCTGAGTGGATTATGCTGGCTTGCTGATTTTGTTACTGGGGCTGATATTGCATCAATGATGAAAAATGGCCCCCCCACGCCCCCTCCCAGTAACAAAACTGGCTCCCCACCTTTCCAGCCTCCTCGGAATTCACCTGATGCCTGGTATGGCCAGTCCAGCCCTCTGTGCGGTTTATGTACACCATCGTGTCTGGCATTTTATACAAGCGTTGGTTTGTTGTTCTTCCAGGCAGTACAACATGGATGGAGATTGATCAATTGAGTGCTGAGTTCCACAAAGCCAATAGTGTTGCAAGGAAGCCATGGGTCCCAGTGCAGCAAAACACACAAGATGATGGACGGAATGTTGCACATTGGCAAAACATTCACCCCCAGTCACAGATCTGGGTTTAATCCATCGTTATTTTGCTCACCACGCCCAGTGCAAGCAAGGAAAATGTCCTGTGTGTCTGTTATTGGGGTAGTAAAATGTCACAGTTAATTTGATTCAATGAGCACCACTGGGGACTGGCCCTGGTGCCACTGTACTTGCTTCACTAATGGTGGCTGTACCACTGCAGTAAGTACCTGCAGAACTCCATAGGTTCATGTCTCTCGTCTATTTAGTTTAATAGACACTCTGGCTTATTTGGAGGCTTGAGTCATTCCTTCAGGGCTGGCCTCCAGTTCCCATGATGCCGCTATCCAGATCCACCAAGGAATTGAGTGCCCGCCAATGACACAGAAAATGTCATCAGAAATTATCTGGAGGATAGGCCAGTCTGAGAGTGCATTTGCTTTGCCTTACCACCTTCCCATAGATATGACTCACTCTAGTGCTCGTATTAAACTTGGCCACCAAATTGTGTATTACTCTCTCACCACTCAACACAGCCACAGCTAAGCATCATTGTTGGAGTTTATGCCATCTATCCCCCAGGTTAAAGAGTCCTCCCTACTCTGCCACTAATCAATAAGACTGCCATTGCTGTAGCGGTGATCTGTGCCCATTACGCATTCTTAGACATCACAGTCCTCATGAGGGAGCCAGGTTGACTTTGTCTTTAGAGGTCACGTGGTGACCATCACAGGAGAGATGATGACTCCTGGAAATGTGAATGATGGACAAAGCGATGGCGGTGCATGCTGATGGCGCTTCCGGCGGGCCGGCGGCTCGTGCCCCATCCCCAGACTGGTTGCAGGAGATGAGAGCTGGGTTCAGGTCCATTGATGGTCGCTTCAATGCTCTAGATAAAACGCTGGAGACAATGGGGGCTAAGATCCAGGCTCATGACAAGCGTTTGGTTGAGGCAGAGGCCAGGATTTCAGCCAGAGAGGATGGCGCTGTGCAAGAAACTAAGCGCATAGATAGAATGGAACGCATCTTGAAAGAGGTGGCCATCAAGAACGAGGACTTGGAATCGCGCAGTCGGCGCAATAACGTGCAAATTACTAGGGTCCCGGAGTCCACGGCTACGGGCCGCCTGGACGTATTCGTGGAAAAACTGTTGTCAGACATTTTTGGGAGAGACTCCTTCACACCTGGCTTTGTGGTTGAGAGGGCGCACCGCTCCCTGGGACCGAGGCCTAACCCGGGGCTCCCGCCTTGCCCGCTGATAGCCCGCATCATGAACTTCCGGGACCGTGACACGGCCCTGCGTCTGGCTAGGGAGAAAGGTGATATAACCAGGCAAGGCTCGAGACTCTCGTTCTACCCTGATTTCACCGCTATGGTCCAGGAGGCCCGACGGAAGTACGTCGGGGCGAAGGCTGCGCTCCGCAATCTCGGCCTAAAGTATGGCATGCTCTACCCGGCCCGGCTGCGGGTTGAGATTGACGGCCGGGTTAGGCTCTTTGACAATCCTACTGAGGTGCAGGAATTCTGCCGCACGTACAAGCCACATAAAAGCCCACCCGGGGGGGATGGGGGTGGGCAGTCTCCCCCACGCAGTGGATCAGCGGCCAGCCAGGACCTGTTTGCGGGCTCTGGGGTTGGGTGAGATGGCGCCTAAGTCCAGGCTTCGTTCCTCCTAAACTCTTGCTACATGGGGACTATGGAACACTTTTTGTACAACTGTTATGTAGTGCTGGGTTGATGTCGGGTCGTTGTCACCCCCCTTTGGTGGAAACCGCTGGGATTACTTTTGGTTATGATGCTCCGCTTGTTACTGTTTGATTGCAACTGGCGATGCTGTTTGGAGCTTTTCTTTTTGCTTGCAGGTTTGGGTTTGCCTCACGTTTTCATGATCTGGCTGGGTGGGGGGAGGGGGGTAGGGGTAGGTTGTTTTGATCTCATTAACATTGATTGGTATGTGTTGAACTTGCTGATATATGATGATATGACTGATTTCTGTCTCCTACTGCTTACTCTGCGGTTTCGATGGCTCAAATAGGCTTGAATGAAAACCCCATCAATCTATCGTTAATGTCTTGGAACGTTAGGGGCCTGAATAACCAGCGTAAATGCAAACAGGTGATACATTATTTAAATCGGCGCCGAGTGGACATTGCCTTTATTCAAGAGACACATTTGCACTCCTCAACCAACGCCCGCTTTGCGGCATCCTGGGGCGCACACAGGTACTTTTCCAACTTCAGTAATTATTCTAGAGGTGCTGCAGTGTTGATTCATAAGAGAGTCCCGTTTCATTGCCAGCAGTTTCTGGGGGACAGAGAGGGGCGATACTGCATAGTGAGAGGGGTGTTGATGGGCCACGGGATTATTCTTGTGTGTGTGTATGCTCCTAACACTGATTCCCCAGAGTTTTTCCACGCGCTTGCCGCCCAGCTCGCAACCCTTGAACCGGCCAGGCTCCTAATTGGCGGCGATTTCAACCTATTGCTCGATGTGGGGTTGGACAGTACCTCGGAGGCCACTGATTCTAAGCCTAGGGCGCGGCACGCTCTCTTAGACCTTTGCCACCAATTTTCCCTGACGGACATATGGCGCAGGCGCAACCCAGGCACCACTGATTACACTCACTTCTCGGGTCAACACAATACTTGGACCAGGATTGACTACTGGCTCCTTTCCCCGGGCCTGTCCCCCTGGCTTCGCACGCTGAAGACTTTCCCTAGAACATACTCAGATCATTCTCCAGTCTTGATATGTTTGGACGTTCCACGGCCCGAAGGTTTTTGAGCGACAGTGGCGATTCCCCGGGAGAGCGCTTCTAGACGATCTCTTCGTCCACGACCGCCGTATAATAAGTCCTTTATAGCTGAGGTTCGGGGCGAGGACGGCACACTCCGCACGACGCCCGCCGAGATTCGGGACGAGTTCCTGGCCTACTTCTCGGCATTATACACGACCAGGCAGAGCGGTGCCTCGGCTTCTCGGGAGGCCTACTTATCGGAAATCGCGCTAGTATTCCTTGACAAGGGAATGCAGGAATTCATGGCGGAACTCATAACGGTGACTGAGGTTCGAGGGGCGATTAAGGCACTTCGGAGCTCCTCGGCCCCAGGCCTCGATGGTTTATCCGGGGATTTTTACAAGGCCTTTTCCGATCTCCTGGCGCCCAAGCTCATTGAGGTGTATGCGGAGGCCTTGCAGCTGGAGACCCTCCCACCTACCCTTAGTGAGGCGGTCATAGTTCTGCTCCCGAAGTCGAACAAGGACCCTGCGTTGTGTGGATCATATAGGCCCCTCTCCCTATTAAACATCGATTATAAGATTCTTGCCAAAATAGTGGCCAACAGACTTTCACAATTGATGGAATTTATCATAGCGCCCGCCCAATCTGGCTTCATTCCCCATTGTTCGACATCATTAAATTTGCGGACGCTATTCACAGTATTGCACAGAATAAATCCTGACACACCCGCGGCAGCTATTCTCCTCGACACCTAAAAAGCCTTCGACTCCTTAGAACGGCCTTTTTTTCTTTCCGTAATGCATCGAATGGGCATGCCTGCTGGCTTCATCGCCACCATGCGGCTCCTCTATAGCCGTCCCATGGCACGCCTGCGTATTAACGGCACCCTGTCCCGCCCATTCGCTCTTACCCGCGGCACGCGCCAGGGCTGCCCGCTATCGTCACTGTTGTTCATACTTGCCATGCACCCTCTAATCAGGCACTTTCAGGAGCGACATCTCCACAGGGGTCTCCAGTTTCGGACGGGTCCCTTGCTGGTCTCCCTCTATGCGGACGACACCATACTGTATGTCAGGGAGCCACAGGTAAACCTTGCCCCCCTGTTACAGGAAATTCTTCGCTTTGGTCGCCATTCGGGGTTGGGCATCAACTGGCATAAGTCTATAATTTTCCCGCTGACTAGCGGCACCTCCCCGTGGCAGTGTGAGTTTCCGCTGGAGTGGTGCTCCGACTCGTTACGATATTTGGCCATACATATACACCTGAGCACGGACTAAATTATCCGCCTCAACTATGGCCGCGCGGTTGCGAAGCTTGAGGTGCAGGTGGACGGGTGGCTGCGGCTTCCGCTCTCCATGGCGTCCAGAATCGCCATTATCAAAATGATAGTGCTTCCTAAATTTTTGTATCTTTTTAATAATATCCCCATTCCCCTCACCCAAACCTTTTTCGCCACCCTACGGTCCCATTTGATTAGACTAGTCTGGGGCGGAAAACACCCCCGGATCCGTTGGAAGATTCTCACGCTTCTGCATGACAGGGGCGGCTTTGGAGTACCGGATTTGTATTTATACTATCTGGTCGCTCACTGTGCACATGCCTATGCCTGGTACCACCCTGACGCACGGATCCCATTTCTTCGTCCGGAGGCGGATTTTGTTCTCCCGAGTCGCTTGTCGGCTGTATTGCCCAAGGGTGTCCTCAGGAGTCCAGTGGATATTCAAACGGTGTCCACCACCAGCTGGGCCTGGAATAGACTTTCGCGCTACTTGGACCAGCCCTTTCTGTATTCCTCTTCTCTCCCGCTTCCCAATGCAGGTTGGTTGCCGGGCACTGGCGAGAAACTTGTGCAACGCACTTTAACGAAGTTTAACCTAACCAAGATTGGGGATTTATACCCGGGGGGGCACATATTCTCGGTATCGGAAGAGGCACGATTCAGCGATGCCACTTTCATGGACAAATTCATCCTCAACCGGCTTTACTTTACGGTTAGGTCGGAAATTAAGGGATTCCCCCTCGAGCCGGCTTCCTTTGAACCCCTCACTCTCCTCATTGACAAGGATACAGGGGCACACATTATTTCTAAACTGTACAGGACATGTGCTGCACTGGTTCCTTGCGCAGATGACCAGTTGCGGGCGGCTTGGGAGGCGGACTTGGGTAGGCCTATTACGGACGAACAGTGGTCCGCTTGCTGCAAGGTCACTAACATGATACCGCTCAATAGTCGTCATAAACTTCTGCACTATAAGTTTCTCCGCCGCAGCTATATGACCCCGGATAGACTCCATTCCATTGATCCCACGCGGCCTCACACATGCTGGAAATGCGCTGCACCTCATGCTGACTTTGCACACATGACCTGGACATGTCCGAGATTGCAATCATATTGGACGCAGGTGCACAAAATTCTAGAGGAGATGTTGGGTCTTGCGTTGGTTCCCACTCCTGAGGTTGCGCTGCTGGGCTATACGGTAAATTTCCCCAAGACGGTTCGAAGGCTTGCGTCTCTGGGCTTTCTGTTAGCCAAGCGGGAAATTGCTAGGCGTTGGGGTGATAAAACAGCTCCCACGGCTAAGGCATAGCTTACGGCCATGGCTTTCTGCAACACGAACAGCGAGATTTACTCCAGTCTCCTCCCCACCGTGGCCCTTCCCAAAGACTTCTGGGGCCCATATAAAACATACATCGCGAATCTGCCGAGCCCCTCTCAATCACACTCCAGCTCGGGGATAGTGCCCACAGGGGTTGGATAGGTTATACGCTGCGGAGTTGCGCATTCGGGGAGGCCATGGGGTGGGTACAGCGCTGTGGGTCTCCTCGCTTCGGGTCCGGAGGCGTGGGCTGCACATGGATTGGCTATTGCAAATATGAAGGTCACAGTTATGGGTGGCATAGAGGAGCGAGTGGAGGGTCATTGTTCTAAGGTATTCCTGTTTGGGTTCAGACGGGTGGGTTGGCTGTGATGGTTGGTGGGTCCTTGCTGCCTGGAACCTTGCTTATGTGTTATTCATGGTCTAAGGAACGGAATTGTCGTAATGTATATCTCACACTGAAGTCTATTGTACACACTGCTGAGATCCCTGTATTGTTTTTTCTTTCAAACATAAATAAAGCTTTAAAAATTTTTTTTTTTTTAAATGATGGACAAAGCAGGCATTTTTGTGGTACTAAATCCACACCGGTACTGTTGTGCCAGCGGTATGTGTATAAAAGGATGATCTGCTACTAATTGCCTCGTTTGTGGGCAGTGTGACACTCTCAGTGGATAGCCCTTATCTATTCTGACAACACAAGAAGGACAGGCATGAATGAAATTCTCCCAAATTTAGTGCGTGATTTATACTTTGGTGGGCCGCATGCTGTCTGTGCCTGTTTTGTCCATGACTGCCAAACAGTGGATTTGTTTTTGAAAAACATAAAAATAAATGGCCCTTATGCGTTTTAATATCAACACGAAGCTGTGTGTGCAGTGCAACATTGCATAACTCATTACCAATGAGTGTCGTAGGCATATATTATCTAGTAACACCGCCTCGGTTTTGTAGTGATCATGAAATCAGGTTCTTTGGTTTTTCTTTTGCTTTCACCGGTCGTTTTCACCATATACCTCACTGCTTCCCAACTAGGGATCTGCATAAGGGCTTACACTATGCCCTTTCTTGCTATGACATCCAACTTCAGCACATGAAGCTAGGGGTCATTCTTGGACACTGACACTGCCATGTGCACTAGCTGTATCCAAATTATTTATTTTTCCACGAACATGCTGCACAAAATATAGTGCTTGGAAGAAGACACCACAATCAGGGTTGGATTGGGATAAAAAAAAAAAACGGCCCGGGCACACCCGAAAAAAGTGGCCCACATTTGCGTATTGCCTTTCCGCAAAACACTGCTTCAGCGAAGTTTTATGAAAAGAAAGGGGGTGAGGGGCATGTTTTATTAACTTCACTTAAATAAACAAAATGCACAGATTAGTTCACACTGCTGAGCCACACATCAATGCAAGTGAGACCACTTCTGCTCAGGCCCCCTGCCCCCGCTCAATCAGCAAACATTAATGGGCCAGCCCAGCGAGAGAAAGGGAGTGATACCTCCGCCCATCTGCCTTTAGAAAGGCCACTCAGGTACCCACTGGGACGCTGGCGGCATCCTAATAGCACAGACAGTCCCCAGGCTGCCTAAAAAAGCAGCCCACAGCAAGAACTCGGATACTGGCCCTTCGGCCATTTCCCAAGTGCCCGCATTACCAATCCAACCTTGACCACAATCAATGCATGTGGGCGGCAGATTCAGTGGCTACCCTCAGTCGGTATACATTTTCAGCTATGGATAGTTCCATGTAAAAGTATCTGCAGAGCTATCGTACAAAAGTGCACAACTGTCAAAGCCTACAATTTCAACAGGGTCTCTATCCACCATAAGATTCAGCCGACAGCTCTTGCCGTCCCCTCATTTCAGGTTAAATACTTTATACGTTTTTAATCTCTTTTTTGATCTGCTGTTTTCCCCACAATTCTATGGCTAATGGCACAAATGATTTTTCCTTTTGCCTCGACTAGATTTTTTGTAATTTCTGGTCAAAAATCAACACAATATAAAGACAACAAAGTCAAGTAATGCACTGCATCAGTATCCCTACACGCACATTTTTTTCTGTCTTTTGGTGCGCGAAAAGTCTTTATGGCATGGTCTTTTAATAAAGGGGTCAAGGTGTACTGCCCCAGTACTCCAGATGCCCACCTCCATGTGAGGGAGCACAACAGGTGGTGCTTGTCTGGGGAATGAGGTCTCCGATCTGTGCGAGGTAGGAGCAAACCTAAACGTTAAAGGTGATTAAAGTGTTAAAGTCTGAGAAGCGGAGAGGACAGGGGCGGCTCCTCCACTAGGACGAAAGAGCGTCGCCCCACTGCTTTTCACAGTGCGAGAAGCAGAAACATAAAATAGTAATAACTTTCCATTATTACCATTTTATGTTTGGTTGCGGGTGGATAGGTGGGCATGACTGCTCTGAGAGCAGAGCAGGGAAGAAGTAGTGTGCCTGCCCACTCCGAAGTGCGCAAGACTGTGCAGCGTCCCAGCCAATCACAAGACTGCTTGCAGCATTTTGATTGGCTTTGGGGAGGGAGGGACGAGCCTGGCTGCCTGCTTCTGCTTCCTGTTCCTGGAGAGCAGGAGAGCAGAGAAGACTTGGAACACGGCCAGCAGGAAGGTAGGTTTAATTATATATATATATATTCAAATTAAATTAACCCCTGCATAATCCCCCCTCCCCACGCGCCCCCCCACCCGCAAGTCATGCGGGCCACGACTGGGAGAGGGGACTAAAAGCAACTGGTAGAAAGAGAACTGGATTTCACCAAAGAAGAGACTGATCCTGGGATGCAGCCTGCTACACTGTATAAAGTCAGTTCTTCTGCAATTGTTGCTTGTATGTGCAGGTTGAAATGATTCACAAAAGATTAACATAGAGATGTTCTCAATGGAGCCATGGGGTCCACAGGGGGGGCAAATGGGCCCCCCTGTATTTTTCACTTGCCCTTTCAAGATCACGCTGCCAGTATTGAGTTCATGTCACCACGCGCCGCAACATCAGCAACGTGCAGGGGCAGTGGCAGGTCAGCTTCACCGCAGCATCAAGCTTCACACGCCTCCGCCGCCTCCCTTCATACAGTCTTTATTTGCTGGCTTGCCCCAGCTCTTATTTTCCTTCCAAAGTCAGTGAATAATGAAGTGGTTGGTCACAATCTGTGGTTGAAAGTGTTCATGTGGTACAAGATTAATGTTTATAGTTCTGTGAACTGCCAAGATGGACTGCTCCTGTTGTGGGTGCCGCATCCACTACCAATTACAACACGCCTGTTCTTAGGCACGAGGCAAACTCCATCCCATGCAAACACTGGACCAGGGGCGGCTCCTCCATTATGGCAGAGGATCATCCCCCCCTTCTCTAAGACAGAATGAGAAAAATAAAATGATAATAAAACTATTTTATTATCATTTTATTTTTTCATGAGCCAGAGCCATCCGGGTTGGGGCGGGATCATCCTCAGCTTTTCGAGGACTAATGGGCACTGCTAAGTGCGCATGTCGGTTTGGACGGCTGTCTTAGGCCGGCCAAATAGACATGTGCCCTCGCCTTTCTCCAACCCGAGCTGTGTTGCACAGCCTGGTGGACAACAGTCACATGCTCCCAGGCACTTTCTGAGCGGTAAACCAGGCTACTCAGGCCAATCCCAGCGCTTTTCTCATGCTCGGAATAGAGTTCCCAGCATGAGAGAAGCACTGGGATTGGAATCAGGTAGCCTGCGCAGTGTGCCCTAGCCTTGAACTGCCGAAGTCGATGAAAAGAAGAGAGGAGCAAGGCGGCAGCCGCCGGAGTGGCAGGTAAGGACAATTTTATATGTTTTTAATTATGTCTGATGTGATTTTTTGGTTTGTATTTCCCCTCTGCTCTCCACTTTGCAATGCGAGCAGCCACTACTGCACTGCACTCGAAACACCCACCCCTCGCTAGAGACTGCGAGGCTGGAGAATGGGCACTCCTGTTATTATTTCCACAAGGCAACCATAAGCCCCCTGCATTTGAAACCTTGAAACCCATTACCCCTTCTTGCCGCTCTGAACTAGTTCTTCTGTAACCAAAGTGAAGGAATCTTAAACGGTCCACAGAAGACTCCTTAATAAACTCTCAATTGAACATTTTTAAGGTATGTAAAGGGAAGGTCGTAGAACTTGTAAAGGGGTACCGGAAACTTCACAATTTTTATTTTGACTCTTCCACCAAGTTTAGTTTTACTCTTCGTCAAAATTGAACTTTGAGAAATAACAGAGTGACATTTCAGAGAACATATTCGGTGCATCTTTCAAGGAACATTAAAGATTAACACATACTCGTCTCGGATTGTATAATATGTAAAATTTCATGCAAAAAACCTCCGCTAACCGGCACCTTCCCCAATCCCCCTCCCATTCCATAAACACAAATTCAAAATGACATACACTCCATTCCACCCTAGATCTCCGTCTGTATGGATTCATACTGACATCCTATTACCGACACACGCACCACCAGAATACCACACATACACTAGACCTTCTGTTCATGTATAAACTCAAAACTGCTAACCTATGGTTAAGACTCTAAGTCTTCGTTGTTTATTCATTTTTGCAGAAACAGACAGAAAATAGTGGGGTTCCTATCCCTAATTATTTTTAATAGCGTAAAAAACAGATAATTGGGCTTCTTTTGAGCGACTCTGTTCCACCACCCATGCATTCCAGGCCAATAGTTGTGTAGATTGACAGAACAGGGGGACAACAAACTGGATGATATTTCCTTACATTATTCCGTATTTCAACATTTGTTTATGTTTTAAATCTAATATTTTCATTTGGGTGTATTGTTTATTTACATTTGGCGTTGTAGTATGCTAAAACCAGAAAGCCATCAAAGTATAAGTGCATATTTATCAGTTAATTAAATGTGGAAATATGCAAGTTACAACTTCATATGTTCGTAAAACTCAAATTAAATATGGATAAGTACTGAAAAGATGGCTAAAAAATAAATATAAATGGAAATGTTAAAAAATGAATTCCATAGAACTGGGACCCTTAATCATGATGTAACAGTACACAAACATTTCCAGTCACTTGATGACTGTAGCCTTACCTTTAACCCTGTACAACGCTCTGCTGCCTTTTGGCAAGGGTTGCACTATACAATTAGCACATACGCACCCATGCATGCAGGCATGCACGCACGCACGCACGCACGCACACACACACACACACACACACACACATACATATCAGAGAATTCTGCCACTTTGGAAGAGAGTAAGCCGCACTCGCGGACCGGGTTATCAGTAGCTTTTTATTCATTAACAGCATGGCAATCCAACACGTTTCGGTCCAGGTGACCTTCTTCAAAACTAAGGCCTCAGTACTTCTTCACACTGCTTTCGTCCACAAACAATTGCCCTAATTTATAATTTTAGCCCTCTAGTGGACACTTCGACCAATCTTTTTATGGCATGCTGGAACATGTGTTCCATCAACAGTCTGCATTCAATCCCTCCAATGGGCAGTGCCGGTTTATTGCCATTCCGCTTTTAATATAATTTAACATTTCAGTTTCACAGCTCACCGTTGCTCCGTATACAGTCCTATATTCATGGCTGTTTGGACCCATCCCGTGGAGAGTCTTCTGCGGCATATATATGTATATTCGCTGTGCAAACCCAGGTATTGCTGGTCAGGCATTTCTTCGTCTCCACAAGTCTCACAAATCTAACGATCAACAAACACACTATCGAAACAACATCTTACCCATCCACATCAGACACTTCAATGGCATTAACACAGAGGTGATAAAATACATATAGAGCCATCAAAATAAACAGGCATACAATAGTTGACTCAAACACTGCTCGTCAACCTCCCCTTCAATATATTTTCTGTTCTAGATAACTTAAGACTGCCAAACCCAGAAAACTCATGGTGGGCCCCAAATCCACTTAAAAGTGTGGGAACTTGCTGAACTGAAACAACCAAAACCTGGAATGGAAAGAACATAAGTCACAGTGAGGATAATATCCATTACAAGAGCTAAGAGGAAGCCACACAACCATCAGAGGAGTGAAAAAGGCCTAATTTGCTGAACATTTCTAGGTGGCATTGAAATAGAAAAAGGCAATAATTAATTTGTGCACTGGAACTGACAACCAAGAGACCCCGAAAATGACCACTGCTCCCCCACAGCATTAAAAAAACCTTATGTTCTCCAAGGCCAAGATTGCCAAAGTCAGCAGTTACATCATCAATTCCCTACACGTCTACCCAATGACGTTAAAAATCTGTGGATGCGCATGAATGGAGCTTCATTGCCAGTCAAATAACACACCCACCTCATAATCAGCACTTTATTGAGGAGCAAACCTCAGGTTTGCTTTGTTCACATCTCTGTTGTGCCTCCATTGTGTGTATTCCACATAGATTGATGCTGCTTTTACCTGAACAAATAAGGACACCTGATATCACTAGCCGCCGAATTCAACCTAGCAGGGAACAGCACTGACTCTAATGCTCTACATTTAATGCTTTCCTTGTGCAAGTCATGCCTCTTCTGCTTGTTGACTAAAGTTATGGCGCATAGATCTGGGAACAAAAGAAGCAGAAAATGCTTTTTGAGTAGACCAACTTGGTCATAGGTGTGGCTAGACACACACCTGAAAAGCACCAGGGTGCCCTCCTGAGTGATAATGAGCTCTACAAATCTGCATACCATCATATAACCTTTAGCCCAGCCTTGCTTTCTCAAACCTTACAGATGGAGAGGCGCAGGAGTTAGCCCCTATAATCTGCAGGCCATCTCTCTCTACATTCATTTGAGGGTGTATTCTCCACCCATGCTGGTTTGGGATCTGATTATGAAGTTTTCGCACTGCTTGTTGGCTCTTTATTTCTGAGGGCTGTGCTCTCACTGGGTCTAGTCTCAGCCTCTGCATACCTTTTAAATGACTGCTTCCATATTGTCTCTAGAGAATCCAAGGATCTTAAAGACCCACGCTTTCCTTTGTCACCAATTTGTCAGATGTTTTTCCTAAATATCACAAGTGCAAGGCTTGAACCCAATACCAAGTGTCCAATGTGGAAACCGGCCATGGTTGCTCGCGGGACTCAGGGGGTAGCTGCTACATTTGAGCATCTGTAGTCACTGGTCCCCAATTATTTTTAATTGGGCCATGTGCGATATGTCAATACTTCCTACAGGCATAAGCACTTTTCTAAGTAGATTGCTTCCAAATTCTTAACTTAGCTACCACTACAACAAAATTGAGAACTGCAAATTAGTTAATTTTCTGAACAATTTTGTTCACCAGTGGGGATTTCCCAATGTGATCTCTATTTTCATGGCAGTTATCATTGGAGGATACAATACCACAAAAAGTATAGGCCATTCTCTTTGGATCTAAAGACCATAGCTACGGTGAAAACACCAAACCACCTTTCCAACACAATCCCTGGTTCTATAAGTAACGATCTTGCCAAACACCTCCTCCCCTTTGGTCCATCCCGGTCAACTCTTCCCTCAAACAAGATACTCTCCCAGACTGTTTGAAAGTTGGCCAAGTTTCTCCTCTTCTAAAAAACCATCACTAGACCCTGATGACCTAAACAAATTTCATCCAGACTCTACCATTTTATTCCTAGGTAAGGGGATAGAAAGCTGCGTAGCCTCCCAACTGTCATCTCATATTTATGCATATAACCTCCCAGACACTCTCCAAACAGCTTCAGACAGGGTTACAGCACCAAGACTGCAATTCTGCAGATCATTGATGACGCTGCATCCTTTACAGTGAAAACTCATGTCTTCTTGTTCTCCTCAATTTCTTGTCTGCCTTTGATTCATTCACGATGCAACCACCATGGTCTTATCAGCATCCTGAAGAATTGAATGGGCATTAAAATGACAGTTCTTGACTGGTTTACCTCCTATCTGACCACCCTTTCACAAAGAGTGAAAATTGGGAGCTCAATCATTACTTAGGTCAGTCTGCAACAAGGGGTTCCTTAAGACTTGACATTTTCACTGACCCTATTTATTTAACCTCTATCCTGGTCCACTTTCTGGGACCCTCAGGAACTCTGGGGTCCTGTTGCACTGAGGAATTAGCCTGAAGGTCTCATTTCCAGGTGATATTACCCATCTCCCCAACACCTTGGGAAGACTGATGTCAACTTACTACTTTAAACTTAACCCTGCAAAAACAGAAGTCCTTCAGTCCCTGAAGAAATCCAATCTTACTGTACAAGAATGGATAGAATGCCTCTCTGATCTGGAGTGCCAACCCACCATTGTTCAGAAGGCCAAGTCAAGTGGCTTCATCAACAATCTGCACAACCTCCAGAGTCAAGTTGAGGACATGGTCAACTACACCTGGTTCCAACAAAGGCTGCTCTGAGGGATCAGGCAGCTTATTCTGGAACAGGACTTATAATTAGTTATTCTGGTGTTAGTTCTCTCCCAAATATACATTGGGCATCCCTAAAGCACTATTGGATCCACTCTAACTTTGTTTCTGGAGGCAAGAAATGTGACCATGTCACTCCTATCCTGCTGTTCCTCCAATGGATTTCTATTCAGTCGAGAGCTCAATTTAACTGTGCGCACCACATAAAAAGCCCTGTATTGCTTTTCACCCATCTACCTAATTGAAATGTTGAACATTTCAGGGCTCTCAGGGGCTACAGGTCTTTTGCTGCTCTGTTCTTAAACTCAAGAAAGCATCTTCTATTCTCTGTTGTCTCTAAGATTGCCGGAATCTTCCTTATGCAAAGCTAACTATTTAAAGGACTCCCCTTAGTGAAACAAAAAATAACACAACATTAACACTTCCCAAGCCAACACTCTTATTTCAGTCTCAATACTTCCACACATTCTCAAAAGTATAACATAACCGAATAACACAACAAATTAAAATATATACACAGGGCTTTAATCATATTGCAAATGAAAAAAACAATCATTAAAACACAGATGGTATAAACATCAAAACCAAGGATGATGTTTCCCGAGGCAACACAATTAATCTTGTAATCTCTGGACCTCTACTTCTTATATCACTCTTGTCCATGAAATTCACTAGTACTATGTAACATGCAAAGCTAGACTGTGTCTCTACTAGACTTCATTACAAGGAGCAGTTAAAATAAAAACACAAAGCAATCCCACTGAAAAACGGATAAACTGAAACTGAGCGGGGACCAGTCAGGCACAGAATCAGGAGCAATCTAGGGCTGGGTTACATTAAAAGGAATCTGGCTGAAACAAATGCTGGCAGAAAGTATCTAAAGGTGGAGAAGAAAGTGAAAAACACAGAGGCACAAAAAAATGCAAGACAAAAGTGCACAATTCCAGCATCAAAAAGATTAGCAAACAGAAATAAAGTAACTCAAGGGTTTAAACAATTGGGGCATTAGAGAGCAAAAATTAACCAGAGGCAACAACACAGAGAACCAAGACGTTTCTGTCATCTTAGATTGAAAACTTTTCAGATGAGGAAGAACATGCTCCATGGTGGCTAGGGTAACATCAAACATGGCTCCTCTCCAATATGGGGAACACAAGATGACAAGATGAAGCAGAAAACTATATTCACAACAGAAGACAATACAGGAAATCATCAATTCACTCATTCAAAGGTAAGGTGTGGTGGGAAAACGAAATGCACTATTCTCTGACTCATGAAATGGAGGTCACACAAGCAGCATAATTCTGCAGCCACATTGGGAGAACTGAAATAGGGCCTTATTATGAGTTTGGAGGTCAATGGACTGCCAGATTCACTATGGTGGTTTCCCGACCGCCCTTTTATAACTAGGGTGGTCAAGCTGCCCTTCGACCACTGCAACCACCGTGATCACCAGGGAACAGCCATCTGCTGGTGGTTGCGTGGCTGTTCTAAGTCCGCAATAGGCCTGGTGGGGTCGCTGCGGCCCCGCCAAGCATATTACGAGTTTCCTCACCGTCACACTTTTCATGGCAGTGCGACCGCCATGAAGAGTGTGGTGGTGAGGAAAGAAAGGGGACCCTACAGGGCCCCATGGTACCTCACACCAAGTGGATAAACACAGGGGGCACAACATGTGCCCTACTGTGTGCAGGCACACCAGTACCTGCATGGCATGAAGTGCAGAAGTCCATGCCATGCAGCTACTGCCTTTGACATTCTCTTTGCTGTGCATATTTCATAGACACTGCTGTGGGATTGCCAAGGAAGCTCCCGCCAGACAGGAGAAAACTGCTGATCTGGCGGGCAGTTCCTACACAAGTTTGGTGTGCGGGAGAGGGGCGGTCTTGCTTCTGCACTGCCAAACTCATAATAAGGCCCATAGACTGTGATGACACTCACAGTTAATGAGACATAATGTGATGCAGAGGGTGCCATGAAGGTTTATAGCTATATCCTCATCAGGTTGCATCAGTGGCACCTCCCAGAATAGAAAATAATGCAAGCGGCCACCATTCTTTTCATGTGTAGGACCCCAGCATCTGAAGACCAAAAGTCCCTGGGAGTAGGTAGGGTTACCTGTGGCTCACAAGAGTAGTCCTGTAAGCTGTCATCTAAGCATATAGTCACTTATATAAAGAGAAAATCATGTTGGTGCCAGCGCACCTTACCCCTAACTAGACATCCACCTTTGCAGAAGTTCTATGAGTCTTTTAGCCTTTATTCCCAGTTTGACCATCTCGCATTTGTGCATTCATGACTTTCGGTAGGGTACCATAGATGACTCGAGTCCATTTCAGAGAAGTGATAGCTCAGCAAATCTTTACTGATGCAGAGAAAGGCTATTGTCAGGCTGCAGAACGCAGAAAGAAAGGGACCTTAATACAGTGTTCTCAATGTCAATAATTTCAGGCTGAGTAACTTATTAATCGTTTCCAATCACCATCTCCATCTCTGATCCGTCTCTGTCAAACACATGGGTTTGCTGGACTCCTGCATTGTCTCACCCATGCAAGACTCATGGTTCTATACAGCGCCTTCTACTCATGCTTGTATGCAGCACTGATATTCTCTCTTGTACACAGGGGTGGCTCCTCCATGTGGGCAGAGGAGTGTCGCCCCACTGCTTTCTCGCAGTGCAAGAAGCAGTAACACAAAATGATAAAAAATACCATTTTATGTTGCTGTTTCTCGCACTGCGAGAAAGCAGAAGGGTTTGGTTGGGGGCGGGCGGGCGGGCGGGCGGGTGGTCCTTCAACAGGGCAGGGGAGGAGTGACTAGCCGAATGTTGCTGGCTCTGACTGTTTGGTTGGCCCTGTGGAGCTGACCAAACCAGTCATGCGCACTCTGCGATTTTCTCCATGTAGGCTACATGGAGAAAATGGCCTCCCCATAGGCGCCTGTCTGGGCACCGTCCTCACCAATCACAACGCTGCCATTGCAGCTTTGTAATTGGCTTAGGGGAGGGGAGGGTGGCTTCCTGCTTCCTGCGAGGAACAGAGAAGCAGAGACGACACGGGACCGGATTGGGCCAGCTAAGGTAAGTTATTTTAATTTTATTTAAACCTACCCCCCACGCGAAACCACTAATAACCTGGATAAAAACTTGCAAACTTTTTTTTTTAAATAGTGCTTCTCATCACACTGATTGCACTGCTAAGACCTGTAATTAACAGCTGTAACTACAGACTAGTTTAATGTGGTACTCAATTTACTGGCTGTGGAAAGAAGGAAGGCTGAGTGGGTCTTCCTGGGTTCATAACTTTCAGATCTTTCCAGCAAGCACCACGGCTAACACATATGAAGGAAGCTAGAGGGACATGGGCAGAGCTCTGCACCTGTAGTAGGTTACCAGACAAAAAATGGTAAGTACTTATGGTAATTGTATTTATATAACACTTACAACCCCTGAAGTGATTTTTGGCAAGTAGCACGCTACTCCAGAACTCAAAGTGGGTTAGTGGTGGATTAGTATAGGGAAATAAAAGTTGTTAATTCGAGTGGTGGACATGTTGGTCTGTGAGTTGGATTGAATACTTTATCATACTTTATTGATAAAGGAGGGATATAGGAGGGAAGAGTCTATGAAGTGTTATTTGGGAGATCATAGTAGTAGAAGGAGTTTTGGGATGAGTCAAAGGAGGGATAGAGGAGGAAAGAGCCTAGAAAGGGTTATTCGGGATCTCTGAAATGTACTTTGTACATCTCATCATCAGGGTCCCATGTGTGGATTTGTATCACAACCTCATGCTGTGGTCCATCATGTGCATACTGGTGCCATTTAAGACATTACAATCTGAGTCCTTGTGTGAATGTAATGAAGAATATAAAAAAAATGCATTAATTACATCTCTCGAGTTGCCACATCTTAAAACAGACCGTACACATAACTAAGAAATATATGTGCTTGCACTTGAGATTGCGACACCCACCACATTGTGTCTGACTATTTTTGATAGAGGTCAGTTGGGGTTCAAGAGGGCAGTGATGGCTAATCACCATACTGATTATGGACTCCTTCATGTGCAGCAGTTGCTGTCTGTGCGATGAGAAAGTGATGATTTGTGTAACATATATTTGCACGTTTGCAGTATCAATTGAATCAAGCTCAGAGTACATCCAAGATGGCCGAAATGAAACAAGTGAACACAACCTTCTAGTTGTAAGAGCATGGACATGATCAGCTGAAGTTGTGATAAGAAGGATATTTAGTTTGGCACTACACTGTGATGGGCTCCTGTCTTTACCACTGTTTGTGAATTTATGCTGTCAGTGATGATACGAACCGCAGCTTTCATGAAATGTTACGAGATGAGCAGGGGAATTTATAAGCCTTCAGCTCCTACTGTAGAAATTGAGGGGCAGATTTATGAGGCCCGTTGCGCCATCGGAACGTCACTTTTTGTGACGTTCCGTGGCGCAGAAGCCTGCGTGATATTTATCAAGCAGCACTGAGCCACTTTTTTTGGCTTAATGCTGCCTCATAAATATCAGTCCCTTTGCGTTAAAGGGGCGTGCAATGGGTGTTGCTGGGGGCGTTCCCAGCAACATCCATGGCCATTTGACACTGCCCCAGATTTACGAGAAATCGTAAATCTGAGGCAGCGCCAAAAGCTTCCGCCTCCCCAGGGGAGGCGTAAGGGAGGCGCAACGAGGAGAAATATCTTTATTTCTCCTCGTTTTTCCTTTTTCTATGTGTGCTGCAGCACACATACAAAGAGGAAAAACCTCTTGTGATTATTTTTGTACAGAAAGGTTTCCCTTCCTGTACAAAAATATTCATCTCCGCAACGCAGGCACCCTTGCACCATGGTGCAGAGGTGCCTGCGTTGGCGCAGGCAGCCCATTGTGCGCCGGCGCAGGGGAAAAGGACAGGAATGCGCCACATTTTATAGATACGGCGCATCCCTGCCCTTTTCTTTTGCCGTAGGGAAGCGCAGCAGGAAGGCCTGCTGCGCTTCCCTACGGCAAAACCTCACAAATCTGCCCCCGAATGTTTCCATTGGCCATGACCTCTAGTACAATGACAATTGATGCACCACTGTAAATTCCATCAAAACACATTGCAATTGATACATATGGCTGTTTGCCACTGGATTTCTGTTCCTTTATTGCAAATCACTATCAGCTCTGTTTTACTGAGCAAGCAGTGCTCTTTGAGTTACACTAATGACTTCATTTAACTTTATAATTAAATGAAGCCAAAGTGTCAGTATACAGTGATTGCTCCAAATTGACGCACACACGCTTAGAGAGCATTTGCACAGTTTGCTCAGCAAAGGCAAACAGAATGATCTCCCGCATATGCAACCACATCTGAACTGCTTCCGACGCAGCAGATTGCTGAACTGCAGGCTTATCACCCCTCCCCTGCTCTGTGCCTGCAGAAGATTATTCAACATCACTTTCAACAGCTTTTCAGTGTGAATTTCACACACAAAGCAATTTATAGCATTCTTCCAGGCTTCATGAAATGTTCCCCTCTCTGTCGCTTCACCTCCAAGGAGTTTGTTCGAAAAGTCACCGAGAGTTTCACGTCAAAGATCGGCTCGCGGTTATCAATGCAAAGGCTAGTTTATTGGAAACCTCCTTATTTTCAAAGCCCAATGGAAATGCGTCGTATTTGTTATACCAATCATTAAGGGATTTGTACTTGTGATGACGTTATTTGACCACTTTTCTTGCCTGCCTGTTAATATTCTGTTTAAAAGATGGATTCTCCATGATTCCTAGGACGTAGTCCACTGTAGACCGAAATTAAAGGATTTCACCGCGAATCAAGGCTCAAGCAGAAATGACGAATTTGGTGCCCAGTGTATAAACATTAGGAATTCCGATTGCCTAATGGTAATTTTCGATAAATCCCATTTAGGAAATCAATATTCCTAAAGTATGAAATTATTCTGAGTTTCATTAACGATTCCTAGTGGGTCGCAAATAGACCTACCTCATGCATATTAATAAGGCAGGTCGCAATTTGGGACCCATTAGGAATTGCAGCAGACCACCATGTCTATGATTGCTTTTGAATAAACCAATATTTAAAAAAATATACAGGCTATTTTCCCTAAAGGACAATGAGATGCATTTAAAAAGAAAAAAATGAATCTGTGCAGTTTTGTTTCATAAGAGTTCCTCTTAAAAAATATTTTTTTAACATTCTCAGAGGGAAGAGGTCCCTTAGGGACCCCTTCCTCTTTGTGAGTTGGTTGCCACCAGTCTGAAACAGGTGGGAAAGTATAACTGTTTTGGTGGTTAGCCAAAATATCGAGTTTTAAATTTCGACCTACAATAATATCGTGTTTTTAATATCGTAGGTACAGAATATCGAAGTCAAGAATATCGATGGACAGAATATCGATCCCAAGGTAAGTAATATCGAAGTAAATAATATCGAAGTAATTAATATCGATGTAAGTAATATCGTAAGTAAAAATTTCGATGTCAATAATATCGATATTTATTTAGTGTAATGTCATTTAATATGTATTTTATTTGTATGTGAAAGATTATTGTAATGTATTTTAATACATTTAAAAATAAATGTTTAGAGATTTATAATTATTTTACATTTAATTTAGCGTTTTAGTATCAGAGCGGGTTGTGGGTTTATAGGGGAATAGGGTGGGAAGTAATTTAATTATAATTAATGAATTAATATGTATTGTTTAATTGGTATTTATGATTAATTAATTGGTAATTAATTAATAATTGGTAATTAATTGATTAATTAATTGTTAATTAATTATTAATTGTACAATTATTTTATTAATTGGTTAATTATATACATTATAATTAGTTTATTATTAATATTTATTTATTGTTAATTAATTAATTGTTAATTAGTAATTAATTGGTGATTTAATTTTATTAAGTGATTAATTGATAATTAAATTAATTATGTGAATTTTAATGTGTAGTGGGTTGTGGGTTTATAGGGGAATAGGGTGGGAAGTAATGTAATTATAATTAATGAATTAATATGTATTGTTTCATTGGTATTTATGATTAATTAATTTGTAATCAATTAATAATTGGTAATTAATGTGATTAATAGATTAATTAATTTTTAATTAATTATTAATTGTAAAATTACTTTATTATTTTGTTAATTATATAAATTATAATTAGTTTATTAATAATATTTCTTTATTGTTATAGTTAATTATTAATTGTTAATTAGTAATTAATTGGTGATTTAATTTTATTAAGTGATTAATTCATAATTAAATTAATTATGTGAATTTTTATGTGTAGTGTGTTGTGTGTTAAAGGGGGAATAGTGTGGGATGTAATTAAAATTTATTTATTTAAATATTTATTTTACATAATTGGTATTTAATAATATTTTTTTTTTTTAAACATTGTTAACATGCAATTTTTTTATAAGAAATTATTAAATTGGTTATAATGTTAATAGAATCACTATGCTATCTAGTGCTTTCCCAACTGTTTTACTATCTGGAGTGGGAATAGTAATTTTTACCCCTACGCTATCCAGCGCTTTCCCTACTGTTGCACTCTCTGGAGTTGGAATAGTAATTTTTACCCCTACGCTATCCAGCGCTTTCCCTACTGTTGCACTCTTTGGAGTTGGAATAGTAATTTTTACCCCTACGCTATCCAACCTTTTCTCTACTGTTGCACTGTCTGGAGTGGGAATAGTAATTTTTACCCTTACGCTATCCAACACTTTCCCTACTATTGCACTCTCTGGAGTGGGAATAGTAATTTTTACCCCTACGCTATCCAACGTTTTCCCTACTGTTGCACTCTCTGGAGTTGGAATAGTAATTTTTACCCTTACGCTATCCAACACTTTCCCTACTATTGCATTCTCTGGAGTGGGAATAGTAAATTTGACCCTTACGCTATCCAACACTTTCCCTACTATTGCACTCTCTGGAGTTGGAATAGTAATTTTTACCCCTACGCTATCCAATGTTTTCCCTACTGTTGCACTCTTTGGAGTTGGAATAGTTATTTTTACCCCTACGCTATCCAACGTTTTCTATACTGTTGCACTCTCTGGAGTGGGAATAGTAAATGTTACCCTTACGCTATCCAACACTTTCCCTACTATTGCACTCTCTGGAGTGGGAATAGTAAATTTTACGCTTACGCTATCCAACACTTTCCCTACTATTGCACTCTCTGGAGTTGGAATAGTAATTTTTACCCCTATGCTATCCAACGTTTTCCCTACTGTTGCACTCTTTGGAGTTGGAATAGTTATTTGTACCCCTACGCTATCCAACGTTTTCCCTACTGTTGCACTGTCTGGAGTGGGAATAGTAATTTTTACCCTTACGCTATCCAACACTTTCCCTACTATTGCACTCTCTGGAGTGGGAATAGTAATTTTTACCATTACGCTATCCAACATTTTCCCTACTATTGCACTCTCTGGAGTTGGAATAGTAATTTTTACCCCTACGCTATCCAACACTTTCCCTACTGTTGCACTCTTTGGAGTTGGAATAGTAATTTTTACTCCTACGCTATCCAATGTTTTCCCTACTGTTGCACTCTCGGGAGTTGGAATAGATATTTTTACCCCTACGCTATCCAACATTTTCCTTACTGTTGTTTTTGTTGAAGTTGGACTAGTAGTTTTATTGTGTCTGATATTAAATATGTTTTGTAATATTTTAGCTATTGTAATATATAATTAATAATAAAAATTATTCAAATTAAAATTATTGATTATTATTTGCTATATGTAATTATTTAATATTTATTAATGTTATTGTTTTATGTGTATAGATGTATTGGTAATTTAAATAAATATTTAATAATTTATATGTTATAGAAATTATTATTAAAAGTAATTATTAAGTAAGTGTATATATTATATATTATATATATGTTTAATTAAAGTTTCATTTAATTATATATATTTATTATAAATTTTACATATTATACAATATATTTAATTATGTTTCTTTGATTTATAAGTATTATTTGGTTTATTTTACATATATTTTTAAACTAAAAAAAAACCGATATTTTTGAATTACGATATTTTTGACATCGATATTAAATTATCGATATTTTTGTACTTACCATGTTGTAGATAGGATGTCGATATTCTTGACCACGATATTTTTGTTGCGATATTTTTGTAGGTCGAATTTTTGTCTTTCGAAATTATGTCATACAATCAACTGTTTTACAACCAAAATGTGGTTAATACATACCATTCTGATTGGGGATCAGAATACCAGAATTCCAAATACCAAATGGAGGTTTGGTAGCAAATGCGAATTGCGATTCGGTAACAAGTTACTGAATCACAAATTGCCTTTTATACATTGTAAAAAGATTTTTGGGGTCAAAAACAGTATGATTCTGGGAATCGGCCCATTGGTGACCGCAAAAAAGCTTCACACATCAGACACATACTTTGGTTTTTATCTCCAATACACCGACTATGGTCGGCCTGTAAGCATTGGGGCATGAACCAAGGATGTCAGCCAAAGATGGCGATCTCCAAAGGATGCTCACTCGGCGAGGCTTGCCAGTGATGTGACTGGCATGTTTTGGATAATAAGGCTTGAATAAGAATAATAAGCATTGTAACCAATAGGACAAACTCATAACAGTCTCTTTAAATGTTTAAGCCGCCCAAACAGATTTTCGTCCTGGCACCAATTTCAGGCATACCCTCAAGTGCCATGTCTAAAGGGCTTTAAAGAAAATGGAGAGACCTTCATTAAAGTTTTGTGTGAGTGTTCTTGTGATGCAACGTAATTTAGGGCTGAACTTGTTACCCTTAAAAATGGTAAGCAAATTAACATTATCACCGGAGATCTAGCGCAAAAGTTTAGTAAATGTGGTCCTTGGAGCAGTGCTGCTAGGTGAGTTATTTTGTTTTAGGTCTCGTGTTAGCCAATACCTTTTGATTTTACCCAAAATTATAAAGTATGATATACCTACATAAAGGGGCTTTAAGCCACCTTCATCCAAGGGTCAGCAGTCTCTATAAGGGGAACACTCTCTGTGCCGAATCTCCAAATAACTCGTACACAGACTCAAGACCATCAAGACTGTGTGCGCACTGTGAGTGCAAGACTTCTTCGAAGCACATGCAAAGCCCTGCACAACACAGGACCAGAATACCTGAACAGCCACTTACAGTTCCACCAGCCCACCAGATACCTTCGCTCTGCCTCATTCACACGCACTCCCTGCATCCGCAAAAGCAGAGCAGGAGTCCGCTCTTTCTTCTACATCGCACCCAAACATGGACCGACCTGCCTCAACATATCCAAGCCTTACCCTCACTTCTTGAATTTCGCAGGAAGCTGAAGACCTGGCTCTTCAATTAATCCCTAGGGGACCACACACCTACATACCCGCCAAAGTGCCTGGATCCTCACGGATGAGTAGTACACTATAAAAATAGACATAACTTAACACACACAAACATTGTCGTTCACATTTTGCTTCCACCGACTACAGCAGACAGCACGGGGCAATGGATCAGTCTATTTAACCCACTCGGTCACTTCACTTTGTTCTTTCACAAGGAGCACATCCCCACAAAAGATAGTTGCTTCAATGACAGTGTTTTGTTGTGAGCACATTCCACCTTTATCACATCCCATCTCCTGCTAATACTGCTGTAAATTCCTTTACAGTGACCTTTGTTTATCTGACTGCAGCTATTTCACATCAGCTCACATGAATTCTCAATATAAGCTAATCAGTGTGGTCTGTCCATCCGTCCATCCATCCATCCACCCATCCATCCTTCCTTCCTTCCTTCCTTCCTTCCTTCCTTCCTTCCTTCCTTCCTTCCTTCCTTCCTTCCTTCCTTCCTTCCTTCCTTCCTTCCTTCCTTCCTTCCTTCCTTCCTCCCTCCTTCCATCCCTCTCTCTCTCTCTCCCTCTCTTCCTCCCTCCCTTCCTTCCTACCTTCTCTACTTTCTTGATTTCTTTCTTGCTTGCCTTCTATTTTTCTTGCCCTTTTCCATCCTTGCCTCTTTTCTCAAGGGCAGGAGGCTGGCAGTCAATGCCAGACCAATTGGCTATTTTTTTAGTTCTGTGTTAGCCAAAACCTTTTGATTTTACTAAAATTATGTGTATAATATACTTGTAGCAGTTTACAGTCAGACATCGTCCAGTAGTCTGATGTTGCATCTTTCTCCTTTTAATTCCATCTGCTTCAGCATGCATCAAAGGGCAATGCATCATCCCACTTTAGCCATTGTCTGACTTCAATACGACTTATGGCATGTGGCCCTTTCACAAGGAGCACATCCACACACAATGTACTTCCCTTCAGTTCTATGGTAATGTCTGCATTTTGACATTAAAAGGTTTGCGTTTAACCAATTTTGTTTATATTGATGAGTCTCTCGAACAATGACGTTTTACAAAAACCATGCTGGCAAAACAACAATTGTCAAAAGGCTTGAGGCCAACACCAGACCTATTGGCTTTCTGCTGCCCCATGTTGGGCTAAAGTGCCTTCCACAACCAAAGACCCAGTGCCTCTAATAATGCCTCACATATTTGCAACAAGTACATACCCAACCTTGCTTTGACCGTATGTACACTGTCATCTGAAAGAACTGTGCCACATCATGCCACAATTCCAAATGCACTATTCTACCCAGTCCTTTTTCTCTACAAAGCTTTGGCAACTCCATGCTCGCATTCCTCCTGGCCTTGTCAATGGGTGATAGTCTCTTTGCCCTTCACCACTTCGCTTCAGGGATTACATTTGTCCACAAAATAAAAGCACCTGCCCATTCTTTTTATTTCCCTCATGACTGCCTTCAACATACCACCTTTCTGGTGCCCCTTCACCCTGGCTCCTCAAAACCCAACCGGCCACATAATGCCTACCACCTGCCTGCCTCTCTGCCCATTTCACAAAGTAATGGTCCATTATCCAGATAGCCATATCCTCTGGGTCTGGACCTGGAGCAGAACCTGCAAAAAACACCACATTCAACCATGCTTCCTCATCCTCCTGATGCACAAATCTCCTGTACAAGTCTGATTCCCACTTCCCCCATCTCATCTATTCGCCTCTGTTGCTATAATGTATTCTGAAGGAATACGTCCCATATTCTGCTGCCGGTAGTCCCAAATGTCTTAATGCCTTATGCAACATTTCCAACAGCTGAAATGCCGTCACCTCCGACTCATCTTGATGTTGAAAGACCCAGCTAAACCTACTCCTCTCTTGCTGTGGAAGGTCCATTTTTGACTTTTTAAGATACATTTCTATGCTCACAACATGCACCTCGATCTCTACCTGCTCCAAACCTCTGCCCCTCTTTCCCCTCCAGTAACTCAGACACCCGCAATGCACCAAATAACATTCAGCTCATCAACAATGAACTCTGACATATTGTGTGCAAAGCACCCATCACTCTCCAAAGCACTCGCTAAACCAAACGCTTCCATTTTCTCCTCCCATTGCCATCTGTCTTGCCCAACCTGCCAAGCTGTCTTCATAGTTTGCCAGCGGAGAGGGCACATCCTTAAAGTCACTTACCCACAAAGGGTCCTTGCATCCGGCATCGTCTGAATCCCCAGCGTCTTCAGGTTCTGACTAACGTGCACACACACACGTATCCTGCAACGCAGCGGCCATTTTAGGAAGTTGGGACAGCTTGCTAAAATTGCGCCCAATTTCCTCTAGATACTCAAGTACAACATGCACAGCGACCATCTTAACAACTCGTTTCAAGGATTTCTTCATTTTAAGGAACAAGTCAGATTTTTCACAGCGAGAAGAGCGACAAGTGGATCTTTCACAACCTTGACAGTAATTTATTGTTTTAATTTGTTATTTTCACTAACATTTCTCTTCTTTTTAGGTAAAGTTTAAATTGTCATTCCATAATTCCATACAAAGCAGTTCTGTTCTCTCCTCTTGTCCCTTATATCACTTCCAATGGGTGATCAAGGTCTAGCGGCTCCTCCCTCTTTTTTCCCTACTCCTGGTGACCCTCCCATTCCCTGGAAAGAGTGGAAAAAGTTATTTCTAACCTATATTTTAGCGACAGGTGCAGATAAATATGGTCCTGTACGCAAACAGGCAATTCTGCTCCACCACTTAGGGGTTGAAGGACGTCGTCTGTATGAGAATCTTCCAGAAATGTCTCTGTGTGTAGGTGATGGGCAGCCAATTAATGTTTATGACATGAGCATGCAAATGTTAGAAAAGAGATTTGTTTCCAAAATTAATACTGTGCTAGAAAGACACAAATTTTTCTGTTGTGTGCAAAAGATAGATGAAGACATTGCAACTCATGTTGCTGCGCTAAGGGGACTTTCCTTAACTTGTCATTTTGAAGGATTAGGATATTCACTTATATGTGACCAGATTGTTAGGTGCACTAACAAAAAAGAGTGCGTGAAAAGTTACTTATTAAAGACTCTACGTTGGAGGAAGCAATTTAAATAGCAAAAGGTCTTGAACATACTGACTTATGGATAAAAGAAATGGATGAATGCACCAATTCAATTGTACCTAAAGATGTGGTGTCAAAAGATTTACGGCCATATGTATGAAGGCAATTTTGCGATCGCAAATGCCGAAATTCGCAGAATTTCGGCGTTTGCGATCGCAAAACAACAGTGTCATATGTATGACACAAACCACCCCATGCAAAATTAGAAATCGCAAATTTTGCAATTCCCTATTTTGCGATTGCATTTAAGGAATCGCAAATTGCGATTCCTTAAATGCAATGTAAAAAGCACACAAAAAGTGAAATTTGGACTTAAGGAATCGCAAATTACCATCAACTTCAAATTGGTGGTAATTTGCGATTTCTTTGAAAAATGTACTTTTATGCATTTTTCAAAGTGCCATGTGACTCACATACATGCCCCTAAGGCATGTATGTGCGCCACATCTGCACCCATGCTCATTTCAGGGGTGCAACAGGGTGTCCTTTTGACACCCTGGCACCCTTGAAATTGCATTCCCAATTTGCAATTCTCTAATTGGGATTCGCAAATTGAGAATGTCTTCCCATTCATCCCTATAGGCCTCTAGGCCCATAGGAATGAATGGGGAGGTATTCCTTAATTGCAAATCGCAATTTGCGGTTTGCAATTAAGGAATATGTAGGATTCGCAAAAATTATTGCAAATCCTACATACATAGGGTTTTGCGATTCTCAAATAGCGATTCGCAAAAAATCGCTATTTGAGAATCGCATATGGGCATTTTCATACATATGGCCCTTAGTGTCAAAAGGTTTAGATTCTAAAGGATCAGAAATCCATGCATGTGTCAGTGAAACCAAAGTTGTAAAACGTGTGGGGAAGTTGCCACCTAAGTCTTTCAATAATCCCGCTGAAGTTCCCCATTCCGACATTATAGTTCCACGGACCAACAAATGTGTTTTCAAGTGTTACCGGTGTGGTGCTCCTGGACATATTGCTTCTAGCACCAGGTGTATGGCTAGAAATGCAATATGCAGAGCATGTGGGAAGAGGGGTCATCTTGCTAAAGTATGCATATTCAAAACTCAGTATGTACATGAGGTTGATGATACTTGCGAAAATATTCAAGAATTTATGTTGTGTATTGAAGGTTTCTCTATTTCTGATGAAGGATGTTCCAACACTGTTTGTGGTATCGATATCATTACTGAAAGCACGGACAAACTAGAAAAACCACACTGTACCATAAGCTTTGATATGAATAATGTGAGAATGCTAGTTGATTCAGGAAGTTTATACACATTGCTATCTAAAGATATGTATCTTAAGGTGTGGGGTGACATGAGCGATGTAGAATCCTGGAGTAAACCCGTCATTAAAGCAGTAGGTTATGGTGGTAAGACCATTGACATCTTAGGGCTGAAGTGGATTGTGATTAGCTTCGCGGGAAGGAAAGTCTATGGGCGAGTTCATCTTACAAAACAAGGTTCCAACTTGTTAGGTTGGCGCCATCAAAAAGATTTAGGAATAATGCTGAATCCCAAAGCCATTGAACCCGTTAAATCCACAGTTGTTCATAACGTTGATAATTATGAGACTAGTGTAATGGAGACATTTTCCAGCGTTTTCTTTGATAAGTTGGGAAGGCTTGTGAATTTTTCTCATAAGATTGTTCTAAAAAAGAATGCAGTACCAGTTGTTCATAAAGTGAGGGATGTTCCTCATTTGATGAGGGGTCCCCTTCAAGATGAGCTCGACTGATTGTTACGGGAGGGGATTATTGAACCTATTGAGGCCTCAGAATGGCTGGCGCCCATTGTGGACGCGCCCAAGGATGGTGGTGCCAAAATTTGTTTATGTGTTGACTTGCGCAATTTAAATAGGAATATTTGGGTCGACAGGCAACCCCTACCTAATATATCTGAAATGTTAACTGCGATGGGTGGGGGAGTGATTGTTAGTGTGATTGATATGTCTGCGACCTATCATCAAATTGATCTCAGCAAAGAATCAAGACACCTTACCTCGTTTGGAACGCCCCTGGGCGCATTTCGTTATTGTAGAATGCCATTTAGTTTGGCATCTGCGGTATTTCAAAGAGTCATGCAACACATTTTTGTCAATATAAAGAATGTTTTGTGCTTCCAAGATGATGTGCTGATAGAAGGGAAGGATAGTAATCATCATGACGAAGTGTTGTATGAAGTCCTATAATGTATGGAAAGTCATGGTTTGACTATAAAAAGAGAAAAATCTCAACTTAAAAAAAGTTGTGTGACCTACATAGGACACAAGATATCCAAGGAAGGGATAAAGCCTAAAAAAAGTATTGTTTCAGCTATTAATAATGCTCCTACTCCCCTCAATAAGGACTAGCTGAAATCCTTCTTAGGATTAGCAGAATACTGTTCTAAGTTCGTAAATGGATTTAGAGAGATTGTTGAACCATTAAGGTTGTTGATGAAGAATGGAGTTGCATTCGAATGGAACGACATGTGTGAGAAAGCATTCAATAGTGTGAAAAGTTGTATCCTTCATGCACCCACTCTTGGACATTTTAATGTTAATGCTAGAACTTTTATCACCACTGATGCGAGTGCTGTAAGAATTGGGGCAGTTTTGTCTCAAGTGTATAATGGAGTGGAAAGAATTATCGGATTTGCTTCTAGAAGGCTTCAGTGAGCGGAAGTATCATATTCCTTGATTGAAAAGGAGGCTCTGGCGTGCTGTTGGGGAATCAAGCATTTCCGATATTTTGTCTGGGGTTTCCCTTTTAAAGTCCGTACTGACCATAAACCTCTAGTCCATTTGTTTAAAGGAGGTAGAGGTCTGGAAGGAAATGTGACTCCTAGGATTTCTAGGTGGATATTATCTGTACAATTTCGAAATGGAGTACGTGAAAGGTTTGAAAAATGTAGTAGCCAACTGTTTATCTAGAATGCCAGTGGATGTTGTTGAAGAAGACTTAGATGATGGTGTGGATGTGATCAGATGTAATGAAGAACAAGCCATTGATAAGGAGGAGTGGGACTCTGCCATGTTGGGTGATGCGATACTACAGCAAGTCATGAATTGTGTATCGGGAGGATGGAGAGAGGATTCCTGCCAAGATATTCGTTTCAGAAGTTACTGCCATGTTGAGACTGAATTGAGCGTCAGTGAAGGGAAGTTGTGGAGAAGGAACAAATTGGTGCCACCGGCCAGTCTAAGAAGCAAAATAATGAGCATAGCTCACAAAGGGCACTTAAGGGTGAACATGACTAAGAGGCATGTCCGGCAATCCTTCTGGTGGCCGGGATGGACAATGACATAGAGGAGGTTGTGAAGGAGTGTTATACATGTGCAAGGAGCGACAAAACGAAAGTCGTTAGGCAACCTCCCCTTGCTTGTGTGGAATTTCCAAAGCGTCCATGGGAGAGGATAGCAATTGATTTTCTTGGTCCCATTTCCAAGCTTGGTTCACGTAGCAAATTTGTAATGGTTCTTGTGGATTACCATTCCAAATGGTTTGTTGTTGAATCTACTGACTGTATTGAGACTGAAAAAGTAATCAGATTTATGGAAAGGACATTCCTAAATGAAGGAATACCTAAAACTCTTGTATCGGACAATGGAGTCCAGTTGGTCTCCAAGAGAATGAGAGATTTCCTCTGTAAATTAGGTGTTGTTCATGAGAGGGTTGCTATGTTCAGACCGCAGGCTAATGGTTTTGTTGAAAGAATTAACCGCCTGTTAATGGAAAATATTCAACTCTCGATAACTAATGGGTTATCATGGTCTGAGGAACTTAAGAAATTGGTGTGGTCGTATAGAGTGACACCACATTCAATTACTGGAGTCTCTCCATTCATCTCTCTCAAGGGACGTGAGCCTGGAGTAAAAGAAGTTCCTGGATGGCTTAAAAACAAAGAATGTGTGTGGGTTGACCGTGCTGCAGTGGAAGATACTGTAGTGAAGCAGCAAGAAACTGCTACGAATTCTTACAACATGAAAAAAGGAGTGAAGGATTCCGACATTAAAGAAGGAGATTGGGTTGCTGTAAGGAGAGGAGGAATTGTCATTAAAGGGGAGAGTAAATTCACACAACCTATACAAGTGATTTTAACAGATGGATCTGCTTGGAGTACTGGGAATGTTTCTAAATGCCAGGCTCCTTGAGTGCTTGCATGACTAATGTAGTTCTGCATTTTTATTGTATTTATTGAATGGTTATGTTTCGCATTTCATTTTTATTGTCATTCCATGTAGGGGGGGAGATATGTGTGGATTTCTTTAAAATAGAATGTAAGGCTTGTTGCTAGGATGGAATGTTGTTCTTTGAAGTAAAGGAGTTGAAGCTGAGAGGCTGGAGGAGCAAGCTGGAGGTACCTGAAGCTGTGTACTGCAAATAAAGATTACCAACTGTGTTGGAGAGATCTTTACAGGGTGCTGTTATCAACCTCTGCTAAGTGTTGTACATTTCCCAGGCACCCCTGATGTGTGAGGCACAGCGTGGTATTTGGGCAAAAATATCATGATACAAAAATATTGTGCAAAAAGTATTGGAATAGGAAAAATATTGTCATAAGGAATATCAAAGGTAAAATTTTTATTTTTAGCGCTCTTTTTCATATCACAGTAAAGAATATTGATGTAGAAACTATTTTTGCATGTAATATCATTTGCAGGTATTAATAAGTATATCATTTATTGCAGTGTGTTTGATTGTATGTTTATTATTTTTATTTAAATTATGATTTTGGCAATATAAATGTTTTATTATGAAATTGTTTACATTTGTATTTTTAGTTGTCTTAATGTATTTAAATACCTGTTTATTTTTGTATATTAGCGGGATATTGTTTTTGTTTTTAGGGGCAAGGTTGGAGAGATTTTTTAAAAAATGTATGTCCTAAATTAAATAAAAAGTTAATAATTTTAAAGATATGCAAATTAATAATTTTGAAATGTTACATTTATATTGTTAAACTAATATTTTTAATACCCTTTAATGTTGTGTTAATTTATACATATAATTAAAAAATAGTATAACATTTAAAACTATATCACCAAACTTTTAAGGTAGTTATATATTTAGAAATAGTTTTATGTACAATTTCTAAATTAAATTGGTTTTTGAAATTGTAGAATGTATTTCAATACATTTTCTTTTATGATTGTTATTTTTGAATAATGATTTTATTTGTGATTTTATGGTTTAAAGTTTAGGAATGGTAGTCAAAATTTTGAAAAAAATATTAATTATTCATGGTATATTTGTTATATTTTAAAATTTAAATATGCATAAATAAGGTTAAAGTTTTGGTTAGTGTAGTCTTTAATTAAATTGTGTTTAATGTTATTATAAAAAAAATTGTATGTGAGCATGAACTATTGTTTGTGTATTTAACATTTTTAATTTCTATTACCTTGTATAAATTGTATTTTGAAGTGAATATTGCAATTTTCACCTCTTTAGCATCCAACACCTGAAGGAAGTGACCCGAATAGGGCCAGCCGGGTCACTCGCGACGACCATTGAGCCTTTCAAACAAATGAAGAGTAGGTCAGACAGTAGAGAATACAAACCAAAGGTATTTTTTAGTCTTACACTCGAGCAGAGTCCAGTCTGACCAGCCTCCTTGGATTGCTTCAGAGGGATTGACCCCCACCAACATGGTAATACCAGATATACATTTCCAGTACCCCCAAAGACACGCCCAGACTAGAATTTTCCAGTTAGGAGCTGGTGAACAAAGAAGCTACAGAAGGATGAGCTGTAGTCCTGAGACCCGGCACATGCTATCTCAGATTCAAGGTCACTCTGCCCATGCCCATCTCTCTCAGAGTGGGAGCAGGCCTATCTAATGGGAAAGGTATGCATTGACAGAACAGTCCATTCATTAGTGCAGCGAAGCTCAACCCTGGAGAAATAAAAAAATTAAATCAAGGCTGCTTTGTGCTGAGGCAGACAGAATGAGATAGAGCTTAGTTTTGATAATTTTACAAAATGGCGGCAGGACACAAAATAGTTCCATGAATGCTAACTTAAATCGTACAATGCATAGGGAAGTCGTCCAAAAACTATTTCCATTCCATTACTCCTTCTTAAAATAGACATAGATTGGAGTGGTAAAAGTAACTGCCAACCCTTTAGTGCCCAACAACTTCCCCAATATGATTTAGAACCCGATTACAAGTTTGATGGTGTCGGGGCAGGACAGCCATGCCGCTGCCCTGTTCCCACACCGCCAAACTGGTTTGTGTACCACCCGCCAGATTACGACTTTTACAGTCACTGGCGGGCAGTTCTTTAGCAGTCCCACGGTGGTGCCTATGAAATGTGTACTGCAATGGGGACGTCAAAGGCAGTACCTGCATGACATGGATTGGTGCAGTTCATGACGTGCAGTTATTGAGGTGCATGCACAAAAGGGGGCAAAACATGTGCCCCCCTACATGCACTCCATGGCCTTTGTTTCCTCTCTGCTACGGTTTTCATGGAGTAGGAACCGCCATGAAAACTGTGGCTGAGAGGAAACTCGTACTATGCTTGGTGGGACCGCTGCTGTCCGGCCAAGCAAAATGCGGCCTTAAGACCACCGCACCGAGATCCCTGGCAGTTGCTGTTGTGCAATGGTGGTCCGACCGCCCAAGTTGTAATAGGGCGGTCAGACCCCTGACGCAGCGGTGCCTGCACCTCCACCGTGGCTACTGCCGTCCATAGGACAGCGTAGTCATATTCAAACCCTTATATTGGAGCGGGTATAATAAATGTCGCCCCTTTAGTGTCCAACAATTTCAAAAATTGTTTTGGATTGGAATGGGAATAGTAAATGTCAACACTTTAGTGTCCAACACCTTCCACAAATTGGTTTAGATTGGAGTGGGAATAGTAAATAGTAGATGCCACCCCTTTGGTGTCCAACATCTTCCTTAAATTATTTTTGATTAGAGAGGGAATAATACATGTCAACAAAACCTTCCTCAAATTGGTTTACTTTGGAATGGGAATAGTAAATGCCACCCCTTTAGTGACCAAAACCTTCCCCAAATTGGTTTAGATTGGAGGGGGTATAGTAAATGTCAACCCGTTATTATATAACACCTTACCCAAATTGGTTTAGATTGAAGTGGGAATAGTGAATTGTAATTGCCACCCCTTTAGAGTCCAACATCTTCCTTAAATTGGTTTTGATTAGCGTGGGACTAGTAAATGTCACCCCTTTAGTGTCCAACATGTTTCCCAAATTGGTTTAGATTGGAGTGGGAATGGTAAATGCAACCCTTTAGTGTACAACACCTTCCCTAAATTGGTTTAGAGTGGGAACAGTAAATGCCACCAATTTAGTGTCCAACACTTTCCCCAAATCTGTTTGAACTGGAGTGGGAATAGTAAATATCAACCGTTTACTGCCCAACACCTTCACCAAATTGGTTTAGATTGGAGTGGGAATAGTAAATGTCATCCCTTTAGTGTCCAGCATGTCCACTCAATATGGTTAGATTGGAGTGGAAATAATAAATTTCACCCCTCCAGTAGCCAACCGCGTCCTCAAATTGGTTTAAATTGGAGTGGAAATGGTAAATGTCACTCCTGTAGTGTCCAACACCTTCCCCCCATGTGGTTAGATTGGCGTTGGAATAGCAAATGTCTCACCATTCGGGGCTGATTAGGATGACGGCCACCCTAGCGGTGCTGGGACCAGCCGCCAGACGTGCGGCGGTCCCGCACCACTGATTAGGATGCGACCGCCACCCTGGCGGTCTCATTCCGCATTTCCAACATTGCGGCGGGTGCTGCTGATGTTGTGCATTCCCCTGAACAACGTGGCAGGCACCGCGCGGTGCCTGACACCTTGTGCAGGGGAATGTAGGGGGGTACCATGGGTACGCCCCAAGTGCACCCGCACCCCCCAACCCCATGGGGGCCCGCAACGGGCCCCCAAAGCACATCCCCACCTGCCTTTCCATGGCAGTATAACCGCCATGGAAAGGCCTCTACAAACAGGCATCATAATATGGATGGCAGTGCCAGCTCCGCCCGGCCGGCAATCGTAACGATTGCCGACTGGTGGAAAAGCGGCGGATGGACTTTCTGTCTGTCGCGATACCCCCGCCATAATAATATGGTGGGGGTAAATCAGGTGGAGATGGCGGGCGGATCGCCACCGCCGGCCCAGAGGTGGCGATCCGCCTGCCATCATAATCACCCCTTTAGTGTCTAAAAATGTTTTGGAATTATTTATGTTACTGTGATTATTTAAGTTTAGATTTGCATTCTGAACACTTTTATTTACTTTCATATTTATGTAGTAAAAATGCTTATTGTATTAATGTTATTTTAGTAGTTTTGTTGATAATTAGAAATTTAAGAAAAATAGTTTGTTGTATTTTTGTTACCAAAAATATTCTTAAATAATGTATTTCCATAATAAATACATGCAATCGTTTTTCGAATTTTATTTATATTTTCAAAGTTTATTTTTTGTATATTTTTACATTTTTAATCATATATACTTCAAGTTAAAAATAAACATTTACATAAATGTATGTAAATAAACTGTTTTGATATTTTGTATTCATTAAAAAACATGTAAATTATATTTCAATACTATTGTATGTTGTATCTTTTCAACTTTTATTTTCCAATGTTTAACGGATTTTGAACAATTCTTAATATTTTGATATACATTTTTTCAACATTATTTTAATATATTTCTTTTCAGTGTATATTAAATGACTATACATTTTATATTATTATTTACTTTATACTTTACAATTTTGTTTAAATTCTTTTGACATGTTTTACATGTTTAAAAATGTGTTACATTCTTTTATATATCTGTTCAACATTTTTAGAATATTTCCTATTTATTGGTATGGAGAGAGAATCAGATTTTTAGTTTCATTTAGCAGCCATTTATTTTACCACTAACTTCTATTTTGTATTCTATGTGTATTATTTTTAGTGTATTTTCCTGGAACCAGGTCGCGGAAAGGTGCCGGTGTTAGTCGGAACAAATAAATCCTTTTTCAGGGATTCATTAAGGGTCTTGAGGACAGTTGAACGTTTAGGAGGAGGTCTACAAGTTAGTTGTAGTTTTGTTTGTGCAATTTTTGTATATTTAGGGCCCCATTACAATGCTGTAGGAAACAGCTTCGACCTTCCTTTCCGACTGACCCATTTTGATGGGGTCGGTCAGAAAGGAATCTGAACTGGATTTCCGAATGACCTCCCACGGCTGGGTGAGCCCGTCTGCCATTTGGAAAGCCTCCAGTAATACCTCGGGTGGCTCTTTCCACCCGAGGGTTTACAATGGCAGATTCCAACAACCTTTCTGTGCCAGCCTCTCCGACACATAAAGGCTGTGGGAATCTAACTTTGAGGGTCCTCAGCAGGACCCCCATAGGTAAAAGGCTTCTGTATGGTGGCTAGGTGCCCCCTGTTGATCCCTGCACCACGTGGCAACGGGGTGCAGGGATGAACTGCACCTCAGCTCTTTACAATGAGAGCATGCACTCCGGTTGGAATGAATGCTCCCATTGTATAGGATAGGAATGCGACCGAACAGTGTGCGGTCGCATCCTAATTGCTGGGTTGGGATCGATGACAGGAGTTTGTTCGGTCCCAGTTCCCAAATGATGTCGAACAGTCTCAGGTCCGTCCAACATCCTAATCGGGCCCTAAGATGTGTTTGAGTTATTGTTTTCACAACTTTGTAGTTGTGGCTTTTCGTACAGTATTTTACTAATATATCACTATGTTATATTAAATTGTGCTATATTAGGTATATTTTGGTGATTAACTGTTATGTTTAGGTATTTGTGGGAATTTAATATGTTTACTTTACAGCTTTTTGTCTAATAGTGAGTCCTATGTGCATTGGGAGATTAAATTTTATCTAAAAGGAATCATTTTTGGTTTATAATAAACCAATGCTTTTTACATTGATTTCCTTTTTTTCTGGTTTCCTAGAGTGGTTTATTTTCAAACACTTTTTCAGGTTTTTTGCTGTTCCTAGATACTTTGGATTTTTTTGTGAGATTTCTATTGGATTTATTGTATTTTTGCATTTTCTGGGGGGGTGGTTTGGACACTATTTTAAACATTTTTGGTGGATTTATATATTTTATCACATAAATACAAAGAAAGATCTGAAATGTGATATCATATGTTTTGTGTAAACATTATGTGATGGTTATGTGGAATTGTTTGGTTTATGTGTTGTAATTATTTGATATGATGGATTGAGGTGTTTTTAACATTCTTGGTTGGTGACGAATATATATTTTTAAATAATTCATATTTACTTTTATTAAATCAGTCTTCATTAACACTGGAATCTTAATTACTTTTCTGACTGATGTAATAAAATAATATATATATATATTTTTTTCAATAAAAAAAGCTTTGTATGTTGATTTGAAATTTGTCATAATTGTTGAGGAGTTTGTTAGGTTACAATTTATATTATAATTTGCTTTTGGGTATGATTTCTAAGTAGCCTACTCCTTTGTTATCTATGAAGAGTTTGACTTTAAATTGTCGCATCTTGTACATTCTTTTGGTTTGTTTTCTGAATTGAGAGCCAATTTAGCTAGTATATTGCTCCATTCGTTCGAAGTTCTTGGTAGCCTTGCCCTTTTTGTAATGTTTCTATAAATTTGTAGAGTGTAGCTTGGGTTCTACCTAGTGTGGATTGGAAAGCTTTGCGTCATCCATCCACTCCATTGTTTGTTTTGGCTTTCTGTGTCAAGGAGCTATCATGGACATTCTACCATGAGTTTTGGAATTTGGGTTTGCGGCTGGAGCGATGCAGTCTGCCAAGTGTCTTTGAAATAGTCCACTGGGAACTAAAGGCCTCACTATGATGTCGGGCTGACAACCACTGATAGGCCATTGGTGATGGTCTGCCTGAAATTCTGGCCATTGGTCAGACCGCCAGATTACAATACTAGCAGGTGTAGCACAGAGGGTGAGGGGAAAGATCGCCACCTCCATCAGGATCCAAGATCCCGTCGTGGTGGCGGTCGCAATCTTATCTCTAAAATGGAGGCGGTGCCTGCTCAGGCCCCGCCAGAGGGATTAGGATGTTTTGACTGTCTTTTCATGGCAGTCCCACCGCAATGAAAAGGCAGACAGAATCGGACTTTGGGGCACACAGTGCATGGATCTGCACAAAGTGGTTTTTACCAGTACAGCTTGTGCTGCAACCCATTTCCTGGGCCGCCGCACATGCCACAGTAGTTAAAAGCATTTTTCAACCACCGTGCTGGTGGTCTCATCCAAATTTGGTGGGTGGGACAGCCGACTCATTGTTGGACGGTCACATGCTCGATACAATGGCGGTCAACGGTCCGACCGCCCAACATCGTAATGAGGGCCTCAGTTTGTCTTCATTTTTTTGGCAGCAAGGGCGTTCTATTAATAAATTGCTATTGAGGGCTACCTCTGTGACAAGGACATAGGCTAAAGCATCATCTTTTTGATTTCAAAGGTAAATTGGCTATTTGTAGAATATTCTACACATAGGGCCTGATTACGATGGTGGTGGGACCACCACCATCAGACCGTCGTTGGCCATCCCACCGCCATCGGCCCCTGCAGGCCCACCAACCGCATTAGGATGTGGGGGGTGAAGTCATCTGGCAGAGGGACCATCCACCTCGCATCCGACGGGCTCAAGGAGCCCATTGGACTGTCAGAGGGACTGCAATCACTACAGTAGGGGTTGTGCCTGCTCAGGCACCACTGTAGGAATTACAATGACCCGTTCTGTTTCATGGCGGCCTGCGTGCCATGAAATAGCAGGCGGAAAGTGACTTTGGGGGCCCCTAGCAGACCCCGCTTCCTCCTTGACCTCCGATATGTGGTCTAACATCCCGGCACCGTGTGGCAGGCACCGCATGGTGCATGTTACAAGGTGCAGCGATGTTAACAAACATTCCTTTTTGCAGTGAGACTTGTGCTGCAGTCCTTTTTTGGGCCACAGCACAAGCCTCAATGCTAAGAGGCATGTTTCCGACTGCCTCCACAGCAGTCAGATTGTAATTTGTAAGGCGGGACCGCCGACTCCCTGTCGGCCGGTCCCCATCCTGACAGGATGCCACGTGGATGCTCATCAGACCACCATCATAATCAGGCCCATAGTGCAGATATTTGGAGGTGTCTCCATATACTTTAATTGTAATGATAGTAACAGCCTTTTATGACGGTGCGGAGGTCGATTTTTAGAATCGTTTGGAATCATGGCTTGCTCAAAGTTTATTACTATTTTTGGGGGTTAATAGTTATTTGTTTTATATGGTTCGAGAGGTTGTAGTAAGTGCTACTTTGTTTATTTGATAATAGGGTATATACAAAAGGGATATTTTTGTTTTGATATTCGCCATGCATGGTGCCTATGTGGCTCATTGGTTTGAGGCACATTTTGATGGTCGCATCCATTATACATATTTGACATTAGCTATGGGCTTCATTACGAGTCAGGTGGTCCACGGACTGTCAGACTCGTGGGGGCACAGTGGTTAGGATGATAGGATTATGACCAGGGCGGCTGGGCTGGCCTGGGACCACCACAACTCACAAGCATCAGAGACCCCTGATGGTAGCACAACTGTATTTAGGTCACAATAGGCTTGGTGGGGCCGCTGCCCAATGATGACGATATCCTATGGTATTTATATTTTGACGTTGTGACTGAATAACCTGTCAGCCAAGATCTAAATCACGCCCTAAGTTATTTGCTCTAGAGAATAATATTATGGTTTCTCATTATTTAGATTGTCATGTAAACAGAAAGATTCCTCATTATGCATACTTGTTAAAAGTTCAGGTATGTGTATATTTTGGTATCTTCTAGGAGCAGGTGGGGTATTGCTGGTGGCTTTTTTTAGTTTATGCAATACCATTTTTTAAAGTGTGTATAGGTGGTAGTTGGTCTGTTATGTGTTTGGAGACTTCAAGTAGTATATTTTAAAGGCTTTTGGCTGTGGGTTACTGGGAGCTAGTGCTTGCCTCTCCTATATCCTGAAGTATCTCCCTGATATTTTGTACTTGCCCTTCCTAGCATTAATTAGAATAATACTTAGTACATTTCCAGGCTATTTTTTCTGATGATGCACTTTCTTGGCTGTAGGTGTGGACCATGTGATTTACAAACTTCTTTCCTTTCTGTGAAGTGTGATACTTTGCAAATTATGGCATTGTGTCTGAAAGTTTTGGAATTGTATAAATATATATAATATTTTAAAATTTGTACGTATGTTATTTATAAGTAAAAATATGCAGCTGCTTTTATTTTGCATACTTACATGCATGTTCTGTTTGGATGTTTCATCCGGTTTTGCAGCTTTTCCATTGTGGGTGTTCCAATGTGGAGGAGGTGCTTTCTTTTTTGTTGGTTGGAAAAAAAAACTTATTTCATTTTAAACGTCAATTTGTTGGTAATTTCTAGAGATAAAGGTGGTAAGGTATATTACTGCTCACCAAATTTGGATGAGTTTATAGTTTTTTTATTGCGTTAAGCTATGTATACTTTGGTCCTGATTACCAGTTCAGTGGTCCAGGAACCAAAGTACCCTTGATCTGACTGCCGTGAGCTTAGTGGTCTGACCGCCGTATTACAAGATAGTCAGATTGAGTTTGAAAAGACTGCTGGCTAACCATCGACACCACCAGCCATCTGCAGGCCGTGCAGATACGGTCATGGAAAAGTCACTTCCATAGGACGGTACTGAGGAGTTCTACCCCATCCATATTACGACTTGACTTTCCCACGAGCTGACCGTGGTGGTGGAACCGCCGTCTTCAAGTCAGCGGAAGCAAATTATTTGGGGTGCATACTCACCCCTTTCCTGTTCTTCCCATCAGAGTTCGGCGTGGATCTCTTTTTCCAAGTCCCCCCTTCACAGCAGCATCATCACCCTGTAGAATATGACCTTGTTTGCGGCAAAATACTGCTATGTCCTTTTTGTACCATTTACCTGTTGCCCGGACTGCCCACATATAGGCCAGACTCCGGCAATGGGTAGGTGGTATTTTTCCATACGTATCATGCATATGTGTGCATTCGACACATGTGTAGTTGAAATGCTCACACAGGCATCGATATCTATATAAAACCCTTAATCACCACCTCTAGAGAAATAAGTATTGAACCTTGCAAAATAAACCAGATGAAGAAAGTTACTTTAAGATTATGAACTGCAAAAAAAAAATTAGTTCTGACTTTGAAGCTGGATTTTCATTTTTTGGTTATTGTTTAAAAAATAGAAAAAAGAGGATCTATTATTGTTTTGAAAAACTAAATATTTTTTGGAGTAGCAAAAGTTTGCTGTAATTTTCACTTTGGATCTCAATTGAAATGGCATACAGCAGATGCTATAGAATTGTTAGCATGGTCTAACTGATAATGATAAAAATTGTCTTTGTTGCCTTATTACTCCAGTTAGATATGTCTCCACAGAGTTTGCACTAACTACAGTAGATAATAGAGTTGCGTCTAATAAACTGACACATAGGGAAAGTTTAATTAGTGGATACAAAATTGTTGGGTAAATGTGTTGATACAATGTGGGTAACAATTACAGGTGTGTACTTTTGTCCTTTCTTCTGCAAGCGAAGGCTCAACATAACTACATCTACCCGTCTCTTATGGCTTATCTTGTAATATTTTTGTTAGAATATTTATTAAGTAGGAGTTTGTACCACTATAGCTTTTGGATTTAAATGTTTCGCTGCGGAACCTTCCTGTTATCGAAGATGCTGGAAATAGGGTAACCTATGGTAAATATGTGAATATAGTTGAACAAATACTAAACAGACTAATTTGTGCAGTTTGAGTAAAGAGTATAAATTTGTTAAAGAATATAATGAGAGGAGAGTGAAGAGAAGAAAATCAGAGCACAGATTATATCTGAGGATGAAATTTACATCAGAGATCGAGAATGGAGCATGAGAGAAAGGTTGCAGTGTGTATGGTGCGTCATGAGTCTAAAAGATTTTGGTCAATACAGTTGGTGGGTAAGAGTAAGTGTGAAAGACGTTATGTTGTTAGGGATGATTTTCTGGTTGGTGAAAAACCTATATCGAGAGGAATATATTATGTATGTGGTAAGACTGCTTATTTCAACCTACTCAGCAATTGGGTAGGTTCTTGCTGTTTTGCTTTAGTATTTTTTAGAGTCTAGCATATGAATTGAATGAATAATGCTGTTTGTTTGAAGCGAGCAAACACATGGTTTTGAGCAGATAGTATTAGATGTATTAGGAACCATGTTTCATGTATAGGAATGGCTATGACAGATGTGAAAATGTGAAGACTATCCGAACTTGTTGCCAGGCTTTCTTCTAATACCACCAAAGCCCTAATGCAGAGTAACAGAGTTAATTGTCATGTGCACAATGAAAATGTAAAACCGCTTAGCACTAGATATCCTTATTGTGAAGTAAGGCGGTTTTTGAAGGGTTTTGAAAGTAAGAGAATGCTGTACCTCCATTTCTGATAACAATAAGCTTATTAATGTTTAAGTTCACAATAGCACTGATATTTCTTGTGAAGCCCAAACTTTTAAAGATCATGGCTTGTTGAAGCAGTAGGTTCCTGGGTTAGTTATATAGGAAAGCGGTTTCGTAAGTTGGTGAATGGTTCTATAGTTTGGGAGGTGGCATGTTTAGAACAATATTAAGCCCTGTAATTATTGTGTTCATTTCTGCAATAGCCTTATTTCTCTTGTTCAGATCTTCAGGAACTAATGTTTCTAAATTGTGAGTTTAAGGAGAAAATCAGTTAATCTAAGAGGAACAAGGACAAAATTGAGATGGTGGAGGCCAGAGATCAAGTTTATAATGAACTGAAGCTGTTGTAAGAATTGAATTGCAAAAAGCAGAAAGCAATGAAATATTTTAGACTAATTGTGTTTTTTGTGCTTATAGAATAATCAGAAAGGGATGTTTGTGACAGTTTATATTCCTGTGCATTATTACCATTGTGCAGGATGTGGATTTATTCTCTAGATTATATATATACACGATATGGTGCTATTGCATTTGAAACAAATTTTCTATTTCTTGTTTTAAGGTGTATTTTTGTGGCATATGCTCACTAGGCACCAATTTAGGCCTCAACCCCATCGTATTCAAAATGGATGTTGCCTGCTTCATATCTACTGTTCATCATTTTTGCAGCACAGAGTCATGCTTCTTTATTTTCATTATATTGCTTGGCTGTTCTCGAATAAAACTTTCCAACATGGACAACTTTTCCAAGGCTCTCCTGCCAGCTCAGTGTACTGTATTCATTCACAGTACTTTGTTGTTATTATTGCAACTAGTTTGTCCTGCCATCTCCAGAGGACCTTAGCATACAGTGTATTCATGTAGTGGGAAGTTTTTATGTGAGAAAATCAGCAACCCACTGAGCTATGCACATAAAATACTGTTCTGTGATCTGCATATTACACACTCTTTGCGACAGGCATATTAACCCTCTACGGTACCTCAGATGAATCAAAGCTGCTACCAGACAAAACTCTGATCAGCAGTAGGTACATTACTCACTACAAAACTGGCCCCTGGTTACAAAAGCAGCACCCCACCCTTCCAGTCTCCCGGGGAAACACATGATGCCAGGTATGGCCAGTCCAGCCTTGCTGGTATGACAACTTGTAACCTTTTGCCTGAGTTAATACCAGGAGTGAGAAGTATTGAAATTAGTTGCACATCTAATCAGTGGGCATAAAAATTAGGAGTGTGTGAAATTTGCATATTTTTCTTTTGGGTAATTATGTGAAATGTTTTCAAATTTATGTGCAATTACATAAATTGAAAATCCCTCATTTGCTGCTATATTTTAGTGTGAAATGCATCCTCAGGTAAATCTTTTACACAAGAACTCGTTTTACATTAAAACAAGTGAAGAAATACGGTGAACAACAGCCTCTTTAATTATGTTGTTTCCATGCATTTGCTGTAAAATTTGTACCGCAAATGGTGCATTTGGGCAAAACATTTAAATGTTGGGCATTTCGCATATCAAGCAGAACATGACATTTCCAAAATGATCTAAATTACATTGACTTAGTTAACATTTTGCCCCGGCTTAATAAAAGTGAAGTGATGTGCTCTGGAACCTAATTCGTGCCTCCACCCACAGTAAACTGGGTACTATAACCTTTGTAAAAGTGAGCGCAGGGAGAGTGTATCGAAAGGGTAGGGTAGCTTTTACTGGAGATTCTAACCGTGTTATTGGTTTTTCAATTGGATTGTGTAGCATTTAGTTCATATGTGTGATTAAACAGCTTTCTTTTTACATAAAAGACAAGCACTGGTTTGGACACCATGTTACTTTGTCTGGTGTTTTATAGTTGATTTCAGAAGTCTTGTCCCCCCCACCACCTCCCAGAAGCCTGCAACTGCTTATTGTCACTACTCTGAAAGTCAAGTACGGAAAGGGTTGTACTTGACCCAATTAGTAGGACAGATCCCAAGACACCAGTGGCAAACAACTTCAACCTTCCAAACACAGCAAGAGAGACAGAGGACAAAAAATCTCCCCTAACACATCCTCCTATTTACGCATATGAATCACCCAAAGGTGCTTGAGTAAAGTTTTACAATAATGAAGCTCACACTCAGGTTCCTGAAGGCATCCTATTTAAGGATCAAACAAGATATTTAAGTGTCTCCTCACCCACGTCTCGTGGCATGCTTCATCAATGGAAGCCTCCCATACCGAAGTAGGACAGAGCCACTTCAGTGGACTCAACCATAAATGGAGTTGTTAGATAGTAAATTAGACAGGACAAAACACAGGGGGCCAGGTATAAAGGATACAAATATCGAAGGGTATACCCAAAAGTTTCCTTTTATCCCAGTGTACCCTTGATATATTTAAAATAATAGTATTTAATGTGTGGTTCAATGGTGACGACAAAGAATCATCTAACCATCCGTATCTTCTCAAACAACCTTAACCACCATGATTGGAATTTAGCTCATGCCAGCCCTGTAAACCCCTGAGTAAAGCTGACACACACCAGTGGTGATGTTAAAAATCCAGGATGCTTGCAGCACACGGCGTACCACCAAGCTTGAAAGGATCATTTGGTAAAGTCTTTCCAATTTTTGGTTATCTGATGAAAGGCAACTGCCAACAATAAGTCTACAATCTTTGCATTAGAATTGCAATCTATCCATATCGAGGACACGCTTCCCAAAAACACATGACAGATAGAGAAAGAGTATTTGGAGTGAAAAATTAAGTTGATTTGAGACCACACCTTTTCCCAAAAAGTACAGACAGGTGGGCATGTAAAAAGGAGATGGTGTAAAGCATAGATTAGATACAACTCTTGTATATCCTATTTCCATGGCAACGAAGAGCCTGAATTTATGGATACCTTTCACATTGTTCATTGATGCTAGTGCTAAAAGTTCCTTCACCCTGACTCCTGTACAGCAAGAAGTTTCTAAACCTCTATGACTTTCCTTTCATTGTACTTATACATATATGATTATTTTGAATTTTGTATTATGATTTCTATTTTCGTTTTTCATATCACTTGTAATTCCCCTTTGTTTATGCCAATTGATTTGCATATTAATATTGATTATTTTCCTTCTAGTTAGGCTAAATTCATTTATACACCCAATTATTTTGCATTTAAGTTTATAATTTGATTCATGTGACTATGTATTGCTATATTGTCTTTTGTATTGTGACTTACATTTTCCTCAATAAACTTACTTCTAAACTCAAAACAAAATCCAGGATGCTACCTGATCATGCTTAAACCTTGAGAGCCTCTCTTCTGTGGTGTCACTTATTCTGTTCCACTCCCAGAGTGCAGTGAGCCAGCTATCAAGTAAGCTTTCAAGTAAGCCCCAGGCTACAATTCCTGCTTCCTGGAATGACTTAAACAAGGTGTTCTGTAGACAGGGAGGAAATACCAGAAGATTACCAGGTAGTCTGATAGTGAGACCGGTAAGAGTGTTATTATTTTCTGTGTACATCGTACAGCATGAGGGGATATGAACACAGGATCACAAATTAATTTTCCTAATTATCACGGTGCTCCTAGCATATTTATATATAAACTCCAGCATTTCTTTACATGACATCATGGCCTGCAATGAGTTGTATACCCGATAGCCTAACAGCAAAGTGACCTGCCTATGCTTTATTGCACTCCAGTAAAGGTGTAAGTCTAGAAAAGCTCGCCTTCTGTTTTCTTTAAACCATTCAAATTCCCATAAGGACCTAAATAAACATAGTCAACGTAGCCTTGATTCTCCTGATCTTAACGTTAACAAAATACAATGGGATTGCATTAAACAAAAACATATTAGGAAGGATATACATTTTTACTACTCAGGTGGCCTTTCCTAAGATGTAACCTACAATCTGACCTCAGTTCAGAACAATGTAAATTCACAAGTAGTTGAGAGTCGGTTTGACACAAGTGCAGTGAACTTTCTTGCTCCAACCCATGACTTCAGGCTTATCCTAATTAACAGGGTAGCCTAAATAATTTTCAAACTCCTCAATAACTTCCTTAAGTCACCTAAATGACTGAGGCAGTGTTGATGTACATATTATGACATCACCAGAATGCAGTGCTATCCCCTTGTATTAGCTGATAAAAGGAAGGGGTAATACCAATATATTACCTTATCCGTTGTGCCAATGGCTCGATATAGAAGTCTGTCTGAAATAAAACAAGTTAAATATTTGACATCAGAAATTAATGTATTTTTTAAATCGATCTTTACTATTACATCTAGCAGCTTATGGTATTCTTACTACTGAAACTGCAAGTGGGAAAATGTTCTATCTCACATCTTTGTAAGGAACACTACATCGTAACAATGTAATACCTACTACTTACAATGACTGTATGTGTGCCTTTGACCGTGTACAGCCCTCCACTGTCTTTTCGGCTAAGTTTCCACTATACAAATACTACATACATACATACAGGTGGTAAGAACAAACATAAGAAAAATTGAACTCCTGCCACCCATCAATTACTACAAATGAGCAAGTCTCCTCTCCTAAATGGCAGACTTGACATCAAAGTTCTGACAACTATGCCAACTGCAACTCCTGCCACTGAGACATTGCTGCTGAAACTTTGGGTGTGTACAGTTACTAGCTCAATGAACTTTAACTTCAAATGCCAGGAATGGTAGGTTCTGTGAAACGTCTCAGAAATGTTACAGGCTAGCAGGATGTGTTAGGAATCGGCCAGGCTAGCCTGAGACTGCATCTAACCTTAAAGTGGTAGAGGATAGTTTCATTTTCCTGGCTAGCAGGGCTTGGTGTACTTTCATCTTCTAATTCAATTAATGACAGATTGTAGATCTGATCTTTGTAAAGGAAGGTTAGCAGGATTGAACTAAATCCCCAGGAATGAGCGAGGCTAGGCAAACACATTGAAACCAGCCTTAAAATGGAAGGGGCTGTTTGATTTTTCCTGTCTGAAAAGCCTCAGCACAATTCATTCTGCTGATGCCAGTCTCATATCCTCACAATGGGAAGAGTCAGCAGGATGGCAACAAAGGGCCTGGAATCTGGTAGGCTTTCCCAAGACTTTGCAGCCAACCTTAAAGGAGAAGGGGGGTAGGTTGATTTTTCCTGAGTTGCAGGGCTCAGCATAATTTCATCTTCTAATGTTGATGAAGAAGACAGATTACGGGTCATATTTCCCCAATGAGAATTGCCATCAAGATGTGGCCAAGCTACCAGGAATCAGCAGGGTTTGCCTGAATCATTGTGACCTGCCTTAAAGCTGTAAGAGATAGTCAGGTATATATGCCTGTATTGCCCAAGACCAGAGTTCCGGGATGAATACGACAGCTAAAGGCTCTGCTGTGCCAGGGCAGACATGAGCTACAGCATGCATTAGACTCAATCAACATACTCTGCTTATAGCAGCAATCATTGAGAGAGCTTGAATTAGGAGTTGTCTAGTACAGGAGATAACACTTAACTGGCAGCTATTTATTTATTTTTTTAGATCAAAGTTCTCAAGTCACCTAGAGAGGTGACAACCGGGTTAACGGGGCAGGGGACTAGTAGAAGGGAAGGAAGGGATGGGAGAGAGCAGATTGGAAGGAAAGTCAGCTTGTGGAGATATATATAGGAGGTGTTTTCTGCAGACCTCACAGGTCAGAGAGGAGCAGGCCTAACACTGAACAAAATAAGAACTACTAAATCATTGCCATGCTGATGTCTTACCCAAAGCAAGGGAAGCAACATCTCCTTTCACCACATTGTCTGTTTTGAACCCTGAAAGGTCATTCACAACTAATAAGGAAAGTGGAAGTTGTTCTTGGGGAAATTTTATAAGATAAGAACGATGCCTCCCTATGAAAACTTGAAAGAACAAGCATTGCCAAAGCTAATAAATTGCCTTTGGAACCGATTGGCTTTGCCAATTACTTTAGCCAAGCTTCACAGCATCCCGGCAGCATGGCTAATAAACAGGATAAAAAAGCCTAGTCATCTTGCTGCATCGTTTTGTAGGTATGTGCACCAAGCATGCTCACACTTACTACACAACACAAGCATATGTTTTTAGGTCTCGCCTGACCCAGCCCATGCGCTGGTCTGGCGAGACTTATTGAGAGGGCTCCAAAAAGTGCTACCAGGCCAGCCTAGAGCTACAGTGCATGTGCGCGGGTGCGCGCGCCGCACATTACTGAGATTACTTTCACTTTCGCGGCCACACGGCCGCTTTGATGTTTGATCGCGATCACTTTCACTTTCGCGGCCGCACGGCCGCTTGGCATAGCCAATAGGTCTCGCTTTTGGGACCTTATAAGTATTTAGTTATGCAACTGTTGCATGGCTAAACACTTATAAGGTCCCAAAGGCGAGACCTATTGGCTATGCCAATGCTTGTTCTTTTTGATTACCGATCCGATTTGGAGCTGTTAAAAAAAAAGGAACATGAGTGGGTTTGGTGAAAGGACGTGGGTAGGGAGGAAAGAATAGGATGGAGGAAGCAACATAGTGGGTGGAGTCACAGAAGGCAGGAAAGCAACAGCTAAGCTGGGGTAGCAACATGGTTGATGGGTGGCAGCTGCATGGGAGGTGCATGAGGGGGAAGCAAGACGAGGCACGGGTGGGGGGAACCTATATGGAGGGCGCAAAGATGGAAACAAAGAGAGAAAGAGCAATGTGGGGTGGGTTTGGAGAGAGCAAACGAAAGAGAGCACAATGTGGAGTTTAAGTGCACAGAAGAGCGACAAGAAGGGCTAAGCTGTATTAAAAGTGTAAGCGAACCTAAGAGGCTCTCGAAGAAAAAAGTTGTGGAAAATGAAATGTTTACAATGTTATGAAAAGAAATAGGCTAAGAGAATTGGGCATACATGCTGAATATTAAACATGGATGGATGCACTCTCAGAGAATGCTTATGAAAAGAAATGCAATGGGAGAAGTGGGAAAACACAGAGAATGGGAAAATGCATACACTCTCGTGGAGTGCTTTTAGTAAAAGAAGAAAAAGTTCCTGAACAATAGATACTTGTGGAAGGATAAAAGAAGCCAATAAGAGAGATGGTAAACAAGCCGGGCCCCCCAAAGGGACAACGACTTGATAGATGGGCTCAAACAAATAAAACCAGCAAATGGAAAACATGACAATAAGAGCCACAAAACAAACAGCCAATGGAAAGCAATGGATGGAGTCGATTTCCATATCAGCTATCATCATGTCCCCAATTAATCTTTCACAACCAGGAAGCTGCACAGTCTGCCAGGCTTCGGCCTAAAAAGGTCTAAAAAAAATATTGGGCTTGCATGAAGAAATGAGGACAGTAGGGTAACATGAAGCAGGGCAATTCACTCCTGCGCTTACCGAACAGAAACCTACCAAGTACTTTATAGCTTTATAAACCCTTGCATGTGCAGCGTTCCAGTCTGGCTAGTGTCTGGGCCACAACCCGACTAGGGCTCGCCTGACTTGACTTTGTCTGCCTTTGGGAGCCTCCAGGAGATTGGGTGCTGAACCCCTGCTCAAAATGTTCACTTCAATAGGTTTGAGACTTTTAAAGGTTGTGCAGTTTCTGCTTTGCTTGGCAGTCTGAACTGCTCTTCTTCTTCCGCCCTCCTTAATGAGGTTTAGCTGTTTGGCTGTAAAAAAAACAATATAATAAAATGGATCAGGGCTACTGCTCATTTCGCTAATTATCATTCTTGCTCTTTTGGCATTCTTTTACTCATTTCAGATTGTTTTCAACATGCAATACGAGAGGAAATACTTGCCTTCCCCAAGCCCAAGAAGTTTGGATCCTTTTTTTTACACATAGGGATTCCCAGGGCCCATTCGAAATTATGTGTCAGAAGGGGGCCCCGGCCCCCTTCCCCAGGGCTATTTTGGCCCCGGGGACCCCATCACCTCGGGTCCAGCCAGAATTCAATGGAAAGGGACCACGCCCGATATTGGTCCAGGGATTCCGTCCCCCGGGCCCGTCCAAAATTGAATGGGGAGGGGTGCCGTGCGGCCGTGCTCCCCGCTGTGGATTTGCAGCCCAGGAGACCCCATCCCTCATGGCCTGGCCATGTCTCCCTGGGTCCCCTGGAGCCCACCCAGGTCACCCAGTCTGTTATGATGGGACCGCGGGGGAAGCCTTAAGGCCCTGTGGTCTCAGCCAGCTCCCTGCATTCTGCGGGAGTGGCTAGATATGCAGCTGCCTGCATGTGGGAGCAATCATTTTATTTGCTTCCCTGCCTGCATGACAGCGGCCAGGGAAACAGATGAAAACTCTGCTTCCAGCAATCTGGAGTGGTTTGAAGGCTCCCGATTGCTGGAAGCAGCGTTATGTTTGCTCTCGCTTGGTGGAAGCTGTCAGCTCCCACCAAGTGAAAGCAAACTCCTGTGTCCCAGGGTGTTCAAAATTCTCATGGGAATTAACATGGGAAACACACTTTTTTTGATCCCCACCCCTTTTGCTTGGCTCCTGCTTGACGGATCGCCTCAAAGCTTTCTATGCACAACTAGAATTACCGGCCCACTTATGGGGAAAATTTTGTAAAGATTCATCAACTGGCTCCAAAGATATAGGCAAGTCAAAAAATTATTTTCCTATGGAAGTATGGTCCAAACTATAACTACATACTGGTGACCGCCAGTAGGTAATATTTACTGGGAAAAATAACAAAGGTTAACATGATGTTACAGTTAGATATAATTAGATATAGTAACAGAATTTTATATTGCGTTAAAAAACCTAGATATTCATTTTTGATTCTCTTTCTGTCTAAATCCAGTGAACGTGTATTAAGGTATCTTCTATTTATATATTACACTCATACGTATAATGACAATTTTTTCTCTATGCTATGTGGTTTGGTGATTTAGATTTTATATTTTTGATACATCTTCTGCAACAAATACTCTATTATATATGTTAAGCTGTACACGTAACGCACATAGTATAAAAAATGTAAAACGAACATACAAGTTCAAAGAAAAAAACAAATGATTAAAGTGAAGTTATTTTGAAATACCACAAAAACTGATGTTTAACCCCCCCCCCCCCTGAAATTCATCAGTTATTCACTGAGCTAAAATAGCTGCTGTTGACAATAGAATATCCACCAGTAGATATCTGACCTCATGCTATATTAATTATCTGCAATACAATGGTATATCTATGTATTGAGAACATTTATAAGGCGTGGATGTTTATTTACATAACTTTGCTGAAGATTTCAATGAATTGCAGATTATATCATAATATACAATGTTGGGGTGCCCGCTTACACCTGGTTTGTCTTAGACTGGTGCTGTAAGCATGGATCTGGGGTTGTATGCCACTGTACCTAGCTCAGTAAGATGTGCTCCGTAAGATGGATGGTCCATGGGCCTCACAGAAGGTGTCTTTCCAGTGGCAAATGTGTACCAAATGTATGCCTATCAGCATCTTCACTTACAACTTTGGGTCATGTTGCCTTTAAGTGGGTAATTCCGTTCAGGTGAATGGATAATTGTTTACAGGTGTAGTGTATAGAACAGCATCACAATGACTTTATGATATCATGAATGATGTCATCAATGATGTCATTTGAAATATCACTGATTTAATCAATTATGTAATGCAGCATGTATTGACTGATATAATATGGAGATCATAAGCAGTGCATAGTTACAGCTAGCTCAGTAAACTAAAACTGATGAATTTCAGAGATTTGTGTTTTAAAATAATAGTTTTTATATTATTACAAGACCTAACAGTAATGTCACTTTAACATTTGGTTTGTTTTCAGTGAATTCCTAGTTTTTTTTTACATATTCAATGAACACCCTCACCTAACATACCTTTTGACCATGCACAGTAGAGGATTAGATGCAGAGTCTGGCCTGTGGATAGCCCAGCAGTCAAAGCCCAGGTGTGTGTCCCTCTGTGGGTGGCCATCCTCAAGGCAGTGAAACATTTTCTTTTAAATATTGTTTTTTTTTATTTTCACTTGCAATATTAAGATAAGCAGCATGCCAGTAGCAGTTACCATTAGTGCAGCACATACATTTTATCCCTTTCATGACTGTTATCATGTTCTCTATTAGTACAATTTACAATCCATTCTAGTTGGCAGTTCTGATTACCCAGTTTCCTTGTCCGCAATACCAGACTCTCTCCAATGTTCAATTAGCGGGCCCCATATATCCTTTGGGCTTGAGGACATTGGAAGTTGTTCAGATTAAATTTCCAATTTACCTTTACAATACAGCATGTCCTGTATCCATTTTGTATGTTTATGTGCTGATCTTTTTCCCCCAAGTCATTGCTATCCTACTTCTGGCGAGCAGTAGTGCTATCGCTAAGGCAGTGAAACAATGTGAGGCTGGAGGAAGCCCTGCCACCATAATGATGGTAGAACGAGGGACAGAGAGGTGATATTTCTCTTAGCCACTGGCACCAGTTGCGTGTCCGAAGATCATAGACATAAATATTGTGTTATAAGAATATCGCAGTTGGCATATTGACTACCAAAATATCCTCAAAGTACGTACATAAATATAAGAATAGATTTACTACTCTTAACTCCACGCCTTCATATCCTGAAGATACATGTATATTGTCAAGGTACATGTAAATAGAGTTAAATATAGTAGACCGTTACTTACTTGTGGATAATTATATTGATGATATTTTGGTAGTCAATAGTTGGCTATGATATTTCAGTAGTACAATCTTGTTTCTAAGGTATTTTGGTAGTAAACGTCTTCCTCCAGGATTTTGTGCAATCCTCAGGGCTGGCTCCTTTGTATGTAGGCTGTGGTCCATAGTGTAATATGAGGCTTTGAGTAGAGTACTCATTCTTTTATTCTCCAGAGCTGTTGCTCTACAGTTTCTCATTAGGGAAACCCACCTGCCGGTCCAGTTATGGTTTAACAATGCCTTTCACTTGTGATCTCAGGATTTGTTTCCAGAATCATTAAAGAAGGGCCAGTGAATGTGCCTTCGGTTTCTTCAGCAAAGACACTTTGGTGACTAGCTAATGTCACAAAGAAGGCATGCAATGACCATACTCATGCTTTGGTCTTTCTAACCAGGTCACACCCTCCCGTTGTTGACTTTCTTACAAGGGTCATACAGGGTCAGATGAGGTCTCTATTTCACTGTCTAGAGGTCATTTTTAAAAAGAATATAATATACCTGGGTTTACAGGTTCTTGCAGGTGCTATTCTATCAATTTTCTTCTAGGAGGATTGCGCCATACTTTCCTTTTAGGATACTTTTTAAGAGGTTCTTGCATCTTGGGCTGCTAACTTCTAGTCATTATTAGTGCCTGATTCTGATGTTATGGTGATCGTTTTCCCAGCTCAAGTGCTGCTTTGGGTGTGTGCATTGGTGAGATCTGAAATAAGGGGGTTCCTCCCTGGAGGGGAAAGGAAGATGGCGGATTGACACCGAGCTCTCTTTCAAGCGATACCGAGCTAACACTACTGAATTGGATTGAATGGAAATGAATTGAACTGCTTGAACCCCCGCTGAACTGCCGTTGCCACTCGGATGATAGAAACTCTTTAAGGGGAAATAAACCTTCGTAGCAGCAAACTAAGTTGCTCAATGCAGTACCTGTCTACTCAGCCTCCGTGCCGCCTCTGGAGATTCTTTGTAAAATCCCGCCAGCTGAGCTGCTTCAGTGCCATTTTTTCCGCATTCTTTCTGCCCCCAGTCCGGGACATGGCTCCTCCTAAGACCCATTTCCTGAAGGGCGGGCGCCCTGCTCAGAACTCTGTTACTTCCTCTGCTGGAGCCGTGTGGACCGCGTTGATGTGACTGGCTGAGGGCGCCAAGACTTGCCCTCTGGAGTCACAGGCTAAAAAGAACATGCCCCGTATAGGGAAGTCCACTGCGAGGCTGCTTCAATCTGGTGAAGCGGCTAGCTTTATTTTCTCAGCGGTTCCTGAAACGGATATGGCAGATTCCTCATTGGAGGTGAATCATCCAGGCGCAGAGAGGAACTTTGGTGAACTGGGCAGTGAGAGTTCAGATGGCTTAAACGACTTGCCAGCTTATATAAACTTGGACTCAAGACATAGCTGCTCTGAAACTGATCTACATGGGGGACCACAGTTATACTCACGACCTCAGCTGCCGCTAGCACTCTCAAAGGCTACTTTTTAACATGCTCCTAATGAAGAGGTTAGTTGCGATGTTACTATTTCTTGCTCTGGTACTGCTAGTGCTCCATTGTTACAACAATGCTCCCTTCCAGTATTGCTAGCTTCTACAGAAGGGCTGAGCAATTTGATAAAATATCATACTTTAAATGCTAATACTGAGACTACCGCTTTAATTGATTCGATAGATGGGCTAGCGATAGCTGCTAGCTGGGAGTCAATGGGGGTCTGACATATCCTTCAAAAAGAGCAGAGCAATCGCAGAATACAAATATTCTCCCATCCAATAATGCTAACGTCTCCCCTGCTGTGCCTTTACTACTGCAGACTGAGCATTGCCCAACGCCAGATGCATTGGAGGATTCAAACGACCTGATTAGCGTTTCTCCTACCAAACCACTTTTAAGCTTGCCAAACCTGTACGTAGCTGTAAGATAAATATAGCCTCTCAAAGCCAATCACGACTACATGGTACTACAGCATCATGCACAGAGGGAGCGGCAGAGGGGAGTCCTCTGCGTGAATGCGTTACCTCTAAGGGGGAGGTTAAAGCAATAATTTTGAGACTTTCAAACTCTGGTCTGGAAAGAAAACTTAATGCTAGCTGGAACCCCATCCCTTCTCATGATGCAGGGAATAACAACATCTACCATGCACTGCAGGACTCTGTGCCAACTTCTAATCCTCCTCCATCTGCAACTAACCAAGATACTAAGCTTTTGCCATTTAGTGGCGACCCGCCAGAGCCACACGAGCCATCACTTCAGTCTATCTTTCAGGCCTTGCAGGAGCAAAGAGCAGAGGCACAGGAGCATTATACGCAGCTCAGGGCGGACAATCTGTCGATCCAGCAATCACTTTCGGAAGTAACCTGCAAGGTGGCCTCTCTTACTAACAACATTGTGGAATTACAGCAGCGTCTGTCAGATAATGAAGAAGCTGTGACAGCCACCACTCACCTAACATGCTCTCACGAAGATCAGCTAGCTGTCATACAGGGGAAAATTGAGGACATAGAAAATCAACAGCACCAGAAAAATGTAAGGCTGTTTGGAGTGCCCAAGGGAAAGGAGGGCTCGGACCCAAGAGCATTTGTCATAAAGCTGTTTTAGACGGCCTTCCCAGACTTGGCAGACTGGGACTGGGACTCCCCAATACAACGGGTGCATAGACTATCTATTTTTCTGAACCAACAGGACCAGTCTAATTCTAACTCACGGAGACCACGTCCAATCCTCATTTTCTTTGGCAACTTCCTTCTGCGACAGGCAGTCTCCATTAAAGCCAGGCCTTCTACACCAGTGGTGGCTGATTCAATCTCTTTTATGGTGAGGTTAGATCTGTGCAAGGGAACAATGGAAAATAGATGGAGGATGCAACAGCTTATTTATCCCATGAAGGCTATCGGTTCCCAGGTGTTTTTGCAAGAACTGGCTCGTTTGAAGGTTATTAAAGATGGACAGGTCCAGATTTTACATTTAGACTTGGACGCTATACAAGCTTTAACCCACTAGCAAAAATACTCCAAATAATAACTGTTTTAATTTTTTTTGTTTGTTGTAACGAAGGTCCTTTTAAGAGGGCGCAATGGGGGTGGAAAGGAAAAAGAAGGGGTAAACAAAAAAATTAAAGGGGGAAGGGTGGAGTAATAGGGGTGGGAAAATTAAATGTTATTAAATAGCATAAATCATTTAAAAATGTCCCTCTTTTCTCTCCCTGCTTAAAAGTTATTTTTGTTTAACTGTGTGTAGCACTGAAGTTGCTTGAGGGGGGCTCAGGACGCTGGGCTCCTTTTTTGCTGTCATCCAATGACAGTCATAAAGAGGGTTATTCCTTTCCTAGAAATCTGGGAGGGAGGGAGAGCTTGGGCAAGGGAGGGGGTGGGTCCAAAGTAGGCCTGTGCTCAGGCCAGAGGTGGGGATTTGGGGGGAAAGCCAAAGGGTACTAAGTAAATATGATATAAATAATACACAAATAGATAGTTGGGATATGGGGGACTTATTTCTTTTAGATTTTTTTATAGAGTACTATTACAGAGAACTGGATGAGGGTCTAGACAATGCTCTACTATATTTCTTGTATCTTTTTGAAAATAATAGCGTTTACTGATGGGGCAATTAAATGTGTGTGTTGGAACATAGCTGAGCTGAATACAGCAACTTAGCGGCAACTAGTAAAGGAGGAGCTCAAATTATATAAGCGCAATATTGCGCTTCTTACGGAAACGCTCCTGGCCTACAAAGATAGGGGTCTGTTTAAGCAGTTGGGTCTTGAGATAGTGGATTGTACATCCCAGGGTGCCTCAATCAGAGGGGTAGCTATCTTTAAAGATAAACAGCTGGGATATAATGTTCCTAAGGTTTCTTCTGATCCATATGGCAGATGGGTAATCTCAAAAATCGAAATTTGTGACATAAGATATGTATTTTGTGCAGTGTATGGGCCCAATGCCAATGATCCCACTGTTTTTTAATACTTTAATGTTGGAATTATTAGATTGGCAGGGTGAATTAATAATCATGGGGGATTTTAACTGTACCACGAACTATGGTATTGATGCCTCTAATAGGGCAACTTTTCAGAGAATGGTAAAAGTTAGAAGTTCAAATCGGGAGATGGTCCGGTTGCACTGTCGAGTTGATTTATCAGGGACACTCTATCCAACATTATCCGGGAATACCTACTACTCTGCCCCGCACGAGCAATACTCAAGAATAGATTTGACCTTCATCAAAAGCAATATTTTTACGGTTGTTAAAATTGAGGTATGCCCCCGGATTACTTCAGATCACAACCTTATATTGCTTAGCCTTCAACCAGTGACGACAGATAAGAGTAAATGGTCTTTTACGTTTCCTAGGCACCTGCTGACCAACAAGGGGTTTATTTAATCTATTTAAACTTCTCTAATCGAGTTTTTACACTCTAACACAGGCTCAGCCTCTCCCTTTGTGGTCTGGGATACAATGAATGCTTACATATGTAAGATTACCCAGAAGTACATCTATCGCCAAAATAAAATAAACAATAATGATCTGAAGGTAGCTTGCCAGGCTTTAACACAGCTATATGCCTGTCATGCTGAGGAGATTAAGATTGTGGCCCAAATCCGGAGCAGATATACATATCATTAATAGATGAATGTCTATTTATGGGCAGGATGCTAAAAGAAAGGATTGCAGCTGTTTTTAACAAAAAACGATCTATTTATTTATTTGTAGGTTTGTATAGCGCTAGAATCGACTCCAACTGGAGTATCTCTGCGCTTTGTGGTGCCGGAAAAACAGAGGAATAAAGGAGCTAGATCTCATTTCTGAACAACACAGTCTTCAGGAGTTTCCTGAAAGTGAGATGTTCTTTGCACTGTCTCAGATAAAGGGGAAGTCTATTCCACAGGGTAGGGCCTAAGATAGACAGTGCTTTACTACCGTGTCTAGATTTATTTGCACGGGGAGTCACCAAAAGAAGGCGGTTACTGGACCTAAGTGAACGACTTGGGACATAAGGAACAAATTTGTTCTGAAGATAAATAGGCCCTAGTCCATTTAAACATTTGTGAATCAAGCAGCATATCTTGAACTTAGATCTCTGGCGAATGGAAAGCCAGTGCAATTTCTCCAGAAGAGGTTTGGACGCAGTTCTCGGAGGAGCATTAAGGACAAGACGAGCCGCAGTGTTTTGAATGACCTGAAGCTTGGCCAGCACGCTTTCGTTGGCAGAAAGCAACAGGCCATTACAATAGTCAATACGACTCAGAACCAATGTTTGGACCAGAGTTCTCCTAAAAGAGTCCGGTAGTAAGGGAAAAACTCTGCGTAGCAGGCCAATAGTATGGAAACAAATTCCAGCAGTGTGGTTGACATGCTGTCCAAATAGCAGGTCTTGATCCAGACGAATCCCTAAACTCTTCACAACCTGTTTGGGTTCCAGAGCTACTCCCAAATCGGGAGGCCACCAATCAGGGGTCCACAATAGTTTGGCTTCTCCAAACAACATTAGTTCCGTCTTGCTGACATTACATTGAAGGAAGTTGGAAGACATCCAATGAGCCACCGCCTTCATGCCCGCAGAAAAGGAGTTTTTAATTTCGGCGGACATGGTCTTAAAAGGGAAGAGGAGCTGAGTATCATCAGCATATGATACTGGGATAAAACCATAGCTACGCATCACTCTTGCCAGGGGTGCCACATAGATGTTAAATAAAGTAGGGCTTAAACAAGAGCCCTGTGGCACCCCTTTAGATATCTCCACCTCCGCTGATCGGTACGTGTCCATGATCACTCTCTGGGAACGCCCAGATAGGAAGCTCTTTAGCCAGTCAATGGCTTTATCCTCAATGCCAGCGTTCGACAACCGGTCAATAAGAATGGTATGTGACACGGTGTTGAACGCTGCTGAAAGATCTAAAAGAACTAGGATTACTGAGAAGCCCTTGTCCTGATACATATGTAAGTCATCCATAACAGACAGCAGGGTAGACTCCGTGCTGTGTTTCGGCCTGAACCCTGATTGTGAGTAGTCCAGGCCGCCAACAAGTTCAATGTGATTGGACAGATGACAATTAACATATTTTTCGACCAGTTTCCCTAAGAATGGTAGTAGGGATATGGGCCTGAGATTTGTTAAGTCGGACCACGGGATAGCAGTATTCTTCCTAATAGGCCTGATAAGAGCACGTTTCCACTCTCTTGGGACAGTGCCTGAACCCAGAGAGAGATTCACCAACCTTTGGATCATGGGGCATAGCTGGTCAGTTAGGACAGGCATAATCCTGGCTGGGATGATATTGTCAGGACTGCCACTTTTAATCCGTGATATTAGTGCAGATGTCTCTTGTAAAGAAATGGGTGGAAAAGAGCTTAACGTATATTTATGCAGTTTGGGGTCAGCATCTATTTCCAGAGGTGCCATATCTGTGGTCAGTTTGTTATTAGTGCAAACTATTTTGTCATAGATTGTATCTATTTTATTCGTAAAAAAGCAAGAGATGTCGTCACACAGCTGTTGGGATGCAAGTTCCGAAGATTCACATGCTGCCGGTTTAACAAAGGATTGTAAAACTTGATACAAAATCCTCGAAGAGTTTCCTGCAGCTGTAATTTGCGATGTAATGTAAGTTTTACGGGCGACACGAATGGCTTTATGGTATATAGACAGTGAGTCCCAATATTTATTTTTATCCTCGATCAAATGAGAGGTTCTCCATCTCTTTTCAAGTTTCCTGGCATGTAATTTTAACGTCCTAAGTTGATCAGTAAACCAAATTTCTTGTTTCTTTGATGGTCTGGGTTTAAATTGTTTAAGAGGGGTAATCTTGTCAATAGTTTCTACAATAGCTTTTTCACAATTTTTAACGGCCATATCAATATTTTCGTGAGGAACAAAAGGTGGGCAATAAAAATTATTTTTAAAAATAGTATCGGTAATTTTGTGCCACTGTCTACGTATCCTCGGTAATTGCTTAGTTCGTGAGGTGATACGTTTCGGGTAGGGAGTAAGGAATTCCACAACATAGTGGTCTGTCCAGTTAACCTGCCTTGCAGGCGGACAGGAGAACAGCATAAAATTGGAAAATACCAGGTCAAGGGTGTGACCTGCCTGATGTGTGGGCCCAGAATTACGTTTCATAAGGCCTAATGAGGACAGGTCAAGTAATAAGGATTGGGCCTCGCAACAATCCGACTTATCACAGTGTACATTAAAATCTCCGACTAAAATAAAGTCGCTGTCACTATTGACATAAGGGGCAAGTAGCTCAGTCAATAAGCTAGAAAAATTGTTGTACGGTCCAGGAGGTCGATATACTAATGCACCCTTCTGATTATCGTTTGAGGGCAGTATTATTTTAAAAATTAGTAATTCAATTTCTGGGGAGCTTATTTCGTCTAAAACAGATATACTAATTTCCTGTTTATGTACAATTGCGATCCCACCACCAGTCTTAGTGGGGCGATCCATTCTAACTATTTTATAGTCACTAGGGACTCCCAAGGTTATGGCAGGAGTAGAATGTGGTTTCAGCCACGTTTCTGTGAGGTAGCATAGATCGGGTTGATTGGAAGAGATTAAGTCCCAAACTTCAGCACTGTGTTTCGAGAGCGACCTAATGTTACACAGGATGTTTTTCCTCCCAAAAAGGGTATGGTTACTTCCTGGGGCCAAACTGATATCTGGGTCGACTAAAATGGAACAATCAGTATCAGTCGGATCTTGTAAAGCAATGGTGCTCTCAGTGCGCCGTAGTTTGCATGGAAGAAGCCCTTCTACCTCAGGATGTTCAATTACCCTGCCACCCTTTAACGATTGTAGGTTGTATCCCTTCAATACCTGTGAGCTATAAGTGAGCCTCACCGATGAATGCCTTTGTGTGTAGGTCTTGACAGTCCCCATGGCCCCTAGCCCCGTCCAGTCGCGGACGGGCGCAGACGGGCAGGTCTTTGGCTTGTCTTCGGCGCCGTCAATGGCGCCCCTCTGCGCGCAACCGCTGCGCGCTTAGGCCGACGAGGGGCTAAATAGCCTGAGTGTAATGCTGTATGAATATGGGGACTGGGTTGGCAAAGTACTGGCATACCAAATAGCAGATAGGAAATCAAAAGGACAGATAAAAGCCATCAGGGCAGAGGATGAAAGTAGGTACATCCCCATATCTGATAATAGACCAATTTTCCCAATTCTATCAGAGACTCTATACTCTGTCCTGCTCACCTGATAAAACAGACCTCGATAATTACCTAAAAAACTGCAATCTCCCACGCCTGAGGGAGGAAGAAGCTGCTCTCCTTCATAGTGAAATCGCTAATGAAGAGATTTTGACAGCTTTGCCTGCTCTCCCCTCGGGCAAAGCTCCAGGGGATGATACTGTGCCCATTGAGTTATATAAAACTTTTAAGAACCTTGTCTTACCATTGATAAGCGATGTCATGCATCGTATTGGGATCCGAATGGAGGTGCCTAACTCCTGGGATATGACCAACATTGTCTTTGTTTTAAAAAGGGAAAGTCAGCTGATGAGTGTGGATCATACCATCTCATCTCTCTTATTAACTCTGATGCTAAAAAAAGGTCTAAGGTCCTGGCTTAGTCTCGGACCAGCAGCATGATTTTATACTAAGCAGAGATGCTATTGCCTATGTAAATACCGCTATTACTGCCTTTGATGTTGCTAATAAGACTGCACTTAAGGTAGGGATGGTTTTACTAGATGCTGAGAAAGCATTTGACCGTGTGGTATGGGAAGGGCTATGTTTTTATCTTGCACTTGGGCTGGATGCTAATATGCTTTTGTACAAGATTAATGACCAGAACTATTACAAAATAGTCGGATTTAAGACCATTAGGGACATAGTGTGTATATGGCACGAAATCTTAAACTTTTGTTCATTATCCACAAACGATTTATTGTGTTACTTTAACTTTCCTCTATAGGACAACTCTATCCTCCCAGAAGTATTGCATGATGCTGTTGGACGGCATTGGGCAGGTTATGGCATTGAACAACTTGAGCAACTATACGATTTTAATGACTTTCGTACTTTTGCTAGCTTACATGCTGTATATAACCGCCTGCAACAATTTTTTTAAGTACTTACAGTTAAGTGACTATTTTTTAAGACGACAAATGATTCAGATACCGCACAACTCTGATTTAATGGCATGTTTACTGCTTATTTTGTCAATACAGGGGGATGATAGCCAGCTATTGGCCAATAAGTGTAGCCAAGCTCTAGAGCTAGCCATTACACCTGCAGAAATAACCTCCGCTTTAGATATTTTGGAGAGGGCTATTCTTCCAATTTAAAACTACAGCAATTTCGCACCATCTGAATGTTGTACTATACTCCTGAAAAGATTGCGAAATGGGCACACACGGTATGGGGAGATGGTGGAGATAGTACGCTGTGTCCGAAATGTGGAATGCAGCCGCTAACATCGTACAGATGTTATGTACCTGCCCTATGCTTGCTAACGTTTGGGGGAAATAGTTAAAATTATTGAGAATCGTTAGGGGATGGATTTCTCTCCCACTGTTATCGAAAGTATGTGAGGCAAAAGAGAGTGCGCTAAAAGGGATTGAGATCTTTTTTCTCTATTATGTTGGTGGCTGCCCTCCTCTGCATTGCAAGAGTGTGGGTCTCGCCGAATCCTCCTGATGCATTAGAATGATGAGCCATTATGAAGGATTTATATAAGAGGGAGCGCGCACTAGCTAAAACTAGAGGTTCACTCCAGAAATGTCACCGCATATGGAACAGATTTGCTTGATTTCATGTATAGGATCTAGATTTAAAACTGAATTAATGATTTTTTTTCTCTTTTCTCTTTATCACTATGTGCCTCCTGTCCCTTTTTCTTTCTCTTTCTCTTTCTCTATTGCTACAAGTTTAAGCAATGTATAAATGCAATGTATATTGTATGTACTAAACTTTTTTTCTTTTTTTATCTCCTCTGTACCCTTTGGTCAAAACCAATAAAAAAAAAAAGAGAGAGAACTGAAATAAGGATGATACTGATTGGTAGACCAGGAGCACTTGGCATTGTTTTCCTTACCATTTTGCCTTTTGACCACCTGTTTTGCTGACTATCCAGTGCTAAAGTGCATATGCTCTGTATTCAAAACATGGTAGCATTGGCTTATCCACAATTGGTGTATTACATTTACTTATAAGTTCACAGTAAAGTACACTATGTGTGCCCAGGACCTGTAAATTAAAGGCTACTAGTGGACATGCAGCACCAATTGTACCACCCTCTTCAGTAGCCCTTTAAAACATGTCTCAGACCTGCCACTGTAGAACCAATGTGTGCAGTTCTAAACTGCCATTTGAACCTGGCGAGTGAAGCTACTTGTCAGGTCAAACCTTCCCTTATATTGCATATAAGTCATCCTAAGGGTGGGCCCTAGGCAGCCCTATGGGCAGGGTGCAGTGTATTTAAAAGGTAGGACATGTACTTTTGAGTTTCACATGTCCTGGTAGGGAAAATCTGATAAATTCATTTTTCACTGCTGCAAGGCCTATCTCTCCTATAGTTTTACATCGGTATTGCCTTAAAACATCTTTTAAGTGTAATTTCCTATTGGGAAAAGATAGAGCGTTGCAGCTTGGCGTCTCTAGACTCACAATTTAAAATCACAACTTATGGTTAGATTGTAAATTGTAAGTCTGAAAATAACACTTTAAGAATGTTGGCAATTTCTTACTTTAACCATTCTCCGCCTCTGCCTGTCTCTGTATCCAGGTCTGGGTTGGATGAGAGCCAGACTTCATGTATTCCCCCAGAAAGCCACACAAAAGGAGCTGTTGTGTGTCTTTTGCATCCTAATGGCCCATCACCAAGCTGATGGGCCTTCTTGAGGTAGATTGGAAGAGAGGAGCTGACACTTGCACCTAAATAGGGCTGTTCCTGTCCCCACACCAAGAACGTCTTACCCCCCTGTAGTGAGTCTGCAGCCAGGGAAGGAAAGGCAGAGATCTTGTGATCTTCAAATGCCTCTTTGAAGCCTCTCTCACTTTAAAGGCACATTTGGGTATTAATACTGGACCCCTGACACCACCAAATCAGAACATTGCTAGAACCAAGGACATTCTGCCAAAAAGAAGAGATACTGTGCTGCAGGAGGGACAGCCGCTTTCCTAACTGCTTTGCTGTGTTGGCCTGCTGCCTGCTGCCTCTTTCCTGGGAGTGAGAAGGGCTGCTGCAAGGCTAGACTTCTATGCATCGACCCTACTGCATGAATCAGAACCAAGGCATCGACTCTTCTACAACGATGCTTGCCCCATCCACGGCACTTTTTTCAGCGGGTCCAGCGTGGCCCCTGTAGCCGGTCTGCCCTCCATTGCGGTCGGCCTGGAACTTTAGAATAACTAGCTCGACCTTGAGTAACCTTTTAGCGCTATGGACTTCTAAGCACTATTTTTAGATTTCGTCTTTAAAAAGTCATACCTCCAGTTCTACTTATTGGAGTTTTGTTGTTTTGGTCTTGTTTCACTCAGCGAAATATTCTCTATTTTTTCTAAACTGGTGTGGAGTCTTTTTGAGGTGTTTTCATTGTGTTAGATTAAGTTTTGCACAAATACTTAACACATTCGCTCTTAAGTTAAGCCTGACTGCGCTGTGCCAAGCTACCAGAGGGTGAGCACAGGTTAATTTAGGTCGTGTCTCTGACTTACCCTGACTAGCATTGTGGTTCCTACTTTTACAGGGTACAAACCTCTGCCAACTTCGAGACCCAAATTCTAATGCTGATTTATCCATAGGTGGGGAAAAGCAGGTGCTTACGACACTACTACCAGTAAATGACAAAAAGTGTTGTACTGCAGTTAGCTGCAGCAAATACAGTGCTTTTGCTGGGGTGGGAGGGTACAAGAAGAAATACATTTTCACTATTGGTGTCAGTGGTGCAGATAATCCTAACATTGCTACAGGATGAGGAAGAGGGGTGTGGAAGTAATGACTTGGCTACTAACCAGTAACCTTCATTACTTTGAGTCCGACTCTTACTCATCCTGACACTGCTTCACTCCTACACTTCAGCCTGAAAGCTGTCATGTCAAACTGTGGCTAGGCCTGGTTTGTGGCTTAGGAAATTGATTGGGAATAGACAGCTTTTATATAGTCTTAGGGATGAAAATGGGGCATGTGAAAACTTAAGTTAGTTGCTTTTAGTTACGTGTCCTGTGGTGCTGAGGCACTACATTTGTGGGAGGAGCAAACATTGGCCTTGGAGTCACAAACCACAATTAGGGTAGCAAGGGCTAGCAGCTGCTGCCTATGATTTGCCATTTGGTGCACTTGGCACTGCCCTTGTTGCCCCTTGTTTTGGGGTCTGGAATGGAACGTTTGGAACAAAAAGTTAAACATGGTTATGAAAGCACTTTCTGTAGTTTTCACATATTGCTGCTCCCCTACCCCACCAGCAGCAATAGGGGGCTGTGTTGGAGCTAAGGGTGGGAGAAAAGGACATTCATTTGGGTCATATTAACCCAAAATATACATGAGGTTAATTCCTTAATCTCAGGCATTGTGGTAAATCCTCTTCCATGCAAGGACTAACGAGCATATCACTAGTGATATCTCAATTGCCTTGCATTACAAACACGCTGGACAGTGTCACTATTTGTACAAACAAGGTTGACTTCAGGGGCATACCTTACAAACGGTTTGAATGGTACAGCAGGTACTCTGGCATGGGGGGGGGTTGTGAATGGAACCGTGCTTCACAGTTATGGCTGTCTTTCACTGAGAAATCGTGAAACGGAGCACATTTCTAGGTATAGCGTTAGCTTAGAGGGCTTTCAGCCAGCCCTCTCCATCCATTAGCCTATTGTTTTGCCATTGTCATTTTTAGCTGAAACATGCTGTATTTACTGTTGTGGGCTTCAGCCCGCCCATAGGCTTCCCATTTGCTGCCATCATAGTCGCTCTGTTTTTCATTCTCCCCATTTGTCAACGGCATGCATGCGTCATGCCTCCTACGATGTTTAGCCCACCCCGAGCGCACTGCCCAACTACCTTTAAACATATGCAGTGGCCATTTTTATCATTGGTTCGGGACTACTTTTCTAATTTTTTTTAAGGTGACCATGCGTGCAGCTGGCAGCACTTTCTGTGGACACAGGACTCGCGGCGCAATGTATTTATGTAAGCTTGCTTTCATTGGGAATTTGTGTGTTGATGATTCTAAGTCTGCGGGAAGACAAGTTGATCTGCAGTTACCGCCTTTTGTTTTCTGTGCAGCTGTTTGTGTGCTTCAGTCTATCTAATCCTACAAACAAATGTGTATTGTAGTGCCCCCATCTGTGTGCGTGTGTGTGTGTATGCGTTACAGTTCTCAACATGCAAAAGGAGAAACTTTGCAGCTGCATTGCCTTGCTCTGGTTGTGTGTGTTCCTGTTTGTGCTTCGTGGTGTGCTGCTATTTTCAAGCTTGCTAGCCGATGCTCGTGTCAGCAGTGCATGCCTCTAGTTGTGTGTGTTGTCACTGTTTATACCTGAATGGGGACACATGTTGCACATGAAGCACACACCTCTGGTCGAGTATGTTTCTTTGAGCATGTGTGTTTTTCCCCTCTCCCACATTAGTATGCCAAGCAGGTCTTCCCTGAATGTTCATTCTGCCACACATTAGAAGCGCTATTGTTTTAATTAGCTCCAAGCATCAACATCGGCAGATGGAGCTACCAAGTCCGGGAGGACGACATCTAGTCAGTGGCGTAACGATAATTGAGGGGGCCCCCCTGCAAGGTACATAGAGGGGCCCCCTCCGGACTCTATCAGGAGCTCCCTGGCCGAAGTGCAGTGCTGAGGGGGCCCCCTGGAGCTTGGGGGCCCACCGCACTGCGGGGGATGAGGGGGCCTATGTTACGCCTCTGTATCTAGTACTTCTTCGGCAGTTATGGCAGGCTCCTGAAGGTGAACATAAAAAACAAGTACATTTGGGCAATGAAAGCAGATGCAACCACAGAAATGTTACCTTTTTGTGTTCTCGTGTTTTTCCATCAGACGATCCTTGCACCAATGTAAAGCTTTTAAAGCCCACACTTTGACATGTTTACAGCTATAAGCTGCATTGTGGGAGGCACGATGCATACCACCACAAAAGACTCCTCAAACTGTTTCTCAATTCACATGGAGAGCATGTAATGTTTACGCTACCTGCTGAGTAAGTGAGTCGTCAAGATTTACAGTTAGGTTCATACATTATAATGACACACTCCATGGTTACAATGCTCAGAATTTGCCCCTCTAGTGGTTCAGTCGGGGCGCTGGGTGGTTCTATTGCAACTGCATTACACATGATCAGTAGCCCTATTTTTGTTCTGGCTAAATAAAAAATGCCCCTCCCCATAGATGCCATGTTGAGATTGGGGAACAAAATGGATGGAACAGACAAAGCTAGTGTTGTGGTATGCCCATCTCAAATGATTGGTGGTTGGCAGGGCACAAGTCCTATAAAAAGAAGTGTGGGGACTGACCAAGAACGACAATATGCAGATGACATCATGACGTCACGACGTAGCGCGATAAAATAAATAAATTAGTGCTATTTAAATTATTTGTGTAAATACTGGGACAGACTAATCATCTGACAGTCTTACAGTGTCTGCATTTATATACAGGGACAGAACAAAGGCAAAATCATGTCTCTCTTAAGTACCTGTGAAGAGAAGGCAGGCTGTGTGCCTTTGTTTCCCTCTGTGAAATTTACATTTAAATGTAAGGTTCCAGGCGGCCCCCAGTCAGCATATACAAACAAAAGGCCCTTTAACTTTGGCCCAGCTGGTGGTGAAAAAAGGCTCCCTCACTGCCTGCACGTTGCTGCTGGGAATGGAAAGCAGGCAAGTGCAGGTGCTGCTGAAAGTGTCCCGGTGTCTGAAAATTACACCAGGACAAGTTCAGCATATTTCTGTGGAGCCCAACTTCTTGGCAGGGGGGACGGCGTCCATCCGGTGAAAAGAGTGGGGGGACACCGTGTACCTGTGTGTACCCCCAACTCGAGCTCTGGTGGTTGGGTTGGTTTTGTTACCCATACCTTTCATGTTATAATTCAGCATCATATCGGCGTGAGCGTTCTAATGCAGCTGGTGTTTTAATACAATGTGTCCACAGGTGATCTGTTGGTTGTATATACATATTGACTTTCAGCCATGCTGAACAGAAGCCCTGTGGCTTGCTATTCAGCATGGCTAAAAGACATTGGCATTGACAACGCCAATAGCTCTCTGTTTGCCGAGACCTAGTGGTTTTGCCAATGCTTGTTCTTAAGCCCACTACAGCACATAGAATGGGGAAAAGGGTCAGCACACTTTGAATCGAAAACATATTTTGGCGTTTTGCTAGTGTGTTCACTGTTTTTAACAGAAGGGCCCAGCGGCTCCACTAACAATACAACAAAACATGACGAACTAAGGGGCATATTAGCTGGCCGTGCTTAGCGATAACTTTTTTATCGCAGGCTAGCTCTGGAATGTATCGCCTTGGTAGCGCGTTATTAACAACGCGTTTCTCCAGGGCGATAAAAATTCCAGAGATAGCGAGGTTATCTCCGTTTTGCAGGGAACATCGCTGGTTTTCCAGCGATGTTGCCTGCAAAACGGCGATAACCTTGCTCATACGACCCTGTGGTGGTATCAGCCTAATCCACCCCCTATGTAAAGCATAGGCAAGTCTGGATTTTAACAGACATTAGTTTTTGGCGAAAACGGACATTTTTGCCAAAATCTAATGTGTGCTAAAATCTTGTGGGCTGCCTTGTAAATATCGCGATGTGAACATCAGCGATATTTGCAAGGTAGTCCATCCGGGGAACGCCCAGTGATGCCCACTTTGCATCTCATTAGAGATGCAAAGGGAGGCGTTGGGAAAAAGGGTGCTAACATGCGAATATAGGGGCATATTATCAAGCCAGGCGATAAAATTATCGCCGCTTTAGCGGCAGAAAACTGCCGCTAAAACGGCGATAATGGGCTTGATAATATGCTCTATGGAATTCCACTTGAAGCTCAGGTTAGATGTGAAGGACGTCTACCATGGGCTTCAATTGGAATTCTATAGAGCATATTATCAAGCCCATTATCGCCGTTTTAGCGGCAGTTTTCTGCCGCCAAAGCGACGATAATTTTATCGCCTGGCTTGATAATATGCCCCCACGGGCGATATTTTTATCTCCGCTTTTTTGGCTTTTTAAGCCAAAAAAGCGGAGATAAAGCCCGTGTAAATATGCCCCTAAAATAGGCAGTAACAAAGCCGAAAGGCTTCTAATTCGGCATCTTCGTGTTGTTCCCCAGTGGTAAAAAGTGCACAACCCTTGATCTATCCTGCCCACACCAGGCAGCACGCAGCACAGCAGACGTGACGTTTTCACAAAACTGACTGTCAACGGTACTCTGTCAAAATTATTATCGTATTCACAGCTAGTAACTTTTTATGTAAATAACATGCAAATGTAGGCATCGCTTGGTTTAATGCATACGCAGCAGAAAAAAGTGGTATAGGCAGAGCCCGTACAGTCCTGTCATCAAAACCTATGCATAAATCTTCGCCCACAGCAATGGAATATATATATTGTATTTCTATACATTTTAAACACATTTCCGCGCAGTGAAACCGATGATATATTAACCCGTAAATTAATTATCTTTTTGAATCGGCCTTTTTAGCAAAAATGTGCATAATTATCCAATTGCTCGTCCACACATTAGTATTAATCATTTGTATGATGCACAACACACACCCACATTTCTCTTTGGAGACCCAATAATTGTCGTTTATGTATTCCGCTCTGTGGCTCTAACGGTATCAGCTTCGAAAGAAGGGAAAGTTAACATATACATTTATTTGGATACTAGAAACGTGTTTACATAAAGTGAGTTTCAAGAAGATAAAATATTGTACGTTGCCAGACAATGCCGTCGCTGCACTTTGTACTACTCTGCCTGTAAGAACTAATCTAAATACAGGCTTCAGTTCATGAGGATCTGCTCGGCATATTCAGGCACGTAGCTTCTGGGGGGTGCTTGTGGTGTTAGCCCCCCCCCCACCCCACCAATAAATGCATTTTCTGATACATAGTTGTGTACAGGTGCTTTCAGTTGGGTATTGTGAGATGCCAGTCGGATTTCACCAGCAATTTTAACATACACACAAAAAACACGCATACACGGTCTCTCCCTCTCTGATTTGAAAGTCCTAAAAAATGTTGGTTATTTTACAAAATATTGTGTTTTCTCTCTTAGCATTCCTACTAATTTGCATTCCTCTCCATTTCCACTGCCCCTTAGGCCCCTCTCATTCATGTATCCTGCGTGTCCTATTATGTATTTAAACATTATATGCCAGCCTGCTTGTAGGAAAATCTGCAGCTCACCCCCTCCTTGTCCCCCCTCCCAATCTCACCGACCAAGCTACCCTGGGCATATTACTTCCTTCGGCAATCTACTAATGAGCCAAATGGATGCATCTTTTGATCCAGGAAGCCTCCATTTAATCAGTGGCATCATCACACCACTGGTGCTGCTCGTCTTGCCAATATTCACAGCAGGGCCCAGATTGAATTCGAACTTTTAAACCATTCACTAATCACTCATATGACTTATCCACTGGTTTCACTTACTACCAGCCTTGTAGCTCTACAGTGGCCATTGCTGTGGTGTATGCACTGGCTTTGGATATAGGTAATATAGTCATTGTAGATATTATGCCTCTTCACACACCCCACCTGCTTACCTGTGTATATGAACACATCCACTGCCAATAATATATTTATGTATTTATTGAACAGTTTTACAAAGCGCTGACTTCACTGACTTTTATTAGCATGCCTTCCATGGAAGAGAGTAATTACATACAATAACAAACCAAATTCAACTATGATGAACAAAATTATGAGGAGCGTGGGTAATACTATTATTCAGGTGATTGGTATCTATTTCTGCAGGGGCGGCTCCTCTCTTATGGCGGAGGAGCGTCACCCCACTGAAAAATAAAATGATAATAAAACCACTGTATTATCATTTTATTTTTCAGTACTCCCAGCCGAGGTTAGGGCAGGGCCATCCTGCCGAGTGCTGCGCTGCAGGAGGAGCGGTTGGGCACCTGTAAGTGCACATGTGTGTTTGGTCGGCTGTCTCAGGAGGCCAAACAGACATGCGCACTCTTGTTTCTCCAACCCAGATGTGTTATACAGCTGGCTTGGAGAAAAGCCCCAGGCTCCCTGGGCCTCAGTGAGCATCAAGTCAGACTGCTCAACCCAAACACAGTGCTTCTCTCATGCTGGTATTACAATTATGAGAGCAGCGCTGTGATTGCCCTGTAGAAGCCTGTGCAGCGTGACCAGCATTGTAAGAGGAGCACTGAGGCGGCGGCCGTAGGAGTAGGTACTTACAACAAATATATATTTTACCCTAAACCCCGTCTCCCATCCCTGCCCCCCCTTGCCGCACCACCCCAAAATTGGAGCAGCCAGCACTGTGTTTCTGATCAGTCTACTTCTTCGATCGGCACATAAAACAGTCTCTGGAGTGAAAATGGGGTGTATGTGAAATACGAAAGAGCATTGTTAAAAGTGAAAGAATCTCATCCTTCTTACATTTTTGGGGATAGAGTTCCATTGCACTTAGGCCATGCCTGAGAAAGATGTTTTCATGGTTAAACATGTTCTGAATGATGATGTCTCAAAAAGAGATAGTACTTGCGCCTTAGACCTCGTGATTCTCCAGAAAGAGTCAACAGATTTGATAGGTACAGAGTTTCTTCAGGTTTCCACTGAGTCGTTGACTGCATCAGCACATACCACTCTGGTCTGGACTATGCAGGGCTGTTTCCTCGCCATGTGTTGATCTCTCTCCTACCTGTGGACTAGCAGCACACTTCCCTTTCCAGGGTAGGTCCACTAATGTGAACACAATTATTTGTGCTCTGAAAGGTCTGCAATGGTCGGTATTGTTGCTTCTGTAATGGTTTTGAATACTGACCTCAGTAACCCACTCCCACCAATGGCTTCCAGGGTCCATTTAGGCACATTCACACACTGCACCCTGGCTGGACTTTTCAGGGTCGAGTTACCAATGAGTCCCTATCATACAGATAGTCAGGGCAACTGCTCATTTATAAAATGCTAGCTTAACAATGTGATAATAACCATCAAATAATTTCTACCTAAAAATTAACCACCCACCTCCCTGGCCACACATGTTAACACTTTAATCAATGGAGAATACTATTGCCCCACTAGTCCCTTCCAAAACTCCCAGTAACTTCCAATATGTCACACACCACACTTTGGTCCTGAGTGGAAGTTCCTATTCTTCAATCAAGGCACCTACCTATTCATGCAAACAGCCCACTCTAACGTGGCCATATTTATTTATGACAGTAACTAATTCCTTTACCATTGTGTGTGTCTTTTGGTGTGTAACATTACAACTGAGAATCTCCAGTGCTGTGTGAGGCTACTCTGTTCATTTTGTTACATTGTTGCACTCAGTCATACCCAGGCTCCCATGATGACAAAGGCCTTCTAAGGTATAGATGGTTACGTTGGCTCAGTTTGGGCATGTGTTGGACCTGGCCCTTTTTGTGCAGTATTATCTCCAAACTTTCTGCCTTCTTCCACCTATGTTTTGACCTGTTTTGTTTGGCTTTAGGACTCTGTGCAATTTACCACTGCTAACCAGTACTAAAGTGCATATGCTCTCTGTGCAAATTGTATTAATGATTGGTTTATCCATGATTGGCATATTTGATTTACTAGTCAGTCCCTAGTTAGGTTAACCAGGTGTGGCCAGGGCTCATAAATCAAATGCTTCTAGTGGGCCTGCATATATTCAAAAATATGTTGGGGTTTACCCAAGTTACCCTCCTATACCTGGGTAAAGCACTACAAAAAGTAGAGAAAAGAAAATGGCAAGGAGGAAATAATATCTATATCCACTAAATCATAGGGAACTTCATATTGCCCTATTAACAGTACATAGTCCTATCTCTAATTCATATCAACCTTATTCAAAACAACAAACCACATGCCACAGAGACATTTTTGAAAAAGTAATCATTTTTTTTTTTTCTCTTTTAAAGCATACAAACATATATATACAGACAACATTTACATCACAAATCAAAATAAACCAAATTCATTAGTTCCTTCTACCCACTTGATTGGAAACTAATCAGTGTTTGCAGACTAAATCAAGGCAATACACTGTGGGGTAGTCTTCTATGCACACAAGGTTACCACACCTCTAAAGACCTCATTTCGAATGTGCTTTAAACCATAAGAATTTTTTATCAATTCCAGTTGGACTCCTCTCGTCAAAAACTGTCGACGCGGACGCGTTTTGGCCTTCATTTACATCTTGGCCTCCTCAGGACAAAGGTAAGGGAACAAACCTAAGTAAATATAAAATATAACATTTGTAACTAACAACAGGGTCACTGTCCCTATATTTGTGCAAGCCATGCTGGGCACAAGTTTTGCTGGAAGACGTATCACCGAAAAGAAAAGTAGAAATACAGAGTAAGGGTGGAAAGGGTGGAAACCACCTCAACTACTCAAAAACCAACCTACGTGACTACTAATTATACCACTATCAAAAAGCCACGTGCACCAAAGTCAATAAAAGAAGGAGAAACCAAATAATCAATTTGTCACCAATGTTTATAAAAAATAATACACTCATGTGAAGCAAACAATGATAACGGACTGTAAGCTTCTGGGATACTCAATCTGACCGGTGGAAATTTCCAATGGACCAGCCACTAATTACATCACCTGAAGGTGGCATAAAAATATGTCACTAATGGATCTCCTAATTCAATACAATATCATCTCCCATACCAAGATGTGTAAACAAAGATGTCCCTACATAACTTAAACTCGGGTACAATCTGATGTAGTGTACACCGAATTCACTAATCAAGTTCGAAAAGAAACATGAATTTTCTCACTGGGAAGAATAAAACAGTGTCTCAATATAAACTTTCACAGGCAGTAATAGGTGAATGTGCAGGAGATGACACATGCTCAAAAAACTTACCTCTACTAGTAGCCTTAAGTAGAAATGCTAAACGTGGCGCGCTAAATCCTTGCAACAATGCACTTAAGTAGTAACAAGCGTTCCTCACTGTGAACATAGAAAAAATAGAGGAAGAAACTTCAGTCGCCGTACTACTAAAGCGCTCGTATTCTTTGCTCCCATAAATATTAAGGGGGTCATTATGATAGCGGGTGGATAGCCACCGGCCGTATGGTGGTGGCGTTCCGCCCGCCAAAATTTACCGCCCGCGTGACTTTTCCCCCGCCACATTACGATGGCGGGGGGGGGACCCCGGTGGACGGGAAGACTGTCCGCTGGATTTCCGCCGGTAGGCAATCCACCCGATTGCCTACCGGGCGGAAAAGCCCAGGAATATAATGGCGATGCCTTGCAGGCACCGCCATCCATATTATCATCATGGCGGTGAACTGCCTTTCCATGGAAGAGACTCCACCACGGAAAGGCAGGCGGTTTTGTCTTTGGGGGCCCGTTGCGGGCCCCCAGGGTGTTCGGGGAGGGGTGGGGGGTGCACATAGGGGGTACCTATGGTACCCCCTGCATTTGAATGCGCAAGGTGTCAGGCACCATGCGGTGCCTGTCACGTTGTGCATTCAAATGAACAACATGCATTTTACACATTGCGGCGGGTGCTGTGTGCAGCACCGCCCGCCGCAATGTTTAAAATGCGGGATGCGTCCGCCAGTCTGGCGGGCGCATACTAATGCCACTTGCGGGACCACTGCATCTATTCAAATGTCCCCCTGTATCTCCCTCGCAGGAATTCTCATCTACCGCCCTCCAGGAGCTATGGGGCAATTCCATAACTCACTTCTAGAATGCTCCTTGGCCATGGTCAGTACACGGCCCAACCTCCTAATTTTAGGGGACCTTAATGTCCATTTCGATAATAGCAAAGACGAAACAGCCACTGAACTGATCTCAGACCTGGCAGACAACCAACTCCACTTGCAAAACAATCTTCCCACACATAATCGTGGACACCTGCTTGATCCCATCTTCTGCAATTTTCCCGACCTTGTGGTGGGAACACCGATCCCTGTACCATGGTCCGACCATCTGCTCATCCCTTTTATTTGGCGAATCCAGTCCACACCTCCCTCTACCCAAGCACCCAGCAGACCTTCCCGCCCTTGGGCGAATCTGGACATCGACAAATGGAAACAAGCACTAGAGGACACCAGGCCACATCCCGAATTGAACCCTCATCTGGCAGATGCGAAGTTCACGTCCTGGATTGTTAAATCGCTAGACACAGTCCTTCCCAAAAAACTGCATCGGAAACCTAGGAAAAAAGCCACCTCTCCGTGGTTCACCCAAGAGATACGCCTCCTTAAGAAAATTTGCAAGCGAGCGGAAAGAGTTTGGAGGAAAAATTTTGATTCTAATAGTAAAAATGACTACAAACGTACTATTCTCAATTACAAAAAGGCTCTAAAAAATGCTCAAATATCCTTTTTTAATAAAAAAATTAGAGAGGCATCCTGTTCGTCCAGAGAAACGTTTCTAATTGTGAAAGAACTGTTAAAGACACCTACGCCATCTGTCACGCATAATCTCTCGGACAACCATTGTAATGAGCTAGCCACGTTCTTCGACCTTAAAATTCAAAAAATCCTCCAACACCTTCCCCCTCTTCTCTCTGAAGACCCCATTCCTCCTCACCTGCCGCAGTGCCAGAATGGGGATTCAGAACTCATCAGCTTCCTTTCCATCAGTGAGGCAACCTTAGGGCCCATACTTCATTCCCTTAAAAGCGGTTCCCCGCATGACCCAGCGCCAGTGAGACATCTAAAACAGGTCGCCCCCACCATCCTAACACCTATGGTGAACCTGATAAATTCTTCCATAGAAAGTGGAACGGTTCCCTTAAATTGGAAGAAGGCTGTGGTAAAAGCTTTAATCAAAAAGCCTAATCTCGACCCTGGTAATTTGGCCAACTTCAGACCGATCTCCCTTCTTCCAGGTATTAGCAAGATGGCTGAAAAGTTTATTAATGGTCAGCTAACAAATTATCTGGAATCCAACAACCTGCTTAAATCATCTCAAACCGGTTTCCGCCCGGGCCAAGGCACTGAGACAGCGATGGTGGCGGTTGTCGAAGAGGCTAGGAAGATCATTGATGCAGGAGGATCAGTGGCAGTGATCCTTCTGGACCTCAGTGCGGCATTCGACACCGTCAACCACGCTGTCCTGGTACAACGGCTGGAAAACCTTGGGATCTCGGGTCTGGCCCTCTCTTGGCTCAAATCCTATCTCCACAATCGCTCCTTCCAGGTAGCGGATGGCGATTTTATCTCCAGGGAGACCCCGGTACGTTGCGGAGTGCCCCAGGGCTCGTCCCTGAGCCCGACGCTCTTCAACGTGTATATGTCGCCCCTGGAGAAAATTGTCGTCCCGTATGGCATTAAACTTCTGACCTACGCCGACGACACACAGCTGGTTGTCTCCCTCAGTCGGCCAGAGAATTTTACCACCGACCTGCACTCCTGTCTGGGGGACGTAGTCAGCTGGATGAACGCCTCACAACTAAAACTCAATGGGGATAAAACTGAGCTAATGGTAATTGGCAATCAGTCCCACTTCCGACCGGAGTCTCTATGGCCCCCGTGCATGGGTCCCCCCCCAACCCCTAAAACTGACATCAAAAGCTTGGGGATTTGGTTGGACCATAACCTGTCCCTAAGCACCCAGGCAAGGAACACGGCTGGAATCTGCTTTGGCCTACTCCGTACCTCCCGCAAGATCCTCCACCTACTTCCCTTCCAGTCAAGAAAGCTACTCTTACAGGGCCTCATCCTTTCTAGACTGGACTACGGAAACACCCTATATCTCGGCGCACCTAAAAAAGTCATAGCCAGGCTGCAGGTGGTGCAAAATGCTGCTGCCCGGATTCTCACAGGCACAAAAAATCGCTGCTCTGCCAAACCGGCGATTAGAGCACTCCACTGGCTGCCCGTGGAGCAAAGGGTCCAGTTCAAAGCCCTGTGCCTAACCCATAAAATTCTCCATGGGAAAGCCCCGCCCATCCTTAAAGACCTCGTGGTCCCTCACACCACGAGTAGAACTCTTCGTTCCTCTAATGCCCACCTCACCCAAATACCCAGGTTCAAGAAAGCTCGCTCCGGAGGCCGGCGGTTTTCCTATCAGGCGTCTAAAATTTGGAATGCCCTTCCTCCGGACCTCCGCGCCCAACCCAACCTTCTATCTTTTCGTAAATCTCTAAAGACGTGGCTGTTCCCTTAACCTCCCTTCGCTTCCGCCTGACTTATTTGATTTTCCTCAGCGCTGGGACGCTCTCGGGCAGCCATGCGCTTTATAAATCCCATTCAAATCAATCAAATCAATCAAATCAAATCACTGCGACAATGACAGGCGGTCCCGTTTCCTGGTACAGTGGTGGCCCATCATAATAGGCCCCTAAGTATCAAAGTGCTCTTACCTATATTAGCTTCCTTTACTCAGACCGGTATCAAACATCTAAGGTCCGTTCTCACATTTAATCCGCCGGCAACTGCAAAAGCAATTCCGGCAAGTTTGAATTTCATGGGACGACCCAGCACCCCACGTGATCGTGACGTCTTCTAAAAAATAAACGGCAACGAAGGACTAATCGCTTGGGGACTGGTATCTAAGGGACTACGTGTAGCCTGCTACACTGAAAATAGACAAAGGACTCAAACTGCAACAACAGACCTATTCCTTAGAATCTGGTGATAAATCCATGTTTAACCTATCTATAACAAGAATTGCATATACTACATACGGGGGCATCTAGTCAATTCTTGTATCCAGCATAGCCTGCAAAAAATGGACTCATAATCTATCATTTGCATACAAAGCAAAAATGTGTATCAATACTACAAAACGTTTTCAATAATTGCGATGTGCAACAAAATAATAAAATAAAAACAATTCTTCAGTGTGTGTCATAAAGAAACATATGTACATTATATATATATATATTTCAAATTCTCTCACAGGTACTTTTGTTAACTACAAAGTCAATCGTTATCAACATTGTCTGTTGGAAAAGATACCCATTGCTTAAATCAGATCCCAAATTTCATCATGGTCATTTAGACCATTAGTTGCTGTGTGACATTTCTCAATGATACGAGCCTCAAGTCGGTTAAGGTTTGTCTGTAGACTAATTTTATTCCATGATTTCACCACCAATAAAACAGACCACCTAATCGCATTCTCATTATGATTATATTCTGCAAAGTGTTGCACCAGCGGCGCCCCCTGTGTTCTACAACAACGTATTCGGGATCGATGTTGTAACACCCTCATTTTAACTGCTTGTGTGGTCTGCCCGAAATAAACCTTACCACAAGGGCATTGAGAGGCACCCCTATGGTACGTCCAAGTTCACCTCATGGGCAGGGTGCAAGGTAGGACATGTACTGGTGTGTTTTACATGCCCTGATAGTGAAATACAGCTTATTTTGTTTTTCACTATTGCAAGGACTGTCTCTCTAAAGGTTATTGGAGCTGCCTTGTAACCTCTTACAAGTGTAACTTTCAATTGGGAAGAAATAGAGATTTGTAGATTGGTGTCTCAAAAATCACAATTTAAAAATACATCTTTTAGTGCAGTTGGTTTTTATGTTGTGTCTTTGAAAATGCCACTTTTAGTTAGTAGGCATTTTCTTGCTTTACCATTCTGTGCCTCTGCATGTCTGTGGAATCCACATCTGAGGGATGGTGACAGTTGGGCTGTTTGTGCATTCACTCTAGGCAGTCTAAAAATGGGAGATGAGGTGTGCCCTACATATCTTGATGGTCCATCACCAGGCTGATGGGCCTTCCTGAGCTAGAGAGGTGGGAGGAGTTATCACTGTCACCTGAATAGAGCTGTGCCTGTCCTCACACCAAGCTGCCTCCAGCCCCCTGTAGTGAGTCTGGCGCAAGGTCGGGGAAAGGCAGGTTCTTGGGTAGTACAAAGACTTTCCTTTGACGTTTGCCTACTTCAAAGGTAGAAACTGGAGCTGTGACACCATAATTTTAGAACACTTCTGGACTAAGAGGAGATTCTGCCAAAAAGAAGAGCTGGAGAAGCTGTAGGAGGGGAACTGCCACTCTGACTGTTGCTATGTTGTGCTTGAACCTTCTTGCTGCTTCTGTCTTGGGCACTGAAAGGACTGGCCTTTTCCAAGGGCTTGTGTGTGCCTACCGCCGGTTAAAAAAGTCTTAGGGCCATCAAAGACTTCACCTGCAGCCCCTGAACTCCTCTGTTGGGAGCTCTGATGTGCCAAGTGGTGCTAATTCCAGTTTTGGGCCCTGGAGGTGGCTTTGGTGCAAAGGACTGAAGAAAATCCACGCATGGACCTTCAGCGCCTGTTTTTCCCACCTCAGCAATGCTGTGCCGTTGAAAAATCACTGCATCACTGCAGTGCGGCCAAAGAATCGACGCAGCGCCTGCCATGCAGCTTAAAGATCGCCAAAGCCCGAGTCCAGAGCCCAGTATCACCTACATCCATGGTACCTGCTCCAACTCCAACGCAGGCCCTGCTGTGTGGCTGAAGATATTGACGTATGACCTGTTTCATGGCTGGAAAATTGATGCAATGCCTGTTTAACCATTGCCGCATAGACCCAGCTCACCCAGATTTTCTACATCAACGCTGCCCAGCAGTAAGAAACGAAGGCCGCATGTCCAGAAACCTATGCATCACCTCCCCTGACAATAAGGATCCAACGCATCACCTCCTCTGGGAGTAAGGAACCAACAAATTGCTTTGTTTTTTCACTGGGTCACCTCACCTGCGCCTGTTTTCGTTTTTAATTTTGACGCATCCCAGGTATTTTGTACTCAAAGTGACGCATCAATAGTTTCCTATGGACTGAACTGTTTTGAACCTTTTAAAAGTGATATTTTTGATTGTGTATGTTGGATTTCTGTCGTTTTGGTCTTGTTTTATTCAGAAAACTATTTGTTATTTTTCTAAACTGGTGTGGTGTCATTTTGTAGTGTTTTCACTGTATTACTGTGCATTTATGTAGACATGCTTTACACATTGCTTCTGAGATAAGCCTGACTGCTCGTGCCAAGCTACCAAGGGGTTGAGCAGGGGTATCTTATCTTAGCTGTGTAATCCCCTTACCCTGACTAGAATAAGGGTCCCTACTTGGACAGAGTGCAAGCCACTGCCAACTAGAGAACCCTATTTCTAACAGCATGGCACATCACCCACCCATGTCCAAGTTCTCAACCACCTCCTCCCATATAGTTTTATAAAGGGTTATTTAAGAGGTTTGTTAGTTCAACAATTTGACTTCTATCTGTTTTTTAAAAAAAGTTTTTTTTAAAAATATGTTTTCATCAAACTATTTTTTCTTTCTCTTTAGTTTTTGTTAATGGCATTGCCCCATGTTATGTCTTAGATTTTTCCCCTTGAGATCTGCCATATTAGAAGAGCTATTGCAGCTAGCTTTCTTTATTTTATATTTGTCATGGTATTATTAATTTAATATTTTACTTTCTGTGTACTGTACATAGTAAGAATTTTCTTTTTGAAGGAGTATGGTAGGTTTGAAAATTGTACACGGAACCAGCAATGGCTGAAGTTGACAAACCTCACCTACACCCACTTCTGGAAGTTACTTATTTAAACATTGCCATATTGTTGGTGGAGTACAAAAATGCAGATGAAAAATAACTTACAAAAGTATGTTTTGGTGATACCCCAGCAAAACGTACATTTAGGGAAGAATTTCTCAACATGAACACGTTTCAGCAGAATTAGGTAAATTGGTATGACATTCAGAACCTTTGCAAGTTTGGGAATTTGCGTACTTCGCATAACTTTGCCTATGATATCCTATTTCTGCACACCGTTCCTGATACATTCCGATATGGAGCCAGTCAATTATTATAGACAGGTTTCATGAAAAACTAGCTCATCAACTGGTTTTAGGAGCCACAATTTGATTTGTTTTTCCTTTATGCACAGTTTTATGTTTTAAATTGAAGTGTCCCAAATATTTTATCTTTTTATAGTTTTCATCAATAATTTTACCCCCATTGTGTTTTGTTTCCGAGAAAGTAAGTAATAAATTTGTCCAGGAAATTGAAAGGCAATGACTTGGTCCCAGTGGGTCACAGGGCTATGCCCAAGCTAAATGCACCTGATGATTCCCAATAAAACGTGTTTCTTGTGTCCCTTCCTAGAGTGATGCTGGCATAGCTGTCCCTTTTCTGGGATTGCATATCGATGACCTTCCCAGTTACTGTACAGTGAACAAAAGACAATGGAGCGAAATAATAAATCAAACACTCTATCCACTACCTTTCTCTTGAAACCATCTATCCTTAACAAAAAAAGAACCTCTAACAGAGCATTCTCTGGCGCGGCTCCTAAGAAATGGAACTGTCTTCCTCCAGAATACGCAGAATGACCAGAACAACGGTGTTCAAGCTGGAAGTCAAAAGATTCCTGTTGAATAAACTCCTTCAGTAATTGGGCTAACCCCTGGGCCCGTTGACATTGTTCTTTCTTCCTTGTCGTTACACTGTACTGTGCTTAACATTTCTTCCATGTGAAGTCTCGTGCACTTTATGATTCTTTTGTGTATTTTACTTGTGATTGTTACGTTATTAGCCTTCCAGTTCTAATGTGTTTGTTAAGCGCTCTGATATCCCTTGGGCTCTTGTTCGCGCTATATAAAACATTATATAAATAAATAAATAAATAAATCTATTACTTTCGTTTGTTTCATTAGTAACGTCCGGTCTGATTTCCTTGCATTAACACACAATGATTGGAGGGGCTTGATGGCCCCAAGCTACCCTGCTGTAAAGACACACAAGCTTGACTGTGCAGAGGTGGTGCACGTAAGAGTTGTTCCACGATATACATAACAGGTATAAAAAAAATCAGGTTTCATATATTACAGGACGTTTAATCTTAAAGTGAAGAGGCATTACATAAAACAAAGCTAGCGAATTCCAAAACCACACGTGAAGGTTGCACCTTTTACATCACTTTTGTTAGCTGGCATCAGTTTCCAGGTAAATCCTTTGCATGCGGAACATTCATCTGGCATGCTGCTACTGTAGTTTGCCTCTTTATTTTAAAAAGTTGGCCAAATAAACAACAGTTGATGCTGTCATTTTCCAAACTAACTGTGCTCTGTGTGTAGGGAGAGACTGCCAGTCTAACACTGATTTCTAGTTTCACCCTCAGGTACTGCTTACAAACTTTCAATTCAATTTAAAAAAGCACATTGATGAAACTGTACAATAATGAAACACTGTAATGGTGATATAACAGTGCAAGGCCCATTAGCTACTTATGTCCTTTCAACAATGACGATTGGGGCCCAACCGCAAGTGCCCTACACATTTGTTTTCAACAAAATACTAATGCTGCATGTGTGCAACATCAGATGCCCATGTGGAGATGTATCGGCTCTCAGGAGGGTACAGACGAAAGTCAAAATCCAAAAAGACCAGATTGGGCCCCGAAGGAGATAGGGTGGAAATGGAAACTGAGGGGTGTTTGCTTATGCAGTGACTAAGGCAGTGGTGTAAAACAAACTGATGCCCCACCCCCTCCCCATGCACACAGAATGTAATGGGGGCACTGGGTCTCCCATATCGCACAGATATTGGTCCTGGGCTGATGGGGGCCTTGGGAAGGATAGCCTCCCTGTCCTCTGCGCCGCAGGGACCTGCATTACCCCCAGGACTAAGGAACAGATATGTCAGATTCAGAAGGCACGGACTCGGGTGTAGCAGCCTCCGCTGCTGCCGTGAGGGGAACGGCTGAACCTGACCATTCCAGGCCATGAGGGGAACGGCCCAACTACATGCCCCAGCAGCCCTATCGTCCTTGCCTCTGATGCCGCAAACTGAGCCTGGAGCCGCGATAAAATCTCCGCGGCCCTCCCGCAGCGCAGGATGCGCGCGGGCCAAGGGGGGGCCCGTCCGTGCCCGTCAGTGGCAGGAAGAGGCTGGGCAGGGCCACCCCTCTTTCGTTTGCTTGGTCTGGATGTGGAGTCGCTGTTGAGATCATGTGGAGACTATTGCAATCCTCAAGGTACTGTTTACACCGTCCTCACTTTGATTGAACGTTTTAAGCCGTTAATGATACTGCCTGTTTGAGATAGTCGGCACCAGCATTTATTGTGTTTTCTTTTTTTCTTTTGGGTTGCTGCACTTTAGACAGTGCTCATAAGGCATTATCACTTATGGCGTAGTCGGGACATAGTACTCGCGCTGGGTGATTAGACTGACTGAAGCAGACACATTAGTTAACTTGTAACCAACAGTTATGGGGAAAAATAAGTTACCAGGTGGAAGTGGGGATGGGGGTGAGGCTGGAGGCAACGGGAACAAACTGAGGTAGTAGAGGTAAAAAGGCAAGAAAGCTTCAATTGCACGCAGGCAGTAATTGTGTGCTAGATCGGATTGATACATTAATAGGAGAATGTGAAGGTATTTTGGAGTCCACGCCCACTACAAAAAACACTTGTACTACATCTCCCCCAGTTTGACCCAACATACAAATTTTACTACCCCTACCATCCCTGCAATGTTTCACAAAACACATAAAAACAAATTGTCTAATAATAACGATGATGGGGATAGGGCTAACAGGGGCGCAGCTAATACAGACTATAGCGTCGCTTCGGTACATTGTACTAATAGATTTCTGCCCTTGTTAGACATACCTGATAACGAAACATATGAGGAAGGAGGACCACAGCTAACACAGACGACACAGACCTCACCAGTGCAGAGAAAGGATATAGGGCCAGGTTTGATTATGGAGCACCAAGATATGCATCAGCAGGGCATTTTATTAAGACAGGAAATGGGATCAATGAGAAGCCAGATAGAGGAGCTAACATCGATGGTCAAGCTATTAACATCGGTTCATTGAATACTGGGGTTGCAAGGGAGAGTAGCTGTCCTGTATGTCTAAAGGGTGTCACTCCAGTTACTCAGGTAACACCTAGGGCTACACCAGTCACTGCCCCCCAAGCAACTAAAACCATTGCAGATAGGGATTCATCTAGCTTGGGCAGGACCAGGATAGATAATATGAGGTAACTTCCACCAAAACCTAGACTTACACCACGTCCTAATGTTAGTAACATCAACATCTCTTATAAAGCAGCACTCATGAGGGCCCCGAAACTGCATAACGTAAATACTGCAACACATCCCAGACAGCCAGTGGTCGGGCAGAGACATAGGCAGCCACGCCATCATTTTGCAGGTTTACCCAGTACTCATAGAATTTTTATGGTGAATGTACCAAAGCTAGATGTAAACAAAAGCCCTGAAAATGAGGCATCCCTAATAAATAAAATTATTCACTGGATACGGCATGTTAGGGGATGCCGATCTGTGATTAGGGAAGATATAGTAATAGCTTGTAGGTTGCCTTCACTAGCTAACCACCTGGATTGTATCGAGCTCACCTTGACTAGGGCAGATCTTGCAGAATATCTACTTGCTCTAGAGTTCCGTGCGAGCTCGCCAGGACTATCAGTCATTCAGTTTAGACGTTCCCTCCTGAGTAGTGAGAGCGCCCACTCTTTCACACAGAATCTATCTAGGATGCAGGGAAACTCCACACTAGAAAACATTGACTGACTAGAGGCGAAATTGCCACTAAAGCAGCAGGAACATCTAACAGCCAATACCATCCATAGGGACAGTCCATCAAGCCCTGATATCTTATCTACAGAGCTAGATCCGACCTCAGAAGATGCACCCATGCTATCAAGATAAAACGAGGGGGTAAGGGAGGTGGGCAGTCCAATTTCCCCCGTTTTAAGTGGTCATTTGCTGATCGCACAATCCCCTTAAAGGAAACCCTGTTGTCCTGGAACATCGCAGGATTATGTTCTAAATTGGGATCCCCAGAGTGGCATGCTTTTATCAAGGGTTTTGATATCTGTCTCTTTCAAGGGACTTGGGCAGAAGTCCCCCTCTTTTGTGTGGGATATTTAAATTTTCAATATCCCGGCCATTAAAGGTGTAAAAGGGAGGCCATCAGGGGGCTTGACAATTTGGGTGAGTCAGGACCGAGGGTTAGACATCCAAGTACTTCCAACTTATAATCAGGACATTCAGGCTGTTAGACTGACATGGGGAAAAGACGGGACCATGAACATTTATAATGTCTACGTATGAGGCACCAGGGGAGGAAGTCAGGAGTATTATCGGCTCTTGACTATCTTCTTGACATCAGTCAGATAGACACAAATGTCATTGTCGCGGGGGACCTGAAGGCGACATTTGAGCCTCTAATGAGTGAGGAGGGTAACCTATTAGAAGAGGAAGACTTTAAGTGGGGTATCCCAAAGCTGGAGCTTGACCCAATAAAAAGATGGTCAGAGGCAGTTATTCAAATCAACTCTAAGGGCCCGGGGGGCGCTAGGTGGCGCGCAAGCAGAATGGCCGCACTGCCGTGAGGTTCCTGCAGCCCAGTGAATTTATCCGATAATTTATCCTTCTCGGAGCGAGGTGTGGAGGCAGCGACGGTGTGAAGGCGCCTATGTGGCTGCGGCCCCGGTGAAAGCAGCGTTGAAATCGGAGCGGTGACGGCCGAGCTATCCTGCGGTGAAGCTGAGCCCGGGCGAGAGAGCGTAGACTGGTGGAGCCCTCTCCCGGACGAGTGGTCACGGGAGCCCGGTGCTGCCCACGAGGGGCCTGGGCCTGAGGGGAGGACGCGAGGGAGCCGAGATCGCCACGGGCGGCCCCGCCCCCCCCCTGCCTGCTGGTGTGTTACGGACTGCGGAGGTCACCCGCGGAACCGGGCTCAACGGAGGCGCATGTGAGCTTCCCCTGGCCCTTGGAGGGAGCTGATTGCGGGAGCGGAGCCTGGCTGTCCCCTGGAGGCGCTGCAGACGCGAATTGGAGAGGCGGGCGCTTACTGCGGGGTGAGTGGAGCGACGGTGCTGCCTGGAGTGGCCCTGAATGCCTGATTGAGGGGTGCGGTGCTGGTGGCGATACGGTGCCCCCCCCCCACGACGCTGTGGACATCGTGCTGTGGCCTTTTCACCTGACCCTTTGTGAGGCCCTGGAGAGCTGGACTGCCCCCTCCCCCTCCCCCTTGACTGGACGGGTGATCTGGTGGAGATCGGCACTGAGGCGCCTGGAGGCGGACCCGTGGGGAGTCGGAACGGACTGGGGAGACCGTGATACAGCGGCGGGGACATGGGGAAGACAGATACGCGACAGCCCAAGCTGACTTTTACGGCGCCCAGGAAGGGTATGCGCGCCTCGCAGGAAGAGCGGGAGCTGGATGGAGAAGAGGGACCCCGAGGCGCCGGACCTGGGGCGACGGCTGATGTCCGGAGCATCCTGTTGGAGGTGAGACAGGGGTTTGCTACTATGGCCGACAAGATGGACGGGATGTCGTCGCGTATCGAGGCTATCACACACAAACTGGAGGGCCATGAAAATCGGCTCACAGAAGCTGAGAGACGCATATCGGACACTGAGGATTCTGCTGCCCGCGTCGCCACACAGGTCAATCGCATGGAGAAACTGTTGAGGGTGGTGGCTGCGAAGAATGAGGATTTGGAGGCGCGTAGCCGGCGCAATAATGTACGCGTCGTAGGTATACCAGAGTCCACCAATACTGGAAGGATGGAGGACTATGTAGAAAAGATGTTGCTGGCAGCCGTGGGGGCGGATGCCCTTTCGGGGCACTTCATTGTTGAGAGGGCGCACCGTACACTCAGCCAGCGGCCGCCGCCCGGGGGTGCGCCTCGCCCCATCATAGCGCGACTTTTAAATTACCGGGACCGGGATACTGTTTTGCGGATAGCGAGAAGCAAGAAGCAACTGTCCTACGACGGCAACGCATTTACAGTATACCCAGACTTCACTCCGATGGTCCAGGAGGAGCGACGCAAGTTCACAGCGGTAAAGGCCAAACTACGGCAGGCTCAGATAGATGATGCGCTGCTATACCCTGCACGCCTTCGAGTCACTCATCAGGGTCAGCAGCGGTTTTTGACGACGCCGCAGCAGGTGGAGGACTTTATTAAGCATTTGAAACGAACTGGCCGCGGAGTGGACAGCGGAGGGGCGGCACGCCCCCCTTCACCGTTGGAAGTGGACGCTGACATGCAGAAGAAGTAGTATTGCCTTCTTTCCTGCCCCGCTGAATGCATGGTCTGTATGTGGGCCTAAGGGATTCGTCCAGGGTACTGAGCATGGAGACGACGGGGATTGATGGGCGGAGTGGATAGTTGGTGAAGAGACTGTGTATTGTTCGCTGATGTACTCGCACTGCAGAATGACTGTTAACCGACTGGGCACTCTCGGCTCCGCCTGTGTCTGAGCCTTACCATGCTCGGTGACCTGGCGGGGCGGGGAGGGAGAGCGCAGTTGCCTTGGCGATCCCCCATGGGTAGCCCCCTGTGGCGGCGGACTGCATTGGCTGGGCCATGCGGGCCGGTTCTTGCCTTATTGGAGGTTGTTCTGGGATTGTTGGGTTTTCTGTTTTGTTGTTGTTATGTTTTTCGTTGTGGAGGGATAAGATGGTGGGGATTTATTTCTGGCAAGTTGGGGATGCTTCAGTGGGAGGGGGGGGGTGTTTTCACGGGGTGTTTATCAGACTTGCTTGTTCTTATTGGTGGTAGCTGGATTGGGATCAGACTTTCTGAGCATGGGTTTAGCTGACAGGCCCGAGCGCGCAGCAAAAATTGCATTCTGGCATTGTGGGGGTTTTCGGCCGAGGCTCTGTGCCTGGCGGACACGGCCCTTGTTGACTGGTGTGGACTGTGTTTACTTATGCCGGATGGAATAGGAAACAAATTGCACATCCTTACTTGGAATGTTCGGGGGTTGGGGGATGCGCGCAAACAGCGACAGATATTGGCTTATCTCGATCGGCATCAGGTGCATATCGCTATGCTGCAGGAGACGCACCTCAGCCCCCGGAGCCCAAATACCTTCGCCTGTAGATGGGCGGACCACCAAATTTTTTCCTCTTACTCCACCTACGCCCGGGGCACTGCTATTCTCATAAAGAAACAGACCCCGTTCCAATTGGCGGGCACTGCCTGGGATGCGCAGGGGCGTTACTGCATAGCTTGGGGTAGGCTGGGATCGGACTCCGTCACCTTGGCTTGCTGCTATGGTCCCAATGTGGACACCCCTGACTTTTACCCTGCTTTGTGGGCTGAGATATTTGCGGTGGGCTCCAATCATGTTATCTGAGGTGGAGATTTTAATGTCACCTGCGACCCGGGGGTGGATAGGTCCCATCCTGCTGCGCACCATTACACCCGGGCGAGGGCGGCCCTTCATGATATACTCTGCACTTATCAGTTGCTGGACACTTGGCGCCACTTGCACCCACATGCGAGGGAGGGTACACATTTTACAGCACGGGCGGCATCTTGGGCGCGCCTGGATTATGTCTTTGTGTCCCGTGGAATGGGACCTGCTCTTGCGCAGGTGCAGCACCTGGCGCGTACCTACTCTGACCATGCCCCTGTCCGCCTTACATTGTCGCCGGCGGATTACGGCCCCCGCGCAATAGCTGGAGACTGCGCGCGTCCATTTTGCTGGACCCGGTTTTCCAGGATGGGCTGGGGGAGGAGGTGAGCAGCTTCTTTGCTCGAAATAAAGGAACGGTTGAGCATGTCGAGACCGTCTGGGAGGCCTTTAAGGTCACGCTTCGCGGCTACTGCATATCTAAGGGGGCGGGGGTGCTCAAGACTATTGTTGGCACCCTGCGGCGACTGGAGGGAGACCTAAAAGGGCTGGAAGCACAGCTGGCTGAACGCCCGGATGGAGCCACTCAGCTCAAGTTCCGAGAGCGGCTTACTGAGTATATGGCGGAAGCGCACCAAGAGACACGGTTTAGGGGTAAATATTGGACGGCTAGGCGGTATGGGGAGGGCGAGAGGCCAGGCAAGGCACTGGCGGACGTTATTCGGAGGCCGCGTCACTCCTCCCTTGTGTTGGAATTGGAAGGCCCGGGGGCGGAAGTATACAGAGATACGACGAACATCCTCAATGCTTTCGCCGCACATTATAAGCGATTGTATACCACACAGAGAGCTGGGGTGCTGGACCTGGAGGACTTCCTAGCCGATGTGTCACTCGGGTGGCTAAGTGACCGACAGAGGGAGTTCCTCTGCACCCTGTTCCAATTAGACGAGGTGCGGGAGGCTATAATGCAGCTCCAATCTGGGAAGGCCACTGGCACGGATGGCATACCGGTTGAGTTTTATAAACTATATATAGATCAGATGGCTCCCATACTGCGAGAGGTGTACGAAGATGCCCTGGAGGTCGGGCACCTCCCACCGTCTATGCGGGAGGCCCTGATTATCTCTATCTTGAAGCCCGGGAAGGAGCCACACCTGTGCGACTCCTATCGCCCATTGTCACTACTGAACTGCGATGTCAAAATTCTAGCCAAGCTCATTGCCAACCGGCTGACCTTGCTGATGGAGGCTTTGGTGCTCCCTGATCAATCGGGGTTTGTGCCTGGGCGCGCAACCTCCCATAACCTGCGCACCCTTTTCTCGGTGTTGAATAATGTTGCGCCTGAACTTCCCCTGGCGGCAGTCTTTCTGGATGCCACAAAGGCCTTCGACTCCCTTGAATGGGATTACATGTTTGGGGTGATGCTGCGTATGGGGTTCCCACCTCTCTTCCTCTCTTGGATGCGGTTGCTGTACAGCGTGCCCGTGGCCAAGGTGCTTGTGAATGGACGCGTGTCCAGTGCTTTCTCGGTTACAAGGGGCACCCGGCAGGGATGCCCTCTGTCCCCTTTACTCTTCGCTCTCGCGGTGGAGCCCTTGGCGGCAAAGCTACGACAGCATCACAGTGATAAGGCGCTGCGCTGCAACATGAGACACATATTAATCTCCCTATACGCGGACGATATTACTTCGTATGTCCGGGAGCCGCAGGTTAACTTGAACCCGATCCTTCGTGAGTTCATCGTGTTTGGGAGACTCTCTGGGGTTCAGATAAACTGGAGTAAGTCGAGTGTCTTTCCATTGACGGACGCCGCGAACCAATTCCCACTAGACTACCCCTTGGAGTGGTGTGAGGATGAGGTGCGCTACCTGGGCATTGTGATCTCGAGGGACAGGGAAGCGCTCATGCGTCTTAATTATGGCACGACTTTGATGCGTATTGCGGACTGCGTGACCCGCTGGATTTCCCTCCCGCTTTCAATGGCGGGGCGGGCCTCCCTGATCAAAATGGTACTTTTACCCCAGCTGCTGTACTTATTTCTTAATATACCGTTTTACCCCGGTAATTACTTTTTCAAAACACTGCGGTCTGAGCTAATACGCCTGGTGTGGGGAGGCAAGCATTCGCGGATACAATGGGCAGTCCTAATGCGGCCGTACTCGCAGGGGGGCTTCGGAGTGCCTGACCTTGAATTGTACTATCTCAGTGCGCAGGCACACTATGCGTACTTCTGGATGCGCCAGCCGCGTTATATGCCGCAGGTCGCAGCGGAGCACTGGCTAGCTCACCCCATCCCAATTGACGGAGCGCTTTGGGAGGTGCCTACTGGCAGGGAGACACCGGGTACGACACTCGCTTGCACTGCGGCGGCGTGGAAACGAATCGGTGCCATGCTAGATGTGCCTATGCTCTATTCCCCGTTGCTGCCCCTTGTCTACCACCCCCATATGCCCCTGCTGCAGGAGACAGTATTCCGCAGATTCGCGGATCGCGTGCGCATTCGCACATGGGGGGATCTGTACCACAGTAGTCGCTTTCGTACGCTAGAACATATGCTTCAGGACTCCCCGAGTACCCCTCTCGATGCATTCCTATATATCCGTCTTCGGCAGGGCATACGTTCTCTTACCCCTGGCTTCCCGGATGAGCCCCCTGAACTTGCACCACTCCATTTACTCCTTAAAAGCGCGACGGCGAAACGCCTGGTCTCGTTGATATACTCTACTGTTCACACACAGCGGCAGGTATTGGCTGCCCCGGCCCGCGCGGGCTGGGATGCAGAGTTGGGCATTGAACTCACGGATGAGCAGTGGGAGTATTGTGCGATGCAGACAAAGCAGGTCTCGGCTAGCAGCAGACTGCGCATTGTGCATTATAAGTTTTTGCACAGAGTGTATTATACGCCGGCCAGACTGTGCAGATACAAGCTGAGAGAGGAGAATAACTGTGAAAGGTGCAATGCGCCGAATGCGGATTTTCTGCACCTGGCATGGGAGTGCCCAGAGATACATGCGTACTGGAGAAAGGTGTTCGATGCCCTGGCTACGATGATCAATGAACGGGTTGAACCCACGCCGCTATTGGCACTCCTGGGATATGTTAAGCCATTGAAGGCTGCCTATCGCAAGTACGTAGCACTAGCGCTGTTGCTGGCAAAACGGCGCGTGGCATGTCGCTGGAGCAGGGGAAGGGCGCCAAAATTTAAAGTATGGCTTGACGACTTGATTTACTGTCAGGAACAGCTGGGAACCTATGCGGACTTGCTGCCGGGGGCCTCTAGGCCTGGCGATATTTGGGGGCCACTGACAGGCTATTTACTTGCACATCCGCAGGAGCAGGCGGCTGAGAGGGGCGGAATGGGGCATGAGATTGGAGAAGGTGGGGAGGAGGGAGGAGGGGGAAGAAGGGGATGAGCTGCTTGACGTGGCGCAGATTCTGCTGTATTGCGGATGTGGATAGATACTGGGGGGGGGAATGCCGCTGCGATCGGCCGGGAGACGGCAGGCTGGACCCGGATGGATGCGCTGATGGGATGAACCTGTAAGATCATATTTGAACGCCAGCTGTGCCAAAAGCTAATGAGAACAATGTACTGTATTCATGCTCCTGATTAAGCTGCAAGTGTCTGTCTTGTTTAAAAAAAAAAAAAGTTTATACACTCTAAGGGCCCGATTCACAGAACTAACTTAAGACAAAATCCTAAACTTACTGCCATTTTGGTATTCACAGAAGACACTTACTCATATTGGTATTCACAGAAGGCACTTACTCATTTCGGTATTCACAGAAGTTAGGAGTCCTAAAGTTAGGACTCCTAAATGCCTGCTGTGAATACCGAAAGTCTTAAAATTAGGATTTTTCTCAGTTTAGGAGTCCTAAAGTTAGAAGTCCTAACTTTACTACTGATAAACTGAGAAAAATCCTAATTTTAAGACTTTCGGTATTCACAGAAGGCATTTAGGAGTCCTAAAGTTAGGAGTCCTAACTTAACTACTCCTAAACTGAGAAAAATCCTAATTTTAAGACTTTCTGTATTCACAGAAGGCATTTAGGAGTCCTAAAGTTAGGACTCCTAACTTCTGTGAATACCAAAATGAGTAAGTGCCTTCTGTGAATACCAAAATGATTAAGTGCCTTCTGTGAATACCAAAATGGTAGTAAGTTTAGGATTTTATATTAAGTTAGTTCTGTGAATCGGGCCCTATCTGTATGGAGAAAGGTCTGCGGGCAGTGAATGGTTGTACACCCTCAGATAAAATGGGGTCTAACACCTTTGATAATGGCTATAGTGTTAGTAGGATAGACTATGTATTGGTTAGCTTTTTGGTCAGCTACGCATGCACTTTATTAAAAAGGGTAGAACTAAAAAGGCTGCTATTCCTAAAATACAGAAATGGTACAACAAAGACTGTAAAAATGCACGTGCAGACTTAGGTGAGGCTATTAAAGAAGGTGTCCCATTAGTGGTACGAGCAGCTAGGGCTACCTATCGGAGGGTCCAAGCAAAGGCAAAGAAAGAATGGGACAATAAAAGATGGGAGGAACTTAGGGAGGTATGTGCTAGGAGAAACTCTAAACAGTTCTGGAATGTACACAAATGGAATAGAGGTGGACAGGCCTGTCAGCCACAAAACCACGTTTCTCTGTCTGAGTGGGTTAATCATTTTAAGCCTCAATACTCTGCAAATGAGTATGAAATAGAGGGCGAGATTGCTAAACAACTTTGCCAGGTTGCAGTCTTTAGTAAGGCAGATGTGGTGGTGGCATTTAAATCTATTTTGGCAGAAAAGGCACCTGTTCCAGATGGAATACCGGGGCATGTATTCCTCTATGATAAGGATAGATGGTGTCTGTACATTCGCCTATTGTCAAATGCCATAGCCCAGGGTGCGCCGGTCCCAGACTCCTGGAAAGGAGCAGAAATAATACCAATTTTTAAGAAAGGGGACAAATCGTGCCCAGGGAATTATAGGCCGATCAGCTTAATAGATTCTTTGCAAAAGGTAATGGGTAGGCTGGTGCTCAACAAAGTCCAAAAATGGATCGATGACTGTAGCATTTTATCGCCATTACAAGCAGGGTTCTGAGCTTTTACTAGCACCATTGTTTCGGTTTATCTTGCTTTTTTGGAAAACAGTAACCCTGAGTAAGGGCAGTTTGTATGCCGTTTTTGTTGACCTTAGGTCAGCATTTGACCTCGTACCACAAGCTAAACTATGGATGACATTGCAGGAAATGGGGGTACCAACAGACCTGTTGACACTCATTATTAGGATGCACGAGAATAACAAGGCTAAGATTCGATGGGGTACGCAGAGTGAAATCACAGAATTTTTCCCTGTAGAGAAATGAACTGCATGAGGTCTACCCCTACAGATGCTCCGACACTAGCCGGTGCAAAAATCCCCATACTTATGTTCTCAGATGACACATTGATCATTTCCAAGACGCCAAGGGGTCTCCAGATAGCTTTAACAATTTTTAAGGAGTTCTGCCTGAGGCGTGGATGGGAGATTAATGTGTCAAAAACGAAAATGATGGCCTTTAATCCACATAGGGCCTTCAAGGGGGACATTAAAATGAACAACCTCTAGCTAGAGCAAGTCAAGGAGTTTACATACCTAGGAGTAAACATCCAGGAGGGATTAAATTGGGCTCACCAGGTCAAAATAGCATCCTTAAAACATCAGCAATTGCTGCACAAGGAATATAACACCTAATTTTCTAAGACTATTAGCTTGGCAATCGAGATCTATAACATGAAAGTTATTAGCTCTGCCCTATACAGCGCTGAGCTTTGGGAGCACGAGAACCTAGTTACGCTCACACTTTCAGAAAATAAGTTCTTTCGAAAAATTACCAACTTGCCACAGAGTACCCCGACACGACCGTTATTGAACAATCTTGGGAGAAAGCTAATCGCAGATACTGCTAAACTGCGCCTCCTTTTGTATTGGCGTAGACTCTGGTCTACACCAGAGCTAGCAGAGTATGCGGTTGGTTTCTTAGTCATAATAAGGGTAGACACATCACACCAAATAAAATGGTTGAGGGAGCTTAGAGGTATCCTTTCGAGTATTGGTATGAATACACTGTGGGTAGATCCTAAAAATTCTACTTTTCCCCCCAAAAAGTTTTTGAAAGCTCAGTATTGGGAAGCGGTCCAGAATAACACACTGAGAAGCTGAGAATCCTCTTCGCTAACAGAGCTATTCCTGGACAGTAATCCTATCACCAGGCTGGAACGTTATTGGGATTTTATTACAAAGCCGTATGAATGGAAATTATACTTCCAGTTTAGGGTGGGCACGTTGCCATTAAGAGTCTTTATTAGTAGATGGACCAAACCGAGCAATGACTTGTGCCCTGTATGCCAGCATAGTAAAGAATCACTGGCACATTTATTGTTTGTATGCACTGGATACCACGCCCCAAGCTGTGTCTGGTTGTCACCAATTTGCAAGCTCTTGGGAACAAGAAGGTCATGTGAAGCTGAAAGAATCCTAAGAACGGATACAACAGAGGTGATTGTCATAGCAATGGCGAAATACCTGGGGTGGGCGTGGGCATTAAGAGCACGTTTCCTTAACCAAGCTTGAGATCAAAAGACATAATCCTATGCTGTAATGTATATCAGGGGGAATCATTTGCCTTTCCTAAAACTACCTTGCTTTGAAAGCTGTAGATCGTATTATGGTCTAACTACAAAGTTTTTATCATACCAATTTTTATTCCATTTTTATACTGTATATAGTGTTTTTTATGCTAATTGTATATACGAATCCATTTGGGCGTGTACCATATTTCATATGATGCTTTTTGCAATTGTTTAAGATGTATTTTATGTGCTTTTATGACTTAATACGTCGAATAAAGCTTTCTGGAATGGATATGTCAGACTCAGAGATACATACTTTCTGAAGCCGTCTGTGAAGGAAAGCTTCCCAAATAGAAGCGAATGCAAAATAATGTGCATCGTCTTAGCTGCGAGGAGAACGACATGGTCAAAATATGCCTCGACATAAACTTAGGCGTGACACATTCTTAACCGGGTCTAACCAGTTGTATCCATCCAAACCCCTAAAACATTCAATCATCCCTCGTTATTTCTTCTAGTGGTTATACGCCATGTTTTATCTTTGGCACCCATTTTTATCATTTTTCATGTCAATAAAGTTCAATTGATTTAGACCGACAGATGGTGAAGGGATGAGGTGGGACGGGGAGGGGAGGTGAGGGGGCGTGGCCTCTGGACATGTCCCAAGAGAAGTGTGTTCGAGGGAGGGCTCAGCCTTGACTCTGGCAGCGCCAATCCAAGCAGCTTTCGCTGCCCATTCAAAAGTGAAGAAATAATTAGTGTGAATAAATTAACGCACGATAAGAAAAGGGTGTTCAAAATCAGCCTCCTTCCAGAACAAATAAGGGACGTACTTGCTCATAACCAGTTGTGTGCCCATATTTCACTGCAATATGCGCACTGAAGGCCCCTCGGCAAGGCTAGCAGGCTTCTGCTTGAATTAATCAGACCCAGTGGATGAAGCTTTCAAATTAAACAGAGCCCTGAAGGTTTCCTCCTCATTTTGTATGCACCAAAAGAAACAAGGGAGCCTAAAAATAATTCTCAGAGAGAGAGAGGTGCATTATCCAGGCACATTAAAGCAGAATGTGAATTATGACCTCGCCCATGGGAATAGACATCAGATTACATGCAAAATGGAGCTCGTGTAAATAGCATAATTCGTGGGGAGCAACCAGGGTTGCTATTAGCCCTTTCATCTGGTAGCCAACAATACATCCATCAAGTTAGAATGATGTTCTGCAAGCCTCAAGACAGAGAGAATGGCCAGGAGTTACTTGGGCATGCATGCCACATGCATTTTGAAGAGAAACTACCTCCCGCTGTAACCCAGGACTTGAAAGAAGCTCTGGATAAGGATTAGCCACTTAAGTTGGACTACTTGGAGCCACTCGACACATTCCATTCTGTCTATTTATTAATTTCCCAAAAGGGTCGCTCTTCAAGAGAAATTAAATAATTCATTAAAACCTAGGTTGTAATATTCAGAGAGGAAAGATGCAAATTGATGGTCTCAGTCTTATAAAGGATCGATTCTTCATAGACAGGAAACCATCGGAAAGTTTGAGGCACTGATTCAAAGGCACGTTTCAAGAGGTGAGTGTATGCCTGGGGTTAACAAGAAAGCTGAGTGAGTTCCTACATTCGCGGAGCACGTTTTGCCTGTATATAGTTTGCATTGTAAATACCATATTAGTACTGACACACAGACGTAGCCCAGATCCGTGTCTGACCAACTCAGACCCCGAGGGTCACTGAGGAGGTCAATTATCATTTTGAAATGTAATCTGAAGCCCTAAAAGGAAGTAAAAGCAACCCGCCAGAAGGAGTCCTGCAGATGGCCAGCAGGGAGGGTGAGATGAATCCCTGAAATGCCGGTGCTCCTATATGAACCAATCACCAGGAAGGCAGGCGACATCTGGAAGGACAGCCGAGGTGGGGCTGCAGCAACTGGGCACAGTCCCTCCTTGCTAAAGCCACAAGCCTTAAAAGGAGAGTACACCGGGACAGTGGCGAGCCCTCAGTAGATAGGCAACTAGGGGCCCCATAGGGCTGGCATCCAGAATACTCTCTGGCCACAGGAGGTGCATGTGCAGGCTGATCCAGAGCCCCTGGCAGCACCACCAAAGGGTCCGCACCACAAGCAATACCTGCATCCTCTCTGAGAAAAAGCGGCACCCCTTGTCCATTAGAAAGAGGGGGCGAACTTGGTGGGAAACAAATTGTGCTCCTCGTAAAGCACAGTACACCATGACACCCAAAGGTCTCACCAATAGAAGCACATAAAGCCTCCCTAAGGGCCATGCTGGGACAGGGTGAACCATAGGAAGAAGATACTTGCCCCCGAACATAGCGTTTGTTTCAATTATGCATCTCGACACAGGTAGCAGGTAGTAGCAAGTATCCTTCAATAAAGCATTTTGACTACTGAAGCTCCTTTTCAGGGAAAGTCCAACAACAGCAGTGCTGACAAGTATCAGGACATCAGGCACACAATGTCAAACACTCATTGGTTGTTTATCTTCACGTTGCAAATATCAACACCAGTTCTGAAGCTGACTGAAAGCTCAAAGGTTTGAGCCACAATGACCAAAACATTCAAAGTAGACAGTCAGTAGGCAGGCAGGTTTCAAGCCACTCGAGTCACACAATGTCCAACGCCCAAAGCATACCTGTGTGGACTGTCTGTTGGAAAAGACACCGGTGGGGCATCCAAGGCGTTGGTTAGATTTTTCTCTTAATCTCAGCTGGTTTCTCTTAGGCTTCTTCAGTTGCTAGCCTTTCACGCGTGGTTCTTATTTCCAGTCGTTGCCACTTTTGTAATGGAAGCTGTACTGTCATGGTAAGTAGACCAGGAGCCAGAGATGTAGTTAAGTAGATTTATTAGTTCATGTAAAATAGTACAGAGTGCCCCACCGGGAGCAGTATCCTGCTGCTCAGCCCCACTCAATCTAACCGATCACTCATTCAAATCATACACACACACCCCCAACATTCTATGACAACACACTCATGCAGGCTGAGCATCCAGGACTAGGAAGTATAGGATATAACACAATGCCGGCCCCTTCAGTCCAAGCCCACCAAGCATCAAGGGAGTTCTAGAGGTTTACCAGTGACCGTTATCCCAGAACTGCTCAGGCCTTCTGGGAAGGATTAAGTGCCAAAATTACAATCAGGTAGGATTGTTCCGAGTATATGTAGAGGTGTACGAGAAGCCAGTTGTAGTTGTGACTGCGACGAGCTCCATTAAGTATGTGAAAGCTAAGAAAACCATTGAGGCCTGTTTTGGTTGAAACCACTTTTTTATGGAACTGTCACATAATCTTCTCAGTCTGCAGGCTGTTCCTTGCAAGTCCTTTGTGAATATCTAGGGGAGTTGAACTCATTGGGGCTTATTCACAAACTGCTCTTTGTATTGCATTTTCTAGTACTGCTGACATACTACAAAATGTTATTCACTAACCAAAGTGTGGAGATCTCTGCCACAGTTCCATATGTACACATATGTTTTTGTAATTAACGTGAAGGGGACAGGTGTGAGTAATGGGGAATACTTGCTAAAATATGAAAGGGGATTAGGTACTAGTAAGGAGGAGTTTAAGGAAGGGGCATGGAGAGGTTTAGAGAGGGACAACCACCCACCCATAAAAGTGTTAACCAATTGTTATTCACAAACTGCACTTCTAAAGTTACTACAGCCAAAAAGGACCCAAAACAATAGTAATTGTAAACCAGCTCAGCCGTGGAGTAAGTCCAGTGACTCACATAGCCAACCACTGGTGCTACAACATACTCCCGTAAAAAATAATGAAGCCACCTTATAACTATATAAATATATAAAAAAGAAAGCAACATTTTTTTAAATCCAATAATTACATTTCAGTAAATCTTCTGTAATGTTATTACAAGTTCTTTTCGTTCACATCCTATTTTTTTCCTTTAAAACTAATCCTGTTAGGATAACAAGGGTTACAACAAGGGGTGCAACACTTGCAACACACATGGTATTGCAAGGAGTGATTGTCACTTCTGCGTGGGCGAAACAGATTTAACACCAAGCAATCACATCCAGATGGAACACAAAAGAAATTAACAACTTTTTCTGCCTACACTATGTTGGTGAATGTATTTGTTGCTTTGCCGTCATTTCGAGGAATACTGGTTTGAGACGGAGAGGGATTACGAGCAAAGGATCAACATCTTTGGAATGTCCATTGAAACAGTCACTGCTAGATGCCATTTCGCAACTGAAGTCATCCTTGACATGGTTGTAGACTGTAACAGGAGCTTTACTTCCCTACAGCCTGCTCCCAGGCTATCCCTATCTTTGTCAAAATACTGGCTGTACTCCATTTCATGGACCCTGGATCTTTTTTGATAGGATCAGCTCTGACAACATAGTATCTCTCAGTCAAGTCAGTCTATTGCGGTGCCACGGTCACTGGCAGAAAGGCAGAGGGTGGCAAGAGATTTTTATGATTTTGCCCCTTCCCTCATGTGCTAGGGGCCAGTGTCTGCACCCATGTGACACTTCGGCCACTTCACCACACAGCATACCTTTTCCACCACAGATAGTGCTAGCACTTCACCTGGAAGCTGTATGCAAATCCAGGGACTGATTCACTAATGTGCATGCAGCTTTTCCCCGGAGCACACAAAAAAGTGATGGATAGAATGCTTGAATAATCTGAGCCACTGTTAATCACTCAGGCCACACCCCAGTTCATTGTTATTTTGCACTCCATGCCACCTTAGTTTGGACTCAGCCATATGCAAATCGATCTTAACTCTGCTCCACTAGACTTGGTCTAGTAGTACGAGCTGGATCGTTCCTTGTGGAGCAGGGTTAAGATCGATTTGCATATGGCTGAGTCCAAACTGAGGTGGCATGGTGTCCAAAATAACGATGGACTAGCATGTGGCCCAAGTAACTACCAGTAGTTGAGATTAATTCAAGCATTCCATCCATCACTTTGTATAATTCAATGCAACCTCCTCATGTGAGGCAAGTTAGCCCAGTCATGGATCCCAGGCTCACTGTGCCACTGGAACCAAACTGCATCTGACTGACTATCCCCAATCAGGAGAAAACCAGTCATGGTTTGCTTGTTTTCCGGTTCAGGGACGACCAGTGGCTGCAATTAATTCAAGCATTCCATCTATCTCTTCTTTGTATGCGTCAGGTTTTCCTGGAAGCACATCCAAAACTACATCTTCCATCACTCACCTCTTGCACATCACTTGATCGTTGAGGATTTCAGTGCTATGTGACCCATTGATAAATCACTACATTTCATACTAGGGCTAATGTGCATCTGGGAAGTGGCACCTTACAAATACTGATTAGTCCCTAGAACACAATACATACACATTACCCTGACATGCTCTGCATGTATTGAAGCATGATTTATTACCTGTAGAACAGGGTCTAAGGGTGGGCAGTGAATTCTGCTCCACCGGCAGAGTCTGCAGAGTTTTGTCACTCTGCGTTCCTCTTGGTGTGTGGAGTTTGGCAAAAACTCAGCCACGTGGCAAAGTTTTGCTGGCGCCCAACCCTAGTTTTAAGTGCAAAAAACAATGCAATACTCTTCAAGGCTGTAGAAGTAAGTGATGCCCATCTTTTTCTTGAATGATGACGATGGGGGATTTGAAATCACAGCTCCCAGGACACCTGCAGAGGGTATGACTCCATGATTTTCATGAATATATATACTGGCCTGGAGCTCTCTAGCAAATACTTCCTTGGACGTCACCCAGCTTGCTTTGAGCGGCAACAGTACTTATTTTCCCTGCATACACCAGGTTTCTCCCTGACTCTTGCTTCTTTTCAGCATTCCTCTGTCTCCTTGTCTGCTGTGAGTTCCAGTGGGGGCACATGGTTGTGTGACTCGTGCGAGCTGTAGGCGCTGCACAGGTGGAAAATGAATGTGAGCTGCCAGGAAACTGTCTGGCGCAGCGCAGCGTTCAGGGAGAATCTGGTCAGCCAGATGTGAGTGCCAGGGATACCGGGCCTTAGGGGAAGAAAGAGACTTGGAGCCCAGACAGATAATTGCCCTTAAAGAGGCCTGCATAAACCATATGACACTAAATGTGGCCTGTAACTATGACATGTACGGTGTGCAACATGCATTACATCACAAACAGCATACAAGACACGACAAGGAACACTTATGGCAGACAGCATCTATGACGCTTGCGGGGGCTGCACACACACGAGGATAACACAACATAACAGTTTGCATATAAGAAGGCACAATATAGGCGCGATAGTCAATATATACATCATGCACTGAGGGCTGCATATGTGACAGAAAACTAGAACAGATGACATAAATCACATATGACATCTATGCCAGATTGCACAAACAATATGATGGTCATTCAGTAGCTCCCCGTATAAGACTTACAGCAGAAAATATTTGCAACTGGTGTGCCAGCAGCCCTCATCGCAGCTCTGCCATGTGAGCTGCATGAGGCCTGCCAAGTTAAAACTAAATTCCCATATAGATGTTCTAGAATGAGAGCATTGAGCATTGCTTTGAAAAGGAGCCTATGTTGCGGTGATAGAAGATAGTCTCTAAAGGTATTCCTTGCCTATGAAGTGCTTCATCGAATGATTTATGACTTTAGTGAATGCATAGTTTGCTCTTTAAATTAAAATATGTAAAACAAGTTCCTGTTATTATGACTGATGGATTGAAAGTAAGGTACTGTGTGCTTCAAATTACAATGCTAGATTTGGATAATGAATGTAGCAATACTAGGAGAAGAGCAGAGCTACGAACAAAGAGGCCGCCCAAACGGGTAACAGCACTGTTTAATGACTAAATTTGTAGCAATCACTAGTAAGGAGGATGGGATGTAGGGTGGTGCAAGGTGTACTTGTGAACAGTTAGTTGACATGCTAACTCTGGTTAATTAGTGGTAGCTAAGCAATACTCCATTCGCACATGGAACTCTGCGGAATTCAATGGAGTTTTTCGGTAACTCTGTCAAATTACGCTGAGTGCAACTCTGCAAGCTCCACCCAGGTATAATAGAGTCACCTTTTACAAAATGTTATGATTTTATTGCAGGTGATGCCGGGTATGCTCTCTGTTCATATCTTCTCAAAACCTACAGAAATCCTACCACACTACTGCAACAGAGGTACAATAGGGTACTCTGAGGGGTTGCATCCTTGGGGGTCCCCATTTACCTGTCCTACGCCATGTCATCCTCCTGACAGACCCCCTCGGCATTGCAGGACCTGGAAGGAAAAAGAAAACACACATTTGCAATGCAATAGGTCTCGCATTTGCGAGAGTTTAAGCTATTGGCGTTGTAAATGACATTTACTTTTATTTATCTGTTTTGATAATTAACACATAAATCAGAGGCATTATCATTTACAATGCCAATAGCTCAAACTCTTGTAAATGAGAGACATCAGCCGCCATTGTCCCGGGCTGCTTTGAAAATGAAAGCGCGTTGCAGGACAGTATGCTGTGCCAGCAGTACGTGAAACTCATTAAAGAAAATAGTGCTTACAGACTAAATAAGAGATTACGTGCAACAAAGTAAAAGGGCCAGTCCTCGTGTAAGGTTACAAATGAACACCATGTGGTACTAAGGAGGGACTAACAAACCTATTAACGAATCAGAAACCAACATTTATGAAAGGCAATGACACAAGCCAATGACGAAGATGGGCGGAGAGTAGGCGGGGCTTCAAGTCCATACTCTAATACAGCATGCCTCACAACACATGCACTGCCCAGGCTCAACCTAAAACAATCTTTATTCGACTAGGCTTTGATGTTTTAGTAAAACAAATTAACATCTTGATCTCCTTTCTCTGCTGTCTTTGAGACAAATTCTGCGTATTTAGCATGTGTATAGGGGTTGTGCGAAAGTCTTATTATTTCCTTTAGCGTAATAAGGTGAAATTTCAGGTTTGAACTTTCGCAACGCTACGTAGTTTAGGACATTTTTCACCTAAAAACACAACATGAAATGCCGGAATTTGCACAACAATGCGCAGAGATAGCTAAAGTTTTTCCCAGGCTTATACCTCTTAGGCTTGATGCATGTTGTCAATAAGTTAGTACAGGATTGAGTGGTAATTTTTTTTTTTAAACTTGAAGACCCCAGAAAACTTTTGAGCTCATTTCTATAGGGTATTCCTATTTCTTCCTGAGGCTCTAATGTAATTTCTGGTTCGTCAAGTAATTAGCTTCTCTGTTGTGCAAGGTCACAGAATATTAGTAGCGGGGTGAACTATAAGAAAAGTGTTTTTTTTTTAATTGGGTGGTAGCGGGGTTGGTACTTTCACATATAACAGCGTCCTAAACATGCAAAGTGAGTTTGAGGTTTAGGTTCAGGGTAGCATTCGTCAACCAGTATAACATTTAGTCAGAAAGTAAGCTGAGTCACGATTTCTGCAAGCTGCAGTATCCTTATTGCTATTCTGAATTAAGTGACTATGGATGATCCTTATTCGCTTATGGGAACAGTCCTTCGTTTGTGTGTCTAGCCAGGAAATTAAGCCTGTAATGCATGTTTGATGGTAGTCTAAACAGGGCTGAAAGTGACTTATGTACTGGGAGCACAATTTAATTAGGAGAAATGTTATATGGAGTCCACACAGAAAACATAGAAGCCCAATTCCTGATTTTTAGCCACCAATAGTGCTCTATTTAGACAATGCATTCCAAGGCGATTAGCTGATACTGTTTGTTTATAAGACTTCCAGCAGAGGAGACAGTGCAACTAAATGTGACAAACACCACAGAGTGTCTGTTCTGAACCCTGAAGCAGATTAGGGGCAAACGACGAAATAACTTGGAAAGCATGGTGGTAGGTTTGTAGGATCTATTCAGAATTAGAGTGGAAGCAACCCAGGGATGTGTGATTAAAGTACTTGTTTAGCGAAAAAGAAAAGTAAAGTGGTTGGAAAGATTTAGATAAGATGCTGGGCAGAGGATGAGGTAAGGATGATGAGCTGGGCTGAAGGGCAGAGCTTTGAGCTCAAATATCCATCCTGTCCATTAAAGTCCAATCAGGCAATGCTGTTCACGGAAAACCATTTATTCTTGATGCACTCCTTGATGTGCTTGGTGGACCCCCTGGGACTAGAGTTGAGGAGGGGAGAATCGACCATCGAGAAGCATGGCCATTCAGCACTCAACAGAGCCTTCAGAGGGAAGGGTTTAGGAGAGGCAGAGTACAGCTCCATGCTTACCCATTTGAACCCTTGCTCCGATTGCTTATGGTCTCCAGTGCCACAGCATTTTTTCCCAATCTGTCTCTAGTCTGTGATGAGGCAGATAGAGTTGCAACCGTTATCTTTCAATCATTGAGACGTATTTAGGCAAACAGTGATGCCTGAAGTTGCAACAAATGTCCCCTGCTTTCATAATCACATTGGTCTCTTGGAGGTGTTTGTCGACTCCACTGTGGAGTGCAAAGCTTTTGCCCACCTGCTCAGATCTCTTATTTAAATGTTTTTCTGAAAGTTGGTTAGTAGTCCTTAATACTTTTATGGCAGCTATGTCATTGAGTCCCTTTTTTGAGTCTTTTTTTTGTAGAGCCAGATCGGTTAATTCGTCCGTTAGCGCAGGGTTCTTTATGTTTTCATAATTGCTGCCCTTGTTTTTATGTGATTATTGCCATTGTGTGATTGGCTCATCAATTCTCCCCTAAGAGTCAGTGCTTCATGAAGCCTTTTGCAAATAGTGGGAATGGCTCAAACCTTGTGGCTTGCGTGCTGCAATGGTTTCACAAAGTCTCTCCAGTATTACAGAACAAGATCTGCATCGGGGGCTCTCCCGGGGGGGCTCTGCCAGCCCCTCGCTACCAGGGCCCGCAGCACCTGGGCCGGGGCTCCCAGGCCTGGAGGGAGCCCGCGGAGGAGGACCGGAGCCCTGACTTCACGGTGAGAGCAAACTCTAGAGGAAAGCAGGAAGGTAGCTCAGCGCGTCACTTCGGCATCGGCTGTGAAAACCTGTGCGCAGTTTGTTAGTCACAAGTTGAATTCTAATCGCACAGAAAAAACACAGACATGGGCTCTGTTCATTCAGACCAGTGACTGAGAAATCCCCACATTCAGGTTTCTTCAGAGTTCACTTCAATAATGAAAACAAGCGGCAGGGAAAGGGTTCGCTTTCACTTCCGCTTGAAAAAAACAAAGAAGCCCGCCTATTGGTGTCTATTACGCGCACCATGCGCATAATAGACACCAATAGGCCATGGGCAGAGCAATGCGCCCGCCTTTGGCCAATTACGTGCAGTCTTTTATAAAAAGACGCACGCAAAGGCCAATCGCAGAGCACAAAAGGAATCGCACACACACGAGCGTGTGCGATTCCTAGGTCAGCTTCGATTCCCCGTTTTTCACCTACTAAATGTCTCGCGCTGCGCAAGCACTTCTGCGCAGTGCACCGCTAGGCACGAGACCTAAAAAGGTCATCCAGATGTGCAACACAGTCACACAGGCAGTAAATGAGAGCTATCTCTTTAAACAGGCCAGAGGAGTGGACCAAACAGAGGAAGACTGCGGGAAGAAAACGGAACCCCAGACACAGGAAGTGAAGAGAAGATAGACCGAGGACGTGAAAGCTTGTGGAAGTAAGACCGATGACATTGGCGTTTGGACTTTCTCTGAGTGAAGAGCCCAACTCGATGGGAGACAGCAAGGAAGACGCCGAGCAGGAGAAACCAGAAGAATCCTGTCTGAGTGAAGAGGGGGACAAATCCTGTCCAGACAAGTGGTCTAGATGAGTGCTAGATGGCCTCGGAGGACGCTGGTTAGCAACCGCAACTCTGGAGAGTTGCAGCGTTGTGGGTGAGCACCTGGGGCCAGAACACTTCTTTTGTACAGACGGAAGGAGGGTGTGAAGAGGCATCCGAGACACAGAGAGGAGTTGGTGAAGGCTATTTTGACAATGCTTACCGATTCAGAGAAGAAACACAACCCCAAACATGTGGCAAAAAGCACTACAAATCCCAGAAGGTACTAGGATAAGAATGTGAAAAGGAAAGGAGATTCCCTATAATTTCTTTATTAATTGTGAAATTCTGGTCTGTTTTATCAGAGCCGTTATGATTTGTTTCAGAAAATCACTGAATATCATTCTCACATACTGGAAGAAAGAAAGTAAGGGGAGAAGCTATTATATTTTTTTAACTAAGAGAATACTGACCACTTAGTCCAATCTCACTGCATCTATCTTCCTCTAGGACACGCCCCATTCCCTTTTATATACCTAAGGTTCTGGTGAAGACAAATGACGGTTTCTGACCCCTGAATATATACTTTCTTTTGACCGAGATCCCGGTGAACCCGTCCACACCTGACGACCTAGAGGAAGAAGGAAGAAGACAAAAAGCAATTATTATTATTGATCTATCCAAGAGACTCTCATATATATACCTGTACATAACACAATAAACACTGAATAAAGATACCACTGCGTACTGCATTAAGCCTCTTCACCTATACATCCGTCCCAGTCTCCTACAGGTACACAAACATACAGGAACCTTTATTTAACACATTTTTGTGATCCTTAAGTCGTGATTAAGACTTTTTGACTGTACGGGGGTTGTGTACTATCCAGGAGTCGTAGGATTGTTGTAGCCTGTTGCATATTGCACAGTGTCACCATGCAATTGGGGCTTACATATAGACAGTGACTCTAATTCAGGCCTACATCCAGTTACCCAGGGTGGGGGACAGAATAGAAGTCAGTGTATGCTGGTGCAAAATCGACTAGCTAATCCACTTTTTTCAAGTTGCTAGTTTGGTTACTACATTTATGTAGTTCATTTGGAAATTAGTCACATGCACCATTATTTTGTAGGGGTAAGAGCTCACGAATATGCTCCCTCCTGTAGTTTAGAAAGTTAGTTATGTGACCCCCATCATTCATTTGTATCATTTTGTGGAGTAGAACTCTATACATTGCAGAGTTTACAAGCGTAAGAGTGTATTCCAAGATGGCGGCTGTGGTTCAATCATAAATCATGTGATCCATTTCAGCACACATCCAAAAGGATAAAGTCTTGCTCAACTTTCCTTGGCGGCAGTTGCAGCTATTCGATTGGGGTGTATACTGAGAGAGGACTTGACTGGCAGCCCTCTATTTGAGAGTGCCTTTAAAACAAGTTTCGGTTCTGTCCTAATGGATATATTTATAAGGAAAAGCTTGTCTGTACTTAGCGGTAACGGTGTGCAAGAAAGTGTCTTTCATGACATGGTGACCCCCACTTTTTGCTTGGTGTGTGATGTGATTTCGACTGGAAGTACCCTGGGTTCCTGCTAACCAGGTCCCCAGTGCCAGATCTCTTTCCCAAAACTGTGTAATTGTTTTCCCCCATTGGTGATACCTTTAGTACCCTCTGTAAGTCGCTAGGAAATGGTACCCCTGGTACCTAGAGCCTGAGGTACTATGGTGGGGCCCCACGTGTGGCAGCACAAATTGTGCCATCCTAAAGCAGCCCTCAACAAGCTCATGCAAACTGCCACTGCAGGCTGAGTGTCTTGGTGTTGACAAAAGTGAAAATAAGACATGGCATAGAGCCCGTGTGCCATGCCTTCAGACACTGCATGCAGTATAGGTAAGGCGCCCCTACAGCAGGCCTTAGAGGCCCAAGGAAGGGTGCACTAAACTAAATGTGAGGGCCTAACTGCCTGAGTAGGTATGCCTCTGTACTGGGCAATTCCATTACTGCCAGTAAGAGTGATGAGGGAAGCCATTTTAAAAGCATGTGATGGACACTGGTGAAAACGAGTTTCCCCCAGCTACATGATGTCTTCACCAAAAATAGGGATGTCTGGTATCAAACATCTTGCATCAATAAACCCATCCTGATGCCAGTCCTGGGTTCAGTAATACTCTCAACCAGAGGGCGTCTTAGAGGTGCCCCTGGAAACCCTACCCGTCACTGGTGTGCAGACTGACTGGTTCTTGCCAGCCTGCCACCAGAGACGAGTAGCTGGCTGCCAAAGGTGAGGGCCTTTGCTCTTTGGGGGTCATGAACCAAGACTGCTGGAGCAGGGGGTGCTTTGCAACCCCACTCACAGGATGACTTGCAGATTAGCAATCCAGGGCTTCAAGAGCTTCAAAGAGGCCCACTGCAGTTGGTATGCAAATATGTCTTCTCTCACAAGAGAAGAAATCGACCCTTTTGTCCAGAGCCCTTTGGCACCTGGACAGGCAGGAAAATTAGCTAGGCAAGACAGTCGTGTCCAACCTCATGCAAGCACAACCCCTGAACTGGGCTACCTAAAGTGGATGCGACTTTTCAAAAGTGACCATCTTTTTAAGGGCAAATGTAGTATTTCTGGGATAGGGTGAGGCCCACTTCCCCCAGGAAGCAGTCATATAGGGGATGTCATCACCCCAGGGGTAGGTAGCCCATTGGCCACTACCCAATACTCCACTAAGACCCTTACATCTAGAATTTATGGGAGCCTTGGCACAAGGAAATGAGATCCTGCTGAGCAAAAGAAGAAGGACTGAAGAGCCACGAAAAGCACGAACTGTGGCAGAAGCAACTGACTTGGCACCAACCCTGCTGGCCTGTCTGCTGTTCCCGATGATTGTGTCTAAGTCGACTATTCTGCAAGCTGCTGTGCCTCAAAAAGCATGAGAGGACTGCCAGCACTTCTGCCATGATTCAGGAACTCCCATGGAGCAACGTTGCTGCTCTGCTGCATCCTGCAGGCACCCAAAGAGACCTGAGATTACTCTGTACTGTGTTTAGTAATACATGCACGCAGGAGGACACTGCAGACGTGGCCCCGGAAAACCTGCCAGCCACTGGTGTGCTGGGCGACTAGTTCTTGCCAGTCTGCCACCAGATATGAGTTGCTGACCCCCAAACGTGATGGCCTTTGCTCTCCGGGGGTCATGAACCAAGCTTGCTCAAGCAGGGGTGCTTTGCAACCCTGCTCACAGGATGACCTGCAGATTAGCATTCCAGGGCCGGGAAGCTTCAAAGAGGCCCACTGCCTTTGGTATGCGAATTTGGCTTCTCTGACAAGAAAAAAAACTGACCCCTTTTGTCCAGAGACCTTTGGCACCGGGACAGGCAGGACAATTAGCTAAGCTAGACAGGCGTGTCCACCCTCACACGAGCACCAGCACTGAACTGGGCTACCAGAAGTGGTTGCGACTTTTCAAAAGTGACCATTTTAGTGATGGCAAATTTTGCATTTCTGGGACAGGGTTATACCCACTTCCCCCAGGAAGCGTTCCTATAGGGGACATTGTGACACCAGGAGTAAGTAGCCCATTGGCCACTACCCAATACTCCCCTAAGACTAGGGGTGGGCGGAATTTGCGAAATTAACTTTCGCAAATTATCGCGAAAATGTTAAAAATTATTGCAAACAAGCGGAAATATCGCGAAGATGCAGAAGTTTTTTTCCGGCATGTTTGCGAGATTTTCTGCCTGGTTGCGGGTCGCCAACTTACCCATGTGGTTGCTTGCGGGCGCGGCCATCTTGTTTTGAGTTGTCTCGCGGTGCATGATCGCGAGAAGAAAGACGTGATCGCGCGACGCATGACGTCACTGTGGGCGCGAACTGTCGCGAGACAGCGCAAATGGCTAAAAACAATACAACATCTCATGGAGAACGCGACCGGATCAAGAAAACTTGTCGGCGAACGCAGGGATTCAGGTAAGGCGATCGTGCGCACGCGAGAATGTATTATTTTACAGCGCGAGCAAGAAACAAATTATCGCCAAGCTGCGGAAACCGGAATTTTTGACATTTTCGCGCTCTCCGCGGAACGCGAAAATGTCAAATTATCGCAATTTCCGCGAACAGAACAAAATTTTTCTCCCAGGCCTACCTAAGACCCCTAAATTCCGAATTTAGGGGAGCCCTGGGATCAGGAAATTAGATCTTGCTGACGAAAAGAAGAAGAAGGACCAAATAGCAAGAACTGTGGAAGATGCAACTGACTTGGCACCAACCCTGCCAGCCTGTCTGCGTTCCCGATGATTGCACCAAAGTCGACTCATCCTGCAAGCTGCTGTGCCTCTAAAAGCTTGGGAGGGCTACCAGCACTTCTGCCAAGATTCAGGAACTCCCATGGAGCAAAGTAACTGTTTTGCTGCATTCTGCAGGCACCCAAAGAGACCTGAGAGGACTCTGTACCGGGTTTAGTAATACATGCACGCAGAGGACACTGCCGAGTTGCCCCTGGAAACCCTGACAGCCACTGGTGTGCTGAATAACTGGTTCTTGACAGCCTACCACCAGAAACAAGCCTTTGCTCTCCGGGGGTCATGAACCAAGCCGGCTTGAGAAAGGGGTGCTTTGCAACCCTGCCCACAGGATGACCTGGAGACAAGCTTTCCAGAGTCGGGGAGCTTCAAAGAGGCCCAGTGCTTTTGGGTTGCGAATCTGGTTTCTCTCACAGGAGAGGAAACTGTCCACCTTTGTCCAGAGCTATTTAGCACCTGGACAGGCAGGAAAATCAGCAAGGTAAGACAGGCGTGTCCTTCCTCAGACGAGCACCACCCCTGAACTAGGTTGCCTGAAGTGGATTTGACTTTTCCAAAGGGACTATCTTGATGATGGAAAATTTAGGATCTCTGAGACAGAGTTATGCCCACTTACCCCAGGAAGTGGTCATATAGGGGTCGTAGTAACCTTAGGGGCGTGGGGGCGTGACATGAAGCCAAGGTGAATGAACGCGAGCTGCGGAGCTCCATCGGCCTTATCCCTCAATCACACCCATCCTGAGCCCCGGGCACAGATATTTGCCCCAGACTGAAAGCCAGGGGATCCTGGCTATCTGTGACAGTGGCTGGCAGATGTGAGCTGCCCTTGAAAAGGGGGTAGAGCCAAAAAGGGCCGGACGGATGAACCAAGAGCGGTGAAACCAAGATTGCAAACGTGAAACACTGCGCCGGACCAAACTGAGCTGCCGCACTGTAAGCAACAAACAAGGGGCCCCTGGAATGTACCCGAAGCACGGGGAGGACCACAGCGGGCCCAACGGTGAAGGGTCCAGGGAGCGACTGACAGGAGAGCCACGGCAGACTGCCACAGCGAGACCAGAGGACGAATGGCAGATTGCGGGCGAGCTGTCTCTGGAACCCTGTGACAGACCCCGCAACCGGAGCTTTCCCCACTGGAAGGGAGACACATTGATGGAAAGGGCAGCCCAGTGGGGGATCGCTCCTGATGAGACTAGGGCCCGAGGCTGACACTCAGCTCTGAAACTGACACGCAGTGAGGAGAGGAAGCTGGGAGCTCTCCTTGATGCGCCACAGAGCTAGAGGGAGACCCCAAAACGATCGGAGCGGAGAGGTGAAAGAGGGCCGGAAACGACTTGATGCTGGGTGAGTGTCTGCTGCCCTGGGACCTCAATGGCACGCAGGGTTGGCGGGGCAGACGTGTAACAAGCATTAAGGCAAGGGATTAAGGGGGGCCATGCAGGCATAATTCCTGGGGCCCTGATATGGGGAGACCCCTTGCATCGAGGAGAAAAGGAGGCCCCACACACAACCATAGTCGCAGCTGCTGCTCACCCAGCGGAAACCGCCCCAAAAGCTCCAGAAGGGTTGGGGTGAAGAACTACACCTGCTAGGAGACTAGTGAAGCCTCGCTGGGGCCAGCTGAGCGCGGGTGGTGATCACCTTATCACGGGGAGCAGTGTTATCCCTTACAACTACTACAATAAGCAGCACACGGTCGGCGCCCTCACCGGAGCGAAGGCCCCCCCTGCCTGACGTGAGTTATCTGGGCGCACGAAAACTGACTGCATGACTAACCATGGGGAAAGTATCGAGGAAGAAGGGAAGTGTTGCCCAGGGTGCAGGGGGCACCAGGAATCAGACAGATGAGGAAGAGGAGCTGAGTGAGACGGGAGGGGGTTCAATTCCCTCGAAACCTACGCTAGTGGTAGTGACCTAGGGTCAGAGGCACTAGGACCCTGCACTCAGACTCAGGGGAGGGGACAGGGACCGGACACCACTTCCGGTCAGGGAGTGGGGCGGGCACTTGACTAGACGAGGGCAGAGGGAACGGACGTGCATGTGGGCACGAGGAGAATGACAATAAAGACCAGAAGAATCACTTACTGGTCTCAACGTGTCTCATTACGCAGGACACGACACCTGGCGACGAGGGCGGGATCAAGAGCCACCATAGGAAACCACCTGGCCATCACGTCCACACGGAGACAGGAGCCCACCCAGGTCCGCCGACCGACGAGACGACGTCGGGAGTAAGAAGAAGACGAAACTCAGTTGCCTACCCTGGTCCGTCGGCCCCGAAGAGGAGAAGACGTGAAATCAGGCATCCACCCCGATCGAAAAAGAAACGGAGCCAGGAGCCCACCCTGGTCTGTGTGCGTGGCATCCACAGAGATATTGGGAGCCCACCCTGGCCGCACCAAGGAGAGTGAGGTGAGGGAAGCGTGAAATAAGCCCCCGATCGTGGAAAAGCCGCCCGCCGACTAAATGAAAGCCTGAGCGTCCCGTGTTAAGATTCAAGTCGAAATCTCGTGAGAGCTCAGCAGCCATCTTGAAGTCAGGCGGGACAGCCAATGAAGATCTGAGGAAGGCCCGGCAGCCATTTTGAAGTCAGGCAAGGCAACAAATAGCAAATCTTGCCCACAGAAGCACCGGCGGCCATCTTAGAGTCAGGCTCGACAGTGAATGAGAGACTAGAGAGGTCCAGACGGCCATTTTGAAGACAGGCATTAACAAAAAGTAAGAAGAAAAGGTGAAAATAAAGGAATACAAGGAAATTAGAGCACGAATAATGAAAAGGAACGCAGCATTACAAGAGGAAGACAAAGGAAAGGGATAACAATGGCCAACGATAGTGACAAACCCAGCGCCCAGGCAATATTTCGCAGACCACTACAGTTCAGCATATCGGAACCCCAGACAAGCATCAGGTGGGAATGCTGGATTCGGCAATTTGAGCGCTACATGCACGCCACAGACGTCACAGAGGCCAAACACGTTGACCTCTTCTTGAATCTCGCAGGAGATGAAGTAGAAGACCTACTCACAACATTTGCCAGCGACAAAACAGCGACGTACAAAGGTCTGATCCAGTGTCTCACAGAGAAGTTTGACCCACAAAGGCACATCGACTTTGAGAGATACACATTGAAAACTGCACGTCAAACAGCAGAGGAGTCCCTAGATGACTTTGGGACAAGGCTGCGCAAGCTAGTAGGGTACTGCGAGCTTGACAAGTTAGACAACGAACAAGCGAAACAACTACACATCATCGAAGGCTGCCAGTCCGTGGAGTTCCGCGCACGTATTCTGAAGGAACCAACAACGCTGGAGAAAATTTTGACGATGGCCCGAGCAGAAGCAAGAGCAACGGCACATGCCAAGGAAATGGAGCAGGGCAGGGATAGAAGAACAGAACAGGCGAATCGCGTAATGGGAAGCAGCAAGAAATATGACAGCACACCGCCACCGCCAATGAAAAGACAAGAAAGAACGTACTACCAGTGTGGCCTCAACTTCCCACATGTCGGTGCATGCCCGGCAATGGGCCAGAAATGCAGAAAATGCAACCGAGACAATCATTTTGCGAGTGCCTGCATGAGTAGACAGTTCAGAAATGAGCGAGGAAGAACAGCAAGACCGGGAGCAGCAGTGAGCAGGCATGCCAGGCACATGGAGACGGCAAATCACAGCTCATCAGGTGAATCAGGAGGTACAGTGGCGTCGGAAAAGGCAGAACAACTGTATTTGATGGCAGAGGCACCCAAAGATGAACGAAGGCCAGAGCACATCAACGCTGTGGAGAAGCAACAAATAAAGAAAACGGCAACTGTAGAAATTGAAGTGGGATGCCACAGCACACGCTTCGTGCTTGATAATGGGGCCACGTGCAACATCATGTGCACGTCGGAATACAAGAAGATGAAGGTCAGACCACCACTATTAACATCGACTGTCGATGTGTTCACCTGGGGATTGAAGAAACCGGTGGAGAAATTGGGAAAATTCACAGAAACACTAAAGTACAAGGACCGGTCATATAGAGAAGAGATACATGTACTAAGGGGAGACATCCCAGCACCATGCCTACTAAGCAATGTCACAGCACAGGTAATGGGCCTCCTGGCCATGACATACCACATGGCAGAAAAACGAAACATTCTACAAGAACACCCGGCCATACTACAAGGCCTAGGGAGACTAAGAGGGAAACAAATAACATTGCATATCAACGAGGCAGTCAAACCTGTGGCGCAGCATCACCGACGAGTGCCCATACACCTACAGCCTCAGGTTGAAGAGGAAATACAGAGCCTGCTGGCACAAGACATCATTGAGCCTGCAGAAGGGCCGACTCCCTGGGTGACCCCCATAGTGGCGGTGCCAAAAAAAACCACCTCGAAGATCCGCATCTGCGTGGACATGAGGATACCAAATACCGCCATTGAAAGAGATCGACACCCTGGGCCCCACCTAAACGACATGATAAGCTGTCTCACTGGAGCATGCTGATTCTCAAAGCTGGACCTGTGCAAAGGGTACCATCAACTGGAGCTTGACGAGCAATCGAGATGCATCACCACGTTCTCCACTCACATGGGCCTGTTCCGCTACAAGCGACTGAGTTTCGGCATCTCGTCAGCTGCGGAGATATTTCAGGAAACAATAAGACAGGTGATCAGGCCGGTAAAGAACAGTCTAAACTACAGCGATGACATCTTGGTGTTTGGTCGGTTCGACGAAGCTCATTACCACGCACTACGTGAAATATGCCTGCAGCTGGAACAAGCAGGACTAACGTTAAACGCTGACAAATACGAGCTGGGAAGAAGTGAACTGGTGTTCTTTGGGCATATTTTCTCTAAGAAAGGAATAAGACCAGACCCCAGCAAGGTAGAGACATTGAAAAATGCAAATCCTCCAATAGATGTTGCAGAAGTGAGGTTGTTTCTTTCTCTTGCAAGTTACTGTGCCCGCTACATAAAATACTTTGCCACGGTGAGCACACCACTGTGGGACCTAACAAAGCAGGGTCAGAAGTTCATCTGGTCACAAGAGTGTGGCTGGGTGTTCAAAACCATCAGACAAGCAGTGATGGCCGTAGACCACCTCGCCTACTTTGATCCATTATTATGTACCGAACTGACTGTAGATGCCAGCCCGGTAGGACTGGGGGCAATATTAGCACAACCTCTGCCAGGGAGAGACTCGCCAAGAAGAATTGTTGCATACGCAAGCAAAAGTTTGTCTGATGTTGAAAGAGCATATTCCCAACCTGAAAAGGAGAGTTTAGCAGTGGTCTGGGCTTGCGAGCACTATCACATGTTCATTTACGGAAAACCATTCACCATCGTCACTGAGCATCAGGCTATGGTGACAATATATGGAAATCCGAATGCAAAGATGCCGCCTCGCATTGAGCGCTGGGGCATAAGAATGATGGACTATGATTTCAAGATAGTACACAAACCGGGCAAAGAGCACAACCCGGCTGACTACATGTCTCGACCCCCCTTACCACAGGCATCAGAGAAGTCCTCAATGGCAGAAGAGTATCTCAATTTTGTACTAAAACAGAACACACCAGCCATGATAACACTGGCTGAACTAGAACAAGAAACAGAAAAGGACAACACTATGCAAGCGGTGAAAGCAACAACAAGACAGCAAAGATGGAGACACATCAACAATAACTGCGCACTAGTAGACGGAGTCAACAAGGAGGAAATGATAGCATTCAAAAAGATACACGACGAGCTATCAGAGACTGAAAATGGCATACTAATGCGAGGAACAAGGATAGTAATACCCAGAGGGCTATGTCGACGGACTGTCAATTTGGCGCATGAAGCACACAGAGGCATAGTAGCGACAAAGAAGATGCTATGGGAGAAGATGTGGTTCCCTGGACTAGACAAAATGGTGGAAGACACCATCATGAGCTGTCACATCTGCCAAACCGCCAGCCGGCGAAGCCAGAACCACTACAAATGTCTGAACTTCCAAAGGCAGTATGGACAACGTTGGCGGCAGACTTCTATGGGCCACTAGACACGGGCAACTACCTGCTCGTGATCATTGACGAATACTCAAGGTTTCCCATAGTACGCCACGTCTCCTTGACATCAGCAATCGCGACACTACCGGTACTAGATTACATATTTGCAGCCTGGGAATCACCAGAGACACTAAAGACAGACAACGGTCCTCCATTCTCAGGGGAGGAGTTAAAAAAAATGTATGACCTACTTGGGCGTTCACCACAGCGAATGGCATGGCAACATAAAGAAATTTGTTCAAAGAGCAAAGCCGGCACAGATCTCCATAGGAAAAGCGCTCTGTCAAGTACAACGAGATTACAGGAACACCCTGCACAGCTCCACAGGGAGGCGTCCAGCTGAGTTAGTGCTAGGAAGGACTAGCAAAACATGGCTACCACAGTTAGAAGCAAAGAGTCTGCCAGAACACAGCAGCATTGCTGTCAGAGACCAAGAGGCGAAAGAGAAAATGAAAGACGTACGCAGACGCCAGGAGACAGGCCACCACCATGCACCTCAAGCAGAGAGACCAGGTGTTAGTACGACAGCGGCAACGGAAAAAGTCTGACAGTCCATTCTCCAAGGACCTGCTAATAGTAACGGAGGTCAAGGGGCCAATGATCACGGCAGAGGCAGGCCCAGACCGGAAAACAAGAAACAGCTCTCACTTCAAAGGAGTGACGACCATCAATGAAGATGGAGAGGATGCTGCGGAAGAGGTCACAGGAACACAGGAGAGAAACAGAGCAACAGACAAGGAAGGAAGATGGACGGATAAGAGTGAAGGACAAGAAGAGAAATCACAAAAAGAAGAGGAAGAGACTTGTCCAAAAAGAGTGAGTAAAAAGACAAAAAGACTGATTGAAGAAATGTAGAGATGGGGATGACTCTCCCTCTTCTTTTTCCATTTTCCATATCTCTCTCTCTCGCTCTCTCTCTCTTTACTCTTCTCTTTTCCCCTATCGTTTCGACGCAATACATACAGAACCATCTCTCTCTGTCCTCACACTCTTTCGTGACAAAGGGGGAGATGTAGTGACGTAGGCTCAGGGGCACTAGGACCCTGCACTCAGACTCAGGGGAGGGGACAGGGACCGGACACCACTTCCGGTCAGGGAGTGGAGTGGGCACTTGACTAGACGAGGGCAGAGGGAACGGACGTGCATGTGGGCATGAGGAGAGTAACAATAAAGAACAGAAGAATCACTTACTGGTCTCAACGTGTCTCATTACGCAGGACACAACACTAGTGGACATAATGCAGGCTATCACGACCTCCAGGGAAGTGTTGGAGGGGAAAATAGATGCCATAGGCACGGACTTGGGCCTGTTGAAAGACGACCACCGCAAGCTAAAGGAACGAGTGGGAGCCTCCAAGAAACTATTGGTTGACCTCCCAATCACAGTGACTGCGCTACAAAAATCACTCACAGAATTGGAGGCCAAGGTTAAAGAATTGGAAGTTTGGGCTGAGGATAGTGAAGGAAGGTCATGTAGAAATAGCATACGGGTCATTGGAGTGCCGGAGAGGACGGAAGGAGGGAGCATGGTGGCTTTTATGGAGGACTGGCTCCAGAAGGAGATGGCCCCAGAGGGTCTATCATCCTTCTACACATTGGAGAGAGCTCACAGAGTACCTGCCCGACCGCCCAGACCGGGTGCGCATCCCCAGCCGATAGTAGCGCGCCTGCTGCACTTCAAGGATAGAGACCATATCCTACGCCAAGTTCGTAAACATCAAAACTTACAAATTGACAATAGTAAAGTAATGATATTCCCGTACTTTACTAGGGAAGTCCAACGCAACAGAGCGTTGTTCCTGGCTGTTAAAAAATGACTTCGCCAATTGCAACTCCTCTACGCCACGCTCTTCCCGGCTTGGCTCCGAGTGGCTGATCCAAAGGAGGCAAAGTTCTTCAACACGCCGCAAAAGGCCTGGGACTGGTTAGACACCAGGCGGCCCCGCGAACGCCGGGACTCAGTTTCGGAAAGTTCACAACAGGACACAAGCAATAACAAAATCGGATCCAGGGGCCCTTCCCCAAGAGAGCTCAGCTTAGAGCGACACAGAGTGCTGCAATCTGTGGCGGAACACAGTTATAATGTTCGCAGTCCTCAGTCCAGCAAAAGTGGAACAGAAACAGGCCAAGCTGAAGGATCATCAACACATAGTGGTAATGATGACTTGGACACGTAACTACTGGTAGTTATGACAAAGACAGCGGATCACGTTGTCTGAGAAGATGTGTTGGAATGAGGACCTGAAAAGGGCATCCACCTTACGAACCAGAGACCTGGGTTAGGGAGCCGTGGAAGCTGCCAAGGGCACTGTGATGTCGCGTATATGTGGAGAACAATTTTGGGGCTCCATAACCAGATTAACTACCGGGGGGGGGTGGACGGGGCTCCGGACATTGAAAGTTAAGCCGTGCACCCAGAAAATACGAGAGGATCCTAAAAGTTTAGATTAAGTTTGGATGGGAACTAGTTTTAGAGTGCCTATCCTGGGGAGGGAGAGTTGGGTAGTTAATATAGTTAAAGGGTTGTTAGTGGGAACCAGGCGCGCCACAATGGGGAACTCAGCAGGGAAATAGAATCAGTTCATGCAATGGCTTCCCCCTTAGAATTAAAGTGTATATCCTGGAATATTCGGGGAATGCACACCATGCTGAGGCGTCTCAAAATTCACGCATACTTGATCCGGAGGGAGGTTCAGATTGCACTACTCCAGGAGACCCACATAATGGAGAAGGAAGGGGTGGCACTGCAGCGTCGCTGGAGAGGACAAGTATTTTACACTAACTATTCAGCATTTGCCCGGGGAGTATTGATCTGGGTGAGAGCGGGAGTGCCATTTCAATGAATGGGCCAGGTCATAGACCCGGAAGGGAGGTATGTGGTGGTGTTTGGGCGGCTAGATGGTAGTCACATAGTGATCGGCAGTCTGTATGCACCCAATGCGGAACAGACCGCCTACCTGTCACAGCTATCTGGGAAATTGGCATCAATACTGACGGGTTCAGTGATCTTAGGGGGGGATTTTAATTCTATTACTGTTGTGCATCTTGATCGCTCACATCCACCACTTCCTGATGCATGAGGCACAGGGTCAAGACTGATTTGCATATGGCTGGGTTCAAACTGGAACAGCATGGTGAGCAAAAAAACGATGGATTTAGGCCCAGATCTCTGTACTGGGGTGAATGTATGACATTGTTCTGCATTCTGTCCCTCAACTTGTTTTTGCATTTGTCACCCCGAGAGGTAAAGGGTATGCCCAGATGTGGGTCCTGTGCTCACCATGCCACTGGAATCAAGCTATCCTGGCTGAAGAGGGGTGAAACCCCGAAACCGGTCCTAGGATGCTTGTTTCCAGTCGAGGGAGGACCTGGCTCGGCAGTTCGGGCTGGACTGTTCCCATGAGGCACAGGGTCAAGACTGATTTGCATATGGCTGTGTTCAAACTGGAACGGCATGGTGAGCAAAAAAACGATGGATTCAGGCCCAGATCTCTGTACTGGGGTGAATGTATGACATTGTTCTGCATTCTGTCCATCAACTGTTGTTTTTGCATTTGTCATCCCGAGTGGGAAGGGTATGCCCAGGCGTGAGTCCCGTGCTCACCATGCCACTGGAATCAAGCTATCCTGGCTGAAGAGGGGTGAAACCCCGAAACCGGTCCTAGGAGGCTTGTTTCCAGTCCGGGGAGGACCTGGCTTGGCAGTTCGGGCTAGACAGTTCCCATGAGGCACAGGGTCAAGACTGATTTGCATATGGCTGGGTTCAAACTGGAACGGCATGGTGAGCAAAAAAACGATGGATTTAGGCCCAGATCTCTGTACTGGGGTGAATGTATGACATTGTTCTGCATTCTGTCCATCAACTGTTGTTTTTGCATTTGTCACCCCGACTGGGAAGGGTATGCCCAGACGTGGGTCCCGTGCTGACCATGCCACTGGAATCAAGCTATCCTGGCTGAAGAGGGGTGAAACCCCGAAACCGGTCCTAGGATGCTTGTTTCCAGTCCAGGGAGGACCTGGCTTGGCAGTTCGGGCTGGACTGTTCCCATGAGGCACAGGGTCAAGACTGATTTGCATATGGCTGGGTTCAAACTGGAACGGCATGGTGAGCAAAAAAACGATGGATTTAGGCCCAGATCTCTGTATTGGGGTGAATGTATGACATTGTTCTGCATTCTGTCCATCAACTGTTGTTTTTACCTATACATAAGATAGCAGAAGAGGGACGACATTGGCAGCAGAGGTGGGGGTTGGTGGACACATGGAGGGCTCAGCATCCGGCAACTAGGGATTACTCCTTTTTTTCACCTTTACACAAATTACACATCCGGCTGGATACTATTCTGTGTTTCCCAGACGTGAATGGTGTAGTACACTCCAGTGAATACCTCTCTAGAACAATCTCTGACCACAATCCAATACAACTCGGAATTAGGTGGTCACGAGAAAGGCCCAAAATGCTCACATGGCACTTACGACCTGACGTGCTGGAAGATCAAGTCTTCTGAGAGATGGTGAGCACTGCTATTGAGCAATACTTTCAGACCAATGCCAATACAGCAACAAACTTGCTAGGAGAGTGGATGCATTTAAGGTGGTCATCCAAGGGCGGTGCATCTCGGAGACGATGGGGGTGCGCAAGGTGCAATTGCAGGACATACAGAGGGCGGATCAAAAACTGAGAGACTTAGAGCGGGAGAGACCTGAGATGGCAGACAAGCAGGAGGAGCTCTTTGAGGCCAGGGAAGCAGTTGCAGCAGAAGTTGAGCACCTACGCTGCTTCAATTACAAACAATACATCACTAAAGCCCACACTGAGAGGGACAAGTCTGGTGCTCTGTTGGCCTGGCTGGCTAATCCGGCCAGAAGAGAATTGGTGATTCTCAAACTAAGGGAGCAGAATGGGGAAGTATGCTATGGGCAGCAGGGAATCAACAACTTGTTTCATGATTTCTACACAGAACTATATAGGAGTAGGATGGAGTCTGAGGGCGCAGCCCTAGATGCATTCCTGGGAGATGCAGAATTGACAGCATTGGAGGAGGACAGAGCGGATATCATGGGCCGTAAATAGGCCTGGGCGCAGTTCGCAGAGTTTTGATACGCGGAACTCTGCGAAGTTATAAAAAAACACCCCAAAGTTCCACGAGTGGCGGAGTGTAGTGCGAACTGCAGTTTGCGCTGGTAATCCTGCCAGGGTAGAAATTCTATCCGAGCGTCAGCTCACGCTCGTGAACTTACCGTTCGCGATCGCGAACTTATTGTTCGCGATCGCGAGCAGGGAAAAAACTCTGCTGCACATCGTGAAGCGGAGTTTTCTGCACTCCGCAGGCTCCACGGAGTGGAGAAAACGCCACTAACGGAGCGAAGTTCACCGCCCAGGCCTAGCCATGAAGTGGAACTGGGCGAGGTGAGGGTGGCTATTAAAAGCATGGTCAGAAATAAAACACCGGAAATGGATGGGCTGCCGTCGGAATTCTATTTAGCATTCAGTGAGATATTTCCCCCGAGCACGGAAACAGCATTCGCGAACAGGAAAAGAGCATCGTGAACGGGGTCGGAACAAGCAATTACGTGTGTTCGCAGAACTCTGCATGCTCGCAGAGATTTTTTACCGTTTTGCGGAGCTTTGCGTAGCGCGACTACGCAAATTCCGCACACGCTTAGATTCTGGGCAAATCACTTAATCTCCCCGTGCCTAACAAAAATGAATGTGTCCTTCTGCAACAAAAGTGGTGCTCATGTAAAGTGCTCTGATACCCGATGTCTCGGGTCTAGTTTACGCTATATAAAAATCTCTAAAAGAAAATAATACGAAGAATCCCACTCCTTAAGCCTTGGAAATCGGACTGGTACATTTCGGCTCTCCATGCTCCATTTAGACTACAAGATTCTAACACCCTTATGCATCAAGCCAAAATCCAGTCGGTAAAATACCGATTCGGTAATAGCTCCCGGTATTGTGTGAAAAATACCCAATCCCAATGCATCAACCCAAAACCCGAGCAAATAACGAATCGCTAAATAAAGAACCTCGAACATACCGAATCGCTAATACCCAAAATGCTAATTTACCGATTCGCTAAATACCGAATTCGCAATTACCGAAATCACTATTAGCTCCCGGAAATTGCCAATAGCAAATAACGAATCGCACCCCAATGCAACAAAACTCGCTAATAACGAAAATTCCAAAAATCGCTATTTTGCCAGAGCTAAATAAGGGGAATCAAAACCTGGAGGTAAAGTCACAAAAAAAAAAAAAAAAAAAAAATTCCTACATGTGCAAATGATTGAGGCAATCACTAAACCCTTAAATTTGGCCCAGGAGACCCTGTTGGCTCCCACAAAATGGCTGCCCTCTACGTGCTTGCAAGGAGGATGCGGATCAATGCAGCAGGACAGCGCAGGAGAAGGGTCCAGGAGCGAGTGTTCAGACTGCGCATAACCCTGCTCGGCCAGAATGAGGACGAGGTGTACCAGAAATATCGCCTCAATCGCGCTATGATCATGCGCCTGATTGCAGACCTGGAACCATTACTGCAGCACCAGACACACCGGACCAATGCAATCCCTGCGCACGTTCAGGTCCTATGCAGCCTGCACCTACTGGCCTCAGGGAGTTTCCAGGGGGTAATTGCGGTTGCCGGAGGTGTGTCGCAAAGCGCACTGTCACGCTTCTTCAAAAAATTCCTAGATGCCATGCTGACAATGCTACACACACACATCAGCTTCCCCACAACCCCACAGCAGTTGGACCGCACCAAACAGGCTTTCTACCAGGTGGCACAATTCCCACATGTGATTGGATGCATCGACTGCACGCATATCGCCATATGCCCTCCGTCAGCAAATGAGTACCTTTTCAGGAACCGCAAGTCATACCACTCGATCAACGTGCAGGTTGTGTGCGATGCCAACAACATCATAACGGACCTAGTGGCACAATTCCCAGGGAGCACACACGACTCATACATCTTCCGCAACAGTGGAATGCACAGGCGACTACTCAATGGAGAATTTGGAGAGGGACTCCTGTTAGGTAAGTAGAACTACGCTTCCCCACACCAACACCACACATGTATGTACATCACCAATGCTAAGTCTATGCTTCTATCTTCTAGGTGACAGTGCTTACGCCCTGCGGGAATACATACTAACCCCATACCTAAATCCAGCAACCCCGCAGGAACATCGCTACAACGCTGCACACATCAGCACGAGGAATGTGATAGAGCGGACTTTTGGGATTCTCAAGAGCCGCTTCCGTATCCTCCACAAGACTGGCGGCGCCATGCTATACCAACCAGACACATGCTGTCGAATAATTGCTGTATGTGCAATGCTGCACAACATTGCCACCAGAAGGGGGATACCCATGGAGGTGGACAGGGATGACGACCCCCAGGCTGACCAACCACCCGCCCAACGACGACCGGCACACATCCCAAACACAGCAGAGGGCCATAGGAGGCGGACAGACATAATGCAAAATCATTTTTGACCCTGGGTAAAATGAGACATTACAAGTTGGTGTTGGGTGCAACTGTTTAATGCACAGTAGCACTGAGGATTGTGCAACAGAACTAGCATTGTGAATCATGCTCCGATTGCATAAATGTAACTAAAAGGTTCCTTAAAGTCAGGCCTGTGCAAACACAATAATTGGATGGCCATGGTTGCTCCACCATGGACCTGCAGCATGTCCAAATTTCTAGTGGCGCTTGCCACGTACACCAAGCCTCCGCTCAGGTGCATCCAAACCCTCACCACGGCCTGTCCCCGTGGAGGCACGCGAACTTCGGCGCCTGGTGCTGGCCTCTGCCAGTGACACGCTGCTGACACTGGAGGCAGCCTCACTGGTGTCATCCCCTCCCAATGCTGCAGCACTGCATGTGCTGCTCTGAAGTTGTTCCACAGCAGTGGTGATGTGTCCCAGTGACTTGGCCACATCACCGCAGAAGTGCCCAAGGTCCACCTGCAGGGAGACTGTGCGGCGTGCCAACACAGCGGTGCAGTTGCTGTGCCGTTGTATGGCCTTGGTAGCGGCGGCAGAACGCAACATTAGCTGCCGGTTACTCCTCCTCTGGGACTCATGGCCCTCCCTGATGGCACGGGTGAGCTCACGTACCTCCTCCCTGAGCTGAGCATTGCCATCAGCAACCGCAGTGGTCTGGTCCCTGACCGCCGTGCCCATGTCCCTGACCGCGGAGCCCATGTCGGTGACTGCTGCAGTCATGGCGCGCATCTCCCTCGCTAGGCGCACGATGTTGCAGCTGATGCTAGCCACATGTCTTCCCTGCAGGTTCTGTGTACGCAGCATCCTCTCCTCAATTGCAGAGGTTGTTGGGACATCCTGGTCAGCTGAGGAGACGGAACTGCGACGGGCCCTGTGACGCCGTGCGTGTCTTGAGCCTCCATGTGGTGCAGCAGGTGGTGTGGATGTGCGCTGCGTGGGTGCCAATTGCGGGGGGGGGGTTTGCCATCTCCTGCAAGGGCGCAACTTGGTGCCTGTGCCTCTGCGGTATTGTGGCTGTACTAGCTGCAGGCTGGCTTGCTGGTGCCGTTGCTTGTGGCGCAGGTGGTGGTGCCTTGGCTTGTGGCGCAGGTGCCTTGGCTTGTGGCACTGGTGCTGGTGCCGTTGATTGTGGCGCTGGTGGAGGTGGTGCTGGTGGGGTGGCAGGTGTTGGCGGTGCGTGCGCATCCTGCGCAGTCTCCTGGTCTGACTCCACGGGTGTCTCAGATATGATCAGCTGGTCGCTGTCGTCAGAGTCCCCAGGTGATGCATCTGTGTGTGAAACAGTGCATGATTAGTGGGATGATTACACCTACATAGTGTTGTACCCATCAATGTCCCTCTGTGGTCCAACAAATGAACAGTCTACAGCCATGTACAAAATATGTGTTGTGTGCTCAGAGGATTTACGCCTGTACCTGCACTCTGGGCTGACTAGACTACAACTCCCAAGATGCAGTAGTGTCATGTGTGGAACTGTCTGTGCCAGAGCTGCAGACACAGTGAGATTGGGCTGGGGGCATGGGTATGGATTTACGCTATGCTGGGTGTGGCACAGGCATGCATCTTACCTTGGGCACTTGTGGCTGCGCCGGACGTGTCCATCTGGATCACCCCCACGACGGCTTCCCGCTCTATCGTCCCTTCCACAAGGTCCTCCAGGGCTGTGTTGGATGGGGCAGTGCTTGTTCCGCCTCCAGTCCTTCTTGCCTCCCGGAGCCTCTCAGCAATCCTCTCTTTTGCGCGCTTCCGCAGATCATACCACCGTTTTTTAAGGTCGTCGATGCTGCGGCTAGTGACGCCAACCGCATTGACCCTCTCACGGATGCGCTGCCAGATGCGCCGCTTCTCGGTCTCAGGCACCTTGAGGGACAGCTTGCCAAAGAGGCGGTCGTGTTTGCTGGACACTCCCTCGATGAGGTACTCCAGCTCCCTGTCCGAAAACTTCTTCTTGCGCTTGCGTGCAGATTCTGCGCTGGATGGCACTTCCTGCGACATGATGGATGTGTGATGTGAATGGCAGAATCTGTGTGGCCTCACTCTGCACAGCCTGTCCTTCTTTCCAGCTCCTGTCTGCTCCTCTGTCGAGGCTATGTGGGTGGGGCAGCAGTATTTCCTGGTTGGTGATGTCATCAGCCTGTTCCCTGTGCGACGCGGCAATTTGCGATTTCGCTATTACCGATTCGGTAATTGCTAATTCGGTATTACCGAACTCGCTATTAGCCAAATCGGTATTACCGAACTCGCTATTTGCTAGTGGGGCCGTTTGCGTGCCCCGCTATTAAGGAATCGGTAAATTTAGCGATTTTTAAGGAATCGCTAAATTTCACCTAATCTGTTGATGCATGCCAATTACCGATTCCTTAATGGCGATTCCTTATTTTTCGCTATTAAGGAATCGGTATTAGTTTGGTTGATGCATATGCCCCTAAATCGTATATTGGCCACCCAGCTCCTCCCCTATATGACAACCCTAATACACAACGATCAAGGGGTTTATCCCCTACCAGAAACTTGGCTTTAAATGTTCGGCGGCTCCTCCGGGTTCTGGAAGCCAGATGGACCCACACCTGCTTCAAGGCCGCCTGCCGGAACTGCAGCTACACCAGCCTCAGAGCCGACAAACCACCTGCCAAGAAAGACCCCAACCACCTCCGATGCATACTACTGACCACCCACTCCGCACTCAAACACGCCGTCGAGCTCTGGGACCTGCTCAACACAACATCCCCGGATGTTGCCTTTCTGACAGAGACCTGGCTGAACGACTTCTCCGTATCCGACATCGCCATAGCCATCCCAGACGGCTACAAGATCACCCGCAGAGACCGCACCAACGGAGTCGGAGGAGGAATCGCCATTGTCCACAAGAGCAGCATCAGGGTCTCGACTAGCACCGACGACGCGCTCAGCACCGCCGAACACATGCACTTCCAGATCCACACAGACCCTAACTCCACCCTCAGAGGCACCCTCGTCTACCGACCACCCGGACCCCATCCCCAGTTCAGCGACTCCATCGCCGACTTCATCAGCACGCACGCCCTGACCTCCACCGACTACATCCTCCTCGGAGACCTGAACTTTCACCTTGAGAACAACAACAACAACAACTCCACAACCCTGATCGATTACCTCGCCAACCTCGGACTGAAGCAACTCGTCACAACGCCCTGGCCCTGGCCATGGAGCCGCTAGCGACTCGAGCCAGGACGGGGCAGCATTATCAAGGCCTAAATGTAGAGGGGCAAATCCATCACATTGCACTCTATGCAGATGACTATTAATGTTCTTGGCGGACTCAAGAGTAGCACTGTCAGGAGCAAAGGAATTGCTGCACGAGCTCGGGGGTTTAGTGGGGCTCAAAGTAAGCTGGGCAAAGTCCTGTCTTTTCCCTACAAAAGGGAATAGAGTGGGCCTACAAGAGACAGACAGAGTGAGATGGGAAGACCGTTGCTTGACATACCTCGGCACACAAAGTTATCACATCCAGGAAGACTTATTGGAGGGTAACATTGAAAGAGCCATAAGGGGGGTGAAAAGCAGCTTTGACTTTTAGGGAACGGTCCCATTATAAGTGATTGGCCGAGTAGCTCTGCTTAAAATGATTACACTACCGAGACTACTGTATTATTTTGGGGTGCTACCGGTATGGATTCCGGCGAAATTCTTTGCCCAGCTCAAATCGCTGTTCTCTGGCTTTCTGTGGGGGACTGGACGGTGCAGAGTAGCTCTGGGAGTGCTTATGAGGCCAAGGTCACAGGGGGGATTGGCAGTCCCTGATTTTGAGACCTATTACCTGGCGACACAGTTACAAGGGTTCACCAGATGGATGGCAGGCAGGCTCAGGGTTATGGAAGAGATGCGTGAAGATTTCCCACCGCTGAGGCTGCTGTCCCACATTGTGCTAAAGCTCCCCATGCGACTTAACATTTTGCCTATGGAAGTACTAACAGTACGTATGTGCTGGAAAAGGAGCTTGAAGCGGACACGGATTAAGTGTCCATACACCCCAGAAATACTGTTGCTGCTTTGTGAGGCATTACCTCATGGAGGAACCTGGCGGGGACTAGAAACTTGGGGAGACATGGGGCTTCGGATTCTAGGGGACTTATATGAAGAAGGCTCCATGAATCCATTTCAGGACCTTCAGGAGAGATATGACTTACCCTGGGGTGACTTCCTGCTACACTCAGCGCTCACTGCAGCCATATGAAAGCACTGGGGGGAGGGGCTGTCTGAACCGCAGTTGTCAATGGGGTGCCAATACATGGTGAGGGCGGCGGGACATTTAAGGCACTCACATGTCTATACAGGCGTATGACCCAAGAAGCGTTGCTTCCGCTAACGGCATTAAGACAAAAATGTGAGGCAGACCTTGGGGAGGGTATCCCAGAGAAAGCTTGGGGAGAGCTGGTGGAGTGGGCATGGAAAAGCACCAGGAATGTCAGACTCCAGCTATTAAACTTCTATATCCTACACAGAGCGTATCTTACCCCAGCAAAGATTAACAAATACTTTGAGACTCAATCGGCGGCCTGTCTGCGTTGTAATATGGAAGGTACGGACTTTTGCCATATGTTCTGGAGCTGCCCACAGATGGGGAATTTCTGGGAGGAACTCACTGAAGTACTGACTGATTTGACTGGCAGGGAGATAGAGGTAACCCCGAAAGCCTGCCTGCTGCACTGGTTCCCCCATACTGCAAAGAACAAAGTAACAAGCACGTTTTTGTACCTGGGGTTCTCACTAAATAAGGGAGACATTGCTATGCACTGGAAGGCAAAAAAGGGCCCGAGTATAACTAGATGGCAGGCAGAACTAGTAAAATGGGCAGATTGTGAAGGGAGAGCCAGAATGCAGGCAGCGAAAAGAGCTAGGAATGAGAGAGCGGAGGAGACAGCATGAGCATGGGAGGCACTGGTGGTATCACTAAGGAACCTAGAGGATATGGAAGCTGATGACCGGGAGGAGGAGGTCCCTGAGGCTTCAGGATAAAATGTGAACGTCACAGCATAATACTGGGTTGGTCCCTAAGCTACTTAAAGCAAGGCATGGGTAAACTGGAGGCGGAATTATGCGAGATGCACTGGTCCCGAGACATATGACATGCAGTGGGAGACATACCCGACTGCACCGAGCAGTCGCACATTGGGAAGTGGCACGCCTGGAGGAACGGGTGGGAGGGGGTAAGCGGAGTAGGGTAACATGGGGTATTAAGTTTATGAACGAAGCAGTTCAAAGTACAGAAGTTAGACCTGTATGTCACAGGGTAAATGCAAGAACTGGAGTGAGGGCTGACCCTCCTTAGCGGGGCGCCTATCAGTCAAATGAGGAAGGCAGGGCATAGCGGACTGTATCTCCTGAGTTAATGCCTCTGAAATTGCATTGTGATCATTGGATATGTTTATAAAACCTAATAGCCCGAGCTGAAGTAGGCCAGTGGTGCCAGCATGGTCTGCCAGGTCTCCAGAGACAAAGCCCACCTTGCGCTTGCCCATTGTGGACTTCCCGCCCCTGCCTGATGTCTCTGTTTGCAGACCTCCTTTATAGCAAGTTCTCCCAGTGCTGAAAATCCAATGCTTGAAGACACCTATGCACCCGTTGCCCCTGGACAAATGAGAAGAGGACCAAAGGTGCCCCCGTTGGGGTTTAAACAGACTGGCTTCCCAGTCTAGGCTTGCAGCCTATTTTCGATGGGACCAGTCCCCATAGAATAAAATTTGGCACCCGACGCTAAAAAGCACCTCTGCACCCAGCCACCTCAGTGCCACTCGAGTTGACCTATTGGTGCTGCATTGGACCTTGCCACTTATTCACTTTAAGTCCAGGAGCTTGGTCTCATAAGTCGCTGTACAGTGCCTGAATGCCATACATGTTTTTCCTCCCATAGGATAACATTGCAGCTTCTTAAAAAAGCCATGTCTCGACTTTTTTAATGCAAAAGTATTTCTCGTGAAAAATGTACTTATCTGATCGTATTGATTCTGGTGCCCAAACATATATAAAGATAAGTGTCACTTTTATACATTGGTGTGGATCTCATTGAGTCATGTGCATCATTTATTGACTATTGTGTGTATTTGCAGATGTCTAACACCCTTCTCTGATGAGTCCACAAGGACAGGAATACCTGGACTCTTTGGGGCAAATTTACAAGCCCCTGGCGCCACTTTTGCATCACTTTTCCCTTGTTAAAAGTAACGCAAAAGAGGCGCAAGGGGCTTGTCAATTTGCCCCTTTGTATGGTATACCTCGATTTGGTATCCTTATAAAGAGCCAGCTTCCTACATGTCGGTTATAGCATCAGGTGCTATTTTGTGGTGGTACATTCTTGTGAATCATTTGGAAACAAGTGGTGTAAGACCAGTATACACTTAAGTCTATGCATGGCACCTGATGAAGATAGAGGTGGTGAGACACCCCACACTGTGGTGTTTGGCGCATGAATGGCATATAGTGGTAATTTTTAACTCTTGGTTTCAAAGAAGTTTTTGGTTCAGCACAGACTACACGCAATACGTTGTTATGCTTTTTTTATGTACAATGGGTGTAAATATTTTGTATCATAGGGTGTAGGTAAATGTAACTCATTGAATGATGTATCTGATTATTAGGTACTCCGGTTTGCCTAGTCCTGAAGAGGCCTGTGAACTAAGTTGGGCCGAAATACATGAACAGTATCAGCAGCAGGAGTTGTTTGTAAAATAAAAGCAACCATTGAATTATATGGACTTATAAATATGGATAGGGCATAATTGCTCTACATTGGGATTTTTGAGGACTACCTCCATGGGGATTGAACAGTGAATAAATTGTGCAACCGCGTTTTGGTTCAAGGAAGGAAGGGGACATCCTTAAAAGAATGTAAATCTTTGGCTTAGTTTTCTGATATATATGTTGAAAGATGATGGGGTGGATAATATTTATGTATTTGTTTTCAATTTGGCTCCAGGGACTTGTTTGCTAATTGGAAACACTACATAGACAACCATATAAAAATATTCGAATCGACAGTTTGATATGAGGGATTCTTAAGGACCCAGTGTTAAATTGAAATATTTCACTGAGACAAAAGTCAATATTGTGATTTATTCCCACAGGATACCATTTTTGTTTAGTTGGACAGCCTTTTGTCAATGAAGAATAGTGAACTATCACACCATCAATCTATATCATTCCGAGGCAACTCTGTTTAATTTGCATAATGTCACCAACAAATATTCTATGCTCTGGTTAAAAATACATTGCCAATTCACTTTCTAAAACATTCAAACCCTTTTCATTAAAAAAACTTAAGTTCAAGCTCTTACTTAGTACATTCAAGCTTTAGAACATACATTCTCAAAAATGTACATTTGACACATAAATGACATACTCAAACTCAGTTACAATTTTTGTAACTCTTTAGGTTTTTTGGTTTCTCTACATGCAGGGGTCTCCCGCCTGAATGTGGAAGCTTATCCTACACATTTGTAAGGCTCCCCCCCACCTGTGGACATGTCCATCTGGCACGTAGTTTAGAGATCTCCGTAGTTAGAGTGGAGATATCCATCGTCAGGTTGGAGATCTCTGCCCACCACAAAAAACAGGAAATTATAGGTAAGAATGGGAATTCAGCTATTTTCTAGTGAATCTGAGTATTCCTTTCTCCACAATAGCATTCTGCTGCTACTTTCTTTATTAATGACCCCCAAAAATGGCTAAGAGACAAGATGAGAAGTTCATCCATTCACTGATGAAAACATTTAGATTATTTGTGCTGGGGTCTTCCGAAGGTACCCTCAGCTTTATGGGGGTTCTGAGACCCAGCTGGACAATGCAGTGCAGGCCCACATTTTGATGGGATTTGGCATGCTCTGCAGTGCAGGAAATGTACAAACCCGCTAGGGATTTTAGAATATTTTTTTGCCTTGTAAAAATACACTCACAACTAAGATAATGTGTGGAATATCTTTTAAAATGTGTTTTAAAAATGTAATCACATGATGATGGCAAAAAATAACCTTCTTTGGACAAACCTTTCCCTTCCTTTGAACGCCTCACTCCAAAGATTTTTTTTTTTTTAATCTTTTTATTAACAAAAATACACTTGTTGGTCATTTTACATTTTGCACATATAGATTGTACAGTGTTGCATCCATGGACTATCAGACATCATTATCATTTCAGGTGGAATAATACTCAGGTTGGAAGCAGTACCAGAACATTACGGCGTTAATGGTTCGTCAAGGGAAGGGAGCATGGGAGGTTCACAAAGATTTCCACGGTATTCATTCCATTTAGACCAGACCGCTACCCATTTCCTGGGGCACCCCCTTGCCGTATACACTGTCTTCTCTTGCAGCATACACCAGTCCATGTCCTTCTTCCATGCACTAATCAGTGGGGGTGTTCCCACTCCCCATAGGCGTGCTATGTTTCGTTTTGCAATTGCCTGCCCCAGCGTTGCCCACAGTTTACCTTTTATAGATAGGTCCATAGGCTCCCAGATGTTTAGGAGGCAGCTTTTAGCTTCAGGTCGTTATCTTACCCCCCAGACCTCACTCATACAGTTGTGCACCCACGCCCAATATGTTTGTATTTGAGGGCATTCCCATACTATGCGAAGAAATGTCCCTCTCTCCCCACATCGTCTTCGACAAAGCCCATCTTCACTCCTCCCAATCAACATTAGTCGGGTACCTGAGACGTAAACCGGTGCAGTATTTTAAGCTGCATCAGCCTCAACTTTGTCGATATCGCCACCTCCTTGGGGGAGGAAAGTGCCTCCCCCCATTCCTCATCATCAATCTCCAGACCGTCCGTCTCCCATTTCTTCCTGAGAGTAAGCAATGGATCTGGGGTGTGGTGTATGAGTTTCTTATATGTTAGGGATATGGCCCTCTCCGGCAGGTAACCATCAAGCAGTCTGTCCTCTAAGGGGGAAGAATCTGGGAGTGTTGTTCCTGGTGGAATGTTGGATTGGAGAGAATGCCTAACCTGCATGTAACGGAAAATCTCTGTTTGCGCCAAGTCGTAAGTTTGCTGTAAGGAGGCGAAGGCCACCACACCCTTGGACCCCCATAGGTCCCTTATAAGGGATATCCCAATCAGGTCCCAATTACGAAATCCTTTGGTGCGACCCAGCGACCCAAGCCTTTCGGAAACCCAGAGCGGGGTTGCCATTGTGAGTTTGTCGGCCCTGTAAGATGGAACTTGTTAGGTTTTGAGTAAAGCGCGGCCTCAAAGTTCCCGCCGGGGAGGAGCCACCTGTTTATCCCATACCCTGGATCATCCCCACTTCCATATGTGCCCTGGTTGATAGCCGAGAGGTGTGCTGCCCAGTAGTATTTACGGATGTCCGGAAGTGCTATACCCCCATTGTACAACCCCAGTTTAAGTTTTGGGAGCGATATGCGTGGCGTGCCACTCCACAGAAGGTCTCTCTGAGTGGCCTCAATATCCATGAAATACTTGTGTGGGACTAAATCAGGGTAGTTTTGGAGTGCGTACAAAAACCGCGGCAACGCCATCATCTTAAACAGGGCTGCCCGACCCAGCAGCGACAGCGGGAGCTTCTTCCAAATGACCATGTCTCTTTGGAACCTCTGCAGAGGTGGCACGAGGTTCTTTTCGAAGCGGGCCTTTACATCACCGGAGACAAAGATCCCAAGGTACCTGAACCCTTCCACGGCTATCTGGATCGGGCAATCACGCGGAATGGACGGAGGGGCGCCGTGCAATACGTAAAGTAATGATTTCCCCCAGTTGATACTGTAACCTGAGTTCCTCCCAAAACTGGTAAAGATATCCAGGGCCACTCTGAGAGATTTTGAGGGGGAGGCAAGGTATAACAGGATGTCGTCTGCATATAACGAGATCCTGTCCTCCCACCCATCGTCCATCTTAGCCCTCGTACTGAGGGGTCCTGTCTCATCCAGGCCGCCAAAGGTTCCAAGCAGAGGGCAAAGAGCAAAGGTGAAAGGAGGCAACCCTGTCTCATCCCCCTCTCGAGTGCGAAAACCTTGGAGCTCTTATTATTCACCACTACCTGGGCCAACGGTTCAGTGTAGAGGAGGCACACCCACCCAATGAAATTAGGACCAAAGCCCAATCTTTTAAGGACCGCCATCATATAAGGCCATTCAAGTGTGTCTAATGCCATAGCGGTATCTAACGATACCACCACCGCATCTTCTTGAATCATGTGGCGGTGACCCATCACGCCGTGGAGCCGTCACAGGTTGAGCACTGTATTGCGGTGCGGCATGAAGCCCGATTGGTCTGGGTGGACCAGTTTGGTGATTATTGGTTTAATCCTATTTGCAAGGAGCTTAGCCAGTATCTTGGGCTCAGCATTTAATAACAATATTGGCCTATATGAGGAGCAAAGGTCTCTAGGTTTCCCTTCTTTAGGGATAGCCACCAGAGTGGTGACACGTTGGTCCCTTGGTAGTCTCCCCAACGTTTTGCTGTCTTCAAACATATTTTTGAGGTGCAGGCCCAGGCAGTCAGGTTTTAGCTTGTACAGCTCAATAGGTAGGCTGTTGGGGCCCAGGACTTTCCCGGGCCGCAGGTCCTTAATAGCTTTTGCCAGTTTGGCGGCAGTGAGTTCGCCGTCCAGGGTCTCTCGATCCTCCTCAGTAAGTGTGGGCAGCTTAATGTCAGCTAAGAGTGCAAAGGAATCCTCCTCTGATCGCTCCGACCCTCTGCTATATACTGTTTTCAAATGGGCTGCAAACTTGCTAATTATCTCTTGAGGTTCGGTAAGGGGGGGCCCCCCTCAGTCCGAATCTCTGCCACCACCCTCTGCGTCATCTGTTTTTTGTCTAACCAGGCGATTAATTTGCCCGCTTTGTCCCCTTGGTCATAGAGTCGCCCCCTCTATCTCTAGCGAGGTTTTTAGCGGCCTCCGTAGCTAGGGCCTTATACTCAGCTGCTTTCAACTGACTCCAAAGAATTTTAAACAATTGTTTCTTCTTACAATATTGAACATAGTCAAAATTAGTACATAAACATTGGCGTGCCATAAGTTTGTTAAATCCTGTACAATGTCAGTTATTGTATTTAGGGATGAACATATGAATTCAAAATGTTTTTGGCCTAGACTGGCCAGACATTATCAGAGCAGGATTCATGGCCAAAAAGAAGTTTCTTGACTGTGAGATAGGAACAACAAATATCCACCTACAGTGAGGAGGAGGAACCCCAACCAAACAGGGCCAATGTGCACACTTGGAGACAAACAAAATCTGTCATATAAAACTCTGGGTGGAGGCTTTAGAGTCAACCATGAGAGAGGGATATTGATGCCACGAGGACGCAGACATTGAGGATTATCCTGACCTTTAGGCGAACCAACAAGTGTTGTCCAAAGAGTATTTCCCACCACCATCTGGACCTTAACTCAAAAGTCCCCCCAACCATCGGGACTTCCAGCTGCACCCCTGCATAAGCTTCGGTTCCTCATCCAAATGCCTGCCCAGAACAACATCAGCAGTTGATGGACACTTTAGCCCCTAACATCTATGAGTCTCCTTGTGTTAATCGTGTAAATACTCTTTTATGGACTGATTTGTTTACTGTTTACAGACATTTTTTAATTGTTCCTGTTTATATATTATTCTTCCTTGACTTTTCCAGATGTTTTTTAAACATCAGCAGTTGATGGACACTTTAGCCTCTGACATTCATGAGCCCGCTTGTGCAGCCAACTCCCTTCCTCCAGAGTATGTGTTGTTGGCTGCTCTTAAGAAAGTAGTGAGAGATCAGTCAGAGAAGCTCAGTGAGTAATCATTTAGGATATCCAGGACTTAGTTGGACAGATCTGGATACTCCAAGAGACAGTCACTGACCAGCTATGAACTTTATGTAGTCTTATGACCTCATTGAAAGCAGGTCGGCCTCCCCAACATGGCCATCTCCTTTTCCTTGCTTCCCAGTTCTTCTTTCTTCCCTGTTTTCCCCTGTATCAATGTATTTCCTTCTCCCCATTGGATGTCTGTTCCTGCCACAGCCAGCCATGTAACTTCTGCAGTGGAGAATGACTTTGCCATTATTGCGGTGAAGAGTTAGACCGAGGATGGCCAAGAACCTTTGCCCCCAAGGCAGGAACATGTCTCGGACACCCCCTCTGGCTTGAGGGAATTGCTTTATTATAGATGAGGACAGTGCAATTGTTTTCAGAACTTGAATTTTTTTTTTATTGTGTAAATATGCTTTTATGGACTGATTGTTTTTACTGTTTCCAGACATTTTTTCATTGTTCCTGTTTATATATACTTCCCGAACTTCCTGATGTATTTTTAACATTTTATACAGTAGTAGTCAATGGACACTTTAGCCCATGACATCGATGAGCCCTCTTGTGTAGCCAACTCCCTTCCCCCGGATTATGTGTTCTTTGCTGCTCTTAAGAAGGTAGTGAGAGATCAGTCAGAGAGGTTCCATGAGTAATCTCTTAGGACAGTGGCATAGCAAGGAGGGGCAAGGGGCGGTCTGCCCCGGGCAGCAGGAGTTTTGGGGGCAGCGGCCTCCTCCCGCTCTTACCTGCCGTCTCAGGGGCGGCAACTGCTCCCCCCACTTTAAATTGCAGCCATCGCTGGTGGGAATCGGTGCCGAATCTCACCAGCTCCCCCGCTCTTTAATGGGGCCACCACGGGGTGGCAAAAGCAGAACCGCCATGGGCGGCCATAGGGCTAGCTAAGCCACTTTCTTAGGATATCCAGGACTTAGTTGAAGAGATCTGGATACTCCGAGAGACAGTCACTGAACAGCTCTGAACTTGTAAAACATGCACTTACATTAGTAGCTGCTATGTACACTATGGACAAGAACCATGTAGTTTTCAAATGCTACAAATGTTAGATGTTATCAATAAAAAGAAATTAAAAACAGAACAGCTCTGAAATTTAAGTAGTCTTCTGACCTCATTGAAAGCAGGTAGGCCTCTCCAACATGCCCATTTCCTTTTCCTTGTCTCCCAGTTCTTCTTTCTTCCCTGTTTTCCCTTCTATCACTGTATTTCCTTCGCCCTATTGGATGTCTGTTCCTGCTACAGCCAGCCATGTAACTTCTTCAGTGGAGAAGGACTTTAGTGTTAATGTGGTGAAGAGTGAGACCAAGGATGGCCAGGAATATTTGCCCCCAAGCCAGGAACATGGTTTGGACACCCCCTCTGGCTTGAGGGAATAACTTTAATATAGATTAGGACAGTGGAATTCGTTTCAGAAAGTAATATATATATTTTTTAAACTTGCATATATTATTTTATGGACTGATTTACTTTGACTGTTTACAGACATTTTTTAATTGGTCCTGTATATATAAAATTCTTCCCTGGCTTTTCCAGATGTATTTTTAATATTTTCCAACCCCCTTTAAATTTGCATTTTCCCTCTGAAATAAGACTAGAATTCATTTCGGTTTGCCCATTTCCAAGGACAGTTTATATTTTTCCCAAAAATATTAATTTCTTTGCAAAAAGTGACCTTTTTGGTGTATATAAAAATGCTAAAATGTAAAACATTTAAGTCTTCCTTGATTTTTAAAATGTTTGCACGTTCATGCATTGCTTGCCAGGCAAATACATGGTTAATTATTTAGAAGATGCTTTCAATCTCATAATGATATTTTTTAAGCAATACTCTATGAAAGGAAAACAAAACACATAACACTTTCACAGCTTCAAAATAAATCTAACATTCATCACAGATGAAAGATGGACACAGTTTTTTTAGGTATTCAGTATTGTGTCTTTCCAAAGTGTTTTCAGTGAGTGTGTTAGGGATAGACTTGAGGAATTTAACAAATGTACTTATGCTATGTTTTTTGGGGGGCGGGGTTATCCTACTACTCTGCGTGTACACTACTGATGTTGAGATTGTTTGAGGGTGTGCTGATCTATTGGGTAGCTGAGTTGGTGGTGGAGACTGAAAAGGTAGAGGTACAAATGGTGCAGGTGGAGGTGGTGTTGGAATGACATTGGCATGTTTTGCTTATTGCCTCTATCATCTTTATTACCAAGCAATATTACCATGCACTCCCTTCACTCAGACTTCAAAGATGTTCTTAGTGCAACTTATCCAAGGAATGAGTCTTGGTAATTTTTTAAGGGACAAAGCTGTCTCATGGAGAGTAGCCCCCCTTGCATGAATATCCTCCTCCTCTTGCAAATTAGACTGTCGTTGGAAGAATGATCTCCCAAAGAGCAGCATTAGTCCATGCCACCCTCTCCACATGCGTGGTCCTTTGACATGGTCAGAAGGTTGACCATCACTCACAAGAATGCCTTTTCGGTGATTCTGGAGGAGAATGATCAATCAATCAATCAATCAGTTAATTTGTAAAGCACACTACTTACCCGTAAGGGTTTCAAGGCGCTGGGGGGGGGGGGGGGGGAGGGTGCTGCTGCTACTGGTCGAAAAGCCAGGTCTTGAGTTGTTCCTGAAGGTCAGCAACTTTCACAGCTGATCAGCACCATGTTATATTTATGAATTGTGATTTGTCGGAGAATGATCTTCAATGCAATTATGTATATATAATTTCTTGTAAGAGATTATTTTGCTAAAAGTGTAAAGTTTGTCGTAGGTAGAGGGGGAGGGTGTTCCAGGTCTTGGCCGCGCGGTGGGAGAAGGACCTGCCTCCGGAAGTGGTTCTACGGATGCGCAGGACCGTGGCCAGGGCGTGGCCAGCAGAGCGGAGTTTCCTGTTGGGTACGTAGAAGGAGAGTCGACTGTTGAGATAGGCTGGGCCGGTTTTGTGGAGTGCCTTGTGTGCGTGGATCAGGAGCTTGAAGGAGATTCTTCTGTCGACGGGAAGCCAGTGCAGGTTCCTCAGATGGGGGGTGATGTGGTCGCGTCGCGGGATGTCGAGGATCAGGCGTGCAGAGGCATTCTGGATTCTTTGTAGTCTGTTGATGAGCTTGGACGAGGCTCCGGCGTAGTGGGCGTTTCCGTAGTCGAGTCTGCTGCTGACTAGGGCCTGAGTGACTGTTTTCCTCGTGTTTGTCGGGATCCATCTGTAGATCTTGCGGAGCATGCGGAGGCTGTTGAAGCAGGTGGAGGAGGCTGCGTTGATATGTTTGGTCATGGTGAGTTTTGAGTCGAGGATGACTCCCCGGATTGTGTGCGTGGTCGGTAGGGGCCGGGGGTGTCCCCAGTGATGCGGGCCACCATGAGTCGTCCCATGCTGAGGGGTTGGACCCGAGGATGAGGATCTCCGTCTTGTCTGAGTTCAGCTTAAGTCGGCTTTCCTTCATCCAGTCGGCGACGGCCTTCATTCCCTGGTGGAGCTTGGATTTAGCGGTGAGAGGGTCCTTGGTGAGGGAGAAGATCAGCTGCGTGTCGTCGGCATAGGAGATTATGTTGCGGTCGAGCTGTCGGGCGATGCGTTCTAGTGGTGCCATGTAGACGTTGAACAGCGTCTCTGGGATACCCGTTCCTCACTATGGCTGATCAAGGACTGTAGATGATAGAGAGGAGCATGTAGGAGATTGTAAAGAGGTACGTGTTAGTCGAGGGCTGTGTGTAGGTGAGGCTTGTGTAGGCTGAACAAGAATCCATGGCTACTTAGGTAAAGGCGGGGGTCAGGCAATCCCCCTGTCCCCCGCCATAGGGCCTTTTTATAGGAAGACTGATGCCCAGTCGTGACATGGTCTTCTAAGAGATGTCCTGTGTTGGGGAAAGAATGTCCACCTCCTTGTCCAGGTCTTCCTTCTTGTTTGTTTCTTCTTGGAGAGTGTTGGCCACTGTGATAATTGCTTAGAGAATAACTGGAATCTCTTCTTGTATTGCTTTTGTCCCCCACTTGCAAATGGTTCAGCATCATTGTCCGGCGCAATGCCTACAGTATCTGCCAGAAGAAGATATAAAGCAGTTGAAGTATACCGAATATAGTTTTTAGCCCAAAGTTCTACGCACTACTTTAATTGGCATTATTCTGTGCTAATTCATACCACATGAACATAAATAAACATGGTATTATGGGTTGATCCATGGATGGAATTTTTATATCCAACAATACCAACTCATAAGCTCAAGCCATAGTTCAAGTTCTAGAAAGTCAACAAAAATGGGAAGCTGAAGAAGAAAATCAAGGAGAAAAATGTGGTGCCCTCCACTTAAAGTAATTTATAAAAGAAAACAGGAGTCTCCTACATCCCCTAAAATAGTCATTTACGAGAAGGCTTCTTTGAAATCTTGTACAATAATCTCTATATTTAGGGCAATTTCACTTTTGGGTGTGTCTAATGTAAAACTAAAACTGGGGGTTGTATTAAAGAGGGCAGAACATTAATTGATTGAAAGTAGGAAGTGCCTCAAAGGAAAAACCAGCAAATGCCTATTGGATTGTGCTAACAACTGGCTTAGCTTATCATCATCAGCACTTTCCTATGGAAAGCAGGGGAAAAGCCTGCTTGTCCTAGCTTTGTCCTTGTAGGTAAATGGGATGTTGCTGGGGAACTGTACTTTAAATGGTTTCTACACTAATCCCTGTTGTTATGTTATGTTATGTTATGTTACTGTTTGTTTTGTAGAGCGCTCAGCTGCTCCAAAGAGCGTCCCGGCGCTTAAGATCATCACACCAAATACCAGCAGCAAACAAACAGCCATAACAGAAAACATAACCAGAATTATCCATAACAGCATTACAAAGCAAACAGATAGGTTTTAAGTCCTTTCCTAAAAACCGAGAGATTGGTGCACACCCGCAACGTCAAGGGCAATGTGTTCCAGAGGCGGGGTGCAAGGTAACTAAAGGAGCGACCTCCACAGCGAGCACGCTTCACTGTTGGAACGATAGCCTTGGCCTGGGCAGCAGATCTCAGAGGTCTAGATGGAAGATAGAAATTGACCCTTCTCTGCAGATATTCAGCGCCGAAATTGTGAAGCGCCCTAAAAGCTGAAGTTAGGGTCTTGAAGAAGATACGCTTACGAATCGGCAACCAATGCAGAGAGACAAGGAGATTGCTGGCCCTAGATCTTCTAGTTAAACCAAAGATTGCCCTGGCTGCAGAATTTTGAACTATCTGCAGACGAGTCAGCAGATACTCAGGAAGACCTAAGTAAAGGATGTTGGCGTAGTCTAGGCGCGAGCCAATTAATGCTTGCACCGTAATTTTCTTATGCTCCAAAGATAAATAGGGCAGAAACTTGCGCAACATCCTTAGGATGGCAAAGCACTTCCCAGTCAAGCCAGCAACCTGGGTTTTAAAGGAAAGAGTGTTATTGACCATCATACCCAGGTTCTTCGCTGTGACCGAATCGCTGGCAGGGGGAGACATGGCCGAAGGCCACCATAACTTCCAACGTAGGTCTGCAGGACAGCCAAAGAACAATATCTCGGATTTGTCGGAGTTGCATTTGAGGCCATTTTTCCCAAACCAGTCAAACACAAACTCCAAACACTTCCGAATGGCTGCTCCATCGAAGTCACAGCCCCTGTCACAAGTGAACAGGAGCTGTGTGTCATCCGCATAGGATATGATCTGGGCCCCTAGCTCCTCCACCCGTGCCGCAAGAGGTGTAAGGAAGATATTAAAGAGGGAAGGACTCAGTATGGAGCCCTGCGGGACCCCTACCTTAAGCTGCGGCATCCGGGCGGAGAAAGGGGGAGCCCAGATCGTTTGTGTCCGATCGGCCAAAAAAGACTGAAACCATGCGAACACCGTACCCCGCAGCCCAATCTCCCAGAGTCTAATTAGGAGGAGGTCGTGGGGGACGGTGTCGAAGGCCGCCGACAAATCAAGCATGATAAGCAGGGCCTTTCCACCCCTATCGAGCGTCTCCTTCACAATCTCAGTAACCTCAAGAAGAGCGGTCTCAGTGCTCAGGTTAGATCTAAATCCAGACTGTGACTGATGTAAAAGGGAGTTGCCCTCTACAAAGTTGGTAAGGGTGGTATGAACACACTTTTCAGTGATCTTGGCCAGGGCAGGAAGCAGCGAGATTGGCCTATAATTAGAATGCAGTTTAGCATCTGCATTTGGTTTTTTAATAAGGGGAAGAACTAAGGCCTGTTTCCAGGAGGAGGGGACTTTGCCCGACTTCAAAGATGCATTAATGAGAGGGTTGATGATCGGATTAAGGGCAGGTGCCAGGGTCGCAAGACACTTGGCGGGACAAGGGTCCAGAGGAGAGCCAGATTTCAGGCTAGACAAAAGGTCAAGCGAGGCCTGAGGCTCTAAAGAGGGAAAACAATGCATGGTAGGGCCCACAGAATCCATATGCATAGCTGGTGGGCATAACCAGGGGTTGGAAAGGCCATCGACCTCTGAACCTGTGCTCAAGATGATCTGGGTTCCTTGCAACGCTGACTGGATAGTACGTATTTTATTAGTGAAAAATACTGCAAGCTCCATGATCCAAGGTTCCGAGAAAGCAGATGCAGAAGTGCAGCAGGAGGGAGAGGTGAATTCTTTAACAATCTTAAAGATCTCTTTGCAGGAGCTATCTGCCTCCTCGATCCTTCTGGCCAAAAAGGATTTTTTCTCTGCAACGAGCTCCCTGTGATATTCTTTCACTGCTGCTCTGTAAGACTGCTTAGCCGATGTATCATAGTGCCTCCTCCAAATTCTCTCCAGCCTCTTGCAGTGCCTTCTCTTGGCCGCCAAGGCAGCAGAGAACCACGGGGCTGATGCTCGTGCCAGTTCAGATCTAACCTGGCAAGATGGTGCCAAGGCTTCCAAACGTGCAGTGAGCCAATTCTGAAAGCACACCACATCATCCTCCAGACTGCCCGTAAGAACACAAGGATGGGTATCTAAAGCCTGGGTGATCATGGCCGGGGTGACTTTGTGGAAGGCTCTAGAACTACGAGCAGCGAGCCGCTGCGAAATGCGGGCGGCCACAGGCTGATGTACTAGCGTGAAATCCGCTAGGAAATGATCCGACCAAAGAACTGGGGCAAGGGAGGAAAGGACCACCGGAACGGTCGAAAAAATTTGATCTAAAATATGCCCCTTCTCATGTGTAGGGGACTGTAGGTACATATGAAGTCCCACCGACGATGTCATATCCAGAAATTTTTGCACTTCAGGATCCTCACCCTTATCCATGTCGATGTTAAAGTCCCCAAGTATTAGGCAGTGTTTTGTTCTAAGACTCAGTGTGGAAATGATCGATAGCAAATCCTCAGTAAAGGAGCCAAGAGGGCCAGGTGGTCTATAAAGCAAAAGCCCCAGGCAGGATTGATGGGGGGATAGGGCCAGGGAGAAGGCAAGGATTTCACAGTCAGGTAAATCATCCGTCGACAAGATGGTACAAGGAATGTGCCTTTTAATGATAAGTGCCACTCCGCCTCCCCTTCCCTTGCATCTGTCTCGACGGAAAATAGCATATGAGGGAGGGATGGCAATAGCCAGATCAGGTTCCGAGCCCTCACCGAGCCATGTTTCTGTGAGAAAGAGACAATCTATGTCATCTTGTGTTAAGAGATTATATATGTCGAGAGCGTGCTGAGGAAGAGACCTAGTATTTAACAAGGCGCAGTTAGTACCTAAAAGAGGGAGCTTGCCAGGACAGGGAATTGTGGGGTCCGGCATCCACCCACCCGTGGGGCACTTAGTAATATCCCCAGCAGAGTAGGGGATAGCTCGCTGACATGGAGCAGTGTGTACATTGTGAGACAGAAGATCATCTCTAGTGTACATCGAGCCAAGAGCTAACAGGAACCCACCAGAAAACGTTCCCGAGCGCTTCCGGGACGCTGACGGGCGCAGACGGGCTGACTCAGGCGAGACTCCGGCGCAGCGACGGCGCCCCCGCAAACGCGACCGCTAGCGCGGTAGAACACTGTTTCCTGGGGGGGCGTGGCTTGGCGCCCACGGAGAATGGCGGACCTCCCGTGAGCTCCGTGAGACCGGCGCATCTTTTGCCTGGATTTTGCAGTCTCTTTGAACCCTCGGAGGCGGAAAGCATGGATTTCGACTTGTGAACACCCCCGCTACACTGTGGCACCCTTCGCCCCCTGCTGGAATCGTAAATGAAGGTATTTTGTCGGACGCGCTGTTTTCCTCAGATGTAGCCGCCATTTTATTACCGGGAGCGGACGCCTGTCATCTCCTCACACTGACGATTTATACGCGCGTCTTCATTGTGTAGCCACGTTTCTAGCTCTGTTGCTGCCTCCCACTACAACATGCTTGCTTGGAATTCCTTTTAGCAACAATAACGAATATGGGCTGTTCTTCTGGCTGGACTTTTTAAATGATGAACATTATGGAAGCTGCCCTCTTGGCTTGCTGGGGAACCTAGTTAGCGGCTTGCAAATGCTCTATTCCCCACATTGGCTACCTATACTTTGGGATGCAACATGTTCCTTTCAATTAAGCACTGTCTTTGCCTGCCATTAACTGCTCACTCTTCAACTGAATTTTGCCACTTGCGATATGTTATATCTATGGGCATTATACCTCCTCTTCTGGCATTTTATGGCCATTTTCTTCAGGGTCGGATGTCATTTGTACCTATATTATTTGGCACGTTATTGTGATGTCGCTGAGGAACGTGATTCACGCCAGATAAGTGTGGCGGTGTCACACTGAGCTCCTGGAGATGGCGTGCTGAATTGGCGCTTATAGGTTAATTAATGTATCTTTAATCAGAGGAGGGCTCCGCTAAATGCAGTATTGTGTACCTTCAGAAATCTTCATTTACTTCTCTTCAAATCAGTAAGGCGGCAATTTTGCACAGTGTACACATCATTTTGAGGAGAGCCTTCGAGTTTAGGCGCCTTGTGAGGAGAGAGATTATACTGAACCACGACTGTGTTTCATCTTTGTTGTTTTCCTCCACGTCTGTGTGGCCTTGCTTGCTTTGTTTCGACTCAACGTCCCTTCAATTTGCGACTCTTCATGGGGAAACTCCGGAACTTGAAGCTAGCTACTTCCTCCCAGCCACCTGTGGACTCGGACTCAGACTCTCCCCCTCAGGACATGGTGGACGCCGCGTTACCAAACTCGGATTCACTACGAGGAGCTATCCCCAAAGCGCGCACCAAAGGAAAGTTGCCGACCTCTCTGGCCTCCTCCAAACGACTGAAGAAAGATCCACCTTCTCCAGAGAGTAGCTCCTCATCCGCTTCCATGGATCTCATTTTGGAGGAGCTTCGCGCATTTAAACCCTTTATGGAGGCTACTACAAAGAATATGCAAGCTATGCAGGAGAAATGGTCCTCTCTGGAGTCGCGTGTTCAGACTTTGGAATCTTCTACAGACTCTCTACAATCCTCTTGCTCGCATATTCCGTCATTGGAGGCGGAGATACTTCTACTTAAACGTCAGACAGAGGATTTGGAAAATAGGAATCGTAGGAACAACCTACGCCTGTATGGTCTTCCAGAACTTACAGAAGGGTCCAATGCCACCGTCTTCTTCCAATCCTTTCTTGCCAAAATTTTGGATGCTCCGGCCTTAGCTTCCGTCAACATTCAAAGGGCGCATCGCCTCGGCCCGAAGGTTACCAGCAGGCCCAGAGGTGTCATTATGTTGTTCCTGCAATTCACTGATCTTCTACAGGTCCTTTCAGCTGCCAAGCTCAAAAAACAAATTATATGGGAAGGCCATCGCCTTTACCTTTCACAAGACGTCTCCAAGGCCACTGCGGATAGACGGAAGAAATTTTTGGATATGCGACCTCAACTACGGGCCTTGAATGCCAGATATGGACTACTACATCCTTGTCTCTTCAAGGTCACGTATAATGATAGAACAATCACATATGACGACCCTGCAGTCTTACAAGCATTTCTCCAGCGGCACCGCCCAGATGTTATGGATGTATCCAGACCCGGTTGACAGGACTTGTTCCTTCTTCTTGGTTTTCGTTGTTTATGCTTCTGTTGTCTCTCCATTTTTGCTGATAATGTAGTGCTTCCATTTTCTCTTCTTCTGATAACCGTTTTTCACTCTCTTGTATCTCCTATGTAGTCCTACTGTATTTTGCTTCTTTTTTCTGTTACCTGTGGCACGTGTTTCCCTATTAATTGTTTATCTTCTTGTTTTTACAGATATCTTCTCCCTTCTTCTTACCTTGATGTGCCACATTATTTTCTTTATGTTGTGTTTTGGATTCGTGATATCCGGGGTTTATTGCCTGCTCTGGATGTCGCCGCCGTTGTCTTTCGGCGCTACCACCCCATCCTCGTCCTTGAGTTTTTCGTTCGTAAGTATGTTTTTCAGTCGCTCGTTTCGGGCGTGTACTGTCTTCTTGTTGGTTTCTGCTTCTGTCCTTTTTTCTTTCCTTGATCTCCCACCCTTTGCTTTTTTCCTCTCTTTTTTCTCTTTCCTTCTCCTCCCTTTTTCCCTTGTCTCTCCCTCTCTTTTGACTCATTATTATACTCACAGTGGTTCCTTCCTTTTTCTCTTTTCCTTTTCTTTTTCTCCGCTTTTTCTTTTTCCTTCCTCTCCTCTCCCTCAATTTGTTACAACTCCTTCAGTTCCGTCAAGTTATTTTTCCGCACTGGTAAGCATGTTGTTATTAGTTGTTTCTTTTTACTGTTCCATTCCGTGTTACGTCATGGAACGTTAAAGGTTTAAATAATCCTATTAAGAGGCAAAGGGTTTTATCACATTTAGCGAGACTTGAGTCTGATGTTGCTCTTCTCCAGGAGACTCATCTTTCTGAAAAAGAGGCTCTGAAACTCAAGCGTTGTTGGGTGGGTCATGTTTTTTGCTCTCCCACAGTTTCTAAGAAAAATGGTGTTGTGATATTATTGCATAAAAAATTGAATCTTTCCTCAATTGTTCACGAATGTGATGTTGATGGCCGTTGGGTTATTGTTACATTGCTTATTGATAATATTCCCATTACTCTTTTTAATGTATATGCCCCAACCGGGATTGACAGATCTTTTTGGCCCTCTATTTCAACTAAGCTATCCTCTCTTTCTGGAGATTACATACTACTTGGGGGAGATTGTAACCAAGTTGTTGATCCTTTCCTTGATCGCCATTCCAATGTTAAATTTGTTCCTTCTAAGATGCATTCTCAATTTGTTAATACCTTTCAAAATAATGCTTTGGTGGATATCTGGCGATTGTGTAACCCTGACCTTAGGGAATACAGTTTTTACTCCCCTCCACATCAATCACAATCCCGCATTGACCATCTCTTTCTTAGTAAATCCCTCTCTCAACACGCTATACGCTCTGACATTGGTTCCATTCTAATATCGGACCATGCTCCGATCCACGTGGACCTTGACCTGCTTCCTTTCTCCCCTCACTCTGGCAGGTGGCGTTTTAACAACGCCTTACTCTCGGAACCTACTTTTTGTTCTGAATTTACTGCCTTTGCCACTGAATTTTTCCTCTTAAATCATACTCCGGACTCCTCTTTTGTTACTGTTTGGGATTCCTTTAAAGCAGCCTCTAGGGGTTTTATCATTAATTTTGTTGCCCGCCGAAAGAGACTCCGGAAAGCCAAATCCGAATGCATTTTAGCTAACATTAAGACTTTAGAGCTTGATTACCATGCTTCTAATTCTGAGACTTCTCTTAAAAAGCTTATTGATGCGAAAATCTCCTTCAATAAGTTTACAACTGATGCTGCCTCTAACATCCTGCTGAAATGTAATTCCAGGTATTATGGGGGTAAGAACAAAATGGGGAAACTTTTGGCCAATTACTTAAAGATAAGGAAGGAGCGTACAAAGATTGCGTCCATTAAGACTTCCACTGGGAACTCCTGTTTTAAAGATAAAGACATTCTTTCTGAGTTTGTTAAATTCTATGATAATCTTTATACTCCCGAACACACCCCGGAGACTATGGATCTTATTTCATATTTTCATTCACTTCCCTCTCCCCCGGCTTCTCACATTGATTTTACCGCTCTGGAACAGGACATCTCGCTTTCTGAAATTTCCCATGCTGTTTCCAAATTACGTCACGGTAAATCTCCAGGCCCTGATGGTTTCACCATTGAATTCTACAGCCACTTTGCTTCTCTACTTCTTCCCAAACTATTACTATTATTCCAATCCTTCCTCATTGCGGGCTCTTCCAGCGGCTCTTTCCAACAGGCTTTAATTTGTTTGATCCCCAAAGAAGATAAGGATCACACATTATGCAAAAATTACCGACCAATTTCCCTGGTTAATACGGATTACAAAATTCTGGCCAAAATTTTGGCATTACGCATGGATCCCCTCCTACCCGACCTCATTGGCCCTGAACAATCAGGCTTTGTTAAAGGACGTCTCTCTTCTGACAACTCCCGTGTTTTTCTTAATATACTCAACAAGGCCTCCTCTCTGTCGCTTCCCTTTGCGGCTATCTCTTTAGACGCAGAGAAAGCTTTTGACAGGATTGGTTGGGATTTTATGTTCCAAGCCTTACGCTGGATCGGTTTCTCTTCCAAATTCATATCTATTATTTCTTTACTTTACTCCCATCCTCAAGCCTCCATTTTTGTTAACGGGATGTCCTCGGATTATTTCTCGTTACACAGAGGAGTGCGACAAGGCTGTCCCCTTTCCCCCCTACTTTTTGTTTTGGCCTTGGAACCCTTTCTTACTAAAATTCGTTTGGACAACAGTATCTCTGGTTTTAAATTTGGATCGCGTCAGGTTAAACTCTCGGTCTATGCTGACGACATTCTTTTTTATTGCTCTAATCCTCTCACCTCTATTCCCTCTTTTCTTCAGCAGGTGTCTTCCTTCTCCGCGGTCTCTGGTTATCGCCTGAATGCTGATAAGTGCGAGATTTTACCGTTAAACCCTATTTGTCAAAAACATCTTTTTTCTCAAACGGGTTTCTCATGGCAACCGTCTAAGATCAAATATCTGGGGGTTTGGTTCGCTCCTCTCCTGTCTGATACGCTTAAATTTAATTTTGATTATGTCTTTAAGAAAATGGACACGGCTATTCAGCGTTGGCACCCGCTCTTTTTATCCTGGTGGGGTCGGCTTAATTCTATAAAAATGATGCTATCCCCTCTTCTTCTCTACACCATTTCTATGCTTCCAATACACATTCCAGGTTTCTTTTTTAAACGAATTGACTCCTTGTTGCTGAAATTCTTATGGAATGGCAAACATTCTCGAATAGCTCTGTCCTCACTACGCAGGGATAAAGCTCAATCTGGTGTGCGTTTTCCAGATTTCAGAGAATATCATCGAGCATTTTCTCTGAAACAATCGTCCCGTTGGTTCTCTTCTGACCTTCCGCATTACCCGCCCCTCTGGTTAAGTATGGAATCTTTCTTTCTGTCTCCCTTTACCTTTCGTGAGTTCTTATCCTTCACGTCTTCTTTAGTTCGTTTTCGTACGCCTGTTATTTCTCATTCCCGTACTCTCCTTTATCCTTACCTATTATCATCTTATCCCTCTCTTCTTTCCATTCATGAACAGCCGATATGGCATAACTCTCTTATCAAAATCCGTAGCCGCACCATATTCTGGAAGACATGGCATTCTCGAGGATTACGTTGGATCTCTCAACTAATTTCCCAGGATACTCCTCTCTCATTTCAAGATCTTCAATCCCTTTTCTCACTGCCCTCTTCTGCTCAATCGCAATATAATGCCCTTCTTCCAGTTTTGATTTTGTATCTTCGCTCCTTAGCGCCATCTACTGACATTCCTCTAGCCCGCAAAGCTACCTCTTTATTATTGGAGTCGTCTCCCTCAGCCTCTGCTATTTATAACTCTTTTCGATATTTCACAGATAGACTAAAATCTAAACTCGAAATTGCATGGGAATTGGATCTTTCTCAAACCTGGCCAATACCTTTTTGGGACAGGATATGGGCTAAGCTTCATAAGACCTCTAGAGCTGCTAATACTACCCAAACCTTATACTTTATCTATAACAGAACTTTATATACTCCACATACTTTGTCCCGCTTCTCTCCTGACATGTCCCCTACTTGTTGGTCCTGTTCTTGTTCCACTGCAGATCTCAAGCATATGCTGTTTGATTGCCCTCCTATTTCCAAATTCTGGCACCTAGTTTGGACGCAGATACAAAAAATATTCCAACTTCAAACTCCCTTCTCCCCTTTGCAAGTTTTTCTAGGTTCCCTTTCACCGTCACTCCCGCAATCTCCTTCCCATTATCTATTACTAGATCTCCTAGTGGCTGTGGCTTTTCATATCATTACTTCTAATTGGAAGCAAGCTGCAAATGTCTCCTATCAATCTTGGTGGAATGCAGTTTGTTTCCATCATCGCCTAGATACCAGTTACGTATCTCCCGTTTCCCTAGCAATTAAACGTGATCTGCTTTGGCTCCCCCTGGTATCCTATCTCTCCTCCTCTGCCCCAACACACGCCTCTCCAGGCCTGGACACAGTTGAGGTGCGTAAACCACCATGACTGCCTTGTTTCTTTAATGCCTCTCTGCCATGATATTACGTTCTACTATATTATATGGTATTTTCATTTATATAGTTGCTTCTGCTTATGTAATTCACATGCTTATTATTTTTGTTTTTAATGAGAGTTTTTATTGAATTGTTTATTCTTTGTATATGCTTTTCATGATGATTATACCCTGTTCCCCTCCCCCTTTCCTTCCCCTCCTATTTCCTCAATAAACTCAAACTTAAAAAAAGAACACTGTTTCCTAATATGTGGTACACTAGAGCGCTCCCACCACTCTAGCCCCCACTCAAGATGGCCGCCGAGTGCAGAGAAGCCTGAGCTTCTCTGCACTGGGTAAGAGAGTTCAAATCTTAATCTGAGGAAGTCTCAAAATGAGTCCTAAAGACTGCCCAAACGTTTCATATATGGACCCTCGAAACATGGTTAAAAACGGGTTACGTGCTCGGACCACAAAGTAACAAATGGCCAACACGTTTCATTGCCAGGAGACTTTTTCATCAAATTAATCAGGGCTATAAGACCACACTGTCACCCAACAGTACCAGGTCTACTAGTGGTCAATGAGTTTAATAGCTGGACCAGCACAGCATAACTGAACCACCTACAGTTCTGGAGAGTTTCCTCCGAATAAAAACATAATTTAAAAAAATGTATACAATGTTTTTGTTCTCTTTGACACCACTTCCAGCTTTTTAGTTTTACACTCGATACATCCCCAAGTGGAATGACTCTACATGCTACTTAGGGATTAGGGCCTTTATTGTATAGGTTTTCGAAAGAGCCTTACAATAAGGGATTATTGTAGGGGTGTAGGAGAATGGGGTTTTATTTTTTCAGTCATTTCTTGAAGACCCAGTGACGTCAACTGCTGAACCGATGACTTTTTAGTTGGTGATGCCAAGGAATCTCCTGATCCAGCAGCTGTATAGAGGAGAATTATATTAAATATTTATTGGCAAGCTATAAAAGTGTTTGTGACCCCAATTGCTGGCACAGTAGAGATAAATCCAGGAAGGGAAAACAACACCAGTAAAAACACTTTTAACATTTTATATAAAATAAACAATAGGAGAATGAAGTTAGTGGAAAGATTAATGATGAGATGATGAAGTTAAAATCAGAGTTCCTCGGACTTACCTGAAGAATGGTATAGGCCCTAATTGCTACTGTCAGGCTGTTCCCTCAAGTCAGTGACGTGATGTTTGCAAGGTGGAAAACATGGGGTGTTGTATGACAGTAGGTCACGAGAGAGACACACATAAGGTAGTAAGTCATCCTAAATTATACACAAAGTTTATATTTTTATGGTTTAACTTCAAGGTTTGAGAGTCACAAATATTCCTCTCCTGCAAGTTAAGGTAAGACCTAACAGATACCATATAGTGTTTTCCTAACATTGCCGAGTCTAAGGGCAATTTTATCAGACAAAATGTAACATATTCAACAATTACACCACATATTGATAAGGGTGCATATAGGGATTTGTAACAATAGACATGCAGCTACCCTGTCATTGATCTTACCAGTCTCGACCATCTGTATGCTCTGTGGTGCCAGCCTGTTTTTTTTAAACAGTTCCATTAGCAGAAGTATATGTTGGGGCAGGTAGTGGATGAGATAACAATGTAGGGCCTTAAAACTGAAAAAAGAAAGTGTATGAAAATATAGTAGTTTAACAATAGAAATGTCAAGATCCGATTTGAGTACAATTATAGGTAAGGCTCTCAGTTTTCTGTTTTTACTGATTACTAAATACATTTAAAAAATTGTTTTTTTTCTGTATGCATTTTTAAAAGCGGAAAAACACAGAAAATGGTGCTTCTTGTGAGTGACTTTTCTTCATGCTGTCCTTCATGAATTTCAGGCCAGAAGCTGGGCAGACAGACAGTGCAGAGAGTTAAAAAAAAAACAAGATGAGATTTTCTTAAATACTGGCATATGTTAACATATTTTTACATAACATTAATATTAAAATGTGGGTGTCTTGTGTTAGAACTTAACTTGCTAAAACACAGCAGGCATCAATGTATGAGTGCATGTTAATCAGTTAACAAAATGTGTAAATATACCATTTTATGACTACATTTGTTCTCAAAACACAAAATAAATATGGGTAAATACAAACAAGATGAACCAACAATATGGATACACTCAGAAACTTTAAGAAATAATACCATAAAACTGGGAGCTCTAATTTTAGGTCAATAACACTTTGTAAAGTATAGTATTCAGTTTACCAAACCAAGTAATAGGAATCCGCTATAATGTGGTATAGCCATTGTTATCAAAATAGCATATCTGCGTATTAAGGTGGATTGCGTTGAGAGCCTTGCCCTTTGTGTTGCCGTGCTGCATGTTCAATGCATCCTGATCCAGCCGAAGCCACCATTCTACTGAAAAGAGTGACTGTGTGAAAAGATTACACATTAAAACAAGCATTGGCAAAGCTAATAGGTCTTGCCTATGTGAGAGCTATTGGCTTTGCCAATGTCTTTTAACCATGTGTGGCTGCTGCTTAGCATGGGTAAAAGTTAGTTGTCAGGTGTAGAGGATAGTGTCCTAGAGGAGAGTGATGCAGAGTAGCAGAGATTGGAGTGGTGTAGAGTGCTGTGGAGTAGAGTGGAATAGAGTAACATAGAGTGGAGTGGAGTGGCGTAGAGTACAGTGGAGTGGAGTGGAGTAGAGTGGAGTGGAGTGGAGTAGAGTAGAGTGGAGTGCCCTCTGATACAGTGGCATATAGTACAGTGGAGTGGCACAGAATGGTGTGGTGTACGGTGGCATAGAGTACAGTGGAATTGTGTAGATTGACATAGAATAGAGCGGAGTAGAGTAGTGTAGAGTAGAGTGGCATAGAGTGTTATGGGGTGGCGTAGATTAGAGTGGAGTGGTATAGAATGGCATAGAGTGGAGTGACATAAAGTAGAGTGATGCAGACTAGAGTGGCGTCAGAGTGAAGTGAAGTAGAGTGGAGTGGTGTAGAGAAGAATGGCGTGGAGTGGAGTAGAGTGGAATGGCTTAGTGAGTCATAGAGCACTGTTCACTGTTTTGCTGCTTCTAATGACTTTCATTTGCTTCTGTATACTGATCATTGCAGTACATATATTTTATCCAAGAATCATGATAGTTCAATAAATATTGAAAATGTCCCTCTGTGTCTTCCTTGTGTATTTCTTTGAGAGTACTACAGCACAGATCTATTAGCACACTTCCTGGGGGACCAGGGCTGTCATGTTGTAGTTCCCATTCCCATTTTCTGCCGACTAGGTTTAGGGTAGGGGGGGGGTTATGGTGGCACTGTGAGCTAGCCGGTCTCTAGGACAACATATCCTGATGTGGGGTATAAAATCAGTCTGGCAACAATACAACATTTACGCTGTCCACAACATGCAGTTCCTACCGTCGGGTGGAAATTAAACAACATGGTGTCAAACGTTGGTTAGGTTCTTATTTAATGGATTTCCTGAGCAGTTCAATCGTGTCTTCTCTGGGATCCCTAATTACTTTCAACCAGAGACGTCTGTGGTGGAAGGGAAATCATCCTCAACTGAGTAGGTAACACCTATGTATTGGCTGTAGATAGTTCAAGTTTGAAAGGATCTATTATTCCCATTGTGTTACCCTCTCTGCAATTAATTTTCACAGAATGTCTGACAATGAAGAATTTGAGCATTAAATATAGCTGGGAACATGCAGTTACAATGAAACTATTACAACATGGTGTTCTGGCCAGGGGTGAAGATGTTACCTTTGTGGTTGAGGCCCACAAGGTATTTAGGACAGAGACGTTCTATTCTTGGGTTACAGTCCCAGCTGTAGATGTCACACAGTTATTTCATACCTATACTGAGGATGAAATACCAGATGAGTACACTCCATATGAAGAAATAGAGGTACCTCTCATTTACCAAGAACACATAAATTGGTTTAAAGGTGCCCTCCCACACACAACCGCAAACGTTAGACTAGGTCCACTGAGCAATGAGGTAACGACATGTCCGGTCTTAGCCACATACTCACCTCATACTAATGTTAACATTTACCAACAGCAGAGGTGTGATCACTATATAGAGACTTAGTAACAATATTCAGATGTCTTACACAGGTCGTTATGCAGACATTGACACTTAACCCTGCTCCGGCTGCTCAACTGCATAACCACAATTGGCTACCTGGGGCATCAGCCCACAAATGCTAAATGCAGTCATGGGAAAAGTTCCACTCAGGTGGGAGGAGATTCTGTTCTGGGTTGCAAAAAAACGAGCCAGCTTGAGGCAGTGTTTCCCCAAATGTGCCCGCAAGAAAATCACAGGATATTAACAATTTGATTGCCGATGGTGAATGACTCTCCCTGTGGAAGACTGCACCACCTGGGGTTCATTGCAATCTTGCTGCTGTATCCACCATTATGTTAAGTAACATAAAAGGGGAAGCAGCATCATTGGCTATACGCCAATGGGATTTGACTCATGCACAGTAGGAGCTCAAATTACCTGAACTTATCAAAGAAGCCTATGCTACGCTAGGTAGATATAATTTGGGTGCCAGACCTGGTAAACCATAATTAAAGAATAATTTTGAAAAGGAAAACTCTAAGCAAGCACCGGATTGTTCAACAAAGGAGAAGTGGTATATTAAACAAAAAAATAATAAAGACAAGCCAAATTCACGGGGTGGGTCTCCTCAGCAGTAAGCCACTGAAAAACAATATAATCTCCAACACCATTAAAATATTAGACCATCTGACAGGTATTAAGATACTGATACACGTTTGACTCATTCCTTTCAGAAATCATCCGATTAACGTTTGGAGAGAGGTGGATGGTGAGAGCGCAGATCGGAGGAGCATGTGAAACCAAAGAAGGACTATCACCGCTCATCTGACTACATAATAAAACAGGAAGATAAACAGAAACCTTCCAAGACTTAATTCAAAAAGAGGAAGGAAGCCAGACTGAAGGTCCAACATGCCCCGGATATTGAGGACTCTGCTTCTGAGAGAGTAATGGGCAGTGACAATGCTGGACAGTGCGACAGAAGTCACAGTAGTTCATCAGAGCTTGAAGGATTGTCTGATTGGAGTAGTGCTGAATGAGTATTTCACGGTGGAAACACCTGATACAAGGGAGAGTGTCCCCCATCGTTTGTACAAAATACATCTACAGTTGGAAGGTGAAGTGCCCGGGTTTATTAATTTTCTTTTATGCCTGAAAAGGATTGGCCAGATGATTTCATGATGGATTGCCAAGACAGGAAAACTGTAATTTTACCTGCTTTCTCTGACCTCATTCCAGATTTAGTTAAATATTCATATGCCACGAAGTGGGCGCTAACGCGAGACCCTGCGTTATACTGCAACCATGTGGAATGATATGACGGTTCTCCATATTGGGAGATACCATTACGGACAACCCCACAACCTCAAAGACAATACCCAATAAACATGAAGCTAAAAAATAAGTTAGAGAGATCTTGGAACAACTTGAATTCCAAGGTGTAATAGAAAATTGCACCTCATCTATGAACAATCCTTTGTTTCCGGTAATTAAACCAGACCACTCAAATTGTCTAGTAGTAGGTTATAGACACTTAAACACAGCTACATGCACATTTGCAGGACATAATGCACACAGTACTGCACTAATGAACAACATTGTGCGTCAGAAATACAAAACAACACTAGATATCTTAAATGGATTTTTCTGCCAAAATATGGCACCTGGAAGCAGATATTCAACCCGCCTTAAGTGTGCAAGGCTCTTTGAGTCAATTCTATAGATTGTCCCAGAGATATAAGAATAGCCCTGGGCTGTTTTCAGCCAGAGTGACAGAGCTACTACGAAATTTTGATGACCAAGCATTGTGCTGTGTCGAGGACATTTATCGGACAGATGATGACCTAATGGAACACTTGACAAGAGTGGATCACATTATTTTGGGATTTGCTCACATGCGCTACAAATTAAATTTAAAAAAATCAAAAATTGCCCACCTCAATGTCCCTTTTCTTGGATATGAGCTGTCAAATCAAGGCAAAAGCCTTGAAACACACTTCCTGGAAAAATGGGCCCTTGTTCAACCACCAACAATGTTGAAAAGACTACAATCCATTTTGGGATTCCTAAATTTTGGCAAAAGATACATTCCAGATTACGCAGAACGGGTTAAACCTTTCTACAACTTAATGCATCCTGACTTTTCAAGCACGCATAAGACACAGGAACACACAAACACTTTAGGTTCCATACCATCTGACATGATCGCTTCCAAACATTTTCACATACATGTGAGCACAATAAACCTAGTGATCTGCATCATCACGGGAACATCCGGATATACTTATGTCACATTCAATGAAGGTGACCGAATAAATCACATTTATACACCCATGCTGAAATACGTTTTGAACCTAGTGTAAAAATACTGATAGCATTACAGGCTGCTGCAGTAAGAGAGAGAGAGCCCTGGCTCAGGGTGAACGCATAATTGTTGTGACCCCAGTGCGGAACTTGGACGTCATCACCAATGCAAGCATTTTGAATGCTAAAGCTGTACATCCACGATGGATACAATGGGCTAACTCTCTCTTACTGCATCAGATGTAGACTACAGATCTGATTCTACACTTCAAGTGCATGCTTTTCTGCAGTATAAACAAGAATATCCTCTGCCCAATGAAATGATGCCTCTAGATCGCTATGATTACATCATATATACTAATGGGTCTGCTCAGCCTGCTGTAAGAAAAGTGAACCAATACACAGCACTATTTAATTTAAAATAAGTGCTGATTACAAATTGTATATCCAAGAATGGTCGCTTTTGTGGTTCAAGAAGGAAACCATGTGCATATGTCACTAAACATTTCACTTTGTTTATAGGTTCCTTATAATTTCACCGGGACACCTTTTCACTAAAAATGTAAATGTGAAACATTGTATTTTATAAATGTTATGTTTTTGAGTATATTACATAAACAAAACTGTCTGTTCAGATTGACCTCTCTTGTGTGTTTTTGGTGACTCTCTTCCAGACATTACTCATAACCCTTGCTATTGCCATTGTCCGGTTTTTGCCTACCAAACATAAGTCGGTATTATTTCACAGGAGCCATTGTTCTCTGTTTATATATTTAATTCACCCTAGGCTCCGTTGTGAGTAGGGTTCCCTTGTACTTTGTTCTTGTGCTGTAGGGACAAAGCACCAATACAGAGCTGCATGTGCAATCGTAAAAGAGCGCATGCGTGATGGAGAACTCCATCCTGAGAAAATATACATGCAGATACTAGGTGACTGCACAGCGCAGCTGGTGAAACTAAAGGCTCTAATAATGGCACTAGAAAATACGGATCATGGATTCCCCACACTCATAGTGTGTGATTCGTATTAGTGTGTCCAGTCCTATAAGGAATACCTACACTATTGGAGCCAGAATGGATTCAGAGATTCAAAGTGTTGCACAATTAACTACAAGCTGCTTTGGAAGAAGGTGGCAAAGCTGAAAGATTAATTGCCACAGACTCATGTTATTCAACCTTTGAGTCATCCACATACTGGTGTTGACATTGTATGGAATTCCATGGCTGATGAAGCCACAAAGCAACAGTTTGCACTGCTGAAGTTCCTGCAATCACTTGTTCCAGCTCGAGGGTAGACAGATACATCATGGTGGCTGTCAACGCTGAACGCGAGACACCCACCCGCCGCACTGCATTCCACTCAAGTACTCCTACAAGTTAGATGCACAAAATATACCATATGCTCACATTCCTGGAGTGGGGGATGGAGTAATACTAAACACAGATCGCAGACTGAGATTGATACTAGCTGCACACGAGGGTCTGGCTTCTGCATATGTGGGGTGGCAGCTACAAGTTTATTACTACAGCAGCGCTATTGGTGGCCCGGTCTCTACAAACAGACCAAGGACTTTGTGCTTCAATGTGACATCTTCCAGTAGATGAAGGACTCTACCATAGTGCGCTCACCACAGACACCTCTATTGATTTTAAAAAAGCCATTGGCTTGTATCTATTTGGATTTCTGCAGCTCCCTACAATCAGATGGGACTTACAAGTACATCTTGTTGGTAGTGGATTTCTGCTCTAGATTCCTGTGGGTATGGCCACAGCGGTGAGCAGACACAGAACTGTCATAAAGGATCTACAAGTCTTTATCGGGACATACACTATTGACACACCACACTCCGACCAGGGTCTGGCATTGACGTCTAGGTCTTACAAAGAGGCCAGGGGAAGTTAGGGTGTGACCTTGCGTTACTCCTAACCCTATCATCCTGAGGTAAATTTGGTAGTGGAGAGGAAAAAATGCAAGGTTTCTAGTCTCATGTCGCAGTTGGATACATCACCTACATGGGGTCCAGAGGGCTTTAAATAACATGCCAAGAAAATCCCTTGGTGGTCGGACTCCCTATGAGATCTCAACAGTCCCAGCACAGTGGCGGCAGAAACTCAATTTGACATCAGTGAATGTTTGACTGTTTTACAGGAACTGAATGCTGTCCGAGATGAGCAAAGCAGCGTCCAAGTAAAGCACTGTCACTGGAGAAGTGAAGGTAGTGCTGGCAAGACCTAGCTGGGTCCTGAACCTTGGCGATCTGGTCAGGGAGAAAATTGTGGACAAAAAAGAGTTTGAGCCATCTACAGAGTGCCTGTACCTGTCCTGGCTGTTGAAGGTACCAGAACTCTACTTCTTCTGCCCCTTGCCAGTCACAAAGACAAATGATTTGTCTCCATTGATCTGATCGAACCTCACTATATGGCGGAATCACAAGCCACGTGGGCTCCAGAGTAGCTACCTGCCTCCTCTCGCTACTGTTTAGGAAGTTCAGATGGAAGCGTTGATAACTGAAGTAGCATCCTCTCTCACACAAGACACCAACCAACAACAAAGAAGTTTATCTTCTACATGTTGCAACTGCAACAACTGTACAGTCAACCAGTACAGAAACACAAATTTCAGTTCAGAAATCTGACAAGAATAAAGTCTAGGACAATGTACCACAGATTGAGTCATCTCTCAGTTCTACAAACCCTGCTGAGCTGCCAAAATTAGACCGGACGGCCTCTAGCTATTTCATCAACTTCGATGACTTCTCATCGGATTCAATTGATCCACGGCCTCCACCACTGCCGCCCCTCCCTTTCTGGCTGAAAGAACATATTTTCTATCTTTGGCTGAAAATTAGATATTTTGTTCCTCCTCGGTTACATCTTTGGGTTGTTTTTTCTGGTCCTCTGGATTGGTTTGGTACTGTAATATTCCTGCTTTTAAACGGACACTATCTTCTAGAATGCTCTGCAGTACAACAGGTGAACTTGCCACTCAAACCACATCCTTCATCACAACGTGAATGGAGAGACCTTTCCCTGGTGAACATTACATCGGTTCCAGTTCCTGAGGGTATTGTATGGGATAGGGTATCATATGATGTATTTGGCCCCACTAAGCTGTTACAAATTCCATATTTGTTCAAAATTTCTTTAAATTATGTAATTACCCCTATTACTGGTTCTGATGATTGTGACAGTGATACAGTGCATGAAGATCAAGAGCATTCTACTGTGTTTTCCTCTGATGAATTGTATGATGGTAAATCGAATTATGACGACATGTTTTGTTTTCAACAATATGGTCATCATTTTCTGCATAAATCCAGTGTTCCATGTGCTGTTTACAATTGCACTCAATGAAAACATTGCCCTACACCACCATGGGGTAGTTCAAAAACATTTGCACAGAAGTTTGCTTATTTTTCTGGTTATGACACATCTGATACGGCCTCGTTTTATTATAGGCTTGCACCAACACCTGCAAAGACAAATATGCTGGCTGACACCAAGCTTATAAATTCTGCATCTTTTCTTCCCCAGCTGTCTGTACAGGGTTTTGACTTCTGGAGGGACACTATAGATGTAAAATCTATTTGGGGGACAAGAGACTGGCAGGCTCAGGGAACTGAGGCCTTGTTTAGAGTATGCCTGATACTGCCACACATGATTTTCCTGAAACAAGCTGTGCAACAGACATCATGTCATGGAATAGCAAAAATGAAAGACTTAAACACACAATAAGTTCCTTCATTTGCACGTTTTGACAATTGACAACGATTTACACATTACAGTGAAGATACATTGGATGCCATGCTACGTAATTAACCCTGGGCGTTATACTACGCTTCGCCCACGTAGTGTACGTAGCGCTGCCTGCTTCGCAGTTTTCGAAGTAGGCAAAGCAGGCAGTGCTACGCACACGCCAGGGTGAAGCGTAGCTGCCTGCCACCCGCCACCCGCCACCCGCCTCCCGCCCGCCCTCCTTTTAAAATAATATCATGCATGATAAAATAATTAAATGTAAAGACTTACCTGCAGCGCGGCGTCTCCGGTGCTCCCTCTTCCTCGTTTCCAACTTCTTGTGACAAATGCGCATGCGCGGACGCCCGCGTATGCGCATTTCTCGCAAGAAATGCGCATGCGTGGGCGCCCGCGCAAGTGCATTTGTCACAAGAAGTTGGAAACGAGGAAGAGGGAGCCCTGGAGACGCTGCGCTGCAGGTAAGTCTTTACATTTAATTATTTTATCATGCATGATATTATTTTAAAAGGAGAGTGGGCGAGAGGTGGGCAGCGCGTAGTGGGGCTACGCAGAGCGCGCAAGTGTGCCTAGATTTGGGCACACTACGCGCTGCTCCACGTAGCCGCACTACGCCCACTGCGCCCAGGCTTATACGTAATGGCAATTACAGTTTATCTGAACCGAATTGGAAGGGATGGTTAGTTTGGCCACTGGACACTAACAGGTAGGCCTGGGCGGTAAATTCCGTTCCGCTCGTGGAATTTGAGTAATTTCGCGTTCCGCGGAGAACGCAGAATTGCCCAAAATTCTGCGTTCCGCGGCTTCGCGGAATTTTTTGCTTGTTCGAGTTCTCAAAATGCGTGTTCGCAAGATATTTCCCCCCGAGCATGCAAACAGTGTTTGCGAACAGGAAAAAAGCATAGTGAACAAGCAATTCCGCGTGTTCGCGGAATTTCTGTGTCCTTGTGGAGATTGTTTACCATTTTGCAAAGCTTTGCGTAGCGCGACTACACAAATTCAGCCCACCCCTAGAGTCAGGCACGATTCCGAGGTAACGCCAAGTTTCCAAGGTTAAAAAACCTGATGTGTTATGTACAATATGAACATTTGGGGGTGGTGACAACTTACAGTGTTGGGAAGTTGTGCCTTGATTTGCTAAAAACATCAACACAGTCTCAGGTGAAACAAGACTTTTGCTTTTGCCCAATGACCTGAATCTCAGGGACTTTTTATTGGTCCCTGGAAACCATGTCAAAAATGCTTCTTGTATGCAATATAAAATGAAATGTGGAAGGTTTCTCAGCAGGATGCTGCTGAAAGGCTGCACAAAATTGACAGAGTTAATTTAGAAAAGACTTTGGCAGTGGTGAACAATGGTATGACCACTTTATCATCTAGAATTCATTGTTTGGGCAATAGACATTATTGAGAAGGACATTTCTGCACTACGACATGGGCAGTCACAATGTAGGTCTATTATGATATTGAGCTGGACTCTTCAAGCATGATGATCCGACCACATGGCATGGCGATATATTAACACCATTACTCTGTTTTCACCATATCAACTGACGGAGTAGCAAATACTTATGGCATGAAAGGATGCTAATACAACAAGTTACTCATCAAAAAACTAGAGAAATTACTTTTCACCGTTGTGGAAATGCCATCTGCAGATTGGATCATCAATGGGTATATTACTTTGCCAATTTCGACATTCCACTTCCTATATTCTCTGCAACACTACTAAGTAGTCAGATATAAAGCATTAGGGGAAGGATACATGCATGAGTATTGGGAACTACCTCCCAAGTATAGATGTAGAAATGGGGAAGCTGAAGATTTTCTCAGCTGTTCCGACTGTGAGAATACTATAAGCTGGTCCTTAGTCTGAAAGGACATTTCGCTTCATGTAATGCGTCTGTGGCAACCTGTCCTATTCCCTGAAAGGTTCCTCAGCCACCGTGATTCATCCAGCTTTCAGATTGGGAGCTATTTGATGCTTAACAGTCAAGGCTGTTGTGGGATGAAACCTTGCATCGCCTATCTGATGACGGTAAATTCCATAGTTACTTGTTGTGTTTAAGTTTAGTTTCCACATGCCGGCACAGTTAAGGAGGCAAGGCTATTGCCTTCTATAAGCATTTCCAACATATGCTTTGATGCTCTGAGCAAACTGAAAGCCATGCTGTTAAAAATCAATGTATCTGTGCCAGAAACATATGTGGTCAAAAAAAGGGATGTTCAGTGTCAAAATAGGGGTCTTCTCAAGATTATGTACATACAGAACTGCAAAATTGGGTGCAAAGCAGGCCCTGATAAAAAACGCTTTGACTTGTAAGTAAAAGGTGTTTCTGTATAGAAAATTATTGTTGCTATGAGCAATTCTGAGTAAATCCATGATAAAATCCATTGGGATTTGTGTGGGTTTGGGTTGTGTATCCAGAAGGTTCTGGATGATGGGTAGGCCATCATCATGGGGGATGTTGGTATATAAGGACTCAATGTCCAGACCAGCCATTAATTGGGTGTCAGTGTTGGAAGGTACAATGCCATCTTTTATCATGGACATGTTTTAAGATGCCTTCCCTTTCACACAATAACCATTTACACACATTTGCGTGCGTGACAATGTTGGATTAGTTTCTCTGAAACTGCTTTGTTCACAGATTTTACTTGCCTGGCATTATCACGATTCCTTGACAAGGATTCAACACACATTGTGCAAATGTAATTCTATTTTTCTACCACATGACGAAATGGCTACCTATAGACCAAAACAATGCCGACTTGCACAGGACTCATAAGGATGCTTTTCAATATGAATAAACAAGCATTTCTGGGTTCAAGCAGAGGAGCACTTTGCTGATATTGAAGAGGTCTCTACATGCTGATGCTTCGGCCCATCAGCTTGCTGACCTCTTGCATGGGTATTCATCTCGTGACCACGAGGGGGACTTACATTCTTTCCCATCAGGTAATCGGGATATGGTCATGCAGTACAGGGATTCTTGGCTGTACATGCACCCACTCGCACTAGACACTTAGGTTAGGGACTGCATATTAGCAGTACGACTAATTCTCCATTAAACATTTTTTTACCAGCATATATATACATTATTTTACCACCATGTTGGAACTTTTTATTCTGTTCACCGTTCTGGCTCACGGTTGCCAGAGGCTCTACCGGGCCCCGTGATTACTTTTAGAGGCCACAAAGCTATTTTAAAAATCGGAACTGTATATTTTATATTGCACTCGCACTTTGTCTGCTAACCCCCTTTTAATTGTGCATGTTGATCGCATTTGCTTACTTGGGCTTCATTTGTGCATTTGCCCCTGATTTGTCTCCTGGCAGGCGATCGAAGCGCTGCCCGGGACCCGACTTTGGCCGCCATGTTGGGTGAGGAGCCTGGAGTGGAGCCGAGGCGAGCGGACTAGCGCTCGGCCCCTCCTGCCCTCAGCCCTACAAAATGGCCTCCCCCCCCCGGAAGCGCAGCGGACGAGCGCAGCGGGCGCGACGCAGGCGCGCCGGAGTTGCGCCTGAGTTAAGCCCGTCTGCGCCCGTCCGCGGCCTGACGGGCCCAGGGCCTTGGGATGCTGCTCCTTTTATCACTCATTCAGCTGCCACACTTAGAGCACTACAGCACCCTCCCTGTGCTCTCTTGTCTACAATTTGGGATCGCCTAGTGTCTCTTGGCATCTCGGCTGATACACCCTTACCCCAACTCACACATCAGTCTCTGTCTGCCCCGACCCAGCCTGAGTCCTGTATCCGCATACTTTACCTTAACACACGCTCCCTCCCTCAACATCACTCTGATATATTCCTTCTTCTGACAGCCGAGAACCCCGATGTCTTGCTGCTCACCGAGACCTGGCTGTCTGACCTCTCCCTTCCTGATATCGTGGCAGCTTTGCCACCCAACTAATATATGCTGAATGCCAACCGGCCTACAGCCCGTCGTGGTGGAGGCGTGGCAGCAATCATACGCAAAGATCTCAAATTCATTGCGTCTTCTTCGCTTTGTCTCCCTGAGGTTGAGAACCTTGTCATCAGCCTAGCTTCCGAAGCTGGAGCCCTGACTCTCATTGTCCTGTACCATCCTCCCACTCCTATGCCTCTGTTCCCCGCTGCTCTCAGCGAACAGCTTGCCGCCCTGATGACTGCCTCTGCTCGTATCGCCATGTTTGGCGATTTTAATTACTGGTACAATCAGGCTGATGCCGGCCCCCATGCTACTGAATTGTTCGAGGCACTTCTCAGCTTAAATTTGACTCAGCACGTCACCACCCCCACTCACACCGGGGGCCACATCCTGGATCACATCTGGACGCTGGGGGTATCGCTCTCCTGTCCGATCATTTCCCCATGCGTCTGGTCAGATCACTCGTTGATCGAGTCTTCCATCTCTGTGAAGGGACTGGTTAGACTCCCGCCTTTGGGGGGTGGGGCCGCTAGGAAATGGAATGCTCTTGATCTCCCTGCCTTCCTCTCTCTCCTCGCAGAGACCCAACCCCCACCTAGTAACAGCCCAGGCGTCAATGCTTTGGATGCAAATATCACCCACTGGCTCACGACGGCTAGCGAACAATTTGCCCCCCTATCCCGGTTCCCTCGCTCCCGACACAGTAAATCTCATAAATGGTTTAACTCAGCTTTGAAATCTCAACATCTTGAGCTACGCCAAGTGGAGCGCAGGTGGAGGCGTAATTACCTTAGCACCGACAGGGAGGCGTACGTGCTTGCACGTAAAGAATACAAAAAAGCCATTACAACCACTAAGGCCGCCTTTGTCTCCAAGAGAATACTAACTGCCCCTAATAAATCCAAAGAGATATTTAAGGTTCTTGCTGAATTAACATCAGACGCCAGGACACTCCCCAACCAGGCCCCCTCCGCCGAGTCATGCAATGCCTTGAACTCTTTCTTCATCGATAAGATTTCGGTAATTAAAATTTCCATTCCTCATTCTCCCCCTCTGGCTACTGCTGCAGTCCCTTCTATTAACACCTCTACCTTGACTTGCTTCCCGACCCTTGACTCCGACTCCCTAGCCGAATTGGCTACGCGAGTGAAATCTGGCTCCCCCAAAGATTGTTGCCCTCCTTCAGTGTTTCGTGAGATCTGCCATACTTTCCCGCACAGTGTTTTACCCCTACTTAACGCCTCCCTCAGCTCTGGAACAGTCCCCAGGTCGTTCAAGGAGGCCATCCTGGTGCCTTTGCTGAAAAAGCCTGGCGCGGACCCTGCGGTCCTCGCCAATTATCGGCCCATCTCCCTCCTACCTTACCTGTCTAAAATCTTAGAGGCACATGTCACTGCTTGCCTCTCGCAATTCATTGAGGAATCCAACTTCTTAGAACTAAATCAAGCCAGCTTTAGACCAGCCCATTCCACCGAGGCTGTTATCCTCGCCGTGCTGGACAACCTCAGAAGCAATGCTGACAGAGGACTCTCCCAGGCACTGGTCCTACTGGATTTGTCGGCAGCATTCGACACGGTGATCATGCCATCTTACTCCACCGTGTCGAGTCAGCTGGAATCCGTGGGCTCGCTCTGACCTGGGATAGGTCTTTTCTCGAGGGAAGATCCCAAGCTGTCAGCCTGGGCCCTTTCAGAGCTCCCAGCGCCCCGTCGCTCTGTGGCGTCCCCCAAGGATCATCTTTGTCCCCCCTTCTTTTTAATTTGTATCTCCAACCCCTTATTCACTCCTTGGGTAGGTGGGACGTCACCGTGTTCAACTACGCGAACGACCTACAGATTATTTTTGCCCTCACTTCCCCTGACGCCATCACCAACTTCCAGGCGGTCATGATACACATCCAGCACTGGATGAATCAAAACCAACTGAAGCTCAACCCTGGGAAAACTGAGCTCCTCCTTCCCGGGAGGAGCGCTTCCCACTGGGGCCCTCAGTATTGGCCCTCTGAGCTCGGCCCTCCGCCTCTCCCAGCTGGTTGTGTAAAGAGTCTCGAGGTCATCATTGACTCTGAGCTCAATCTCAAGGCCCAGGTGAGCGCTGTAACATCCGCCTGTATGTTCCAGCTTTACAGGATATGGAAAGTCGCCCACCTTCTGACCCCGGAAGCCTTGCTACAGGTCATAATAGCATTGGTGATGTCCCGTTTGGACTTCTCCAATTCCCTGTACCATGGCCTCCCAAAATCCCTGCTATCCAGGCTACAGATCATTCAAAACCAGGCCGCAAGACTTGCCTTTAAAACTCCAAGATGGCAGTCGGCCAGACCCCTACTCCAACACTTACACTGGCTGCCCATCAGTGAAAGAATAGCCTTCAAGGTCTGCTGCCTGGTCTTTAAAGCCCGGACTGGCCCCTCCCTGGCTTTCGTGAAGTCCCTGGTCACCCCTACTGTCCCTCCCGTACTTTGAGGTCCAATAACCTCCTGCTTCTGGTCATCCCTCGTTTCAAACTCTCCAGACTAGGCGGCCGCAGCTTCATCCACCTGGCTCCCAAGCTGTGGAATTCTCTCCCACTCTCCCTCAAGACTGAGCCCTCTCTTCTGTCCTTTAGGAAATCCTTGAAAACTCTGCTCTTTTCACACCCCCGCTAAGTCCCTCTTGCACAATCTTGGTGGTCTATCAGCGCCAGGAAACTTATGGTGACAGTGCGCTTAACAAATCTCCCTTAACATTAACATTACTAATGACTTTCCTTTGCTCTGTCAATTGATCATTGCAGCACATACATTTTATAGAAGAATTCCTCTGGTTCAATAAATATTGAAAATGTCCCTCTGTATATTCTTTGTTTATTTCTCTGAAAGTACTAGAGCACGAGTGACTGAGCAAAAGGGTTCTAGATCTGTTACCACACTTCCTGGGAGACCAGGGTTGTCATGTTCTATGGCTGCCAGAACCATCTGCTGCCCAACTAGGTTTAGGAGGGCTCATGGTGGCACTGTGAGCTAGTTGGTCTATAGGACAACATATCCTGATTGGCTGCATAGAATTAGTCTGACACCATGCCGATGTTTATGCTGTCTACAAACGTGCAGTTCCTGTCATACGGTGGAAACTACACAACAGAGATATAGCATAGAGGACATAGAGTAGAGTGGTATAGAGTGCAATAGAGTACAGTGAGGAAGAGTACAGTGCTATAGAGTGGCATTGAGATGAGTGGCATAGAGTGCTTTTGAGAGGCATTGTGTGTAGTTAAGTGAAGTGGCATGGAATGGCCTAAAGTAGAGTGACTTAGAGTGGAGTGGAGTGGCATAGACTGACGTAGAGTGGAGTGACCTAAAGTAAAGTGGCAAAGAGAAGAGTGGAGTGGCATAGAATAGAGTGGCACAGAGTGGCATACAGTGACATGGAGTGGCAAAGAGTGGCATGGAGTGTAGCGGCATAGAGTGGCGTACAGTGGAGTTGAGTGGCATAGAGTGGCATGGAGTAGAGTAGCATAAAGTGGAGTGGAATAGAATGGAGTGCGGTGGAGTGGTGTAAAGGCGAGTGGAGTGATGTAGTGTGGAGTAGCAAAGAGTAGAGTGGTGAAAAGCAGCACAGCTTTGATTGTAAGTAAAAACTACAGATAGGGTGAAAGCAACATAAATAAGAAGCGTTAAAACATCTGACAATTTGAAAGTACTGCAAGAAAGTGCAAATAAATGCAGTCTCATGAGCCAATTAATTGTAATGAAAACCAAATGCAAAAAAGTGCATCTTTTGAAAGCAAGAATACCCATTGCAAAATAAACACGCATCTTGTGAAAGCATATTTCTAAATAAAAGTTCATCTTTTGAAAGCATTTATCTGCTTTTGTTTGTAATTACAGGGCATAATGTAATGTGCCTGAGTAGCATCTCAACATTATTAAAGCGCCGATAGAGAAATGGTGAAAGCTACCTAGATAAGAAGCTGTATGCCAGTGTTAAAAGTAGGAAAGCACATTACATGTTCACGAATAATACCGAAATGCTTATTTTAAATAAATGGTGCAAAAAGTTCAGGAAGAATAGATGTACTCGGGTCATGCTCAATGGAGGAGCTAACACAAGAAAGGAAAGGAAGCCTACAAGCAATCAAAAGATTGTGAATGAAAGTGACAACGAAATCAACCAATGGTATGCTGTGGGCTGATTGTAAGCCTATTGAATAGTAAACAATATGTCTCACAGCGCATGCGCTGTGTATGCAAGACCTCAAAAATGTAAATCAAAATATCTAGATATTTATAGGGTATGTGTTAGAGTGAGTTTTTGAGGGGTTAGTAATAGTATTTCATGTGTCCCTTACAATGAATGTATGGGAGAAGTACAGAAGATATGTGTCAGTGGTTGTACAGTTGTTTTATTTTACCAGGCAATAAGTTAGTGTAGCTCAAAAGAGGCCGCACATATAGCAGGTTGGGATGTGCTATAGAGAGGAGAGTCTTCTTGGGGGGGATTGAGTCAGAGAGAATATCCAAATGCCCCTTTATTAAGAGCATGTGGCGGCTGAATCTAGGAAACTCCAATCTCCTGTCATCCTGCTACTTCTTTTTAATATTCTTGTGGCATGTACATCCTCCCCCAAAGCACTGTCACAGTCTGACACTTTCTACCATAAGGCTGAGGGAGAATGGGGGCAGCCCATAGAGTTGATTGTAGTGGTTCACCAGAAATGTAACTGCAAGGGCTGTCTCCTCCTAAATTAAATTTATCTTCCTCTTCAGAAGTGCAGAAGTTCAGAAGTGCAGTCTACACGAAAGTGCTTTCAAATTAAGTGGTATTTGTCATGGTCAACCATGACACAGACCATTTGGGTCGAAATGCATCAGCACGATTGCCTTGATGAAACAAAACTTTACAAATTTAAGTTCTTGAGTGCAGCGTACATTTGGATCACATTGCAAATTGGGACACAGGTCAGACCCCCATGCTGGCACCACCTGTTGAGAGCGCTGCTCCTTGGACCCCATATATATAAAAAAACACAGTGGCGGTAGCTATATTCTTAGTATTAGTACTTATAGTACTTATAGTTAGAATTCCCAAAGATAGGAATTCCTCAGATTTTTGCTTAGTAATAACTTTGGCACCATTGAATGTCCATGAAGGCCTATCAGTTTTTCTACATTGGCAGATGATGCAAAGTGGAAATGGCCCTTTTTTATTGTTTGATCTGAATTTAGTCAGTTGCTTTTGAGTAATAAGGGACAAAAACGTAGTGATAAATTGGGCTGCGGTATACCGAGGTACCTTCACGGTATACTAAGGTACATGTCAATGACGAAAAAACAATATTGATTAACAAAAGCCCTTACCAAAATCTAAATAGTTAGTCTTTTTGTAATGTATAGGAAGACATGAAGCATTTTAGAAATCTCTGTACAGGTAAAGGAAATAATTTGTATTCAATTATATAGTTTTTTAAAACCTTTATGATGTACTGCTGTGCTTTCGCAAAACTATCTACAAAAAACTGCAGTACCTATTGAAATCTAAAAAACATTATATATGACAAAAGAAACTCTATGACACACCACTCCACTCCATTTCTATGACATGCCACTCCACTCTACAACACGCCACTCCACTCTACAACATACCACTCAACTCCACGACACGCCACTCCATTCAACGATATGCCTCTCCACTCTAAGACACTCTACGGCAGACTACTGTTTGACATGCCACTCAATTCTACACCTCTTCACTCTACTGAGCCTGGGCAAAATTCGTAATCCCGCCATCAGAATCGGAGGAATTTTGGAATTCTGCTTTACTCATGTAACACGAAATTACTTATAAATATCGCTGCTTCGCCAGCAGAATTGATCACAGTAAATAATTTCTTCTAAACAGAGCTGTAAGAGGGAGCATTCCTTCTATGTTTAAAAATCACTGCAGAAATCTGCAGTGGTTGTTAGACCTAGAGGGACTGTTCCCTCTTGTGGCCCTGTTTAGAAAACACTACAGTGCATGCATCCTGGCGCCCTTTTATAGCTGCAGAGTATCTAGGGGCTTTGAGGGGTATGCACTATAGTGCTTGGAAGCAGATTAAATGTGCCAACTCTGCCCTGGAACAGCAAATAGTGAGACAGAGAACTCCTGAATCCAACGCTTCCTCCCACCAGCATAGCCTTTGGATGGATTGTATCAACCAGCCTTCAGGCGTGGGTATTTACAGTGTCCTATGATGCATATGTTATTCCAACATATATGCTTGCAAAACAGCAACTATAGTGAGCACTGGGGGAAAACACATGCATGGACTGCTTTGAAGCATCTTGTTAGAGGTAGTGATATACTATTATTTGATTACCCTGACAGTTGCATTTCTTCCACAAAATAACCCAGGAAGAATTAAAGTGCTGTGTTGCCTTAAACAAGTGCACACACATTGAGGTAAAATATGTACCATTTAGCCATTCATCGTCTATTCAAGTATTTGTCACATTTCACCGGTGCTGCTGTCCGACACACAAAAGGAACCATTTCATTTGTTGTTTGTGACCAAAGAGTAATTAATGCAATTCCACAATCTTATGTCTAATGTACTGTTTCACATGCACAATGACGTTCTAACAATACAACACAGGCTTACACAGCATTATGTAATGTACGCTATGAAGCGAAGGGCCGAAAGTCTTGTTTAAGGACAGTTTCACTCGGATCCACACCAGAGTCTGTAAGGTATTCTAAACTGTATGCACCACTCTCCTGGAACTGTGGGCCGGTGTTGGCAGTGTTATGTGTAGGTTATCTGAAAAGAGGCATTCGATGTATGGCTCAACCTGCTCTTAACATGGTTTTACAACACATGCATTCTTTGTCAAATACTCTGCATGAGTTCGTCTCTGGCATCTCCAATCCATACAAGTGTCAATAATTCACCCAAGACAATATCCTGTCTTCCAGGCCCCTGTAAGTAACAGCGTGCCACCGCTTGACAGCATCATCTGGTGTTCTTAATACCAGTTTACCACAGTGATGAGGTAAGAACCACCATCATTCAATACTATGGGTATAAGAACATGCTATGAGGAGTTTTGGACGCGGGTGATCCAGTGAAGGTGGACCCAGAGAGACCATGGGGTATATTCACAAGAACGTGTGATAACTACCGCGATAACTACCATTGCGGCAAAATAACCCTGTGACACCGTGGGATTCACAACATGGCAGTAGCATGCGATAGTCTGCAGAAACCGCGGACTATGTCTGCGATAAAACAAACCACAACACCAAAAAACCTGCGATGGGCCAAAACGCGATGAGGAAATCAGCGATAAGCAGCGCCAGGCCTGCAACACCCACCTGGCAGGTGGGAAAAAACACCATAAAAACAGAAAAAACAAACAAACACAAACTGACCAACACCCAAGCACCATGGAGGCAGCCGGAGCAGGCGCAGAGGACGAGGGCAACCCCACAAGCACCCCAGATGACCAGCCCGGGACCTCGGGGAGAGGGAAGGGCAAGGACAAGAAGATGAGGAAGACGAAGTTTCTGTCCACAGGCAAACAGGATCATAGTCACAGAGGTGAAGGAACACCATCAACAACTCTTCGTCACCTCCAACGTCTCATTGGGGACCAAAACTGGAATATGGCGGGACATCGTCGACAAGGTGAATGCCGTCAGAGAGCACAAGAGGACAATGGACGAGGTCAAGAGGCGATGGAATGACATCAAGCGGAAGACCAAGGAGAAACTTGCAGCCAACCAGAAGGCAGCAACGCTGACTGGAGGTGGGGACCCAGCGCCGCAGCTAGAGCTGGATGATATGGATTAGCTGGTGTCCACAGTCATCAGAGGGGAGACTGTAGCCGGAGTCGGGGACAGGACACTGCTCGACAGGACACAACACAACCGCTACATGGTGAGTGACCAACAGGTACTGGGGGGACGGGTGGAGATGGCCACAATGGCACACATGCACAATCAAGCAGAGCACAGTGCACACCCACAATGACCCTGGGTCATCGTCCAGATCTACAGACTGTCACAATGTACAATGCCATGCTGTCTGAATGTCAACATGTACCATGCGGCTACATACATGTGGACACATTGTAATACACCATCTCCCATTCACATCGCAGGGTCACCATCAACCCCCCCTGCAGAGCAGTCCCAGCCACTCTTCACTGATGACGAGGAGGACAACACCAGCATCGAACCCCAAACCATCCAAGACATAATTGACCTTATCTGCCAATCACCACCAGGATCAAGGCAGCTTAGCTACATCGATGAGACCCCACCCACCACCCAAACCCCCCAGCAGGAGGCACCCACAGACCTGGCACTCTCCCAAGACCCCCAGGAACAACACATGGCCTTCCAACACCATGTGCTGGAGGGCCAGAGGGAGATGGCTGAGCAGTTGTGGGTGGGCTGCGACCTCATGGCTACCAAACTGGACGCCATCATTGGGTGTCTAGGCCCAACCCATGGTCTCCAACGAGCCATGACTGACCTCCCTGTAGTCATGACATGGAGGGAAGAACACCTGTCCGCTCAGAGTGGCTCCAGCAATGCCAGCCGTGAGCTGGCACACATACGGAAGCTCATGGAGGACATGGTGCGGATGGAGGCGGAAAGGATGGCAGCAACCGCTGCACATCAGTGAAAATGTAGCTGGGATCTATCATGCCCTGCAGGTCTACATCATGGCATCGCCGCCACAAGGCGTGGCGCTGATGAATGCTGCTGTCCTCACACCATCCACATCTCATCCCCCTGATGTGTCAGTGCCTCCCAGTGCGGCAGCCAGAACAGCAACAACTGCAGGTGGGGCATGCAACACATCCGGTGATAGGACATGGATGGGCTTGTGATCAGAAAGAGGCAATAGCATTCATTCCCGCCAACGGGCCTGTTGCTGCTTGGTCCCGCACATCGCCTCATGACCTTCCACTGTACTCACAGTCCTTTAATGTGAATCCATGGAATTCTGCAGAATGAAATTCCACAAATTCCGCCCACTCCTACACTCTACTTTACGACACGACACCCAACTGTACGATACACCACTCCACTCTATGGCACTCCACTCCACTCCAATACAATCTACTCTATGACACATCACTTCACTCGATGATGCACAACTGTACTCTTCAACACACCACTCCTCTGCACAACATTCCACTCCACTCTGTGCCACTCCATTCTATGCCCTCCACGTTAAGACACTCCAGGATATGCCACTACATGACACGGCACTCCATTCTACTGTACAACATGCCACTCCACTCTACACCATCCGTTCTGTGCCCCTCCATTGTAAGACACTCACGACACACCACTCTATAACATGCCACTCCACTCTACTGTATGAGACAAAACTCTACTTTGCGACACTCCACTCTACAACACTCTTCTCCACTCTAAGCCAGTATACTCCACTCTATACCATGATAGACTACATGCACTATAACTTTCCCTGCTACCATGCACAGTGTTTCTTTTCATAACAGATGTTATTTTAGATGTCATGAGTGTAAATATATGTGCTATGATTTAACATGTATACGTGATGCAATATGAAAGCGTACAAGCTGTGCATGGAGAAAGCGTAATTCATCTAGTCTGGCTAGCGAGTTCAAAACACTGTGTACAAAAGTGCATGAGCTATACTAAGTTTTGGGTGGGGTGCAACTAATAACTTAAGATTATAACTATGAGTTTTGAATCTCTAAGGTTTGTCTAGTTTAAGTTTTTTTTTTAACTATCACTAGTCTTAAACCTTTGTTTTTTTCAATATATATCTATAATAATATGAATAAAAAACAGGTTAAAGGGACTTTATAGTTCGGTGAAATTAAAACTATTAAAAACACTAAAATTCAACAGTTATATTTATCTCAATTAACTGTAACTTGTGTCCTAAAGTAACTATACCTTGCCAAGCACTGCTAATTGTCTTCCATATTACATCACTCATGATTTGTTCTATGTCATTATTGATAACATCGGTGACACCATTGATAACAACACTGAGCATGGTGAGGCACCAGTAATAGTTACTTTACGGCATGAGTTCAAGTTACTTGAAATAGATCTAACTGGTTTATTTCAGTGGTTTTTTTTCATTAAGATTTCACCTAACTACCCTTCACCTTTGTATTTTTGCAATGAATATGTGTGTATATATGTGTGTGGGGGGGGGGGGTAGGTGCCAGTTTCCACTGAAAATGGTTTTGTTTCCTTAACAACTTGATGCTATTAAAGAAATCCTAACAAAGCTTTCCAATAAAAGTACATCCACTTTGGGGCCAGCTAAGCATGTTTCATGCAGATCCATCAAGGATGGGCCAAAAGGGGCAGACGGGTTGCAAAAAAATACTTTTCCCATTTTATTTTCCATACAAATCTTTGTAGCTGAATATAACTGCATCAAGCTTTGCATTAAGGTAGAGCTTTTCTCAAGGAAGTGTCTTTGCTTGGTTTATTGTAAATCCATTTAGTCATTTTTAAGAAATTAAAATGTAAAACATTTTTGGGCTTCAAAGGGTTAAATTATTGAGACATTTGGACCATTACTTTGTGGAGTTTTGGAAAAAAATAGCCAAAACGAAGCGAAACACACATTTTAAATATAATCATATCTGCTTGGAAAAGGGAACTTTTTCTCCTATCATTCTTTTTTGGTTCTGCAAACCTAACGCCAGGTTCATGGAAACAAACATCTCTGACTGGCGGGCCACAACATGAATAAAAATGTCGAAGCCACATTACAGATGTGTGGACTTGGTTCCCGTGTTCTGAAAAAATGACACATTAGGGGAGGCTGATTACATTCTCACCATCAGGCCCATGTGGGGTGAGCCAAAGGGATCACTCCATTTATAAATACATTTGAAAAGGGAGATTTTGTTGCAATGCGCATGGTCCCTACAGCAGAGTTTTCAGCCATCATTGCAGGTCTGCAAGATCTCTGAATACTGGGAAGTGGCCACAGACACGGCATGTGGGACCAGATGTATGACCATTCTGTTTTGCGACTTCAAATCGTAATTTTTTGTGATTTACAAATTGTGACTCGCAAAACGGAAAGTACTAATGTGTCTTAGACACATTTAGCAATTCCCAACGGGGTTGCAAATGACCTTCCTCATCAATATTCATGAGGCAGGTCACGTTTGGAATGGCTAGCACTGGGATGGTGGCCTGTTGGGGTCAGCAGACCACCACGTCTGTGACTGCTTTTTAAATAAAGTAGTTTTTTTAAAAAATGCAACTCATTTTCCTTAAAGGAAAACGGGATGTATTTTTTTGAAAAATGAAACCTTTCTGTTCCATTTTTTAAGAGTAGGCAGGAGTCCGTGGGACCACTACCTGCACTTAAAAATATTTTCTCTGCCCAAAACAAAGGGGAAGAAGTCCCCTGGGGACCTCTTCCCATTTGTGACTGGCTTACCTCCTACTTGAAGTAGGCGGTAACTGTGATTGTTTTGCGACCGCACTTGAGGTCACAAAACATTCAAACATACCAGTGCGACTCGCTTTTAGGAAGGGAAGCCCTTGGCACGTCTCTTCCTAATAGCGACTTGCAAACCCAATTTTGCGGGTCGGTAATAGATTACTGACTCGCAAAATAGTGTTTGTACATACCACAAGCCTTTTTAACAGTCGCAAACGGCCTCATTTTCCATTTGCGACTGCTAAAAAGGGTTGTACATCTGGCCCAATATTCGCTGTCATGGACCGCGATCTCACAGCATAAACCCATGTTGCCTACTCTCAGGCTCTACAATTTCGAAACCAGATCTGCGGTACTCACAGAAGGGTCAATACAGCTCCACAAACCTGTGAGAGTTCACAAGCCCTATAATTGGATACACAAATCCAAAAATGTAGGGGTTGGTTCCCGACTGCCCTCTGGTATTTTGAGTGCAAAGCATGGCTAATGGCCAGGCCCTGCCCTCATCCCTCCCAGGACATGGGGTAAGGCCATGAATAACAGGTGTTGGCTACCTGTGGTGGGCTGGGCACAGGGCCTGGCTGTAATTCAAGCTCTGATATGGAACATCATTAGAATGTCTGTGAAATTCACTGAAAAAAAACTGCCAATTATGTAATTAATGATGTAATTTGAGATGTCAGCAATGATGCCTTCGATATGTCATTTAACATGTCATGAGTGATGTACTATGTTGGGTCATAGCAATGCATGATGGAGCAGAAGTTACAGTTAGGTGACTTGTTAGAACTGTCAGTCCTGGGGTGGTCTTCCCCAAACCGTTTGCCTTACTATTTTTCTGATCTCATTGTTGTTGGCTTTCGGACTCTGTTCACTTTACCCTTGCTAGCCAGTGCTAATGTGCACGTAATCACTCATTAAAACATGGTAAAATTGGCTTATCCACAATTGGAATATTTTATTTACTTATAAACCCCTAGTAAAGTGACACTATGTGTGCCCAGGGCCTGTAGAATAAATGATACTAGTGTGCCTGCAGCACTGATTGTGCCATCCACTTAAGAAGCCCTTTTAAATGTGTCTCAGGCCTGTCATTGCAGTCTGTCGGTGCAATTTTGAACTGCCATTTTGACCTGACAAAATAAACAATTTGCCAGGCCCAAACCTTCCTTTTAAATACATAGTGTATCTATGACTATTCGCTGTATTTTTTTTTTTTATTGATTGTGTCTTTGTATACTATATCGTGCCTTCTTATGACCTGTAAAGCGCTCTGATACTCACAAGAGTTTTGTTCGCGCTATATAAAACCTTCAAAATAAATAAATTTAATAAATAGGGTAGGCCCTGGACAGCCCAGAAGGCAGAGTGTAGTGTATTTAAAAAGTAGAACATGTACTTTTAGGTTTACATGGCCTAATTGTGAATAACTCTTACATTTGTTTTTCACTTTTGCAAGGCCTACTTCTTCCACAGGCTAACATGCGAGTTACCTTATTAACTTTTAATAAGCTGTAACTTCCAAATAGGAACAGGGAAACAGTTCATATGTTGTGTCTTTGGAGATGTAATGAAAAATCCTCCTTTATAGTGAAGTCCAATATTTTATTACAATTCTGAAAATGCCACTTTTAGAAATGTGCCTTTTTCCTGCCGCTGTTCACCTCATTTTATTTATTGATATTTTATGTATGATGGTACTCTTGTGGTACTGCAGTTCCACAGGAGTACTGCATTAGAATATGAGTGGTCTGCAGTAGTACCTCAGCTGATCAAATTCGCTATATTCTTTTTAATTTCAATTACTGTGGGCAGTCCCTAGAGAAAACTCAACCATATAAGCCCAAGGCACACCTTGCCCCCTTATGTGGCGTTATTTCTTGAAATGAGTCCCCGAATTCTGTAATGGCAGGTGCAAAATTGTATTCAATGTTACACCTAGCCAATAAACATGTTTTGTTCAAGCAGAAGTAAAATGGCTGAGGAAAGAAAAAATCCCCTTTGCCAATCAGAAGCAGACATTTTTTTTGTACTGCTTCTGTTGGACTACCACAGGACCAGCCATCCCAATATCCCTAAAATGTTTTGGTATAACCCTGATGCCCAACTCAAGACCCTCTTTGAATGCTAATATCTCTAAAATAGCTAAACAGATTTACACCAATAACAAAACGCACACTTTCTGAGTAAAGTTTAAACATTTTGTTAAATTTGGTGCAGGCGCGGCCTCTTGAGGCAAGAGTGGCGGAGTGGGGTGCCATGGTGTGGGGAGTAGACAGATGACAACGAGGTAAAAAACAAAAACCACTCACCTTGCGCTTGCTCATCTCCGAGTCAGCAATGTGGTGAGCGCAAGGTAAGTGGTTTTTGTATTTTAAAATGCAAGTTTACCTCGTCGTTTTCTGTCGACTCCACTCCCCACGGCACCGCTCCTGCCACACCGGTCTTACCTACACTGGCCACCCCGATTTGGTGCACAAGAGAACAAAACTTCCTGTAGAAATTCACATGGGATATCACACTTTTGGGACACCCGATTTTTCTTGGCCCCCACTTGAAGGATCTTCACAAAACAGTCAATGAATTGAGAAGAAGAGGATTAACTTTTTTTTGTAAAGTTTCGTGCACGTCTGTCAGATGGTGTCATAACTAGTAGCAACACAAAAAATGCTTTTCTATGGAAACTCGGACCTAACTATAATTACACTGGCACTCAATATACACCCAATTTTAAATTTCTCTTCCACATCATCTTTCAAATGCGTTTTTGGATTGAGTTAAAAATTATCTGTATAGAAGTTATTTGAATTGTATATATAGTCCAGTTGTCAGCTTGAACTAGACTTCCTTTTTTGCCTGTTGACAAATTCCACAACATCCTTCCGAGATTACTTACTTTATTATCTTATTACATGATATCCAGGAGGAGGATGTCATTATCAAATCTGATACAGATCGAGAACGTTCATAACAATTTTAAGAACTTACTGGCACATGCATCAAGCAAAAATCACCTCGCAAAAATACTGAATCGCTAAAATCTCCCATTAGCGAGTGGCAAACACCGAATCCCAATGCATCAACACCAATAGCGAAAAAATAAAGAATCTCAAAAAAATTCCCCGTTAAAATAAAGAATCGCAAAAAAATTCCCCGTTAAAATAAAGAATCGCAAAATAAAGAATCAGAAATACCAAAATTACAAATAGCGCCTGGAATTAGCTAATCACGAATAAAGAATCGCAAATGAATGCATCAAAAGTAGCAAATACCGAAAATCTCAAAAATCGCTATTTAGCATGAGCAGATTAAGGGGAATCAGAACCAGGAGGTAAAGTTGCAGAAAAAAAAAAAATCCCCGAAAAACTCACAAGTGTTCCACAGATGCAATCAATCAGAAAGCCATACAAATTGGGCCTGGAGACCCTGTTTCCTTTCACAAAATGGCAGCCCTCTACGTGCTTGCAAGGAGGATGAGAATAAATGCTGCAGCACAGCACATGAGAAGGATCCAGGAGAGAGTATTCAGAGTGCGCATTACATTGCTTGGCCAAAATGAGGATGAGGTATACGACAAGTACTGTCTCAATCGGGCAATGATAATGCGCCTAATTGCTGACCTGGAACCACTACTGCAGCACCAGACACGTCAGACCAATGCCATTCCTGCGCACATCCAGGTCCTATGCAGCCTGCACCTACTGGCGTCTGGAAGTTTCCAGGGGGTCATAGCGGTAGCGGGAGGCGTATCACAAAGCGCACTATCACGCTTCTTCCGTAAATTCATTGATGCCATGCTGACAATGATACATACCCACATCAGCTTCCCCACAACCCCACAGCAGATGGACCACACCAAACAGGAATTCTACCAGGTGGCCCAATTCCCCCATGTCATAGGATGCATTGACTGCACGCATGTCCCCATATGTCCACCCTCAGCCAATGAGTACATCTTCCGGAACAGGAAGTGCTATCACTCCATCAACGTGCAGGTCGTGTGCGATGCCAAGCACATCATCACGGACATAGTGGCACAATTTCCAGGGAGCACACATGACTCCTATATATTCAGACACAGTGGCATCCACAGGCGTCTGCTCAATGGAGAATTCGGAGAGGGACTCCTGCTTGGTACGTAAACATACCTATTCATAACATCTGTATCACACATGTATCATCATGACTGACGCTAAGCCTTTGCTTCCATCCTGTAGGTGACAGTACATACGCCCTGCGGGAATATATCCTCACCCCCTACATCAACCCAGCAACACCACAGGAGCAACGCTACAACGCGGCCCACATTAGCACCAGAAATGTGATTGAGAGGACATTCGGGATCCTGAAGAGTCACTTCCGGATCTTACATAAGACTGGTGGTGCTTTGCAATATAAAACAGACACCTGCTGCAGGATTGTAGCAGTATGTTCCATGCTGCACAACATTGCAACCAGAAGGGGGATACCCATAGAGGTGGACAGGAATGACAACTACCGGGATGATCAACCACCCGCACAACACCGACAGTTACACGTTCCAAACACAGCTGAAGGTCAAAGGAGGCGGACATACATCACACAACATCATTTCAGAGCCAGGTAAGAATGAGCCATGACGATATCATTAGGAGTGCTACTGTTTACTTCACATGAGTACTTATGTAGATAACATTACACTGACATGCAAATTTGAGTTCCCCCACACATTGTGGGCAAAAACATGACCGTTGGCTTCACGGGAGTGCAAATGCAAAATTAAAGTGGGCCATGGTTACCCCACCATGGTCAGGGATGCAGGACTGAATGTCTAGTGCCGCTTCCCACGAACACCCAGCCTCCTATCGCGTGTCTCCTCCACCTCACCACGCTGTGTCTCTGTGGCTGTGGAGCAGCGTGAACTGCGCCTCCTGGTGCAGGTCTCCAGCACCGACACGCTGCTCACACTGGATGCAGCCTCACTGCCATCCTTCCCTCCCAAGTTGCTGCCACTGAATGTCCCTGACTGCAAGTGTTCCACTGCAGTGGTCACCTGGCCTAAGGCCTTCGCCACGTCACCACAGTAATGTCCGAGGGCCACCTGCAGTGACACGGAGCGGCGGGACAACACAGCAGTGCTGTTGCAGAGCTTTGTGATGGCCCTGGTCGATGCTGTGGTACGGAGCAAGTTCTGCCTATGCCTCCGGCACTCACTGTTTTGCCCTGCTCGGATGGCACGGGTGAGCTCCTGGAGGTTCTGACTAATATCCCTATTGCTCTCTGCCACAACTGTGATCATGTGCCGCACAGCGTCAGTTAGAGTGCACATATGTTTGGCGAGTCGTGAAATATTAAGGTTCATTGTCCCCATGTGTCTCCCCTGCAGGCGCTGAACACGCAGCATCTGGGTCTCGACTCCACCATAAATGTACCTTGCCTGGTCGACTCCCTCGGCAGTACTGCGCATGGACCTGCGCCGCTGTGTGACTCTGCCACGTGCTGGTGGTGGTGCTGGCGGTGTGACACCTGTATGACTTTGCCCACTTGTGGACGCAGGACTCGGGCATGCATCCATCACCTGCGAGGAGGGGACATGTGCCCTGCGTCTTGGTGGTATTGTCGCTAGAGGTGGTGGTGGTGGTGGTGGTGGTATTGTCGCTGGTGGTGGTGGTGGTATTGTTGCTGGTGGGGATTGACCTTCCTGCGGAGTGTCGCCATCGGTATCTGCCGGTGTTTCGGAGATGATGAGGCGCTCACTATCATCTGAATCCCCAGGAGATGCATCTGTGTATGAAACAGTGCATTGTTAGTTTATTTTGTGACTACATCTGTTTGTCATTCTGCATTTATGTCCTACAATGAATTACATGATTTGACTCTCTGTTGGCCCTGTACTGCTGATCTCATTTATTTAGCATTTGTGACTATACATGCACACTTTGCTGACATGACTACGACTCCCATGATGCAATACTGATGTGAGGGCATATGTGTTATGCACTTCTGCCTGCACACTGTAATTGACCTGGGGGGATGGGATGGGTATACGATACGCAGCGTATGGGCGCAGGCATGCATCTTACCTTGTTCTGTGGTGGCTGCGCCGGAGGTGTCCATCTGCGTTACTCCGACGACCGCCTCTGGCTCAATGGTCCCCTCGACGAGCTCCTCCAGGGCAGTGTTTGCAGGTACTGTGGATTGGCCCCGCTCCTGTGCCAGCTGCCTCCTTGACCCTTTCAGCAATTCTTTCCTTTGCCCTCTTCCTGAGGTCATACCACCTCTTCTGCAGTGCGTCACTCCCACAGCATTCACCCTCTCCCTGATGCGATTGCGAAGCCAAATTTTCCTCTTCTCAGCTTCGGGCACCTTGAGTGACAGCTTGCCAAACAGCTTGTCATGCTTGCTGCTCACCCCCTCGATCAAGTGCCCAAGTTCCCTGTCAGAGAACTTTCTCTTCCTCTTCCTGGGCGTGTCTGCAGTGGCTGGTGCATCCTTGTCCATCCTGGATGAAGGTAGGGTGGATGGTTTCAGTGGGTGAATTCTCTTGCCTCAGCCTGTTTGCTCTGCCTCCTCCTGTGAGCTCCTCAGGGAAGTGAATGATGGTGGGGCTGGTTGACTTCCTTATTGTGATGTCATCAGCCCGCTTCTAGAGCGACCCGTTTTTAGCGAATTCGCTAATACTGAACTCGCTAATACCGAATTCGGTAATACCGAATTCGGTAATTGCTATTCGTTATTTTCAGAAATCGCTATTGAGTATTCGGTAAATAATAGCGATTTTTAAGGAATCGCTGAGATTTACCGAATCTGTTCATGCATTCCGAAATGCGATTCCTTATCACCGATTCTTTATTTATCGCTATTAAGGAATCGCTTTTCGGGATGTTGATGCATGTGCACCTTAATGCTTTAGCCTCTTGCACCATTCCTACATGTATCAAACTGAGAAATGTATTTTAGGCCATTGCTGAAGAATCCAATATTACCTCAAATGTAGGACAATTTAGAGCATGGCACGGCCCACCACGTAACTGCCACCTTGGCAGTTCTCATTTTGGTACTGGGCCCTGATGCTACCCACTTTGGTGCTCCTCATACTGCATCTGCCCGCCCTGCGTGGTGCAAGGTGTTTTAAGGTGCAATTTATAGTTGGGCAAAGAGATGAAACACCACACCCTGCATCTGATTCAGCTAGAACTGCTGGCAACTTGAATCCAGGGCTAGAGTGGGAACCAAAAACAGCCCTGGCAATATTTGTCAGTCCAGCCATCAAACTGCATGTAGCTAGTGAGCCTGACCCCTGCAGAGGAGTTCTTCCACCAGTAAATGTTTGCAAACAATTGCAAATATGGTGTGTTTTACACATTTTTCATTTAAAAAACTGTGTTCAGTCAATGGATGTTTGAAGGTTGGAGATATGACTGTTTGGCTCACTGAATGAAGGAATAGTTGGATGAGTGAGGAGAGGGTCGATGAATTAATTCAAGGTTGGATAGGGTGGCAAAGGAATAAAGACTTCAGCTAAGTGGAGTAAATGATCTTAAATGCACTGTCAGAGGGTGGGTGCTTTGATTTTCACTTTAGCTCTGATTTATCGCTTCAAAGAAATAGGCTCAGAGCATTAAGCAGTCATTTAAAAGAGAAGAGATAAAGCGATCACCTGGTTGTAGCTGAATGATACAACCTGAAGCCAAGAAACCTTACCTCAATTCCACTTGACCACATTCTGTGATCCTATGCCATTATTCTTTTCCTTCATCATCAGATTATAGCACCTTGAAATGCATCAGTTCAGGGTGCCTGCTACACAAATGCGAAGGACTATAATATTACTCTATCTATAGTAACACAGAGCAAAAGACTTTCCTTGTGATGCACCAATTACATTGTCGCCAGGGCAGTGGAAATGGACGTATGAATGTTTCTAAGTTCATGACTTCTAATAATTGCCTACATATTGAATACAGTTCTCTAATTAAATATACTAAACGGAAATGTGTTGCAATGGTCGTTTTATAAAGAAATATGCATTTTTAAAATTTTGAAATGTCTTTATCATATGCTATTGAACTTTCTGAGCCAAGTAACAGCAGAGCCCTCACCCGACCCCACACCCCTTTCTTGTGAAACCCAAAAGGTCAGCGCTGCTGGTGATCCGTCAGGAGGCACGAGACAACAACATGTAACTAGCATTTGCAATGCAATAGGTCTAGCATTCATGGGAGTTTGAGCTATTAGCATTGTAAATGACAATGCCTTTTATTTATGTTTTGGGTTTTAAAAAATAAATAAAAGGCATTGTCATTTACAATATTATTAGCTTGAATTCTTGCAAATGCGAGACCTATTGCATTACAGTAAAGGGCCTTCTAGACGGCTTGTTAGTTTGTAAATATCAGAGGAAGAGACCAGCCTGTGATGTCTTCAAAGCAGTGATAAATAGTGAAGTGAAGAAGATGTGTAAGTGTTGTAAATTACACAGACACAAAGTGTGAAGTGAGAGTTACATATGATCTGAGCTATAAACACTAACAAAGTGCTCCAACACCTTTCACTCTGTGATTACACTGTCACGGCTCAGGAGGAAGAGCAGGAGAGAGGGCTATTTCCTGCCCTCTCTGTGATTTTAGTGTGCAGTGTGGCATTGTGTAATGTAATTGCTATCCTTGGCCTAATAAAAAACACACCAGCTGAATTAGGGCCCGGGATTCACCTCTTGGTGCAGGTCGGGCTGTGCTTTATGGCAGGCATAGAAGGAGGAAGGGATGGCCTCGGCTGCAGCTCCGGCCTCGTACAGTGCCACTGATATTACTAGTGAGCGAGAGGCGCTGAGGTGGTGGAGCTGGAATTGGTGGTGGTGGTATTGGTGGTGGTGGTATTGGTGGTGGTGGTATTGGTGGTGCTGGTATTGGTTGTGCTGGTATTGGTGGTATTGGTTGTGGTGGTGGTGTTATTGGTGGTGGTGCTGGTATTGGTGGTGGCAGTATTGGTATTGCTGGTATTGGTAATGGTGGTTGTATTGGTAGTGGTGATACTGGTATTGGTGGTGGTGGTGGCATTCGCGGTGGTGGTATTTGCGGTATTGGTGGTGGTATTGCTAGTCAAGGCATTGGTGGTGGGGTACTGCTGTTGGTGGTGGTATTGGTGGTGGTATTGGTTTTGGTATTGGTGGCAGTGGTATTGGTGGTAGTGGTGGCATTGGTGGTGGTGGTATTTGTGGTATTGCTGGTATTGCTGGTCATGGCATTGGTGGTGGGTTACTGGTGTTGGTGGTGGTATTGGTGGTGGTGGCATTTGTCGTCGATGTGGTATTGGCGGTGGTGGTGTTATTAGTGGTGGTATTGTTATTGGTACTGGTTGTATTGGTATTGGTGGTATTGGTATTATGGGTAGTGGTGGTTTTATTGGTGGTGGTGATGGTATTTGTTGTGGTGTTGGTAGTATTGGTGGTGGTGGTATTGGTGGTGGTGATGGTATTGGTGGTGGTAATATTGGTGGTGGTATTGGTCGTGGTGGTATTAGTGGTGGTATTATTGGTGGTGGTATGGGTGGTGATGGTGCTATTGGTGATGAGGGTGGAATTGGTGGTGGTGGTGGCATTGGTGGTGGTGGTATTGGTGGTTGTATTGGTGGTGGTGGTGGTATTGGTGGCGGTGGTATTGGTGGTGCTGGTATTGGTTGTGCTGGTATTGGTTGTGGTGGTGGTATTGGTGGTGGCGCTATTGGTATTGCTGGTGATACTGGTAGTACTGGTATTGGTGGTGGCGGTATTGGTATTAGTGGTAGTGGTAATGGTGGTGGTATTGTTAGTGGTTGCACTGGTATTGGTGGTGGTGGTAATGGTGGTGGTGGTATTGGTGGTGGTGGTATTGGTGTTAGTAGCGGTAATGGTGGTGGTGGTGGTATTAGTGGTGGTGGTATTGGTGGTGGTATTGGCGGTGGTATTGGTGGTGGTATTGGTGGTGGGGTATTGGTGGTGGTGGTGGTGGTATTGGTGGTGGTAGTATTGGTGGTAGTGGTGGCATTGGCAGTGGTGGTATTTGTGGTATTGGTAGTGGAATTGCTGGTCATGGCACTTGTGGTGGGATACTGGTGTTTGTGGTGGTATTGGTGGTGGTGGTGGCATTGGTGGTGGGTGTGGTATTGGTGGTGGTGGTGTTATTAGTGGTGGTATTGGTACTGGTGGTGGTTGTATTGGTATTGGTGGTATGGGTGGTGGTGGTGGTATTGGTGGTGGTGGTGATGGTATTTGTGGTGGTGATATTATTGGTGGTGGTGGTATTTGTGGTGGTGGTATTGGTGGTGGTGGTATTAGTGGTGGTATTGTTGGTGGTGGTGGTGGTATTGTTGGTGGTATGGGTTGTGATGGTGCTATTGGTGATGAGGGTGGAATTGGTGGTGGTATTGGTGGTGGTGGTATTGTTGGTGGTGGTGGTATTAGTGGTATTGGTGGTGGTGGTGGTATTGGTGATGGTGGTGTTTTTGGTGGTGGGGTATTGGTGGTGGTGGTATTGGTGGTGGGAGTGGTATTGGTGGTGGAGGTATTGGTGGAGGTATTGGTGGTGGTGGTGGTATTGTTGGTAGTATTGGTGGTGGTATTGGTACTTTTGGTTGGTGGTATTGGTGAAGGTGGTATTGATGTTGGTACTAGTGGTGGTGGTATTGGTGGTGGTATTGTTGGCATTGGTGGTTGTGGTATTGATGGTGGTATTGGCAATTATGGTACTGGCATTGGTGGTGGTGGTATTGGTAATGGTGGAATTGCTGGTGGTTGGATTGGTGATATTAGTCGTGGTGGTGGTATTGGTAATGGTGGGATTGGTGGTGGTATTGGTGGTCGTATTAGTGGTTGTGGTATTAGTGGTGGTATTGGTGGTGGTATTATGGGTGGTAGTGAAATTGGTGGTATTGGTGGTGGAGGAGGTATTGGTATTGGTGGTGATGGTATTGGTGGTGCTGGTATTGGTGGTGGTCATAGTGGTTGTGGTGGTGGTGAGGTGGTATTGGTAGTTTTGGTGGTGGTATTGGTGGCATTGGTGGTGGTATTGGTGTTGGTAGTATTGGCGGAGGTGGTATTGATGTTGGTACTAGTGGTGGTGGTATTTGTGGTGGTATTGGTGGCATTGGTGGTTGTGGTATTGATGGTGGTATTGGCAATGATGGTACTGGTATTGGTGGTGGTGGTATTGGTAATGGTGGTATTGCTGGTGGTTGGATTGGTGGTATTAGTCGTGGTGGTGGTGTTGGTAATGCTGGTATTGGTGGTGGTGGTATTGGTGGTGGTATTAATGGTGGTGGTGGAATTGGTAGTATTGGTGGTGGTGGAGGTATTGGTATTGGTGGTGGTGGTATTGGTGGTATTGGTATTAGTGGTGATGGTATTGGACTGTTGGTGGTTGTATTGGTGGTGATGGTATTAGTGGTGCTGGTATTGGTGGTGGTGGTTGTCGTATTGGTGGTGGTGGTATTGGTTCTGGTGGGGATATTGGTGGTGGTTTAGTTTGTGGTATTGGTGGTGGTGGTATTAGTGGTTGCGGTGGTATTGGTGGTTGTGATATTGGTGGTATTGGTTTTGGTGGTGGTTGTGGTATTGGTGGTGGTGGTATTGGTGGTGGTGTTGGTATTGGTGGTGATGGTATTGGTGGTGGTATTGGTGGTGGAAGTGGTATAGGTGGTGGTGGTATTGTCTGTGGTATTGGTGGTTGTGGTGTTGGTGGTAGTAACATTGCTGATAGTGGTATTGGTGGTGGTGGTATTGGTGGTGGTGGTATTGGTGGTGATGATATTGGTGGTGGTATTGTGGTGGTGGTGGTATTAGTGATGGTATTGGTGGTGGTATTGGTGATGGTGATGGTATTGGTAGTGGAGGTGGTATTGGTGGTGGTATTAGTGGTGGTGGTGGTATTGGCAATGGTGGTATTGGTGGTGGTATTAGTGGTGATGGTATTGGTGGCATTGGTGGTGGTGGTATTGATGGTGGTGGTATTAATGGTGGCGGTATTGGTGATGATGGTATTGGCATTGGTGGTAGTGGTATTGGTAATGGTGGTATTGGTGGTGGTATTGGTGGTGGTGATATTGGTAGTGGTGGTATTGGTGGTGGGATTAGTGATGGTATTATTGGTGGTATTGGTGGTGGTGATGGTGGTATTGGTGGTGGAGGTGGTATTGGTGGTGGTATTAGTGGTGGTGGTATTGGTGGTGGTATTGTTGGTGGTGGTATTAGTGGAGGTGGTATTGGTGGCATTGGTGGTGGTGGTATTGATGGTGGCGGTATTGGTGATGATGGTATTGGCATTGGTGGTAGTGGTATTGGTAATGGTGGTATTGGTGGTGGTATTGGTGGTGGTGATATTGGTAGTGGTGGTATTGGTGGTGGGATTAGTGATGGTATTATTGGTGGTATTGGTGGTGGTGATGGTGGTATTGGTGGTGGAGGTGGTATTGGTGGTGGTATTAGTGGTGGTGGTATTGGTGGTGGTATTGTTGGTGGTGGTATTAGTGGAGGTGGTATTGGTGGCATTGGTGGTGGTGGTATTGATGGTGGCGGTATTGGTGATGATGTTATTGGCATAGGTGGTAGTGGTATTGGTAATGGTGGTATTGGTGTTAGTGGTGGTGTTGGTGGTATTGGTGATGTTAGTCGTAGTGGTGGTATTAGTGGTGGTATTGGTGGTGGAGGTATTGGCATTGGTGGTGGTATTGGTGGTCATATTGGTGGTGGTGGTATTAGTGGTGGTGGTATTGGTGGTGGTATTCGTGGTATTGGTGGTGGTGATATTGTGGTGGTTGTATTGGTGGTGGTGGTGGTGGTATTGGTGGAGGTGGTATTGATGTTGGTATTAGTGTTGGTGGTATTGGTGGTGGTATTGGTGGCATAGGTGGTGGTGGTATTGATGGTGGTGGTATTGGCGATGCTGGTACTGGCATTGGTGGTGGTGGTATTGGTAATGGTGGTATTGCTGGTGGTTGGATTGGTGGTATTAGTCATGGTGGTGGTATTGGTAATTGTGGTATTGGTGGTGGTTGGATTGGTGGTATTAGTCGTGGTGGTGGTATTGGTAATGGTGGTATTGGTGGTGGTGGGATTGGTGGTTGTATTAGTGGTGGTGGTATTAGTGATGGTATTGGTGGTGGTATTAATGGTGGTGGTGGAATTGGTAGTACTGGTGGTGGTATTGGTGGTGGTGGAGGTAGTGGTATTGGTGGTGGTGGTATTGGTGGTATTGGTATTAGTGGTGGTGGTATTGGATTGTTGGTGGTTGTATCGGTGGTGACGGTATTGGTGGTGCTGGTATTAGTGGTGGTGGTTGTGGTATTGGTGGTGGTGATATTGGTTGTGGTGGTGATATTGGTGGTATTGGTGGTGGTATTGGTGGTGATGGTGGTGGTATTAGTGGTTGCGGTGGTATTGGTCATTTTGATATTGGTGATATTGGTTTTGGTGGTGGTATGGGGGTGGTGGTATTGGTGGTGGTGTTGGTATTGGTGGTGATGGTATTGGTGGTGGTGGGGGTATTGATGGTGATGGTATTGGTGGTGGTGGTGGTATCGGTGGTGGTGGCCAGTGGTGGTGGTATTGGTAGTGGTGGTTTTGGCCGTGGTATTGGTGGTGGCATTGGTGGTGGTGATATTGGTGGTAGTGGTATTAGTGGTGGTGGTATTGGTGGTGGTGATATTGGTGGTAGTGGCATTTGATGGTTGTGGTGGTATTAGTGATGGTATTGGTGGTGGTATTGGTGGTGCTGATGGTGGTATTGATGGTTGAGGTGGTATTGCTGGTGGTATTAGTGGTGGTGGTGGTATTGGTGGTGGTGGTGGTATTGGTGGTGGTGGTATTAGTGGAGGTGGTATTGGAATTAGTGGTGGTGGTATTGGTGGTGGCATTGGCGGTGGTGGTATTTGCGGTATTGGTGGTGGTATTGCTACTCATGGCATTGGTGGTGGGGTATTGGTGTTGGTGGTGGTATTGGTGGTGGTGGCATTTGTGGTGGGTGTGGTATTGGTGGTGGTGGTATTGGTGGTGGTATTCGTGGTGGTATTCATGGTGGTATTGGTGGCAGTGGTATTGGTGGTAGTGGTGGCATTGATGGTGGTGGTATTGGTGGTATTGCTGGTCATGGCATTGGTGGTGGGGTACTGGTGTTGCTGGTGGTATTGGTGGCATTTGTGGTGGATGTGGTGTTGGTGGTGGTGGTGTTATTAGTGGTGGTATTGGTATTGGTACTGGTGGTGGTTGTATTGGTATTGGTGGTATTGGTATTATGGGTGGTGGTGGTGTTATTGGTGGTGGTGATGGTATTTGTTGTGCTGTTGGTAGTGGTGGTGGTGGTGGTGGTATTGGTGGTGGTGGTGGTATTGGTGGTGGTAATATTGGTGGTGGTATTGGTCGTGGTGGTATTAGTGGTGGTATTATTGGTGGTGGTATGGGTGGTGATGGTGCTATTGGTGATGAGGGTGGAATTGGTGGTGGTGGTGGTATTGGTGGTGGTGGTGGTATTGGTGGTATTGGTGGTGGTGGTGGTATTGGAGGTGGTGGTGGCGGTGGTATTGGTGGTGCTGGTATTGGTTGTGCCTGGTATTGATTGTGGTGGTGGCGCTATTGGTATTGCTGGTGGTACTGGTAGTACTGGTATTGGTGGTGGCGGTATTGGTATTGATGGAAGTGGTAGTGGTTGCACTGGTAATGGTGGTGGTGGTAATGGTGGTGGTGGTATTGGTGGTGGTGGTATTGGTGTTTGTAGTGGTAATGGTGGTGGTGGTGGTGTTAGTGGTGGTGGTATTGGTGGTGGTATTGGCGGTGGTATTGGTGGTGGTATTGGTCATGGGGTATTGGTGGTCGTGGTGGTATTGGTGGTGGTAGTATTGGTGGTAGTGGTGGCATTGGCAGTGGTGGTATTTGTGGTATTGGTAGTGGAATTGCTGGTCATGGCATTTGTGGTGGAATACTGGTGTTTGTGGTGGTATTGGTGGTGGTGGCATTGGTGGTGGGTGTGGTATTGGTGGTGGTGGTGTTATTAGTGGTGATATTGGTACTGGTGGTGGTTGTATTGGTATTGGTGGTATGGGTGGTGGTGGTGGTGGTATTGGTGGTGGTGGTGATGGTATTTGTGGTGGTGATATTATTGGCGGTGGTGGTATTGGTGGTGGTGGTATTGGTGGTGGTGGTATTGGTGGTATTGGTGGTGGTGGTATTAGTGGTGGTATTGTTGTTGGTGGTGGTATTGGTGGTGGTATGGGTGGTGATGGTGCTATTGGTGATGAGGGTGGAATTGGTGGTGGTATTGGTGGTGGTGGTATTGTTGGTGGTGGTGGTATTAGTGGTATTGGTGGTGGTGGTGGTATTGTGATGGTGGTGTTTTTGGTGGTGGGGTATTGGTGGTGGTATTGGTGGTGGGAGTGATATCGGTGGTGGAGGTATTGGTGGTGGTGGTGGTTTTGTTGGAAGTATTGGTGGTGGTATTGGTACTTTTGGTTGGTGGTATTGGTGAAGGTGGTATTGATGTTGGTTCTAGTGGTGGTGGTGGTATTGGTGGTGGTATTGGCAATGATGGTACTGGCATTGGTGGTGGTGGTATTGGTAATGGTGGAATTGCTGGTGGTTGGATTGGTGATATTAGTCGTGGTGGTGGTATTGGTAATGGTGGGATTAGTGGTGGTATTGGTGGTGGTATTAGTGGTGGTGGTATTAGTGGTGGTATTGGTGGTGGTATTAATGGTGGTGGTGGAATTGGTAGTATTGGTGGTTTTGGTGGTGGAGGAGGTATTGGTATTGGTGGTGATGGTATTGGTGGTGCTGGTATTGGTGGTGGTGGTAGTGGTTGTGATGGTGGTGGGGTGGTATTGGTAGTTTTGGTGGTGGTATTGGTGGCATTGGTGGTGGTATTGGTGTTGGTAGTATTGGCGGAGGTGGTATTGATGTTGGTACTAATGGTGGTGGTATTGGTGGTGGTATTGGTGGCAATGGTGGTTGTGGTATTGATGGTGGTATTGGCGATGATGGTACTGGCATTGGTGGTGGTGGTATTGGTAATGGTGGTATTGCTGGTGGTTGGATTGGTGGTATTAGTCGTGGTGGTGGTATTGGTAATGCTGGTATTGGTGGTGGTGGGATTGGTGGTGGTATTGGTGGTCACATTAGTGGTGGTGGTGTTAGTGGTGGTGGTATTAATGGTGGTGTTGGAATTGGTAGTATTGGTGGTGGTGGAGGTATTGGTATTGGTGGTGGTGGTATTGGTATTAGTGGTGATGATATTGGATTGTTGGTGGTTGTATTGGTGGTGATGGTATTAGTGGTGCTGGTATTGGTGGTGGTGGTTGTGGTATTGGTGGTGGTGGTATTGGTTCTCGTGGGGATATTGGTGGTGGTGGTATAGTTTGTGGTATTGGTGGTGGTGGTATTAGTGGTTGCGGTGGTATTGGTGGTTGTGATATTGGTGGTATTGGTTTTGGTGGTGGTATTGGTGGTGGTGGTATTGGTGGTGGTGTTGGTATTGGTGGTGATGGTATTGGTGGTGGTATTGGTGGTGGTGGCCGGTGGTGGAGGTATAGGTGGTGGTGGTATTGTCTGTGGTATTGGTGGCGGTATTGGTGGTTGTGGTGTTGGTGGTAGTAACATTGGTGATAGTGGTATTAGTGGTGGTGGTATTGGTGGTGGTGGTGGTGGTGATATTGGTGGTGGTGGTATTGTGGTGGTATTAGTGATGGTATTGGTGGTGGTATTGGTGATAGTGATGGTGGTATTGGTGGTGGAGGTGGTATTGGTGGTATTAGTGGTGGTGGTGGTATTGGCGATGGTGGTATTGGTGGTGGTATTAGTGGTGATGGTATTGGTGGCATTGGTGGTGGTGGTATTGATGGTGGCGGTATTGGTGATGATGGTATTGGCATTGGTGGTAGTGGTATTGGTAATGGTGGTATTGGTGGTGGTGATGGTGGTATTGGTGGTGGAGGTGGTATTAGTGGTGGTGGTATTGGTGGTGGTGGTATTGTTGGTGGTGGTGGTATTGGTGGTGGTATTAGTGGAGGTGGTATTGGTGGCATTGGCGGTGGTGGGATTGATGGTGGCGGTATTGGTGATGATGTTATTGGCATAGGTGGTAGTGGTATTGGTAATGGTGGTATTGGTGTTAGTGGTGGTGTTGGTGGGATTGGTGGTGTTAGCTGTAGTGGTGGTATTGGTGGTGGTATTGGAGGTGGTGGTATTGGCATTGGTGGTGGTCGTATTGGTGGTCATATTGGTGGTGGTAGCATTAGTGGTGGTGGTGGTATTGGTGGTGGTGATATTGGCATTGGTGGTGGTATTGGTGGTATTGGTGGTGGTGGTATTGTGGTGGTTGTATTGGTGGTGGTGGTGGTACTGGTAGTTTTTGTGGTGGTATTGGTGGCATTGATGGTGGTATTGGTGGAGGTGGTATTGATGTTGGTATTAGTGTTGGTGGTATTGGTGGCATAGGTGGTGGTGGTGGTGGTATTGATGGTGGTGGTATTGGCGATGCTGGTACTGGCATTGGTGTTGGTGGTATTGGTAATGGTGGTATTGCTGGTGGTGGTATTGGTGGTATTAGTCGTGGTGGTGGTATTGGTAATTGTGTTATTGGTGGTGGTTGGATTGGTGGTATTAGTCATGGTGGTGTTGGTACTATTGGTGGTGGTACTGGTGGTATTGGTGGTGGTGGAGGTATTGGTATTGATGGTGGTGGTATTGGTGGTATTGGTATTAGTGGTGCTGGTATTGGATTGTTGGTGGTTGTATCGGTGGTGACGGTATTGGTGGTGCTGGTATTGGTGGTGGTGATATTGGTTGTGGTGGTGATATTGGTGGTATTGGTGGTGGTATTGGTGGTGATGGTGGTGGTATTAGTGGTTGCGGTGGTATTGGTCATTGTGATATTGGTGATATTTGTTTTGGTGGTGGTATAGGGGTGGTGGTATTGGTGGTGGTGTTGGTATTGGTGGTGATGGTATTGGTGGTGGTGGGGGTATTGGTGGTGATGGTATTGGTGAGGGTGGTGGTATTGGTGGTGGTGGCCAGTGGTGGTGGTATTGGTAGTGGTGGTTTTGGCTGTGGTATTGGTGGTGGTGGCGTTGGTGGTGGTGATATTTGTGGTGGTGGTATTAGTGGTGGTGGTATTGGTGGTGGTGATATTGGTGGTGGTGGTATTTGATGATTGTGGTGGTATTAGTGATGGTATTGGTGGTGGTGATGGTGGTATTGGTGGTGGAGGTGGTATTGGTGGTGGTATTAGTGGTGGTGGTGGTATTGGTGGTGGTGGTATTAGTGGAGGTGGTATTGGAATTAGTGGTGGTGGTATTGATGGTGGCATTGGTGGCATTGGTGGCAGTGGTATTGGTGATGATGGCATTGGCATTGGTGGTAGTGGTATTGGTACTGGTGGCATTGGTGTTGGTGGTGGTATTGGTGGTGGTGGAATTGGTGGTGTTAGTTGTGGTTGTGGTATTGGTGGTGGTATTGATGATACTGGTGGTGGTGGTATTGGCATTCGTGGTGGTGGTGTTGGTGTTCGTATTGGTGTTAGTGGTATTGACATTGGTGGTGGTACTGGTGGTATTGGTGGTGGTGGTATTGGTGGTGATGGTGGTATTGGTGGTGGTATACGTGGTGGTGGTATTGGTAGTATTGCTGGTGTTATTGGTGGTGGTATTGGTGATATTGGTGGTGGTGGTGGTATTGGCATTTGTGTTGGAGGTATTGGTGGTTGTATTGGCGGTGGTGGTATTAGTGGTGGTGGTGGTGGTATTGGTGGTGGTGATATTGGTGGTGGTGGTATTGGTGGTGGTATTAGCTGTGGTATTGGTAGTATTGGTGATATTGGTGGTGGTGGTATTGGTGGTGGTTATTATTGATATTGGTGGTGGTGTTGGTATTAGTGGTGGTGGTATTGGATTGGTGGCGGTGGTATTGGTGGCGATGGTATTGGTGGTGATGGTGGTGGTGGTGTTGGTGGTGGTGGTTGTGGTATTGGTGGTGGTGGTATTGGTGGTGGATATATTGGTGGAATTGGTGGTGGTGGTGTTGTTGGTGGTGGTATTGGTGGTGGTGGTAGTATTTGTGGTGGTATTGGTGCTGGTGGTGGTATTGGTGCTGGTGGTGGTATTGGTGGTGGTGATATTGGTGGTGGTGGTGGTAGTGGCAGTGGTATTGGTGGTGGTATTGGTTGTGGTGGTGTTGTTGGTATTGGTGGCGGTGGTATTGGTGGTGGTGGTAGTATTGGTGGTGGTATTGGTGGTGATGGTATTGGTGGTGGTCGTGGTAGTGGTATTGATGGTGGTGTTGGTATTGGCAGTGGTATTGGTGGTGGTATTGGTTTTGGTGGTGTTGGTGGTATTGGCGGTGGTGGTGGTGGTATTTGTGGTGGTTTTATTGGTGGTGATGGTGGTATTGGTGTTGGTATTGGTGGTGGTGGTGGTGGTGGTATTAGTGGTGGTATTGGTGGTGGTGGTATGGGAATTGTGGTGGTACTGGTGGTGGTGGTATTGGTGGTGGTGTTGTTAGTGGTGGTGGTATTAGGTGTATATGTGGTAGTGTTGGTGGTGGTTTTATTGGTATTGGTGGTATCGGTATTGGTGGTGGTATTGGTGGGTTTGGTGGTATTGGTATTGGTGGTGGTAATGGTATTGATGGTGGTGGAGGTGGTATTGGTGGTGGTAGTGGTATTGGTGGTGTTGATGGTGGTGTTGTTGGTGGTGGTATTGGTGGTGGTGATAATGGTGGCAGTGGTGGTGGTATTGGAGTTGGTGGAGGTATTGGTGGTATTGGCAGTGGTATTGGTGGAGGTGGTGGTATTGATGGTGGGGGTATTGGTGGTGGTGGTGGTTTTGGTGGTATTGGCGGTGGTGGTATTGGTGGTGGTGGTGGTGGTGTTGTTAATAAAATAGGCTTTTGAAAACAACCCGTCAAGTGGCTTTATTACAGATGACATGTAACACAGGATTGTGTGTTACTTCGAATTCACATGACTTAATTTGCTAATCATTTCTAAATCCATTTTACTTGGTGGGTTGAAACCGACACAAGGTAATGCGGGGTTAAATTTATTGAAAGCGGGTGCCCGTATTAAGGGGGAGGCCGTGCTGTTTAAAAAAACTCAAGCGGTTTCAGCTGAAGCAGCGCATGTCCGGCCTGTAGTAAGAGAAACTCAATAAAGTAAATAGTGCTTACAGACTAAATAACTGGTCCCGTGTAATAACCGAAGTATACGGGCCTGTCGCCATGAGAAGGTACAAATGAAGACAAAGCCGTACTAAGGAGGGACTAACAAGCCTATTAACGAATCCGAAGGCAGCATTTACAAAAGACAATCACACAAGCCAATGACAAATATGGGAGGACAGTGGGTGCAGCTTCTCTCCCATACTCTACTACAGCAGTCTCGCAGAGCGAGCAGCTCATGCGCTAGGCTCGACCTAAAAACAAATAGTTTTGAATCGATGGTTTGACTGGGCATGGTTTAAAACAATTTGGTTTGATTTGTTTGTTTTTATAGCGCAGAAGGAAATGCAGCCGGCCCAACCTTCAGTAGTAAAACTAGCACCCACCAGCAATAAAGCTGGCTCCAACCTTCCCAGCCCACCGAGAAAATGCCCAGTGCCAGGCAGAGTCAGTCCGGGCCTGACTGCATCTTTGCATCTGATCAAATGAGAGAACAGCATATGATCTACATGAAAAAACGTGGTTCCACTACATCTTCCCACTCACGATGCCCACCTCAATTTTTTTTATTAAAATGCTGCATTTTTTCATTTGTTTTCTATGGCATTTAATACCATCTTGCTAGAGTTGTGAATAGTGATGCTTTGGGTAAAGGAACAATTACGTTTTTCTGTTGTGCCAACTGCATCTCTAAAGGACCCTGGAAATACTTGCGTTCACTAATGCTGAAAACTGTTCAGGTCTCTTTCTTTTGACCCAAGCCCATGAGCCGTATTTCATCGAAATGCCTGGGGTAGTTGAAGTGCTATCACATACCCTCTAACCCCAAATATATCACTGGGTTGACTTTTTTTTTTCCATCCCTCCACAGCCTATTTGATGCCAAAGACACATGAGAGATTCATGAAGAGACGTCTACAGAAAGTAAACAGGACCTTCTGCTCCTGTTGGTACCTCCATCCTCTCTGAGACAAGGTTACCCAGAGCACTGCAAGGGCTGCAGAGCAAGCCCAGGGTAGCAGCTACTACTTCTGGATACCCAACGCACCCCCTTGTCTAAGCCCTTTGAACTGTAAGTGGTAGACAGTGATGATATGAGCTTCACAGTAGCAACGCTACAGTACACTAAGAAACAACACTAGAAAATGGGTCGTATTTGGTAGTCGCTGCTTATCTCTTATAGCTTATTAATTTGAATACAGTATAGCTGCAGACACTGGTTTACAGAGTCACTGCAGTGCACAGCTGAAAACACTCCATTACATGCACAGCTTCCCGCTGCCATCACCTTTACACCTCACTGCTGCCAAACATACCTTGGCACTGTCATCCATACACACCTTCCTGCTGCCATTCTACACACATTCCTACTGCCATCATAACACACCTCCCCACTGTAATCACATAAACACCTTCCTGCTGCCATCCAATATACACCTTTCTGCTGTCATCCCATATACACCTTACTGCTGCTATTCTACACACCTTCCTACTGCCATCAGATACACACCTTCCCACTGTCATCACATACACACCTTCCTGCTATCATCACATACACACCTTCCTGCTGACAACCCAGATACACCTTCCTGCTGCCACACAAACACACCTTCTCACTGCCATCCCTACACACCTTCCTGTTGCCATCCTACACAACTTTCCGCGGCCATCAGCTATACACCTTCCTGCTGCCATCACAAAAACACCTTTTTTATTGTCAGCCATACACACCTTACCGCTGCCGTTCTACACACCTTCCTGCTGCCATCACATACACACCTTCCCATTGTCATCGCATACACACCTTGCGGCTGCCATCTTACACAACTTCTCGCTGCCACCACATACACAGTTTCCCACTGACATTCCATATACACCTTCCTGCTGCCATCCTACGCTCCTTACCACTGCCCTCAGATACACACCTTCCTGCTGCTGCTATCACATACATGCCTTCCCACTATCATCACATACATACATTCAGTCATGGCTGCTGCCTAGAAGCAGCAGGGGGGCAGGTGGGGGCGAAGGGGCAGGGAAATCGGGAGAAGAAAATCACTTACCTCCCGGCCGGCCTACTGGCTGGCCGCCACCACCTCTCCTGTGTCCTGCCCATCCTCTTTCTCTCTCCTTGTGAGGAAGCAGAAAGCACCAGGGCTTCACGCTCCCCACAGTCAATCACAACGCTGCAATGCAGAGTTGTAATTGGTCTGAGCGCCGTGACAGTGCGCTCAGCCAGAGGATGGGGGAGTGGGCATGTTCTCCATGCAGGCTGTAATGCAGCCTGCATGGAGAACAGGAAAGTGCGCATGAGTGTTTTGGGCAGCCAGATAGGGCCGCGAAAACAATTATTGCGCACAGAAGTGTTCTACCACTCCTCCCCTGCTCTGCAGCCCCACCCCTTCACGCACGCTAACACAGCAGGTTATTATCATTTTATTTTTTCCTTTCTTTTGCTGCTTCCTGGCAGTGGGGGGACGCTCCTCTCCCTTAGCAGAGAAGCCGCCAATACACACATTCCTGCTGTCATCACATACGCACCTACCTGCTTCTGTCACATACACACCTTCTTGCTTTTCCCTTACTGCCACAGCTGAATCAGAAACAGCCACAGGATTGGCCACAATAATTCTAATCTCTAAATCACAGCACCAAAGAATGCTGCAACATACGTAATAACTATTTTTGGATTCTGGCATCCAGTTTTTGCACTACTCATTAGTCTCATGTCAAGCAACACTTATAAAAACCATGTTATGAATCAGAGGATATGGCGACTAAAGAAACCATTACAAGTGGAAGAGCAAAAACAACTGAGTAATGGTCTCCTAACTCAACGAATGATTGATAAAGTGGACATAGGTAAATCTGGTAGGACAGAATTACTCTTCAAAAAACCTTTTGGATATAACATTTGGGAAGTTTCCACATCAGTTCCCACAGTGTGCTCGCTCAGTAAACCTGGACAAAACTCCTGGGTCCTCATTTATGAAAAGTGGTGCATCACTGGGCTTCCTTCCTGTTCTTCTGTATGTTCTTCCCAATTATCATTTTGGTCTCATTGTATTTTTATTGGATGACACCTGTCATTCAACTGCTGACATCACACCTTGATTTACTGAGCACAGGGACTTTTTCCTGTCACTCTCTCGGCTCTTCATGCTCCCCTGCTCATTTCCTGCCTCCACTCTCTTTTAAAAAAAATAATGTAACCCCTCAAGAGCTGCTTGCTCCCTAAAGGTGCATCTTGCTCCAGACATCACCCACCACTGTATCGGAAGGCAGTCATCTTAAAACCATTTTTCAAACCATTCCAAGATGGCCGACCTTGTACATGCTTACAGAGCAGCAATGCTTTTTCTTACAGCATAATTCCAAGATGACTACTGTGTGTGCAGATACATACATGGTGGTCATCTTGGAATTAGTATTATTATTGTTTTAGCTATAAGTAAAAGCATTCCTGGATGACTGCCATGTCTGCATATGCATATATCTGGTACAAAAAAAAAATATATAAGCACTGGCCACTCGGTGTAACACGGGTGGTCTATTGTATTGCCGATGCTTGTTGATATATGTTTTGGACATACATCCTATGTTAGTGTGTTATATTCACTGCTTTCGCTTGTCTCTAATAGATCTGCATCTTTTGGACATGCATGGGGCTGTTTTCTCATTGGTCCTGCCAAGGTTAGTAGTCACGTATCATGTGTTTATTGCAGTTGTTTCTTGATCATATAAAACGCACTTTCATTATGCTGTAGTTACTTTAGCTATAAGGTACTCCATTGTGAATGAAGTGGTTGTCATTGTTTAGTTTCTTCTGGGTTGGCTATTACAGTGTAATTGCCTTCCCCCTGACCATTTCCTTGAAGTGTTAGAGGAATAACTTTGACAATGATGTACTGTTTTCTTGTAAGTACCACTTGATGACTTCTTAATCCCCTAATTTGCCCATTTAGCCCTTTCTCGTTTGGTCCATTAAATCTATCATGCGGGCAGCCTAAACTAAGAGCTTAGCGCTATACATTAAAGGCTGAAAGAACAGAGAACAAACACTCAGCCTATTTTGTATGCACGACACAGAAAATGTGCTGTTAATGTCCCGCTCCTGGTCTGTAGTTTCCAAATTACACTCGGGACAGGGAGAGCTCGTGCTTTCGTCATTTCCGGGTACACTGCCGAATATTTGGACAATAGTCACGCCATTTTTAAAAACGACATGAAAACGTTTTTAGCTATACTTAATAGTTTGACTATTCCTAAGACTTGCTATTATTTTCCAGATACGTTTGTCAGATTTTACGCTTTCGCAGTCTAGTGCCACGTTTTCTGTGAGTTAAATCCTGATCATGTTGTCAATCATGCCTATCTATGTGTCATATGTAAGTAACAAAGGAATGAACTGTAGTTAAGGGCCCATGGGCATTAATACTAACTGAACGGCGTGACACAGGTGGTGCTGGTGGGGATCTGGAAGGGGAAGTAACAGAACGCTGGAATCCTAGTACTTCCGGTTGCAGGCTGGGGAAACGTAGTCGGACGGCCTTTGGAACATCTGATCTAGGGGAAGAGACAGATTACTGAACACACTGACACAGTCTAACTTCAGTACTAATCACAGCCGTGACTGATACTGCCACACAACAGAAAGATATGCGCTGGAGAGGATGTGCAGCTTCGGGGCTTGGAGGGAGTTGGTGACTCCCTTTGTATGTTGGATGTTATCATTAATGTGAGGCTATGTACGTGTGGTATCACTGCAATGCTGAAACACTGTAATAATCCTGTGAAAATCAATAACAATTATTTGGAGAAAAAAAAATCATCAAGGGCCCATTCCTTGTAGGATTCCGGATTCGGTCCCCAATCTAAATTGGAGGCAGAACAGAGATTCAAAGAACTGCAGCAGTTTTGCTACTGATGTAGCGCAAAATCCAATTTTCATTGTAGGGGTGCACTATAATCACATGCGCAGGCTGCATCCGCATATAATCTTTTGTTGTGTTAACCTGAGTGTTAGGATCTTGTAATGTAATTACATGAAGGTGACGTGTGTAGGCCAAAACATAGAGTATATGAAGAATTCTGTAGACAATCAAATGTAATCAGCAGAGAACACTAACCGAAAGCACTTGTGTTGTGACACTGACAATCATTTTATTACTGAATGTGTTTATTAATCGTGTCATTTTATAGGCAGATTAAATATTAATTACACGTCTTAATTTCTATGTAACTTCGTAAAGCTCATGCTCATTGCTCTTATGTTAGCTGCAGATTGAAACCTGAAATGTATTTCCCCTGGAGGCTCTCGTATTAGAAAATAATAGTTGAATTCCGTGTGCATGTTAGATTCTTTTTTTTCTCACATTTATGTTGCTGGTGGAAGAAGCACCCTTGTTAGTTAGAATAATGTCTTTGTTTTAGGAGTTAGGCAAGGGGAGAAGAGGATACATTGGGAGCTAAAACTGATAAGGAGAACTGTTGTACTTCCCCACTGGAGCGGGCCTGGAAATCAAGGTTATCTAGCTAGGTTGTCGTCTCATGCAAACTACCTACGAGAATGTGGCCTGATCAAAGTCGTGACCTGAAATGCATCTTGAGAAGATACCTGAGATGTTGAGAGTACTGTAAGTAGGGAAGGAGCCACCCTTCTTCTCTGCTCTTTGGAGAGAGAGAGTATCTTAGAACAAGCTCTGTCTTGGTAGCTTGCATCATGCTACGTGACCCAATAGAAGTAGAGAGACTTCTACGGAAGACTCCACATGCTGACACCTTAACTGATCCTGCCCGGCAAAATGCTTAACTAGGGATGTCACGTTGGTGCTGGTGTAGGGACAGATTAATGCTTTATTTCCACAAACCTTCAATGCAGGGGAACCTGGATACTTTTTCCGTAATCTTTTGTATCCTGATTCTTGAATTAATTGTCTTGTGTATGCTGCACCACCTTAACTTTATTGGTAGATTTGTATTTGTATTGGTCCCAATGTATTTCTACACCCTAATTTTGAGGTGTCTGCATATCCAGTTGTTTTTGGCTTTGTAATAAATTAGCTAACTTTATTTGGTAGTCTGTGATTTCTAATGGCCCTAAAAACCCGCAAGTGGATTGATTGACATCGTTAACAATTTTTCTCCCCCCTACACCTTCATGCTGAGAAAAAGTACCATTGACTCGAGGTTCTAGAGCTGATCTAGAACATTTTCTTTCGGCTTCTTCACATCTTTTTACCCGCACACATTTTAGCAGGTAATACTTGTCAGGATTTGAGTTAGGAAAACACAACGTATTTGGAGTTTTGCACCTTGCAAGGGAGGGGAGAAGGAGGTACATGAAGTATTACAGCATTATACACAGTGCAAGAAATTGAGGGGCATCCCACTGGATACCAGTTTCAGCAGGTATTTCTAAGCCAGATCTGGTATCTGGTCAACCTAATGAAATATATGCTGAATTTGTCCTGGTGCAAATGTCCTAAACCAGGACACATTCAGTAGTGCCTGTACATTCTCTTCCTTTTGTTTGGAGCAGCAGCCTGCAGGCGGGATTTCTTGTTATCACTTCCAGCTGGGCACAAAATAGAGCCATTGTCCCTTTTTTGCACAAATATCACTCTGCCTGGGAGCTATTTGGATGGACCCTGTCGCCCAGATGCCAGTGCAATATCACTTCACAAGCTTTTAAAGGAAAAAAAGATTTGGAAGTAGGTTTTGACATTGTTCTTTCACCCCAACTAAGAGATGTATGTGCACTGTAAAATTACCAGATGTATCTGTATGTATGAGTAATTACACAAAGAATGATAAAAATGGCATTCACTAATTTATTTTCCATTTAATCATTTTGAAGCACTACCCACCTCAGTGTGAGTATCAGAGTTTAAATCAATGCACAGGAAATGTTACATAAGAAACTGAGGGTTATGAGGCACAATGGTTACATATCGTCCAAACTTATAGACATTATATGTTAGGGGTGCATGGCCCTGTAAATCAGAAAATTTGGATTCAAAATGTAGCAAAGTGATTGGGGTTGTCTGTACTAACAAGACTTTATTACTATCTAATGGACCACTTCTCTGCAAATTTAAAATAACAACAGGTTGTGAAAAAAAGAATAGGGATCTAAACCTCATGTTCACTATGCTGTAATAGAAGGATTGCAACTCATGAACTGGAAGTAACAAAAGGATTTCCGTGTCAAAAGCAATAACCCAGTTACCTATCCACATAAAAAATACATTTGTGATCTGCATGTTGAACTATATGCTTTGCAGCAGGCATATTAACCTGTTACGTTATGAGTAAAAAATGAACAAAACTAAGAATTGGCCTGGAACTGCATTAACCACCAGAGAGTTATCTTACTGTTATTAAAATCTCCTAAAAATAGCAGGGCACCAAAGATCTATGCAGCTGGTGCCTTAACCCGGTTGGATATCTCATAATGCATCCACTTTGTGACCAATTAAGCCTGAACATATTTACTATCAGATTTATCTTTGTTGCCAATTTCTCTGAAGCATATTTTTAAACGTTAAATGTTTAAATTGATTGACAGACATTGCTTTTCATGACGTTGCCCCTTGTGACTCATTCTCTTTTCCTTAATGTTTCTCTTGCAATCAGAATGAGCCACGCTTTCTCCTGACCACCAGGATTATGTAACCGGGTTGGAGGGCAAGTGGACAGAGGAAAGATCTTGGTACATGAATACAGCAGAGGAAGCTTACTGAAATGTAATGTAATATAAGGTGGATTTTTAAAGTGCTGCTTGTCACTCGTAAAGGGTGTACAGGCACTAAGTAGGCGAGTGTAGTTGTGTATTAAGGCTGGGCGTGAGTACAGGTAGTCTTGATGGTCCCGCAAGAAGACTAATGGAAAAGTCAGTTCTTCAGCTTCTTCCAGAATTCAATAAGTGAGGAGGAATCTCTGATGTTCCAGGGTTTGGCTGCTTGGTAGGTGAATGATCGACCTTCCATTCTGCTTCTGTGGATACGGAGTGTGTGGGGGAATGAGTGTGGTTCAATAATAATCTGAGTTGGTTCAATAATAATCTGAGTAAACAAAAACAACTACTAAATAAACACCTCAGACAATTACGATCCCGGGGTCCAGAAAACCATCAGGAACTTCTGCCGTTAATTGCAAAAACTAGGAAACAGCTAAAAAATGACATAAAACGTACAAAAAAGAGCATCAAGAACACATTTGGGCTGAACTCCACCATGCCTGTAAATTGGGGGATTCCAGGCTTTTCTGGGAACAAATAAACCAACTAACCAATGGCCGGACTCAACATCTCCATTCGGAAATACTGGAGGCTACATGGAGAGCCCACATTGAACTCCTTTACAACGAAGTTGTACCCCGACCGGCCTCAAACTGCGAAGAACAAACAGCGAAGGAGGCAGGAGGCCGAGACCTAGTCAACGGTACCAATAACCTCGAACTGCCTGGGGATTCAGTGCTATTTACAGAAATTCAAGTGCTAAAAATAATAAAGAACTTAAAATCAGAGGGAGCCCCTGGCCCAAACGGCCTACCAAATGCCTTGTTCCGACATGACCCCGTATTCTGGTCCCAAGTCCTGACTCCCTTTTATTCCAATGTCACAGCAGATTGTCTGTTCCCCGAGTCCTGGAGAGGAAGTATCCTTACCCCAATCTACAAGTCGGGTCCACGTGCGGACCCCTCTGACTACAGACTGATCGCATTAATAGATGTAGAGGCGAAAATTTACGCATCTAACCTCTTAGCAGATCTAGAGGCCTGGGTTAGTCTAAAAAACCAAATACCTCCTACGCAAACTGGATTTCGGGCGGGGATGGGCACCTTGACGAACATCTCTGCTGTCACTCTCTTAGTGAATCAGGCCTTCGAAAAATCAAGGCCCCTGTATGCCTGCTTCGTGGACCTTAAGGCGGCCTTTGATAAAGTTTCAAGAGCCGCTCTATGGGCTAAGATGCAGGCCTGGGGGGTTCCGCCTAGACTCCTGGAGGCCATCATCAATCTGTATTCTAACACCTGGGTGCAAATTAAGAAAGGAGACGGGTTAAGGGTCACCGGTAAGATTTCAACTCTGAACGGGCTAAAACAAGGTTGCGTTTTAGCGCCCTGCTTGTTTAATATCTACACATCAGATCTCGACAAACACCTTCAGTCAATTCCAGCTGACCCCCCAGAACTGGGCAAAATACCAACGCCATGCCTTCAGTATGCAGATTATATATTACTACTAGCACAAACACCAGCTGGCCTGCAGAAACTGATCACGGGACTAGGAGCCTATACCAACTCCAACCAACTTACGGTCAATCATCAAAAGACAAAAGTAATGCGTTTTTCAAAACATAACAAAATCTCGTCCAGGTACTCCTTTTCCTGGAAATTGGGCGAACAACGTTTGGCCTGCGTAACTTCCTATAAATACTTAGGCTTTCTGCTCGATAGCAAGTTAAACTTTAAACAACACATGGAACAAGGAAGCATAAAAGCAAAACAACTGCTGTTCGCCTTTAAAGTTTTGAAAAAAAAGCTCACAGGTTGTTCTACTAGCCACCTGCTTCAAGTGATCGCTGCAAAATTTTTGCCTTCCATCTCGTACGGTTCAGAAATCCTGAATACCAAAGATGCAACTACCCTAAATACAGCACAATCCGTATTCTTCAAAAGACTGTTTACAAATCCGCTACACATCTCACAAGACCAAATCCGTCTAGAATTTGGATTAAAAAACCAGATCATGGTCAGACAAGGTGCTTTAGTGAAGTACTATTGGAGGATGAGGGAGGCAGAAGATAACAACCTAGCCCATCGTTGTTGGGTTGAGATCGAAAGTCAAGCTAGACATGCCAACTCAACGACGAGAATACTGCAGGAATCCTTGTCGGCGTTACAGCTAGAGGAGGTCTGGTCAACACCAGTAACGTATCCTGGATTTAAAAACGCAGCAAATTCCGCAATCAAGGGGAACTCCCTATTAACTGACAAAAAGTCTTTTTCTAAAAAACAGCACGCCTGGGCCGTGATTCAGACATACCAGAGGCTAAAACCGCAACGGTATCTGACTGAACATATTTCTTACTATAAAAAGCATTACTTGATGTTACTAAGACTGGGTTCATTCCCCTCAAAAGATTTAACCCCGCAATGGAAATACGTATGGCCATCGAAGGAATGTCGCCTTTGCTGTCAAGGGGAGGAGTCATTATTACACTTATTATGCATATGCCCCATTTTATTGAAAACACGTAAATCCATTCTTCGGGAGATCTTAAAGAAAGAACAGATCAGAACATGTAGAGTTGCGGTCATCAGGTGTCTTGGATGGTTCTCAAATCCACTCTCCTGCAGTGCTCTAAAATTTTGGAAAGTAGCAGCAAAAGAATTGGACAAAATTTCTTCATGACAAGCAAACATTTAACTTTTTGATGGACTTTCTACTGTGATCATGGCTCCCTTTTCCAATGATTTCTTCCAGATCAATGTTTCAAAACGATACCCAAAAAAAAAAAAAATAATAATAATAATAATAATAATAACGAATTTTTACATAATTATATCTTTTATATACATATGTTTACATAATGTTTACAACTAGAATTTTATGATGGTTTGCCATCCTTTTATGATTTTTAAAGAATTAATAAAAGTATTTAAAAAAAAAAAAAAAGAGTGTGATGCTGAGCAAAGTTGTCTGGTGGGTTGGTGGAAGTGCACTGACCAAACAACACTCTCCAGGTGTTCCTCTGACATCCTCAACAGTTTCATGAAGCTGACAGTCTTTTGGTTCCATCTCGGTCCGCCAGGCTGCAGATCCTGGCGGATGTTGTAGAGGTTCTCATCTCTAGGTGTGTAAAGGACCAAATCAGTGGTCTGGACAGGACCTGCTCTCATGCAACTGTCAGCTCTCCTGGTCCGATGCTTCATCCCAATTCTGATAAAGCATCATCAGAGCTTTTGGCAGGATGCTGTTGTCTCCTAACTGACTCTGCAGTGGCTGTTTGTGAGTATATTAGTTTTAATCCAAGAGATAGACAACATCTGAGGTTATTAAAGGAGGGAGTGTAGGAAACAAACAGCCAACCAATCTCCAAATAAAGCCATGTAAGGTGGTCTAATGTTTTTTTCTTCACAAATGCTTGAGATGGTCTCCATCGAGTCTTCACTATACTTTGTTAGGTTCATTTGAGTTATCATGTTTTCATTTTTATTCAAGATCATAATCTAGCTCTTTAAATCCGTATTGGCCTTTAATTATCATTGTCTGCTTTTTGCACGTCATCAACAAGATGAAGGTTTTCTGTCATCTAGAAGTGTGAATGCTTACTGTAGTTATCATGCTGTATAATGGTGGAGTTTATTTGATTTTTGATGCTGCTTTTTGGGGATGGCGAAACGAAAGAGAGATAAATAGTCATTCAGATGTCAATACCTAAGTTTTAGGAAGCTGAAATACATCTGTTCCCTGAAAAAAATGTCTTACCTCCAGTTGAAGGATCAAGCTAATTTCAAATACCCTAAGGGACAATTCTGATAGAACTTTATTGACCCTCCCATCCTTCCTTTTTGTAGACTAAACATATGATATGGTAGCCTTTTCTTGATATCTGAAGGGTGACTACCCTTTGATGTACTGTGCTTTCTTTGAAATTTCTTTATATCATGTTGACTAGACGTGAATACAATATTTTCGAGGTTGCATTAAAAATATTACAACATTTAAACAGCTTTATCCAATTCTTCTTCCTGTACCTCTTTAATAGAAACTATACTATAATTTGCACAGAATCATACTATTTCGTCATATTATGTTCATATCCTTCTTAGAGTGAGTGTAATCAAGGTAGCATTTGTATATATTCTTGATATTGTTATGGTTCCACTGTCATTCTGCATAATAATATGAGCAAAAACTCACACTTTGCCATGTTTTCACCTTTCAAACCCAAATGGATCTTTAATAGTTGTCTCTTGTCTGTATTTATTTAACTCACCTACTTGAAATGATCATTAAATCACAGATTGGAACTGTGTATCCCTGCCATCACTCACTCGCTTGTACACATTCATGCGCACATATGCACAAATTCACCCACCATGTACAAGCACATACACATGCATACACACACACAGACACCCATTCACAGCATGCACTCACATATACTCATACATTCATACAAACATACACACATGCACCAAAAAATAAAGTCTCTCTAAATGGCTTTTGTGCAATCTTTCGCTCATCTCAGTTTCCTCGACGGTGTCACTGTCTTAACAGTAATATTATCTATTAGTTATCATAGTGCTGTGCAGTGCCTTCAATGACTGTCTCAGTCATGAAGCCAAAATTTAGATTGGGTGGGAATCTTGTCCCTCCCTGAAGCGTTTTAGCATTTTGTCAGCGTTCCATTCACTGCTTGTTTAGTGGCACTTTTTTTCTATTCTACTCTATCTCGCCCTGTCTGTACAGGGGTCGAGTTTCTCATGACACCTGCATGCACTCTTACTGAGAGCTGATACCTTTGGTGAGTGCTTCAAAATGAATGTTTATATTGGCCCTGAAGGATGACCTTGCAGATCCCTTTGGCATGCTTGGTATTGCTTATGCTTTGTTCGCCCTAAGTTGGCAGGGTATGCCCAGACGTGGGTCCATTGCTCACTTTGCCACTGGATTCAAGCTAGCCTGGCTGATCACGGTTGATTAGCCAGATACAGGTCCCAGGATGCTTGTTTCCGGTCCAGGGAAGACATGGATTGGCAGTTCGGGCTGGACTGTTCCCATGAGGCACAGGGTCAGACTGATTTGCATATGGTCATGTCTGAACTGGGGTGGCAGAGTGAGCTAAAGAATGTTGATGGATGAAACCCAGATCAGTTGACTGGGGGTGAATGCTTGCAATGTTCAACTCTCCATCCATCATTCCCTTTGGTTTTGCTTTGTTCGACCTAAGTTGGCAGGGTATGCCCAGACGTGGGTCCCTTGCTCACTTTGCCACTGGATTCAAGCTAGCCTGGCTGATGATGGCTGATTAGCGAGAAACCGGTCCCAGAATGCCTGTTTCTGGTCCAGGGAAGACATGGCTTGGCAGTTCGGGCTGGACTGTTCCCATGAGGCACAGGGTCAGACTGATTTGCATATGGCCATGCCTGAACTGGGGTGGTGGAGTGAGCTAAAGAATGATGATGGATTAAACCCAGATCAGTTGACTGGGGATGAGTGCTTGCAATGTTCAACTCTCCGTCCATCATCCACTTTGGTTTTGCTTTGTTCGCCCTAAGTTGACAGGTTATGCCCAGACGTGTGTCCCTTGCTCACTTTGCCACTGGATTCAAGCTAGCCTGGCTGATGATGGCTGATTAGCCAGAAACCGGTGCCAGAATGCTTGTTTCCGGTCCAGGGAAGACATTGCGTGGCAGTTCGGGCTGGACTGTTCCCATGAGGCACAGGTTCAGACTGATTTGCATATAGCCATGTCTGAACTGGGGTGGCGGAGTGAGCTAAAGAATGATGATGGATTAAACCCAGATCAGTTGACTGGGGGTGAGTGCTTGCAACGTTCAACAGTCCGTCCATCATCCCCTGTGGTTTTGCTTTGTTCGCCCTAAGTTGGCAGGTTAGGCCCAGACGTGGGTCCCTTGCTCATTTTGCCACTGGATTCAAGCTAGCCTGGCTGATGACGTCTGATTAGCCAGAAACCAGTCCCAGGATGCTTGTTTCCGGTCCAGGGAAGACATGGCTTGGCAGTTCGGGCTGGACTGTTCCCATGAGGCACAGGGTCAGACTGATTTGCATATGGCCATGTCTGAACTGGGGTGGCGGAGTGAGCTAAAGAATGATGATGGATTAAACCCAGATCAGTTGACTGGGGGTGAGTGCTTGCAATGTTCAACACTCCGTCCATCATCCCCTTTGGTTTTGCTTTGTTCGCCCTAAGTTGGCAGGGTATGCCCAGATGTGGGTCCCTTGCTCACTTTGCCACTGGATTCAAGCTCGCCTGGCTGATGACGGCTGATTAGCCAGAAACCGGTCCCAGGATGTTGGTTTCCGGTCCAAGGAAGACATGCCTTGGCAGTTCGGGCTGGACTGTTCCCATGAAGCACAGGGTCAGACTGATTTGCATATGGCCATGTCTGAACTGGGGTGGCGGAGTGAGCTAAAGCATGATGATGGATTATACCCAGATCAGTTGACTGGGGGTGAATGCTTGCAATGTTCAACTCTCCGTCCATCATTCCCTTTGGTTTTGCTTTGTTCGACCTAAGTTGGCAGGGTAAGCCCAGACGTGGGTCCCTTGCTCACTTTGCCACTGGATTCAAGCTAGCCTGGCTGATGATGGCTGATTAGCGAGAAACCGGTCCCAGGATGCCTGTTTCTGGTCCAGGGAAGACATGGCTTGGCAGGTCGGGCTGGACTGTTCCCATGAGGCACAGGGTCAGACTGATTTGCATATGGCCATGCCTGAACTGGGGTGGTGGAGTGAGCTAAAGAATGATGATGGATTAAACCCAGATCAGTTGACTGGGGGTGAGTGCTTGCAATGTTCAACACTCCGTCCATCATCCACTTTGGTTTTGCTTTGTTCGCCCTAAGTTGACAGGTTATGCCCAGACGTGGGTCCCTTGCTCACTTTGCCACTGGATTCAAGCTAGCCTGGCTGATGACGGCTGATTAGCCAGAAACCGGTGCCAGAATGCTTGTTTCCGGTCCAGGGAAGACATTGCGTGGCAGTTCGGGCTGGACTGTTCCCATGAGGCACAGGTTCAGACTGATTTGCATATAGCCATGTCTGAACTGGGGTGGCGGAGTGAGCTAAAGAATGATGATGGATTAAACCCAGATCAGTTGACTGGGGGTGAGTGCTTGCAACGTTCAACAGTCCGTCCATCATCCCCTTTGGTTTTGCTTTGTTCGCCCTAAGTTGGCAGGGTATGCCCAGACGTGTGTCCCTTGCTCACTTTGCCACTGGATTCAAGCTAGCCTAGCTGATGACGGCTGATTAGCCAGAAACCGGTCCCAGGATGCTTGTTTCCGGTCCAAGGAAGACATGGCTTGGCAGCTCGGGCTGGATTGTTCCCATGAGGCACAGGGTCAGACTGATTTGCATATGGCCATGTCTGAACTGGGGTGGCAGAGTTAGCTAAAGCATGATGATGGATTAAACCCAAATCAGTTGACTGGTGGTGAGTGCTTGCAATGTTCAACATTCCGTCCATCATCCCCTTTGGTTTTGCTTTGTTCGCCCTAAGTTGTAAGGGTATGCCCAGACGTGGGTCCCTTGCTCATTTTGCCACTGGATTCAAGCTAGCCTGGCTGATGACGTCTGATTAGCCAGAAACCGGTCCCAGGATTCTTGTTTCCGGTCCAGGGAAGACATGGCTTGGCAGTTCGGGCTGGACTGTTTCCATGAAGCACAGGGTCAGACTGATTTGCATATAGCCATGTCTGAACTGTGGTGGTGGAGTGAGCTGAAAAATGATGATGGATTAAACACAAATCAGTTGACTGGTGGTGAGTGCTTGCAACTTTCAACAGTCAGTCCATCATCCCCTTTGGTTTTGCTTTGTTCGCCCTAAGTTGGCAGGGTATGCCCAGATGTGGGTCCCTTGCTCACTTTGCCACTGGATTCAAGCTCGCCTGGCTGATGACGGCTGATTAGCCAGAAACTGGTCCCAGGATGCTGGTTTCCGATCCAAGGAAGACATGCCTTGGCAGTTCGGGCTGGACTGCTCCCATGAGGCACAGGGTCAGACTGATTTGCATATGGCCATGTCTGAACTGGGGTGGCGGAGTGAGCTAAAGCATGATGATGGATTATACCCAGTTCAGTTGACTGGGGGTGAGTGCTTGCAATGTTCAACACTCCGTTCATCATCCCCTTTGGCATTGCTTTGTTCGCCCTATGTTGGCAGGGTATGCCCAGACGTGGGTCCCTTGCTCACTTTGCCACTGGATTCAAGCTAGCCTGGCTGATGACGGCTGACTAGCCAGAAACCGGTCCCAGGATGCTTGTTTCCGGTCCAAGGAAGACATGGCTTGGCAGTTCGGGTTGGACTGTTCCTATGAGGCACAGGGTCAGACTGATTTGCATATGGCCATGTCTGAACTGGGGTGGCGGAGTGAGCTAAAGAATGATAATGGATTAAACCCAGATCAGTTGACTGGGGGTGAGTGCTTGCAATGTTCAACATTCCGTCCATCATCCCCTTTGGTTTTACTTTGTTCGCCCTAAGTTGGCAGGGTATGCCCAGACATGGGTCCCTTGCTCACTTTGCCACTGGATTCAAGCTAGCCTGGCTGATGACGGCTGATTACCCAGAAACTGGTCCCAGGATGCTTATTTCTGGTCCAGGAATGACATGACTTGGCAGTTCGGGATGGACTGTTCCCATGAGGCACAGGGTCAGACAGATTTGCATATGGCCATGTCTGAACTGGGGTGGCGGAGTGAGCTAAAGAATGATAATGGATTAAACCCACATCAGTTGACTGGGGGTGAGTGCTTGCAATGTTCAACATTCCGTCCATCATCCCCTTTGGTTTTGCTTTGTTCGCCCTAAGTTGGCAGGGTATGCCCTGACGTGGGTCCCTTGCTCACTTTGCCACTGTATTCAAGCTAGCCTGGCTGATGACGGCTGATTAGCCAGAAACCGGTCCTGGGATGCTAGTTTCCTTTCCAGAGCAGACATGGCTTGGCAGTTCGGGCTGGACTGTTCCCATGGGGCACAGGGTCAGACTGATTTGCATATGGCCATGTCTGAACTGGGGTGGTGGAGTTAGATAAAGAGTGATGATGGATTAAACCCAGATCAGTTGACTGGGGGTGAGTGGTTGCAATGTTCAACACTCCGTCCATCATCCACTTTGGTTTTGCTTTGTTCGCCCTAAGTTAGCAGGGTATGCCCAGACGTGGGTCCCTTGCTCACTTTGCCACTGGATTCAAGCTAGCCTGGCTAATGACGGCTGATTAGCCAGAAATCGGTCCCAGGATGCTTGTTTCCGGTCCAGGGAAGACATGGCTTGGCAGTTCGGGCTGGACTGTTCCTGTGGGGCACAGGGTCAGACTGATTTGCATATGGCCATGTCTGAACTGGGGTGGTGGAGTGAGCTAAAGAATGATGATGGATTAAACCCAGATCAGTTGACTGGGGGTGAGTGCTTGCAATGTTCAACACTCCGTCCATCTTCCAAATTGGTTTTGCTTTGTTCTTCCTAAGTTTGCAGGGTATGCCCAGATGTGGGTCCCTTGCCCACTTTGACACTGGATTCAAGCTAGCCTGGCTAATGACAGCTGATTAGCCAGAAACCGGTCCCAGGATGCTTGTTTCCGGTCCAGGGAAGACATGGCTTGGCAGTTCGGGCTGGACTGTTCCTGTGGGGCACAGGGTCAGACTGATTTGCATATGGCCATGTCTGAACTGGGGTGGTGGAGTGAGCTAAAGAATGATGATGGATTAAACCCAGATCAGTTGACTGGGGGTGAGTGCTTGCAATGTTCAACACTCCGTCCATCTTCCAAATTGGTTTTGCTTTGTTCTTCCTAAGTTTGCAGGGTATGCCCAGACGTGGGTCCCTTGCTCACTTTGCCACTGGATTCAAGCTAGCCTGACTGATGACGGCTGCTTAGCCAGAAACTGGTCCCAGGATGCTTGTTTCCGGTCCAGGGAAGACAGGGTTTGGCAGTTCGGGCTGGACTGTTCCCATGAGGCACAGGGTCAGACTGATTTGCATATGGCATGTCTGAACTGGGGTGGCGGAGTGAGCTAAAGAATGATGATGGATTAAACCCAGATCAGTTGACTTGGGTGAGTGCTTGCAATTTTCAACACTCCGTCCATCATCCCTTTTGGTTTTGCTTTGGTATTGCTTATGGGCATTTCGAATAGTGACGTATTTTCCTGTAAATCTTGACTGCCTTGTACACAATGCACTCTGAGATCAGCAGTCAGGTGCTTCCACAAACATCCGTATTTTTTTCTGTATTGGATATTCTGAATCCTCCAGTTCTATGTTCTATGTGGCACTGTATATTTGTGTTTGCCAACACACTGTAAATCATTTGTATATGTCCTCATGTGCAATTTCTTATTAGTGTTGACAAACAATTGTTCTATTTATACCACTCTTATTGACGGGCATGAGATTGCCTTCCGAAGACACAAGATATAATCTTTGGGATTATTCACCTTTTGAGCAAACATCTGTCTGATTTTGATTTTCCAGACATCTTTGCAAGGTTAGAGACTTCTGTCCTCTGCTCAATTCGACAGACCTTTTGTGGTCTTTTTATTTAAGCACTCCATAAGAGTGCATATGTTTTCAAGCTCTACCTTGTGTGATTTTCCCCCGCAAAACACAGCCCAGCCCACATGTCATGCTGCTCTCTCCCTTCTGTGCTTATACCGTCATCCAAATACTTATGCCTTTTGCGCTCCATGTTGCTCTGTCACTTGTGCGCTTCCCCCCGCAATTCCCCACCTTGCTCCACATTGCTTTCTCTCTTGTTTGCTTCTCTCCTCACGCAAATCTATTTTACTCTCCACACTCTGTATTGCTATCTCTCTCGTTTGCTTACCTCCCACACAAACTCTCCCACCTCCATGCTCCATCTTGCTCTTTCCCTCATGTGCTTTCATCCCCTGGCAAACACCCACACACTCCATGGTGCTCTCTCCCTTGTCTGCTTCTCTCCCATGCAAATCCCGCCTTGTCCTCAAGCGCCATCTTGCTCTCTTTCTCATTACCCTGCATTATTTTGTCGATGCTGCACCCACTGACAAAGCATGCTTTTCCCCGTGCTGCACAGAATCAGCAAACAGCACTTGCAAAGTCAATAGGACCAAAACATGAGACCTGCTGGCTGTGCCAATGCTTGTTGTTAATTCATATATGAAACTGAAATGTGCTCTCTTAGTCGTGTAAATACAGCATAGGAATTGAAAGGGGCATATAAATATTGTAATGATTGCAAAATAATTAGATCGAGGATAAAATGCTAAACGTATCAAAAATACAGTTAACCTGTACAATATGAAGCAAATATTCACATGTACCGTGGAGTGATGGCGTGTAAAGACATGGAGGGGAACAGGCATCCCATTGCAAAGATGCACAGTTCGTGATAGCGGCAAGCAATGAAACAAAGACACAAGGTGTCTGCTTTTCCAAAGCTTGGCATGAAGAAGCCGCGATGAAACATCCCAAAAAATCTATTTGTTTTGGTACCTGAGCGTGATCTGTCATAATTTCTCTCAGGAAGCAGGTATTGATCACAGAGCATCACAGCCCATCTACGGCTGTGCACCTGATATCATAGGTTATCATCTCCATAGCAACGCTGTGATATGACCTGCGCAAATTCAATTTCAAGAGTAGTGGGAGCCAATCATGTTTCAGTCTATCACTCACTGTCAGCAGCTCTTATCAGCTAATCAGTCATCGCGCCGACCAGCCTCACTGCTAGCACAGGCCTGCTTAGACATGGTCCATCCGGGTGACGCTATCAGGCATCAGGAAGAACACAAACCCGTGGTTGTCCTGCTGCTTTAACTCTATGAATCTCAAGGCAGCAGGTAGTGTTTTTCATGCATTGCATTCGGTGAGGACAATCCGCCTCAGCCCTCGGTTCTCTGTCATGCAAATGTGAACGGGTCTGCAGGGGATTCAAGAGAGTTCTCTCCATGCAGGGCCTGTGAAAGTCTGGTAGAGGTGCGTGTAGCTCATGCCAAGTAATTCGGTCAAACTACACACGCGTTTTATCCAGTTTACTAGGCTCTTCAAAGCGCCTAGAAGTTTGCTAATGGAGTTAGAGAAGGCTAATTTGCCAGGCTATAAAGGACTTTAAAGAACACCTTCTGTATTCCCTTTGAAGCTCACACGTAATGGAGACGGTGGGGGTTGTCTCTGAGATTTACTTACCAGAAATGCTACTCGGTTGATTTTCTGTAGAATCGCAATAACATTTTCATGGGATTTTTTTTTTTACGGATTTGTAATAAATAGTTTGAGATCTTTCTGTGGATTGCTCAATGAATGTATGTAACATAACACCGAGCAGCTTATTTATTATAATTATTTTTTATGCGCTGGCCTACACTCCCTGAAAAACTGGTTATGACCTCCGTCCTGTTTATTCCATCTAAGGCCATGAAGTTATAGATATGATCCATATTGTGCCAGAGAATCTCATCACCTCCAACATATCTACTCCGGTAATCCACCGGTGGCAATGGTTCCTTACCTCATTATATCCCTTGTGGGAAACAGAGGTGGCCAAGTCTACACCGCAGTCTTCTCCTGAATCTGGACCTCATGCTACAGGGTTACACACAGCAACTTCCTTGGGCCCCTCAAGCTGGGCTTGTAGGGCTCACACGCGTGATGGCCACCAGCAGCCCCTTCCCAAGGCTCGCTGTAGCATGCATGCTTTCCAAGACTGTCTCATAGTGGGCATGTGGTGTGAACTGCTTACATCCAGGGCTCCCTGGAGCAGAAAAGTCAGGCATCGAACACCACTAAATAGTTGATGCATCAGGGTCAGGCTGACCCAGGAGCAGAAAAGTGTTGAGAAGAGCGGAGCACCTTTGCTCCCAAAACATCACTATTGCTGATTTGCTCTGTTGCTCATCTCGCTCACACTGCTTGCTTTAGGCAGGTTATGATTCTGAAATTTATCTGCAAGCTTTCTTAGTTGACCTTCAATAAAAGTGTTAAATAAAAAAAAATCCAAGGGGCATATTAGCAAGGACGGCGTTAAAATTATCGCCGGTTTAGCGGCAGAAAACTGCAGCTAAAGCGGCGGTAATGGCCTTGATAATATGCCCTGGAGAATTCCAATAGAAGCCCATGTTGACACCAGAACATGGGCTTCTATTGGAATTCTCAAGGGCATATTATCCAGCCCATTTTTGCCGCTTTAGTGACAGTTTTCTGCCGCTAAACCGGCGATAATTTTTAACGCCGTTCTTGATAATATGCCCCCAAATTGGGCAAACAAACAACATACAGTCAGCGTTAGCAACTTCCTTTGAACATGCATCCGCTGTGCAAGGATTCCTCCCAAGGGTCCTTTTTGGATACTAAAGGTGCACTCTTCTACCTTTTCTGAAGCTGGAGAGGCATGGGTACTTCGGGTAAGTCTGAACTCTCTTTCTCTTGTTGCCTCTCTCTGCCTCCTTCACTTGTCTGGTGATTACTTCTTTATTCTCCATATTTGAATGTCATGATGGTAGTCCTCATGCCCTACAGCACACACTTCCTATCCACATTTCTATCACATGGAATTTATGTATAAAGAGCAAAGGCTGCATCTTGCTACCTTTGCTTATTACAAATATCAGAAGTTTCAGAAAGAACCTACCTAAAAAGGTTTTAAATTGTAAAATGTTTCACCTACCTTTGGTCCAACACTGCAATTTATTAAGAAGAACTCACATCAGGTGCCATTGTTTCATTAAAATATTCATTATATTCTTTGATTATAAATCAAATACTAAAGGCAGAAGAGCTGATTCAAGCTGGAAGAAAATCAGCAGTTTATGGTAAGTAGTGGGGCTTCCTCTTGGCGCAGAGTCAAGCTTGAGGAAAAACAAGGGTTGCTGAGAAGTGGTTTTTCTGGTAGCATTTGCATAGCAAGAACACTGGGCAATTTCGTGTGGAGCAGAAAAAAAGCTGGAGGGGAAACAGATGTCCTTCGGCACCCAAACCTTTAAAACAGAAAAAAGGGTGACGTTATTTTGTAGCACAGTGTTTTTGTTGGCTTTCTAAAACATTTTTGGTTTTTTTATTGGGTGATTTTATGTGCACTAATTAATCATGGAAGGTGAGATTTACATGACATTGACAGCCGCAGTCCACAACTACATTAAACCATTACAAATCACCATAATTTCATAACACTATAAGTAGCGTCTTCTGAGCTAGAGATGACGGGTCCTTTTTGGTTTTTGGCGGTCTCCGTAGAACAGTGACTTAAGTGCTTGGCTGTGGTTGATAGAATTCATGATGTAAAATGTTCAGTGTATGGTTACGTGCTGAGGAATAAAGATATTTAATACCAAGCTCCGTGTGTGGCTTAATCATTCACATGCTGCAAGGCTGGGGACGACGCAACATCTAGTGATGAAATAGGGGATACATAACCCGAAGAACCAACAGTTCTCTCCTAAAGAGTTTGCTGTGGTCCAGCAAACTGCTCTTGCGTGCACTTCAGTTGAAGTGAAGATAGACAGTTCGACTTTGCACGTCTCTCCTGGAATTGTGGCAAAATCATAACCTACTGGGCTGCAATTTTCCAAGCACTAGGGGAAATTATAGATTTCTACATCACTCCTACTCCTGAAGTCGCACTCATGGGTTATATGGCAAACATTCCTAAAACTGTTAGGAAGTTTACTGCTATAGGATTACTTTTGGCTAAAAGAGAAATCACAATTAAATGGGTTCGCAAAAACGCTCTGACACTTAGGGAATGGCTAAACAGTCTTGCGTATTGCAACACAAATCATGATTTATACTCCACTACGCTCCCCAGAGCATCCCGTCCCAGGGACATTTGGGGCCCGTTCAAACACTACACGTCATTAGTGCAGTCAGAATCTTCCACACAATTTGAACGTGGGTTTGTAGCAACTGGAGTTGGCTGAATGTACAGCACATGTATCATAGGAAATTGAACTGTATTTCTTTAATCATGCTTTCAATGTATTTATTATTGGGAAATAACTCATATATGGGATACGAAACGTTGACAGGCTGGAGTGTCACTTATATGATTGCTGATTTTACATATGCATTATGAACAGAATATTGTTGTGGCTAACACCTGTGGGAACTGGCAAGTTACTTAATTGCTGCTGTATTGAAATCATCATCTATTCATTTGTACTAACAATTGAAGATGTAAAGTTGTACTGTTGAAACTGGTAAATAAAGTTTAAAGAAAAAAAGATAGACAGTCGGCATATGTGAAGTCAAAGTGACACACCAGCCAGTTTAAAGCTTTCGAAGAAGACGAAGGCCTTACAGGAAAATGTATGTATTATTGGCCAGGAACCTGCTGGTGAGGCTGTGAAAGATGTACTGCGCTATAACGCAACACAGACCCATAAGTCATACGGAACGATAATGCTAAACGAGGCAACAACCAGATACAGAGAAATGCTAAAGGCAGCTATAATCAGGTACAAAGAAGTACTAAAAGGCAGCGATAGCCAGGTGCAAAGAAGTGCTAGAAAAGAAATAGCCAGATACAGAGAAACACTAAAGGCATATGGAGCCAGACACAATATAGTAGCTTGAAAATGGTTGAAAATGGTGATGAATACATTCAAGAGACAAAACAAGTACTTACTGTAAAAGAGGAAGAAGGTGCTGCATGTCCGGTGAGTGGGCTAGGTAACCCAAATTCAAGTACTGAGCCAGTATTTCCAAAAGGTACAGAATTAGGTGCCCATCCAGCACTGTCTGAACAGCACATTCTGCCAAATTCAATAAGTTCCACAACTGGCCATAACGCCATCTTTCTGAAACCACCGCTTCCATTCGATACCACAAAATAGCAGAATATTGGCACCAGATGGACTGTCTAGATGAAAACTTTTGATGATTTCATCGATGTATTGGAAGAAGCAGTTAACAAAAAAGATCATCAAATATCTCAAGAATCTTGCAGATGAAGGAATATATAAAGAAAATGCCACATGATGATGAAGTCTCATACTGTCAAATCAAGAGGCACTAAATATCAAGCTCAATCAAATACCAATTATGAAAGATGCATTTTCAACCAAGAAAGACAGAAAGCTGGTGAATCCATCAACTTGTTTGTCGAAAGACTTGATACGCTCATCAAAGATTGTAAATTCAATGATGAAGAAGACGTACGTCTCAAAGTCATATATAGTTTACATAGAGATATCTCTCACGGGGTGATTTGAGCCCGATATAGATTAACTTAAAAAACATGTCATGGTTGCTTTCTGATTCATTCAGATGACAAATGCTGAGAGAAACACTCATTCTGGAGTGAGTACTGTTTGCTGCAAGAGCCGTTGTTCGTGCAGAATGACATGCTGCCGACATGGAGGCTGGAGGAGCCCAGAGTGAGTCAGCCTTGAATGTGAAAAGTAAGCAGAGACAAAAGGTTGAGGAGCACACATTGATGTCTACAAAGAAAAAGAAACTGCTTCAGATGTGTATTTTCTTTTCCACATGAAGATAAATGTCCTGCCATTAGACAAGAATGCAAGGGCATCGTGAAAGAGAACCATTTTCTAACAGTTTGCAAAGTGAAGGTAAAACTAAGTGTGTTACATTGAGAAAACAAAATGAACACCTGAACTTTCAAAAGCGACATTCTACCCATGCCCACAAGGCCAAGTGGCCACATCATACACAAATGGAAACTAAAAGAAGTCAGTCAGCGTCTAAATCTTCGTCCTAAACATCTTCAACATCATTGTCAAGCGACAGTGATGAAGATGGATGTGTAATGTCAACTAAAGAGAAGTGTGTACATGTCGGATTGGCCACATGCAAGGAAGAATGCGAGTTGAGGAAGGATCAACAAGCAAAGTCACGAAATTCATTTAGACACTGTCCTAAAACCATGCTAAAGGTGAATGGTTGTTCGATACTTTTTTTCATGGATAGTGGGGCATCAATGAACATAATGCCTGAGGAGAAGTACAAGGATCTGTCCCACACCGTCGAAGGCTAAAGTGCATACATGGGCTGCATCAACGCCATTAAAAAGTCAAAGTTAATTTGTAACAACCATAAAGCACAAAAAGATGAAAGTACAAGCTCCAGTTCATGTACTTCAAGGTACGTTGGCAAGTGTTTGTTTACTCAGTTGTGGGACTGCTACTGAAATAGGACTGATATCTGTAAATTACAACATAAATGCTCACCACGAAATACTGTGTCAGTTTCCATCTTTATTTAATGGATTAGGAAAACTTAAGACAATGAAAGTGCAACTGCATATTAATGAGGACATTCGTTTCGTTGCTCAGCAACATCATAGAATTGCATTTAATTAACAGGAAGCTGTTGAAAAAGAAATACTAAAGCATGAAATCATTAAGGGATCTAGTGGCCCGATACCATGGGGTTTGTCCTTAGTGGTAGTGTCTAAAAAGGACAGTGAAGGAGCTGTATGCAACTATGCTGATATGGGTCAAGCTAGCCATTGAAAGAGAACAACATCCAGGTACACACATTGCCAACATGATCACACAGCTGAACGGTGCCAAAGTCTTTTCTCTCCTTGATCTGAACAAAGGATACCATCAACTGGAATTAAAACAATATTGCAGGTACATTACTTCCTTTTCTACCCATGTTAGTTTGCTCAAATATAAAATATTAGGTTCTGGCGTGTCATCAGCTGAAGAACATTTTCAAGATGCCATTTGCCGCATAATGCATGCTTTCATTTACAGTGATGATATATTGGTATTTAGGGCCACATGAAAGGAACATGACAAAGCTCTTACACATGTGCGATTTACTTGCTGATGCAGGTCTTACTTTGAATGCAGAGAAGCGTGCACTCCACAAAACAAAACTCAGATTATGTGGCCATATATTCTCTTATGGGGGATTGACTCCACATCCTGGTAAAGTACAGGCTTTGTCAGCCACCTGTCCTCACAAGATGTTACCATGTTAAGCTCCTTTCTTGGCATGGCCAGTTACTGTTCTAGGTACATCAGTGATTTTGCCATAGTAAGTGCTCCATTAAGAGACTTAATAAATCGAAATGCTTCATTTCAATGGTCACATGAATATGAACAAAGCTTCAAGAGAACATGCAATTAAGAATGCCACTGAAAGGGCCTACTTTGATCCTAAGCTACATACAGAAGTTGTTCTGGACACAAGCCCAGTAGGATTGGGTGTGATTCTTGCCCAACACAATGGCTCAAAGGCATATTATGGCTTTTACTAGCAGAAGTTTGTCACAAACTGAACACACTTATTCACAACCTGAAAATGAACGCTAGCTGTTGTGTGGGCTTGTGAACATGTTCACGTATTTCTATATGGAAAGCATTTCACTCTTGTCACAGATCATCAGGCATTGCTTACCATCTTTGACAATCCCAAAGTCAAGATGCGGGGGTCGCAACTGCAGGAATATGACTACACTATTCTGCACGGACTAGGGAAAAATCAAAACCCTGCTGACTACTTTTCGCTAGTGCCAGTACAGTGTCATAGTACCACTTCCAAAACTTCATTATAAAGTCCAGTAAACCTGCCATATATCAGTGGAACAAATCATTGCTGCCATATGCGCAGACAGTGATATGCTAATACTCAAAGACATTATTGCACATTAATCCTCCTGGAAACAGCACATGCAATCTCTTACAAATAACAGTGAATATCAGAAATTCAAAAATGTGAAAAATTTACTTTTAGTTACCCAAGAAGGTATCGTCTTATGAGTTTTGAGAATCGTCATGCCAGAGAGTCTAAGTAAGTCATTGAAGTGGCACTTGAGGGACATCATGGACTTGTCGCCACCGAGACCGAGTTTTCGTTCCCTCATCTTGATGAAGGAGTTGAAAGGGAATTAAAGACCTGTCTTTTGGGCAACTGCTTATCTCCCAAAACAACACAGCATACTTTGAACATGTCTGATCTTCCAAAGTATATGTGGGAAAGAATCACTGTTGACTTCTTTGGACCCCTTGACAGCGGACATCATCTAATGATAATCATTGATGAGTATTCTCGTTTTCCCTTGGTTAAAGACCTTTTGTCGATCACTTAGGAAAAAGTAATAGAGAGGCTGGCTGGTATTTTTGCATCATGGGGCATTTCTTCCGTTCTGAAGTTCAACAATGTCCCACCCTTTGCAACATGGGGCATTTCTTCCGTTCTGAAGTTCAACAATGTCCCACCCTTCCACAGTCGAGAATTCAAAGACATTCTTACAAATCTGAATGTCAAGCATCAGAAAATGACACATCTTTGACCACAACCAAAGAGCATTTTTGACCGTTTTATGTTCACCCTCAAATAAGCTGTTTAACTGGAAATGCTTCAACTCACACCAACTCTTCATTCTGCTCTTCGAGCATACTGGTCGACCCCACATTCAACTATAGGTGAAAGCCCTGCAACCCTGATGTTTGGGAGAGCCATAAAGACCAAGTTGCCGCAATGGACCACTAAAAAAGTAATTAATGATGATGAACTTCATCAAACATATTCATGTCACTATACAAAATTAAGATCTATGCAGACAAATGCTGATGTGGGAAGAGCACTTTCTTTACCGAAGGATATTGAGTCCTTGTCCGACAGAAACAAAAACGCAAGTCTGATGCCCCTTTTGATGTTGACCCACTGAGGGCTGCAACTAGTTAAGGACTAGCGCCCCATCCTTGAAATTCATTACACAAGATTTTTTGCATTTCAAGCACCTGCCTCGACTTTCACGAACTCCAGATGTCAGAAATGAGACTTCACCTGAGAATCCTCAGAGCCCAAAGACTGCACCTGTGTCTCTATCACCAGTGCCAGTCATGGACACTGCTGCTGTAGCTCCATAGCCTCACATAACAAGATCTGGGTGATTTATTTGAGGACCAAAACAACTTATTGAATAGTTATATATATATATATGTATTATTTGTACTATTCATTTAACAAAGGAGGAGATAAAGGTCATCATTTACAATATTTTGATATAGGCTAGCTCCACAAGCCATCCTGCTGCGCTGCTCTACATCAAAAGAAAATGGAAGGAATGCACCGTATCTACGAGATACGGTGCATTCTTATCTACGAGATACGGTGCATTCCTGTCTTCTTTCACAGCGCTGCTGCACAAATGCCTGCCATGCACCAATGCAGGAACCCTTGAACCATGGTGCCAGGGTGTCTGCGTTGAAATTAGATTTAATTTTGTGAAAAGGGACACCTTTCTTCATAAAAACAACCCTTATGCCACCCCTGGGGAGGAGTAGGCATCGGATGCATTCCCAGGTTTACAGCATGTTATAAATATGGGAATGTGTCAAATGCCATGTGTGTTACGTGGGAACACCCACCGTAACTCCCATGGCACACCTTTTCATTACAGTGTAAGGCAACTCAGTGACTTGTGCTGCATTGCCTCACAAAATATCTACTTGGGCATGAAAAGCCGCAATGCAGGGTGGCTATATGAGGCCTTGTAGTTATGGGTAATCCCAGCGCTCTAATAAATGTTGAATGGTGCCAACCAACTTTGCTAGCTTATTTGGCACAGTCCGACGGTTGATGTCACCACATGGTGGGCCAATTGTACCAAACATAAGTCCTGGGGATCAAATCTATGCAAGAGTTTCAGGATAACTATCGACTAGATCAGTGATTTCCATGCACATATATTGCATACTGTATATTGTTATGTCACCAACACGATTGTATGTCAGAATATTCCTACAGAAATACTGTATTCGTGTTTTAAAAGTCCTTTACTACAATGGGCAATATTTTTCTAAACTATATTCCTAGAAGGATATTCTGGTATCATACCTTGCCTATGAACAGACATGCAGACAGCAGTATGGTGACTGGCATGCCTGTGATGATGTTGGTGTTATAATTATGCAACAATCACACGTAAGGTGATGGGAGAAATTTGTGCAAATAGTCACACCACTGTCAATCACTCAAGGTTTCTCACCCACTGTGCCACTCTAGACAAAGGTCCACCATATGCAAAGAAATTGGGTTGTTGGTTGACTGGGGGTGTGAGCCCTGGTCAAGCTGCAACCACAATCATTGTCAATGGGAAGTCACAAGCAATTCCAAATTAACCTGCGCGTAACCCTCTGGTTGCTGGCACAAAGCAGTCAGGCTTAACTTAGAGGCAATATGTCAAGTATTTGTGCAACAGATAATACAGTAACACAGTGAAAACACAACACAAAAAATCCCATACCAGTTTAGAAAAATAGAGTAAAATGTAATAAATAAAACAAGTCCAAAACAATAAAAATCCAAATCAGTAGACTAGTAGATGTTCAAAGGTAAAGATTTTAGTGAAAATAGCACCAAAAAGCACAAAGTGGTAACTGTAGATATCTGGCTGTGCCAAACTGGGACAAAGTCACAAGTTCAGGCCAACCGCGATGTAAAGCGGGCTGTCTACAGGCACCCAACTAGGTCCTCTCAACAGAGTATCTTAAATCTTGGTTTGAGGAGCTTTGTGAGTATGCGCCTCGAAGAAGCGTTGCGCATCCGAAGCGATGTGTCAGGTCTGAGATGCGCTGAGGCTGTGATGCAAGGTCCTGTGTCATCGTTAAGGATGCCGTTGATGGGACTTGAGATGGGAAGTCTGGCGTTGAGGAGGCGGCACGCATTTGGGCCAATGCATCAGTTCTGTAGAGCTGCAAGGCTGCAATGCAGAATGTTGGATGTAAAATGTTAGTCAGATTTATAAAGCGCTCACCCCACGGGCATCCTGGCGCTAAGAGTACAAGTTTGACCATGCACCAAATTGCAGTAAAAAGCAGTTGCTGGCAGAAAGATGGGCCTATACATCCCCATTAGGAAAAAGCCAGGTCTTTAATTTTTTCCTAAATTGCAATAGATCTTCTATTTGTCTGAGGCTATTCGGTAATGCATTCCACAGCTTGGCGGCTGCAGCACTGAGGGCTCTTTCTCCTAGTTCAGTTCTTTTAAATTTGGGTACTTTTATTAGTAAGGCTAAGGATGAGCCAAACATCTGGTAGGAATATACCAGCTTAACTTGTGCTGCAATGGTTTAGGCCCTATCCCATGAAGGGCCTTAAAGACTACACATAGTGACTTGAACTGAATCCTCTGTGTCACGGGAAACCAATGGAGTTCCTTTAGGGCTAGGGAGGCTGATGATCTGCGTGATTTCCTAAGGGCTAGCTTAGCCGCCATCGTCTGACATCTCTGGAGTCTCGCTGTTAAATAATTCGGGGCCTCCAGCAACAAGGCGTTGCAGTAATCCAATCGGCTCAGAACCACGCTACTGACTATTTGTGCCCTAGTTGTGTCTGGTAGCATTGGGAGGATCTTCCTTAACACCCTTATTAGGGAGAGACTGCTACCAGCCGTTTTGTTAACTTGGGTTTCTAAACTGAGTCTATCATCAATTACTACTCCCAAATTGCATACTGCCTTAACCGGTGTTAGTGGCTTGTCCACTGGCAACGGCCAAAAATTTGTCGGAAGTGGGCATGAGATTTTCTTGGTTGCACAGCATACAATCTCAGTTTTCTCCCCATTGAATTGCAGAGAGTTATCTTTGAACCAGCATACAGTTTCCTGCATACAAGCATGGAAATTTTCCAGAGATGTTGATTGGTCTCCCTCCAGCGCTAGGATGAGCTGAGTTTCATCCACGTAATTCACTAGGCTGACATTGTGGGATTTGATAATAGCGATTAGGGGACTCATGTAAATATTAAACAGGATCGGACTTATTGCTGAGCCCTGCGGAACACCGTGCTGGATATTGATGAAATCTGATTGATATGGAGGTAGTGCTACCGCCTGTTGCCTATTCGCCAAATACGATTGAAACCACTGTAATGCCGTGCCCTCCACCCTGACCTCGTACAGTCTTGTCAGGAGGATTTTATGGTTTACCGTAACAAATGCGGCATACAAGTCTAAAAGGATCAGTATGACTGATTGTCCCTTGTCTGCTCGCATTCGGAGTTCTTCCAATACGGTCACCAAGGCAGTCTCAGTTCCATATCCTGGCCGGAACACGAAATTTACATCCTCCAACTTATTGTTACTTTCCAGAAACTGCGAGAGTGACCTGCTGACCAGGCGCTCAATGATCCTCACAGGGCAGGGAAAGAGTGAGATTGGTCTATAGTTGTTAGGGTTCAAAGGGTCGAGAGTAGCTTTCTTCAAGAGCGGTGTTATGATCGCTTGTTTCCAACAGGCTGGTACTGACCTGCTACTTAATGACTGTCCACAGATCTGTCTGAGCAGCAGAAAAAGTTCAGTTTTTAGTTCTTTCCAGATTCTATGGGGTAGTGGATTTAATGGGGAGCGTGAGGAAACACTTAAGGCTAGCCTACTGAATTCCTCTTCTGAAGGTATATCAAAATGATCCAGAGTTGCCATTCGTTCCCTATCTAACCATACCTCCTTCTGAATCGTTGGTGGTGGGTCCTTTTGAATGCTACTAGGGTCTTCCACTTTATCTATCTAGCGTAATCTGAGGCCATCGATGATCTTGTTAATTTTCTCCACAAAAAAGATTGACAGCTTGTCACAAACATCTCGTGTGGCAATGATCTTATTTTTTGTGCAATCTGGATTAGAGAGGTCCTCCACTATTTTAAAAACACTTTTAGTACTATTTGAGGCCTTCAGGATGCATAATATTCCACTTTAGTCATAGTAATTTCTTGTTTATAGTTACTTCTTACTTAGGGCAACGTTGTCCTCCTCTGCATATTCTTTCCTCCACTTCCGTTCTGCCTAACTGCAGTCCGTTTTTAAGTTTTTTAACCTTCTGTTATACCATGGGGCTGACTGCCGGCGTGTTTTTTTGTCATTTTTCATAGGGGCCACCTGGTCTAGCATACTACTTATTTGTTCACAAAATAGTGTGTAATTTTCACTCACCTGTTTGTCTATGTCTAAAGGACCTAACACAGGACATATAGGGGAAATTGAGGATATTTTTACTTTTTCCAAAAGTCCCTTCCAGTCTCTCCTTCTTCAATTGTTTCCTTTGGTACCAGTAAAGGTACTGTGTCTAGGTATAGATACCAAGAACTTTATCAGCTAGTGATCGGAACAGTCTACAGGCAGAATGTTCTCTATTCCTATGAGATTTTCTGCGGAAATAATTAAATCCAATACATACCCTGTGTGTTGGGGCTGTTACCCACTGTTGCAGGTTCAGATTCCTACATGATTGGATAAGATTTTTGAGAGCAGTGTCTAAACTTCCATTGGGCCAAAGATTGAAATCCCCTAGAATTAACACTCTTGCATGAGTAAGTGCCATATCACTAAAAACATCATTCAGTGCTTGTTGCTGCTGGTGACTACCTGGACCTGGGGGTCTGTAGCAGACAATTCCAGCCAATAATTTTCCTTTGTGATCCTTTAGTGCGAACCCCAGTAATTCTATTCCCTCCACCTCATCAATATCCATTGAGGTGAAGTTTCATTTATCTTTAAATAAAGATGGGGTTGCCCCAACCCCACCTCCTCTGCCATTGTTCCTGGCCTATGAAAAGCTTTGTATCCCAGTGAACATACCAACCCTAACTCAAAATCTGAATCCGGGTGCAACCATGTTTCTGTCAGAAACATTGCATCCAAGGCAAGTGATTCCAGTAATAATTGGATCTCCAAATGGTGCTTCACCAGAGATCTGGCGTTAATTAGGCCACACTTATGCTTATCCCCTCCTATGACTGAATCCTCATCTCCTTCGAACTTGAGCGTGCCCATATTACTTTCCTGCTTACCTATTACCCAGAGTTGTTCCCTTGAGTAACAGAGGTGTCTATTCCACTCTGTACTTCTCTCAAATCTGGCAGCGTGGCTGGCGGTGTGCGCGATCGTTGCACGGACAGGCTCAGACGGGCTTGACTTTGGCTCGCCGCCGGCACACCTGCCTCGCGCGTCGTCTGTGCATCTGGGGTATCATCCGGTTTTATGGAGGAGGTTAAGCAGCTAGACCGCCAACTTCCCTTCCAGACTGGAAATCGCCTAATCTCCCTCCACGCAAACGGAGTGATCCCGCGATGGACCGGGGAGCAGTGGCGTAGCTAAATAAGTAAGCCCGCAATGGTGGATTATGTGGGAGATTTTAGCCAGTTAACACAGTTCAATATTGTGTGTTCTCAGCAATATTAAAAACAATTTTAAAAAACGAGTTCAAGCAATTTAAAATAATTTTGGTGCAATAGCTATCCTAAAATACAAACAAGCCTGAAATACAAACGAGCCTTAACAGAATCCTGCGCCGGTGCAAGGCTGCCGTCGACAAGGGATGTGAGGGCCTTCACTGAAGATGCATTGTACAGTGGTGGTTCTGATGAAGCTACAATGGATAGGAGGGTCTTTGCGACATGTTCAATCCATGCAGCAGTATAAATACATACGTTCTGCTAGGGTTTGCGCCAAGCAGCAGAGGAGATGCATTGGTTCCACTGGATCCTTAGGCTGGCAGGGCACATTAAGCCCACTTCCAAGGGTCCAGGACTGGGATGGCACCACTTGGCAGAGAAGACTCACACATGAGTCCAGGTGCAAGTGCAAGGTTGTTGGATGCCTGTTATGTTTTTTTTGGGATAATTTATTGTTGTGTTGGAAAAGATTGAACTATATATAATAATCTACTTAATTTGTGATTAATACTGTATGTATCAGCAATTTGAATTAATTTTTTTAATTAAATATATTTATACCTGGTTTGATGTATTATGTTCATATAATTTGCTGGGGCAAATATGGGGAATGATTATCCCAGATAAAGTTGAGATATTCCACTCCATTTATGAGTTTGGGCAGGGTAGTGTGTTTGTATTACATATGTCCCTAAGGCTTCAGATGAGGAGGCCAGCCATCTAGCCCTTGGAGTCATTCTGGGTTCAAGAGATGCAGGTCCAGTCCTTCTTCTACAACAAGCGGGCAGCTGGCAGCAGGTCAGCACAGCAGGGCAGTAGTCCTTCAGAGCAGCAGTTCAGCAGAGTGAAAGTCCTTTCAGCAGCACAGCAGTCCTTCTTCCTAGCAGAGTATCCACAGGTGCAGAAGTATACTGAAGAGTTGGTGTCTGAGGTCCAGTATTTATACCCAGTTATACCTTTGAAGTAGGAAGAAGCTTCTAAAGGAGCACCTTTGAAGAGCTCAAGTGCCCTGCCTTCCTGACAGGGGTTATGCAGCCCTTTTTGTGGAAACAGCACAAAGCCTATTCAATTGTAAGGTGGCTGGGCCGAGCTCTGCCCTCCCATCCTGCCAGTGATGCCCTAATTAGTCTATGTCTTTAGCAACAGGGCGGCTATCCTCATTAATATGCAGTTTTACATTCATAGTATTAAGCTTTGCTAAATCATGAAACAATGAAGGGACTTGACATACTATTTCATGGTGAGCATTCATATTGTAGTTTACAGAAATCAGTCCCATATCAGCAGTTGTTCTGAAACTGAGCAGACAGGCACTTGATGCTGTGCCTTGAAGCACATTGATGGGTGCTTGCATCTTCATTTTCTTGTGTTTCATCTTCGATACAAATGAACATTGTCTTTTTAATGATGTCAATGCAGCCCATGTATACACTTTGGGTTTCAATGGCGTTAGCCCAGGTAATGGAAACAATTCAATATATCTCTCCTTAGGCATAATGTTTATCGAAGCACCACTGTCGATGATGAAAGGTATCCAACAAATGTTTATTTTCAGTGTAATCTTTGGACAATATTTGAATAACTTTGGTGCTTTAACTTGTCGTATTTGTTTGGACTGACATTTTCTTCCCATGCGGTCGGCTGAATATGTGCACGCTTTTCTGAGGAAAATGTCGACATGGCACACAATATTCTTCACTTTCATTTGATGCTGATCTGGAAAAACAGCTGGATGATGACTTAGATGACAATCAACTTAATTCTGTGTCAATTTATCTTAACTGATCTTGCCACTTGGCATGGTCCCTTTATGTATAGCCTGAGCAGAAGGTTATCGGACAATGACATGTAGATTCTCTGCAATGCTTTTTGATCTTCACAGCAACTGGAGTTGTGCTTTGACTCCACATGCATGAAGCAGTGATTCCGTACTTCGATGATGGCATATGTGGCACGCACAAGTAGTTTGCTTGGACCACGACACACTCTCTGGGAGAGCACTGTCAGCCTTCAGGTTACTTATACCCTATCTCGTCACCATTTGTAGCATCTTCTCCCAGCCTGGGTACCCACAAATGACTACATCACACATGGAGCTTAGTATTATATGTCTTTATTCTTTTGGATGTAACTGCAAACTCAACATTCTAAATCAGCCTTCATTGCATTCTGCTCTAACACCTACATCATAACTCTACGGAGTCCAACAAGAGCCAAAAGGGTTTCATCATTGCTACCTCACAAGACACTACACTTACTACAAGCTACGTAAGCTTGTCTAAAACTACTGATGGTAGAAACGATGTTAATAAGGGTAAAAAAGCATGACCTAGCATACTTTTACTAAGTTAATCAAGCCATCATGTTTGTTCAGTGTACAAACATTGAACATGGTAACATGCATCAACGCCTGTGACACACATAACCTTATCGAAATATATTTAAAAAGCATGCTCACACACCTCATCTCTAGGTCTGGCGTTAGCCATGACCTTTTGATTTTACAAAAATTATATGCATAATATACTTACCTAAAGAGATTATCAGCTACCTCTTTTCTTTTATTGGTTTGTTGTTATGTGATTCACATTTAGCTTCCACCCACTACAGGATACAGCATGGGGCAATAGGTCAGGCTACTTTACTTTGAGTGACTGCATTTTGCTCTTTCACAAGGAGCACATCCACACACAAGCTAGTTCCCTTCAGTAACAGTGTTTTTGTTTTTAATGTATAATTACTTTAGTGTTTTCTCTGTGCTTAGAGCCTGATGTGATAGCAGGACGTTTTGATGTGAGCATAGGGCACATTCCAGATTTGTCAGAACCCATCTCCTGCTAAAGCTCTTGGAAATTCATTTTGGAGTGGTCTTATTTATCTGACTGCTGCTGTTTCACACCAGATCACAGAAACTCTGAATATAAGCTAATCAGTGTGCTTTATCTATCTTGCTAAAACTGTTTTTCTTTCTTTCTTTCTTTCTCTTTCTTTCTTTCTTTCTTTCTTTCTTTCTTTCTTTCTTTCTTTCTTTCTTTCTTTCTTTCTTTCTTTCTTTCTTTCTTTCTTTCTTTCTTTTTCTTTCTCTATTTCTTTATTTCTTTCTTTCTTTCTCCAATGCCATACCAGTTGGCTTGTTTAGGTCTGTGGAAGCTCAGATCTTTTGATTCTGCTAAATGTATGTGTATACCATACTTACCTTTAGGGGATTTTAGCCAGACTTCATCCATTAGTTTATGGTTGTGTCATTAACATTGTTCTTCCACCCACTCCAGCATGCACCAAGGGGCCGTGTGCCACCCCAATTCAGCTATTGGCTGACTTTACTGTATCTTATGTCATGCTTCCCTTTAACCCCTTCGCTGCGGCGGACATTCCGCCGCAGTGCTGGGGGGTGCGGGGGGGCAGCGCGGTGGCGCTGTGCTCATGACGGAGCCGCTCCGTCATGAGCCACGGTTGGGCTGTGCTCATGACGGAACGGTTCCGTCATGACTCCGCCCAGTTGCATTGTCCCCCCGCACAGGCGGGGAAACAGCGCCGCGTAGGCGGAGCGGCCGCCAACGGGCGTGTCATGACGGAACCGTTCCGTCATGAGCACACGGCAACCGTGGCTCATGACGGAGCGGCTCCGTCATGAGCGGGGAAGGGGTTAACAAGGTCATTACATAACAATGGGGTAAACCACAAAACCTGAGGGACCTGTGTGAATTGTGATACAGAAAAATATTGGTCCAGTATCATGATCAAAGTTGACCATGGACACAAGTCTCTTTAGCAAAAAGTAGTGAGAGGAATTCCCGGTTACGTTGCTACAGCCATCATCCCAGGAACCTGAGAAACAATTTGCCTCATGAGCAATTCCTCCGTCTCCGGAGAAATTGTTCATGAAATTCTGATTACTTTAGAGAATGAGAGGATTTCATGGGATTCTTGAGAGAGAGGGGTTATCCAAATATCTTACTGAAAAGAGCACGTAAAAAGGCTTGGTTTTGCCCAAGAAAGATCCTACTTGAACCCAAACATCATATTGATGAGACTCAAAACAGAATGATCTTCATGACTACATTTTTCACACGTAGCAATGAAAGGTGATACCCTAGTATATGATGCCATTGATACCAATGAACCTCCAGTACATTCTTTCAGGAGAGGTACAAATATTAAAGATCATGGGGTGAGCTCTTTTCAAGGGGGGGCACCGAAAACTTCCATACTCACATTGTGGAATTTGCCACAGTTTACAGGTCTTTTCAAGTGGGGCACTTGTGAGACATGTGGTTTGACTTCAGAAACCAAGGTTCTTAACCACAATGACCATACGTACCCACTAAGTGAACACACAAATTGTAACAGTGTAGATGTCATTTATGTAATTAGATGTCCATGTGGATTCCCTATATGTAGGTCAGACCCTTCAGAAGGTGAAAACAGACATACTTCAACACCACAGCAGGATCAGGTGAAAGGTCCAAGGGGCACACTTTTGTTGAACACTTCACCACCTTCAATCATCCTATAGACAGTATGAGATGGTAAATTATTTAAAAAGTCAGTAGCAACCCGACGGGTTGTAATTTTACTAACATCTTAAATTTGAGTGAATGCAAGTGGATCCATCATTTGGACACCGTGGCTCATGGCCTCAATTAATATGTGAAATTTTCTAGACAGGTTGCTAGCCTGAAAAATGGTTGACTAGGCATAATACCTACACTATATGAAATACTATAGAAGCTTGTAATTGTTTTTTCTGGGCAAGTGACCACCCAGAGTAATGTTTAAATATACCTTGATGAGCATCCACACTACCGTGGTGATTAATAGATAGGGGATACCCACAACAAAATGTGTTGTTCTTCCTACAATAAAATGTGTCACATTTGCCTGGATTATTTATCTATAGTATCAGCAGGCAATAATTTATAAGAATAATTTTTACTGCTGTTTAATCCTTATGCATAAAGTTGTACTCCATATTGTACTGATATATAGTATGTTTATAATATTGTTGCATGTTCAGACAGGGAACATTTAGCGTAGTTTCCAATCTTAATTCGATCATTGTGACAGTGTATTAAAATTCAGTTTTTAACTTTTTCATAAATAGAATTGAATGTTTTGATTGATTATGATGAAAGAAATACATACACGGTAGTGATATGACTAAATACTGTTCACCTATTTAAAATGCCTGTCCCTTTGTTTACAAACATGTCAACAGTTTCTTTGTACCCTACGGACATGTAGCCCCTTATTTATTCAGACCGTTTTTCACCCAAGATTGAGTCCTTTCCCAAAACCCCACATTTATGATAGAGTGCAATAAGGCCTCCAACTGGGTCTGACGTCATACGCCAGAGATACACTTCTCTAACGTGCCATCATTAACGTGCACGTTGGCGCTGTAGCGACTTGATTATTTGTTTCCCCTTTCTCGGGCCATCACTGAGCTGCAGCCATGTTTTTACAGAGATACTTTGTATCAGATGGAGGTACGGGCATAAGCTTTGTTGCCGCGCGCTTTTTCTTTTCAGATTTTCTTGCGTTTTAAACATAATATGGGCCTTACTGATACTTTGGGGCATATTATCAAGAAACTGCGTTAAAATTATCGCCGCTTTAGCAGCAGAAAACTGCTGCTAAAGCGGCAATAATGGGCTTGATAATATGCCCTTGAGAATTCCTATAGAAGCCCATGTTCTGGTGTCAACATGGGCTTCTATTGGAATTCTCTGGGGCATATTATCAAGTCCATTATCGCCGCTTTAGCGGCAGTTTTTTGCCGCTAAAGCGGCGATAATTTTAACGCCGTGCTTGATAATATGCCCCCAAATTCTTTAATTTTTACAGAGCCCGAACTGATTAAATCACTGGAATCACTGGTGCTTTCCTCTAGGTTACACCTATTAAAATTACACAGATCAGTTCTTTCTATTCGGTGAGTATTCTACCCACTTTTGACACTCACTTTGTTTGTCTTTGGTGGATGATTAAAGATAGTAATAGTGACTTTTTTTGTCTTTCCTCAGCGCGAACCTTTATTTAATTTTTACTCCCAGGCTGGCTTCTACATAATCCAAGGTGAGCTGTGTTAATATACAATCCATAGCGGTGCTTTCATCTCTTTATGACTGCACAATTAATAATGATTTTAGCTTGCATTTATAGGGATAGATCAATCCTCCGCAGATGAGGAGCCGTCTGGCTTTCGCTATTTATATCAATGATTCTCCAGCTCCCTCACTGTATGAGTGTGGTTCCAAGTGAGGCTTTTTACAACACAAGGAAGAGTCACGGCTATTACACCTTTTTTATGGCAGACACAGGTTTGAATAGCAATGGATCCCCTGAGCACCAAGTCCATTGTAGTGACAAAACACTACATGCAAAGCAGCAATTACTATATTAATTGGGTGAACAAGGTTTGAGAAAGAATCTAGATTTTATCTTCACATTAAGTTAATTGGAATACTTCTGGAAACCGTGACTCCACAGATGGGTCTTGTTCACACTTGTACAGTGTTTGGGTAACATATTGAATTTTCGATGCAGTTCCCTGAACCGTAACACTGAGAAGCTTCTGCTGGTTTTCCACACCTCTGGTGCCCAAGAAAGCAGTTACTAGCTCCTAAAAGACCTGCATACGACTTCTTGGACCATTCTAGATTGTACATCAACAAGAGGAGAGAGAGGGAAAGTAACTGGAGCCACTCTTAATCCCCCTGCACAGTAATGTATAAACAACAACAGAGTGTATCCAACGAAGGAAAAGCTAGCAAGAAAATATCACTGTGTTTTTAAAAGAACCCTCACTCACCAACCTAGTTGGTGACATGCTTCCTCATGGGATTCCCACCAGAAAGGCCGAGTGCCTTGCTGGCGTGCTACGACGCCTGATTACAGCGGAGCAGGTTTCCATTGAGTGAGGTGAGTGCAAGTCGTGAGTAGTGAAAGGTGGTTTTAAAAAAATGCCTCAGTTTTATCCCAGAACAATGGTAATGGTGGAAAACTGGGCACTGTTAAAAACAAGTGTGTAGGATATTTCAAAATCTGGTTTTAGTAGACTAGGTACATCCTAATGTGAGAGGAAACAATTGGTCAACATGTTTCTGCTTCTAGGTATTAAGTTTCATCAGGACCAAAACACCACAGCGGTATGCGCTCGCTAAGGTGCACCCTAACCTGTGGTGGAATGAACCGTGTAAGCTCACGGTTATCGTGAAGCCTTCAGGAATGCTGAAAGCCGAATCGTCGGAGTCCTTGGAAGGGAGCAGACAGATGTCCAGCAGGCGGCAGACTTTGATGAAAGTGTGACTACAAGTCCCGTCCCCCACCAGGACTCATGTAGTGAGGTCATTCAATACTTCACATAACTGTAAGTTTACGCGGTTCATTCCACCACAGGTTAGGGTGCGCCTTAGTGAGCGCATACCGCCGTGGCGTGGGCCCTTGAGGGCATGTTTTTGTCACTGTCGGTGAAGATTAGGAAAGGCTTTGCAGTTTCGGAAGTGGACAGGGGTGAAATAAGGAGCTTTTGCAAAGTCTTACAAAAAAAATCGATCTCCTATACATAAGAATGCAGACTTTAGAGAACACTGTAGGGGAGCTGAAGGAAGAATTGAGCAATACTAAAGCTGATGTTCAGGCAATAAGACATGAGGAGTAAAAAACCCTGGAGAAACTGCAACAGTTGGAAAATAACTCAAGGAAAAATAACTTACGGATTTTGAATGTTCCAAAAGGGAAGGGGGAGAGGACATAAAGGCTTTCTTTCGTTGTTTGTGAGGAAAGTGAGGAGGAGATAATCAAGGATATCCAAAGGTTGCGCAGAGACCATTTCCGAAGAAATCCAAACAAGGTCAATCCCAGTAAGATCCTTCTATACTTCCATACTTATTCTTTAAAGGAAAAAATCCTTTTAAAGGCCTTGAAAATGAAGTCGCTAAGGGTAAAGGAAATTTTGTTTGAAATTAGATCAGACCTATCTCGAACCACTTGGAATAGACAAGGGGAGTTCGGTAAGCGCCTATAAGAATTCAAAAAGCTAGGGTCTTCAGAAAAGCTCAAATTTCCTGCATCCTTAAGAGTCATGCACAATAATAAAATGCATAATATAAGGAGTCAGAGGGAGGCAGATGACCTACTGGAAAGCATAACAAGCATTAGCATAGCCAATAGGTCTCGGTTTTGGGACCTTATAAGTATTTAGTTATGCAGCACAATATCCTTGGTGCAACAACATCAACTGTTGCATGGCTAAACACTTATAAGGTCCCAAAAGCGAGTCCTATTAGCTATGCCAATGCTTGTTCTCAGTTCATCTCTGTTCATCTTGTAGTACAAGAGTCAGAGAATCTCTGGAAGGGCTATGCTTTGAAGAATACATTCCTATTGAGGATAAAACATACCCTCTACTCAAGGAGCCACAGGGACACAATGCAATGAACCTAAAACAAGGGCATCAAAGCTCAGCATCGTTTCATCATTTTTGACATTGCATCAACAGGTAAACTGTTAAGAGAGGCTTCATGGGCTTAGTTTACATGTGTGAATACCAGTGCTACCATTGTAAGGACTGAAAATAGGCCAAACACGGGAACAGTTTCCAGAGGGACCATAAATCGTATTATCGGACTTCCAACACTGCTGAAATGATGGCATCATGGTCATTCCTTGATCTATTAGGATATTGAAAGGTCTGGCCTGGGTGACTGAAGAAACATCACCCCAACTTGACCTATACAGGAACTGAAGATTTGAGAGATGAAGTTATTGCCCTGTATAGCAACGTGTTCAAACATGGAAGTAGGGTTTACGAGTTTGGGAATTTGTTTATAAAACCTAGACCTAATATGTCAGTGTACTGAAGGCACTTACATGATTACCTCTATGAAACATAATGAGGGCAAAAGTACGAACATGAAACACACATTCACTAAAACAAAGCATGTTCAGTCCAGTTATGAAGAGCTTCAGCACACAGCCATGTGGTATCTTTCTCACCCCCGTTAGCCTATGACCCTGCACATCTGGAACAGTGTTTGGAATTTTTTGAGGATGTCTTGTAGAATTTATGTACAACAGCTGGATCGGCAAGCAGGGTGTTAGGAGGCCCTTGCTGGAAAATAAACTCACATAATGGTTTCTGCTGTCTGTTCTTCTGTGTGTCAAGGCAGTTTTGAAACCTTTATAATTTCAAGAGATGGGTAAATTGAGCACATCAAGCAAAATGAGTTGAAGTCGTTTTAAAATATAAAGAAATTTGGGCAAGCAGGAAAGTAATAATCAAAGCCTATTTTTTTCATTGATCAGCCTGCACTGCCATACTATAAGGGCAGTGTGTTCTCGCAGACCAAAAGGTTCATGAGAAAGCCAAAAGGCTGGTATACAATACCAGACCTACTGGCTTTGCCAATACTTGTTTTTACCACATTGGCCGGTGAGGAGTCAAACTGTCAAAGCATTATTCACTGAAAAATAAAATAAATCCTTCAAGACACAACCTCGAGGTTAATCTCACAAATGAAGGTAAAACGGACAGGTTTTGCTTGTCTTCCGTGATGATGTTATTTGCTAGCACACAGTCACTGATGTACACATGCCTGGGTTCATCTAAATTCATCCTATAATGCAATGAGGTAAAACGCGCTTTATAAAAGTAACACCATAATACAATACATCTGATGTGACATAGCATCTAAATCAGATTACAGCAGACAGTTTAACTTGTAATGCAGTGCAAGTCACTTAATCTCACCGTGCCTAAAAAAAAATGTGTCCCTTTGTCGTCTGTATTGCAACTGGCGCTCATGTAAAGTACTCTGATAGCTTCGGATCTAGTTTGCGCTATATAAAACTGAGACAACAACAAAAAGAATGGGAGGGACAGATGGAAAAACAGAGAGGGAAGTGAACGGATCATGGCGTAAATCTATTTTTGCCGGGGGGCTGTCGGTCGAAAGAACGGACCTGCCTACTGAGGTCACTGTCCTCTCTCGGGTCTCAGTTAATCTCTTTGGAGGAGGCAGCCTGGATTGAGTGTCCTGGCTGTGACGTAGCATGCGTGCATGGGCACCAGTGCATACAAGGTAAATTTAACCTCCTACCCTTTTACTGTGTGGAATACCACCGTTATGAACCGGGTGTTCTGCTTGGGTTTTCGGATCAGATAGAACCCGCTCAGCAGAGCCTCTCTAACCCAAACCAGAACGTTACCCCCTCCCTAGGGCCTATTTACACCTAAATAACCACATATATGTACCACCTAAGGACAGGGAATTCCTACTATATATACCAAGACCTACAAGTCACAGCCTCGCGGTCCCAAACGGACCCAGGACTTCCTGCCCAGACGGCAGCCACAGACTTCCTGCCCAGACGGCAGTCACAGCCTCGCGGTCCCAAACGGACCCAGGACTTCCTGCCCAGACGGCAGCCACAGACTTCCTGCCCAGACGGCAGTCACAGCCTCGCGGTCCCAAACGGACCCAAGACTTCCTGCCCAGACGGCAGCCACAGACTTCCTGCCCAGACGGCAGTCACAGCCTCGCGGTCCCAAACGGACCCAGGACTTCCTGCCCAGACGGCAGCCACAGCCTCGCGGTCCCAAACGGACCCAGGACTTCCTGCCCAGACGGCAGCCACAGCCTCGCGGTCCCAAACGGACCCAGGACTTCCTGCCCAGACGGCAGCCACAGCCTCGCGGTCCCAAACGGACCCAGGACTTCCTGCCCAGACGGCAGCCTTAGCACGAGTTCATCCTATAATTACCACGACACAGTGTTACTATATATCAGATCACACAAAGACAGCTAGTTGAGCACAACTTGTTCCCCAGTTCGAGGGGCTCCTTTCTCCCTTATTCAGTTACCACCTACCTGATCAGGATTAACATCTGTTCATGTCAAGTCACAGCTGACTAGAAGAATAGGTTACCCTCTTACACAAGAACACGTAGCACATATTGCTTTACTACAAACTGAATACTTTATTTAGTTATTACATGCACACTCACGGAACATAATACATATCACATAACCTGCAAAGAAAAGTGAAAGATTAAGATGTACACTTTAATAGTAAGGGGTTGACATCACCTTGGTCGTATGTAGCCTGCACTCAATGGTCATCTAGGTTCCCTTCTCGTCTGCGCCTCGGCTTCGCCTGGAAGTCACACCTCCGCAATCACGGGTTTACTCCCGTCTCCCTCTCCGAGTCACTGGGACCTCTTCCTCATCGGCTACTCTCTTCTCTTTGGAATATCTATTTCTCGGTTTTTCTCCACCTCCAAGTTTGTCATCTGTCTTCCCTGGAATAAGTAGCAGCTTTACTACTAACGGCCAGGTGCCGCCTATGGACTAGAAGCAAGTGCCAGTATCTGCCTCAAACTTTTACTAATATAGATGTGCATTTCCTCATGGAAAATTCCAGCCCGTAACCTGCCGCCCACCAAATTCTTGTACCTCCCCGTACCAAGGACACTTTCCCAGCCGGCCGGCCTGATGTAGTGTCTTCGGCATGAAGAAAAATACAATCCTTCGATAAGGGCCGGCCTGAACCGGTTCTCTCCAAGCGAATAACACCTCCTAACTAAAACACTGCCTATGACCTAGAAACATCCCAAGCTGCCGGAGCAGGAGGGAAGATGGAGTCTCTCCCGTTTAAGGCCTACCAGGCCTGAATTCAGCACGGCTCCATGAAATACCCTCACTACAGAACAGATTACCCTAATGTTAACGAATCTATCCCCTAGGATATGTATGCAAACCCTGATCTATGGGGAAGAACACAGGATCATGTCGAAGTGCCTAATAAATAGGCTCTATACACTACTCTAACCCTTAGACTTGAATGGAAAGAGACTGAAGTCACCTAAATCACCCTTCAACACAATAAGACCGGAAAAATCGAGCAGTACATTTCACCCTTGACTTCAGTCTATTATACATTCATTAAATGGAGCCAACATCTGTGGAAGAATAATATGAAACAAAGCTAACTGATCTATGTCTAGTACCAAGTGTGCAGAATTGAAGTAATGAAGGAATACACTGAATCAAGCAACAGATAGAAATCAAAACAGCAACAGCAATCAAAATACCACCTAATATTTGGCGTAGCATGTGTATATCAGGTAACCAATTAAAGAGCCAGTCAAACCAGCCCTGGTCAATGTGTTTTCTAACTTCTTCTGTTAAGTCACGCAACTTGTCGATGTGAGCACGAATGGATTGTGTATGGTCAGACAAGTTAAAACAACAGAGACCTTCGAAGTCCGAGCAATCATGTCCATGTTTAAGCAAAAGATAATCAATGGCTTCCCTATTTTGCAAAATGGCCCTACGTTCACCCTGGGCGTCTAATAGCATGTCAGACAAAATTGTAGAAGTATGATTAATAGATTTCACCATCCAGCAGGCCATTTTCCCAATAGATTTGGCATTATAAACCGCCAAAGCAGGAACACCAATAATTGAAACAGCTAAGCTAAGGTATTCAGACTTGGAATATAAATGCAAAGATGGGTCACAATCCTCCTGTAACATTACAGTATCTCGAAGCACACGAGAGTTGGCATTCGGATGCGATGCGAACATCAACAAACTGAGTCTCGTAATGGCACAAGGGCCTCCGGAAATGTTTGCAGGGACAAATGGCCAGGAAGTATTACCACATGAGAAAAGCCATCCGGCAGGTAGTAACATCGTGCGATAGTGACTGGGGGTAACTACCAAACTATTACAAGTCATATTGTTCTGAACTGAAACACATGTGGTCGGTGTCCTTTGAAAGCACAAAGTCCGTTCGTGAGCGGTAAATGAAGTGGCGCCTTTTAGTTTGAGGCGTAGACATTCAGAGATCGCACTAGGATTACACGTAAGAAAGAAACACAAATCACCTTGTGTGATATTATAAGTAAGTATTTGGGACTGGATGGGGGTTTGCTCGTTCGGCAATTCAATACATAGGGGGCAATATACATGGGTAGCAAAATCACCCAGGAGAATATTGGGACGGGCCTTCGAGACATTAAAAATATGAGTTAAAGTTTCCAATGAGGCGGGGACAGCAACCAGACAGGTCGCCAAAATATCATGTACAGATCTCATCGGTGTCAAACAGAAGTGAGGGGCGTCAGTCACCCTCTTAGCGAGTGCGGTCCAAAAGTTCGATGATGAATCCCATGCAGCGAAGGAACGCAACACTCGGTTTCCCAGTTCATCCCGGGTTGATAGGATCCCTCCTTTCTCGTCGTACCAGTCCGAAAACAGTCCGGCTCCGACACATCCTGCAGCAACAATCCAAAGAATGATCTGAAAAAGAACCAAATACAGGCATTAATCATTCTCGTAAATAACATTTATCAGCCGGGACCGCTTCCCAGCTATCTTTCCCTGGTCTCATAACCAAAATGGTATTGTCCTGACCGGTGGCAATGACCTCTGCTTGTTCAGGGGGATTCTTAGGCGACTGCACCCAAACTCTGGCCCCAGGATTATCCGTGGAGCCAAAACCTTTCTGGCCACGTACAGTTAGCAACGTTGGAGCAGTGCCTTTCATTAATACACCACTGAAAACAGGCATTATGAGTAATTGAGCCACTCGGTCAGTGCGATGTATCAGTAAGTCAACCTCACTGCTATTCAGCAGGAGCACCTTAATCTCTCCCTGATAATCACTGTCGATAATTCCTCCAAGCACCTGAATGCCTTTTACAGACAGCCCCGATCTAGGGGCGATCAATCCGAAATTTCCAGGTGGTATCTGAACACCAACACCTGTCTCTATGATGACTCGATCTCTACTTTTTATAACAATGTCATCCATAGCATGCAAGTCTAAACCTGCCGACCCTGGGGTCGCTCTACATGGAGCCAAAGCTCCGGGAGTAATTTCCCAATACATCACAGTTTCTCTGATTTCATTAGGCATAGCCTCAGCATTCGGGGGAAACAAACGCATAAGTGGAGATTCAGCATTTAAAAAAGGACGATTATTCAAAATCAATAGTGCTTGGGGCAAAAAGTCTCGCCAATTTTTATACTTGTCATCCGTTAACTTACGCAGCTGGTCCTTTAGCAGGCCATTCAATCTCTCCACCAGGCCCGAGGCCTGTGGGTAGTAGGGGATATGGAATATCCATTCAATATTGTTTTCCGCACAGAATTCCTGTACCAATCTTCCACGAAAATGGGATGCATTATCAGATTGAATTTGGAATGGCACACCATAGTACATCATAATTAATTCTAATGTTTTAATGGTATTCAATTGGGTAGCTTGCTTACAGGGAAGGGCTACCAGCAGGCCACTGTATGTATCAACAATAGTGCAAACATATTGACAATTCCTACTCATGGGAAGTGGACCAATGTAATCGATCTGCCAAATTTGAGCGGGCAGTTTGCCGCGATGTAAATGACCTTTAACAATTTGGGGCACCTTACGCCGTCTGATATGCTGACAAACGGGGCAGTGTAAAATAACATTTTTGATTAAATCTAAGGGAATATAAATTCCTCGATCAGCAGCCCACCTGCTAGTGGCCTTCTCTCCAAAATGTCCTGCCTTCTGGTGTGCCCATTTCGCCAATCCCGCAATATCAGAATCTTGCCTGTCCACCACTGCCTCAGCAATTTTAGACTTCTCATCTGCAATGTTATGAAAAAATTTGTCAAGAGAATCTATCGGGGTGTGAGCGTCCACATGGAAGATTGTAACAGTACTCTGTGGGAGCATCTCCCAAATTTCTTGCCATAACTCTTTTCCCCATAATTCTTTGGAATGTAACTTCCAATTATGGGAATGCCAAGTTGGCAACCAAACAGCCAGTCCATTGGCAGTAGACCAAGAATCAGTGAAAATATGACATGTACCAGGTAACTCTTGTTTCAAAACTTGGTAAACAGCGTAAAGCTCGGCAAATTGGCTGCTTTTACCTTCACCAGTTGTGCTCAACAATTTCTGTGTGATCGGATTATAGGACACCGCCTTCCAGTGTCGTGTCATCCCTATAAACCTCGCTGAACCATCAGTGAACCAAACATGGTTTCTTTCCGCTGCGGACAAATCATCAAAAAGCTTACCCCACTTGACAGGAGACTCCTGTGCTAAAGGTACGGAACATTCACTCTCAGTCTCAGTCGATGGCGCTCGCGCCACCTGCTCATGTAAAGAAGCAACTCCTTTCGGGCCCACACGTGCCCTGTCTTGTATGTACCATTTCCATTTAATCACACTCGCCTCTTGAGCGTGTCCAATTCGGTGAGTTTTCGGCGAACTCAGAACCCACTGCATGATAGGAATTTCCGGACGCAGAACTATATCATGTTCCAAAGTCAATTGCTCGGTATCCACCAGAGCCCAATAACAAGCAAGTAACTGTTTCTCAAAGGGTGTATAACGCTCACCAGCATCAGGTAACTTTTTGGTCCAAAAACCTAACGGTACTTTACTCCTGCCTTGTTTCTGCCACAAACTCCAATTTGCATAAAGGCCCTGTACAGACACATTCAGATCCACGTCACCATCACGTACAGGCCATAAATCCAGAGCATGTTGAATTGCCTCTTTTGCCAGACTAAACGCATCTTGCTGTGGTTTATCCCATTCAAATGCATTCTTTTTACGCGTGACCCGGTACAAGGGGGCCAATATTTGACTCAAATGAGGAATATGCTGGCGCCAAAAGCCAAACAGACCAATGAAGCTCTGGGCTTCTTTCCTATTTCTAGGAACTGCAAAATCAAGAATCTTCTGTTTAACCTGAGGGATCACTTTACGGTGCCCTTCATGCCAATTAATACCCAAAAATTTTACAGCCTGGGACGGACCTTGCAATTTATCTGGGTTGATTTCCCAACCTTTCTCACGCAGGCACTCAATGACTCTGTCTAATTGGGTCTGAACATCCTCTTGTGTTTCGCCTTGGATCAAAACATCATCAATATAATGACATATCTGAATTTGGGGATGAACCGGTACCTCAGCCAAATGCTCTGCCACCAGCCGGTGACATATCGTAGGACTATGCACATAGCCCTGGGGAAGACTTCTAAACGTCATCTGACGCCCGTTCCACGTAAAACTGAATTGTTCCTGACACTCTGGGGCAATCGGAATTGAAAAGAAAGCATTAGCAATATCAATGGACGCGTACCATGTACCTGGATGCTTTTGGATTCTCTCAATTAGTGTAATAACATCCGGTACTGCAACAGTCAAAGAGGGTGTGTGCTTGTTCAATTCTCGATAATCAACGGTCATGCGCCAAGAGTTATCACTCTTACGCACCGGCCAAACAGGATTATTCCAAGCAGAAGTAACTGGGGTTATGACTCCTGCATCCACTAACTCCTGAATAGTGGTACTAATCTCCTCATGACCACCTGGAATACGATACTGCTTCTGACAAACCACTTTTGTTGCATGGGGAACTTGTATGGGGGGCATTCTTAAACGACCAACCCGTATAGGTCTGGACGATATATAATGCGTTGTTCCAAATTGGTAACATCCGTCATCTAGATGCAAAGTCATTCCTCTCAAAATATCAATCCCAATTATGAATTCTAGAAGTGGCACTACTAGTACAGAATACTCTTTTCTAGGAATTCTACCTATTCTCATTTCAAGCAAAGTTTGAACTGCAGGGGTTTCTTTTCCACCTAATCCGGTAATAGTAAAAGGCTGACCTGTAAACTTCTTCGATTTTCCATGAATAAGAGTGGCCTCCGCTCCTGTATCTACCAATGCTCGGGCCCTTTGGATATTACGATGTCTCCAATAAATGTCAATATCTACATAGGGTCTATTATCTCTGTGAGCCCATCTGTGTACCGGAGCTTGACCTCTTTCCTAATCATTCTTACTGCATTCTGTATACCAGGATAAATCAGGATAAAGACTCTCACGCTTCTTAGGTATCGGTACCTCCTGTTCATATCCATTCCCAGTACGGAACGGATTTGTATCTTCTGCATTGTACTGCGGGTTACGATCGACCAAACTGTGACGATCCTCTCTCCTCCTCAACTCAGGGGATTGATCCCTATCATCTCTACGTCTGCTGTAAACATAGTCAGTTCTCCCCCTTTCTCTTTCCCCCTCTCTCTCCCTGTCTCTCTCTCGACGGGGGGACACATCACGTGCAGAGCGTCGATCATCACGATGAACAGAGCGCCCACGGCGGTCGTCATCACTGCTACCGTCAGAACCACCACGATCACACTCAGTGGTCCGAACACGCCGGGCACCCTCCTTTCGATCCAAGCCACGTTTGCGAAACAACTCCCACAAACGAGCGGTAGTCTCACCATCAATGTCCTCCCTCCGCACACCATCAGCCAGAAGACCAGAAAAAATATCACGTCTAGTAAGTTTATTTTCACCAGGAGTACGAGTGTCAGGCCGGGACTGACGTTCAGGTTTAAACCACTCACCCAACTCACCGAGTTGGCGCACCGATTCCAAAACCGTAGATAACACATTACCAGTCTGATTAATCAATAAAGTCATCATGACCTGCTTATAGGCAACAGGGGAAGATCGAATGATACGGTTCCGCACAGAAGATGTCAACGAACCATCAAGCAACCTGTCAGCAGTACCCAGAAAAATTGCCGTTTTCATCACCTCCTCTTTGAGACGTTGAGCAGCATCACGCAAAGTATACCACGGCTTGTCATTCACAGGCCAGTCAGATTCAGTAGGATATTTTTGATTACAACCCTCAGTCGCCAATTGGAGTAAAGAAATCTGACCAACACCATTATAGTTACGAAAATGATCCTGCACAGTAGAATCCAAACTCAAGGAACAGAACTTTAAACAATCGCCAGTATCCAACATAATACCAGCAGCGCCCAGTTCATAAAGGCGCACCATCCATGTGAGCAAGGACTCACCAGCTTGCTGCCGAAATCGCTGCAAAATATCACTAATTTCCTGCTGAGTAAAGTCTTCTAAACAGTCCAAAGAAATACCCTGCGGAGCATTGGGAGACTGCTGCAACTTCCGACGGAAAACTGGATGTGCAGAAACCGCGGGACGAGCATCACAAGGAGCCCGATCAGCACTCGTAGAGGGACGATCAGTGTAAGAAGCATCGATCCCACTCGAAGAACGAGCGTAATTACGGGGTGCACCATCAAAGGTGCGAGAAGCAGACTTACAATCATGGCGGGAGTGAGAAGACTCGCGCTTGGCAGACTCCTCACCCGAGGAACAAGAATCAGTCGAGTTCCAGATATTACCATCCCATTCATCAGGATTCCAATCCAGCCCGGCTGTCGCCACGACCAGACGCACCTTTCGCGTCGAAACCCGACCGCGCCTGTTCTTGTATTTATAACGAGCAATTCGCACAGCCGCCCGTTCGGCAATAGTTTGGTAAGTCTCAAGTTTATCAGCAAGCAACTTATTTTGACACCGCAACAAAGTATGAGAATTCTGAATCTCAACAAAGTGCGCTTCCACATCTTTAAGAGATAACTGTAACTTCAACAATCTCTCATGCAGAATCCTGTAAGCAGACAAAAGAATCCAACCTCTGCGCCCCAAAATGGGAATCTCCTCACCCTTCGATACGGGTGCCTTCTGCAAACAAGCAATCACATTAGCCGGCTCTGCCAGCTCCAAAGAAGAATTCCAATTCTCACTCAAACCAGTAGAATCAGCCCACTCACGGGCCAAGGCTTCATAAGGCGTTGAATCCCATCCGGGAATATCAACGGGCAACTTAAAAGTAGATTTAGACCTTCTAGAAAACATCGTGAAAAAGGAAAAAGAAGAAAAGAAGAAAAAGAAAAGAAGGAAGAAAAATACAAACTATACACACCAATATACAAAAATAAAATGCAAACAAAACCACGCACGCGCCGAAAGCAAACACAAGACAACCACAACGCACACAGGTTTCGTAAACGGTTCGTGACGCCAAATGTTCTGCTTGGGTTTTCGGATCAGATAGAACCCGCTCAGCAGAGCCTCTCTAACCCAAACCAGAACGTTACCCCCTCCCTAGGGCCTATTTACACCTAAATAACCACATATATGCACCACCTAAGGACAGGGAATTCCTACTATATATACCAAGACCTACAAGTCACAGCCTCGCGGTCCCAAACGGACCCAGGACTTCCTGCCCAGACGGTAGCCACAGACTTCCTGCCCAGACGGCAGTCACAGCCTCGTGGTCCCAAACGGACCCAGGACTTCCTGCCCAGACGGCAGCCACAGACTTCCTGCCCAGACGGCAGTCACAGCCTCGCGGTCCCAAACGGACCCAAGACTTCCTGCCCAGACGGCAGCCACAGACTTCCTGCCCAGACGGCAGTCACAGCCTCGCGGTCCCAAACGGACCCAGGACTTCCTGCCCAGACAGCAGCCACAGCCTCGCGGTCCCAAACGGACCCAGGACTTCCTGCCCAGACGGCAGCCACAGCCTCGCGGTCCCAAACGGACCCAGGACTTCCTGCCCAGACGGCAGCCACAGCCTCGCGGTCCCAAACGGACCCAGGACTTCCTGCCCAGACGGCAGCCACAGCCTCGCGGTCCCAAACGGACCCAGGACTTCCTGCCCAGACGGCAGCCTTAGCACGAGTTCATCCTATAATTACCACGACACAGTGTTACTATATATCAGATCACACAAAGACAGCTAGTTGAGCACAACTTGTTCTCCAGTTCGAGGGGCTCCTTTCTCCCTTATTCAGTTACCACCTACCTGATCAGGATTAACATCTGTTCATGTCAAGTCACAGCTGACTAGAAGAATAGGTTACCCTCTTACACAAGAACACGTAGCACATATTGCTTTACTACAAACTGAATACTTTATTTAGTTATTACATGCACACTCACGGAACATAATACATATCACATAACCTGCAAAGAAAAGTGAAAGATTAAGTTGTACACTTTAATAGTAAGGGGTTGACATCACCTTGGTCGTATGTAGCCTGCACTCAATGGTCATCTAGGTTCCCTTCTCGTCTGCGTCTCGGCTTCGCCTGGAAGTCACACCTCCGCAATCACGGGTTTACTCCCGTCTCCCTCTCCGAGTCACTGGGACCTCTTCCTCATCGGCTACTCTCTTCTCTTTGGAATATCTATTTCTCGGTTTTTCTCCACCTCCAAGTTTGTCATCTGTCTTCCCTGGAATAAGTAGCAGCTTTACTACTAACGGCCAGGTGCCGCCTATGGACTAGAAGCAAGTGCCAGTATCTGCCTCAAACTTTTACTAATATAGATGTGCATTTCCTCATGGAAAATTCCAGCCCGTAACCTGCCGCCCACCAAATTCTTGTACCTCCCCGTACCAAGGACACTTTCCCAGCCGGTTCTCTCCAAGCGAATAACACCTCCTAACTAAAACACTGCCTAAGACCTAGAAACATCCCAAGCTGCCGGAGCAGGAGGGAAGATGGAGTCTCTCCCGTTTAAGGCCTACCAGGCCTGAATTCAGCACGGCTCCATGAAATACCCTCACTACAGAACAGATTACCCCTAATGTTAACGAATCTATCCCCTAGGATATGTATGCAAACCCTGATCTATGGGGAAGAACACAGGATCATGTCAAAGTGCCTAATAAATAGGCTCTATACACTACTCTAACCCTTAGACTTGAATGGAAAGAGACTGAAGTCACCTAAATCACCCTTCAACACAATAAGACCGGAAAAATCGAGCAGTACACCGGGCAAAGAGCGCTCTCCCACACCAATGAATCCCGGCGCACCTTCAATGCCACTGATGTACACACGCCTGGGTTAATCTAAATTCAACCGATAATACAATGAGGTAAAACGCGCTTTAGAAAAGTAACACCATAATACAATACATCTGATGTGACGTAGCATCTAAATCAGATTACGGCAGACAGTTTAACTTGTAATGCAGTGCAAGTCACTTAATCTCACCGTGCATAAACAAAAATTAAAATGTGTCCCTTTGTCATCTGTATTGCAACTGGTGCTCATGTAAAGCACTCTGATAACTTCGGATCGAGTTTGCGCTATATAAAACTGAGACAACAGCAAAAGTGGTGGTGCGCGCGCAGCAGAAGTGAAAGTGAGGGAAAGGAAGGGAGTCAGGAGCGGAAATGAGATCGCGCGCGTGCCTCAAGTTAAAAAAAAAAATGACGTGCAAACTCGCGAAATGCACTGAAAAAAACACAACTCACCCATGCAGCACGTCAAGCCCACTGCCCACAGGACTTGCACCGGGCTCATGGTAGTGTAGTGCAGGGAAGTCGATAGAAGCGATGAGGGAGGAGGCTCAGGAGGCTCAGGAGTGTTCAGGAGTGACTTGAGGGTGAGTCCCGAGAGCTTTACTTTTAGTATGAGGAAGTGAAACGCACCCGACCGCAGGCTGGAACTGAGGCGAAGTAAAGACAAGCGTGCGCGCCTCGCGCTCAAAGTTAAAACAAGCGGGAGCGCCTCGCACAGCAGCAGGGGGAGGTGACAGAGGAGGGGGCCTGCGTGATTCTATTGCGGGAGAGACAAGCAAGGCACGATAATTGATAACATATGGCACCAGCTGCTCCCACAAGTGAATCGCCAGACGTGCACGCGTTGCTATTGGAAGCAATGCAACGCGTGCATGTTTTTGCCGGGAAAGCTGTGCTGATTACTAAAGGTCTCTTTCCTAAGCAGCGCATGCGCGCTGCGTAGACGAGACCTAAAAAGGGGGTATCTAGTCCACTACTGTAAGGCGATGAAACTGTGCACAAAGAGTAGAATAGGGGGTTGGCCTCAGTCTGCACATTGGGAGAGTTGGGGGGAGTTTATGAAGTTAGGTGGTTTACCAATTTTGATTTATTAGGCAGCGACGGGCGATCAGTGGCGCAAACAAAACTGACCAAATTCATGTTCAGAGGAAAGATGGGATGGGTTATCCAGTGAGGTGGGGAGACCGGGAAGGAGCACTGGGTGGTGAAATAAAGCTCATCTACCTCTGCCATGCAGGTCATAGCTGGAATAGATGCAGGGGTCCAGGCAGAAAGTCAAAAGATAGAACAAGGGAGATGGCCATTCAGTTGCTAACATAGAATGTTAACGGCTTACGCACGAAAGGGAGAAAGGGAGAAAGGAATTTTTTTTGCAGTATTTAAGGGACACATAATAATCCTTCAAGAGAGTCCATTGAGATCTTTAAAAAAACAAACTTGGGTTTAGCAATTGCCATGCATGGATCAGAGCGCAAATATAAGAGGAGTTGCAATATTAGTTAAAAAACAGGTGAAGGCACTTATAATAGATACAATAGTTGATAAGCGCAGAAGGTGGATTATTGCAAAAACTAAACTACAGGAGAGACTAATAAATTTGGTAGGGTATTACCGTCCGAACTGTGACGATATAGAGCCATTAAAAGCAGTCTTTACTAACATGTTAGACTTTCCAGATCCAGTGATTATGGCTGGCGATTTTAATGTAATAATGGATCTAAAATTCGATAAGTCTATAAATAGTAGAGCAATAGCTACCCCTAAATCACACAAATATTTACAGATAAATCAAAGCGCTCTTTGTGATTTGTGGATGGAGAGGTCAGGCTGTATGCAAGGTGCGTCCTGTCACAATAAAAAAATGGACATAGGTCCAGAATTGATTATTTTTTTGTAAGTCTAAACCTGAGTTAAGATACCTGGGACATTACCTATTTGATCGCACACCGCTAAGACCACTCTGCGGTTACATTAAAAATTGAAATAAATATTAGGCTCACAGGGAAGAAATGGATGTTAGACTGTACCCTAGTGACTGATACAGAAGAAAGTTAACCACTTGAATAGAGAGGTAGACGAGTTTCTAAAATGCAATATAGGGTCTGCTTCTACTATAGTAGTCTAGGACACACTTAAGGCCTACTTAAGGGATAAAATCACGAGTATGCTCTGTTTCAATAATAGGAATTATAGAGCAGGGGCGAGCCAGTTAGAAGAGGAAATGAAGGCTCTAGATGCAGATATAATAAGAATCATATGCTTTTGGGAGAGAAATAATTGCGTGCACTGAAAGATCAACTAGAAACTATTCTGCAGCGATGGGAGGCCAGTAAATTAGCCCATTTTGAATATGGGGAGGGAACAGGGAAACTGTTAGCTTGAAAGGTAAAAGCATATAAAAATATAAATCAGATAAAAAAAATAGAGGGCACACAGAATGGTGTTAAAATAACTCGTGATTTAGAGATAGAGGTAGTCTTCAAGGACTACTTTCGGAAACTATATGCTGAAGAGGGGGTAGTCTCTGAAGATGAGGTTGGCCACTGGTTAGGTCTGAAAACTATAAAATCTCTAGATTTGAATCAGCAAAATCTTCCAAATCAGGTAATCACTCAGGATGAGGTGAAGAAGGTTTACCAGTCAAGTTAAGGGGAGAAATCTGCAGGGCCAAATCGAATAGAGCTATATAGAGCTTTGGGAGATGTGCTAATACCGTTTATGACACTGATGTTCAATGAGATTATGGAGAAAGTTCTACAGCTGGCCAAATCTTGGGGTGAGGTACTAATCACCCTGATATTAAAACCAGGGAAAACCCCGCTAGTTGCGATTCGTATAGGCTGATGTCACTGCTTAATGCAGATTACAAAATATTTTCAAAAATCTTAGCTGATAGACTAAGTAAAGAAGCAGGCGAAATGATACACAGCGATCAGAATGGGTTTATGAAGGGTAGATACCTACATGAACTAACATATAGCCTGATATGTGCTATTGATTTGCCTTCTGCTCTTTCAGTCTCTCTAGCAGTGGTGGCCTTAGATGCCACCAAAGCCTTTGGCAGAGTAAATTAGTCATTTTTGGTGGGTATTCTGAAAAAACACAAATTGGGGGATAATTTCTGCCAGGTAATGCAGCTAATTTACAAGGCTCCATCAGCAAGAATATTAACAAATGGAAAACTGACAGAGTATTTTAAAATATCCAGAGGCATTAAACAAGGCTGCCCTCTACCCCCTCTCCTATTCAATCACAATATAGAGACCTTAGCACAAAAGATCAGAACTGCTGCTAATATTCCACTCTTTGGCTATGAAGTTTGGGAGAAAAATGTAGCACTTTATGCCGCTGATTTAATGGTTTATACCGCAGACCTATTGGCCGCCTTGCTGGTCCTATTACAGATTGTTTCGGAATTTAGTAAAGTGTCAGGGTATGAAGTTAACACTGGGGAAACTGAGGTAATTGAATGGACCCTGGAAGAAGGGAACCCATTGTTTAAAAAGGAAATGAGATATTTGGGCTTGAAGATTGTACAGGATATTAAGAAAATCCCAGAAGTACATCTGAATGGTGCTTTAAGGGGCTGTACTCGGATAATGAAGGGATGGGCACATCTCCCTTCAACAATCTTTGGGAGGGTGAATCTGGCGAAAATGGTGCTATTTCCTCAAATCACTTTCTTGTTTAATACAATCCCTTTGCACTTTGATAAGCCACTGATCATTAAAGTTCAGCAGACCATTAACCCTTATATCTGGGCTTATAGAGGCATAAGTATCTCATGGAAGAAATTGCGGCGGAAAAGGGAGAAAGGGGGTGCTATTCCTCCCAGATATTCAATACTATACATGGGCGTTCCAGCTGACACACTCCAGAATGTTGCTAAATGCACCAGACTGTTCAATCCTGGGGACCCTGTTTAACCTCAACCCCTCTACCCACATCTAGGACGATGAGTAATCAGTTGAAAGGCTCAGACAGGACTCATAACAGCTGTTACACTGCCTTTTGCACATTTGTCAACAGGGTAGCAGTCAGCCAGTGCTGTGATGGCCATCATTCACAGTCACAAAAATGACTATGACAGAGGCCGTGCTCAGCTCACAGCTGGAATAAAAAAAATTGAATTTTGGGTGAAGTGAGACATGTATACAGTTAGATGTGCAGAAAAAGAAATGTTAAAGTGTTTTCAATTTCCACAGTGTAAGAAATTGGGTTATTGGTTGAGGGGGTTGAATCCCCACTCAGGTAACAACCTTAATCCTTTTTTAGAGTGAACCACAAAAGTCAAACAATTAACCTGTACTCACACTCTAAAAGATTGGCACAAAGCACTTAGGCTTAACTCGGAGGCAATGTGTGAAATATTTGTGCAGGAAAAAAACAGTAATAGAGTGGAAACACAACACAAAAAAACTCTCACATCGATTTAGAAATAAAGAATACATTTTAACAAATAGAATGATACCAGAACATCAAAAAATCCAGTCAGTATAGTGCCTAAAAGCAAAAAGCACCACTTGCGGTCACCTGGTTGTGCTAGACTGGTGGAAAGCCACAAGTTCAGGCTCACCGCAATGGAGTGCAGGCCGGATACATGACCTGGTTAATCCAACTGAAAAACATATTTTCTGAAACACTGGCGTGAAGAGTTCTATTCTTAGCGTAAGAAGCTGTGATGAGCAGGGAGAGTGTTGCATATAGGTCGTTGCTGTAGCATCAAGAGCAGGCCTGGGGTCAAGGATGGTTAGGTCTGTTATACGAAGATCTGATCGGTCGTCGCAGTTGGTCGTTGCTGGAGCTTTGTGTTTGTGATTACCACAGGCTGTCATTACTATAGTGCAGATCTCACATTTCCTGTGGTCGATAGCAGTTTCTGTACTGCGAAGAGATGGGTTTACTAGAGTTTTGCGTTGGTGGTTGTCGCGTGCAGCAGAGTCTCAATGCAAATGGGCTGTTCCTCGATCGCGAAGAGCCCAAAACTTCAAGATTTTACCTTTGTTCACAGAAAGAGGTCAACTGATGCCAGTCAAGGATCCGTGACCTGGTGAACACATCTTGGGATCAGGAACTCACTTCAGCATAGGTCAGCAGGGCTCAGGCAGGTCCAGTGTAGCAGGTATGTTGAGAGGTTGCAGGGAGGCCTTTGGAGCTTGTGATGTCCCTATAGCTCAGGCAGGAGCTAACCCAACTGACTCTTGGAGTCACTCGGATTAGCCTGGCTGAAGGATGCAGGTCCAGTCTTCTTTCTCAGAGAGCAGGGTAGGCCTCAAGCAGCAGGGCAGCCCACTTGGGGTCAAGCTCAAGCAGCAGGGCAGTCCTCTGGTAGCAACAGAGCAGTCCTCTGTGGTGTAAAGCAGCCCTTCTTCTGTAATGTAGATAGGTCCAGGACAGTACTGCTGAGTGGCTCAGGCAGTCCAATATTTATACCTGGTGCCAGCCTTTGAAGAGTGGGGGGAGGGGTAATTGCTATGCTGCCCCAGATTTGGTTCTGGAAAGTTCTTCACTTCACCTGTCAAAGCCCCAAGAAGTCTGGGGTAACAAAAGACAGGGAAGGCCTGATGTCAGATTTCTTTGTGTGTGCATGAGGCAAAGCCTTTGAAGTGTAAGTGGGCTTCGCTACAGCTCCACTTGCAGCCATCCTGACATGATGGCCTATACTGTCTCACAATTAGTCCTCTTTTGTGTCACTGCCCAAAAGGAATATACATCCAGCAGAGCCATTCACAGTCATATGACCCAGGACACTGGCAAAAGCCCAAAAATCGTTAAGGCAAAAAAACTGCCAACATTATAAAAGTTGCATTTTCATAATAGTGACTTAAAATTCAACTTTACCATCAAAGAGTATTTTAAATTACAATTCATTTGAGTCCAAACAGCAAATCTCTACCTGCCCCCAATCCACAGTTAGCACTTATTAAATGTAATAAGTTAACTCAGTGTTAGTCAATGGACTAAATAGGATTTACAGAAGTCGAAAACAAATTTAGGGGTTTTTCACTACACGACATGTAAAACTTAAACACACATGTCCCACGTTTTAAATACAAAGCACCCTGCTCTATGAGCCTTTATGGTCTATTTCAGGGATGACATATATGTTTTGAAAAGAATGTTTTAGGCCTGGCAAAAGTTTTTTTGCCAGGTTGAAATGGAAATTAAAAACTGCACACAGGCTACAGGAGCAGGCTTGAAACATGTCTAAAAAGGATACTTCAGTGGATAACACAATGACTGCTACAGGCCCACTAGTAGCATTTAATTTACATGCCCTGGGTACTGGTAGTACCTTTTTCTAGGGACTTACATGTAAATTAAAGGTACAAATTGGGTGAATGCCGATTGTACTATGCTTTAGGGAAAGAGCACAAGCACTTTACCACTGGTTAGCCCGGGGAAGTGCCCAGAATCCTAATACCAACAAAAATACATTCAGCGGCAGAAGACAAAAATGTTAGCGAGGCCCTGCAAGAAATGGCCAGGTTTGACATTCAGGCTTTGGCTTTATGTAAGCTATGTATAAATACCAGGTATGTCTTTCGATGTGCGTGTGTGTAAGTACACTAATAATGATAATTTATGTAACATCCCAAAAATGCAAACTTATTTTTGACACTTAACAATTCGTGTTTATCAGTACCCATTCTATCATACTTAGAAAAACCTGCTATGTTTCAAACATTTGCCTTGCAAATTAAATGGAGCTGCATGAAGCAGGTTCATAAAAAAGAACTATTTTACCGGGACTGTAATTTACATCATTCAGGTAACATATGGATCTCTGTACCAAAAACATTATTTTACTGACCTATCTTACATAAAATACAAAGCTATACTTATATGCTATCCTTTGCAGCAGGCACACTGCCCCTCTTAGCTACCTTATGATTATTCAAATCTGGGCCCACCAAATGCATTAACCACCAGAATTAACTAAATAGTGTTACACTCTGAATGCTCCTAGATCCAGATGAATCTTTGATTCCAAATCTGTTGACAAGAGTGTCTCATAGATCCTTACATTCCCATAATGGTTAGTGCAGGCTGTTGCTAACTCCTGCAGGTCTGTACACATGATTGAAAACTTACAACAGGCATGATATATATATGATCATATATCAGTCAGTCTCAACTCGTTTACGGAATATTGGTTAACTTTGATTTTGTGATCCATGATATTCCGATGCTGAGACGAATGGGATTATCAGAACCTTTCTCTGAGTCCTCTGATGGTCTCCTATCGCATTAGCAAATTGATGGAAACGACAGCGAAATCTCATGTACTCTAATATTAACTTTCTGCAAACAGTTTATATAAAAAAACAATTAAATTGTTACGCAAGAAAGTATCTAGGCCCTGAAGAAGCGAAATCTTTGGTGAAACACGTGTTCGCATTGATATCTATTGTAAATCAATGAGAGATTTTAAAGTAAGTGAGAATATTGCACATAGAACTTTGCAGCTCGTGCCTTAATTCCCTAAACTAGCTTAGCATGCACTCTGTTTGTGACCAATTGAGTAAGTCAAACAGTTTTCTATTAGGGTTTTTAAAATGAATAATACATAGAATTACTTTCATTCGCTCCCTTTCTCCCTGTGCTGTCTCTTATGACTACACACTGCATGACTTAACTTGGTTCTGGCACCATTCCCAGTTTATGAGTTCCTGGAGTATATTTTTTCCATTTCCAGTTGTGAGTATATAAACACATACGCATTTTACACAAACACACACTCTCACGCTCACACTTCACAGAGTTAATAGAGGGAGTTGTCTTCTCAGAATGTAGAGTTTGTTTACAAAAAATCAGTGATTCACTTTTGTAATGAGTTTGGTACACCATCCTTCCGCCTTGTACTACCGAACCCAGCCCTATGCTATCATCTTTAGCACCATACCATCACCAACAGTGCAATGGTACGAGCCCATGGGCCACACTTCCACATTCCAAAACTGAACCTAGATTCGTAGAACTCACCCCCCTGAAATACACCAACATCTGCAGAACTGCACCAACCCACACTCATCTCTCTACCAGCGTCCACTAGCCGCATGCATTATCCAGGTAAAAGCCCAATACTTTCTCCTGGGTAAATGCAATGAATCCATATTACGCAGTAAACGTGACAGCCACAGAATCCTATAAATCCTCTGCTCCCACCTTTGTAGATTGTTTTATTAACTATTTATTCATGAAAGTTAAATCTAAATATTCTAATTGCACCCAGTGCTCATAGTTGGCTGCAATTCGAAGAAAACCGCTTATTCAAGATAAGTGCCCCAAAATAACTAAGTAACATCAAAATACATAAAGGGTAACACTATTGCTATCTCGGGGGTTTTGTGACGTTTTTAAACCATGTATGTTCAAAGTTGTTGCAAATCAGCCAAGAGCCTGCCCATGTGCCCGGAGTCTGCTGGTGTGCTTCTGTGTTTTAAACATTCCAGGGTCCTGTAGGTGTTTGAGAGTAGCGATTTTTCAGAAATATCTAAACATGTGCAAGGACATCTAATTACTCTATACCAGGTGTTTGTTTACTTGCTGCTGCAGTGGCTTGAATGTGTACTGGCTACCACGCTCGAGGCCACTGCTACCCCTTACCAGTTGCTGAGGCTCTAGCCCTGTACCATGAGCCTCGAACTGAATCTCCTGGCTGCTAAAGCAGCCATCATTGACTTTCCTGCTCTGTTTCTGATATTTTGAGCTTTAGATTGACAGATTGATAGAGTGTGATTTCTTACTTAAGTAATTGACAAGCTCACCTACCTATGGAACCACTGGTAAACATCATGGGCACGGAGACCAAGTCTAGCACTGTGCTCTCTCCTGGGTTAGGGTCACTTCATGCAGATGTTTCTATTTGTCCTTGACAATCTCACCCGGAAGGTCAAGTCTTCTCCAGTATTTGCAGCTTCCTGTGGTGCACACAGTGTGGTAGCATGTATGAGGGCAGCCACCTTAGTGCCACACTCTGGCACATCTACAGTGCACCACGGGAGTCCCCCAGAGTCCAGCACTTTCGCTGCATCATTACTGGCGCACATAGGGCCGGTTCCAGGTACTTATACCTGCCCCCACCCACTGGTCTTCCTCTTTGTTCCCCGCTGGACATGCTGGTACCCTCCCTGCCGCATACCCAGCGTGCCAGCAGGATGGCATGCCTTGCAACGCCCCGCCCCTAAAAAAGCCGTAATTAAAGTCATGGACTGGTGGTCCATAGTAATTAAGGGGGAAAATCTCCCAGATAAATGATAACACCGATTGGATTGGCCAATGTGCCATTTGGCTCATCAGGTGGGCGGACAGTTTAGGTTATTCACAGCTGCCCGCCTTGGACTGCCTGTAAGTTAACCTACCACGTTGGGATACTTCATGCATGAAATAAACCTGCAGCAAACCGTTTTACAACAAACCTTGTGTGGAGTCATTATTTATTGCAGTGGGAACTAAGGGGCATATTTACAAGGGCTTTATCTCGGTGTTTACATTTCCCCACCCTGCCCCTTCCCCGCCCCGCCTCTCTGCCCCACCGAACTCCCTCCACGGACCGCTACTGACGAGGACTGACGAGGACAGATTTGTCTGAGTAATTGAATTACTTTCCTTTAGGGTTTTTGGGCTACAAATGTTTTTTGCCCAAGGGTGATTTTGAAGCACCGTTGTATCAGAATCGACAAAGCGCACATATCCCAAGTAGATGTAAATGACATGCTTCGAAACTTAAAAGCTCGCTTGCTATTGGACTGCGGTATGGTACGAATGCAGAGAAGTAAATATTCAATGCTGCAACACTGTCCCTGATTTGTCTAGTGAAAGCAAGCCTGCTGAATGCCATGGCAGACGGCTAGGGACATAACTGTTTTATAGTACAACCCTACCTTTGCTAGCCTTCGAGAGGAACAGCCCCTTCGGTGAAATATCCACAAGTCCCTGTAGGACAAGCAGCCTCTTTAAGAAGAAAACTATATTGTAAGAAAAATAAAAGACACGTTATGGGAAAGAAAACATAGATCTCAAGACTGTAATTGCAAAAGCTGTCAAACGAGGGATTGTCTGGAGAAATCCCTATGTTGTCTCTGAAGCATGCTTCATACATTGCCCCACTGTGATGGATCTGTGCACAACTGGTCAGCAAAACCAAAGTCTGCAGGGGAGGTGGAAGCAACGCACTCAAGCACTGCTTCCATTGATTTCCCTGCAAAACGAACCCTTGCAGCTGGCCGGGCCCAGAAGATTATGGGGCCTATTAGCAAGAAGTTGCGATATTTATCGCAAAACGTGCTTAGCGCGTTTGTTTTTATCGCCGCCTATCGCTGGATATTTTAGCGGGGAAAACATGCTATTAGCAACGTTTATCTCCACTGTGCTAAAATATCCAGCGATAGCGGCGAAATGCGTGAATATCGCTGGAAATCCAGCGATATTCATGCATTAACGCCAATGGGGACTTAACCTGAAGATCCACTTCCCATTGGATAAACAGGTAAGTCATGTATTTAGCAGGCGTTAGGTTATAGCGATAATCGCGCGTAGTGCAATTTTTTTCATCGCTTTGCCTACCTTGCTAATAGGCGATAGCTGTGTTAGCGACTGCTTTCAGTCGCTAACAGTTTGGGTATGCCCACTTTGCATGTCATTAGCGATAAATATGGCTGACATGCAAAGCGGGCCTCAAACCGGTCGCTATCGCCTGAAAGCTGTCGATAACTGCTGTTAGCGACAGCTTGCTGATAGGGTAATAGAAATATCGCCGCTTTAGCGGCAAAAAGTGCCGCTAAAGCGGCGAAATGGCCCTTGCTAATATGCCCCTATGTTTTTTATCTCTCTTGCTGAGAAAGCAGCGATAACTTCATAATGGATGCTTAGGCTGTGTAAATCTTTTCTGTGGCTTGTTTGGCAGATTGTGGTGGGTAGGTAATTTCTTATAACGGTGCTACCTGGTTTTAAACCATTGTAATTTTCTTAACAAATTGTGCAGTTAACATCTTTGGACTTAAGTTGCCTTCTAGATGTATTTTATGAACAGACAGACTCCCCTCCCCCAGTCTGTAATATCCAGTTATGATTACTGTTCGAATTAAGGATCATTTTGTTTAGCTTATGTCTTGTTCTTGACAGAACTGACATCACTGAACCTCCATGCTTTCCATCTTAATCCTTGCGTTTTTCAGTGGTGCTAATTCACTGTTTATTTATGGTAAACTTCTTCTCACCGAGCCTAGATTTTCTGACCACACTCCTAATCAAGTGATGAGAACCACACCCACAGTCTGCAAAACACACTTGTTAATTAAAAAATATATTTGATCTTATTTTTTAATACTCCATCCCAAAGCACCTCCTTCAAACATCATCTACCCATCCCCAGACTCCTCTTTGTATCAAGAGGTAATAGCACCGGGCAGGGGGGGAGGGCGGGACAAGGGGGGGCGAACAGTTGGGACTCCAGAAAGGGGAAAAATCCAGCATAATAACAAGAAAGAGTTTACAAAGTAAGTACTCGGTACATTACCAACTGGTCCCTTATACACATCACGTTCTTAGCCATGGAAAGTGGTTTGCTTCACTGCATGTTATTAATATTCAAGAGAAGGCAAGAAAACCAAGTATTGAAAACAAACATTGGCAATGCCAATAGGTGTGGCTTATGAATAAAGGCGCTTTTTGTGTCATTGATGGGTTTAGGCACCAAATAAGTCATTGTCCATGCGCTCTGTCACTCATCCTTACACTCATGCATCCATTCATCCATTCACGTACTCATTCTTGAATTCCTCCTCTGACACAACCCCAATAAAACAACATAAGCAACGTAAATTAAAACAATACAAGTAGAAAAAAGAAAATATGCTACAGTCTAAACACAGTGGACATATGTTTACAATAATGAAAATGAACAAAGCAACGGGTCTCCATCTTGCATGGGTGATGCAAATAGTCCAGTGGTGGCCGCCACAAACAAAAAGTGGTGAGGCAGGTAGAGACGCTGTGGGTGGGGAGTGTAGGAAGGGTAGCTCGGGGGTAGTATAATAATTATTTAAAAAATGAACACTTATCTCAAGCTGCCACCCACCTTCCACTTTGCCCCGCGGTTTTCTTCTTCCTGTTCACATCACAGACTCCCGGTGCAATCGCCGAGCAGCTCTCATGCTATGAGAGCAGCACAGGGATTGGCCTGAGTGGACTGATTTGATGCTCTGCTCAGGACTGGGAGTCTGTGCTATTTCTCCAAACTGGCTGTTCAATACAGCCAGGTTGGAGAAACCTAAGTGTGCATGTGTGTTTGGCCAGCCTGAGATGGCAGGCCAAACACACGTGCGCAAATAGAAGTGCACGAGCCATTCCTCCTACCCCAGCTATGGCCCCGGACTCGCCCCTCCCTAAGCACGCTGGCTCAGCCAGCAGGTGAAAAATAAAATGACGAGCCAGTGGAGCGATGCTCCTCCGCCTTTGCGATAGAGCTGCCCCTGAAATAGTCTATGATCATTTTAAAGTTCAAGCACGCCCCCACATTTCCAAACAATGTGTTGGCCATCTTGGAATGGAAAACAAATGATACACAATGGACAATAATCTGGCAGACAATAATGAAGGGATTCTAGCAAGAATTATTTCAGTGCAAATCCTCTCTCTCTAGGGTTTGCAGAGGCAATAACCACATCAAAATCATTCTCTTCAAAGGTAACCCACGACATTCCATTTAACAAAATATCTATCTGTAGGATGTAATACAGAGTAATAACAATCCACCCTTCAATAACTATTGACATTAACTTATGCTTTCCGCAAACAATATGTCAGGCCTACTGCCAATATCATAACTTGTCATTATAAAAAATCAGGTTTTAACCTTTATCATTGGCTTTTCATCCATGACCAACTTGGAGCTACTGCGTTGGTTTGTAAGCCTTCCCACAAAGCAACCATCAGATCCGCTGTAATAACATTACCAATGCCTACATGATATAATATAAAATCCGTGCTAATAGAGCCTAAATGGATTACCATAGTATAAATCATCTATCCCCATGATATGTTCAGGAGGGTCACCAACACCAAAACCCTGAATGTACTACAGGAATCTGATAGACTCCATATTAAAGAATACCTGCCTGCAGGCTTTCGCAGAGTGAAACAACAATCCCCCCTTTTTCCTTTAACACATGCTTTTAAAACTAAGTAAGTAAGGCCATTGGCTTAGTCTTAACTTTTTATTATATACAGGTTGCACCTCAGGAATCTGACATAAATGTTCCGCAGTGAATCGCCAAGGCCTGTAGCTTTTACCAGTGGCATGGCACTATGTACAAACTAGGCCTGCTGAAGCACTCCTAAACTGCCAACTCTCAGATATACATTTATGAAATGGAATAACCATGCGATGTACAAAAATAAACTTGGCAAAACAATACACAACCCCTTCTCAGTAGGGCTTAACAAGAATCTTCAAAGTGAAATTCTGCTCCCACGGTTTGTCTGCGTGGGTGATCTATAGGAAAACCCTTGCCTACTATGGTAAATGTGAGATTACATTTAACCAAATACCTTTCTATGGCATGAGTCATAATGTGATAGAAACCCACTTTTAGAGGACTATTGGCTTTACTGCATGCTTTTCACAATAAATAAGCCAGTCCTACTGCCTTTGTTATAATTGTTGATAATAAGCAAAACAAACATATGGCATTGGATTAATATTTCTTTGCACACTTGTTAGATCTGAGGGTCTCTAGTTGGCAGAGGTAGGTACCACTGTCCAAATAGGGACCCTTGCTTCTAGACAGGGTAAAGGGGATACACTCGTTAGATAACCCCTGCTCACCCCCTTGGTAGCTTGGCACGAGGATACAGGCTTATCAAAGGCACTGTGTAAAGTATTTGTACCAACACTCACAGTAAAACAGTGAAAACACCAAAAATGGACTCCACACCAGTTTAGAAAAATAAAGTATCTTTATCTAAACTACACAAGACCAAAACAACAAATATCCAACATACACTGTTCCAAAATAAGTCTTTAAAAAGAGTTCAAGGGTTTGCACCAAAATAATCTAGAGTTGCGTGACTTTTAGCCCAAAGTACCTGTAGATGCGACAAAAGTTCCCAGCGGCAGCTGCAGCATCAGAAAACAAGCGATGGGTTACTCTTGAGACCCTGGGGAGGCGATGCTACAACCCTGCTGCACGCACCGGGTGGGTTGCGTCGAATCCGGTCTGTATGGGGAGCGATGCGATACCTTGTATGGATTCCGGTTTGCAGGTTCTCCGGTAGGAAGCGTCTCGCACAGGCACGATGCGACAATCTTCGGGACGGAGACGATCTTCGGTGCAGCCGCGATGCACGGCACAGCGTTGATCCTCTTCTGTTGCGGCCACTCGATGCGTTGGCGCTGGGCTCTGCGACGATGTTCACAGCGACGGGATGCGGTCCGCAGGCAAGCGGTGCAACAGGTCTCACAGCGACGACAGGCTCTGTGACGATATTCGCAGCGACAGGAATCTTCCTGCACCTGGGCGATGCGGTCCGCAAGTGAGCGACGCATCGAGTCTTGCAGCGGCAACAGGCGCTGCGACAATCTTCGCGGCGACGGGAATTTGCTTGCACTGCCGACGATGCACTCCGCAAGCGAGCGATGCATGCAAAATTGTAGATCTTCTCTTCTTCTTCCTTTCCAGCTCCCCAAACAACAGGAGACAACCTCCAGAGGCCCCACAACTGGCTCAAGAACTCTGGGCAGGTCAGAGCTCACACAGCAAAGTTCAGGGGGTAAGCTGGGGGTGAAGTCCTTTTGTTCCTGGGACTTCTTAACAGGAGGCCAGCTCTCCTCAGGCCCTTGGAGATCTTGTCAATCAGGGGACACAGCAACAGCAAAGTCCTTCCCCTCTCCTTAGCAGAATAGCAACTGCAGGTCAGCTCACAAACACACAGCAGGGCAGTCCTTCCTCTTCAGTCTTCCAGTTTTTCTCCTTGGCAGACGTTCCTTTTTGATTCCAGGATGATCTAAAGTCAGTATGTTTGTGTATATAATGTCTTTATGGCAAACCTTTGTCGTCACCGTGGCAAGTGCTACACCTATAATGCACCCCTGTCACCAGGCTGCACCCGTACACGCCCTACCGTACTCAACAGTATAACGCACTATTTGTGACTACTCGCGGCTTGTGAATCTACTACAGCCGCGAGTGTATGTGTACAAGTGAAGCGGTATATCTATATATTGGCAAATTTCCGCCGGTTCCATGACACTCACTTACAATGCACTATTTTGATCTGGTCGTACCCGATCATAGCATTCCAGCTGTTGTCTACTGTAACTACCACCAAGAGCGTTTGAGAGATTGTAATAGATACCCACTAGAGAAATCTCCCGCACATCCTTGAACCACGTGGTTTCACTGCTAGTACCACGGTAACGCGACACCAGGCGCTGCTTTCACAGTTATTTCAGAGACAAGTCACCTGAACCTTGCAGGTTTTTAATTGATCACCTTCGTGATGTTAAAAATTGTTTTTCTCCCACTTTGCCTCCCCCCCTTATTCTCCCCCCACAGGTCATATGCTACCATCCAGTACAATCTACTAGGACTTCACGCTATTTCTGCCTGGTTACCATCCAATAACATTAGGAGCCAGACATCTAGTAGTGCAATACATACCAGTCACTTAGGTCCTGATGAAGTGCTATTTGAATCGCTAGGAGCAACAGAGGCACGAAACATGTTGACCCTTCCCACAGAGATAGCCCTCTAGGAACATTACCTTCACATAGGGCATCCTTACAATTTTTAATTAAGCTGGATCTACCTAGAACAATTAAACAGGACTGATCCGGACTTATTTTAAACACTCACTATCCTTGCACTACCCTTGCCCTCATACCCGCACACACCTTATGGCTGCTTCACTAAAAGATCTCCGCCAAAGAGCCCTGTTCACGGTGAGCCCGTTGGGCATTGCAGCGCCGGCCCAACGAGGAGCAAAGCCCAATGATGAAGCATGATATCCTCCGGGGTATGTGAGGGCATCACGAAGCAAGACCTGTCTTCCCCCTAGGAACTGCATACCCCTTGTTGCACAGCTTACTATGAGTCGTTTATGCAGGACCTACTAAAATAACGTCTCCCGGTCCCAAAACCCTCTCCTTTTTGTCCCAATATTTATACCTAGTTTCTCTCTGTTCTCTGAAGGCAGAGAGGCCTTTGCCTAGTCCAAACCAGTTCTGGTCAGTCCTGGAGCACTTTGTTGACAGGATTCCTTCTTTCCTTTCACAGTGCAGGGCAGAGACATTTGACGCACCACAGGAGGTGGAGCCAGCATTGTGGAGGGAAGGCACAGCCCTATTCAGGCCCCAGGTAAGCCTGGGCAAAGCACTATGCTACGCTCGCGGAGTTTGCGAAGTTTGCGCTACTTCGCACTACGCGAATTGCACGTAGCACAGTGCGAACATGCATAGCGTAGTGTTGCGTAGTGCAGCAGTCATTTTTTGCTTGCTCGCGGTCCTCAACGTCAAGTTGGCGACCGCGAGCAAGCAAAATGACATCCCGGCGAGACTTTTTCCTTGTTCGCGATCAGCAACATCAAGTTGGCGATCGCGAGCGTGGAAAATAAACCTCCCGGCGAGATTCTCAATGCGAGGAGGTCAGGTTTCTCATTGCGAGTGGTCGCGTGTGCTCGCGACCGCTCGCGATGAGAAACTACCAGTCCGCGTTGAGAAAGCTGCTACTCGAGTAAAAATCTACTCGAGCGGCAGAAAACTACAGCTCACACTGTGCAAGATGCCGTATTCAACACTTGCACAGTGCTAGTGCGCACAGGGTACTACGCAGTTCGCGAAGTGCTACGCGTAGCTCGCGTAGTGCGAAGTGCCCTTTGCGTAGCTTCGCGTAGTGCTACTTCGCGAACTACGCCCAGGGTTAGTCCCAGGTGCAACTCCTCCCACCCATCTACACGGAGATCTCTCTTTTCAGCCCTGTGTTGACTCACTATGTCTCCTGGATTTTCCCCAGCCCCTGTCACTCAAACTGCAGACAAGGAATACACAACCTAGCAGAGGCAGGTTTGGATGGTTAGACAGGAAAACACTACTTTCTAAAAGTGGTATTTTCAAACACAGAATGTTAAAACCAACTTCACTAAAAGATGTATTTTATTATTCTGAGTTTAGGCGTACTAAACTCGAATTTCTACCATGTTCCCTGAGTCAGTTAAGATTATAAGATGTAATAATCAAAACTGCCCATTCTGGCCTATGGGGAACAGATAGCCTTGCAATAGTGAAAAACGAAAATGGCTGTAATTCACTATTAGGACATGCCCCACACATCAGGACTTGTCCTACCTTATACTTACAATGCACCCTGCCCTTTGGCCTACCATAGGGGTATCTGATATGAAGAAAAGGGAAGGTTTAGGGACTGGCAAGTGGGTGCACTTGCCCAGTCAGCATGGCAGTACCAGACAGCACACAGGCTCTACAATGGCAAGCCTAAGACACACTTTAACAGGCAGCTTCTGTGGGTGGCACAACCAGTGCTGCAAGCCCACCAGCAGCATTTGGATTACCAGCCCTGGGCACTCCTGGTGCACTGTACTAGGGTCTGACAGGTAAACCAAACCAGCCAATCATGGATAACCAATCATAATAACAATTTACACAGAGAGCATATGCACTTTAGCACTGATCAGCAGTGGTAAAGTGTCCAGAGTCCTATAGCCAACAACCATGGGTCAGGAAAAACAAAGGAGGAAGAAGCAGAAGGTTTGGGGAGAACCCTGCAAAAAGGGCCATTTCCAACACAACCCCCTTCCAGTCAGGGTAGAACAAACGATACCTCGATGGATTCCCTGCTTAGGGCGATAGAACACGGAAACTGGCTCAAACAGCAGGGCACTATTCTTGTTCTATGCCTTCCTGAACCCAGTTGGATCCCTCTATCCATACTCTCAGGGTCCACCAAGCCAACCCATATGGAACCCTTCTCCTCACATGTGGACACCATCTGTGCAGCACCTAACCTTAACTTGCTCACAGGTGTGTCCCAACAGACAGACAGCAAGCCACAGTGGCCACTGACAGTGGTCAGGGATGAGACCCAGGCATTATGCCTCTCAGGGCTCTCAAACCCCTGTGGCATTAGAGGGTGGGGGGCAGTAGCCCCAGGTGCTTGGCACCCTTTGTCCACCCCCCCTCCTGTCAGGTCAGGTCTGTCATCCTGGCACTGACCAAACAGCCCCGGGCCTGTACTCGGCGGCTGGACAGGAGGCTGGGGTGGGCTTTCCCATACCAGGTCCTCCTCTTCCTTGGGGCTCTGTACCCTCCCACCAGGAGCGGTATCCACCTCTAGAATAGTCATGGCACCTGTAGCAGGTGTCCTGCACCATTCACCCACCAGTTCAGGGGTTCTATCCTCCAATTGGGATTTTAGGTTAGGGGCACACCCAGGACCTGGCCCTCCAACCTAGGGTCTAAACCCTCCAGGCGAACCGGGGTCATCGGTGAGGACTCCTTCTCTCTGTACCCCCTTCCAGAGTTCTGCACCCTCCCACCTGGAGTGGTACCCCTAGACAACAAACTGGTAGGGACACTGCTTATAGATGTCGCTCCCTCCAGGTCAGGCAACACCTGAACCTGGCTTCCCAACCTAGGGACCAACCCATGCAGTTGAACATTTGCCCGGCGCACCAGGACTTCACTTACAGATGTGTTCACACTGGTAGACAGTACCCACCTGGCCAACACAACAGTGTTGCCCAGTCCACCCCCAGGGTGTGACTCCTGCCCCTCTCCCAGGGGCAACTCTGTCCACCAGGACAACCAGCCACAGTGGCCACTGACAGCTGTCAGTGATGAGAGCCAGGCCTTATGCCTGTCATGCCTCTCTAACCTCTGTGGTGGCAGAAAGTGAGATCACTCCCCAATGCCTCTTCAGACGCTCTGGAATCCACCAAAAGGTCCACCTCCTGTGCAAGTTCCCTGGAATCAGAGAACTCCCACTCCACCGGGTGTTGGCATAGCTCTGGAAAACAGGGACTTAAAATATGATCTCCAACAAATTAATCACACAGCCCCCCACAGTTGTTAACCAAGCTGCCCTTTGCCTCACCCTCCAGTGCCTCACACAAGTACCCCACACCACTCTCCTGAGACTGGCAAGACAGTATCTGACTGTCTCTGTCACACAACCCACACTCTTCCAGGTGGTCTTCACACTCACACACCAAGGTTTCTACCATGGGGGAACGCCTCTCCCTGCACCTCTCATCTAGAGTCAGTAGAGTATCCCTCCCACCACTAGGAATATGGTTCCCTGTGACAGTTCCCCAATCTACTTCAGGGACACTGCATACCACTGGAACTACATCATCAACCTGAACCCCCTGGTGTATGTCAACCCCCTCCCTCAAGTCAGGCGCCACATCTCTGGGTGTTTGTACCTCTCCCTCAGCACTAGATATCACAATCTTGCTGCCACCATTTGAGCTGGACTCCACCTCCAACTCAGCAAAGCTCACTTTTTGAGCTACCCATTTTTCTTCTTCAGCTGAGACACTCATGGCCTCAAACCTCTCGAGCTCCAAATCAAGCTTCCTCATCCTTAGTTCATGTTCCAAGGTCAATTTAAATTCTTCCAAGGCACACATCGTCTTGCTCTCCTCTGCCTTGTTCTGGGTTTCTATTTCCATCATCTTGAACTCAAGCATAATGACTTCTAACTCATGATCTCTAACCCTTTGGTTTTCCTCCAACTCCTCTGGGGAAAAACTTCTAGCTGAATGGTTGCTGCCAGCCCTGGAGGCTGCTCTGGACACAGGCAGATCCTGTGGCCTGAAACCATCCCCTTGTGCGTCCTCATCCACCTCTGCACCATCTGTCTCCCTATCCTCTTTGGCCTCCCACCAGGCCCTTAAAGCCTTCCGTAGCTCCTCCTTCCTGGAGCTGCTCTCCATGGGACATCCAAAGCTCCTGTAGAACCTCTTGAGTTGACCTCAAACTCCAAACAAGGAATACACAACCTAGCAGAGGCAGGTTTGGATGGTTAGACAAGAAAATACTTACTTTCTAAAAGTGGTATTTTCAAACACAGAATGTTAAAACCAACTTCACTAAAAGATGTATTTTATCATTCTGAGTTCAGGCATGCTAAACTCGAATGTCTACCATGTTCCCTGAGTCAGTTAGGATTATAAGATGTAATAATCAAAACTGCCCATTCTGGCCTACGGGGAACAGGTAGCCTCGCAATAGTGAAAAACGAAAATAGCTGTAATTCACTATTAGGACATGCCACACACATCAGGGCTTGTCCTACCTTATACTTACAATGCACCCTGCCCTTGGGCCTACCATAGGGGTGTCTGATATGAAGAAAAGGTAATGTTTAGGGACTGGAAAGTGGGTGCACTTGCCAAGTCAGCATGGCAGTACCAGACTGCACACAGGCTCCGCAATGGCAAGCCTTAGACACACTTTAACAGGCTGCTTCTGTGGGTGGCACAACCAGTGCTGCAAGCTCACCAGCAGCATTTGGATTACCAGCCCTGGGCACTCCTGGTGCACTGTACTAGGGTCTGACAGGTAAACCAAACCAGCCAATCATGGATAACCAATCATAATAACAATTTACACAGAGAGCATATGCACTTTAGCACTGATCAGCAGTGGTAAAGTGTCCAGAGTCCTATAGCCAACAACCACGGGTCAAGAAAAACAAAGGAGGAAAAAGCAAATGGTTTGGGGAGAACCCTGCAAAAAGGGCCATTTCCAACCACACTAATCAAGCATTTAGCTGGTATTATTGGCTTGTCACCATAACTACTGTACTGAGCATAGCTGTCCCACAAGAACCATCAGGCATATAGTCATGAAGTGTAAATGAATACAATATTAACGTTGGCAAAGCTAAATATTATCTCTCCTAAGAGGGACTAATATGGATTCTCACAGTGCTAGTCTTCTACATACATGGTTTGTCAGTGGCTGTAACCCACAGGAAAACCCTTGCCTACTAAGTTATTCTATGAAGTTCAATGTAGCAAAACAATAATCTGAAGGCTTTAATTCAGAGAAATAACAATCCACCACTGTTGGGATGGAAAAGTCCTCTGGATGGTAAAAGCATGTGCTCCTACCCCAAGTGCCCAACTGTGCTTTTGTCTGGATCATCGCTAATGCTGATTTTTTTTGTCATAGGCAAACAAAGATCATGCATGTGCTCCATGACATAGGCCTGTCCCCGCGATAAAACTTGTGGAAGCAGAAGGGGCACCCAAAGCGCTACCCTCATAGTGTTGGAATGCTACCGCTTTCACAAGGAGTTAAGCAGCACAAGCACTATGGTAGCAGCATACTGTGTAGTGACAGGAGTAGTGAACAGAACCTTTTTACCGTGTGTCACTGGAGTGAGGCCTACAGACTCACACTCCATTTTAAAAGTTCCACTCTTGTGTGCTGAACTCACCCTTGGCCTACATAAGGTAGATGTGGAGAGCTGCGCAGGAGTAGTGACTCTATGTTGGTTGTATGTGTGCCTGGGAAGGGTACACTACCAGGATAGAGCAGTACTGTGTAGAACATGTGAAATTAGTGCATATGCTGAGTGAATGTATACCTGGGAGGAGTACATGCCATGAAAGATGTAGTGCCATGCAGTGCGTGAGCAATGAGAACATGTGCTGGGCGTATGTGTACATGCATGAAGTACAATACCTGAAGGTGTTGTGCAGCCGGCACATGGTGATTGTGTGTGCTGACAGTTTGTGTTTGTAAATACAACACCCTGGTTCAATATAGAAAAGGTTCAGTGCTGAACAGTACATGCAGACTGAGGATGTGTGCTCAATACATGGGTACATGTAATGATGCAATGCATGGAGGTACTAGTGCTGGAAAATAACCCTGCACCCGAGAAATGTGATTATATTTTATAAACAACGTAGTGTTACTTGTTATACTTGAACAAAACAAGGTATCACATTAATTCAGCTTCTTATAGTACATATAGCGTTTAATGACAAGAGACTTGATTGTAGTTTATTTTTTGTTCGTCCTTTATTGTATAACCATTAGTTCCTTAAAAACATTTTACAATTGCTCTGCCGCCAACGCGTTTCATCCCTCTTGGGACTTCTTCAGGGCTAGAAAGCAATTTACAAAAAACACTATTTACAAATATTATTTACAATATTTACATCCATTATTGCATATAATAAGTAACCACAAAACACCTAGGAATCATGTTTAAAAAATCAATGACCTATTGTTTACAGAGAACATCTCTCATTTATTTACTTTTTTATACAAAACTATGTAGGCATGCTGGGAAGCTAAGTAATAGAACATTTAATATTCAACAGTTCGGATGTATGGAGGAGGAGATCCATCCACTATAAATTATTTCAAACATATCACAATGATTGTGTTCACTTTGCAAATAGTATGCTTATTTAAGAAAAGCAGTCCATTTCAATTCGAGTCTCATAGTACAATACAATCACAATAAATTCATGTATCATTCACCAAAACAGGAGAAATCATCATTCTGGTGATAACAAGAAAATGTAAACCATATAAAAGAGTCAAATTGATAATTTTTATCCATACCTTATCAACGTATTGTTTCTGGCGAGGCGAACCTCTAATCGTATTGTGGACAGTCCCCTGTGTATCTATAAATAAACACATTCATTTTTTACTACTCATAGCCTTTGGATTGGATATATATTCATAGCGAGTTTTTCCTATATCTGTTAATGTTAGTTAAACGATTCAAAAACACCATCCATGTAACCAATTATGGTCACATAAATCTCAGATATATTAACAAATACACAGTGCTGGACAGTAAGTGTGCGATGAATGTACACAGAGTAAGTGTTCCTGCAATCGTACATTATATCGAGGGCCCTGCATTCCTTTTTGGGAAGCCCAGGACTGCCAGTTGAAGACATAAGGAAGAGAATAATTCCACCAGACAGATTTGTTTATTGCTACATTCCTGTGAGCTGGGTGAGACACACACAGGGGGGGGGGAAGACATTTTAAAAGACAGATCTTTGATTATTTGATAGATCACAAGAAAGGAGCCTGGACATATCTCAGGAAGAGAGATTGGGCTGATAAGGGAATCATAATGAGTTTTTTCCGGGGGTCTGGGATTAACATTTTGATGCACATATCACTGTATCTAACATCCAGGTGTGAACTCTAGTCACTCCCATGAATTGTGCATTGACCCGCTTTGGAGCTTTGCCTGCTGAGATAGACATCTTTCATGAGGAAAGAAGAAAGAGAGACATGTCCACTTCAAATGAAGCAGAACGCCAACATAAAACGTCTGAGACATGGACCCACAATCACATTTGGTGTCTTAAAAAGGATCTTTGTACGTGAATGAGGGTTTTAAAGATGGTCATCATACCTGACTCTGGTTACACAGGTGCAAGTGATCCATTCTCTCTTGATAATTGATTCTCGATTGGAAGCTGAATGGATCTCAGCTTCTTTCTCCCTCTCTTGATTTAATACTAGTCTTAAAAAGGACTACAAGAAGGGGAAGTTGAGTCCTCAAAATTTTGTTATCTGTCTAGCAGTCATATGGGCTGTTTGAGAAGGGGAAGTTCTGCAAGACTTCGGCCTGTGACGAAGAGTGGGGGCCAGGGCCTTCTATTCTCCCTGCTGGGTGATGGGACATCACCAAGGAAATCAAGATCACGTGCCTGCTTGCCAAAACCAGTGTGCCCTATGAGGAAGAGCTGGGCATTGGAGTGAGAGGGGTCCAGTGTGGAGCCCTACCATGACGACTTGCTGTGCAAGATTTGAGGATTCAACTGTGCATCAATCGGACCATATACCATGTTCAGGAATGATTTGGGACCCCTGTGTGGCAGAAGAGGGCTGCCACAGGCAGAGCCAAGTATCTAGTGATGTGTGGATGGGGCCAAGCCCACACAAACCCATTGCTGTGACCCCATATATCATGGGGGCCACTGTTGAAGTTGTGTGACCAGCATGCTGGTGAACGCCTTAGTGGCAACCCCATATGCTAAGCAAGGCTGCCGTGGTGTAGGCTTTTGCAACTGAGGAGTCTACATTGCATCTGGAAGGAACTGCGGCAACCTCGTGAGCCAGGAGGAACTGCCAGGACCAAATCACCAAAGACTTCAGGCAGTCGCCCAGGACTGGAGTGAGGCTGCGAACAGCGGGTCTAGCCACACCATGAGATCTGCTCTGACTGATGCTGAGGAGGTTTATGCTTCCTCATGGGCCTCCAGCAGGGAGCTAAAGGTTTAAACCCCATCACCCTCCCACCCTCTACTGGGTAGAACTTGACTTACTGCATCTCTGGGAGCTGAAAGCTGCTCCGATCGCTGGGGAGAGCCGACCTCGCATCTCCAGAGAGTTAGCCTGCGCCTCCTGACTCTGCAGCTTATACCCCAAGAAGCCTGACATCTCTGAGCAGGATGCCCATACTCGGGGCACCCACTGTACTGCCAAAGGCTTCCATGCTGCAGGAGTGGGTAAAACTTGAACAGGGCTTGTGGGATCCGGGGATTCACTGCTGAAGGTGCTGCAGCAGCATAGGCCCTTTTGATTAAAATCCTGAGGAGTCAAAGGGCAGGGAAAACCTGAGTATTGCCTAATAGTGTGCATTCCTGGATGCGGCCACCAGTGAATCAAAAATAACCCCGAACACGTTACACAGAGGAGGGTGGGGCAGGAATTTTCCCGACAACTACTAGAGCTCTGACCTCAAGAGGAATTGTGTTGTTGCTTCTGAATGTTGTATTCCTTTGCATGTGTAGAGTTAGAAATAACTATTACTTTTTCTCGGAAAATTTGGGTGAACATTGATTTATTGTTCATACAGTTTGCAATTTGAATTATGAGTATTTTTCACTGACCTGTAACTACATCCCCCTTGTGGGAGGCTTGACCTTCAGACATGACATTTAGAGTTTATCATTGGCATTTCACCATAACCAATAAGTTTTCTACAAGGCAACAATCTGGCATACTGTCATATTAGTATCAACATATACAAAATTACAGTTGGCAAAGCAAAAACTATATCTCCCAAAATCGCCTTACCAGTATTATTGTAGTGCATATCTTTTTCCCACACTGTTTGTATGGGTGGATCACCAACACCAAAACCCTTCCCTTCTATAGTATTCACCGAAATTCCCTATACCAAAATACCTTCCCATAGGGTTTAGCACAGTGTAATGATAATCCATTTATGACCACATAAGGTATCCACGCCAAATTTGCGTCCTTTTTTTCCAACATCTTGGGAACTTAAAAGGTACCCAGGGTTTGTGGATTCCCCTGGAGGAATTTTTGAAAAATTGGAAAAAAGGGCTACAGATTAAAGCGTCTGGTGTTTTCCCTGCCAATGGTATAAAAAAAAGGTTTGTGGTGCTGAATTTACCATCTTCCCAGCTTTCAGGGACAAGCAGACGTTTGTCAGAAAACCAACATTTTTTACACAGTTTTGGCATTATTCTAGGACATAGCCTATTTTTGCTATTTCATTGTGCTTTCAAACTCCTTCCAGTTAATGTTAGAAATGGGTATGAAAGCAATAATGGATTCTGGAAAGCTATACATTTAAAAAAAGTAGACAAAATTCTGAATTCAACAAGGGGTCATTTGTGTAGATCCTTCGAGGTTTCTTTATAAAAACTGACCATTGAATATAGGAAAAATTGAAAATAAGTTGAAAAAAACAGCCATTTGTAACAACGTTTTCACCTGTAACTTCTCCTAATTATGACAGCTATTTAAAAGGAATATACCATTACATCCGCTGGGCCTTTCTGGTTGTGGGGATATATAGGACTTGTAGGTTCACCAAGAACACAACGAACCCAGAGCCAATAACTGAGCAGCGTCTTGCAATGTTTTTTTATTATATACCGGGTATATAACAATTAATTTGGGAAAATATATACATGGAAAATTGGTATAAGAGACACCTATGTATTTCTGAAATTGGAACAAAATATAGAGCTTAGAAACAGTAGCTATTTGCACATTTCCGAAATTGTGAGTATGAGAATTATAGGTCATTTTTCAAAATGACTTCTATCTTACACATTGTCTTTCATTTGGAAGGGAAAAATGCATCAAAAGTCAATAGGTAACAATTGCCCGCGACAAGAAACGTGTCAAAACGCAACGTGGACACACTTTGTTTTTACAGTGAAAACTGACCCTTTTTTTGCAAAGTGCCTAGCTGTAGACTTTGAACCCTAGCTCTACCGCACCACTAGCAAACCTATACATTTTTTAAAACTAGACACCCAGGGGAATCCAGGATGGGGTGACTTGACTGGCTCTCACCAGGTTCTATTACTCAGAATCTCTTGCAAACGTATTTTTAAAAAAAAACACATTTTCCTCTCATTTCTGTGGTGGAAAGTTCTGGAATCTTTGTGGATCCACAAACTTCCACCCAACCCGCATTCCCCAAAGTCTTCCGAGAAAAATGGTACCTCACTTGTGTGGGTAGGCCTAGTGCTCGCGCCAGGAAACGGCCCAAAATGCAACTTGGACACACCACATTTTTACATTAAAAACTGACCCTTTTTTGCAAAGTGCCTAGCTGTAGATCTTGAACCCTAACTTTGCCAGCACCTAGGGAAACCTAGCAAACCTATCCATTTTTGAAAACTAGACACCCAGGGAAATCCAGGATGGGGTGACTTGACTGGCTCTCACCAGGTTCTGTTAACCAAAATCCCTTGCAAACCTGAAAATGTGTCCAAAAAAGCACATTTTCATCAAATTTCTGTGGTGGAAAGTTCGGGAATCTGCGTGGATCCACAAAATTCCACCCACCCTGCGTTCCCCAAAGTCTTCCAAGAAAAATGGTACCTCACTTGTGTGGGTAGGACAAGTGCCCGCGACAGGAAATGGCCCAAAACGCAACATGGACACACCACATTTTCACAGTAAAAACGGACCCTTTTTTGCAAAGTGCCTAGCTGTAGATTTTGAACCCTAACTCTACCAGCACCTAGGGAAACCTAGCAAACCTATACATTTTTGGAAACTAGACACCCAGGGGAATCCAGGATGGGGTGACCTGTCTGGCTCTCACCAGGTTCTGTTACCCAGAATCCCTTGCAAACCTCAAAATTTGTCAAAAAAACACATTTTCCTCACATTTCTGTTGTGAAAAGTTCTGGAATCTGCGTGGATCCACAAACTTCCACCTACCTCCCATTCCCCAACGTCTTCCGAGCAAAATAGTACCTCACTTGTGTGGGTAGGCCTAGTGCCCACAAGAAGTCACGGTCCAAAACGCAACATGGACACAACCACTGTTCCCCAGAACCTGCGCGCGTGGGCGCGCGCGCACTGGGGTCACCCCGAGCAAGCAGTGTCCTCTATTTAGCGCGCAGTGCACACAGCACATCCGATGAGACCGTTCACACCACCCTTTTCAGAACGGAAGGAAAAAGGAATGCAGTAAATTTAAAGCACGATGTCTGCTTTCAGAGGGTTCTGAAAGCAGACATCGTGTTCGAAACTGTGCATTTCTTTTATTAATAGTGCGGGGCTGATTTTGGGCCTTTGAGATAGAATTCATGTTAATTGCAGTGCCGTGTGCACTGCAGTTAACATGAATACTATCTTAAAGGCCCAAAATCAGCCCCGCACTATTAATAAAAGAAATGCAGAGTTTCGAACACAATGTCTGCTTTCAGAAGATTCTGAAAACTAGTGGCAGCTGGTGTAAATTTACAAGTTGCAGGGTGTAAGACAAAACCTTATATTTGTCTGACACATTGAGCTCAACACACAATATATTGAATGCAAGACAGTGGGCACTCCAGAGTTTCACTTCAAATATGGAGAGGAAAACAGGATGTCATTTTTATTGTGTGCTGTCTTCAACCGAACTCTTGCTTTCCAATGTGTATTTCAGGGTGTAGGGAGTGGCAATATAATTTTTGACAAGTTTACTGTTCACTATCGCCTTGAAAACATGTTTAATATGATGTACACTCACAATGGATAAAAATAGGGTTACATGGATACCACTTGCATTGAGCTATCGGGCAGCCTGAAAGCACATTTTTACAAAAAAAGAGTAGATGCAGAGACGATTCTGAATCTAGGGTTTGTTTGCTAGGGGGTGCAATGGAGACACGCTGTCCGCTACTCTTGCTTGTAAAGTGGTGAGGTAACAGTTAAGTATTGTGTCCTTGATGATCGTGAATGATGTTCTCTCAGCAGACAGCTACCCATATAAGGGATTTTATTCAAAACCATTTCCTACTTTTCAAGCGAGTTCTTCAGGTTATTCAATTTTGAACTTTTGTACAAAACCAGTGCTCCAAATATTCAACAAAGTAGTATCCATATTATCAACATTGAAGAACGGAAGAAAAAGCTGGTGCAGACAAAAATCAATCCTGTAATTCTGGGCAAATCACTTACTCTCCCCAGTGCCTAACAAAAATGAATGTGTCCATCTGTAACGAAACTGGTGCAGATGTAAAGGGCTCTGATACCTGATATCTTTGGGTCTAGTTTGCATTATATATAACACAAACAAAAAACAAAAAAAACTCTGACCTGCTTTTTTACGTATGTTTCTGACCCAGAATGATTATTGATGATGTCAGACAGGAGCACCCTCTCTGATTGACATCAGCCTCTGGCAGCACAGGGCTTAAGCTTAAAGCGAGGGTGTTCTGCATCACAGGAGGATGTGGCCACAGAAACCAGGGCTGGAAGTAGGTGTGCCCTGGATAGCCTGCAACATGGCACATGGGCACCAGTGCATGTGCCCATCAAAAGTGCCCTGACTGCCTAACCTTAGGGCAGGATGAGGGTCCTGAAACTAAAATCAGAGTGATAACAAAGTCAAAAATCAGGAGGCAGGAAGGAGTGCGGGGGGCTGAGCCCCAAATCCCAAATTAATGAACCGCCCATGCGTGAAAGCAGACGTCGTGTTTGAGACTCTGCATTTCTTTTATTAATAGTGCGCGGCTGTGCGGCTGATCGTGGGCCTTTGAGATAGTATTCATCTAAATCGCAGCGCCCGTGTGCTCTGCAATTAACATGAATACTATCTCAAAGGAACAAAACCAAGGGGTGCAGTTCCTCTGGGAGGGAGGGGGGAGAGCGATTAGTCTCTATATAATGCCCTCACACACCTAGCAAGGTGTCATGCTTCATCATAGGGCTGTGCTCCTCGTCGGGCCGGCGCTGCAATGCCCGACGGGCTCCCGCGAAGGGGCTCTTTATCGGAGTTCTTTTTAAGAGACAGCCGTATGGGTGCGTGGGGGTCAGTGCAACAAGTGTAGTGAGTTGTGGTGTAGTGAGTTAAAATAGGTCTGGTATTGCCAGGCAATGTGTCAATTTATTCTGATGGTATACCAGCCTAAGTAAAAATATAAGTGATCCCAAAGGGATTATGATGATCCCTAGGGAACTCAAACGGTCAACATGTTTCTTGCTCTATGCCCAAAAGGGTCGGTGGCAATTCATCAGGACCATTGTGAGAAAGTGCTCAAAGAAAAATGTGGAAACTCTACTACATAATTCGTGATGCAGAAATTGTCAATACATCACCATGCAATCCAATGGGGTCCCTAAAGGAAGTGGACCCGTTGTTGCAGTACCCCTATTTGGGAAATAACTTTCCGTACGGGTTCGCCTGGCGGCCAGGGAGCGCCTGTCAAAGTGTCGGCGCGTTCGCTGCCGGATACCTACTGCGGCAGAGTTTCCACATTTTTCTTTGAGCACTTTCTCACAATGGTCCTGATGAATTGCCACCGACCCTTTTGGGCATAGAGCAAGAAACATGTTGACCGTTTGAGTTCCCTAGGGATCATCATAATCCCTTTGGGATCACTTATATTTTTACTTAGGCTGGTATACCATCAGAATAAATTGACACATTGCCTGGCAATACCAGACCTATTTTAACTCACTACACCACAACTCACTACACTTGTTGCACTGACCCCCACGCACCCATACGGCTGTCTCTTAAAAAGAACTCCGATAAAGAGCCCCTTCGCGGGAGCCCGTCGGGCATTGCAGCGCCGGCCCGACGAGGAGCACAGCCCTATGATGAAGCATGACACCTTGCTAGGTGTGTGAGGGCATTATATAGAGACTAATCGCTCTCCCCCCCTCCCTCCCAGAGGAACTGCACCCCTTGGTTTTGTTCTATACTCCTCGGAGCACGGTGCAGGACCTCACTAAAAAGCTCTTGGTTCCTCCTCCTTTTTGAAGTACTATCTCAAAGGGCCACATTCAGCCTGCAGCCGTGCACTATTAATAAAAGGAATGCAGCAAATCTGAAGCATGACATGTGCTTCATAGCTGCCAAGGTTTCAGATTGCCATGTGTATGATACAAGGTTTCCCATCTAAACTGAATAAAAATAATACCTTAGTGAAGTACTATTCCATGCAGGTCCTGCTAGATTTACAGATAATTGTTATAGAGTGAGTGTTAATCGAAATCATTCACGTTGTCAGTGGTTAACTTGAAAACAGACATTGTTGCCCTAGAGAGGCTTTGGCTAGCATCTGTTTGTGAATATCAGGATTATGATGTAGTGGAGTTTTGACTATCGCACATGCCACCTCTACCATACTAGTACGTCCCCACACAAATTTAAGAAAATTGTGCAAATAATTTCAAGACCTCTTCTTTTGGAACACTGTCACTTGACTTCATACTGGAATGGATATGTAGCGCCCTTGAAGGAGGGTTCGAGGCACAGCTACACAAAATACCTGGCATAGGCATTTTCTTGACCAATTTGTCGAGCTTCTACATTTTTGCAGTGAGTATCTCAATAGTCACTCCAGTCAACTTCCAGGAAAGAACGCACAAACTCAGCAGTCAATATCAACGAGTCCATGGTAAAAGAGCTTACATGCCCTTCACAACTGACAACATACAAGACCACCTTTCTGGCCTTCACACTTCTCACCAAATATCTATCATGTACAGTAGCATATTTCTCAATCTACAACTAGCCTGGTATCATAGAGGCCTTCCAGAGGGCAGTCTCATATTGCACCTTGATACATGATTAAGCCTACATGTTTGAAACTAAATGGAGAGCCAATACTAACCGCAGGAACAACACAGAGTGCCAAGAAGGTGATCTACCTGTTACTACAAAAAAATATAAACTAGCCATAACTCAGCAAAAATTGTTTTACTGAAAACATGTCAATAATTCAGGGAATCTTTAGCAGCTCTAAAATACACCTCTGTGGACATAATAATCTGCCCTACTTATACACATTGGGTCCGATTCATAGAACTAACTTAAGACAAAATCCTAAACTTACTACTTTTGGTATTCACAGAAGGCATTTAGTAGTAATAAAGTTAGGATTTTGTCCTAAGTCTGTCTTAAGTCAAACTTAAGACACAATCCTAACTTTACTACTACTAAATGCCTTCTGTGAATACCAAATGTAGTAAGTTTAGGATTTTGTCTTAAGTTAGGTGTGTGAATCGGGCCCTATGTGACCAAGTGCTCGAGTTGAGGATCTTTAGTAAAATCTTACTATGGTACCACCATTGGAGTCCGGTGCTTTTCTAAACCCAAAGTGTACTTGCTTGTGTAACCAATTCATGTCATGGCGTGTGTATCTAAATTGAAAACCTGTGTTAAGACTCTTCATGTGGCGCTGCATGTGTGGAAATGCACCATCTTTTCACTTTTTTCAGCAAAACTTTGGAGTGATATTTGGCGCTGCATCCACACTCGCGGTCTGGTTCCTGGCACACATAGCCTTGGTTGCAGCGCACAGAGCCCTTACACTGTGCACACAGAGGAAAAAAATTAGAGGGAACATTGGACACAGCACATTTTCACAGTGAAAACTGACCCTTTTTTTGCAAAGTGCCTAGCTGTATATTATGAACCCTAGCTCTGCGGCACCTGGGGAAACCTAGCAAACCTATACATTTTTGAGAACTAGACACCCAGGGAAATCCAGGCTTGTCTGGCTCTCACTAGGTTCTGTTACCCAGAATTCCTTTCAAACCCCCACATTTGTAAAAACAAATCACATTTTCCTCATATTTCTGTGGTGGAAAGTTCTGGAATCTGTGTGGATCCACAAAATTCCACACACCCCGCATTCCCCAAGGTCTTCCAAGAAAAATGGTACCTCACTTGTGTGGGTGGCTCAAGTACCCGCGACAGGCAAACCCTCAAATTTGTAAAAAAAAAAAACACATTTTCCTCATATTTTTATTGTGGAAAGTTCTGGAATCTGTGTGAATCCACAAAATTCCACGCACCCCGCATTCCCCAAGGTCTTCCAAGAAAAATGGTACCTCACTTGTGTGGGTGGGTCAAGTACCCGCGACAGGCAAGGGCCCAAAACCTATTGAGGCGACATCAAAATGACCTATCACAAAACAACCTGGTTTTGCAAGGGGGGGTCCCATGAGTTTTTTGCCCCGGGCTCGGCGGACATCTAGGGAAACCTACCAAACCCACAGATTTCTGAAAACTAGACAACCGGGGGAGTCTAGCAAGGTATGGCTTGCATAGGTCCCCCAACATTTCCCTACCCAGAATCCCCTGCAAACCTCAAATTTAGCTGAAATAATCACTTTTTTTCTCAAATTTCTGTGTGGGAAAGTTCTGGAATCTGCGTGGATACACAAATTTCCTTCTTTACAGCATTCCCCCAGGTCTTCAGATAAAAATGGCACCTCACTTGTGTGGGTGGGTCACGTACCCGCGACATGCAAGGGCCCAAAAGGTATTGAGGAGACATCAAAATGAACTATCACAAATCTGGTTTTGCAAGGGGGGGGTCACCTGGGTTTTTGGCCCCGGGCTCGGCGGCCATCTAGAGAAACCTACCAAATCCACACATGTCTGAAAACTAGACACCCGGGGGAATCAAGCAAGGTATGGCTTACGTGGCTTCCCCAACAGTTCCTTACCCAGAATCCCCAGCAAACCTCAAATTTAGTTGAAAAAAATCTATTTTTTCTCACATTTCTGTGTGGGAAGGTTGTAGGATCACCAGGCTGACACAAATTTCCTACCACCCAGCGTTGCCCCAGGTTTCCCAATAAAAATTATACCTCATTTGCGTGGGTTAGTCAAGTACCCCCGACAGGCAAGGGCCCAAAACGTATTGAGGAGACATCAAAATTACCTATCACAAAACAACCTGGTTTGCAAGGAGGTCACTTGGGTTTTTGTCCCCGGGCTCGGTAGCCATCTTGGAAAACTACCAAACCCACACATTTCAGAAAATTAGACCCCCGGGGGAGTCCAGCGAGGTATGGCTTGCGTGGATCCCCCAATGTTTTCCTACCCAGAATGCCCTGCAAACCTTAAATTTTGCTGAAACACCACATTTTCCACATATTTTTGGGTGGAATCACCGTGCCGGCACAAATATACTACCCCACAGTGTGGATTTGGTAGGTTTTCCTAGATGTCGGCGAGCCCGGGGACCATAACCTCAGGTTCCCCCCCCCCCTCCAAAACAGGTAGGTTTGTTATAGGTTATTTTGAGGTCTCCACAGTACGATTTGGGCCATTTACTGCTGCAGCCACTATGCCTACCCACACAAGTGAGGTACCATTTTTATCGGGAGATCTGGGGGAACGTTGGGTGGTAGACAATTTGAGTTAGTCCGTTTATCCTACAACTTTCTCACCCAGAAATGTGAGCATGCAGCCTACATAGAGAAAATGGCCTTCTTCTAAATGCCTGTGAGGTCGGCATCCCAGCCAATCACATTGCTGCCATTACAGCATTCAGACTGGCTTAGAGGAGGGGAGGGAGGCTGCCTGCTTCGTGTGGAGAGGAGAAAAGGAGACGCGATGCGGGACCAGAGGCGAAGGTATGTTTAATAAAAAATATTTTTTAAATTAACCCCCCCTCCCTGCAGAACCCCCTCCCCGCGTGAACCTGCGAGTCATGCCGGCCCCGACTGCAGAGCTGAATCAAAAAACAATGTTTTACTTTTTACCACAGTATTTGCATATGCCTATTTTTTGTGCTTTAAACCTACTTCCAGATTGTGATGAAAGAGGTGTGAAACCCATGGGTGACCCAGGACAGCTATATATTTCTGAAATGTAGACAAAATTCGGCATTCAGCAAGGTGTCATGTTGTGTAGATCCTTCAATGTGTTCTCAAGGAAACTACCTGTTGAAATTTTTTTTTATTGAAAATGAGTTGGGAAAAGCAACCATTTGTGAAATCATTTTCACCTGTAAATTATTATCACAGTGGCAGATTAAAAAGATAATATACGGTTATAGTGCGTAGCTTTTCTAAGTACCCGTGGTACTCAGAGCCAACAACTGAGCTGCACCTTGCAATGATTTTTTATTGTGTATTGTGTATAGAACAATTCGTATTGTAAAATATAAAGAGTGAAAAATGGGTATGAAGGAAACCTATGTATTTCTAAAATGTCTGCTATATACTAGTTTTAGGAGCTGTGGTTATTTGTAGATCTCTGAATTTATGGGTACCCATATTGGCATATTATTCAGAAGGCCTTTTGCAAAATGCCTTCTTTCTAGCACAATGGCTTACATTTGGAAGGCGCAAATGCAGTGAAATCGAAATAGTAATGACACACAATCTACTAATCTGTTTTTCCATGTTCTCCCATTAAAAATGGCACCTTAATTGTGTGGCTGGACCTAGTGCCTACAACAAACCCCAAAATTCGTCATTCTATTTTACTCAGCAGAACCTATGCTTTTTTAACAACTTGGGCAGCTGCGGAATTTGGGCCCTACCTCAGCCACCACCCACAAAAAACCTACCATATCAAGACATTTCTACAAACTAGGCAACTGGGGTGTCCAGGGTGGGGTTACTTGTGTGGTTCTATCAAGTCATTTTTTTTTTACCCAAATGCCTTTGCAAACCAAAACTGTGCCTACAAACACACATTTTCTTCATATTTCTATGATGGAACACTCTGGAATCTCTGGGGAGCTACACATTTCCTTTCACCTAGCATTTCGGCAAAATGCCGCCTCACGTCCAAATGCGCTAAGGAACAACATTAAATGCAGCAAAACACTAATAGAGAGTGGCCGTTTGTGCTTGCTGAATGTGTTCTCACAGTAAGATTTTTCCCCCCTTAATTATGTGAGGAGGAGTAATCGCGTCATTATCAGTAATTCATCATCAAAGAATTACATGGAATTACTGAAATTACTCCGATTACTCTGGCATAAAGGAATTTGTGCCCACGCCTAGTCGTAAATACCATCTACGCCTAAATACAGGCATGAGACTGATAGCCAACAAGTACCGTAAGGAAAGTTGAAAAGAAATTTGAAGAGAGAGTTCAAGATGGCGTGAAATCATGAAGATGTAAATGGGTGGGATCTGTGCAGTCCACTCAGAGGATTCAACATGGTGGGAAAGTTGATCCCCTGGATGAACAGTACTACTCCGAGGAACTTCCTCCTGGGTACATTCCTTCATGGCGGCATACTGCAACCAGCCCCTGGTCAGTGGGGAAGGCTTTAGGGTGGCAGAGTGTTACAACCCCCTGGCAGCAGCTTTACTGTACCTGTGGGGCAGAGGAAGATTGACTACCTCCATCCTCTCCCCAAGCAACTGACCTCATCCCTCACGTGGTGCACCAGGGCAGGCAATGTGGGCTGGCCCCCTGCTCCTGGCACAACTTAGGAAGACTATTCCTAGTGTGCCTTGATCGTGTGGCACCACCAGGCAGGGGGGCCCATGCCAAATGCCAGAGGTCTGCGGCAATGCCAGTTACCCATCTGAGGTATCTTGAAACACAGTCCAAGGTGTCTCATGTGCGCATGAGTAGGGGGCCGACTGAAACCCTGTGGCGCAGTGAAGGGGAGGGCTGGCTCCTTTCGGCTGAGGTGGGATCCCACTGTGGCCTCACGGCCGGTTCACCATTGCCCTGTCCCGCCTGCTCTGTCGTGGAAGTGGAGCATGAGCATGTGTTATAGAACCCAAAAGATGGTAAACTAAGTCTAATCAGTGTGAAGCCATAAGAAACTGGAGGTCTGTAGTGATCCTAACATACAAATTAGTAATTCATCCTTGGCATAAGAGCGAAAGACTAATTGAACTATCTAGAAAATTGTTCCCTTTGAGTTTTCCTTCAGGATAGCTAGCATTTGGAAAAGGTCCTTCTGGTGTCCAGTGCGGAGAATTCGGTGGGAGCCCAGGGAAGAGTTTGACTTTGTTTGTGAACGGGCAGGATGCCCAGGAATGGGTTTACCCAGAGAGAAGGGCTCAAGTCTTGGAAAGCATTGCAGTTCCAGCTGCGTTCAACGAGCTTTTACAGGTCCTTGAAAATCCAGGAAAGATGGTGTAAATCTTATATTGGGCCATACCCATATCCACAGTTGGCCCTCAAGATGAACAACCTTTGGCATGCAGTAACAATGTAGGTAAGGGAAGTCAGTAAATCAGATGGGTAACTTCGGGATAAGGATTTACTCTAAGAGCTTCCAGCCGGTGCAGAGATTGGGTCATGATCGTTCTCAGGGCAGCAGGCTAGCCAGATAGCTGGAGTGAGCATCTGATGAGTCACCCGAAGGCAAGAAGCCAGTGGGTGGCTCTAGGAAGGAGCATCCTGAGTGCTAACCTCAGTGTGCATGGCCCATCCTGGCCGTCATCAGCTGCCATCAGCCTAGAAATTCTGATTGCTAGACTGACCAACCAGATGACCCTTTGGTAGCTGGCCAGCCAGATGACAGTTTGGTGGCTAGTCAACCATATAACTGGAGGTCTGGCTGGCAAGGCCAACTCTGACTTTTCTTCTCCCACAGGTTCTATAACCCTCCACTTCCTGGGGGCTTAATAGTCAAGGGAAAGCAGCTTCCTGGGAGGGTGGGGTGGTGCAGACTGGGTAGGACTCTCTTGTCCCTCAAGAATTTGGAACAGAGATGGGATCCCAGTGAAGGCTTTATCACCAGGCAGATGCCGGGGAAGGGTGGCGTTGGATAGGAGTGTAGTCTTAGATCCTCTGGGCTGAACACTTACAGTAATCCCCAATGAGAGGTGAGAGAGCCCATGGCTTTCTCTTGGAGTTCTGCTACCCTCAGGCCAGGGCTGCATGAACAGAGCAGCAACATTTTCCCTAGCTGGGAAATGGTAGCGTCAGACCATCAAGGAGTATGGGGCACCTGCAGCTGGAACAGCTCCCGAAATGCTCTGTGAGAGGCAGGCAAAGATAAATACCCATTCTAACAAAAGTTACGTACTATGGTGATTGACCTGGGACTGCTTCAGAATGACCAGATAAATATGTTGATGTGAATTAGTAGAACTGAAGTTATATTAACAGACCTGAAACCCACTAAAAATGACCTCCACAAAACCTTACAGAACAAATCCTCAATCTTGAGCATTGGGCATAAAACTCAGAACGGTAGGTTACAAGAAAAAATGTATATGGATGGATGGACTGTAGAGAAAATAGAGGGACTCTGCATAGTCAGTTTCCTGGAAAACTTGTCTCACATAAAAGATAGCACTAAAAGGTAGTAGTTGTTCTATGCACTGGAAAGGGCGCTTGAAATCCCAACAAGACCACAGCCTCCAGGCGCTGACCCCTAAGACCGGTCACGGTAAGATCACTGAATTAACGAGACCCGAAGACCTAGAACAGAAAAAGAAAAAGGACTCTTTGACAATGAGAACAGCAAGGCAATGATCTTCCTAGATTTCACCCTAGCAGTATAGCAAGAAGGGACTCATTCATTGAAGTTAAGTTAAGACTCCTTTTCCGTGCCAAGCTGAAATTGATCATCATCACCTGTCTCTTCAAGATTCCCAGGAAGTATGGGTCAAAGCTGATGCATACATGGCTGGGACAGATGATCAATACCATAGGAGCAGAAGTCAGTCACAGGCAATGAAGAAACTTGGAGGAGGATGGTTCACCCCTAGTGACCGACTTGTCAGCAAGCACAACAAAAAACAGAGTGTGCATTGGCAGCAGCAATAGGCCTCCGAGATAAAGCAATGGCATAAGAGTCTATGGACACAGCAAGACAAGAAACAAACTCAGAGTCTGTCAGAGAACATTCCTCCTCCAAAGATCATCCATAGCCAGTTGTGACACCTAAGAAGGTGGCTGAACTAATATGAGCAACCTAGAAAAAGATTTCTCTTGGGGAACCTGGATTGACAATAGCCCTGGTGCTGAATGTAAGGTCCCCCTGGCCATTGAATGAATGCTACAGGGGTCAGTCTAGGGCATTTAGTAAGAATGAATTCAGAGCTCCCACCATCTACCTATTGCCAAATACTACATACTGGTTATTGTATTCAGAATCTAGTTAGAATGATTAGAATAGGAAACATTGCCTTTAAGTCAGAGAAGTGTTTGTTCAGGATGTTTGATGTTCAATTGTTAAATTGATCTCTGACGGTTGAGCAAGAACTCATGAGCACCGCAGTCCACAAGGGAGCATCTCAGGAGCAGACATGCCATGCTTGACATCCCAGGTTTATTCCAAATTGTTGAAATACTTACGGCATCATTATTATGACAGTGAGTACTATGGCAAATTTTATTTAAATTCCTCACATGGAATGTTAGAGGATTGAATAACATTAGGAAGAGGTACATGGTCCAATTATATTCTAAAGGAAGAGTGAAAATCACCTATATGCAGGAGATGCACCTCACTAAGGCAGAGGTGCTGGAACTACAGAAATGTTGGAGAGGATAGTGGTACTACACCCACAATTCAGCCTAAGGAACATCACAATCTGGGTTTAGTGAGGTGTCTTAACACCTGGTCATCCTGACCAATCAATACTCCAGTGATAGTGTAAGGTACCTGTTAGAGGGGTGGAATTTGATAAAATATTTACATCTCCATGGCACAGGTTGCTTTATAAATCTATTTGTCCTGTAAAAAATCCACTTGTCCCTTTGGTGCCACATAGTGCTGAGACAAAATATGGCAGCAATCCCATTATATAGGAGCTCTGATAACAGCTTTGAATTATGCCTGGCTTATACTATAGTAGGGTTTGAATACTTGCAATTCCCTTATTTTGTCACTTTTCCGCAGATCTACATACTGGGGCTGGAGGTAGTGGTAGACACTTGTTCCAGGTTTTGAATGCCCTATTGAGTCTTTGCAAATATATTAACTTGCCTATTTTAGGGGTTTGTACCAGCTCTTCGTTATTATTTTCTCAAACTTAAAAAGGTTGGAAATGTATTCCTGCCAAGTGCAGAAGTAAGACTTCTATCACAGTGGGGAATAAAGCAGTTGGAGGGAAAGTGATCTTGTAAACACTTAGCAGATGTTCCCATGAGCAAAAATAAACATGCATATTTGTTCATGCTAAAATGCAGTTTACGAATATTTTCAAGTAGTATGATTTGCTGGGCTACTTCTTTAAATTCTTGTGAATTCATGGAAGCCGTAAATCAGCACTAATGCAAGGACATATACCATGAGTGCACTTATTTATGTATGGCATTAACCAAGACCTTTTGCTTTTCCTAAAATTCGATTTCTCTATCCATCAGCTGACTTTACTGTGAGTGAGTGCTTTTGCACTTTCACATGGAGCATATCAGTACAGAAAGTAGTTTTGCTCAGTGCCAGGGACTACTGTGGCAAAGTGTACTGTTTGAGATTGAAGATATATTTATTTTTGCCAATGTTCGTTATAACTGTGAGGGCCCAGCAGCTCCTACAACAATAAAGTTTTACAAAAACATGTCAAAACAAGACACATTGATAAAACCAAAAGGCTGACCACCAATGTCAGACCTATTGACTTTGCCATTTCATGTTTCTCATAATCTTGATGAAATTGGCTACACTGAATTTCAATTATGAATATTTGTTTGTAAATACTAGCATGTATCAGCACATTTACTGAATGGTGCTTCAAGTAAATGTACCTAAGTTTTCACAGTAGTTTAGCAAAACATTTTTTTGTTCTAGTTGCATTTTTTGTGATCATATTATTTTGAAAGTAAAGAATAATCAATCTTGTTTTCAAGCTTCTGAAAATATTTTAATCTAATCAGAAAGCATTCTGGGAGCATTATAAGTAGTCTCGTATTGTTAAACTTTGCAAATGTGTTCACATTTTTCTATTGAAACCACTGTCAGTAGAGCAATCCGAGCTTGCAGTTTTTTCTTGGCGTGCTCACCCTAATAATAATGGCTTTGCATTAATGAACAATAGATAAAAGTTCGAACAGCATTAACTTATGGATACAAATATTACCTTAAATGCAGTCAATGCTCTTCCCAGATCTATAATGTGGCATTGCTGCAGGGGGTTCGGTCATCATGCCCCTCCCCCAGTGCCTTGAGACTCTTGTGGGTGAGTAGCTGTGCTTCGCCAATCCTGATTGATTGATTGTTGTCACAAGTACAAAATAAACATGAACACTTGTTTTCCTAGACCTCAAACAACATGTCCTGGGTGTGGGGCTATAGGAATACCACAGTTGTCACTGTAATTGCATTTCGTGCATAGATCTGGACAGATCTCACCTTTCATTGCCCTCTTTGATGACTGTTCGTGCAGTCAGGGATTGGTTAGCACAATGGAGCTTGATGGGTTCCTGGATGGCCCGGTGTGGGGCTATAGGAATACCACAGTTGTCACTGTAATTGCATTTCGTACATAGATCTGGACAGATCTCACCTTTCATTGCCCTCTTTGATGACTGTTCGTGCAGTCAGGGATTGGTTAGCACAATGGAGCTTGATGGGTTCCTGGATGGCCCGGTGTGGGGCTATAGGAATACCACAGCCGTCACTGTAATTGCATTTCATGCATAGATCTGGACAGATCTCACCTTTCATTGCCCTCTTTGATGACTGTTTGTGCAGTCAGGGATTGGTTAGCACAATGGAGCTTGATGGGTTCCTGGATGGCCCATCACTCATGTGATAACTAGGGGAAAAAGCTCCGCTTCAAAGCCTTCTCATCAAGCTTTTTACATCATACATAGACTTGTTACCACCACTGCACCATAGTTTCACTCTCACAGTTCAACGTTGTGATCAGGGATTACTGCTTGGCCCATACAAGGCGGGGGATATGCTGGGGCCTCTTTTTTAACACTGAAGGGCCATGACAGACATGGCTTCATACAGACCCTTCTTGATGCTCAACGTAGGGTTACGAAGTGTTCAGCAAAGTCTTGGCTACTAGATTTCCCCAGCTGATGCAACGCCTGATCCATCTGTATGAGAGATGATTTATCCTGTATCACAACACAGTTGTGAGCCAAAAGAGGCTGATCCTGATTCTCATAAATTCTTCAGATCTTTTCCATAACCCTGAAGTAAAAAAGCCACGAGTACATCTGTAAACATAGCACTTGTGCTGGAAAAGCAGCATATTGCAATGATTTGGAAGGCAGTTGGTGGGCTTCGTCTGAGTAATTAGACAAGGCAGTAGTAAGATGGACTGAATGTGAGAGCACAATAATATGAAAGGAGTCCAAATGAGGAAGGAGAAAGCCTGACTTTGATCAGATGGAGGCAGCGATAATAACTGTGATTACAGATGGTGTTGCAGAGGAAAGCGAGCCCGTCTGAATTGGGATTAGTGGTAAGAATGTGTGGGGCAGTAGTAGGCTTCAATTGGCGGATCTAAGGAGGTTAACAGTCGGTACAGCAGCGTGTAGAAAGTATATTAATGTCCCAAACTACATGCTTTCCATAAGACATGATAAGAGGCTTTGATACAGCTATGTGGTGTTGACCATTTGGCTACCTCTGGAGACCCAGAATTTGTCACATTTGTTTTAATATTTAAATGCATGCACTGTTTGCAATAGAGATATAGTGATGACATGTTTGATGTACCAATATCAAATATATAAATATAACTGACTGGTGATAGCCATTATGTAGTTATAGTTAGAATTCCAGAGAATCTCCATGAAGCTCTGCAGACCTATTGATTTTTCTACATTGTTGGACAATGTAAAGTTCTTCAGTGATTTGTCAAGGGGGTGCAAAGTAAAAAGGAGGGTTCCAAAAGGCAATTTTCGACCAATGTATTTTCCATAGACTCTGTACTCTGGTGTAGCGTGAAAACGGCCTTTTGGATTTGAATGAAATTTGCCAGGAATAATTATGGTAGTAGCTCATCCCTTTCTACCACACTTAGGTGGTGTTCTAGTTTCAGCCTTCGATACAGGTGAGTATTCGTTTTTACATTTTTGCCCTATTACCACTGCATTAAAGTGGTAATAGGTAAGGAAAATTATTTTTATTTTTCTATATATTTTAAAGGAAATTCATTAAGGAAAACCTAGGAAGTTCTGTAGTACTTAATTTTTTAAAATGTAGAAAAATATTACAATTAATTGTACTGCTTTATATATTATAAAAATAGTGTGCTATAGTGTTTTTTCAATTTTATACACATTTTTTTTGTTTTTTAAATGATGGACTACCACAGTACTACCTAGAAATTACTGCGCTTCCTTAAAATATGTAAACAATTGTTTTAAAAAAACTACTATATTATATTTAAGGGGAAAATACTGTAGTGCAGTGTTTTTTCAAAAACTTTACATTTATTTTTAAATTTTACACTTAGTCTGCGTTCTGTGTTTTATGGGGAAATATAGTGTAGAACAGTGTAGTTACAGATATTTAAAGAAAATACGTCAAATATTTTTAAAAGACTGTACTACAGTATATTTCCTCTCAAACACTAGAATGACCAATATGCGTGATCTTAACTATATTTTGCAGTTTTGAATTTGGAAGTGCAAAATATTTTTTACTCTGCATTTTGGGCTTTAAGGGGAAACATAGTGTGAGACAATGTACTAAATTTAGTTTTTAAAGTTTGAAAAATATAAAACAACACTGTAGTGCTCTATATTTACCATTAAAACCCAGAACACACACTAACTGCAGTGTAAACAATATGGTAGACCACAGTATTCCACAACTTTAAAAAAAATATATATAAAGTAATAAAACAAATTGTACTTAGCTTTACACATAAATATAAACTGACTCATCCCTTCCTATACACTTATAAAACACTTGAACACTATATTTTCACTTAAAACCAAGAACACCGTGAAAGTCTGGTCTAAACAATATGGCTGTCATTTACTTTTGTAAGGGCAGTCAATAGCCAATCATATACTGTTTTGTCATCAGCATGTACCACAGTATACCTTAAAACTATCGCAGTATACAGCGACCCAAAATTTCAGTACATTTTGGTGCTTTATGGGCCAGATTCACAATGGTAAATTTACATTTTTCACAAAGGCATTTTAACGGTAGTATCTTTGCAACTGCATAGTCGCCATACATAAAAATATAGGATCATCCGATCTCTTTATGTGCAGAGGCTCCACAGTCTTAAAGATACTACTCATAAAATACCTTTGTGAATATCAAACAGTTGTTAACTTTCACAAAATTGTAAGTTTAGCTTTGTGAATCATACCCTATCATTTTAAAACTACACAAACAATTCAGATCTACACCCACAAAGGACTCTTTAGATCACATAATCTATATTTCTAATACATTTCTTTTACATCTGTTCAGCCATTTTTACACTAAATTTCTTTAAACAATATTCTACGATACACCACTCCACTCCAATGTGCAACACATCACTCCACTCTATGAAATGCGACTCCACTCTACGACAGCCTGCTCCACTCTGCGACAGTCCAGTCGACTCTATGACACTCCATGCCACTAATCTCTAGGACACGTCACTCCACTGTAGGACATTACACTCCAGTCTACCACAGGCTACTGCATTTGACAACAAGCCACTACTCTCTACGCGACTCCACTCTACGACATCCCACTTTACTCTACACCACTCCACTCTACGCCCCTCCACTGTAAGACACTGAGCCATACGCCACTGTATGACACTCCACACCATTCTATGCTACTCCTCTCTACTTTACAACAGTCTACTCCACTGCATCACACTCTTTGACATGCCACTCCATTCTACAACTTGCCACTTCACTGTAATATATAACACGTTTCTCTATGATATGTCACTTCACAACACTCCATGCCAGTCCACTTTGAAACACATCACTCCACGCTACAAAATGTAATTCCACTCTACGCCACTCAACTGTGCATTATTCCACTGTACACATTCCACTCTACTACACTACACTCTATGCCAATCCACTGTAGGCCAGTCCACCCTACACTACTCTACTCTATGCCACTCCACTCTGCTCCACCCCACTCTATGCTATTCTACTCTACACCACTGGACTATATGCCACTCTACAACACCATACGATATTCCACTCGACACCACTACTCTTTATGCCACTTCACTCTATGCTATTCCACTCTATGCCACTTCACTCTGTGCCACTCCACTCTACACCACTGCAATGCCTGGCACTCCACTCTATGCTACTCTACTCTACTGTACTCCACAGTATGGCACTCCACTGTATGGCACTCCACTCTACACCTCTCCACTAAATGCTATTTCACTGTATGCCACTCCCCTCTACACCACTCCACTTTATGCCACTCTACTCTATACCCCTTCACTCTATGCCACCTCAATGTACGCTATTCTGTTCTATTCCACTCAACAGTACGCCACTCCATTGTACACTACTTCACTCTAGGTTAGCCCACTCTACACCACTCCACACCACTCTACTTTATGCCTCTCCACACAATGCTATTCCAATCGATGCCCCTCCCCTGTATGCCACTCCACTCTACGTCATTCCACTCTATGCTATTACACTCTACGCCGCTCCAATCTAGCCCACTCCACTCTCTGCTATTACACACAACACTACTCCACTCTATGCCATTCTACTTGAAGATACTCTACTCTATGCCACTCCACTGTCCACCATCCCACTCTATGCTATTGCACTCCATGCCACTCTACTCTATGCCACACCACTTTCTGCCTCTCCACTCTAGGCTGCCCTGCTCCACTGCACGCTACTCCACTCTATACTACTCTACTGTACTTACTTCACTCCACACCACTTCAGTCTATACCACACAATTGTACGCCACACCATTCTACACCAGTCCACTATATTCCACTCCACCCTGTGCTACTCCACTCTCTGCCACTCCACTCTACTCCATGCCACACTATGGTATTCCTCTCTACACCCCTACTCTTTATGCTGCTTCACTCCATGCTATTCCACTCTATGCTACTCGACTCTATGCCACTCCACCCTATGCCTCTTCACTCTATGCCAGTCCACTGTATGCCAGTCCACTCTATGCTACTCTACTGTACGGCACTTCACTCTGTGTTACTCCGCTGTATGCCACTCCATTCTATGCCACTCAACTCTATGCTATTCCACTCTACGCCATTCCACTCTCTGCCACTGCACTCCACTCCGCTCTACACTATTCCACTCTACACCACTACACTTCACACTTCTCTACTGTGCACCACTCTACGGCACTCCATGGAACGCAACTCTACTATTCACCTCTACTCCACTGTGCGCCATTCTACTCTATGCCATTACACTCTGTGCCACTTCACTCTATGCTATTCTACTCTACTCCAATGAACAAGTATGCCACTGTATGTCAATCCACCCTACGCCACTCTACTGTATGCTGTTCTAAACTATGCCACTACACTCTAAAACTCTCTACTATATACCACTCAACTTTATGACACTCCAGTCTATGCCACTCCACGCTATTCCACTCTATGCCACTGTGCTCTGTGTCACTCTACTCTACGCCACTCCACTCTATGCCACACTATCTATGCAACTACACTGTACACTATTCAACTCTATGCCACTCCACTATATGCTACTCTATTGTGCGCTGCTCCACTCTATGCCAATCCACTCCACTCTACTCTATGCTATTCCACTCTGCATCACTACACTCTCTGCCAATCCACTCTATACCACTCAACTATACATCACTCCACTCTACACCACTCCACTCAACACAATTCCACTCTATGCCACTCCATTCTATGCTTTCCTACAGTACACCACTTCTCTCCATGGCACTCCATTCTACGCCACTTCACTCTATGGTATTTCCTTCTATGCCATTCAACGTAGGCCACTCCTAGCTACGCCATTCCACTCTATGCCACTCCACTCCATGCAATTGTACTTTATTCCATTCAACAGTACGTCACTGTACGTGTCACCACTCTATGCCACTCCACTGTATGGCCGTCCACTCTATGCCATCCCCTTCTATTACACACCATTCTATGCCTCTTTACTCTAGGCTATTCCGCTCCGCTCCATGCTACTCCACTCCATACTACTCTACTGTACATTACTAGACTCTACACCACTGCGGTCTATGCCACGCGACCCTACGCCACACCACTCTATGCCAGTCCACTATATTCCACTCCACTCTGTGCCACTCCACTATCTACCACTCCACTCTACTCCATGCCACACTACGGTATTCCAGTCTACATCCCTACTCTTTACGCTGCTTGACTCCATGCTATCCCACTCTATGCTACTCCACTCTATGCCACTCCACTCTACGCCTCTTCACTCTATGCCAGTTCACTCTATGCTATTCGACTGTACACCACTTCACTCAATATCACTCCGCGGTATGCCACTCCACTATATGCCACCCCACTGTATGCTATTCCACTCTACTCCCTTCCACTCTCTGCCACTGCACTCCACTGCGCTCTACGCTATTCCACTCTACACCACTATACACTTCTCTACTGTGCACCACTCTATGACACTCCACTCTACCCCACTCCTCTCTATTCTATTCCCCTCTACTCCACTGTGCGCCATCCTGCTCTATGCCATTACACTCTATGCCACTCCACTCTATGATAATCTACCCCAAATAACAAGTATGCCACTGTATGTCACTCCACTCTATGCCACTCTACTGTATGCCAGTCCACTCTATGCTAGTCTACACCATGCACTACACTTTAAAACTCTCTAGTATATACCACTCAACTGTATGGCACTCCAGTACTGCTCCACTCTATGCCACTCTACTCTACTCTACTCTACTCTATGCTATTCCACTCTACATCACTCCATTCTCTGCCAATGCACTCTACACCACTCAACTATACATCACTTCACTCTACACCACTCCACCCAATGCTATTCTACTGTACGCCACTCCATTCTATGCTATTCTACAGTAAACCACTTTTCTGCATGGCACTCCACTCTACACCACTTCACTCTATGCTATTTCCTTCTCTGCCACTCAATGTGGGCCACTCCTTGTTATTCCGTTTCACTCTATGCCACTCCATGCTATTGTACTTTATTTGACTCAGCAGTATGCTATTGTACTTGTCTCCACTCTATGCCACTCCACTCTATGCCCGTCCACTCTACGCCATCCCCCTCTATTCCACTTCACTCTATGCCACTCCACTCTACACCTGTCCACTGTATGACACTCCATGCTACACCACTGTACTGTATGCCTCTCCAATGCCCGCTATGCCACTCTATGCCACTCCAGCCTACAATACTCCACTTTCTGCCACTCTACTCTGCACGATTCCACACTACACCACTGAACTTTACCCACTCAACTCTATGCAATTCCTCTCCATGCCACTCCACTTTACGCCAGTCCACTTGCTGCTACACCACTGTACCCCACTTTACTCCATGACGTTCCACTCTATACCATTTTACATCACGCTATTCCACTCTATGCAACTCAACTCTATGCCACTCCACTCTAGGGTATTCCACTCTGCGGCACTCTTCTCTACCCCACTCTACTTTATTATGCCATTCATCTGTAAGACACTTTACTCCCTGTAAATCCAGTGCATGCCACTTCACTTCACACCGTTCCACTTTATCCCACTCCACTCTACGCTATTCCACCTTACACCACTCCACTTCACTGTATGCCACTCCACTCTATGCTATTCCACTGTATGACACTCAATGCTACACTACTATATGCCACTATACTTTATGCCACTCTATTTTAAGCTACTCCACTGTACGCTATGCCAATCTACGTCACTCTACTCTACACCACTCCACTCTGCGCCACTCGAGTCAACGCTATTTCACTTTATGCCACTGTACTCTATACCACTGCACTCTACACCGCTCCACTCTTCGCAACTTCACTCTATGCAAAGCCACTTTACTTAATTCCACTTTACGCTATTACCCTGTGCACCACTCCAATCTATGCCTCCACTCCACTCAACATTATTATACTCTATGCTACTCCATCTTATACCACTCTACTGTATGCCACTCCACTCTATGCAATTCCACACTACACAACTCTACTCTATGCTATTCCACTCTACACCACTCCACTCTATGATATTACCTTCTACGACACTGCACTCTAAGCCACTCCAGTCTATGATATTCCCCTCTACGACACTCCACTCTGTGCCACGCTGCAGTATACCACTCCACTTTATGCTATTCCACTCTTTGCCACTCAATTGTACACCACTATATGCTACTCCACTCTACAGTATTCTACTTTGAGTAACACTCCATTCTTCGACGCTCCACTCTACACAATGAAACTCTACACCACTCCACTCTATGCCGTAAACTATCCAATACACCACTCTATGCTACTTTAGTCTATGGCACTCCACTTTACACTCCACTTTACAATACTCTTCTGTATGCCACTCCACTCTATGCTTTTACACTCTATGCCACTCAATTGTACACCACTATATGCTACTCCACTCTACAGTATTCTACTTTGAGTAACACTCCATTCTTCGACGCTCCACTCTACACAATGACACTCTACGCCACTCCACTCTATGCCCTAAACTGTCCATCACACCACTGTACGCTATTTTATTCTATGCCACTCCACTTTACACCACTCTACTGTATGCCACTCCACTCTAAGCTTTTCCACTCTATGTCACTCCACTGTACACCACTCCACTCTGTGCTATTCCACTCTAAGCTGCCCCACTCTACTCCGCTCTACTGTTTGCCGTTCTGTGACTTTTCACTGTACGTTAATCCACATTACAGGGCTCCAGACAGTACTTCTGGCTGTACCGTTTAAGATCACAACATCCAGATGGATTGAACATCACTACAAATTCAACTGATTACGGCATATCTCAAGCGATCTCAGGACTGAATTGATTCTCCATTCCAAATGGAATCTTCACTCATGATGCTTTTTGAAAATCCAACAGTGTCAGCTGTGCAGCCACTAAGCAAACAACCTGGTAAGGCGTGCTCCCCCCATCCCAAGCCTCTAAAGGCCCTGGTGTCCCCCATTACCGGAGCCGGTAAACATTGTAAAAAGGAATGGTTGGCGTGGCCCCCTCCATGAGCCTTCTATGGCACCAGGGACCCCATCCCCTTAGGCCAACTCAGATGTTGTGTCCCGGGGCACCCACCCCAGGAAACTGCAGTTTCCCTGCCTGTACCGGCGCGAACAGGGAAACCTGTGTTCACTCAAGCTTGGCAGGATCATTTTCAAAGCTCCCACCATGTGGGAGGAAACACAACATCTGAGAGCAGACTTTTTATCTGTTTGCCTGGCTGCACAGATCAAAATACTGCTCCTGCCTGGAGGAAGCAGCATAAGTAGCTGTTCCTTGTGGGCGGGAACAATGCTCGTTCCTGCTGTATGCTGTGAGCTAGCTAGGGCGGCGGGCTCCTCACGCGGCTCACAATGAGTATATGATGGGTGCCCTGGTGGATGACGTCCCCAGGGCCCAACAAGACTCAGGGAGATGGCCACACAGCTCCTCACCTTTATTTGAAATTAACAAGGCCAAATGCCATGTGCAGCATAGGGGTTTGCGGCCGTTGGTCACAGAATCAGGCCACAGGTCAGGCATTGTGGCCAACACCCCACTGCCCTCAGGGAAAGGCTGAGCACATCGTTGGGTTGTCTGTATGTTGGGGATTGGCCGCAGGGCCCCAACTCCCTGTCGTGCATGACTGAAAGCCCTGTGCAATTTGGAGGTGGCTGCCATTAAGGGTATTGGCTGCATTCAGGGGGCGATTGGCCCCAGGGCCTGACCAAAGAATAAGCACGGTCGGGGCTAGATTTATGTATAGTAATTAAATATTACATTACGTTGAAAATAAACTAGAAATTCACTGAAAAATCAAAGGTTAAAATAATGTTATAGTTAGGTGAAATGTTGAGTAGCCAGTGCCAGCCATTATGCGGGTATGATTAGGGCGAAGACGGCTCACATTTTTTATAGCCCTCAACAACTGAGGGAGCTGGCCCAAAGTTTCACATGCACCACTCTTACCCCCTTACTCTTGGTCTCCCTGTTACCCATTGTAGTTCAGGTAATTTCTGTATTAAAAGTGAGAAGCAATCCCTAAGGGAGCACTTACATACTGCTCTCCACATTATGGCAGGCCTGATTAATACTCGTTCTCTTTCAAACCACTTCGCCAATATTTATGCCCTATTGAGTGATGAAGACTTTGATGCACTATTCGTGACAGAAACATGACTTTTAGACTCTTCAGGCCCAGACATTTGGTCAGCTATTCCGAAAAGTTTAAGGATTATGAGGAAAGACTGCATTTTAGGTAGAGGGAGAGGATTCGCAATTACTTACAAGAAGTGTTATGCGCTCACCTCTCTGCCCCCAATGGATCTAGTTGTGGCTGAGATTCTGAGATTCACACTCTCTCTCACCAAAACAATTGGTATCGGGGGCACTCATTTACAGGCCTCCCGGCCCTGCAGGAGGGTGATTAGCCTCTCTCGCAACGTCCGGACCCCAATAACTCTTAATTTCTCACACTGCTTAGTGCTGGGTGATTTTAACCTTCACATGTATTAGGCAGAGGCAAGAGATGCTACAAAACTTCTGGAGAATCCTGCTGTCATGGACCTGACCCAGTCCGTTTTGCCCCTTCACATCTGGGCGGTCACACCCTGGACCGAATCTTCACCTCTTGCCCACTCGAAGTGGATCCCCCCTGCCACTATTTGCTTAGATTTAAATGGCCTACACATAGGAACCCTCCAGCTACAAAAGGCAACTTATCCGGTACAGTAAGGGCCTTTCCCCAAATTCAGCTGGAGGACCTATGTTCCTCACTTGAAGTGGACAAACCCACCCTATCAGGTAATCTGGAGGTGGACATGACCCAGATAAATAGTTGGTTAGAGACCACAATCCTAGCTCTTGCTCCATTAAGGAGGTCTCAGCAACATCGCCTTAAAAAGTCTAGTCCCTTGTTTACCCAGGCGTTCCAAAGCTAGAACACAAACGTCTAGAAAGGCAGTGGAGAATTTCATACTGTACAAAAAAAAATTGTATTATAAAGAAAGTCTCTTAAAATATCATAAGCAGATAATTAGCAAAAAAAGCATCCTTTGAGGCTAAAATTTCAACTGCTGGCAACTGCTCCAAGGAGATCTTTAAAATAGTCAAATCCTTCACCATGCCTGAAGCAGAGACTAAATCTAAACCATAATCGCAAAAATGGTGCAAACAACTTGCTAGCACCTTTCAGGACAAAATAACCTACATTGAAATTAGCCTCCCACCTCCAAATGCCAACAAGTGCTTGGATTAAGATAGTATTAAGATAGTCTGTCTCTCTCCATCCCGACCAGTCCAGTCCAACATGGCAGAAGCAGGCAGCGCCAGTGTCACCTCATCCCCTGTGGGCGATCTGAGATGCATCCCTGCCCTATTTTCGGCGAGGTGGACCCACTCATCTTTTGGGTGCAGTGCCAACTGCACATGCTAGGAGGCGGCAGACCCGGTAAGGGTTATGCCGTATGAGAGCATTGGCTGCTCTGGGGGTGAGTGTGGTGGTGTGTGCACAGCGGCACAGGGATCCAGCATGATCAGCTGCAACTTACGCAGTACTGAGTCGGCATCCTACCAGAGAACAGGACCTGCTTGACCAGCGAGGTGCGGGCTCGGTGAGTAATATGGTTTTCTAAAACTTCTCGTATTTTTTTCCAAGAAACATGATCGTAGGTAAGTCAAGGTTATGTGATGATTATATAAATATCTATAGCTAAATATCTATATATACATATATACACACACACATATAGATAGATAGATAGATAGATAGATAGATAGATAGATAGATAGATAGATAGATAGATAGATAGATAGATAGATAGATGGATGGATGGATGGATGGATGGATGGATGGATGGATGGATGGATGGATGGATGGATGGATGGATGGATGGATGGATGGATGGATGGATGGATGGATACTCTCTCTGTGTTAGTTGGCAGGTAGCGCTCTTTTTTACTGGGTGGTGTGTATCTCCCCAGTCGAACCACACCAGTGTCACATTCCAAAGCAGTGTCAAAGACACTATAAACAGGCACACTCCCAGGAAGTCAGTTTTACAAAAACAAAAACAAAGAAACGTGATCACGGTCTGAGTGGAGACCAAAACGCATTGGGTAAAGCTTGTACTGTAAATGAAATACATTTTTTCTTGTAAAGCTGACTTCCTGGGAGTGTGCCCGTTTATAGTCTTTGACACTGCTTTGGAATGTATAGATATATATAGATATATACATGAATATACATTAATATAATACAATTATGTTTGGGTTTTTTCTATTTCTAAAAATAAATATATTTCACACTGGTTAATAAGTGTGCATACTCATTATTCATGGTGTGAGTAAGTATATATCAATATGACTTATTTATGTAGAATGTGAATGTGTTCATTTATTATAAAATGTAAATTACATGTGTGTATTAACTTTGTTTTTGGTGCATGTATATATTCATAAATGTAAATAAAACCTAGATGGATGGATGGATAGATAGATAGATAGATAGATAGATAGATAGATAGATAGATAGATAGATAGATAGATAGATAGATAGATAGATAGATAGATAGATAGATAGATAGATAGATAGATAGATAGATAGATAGATAGATAGATAGATAGATAGATAGATAGATGCTCATTCAAGTGCTTTTCTAATGTTAGTATGTGCAACACACATAAAAAATAAATGCACTTATAGCATCAGAGTGCTTGCATTTCCATCCATCATCTTTCTTCCGAAAGAAGTGGACATGTGATGTTATACACCTGGGTTTATCTATACACTTTGCTGAGTGCATCAGGGCCCAAAGTTATCAAAATTTCACACCGCGCAGGGCGGCAAAACAACTTTCTGTGCTGTGTCAAAGGGAAAGGTCAGGAATGCTATATATTTATTAATTTATCAAGATATGTTGCATTCCTGCTCTCTCCCTGTGCTAGTGCATAGAGTGCTGCCTACCGTCAATGCAGCCACCCTTGTGCCAAGGTGCAAGGGTGCAATATTAAATGGCACCATGGAGTTCTGTGCAGGAAGGGGGCACCTGCCTGTGCAAAATCAATCTCTAGAGACAAGGACAACACCAGCCCTTGATTAATCTGGGCCCTGGAAGTGGAGGTGTATGATGCCAGCTTGACAGGGAGGGGGATGCACATAGGAGTGCAGTGGAAGTCATGTGAATGATACTGCCTGGATTCTGTTCCAGTGTGAGCTTGGCAGGGGCTCGCTTGAGCTGATTACGGGATGCCTACTACTGTCACATTTATTAGGATAGTAGCAGAGGGGTGTTATCGTTCTTCTCTGTGCCTCTAGGCAGCTCATACAGTCCCAATATCCGTGATGGGCAGTATCAAAAGGGAGACTGATTTTACCCATCAAAAGGGGGTGGAGAACCAAAGATCATTCATTGCTATGCATGAGCCGTTCAAAGTGTAATTTTAGGTTTGGCAAATAGGAATAGGCTATTTGATTTAGAAAGTACCATGCTGTGCCTGTCAAAAGAATTTTTGTGAGCGAGTACCACTAATCATTTTTTTATTAATCTTTATTCCTTTTATAAGTATCTAAGGGCAAGAGGGCATCCAAGTGCCAAGCGGCTGCCACCACAAGTGCCACGGCGGATGGGACTGCCACCACCAACACTACCAGTGCTGCGGCTGCGGCCAATGGTTCTGCTGGCCCTAGTAAGTCATTTTTATTAATCTTTCTTAGTTGTACCTCTTTCCACCAGTAAAAGTATGGCCTTTTGTATATATGCTATCTACTTTGTTTCAACGGACATTATCCTGTCGGTAGCATTCTTCTGCTCCGTTTTTCAGGAAGCTTTCCCTCAACCCTCATTTATTTGTTTTGTGTAGTACTGTTAAGAGAACAGACTTTTGGTAACAAAAAGATGATTGCAGGCCCAAGTAACCTATTCTCCAATCATCTTGGTTGTGAAGGCTTTCTTGATCAAGCAGTCAAAAAGTACAGGGACTGAGAGATAGAGTGGCCACGGTCATGGACTCCCAATGTTGCCGTGTTTATACATTATACTAGCAGTTTCCATGACAGTGCAGTATGGCAGGAATGAGATCCCATTAGCAACAAATACCATATGTCCTTCATTGACCATTCCCTTTCATCCAATCATTGCATTTCACTCTCATCCTTTCGTAGCCCTATCGCTCCATCAGTAGAAAAACGTTTTAAGTTGAGTTCACCACCTGGCTTTCTTAACATGTTGTCAACCAACAAACCTCCCAAAGTGCTAATTTCAATAAAAGATACTAACAGATAGCTAACTAAACTGTAGTGAGTTATTGCTGTTTTGCTTTGTGCAAAATATTTACTTAGGTGGATAATCTGGTATCTAAAACAAGTGCATTTTGGTTTTTTTCTAGGCCCAGGGACCACCAGCCCCACAGCCAGTGCCAGCAGCCAGCCAGAGATGGAGGAGGTGCAGGTAGTCGGAGGGGGAGGAGTCCCCACGGTGGCAGGAACAAGTGGTGACTCACCTTGCTTTCTTATTGTAGTTGTTAAGCCAGGAAGATATTTTACCCATCACTTCCCTCACATAGTATTTTAACACCTAAAACTGTGGCACTGTTTAATTCAACGCTGCAGTGTCGGTGGTGAAATGTGCATCTGCTTCAGTTAACACCGCAGCATTACAAAGTTTGGACTGTATATAAACTGAACGTGTTTTCCAGTGCCTACTCATAATTCACTTCATCATTCTTTCCTACTGTCCCAGCCTACTAAAAAATGTGTATTCCATCTCGGCATGTGCCACATTTTTCTTTCCAAGTGACTTATATTACATGGCTTCCATGACGGAATTATGCCTGTTCCAATTTTTTCCTTCCGTCAGTTCATCAACCAATATGACTAAGCAAAGGCGTAGCACATGATCAGTGACACCCAACCATTCCATAGCTAAGCCTCCACCTAGCTTAATCCCTCTAACTTAACTTTCTGCATAGTAACTCTACCTACTGCCAAGTGAAGGTATTAGTTGAAAATAATTTATAGTGGAGGCCAGGGTGTAATATGGGACTCAGTGTCGTATGGAAGATTGAAACTCTATGACAAATATGCCAAATAAAATATATCCTGTTCGCTGTACTACAGTGCATCGTTTATAATCTGTGCTCTGTTTACTTATGAAGGATGGGTTATCTGTTATACTTTATGTGTGCGACAGAGTATCCAATCTGACCATAAGTTTGAAATCAGGGTAAAATTTGAAGAGGCAGTTGGAGAAGAGCAAGGCTATTGGAATTAATGATAATAAGTTAATAATGTGTCATACCATTACAGCTGCATCAAAAACATGCTGCAGAGTAGAAGGCCAACCATCATGCCGCCATTAATGTTGCACATATACTATAAGTTAAATCAAAAAAAGGGGGTTCAAAATACGTGCTGCTAGAGGTAAATTGTTAAGTAGGGTATGTAGTACCTTTCAAGGAGAAAAGGGTCAGGGGCTGCCAGAAGGCAGATGGGGGTATGCTCCCTTAGGAGCAAGGGGCAAGGTCTCTCACTATGCCTGGGTCGTGAACTCCGCTCTGTTTGCGGTGTAAGCAGAGTTTTCAACACTCTGTGCTACATAGAGAACATGGAGTTCCGAAAAACTCTGATCCACGAAGCATAACAGAGTTTTTACTCGATAACGCTCACAAACGATAATTTGGCAAGCGTGAGCGAGCGAGGAAAATCCAACGTTTGACCATCCCCTAGTGAGATTTCTTAATGCGGGCGGTCGTTGATGGTTGAGACCACGTTCGCATTGAGGAATATACTCGAGCGGCAGAAGGAAGCAGCAACCTCTTGCACTGCGCGTGATGCCGTTCGCACTGATTTTCCAGCACGGGACAAACACATGGCGCTAAAAATCAGCGCAACCTAACGCACTTCACCACTTGAGGAACTCCGCATAGCATGGCAGAGTTTTTGGTCACTTCGCAGAGTGCGGCAAACTTTACCCAGGCCTAGCCCTCACACACCCCGAGGGGTATCATGCTTCATCACCAGGCAGCTCCTTGTTAGGCCATCGATGCAATGCCCAACGGGCCATGCAGGGAGGCTCTTTGCCAGAGTTCTTTCATCTTTGCCGATATGAAGGGTGAGGTGTGGTGAAGTGTGTAACTGATGTGAGTAGATTGGTTGAAATAGAATGTACAGTAAAAAAAAACTAAAAGAGCCCAAAATTTAGGGGTGGGAAACAAGTGCATGTATTAGTATCATGCCCTTTATAAAACACACAGATATATAGTGTACCTTCAGGGGGGGAACCTTAAAAGGAGAAATCTAATAATTAAACAAAATATGAAAATGCTGTATCATCATGCTGTTCAAATTGCAAACAGAGGCATGCAGGCCAATATCACCATCAATGTGCTGTAGATGTGGGATATTCACCACCGTAATTAAAAAACACACAGTAAGCCAGTCACACATACAACATGAAACATATAGCGTTAACCCTAAGATAGAATGCATAGTAAGTGAAGGCAGCTGCCTACTAATCCTGGTGGTGGGACTTACCGAAACATGTGGGATAAAGGATCCCAATTGTATGGGCCGAGCTGACGCTCACTGGTGTTGCTGAAGGTCCGGATTGAAAATGAAAGGGAGCTATATCAAAGCTCTTTTGATGGTAAAGCTTGTGTTAGTGGGCTGGTAGGTGTGTATGAGGCAGGCCGCTGTGGGGAGAAGAAGATTTCTCACGGTTGACGGTGTGCGCATCTAGTGGCTGACCAACCCCTCATTCAGCCAATATGGGAGTAAATCTTCCTTGGGCGGGCGAGTTTATAAAAGGACTTCTGGTCGGGAGGAACCGTAGCGGATGTGGAACTGGTTGAGGTATCCCAGATTGGGCAGTATATTGGATGTAGAAAGTCACCCGGCAAGTTTATGGGTCATCATACATGACAGCAGTGTACATCTAAAGGTTAAAAAACATACTGTAGAGGAATAGCCAGGTTGTCCGGATAACTGGCTGGGAGGCATACAGTGAGCCACCAGGGTGGCTATTTGGGCATACATGCAACAGCAGTGTGTGTGCCAGAATCCAAACCTGTACTGTTAGTGCACAGCATAGTTGTACAGATTAATGGCTGGGAGGCGTACAGTGAGTCTCTCAGTGCAAATGGTTACAAGCGCACAACATGATACAGAGAGCTAAGGGACATATGGTGTGTGTCCTGCAGTAGATAGCTATGAGCGCTAAATATGGTTAGGGGCATGGAGTCCCACAGAAGTTTATATTTCTGGCATTCACTGAGAGACGAGTTGGCCAGGGGATGCCAAGAAACCGATCAGGTAAATGATCAACAAATGTTGTCTCAAGGTTCCAGGTATGAGAATTGGTCAGTCCTGGGGTATAATACCCAGTATTATATCATTGAGGCTTACGCTACTGCATGGAGAGATACAGTCATGTACATGCAGTGGTGACTGTTGGGGGCCATTGAGCTGTAAAATCACAAAGAGGTAGGGTCAGGGTGGGGTTTCACATTTGGTGTAGGCTAGATTATTGTGAAGATTCAAAAGATCACCTCACCCCAAGGTATTTTCATCGTTCAGTCCTGTCAGATGTATGGATAGACGAAAAATCCATTGTTGTTCCTCGCGGAATAAGGCGTCCCGGGATATTTGTGGGTGGGCCTCAAGGACAGTCCAATGTAAATCGTCAGGTGTATGTCACGACTCCACGAATTGGGTGCTCATCCTGGTTGTTATGTTTCTGCAACGTACATTGCTCCAATGTTCTCTGATCCTGGTTCTGACTTCCTTAGTCGTCATACCTATGTAGCTTTTTTGATAAGGGCAGAAAATTATATCAAGGCAATTTTTAGTGTTGTAATTTGTACGTTATTTATGGATCCAGTTAGACCTAGAGCCGGAAGTGGTTCTCTTTGGAATGTTTTGTCAACGTTCAGACACTGCATGATCCACACAGATAGTGGCCTGACACTGGGGGGAGTACTCAAAGGGGTTGTTGGGGTGCTGTTGTGTTGGCTTTCGGTCTAGTATGTACAATTGTATCCTTGAAATTATTTTTTCATTTGAAGGCAAAACGTGGTGGAGCAAGTGTACGGGACCCAGTATGGAGTATGGGCCAGTGTCTCCTGATTCTTTTCTATATCTGATTTGAGTTGAGGGTGTATGATGTAACGCAAGTCATGATCTTGCTCTTAGATCATGTGTGTGGTTCCATCAGGGCTGCTCTGTTGTTTCCTGCTCTTTTGCAGGCTATCTTTACCATATGAGGAGGGTATCTGTATGCCACCAGATTGTTAGTTAGGGGGCCTCTGTTTGCTGTTTGTAGTTATCTATAGAGCTGCAATCCGGCATAGTATCAAGAATTGCCCAAAGGGTAAATTGTCTCTTAGATTTTTGGGATGGTGGCTGTCATACCTGAGCAAACTATTGCACTCAGTTGGTTTCCTGTATGTTGTCCAGCCTGCCATCTCGGAGCGATATCAACAAGTCTAGAAAGGGTGGGCTTGTTGCTGAGATGTTTCTAGTAAAACTGAGTTATGGGTTATGGGTGTTAACCCAATCACAGAATGTATCACATGTCTCTGCAATACCTTGCTAGAAGATAAGTATGTTGTCAATGAATCTGCACCAAGTGATAATATTGGTGAAAAAGGTGTTGATATTGAGTAAAATTTTAGGTTTTTCAAAGTTGGCCATGTACAGACAGGCCAGACTTGGGGCAATTTACTGCCCATCGAAGTCCCCTGCATTTGATGATATATTTGGTCTTGAAATTGAAAGAAATTCTCCTTGAGTGCAAGGGTGGCGCACTCAAGTATGAACGTGACTGAAGTTGGGAAAGTCCAGTCCACTGATAGGAGGGTATTCTCTATGACATCCAGAGCTGTGTACTGGGGGATATTGGTATAGAGTGCCTCGACATCTAAGGTAACCAGTAAGTCACTGTGTATGTTGTCACTGATTGCTTCAAGCAGATTCAGTACATCTGGGGGATCCCTTAGGAAGGATGGAATCTTAGTGACCAAGGGCTGCAGAAAATTGTCAAATAATTGTGACAGTGGGTCCAAATGTGACCCAATGTCAGATACAATGGGTCTTCCTGCTGGTGGATTGATGACCTTATGTATTTTGGGGAGGGTTTAAAAATATGGGCCCTTAGGTTTCATGTTGACTAAGAATTCAGGTTCCTTTTTAGTTATTTAACCAGGTGCCTCCGCCTAGGAGACCAGTGAGGTTATCTGTGTGCTAAGTCTTGTGGTTGGGTCCTGTGTAATAGGGGTGTAATAGTCAAGATTGGCCAATTGTCATTTGCATTCCATGACGTAGTCACCAGTTTTCATAATCACAATTGCCCAGCTTTTGTCGGCAGGTTTTATTGTAATGCTTTTGCCTTTAGTGAAGGCCTGCACAGAGGTTGTTTCCAGTATCGACATATTGTGAAAGGAGGTTTTGTAGGGCACTTCTCCACATCTTTCAGGACTGACAGCTCAAATGTTAGTACCTCATGGGTGACCATCCCTGCTGAGGAAGTAAAGATTAAGGGGTTGTGTGTAGACCTGAGTCTATAATGCAGAGTTTGTCACGGAAGAATGCTTGTAAGCAAATTTTCCGGAAAAATTGGTGGAGTTCATGGGCGGTGCAGGACCTGTGTCCTTTAGGGGTCGGGACAAAGCCCAAACCTTTCTATTAGAGCGTGGTCTCAATTTCTGATGGTGGTCTCATAGATAGATTGACCATCAATTGTTCTTGTTGCTTGTTTGACTCCAAACTCCATCGGTGGTTCCTGCCACTGTACATGTGTTTGTTGTGTGCCTCTTCTTTTTTATCTCCCTCTGCTTCAGCCTCTGCCTAAAAAAGGGGTGCAATATGGCTGTGGAAAGGCATGTGGAGGTCCTTGGGGGTAAATCTGATATGGGTGAGACCAACCCATTGGGGGTTGCGATATGAAAGCATACCATATCCTATGAGAGGAGGGGGTTGTTGGCCCCATCGGCTCTTTTCACTGCCCCACCTCCCTGCACAAGAGTTGATACTGAATGAGGAGTTTCATCTACGTGATGAGTTGCTTTTATCGAAAGAGGATTTCCCCCCCCCCCACCATTTTAATCCTCTGGTAGGTAGGGGTAGACCTTTTCCTTATCTAATTTTTTTATATCTTTTTGAAGTTTGTTGATTCTTTGCTTTATCAAGCATTCTTTATTTTCGTTAATCTAAGTGTTAACCTCTGCTAGTTTGGTTTTATAAGCAATGATTAGAACCCCTGTCTTTAGTGCATTTTCTCTATGTTAATTTTTATGGTAAGGGCATCTGCTTGACATTTTGCAGTATTTATTAATCAGGATTAGCCAGTTTCTCATGCATTTCCATGCTACCAGGGATCAGTCTTTTTTAAAAATTGGATCTTCCAGAAAAATGTGTGGCATGTTAGTGACTATCAAACGTTAGGGAGCTATATTGGCCCATAGGTATTCAGTCATGAGTATACCGTGGAGGGTAACCTTAACAAGTTGTCTCTTGAGTGACATTAATGAGGACGAGTCCTCATATTGGCTGCTTGAGTCGGTGGTACCATCTGCTTGATGGAGAGATTGGGCTTTTAAAATCTAAGATATCTGACGTCATCAAAGGATAGGCTTTGATGTTTGTCCATAGTGAAAGTTATGTGAGTGTTTCCTGGCCAAGTGGTCGTAAAGCAAGCTGATTCGATCGCTAAAAAATGCATAGGCAGGGAATAGAAGAAAGGAAACTGAGATGCGGAGGCAGAGGTCCTGCTGATCTCAAGAGCGCGGTATTTCTGCTTTTGGAGAACATCCCATGGCTGATCAGCCATACCATGAGTTAAATAAAAAAAAGAAGAAAAAGGTTCAGCATATGTGCCCCTACAAGTAATTTGTTAAGAAGGGTGTGCAGTTCATGTCAAGGAGAAGAGACAGGTGAGATGAAAATGAAATAATCTTTAAAACTATAATCACTGGTGTGCGCCTATGGCAGCTGGCAAGTGCAAGGCAGGCCAGGGGAAATTGGAATAATCCTTCCAAATATTATCACTGGTGTGCACCTATGGCCTCTGGCAGGCAGCGGGTGGAGAGCAGGCAGGCGAATATGGAATAATCCTTAAAAGAAAATGATCATAGGTTGGCGCCTATGGTAGGTGGCGGGTGAAGGGAAAGCTAGGGGGAAAAAAGAATGCCTAAAGAAATTTTAGCTGGTGTGAGCCTATGCAGGCAGGGGGTAAAGGCAAATATCAAATAATTATAAATAATCTATTGCTGGTGTTTCATATATCTAGGGACTATGAGAAATCCTATGGAAGGCAAGGAGGTGCAGGGGAAAAGGGAAAACAGCATAAAACAATACATACTATAAACATCCTCAAGCACATTAAACACACATCAGGAAAAAAGAAAAAATTAACAAACAAAAAAAGGTATCAATGTCCCTAGAATATCGTTTAAAAAAGTGGAAGCAAAGGAATTCACTTCCTACACAATATGGCCGCACTGGCACATGGCCACTAAGGATGAAGGCATAGACAACAAAGAACACATGCAGGCCTACCGCAAAAACAAATCACTTTGACTTTGTCTACAAAATAGCTATTGGCCACATGGCCGCAAAGGCATGGATAGCAAAGAACACATGCAGGCTTATGGCAAAAGCAGCTCACACTGACTACAAAATAGCCACAGGTGACATAAAGTCCCTGAGGTCCAACTTCATCATGACACTCTTAAACAATGGAAGGTGCCATCTTTCCCAATGAATGCAGTATCATTGTCATGTCTGCCATTAGACGTAGATGTTGTCTGACCTTATCTTTCTAAGGACTGTGAAAGCGTCAAGTCATCCAACTGATGGCATAGATGCACTTAATGCAACATTAATCTGGGTCAAAGGTCTACTTTTTACCCCGTCAAGGGTAAATAAGAACACATATAGACATAACCAAAATGGTGTACGCTGAATTGATGCCCTTTTACCATATATGTTCATGAGGAAACATCTGGGATGCACACCTTGATGCAGATAATATATGTCAGAAATTCCTAAACTTATGTCAGAAATTCCAATTTTTGATAAGATTCAGTATGTAAAGACTACCACTTGACCACTTGCCAGGAGAGGTCCTTTGCTCAGATTATCACCCAAGATTCTGCCAGAGCCAGCACAGTTCGCACTTCGTAGATGCTGCATCTCGCCTGAAGCTCATATAGATAAGTTCTGGAGGAAAAGCGAGCACCTGCTACCACAGTATGTGTTTGCCCTTTCTGGGAAAGCTGTCTTCTCTCCTCCGCTGATAAAGACAGTGTTTGCAGACAACAATGTATGCAGTGAATCTCTTCACCCTAAGAAGCTCTCGCCTACAAATTGCTCTGCCTTCCATGCTATCTTAGTGTAGTGCACAGAAGTAGGGATTAGGGTGTTAGATTTTAGATTACATTTTTACAATGCTAGAAAGGTTCAATTTATTCTTGTTATTTATAACACATCTTCTTGATATTTTTATAATATTTTGTGTAGTTGTTTTAGATGTACTGAGAAACAGATTATTCATGTAGTAATAAAGACTTTTAACTGATAAGTGTTCCTTTTTCTTAGTGCAGTGTGTGTGATACTGTGGACTAGAAAAACGGTTTGTTACTGTTACCACAATGCCCCTGATACTTTTATGGGATTGTTAGTAACCCAAAATCAATTATTTTATGTCAATTACACCTGAATTATACTGCGGGCTATAATAAGTTGTCTTACACATTAATTGCAGGGGCATTGAATTGGGTTCACCTGTGTCACCTGTGAGTGCGAAAGCACACCTTGTAGTTATGCCGAAGTCGAAACTTACACAACAGTTGTCACCCAATGAAGAGCAAATATCTTATGGTTTCGCCTTGGGTAGTTTTTTCACTAATAAAATACATGTGAACCATTGGCATTAGGAGTGGGCGGTGAACTCTCCGCTGGCTGAGCTTGTAAAGTTTTTCCTCTTTGAGCTCTGCTTGGAGAATGGAGTTTGGTAAAAAACCTCACCTCCCACTTAGAGTAGCGGAGTTTAGCGGGTACGGCCACTAGCCCACCGCTCAAAATAACAGCAGACCAAGATGGCTGTTATGTTTTCTATTTTAGTAACAGCGAAGTTCCTTGCTGTTGGTGGAAGCGTTGGCCAATCAGCATCTAGAGGGTGGGGTCATGCGCTCCTGTCACTCACAGCTGCCCTCCTCCTCCTTGAGTCCTCGCACAGTTCAGTGAGGTCGCCAAGGCTGCCTTGTATTTTGAGCTGGCAGCGAGGGAAGAGCGGAGTCTGTCCGAATCCCTGGCCTCCTCAGCATCTGCTCCCAGCCAGTGAGTAAGGATGAGTGGTGCCCGCAGACTGTGCACCCTGCGGCAGCTGAACCCTGAGGCGGACACTTTGAGTACGAAGAAGTGTGGGCTAGCCTGTATTTGCCTCGGGTCACATCATAATTGCAGCGATGGCGTTAGCCTGTGGCTGGGGGTTCTCTGCCAGAGACCGCTGGGTTACACTATGATGATGCAGGAGGTGTATTGGCATTGTCGTCTAGTGTAGGGTTGGGTTACACTAATTAAAGTAAGTCACACAACATACAAGCGCAGAATTTAGTTGCACCGAAGGCCCTTAACATTGTCTTAGATCACACACAGTGTCAAGGTAGTGCAAGGTTGCTTTCAACCTTGGGGAAATCGGATTCAATCACATAGTGTGATCCTTTTTTTATTTTACCATCACCCTGATCATTATGGAATATTTTTCAAAGTAATGAATTTTCAGCTGAAGGGAGGACAGGCTTGCATACTACTTGTTAACTGGTGCTTGTGTGCATACTCGAAGTGTAACATAAATGTATTTGCAAAGCTCACCTTCACTCCTTGGTGCTTCTTTCTCATCATCTGCTGCTGAGACGAGTGATCGTGTTTTGCCATTTTATATAAACTTCTTCTGACAAATGCGCATGCGCGGACGCCCGCGCATGCACATTTCTCACAAGAAATGCGCATGCGCGGGCGTCCGCGCATGCGCATTTCTCGCAAGAAGTTGGAAACCAGGAAGAGGGAGCCCCGGAGACGCCGCGCTTCAGGTAAGTGTCTTTACTTTTATTTATTATAAATTCAGGGTATGTTTTAAAAGGAGGGCGGGCGGGAGGCGGGTGGCGCGTAGTGGGGCTACGCGGAGCGCGTAGTGTGCGTAGATTTGGGCACACTACGCGCTGCTTCACGTAGCCCCACTACGCCCACTACGCCCACCCGGAACCAAAAAAGACTACTTTGACAAAAGGAATCAAAACACATAGTGTCATTCAGAACATTAAACCCAAGGGTCTTAACCAAGATGAGGAGCTTTTTGTACATCTTTAAGGTTTCATGATTAAATGTGGAATATTTAATCAGGGCTAAGAGCTTCCGGTACATCTTCAGGGCTTAATTGGCAAATGTGGAATCAACTCAATGGGATCAGGACATGAAATGTTGGCTCACTAGAAAGCCACAAAGAAATCCATGAAGAAAGGAGAGAAAAAAAAAAAATAATAATAAAGAACAATGAAATATAAACATGTGCAATATCAATAATTGATCTTTTTTGCACTAATAAATGTTCATACACAAAATCCTGAGTGAGTGCGGTTTCAATTATCGCTTTTGCATTTTTTTTAATGGATGTGTGACCGGCGTGGCCCTGCCGGAGGAACACGCACCGCCCCGAAAAGGCAGTGCCAGCATCCAACTCTGGGCTGAATTTGGAGAACATATATATATATATACGTGATCAAGCTTGTTTGGAGCGAAACGCATTGTGAATAAACAGCGGTATTTGCATTCTACACGGAGTTGTTGTTTCTGAGAGCGAGCTTATTTGAGGATTTATGTACTGTTGACAAACCGGTTGTCTCCGCCAGTGCGCGCGCCACTCTTCACGGGTCCCAAGTTGACCGGAAGGAGTTGCTTTTAGTTTGGATATAGATATATATATATATATATAAAACATAATGGTTGCCCAAAATGGATTAGTCTTCCAGGTAGGTATAAATCTCATTTAATGAATATAACAGCGAACACAGCCAGAACAAGAAGTCGAATCATAAACGACCTGACGCATTTCGGGCTTCCACGCCCTTGTTCACAGGCCCACCAAAGAGTCACACACCAAAGTTGCATATACATTCATAAATATACTCACTGAAATAATCAAAGGTTTTAGGGACATTATAGTTAGGGAATCAAATTTTTTAAAAACATAGAAATTCACTGAAAAAATCACAAGGTTACAGAGACGTTATAGTTAGGCTGACATTGTACTCATACAAAACCAGAGAAATTCGGCAGTTATAGTTCTGTGAGCAAAACTGTAACTCATGCCCTGCAATGCACTGCATATGACCTCACAGATTACATCACTCATGATATGGTCAGTGATATCACTGATAACATCTTAAATAACATCACTAAAGTGTTTGATTGGTTTCGACAGAACCAATTGTCATGCAATTCCGCCAAAACTGAAATTATCTTTTTTGGACATACACCTGGTGACGAATGGCGGAATTGGTGGCCCCAGGACCAACCTTCGCCCCCCAGTCCTGTTACCACTGTGAAAAATCTTGGAGTCATGCTAGATTCGGATCTCTCTATGAAGTCGCAGGTTCAATCTGTGACTGGCACGTGTTTTAGGCTCCTAAAAATGATGAGGAACTTTTTATCATTGCTGCCTTTGTCCCATAGGCAGACGGTAGTCCAGGCCTTGATTATGTCAGGGCTGGATTATGCCAATGTATTATATCTGGGCATCCCGAAATATTTATTGGGCCGTCTTCAGATTGTGCAAAATGCGGCCGCTAGAGCGATCTCGATGGTTGGACCTAGGACCCATATGGCAAGTCATTTGAAAACCTTACACTGGTTATGAGTGAAAAATAGGATTGATTTTAAGGCGCTTGTGGTGGCCTTTAAGGCTTTTCATGATAGTGGGGCCCAGTACATTAGAAAGAGAATTACGCCCTACATTCCAGCCAGGACACTGAGGTCATCGGCCCAACATCTGTTAGTGGTGCCAAAATGTTTCCGGACAAGGAAGGGAGGACGCTCCTTCCAGGTGGCTGTGGGCAGGCTATGGAATTCATTGCCTTTTTCCCTGAGACACGAACCAGAGCTTCTTAGCTTCAGACGCCAACTTAAGACCTGGCTGTTCCATCAGTAATGTATGCTGCGTAGGACTGGGAGTATCTAGGGTCTCTCTTTCCAAGCGGTACTTTCTTAGCGCCGGGACACTCCTCGGAGTAGCCGTGTGCTTTACAAATCCCCCATAACATAACATAACATAACATAACATGACATCACTGATGACATCTGAAATGACAACTCTGATGACATCATCCAGAGGAACACTAACACACACACTTACACCCCATAAAACATTAATTTCATATCCCACTCCCACACCATCACTAACAAAGTCAGTCACAGAACCCATACAAACATTCACACATCTCATGACACATACATACAGCCAGTTACACATCAACTCACCCATAGAGCCAGTAACGGAACCACTAACTCACATGAATAGCCACTCATGCATCTATTCACTTATCCTTACAGCCAGTCACAGATCCAGTCGGAGAGACATAGATATAGACACACTTACACTCTCACTCATATACATATACCGCTACTGACACAGTAAATGAGCTAACCATATACCTACTCACACACCTAGTCACTCACCCATATCATCAGTCACACAGCCACTAACTCACCCATATAGCTCCTCACAGAGCCACTCAGTTACCTATACATATGCTAGTACATGACCTCGCTGACCTATACAGTAACTAAGAAAACCACATGCTCTCCCATACAACCTCTCTCACAGTCACTTACTGACCCATGCAACTACTTACACACCCATTGATGCACCAAGACACTCATTTACCCAGTCACTTGCCCATAAAGACACTTATGTATCTGCTCAAACACCCATTCAGCCACTCATGCACCCTCTTATTCACCATTTACAACCACTGATACACCAACTCAGTCAACTATACAGAGACCCACACAGTCACTCACTTACTCATACAAGCACTGACACATCCACTTGCTCACCTATTTAAAAAACTCACACATCCTTAATCTCAAGTATACAGTCTCTTATATTCCAAGTCACTCTTCTATACACCACTTACACACCCACTCGCTTACACATACAGGCACTTCCACAACAATTTACCTTACTATATATGTTTAACACTCAGCAACTTTAAAAAAACACTCACAATCACTGTATGATGTCATCAGTGATGTATTTTCAGATGTCATGATTGATATAATCAGTGATGTCACTGACCATGTCATGACTGATGTAATATGTGAGGTCATAAGCAGTGTATTGCGATGGCGTAAGTTATAGTTAGCTCAGGTAACTATAACGGCTGAATTTCTCTGAGTCAAATGTCAACCTCACTATAATGTCCTTGTAACGTTTTTTTTTTCCAGTGAATTTCTAAGGTTTTTTCAATTATATTTCCTAACTATAACATCCCGGTAACCTTTGTTTTTTTAAGAGATTTTCAGCCACCACCACATTCAACTTATAACTGCAAAATGGAATATAACCAACACACTAAACACATTACTATTTAAATGACTCTATATTAGCATGCATAACTCCCTTAATATCTCTATAACACCATGTATAAGTCTTTCAGTGGAATCTGTGACTGTTGTCAGTAAATCTCTCATTCACTGTATAAGTATTTGAGTGGATCTATGAGACAGTGCATCAGTCTATCAACGGTTCTCTAACTGCCTGACTGTCTCAGTGCATCTATGAAGGGGTGCATCAGTGTCTCAATGAGTCCGTGATTGTTTGCATGAGTCTCTCAGTCGATCTGTGAGTAGGTGCATGAGTGCCTTTGTACATTTGTAAGTAAGTATATGACTGTCTGACTGGATCTGGGAGTAGATACATGTGTGTCTTAGTGGGTGTCTGAGTGGGTGAGTAAGTGCAGGAGTCTCTCAGTGGGTATATCACTAGGAGCATGGGTGTCTGAGTGGTTCTGTGTGTATGTCTGTGGGACTCTGAGTGGGACTGTGAGTGGGTGTGTGAGTTTCTGCGTGCATGGGTGACTGGTTGCATAAGTCTCTGGGTGGGCCTGTGATTGGGTGTGTGAGTGACTGTATTGGTGTGTGAGTGTCTGAGTGGGCCTGTGAGTGAGTGTATCTGTGAGTGGGTATATGAGTGTCTCAATGGGTCTGTGAGTGAGCATAAGTCTCTGAGTGAGTGAGTGAATGGGTGCATGCATGAGTGTCTGAGTTTGTCTTTGACTGGGAGGACGAGTGTCTGGGTGGGTCTGTGAGTGCATGCGTGAATCTTTGAGTATATGCGTGAGTGACTTAGTGCATAAGTCTCTGAGAGGGTCTGTGACTGAGTGTGTGAGTGACTGTATGGGTGTGTGAGTGGGTGTATTAGTGAGTGGATCTGTGAGTGGGTGCATGACTGTCTCAGTGGGTCTTTCAGTGGGTGTGTGAGTGTCTCAGTGGGTCTGTCAGTGGGTGTGTGAGTGTCTCAATTGGTCTGTGAGTACATATGTGAGTGTGTGAGAGGGACTGTAAATGGGTGTGTGAGTCTCTAAGTGGATCTGTACATGGGTGCATGACTCTGAGTGAGTCTGTAAGTAGGTGCATGAGTATCTGAGCGGGTTTGTGAGTGGGTGCATGAGTATTTGAGTGCATATGTGACTGCATGTATAAGTTTGTGTGTGGGTATGTGAATGAGTTGTGAATGCGTACATGAGTCTGAGACAGTGACCAGCAAGTTTGTACAAATATATGTATATATATTTAATTTTTTTCACTAATATCCGCGATGTCATCACCGGAGTTATGCTGATGATCACGTGTGATTAAAAGATTTGGGGGGGAACATAACTTGTGTCTCTAACACACCCATTTCTCAAACATGGGGGGAGGGTACCTCCACCCTGACCTCTCATGCTAGCTTTCACAGAAATGTTCAGCCCCGGAAACTGCTCCTGATCGATAAAATGTCAGCCCTTTCTGTTCAGCTTTTGTCCAGCTAATCAGAGCATTCCCGCTGGTGAACACATTTGCAATTGACCACAAAATCATTGCATAATATCCGCGCCCATCAGGAATCGCTGTGAAAAATCCGCGGCCAGAGATATCACTATAATTTTCAGCTTTAATTTCTCAAAAACTACTGATCAGATTTGCACCAAATAATAAAAAAGCACAATCTGCATAACAATATCTACCTTTCTGCCAAATTTGGTGTAATTTAATCCAGCGGTTCAGGCTTCAGGTTTGACAACGAGCTCCTATGGGAATTAACTTTACAAATGCACCCTTAATTTGTGCCCCTATTTCTGAGTCCCCACTGCACAGATCACCCCTAAACTTTCCATGACACACAGAACCTACCTTGACACTTTGTTTGGAGAATTTCAAGAAGATTGGGCGAAGGACGCTAAAGTTATAGGCAAGTCAAAAAATGCTTTTCCTATGGAAACTACGTCCTAACTATCACTACCTACTAGCAACCGCAAGTAGGTGATATATATATATCATATATCTATATATATCTCTATCTATCTATCTATCTATCTATCTATCTATCTATCTATCTATCTATCTATCTATCTATCTATCTATCTATCTATCTATCTATCTATCTATCTATCTATCTATCTATCTATCTATCTATCTATCTATCTATCTATCTATCTATCTATATTTTCTTCTCTCCAGGTGACTCTTCCAAACAAAGCTTTATTGGTGATAAAATAAGATGTGTGTGTGAGTCGTATTTCATTTCAGGCATTTAATTGAGATATTCTTCTGTTGCAAGCATTATTTTTTACTGATGACAGGAATATTTGGAGAAATATTTTTAGCTACAATAAGTGCAGCGATTGATTACAGAATGGAATGCGTCACAATTGTGTTTGTCAAACTTCAGCAACGACCAAAGAAGTGGAGTGTGTTGATGGTCGAGCGTGTGCTGAGAAGCAAATTTGCTGCTGCATCACAATCATCCCTGGTGTTAGGTTACCAAGTTACCAATGGTTAATACAAGCTCACTCAACAGATTAATTGTCGCAGGTGAATTAAATAGCAATTGGAAGTTAATAGAATAATTATGGTTTCTGTAGCTTGCTTTTGGTGTTTAATTACCTTGTGAAAATGGTAGTTAAATCCTTATTAGAGCGGGGTAATTTCCTCTCATCGGAGAGCTCATAAGTACATTTCAAAGGTCTAATGAGACAAACACTACCTGCCAGGCTGCACTCAGCAATAACACATCACAAGCCAGCATATTCCTGGCATCTGAGAGTAGCGGCAATCCAGTTGGCATAGGACACAAACTACACGAAACAATTTAAATGTTATGGGGAATTAAAAAAGAGAGAGAGTGTGTGTTCGCAGTGATGTGCAAAATTGTTTTTTATCTTCATTATTTAAAACATTACAGTTAGTGTTGCACATTTAAAAAATACTGCATTGAATAGATTGATAAAAACGTGATTAGCAGTTTTTCAATAGATAGGTTTTACAGGTATATTTTTCCAGCAACAATGAAGAATCTCACCTTCAGTAGATTCTGCTCGATCTGGGAAACAAATGCAAAACAATATCTAAATTAATAAATAAAAAAGAGGCATGGTGATTATGGGTGTGCAATAGTGTGAAGTCAAGTGACTCGCAACTTTATGAATTATATAAAATGTTTTAGGGGTAGATTTACCAATCTTTCACACAATGCAGCAAAAACTTGCTGCGCTGCAGGAAAGGGAGAGAGCACAAATGCGCCAATTTACAAAGATATGGGGCCCCTTGCAGCACCGCAATCTGACTTTTTAGATGTTCAGGTGACGCAATGTGACCCTGCATATTTACAAGGCCACATAAAGCCACTTTATGTGGCTTTTCATGGCCTTGTAAATATGTGTCCCATTCATTCAGAACACTGCATGAAAGGGGTATTCCATGTGTGCGGCTGTTGGTGTTCTCACACAACACATATGGAATCTGAAGCATTCCCGAATTTACGAGAAATCATAAACCTGGGAATGCGTCACAATCTAGGGGTGGTGTAAAAGAGGCGCAACGAGGAGGAATGTTTCCATTGTGCAGGAAGGTGACTCTTCCTGCACAAAATCAATCAGCCCTGCAATGCAGGCACCATTGCACCATGGTGTAAGGATGCCTGCCTTGGCGCATGGCGCCTTATTGTGCGCCAGCGCAGGGAAAAAGGACAGGAATGCACAGTATCTCATAAATGTAGCGCATTTCTGCCTTTTTGTTTTGATGTAGGGCAGTGCAGCAAGGTTCCTTGCGGTGCTGCACTACGTCAAAACCTCATAAATGAGGCCCAACAAACACTTTGGCGCTCTGTTTGTGCTGGCGCTCTGTGCTGTGCCTAGCGCTAAAGCAGGAACCTTGTACCATAGTGCAAGGTTATCTGCGTTATGAGCAGAATTGTTTATGTGCGAGAAGGGACATCTTTCTGCACAAAAAAATCCTTAGATGCAGCACACATTGAAAGAGGAATTAAACAGGAGACATAAAACATTTCTATTCATTATGCCTCTGTTGATTAGGTGCAGCATTTTGTCGCAAAGCCAGGTTTACAAGCCTTTCTAATACATGGGTGAATGCATGGGAATGTCCATGCTCCACCATGTAACACCTACCCTACACAAAGTAGCGCAAGACAGGGCTGTGCTCTGTGCTGAAATTTGAATTTACTAAACCATGCAAAGTCCCACAAAGCAGCTTTGCACAGCTTAATAAATCCCAGTTGAGGACTTTAATTGCTTTGCGAAGAACTGCGTCACATAAGGACAACACAAGTCCTTAGTAAATCTGAACCTGAGAGACAAAAGGAAAGGATGAAACTCACAAAGTTAAAATAGAAGAGAAGGAGGGGCTGCTTCCTTCAGGGAGCACTACAGATTGAGGATTGAACTTGGAAGCTATCCTTAGTGAGGTGATCAGTGATGTCTCTGACGATTTTATGTGTGATGTAATATGTGAGGTCATAAGCAGTGCATTGCAGGGGCGTGAGTTATAGTTAGCCCAGGTAACTATAACTGCTGAATTTCTATGGTTTTGTACAAGTGAAGTCTGAACCTAACTTTAATGTCCCTGTAACCTTGGTTTTTGCAGTGAATTTCTAGGGGTTTATTTAATTCTATTTTTTAACTATAACATCCCTGTATTCTTTGTTTTTTTCAGTGACTTTTGAAGGTATTTTTAATTTTATTTCCTAACTGTAACCTTTGAGAGTGGTTGTGTGAGTGGCTGTATGGCTCTGTGAGGGGATGTGAGTGTGGCTGTATGTATCTATGAGTGGGTGAGAGTGGTTTCATGGGTGTGTGGCTGACTGTATGGGTGTGTGAGTGGGGGTGTAACTGGCCTTTTGGGTATGTGAGAGGATGTGAGAGTGGCAGAATGGGTGTGTGAGTGGGTGTCTGAGTGTCAAACAATTCTTATAAATGTGCCTATTGTGTAAGACTGCACATGCCCCACACCGGATAAAAATGAATTGTAATTTATCCTCTGGACTCCGACAAATAAGAAAGCCCTCAACCATGAGGAAACGCACTGTTATGGGAGTTTCAAGGACCTGCCAATACAAGAATGTTGCTATATAAAATGCTGATAACATAACCTGCATATTATCTAAATTGGCCCCATTTCACACATTCTGAAATAAAAATAGATGCGTTATGCCAATATTATTACCAAGATACCCAAATACTATTCTCCTTGGTATTTAAAGGTATGAATGATGCACACACAAGTTCACCGTACTATGTGGGGGAGTCAAAGGAATCCACCTCTCGTTTAACGATGCATTCTCCAGTAGTAATTGCTTGAATTGAATTGAAATGAACCGGACTTACAAAGAGAGAGAGCTCTGTTCACAAATGGTTAGGAATGAGATTTCACAAGTTGAATAGGAAGAGGGGTAGCAGTTCTCTAGTTTTGCAGTCACTGAGTAATCAGTACACTCATCCTCTCTTGAAGTTTATGGAGTACTACTAGTGCTGAGATCAGGGGGCATCTTTAATTCTCAGACGAGCATATGAGATGATACTAATATGCGTCGAAAATTATATGCGATGCATTTATATAGGAAAAAAACTGAATTTTATAATAGGTCTGGGTATGGTCCTCACATCCGAAGAAATCTGGTTAAATTGCCTCTTGTGGAGCTGGAAGTTCTAAATTGCAATCTCAGCTTCCTGATATTACAGAATTCTGTATCCCGCGGCAAATTATATTCTCCATCTTGCCTAGGTTCAGGGATCTAGTCAATATCGAGAGCTCTTAAAATCTAAAACCAGTGCTAGGCACATGTAAAAATAAATATTCATACATGCCAGCTGTCACTGGATAAACCTTCCCATTTGCAGATCTCCGTGGGCATCTGGGGATGCGAGGATGCCGTCCAGGGAGGGAAGGGAAGGGGGTGAACATGTGGCAGGAGGGAGACAGCGTGATCTCTCTGCGTGTGTCCACACGGTAATAACTACACATATCTCCCCTCTTTCGCCCCCTCACAGTGTGGCACAAGAGACAGGTCATGGGGTGTGGTACCTCCACAGGAAGGTGTTTTTCTTAGCCAGGTGGAGGAGATGCCACATGCTAGCGCGCTGGTATTTTTAGCCGCCCCCCTAAATCCGCTAGCCAGCAGGGCTCCCCCAGCACTTAGGTTTGCCCAACCACCAGTGGACAAGGTTGATCCCAGCTGCGCGTAGAGATCGCTAGTTTGGCACGTGGGGCTTTATATCACAGTGAATATGGACACTGATTTTGCAAGGGGTACCATGGGCATTGTGGCAAGCATACAGACTTAGGTAATCTAAGCTTATTTTGGATAGTGAAATCCAAAAAATAACTGGGGTCCAGTGAACCAAGGTGCTCCTGCACCTGCTGCACTTATAATGACTATGCCTCTAGCTCATCAACTTTCTAAATGGTAGAGGTGGGAGAGCCATCAAATTAGCAGGGAGAGACAAGCCAAGGGTCTAGATTGTCTAGCTTGGCTCTTAGAGCCTGTGCACTAGCTCGAACACTGAAAATGTTTACTATGTAAATCACGCAACAAGCATCACGTAGAATAGTGACACTGGGGCATATTATCAAGAAACGGCGTTAAAATTATCGCCGCTTTAGCGGCAGAAAACTGCCGCCAAAGCGGCGATAATGGGCTTGATAATATGCCCTTGAGATTTCCCATAGAAGCCCATGTTCTGGTGTCAACATGGGCTTCTATTGGAATTCTCACATGGATATGATCAAGCTCATTATCGCCGCTTTAGCGGCAGTTTTCTGCCGCTAAAGCGGCGATAATTTAAACGACGTGCTTGATAATATGCCCCGCTGTCTCTTCAAAGAAGTGTATTTATTTAACATGTGTAAGCTTTGACATTAATACAGCTCATTATGGCACTGCACTGAGAAGCACTTAATAAAAATGTATGTAAACGCTGTACATGCACCCGATGTTTATAGAACAATGTTATAGGCTAATAAATCAAACACAATAGGTGTTTGTACAACTAGCATACGGAACTCACATATTTGAAATGGCTTTCATGCCTGATTAAGAAGAAAAAGGAGTTTTGGAGAAGTAAAAAATCTGCCAAAGATCACACAATTTAAGTGGGGAAGCCGCAATTTTTCCAGGCTTTTTATTTGACTTTGTGCCAATCAGCTCATAGATGGGCATATATTTGCTATTCCATATGTTGACGCTTTGGTCGTACCTTTCTTTGCATTTTGTATAGTTTTTACATAGTGCAAACTCAAATCCATGGTATAGAAGCGCGCAACGTTAGGACCAGTTACATTACACAAGGTCACATTTGTTTTTTATAGGAGGGGAGACTAAGTGATTTGCCAAGACTCACAGGATATAAAGAGATGCTGAGATTTGGGCCTGATCTGCCCACTCTAGAGACAGCAGGTCTCGCCATTGGCTATGTTATGTTGTTATGTTAAAAGTGCGCGTACCCCAAACGGTTTCATGGTGCTGAGAACAGGAGGGGAGGCAGCGTCGACAGGACAGTTAGCTTACTCATATGCCTGGGAAAATAGCATGGTCTTGAGTTGTATTCTGAACTGAGTGTAGGAAGCCGCAGACCTCAGTCCCGCAGGAAGCGAGTTCCAGAATTGTGGGGCCAAGACTGAAAATCTGAGTCCCCCATGTTTTTTACGTTTGAAAGCGGGAGTAGTCAGCAGATTCAGATAAGAAGAGCGCAGTTCCCGAAAAGGGATATAGCGCTGAATCCTTGAAGAGATGAATGCTGGACCGTTCCTGGCAAGGGCTTTAAAGGTGGTACAACCTAGCTTAAAGGCACAGCGTTCGGCCACCAGAAGCCAATGGAGACTCTTCATCAGAGGGCTGACATGATGGTGTCTGGGTTGATGATAGATTAGCCTAGCTGCTTGGTTTTGTACCAACTGCAAGCGATGAAGTTGATATGCAGGAATGCCAACATATAGTGAGTTGGCATAATCAATTCGGGAGATTACCAAGGCTAAGGTGACTCGAGTCAAGGCCTCAGTGGTCAAGAATCTGCTGATCTTACGGATTCTTTGTAGTTGGAAAAAACAAGTGGAGACCACTGAGCAATTCTGGGCTTTCTTGGACAGATCGTTGCTAATTATAACCCCTAAACTCTTTACAGAGCCTGCTGGGCGTGGAGGACTGCCCAGTAGCGGAGGCCAGAAATTAGAGTTCCACGGGTTGGCAGTTCCTCCTGTGAGAATCAGCATAGTTTTGTCAGGGTTTAATTTCAATTGATTGGCGTACATCCATTCGCTAATAAAGCTCATGGTAGATTGAAAATTGGATACTGAAGAGGTGGAAGAGTCTATGTCAAACACCAGCTGAAGGTCATCAGCGTAGTTAAAGGTTTCGACCCTTCTTTTACGCAGAGACCAAATCAATGGTAGCAAATACAAATTGAAAAGAAGGGGCGAGAGGGAGGAGCCCTGGGGGACCACACAAGTCAATTTCATTTTCTTGGATGAGAAATTGGCAAGGCGGACTGCTTGAAATCTTTTACAGAGGAAGGAAGATATCCACTTCAATGCCAGACCCTGGATTCCGGCATTGCTGACACGGTCGATCAGGAGACCATGATCGACCGTGTCAAAAGCAGCTGACAAATCCAGGAGTACCAGGGCCTGGGTGAGGCCTTTGTCGGCCCCTCTCCTAAGCTCATCTATGACTGCTAGAATAACTGACTCCGTAGAGTGTGCTGGTCTAAATCCTGCCTGGTGGAGGTCAAGGAAGTGGGAGTGTTCAATAAATGGGCTAAGACAGTTTGCTACGTTGGCCTCTAGAATTTTGCCTAAATAGGGGAGTAAGGAAATGGGGCGAAAGTTACGAAGGACCAAAGGGTCAGAGTTGGGTTTCTTCAGGATCAGGACAATTTCTGCGCTTTTGAAAGTGTCGGGGACAATGCCTTGTTTAAGAGAGTTATTCAAAAATGAGAGGGGCGGATCTGGACAGGTGAGGAAAGCCTCCTGTAAAATATGAGGATGACAGCAGTCAGTGAGGGAGCCACATTCAACTTTTTTGAGTAAGAGTAGGAATTCTTCCATTGAGATTATGGGAATTTGAACAAATAGGAGTGAGTTTTTATATGTGATAGGAGCGGTTGAAGAAGGGATGGGGGTAGGGATACTAGCTTTAATGGTGACAATTTTCTCAATAAAGTAGGAGTTGAGAGAATCACATAGGGTTTGCGAGGGGGCAGGTTTCGCCATCACTCTATCCGGTTGTGCGAGCTCATCGACTATAGAAAAAGTGTCCTTGGACTTATTAGCCGAGTTCATAATCTTTAAGGAGAAATAAGCTGCCTTGGTCTGCAGGATAGAGTTTTTATATTCTTTTAGCTGGGTTACATAGATGGCCTTTTTTTCTAAAGAATAGTCCCGTCTCCAGCTATGTTCAGCTTGCCTTAAGTCAAGTTTCTTTAGTTTCAGGTCGTCGGAGAACCAGCATTGTGCATCATGGGGACGCTTAAGCTTGTTTTTCTTAAAGAGGGCGATGCTGTCGCTGGCAGATGCGAGCCATTCCTTGACACTTATTTCCTGATTATAGAGTGAGTCCTGTTCGGTAGGCATTGTGGCCTTTAATAATGTACAGAAATCGCCAATGTTGGCCCGATTCCAGTTTCTAGCCATGTGATTTCCCATCTGGGAGGGTTTGGTTAGGGGAGCACAGACCATGGTAAATGTAATAAGGTGATGGTTTGACCATGTACATGGGGAGATTAGTAACTTTGAGATTTCCAGGTTGGATGTCCAAACTTGGTCCAAGATGTGCCCTTTTATATGGTAGGAGCGTTCACAGGCTATCTCAAAAGCATTCATCTGGGTGCTGCGTATATTGCTATTGGGTTTCATTGTGGGGGTGCTAGTGAAGGGGTGAGCCATGCATCACACTTGACCCCACACTTTGGTCATTACACTGGCACACCTCCTGACACCCTGATTAATGAGCGGTTCTTTCAAGCGGTGTCAGACAGAGGGAGAGCAGCTTCCCCATCATTGCCTTTCAAAAGAAAATTATAGGAGAGGGGTGCGGCTAATGTGAATATTCCAACAACCAAGCCCCGTTGTGACAGCGCACATTTGATGGAGATTAATGGAGAGATGGCCACAGGTGGTGCACATCTGTAGACATTGCCAAGAGAGCCGACATCCCTACCCTAATTCCTCAAGATTTCCATTCATACCAGGTATCCTACTTATGTCTCCTCCCTGCTCCTGGGACCACATTACTACCTACTGGCGACCGGCAGTAGGTTCTATCTATCTATCTATCTATCTATCTATCTATCTATCTATCTATCTATCTATCTATCTATCTATCTATCTATCTATCTATCTATCTATCTATCTATCTATCTATCTATCTATCTATCTATCTATCTATCTATCTATATATCTATCTATCTATCTATCTATCTATCTATCTATCTATCTATCTATCTATCTATCTATTGTATGGATGTGTGAATTGGTATGTAAGTGGATGTGTGGGAGTGGGAGTGCAGTGTAAGGGCTTGAATGGGTGAGTGAGTGGCTGTGTTGAGAGGCTGAGTGAGTGGCTTTCTAAGTAAATAAGTGGGTGTGTGAGTAGCTTTATAGGTGAGTGGGTGGTTATGTGACTTGCTATATGGGTGAGTGACTGGTTGTAGGAGTTGTTATATGGGTGAATGAGTGGTTGTGTAAGTGGCTGTATGAGTGAGTGAGTGGGTGTGTGAGTGGCTCTATGGAGGAGTGAGTGTGTGTGTGAATGCTGCTATAGGTCTGTGAATGGGTATGTGAGTGGTTGTGCAGGTGTGTGAGTGGGTGTACAAGAGGTTGTATGGGGTGTGAGTAGGTGTGTGAGTGGTTCTGTAGATGTTGTAATCAGTGATGTCTTCTGAGATGTGATCATTGATGTCATGAGTGATGTCACTGACCATGTCATGAGTGATGTAAGATATGAGATCATAAGCAGTGCATTGCGGGTGTGTAAGTTATACTTATCTCAGGTAACTATAACTGCCAAGTTTCATTGTTTTTGTACTAGTGAAATCTGAGCCTAACTATAACATCCCTGTAACCTTTTATTTTTTCTGTGAATTTTTATGTTTTTTTCAATTCTGTTTGCTAACTATAACAACCCTGTAACCTTTGTTTTTTATGTGAATTTCTAAGGTGTTTCAAAATCTATTTCCTAACTATAAAGTCCCTGTAACCTTTGGGTTTTTAAGTGAATATGATTTTTTAACTAGTAGTGGCATTTGCAGAGTAGTGGGGAAAGGGGGCGAGGAATCTGACCAGCTCTTAGGAATCCTGCTGTGTCAGACTAACTACAGGTAACAGGAGGTCTTCTGGGCTCCCAAGAACCCTCAGCACCCAGGAAGACTTCATCTTCCAACCAGCAGTGCAACAGGAGGCATATTTGCAGAGTGGTGGAAAAAGGGGGCGTGGCCACCAAAGATCTCTCAGCAATTCCGCTGTGTGGGACTTACAAGAGGTAGAAGGAGGGCTTGCTTGCCCCCATGGACTCTTTGGAGCCAAGGGGACTTCATCCCCCAACCAGCAGTGTGCCAGGAGGTGCATTTTCAGAGTGGTAGAGAAATGGGGCGTGGCCTCCGAAATCCTCTCAGCCATTGCACTCCGTGGGACTTACTGCAAGGAACAGGAGGGCTAGTTGGCACCCAAGGACCCTTTGGAGCCAAGGGTACTCCATCCCCCTAACAGCAGTGCACCAAGTGGTAACAGGTAGGCCTGGTCGAAAATTTCGTTCCGTTCGCGGAAATTGCGATAATTTGACATTTTCGCGTACCGCGGAGAGCGCAAAAATGTCAAAAATTCCGGTTTCCGCAGCTTGGCGATAATTTGTTTCTTGCTCGCGCTGTAAAATAATACATTCTCGCGCGCGCGCGATCGCCTTACCTGAATCCCTGCGTTCGCCGACAAGTTTTCTTGATCCGGTCGCGTTCTCCATGAGATGTTGGATTGTTTTTAGCCATTTGCGCTGTCTCGCGACAGTTCGCGCCCGCAGTGACGTCATGCGTCGCGTGATCACGTCTTTCTTCTCGCGATCATGCACCGCGAGACAACTCAAAACAAGATGGCCGCGCCCGCAAGCAACCACATGGGTAAGTTGGCGACCCGCAACCATGCAGAAAATCTCACGAACATGCCGGAAAAAAACTTCCGCATCTTCGCGATATTTCCGCTTGTTTGCGATAATTTTAAACATTTTCGCGATAATTTGCGAAAGTTAATTTCGCAAATTCCGCCCACCCCTAGTAACAGGAGAGGTTCTTGGCCCCCAAGGACCCTCACCATCTAAGGGACTTCATCCCTCAACCAGTGGTACAACAGGAGGCGTGTTTGCAGAGTGGTAGAGAAAGGGGGCAAAGCATCAGATTCAGATGATCTCTCAGCAATCCTGCTGTGTGGAACTTACTGGAGGTAACAGGAGGGGTTGTTGGCCCCCAAGGACCCTCAGCAGCCAATGGGACAATGCTATGCTATGCTATATGAGTTTATAAAGCGCATAGCTGCCCGAAGGCTTCCCAGCATGAGTGAATCAAAAAGTGCAACCTTAATAATTGAGAGCTGATGCATAATTAACTAATGAGGGTAGAGCCAGGCTTTGAGCTTTTTTCTAAAGTTTAACTCATTGGGTTACATTCGCAATTCTTTTGGCAAAGAGTTCCACAGCTTGGGGGACAGATAAGAAAATGATCTGCAGCCCCCATCTGGTTCTACAAAAATGTGGGACCTTCAGGAACCCTACATTAAAAGATTGTAAATTTCTATTGGGGGCATATGCTGATAAAAGGTCCCTAATCAAGGGCGGCCCTCTCTGGTTCATACTCCTCTGGGCCAAATACAGGGCCTTAAACGTTATCCTTTCCTCTACTGGAAGCCAGTGAAGGGAAGACAAAGCAGTTTTAGCAGAGGAGTGTTTGGATAGCTTGTAGATGATCCTTGCCACCGCATTTTTAGCCACCTGCAATCTCTTGATAATCAATTTGGGAGATGCCAAATACAAGAATTTCCATAGTCCAGGCATGAAAGAATGAGTGCCTGAACTACAATTCTCCTAGATTGTGGGGGACGTAAATAATTTTCAGATAATTTTTAACATAGCAAAATTTGAGTTCCAAGTTCTTGTCTTGGACTTCCATTGTTAGAGAACTCTCCAACCACATACCCAGACTTTTATATTGGGAGGAGGGAAAAGGTGTAGGTACTAGGCATTCCAGCCTGCCTAACGTTATAGGTGGGGTAAAGTTATTTCCCACCACCATCAGCTCAGTTTTTTCTCATTTAGTTTTAAGGAGCAGTTCACTTTCCAGCTTGCCAGTTTCTCAAGGTAAGGGGCAAACTGCTGCTGAGATTCTGTTTTTGGGGCCAGCAAGACCACCAATTGTGTGACATCAGCATAAGACACCAGTGATATACCAAATTGCTTGACAATGGATGCTAATGATTGCACAGAAATAGTAAAAAGTGTGGGCTCAGAGCAGATCCCTGTGGGACCCCACACTTCAAAGAGATGACCTCTTAATACCAGGGGGAATTCCCAAAAGAAAGAAAGCCAGTTTAGTGCCATATTTCTTAATTATTTCCCACAGCCCGAGTGCAAGCATCTCATGATCAACCGGGTCAAATGTAGCACTCAGGTCGAGGAAAATGATGGCCGCAGATCCTCCCTGATCCAGCAGCATTTTAACCCCCTCTGTTACTGCCAATAGCACAGATTCAGTACTATGTTTTGTGCAGAAGCCTGACCTAGGTAGAGTTAAGGAGAAAATTATTATCAAGAAATGTTGTATCGAAATATGTTGATTTATGTGTTTTTGTAGAACTTTCCCCATGACTGGAAGCAAGGCTATAGTCTATAATTCTCTGGGTATGCAGGGTCAAGATTGGATTTTTTTTAACAATGGCTTGACCACAGCATGTTTCCAATCTTGGGGAACTATTCCTTTAGAAATTGACAATTTGGAAAGGTCCAGGACTTCTTTTTCCACATGTAACAGAATATGTGGGACTTCATCCCTCAACAATTTGTGCACCAGCAGGCCCCTTTGCAGAGTGGTTGAGAAAGGAAACAGGGCCTTTGATGACTTCCCCAGGGCCAAGCTTTTAAAAAAAATGTTTTGATTAGTAGAGGAAGGCTGTGCGGCCACCCTCCTAAGGCCCTTTTCGGCCCAGGGGATCCTATCCCTGGGGCCCAGCCGTTTTCAATAGAGGCGGTCTTCCTCCCTGGACTAATTTCAGCCCCGGGAGGGGGTGGCATGCACTTCCCTCCTCAGGCTGATTTCGGCCATGGGGACCTCATCCCCCCCAGTCCCGACCATTCAGAAATAGAGGAGGGGGCAACACGACTTCCTTCGCCGGGCTGATTTCAGACCTGAGGACCACATTCCCTGGGGCCCACCCTTTTTTAAATTATATCCATAATAGGTGAGAGGGGCCATGCGGTCACCCTCCCTAGGCCGATTTCAGCCCTGGGGACCTCATCCCCCGGGGCCCAGACATTTAGAAATGAAAGAGGGGGGCTGCGGGCCCCTCTCCTCAGGCTAATTTTGGCCCCAGGGACCCCATCTCCTGGGCCCTGGAATTTGACCAGGGTGCTCTCAGGGCACCCAGTCTGCATTAGGACCACAGGGGACCGTCAAAACCCCTGTGGTCCCTGCTAGCTCCCTGCCTCCTGTGGGAGCCCGCATTGCTTTCAGACACAGGGAGCTGCTAAACATGCAGCTCCCTCTGAAAGCAATTTGTCTGTTTCCCTGCTGACTTGACAGGGGGCAGGGAAACAGACGAATGCTTGGCTTTCAGTAAGCAAAAGCATTTTCACTGCTCTCGCTTGCTGCAAACGAAGTGTTTGCTGTGGCTTGACAGGAGCTGTTAAAGCTCCCGTCAAGCCTGAGCAAACAGCTATGTCCCAGGGTTGGGCATCCCGGGGCATAGAAGGATCCGGCCCTGGGGGTGGCGATCCCCAAGGTCAATTTTGGCCCTAAGAGGGAGGCTGCATGGTCCCCCTCCTTTGTTTCAGTAGGGTCTGCCCCAGGTAGGTTGCGGTCCCCAGAGCAAGGGGGTCCGCGAGACCCCCCATCTGTATACATTTATGGCTGCATGCCCCCGGGACCTGGCCCACCTGGGATCATAACAATAGAGAAGCACAGGAGATTGTGCCGCTTTTTGTTTGGAAAATGTTTTTTTGCCCTCTAGGACCCATCTTCCCAAGAAGCATGAAACCTTGGGGACCAGGGTATTCCTTCCCTGCCCCCTTCTCTTTTTTTAAAACGTTTTTTTTGGGACTCGGCTGAAGCCGAGTCCCAAGATGGCTGCAAACACTTCCTGCTTTGAAGTGTTGGCAGCCAAGCAAATGTCAGCATGAGATCATGAGGGTTCGTGAAGCCTACGCGTCCCTCTTTATATCTATAGTTTTTTCTCTTAATATCTCAAAAACTATTGAGCAAATTTTTGCCAGTTTACAAAAAGGTTGCTTTCTGGACCAACAGCTAGCTTTCTGCCAAATTCAATGTATTCCATTCTGCAATGCGGACTGTAGTCGTTTCTAAAATCTCTATGGGAATTAACATGGGGAAAACCCGTTTTGGGACCCCCCCTTTTTCTCCTGCTTGATGGATCACCACGAAACTTTGAAGACAGCAGCTGAATGAGCATCTCTATCAAACGATGCCAAAGTTATTGGCAAATAAAAAAACGCTCTTCCTATGGAAACTAGGCCCTAACTAGCGAAGAAGCCGCCACTGAACTTGGCATGAAAGGATATTTCTTTGACGCATATTTGTAACAGACAGCTGAATTTGATGCTAGCATAACCGTATAGTTTGTTTTGTTAAAGGCAAAAGATTGTAGGAGGGTTTGTGATTCAGCAAGTAGGTACTACCTGAAACAAACAAATCAGAGTATGGCTCTTATACCACCAAAATATGTTTTTTGATTTTCTTGCAATGCAATGCAAATACGAATTTTGCCTACTAAGTAGTGTGTTAGATCTTCCATGTATGAATATCTTTCTATTTTGCCCCTGTTTCAACTACACTGCACACCTAAGTTAACTCTCCTTTTATCGGTTTGCTGATCTGTCGCCATCATTCCAACAGCTTCACGCATTTAGGCGTTTTTGGAATCAGTCTACTCTTGCCATTGCTCTGGATAATGTTACACTTACAGGAAACATCATTGTCACTCTTGTGTTCTGAACTTACTGATATATGTATTCAACACTTTCAATACTGGACAGGCCGACCATCCGACCACCGTGGCCGCAGACAAAATCTGACTGCAAAGGCCACATTGTGCCACAAACACTGTTATGCCCATACTGTCAAACGAAGGCATAAAAACATCCCCTTACCTTTGCACAAATAAGCCCAACACTGATTTTGCTTTAAAAGAACACCCGCTCCATTATCCCAATCTCTTCCTTTCTGCGTTTCTGGGCCAATCCTGTCTTCCTCCTTTGCTCTTTCAAGCCTATCAGTCCTTCGTTATCCCAGATCTACAAGCCCCTGCCAAGCCTGCCCATACGTGGACCATGGCTACCCACTTCCTTGTTTTCATCTGTTCCTTCTATCTTTTGATTAAAAAAACAGAGATTAGTGCTCGATGACTGTTTTGTTCAAATTGGATTTTTTTTGTCCCATCTAACTCTTTCAACAATGTATTACTTAGAAAGACGTTGTACCAACCTGTTCCATGTTGCCTTCAAAATTCACTCCCCTAACTCAGGTTTTTGGGTGTAGGTTGACATAGGTGATCTTTTCCTTTGGTTCGCCTGCACAGAGCATCTGTGCGTGGAGATGCTGGATGAACACGGATGTGTCATGAGCAGTACTCCTTCAAGCCCACACAGAGAGAAACATTCCCTCTCCACTGCCCTTGTGCCCTGTTTGAAAACACCCAGGACATGCAACAATTTCACAAGCACAGTAGTTTTTAGCTCGCCTTTCAAACAGTACAAAAGCAGAAACACAAACGTTTTGCATTTACACACTATTGTTTGTGGCCTCTTGGTTCGATTCAACCAACTTAAGTGAATCGGAACCATCCGCACCTCCCAGAATGCACAAAGTTATTCAAAGAAATTTCCAGGACTGAAAAACTGCGGCCTTCTTGACACAGAGCTGTCTGGGAACCATATAATATTGGCAAAGCTACTGCATACTGGAAGGGAAACGGCCATTACAAAGCAGCTGTTACCACACATAGCCTGTACCATGTACCAGTGGCACGAAACTATCTTATATATATTTCTAAATCAGACCTCTTGAACTAGTGTGTAGCAGTTGTACAGCTCTTCAATTCCTGGCTGCACAACACCCAGGAAAATGTGCTGCATGGCTAAACACTCATAAGGTCCCAAAGGCGAGACCTATTGGCTATGCCAATGCTTGTTTGGCACTGTAGTTACAGTCTAAAAACAATGCTGACTGTGTGTGCATTGTTGCAGGGATTTCAACATTTCATTATTTCTCTAGTCGTTTCACATCCTTTCACGTGCTGGCTCTACATTTTTGCACTCTGCAGATTTGTACCTGCTAAGTCTCATTCCCTGGGCTTTCGGAATTGCAGGAAACACGTGTTCCTGCTTCCGCAAGTGGATGCAGGCAGCGGGTGGACTGGCATCTGTTCCCAGCGCCCTACTCTCAGCTCCCTAGAACCGGTGTGAAGTGTCAGCCATTGCCCTGCTGAAAATTCTTCACCTCCACTCACACACTTAGTGCACCTGACGATAAGCCAGCCTTAATGTACGGCCCACCCGCCAGCCAGGCGCTTAGGTTCACCCACCACTAGATTTCAACAAGAACTTCAGCCTGGCTCCATTACCCCCACTCCCAACATTTTCCCATATAGCATTCCGTGCCATCTCTCGTCAGACAACTGGAGGTGGGATACACACAACTGCCCATAACGTCTGACTGCTGGCTCACCATTGAGATGAACACTGTCAGTGGGGAAGTGGGCTGGTAGTTTCCACTATGACTTGGCAAATTGTATGAAGTAGGGAAACGTTAGCCACCTCCTCAAAGGTTGAGGTTTCTCAACTTTGCCTGCAGTGAAAACATTGCCCACATCTAGTGGTTAGGGGTTTGCGAAGTTGTAAAGTTGCATAACTCGCAACTTTGCAACAGAGTCCTGAATGCACAAGTTTCTCACTTTTAGGCCACACAATTTTTATAACTAGAGATAATTACAGCGACCCTTTGTGGCAATGGGAGACGTTCCTCGGACCATGGGGGGTCACTCAGGGCAACTGGTGGAATGGCACGGCTTGACTTACGCTATTCTGAGTCCCTTCCCTGTCACTAAGTGCTGCCACCTCCTGCCCTCTGCACAAGTCCCCGAAGGTTTTGTAGGTGCACACGCAACCTGGGCACGAAAGTACCTCTTGCTATAACGCCAATAAGGAACTCGTGTCTGATCCTGCATATTTCCTCACCTTCATCATAGTCAGAGGATGGCTTCACTTAAGGGTTCTAACTCTCACAGATCCTTGTGTAGATCTCTGAGAAGTGGACACATCACATCAAACAAGAGGGCTACAAATAGTGGTGAAACAAATCACAGCTTTATATACAGATTAAAACACACACCCTCAGGAGTTCAGACACTGTGCAATGGCTTAAATATGGTTACCAGCAGTAAAGTAGGAAAGGGAAAGACTACAGGAAAAAGTTATCAGCTCTCAAGTGTGTGCTCTTTACCATGGTTACAAATATCGAAGTCGCCTGGAGTTCTGGAAAAGGTCAGATTAATTAACAAAAGCAGGCGTGTCAAGGTGATGTCTTGATGGGTTATGTTTGGGGGTCTGGAAGGATCAAGGCTTGAAATGTTTTGCCTCCATCCCAACCCCTGAAAACTGCTAAAAACGCATTTGCAACCGAAAGGTTTGGCCTATTGGCAACACCTTCTCTATGTAAACAGGGTCCTTCTGTGGCTGAGACGGTGAGAAAGGCATGGACAGTCTTGCCTGGTTTGTAGAGAATGGACCCTTTGGCGTCTGTCAAGCCCTTGCGTCTCTCCTGCTCAGAAAACTGACCTTATGCCGAGAGTGACCAGAGCAGTCCTGAAATAAGTTTGCCTGGCTCAGGATCAGCTGTACCTTGTTAGTTCAAATTTCCTGCTACATCAGTTCCTTTTATTAACTATTGCATTACTTTGAAACCTAAGCATGTCCCATTAAAATTAATTAAGCCCAGTCCTGCTGTGAAAAGAAACATTTTGGTTTTTTTCTCTTATACAAAAAGGCTAAAAAAACTGCAACAACTGTAACTCTCATCGACACCTTAAAGTAAACACATTTCCAACTGTGAAGGTAATATGTGCGATGCTATGATTAACCCTAACCCTTCACTCTAGACACAAACACTGTACGCTGTACTCTTAACCATAAACCCCTATTCCCATCGTCTTATCCCTAAACCCTTAATCCCTCCAACCCAAATGTATTAACCTTTATGCTGAACCTTGTACCGCTAACGCAGATCCTTAACCTCTACACATTTATCCCTATAATTCTAGCACCTAAAACCGTAATCACAATATCTCAAACCCCTAAGCCCTAATATATTCCCATAACCCTTAAACCTGTAACCTAAACCATATACCTCAACACTTACATCCCAAACACTTAGCACTTATCCCTGTGCCATAATTTCTATCTCTATCTCCCAATCTCTAAATTTCAAATCCTCAACCCTATGGCCCTTAACCCTCTTAGCTCTTAACCTTGCATCCATAAACCCATACCATGCACTCGTAACCACTTTCACCCACTCTATGCTTCAATATACCTTGGGAACAAACAAACTGGGGAGTGTTCTTTAGAAGTGTTTATTTTTAGAACTAATAATTGAGAAGTGCTATTTTTAGAGGCGTTTCTTTCAGAGTTGTATGAATACATGAGAGACAAAGGTGCCAGCTAGCCCTGATTATCATTACACAGCGTTCTCTTTAAATTGCCTTGTCATCTAGTGGACACGATTGTCATCCTCTTCCCCCACTCAGGGACTGATGTAGAGTCCAACAGGCAGATACAATTGTTTTTCCAAGTATTATGAAGTTGAGAATGTTGTGTGGGAGATACTAGATACATTTGTGTGGCGGAAGTAAGAGAGAAGCCAAAGGTGAATCCAGGGTACATAGCAGTAGAAAACAGGAAATGATGCCAGGTGAACTAAAGAGGGTAAGAATGGCAGGTGAATTAAAGACGGTAAGGAAATTAGATCATTATATGAGGATGGAGAGTTTGAAAAAAGACACTCTAAGAATGGTTGACATATAAACAATAAGAGGACATCACAGATTTCATAGAAGAAAGAGAATTAGAAATAGCGTTATGAAGTGCAAGAGTAATGAAGTACAAAGAAAGAAGTATTTGATATTTTTTCACATAAAAAGGAATTACTTTGTCTTTGAAAGAAACTGCAGCAGAAAAAGCAGATCACAAACGGGTCGAAAGTGGAGAGCCAGGGACAGCGCCTTGAGGGGCTCCTTATGAAAGAGGTTTGAGGGAGAATGCTGATCCCTACTTTTTACTTTAAAAACTTCTAAAAAAAAAAAAAATTGCCTGTCATCTAGCTTGAACTTCATTTGATAACACTACGTCTGATGTCATTGGAGTTCAAAGGTGTGCAATGTCACTTTCCCTACCTATCATTATTAGCTTTATTGCTAGTTACTTAAAACCATTAGAAAGGTGTAAAATAAAGAACAAAAAAATCAACACATAGGTTCCCCGAGGCCTTAGCAACAGAAATATAAAAAAGGTTAATCAGGTGGAGAAAAAAGTTGCATAGATTGAAAATAAATAATCAACATTGAATATCAGCACTCAATATCATCTAATTAATAATACAATAAATACTAGAAAAGCTTTAAGACAAATAACCTTATGATTAAAAGTTAAAACAATATTAGTATCCTTTAGCTAGATCAATGATTGATCCATGAATTTTATAAAAAGGCCTCCCGATTGAGGATTGCAATTGTTCAGACATGCAAAAGCTGCATTTCTACATCTCCTGACACCCATGCAGTCAAAGCTGGTTTCAAGAGCCATCTCCATGGTTAAACTAGACCATGGCAAGTACATAAAATGTTGATCAGTAGTTCTACCCCAGGGGAAAAAAATGTGATACATTAGATTCCCCTCCCTTCCTCGATTTCCTTAAACCCTGATCTAAAGTCCAGTAGTGAACATAAATAGAAACAAATCCTAACAAGCATACTTATGATAATAAAGTTAATGGAAGTCTTAAATATTTCTGGTTCTGGGTGAAAGAATATGATTCAGAAGTGAGCAAGGCATGTTTTTTTCTTTTCCAGTGCCCGATAAGAAATTAATGTAGCCTGTTTCATAACTAGATTTTTTTGCATGAGTGGAACCTTTGTATTCCTAATTCATTAAGCTGCAAAATCACTAATTGCTATTGATAAATAATTATTGGACTTGGCCCTTCCTGCATGGTCATCCCTGAACTTTTTGCCTTCCATTTTAATAAACCTGTTTTGTTGTCCTCTAAGGCTCTGTGCACTTTCCCACTGCTACCCAGTGCTAAATAGCTTGTGCACTCTCTTTCAAACATGTTACAATTGGCTTATACCCAATTGGCATATTTAATTTACTCAAAGGTCCCTAGGAAAGTGATACTACCTGTGCCAGAGCCTGTTCATTAAATGCGACTATCGAGCCTGCAGCACTGATTGTGCCTCCTACTTATATAGCACTTCAAACATGTCTCAGGCCTGCCATTGCAGCCTGTGTGCAGTTTTAAACTACTGTTTTTCCCTGGCAAAATGAACCGTTTTCCAGGCCAAAATCATCCTATTTAATACATATGAGTCACTCTGAGGGTAAGCTCTGGGCAGTTGACAAGGCAGGGTCCAGTTTATTTTATAAAGTTGGACATGCACTTTTAAAGTTTTACATGTACTGATAGTGAAAAACTCTTACATTTGTTTTTCACAACTGCAAGGCCTACCTCTCCCATAGGATAACATTGGAGTTACATTGTTAAATTTAATAAACTGTAACAGTTTGAGTTTGGTGTCTAAAGAATTGTAATTAAAAGCCCCTTTAATGGTAAAGTCAGATTTTTTATCACAATTCTGAAAATGCCACTTTTAGAAAGTTGAAAGCATTTACTAGAGCGCTGTGTTCTAGACAGGATGTGCACTACCAGATACACTCGATTGTGAGTGTGTATTATCGCTTCATCTCATCATTAATATACTTAACATTCATGTAAGCAAGTAAACACTCTGTGTAACATAAAGCATCATAGTATAATCACAAATAAAATATCCAAATGGTGACTCAATAAACCAAAGTTGTATCCTTCTTCTTAATGTGCTTTTCTTTTATTAACACATCTGATTGTAAACCAAGACAAAACTGAAGATCCAACAATCCTTCTAGTAGAAAAAACTTTTTCTCAATCCCAATGCATTTCGGGTGATATCGTCACCCTTCTTCAGGGGATATATACAAATGAAGTTTACAAAAGAAATTCATCACATTCAAAAAATGACTATGAGTATATTTGTCGATAGTGAAAACCAAATGTTAAGAGAAAAGAAAAGAATGGTACTCTATTATCCAGGAGGATTAGAGTGAAGCTATGCGTGTTTTTCAAGGATTAATGATAGACCGTGGAAGTGATTGTGGAAAAAAGAGTCAAAAAGCCGAGCTTCCCTCAAACCACCAACGTGCCACCTGTCCCAGTGTGCAAAAAATTAGAGATGACATGTGCCTGCCCATTTCAACAAAGACGGTAACTACCTGAGTAGGCCAAATATATAGGCTTGTATTCGAGCCCACAACTACTATTCAGACATGTGACTTGCAGTCTGTAAAACAAAAACCGATGTGAGCGAAAAATGTCCTCCAAACGTGAAACTTACTATTGATTGCGAGGTGCGATGAAAGCGAAAACTCACCACTAGTTTGTGGCGCTGTGTATGTCTGACCGGTTATACGTGATTGCGAGCAGTGCTTCGAAAGACACGTGTTGTTGTAAGCTCGTTTAAAGCTTCAGCTACGTATACATCCCAAGTACCGCGAATGGATTTGGAATACTCTCTGTAAAATACATTATAAACATAAATATAACGCGAGTTTCAAAACTTATTATAACAATATCAAATGAACTTTGCATCAAATTGTACAAGGAATAAACTCATTATCTATGTTGTTGTATCTTGCATAAACAAAGTCACATATATTTGTTTATGGTTACATTCAAGTAATCATTGGACTTGGCCCTTCCTGCAGGGTCATCCCTGAACTTTTTGCCTTCCATTTTAAGAAACCTGTTTTGTTGTCTTCTAAGGCTCTGTGCACTTTCCCACTGCTACCCAGTGCTAAAGTATTCAAGCATTCAAGTAATCATAAACAAATATATGTGACTTTGTTTATGCAAGATACAACAACATAGATAATGAGTTTATTCCTTGTACAATTTGATGCAAAGTTCATTTGATATTGTTATAATAGGACAACATTGATATACATTCAAATGTTCATGTTTAATAGAGGATGACAATCACATTGAATACTTTACAATACACGCATGATTAACTTCTATGTTTAATTGGATAACATAGATTGGATGTTCCACCTAGTAGTTGATGCAGATGTATGCAGTTCACGCAAACTCAGTAGAGAACAGTATTTTATATGTCGTTTATCTTTAAGCCTATCACTAAATATTGTTAATATTAATTACCTACTCACACAATCCTGGTTGACCTCTTAGTCTTCCTCATGAGCACTTACACCAGAATAACCTAATACAATTCTATTTAAATTTAGTATTATCGGTTGGTAACACTCTCTTCCAATATGGCCGACACATATTGCCAACCAGGCATTTATGCACTGTCCATCATCGGTTTCATCAGCACTAACGTAACTCACGCTTTTTATTTTATTTTTTTAACACTTTATTTTTCCAATAGCGCATGAGAGTTACATAGCATTGCAAAGAAGTACAAAATAGGAAATCCAAGCAGTTCCTGACAGTGATAATACAATGAGAGAAAATTATGATCCAAACGGCCAAGTCATTGTGCACATCCAATATGACAGCCAGCACCCAAAAGTTGCCGTGCTTTGCCAGAGAGTACGAATAAGCATGCCAGTTTTTCCTGATAATGATAATACAATGAAAGGAATAGTGCTCCAGTCAGAACTGTTGTAGCATTCAGCACACCCGCCTACCCCACGGCCCGCCCACTCCCGCCTGCTCTCCCCCACATCCCACCACTGGATTATCCTGCCGACAGTGCCCCACCCAAACCGCCCCAACCCCCCACCCCACTCCCCCCATCTGGAATGTCTATAATCGAAAGTTGACCACAAGGGGCCCGAACGTGTCCCTTCAACCCGCACCCTCAGGCACTATTCCATTATCTGGCTGAGTGTTGGGGGCCTGCCTAATCTTCTCCAAATAGGCTCTCAAGGGACCCCATATATCTTTGGGCCGTGACGTCAGAGGCATCAAACTGGAATATACCTCCGATTTGTATTGCAGTATACTAAACTCTTCAACCAATCCTGTAGATTAGGAACTGTTCTCCTGCCCCAGTGGATGGAGACTTCCCTTTTCGCTAGGAGGAGACCCAATGCAGCAAATCTCCTAACCTTCAGGGGGATCTGGACTGTGTACCCCAACAGTGCGATTTCGGGGAGCGGAGTCAATGAAAGATCTATCATCTTCGCCAGGTGTCATGTATCGCCGCCCAATAGGGCTGCAGATGTGAACAGGCCCACGCCAAGTGGAAAAAATCTGCATGTGGAGTCGCGCACCTCACACAGATATGCGGCCTGCTGGTGTCTATCCTATGTGCCATGGCTGTTGTAAAGTATGCCCGCCGAAGAAACTTGAAATGCAGCAACTTATGGCGACTAATAAGTGAAACGTCCTTAGTAGCCTCACAACATTTTTGCCATTGCTCGTCTGTTATAGTGTGACCAGTGTCCACTTCCCAAGCCTCCCTCACCCTGGAATCGTCAACCGGTAATGCTTTAGCGCTGGCCTTATACAATTTGGAAATGAGGCGCGCACCGTCAGGTGATCCCAACACCAAATCAAGCGGAGGGAAGGATTCAGGCTCAACCGGGTATGTAGGAAGCGCCGCTCGCAGCGCCGACTTCAATCGGCTTAGTACGAACCGTGTCATAAAATCGCAATCCGTGAACCTGGCGTCTTCATCTAACGAAAATATGTGGCCCCCCGGGAAGAAATCTCCCACCTTCACGATATCCAGCGTGGCTAGGGTGCGCTGCACCAGCCTCTCCCCCGTAATGGGGAGCTATCTAGCATTGGATAAGGGCAACGCAGAAGAATACAGGTGCGCTGCACCCATGCGTTTCTTCAATCTATGCCACGCCCAAGAGGTTGTTGACACCATCTGTATGTCATGCCTGTCCCGCGAGAAACCACTCGGGAGGACCTTGCACAGCCGGTCGGGGAGCACCAGGTCCGCCTCCGGGCATAGATACGGGACACGGGCGTCCAGGTGGAACCATGCTGACGCATAACGGCACTATGCCACCAAGTAGTACAGCTGAAAGTCCGGGACACTGAACCCGCCTCTATCGTATGGCAGAGTAAGCATGGACCAACGTATACGTGGTCTCCTGCCACCCCACACCAAACGTATCGTGAGTGTGCGTAGCCTACGGAAAAAATGATCAGCGAGGGGGATCGGAATGTTGTTGAAATAATATAGAAATTTCGGTAGGACCACCATTTTCAAAATGGCAACCCAGCCCGCAAGGGAACGAGGCAGGCGCAGCCACCCGTTCACCTGCTCCTCCAGGTCAGCAATGGCCCGCCCATAGTTCAGTCGAAGGATTTGAGCGGTGTCGAAATGGATATGTACACCCAGGTATTTCACCGAATCGACACACCACTCCAGAGGAAATTCGCAGTCCCACCTGGCCGTGCACGCAGTGAGCGGGAATATGGACAATTTGTGCCAATTGATACCCAACCCCGAAAAGCCACCAAAGCGGACGATTTCGCGAATGAGGGGCGGTAGGTTAATGTGCGGTTCCCGCACTTAAAGAATAGTATCATCCGCATATAGGGAGGCGAGGAGCGGGCCAGTGTTAAACTGAAGCCCTCTCTGTAGGTGACGCTCCTGGAGGTGTCTGACCAGTGGGTCCATCGCTAAAATGAATAGGAGTGGGGACCAGGGACATCCCTGTCTGGTCCCCCTGTATAGTCGAAACGGGTTGGAGAGGGTGCCATTTAAGCGAAGTCTAGCCGATGGCTGGCTATATAGCAAGGAAACCGTAGCAATGAAACCAAGAGGCATCCCCATACGTCTCATCACCTCCACAAGGAATGGCCATTCCAAAGAATCAAACGCTTTTTCCGCATCCAATAAGATAGCAGCTGCTGGGACGTCAGGCTGTATTCTATGTATGACCGCAAAGAGTGTGCGGAGATTCAATGATGTCGAACGATGGGGGACAAAGCCACACTGCATCGGTGAAATAATGTACTCCATCAGTTGCGAAAGCCTGTTGGCCAGCGCCTTGGCCAAGATTTTATAGTCTAGATTTAATAAAGACAGCGGCCGGTAGGAGCCGCAGAGCGTGTGATCTTTGCCTGGCTTAGGGAGCAGTATGATAACGGCCTCATGTAAGGTGGGGGGAGGCATTGCCTCTCCAGGGCCTCTGCGTAAACCTCAATCAGCTGAGGTGCCAGCACGTCCTTAAATTCTTTGTAGAAGTCCCCCGTGAAACCATCCAGGCCCGGGGCGGAAGAGCCCTGCAGGGTATCTATAGCATGTTCGACCTCGATTAGAGTTATGGGATTAGCCATGAACTCCAACATGTCTTTCTCCAAATACACCAAAGCGACCGAATCAAGATATGCCGTCTGGGCCGTGCCGTCCGGCTCAGCCCTGGAGGAGTACAGCTTGGTGTAGTAGTCCAGAAATTCATCCCGAATCGCGGCCGTCGAGGTAAGGGCAGAACCCGACGCTGAATGTAGTGCCGTGATAAAAGTGTTGTTGTACGACGGTTGCAGCATTTGTGCCAAAACCCTGCCCGGGCGGTCACCCTCCCCGTACCTGCGTGCTGTGTGATATTTGCTCAGGTATGATATCTCCCTTTCGGCTGTGTCTTTGTATTCAACCAACAAGGCCAGTCTCGCCGCCTGGAGCTCTGCGGAGGGGTCAAATGCAAGGCGGGAGTCTAAATGGGAAATGTTGCATTCAAGACGAGATAGAGTTTGTCGGAGGTCTCTGAGCACCCCCGCCCGCTTAGCTATGCAAACCCCCCGCTGAGTGGGCTTGAATCCCTCCCACACGACCGCCGTGGAATCGACCGAGCTCGTGTTATTATCAAAATAATCCTCTATCGCCGCCCGGATCTCCGCCTTGAACACTTCGTCTTGCAGGGCTCTGCTCGGGAACCGCCACTGCCTCTCATATCCCTCCGGACGCGGGACCAGCAGCCGCAAAGCTACAGGAGAGTGGTCGGAGTATGTACTGGGGAACGTGGTGAGGGAGGCAAACCAATCCACGAGTCCGGGCGAGATCAGCCAATAGTCTAACCTGCTCCAGGTACCATGCGGGCTAGAGTAGTGAGTGTAATTGGTAAGGGTGGGGTTGTGATGTCGCCAAATATCTAATAGGTCGTATTGGGTACAAAGATCTCTCAAGGCCCGCCTCGCCCGTGGCTTAGGATCAGGGGCTCTAGAGGTGCTGTCCAACGTGGGGCACAGTGTAAGATTGAAATCCCCCCCCCAGTATTAGTGCCTGAGGGTCATGCTAAGCAATCCGGGTATTTAAATCGTGAAAAAAGTCTGGGGCGTCTACGTTGGGGGCATATACATTAATCAGAGTGACCCTATAACCGTGTAGCGTCCCCGTGACCATTACATACTTTCCCAATGGATCCCGGGTCACGTCAATGAGAGTGAAGGCAACCCTCCTGTGTATCAATATTACAGAACCTCTGGCATAATTGCTATAGTTGGCAAAATATCTATGTGCGCCCCAGCTGGAGCCAAAGCGAGCCAAATCTGTGGGAGGGAGGTGTGTCTCCTGCAGGAATGCTATGCCGACCGTGTTCCGGAGCAAGTAGTGTATCACCTGCCGTCTCTTGTGTGTATTATTGAGGCCCCTCACATTCCAAGACATCAGGGTGATGGGCGAAGGGCCCAGAGTATTACCTAGCCGTGACATCTAGACCCAACGTGTGAAGTGCCCTGTCAGGACTGCGTTGCAACTGTGACTTCCAAAACAATGCCAACCCAAAACTTGCAAAACAATATGCGCCAAATGTATACATTACCCCAACCCCCTCCCCCCACCCAGCCACCTGTAAGCCCCAAGGTGGCCCTCCCCCTGCAAGCTAATCCGCCCAGTCATCCTAGTGATCACCAGACGTGCAAATTAAGGTCCACTACCTGGTCCTCAAAGTGAAATGCACAAACTCCGCGGTTACACCTAGGGGGGGTGGCAACCTGGAATCTCACCGAACAATAGAAACATCTTACTTAACAAACCCAATAAAAAACTGGGAGTTGTGATAACATTGCAATTTCCCCAATATAAACCAACCTGGTGTACAATCAGACAAAATAAATGCAGCATCAACCCGCGCCAGAATTTGAAAATAGATCCGCACTTGCATCCGAGCCGCTGCGGGGAGGACGTCACACTCCCCACCGAGTTCTGCGGAGCTCAAGGTTTGTACATTCGGCAGAACTCCTGAGCCTCCGTTGGTGAGTCAAAGATGCGTGATCTGCCGCCCACATCCACCCTGAGCCTGGCGGGGTACAGCATGCCATATCTGAGTCCCAGATTGCGCAACGTAGCCTTGACTCCCTGAAACTTCAGACGCGCCTCCTGAACCATAGGCGTGAAATCTGGATAGAACGACAGTTTGGACCCCTGCCACTCCACTGTTCCGCGTTCTCGGGCCAAGCGAAGCGTGGTGTCCCGGTCTCTGAAGTTCAAGAGCTGCGCTACAATCAGACGAAGAGGAAGGCCAGGATTGGGTCTGGGGCCTAGTGATCTGTGGGCTCTTTCTACCACAAAACCCGCGGTGTAGGCTTCGCTGCCGAACAGGCCCATGAGAAGCTTTTCCACGAACAAGTCCATGCGGCCAGTGGCTGCTGTCTCCGGGACACCCATGATGCGAATGTTGTTGCGGCGACCGCGCGCTTCCAAGTCCTCGTTTTTAATGGCTACCTCCTTGAGCAGGCGCTCCGCACGTTCTAGCCGCTTCAGTGCCTGGGCCATCCCGTCCTCCAGATCCGAAACCCGGGCCTCCGCCACATCGATGCGCTTCTCCTGCGCTTGCACTTTGGCGCCCAAGTTAGCTATGGTCTCATCTAGGGTGTCAAAACGTGAGTCCAGCGCCTTAAAACCAGCTTTCATTTCAAGGAGAAACATGGCAACAGAGGACCCCGAGGGGTCCGGGGGAGCACCCGCCGGCGCAGCGTCTGCCATGTCAGCGGCGTGTGAGGTTGCACCGCCAACCGCCTTTTCAAAGGGAAGGGTTCTCTGCCGGGGGTCTTTCCGTCCCATCCCGCGGGGGGCCCAAGCAACACAGGCCGCGTACCCAGCCCCCATGTGGGCGTCGAATGTGTTGTACTGTAGCTCTGACTGGCCCAAGTCCGTCCTCACGGGACACCAGGCAGGTCCCGGCGCAATGTCAGCGTCAGAGGACGCAATCAACGGGGTCCGTGCAGCTGCAATGTGCCCATTCCGGAGTAGAAATGCACCCCTGTTCCTGTTGGAGGCCTTTGGGTCCAGGCGTGAGGCCTCGCCCTGTCTGGGAGATACACCACGCAGCATCCCTGCACACCAGGCTGTTTCTTGTAAGGTGTCCCCGTGCCGCAGGACGAGCTGCACCACCATGTGCTCAGGGCCTCCGCAGTTCACTCGAGGGCCCCCCGGGCGCTGCATGCCCCACCGGGGAGCCGAGCACGAGCAGGGCGCACTCCCGCCCCCACCGCACCAGGCCCGTGCCCCACCCCTGGCGGACCCGCCCCGCGGGCCCTGTCCCCGCGTACAGCAAGCCGTCACGGTGCGGGGCCACCAGCCCGAGCACTGCCCGCAGTCCCGGCGTGCGCGGGGCGGAAAAGCGCAGCCCCCGCGGCCCAACTCACCCGGTGTGCTCCAAGCCGCCTCCAGGCGTTCCGCCGTTGGTCTGCTGAGCCGCTCTCCGTGGGGCTGCCCAAGCGCTGGGGTTCACCTCGCCGGGCCCCCCGGCTCCGCTGCCACACGATGTCACATCCGAACGGGGGGGGGCCAAACGCTGGCGGACCGCATGCCGAACGCAGCGCCGCTTCCGACGTCCGCTCCACCCCCCGCGGCCCCGGGACGATGTCTGAACATCGGGGAAATTGCCGCTGGGCCCGGTGGATCGCAGGAGCTTCACTAGCTGGCGGCCATCTTAGCCGCCGGCTCGGCCACGCCCCCAACGTAACTCACGCTTGAGCACTTTTTTTAAACCGGTATAACTCACGGGGTTTTTCTTTACTTAGACGTTTGCATAAGAGCGGCAACTTTCGAGACATCACATGTGAGTAATTTTCGGGTTATGGAATTTAGTTGAGCAGCAAAACTTCAAAGTTTTGAAACTCGCGTTATATTTATGTTTATAATGTATTTTACAGAGAGTATTCCAAATCCATTTGCGGTACTTGGGATGTATACGTAGCTGAAGCTTTAAACGAGCTTACAACAACACGTGTCTTTTGATGCACTGCTCGCAATCACGTATAACCGGTCAGACATACACAGCGCCGCAAACTAGTGGTGAGTTTTCGCTTTCATTGCACCTCACAATCAATTGTAAGTTTCACGTTTGGAGGACATTTTTCGCTCACATCGGTTTTTGTTTTACAGACCGCAAGTCACATGTCTGAATAGTAGTTTTTGGCTCGAATACAAGCCTATATATTTGACCTACTCAGGTAGTTACCGTCTTTGTTGAAATGGGCAGGCACATGTCATCTCTATATTTTGGCACACTGGGACAGGTGGCACGTTGGTGGTTTGAGGGAAGCTCGGCTTTTTGACTCTTTCTTCCACAATCACTTCCACGGTCCATCATTAATCCTTGAAAAACACGCATAGCTTCACTCTAATCCTCCTGGATAATAGAGTACCATTCTTTTCTTTTCTCTTAGCATTTGGTTTTCATTATCGACAAATATACTCATAGTCATTTTTTGAATGTGATGAATTTCTTTTGTAAACTTCATTTGTAGATATCCCCCGAAGAAGGGTGACGATATCACCCGAAATGCATTGGGATTGAGAAAAAGTTTTTTCTACTAGAAGGATTGTTGGATCTTCAGTTTTGTCTTGGTTTCCAATCAGATGTGTTAATAAAAGAAAAGCACATTAAGAAGAAGGATACAACTTTGGTTTATTGAATCACCATTTGGATATTTTATTTGTGATTATACTATGATGCTTTATGTTACACAGAGTGTTTACTTGCTTACATGAATGTTAAGTATATTAATGATGAGATGAAGCGATAATACACACTCACAATCGAGTGTATCTGGTAGTGCACATCCTGTCTAGAACACAGCGCTCTAGTAAATGCTTTCAATTTAAAGGTGGGAGGGTAGAACCACCTCAGGCAGTGCACACCAAGCCAGAATAATAGTAGTACATTTAGTTGAATAGGTTCATCAGTTTAACCCGAGTGCACGCCAAGCTGTCATTATTTCTACTTTTAGAAAGTTGGCATTTTCATGTCCTAACCATTTGGTGCCTGCAGCTTGTTCCTGGATCACATGACTATGTGTAGGTGGCAGTTGGTCTTTGTGTATTGCTCCCAGACAATGAAACAAAGGGAAGATAGGTGTTGGCAGGATAGGCCACTCTAAGTTAAAGAAGGGGAGGAGCTGTCTTCTACCACTCTTGCACATCACAAAGGCCCTGCCTGAGCACTCTCACATGTTATGTTATGTTATGTTAAATTATTTCTTCTATAGCGCTCGGCTACTCCAAGGAGCATCCCGGCGCTTTGATGAAGAATATCGGCAGGCAAAAACAAGACATAACAACTAAAAGACAAACAGAAAAGAAGGATCAAATTTATTAGTAAAAAATTATTTAGTGAAAAGCCATGTTTTAAGCTCTTTTCTAAAAGTAAGGAGACTGGGAGCCTGTCTAAGAGAAAGTGGAAGTTCATTCCACTCCTTCGGGGCTAGGTAGCGGAAAGATCGACCTCCCATCCTTGCACGCCTGATAGCTGAGACTGTCATTTTGGATAGACAAGATGATCTCAAAGACCTGCTGGGTACATATCGGGAGAGACGTTTCCTCATGTACTTAGGGCCAAATCCTTGTAAGGCTTTAAAGGCAAAAGTCAGGCACTTAAAAAGAATTCTTTTAGCGATCGGTAGCCAATGTAAAGAATTCAATAAAGCCGTGGCACCTGCTCTTCTCGGGAGCCCGTAAATAGCACGGGCTGCCGAGTTCTGGACCACTTGCAAACGGGTCAAAAGATATTTTGGTAGACCCAAGAAAAGGGCGTTTGCGTAGTCCAGACGAGATCCGATCAAGGCCTGAACAATGATCTTCCTGTGCTGAAAAGACACTAGAGGAAGAAACTTCCTCAGCATCCGTAAAATGCCGAAGCATTTACCTGAAAGGCACGAAACATGTGGCCCAAAGGACAATTCACTGTACCACAATCACGCCCAAGTTTTTAGCCTTGAGAGACACGTTGTCAGGTGGAAACAGATCTTGTGGCCACCAAGCTTTCCAATCTGGTTCACAGGTGCAACCAAAAAAGAGCAGCTCCGACTTGTCGGAATTGCACTTTAATCCATTACACCTGAACCACTCAAAAACCGCTCCAAGGCAATCCCTGATCTGTACGCCGTCGAATGACCCGCCCCTATCACAAGTGAACAGGAGCTGGGTGTCATCGGCGTAAGATACGATCTGGGCGCCAAAGGACTCCGCGACTACCGCCAGGGGGGCCATAAAGATGTTAAATAGCATGGGGCTAAGAATGGAACCCTGCGGTACCCCTACCTCTAGTGGAGCCATATCAGCGGAGAAAGGAGGCGCCCAGATCGTTTGCCGGTGGCCAGCCAGAAAAGATTTAAGCCAATTCCATACCGTCCCCCGAATGTCGCTCTCCCAGAGTCTTACAAGGAGGCGATCATGGGGGACGGTGTCGAAGGCCGCCGACAGATCTAACATTACCAACATGGCCCTTCCTCCAGAATCGAGTACTTCCCTGATGGCATCCGTGACCTCGAGCAGAGCCGACTCCGTGCTAAAGTTTGCACGGAACCCAGATTGTGTGTCATGCAACAGGTCGTTTCCTTCGATGAAATTGGAAATCGTCCGATGTGCAAATTTCTCGGCCACTTTCGCCAGAGCAGGGAGAAGGGAAATAGGCCTATAGTTGGCATGGATGAGGGGGTCCAAGGTAGGCTTCTTGATCAATGGCAAGATCAGAGCATGCTTCCATGCCTGCGGGACCACTCCCGTTGACAGCGAAGAATTCAGAAGAGGGCTCAACAAGGCATTTAAAGCAGATGCCACCTTCCCCAGAAATTTAGCCGGGCACGGATCAAGTGGAGAACCTGATTTCAAGCTTGACAAAAGCTCGAGAGAAGTGTCAAGGCATAGATGTGGAAATTGTAAAAGAGAAGGGCCTAGACCCTCCCTAAATGAAGGGGGGGATAAGGGACCCACGACCGACTGAGAGCTAGGGTGGAAAAGAGAGGCTTGAATGGTTGTGATTTTACTGGTAAAGAAAGTTGCAAGCTGTTTAATCCATACTTCTGAATGAGTATGAGATGGAGTACAGATAGCTGGAGAGGTGAAATCCAGAACAACTTTAAAAATTTATTTACAGCCATTTTCAGCCTCATCAATTCGACGCTCAAAATATGCCTCTTACAACCCTGCCGCTGCTCCCTTAGCTGGGGAGTGAACCATGGGGCCGACGCTCTACGTTCGCCTGATTTAAGCTTTTTTTTCGGGGATTAAGGTCTGAAATCTGGCTATCAGCCAATTCTGAAAGAGACTAAGATTCTCTTCCAAATTGCCCAAAAGAGGACATGGAAAGGTGGTAAGGGCCTCAGATAACATATCCACCGAAAGCAGATGGAAAGGGCGCGAAGTTCGCGTGGTCTCTATTGATTCTCTCACCCGAGTAAGAGCAGTGGCAGGCACAAAAAATGATCAGACCATAATACTGGTTGTATAGACGTTATCGTAATAGATTTTGTTGAAAAAATCTGGTCAAGAGTATGGCCTTTGTTGTGCGTCGGTTTCTGCAGAAACGCAGACAATCCTAATGGAACTGTGATGTCACTAAGTTTCATTGCATCAAGGTCCGCTGTATTATCCATATGGACATTAAGATCCCCAAGAAGAATACAATGCTCCGATCTGAGACAAGGGACTGAGAGAGCTACTTGTAGTTCATCAAAGAACGGCCCTGCAGGTCCCGGGGCTCTATACAGGAGAATCCCGGTACAGGCCTGGAGGGGGAAGAGCTGAAGGGTGAAACCCAAGGCTTCACATCCCTGAATAGTTTCTACCAGGAAGGTTGAACAGGGAATGTTTTTATTTACCACAAGAGCTACACCTCCCCCTCTGCCTGATATTCTATCCCTCCTAAAGATGTTATATTCCGGAGGTATGGCATTGGCTAAATCAGGTGCAGAGCAGTCACTCAGCCAGGTCTCAGTAAGAAATAGACATGATATATTGGAATTCTGTAGTAAATTCCAGATATCAAGGGAGTGACAGGTCAAGGATCTAGTATTAAGAAGAAGACATTGATAAGAGGCCGGAATATTGTCCAGCGCAGTTCCAATAAACGTTGGGAGACGCCAACCGCAAGTTGGACAACCTTTCCTTAAGGCCCGGCTGCCAGGAAAGAAAGAATGACATTGGCCACTAGGGGGGCGTAAGGCAAGTAAATCTGCCGAAGTATAGAAGAACATATCTGTGAAATAACACAGAGGTACTACAAGCAAATACAAAGTTAGGCACCCCACCGTCCAGCACTTGTCATTAAGCTTTTGTGTCCCCAGACCAGGTGGGGCCAATGCAGGGAGGAAGGGGATGCCTGACACCTCAGAGATGTGGAACCTCTAGATGCTTCTCCAACCTCAAGGTAGGCACTGGATATAAATATTGGACCTTAGACCCCAACTCTTCAGTATACTTTTGGACTTGTGGACACTCTGCCAGGCAGAAGGACTGTTGTGCTGCTAAAAGGACTTCCACTCTGCTGGACTGCTGCTCTAAAGGACTACTGCCCTGCTGTGCTGACCTGTCCGCTGCTTCTTGATTGGGTGACAATTACTGGACCTGCATCTGTTGAACCCAGGACATCAAAGTGACACCAAGGGCTCCTGACTTGAGCCTCAGGGACAGAAGGCTCCAACACCATGAATCCAGCACCTGGACTCTTCCACCTGTAAGTCTACCTGCCAACGTGATGCCACCCCAGTTTTGGACCCTTGGAATTGGGCCTAAGGTGATCTGCTGGGTCTACAGAGTCTGGCAGAACTGACACATCTCTTCTACTGCATGGCACAACCCCAAGCAGAATCACTGCATCACTGCTGCTGCATGGATCAGACCCATTGTAAAGATCCCTCTTGCAGCCCACAGCCGCTTCAGGACTGCCTCTTCATGATGCAGTCTCCCACAGGCCCTCAAATCCTTCGTCAAAACCATCATCGACAAAAATAATGCCAGACTCCACAATGCAGCCTCACAGCTCCTCGGAACAAATGTATCACCCAGACTTTGCGATGTATGGTCGAAGCCAGACTTCGCATCTCAAGCCCTCATTGCCGCACCTCAGACCTGACACAACACTTTGGTTACATGACGAATCCTCGGCGCAGAGTCTCTCAACGCTTCGCAAACCAGGATGTAAGGTATTCTGTTCAGCTGGCCTAACTGGGTCCCTGTAGCTGGCCCACACCCCATCATGGTTAGCCTGAACTTGCGATTTTGTCCCAGTCCATCTCGGCTAGATACCCACAGTTGTCGCTTTGCGACTTTTGGTGCTATTTTTTACTGAAATCTTTAAAATTGCAGATCTCCAGGTCTACTTTTTGGATTTGGGGGATTTTTGTCATTTTTATCTCATTTGGTTTTTATTACAAATCACTTTATCTAACTTGGTGTACAATTCTTTTTATATGGTATTTTTCACTTTATTACTGTTTGAAGTGTTGCAGAAATACTTTACACATCTCCTCTGACTGCTGTTTGCCAAGCTATCAGAGGGTTGAGCACAGGTTAGTTTAGGGTTGACTTTTGCCTCACTCTGGCAAGGATTGTGGTTGCTACTCACACCTTAGTCAACCAACAACCCAATTTCTTATAATAATGTTTCCAAAGATGATCCCATTTATTGGTTTCTCGGCTATATTAGAGATTTGAATGTGCCAGCATGGGCTGCTCTAATCTTTGGGCAGAATATTACAAAATATGCTTCCTATTTGCTAATACAATTTAAATTTTAGTCTGACTTTGGGCTGTAAGATACTGTTTGAGAGCCCAAACAGAATTATGTATGCTCGGCACTGGAGACGATCAAGGAAGTGGGCTAGTATCCCAAGCATGCCGAAGTTTATAGAGGGCATTCAATTTGATGACATATTCTTTAGGACTGGCTATAACGAAAGGCTAGCTCAAATACAGAAAACAGGTGTTTAGTGGTAACGATTCTGGAGCATATTTATGACATTGTCACGCTGTGCGGCTCAGCAAGTCACCTTGCTGCGCTGCACTTCTTGACAGGAAAAGGGCAGGATTGTTCTGTATTTAAAAGAATACAACACATTCTTGCCTTTTCCCCAGCACTGGTGCTGTTTTGCCTGCTAAGAGCCAACACAGGCACCCTTGCACCATAGTGGAAGGGTACCTGTGTTGCATGCAGGATTGTTATTTTGCAGGAAAGGGCATATTCCTCTGTGTGTGCTTTCTATGTGTGCTGCATTTCTGCAGCACACATAGAAAGAGGAAGTATCCAGCAGAAATAAAGATATTTCTCTTGGAAGGCGTATCTTTTTGGCACATTCCAAGGTTCTCCAGTTCTGGTAAATCTGGGAATGTGTCAAAAACCATGGGAATTGCATGGAAACACCCATGCAATGCTCATGTAATGACTCCCTAGCAAAGAGTAAGGTGATTTGCACTGTGTGGCTTTAGTCAAGAATCATGAAGCCACTCAGGGCCACTGTGTGACTTCATAAATCTCATTAGTGAGTTGCATTGTACATGAGTGGTGCAAGCGTGATGCAACTAAGGTCATAAATATGGCCCTTAGATTATAAAGAAGCACAATAGTTTCTTTCCTTTTCATCCTGCCAGCCAAATGGCAAATATATGATATGATTCTTTGAATTATTTTCTTATTTTTAATGTACCACATCACTCTTATGACAATTTTTCTACTAAAAACAGGATAGGTGTTTTTTCAGTGTTTATTGTGATCTTATTTGCTTTAGGATAACCTTCCAAGCATACTAAAGCTCTTCTCCAGCCAACAATTGTTTGATCCATAATTTCGGGGTTGTCTACATACGTAAGGTGGAAAATCTAGCAGAATGACCAAGCAGTGTGAAAACTGTAGATCAGTGGGCGTTAATCCTAGATGACATGAAGATCTAAGGCCCCCAGAGGCATGACCTTTATTGTTTCTTGTTGTCCATAGAAGAAAAAAATTGGCACAGCCATTTATTGAACATTTTGATAGATGCTGCATCTCTTGAAAAAAATGATATCACAAGCCTGAAGAGGCCATGCAGTTCTGCTTCTTCATTCAATTTTGTGAAATCATTTACCTTCAATTGGCTGACGTATATGGGGTCACCTCTGGGATTTGTTTTTGACCCAATTGATTATTTGGGATGGTAAACCAGGTTGTTTGCTAACCAGCTTCAATCATTTAATGGAACTCTAGATTGGGCAAGCGGACAGATACAGCGTTTGCCAATTTTGCAATTAGCCATAATCTGACCAAAATTCCCTATTAAGATTTTCTTTTTTTTTTTTTACACTTTTTTATTCATTTAGGGATCAAACCCTCCGGTTTCAGAAAGTCAGTACAGATAAATCAATCTCTCAGCTCAGATCAATCTTATAAAATAACAATAAAATGTATTATAAACATTTTCGACATATATCTAAGATTGTAATGGAAAAATATGTAGGATGGAATAACATTTCCTAAACTAGGAGAGCATACTAACTGTAAGCATCTGCATCCCCACTCTTTACAATGCATGTAACAGGTTTAGATTTCCCAATAAACAAATCACAAAAGCAAAATTAAATAAACAACCCAACCCCCCCTCCGACCCTGGTCATGTACAAAGAGAATCTCTGGCCATGCCATAAGTCACTTCACCCAATCGCTCTATTCGGCAGTGTGATTACTCTACACTCAACACAGGAGTGTCCAAACGCTGCGCCTCTGTATCATCCTCAGTGCGGACTACTTGTGTTTCCTCTGATCTCTGCGCGTCAGAGGCTATCTCTAAGGAGACCTCCAACATCAAACTGTACCAGGTCCTAGCATCTTCTTCCAACTTGTCATCCCTCCTAACCCTCCCTACTAAGGGGCAGATTTACAAGCCCCGTATGCCACATTTGCGCCGCCGTTGCGTCACTTTTGTGACGCAACGGGGATGCGGGGAGCCGGCGGGACCGTGAGGGGATTGGGGACCCCCCCACAGTCCCCAACGGATAGGGCCGGCCCTGGGGGATGTGGTCCCTGGGGCCATAAGTGGCCCAGGAGGGGGGCCACGCGTCCCCCCTCCCAAATTATTTTAAAAAAAGGAAAAAAATGGAAAGGGATGTGGTCCCCAGGGCCATGAATGGCCTGAGGAGGGGAGCCACGCAGTCCCTCTCCAAAAATGTAAATACATTTAAAAAACTGCCCATACCCAAGGGATGGGGTCCCCGGGGCCGATTATGGCCTCGGGAGGGGGGCCACGCGGTCCTCTTCCAATTTTTTAATAAAAAGAAAAAGTGGTCAGGCCCTGGGGATGGGGTCCCCAGGGCCGATAAAAAAGGAAAAGAAGGGGGGCCACATAGCCTCCCTTCTTAAAAACAAACAAAAAAAAAAAAGACTGGCATCGCACCGGGAGCCACGTTTGCAGAGTGGTGTAAAAAGGGGCATGGCCTCGGACCACCTCTCTGCAATCCAGCTCTGTGTCGCTTACTGGAGGTACCTCGTGGGCTAGTTGGGCCCCAGGGACCCTCAGTATTCAAGGGGAATTAATTCCCCAACTTACAACGCGCTAGGGGCGCGTTTGCAAAGTGGTGCAGGGGAAGGGCGGGACCTCCAGTGAGATGCCAGCTTTTTTTTCTATTTTTTTTTTAGAAGGGGGGCTGTGTGGCCCCCCTTCTTCTAGCGTTTTTGTGGCCCTGGGTCCCCATCCGCCAGGGCTTGACCCCTTTAGAAAAAATGTAAAAGAATTTAGAAGAGGCCAATTTCTGCCCCGGGATCCCCATCTCCCGGGCCATGGCCTCCTTTTGTATATTTATTTTTTGGGCAGGGGTCCACCTGGCCCCCCTTCCCTAGGCCACTATTGGCCCCAGGGACCCCATCACCTGGCGCCGGCCTGCCGTTTATTTATTTATTTTTTAAATGGGAGGGGGGCCACGTTCCCCCCTACCGGCCCACTTCTGGCCCCGGGTACCCCATCCCCAAGGCCCTGGCCTCACTGGTGGGGACTGTGAGGGGAGCCCCAATGCCCCTACTGTCCCAGCCGGCTCCCCGCCTCCTGTGGGAGCCGGCATTGCTTTTGCACAAGGGGAGCTGCTGACATGCAGCTCCCCTTGTCCAAAAGCAATCTGCTATGGTTTTTGGAAGCGAGAGCAGGTTTCCTGCTCTTGCGTCCAAAAACCAAAGCCGATTGTGCTATGACAGGGCGGGAGCTGTTTTCCAGTGCTGTCATAGCAAACAGCAATGTACCGGGGGTGGGCACCCCGGGACATTGCAGGTGCCAGCCCGGGGGGTGGCGGTCCCCAGCGACATCAAGGGCTCCCTCCTCCCAAGTGTTTAAAGCCCCGGCGAGTGGATGGTTCCAGGGCCCGGGGGTCTGCACAGACCCCTGCTTTTGAATATTTAGTGCCCCTGTAATTTAAGCCCAGGGGAGGTGGTGGCCCCCAGGGGCTTTGGGGGAGCCTGCAAGGCCCACCGACCCATATTAATGAATGCCCCGGGGAGGTGGTTGTCCCTGGGGCAGTATGGTGGGCAGGAGCCCCCCACACATTTTTTTAGAAGCCCCGAGGAGGTGGCAGTCACCGGGGCTGCAGGGGTGCTGCGCGTCCCCGCCACATAATGAATAAAGCCCCGGGGAGGTGGCGGGTCCGGGGCTGTGGGGGTCCCCGCGGGCCCCCGCTAATTAATTACACATTGGCCCCGGGACCTGGCCCACTCAGTGGCTTACAGATAACAAAGCGCGGGAGCCTGCGCTTCGTTTTTTTTTCCCGGGGGAATTCACGCACCAAGCGTTTAAAAAAAAGCTTTTTTGAGCCCTGGGGGTCCTTGTAGGACCCCTGAGCAGGCCTAGGGGGTCAGGATGTTTCTATCCTGCCCCCTTTTCTTGGTTTTAAACCTTTTTTCCACAGTTTTCTTGTGACTCGGTTACCGAGTCACAAGATGGCTGCCAAGATGGCTGTTTGGAGTGTTGACAGCCAATCAAAGTGGAGCTCGTGCCCGGGAGGGTTCGCGAATCCTCCTCCGTGCTCAGATATATATTTTTTTATTTTTTGAATTTCTGTGGAACTGCTCAACAGATTTACACCATTTAAAAAAAAGCACGCTTTCTAGACCAAGACCTATATTTTTGCCAAATTTGGTGTAATTCCGTTCAGCAGTTCAGGCTGTAACCTATTTCAAAATTCCTATAGAAATATACATGGAGAAAACGTGTTTTGGGACCCCCCCTTTTTTCTCAGCCCCAGCTTGACGAATCGCCCCCAAACTTTCAAGACGTGAGCTGACCTGAGTGAACCATTAGGTTTGAAAATTTCGAGAAGATTTGTCAAGCGGCGCCAAAGATATTGGCAAATCAAAAACGCTTTTCCTATGGATAATAGGTCCAAACTAGAACTACCTACTGGTGACTGCCATATGTATAAATATATATATCTATATATATATATATATAGATATATATATATATATATAGATATATATATTCACTTAAAAAACCATAGGTTTCACACATGTTATAGTTAGTAGGAAAAACCAATGAAATTCCCCCATTATAGTTAGTGCAGGCAACTATAACTCACGCGACCGCAATCCTCTGCTGATGACGTCAGATATTACATCACTGTATTTAGACACTTATTTACCCATGTCTTCTTCCATTAATTTTTAGCTATACATATATTACAAATATTTTTTTTTCAGAAAAACACATATGTCATCAGTGATGTAATATCTGACGTCATCAGCAGAGGATTGCGGTCGCGTGAGTTATAATTGCCTGCACTAACTATAACGGGGGAATTTCATTGGTTTTTCACGAGTGAAATGTCCTACTAACTATAACATGTGTGAAACCTATGGTTTTTTAAGTGAATTTGCAAGGTTTTTTAAATGCTAATTCCTAACTATAACGTGTGTGAAACCTATGGTTTTTTCAGTGAATTTGTACGTTTTTTTAAATGCTAAGTTTTGTATTTTTTTTTTTTTTTTTTAATTTTTTAGCCGTGCGCGCACGGTACGCGTAGTCGCGGAATCAGTACGCGAAGTTTGCGGAATTTTTCCGTTTACGCCGTGCGCGTACGCTACGCGCATTCAGCGATTTTTCAAAAAAAATTACAATTAATTTTTGCCCTTGGGGGTCCTTCTGGGACCCCCTGACAAAGGCTAGGGGGTCAGGAACTGTCCACCCTGCCCCCTTTTCACGTTCTCCACCTTTGTTTTTCACCCCCTCAGACTGCGAGAGACAAAATGGCGGCCGACACTTCCTGGTTTCGACCGATTCGAATGTTTACTAAGATCTAACAACCAATCAGAATCGCGCTCGAGCACGGCGGCGTGCGCGTACGGTAAGCTTACGGTACGCGCGCGGAGCGCGCCTATAGATATTTATATTGGTTTAAATGCTATTTTCTCAGGAAATACTGAACAGATTTACACGAGACCTTCAAAAGGCACATCCCTGACCTGAGGGCTACCTCTCTGCCAAATTTCAAGTAATTCTGTTCAGCCGTTCGGGCTGTAGCTGTGTCTAAAGGTCCTATGGAAAAATGCATGGGGAAAACGCGTTTTGGGACCCCCCTTTTTTCTCAGCCCCTGCTTGACGAATCACCCCGAGACTTTCATGATAGGAGCTGAGCGGAGCGCCCCATTAGTTTTGAAAATTTCGCGAGGATTCGTCAACCGGCGCCAAAGTTATTCAAAATAGAATTTTCAGACTTCCTATGGAAACACGGTCCTAACTATAACTATCTACTGGCGACCGCCAGTAGATTATATATATATATATATATATATATATATATATATATATATATATATATATATCATATATATATATCATCGTTGCCCCTGCCAGACACAATCCCTGAATTCTGAGGCTGAGGCGGTTGGGGGACCCAAGGAGGCGTGATGTTCCTTTACCCAACGGGAAATTGGCTTCAAAATGAACTGTCCTGCCATTCCGCTTATCCACCAGGCGTAACACCCCTTACGCATTACCTACCTGGATTTCACCATGCATTCTGGGAGTTGCAGTTCATCAACACCACCCGAACTGACAACAGGTGAGCGTTTCATCACAGGGGGCGGAGCGGGACCTCAGCCAATAAGAGGGCAGCAGGACTCAGGCTCATGAAGTGGAAGCCTCCTGAACATTATGGCGCTGACGAAGGCTGATGTGCAGCCGAAATGCATTCGCCCCTGAAAGGAATAAAGCTGCTTCCTTACTGTTCCCCGGGTGGTGTCTACTCATTCGCAAGAAGGAGGTTTGTGTATATATATATATATATATATATATATATATATATATATATATATATATTCACTGAAAAAACCATAGGTTTCAGGGGTGTTATAGTTAGCTGGACTTTTCACTTGTACAAAACCATTGAAATTCCCCCGTTATAGTTAGTTCAGCTAACTATAACTCGCGCGCCCGCAATGCACTGCTGATGACGTCACATATTACATCACTCATGACATGGTCAGTGACATCACTCATGACATCACTGATGACATCTCAAATGACATCACTGATGACATCACTGATGACATCATCCAGTGAATGTGTGTTTTTCTGAAAATTAAATATGTTTTATATATGTATATCTCAAGGTCGATGGAAGAATAAATGGGTATATAAGTGTCTAAATGGATGATTTGTTTTTGAAAAATTGATTGTGTAACTGACTGATTAAGTGTATCATAGTGAATACATGGCTTAGTGAGTAATGTTTAAATATGTAAATATCTGTATCAGTCTCTCACTTTGTGTATAAGTGGCTGCATGGGTTGGTGAGTAGCTACATGGGTGTCTATATAGGTTATTAGTTGGTTTTTTGAGTATCAGTCTGAGTGTCTGCATGGTTCGGTGGGGGGTATTACGTAGTGCATAGGTGCATGAATGAGTGACTCACTGTTTGTATGGGTTGAACACAGCATGTGTGCAGGACTGTATGGGTGGATGAGTGTGTGTATGGGTGTGTTAGTGAGTGAATGACTGTCTCAATAGTGTCTTTATGAGTAACTACATATGTTTTAAACTAGTATATGTGACTATTGGTGTATATATGTGAGTATATGTGAGAGTGAGAGATTGAAAGAGTTCCTGTATGAATAAGTATGTGTTTCTATAAGTGATTGTTTAAAAGACTAAGTATGTGTAAGTTTCCGTAGAAGTAAGTATGGTGGTGTGTGTATAACTGTATATGCAAGTAAATGTATGTTTGATTCTTTATTAGCATGAGTGACTATGTGTGTGAGTAACTCTATGGATGAGTGGCATTGTGTAACAGGATGTATAGGTGTATGAGTACATATGATGAGTGAGTACATGTATGAGTGACTGTATAGGACTGTTGGTGAATGAGTGGATGTGTATGTGGATCTTAGAAATACTGAAGAGGTTGTTGTAACTGGTATTGGTATGTCCATTGTTTTGAAAATTTTAGTCTCTATTTTTGAATGTGTGTATCAAAGGTTATATTAGGGTGAGAGGAGGTCTGCCACTCTATCACAAGGATGATGTCATCAGTGATGTCATTTGAGATGTCATCAGTGATGTCATGAGTGATGTCACTGACCATGTCATGAGTGATGTAATATGTGACGTCATCAGCAGTGCATTGCGGGCGCGCGAGTTATAGTTAGCTGAACTAACTATAACGGGGGAATTTCAATGGTTTTGTACAAGTGAAAAGTCCAGCTAACTATAACACCCCTGAAACCTATGGTTTTTTCAGTGAATTTCTGAGGTTTTTTAAATGCTAATTCCTAACTATAACGTGCCTGAAACCTATGGTTTTTTCTGTGAATTTCAAAGGTTTTTTAAATGCTAATTTCTAACTATGCCTACAGAGATAGGACATGTGAAGAAAGAAGAAAAAATGCACAGAAAGAAACAAAAGAAGTGCAGAAAGAAGCAACAGAAGTCCTCAAATACGAAGATAAGTGCAGGAAGAAGGATAACGTGCAGAAAGAACAAAAAGAAGAGCAGAAAGAAGCCTTGTTGCAAAATCATCCTGTACCCTCAACTTTTTCAGACGGATACTGGTGGTAACTGAGTCTGACTAACCAGTCCTAGAGCCAGTGCTATGTTAAAAGACACTTAGAATACAGTGAAAACACCTACATACACTAGGGAACATTATGCGTTGGGGTCCCCCTGTGATTAGCCTTACCTCCTCTATAAGCCCCTAGTATATAATAGGGCATGGGGATTAAAACTACCTCTTACAACAGGCCACAGGGCGTTTTTGCACACGTTAACTCAGGCCCCGTCCCCTCCTTTCACCATTGTGTAAACACGCCCTGTGTCCGTTTTTAGTTGGGAGATTAAGTTCATTTGAGTCCTGAAGGTCCCTAGGGTCCAACTAGCCCACTAGGTACCTCCAGTAAGTGCCACAGAGCTGCGTTGCAGAGAGGTGTAAAAAGTGGCACGGCCTGGACCACCTCTCTGCAATGCAGCTCAGTGGCGCTTACTGGAAGCACTTGGTGGGCTAGTTAGCCCCCAGGGGCCCTCAGTATTGAAGGGAAATTATATCCCCAATTTAAAACGTGCCATGGTGCGTGTTTGCACACGTCACCTCAGGCCCCGTCCCCTCCCTTCACCACTGTGTAAACGCGCCCTGTGGCTGTTCTAAGTTGAGAGATTAAGTCCCCTTGAATCCTAAGGGTCCCTAGGGTCACACTAGACCACTAGGTACCTCCAGTAAGCGCCACAGAGCTGCGTTGCAGAGAGGTGTAAAAAGGGGCTTGGCCTCAGAACACCTGTCTGCAGCGCAGCTCCCTGGCGCATACTGGAGATGCCTGTTGGGGGCGCGTTTGCAGAGTGCTGCATGGAGGGGGCATGGCCTCCGGCACGATGCCAGTCTTTTATTTATTTTATTTTTTTAAGAAGGGGGGCTGTGTGGTTCCCCTTCTTATTCTAATTTATTGGCCCTGATGACCCCATCCCCCAGGGCCTGTCTCCTAATTATATTTTTTTGACCCCAATCCCCAGGGCCGGCCACTGTTTTTTATTATTTTTAAAAAATATATATTTATAGACACACCTAGGACATGCTGGACAAACCGTACGTACCTATCACCATGACGATTTGCGTGATATTCATTAAAAGGCGACTATGCATGCAATTAATCCACGTGGAATGTATTTACACCACTAGTGAAGCTCTGACATGTCTGATGCTCTACCGTGCCTAATCCCGGTAGACACCCTTGTCGTTTATTTATACAAACATGGGTAGCTATTGACGGGCACATTTAATACACATGCACACCAAGCCATTCAAAGGGGATTCGATAAAAATTCGACCAAAACTATGCAAGAAACCCCCCTCACAGTTAATAAAACACACATCCACTGCCGGATGTGTAATACTTTTTATTTTACTCTCTGGAAAGGGGACGAACATCACTTGCGAGTCACAGCGCGCTCCTGACAGAGCCCAATGCTGTGTTACACCCACCATTGCCTGCCGAGTGCCACACACCTCTGTATTGTATTCCACTAGCTAGTGCATATGCTATGACACTCTCTAGCCCATGTGCACTGTAACACCACCCCGTGAAAATGTCATGCCACACTTGTCTTCGCACGGGTTATATTGCCCCATCTAACGTGCCTTCCTCGATGCCTATGTTATAACGCACAGTGCTATGCCATACATATTACAATTTGGGATCCATATCTTTGTCACAGTGCATATGCAACGTTACACTCCCCAGCACATATTTTATATTACAACTTTAGAGACTAGTTAGGTTACACAACACTGCCCTGTGCATATTACACTCCAAGGCGCATATCGCATAGCACGCGCTAGTGCCTGTGCTATCTCGCGCTCTCCAATGAATCTGTCATTGCGCACAATGTATTGCATATTATATTTCACGCCTGGTTCATCTTATATCACACTTTTTGGTGCATAGTTTATACCATACACTATATCTAGTTTTCATTTTCAATCGTGCTCTCAGGACTATGTTCTATATAACACTGTGTTCACCTACCCTTTTCACGGGCATTACATTTTGCGATAGGGGGTGGAGGGTCAGGGGGTGTTTTTGCCAAGTGAGCCCGGAGTCACAGTCACTAACGTCTTCTTCTTCCTGAATAAAAGTGAGATTATGCTGCATACTTGTTCATATTTTAAGTAGTTTGCACAGACAAAATGTTTTAAAAACAATAAAGTTTCTAATACCCGCCTTCTCTGAACAGTTAGCTTGCTGCCCCATCCCCCTCCTCCCTATCCTCTGTTGTGTGAATCCATGGACTAGCCTCCTCCCTCCTGCCATGCATGGTCTGATGTGCTGCCACTGCCCTCAATTTATTATGATGTACCAGTCCACTCCTCCTGCCCTCCATTGCCCAATTCTATGCCCCATCATTGACCTCCTGCTTAAACTCTGTGCTTAGCTTGCTGCCCCTATTCTCCTTCCCCCTGCCCTCCGATGTCTTTGTGCATGCCCCTGCTCCATCCTTTTTGCCCACCATGTCCCATGGACCTGCCACTCCTATCTACTCTGAGTGTTCTGTTGAGCTGCCACTCCCCTCCCACCTGCCTAGCATTGTCAGATGACTGTAACCTGTCCCTGCCACCTCCACCCTGCCTGTCCACATGCCATGCCTCTATCCTCTTCCTCCTGTCCTACATGGCCCATTGTACTGCCACACCCTTCTGCCCTCCCTGGTCTGTTGTGCTGCAACTGCTCCTCCTGCCTGCCCCGTGTGGTCTGTTGTGAGGCCCCTTCCCCTGAACTTTCTTGTCTGTGCACAGGTCCTGACCCTCCCTTCTAACCTCCATCGTCCTTTGTGCATGCCCCTGCACCCTCCTTCTTGCCCATCATAGCCATTGTGCTGCCACTAACCCTCCCACTTGCCATGCATGGTCTTCTGTGCTGCCATGGCCCCTCCCACCTTCCCTGTGTGGTCAGTTAGCTGCCCCTGACCCCCTCCCACCTTCCCTCCATGGTCTGTGTGTATGCCATCACAGTCTCACTGTTGCTCTTCATGTTGTGTCTTGCTTCTAGTGCCCATCCTGCCTGACCTCCATGGCCATCTTGCTGGTCCTGCCCTGCCCCCTTGCCCCCAGCCCTCTGTTTACATGTGCAGACCCCTACTCCCTCCCTCCTGGCTTGTCTGTTCCATTGTAATGCCCCTGATCCGTCCCTCCTGCCCTTTATGGTCTGTTATGCTGCAGCCTTCTCTCCTGTCTGTCCATTATGGTCAGCTAGCTACCATTGCCTCTTGCCCCTCTGTTCTCTGTTGTCCATGTGCATGGTCCTGTCCCCTCCCTCTTGCTTTCTATGGATTGTTGTGCTGCACTCCCGTCCTGCATGCCCTGTGTGGTGTATTGTGCTGCTGCAAACCCTGATGCCTGCCCTGCAGGGTCAGTTTGGTGCACCTCTCCATGTCTCTCCTGTCCTCTGTTATCCAAATCCATGTCCCTATCCCATTTCCTTCCATGATCCAATGTACCATACTTGCGAACATTTTGAACTTGGTAAGAGGGAGATTTTGAAAAAAAACTGGGGTATTGATTTTCCCCTTTGAGTTACATTGAAAAAGAGGATATTGTAGACAGGAGACAGATCAAATAAAGCCCATTTGAGCTTAAAAACATTGGACGTTTCCTGGCTGAATCGGGTCTGTTGGCATGTATGGTTGTACTACCATTGCCTCTTCCTTCTGCCCACAATGGTCTATTACATTGCCACAGCCTTGAAGGAGGGTAGATTTTGTATCACAGGGGGCCCCTGGCCCGTTCTGTCCACACCTGAAGTATGAGACCCTTGTCCTTGCCCTGCCAGCCGCATTTGTAGGCCGTATTAAATTGACCAGCGGGTCCTGTGTTGCTATATAATTATCCTGAGACATCCTTACCACTCAGCCAGCATAAAACCCCTGTGTAGGCCCTTCTGTTCAATATGTAGGCCTCTTTGTTAAATTGACCATAGCTCTGCAATTTTAGTGTATAGCAGTCTGAAGGCAGGTCTACGAGGCCTTCTGCTCCAAACTAGTAGCCCCCACCCTACCCGAGTGCTCCGTGCTCGGTATCAAAGTTCAACATCCCCCTGAAGCTGTTGACATACAGTAGGCTGCATCCTGGACTGGTACTTGCTTCCTGGGCAGGTTTCCCGCTTTTAAGGAAGTGGCAACCGCAGAGCGTCAAGTTAGGAGAACTGAGGAGATTTTATACATGAATATATTGAATTCCTGTACAATACCCATTATTTTCTGCTTGCTCTATGGAACTTACGATAAGCGATTGGCCTGAGAGACTGACCTTTTCACCCAGTCCATTGTCAGCATTAAGTGGGTAAATGACGAAATGTCTGGTAAAATCTGCAGACGAAGCTTTTGGGTAGCATACGTAGGTAGATGTAGCGTGCAAAGGAGCCCACAAAATGATATAAAAAGGGAGCACCCACAGATATCGACGGACAACCTCGCCGTCTGTATGTAGGTTAACAGGCTGTGCAGGTTTTCCCCAAGAACTGGGAGCTCTTGTCTTCCTTTGCTTAAAATGTCTTGCTCTGCTTTGCTTGAAGTATCTTATTCTATTTTACCTATATGAAATGTCATGTTATGTTTAACCATTGTTCTCTTTACTTTTGCATTTAAAAGATGTTGTATTGTAATTGCAGGAATGCTTGCTCTAAGAGTAAATGTGAGTGTCCCTAGGTAACATTTTCCTTGGTGTAACTTGTTTCTCATGATGCATTTATAGATGTGTTTTCTCTCTCTCTCTGTCAGTCCATTAATTGAGATACAGAGAATATCATGACAGCTGTATGATTATCTGGATTCTGTATTTTGTACTTTATGTCTCTATTCTGCGGTTTCTTTGAAGTTGCATCTTCTCATTAAACTGCCATTGTATTCTGCCTCCAATTCCATGTCTCATATGTCTGTTTTCTTCATTTTTGGAGCAAGCGTTCCTAGGCACCCCGGCTCAAATTAAGGTGCCCCTTTTGTCCCTGACTCACTCTCCTGCTCAGTTCTGTGGTGGCTCCCGGGGCTCTGGGGACCGCCCCTAGCTTCCTTGACCCGTAATAGATCTTCCCTCCAACAGCCTCTCTTGCAAGTCCTGTATTGTTGGTTTGTTGCCCCTGCCCCCCTTTCCACTGCCCTCCATAGTCTGTTGTGCTTCCACGGCCCTTCCTGCCTGCTCAGTGTGGTTAAATTGTTGCCTTTGCACCCTCCTACCTGCCTTCAATTTTCAGAGTCCGTGCCCCTGGCCTCTGACTCTCAACAGTATCCTAATGAACAACTAGATTGCTAACATTCTATATTTATTACAAAAGTGTGGAACGCCTGACATCATCTTGATGTAATCAAAACTGTAATATCTAGAGCATTCCTTTAGAAATTACATATATGAGAGGGTCTTATTGGCATCAAAATTATGGTTAGTGCTCTAAAAGACTAAAATAAGGACATATTTTCTGAGTTTTCAAATAGCGACAAAGCACTTTTAAATTATTTGTTATCTTTATGTTTTTTTATCTAGTTGACAACTTGATTAAATGTTGCACTTAGGGGAAAGGATGTGGTGTTACTTCCAGAACTGCAGACTTTGCAACTGGGGAACCAGGTTGAAGTTTCTGCTTCAGCTCGACATTCTGTGATTCTGGTCAAATCACTTAGTCTCCCCATGTCTACAACCAAAATGAATTTGTTCTTGTGTGATGTAACCAATGCTCATGTAAAGCACTCCAATACCTGACAAGTCTGCACTATATAACACTGCAAAAACACAAAATAATAAGTGTTTTGCACACTTCTGTCATTGGGCTATATTTGGGCTATATCTGGGTGATTTTGGGCTACATTTGGGCTCTTTTGTCTCCGGTGGCCATCTTGGGAGATTTATTTGTTATGAAGTTTCCTAATTTCCTCATGTACTGCAGTCTCCTCAGTCGGAAATGCTTTCAGTTTTTTACTTTGATTCCATCATGAAGGTATTCAGATATGTCACACATTTGCCATGAATTCTGAATGTTAGCACTCTAGTTGCTCATTAGATCACTGTAGTAAAACTACTGTTCACCATGGAAGTCTGCTCCTGGTATTAAAAGTGCATGTTTCAGTCTGCATGTCAGAATTTTTTAATGAAATAGAAGAGGATTTGAGAAGTCACTCAAAATGTGCCCTCATTTTCTTTCTTCAGCATTAATCATAATTTCTATGGCAAAATGAACCCCCTCATTGTGTTCCTTTTTAAATTAAATGTTTTAAGTGTTACCAGTTTATTCCAATCAAGATGGCTTCAGGTGTGCCATACTTTTGTCATAATGAAGACAGTAAGTGCTCTAGTTGTTTTTAAGAACATTCTTGGACATTCTGTCATTGGGCTATACTTGGGCTACATCTGGGTGATATTTGGGCTACATTTGGGCTCTTTTGTCTCTGGTGGCCATCTTGGGAGACTTATTTGTTATGAAGTTTCCTAATTTCCTCATTTACTGCAGTCTCCTCAGTAGGAAATACTTTCAGTTTTTTACTTTGATTCCATCAAGAAGGCATTCAAATGTGTCACACATTTGCCATAAAATCAGAATGTTAGCACTCTTTTTGCTCATTAGATCACTGTAGTAAAGCTACTGCTCACCAGGGAAAACTGCTGCTGGTATTGAAAGTGCATGTTTCAGTCTGCATGCCAGGATTTGAGAAGTCACTCAAAATGTGCCCTAATTTTTCTTTCTGCAGCACTAATCATACTTTTTATGGAAAAATGCACCCCCTCATTTTGTTCCTTTTTAAATTAAATGTTTTAAGAGTTACCACTTTAATCCAAGCAAGATGGCTTCAGGTGTGCCATACATTTATCATAAGTAGGACGGTTAGCGCTCTAGTAGTTCTTTGGAACACTCTGGAAAGCTGCAGTAGAACACAAAGGAATCAACTGACAGTCTCTGCCCTTGTTGGATGTACATGTTTTACTGAGAATGTCAGACTTCATTCTCACATGACTGAGAAAGATAATGTGAATTTACAGAAAATAAGCTCTCAGTTTAGCTTATAGATCACCTTCCAAACCTCTGTGGTAAAAGCATGAGAAAATATTTTTCTCTCAATCATGATATCCCAGCAGAAGGCTTTTTCACATGGTGAAATCACCTTAGAACATACCACAATTCCTAAAATGAGTATGGTACCTTCAACAAATGATTTATAATGTAACTAAAGTCTTAAAATCTTCTATTAACTGCAATGCTTTTTAATGAGGTGCTATCATGTATATTGGTCCCAAGATGGCTGCCAACACTTCTTGGATGAAGTGCTGACAGCCAATCAGATCTCAGGATGAGATGTGTGGTTAGGCTCCGCCCACATATATATATTGATTTAAATGCTATTTTCTCAGGAACTACTGAACAGATTTACACCAGACCTACAAAAGGCACTTCCTTGACCTGAGGACTACCTCTCTGCCAAATTTCAAGTAACTCTGTTCAGCCGTTCGGGCTGTAGCTGTGTCTAAAGGTCCTATGGAAAAATGCATGAGAAAAACGCGTTTTGGGACCCCCCTTTTTTCTCAGCCCCCGCTTGACGAATCCCCCCGAGACTTTCAGGGTAGGAGCGGAGCGTAGCGCCCCACCTATTTTGAAAATTTCGCGAGGATTCATCGACCGGCGCCAAAGTTATTCCAAATAGAATGTTGCGGATTTCCTATGGAAACAGGGTCCTAACTATAACTATCTACTGGCGACCGCCAGTAGATAATATATATATTTTATGCTAAGATTTATGCTAAATAAATTCCAACGGTGAAATTCTCTGTGGTGCCGTGCTTTTCCTTTGCTGCGACGAACCCTGGGACTCGGGGTGAAGCCTGAGAGAAGTTTTGTCTCATATATATATATATATATATATTTTATCTACTGGCGGTCGCCAGTAGATAGTTATAGTTAGGACCCTGTTTCCATAGGAAATCCGCAACATTCTATTTGGAATAACTTTGGCGCCGGTTGACGAATCCTCGCGAAATTTTCAAAACTAATGGGGCACTATGCTCCGCTCCTACCCTGAAAGTCTCGGGGGGATTCGTCAAGCGGGGGCTGAGAAAAAAGGGGGTCCCAAAACGCGTTTTCCCCATGCATTTTTCCATAGGACCTTTAGACACAGCTACAGCCCGAACGGCTGAACAGAATTACTTGAAATTTGGCAGAGAGGTAGTCCTCAGGTCAAGGATGTGCCTTTTGTAGGTCTGGTGTAAATCTGTTCAGTAGGTCCTGAGAAAATAGCATTTAAATCAATATATATATCTGTAAGCGCGCTCCGTGCTCTTACCGTAAGCTTACCGTACGCGTACGGTGCCGTGCGCGAGCTCAATTCTGATTGGTGGTTACATGACTGTAAACATTCGAATCGGTCGAAATCAGGAAGTGTCGGCCGTCATTTTCTGTCTCTCGCACTGAGAAACAAAGGTGGGGAACGTGAAACGGGGGCAACGAAGAGAGTTGCAGACCCCCTAGTGTATGTCAGGGGGTCCAAGAAGGACCCAAAAGTACAAAAAATAAATTTAATAATTTTTAAAAAAAATCGCGGGGTACGTGTACGGTAAGCTTACCGTACGCGCACAGCAAAAGAAATAAAAAAAAAAAATAAAGAAGTAACAATCACATTTATTAAATAAATTAAAGGACCCACAAGGGAGAAAAAAACAAATGTTACTGCTTAAAAAAAGGCGATGCGCGCATGGCATGGACTGCGCAACGTGGGCGCTCAGTGCGCTAAGCGCACCGAGCGCCCACAGCGCGCGCATGATGCGCGAAGCGCACCGTGCGCGCAGGGTGTGCGCATAGTGAAAAACCAGAAAAAAAAAAAAAAAATAAATACATAACTTAGCATTTAAAAAACCGTACAAATTCACTGAAAAAACCATAGGTTTCACACACGTTATAGTTAGGAATTATCATTTACAAAACCTTGCAAATTCACTTAAAAAACCATAGGTTTCACACATGTTATAGTTAGCTGTACATTTCACTCGTAAAAAACCAATGAAATTCCACGTTATAGTTAGATCAGGTAACTATAACTTGCGCGACCGCAATCCACAATGTTTAATTTCAGATGTCATCATTGATATCATGAGTGATGTCACTGACCATGTCATGAGTGATGTACTATGTGACGTCATCAGCAGTTTATTGTGGGCACGCAAGTTATAGTTACCTGATCTAACTATAACGTGGAATTTCATTGGTTTTTTACGAGTGAAATGTACAGCTAACTATAACATGTGTGAAACCTATGGTTTTTTAAGTGAATTTGCAAGGTTTTGTAAATGATCATTCCTAACTATAACGTGTGTGAAACCTATGGTTTTTTCAGTGAATATATATATAGATAGATAGATAGATAGATATAGATAGATAGATAGATAGATAGATAGATAGATAGATAGATAGATAGATAGATAGATAGATAGATAGATAGATAGATAGATAGATAGATAGATAGATAGATAGATAGATAGATAGATAGATAGATAGATAGATAGATAGATAGATAGATAGATAGATAGATAGATAGTATTTTGCCATTCATGTTTGAACTACTCTTGTGGGAAAAGGGAGGAGACGTGCTGATGACAGAAAATCCATGGCTGGGAGACAAATGGCTTGCGATTCTACTTTTAAGGATATTTGGGACATTCTGTGATTGGAAACATCCCACTTTGTGAAAGGCTTTTAATGTCAATAACTCATATTAAACATTAAATAAACATGTGTATCCATTGGTTAAATTAAATAACGTAATAAGCTGTAACTGGTTAGTGAAATAGGAAACAAATGCAAAAAATTGGGATATTTTGCTCTTTCTGCCACAACTCTGACTCCGCCCACTGACCCAATCCACGGGTTATTCCCGCCGTCTCATTCTCCGCCCACAGTTCCCCTACTTTTTTCCCCCCACTTCGACTCTGGAGCTCTTAGTGAAAATTTAATTCAGTAAGGGCTTCAACTATCCACCTAGAGGCAGTAAGCACTATAGAAATGTCATGCAATGCAATACTATGCCATCGAGATTCACGATGGACTGGTTTAGCTGAAAATGGGTAATGCATTCAAAGTTGTTTCCAAGATGTATCCCTAAAATATGCCTTACCCAGGGGAGCCTGAGAAATCATTCATATAGCACCAGAATGCGAGTGTTTCATGAAAAACGAAATCTTAGAAGGAACACCAGGGTCTGGGGGTGTGAGAACTGCAGAATTCACTCCCGCATGATGATGACGAACCAGAACTCCTGCCGGTTCTATTGGCCTGGGATTTGCTGCAGAAAATGTGTCCGGCGAAGACTCGAGCTGTAGATGTGGAACCCCTTCCCCCCCCCCCCCCCTCCTCCCTCCCCCCCTCCTGCCAGCCCTTCTCACCCGGCAGCCAAGAGCGCAAAGGGAGCCCGCAGGACAATCTGAAAATAATGTGCGAGTCGGTAAAAAGTGCTGACTTCCTTGAAGAGGCCGAATCACAGCAGATTTCACCAAGAACCGATCGAGAACAAGGGGCGACTTTATGGGGCTCCCTAGGACAGCAGTCACGACCACCTACTGAGTTTATGAAACCCTGGAAGCTGCCCTTGAGAATGGCTTGGTCCTGTCAAGTCAAATAACACGAGGCCGGTTCATTTTGCTGCCTGTGACGCACCGCCGTGTTTTTCACGCTGTGGCGGAGATGTTGAAATCCGAGTGTGAAAAGCAGAGAAGAGAGACAGTTCACGTCGCCTCAGGGGACGGGTCTCGCATTTTCCTCAATAAAAGTTTCTCCACCGAGGGAAGAGACGGTAGCCCTGCAGTGTTATTGTTCCGTCTGCTCTTTATTGATATCTCAATTGGACGTTTAAGGACGGGGTACTGTGCACGCACACATATGGGGACACATGAATGCTACAGTAAGGCACCTGCACATAATTATTGGTTACTTCAAGGCACCGGTTCACAAGATAATAATGCATTTAAAAATATATATTCTTCCATATTGATATTTGACGTTTCTAAGCATTAAAGTAGCAGGTGCCACATTTACTCATTTTCATGATCATGAATTTATTGACCTCAGAAATCCGAGCAAGTGTGTTGACCTTGCCTGGACTCATGGTAAGTCCGTGCTGAAGAAAAGTCTTGTTTTACATCGTTGTACTTTACCACACAAAAATCCTGGTGAGTACATCAATGATGGTATTTAATATGCCATAAGTGATGTAATATATGAGGCAGAGGTGGCTGGTGATCTTTAAAAGTAATCTTTGGCTCAAATTCCAGTGAGCGAGCCTGACTTGTGTTCGTGGGGGGCTCTCTCCCTCAGTCTCACTCTGTCTAACTCAGTCTCTGTCTAACTCAGTCTCTGACTCGCCCACTTAGTCTCCTTCATTCTCAGTCAGTCTAATTCAGTCTCACTCAATCTCATTCATTCTCACTCAGGCCCACTCATTCTCACTAGTGGTGGGTGGAAACCATGGAGTTTCACTCTGCAGAATTCCACAGAGTTGCGTGAAAACTCAGCAAGATTCTGCGAAGTTCTCACCAATTGGCGAAAAATATGCTGCAATTTAGTGCCAGTAGCGCGAGCAGCACTGAAAAATCAGCGCAAACGGCACCATGCTGTGTGCAAGAGTGCACAGCCATTCGAGTTGATTTTGCTGCCGCTCGATTTGAAACAAATCTACTCGAGAAGCAGCCCTCTGACCACGACTACCCGCGATTGGCTGCTTTTGAAAATCACGGTATATAACACCAAACCTCACTCATGTTTGCCAGCTCCCATTTCTGGATCTTTGTGGGGGAAAAATTCCACCCTGCGGCAATTGGCAGATTTTGGACAGAACTCCGCGTGACAAGAGTAACGCAGAGTTTCCTTCCCTGACTCACTCAGTCTCACTCATTCTCTTTCTCACTCAATCTCACTGACTCCATGACTCATTGAGACTGGGACTAACTGAGGCTAATTCAATAACACAGTCTCACTCAGTCTCACTCAGTCCCACTCATTTACACTCATTCTCAGTCAAGCAATCTTACTCTGATTAATTCAGTCTCACTCATTCCTACTCAGTCCCACTCATTCAGACTGTTACAAAATCAGTCTCACTTATTCTCACTCTGTCTCACTCATTCTGACTTACTCAGTGTTAGAAGGTGGTTCTGACACTATGGGCCGCCCAGATTTTTCGCTTTTTGAGCACCTTATTGTTGAGCTTTTACTGTTGGGGAGCCTCATAAATTGGGACTCACCCACAGTGAACTCAGGATGGAAGAGACATGCCAGGGAAAGTCAATGTGTTTTACTCTGTTTTCACTTCCTTATTCCCCTATGGGAATGTGGAGCCAGAGGCTAGATTAACTTCAATTAGGCCTACAGATTCCAGACACGCACTTAAGTCCAATGTAGCAAATGTGAAAAGAAGTATTCTGCAGAGTCCAAAGTCATATTTGTACTGCTTTTGGGTCATCCAGAACTGTCATATTTCTCTGAGTCAGCCATGACCAAACCCAGGCTGAGGGCTGACCTCAGCTGGATGGATTGATAACCTTTCTTCCACAAGCGAGGGCCTCCTCTCCACGAAGAGAAGATGGGTGGGGCTACAGGCCAATCCATCAACCGCTGTCGCTGGGTGCCAGGCACCAGGCTGCACCAAGGAGGGAAGGCAGCTTGGGGGGAAGGTGCTTCCGAGACATGTGGCAGAAACCCTGGACAACGCCATTTTGAACAAGCTCAGAGGCTGGACAAGAAGGAGGGAGCAGGGGCAGGGACGTGATGTGTCGCTGTTTGATAGGACCAACAGAGACTTCCTGCCAGCCCCCTACTCAACTTTTAAAAAGTGCATGCACAGGAAGAGAAGGTCTCTCTGAGGTGTGGTCTGCTGAGGGTGAAGATGCTGGAGCCTGGCGCAATGGGCAGTTGGAAGGAGAGACCCCCTGACTGCCCCCAGGACCCTATCAGCACCAGAAGAAGAGCCCAGGACTGGTGCACAGAAGCAGGGGCCTCTGCGCAGGGAGAAGAGAGGCCCAGAAGAAGAGCCTGGTGAAAGGCTGGCGCAGGGAGCCAGTGAAGACAGCTCCCTGCTGAATCAGAGACCCTGAGGGCGGAGGAGAGTGTTCCCAGTGGCTGGGGCTGGTAAAGAGGAGCATGAAGCTCCCCATAATGCCTCACCAGGCATTTGGAAATCTGCCGTTTTGGTGCTTTGTGGCCCCCAGAGGAGGGGGGTCACCCTCACTTGTGAAAAGGTGCTGGGGAGCTGCTGGAGGAGCGCCATCTTCCCCCCCCCCCCTCCCCCACCAGCACGAAGAAATCTGCCATTTTGGTGCCTGGTGGCCCCCAGAGGAGGGGGTCACCCTCATGTGTGAAAAGGGGTGCAGGGGGCCTGCAGGAGCACCGCAGTCTCCCCAAGCATAAAGAAGAACAGTCCACCCCTACGTTTCACGGGGCATCTGAAAGAATAACACCTCAAGGACTCAGCCAGCCTTTAACACCTTCTAGGCTGGAACTTATGTTCTACAGCTGAGGGTATACTATGAAGTGCATCATGGAGTGAAGGACTGAGTTGGGGATGTCTGGAGAAGGGCATCCCCTGGAGGTGAAGTGGTGTAATTGCACCGAAATGCATTTACTATTGGTTATTTCTTTTTAGGTGGACTGAAAGTCACATGTGTAAAGTGAAGTACCTGTGTAAGGTGATGTTAAGCTAAATGGAGTTATGTTGCTGGACCTTCCTGCTAGGGGGTCTGGCTGTATTTACGTAATCCCATGCTTTTACCTGTGATTCCTTTTAAAGTGAAGAGGCGCACTGCAGGAGAAGTGTAGTTGCCAGGAGTACTTCTTTTGAAGGGACTGTAAGTCACATGTGTAAGGAGATGTCATAAGCCAAGTGGGGCTATGTTGCCAGACAGTCCTGCTAGGGTGTCTGGCTGTATATGCGCAATCCTGTGATTTCATCTGTGATGCCCTTAGGGGCTGTAATTGCAATGCATTCAAATCATCAACCAAGGCCAGGTGTCATTCTAAAGTGTGCGTAAACATGGATTCTTGCTGCTGCGCTTAGGTGAAGACCCCAGACTGCTAGCCCTTAAGATGTAGAGGTGCATACTTTATGGTCAGTAGGAGATGCTCAGTCAGGGTCATGTGTCACCAAGGCAGGTTTACCCCTTTTTAATGCTTGTTGAGGTAATGGGGTGGGTAGCCACTGGGATGGTGCCAGTGCGCAGGGCCCTCGCTCCAGGTTATGTTCAACTAACTGCATTGGGGGCAAGTTGATGTGCATACATGGTAGTGGTGGTACAAGACCCCACACCTCCTGCGGGAGGGGTGGAGATGTTATGCAATGTCACAAAGTAATTCCAACAGCTTATGTATATTTGTAAATTGGTGCATAGTATTGAGTGGTGTGTGTGTTTAATAAATGTACTCTTACTTTTATAAAGCAAAGTACAGACTGGACAATCAATTATTGAGTGTTATTTTTGTTCACCTGCAAATTGCGATTACAAGCCCACACCACCTCCCTTGAGTAAGCCTCAGACTGCTCTGCAACGCTACCCTCTGAGAGTCAGGCGCTACAATTGGGTGTTTGGTTCCCAGTGAAGGACAAATGTAGTCATGTTATTTGTGCAGGCCTCACAGATGCTGCCTCGTTTTCCAACACTCAGAGACTTCAACTCGCTTAGTCTTACACAATAAAACTCACGGTCATCCTCCCTTACAGTGACACTCGCAATCATTTCTGGCTCACTCACAATTATTCATTGCTGCTCATTCTCACTCTTCATATCACTCATTTTCACAGACAGACTCCCTCCACGGATTCTCTTCCTTTCACTCATACACACACACACACACACACACAGGCAGGCATACAAGCAAGCACGCACGCACACACACACACACACACACTCCCACATGCTTTCTCTCAAACACTGTTAGACTTGTCAGCCTTTGGGTGTCTTCCCACAACAATTTTGCTTTACGCCTCCATTTTTGCTGATCTTGTTTTTGTTGGCCTTAGGACTGTGCACTTTACTGCTGTTGACCTATGCTAAAGTGTGTGTACTCACTCCCTAAAACATGGTAACATTGTCTTACACCAAGTTGCCACTTTTAATTTACTTGTAAATACCTATTGTAAAGATCCACACAGAGAATGTTGATGTAATTGTAAATGAAGGTTATCACGTATCAGAAGCCCCGCACCATACTGTGTCCTCTTCTCAGTCAGCCAGCCATCAACTGCCCTATATGGAATGCTCCCCATGCATAATTCCACTTACAGAATACAAATACCTATGTAACCCCATGAGGCAGGCTGACTGATGCAGAGCCACAACACAGCACAAGCATATAACATTATACAACAGTAAATAACGAAAGTAATACCCCTCAGCATACCACATCTCCCCTTCCCGCATAAAAAAAAGAAAACCCCATCACTTTTCACGTTGCAGAATCTTTCAGTGTTTGTGGTATCAAAATGTCCCTGTCAGCTCTAACAGCAGCACTTTCTTTTACCATGTCCTTGCCTTGTTCATGAGAAGATCTATAATTAACTAGACTTCTCACCATAGAATAAGTAGCATCACCAAGGAATTTTGTTCCTCCTTCACCTTCCTGTAAATAAGTGATGTGTTGTAAATAGTTTATCTGTAATCACCACATTGTTCCTACCTTCCAGAATACTTGTGTGTATTCTGGTTCTATCCTCATGTTCCACGAATGCCAGTTGGAAGTTTGGTCAGCTGGCGTTGAGTTGTACTCCTGCTGTGTCCTGCAATAAACTGCCTACAAATCTGTCTCCAGCTTCCCAGAGTATTCTTTAAAAATTTGGCAACGATCCTGGGAGGACAGCTGACCACATCATCATTGGAGAACAGAAGAAGCTAACCACCACTCACAAAGCTTACTTGTGAGTCATCGCTACGCTCTCCGTTCCCATCCACAGCTTTGCAGACAACTCTTTGCAAAAAACGAACCTACCTAAATCTACAGCCATTTCCCTCCTGCATTCTGCGCAGGAGTAAAGCATTTGAAGAAATATCCGGAAAAGCTAAACTGGGAAGACAACGTCATCAACCGTAAGTCTGCTGCGGCTACGTAGCGTCACCTAGCAACGCTCCTTGGTTACCCTGGCGTCATCCCACAACGCCTTGTCATCGCCTCCCATAGCGTCAGAATTGGTTGCCTAGTTACTCTCCCTGTTCCGGACTCTGCGTTCCAACCCTGCGCTTCAAGCCTCAGTTCCGTATAGACGCGAGCGGACATTTCTACTTAAATAAACAAAGACTATTCTACTTTCGGAAGTATTTCACTTCACAACTGAGCATATCACTTCACGTGTATGCGGTGATACGCACACCGGATTATTTCACCAATTATTTTCTAACGACGGTGATACGCACACATATCTAGCTGACTCTCGTCACTCCTCGTTTTAACGTATTTACAAGAGTGCACTTTTTCAGTATTAATACGCACATCGCCCATTGAAAGCTCTTGTCATTCTGCATTGCTAAGCATATATTATTGTGCTTGTCCTACGATGGCATGCACATCCGTGATTATGTTGTGACATTTTGTTTCTTATTCAATCTTAGTGTTTTTATTATTGTGTTGTGTACAATTTAAAACAAAACAGCTCTTACTTTTAACACTTACAATTAAAAGCCCCAACTATGTCACAACAAGTGAACGTCACCCTTCCACCACCATTTTTACCTGAACCAGGCAATCCCCCAATACCATGGGAAGATTGGTTTATCATTTTCGATAATTACCTAGAAGCTTTGGACGGTCAGGAATTCTCAGGAAAACAGAAAAAAGCAATTCTACTTAGCACTTTAGGCAAAGAAGTACAACGGGTGTTAAGATTCTTGCCTCAAGCTTTACAAGCTAACGGCCAGCCCATGCCTGATGAATATAAGGAAGCTATCTGCAGATTAGAAGTGCGATTTTCCAAAGAAGAAAACCTAGTTATCAATAGGTACAAATTCTATACTCATCGTCAGAAGAGCGATGAATCAATAGACGATTTTGTTGCTCATCTTAGAGAACTATCGGTCAAGTGCAAATTTGGAGCCATGAATGACGAACTTATTAGAGATCAACTAACAGTGCAGTGCAACAACAAAAAGATCCAAGAGAGGTTATGGGCCGCAAAGAATCCCTCCTTGACCGTAGCCATCGATCTAGCAAAAGTAATTGAAGAATCTGAAAGTTGTATGAAGGTAATAGAGACACAAAAGAAAAATATTTCTCAGCAAGATATTTCAGAAGTCTCTGAGAAATGTCCTGGTGGGGAAAACGAGTTACCCAATGAAGAATCTGACGCTGTTGTAAAGAACAAAATCAGACCATCCAACAGGAAGAATCCTCTTCCAAACAAGTTTTGTGCACGTTGTGGCAGTAACAATCGCACATCAGATGCAAGATTCTGCTTTGCTTCTAACAAAGAATGTTTCAAATGTGGTCGACTGGGACATTTCTCGAAAATGTGTAGAACTAAAAATCGACCAAAAATCGGAGTTGTTCATGATGACATCGAACAAGAGAGAGACAAGCTACTAGTAATTGATGATATTGATATTGTGGAAGAAGACGACAAGAGACAAAACAGACCTAAAGCCCTCTTCACAATTGACGGTCGTGAAGTATCTCTTATGGTTAACACAGGCTCCAGATATACCATCATTCCTCAATCCTTTATGGATGGACAATGGAGTAATAAGACTCTATGTAAAAGTGACATTTCTCCTAGAGGTTTTCAGGGTGAAACCATCGATATTTTGGGTTATCTTGAATCAGACATCCCTTTTAAAAATAGGTCTACTTTTGGTAAAATCTATGTCTCTGTTGATGGTCCTCCTATGCTAGGTTGGGTTCAGCAATATGATCTCCATATCATCATTAATCCAAGAGCACCCACTCAGGTTATGGTTATCGAAGATCATTCCATAGATGATATACTACATGAATTCAATGCTGCCTTTAAAGATGATTATGGCGAATTGAGAGGGTATTCACACTTCATTAAACTTAAGGAAAATAGCGTACGCATTCAACACAAACTAAGGAGAATCCCTCTATCAATTTGACTTGATGTAAAGTCATTGTTTAATGAAATGCTACAAAATGGGGTGATAGAGCCGGTAGAAGCATCCCCATGGGTATCTCCGGTTGTTATCACAAAGAAATCGGACGGAAAAATGAGATTCTGTGTTGATTTAAGATCACTTAATAAATGTGTAGTTGCAGATACTTTTCCTTTACCGAATATTGGAGAACTAGTATCCACTCTACAGGGCGCCAAGTTTTTTTCAAAATTAGATTTAAAAAGCGCTTACCTTCAAATCAGACTTCATGATGACTCTAAGCACCTCACTGCATTTATAACTATTGAGGGCATCTTTCAGCTTACACGACTTCCTTTTGGCTTAATTTCAGCAGCCAGCGTGTTCCAACATATGGTCACAGAAATGTTTAAAGGCCTGCACAATGTTGTGTTTTTCCAGGACGATATGCTTGTGTTTGGCGACTCTATAGCTGATCATAATCTTGTACTCAAGGATGTTCTGCACAGAATCATGAATGCTGGACTTACTTTACGTAAGGAGAAGTGTTCTTTTCTTGTACAACAAATAGAGTATCTTGGTTATGAGATATCTGCTTTAGGAGTCAAGCCCAAGAAAAATCTCTTGGAAGTCATTCGCTCTGCTCCACGTCCCACTGATAAAGACCAACTTAGATCATTCATGAGTTTGATAGAATATTACTCAAAATTCGTAAAAATTTTCTCAGATAAAACTGTACAACTAAGGCTCTTACTCAAGAAAGGTGTTAAATTTATGTGAGACAAAGACAAAGATTCATGCTTCAATCAGATCAAAAAAGAAATTTGTGAAGCTAATATTCTAGCTCCTTTTGACACTAAGCGCACCTCGATTATCATGGTCGACGCTAGTGCAACTGGATTAGGTGCCGTGCTTCTGCAAAAATACACTGAGGGTGAGCGAGCAATTGCTTTTGCCTCTCGCACTCTCACGTCTTCTGAATAAAATTATTCTGTTATTGAGAAAGAAGCACTAGCGGCTGCTTGGGGCATTCAATACTTCCAGACATATTTATGGGGTACTAAATTCTTTCTTAAGACGGACCACAAACCCTTAATCCGCATCTTGTCTCCAGGCTGTGTGAGTAAGGGTTCCCCCAGGTTAGCCAGGCTAGCAGCCAAACGCCAAGAGTATCAATATGAGATCTCCCATGTCCAAGGTTGGCGCAATTTCCAAGCAGATTGTTTATCCAGATTATCAATCAATTGCGAAGACATTGATGATGTTTCTCTCGGCTTGGAAATTGACAAAGAAGCTGTTGCATGGGTCCATGATGTTTTAGCAGTTTGTGAAGGCAGCTTCACGCAAGATGACTGGTGCAAAGCCATGGCCAATGACCATGTACTCCAAGAAGTTATCCGTCTTGTTAAAACTGGTTCCAAACATGAAAGAAGTGTACACATTTCTACTCGTCCATATCTTCAAGTACTTGATGAATTATCAACGTATGGTGCCAATATTCTCATGCGTGGTGACAAGTTCATTCCCCCTTCTGACTTAAGATCCAAATTACTCAATATTGCTCATGAGGACCACCTGGGACAGACACTGACCCAACACAGGCTGAAAGCCAATCTTAGGTGGCCTGGGATAGACTCACAGGTGTCTTCATGGATAGAAAGTGTCCAACTTGTAAAGAAGAAGAGAAGAGACTTAAAGTTGCCATTGGTTTCTCCATGGGTCATTTGACTAACCCCAATATTCCCTGGCACAGTATTTGTCTTGATTTTATTGGACCCATGGAAGAACTACCCTTGTATCAACGTTTTGCAATTGTTTCTATTGATGTATTCTGCAAATGGCTCACAAGGATATCCTAGTGTCTTAATCACAGACAATGGCACACAACTTGTCTCCCATGATATGTGTTCTTTTCTCTCTAGATGTGGTATCACGCATCATCGAACATCTCTATATAATCCACAAGGTAACGGCCTATGTGAGAGAGTCAACAGACTTTTCAAAGGTACAATTCAGTTGGCTTGTTCCAATGGTACTTTTGCTCATGATATAGTCCAAGACATGGTCAGTGCCTACCGCACTACTGTACATGGTTCTAACGAGAAATCCCCTTTTGAACTTATGCGTGGCAGACTTCCTGGTACCAAGCTCACCACTTCGTGGATCAAAAATGTTATCTCTAATAGTGATGAGTTAGACTCGCTACCCATCACCGTACCAATATTACCTCTACTTCGCACATTTCAGAAGGTGACTATGTTAAAGTAAAACCTGGTAGGATTTCTAAAGGTTTGTCCCAAGGTCCTTTTTGTGTAAGTGAAGTATTTCCCCACTACATCGTTCTAACCAATGGTGAAAAATGGAACCTTAGGAGAGTGGCTCTATACCAGAAGAAATCTTCCATCAGTAAGGAAGATCTCCCACAAGAATCTCCTTACTCTTATTGCAACAATACCAACAGTGGTTACATGTTGTCCACCATGGAAGACAATACCTTACCTTCCTCCTCAGCTAGCAGAAGTTGTTCCGGCGGAGGTGATGCCTCTGATTCTAACAATGTTTGTCATTCTAGCATCACTACTTCCGATCCTTCCATTACACAGAGTATTTCCCTGTCTACCAATAACAGAATTGCAAGGTATCGTAGACCACCTGTTTACCTTAATGATTATGGTTGTGAATAATTTTTCTAAACTATTTGTTCTATTTCTTGTGCTTTCTTAGTTTCTTCTTTTATGTTTCCTTCCCAAAGGAAGAAGATGTGTTGTAAATAGTTTATCTGTAATCACCACATTGTTCCTACCTTCCAGAATACTTGTGTGTATTCTGGTTCTATCCTCATGTTCCACGAATGCCAGTTGGAAGTTTGGTGAGCTGGCGTTGAGTTGTACTCCTGCTGTGTCCGGCAATAAACTGCCTACAAATCTATCTCCAGCGTCCCAGAGTATTCTTTAACATGGTGCCACACAACTGACGCTTGCCAATTGCCTTGTTATCTGACCCACCACACAAAATGAGTGCCTCTGACACCGTGATCAAGATTACTTTATATAGGGTCTCACCTATTTTTTCCGCAGGAACGTCATGGAAATGAAGATGGATCCACCTATTGCACCCAACAAAGTCAAAGTGAAAATGATAACCCAGGGAAGAAGGGAAACAAAACAAGGAAGAATTAGGGTAACACGCTGAACTCCAGACTGTGATAGGACCAAGCAAGGACAAGGCACAAAATCTGCAGATAGGAGAGAAGAACAAAAAACTGGTAAGTAAGTAGTAGGGTATCTTACTGTATTAAACTCTCTAAGGGGTGTTCCGCATACCTAAAGTTCCTTTCTTCATAGTCCTTCAAATGAGTACTGTTGTCAGGAATGTGTCTGGTTCTGGGGGAAAAAATATTGTACTATTGGTTAGGGAAAAGGTACTACGGAAAGAATACATGTATGAGAAGACTCTTGTCTACACCTACCTATTCACCAGACTTCTGACGAAAAGAAAAATAGAGTGTTGAAAATACTGTAACCACAACCTTAGAATTCAGGCAATTTTTCTAATGTCCTTTTCTTTTTAATCACAGGTCACTAAACAAAAATATCAGAGAAGGAATGGATGCTCACAGCCACATGAACACCAGGTTAGATAAGTATGCAGGGAATAATTAATTAATAATATATGACAGCGTTTTGCACTGTTACCTTATGCAGCAGTAAATAGCTTTGTTTTCCCTGTTTTTTTTTTCGTTTTACAGGTCAGCACAACTGAAGAGGATGGAGGACTGGTGGTAATGATGGCGCACCAGAAACTGAAACACAGACAGAGGTCTGGGGAATTGGCTGCACGCCAAATGCAGGGAGAGGTCCGGAGGAGGCGGCAGCACGAAGAATACTGGAGATGCTGCGAGAGGTCTGGGAGGAGGCGGTGGCGCGAAGAATACTGGAGACACTGCGAGAGGTCCAGGAGGAGGCGGCGTCCAACAAAGGAGGACTGCGGTGAGGAAACCCGAATCCCGACGTCCTGGAAGAGCCAGAGCAAGCCAGAAGGTAAGGCGCACCACTAGACTGGAATGCGAAGCACTGTCACTCAGGGACGGCTGCGCTTTAACCTCTCTGGTTTATTGCGCATGCGCGTCACCGGCAGTCGCGACAGTACACCCTCCCTATGTCCCCCCAACAGGTCTTGGTTTATCATGATAACGCCTGTGAAACAAACGCACCAACCGAGGAGCGTGTACTTGACTAGCTGGTTCCCAGGTTGTTCCTCAATACCATATCCTTTCCAATGTACAAAATACTGAAGCCTGCGTCTCACTCTACGTGAATCGATGATAGCCCCAACCTCATATTCAGGATTGCCATCTCCCATCACTGGGGCTGGGATTGTAGGGAGACGCATACCAGGTACCACTGGTTTCAGAAGGGAGACGTGGAATACCGGGTGTATCTTCAAAGAGGCCGGAACCTCTAGTTTCATAGCGACGGGGTTCACTACTTTCAATATTCTGTATGGACCTATATACCAGGGTTTGAATTTGCAAAACCCCTTCAGCACAAGATTCCTTGTGGATAGCCACACCTCTTCCCCTTGGCTATATCCAGGCTCTGTACGTCTGTGGGAATCCGCTCCTTCCTTGTATCGTCCCTTATATTTGTTAAGGTTCACCTGAGCTGCTCTGTGTATGTCTTATCATTTTTTAGGTCTACGGCTGCAGGGGTAGAGCTGGTGGAAGGAGACGGAGACAACATGGTTTGTATGTGAAAACCGTAAGTACAGTAAAAAGGGGAATTGTTGGAAATGGCCATTTTTGCAGGGTTATCCCCAAACTTTTTGCTTCTTCCTCCTTTGTTTTTCCTGAACTGTGGTTGGTGGCAATAGGACTCTGGACACTTTACCACTGGTGATCAGTGCTAAAGTGCATATGCTCTCCCTGTAAATTGTAAATGTGATTGGTTATCCATGATTGGCATATTTGTTTTACCAGTAGGTCCCTAGTAAATTGCACTTAGTGTGCCAGGGCTGGTGATTCAAATGCTACTAGTGGGCCTGCAGCACTGATTGTGCCACCCACAGGAGTAGCCCTAAAATGGTGTCTCAGTCCTGCCATCGCAGTGCCTGTGGGCAGTTGCTAACTGCCATGTTGTCCTGGCCAGTGTGCACACTTGCCATGCCTGACCCTTCCCTGTTCATACACATTAGACACCCCTATGTTAGGCCCAAGGTACCCCCCTAGGCAGGGTGCAGTATATGTAAAAGGTAGGACATGTACTAGTATGGGTAACGTCCTGATAGTGAAATACAGCCATTTGAATTTTTCACTATTGAAAGGCAAATCAAATCAAATCAAATCAAATCAGGTGTTTGTTAAGCGCGACTACTCACCCGTAAGGGTCTCAAGGAGCTGGGGGAGTGGGGGGAGGGGTTCGCAGGTTCCAGTCCATCAAGGAGGGGGGTCTGTCGAAGAGCCAGATTTTGAGGATGTTTGCAAAGATGGAGAGCGCTGTTATCTGTCTGAGGTGGAGTGGAAGGTCGTTCCAGGCTCTGGCCGCGAGGAAGGAGAATGAGCGGCCTCCCGATCTGGTCTTTCTGGTGCGGGGGCCACTGTGTAGGAGAGCTGGGCTGATCGTAGGGTCCTTTGGGGTGCGTGGAATTTGAGTCGGCTGTTCAGGTATTCTGGTCCAGTGTCGTGGAGGGCCTTGTGAGTGTGGGTTAGCATCTTGAAGGTGACTCTAGCTTCAATGGGAATCCAGTGGAGTGTTTGCAGGTGCTGGGAGATGTGGCAGTGTCTTGGCAGGTTGAGGACCAGTCTTGCGGCAGCGTTTTGGATGTTCTGTAGCTTGCGGGTGAGGTTTTTGTTAATCTTGCCCATAGGATAGAATGGGGAATGCTGTGTAACATGTTTACCTGCATATCTTCCCATAGCGGCAAGATAGACATATGAAGTCTGGTATCCCTGAACTCAGAATGTAATAACAAATATTTTAGGAAGGATGGTTTTTAAATTCTGTGTTTGAAAATAGCACTTCTAGAAAGTGACTATTTTCTTGTTCAACCTTTCTGTGTGCCTCTGCCTGTTTGTGGACTGACTGTCTGGTTTGTGAGTGACAGGGGCTGGGGGTGGCTACAGGAGGCTGGGTGAGTCAGCACTAGGCTGAATAGACCTATCTGCATCTAGAGTGGTGGGAGGAGTTGCACCTGGACCTGAATAGGGCTGTGCCTGCCTTCCACAATGCCGGCTCCACCTCCTGTGGTGTGTCTGATGGCCCTGGCCTCCCCTCACATAGAAAGAAGACATGCCCTGGCAGAGGGCACCTAGAACTGGTTTGGACTGGGTCCTGGACCCCTCACACATGTAAGAACAAAGACGTTTGGGGTTTAAATATAAGACCTAAAACCCCTGTAAAATTAGACTACTTCTGCAATCAAGAGGAATCTCTGCACAAGAAGATCAGCTGAAGAGACTGAGGAAGACTGCCCTTGCTGTGTGTTCTGGGGCTGACCTGCAGTTTGCTGTTTCTACTGAGGAAGAGGACAAAGGGACTTTGCTGTGTGCTGTGTCCCCCACCTGCTTGAAGAAGGGACTTTGCTGTGTGCTGTGTCCAAAAGTCTCCAAGGGCCTGAGGAGAGCTGGCCTCCTGTTTCTGAAACCCAGGGATAAAAGGTTTCAAAAGATCATCGGTACCATGCGCCCAGCGTGCGCCTATCTTGAAGCCTGCATGTCTGAAAACTGCCTCAATCTCCCCAGGGCAGCCCTGCGACATAGCGAGGTTCAACTTGATCCTCGCTGGTGTCTTTCGCGAAGGCTGCTCTGCCTGCATCCAATTGCCCCCACAGACCGCCTCTACGACTCGGTGCGCGTGTCGGCGCACAGCAGGTATCTGTCCTGAGGCTCGCATTCACTGAAGAGTGCTTCGCTTTTCACATCGCCTCTAAAACACGCTGTGTGCGAGTCGGTGCACAGCCAGAGACCTGCTGGGGTCTACATTGCCCGCGTTCATCGCCACTGAAGAGAATCATCTGCCCGAGGCCGTGACTGATTAGGACGGAGCCGCTCCATAGTGTACTGCTCGATCTTTCCGGTCTTATTGTGTTGAAGGGTGATTTAGGTGACTTCAGTCCCTTTCCATTCAAGTCTAAGGGTTAGAGTAGTGTATAGAGCCTATTTATTAGGCACTTCGACATGATCCTGTGTTCTTCCCCATAGATCAGGGTTTGCATATATATATCCTAGGGGATAGATTCGTTAGCATTAGGGGTAATCTGTTCTGTAGTGAGGGTATTTCATGGAGCCGTGCTGAATTCAGGCCTGGTAGGCCTTAAACGGGAGAGACTCCATCTTTCCTCCTGCTCTGGCAGCTCGGGATGTTTCTAACTCTCTAAGGGGTGTTCCGCATACCTAAAGTTCCTTTCTTCATAGTCCTTCAAATGAGTACTGTTGTCAGGAATGTGTCTGGTTCTGGGGGAAAAAATATTGTACTATTGGTTAGGGAAAAGGTACTACGGAAAGAATACATGTATGAGAAGACTCTTGTCTACACCTACCTATTCACCAGACTTCTGACGAAAAGAAAAATAGAGTGTTGAAAATACTGTAACCACAACCTTAGAATTCAGGCAATTTTTCTAATGTCCTTTTCTTTTTAATCACAGGTCACTAAACAAAAATATCAGAGAAGGAATGGATGCTCACAGCCACATGAACACCAGGTTAGATAAGTATGCAGGGAATAATTAATTAATAATATATGACAGCGTTTTGCACTGTTACCTTATGCAGCAGTAAATAGCTTTGTTTTCCCTGGTTTTTTTTCGTTTTACAGGTCAGCACAACTGAAGAGGATGGAGGACTGGTGGTAATGATGGCGCACCAGAAACTGAAACACAGACAGAGGTCTGGGGAATTGGCTGCACGCCAAATGCAGGGAGAGGTCCGGAGGAGGCGGCAGCACGAGGAATACTGGAGATGCTGCGAGAGGTCTGGGAGGAGGCGGTGGCGCGAAGAATACTGGAGACGCTGCGAGAGGTCCAGGAGGAGGCGGCGTCCAACAAAGGAGGACTGCGGTGAGGAAACCCGAATCCCGACGTCCTGGAAGAGCCAGAGCAAGCCAGAAGGTAAGGCGCACCACTAGACTGGAATGCGAAGCACTGTCACTCAGGGACGGCTGCGCTTTAACCTCTCTGGTTTATTGCGCATGCGCGTCACCGGCAGTCGCGACAGTACACCCTCCCTATGTCCCCCCAACAGGTCTTGGTTTATCATGATAACGCCTGTGAAACAAACGCACCAACCGAGGAGCGTGTACTTGACTAGCTGGTTCCCAGGTTGTTCCTCAATACCATATCCTTTCCAATGTACAAAATACTGAAGCCTGCGTCTCACTCTACGTGAATCGATGATAGCCCCAACCTCATATTCAGGATTGCCATCTCCCATCACTGGGGCTGGGATTGTAGGGAGACGCATACCAGGTACCACTGGTTTCAGAAGGGAGACGTGGAATACCGGGTGTATCTTCAAAGAGGCCGGAACCTCTAGTTTCATAGCGACGGGGTTCACTACTTTCAATATTCTGTATGGACCTATATACCAGGGTTTGAATTTGCAAAACCCCTTCAGCACAAGATTCCTTGTGGATAGCCACACCTCTTCCCCTTGGCTATATCCAGGCTCTGTACGTCTGTGGGAATCCGCTCCTTCCTTGTATCGTCCCTTATATTTGTTAAGGTTCACCTGAGCTGCTCTGTGTATGTCTTATCATTTTTTAGGTCTACGGCTGCAGGGGTAGAGCTGGTGGAAGGAGACGGAGACAACATGGTTTGTATGTGAAAACCGTAAGTACAGTAAAAAGGGGAATTGTTGGAAATGGCCATTTTTGCAGGGTTATCCCCAAACTTTTTGCTTCTTCCTCCTTTGTTTTTCCTGAACTGTGGTTGGTGGCAATAGGACTCTGGACACTTTACCACTGGTGATCAGTGCTAAAGTGCATATGCTCTCCCTGTAAATTGTAAATGTGATTGGTTATCCATGATTGGCATATTTGTTTTACCAGTAGGTCCCTAGTAAATTGCACTTAGTGTGCCAGGGCTGGTGATTCAAATGCTACTAGTGGGCCTGCAGCACTGATTGTGCCACCCACAGGAGTAGCCCTAAAATGGTGTCTCAGTCCTGCCATCGCAGTGCCTGTGGGCAGTTGCTAACTGCCATGTTGTCCTGGCCAGTGTGCACACTTGCCATGCCTGACCCTTCCCTGTTCATACACATTAGACACCCCTATGTTAGGCCCAAGGTACCCCCCTAGGCAGGGTGCAGTATATGTAAAAGGTAGGACATGTACTAGTATGGGTAACGTCCTGATAGTGAAATACAGCCATTTGAATTTTTCACTATTGAAAGGCAAATCAAATCAAATCAAATCAAATCAGGTGTTTGTTAAGCGCGACTACTCACCCGTAAGGGTCTCAAGGAGCTGGGGGAGTGGGGGGAGGGGTTCGCAGGTTCCAGTCCATCAAGGAGGGGGGTCTGTCGAAGAGCCAGATTTTGAGGATGTTTGCAAAGATGGAGAGCGCTGTTATCTGTCTGAGGTGGAGTGGAAGGTCGTTCCAGGCTCTGGCCGCGAGGAAGGAGAATGAGCGGCCTCCCGATCTGGTCTTTCTGGTGCGGGGGCCACTGTGTAGGAGAGCTGGGCTGATCGTAGGGTCCTTTGGGGTGCGTGGAATTTGAGTCGGCTGTTCAGGTATTCTGGTCCAGTGTCGTGGAGGGCCTTGTGAGTGTGGGTTAGCATCTTGAAGGTGACTCTAGCTTCAATGGGAATCCAGTGGAGTGTTTGCAGGTGCTGGGAGATGTGGCAGTGTCTTGGCAGGTTGAGGACCAGTCTTGCGGCAGCGTTTTGGATGTTCTGTAGCTTGCGGGTGAGGTTTTTGTTAATCTTGCCCATAGGATAGAATGGGGAATGCTGTGTAACATGTTTACCTGCATATCTTCCCATAGCGGCAAGATCGACATATGAAGTCTGGTATCCCTGAACTCAGAATGTAATAACAAATATTTTAGGAAGGATGGTTTTTAAATTCTGTGTTTGAAAATAGCACTTCTAGAAAGTGACTATTTTCTTGTTCAACCTTTCTGTGTGCCTCTGCCTGTTTGTGGACTGACTGTCTGGTTTGTGAGTGACAGGGGCTGGGGGTGGCTACAGGAGGCTGGGTGAGTCAGCACTAGGCTGAATAGACCTATCTGCATCTAGAGTAGTGGGAGGAGTTGCACCTGGACCTGAATAGGGCTGTGCCTGCCTTCCACAATGCCGGCTCCACCTCCTGTGGTGTGTCTGATGGCCCTGGCCTCCCCTCACATAGAAAGAAGACATGCCCTGGCAGAGGGCACCTAGAACTGGTTTGGACTGGGTCCTGGACCCCTCACACATGTAAGAACAAAGACGTTTGGGGTTTAAATATAAGACCTAAAACCCCTGTAAAATTAGACTACTTCTGCAATCAAGAGGAATCTCTGCACAAGAAGATCAGCTGAAGAGACTGAGGAAGACTGCCCTTGCTGTGTGTTCTGGGGCTGACCTGCAGTTTGCTGTTTCTACTGAGGAAGAGGACAAAGGGACTTTGCTGTGTGCTGTGTCCCCCACCTGCTTGAAGAAGGGACTTTGCTGTGTGCTGTGTCCAAAAGTCTCCAAGGGCCTGAGGAGAGCTGGCCTCCTGTTTCTGAAACCCAGGGATAAAAGGTTTTAAAAGATCATCGGTACCATGCGCCCAGCGTGCGCCTATCTTGAAGCCTGCATGTCTGAAAACTGCCTCGATCTCCCCAGGGCAGCCCTGCGACATAGCGAGGTTCAACTTGAGCCTCGCTGGTGTCTTTCGCGAAGGCTGCTCTGCCTGCATCCAATTGCCCCCACAGACCGCCTCTACGACTCGGTGCGCGTGTCGGCGCACAGCAGGTATCTGTCCTGAGGCTCGCATTCACTGAAGAGTGCTTCGCTTTTCACATCGCCTCTAAAACACGCTGTGTGCGAGTCGGTGCACAGCCAGAGACCTGCTGGGGTCTACATTGCCCGCGTTCATCGCCACTGAAGAGAATCATCTGCCCGAGGCCGTGACTGATTAGGACGGAGCCGCTCCATAGTGTACTGCTCGATCTTTCCGGTCTTATTGTGTTGAAGGGTGATTTAGGTGACTTCAGTCTCTTTCCATTCAAGTCTAAGGGTTAGAGTAGTGTATAGAGCCTATTTATTAGGCACTTCGACATGATCCTGTGTTCTTCCCCATAGATCAGGGTTTGCATATATATATCCTAGGGGATAGATTCGTTAGCATTAGGGGTAATCTGTTCTGTAGTGAGGGTATTTCATGGAGCCGTGCTGAATTCAGGCCTGGTAGGCCTTAAACGGGAGAGACTCCATCTTTCCTCCTGCTCTGGCAGCTCGGGATGTTTCTAGGTCATAGGCAGTGTTTTAGTTAGGAGGTGTTATTCGCTTGGAGAGAACCGGTTCAGGCCGGCCCTTATCGAAGGATTGTATTTTTCTTCATGCCGAAGACACTACATCAGGCCGGCCGGCTGGGAACGTGTCCTTGGCACGGGGAGGTACAAGAATTTGGTGGGCGGCAGGTTACGGGCTGCAATTTTCCATGAGGAAATGCACGTCTATATTAGTAAAAGTTTGAGGCAGATACTGGCACTTGCTTCTTGTCCATGGGCGGCACCTGGCCGTTAGTAGTAAAGCTGCTACTTATTCCAGGGAAGACAGATGACAAACTTGGAGGTGGAGAAAAACCGAGAGATAGATATTCCAAAGAGAAGAGAGTAGCCGATGAGGAAGAGGTCCCAGTGACTCGGAGAGGGAGACGGGAGTAAACCCGTGATTGCGGAGGTGTGACTTCCAGGCGAAGCCGAGGCGCAGACGAGAAGGGAACCTAGATGACCATTGAGTGCAGGCTACATACGACCAAGGTGATGTCAACCCCTTACTATTAGAGTGTACAACTTAATCTTTCACTTTTCTTTGCAGGTTATGTGATATGTATTCCGTGAGTGTGCATGTAATAACTAAATAAAGTATTCAGTTTGTAGTAAAGCAATATGTGCTACGTGTTCTTGTGTAAGAGGGTAACCTATTCTTCTAGTCAGCTGTGACTTAACATGAACAGATGTTAATCCTGATCAGGTAGGTGGTAACTGAATAAGGGAGAAAGGAGCCCTTCGAACTGGGGAACAAGTTGTGCTCAACTAGCTGTCTTTGTGTGATCTGATATATAGTAACACTGATGTCGTGGTAATTATAGGATGAACTCGTGCTAAGGCTGCCGTCTGGGCAGGAAGTCCTGGGTCCATTTGGGACCGCGAGGCTGTGACTGCCGTCTGGGCAGGAAGTCTGTGGCTGCCGTCTGGGCAGGAAGTCCTGGGTCCGTTTGGGACCGCGAGGCTGTGACTTGTCTAAAGCTGCCATCTGGGCAGGAAGTCCTGGGTCCGTTTGGGACCGCGAGGCTGTGGCTGCCGTCTGGGCAGGAAGTCCTGGGTCCGTTTGGGACCGCGAGGCTGTGGCTGCCGTCTGGGCAGGAAGTCCTGGGTCCGTTTGGGACCGCGAGGCTGTGGCTGCCGTCTGGGCAGGAAGTCCTGGGTCCATTTGGGACCGCGAGGCTGTGGCTGCCATCTGGGCAGGAAGTCCTGGGTCCATTTGGGACTGCGAGGCTGTGACTGCCGTCTGGGCAGGAAGTCTGTGGCTGCCGTCTGGGCAGGAAGTCCTGGGTCCATTTGGGACCGCGAGGCTGTGACTTGTAGGTCTTGGTATATATAGTAGGAATTCCCTGTCCTTAGGTGGTACATATATGTGGTTATTTAGGTGTAAATAGGCCCTAGGGAGGGGGTAACGTTCTGGTTTGGGTTAGAGAGGCTCTGCTGAGCGGGTTCCGAAAACCCAAGCAGAACATTTGGCGTCACGAACCGTTTACGAAACCTGTGTGCGTTGTGGTTGTCTTGTGTTTGCTTTCGGCGCGTGCGTGGTTTTGTTTGCATTTTATTTTTGTATATTTGTGTGTATAGTTTTTTTTTTTTTCCTTCTTTTCTTTCTCTTCTTTTCTTCTTTTTCCTTTTTCACGATGTTTTCGAGAAGGTCTAAATCTACTTTTAAGTTGCCCGTTGATATTCCCGGATGGGATTCAACGCCTTATGAAGCTTTGGCCCGTGAGTGGGCTGATTCCACTGGTTTGAGTGAGAATTGGAATTCTTCTTTGGAGCTGGCAGAGCCGGCTGATGTGATTGCTTGTTTGCAGAAGGCACCCGTATCGAAGGGTGAGGAGATTCCCATTTTGGGGCGCAGAGGTTGGATTCTTTTGTCTGCATACAGGATTCTGCATGAGAGATTGTTGAAGTTACAGATATCTCTTAAAGATGTGGAAGCGCACTTTGTTGAGATTCAGAATTCTCATACTTTGTTGCGGTGTCAAAATAAGTTGCTTGCTGATAAACTTGAGACTTACCAAACAATTGCCGAACGGGCGGCTGTGCGAATTGCTCGTTATAAATACAAGAACAGGCGCGGTCGGGTTTCGACGCGAAAGGTGCGTCTGGTCGTGGCGACAGCTGGGCTGGATTGGAATCCTGATGAATGGGATGGTAATATCTGGAACTCGACGGATTCTTGTTCCTCGGGTGAGGAGTCTGCCAAGCGCGAGTCTTCTCGCTCCCGCCATGATTGTAAGTCTGCTTCTCGCACCTTTGATGGTGCACCCCGTGATTACGCTCGTTCTTCGAGTGGGATCAATGCTTCTTACACTGATTGTCCCTCTACGAGTACTGATCGGGCTCCTTGTGATGATCGTCCCGCGGTTTCTGCGCATCCAGTTTTCCGTCGGAAGTTGCAGCAGTCTCCCAATGCTCCGCAGGGTATTTCTTTGGACTGTTTAGAAGACTTTACTCAGCAGGAAATTAGTGATATTTTGCAGCGATTTCGGCAGCGAGCTGGTGAGTCCTTGCTCACATGGATGGTGCGCCTTTATGAACTGGGCGCTGCTGGTATTATGTTGGATACTGGCGATTGTTTAAAGTTCTGTTCCTTGAGTTTGGATTCTACTGTGCAGGATCATTTTCGTAACTATAATGGTGTTGGTCAGATTTCTTTACTCCAATTGGCGACTGAGGGTTGTGATCTAAAATATCCTACTGAATCTGACTGGCCTGTGAATGACAAGCCGTGGTATACTTTGCGTGATGCTGCTCAACGTCTCAAAGAGGAGGTGATGAAAACGGCGATTTTTCTGGGTACTGCTGACAGGTTGCTTGATGGTTCATTGACATCTTCTGTGCGGAACCGTATCATTCGATCTTCCCCTGTTGCTTATAAGCAGGTCATGATGACTTTATTGATTAATCAGACTGGTAACGTATTATCTACGGTTTTGGAATCGGTGCGCCAACTCGGTGAGTTGGGTGAGTGGTTTAAACCTGAACGGCAGTCCCGGCCTGACACTCGTACTCCTGGTGAAAATACACTTACTAGACGTGATATTTTTTCTGGTCTTCTGGCTGATGGTGTGCGGAGGGAGGATATTGATGGTGAGACTACCGCTCGTTTGTGGGAGTTGTTTCGCAAACGTGGCTTGGATCGTAAGGAGGGTGCCCGGCGTGTTCGGACCACTGAGTGTGATCGTGGTGGTTCTGACGGTAGCGGTGATGACGACCGCCGTGGGCGCTCTGTTCGTCGTGATGATCGACGTTCTGCACGTGATGTGTCCCCCCCGTCGAGAGAGAGACAGGGAGAGAGAGGGGGAAAGAGAAAGGGGGAGAACTGACTATGTTTACAGCAGACGTAGAGATGATAGGGATCAATCCCCTGAGTTGAGGAGGAGAGAGGATCGTCACAGTTTGGTCGATCGTAACCCGCAGTACAATGCAGAAGATACGAATCCGTTCCGTACTGGGAATGGATATGAACAGGAGGTACCGATACCTAAGAAACGTGAGAGTCTTTATCCTGATCTATCCTGGTACACAGAATGCAGTAAGAATGACTAGGAAATAGGTCAAGCTCCGGTACACAGATGGGCTCACAGAGATAATAGACCCTATGTAGATATTGATATTTATTGGAGACATCGTAATATCCAAAGGGCCCGAGCATTGGTAGATACAGGAGCGGAGGCCACTCTTATTCATGGAAAATCAAAGAAGTTTACAGGTCAGCCTTTTACTATTACCGGATTAGGTGGAAAAGAAACCCCTGCAGTTCAAACTGTGCTTGAAATGAGAATAGGTAGAATTCCTAGAAAAGAGTATTCTGTACTAGTAGTGCCACTTCTAGAATTCATAATTGGGATTGATATTTTGAGAGGAATGACTTTGCATCTAGATGACGGATGTTACCAATTTGGAACAACGCATTATATATCGTCCAGACCTATACGGGTTGGTCGTTTAAGAATGCCCCCCATACAAGTTCCCCATGCGACAAAAGTGGTTTGTCAGAAGCAGTATCGTATTCCAGGTGGTCATGAGGAGATTAGTACCACTATTCAGGAGTTAGTGGATGCAGGAGTCATAACCCCAGTTACTTCTGCTTGGAATAATCCTGTTTGGCCGGTGCGTAAGAGTGATAACTCTTGGCGCATGACCGTTGATTATCGAGAATTGAACAAGCACACACCCTCTTTGACTGTTGCAGTACCGGATGTTATTACACTTATTGAGAGAATCCAAAAGCATCCAGGTACATGGTACGCGTCCATTGATATTGCTAATGCTTTCTTTTCAATTCCGATTGCCCCAGAGTGTCAGGAACAATTCAGTTTTACGTGGAACGGGCGTCAGATGACGTTTAGAAGTCTTCCCCAGGGCTATGTGCATAGTCCTACGATATGTCACCGGCTGGTGGCAGAGCATTTGGCTGAGGTACCGGTTAATCCCCAAATTCAGATATGTCATTATATTGATGATGTTTTGATCCAAGGCGAAACACAAGAGGAAGTTCAGACCCAATTAGACAGAGTCATTGAGTGCCTGCGTGAGAAAGGTTGGGAAATCAACCCAGATAAATTGCAAGGTCCGTCCCAGGCTGTAAAATTTTTGGGTATTAATTGGCATGAAGGGCACCGTGAAGTGATCCCTCAGGTTAAACAGAAGATTCTTGATTTTGCAGTTCCTAGAAAATGGGTAAGAAGCCCAGAGCTTCATTGGTCTGTTTGGCTTTTGGCGCCAGCATATTCCTCATTTGAGTCAAATATTGGCCCCCTTGTACCGGGTCACGCGTAAAAAGAATGCATTTGAATGGGATAAACCACAGCAAGATGCGTTTAGTCTGGCAAAAGAGGCAATTCAACATGCTCTGGATTTATGGCCTGTACGTGATGGTGACGTGGATTTGAATGTGTCTGTACAGGGCCTTTATGCAAATTGGAGTTTGTGGCAGAAACAAGGCAGGAGTAAAGTACCGTTAGGTTTTTGGACCAAAAAGTTACCTGATGCTGGTGAGCGTTACACACCCTTTGAGAAACAGTTACTTGCTTGTTATTGGGCTCTGGTGGATACCGAGCAATTGACTTTGGAACATGATATAGTTCTGCGTCCGGAAATTCCTATCATGCAGTGGGTCCTGAGTTCGCCGAAAACTCACCGAATTGGACACGCTCAAGAGGCGAGTGTGATTAAATGGAAATGGTACATACAAGACAGGGCACGTGTGGGCCCGAAAGGAATTGCTTCTTTACATGAGCAGGTGGCGCGAGCGCCATCGACTGAGACTGAGAGTGAATGTTCCGTACCTTTAGCACAGGAGTCTCCTGTCAAGTGGGGTAAGCCTTTTGATGATTTGTCCGCAGCGGAAAGAAACCATGTTTGGTTCACTGATGGTTCAGCGAGGTTTATAGGGATGACACTGCACTGGAAGGCGGTGTCCTATAATCCGATCACACAGAAATTGTTGAGCACAACTGGTGAAGGTAAAAGCAGCCAATTTGCCGAGCTTTACGCTGTTTACCAAGTTTTGAAACAAGAGTTACCTGGTACATGTCATATTTTCACTGATTCTTGGTCTACTGCCAATGGACTGGCTGTTTGGTTGCCAACTTGGCATTCCCATAATTGGAAGTTACATTCCAAAGAATTATGGGGAAAAGAGTTATGGCAAGAAATTTGGGAGATGCTCCCACAGAGTACTGTTACAATCTTCCATGTGGACGCTCACACCCCGATAGATTCTCTTGACAAATTTTTTTCATAACATTGCAGATGAGAAGTCTAAAATTGCTGAGGCAGTGGTGGACAGGCAAGATTCTGATATTGCGGGATTGGCGAAATGGGCACACCAGAAGGCAGGACATTTTGGAGAGAAGGCCACTAGCAGGTGGGCTGCTGATCGAGGAATTTATTTTCCCTTAGATTTAATCAAAAATGTTATTTTACACTGCCCCGTTTGTCAGCATATCAGACGGCGTAAGGTGCCCCAAATTGTTAAAGGTCATTTACATCGCGGCAAATTACCCGCTCAAATTTGGCAGATCGATTACATTGGTCCACTTCCCATGAGTAGGAATTGTCAATATGTTTGCACTATTGTTGATACATACAGTGGCCTGCTGGTAGCCCTTCCCTGTAAGCAAGCTACCCAATTGAATACCATTAAAACATTAGAATTAATTATGATGTACTATGGTGTGCCATTCCAAATTCAATCTGATAATGCATCCCATTTTCGTGGAAGATTGGTACAGGAGTTCTGTGCGGAAAACAATATTGAATGGATATTCCATATTCCCTACTACCCACAGGCCTCGGGCCTGGTGGAGAGATTGAATGACCTGCTAAAGGACCAGCTGCGTAAGTTAACGGATGACAAGTATAAAAATTGGCGAGACTTTTTGCCCCAAGCACTATTGATTTTGAACAATCGTCCTTTTTTAAATGCTGAATCTCCACTCATGCGTTTGTTTCCCCCGAATGCTGAGGCTATGCCTAATGAAATCAGAGAAACCGTGATGTATTGGGAAATTACTCCCGGAGCTTTGGCTCCATGTAGAGCGACCCCAGGGTCGGCAGGTTTAGACTTGCATGCTATGGATGACATTGTTATAAAAAGTAGAGATCGAGTCATCATAGAGACAGGTGTTGGTGTTCAGATACCACCTGGAAATTTCGGATTGATCGCCCCTAGATCGGGGCTGGCTGTAAAAGGCATTCAGGTGCTTGGAGGAATTATCGACAGTGATTATCAGGGAGAGATTAAGGTGCTCCTGCTGAATAGCAGTGAGATTGACTTACTGATACATCGCACTGACCGAGTGGCTCAATTACTCATAATGCCTGTTTTCAGTGGTGTATTAATGAAAGGCACTGCTCCAACGTTGCTAACTGTACGTGGCCAGAAAGGTTTTGGCTCCACGGATAATCCTGGGGCCAGAGTTTGGGTGCAGTCGCCTAAGAATCCCCCTGAACAAGCAGAGGTCATTGCCACCGGTCAGGATAATACCATTTTGGTTATGAGACCAGGGAAAGATAGCTGGGAAGCGGTCCCGGCTGATAAATGTTATTTACGAGAATGATTAATGCCTGTATTTGGTTCTCTTTCAGATCATTCTTTGGATTGTTGCTGCAGGATGTGTCGGAGCCGGACTGTTTTCGGACTGGTACGACGAGAAAGGAGGGATCCTATCCACCCGGGATGAACTGGGAACCCGAGTGTTGCGTTCCTTCGCTGCATGGGATTCATCATCGAACTTTTGGACCACACTTGCCAAAAGGGTGACTGACGCCCCTCACTTCTGTTTGACACCGATGAGATCTGTCCATGACATTCTGGCGACCTGCCTGGTTGCTGTCCCCGCCTCATTGGAAACTTTAATTCATATTTTTAATGTCTCGAAGGCCCGTCCCAATATTCTCCTGGGTGATTTTGCTACCCATGTATATTGCCCCCTATGTATTGAATTGCCGAACGAGCAAACCCCCATCCAGTCCCAAATACTTACTTATAATATCACACAAGGTGATTTGTGCTTCTTTCTTACGTGTAATCCTAGTGCGATCTCTGAATGTCTACGCCTCAAACTAAAAGGCGCCACTTCATTTACCGCTCACGAACGGACTTTGTGCTTTCAAAGGACACCGACCACATGTGTTTCAGTTCAGAACAATATGACTTGTAATAGTTTGGTAGTTACCCCCAGTCACTATCGCACGATGTTACTACCTGCCGGATGGCTTTTCTCATGTGGTAATACTTCCTGGCCATTTGTCCCTGCAAACATTTCCGGAGGCCCTTGTGCCATTACGAGACTCAGTTTGTTGATGTTTGCATCGCACCCGAATGCCAACTCTCGTGTGCTTCGAGATACTGTAATGTTACAGGAGGATTGTGACCCATCTTTGCATTTATATTCCAAGTCTGAATACCTTAGCTTAGCTGTTTCAATTATTGGTGTTCCTGCTTTGGCGGTTTATAATGCCAAATCTATTGGGAAAATGGCCTGCTGGATGGTGAAATCTATTAATCATACTTCTACAATTTTGTCTGACATGCTATTAGACGCCCAGGGTGAACGTAGGGCCATTTTGCAAAATAGAGCAGCCATTGATTATCTTTTGCTTAAACATGGACATGATTGCTCGGACTTCGAAGGTCTCTGTTGTTTTAACTTGTCTGACCATACACAATCCATTCGTGCTCACATCGATAAGTTGCGTGACTTAACAGAAGAAGTTAGAAAACACATTGACCAGGGCTGGTTTGACTGGCTCTTTAATTGGTTACCTGATATACACGCGCTACGCCAAATATTAGGTGGTATTTTGATTGCTGTTGCTGTTTTGATTTCTATCTGTTGCTTTATTCAGTGTATTCCTTCATTATTTCAATTCTGCACACTTGGTACTAGACATAGATCAGTTAGCTTTGTTTCATATTATTCTTCCACAGATGTTAGCTCCATTTAATGAATGTATAATAGACTGAAGTCAAGGGTGAAATGTACTGCTCGATCTTTCCGGTCTTATTGTGTTGAAGGGTGATTTAGGTGACTTCAGTCTCTTTCCATTCAAGTCTAAGGGTTAGAGTAGTGTATAGAGCCTATTTATTAGGCACTTCGACATGATCCTGTGTTCTTCCCCATAGATCAGGGTTTGCATATATATATCCTAGGGGATAGATTCGTTAGCATTAGGGGTAATCTGTTCTGTAGTGAGGGTATTTCATGGAGCCGTGCTGAATTCAGGCCTGGTAGGCCTTAAACGGGAGAGACTCCATCTTTCCTCCTGCTCTGGCAGCTCGGGATGTTTCTAGGTCATAGGCAGTGTTTTAGTTAGGAGGTGTTATTCGCTTGGAGAGAACCGGTTCAGGCCGGCCCTTATCGAAGGATTGTATGTTTCTTCATGCCGAAGACACTACATCAGGCCGGCCGGCTGGGAACGTGTCCTTGGCACGGGGAGGTACAAGAATTTGGTGGGCGGCAGGTTACGGGCTGCAATTTTCCATGAGGAAATGCACGTCTATATTAGTAAAAGTTTGAGGCAGATACTGGCACTTGCTTCTTGTCCATGGGCGGCACCTGGCCGTTAGTAGTAAAGCTGCTACTTATTCCAGGGAAGACAGATGACAAACTTGGAGGTGGAGAAAAACCGAGAGATAGATATTCCAAAGAGAAGAGAGTAGCCGATGAGGAAGAGGTCCCAGTGACTCGGAGAGGGAGACGGGAGTAAACCCGTGATTGCGGAGGTGTGACTTCCAGGCGAAGCCGAGGCGCAGACGAGAAGGGAACCTAGATGACCATTGAGTGCAGGCTACATATGACCAAGGTGATGTCAACCCCTTACTATTAGAGTGTACAACTTAATCTTTCACTTTTCTTTGCAGGTTATGTGATATGTATTCCGTGAGTGTGCATGTAATAACTAAATAAAGTATTCAGTTTGTAGTAAAGCAATATGTGCTACGTGTTCTTGTGTAAGAGGGTAACCTATTCTTCTAGTCAGCTGTGACTTAACATGAACAGATGTTAATCCTGATCAGGTAGGTGGTAACTGAATAAGGGAGAAAGGAGCCCTTCGAACTGGGGAACAAGTTGTGCTCAACTAGCTGTCTTTGTGTGATCTGATATATAGTAACACTGATGTCGTGGTAATTATAGGATGAACTCGTGCTAAGGCTGCCGTCTGGGCAGGAAGTCCTGGGTCCATTTGGGACCGCGAGGCTGTGACTGCCGTCTGGGCAGGAAGTCTGTGGCTGCCGTCTGGGCAGGAAGTCCTGGGTCCGTTTGGGACCGCGAGGCTGTGACTTGTCTAAAGCTGCCGTCTGGGCAGGAAGTCCTGGGTCCGTTTGGGACCGCGAGGCTGTGGCTGCCGTCTGGGCAGGAAGTCCTGGGTCCGTTTGGGACCGCGAGGCTGTGGCTGCCGTCTGGGCAGGAAGTCCTGGGTCCGTTTGGGACCGCGAGGCTGTGGCTGCCGTCTGGGCAGGAAGTCCTGGGTCCATTTGGGACCGCGAGGCTGTGGCTGCCGTCTGGGCAGGAAGTCCTGGGTCCATTTGGGACCGCGAGGCTGTGACTGCCGTCTGGGCAGGAAGTCTGTGGCTGCCGTCTGGGCAGGAAGTCCTGGGTCCATTTGGGACCGCGAGGCTGTGACTTGTAGGTCTTGGTATATATAGTAGGAATTCCCTGTCCTTAGGTGGTACATATATGTGGTTATTTAGGTGTAAATAGGCCCTAGGGAGGGGGTAACGTTCTGGTTTGGGTTAGAGAGGCTCTGCTGAGCGGGTTCCGAAAACCCAAGCAGAACACATAGTCAGAGTGGTTGCAAGGGGTTGCCTGGCAACTGGGGCTCCCCGGCGTTGTCCTGCCTCGATCCACGAAAGCAACAAGGCGTCACCTGGCAACCGACAGTCTCCCGACCCGCGGCCGCTCCATAGAATGTCTGCCATCATCATCAAGTGGGAGTGGACACTCCCCCCACCAGGAAGAAGCTGCTATGCTCTCCCCAAGCAGCGCCGTAGAGGACCTACAATTCAAGGATCCCAGGAGCCTCGAGCCGGGTCCTGAATCATCTTTCCAGGTAAGGCTCAAGGCTCCGTCCTGAGTCACAACGTGTGGGCTGGCTGGGAGACTGTGCAACGCTATCTCTCCCTAGTGGAGTGGACGGGATCTGTCCTCAGGCTCATTGCGATAGCGGCAATACCGTTGGGGGCATACTTGTTACCGTAACTGACCACGGAGTCAGTAATCTCACTAAAAACAGACTGAGGGCTAAGAGGGGCACCGTGCACCGGTGATCAGTGCCTAGTGTTCATAATAGTCCATTTTAAGACAAACCCAGTCTGTACAAAGTAACTTACCGTGCACCTGTGACTGCGTGACATCTGCCTAAAGAAACAAGAATTACACGCTTGATTGTTGAAAGAACACTACGAGAGAACATTTTTACATCAGAATCTTTATTGTGTATGTGGGAATCTATGTTGTTTGGTCTTGCCTAAATTTAGATAAAGAGATCTATTTTTATAAATACATGTGTGGTGTCCATTTGTGGTACTGGATTACTGTGGGTGTTGGTGCAAATACTTTACACATTGCCTTGAGGATAAGCCTGTCTGCTCGTGCCAAGCTACCATGGGGGTGAGCAGGGGTTATCAACAGTGTGTACCCTCTTACCCTGACTAGAAGCAAGGGTCCCTATTTGGTCAAAGGTACCTACCTCTGCCAACTGGAGACCCCTTGTTCTAACAGGAATAAGCAGTGGACGAGTGATAACTATTGTTATAGGAATAATCAGCTATCCCTGCCATTTCATCCCAATCAGAAAGAGAGTGTAAGACTTGGCATCTGATATACTGTTCAAAACACTGATTCACTCTCTCAGTTTGGCAGTCTATCTGAGGGTGGTGGCTTGAGGACAATCGAACATTTATCTGCAACAAGGCTCCCAACGCCCTTCAAAATCTAGAACTAAACTGAGCTGCTCTGTCAGATATCGAAATGGAAGGAATGCCATGTAGGCATACGACATGTTGTACAAGCACAGAAGCTAACAGTCTGGACGTGGGGAGTGCCTTTAGCGGGACAAAATCGGCCATCTTGGTCACTAAGTCTACTACAACTAGGAGAGTGGTATTCCCTTGTGATGTCTTTGATAAATCTACTATGAAATCTAAGGACACTGTATGTCAGGGACTAGGTGGAGTGTGTAATGGTTGTAGCAGTTCCACAGGAGCTTGGTGAGAGGCTTTCCCTTGGGCACACACATGACATGTCTGCACATACTGATTTGTGTCCCTCCCCATGCTAGGCCACCAAAAGTATCTCTGTAATAAGTCCAGTGTTTTCTTGTATCCTGGGTGTCCAGCAAGAGGATGAGTGTGGCACCACTCTAAAGCTTGTAACCTCAGATCGTGAGTGGGAAGTACTAAACCCCTTTGAACATAGAACAAGTCTTGTTTTTTTAGTGACTTCTTGGGTACCTATGGTTTCTTTCATAACTACAGGCGCTTGTGCCTCCTTAATATTCTTTACAAAGTCATCCTCGGAATACAGAGCACCAATTATTCTTTCTCTGGCTATTGTAAGAGGAGACTCACCTTGTTGTTCAATGGGTTCATACTCTAAGCGGGATAACGCATCAGCTTTTCCATAATTTTTCCCTGCTTGGAACAGTATCATGAAGTCATGATCACTCAAAAACTTAGTCCAACGTAGTTGACGCATGGATAAAGCCCTTGTGGATTAAAAAGATTGTAGATTACGATGATCTGTGAGAACTGTTATTCTGTGATTTGCCCCTAATAAATATTGCCTCCACTCCTCAAAGACCCTCTTTATGGCCAATAGTTCCTTATCTCCTATAGTGTAATTGATTTCGGCAGGAGCCAATTTCCGTGAATAGTAAGCTACTGGATGAAGACGTCCTGTGCTAGGATCTGCCTAAGAGAGGACCCCTCCGATCGCCACTTGAGAAGTGTCTGCCTCAACCACAAATGGACATAAAGGATCTGGATGTCTTAGTATGGGCGCTTGTGTGAAGGCCTCCTTTAACTGGAGAAAGGATGCATCTGCCTCGGGAGTCCATTGAAACTTAACTCCTTTTTTCAAAAGTCTAGTTATCGGGGATGCTAAGTCAGAAAAGTTGCTAATAGAGCGTCTATAAAAATTGGCGAAGCCAAGGAAACTCTGAATCTCCTTAACAGTCTGTGGTGCTTGCCAACGAGTGATGGTCTTTTTGAGGGTCCATACTTATCCCATGGGGACATACCATGAATCCAAGAAAACTTACTAACTGTGTATGAAAATGGCACTTCTCTAGCTTACAGCCGAGATGATTGTCTCTCAAACGTTCGAGGACCCTCCTAACATGAACTTCGTATTCTTGCATGGATGGAGAATAAATCAGGAGGTCATCAATGTAAGCGATGACAAACAAATCCAACATGTCCTTTAGAACTTCATCTAAAGACATCTAAAGACATCACTAAATATTCATATAACCCATACTTGGTACAGAAGGCCGTTTTACACTAATTTCCCTCCTTTATTCTCACAAGATGGTAGGCCCCTCGCAAATCCAAATTGGTGAACACTTGAGCATCTTTTATCTGATCAAGGAGGGAGGATATCAGGGGCAAAGGATACCTGTTCTTGATGGCAATGGTGTTTAAAGCCCTATAGTCTTTACAACATCTGAGACCCCCTTCTCTTTTTGGTATGAAAAAGAGAGAAGACGATGCCGGTGACCGGGAGGGACGGATAAATCAAATCCTCAACATTTCATCCAAGTATTCTCGCAAATATACATTCTCCTTTTCAGTTAGGGAATACACACTACTGCAAGGTATGTGAGCTCCTGGCAGCAAATCAATCCGACAGTCGTAGGCCCTGTGGGGTGGAAGGCTAGTAGCCTTTTCTTCATCAAAAATTCCTTAAGGTCCTAATTAACTGAAGGTAATACAGATTCACTAACACTGATGAGTGTAATGCTTTTCTCAGGACCGCTTGCGTCATAAAAGATATGTTCTCTACAGTAGTTGTGAATAAAGGTAAGCTTCATCGCCTTCCAGTCCACTGAAGGACTGTGTTGACATAACTAGGGCAGCCCTAAAATACCTGGAAACTAAGGGGACTGTATGAGGTTGAATACAATAAGTTAATGGTGCTCTTTCTCAATGATTAGAGTTAACTCAATCGTAGCATGTGTAACGGGACCTGACTTTAGATTGCTACCATCAATTTTTGTAATTTCCTCCCAAGAGGATTTAGACACCCAGGGAATCTTTTGGCTCTGAGCCCACTGTGAATCCATGAAGTTACCTGAAGCACCAAAATCCACCATTATTTGCACATCTGCAAACTGGTGTCCCCATATCAAAGGCGAGGAAAGAAAGAAGTGGCTTGGCGGAGATGCCTGTACCTTCGTTTGTGAGACAATCAATCCTGAATTACCCGAAGTCCTTGTCTCCTGAGACCCCGGGCTTATTAGTTTTCCGAACGCCTTGCCTGTTTCGGCTTTACGGGACACTCTCTAAGGAAATGGCCCTGCTTACCATAGTATAAGCACAACTTATTGTCTCGCCTTCTCTGCCTCTCTTATTCTTCTTCACTAAGAGGTCTTCTAATACTCCCTATTTGCAGTGGTTCTGGTTCCTCACATATCTTTTCAGGGTCAGCCCTTTTTTCCAGATAAGCAAAGACTCGCCCGTCTGACCTGCTTCTTTCTTTCTTCCTTTCTCTGATTCTCTGGTCCAATTTGACCACCAGGTCAATGAGGGCAGTGCAGAACTCATGAGGGTCAACAACTTGTGCTAACAGATCTTTTAAATCCTCTCTCAACCCCTTGTAAAACAAAACACTGTGCTTCTCCTCAGGCCACCCAGCTTCTGCTACTAGTCTATTGAACATGGAAATGTATGTAGCCAAATCTTTTGTCCCTTGTTTTAAATTCAAAAGCTCCGTGTCTACTGACTATGTGAAGGTATGTCTGTCAAATAATTACCTAAGTTCTCTTTTCAAAGCGTCATAGTCTTGTAGCAGTGGATCGTTTCTTTCTATCAGAGGTATGGTCCAATTAGCAGCAGACCCACCTAAATAGGATATAACGAACGCCACCTTTGCGTGGTCAGCCGGGAAGCAGGCGGCTTTGCACATGAAATGAAGTTGACACTGACTAATAAAATCTGCAAATTTAGCAGGATCCCCCCCAAAAATGCTCAAGGGGAGCCAAAGGAATGGATGGCAGGGCTGTGACTTGTATAACCGGGAAGCTAGTATCAGGATTCTGAGTCCCTGGGACCTGAATCAGACCTCATACCCAGCTGTACGGAATCTACCCTGGCCGAGGGAGCTTGGGTTTCCTTCTGAAGGCTACCCAACATGTGGGCTAAATCTGCTAGAGTCACCTGACTCATTTCCATGACGTCCGGGCAGAAGAGAAACCTCTCTGTTTGGCTTCGCGTTCTGTCGGGTCTCACCTATTTTTGCCGCAGGAACATCATGGAAATGAAGATGGTTCCACTACTTCGCCAAATCACCTATTGCACCCAACAAAGTCAAAGTGACAATGGTAACCCAGGGAAGAAGGGAAACAAAACAAGGAAGAATGAGGGTAACACGTTGAACTCCAGAATGTGATAGGACCAAGCAAGGACAAGGCACAACATCTGCAGATAGGAGAGAAGAACAAAAAAATGGTAAGTAAGTAGTAGGGTATCTTACTGTATTAAACTCTCTAAGGGGTGTTCTGCATGCTTAAAGTTCCCTTCTTCATAGTCCTTCAAATAAGTACTCTTGTCAGGAATGTGTCTTGTTCTGGTGGAAAAAATATTGTACTATTGGTTAGAGAAAAGGTACTACGGAATGAATAAATGTATGAGAAGACTCTAGTCTACACCTACCTATTCACCAGACTTCTGACGAAAAGAAAAACAGAGTGTTGAAAATACTGTTACCACAGCCTTAGAATTCAGGCAATTTTTCTAATCTCCTTTTCTTTTTGATCACAGGTCACTAAACAAAATATCAGAGAAGGAACAGATGCCCACAGCCACAGGAACACCAGATTAGATAAGTTTGCAGGGAATAAGTAATTAATAATAAATGACAACGCTTTGCGCTGTTACGGTATGCAGCAGTAAATAGCTTTGTCTATTTCCCTGGTTTCTTTTAGTTTTACAGGTCAGCACAACTGAAGAGGATGAAGGACTGGTGGTAACGGTGGCGCGCCAGGAACTGAAACACAGACAGAGGTCCGGGGAATTGGCTGCACGCCGAATGCAGGGAGAGGTCTGGAGGAGGCGGCAGCGCAAAGAATATTGGAGACACTTCGAGAGGTCTGGGAGGAGGCAGTGGCGCGAAGAATACTGGAGACGCTGCGAGAGTTCCGGGAGGAGGGGGCGTCCAACGAAGAAGGATTGCGGAGAGGAAACCCGAATCCCGACGTCCTGGAAGAGCCAGAGCAAGCAGGAAGGTAAGGCTCACCACTAGACCGGAACGCTGTCACTCAGGGACGGCTGTGCTTTAACCTCTCTGGTTTATTGCGCATGCACGTCCTCAGTGCAGCAGCCATTTTGGTAGTTCGCGCAGTTCCCGGTTCGCCGGCAGTCGCAACATTTTATTCAAGTTCCACCAACATCTATCTTTCAGAAGGACTGCATTGTTTCCTATTTTTTCCACAAGAAGATGTTTTTGAAATTTGGAAAAATCTTTAGGAACCCAACTAGTCTTTTCTATAAGTACCCAATCCCCAACTTCAATGTTCTTACTTTAAACCTTGTAGTTTTTTATCATCGTACATCTTTCTTTTTGACTGAATTCTTTGTACATTGTTCCTCACTTCTGAAAGATCCCTATGTTCCTCATTCTTTTCAGAAGCCATCCATGGCTGAAATATCTTTGAGATCCCTATGCTCTTCCACAAGACCTCATATAGTGTTGCCATCATTGTTGAATGGGGATATTGTGTTAACAACTAATCTTGCATTTCAAATATTTACATACATCCAACTTAGCAGAGATAGCATTTTGAATCCTTTCTTTAATAATTCTGTTTGCCCTCTCCACAAGTCAATTAGAATGTGGCAAATAAAGCGCAACTTTGTAATGAGTTATACGATGAACTTTAAGAAACTCACACATTGTAGTCAATACAAGTTGTGTACCATAGTCCGAAACTAAGATTTTCCAAAAGAACACATCATACCGAAACTCAATTGTTACCTCAGTGGTGATCTCTCTTAAAGATTTAAAATTAATCAATTTTGAAAAAGTCAATCAGAACAATAAACTAACTCTGATAATTTGATAAGCAACCAAAAGGTCCCAAAAAATCAACCGCTACTTTATCCCAAGGTTGTTCAGGCATCTCAACTTTAATCAAAGGAGTTCTACTAAAGTGCCAACTTTTATTAGACAATAGGCATGCATGGCAAGATTGCATGTTAGTCTCCACCATAGTGGGCATTCTTGGCCACTAGTAATGATTGAACACATTTTCTTGTAGATGTTAAACCTAGATGTCCCTCATGTGCTATATTTACTAACCTTTTCCCTCAAAGTTTCAGGTGGTACAACCAGACTACCACGTAGAATAATCCCAGATTCAACACTCAACTCAGGCAGCACAACACCTTTCAACTGCATTCACAATGGCTACCACACATTAATCTGGCAAACATTCATCCTCTATGTCACTACCCTTCCCTTGGATCTGTGAAACAAAAACACGTATGTTCAAACTACCAGGCTATATGCTATTTCAAAGTCAAATTTCTGTAATGTCTTTATTAAACTGACCAGCTTTGAAATGACTTGCTAACACCCTTATCACTCATCAGAGAGAGTAATGGTTTATGATCCATCAATATTTTAATCTTTTGACCCATAAATATGTTTTGAATTTATTTATAGCCCCCTTCTATGGTGCTATATTTTAACTTAGCACCACTTAGAGTGTGAGATATGAAAGCCATGGTTCTCTCTTTTCCTTTAATCCTTTGGCTTAATACAGCATCTAGACCATACAAACTTGCATCTACAGTAACCTCACATGTTTTGTCTTAAATAAACAGTTTCAGAGCATCACATTTTAAAATCAACTTTTACACCTCATCAAAAGATTCTGTTTGTTGCTCTGACCAAAAAAAGTCTCCTTTTCCGTAACAACTTCTTCGATGGTTCAGCTATCGCACTGAACCAACAAACAAATATGGCATAGTAGTCAATAAGTCCTAAGAAAGAAAGTAAACTGTCCTCATCCTTGAGCGTGGGAGCCGCTTTGATTGCTCTTAGCAAATATTCTTTTGGTTCAATGCCTGTCGCAGACACCCAGTGGCCTAAATATTCAGTCTGCACTAAATTTGCATTTACCTTACGTATGCCTCCTAAAGAATATTCAAAACTTTGTGTAAAATGAAATCATGCTGAGTCATATTAGCAGCAACAATAAGGATAACACCTTGATAAGTTATTACACTATCCATTTCTTCAAACAGCCCATCCATAAGTCTTTGAAAGATGCAAGCAGCAACTTTAGATACTTGAAAGTTCCAAAAGGGGTAATGAATGTTGTTAAATGCTGGGACTCATCTGTCAATCTAATCCGATGATATGCATATTTTAAGTCAATGGTACTAAAAACACACACATCTTTTATTTGTGCAAGCATTTCCTGTATTTTTGGGAGTGGATGACACTCCACAATGATGTTTTTGTTCAGCGAATGAAGATCTGCACACAACCTCATCTCTGAAGTTTTTTTTCTTGTTATAACAGTACTTGAAATCCATTCAGCCCATTCCACTGCAGCAATGATTTTATCCTCATACATCCTATCTAGCAATGCTTTGAGATATTTCTAGTCACTTAACGGGACATTCCTGACTTTGTGGGCTACCGACTTCGCATTCTCTTTCAATCTTATATCATGGAAAAATCCTTTCACACAGCCAATCTCATTCCTGAATACTTTTTCATAATCTCTAAGTAAAGGTTCAATGTTTTCTACCTCAAACAAATTGATGTTCAAAGATGAAAATTGTGAATCCTCTTCCATCCAACCATGATCTAATTGTATCGGTTCCAGAGACCCTGGTTTCTGAATGATTCCCAACCGAGCCTGATCAATCCAACCAAACACATCCTTGCACCCCACAGCAACGTACATTTTAGTGAGAATCCCTTGAAATGTAATGTATCCTCAAAACAACCAGACATTTGCATCTCAAACCCCCCAAAAGCTTAAGGTGAAATATCACATTCAATTAGTGCTTATCCTTCTAATTCTCCTGAAAAGTGGAGAGAACTAGAATTGTAATGGGAGATCCTGAATCAATATAATAGACACTGTAACAGCCCGGGTCTCAAGCTGAGTCAAAATAAACAACTAGCAGGCCAGAGTATTTCTATCCCTAATCCGACAACTCTATAGGAGAGAACCCTTCTAGAACAGGACCCATCAATCACTTAGGGTGGTGAGTTTTTATCATCATTTGGGTCTGTGCACTTCAATATGACGAACCAGTTCTTGGAATAGCGATCTGGTAACGTGCAAAGAAGATGCAGCAAAAGAGGGTTATTGTCAGATCTCTCAGGGATTTTGTCAGAGATAACGTTGTACCCATAGATCAGTGAAGGAGATCCTAAGGTCAGCAGTATTAAATAATAAGCGTGTAACTAAAAATGGCTAAGGGTGCTCAAATGTTCTTTATTCGGTAGAGTGCCCCTGTCATGTTTAAAAAGCAATATGGCAATCTAGCACAAATAAGTTGTCATTATGCTAATGTCCTGAATCAGCCATTACAGGCACGCGTTTGGTACCAATGTCTATGACACAAAACGGTCCTCTAATCCTATAACAATTGTTAGATGTGATGGTAAGGTTAACCTCTCTACACCTGTATTGACATTTTTCCAACAAATCTTCTCCATCTATCTGCACAGTAGACACACTTGCATTTTTGTTCTGGTTACTTCCAAAACACCCATTTTCTTTGTATCTGCACACCTTAGAAAAATGACAATTTTTTTAGACATTTCAGACACCTGCATTTTGCAGCAGGACAATTAGGATAAGTGCCTAAATGGTATTGTAACCCACAGCAATAACAATACCGCATTTTTGGTCATCCTTATTATCACGAGTATCCGTACTTACAATCGCCACTTTTCTCTATCTTTTATTATCCACACGTGCCGCTTTTACACTTGTCTCCTCTTTGATAGTCGATAACACTTTTCCTGATAAAATAGATCTTTCTACCCCTTTTGTAATACCAATTAATTCAGATAAAGAGGGATTACACATGCATAAATTATTTCCTGTATCTTTTGGGGCCGATTCACAGAACTAACTTAAGACAACATCCTAAACTTACTACTTTTGGTATTCACAGACGTTAGGATTTTGTCTTAAGTTTGTCTTAAGACAAATTTAAGACAAACTTAAGACAGACTTAAGACAAACTTAAGACAAACTTAAGACAGACTTAAGACAGACTTAAGGCAGACTTAAGACAAACTTAAGACAAAATCCTAACTTAAGTCTGTCTTAAGTCTGTCTTAAGTCTGTCTCAAGTCTGTCTTAAGTTTGTCTTAAGTCTGTCTTAAGTCTGTCTTAAGTTTGTTTTAAGATAAACTTAAGACAAAATCCTAACTTAAGTCTGTCTTAAATCTGTCTTAAGTCTGTCTTAAATTTGTCTTCAGACAAATTTAAGACAAAATCCTAACTTAAGTCTGTCTTAAGTTTGTCTTAAGTCTGTCTTAAGTCTGTCTTAAATTTATCTTAAGACAAACTTAAGACAAAATCCTAACTTCTGTGAATACTAAAAGTAGTAAGTTTAGGATTTTGTCTTAAGTTAATTCTGTGAATCGGGCCCTTTGTGTTTTGATGATTGATGCTGCATGCAGTGTAGGTGAGATGTCCCTCACAAGTGACTTTTGGGGGCATGTTTGCCCTGTTTCTTATAAATGTTTTGATTGTTTGACTGTCCAGGAAGTTACATACAGTTTCCATTTGCGGCCTTATTCTGATAGTATTGTTATTTATTTTAGTGCGCAGGTTTCCTTAACATTTGTGTCGATTCTGAAGTGATGTTATGTGGTGAAATTTTTATTTCTGGTGTGGGGAATTTCTTTCTGCTGTGCAATTTTCAGAGAGTCGCCACTTATTCGACTGTCATGTTGCATTGCTACATTTTCACATTTAACACTGCATTTAACTGCATTTAACACTGCACATTTAACACAATGCATAACAAGATGGTGACCGGAGAGGATCTCGGGAATGGAGCTCCGTAGGCTGAGGATCGAAAGCGACAAAATATCCCTGTTTTAGCCCTCGCCAGCTCTTGACGCTTTAGGCACCGGAACACAGGAACCACATCTATACAGATACGGGATTTAATCTTTACCGGAGAGCCGATCGGCAGGAGTCCCCTGTCTCAGGAGCAGGACTTCGCTGGTGACGACCCTCCGGGTGACCAAGCTCTCGCCCACATCGACGTTGGCTGTGTGGGGCCCCCAAGTTGAGGCCGAGACCGGAGGCAGTCCCGCGGTGGACTTGGCAGGTCTCCGATACTTGGTTTGTTAGGAAGATGTCGCAGGAGGAAGACACATCGCTGGAGGCATCGCGGGAGGCAGCTCTGCATACGCGAGGATTGAAGCGGCTTTGTAACCCGCGGATGTGCTTCGTGGCAGGGTCGAGGTTATAAATGCAGGTATTTCCCCCTCCTCGTGCCGCAATCAGGACTTTCCCTTCAGGCGCCTGCATCTTTCTGCTTTGCTTTGTGCAGGCGGCAGCACGCATTGAATTTGGCCCATATCAAGTCCGCTTACTTAACAGCACGTGAAGAACTAATCTGCACGAAATTGGTCCGTGAGGCTATCGCGCCTACCTAGTTAAACGCCGCATGACGTTCTAACAATCATAGTGCGAGGCGGGTTTACAAGGAACCGGCCCCTCGGATCTCCTATTGTTTAATGGGTAATCTGCTTGTTTACCTTATGTTTTCATCGTTTTTGTAGTTCATGTTAATTCTCTCCTGCGCTTTCCAACACAGGAATACTATCTGCATCGAGGGCCTGTTAATCATGGCTAAGCCGTCTTTTTGATCACTCAGTGTTAACAGCAGCAATAGCTATCCTCAAAATGGCTGTCTTAAATTATTACACCGTGAGGGCTGTTCCTTCTTCACACCAAGCCATGACCATAAACACAGGACTACCTCGCTCTACACAGTACTAAAAGGAAACAAAGGACCAACAGCTGCTACCTATGGTAATAGATAGAGGACTTTAATCAGAGCGACAGGCTCATGCAAAGAGTGATAGGACTACACATTTGAACCCAAATCATCACTGGTCAAACTGCAGCCATCTTGGAACGGCTTTCCTATTAGTTAAATCTATCTATAGCATTTCCGTGTTTTTCTCCCTTTGATTACCTAAACTACTGAAGTAAGGACCAACGCTGGTAAGTGGAGAAATAACTTCTTTATTCAGTATTAAAGTAACTGCATCCTCAGCTTGACTGTAGTGCTTCCGCATCCCCTACGAAGTCAGCCTCATCAACATTCTAAGGCAGCCTTCATGTCAGGGTTCTATGACCATACCATTGTGCGAGCAATAGGGAGGGGTGGAGGGAACATTCCAAGTGGAGGGATTACAACAACTACCAAATTCACAGAGCCAGATTTGGCCATATTTTCTGTCAACCACTATCTCAGCAGGCTTTTCCCTGAATACTATTACGACATACACACAAACTCTTAACTAGTTCCCCTCTATCTAAGCAACCCCCTCTTCAAGGGTTCAATTCCCTATATCTATCTTACTTCTGATCCTCCCACCCCTACCTCTACCTTAATTCCTTTTAGTGCAACTCTTCTCTTTTCCTCTCATACTCTCGGACCACCCCACCCCACCCCATTAAAAAAAAAAAAAAAATCCAACTTTCCTTCCTATCCTTTTTCTCTTTGACCTCACCTCTGCTTTCACGCTTCTCCCCTCCCATCTCGCCTCCCTCCTTTCGTACGTCACTCCGCTGGGGGTGGGCGTCATGGAGCGTGCAGGTACACACACCTACAGCATCATTTATCCCCCTAACCTATCTAAACAATCAGCCAAACGCTTCAAGCATAATTTTATTAAACTCCACCCTGAAACGCTCTTCGTGGACCCTTATTTCTCACCTCGTAGTGGAGTCACTACCACAGATTTCATTTTCCACACTAAACGAAGAGCTCAATGGAGAAAAGCGTTCCTAGCCTCTCTCACGATCTCCTCTACAAGGAAAACCGCACATGGAACAGCCTTCATTACTTCCCCCTCCCAACTATTTAATGCGACAGCGACCATCACCATTTACAATAACTGCACCATCCTCATTGAGGCCTCGGATCATAATCTAAATCTCTTAGATACCATCTTCCCCATCATTAAAAACCGGGTGTCTATATCACAGCTGCCTTCTCAACCAGCCCCCCGTGGCAACACAGACTGGATTAACCACCCCATCCTTACTTACAGTATCTCCCCCTCTCTGCCTGGTTCCAGTCCTTCCCCCACTCAACCTACCCCCCTCTCCCACACTCAGCACTTAACCTCACCCTCAACGCCTGGCTCGTTGAACACCCCTGCCTCACATACTCCCCAGTCACCACCGACACCGTTGCCTTATAGCTCTCCACCCCCGTGCACCCCTCCCATCCACACCCCCCCGTCACTGCACCTGACCCGCTAACTCTACTGCCCAGCACGAGTGCATCAACCTATGTGCCCCCCTTAGAAGGGGAACCTATTCCTCTGAAGCCCTCTATCCCTATTCCTCTAAAGCCCTCGGCTCCTCTCCCCCCTTACAATTTATATCCCTCTGACTCTCTCTCTTCCGCCACCTTACTATCGCATGACCCGGCCTCACCTGACACTTACTCCCCTCAACGCTGTCTCCCTCCTTCACATAGACTGCGTGATAATAATGTCTCACCTCACCCCCTGTCGGATACTACGCTTCCTTCTGAGCAAACCACCCTCCATCCTTTCCCTATGCCTGTACAACAGCTAGCAACCACAACTCTACAACCCCCCACTCAGCCTCCCTCAGGCACAACACACCCTCCTACCTCTCACTCATCCACATCAGACCCTACACTAGACGAAATTATGATCACCTTGCACCAAATTAAAGCGGAGCTACATTCGTTCAAGGTGATGCTGTCAAGACATTCATTGCGCTTCACGCCATCCAAGTCCTATAAATCACACGAGCACCTGGACCTCATTCCACCTGCCTCCAAAATGCCCTCTCCCTGTTGGAAAACAGTTCCTTCCCACAACGCTCTAACACACCCTATGCGCAGCACCAATCTCCTCTCGGAGAGCGATCTCCACTCTCTTCTGCACTCTTACGAACCCTCCCTTCCCAACTCCCTTCCGTCCCCTCTGACAACCATCCCGACTATCCCCCTCAACCCGCGGCAGACCCGCCACACACAACAACAGAGGAGTCTGTGTTAATAACCTTAGAAGAATCCTTGTCCCTCAAGTCCCCTCTTCTTCCCTCACTACACCCCATCTGAAATGCACTCTGCTAAACTGCCGATCAGCCTCCAGACATGCTGCCGACATAGCTGACCTCATCATCTCTCAGGAGCTTGACATCCTATTTCTTACTGAAACCTGGTTAACAGATTCATCCACCCCGCTCCTCGACATCCTCGTACCACCTAACTACGACATCATTAGACTTGATAGATCGGACAAGATAGGGGGCGGCATAGCTTGTATATATCGCAGCAGCATCACCATAAACAGAGCCATTTTGCCCTTTTTCCCCTCTTGCGAATACTTATGCCTAAACATCTGCTGCAAGGGCAAACCTGTATGCTCAATCCACATCATCTACCATCCCCCAGGAGACAACCTCCTCTTCATCGATCACCTCATGGATTTGATCTCCTCTAACAACGGGCGGCAAAACACCCAAATATTCCTAGGCGACTTCAATCTCCATTGGAATGACATTAATGACTCAGGTGTCAACACCTTCAAAAACTTCCTGGATGATCTAGCCCTCATCCAATCCTGCAGTAGTCCGACACACAATAAAGGATCAACCCTTGATCTCATTATCTCCAAAGCTGACGTCATCCAGGTGGATTCGATCCAACCATGCTACTGGTCGGACCATCACATTATTGCCTTTCACATCGAAGAAACCTTTAAACTCCACTCATCGCATCCCACAAAACCGAAGATCTGGAAAAGAGATTTGAAAAAAATCAACCCCAACTGACTACCCTCCTCCAGTTATAACCTGCTCCAGCCCCCTTTAAACACCTCTGACGTCCATGATCTCACGAATCACTGTCTCAACGCTATGACCTCGATAATTAATGAGGCAGCCCCCCTGCAACTTAAGAGAGCTCCCATTAAAGATTCCAAGCCCTGGTACAACGCTCTACTTAATGAGGACAGACGAGCCCTCAGGTCCTTAGAACGCAATTGGAGAGCAGTCCCATCGGCTCTCCACCTCAAACTGCTTAGGAAAAAGACAAATGCATACTACAAAAAAATTAAGCGCACTAAAGCTGACTTCTTCAGCCACCAATTAGACCAAGCTAAAAACCGGCCAAAAAAACTCTTTGAACTTGTCAAAAATCAATCCAAGGAAGCACCCCAACGGGCTCGAGACCTAGCTCGCCCACAACCTAACTGTCAAGAATTCTCCACCTTCTTCAATCTGAAGACTGACAACATCATAAAGGATCTCCTTAATGACAGACCACCACACACTGCTCCCCATACGGTAATTACCCCCTAATTTACACCCACCCCATGCCATTCCCCATCTAAGGCCTGCCCTAAAAACGAGGCAGTCTGGTCTTCCTTTGAGACGTACACTGAAGACGCCCTAGGTAAGATTCTCAACAACCTGAAACCGGCCAATCACTTCACTGACCCTTTCCTGGCTAATGCAGTCAAAGTCCTTTCACCTTGGCTTCTTCCACTCTGGACCAAAATCATTAACAGCTCACTCCAACAAGGCTGTATCGCGGACTCCCTCAAAGTAGGCCAAGTCTCACCTATCCTAAAGTAACTCACTGCTAACCCTACCGACCTTAACAACTACCGTCCCATTTCCAATATCCCTACCTTGGCCAAATTGTTGGAAAAATGTGTACACTGACAACTGACCAATCACATAGACCACTTCAACCTACTAAATAAACACCAATCAGGCTTCAGAGCTGGTCACAGCACTGAATCGGCCATGACACACATTCTTGATGATGCACTACAAATCCTTGACCAGAATGGTTCGTGCTTACTCATCTTACTAGACCTCTCATCAGCCTTTGATACGGTCAAACACCAGAATCTATTAGATCTCCTGGAGCATAGGATGGGTCTATCTGGCACAGTGCTAAAATGGTTTACATCCTTCCTGCATAACCGTACACAAAAATTCAAGGTCAACAACGCGCTCTCCAATTCCTCTCCCGTAACTCTTGGGGTGCCGCAAGGGTCCGCACTCTCACCGTCCTTATTTAACTTGTTCATGGAACCGCTCACTGAAATCCTGCACACATCCAATGTTCAATTTCATATGTATGCGGACGACACACAACTATACCTCAAGATCAACTCCATAGAAGACATTAATATGCTCAACTCCACACTCAAGATCACCCAGTCTTGGTTATCGGAAAATCATCTCAAACTGAACGCATTAAAAACAGAATTCCTCCTCATAGCACCACCGGCCAAGATCCCCTTAATGCACGACTTGATCAAACAGCTCACCGCTTTCGACGTACAACCAACTATCGTGGACTCAGCAAAATCCTTGACGATCACTCTCGACAACAACCTCATGATGCAAAAACACATCAGTAATGCTGCAAAGAGAGCTAATTTCCAGATAAGTACCCTAAGGAAGATGAAACCCTTCCTGCCAGTCGAGGACCTCAAGCTGGCAGTACAAGCTCTAGTTATCCCTTGTGTGGATTACGGAAGTGTCTCTTTGTGTGGCCTACCAAAAGCTGCAACAGCGCCCTTAAGAGTGTCCATCAACGCTGCAGCACGACTCATCACTGGCTCGAAAAGAACTGCACACATTTCCCCGGACTTAAAATCCTTGAACTGGCTTCCATTTGAAGCTAGAATCCATCTAAAAGTGGCGTGCATGACTCATAAAGCCTTACACTACAGCTCTCCCAGCTACCTCGCGTAGAAACTGACAATCTCTGGTGGTCTAAGGTCTTCCAGGAGTGCTGAAAACCTTTTACTGAAACCTCAAAGGTTCAACAAAAAGAAAACTTATAATCGATCCTTCTCAGGGATGGCGCCCAAAATTTGGAACACTCTTCCATCTGAAACCAGACGGACTGCCTCCTCCGCCTCCTTCAAAAAAGAAGTTAAAGCGTTTCTCATGGCAAAATTTACATGAGCACTATCTCCTCAGACCTGAGTTCCTTAGCTCCTGTTATAATAGACAGCACCATGCTTTAATCCTCCTATTATATTTGCACTAATTATGGTTTTATATGATTGTTTACTTGCATATTTTTGTTTTGTTCTACTTACAGCCAGTTGTTATGTAAAGCGCTCTGATATCCACAAGGATCTTGTTCGCGCTCTATAAAACTTTAAAAAAAAACAAAAAAAACACTAAATGCCCTTACACAAGGGATTACTCTATGGGTGGGCTTCACCCATTTCTAAATTTTAGTCTACATGCCCTTTCATGAGGGATGGCTATATGGGTGGATTTCACCCATTTCTACATTATACACTACAGGCCCTTACATGAGGGATGGCTGGATGGTCAGTCACCCATTTCTATACTAATCTAGATGCCCTTACATGAGAAATGAGGGTTTGGGGTGGAGGTCACCCACTTATCCATTTTACATTATTTGCCCTTTCTTTGGGATGTGTGTGGAGGGGCGAATCTCACCCATTACTTCGGTGTTAGCAAAAGTGTTCTTTGAGTGAGTTTTTGACTTGTTTTTTTTCCTTGTATATGTAAGAGTTTGCTACGGTTGGTTGATGTGCCGTGCTGCGTTATGCCACCTGTCTCGCTTGTCTGGCCAGTTGGTGTGGTTCGTAGTGATAAGAGGTGCAGTATTGTTTTTATCTTGTGTGGTGTTATAGGACTGATAGTATTCGTCCTCATGTGGTGTCCAGCAACGTGTGATTTTGAAGAAAATTATTTTTGACCACTTTCCTTCTGCTATATTTTATGCATTTTATAAAGGGGGGAGGTGTGTATTTCTTGTGTCTTTATCTATGCATCTTCCCTATTTTCTCTTTGCATGTTTCTTCACGTAATGTTTTATACCATCTTGTATAAATTTATTTTTTGTGTGTTTTATAAAGGGGGAGGATGTGTTATATCGAGTGCATTTATCTATGTATATTCCCTGTTGCTTTGGCCCTTGCTGCTCAGCCAGTGTGACTGTTCTGTGTGGAATGTTGGAGTGGTGGTAATGCAATGGAATGTTTGGGTGCCTGTGAGGTGAGGTGTGTCAGTTGAAGTATGGGGCTGAGCAGCAGGGAGGCTATGCCTGGTGGGCTATACTAGCCCACTATGACTATTCTAATGAGCATCCTCCTGATCAGAGGGATGTAACTGAAAGGAGGCAGGATTCTTTGATCATCGTAAAGAAGGTCAGTAGGGTAGGATCATCTGACATAAAAATGAAAGTGGACATTTTTTCGCGGCATTTCTTCAGCAATTTTATTTTTGGAGAATTTTACCTACAGATTAAGAGGCTTATTTGCAAGCCCCTTGCACTACCCATACATCATTTTGCATGTCTATGTTCAAAATTGGTACATACATGTGTTTATATGTGATTGCAGCCCGTTTCTTACTTGCACCAGCACTTTCCTGTTCAGGGGTAGCCGGGGACTGCATCCCCCATCGACCATTGCGCCTGGAGGCGCCCGTACCACAATCTTCGCACCTGAGGCGCATAAAGGCACGTTCGTGCTCCAGCAGCGCGTGACGTGCGCAGGCGTGTCCGGCCCGTGCCCGGGCAAAGCCCGGGCCAAGGGAAGGTGTAATATGTTGTATACATTTCTAGTTTGACATGATTAGACTTTATTTATGTTCACGTGCTGCATTCTATGTTCACGAGCTTTCATTCTCATCATGAGCTCGTGTCTGTAGAAACATTCTGTTAGTTGCATGCGCGCAGTTGCTGTTATGCGCGCATGCTGTGTAATTATGATTTAAATAAGCATTTATTAAACAAGCATTCCCGTGCATTCAACCTCCTCCCTGAAGTATGACCGGTCTTACTTAACAGATTCTGTTTGGACTTCGTAGAGGAAGGACACACTCCAGTGGTGGCATCGCTTTATCTTGAATACACCTTAAAAACTACTTCTACTTGTTTTCCATTGGATTTACTTCATTCATAAGAAGATTCTTCATTTCATTTGGCGACGATTTATCTTTTTTTTTCCCAACACCACAAAGATTGTGCCTCCTACCTTTACTGATTCAGCTGATTTGCCAACGGTCTTCTTTCAAGGCACCGTTCCTCTGCAACAGATTTATTTTTATTGATTTGCACCTAAGGCATTTCAGCTCTCTTGTCCCGCTAAGGAAACTTCATTCATAAGAAGATTCTTCAGTTCAGAAGGCCTGTTTGTGCCCGTCAGAGCCCAGAGGAGGCTGGGCTGGGCCTACTCTCTTGGCGTTTTGGCTTTTCCATATTGGAACTTAGACATTGACTTCAATTCCACTAAAGCAGCGTCAAGTTAAAGGTCGCATATTATGCATTCTATAAATTGGTTACAACTTAAGTTAAACTCTGCTGAAAACGCGTTTTTACTTAGTATGAGGAAACGGAAACCTACCCTTGCGCCAAAAACAACTGATACTACCTTGGATGGCTCCCTTCGAAAGGCGGTGGGGGCACTAAACAAGGAAATTGAATTGCCAGAGAGGAGACTGTCTCTAGTGCCCACCCCTGGTCGACCAGCTACATCGAGTATTGCTGTGAACTCTCATATGGTAGATAATGGAATAAACCCTGAATCAAGACCAACACCCCCATTATCACCCTCTATTATCATTGTGAGTCAGGGAGATCCATGTGCTACTCAGGAGGGAGAAGAGATTGCCCCACAACTAATTTTGGAAAAATCTGGTTGCTCGAGTGAGATAGGAGGGAAGAGGAAGCGAGCTGAAGTGGCAGGGGCCGACCCTAAACTAAGATGACAGTCGCCAAGGGTCAAGCGCACAAAACAATCTCATCTCTCAAGTACGGTGTGAAGAACTTCCTACGGAGGAGGTAAAAATGTACAGGTTGACCTGGATATATTGATGGAAAAAATCAGTAAGGTTGTTAATGATGCCCTGGAACCTATTCTCTCTCAACTGGCTAGTATTAAAGAGCATCTTGGGCGATTCCGGCAGATTCCGGCAGGATCAAAGGGAACACTTAACACCCCAAGATGAAAATGCAACAGACCCTCTACCCAGTAGGAAAAATAAAAGGGTAATTGAAGAACCTTTTAGTGCCTCTCTGAGGACACTGGAATCCTCAATTGGCAAACCTACTACAGGGAGCTGAAGTTTTATGCCCAGTATCAGAAAAAAGTTAATTGACACGAGAGGAAGGAAAATTGGGATGAATGGGAAATCTGGTGGGGATGGATTAGGGGGAGGGAAAGATGGGCAAGATGAATTAGGGCCCGTTATGTTAGGGGGTTGGAGAAAACCACAAGAATTGAGAAGCAATTTAGACCCAGGGTACGGATACTAAGCTGGGCATGGGGCCGGAAATACTTTAAACCTAACCCTGACTGTACTCCTTGCACAATAATATTGACAGGCGTCCCTTACCTCCTCTCAGGGCAACAAGAAAGTTGCCCGAGCCTTGTAAATAAGGCAGCAAATTGGTGCTCTAGGAGAGTTCCGTCACACACTAACTGGCTCGAACACATTATTATGGAAAGGAGGGTGGGCTGGTTAGGCCCTACAACTAAATGCTTAGCAGGTGACTGCGTTGTACTTAATTTTCACTACTAAATGATTCAATAAATGTCTGTTATCTGGGTTTTTTCTACCCCCCAACAGGGGACGAGCTTGAGGCAATATTTTCTAGGCTACGGGCCAAAAAGACCTCCTCCTTTTCAGCCCCTTTCATTTACCCACCCTAACCGTTTTGATGTTCTTTCGGGCTTGACAGATATTGACTGACTGCCTGTCCAATCAGAAGTTCATACCCATGGCGCCCTGTTTTAGGGAGAAACTTAGACACAGAGGATATTGGGAGTAGGCAACTAATAGATCTATCTGGTCCTCTTTTGCTAAATATCAGCACCCCAGCAACGATATAAAGATCCCTGAATGTCTCATCTGGGACTTAATTTCTGTTCCCAATGCGAACTTGGGGGGGGGAGGGGTCTGGTATATTATCCACGCCCACTGTATCTGTATTGCAACCAACCAAGGTAGGCCAGGTGAGCCAGGACCCTGCTACCCCCCTGTGTAGAATCATCTCATGGAACATTGCAGGAATACGTGTAAAACTAACCAATGAGGATTGGGTGAATTATATTAAGGATTTTGATATTATTTGTCTTCAAGAAACATGGCACCAAGTTGACATCGTGTTGGATGGTTACTGCTCGGTGAATGTCAATTCAACACCCTCAGCGGCTGGGAGGGCGAAAGGTGGGCTTGTGATCTTAATTTCAGTCAAATACGGGCACATACTAACCCATGTTGTAAAAATTACACCCTGGTATCAGTTAGTCCTTATTTCCAACCTAATTCGGGGTAAGTTACTGTTAATAAATTGGTATTATAATATCTTTGACCAGAACAGCAGTCACGTGATTGAGGACTTACAGGTGCAGATTAATAACATTGTGGGGAAGTGGCAGCCCCTATGCAACCTGTGGGTAGGGGATTTCAATTGTTCCATTTGCGGTCTGAGCAACACTGGAGTTTGTGGGCTGCTAGACACAGATGATCAGCCTCAGCCACACTTCACTCATACTGTACAGGTGGAGGCCTTGAATTCCATTATCATTGATAACGATCTAGGTCTCAATAATACTAATCATTTGGACTGCAATTCTCTACCCCAGTGCCCCACATATGTTGGAGGAGGCAGAGGAAGTACAATTGTTTTTATGTTTATTACCAGGAAGTACTGCCCCCCTGTTTGGTGACTTTGAGGTAGCACCAAATGTTGCAAGTGATCATAACCCACTAACTGTACTCTTTAGAATAACAGCTAGGGTAGGGAAATGTGATATATACCCTATTGACTTTAATCCTAACAAAGGAATGAGGCTAAATTGGGGAAAAGTTGATCCCACCAAATTTGAAGAAAATATTATTAAGGCAAACTTGAATCATATTATGAATTGCCTCCATGATGACACTTCCACTGATGAGGTGGTTCAGGACTTTGAACTGATCCGTGCAGATGTGGCAAAAGATCTGACCAGATCGGTTCGAAGAAGGGAATCTCAGGAGGCGCGATGGTTCAATGCGGAGTGTCCTAGAGCACATAGGAATCTTAAAAGGGCCCTTCACACCACCCCATGTGATAGAACACAAATCAAAAATATAAGGCAGATCTACAAGCGTACTATCAAACAAAGAAACAAAGACAACAAGATGAACTGGGGAGTTTGACTTGGGAGGACCTAGGGAGAGCGAGTACCCTGAAAGATTCAAAGAGTTTCTGGGGCATAATTAATCGCCCTTTATTTAAGAATAAACATAATCCTGTGGATTCACTGATTCTGGGCTCTACCTGGGAATCTCACTTTTCGCCCATATTTAACCTGAAAAATGCCTCAATAGTCGAAGCAAGTGGGGAACCGCTATTTGACTAAAGTTTGGCCTCACAATTAAGTTTATCGATTACGGTGATAGAGGCAACATAAAATAACATGTGTATTTGTAAAGCACACATTCACCCCAGCAACGGGGCATCTTGGCGCTGAATAACAGATGTTTATTGTTACCCAACTGTACTCATTTTATCAAACTCAAATGGATGAAAGGCTGAGTGGAGCTGCCGGGATTCAAACCTGTGACCATGAGGTTGAGCACAGGACCCTGCAGCGGATGCATTAGTCCATTGAGCCACCAGACCCGACTTAGGTAGAGGAGGCCTTAACAAAGGGAATTCGTTTGAAAGCCCCTGGCCCCGATAGAGTTCCTCTTGATTTATTTAAAAACAATTCTAAATTATGGGCACCCATACTTACAAATGTTTTTAAAGCTGTAGTGATTGGTCCCATTCCATTAACCTGGAAGGAGGCAATTGTTGTTTCAGTATATAAGAAAGGTAGTAGGAATGATCCTGCCTGCTACAGGCTAATTTCGTTAATTGATGCTGCTGCTAAAATACTCGGGAGGGTTATCCTTGAGCGTCTTGAGACCTGGGCGAACAGTACAGGGATTGTATCAAGGCTGTAATACGAATTTAGAAGGGGGATGGATACTACTCAACAGTGCCTAAACTTGTCCCTTATTATGGGCAAGTTCATGAAGGCTAGGAGGAGTTCTATCCATCTGGCCTTCATGGACTTGTCCAGTGCTTTTGATACTGTAAATAGGGAGAAATTGTGGGGAGTGATGGAGCAAATGGGTTTTGAAGAAGCTCTTATATTCATCCTATGTAGGCTTCACACCTCCGCAACGGTCGCCGCACGTTATGGTCCTAGGGGTTAGAAGACAGGTCCCAGTGCCTCTACAAAAGGTGTCTGGCAGGGCTGTATCTTAGCTCCATTCCTCTTTTTATTGTATACAAATGGTTTAAAGGTTTTTTTAATAGAGAAGGTATTTGATTTCCCTAAAATTGGAGGCAAACCAATCTCATTGTTATCGTATGCGGACGATACTATTATAATGGCCCTGACAGCCAATAGACTCCAAAAGTCACTTAATGCTCTTACTGATTTTATGGCATCATTGGATTTGAAAGTGAACTTATTAAATCTTATGGCATGGTCGGTGGCCCTAAAGGTACTAAAACAAGAACATTTGAGGTTAGGGGCAAGACCATTGAAAAGGTGAAAAATGTTACATACTTAGGGAACATTTTTAATGATACTATGAAATGGGACCATCTTATCACAGCTAGGGCACAACACACCAGTCGGGTTGTGGAAGGATTATTTCGATTTGCCCACAAGCTGGGCCATAAATCAGTGAGAGAACTGGTTACCATCTATAAAGCGAAATGTTTGTCGGTGGCATCCTATGGGGCGGGAGTCTGGGGCTAATACAACACCCGACAGCTGCAGGTCCTTGGAATAAAAATTGTAAAGAGATTATTACTGGCTCCGAATAGTGCCCCCACATACTTTTGCCATCAGGAGGTTGGCCTACTAGAAGATCGAATCGCTATTGCTCAATTGCTTTTATGGGCCAAGATTTGGTTATCCGAGGACTTAATGTTCTCAAGAGATGTTATTCAAGATTGTACTAACTTAGCTAGTGCACTGTCCATTCCCTGGCTTCGCTTTGTGAAGGAAAATCTATATGAGCTAGGTTTGGGGCATTATTACGACAATCCTGCAAGTATTAACATAAAAGCGAAAGACGTTATAAAAGAGGCATCTTTTGCCAGGGCCCACCTGCGCCATGTAAAATTGGTAGCACCAGATCCCCTTTGCTCTTCCCCCGGAGAACAGATCAAACCTTTACCACTAACATACAAGCACGATTCTACCTGACTAGGTTTCGATTAAACACATTGCACTATTTAGCGACATTCCCTAAACAATCAGGTTGGGTTCATAGTTTTTTCGCTCTGTCCGTGTGACAATTTAGTAGCACAGAGCACATTGCACTTTGTTTTGTTTTGTCCCCTTTATAAAGAACCTGGGGGCAATTTTTAATCCCATTATTGAGGGAAATAAGGCCATATACTTATATTGGCGGTTTTAATTTTCTACTGTCTTTGTCTACTCTAACAATCTGCACTGCTGTTTCAAATTTTATTAGATGTTGCATTGTCAATAAGAAAACGCTATGAGCTATAATAACTAAAGATATTTTGACTAATCCTTTCCTACAAATTAGTTACACTGTCTATATTGTACGGGTGATACTAGAGATGGATGTTTAGGGTATTTGGCATTAGGGTTCATATCTCCTTTTAATATGTATGTACCTTTTCTATTGATTGTTTTCATCAGCTGTTTATATTTATGCTTCTGTAATAATGATATGTAAATTTTACCTTAGCAATGTATTTGTGTCAAACTTTTATCGTTATTGTAATCGAATATAGTTATTTTTACTTTGAGTTTGATGTGATTGTAGCCCTGCAGAAGCCCTGGTTATAGGGCGAAACACTTTTGCTGTGGCTACACAATATAGAAGAATTTGGAATAAAAGAATTTCCGGTTCAGAATTGGAACTGTGGATTGACTTTTTTGGAATTCTGACTCTTTCATCTGTGATCATATTGCCTCTCATTTTTCTGTTATGTTTGTATTTGATTTATGACCGCATGGCAGCTGGTCATTTGAGGTTGCAGTATCAAAGTTTGTGACTTAGTGGTGACTATACTGGGGGGTGTAGTAAGTAGTGCTTTGCTGCCATTCTTTGTTCTCACTCGAGGCCACTCCCAGTTGTCCGTCTCACTCCAGTCAGCCACTGCAGTCTACACAACTCCACTCTATGCTACTATACTCTATGCCACTTTACTCTACGCCACAACACTCTATGCCACTATACTCTATACTAATCTACTCTACGTCACTCTATGCCACTCCACTCTACTCTACATCACATCACACCACTCCACTCTAGACTACTCTACTCTGCTCTACACCACTCCACTCTATGCCACTCCACTCTATTACACACCACTCAATGCAATGCTAATTCCATGCTAGTCTACCCACTCTACTGTATGCCACTCTATGCCACTCCACCCCACTCCACACAATGCTACTCTACACCACTTTACTCTACACCACTCTACTCTACGCCATTCTACTTTATGCCACTGTACCCTATGCCATTCCATTCCATGCCACTCCTCCATTCCTCTCTATGCCACAATACTCTACGCCTCTCTACTCTACACCATTCTACGTTATGACAGTCTGTCACTCTACCCTATTCCACTCCAATCTACGCCACTGTACTCTATTCTAAGCCACTCTACTGTACACCAGTCCATGCCACTCCATGCTATGCCACTTCACGTCACTCTACTCCACTTCACTCTATGCCACTCTACTCCACTCTCCTCTACGCCACTCTCCTCTATGCCACTCATCTTAACTCCACGCTACTAAAATATAGGCATTTTGCTGTACAACATAGCTAAAAGACATTGGCAAAGCCACTAGCTCTCATACAGGAGAGACGTTACCTGTCAGCAGTGCTTAATTTGAGCAGGTGCTTTCCGGTGCTCAGCACTGGCACCTAATCCTCAGCACCAGTGCTTATACCACCAGTTAAGGACACACTCATTTGAAAGACATGTGATTTTTCTGAAAATCACAGTATGTTGAGCCATGCCGAGACGTGAACCGGTTCCCCCCGCTGTGAAATCTGCAGCTTTAGCCATTAGGCCAAGTCCTCCCCAGAAAAATAAGTGCCAGAGCTCTAGTCAGGAGGCAGGTTGCACCATCACATTTCTCCTGTTAGTGCTGCCTCCTGAGGAGAGCCCCAGCCCTTTTTATTTTACAAATTGGTTGTATCTTTCACTCGTGGGCTGGTTGCAGGGCCAGTTGCAGGTAACGCCTCCCTTTTGGAATCACTACCGCACAGAAATTAAACTTAGATGCTGCTGGCAGTAACACCGGTGCATGGACTGATATTTTTCCAAGCACTGCTTTTTGGCCCCGTGAGTTATGTTTCAGTCTGTAGTCACCTGATATTCCCAGAAGCTGACAGGGTTTATTATACTGTGCGTTACCCGCTGTTGTCCCTTTTAGAAGCCTGTTAGCACTCTCTACATACATGGAAATCACACTTTTACCACGTGTAAATTTCCTTTATCTGGCAGGCTCTGAATTAAGGATAGATTCTTCCACACGTTTAATACATTCACTTATAAATATGGGAGCATATTATCAAGAAACGGCGTTAACATTATCGCCGCTTTAGCGGCAGAAAACTGCTGCTAAAGCGGCGATAATGGGCTTGATAATATGCCCTTGAGAATTCCCATAGAAGCCCATGTTCTGGTGTCAACATGGGCTTCTATGGGAATTCTCAAGGGCATATTATCAAGACCATTATCGCCGCTTTAGCGGCAGTTTTCTGCTGCTAAAGCGGCGATAATGTTAACGCCGTGCTTCATAATATGCCCCATGGTTCCTCGCTTTTTTTTTGCTGGCAGGATTTCAACTGGAAGAGCACTGCACTTTTTGACACGTTGTTCACAAGATCACTTTCTGCTCATTTCTGTATTTAACACATTTATATTTCTTAGATGACGCGGGCACCTGGGACAGCATGGGATTTCTTCTCTATCTCTCCCCTCCGCTCCCCATGGCCCACAGTATAGATAGGGTCACCCGACCCCCTTCCAACAAGTTCAAGAACAGTGGGGCATATTATCAAGAAACGGCGTTAAAATTATCGCTGTTTTAGCGGCAGAAAACTGCAGCTAAAGCGGCGATAATGGGCTTGATAATATGCCGCAGAGAATTCCAATAGAAGTCCATGTTTCGGTGTGAACCTTAGCTTCTATTGGAATTCTCCAGGGCATATTATCAAGCCCATTATCACCGCTTTAGCGGCAGTTTTCTGCCGCTAAAGCAGCGATAATGTTAACGCCGTGCTTGGTAATGTACCCCAGTGTTTTTTAAGACTAAGGGGCATATTAACAAGGAACAGGGAAAATTAACGCTAAGGGCGCTATCGCTGGATAATATCGCCTGGTTATCCCGTTATTAACAACGCTAACCGCCTAGGCAGTAAAAAGTCCAGCGATAGCGCCATTTTGGGAGGTTATCGCTGGTAATGCAGCGATACAACTACAAGGATAGGGATATCCTTGTTGATAGCTCATGGTGGACTTAGCCATGTAATCCACCTCCCATTGGATTACATGGCTAAATCTGAAAATTAGCAGACGTAAAAAAGCAGCATTAACCGTGGTTAGCGCTTCTTTTTTTGTCTCTAACAGGGTTAGCGTGAAGCTTGATAATAGGAGAAATGTCGCTTAACGACATTTCTCCTATTATTTTGCTCTGGAACGCCCACTTTGCATCTCATTAGAGATGCAAAGAGAAGCGTAGTGAAAAAGGGTGCTAACAAGCGATTTTGCCTGTTAGCGCCCTGTTGTTGATAGGGTGATATTTTTATCTCCACTTTTTTGGCCACTTCTTTGGCTTTTAAAGCCAAAAAAGCAGAGATAAAGCCCTTGTTAATATGCCCCAAAATGTTTAGGGATAGTATAAAAACCATGTGAGCGCTCTCTAAGGGGCATATTATCAAGGTCAGCGTTAAAATTATCGCCGCTTTAGCGGCAGAAAACTGCCGCTAAAGCGGCGATAATGGGCTTGATAATATGCCCTGGAGAATTTCCATAGAAGCCCATGTTGACACCAGAACATGGGCTTCTATGGGAATTCTCCAGGGCATATTAGCAAGGCCATTGTCGCCGCTTTAGCGGCAGTTTTCTGCCGCTAAACCGGCGATAATTTTTAACGCCGTCCTTTATATTATGCCCCTTGGTCCCTTATCCACAAGGAGTCAATGAAGCGCAGCTCTTGTTTAGCATTCCTCAATGAAATGCCTGATCATTTGGAAAGGCCATGAAGAAGGCTCACTACCGCCCCCTCCCCATTTCCACCCAATTAAACTTATTCACTTATACTTTCGTCTTCTTTGTTTTAAGCAAACTTAAAACAAAGGTAATAACAGACGGGAGGCATAAGAGGATTGAGAACAGAATAAGCCCATACCTTCGAAGTGTTGTGGACTGAGGGCAGGGCATGGCTAGAGAGCAAAGTGCTACGAACAAGATCCTGAAGGAATGTCCAGATGCAGTGACCTGTGTGTCCTGCGGGGGTGGGCTGGACAGAGGGCGTGGCCAATGGCCATAATCTGCTCCAAAGATAATATTAAAGAATCCAAGAAAGTAAGTAAAAAGTTCATTATCAGTGACTTACGTAATGAAAACGCTTGGAAATTCAGTGAAAATCGTAATTTCCATAATAATCTCCGACATACTGCTCACACCCTCACACATAACATCACAAATACCAGCACCACTCTGGCTCATGCATTGTATCTCTGTGCATATCCGTATCTGTCCGAACTATTACCAGTTTGGGAAGCTGCTGGAAACTTCCCCTTTCCAATAGAGACCTCCTCTTGTAGATGCTTGCCTGCTACTGTTTAAAGCGCCGAGATGCCCACTTAGAGCACTATATGAAATTTATTTGACATAACATAACATATGCTCAATACCTAATTTTGTCGCCCTCACACCCACGCCTACCCAGAGCTACATGCAAGATATTGTTGTGGGCCATGGTCTTTGTATGGCCCATGTCTATAATTGCAAAAGGCTGAAAGCCCCTGTCGAAGGTCATGTTCCCGATTTACAGGTGTACTCTGTGGTTGTATGTGGGGGACCTACATTTCACAGACCGTCCTTAATTTGGACCTCACATCCTTTATCCGGGACGATCCCCTTTACGGACACCTTTTGTCTGTAATTTTGGGCTTTGCAGGGAGCAGAGCTGTTCCCGTGGGAGAAGCCTCCGATCCCTGATGGAGCCGCCTCCCATTCATCCTCGGAGCACAAGAGCCGCCCCACCTGCCCATTGTCATTCTGTCTGCGGCTGATGATTGTCACATACAGAATGACAAATGGGACGGTCTGGGCTGTTAAAGCATGTGGTGGCCTCCTCCTGCCTCGGTCTAAGGCAGAGCATTCTGTTGTACAAAACAAATGTACAAACACGCCCATGCTGCTATGTGTTCATTAAAAAAAGCTGGCGAAAAAAGTTAAAAAGAAGAGGTTATAGTTCTTTGACAGTCTCATCCTTTCAGAGCTGAAGCATTTTTATATTATAAACAATGATGCCAGAGTTGCTACTTTTTAATATATTTTATGCAACTAACGCCCATTGACAAAGCCAATAGGCATGGCTTGTTGTAGGTCTAATGTTACTGGATGCAATGATAGAAACAGCAAAATACCAGTCAAACTGCACATGGTGCTCAGCACATATTTTTAGCTTAGGTGTTTTTAAGCCACGCTCTCAATTAAATCAGAAACTCCCCTTGAGAGACCCCCAGTTTTTTCATCCCACTTAAAGCCCTGGAAACAACCCCGTGTCACAGCCACCTCACATCCTGGCACTGTGTATCCTGCATGTCCCAGGACTTACAAGTTTTCAGATTGCCTATGTGCAGGGGCATAGTGAACCCTCCTCCACCCGCCCCTTGCTTTAGGAACTACAAGAAGAGGTGTAGTTCTCGATGGGCCTCTTCTGTCTGCAACTCAGTAGACAAAGGATCAGCTCACAATTAATGTGAAACGGTGGGTGAGTGAGTAAGTGAAAGAATGGGTAAATGGCTGGCTGCATTAGTGAAAGAATGAATGGATGAGTGAAAGAGTGAATGGATGGATAATGAGAGAAAGGATGGATGGATGAGTGAGTGGAAGGATGGATGAGGGTAAATGGATGGAGGGATGGAAGTGTAGATGGATGGGTAAAGGGGTGACTGGATGAGTGAAAGGGTGGATAATGGGCTGGTGAATGGGTGGACGGATGGGAGAAATTATGGATTGCTGAATTAATAAGTGAAAGGGTGAATGGATGGATGAGTGAAAGGGTGGCTGTAAGGATGGACGGGTGAGTGAAAGGGAGGGTAGCTGGACAAAAGGATGTATAGATGAGTGTAAGGGTGGATGGATGAGAGAAAGGATGGCTGGATGAGTGAAAAGATAGATGAGTAAATGGATGGGTAGGTGGCTGAGTGAAGGGTGGATGGCTAAGTGAAAGGGTAATGGAGAGACAAAGGGTGGATGGATGGATGGATGAGTGAAAGCATGGATGAATGATTGGCAGAATAGATGGGCGAATGGGTGCATGGATGAGTGAAAACAAGAATGTAAAGATGGATGAGTTCAAGAATGCATACATGAGTGAAAGGGAGGGTGGAGAGCAGGAAGAAATGATGGATGGATGAGTGAAAGCGTGAATGGGTGGACGGATGAATGCCTGGGTGGATGGATGACTAAGTGAAAGGACGGCTGGATGGGTGAAAGGTTAAAAGGTTAAATGGATGAGTGAATGGATGGATGGGTGGACGAGAGGATGGATGAGTGAAAGGATGGATTGGGGAAAGGGTAAATGGTTGGATGGACAAGTGAATGGTTAGATGAGTGGAAGTGTGGATGGATGAGTGAAAGGATGGATTGGGTAAAAGGGTGAATGGATGAATGAGGGAAAGGGTGGATGAAGGGATGGATGAGTGAAATGATGGATGGAAGGACACATAATGCATAGGTTTGCAAATGGTTGAAATGGTTTGGATATGGATGGACACACAGATGGAAGAATTGAATGATGGATGAAATTATTAATTGATGACAGAATTTAAATTTAAAATGGTGGGTATCAGGGGTTTGATGGAAGGATAAATGGCTAGATCCTTAAACAAGAGAGCTCTTCTCGGAAGGGTTGTGATGATTTACATTGCTTTCTTGGTGCTATAAGGGCTTTAGTTCACGATGGGTGGTATTTACATTTGCTGGCTACCCCCTTGCCTATTTGTTACTAATCTGTATTTGCTGTGTGCTTATGTGTGGGATCGATACATCATGCATACGACATTTTGAGTGACACCCAACTGCTACTTGAATGTTACACTAGTAATTGTACGTGTTTGCATGTTTTGTTTTAGGTGTAAATTATTAGAGAGAGCCTCGTAGTGCCATGAGCTGTGCTTGAAATGTGTATTGTGTTTTTAGCAATAGGCAAGGCGTCAAATATAAAGTATGTAATAGTGTATCAGCAGTGCCTTCTTTAAGAAAGCTGCAGGGAAAAGCACCTTTGTGACTTCCGTCAGCTAGTGCAACTCTCTGCGAAGCCACCATAAGCAAAGTCAGATTCCATATTTTAAGTTCCACCTGCTGAAACACCCATAATGCGTTCGCTATAGTGGGTTCATCACAGCAATCCTCCCTTTAGTTCACCTATGCTTGCCGCTTTACATCTCACAATGGCCGCGTAGGTGCGAGGCTCCCGAGGACCTCCGCAACCTCCTACGACTATCCTGAATTTATCCTGTCTCGGACGAGGGGAATGTGTTGGTGAGCCTGAGCTGAGGTGGCACCCGTTTCCCGTTGAATGTTACACTAGTAATTGTACGTGTTTGCATGTTTTGTTTTAGGTGTAAATTATTAGAGAGAGCCTCGTAGTGCCATGAGCTGTGCTTGAAATGTGTATTGTGTTTTTAGCAATAGGCAAGGCGTCAAATATAAAGTATGTAATAGTGTATCAGCAGTGCCTTCTTTAAGAAAGCTGCAGGGAAAAGCACCTTTGTGACTTCCGTCAGCTAGTGCAACTCTCTGCGAAGCCACCATAAGCAAAGTCAGATTCCATATTTTAAGTTCCACCTGCTGAAACACCCATAATGCGTTCGCTATAGTGGGTTCATCACAGCAATCCTCCCTTTAGTTCACCTATGCTTGCCGCTTTACATCTCACAATGGCACTCAGATATGAGATGCTAGTAAGAAGGTCTATCCGAGCAGATCTTTCTGACCACTTCTCTCATCAAACATGCCTGCTCCATGAGTTGTAAACAAAATATCAGACTGGACAACCCAGTGCAGTAACCATATAAATAAATTATTAACATATGAAATCCCGGAGGAGGAGCCTAGCGCGCAACCAAGATGGCCGCGTAGGTGCGAGGCTCCCGAGGACCTCCGCAACCTCCTACGACTATCCTGAATTTATCCTGTCTCGGACGAGGGGAATGTGTTGGTGAGCCTGAGCTGAGGTGGCACCCGTTTCCCGTTGTCAAATCGGACCTCGGACACCGGAGTGAGCACCGATTGAAGTCTGCGGCCTTCTCCTCGCCAGACCCCGGATTTGCGCTGAGGGGTGACCCAGTGACAAAGTGAACAACAGCGGCGGGCCGGGCCTGGCGAGTCGCGTACCCCGTACTTTCGCTTTCGCTTTCGCACCCCCTTGCCGTCTCTGCAGGGTTGGGTCGCGGGGCTCTTTGTGTTGGTGTGGTCTCGCGGGGAGACTCGGCCTGCCCGCCGGCTGTGACCCACCCCGCCGATCTGAGGTGGCCCCCCCCCGGAGCTTGTGGCCCTGATTGCCTGCTCTTCACGACGTGGCTGGTGCGACCGGGGGACTGGTGGCCATGGCCACGAAACAAGATGGAGACCGGGCAAAGACCAAATCGACCCGGCGTGGCACCACCCATCAGGCCAACAGTATGGACCGCTATACCCTCCAGAAGGGATCTCCCGGCGGACCGCACAAATCCCCTGAGGGCCCTCCTGATGCCCCGGACCTGCCCACGGATCTGACTCTGCGTGATGTCATGGGCGCCATTGCCGAGATGAAGGCCTCGGTGGGCCAGCGGTTCGACACACTGGCACAGAAGATCGACTCGGTCCTCGTGGATGTTGGCCTGGTGAGGGCCGATCTTTCCAAGACCAACGACCGTGTTGATTCTTTGGCCCACACCGCATCGGGCCTTACTACTGAGGTGGCGGCACTACAAACAGAGGTGCGCCGGCTTGGTCAGGCGAGCACGCTTATGGATCGGCGCCTGGAGGACTCCAAGAGTCGGGCCCGGAGGAACAACATTCGCATCATCGGGGTGCCTGAGGGACGGGAGGAAGCGGCGGCGGACCTATTTGTGGAGGACCTGATCGCTACCCATCTCCAGCCACGGGAGCTGAGTAAATTCTTCGCGGTGGAGCGGGCCCACAGGGTTCCCGGGGGAAGGCCTAGGGTCGGAGCCCCTCCGCGGCCTCTCATTGCCCGGATTTTCAACCGGAGGTGAACTTTTACCCTGATTTCACCCCAGCGGTCCAGAAGCAGAGACTGAGCTTCCAAGGCGTCAAGCGCCGTCTTCGGGAACTGAACCTTAAATACGCTATGCTCTTCCCAGCCAAGCTGCGAGTGGAGGTAGAGGGTCGCACACACTTTTTTGACCGTCCCGAAGCGGCCGGAGACTGGCTGGACACTCTGTCTGGGGATCGTGATCTGGGGGGCGGGGGGGGGGGCGGCGGGGGGAGACGGCACACTGGATCGGGACTGAGGGGGTAATATTCTGCTTCACTCTGGACAAAATGATGCCACTCTCGATTAAGCGTCTGTCTGTATAATTTCCCCTCCTATGGAGGTTGTGTGGGGTCTACTGGGGGTTCTCCTTCCTCCTCTAGGGGGTTTAGCTAGTTTTTACTATATATATGGGGCGACAGGCACACTGCACGTTGGGGGGGCTGTTCGGGCTCATGCAGGGGTGCAGGGAGGGGGGAGTTTTGTTGGGGCGGGTGGGCAGGGATGGGGGGGTGTTGTTCGTTTTTACCACAAGGCAAAAGTATTATTGTGCTAGCTCTATAGTGCTCACGGGGGGACAAATGGTGGCTTCTGTCTACGATGGGGGGTAGGGAACTCACTTTGTTGTCCTGGAACGTGAATGGACTGGGGGACAGGATAAAACAAGGTGTGGTCCTGCAGTTCTTGAAGCGAATCTCGCCCGATGTAGTTTTTCTGCAGGAGACACACCTCATTGGCAACTCCTTCTGCGCCATGAATCGGCGTGGCTATCGCCTAGTGGCCCATTCGGGCTTCACGTCTGGCTCAAGGGGTGTGGGCATCATGGTTAAGAACTCGCTCCCGTTGGAGATTGATGAGGTGCTCCATGACGACGGGGGACGTTACGCGGTCTTGGTGGGAAGGATGGAGGGCAAAGTGGTTGTTTTTGTGTCAGTATACGTCCCGCCGGGGCTGCAGTCGACTACCTTTGCGGACCTGGGGCGCCTCCTCCTTGACCTTCCGGGGGGGATTCTGGTGGTGGGGGGGGATTTCAATGCGGTGGTTTCCGGGACTGTGGATCGTCACCCCCCTAGAGACCTCCCCCGGGCCCAAGCGTGGCTATCTGGTCTATTGGACACCTTGGGATTGGTGGATTGCTGGCGTTTAAAACATCCCACGCAGTTACAGTATACCTTCCATTCGGGGGCCCATGGTAGTCTCTCATGACTAGATTATGTCCTGGTCCCGGCGGCCTATGTTGGGAGGGTGGGAGAGGTGCGTCATTTGGCACGGGGTATCTCGGACCATTCCCCGCTCCTGTTACACCTGGATCTTTTTCCGAGGGGTGAGGGTAGGGTGGTCCCGATCAATCCCTGGTACCTGCGCGACCCCACCATTCGCGCTGAATTGATTAAATCCCTCCAGCGCTATTTTGACGAGAATGTGGGGTCCGTGCCGTCGGCTGTCTCACTGTGGGAGGCATTCAAGACAGTACTACGAGGAGAGGCCCTGTCCCTCATTTCCCACACCCGGAGGCGCGAGCGGGAGGAGGTGACCCGGGTGGAAGCTGAGATAGCCGAGTTGGAGGGTAATCTAGAATGTGGTGTGACGGATGCCGTATTACATGTCCTCCAACTCAAGCAAGCGGCCTATAGGGCCCTCATCACGGAGGCGGCCAGGGGCCTCAGTAGAGAGCAACAGGGGAGACTGTATGATGTGGGTGATAAGGCTGGTAAATTGATTGCGTGGTTGCACAAAAAGGAGAGAGCGAGTCGTGTAGTCCCGCTGATTGAGAAAACGGATGGTGTGTGTGTTACTGAGCCGGAAGAAATTGTCTCCTGCTTCGCGGATTATTTCCGTGGGGTGTATTCCCCGGTGTCTTCCCGCTCTGAAGAGGATTCCCGTGCCCTGCTCAGGGATATCGCGCTGCCTTCCCTTTCGGAGGAGGACAGAGTGTCGTTGGACGCCGCTCCAACCTCCGACGAAATCGCCCTCGCCATACGTTCTGTGGAAATATGGATTTTTCTGGTCAGTTATGTCCCCTATCTTGGACCCCAACGGTTCTATGTGCATGTCGCAAGTACATGTATGCTCCCTCCAGTTCCAGTAATAATGACGCAAACACATGTGCGTCCATCGTCAACATGTCCTCTGTCAGATCCGCCATAAATGGGCTGGATATTCCATTCCTAAATATGAAAGGCCACCGGCTTTATATGGTTCACTTATGCCATTTTACAGTTCAGGCAAAAAGGCCCTGATTCTGTCATCGAACTCCTTTTGCCTTCTGTCTCTGAAAGCTCCAGTTCAAGCCTGCATCCGTGACCATGAACTTTGTCTCATTCTCTGCGCGGCTCACGAAGCCTGACATCAGCCTATTCTCTGCCAAGAACTGTATTTCACCTTCGAATTATCTGCTTCCCCCTCAGCCGATGCATTCCTGCCTAGTAGCTTAAGTAAACATTCTTCCAGTTACCAAGCAAAAAGGCCCATCTTCTCTGTCCTCATGCAAGTAATTCATAGCCCTGTTACCATGGAATATTCCTACCCCCTCGCATTCAGTGTAGACACCTAGACGCTTGTACACGCACGCACAGTCAGTATAGAATAGATTCTGTCCGAGAGTCCTTCTTTTATGGATAACATAGTTCTTTAAACATAGGATGTAGATATGATTTGGGATTAGGTTGACTTGACCCCCCAGACTTCTTGTCTCCACACGTAGAGCTAAATGTCAAGTCCTCGTCACCCCCTAGTTATACGTCAATTATACGTCAGACTGCTGCGCGCGCATCAATGCCAAGTATTATCTTATAGATCCACCTATGTATTACATCATAGCCAATCATGTTCCTTTTTACTCATTATTACACCCATTTTCGGCTACGCACACCAAAACGTCAATGTCCTTATCAATTGTTACGCCTACTGTATTCACTTCATTATGATGTATGTATTATAAAAGTTACTGCTTGTCAATAAAGTATGTACTTCACTTCCTGAACTCCCGTGGTGATGGAACTTGAAGCATCCGATTATAATCGCTTATTGGAATAAAGCCCATTCTGAAACTCTAATATCACGGATTCTGCCTCTCATTTCATTGAGCTATTTTATTATGTTCCTGTATCAAATTCAGTCCCGGTAAAGGAGAAATATTTACCACATGATGGCGCCCGAACAGGGACACTTTCTCATCTCACGCGCCGGCGGTGAGTTGCAGGCCCGGTCTCCTGCCACAGCTGGACGGACAATAACGCGTACCAGCAGGATTTCCTGTATCTCCCTCCGGTCAAGCGGGGGCGACTGAGACTGCAATCAACACCCAGACGAGGCGGTGAGAAGTGCGAAGTATCCCGACCAGAGCCTAGCTGAGAGAGCAAGATCCGAGGTATACAGAGACCCACCAGTACGACGTCAAGCCCAGTGTCCGACGAATCGAGTTGAGTCCAGTCCAAATCCGAGTCAAGTTCAAGTTACTGAGGCCTTCCGTTTCCGAAGCTACCCGGTGAGTACCATTACTGGGGAGGCATTTTCTGACGTGCACATAGGTTGTGCCGGTCAAGACGGGTTTGGGTACACAAATCCGGTCTGCACTGTTTTAGCAGTGTATCTGTACTGTTTAGCAGTATATCAAGTATTCCGAAGTGTCTAGTTATTGTCTAGTTATTGTCGAAAATTAAGCTTGGTGATTAGTCATGCAGACGATCATCATTGTTGTTCCAGTTAAAGGTTTAATGTTAAATGTTTGAAGTGTTTAAGTATATCGTGGTATGAATGACTGTTCATTATCGTGTTTATTGTATGAAGTCTGTTCACATTCAAGTATCAGGTCAAAATCAAGTATAAGGTCAGTTCTCAATATGCCGCTCTTTTCGAAATTAAGACAGATCACTACCAGAAAAGGGGTTCTCGAAGAAGCCGTCCCTATCCCTCCTAGGGACACCCCAGGGCATTTTATGTATCATAAACATGGATTAGACGCCATATTATTTCTTGATCTATGGGTAGACTATACCAAGGGATTACCAGAAAGTCAGAGGTGGCCCACAGCGGGGACCTGGGATGCAGAGTGCATCATGAAAGTCGAGGAAGAGTTATGGAAAAGGAAAGTCAGACAGTCACAGAAAGACGCCGTTGAATTATGGCGTAAAGAATCACATAGACGAACAGAAAAAGCACGTAGACAGGAAGAAAAGAGTAAAGAGAATTCCACTAAAGTTCGAGAAAATCTATTAATTGAGGAAGGTATCCGAGTAAAATCAGAACAAGTAGACAGACAAAGAAATGCCCTTATGAATGGTATGTATCCCCTTCTGGCCGAAGGATTACCTAAGGCTACTCCGGAAACGCCAAAAGACTTGCCAACCCCATTGTTCCCAATAAAGGTACATCCTAAGGGGCATCCTAGAACCGCAGAAGATGTTTTTCTTTCCTCTTATTTAGATGACGCAGCTCCCGAGTATGCCAATTCCGCCCCACGTAGACCACCTACCAGGGAGGTTCAACGCCAAGATCCAGTACCCATATCCCTACGGCAACAAATCGAGTCACAAGCTTCGGCAAGCACATCTGTTTCTGTATCCGTTCCTACAGCTACTTCTATGGCTGTGTCCACACCTGTAGTTGCTGTGTCACGTTCAACGAATCCTTTTACACCCGACGCCCCAGATGGAGCCGCGGGAGGAGCTGCCAATGTCTTTTCTACACCACCCAGAATAAATAAGCTTACTTTTCAAGAGTCAGCGCATTCACGTACACCCAAACTCCTTAGTGCCCGTGCGCTTAAAGAACTTCTTATAGATTGTAGATATGACCCGGTGCCTGGAAAAGAGGACGAAATGACCCTAGCATCATTGCGTATCAGACGAGCCGCAGTGTATTTAGCAAAGTTACCAGGAATGACTGTGCATCTAGATAATCTATATCATTTTGTCCAAACAGGGCGAGATCCAGAATGTATTTACAGAGCTATGGAATACCAGAAAGTAGAGATACAGGGGGAACTGTTACGTTTCCTCATAAACTGTGTGATCAGAAATCAAGACCGACCGGGGGTAGACCCGGAAGCCATGAGAATTCTTACAAGATGGAGCCAGAATATATCAGAAGGGAGACATGATAAACAAAATTGTATAATAGCCATGTGCCGAAAGATCCGTAAAGAAATAGAACGCCTACACGAAGAGAGATTAGAGACAGACGAGTTCGAACAAAACGAGGAAGAAGGGCCAGGACTGCTCACAGGACAGTCAGACACCATAGCCTATGTAGGTAGAGGAAGATCTTGTAATAGGAATCAGACCAGATATCATACTGACTCAATGCATCCGACGTGTCCAGATAATAGCAGGAATTTTCAAATACCTATGATTAATATAAGGTCTAACGAGCATTCGTTCCAAACCACCGACAAACTACTCCAAGAACGAAGGGGTTATCATTTCCTCGATTCTATGGATGAACAAGATTTAGCCAGGGCAGCTGTCCATTGGGTGGACAGTCCCGGAAAATATAGTGATGATACAGTAGTACGCGCATTTTTGAATCTTACCCCAGATGAACAAAGGTTAGCTGGGATTTATATGATCCAACAACTCATTATACTGTATCGGAGTCAGCACTCGGACCCTGGTCCCTTGCCTGACATACTGACTGAATTACTTATGAATAAATGGAGAGGTCCAGGTACTGAATTAATTAAAGAAATTCTAGAATCAAGAAAGCAGTATATTCTTTTCGTGTGTTCAGAACATGTTCCATTGTCCGCCAAGGAAAGAACTACGTACCACATAGATAGACAGAATCCCTTACGAGAAGTGCACCCAATAAAGGGTGAGGACAATGAGTTTAAACGCGTATTTGTATATACGCCTATATCGAAAATAGAATTATTAGAAATGAAGAAAGTAGTACCCAGTCATGACAAGGACCCAGCGGGGTTTCACCGAGAAATTAAAGACATGTTACTCATGGGAGAGTATACCTACCCCGACATTATGACAATATTAAAGGTGTTGATGCCTGCTGGCATTTATGAGAAACTCAAAGAAAAAGAGTGGGAGGTAGGTGATCAAAAGATAGAATGGTCAGCATTAGAAGCAGAAGAAAGGGCCCGAGGTCCAGGTTCGGGGCTTGGGGACAAAACTAAGGCATTACCAGGACTACTAGTACAGGTACTGCCACGATTATTAACTACGAAAAAGGAAGATTGGGGTACAATTTCAGCCTGTAAACAGAAGCAAGATGAAGACACTAGTGATTACTATGCCCGTTTCGAAAAATGTTTTGGTATAAATAGTGGCATAAAAGCAAGTAGCGAATCATACCCACATCTGTTTGTAACAAAATTAGTAGAAAATGCTCTGCCTCCAGTAAAGAATAGAGTATTAAAATTCGAGAGTACCTGGCAAGGTAACACTCCAACACAAATGTTACAAATGTTACAGTACCACCACAATAGAATTAAAGAGGAACAAGAACATGAACACAGACGCATGAAAGACACAAAAATGAAAATGCTAGTTTCCCAGACGGTCCCAGCCGAAGGACATAAAAAGGGTATGACACATTCCGATTCAGCAGGACCTGTAAAAGGGACATGCAATTATTGTAAAAAGCCAGGCCATTACGTACACGATTGTCCAGTTCTAAAACATAATATCGCCATAGGTAAAACACAAGAAAGATCACGGCCACTAAGACAAGACCAGAATGAACAAGGAGCTATACAGCATGTCCAGGCAATGCCAGCCGCACAACAGCCAATACAGTTTGTACCAGCTGCACCCCCATTACCTGTTGCTGCCACACAAACAACAACACGACAAATGTATCAGACCGCACAGTATGAATATCCCGAGTATCAGCGTTACGCATGAACTAGCCTAGAGAGGGAAGTTGACTTACCCCTTATCGAGATTCCTGTGGATCAAGAAGGACCTTATGTACATAGTAAATTATTAGGTCAAGATAGAAAATTTTTACTCGATACAGGGGCAAGTCGAACAACTATAAAACGTAGTGAAGTTCCAGGGGCACCCTTCTCAGGCTCACAAAATATTTCCCTTGGTTTTTCAGGCAAACCTATTGTTAATGAAGTGTCACAGCCTCTGCCACTCACGATAGGACCTCTGACCCGAACTACAGATTTACTGCTTACTAAATCATGTCCAGAAAATCTATTAGGAATAAAAACGTTAAAAGCCCTAGGAGCTATAATATGTTGTTCTCCGGAAGGAGTAAGATTGTTTTTACGTGATTTTAAAGGTCACTATGTATCTAGAGACATGGATCCCCGACTACAGACTTTACCTACACGTCTATGGGCACAAGGCCCTACTGATGTTGGTTGCATGAATATTACACCATATCGAGTCACACTAAAGGCAGGAGTGGTGCTACCACGAATGCGACAATACAAGTTACCACCAGATGCTGTAGTGGCTTTACTACAAATCATTGACGAGCTCATTGCCCAAGGAGTAGTTGTGGAAACAGACTCCAATATATGTAATTCACCGATAATACCGATTCTTAAACGAACAGATCCGAAGGCCCCGCCAGTATATCGATTGGTTATTGACCTGCGCGAGTTAAACAAATGTATTGTGCCACAATTCCCTGTGGTCCCAGATATCTCGTCATTACTGACAGCTATTGATTCCGAAGCGACATTCTTCACTGTAATCGATCTCAAGAATGCCTTTTTCAGCGTCCCAATAGATCCGGAAAGCCAATATTTGTTCGGATTTAGTTTAAATGGACGTAGCTTTAAATTCTCACGCGCACCTCAAGGATTTACAGAAAGCCCCAGCATCTATAGCCAAGCATTGAAACGAGAACTTGACAGTATCCACATGCCAGTTAACACGGCTCTGTTTCAATACGTCGATGATCTGCTGATCACTGCAAGAAGCGAAGCTGAATGTGAAAAAGCGTCACTGACAGTTTTACAATTTCTAGCCGAAAAAGGACACAAGGTTTCCCCTTCTAAGCTGCAATTCTGTGTCCAGCGAGTTGTTTATCTTGGACACTCGCTGGACAAGGAGGGAAGGCAGCTTACACCCGACCGCATTCAGTTGATAGTTAACATGCCAACACCTAAGACACAAAAGGAGGTGCGGGCTTTCATAGGCCTCACTTCATATTGTAGACAGTGGATCCCGCAATATGCATTCCTAGCAAAACCACTCATTCAGTTGACAACCCAGGAGGCAGCCACATCGACTGTTCTCCTTTGGACTCAGGAACATACACAAGCTTTTGAAAGCCTAAAGAAAGCTTTATGTCAAGCACCAGTTTTAGCAACACCATGTTACAGAAAACAGTTTACACTCTTTGTTACAGAACGCGAAGGTACTGCCTTGTCAGTACTCACACAGGAACAAGCAGGAGCACACAAACCATGTGCTTATTTTTCTAGTACATTAGATCCAGTAGCTCAGGCTTTGCCTGCGTGCCTGAAATCAGTAGCAGCGACAGCTTTAGCAATCAGACAAAGCGATGCCATAGTGTTAGGACATCCATTGACAGTTCAAGTACCACACGCAGTAGAGGTTCTTGTAAATAGAACACAAACACAACACTTGACCGTAGCACGACTTACAGGGTATGAACTGACACTGTTTCAGCCGCATATAGAAATAAGACGCTGTAACACATTGAATCCTGCCACACTTTTGCCAGTAATCGGAACAGACCCACTAATCCATGACTGTATTGAAGTCATTACTGTAACGACAAAACCCAGACAAGACTTGACCGATGTTCCATTGTCAGAACCAGACTTGACATTTTATGTCGATGGTTCATGCATGAGAACAAGTACAGGAGAGTTAGTAGCCGCTTATGCAGTCACAACCGATACTGAAGTTATTGAAACTAATCGTATAAATACTTTGTCAGCTCAAGCCGCAGAGCTCATCGCTCTGACACAAGCCTGTATTCAAGCCACGAATAAAAAAGTCAACATATACACTGATTCACGTTATGCATTCGGAGTTGTACATGACTTCGGCGTGCTGTGGCGAGAGAGAGGTTATTTAACTTCCCACGGTGCCCACATTCAGCACGGACCCCTCATTCATGCATTATTAGATGCAATACATCTACCCACTGCAATATCAATTATGAAATGTAAAGCCCATACAAAAGTTACTGATACCATTTCTCAAGGCAATGATCTAGCCGACAGAATAGCTAAACTGACTGCTCAAATTCAAACACCCGATATGACAAAGACAATAGTCCCGACACCGACACATTGTATGACAGTTAAAGATCCTACTCTTGACGTAATTGACATACAGACACATGCTACACCAGACGAAATAAAGAAATGGACTGAATTAGGAGGGATCCAAACGGACCAGGGATGGATGATGAAGGAAAGGTCTGTGTGGTTCCTCCCTGATTCAATGGTCCAAGTCGTAATCAACACTATACATAGTCCAGCACATCTAGGAGAAAAAGCTATGCTAGATAGCATTCAACACATTTGGTTTAATAAGCATTTACGAGCAGCAGCCAAACAAAAGGTCCGTACCTGTATGATCTGTTGCCAGTTCAACCCGGGAAAAGGTGTTCCCGTAGAACAGGGTGGATTTCAGCCTCCTGATCACCCTTTTGAAGTCCTAAAGATGGATTATATCCAGATGGAACGATGTCGAGGATTCAAATATGTTCTCGTGGTTGTCTGCGCTCTGTCCCGTTGGACAGAGGCGTACCCAGTTTCAGATTACACTGCCCCGACTACTGCCAAACAGTTGGTTCGAGAATTCTTCCCACGATACGGTTTACCACGTGTTGTCTACTCAGATAACGGCCAGCCGTTCTCATCCGAATTAATGAAACACGTTTCACTTCTGTTAGGTTATCAGTGGAAATTCCACTGTGTCCGACATCCCGAGGCAGCAGGTCTCGTAGAAAGACATAACCAGACACTGAAAATCAGACTGTCCAAAATATGCAGAGAGAAAGGTGTCGACTGGATAGTAGCATTACCAGTTGCACTCTTTTACATGAGAATGGTAGCACACTCTAGAACAGGGCTATCCCCGTATGAGGTGATCTTCGGTAGACCACCGAATATGTGGGGGACGCCTATACCACGCAAAATAACTGATATTGACTGTAATATGCTGACAGATTACTTGGCTTCCTTGATGTCTGCACTACAATCTTCTCGTTCACAGGTAGCTGCAGCCTTTCCCGACAACACTGAGGCGAAACCCCATGACGTTGTTCCGGGTAATCTTGTCTTTGTGAGAAATTTCGACAGGAAAAATCAACTGGAGCCCAGGTGGAAAGCACCCAAGTTGGTCCTGTTGACCACAAGAACAGCCGTGAAGATCGAGGGCCGCAAGGGGTGGATTCATTCAAGTCACATAAAAAAATTTCATGGACTACCTTCAGATATAGACACTGTGCCCTGCACTCCCTCACAGACTGATTCAAAACTTCCTTTGGTGGAAAAAACGGAAAGCGAACTTTACAAACTAAAGCTTAGGCCCACCAAGTCGAGCAATTTGATTGTTTAAGTCCTCTCCAAGGTGAAGCGGTTGAATTGTCTCTGACATGTATCCCCTGGACCTAAGTAGAGGAAATACCGGAAAAATGTTGAAACGACAGGCGTATTGTAAATCACTGCGTAGCCACTGCATAGTGACATTATTAATCTTGTTTTTATTGAGTCTTTTAATAACTATTACAAGTATGTTGTTGCATATATATTACCCTATTTCTAGACATGTTTATAATGTTACTGCTGAACATTCTTTTAGTGACTTACCTCCGCATGAATTGTCTTATAGACTTGCGCTGCGCAATAACACTTTCATTAGTATGTTACACCATTCCCATCAGACTAGTAACGCCACCAATTGTTGGGTGTGTGGCCGACTCCCTCCCTATCAGAATTATGAAGGAGTCCTGCCATTCTTTCCGCACCCATTTACACATAATGGCTCCTGTGGAGCATGGTTCAGTTTAATTAATTCCATAGACTCAGACACAGCAGTTTACCAAGACCATTGGATATGGGGAAACCTGAACCTAGTTTTACTCAAAGTCTGCTACCCTGACAAGGAGGGTCGCCCCAAAAGAACAGGAACTGATCCAGAAAATGAAGTATATGGATTAGGTAATTTTACACCTAATCTCATGATTCTAAATGTCGTATCCGAAGTTGAGCTAGTCTTACCCACCATGTCAGTATTCCCTGCAAAGGGTGAATTGTGTGTAAGAAAGGTTGGTTCTATACATATGGGCCATAGTAAATGCACTACTACAGTAGAATTCAGTGATCAAGGCAAATCTTCATTCAGAACTTCTCGCCACTCCTACTTTATATGTGGTCAGACTGCATATATGCGTCTACCTCTAGATTGGGATGGTACCTGCTACATAGCATTCCTTTTGCCACCTGTTTTCCTAGCTCCTCCTGATTATTACAGAAATATTCATTTAGTACACAATAGAGAACGGAGAGATCTCCCCATTGTCGATTACACTGAGACGGCATGGGACAAGTATGTAGATTTCAATAAAGGCATCTTTCCCTATATAGGTACTGTTACTAATAGTAAGCTAATACGTAGATTAACTAGAACCCTTGAAGCAGTAGTGAATGAAACTATTTCCGCCTTAGGCAATTTAACAGAAGAACAGTCTGCTATGCGGATTGTTGTGCTTCAAAATCGTCTTGTCCTTGACGTCATCCTGGCTGATAGGGGCGGAGCTTGTAGGGTCATCGGATCAAGTTGCTGCGTATTCATACCAGAAAATTCGCCATCCGTATATAAAGCCATCACTCGCCTTCATAAGATAGTAAGCCAGATACACCAGAACCCAGGCACTTGGACTTGGTCCAGTTGGTTTTGGAATACGGTATCAGCCTGGGGATGGAGAGTTCTATCCTTCCTAGGTATAAGCTTTTTCATACTATTCAGTTGCTGTCTATGTCTGCAATGTGGACCAGCAATTTGTGGTCTGTGTGCCACATCGTGCATTCCACATCAAGATTTTCATTCAAGATCCCGGAAGAAGAAAGAAGAACAAATGATGCTATATGAACAGATAAATGGATTGATGAAGATTGATATCTCGTGAAGGGCAAGAAGGGGACAAGGAGGGAATGTGGAAATATGGATTTTTCTGGTCAGTTATGTCCCCTATCTTGGACCCCAACGGTTCTATGTGCATGTCGCAAGTACATGTATGCTCCCTCCAGTTCCAGTAATAATGACGCAAACACATGTGCGTCCATCGTCAACATGTCCTCTGTCAGATCCGCCATAAATGGGCTGGATATTCCATTCCTAAATATGAAAGGCCACCGGCTTTATATGGTTCACTTATGCCATTTTACAGTTCAGGCAAAAAGGCCCTGATTCTGTCATCGAACTCCTTTTGCCTTCTGTCTCTGAAAGCTCCAGTTCAAGCCTGCATCCGTGACCATGAACTTTGTCTCATTCTCTGCGCGGCTCACGAAGCCTGACATCAGCCTATTCTCTGCCAAGAACTGTATTTCACCTTCGAATTATCTGCTTCCCCCTCAGCCGATGCATTCCTGCCTAGTAGCTTAAGTAAACATTCTTCCAGTTACCAAGCAAAAAGGCCCATCTTCTCTGTCCTCATGCAAGTAATTCATAGCCCTGTTACCATGGAATATTCCTACCCCCTCGCATTCAGTGTAGACACCTAGACGCTTGTACACGCACGCACAGTCAGTATAGAATAGATTCTGTCCGAGAGTCCTTCTTTTATGGATAACATAGTTCTTTAAACATAGGATGTAGATATGATTTGGGATTAGGTTGACTTGACCCCCCAGACTTCTTGTCTCCACACGTAGAGCTAAATGTCAAGTCCTCGTCACCCCCTAGTTATACGTCAATTATACGTCAGACTGCTGCGCGCGCATCAATGCCAAGTATTATCTTATAGATCCACCTATGTATTACATCATAGCCAATCATGTTCCTTTTTACTCATTATTACACCCATTTTCGGCTACGCACACCAAAACGTCAATGTCCTTATCAATTGTTACGCCTACTGTATTCACTTCATTATGATGTATGTATTATAAAAGTTACTGCTTGTCAATAAAGTATGTACTTCACTTCCTGAACTCCCGTGGTGATGGAACTTGAAGCATCCGATTATAATCGCTTATTGGAATAAAGCCCATTCTGAAACTCTAATATCACGGATTCTGCCTCTCATTTCATTGAGCTATTTTATTATGTTCCTGTATCAAATTCAGTCCCGGTAAAGGAGAAATATTTACCACAGTTCGGTCGCTTCCGGCAAGGCCATGGGTCCTAATGGTCTCCCCATCGAGTTGTACAAGTTGCGACCGGATACGCTGGCTCCACATCTCCGATCGATGTTCCTGGAGGCTCATTCGGTGGGCTCCCTCCCGCTGGACCAGCGTCTGGCTACAATCGTGGTTATCCATAAGGAGGGGAGACCTCGGGACCGGGTTACATCCTATCGGCCCATTTCGCTACTGAACGCAGAGCCCAAAATTCTCGCCAAGGTCCTGGCCAATCGGCTGGTCGGCGTGGTGGGCGACCTGGTTCACCAGGATCAGTCCGGCTTTATTCCCCATCGTAGCACGGCCCTTAACTTGCGGCGTTTGCATGGGGTGCTCGCACGTGTTCAGTACATCCGGGAGCCGGCCATTTTGGCGTCCTTGGACGCCACTATGGCGTTTGACACGCTTGAATGGCCATACATCTGGGCGATGCTTGCGAAGTTTGGCTTTGGCGCTGGGTTCATCAGTTGGGTCAAATTGCTGTATTCGGGCCCATTGGCGCAGGTGGTGGTGAACGGTAGAGTATCGGCTCCGTTCGAGCTGGGCCGGGGCACGCGGCAGGGCTGCCCCTTATCGCCGCTCCTTTTTGCGCTTGCCTTGGAGCCCCTGGCGGAGTGGCTGCGGTGGGAGCCTTCCATCCGTGGTCTCCGTTGGATCCCCGAGTATGAGGACCGCGTATCCCTATACGCTGATGACATCCTTCTGTACCTAGCTTCCCCACGTAAATCACTGATAGTACTGGTTGATGTTTTGCATTCATTTGGTCGTAACTCCAGCCTTGTCATCAACTGGGCTAAATCGTGTGTGTATGTTCTCTCTGGGGAGGCTCCTATTCTCCCGCGGGGCTGTCCGATCCAGATCGCCCCGCAGGGATTTCGGTACCTGGGTGTCTTCATTACTCTGGACCCGGAGGCCCGGTATGATCGGAACTTGCTTCCCCCCCTCCTGCGCCTGAAGGAAGATGTCACGCGCTGGCGGCGCTTGCCGCTTTCGCCGCTCGGCCGGGCGGCATTGTTTAAGATGATGTCTCTGCCGCGTTTCCTGTACGCCTTGCAGAACACCATGGACCTCGTCCCAGCGCGCTACTTCCGTGAGGTGGAGAGTTTGCAGCGCGGCCTGTTCTGGGACGGGAGGCCGCGTATCACGCCGGCGAAGCTGACGCTCCCATGGTATGACGGAGGGATCGCCCTCCCGGATATCAAACGGTACTATTGGGCCTCCCAGCTGGCTGCGATTAATCACGGCCTGTACGGGCCCACCTTAAACCCGGCATTCGAAATGGATAAGATGCTACTCTCGGGTGGGGACTATAATCGAGCGCTCTACTCCAGCGCGCCCGACGCTCGGCTGACCGGCCCCACGCGTGTCATGGTGCGTGTGTGGCACGCAGCCAATGTGGCGATGGGGTGGAAGGACCGTCTGACCCGGGCATCGCCACTATACGCGTCCGAGCAGTTGGGCTCCCTGTGGACCTCGAAGGGCTTCGAGAAGTGGGACATGATAGGCATCAGCAAAGTGGGGGATCTCTGGACGAGGGGAGGATTTAAAACGTTCGAGATGCTGCAGACGGAATTCCAGTTGCATGACAGAGAGTACTTTCGGTATTTGCAGATCCGTCACGCACTGGGCTCCGTCTTCCCGGACGTTGCATCCATCCCGGAGTATTCCCCCCTGGAGGATAGAGTGCTGGATGGACACGTTCCGGACAGCACGATCTCACTGATCTACAAAAAACTGATCAATGACCGCTCGGGATTGCTGACTGCCCTTCGTGAGGCTTGGGTTGCCGATGGACTGGAGCTGGACGACGAGGACTGGACCTCTGCGGTGGCCTCCCCGAAAGAGGTGGCCATACCGGCCCGCCTTCGCTTCGTCCAGCTCAAGATACTCCACAGAGTCTACATGACGGGGCCAAGGCTCCTGCGTATGGGTTATGCTGTGGACGGGTTGTGTAAGCGTGGGTGTGGCGCTTTGCGGACCTTTCAACATATACTGTGGGAATGCCCGGAGGTGGAGCGATTCTGGCGTGGTGTGCATGAGGTCCTGCGTGTGGTTACGCATGTGGTGCTGCTACCCGAAGCGAGGAGATGCCTGTTGAATGTGTGGGAACCTATCGACTACTCGGCGCCACAGACGTGGTGGGTGACTCTGGGATATATGGTGGCCAAGCGTGATATTGCTCAACTGTGGGGATCCCAGAGGTCCCCGACTGTCTCGGCCTGGAAGGAACATATGGATTGGTGCATGTTTCGGGAAAAGGTGGTGTATGTGGCGAGAGGTAAGCCTGGGACATGGGTGAAAGTATGGGGCCCCTGGAACGCCTACCGCGGGGGAATTTGTGCTCCGCCGTTATTGCCCGATCCGTCGCCTGCCCCATCCCCTTAGCCGACCCATCTTCCTTGTTCCGAGCATTGAGTTTACCCAGCCCTAGTCCTGATCTCTTCCCCTTCTTGATACTCCTATGGACTGGTAGGGTCCCCCTCTCAGGGGAGCACATGCTGCTATTTCGGATTGTGGATTGCCTTGTGGGTTTGTTTTTCTGGTTGTTTTTTCAGTTTAAAATGAAACCGTACAGTGGGGTCCGGATGGTGTGGCTATCAACGCTGCTAACTCCTGTGCATCTTCCTCAGCCGCAACGCACGCTCTACAATGTGTATCATATACTCCTTTTGTCTACTAGCGGCCGGCCGGAAGGTTGTAGGCCCATCTTTGTATATTTTTTGAGTTTTGTAATAAACGGTTTCAAAAAAAAAAAAAAAAAAAAAAAAAAATATGAAATCCCAAAGACCTGCACAGTTGCTCAAAGCTGCGCACATACCGGAAATCCGTGAAGTGCACAATTTTCTTAACCTACTATAAACTTCTTTTTTTTTTGCAGAGTTTTATATAGCACGAACATGACCCAATCAGGTATCAGAGCGCTTTACATAGCACCGGTTACGTTACATTAGGACACATATTCATTCTTTGTTAGGCTCGGGGCGATTAAGTGATTTGTTTGCCCCGAATCATAGGATGTTCAGGGTCATTACCGAGACGCCGTTAAGCAAACTCATCTCCCATTTTAAATTGTACTTAAGTGATTGTCTATTTACTTACTTATATACTTTCGCACAACTTCCTCAGATGTGTCTGTAAAACGAACCCTTTGTCCCAACGTTTTGTCCTGAATTTTAACCTTCTGTCCTGAATTTTTGTCTTGGCTTTTGACCATTTGTCCTGAATTTTTACACTTATCGTCCTGAATTTCCACCTATGCCAGTTGGTCACCCTAGTGGCATGAAATGCTTCCACGGGGCCACAGATCTTATTGAAAATGTGTAGATCTAAAAACAGCAATACTGGAATGCAGTGGTGGGGGTTAAAGCTCGCAGTTAACGGTCAATGCACGGTGCATTTAACGGGGAACTGATACTGAGCTCAGGCGATGCGAGGCCAGGGAATGTCCTCTGGTTACGACCTGTGGATACTGTGGGCGCTGGTCCCGGGCAGAGATCATAACATGCAAGTGAAGCACACATGCCCATCACGTTGCTAGACAGACTACCCTTACCCAAGTGCCACTGCACGTTCCACAGAAACAAGTAAGGCGTTTATTTCTGCCAGTTTCCCTGTGGCTGTACTCAGCCAGTATGTGGGCACCTACCGAGATTTGTGTTCGTTCTGCCGTTCCTTAAAGCGGCGAAAAGGAGTCCGTGTGCAGGCGGCACACTCAGGTCACCTCTTATGCAGACGGGAGGCAGGGGGTTCACCTATGGCTGATGGCATCCCCGCAGGGAGAGAGGAGACATTCTGTCCTGCCAGGGCTGGGCTCGTCTCTGCCCCCGCACATTCAGAGTTGTTGTAACGAAGCACAAGGGAGTAAGGATGACTGCTCTTTGCTTGAACTCTCTGCTTTAGGTCAAGGAGCCATACGTTTCAGAACATGATGTCACACAAGGGCATACCGTTTCAAAGAACACATTCCTAGGTAGCAGTCCCCTCTGGAAAGGCTGCAAAGTTGTAGTGCAACAATGTATTGCTTCGTAAAACTATTTTCTCTCTCTACTTATCTCTTTGATGTATGTTTATGTGTGCCTGTGTAATAAATACCTATATTGATGGATACATACACATTTACTTATATATAGAGGTTAAAAGAAAGATATGTCTGTTTGCCAGTCTCGGTTTTCATATTATTGCCTTCTTGCACCCGGGCTAGTTCAGTGATCTTCAATTGCTGAGCAATTTTAAGTTGCCAAAACAAGTTTAAAAGCAACCGCAAATGTCACATCAGTTTTTCTCAGTGGCTTTCATTTGTTTTCATGAGGCGGCACCAAGGGTACAATAATGTACTTATACCTCATAAGAGCGCTCCACATGCCACATATGGGTATGAGGACTCCAGACAACACAAGTGTGCAAGCAAGTTACAGAATGAGTGTAGGTAGTAGAGTGCTGGTCGGGGTGGGTGAAGCTAAGCAACAAGTCTTCATGTTAGGGTTGAGCCACGTCCGTGGTCTGAATGCACGTGGGATTTATGGCACATATTCGTTTCTAATGGTGCCTTTCTAGATACAGTATGTCAGCAGCAGAAGCCAAACGTTGTAGGATGTAATTTACAAGGGACGTTTGGGGTCTTCTGCTAGAGATTTCTCTCTGAGAACTTTAATGGCTGATGATGCCTTTCTACAGATGAAATCTTAGGATTTCTAAAGTGGGGTTTCTGAAATGGCACTGAGAAGTCAAACTTAAAGGGGTCCTTAACACCTCTTCCCAGAAAATGATCAATTGAATAATATAAACCTTACAGGCTCCTATCTCACATAGCGGAGCTGTCCCTAAGGATACACAAGAGATCTTACACTTGCAGAATTAAGCCCCTAGAATTAGATCTATGATTTAAGTGCATGAATGAAACTATTTATGTACGTGGTATTTCTATAGCTCACACCTTGCTGAAGGGCAGTGTAGTGCTGAATACGGTCAAAGGCGATGAAGCAGTCAACATATGCTTGGAGGGGTAGCTGGTTCCAGACAGTTACTGCATCATGATATTATAATAGCAAGCTTTATCTTTAAATTAGAAATATTTATCCAGCTTCAGATAGTACTTTTATCTTGCAGGTGACACCAAACCAGACCTCATGCAGTCGGGCTTTCCCTCAGAGTAACACAAAAAGATGATGGACAGAATGTTAAACATTGTCAAACATTCACCCCCAGTGAGAGATCTGGGTTTAATCCATTGTTATTTTGCTCACCACGCCATTCCAGTTTGGACCCAGCCATATGCAAATCAGGCTTGACCCTGTTCCTCATGGGAACAGTCCAGCTCGAACTGATAGGTGAGTACCTACTCCCTGGACCAGAAAACAAGCCTCCTGGGACCAGTTTTGGGGCATCACCCCTCATCAGCCAGGCTAGCTTGAAACCGGAGGCGTAGAGAGCACAGGACCCACGTCTGGGCACACCCTTCCCTCTTAGGGTGAAAATGCAACACAAAAAGATGATGGACGAAATGTTGAACATTGTCAGACATTCACCCCCAGTCACAAATCTGGGTTAAATCTATCGTTATTTTGCTCACCGCGCCTGTTTTGACCCAGATATATTCCAGGCTGGCTCTGAAATGGGGTGGCGAAGTGAACTAATGAACGATGATAGATCTATAACCACAACACACACCTAAAATTAATTACACAATTACCAAAACTAATTGCCAATGAATTAATTAAAGTTAATTAACAGCCAATTATTAATTAATTAATCATAAATTACCTTACACATATAACACCATAACATCTCAATTAAACAAATATTAATAAATAAACAATAATCAATATATTTAATATATTCAAATTACTTCCCACACAATTCGCCTATAAACCCACAACCCGCTACGGAACTAAAAACGCATAATTAAAAAAAAAAAAAAAATTAACTACTAAGGTGCCGATTCCGATCCGGGTCGGAAAGCACTCTGACCGAGTCAGATCCGGAGTGTTTTCCGACCGAGCCGGAGTCCTGCAGTCCGACCGAGCGAGTACGATGCGGCCGTATGCTGTCGGACTCGGTTCGGTCGGACTCCCATAGAAGTCAATGGGAGCCGGTCGTACGACGCGTACATGGGCTCCCATTGACTGAATGGGTACGTAGCGGACAAGTGCACCCCCTACAGTGAGTACGCGTTGGTACCATCCGCACCGTACATGCCTGTGTTGGGGGGCCCTTGGGTCTCCCCCTGTGTCCGAGTCGTAGGTCTGCGGGTGACAGGGGGTCCGACGCGGACCCCCAAAGGCAACCACCTGGACGATTTGCGAGCCGGATACTCCGGCTCACACAGGCTGTCCGACGCTTGCATCATACTGGCTCGGTCGTAAATCGCATCCATTGCACGCCACGGTTAGCTTATGACCGAGACATACGGAGAGGTTCGGACCCGGAAACGACTCCGTCGGTGAATTTCATGTAGCTCGCATCGTACTTGCTTGCTCGTACAGCTGTACGAGTCAGGCGGAAAACACGTGTATGGCTCGTAGTTTTTCCGGCCGGATCGCGTTCGGTGCCCTTCCGACCCGGATCGGAATCGGCCTCTATATATTTAACAAATACATTAAAAAACTAACAATTCTTATACAAAAAAAATACAACAGATACATATAAAATAAATACTAAAATACATAACATTAGTAAACAAACAATATTTTTAACAAATATGGTGCCGATTCCAATCCGTTAAAAATATTCCCCGTACGAATCGTATCCGGATTTTTTTTTACGTATGAATCGTACAAGTCCCGTACAAACTGGCAAGTACGATTCGTATGTTAAAAAATCCATCCGAATCGCTTGGGAAAATTCCCCGACACGTCCTCGGGTCGGAAAAAGTGTCCGACACGTCCCCGGACAGTCTTACGTACGAATCGGGAAACTGAAGTCCGAGCGCGCAAGTACGATCTGTCCCGTCCGTCCGAATGCACAACCGTATGGAAAAAACACCGGATGGAGCGAACTCCCATAGCAACCATGGAGACGTCTAAACATGTGCCCGCATACACGCCGAACACCCCCCCAGCCCACCCCCCAAGTACGCGCCGTACCCCCAGCCCCCCATGTACGCGCCGTACACCCACCCCACCCCATAGGTACGGAGCGTACCCCCACCCCACCCTGTAGGTATAGTGCGTACCTCCACCCCGTACGTACGGTGCATACCCCCACCCCAGCCCATATGTATGGAGCGTACCCCCACCCCCCATATGTATGGTGCGTACCCCCACCCCCCGTATGTACGGTGCGTACCCCCAGCGCGTAGCATACGTGGGGTGCGGGTACGCACCGTACCTACGGGGTGGGGGTATTCACCGTACCTACGGGGGGTGGGGGTACGCACCGTACATACGGGCGGTGGGGGTACGCACCGTACATACGGGGTGGGGGTACGGTGCGGACGTGTAGGGATGGGGGTACGGTGCGTACCGGGCCCTCTTTTCGCCGTGCATCGTGGCGTACTTAGCTTTTCCGGCACTTTTTGGGTCCCGTAAAAATATTGCCGTGCGAAGTGCTGTGGGTACGAATCGTACTTGCTGGTCCGTAAAACGCTGCCTGACTCAGTGCGAATGTCGCATACGCGGTGTCCCGGATCGGAATTGTGGGTATATTTTAGCTGGTCGGTGTTTTTTACGATTCGTAAGGAAATGGTGTTTCTGTACGAATCGTACTTGCGGGTTTGTAAGGTGGTTTTCCCGGGTACGAGTCGGATGGAGAAAACGCTCCATCCGACGATTCGTACCCGGTTTTTCCAGGAACGAATCGGCCCCTATATTTTTGCAAACGATATTAAACACTTCGATATTTTTAACATCCATATTACTTACCTAAAATCGATATTCTTGACCTTGAGAATCAGTATTTTGATATTTCTGACCCACGATTTTTGCAACTTGATATTTGTTCAAGTCGATATTTTTACATCTGTATTCTGTCTCTGCACCGTTCCTATTGACTCAATGAGCAATCAAACTTAGCAGGATTCTATTGAATGAGTTGTACAGGCTGATATTGAGTCAGCAGTAAGTTGAGAACTTTTCACTTGCAGGCCACTCCCTCAGTTGGCAATCACCTGTCTACCCGCTCTCCCCTTTCTTTCATGGATGCTGCATTAGGACCTTTCAGTACTGAGAGGCTGTTTAATTTATTTTCAGTATGTGTATAATACTCTGTTATTTGGGCTCTAGCATAGTTTCTGCATTGCAGTCACAGAAAATCTACTTGATCTCCTTCACTTTTGGATTCTCTGGCTCTTTTTCTCTTACTCATCAGCCGTACGGTCTAACTGATGTCTACACTGTGCCCCTGAGGGTTCAACACAACTCTAAATGCACCCCTGTTGGGATCACATTAACCCATTAACATTGTTCACAACATTGTCGGGTTTGAAGACCTCTGATTGCTTCAGAAGGCTGTTGTATTTTTTCCTTACTGTAAAATTGCCTTTTAATCTTTAGATATGTTGACCCCTGTTACACACCAATGCACATACACATTCACGATTTGCTTCATTACGTGTAGTGTGTGTTTGTGTGCGCACTGCTGCAGCTTGCAGCACTACACATGCATTTGTTACTGTAGGCCTATAAATATCCTGGCCTTTTACTAAAAGAAAGGCACCCGCCTCCGCCTTCCCTGTAACGCCACTCGCACAGATATTCAAAGGTCAAGGAATCCCAGTTGTTACATTTTCCGCACAGCCCTCCAAGCTCCAAAAAAGGTTTAATTATGTTGTGTAGCATGTGTATAGCTGTTCATGCGGCGATGAGGGGCATATAAGAAATTGCAGATGAATAACATGCCATACCGTGCAGGAATGAATGGTTGACAGAGTGTTAAAATTGCTGTGATGGAAAGTAGGAGGTGTTTTGGTGTCAAGTTACAAATGTGGAATTATTAATATGCAATATTCCAGATTTATATAGCGCGAACTCGACCTGAAGATATTGGAGCGTTTTACATGAGCACCAGTTACGTTACACAAGGACACATTCATTTTTGGTAGGCACAGGGAGATATAGGGGCATATCAGCAACAGACGGCGATAAATATCGCAAAGCGCGCTTAGCGCTTTTATATTTATCGCTGCCTATCGCTGTAATTTATCGCCTGGATAACGCGTTATTAACAACGCGTTACTCCAGGGCGATAAATTTTACATCAAAAGTGGCGTTATGCGGGAATATCACTGGTAAACCAGCGATATTCCCGCAGCGATAGAAGAAACCTTGATGATAGGGAGATGTGGATTCAGCCACTGAATCCACCTCCCATGTCATAGATAGGGTAGTCATGTAAATTAGCAGACGTAAAATACCGGCAATAACAGTGGTTAATGCTGTATTTTACATCGCTAAGGGTGTCCTGGGCCGTATTGTAAATATGGAGTAGGGCAGTTAGAGATAATTTTCCCTTAGTTTTTGCAGGGAACGCCTACTTTGCATCTCATTAGAGATGCAAAGTGAGGCGTGAACTAAACAGGAGCTGATTCAAGGAAACACGCGATAGCGTGTCCTTGTAAATAATGCGATAAAATTATCGCCGCTTTTCGGCCGAAAACGGCCGCAAAAGCGGCGATAATTTTTTATCGCCTCGTTGTTAATATGCCCCTAAGTGATTTGCCCAGAGGCTCGACCCTGGTTTCCCATCTGCAAAGTCGGCAGCTCTCATTAACATGGTTTGTTCTCTCTTTGTACCCGTTAAAACAATAATAACAGAATTAAAAAACAAAAAGAGGGCAGCTCTGTTCGTAAGGCCACATCCTCTCCCTTTGTCTTGACAATACTCTTGGCTTGTGGTGCAGCGCCTAACATTGTGATGGAATAGAAGGCATGAGAGACAGACGTGCAGATAATCATTGTAATCAGGACGGAGGAAGGACCGTGACCTCCAGCCTAGGTCTGTGACCTCTGACCTAGGTCCACCCTCTCCCCGGCAGCTTCGCTAACCCGACGCTTCACCGCAGGGCTGAACCCTTCCTGCAGTTCAGGGCTCACGGCTGCAGTCAGACTCCGGCCACTTCAGAGCTGCGCCTGCCTCTGCCTGCCTGGTGTCTCAATTGAGCTGTGGTGTAATTCTTTTTATTGTGTGCCTTTTATGGTGTAATTCTTTTTACTGTGTGCCTTTATGGTGTAATTCTTTTTCCCTTAACTTTCTTCTTAAACCTTCTGCACTCTCTGAAGCATTTTCCCTCCGCTGCAGCCCCACGGCCCCTCCCCCCTGCACAACCCCCGCTCCCATCTCCCAGCCTCTCGTACCGCGCCCCTCCCCTACTTAATGGTGGCCGCTGAGCAGTCGCGCAGCGTAAGCGCCGCTGGCATGCCTAAGGCAATCCAGTCTGCACCCGTCGGCGACCCGACCGCGACGAGCGCCAGGAACCCTGGATCCACGACCCTCCACCGCTACAACTCTGCCACCCTCCTCGCACTCAACTCCGGAAGACTCAGACTGCCAACAGGCCTCGCCGAACTCAACCTACGGCCAGTACTCCGGCCTCCACTGCCATCAGACCTTCACCACCTCCCCGACCTCCGGCACTGCCAACACCTGCGCCGACTACACCCTGAGATGCATCCTCCTCAACGTGCGCTCCGTACACAAACACGCCATAGAGATCTGAGACCTACTTGACTCCCTCTCGCCCGACATTGCCTTCTTCACAGAGACCTGGACCAACTCCGCCTCCGCCCCCGACATCAACACCGCCATCCCGGATGGATACAAGTTCCAGAGGAAGGACCGTCCCAACCACCCGGTAGGGGGCCTCGCCATCGCCCACAGGAGCACCCTCTGCCTCACCACCTCCAGCAAAACCTTCCCCCCCACCGAACACCTGCACTTCCAGATCTGGACCAGCCCCAGAGCCACACTCCAAGGAATCCTCGTCTACAGACCCCCTGGTCCCCGGACAACCTTCGCTACCACCATCACAGACTTCATCACACCCCATACCATCGCATCCATAAACTACATACTCATTGGAGACCTTAACTTCCACCTCGACAACCCCAGCGACCCCCAACTCCGCCATCCTCCGGAACAACCTCGCCAACATCGGACTCAACCAACTCGTCACCAAACCCACAAACAGAGCAGGACATACCTTCGACCCCATCCTCGCTGCAGACAACAGCGTTCACTTCAGCCACACAGCGCAACCACCAGTGTTCACTTCACTGTTGACAAACCCAAGGCACCAAAACCACCCCCCGCCCACCACGAAGAAACTAGAGCAAGGTTACCGACAAATAACTGAACTCCACCTTCACACGAGACAACCCCGTCTGGGCAACCGACGCAAATATCGCAGCCAGAGGACTCCACACTTGAATCTTCAACTGCGCTGACGAGCTCACCCCGCTATGCAACCCCAGAAAACAGCACCCCAGGAAAGCCACCTGGTTCACCACCGATCTCCAAGAAGCCAGGCGCCCCTGCAGACGCCTGGAGAAGAACTGGAGGTACACCAAGACAACCGACAGCTACTCCACCTACAAGGATGCCATGATGGAATTCCACAACCGAATCAGAACAACCAAGAGGAACATCAATCAATCAATCAATCAATCAAATCATTTGTAAAGCGCGCTACATACCCGTGAGGGTCTCAAGGCGCTGGGGGGAGGAGGGGGTGCTGCTACTGATTGAAGAGCCAGGTTTTGAGGAGTTTTCTGAAGGCCAGCAGGTCCTCGGTCTGTCGTAGGCTGGTGGGGAGAGTGTTCCAGGTCTTGGCGGCGAGGTAGGAGAAGGATCTGCCGCCTCCGGCGGTTTTCTGGATGCGTGGAACCGTGGCGAGGGCGAGGTTGGCAGAGCGGAGGCTGCGGGTGTGGGTGTAGAAGCTGAGACGGTCGTTGAGGTATGCTGGTCCGGCACTGTGTAGGGCCTTGTGTGCGTGGATGAGGAGTTTAATGGTTATCCTCTTGTTGACAGGGAGCCAGTGCAGGCCTCTCAGGTGGGGTGTGATGTGGCTGCGTCGGAGGACGTCAAGGCTCAGTCGCGCCGAGGCGTTCTGTATGCGTTGCAGCCGTCTCAGGAGCTTGGTTGTTGTTCCTGCGTATAGGGCGTTCCCGTAGTCCAGTCTGATGGTGACGAGGACCTGGGTGACGGACTTTCTCATGTCGGAGGGGATCCATTTGAAGATCCTGCGGAGCATCCGGAGGGTGTAGAAGCAAGAAGCAGAGATGGCGTTGACCTGCTTGGTCATGGAGAGGGCGGAGTCGAGGATAATCCCCAGGTTGCGTGCGTGGTTGGTGGGTTCTGGGGCTGTTCCTAGCGAAGTTGGCCACCAGGAGTCGTCCCAGGCTGAGGGGGAGCGGCCGAGAATGAGGAGCTCCGTCTTGTCAGAATTCAGCTTCAGCCTGCTGTGCTTCATCCATTCGGCGACGGCCTTCATTCCTCTGTGGAGGTTGGCGTTGGCGGTGTGGGGGTCTTCGGTGAGGGATATGATCAGCTGGGTGTCGTCGGCGTAGGAGATGATGTTCAGGCTATGTTGTTGTGCGACGTGTGCGAGTGGTGCCATGTAGATATTGAACAGTGTTGGGCGGAGGGAGGATACCTGTGGAACGCCGCAGATGATCTCGGTGGTCTTGGAGTGGAAGGGTGGGAGGCGGACGCTCTGGGTTCTGCCGGAGAGGAAGGAGGTGGTCCATGCCAGGGCCTTCTCTTGGATTCCGGCGTCATGGAGGCGTGCTGTTAGAGTGCGGTGGCAGACCGCGTCGAAGGCTGCTGATAGGTCCAGGAGGATGAGGGCGGCTGTTTCTCCTTTGTCCATAAGGATCCTGATGTCGTCGGTGGCGGTGATGATGGCGGTATCGGTGCTGTGGTTGCTGCGGAAGCCGGACTGGGATGGGTCCAGGATGTTGTTGTCTTCGAGGTAGCGGGTCAGCTGTTTGTTGACGATCTTCTTGAGGTCCTTGGGATCCGCCTTGGGTTTCTTCAGAAGGGCATTGATCTCGGCGTGCTTCCAGCTCTCCGGGAAGGTTGCTGTCTCGAAGGAGATGTTGATTGTTTTCCGGAGGTGGGATGCGATGGCTGTGCTGGCTTTGTTGAAAACGTGGTGAGGGCATGGGTCAGAAGGGGATCCGGAGTGGATGGAGTTCATGGTCTTGATGGTGTCTTCGTCGCTGACGTTGGACCAGGCGGTCAGGCGACTGGTGAGGGTGGTGGTAGCCGGGGTGGTGCTATCGGCGGCGGATGTGGGGGTGGTGGTGTTGAAGCTGTCATCGATGTCAGTGATCTTGCGGTGAAAGAAGGTGGCCAGTGAGTCGCACAGGTCTTGTGATGGTGGAATGTCGTTGGTGTTGGAGCTGGGGTTGGAGAGTTCTTTCACGATGTTGAAGAGCTCTTTGCTGTTGTGTGCGTTGCTATCTAGGCGTTCCTTGAAGGCGGTCCTCTTGGCAGTCCTGATAAGTTGGTGGTGTCTGCGGGTGGCGTTCTTGTGGGCTGTGTGGCTGTCTGGTGTTCGGTCGCGGAGCCAACTCTTCTCCGGCTTCCGACAGGTGCGCTTGGAGGTCCGGAGGTCTTCGGTGAACCATGCGGCTTTCTTGTTGGTGTGATTGGTGGCGGAGGTCTTGAGTGGAGCGAGGGTGTCGGCGCAGTCGTTGACCCACTGTTTGAGGTTGATGGCGGCGGTGTCGGGGTCGGTGGGATCGGCGGGAGGTCCCGGGGTGAGGGTGGTGGTCATTTGGTCATCGGTGACCTTTCCCCAGCAGCGGCACGGCATCTGTTGGGTGCGGCGGTGTGTAGTGGGTTTCCTGAAGGTGAAATGGATGCATCTGTGGTCTATCCAGTTGGGTTCGGTGGTGTGTTTGAAGGAGACGTGGGGGCTTGCGGAGAAGATGGGGTCCAGTGTGTGTCCAGCGGCGTGGGTGGGTGTCGTCACGAGTTGTTTGTTGTTGTTCTCGAGGTGGAAGTTCAGGTCCCCGAGGAGGATGTAGTCCGTGGAGGTGAGGGAGTGGGTGCTGATGAGGTCGGAGATGGTGTCGCTGAACTGTGGTTGGGGACCGGGTGGTCTGTAGACGAGTGTTCCTCTGAGGGTGGTGTTGGGGTCGGTGTGGAACTGGAAGTGCATGTACTCGGCGGTGGTGAGGGGGTCGTCGGTGTTGGTCGAGACTCTGAGGGTGTCCTTGTGGATGATGGCGATTCCCCCTCCCACTCCGTTGGTGCGGTCTCTGCGGGAGATCTTGTAGCCCTCTGGGATGGCTATGGCGATGTCTGGTGCCGAGGTGGTGTCCAGCCAGGTCTCCGTCAGGAAGGCGACGTCGGGGATGGTTGAGTCTAAGAGGTCCCAGAGTTCAATGGCGTGCTTGCGAGCGGAGCGGGTGTTGAGGAGGATGCATCGGAGGTGGTTGGGCTCTCTGGCTGATGGTTTGGCGGGCTGGATGCTGGTGAAGCTGCAGTTCCGGCATGTGAAGGGCCCTTGGGTGCGCTTCGGGGTGGCCCGGTAACAGGAGTGATCTCGTCCGGGGTTGAGAGCGTGGAGGGTGCTGGAGTCGTAGTGCAGTCTTGTGTAGTGGCGGCTTCGGTGTCCAGGGGTTCTGGCGCTGGGCGCGGTCCAGGCTTGGATGGGCGCAGACGGGCTTGCCTCTGGTGCGCCTCCGGCACGCCAGCGGCACGCCCGCTGAGCGCGTCCGTTGCGCTTCCGCGCGGCATCCTCCATATAAGGCCAAGTGGGAGGTAGGAGCAGCTGGGAGGCAGGAGCGGGGCGGCCAATGGGCGGCGGGAATGGGATACAGAAGGCAAAAGGGGGCGGGGCCGCGGGGAGCAGCGGCAGGAAGCGGCGACGGGAAAACGGGAGCGGTGGGGGTTCAGGAGCAAAAGGGGCGCTGAGTAAATGAAAACACAGGCAGAAAACGATGTAACAGACAGGCAAAAATAACAGAGCAGTCAGTACAGAGTCACGGAGAGTACACCAGCGGTGAACTCACGGCTGAAGAGGCAGCAAGGGGGAGTCAAGAGCACACAGGAGGAGCCGTGCGGCATGGGGAGCGACCTGGCCTACGAGCAGGGTCAAGGGTCGCACTCACTGCCGCGCGGCGTCCTCCATATAAGTCCAAGTGGGAGGGAGGAGCAGCTGGGAGGCGGAAGCGGGGCAGCCAATGGCTGGCGGGAACGGGATACAGAAAGCAAAAGGGGGCGGGGCCACGGGGGAGCAGCGGCGGGAAGCGGCGACGGGAAAACAGGAGCGGTGGGGGCACCGGAGCAAAAGGGGCGCTGAGTAAATGAAAACACAGGCAGAAAACGATGTAACAGACAGGCAAAAATAACAGAGCAGTCAGTACAGAGTCACGGAGAGTACACCAGCGGTGAACTCACGGCTGAAGAGGCAGCAAGGGGGAGTCAAGAGCACACAGGAGGAGCCGTGCGGCATGGGGAGCGACCTGGCCTACGAGCAGGGTCAAGGGTCGCACTCACTGCCGCGCGGCGTCCTCCATATAAGTCCAAGTGGGAGGGAGGAGCAGCTGGGAGGCGGAAGCGGGGCAGCCAATGGCTGGCGGGAACGGGATACAGAAAGCAAAAGGGGGCGGGGCCACGGGGGAGCAGCGGCGGGAAGCGGCGACGGGAAAACAGGAGCGGTGGGGGCACCGGAGCAAAAGGGGCGCTGAGTAAATGAAAACACAGGCAGAAAACGATGTAACAGACAGGCAAAAATAACAGAGCAGTCAGTACAGAGTCACGGAGAGTACACCAGCGGCGAACTCACGGCTGAAGAGGCAGCAAGGGGGAGTCAAGAGTGCACTGGAGGAGCCGTGCGGCATGGGGAGCGACCTGGCCTGCGAGCAGGGTCAAGGGTCGCACTCACTGCCGCGCGGCGTCCTCCATATAAGGCCAAGCGGGAGAGAGGAGCAGCTGGGAGGCGGGAGTGGGTGGCCAATGGGCGGCGGGAACGGTATACAGAAGGCAAAAGGAGGCGGGCCGCAGGGGAGCAGCGGCGGGAAGCAGCGATGGGAAAACGAGAGCGGTGGGGGTACAGGAGCAAAAGGGGCACTGAGTAAATGAAACACACGCAGAAAACTATGTAACAGACAGGCAAAAATAACAGAGCAGTCAGTAGAGAGTCACGGAGAGTACACAAGCGGAAAACTCACGGCTGAAGAGGCAGCAAGGGGGAGTCAAGTGCGCACAGGAGGCGGCGTGGGGAGCGGCCTGGCCTGCGAGCATCATCCACAACAGAATCCTCACCAACTCCAAGGAACTCTTCAGTGTCATTCAGGAATTCATCAACCCATGCAGCGAAGCCACAGACATCACCACTATCCTGATGGAACTCAATTGGTTTCCCTTGCTGTCCACACCATTTCAAAAACCAATAGAATAATTTACAAAGCCATCACAGCCATCTCTCCTGCTTCTCTTACAGACAAGCTCACCATCTCTGATGGCTCTGAGCACACCTTCATCCAGGACAACATCAAGTTGAAGACTAGGAAGGGTAAAAAACATAAAGTTGTGGGCCTTTTCTATCTAGACAGCCAGGATCTGGAACAACATCCCTGTATCCTTCAGGATTCACCATCCCCGCTCTAAATGCTATTCCAATTTATGGACAGAATAGAAGAATATTGCATCACAATGGAGGAATGGTGCACTTATGCTCTGACAATCTAACTGCCTTTCTTACCACTCATTGAATTATTGCCTTTAGGATAGGCTTGCTAACCACAAATACTGTATGTATGCATACAGAGACTAAGCGCTTGATAGTTTGTTATACTGATAGCACAAGAATGAACAGGCCACCCTGAGTAACTCTTCTGTTTCCCCCCTCCAGGTGAACTTCATTTAGTTGCAGTCAGAGAGTAGGGGAAAACAGTTGAGTAGATTGTTTATCTGGGATGTTAGTTTCTTGGGCCACTTTAGCTGTAATTAGAAACCAGGGGACCAGCAGCTAGGCAGAGTTTTAATCTGTAATTCTATGCTTTTGTGCGTCCTTCAGTTGAATCAGAAGCAGGTGACAGGCAGCCAGACAGAGTGTGTGACTGTAGAACTAGCCTCTAGTGCTTCCATTCTACTCTTCCAACGGGCATCATCCTTCAGTTGCTCTCACGTTGGGGACATTTTGGGTGCTATTAGACTTTCTTGTAGTAAAATTAGATTCCATTTTTTAATCTGATATATATTCTTTCAATAGGGCATCATTTTGAAGACCATTTCCATTTAACTGTATTGTTATCAACTTTGATACTCATAAGAAAGAACCAAAGATTTTCATTGTCCAAATGCCTGTAATGACGATCATGGCAGTTAGTAACAAATATGTCAAAATATGCTTGAGACATAAAAACAACAGTCAAGAAGGTAAAGTGGTAGGTATTGCACCAATCAAATAAAATAAGGTAAACAATTCCAGAAGATATTCAACTTATTACTGAAAACTAACTCTCCTTAAGCTCTGAAAATGCCCCAAACATTCCAAGTCACCTTTGGGAATATATTAGTAAAAAGAATTATTTACTGGTTCGAGGAGAGTGAAACCCTACTAAAGCAGTAACCACAATTCGTGTCAGGGTGAATCACAAGCAAATACTAAATTAACCTGTGCTTAGCCCTCTGATAGCTTGGCACAAAGCAGTCAGGCTTAGCTTAGAGGCAATGTGTAAAGTATTTATGCAGCACCTCAAACAATAATAAAATGGAAACACAACACAAGAAAACTCCCACACCAGTTTAGACAAATAGATTAAAATTGAACGCATTATTTGAAACTAAAACAACAAAAATCCAATTAGTAAAATCAGAGATAAACAATTTTAAAAGTTTTGCTAAAATAGTGCTTAAAAGCACAAATCTCCAACTGTAGTTACCTGGTTGCACCGGATCAGGATTAAGTCACAAGTTCAGGCCAACCGTGATGGAGCAGGGCTCAAGATGGTTGGAGCCTTTTCTGTCTTTGATGGTCTGATCAGGAGGCCAGTCAACTAGTCCTTGGAGTCAATCTGGTGGTCCTAGGTTCAAGATGCAGGTGCAGTCTTCCTCTCTCAGACAGGAGAGCAGCAGAGTGCCAGGGCAGCCTTTTTGCAGCGTAGCAGCACAGCAGTCTTTCTTATGAGTTTTCCACCAGCCCAGAAGTGCACTGAAGAATTGGGTCTGAGGGTCCAATATTTAAACCTGGTGCATATTTTGAAGTGGGAGAAGCTTCTAGAGTCCCTCTTCTACCGAGGTGGCAGTAATTTCCTTCCTCCTTGCGCTGGATCCAAATTGTCTAGGGGCACAAAAGACAAGTGTCAAACCCTTTGTGTGTGTGATGAGGCAGAGTCTTTCTAATGTGTAAGTAGGTTAGGTAATAGCTCCATCCCCTCATCCGGACAGGGATGGCCCATCCAGACACACCTATCCCCTTTGTCTCACTGTCTTGGAGTAATGCACGAAGACCAACTGCCAGCTACACCTAGTCATGTGACACTGGATACAGGATGCCGGCACCAAATGGTTGGGACAAGAAAATGCCAACTTTATAAAAGTTCCTTAATAAAGGCAGTTAGATGAGGCCTATCAAAATTAGAACAACATTTTATTTAGCCGTCACATTCACGCTGTTCTTTACTTAAACTGACTCAAACCATTTACTGATTTCCTTGGTCTGTAGTATTTATTTACTCATCATTATCTCTTTTTGATAAGAGTACTTTATCTTTTATAATAGAGTAAGGGAAAAACTTGATAGTTCCCACATTAAACATACATTTAAATCATAATCTTACAGCAAAACATTACAACTATTACAAAACGCACAATACATTTGTGTGAAACAATTTACATGAAACATTTTGTTCTAACTTTATAAAAGTGGCATTCTCAGAGTTGTGACTTAAAATCTGACTTCACCAGTCAAGAGTGTCTTAAATTACAATTCTTTAGAGACCAAACTTGACTTCCCTGCCTGATCCCAATCGAAAGATAGTACTTATTAACTGTAATAAGGTGTGCCGCTGGATTCACGCTAGCCTGGATGATGAAGGGTGATACCCCAAAACCGGTCCCAGGATGCTTGTTTCCGGGCCAGGGAGGACCTGGCTGGGCAGTTTGAACTCAACTGTTACCATGAGGAGCAGGGTCAAGACTGATTTGCATATGGCTAGGTTCAAATTAGGGTGGTGTGGTGAGCAAAAAGAAATGGATTAAACCCAGATCTTTGTGACTGGGGCTGAATGTTTGCATTGTTTCGAATTCCATCCATCATTTGTGCTTTTTGATGTTGGTGCCCTACATGGGAAGAGTATGCTCAGACGTGGGTCGCGTGCTCAATGCGCCACTGGATTTAAGCTAGCCTGGCTGCTGAGGGGTAATACCCAGAAATCTGTCCCAGGATGCTTGGTTTCGGTCCAAGGAGGACCTGGCTTGGCAGTTCGGGCTGGACTGTTCCCATGAGGAGCAGGGTAAAGGCTGATTTGCATATGGATGGGTCCAAACCGGGGTGGCATGGTGAACAAAAAAATGATGGCTTAAACCCAGCTCTTTGTGGCTGGTGGTGAATGTTTGCATTGTTCAGCATTTCGTCCATCATTTGTTCTTTTAACTTTATAAAAGTGTCATTTTCAGAATTGTGACTTAAAATCTGACTTTACCATTCAAGAGGGTTTTAAATTTCAATTTCTAAAGACCAAACTTGACTTCCCTACCTGCTCCCAATTGAAGTCTATCACTCATTAAATGTAATATTGTAACCCAAAGTGATCCTATGGGAGAGGTAGGCCTTGCAGTGGTGAAAAATAATAAACTTAAGAGTTTTCACTACCAGGGCATGTAAAAGTTAAAAATATATGTCCAACTTTTTCAATACACTGCACCCTGTCATATGGGCTGTTTATGGACTTTACTAGGGTTGATGTATGTGTATTAAAAAGAAAGGTTCGGGCCTGGCAAAAGGTTTCTTTTACCTGGTCAAAATAGCAGTTTAAAATTGCACTTACAGGCTGCAATGGCAAGCCTTAGACATATTTAAAGGGCTTCTTAAATGGGTGGCACAACCTGTACTGGAGGCCCACTAAAACATTTCATTTACATGCCCTGAATACAGGTATTACCACTCTCCTAGGGACCTACAGGAAAATTAAATGTGCCATTTGGATGGAAGGCAATGTTACCAAGTTTTAGGGAGAGAGCACAAGCCCATTAGAACTGGTAGCAGTGATAAAGTGCACTGAGTCCTAATGTAACCAAAAATTAAGTCATCAAAAACAGGAGACACAAAGGCAAAACGATTGGGAAAACCACACCGAGGATGTCAGGTCCAACACTATTTAATACTACCTAGATCAATAATGTTGAAACCCAAGTGTTCATCTGGAATATTTAGCATTGATGCCATCACAGTGGGACAGTGTGATTTTCAAAACAGAGGACAGCAAATGCATACAGTGTTTCTGACAGTAGATATGTCTATTAACAGACACTTGCCCAAAATCAACTCTTCAACAACACCTGCAGACATATCTCAGAAAATGAGCTAACTATGATGGTAGCTGGGATAATTAGCGTTGTTTGGAGCACTGGCCGAGACAACATCCATGGACCAGACACTCACTGGAGGACATTTGCAAGTAGTGGAATCATTAGTGGGGGAGAGTCCGTTCAGTCACTTAGAGGGCACACCAAAAGGCCCTGGTGAATGGTGGTGTGTCTCCAGGCCCCTCAACATCAGGCCCTGGGATGAGAAGGTGTTGTCCACTCTACACATTGAAGGGATCATGCGAATTCTAGGCTAGCAGGTATAAACACTAGAATTCCATCACTAACAAATTCATTCTCCCTGCACTCAAGTGCCCGTATTTCCTGATGTAAGGATCTGCATTAACGACAGGATGTTCTCAGGTTAATGCTAAATGGTACCTTTCTAAAGTCATTACATTCTCCATGTAATCACAATTGATGATTTCCATCATTCTCCTTACTGACTTACTTGTGCCTGCTGCCCCTTCTGGGGTATAAGCCATCAATCAGGACTATCCAGACATCTCTGTACTGGGCTTTTCTTTCAATCTGACTTCAGGTGTAACCCATCTCCTTTCAGTCAGCCTTGAGGCCTCAGTGCCAGGTGTTTTTTGGCCATCCTCCTTTCCTTTTCCCTTGAGGTTTCGGGAACGGGGCTTGCCCGATGCTGTATGATACGGGCTTGCAGAGTGTGTGCCCTATCCAGGCCAAGCAACTTTTCATGATTTCTTTATGAGCAGAAAGTTGGAAAGTCTGCTGTCAAAGGTCATTGTTGCTGATGGTATTTGGCCAGCAGATTTGGAGGATTTTCCTCAGAAAGGTATTGATGAAAAAACCTGATCTTGGTTTACAGCGTTAAGTCCTTGGAGCTCCAAATCTTCTTTAACTGAATGAAGGGAGCCATAACTTTCCCAATTCCTGCTATGACATCAGCATCTGTGCTACCCTGTTGTCTATGACACTGCCCAGGAGAGTGAAGACCTCAACCTCTTACCAGTGCATTGCCTGCAAGAATGACTGCAGTTGTGCTGGTCATGTTAGCCTTCATGATCTTGGTTTTTCTCCTGGGGATGCTGAGGCCAAGTTGTGCTGACATGGCTGTCACATTGTTGGTCTTCATATGCAATTGTAGATGGGTTAGGGAGAGTAGGACCGGGTCATCTGTAAAGTCCACGTCATCAAGCTGTGTCCAAGGTGTCCACTGGATCCCATTTCTTCTGCACGCTGTGGATGTCTTCATGATCCTGTCTATGGTTAGCAGGAAGAGAAAAGGAGTGAGCAAACATCCCTGGCAGACTCCGCGCCTCACTTGGAAGTCCTCCATGGACTATCTTGCAGGTCTTTCCCTTGTAAGAGTTCCTGATGAATCTTACAAGTTTTTTTGACACACAATAGTGGCAGGGGAATTCCCAAAGGGTCTCTCTGTCCACGCTGTCAAAAGCCTTATCATAGTAAATTAACTTGACATAGAGGGGAGGAGTTCCATTCCATCTACTGCTCAATGATGATGTGCAGTGTTACAACCTGGTATATGCAGGATCTATCTTTGTGGAAGCCAGCTTGCTGGTCTCACAACTGAACATTGACTTCATTGTTTTCGGGAAAGTAGGTATTTTCTTGTGTAGCCATCCAGTGTGCCTCTGCTAGGATGTGTATTGACTGTCTGGCTTCGGAGTGACAGGAGCTGGGTATGTGCAGCGGCTCCAGAGAGTCTGGATGAGTCAGGCTGGGCTGAATGCACCTGGGCTGCATTTAGAGTAGGGGGAGGAGATTTCCTTTCACCTGAATGGGCCTGGACTGCCTTCCACAATGCTGTCTCCATCTCCTGCCAGGAAGCTGCACCAGAGAGGATATAATGGGGTTTGACTGGGCACAGGGATTCTCTGCCACCAAAGAACAAAGGATTTTGCTGTATAAGCATTGGGGCCCAGACCCCAGAACTTTATATCATTCCTGAAATTCAAGACGACCCTTTGCCAAGGAGAAGAGCTGGAGAGACTGGGGAGATGTACTGCCCCTCTGCTGTGTGTTGTGTGTTGTGAGGGGTTGGCCTGCAGTAGCTGTTTCTGCCAAGGAAAGGAGAAGGACATTGCTGTATGCTGTGTCCCCTGCTTGAAGGAGTTCTCCAAGGGACTGTGTGTGCTGACCTCCTGTTCTGAAGTCTCAGGGACTTCACCCCCAGCTCCCCTGAACTCTGCTGCTGTGAGTTCTGACCTGCCAAGAGGTGCCTGTGCCAGCTTTGGCCCTCTGGAGGTTGTTGTTGCTGTTTGGGAGCTGGAAGAAAGGAGAAACTTGAAGATCTGCAAAAATAGACTCTTCTTATTGCTGTTTTCCCGATGCATCTCCACGGTGCACGAAGAATTTCAACGCATCGCCGCTGCAAAAACTGACGCAGCACCAGTCACCGCTGCAAGAATCGACATATAGAGGGATCGCGGCTGAAGAAAACTGATTTAGCACCACATCGACCACCGACACATCCCGGATTTCCATGCATCGTACCTATGCGACAAGTCTTCTCGAAGCATCACCGGTGGACCAGAATCATCATGGAATCGATGCATCACTTCCCCCTACAAACCAGATTCGACGCATCACTTATCCTGCGTGCAGTAGAACTGTTGCATCGCCTCCCCAAGGTCTCAGGAATTGACGTATCGCTTTGTATTTCCGTTGCTTCCCATCTCTGCGGCTGTTTTGCCTTGTGAATTTTGACACAACTCCAGGTACTTTGTGTAAAAGTCACGCATCCATAGTTTTCTATGGTACAAGTTCTTGAAATCTTTTGAAAGTCATCTGTTTAACTGTGTATGTTGGATTTTTGCCGTTTTGGTCTTGTTAAGTTTAGATAAAGATATTTTATTTTTCTAAACTGGTGTGGTGTCCATTTGTGGTGTTTTCACAGTGTTGCTGTGAGTGTTTGTACAAATACTTTGCTCATTGCCTTTGGGATAAGCCTGTCTGCTCATGCCAAGCAGGGGTTATCTAAAGGTGTGTACCCCCATTACCCCGACTAGAAGCAAGGGTCCCTATTTGGAGAAATGTACCTACCTCTGCCAACTAGAGACCCCCATTTCTGACAGCCAATAGTGCTAGGATGACCATATGAATCCATGTCTCTGGGACTTAACTGTTACTGTTGCAGGTTTTGTTTGACTATATTACTTTATTAGAGTATGCTTTCAGCTTAGGCAGTGGCGTCACTCGGGTTGGTGTCACCCGGTGCGGGCAACTCATGGTGTCACCCCCTCACGACTTACCTCATGGACCTCCTCCGCTCCGAGTCCGCCAGTGGACACAGTTGGCAAATAACGGGACCATACAGAATCATTAACCGTCTGAGCTATCTTTCCATGAGTCAAATCTTCCATTAGACAAAATTCCGATCTCTCTCTGCGAAGAACATTAATCACCAGAGTCATCATGACATTTTTATTGTTACCGAAAATTGCTGGAGGCCAGGAAGGAGGCAGCAAGCGCATTTAAAACCATAATATACTTGTAAAAATGATGACTCCACCTAAAGTCAGCACCTGGTGCGGTCACACCGGTTGCACCGCCCTAGAGCTGGCCCTTCTCAAGGGTCCTGTGATCTCAGTGACAGGGTCACTGTTGTTCTAGGGTGTGCTGCTTCATAGGCCTGCCCTCAAGACTGGAGGTGAACTTCAGTATGAATAGTGGTGGACAAGCCTTGAAAGTTAACCTACACTTGTCATGCTAGGGTCCACCTGCTGGTACTACGACACCGGGGCTTCTAATGTCTTGCAAAGCCTTCTAAGGTCTAGCATGAGATAGTGCTCTCTCAGGAGAGTGGTCTGGCGGACTGGTTATTAAGGCTGAACCTGGTTCCCAAGTTCCAAATTCAGCAGCTCTGGCCATAGTGCCACGTCCTCTCCCCCACTGAACACCATACTGTCCCACTGAGAAAAACTCAGAGTGCCTTCAACTACAACCCAATTGTTGCCAGCTATAAACACCTGGATGCGGCTCAATTTAAATTACACACTGGGCAAGAGCGATATGTGGCCTACATTTACAAAAAAAAGTGACAGCATCCTGGAAAAAGCACACAATCATAGGGGATGCAAAATCTTACAAACCATGTGAAATGTAATCAGGAACAACATGGTTACCTTAACGCTTTTACACTCACTGTTCAGAAATCAGTGAGTGCTTTTGCTTGAAAAGTTAAGGACATGACTACAGGGCCCTGAATGGACCCATTTTAATGGCCATTGCTTATATCCTTACACAACATAAGCAGAATGGTAAAAAAAGACAACATGCCTAGATGCAGAGCAGCAGTACAAATTTTGTTTTTCATTCCTCACATTGCAGTACCTCCAGGATTGGTGCACTAGTTCCAAGGCCAGGGAAAACAAAGCCAAGATAACAAAAATAGCGCTTCACTGGCAAACTCTGTAAAAGTGGCACTAATGTGTTTGGGTGTGAATAAATAAAATCTGGCCAGTTTGCTACCACTCTGTCGTACTTTATTTAGTTATTTATTTTTCATATTTTTAAACTTTTATTCCCGATGCTGCACTTTGGAAATAAATATCAGAAAATTCCGACATTGATTTCCAGCAAAAGTGATTTTCTTTTTTGGATCCATTTCACAGGGGTGCAAATAAAAGAAAGGAGAGGACAGAGAGTGAGAACCCCGTCTTGCAGCCACTGTTTTCAGTAAGAGTCAGAGAAGAACTGCCGCGCTAGCAGGTGAGAGGCCTCAGCATGTACACAGAGCTGCTGTGCCTGAAAGTCGTCTCTTCGCAGGCCTCCCGAGTCACAACAGCTCAAAAGATGGGCCCACAACTCGAAGACGACGTAATCATTGATCAGAGAGGCAGTGATCATGATCAGAGAGGCATGCCACCTCGCTACGCACTGCCTCCGCCCTGCGCCCTGCGCGCTGCGCCGTGCTCAAGAAGTCACAAAAGTGAAAAGTCGACACTCACAACAACACACAGCACAGGCAGCATTAGCATAACCGGTCCGCAGTGTCCGCTTGACCACCTGACCCATGACCATTAATTACATCGCACAGGCAGCATTAATGCTTGCGCGTGACCACCACCCACCCATGACCATTAATCGCACAGGCAGCATAACCGCTTGACCACCACCCACCGCCACCTGACCCATAACCATTAATCAATTGGTACCGGTCTGCCGGAGAAACTCACCTGCTGTGTTGGTGGCAGACAGGGGGGGGGCTACGTCGGTCGGCGGCTAACCTTGGAATAAAATTATGGCGGCCCAGAAACGGATGGTCACGTGCACTTTAGGGCCCAATGCGCATGCGGGATTCTGAATGACATCAGCCGCCTGCACCCGGGCCTAGAGTCTCTAGTGACCCCACTGCCTAGAGAGGCGCGCAGACGCGGCGGAGGAGGAGACTGTGCACACTGCACACAGGCACCTCCTCCTCCTGAAATGTTAGGTTGCTCTGCACTGCACACACCTGCCCTGTTGATGTCACCCCGTGTGAGAGTGTCACCCGGTGCGGTCCGCACCCCCCACACTGCCATAGTGAGCTTAGGTTAGCCTATTGAACTAGCACATATGATTATAATGGTACCTAAAATCAAAGTCAAGAAATGGAAATGTGGAGTCAGTGTGACATGGATCCATCTTTTCAACTAAGTAACACATTACTGTGGCACTCAGGATCCTCACCCATAACAGTGAGTAGGTTGGGGCTTGAAAAGTGCAAGAACTCATCAGATTTTATTTTCTTTAAAACAACTCTCAACCCATTGCCTCAATTATATTGAAGTGGAAATAGAGAAAAAGAAAAAGGTCACATTTTTGTTTCTAGTAATCTAAAACCATAATAATTTAACAAAGAAATTAAAATAATTAAAACAAAGCAGAATCAGTGATATCGCAGTTAAGCAGTCCAATGAGTTATGAAAGTGCTCATTCATTACATCTTTTCCAATCAATAGTAAAATCATGACATGTAAAATGAACTTTTAAATAAAGCACTGCCCTGAACACTCAATCCATTGAATACAGTTTAAAAGAGTATAATACAATGTACTTTAAAATAGTAACACATTTTGGCGAAATTGTTGCATTAAGAAAATAAGGAGAATTGACAAGTGGCACCATGGAACCATTAGTATGATTTGCACCTTTGGTAAACCTTTAATATTAAGGACGAAAATTTCAAGCAAACACATCCTGACCTCAACTCACACTAGTCCTAACCAGGATGACACAACAAGGCTCGGGGCTAGTAAATAAAGGGCACTGTGCGATTTCATTGGACTAAAAAGCAGACCAGGTTCGTAAATGCCATATTGCAGTTTCCCAGGGCCCATCAAGCCTAACTCGCATGAGTCCTAGCCAACCTAATAGAGCAAGTTCGTAAACTGATTGGTAACATGCACTAAGCAATTTCGTCAGGCTTCAACAGCCAGGAGGAATCCCATCAGATTTATAAAGTTCTTTTAGGGTAACAGAGGGCCTATAAAACCTAATCCCCACTTGTCCTAGCCAAGAATGTAACAACAAGCCTATAGGCCGGTGATTAAAGTGCACAGTGCAATCTCATCGGGTTTACAGGGTCCGGTGATAAAGACTAGTAAATAAAGTGCACTGTGCAATGAAAATCAAAAAGCAAACCAGTTCATAAAGCGCATTTTGCAGTATCAAAGGACGCATCAAGTCTAGCTCGCACTAGTCCTGGCCAGCCTAAAAGAACAAATTCATAATCCAATTGGTAACGGGTACTAAACAATTTCGTTAGGCTTCCAGAGCTAGGAGAATTTCCCTCAAATTTAAAAAGTGCTTTTGTGATAGCTGGGGGCCTACCAAACCTAATCCCCACTAGTCCTGGCCAAGGTGTAGCAATAAGGCTGTAGGCCGGCAATTAAAGTGCACAGTGCAATCTCATCGGGCTTAAAAGGTTTGATGGTAAAGTGCACTGTGCAATTACATGTGGCAGAAAGAAGTCTTAGCAGCAGCAATTCTTAGGCTAGGGTTGAATGGAGACAAACAGGCTGCCACTTTGGCAACTTGGAGGGCTCGCAATCAATACCTTAAGTGCTTCCCTGAGAAATTTCACACACCTAGCTGAGAGCTGTGCATCTACTCCACTCAAACATGCAATAGCTTTGTTACATTGATTTATGCCCAAGTGGCAAAATATTGGCTTTAATCAGTAACACCTTAGACTTTTTAAGCAGGGACAAAGGCAAACAATCTGCACCAATGATTCCTGCATAAAAGTGCACAGTTGACAATTATGGTCCGAATGGCCTTTTAAGCACTCAAATGTGTATGCTTTTAAAGGTATCAGTCCAAGCATCAGCCTCATAAGTTCTTTTTTGAAGGCCAGTTTCATAGGGATAGATAGGTGTGAAGCTTTTTCTTGATCTTGATAGAAAAGCACACGCAGTTCTGCATGGGCCTTTCAAGCCAGCTTGTCCCTGTGTTTTTTTCCCAATTTTATTTTTGCGTTCTTGGGCTAGTATTAGTCACTTGGCGCCCTAGGGCATCCTAAACACAAGTAAAGTATATTAAACCTCACACAGGAAAGCCCTATTTAAAGGACTGAATCCCATCACTCACCGCAGGTGACATGCTTCATCATCTGGGATCTCCTCCTGGCTGTAAATCCTAGTACAGCCAAGGGCTACAACACCCTCACTATGATGGAGGAGTTCAGGGATGTTTTCAATGTTATAAGGATATACTAAAATCGACCAGATGAAGAGCTAAAGTTCGTTACTAGGTGATGGGTGCAGTGCTCAAAGAAAAAACGTGAAAAGGTGTACTAAACCTAACTACCAGGAGAAGAAAAAAGTTTAATATGTATCTCGTGGTGTCAGAGTTAAAAACAGTGCTAGCGCAGTTTTGAAAAAATTACTGCAAATATCAAGTTAGAGGCTTGGTCTACATGTTTCTACTATCATGACCTACAGAGTGTCTAGCATTCCTCAGGACCTAAAAGTGTAAGCTACTGCGTATAATGTGAAAAATAATGATAATAAACATCCAAAACACAGGTGTAGCTGCTAACAGGAACAGACAGACCCGTACACACCAAACTTCTGTATTCTAGGTGCGTGTAGTTGTCAAACCTGCGTGGGAAGAAATACAAATAAAGGTACCATTAGATACTTGTGTAAATATAGTGACTGAAAAAGAGTAAGCATACTCATTGCTTCAACTAATGATCACACTTAGTGTGCCATACATACAACTTGGAAGTGAGTCCATTCAGAAATATCATGAGTTCTTACAAAGTGTATGGGTATGAGCATATTATAGCCATACGAAATAATGATACCAAAAACCTAAAGAAGGGTCCAGGGTATCTCATCATTTAGGCCCTTCTTGTCACTTTGAAATTTAAAGACCCAGCGTTATTCTTTAACATACAAAAATCTTGACACATCTGATATATTTGGAGGGATATGTAGTTGCTCTAAAACAGTCCAGCGTATGGCTTTAATATGCTCATACCCCTACACTTTGTAAGAACTCATGATATTTCTGAGTGGACTCACTTCCAAGTTGTATGTATGACCTTTATGTGGTATGGGTATTTGTGCATTTACATCTGCTAGTCCCATCATAAGATATTGGACTGTGCTAATATAAACAATTGCTTTGATTCATCCCACGAATACTCGGTATGCTCTCAATTGCATAGCCAGTATAGGCATTCCCATACACACACTCACTTCTTCTCACATAACATTAGGGCATGAATTAACATTCTTACGGTTCATTGTTACCTCGCTAATGTTTCTACATTTTCTGCTCACATTTTCTAGAACTGTATATCTAATTAAATTCCCCCTTTTTATGGTTTATGCTTTAGCCAGTCAAATAATTTACCTTCTTTATAAAAAATGTATAAGTACACCGTACTTTTGGTGTTAAAATACTTGACTTGGTAAAGAGGAGCAGCAAACTTGCGAGGTGTGTATTTTGCGAGCTGTAGCCGCTTTTCTCTCAGTACGCATTCATGGCTGCGCTATCTGTCATTTGTAAGCACAAGCCAGATCAGATCGAATGATACAATCATTAGCCTCCAATACAGATATTTTCACCAATTGATCGATGCTTAGGACTATATTTCCCACAATTCTTACCTTTAACACTACACCAATCAGGAGCACAGATCTGCTGTTCACGTTAATGATGAGCACCACACTCACCAAGTCACGTGGCCCTCAAGAGCAAATCATTGCAGCTCAAATACCACCATCTCAGTGACGTTTGTTACCTCCGACTACGGCTCAGTGAAGCCCGAGGTACCGACAGAGAGGTGAGCTATGCATGATTTCTCTCGATTTCTTCTGTTCAACTATCGTCAACTATTGATTGATCTACTTCTCGATGCGACATACCACTTGTCTTTACTATGTGAAGCAAGAGCGTGACAAATTCAGCGGCCCCGTTCTAAAGTTTTTTCAGGATTGTTGAATGAATATATACCCTAGAATCGGCTGTCTTTGAGGCATTAGCACGGTATGCGTGCACTTTTAGAGCTCGTCTGTATACCGATACGACTATTTGTCCTTGATTGACATGAGCATGAGGTCAGCTCCTTTTACTAGCGACAGTGAGAACTCCTTATTTGTGAATACGTGCATTTTTGCCCCTTTGCGTTGGACCGTTTATCATTCCACAAAATGAATAGGTCTTAGATTACAAGCTTACTTAGAGAGAAATAACATTTGTCTGTATTTATAGAGTCTGATTAGTAATACCTACTAGCGGTAGTATGAACCCCATATCCATGATGAACTCTTGCGACCACCTGTCATTCTATACAATATACACACTTGCAGGTCTATCTGCTGTATCCCTCATTGAATTGTACATCAAATCAAATTATGTGAATGACAATATTATTGTACACTAATAGCTCGATGTTAGCATATCAATTGTTAGGGGACTCGCTCTCTTTTTGGATAATAATGTAATGTCGAGCTCCATTTGTATAAAATCCTTTTTTCATCAGTATTTACCATTAGATTTAGTATAGACAAGTCTGTTTTTTTCACTGTTATGTTACAGACAAACCCGTAATTAATATTGAGTTTGTTCTTCTGTCAACTCTATTCTCTTCTAGAGCTGTGCCTCATGTACTGAGCAGTTGCCAGGTGAGGTGAGGTTTCTTACCCACACACTATGGGTGAGTTTCAAATTAACACAATCTTCTTTGCACGCTTAGGGGTATATTCACAAGAATGAGTGATATCTACCGCAAGAGTATCGTACGCAACTTTCAATATCGCAGCCCATCACGGGAAAATAACCCTGTGACCACGTGGGATTCACAAAAAGGCGGTAGCATGCGATAGTCACCAGATAATGTGCCAAGTGTCCGCGTCAAAATCAACTCCACACCGCATAAATGCGATACGTGAATGCAAAACAACATGCGATGAGGCCAACCGCGGTACAAAAAGTAGGGAAAACCAGCCACAGGCCTGCAAATCCCACGCGTCTGGCGGAACAATGCACTATAAAAACCCCAGAAATAATACACCAAAAACAATCCAAAGTGCGTAGCAACATGGATGCACCCTGACACAGCGCAGGGGCCAACCCGAACCCCACAACACCCACAGACTATCAGCAAGGAACAACAGGGCCGGGGAAGGCCAAGGAGAAGAGGGAGAGGAAGACAGAGTGCAGACTGCAGGAAAACATGACCAGCGTCTCGGAGGTGACAGAACACTATCAGCAACTGACCCACAAGCAGACCACCTGGATTGCAGGCGGAGTGCCAAGGAGGCCAATCCAGGAGGCCAATAGGCACCGGCATTACGTGACTACCTAAACCAGGCACAAACCCGCTGCCAACAGGAAGGCAGCAACGGCGACAGGAGGTGTCAGTCCAGCGCCAGCGGAGGAGCTGAAGGAAACCTAGGCCACAGTCATCAGTGTGGAGATGGTGCAAGGAGTAGGGAGTACGGACACAGCTCAAGAGGACCTGACACAACATCAACAGGGAGTGCAACAAACAGGGACTGGGAGTACGGGGGTAGTGGGCACAATGGCATACATGCACAATGAGGTGTACCACACTGCACACCCACAGTCGCCCAGGTCCATGGCCCAGATCCCCTTGGCACACTGCAGCACACACACATAGCACGAACAGCACACCCACATTGATGACAATGAGGAACAACGTGCATAGCCGACACCGCAGAACAGAGGACACAACTGGCTCCACACATGCACAGAAACATGCCTACTTCATCTGACGGAGCCGGAAACTGTGAAATGGAAATGTACGCGTACGACCTCACATCCATCATGTAGACCAAATGTACACTGTACCGCAGAAGAATCCTGTTCCCCCCCCAAACAGTCACAATGTATATTGCCATACAGTCTGCATGCAAACCTGCACAATACGCCAACATATATGTCAACACAAAGTCAATACGCACCTCCCCTTCACATCGCAGAGATGCACACAACACATTCAGCAGAGCACATAATACAACACATCAGTGATGCCGGAGAGGACCACCACACCATCAACAGCTACGCCCTACAATGCACATGGCTATCCCACGCAACCCCCCACCAGGACCCGCACAGCCAAGCTGCTCAGAGGAGAACACCGAACCTGCAAGAGACCACACAGCAGGAAGCACCCGCAATCACAGCTGGCTCAGGCTGTCACCCACCCACACATCGTACCCCAATGCCATGTTCCTGCATGCCAAAAGGAGGGGGCCCAACAGGTGTGGGTGGGGACCGAACCCATGGAATGAGAACCAGGACACATACGTAGGTGTCCGTCACCCTTCAGGGGCCACCAACACCCCACCAAGGAGACCCACACTGCCATAGAGACACATGCAGATACACATTCACAGTACAGAACCCCGGGCAGGGGCGCTCAAATAGAAGTCACACACCCATGTTGGCTCTGCGTACTACGGCCCTGGACACTCCCCTTAGGAATTGAGTGGGTGACGACAAAGCAACATGTCCAAGCTACAACCCCCTGCCTGCGGTGACACATCTGCATCCGATGTACAAAGCACAATGTAATGTCATAGGGCCCAGGATCCTCACGCATACAACAAGACCACAGGGACACACGCCGATATCATGTTGAACTGGCTACAGGTACATGCGCCTGGCCCCTTTATTGGCAGGGCTACATATACAGTGACGCCGGTGCTGGATGTGTGTGGGGTGAGTGTAAGCCAGCCCGCATAGAATGCTTGGTGCTGGCAACAACTTGAACATTGGACACCAGTGCAACGGAAACAGAAAACACATGCATAACAGAGTCAACTGCACAGCAACATGGGAGAAGCCGGAGTAAGGACAGAGTTCACCCGAAATTCAGTCAGGAGGTTCCATGAGTTGCAGTGCCCTGAATTGAGGGCACTAGAGATGAGCACGCTCATGTGAAGGTAATGCTAGGATTGTTTCCCTTCGGGTTAGACCTGATGCAGATGCAGTGGGGTGTGTTACACCTGCATCAGCTTCCTCATCAACATCCCACGTCTCCCACACTGTCTGAGGTGATTGTTGCTTGCACAGTCCACAGCGCAGTACCCAGTAATGGTTCCCGGTGTGTGGCTCGACTACCACCTCCAGTCTGCATTCCTGCCTTGGGGATGTTGCCTCCTGCCCTCACATTGTCTGTGCCATCTCCTGTCTGCACATTTGACACATCTTCCTCATCATAGTCCCAGCTCTTCCCCACTGCATGAGGTGACATTGCTGCTCAACATCTCCACAGCACAAATGTCAAACAGTAACGGACAATGGCTTGCGGCGCACTGAGTCACTGGCACCTGGACTGCTCAGCAGTCTATCAGGCCAATGATGGCATCCACGAAAGGTCTGAACAACTCATAACTCATAACAGATGGCTGTTGGAGGTGGTCCTTGGCTTGTGCCTCCTGCGGTGATGCCACGTCCGGGCCGGTCAGGACTTGATTTGGTGTGTGAGCCCTGCTGGGACACTCTTGGGCCCGGAGGCTGCATACAGCGCAGGGCCACAGAGAAATGGCGTTGATGACCCCAAGGCTAATGCTTCAGGGGCCATCCAATTTCTCAGAAGAAGGGGTCCAGGACCTGACTAGTACAGAGTTAGTGGCCCTGGATGCACATGGGCCGGCACAGTCACACAGCCACGGGACGGTGACTTGCGGTGCAGTCAGATGGGCAATGCGACCTGAGTGGGTCACCATCAATGTCCAAGGTGTATGTTGCGGAGGGTATCGGGGGACAGTGGAAGGTGTCCTCCAGTGCATGACGTCGAAAGGTTTGATTTTACCAGGGAGCAGCAAATGGAGGAGTGGAATGCGACAGCCTCATTGCCACCGCCAATTCTGTACCTGCTACATGAGGATGAAAAGTGCCCCCTGGTCCATAGACTCAGAAGCCACCAAAGTTAGACCAGAGAGTGTCCATGATTGTCGGGGAACAAACTTAGTGGCAACGGGGCTGAGAGGGGATGCAGTCTGCGATGATGCCGCAGCGTAGGCCGGAGGCAGTGGTCAGCACGGGCCTATCACCGAGTGTTGCTGGCATAGGTTGGATGGCCCCACCGGCCTGCGTAGTTCAGGCTCAGTGGCACCACGTGTTTGCTCACCTCCGTGACTGTGACCCGGATTTCATCCGGACTGAGCCGCATCTTCCTCTTACTCCTCTCCGTGCAACCACTGGTGTGGACTCTGCCATTCGTGATATGCGCCAAGATGCTGGATGTGGGACCTACTGGTCCGCAGGGTAGTCCTGGTCCCTCATCCACGTGTCGCAGGCTGGCGTTGAACAGGGTTACTGGCACCACGTGTCACAGGTTGGTGTTGAACAGGGTTAGTGGCACCACGTGTCGCAAATAGCCCAGATGGAACTATGCCTCACTGATCGAGGTGAGTCTGGTGCTGTGGCTGCTGGCCCGGAATTGGGGTCACAGCCATTCATGAATATGGACACATTTTCGCAAATGTGACCAAATGGGCCATAGAGTAGTCTGAAGGGGGCAGTAGAGTACGTCAACGAGAAAGGAAAAAAGCGGGCCTGTGTCGTGGAGGCGTTGATAGACTGAGGTTGCCATGGTCGTGGCCCTCTGGCTTGGAGCTTGCGCCGCCACATGGTGGGCCCTCCTTGACACACGTCGGTGTCTGCAGGTGATCAGTGTGGCCTGGCTGCGCAGGGGCGGGCCTACCGGGTTCGTGTTCCAGCGTGCCGGTGTCCGGCAGGCGCACGGCATCGCAGGCAACTCCGCCTCATGGCGGGGTGAGAAGCGTCGCCCTGGCAGAGACGTTGTACTTCCCGGAAGAGGACCACGGCCAGGGCTACGTGCTTTTTATTCACACCCCTACGCTGGCGTAGCCTACGCCGGGCCATCCCACACCGGTCACACTTGTGGGGGCGTAACAGGCAACATTTCCGCAAGGTCCCCCACTGCCTGGGGTGAAATGGTTGCGTCTACTGTCCACTAGAGTGTCGCCATGGATATGGGTGTGTTCTGCATACTGCAGTCTGTCCAGCACATCTCCGCCACTCTTGGCATTGTGTACTTTCCCAATCATGGTTCTCCTGCATCCTTCAAACACGCCTTGTTGCCACCTCTCCCCAAATTCGGATGTTGTGTGGCTGATGTGCCATGCCGTTGATGGCTCATGTTCACGGCTTGGCCAGGTAACCATTGTGAGTTGTTCTGTCGTGTCTAGTGGGTGGTCATGTTGTTGTGCGTGTTGGTAGTGATTTTGTGACGTGTGCATTGCCAGAGTTGTGAGTTGCATGGTTGTGGAGTTGAGGTGAGTAGGGTGTCCATTTGAAACTTGCCATGGGGCTGTGCATTTCCATTGGTGCCATCCTGGGTAGGCTGGTTGATGATGGACTGTCGGAGGGTGAAAGAATCATGCACACTGGCTGTGTTTTTGGAGGCGACATTCTTGGAGGTTCCACAGTGTTCTGATGTTGCCTGCACATTGATGTGAGACGTGTGCTTCCTGTTGTGGTGATTGTGTGCTGTGTCACCTGGGGCACAGGTAGGACATGTGTGCTATGGATTGCACCTAACACGTACGTGCATCCTGCAATGCGTATAGTCCTTGCTTGGTCTCCAGCGGATCCTGCGCATTGTGTTGGACGTATGGGGACTGGGGTACCAGGGTGATGGTGATGTCCAGGACAGGTGTGGGGGACTTGGATGTGGCTGGCTGTGAGACTCCTCCGACTCTGGTGGGTGTTGTTCGGGTGGTGCCATGGGCCAACAGGTGCAGCCAATCCAGCAGCTTGGTGTGGGGTGGGATGTTGGTTGTCCGCTATGTTGGTGCCGTAGGCCTGTTAGGTGATGAAGGTCAGGATGTGTAGGATGGTTGTCCCTTTCAGCCTGTAGTGGACGGTGAAATTATCAGATGTTGGGTCTGATAGCCTGGTGCGTTTCCTGGGGTTCCACTGTCTTTGTCTGCGCTGCCTCTGTGGTCGTCCAGGGGGGTTCCGGGTGTGGGGTGGGGTCCTGGGGTGGTGTCAGTGGGTGTTGTGGCCCTCTTGGGTGTCCAGGCCGCAGGATGAGGGGCTCCTTGACATCTGTTGCACTTCCGATGTGGCCCTGGGCTGGTCTCCCTTTTGTGGTGCTGGCTGCCGTCTGACTTAACACCAGGTCACAGCAGGTGTAGATTTCCTGGTGCTAACGTGCCTTATTGCCTGTTTTGTGTTTTTATCACCGATCTGTCTGGTCGTTCAGAATGGTGAGGTGTGGTGTGGTCGCGGCTCTTGGCGCAGGAACGCCCTATCTGCATCTCATTAGCGATAGTTGCGGGGTCCTCTGTGGCGATGTTTTTTGCGGCTGCTATCGCGGGTAGACTGGTGCTGTGGGCTGTTAGCACCAGCTTGTGAATGGGGAGGTATATTTATCACGACAGTGGCTGCGATAAAGTGCCGTTAATTCAGCGATAGCTCCTTGTGAATATGGCCCTAAATGTGATCATTAGTTGAAGTAATGAGTATGCCTACTCTTTTTCAGTTACTATATTTACAAAAGTATCTAATTGTACCTTTATTTGTATTTCTTGCCATGCAGGTTTGACAACTACACGCACCTAGAATACAGAGGTTTGGTGTGTACGGTTGTATCTGTTCCTGTTAGCAGCTACACCTGTGTTTTGGATGTTTATTATCATTATTTTTCACATTATATGCAGTAGCTTACACTTTTAGGTCCTGAGGAATGCTAGACACTCTGTAGGTCATGATAGCAGAAACAAGTAGACCTACCCACTAACTTGATAGTTGCAGTTATTTTTACAAAACTGCGCAAGCACTGTTTTTAACTCTGACACCATGAGATACATATTAAACTTTTTTCTTCTCCTGGTAGTTAGTTTTAGGACACCTTTTCAAGTTTTTTCTTTGCGCACTGCACCGATCACCTAGTAACGAACTTTCATCTTGTGGATTTTAGTATATCCTTATAACATTGAAAACATCCCTGAGCTCCTCCCTCATAGTGAGGGGGTTGTAGCCCTCAGCTGTACTAGGATTTACAGCCCGGAGGAAATCCCAGATGATGAAGCATGTCACCTTCGTTGAGTGATGGGATTCCGTCCTTTAAATAGGGCTTCCCTGTGTGAGGTTTAATAAACTTTACTTGTGTTTAGGACGCCCTAGGCCGCCAAGTGACTAGTTAAAGCCACAGATAATTTAGTCTATTTTGCGGTTTTCATAGGGAAAGTATCTGTGCAGGTCTTTACATTTTCCCACGGACCCTCCAATTGCCGATTTTGGATTTTACAAGTGAACTTTAGCTCTCAGGATCAGGTGTTGCTTCAGCAGGGAGGGGAACTGGCCCACGGTCGAGGAGGGTGAACAGAGCGTTCTGGACAATTTAAATGGTTCACAGAATGTAAGCAGTAACACAGGAGGGGCAGTTGTAAAAGTGACAGGTCAACACCAACTCCAGCAAACCACACTGACCTGCTTCCGGCCACTTCCACTAGCACACCGAGTACTCCCTGAATGCTCCTGGGCTCTGATGCATTACTTCAGGTGCATTACGTCAGTTCCAGAGAAAGTAACTGGGTAGCCATGAGGGCTCTGAAGACTCCAGACTAGCTCATTCTGGGCTGGGTAACTACAAACGATGCTGGGAGCGCTGTGATGTGATGGGCAAGCAGAGGATTCTGAAATTATTCTTGTGCATCCAATCCTTGGAGGGTGAAGGGGTGTTTATACATTCAGCTGAGAGATAGCTGATATCTGGGGTGTGGGTAAGGACAGTGGACAAGTGGACAGTGGCAGACACTGAAGTACCCGCAAGCTGTACCGGCCTCTGCCAGCTACCTCCGTGGGGAGTACAGTGCCGCAGCCTAGTGCTTGCTGCAAAGCTCCTAGCCACCAACCATGGCCTACGAAGCTGCACTCAGCAGTACTCTCGCACAAAACTTGGCCATCTCACCACTTGCCTCATTGCTGCAGTGCCACAATGCTATGGGCCAGTTGAAGTTTCTGTGCCCTGCCCTCTCCTGTGTATTGGGCCCTGGACTGCCGTGAAGACTGCAGTCATGGCTGCAGAAGGCAGGAGAGCTGCAGGAGAGCTGTGGAGTAGTCCCCCCACATTAGGTGGAGGAGGTGGGGAAGGAAAAGCAAGGAGCAAATGGGAGAGGTGCGGTGTGGTGACCCTTCAGCCAGCAACCTGCGACCATCAGTCCCGCCTTTCAGAGTCAGCGTCTTGCCGTTAATCCAAACTCAACACTACAATGGAAATAGAGTTATGAATATATATTTCATGGACAATGCAAAGTGGCTTGTAGCTGTTGACCATAGTGATAGAGCTCTGGCACTCAAATGTGGCACACCATACCTCTGCTGACAACGGATTGTAAGTAGAAGGTACACCATTGCTTGCGGCAGTCCAGAGATTGTTTGAGAGTCCGTAGCAAAAACACAGTCACATGTGCTATCTAAGAACTGAGGGCCAGTGCAGCACCTGCGCTGTGTAGCTTGTCCAATAGACCCAACACTACAAATGGGGGTGGGTTGAGTCACAGGGAATGGGCAACCCCATATGTCTTAGCATCAATATTGGTATCCAATATTTGACCAGTTTGTGTGTAATGAAGTTTTAACTTTCAACAAATGATGTGTTTTTACTGAAACAAAAATATTGGAACACATATTTTACATCCACTCTTGGCTGTATGTTGGCATCTGAGTGTGCTGTATGTCCACACTAAACTCCCTGGGAAAACTATGATTTCTCTCCATGGCTTTTTCTAATTGTATTGTATTGTAATTGAATTTATATAGTGCTTATTACCCCTGACAAGGCGTTGAAGCGCTTTTTCAGCGAGTAGCACGCTACTCCCGAACCCATAAAGCATCAGTGTTAAATTAGTATAGCGAAATATGAAAGTAATTTGAGTGGTGGATATGTTAGTCAGTTATTTGGATTGAGAAGGGTAGCGGAGGGATAGAAGAGGGAAAAAGGTTTACATTTATATAGTGCTTGCTACCCCTAATGAGGGGTTGAAGTGCTTTTTCAGTGAGTAGCGCGCTACTCACTAACCTATAAAGGATTAGTATAGTGAAATATGAGTGGACATGTTAGTCTGTTATTTGGATTGAAAAGGATAGTAGAGGGATTGAAAAGGGTTAGAAGAAGGAAGGATTTAGACTTTTTTTTGTTTTATTTTGGACGTGTTCAAGTGCAGTGAGCGGTGTTTCGCAAAAGTTAACTGGCCGCCTTTCAATTGCTTATTTCTGCATTGGGTTGTGGAACTGGTACTGAGTTGACCTCTTTGCCCAAACAATATTACACTGTGTAAAAATTACAACATAATGAAGTAATATAAATAAAAGGTGCAGCATTAAGTAGCCCAATATGCTTTTTCTTGCTGCATAATTTAGTCAACCCTACCTCAAAACTTGGTGACCACCTGCTACATAATTCTGATGGCCCTGATGATAACATACAGGAGCAACCTATAAAACCTTGAATGGACATGGGTACGTAATAGCATTAATTCTAACCTGCTATAGTTTGCAAAACATTCGAGGATGCAGGAGGTACTTTGCTATTTTGAGCAAGTAACTTATTAAAAGGGTTAAAGGTTTCCATAACAATTTTTATAGTTTAATCAAAATTGCAGGTGAAAATGTAAGTTAACTTGTGTTTACAGTGGCATTACGATTAGCCTTTCCAGGAAAGGGTGGTTACTGTAGTGTGGGAAGGTTGTAACGTCTTACTGGTGGAGAGTGAAATGTGTAAAGCATTTTCTGAGCATAAAGTTTGGAATGCACTTTCTGGATGTCCTTTGACTGCTGGCCTGTGTGGAACGACAGCGAGTAATTTCCAGCCAGATGTCATTTTACTCCTTGCTACTAGTCAAGTGCTGGAAGGTTGGACTTGGCACAAGTGTACTAAGACATAGTAGGATGAACCCTGGAACAATGTAGCCAGACAACCTCAGCCACTAGTGCTAAGGCCCAATGGCTAGACCTGCCATGTAGAAGCACAAATACCATTTAACAGTGGCTAGCACAACAAGCTGTGATGAATATGTAATGTTAACAAAAAACATAAAAGCATCATAACAAATTGTAAAAAAATGTAGATGATTTATTTGACAAGTTGAAGAAATTCATAACAAAGCAACTCAATACAAAAAAGTATTAAAAAATCATAGAATAGTAGAAAATTATTAACATTTATGTGCCCTATAAACTCATATGCAGAAGATACCTGAGGAATAGTTGGCTCCGCACGTAGCTGCACAGCATGCACACCTACGTCAGTAAATGTAAGAAGCACAATAGGCCACTAACAATGTGCAACCAAGGCTCTCTTCTAGTACAAAAAACGTGCCATAGCAATATCCAGCAAACCAACATCACAACATTACACCTCTGACAAATGTATAAAATCGCTATCAAGACAAATCATTTTAAAACTATTAGCTGTAAACCTTGCTTGAGTTACTCTCAAAGGCAAAATTCACAGTTGTAGTAAATTTAGCAAAATATCAAGGCTATCATTTAGACTTTGAATGAGAATGAAAACAAATTTAGATCAATATAATTTCCGCAAACAGAATATCACACTGTCTGTATGTCTTTTAACAGAGAATAAAGGCATATTGTAAGGGAAGATAGGGTCACATGGAGGTCGCAATGAAACCACGAGGTCCGAAATCCATATCTATTGGACCTGGCCCTTTGTAAGGGTCACCTCCAAACGTTTTGCCTTCCCGCCTCCTATTTTGCTGAATTCTCAATTTTTAGGACTCTCTGCACTTAACCACTGCTAACCAGTGCTAAAGTGTGTGCCTTTTCTCTTTTAAACATGGTAAAATTGGTCTAAAACCCAATTGGCACATTTAATTTACTTATAAGACCCTACTAAAGTAGTACTACATGTTCTCAGGGATTGTAAATTGAATGCTACTAATGAGCCTGCAGCACTTATTGTGCCACCCACTTAAGTAGCCTTTTTATACATGTATCAGATCCGCCATTGCAGAATGTTGGCAGTTTTAAACTGCCAATTCTACTTGGCAAAATAATACCCTTGTCAATCCTAAAACGACCTATTACATATCAGTCACCGCTAAAGTAGGCCCTAGAGAGGCCCTAGGGAAGGGTACATTGTAATTAAAAAGTGGGACATGTACTTTAAAGTTTAACATGTCCTGGTATCAAAAAACTCACAAATTCATTTTTCACAATTGTGAGGCCTACCTCCCCCATAGGATAAAATTGGATTACCATATTGCATTTAAAACAGATAACTCTTAATTGGGAGCAGGTAGGAAAGTCATGTTTGATGTCTGAGGAATTGTAATTTAAGACCCTTTTTAATGGTAGCATCAGGTTTTAAAGTTGCAATTCTAAAAATGCCACTTTTAGAAAGTTGACATTTTCTTCTCCTAACCATTTAGTGCTTGCAGCCTGTTCTTGGGGCACATGACTAGGTGTAGTTGCCAGTAGTACTTTGTGTATTCCATCCAGACAGTATCACAATAGAGGGTCTGGGTGGGGGCAGGATGGGCCACATCTGACATGATAGGGGGGAGTCTATGTGACTGTGAATGGGCTTGATTTGCCAAGATCTTGCAGCCCATGCCAACCGCTAATGCCTCTTTGTGCTACAGTGACCGCCATCAATGACTTGCAACATGAGATCTGCACTTCACACTACAGCATTGACAGCCCATGGCGCCTGCCAACGTAAAGTTCCAGCAACCACCATCCATGGCAGCCAACAGGATCCACGTGCTACAGCGATGACAATCCGTGATGCCCAACCTGCTTTTTGTGCTGCAGCAACAACCATCCACCACAATCTCACTGCTGCGCGCAACCTACTCTACCGCAAATGCAACTCTTCCTTCTAGACTTTAAAAGGTAACTTTTGCAGTAGGATTAACCTGGTCCCTCTATATGGTCCACCCTCCACCATGGTCAGCATAAACTTGTGACTTTCTCCCAGTCTTGCATGACTAGATAACATCAAACGGCTCTTTGGGATTTTAGGTGCTATACCTATCTTAAATCTTTAAAATTGCATATCTTCGGTTCTACTGACAGGATTTTTGTTGTTTTGCTGTCACATAATCTAGTAAAACTTCCTCTATTTTTCTAAATTAGTGTGGGGTTTTTCTTGGGTTGTGTTTTCACATTATTAATGTTTGTGTGCTGCATAAAAACTTTACATATTGAGGGGCATATTTATCAGGTTTTTGAGTCACCCTTGCACCATGCAAGGGAATGCAAGGGCGATGGAAAGCCTAAATAGCATTTATCAAGCCACTCAAGGCCACCTGGCATGGCCCTGAGTGGCTTGATAAGTCTAGGGAAACAAAGGCAATATAATAAGCTGCCTTGCATTTCTCTGAGGCAAAGAGGTGTGCCATGGTTGTACTGTGGGTGTTCTCACTCATCCACCCATGGATTCTTACACATTCCCAGATTTACCAACATTGGTAGACCTTAAAATTCATCTGAATTGTACACCTCCCCACCAGAGGTGCAACGGGGAGAAATATCTTAAATTCTCCTTGTTGTTTCCTCTTTCTAAGTTTGCAGCATTCTGCAGCACACTTAGAATGAGGAAAACCAATCAGTCAATCATCTGAAAAGTGCTACACTGTCACCTCCAGGGGTGTCTGGGTGCTGTGTCTCCTTCAAAAAGTCAGGTCTTGAGTCTCTTTCTGAAGTCTTCAAATGAGGGGGCTGTACGAAGAACCAGGGGAAGGTCATTCCAGGTCTTGCCAGCAATTTAGGAGAAGGAGCGACCACCGATGCGGCTGTGTCAGATGCGAGGGTGTGGACGAGGGTGAGTGAAGAGGAGCGCAGGTGTTTAGAGGGTTGGTGGAAGTTCAGTCGATGGTTGATGTGGGCAGGTCCTAGATCATGGAGGGATTTGTAGGCGTGTGTGAGGATCTTGAATTGGCATCTCTTCTGCATTGGAAACCAGTGGAGGTCTCTCAGGTAGGGGGCAATATGGGTTTGTTTGGATAGGTTCAGGATGTGTCTGGCTGAGGAGTTCTGCATTGTCTGGAGTCTTCTGAGGAGCTGGGTGGAGATGCTTTCTTTAGAAAGGGTATGACGTCTGTGTGTTTCCATCTGTTCAGGAAGGTTGCTCTGAAGATGGCGAAATTGAGGATTCTGGTTACCTGCATGCTGACTGAATTTGTTGCGAGGTTGTAGGGGTGATGAGGACAGGGGGCAGTGAGCGCCCCAGTGTGGATGGAGGACATGATAGCTGAGGTGGTGAGGACGGCAAGCGGAGACCAGGTGTTAATGGTTTGGCTGATGTTTGCTGGTTGGTAGAAATAGTTGGGGTTGAGGGTGGAGTGTTGGAGGTTGAACTTGTTATAGATGTTGATGATATTGCTGTGGGAGTAGTCTGAAAGGGTGTCACAAAGTTTTTGGGAGGGCGATGGAAGGCGGTTCTCTGTGGCTTTTGGGTTGGAGAATTCTTTGACTATTTTGAAGAGTTCCTTCGTGCCGTTGTCCGGGGAGCTGATGCGGGTGGTGATGGCTGCTTTCTTGGTTTTCCTGGCTTCCTTGATGTGCTGGTGATATTTGTTGAGGGCTGTTTTGTGAGCAGCTCTGTCGGTGGGGTTCTTAGTGGTGTGGTATGGTTTCTCTAGCTGGTGGCAATTGTGCTTGGTGGTCCTCAGTTTTGGGGTGTACCAGCAGGCATGTTTGGAGGTTGTGTTGAATTTTGTAGACTTCAGTGGGGCAACTGTCGGCTCTGTCGGTGATGCATGCGGCGAAGTTCTGGATGGCCTGGTCGAGGTCTGTTGAGGCCTCGGTTTGGGGAGTTTCAGTGACCTTGATCCAGCTGTGGTGGGGGGGGAGCTGACATCTGGTGATGGTGTGCTGGGCGTCGGTGATGGTGAAGTGTATGATGGTTTAGTCCGTCCAGGTGAGTTCTGTGGTGTGGCTGAATTTGATTCTGTCACTTCAGGGGAGGATGGGGTCAAGTGTGTGGATTCAGTGAACAGTTGGGTGAGGCCGATATTGTTCAGGTTCTCCTGGAGGGCAATGGAGTTGGTGTAATTGTGGTTGTCGATGTGGAAGTTGAGGTCGCCGAGTAGGATGTAGTGTTGAGAGGTGATTGCTGGGGGGGCAAAGAGGTTGGAGATGGCACTGCAGAATGTTGCTTGGGGTACCGGTGTCTGTAGGTGATAGAACCTCTTATTGTGGTCTTTACATCAGTTAGCAGTAGGAAGTTGAGGTGTTACTTGTAGGCGTGGGGTCCTTGTTGGTCATGGTGCACCTGATGGTTTCCTTGATGGTGATGCCTCCGCTTTGTTTGTTGGCATGGTCTCGGTGTATCATCTTCTAGCCTTTGGGAGTGGCGGTGGTGCTGTCGGGGTTTGAGGAGGTGTTGAGACACATTTCAGGGATGAATGCAACGTCTGTGGTGAGGGTGCTGATGGTGTCCCAGATTTCTGTAGCATTTACAGAGGGAGCGACGTTGAGTAGGATACAGTGGAGTGGTTGCAGGGTGTTCTTGCGTTGTGGGCAGGAGTGATGCTGGATCTTTCGTAGGTTGTGTCACAGAAGAAGTGGCAGTGTCAGCAGATGAAGGATCCTTTGGTGGATAGCGGGGAGGAGGAGATGCAGCTGTTCTGTCAGCATCCAGGGTTTAGGAGTGCCTTGGCCATGCACCGTCGGGTGGCAGGAGGAACAGGGGTCCTGGTGCTGGGCGGTGGCCAACCGGCGGTGCATAGGCAGCGCGCCCACCGGGTGACTGTGCAGCGGCCTCCATTGGTATTCCTGATGGGTGTTGAGTAGGGACAGCAGGCAGTGCAGGACCAGAGTAGTGGGAGTGGCAATGCGGGGGCAGCAGGCAGCACAGGGACAGAGCAGGGGGAGCAGAAGCACAGGGGAAGGGGCAGCAGGCAGCACAGGGAAAGCGCAGGGGGAGTGGCAGCACAGGGGTAGGGCCAGCTGGCAATGCAGGGAAAGAGCAGGGGGAGCAGCAGCACAGGGACAGAAGGCATTGCAGGCACAGTGCAGGGGGAGCGGCAGTGCAGGGACAGCAGATAGCCCATGGGGAGTGTAGGGGGAGTGACAGTGCAGGGACAGCACAGGGGGAGCTGCAGTGCAGGAACTCTGGATGGACAACTGGGACCAGGGAGGGCAGCACTGACTGGCTTTTCTGTTTCTATTGTCACACAAGATGTCTCCTGTCAGACTGCAAAGTGGGTGAAGCACTGGGCAGCAGCAGGGTGACAGGAGCCTGAGGTGACATTAGAGGTGGATGAGCAGTAGAATTTTCAATAGGAGCAGAGCCCAGCTAGGTCGCTGGCTTGGCTCTAAAAGCCAAAGCGTGAGCCAAATACTCAAGAAACTTCAAGCCAATCCAGAAAATAATATTTTGGAAATCACAGGAATGGGGTAAGTGGTGCCTTGCGTAAGGATGTTTTTTACCAATGGAGCTCTCACACAGTTTATCTCCCCATTTGATCCTGGGATGAAAATGTGGCAAACTCCAGGAACAGCTCACTTGCCAAAAGCTTGCACAGTGTAATTTCTTCTTGGTGGTGCCTGCCCTATGAATCCCAGACCTTCAGGGTCCATGGTAAGTCAAACAATCACGCGCTTCTAAAGGTAATTGGATGCAAGTTCCTCCCTACCATCGCCTTCGGGCAATGACATTTGGAACTAAAATGGCCAACTGACTGGAGAGGGCACAGTCCTCCTGCTACCGAAGAGTATTTTCGCTCCTAAATCGCATGTTGCATGCTCAAATTAGACAAGAATTCAGGATGTCCTCACAGCATTGGATATTAAAGGTGAAGTTCATTGCCCATAGCGATAAAGCCAAGCAGGCGAAGAAAAACTTTTTAAATAACACAATCTGGGAAATGATAAACAACCTGAAATCAAATTGGCACAAGTTTATAAATCATGCCTTGGAGGCCCTAGATGCAAGAGAAATCTGGGCAAATGGCCTGCTGGTGCCTTTGGCCACTAAATTACTGACCAAGCAAGCAAGGCTTCCATCAACGGAACATGATGCACAAGCCTTGAAGAAGTTGGCACACAGGGCTAGGGTCTCATTCCTATATGAGCCGTAGGCCCTCCCAGCTTATCTGTCTCTGCCCCTCAGTTCTAGCATGAGAGGACAGCTAATGGGTATGCGATTCAGATTAACTCCTTTAAAATCTTAATGGTATGGGTGAAGGAATCTGGATGATGCCGACAGATAATGCTGCTTCCATGCAAATAGAGAGGAGTCATTGGTACATGTAATTTGCATTTGGGAAAAGCTGCTTCAGCTAGGGACATTTTGGCTATGGCCAGTATTGCGCACCCTAAACGACAGATCCTGCCGAGGCATCATAGAAGCTTGTCTAAGAGGGGAATCAGTGCAGCTAGTAGCCCGATCTGTGAAATTATGAAATCTGCAGTTGGACTACCCATCTCTCCACAGGCCCCTTTGATAATTTCTTGCTGTTGAGTCCCGTTTTCCACTCGCCCTGCATAGCAGGTATTATTGGTGTCCCGAGTGGGGCACAGACTGGCAAGTAATAGCCTCTGCTGCAGTGAGCCCTCGATTTGAATGAAGCTTGGGTACCCACAGCTGTCAATAAAAACACATATGCTTGGCACCCTCTTCTCGCACCCCTGGTAGTTTCACTCAAGATTACATTTGCTCTTGAAGGTACCTTAGTGATGCACTTTTCGCAACCTGGAATAAAGGGATGGCTCCATAATGCCATTAGCCTCGCAAAGTGATAAGCTCTGAATTGTTCACCCACAACAGGACTAACCCCTCCAGGCCTTCGAAAGCCTCTCTTCCAATCTTGCTGAGGAATGCGAACGAGCTACTGATGGGGGACTAAGGGGAGCCTATCTGATGGTGGTGGTAGGGGCTCTTAATCTTTTATCTTCATGTAGATATGTATATATGCTCATCATGTTTTGGAAGTTACTGCATAGTTTTTATGTGAGTTATTGATTAGAAGCTATGGGCCTCTGTTTTATTGATCTATCACAATATGGTAGTATCATAACTAGTTTATCTACAAGTCTTTCACTGTTGAAATATTGAGGGAAAGATCAAATTAAAATAAATACAATCATCATAAAAATAAATAAATTGAGTTATAAAAATACACAAATAAATTAGCTTCAAGCACAGCAACTCTTGAAAGTCTGAGTTTATACAATACAATTTTAAATCTCAATATATTATGATCCTTGTACATGTATACCCTTTCTCTGTAGCTATGTATTTATTACTTTACTCCTATGGTAGAACGAAAGGAAAAAAAAAAAATTGACTCTCTCAAATGCACTACTCTGTCTCACCCTATACCTCTCTCAAATATCCTCTACATCCACTCTCTGACTCATTCCAAACCTCAGTTTGTTACTATGATCTCCCAAACAACACTTTCAAAATTCTTCTCTCATGCATGCCTCCTTTGGCTCCTCCCAAACCTCATTTTACTACTATGATCTCCATAATCCCTTTCTAGAGACTCTTCCCTCCTTCATCTCGCCTTTTACTCATTCCAAACCTCTTCTTACTACTATGATCTCCCAACTAACACTTTCCAGGCTCTTCCCTCTTCTATCCTTCCATTCTCATATTCAATACAACTAACAGACTTGCATGTCCACCGCTCAAATTAACTCCTATTTCCTTATACTAATACTCCACAAATCCTTTTTGGTTCCGGAGTAGCGTTCTACTCCCCGGAATGCGTTTTGATGCCTCGTAAGGGGTAGTTAGCACTATACAAATACAATTCCTCCTGCACCCTTCCTTCTACAATCAAAGAACGTCATGCTGCTAAGACCAGAAACGAAAACAAATGCCCTAATTAGAGTACCCGCTGTCTGGACTCTTCAAAGCACTTTCCTTGCTTACATGGAAAGTGATGATACTATGCACCGTCCAAGTATGATGAATGGGCAGTTTTAACAGAATCCTTCCATCCCCACAGGTCCTTTCACCGCTGCTAGGGGTCTAGTAGGATGTAAGCTAATCTACGCACCCTGCTACTGATCGTCCTCTTGTCCTGCTTCACCAAGGAGGGTTTGAGGATTGACGATTTGAGAATAACCAAGGAGTTTCAAAGTCAGGACAACACTCAGCTTGTTTTTAGACTCTTAGAGGACCTCGAGCTAAGCAAGAGCCAGGCCTGCGGCATGAAGCTAAGGTAGACTCAAGCCTTCAGTAGACCCCCACCTCTAGGCTATATAGTTGCACCACTGGGTCCTGTGATACTGCTTGGGTGGCCAGTGAAGCATCTTCCTTCTTGGGCCTTGAGCATATGCTGCTCCAGGAAGTCAATATAACGTAGATCGTTTCAGTGACACTGGTCCAAAGCACTGTGGTGTGGTGGTCGGATGGCGCTTAGGTGTGTGTGTGACCCCACTAAGGTGGACAGAACTATGGCAGGATGGCATGGTAGCTGGGTGAGCCAACTGAGTCCTTGGTGGCCTGAAAGGTTGTCACTTACCATGTCATGATACGAGCGGGGACAGCATGAGGTGCATTGTGGTTACCTTTATATGGAGAATACTACCCCTGTCGCGGCGTTGAAGTGCGTTACTGAGAGTAAACCACTTGGAGCAAGGGTCTGCTGCACAGCTCTGGGTATCTTGAAGCTTCCACAAAGTCAGTCAAGACAGTCTCCTGGGGTAGCTGTGGGTAGGCTCACCATGCCATTCAGGGTCCCAGCCTCCTGGCCACCAGTGAAATGTTGGTATATGTAGGGACAGACAGGAACAAGGAAGACTGTCACGAGTGACATCAAAAGGCATGATCATCCTTGTATTAGGAGCAAAGGCGCTGCGGGTTGGGGGTGTGCGTGCTAGCACACTATTATTTGCATTGTTCCCCAGCAATTACTCTCACGGGGGCAGAATCACTGTCATTCTGCTTTATGCCTCTATTTCCATCACTCTACATTGCCTGTCTCTTTATCTCAGGTTCTTTTCCGTCACTGCATTTTACCATTGCCATTGTTGGTTTCCTATGTCTTTCTTTTCTTCTTATTTTTTCTGCCTTTTTTTCTCTCTTGGTTTGAGTCGAAGTCGGATGACAAAAATTATTTCCGGTCCCAAAAAATGTGTGCTAGTTCCCACTACCTGGAACCACTTGTACACTCAAGCACTTGCACACTTTTCAAAGACAGTCGCTTCTGAGCACTTGTAATGGAGGAAGCAATCAGAGCTCCTTTATTGAGCTTACAAGATTGGGTACGAATGCAGGAGCAAGTGCTCCCAGTAAATTCTCAATCAAGATTCAGAAATATCAACAATATCACATGAACACACTGCTCATGTTCCATTAAAAAGCAATAGAAATGTGATTTAATATCACATTAATGTTCTAGATATACAATTTAGCATGCATTTTAATTTAATTTCTTGTCTGCAGCATCAATCAGCAGAAAACTAGCCGGGTCTCTAGGAATGTACTGCTTTCCCTACTTCTGTAATGAGGTTGGTTTAATAACGAGTTAAAATTAATTTGAACAATGGGACACATTCACTGTAATGGATTTCGGAGTCTCAGTCAGTCAGAAATACATAGAAATGCGCATTGTGATGAATAATGAATATTTGCATACATTTATTAAGAGAAAGAAAGAGAACGAGGGCATGTGCGTGGGGATGCTTGTAAAATATACACAAAAAATTGCAAAATATTCCAGGTTGAAGCGTAGTCATGACGTTACTGTCACGGAAACGGATGTGACGTTGCTTTTGTTCTTGTTCAGAGGGGAATACAGCCAAGCAACTCGCGCTGTCCTCTTATTTGAGGGGGGACAAGCCACCTTTGCATAGTGTCTCTCCCTGTCAGTACCGCTACAGTGAGCAACAATAAAAACGATAGAAAGAATGCAACCCAGAGTAATTTCAAGTGGGTGGGACTAGTTCAGTCATTCCACCCAGGGTCGGATGTAGGACAGTGAGACTGGTGCAGCCCACCTGGAGCAGACCTCAGGGGGAGCTGTAACATGGGTTAAAAGCATGTGCGGCAGACTTCCTCGTGTGTCCAGCAGTTTCAGCAACAAAAAACATGTCTGGAGATAAATGTTCCTGCTGGGGAGAGATGGGAGTTTTGTGTAGTGGCAGATTTGACTCACCATAACGGAGCGCAGAGAGTTAATATTCCTGCTGCAAAGAATGTGTACCCTGCAGATCACAGACTTGAGTGTGAATGAACCATGAGTAGTGCTATATAAAAATGAAATGCATGTCAGAGAGCGGCTATGGAGAGATGAGGGGCACTGCTGGAGGGTGGTGATGAAGGAATTTGGAGCGAAAGAGGTCATAGTGGGCCGATAAAAAAAGACTATTGCAATAGACTCCACCAGCCCTAAAGCCGGCCCTGGTTCCGCCTACTACTTTAAAAACACTGCTGCTGAGGACACTGTGAAGCCAATAGCATAGGAAGCATGTCATGGGTCCAGGTGCAAATACGGAAAATGACACATAGGACTGCTATTAGTTTAGTAAAATACAGAAATTATCAAGGTTCAGTGGGCCCCTCAGGGCTAGGTGCACTGCACCTGCTGCACCAGTGGCAGCTACGCCCCTGCGTGAAACAGTCTTGTAATTAAGTGATGGGTGAATCATCAATCAGTACATCAAACTCATTTTTCAACTAAACAGAAAGGAGGGTAAAGGGCTGTACTAAGTAACCTTAATGCCAGAAAGCCAAGCAATAGCGGCTCACTTAAATGCCAAGTTTAAAAAGAAAGAGGACTAGGAAGGAATAGGAAGTGCCATCAATTTAAAAACCTCTCTTAAATGGTGTCTACTACTTCAGTATTGGCTTGATTCTCAGATTTGTTGATCCTACAGATAACATTTGGCATCAATTGGTATCTGCTGAGTATCCTGTTAAATGGTGAATGAAGCATAGCGAGATTCTGAAAGCCATTTGGGGAATTGGTAGGTAAACCTTGAATCTGTTGTGCTCAATAATGTGTAATAATGACTAACTTTTGCTTTCAGAAGAGAACAGTAAACCCTTGTCTGCATTGTTTAAATCATCTTGAAGACTTAAATGATGCAGTAATCATACACCCTTTCCATAATTCGCAATTGCTAATATTTGATTCGTAATAGAGAATTAATGGAGGAGTAAGATTTTGCCAATATGGTTATAAATTCTGAATCTGTGGACATAATATTGTCCACCACAATTTGCATGTTTAGATCTAAAATGTTTTGTGTTAGTATCAGTCCCTGGGTGGACACCACATGAGGATGTTTATAGGGTTAAGGTGAAAGGGAGAGGAGCATCTATTTGCAGGCTTCTTCCCTGCAATCAAAGAGCACTACTAGATCAAGGCAAGGACTTTAATATTGAGTGGGAAAGATAGGGAAACAGAATGCAAAAGACAACTGTGTTGAAGGTAGTCGGTAACTCTAGAAAGATGTTAGACCCAAAACCCATGCCATCCATTGACAGAGGTATTGGGGAGAGGATGTAGCCTAACTGATAGGGCTGTCGATCTCAAATCTGGGGAACCGGGTTCAAGTCTCGGCAATGACACTCAACATCCTGTCATTCTGGGCAAATCACTTAATCTCCCCGTGCCTTTCAAAAATGAATGTGTCCTTATGTAGCGGAACTGGTGCTCATGTAAAGCGCTCTGATACCTGATACCTTTGTGTCAAGTTCACGCTATATAAAAATACGAAAAGATAAAATAAAGAAATTAGGTAATTATGACCGACAATCTTCATAAGGGAAAGCAGGTTTGGTGCTGTGGTATAAGAATGATTGTCAATTTAATTTATGGTAACTGTTAGTCTGGCACCTTACTCACCTGAGGAGTGCCTCAAGGTTCATTGCTCAGCCCACTCTCTTCAGTGCATACATGATCTTTCTGGCCACTGCCATCCAAGCAGATGTAACACCACTCATAATCTTACTCTCGGACAAGACCTCGAACACAAGACACAAGTTCACTACCTGCATGATGGAAGTCACTGACTGGATGAAAGCCAACTGTTTCAAGCTCAATACTGACAAGACAGAAGTAGTGATCTTCGGCAAGCACACCACGCCTTTGGACTCCAATTGGTGGCCGCCCAAACTCAGCCCGCACCACACCCAGAACCCACGCTAGGAAGCTTGGAATAATCATTGACAGCAAATAGGACATGACTGCACAAGTCAAAGTGGTCACTGCATCCTGCTTCCACACCCTGACGTTGCTGAGGAACATCTTCAAATGGCTCTCAAGCAACGATAGAAAAATTATCTCTCATACTCTAGTCACCAGCAAGTTGGAATATGGGAACACACTTGACTCTGAGATCACCAAACAACTCATTAGAAGACGACAAATGATCTAGAACTTAGCAGCCAGAATCATTCTCAACCTCCCATATAAAAATCTCACATCCCACATCAGGGAGCTCCACTAGGTCGTGATACACAGATGTGCCTAATTCATACTCCTCACACACACACGTTGAAAGCACTATACAACTTAGGCCCCACCTTTCTGAACAGACGTCTCTCCTTCAATCAACCACCTAGACCCATCCACTCCTCGGGACTCCTACTGGGACACCTTCCACCCATACACAGAACTGGATAAGGAGGATGGTTGCTCTCTTTCATCTCTCCTAAAGCATTGCATTGCCCACAACTCCACCTCAGAACTTCCTCCTCTCTTCATGAAATCCAACAGAAGCTGAAGCCCTGGCTTTTCAATTAACCAACTATCATAGGCAGGTCTAGGGACACACACACATACTCAGTGCCAGGATACTCTCATGTGTGATAGTGAGCTTTACAAATACACATAACATAACAGTAGATGTTTAAAAATAGCATCAGAGCAGGGTCAGATAGTAAGGAGAAGTCTTGCTGTGTGCCACTGGGAAATTAATCTAACAGCACTTTTTAAAAGCAAAGGAGGGTGTATGAATGTGAGATTGAAATGTGTCATGGAACAAAAGTAGTGGGGAGCTTTGCCTTTATGCCTCGTGTCCTCAAGTGAAATGACAATTACAATAGACCAGCTAACTGTAGGTAATAGCAAACAAAATGTTTATTACACCAATATATACACAATCAAATATTAGGAAGGGTCCCTGTCTAAATTTCACCAGATTGAGTTCATATTGGTCATTCTGTGTAGCCTCACCTGTTACAATTCATAATGAGCTTTGGGGAAAAGACAGTAGGTTTGATGCTGGCACTAAACTACTGATAAGAGCAATACAAACAAGACTCATGCACTGAAAAATAAACGGAAAAAAATATAATTGTGTATGCAATGCATTGGTGAGGGATAGGAATTAAATGTGCAGTTACAGTGTACTTTTCAGATGTAAAATATTCACTCATACAGTTTAATCGAGGTGGAAGAATACATCGAACGAGCAAATCAAAACAAGGAGAGATTAAAATACTCCTCTGGATTGTTCAAAGATGTGACTGACAATTTCTCAATCCAGAGGCTGAAGGCTCTTGAGCCAAAGACGCCAGTGGCTGAAGGAGACTGAGCCAAAGCTCCTTATTTATGAAAGGCAAAAGCGCCATTAAACCTAAAACTTAAAAAGAACGACAAAAGCTCACTCACTTAAATAGTCATGCTTCATTACAGGATCTACACCTCACCGTGGCTGCATATTACAGTCCATAGTGGGAATCTATGGAGCTCTTTAGGAGATGGAGGTATGCCCTCGTCACTGCAGTGCAAAGTGTGGATTAGTTCTACTCTGGGTCCTGTCTACTTGTTTGCACCTCCCCCTAATTAATATGTAGGACCAAGGGATTAAAACTGTGTAAGGGATTGTTACTATTGACTTTATAGGTACATCCCATTCACACATCTAAAAATAAAAAAAGTCTTAAATGAACCTTTCCCATGTGTTTTATTGTTTTTATATGTTTCTGCCTCTGATCACCCTAAAGTGTCCTGGGCATTCTTCAAGACTGGGCCCTATATATTCTCACTACCAAACGCTGACTTAGAGGTGTATAATGTGGCAAGTATGTGTAGACATCTCTAATGAAACACCGGAGAGAGTGATCGCATGTATAGGTCTAGACCTGAAACCAAAAACAGCTGTATAAGGAAAGCAAGGCAAGTTTTGTTTCTTTACATATTAACCTATTTCAACCCCAGAGATTCACAACTAAACTGTTAATTTGTAACGTTTTTGGAAACAGCTTGTCATGAGCAGCACAAAGCACCCCTAGCTAATGGAAAACATGCTATGAATGATGCAGAAAAGGACAGTGATGATGTTTGACCCCTACGAACAATCCATGTGCAAAGACAGAAACACTTATAAAAGATGGAGGGAAAGATTGACAGGCGACTAACACGAACTCCAGTCTATGGTTTTATAGCCAGGCATTTATCTTTTCATACACTGATAGAAAACATGCAAAGGCAAAGGAAAAGACAGTAATGATGTTTGACCCCCACAAATAATCTGTGTTCGTAGTCCGAAGATTGCCTAGGGACTGAAGGAAAGAACACTATTGATGGTTGACTAGCTTACATTTTAAATCCTAGTTTTACTGCCTGACATTTATTTCTATTCACAAATGCACTTTCAATTTCACCCTCGTTTCTACCCTATGGAGTGGAAATGTCTCTTTTATGCACTTTTACCTGCACAGTTGAATGTTTAGGGATAGAATGCTCAAAAGGTATTACTTCGACCACAAACTTTAGAATGCATGGATGACATAGTCAGTGCAGGGTAGGGCTAGCCGACACTTATTAAAGTTGTAAATATATATTTTTTAAATGTTAAAAAAATTAACCCTAAAGAAATGATTGCATGCCTTAAAAAATGTATCTTTTACATTCTTTTCAAAAGATGTGAGTAATTGTAATTTGTTTCTTGCTTTTTTTAAAAAATATGCTTATGGTTTTAATTAACTAATCCAATAAAATTTGACTAATTTGTAATCTGATTTTTTTGACAAGTGCATCTAATGTTAGCCTGTCAATATCATGACAGAATATGTATCCATTGAACATGCATTCATGACCCACTCGAACCACGTGTGTATACACCCATACATATCTAGCACAGCCCTACACATGAAAGATTTCAACTTGAATGAGTACCAGGCATGGAAGTGAGAGATAAACTGCATGTTAAATTCACCTCTAAACATGACCCACATACCTAATAAGAAACAAAAGAGCAGATCTATGATGTGATCTAAACACCTCAAGGGCAGCTCTACCACTGCCTTGTTTACTTCATTCTCCTTGTAATATCTTTGCTGACACATCTCTTTAGAATAGACTGAGAGATAAATCTGAGGTAAGCCACTGTGTAGCAGCAAATCCTTCTAACTAGGGTTTCATGTACCCTTTCACACTTCATTGCCATTTGCTTTAAATTCGTTTATGAGTTAATAAAGAACAGAAATAAAGATAAAAGGTAAGAAAATATCATGGCTTCTGTTTGTCAGGTAGCATTAATGGCTAAATGGAGATAAATGAATTCTTTCAGATTCTCCTTTCTGCACGCCTTGCTCCTTTATATTCAACTGTAATGATTCAGGGAAGAAGCTGGTAGACCTGAGTCCCTGAGCCTCGTGGCCTGAGACTGATTCTAAGAAGTGCAGCATGTAAGGGTGTTTGATCTAGGGGACACTTGAGATAAATTGTATTTAGGTTTCCAGATCTGCACATTTTCAGTGAGATTCGCTCAAAGTGTAGCTTCACGTCTTCTTTAGACAGGACTGTTATGCAAACACCAAACACAGGAGTTCTGATGTCAGAGCCCCAAGACTTACATGGTTTGTGAGATGTTCCCCCCCATGCCCACGGCTTTAGGTGTCTTGAAAACATGTTGGCAGCTTCTGCTACAAGGGGGGTTTGGGGAGCAGCTGAGCCCCGTGAGGTCTACCCCGGGCAGTTTGGGAGGGGGAGGGGCGGCCGGTAGCGGCCATTTTTGTAAAGTTTTTGGGCTACGTTGGGAATAGCCCAAACGTAGCCCAACTCAATTTAATAGCCCAAAGGCTATAAGGGGTTGGCCTCCCCTCTCCCAGCCACTATTTTGGGTTTTGGTGACCTGGTGGCTGGTAGCGTAGCTGGAATTAGTTTTTGTCAGTTGAGGGTTATAGTATTCTGTGGCTAGTGTTATTTACTCGGCGGTTAATGATGGCGGGAGAAGACTATAGAGTGCTGGAGGTGGTCAGGTTGCTGAGTGAGGCCGGTCGGCTTGATCTGCTGATGCCGGAGGCCTCGAGGAACACGCGCCCGGCGAGGCGCGCGTCCGCGGGGGTGGTGGCCGCCGTCGCGGCCTGCTCATCCCCCAAGAGGGCGAAGTGTGGGCAGGTGAGTGACCTGGGCCGCAAGGGTAGCGTGCGTGCAGCCTGGGGTGTGGTACAGGAGCCGCAGCCTCTATTAGGCATTGAGACTACGGCGGGAGAATTTGGGGGCGGGGCCCTCTGGTGGAGCACGTCGCGCATCCCCCGGTCGGGGCTCCAAAGGTTCGGAGCCACTCCTATACTCAGAGAGCGGCCCCGCTTGTGGGGAATGCGCCGGAGCCTCTCGTATTCTTGGAGGCTCCGGCGGGAAAGAATGTGGGCGGGGCCCACCGGAGGAGCGGGCTGCATGGTTCCCCAGCCGGGCCCTGGGTCAGCAAGATGCGGAGAGGGGAGGGGGACAAAGCGGCCCAGGGCACGGGTCCAGTTGTTGCACGAAGAGAGGAGGGGAAGACTCGAGGGCCCACCGGCAGGACTACCCCTCTTGAGGAGAGCCTGCTGAGTGGAGGTGAGCAGGGGGCCCTTTTGGGCCATATGCAGGAGTGGAAAAGGAGGGTTTGAAGCTGCGCACGATGCCTGCTCCTTTTGAGTTGGTGCAGGAAGTGCTGGATGGAGGGGTAGGTTGGGGGGAGGTGAGGGGTTTCTCTGGAATGGCGGAGTGGGCAGCGGGGGAGGGGGGCTGGGTTCTGGGTGAGGAGGAGGATTGCATCCCGGAGGAGCTGGGGTCAGAGGGGGTGTCGGGACTGGGAGGGCCTGGATATTTTTACCTCCTGGCAGGAGGAGGTACGGGGCTTAATCAGGGTGGGGCAGATTGATGCCTATATGGTGCAAGGGGGGTCAGTGGGTCTGGGGGCCAGGCGGGTGAGCTGGCAGGTGAGGGGTCAGGTGTGGGGGGGTCTGGTGGGGGTCAGGGCTCCAGCTCGACAACGGCAGGGCCGGGTAGGTTTGGGAGCCTTGGGGGATTGGAATGGAGCGAGGAAGGGGACAGGGTTGGGGGGATCGCTGTAGACCTTAGCAGAGTAGGGCATCATTGAGCGGCTGGTGCTTTGGGAGTGGGTAAGAAGAGGAATTGGGAAGTGAGGGATAGGGAGATTAAGCCCAGCACACCAGACCAACCCTTCCTGTTGCAGGCGGTGGGACAGTGGCAGGAGCCAGACTTGGCAGAGTTGGGAGCGGCTCATAGGTGCTGAGGTGAAGGGAGGGTGGAGCCTCGCGCGGCGTGCCCGTACCAGCGTGGGAGCTCGTCGCGGCCGGCGCAAGTAGGCCTGGAATGGTCTCGCTGGCCCCAACACTCGATGGCCTTCAACGGGACACGGGACATCGTGAACGCAGGACCACGCATGGCGTTAATGTTGTGGGTCGAAAGAGGGTGCAGTCGGCGCCTCTGGTAGACAGGAGTTGGGGGCAGATGGAGCCCGTAGAGTTAGACTATGAGGAGGATAGTCTCGAGGAGGGTGAATTGAGGGAAAGCGAGGAGGGCGGTGTGGGGGGGGCCGAGTAATGTGTGTTCTAGTACATTGCAGATGTCACAACGCCCGGCGGAGCCCACGGGTCGGACAGCGGGGTTGGAGGACGCAACGGCTCCTGTGGCAAGGGGGACTGCAGCAAAACGGGCGCCCTCCTTGGAGCCAGGTAAAACACAGGACGGAAGGGTGAAACCTGTGATGGTGTCGGTGGGGATCGAAGGGGGGGGGGGAGGAGAGGCGGAGGTTAAGCAAAGGTGAATATGTGCCGGCTGTGGGCACGGATGACTCAGGCAAGATGTCGGTAAGTGCAGGCGACGATGCTAAGTCGAAGGCGGTGGGTGTTGCAGGGGCATCAGGGACAGGAGAGTCTGACATAAAGCTAGAGAGCAAGGAATTGAAAATCAAGAAGCTGCCATATATGGGGGTAACAGAGCCATTGGGTGCGCATTTGATGTTGGCCACAAAAGAGCGCATATGGAAAGGGGAGTATGTGGAAATGCTCAAGCTGCTGCACAGAGAGGTGTGCGCAAACGAAGGGTCAAAAGAGGAAGAATACAAATTGGTGAATTGGCCAAGGGTGCCCCTCACTATCGAAAACTGGACGGGAGCTTTTCTAATATATGCAAGTGTATATTGCGAAAAATAACCAGAACAGTGTGTGACACTCTTTAAGTATATGGACGTAATTAGGAAGGCACAGATCAGGTTTTATTGTTGTGGTCTTTTCTATAAATATTACCCTGTATTATTACTTTGTACTAATTTTATCCCTTAATGAAATAGGTCTCCACTAAGTGTATGTGATATATTCATGTTGTCGATATATGTATTTGTGGTAGGATTACAGACGATCTATGTCTATATTTTTTAATTGTTGTTTTAATAAAATATTTTCCTATTCATTTTAAAATTGTTATGGTTTAATTTAATATTGTACATGTTCTAACACATGGGCTTTAGTTTGTGTCTGGAATACAATAATTTAATCTTCAAACTCAATAGTCCACCAAGGGAACTCTTTTTCTACCCATTTGCAGAGTGGCCATTGGAGAATTTGATTGTCTCCTCAGTCGGTGTGGTTCCTAAGAAGGAACAGGGGCAATTCAGGTTAATCCAGCATTTGTCATGGCTTGAAGGGAATTCGGTAAATGATTTTATTGATGACACAGAGGCTACTGTGTCTTATTCGTCTGTTGACGTGGCCAATAAAGTCGGCTTTCCGATTGCTTCCAGTCCACCTGGAGGATAGGGACCTCCTGGGCATCCATTTCAATGGTAAATGATACGTGGACAAGGCATTACCAATGGGCTGCTCTATGTCTTGCGCATTATTTGAATGTTTCAGTACGTTCATACAGTGGTTGTTTTCCAGGTGCACGGGTCACCAGTTGGTAATGCACTATCTGGATTACTTTTTCTTTGATGGCACCTCAGACTCCACGGAGTGCCAGTCAGCACTGGACAGCTTCAAAGAGATCATAAGGGAACTTGGAGTGCCCTTGGCGCCGGAAAAAACGATGGGGCCCAGTACGGCTCTTTCATTTTTGGGCATTGAGCTGGATTCACACTTGATTGAGGCATGTTTGCCGATGGGCAAAAAGCTTCAGATGCTGGGGCTGCTGGAGACCATGCTGGCCAGAGACAAAGTCACAGTGCATGAGATCCAGGTGTTGTTGGGACACCTTAACTTTGCTTGAAGGGTGGAAAGAGTGGGAAGGACGTTTTGTAGATGACTGGGTAGGGCAGTGACTGGACAGAGACCTCCACATCATCATGTCAGACTGTCGGCGGGAGTAAGGGAAGATTTAAGGATGTGGAAGTTTTTCTTACATGACTTTAATGGCATTCCTTTAGCAAGGGAGGAGGACATGGTCTGGGACGTACACATTTTTTTGGATGCCGCAGGCAGCAATGGTTTTGGCCTCTACTGGCAGGGAAAGTGGTGCACAGAAAGGTGGCCCGGGGAGTTTTGGGAGGGTAGGAGTATAGCCTTCTTGGAATTTGTTCACCTGGTAGTGGCAGTGACCTTGCGGGGGGCACAACTAGCCCACAAGAAAGTAACTTTCAGGATTGACAATATGGCAGAAGTGGAGATTGTCAATCGGCAGTCCGCTAGGTACGAGTATGTGCTGAAGCTGCTGAGGGTGTTTGTCTTGGGCTGCCTGCGCTATGACATTGCTTTTCGTGCTGTACATGTGCCAGGTGTGGACAATGACATAGCGGATGCCTCGTCTTTTTCACAGTGGGGGAGATTCCGTGGGCTAGCCAAGGACGCAGATAGGACTCCGACCACCATGCCGCGTCAGCTGTGGTATGTTGGCAACACCGGATGCTACAACTGGTGGTAGGGTCCCTGGCGCCCTCCACGAGGTCGGCTTATAGCTAAGCCTGGCAGGAATTTTTTAATTTGGGGGCACAGCGGCGGGTGTCTTGGGCGCAAAGGCAAGAGGATGTGATACAGTTCATGTTGGACTTAATTGGCAAAGGGCTCTCTAGATTGACCATTTGTGGCAAACTGGCAGGGATTGCATTTGTGGGGAAGGTGTTATGGGGTTACGCTCCATCTGCGGGAGAGCTGGGGGCGCGGATGTTGGAAGGGTGAGCCAGGGAGCTGGACTCAGCCAGTCGCGTCAGACAGCCTTTGTCATGGAGTCTGCTAGGCAGAGTTCTGGGAGTTTTGGTCTCAGTGTGTGCTGACAGGTTGGAGGCGTGCCTTTTTTCCACATTGATGGTTTGGATGTTTTTTGGGGCCTTCCAAGTGTCAGAATTATTGGGGCAGAAAAGCATGGGAGGGCTGGCATGGGGGGACGTGGTTCTGCTGCAGGACAGGGTGAGCATATGGCTTCATAAGTCGTAAATGGACCAGCGTGGTGTGGGTAACTGGGTATCTTTGCAAGCAGCGGACCCCCCCCTTTAACTTGTCCTTGCAGGTGGGAGGCCCGATGGAAGGAGTTGTCTGGTAGGCAGGAAGGGTTGATTTTCGCACACAAGGATGGTCGCCGAGTGTCGGCGTTTCAATAATTGGCAGTGTTGCGTAAAGTCCTCGCGGCGCTAGGTTTGAACAGCAAAGGTTTTGGGACTCATTCTTTGAGGACTGGGGCGGCCTCTGAAGCCAGGAACAGGGGGTGGGGGAGAGGGGACATGATGAGGTTGAGGAGATGGTCTTCAGACAGTTACCAGAGATATGTTCGGGGTGCTGCAGGGGGGATATAGCGCGGTGATATGTTTTTCCTGTGTTCACGCATATTTCTGTTTCGGTTGTGGGCCCCCTCTCCAGGGAGATGACCATATGGATTGTGGAACATTCATTCGTGAAGTGGGCCCAGGTCCAGGCGCGGGCCAGTTATTTCAGAGAAATCTTGGGTTTTAATGAAGATTTATTCAATGTTGTGTGGAAAGGGCAGGGGCATGCTCTGGAAAGATCTTTTGCGTGCATTGAATGGTATGTTGGTGGCTGGTAGGTGCCCCGACATTTTGTTGATTCACCTGGGGGAAAATGACATGGTTAGGGAGAAGGGTTTGGTACTTATGAGAAGTATGAAGCCAGACCTGGCCTTGTTGAAGCACCAGTGGTCCAGGTGCTCTTTTGTGTTGACAGAGTTTGTGCCGCATAGGGTTTGGAGAGGGGCTATCAACCCGGGGGAGGTCGACCGGGCTCGGAGGAAACTGAACACAGAAATGGTGCGTTATTGCAGAGAATTGGGTTTTTCCATGATTGCGCATAGGGAGATTAAGTTTGACACAGTGGAATTTTTTTAGAGGTGATTGAGTCCATTTGTCCCGTTTGGGTATGGACTTGTATTTGCTGGAGATTCGGGAAGTCTTGGCTAGGATGTTGAATGTCCAGAGCCGTTAAGAAAACACTCCTATTAGGGCGGGGGGGGGCAGAAAAAGGGGAGGTGGCTCTCCGCCTATGCTCCCGCTTTTTCCTGGGTGGCAGGGTTGTTCAAAAGTTGGCCAGATTGGCAGAAGTTTTTAGCTAAATGTTGAAAAGTTTTTGGGGCAGGGCCAGGGAAAGGTTAGGCAGATAGGATAGGTTTAGAATAGAGGTTAGGTAGTTACAGTTGCAGAAGGACAGATAGGGTTTTAGGTTTTTATTAGATCGCAGGAGTTTGGAACTGCAATACTGTTTAAAGGGATTGTTATGAAATGTTATGTAATGTTATGTTATCGGCAGGGTGGGGGATTTTATGTGGGGATCTTAGGGGTGGGGGTGGGGGAAATTGAGGACCAGTTATTTTATGTATAGTGGGGTTTTAGTTTGTAAGGCAATGGCTTAGGTTGGACATTGTGATATACACCTGTTTTCAATAACACGCCCTTTTTCACACACAAAAATGGGTCTCGGTGTTGGCTTGCCCCCCTCCCTCCCAACAAGAGACCACTGGGGGGCATGGCCAAAATGACAGAGAGCACAGACGTGCTGTTCTGAGCTACGCTCCGGGCCCACCGAATAATCCTTTCTCATTCTTGTTCAGCGAAAATACCGTGGAAGCGGATACGCCGACCACAGTCGTGCAACGAGGGAAAAAGGGGCTACGAGAGGCCTGAATATTGGTAAACCAGAGTTGCGGACTGGAACCGCTGAGACCTGCCCTGCCACGCAGCTCCTCGGCGTGTGTTGTAGATGATCCCTGCCGCCGATGTCGAAAATCAACAGAAAGTTGCGCGGGGTGAGGGGAGAACCCTGGGCCCGCACCAGACCAGATGTCTGCCGATAAGCCTCCGAGACTTGATGGGGTGGGGAGCGGGGCACGCCTGGGCTGTTAAAACCCTGGAGCAGCACCGGGCTGTGTGGCCTGCGCAAAGGCGCGCCCACTTGAGTACAGCAACAGGGGGAACTCTGCCAGACAAGCGCTTCGCAAGACGCACTGGAGAGCCTACAAGTATGTAATTTCTTTGAATAGGGAGCCTCCGAGCCCTACTGCCACGAACGCCACAAGGAGGCTGCACACCCACTGCACTGTGCAACGGCAGTGCTGATCACCCTTTGCCCTACACTTACTTCACGAAGCCAGTCACCCAAGAGGACACCAGAAGGGCAGTGAATAACTATATGCCAATCGTCACAGAGGGCCCCCCTGACCAGAACCCGACTTGCAGACCTAACTGGAGATGACTGGAATAACATAAGGGGACCTGTGAACCCGTTGAGTGAAAAAACTGTGAGGAGGCCATTGAGAGGCACAAAGCCATCTCGTCCCTATCTTGGTGTGAGGGCCCCCGCCTCCACAAAGGCAGCGTCGTGCTAGACGCATGGCCACTGAGGCTTAGGAGCCCCACAATGTAGCGATTGCAGCGCACTTCCTGAGGGCATTTGATGACTTCGGGACCCTCCCTGCCCACACCTAGTGCGTTACCCGGCGGGGCTATGCCTCTTCACATGGGTTTTGGCGAAAAGCCCACATTGTATACCAACCAGCAGCTAACCCTCAATAGCAACAATCCTCCTGCAAACAGACCAAATATGCAGTACCACACACAGATATTATCAAGATGGGCAAGCCCAGGTCAGACAAGACCCAGCCGCAGCTATCAGACACAGAGACTCTGGTTCCTTCAACTCTAACTGACCGCAATGATCAATCTCATCAATTTGATGAGCTAATGGCGGCGATACTGGATATCAAAACCACTTTAGGCCCCAAAATGGACTCACTGGGAGTAGACATAGGGTTTATGAGAGAAGATCACAAGAAGCTTAAAGACAGGGTGGAGAAACCACCTTGGCTTCACTGCGTCCCGCGGTGACTACAGCAACGGACCAACTTCAAACACTCCAGCAAGAAGTGGACTATCTAAGAGCATGGGTGGAAGACCAAGAAGGATGCTCCAGCAGAAACAACATGCGAATAGTGGGCCTTCCCGAGCGGGCGGAGGGATACAACATGGAGCTCTACCTAGAAGACTGGTTCTCGGCGGACATCGTTCAGGGCAAAATATTGTAATTCTTCTTGATCAAGAGAGTGCACAGGATGCCGGGGGGACCCCCGCACCCGGGCAACCCTCCAAGACCAGTGGTGGCGAGGCTACTTAATTATAGGGACAGAGACCATATCCTGCAAGTAACCAGAGCCCGGAGTCCATGGCAAGTCGACAACGCCACAGTCCATATATATCCGGATTACACCTGTTGCTACAGTAACGCAGGTCCTCCTACTTGGAGGTTAAGAAGTGCCTGAGAGATCATGATATACAATATTCTCTACAATACCCAGCCAGACTATGGATCTGTCATAAGGATGATACTCTTTTCTGGCCACCCCGAAAGAGGCCTGGGCTTGGATTGATCAACAAGGACTTGCACGCACACCACCCACGATGGTGGCAGACCCACGCCAAGCATGGCAACTGGTGGATTTGAGCAGGGTCCGTGGCAGGGGTAGACTACGACGACCAACGAAAGCCCAGTTGACTCAAGAATGTGCACAAGCCGTAAAGTCAGCAGAACATATCGGCAGCGCCACTTCCTCCCAGTGAATGGACTCGGACACAGCAATGGACCGGACATTACCTCTCACTGCCTCCCAGTACGAGACACTAACTGAGGAGGCCCGGCCCTCACTGCGCAATCTGCGGATGCGCTAGGCTGAGCATTTAATGGCATGTCTGTGTGCCAGCAACCAGACCACATAATGTTCACAGAATATGGCCAGATCGAACAATACAGGGCGGCCAACTGGCAGCACCACCTAGACCTGCTGTGCCCCCTCCTGGAGAGTGATAAGTAGCTGATACAGCACCTTTAGTATCTCTTAGTTTTATTCTCCCCAACCTATTTTCCTTTCCTCTCTTTTTAATTATTCATATTTTCATTTTCTGAATTGTCTCCTTAGTCCCTTTTCCTCTCTATATTACAGTTACTTGAAGTGGATTTTTTGGGACGTCTATTCATAATTTTCCACAATTGTTATTTTTTTTATTCGCATAAATTGCATTTCAGTGCAGATGGCCAATTGACCGTTGGTAAGTCAGCCTGGGGTGGGATGTTAGGGAAGTTTATTGTTAGTGTCGATCTGTCTGTTCACCCACATGGTGCAGAAGGTGCCGGCTGATTGTTTGTTTTCTTGTGACGGGCGGAAGCCGGGATATTGGGGGCTGGATTGAGGCGAGGGGTGGGTTTGAGTCGATAATCCTGTGTTTGCTTACTGCTTTATTATCAAGTAGATGACTGACGGGGATTATACTCTGCTAACCTGGAATGTACAAGACCTGGCAGGGTGAGCCAAATGCCACAAGGTATCTTACAGAGCCACAAAATCTCGTTGCCACTATTACAGGAAACACATCTGACAACGCACACTCTTGCATCCCTTCACAAATGATGGAGAGGCATGGTTCTCGGCACCACGTACTTAGGGTATGCAAGGGGCGCTCTTATATGGTTTGCGCCCGGAGTCCCGTTAAAGATATTACACTCTAGAACTGATGTACAGGGTCTCTATGTAATACTGGAGGGTCTATTGAATGGGTCCCCATTAGTGCTAATATCCCTGTATGCTCCGGACTCCAGCCAAGCAGCATTCTTACGGTCAATTACACCGTCTTTGCTCACAGACCCCACGGCGCTCACATATTGGGGTGGGGACTTCAATGGAGTACAGGGCCTCATCTTGGATTGTTCCCGTCCCCCACTCCCGGGAGCACAGTCCATTATCTTAGCACAGCGCATGAGGGAATTGGTGAATAATATACAAGTACATTATGCGTGGTGCAGTACACACCCCGTACTGTGCACGTATTCACACTATTCTGCAATCTACGACCTCCATACGAGGAATGACACCATTTATTGCTCAGACAATGCCCTACACAGCATACTGCATGCGGAATACCTGGTGAGCACGATTTCGGACCACAACACGCTACAATTACACCTGACGTGGGGAGCGCAGACGCCCGGGATATCGACCTGGCGACTCCCTCTCGCAGCGCTCACCGAATCATCTTACCGCACCATTCTGTCACGGTACAATGACTCATATTTTCAAGCCACCTCGGGCACGGCCTCATTGGTGGGGCTGGAATGGGATGCATTTAAGGCTGTCCTTAGAGGGCATGCCATCAAGACTATGTATGGCTCCCATAAATCACTCACAGACGCGCTCCAAACCCACGAGCTGGAAATACAGAAGTGTGAATTGTTTATACCTACAGATCCCCAGATAGGTCCCCTGTTGGCCCAAGCTCACATAGCATATAAAGAGACACTAGACAACCTATTCGCACTAGACTACAAAACATACCTGGCACGTCGTCACACAGAGGTGGACAAAGCAGGAAAGATACTAGCATGGCTTCTCAACACTGACACCTCCCATCACAGCAATACATACACCCGCGGGGACCATAGCAAATACCCAAGAAACAATCAATAAATTCTTCTATGAGTATTAAACTTCACTGTACACGGCCCCAGGCACAGACAAACACACCTCTAAACAGAGGTTCTTGTCGGAGGTCTACCTTCCCCAGATAAGGCAACAACACTATGACTTACTCGAAGACCCTATTACCGAAGATGAGATCTCCTAAGCCATTTGGCAACTGGTGGCGGGTAAAATCCCGGGCACCGATGGCTGGCCATCGGAATTTTACACCCCATACTCTGAACAGCTCACCCCCGATTGGACACCATGTATGCAGAAGCATTTGAGAAGGGGGAACTCCCGCCTACTCTGCGAGAGGTGACACTGGTAGTGCTGCCCAAACCAGGAAGGGGCCCCCTTCAGATGGCCTCATACCGCCCATTATCGATGTTAAACGTTGATTACAAGATCTTAGGGAAATTGTTGGCTAATAGACTGATTGAGGGTGTCCCCATATTGGACCAGAATGGCTTCATACCAGGGAGGAATACTGGAGTAAACCTGCGCAGGCTCTTTGCATTGCTAGAATGAGCAAGGGGGCACCGGAAGTGCCCTGGATAGCATCTTTGGATATCAGAAAAACATTTGATACCCTGAGCTGGCGCTACCTGCTGGCAGTACTGTCTGGGTTTGGCATTGGCCCTAACTTCCCACGGTTGATACGGTTGTTATATATGAAGCCACAGGCCAGAGTATAGACAGGACGCACCTTCTCCCCACTCTTTGCAATAGAACATGGCACAAGGCAGGAATGCCCTCTGTCATCTATAATTTTTGCTCTGGCCATGGAGCCGCAGGCATGTAAATTGTGCCAACACATGATGGAGTGGGGTATATGCATAGATCGGAGGTGGCACATAGTGTCCCTATACGCAGACGATGCACTGATCTACCTACATGGTCAGATTGAAGTGCTATGGGAATTGATGGATCTGCTGAACGAGCACACACAGTTCTCGGGATTGCGAGTTAATTGGTCCAAATCAACAGTGTTCCCAATAAAACTAATGTCCCCAGATCAGAGACGTACAGTGCCACACACATCACTATAGTGGGCGTTTGACACCTTTAAATATCTGGGAGTCCAGGTTTATCACTCAAGCATAGATACGATAGATGGTAACCTGGGACATGCTATTGTTAGAGCTCTCACAGCTCTCCCATTTTAGTTTACGTCTCCCCTTATCTCCCATGGCACGTGTGGCCATCTCTAAGATGCTGGTACGCCCCCGTCTTTTATGTTTCTTCTCTACTCTCCCGTATCGTCTGCCACAGAGGCTGTTTAGAGACCTAGAGTCTTTTTTAGTCTCACTGATATGGGAGAACTCTAGGCCCAGGGTGGCTCTCCAAAATTATACTTACCATTGTCAGACGGCAGCCTGGGTGCACCAAATTATGAAAATTATTATGCAGCGGCACAGCTGCAGTGGCCGATGAGATGACTCGCTGAGAGTAATATCACTGAACTAATAACTGTGGCTTTATCCTGGGAACAACGGGCAAATCTGGAATGGCTATCGGGTTCTACCACAGTGCTGCAGAAACAGCAAGGTAATATCTTAATGGTGACAGCCAGACACATCTGGACCAAATATGTGTTACCAAAAAAACGGGCCAAACCCTACGCCCCTGGTTTGTCACTGGAAGTACTGCCGGGCACGGTGTCTTGTCATGGCCGTCTGGAACTTGGGGCCTGGAAGACGGGAGGATTAGACACCTGGGAGACATGTATGCGGATTCACAATTACAGTCCTTTGAGGCCCTAATGATAATCTTCGACGTGCCACAGGGAACGTTTACACTATATCCACTACTAACATGCCAATTTCTCCACACATGGGACAATGATCGCGCTGACCCTCCCACGTCGCACCTCATACAAACCTTACTTATGCATGGGCGGGGTAGACATGCAATAACAGCAATATGCAATGCTATCAGGCTGGACAGCACACCTTTGCTGACAACACTACGCGCATACTGGGACGCTGAACTGTCAGCCACTGTTATTGACATGCAATGGGAGCAATGTATCTGTCACCCCAAAGTTATATCGACAAACGCCAGGTTGAAATACACCCAATTTAATTATTTACACCACACATACTTAACGCCGCACCAGCTGGCCCACATATACCCAGCCTCTGCCGATGTATGCCCCAGATGCCACGCCTTGGAGGCAATGTTCATGCCCTTGGTATGGACGTCTACCTCGCACCTATGCATTTGGCTTCCCTGGTGTGGGTATCCTGGTTCCTGGGGTATTCATTGGGGGGGGACTGTCCAACCTTCCATCTTCCATGGGGTTTCTTCAGGATCCTCCTTTAGAAACTGCAACCGCGACTTACCCATTGACTTGTATTGATTCCGCTGTTTTTTTCCTACTCTGCACACGGCCTCTGTGGGTTTCCTGAGTTCTTAACTTGGTTGTTTCCTTGGGTCCTCGACTCTTCTACGTCTTCTGGGTCCAGTCTCGACTTAGATCGTGGTTCACATTCCACTATTTTAGTATATGGTTTGGTCTCCCCCTGGAGCTCACTGTGTATTTGTGCTAATTACGTATTCTATTATCAAAGTATTGTGTGTATTGTGGTCTTCTGGGTCCAGTCTCGACTTAGATCGTGGTTCACATTCCACTATTTTAGTATATGGTTTGGTCTCCCCCTGGAGCTCACTGTGTATTTGTGCTAATTACGTATTCTATTATCAAAGTATTGTGTGTATTGTGGTTATATCTCTGGGTAGATATTGCAATGTGTTAGTGAGTGTTTATAATAAATACATATTTTTATAACTACACTCTGTGGTTCTTTTTCACTTAACCTACACTATAAGATTAAGTACTAGTAAAACAATCTGCTTTACACTCTTAGAGAGCTTTCTGATGTTTCTAAGACCACTAAAGTCACCATAAGGGTTGTCTGGATTGGTGCAGGGTGCTACACTTACATGAGTGAGCACAATATACCAAGCCAGCCTCCTACAACTATTGAAACTCATTTCCTGCCCTACTATTTTAACAATGCAGGATTTACTCAATTTTTCCATTTGGCATAATTAATACATTAGGGTGAATAGAAGGGCATTGCTAAATTCAGCTTGCCTCACCCTTTTCTTAAAATATACCAACTGTTATTTGCTGCTATAGGGAATATTCTTTCTCTTTTTCCTGATGTTTCCCCTCACCTATACCAAGCAATACATTAGCAACATTATTAATCTCTAACCCTAAAGCTGCCCTTATTCATAAATGCCTTACCATTAACATGCCTACCCATTCTAAATCAAAAATTGAATTACCTTGGAAACCAGATTTAAATGTTACCTGGTCAAATGTACTATGGAATAAATTATGGTCTATACTTCATAATTCCTTACAAAATGTTAGCTCTACACAGACTTTATATCTTATCTATAACATGTTGCTAATTACCCCTACCACCCTTGCCAAATTTGATGTTCATTGTGAAACGAATTTCTGGTCATGTAATCATTATAAAGCAGACCTTATGCATAAGCTCTTTCTCTGTCCTACTATTGGCTCAAACTTTTCAATCAACTAAATCACATATTTCGCACTCCTTTTTCTTTTTATATCAGTCATGTATTTTTAGGTAGTTTAGCTGACATGTGGATCTCTAGCTGATTTGATACCCATTTGGTTGATATGCTGCTCGCTCTTGCCTTTCGACAAATCACTAAACATTGGAAGAATGCTTCAGATGTATCTTTTAAAGCTTGGTGGTACAGTGTCTGCTACAACCATCGACTGGATAATGGCTTAGTATCCCCACCTTCTCTAGCTATTTCTAATTCCAATTTGTGGTCTCCAGCCATAATGTATCTATCTCAACTAGCAAAGTTTATGGATATCAATTGTCAAACACGGACCGGTGGTACACAAGCCGCGGTGAGGCTTCTCTTTCTAACCATGTCACTTAATTTCTTGTTTCCTTAAATTCCACATGTATTTCCTCTCTTTCGAGGTCACATTTTCTTTTTGTTTTTATTCATTAGAATTGTTTCTGATGTATCATTGTAATAGTGCAATTTTTCATTTTTCTCTCATTGAAATAATGGCAATTTTTCTATATAATGTTGTTTCCTCTCACTTTTTAGATTATGCTGTTATGTATTTTGAAATATTGTTCATATATTCCTTTGTTATGATTTACTGTTTTCTGACTAAATAAACTCTAGTTTAAACTTAAAAAAGATCTTTGACTCAAAAAGGGAGTATGAAATCAGTAATTTAAGAAAGCCATGTAGGTTTATTACAATTGAAAGTAGCATAGTGACATCAGAAAATTGCAGGTGCGGCAATAATTCTCACTGGAAAAAGTTAGGACTCCTAACTTTAAGACTTTTGGTATTCACAGCAGGCATTTAGGAATCCTAAAGTTAGGACTCCTAACTTCTGTGAATACCGAAATGAGTAAGTGCCTTCTGTGAATACCAAAGTGAGTAAGTGCCTTCTGTGAATACCAAATGGTAGTAAGTTTAGGATTTTGGCTTAATATAGTTCTGTGAATCGGGCCCCTAGACTTCAGAGTTCTTTGGGTGCCTGTAGTGTTCAGGCCACAATAACAATGTCAATCTAACTTTGGTGGATAATGTATCTCCTGGAGAGATCTGAGTTTTGCTTAATCCCAGTTTTTACTGAGCAATAACAATGTTCACAGGGAACTTATTTTAGTTAAACAATTAATCGATAAGGAGTACAAATTTATATACTCATAACTGATTCAATCCAAAAGTAGGGAGAAAAACATTTCAAATCAATTGAAAAATTACTTCAGTAACCTTGAGAATTGTTTACTTCAGCCGAAGTAAACATAATTTATTTCATGAATAGCAATTTACTCACAAAGATTATTTCAACACAGGTTTTTAATGCTACAGGCACACGGATAGGAAGTGAAAGAAAGAGCCCAGTGAAGTGATCAAAGCCTTTAAAGCGAAAAATAAGTGAGTAGGGAAAGGTCTTAAAAACAATGAGAGGCATTCAACAATAACATAATTCTTTGTTGCTCTCTCTTGGTTTGTGTCGAGGACGTTTCAACCCACGTTGGATAGGGGGTCTCTTCAGGACAGTTATCTGGGAACAATGTAAGTCTCGTATCTCCACAATTTCTACGTAGAACCCACTGATCGAAACAGAGTATGGGTAGGATTAAATCTCTTCAATTCAGCATGAGTTGTAAGTCTCTCTCACTTGTCCATGATACAGTTGGGCCGCAACAATGATAATGTAAGTATAAATCTCTGGGACGACGAGTTAAGCGTCTCCTTCGCAATGGCTGCTTTAAAGGCTTTGATCACTTCACTGGGCTCTTTCTTTCACTTCCTATCCGTGTGCCTGTAGCATTAAAAACCTGTGTTGAAATAATCTTTGTGAGTAAATTGCTATTCATGAAATAAATTATGTTTACTTCGGCTGAAGTAAACAATTCTCAAGGTTACTGAAGTAATTTTTCAACTGATTTGAAATGTTTTTCTCCCTACTTTTGGATTGAATCAGTTATGAGTATATAAATTTGTACTCCTTATCGATTAATTGTTTAACTAAAATAAGTTCCCTGTGAACATTGTTATTGCTCAGTGCAAATTACCCAGTTCAGGGGGACATATGGGTTGCTCTTGTGTTGTTTAAATTAATCCCAGTTTTTAATCATCATACTGTGGCACAGAGGGATAATGCGCCTCTTGCAAAGCACAACAAGTAACATGCGGATCAAATAATTGTATTTATGTAGATAGTTCAGTGGGTTCCTTTGGAGAATAATAACTTTTTATTAGTAATGACACAAGGAGGGGGTGGGCATTTGGGGCGAGCACACAGAAATGGGAAGGGGAGATCTGAAAAACATATGCACTCTCATAGAATACTTAACCCAAAAGAAAAAATAAAGTTCCCTAAAAGAGATCAGTGGAAGAATAGAAGCCAGCTAATATGAGATGGTTAGCCGGCTCTGCTCCAAGAGAGGGACAAGCACAAGATGGACAAACTGGGACATGGAAAGCCATTGAATAAGAAGCAAGCAAATGAGACTGACAATAAAGTCAGCCAAAAGTAAGAAGTAGCGGGCTTCAAGCCGCTGTAAGTCGTGAACTGTCTGCAACGCCAGCACCAGCACTTTTGTGACTGTCCCTGCCCTTGGCTACCGGACCTGCACCAAGCACTTTACTATGGCCCCTGGAGGTGGGCGGACCGCATAAAAGCACAGAGCCGGTCCCGCACCGTGGGAGACCACTCTGCAACACCAGCACCAGCTCTATCATGACTATCCCTGTCCTTGGCTACCGGACCTGCACCAAGCACTTTACAACGGCCCCTGGAGGTGGGCGGACCGCATAAAAGCACAGATCTGGTCCCGCAGCGTGGGATGCGCGCAGGGCGTGCCCGGGCTTGGCCCAGGCCAAGATGGGTCTGTTTTAGCCATCCTAGTCTGGGCTGGGCCCACTCTCTTAGGTTTGTCTTGTGGGAATACTGCTAACCACTGACAGACTCAGTACAAGAGCAGGGGTGAGTCTTTCCTGTGTTTTCTGCATCTCACCGCCATGGGACCGGGACATTGGCCTTTATAGTCTAGGGCGAGTGTGCCTGAGCCCGTCAGTGGCTAAAGGAGGCCGGGCTGGGCCTCGTTATTGACATTTTAAGGACTAGTAGATGCCTATGGACACTTGTTGAACTGTGATAGTAAGGTACAGGGGTTTAACTCACTATTCACAACTAAAGATTGTATTGTATTATCTTGAGTGAGTGAGTGACGGGGCAGTAAATCTTGAGTAAACATAAATCGCTAACGGGGCAGGGAGTTGTAGGGACTTTGGATGCCTTTCTGCTAAGGGCGGAGTCGGCTCTAATACATGAAATTGCACTCACTGAGCATAAATTATCATTAGAGCCACATTGTCCCCTAAGTCACTCGGTTATAAATACTTCTGTAGAGCATATCAATTCCAAACCTAATTCTCCTATATCTATATCTAATTAACTCCACATATCAATCAATCAATCATAGGTATTTGTATAGTGCACTGCTCACCCGGAGGGTCTCAAGGCGCTGGGGGAGGGGGAACGCTATTGCTCGAACAGCCAGGTCTTGAGTTGCTTCCTGAAGGCGAGATGGTCTTGCGTTGTCCGGAGGTGGATGGGGAGGGAGTTCCATGTCTTGGCTGCCAGGTAGGAGAAGGATCTTCCTCTGGCGGTGGCTCTGCGGATGCGGGGGATGGTGGCGAGAGCGAGGCTGGCGGAGCGGAGCTGGCGGGTGGGCTTGTGGAAGGTCAGGCGGCTGTTGAGGAACTTGGGGCCCAGGTCGTGGAGGGCCTTGTGTGCATGGGTGAGGAGTCGGAACGTGATTCTTTTGTTGACGGGGAGCCAGTGCAGGTCTCTCAGGTGTCCAGAGATGTGGCTGTGTTGGGGGATGTCCAGGATGAGTCGTGCTGAGGCGTTCTCGATCCGTTGGAGTTTCTTCTGGAGTTTGGCGGCGGTGCCGGCGTAGAGGGCGTTCCCGTAGTCCAGCCGACTGGTGACGAGGGCCTGGGTGACCGTCTTCCTGGTCTCGGTGGGGATCCACCGGAAGATCTTTCGAAGCATGCGCAGGGTGTTGAAGCATGAAGACGAGACGGCGTTGACTTGTCTGGTCATCGAGAGGGAGGAGTCCAGGATGAAGCCTAGGTTGCGTGCGTGGTCCGTTGGCTTGGGGGTGACTCCCAGGGCGGGGGGCCACCAGGAGTCGTCCCAGGCGGAGGGTGATGATCCCAGGATGGGGACCTCCGTCTTGTTTGAGTTCAGTTTCAGGCGGCTGTTCTTCATCCATTCGGCGACGTCTTTCATCCCTTCGTATAGGCTGGCTCTGGCCGCGTCCGGGTCGCTGGTGAGGGAGAGGATCAGCTGGGTGTCGTCGGCATAGGTGATGATCTTGAGGTTGTGTTGACGTGCGATGGTTGCGAGGGGGCTCATGTAGACGTTGAAGAGGGTGGGGCTGAGCGATGACCCTTGTGGAACGCCGCAGATGACTTCGGTGGCCGCTGACCGGAACGGGGGGAGGCGGACTCTCTGGGTTCTTCCGGCGAGGAATGAGGTGATCCACTCCAGGGCATCTGAATCGGAAATTACTGACGTTAATGAGACAAATGATAGATTAGCTAGGCTGAATGCAGTAACTAGAGGCCAGAAAGTTAAAATCAGCCAAGGGAGCAGTTTTGCACCACCGCCTGAGAAAAGAAAGGGGCAGGGTCCTGATAAGCAAAATTATCCCCCCCTCAAAGACGATGCGACATAAACCCAAGATTGTGGAGAGGGAGACTAGTTTAGGACATAATACTGCTCAAAAGGACTCTGTTGCAATAGCTTTAGCCCCAATCCAGGATATTAATAATGTGGAGTTCTGGAAAAAGCTGGAAACAACTGTCTCAGCTCTTCTGAATCCATTGGTCCTCAAATTATCTCAACTGGAGGTGAGCATAGGTAAATTGGAAAATCTCGCCGGCAGTACCTGCCTAGCCCTGTCTGAGACTTGTCAATGCAGAACTAAGGCTGCATTGCCTAGCAGGAATGCAGGCTTAATAGCTAGTAAGCCTGAAGGCAATCCTGGGAATGTGATTGTGCTCCAGCAGCCTCCTTATGACCCCTCACATAAAACTAGCAATCTGGCTTGGTCTGGGATGTCGCATTTGAGAGAAGCGCCCCCCACTCGCAAGCAATCAGAGTCCATACAGAGGATGACCAGTGAGCTTGATCAAATGGGAAATACTCAGAAAGAGACCCTCACTGTTAGGGATAACCATACGCGTGGAGAGGGAGTTCAGACCCTAAGTGACTCACAACGCCTGAACCTGCCCAGGGGTAATTCACCAAGCCTAAGGAACCTGCATCTTCCTCCTGAAGTAACTCCATACACTATTGTGCTGGCCAATGTTCCCCCCATGTTATCTGGGGATGTGGAACACTGGTCAACACTGAGGAACAAGTCACTACACTTACTAAGTGCAAGGACAGGTATTACAAACATGTTATTTGCAGAGTTCAAGATGGTGTGGCGGATTGGCTGGGTAGGAAGTTCCAACAAGGCTTTACCTGGAGATTGTGTAGTTTTAACATTTAGGTCGCCAGATTGGTTCGAACCATACTAGATAAGGGAGGCAACTGTCCAGTTAGAACTACGGGGATCAACATCTTACCCCTGGGCTTTTTTTACCAACCTTATAGACTCCCACATTATATTCCAGAGGGAGAGAGATCGTTCAGGATAAGACAGCCTAGGTATACTGTTCCAGTCAGCAATCATTATGACATCTTCAACACTTTTGAGGATATTGACTGACTTGCACTATTAAGCTGGCACTTGAACCAGGATGAGGGCCTATCCAGGGGATGTGATGATGTAACATTGTTAAATGTTAGCACCTCAGAACGAGACAAATTATCATTTAGGCCACTCCCTGGCATAATCGAGAGGGAAACCTGTGAGAGAGAGACTAATACTAGAAGTTTAGTATTATATTGTATTGTATATAACATTTATAAAGCGCAACAAACACCCCACTCTCAGAATTGTGTAAGCCCTTAAACCAAGTAACACCCTGCGTGGGAAATCCTAATCACACCCCTCCTATTATAGCTCCAACTAGATCCCTGTCCAACTTTGAGTGTTCTCTTTGTAAGGTTATTTCTTGGAACATTGCAGGGTTACGCAATAAGACAAATAATCAAACATGGTGCGATTTTATTTTAAACTACGACATATTATGTTTCCAGGAAACATGGGCCAGAGAACCAATTCATATAAATTGATTTAAAACATTTCACATGCCTGCAGTGAAGGGACAAGCGGGTAGAGCAAAGGGGGGGCTTTGTACATATATATCAAACAAGTTAGCAATAGACAAAATGGAATCAAATCTGGGGGATAGGTATTATCAACTGATCAAACTACATCAAAGCCTGACCCATTCCACTGTATTGGTCAATTTTTATAATAACATTCTACCAGATGAGCTTGGAAAGGTTGGAAAAATATTGGCAGTGATCTTAATTCCTTCTGTAATGCTAGTGCAAAAGTCACAATGATAATCCTTGTGGGGGATTTCAATTGTTTCCCATGCCCACATGAGGATAGCAGAATCTGTGGTTTTCGATGAAGAGGGCATATGTAACACTCATTTCGGCCATACACTGGCGGGGAATTGTTTAATGACCTGATTTTGAGTACCAAGTAGGGTTTTGTGAATGACTTACTGGCTAGCCCTATCCCCATGCACTACACATTTAATGGAAGAGGTCTATCCTCAACAATAGACTACATATTAGTATCCCGTAATTATGCATCCAGGCTGCATTCTTTTTAATGTTGGTGATAACCCCATGAGTGACCACTTCCCTCCATGCCTAAAGAGTAGCCTGCCATCACATAGAACTGATAGGGCGAATGATGCCACAGAGGTTACAGGAAGGGTAAAACATGATAAAATTAATGGTTATACATTACGGTGGTCAATGGTTGACTCTGTTGAGGTTACAAAACAACTAGTAATGAAGTGCAAAACCACCTTCGATACTTTTCTGAGCGATTCAGCCTCCCATGACAGTATTTTATCATCTTTTCAGATAATATCAGCCGGGGTCAGGGAGTTATTACTTGTTCAACTCTGTCTTAAAGTCAAAAGACAGGGGTGGTTCGACACCAAATGCACACGAGTATACACCAACCTTAAGAATGAATTACACAGGCAGCCCAGAATTCCTAATAATGTCAAGCAGGCAAGAATGGACTTAAGGAAAGAAGATGTGCTATGAGAAGGGAAGCTTTGGAATCCCTTCATAGTGCGACACAAAAGAAAGATAGTGCCACCTTTTGGAGAGCAGAGAAAACGCCGGTTTTACAACCTGCGGGCGGTCCTTCCATAGAAACCGCCATACCTGAGGAGTTCTGGATTAGACATTTTTTAAAGGTATATAACACGCAGGGGATCCTCAATTTACCAGTTAGTGATATATTAGAGAACAATATTGATAAAGTAGACTTGCAGTTCACACTGGAGGAAGTGGAGAGAGCTCCGTCAACGAGCCAGGGAGGTAAGGCCCCTGGCCCCGACGGAGTACCAGTGGACCTGTATAAGTCAAATATTGCTCTTTGGGGGCCCATAGTAACCCAGGTTATTAATGTCAGTTGTCTGGATTCAATGCCAAAGACTGGGTGGAATCCATTATCGTTCCAATTTTTAAAAAAGGGGATCGTAATGATCCTGGGTGTTACAGTCCCATCTCGTTATTGGACTCCATGATAAAAGTAGCTGGGCGAGTCAGTTGGGAGCGCCTGCAAGCATATGGGCAGAAGACAGCCTGGTGCTATCAGATATACAGTATGACTTTCGAGAGGGGCTGGGGTCGATCGAGCAGAGTGTAAATCTGGCCATATTACTGGGGAAATACAGAAGAGCAAAGAAGGGAAGCTTGTTTCTGGCATTTGTGGACCTTATGGCGGCCTTTGACTCTGTAAGGCATGGCAGACTGTGGGAGGTTCTTGAGACTGCGGAGGTCGACCTTCACATAATTCTCTTTCTACGTTGTTTGTACAGTGGCACAATGGCGAGCATGCGTTTCGGATTGGGTGGTGAACGTACAGCTTCCTTTCCCATTAGAAGGGGGGTCAGGCAAGGTTGTGTGCTAGCCCCCTTTCTTTTTAATCTTTATATTAACGGACTGGATAAAGCATTGCTTAGGAGTAATCAAGATTTCCCTTTAATGGGTGGGACGACCCACACCAGTTCTCCTCTATGCGGATGACGCAGTATTAATGTCTAGAACACAAATTGGTCTCCAGAGAGTCCTAAATAGTTTTACTGATTTAATGAAGGACCTAGGTCTTTCTAATAATATATCGACGACTTTTATTATGAGTTGTGGTCGTGGAAGTCAGAGGTCAAGAGGCATGTTTGTGGACGGGCAGAAGTTAGCTGTGACAAAGAGTTTTTCATACCTCGGCATTTTATTTAATCAAGGCGATTCATGGGCTCAAGCCATAACTGCGAAAAAACGGACGTTCATTAAGACAACAGCTGCTCTTGCTTCTTTCTCCAAGAAGCTAGGCAGGAAACCGCCAGGAGAGCTCATTTAAATTTATAAGGCCAAATGCATTACTACTGCAATGTACGGGGCCGAAGTGTGGGGTTTTGCTAATAGCCACCCGATAACCTCATATCACTCAACACCATCCTAACTTATACTCAAAACTGGTTAACTGAGAACCATCTCCTGCTCAACACCTCAAAAACAGAATTCTTGCTTGTCTCCCCTCAGAATTACACCCCCAATCTTGACCTCTGGATGAGCCACCTCACTGCTTTCAACCGCACTCCGCTCATCGTAAAGTCAGCCAAATCTCTAGGAGTCACCATGGATAATAACCTGAATATGAAAAATCATATCAGCAATACATGTAAAGGAGCAAACCACTTGATTAGGACACTCAGAAACATCAAACATCAAACCTTTCCTTCCACTTCAAGCAGGTGGTTCAAGCGCTGGTCCTACCGAGGATAGATTACGGCAGTGCTACCCTCTGTGGCCTGCCCAAATACACCCTGGCTCCGCTAAGGGCTTCACTGAATGCTGCTGCTAGATTGGTTACAGGCTCCAAACGCAATGAGCGCATATCGCCAGTCCTAACAACTCTAAATTGGCGGCCCTATGAAGCACGAATCCAGCTAAAAATTGCCACGATGACGCACAAAGCAATCCACCTCAAGACGCCCAGGTATCTCGCGCAAAAACTTGAGCTATCTGGTGGTGCAAGAGTCTCTAGAAGCGCTACTACCTTACTCTTGAAACCACCTATCTTTAACAAAAAGAGAACCTCTCACAGAGCTTTCTCTGGTGCGGCTCCAAGGATATGGAACTCTCTTCCTCCAGAAATACGCAAAATCACCAGAACAACGGTGTTCAAACTGGAAGTCAAAAGATTCCTGATGAATAAACTCCTTCAGTAATTGGACCACTCACCTTGGCCCATTGACATTGTTCCTTTCTCCATTGTGTCAACATTTATTACTATACTTTTTTTTTTTTTTTGACATTCTCTGTTCTGCTGTCCTAACACTGTACTTTGTTTAACTTAACTTTAATGTGAACTTTCGTGCACTTTATGGTTCATTTGTGTTTTTTTTTTCCTGTGGTTGTTTCCTGTTCTAGTTTGACTGTAAAGCACTCTGATATCCCCTGGGATCTTGTTCGCGCTATATAAAACTTTATAACTAAATAAATAAATAAATAAAACTCCTTTTTAAGATATATTTTGTCAGTTCCAGCCAGTACTCTTTCTTATGCCTGCCATGATGAGCTAGGCCTTCCTTTCATCTCCGATCTTATCAAACTGGAACCCATCCTCCTGTGGTATAGGATCTGGTCAAAAGAGGTGACCAAGTTAAATAGGGAGATTCTACAGGATTGCCTTAAACTGGAAGGGGTTTTAAAGATCCCTTGGGTTAGGTATGTGCGTGATTTTTTGAACGACCTAGGGCACGCAGAATACTTTTCTGACCATAGATCAATGCAGGCAATTACCAGAAAGGATCTAAGAAAGGAGGGTCTCCAGTTGTTGGTTACAATAAGAATGTCAGGAGAGATTTTAAAGCCCAGTGTTAAACAATATCAGTTAATTGTAACCACTTTATGCATGGAACCGTATTTAACATTTGTACCTGGTGATTTTGACAGTCGGTTATTAACCAGATTTAGGCTGGGCAATATCCACAGACTCGTGACCTTTCCTAAAATTAATGACGAAAACTGCAACTATGTCTGTGTGATAATTATTCAGACCAGTCCACTATTTATCTAGTTTTATTCTGTAAATTTTATACAGCGTTAAGGAAAATAGGGATTCTTCCACTTTTAAAACATCAGGGAGAGGCAATGCCGCCCGGCACTAATTAAACTTCAGTTCTTGGAGAATGAACATATAGCCTGGTGCTTAGCAATGTTCTTGAAGAAGGTACTCCATCAAAGGAAAAGTATTATGATTGATGAATTGTAACTAAATGGGCATTTGCCGCTTTTTATATGGTTTTTATTATCGTTGCATTAACTTTATTCAGATTTTTAAACTTTGCTATTTGATTGTGGGTTTTTTCAATTGTGTGTAATGTTATACATTTTGAGCTTTTATGATTGTTAAAAAATGCAGTCGAATAAAGCTTTCCTTGATGATGATGAGGTAACTGTCTGCTAAGCTCGACCTACAAGTGTACTTCACACAGTATAAGATAGGTTCCCCAGCAGCTTTTCGACTGGATAAATAACTAATTGGATATCTTTTTTTCCAGGTAACACACAAGGCTTCCTAAGGTGCCTGTCCCTCTCTCGCTTCACATCATAGGGGTCCTTTCCTTCCCTTCCTGGAGAACTTAGGATCAGGATTAACCGTTTAGTAGTGGTTATTTTTTAACAAAAATTATGGGATCTGTTTTGCTAAAATTAAGAAAGATTGATATGTCGTTATCAGTAGATACTATCCGATTTGATCTCTGTGCCGGACCATCAAGCAGAATTCTGCACAGATATAAGCAACAACTCCACTAGCCCTCCCCAAGCAAAACATAATATTGGAATTGAAAGCTTTGACATGCAAGTTACACATTAAACCCTCACATAATCTCTCTGTTCACTCCCTATTCATCCTAATTTGCTCTATTTCCCCTTTTGTCTATCTGTTCCCTCCTCTCCCCTAACCATGAAATTTTCTCAGCCTTTCTTACTACCCCACTTTATTTCTCTCAGTTCCATCTACCCCACCTTTTATATGCCCACTCAACCTATTTTCAACCTTCTCTCTGTCACCTTCAGTATTTGTGTATCTGTTTATCACTCCTTTCTCTGCCCCCATCTTCTTCTGTGATCCTCTTTTCTCTCATTCACCATCAGTTCTTGTTCTCACTCTATTTCTCTCTCAGCTGGCTGACCCTTGCATGATTTCCTTTTTTCTCACTGTTCATTCTCACATATTCTAACCTTCTGTTTCTCAGTCTCTGTATATATCCTTCCCTCCTCTTTTATGAGCATATTTTGTCTCTCAGTTTCACACTCTCGAGAAGGGCTACTGCCTGTGAACTTTCAGTCTAAGTTCAGTACCACAGCACTGCTTCTGGCACTACTATTCATTTTTGGCTGCCAAATTCCGCTTGGAGTGTATATGTGTGCTAGTATTTTGATTACTGGACAGGACGTGAGCCCACACTCGGAATGCGGCTTCCGTTGAAAGTGACTGCCGAGCTGCCTCCCTCCTCCTTGGCCGAGCCATTGGACAACAGTTCTGGGGAAGACTCTCCTCATGGGTGGCTGCTCAACACACTCTGTTCTGAGACTGGCCGCTGATTTACTAGGCCCTCTGGTGCCGACTCTCGCTCCATCGGATCCCGGTCCAACCTTACTTCTCTGCAAAGACAGAACTCATAAAGCAGCCGCGCTCACCTATGGACCTGCTCCCTTGACTGCGGAGCCAGTCGACTGCAATGGCTTTGACTCTGGTGAGGAGGGGGCTTCGATGATGGAGTGAATCGTGACCCAGCTGGGCCAGTTATCCTCATGTCCTTGGATTGTTTTGTGTGAGCCCACTGGGAAGGCAAAACTCCCTGTACGGTGTGACACAGGAGGCCCGCAACGGCGTTTGGAGGCGTATCATATCCTCATAGTCGCTAGTGGAGATATTTTTCACTGGAGTCCCAGCTCATTGAGAGCCAGACCGTAATGGGGACACTGCTATGATCATTCCATAGCGCTGGGCGATGATCTAGCTCAATGCTCTTGGCCACCACCTGTTTTTCCTGTCCATTTGTGTCTCTATGATGTGGCTCCCCTGAGGGTGCCTGAAGATAGAGCTAGTGCTGCATGATGAGAAGAGGGGCTGCAATCATCATAACGCTCTGGTGAGTCAGACCTGTTGTCATCCCAACAGATCAATGATAACTGACTGCATTGTTGCTTTGTTCACCCATGTCTGACCCTTTGCCAGGAATTGCCTCGTCCTCCCTTGCTTGACCCACTCTCCCTGATCACAGAGGTAAGTTAGGGCCACCATTTTGATTATCGCCTTGTCTTCCCTTGACCCTGGGCTCTGCCGACTTACATAGAAAATCATAAAGGACAAGTACTTCCCTGGGCCTCCGGATTTCCCCACTCAAACTTTAGATGGAAGGTCCTCTTCACTGTCCTATGCCCCATCATCCCATCCTCATAATATATGAAAGAGGACTACTGGATTCCAAGCTCCTTCTTTTTACCTCCAGACTCGGCGGCTATCTTGAATTAGGTTGGCTCCAGTACAAACTCAAATACTCGATCTACCCCCACATACATTAGTGAAGACCTTACTCCATGGTACGTTATTGAAGGAAACAGAACTCACCAATGTCACCATAGAGATCTAATCATATTTTCTAATATAGAGACTAATTATCTCACCTGCTTTTACTCCCAAAAACCTCACATGTTAACTGGCACCATATCCCTATCTGCACATTGTATACTATGATCCCAAGAGGCCCTCCCCCAGCTGACACTGAGAGCTACATATGATTACTTGTCCCAAGTTAGCCATAGTAATAAAAATAGGGCTATAGAACTAGGACCACACTCCATACACACTATAATGGCAGACATCCTAGACTGAGTCTTCCTTTAACTAATGGCCTTTTTCTCCCCTCCTCCTCTTTCCCTCACCATTATTATACAGCTATTCCCCACTGTATTGACTAACCCCTCACAGATCAATGTTTTCATAACCATGATTTTACCTTGCATCAAGGCACCAACCCCCCTACTATCTCTTGCTGGTCACAATTCCTTCAAAATTGTTTAATCACCTAACTTAATCCGAATGGCTGCAAAAGATTTCAAGCACAAAATTCCCATAACGAACATAGAAACTCTCTTCATGGACTCCTACTTCTGCATCAGCAGGGGCTCATTATTCAACGGTCTAATTATTTTCACCAATCACCATGCTCAATGGAGAGAGGCTCTATCTAGGCCTTAGAGGAGCTCGCGGAGTTCCACTCTGTGGAATTGCGCTGAGTTTCTGAAAAACTCCGCCAAATTCAGTGGAGTTCTGCAAGCAGGCGGAGTATTGCAAAAACAGCAAGAAAAAAGCCTGCGCTCTTGCCTCTATTCAGGAAGCCCCTGACAGGGAAGAAGTTGAGCATTGGGGTTCACCCCGGTTTTTGTGGAGAGAGGGGGTAAGTAAGCAGGTGAATCAGACTGCCTCTGATGGTGCATTCCTGTTTTTTACTGTGTTTAGGGTGTACCTATCATCACCTTGCAACTACCCTAACTTCTGTTGGGACCTTTCTTTAAACAAAAAGCTTGTCATTACCTTTTTTGTTCCTGGCCAAAGAAGACGAGTTAAAAAAACAAGAGTGCTGTCCAAGGAAAACAAGGAGGGAGGGAAAAACCCTAACCGGTTCCTGGCCGTCACAGAGGACGTGATGATCGTGCACCGTTTCTGACTCTCGGTTCACACACAACCCTGTGCTTTACTCACCTCTAAGTCACTGGCACGTTTAGTCATAATCACAACACAAGGCGGGCTCGGTCCCCGTGCCCTGTGAGAAAGGGAGGTCCAGAGTGCAGCACTGAAGAAGGACAACCACTTGTGCCCACCCACTCCCACTGGCAGTGCTAATGAGTTAAGGGACAGGGAGGTTTTCAGGGAGGAAAACTCAAATCCAAATCTGCAGCTATCTCTTATTCCAGTCTCAGTACGGACCACCATGACATCCCCAAACTCATTAGCACTGCCTGTGGGTGTGGGTGGGCACAAGTGGGGCGGCATGTCGCAGCTCATCAGCAGGGCATGGGGCAAAGGGGACCCCGAATTGTGTTCCACTGACGAGATGACCCATAGGAGGAGCCCAATTACATCGAGGGCAGCAACCCCGGTGAGGAAAAGGGGGGCGATCTGACCTACATAAAGTCCTCTCTCAGTAACAAATCCGAAGTCTTCGGCCACGGTCACGAGGTGAGCACACATGACAAGCATAGCTTGGGTGTTTCGATTTAGTGTTTAAATCCTGCGGTTTTCAATAGCAGACTTTAGTGCTCTTCATATTGAATGTTACTCATTATATGCAAATAAGGAGGATGTAAGGCCAAGGCAGCCACACTAGTATTCACACAGGTGACCTCCAGCATACAGATTTCTTTGCAGGATACACCTAAACAGAGTCCAGTATGACTTTTACTACCAAAACAAGGGGTCAGGGTCAGGGAGGGGCTTCTGGCAATATCTGGAGCACTGAGGCGGGGCTCAGGGCTTGCTGCAAACATATCTACCATGACAGCTTGCTGGAGTAGTGAGTATCGTGGGGGCTCTGGTACTTAATGGAACAGTTACCCAGCGCAATCGAGTTATTTATTTACTGGGGGGTTGTTTATACTTAACAGAACAGTCAGGTCACTCCGTACACACACAGACTAACTTTACACACTGGGGTATGTGGCGCTGAGTGCTGACAATAAATTAGTCAAGGGAGCCCCCAGTGCAGTAACAAAGACCACCGGAGTATCCGGGGGAGGGCAGGTCTGACTCTTCATGAAGCTGAGTTACAGCCCGTCACCCAGGGGAGTGATGATCTGCACGAGATCCCTAAAACTTATAGAAATAGTAATGACAGCCCGTCACAGCTGCAATAACATCACTAGAGTATCCACGAGGGACACACACCAGATTATCAGAGAGCACTATAGATCGAGGGAAAAAAGGTTTTCGACACGTAAAGGCATATACTCCCCGGATCGAGTGCATCAAGTATCAGCGTATTGCTCTGGCACTTTAATGCAATGGCTGAGTCTGCTGTCGGCACTCATTGTAGCGGCGAGCATGCCAGTAAACTTCGCTCTGCAGGTGGGTGGTGGAGTTTTGACAAACTCCGCATTCCCAAGCAGAGCGCAGAATGACAAACCTCAACAAACTTCACCGATGAAGCGGAGTATACCGCCCAGGCCTAGCCCAATCTTCTGCATTCAAGGTCACTTCCACCAAACAGTTACCGCACAGCTTCAAACTTACTGTCACACCCTCTTACGTGTACAAGGCAGAAACCACCATTACCAATGATAACAACTGCACTATACTTACACAATCATCCAACCACAACCTTGAGCTCTTTGAGGATCTCTTCCACCTCCTCAAAGCTTCGATCTGCAATGTAGCATCCCTCACCCCTCCATCCCTGCCTCCAACCCCCACCTACAGAGTGACCCCCATATACCTTCCACTCCTTCCCTCACCTCCTCATACCCTTTTCCTGGGCCTCCCACCCATTGCCACATTATAAACCAGTCTGCCCCCTCTTCCTCCCGAGAACAATGAACCTAACCCATGCCGCTTCATCACTACAGTGCTAACCTCAACCTCATCTCTGGAAGGGTGCAGTAATGGCACGAAACACCACCCCCTCACCAACTCCCCTTCCTGATTTACAAGCAAACCTAATAGCAATGTCAATCCATGGAAAGACAGTAAAACCTACCCACTCAATCTAGCATATGATACTGTGAAGTCGTGCCCCACAGTCTTTATACATTTATCCCCATTTCTGTAGACAATACAAGATCCCTTCACAACAATACTCTCCCCACACAGGATCCACTTCGATCTCACCACATTTGCCTCTATACACCTTATACCCAAACCATCCAACATCGCATGGTCATTGACCAACAACCCAGCTATGCATCCCAGGACCATCCAAAACCGCTAACATATCCACCATCTGCCAAATCTCTACACACAACTCCTCCAAATCTGTTTTGCAGCACATCCACTAATGGGTCAACTCTATATGAACAAATAAATTAACTACACCTGATGAGGGCCAACATCCAAAACCTAATACATATTGCCTCACAAAAGCACAAAGCAAAATAATCATTACAGGACCCTAAACACTCCTTACCTCAAACACCCTACTCCCATCAGTCTGGTCAATTCCAGAACCCCTTTTACTTTTTGGAAGAGCAACCTGAATCTTGAACTCACCTCCAGACCCAATAGACTGATTAGTGACTTATCTAACAATGACATCGTCTCCCTTCTCGCCTCCTATAACCAGGCACCTATCAACCACTCTATGCCCCTGAGGAAAATCCAGCCATTCATCTCCCACGCACAGAGGGTCCCCATCCCATCCTAGGGTCCAAGACTAAATCCAACCTCAAACTGGTCCCCATATCTCATCCACCTACAATGTTATCAAAACTAGCATGAAATGTGCATTACTCAATTGTCAATCTGCTTCAAAGCATGTTGCCAACATTTCTGACCTTATCCTTACGCATAACCTGGATCTCCTACTGCGCACAGAACCATGGCTTAATGAATCATCATTCCCTATTTTGGACGTGCGAGTCCCACCCAGCTATGACATTATTCGTTTGGATAGCTCAGGCCATATGGGCGTAGGTATTGCCTGTATTCACCGGAACAATCTCCTGATAAAACAATCTCACACTGGAGCTTTGTCTTCTTGTCAATATGTGGGGATCAATATCTCAGCTAATGACAACACCTTGTGTACGCTGCATGCGATCTACGACCCTCCTGGTGATAATCACACATTCTTCGGAGAAATCATGGAGATCATTTCAATCAACAACAGCTCACACAACAAACAGATTTTTCTTTTAACTTCAATATGCACAGGGAACGTCACAAGTCCCCCTTTTGTTGAATAGCTTCAAATCATTCCTCCATGACCTATACCGGGTTCAATCTTGCAGCAGTCTGACACGCGATAAAGGGGCCACCTTGGACCTACTAATTGAAAATTAACATACCATCCAAATTGAACCTATCCTACCTTGTGACAGCCAACCACAGTATTATCTTCCACATAGGTTAAAGGATAGTTACCAGTAAAGGCCAACTTGTGAAAATTAAATGTTGGGGCAAAAGCACCAGAAACATCAACTCACTCACGCTAGCTACTCTCAATAGCAACATTTTATTCCAGCCCACTCTCATCTCTGACACACAAGACCTCACCAACCACTACATCAATTACATGTCCAACATCATGGATGACATTGTATCCAAACAATTAAAAAGAATACAGATAAAATAATCTAACCCCTAGTTTGATCACAGCCTTAAAGACAAATGCCGTTCACTAAGAGCAGCCGAAAGATCTTTAACTCTCCTTCTCCAACCAATCTCAATATGCTGAAACTAAGAAGAAAAGCCTACAACAGACATATCAGAAGATCCAAATCATCCTTCTTCAAACAACAACTTGACAAGGTCAAAAACTGTCCCATAAAACTATTTGAGGTGATCACAAATCAAACTAATAGGACATCCAACCATCTTTTCACTGAGGTCTTAATCATGCCCAGTTGTGAGGTATTTGCTTTCTTCTTCAATGAGAAGATGAAGTAAATTGACACCTAGTTCCAAACCGCTTTAGATCTCTTACCCATCATAGCCCCTCCATATCACCTCCACTTTTTATCAAGGAGTCCACCCCTCGTCTGGTATTATATATTACTCATTTCTCTGTATATACATCAATTAGGTATCATAGCTATACCTTTTTTGTTTTTATTCCATGTATTTTATCTGCTTTATGTTTGAGTGTGTTGTTCACTTCCAAGCATCTCCTTATCTTTTTTCTCTTGTGTCTGTGCTGCAGATCGGCGCATATGAAATCTCCCTGCTTCCACGGACAGAGTAAACCTACAGTCACACGCACATACACACATCATACGCTAGGGCCCATCACACTGAAATTCATTCTATTACTCTATCCACATTGAATATAGGTGAGAAACCTAAACCAATCTGCATCTAAACGAGGTCAATGCGACCATAAAGACATTGTCCTGAGTCATGATTTTAAACATAGGAAATACATCTGTAACTCAATAAAATGACAAAGAAATGACCACCCGACACCAGAATTCAAACAAATGGTTGTTTATCTAAATTAGTTCAAATGAAAGTCAATCAATAGCAAGATCATTATTCTCATAGTTACCTATTCTAGCTAAATGGGTCAGGACAGGTCTCTCAGTAAAGTCTCTCAGATCACCGTCCTCACGAACAGCATCGGTCCTCACGAACATAGGTTCAGGAAGAAGTGGCCAAAATCGGAAAATGCTAAGCAAAGACCCTCTCTAGCCTAGAAATATTTATACTGAAAATTTGCATACTAAAGTTACAAACAATCTTTTAAACATCCATTGTCCGTTGAGCAGAGCGAGCAGGAAAGGATGTTGCAACATTTAGAAAAACCTCCGCTCAGGAAAAATCACAAAAATAAAAAAACACGGAAGAAGGAAGCTCGAGTTTGCAAGTGATACAGTTATTAATGCTTTTCCTCTGCACCATAGCAGAGCCACCGCAGATTTATCATTGTTCATTGTGGCTTTATTCTTCTCCAAGGACAATTGGAATCATGCCCAGAGCTGCTGTCCTCACGGAAACTTTTAAATCAGACAGAGGCTGTGGTCAGGTGACTTTCAACCATGTTCAGCAAGGCCTCTTGTCAAAATTCAATCACTCGAGCGCAGGCTGTAAATAGCAGCCATCTTTGTTTAGGCCAAAACGGACTATCTTAATTAAAAGAAACACAAAACAACGTTACCACATCATAATGATTATACAGTGTTATTTCCCACTAATACCCTTATGTGTATGTAATTACCTAGCCGTCTGCAACATAAAGAAGCATTAGCACACGTTATTTTAAAAAGCGCAAACTCAAGACAAATAGCACTTTTGCGATATTCATTTAATAAAATTGCACATTATTACTAAGCAACATATATGCATTCCCATGTGTAGTCTCTCCCATTAGTAATGTTGATTAATTTAGACATTTTAACAAAACTAAAAATAAGTGATTACAGATTAGTAATTTTAATCATAACATATAAACAAAACTGGAGCTTAAAACTCAATACATTTTCAACAGAAAACTCTGCTCCAGCAATCCCCCCTTTGGTGATATATTATCACCACAAAAACCAACCCAAAAAATGTAGTCCCAATTTTTAGGAGAAATTGAAAATGTCTTTTATGACACAACATTAAACACCAGACTCTCTCTCATCATCTCTCTTCGTCTCCAAATAAACACTCTCCCTCATTTCTTCTAATTCTATTTCTTGTGGGTCTCTCTTTGACCTCTTTTGTTTCTTTGCAGTATTTTGCCCAATTTTCCTCTTTTTCCCTCCCCTGTTTTTACAACACAAACACAACAATCTTAGTATCAATAAAGCAACAATCACACATGTCAAAGGAAATAATATTCTACCAATAATAGGACTCCACCCTCCTTGGCCAATAGAATATCAAGGGCAAGTCGATTTTGCATAGACATGGCACGTACGGCAATCATCTCCGTATTTACCAAAAGAAACCCTCCAGCGGTACTTGTCGATAAGCGATCCACCACTGTTGACAGTTTCCGAATCCCATATGCATTTAAAGAAATTCCCACTGCTGGAATTAAAGCTCCAAAAATATCACCTACGATTTCTGACCAAGCTTCTCTCTTAAAACGTGTTAGTAGATTAATGTGTTCTACATCTTCTATCCTATCTATATGGAAAATTTTTGGAAAGACCAGGCCCACATAACACGTGCCATACCAATGGTCAGGCAACTTGTAATAAGCCTTGTTCCCACAAACATAATACACTCCTGGGAAAACTGGATCTTCTCCACCTTTAAAACCCCATCCTGTTGCAATGAAGTATGTATCATGACACTCACTAGTCCCAACAAAATAAGTATCATATTGGGATTTCCTTCTGGTAATGCATAGTTTACCCTTCTGTGGTGCATCTAAAGCTAAAGTTGGACTAGCCCCATTTTTCAACTCCTTTCCCATCTCAATATCCCAAATTGTCTTACTCACTTTATATTTCCCTGCCTTCTCATGCATGCTCATTCTCCTTTCCTCTACTACCATGTTTAGGAAAGCCTTCTCCTCTTCTTTTAAACTACAAGTTAAATTGTTTCTAAAAATGTAATCTAATGTTAATTCTTCTTTCTCAATAAAAATCTCACCAAAAATGTTAGCTTCTTTAGCTGGATTCAGCTTTTTATCCATAGGTAATTGCCCAAAAATATTATCTCTGTTAGACATCTCATAATCTATTTTCCCTAACAAATAAAAAACACTACTTAGCATACTACATGAAATCCCATACGTAGCTGGTAAATGGTGATAAGTAACACCTTCTGAAACGGATGCAGGTAACTGCATACAGACGTAGCAGTCCCTAACTTCCATTGTCTTCACGTATTCGTACAACAACTTTGAAAAAACATTGCTAGAAAAATCATTAATTGACCTATCTTTATGTATGTAAATGTTACTAATTCTAGTTGGAACTACTTTTTGTGCACTCTTCTCTACATTAGTCACATTCTCAGGATATATTCCAAAGGTGTCTATTGTAACCCTAAAGGTAACTAATAAAGCTAATACACCCCATAATAGCATTAATAATCCAGTACAGCAGCAGCACATTCTACACCATCTTCTCAAGAAGGCACATATACTTTGATTATTTTCTGTGTTAGCCATTTTACTACTTCGGCAGTGTCTTTTGACTTAGCCTCTTCTACTCCACTACTGAGTTTCTAAAACTCTAGATTATTTCAAACAGCTAATTCCAGATTTTCTACTTTTCACTTTTCTCCAAGTGACTCCTTTTGTTCACTCAGTTTGGATTATCATCACTTTTCACTTCTTCTTCAGCAACATCAAATTGTATCAGATCTTCAACAACATCCTGTGCGTCCGACTCTTCTCCAATGTCAGTCAAGATAATTTTTAGGATTCCAACAGATTTCTCCTCAACCACTTTTCTCAAGATCCCCTCCGGATTGACTTGACTCTCTACCTCTTCTTCTTCTCCTTCAGGCAATGCCACATAAGTCCATTCTGGTGACCTGTACTTTTGGTTGGGTTTTCTGATTCTTTTGATCTCCTCTGGTTCTTTTGATTTCTTTTGTTCCTCTTCCTTCGCTTGATTTTGACTCGTGTCAGTCGATACCTCAGCCTCTTTATCCTGTTAGGCCAAAGATCTCCTCTTACACTCCTTTTTGGTCTCACTTCTTTATTACTTCTCTCTCCAATCCAAGTTCTCTTTCTCAGAACTCGACCCTCTGATTTCTCATTCTCACTCTCATCCGATTCTGTCTCATTTGCCTCTTGCTCTTCAACAGTTTTCTTTCGCTCCACAGTCTTTTCCACCACTGATTGAGATTTCCCTAATTCTGTCCCTCCTCGGGTCTCCGACACGCAATCTTCTTGCTGTCTACTTGTCCCTTCACCTAGCTTATTAGAAGTGTACCCTACACCTCCTCGGGGGTCTTCCGCAATCTGTCCCTCTCTATCTTCTACTGAGCCTGCTTCTTCAGGCGTAATCTCAAGTTGATTTTCAACCTCCTCATCTGATTCAGGAGTAGTCTCTGTGGAATTGCTCCTTTCAGCTCTTTCTTCACCACTGCTCGTTGGAACTTGAGGCACTCTTACAGAATCCGATCTCTCTTCTGAGACTCTCAATGTTTCTCTTGAAGCCTCTCTTGGAAAGAAAAAAGAATCTCCTGACTCTCTTTCTCCTTCACCCCTTTCAGGATTCTTTCCTCTTCTCACTGGTTCAGTGTCTGGATCATCACTGGAATCTGACTCTTCAAAATACTCCTTACCAGTCCCATCCTTTGGATTGGGAACTCTCAGAGTATGACTCGCATGAACCCAGTTTTTCACACCAGCACACTTTACTGCAGTTGTCGTTCATCCTCTGCTACCAGGAAACTGCTGCAGATCGGCGCATATAAAATCTCCCTGCTTCCACGGACAGAGTAAACCTACAGTCACACGCACATACACACATCATACGCTAGGGCCCATCACACTGAAATTCATTCTATTACTCTATCCACATTGAATATAGGTGAGAAACCTAAACCAATCTGCATCTAAACGAGGTCAATGCGACCATAAAGACATTGTCCTGAGTCATGATTTTAAACATAGGAAATACATCTGTAACTCAATAAAATGACAAAGAAATGACCACCCGACACCAGAATTCAAACAAATGGTTGTTTATCTAAATTAGTTCAAATGAAAGTCAATCAATAGCAAGATCATTATTCTCATAGTTACCTATTCTAGCTAAATGGGTCAGGACAGGTCTCTCAGTAAAGTCTCTCAGATCACCGTCCTCACGAACAGCATCGGTCCTCACGAACATAGGTTCAGGAAGAAATGGTCAAAATCGGAAAATGCTAAGCAAAGACCCTCTCTAGCCTAGAAATATTTATACTGAAAATTTGCATACTAAAGTTACAAACAATCTTTTAAACATCCGTTGTCCGTTGAGCAGAGCGAGCAGGAAAGGATGTTGCAACATTTAGAAAAACCTCCGCTCAGGAAAAATCACAAAAATAAAAAAACACGGAAGAAGGAAGCTCGAGTTTGCAAGTGATACAGTTATTAATGCTTTTCCTCGGCACCATAGCAGAGCCACCGCAGATTTATCATTGTTCATTGTGGCTTTATTCTTCTCCAAGGACAATTGGAATCATGCCCAGAGCTGCTGTCCTCACGGAAACTTTTAAATCAGACAGAGGCTGTGGTCAGGTGACTTTCAACCATGTTCAGCAAGGCCTCTCGTCAAAATTCAATCACTCGAGCGCAGGCTGTAAATAGCAGCCATCTTTGTTTAGGCCAAAACGGACCATGTTAATTAAAAGAAACACAAAACAACGTTACCACATCCTAATGATTATACAGTGTTATTTCCCACTAATACCCTTATGTGTATGTAATTACCTAGCCGTCTGCAACATAAAGAAGTATTAGCACACGTTATTTTAAAAAGCGCAAACTCAAGACAAATAGCACTTTTGCGATATTCATTTAATAAAATTGCACATTATTATTAAGCAACATATATGCATTCCCATGTGTAGTCTCTCCCATTAGTAATGTTGATTAATTTAGACATTTTAACAAAACTAAAAATTAGTGATTACAGATTAGTAATTTTAATCATAACATATAAACAAAACTGGAGCTTAAAACTCAATAAATTTTCAACAGAAAACTCTGCTCCAGCATCTGTTCCTACTTCAGTTAGTCCTTTTTGTTCCACCATTATACATTTCTTCATTACTTCTCATCTTCCTTGTGCCTCTTCAAGTAAGGAGCTCCAGAGACATATATGGCTTTCTCAATCTGATTATTTACAAAAAAGGCTTATATGGCTGGCACTTCTTATTCTCTGCCCATCGGTGTCTTCTCGTCTGAATGCCATTATCTGTGCATTATATGACAGTATATTGTAATATTATATATTGATAATATATTTGATTGTTAAAAGTTTTGTACACCACTTTGGATAAATATTCAAACAGATAAAATAAGCAAATGAATAAATACATGTGGCCATAGCATGAGACTTTCGGCAAGTTGCAAACACGGGATGTTGTACTGGGCGACAGCTTTCTAAGATCCAGGACCGTCTATACTTATTGTGATAGGTTTGCAGCCTTTCTGAAGAGTGCCCCCAAAACAAGAGCCAAAACACTAATGAACTGTTTGCCACAAACATTAGCATATGAAAGTTAATAGCTGAGATTCAGATATGTAAATACAAACATACAATTAATTATATGGAGTGGACATCAAGGGGTAGATTTAACATTATTTCATGCAACGCAGTGCATCAAGCCACCGCCTTGCGATACGTGAAAGGGAAAAGGTAGGAATGTACTGCATTTATTATGATATAGGGATTTCCTGTCCTTTTCTTGTGCTGGCACACAATGTGCTGCCTAGCACCAATGCATGCACCCATCTTTGTGCACAAAAGCAATCCGCTCAGACATTTCCCTCTTTTTATGAGTGCTGCAGAATGGAGCAGCCATTGATTGAGGAAAAAACGAGGAGAAATAAAAATATTTCTCATCGTTACACCTCACCTGGGGAGGTGTAGCATTTTGACGCCTTCCCAGGTCTACCAGTAATGGTTAGTGTGGGAATGGGACAAAATCATGCTCCACCCATGGAACGCCTCCCTTGCGCAGAGTAACACACGCAGCGATTTACGTTGAGTTGTGTTACTCTAGATTTATCAAGGCACACAAGGCTACTCCTGGTGGCCTTGCGTGGCTTGCTAAATATGATTTAGTAGTTGCGTATCCCTTGCACCTCCATGTGTGGTGCAAGGGTGACACATATCAATGATAAATCTACCCCTAGGAGACCATTTTGAAACTTCACAGGAATTCATGATCATGAGTTGTAAGTGATGCTTCCTCCAGGGTTGGGAAGTTTGAATATATGTGATGAAGCCTTTTTATTGTTTCCTTACTGTTAAAGTCTTAAGCAGAGCACACATTCTGCAACTGCTATGGCCGCACAGTGCAACTGGAGCATTGGGTTCTTTCAAACTTGATCCTGGGAAGTCCATTGTGTTCTGGTTCAGTGGTCTATAAAGCCAGTGTGCTGGTTAGGACCATTCCTCAGTAAGGTGACTGTGTCAATTTCATTGACATTTTTATGACTTTGAGGACTTATGCATCTTCTATTCTGGAAGACACGGCCATTGGCCAGCAGATGAGTAATGGCATTCTCTGATTGAGGGGCTGCTGTGTACAGTGATAGGCAGGGACTGGTGTATTTGGTCTCAGGCGGTTGTATGTTAGGTGTTCTGTCTAGCACACTCTGCTTAGGTTAGTGTGTGTGGTGACTGCTGTAGGCAGCTTTCCGATGCCCATCTTTATAGCATGCCTGTGATGATGGATCCCCTGTTTAATGTGTGCTCTTAAATTGGCATGTGACATGATTCATTATCATTTCAGTGTTAAAATGTTTGGCTCAACCAGAACCCTGGAGCATGCTACTGTGATGTTAACACATGCTTTATTTTTAACAAATTATTCCCTGGCTCTTAGAACCACAAGAGAAGAAATGCATTAAGCTGTCGCCCAAGCGCCATCTTTGAAGCGCTGCATATTTGTTTCCCGGGAAAGCTCCAGCTTTGCAGAGGAGAAGCCTCAATCAGCAGAGCAGAGGAACAGTTTGTCCTGCTGCACTCATTGGAAATGCTGGTCTGGCTTGTTAGTTGGTTGTGTTTTTCCCCCACGTCACCTCGCCTCAAAAATACGGCTGTCAAGCTGCCTGGGCGGATTCATGTTGTGTGCAGCAGAAGTGAAAGTGACATTGGTGTGTCCCCTTTTCTCTCAGTGGAAGAGGAGACAAACAGCACTTTCTGTTCTGCTGTGCCAGCACTGCTCACACTACGACTGGGCATAAAATGCTGCCACATCAGAGGATTTGGGATATGGGAGGGAAGAATGCCACAAAACAGGATATATTGTTAAGAAAATAACGTAGGAAGGAAAATTAATGATCTACTACCCTAACAACAATTGTAGGAATTGGAATAAAACATAATTTCTCCCATTACACTGTAACACAGCTCTGCTAGCCCTTCAGTGCGTTCTCTGAGGGATTACAAATCATTTTCACTCGCACAGCCGCTAGGCAGGCCTTCTTCAATGCTGACATTTACAGTTCACAGACACTTGGATAGGGTTTATAATACGTTCTTGCCTTGACAGTGTGCAGAGTCACAATGTCGAGGACTAGTAGCTTTGGCGTGAATGAAGATGAAGACTTCTTCTTTACTTGAAAATACTGTCTGCTGCTTCCAAGATTTACTCCCTTCTCCAGGTTGAAGCAGGATGAAAGAAAAACCCAAGGAGCAGGTAAGAAGATTAAAAAAGGAGGGAAAACTACCCGTCTAGAAAAACTGTCCTAAATTCCTTCAGGCCAACAGGAATAGATGAACCAAGAAAAAGAAGAATAGAAACAGACGTCAATGGAAATGCAGACAAAGTTTATTCTGGGGTGAGTAAATAGCTGGAACAAGCAAAGGTGTGATGCATACAAGAATCACCGCTACCTCCTTTTTTGGGAGGGAAAAGATTAACCTGGTGTCAGGAATTTCCTTAAATGCAAACCAGAAACTCTGATGCTAATTCCACTCCTCCTTTCAGTCAAATAAGATGTGTAATGAACCCCAGAATCTGAAGTTACTATGGGGTGACACGTGGGGGGGTGAGGGAAGGGGTAAGGAGGTAAAGAAAAAATAAACACCTAGTACGTCTTGGCCCGCTGACCTCGGGAGCACAGGTTCGTAGAAGGCCTGTGGCACTTACCATCGGTCTTTGGTGGACTGACGGGGACCTCTATAATCCTATAAAACAAGGTACCATTAGTCTAAGTCAGGGTTCTCCAATGTTGGTCCTGGAGGGCTGGATTAATGCCAGATTTTTAAGATAACTACATTTATCTGAATGCGGATATGCTAAAAATCTTGCATGGATCGGGGACTCCAGGATTGACATTGGGGAACCTTTGCATAAGTAAGTATACTTGAGTACAACAGGTTACAATATCTTCTAAGTGTCGGTATTACCAGGGTATGGAAAAGTAGAGGCCGTGACTAGACCCAAACGACTAGGATACAGTCTGGGAACCAAATATGAAGATCAGCCTCCAATAGCAGAGATGTTGAGAGGCAGGATGGCTTATAGTGTTTTGGAGCTGTAATTCTGGATTGGACGTAAGCAAAGCTCATTATCTGAAGATGGAAGGGTTAACCTGATCGGTGCAAACCATCTGAGGGAACTGGAGGGAAGCAGAACAAAAATGTTGCAGGGGAAACACAAACAGTGAGGACTATGTGATTTGGGTAGAGAACCCATCAATCTCTGTTGCCATGCAAAGTGTAATGCTGTGACATGTGTCTAAATGTTCCCAGCTCTTGCAGACCTGGAGGTGTCAGGAACCTTCCTGTTCCTTACAGAATTTTCTGGGTTTTCCACAATGTTGTGACTCTTTTGGAATGTTCTGGCTCTTTCCACATTGCCCTGCAAGTGCTGTTCTGTGTTACCCACTGACTTCACCCTCCTTAATCTCCCCATCTGCTGCAGTCTCCAGGGATGGCCCATAGCGATCTTCTATCGACGAGCTTGTGAAATGTTACCACAACCCTGCGACACCACAGTTCAGAGACAGCTTGAATTCCAGGATTCCTAAAAATGATTAAAACAGGTAGGATATTCTCTTTCCATAATTTTGGTAAGGTAAGTGAATCTTGTTTCAGAGAAGAGAGATATAGGATTGTGTTCGCAATAGGGAAGTAAGGCATGGCATCTTAAACTTCTTTTGAGTTTGAATTTGGAGCAGATTTTAAGATAAGAGGCTATTATCCCAGAAAAGAGCTGTGTGCTCTGCAAGACAAAAATGGGTGGCAGATACCGGGAATCCCTGCCAATCACCAAGGAAACCCAGTGCCCAGAAGAGCAAAAACACAGTTTAAACAGATTAATATAAGAATGCTGTGGCTGTACCAACATGTGTGAAATGATTGACCCTCCTGTCTTATGCTTTAGTCTGGCGGGCCGCAAAAGAAATCATGCAGGCCGAATAAATGTTTCTGCTTGTTATACCTGCTGCTCAGCCAGTGTGAATGTGGTGATGGAATGTTGGTGTATGAGGTGGCAGTGGAATGTTGGTGAGTGAGACAGTCAGTTGGTGGATGGGCTGAGCAGCAGGAAGGCTGCTCCTGGTGGGGCTCTACATTGGAACATCTATCCTGCATAAATCAACCATCTTAATTTCTACATGGACCAGGCGTGTTTTATTACAACACTGCTCTACTTTGTTGTCTGGTGTGCACCCAAAATAATTTGTACAGGGGTGTCTGTGTGAGACTATGATCACACTCAAATAATCTAAAAATAGAAACCTGATTAACCCGTTCCGTGCCTGCGTCGGCAAACGGCCGTCGTGAGCTCTACCTCGCTGGTGCTGCGCACGTCCGTAGGCTGACGCGACCCCGCCCACTCATTAATTCTCCCGCACTGCGGGAGAATTCACGCCGCGGTTAAGTGGTTAACAATGGTCTTCTGATTTTTCATCTTATTGTGCCTGTGCTGTTTACTTCCTCAGAGTTGTTGATTCCTGACACCTAGTGTAGAGCTGATCATTGCTTAAATCATGGATAAGTCTGCTCAATGCTTGTATCTAAGCTCATTTTGTCTTTAGATCTTCTTGTTTGTGGCCTCTTGATTCAGTAAGCAGCCCATTAATCAGCTCTAAAGTCTAGCTTCCCACAGCTTTTATGAAAGTTCACACTGCTCTGGTGTAGAGTTCATGATTGCTCATACTACCTGTTCAGATAGTCCTTGTGTAATATTGCTCACTGATCTTAACTGTAGCTCAGACAATGCCTGGTTGTCCTGATCAAAGGTTGCATTGACATCTAAGCTCCTCTTTAAGTTTAGCATCTCATCACTAGTAAGCACACATCACAGAGAATGTTAGCAGTGTTGTTCCTTGCCCTTTCAGCTGTTACTCTGTAAAGAGGGAGTGGGAGATCCTATACAGCAAATGGGTCTTTGGTGTGTGTTCTTTGACAAATGTTTATCCGCCAAAGATGGCAGACACAACAAGGGTGTCATGAAGCTGACGCCTGATGGAGAATCTTTTGCTGCAGCTCTGTCAAGTAGCCCGGGTCTTTGCTGCCTTAGCCTGCCAGAGGTATCGTCGGCCCCATCCAGTAGCCAAGATGCTGCTGACACTAAGTAGTGCCTAAGCAGAAGGTGTCTCCCTGAAAATGTTGCAAATGGAGGAAAAAGCCCGGAGGCAAAAATGCCTTAGTGGTCCTTGTAGAAACAAATCCAAGGGTGCTGGAGGAGCAGGATTCCCAGAAAGAAGAAGGATAGGGTGAGCACTTGCAAAACCCCAGGAGAAAAACTGCTCTTCAATCAGGAGCGATGGAACAAGATGACAGGTCTGCACGAAGCATTGGAGGGAAGTACTGAAAACGTTTCCCTTCTTTATATATGTTAAAGGAACAGGAAATACCTAAGACTCAATAGTCGATTGGGGAAAAACGTTAGAGATTCCAATACTGTGACGGCTATCTTGAACTGGGTAAAATATTATTCCTTGGAAATCCTCACCAAGGGAAAGAAAGAACTGGAAATACCTAGGCACCAATGGCATCTCCTGATACAGACCCCCCTCAGGGAGACAGAAAATAATGTAGGGAACAACATCAGCAGGCCAGCCGGCTGAAGGTAAGTTTAGATGGAAAGCACAGAAGCCCACCAGCAATCTCAAAGACCTCCCAGCTCTGCAGGAACCATGAGTCTCACCTGCCAGAGATATCCTCAGGCGATGACATCGGACTGCACATGGGCAGCAATGCAACACAAGAGTTCATAACAAATGAGCTTTAAAAGGGAAGATTTAATTATCCATACCAGAAAACAGCTCATATTCGTTGATGCCCCAAAATGAGGAACCAGACGTTTTCTACTTTGGTGTTGTGTGTGATATGTTAATGCGCCCATGCAGCTGCACTTATGCATGGATTGGAATGAAGTAGAGTGAGAGATATTTTAGGTTACGATCAAACGGGGAGAATAGGTATCACTTATAGGGCGGATTTGGTCTCACATCATCTGATATCTATAATCTCCTTGTGTGGGTGACAGGATCTATCTCTTGGTTGGTGTGGTTATACATTATTTGTTTAGAAAGAACTAAGGGGCTCATTACGATGCCCACATCCCATCGTTGCGGTTCTGGGACCGCCCGCCAGACATGCGGCGGTCCCACGACACATATTAGGATCCTGGGCTTTTACCATTGCGGACGGTGCAGCTGGCTGCAGCACCGTACACAATGTTAAAAGTGCATGCACTGCATTTCCCTGCACTACGTGGCAGGCACCACTCAGTGCCTGCCACTTGGTGCATGGAAATGCAGGGGGGTACCATGGGTACCCCCCCAGTGCACCCCACACACATAGAGATGACCACTGCAAAAAGACAGGCAGAAAGGGATTTTGTAATCCCTACGGCAGAGCCTGAAAGGCACCACCGCAATGCTGCCCTGTGTCCTGGTTCCTCAAGGCGGGCAGAAAAGGACTGCCTTGCGGAACCGTGGTGAACGGACTTTCCGTCTGCCGCGGACAAATTGGGATTCCCACCGCCATCCTAATTTGGCGGTGAGAATTTCCTGTGTGATGGCGGAAGGACCGCCACTGCCGGCCCAGCGGTGGCGGTCCTTCCACCATCATAATGAGCCCCTAGGTCTTTAGCTACTTACTGAATTCCAAGTGCTCATAGGTTATTCATGTCTTTGCCAGGAGGGAATTCCATAAATGTGGGGCTTTTAGTAAAAATTATGTTTTACTTATGTGTGCCTCTTATAGGGATTTGATTAGCTGATTTACTAATCTAGTGATTAGAGTTCTGGTATGTGAGTATCTTTTAAGATTTGCTTGGATGACACATAGTCCTGTACAATGCCTTGAAAGTGGAGGGTCTGGCCAGACGGAGCCAGACAAATGCTTTGACAATTTGTATAATGCTTCCAGGCGAGATGGTTTCTGGGCCATCTTGCTGACACACTGTATATCCTTAACAGGCACTGGAGTAGGTAGAGTAGGATTCTAAGCTAGAGAGCATTTCTGTAGCTTAGATGAAATATGATAAAAGGTTCTTTTTGCCTGCTGGGAACCCTAGATGAGGTGATTTGCGTTAAAAAGTTTGATGGTGTGGAACAGCTTCTTGTGACTTGGCTCACTTGAAGGATGATGGAAAAGCTCAAATCCATTATCACCTCTAGATTTCCTACATAAGCTGATGTTATCAGTGAGGAGTTGAGTTCTGGGAGACAGGAGGCTATAGGTTTATGATTAATATTTTCCTGAGGGTAAGGATTTCAGTTTTGGAAGTAATATATTTAAAGTGGTTACTCAGCATTGATTGGTCTATGGCTCAGAATTCCAGAGAAATCTAGATCCTTTAGCTTTTACACCATTAGGATGATCTGTATGTTATCTTTGAGTTGGACACGTTGGGTTGAACATCTGGAGAGGTATGATAGTGGGATGAGGTGAAAGTTGAAGAAAGGTGATTAAATGAGCATGCCTTGAGCTACACCTGAGTCCGTTCTGAATGGAAACAACAACCTGTGAAATGATGCAGGTGTGGAATTCTCTCGCTGAGAACCTGCGACTAACCGGAGACCTGACACCCAGCACTGACTACTATCTAATGTTAGACCAGCCTGCTTCCAAATCATTTTAATCCAGATCTGCTTTGTGCAAACAAGATACAACATAAAAAAGTCCTGAACATTCATTCCTTTGGCTGTATATTAGAATGTGGTCTGCATTGCAACCTGAAAAGCAGGTCTTTTGTAGCTAAAGCAGATTCACAACATACATACTTATCTGCAAACGTTTTTCTGCACATGCTGTGGGCTATTAGCAGTTGCAGCAAGCCAGGTAGAGTGGGGTGGGGTGGGCCTAGCTTTCAGCTATGTATAAATAGTGACATCAGCATCATAAGTGGTGACAACTGCCAGCATTGTGTAAACTCAATAACAATTGTTTTGACTCTGGAGCTGCTTATAAATGCATGTATTCGCTGCCTAAAACCAAATGTAATAAAAATAGCTTAGGATTCGTTTCCAAACAGAGGATGTGGTAGACTGCTAAAGCAGAACCTTGTAAAACCTTCTAGGCAGGATGGAGAGTAATTCTTTTCAAACAGGAGCACTATAGGCGTATTTCTTCCATTCCACTTCCTCACCTACAGTATATGACTGGGAAATTCCAGTTATACAGGCTGGATTAATCCTATTTCTAAGCAGTCACAGATCTCTCATTCGGATTAACTGAGGCAGAGGGAGACAGATAAATATTATCGCTTCAAATGTCGCTATATGCTAGGAAAATACTATAGCCTTATAGCCCGCCGTAGCGGGCTATACCGGCTGTTAAAGGCCCGAGCCGAAGGCGAGGGTCTTTAACAAAGCAGAGGGTCTTTAAAAGCCGGTATAGCCCTGCTACGAAGGGCTATAAGGATATTAGAACATTCTGCCACTACGAAGCCTACAGGGAGCGCGAGGGGATTGAAATCCCCTCAGGCTCCCTGAAGTCTTTGTTCACAGCCAGAGCTGTGAACAAAGACACATTGGAATGTTGGTGCTCCGGGCTTATACCAGCCATTATAAGCCTGGAGCACTCCATTGTTTTCAATGGCGCTTCCAACATTCCAATGTTCTAATAATACATAAAGGGATTAGTGAGGTTGACATTTGGGCCTACCCTAAAATGGAGTCGAAAAAATCGAGTTCAGAAGTGGCCACCGTCTCGTGAGCGCGATGCCTACTGCGCAGACTCGGATGGCTCCGTGAACTTCCTAATGACCTAAGCACCCAGGGCGCGATTCACAGAACTAACTTAAGACAAACTCCTAAACTTACTACCATTTTGGTATTCACAGAAGGCACTTACTCATTTTGGTATTCACAGAAGGCACTTACTCATTTCGGTATTCACAGAAGTTAGGAGTCCTAACTTTAGGACTCCTAAATGCCTTCTGTGAATACCGAAAGTCTTAAAATTAGGATTTTTCTCAGTTTAGTAGTAGTATAGTTAAGACTCCTAACTTTAGGACTCCTAAATGCCTTCTGTGAATACCGAAAGTCTTAAAATTAGGATTTTTCTCAATTTAGTAGTCCTAAATCTAAATTTAGGACTACTAAATTGAGAAAAATCCTAATTTTAAGACTTTCGGTATTCACAGAAGGCATTTAGGAGTCCTAAAGTTAGGACTCCTAACTTCTGTGAATACCAAAATGAGTAAGTGCCTTCTGTGAATACCAAAATGAGTAAGTGCCCTCTGTGAATACCAAAATGGTAGTAAGTTTAGGATTTTGTCTTAAGTTAGTTCTGTGAATCGGGCCCATAATGTCCTCGGTCAAGGATAGGATCTTGGTGGACTGCCAAAACCTCAGTCGGTGAAGACTGGTTAAAATGAACAATTGGATCATACAAGCAAACCTAAAAACATTGTAACATAAGGACAAAGCGTACGCCACGGAAGTGAACCAGCAAAATCCATGAGAACTCGATAGAATAAAATCGGACGTTTTCAATCAACCAATCACAGACTTTCTCCGCCTAAAAATGTTTCATGTTAACCCGAAATTTATTATAAAAAGAGTAATAGAATAGGGAGGGGGCTGGCATTCGGCGGTTATTATGACTGCACATCCTCTTTGACCCCACAGGCGACTGCAGATGCTTGCACGATTTCTGGTCCTTTGGAGATCTTTGGGACTGTAACGTGCTGAGCAAAGAACTTTCGGACCTTAAGCTTTGGCTTGCTTTATTTGGACAATTTAACGGCTAATTCGATTATGCAGAGCCAAACGAATTAAAAGAATATCTAGATAGCAAGAATAGGTAAATATAATGACCTGCGATTTGAAAATTGATTCAGAAATTCTAAACTTTTGATGAAACAAATGCTAATATTAATTGTAAACAAAAATTTAGATAAACAAATATTTGATCAACAGAAAGTACGAGTTTGTGTTTTTTTCGTCGAAGAGAATAAAAGGATTCTGAGTCTTAAATGTGTTTTAGCTGGTTCTAAATCACCATCAACCAATCCAACTAATTGGTCTGTCGACCAAGTGGGTGGAGTGCCTTGATGTTTGGGATTAGGAATCTATAGCTTGCGAATGTTAATGTATATTCTGTAAAATAACCTTTCTTCCCTATAGGTTATAAGGTACCCCCCTCACATGTCCAGCGGATTCGTCATCCTCCTGTGTGCAGATACGAGTGTGTCAGCATGAATGTTGGTGTTATGGGCCCCACCAATGAATGTGTGTGTGGGAATGAACAAGTGTGGTAACGGATCTGTGACGCAGGGAGGATCAGTGAATTTGCCCCCTTTTCCGCTGGATCAATATCTTTGAGGCAAAATTCTTAAGCATATGCCATTATGTCACATTGTGTAACTTCAAGTCTGTTTAGGTAAGAATCCTATTGGGGGAGCACAAGAACAACAGAAACAAACAGAATGCTAGCGGCTGTTGCTTGCAGTATTTCTTTGCGTCCAAAATGGAAGCAAGGACGCATTATGTGCTAAAATATAGTGTTAAATGGTAGATGTGCATTTGGCATGAATTAACTTCATTAAAAAAAAATATTGCATTACGTTAAAAAAGAGATTATGCAAATTTTACACGTACCCTAGCCTTGAGCCCCTCAATCTCCTTGAAAGAGCATCAATCACTCAGTCAATCAGGATTTGTATAGGGTAACTAATCACCCAGGCACTTAGATGCTCAGCATGAGATGTTTGACTAAGTAAGTGTTCAAAGCAAACAATATTACATTAATGTTTGGCACCCATCTTATCTAAACGGTTAGTATCCTAGGAGATTCCCAATCTATTTAGCAAATATGGGGCTCCAGGGAGACTTAGGGCCAGATGTAGCAAGCGAAATAGTGATCGCAAACGCTGAAATTTGCAGAATATCAGCATTTGCGATCGCAATTTAGCTTTGTGCTATGTAGGTAGGCAAATACCTACTTGCAAAATAAGGAATCGCAAAAATTGTGATTCCTTATTTTGCGCAAGCATTTAGAGAATCGCAATTTGCGATTCCCTAAATGCTATGCTGGTAGGCAACGCAAATTGCGATAATGCCTTAAGGAATCGCAAATTACCACCAACTTCAAGTTGGTGTTAAGTTGCGATTTCCTTTGGAAAAAGCTCTTTTTTGCTTTTTCAAAGTGCCATGTGGCACACATACATGTCCTTAGAGCATGTATGTGCGCCACATGTGCACACAAGCTCAATTCAGGGGTGCAACAGGGTGTCCTTCTGGAGCTCCTGCACCCTTGAAATTGTGTGCTCAATTTGCGAGTACCTACTGGGTACTCGCAAATTGCGCGCACAATTCCCATTCATTCCTATGGGCCTCTTGGCCCATAGGAATGAATGGGAAGCCATTCCTTATTTGTGACTCGCAATTTGCGACTCGCAAATAAGGAATGTGTAGGCATCGCAAAAAATATTGTGATTCCTATCTACATAGCATTTTGCGAGTCCTTAATAGCGATTTCCTAAAAATCGCTATTAAGGACCCGCTAAACTGCTTTTACCTACATCTGGCCCTTAGAGTTCTAAAATATTCCTTGGAGCATGTCTTCTGAACTCAGTTTCAATGAGCTTCAACTGCTCCTATACTTGCCCTCTCTAAGTGCTTCGCACACAAACGTGCATTCAGACCGCCACACACACACAAATACACACGCTGACACACACACTCACCTATGCTGTTCCTTCAATATTTAACACAAAAGACAGTAAAATCCCAATGCTTTCTGACTGTACACATGCTCTATCTGCACGATGATTACCACTCACACAAAACTCATATTAGGGTGACTTTGCATTTCTCGAGTGGGACAATTACAATGTAAATTAGGTCACTGGTTGAGGGGCGAAACCCTACTCAAGCAGCAACCACAATTCTTGTCTGTGTGAAACACAACAAACACCAAATTAACTTGTGCTCAACTCTCTGGTAGATTGGCACAAAGCAGTCAGGCTTAACTTGGTGGCAATGTGTAAATTATTAGCAGCTCTTCAAACAGTGCGTCATATATGTGAGACGATAATAAGTTCCACAACATTGGCTGCACCGTACTTATGAAGTCTTTTATTTGTATTGCTGGTTTTAGCGTTGAACAAAGAATATAACTTTTAGTGAGTTCTCTTTTAGATCTAGTATTTGTTAAGTGGCTTGGAGTAGATTATATTTATGTTGATTGTATCTCTTCTCTCACTTCTTTATTTACGGATTCTGCTCCTCCCGCCGGTACCCTTGGAAAGAACAAAGGATGGGTAAGTATTCCCACATAAAGAAATTTCCTTCATAAAGCTTTATAGTATCCTACTCACCCTCTATTGTTTGTTTTGCTTCCTATTATTCTTTTCTAGTCGTGCTTTCGTTCACTTCATTGTGACCTTCATTATCTCTTTCTCAGAGTTCCCCTTTCTGGCTATCTTGCCTGGGATTATCCTGCTCATACCTTTTAAATCACAGAGCCACTATATAAGCAGTAATGCTATTAGTAAAGATTTCTAAAACGTCAAGTACTGTTCCTGAAATTAATGTATACAAAGTGTAATAAAGGCAAAACAAATCATCTCGAAAATATCTCAGGTTTCAACATAGTCTCCTTCTCAAATTATAGTTTAACCAACCTGCCAACTTGAAGAACTATCTCACCTTGTGAAGAGGAGGCGGGGCCTCATGCCGAGAAGTACCTTTGAGGCACTTTTGAGCCCCACCCTGCCCAGAAGAGCCCTCCTCCCAGTAAAAAATACTTACTGAGGCTGGCACCGATGTCCTGGGGTGTTTCCACACCCCTGAAGGATATCGGCAGTTCAAAGCCTCAGAAAACGATCTGGAACACCACTGTTTAAAGTGGTTATCAGCTCATTTCCCTGCCACCATGTGATATCGGCTCCCTACCGGGAGACTGTGTGATGGGAGCCAATATCCTGTGAGTTGGCAGGTATGGCTTCAGAGGTCACTCAAACTCCTTTCCCAGTCCAGGATATCCTTTCAATATGTGGTACAAGGCAAGCTTTTCTCAGTACCCTTTTATGCTTTCCCACCTTCTATCTCGTTTTCCATCCCCCCCTTCCAAGTTCGAACCCTTGCACACACCTGCGTAAGCCATGCTCCTTCTAGAATGTGGGGGGTAATGGCGTTAAACCAGAGGGATTCTGTAGATATCTCCGGTCTTCTGTTTGTGGGGTCTCGGTCCTCGGGAATTGCATTGGCAGCAGTCCTACGTGGTCCTATTAAACTGGACTTCTGTCGGGTTTCTGCATCTCTTCCCGGGTTTGCTCAAACCGTTCGCGGAAAAGTGCTGAGTCTGGTATTTTCTTTTGCTTTTCTCCACCTCACTCCTCAGCTTCACTTTGCCTTCTTCCTTCATTCTTGCTCCTCCTCCTTTACTTTCTGTCTCTGCAATGCTCATTCATTCTGTTGCTGTTACCTTTTGTAGTATTAGCTGAACTTCTTCTCTTTCAATGTCCTTCTTCTGAAAAAGTAAAACTCCGTTTTTTCATTCTATTACAGGTGGCCCGGAGTGCGGGGACCATCTCTCTTTGAAACTTGTAATCGCGCTACTTAGCCCGAAGGCATCAAGGCGCCTAAACAAAACAGTTCGAAAAAGAGGCAGATCGTATCTAAGCGTAGGCCTTGGCAAAAAGCCAGGTCTTAAGGGCCTTCCTAAAAGCCAGAGCCGATGGAAGAGATCTTATCTCCAAAGGCAGGGAATTCCACTGCCTGGGAGCAAGAGTTGAAAAAGCTCTACCTCCCCACCTAGCCTTACGTATCCTGGGCACTGAAAGCAGAAGTTTATTTGACGACCGGAGAGTTCTGGGGGGAATGTAGGGGACCAGCAAATCCTTCATACCCCCAGACCGATTGGTTGCCAAGGCTCTATAAATCAAAGTCAGGGACTTAAAGGATATCCTGGACTCAATAGGGACCCAATGCAAGGTCCTTCTTGCCTGATGAGTCTTGGCCCGTTTAGGCAGGTCCAGGACCAGTCTAGCGGCAGCGTTCTGCACCATCTGTAGACGGGTCACCAAGCCCTTATTGATGCCCAAATAAAGAGCATTGCAATAATCAAGTCTGGACCCAATCAATGCCAGGACAATTTGTTTCCTGGCCTGGAAAGACAGATAGTGCCTGATCCTCCGTAAGATGTTTATCAGTCCCCAGCAGGTGGAGATGGTCCTGCTTACCTGTTGATCCATCCTCAAAAGGGGATCGATCAAAACGCCCAGATTTTTGGCCAGGGTCGACGGTGTAGGGCACACCCCCATAGAGGGCGGCCACCAATCAGCTGACCAGAAATCCTCCTTTCCCCCGAACACCAGAAACTCTGTCTTATCCCCATTGAATTTCAATGAATTACCCACCATCCATTGAGCGACTGCCTTCAAACAGTTTTTAAAATTGGAGGCAGCCTGGATAGTGGGTTGGGTAAAGGACAGCAGAATCTGTGTGTCGTCAGCATAGGAGATAACCTCCATCCCAAAAGATCTAATAAGCCTGGCCAGTGGGGTAACATAGATGTTAAAGAGGGTCGGACTTAAAGCCGACCCCTGAGGGACCCCACAAAGCACAGGAAGGGATGGAGACAGAAAATCCCCCAGCTTTACCCTCTGTTCCCTCTGATTAAGAAAAGATGTCAGCAAACTAAGTGCTGTGCCCTTGACCCCGAGGCTGCTCGTGTGTAAGGGTAGTGTCAGACTACATTTTTAACATTTCCTGTTTTCTATTTTCTTTAAAGTTAATTTGCGCCGCTTTTCCCTGTTTTTATTTACCCTCTTTCTTGCACTATAAATTGGTTCCCTCACCGCTGCTTAGCGGGTTATCCCCAGCGCGTTAGGCGCCTGGAATTGTGCTCTTTTAACAGGCGCCATCTTGGATAGGGAAGGCTGCTAGTTTTCTAGGCGTCCCAGCGCTCCTGTTTGCAGGTGGTTCCTGAGCACAGGCAATTACATAGGGAGCCTTTATAAAGGGCCCTCTAGGTTGGTCTTGCATCCTAAGGCTGCTCGTGTGTAAGGGTAGTGTCAGACTACATTTTTAACATTTCCTGTTTTCTATTTTCTTTAAAGTTAATTTGCGCCGCTTTCCCTGTTTTTATTTACCCTCTTTCTTGCACTATAAATTGGTTCCCTCACCGCTGCTTAGCGGGTTATCCCCAGCGCGTTAGGCGCCTGGAATTGTGCTCTTTTAATAGGCGCCATCTTGGATAGGGAAGGCTGCTAGTTTTCTAGGCGTCCCAGCGCTCCTGTTTGCAGGTGGTTCCTGAGCACAGGCAATTACATAGGGAGCCTTTATAAAGGGCCCTCTAGGTTGGTCTTGCATCCTAAGGCTGCTCGTGTGTAAGGGTAGTGTCAGACTACATTTTTAACATTTCCTGTTTTCTATTTTCTTTAAAGTTAATTTGCGCCGCTTTTCCTCTAGAGGTTGCAATAATCAAGTCTGGACCCAATCAATGCCAGGACAATTTGTTTCCTGGCCTGGAAAGACAGATAGTGCCTGATCCTCCGTAAGATGTTTATCAGTCCCCAGCAGGTGGAGATGGTCACTACAAAGGTACACGGAGTTACCTTCCTTCCTACCCTGGCACCATCCCCAGTTTGTCGGGGGCAAAAAAGACTATTGTGAAACTCTTTGTGAGTGTGCTGCAGCAAAGTCTGTGTGATATGCAAGTGTGTGTAATGTGCAAGTGTGATAGGTGAGAGCTCCACCACCATCAGGTGAAAGATGGCCCATCCTGCTAACATCTATTCACCCTTTCTCTTAATGTCTGGGAACAATACACAAAGACTAACTGCCAGCTACATCTACTCATGTGACCCAAGATACAGGCTGCAGGCATCAAAATGGTTAAGACAAGAAAATGCTAACTTTCTAAAAGTGGCATTTTCAAGATTGTGACATCTGACTTTGCCACTGAAGAGGGTTTTACATTACAGTTCTTTAGAGACCAAACACCCTAGACTTAAGGTTACGTTCAAAGGCACAAGCAGAGTATTCACGTCAGAGATACTGGCCAAGGAGTATATGCATGAACTTTCTCGGAAACAGGGTTTTTCCCTTCTCTTTATTTTCTCTTTCTCTTTTCCTAGGGCGCTTTTCTGATTCTACTGTTTGGTCTTGACTTTTCAATATGTTCTCTTGGCAGGGAACGGCAAGGGGCACAGCATGACACAGGAGGCATAACAAGGGTCCATGGACCTTTTTTGCCTTTTTGTTTGGGTTGGGGAGGGGTTCAGGGGTGGAGGGGGTCCAGAAGGGGGCAGAGGGTTTTTTTTTCTCTTTTTACACACATTGGTATCGGTACTGGGTGGACATTTTGCGGCTGGGTTAATATATCTTTTAATGAAGAAACTAAGAATAGCTACAATTAATTTTTGTGGTCTGAATAATCCCCAAAAGAGACGGAGAATCAGTTTGGATATTCAATATCTACAGGCAGATATTCTTTGTCTGCAGGAGACACATATAGAAGCCAGCAAGAGTGGGCTTTTGGAGCTGGCTGGTTATCAGCTGATCTCTTGTACTACACAGGATACCAGGACCAGAGGGTGGCCATACTGGTGAGAAAAGGGTTAGCCAGATTTCCACGATCTTATGTTGATAAAATGGGTAGGTGGATAATCATACAATGTTGCTTGGAAAACACTGCTTTTACACTTTGCTCAGTCTATGGACCCGTGCTTGATGATTCAGCACTGTATGAGTGGCTCAAGATAGAATAAGTACGCTGGCCTCTGCCCCTTATAATTTGCGGGGATTTCAATATCAATATGACTTGTCAGATCTCCAATCATTCCGACACAGTGTACAATGGTCGTAAACCAAAAGTGTATAGAGCTATTTTACAACTAAAACGTTTGCATGGGTTAGTAGACGTTTGAGCTAAACAAGAAGCCAATGATCCAGGTTTCACGTACTATTCTGCACCACACAGAACACATGCTCGGTTGGATTATTTTTTTGTGTCACAGGAGGTCTTACAAGGAAGTAGAGTTAGAAAATTCCCCAGAGTTATGTCTGATCATAACCCGCTGGTGTTAGAAGTAAATATCTAGATAAAAACTCCACTGTCATGATGGACATTTAATAGGGCTTTACTAAGTCAGGGATTATGTATCACATATGGAGAAGTGGATCCCAGGTTTATTAAGGAAAACCTGGGAAGTACTAGTATTTGTGTGGTTTGGGAAACTTTAAAGGCTGGTATCAGAGGAGAAACATCTAAGTTTGGGTGGGAAATGCAATGGAGGGAAAAAAAAATATTACAGACATTATACGACGATTTGGCAAGAGCAGAAGTTGACCTGAGTGAGATTCTCTCTAGTGGGGGCGACTCCGTGTTAGCTCAGTCTAGGATTATATCTTTTAGATCAGCAATTATAGAGATTTCGACCCAAAAGGCGGCTGGCAGATATTTGGCCTGGCGGAGTAGGGCGTATGAAAGTAATGAAAGGGTTGGACACATGCTAGCAGTCCGCACGCGGGAAAAAACGACCCAAACTCGGATCAGCGAAATCAAAGATCCCAGTGTGGGCATGGTCTCGGACCCTGGAGATATTCTCTCTGCTTTTCAAAATTTTTCTCAGAATCTGTATACAGATGATATCCAGATAGGGGATCAAGAGTTTAGAGAATATTTTGCTGGGCTAAATGTTGAGAAGATTTCCCTAGAGGAGAGAAGAAAATTAGAAGCACCAATCTCTATTGACGAGATAACAAAGGCAATTGATTCAATACCGTCCGGTAAAGCAGTAGGTACGGATTTGATTCCAGGGGAGTTCTATAAAAAGTTTAAAACACAGATGATAGGTATTATATCTGAGCTTTTTCTAAATGCACAATCAAGGGAGATGGCTCCGGAATCATGGAAATCCGCCAATATTGTTGTATTTCCAAAGAAAGATGAACCTCTAAATGAATTAGGATCATATCGCTCTATAACGTTGGTTAATAGTGACACAAAAATCTATTCGAAGCTTTTAGCTAATAGACTTGCCTCAGTGATTCAGAAAGTAGTCTCTCCATATCAACATGGTTTTGTCCCTGGGAGAGGAACGATAGACCATATTCGGCGTACAATTGCCCTATTTGATTCTTCTAAGGTTACAGGAGACCCTATGGCTCTTATACTTTTAGACGCAGAAAAAGCTTTTGATAGGGTCTCCTGGCCTTTTTTATGGGCAATTATAAAAAAAAAGGGTCTGGGAATTGGATTTATCAGGGCAATTAGCTGCATGTATCATGAACCTGTTGCTAGAATTGCCATGATGGGTTCTACGTCTGAAATAATTCAAATTTGACGCGACAAGGGTGCCCCTGTTCTCCTCTACTGTTCGCGGTTTATATCGATCCTTTAATAAAGAAAATAGAGGAGAATCATATGATTAAAGCTTTATATACTATCGGAGGGGGCACCAAGATTTTAGCTTACGCGGACGACTTAGCAACTATAACACCAAACCCGAGAGAGGCTCTTTTAGAAATAGAAAGGGAAGCAATTCTATTTGGAAAAATTTCAGGGTATCATCTTAACGAAAGCAAGACGCTAATAGTTAAGAATGAGAAAGCTGATCTGGACGATGTTAGAGTAGTGGGAAACACTAGGTATTTAGGGGTTAAAATCAGTGCTAACGTAGATGAAATTGTTAATATTAATCTGGAACCTCTGATTCAGAAATCTAAGATTGAGTTTGACAGGTTGAATAATCTTCATTTAACACTATTAGGTAGGTGCAATGTGATCAAAATGCTGTTTTTACCCGAAGTCCTATACTTTTTTAGAGCCATTCCTGTGGAGATAAATAAATCATGGTTTTTGATGCTGAATCAAATGATCACTAGATTCTTGTGGGCCGGGCAACGTCCTCGAAGGGCACTGAAATATATGACATTGTCTAGAGATCGTGGAGGTTGGTTAGTTCCTAATTGCCAACTATATTATTGGGCTTCGGCACTTCAGCAGATGTGTGTGTTACTGGGAAGACATAGCAGGACAATAAGAGCAACAGCCAATGTCTCCATATATGAGCTAATTTTTGGAACCGAAGTCCGTGGTTGTCTTATGCGACATATTGACTTTGCTTACTTTAAGAGAGTCAACTTTAAGGTACTGATCGGAGCGTTTAGGGTGTGGACTGCAGTTCGGAAAAAAATGGATATCGGTAGAATTCATAGATACTCCCCCTTAGATAATAATGATCTGCTCCCACCTATATTTCATGATGGTTATATGAAAATATGGGTGGATAAAGGTGTTAGACTTATCGGGGATTTAATGGAAGATAAGGATGTATATCCTTTTGATATTATCAAGGACAGATTTGGGATAGGGAACAATATTTTTTTTTAATATCTACAACTGAGGGATTTTTTAATTAAAAAGTTAGCTATTTGTAGTAAAGTTCCCCTTTTTGAATTATTGCTTGGGGCCTCTCCAACCTTATCTACAATTTATAAATTACATAATAATGATTTGGGCGATGATATAAACAATCACATAATTCGTTGGCAGGAGTCGCTTCAAGCAGACACCGAGGAATGCGAGGTGTCACTCCGGTATAGCCAGACAGCATTTATTTCGGCCAATCTTCAAGTGCAGTGTTTTAAAACTTGGCTTAACTTATATATTACCCCAGCACGGATCTTTAGATGGGGCGGGACGTCGGGAATATACTGCTCTCAATGTGGATTATTAGCCACCGATAGCGTGCACATGTTTGCCACTTGTCCTAAACTTGACCCCTTGGTAATTACACTGGGTAATTACTTGAGAAATATACTAGAATTTGAGGTAGATGTTACACCTCAAGTAATAGTCTTGGGGGTAAGTAAACAAGAAATGGCAGAACCAAAACAGATTTTGTTATTTACAGCTATGGCGGTGTTCAGGCTATGTTTAGCCAGTGCATGGCTTGACAAAGATCCCCCGTCTATACATGTTTGGAAGGGGAAGTTACTAGCTACATACCGGTGGGAGAGTGCAGTATATAAGCGTAGGGGATTTAGAGTGAAAATGAAAGGGACTGCCAGATGGGCACCAGTATTTAAATGGCTTAACAAGGATGCGGCCCCTCTGATGGTAGAATAGCTTTATTATCTTGAAATTGATTTAGGATAAGGGGATGTAGAACGTATTCTTATTTTTTCTTTATTCCTCTTCTTTTTCCTTTATTTTTTTTATTTTTTTATTGTTACATCTTTAATCAATTAAATCAAATGTCTTCCCTTTTTTTCTGGTATATAAAATCAGCAGTATTTCTGTATAAATGTACCTCCTCTGGACCCGAGGGAGGGGGGTGCGATGTGGAGGGTTGGGGTGGGAATCGGGGGGGGGGGGGAATTTATAAGACATCAAGAGATTATGTATGGGCTAGCACTTGCCGTGCTTTTTATTTTGTTGCTGTTCTTCTGCCTGATGTCGAAATAAAAATTTAAAATAAAAAAAAAAGAGACCAAACTCAACTTTTCCACCTGCTCCCAATTGAAAGTGATCACTCATTAAATGCAATAAGGCAGCCTAATGTTATTCTATGGGAGAGGCAGGCCTTGTAGTAGTGAAAAATTAGTTTAAGAGTTTTATACTACCACAATATGTAAAAATTAAAAGTACATGTTCATCTTTTTAAATACACTGCACCCTACTTAGGGGCTGTTTAGGGCCTACCCTAGGGGTGACTTCAGATCTGCCAACTCAGATGGTGCCACTGTGTGTCACATGATTTCGGCTCCCTTTATATAGTCACCCATTGGGAAGTCGATTATGTCTCCCTGCACACAGTTACCTGGTGGGCAGTCAAAATCACACTGTGTCAGGGAAGACAAGCTGTAAAGCACTGCACAGATCGGCTTTGCAGCCTGTCTTTGGAGGCTGTAGCAGCCGATTTTCAATTAATGTGTGTGACAACCTCCCAGAACATTGGTGACAGCCTCAGAGACCCTTTGCTTTTTGCATTTGGAAGGGTGTGGGTGCTTTAGTGGAGGGCAGAGTGCCTTTCAGGTAGCTCTCGGAAAAAGGTAGTGCTGTGATTGCTTGTCCCTTGTGGCAGATGTGCAAGATGAATGAACGTGGGGGATGATGAGAAAGAAGAATGACCCCAAATGATAGTTCCTGAATTAAGAGGATGGAGTGGAGGAATCTATATCAAAAAAGGGCAAAAGGGGGACCAGGAGCTAATTATGGTCCAGTGCCTGTGCTCCTAATTCAAATGCTTTAACCAAAGAGGGGGGTCACTGTTCCTTCGGTGTGGGTGCTAAAGAGTCACGCTCACAGCGAAAAGAGAGTTAGTAGTACAAAATAGGGAGTTTAAGAAAAGCAGAGCTAGGTCCGGGATCCTCTTCGTGTGGGATGGGGAAAAGGGAAAGACACTTCTTGTCTCTTGTTGCCCTCACACACCCCGAAGGATGTCATGCTTCATCATCGGGCGGTTGCTCCTCGTCGGGCCTCGCTGCAATGCCCTATGGGCCCCCCAAAGGGTCGCTTTTGCGGAGTTCTTTTAAGAGAACAGCCGTAAGATGAATGCGGGTATGTGGGGAGGGTCCTCTCTGCACACTGAATGTCTATGTGAGTAGTGAGATAAAAATGGCTAAGGGATACCAAAAAAGGAATTTATTAATAGTGTAGGTACCCTTGTCATGCTAAAAAACCAGAGGTTGTGGGTTACGTCTATGGGTAGTAATGTACCCTGGGTAACTAAAAAATGGTCAGGTCGACATGTTTCACGCTCAGACGGTCATAATGATCCTATGCGCTTCATCAGGACCAGTGATATCAAGTGAAAAGTGCAGTGAGGAAGAGCAGGTGTTAGGGGTATACTAGCCCCAATGTCAATGGAGCGAGCGGAGCTGTGCAAACTACAGCTCCGCTACAACTAATTAGTTGATCTACTCCAAAAGGAGAGCTAGAGGTAAAAAGAGAAATACAAAAAGACAGAAAACATACATCAATACTGATTGTGAGATGTGTTCAATGCCTGCGTGGGAGAACAACTGTTGCAGGCAATCTGATGGGCGAAAAAGGATTAAAACCAGTGGCCGCCCCGGCAGACCTCAGAAGTCAGAGGCTAAACCGAGAGCCCCCAAGATAGTACCCTTCCTGTAGTGCGCCCAAAGCAGGCGGGAGTGAGGGTACTCTTGGTACTCTAGCCCGCCTTATTATACCGGGTGGAGTCCAGAATGAGATGCCCAGGTCCGTCTGCACCTTGTTATCACCAGTGGCCATGCACATGTTTGTGATCGCCCATAAACAGTCTGCTGATGCGGCGCGCTGTCATGTAGTGTGTGGGCGATATACACGACATGCTTGCACGCATCCAACCCAGGCTGTTCGTGCAACCCCCTTCACGGAATGGTCATAAAGCTTAGCCAAAGTCCTTGCAAAACCCTCACCTAAGGTAGCGTGGAGAATTACTCCATGGGCTGCGGTTGGGTCTCCCCGTAGATTCACGGGCTAAAAGAAGGAGATAGGTGGCATATTTACGCCAACAATTCAGTAACTCTCAAAAAATACGTTGCCTCAGTCCCTTTCATCACATCAAGCAAGTGAGCTGCTCAGGGTTACTCACGGTTTTCTGATCATCAGTTGCTTCTCAGCACCTACCCCACCATACGCCGGCCCGAATCTTGTGAGGCCAGCGCGATGCAGGTCTAGAAATACTGCTCCCTGCAGTAGTGTGGGAGGTTTCCATTTCTGGGTGCTGTGTCATTGTCAGTGGCAAAGCGCATGTGCCAGCGTGTAGTGTTAGACTACGCGCATGCGCGCGGTTCGGTAGCGCATGCACGCGGTAACCAAAAATGTCACAACATTAATGAGCAACGCGTGTGGTTTCACGAATATATTGGCATAGAGTATGTGGTGCGTAAAGTGCCCCATGTCCATTTGTTTATCGGGGTGGCGGTGATCCCAGTTGCAGTAGTGCATGTTAGTTATGGCCTGTAGCTGATGTATATCTCCACAACGTGGGGGGTGTTGGCAGATAGTGCGATGTCATTGGCACAATGATAGTGTGACAGAAAGGAATCTATCCCAACATGAACACAGAACACCCCACAATGAAATCTTGTTAATAGATGTATGCTACAGCAATTCTTGTACTTAGAGTACCAGATTCTTTGATCTCATCAACCCACTGTTTGGACCTAGCTAGATGCGACACACATATCCAGTTGGATCTGTCCTTACCCTAGCTTGCACATTAAATACACTGCTTGTCCTGAATGCTCCCTACTTTAGAATGCTCTCTACTTAGAGAGCGTTGTTGATAATTTATTAAGGAAAATTTGCTATGGAAAGGAGTTTCATACATTAACAAATGTCATGTTGGAGGATTATAAAATGGGCCGTACAATTTCAACCTAGTGCTGTTTGGAGATACATCACACCCTTCATCACAGATTTTGCACCTTCACAATGACCCGAAATCCATACTCTGGAACTTTTATTCTGCAGGCAGTGCATTGCAAAAGTCCAATAAATAAATCACTAAATTAAACAGTAGTGTTCTACTGTTATGCCCTACACTCCATTAATTCTTGCATGAGGTACATTGCGATCAAGGAGATACATTATTCTTTAGACAGCGCCTTCGGTCTTTTGAGGTGTTCTGGCATAATAGAATTTAATAGGGATTGACCATCCACCCTTTGGTATACATCCATGGTTCCTAAATCCAGGTTAAAGTGTTTGGGTGTTTAAAAGTACCTGTACCGCGAAGCTTATAGTTTGGACACTGTCTAAATGATCAGAGCATCTTTTTCTGGCCGTCTTTGAAGCCCTCCCACTTTCCCAGGAAGGAACTCTGAAGTGAGAATATGGAAGTATTAGTTCCACAATACATACAGGTAACCAGACCAATTGAAACAACAAAGAGTGGAAACGCAACAGATTTTATTGCTAAGTTCACAAGTAAGGTTTTTAAGAAAACGTTTTCCCACCTACTCCAATGATGAACAGAGGTCACAGGAGCACTGCTGCTTTCCACACCACAAGCCACCTACAGACAGATGTCAAGTAAAGCTAAAAGTGCCCGCAGCAACATGCCGTAGAGGCATTCCATCTTTTATCCCGGAATCAGATTTTAATACTGCAGTCCAGGTTCTAGTTCTATCGAGCAAGACTCCCCCTGCTTTTAGGGAACTCTAAAATACACTTTGTGCCTCTGAAAACGGGCCTACATGCTACAGCGAGGCTGTAGTGAAGAAGGAAACACCATGAGCGCATTTCCCTTATCTTTATCAAACTGTAGTAGCTCTCCATTGACACCTGAAACATATTCAAACTTTTTAAAATATTCAAACTCTCATGTTTTATGCAGAACAACCACTAGGAGCAAAAGGGGAATAACTTCTGGGTGCCTGGAACTATGGAGCTCCATCACTCTTCTGGAAGAGGCAATCTTCAAAAACACAAAGAACATTTTAACAATCCGCCAAGGTCCAAGATCCCTTCACATAGAAAATTGAAATTTGATATGATACACCACGGATTCCAACACCACTTCCATTTCTAACTTGTTTCATGCTCGCCAAACATATAATGATGTTGAATTGTCCATGAAGGCTTGATCAAACCTGTACTTTTGTATATTTTTTAGGGGGTAGGGGGAATATTCCCTCCGCCGGCAGAGTTTGCAGAGTTTTGCCCACTCTGCATTACGTGAACATCGCAAAGTTTCAGTGAAACTCCGCCAAGTGCTACATGGCAGAGTTCTTTCTCGTGTGCGGCTTGCCACAGTTAAGTTGGTGAGCGTGAGCGAGAATTTGCATCTCCTAGCGAGATTTTAAAGTGCTAGAATGCCTCCCGGCAAGATTTCTTAATGGGGGGTTCAGGGCAGGTCATGTTGAGAAAGCTGCTGCTTGAGTAGAAAATCTACTCGAGAAGCAGAAAGAAGCAGCTCCCTCTGGCACCCTGCATGGTTCAGTTCGCACTGATTTTAAAGTGCAGAAAAGCTCCTCAGGCTAAAAATCAACACGAGCAGCATGATGTGCGGAATTCCACCCGCTCGCAGTGTTTTTATGCAACTCTGCGGAACTCCAAAAAGTAAAACTCAACAAGCTCCACGCACCCCTAATATTTGTGTCTTAAGTTATTGGTACAATTATATGTGAGCTTGTATTACATTATGTGGTGCTTTATAACTTTACCTTGCTTATCATAAATGGTTTTTATTTTTCTATGTTACTGTACAACATTTGTTGTTTATATTTTCTTCAATCTTTTTGTTATTTTTGTAAAGCAAACTGACAGCCACTTCTAATGAGATACGCAAAACCAGAAACACCTTCGAGAACAATTTTACTACATTTCAATAATGTACATAGCAGTACCATAACTGTAAAATCTGGAAAGATAGATCAGCTACAATACAGTCTCACAACCCTTTTACATAGGTTTTGACTGAATGTTGTAGTCTCCAAATACCTACGGGATAGTGAACAAAACCACAAATGCTTATCTATATCACATATGAACTGGCAATGGAGTCCGAGATGCCTAAACATGAGGTTCAAGGCAACAACTGTGCAGGACACAGCTTTCCAGGTGCTGAAGGAGGTTGCAATAAAATAATACTTCTCACTGATGATGTTATGACTGGTATTTATTTAAAAATTGTATCAGAGGCCTATGTAAGTCAAAGGAGTTTGTGTTGCTTGAGAATTTATTCAGGTAAGTGTTCACTTGACAGGGAAGTTATGGAATCAGAAATAACTTTCCATGCATTCTATATTATTACATGCAAACTTGCCTCACAAAATCTTCACATGTGAGATATCATTTCTGTATTATCTATTAAAACAGAGAGACGGGGCGTGGGATAGCCGAGCATGCAGCCAGAGGCTTGCTGCTAGAGCTCCGCTCTACCTTGGTCACAAAAGCCCATGGGAAGCACACCTATCTGGAGTCTTGCTGTAGGGGTGGCTCCTTGGGTGAGAGTGCAGCCCTAGGAAAGATCCTGGGGAGGTGGACAGGGCCCAACCTTGCAGCCACTGACCCAATAGCACCACTGATGCTCTGGTGACATTCCGCCCACCATTTTGGCTCAAAGGGCGGCCCAGGCTAATAATAAACGAAAGGGCGGTGCAGCACAAGAGCTCAAACTGTCAGCGCAGACATTAGCCCCCGCATAGAAGAAAACTGAGCAGACCCTCCACTGACCTGCAATGGCAACACAGATTAGGTGGCTGAAGGCGGCTTTTACCAGTGAGTGAAGGACAGGAGCGTTGCCAACCTAGAGCCGGCTCGACCCTGGGCGCCGACAAAAGGGGTGGTGAGGAAGATTCCTCCTTCTCAGCAAGTCGGAGCAATAGAGGATATTACCTCTAAATACGTGGCAGGTGCGACCCCCACCCCAGTGGAGGCCCATGAACAATGTTAGGGTCCTGAGCCCGAACAGCTGAAATGTGGTGAGAATCTGGGGCTTTTAGGAAACCACAACCTGCACTGGAGGAGTGGATAAAGGAGAGATAGCTCTGGGAAATATAGGAACACTAGCCCCACTAAAGAGACTATGAGCAAGCCTGACCCCCTGCAAAGACAACAAAGAAGAGCCCCTACAGGTCTGTGAAAATGCATCAGTGGGACACGTTGTAACGAGACCGTAACATACCCCTCCCAACATTTTGCAGTGGGTACCCAACTTGTGCACCCAGCTAGACTCTACCGTGCAACCTCCAGATGATTTTCCCCCCATTGTAAGGCTTTTTCTGTAACAAAAAGGAAGGGTACGGCCATTAACTTAGAGGAGTGAGTACTGAACTTCATATCGGGGGTAAAGATCCCCAGCCTTGCAACAGACCACAACGCCAGTTCCCCTGGGGCTTCCTCCGACTCGTCTGCACGATGGCCAAGAGAAAACACTGTAAGGAGAGCTCTGTGTTCAACAACATGTGGAGTAATGCAGCGGATGGTCACTCACAATCAAAAGACCCCCCAGCATGAACTGCAACATTTTTAAATGCACCAGTCATGCAGGACATATCTGACATCGGACTACTACACACCAACTTCATATCGAGCCTACTAGAGCTGAATAAAGAAGTAATGGAATTGGGATAACGAGTAGATGACCTGCAATGCACCACTGAAGCAGGGACCAAAGACCAGGAGATGGCGTGGCACACAGTCCAAACACTTGAGGAACACATGACAGACTTGCAGATAAAACATGAAGATCTCCAGAAATGCAGCAGGCACAACAATATATGCATTAGGAGAGTCCCGGCAGGGGCGAGAGGATCTGACATCTGGCCTTCACCAAGGACCTACTGCAGGCACTCAGGTCCAACCAAGACCTGCAGGCACCGAGGCTCGATAGAGTGGTGCAGTTCAGAACACAAAATCTTCCCCTGCTTCCACGGACGGAATGATTTCTCGGTCACACACACATACACACATCACATGCTGGTGGGGCCCATAACACCAACATTCATTCTCTCAAACTATCCGTGCCTACAGAGGGATCTCAAATCCTGAACTACAGTTCTTTATTTGGATAGAGGAAACCACATCTACTGAATTACCCTAACAATTCCTCCATCCGGAGGTCGATCGGATCATTTAGTTGATAGTGAATTTGATTAAGCACTTAACTCTTAATTTACTCAATAAAACATTTCAAAGAAATAATCACCCGAAACAGTTCTTCAAATAATGATTTTCTTTATCTAATTAAAATGCAGGTTAAATCCTAATAATGCAATATTATCTTTTGTCATATTTACCTATTCTGGCTAATTGTCGTTTTCTAAGTCAGAACTGGCCCTCAGAAAGTTCATCAGAGTCCTAAAGTTCCGTCCTCTTCCGTCAGCATAAGATCTCTAGCGAAGAGCAGCATGGAGTGTCGCATAGAGTAGCATCGATCAGCTAGGGTAAATTCCCTCTCTAGACTACTAATATTTATACTAAAATTTACATATAACAGAAACATTTTCTTTATTCCCAGGCCACTGATTGGCTGAATTCAAATGCATTTCAATACTTTAGGTAACATTTTCAGATTTTCTCATGTGGACGAAGATCTACTTTAGGCGTATGGGAAAGGCTGTTCCCAGGTCAGAAATGTATCAGTCTGTTGGAAATAGGTGGATGTCGATAGTTCATTTTCCCCATTGGCAACAATTGCTTCACGTTCAGGGACATTGGCACCTCGCCCAGGGTAGTCTTCATGGCCATGGTCTGACAGGTCATGGAGAGGACACGGACGAAGTCAGTACAGGCGCCTTTCTCCATAGTTCGGCTGATAAAGTCATGTACTTTAGTTAGGATTCAGTCGGCGGCCATCTTTTGGTAGGCCAGAATAGTCAACTTTAAGCAAAGAAACACAAAATCGTAATTAATACATGGAAATGATTAAAACAGTGTTATTCCCTTGCTAATACCCTTATGTGTATGCATTTATCTAGCCATCTGCAACATTTAAAGCCGTTAATGCTGGATTATTTAAGCGCAAATCACATTAACACTGCCTAAGCAACACTTATCGTTTTAATATGCGTACAAACTTAGTTCACTTATTATTTTAGCCATGCAAATGCATTCCCACGTGTATTCCCTTGGTTAATAAGGTTGGTTTAGTACCATCACGTAATTCAATTAGTTATTAGATTTAATTATTATTCGTTTTAATATAAACTTATATAAATGGATTGGGTATAAAAAGAAAACATTTTATCCGCTCCATCAATCCCCCCTTTGGTGATTTTATCACCACAAACAAAACCCACAAAAATCAATTTATTTCCCCTTTTACGGAAATTCGAAATATTTTCTTGCTCAATCAAAATTCTGTTTCCCTTTCATCTTCTCTTTTGGTCTTGTCATACATACTCTCCTTCCATTCTTCCAATTCTATTTCATTAAGATCTCTTTCTGGTTTCTTTTCTTTCTTTTTGTAAATTTCTCGTTTAACCTTCTTTTTATTTCTTCTATGTCTACAACACATACATCCTAATCTAAGTATTAATAGTACGAAAATCACACATGTTAATGGAAATAATATTTTCCCTATTATAGTACTACCTAGTTTACCTAAGAAAGCTTTAATAGCAGCCATCTTATTACTAATTCTAGTCCAGATACTTTCAACCTCCAGTGGTTTTATTTCATCATGCAATTCTGTAATATTCTTAATATAGACTTTTAGATCTCTGCTTTCATCAGGAATGTAAGTGCAACAATGTTGAACTTTCAGCATTCCACAGACTCCACCCTCTTTTGCCAATAAGATATCAAGGGCAAGTCGATTTTGCATAATCATAGCACGCATGGCAACCAGTTCAGTGTTTACCACGAGAAATCCTCCAGCGGTGCTTGTTGACAAGCGATCCACTATGGTGGACAACTTCCGAATATTAATTTGCATTCAAAGATATTCCCACCGCTGGTATCAAGGCTCCAAAAATATCACCTACAATTTCTAACCAGGTTTCTCTCCTGCTACGCATTAGTAGGTTATTTGGTCCGCTATTTTCTACTCTATCCATGTGAAAGATCTTTGGAAAGACCAGGCCAACATAACATGTGCCATACCAATGGTCGGGCAACCTGTAATAAGCCTTGTTCCCACAAATATAGTACAGTCCAGGGAAAACTGGATCTTCTCCACCTCTAAATCCCCATCCAGATGCAATAAAATATGTATCATGACACTCACTTGTCCCTATATAGTAATAATCATATTGGGATCTTTCTCTCATAATGCATATTGTGCCCTTCTGTGGTGAATCTATAGCTATTGTTGGTCTAGCATCACCCTTTGTCTCCTTTTTCCCATCTATTTCCCAAATGTTTTCCCCTTCTTTATGTCCTTCTGCATTCTTGTGTATTTTCAATCTCCTCTCTTCAACCATATCCAAAAATGTTTTCTCTTCTGTCTTCAAACTGCAAGTTAAATTGTTCTTAAAAATATAATCTAAAGTTAGTTCTTTAGTTTCTATAAAAATCTCACCTAATACATTAGCAGCTTTAGCTGGATTTAATTCACTATTCATGGGCAATTGTCCAAGAATGTTATCTATATTAGACAGATTATACTCTAATTTCCCTATTTGATAAAATATGCTAGTTAAAACGCTACGTTATTCCATAAGTTGCTGGGAGGTGATGATAAGTCACCCCTTCTGAAACAGAGGCAGGTAATTGCATGCAAACATAGCAATCCCTTACGTCCATCGTTTTTACATATTCATACAATAATTTCGAAAAAACATTGCTAGAAAAATCAGTTATTGACCTATCCTTGTGCATGTGCTCAGTGCTTGTTTTAAGTGGAATTACCTTTTGTGAACTTTTCACTATGTTAGTCATATTTTCTGTATGTCCCTCTAATGTATCTAAAGTTACTTTGAAAGAGATCAAAAGAGCAAGTACGCTCCAAAGAAGCATTAATAATCCTGTACAACAACAACATGTCTTGCACCATCTTCTCATAAAGGTACATCTACTCTTGTTATCATCTATGTTAGCCATCTTGTTAAAATTAACCGTGTCTTTTGACTTAACCTCTTCTACTCCGCCTCTTGTAGCTTTCCTACCAGAGCTAAGACCTTATCAGGTGATCCAAATACTTCAATTTCTTATTCAGTCCTTTATATTTCTACAAGGACCTATTTGAAATTACTCAGCTTGGCCTCTCGTCGTTTTTCACTTCCTTCTCGTCATCCACATACAGAATTTCCTGATCTTCTGCTTCTTCTCCGATATCGGATAAGATAACTCTCAGGATTTCCTCTGTTTCTTCCTCCTTTACCACTCTCAGTAAAGTCTCCTCTGGATTTCCTTGACTATCTGCCTCTCCTCCTTGTTCAGGCAGTGCCACGTACGTCCATTCAGGTGACTTATTCTTCTGGTTTGGTTTTCTCGATCGTTTGTTCGCTTCAGACACTTCTGTCTCTCCCTCTTTCTCTGGGTGCTGACTGGTTACTTCATTCACTTGTTCAGCTTATGAGGGTTTGACTCGTGTCAATCGATATCTCAGTTTATTAATTTTGTTTGGCCAAAGATCTCCTTTAGCATTCCTTCTTGTTTTGCCATCTTTGCTGTTTCTTTCCTCAATCCAAGTTCTCTTTCTTAGAACTCGGCTCTCTGGTATTTCAGTTTCACTGTCTTCAGATTCTGTCTCGTTTGGTTTTTCTTTTTCAACAGTCTCTTTTTCCACCTCTTGTGTTGGCCCTACTTCTGTCCCTCCTCGGGTCTCCGGCACGCTATCTTCCTGCTGACTACTTGTCCCTTCACCTAGCTGTGTGTTGCAGTTCCCTACACCTCCTCGGGGGGTTTCCGCAATCTGTCCCTCTCTCTCTGTGACTGTCCCTTCTTCTCTTTCCAATATTTTCTCAGGTGGAACTTCTCCTACTCTCTCATTTGGTGTAAATGTTACTTCTGACTGGACATTCTTTTCTTTTCTTTTCTTTTCTTCTTTCTGTGCTCACCACTGGCGTTTTGTTCACCTCCAGAATCTGAACCCTCTGAAATCTGCAATCTTTTCCTCAGAATTTCTTCTCTTGGAGTCTGGACTAGTCTTGGTTCATTTTCCCCCCTTTCAGGATTTTCTTTCGACTTTATATTCTCATTGCCTGACTCATCACTTGACTCTGATTCATCAAAATATTCTTTTCCAATGCTATCTGCTGGATTTGGAACTCTCAAAGTGTGACTCGCATGTATCCAATTTTTCAATCCAGCACACTTTACCGCAGTTGTGGTGGTCAAGATGACTTGCCTTGGCCTTCCCCACCTCGGAACCAAGCAATTTTCTGTGGACTTTTATTCTCACCCAGTCCCCTGGGCTCAAATCATGGGCTGGTTTCTTTTCGAGTGTGGTGGCATCCGCTCTAACCTGGTGAAACACAGAATGGACTGCGTCAGCCAGGCCTTTACAGTAATCCAAAATCATGTCATCAGTTATAGTCATCAGCTTGTTGACTGGTACAAACACGTGTCTCATGGCGCGTCCCATGATGATTTCGTGTGGACTTAAACCTGTAGTTCTGTCTGGAGTAGACCTAATGGTCATCAAGACTAGAGGCAAGACATCAGGCCATTTCATTCCTGTGGCTAAACACATCTTCCCTATTCTGTTTTTGATAGTACCATTCATTTGCTCGACCACACCAGAGGCCTCTGGTCGGTAGGCACAATGCAGTTTTTGTTGTACACCTAATGCTTCACAAATCAGTTTCATGATCTCATTGTAAAAGTGTCCTCCTCTGTCCGATTCTATGGTTATTGGGAACCCATACCTGGGGATGAATTCCCTCAACAAGAGCTTGGCCACTGTGATTCCATCATTTCTTCTGGTTGGGTATGCTTCCACCCACCTAGAGAACAGACAAACTACCACCAAAACATACCTCAGCTTGTTAGAAGGGGGCATTTCAATGAAATCTGCTTGCATTCTGGTGAAAGGTCCTCCCTCCCGGCCTATGGTGCCTAGACTCACCACAGTTTTCCTTCCAGGATTGTACTGCTGACATATCAGGCATCTTTGACAGAGACTTTCTGCTATCAACCTGAATTTTGCATTGTACCAGGTCTGCTTAAAAGCCCTTATCATGGCATCCCTTCCCAGATGTCCTTGGCCATGATACATCCGTGCCATGGTTGACATCATGCTATCAGGCATTACTGGTCTTCCATCCCGATAGACCCACACATGATCTTTTTCCCTGGGTGCACAACCTGCTTTTACCCACTGCTTCATTTCTTCATTACCTGCTTCATCCTGCAACTGTCTCACCTCATCCCATGTTCCCACAATGTTAGTAAACATTATGGAGCAAGAAGACATTTCCCTTTCCTTTGACCGATTGATTGAATATTGGTTTAGGACACAATACTGAGCCATGTCATTTGCAAAACGATTTCCGGTAGTGATGTAATCACTTCCCTGACCATGAGCTACACATTTTACCACAGCCATGTCTTTGGGCATTTGTATTGCCTCAAGCAATTTTCCAACCACTTCTGCATTCCTTATAGGAGTTCCACTTGAGGTCAGGAAACCTCTCTGTAGCCACAATAGGCCAAAGTCGTGGACAACTCCGAAGCCATACTGGCTGTTAGTCATCACAGTCACTCTCACATTCCTCCCAATTTTGCAGGCCTTGGTCAGTGCCACTATTTCTGCTACTTAAGCGGATTTAACTCCTTTCAAGAGTGATGCTTCTATAACCGCTGAAACTGTGCATACTGCATATGCTGCGCTCAACACTTCTTCATCCGTTCTCAGACAGGATCCATCCACAAAAAACACATAATCACTTTCTGGCAGTGGCAGATCTCTTATGTCAGGTCGAGGTTTCGTGCAGTAGTCAAGCACATCCAGACAATCATGATCAACATCCTCTCTTACCTCCACTCTCTCTGCATCAGGCAAAAGTGTAGCTGGATTCACATTCACACATCTTTCCAAACTCACATTGGTTGCACCTAGAATGACCTTCTCATACTTAGTCAGCCGACTATGTGACATGAACTGTGTTCGACTCCTTGTTAAAAGGATAGCCAGACTGTGAGGTACAAACACTCTTACTGGATACCCCATCACGATTCCCTCACTCTGCTCCAGGCTTCGGCATGTAGCCGCTACTGCTTTCAGACATCCTGGAAGACCTATCGCCACTGGATCTAACATTGACGAAAAATATGCCACTGGTCTCCTTTGTCTTCCATGCTTCTGTATTAACACTGAGAGTGCACATCCGTTTCTCTCACTGCAGTATAGTTCAAACTCTTTCTCATAGTCTGGCATCCCCAGAGCTGGGGCTTCACAAAGACTGTTCTTCAGCTGTCTGAATGCTGCCAGTTCTTCTTTGTTCAGTTCAAGGGGGTCTTTAACCTCACTCTTTGTCAATTTCACCAATGGTCAGGAAAAAATTACTTATCCACTGACGACAGTAACCAACCATTCCTAGGAACATTCTCACCTCTCTTTGGGTCATTGGAGCTCTCATTCCTCTAATGATTCTGATCCTGTCTATGGTTACTCTTCTCAGCCCTTTTTCGATAGTATGACCCAAATATTGTACTTCTTTTTTGCAGTATTGCAATTTTGTCGGAGATACCTTCAGTCCTCCATCTGCCAAATGATTCAGCAAAGCTATGGTGTCTGTTTCACAGGCCTCACGTGTCTTTGACGCCACTAATAGGTCGTCAATATACTGGACCAAAACTGAATTTTCGGGCATGTTAAGACTTTCCAGAGATTTCTTTAGCAACTGATTAAAAATAGAGGGGCTCTCTGTGTACCCCTGTGGGATTCGGCACCATGCCAAAATACACTCTCCAAACCGAAATGCAAAAAGCGGCTGGCTGTCATGATGCAACGGGATGGGAAAGAAAGCATGACACAAATCAATTACTGTGTACCATTCTGCATCATGAGGAATCTGATACAAGATTACTGAGGGATTTGGAACAATGGGACAACATGACACAACAATCTTGTTAATCTTTCTCAAATCTTGCACAATCCTGAATTTCCCACTCAGCCTTTTCAGTCCCATTATAGGCGAGTTACATGGACTGCTCAATATTTCTCTTAACACTCCTTGCTGGATCATTTTCTCAATCAAAGGGGTTACTCCTGCAAATATTTCAGGTGTCAGTCTGTATTGTGGAATGTTTGGGTAAACTGCTCCTTCCTTTACAGCGATTCTCACTGGTTCTACGTTTCTCATCAAGCCTACATCTTCTCCAGTGAAATCCCAGACTTCTGCCTTCACTGTCTGTTTCAATTCTGGGGGCAATTCATCTAGATTGAATATTGCATAGGTTCCAGCAACCTCACTCTCTCTGTTAGCTATGGTCATTTTATACAGAACATCCTCATCTGGTGTCTCAAAGGCTATTCCGTCTGGTGTACAGAATATGGTGCAATTCATTTTGCACAACAAATCTCTGCCTAGCAAATTCACAGGACTGGTGTCACACACCACAAATCGGTGCATGTCTGCAAATTTCCCTATTGTAACCTTTACCGGTTCAGTAAGGTACGTTCTAATCTCGGTGTTTGATACACCAACTACTTGGATTGTTTCATCCGAAAGAGGAAGATTTTTCACGTCTGCTGATCTGACAGTAGAGCGCGTAGCTCCAGTGTCTACTAGAAAAGTAATGTTTTCATCATTAACTTTCCCATCCACAAATGGTCCTGTCTGATCTATTTCTAGAGATGCGCCAAGTACGCACCCTGCTTCCCCTTTTCGGCACCGTCAATAAATTTCTTCTGACTCACTCTCGTCATTTTGCAGCCAATATTGTGATGCAGCGCTCGCGCGTTGCGGTTTGTTTACCTGTTCTTCATTGTAGAATCCTGTCTCCTTACTACATCTCTGGGTATTCCGGCTCTGTGGTAGTGGCGGTTTTGGCACCTGATTCTGTGGATTAACAGCCTTCTGCTGTTGCGGCGGTGGGCCACTCCCCTCACACTGCACCTGTGGATTCAATGACGGATTTTCATTATTAGTACCTGGTGGATATTTACACTCGGATTTCCAGTGCCCTAACCTTCCGCAATTGTGGCACGGGAACTTCTTTTTATCTTCTTCTATATTACCTTTCCCTTTTCCTGGGCCAAATCTTGGTTTAATACCTGGATTATTAGCTTGTTCAACCAGCTGAGCTTCCTGTCTCTCTGCAACTTTCACTTGAGCCCACATTGCCTTTTCTTTTAGTTTCCGCTGCTTTGCCTCAATCTCATCACTAAAGTATTTAGCATGCCTTAGGATCTCATCTATTTTCTTGCTCTGCCAGTCCACGGTGTGCTGCTTAATCATGTCCCCAATTTCGGGACGCAGACCATACACAAATCTGTACAAAAAATGACTCAGGTCCTTCTCTCCCAGACTGTCATCCCCACTGAACTGTTTGAAAGCTAATATTAGCCTCTCATAGTATGCGTGGACTGACTCTTTGGCTTCTTGATGTGTTCGATTTATTTTAACCCAGTCAGTTTCCTTTGGGGGCACTTTGTTTTTCAAAAACACCATGACCTGCTCATATTTCTTCATTACCTCTGGGTCTGGGGCTCCTGTTTTGGGATCTCTCGGGTATTCTTTAGTTGGCCAATCTATGACTATCTTGCATTCTGCCCACAAGTCTGCTGGCACTATTATATCAAACAGACTATTCAGGTCGATCCACAGCACTTTTGACAATTTAACAAATCTGTCTACCTGTCTGTACCACTCGACTGGCTTTTCCCGTAATCGAGGGAAATCATTTGTAAATTGAGGAAATATGAATTTTGTGATCAGTTATGTCCCCTATCGTAAACCCCAACGGCTCCATGTACATGCTATAAGTACATGTATGTTCCCTCCTGCTCCAGTTTCGAAGACGCAAATATATGTGCGTCCACCGTCAACATGTCCTCTTTCAGACCCGCCATGAATGGGTCAGATATTTCATTCCTAAGTATAAAAGGCCACCGACTTTATATGGTTCACTTTCCCCATTTTACAGATTCAGGCGAGTAGGCCCTGAATTCTGTCATCAAGCCTTTTCCTGCCTTCTGCCTCTGAAAGCTCCAGTCTGAGCCTGCATCTGTATCCATGAACTTTGTCCTACTCCCTGCGCGGCTAACGGTGCCTGATCCAGCCTATCGCCTGCCAAAAACTGTATTTCACCTTCAAGATTATCTCCTCCCTCCTCTTCCGATGCATTCCTGTCTAGTAGTTTAGGTAAACATTCCTCCAGCTACCGTGCAAAGGGCCAGGCCTCGCTGTCCTCATGCAAGTAATTCATAGCCCCGTTACCATGGAATATTCCTACCCCCTCGCATCTCATGTAGACACTTAGACGCTTGTACACGCACTAACAGTCAGTATAGAATAGATTCTATCCTAGAGACCTTTCCTTTTGGATAACACAGTTCTTTAAACATAGGATATTAGATATGATTTGGGATTAGGTTGACATGAACCCCAGACTTCTGTCTCCACATGTAGAGCTAAATGTCAAGTCCCCTTCACCCTCTAGTTGCACGTCAATCACACGTCATGCGGCTGCGCGTGCATCTCTGCCAAATATTTCTGCTGACATTGCAGGATTCTCTTATGGATCCACCCATTTGTGACATCATGTTTAATGACGTATTTTAGTTACACCCATGTATACGCCTCTATTAGTTACGTATGCACAGTTTATCTGTATTATCAGCTGTTACGCCTCTTGCATCTGTTTCACTGTAATGCATTTTCTATAAAACTGCTTATCTGTCAATAATGTATGCCCTTCCTTCCTGAACTTTCGTGGTGATGGAATAGAATGCCTACAATTCGAATTGTATTCCTTTGTATAGGAATAAAGCCTTTTAAAACCTCTAATACCACGGATTCTGTCTCTTATTTTTACTGAGTTATTCTCACTAAGACTTTACCGCATAAAAAATAGTACCGGTAACGAAATATTTACCACATAAATTGGCGCCCGAACAGGGACACTTTCTCATCTCACGCGCCGGCGGTGCGTTGCAGGCCCGGTCTCCTGCCACAGCTGAACGGACAAAAACGCGTACCCGCAGGATTTCCTGTATCTCCCTCCGGCCGAGCGGGGGTGACTGAGGCTGCGATCAACACCCAGACGAGGCGGTGAGAAGTGCGAAGTATCCCGACCAGAGCCTAGCTGAGAGAGCAAGATCCGAGGTATACAGAGGCCCACCAGGTTCCGAAGTTCCGAGTCCAGTCGAGTCGAGTCCAGTCCGGTCCAGTTTCAGTTCCGTTCCGAGGCCTTCCGTTCCGAGCTACCCGGTGAGTACCATTACCGGGGAGGCATTTAACGTGCACATAGTCTGTGCCGGTCAAGACGGGTTTGGGTACACAAATCCGGTCTGCACTGTTTCAGCAGTGTATCTGTACTGTTTAGCAGTATATATAGTATGTCTTGCATATAAATAAATATTATCTAGTGTCAGTATTATGTCAGTAACTAGTTTTCTATTAGTTATCATTGTTCGTTAAAAACTGTTAAAATGTTAAATGTTTTAATACGTTCTATACATTGTGGTGTGAATGATTGTTCATTATTGTGTTTACTGTATTAAGTGTGTTCTAAGAAACAAGATCTAAAAATGCCGCTCTTTTCGAAATTAAGACAGATCAAAACTAGAAAAGGTGTACTCGAAGAAGCTGTTCCCATTCCACCTAGGGACACTCCAGGATACTTTATGTATCATAAGCATGGCCTAGACGCCGTATTATTTCTTGATTTATGGGTGGACTACACCAAAGAATTACCAGAGAATCAGAGATGGCCTGCAACGGGGACCTGGGATGCAGATTGCATCATGAGAGTAGAAGAAGAATTATGGAAAAAGAAAGCCAGACAGTCACAGAAAGATGCCATTGAATTATGGCGTAAAGAATCATACAGACGTACAGAAAAAGCACACAGACAGGAAGAGAAAGGTAGAGAGAATTCAAATAAAACTCGAGAAAATCTATTACTTAAGGAAGGTACCCGAGTAAAAACAGAACAAATAGATAGACAAAGAAACACTCTTATGAATGGTATGTATCCTCTTCTGGCCCAAGGGTTACCTAAGGCTACCCCGGAAATACCAAAAGATTTAACTCCTCCATTGCTCCCGATAAAAGCACATCCCAAAACACATCCCAAAACAGCAAAGGACGTTTTCCTTTCCTCCTATTTAGATGACGTAGCTCCCGAGTATGCTAATGCCATACCGCACATACCGCTTGCCGATGGTGTTCAACACCAAGAGCATCCGTCTGTATCCCCGCAACTACAAACTCCTACACAAGTTCCCACAGGTCCGTCCGTTTCTACAGTTTTTCCCGCATCTACAATCTCTATCCTACGTCCAACGAATCCTTTCGTGCCTAGCACCTCAGACGGTGCTACCGGAGGTACGACAGACATGTTTGCCACCCCGCCGCGAAATAAACAGACCCTTAGAGATTTAGCACTCCAACGTACACCCCAATTAGCGACATCCGACATGTTTAAAGAACAGCTTGTGGATTGTAGATACGACCCAGTACCAGGTAGACAGGATAAATTGCTCATATCATCACTACGTATAAGACGAGCTACATTATATTTAATGACGATACCAGGAATGGGTGAACACCTAGACGAAATATATCGCTTTGTCCAAACAGGGCGAGGTCCAGAAAGTATTAACGAAGCTATGGAATATCAGAAAGTGGATGTCCAAAGACAACTACTACGTTTTTTCATAAATTGTGTAATTAGGAATCAAGACAGGCCCGGGGCAGATCACGATACCATGCAAAGACTTGTCAAATGGGGTCAGAACATATCAGAAGAGAAACACGATAGACAGGCGTGTATAATCGCCATGAGTCGAAAGATCCGCAAGGAAGTAGAACGAATACATAAAGAAAGACGAGAAACAGACAGAGTAGAATCAGAAGAGGAGGAGGAGCAAGAATCAGAACAAGTCGAAACAATAGCTTATGTAGGTAGAGGAAGACCCCATAATAATACTAGAGACTTTAACGACCCGATACGTCCAATACGTCCAGAATATAATAGACATTTTCCAAATCCTATGTTAAATACAAAATCCCCCGAACACCTATTCCAAGCCGTTGATAAATTACTCCGAGATCGAAGGGGGTACCATATGCTCGATTCCATGGACGAACAAGAATTAGCTAGGTCAGCAGTACAATGGGCTGACAGTCCCAGCGAATACAATGATGATGTACTTGCACACACGTTTCTGAATCTTGACCCATACGAACAGCGTTTAGCTAGTATATACATGATTCAACACCTCCTTATATTATATAAAAGCCAACACTCCGATCCAGGACCCTTACCTGTCATATTGACAAAACTACTCACGAATATATGGAGAGGGTCAAGTACTGATTTGATTAAAGAAATTCTAGAATTCCGAAACCAATATTTAAATTTCGTATGCCCAGAACACGTTCCAGTTCCCATCATGGGAAGAAAAATGTATCACATAGATAGACAGAACCCGTTACGCGAAGTACACCCAATCAGAGGTGACGGTAATAACTTTACACGCGTGTTTGTGTACACGCCTATAACTAAACTAGAATTATTAGAAATGAAGAAAGTAGTACCCAGCCATGACAAGGACCCAGCAGGTTTCCACCGCGAGATAAAAGACATGTTACTCATGGGAGAGTATACCTACCCCGATATTATGAAAATATTAAAAGTCCTATTACCCGCCGGTGTTTATGAGAAACTCAAAGAAAAGGAATGGGAGGTGGGAGACCAAAAGATAGATTGGACAGCATTAGAAAACGAAGAGAAGGCCCGAGCTGCAGGATCAGGACTTGGGGAAAAGACTACAGCACTAGCAGGACTACTAGTGCAGGTACTGCCACGTTTTTTAACTACGAAAAAGGAAGACTGGGGTGCAATATCAGCCTGTAAACAAAAACCAGATGAAGACACTAGTGATTTCTATTCCCGATTTGAAAAATGTTTTGGTATAAATAGTGGTATAAAAGCGAGTAGTGAGTCATATCCACATCTGTTCGTGACAAAATTAGTTGAAAATTCTCTGCTACAAGTTAAGAATAGAGTATTGAAATTCGAAAGTACCTGGCAAGGTAATACCCCATCACAGATGTTACAGATGTTACAATATCATCACAATAGAATTAGAGAAGAACAAGAACACGAACAAAGACGTATGAAAGATACAAAAATGAAAATGCTTGTTGCTCAGTCAGTTCCAGCCGATGGTCATCAAAAGGGTAATTCCGCAGGTCCTACGAAAGGGACATGTAACTATTGTAAACAACCAGGTCATTATATACACGATTGTCCAGTCCTGAAACATAATATTGCTACAGGTAGAACCCAGGAGAGACCACGTCCATCTAGACAGGATCAGAATCAACAACAAATCCCTCAGCATACACAACCTAGGTTAGCTCCGCAACAACTAGCTCCGCAACAGGCAGCTCCACAACAGACCGTAGCACCACCACAAGCGCAGCCTATTGCTGCCACAGAAGCGACAACGCAACAGATGTACCAGTATGCACAAGCAGATTATCCCGATTATCAGCGATACTCATGAGATAGCCTAGAGAGGGAAGTTGGCTTACCCCTTATTGAGGTTCCTGTAGACCAAGAGGGACCTTATGTACATAGTGAACTATTAGGGGAAGACAGAAAGTTTTTACTTGATACAGGGGCAAGCAGAACAACTATAAGACGCAGTGAAGTTCCAGGGGCACCCCTCTCAGGCTCACAGAATATTTCCCTTGGATTCTCAGGAAAACCTATAATAAACGACGTAACACAACCTCTTCCACTTACGATTGGTCCATTGACACGTACTACAGATTTATTGCTTACTAAATCATGTCCAGAAAACTTGTTAGGTATAAAAACATTGAAAGCTCTAGGAGCTATAATATGTTGTTCTCCGGAAGGAGTACGACTATTTTTACGTGACTTTAAAGGTCACTACGTGTCCAGAGACATGGATCACCGACTGCAGAATTTACCTACACATTTATGGGCACAAGGCCCCACTGATGTTGGTTGCATGAATATTACACCATATCGTGTCACACTAAAAACAGGAGTAATACTACCACGAATACGACAATACAAGTTACCACCCGATGCTGTTGTGGCTTTGCTGCAAATTATTGACGAGCTCATTGCACAAGGAGTGGTTGTCGAGACCGACTCCAATGTATGTAACTCCCCGATTATTCCGATTCTTAAAAGAACGGATCCAAAAGCACCACCAGTATATCGATTAGTTATTGATCTGCGCGAATTAAATAAATGTATTGTACCACAATACCCTGTGGTCCCAGATATCTCGTCATTACTAACAGCTATTGATTCAGAAGCAACGTTCTTCACTGTAATTGATCTCAAGAATGCTTTCTTTAGCGTCCCAATAGATCCGGAAAGTCAATATCTGTTCGGATTCAGTTTAAATGGACGAAGCTTTAAATTCACACGCGCACCTCAAGGATTTACAGAAAGCCCTAGCATCTATAGCCAAGCACTGAAACGAGAACTTGACAGTATCCACATGCCAGTTAACACTGCCTTACTTCAATATGTCGATGATCTGCTGATCACCGCCCGAAGCGAACATGAATGTGAAAAAGCGTCACTGACGGTTTTAAAATTTCTGGCCGACAAGGGGCACAAGGTGTCCCCTTCTAAGCTGCAATTCTGTGTCCAGCGAGTTGTTTACCTTGGGCACTCGCTGTCCAAGGAGGGAAGGCAGCTTACACCCGACCGTATCCAGTTAATCGCTAACATGCCACCACCCAAGACACAAAAAGAGGTACGGGCTTTCATAGGCCTCACTTCATACTGTAGGCAGTGGATCCCTCAATACGCATTTCTAGCAAAACCACTCATCCAGTTGACAACACAGGAGGCAGCCACATCGTCCTCCCTTGGACTCAAGAACATACACACGCCTTTGAAAGCTTAAAGAAAGCTTTATGCCAAGCACCTGTTTTAGCAACACCATGTTACAGTAAACAGTTTACACTCTTTGTTACAGAACGCGAAGGTACTGCCTTGTCAGTACTCACTCAGGAACAAGCAGGATCACACAAACCATGTGCTTATTTCTCTAGTACATTAGATCAAGTAGCTCAGGCTCTTCCTGCGTGCCTGAAATCGGTGGCAGCAACAGCTTTAGCAATCAGACAAAGCGATGCCATAGTGTTAGGACATCAATTGACAGTACAAGTACCACATGCAGTAGAGGTTCTCTTGAACCGCACACAAACACAACACTTGACTATAGCGAGACACACCGGTTACGAATTGACATTATTTCAGCCACACATAGAAATCAGACGTTGCAATACGTTAAATCCTGCCACACTGTTACCAGTGGGCGGAACAGATCCATTGGCACATGATTGTGTCGAAATCATTACTATCACGACGAAACCCAGACAAGACTTGACAGATATCCCTTTGTCAGATCCAGACTTGACATTGTATGTAGATGGGTCATGTATGAGAACAAGTACAGGAGAGTTAGTGGCCGCTTACGCAGTCACAACAGACACTGAAATCATTGAAACAAATCGTATTAACACTTTGTCAGCTCAAGCAGCAGAGCTCATTGCTCTGACACAAGCCTGTATTCAAGCCAAAAATAAGAAAGTCAACATATACACAGATTCACGTTATGCATTTGGAGTCGTCCATGACTTCGGCGTACTATGGCGAGAGAGAGGTTATTTAACTTCTCACGGTGCCCACATCCAACACGGACCCCTCATTCAAACCCTATTAGACGCGATTCATCTACCTACTGCAATATCGATTATGAAATGCAAAGCCCATACAAAAGTTACCGATATCATTTCTCAGGGTAATGACCTAGCTGACAGAACAGCTAAACAAACTGCTCAGAATCAGACTCTCACAACTGACATGACAAAGACAATAGTTGCGACACTAACACATTGTATGACAGTTAAGGATCCCGCCCTTGATGTAATTGACATACAGACACATGCTACACCAGAAGAAATAAAGAAATGGACTGAATTAGGAGGGATCCAAACGGATCAAGGATGGATGACGAAGGAAAAATCTATATGGTTTCTTCCCGACTCTATGGTTCAAGTCATCATTAACACAATACATAGTCCAGCGCACCTAGGAGAAAAAGCTATGCTAGACAGCATTCAACACATTTGGTTCAACAAACACTTGCGAGCAGCAGCTAAACAAAAAGTTCGTACCTGTATGATATGTTGTCAGTTCAATCCAGGTAAAAGCATCCCCGTAGAGCAGGGTGGATTTCAACCTCCCGATCATGCTTTTGAAGTCCTCCAGATGGATTATATCCAGATGGAACGATGTCGAGGATTCAAATATGTTCTCGTAGTTGTCTGTGCTCTTTCCCGTTGGACAGAATCATACCCGGTTTCAGATTACACTGCTCCGACTACTGCCAAACTGTTAGTTCGAGAATTCTTCCCACGGTACGGTTTACCACGTGTTGTCTACTCAGATAACGGCCAGCCGTTCTCATCCGAACTAATGAAACACGTTTCCCTTTTGTTAGGCTACCAATGGAAATTCCACTGTGTCCGGCATCCCGAGGCCGCAGGTCTCGTGGAACGCCATAATCAAACTCTGAAAATTAGATTGTCCAAAATATGTAGAGAAAAAGGTGTCGACTGGATAGTAGCCTTACCAGTTGCGCTCTTTTACATGAGAATGGTAGCACATTCTCGAACTGGGCTATCCCCGTATGAGGTGATCTTCGGTAGACCACCAAATATGTGGGGGACGCCTATACCTCGCAAAATAACTGATGTTGACTGTAATATGCTGACAGATTACCTGGCTTCCTTGATGTCTGCACTACAATCTTGTCGTTCACAGGTAACCGCAGCTTTTCCCGATAATACTGAGGTGAAGCCCCATGACGTGGTTCCTGGTGACCTGGTTTTGGTCAGGAATTTCGACCGGAAGACCCAACTGGATCCTAGGTGGAAGTCGCCTAAGTTGGTTCTACTGACTACAAGGACTGCCGTGAAGATTAAGGGTCGCAAAGGGTGGTTGCACTCGAGTCATATCAAGAAATATTATGGACTACCATCCAGTGTGAATACTGAACCCTGTATTCCCTCACAGACAGACTCAAAGCTCCCCTTGGTTGAGAAGTCAAAACCAGAACTGTATAAACTAAAATTGAGGTCTAGCAAGTCAGACAATTTGATTGTTTAAGTCCTCTCCAAGGTGAATCGGTTGAATTTGTCTCTGACATGTATCCTCTAGACCGGAATAGAGAAAGAAATCATCAGATGCAGCTCAAAAAGCATGCGTATTGTAAATCACTTCGTAGTCACTGCACAGTAACATTATTAATTTTGTTTTCTCTAAGTCTTCTGATTATTTTTTCCAGCATACTACTGCACATGTATTACCCTATTCTTAAACATGCTTACAATATAACTGCAGAACATTCTTTTAGCGAATTTCCTCCGCATGAGTTGTCCTATAGATTTGCGCTGCGCAACAACACATTCATTAGTATGTTACATCATTCCCATCAGACCAGCAATGCCACAAATTGTTGGATATGTGGCCGACTCCCTCCCTATCAAAACTATAAGGGAGTTTTGCCCCTCTTTCCATATCCGTTCACACACAATGGCTCCTGTGGAGCATGGTTTAGTTTGATTAATTCCTTAGATTCAAATTCCGCAGTTTATCCAGACAACTGGGTATGGGGAAACCTGAACCTAGTTTTACTTAAAGTCTGCTACCCTAACAAGGAGGGACTCCTCAAAAGAACAGGAACTGATCTAGAAAATGAAGTATATGGATTAGGTAATTTTACACTTAACCTCATGATCCTGAACGTTGAATCTGAAGCTACACCAATCTTGCCCGCCATGTCAGTATTCCCAGTGAAAGGGGAATTATGTATAAGAAAGAATGGTTCCATACACATGGGCCATAGTAAATGCACCACTGTAATAAAATTCAGTGATCAAGGCAAGTCTACATTTAGAGCTTCCCATCATTCCTACTTCATATGTGGCCAGACCGCATATATATGTCTACCTCTAGATTGGGATGGTACTTGTTACATAGCATTCCTTCTGCCACCTGTTTTCCTAGCTCCTCCTGATTATCATAGAAATACCCATTTAGTACACAATAGACAACAAAGAGATCTCCCAATTGTCGATTACACTGAAACAGCATGGGAAAAATACACAGATTTCAATAAAGGATTCTTTCCCTATATAGGTACAGTCACTAATAGTAAGCTGATACGTAGATTAACCAGAACCCTTGAAGCAGTAGTGAACGAAACTATTTCCACCTTAGGCAATTTAACTGAAGAGCAGTCTGCTATACGGATTGTTGTGCTTCAAAATCGTCTTGTCCTTGACGTCATCCTGGCCGATAGGGGCGGAGCTTGTAGGGTCATCGGATCAAGTTGTTGCATTTTCATACCAGAAAATTCGCCGTCAGTATATAAAGCCATAACCCGCCTTCATAAGATTATAAGCCAGATACACCAGAGTCCAGGCACCTGGACTTGGTCCGGTTGGTTCTGGGGCGTGTTGTCAGCCTGGGGATGGAGAATCCTATCCTTCCTAGGTATTGGCTTTCTCATACTATTCAGTTGCTGCTTATGTCTACAATGCGGGCCAGCGATTTGTGGTCTGTGTGCCACATCGTGTATCCCACATCCACGTTTTCATTCAAGATCCCGGAGGAAGAAAGAAGAACAAATGATGCTATATGAACAGATCGATGGATTGATGAAGATCGATATCTCCTGAGGGTCTGTAGGGGACAAGGAGGGAATGAGGAAATATGAATTTTGTGATCAGTTATGTCCCCTATCGTAAACCCCAACGGCTCCATGTACATGCTATAAGTACATGTATGTTCCCTCCTGCTCCAGTTTCGAAGACGCAAATATATGTGCGTCCACCGTCAACATGTCCTCTTTCAGACCCGCCATGAATGGGTCAGATATTTCATTCCTAAGTATAAAAGGCCACCGACTTTATATGGTTCACTTTCCCCATTTTACAGATTCAGGCGAGTAGGCCCTGAATTCTGTCATCAAGCCTTTTCCTGCCTTCTGCCTCTGAAAGCTCCAGTCTGAGCCTGCATCTGTATCCATGAACTTTGTCCTACTCCCTGCGCGGCTAACGGTGCCTGATCCAGCCTATCGCCTGCCAAAAACTGTATTTCACCTTCAAGATTATCTCCTCCCTCCTCTTCCGATGCATTCCTGTCTAGTAGTTTAGGTAAACATTCCTCCAGCTACCGTGCAAAGGGCCAGGCCTCGCTGTCCTCATGCAAGTAATTCATAGCCCCGTTACCATGGAATATTCCTACCCCCTCGCATCTCATGTAGACACTTAGACGCTTGTACACGCACTAACAGTCAGTATAGAATAGATTCTATCCTAGAGACCTTTCCTTTTGGATAACACAGTTCTTTAAACATAGGATATTAGATATGATTTGGGATTAGGTTGACATGAACCCCAGACTTCTGTCTCCACATGTAGAGCTAAATGTCAAGTCCCCTTCACCCTCTAGTTGCACGTCAATCACACGTCATGCGGCTGCGCGCGCATCTCTGCCAAATATTTCTGCTGACATTGCAGGATTCTCTTATGGATCCACCCATTTGTGACATCATGTTTAATGACGTATTTTAGTTACACCCATGTATACGCCTCTATTAGTTACGTATGCACAGTTTATCTGTATTATCAGCTGTTACGCCTCTTGCATCTGTTTCACTGTAATGCATTTTCTATAAAACTGCTTATCTGTCAATAATGTATGCCCTTCCTTCCTGAACTTTCGTGGTGATGGAATAGAATGCCTACAATTCGAATTGTATTCCTTTGTATAGGAATAAAGCCTTTTAAAACCTCTAATACCACGGATTCTGCCTCTTATTTTTACAGAGTTATTCTCACTAAGACTTTACCGCATAAAAAATAGTACCGGTAACGAAATATTTACCACAAAATGACAAAATGTACTGTCTGGTCCATGGGACATGCACATATCCCCCGCCTGGAATCTCTCTCATAGGGAACTCTGTCACCACCATCTCCTTTTCTCTCACAGGAAACGTTGGAAATGTTCTGTCTGAGGTGTCATCCCGCTTCCTATACCACCTGCTTTTCCATTTGTCCACATCTCCCCATTTCCTCAGCACTGTGATTATGTCCCTAATCTGTCCTATTCTTCCTGCAGTGTTCAGATTCTCAATGTCTTTTTCTGTGAAATCCACTCGGTATGGCTTCTGTAAAGCTTTTACATTGTCCATGTCAATTTCCATTTCACTTGCTATTTCTGCTAGTCTGTCATGTAAATTCTTTGCTCTCCAGGTGACACTTTTGCACAAAAACAATAATTCCTCATCCTGGTAATTTTTCAGCTTTTCTGTGGGGATGGTCCCTGAGGTTCTGTAGCGATCCGAACCCGTGAAATCGGTATCGTAGTACTGACACGATTTTGGTACCAATGAACCGCAAATGATCCATTACATACATGACAGTGTTTTCGCTACGCAACTAGCATGAATTCACTGAGAAATAGGGCATTCTGTTGTAAAGTCATGGCATCCATTTTAGTTACGGCATCCATTTTGTTTCTTGCCCTCACATAGTCAATGAACGGGCAATGACCCCGACAGAGTCACCTTGTTAAGGACACGTAAGCTCGAGCCCCGAGAAAGGCTGACGCTGCATGACTAGGCAGAATCAAGCTGCCTCCCTTGCCTGAGGCCAGTCCTGTTATACTGGTTCTCGTGTCCGTTGTCCTGACTGAAAGGCCGAAGACGGTAGCCATGCCCGTTTATGATCCATAAACACCTCTTGTCCTACTTTTCAATCCTTTGCACCTGGCTCTGCTCCTCTCCTTCTGGACTTTTACAATGGGGAGGTTACGATTTTTATGATGGGGAGGATCGGGTAAAGAATAGAAAACTGACAAGGGGACCTGATCGAATACCGAAAACCTACGACTAATTATTGTTTGATGTCTATTTACTGTTTATTTGGGATACCGGGTTGGGCATGAGAAATATTCGTGTAATGTTGCCTAAAGACATTTTCCGTGTATTTAAGGAACAACCCACTTAATGCAATTCGAACAGTCTCGTAGATTCTGCCTCTGTGTGGTTCCTATGACTTCTGTGTCCCTGCAGTAAATAAACCTTGGTCTTTGACGCCACCATCGAGAAGCCCGTGTCTCTGTTTATTTGTGCACCGAGACAGGAGGAACTCAGGGGTCTTTGGGTGTTGTTTCCCTGACACCTCTGGACTCTTAAAAGTCCAGAACCTCAAATTGGCGCCCAACGTGGGGCGACGTCATCCGATACGGTCCAAAGCCTGAAAAGTTTGAGAAGTTTCGTGTGAAGATTCCGGAGGGAGGTACCCCGCTTCATCGATCCCTGCATGTCGTAAAAGTGGCCCGACGATCTCTTCCACGAGGGTTCCCGTTCCCAGACGGCTACAGAGGACCGCTGCCCTGACTGTCGCCCTGTCTTGGACCAGAGGTGCAGACCTTAGTACGGCGAGACGTAGACGGGTTCTCCTTGGTGACGTCTTCCACATTTCAGTTAAGTATTAAGTGGGTTACGCTCAGTTTGGTTGTTCTTTGTTGCTCTGGTTTAATTCGTAGATTATCATTGGTTGCTCTTGTTTAGATAATCTTTGTTTTGGTAATAGTTCATTTTGGTAGGCCTAAGTTCTTTGCGCATTTTGGTTGGAATTTGTCTTTGTTTGTCATGACTACCAGTAGTAATTGTTTCCTGTCCTGGTTACGTTGCAACGGGGATTCCCGGTTGGAGGATTCGTGTTCGGTTCCTCCGATTGGAACTCCTACATATGAGCTCTATTGTAAACATGGTGTGGGTCCTATTACGTATAATGAAGTATGGGTCCGTTACACCAGAAAAGATGGTGTCCTTAGTTGGCCACCGCATGGTAGCTTCAAAACCGAAATACTAGACAATCTAGAAATGAAGTTGTTTAAGAGAAAAGCCCGGCCGGCAATGTTTGATTCTTTTCGCGTATGGCGCAAAGAAGCCAAACAGAGAGAAATTAGGAAGACGAAGAAAGAACAGAAAGAGAAAGGGTTGACTTTAATGGAGTCTGCTAGGCAGCTGCATGTCAACGAGACTGAGAAAGCAATGGAGATGGCGAATAGAAAATATAATTTGGCAATTGATAAATGTTACCCTGTATTGCCATCTTGTCCTACTAAGCCGATGGAGGATCATGAAAAGGATCCTCTGTTGTCTTACCTGTTAGATTCACCTCCACCGTATGCACAGGGTATTACAGTACCACATTTACTACCTGTTGTACAGCCAGCTGCTGGTCAGCCTGGAATAGTTGCTCCACTTCCTTTGATTCCAGCTCCTGTCCTTCCCGTAGTTAATGTTCCTTTGGCACCCCCTCTTCCTGGGTCGCCTGCTCCGCCTTTGCCTGTCGTTACGCAAACTGCTTTACCTGCTACTCCCACCCATACTATTTCATCTGCTCCAGCTGCCCTATCCCCGAACCCTATGAATATTCTGACTCCGCTTTCCGTTCGTCGGAAAATAACCGACTCTGTAACTAATATCTTAACTCCTCTCTACAGGTCTTTAATTGGGACCCCCGTTTCTGACTCTATACAGAGACGTAGCCAGCTTCCTGGTCCTCAGGAACGAGACATGTTAGATTCGACAGCTCTTAGGTGGATGTCGAAAGCTGTGAAGTATGATGCACAAAGAGTGTTAGATACTTTTATGCAATGGAATGAACCAACTCAACGTTATGTTTTTGACGTGATGTGTTCTCTTGTGCGTGAAGAATGGGAAGATGATGACTTAGATTCCGTCCCCTCTGATCTGATAAATATTCAACAGAAGTTCGCCGCAGGAATGGTGATAGGTTCAGAAGTAAGGGGAGAGATAGAACTGATTTTAGCTTATAGGGATTATTCCCCTCTTCGAGCGACAAGGGACCCTGATGGTTCACCGATTACTACTAGGAAAAAACGAGGTCAATATCCGATGAGGGAAGTTCCACCGATATGGCGTGATGCAGTTCAAGCTGATGCGGCTAATGGTATTGCAGCTGCCCCGGCACAATTCCAGAGAGTGTGGATACACATCCCTTGGAAACGGGCTGAAGTATTAGCAGTAAAACAAGCGTTGCCAGACCCACGTAAAACTCCTGCTGGTTATTACAAAGAGTTAACGCAGACAGTTCAGGCGTGCGTCATGAATTTGGCAGACATTGAAATGTTATTTGGTAATGTAGTGCCACAGCCTATATGGGCCAAGATTCGGCAAGAGAACCACCCAGTCGCCTTAGGAGGTGATTGGCCAGCTATTGTAGCAGCAGATGCGCAACAAGTTGGCGGTGCTAAACCTGAACCTCTGATTGCTGCCCTACCTGGCAGAATAATTAATCTGATGAAAACGCTGATGCCAGCGTTACGAGTTAATTGGGATAAACTATCGTCATGCAAGCAAAAGAAGGACGAAAGCGTCTCTGACTTTTTCACTAGATTTGAAGAGACCTTCGTAGACCACAGTGGACAAGATATGAGTACTGAGGGAGGCCAGAGATTGTTTGTCGACAAGTTCGTGTTTAATTTATTACCTGAACTTAGTAACAAGTTAAAGGATTCTGAAAGTGCATGGGCAGTGTCGACGACAGCACAGATACTTGCAACTGCTCAGTATTACGAGAATAGAGAGAAGGAAGAGAAGGAAAAGTCAGAAAAGAAAACAAAAGATTTAAAGACTAAAGTTCTTTTGCAACAGGCGTATCCGCCTCGCTCGAATCAGTCAGATTCACAGCAGCGACCCCAGTTTCAGCAGCAGCCACAATTCCAGCAAGGGACGTCCCAAAGATTTAATTATGGTTTTTCCCGACAACAGTTAGCATGGAATCAGTGTGCCTATTGTAAAAAGGAGGGTCATTATAAGAGTGAGTGTCCGGTACTGCACGCACAGACTAGTGGTGTCCCAGCTCAGAGAGGTAATGTTGGTAATGTTGGGTTTATGCAAACTCCTAGGGGTAGAGGACGTGGTACAATGACACCACAGGCTGATCGCCAATCGAATTATTTCGATCAGCGAAATGCACAATCTGCGCAACCAGGTAGATCTCCACAGTATCATGTTGAAGATTATTATGATCATAATGAAGAGATTCAGAGAAGCGAGTACTAGGACAGCCACAGGCAAAGAGAGGGAGTAGTATCAGTTCCAGTTGATCAGAGTGGACCTTATGTCGCAGTAGTTACATCAGGCGTGGTCGAACCGTTTCTGTTGGATACTGGTGCGGCAAAAAGTTCAATTATGCATGCGAAACTCCCTGGCGCACCTTTGTCTGGCTTAACGAACACTTCAGTAGGTTTTTCAGGCGCCCCTGTTCACAATCCTGTTTCTAGTCCTTTATCAATATCTGTTGGGCCATGTGAACTAGAAGCACCCCTTATTCTAACAACTGGTTGTAATGAGAATTTGCTTGGTTTAGATCTGTTGAAACGCCTACATGCGACACTGTACTGTTCTCCTTCGGGAGTAAAGCTCACATTAGGCAAAAGAGTAATCTCTCCAATGTATATGTCGATGGATAAGCTCCCACCGGAGCTGCGTTCTCTCCCTGATACTCTTTGGGCAACTGGTCCTAACGATGTAGGCCTCTTGGAAATTCCCCCTTATGTGGTAAGTCTGAAAGCGAATGTTAAATTCCCACGAATCCCACAGTATCGGATTTCGAATGAAGGGGAACGTGCACTCTTGCTGATTGTGAAAGACTTGATACAGAAAGATGTGATTGAGGAAACTAGAGGAAATGTCTGCAATAGTCCTGTTCTACCGATTTTGAAACGTACTGACCCTTCCAAACCTCCAATCTACCGGTTTGTGATTGACCTCAGAGAAGTTAACAAAATAGTGATTCCACAGTTTCCTGTGGTACCAGATATCACTGCATTATTAACGTTGATTCCTGCCTCAGCCTCATGGTTTACAGTGATCGATTTGAAAAATGCATTTTTCAGCATTCCGATAGCCGAGGAAAGTAGAGACATTTTTGGTTTCTCCTTAGGAGGTCGCAGTTTCAGATTCAAACGCGCTCCACAAGGTTATTGTGAGAGCCCTTCAATTTACAGCCAAGCATTGAAGAGTCAATTAGATGCTCTTGTACTTCCTCCTGATGTTGCTCTGATCCAGTACGTAGATGATCTTTTACTGGCTGCTGATGACAAGGAAACTTGCAAAGCAGCTACAATTTCTTTATTACGTCATTTGTCAGACTTACATCACAAGGTGTCACCTTCTAAACTGCAATATTGTTGCCAAGAAGTGACCCACTTAGGTCATCTTTTGTCAAAGGAGGGAAGAAGGTTGACCCCAGAGAGAATCAAAGCAATTTCGCAGATGACTGTACCAAGCACACAGAGAGAAGCGCGTGCGTTTTTGGGTATTACGTCATACTGTAGGCAATGGATCCCAAATTTTTCTCTCATGGCAAAACCATTGGTAGCCCTGACTGGAAAAGGTGTTCCGAGCCCTTTGCCATGGTCTGACAAATGTCAACAGAGCTTCTCTGACTTACGTGATGCGCTGTGTTCAGCTCCTGTGTTGGGTACTCCTGACTACAGTAAGCCGTTTACACTATATGTCCATGAAAGAGAAGGTTGTGCTTTGAGTGTTTTAACGCAACAATTTGGTGACAAACAGCGGCCTTGTGCATATTTCTCATCTACATTAGATCCGGTAGCCAGAGCATTGCCAAGTTGTTTGAGAGCTACAGCAGCAGCTGCAGTGTCTATTCGACAGTCTGCTGGACTAGTCATGAACAACATGTTAGTAGTCATCGTTCCACATGCTGTGGATACACTCATGAATCGAACGAAAACTCAGCACCTCACCAGTGCTAGACTATCAGGCTATGAGCTGACGCTTTTGGCAAACCACATTCAGATTAAGCGATGCAAAATATTGAATCCAGCAACGCTGTTGCCGACTACTCTAGAGTCGAGTGATTCAGAGCCCCATGATTGCTGTTTTAGAACTGAGGAAGAGACAAAAGGTCGGATTGATTTGAAAGATACTCCGTTACTAGATCCAGACGGCACTTTATATGTCGATGGGTCGTGTTTTAAACTACAGAATGGTGATGTGACGGCCGCATATGCAGTTACGACTTTGAGTACGATTGTTGAGACTGCAAGAGTAAGTCAGAATTCTGCCCAAGCTGCAGAATTAATTGCATTAACAAGAGCGTGTGTTTTAGCTGAGGGAAAGAGAGTGAATGTGTTTACTGATAGCCAATACGCCTTCGGCGTAGCACATAGCTTTGGACGTCTCTGGAGAGAAAGAGGTTTTCTCACGTCTCATGGAACTAAGATCCAACATGGACAGTTAGTCAGCGATCTATTGGAATCCCTGACCCTACCGAATGAAGTTGCGATTGTGAAGTGCAGTGCACATCGAAAGATTACGGATGATGTTGGCCGTGGGAATGCGTTTGCTGATGAGGTCGCTAGAGAAACGGCCAAGAACATGACGAGCCGAATGTACGTTGCAACGTCTGCAAGATGGATTGCTGAGTCAGGGATGTGTGAGAATACGATTGAAAGTGTGAAGGCAATCCAGAATGAAGCAACTGAAAATGAGAAGAATGAATGGAAGGAGAAAACGGGTAAAATGGATTCAAGTGGATGTTGGATTGATTTGTCTGAACAGCAGCGTTGGATGTTACCTGATGCGTATGTGCTCGCAGTAGTCACGATGGCGCATGGAGCGGCGCACATCAGTTCAAAAGGGATCTGTAAAATGTTAGCTCCAGTATGGAAGAACGATGGAATTACTAAGTGTGCGGAAAGAGTGGTGAAAAACTGCATGATATGCCTGATGCATAATCCTGGCAAGGGAACCCCAACCCCAACTGGTCATTTTGCTCCCCCTTCTTGTCCCTTTGAAGTGATTCAATTGGATTTTATCCACATGGACAGGTGTAATAATCTTAAATATGTCCTAGTGGTGGTCTGTGCCATTTCAAGATGGATTGAGGCATATCCGTTAAAGGATAACACTGCTATGTCCACTGCCAAAATCCTCCTTAAAGAGTACTTCCCCAGGTATGGTATGCCACGGATTGTTTGGTCGGACAATGGAAGTGAGTTTGTAGGGAAAGTTATGAAGAGTGTGTGTACGGGTTTGGGTATTACCCAAAAATTTCACAGTGCGAATCACCCACAGTCAGCGGGTTTGGTTGAAGGGTACAATGGCACCCTGAAACTGAAACTTGCTAAAATTCAAGCTTCCACTGGTCTATCTTGGCCAGATGCACTGCCTTTAGCTCTATTGTCCACCAGAGCGACTGTACACTCTCGAGTAGGGCTTAGCCCATATGAGATTGTGTTCGGTCGTCCTGCTAATGTTTGGGGAGTCCCTAGGCCAAAGGAATTCAAACAGATTGAATACCCAATGTTGATTGATTATCTTTATGATCTGACTGCTAAATTAAGCCTTATTCATCAACAGGTATTCGAATCCTTGCCTAAACTGCCAGAGAGTCCAGGCCACACGTTGAAACCAGGCGACCAAGTTGTAGTACGGAACTTTGAACGAACTCGGAACCTCCAGCCAAGATTCGTGGGTCCGTTCCAGGTACTCCTCACAACAAGAACTGCTGTACGCCTAGCTGGAAGGAAGAATTGGGTGCACGCTAGCCATACGAAACGTGTCCCTCTCCCACTTCCCTATGACAACTGGGTTAGACAGGGATTTGGCGTATCCGAGACAGAACCTGTTCCTAGGCACATCCCTTTCAGTGATGCAGAGTATATAACGGACCACCCACGAACTGAAACACAGAACTCTGACACCTCAGCAGGAACCGCTCCTTTGAATCTTGGATCGAGTATTGTACAAAGTGAACATTTGTCACCTGTGGAGTCGAACATTTCCGCACCTGTAGACCAGCTATTTCAAGATCAGACAAGACCCGGAAAGTACAAATATAATCTACGTTCTCATGTTATGAACTAATGACATTGCATAATTACCTTTCTGTTTGAAAACTGTTTTGATCTTACTGCATTCCATTCAGTCAGGAAGTTTGCTCTAAATTTTTATCTTTTTGTTGTTATTGTTTCTCTCACCTTGCCGTCTGGGTTACCGTAGGGTTGTAACATGTGCCTTGTTTTAATTTGCAGGAAATCAGACATAAGGTCGGTTTTTTCTGTCTATCTTGGGAACTCCCGGGGTAAACAGAGGCAAGTTTTTAACAGGTACAAACCATCCGTTGCGAACGGTTGTAGAAGATGGAGCTTCCTGAACTGCGACGGGTTAATGTCATAAATGTGCACAAGACAAAGCTATATGACATATTATATAGCAAATGTTTTCTAATGCAATGTACTTTGACACTTCTAATTGTTTTAATAACTTTGGTAGGCGGAATTATTTTTAGTATTCAGTTGATCTTTACACCTGTTACATCTACAGTATCTCCCCATGTTCCTGTTTCTCCGACTGTTGTTTCTCTTCATTCTTTCTATCCTTTTCCTGCCCACGAGCAAGCTCGACGCTCTGAGTTTATAAATAACACTTTCATTCAGCTCTTGCACCAACATCAACTAGTAGTTAACACAACAAACTGCTGGGTGTGTGGCTTGATACCACATACCATGGACAAGGGCATCCCTTATCTGGTTCTGCCCTTTAGTTATAATGGATCATTCTGGGCATTTCACACCATGTTCGCTTATGCCCTAGAGACCTATCCTCCACGACCTCCGCGTTCCACTCGGTATAACTCTGCTAATAGAGCCTTGGTAAAAGGAATCACTGACATGGTTAGAGATGTCAATAACACTCCGTTCATTCCCAAGGATGAATTGCGAGTTTACATGGGTTGGAATGTTACGGAATATGGCATTACTCTGGGTGAGAACAAACGTAGAAGCTCGACTCCGATCTGGGTCGTACCCCACCAAGGTCAGGTCTGTTTGCAAGGAAATGGGAGGAATCCGAAAGCTCGACTAGGAAAGAGTGACTGTATCGAAACATATGTTTTCCCGTCACAGTCTTCCCCTGCATTCTTAGCTGCTAAGGGTACCTATTTTGTTTGCCAAGACAGAGCATACACATGGCTGCCTGCTGACTTCTCAGGCTCATGTTATATCGCTCAACTGCTACCTCCGACATACACTGCTGCACCGGACTATCACAAAACTAGAGTTGTGAGAGGTGTTTTCAGTAAAGAAGATACTGCTGGCCAAGAAGCAGGAGACTTCTTCAAAGGTTTCCTTCCGTTCTGGGGGCCTATGGTTAACAGTAGAAACTTACGTCAACTAACACGGGTAGTTGAATCCACTATCACCGAAACTGCGGGTGCCCTTAGTAACCTGACAGCTGAGCTTCAAGCGGATCGCCTCATGATGTTACAGAACCGTATGGTTCTTGATGTGTTACTTGCAGATCGAGGTGGAGTATGTAAAATGATCCAATCGAGTTGTTGTGTTTTTATCCCAGATAATGCGCCAACGGTATACAAGGCCATCTCTAAGTTACACAAAATCTCTGACTCTATTCATGTAGAGGAAGGTGACTGGTCATTAATGGGATGGTTCTGGAGCCTGTTGTCTGCGTGGGGATGGAAGGTTCTGATAGTCACTGGTGTTGCGTTGGTATTTTTATTTTCGTGCTGTCTCATTGTTCAGTGTGGTCCTGCCTTATGTAGCCTTTGTGTTTCAACATGCGTAAGAAGACCACCTGTTTTTAGAGATACGCCACGGGATAGAGTAATGCTTCAACAACATATCAGTGACCTGATGAACATAGAAATGGACTCCGACATAGAGTAAGTTATTGCCTATGTAAGGGCAAAAGGACGGTCTGAGGTTCTGTAGCGATCCGAACCCGTGAAATCGGTATCGTAGTACTGACATGATTTTGGTACCAATGAACCGCAAATGATCCATTACATACATGACAGTGTTTTCGCTACGCAACTAGCATGAATTCACTGAGAAATAGGGCATTCTGTTGTAAAGTCATGGCATCCATTTTAGTTACGGCATCCATTTTGTTTCTTGCCCTCACATAGTCAATGAATGGGCAATGACCCCGACAGAGTCACCTTGTTAGGGACACGTAAGCTCGAGCCCCGAGAAAGGCTGACGCTGCATGACTAGGCAGAATCAAGCTGCCTCCCTTGCCTGAGGCCAGTCTTGTTATACTGGTTCTCGTGTCCGTTGTCCTGACTGAAAGGCCGAAGACGGTAGCCATGCCCGTTTATGATCCATAAACACCTCTTATCCTACTTTTCAATCCTTTGCACCTGGCTCTGCTCCTCTCCTTCTGGACTTTTACAATGGGGAGGTTACGATTTTTATGATGGGGAGGATCGGGTAAAGAATAGAAAACTGACAAGGGGACCTGATCGAATACCGAAAACCTACGACTAATTATTGTTTGATGTCTATTTACTGTTTATTTGGGATACCGGGTTGGGCATGAGAAATATTCGTGTAATGTTGCCTAAAGACATTTTCCGTGTATTTAAGGAACAACCCACTTAATGCAATTCGAACAGTCTCGTAGATTCTGCCTCTGTGTGGTTCCTATGACTTCTGTGTCCCTGCAGTAAATAAACCTTGGTCTTTGACGCCACCATCGAGAAGCCCGTGTCTCTGTTTATTTGTGCACCGAGACAGGAGGAACTCAGGGGTCTTTGGGTGTTGTTTCCCTGACACCTCTGGACTCTTAAAAGTCCAGAACCTCATCCCTACTATTAATTCTTCTAACACCATCCGTAATTTTGCCACATCAATGGTATGAGATTCTTTTTCTTTATCCTGCAAGCCCTTCAGCCAATCGTTTAATTCTTCGGTAGTTATACCCACTGATTTTTCTACATTCCCTGGTTCCGTCAGTCTCTGTGGTTCTAATATTGATCCTCCTACCATTCTGCTTCTCTCTGCAGTATCAGGACAATAAAATGGGTTCTTTGACACATGTAATTCACCTTTACTCATAGTATGTCCCCAGGAATTCTCTTTTGCTCTCATCAGAGGCTGTTCTGCCTGTCTATTGTTCACATACGGGACTGTTAGTCCGTGCTCACTGTCTTTCTGCTTCTCAAAACTAGGCATACCTGGACCTATGGTCACAGGGACAGTAACTGCTTCTAGATTTTTCGTCAATTCTCTTATTTTCTCTGTCAGCTCTAATGTGGTTTTTGCTAATTCCCTAGAATTTTCACTCTCTACCTCATTTTCCTTTCCCCGTTTCCTAAGAGAATTTCTTCTCTTTACCTCCGGAGTCACATCTTCTGTTTTAATGATTCTCAGAGTCTCCCTCACTGGGGTATCTGCAGTTGGCGTTTCTGATTCCTGCCTGTACGGAGGTGGGCTTTTGAAAAACATATCATCTAGGACATCGTCATCAGTTTCGTTTGCCCCATACCTCCGGGATTCTACATGTTTTTTCTTTTCTAGGCATTTCCTTCCCTCACTTTCCCCTACAGTTCTCACTGGAAACAATCCTTCAGTCATACTTGCGTCTCACCACCTTCTCATTCGGTCACAGTGAATTTCGCGATCATTTGGCCGTCCGAACATGTATCGGTACCTACTGCCATTTCTCTGTTTTTCGCGCTCATGCATCTCATCTTCCCACTCTGTTAACGCCTCAAACTGCGTAGGCCTAGGTCGCGGATCTAAGCTCATCATCCTCTCCCGTAAGTTCCTTAATATTGTCAAATTAAAGGAACCACCCTCTGGAAACGCTAAAACTCCATCTTCTTGTGTATACTTTGCCCAATTGTCTAACCAAATGCAAGTATGGTACCCATATTTCGCAACCATGAAGGATGCGGGGGTCTTTGCTGGGGGAAGTAGCTGTCCTTCCCTAGTCACAATCTCTTTGTCTTTCACAAACCAATTTCTTAATTTACTGAACATAGATTTTTTCTTTTTCTCGGGTGAATGATAATACATCTTCCTTTCCTTCGTGAACCCTTTAGTCTTTACTGCAACTGTACGATCTTTAATCCAATAGCAACGCGATTCTTACCCACGCACCAATCCTAGCGTGTCTACGTCACTGTCACAATTTCCAATCCTTGCGCGACTCACACTAAAGCACCAATCCTGGAGCATCTACGTCTCTGTCACAACCTCCAATCCCTGCGCGACTTACACTAACTCACCAATCCTTGAGCGTCTACGTCACTGACTAGCTGTCCAATCCCAGCGCGGTCCTCCTGACGTCAGCAGTCGCTGCAGCAGCTCCTGCTCCTGACTCCTGTCTCCAGTCTACCCCTCCTTAACAAAACTACTCGGTAGACTTTGTTTCAATTTTTACAATACTTGTTAGTTACAACGTACAAACATCTCCATTGTCTGCTCCGCTAACCACAGAATAGCAAAAGACCTTTCCCACGAGAATCCTGTTTTCCCGAGAGCAGCACTTACCTCTGCCCTACTACAGAATTATTACATCCGTTGGCAAAGTAGCGCATCCCTCTACTTCACCCTTCTATCAAGCATCAATTAACTGTTCTCTCCGGAATTAAGACACATAGTTGGAAACGCAATGCTCCTGAGAAATAAAACCAGAGTTCCGCAATTAACCCAAATGCTATTTCATTCACGCACTTTCACGCAAGAAAATGTAGTTCATTCACACAGAATCCTGTCTTTTCCGAGAACAGCGAACAGTCTGTCCTACTACAGAATTATAACATATGTTAACAAAGCAGCGCTTACCTCTACTTTGTCCTTCTAACAAGCTTAGAGAATACCTGCTACCTTTTCAGTGATAAGCGTTATCGGTATGCCAATTGGTTTCCTGGTACCTAAGACCAAAATTTCACAGGTAACCCTTTGCTATCATTCACACCTTTCTCACAAAGAGAATATCACTAATGGCAACACTCGGTGATGCTACCGAATCGAACCCAGACACTGCGCCGTGCAACTTCAATTGTCACACGTTTCTCCCGTGTACCTACGGGCAACCACAAACCCGTCTTTCCCGAGAGCAGCACTTACCTCTGCTCTACTACGGAACTGTCATCAATTCCCGACTTCCTACCTCCCAGAAGCCGTACAGACAACATAAAACTCAATACGACTTCAACATATAGTGTTAGTACATTTATCAATACCAATCAATAATCGATAAGCTATATACATGCCAAAATCATCAAATCAAAACAATAAAAACCATCTCTAGCTACCAGAAATACTGGTGCAGTTCAGAACACAAAATCTTCCCCTGCTTCCACTGACGGAATAATTTCTCGGTCACACACACATACACACATCACACGCTGGTGGGGCCCATAACACCAACATTCATTCTCTCAAACTATCCGTGCCTACAGAGGGATCTCAAATTCCGAACTACAGTTCTTTATTTGGATAGAGGAAACCACATCTACTGAATTACCCGAACAATTCCTCCATCCGGAGGTCAATTGGATCATTTAGTTGATAGTGAATTTGATGAAGCACTTAACTCTTAATTTACTCAATAAAACATTTCAAAGAAATAATCACCCAACACAGTTCTTCAAATAATGATTTTCTTTATCTAATTAAAATGCAGGTTAAATCCTAATAATGCAATATTATCTTTTGTCATATTTACCTATTCTGGCTAATTGTCATTTTCTAAGTCAGAATTGGTCCTCAGAAAGTTCATCAGAGTCCTAAAGTTCCGTCCTCTTCCATCAGCATAAGGATCTCTAGCGAAGAGCAGCATGGAGTGTCGCATAGAGTAGCATCGATCAGCTAGGGTAATTTCCCTCTCTAGACTACTAATATTTATACTAAAATTTACATATAACAGTAACATTTTCTTTATTCCCAGGCCACTGATTGGCTGAATTCAAATGCATTTCAATACTTTAGGTAACATTTTCAGATTTTCTCATGTGGACGAAGATCTACTTTAGGCGTATGGGAAAGGCTGTTCCCAGGTCAGAAATGTATCAGTCTGTTGGAAATAGGTGGATGTCGATAGTTTATTTTCCCCATTGGCAACAATTGCTTCACGTTCAGGGACATTGGCACCTCGCCCAGGGTAGTCTTCATGGGCATGGTCTGACAGGTCATGGAGAGGACACGGACGAAGTCAGTACAGGCGCCTTTCTCCATTGTTCGGCTGATGAAGTCATGTACTTTAGTTAGGATTCAGTCGGCGGCCATCTTTTGGTAGGCCAGAATAGTCAACTTTAAGCAAAGAAACACAAAATCGTAATTAATACATGGAAATGATTATCTAGCCATATGCAACATTTAAAGCCGTTAATGCTGGTTTATTTAAGCGCAAATCACATTAACACTGCCTAAGCAACCCTTATCGTTTTAATATGCGTACAAACTTAGTTCACTTATTATTTTAGCCATGCAAATGCATTCCCACGTGTATTCCCTTGGTTAATAAGGTTGGTTTAGTACCATCACGTCATTCAATTAGTTATTAGATTTAATTATTATTCATTTTAATATAAACTTATATAAATGGATTGGGTATAAAAAGAAAACATTTTACCCGCTCCATCAAGAGCACACAGAGTCCTCTCTAGCTACAGCAGAAAATACATTGCCCCGGACATTCTAACATGAGTGCCTTACTTCGATGAAAAAGGAGAGATAATACAGAAGGCCAAGGGGAAGGAAAAGATTTCTGCCCTATGATGGATTTCCTTAAAAATAAGTAGGTCAAATTTCAATGACGTCACCCTTTCAGCCAGTGGGCGGGGAAGTGTTGAACTATAAGATCCCAGCCAGATGCCTGGTCAGTTTTTGGACTACCACAGCCCCTCCACAGGGAGACCAACAGCAGACGAGATTACTTTAGTTCCCGAAGTAGCATACGGTAAGACGGAGCACTAGACAGTGATATCCCAAAGATTAAATGCAGAAGATGCCACAGCAGACATTATTTCCCATCTTCTCAAACTGAAACAAGAGATGTCACTGATCCCTCTGGATGAACAGAGGGCTAGTAGCCCCAAGAAACATGGTCGAATTGGCATTCAAGTCCCTCCAAGGAAAGGGCTAGATCAATGGCCAGAGGGACGCACAGCGCACTGTGCCTAAGGACAGACACCAGCTCAGTTTCCTCTTTCAACAATGTGAACTTCCCTCACTAGTTAATCCCTATAGTGAGAACTCATGGACAAAGAGGCCACAAATTCGAGGGTCACACCAAGGATGGGCATCTATCACGATAGTCACTCTCACAAGAGACTAACCCTGTTGGTTCACTTTTGCTCAAGACTGTTGATATTGCCCTCCTCCTCTCCTAATATTGCCCTTACTCCCACAGGTCCAACCCAATACAGGGGCACTAAATAGGCATGCAGACTAATGCAACACCTGCAGGGGATTTCTCTCTCCAAGCAGGATCCCATCCACTCTGAAACTCCTCTCCCTCAATGTCAGGTGATTACGTTTTACGCAGCACCAGATTTGGCAATAACTCCTTCTACAAGACGCATACATACCCTTTTTGCAGGAAACTCATCTACTCTAGAAGGACCATAAACAAATGTGCCACTCTGAGTATCCCCACCAATAATGGGCCTCACCCTCTTCAAGACAGTGGAAGTAGCTATACTATGCAAAGGACACCTGGGTAGGGCTCCTACATCCATTACCAGAGATACAGAAGGCAGTTACATTAAACTCATCTTACCATGGGAATTACATCAATCACCCTCATGAACATTCACGCCCCCAATATGGCACACATCAACTCATGTCTGCTCCTAGGCATATCATAGCGAAGGGGGACTTCAACTTAGCCAGGGACCCCGAATGCGAACAAAAATCTAATGTATATCAGGGCACTGATGTGATTCTGTGCTCAAATAAGAGATCACAGAGCTGGGATTGACAGACGGCACCACCTATACCCAGAAGGGTAGGACTGTTCCTCCTATTCTTACGTTCATTCCATCTATTCTGGAATTAATTAAGTCCTAATTACACAGTTACTGCTCCAAGCCCTTGAAGACATATCCATGCACATCTAGCTCTCACATGGAAGGACAGCTTAGCCTCCAGGAATGGTCCACCATGATGGCGCCTTAACTCCCAAACTCTGAGAGAACCAGTCAATATGCACTCCCTAAGCACAGCAATCATAGATTCCTTCAGGATTTTTACTAGCAGGATGTGTCCCCACACATGTTTTGGGACACTTTCACAGCCACAATTAAGGGGGCCTGGTCACTTCAGAGAGCAACAAACCTAGAGAGGCGTGCATTGTTGAAAGCACCCTTATGCCAGAGATCAACGAGCTTGAAAGGGCAAACAAGAAAACTCTCTCCAGAACCTCCAAACACAAACTTGCTATTCTTTGGGTCCAATTTAAATCACATAGGCCCAACCACGCAGAATGACCACTCCTGGCCATGGTTCAGAAGTTCTATGGCAGGGGAGGAAAAGTGGGCTCCCTCCTCGCTCGTAGGATCCGACTACAAGGGTTCAGACACCTATCCCACAGACCAGTCACCCAGATGTCACCCACATGAAAGGAGAGGTGAGGAAGAGGGAGGCCTTCCACACCTTTTACCAAACTTTATATGAACATGGTCCCGAACAGCCGGTAGAGATTCATGCATACCTTGAAACCTGTGACTGGCCCCCAATTGATCATCTCCATTAGGAGAGTCTGGAAGCCCCTATTAAGAGACAGAAATGCATCAGGTGCCTGGACTACTCCCAAACTGAAAATCCCCAGGCCCTGATGGCTTCCCATCAGTCTTTTATAAGACCTTTCTTTCTGATCCAATGCAGCATTTGGCAGTGTTCTTCAATTCCTTTATGCAAAGCACCAGCCTATCACCTACCACATGTGATGGAGTGATGGTTCTAATTCCCAAACCTGAGAAAGACCCAGCGCCGTGCATGTCTTAACACCCAATTGCTCTTTCAAACACAGGTGCAAAACTGTACACCAAAATCTTGGCATTGCACCTTGGCCACCTACTTCCAGGATTAATTGACCTGTATCAAGTGACCTTCATTCAAAACAGACAGGGAGCACATAACATCTGGCACCTCACCCATATCATAGAGAAAGTACGCAAACATAACATCCCTGCCCATTTGGTCTCCCTAGACGTTGAGAATGGCATTCAACTGAATTAGTTGGGCCTTACTTAAAGCAGTTCTCACAAAAATACAGATGGGATGTAAGATGAAAGAAAATTACAGGAGCATATGCTTCCCCAAAAGCAGCTATCTGAGTTAACGGGCAAAGGACAGCCCCGATTAGACTCACTAAAGGGACGAGACAGGGATGACCTCTCCCCCCCTCCCCTGTTTTCCCTGGTGGTGGAGCCCCTAGCAATGACTCTAAGACAGAACTGTGACATCACTTGAATCCCGTTCGGGGGCATAGAGCAAAAAATCATTCTGTTGGCAGAAGATATTCTTACCTTTAGGAATGCACCAGATTACCTGCCAGCATCAATGACCACCCTGGACCTTTTTTGATAATGCATTGAGATTCAAAATAAATCAATATAAACCATGCATGCTTTCTCTTATGCTCACCCCATTAAATGTACCAGCTCTCAAAGTGCAAGCACCGTTCCAATGGGCCTCAGCATTGATACACTATCTAGGCCTCAAGATCAGCATCTTCAAGGGTGTTTAGACCCGAATAAGCTTGGCCCCCTGCTGCAAATAAATTCTGAAATATTTGAGGGGATCCCTAAATTTACCATGACTGGACAGGATTAATGTCATTGAAATCAAAATCCTACTGTGACTATTGTATCTCTCCCAGTCACTCATGACTCCCATCCCTGCTACAGACATTACCAGTCAACAAACGAAAATAAGAGCCTTCGTTTGGAATGGCAAACAGCAGCTTATATCGACCAATCTCATCAAACTCCCCAGAGACAAAGGGGGCCTAGCATGTTCGAATCTCCTGGAATACTACTGGGCCACCTACCTGAGGTACATCTCCCAGTGGACATTGACAGAGCGAGAGGCACTGATTTGATATGGACCAGGCTGTTGCAATTTTGCCCCCTTTGTGATCTGGCGTGGCTCTCCCGCTCAGCCGGTCCAAAAAGTGCTTATGCAGCCACTCCCGGGGGAATGGTCCTTGACATATGGGACTTTCTGGCCACTAAAAAAAGACCTCACAACCTCTCCATCCCGACCACTCCGATCACCCGAACCCTCACTTCACCCCAGCCATAGACCCTCAGTCCTTCACTAACTGGGAGCTGGCCTGACACCCGTAGTAGGAAGCTACAGGACCATTAAGTGGTTTGAGCAGTGGAAATGAGAATTTCACATCGTGGAAAGCTCTAGACATGAATACTGTCAGCTTCAACACTCGGCCCTATACCCCGGGCAGCGGTACATAAACTGACACCCTTTAAATGCCTAATACATACTTGCATAGGCGCAAAAGGGTTCATCTCTATAACCTAGAAGGTGCTACAGGGTTCAATCAAAACCTCTAACTCCACACCATTATCAAGTCTGCTGGGAAAAAGACCTGCACAAAGCCATTGAGGAGAAGGACTGGGATGTGCTTTGGAACGATATACCTAAATCATTACAAAGTATCGTCCAAGGAGAATCAGCCCTTAACATCACATTCCAATGGTATCTTACACCTATCCGTCTTCATAAAATGTTCCCCTCGAAATTGGCTTCAAACTGGAGATGCGGGCTGGTAGCGGGTACCTTTCTACACATTTGATGGGACTGCGCACTCTTACATACATTGCAGAAGGAGATACTTGGCCATATTGAAGACACCTTAGGGTATCTTATCCCAGCACCACCAGTCACTGCTCTCCTCTGAATAATGCTTTCTGACTTGAAATGGATGACCGGTGCCAACAAGGCAATAATACGACACATGATGGATGTGCTAATTAATGCAGGAAAAAGAAGACGGACACATCTGAGGCACTCTGGTTTAACAAAATGTGGCAAGTGCTTACCATAGAAAAGATTACACGCACACTAACATACTCAGACCACAAATTTGCCTGCACGTGGCAGCCACTCTTAGATCACATGGCAGGGCTAGAATACCGCTGCCTCATACACCAGCAATTATGAGCGATACAGCTATTTGATTGACACTAAGGGGACGAACACCCTACCAACCCTGTCTCTCACTGGAACCAGGAAAGGGAGGGTGGGAAATACAGGCCTTCACTGAAACCAGAGTGGAGTGGTGACGATTGGGGAACACCCTCCCCAGTTCAAAATCCACCACCCTAGTCAAACAACACAGAAGAGGCTTCCCCTCATTCCCCACTCACAGCTTGCTATTGGGGGCTTCAACCTCCAAATCAGGCTGCCACCCCAAACCCCAATATAATATTGTGAACTTAAGGGCCTTCTCCCTCCCTTCAGCCCCTACTTTATCCCCCCAGTTGTTGATGACCCTGTTGGTTCTATCCCTTGGTTGACAGATAAGATAAGGTCAGAGACATCATATGTGTGTTTGTTTCTTTCTTATTCAGCGCTGGCCTGGAAAGTGTATCGATCTCACGTGCCAATGTTCTGACAGTAATGAAAACCAATAAACAGATCTATAACAAAAACGGATTTACAAAAAAGGACACTGGTTCCCTGCTTTGCAGTGCACATATTATGGAAGTGTGGTTCGCTCTTAGTCATGTCAAACTTTCCTAAAATGTCCTTGGCATTTTGAGCGTTTGGTGAGTCGGGCGAGCCCTCATTGGGAGTTCCAGGCCGGCCCGGCCATCTGGTCGCCCCATTGGAAAGCGACCAGATGGTCGAGGGGAAAGGCGCGACCAGATGGCCGGGCCAGAAGGATGCCAATCTGCCCACCCAAACCTTCACTGGAGGGCTCCTGCCTGCCCATGCAGGGCTCGTGGGCTCTGCGTACTGGGGGGCCCGGAGACCCCAGCTGGGCCTCAGGCCCGGGGCTGAGAATGGGGGTCCCCGGAGGTCCCCCGACCCGGGCCAATGGCGGAGCTTAACCCATCCCTGGGCCCGCCCGGCTGTCCCAGGCCGGGCTGCGCAGGGGAGGCCTCCACGGGCCTGCATTTGGCCGCCAAGGGCCCCAGCCTATTCCTCCTGAACCCAGCCAAGCTGGGGAAGACCCGCTCGGGCCCAGGGCGTGGGACAGAGCCCAGGGTGGGAGCACCTAGCTGGAGGGCACCTGAACCCAGCCAAGCTGGGGAATGCCCACCTGGGCCCAGGGCATGGGTGGGAGCACCCGGCCAGAGCTCTCGGGCCCGGATACCCAGCGGAGGACTGCCCAGGACCGATGGAGTCCGTCCCAGGCACTTTGCCACGCGGCAGGCCTGAGGAGGGAGCCTTGGGAAGTGGGAAGGTGTTGTCCGGGCCTAGCCCAACTTGTCCCTGGCTGAGAACCGCCAGCCCGGGGGTGGTTCCGGTATACCCTGTCCCTAGTATTCCAGAGGAATGCTACCCTTCTTTCTGGTACCCCGTGCGCACCGAGTAATGGAGGGGACCCAGAGCACGGACGCACTCGACCTCCTGGAGCCCTGGCTGGGATCGTGAAGGTGGGCGAGCCCACATCGGGACATCCAGGCCAGCCCGTCCATCTGGTCGCCCCATTGGAAAGCATTGCACGCGACCAGATGGCTGAGGGGAAGGCGCGACCAGATGGCCAGGACTGAAGGACGCCAATCTGCCTGCCCGAGCCTTCGCGGGAGGGCTCCTGCTTGCCCTTTGCAGGGCTCAGGGGCTCTGCTTCCCGGGGGCTCATCAGAGCCCTTAGCTGGGTCTCGGGCATGGGGCTGCAAGGGGGAGGGGTGACGGAACTCTGACCCGGGGCCCACAGGCACCTTGACACGCAGGCGAAGCGGGAAGGCCTGCATTGGCCCGATGGACCCCCAGACCCTTGGCTGGCCACAGGACGTGGGCTCCCGCACCCCAGGGTCCGCCAGAGCCCAGGCCCCAGGACAGGTCCCTGATTCTGAACCCAGCCAGGCCGGGAAGGGGGGAGCCTCCCCGGGTACCAGGAACCCCTGTCACGGGCCGACTGACCCTTGGCAGGCCTCAGGACGGGGGCTCCCACACCTCAGGCCCTGCCCGAAACCCAGGCCGCGGGTCCGGTCCCTGCTTCTCAACCCAGCCAGGCCGGGGGGATCTGGGAGCCTGCCAGGGCATGAGTGAGCCCCGTCCCGGGCACACAGAACCTCGGATGGCCCCAGGACGTGGGTTCCGGTTCCACTGATTTTTCCCATAACTCCGTGGAACTCCACGTAGTGGCACTGCGACAACTCTGCCCAGGGTTAGTTTGTATTCACCTTTTGAGAGATCATGGTTTTATCATTTGCCAGTGTCTGAACTGCATGCGATGTGAGTCATTTCTGGGGGCTTTAGAAATGTTTTGACAAAATAATAAATTAATCTTATTAGTGGCAGTGGTGTACCGCAGAGCAAGTCATTGGTCGACAGTATGCACCAGGACTTAACCTCCTTATAAGATAATTGGATTATTACGTAGTCAAATAGTGCTTATCATAGTTTGTCCAAAAGTTCATGTTGAACAACATATATTTTATAGTCTAAAACTTTGCTTTTGTTTTAGGGCTCTTATGGGTTGTGTATAGTTTCCTCGTTAACTACAAATTACTCTGAGGTGGGTGTAGTTCATTGCATCTTCTAGGAGTTTGTATTTGAAATTAAAAATATGCTTCTCGCAGCTATTTTCTCCCTTTATCGGAAATGTATTTATGGTTTATTTTTTTATTTTTAGTGATTACATACTGCAAAAACGTTTTAACATGTCTATGCTTTGTTTTAGTCCCTCGTCAATGATAGAGTACTAGGTTATTATCAGGTTAGGAAGCAGTTTATCTTTGTTTCATCGAGAAACAGACCTTGTCCTCATGTCTTCTCCAGGGCAATAGGTAGGTCATTCATGTATACATTAAATAGAGTTAGGTCTCAGGCCCTGTTCGATGTCCCTCCCTTGTGGGACAGGTAAGTTGTGTTATTCACTTTGATGCTACATTTGTTTCATTATATTATGTGCTTGTCCTTTTGGCAATCTGTTGTTGTGAGTTTGGGAAGGAGAACTATTTAACTTACATGCAGAATTTCTATTTTCCTGGATAATGTCTGTATTCTTTCCTGAAATGCTATAGAAAAGCCTTTGTACTGTGTCACCTGCACACATATTTCAAAAGTTATTTGGGAACATATCATGGTGTAATGAGATAGTCTGCTTTTGCGGTAAGTAAGTGCCCACTTTGTGTGATCAATATGCATTTTTACCAACATTTTTCTTAGCTTATATGTGCTGTATTTGAGCCTTTTACTTAGTATGAACTCTACTCTATACCACTTGATTTCCAATGTGTCAGTATCTGCAAATATGTCTTTATTTCACTGTGATTCCAATGGCATCGGCTAATCATAAGTAATTTACCCAAATGCTCGTAATTAATCCAGGGCTGTGGTTTGCTCTAGAATTACAAATTGTTTTCGGATTCCCTTAAAAGTTTGTAGAGGTGTTCACCTTATATTGTGCCTCATTTGAGAACTACCGCATTTACTTTTTTGTTTCTGATATTAAGAGATTTCCGTTTATTATTAAAAAAAATTGTTATCAGTGATTATTCAGATTCCACAAGTTCTTTTGTTTCACATAGTGTTTGTTCTTCGAGGGATGTGTGACAATACATTTTTAGCATGGGCGTAGGAACTGTGGGGGACGTGGGGGACATATCCCCCCCAGATTTTGGAGTTGGGGGACACAGGGGACAAGGGTGGGGGGACGAGGGGACAAAAGAATTTCCCCTCTTCCTTCTGAAATTGCCATTAGGCAGGCCATTAGCGCGCAAAAGATAGAACTAATGGCCCTGCACTTGACCTGGCTGTGACTGCCTCTCTAGTTACCTGTGACCAATCGATAGTCACAGCATAAAGGTGACGTCACAGAGGCCACCAGCCCTCTGCCCTTCTCAACTGTTGCACCCCTGAGGCTCTGGAAATTCTATCTCACCTCCACCACAGCTGCCTGCAGTCTGCACTTCACTGATTGCTATCTGACCTCGCCCGTGTCTGCTGCCGGCTTGAAGACGGAACCCTAAGGGCAACGCAGGTGGGGGAAAAATGAAAAAGCATTACGCTTTGGGAAAAATCTTTAAAATATTGTGCTATAAAGTATAAAGTACACAATTTTCCGTTTTTAAAAAAGATGTTCCCCAGCACTCTAAGGGTATCTTTCACTTCTCTCACTTGGGGGCAGATCTATGAGGTTTTGCCGTAGGGAAGCGCAGCAGGCCTTCCTGCTGCGCTTCCCTACGGCAAAAGAAAAGGGCAGGGATGCGCCGTAACTATAAAATGCGGCGCATTCCTGTCCTTTTCCCCTGCGCCGGCGCACAATGGGCTGCCTGCGCCAACGCAGGCACCTCTGCACCTCTGCACCACTGTGCAAGGGTGCCTGCGTTGCGGGGATGAATATTTTTGTATAGGAAGGGAAACCTTTCTGTACAAAAATAATCACAAGAGGTTTTTCCTCTTTGTATGGGTGCTGCAGAATTCAGCACACATAGAAAAAGGAAAAACGAGGAGAAATAAAGATATTTCTCCCCGTTGCGCCTCCCTTACGCCTCCCCTGGGGAGGCGTAAGCTTTTGGCGCTGCCTCAGATTTACGATTTCTCGTAAATCTGGGGCAGTGTCAAAAGGCCATGGATGTTGCTGGGAACGCCCCCAGCAACACCCATTGCACGCCCCTTTAACGCAGAACACTGCGTTAAAGGGACTGATATTTATGAGGCAGCATTAAGCCACAAAAAGTGGCTCAGTGCTGCCTGATAAATACCACGCAGGCTTCTGCGCCATGGAACGTCACAAAAAGTGACGTTCCGATGGCGCAACGGGCCTCATAAATCTGCCCCTAAGTGCTTTAGTCTCGTTACTTCTCATGTTTTCTCCTCCCCAATGTCCATGTAGAGAGCCCCTAATGTCTCCTCTCTCCTCCCTCCTTTTCCCATTTTCCGCCTTTGCTAGAAAGTGCAGGCTCTCAGTGGGGTTGGTTACCTGGGTGACTTCAGAAGAGGCGAGGTGTCATTGATTTGTTAGTCGAAGCTACTCTCGTATCGCCCTTTTTTGTCCTTGCCAAACCTGGAAGTGGGCTACACAGTGGCCATAAAAATACTGCCCTCCCAGTGCTTAATTTGTGCCGGTGGTTTACGGTGCTCAGCACCAACACTTAATTCACAGGGCCGAGGTATAAATTTTTCTCCTCACTCCGGCAAACTCAGCATCACCCCGGTGCCAGAGGCTGCCTGTGCCCCAGTATTGGCACTCCAGCGGGTTCTTCATTCTCCCCGGTGCCAGCTGCTGCATGTGTCCCATTACTGGCTCTCTGTCGGCCGGCAGTTACCAGCAGCAGGTAGGAAATTCCTGTCAGACCTGTACTGGTACCTGCGCCTCAGCTGCCTGCTGGCACCGAAAAAGGCCTGAATGTATGTAATCTCCAGCGCCTAGCCCCCTCATGCTTCCCATAAGTGCCACTTTCCCTTCTAGCCCCTCCAGCCTAGCACCAGACCCCACGCTGGCCGGCTGCCCGTCTGGTTCGTGACACTACTTCCTGCACTGGGCAGTTTGCACAGGGCCCAGTACACCCTGCCAGAGGAGATGTGAGACACCTTATTCCCCCTGCTCCACTGCACTGTGAAAAGTCATGATTCCTCGCACCCAGTACACATAAAATGCAAAATTCCAGGGCACCTCAAATGCCGTTTTTGAGCTCCGGCACTTCATCTTTTACAAATTAAGCACTGTAAGCCCACCCAAGGAATAGTGGAAGTAAAAAGGAACACATTAACCTTATTTTTCTTGATATCTGCTCTTGGTACGAGAGGTTTATACGTGAATGGTTGGCCTGTCTGGAGCGGGGGTTTCATATATATTTGATTTTGAGGTGCTGTTTAAAGAATTGTACCAGCAACAATGCAGAATGGTCTTGGCTGTTTGAGAGTTCGCTTATATAACTTACAGCAATGTTCTGTCAAAAAGAATTGTAAAAACAATAAATTTCAAATGTGCTTCGTGTGCAGGTTAGAAGGGGAGAAAGCTACGGCCAGCAATAAATGCCACAACTTGCACTCTGCCTTCTACCCAATTCGGTACTTTAGAGTAAACCGTGACCTCAGAGCACCCTATTTCTTCCTTTATTGAGGGTGATGTAAAATGTAATGTTGACCCTATAGGATGATAAATAAACAAGATGGCATGTACAGGCAGAAGGCAGGGGTGTGCAACTGCTGGAGCAGAGTTTTCTGTTGAAAATTCATCGGGTTTTGAAGCTTCAGTTGTCTAAACGTGGTAAAAATAAAATTACTAATTTTAATCATTAATTATTTGTTTTGTGTAAATGTTTTTTATTAATCAATATGTATGTATTAACAAGAGAAAACCGACACGAGGGAACGCTTACGTGTTGCTATTGACAATGTGCATGTTTTATTAAATAAACGTTGCTGAGTGCTGTTTATTTTTGAGCACGAAACGCTTTTGAATTAATGCTTTTTTGTGTTGCTAAAGCTAGATAATTGCATATACATAAGGGTATTAGTGGGGTTAACACTGTTTAATCACTATGCTGTGGTAACGTTGTTTTGTCTCTTTTAATTAAGATGGTCTATTGTGGCCTTCTAAAAGATGGCTGACTTTTGAAGCCTGGTTTCGAGTGAGAATTTGTGATGGAAAAGGCCTTGCTGAATATGGACGCGAGTCATCTGTCCACAGTCCTTGCCTGGTTAAAACTTTCCGTGAGAACAGCAGCAGATCTGGGCATGTTTCCAGATGCATTGGGACAGCAGCCTTGGCAGCCTTGGAAAACAAAGGAGCTTTAAAGAAAGACTCTAAACTCTGAGCTCACCAGAGGAAATGTGTGGAAGTTGAGAAGAAACATTTTAAGATTTAGTTCCCGTTCTGTCTTTTTATTTTTGTGACTTTTTCTGAGCGGAGATTTTTCAAAATGTAGCGATGCTACATCCTTTCCTTCTCGCTCTGCTCAGCGGTTCGGCGGATGAAGTAATGTTAAATGTTTCTTTCCTTTGTCCGAATTATTATAAATATACTAGACTAGAGAGGGTTTCATTCCATTTCGTTTTGCCACTTTGCCATTTTCTTCCCAAACCTGCGTTGGTGAGGATCGATGCTGTGAGGACGGTGACTTGGGAGATTTCTACTGAGAGACTTGTCCTGATGACCCATTCTGACATTTAGCTAGAATAGGTAATTATGAGAAAATGATTTATTCTGATTAATTTCTTTTGACTAATTTTAGATAAAGAATCATAATTTTAAATACGGTGTTGGTGATTATTTTTTGTCAATTATTGAGTACTCTATTTGATTATTAATGTATAGATTGTTTAGATTATGACAATTGCAATAGCTAGGTCTTATCGACCTCGGTGTAGGGGTGGGGTTTAGGAGTTTATGAAGGTTTCTTTCCACAGGTTCAATGTTGGTAGAGTATTAGAGTGTATGTTAGCGAAATGGGCCCAAGTGTATGGTGAATGTATGTGCGTGTAACTGTGAAATTACTCTATCCGTGGAAGTAGGGAGATTTTGTTCACCCCAATCTGCATCACAACAACAGAACTTTGCCCTACGTGGAGGAGGGAAGGGCGGGGCTAAGTAACACTGAATGAAACCATTGAGCCCAAAATCACTGCAACGCCACCGTGACTTAATGCAAATGACGGGCTGTGCATAAGGACAGAAGGACGGGGATAATTAACATGGACAAGGTGGAGCAGAAAGTCATTGTGGCGCATTTAATAAATAAAAGTCCAGGGAAATAGCACCATCGCTGTGATTGCAGCGCGGTTAAAGCCAGGAAAGGAAAGGCAGCCATCAGCTGAGCACCAGCGCTGCTCGTGTCCTACCTTGCACAGCTGGTAGGAGAACATCCTTTATTTACAGAGGGGTCGCAGACAGGCCAGATTGGTTTTATTCACCCCCACACACATTAGCGCCACTTTACAAAGTTTACCAGTGAAGCGCTACTCTATTTTATCTTTTTTCTTTGCACAACATTGTTTTTCCAGGGTGGAGAAGTGCACCATTCCTGGAGGGACTGCAATACCTGGTTGATGGGTGGAGTGGAGAACGTTTAAGGTGATCCCTTTAAGTGTGTTTTCCTTATTTTAGCTGATAAAATTTGTACCGCAGCTCTGTGTTAAAAAATGTGGTCTTTTTAAACCAAACTGCTTAGGTTTTGTAAGAATATAAGCAACGCACATTGAAACAGGTCCCTTCTGGTCCCTGTAGTCATGTCCCTAACTTTTCAGGAACAATCACTCACTGATTTCTAAATAATGAGAGTAAAAGTGTTAAGGTTACCATGTTCCTGCTTACATTCACATGCTTTACTTAAACTTGCATTGCCTATGGGTGTTTGCTTTTTCCAGGATGTTGTTACTTTCTTTTTTCAGGCTGCATATTGCTCTTGTCTAGTGCATAATTTGAATTGAGTCACATCCAGGTGTTTATAGCAGGGCACAATTGGGTTGTAGCTGAAGTCACTGCGAGTTTCTCTCAGTGGGGCAGTATGGTGTTCAGTGGGGGAGAGGATGTGGCACTCTGGCTAGAGCTCTCGAATTTGGAACTGGGGAACCAGGCTCAGCCTTTATGACCAGTTCACTCTCATGAGGGAGCACATTCACATGCTACACCTTAGAAGCCCAATGGCCTTATTACAGAAAGTGGTCCGGGGGCGCAACAGGCGTTTGTGCCCACTTTGCGTGTCCACAGGGCACTCTGGTACTACAGAAGGGGCCGCAGACACTTGTGTGGCCCCTTCTGTAATACCAATAGCGCTGGAGCAGTTAAAGCACCAGCGCTACCTTAAGAGAGCGTTCCCTCATTTGCGTGGGGATGTTGTCCCATTCAAATGAGGGGATTCCTTTGCCTCTGTGCCCGCACTGTATTACAGACGTGGGCGCAGAGGCAAAGAAGCACTCAGGAGGCGCACCTAAAATGTGGTGCACTGTCAGTGCGCCTCCCTAGAGCAGCCCTCTGGAGGGGAGAAAGCGGGTCCTATGGACCCCCCCGACATCCCCTTTGTTTTCTTGGTGCATGAAGATACAAGATTCATAGACATACTTTTTTCCCATTTGGTCTAATTACTTTGTGAATGTAAATAAAAATAACGCATACTTGCAAACTGTGACTACATGCCTGCCTTTCTCAATATTTCTCTTATAACTGTATATGTTTAACGGGCGTACGGTCTCACACAATGGGCGATTTGTATAGGGTCACTGGAAAGTCCACAAGGTTGTCCCTGTCCCCCCCAGAAATTTAGTGTCTCCTACGGCCCTGATTTTTAGAGCTTTAGGTTTGATATGCGCCTCATATTTGTGTGTACAACTACGCATTGTGAACAGTCGCGGCTCCTAGTGGGAGTGCTGCGGGTTGGTGGGGCGGGGGAGGGTCAGGGTGGAGGGTAGTAAACTCCGGCATACGGCCGACCAGAGTTAAGTACATAAGTAAATAAATAAAATGAATTACATTGCGCGCCCTGCAATGCAAATGGCGTTGCAGCGCGAGCAATGTAATTGGTTTTATTAAATTATTTATGTACTTAACTCCGGTCGGCCGTATGCCAAAGTTTACTACCGCCCACCCTGCCCCTCCCCCGCCCCACTGCCCTGCAGCACTCCCACTAGGAGCCGCGGCTGATTGTGAATCGAAATAGACATGTTGTTAATATTTTCACGAAGATATCTTTTTCAGTGATTCAACTGCCACCGTTTTTAACAGATTTGTTATGCTTGGTCACTCTGTTCTTTGTCTGGGTTGTAACTTTTAAGAAGGAATGTGTTAATAAGGGTCTTTTTTGGCTTATTGTTGAGGGTGTCTTTTTAGATTTTTGCTATTCCAGGTTATTTGTGTCTAGGTGGATTGATTCATTCATTCTTTTGCAAACTCTTGAAAAGTTTGCCTGTCACATCCAGTTGGGGAAAGCGAGTTTGCCCGGCTGGACGCAAATGTTTTTCTCACGTGTCTGTATGCCAGTAATCACATAAGCATTCATACTGCTGGAAACTACAAAATCGATATGGGTAAAGAATGAAAGAAACAACAACTGCAAAGGAAAGTATTGGCCACCAGCCAGGGCTCGAGTCGGGGTACCACGCGGGTGGACGGCGTCCCCCCACTTATTTTACCGGGAGCTCAATAACTGGAGCAAATGGAGCCACACATTCACTCTTTGGCCTCTCTGTGGCGAGATCGGAGCTCATTCAGAACGCTGCTCATGCGCTGGCTTCTCTGATGCAATCGCATCTAAGGGGTGAGCGAGGGGAGGCAATGAGTCTGATGGTGCAAGCCACCTTTCGTGACGTCACTTCCTCTTGTGACGTCAGCGTCCCCCCACTTCTTTTTTTAGGACTTGTGCCCTGCCCCCCGCCCTGGCATTGATAAGCACTTTCTAGGTCGAGCCTAAACTGCGCTTGCGCTGTAGGCGATCTGTTATATCTACTTTGTGGAGTCTGACTCCTCCTTTGCTTAGGATTGGCTTATCTGTGTGTCCTTTAAAAATGCGAGTGTGATGCTGGCTGATGGTTGTTGCATGTCCCACCTTTTTGTAAAAGTTAACTCCCATGGAGTATTGGCTCGGGAGCGAGCAGCAGCGTGCACGTTGCTTGCCTGCTTGCATGCCTTTAACTTGTTTTATTAGTTATTTGCACATTGGGCCGGACCCACCCTCCAATCCTTCCTGGGCTCGGCCGTTTCCTCCCGATCTGCCTGTGATTGCTGTTTTATTTATTTATTTACTCTCTTGATTATCTTTCCCAAGAGTTACTCCGATTTGCTTACCTGAACAAAAAGACTATAAGTCCCAGAATGCTGATCATCTGCACAATCTCTCAGCCTTTACCGAAACCAGCAGATCCCCCTTCCCTCCCCTTGATCTCCCAGTGTGTTCTTTCACATTTCCTAAGGAGGAATTTACTCGATTTATAAAGCGCCATAAACACCAAAAAAGTCACGAGGAGCTGGTATTTGAAAAATAAAGGAACACAAACAAATGAACTGCTCCCCTCAGCTATGAGTGTACCTCTCTTCGGAAAGCCTGCCATGGGCGTATCTGACCACTGCTGCTACTCTTCTGGCACGTCCTTTGAAGCTTCCCTCTACTAACGTGCAGTGGAGATAGCGCACAGGAATAGTGCCTAGTAACCCCTAGCTGGCACGGTCTGGGGTGGTACTGCACAGGCAATGGACAGGCTGTACTAGGAATTGAAAGTCTGCACAGGGAGTGGACAGTCTAGGCCATGGGTACTCACAAACTTTCTCTCGGGGGCCAAATTTACAGTGTGGTTTCTGGCTGAGGGCCGCACTGGTGGGGGCGGGGTCATTGGTGGCGGGGTCAGTAGGGGCGGGGTCAGTAGGGGCGGGGCTATAGGGGGGGAAAATATCACTGCCTTTTCAAAACATTACTAGACAATGCTGTATTTCCAAAGCAGATGTAACTACATGGAGCACATGTTTATAATGTTTTTTTATTAGCAGACAATAGCAATCTTAAGTGGGATTGCATGGCAATTTGCAGTAACCGGATATTCAGCACATGCCCAGTGCAGCACAGGCTTCAGAGTCCCAAAAATAGATATGTTAAAGACACACAAACTTATTTTACATTTCATGTCACCGATTAGTTTTCTTCCACCCATCCACCCTTTCAGTCATCCATCCATCCTCCCTTTCTCTCTCTATCGACCCTTTCACTTAGCCATCCTTCCTTCCACCCACCCATCTACTCATCCACTCATGAATCCATCCATTGACCCTATCACCCATCTATCCTTTCTCTCATCCATTTATCTTTTCACTCCTTCACTCATCTATTCATCCTTTTGTCCACCTACCCTTTCACTCACTCATCCATCCTTACATCCACCCTTTCACTCATCCGTCCATCCATTCACCCTTGCACTTATCAATTCATCAATCCATCCATCATTTCACTCATCCACCCACTCATCATCCACCTTTTCACTCATCCATCCTTTCACTCATCCATCCACCCTTTTACCCATCCAGCTACCCTTCAACCCATTCATCCAGCTATTGACCTTTCCTCTCATCCATCCTTCCACTCACTCATTAATCCATCCAGCCTCTCATTATCCATCTATTCAATCGTTCATTCATCCATTTACCCTTTCACTAATTCATCCAGCCATCCACCCATCCCTTCACTTACTCACTCGCTCAACTTTTCATATTAATTTTGAGCTGAGCCTTTTGAGAAGAGGCCCATCAAGAACTTCACCCTCGATGCAGGAGCCATTCCAGGACTGGGACAGAAGCCACCCAGGGCGGAGAAAGGATCCACCACAGGGGGGACAGGAGCCATCACAGGTGGGGGGTGGGGTTACAGGAGCCACCACATGGGGGGCAGGAGCCATCACAGGAGGGGGAACAGGATCCACCATCATGGGCATGCAGTATTCTAGTATCTTGGTTTCAGGGTGGGGTAGGGCTCCTCACCCACTCCTGGACGAAACAACGAGAAGACAGGCTCTCTTTCTAAAATATTAGTTTTGCCATCCCCCACTGTGATGTACAGTAATTAAAGGAGATACTTCAAGAGAACTGATTTAACTGATTGTCCGCCATACTTTGTTAATCAGTGTGGGTGTGATTGTGCCATTTCTTTATTTTATTATATTATAGACTGCATGTTTGAAGAACGGAGGTTTGCTTACAATTTAGTGACAGTAATTAAGCTCTGTGAAGATAAACACGTGCTGCCTCAGGGTAATCCGGGCCTGCTCTAGGATGTTTGGGGCCCTGGGCAGAAAGGGAATGTGTGAGACCCCTCTAAATTGCAATAGATCTGCAATCACATATTTCATACTTCAATGTGCCAGCCGTAAATTATTCCTTCATATGTTAAAAATCCTGTGAGGCCACTTATCCACAGTGGAGAGAAGCGTGGTGTGCATCTGTCCGTCTACAGGTGACCGTCAGTGACGAGTGCTTTGTCCGAAATGAGCAGGAAGTAGATACGTATCTGTCTCTCTCTTGCCCTCTGCGGCTAGAAACATTCTGTTTCGGTGTGAGGATGGTTGTGCAACCTCGAGATGTTGGCAATACAAGTAATTCACAGATTTAGTCAGAAAACAACCTTATGGCTAATGTTTGTAACTCACCAGATCATTGACATTTTGAGGACGATTCACACTAGAAACGTAGTGCGTTCAGTTGGGACCGCACGGGCAGCGCCTCCCACCGCCTGGTGGGAAAACAACATAGTTTGGCCCTACTCCGGATTCCGTTAGCCTAATAATATATGTTCTGTTCTACATTTCTGCTCCTATGAGCAATCATGGCAGATGGTTTGGACACCTTTCATTGCAGTTATTGGAATAAGGACGTGCGTCGTCTACTTCCTTGTCTGCTCCTATGCCACAGTTACAGGATGCCTGGAGCCTCCAGCGGTTGACTTTACTCAAGAATGTTACTGCATTACATGCGTATATGACTACATATGAGTCTTCCCATATTATTATCTGTTGCCGCGTCGCACGCTCATCCTCCAGCCTTGCCTGTCTCCAACACTCTGACTGCCCTGCCTCAGGCCTCATGGATTCTGCCACTGGTCCAGCTCGAATGCAGGTCCCTGCATTCACCGCCCTGTCCCTGAAACCTTCCATATGGCGTTAGCGCTGCACTCTGAACAGCGACGCGGTGCGCCACTCTGAGAATACAAGAGGGTTCCGTGGAAAATGATTCCCAGGCGATTCTCTTCAGCCTCATCAAAATATCACTTCTTTCAAGAGTTAATTTCTTTACTCCCTTTTTAGCTAGCTGGTAGTGTAAACTAAGTGGAATTTATATTTAGCTTTCCAAAAGTTTTTTCTTTATTTTAGCTTATTAATCATTACAAACGCAATTGATCCAAAAAAAAACATGAAGAAACGTGCTGCCTCGGGGTAATCCGGGTCTGCTCTAGGATGTTTGGGGCCCTGGGCAGAAAGGGAATGTGTGAGGCCCCTCTAAATTGCAGAGACATGACGCATTCAGGGCTGAATAGATGTCCTTGCTCCTGAAGCGTCAGCCCCTCCCGCTCAGTCACCTTCAAGCACCTCTTAACAGCTCATCAAGGGCTGAGGTGTGAAGGTTGCCATCCCGCTGTGCGTCTCTAATGCTGCTGGTATCTGAGCTTTGGTGCTGCATCGGAGTCTGTCACATCCGACCTCAACGGCATCGGAGTCAAGGGAGGTGGGTGGAAGCTGTGCCGGTGCGATCGGTGCCCTGTTAAGATTACGGACAAATGGCGTCCGGTAAAGAATCCTTCAATGACAACGGACCGCGGGCCGCCAATGAAGGCCGGGCGGGCCGCCAGCGGCCCGCGGGCCGTACTATGAGTACCCGTGGTCTAGGCTTTTGTAGGACATAATGGGCAATCTGCACATGACATTGACAGTCTGCTCATGGACAGTCCACACATGGAATGGACACTTTATTAGGCGTTGCTACAAAAATAAATAAATAGAAACAAACAACAGGGGCACCCACTGCTTTTCTTTTTTATTTATTTACTTAATTTGCGAGCATTTGTTGTTCAGTTATTGCAGCCTTTTTGGTGTGCCGCACTTTAACCTTAAATGTTTATAGTTAGCATGCCATGCTGTTAATGCCCAAAAAGTAAATAAATACACAACAAAGGTGGGCCACCGCCTCAGCATACTTTAACTTTAAACATATAAAGTTAAAGGGCTGCATATACAAAAGCCTAAAAACCAAATGATCTTGTTCATTCCTACAGCCACCGTGTAATGGAATTTAAATATTAGGTCTTAAGAAAAGAGTGCAGTGCACCAGGCTGTTAGAAGGCGTCCCACTAACAGCCTGTGGTACTGCACCCTTTCCTTAATCCCTAATATATGAATTCCATTACCATGAGGCTTAAGGAATGAGCGCGAGCATTTGTGAGCATTTTGTTTTTAGGCTTTGAAGCCTTTGCAATAAAAAAAGAAATTCTACTAATGAAAGAAAAAATCCTGGTGCTCGTTTCTTAAGAAGTTGGGTAATAGAATTCCTATATTAGGTTTAAAGTAAGGATGCAGTACCACAGGATGTTAGTGGGGGTCCCAGGGAAACCTAGTAACAGCCTGTGGCGCTTCACCCTTTCCTTCATTAGTGGAATCTCTTTCCTTGTTATGTTCCTGCTGGTTTAAACAAGCATTTGCCATGCAATAGGTCTCACATTTGCGAGAGTTTGAGCTATTGGCATTGTAAATGACAATGGGCCAGATGTACGACCAAGACAATTGCACATCGCAAATTGCGACTCTTTGGAGAGTCGCAATTTCCGATGTACAACAGTGCATTTCACATTGTTTGCGATTCCCAATGGGGTCGCAAATTGCGAGGCTCATTGATATTAATGAGCCTCTCACAATTTGCAAGTCCATTGGGAATGACAGCCCCATGCTCAGCAAAACCCCATGTCCGGAACTGCATTTTGATAAAGCAGATTTTTTTTTTTTTAGATGTGGCCCATTTTCCCTAAAGGAACACGGGATGCATCTCAAAAAGAAAAATGAAACTTTTCAGATGAATTTTTTAAGGGCAGGCAGTGGTCCCTGGGACCACTGACTGCTCTTAAAAATATTTTCCAAGATACTCACAAAGGGGAAGGGGTCCCCTGGGGACCAATTCCCCTTTGCAAGTGGTTTACCACCTACTTGAAGTAGGTGGTAAACTGCAAGTGATTTGCGACCGCAAGTGCGGTCGCAAAACACTAGTAAATAGCATGTTGACTCGCTATTAGGAAGGGACGCCCCTTCCTAATGGCGAGAGTCACAAATGCTATATTGCGAGTCAGGGACTCGCACAATAGCATTTGTACATGCTATTATCCTTTTTTGCTGCCGCAAACGGGAGTTTCTCCCATTTGCAGCCGCAAAAAAGGGTCGTACATCTCACCGAATGCCATTTATTTTAGTGTTGGTTTTTAAAACATAAATAAAATGCATTGTCATTTGCAATGCCAATAGCTTAAACTCTCGCAAATGCAAGACCGATTGCATTGCAAATGCTTGTTAGGTTTATGTGCACTATGCAAAACGCCTTCGCTCCTGTTGCAAGAGAGCCAGTAGCTGAATTGGGCTTACCCATTGCCTCATGCTGTAAGATATGGTCAGTGGTAGCAAAACATTAATGACTGTGGAACAGACAAATTGATAAAGAGGGCTAACCCAAAGTCCTTCTTTATATGCATGTATGTATGTATTTTTTATTTATGAATGTATTTTGATTAGATGAGGCTGGCAAAACCTCTAGCACTATCTTCAGGCTAAAAACCATCATAGCAGGGTGCTTGAGAACTCCGATCTTTGAGGTGCGAGGGTGGCAATAGATCAGAGAAACAGCTCTAGTGGTGCAACTGGTGCAAGTGGAATGGTGGGCGCCCGTAGGCCAGGAGGAGCTCTCAATTTGTAGAGGGAAGAATGGAAGTCTTTGTATCTCATACAGCATGCGTCACCTGAAGCACACTTCAATGGCTCTATTAGTCCCTGAACTTTTGCTTCCAATCCATCTGTTTCCACCAGGTTTGCAATTCCTATTTGTTAATAACAGTTCATTGAGTTTGCGTGTGCCAATTGTGTTTACATATCCAGTAGTGGCTGCCAGGAGGAAGTGATGTTTGTGATGTTTGACTTACCTTAATTAACGAGGTAGAATATTTTTGAAATGTTGCAGTAAGCGCTTCAGTTGAGTAGATGTGTGTTTATGGTTCAGATTTTCGTATTCCTCTACACTACTGGATTAGATGATATGACTGTATTCCTTGGTTTATTTTGTGTCTTTCTACAATGGTCAGTTTAAAAAAATGTTTGATTGTTTGCCGGGAATCACGCTTGCTTTGATTTACAGCCAGTATCTGTTTGCTTCTTACATATGGCACAACTGACTTACGGTGTAGAAGACTGTCTCATTGAGTTATGTGGTAGCCGTCTCGTGTAGTATTGCAAGTATATAGGTATACCAAGAAAGAGTGAATTCTCCCATGTAGTAGAATGTAACCAGAACTGGTTTGTTTGAATATAAATGGTGCTTCTAATGCTGGTGAAAGTTGCTTGTTTGGGTGAGCTTAAACCTTTCACTGTAATGATCACTTCCAATAGCAGAGTGCATCAGACCATTTAGTTTATCATCTCAAACCACGGGTTACAAAATACCGATAAATTTCCCCAACTGCCTAGCTGGGCAAGATCCCAACCTCTTTTGTCAACAAAGCTAGAAACCTTTTTTTTTTTTTATCCTGTCGCACATCACAGCCTGATTAGATTTCCAGAGCATTCATACTCCTTAAAATGTTCCAACAAACATAATAGTGAGCCGTGGCCAAATTTTCTGTGTTAAATACAAAATGATCTCCTGTGAGAAATCGTACATGTACCACAGGATGTAAGTAATAAACCGCTTTTCATGCAAAGTAATTAAACAAATGTGGATCTACTGTCTCTAATAGGAACATCTCAAAATGAAGCCCCTAAGAAGTCCCTTAGGACGAAGCGCGTTGGCCACTGTGCCATTCATTTTTCAAGGAAGAAGAATTTGAAAAGGAATAAAGAATGTTCCACAAAATATACTTTTTAAAGAATGTGAATTTTCTTAACTCTACATGCCATGAGCTCTGTATTGAATGAGAAGGAGTGAGAAACTATGAGGTTTTCCACAAAAAAAGGGACGATGAACCACATGAATTGATTTATGTTGAAAAAAAGGTTTTCTATTTAAAAGTTAAAAGGGGTTGAACTTTCGGTTCTTTACACCTTACAAGTGTTCCATTACCTTTCCCACGGTGGGGTTGAGTGCGGTAGGATTTTGCCTCAACCTCTTTCTGTATATATTTTTTTAACTCGGGGGTCACTTGGGATGCGGAATTGATCTTTGAGGTTCACACCCCATCAGCTTAATACTTCATTCAGCTTTTTCAGCCTATGACAACTAAACGCGATCTTGCACTATATGGAAAACTAACATTAAATAGTAATAATAACTGATAAATTCGAAATTAAATTATGTGAATGCATCACTGACCATGCTCCCAAAATGTCAAAAAACGACGCTGCAACATATACAAAATAAGTCAGCAAGACTCATTCTCAAAATAGGCAGAAGTTACCGTAGTTTACTGGTTACCTGGGTATCAAAGTATCATCTTCGAGTGACATGCCTCGTGAAAAGTGCAGTAGTGGGACATCACTAACCTATTTTTGTTGTAAAAGCTCGCTCCACTCCTTCAATTTACATCTACAAGTTCCAAGAACTGAACTCCAGTTCTTCAACCACAAATTTCTCAGCAGTTTGTCCACAGATCAGTGGTTAAGCTTCCGAAAAACTCTAAATGCATTTATTTTAAGAAACTTAGACTTCAGCTGCTTTACCCCATTCTACTTCTACGCTTTTAGAGTTTAGCATTTGAGGCATTTATGTAAGGTATTTTACATTATTTATTTGTGGATCATCGTGCATAGAAGCAATTAACTATAAAATATGCACGCTACAAATACAATAAATGTTAATAATAAAAAATAAAAGTCTGACTTATGGTTGATACAGAGATACTCCTACCAGCCTATTGGTGACAGGGACCTGAGAAGCCACTGACAGCGCTGTACCCTCGGCCTCCCAGAGATATAGGCCTGACGTGTAACTGACATTTGTATGACGGAATTATGCATGCAATTACAACACATGCCTTAACAACGCTGTCTTTACAATGCATTAGTCTTTACCATGCTTGCTTTTACCAGGAAAACAGTTATCACTCATATATCTTTACCAGGTATTCCTTTACAACAAAAAAATAAGTATTTCACATGCAAGTATAAAGCCTACATATATATACATGCATGTATATGTATGTATATATGTGTGATCAAGGCCGTCACGGGGCGAAACACGTAATTGGCAACCTTGAATAAAATTGATTAACTGTGAACTTTTGAGTGCCAGTGTCCAGTTCTTCACGGGAGGACTCAAACTGGAGTATATATATATATATATATATATATATATATATATATATATATATATATATATATATATATTGATGAAATAATTATAAATATAGAAGACTTGGAAAAACAAATTAAAGCCTCAACAAAGAAGACGTAACTCGAATGCGCAAAGATATGGAATCACGTCTAGAGAAATATGAGACTGAAATTGAGCAACGCAAGCAAAGGAAGTTTAAAAGAGATGAGGCAGATTATACACATGGAAGAATACTAACTTTTGCCAAAAGGTTTGATGCGATTAAAAGAAATTACCAACCAAATAAATTAAAAAAGCATGTGGGAACCCTTAAGTGAATCAGACATAAGCGAGGGAGAGCAAACTATGGTGGATACAATTACTGACAAGCCAACTTTTTTAGACGAACTGAGGATAATTCACATCGACCAGTCAATACAAAGGGGAAAAGGAAGGGGGAGAGGGACATATCGAGGACGTGGCAGAGGAGAAATGGAACCCTCAAAAAAATCAAGAAAAACAAGACGAGGGAAACGGAAACAGAAAATACCCACTCCGCAGCTTGAAGAAGTGATAGAGGAAAATCTCATTGTAAATTTATCTAAACACAATTTAACACATGAAGAAATAACGTTATTTAATAAAGGATTGTCCTTCTGTCCGGAAAACCACTTCGACTACACCCAAAAAAAAATAGACTTATACAAATATGTAAGGAAATTGAAGCTTGCCAAAATGCATGCCTCGAAAAAGTTTGGAAATGTCACAATACAATCACCAGAGAATACAGAGAAGGATACCATTGCACTAACAATAGATCAAATACCAGACTTGCAAAACATGTTGGAATTAATGTTCAATCTAGACGAAGGAGAAGTCACAGAACAGGAAATTGTTCAAGACCTACAAATAGAAACCACCAAGCATCCCCGCACCAGCCTAAAGAGAAAATCTAGGTTCTGCCCATCTATGTCACCTGGCAACAAATTCGACCTTTTCTCAGAAGCAATTACAGAGGAATTGGATAAAATGGAAAAAGTTACACATCCTAATAGAAAAGGAAATCTGACCTGTGGAGAAAGGAAAGAATTAAAAGATCTAATGGAGAATAAAACACTGGTAATCAAGTCTGCGGATAAAGGCGGAAATATTGTTATACAGGACATAGAAGCATACAAAAATGTGGCATATGGGCAATTAAATGATACTTCCAAATACACCAAGCTTCAGAGGAATCCTATCAATTAAATGACAATACAGCTTAATGTGAAATTAAAAACCTGGCATCAAGCAAACCTATTGGATCTGGAGGAATTACAGTTTGTGACCAATGATTTACCAACAATACCCACAATTTGTTTACGTAATAAATACACAAGTCAGTAAAACACTGATGACATCACTGATGACATCTCAAATGACATCACTGACATCATCCACGTGACAATCTGATACACCTCATCGTACACTAGTATAACCTTTCCTCACTCACTCTAAAATACAGAGTACCATATTTGAAACCATTGACACACCAATACCAGTTACTACATGCCCACTCACTGATTCCTAAGTCTACACACACAACTACCCATTCAACAACAGAATCATTTATACATGCAGTCACTAATTAATAGAACCCTATCAAATGCACTTATACACATATATAGACATTGACACATCAGCAGTCATCTTAGTCGGTTATGCAGTCATCCTTCTCACTCATGAAAAAATTAATCACACTTATATTTACTCACTTACACAATTATCCAACAACACCTCATTTATTCAAACACATAGTAACTCATAGTTAATATGTTAGAACATCACCATCACAATTATACACTCATTCATATAGTTACTCTCACAATCACTGACTCTTACAGATACTTATTTATATACACCAACTCTTTGTTGAAGATGTACAACTAAAACATATATTCGCTCACCAACACACAAATAAATACACTCAGTCACCCAAACAACTGTTTCCACATGCACTCTTAAACCTATACACCTAGTCAATCAACCATTCACACATCTATGCATAGAGTTACACACACCCCATCCAACCACACACAAACTCAGTGTCCCATACAAATACTCACCCAACTAATCAATAACTAATATACACACTCATGTAGTTAGTGACCAACTGATGCAGCATGTTATACAACAACAGAGACAGTTCTGCACACATTCACATAGTTTAGTTACTAATCCATGTATTAAGTGAGACACTTTTAATTACTCACTTAAACAGACAGTCAGACAGCTACTAAATCCTCCATCCAGACAGTTATATATCCACTCAATATTCAGTACAGATTGGTGTATATATAATACATATTTAAATTTCAAACTAAACCACAGTCGATGGATGATGTCATCAGTGATGTCATTTGAGATGTCATCAGTGATGTCATCAGTGATGTCACTGACCATGTCATGAATGATGCAATATGTGACATCATCAGCAGTGCATCGCGGGTGCGCGAGTTATAGTTAGCAGAACTAACTATAACGGAGGAATTTCTATAGTTTTGTACGAGTGAACTGGCCAGCTAACTATAACACCCCTGAAACCTATGTTTTTTTCTGTGAATTTCTAAGGTTTTTTAAATGCTAATTTCTAACTATAACGTCTCTGAAACCTATGTTTTTTTTCAGTGAATTTCAAAGGTTTTTTAAATACTAATTTTTAAGTGTGATAGTAGTTATACCTATTTTTTTGTACTGATTTTCTACAGTTTTTTAACTGTTTATTCATAAATATTTTATTCATTAAATAACATTATATATTTTTCTGAAAATTGCAAAAAATAAAAATCAAAAAAAAAATCAACCTGAAATATTGATTAATTTTCTTGTTTTCATTCTTTAGTTTAATATATTTATATTATTTCTTTTTTTTTAAATCCATTTTTTTTCCGAGTCGCACACAGGTCAGCAGAGCCGTTGCAGAGCCAGAGAACCAGGTCAGCAGAGCTGCTCTAGAACCAGAGACCCAGGTCAGCAGAGCTGCTCTAGAGCCAGAGACCCAGGTCAGCAGAGCTGCTCTAGAGGCCGAGAACCAGGTCAGCAGAGCTGCTGTAGAGCCAGAGAAACCAGGTCAGCAGAACTGCTTTAGAGCCAGAGAACCAGGTCAGCAGAGCTGCTATAGAGCCAGAGAACCAGGTCAGCAGAGCTGCTTTAGAGCTATAGAATCAGGTCAGCAGAGCTGCTCTAGAGGCAGAGAACCAGGTCAGCAGAACTGCTTTAGATCCAGAAAACCAGGTCAGCAGAGCTCTTCAGAGGGAGAGAACCAGGTCAGCAGAGCTGCTTTAGAGCCAGAGCACCAGGTCAGCAGAGCTGCTCTAGAGCCAGAGAACCAGGTCAGCAGAGCTGCTTTAGAGCCATAGAACCAGGTCAGCAGAGCTGCTTTAGAGCCAGAGAACCAGGTCAGCAGAGCTGTTCTAGAGGCAGAGAACCAGGTCAGCAGAGCTGCTTTAGAGGGAGAGAACCAGGTCAGCAGAGCTGCTTTAGAGCCAGAGAACCAGGTCAGCAGAGCTGCTTTAGAGCCATAGAACCAGGTCAGCAGAGCTGCTTTAGAGCCAGAGAACCAGGTCAGCAGAGCTGTTCTAGAGCCAGAGAAACCAGGTCAGCAGAGCTGCTTTAGAGGGAGAGAACCAGGTCAGCAGAGCTGCTTTAGAGCCAGAGAATCAGGTCAGCAGAGCTGCTCTAGTGCCAGTGTACCAGGTCAGCAGAGCTGCTTTAGAGCCATAGAACCAGGTCAGCAGAGCTGCTTTAGAGCCATAGAACCAGGTCAGCAGAGCTGCTTTAGAGCCATAGAACCAGGTCAGCAGAGCTGCTTTAGAGCCATAGAACCAGGTCATCAGAGCTGTTCTAGAGCCAGGGAAACCAGGTCAGCAGAGCTGCTTTAGAGGGAGAGAACCAGGTCAGCAGAGCTGCTTTAGAGCCAGAGAATCAGGTCAGCAGAGCTGCTCTAGTGCCAGTGTACCAGGTCAGCAGAGCTGCTTTAGAGCCATAGAACCAGGTCAGCAGAGCTGCTTTAGAGCCATAGAACCAGGTCAGCAGAGCTGCTTTAGAGCCATAGAACCAGGTCAGCAGAGCTGCTTTAGAGCCTAAGAACCGGGTCAGCAGAGCTGCTCTAGAGCCAGAGAACCAGGTCAGCAGAGCTGCTGTAGAGCCAGAGAAACCAGGTGAGCAGAGCTGCTTTAGAGGGAGAGAACCAGGTCAGCAGAACTGCTTTAGAGCCAAAGAACCAGGTCAGCAGAGCTGCTCTAGAGCCAGAGAACCAGGTCAGCAGAGCTGCTTTAGAACTATAGAATCAGGTCAGCAAAGCTGCTCTAGAGGCAGAGAACCAGGTCAGCAGAACTGCTTTAGATCCAGAAAAACAGGTCAGCAGAGCTCTTCAGAAGGAGAGAACCAGGTCAGCAGAGCTGCTTTAGAGCCAGAGCACCAGGTCAGCAGAGCTGCTTTAGAGCCAGAGAACCAGGTCAGCAGAGCTGCTTTAGAGCCATAGAACCAGGTCAGCAGAGCTGCTTTAGAGCCAGAGAACCAGGTCAACAGAGCTGTTCTAGAGGCAGAGAACCAGGTCAGCAGAGCTGCTTTAGAGGGAGAGAACCAGGTCAGCAGAGCTGCTTTAGAGCCAGAGCACCAGGTCAGCAGAGCTGCTCTAGAGCCAGAGAACCAGGTCAGCAGAGCTGCTTTAGAGCCATAGAACCAGGTCAGCAGAGCTGCTTTAGAGCCAGAGAACCAGGTCACCACAACAGAGCTGTTCTAGAGGCAGAGAACCAGGTCAGCAGAGCTGCTTTAGAGGGAGAGAACCAGGTCAGCAGAGCTGCTTTAGAGCCAGAGAACCAGGTCAGCAGAACTGCTTTAGAGCCATAGAACCAGGTCAGCAGAGCTGCTTTAGAGCCAGAGAACCAGGTCAGCAGAGCTGTTCTAGAGGCAGAGAACCAGGTCAGCAGAGGTGCTTTAGAGGGAGAGAACCAGGTCAGCAGAGCTGCTTTAGAGCCAGAGAAGCCAGGTCAGCAGAGCTGCTTTAGAGGGAGAGAACCAGGTCAGCAGAGCTGCTTTAGAGTCAGAGAACCAGGTCAGCAGAGGTGCTTTAGAGGGAGAGAACCAGGTCAGCAGAGCTGCTTTAGAGCCAGAGAAGCCAGGTAGGCAGAGCTGCTTTAGAGGGAGAGAACCAGGTCAGCAGAGCTGCTTTAGAGTCAGAGAACCAGGTCAGCAGAGCTGCTCTAGAGCCTAAGAACCGGGTCAGCAGAGCTGCTCTAGAGCCAGAGAACCAGGTCAGCAGAGCTGCTGTAGAGCCAGAGAAACCAGGTCAGTAGAGCTGCTTTAGAGCGAGAGAACCAGGTCAGCAGATCTGCTTTAGAGGAAGAGAACCAGCTCAGCAGAGCTGCTTTAGAGCCAAGGGACCAGGTCAGCAGAGCTGCTCTAGAGCCAGAGAACCAGGTCAGCAGAACTGCTTTAGAGCCATAGAACTGGGTCAGCAGAGCTGCTTTAGAGCCAGAGAATAAGGTCAGTAGAGCTGTTGTAGAGCCAGAGAACCAGGTCAGCAGAGCTGCTCTAGATCCTAAGAACTAGGTCAGCAGAGCTGCTCTAGAGCCAGAGAACCAGGTCAGCAGAGCTGCTGTAGAGCCAGAGAAACCAGGTCAGCAGAGCTGCTTTAGAGGGAGAGAACCAGGTTGGCAGTGCTGCTTTAGAGCCAGAGAACCACGCCAGGAGAGCTGCTTTAGAGCCAGAGAACCAGGTCAGCAGAGCTGCTCTAGAGCCTAAGAACCAGGTCAGCAGAGCTGCTCTAGAGCCAGAGAACCAGTTCAGCAGAGCTGCTGTAGAGCCATAGAAACCAGGTCAGTAGAGCTGCTTTAGAGGGAGAGAACCAGGTCAGCAGAGCTGCTCTAGAGGTAGAGAACCAGGTCAGCAGAGCTGCTCTAGCTGACACTGACTGACTGACACTGACTGATTGACACTGAGTGACACTGATTGACTGACACTGACACTGACTGACACTGACTGACACTGATTGACTGACACTGACTGACTGACTGACAATGACTGACTGACTGACACTGACTGACACTGATTGACTGACACTGACTGACTGACACTGATTGACTGACACTGACTGACTGACACTGACTGACACTGACTGACTATTCTCTACTACTCTACTACTCACTCTCTACTACTCACTCTCTAATACTCTCTACTACTCACTCTACTACTCACTCTACTACACTCTACTACTCTCTACTACTCGCTCTCCACTACTCTACTACTCTCTACTACTCACTTGCTACTACTCTCTACTACTCACTCTCTACTACTCTCTACTACTCACTCTACTACTCTCTACTACTCTCTACCACTCACTCTCTACTACTCTACTACTAACTCTCTACTACTCTCTCTCTACTACTCACTCTCTACTACTCACTCTACTACTCTCTACTACTCACTCTGTACTACTCTCTCTCTACTACTCACTGTCTACTATTCACTCCCTACTACTACTCACTCTCTACTACTCACTCTCTACTACTCTATACTACTCACTCTCCACTACTCACTCTCTACTACTCGCTCTCTACTACTCTCTACTACTCACTCTCTACTACTCACTCTCTACTACTCTACTACTCTCTACTACTCTCTCTACTACTCACTCTCTACTGCTCTCTCTCTCTACTACTCACTCTCTACTACTCACTCTATTACTCTCTACTACTCACTCTCTACTACTCTCTCTCTACTACTCTCTCTCTACTACTCACTCTTTACTACTCACTTCTACTACTCTCTACTGCTCACTCTCCACTACTCAATCTCTACTACTCGCTCTCAACTGCTCTCTACTACTCACTCTACTACTCACTCTCTACTACTGTACTACTCTCTCTTACTTTCTCTACTTCTCACTCTCTACTACTCTCTCTACTACTCACTCGCTACTACTCTCTACTACTCACTCTAAACTACACACTTTCTACTACTTGCTCTCTACTACTCTCTAGTACTCACTCTACTACTCACTCTCTACTACTCTCCACTACTCACTCTCTACTACTCCACTACTCTCTACTACTTTCTCTCTACTACTCACTCTCTACTACTCTCTACTACTCAGTCTCTACTACTCCACTACTCTCTACTACTCACTTGCTACTATTCTCTACTACTCACTCTAAACTACACACTCTCTACTACTTGCTCTCTACTACTCTCTAGTACTCACTCTACTACTCACTCTCTACTACTCTCTACTACTCACTCTACTACTCACTCTCTACTACTCTCTACTACTCACTCTCTACTACTCCACTACTCTCTACTACTCACTCTACTACTCACTCTCTACTTCTCTCTACTATTCACTCTCTACTACTCCACTACTCTCTACTACTCACTCTCTACTACTCACTCTCTACTACTCTACTACTCTCTACTACTCTCTCTCTACTACTCACTCGCTACTACTCACTCTCTACTACTCACTCTCTACTACTCTCTACTACTCTCTCTCTTCTACTCTCTGCTACTCTCTACTACTCACTCTCTACTACTCACTCTACTACTCACGCTCTACTACGCACTCTCTACTACTCACTCTCTACTACTCTTTCTCTACTACTCTATACTACTCACTCTACCACTCACTCTCTACTGTTCTCTAATACTCTCTCTCTGCTACTCACTCTCTACTACTCACTCGCTACTACTCACTCTCTACTACTCTCTACTACTCTCTACTACTCACTCTACTACTCACTCTCGGCTACTCTCTCCTACTCTCTACTACTCACTCTCTACTACTCACTCTCTACTACTCACTCTACTACTCTCTACTACTCACTCTCTACTACTCACTCTACTACTCTCTACTACTCACTCTCTGGTGCTCTCTCTACTACTCTCTACTACTTACTCTCTACTACTCACTCTCTACTCTCTATTACTCACTCTCTACTCTCTACCTCTCTCTACTACTCTCTACCTTTCTACCTCTCTACCTCCACCCTTCTACCTCTACCTCTCTACCTCTCTACCTCTACCTCTCTCTACCTCTCTCTACACGCACACATATGCACATATATATATGCATATATATGCAAATGCATATATATGCAAATGCATTTATATATATTAACCCTGGGCGCGACACTACGCTTCGCCCACGTAGTGTACGTAGCGCTGCCTGCTTCGCAGTTTTCGAAGTAGGCGAAGCAGGCAGCGCCTACGCACACTACGTGGGCGAAGCGTAGCTGCCTGCCGCCCACCACCCGCCTCCCGCCCGCCGTACTTTTAAAAGAAAAAATTAATTTGTAATAAAGGAAATTAGGCACTTACCTGACGCGCGGCGTCTCCCGGGGCTCCCTCTTCCTGTTTTTCAATTTTCCTGACTAATGCGCATGCGCGGACGCCCGCGCATGCGCATTTCTCGCAAGAAATGCGCATGCGCGGGCGTCCGCGCATGCGCATTTGTCAGGAAAATTAAAAAACAGGAAGAGGGAGCCCCGGGAGACGCCGCGCGTCAGGTAAGTGCCTTTAATTTGCTTTATTACAAATTAATTTAATCTTTTAAAAGTAGGGTGGGTGGGTGGCGGGTGGCGCGTAGTGGGGCTACGCGAAGCGCGTAGTGTGCGTAGATTTGGGCACACTACGTGCTGCTTCACGTAGCCCCACTACACCCACTACGCCCACCCTTAGTGTATATATACATACATATATATAATCTGCATATCTATATAAATACAAATATAAATGCATGCATACATGTACATATATGCATACATATGCATGTTATGTACATGAAAGTTTGAAAAACACTAATACAAGCAAAGCTAAAAAGCCACCTAATTACAAACAGAATTGCTTTAACTTAAACGAGGGCGAGACCTATTGCATTTTCAATGCTTTTTTACTTTGGTTCCATCAAGAAGGCATTCAGATGAGTCACACATTTGCCCTAAATTCGGAATGGTAGCACTCTAGTTGCTCATTAGATCACTGTAGTAAAGCTACTGCTCACCAGGGAAGTCTGCTGCTGGTATTCAAAGTGCATGTTTCAATCTGCATGTCAGAATTTTTTAATGGAATAGAAGAGGATTTGAGAAGTCAAAATGTGCCCTAATTTTTCTTTCTGCAGCACTAATCATAATTTCTATAGCAAAATGAACCCCCTCATTTTGTTTCTTTGCAAATTAAATGTTTTAAGTGTTAACACCTTATTCCAATCAGGATGGCTTCAGGTGTGCCATACTTTTGTCATAAGTAAGACTGTTAGCGCTCTAGTTGTTCTTTAGAACACTCTGTGTCATTCTGTCATTGGGCTATACTTGGGCGACATCTGGGTGATATTTGTGCAACATTTGGTCTCTTTTGTCTCTGGTGGCCATCTTGGGAGACTTATTTGTTATGAAGTTTCCTAATTTCCTCATTTACTACAGTCTCCTCAGTAGGAATACTTTCAGATTTTTACTTTGATTCCATCAAGAAGGCATTCAGATGTGTCACACATTTGCCATAAATTCAGAATGTTAGCACTCTAGTTGCTCATTAGATCACTGTAGGAAAGCTGCTGCTCACCAGAGAAGCCTGCTGCTGGTATTGAAAGTGCATGTTTCAGTCTGCATGTCAGAATTTTTTTATGAAATAGAAGAGGATTTGAGAAGTCACTCAAAATGTGCCCTATTTTTTCTTTCTGCAGCACTAATCATACTTTCTATGGCAAAATGAGCCCCCTCATTTTGTTCCTTTTTAAATTAAATGTTTTAAGAGTTACCACTTTATTCCAATCAAGATGGCTTCAGGTGTGCCATACTTTTGTCATAAGTAAGACTGTTAGCGCTCTAGTTGTTCTTTAGAACACTCTGCGTCATTCTGTCATTGGGCTATACTTGGGCGACATCTGGGTGATATTTGAGCTACATTTGGTCTCTTTTGTCTCTGGTGGCCATCTTAGGAGACTTATTTGTTATGAAGTTTCCTAATTTCCTCATTTACTACAGTCTCCTCAGTAGAAATACTTTCAGTTTTTTTACTTTGATACTTGACTGTCTTGGCAGTGGGTGAAGGTCATTCAAGATGGGAAAGATGGGAATTAATTTCCTGGAGTTCACTGTGAGAGGAAGTGCCTAACAAGTCTCCTTTGCTACAATGAGAAAGGCATTTCGATACTCAATTATTGAAATGACAATTGCATGCATAATGGAGCATAAATTGTATTTAGTTGGGATAGGTGTGAGGTTTTTGAGGGAGGCGAGTGCTGCTCAGGATGATTTAGTGGCATGCCTCTAATGATGCTGTGTGCTTAGCTCATCTGTGGCCTACATCGGTTTGGTCTGCAGTGCCGTACAGCACATGTGTGTTATAGTTGTGCTGGGTGTATGTGTGCCTGTGAATGGTACCATACAGGAATGGTGCAGTGCTGTGCAGTGCATGTGTGTTATTGGCATGTGCTGGGTGGAGGTTTGCCTTGCGAATGGTACAATGCATGAAGGATGTAATGATGTGCAGTGCGTGTATATTGTATGAGTGTTGTCTGCCTGTAAAGGGTACAATTCACAGAAGACTCTGGGTTCCATTTTGAGAGATCCAGGACTAACTGGAGGAACATGAGGAGGTAGAGGAATCCCCCCTGAAAGATTTGTGGATTGCTGCATTCCTGTGATCTGAGTGGACACATCGAAGGAAGGGGAAATCAGGCTCTTCAGTGCACTTCAAAGAGTGCTCTTTGATTCAAAGAGAGGTCACTAGGAAAGGACCTGAGCACATCTCAGAAAGGATCAGAAAGAATAGGGCTGAGTCCCTGGGGTAACCTTTTAATACATACATCACTGTGGCTGTCATCCAGGTGTGAGCCTCTAGTCACTCACATGACCTCTGCTGTAGGGCTATCAGTTTTTGAATCCCTTCCCCTGTGACTGACTGATTTTTGGAGCAAGGACAGGGCAGAGGAGAGGGCACTTCAAAAGGAAACAAACCCCCAACATGAACTTGAACGACTCAGACTCTAAATTACATTTGGTGTCTGGAAATGGACTATAAAAGGGGAGCTCGAGGCCCCTAAGATTGTCAATTGTCAAGCAGGCAATCAGGCTGTGACAAGAGGTTAAGCTCTGCAAACGTCTGCCTGTGACCAGGACAGGGCGCCAAGGCCTGCCAGTCTCCCTGTTGCATGAGTGGACATCACCCAGTGTCTTCAAGACTACCTGCCCCCGGAGCGACACTGCCTACCCGCTTGCCAGGACCAGTGTGCTCTGCAAGGAAGGAAAAAGCGCGGGAGGTAAGGGGTCCATTGGGGGGTCCTGGTGATTGCATAACTGTAATGAGGTGTGAGGAGACGGCATTTGCACTAATCTGGTTGTTGCCCGTTTGCAGGGAAAAGTTGGTGATCCATGTATGCCAGAGGAGGGCCACTTGGAAGTGAGCTGTGACTGCTGCTGCACCGATCTGGTCATCGCCCAGGTTGAGGTTAAGTTGGCATACCTGTATGCTAGATGGAGGCGCTGTGAAAATTGCTGCTGTGCCAATCAGCCAAAGCCCATGTGCTGTGCTAAGTCAGCTACCCCATATGCCAGGGGGTACATCTGGACAAGGCAAAGAGTGTGGTCTGGCCGAGACCGTCGTTGAGAGGAGATTGCCATTATGATATAAGCGAGACCAAGTTCTGACTGAGGACCAGCACCAGGAGCATCCCAATGCCCCCACCTGTGGAGATGATTCCAAGAGACTTACTAAGCATTGGGTGAGCATCAAGGATCCCAGGCCTTGTGTTAGGAAATCAAGGGCTCCCGACCTCTGCCTACCCAGGGCAGTGTGTGTGGATCCTACAGGAGGCAGCTGCTGCAGCTTCAGCGCATGAGAAGGGGGTGCCCTTGAAGACTCTGGTCGCTCCTATCCTGCTGGTGCGAGTAAAACTGACTTATGGGACAGACAGCAAGGTGGAACTTGCCTGCCATACATCACTTTGACACTGGAACTCTTTTGACTATAATGAAGAGTCAGAGTGAGACTCCTGAGACTCAGACTACTAGTTGAGCTTAACTGGAATGTCACCTATAGTGAATGGGGAATAATCACTAAAGCTACTGAGAAAGGAGTGGGACTCAGGGGCCATTCCATAAAACACTAGAGCCCTGACCTCAGGGTACTGTACATATTGTTTGTGAAGGTTATATTTTAATTTGTTTTGATATATAAATACCCCCTTTTTTTTTTTTAAATAAAAGCAAGTATTTTGAGTTGTGAGCCTGTGTTCACCCCCTTTACCTACCACCCCCACCCCTTAGAATCCTTTGACTGCACGACCCCCCACTACCAGTGAAAATGCTGGAGGGATTACTTGGCCCAGTCGGTCATTAGCCATAGCAGGTCGGGCCCTGGGACATTAGGAGTAAAAGGCCTCAACCCCCAAGGTTGGGCTCTGTAGCTCCAGTGTGCCCCTTTGCTCTCTGGACGGGATTCTGACAAGCATATATGCAATGAAGCCCTTGAAAGTATTGAGAAAGATTGATTAGAATAGTCATGTGTCAGAGCAATATCATGGAAGTCACTTTGGAAGTCAGGTTGAGGAGGTCATGTATATTGCCAGTCAGGCATGCCATCCTTATTGTGTACCCCAGGCCCATACAAATACAGTCTGTATTGTGATAAGATGCCATTCAGGATATGGAAGGAACACTGTTTTCTACTTTGCAAAAATATTAGACCTGAGTATGAATATAATTTTGAAAAAACTTTTATACTACTTCAATAGCCATTAGCCAAGGACATGTACATTGTGGTTTATCTTTCTAATGAAATACTGAATGTGGTGATTGTTGGTGCTTTGGTTGCCTTCTGAGTTTTTCTGAATCTGTTAGAAAATGTTAGGGTATGCTATAGTAGCGCTAGGTATCTACATCATGAGCTGCAAACCAAACCAGTCTTTAGGTCATTGTAGATCACAAAAATATGGTAATACTCTTAGGAAGAATTAAAGGGTGGTTGGATGGAGTGTGTAATTATTCAGTTATGTTGAGGTAATCAGTTTATGCAGAAGACAAATAGAAGGGCTGTGAAACAAGAATTTATATTGGTATATGACAAAACATTTATAAATATACCTGTAATTCTAGAAGTTCACCTAACCTGTTCATTAAAAGTGTGTATCTGTATGCTGTTTAGCATTAAATACATTGCAATACCCAATTAGGAGAAAAAAGAAAAAATTGCTCTCTTACGTATACTAATATATATTGCTAACTGCCTTGAAAATGTTGTGTACCGACAACTTTATTAGAGGAACAGATTTGTCTCACAACTGCCATACTTGTAAATATGTAACTCCATTATGTATACATTGGATGAATACAAAATGTAACAATTAAATATTTTAGATACATTATAACAGCCTGTTGATCTTTTATTTACACATGTAGAAAATGGGTGTTCTGTGTTAAGTGGAAGATATAATGCTAAAACATATCTTATTCCGATTTCTGTTCTGTAAGAAGTGTAACGCCATCCCTTCCCTACATTATATACAGTGATGTAGATTGAAATAAAAAAAGTTTTATTCACAAAACCCTTACTGTAATGATGTGTCTCTATTCACTCTATTGGTAACAGTATCAAGTCTGATTATCTACTCAATTTGTTTTCTCCATAATTCAAGTTGTATGGCTTCTCTTCATTGTTGGCTTTGTCAATCACAACATTTACAATTGGAAAATCCTCGTCGACCTGACTCCCAAAGTGACTTCTTTGTGGCTGCTCTCAAGAGCTTATACTAACTGGTCTTTCCTAAAACTCCCAGTGACAAACTGCGAAATGTTTTCAGGTATTTCATATAAAACTGGTAAATATGTTCTTATGTGTACCTTCCCAACAATCCATATATGATATTTTACAATTACTTTCCTTTAACATATCCCAAAAGTACTCATGTTCTTACAAGGGATGCAATACATGTTGCGATTGGAAATGATTTTTCAGATCTATTAATCCAACCAAGGAAGTGTGTGTTACCATATCTAAGTACACAGACAAAAGGAGCCTTATTAATGACCCCCGTGACTCCAACTTCCACTAATTATGATTTTCAACCAACCAATGGGTGTATAATCCACTATAAGAGCCTTATGACTAACTCACATTATTAAAACTTTCTGGGGAGGCAGGGCAAGAGAAGCAGTGGAAGGTCAGCGCTACTTTTCTTATCGCTATGCTTATTAGCGTGCCCATTGATAATTGGAGAAATGTCAGTTAGCGACATTTCTCCAGTTACTTTGAGCTGGAACGCCCACTTTGCATCTCATTAGAGATGCAAAGGTGGGCATTATGGGAAAGGGCGCTAAGGCAAGGATTCACGCGATAGCGTGATCTTGCTGATATAGCGATAAAATTATCGCCGCTTTTCGGACGAAAACAGCCGCAAAAGCGGCGATCATTTTTTATCGCCACCTTGATGATATGCCCCTTAATTCTTTTGTGGAAAAAAAACCAAGGAGTGGCAAAAAGCATTAAATGCAAAGTGAAGTTTGATGCAATGGATTTTATGCAATGTAGATTACAAACTTAATTACATTTTTGGTCCAATTAACAGTGCTTTAAATGATCCTAATGTATTAGTAGGCGGCATCTCTTATTTAGATAATCTTTTTTTCAATTCAGTGTATAGGTGACTTATCTAATACAAATAGGTTCTGGTTCCTGTAATATGCGCCTAGTCAAGGGTGCACTTCCTGTGCCACAATAATGTTGCCTTACTTAAAAGTTAAATATGGGGGGGCGTGGTTAGCAGCCAAAGAAAATGGCCACTCCCTAAGAGAGCTCCGCGATCGAAGAAGTCTTTCCCACTAATCCTGACACTGATTCGGCCGCGAAACGACAAACAGAACGGTGGGGGTGATTTCGGAACGGCTGGTGCACTGATTAAGCTGGCCCAGGAGACCTGGATACCAAACAGCGGACTCCCGGGGCTGTGTTAAGGTGATGTGGCCTATGAAGCATGCTGGTGCTGCGGCCTCGCGTGATCTACTGGGCGAGAGATGCAGAAGCGACTGCGGCCCGGATTTGGGCGGAAGGGATTGAGGCACCCAGGCACACAGCTGACTGCCGCTGCAGGACAAGACCCAGAGTGTGACCAATCAAAATAATAAGTGTTCCATGCGCGGCGGAACATACCGCATAGACCACAAGTGCGCCTGAGCCCAGAAGCGGCAGAAACGCAAGACCTGACTCCGCCGAGCAAGTGGGAGGTGGCGAGCAATTATCAGGCGGTGGATCGCAAAGACGTGGGTCCCTTGCTCACTTTGCCACTGGATTCAAGATAGCCTGGCTGACGAGGGTTATGAAGCCGAAACCGGTCCCAGGATGCTTGTTTCCGGTCCAGGGAAGACATGGCTTGGCAGTTCGGGCTGGACTGTTCCCATGAGGCACAGGGTCAGACTGATTTGCATATGGCCATGTCTGAACTGGGGTGGTGGAGTGAGCTAAAGAATGATGATGGATTAAACCCAGATCAGTTGACTGGGGGTGAGTGTTTGATTTGCTCTAATGCTCATCTGCTTTGGTATCGTGCAGATACTACTGGCACATGTAGGGACCAGAGGGTCCATAAACGAACTACAGGAGGCCCCACCCCCAGTGCCTCACTCTAAACTGTACAACACGCTCACAGGCTTCAGATGCCCGACACAGGGAAAACTGGTAAAGAGAATGCAACGGGGAGGCGCTTATAACAACAGAAACTGAAGCGCTGGTGTTCCTGGTGTTTGTGCTATTGGTGCTACATGGCCTCATACTCCCTGCGAGAAGGCATCTCAACCTCTCCCAGCCTTCAACAGACATCACCACACTGCAGGCATAAGCGCCTTGCTGACCGGGTGTGAAGACCTACCCCCCGTCGGTGCTACTATCTGGAATTGCTGACCTGGGACTCTGTAACATCTGGAGGGTCGAACAAGGAATACATAATCCCGCAGCGGACAGGCCCACCAGACCCCAAGTGATCTAAAAATGTAGCGGCAGTCCCTAGGTGGTGGACGGGGTCAACGCACCATGCCAAACATCAAAAGAGACAAGTACGCATATAACAAGGACCCGCCGGACAAATTGACGATGAACACTGAGTGTGGGGAGACCCCTATACCCGAGAAATCCACGGAGGTCACCTTGCAGGACATCATGGCCACCCTACACAAGGTCCAAACTTCCAATGGCACGATTTCACAGACATTTCATTAATACGTGCAGACTTTTAAAAAATGACCACAAGAATGACGGAGGTTGAAACTAAAACAGCAGCACTCTCACAGACATGGCTGCTCTACAACTTCAGGTGTGACAACTAGAAACAGACAATAAGCTAATGGCGGCCAAGCTCGATGACCAGGAAGGTCGCTCAAGACGCAACAATGTCCGCATAGTTGGTATGCTGGAGGGTGTGGGGGGACTGGCCTTAGACCTGTTTGTAGAAGAGTTCATTAAGAATCAGCTGCAGCCGCGTGGGCTGTCCAGCTTCTTCTCAGTGGAGAGGGCACACCGCGTACCCGGGGGCAGACCTCCGCCGGGCGCCCCCCCTGGCCCATACTGGAAAGTATATTCAACTTCTGAGATCGTGATGTGATCCTGCAAGTGGCAGGATTAGCCCCCCCCCAATATGTGTCGAGAACTGCAATATAACCCCTTATCCAGACTACATGGCTGAGGTAACCAAACAATGGCGTAGCTTTCTGGACGTCAAGAAAGAACTGCACACCCGGGAACTCAAATACTCGATGTTGTTCCCGCCGAAACTGAGGGTAGAAACAGAAGGGAAAATCTGGTTCTTTATGACACCCGTAGAAGCCCACGACTGGCTGGAGGGGTGGCGCCCAGCTATGGGACCCAGAAGGCTGGGAAAGAAACATCAGCACCAGCTAGTGGAAACAACATTGTCAAGATCGAGGGACTCGAGCGAAACGGGGGACGTATGACAAAACAAAGATGGGAACTAAAGTTACTGTCGAACTTAAGGATTCCAAAATCAAGTAGAGCATACCCCAGCTGGACTACCTGGGGGGCCTGAGAGACCACCAATTCATCTGTAATGGACTAATGCTAATGGTCGAACTTGTCATACTATACTGCGCCGCCTGGCACCTTAGCTGTTGAGAAATAGACACTTTCATATGAATAGCTAGCTGCTATAGAGTATTCGTTTAAGGGGACAACTTAAGGAGATTGTTGGACAACTCTCCCCCTCACACAAGTACAAGTTATGGGAAACAAGCACTCTGCTAAGTTTTGGTGGCGGGTAGTTTTATGCCTGCCGAGGCAGGGAGGTGGATTCGGGGTGGGGATCAGTTCTATGTTCTGTTGTTTTCATTGTTACAAGCACACAGTGAATTAGATGGCTACATACATTATGACAGCATAGCACACATGTCACAACGCGCTTTGTGCTCTCCCGCAGACGATGTCCTACATGGCACAAGCAGAAACACTGACTAATGGTTCAACTGCCCAGTCCTTGACTTCTACCACATCAGGTCCTCCCCTCACCGTTATATCATGGAATGTAAATGGTCTCAGTGACAAGATGATCAAGGACGTTTTGCAGAAGTATCGTGCCAGTGGGAGGGACGATCATACAATCTAGTATTGGTCTATATCTCACCGACACTACATCAGACAGCTTTTCCGGCCCTGGGTAAATTCCTGTTAACACTCCCGCAAGGCAAATTATTTATGGGGGCCGACGTTAACATCACGGTTGATGCTACCATAGACCGAAAAAACCCCAGGGACCCGAGTAACATAAACCTTAAATTAGCAGGAGCGGCAGTACACCTTCCACTTGGGAGTCCATAATAGTCTCCTAAGAATAGACTACATTTTCACACTAGCGACGGGTTTAGAGAGAGTACTAAAGATATTGCACCTGCCCAGGGGAATTTCAGACCACTCACCTGTACAAATTAAATAAACATCGCATATCCTGGGACGACAACGCATTTTTCCACACTACCCCGGATATCTTAAAAACACCAAGATTGGGAAAGGCCTACTCACAGCCACAGGACAATACTTTGCAGAGAACAAACACTCAGTTACATCCCCGACGACTCTATGGGAGGCATATAAAACTGTATTATGGGGCCACACAATCTTTTCAACTGAAACTTTTCGATACCTGCAAATCAGACACGCACTCATGGGAGTTATCCCACCAGAAATGCAACTACCAGAGGCCTCACCGCTGGAGGACAGACTTTTAACGGACTACATGAGTAAAAAAGCCATTTCCCAAACCTATCGAAAAATGTTAAAAAATCAACCAGATCCCACATCAACCCTTAGTGAGCGATGGCAGACTGACATAAGAGAACTGGATGAAACAGATTGGTAGGAGGCAATTGCGTCCCCACGAGAGGTTGCGATATCCTCCAAATTAAAATTAGTACAACTAAAAATCCTTCATCGCATCTACTACACGCGAATAACTATGCACCGAACACACCAATCTGCTTGCGACAGTGTGGATTGCCAGGCAGATTCTATCACATAATATGGGACTGTCCAAGGATCACACCTTACTGGGAGGTGGTCATGTGCACAATTTCGCAGGTTGTTGGAGCTACTGTCCTGCCGGAACCGAAGATATGTCTCCTCAATATCTGGGGGCCTACAGATCTGAACCATATGGCTCAAGACTGGGCGACGCTGGGTATGGTGGTAGCGAAATGAAATATAGCCCAACACTAGGGAACGGGGTTGACTCCCACCTATCGCCAATGGTGCTGTGACATGGACAGCGCAATGATAGCAGAGAAAGCAGTCTATATACACAGAGGGTGCTCCAAGAAATGGACATGGGTATGGGGAAAATGGAATGCTTTTTGGGGCAACATATGTGAGCCCCCTCAGGTGGAGTCGATGTCAGATGTAAGTGAATAATGGATCTGGGCCAAAGATAAAGTGACATCTACAGTAATTCTCTGTAGCTATGTTGTCAACGAATAAAGGACATAAATTGACAAACAGTAAGGAAGTTTAAACATGTGATGTATGATCTCTTCTTACACCGTGTATGTAGCATTAAACTTTAATGCTATGTTATGAATACCAACAATTATAAAATGCCAATAAAATGTTTTAAAAAAAAAGTTAAATATGGCAACTGGGGTCAGTCAATCTTCCACCTCATTTAAGGGTTCACAGTAAATGCCCCAGTAACTGATTCCCAGTTTCCCAGTGGCAAAAGCCAAAACAGGCCAACAAATCCAGTTTCATAAAAGCAAAAGAAAAAAACTGGAGCGACCACTCATAACAGCTGCTTCCCTACAAGGATAATGTTGAACTCCAACTGATGATTTACTATTGATGTTTATGTGTGAATGATGTTTACTGATTGCTAATGAGCTGCCTGGGAAAACATGGTAAATATCAGATATCAATTTCCAAATCTGTATAGTCATAATGGGTCTAAAATTGGAAAAGTAAGGCTACATTCCTTCTTGAGAATTGGTCTGTATAAACTTACTAATTCATATGAGAACATTGGAAGGTTGGGAGCTCCATTGAACACAATGGAGTGATCCTGGATTCTAATGGTCGGTAGAAGCCCGGAGCTCCAACTTTCCAAAGTTTTCACCTTCGGCTTGGGCCTTTTATGGCTGGTATAGCCCACTCTGGTGGGCTTGAAGCCTATATTAGAACATTAGTATGTTGAGAGCTCCATTTAAGACAATGGAGTAGCTGCAAGCTTGTAATGGCTGGTATAAGCCCAGAGCACCAACATTGCAGTTTTTGTCTTTCTGCTTCTCCCTTTATAATTTAGAATATTCTAATCTAGGTGGGTGGAATGTTCTGATAGCCTTATAGCCCTTTTGCCTTGGGCTGTACCAGTTGTTAAAGGCCCTCATTATAACTTGGGTTCAGGGCCTTTAACAACTGGGAATCCCCTCGGAAGCGGGTTATAAGTCTATAGAGATTGGTCATAGTATTGTATCATCATTTGGGAAGTTGGATATTGGACAAACGTGTTTCTCTTTTCCATGAAGAACTTGAAACTGGCTACCACAAGATAGTGCCACCATGAACATTACTGGATGCAGCACAATGCTGAAAAGGTACCACACCATCATGGTTTGACTGATTCTTCTAACATTAGCAAACCTCCTACAGAAAACTGAGGGGAATTTGATAATGTCCTTCTTCCCCTCCTGCCATCTGTATTATCCAAATGTTGTTTCTTGTTGGACTGGATTCTTTATTTTGTTTTCTAGCCCTATCACAAAATTGTTTTTCATTTTCTCATGTTTCAATAACTGCCTGATGTAAATTGGCTACGAAAGAGTACCACCCACCAGTGTACATTGACACATAGAGCCAATCACAATAATAAAGAATAACTATCTATAATAATACTTGCTTCAACTTTATAGAACCAGTACACAAAGTGGGTCATTGCTAGCTCCTCATTTTTGCTAATATTACCTAAATCAATGACACTCACTTTATTGACAATGAAAGAAAGAGGGGCTGGACTTAGTTTGAAATTTAGGTCACATGAAATCTCTGAAGAGTGTGTATTTGTTCACCAAAACAAAGAATTGAATCATATCATTATTATGTAAGGACTGCAATGTCACTTATTGGCAGAGATGGTTCAGAATAAACTGTTATCTAAATATGCATCATTAGAGTGCCACTTGGCTGTCACTGTGAGATTGTATTGTAGTTCTGTGAATGACCTTTTAAGGTCATATTCAAAAAGCAAATCAATGTAAACCACTTGCAAACTTTTAGTCTAAATAAGACATTAACATTTTGCACAATATGAAGGATGCAATAGAAGCACCCTCTAATACTTGTCTTAAATAAGTACTCAATTGAGAAACTCCTCTAAAACAAATAAGAAGGCAATTAAAAAAGAATAATAGATTACAATCGGCCCATGAAAGTTAAAATTTGCAACGAAACAAGGAATAACTCATAGGAAACAATCAAAACTAGCATTCTTTTTGTGAGGGCCAGAAAACCATATTGTCTACGGAAAGTACTGTCATCATATGTAAGGTGCAAAAGCATATCTATATGAAATGTTGAAAGAAATTCCATTACCAGCTACACCATCAAATCACTCTCCCTATCTAACCAGAATGTTGTGATGATATGAATTAAATATTAGAGGTTTAGCTCATTACCCCATTCTTAAGTCCACTCTCTTTTTAGTGATGTAATCTTTGCATTTTCTGCAAAAGTACACCTCATTGTATTTCACATATTCACATATCTTAGTTCATATTTTTTCATCTATAAATACATGCTGCTTTTAGTATTGATTGTATTTGTAGAAAATGTAACGTTTGCTTGTTTGATAGCACATCAATTGTTCAAATATGTATGAATGTGATTTATAATGAGTTACAGATGTTAGTGAAGATGGAACAGAATCTATAGGTTAATTCTTGTATTTTACATAATTCATTACCAAGCCTGCCCCGTTCACAATAATCAGAAAAGTCCATTTAAGACTAGTATAGACAAGTATTAGGTAGAAAGGTATCTTTAGCTTCCTGGTAGACTAGAAGATCATGCGATCTGAGCTACAAACATATCAATTGAAGTTCGTTGGCTCCTCCTAAGAGCCAGTTCAGCTGTATCAGCTCACCAGGGAACACCACAAATAAGACACAGAGACAGGAAAGGTTATTTTCAAATAACAGAACAACAGGCTTGTTCTTCAGCTAAAGTATGTGGGCTGTAGGCCACCTCAAGAACCTCAGGCTGACTCTTTTGGTGCTAAGGCTTCTTGGAATGGAGGGGTTGGTTAAAAAACACTAGTTCCATCAATCAGTGCAATGACTTTCCAATACACTGTTACAATGTTGTTATTCTTTTTGATAGTTTGCTTATTAATTGCCACTATTGTGTTTAATTTTATAGCTACATCTTTAAATATTATCTGCACGGAATTAGGATGTTGATTTTAATGAAGTCTTAAAATTAAATGGATTTATTGTGTGTGTCCCTCCACGGTGAAAGGAGTTTCCAAATAATCCTGTACTGTTCATGGGTTTATGTAATATGCAGATGATTAATGGGTTGCATTAGTAAATTTCCTGTCTATAATCAGTAACTTTGTTTCAGTGTGTGCTTTAGCCAGAGGGCATATGGGGCCTAAAACTGAGAAATATTTTGCGGATTCTGCAAAACATGTATCACTAGAGTGAAGATGTTCTTCTTGGCTGAAAGTTACACTCCAGACATATTCATATCATAATCAGGCCCACTAGAATTAAGCAGTTCTGCGGCCACTGCAGTTTTTTTTGCATAATTATGTAGTTACCACAATTGTCACCTAGTCCATCATCTGCTGCATAATCTGATTATTTTAACCAATTAACCCCCAAAAATTGCTTCTTAATCAAGCAGATCAGATGTTATGTTATGTTATGTTATGTTATGTTATGTTATGTTATGTTAAATCCTTTTATAGCGCGCAATAGCTACTCCAAAGAATGTCCCAGCGCTGAGCCAAAAGGAGTATCGGACTTAGTAGCCAGCAAATTACGGGAACAAATGAGTTTTTAATAGTTTCTTAAATACTAACAGGTTTTGAGTATTACGCAAAAAGAATGGAAGGGCATTCCTAGCCTGAGAGGCCTTGACAGAAAGCAGACACCCAGTTTGTGACGGGAGAAGCGAGGCACCCTCGCCAACAAAAGGGCAGAAGACCGCAGCTGTCTGAGCGGGACATAAAAAGAGAACCATTTCTGTAAATAGGTGGGCCCGTGATCGTAAAGTGCATGGTGAGCAATTACCAGCGATTTAAATTGTATCCTCTCCGCCACGGGCAACCAGTGCAGGGCGCGGAGATGAGCACACACACTATTCCTCCTAGCGATTCCCAAAAGCAGCCTGGCGGCCGCGTTCTGAATCACCTAAAGTCTATTCATAGAATAACCAGGGGATGCCAATATACAGGGCATTAGCGTATTCCAAGCGATACAGAACCAATGCCCGAATAACCGTCTCTTTGGCAGACCTAGGGAGGAGAGGGAGAAAACTCCTGAGTGTTTTAAGGAGGCCAAAACAGCAGCCTGAAATCTTTTTCACCTGAACAGAAAAAGAAGGTTATCCTCAAACCACACTCCTAGATTTTTTGCGGATTTCCCATTAGAAGAAGGAAAGGGAAATCTAGGAGACCAAATCATATTTCTGAAATCAGGGGGAAAGTTGCCATAGAGAAGGATCTCATATATGTCTTCGTTACACTTGAGTTGTGCCCTTGCAAGCCACCCAAACACCGAAGACAAACACTTCTGTACAGGCAGTACTGAGTCCGCATCCTTACCCCAGGTAAAGAGGAGCTGGGTGTCGTCAGCATATGCTATCACCTTAGCCCCCTACTCCTCGGCCAAAAAGACCAGAAGAGTAACATAGATATTAAAAGGAAGGGGGCTAAGGGAAGACCCCTGAGGGACACCCGTAGTAACCACCTGCGAGGTAGAGGCAGCCGGTGGCAGCCAAACCTGTTGGGCCCGCCCTTCCAGGAAGGTCCTCAAAGAGCCCAAGGCCAAACCAGAGACACCTATCTCCGTGAGAGGGGTGAGCAGCTTGGAGTGCTGGACCGTGTCGAATGCAGCTGACAGATCGAGCATAACCAAAGCTGCTCTACCACCGGCATCTAAACAGTCACGGATGGCTTCAGAGATCTCAACCAGCGCTGTCTCCGTGATATTAAAAGAGCAAAAATTTGTTTTCAATTAGCAGCAAAAATCACATCACATTCACATCAATAGTTAAAAATGGTTAAAAAATCGAGCAGCTAGGAGATGTGCAAAGAGCAATACTAGTACGAGGCAATCATAACAATGTGAGAAACCCCTCAAGGCACGCGCGCCCACGCAGCGTGCATATTTATGAGCCGGCAGCCAAAAAAGCTAGAGAGCGCACTGCGAGAAAATGGCGTCTCTCAATGGCTGACCGGCGATGCAGGAAGTGAGTGCAGCCCCCCCAAAGGAGATCGGTGTTCAATTTCCCACAGACAATTATATTAAAAGAGCAAAAATTTGTTTCCAATTAGCAGCAAAAATCACATCACATCAATAGTTAAAAATGGTTAAAAAATCGAGCAGCTAGGAGATGTGCAAAGAGCAATACTAGTACGAGGCAATCGTGACAATGTGAGAAACCCCTCAAGGCACCCGCGTCCGCACAGCATGCATATTTATGAGCTGGCAGCCAAAAAAAGCTAGAGAGCGCACTGCGAGAAAATGGCGTCTCTCAATGGCTGACCGGCCATGCAGGAAGTGAGTGCAGCCCCCCCAAAGGAGATCGGTGTTCAATTTCCCACAGACAATTATATTAAAAGAGCAAAAATTTGTTTCCAATTAGCAGCAAAAATCACATCACATCAATAGTTAAAAATGGTTAAAAAATCGAGCAGCTAGGAGATGTGCAAAGAGCAATACTAGTACGAGGCAATCGTGACAATGTGAGAAACCCCTCAAGGCACCCGCGTCCGCACAGCATGCATATTTATGAGCTGGCAGCCAAAAAAAGCTAGAGAGCGCACTGCGAGAAAATGGCGTCTCTCAATGGCTGACCGGCCATGCAGGAAGTGAGTGCAGCCCCCCAAAGGAGATCGGTGTTCAAATCCCCACAGACAATTATATTAAAAGAACAAAAATTTATTTTCAATTAGCAGCAAAAATCACATCACATTCACATCAATAGTTAAAAATGGTTAAAAAATCGAACAGCTAGGAGATGTGCAAAGAGCAATACTAGTACAAGGCATCGTGACAATATGAGAAACTCCTCAAGGCCTTAGATGTTACTAAAAATGCAACAAAGTGTATTGTCACACAGTGGAAGGTCCTTCCCAAAGGTTGAATGGGTCACCTTTTCAGTAATTGCCATATTTGAGTGTTAAAGTTGTACTAATGAGGGGAAATTGTTTCTAAATCCATGTTAACATTATCTGTGTAAATACTGTCACAAAATGTGCTGTATTACGCTGCATAATTAGTCTTTTCTTGAAACATAATTTAACCAATCCTTCCGCTTAATTTGGTTCTCTCCTTCAGTATAATTCCAGTGGCCTTTTATGTTGTTAAAATGTTATTCTATATTTTATCACATTGGGTTACATGTTTTCTGTATCATATTGCATTGACATTCAGGTTGTTTCAGGTTCCTGAAGAGGAAGCCTCATTACTCTCTTAGTTTGTTCAATGGAGCATCCAAAAACGGAGTCCTTATGAGTCAAACTCATTGCGTCAAACCTTTGATAATTCCATCAACACACAGACCCAACCTGCTCCAGTAATACCTGCCAGGCAAGGCAGTGAAATGAAATTATAAAGGATAGTTTTAAAAATGGTTAAAGTCAGACAGGGTGGCATTGTAAATTAATATTGAAATACAGTCCCTGAGACCAAAGCTGCTCTGATTTGTACAAATGAATCCTATTTCATACCCAGCTGACACTTAGCCATTGGTTGGTCTTTGGTCCTGGAAATGACTAAACAACACAAATTAACAAATTCATGACTGTAGGAGGAGACACAGAGTTGTTAGTCTGCATCTAAAATGGAGATAGCTGTCATAAATGCAAGAAACCAAGAATAGTGAAAACTGAACTCGTGCACCTGTAGCCTACAACCTTGAGTTTTCAATGAAAACTGAGAAAACTGATGACTCGACCCTGTGAAAATAGAGAAATCAGAGAAAGGGAAGGAAGAAAGGGAACGCAGTAGATGGCAATATGGTATGAAACACAGTATTAGCATAATCATCTGTCGCTAAAAGTAGCAGAAAATGTCATAAATAATTGTTAACAATCACTATCTTGGAGCCTTAGGGACTGCTGATTCAGAGAATACGATGTTGGAGAAAGGTAAAGGTAAAGGTAAGAAGAACTTTATTGTTTGGTTAATTAAAACAGCAACAATGTTACGTATGTACATTAATTTGTTAGGAGGCCATAAAACCTGTAATTCATAATATAAATTATAGACCTTCTTAACATAGTTCTGTTCAGTATGACTTTACATCTTCTTCTTATCATCAAGTAGCATGAATCCCTTTTAAAATTTAAAAATACAATTTTACATTTACAGTAAAAATAATCGTTCATGCAAGGCTATGGTTTTTAAGAGCCAGTTCATAAGCATTGGGGTACTATAACCGTTTGCAATTCAATTTAGGGTCTGACGGATCAAGATCTTGTATAATAGCTGCCCTGCATGTCCTGATCCATCCCTCTGGCAATGCAATCTTTCCTTAGTAAATTGACACATGCTGTATAGAAATTGGAGCATATAGAGTTTAAATGAATAAAATCCTCTTTTTTTGCTGCCACTTAGTCTGCATGCTGTGACACCATTTTGCTTCCAAGTTGGTTGATCCGCAAATGTCGGTAGCTGGCCAAAACAAAGCACCATCAATCTTTTTTTGGTAAGCCGGAAATGTGGGACTGAAGTAGGGATCCGGTTTTAGATTCTAGTAGTTTTTATTCACCATCAGACGTGTGATCATAGGCTGAAACTGTTTTTATCTATTAACACAGAATGGAATTTTGCTGCTTTATTTATAATATGTTTAACGTTGAAAAAGATAGGTTCTCATTCCACACTTCAACTGTGCTGGTGGACGCTAAAGATTTAAAAGATATCGTTTGTATATGGATTTTTTGTCATTCTAACTTATGGCCATAGAGCTTGATTGAGTGGCAAGTGTACTGAATTTAGTCTTATGTTTTTTGCCAGCTTTTTATGGTCGTGTACAGTCTCCCTACTGTTTTGTTCACTAGCCTGAATCCAAACGCACTTGCACTGGTGATGCATTTTGAGATAATCAAAAGAACCATTTGTAAGTTGTGACCTGCAACTTGTTCAGAAGTGTAGAGTCTTTTCCATGTTGGACGATACTAGCATCGGATACAGTTGGGAGCATTTTTTCTGATATTGCGGACAACAGCTGTTTAAACAATGGACCCTCCAATTGTTTGGCTAATGTGCTGAAGTGAATGCCAGCGTGTTGGCCCCTTTTGAGACGTAATTTTTCTGTTCATGGGGGTTGAGTCTCTTGTCAATATAGACTCCCAGATACTTTTGGCAGGTTACTTCTTCAAACTGCTTTCTATCTAACAAGCTTTTCTGTAATGGGCATGGCGATTTTGAACCAACATGGTTTTAGTTTTTAGTGTGCTGATTTCCAACTTGTTGGCGACTACATATTCATGCATTTTGGTCAGTGACCTCTGGTGGCCAAATTTGGTGAGACTCATTAATGCCACGTCAGCTGCCTATGAAAGAGGAGATAAGGTTAGTTTGCTGAGGTGTGGAGGGTGGGAGTTGGTCTGATCAAACTGTCATGTTAGCACACACCCCTGCTTCAGGCCCTTATTTATGGTGATCTTTCTTGAAACCCTGGTGCTGTCACCGAACTTGACTCTTTCCATGTGTGGGTAAACAGTAGCATTATTCCTTGCACTGTTTTTTCAGAGATGTTCCAATCTTTTAATTTCCTCCACAGAATGTGACGATCTACACAATCAAATGCTGCTTTTAAATCTATGAAGCAGAGGTGTAGTTTTTGCAATTACCGCTTACATTTGTCTGGTATTAGCGAAAGTGCTAAAGTATTTACGGTTGTTCCGGTCCCATTTCTGAAACCTGTCTGGTTGGCCGGGATCAGGTTGTGCTTATCAGACCACTTGATGAGATTAACTGAGATCAGTGATCCGTAGTACTTTGCTTCTACGCCGAGTAGCACTATGAGCCTGTAATTTGACCTGTTCAATCATTCTCAACCTTTATAGATTGGATTGATAATTGAGCCTTGCCAACTGGTTGGCATACAAACCAATAGCTCTGCTTCTTTGAATAGGATTGATAAATGATTACCCCAAAAAACAAATCCCTTTTGAAAATTGCCTGGGGAAAGCCATTTCATCCCGGGGCGCCGTCTCTTCTGCCTTTGAGTATTATGTTGGTTACTTCTTCTACTAAATTGGTCAAAGAGAGGTGCTCTTTCTTTCATCTGTTATACTGGTTTTTACTGTTGTTTCTTTTCCCTTCCCGTGTTCTCAATAGATGGTATGTTCTGGTTGTGGGGTTATTGGTTTTTCTGACATTATGCCCCCTTCAAACCTCCTGGTGAGTAATTCAGCCCAGTTTTGCTCCTGGACATTTGAGTTGTTTATTATTTTTAATTATTGCGCTCAACACTAATTTTGTGCAGAGCAACTCGTTCCTATTTATTTTTTCTTCCCATGACAATTTTCTGCATTCTTGTCTCAGGCGGTGTACTTTTTTTCCATGAGGTTTGATCAGTGTCCGTTTTTTTTAATTTCCTGCCTGCTTTTCTTAATTCTCTTTTCAGACCTTGCATATTCCACGATGTAGCGTTATGGGCCTTTCCTGGTACTTGACTGTGACCGCAAGCATTAGTGGTGTCAGTTATATTGTAAATTCTGTCCAGGAGTCTCCTAGATAGTTTTTTTCATTCCAGCTAGCCACTGCTAGTTTCTTTACTGTGCTTGTAGATCTTTTAGTGTATCGTTTGTCCAACTCCATTGTTTTAGGTTTGTTGAGTATATGTGTCAAACCACTCCTGGAGTGATACTTGTGCTTTGGAGGGCTTACGCTAAAGTGTAAATGTTGGTAAGATTGATTGCTCAAGGTGGTAAATTCTATTGAGAACTGTGAGTGAGATGATTGTAAAGTCTAGTATAGATTGTACGTTAGCTTCATGATAGGCCAATTTTCGGGGGTATCTTTCGCCTTCTGCCATTGATTATACTCTGCCTCCTCCCATGTGCTCCTTCACTACGAGTTTCTGCTCGTCTGTGCGTCTGATGAGTTTCCGCTTCCAACCACCAAAGAAAGAGCCTGCACAATTTAATGTTGGAGATTGGTTTGATGACAAGTTTACTCAGAAGCCTGGAGAAATTAATAGAGAGAAACACAAGACCAAGCAACAGAGTAATGTGATGGAAATCCAGAAAGGACCCAAAAGGGGAATCCCCCTAAAAATAAAAAAATAAACATGCATTGAGGGAGGAGTAGTGTGAATGAATTAATAAAACGAGATAACCCATCAACATGAGTAGTTGGCAGGTGCTATGGATTTGATTTAGAGTTTATTGGAGAAGCGACAGAGTACCTTCTCCACCAAACTGTAGGTCGGTAGCCTCATTCACAGTCGGGCAGACCTTAAATATGTCAACAACAGAGACTACTTTGTCTCCATCATTGACATACTCCTACGATGCCCTGACATAGTAAGGGCCAATGGAGGCTTGACCATTTGACCTCCCACCTGATTTTAAGTCGGAGGTCGAATGGTCAGTGCTTATTCCCCCTTACCACCATGGAAAACGAGGTGGTAAGGGACAGTGAATACATATAAAAACTTTAGGATTTTGTTTAAAAAAAACAATACTTGCTAAAAGTTTGACGGGCAGTCGTCATGTTTGATGGAACCATCCGTAAAACTTTTAACTTATTGACGGCAAACTTCGTGTCAATGATTATAGTTGTCTGCCAGACAAGCAGACAACTCTAAATTCAGGGAAAGGGTATTCTGTCAGTTTAAGGGAGCATTTGACTCCACTGCCTTGACGGAATACAATCTGTACTCCAATGTCTAAATCAGGCCCTAAGATTTTGTCCTAGCCTACTTATGTCCCCTTAGCCTGGGTATATCCTTGGCCGATCTCAGGTTCCCTGGATGACAAAGTAAACCTGACATGACTGCAGTATTTCCTTATCTTGTAATGAAAATGTGGTTATAGCATACTGACGCTGTGCTTGTATGAGAACCACACCATTTCATTACTTAACCAGGGTAACTCTTCTGATTCCTCTCAAGCCATCAAATACCTGGCTGCCTCATTCTCCATGACCTCTGAGCCCTTCAGACAACACAATAGGAGAAAAGATGATAGATGTAGCATCCTTCCCTGCCCGGGTACATGCAGATGATCACACCACAAACGGAGCTTGGAATTACACATCTTTATTCCTCAGTGTGTAACAGTTAACTGAACATTCTACATCGTGAATTCTATCACCCAGATCCATGCACTTACGTCACTGTTCTATAGAGTCCGTCAGGATCCAAAAGGGTCCTGTCATCTCTAACTTTCCAGACCCTACATCTACCCTTTGTTAAAAAAAAGTACAAATAATAGATATATACATCACAACTCTTCAATAAGTCTTTTTGGTGCTCGAATCAAACACCAAGATCTGGTCATGAGAGGTTGCAGAGATAAAGGAGAGGTGTTCATGCCAGGCACTGGTGACAGAAACACTGGTACAGTCTTTGGGCTCTCCAGATTCTCACGTGGATGAGTGTAGCTACTTCTGGAGCTGGTGAAGGTCAAGGCAGGTGCTGAAAATACAAAGAATCTCACGTAATGGACTTCCCAGGACAGTGAGCAGTCACCATGTGTTGTTAATTAGTCACAACCTCAGTGGGTCACCATCAAAAAGAACAACAGGTTTGCGTTTCCGTTTATGTTTCATGACAATATGGTCTCCTATTTTGAACACAGTGCTCGAACATAGTGGTGATTATCCACAAAGGTCTTCATTTTGCCTTTGTGAGACGAGTCAGTAGTGTAAAGTTTACCAATGTCAATATTCACTATCTCATGATAGGCATCTACATTGTAGTTTGTAGAAATCGGCCTCATGTCAGCATCAGTACTGAAACTAAGTAAATATGCTCTCGATGAAGTACCTGGCAAGACATGAATTAGTGCTTATACGTTTGTCTTTTTATGCTTCAAAGTGCTCAATGGTATTACTGAGGGTGCTCATAAATATCTCGACCGTATCACTCACCTGTGGCCAGAGAGGTGTGCTTTTCTGATGCTTGACATTTAGATGAGCAAGAAAATCTTTAAATTCTTAGCCAATGTCATATTTCAAAATCGAAGGAACCCCGCCTATGTTGCAAAAATACTTTCTAATCTTTCAATAGCTCTGTCATGAGTAGTTGACAACAGATCTTCCAGAAGGCGAATATGGAAATCTTCATCAACAATTACGAGCAGATGATGTCTGTAGTCAAGGGGTCCAAAGAAATCAATTGCAATCTTCTTCCATGCATGCTTTGGAAGATCAAATATATTTAACGGAGGCAGGATTGTTTTGGATGACAAGCAGTTGCATAAATGATATGCCGTTAATTCTTTATCAACTCTTTCAATAAGATGAGAAAACCACACTCAGAATGTTTAGAAGCAACAGCTCCACAATGTCCCTCATGAGGCAGTTCAATAACTTGTGGTCTCAGACTCTGGGTTATGACAATTCTCGACCCTCGTAAGATGATGTCTTCTGGGGTAACTGAAAGTTCCACCTGCACATTTTTCAATTTATGGTATTCAAGGTCATCGTGAAGAGATTGAGTGTGTTTTCGCCTCGACCGATGTGCAGCAATGATTTGTTCGACTGATATGGCATCTGGGGTAGTGGATTGCACAATTAAGTTAACATACGCATCAGCCGATTTAAAAGTAGTGCCACAACACTGTTTTGGCACACGTGAGAAGTAGTCAGCAGAGTTTTGATCTTCGCCTGGAAGATGCGCAATCATATAATCATACTCCTGCAATCGCAATCTCCACCTCTAAATGCAAAGGGGCATCTTGACTTTGGGATTGCCAGAAAATGATGAGCAATGCTTGATAGTAGGTGATAACTGTGAAATGTTTTCCATATAGGCACACACGGAAATGTTCACAAGCCCACACCACAGCGAGGCTTTCTTTTTCAAGTTGTGAATAGGCACATTCCATGCATGACAAACTTCGGCTAGCAAAAACCACAATGTGGCTTGGGACATCAGGATTTCCAGTGTGCTGGGAAAGGCTGGCACTCAACCCCACAGGATTTGCATGCACAACAACCTCTGTATGTAATTTTGGAGCAAAAAATGCTATTTCAGTGGCATTCTCGATTTCGTACTTGAATTTCTTGAAGCTTTGCTCACATTCACTTGACCATCGAAATTCGACATTTCATTTTGTTAAGTCTCTCAATGGGGCACTTACAGTGGCAATGTCACATATATACCTTGAACAGTAAAAAGGTTGGATTGCAGCATAGTTACATCTTATGGGGGGGGAAGTGGACGACAAGGCTTGTACTTTATCCGGATCCGGAGTCTTACTCCCATCAGAAAAGATATGCCCGAAGGACTTGAGTTTGGTTTGATGAAACTCACACTTTGTTGCATTTAACGTGAGACCTGCTTTGGCAAATGTATGACGCAATTGTGCAAGAGCTTCATCATGTTCCTTTCGTGTGGCCCCAAAAACTAGTATATCATCACTGTAATTGAAAGGATTGGTGACGGGATGAATTATGCAACAAATAACATCCTGAAAAAGTTCTGCAGCTGATGACACTCCAAAACGTCACCTTTTGTATCTAAATTAAGCAACATGAGTGAAAAAGGTAGTAATGTACCTGCAATTTTCTTTTAGTTTGAGCTGGTGATGCTCTTTGTTCAAATTAAGGCTAGTAAAGACTTTAGTTCCATTCAGCTATGTAATCATGTCAGCAAAGTGCAGACCTGAATATTGTGCTCTTTCGATCACCCTATTCGCTTGGCTCATGTCAACGCAGATGTTCGTGGCTTCTCCACTATCCTTTTCGGCACTACCAATATGGGGGAAACCCATGGCATCAGACCAGTGGATCACTCAATGATGTCGTGCTTTAAGAGTGTCTCAAGTTCTTTCTCAACAGCCTCTTGTAAATAAAATGCAATCCAGCGATGTCATTGAGCAACAGGACGCATGTCCTCATTTATGCAAAGTTGCACTTTCATGGTCTAAAGTCTTCCTAGTTCATGAAACACGGATAGAAATTGATTCACTATCTCGTGATAGGCATTTACATTGTAGTTTACATAAATCAGCCCCATATCAGCATCAGTACTGAAACTAAGTAAATATGCACTTGATGAATTACCTGGCAAGACATGAATTGGTGCTTATACGTTTGTCTTTTTATGCTTCAAAGTCACTATTAATGGACCTTGACTTTGCAGTGACCTCGAAGCAGCCCACGTATACACTTTGGTTTTAAACAGGGTTAAACGGGGCACTGGAGACAGTTCATTGTACTTTTCAACTGGCATAATGTTTATCGACGTGCCACTGTCTATTATACAAGGTACGGAGCACCCATTCACTTTTTGAGTGTGATCTTTGGACAGTGTCCAACTGAATTTTGCACTTCACTTGTTGACCTAGTTTAGATTGACATTCTTCCTTCCATGTGCCTAATCCTACATGTACATGTTGTCCAGCAGTCAACATTGACATCACACTCCCATCTTCCTCATTGTCTCTTAACAATGAAGGTGAAGAACTTTTAGACAAGGAATTTGATGACAATCAACGTCGTTAAGTTTCTACTTGCCTCAACTGATGTGGCCACTTGGCCTTGTGGGCTCCTATAGAGCGTAGTGTCTGGAGGTTTCTGGCATCCGTTTTGTTTTCTCAACATGACACACATGATCTTTCCGCCATTTTATTTTCTCAACGTGACACACTTGATCTTTTCCTTACTTTGCAAACTATTACACAATGGTTCTCTTTCCCGCAGACTTTGCCAACCTGTCCAAAGGCGTGACATTTACCTTCATATGGAAAGGAAAATCCACATTGAAAACATGACTTCTTTTTCTTTGGTCACATTACTTTATGGCTTCTTTTCACACTCAGTGCTGATTCATTTTCAGCCGTTCCGGCTTCCATGTTAGCAGCTTTTCTGTCAGCTTTCTCTGCTCTGGCAGACATGAGTACTCACTCCAAGTTGATTGTCTCTTTCAGTATTCGTCGTCTGAAGGAATCACAGAGACAATCATCCATTACTCTGAGACGCTTGGCCTCTTCGTCATTGAACTTGTTGAATTTGCAATGCTTGATGAGTCAAGCATTTCTACAAACTAATCTATCGTTTCACCAGCTCTCTGCCTTTCCTGACTGAACATGTACCTTTCATAGTTGACATTTGGCATGGATTGAACCTAGCGTTTAACGCCTCTTTGATTTGACGTCACGTCACTTCATCACAGGGTGGTATTTTCTTTGTAAGTTCTTTTACTCCTTCACCCGCCATATTCTTATAATATTTAATGATCTTTTTGTCATTTACTTCTTCCAATGCATCAATTTAATCATTGAGGTTTTGATCCAGGCAGTCCATCTGTCGCCAATGTTTTGCTTTTTTGGTGGTATTGAAGGGAGGTGGTAGTTTCAAGATGTTGGTGGTGCCATATTTTGCGCTCTTTTTATCAGCCATTAAAAAATTTCACTATTCCAGTTCCTCTGTTTTCTCTCTTTTTCTATTCACCTTTCCCAGGTTTACTTCTAGCCAATATATTATTCTGGCATATAGTTGACTGTGGATTTAGAAAGGTGTGGAAAAATGCATCTTGCCTGTTGGATCCGGACTACAATATGTGTGCTTTCTGACACCATTCTGTAACTTAAGCACCACTGCAAACACACCCTGTTACCTGGATCACACCTCTTGTAGACACTGAAGCACCAGCACACACACCAAACAGCCCACGTAGCCTAGTTCACAGCCGTACATAAGCAGCACAGCTCAACTTCCTGCAACCTTTAGCCCCATGCTGTGCATAGGATAACAGTTTGAAAGACTTTTGCAATATGACAGGCAGACGTGTGCAGGGCCGTTTCTAGGTGTTTTGTCACCCTCGGCGAGAATTGAAAAATGCCGCCCGCCCTTTTACTACCATCACTCTCTCCCCCAGTCATCCAGACTAGAAGAATTAATACATTAGATATAAAAAAACTTGTATTCATCATTCAACAATAAAACACTTCAAACATTAAATAACTAAATAAGCACTGTTCATATTTTATTTCGTTTTTAAATTTCTCTCTTCTAGCTTCAATGGTGTTTTGGGTTCTTTCTCTTAATCCAATGGTACCTTCCTTGCCTTTATTTTAGCAAAGTCTTTAAGAAGATCTCTAATGTCAAGATGGTAAGCCATGTCTTTTTCTACTGAAACCGTGGCTAGACCCATGAGTCTCTCTTGGCTCATGGAACTGCGCAGATAGGTTTTTATTAATTTGAGTTTTTAGAAACTCCTCTCCGCATTTGCCACTGATATTGGTAAAGTCAAAAGGATGCAAAGAGCTACGAACAAATTAGGAAAAACATTTTAAATTAAATAGTAAATAAATATAATTCCTATTAAAACTTTTTAATCGGAGTCCGGAGCAGACCAAGGAGCGAAGCTGGAGCAAGTATTTTGTTGTGGAGCGGAGCAAGTCAAAAAAATGTTGCTCCGAACCTCTGCTAAATATGCTTACACTTTACACTTCACAGGCACAGACACAGTCATACATATATATGAACACAATGTCCTTTTGGAAGTCGGGGTTTCCCGCGTTTTACATCTTGCTACCGAGAATTTTTCAAATTGTCTCATGGCTCACAAATTAATTATTTTTCGCCGTTTGTTTTCTCCCGGCCATCACAAAATCTAAATTATTAAGCCGGTGCCATTTTGTTTCTTGCAGCCCTCACACTTATTCACAATTATATAGGTATGTTGGTAGGAAATAATATAACTTTAATAGTAACTTATCTCTTTTATATGAAACATGAACTGCACTTACCTTTAAGATATGTTGAAAGAGAAGTACAAAACCTAGCTCTAGCACAAGGACCATGCCTCAGGCACGGTCGTTGTGCAGCTTGATCCCGGGACTTCTGGCTCTGTCTCTTGCGGCGGCTCTCGACCCGTCGATGCTTTGTTCTAGAGGCTCTTCCCGTGTGATGATCCAGTGGAAGGCTGTGATTCAGCGAGCGTTGTATGATGTCGTCACAGAGGTCTGATCGGGTCGAGAGCAAAAACGGAAGTCGGTATCCGAAGTCGAAAATCTATTTCAGAAGTCCTATTCACCCGAAATCCTCCCCGCTGGCGTGACTCTCATATTTATAGCGGCACGCACGGCCCGTGGTGCCGAACGTGATGTTGAAATGAAAAAAGGCGCTGCCCAATGCGCTTTCGAGGTCGAAGGCCGTTTAAGGTGGGAATTCCCAAACTCATGTTTGTTTACGTTTCGTACTCAGTAATAGCAGCTCTTTACTTTCTTACTTTTGAGGTAGGTAGAGGCAATGTTTACATTAGTCAAAGTAAACTGTTTACTGTAAACACTTATTAACCCCTTCCCTGCTCATGACGGAGCCGCTCCGTCATGAGCCAGGGTTGCGTGTGCTCATGACGGAACGGTTCCGTCATGTTACGGCCGTTGGCGGCCGCTCCGCCTACGTGGCGCTGTTTCCCCGCCTGTGCGGGGGGACAACGCAAATGGGCGGAGTCATGACGGAACCGTTCCGTCATGAGCACAGCTCAACCGTGCCTCATGACGGAGCGGCTCCGTCATGAGCACAGCGCCACCGCGCTGCCCCCCCGCACCCCCCCAGCACCGCGGCGGAATTCCCGCCGCGGTGAAAGGGTTAAGTAATTGTTCTGTATGCTTCTGAAAACAATTCGATGTTTCAATTGTTCCTCTATTTCATTTTTTTCTCCTAAATTGCTCAATTTTTTTGCTGTTTGATTTCAAATTTTGGCACCCTACCCATTTGCCACCCTAGGTGGCCGCCTAGTCTTGCCTAATGGTAGAAACTGCCCTGCATGTGTGTGTTGGACTACCTGTTGAGGTATCCATTTTGAATACAGACAATCATGGGCCTCAAACCTAGAAAGGGTGAAAGAAAAAACATTGGCTATGTTTATTTTTCTATTGCTTTAGAATCGTACTGACCTACGCTTTTAGAAGTCTCTCAACAGTCAAGCTGGTAAAGGGCGTATGATAAAGACGCAGGAGCCCACGAGTAAGTATACAAGCACCTCAGCTAGATAAGCAACCTAATCAGTAAGCATGACAGCTCTTCAATACTGGCAGGTAGTCTCTATAATTTCCGCCTTTAATTGTTGTTTGCCTTAGATTCACCAAAATTGTCTGTGTTCTCCAGTAAGCCGAGTCGGAGTACAGCCCATTACAGAGATAGCCACCCATGAAAATAGATGACTAGATATCGTAAAGAAAATAAATAGGGAAGGTTTTAATTCATCCCTTCTTGGAATTTGGAATCTGAAAATCAAGGTAACGTTAATAGCACGTTAATATGGCTACATAGAAAACGAGGAAATAGATAACAAAATTATCCCATTTGTGTAGATAGTTGCTTGACTTGATTTAATACCAAATTTAGGTTTAGTCAACATAACGGGCTGATTTCTCCACATGCTGGAAATAACAATGATGAGTTATTACCTATGTATGCAACATTACTTTAGTTGCAACCTAAATTATGTGTAAATAAAAGCGATATGGCAGATAGGAGATGACATTATTGTCTACATCTGTGAACTCAATTGATATCATTTCCCTAGACTCAAATCATGCTCTCTAAAGTTTTCCCCTACAGATTTCATAATGAGGCACATAGGTCTATGTATATAGAACAGATTGGAGATGGATTATGTTTGTTTGTTTTTGTAAATAATATGTATAGATATATAGATGTAAATAGAAATGTATAGATGAATAGAAGTTACACATGTATATGAGTATATGTCCAAAAAAGTTTGTTAATAATCATAAATGTGCACTTGATCTATCTGGTATGTGCAAGCGATTATAGTTTATGTTTCTTTTACAATAGGATTTAAGAAATTATGGCCACCTGAGGAAGGCTGAACGCCGAAACGCGCGTAGATTTAACAAAAGCCATAATTGATATTTGCTCTCTATCTCTGTTGTATGTAAATATGGAATGTAAATACGATTGTCCAACTGAATATGAAATGATACAGCATTGAGGATAAGAAATGTCTATATAGAAAGACCCAAAGAAATAAGAAAAATGAAATGATTCTCTATTGTATAAATCAAAAAATATTTAAATAGTAAGAAATAAAGAAGTTCAATGAAAATGTGGTCTTTTCAATAGTCCTGTTTGATCAATGGGGGCAGGCATAATAATCACTTGTACATTACCTGGTCTTTTATAAACTGTTTCCTATATTTTTGTTCACGAATACAGACAATCTAACATCAACAACGGCCGTATCGGAATGGCCGTTGAAGCTGTAGTTTCAAAACTGCATATGCCTCAGTGGGTCACTGCAGTTAGTGATGACAATGTGCAGAAATAGTGAGATGTTTACTCAACTTTCCCGAGCAATGGTACTACAATGGAGTGCCTTCCTAACTACCAGGTATTATTAAAAGAGAACTACAAGGTAGTTGACAGTTAGTCTGATTTTGTCATGAGCTTGCATAGCAGAGTGAACTATTTTACTTAAAAATCATCAAAATGTAAATCCATCTGAAATGCAGTGGGCTGATACAAAAGAGTGATGAGCACTTCACCGTGCCAGAACCTGAAGGTGCTGGCCCAAACCGCCTATGGCTGAAGAATCTGACCCAGACCCCTATCTGTATATTGGATGTTAAAAAGGCGAACAGGTATATGTTGTGTTGACTTGAGTTTTTGGACACACCTGAAACTAAATTTAGTTAGGTAGAAAAAGGGTAATTTTTTTTACCTGACCAATCATACCCTTCCTGCAGTGTCCATCAGAAATCAGCACCATCCACATAATAAATGATGGTGCACAATAGGCAACTGTGCAGTGCTGTTGTGGCCGGGAATCCTCAGGATCGTACGTTGCTTAGAATGGTCCACCTCTCAACACCACCATGGTCTGGACGTGTATACACAGACTCTATGGAGTGGTCAAGTGGGGGAAGGGAAGGAAGGGGACAGCAGGGAGGGAGACCTGGAAAGACAATAAAACACATATAAATCAACAGAGCATATATATACCGTTCTTTCCTATCCTACCCTGACCCCACTATAAGAATAACCAGAGTTCTGGGAGAAGTACCTGTAAAGAAAGAAAACCCGCCACATCTATTCTGCAAGGTTATCGGCTTGTCGTAGTATGTGGCTCAATCTGGTGAAAGAATACCACAATCAGCAATCTGCTCAATACCTTGTAACATCAACAGTCAGGTGGTACACAGGCTCTTTCTACATACCATGGAAAGAATCCTGTTTGCCGAGACAGGGGTGCGGAAGAGCCGTCCTCTGCCCACTCTCAATACCCCTGCTACTGGACACACAAAGAGACCAACATGACTTCCATTAATATTGTATGGATACCAGCAATAGCAGGAAAACAAATCTGGCCTTAAACCCAATGCGTCTTGGGTAAAGGCTGCGTTTAAACATAAGGACAATCTTGTGCAAGACATCTTGAAACAGCATCTCTATCCATTGACCATCAAGGATAATTCCCCTTCAGAGGCCTGTGTAGATTGCACGACCCAACAAACAATATGATGGTAAAGCCGCCAATGGTTCCTGGCGGAGAATAATTAGTGACAATGTATCTTAAGAGAAACCATAGGCGTTTTCCCTGCAAGAACCGATGGCGGTTCGCCAACAGGGAATACGAGTTTGGGGCTAGCCTGCCCCTTAGCAGATCAGGAAGTATCGTTCCCCTGCAAGAGCCGAAGGCGGCTCACCAACAGGGAAAACGGGTAAAGTTGCTTGCCCTCCCACGGATCAGGGAAGTACGACGGGAGCAAGCGTTCAAAGGAGATCCCCGCGATTGCACAGGTCTCTCTCTAGCAGCGTGAATGCCTGAACTTGGGCCCCGCTGGAGAGGTTGCTCCGCAGGGAACTGGCAAGGGGTTCCGCCAATGGAGCAATCTCACAGGAAGCGCGGGTCCCCTAGACTGCCCCCGTAGGCACTGAGCGTGGCACTGCGATCCAAAAAAAGGAAGGAACAAAGTTTCGGTGCTCGCGGCACCCTTACCAGCCTCCTTAACGCAGTACGGCTCCTCGAGGATAAAGTAAGCGGCAGCGGTCCGCTGCCCTGGAAGCGTTTTAAAGGAAATGCCTCGCGTGCGTCATGACGTCACCACGTCACCACGCCGAGGATCCTGGGATGCGTAGTTTTCTCAGAAAGCTACGCTGCTCTAGCGCGCCGAGTCAGTGTTCTCCTGGTACCCACCCGGTGGGTTGGAACAAGTGCAGCTTCACAATTCATGTAGGGGTTTGCCCCTATATTAAGTGCAATGTAGACACTATTTCAATTAGTTCTGTTCTGCAGAGCCTGAAATCAATGGGTTAGTATACCCTTGTAGTGTTTGCATTAAACTGCTCCAATGTTCAGCATGTTTTACAACTCTAACTTGGCTCTCTTTGCTCAAGCTATGTGCAAATGAGAAAATCGATACATTCTTTAGAGCACTATATTAAACAGCATGTTTACCCCTGTGTCTGTCTTACTTAGCTTAGTTTAGCTTTGCCTATCATTGCTTAATATTGCTATGTTCTGATTGTAACAGTTCACACATCACCATCGGCACTTAAATTGTCTATTACTAGTGCTCCTCTGTCTTGATAGAGCGCATCGCACCCCTTCATGAACTAAGAACAATAACTTTTTAGAACTCTTGAATCTTTATTTGCGGCACATTTATATTCTGTTCTCTCTTCCCTGTTTCAGTCGACCTTTTTACCACACTTTCTATTTAGAATCCTTGGCATCTTATGTTCAACTTCCTGCTTCCTCCTTTCCTTCCAATTAATTTTTATGAGCTGAAATATAACAATTAATATATTTCCCTCATCTTCCCCTTTCCTTTTTTCTTCAGTAGTGATTAAGTGAACTGTCTTTGAAAATGAAAAAACTAAAGTTTGCATGGAACATATTGAAGGAAGTAGGTTTTCAGTCAACTTTTGTTATACTCCCTCATGATATCTATTCCTCTCAAGTCCTAGAAATCATTTTTGATTATTACTGAAATGTTCTTATTTAATAAATCATAGTGGAGCACCTTGCAAGTAGACCAGTTGTATTCAGTTTTCAATATTACAGAATGCAATGCAGGTATAAAAGTAAGCTTACATTCAGGTTGATTTTAAAAATGCATTTGTAGTTTCAACAAATATATTCAATTTTACTTCTTCTGATTGTTTGAGCGCAATTATTGTTTTTTTTTTTTTCTTACTGACGAAACCCATCCGAAAGATTCTCCTCTCATCAACTAGCACGCCCAAGGTCCATGGTACCAATAGAATTAGAACCGAGGCTACAGCTCAATGTGTTAGCCTTTCTCCATTTGTTACTCAGCTCGCATTCCTATTCATTTTACACTGGCATTCAAGGGTTGTACTTTTCCTGTGACACATCTCCTTTCTCCTAAAATCCCATAGACAAAGCCACACTTTGATGTACCACAGCAGCTTTGAATACATCTATTGTGCAGCTTGCCAAATCAATTCTTCCCCCAAGGACAGGCAGGTGGTTATGAATTATATCAATTATTGCCTCTGTGTTGCCTGAGAGCTCTGTGTTGCAGATGGGGCACAGTGTTGCTAGAACTTGTTCTCCCCTACCTGGGTATTCACATACCTACAGGAAAGTAAGTAGGATGTATGAGGTCACAGGTTTAGTGAATCTGTTTTGGTGATGCCAGAAGAAGGGGGTCAGAAATCCAACATATGTGCACAGAATGAGGGGAAGCTTGTTAATATGGAGATTTCAGATCCAAACAAGAGCCAATATGTAGGTCCTAATACAAGTTTCCAAAGATAAAGATCACGAAAATATTTTCTGAAAATGTGCACCTGATTTGAGAATAAACAGCCGTGCTGTGTGGTTTTGATGAGTCTGACGCTGCCTGTCTTTGATAACCTTTTAAGGACCACTGGTTTTGATAGATATACTCCTTATAACCTGTCAAAATAATTTGCAACAATCGATATATAATAAAAGTATAAACCAAGACCAGCATGAGTGGTATGCAGATGTGTCTCTTCTAGCTTGGGTATGAATCCTGACAGTGAGGCATCAGACTAAATTTTCCTTATCTTACAGACAGCTTTCATGACATAACCTTACTTTCACCAGATAAATTATCCAAAATGAGAGGAAGAGCTGTAGAAATATAATCTCCCTCCTAGAACAGTATTTTTCAAAGAAGGAACCTTAATTAAACAATACTAAATGCTCAAGAGGGTTATCATCTAGTATATTCCTAATTTACTTATCTTTCTCAGTCACTGTTAACAAAAATATCTCACACGCAGTGTGTACTGGCAGTAGCTACATGATCACAACCTCTTCTGTATCGGCCCAGGCTACATAAACATATAATGAAAAGTTGCACCAAAATATGCCCAGTGGTATGTAAGCATTAAGTCCCTCCAGCTTCTTTATTGCACCCAATGCCACCAAGAAGTCATTTCAAGTGTATCTTGCATAATAAAGTCCTGTTTGTTAAAGTAAAAATGTTCTTAATATGGGTGGGATTTTAATAATTTGTAGATCTGCTCATTGTTATCTATATGCTGGAATTAAGCTATGGGGATTATTTCAAAGGAGTGTTTCCATCAGAGCAAGGTTCTTCCTCCACAGAACTGAAGGTTGGATTTGTGAATCTCAGTATATAAGCCTGCACTGGTCTACACTGTCTCAGTGGCAAATGTTATGTTTGTAGCAGATGAAAGAAAGCCAATTCCTCTACAAGGACTGATTTGCTACGACCAATATTTAAACATGTTTTCCATCTTCTACAGTAAGCCAGTGCGGAGGCTTTAATAAATTGGTGGTTTGATCTCAAGGTGTCACTTCAAAGGTCAGCCTGACTGCCTTTTTCTGAATCAACTGAAGAGCTTTCATAGCATCTGCTAAGGTCAGTGCATTTGTGGTGTTGCGATCGAATAGGCATGAAAAAAATGTTAAACCCCATCCTATCTCCATTTTTAAAATTTAAATGAGGAATTGTGGTTCACCACAGATCAGCTTGATTTCAGGGGGAAGAAAATTGATGCCAATATCATTTGCTCAATATAAAGCATAATTTATTTTATAGCCATTAGTTTAAGCCTCATCCAACTTTCGATCAATTTAATCAATATCTGATGGTCCACTGTATCAAAAGTGAAAAAGAGGATGAGCAGACATAAACCCAATGCTTTAACCTCACACCCACCCACGAATATTTGCTTTGCTAGACCACAGCTTACGCTATGCCATGGGTCTACCTAAATCCCTAATGAAAAGTGTGCAATAAATGATTTTGATAAGGTTTTGAAGTTGTTGACAATGGGCTCTATGAAGTTAGCCTTTAAAGGAAGAGTGGAAATATGCACATAGTCTGTGAATGATAAGGTGTTTTCAGCATGGTTATCATTATAAAATGTTTAATTATATCAGAAAAGTGCCTCACTGGAAGAATCCGTCAAATATTGCTGTGAGCATTGATAAAATTGCTTGCTGGCATACAGTGGAACTCTTCACAGAACATGAGCCATGTAGGGAAACTCATATATCAGGTCAGGTAATGGTGTCTAGTGCATAGACAGGGGGAAACTGATTGAATATTTTAATGTATGACTCTGGTGAATGGAATATAGCATTCACTGACAAGTCAATAATGAATGCAATGTTGTCAAAATATATTCCAGTTTACCAAACACATCATTTTGACAACTCTTCATACAGGAAAGAAGTTGGCAGCTGACTGATGTATTAGTCTTTGAGTGCCAATGTGATTGCTAGCTTTCTTAGATGTTTTAGAGAAGAGGGGATTTGCTATGTGTGTTTTGACACTATTCATGGATTGGAGCATGACTGTGTTAATATCTTAATTTGGCGATGTAAGGTGAGTCCTTTAATTGCTTGGAGTGATTTCAGTGGGTATGGCATTAGAAGAGCTCAAGGTTATATCAGAGGGGGCAGAACTGGCAGCTTCTTAAATGGCATACGGCAGCAGACAAGATTCTTTGTTTAATAACATTATCCACAAAGTAGTGGTGATGCTGTGGTGATATAATTATCTGTAGCTCAGTTTTACCTTTCCTCTCTTGTGTGCCCACTGAGCATTATAGTCCAGTTATCATAAGTGCTTTGCTCATTCTGAAAAGGAAAGTCCAGCTGTGCACTTGAAAAGTTGGAATTGATTGGTGAAGGGATTTGTGTGTATGGAGGACTCACTATGCATTAGCGGCTGAACACACATTTAGAAACTAAATTTTCCATAAATTCACTAAACTCTATTAAAGTTTGGAAATGGCCCCCTAGATTTTAAGGATATCAGGTATGTTTCTGCTCAGTAGAGAATGTCCTTACTAGGCACTAATTACCAGTACCTTGTTACTAAATCTTTTGAAAATAAATTTTTATTTTCCATTTGGAAACATGACTTGAAGTGGAAGCTGAACACAGAGAAGTATTTTACAGAATTTAATCGAATTTTGAAGATAACCTGGACAGTTTAGAGGACTGTTTTAGAAATAACCTTGAAGAAGTATAAGATTACTTCATTTGTTGCTTGTTTGGATTCTATGTTACATGAGGAATGGAAAGCATCATCATCATCTTAAGAGTCTGTTGATATTTTCACAATGCACATGCTAAACATTAGGTTAGAGGTATGTGCTTAGAAAAACTATTTATTGTTATCAGTGTGAACTATATAATCCTGATGATGTTTGTTTATTTTACAGTTTAAGAATCAACCTTGAATGCATACCAGAACCAGAGAGCCAAACAGATGGTAATGGTCTTTATGACTGAAGAGGGAGAGTAAGGTTATGAAATAAAAATGATTTAAATTAATTATTTATTTTTTAGTTCCTGCAATGTAAGTGTTTCACCAATATTCTGAGAGTTTGAGGCATGCAGATATTTTGGAGGTATATCATTTGTTAGAATGGTGATATTAAGGGATGTCTAGTTCCCTTTCTATCCAATTCCTCTTCCTCCAGGTCTACTGTAGCCATCATATTCTTTTTGTGCATGGTTGGCCTTCAATACATAGAAGTGCAAAAATACTAATGACTCCCATTGGATATGGAATCCAGGTTTTGCATTCTGGCAAGTGAATAAATATTTGTAGTCCTCAGAGATAAGAGTTTAGCTTTGTTTGACCACATAGCAATGTCAACAACTCTGGAACTTGCCTTTCCGGTCTAGGCATAGAATAGTTGTAGGTTGAAAAATGACATTTTCATGGTCCCACTCAACTCCAAGAAGATATGTAATACATTCAAAAATGTATTTTAAGCTAATGGGGGATGGGCTCATAGAGATTACTAAATTGCACCCACTTTAGGAGGATAAATATTAGCAATAGAAAGGGTATCTCAAACATCTGTGAGAGTTGATTCAGGAGGACTTAGACAAGGAACTACTAGAAGCAGAACAAGTTCTCAACAAAAGGTTTGCTTAGGGATTTTCTGAGGCTCTTATTGGTGAGAGTGCAAAGAAATGCTGATTATGAACAACACCAAGAATACTAAATCAAGAATAGAGAAATTGAAATAAAGGAGACAGATTAACGGCAGATACATCAAAATTGAAGGAAGGACAGACTCCATGCAGGGACATTAGAGATCCAAATGATAAAAGCAAAGAATAACAAGTGTGAACAATACTGGGAATTGTTCCAACAGCAACACGAAGACACTGGCTATAGTACACAAAAAAGTACCACAGTTGAATAATATTTAAACATTATCACATGGATAACTATTAATAAAAACCTAGAGAAGAACTAGACAGTCATATCTCGTAAGATCAGATTCAGGGTACCTCACTCTGTGAAAGCAAATAAGCTGTCATGCCCTGTTTGGGCAGCAGTACAATAAAAGTGCTCAATCTCTGCTGAAGCATCTTACAAACATTTTTAAAAGAATGCCTTCTCATTCTTGAAGCCTAGAAAGCATTAGAGGAAATGGAATTCTTACTAGCCAATATCACTGATTAATATTGAGGCAAATGTCTATATTAAGTTCTTGGAGTGAAGACATAGCACAACATTTTCATTTCTCAGTGGTCCAAGCAATTAGAGTTTATAAGCAGCCAGTACTCCATCAAAAACACTAGAGGCATAACAATTCAATAAATAAGTAAGATAAGGCATTGAAGTGGATATCATTTTTCTTGATGCTGTAAATGTTTTTGACTGAGTTGAATAGTCTTGGACTGCACAAATCTTAGAAGAGAAAATGGTGTGGTGTTATTAATAATGCTATTGAAATCAAATCAAAGATGTCAAAATATCCAGGGCCATCAACCAAGATACTTGATAATGGAATTCTATTTAATCTTAGCTACTTCACCAAGGGCACGAGGCGGGGGAGTCCATTTCAATTCCATATTTGAAATGATATTTGAAACCTTAGGAGCGAAAGTCAAGAATAATGATTTGATCAAGGAAGAGCACATGCTTTGTGTGAGTTTAGTACAAAATCTAGCTGTCCACCTTTAATGTCATCCTCTCTTAGAAAAACTATAGTTTCCATCACAAAGTAGACCTTTTATGAGGATGACAAAATGATAAGCTTCCTGTAGCACTCTAATTTGACGAGGCCTTGCCAATTTTTTTTCACAAATGCGAGAATACAGAATAGCCTGAGACTCTCATGGAGAAATAAAATCTTAGTTATTGGAAATGTTGATATTGGATGGCTTGTCTTGGTGTCTTAACATGCTTCCAGCCAAACTTAACTAAATTTGCATATGAGAGGATGAGCTTATAAAGTGAACAGCAAGAAGTAACAATGGAGTAGCCACTGGGTTTTGGCACTGCCCCGGGAATACTATGGATGACCAGACAAGTGTGACTTAATGCTCTTAATGGGAAGCCAATTTCTAAAACTCAGAAGAATGTGAAAGATATGACACCCATGAAAGTTGGTATAACCCTATTGACCAACCCCTTTTACTTCTACCTATGAGTCCACTATTCAACACTGTTAGTATACGACAAGATTAGCATTTGGAGAGAGGGAACATTGTCAAGATCAGAAAGAAAGAACATGCTGAATGCTCCTGTAATCCCAGAATCCCTAATTGAACTTGTACACAGTAGTAAACAGGGGAAAACAGAAGAAAGAGTAAGAGAGGACCACAGTACTGGGTGTCTCCATCAGATAGATTAAACTCAAATAGGGGTAAATAGCTGAGCTTCAGAAATAGGCCTGAACGAAATGTAAATTAAGCCACCATAATTTGCACAAATTAATGAATTTCTCGTTATGCTTGTTGCACAAAATTCCCAAATGTACGCTATTATTCCACTTTGTGTAGTTATTCACTATTTGTGGTAAAAAGTTACCGCAAGAGCATATGGTAACAAAAGACACAGGCAGCTTTTTCTTGGTGCTTTTGTGTTTTTTGCATTCATTTTAGTGCAAAATGCATACTCAGGTCAAAAATTGATGCGAGGATGCATTTTGTGCTAAAATACAGCGCTAAAATTTGAATTTGCAGTTCACATAATTTTGCTATAATTTTGCACACCCCTATTCAGAAATCAGTGACTGGACTCGGTACGGTATGGACCATATGGCCAGTGATAAGAGCTGAACTTGAATGATTACCTTCTATCCACAATTCTGAGAACTGTTTTGTGAGAGGTTGAATTAGGTTCATCGGTCTCATCACTGGAAGCTCCTATTACAAATATTCAAGAAACTTGCTCTAGCAGTCATAGACCCCAATATGCCAGGAAGACCAGCTGGACCACAGCTGAGAAAGTTATCTTGGCATATCAAACAGACAAAAAGTTATGAAAAAGGGAGGCCTAACCATGAGGGAACTGAAAAGGGCAAAACAACAAAAGTGGGGGAATGTAATGTTGGGTGCGAAATGAATGAAACAAAAATCCACAACAATCAAACAATACGCAGGCAGGCATCTGCTACATGTTGCTCTGACCTTAAATAATTACTTTATCTAATGTCATCATATGTACATACTCAACAAGGAAAGGAGCCTAGGAAGGGCAAAATCTGTGTGGTCTAATGTTTGCTTGTTTTCACTTTCCATAGATGTGTTCATCAAAGTTTCCACACCCTTTCAGCCCTATGTATAATCCTCTGCCTAATCTGTGTGTAAATCCTGACAAGGGTGCACAATAATAAGATATATGTTCTAAACATTATCCTTTCAAATGTGCAACATGGATGCTGGAGTAAATGGAGATAAACAGTATCAGCCACAACATTGTCAGCGACTACAGTTGGAAAGTGATTAAGCTATTAAGCATGTGACAGTAAATTATCTAAAGCATTTGAAATACTGTTCCTACAAGAAATTAATTCAGAAAATCTGTAATGGAAATCAATTGTCTAATGTTATGATTAGGGGAGGACACAAAACATCATATTCATGACAAGTGGGAGGAGAAACGAATTTGAAGGATTGTTTTAGAGGAGTAGGAAATGATCCATGATAGGATGTACTCTCTGTCATCTGTGCTACATATCAGGAACATCAGTTCAAGACAATGTATAGATGTAACTATATGTCTATATGTCAATTTAACTGATTGCTACATTGGGCTTTATCGGAGAGCTTGTACATGATAGAACAGTGTTGTATTTGTTCTGTAGTCAATAAAAATGGTAATACCAAAATTAATAAGTCTTAAAGTGAGGGTTGCTAAAACCACTAACTATGCCTTACTGTTCCTATTGGTCATTTTAATCTCACACCTGGACCAATGGAATTATCCATGTGGCAAAATTAATGGTAACTACCATACAGTCCATTCGCTTAGACCACTCAAGGCTTAAGCGTCATATATAGCCTTCTCAATGCTTCGGAAAGTGATTTACAGGATTCTCGTTATTGAAAATATAATCATGGAAAGACTCTTTGATCTCACACAAAGGTACATCCAAAAGGTTATCAAAGACGTGGGGCCATTTTGAAGGTGTTGGAAATAATCTAATACATAACACATAACTCTGAAAGGACTGTGTCTGGTTCCATCATCAAATGTATCCGCATGCTTAGTGCAAAGGGTGCTAAAACAGAAAATAGAGTATATTCCAAACACCAGGTCGTTTGGAATGTTTATGCTCAGTTGAAAGTTGGGAGTTGGTGAGGCTGTTGTTTCAAGCTAACGCTCCTGATGGATGAGGTCTTCTCATTGCATCTACTTAAATAAACCTTGGATTTATTGTACACTGGACTTATTGTATCCTTTCACACTGGCAACAAGGGGTAAGAACAATGGAAAGAAGACCATAACATTGCGTTTTCTGAATTAGAAACTGATCTCCGGACATCTTGAATCCATCTCTGTCCAGATCTGCCCTGTGCTTATGTGCGCTTCACCGGTGAATTACAAGCTATGCCTAATGTGAGTGTGTTATTGTAGTTGCTGTGCACCAGTACCTTCATCACCTTCATCATTAACAGAAATAGCCACGAGTCGCGTCAGGTACGATGGTAGTGCAGCTACCTCGTCTTTGGTCTCTTAAATATTCTCTTTACTACGCTGCTCAAAAAGGGAATCCGATTAAATTTAATCTGTTGTTGGGGGAATCGGTGTGGGAATTCACCTTTTAATTCATTTTTTGTTGCTTTAAACTACTGCTTCTTTTGTGCATCGCACTTGGGAATTCATTTACTACATTACAGTTGCTTTTAAATTGCTGAATCTATTGCTGGGGGAATAAGTGTGGGAATTCTTTTTAAATGCACCTTGCTGCTTTTAATCTGCCATTTTCGTTTGCACACTACACTTTGAGCCGCCATTAATCACGTCAGCGCTCCAGTCGCTGGACTTGCCCGGGCTTCTTAAGAGCCCGATGACGCAACCGCGCAGCGGACGCGCTCAGCGGGCGATCCGCTGGCACGCCAAAGGCGCGCCTAAGGGAAACCCGTCTGCGTCCGGACGAGCCCAGGGGCCAGAACCCCTGCCCTTTTCACTCCAGACAAGTGGTGTTATAGCGCAGAGCTGCTCAGACAGTTGAACTCACCTCAAGGACCAAACTGCCTCCATTCCATTGCCCCCCGTAGTCTAGATACTAATTGTGCGCACTGTTCATTTAGATCCTGGTCCCACTCCCCCTCCGCGCTGCAGCATGTTTTATTCCACACTGAAACCTGGCTGAACGCGGGTTCAGCGCCTGACATCGTCCAGGCCCCTCCCCCTGATTACATAATACAGAGGCTGGACAGGTCAACTGGCAAAGGTGGTGGCATTGTCATCATCCTGAAAAGCCACCTTACTTGTTGGTCTCTTGGGAGCCCCTTACTTGGTTGTGAGAACCTCCATTTTACTATAGGATTTACGCCTACGCTCTCCCTATCGGGCATCCTAATTTATGGCCCCCCCTGGACCTATAGGCCAATTCTGCCAATCACTTTCTGAAATGGTTCCCAAACTGACTAGCACCACCGCAAATTTTACTATTTTGGGCGACTTCAATGTCCACTTCGATGATCTAACATCGAAAGTCACATCTGAGCTGTCCCTGGACATAGCGGCCTTTCAGCTCACTCAGAAGGTGCTACATGTAACACACTCAAAAGGGCACCTCCTAGATCCCATCTTTTCTAATATGGAGGAACTTTCCTGTCAGAAACTAACCCCTATTCCCTGGTCGGATCACTTCCTCATTCCAGTCAGCTGGTCTCCCACCTTTGCTATTCCCACAACTCGGCCAACGCAAATCAAGTCCCGCCGTTGGTCAAAACTTCCCATAGAAAAGTGGGTACCGGCACTGGAAAATTCCAAGCCTCTCCATGACACTGATCCGGTGGTGGCTAATGAGAGATTCAACAATTGGATTGAGGGGACACTAGAACAAGTCCTTCCAAAAACAACCAATCAGTTGCATGGTATACCCCCAAACAGCGAGAATTAAAACAAACCTGTAAAAGAAATTGAAAGAGCCTGGAGAAAGGACTTCTTCCTGAGCAAGAAAAAGGAATACAGGGAGGCAATCAAAACCTACAAGCTCGAAATTAAAAAAGCCCGGGTCTCTTACTTTGAGGAAAAGATTTCTTTAGCAGCCAACTACCCCCGTAAGTCATTCCGAATTGCAAACAAATTACTGAGAGCTCCTTCTCTCCCCAATACTCCCTTAGCCTCGGACCAACGTTGCAACGAACTTGCGGAATATTTTTATAACAAAATTCTATCTATCTACGAGTCCTTCGCCCCAACCGATAGCCACACTTTCCCTCACCCAGAGGACCCATACACAGGGAGTAAGGAACACTCTCTAAAGAGCTTCCCCTTAATGAACCATGAATCATTTCAGACCACCTCTGCACTCACTAAGGGCGGGTCGCCCAGAGACCCTGCTCCGCCTAAGATTCTGAACCAGGTGGCAGAATCAGTTGCTCCGGTCATTCTAGATTTGATTAACTCCTCCATATCCACAGAGGTGGTCCACCCTATGGAAAAAAGCCATGGTCAAATCCCTTCTGAAGAAATCTAGCCCGGACCCTGTCTGGGCAACTACCGACCTATCTCGCTCCTGCCAGGAATTAGCAAGATTCTGGAGAAACATGTCAACTTGGCGCTCTCGGCTCATCTTAAATCTAATAATCTTCTTCATCCCTCTCAGACTTACGCCCCTGCCAAGGCACAGAAATGGCTCTATTGGCTCTATCGCTGAAGAATCCAGAAAGATTCTTGATGCAGGAGGCTCCTCTGCCGTGATCCTTTTAGACCTCAGCGCAGCCTTTGACATGGTCAACCACCGCATTCTGGTTCAGCAACTCAAAAACATGGGTATGTCCGGAGTAGCCTTGACGTGGTTGCTATCCTTCCTGGAGGGAAGATCTTTTCAGGTGTTCGAGGGTGAGGCCACTTCTAAACCCTGGCCCCTCCACTGCGGAGTTCCTCAGGGATCTTCCCTGAGTCCCACCTTTTTTAATGCCTACATGGCCCCCCTTGCGGACATTGTTCTTCCCTATGGGGTGCACATTGTGACCTATGCCAATGACACCCAACTGGTTGTCGCACATAACCACTCAGACAGGGCCTCCACCCGCTTCTGTACCTGCCTTGAAGAAGTAGCCAAGTGGATGAAACACTCTTACCTGAAATTGAATGGCGATAAAACCAAGATTATGCTCCTTGGCAACCCCTCCCTTATTAAGGCAGACACTATCTGGGTAGCCTCGATGGGCGCGGCACCTGTTCCCAAGTCAGAGATAAAAAGCCTGGGCTTCTGGCTGTACTCTGACCTCAACTTTAAAGTCCAGGCCAGAAAGGTGGTGGCCTCTTGCTTTGGCATCATAAGCATGCTTCGTAAAGTGCTCCCTCTGCTCCCTTTTCAGGCCAGAAAGCTCATGGTACAGGCGCTTATTCTTTCACGCCTGAACTACTGCAACGCCTTATACATTGGAGCCCCGAGTTCGGTCCTCGCCAAACTGTAAACAGTACAGAATTGTACAGCAAGGATCCTCTTGGGGACTCAGAACAGGCAGTCTGCTAAACCTACCTTGAAGGCTCTCCATTGGCTCCCCGTCCGGGAGAGAGTTCACTTTAAAACCTTATGTATTACCCGCAAACTGATAGAAGGGAAAGGACCAGATATTATCTCCTCTATGGTCAAGCCCTATCGAGCTAACAGGCGACTACGCTCAGGATGACCAACACCTGGCAGTCGTCCCCAGAATTCAGAGAGTCAGAAGTGGTGGTCCGCTATTCTCATATAATGCTGCCAAACTTTGGAACTCCCTTCTTCTCCAGCTACGAAGAGAACACAATCACCTGGTCTTTCGCAAGATGCTGAAAACATGACTCTTCCCCAAGTGATTCCCCTGGAGCTTCAGTTATTCGCAACTGCTGGGATGCCCACGGGTAGCCATGCGCTCTATAAATGCTGCTTCATTCATTCATTCATTCATTCTGGTGGTTCACGTCCTTCCCTGCGTTTCAGACGTCTTACTTCACAACACAGCATGACATCTATACACCTCATATTGTGCGGTTTGTGATCTTTCATAAAATTGGAGCAACATATTCAACTGGCATATTTTGTTGCACATTTGTCTTCAAGCTAGATTGGTTTCATGTAGTTGCGTATTTTTGACTAGCTGTTATTTTACATTGATCAACCTCCTATTTTGCTGGTTCTTGGTTTCTCCAGTAATGATTCTGCTTATTCAAAGCATTAGAGAGCCTTCATCCTTGGAAAAATCTAGGATTTTGTAATTTTTTTTACTCTGCCTTCATTCTACCAAAAACAGCTGTTGGGCACTGTTGGGATCATTATTTCTATCTTTACAGGTACAGGCTTTTTGGGTATCACTTGGGTTACTGGTGTTTGCTTCTCTTTTATGATTTTATAATGCTCATTATGCAGAATGTAACGGCACCTCCATTTTTTCTCACCTCACCTGGTGATCCTCCAATACCATGGCAAAAGTGGAAGAGAGTCTTCAACCACACTACCAAAGTTTGTGCAAAATCTTTAAGTGCTGAGCAGAAAATGTCATTGTTTAGGTCCTGAAGGACAAGATGTTTTTGAATATTTTCCAGATCTTTCTTCTGAGGAAGCTGATAGTTTAAAGAGTAAGAGATATCTTTAAAAAATTGTACTTACATTATCTTCCTAAATTAAGGACAGTATTAGAACGTTGTTATTTTGATAAAAGAATGCAGAAATGTGGTAAAACAGTTGAGTAATATACTACTGTGTTAAGAAAATTGATGTCAGCCTGCAATTTTGGTGTAGCAATTGAAGAACTGACGCGCGATCAATTCAAGTTGGGTTGTGTTTAAGAATGGGCTAGGGAGCCCATGTGTCATAAAGACAGCTATCACTGAAAGAACATCTTACCATAGATAATTCTTATGAGTGCCAGTGTTGATGTCATTCGTGAGACTTCTGTTTGTAATGATAGAGGGGATAATTAAACGGTTCTCATGGCGAAAACTGGTTCAGGAAAGAGTGAACTTCGCGCATTAGACAGGAATTAAAAAACGCAAGAACATCGGACTGCGGCCTACGCAGCACACACTACCCTACTTTGCAACCTTCATTGGGAGATCGGGCCTCCTGGGTCCTTACTTGAAGAGCGGCCAGATCCTGGGGACGTCCGGCAAGGCAGTGTTGGATGCATGTGAACCACAGTGGGGGTCTGACTGGAGACGTGGGCACCCGCACTGAGGACGAGCTGGACGGTGAGTGGTGAATGCAGCGGCAGGCTGCAGCTGTCAGCAAAGCCTTTGGGACCTGTAGCGCTTGGCTCCTACGACCAGAGGACCGTGTCCAGGCTCCCGATAGACAATTGTTCCCATCAGGGTCTGTGTCACTGGGGCCCAGGTCCAGAGTCTGACAGGATGTGGAGGAGGCTCTCCCTGGGATGGGACCGTGATACCTCCCCGATCCTCATGGAATACATATCTGGACCACCACCCTCCGGTGGTGGCCAGGGGCCCTTCTTGCTCATGGGGGCCTTCCAGGCTGGGGCCTTCTTGTGGTGCCTGTGAATGGTGCTTAGCAACCCACTCTTTGCGTGGGGGCTGACTGGAGGCGGCAGACTGCACCTAGAGATGGGGCACCAGACGGGCCTCAAGTGAGACTGCGGTATGCTTGGTCCTCTTGTTGGCCTTGATTGAAGTTACTTGGGCCTGCCAGCACTGCGACGCTGGTGGGGCAGTGTCTCACCCTCTGGTAGCTGGACCTGTTGCTTTGCGGGCCTGTGGGCATGAGTGAGGGGCCGCCGGGCCCATTTTGTGGGGGAGTCGGGGGCTTCCACCCCACTCTGTGGAGCTGTAAGTTACTCGGTGTTGTACGGCTACCTGGCCCTTTGGTGGAAAATTGAGAGCCTGAAGGATGGCGGCCACCTGCTAGTCTAGCCCCCTAACTGAGGAGTGGGGGGATAACGCTGACCGTATGGGCCTCACAGTTGTGCCTGCGAAGGTGAGTGACCATATGGAGCTTGGAAAATGAGCACAGTGATCAGAAGAACTAGGCCCCTACACCCGCTACGGAGAACTGTCCTACAAGGGGGGATTCTGTGTGGTGTTAAATTGCTGGCGGAGGCACTGGCATGGACTTTCTTCCAGGAGCTAGTGTCTGGAGCTCTGTGGTACTCCTGCAGGGCCTGGCTCGGCTTTCCCTAGGCAGAGAGCGTTGCCCCTGGGGTGGATCTCGATGATATGGCCTCTACAAATTCCAAAAAGGACCGCACCCTGCGGGACATGCTCCTTAAGGCTCCTGTAGAGACCACCAGTGAGAAATCGAGGGCGGCGGACCCGGGACCCGGAGGCGGTGGTGAGCCTCTGAAAGACACATTACTCACAAGTTTTTGGTGTCCCTATTTGCTTCTCTGTGCAAGGACCTCCAGGTGGTGAAGAAGGACCTCTCCTCACATCTGAGAGAGGTGCGCAGAGACATGAATGAGGTGGGAGAGCTGGTGACTGCCTTGGCGCCACTGCCAGAGATGAAGAAAATGAGAGTTTTCAGCAGGAAGTGATCCGCCTCCAAGAGTAGCAGATCGAACTGAAAGCGCCTGCAGAGGACCTTGAAAACAGGTCCAGGAGGAGCAATATTCGGATACGGGGGTGCCAACTGCCTCAGAAGGCTCTGATCTGGAAGAGTATGTCCAGGCTTTGTTTCACTTGGTTTTGGTCTCCCCAGCAGAAGATGAGATCAAATTCGATAGGTGCCACCGGGTATGGCCACCAAGAGCAGCGAAGCAACCTCCAGCTGACATGCTGGTTTGTGTCCACGATTTCAAAACTATAGTAGCTATCATGCATAAAGCATATGATGCCCAGCCATTGCAATTTCTAGGTCACAACCCCCGGTATATCAAAACTTGCCAGCGATCACTCTGTAAAAAAGAAGGGGATTTCACACTTTCACAGCTCATTTGAGGAATACCGGCATTCCCTACTCTTGGGGCCATCCCTTCCACCTAATTTTTCATCTGGAGGGCTAGACATACCAACTTCGATTGCTGGCAGAGGCTTGCAAGGTCCTAATCATTGATCCCATGCAGCAGGGGTCACAAACCCCTCCTGCTCGAGGCCATCCAGCAGGGTGTGGCTGGAGCAGGGCATGCCATAAATCTACACCAGAGGGTCTTCGCCCTGATTCAGATACATTTGCACAGGAGCGTGCAGCTTTTCTTCATTCCCTGCCTGGAGACGGAGTGGATAATGCTGGGTCTTGACTCTAGCAGGACAGTTGGATGGTCTGGATGGGGTGGGTGGGCTGCTGAGGGCGGGGCGGGTGGCGGGGCCTATTTGTATTTCACTGATGGATTCTCCAAATGGTGCCACCCCAACTTCAATGTTTCCATGTTTGCTGGATTGCCTATCTACATTCTTTTTCTTTATTGTTTGGGATTTTGGGTATATGTGGGTTTCTTCCTTCGCACATGTACACATCCATGGGAGATGCCTGGTTTGGTGGTCCCTAACCTTCATTAAAAGCCTGCACACGGATCCCCAGCCCCTGATCTGGCTAAGGTGGTTGCCTGATCATAGAAAATATCTTACATGTACTCCTCATAGAGCTTAAATTGCTACGCTTCAACATTTGAGGCTTAAACAACCCACAAAGCGATCAGCCGTCCTTTCACTCCTTGAAAAGTTTTGGGGGGGGGGTCATTTGTGTCCTGCAGGAGACTTACTTTGTGTCTAAAGATGTCCACAGGATGCAAACCCGGCGATTCCCACAGCAATATTGGTCCTCAAGTCCCACTAAGAAGGGCGGGGTAGCCATTCTCTTTTCTAATCACCTCCCTGGGACGGTATTGAGCATGGTTGAAGAGATAAATGGACGCCTCTTGACCCTCCGGGCGCTGGTGGGCACTCATCACTTCACACTTTCCACTGTTTATGCACCTAACAAGCACCAGGAGAGTTAAATGAATGTAATGAATGAATGAATGAATGTAATGAATGAATGTAATGAGCACTTTATTTGTGCGATTAATCAAAACCATTACAAAAACGCATCATGTTTAAAAAGGAAGAGAGCATCTTTTAGAACTATAAAATAATAAATATTTGTTCAAGAAATTATTGAAAATCTCTGATTGTTGATGTTTATAAAATAAGACAGTGTTTTGTAAAGACCATAATGGTGGAGCAAATCAAAGGTTCGGTGTTAGCTGGACAACCACGTCCCAGGCCCACCCTTCTATAGAGTTCCAAAGGGTGGGCCTCCCTCGCCGTGTGGAGCGGTGGCCTTAAATAATGAGCGAGTGAAATAAACAAATTTCCCAAAGCTGGCCATATGCTTTACAATATCAAAAGTATCAAGTTGTTGGACTGCCTCTTTTGCTGTACGGGTGCCCAATTGGAGGAGGATCGGTCTAAGGTAAATTATTCAAACTGACTGAAGGGCTGGACAGCAGAGTAGAATATGGGCCAAGGATTCTCGTTTATAATTGAGGAAGCAGTTGGATATAGTTATTTTAAAGGGAGAGGATGTAATCTGGCAGCTAAAATCCTGTGTAGGGCTTGCCTCCCCACGGCCTGCCTAAGATGAAGTTTCCGACTGGTCCGTGTATGTGGAAGACTTTGGGTCTCATGAAAGCCTCTTGCTGCCAGGGATTCCATATCCAAAGTGCGAGAGCGTAGATGCAATTGCTTTTTAGCTAAGGCAAGGCAGGCAGACCATGGGTTGTTGGTTTGTAGGAAAATCGATTTTATAACAGCCTACAAAGAGTTTGTGGGGACCGCCATTGATAAAAAGAAGTACTTCGCGCGAGTCGCCAGCTCTTATAGCTTTTGTTGGCTGAGGTCGAATTCCAAGTGAATTAGATTGTTCCTGGTGCAGGCTGGTAAACGGAATATCTTTTTATAGGCGGTGCAATGTATATTTCCACGTCCTGGGAATGCCTGTTGTGCATAGTTGAGGGACGGTAATAGTTTGGCCCTCAAGACTCTTTGTATGGCCATTGTTGATGGCCTGTCCAGAGACGCGTATAGTTTGCAGAGTGTGTAGGTGACCATTTTCCCCTTCTGCTGTTTGTGGAGATGCACCAGTGGGCGGCCCGATTCGCTGATCAAAACCCCAAGATAATTATAGGATTGGACACAGTCCAGAGTCAGCGTGCCCAACCGCCACTTTCCCACCTTTTTTTTCGGATAGTGGCCAAAAATCACTATTTTAAGTTGAATTTGTGACCAGCTTGTTCTGAGCATTGTATACAGGAAGGGCCAGTATTAGGCCCTTTTTTATATATTGGTTGCTACAGTGAACCCCTCCAAGAGTCTGGGACATCCCCCAGTAGTCTACATTCCGCATATAGCTGCACCAAAGAGTCTGACCAGAAGTCTGTATCGTCCCTAAAGAGGGACCACTAGGGCCGGGGGCTCCATTCTGTTGAATCTTTTTTAGGATTAAACAGATCTTGCCTTTGCCTGGGAGGCTTAAAGCGGCTGGACAATGGGCTGTTTCCATATCCCTCCCTGGATGTTGTAGCGCTGTTCTGCAGAGTGCCATTCGGGTCATCGGTATACAGTCCTTTGACATGGGCTACCCAGGTAGCTGTGTTGAGAGAATTTTCTCTGTTGATGGTCCCGTGAAGTAGTTGGTTTCGATATTGCCAGAATTCTTGGGATTTACGCTGCGCCAATTGGTAAAAAATGTTCACCCATTTTGCCTCTGTGAGTTCACGTTTTGCCTTCCAAATCTGATGTGAATGATTTTTTGTGGCTAGTTTAAGTTCATTTTTGTCTATCTATGACCTGTTTTTTTTTATAGGCTCTTCGTTTGGCATTTAGATGTCTTGCACATTGCTTTATCACTGGTGCATGACCCAAAGCATGTGTTGGGTTTCGGGGGGTGCTGTATGTGGTGTCCCTCTGCTACAGTGTGGCCAATGCGTATGGAAGTTTGTCCCATTCGCCTATCTGACCCCAATTTTTAGGGCCGGCCTGCCATCCGACCCATGTTGTTTCCCATGAGTCAAATTTATTGATTGTCATTGCCCCCCATTTAATCCTTCTGAGGAGCCTATGCTGTTCTTCGCCCTGGGACACTCCGATGCAGCGGGGGGTGTAGCGCATGTCCGCTGTGATGGTTAAATGCAGGATTTAGGCGGCGTGGTCACTTTCGCTCTGTGGAAGTTCTTCAAAGTTTAGCATGTGTTTTTGGAGCCTCTCACCTAGTAGGATGTAATCTATAGTGGTCTGGTTGTTATAAGTGGGTGAGTGAGATACCCATGGCTTAAACTTTGTAGATAGAGAGTGCATGGAGACCTGGTTAAATGCCCGCATAAAGGTGTTGAATCTCCCAGCGCTCCCAACGGGATGACATTCCGATACGTCCTCTCCTATTTTATGCATGTTGAGGTCCTCAAGAATGATAGGTTCCATGGAAGCAAAATGTGTGAGCAAAGACTCTATATGAGCAATCAGTTGAATTAGCTTGTCCTTAGGGGCCGGCCCTTGGGGGTTGTAATATATGTTGATTAAGAGTTGGGATAAAGGGCCCTTACCCGTATTAAGACCTTTCAGAGTCCTGGCCAGAAACGTGTCCGAGACGTTCTTTATCTCGGTGAAGTGGACTTTCAAGGCATGTTTGATGTATATGGAGATTCCCCCCGCAGGTCTCCCGAAGATGTTGCCTTTACTTGCAGGTTTAAAGTATCCCGCGAAGCCTTCTATTGGGATGGACGTGTTTGTCCACGTATCTTGAACGCAGATTAAATCGGCCCCGGCAAGGGGCGTGAACGCCAAAGTGCTTTGAAGAACCTTGGCCATCCCTGCAACATTCCAGGTCATAATGCTTAGTGATTGATTGTTGTTGTGAGCTGAAGTAGGCTGTTACTTGGGGCGAGCCTCGCCTTTGATGATCCGGACCCCTTGGTTGGTAAGGCCATGAGTTTTGTTGGCCAGGTTGGCCGAGTTTGGGGAGGGTGGGGGGCAAAAGGGGGAGGAGATATTCGATGTGGAAATGACCTGTCTCCCCCCCCCCCCCAAGGCCCGTCTAACGTGCACTGAATGTTCAAATTAGCTTGTACAAGGGAGCACTCCCCACCACGGATCCCCTTCAGTATGCTAGCCTTGGGAAGATTCTTTGTAGGTCCCTGCAGGATGAATGGGTATTTTTCCTGTTCCACCCTCTGCACATTAATCCCCCATTCTGCAAATTGATCTTTTTCCATGAGGACTCTGTCGGCAATGTCCATATTGGCCCAAGTTACGATGGTTTGTTCTTTCCCTGGATGTGAAGGCAGGGAGGCGAATTGGAACCTGACAATCTCCCCGGGTGAGATGTGGGAGAATGTCTGTGTATGGTGGAGAAGTGTCAAGATGTTTGTACTGTTGAGAGAATTATGATTGCCCTTTGAAGTATAGCTTGGAATCATGCTCGTTTTAGGTGAGTGGGCCCCTCCCGAAGTTCCCGTGGAGGGCCTGGTTGACCCAGCGTTGTGAGGGGGCCGTTGCATGATGAGAGTGGTGCCGACATGGGTAGTCCCAGGCTGGGAGGCGTGCAGGGGACCTGGAAGGTCCAGTTCCATCCCTTGATTTGATCTTGGGGACCCATTTCTGGAGGGGGCAGCGTTGAGCTGATGAAGTTGGACTATTGATTGGCCTTGAAAATTGCCCAGGCGAGTTGTGAGAATTCCTCCATGCCCGATGTCATTCTGGGTGCTGATAGAGGAGGTTGGGGTCTGGCGGTTAGGCTGGTGGTAATGTCCCATTCGTTGGCCGTGTACATTGCCCATGCAAGTTGTTAGATAACCTCCATGTCTGTTGTGATTCTGGGTGCTAGTGGGGGAGGTTGGCATCCAGCCATTGGGCTGGTGGAAATGTACCATTGGCTGGCCTAGTACATTACCCGGGTGAGTTGTTGGATGTCCTCCATCCCTGCTGTGATTCTGGATGTCATTCCGGGTACTGGTAGGGGAGATTGAAGTCCTAGTAGGGGGCCAGGTGATTGCAGTGATCCCGTTTGACAGCCTCTCTGGTGCGTCGGCGCTTTGTGCGCTGGACGGCCCATCATTGTTATCGTTTGAGGTGGAGATGGAGGGGGCTGGCTGACTGCGCTGGCCCAATATTGGCATAAGCCCTGCTATGCCCAGCCCTCCAAATGTTTGGCACCTCGGCTTATTAGGACCGACCCCTGCCACTATGTTCACTACAGGTTGATTAGTTGCGTATTCGATGAAGTTAAAACAGGTGGAGGTTTGCTGCTGGGCTTCTTGGAAAATATGGAGAAAAGTGGCTGATTGTGCCCCGGTTCAAATGTCCAGTTGACTGCTGGATTTATTTGTTCTGTGGCCGTAATATTGCGCTGGCAATTTCTTAGTGCTAAACCCCTGTCTTTCTTCTTCTGTTTTTTCTGTTTTTTGAGGCGTTTCTTCTTTATCCTTGTTATTGGCGGGGCATACTGAGTACCTTCAGAGCGACTGGTGGGCCCTAGATTAATGAGGGTGGTGTCCCCTGTGGAGTTGCTCCCCCCATCAAGCTCCCAAAAATTCCCAAGGAGGAGGGCTGAGTAGCCGTTGCTGGCCACAGATGTGATTGTATGGTCTCCGTTTTTTTGTCCCCAGCCACTGGCATTTGGGTGCTGGTATCCAGCTCCGTGCTAGCTGCGACTGGGCGTGTACTGATACTGAGCTTTAATTCCTCCACCAGCAAGGAGAGTACCGTCAGGAGCTAGGCCAGTTTGTCAATTAGGACTGGGCATCGGCAGTCGGGGGAGGGGAGGAAAGAAGGGGGTTGTCCCTGTTTACTGCAAACTTGTCTATTTTTATGGCCATCTCTGCCATTTTTTATGCCATTATTTGCAGGGTGTCCATTTGCAGGTCGAGTTTCTCTGATTGCCAAGTTAATACATTAATGGCCGTGGAGAGGGATGTGCTGACTGATCTTAGCAAGTTGTCCTGAGCGCATGAGAGCTCGAAAGGCAGGAGCGATGGTGATCTATATAAGGAGTCCCTTGTCTCCGGGTCGAGCTCAAGGGAAGATCCTATGGAAATGCATGATCCGCCTTTGCTAATTTGAGCTACGACACCCGAGGTTGGAGCAACCTTGCCCGTATCTTCTTTCGGTATGAGACAGGTAGTCGTTGAAATTGTATTATACGGACTGTTGGTACCGGTCTGCGACCCCCCCGGCTTTTCCCAGGTCCAAGCCCTCTCCCTGGTTAGCTACCTGTTTTATTGTGTATGGATCAAATAGAGCTGGAGAGGCTCCCAAGTTGTGACAGGACAAAGATCTGTTCGTCTGCCCCCTGAGCAATGTAGATGAAAGACGGCGAGAGGATGTCTCCTTCCCCATTGGAGGGGGTGCTGGATCTATTGGCCCTCCACCTGTTGTTGTACTAGTACTTGGGGATTTGACTTTTGTGGTTATGACTCCAAGGGCTATTTTAGCTGTAGAGAGCTCTGGGCCATTGGGAGCATCATCGTCGTCATGTATAAATATGGGGGATGTTGTGTCCGTAAAGGTTTCTAGATGCTCGGAGGGCTGATCAGTCCTGAGTCCAGTGCCCAAGTTTGCCCGTTCTGGACTGCCCACTGCGGAGACCGTGTCCTTGGCCCTTGCCCAGCTGCACAAATGATACGTACTCCCACTCTTGGCGTGGCCCTTTGGCTGGACCTTCAATCGATCCGAGCCCCCCACCTTAGCGGCCTTGTTGGTGGACATATCCACGGCTGTGGGTACCACCCTCCTGACAATGGGGGGGTGATAACGCAGGAGAGCAAAGAGGTGGGTAAGAGGGCACCCGTGGAAGATCTGCTGGCTGTGGGTGGAGGGGCCACGTCTTTACAGTCTGTAATTGGGAGGCAATTTGGAGTAGCAGAGGATTAAGGACTAATAAATGAAAAGGGAGGAGTTTTGGTGTCCCAGGCGGTGGTGATATGAGGTTGAGTGGAGGCAGTGCAGCACCGGACAAACGCCGTGCAGAGGCGAATTTCAGCCCGGGTTGCTGTGTGGCATGAGAGCAGGGCTCACTGGGGTGCCGCAAGCCGCGCCCAACCTAGTTGGGCCGCCTCTACAGGTACTCCCGGGCTCTTCACTCCGTAGCCACCGCTAAGGGGGGGCCTTGCTCTCGCTTAGAAGCTTCGCACTTGCCTGTCAAAGCCTGCGACCGGCATCCTGCCGCCCGCACTACCGGGCCCTCAGGCTCACAGACAAGAGCCCCACGGTTGCTGCTTCCAGCCGATAAGACCGATGAAAGTATGACCCACCAGTGTTTTTCTCCAGTCAGATCGGGCCGGGTTCATGTCCGTGGCTCCTCCGCTCCGCACTGCTCAAGCGCCTCGCTCGCCACCACCACACAAGAAGCCGGGGTCCGAGTAACAGCCTCTCAGTTCGTGTAGCATTAGCACTTATCACTTCACACTTTCCACTGTTTATGCGCCTAACAAGCATCAGGAGAGTTTTCTGATTGATTCTTTGGCTAAGGTCCTTCAGTCTCCTGACCCGTCTGTGATGGTGGGGGTAGATCTGAACTTGGTGATGGATTCTGGGCTGGACTCCTCTGGTCAGAGATCCTGCCAAACTGGAGCTTTTTCGCCTGAGGGCCTTTGCTGGTTTGTGCAACCTGTGGTGCTGGTATCACCATATGGGCAGGGACTATACCTTTTTTTCCACAGCACACAAAACGCATGTCCAAATTGATCACTTCATGGCTTCCCCAACTTTGCTAGATCGGGTGGCCGACACTACTATTGATCCGCACTCCCTTTCTGACCATGTGTTTATCACCTTGATGCTCCGGATCCCATTTCTCTTGCTTCTCAGTCTCCAAGCTGCCGACCAAGGGACACTATGCTTCAGTCCCCCGCTACGGTGGATGCAATCCGTGTGGTGCTTCAGGATTATCTGGTCCTTAATGATAATGAGGCGACGTTTCTAGCCCCGGTGTGGGAGGCTTTGAAGCTGGCCATTCGAGGAGAGCTTATTGCTCTCGCAGCGGCCAAGAATCTGAGGTGACGCAATAGGCGGAAAGTTCTTGAAAGGAGAGTCCCTGAGCTGGAAGCCATCCACAGGGGATCGGGTGCCCCCAGGGTGTAGACGGAGCTGGAGTGGGAGAGCTTGCAGCTACTGCATTTACCTAGACTGGGCTGAATATGCTATGTTGCGCCTTAAACATAGATTCTATTTGGGAAACAATTGGGTGGGCTGCATGTTAGCACACCATCTTCGCAGTCACCAATATTCTGTCTCAGTATGGGCTATTGCTACAGACACTGATGGCGAGGTCAGGGATCCTGAAAGTATTGCCGTGGCCTTCCAGGCATTTTATGCCTCATTGTATTTGATGGCAGGCTGTCCGACCGCTGACTGCCTGGATTACCTTAATTGCACCACCCTCACTCCTCTTTCCCCCACGAGGCCGAATCATTAGATGGGCCCATTCTGATGGAGGAGGTGATCGCAGCTATTGGCCAACTGAAACCCTTGAAAACCCCCAGCAAGGTTGGCTTCAGCGCCATGTTTTACAAAACATTTTGCTACGATCTGGAGCCATTGCTTACACAACTTTTTAATTCCTTCTCTGAATCTGGCATTCTGACGGAGCCCATGCTGTGGGCCTCCATCTCAGTGTTTCCCAAGCCCGGTAAGGATCCAACCCAGTGTGGGTCTTACAGACCCATCTTGGTGCTAAACATAGATGCGAAACTCTTCACAAGCATCTTTGCACACCGTCTCAATCCCCATATGTCTGGGCTTATCGATCCGGATCAATCGGACTTCATTCTCTCTCACCAATGCAGAGACAATACCAAACGCATCTGCCACCTTATAAATATAGAAAACCTTTGTTGACTGACAATGGCGTACAAATTACATTTAAGGTTATGGTGGAGTTTTTAAAAGTGAAGGGAATCAAACATAAAAAAGAGCATTGTATCATTCTGAGTCCAATGGTATGATTGAACGATTTAACAAGGTATTACAAGAATCTGTGCAGCATGCCTTGGCTAATAGGTGGAATTGGATTGAACAAAAAGGAGCAGGTATACAGGCTAACTACACATTCCATAACTGGGGGTGACACCCTTTGAGTTGTTTATTAAAATAGCACCTAATCACCTTATTTGTCTCTCTTGAGTGAATAGAAAGAGAATACATTTTGTGGGTGATGTGTCTGGGGAGGAGACTGATTGATTGAAAGGGAGAAAAAAATTATTAGGAAAATCTTAAATGGATTATGACAAGCGCATGGCTGTCAAAGAAACAAAAGGGTGTGTTGCTTGCTGATAGGGTTAAGAAAAAGAACCAGAGGAAAGGGGGGTTAGTTGCTAAATTTAGTCAGCCTTTGAAAGTGATAACGTTTTTCAAAAATGTTGTTAAGACAGAGGGTTACAGGATTTGGAATTTGGGAAAGTTGCTAAAGGATGTCCAGAGTCGAATCCCAGCCACACTTCTTTGGAAAAAAACATTTACAATCCTGTGGGAAAGCACTTTCTCATCAAGATTGTGCAAGGAAGCAGGAGGAACAGCTCCTGTGTTGGACGAAAGCCATCTTATCTGCAAGATTTTGTTTTACCATATCCCTTTGTGTGTAATGTTTGCTTTCTTGTTTACCCTAGGGTAATGAATGTGTGTATATTTTAAGTATTTTAGGAGGGAGGTGAGTGATATTCTTCGTAGGTCTGCATCCTGGAATACTAACATGTGCTTTTACGACCAAGATACCCCTCCCAGGGTGATTTGTGCGCTTTATAAATTAAAATAACATAACATGGGTATTTGGAATGTTTATGCTCATTTGGAAGTTGGGAGTTGGTGAGGCTGTTGCTTGAAGGTGACGCACATGATGGATGAGATTTTCTCATTGTATCTAGTTAAATAAACCCTGGATCAATTATACAATGGACTTAGTGTATTCTGTTTACATTAAAGTTAAAGGTAGTTACCATACGGTCTATTAGCTTAGCCCACTTAAGGTTTAAACATCATATATAGCCACCCCCACACCCCAGATACTGATCCGCAGGATCCTCATTATTTTGAATATTCAAAACACATTCTTGCAAAATATACTTATGGAAATGGCCTTTAATCTCACACAAAGGTACATCAAACAGTTAAGCAAAAAGGTGGGGGCATATTGAAGGTGTTAGAAATAATCTAATGCATAACCAGATTACTCTGAAAGGGCTGTGTCCGGTTCCAACATCAAATGTATTGTCCAGTCCAAAGGTTCCTGAAACAGAAAATGGAGATGTGCTCCAGTGTTTAAAAGCTTGAGATATTTTTAGCAAGACAACATGAGAAAAGCAGAAACAGTTCTTACAGTCAGCCAGCCAATTACAGAGGGACCTGCTCTAAAGTGAAGAAATGTTGTGATTCCTCAGTGACAACAATCATGAAGCACGTTTAAAAACCAATGCTACCTCCAAAATACAATATGATTATGATTGGTTATATGATTTGTAGCATGGCTGCTTCCGATGAAATGCTCCAGGGTTCCATGATGGAATATCGTTAACATAAATATCGTCAGAAATAAATATCGTCACTAAAATATCGCTTACATTAATATCGTCATCCTATACTTAAACAAGGATTCACACAAATATCGATTTTTTTTTATCGACAACCCTAATATCGTTCACACTAATATCGACAACATAAATATCGACTACTACATGATCGACTTTATTTTAAATAACATGACCTTAGACATATATATCGACTACACTAACATCGACGACCTATCTGCTTATAGAAATATACAAAAAATATCGCCTTTTTATTACCAACTCGATATGCACTATTCTTTTATTTTACACACTTTTTTTTAACTATTTAACTTTACAAAACTATTCACACATATAATTATTTAACGGTTATCTAATTAAAATAACGTCGACCAATGATTTTGAAATTTCACTAATTGAACCAATCAAAAGCTACCATTAATTAACTCACTAATATAAAAACAATTATACACTTAACGTAATTTACCATTTTTGGGCCAAACTTGGAGAAAAACAGTTACCTTGCTGAGATAAGAAAATACAAACCTACGACTACAACTACAAAACGTCATACTACACTTGAAGTAAGCAAAATCCCATTGCTTTTTTCATTCGAACTTAGCATAAAGTAGATAAACTCCCTAAATTAAAAAGTGTTCTTCTTTAGAGTGAAAAAAGAACATGTTGAACTTATCAACAACAACCAGAAACTTACATGTAAAAACATTTATTAACTACCTTATCCATGTCTACTTAGATAGCTGACAAAAATTATTTAAACTTGCTAAGTAAATGTACAATTTACTTCATATATTAACAACTACTATCATCCAAATAGTATAAGTAACAATGATTAGAAAAAAAAATGAATGCTGCACTAGGTTGCTGTCCAGTAGCACAGGCGCAAAGGAGGATAGTTCAGTTAATCCATGAATGTATAGGCAGCATACGTGGCAACTGCTTCCAACAAAAAATCGTTTGCAGGGCCACTAAAAGTCTCAGCCATCCAATTAATTAAAGAAAAGGAACATACGTGTTCTTCAACCATCGGAGCCTCTAGCACAATCAGAGGGCAACCGGAATGTTCCTCTAAATAGCTCATAGCCAAGAAGTCGTAGGCAGCCGTTGATATGTCCCAATTACCCAGGATACCATGCGCCGCACCACAAGCCATAATCCGGACACCAGAACAGGCCAACTCGTGAGACACTAAGGGCCTCATCAGTCGATCGAAATCCGGCACCGGAGACACCGTGTTGGTCAAGCACAAATCCAGAGGCCATTCAAAGGGACAATCCAGGCAGTGAAATACAGGTTGCACGCAGGTGAAGTAGGAATACCTGAAGGATAATCCATATGCCAGGCTTAAAGTCGCCAATGGCAGAGTACCATAAAAGTCAAGCATCCTATCACGAAGAAGATGCAGACGTGACAGGTGCTCGTGTGGCACAGAAACAGCAGCCATTCCGTAGTATGAAAAGTAAAAGCAGCACACCTGCCACCAGCGCCAGAAGCAGCGGAACACCTCCAAAGATGCTCGAGAAAATCGAATGAAAAAATGCCGGAATCACACCAAAAATAGTTTGGAAAGAGGTCACGAGGCCTGAGCCTACAAGTTTAAAAAAATAAGCCAGGCCGGTCGTGGACGAGGCATTGAAAATAGTTAGGATCAAAGCTCCGAAATGTAGGGGGAGGTCAGTATTCAAAACCGCCTGTACCTCAGTGCGCGTATTAGCAACGTGAAGGACAAATGTTTCACGAGAGGAAGTCAATGACACCTCTTTTTGGAACAATACAGCTCTTATTCTGCTCAACTTGTTGAACTCTGCTTTCAAGGTTGGAATCGAAGGCCAGATGGAAACATCCAGCCGCCCGTGCGGGGGTGAAAAGAGAACATTATTGCAGGAGACAACCCTCTCCGATACAGTTACTATATATGGGATTCCCACTAACATCCCACAGCAAGCTTCATTATTCAAAATTAAATAACTACTGTTTGCAAGCAGCGTCAAAGAAGGCGTAATCACAGGCACTGGGACACCTCGTAGGACGCAGGCCAAAATGGGGGCTTGTACATTGCATGCACCGTGTAATTGAATGTGCCTACATACCAAGGAATGATCTGGTGTCGTGGTACATTCCTCACCCTTCAGATAAACCTCAGTTCCGTCCCTAGTACATCTATACGTAAAGGGGAGGGACCAAACCTCATGTATGAAAGCGGTGCCCAGCTGTTCATATCTACCCAGAGCATAATGTTTCATACAAGACGTAAACTTAAAAAGTGCGAACGGTAGAATTATCAACCCGTATATAAGCCACGTGACTGAATTGATTTCCGCCACAGAGAAAGGTAACGGTTCTAATTTTTCAATATGTAATAATGAATATTTAGCATCTTTCATGGACATAAATAGCTGCTTATCAGTAATGTTACAAGGAATGAATAACGATGTAGTGCTCAAATAGTCCCAAGGGACCCTCCCTGCCTTTAACGTCTGCAAAGTCCATGCAAACTGCATAACAGAACGCAACTGGTTTTGACCATTATATAACACAGACATATCATCATGCACAATATCAACAACTGACGAAACAATATTATCTAATGTATAAATTCTGGAAGAGAGAGTGCTAATGCTGTTATCTATAACGGCTAAAACCTTTTCCATGTTTGCTTGGTCAATAGCTCTCAATCTTGAAGCCGCCTCAATTGGCGAAAATTTCCACACTTCGTTGTAAATAGCATACGCCCACCTTTTGGTTCTGCCACCCACAGGACCTTTAACAAAAGAATTCAAATCTATTTTGTCATGTAACTTCGATAAATGAACTTTGACAGATGCTAAGGTGGAATGTCGCAGCCAGGATTGACATAACTTTCCCACAGAATATGTAGTTACAGTATGTGACGACTCAAACCGAGGGTCTACGCGTTCCAGAGGACTAAATACCCTTTTGATCAAAAATAAATTGTAAACTCAGGGAAAGTTCTGGATAGTAAACCATAATAAATTACTATTCTAACTCCAATCCAACATAAGTCAGGGAAAGTGCTGGATAGTAAACCATAATAAATTACTATTCTAACTCCAAACATAACATAACTCAGGGAAAGTGCTGGATAGTAAACCATAATAAATTACTAATCTAACTCCAATCCAACATAAGTCAGGGAAAGTTCTGGATAGTAAACCATAATAAATTACTATTCTAACTCCAATCCAACATAAGTCAGGGAAAGTGCTGGATAGTAAACCATAATAAATTACTATTCTAACTCCAAACATAACATAAATCAGGGAAAGTGCTGGATAGTAAACCATAATAAATTACTATTCTAACTCCAATCCAACATAAGTCAGGGAAAGTGCTGGATAGTAAACCATAATAAATTACTATTCTAACTCCAATCCAACATAAGTCAGGGAAAGTGCTGGATAGTAAACTATAATAAATTACTATTCTAACTCCAATCCAACATAAGTCAGGGAAAGTGCTGGATAGTAAACCATAATAAATTACTATTCTAACTCCAATCCAACATAAGTCAGGGAAAGTGCTGGATAGTAAACCATAATAAATTACTATTCTAACTCCAATCCAACATAAGTCAGGGAAAGTGCTGGATAGTAAACCATAATAAATTACTATTCTAACTCCAAACATAACATAAGTCAGGGAAAGTGCTGGATAGTAAACCATAACATAAGTCAGGGAGAGTGCTGGATAGTAAACCATAATAAATGACTATTCTAACTCCAATCCAACATAAGTCATGGAAACTGCTGGATAGTAAACCATAATAAATTACTATTCTAACTCCAAACATAACATAACTCAGGGAAAGTGCTGGATAGTAAACCATAATAAATTACTATTCTAACTCCAATCCAACATAAGTCAGGGAAAGTGCTGGATAGTAAACCATAATAAATTACTATTCTAACTCCAATCCAACATAAGTCAGGGAAAGTGCTGGATAGTAAACCATAATAAATTACTATTCTAACTCCAATCCAACATAAGTCAGGGAAAGTGCTGGATAGTAAACCATAATAAATTACTATTCTAACTACAAACATAACATAACTCAGGGAAAGTGCTGGATAGTAAACTATAATAAATTACTATTCTAACTCCAATCCAACATAAGTCAGGAAATGTGCAGGTTAGTAAACAAAATACATTTTTCTATCTAAAATATTTTTTAGACCCTATTCCCCTATAATACCAAAATAACGCTTCTTCAATATTAATTTAATATTTTTTATTAATGTTAAAAAATAAATTTCGTGTAAAAATTTTATTTTCGATGTTAAATTTTGATTTCATGATACATTTCTAATTTATTAATATTTTATGCAATTTTTAAAGACTAAATTTTTAAATTACTACCCACCCTAATCCCCTATAATACCAAAAACCCGCTCCTAAAATTTTTATTTGAAATTTTTAAATTTAATTACAAATTTAAATTCGTAAACATTTAGAAATTTAAAATTAAATTTTTAATTTCTTAATTATTTTCAAATTTGTTTATATTTTATAATAATTTACTATTCTAACTCCAATCCAACATAAGTCAGGAAATGTGCAGGTTAGTAAACAATATAAATTTTTCTATCTAAATTATTTTTTAGACCCTATTCCCCTATAATACCAAAATAACGCTTCTTCAATATTAATGTAATATTTTTTATTAATATTAAAATATAAATTTGGTGTAAAATTTTACATTTCGAGGTTAAAATTTGATTTCATTATAAATTTCTAATTTATTAATATTTTATACAATTTTTATACACTACATTTTTAAATTACTACCCACCCTAATCCCCTATAATACCAAAAACCCGCTCCTAAAATTTATATTTGAAATTATAAAATTTAATTACAAATTTAATTTTGTGAAGAATTCGAAATTTCCATTTAAAATTTGGATTTCTTAAATATTTTCTAATTTGTTTATATTTTATAAATTTTTTAAAAACCAAATTTTAAATTACTACCCACCCTTACCCCCTATAATACCAATAACCCGCTACTAAAATTTTAACAATTCTTTTGTAGAAAATATTTTTTAACACATATTATTACTAGTAGGAGTTTTGTACGTTTTTTAAAAACATAATACATATTTTTTTATAAATTTTATAACAACTTATATTTTTCTGTCGATATTATATGAAACGACATTTTGTTCAACGATATTCTGTTCATCGATATTTTTTTATGACGATATTTTTGTCATTCTCACGAAACGATATTTTTTAAAAAGATATTTTCTATAACGATATTTTTCACAGTCGATATTCTTACCCCGATATTAATGCTAGTCGATATTTTCCCGTCGATATTCTATCTTTATACCATGCTCCAGCACTGGGATTCTATTTTATGAGGGCTATCCTGATTTGAAAAGATTACTGAAATGTAGCGGATTAGATTAGAAAGCCATGTTTTCAGTTCTTCTCTAAAAATTGCTTCAGATGGACTTTGCCACAATCTGAGCAGTATACTATTCCAGAATTTGGGGGCAAGATATCTAAAGGTGCATCCTCCGATTCATGCCTTTGTGAATCCAGAGAGCCACTGCTAACAGAGACTCACCGGACCGCAGATGTGTTGACATAATACAGGGTTTTATTAACTTTTGAAGATAACATCGGCTGGTGTTAAAGAAAGCCCTGTATGAGTAATATGTAGCAATAAATTGAATCCGCTAACTAATGGGCAGCAATTTAAGTTCTTTGAGACCTGTTCTGAGCAATGAGTGTCTGGGAACATTTCGTAATAGATGGGCTATTTCGCTTGGATTTTTGGAGAGTGTGATGATCAACTGCTTGTCATCGCATAAGAAAATAGAGTGAATCCAAACTCTTCAATAATGTCTGTCAGGGGGAGTATGTAGACATTAAAAAGTGTTAGGCTCGGAGAGGAGCCTCGAGGGACTTCTTGCAACAGAGGTATAAGTTTGGAGCGAAAAGAAATCTTAGCTACTTGAAATTATATATCTCAAAGAGAAAAAGCTAGCCAAGACAGAGCATCATTACAGATCCAATACTCGAGTAGTATCCTTAAAAGAATATTGTGGAAGACTGTGTCAAAGGCTGCTCTCAGTTTAAGCAGAATAACTGCTGAAGAACCTCCTTGATCTAGAATGGAGCACAGATTCTTGGTAGCTAAAAGAAGGACTGATACTCTTCTATAGGAGGGACAAAAAACTGATTGAGACCATTGGAAAAGCTTATTTGTATCCAAAATATTGGAGAGGTGTTTGTTCACATGCATTTCTGCTATCTTTTGTGAGGAATGTTTGCAATGGAACCAGACAATAATTTTCTGGCTTCATGGGATCTAGAATTGTTTTTTTTACAAAGAAGGAATGATTGACACATGTTTCTGGGATTGAAAAACAGGTGCAGAAGTAATTGTTAAGTTTAGTAGGTAGTGCAGTATGAGATAAACAGAAGCAGACCCTTTCTCCATAGTATGAGGTGGTTCAGGATCTAAAGGTGAACCTGATTTCACCAAGTTGCAGAGTATCTGCATGTCATCCTGTTAACTTATATTAAACTTTTGATAGGCACAGGAATTCCACATCTGTTATTTCCCAAATCTTATGGGTGGAATAGTTTCTTGTCTCCCTACGAAAGGTAGACTTACATCACTTACCTTTTTGAAAGAAAAAGGAAGCAAGATCTTTGCATCTCGTGAGGGAGGGAAGAACCGCAGGTGTAATTGCTGAAGAGTCTGTCAGAGACTTCACTATGGATAAAATCCCTTTGGAGAAATTTGTGACGTATAGGTGCCGATCACGATCCGGTAAAAAATGTCCCCGTACGACTCGTATCGGGTCTTTTTACCGTACGAATCGTACAAGTGCCGTACGAACTGGCAATCACGATTCGCATGGTAAAAAGTCCATACGAACCGCACTGGGAATCATTCCCCACACGTCCTCGGGTCGGAAAATGTGTCCGACACGTCCTCGGACGATTTACCTTACAAACGTGAAAAGCCAAGTCCGACCGAGGAATCACAATCCATCCCGTGCGTCCGAGCTTACAACCGTATGGAAAAAACACCGTCCGCACCGAACTCCTATAGCAACCATGGAGACATGTGCCCGCATACGCGCCCAACACTCCCCCCAGCCCCCGTACGTCCGACACGTACCCCCGTGTATGTATACCCCCACCCGTCTAGGTACACCCCAGTACGTTCCAGTCGTACCCCCACCCCAGTACGTGTCATACCCCCGTGTACCTACACCCCAGTACGTTCCAGTCGTACCCCCACCCCAGTACGTGTCATACCCCCGTGTACCTACACCCCAGTACGTTCCAGTCGTACCCCCACACCAGTACGTGTCGTACCACCGTGTACCTACACCCCAGTACGTTCCAGTCGTACCCCCACCCCAGTACGTGTCATACCCCCGTGTACCTACACCCCAGTACGTTCCAGTCGTACCGCCACCCCAGTACGTGTCGTACCACCGTGTACCTACACCCCAGTACGTTCCAGTCGTACCCCCACCCCAGTACGTGTCGTACCACCGTCTATGTACACCCCAGTACGTTCGAGCCCCACCCCCACCCCAGTACGTGTCATACCCCCGTGTACCTACACCCCAGTACGTTCCAGTCGTACCCCCACCCCAGTACGTGTCATACCCCCGTGTACCTACACCCCAGTACGTTCCAGTCGTACCCCCACCCCAGTACGTGTCGTACCACCGTCTATGTACACCCCAGTACGTTCGAGCCCCACCCCCACCCCAGTACGTGTCATACCCCCGTGTACCTACACCCCAGTACGTTCCAGTTGTACCGCCACCCCAGTACGTGTCGTACCACCGTGTACCTACACCCCAGTACGTTCCAGTCGTACCCCCACCCCAGTACGTGTCGTACCACCGTCTATGTACACCCCAGTACGTTCGAGCCCCACCCCCACCCCAGTACGTGTCATACCCCGCGTGTACCTACACCCCAGTATGTTCCAGTCGTACCCCCACCCCAGTACGTGTCATACCCCCGTGTACCTACACCCAGTACGTTCCAGTCGTACCCCCACCCCAGTACGTGTCGTACCACCGTCTATGTACACCCCAGTACGTTCGAGCCCCACCCCCACCCCAGTACGTGTCATACCCCCGTGTACCTACACCCCAGTACGTTCGAGCCCCACCCCCACCCCAGTACGTGTCATACCCCCCGTGTACCTACACCCCAGTACGTTCCAGTCGTACCCCCACCCCAGTACGTGTCATACCCCCGTGTACCTACACCCCAGTACGTTCCAGTCTTACCCCCACCCCAGTACGTGTCGTACCACCGTCTATGTACACCCCAGTACGTTCGAGCCCCACCCCCACCCCAGTACGTGTCATACCCCCATGTACCTACACCCCAGTACGTTCGAGCCCCACCCCCACCCCAGTATGTGTCATACCCCCCGTGTACCTACACCCCAGTACGTTCCAGTCATACCCCCACCCCAGTACGTGTCATACCCCCGTGTACCTACACCCCAGTACATTCCAGTCGTACCCCCACCCCAGTACGTGTCGTACCACCGTCTATGTACACCCCAGTACGTTCGAGCCCCACCCCCACCCCAGTACGTGTCATACCCCCGTGTACCTACACCCCAGTACGTTCGAGCCCCACCCCCACCCCAGTACGTGTCATACCCCCGTGTACCTACACCCCAGTACGTTCCAGTCGTACCCCCACCCCAGTACGTGTCGTACCACCGTGTACCTACACCCCAGTACGTTCCAGTCGTACCCCCACCCCAGTACGTGTCGTACCACTGTCTATGTACACCCCAGTACGTTCCGGTCCTACCCCCAACACAACCTCCTAAGTACGGAGCGCACCCCAGGCCCCAACATCACAACCGCATGTACGAGTCGTACCAACCCACACACAAGGACAGCACCGTACAACCAAATGGCCCATCTACACACCGTACACACGCTCAAAATGCACGTACACAACCAGGACAAAACAAAACAACACAAGAAGACACTATTCGAATGGCACAAAGCCACTAAACATGGCCAACAAACACTACAAATACACCTTCACTGACCTGCAACTGCCAAAGACAAACAGAGGGCCAAAACACCACCACTACTTATAACACACCCACCCAAATTTCAAACACTGCCACACCCACCCATGGACCAATAAAAAGGGCCCACACACACAAACCATGAGCCTTTGCAACAGACTCACTGCTGCCAGACACCACAGAACCATACAACAAGCTACACCACACCTTACACTTGCACACCTTCACACAACCACCCTCACAAACACCCCCTCATCACATTCACACACACACACACACAACCATCCACCCCCCCCCCCAACATCCACACCCCCCCCCCCACCATCCCCACCCACACCCCTCACCATGCCCACTACCAAGAATCCAAAGTTCAGTAACCGAGAGTTGGAGGTCCTTGTTGATCAAATCCTCAGAGTCGAGCCACAGATCTTTGGAACATTGGTCAGAAACACCAGCCTGGCAGCAAAAACAGCCATGTGGCAGACCATCGTCGATGCTGTGAATGCTGTTGCGGACACCAGGAGGACCAGGCAGGAATGCCAGAACAGGTGGTACGATCTGCGGAGGAGGGTCAGAGCCAAGAGGCAGGAGGAACACGACCAGGCCAACGCCACCGGAGGAGGGCCCTCCCGCAGACCCGTACAGTACCATCCCTGGGAGGAGAGGGTGATGGCCATACTGCCGGTGGAGGCAGTCGAAGGATTAGAAGGACTCCGAGACCCGGGTGAGTACACAAACAACGCACCTCACATGGGTGGAACGGCATCCACAACCAAAATCACTAACAGGCACGCAACCACCACAAGCCATCGCATTACTCAACCACACTCCATGAGCACGCACATGCCACTGCTGCCACCATGCCCCATGCACCCAGCTGGACAATGGCAAGTCACAGAAGACAACAACACATGACACGGTAACCCGGATGGCGGGAGGCTGGACCCCAAAAATCACATAGTGCGACTCCGAAGCAGACAACTATGCACTCTGCCCATATGGCCTAGGTCACAGCCAGACAAACAGTGTGTCCCAACACAGGAATGACTTGCCAGCAAATGGCGGACGCCTTGCATCAACACATGGGGGTGAAGGCACTGTTTTGCACATGACAGCAGCTAATGAACAGCCAACATTGTGAAAGAGTGGCAGCACACACCACCACAGCAGCAGCGCACAGACACACATCACACCCAATGGGTGCCTGGAGATCAGAAACAAACTCACATCAACAAGCCAAGGGCCACTCAAATATCTGCTAACAGTGTGTGCCCAGGAAGCTGGGCTGAGGTGACAGAGGGTGACACACAGAGGGAGGGAGAGGGGGACAGAGAGGGAGGGAGAGGGGGACAGAGAGGGAGGGAGAGGGGGACAGAGAGGGAGGGAGACACAGGGAGACAGACAGAGGGAGGAGGCTGACACACAGAGGGAGGGAGAGGGTGACAGGGAGGGAGGGAGAGGGGGACAGAGAGGGAGGGAGAGGGGGACAGAGAGGGAGCGAGACACAGGGAGAGCAAATCAGCCGTGTGGTGTGTGGGAATGTCTGGTCATCAGCAGGTAGACTGCGTGCATGTAGCCAAGGGTGGCCCGTGCCAGAACCCCCCCTCTTCACCATGGCAAAACACAGGGCCATGTCACAACCTGTGCACGAGCACAATGACAGCTACCTGCATCACATAAGTGTGTGGAACAAATCCATGTGCACATGTACAGTGCTACACGGAAGGCGCCAATGCATGGCTCGCAACACCGGCCCACTCCACTGCTGACTGCAGTCACACTTGACGCAGCAAGTAAGACTGTGCCACACATAGTTAAAGGTGCCAAAGTGGTGCCCAAGGGACACACCCATGCACAAGTGCACTGTGAGTGGAATGCAAGACAGATCCTAATTCCAAGAGGAAATGTGCCAACTTATGAAATGATGAAACATGGATGTTGCATGGACCAAAATTAACATTGTCTCTCTTACACACAGGTCAACGTCGTGGTGTACCCCCCAACACTGGGGGGGAACACTCACAGGACCCGGATCTGCAGGAGCCCGATCCCACCGGCAGCGACCACTCTCACCACTCTGTGGACGACCCCGACCGACCTGGCCCCTCTGGTGTCCAACCGCCTGCAGCACCTGCGTCAGGTACAACTGTGCCAACCACCACCCCCACTCCCGCCACATCCCAGGAGACACCCAGGATCCCTGCCCCAACACCACAATGCAGCCAGGCTGGCCAGGAGGGACACGGTGTCCCGGGCACCCAGGAGGAGGCAGGCGACAACGCCAATGCCACCCCTCAGGGGTCCCGGAGACCCGATGTGCCCGCAAGGGCAGGCCAGGCGCAAGTGGGCAGGGGTGGTGGGAGTGGAGGACGGCGGAGGCACGAGCCTGACCAGTTGGCTGGGGATCCGGTATTTTCCCATGTCCGTAACATCCTGGACTCATACCGGCAGGACACCACGGGCATGGCCCAGGTTGTGTCCGTCCTCGAGGGGATCAAGGCCCAGCAGGCCAAGCAACATGCGGAGCTACATGCCTCTCTACTGGTACACCAACGGAGGATGGAGGACAGACAGGCTGAGCAAGTGACGGCATTCCAGGGGATTCACGCTACACTCCGTCGGATGGCCGACAACATGGCCGACCCTCCCTGTGCCAGAAGGCGGAGAACATCACCACCCACAGGGAGGGATCAGGAGGAGGAGGAGGAAACATCCGACGGAGCATCCCAGATGTCGTCACGGCCTGCTGGTGAGGTTCCCCGCAGGAGGCCGGGTCCTCCACGGAAAGGACCGTGAGGGTCGGCGCTACATCACCATCTCCCAGGACACCTGGCCTGGCACCTGGCCCACTGGAGCAACAGCATCACAGCATCCAGAGACATTCTCTGCCACATGGCCCTGCTGGTCACTGGCTGACCAATGTTGACAAAGACTGTGGCATGGACTCTGAGGACATCCAATGGCAAGGACACCAACTCCCCTACTGAACTTTGGATTCAAACTACCCGGAGAGACACTCACTTTGTTTCCCCCCCCCCTCCCCCACACACACCTCTGACTCACGTGCCATACATGCAGGTGGAGACACACATCACAACGCATGCCACACGGGGACCAATGCGTGCACACTCAGACACTGGTACTCACCACTATGCAAAGAAGTCGCGTATGAGCCGAGTCCGGATGTCCTCTTGCGGCTCCACATCCTCCACATCACTAGCCCCATTGCCAAGCCCTTCGTCCTCCACGGGTGGATGGTCCTCGTCATGTTGATTCAGGATGAGTGGCACAGCTCTTTCAACTGCCATGTTGTGCAGCATGCAGCAGACCATGAAGATCTTGCAGACCTTTGCCGGGGCATATGGGAGTGTGCCGCCGGTCTTGTGGAGGCACCTGAATCGGCTCTTCAGCATGCCAAACGTCCTCTCTATCACTCGCCTTGTCCGGCCATGGGCGGTGTTGTAGCGGAGCTGGGCCGGCGTGATGGGGTTGCGGAGAGGTGTGAGCAGCCAAGGCATGTTGGTATAGCCAGCGTCCCCTACATGGAAAGCACATGGTCATCGTTAGAAGTGGTGAAGAGGTCGTGCTGGTAGGCTATACTGAATACAGGACAGACAGACTGTACCCACCAACAACACATGCCCGTTCGTTGCGCAGCTGCATCATCATATCAGGCATCCCGCTACGCCTCATGATGTAGGCATCGTGTGCTGATCCTGGAAAACGAGCACAGACATGTGAAATCACCATGTTGGACAGACACACCACAAGGGCATTGATGGAGTGGTAGTGCTTCCGATTGCGGTACGCCACCTCCCGTGCGTGTGGTGGTACCAAAGCTACATGTGTCCCATCAATGGACCCAATGACATGGGGCATCCCTCCCAGGGCATAGAATCCACGCTTGACCTCAGTCATCTGTTCAGGGGTTGGGAACTTGATGAAGTCATCCAGGTGAATCAACATGGCCTCTAAGAAATCATGCAGCACACCACTGAACGTGCTCTGGGACATGCCACCAACATGAGCTATGGTATTTTGAAAGGTACCCGTGGCAAGAAAATGTAGGGCAGCCATTACCTTCAGCTGGGGTGTCAGTGCCGTGGGATACCTGTGCTGCGGTTGCAGGTGTGGTGCCAGTCTCGCCGTCAACTCCAGAATCAATGGTTGGGTGAAGCGGTAGAGCCGGATGCTGTCATTATCCTGCATGGCAGCCAAGTCTGGAATTCTTCGGGCAAGAGGCGGCGCTCTGCAGTAATTTAGAAGTGACAAGGAAGAGTGAGTGCACTACGACAACAACTCATGTGTACTGAGCACATGTTAATCTGGCAATACACACATGCTACATAGGGAGTCAGGTATGTGCTACATGGCCAGGACACGTATGGATGCAAGGTAACACTCCTTCAAAGACCCAGCTACACACGGAGATTGAGAACCTCCCCATGCCACGCCATGGGAATAGCTGTGTCCCAGTGCAAGTGAACAGCCAGACGCAACACAGGAGTGACATACGCCCACACATCAGCAGCAGTAGGATGCCGATTGCAGAGATTGGTAGCGGAACACTGGAGCCACAGGTCACATGACATTACACTAGGCCAGCCCACACACCTTGCCATGAAGGTGCACATGTCATGACTCACCACACATACCTTGTGAGGATGCTGACATGTCCTTGTCACGCTACTCCGTGTCCCATGCATACATGTGCACCTCACATCCGATACCACATGTGGCATGGTGTGCGGAACAGTGTGCAATGACAATCTACACACAGACACATGTTTGTTGCTGCAACAGCTGCAGCTTTTGAGGGTGCTCCCACATCAACCTGATGTGAAGCCCCCACACATACATGACATAGTCACATTGTGCACCGTGGGTAGTGACAAGTCAGGTGTCATAACCCCTGTACCGGGCATCAGGGGACACTTCCGTGTGTTGGTGTCCATGCCATGCCAGTGACGCTCACCCCAAGTGCGCAGTACGACATGCACACATGTCAAAGGAGTCAAGGGCATGCCTGGCACACATCGCACCATCACACACTACATCTGTACACATCTCATCATACATCTGGTGCCTTCTCGACTCAGGAGTAATGTTCCACATCACAGGCCTTTCACACCTGTGCCCCACACATGTAGTGATGCACAGACGATGCCTCAATGTCAATTAATGGACAAGTATGTCCATCCATGGACAAGTATGTCCGCCCTATCCCTACCTGTGTGCCGCCTGTCACCACTGTGATGTGTGAATCCCGCTGTACTGCTGCAAAGAGGGCCTGTGTACGTTCCCATATCACTATGGGAGTGCAGCCGTATGTGTACCCATCGTGATGGCGAGCGTACAGGCATGTGTACGGCCCGTACCACTACGAGTACGCATACGCGAACCACACATACTGATAGGGAGCGTACAGGCGTGTGTACGGCCCGTACCACTACGAGTACGCATACGTGAGGCCACACATACTGATAGGGAGCGTACAGGCGTGTGTACGCTCCCTATCAGTATGTGTGGCCTCGCGTATGCGTACTCGTAGTGGTACGGGCCGTACACACGCCTGTACGCTCCCTATCAGTATGTGTGGCCTCGCGTATGCGTACTCGTAGTGGTACGGGCCGTACACACGCCTGTACGCTCCCCATCAGTATGTGTGGCCTTGCGTATGCGTACTCGTAGTGATAGGGAGCGTACAGGCGTGTGTACGGCCCGTACCACTACGAGTACGCATACGCGAACCACACATACTGATAGGGAGCGTACACACGCCTGTACGCTCCCTATCAGTATGTGTGGCCTCGCGTATGCGTACTCGTAGTGATAGGGAGCGTACAGGCGTGTGTACGGCCCGTACCACTACGAGTACGCATATGCGAACCACACATACTGATAGGGAGCGTACACACGCCTGTACGCTCCCTATCAGTATGTGTGGCCTAGCGTATGCGTACTCGTAGTGATAGGGAGCGTACAGGCGTGTGTACGGCCCGTACCACTACGAGTACGCATACGCGAGGCCACACATACTGATAGTGAACGTAGTCACGCGTGTACGGGCCGTTGCAATGCATTTGGGGTGCCCTAGGGCCCTGGAACGCACCGTACCTGTGTGTGGAGCTCAGAATTACTTAGGGGACACATGAGGGACAAGTATTAAGGCCTACATGCATGCTGGTTGCCATGGAGACCAAGTTCAAAATTCGATTTTCTTCTGGAAGGTGAACAGCAGAAGTCAGTTGGAATAAAAATACTTTGTTGCAATGTGTTTGTGGAGCTGACATCATGCAGGAGAATGAAACCGATAGAGTACACACAGACTGCTAGGTTTGAAGGGATTGGTGAAAACATAGGATGCAAATGTGAGTGACCAATCACTCTGTACTCCTGTGCATGAGACAGGGCAGAAAGGCACATATAAGGCAGCCAGGTCCCATGAGGGAGTACTTGCCTGCACATCTTTGAATTCGTCGACCCAGCTGCTGCTACTGATTCCCTGGAACCATGTCAAGGGCTGTGGAGAGGTCACAGCCATTCACCCTGGAGGAGAACATGGCATTGCTGGATGTGATCCTCCCACAGTACCCCATGCTGTATGGGCGACCAGGGTATCAGGTGAGTGCATAGGCCACTGGCACAGACTGTCCCTATGTTGTGACTGTGACTTCTGCCATTGTGTCCTGGTGTGACACACATGCCATGTACTGTTGGGGGGGTCCCAGGGGGGGGGATGCCTGATGTCTCCCAGCAGTGCCCTGAGACAGGAGGGGTGGGTGCCTAACACTCCCAGCAGTGCCCTGAGACAGGAGGGGTGGGTGCTGAGTCCTCCCAGCAGTGCCCTGAGACAGGAGGGGTGGGTGCTGAGTCCTCCCAGCAGTGCCCTGAGACAGGAGGGGTGGGTGCTGAGTCCTCCCAGCAGTGCCCTGAGACAGGAGGGGTGGGTGCAGAGTCCTCCCAGCAGTGCCCTGAGACAGGAGGGGTGTGTGCCTATCACGAACAGCAGTGCCCTGAGACAGGAGGGGTGGGTGTGATGCACAGTCTGAGCCTTGATCATTGATTGTGACATTGCCATCATTCCACCTGTGTACCCACTATGGCACGTACTGCTTTTTCCCTCACCAGAGGATCATGTCCCTATGACAAAGGTGCAATGCGTTGGCTGCATGACATGCCTTGTTGTTACCAGCTAATTTGTTATCAAATGTCTCTCTGTGACATGTGGCTGGTGTATTGATGTGGTGTCACTTGTACTTCCTCACAGGTAGGCGCCACTACCAAGGAGCAGATCTGGCTGACCGCCGTCAGTGCCGTGAGGGGTGTGGATGGTCGGAGGCGGAGCATGTCCCAGGTGAGGAAACGCTGGCAGGATATCCGGTGCTGGACGCGGAGGATTGCACGGGTCCTGCTGGGGGACTCACCTGAGAGCCACAAGAACCGCGGGCGCCGCCGTCTGAGCCACCTCCACAGGCGTGTGCTGCCGGTGGTCTTTCCAGACTTGGATCGGCGCTTACAGGCGAAGCAGCAGCCGGAAGGGGGTAGGTACATGTGTGTGTTGTGTGTCACCGGCATTTGTAAGGGCACAGTAGCATGAATTCACTGCCAGGGTTTAAAGGTGCTTTGCAGATCCATTTTGCCCCAGTATAGCGCTGCGCCCCTGCCACCCTTCCCCTCCTTGCAATGTGTTCCCTGGTCTGTGTGTAGCCACTCCTTCACAAGGTAATGTAGGCTGGCGCTTTGTCCACGAGAACTATGCCTGTAGCATCATGTGTGGGGGTGGTGGGTAACAGGTTTTGGGACCTTGGCTGTGCCCTGTCAAGTTCACTGCATGTGGGTTCCATGTCAGTTGGCACTGATGCTGACTCCAGACATGGGAGTTGGTCTCTCATGTGTCATGCCTTACAGTGCGCATGTCCTATGTAGTGGCCTGTGACATGATGTGCATGAGTGTGCGATGCGCATAGTGCAGGGATGGTGGCGTGTGTTGCAGTCATTACCATTCAGGAGCATGGAGTTGCGTGGCCACTACTGTCCCCTGGGGCACCTTTTCATCGGTGTTGTATGTGTCATCATAAACGTGGACACTCTCAGTGTCTACAGCGTAGGTTGTGCTCTGTGCCATTGTCCCCTGGCACCATGTATATAGACATGCTATTTTGTACAGGTGTCCACTGTGCAGCCTGACCTGAATGTCCTTCTTCATACTCACAGTTGCTAGTGCCTGTGTGTCTTGTTATACTCATCTGAGGATGGGCGCTGGTGCCTCATTATTTGTACAGGCGCACCTTGGCTGTTTGGCGTCCAATCTTGCATTTTGCCTGCCCCTGTGTTTATCACCCAGACTATGAGATGTTGGTGTCACCTGTGTCTCAACTATTTGCCTCGTGTAGGGGGTGGTTGGGGCGGGCAAAGCCTATATGTCAAATCCAGATTTCTACTTGCTGGGTCTGGGCAGTGTGTGATGTTTGTCTGGACACACACGCAAGGTGCAGTGACCGAGTCATGTTGTGCATGTTTTCTGCATTACCTATGCAGCATGTGTCTCAAGTTCATGGATATGGTCCCTGGTCATCGGTATTTTCGCCAACGCTGTGTGGTGCAGATGCAGTGCTGGATTGTCCCCAGGGCCTGGGTGCTATGTCAGACTCCGTTTCCTGTCTTTAGCTATTGTCTCATGCTCTCCATGGTATTTCAGTGGCATGGTGGCTCAACCAACTGTGTGTTTCATGCCCTACATCGGTACCTTGTTTAGTAGATGTTAGGGATCTTCCTTTTCAGGCTATGCAATGTTACCTATGTAGATTGGACTCATGTGACAGATGTGTACAGGTGTCTGATTAATTTATGTCTCTCCACCCTGCCCACAGCATCGTCGGGGGACACAGAGGGAGACATGGACACAGACCAGGCGGAGGGACCGAGCACCAGTGCCAGCCGTGACATCGGGGCTGGCACATCGAGTGGGACAGAGGCGGAGGAGAGTGTGGCCGAGGACCTGTAGACTGGCACATCAGAATACGAAGCTGACAGGTCCGAGGAGGATGTCTCCGAGTGGGCGGAGGCTGCACCAGCAGCTGACAGCGGAACAACACCTCGCACCGCCCCCTCAGTTCCCATCAGCCGCCTCCCACTTGCTCGTGTCCCTTCCCAGCGTGCCCGGTCACCGCATGTCTCCTTCATGCCAGGCACCGCACCCCCTGCCCCTGTCTCCACTGCTGCCGCCAATGCTGAGTCTGTGGACATCCAGCGGCAACTGCAGGTTGGTCAGGCTGCGATCCTTAATGTCCTCCATGCCAACGGGCAGACACTCAACAACATCGAGGCATACTTGGAGGGCATTCATTCATCGCAGGCTGACCAACGCAACTTGCTGAGGTCCATAGACTCGACACTGACTGCAGCAGTGGGTCTCCTGCAGCGCGACCTCCCCCACCTACCCCTGCCCCATCCACACTTCCCACTCCCATGCCTGTCCCACGTACACCCAGACGTCGGCATGCACCCACATCAACAGACACAGGCACCACACCAGCAGGGAAGGTCCACCGCACTCCTCCTGACACGCACACACAGGGTGAGGTAGGCACACCCACTGGGTCGGGGGGCAAACGTGTGACACGCAGCCATAGTGGGAGTCCGCATTCCACCCAGTCCACTCCCTCCAAATCCCCTCCCCTCAGCTCTCCTGGCCACATCTCCCCCAAGGACTCCTTCATGGCCGCTCTGTCCCTGAGCCCCACAGTGACACCACCCCGCAAGCGGTCAAGGAAGTCCTCGGTCACGGTGGTTGATTCTCCCCCCCTGTCTACGCCCTCCCCCGGTGGCGCTGCGACCCATCCCTCTGACCCCCCCCCTCCTTGGGGCCTGTGGATCCTTCGGGTGCAGGGGACTCCCTGGAGGACCTTGCAAAGGTGTGTAGTGCCATCCTGGCCTCCGCCTTTGGCCATGCCCCACCCCCTGTGGTGGAGTCCTCCATCCCTGCACTCACAACGCCTCCCCTTTGCCCTGATGTCCCTGCGGTGCCTGGTGCTTCCCCCCCCCCTGATGGCCTCACCCCTGTTGAAGACGACGGCATGTAACTGTGCAGGCAAGCTAGGGGACACGCATCCCACTGTGTTCCCCATCCAGCTGAGACTTATTGACTGCCCTATGGGCTTTGTGAATATTTAACTGCCTGCAATCCACGGACACTGTGATCATGCTGAATAAAGCTTTATTTATTTTCCATTCTGACACTACTGCTATGCTGGTATTGGTGTTGGTGGGGCTGCTACATGGTTTTGGGTGGTGTTTATGTGTTGGGTGTGTGGGAAATGTAGTAGTGGGCTGCTCATTGGGGGGACCCTGGGATCTGTGTGCCATCACAAGGTGTTAGCTAACTTTCTTTGTTCATGTCAGCAGTTACTGCATGCTGCAATTGTCCCAGGGTGTATTCCTCCCTCTGTGTACCCTGATATCTTCCCTGCAGGGTGTTCCCAATGTTTAGCGCAGAGCTGTGTCTACATGAGCTGTGTGTGTGACGGAGCCCTTCTACTTTGGCCATGCATGCAGGGCCATGTCTCCACCTGCAACATTCGTGGCATCCTTGGTGATCACTGTACTTGTGTGTGGAGTCTGTTGACATGAGTTCATGGGGACATGTTCCCTTGTAGGCAGTATGCATGTGGGTACTTCCAGCCTCACACACATGTGTTGCACACCTCCTGTCTCAGGGCACTGCTGGGAGGACTCTGCACCCACCCCTCCTGTCTCAGGGCACTGCTGGGAGTGTTAGGCACCCACCCCTCCTGTCTCAGGGCACTGCTGGGAGGACTCTGCACCCACCCCTCCTGTCTCAGGGCACTGCTGGGAGTGTTAGGCACCCACCCCTCCTGTCTCAGGGCACTGCTGGGAGGACTCTGCACCCACCCCTCCTGTCTCAGGGCATTGCTGGGAGTGTTAGGCACCCACCCCTCCTGTCTCAGGGCACTGCTGGGAGGACTCTGCACCCACCCCTCCTGTCTCAGGGCACTGCTGGGAGGACTCAGCACCCACCCCTCCTGTCTCAGGGCACTGCTGGGAGTGTTAGGCACCCACCCCTCCTGTCTCAGGGCACTGCTGGGAGGACTCTGCACCCACCCCTCCTGTCTCAGGGCACTGCTGGGAGGACTATGCACCCACCCCTCCTGTCTCAGGGCACTGCTGGGAGTGTTAGGCACCCACCCCTCCTGTCTCAGGGCACTGCTGGGAGTGTTAGGCCCCCACCCCCCTGTCTCAGGGCACTGCTGGGAGTGTTAGGCACCCACCCCTCCTGTCTCAGGGCACTGCTGGGAGTGTTAGGCCCCCACCCCTCCTGTCTCAGGGCACTGCTGGGAGTGTTAGGCACACACCCCTCCTGTCTCAGGGCACTGCTGGGAGGACTCTGCACACACACCTCCTATTTCTGGATATGTACGCTTGGAACATACACGGTGGGGGTACGCTCCATGCATACGCGGGTGAGGGTACGGGTCGTACTTACACTGTTGGGGTGGGGGTACGGTACGTACATACGCGGTTGGGGTGGGGGTACGCTCCATGCATACGCGGGTGAGGGTACGGGTCGTACTTACACTGTTGGGGTGGGGGTACGTTCCATGCATACGTGGGTGAGGGTACGGGTCGTACTTACACTGTTGGGGTGGGGGTACGCTCCATGCATACGAGGGTGAGGGTACGGGTCGTACTTACACTGTTGGGGTGGGGGTACGCTCCATGCATACGAGGGTGAGGGTACGGGTCGTACTTACACTGTTGGGGTGGGGGTACGGTACGTACATACGCGGTTGGGGTGGGGGTACGCTCCATGCATACGCGGGTGAGGGTACGGTACGTACATACGCGGTTGGGGTGGGGGTACGCTCCATGCATACGCGGGTGAGGGTACGGGTCGTACTTACACTGTTGGGGTGGGGGTACGGTACGTACATACGCGGTTGGGGTGGGGGTACGCTCCATGCATACGCGGGTGAGGGTACGGGTCGTACTTACACTGTTGGGGTGGGGGTACGGTACGTACATACGCGGTTGGGGTGGGGGTACGCTCCATGCATACGCGGGTGAGGGTACGGGTCGTACTTACACTGTTGGGGTGGGGGTACGGTACGTACATACGCGGTTGGGGTGGGGGTACGCTCCATGCATACGCGGGTGAGGGTACGGGTCGTACTTACACTGTTGGGGTGGGGGTACGGTACGTACATACGCGGTTGGGGTGGGGGTACGCTCCATGCATACGCGGGTGAGGGTACGGGTCGTACTTACACTGTTGGGGTGGGGGTACGTTCCATGCATACGCGGGTGAGGGTACGGGTCGTACTTACACTGTTGGGGTGGGGGTACGCTCCATGCATACGAGGGTGAGGGTACGGGTCGTACTTACACTGTTGGGGTGGGGGTACGGTACGTACATACGCGGTTGGGGTGGGGGTACGCTCCATGCATACGCGGGTGAGGGTACGGGTCGTACTTACACTGTTGGGGTGGGGGTACGTTCCATGCATAGGGGGGGTGGGGGTAGGGTCCGTACATCTCTATCCCCACGCAATGTGATGCTTGTGCGGGCCGTACCCAGGCCTTTGCCACGTGGGTACGATCCGTCCCGCCATTGTTGGGGTGACGTGGGTGTGGGCGTGGTACGTCTCGTACCCACGCTCTTGAGGCGTGGGTACGGGACGTACCGGTCTGGTTGTGTTGCCGGTTCGCGTGGTGACGGACTTCCGTTGTGGCGGTCGCTGGCTTAGCTGGACACGCCCCCACCCCCTCGTAGTGACCAGGGCATGGGTGTCAGGTATGTCCTGGGCATGTGTGGTGTGTGACTTTGGTGGGGGTTTTGTGGCCTGCCCTGGTCCTGCCACCCCCACCCCCCCCCTTTCCCCCCTCCCTTAGTTGTTCTGACCTTCTGCGGCGTCTGCGTCGTAACCTGTAGAGGAGGTGGACTGCTATGAGGGCCGGGATGACCCGTAGGTTCGGGTCCATGTCTGTCCGTCGCGTACGGGTCCTCCTTGTTCGCGTCGTCCTGTGTGTCCGTCGCGTACTGGTGGTCCTTGTTCGCGTCGTCCTGATTTCCCGGCAGTTTTTGGCAGCCGGAAAATATTCACCGTGCGGGATGACGTCGGTGCGAATCGTGATTCCTGGTTCGTGAATGGCAGGCTGCGAGCGTCCCGACGTCAGGTCGGCCCTTTCCCGGATCGCATTGGTAGGTTTATTTTGTTCGGTCGGGCTTTTTTACGAATCGTACGGAAATGGTGTTCCGTGCGAATCGTAATTCCTTGTTTGTACATTTTGACGACCGGGTACGCGTCGGACGGAGAATATGCTCCGTCCGACGGTTCGTACCTGGTTTTTACCGGATCGTGATCGGCACCATAATATTTCAAGGAATATATGTGATCTGGATAAAAATTCTACTCTAGAAGATGGCTGTCAGTGGAAAATATCGCTCAAACCCTTTTATCAAGATACTAGCTCTCACTTGCTCAATGCTGTTCATACCAAAGATTCTCCACAACTATTTATTTTCACTGGATTGTCCTTATCTCTTATCTGTACATATTTTTTCCAGATATTATTTCTGACATACAGCCACCCAACACCATCCATGTACTTGTTTTTACTATTTTTCTGACCCTTCCCTGCTACCAACAATGCCTATATCCCTCCCAATCCTAGATCTTGCTTCCCTTTTCAGTGTTCCCTTTCCTAGGATCGAGCATTACTCTCTTCTTTCACTTTGAGTTAGGGAAGCAATAAGAAAATTAAGTACTCTTAAACTTATATCCTGCACGCTTTCTTCATAAGATTTAGATCTGTGCCTAAAAATCCTTTTTTGGTATTTACTGACATTCTCTGTAGTATGCGGGTAAAGGAGCACCCACTACAGGTTTTCCTTCATACTGCCAAAAATGTCATGTGACTAGTCCTGCAGGCTCCTATTCCTGCTGTGCTGTGTTCTATATAACACAGATATCTGGATGGGAGGAATTGAGCTTTGTATGCAAACGCACACTCTTCTGCTACACCCCTAGCAAATCTGGGGTGACTTCTTCCCCTTCTCATACTGAAAGGCGAGTTACTCACGCATGTTTGTAATGTTAATCTCCAACAATGTCCATTGGTGGAAAGGGGTCAGAGAGGAGTTTGAGAAAACACACACACTTGTGCATTTCCCAAACTTCCAAAGGCATTCCACTGCTTGCTACGCCGACTTGGCTATCTTTTAGTAATATTTTTTACTGAGGATTTTTCTGCATTCGTGTCACGGTAATTGCATGTAGATAATGCATTAACACCCACCAGAAATCCCTTTGTGAATTCTCTAAATAGAGTATTTTTGGCCATAAAATTAGTGTAGGCCCAAAACTGTATCTCTAAAGGGCCACAATGAAGATTGAGTTTGCTTGTGGTTTCTTTTTTAACATGCACGGGACTCCATATCTGGTACATATATTTTTTTTAAAACATCATCTTTTCATCAAAAAAGATTTTCACCATTTTGGTAAAAATCTACCAGTCTATGGCTACCACACTAATAATCTTCAATCATGTTATTAAGGAAAATAAGGCACTGAAATAAAAAAAGTGTTTTTTTACACATAGCTGATACATGTCATGCTCTATCGCCCATGTTCTCATTGATATACCAGACGGACATGTAGACGTGCTCCGTTGAACTTCTTAAGTAAGTGCTTGTAACTTATTTTGCAGCATAAGATAGTGTTGTGACAGAATGTGTGCTGTGAGACTGCAACACATGCACTATGGAGAATGTGCAGGTGGAGTCAAGAGCGACTACATGTTCCAGAGTGCCATGGAGCTCTCATAAGAATTGTAATCATTGCAGCCATTTTGAATTCATGGGACATATGTTCCTTGTGTTTCTGAGCGTTCCTTGCTAGGCAATTGAGAAACTTAGTTGCTGGTGATAGACACTTGTTACCAGGAAATTGGAACTCATTGCCCTTGCATATGGAATTATCAAAGACTTGCTGGATACAGATAATTATTCTGGGATAATACTAAAGATAAAGGATTTCCAATTTTATTTTCACACTAGTACTGAACTTACCTTTCTAGGGATTATAAACTCGATTGCATTTATTATTTCAGAAGAATATTAATAAAAATCCTTAACTTGTACAGACTTTGTTTATATTACTTTAGAGTCACATATAGTATTAAGTTATTGCCAGTGGTGGATACATGAATGCATATTGTCTGGAGTGAAAGCACAACAGTAATGTATATGATACAATTTGTTAATCAGACCACAAGCTTGATTTACAAATCACTAAGGGTAGGTAGTTATCTATACTGTAAGATGCATGAGAGTTTGGGTTCTTTCGTACACCTATCATAAATGTTTTATTTAGCTTTCACAGAGTGTTAACTAACCACTGAGAGTTGATTTTACAGATATAATCAAAAAAGATTATTTGTTATTGAGATATTAACATTTCTGCAGTGAAGATTGAGAATGACTGTAAGAACAGCCAGACAGAAGCTAGTAATTCTATTTCTCTTTATCTTTTTCCATTCCCCATACCCCAGGTCTACTGCTTACCAGCGTAAATATCCTTTGCATGGCCAGCACAGAGTTTGGGAAAGTGTGGATACTAGCATCACTCCTGAGGGATTCAAATTTCCAGGATAGCACAAGCCTGATAACAGATAGGAGCATTGTGTCTACACAAAGGATCTAACGGGAGAGGCACGACCAGTTACTCACTACTCCCTATCTATCATGAAACTCTCAAAACGTTTGTCTGGTCAGAAAACACAGTGCACCCATTTATGGTCCTGTACATGAGTGTGTGTATGTATGAGCTGTCAAAAGAGAACTCTTTTTAGGAAACAAACTCTCACCCAACCAAGGGTGACATGCTTCATCATTGAGTTCCCTTCTCACACCTGGACTGCAAAGTCTGCGGTGTGGGCTACAACTTCCCTGCTGGGAGAACCTGAGGTGTTTTCAGGATGAGCAGTGTTGTTGGGTCAGTGAGGGGCAGAGTGTAAATGAAAAATAGTGGATAAAACTATCTGCAGAGGGCTGCATCAATTTTATTCAGTGGTCCTTTGGGACAGGGTTAAAAAGGGAGGACTCAGGGATTTAATCAAATATACTCCTATGGATGGTCAACATGTTTTTGCCCATGACTGACCCCAACGGGGTTCAGGGGCATTCATAAGGACCTGGAAAATGAGTCACTCTGCTCAAAATGTGATAATCAGTAAAGGTATACAGGCTACAAAAGTGGCAGGATGGGCAGTGTGGTGATGGCCCATGTGTATTCTGGGTCCAATGTCTCTCTGAAAAATAAAATAATGAAAATAAATATTAATTAATACAATAAACAGTATATAATAACAACAGAGCAAGAAGAGGGTTCTCATGTGACATCTTGTATCCATAGGTGCATGGTGTGAACTCATGCCATTGATCAATGTGGTGATCTAGTGAGTATCACCACAGTGATTAATGGAATGAGTTGACACCGTGCACCTATGGATATAAGATGTCACATGAGAACCCTCCTTGCCCCGTTGATATTATATACTGTTTATTGTATTCATTATTATTTATTTTCATTATTTTTTTTTCAGAGAGACGGTGGACACAGAATACACATAGGCCATCACCATCCTGGCCATTCTGATACTTTTGTGGCCAGTATACCTTTATTGATTATCACATTTTTTAGCAGAGTGACAACTTTTCCAGGTCCTGATGAATGCCTCAGAACCCCATCGGGTTCAATCATGTGGAGAAACATGTTTACCATCAATAGGAGTATATCTGATTAAATCCCTGAGTTTTCTCTTTTTAACCCCGCCCCAGAGGACCACTGAATAAAATCGATTCATCCCTCTGGAGATAGTTTTATCCACTATTTTTCATTTCAACTCTAGCCCCCACTGATCCCTCAAAACTGCATATCCTGAAAACCCCTAAACTCCTCCCCGCAGGGGATTTGTAGCCCACACCACAGACTTTGCAGTCCAGGTGTGAGGAGGGAACTCAATGATAAAGCATGTCATCCTAGGCTGAGTGATGGTTCTTGTCCTGAAAGGAGTTCTCTTTTGACAGTTCATGCATACACACACTCACATACTGGACCATGTATGGGTGCTCTGTGTTTTCTGACCAGATGAACGTTTTATGAGTTTCATTTCTTGAACACATAAGAACAACCATTGTTGTGAGACAACATAAAAAAATGACATAAAAAATGCCCTCCAGAACCGTTCATTGACTACGCTGGTGCAAGGTCCTAACTTTGCAAAAACATAAACAGCTCTTCAAGGGCACTGTGGTTTGTTCTTAAGGATAAGAAGCTGGAAAGCTTGCACAATGCTTTCATCAAGCAAGATCACTCACTGAGAATTACTGGAATGATTTAGGACCATGTAAGGACAATCCAGGCCTGCCGCAGAAAGCACAGAATGGACACATTATTAAAACCAATTGCATAAAACAAGCAGCACAGCTATAAGAAAATGGGAGAGTGAGCAAGTCAATAACACTGGTGCAAAGAATTAGAGCTGCAAACCAGCACCTAAATATATTCTATTCTGAGCTAAATGAGAGTTCTGAGACATCAATATTCTTTCAAGCATCAGTGCCACCAATAACAGTGGTTGATTTACCATAGTAGTTCTTCTTACAACAAAACAGCTCTGCATTGAGATATTAACAGAGAAAACACACCTCTGAATTTTTATCACTAGCGTATAACCTTCCCACTAAATAAAAAGGTGTGTATTTCAATGTCTCTGCTTGATCCAAATAGCCATTAAAATATTTATGTATGCAGTTAGTGTTATCACTGACAATTGGACATCAAAGACTGCGGCTGTGGTGGCTGAGGAAGTACAAAAATATAGAGTTGTGTGACACTGCTGAGCTTTGTGGGCTATATCTGTAATGGTTTTGATCCCAATGAGAAGTACGATGTAACTCAGAAACTATCCCTATGAGGAAGACACTGTGCGCTTATGAACCTCTGGTATGAAACTCTAAAAGATGTCTCCCCCCTACCACGGTATACTTCTACATACCGAAAATACATATCTATGCTGAATATTATCCATCAGAAACAATCCCCCCAACTTCCTTCATGTCACAAAATGGTTGTAGTTTAAAAAGCATTATAGGAGAGAGGTCAGAGAACATCATTTTACACATCTTCATCCCATTGGTCAATGTTATGCAGAATTTTGGGAATGGGCTTTTCCAATACTCCTGTGACAGGAATATTTTGGCAGTAATTTTGTTTTTTAACTCTATTGCAGCTAAATTCATATGAATGAATATAGCTTTTTTATTTGACACACAAAAGGTGGTGGGAGGAATTCTCGCAATTAGTCTATCCACTACCAATCGCTTGCATAACATTTCAAACCATTGTTCCTTTTCCCCCCATGCCACCTCTGATTAGACCCAGCCCTCGGCAAAAATGAACCAGAACACAAGCTACCCAAGCCTGGTTTTAGGCTGACTGGGCATCTTCGGTTGGGTGTAGCTTGGTTCCAGTGGCACAGAGAGCAAGGGACACACATCTGGGCATACTTTTAGGCATGATGGCATTACATCAAACACACAAAAGGTGATGGGGTAACGCTGGAATAAGTCTAAACATTGGAAATCGCTTGAGGTAGCATTCACACCCATCATTCTTTTGTCCACTATGTAACGGAAGATTAGACCCACAAACTGCAAATCATTTTTGGTCCAGCTCCAATAGGATAGGCCTGGCATGAACTGCCAAGTCAAGTCCTCTCCAAACTGGAACACAAGCAACTCAAAACTTGTTTTGGCCTGATTGATCTCTTGAGTCAGGTGTAGCTTGGATCCAGTGACACAATGAGCAAGGGACCCACTTCTAGCCATATCCTTTCCAACCTAGGGCATTACTGCAAACACACAAAAGGTGATAGGAGGAATGATTGCAATAAGTCTAACCACTGGTAATCACTTGGGATAGCATTCCAACCCATTGTTTTTTTTGCACTGTGTGAACTGTCTGGAGAAGTATAAAGATTTCTTCAAGTTGGCTACTGCTTCAAAGAGGAGAAATGTTTGGATGTGAAGTCTGGCTGCCTTAGTAGATCAGGCTTTGCGTCAAAACTGTAGGTACTTGTGGTGGTGTGCCCATTTCACATCCATGTAATGCCTCTTGGTGCAAAGTGGTGTCAAGTGCTATTTGCATTGAGATAAGGTCACCTTACCAATGCAATATACCTTTTGCTCTCGAAAGTATCTACTTTTACTGCCATTTTGTGTGATTTAATAAATTTCCCCCTAAGTAACCTAATCTACATTTGGCATTCGAATACAACATAGAGGTAAGTGAATCTTTCTTGCACTTTATTAGACCTGACAGCCCTTAGGGTGGTCTTTCCCCAAACCTTTTGCTTTCTCCCTTCCTGTGTGCTGAGATTAGATTTTGTTGGTCTTCAGACTCTGTGCACTTTACTACTTCTGACCAGTGCTAAAGAGCCTGTGCTCACTACTCTCAACATGGTAAAATTGGATTACACCCAATTAGAACATTTAATTTACTTGTAAGTTCCTAATAAAGTGGTACAACTTGTAACCAGGGCCTGTAAATTGAATGCTCCTAGCGGGCCTGCAGCACTTAATGTGTCACCCACTTACTTTAAAACATGTCTCAGGACAGGCATTGCAACCTGTGTGCAGTTTCAAAATGCCAAATCGACTGGCAAAATAAATGTTTTGATGACCACACCTCCCTTTTAATACATAAAAGTCACCCCTAGTGTAGACTCTAAACAGGCCAAAGAGCAGGGTGCATTGTATTTAAAAGGTTGGGCATATACATTTAAGGTTTACATGTCCTGATAGTGAAAACATTGACATTTGTTTTTCACTATTGTGAGGGTTACCTCTTCCTTAGGATAACATTGGACTACCTTATTACATTTAATAAGTGATAACTTTTGATTGGGGGCAGGTTGACATTTCATGTTTGGTCTAAAAAGAATTGAAATTTAAAATCCTCTTTAATGGTAAAGTCGGATTTTAAGTCACAATTCTGTAAAAGCCACTTTTAGAAATGTGGCATTGTCTTGTCCTAGCCATTTGGTGCCTGCAGCCTGTGTCCAGGTTCACATGACTGTGATTAGCACATGACTGTGATTGGCATGGCAGTTGGTCTTTGTGTAATCCTCCCAGACAGTGAGACAAAGGGGAACTCGATGTTGGCAGGATCCTGCCAGTATGTATGGGGAGGAGCTTTTCCCTGCCCCACTTTTCAAAGGAGCTGCCTCAGCACGCTAACAAAAAAATCCTCATACTAGTCTTTTGTGGCAGGGAGGAAGGAAATTCCAGAACAATCTGTGGGAGAAAAACTCCAGATGTTTCTCCCACTTTAAAATTGCCACCATGTAACTCTCCAGCTCGCTCTTGGACCTATGGTAGACCTCCAGAAGGGCTGCCTTGTCCTTAAGAAGACTGCCCTGCTGATTGAGACATGCTTTGTACCTCAAAGGACAGTCCTGCTGCTACAAGAGAACTGACCTGCTGCTTAATGATTGCCTTTTACTCTAAGAGTTGTTTGAGGCTAGCCTTGCTGCTTGATCTCAGGACTATCAGAGTGACTCCAAGTTTCAGGTGGCTGATACCCTGTTCTGAACTACAGGGATACAACAAACTCTAGAGGTCTCCCTGCAACTGTCCATCAGACCTGCTGCACTGGACTTGCCCTGCTGGCCTCTGCTGGGGTGTGTTCCCAATTCCCAAGAGGTGCCTCACCAGGTTCTGGACCTTTGGCTGGAACCAGTTGAGCTCCTCCTTTGATAAAAGGGAGAAATCTTAAAGTTTCAGGGGTCTTCGCAACAATGAACAGTACCATTTGCACTGAGATCTTGCCGCCCGCGACAACCACCAACGCAAAGCTCAGATAAACCAGACTCTTGACTTTACAGCGACCTCCAGCAAATACTGGCAATGTAAGATCTGCATTTCAATGACAGCCCACAGTGACCACCAACCCGAAGCTCCAGAAGCGACTATCCAGGACACCCGACAGGATCTTCATCTACAGTGACAATACTCTCCTCGCTCCATGGCCTCCTCCACAGCGAACTAGACTATTCACGCTGGACTTAGAAAAGGTAAGCTTTCCCTGTATCCGCCCTGCGTTCCATTGTGGTCGGCCTGAACTTGTAACGTCCCCTGGTGTAACACGACCATATGACGATGGGTGGTACTTGGTATTTTTAGGCGCAATACTTGCTGAAATCTGTGAAATTGCATATCTCGGCTTCTACTGATTGAATTTATTTTGTTTTGGTCTCAAGTTATTTATTACAATTTACTCTATTTTTCTAAATTAGTCTGGGATTTATTTTCTTGTTTTGTGTCTTCACTTTAATACTGTTTGTGTGCAGCATAAAATACTTTACACATTGCCTCTATGTTACGTCTGACTGCTTTTGTGTCAAGCTATCAGAGGGTTAACCTTAGGTTATTAGTAACTTTTGTGTTTCGCCCTGACAGAAACTGTTTGTTGCTTGAGAAGTGTCTTCACCAACCTCAAGTAAAAACCCAATTTCCTACACACTTATGAAGAAGACCTGAAGTTGACTTCTTCATATAGTTTCTACTTGCCCTCATTTAAAACGGAAGGGTTAGATCTCCTATAAGGGTTGACATTGATAGGTGGCGACTTCAATGCGGTTCCCGTCCCGGAAGATGACACCACTGGGACCCCCTCTGTATCTAGGCATTCAGCGGCCCGTCACCTCTCTGACTGGCCCACCACCCTTGGCCTCTGTGACTTGTGGAGGACATAGAACCTGCATCATCATCAATTCACACATACCTTAGCTGCACATCTCACCCACTCACATATAGACCTTGGGGCAGATTTATAAGCCCCGTGCGCCACTTTTGCGCCGCCGTTGCGTCACTTTTGTGACGCAGCGGCGGCGCAAAGCCAGCGCCATGCTGTGGGCTATTTACAACGTGACGCATCTTGGGAGATGCGTCACGTTGTAAAGCTTGCGCCACATGTGGGCGAACCCGGAAAAAGGGGGGGGGGCGTTCCAGCGCAGGAACGCCTCCAAGAAGTGGCTGAGTGAAATCTACAAGATTTTACTCAGTCACTTTTCCGGCCATGCTGCGTCAAAACCCTGCGCCTGCTTGAAGCAGGCGTAAGGATTGACGCAGCATGTTAGGGATAGGGGCACCCCGAGCCTTGCTGGAGCTGCGTCGCGGTTGCGACGCAACTCCAGGAATGCTCCAACCTTACGCCGGCAGATGCGTCACGCATCTGCTTGTCCTTGCGCCACGATGCACCGCATTGTAAATGCGGCGCATCTGCGGTGGCGCAAGGGCGAACTTGCGTGACGCATCTTACTTGGCACATCCCTGCTGATTGGCAGGGATGCGCCAGGGAACATAAATCTGCCCCAACGACTTTATGCTCACCCTTGATTGTCGCGCCATCTCCCAAGTCTAGATTCTCTCCTGAGGTATATCTGATCCTCTCCTTCTCGGCTCCCCCAGGAATGGTCTACGTCCTATGAGGCGACTCAACACATGGTATCTCCAGAACAAATCCTATCTTCAGGCCCTAAGTGCTAAACTCCAGGCATACTTCCACAGTGTACAGGGCTCTGTTGCTACTGTTAGCACCCTCAGCGCTGCCAGTAGAGCAACCATTAGGGGGTTTGTCAGAGGGCGTATCCGGTAGGGGTGGGCGGAATTTGCGGAATTAACCTTCGCAAATTATCGCGAGAATGTTTAAAATTATCGCAAACAAGCAGAAATATCGCGAAGATGCGGAAGTTTTTTTCCGGCATGTTCGCGAGATTTTCTGCATGGTTGCGGGTCGCCAACTTACCCATGTGGTTGCTTGCGGGCGCGGCCATCTTGTTTTGAGTTGTTCTCGCGGTGCATGATCGCGAGAAGAAAGACGTGATCGCGCGACGCATGACGTCACTGCGGGCGCGAACTGTCGCGAGACAGCGCAAATGGCTAAAAACAATACAACATCTCATGGAGAACGCGACCGGATCAAGAAAACTTGTCGGCGAACGCAGGGATTCAGGTAAGGCGATCGCGCGCGCGCGAGAATGTATCATTTTACAGCGCGAGCAAGAAACAAATTATCGCCAAGCTGCGGAAACCGGAATTTTTGACATTTTCGCGCTCTCCGCGGAACGCAAAAATGTCAAATTATCGCAATTTCCGCGAACGGAACAAAATTTTTGCCCAGGCCTAGTATCCGGGCACAGGAGCGCATCCACTTCGTCCACATCACTTAGCTGGAATGCTTTCTACTTAGAGGGAAGACTTGTGACAGATCCCTGTGGTGACACCCCCTGAAAATTCCTTCTCCTGTATGAAGAAATATGTCTCCAATCCCAGAAAGCTGCCAAACATCTCTGTTGTGCCACAATGGCCAGAGTCTACTGGTGGAGGGTAAACAAAACAGGAAGCTGCTGTATTAGCTGCCATTCCACCAACAAATGACCAGAATTGCTCCTGAAATCATTTATGAGCAGGGTAACTCTTCCCATGCCCTCCCTGAGATTGCACAGGCATTTGCCCGCTACTGCCACCGCTTATACACAGACCCCCTCCAGAGGAGATACAGACTTCTGCTCTAGGGGGCCAAGGAGATAGGTGCGGTCTTGTCAGCAGTGGCCCCCGGGGAGACTCCTGGCCTGATTGCTTTCCCGCAGAGTACTACGTAACATTTATGATATCCTGACCCCTCAACTTCAAGTCCTCTATAAGGAAGTGGACAGACTGGCACATTTCCCCAGTGACAGACACTGCCACGATCGTGCTGATCCCCAAAACACACCCTCCCTCCATGGCATGTGCAAATTATCATCTAATATCCCTCATCAATGGGGAAGTTAAGATATTCTCCACACTGCTACCCACCCGTTTCAAACAAGTCCTACACACACTGATACATCCAGACCAATGCAACTTGATGTCGGCCTGTAGCCCGAGATATTGCCCCAGACGCCTTCACGTGGCCCTGTCCCACCATCATCTTCTGCCTCCTGACTTGCCCTTGCTTTTTTTCAACCTTGAAAAAGTGCTCGATACAGTGGACTGGGGATACCTACAGTTAGTGCTGATACAAGACGCAGTCAGGCTCTGTTTTGTGAAATGGTCCAAGCCATTTACATCAACCCCAGGTTCAGTTCAATGGTGTTCTTTCCCATACTTTCCCCATTGGACGAGGGACAAGGCAGGGCTGCCCCTGTCCCTACTCCTTTTCACATTAACGATTGAACTATTAGCAAAATAATCCATACCGATGCTCAACTACATGGATGGAGATGGAGTGATGGCCATGAAGATCACATAGCTTTATATGCAAACAATGTCCTTCTCTGTCTGGCAGATCCTGCAATGAACAGCCCTTGCTGTCTCAACCTCCTTCAATACTTTGGGGAGGCCTCGGGTCTCCAGGTGAAACCTCCCACCATACCAGTGAAGGTGCACCTGGCCCCGTCCTGAGATTGCTTTGACTGGCAGGACATAATTTCCATCCACTGGTTCAGTTTCAAATACCTGGGTCGCTTATTCTCAAGCCCCTGACACGAAAGGCCAAAGCCAACCTCGCTAAATGGCAGTCTCTTACTCTGAATGTAATGGGCCGCATAGCTCTGTATGAAATTATCTTGCCATGGTTTTTATACATCTTCAAGAACCTGCAGCTCCTCATACCACGGTCATGGTTTCAGGCCCTGTACAGGATCTCAACCTCCTTCCTGTGGCATGGGTCTAGGCCCTGCTTTGCTTTTGCTCACTGCCAGCCTGCTCCATACAACGGTGGCTTGGGTATGAACAACCTCTATCTCTGTTACTTAGCCTCTCACCTTTTAGCAATTCATCATTGTTTTAATGTGGGCTTGTCATATCCCGCCTACCAGTTGGAGTTATCCCTAGGATTCCTTCAAATACTAGCGATGCTCCACTGTTTCCCAGTCCCCAACACCACACCCCAGTGATCAAAACAGCTATTTTAGCTTGGAGGTCTGTCTTGCGCCACACTTACTGGAACACAGTACTCATGCAACAAGCACCTCTCTAGAACAACACCTGGTTGCGGGAAATGGTAACATTGCTGGGCTTTGGAAAATGGGATCTTATTGGTATTTTGCAACTATGTGACATCTGGTCAGGGACACACATGCGGTCTTTCCAAGAACTCCAATGCCCTTAACAAGACGCATTTCTACAAATACCTTCAATTGAGACACACTCTTCAGTCTCATGCCACGCAGACCGACTCACCGAGTTCAACCCCCTGGAGGTTGAACACCTTCTGGGTGCTCTGGGGGAATGTGGGTTCTCCAAAATTTGCTGCAAATTTATTATCAATGCCCCATGTACTTTATACCATCCTAAGATGGGAGAACTGTACAGGTCCCCTCGAAGACGATGACTGGATAGATGGAATGGAATGGAATGGAATGGAAAGGTACATTTATATAGCGCGGCTATCACTCCAGGGAGCATCTTGGCGCGAGATGTCAACATAGATGGAACATGTTGGCTACTGCTGTTATTCGAGGGGTCCTGTGCAGATTATACTAGGGCTTTGTATGCAGTGTCTGTAAGGGAGAAGACCCAAGTCTTCAGGGCTTTCCTGAAGAGTTTTTCTGTTGAAATTTCCCGAAGCTGAGGTGGCAGTTTATTCCACGCCCTGGAGCCGATTACAGCCAGGGATTTCCCGCCTTTGCTAGAGAGCTTGAATTTAGGGATCACTAGGAGATTTTGATTAGAGGACCTTAGGCTGCGGGCAGGATGATAGCGCCTAAAGCCGTTCGACAGATACCTGGGTCCTTGCGAGTGGAAAGCTCTAAAAGTGATAACCAGGATTTTGAATAGGATACGCTTATGTATTGGTAACCAATGGAGAGTAGTGAGGGCTGCCGAGGCCGATGACTTTCTAGGCCAACCAAGGACCAAACGGGCAGTTGCATGCTGGACCATCTGTAGTCGGTGGAGTACAGATTTATTCGCTCCTGCATACAGGCTGTTACAATAGTCCAGTCTGGATGTGATGAGTGCAACCGCTACCGTTTTCCTTGCTGGAAGGGGAAGGAGGTCAAAAAACTTTCTGAGGGTTCTGAGGGTGTGAAAGCAAGTGCCTGCCACGGCCACTGCCTGTTGCTTAAATGATAAAGCATCATCCAACTTGATGCCTAGGTTACGGGCGGAGGAGATGGTGTTTGGGGGGGCTTCGGCGTCTTCAGGCCACCATTGTTTGGGTGAAAACAAATTTTGTGGGCCGAAAGGCAAGATTTCTGTTTTCCCCGAATTGCATTTAAGATGGTTGCACTTCATCCACTCAAAAGTGGCAGTGAGGCAGTTTTTAAGGTTCTCTTCAGCTCCAGGCAGCTCTCTGTCCAACACCAGGATGAGCTGCGTATCATCGGCGTATGAGATTGTGCTGATCTGATAAGAGGAAATAAGCTCGATCAGGGGAACCATATACAGATTGAAAAGTACAGGGCTAAGACTAGAGCCCTGTGGGACCCCTGCACTGATATATTTTTTCTCGGAGCTGAAATCCCCTAGCACTGTAACTTGACGTCTATGGCCAAGAAAGTTCTTGAACCAAGTCAACGCCACCTCTCTTATTCCTGAGTTAAAAAGACGATCACTCAGGATAGAGTGCGAGACCGTGTCGAAGGCTGCCGACAGATCAAGCAAGATCAGGACAGCCTTCTTCCCTTGGTCCATAGCCGTTCGTAGGGTCTCTGCCGTGTATAGAAGGGCAGATTCGGTTGAATGATTAGCCCTAAAGCCAGATTGGTTGGCATGCAAGATGTTATTATTTTCCAGAAATTCTGTAAGTTGTTTATTGACAAATGCTTCCGTCAATTTAAACAACAGCGGGAGCAGCGAGATGGGACGGAGGTTAGAGAGAATAATCGGATCAGGCAGGGGTTTCTTTTGGAGGGGCTTGACAGCTGCTAACTTCCATTCGCTAGGGATTTCAGCCGAGGAAAGTGAGGAATTGATAATAGTGTTGATGATAGGGTTTACCTCATTAACCAAAACTTGTAGGAACGAGGGGGGGCAGGGATCAAAAGGAGATCCGGATTTACTCAGAAGAATAGCCTGATGAGACTCTTCTAAGGAGATGGGGTCAAATACATTGAGGCAGGGCATATTGATATTTTCCTGGATAGGCTCACTCCTTCCAGTTTCTGAGGCGGTCAGTATAGGTTTTGGGAAATCCTTGACCAGGTCTTGGATTTTCTTTTCAAAATAGTTGGCAATGGAATTACATAGAGGCAGGGATGGTGGGATTTCCTGTGAGAGGACCTTGGGGTTAGTAAAACTGTTAACAATCTTAAAAATTGCTTTCTGTACTGCACTGATGGCGCCTAGGGTTATCACCATTTCTTCAAGACTGTGATTGATCAAAATGAGAAATGGCTAGGCCAGTTAGCTTAATGTCCCGTCTGGGGACAAGGGTGTTGCTGGTGTTTTGTACTACTATATCATGTCATTTGACAGCCTATACCTTGATCAAATACTGTATAATCTTCTGTGTGTCCTGCTCTTTCTTCTATGACAAAATCAAACAAATTTGTTTATCCCCAAAAAACTGAATGTTTTTTTAGATTAGGCTTTAACGCTGCTTGGGAAAGAAGAAACTTTTATGATGGCTCAATTAGCTCATGTTTTTTAGTGCTAGGGAGCATCTTATGCTAAAGTATGTGGCATCACCCATGCTCCTTCCTACACACCTTAAAAAGGCAATTACTTGCTACCGATGATGACTTGGATTTATCTAATTTTACAAAAACAATCAAATGTGACCAACTGCGCCTGAATATAAATGCCTTTAAGTCGGAGATCATGCCAAAATTATGAATAGTTCAGTTCTAAAGTAGACCATCATTCCTGTTCAAAAATATCAAAGTTCTGATTCACTTCAAGGGTCTACTCAGTTGGTTTGACTTTTCCCATCAAACCTTTTTTAAGAGAGACCAATAGTCCCCAGTATTACCTGCCACATCAGTTAAAAGTCTATATAGTCGTGCTTGTTTCCCATTAGTGTGGATCTAGCCTGGCAGCTGAGGCTGGACTGCTTCTATTGGAGCATAGTTAAAGCTGGTTTGCATTTAGTTTGTTTCCTGTCTGAGGTGGCATAATGAGCAAAAGAGTGATGAACTGGGCTGAGGCGTTGAGTGATTAGAAAGGATGAGATTAAAGAATTCCACTTATCACTTTTTTGTTTTGGCAGGGGATAGTGATTAGGGCACTATATTAGCACAATTTGTAATGTGAACTCTAATTGAGTGTACGTTAAAAGATAATAGCCAAATAATTATAATTTTCCATGACTTTTACAATGATCAGTTAAAGTCTAACTTTTGCACTCCCACTTCTAAGCTCCATGATTTGCACTTTCCCCTCATTCACCTCATTTTTAGAAAGACTGCTAACCTTTGAGTACCTCTTCAGTGCACACTGTTGTGCCTGCACAACAGATGTGATCTGATCACTCAAAGCAATATTATCTGTGGATAATAATATATTGAAAGGTTTATCACAAACGTTTGGTAACAAACAATTTCCTATCCTTAACACTGTAGCAAGGTGAGACAAAACAAGGCAAGGAACAGGGAGGCGCATGAACCAAGCCTTGCTTTAAGTCGTTCCTCACTGGTATTTTATCTATGTACTTGCTACCTAGCTCATGGGTGTAATAGATAGTGTTGTGTAGTTCCTACCAATCCATAGGATCTGCACATTTGTTGGACAACATAAACTAGGGGCCTAGTATCTAGACTGATTCCGGACACCCCTATAGGATATGTCGGCCTATAGACCAGCTAGCTCACAGTACCACCGTAAGTCTCCCTAAACTTACCAGGGAGCAAATGGTTTCTGGCAACGATTGAACATGACAACCCTGACCCCTCAGGGATCATGGAAATAGTACAGAACATTTTGCTCAGTAACTCGTGCTTACTTGTTCTCAGGAAAGTATACAGAGAATACACAGTGGGATGTTTTCAATAGGTTTATTAAGCCAACGTTATTCTTGTGTAAAATACATGTGCTGCAATACTTATTAGACAGAAGCAGATAAAAGTGATTATAAGCACCAAAAGTGTGAATAGTAGCTAGAGTTCTACCATGGTGCTAAAGCAGACTATATATGCAGGCATATGATACCAGGCAATAATCGAGGGTACTCCTACTATGCGAACTCTACACTAAGGTGCCGATTCCGATCCTGTAAAACCCGTGTACGAATGGTCGTACGGGGCGTATTCTCCGTACGACTCGTACCCGGGAAATGCACTTTACAAACCAGCAAGTACGATTCGTACAGAAATACCATTTCCGCACGAATCGTAAAATACTACGTGCGCCGAAAAAATACCCACAATTCCAATCCAGGACATCGCGTACGTGACGTCCGGACGGAGTCAGGCAGCGTTCTACGGACCAGCAAGTACGATTCGTGCCTACATCACTCCGCACGGATAATTTTTTACGGCAGCCAAAAAATCCCGGGAAATTGAGGACGAAGCGAAGAAGAAGCTGCGGGACGTGACGGACAGCCATGGACCCCATCCTACGTGTCATCCCGGCCCTCCTAGCCTACGACCTGGTGCACCGAAACCGCTGCGCACGCCGCAGAAGGTCAGCACAACACCCAGGGGCAAAGGGGGGGCGAGGGGCAGGAAACATAACCTCCACCAAATTCGTAAAATACCATATCCTGTCCTTACATTACCTCCAAGGTCTGGTCACTTCTTGGGGCGTGTCCACCAATCCCCGCGTACGCATACCCGTCACCACTACAATGGTGGTACAGGCTGTAACCACGCCCTCAGAGCGTGGGTACGGCCCGTACCACGCGTACCCCTACATCACCACTCCAATGGTGGTACGGGCCATACCCACGCTCTGAGGGCGTGGGTACGGCCCGTAACACCATTGGAGTGGTGATGTAGGGGTACGCGTGGTACGCGCTGTACCCACGCCCTCAGAGTGTGGGTACGGCCCGTACCACCATTGGAGTGGTAATGTAGGGGTACGCGTGGTACGTGCCGTATCCACGCCCTCAGAGCGGGGTACGGCCCGTACCACCATTGGAGTGGTGATGTAGGGGTACGCGCGGTACGCGCCATACCCACGCCCTCAGAGTGGGTACGGCCCGTACCACGCGTACCCCTACATCACCACTCCAATGATAGTACGGGCTGTACCCATGCTCTGAGGGCGTGGGTACAGCGCGTACCACGCGTACCCCTACATCACCACTCCAATGGTGGTACGGGCCATACCCAAGCCCTCAGAGCGTATGTACGGCCCGTACCACGCGTACCCCTACATCACCACTCCAATGGTGGTACGGGCCGTACCCACGCTTTGAGGGCGTGGGTACGGCGCGTACCACGCGTACCCCTACATCACCACTCCAATGGTGGTACGGGCCGTACCCACGCTCTGAGGGCGTGGGTATGGCCCGTACCACCATTGGAGTGGTGATGTAGGGGTACGCGTGGTACGGGCCGTACCCACGCTCTGAGGGCGTGGGTACGGCCGGTACCACCATTGGAGTGGTGATGTAGGGGTACGCGTGGTACGGGCCGTACCCAAGCTCTGAGGGCGTGGGTACGGCCCGTACCACCATTGGAGTGGTGCTGTAGGGGTACGCGCCGTACCCACGCCCTCAGAGCATGTGTACGGCCCGTACCACGCGTACCCCTACATCACCACTACAATGGTGGTACGGGCCGTACCCACGCTCTGAGGGCGAGGGTATGGCACGTACCCCTACATTACCACTACAATGGTGGTACGGGCCGTACCCACGCCCTCAGAGCGTGGGTACGGACCGTACCACACGTACCCCTACATCACCACTCCAATGGTGGTACGGGCCATACCCACGCCCTCAGAGCGGGGGTAGGGACCGCATCACCCGTACCTCTAGGGCACCAGTACATTAGTGATACAAGGCGTACACACGCCACAAATGTTGGCTTAGGGCCTGGTGCAGCATATAACCAGTATATTGGGGTGTGAACATGGCCAGGACAGCAGTGTACAGCACCAAGGGTGCGGGTGGGTGGGTGGGTGTCTGCCAAGGAGTCCCAGCAGTGGACATAGACATGTGAGGGGTGGGTGCATATCACTCCCAGCAGTGGACAGACATGTGAGGGGTGGGTGTATATGACTCCCAGCAGTGGCCAGAGACATGTGAGGGGTGGGTGCAGAGGACTCCCAGCAGTGGACAGAGACATGTGAGGGGTGGGTGCAGAGGACTCCCAGAAGTGGACAGACATATGAGTGGTGGGTGCCTATCACTCCCAGCAGTGGACAGAGACATGTGAGGGGTGGGTGCAGAGGACTCCCAGCAGTGGACAGACATATGAGGGGTGGGTGCCTATCACTCCCAGCAGTGGCCAGAGACATGTGAGGGGTGGGTGCAGAGGACTCCCAGCAGTGGACAGAGACATTTGAGGGGTGGGTGCAGAGGACTCCCAGCAGTGGCCAGAGACATGTGAGGGGTGGGTGCAGATCACTCCCAGCAGTGGACAGAGACATGAGAGGGGTGGGTGCAGATCACTCCAAGCAGTGGACAGAGACATGTGAGGGGTGGGTGCCTATCACTCCCAGCAGTGGACAGAGACATGGGGGTGGGTGCCTATCACTCCCAGCAGTGGACAGGGACATGGGGGTGGGTGCCTATTACTCCCAGCAGTGGACAGAGACATGTGAGGGGTGGGTGCCTATCACTCCCAGCAGTGGACAGAGACATGTGAGGGGTGGGTGCAGAGGACTCCCAGCAGTGGACAGAGACATGTGAGGGGTGGGTGCAGAGGACTCCCAGCAGTGGACAGACATATGAGGGGTGGGTGCATATCACTCCCAGAAGTGGACAGGGACATGGGGGTGGGTGCCTATCACTCCCAGCAGTGGACAGAGACATGTGAGGGGTGGGTGCCTATCACTCCCAGCAGTGGACAGAGACATGTGAGGGGTGGGTGCAGAAGACTCCCAGCAGTGGACAGAGACATGTGATGGGTGGGTGCAGAGGACTCCCAGCAGTGGACAGACATATGAGGGGTGGGTGCATATCACTCCCAGCAGTGGACAGAGACATGTGAGGGGTGGGTGCAGAGGACTCCCAGCAGTGCCCAGACATATGAGGGGTGGGTGCATATCACTCCCAGCAGTGGACAGAGACATGTGAGGGGTGGGTGCAGAGGACTCCCAGCAGTGGACAGAGTCATGGGTGTGTGTACATCATGATCAGATGAGCACAACTCCATGGGTGTATGTACGCATCCCTAATGTTCGACTATGTTGATAGTTTCATAACAACACATCACTGACAGCAGTGTCCCACTCCCATGAGGATGGATGTCCTTCCCCCACTGCATGACACAACACATGTGGGTGTGAGGACAAATGACATATGCATACCCACCCCTGGCAGATGCAGCACAATACACACACAAGAGATCATGCCACAAGACTGTATACTCATGTCAATGCCCACTACACTAAGAGAGCCAAAGGGAACACACACTGTCACGCACATCCCAGGACTGATAGGAATGTACAGGTGCCGGGAGAGCCACCAAGATGTTGCCTCTCATGGAAGGAATAGGGTGGACTTCCCACAGATACAATGCCCACAATTGTCAGTCAGGTGCTCAAATACCCTGCAGAACAAGTACCAAATGTGTGCTAGGCTGGGATAACACACATGCATAGTGTGGAAAATGCTGATTGTCGCCATTAAGGCATGAAAACATACTCAATACACAAGTACAGTGACTAGCAAGGATGGCACAGAGGATGCAGCCGGAGACATTGCTGAGCAGGCATGGCCATAGTTGAAGGGATCCGTCACCAACAAAGGAAATGTAGACACAGGTCAGCACTACAAAAGTGCAACTCCCTGCAGGGTAGATGTCAGGTGCCACAGAGGAAAGAACAGTCCTTGGGACAATGTCTCCAAACACAAATAGCACACACAACCAAATATACTTTGCAGAGACATTGTGATGGCACGCAGATACCATGGTCCACCCCATTAGCATCAGATGACAACTTTCTCCTGACACATAACACATTACCACCACCCCAACTCCGGGACCATCAGCACCCACATCAATACCTGAAATGCAAATGTGTTCAAACTGAAAATAAAATGCTTTATTCAGCATTAAATGAAAAAGTAGTTAACGACACTATTAACAAAGGCACATGGCCAGTCCAGATCTGAAGTCCTTGGGGGGGGGACACATGGCCACGCGTCTCCCCTAGCTTGCCTGCACATTAGAACACTCATGTTCCTCGACTGGGGGGGCATCATGTGGGAAAGGACCAGGCACCGCAGGGACAGGAGGTGGAAGGGTAGGTGTGGTGGGTGCAGGGACGGATGCCTCCACCACAGGGGGTGGGGCAGCGCCAAAGGTGGAGGTCAGCTCGGCGCTGCACACTGCTGCCAGGTCGTCACGCGTCTCCCCTTCACCCGAAGACAACACAGCCTCAAAGGAGGGGGGTGGTCGGAGTGATGGGGTGCAGCGCTACTGGGGGAGCGGGGACAGGGGGGGGCTCAACTCCCCTACCCGTGGAGTGCCGTTCCCGTTTGCAGGCTGGAGAGACAGAGGGGCTGAGGCCCAGCACAGCCAAGTAGGCCTCTTTCTCTGGATGTGTGGTAGGGGAGCCGAGGGGAGTGCCTTTGGAGGGACTGGTTAGTGCGCCATGCGGCCTCGGATTGTGGCTGCGTGCATGCCTGTGTGCCCCAGACCCAGTGGGTGTGCCCTCATCCCCCTGAGTGTGCGTGCGTGCCAGGAGGAGTGCGCTTGCCCTTACGTGGTGGTGTGCTGCCTGTGTCTTGTGGGGTGCGTGCTTGTGAATGTCTGTGTGTGCTTGGGACAGGTATGGGAGTGGGAAGTGTGGATGGTGCAGGGGTAGGGGGGGACGAAGCGCTGCAGGAGACTCACTGCTGCCGTCAGTGAAGAGTCCATGGACCTCAGCAACATCTGTTGGTCAGACATCGCTGATGACATGCCCTCCATGTACGACACCATCTGGGTCATCATTCGGGTCTGGCCATGGAGGACATTCAGCAGCGATGTCTGTCCAACCTGCAACTGACGCAGAATGTCCACAGACTCTGCAGTGAGGGCAGCAGGGGGGACAGGGGCAGGGGGTGTGGTGCCTGGCACGAAGGAGACATGGTGTTGCCTAGCACGGACAGAAGGGACCGGAGCAACTGGGAGGGCGGTGATGGGAATGGAGGGGGCGGTGACAGATGTAGTGCTGTTGCCAGGTGTCGAAGCAGCCTCCGCCCCCTGGAGGAGTTCCGCATGGGACCCGTCTGCGTCGTAGTCAGTGTTGTCACTAGACAGGTCCTCCGCCTGACTCCCCTCGCCCTCCGTGCCACTTGCTTCCGCAGACTCCGCAGCAGTGGTGGCAGCGGTGCTGGATCCCTCCTCCACGTCCGTGCAGGTGTATCCCTCGGTGTCCTCTGATGATGCTGTGGGCAAGGTGAAGAGACAGAAAATAATCAGTCACCTGTATACAACAGACACATGAGTCCCAATTAAAATGTCACAGTGCATATCAGGAAATGCATCATGAGTAACATCTAGAATAGTCCGCACATATGTAACCCTGCACTCCCCAGTTGGTTGACCCACCATGACACTTGGAAACAATGGAGATCATGACACAACAGCAAATAACTTGATATCGAATTACACTGAGAAGCTAGTGTCTGGGGACAGTTGAGCATAGCAAGAATATGAATCCATGCCACCTCTTGTTCACTGTGAACGAAACAGTATTGGTGCACCCAAGGCCAAATAACACACCTCAATACTGAAGGTGTCCCCACACTCTGAGACCTGTGAGTACTTGGGAAACCATAGCCAAAAACATTGCAATCCCTTGGGACTCACAACACTTTACACAATGTACATGTTTAGAATGTGTGAATGTGCCACTTTGTGAACAGAAGACACATCTGCCTGCATGACAGAAGTCACACAATGATGTGCACACAAAAATCTTTTACACAGTCATTGTATGAGCTGGCATCCGAATTCAAAAAAGCCACTGTAAATAAGAAATGGGATATCAGTAAGTACATATACATGGCACCACGGTGGTCTGGATCACTTGACACTCGTAAGTTCGTATCAGCAACAACCAAGGACTTACACACATGCAAACACACTGTGTGAACATGGATATGTAAATTCAGAAGACAAGTGGTAATCAAAATGTGCCTTCCAGTGAAATGTGCCTGCGTGTCCACGGAAAGTGTAAAAGTACTTTCTTTTGCACTTCCCTGGGAGACATCTGTCATGCAGGCACATTATTGTCCTTCACAACCAACTAGCAAAAAGAAGCATAGGAATAATGGAGACATGTTGACGAGTGTAGTGAGTGCCAAGGTACAATACTTATTGACTGAAAACTTGAATCATGCCACCTGTCACATGGCCATCCGTACCATGATGGCACAGTTGGCAACACATCTGACCCACTGCCTGTCATGTGAAGTGGCAGACATGTCCAAACACAGGACAAAGCATTAGCTAATGGGCCTGCAATGTGTTTGGATAAGGAGCACCTGCACTGAGGAGACACCCTCATGGCAAGAAAGAATGTCCACACAGATGTCAGCACATACAGACCAAACTACGTAGCATCTCGCCCACACACTGGTGGCAAAAATGGATGAGCATGAGCCATGTATTTCCATTTTTAACACATGCTGCAAAGCACAAACATTAAACCCAGCAAAACCTGACTGGGTCACTGCATGTTGAGTGTCTGTCCAGACAATTATCACACACAGGCCAGACACGGCAAGGAGACATAAGTTTTGGACATGTAGGCCTTGCCCACACAAAGCCCCCATACCTGAGACAATGTGATTGAGACAGATCAAGAAGTGACACCTCTTAATCTGGGTTTACTCCAATGTGCATCAAAAATTCCTAAATGTACTCCACATCACCTCGAGAGGCTGCCAACACATATTTGTGAGCAACAACCATCAACAGATAGTTGTACATAGACACACAGGCACTGCCCAGTGTGAGGATGCACAAGCTAAATGGGGTCAGCATGTACAATGGGCACATGTAGCACACTTCAGATAAATACAAATGAGGGCAGGGAACTATGCCACAGAGGCCAAACTATGCTGAACACACAGAGAATGGGCACAGTGTTGGATGACACACATGATTCAGAGGCAAGGGTGTCTTAGGGGACTGTAGTGGGAACACAGCTCCATTGTCCTTGAATTATCTGACTGTAACCTGAGCTACCGTCCCTGCACTATGCATATCTCCCACTCATGCACATCATGTCTGAGGCCACAACATTGTTAATGCATGCTGCAAGTCTGTTCATTTGAAAACTCACACTCCTATGTTGAGACTCAGCATCAGTGCCAACTAACATGGACACCCAAATGACTGTACAGGACAGGGCACAGGCAAGGTAACAACACATGTCTCAGACCCCCCCCCCCACATGATGCAGAAAGCAATGTGCACTCGGATTAACTGGCAGCCTAGATTACCATGTACAATAGTGATTACACACAGACCAGGGAACACATTTCATTTAGGGGAAGGGAGGAGGAACAGCCCTGTTTGACTTTGGGGAACATGATATGCACTGCACAAATTAACCCTCGCTGTGTATCCAGGCAACTGAGCACTTCCAAAAGCTGGTGACACACAACAAACACACATGTACCTACCCCCTTCCTGCTGCTGCAGCTCCTGTAACGGCCTATCCAACTCAGGGAAGACCACCGCCAGGACACGCTTCATCTGTTGGGTCAGTCATCGGCCCCCGCCGTGCTTGTGTGGAGGTGAGTCTTTGAGCTGCCACCGGGCGATCCTCCGGGTCCAGCACCGGATGTCCTGCCAGCGTTTCCTCACCTGGGCGAGGCGCCGACTGCGACCCTCCACCGATCTCACGGCCCTGACGGCCTGCTTCCATATCTCCCCCTTGGCGTAGGCGGCTACCTGTGAGGATGACAAAGTGAGACAACATCACTACACCTGCTCCATGTCACAGAGACACACATTTCAACATCTTTGATATTTAGAACAGGGCATATTATGCTGGCAACCAATTGCACCTTTCTCATAGGGACATTAGCCTATGTGGAAGCCCCAAAGCAGTACATGGCATTGAAAGTACACAGGTGGCATGAGGGGTGCAACACACTCCATGATCATGGCACACGCTGTGCATCACATGCAACACCAGGCTGATGGACAGCACCTCCAAGCAGTCACATGCCCCAGGCCACTGGCGCAACCTCAGCAGAGTACACAGACACACACAGGCACAGATCAATCACCTGCCATTGGCAACAGCGGATACAAACCTCACTCTGCACATGTGCCACTTGCCTGTGGGGTGTCACAGGTGTGGTGCTAGCTCAGCAAGTCAGACACTCTGCACAGCTTACTTCTCCCATCAGATGGGTGGAGCTGTTGCCTCCTCCATGCAGCTGGGGTGCAACACTCCACATAGACACTCACCCACATGACAAGGAACATTCACACACATCAATGTCCAGGGGGCGTACACATCATTTGGACACCACAGCTCCACTCAACTCACACACATCTGTGGGTACAGTCACCTGTCACATCGGGGGGGCCAGGGAATCACCTCTGGACAATAGGACAAAAATCGGCATAAGGATTGGGTAGGCTGAATGTGCCATGCACTATGCAGTGAATGTCACAGTAAGCACAATGCAAGTGAGGAGTGCACACAGGAACTACATCATGCTCTGCATGGGAGACATAAGCCATTCCCCCCCCCGGGACCCACGCTAAACAACATTGCATGTCTGTCACACCTGGACACAATGCCCGAAGTGACAGTCACAAAAAAGGGGCACAGTCAAAGCTAGTGGAGTCAGCACTCACCTGCTCCCCTTGTCTCCCATACAGGCTGGGGTACTGTGGGAGGATTACATCAAGCAATGCCTCAATCTCCTCATGGCTGAAAGGCTGGGCCCTCTCCACAATCCCTGAAATGGTGCCAGAGGAATCACAAGCAGCAGCAGTGGTGTTGAGTGTAAGGTAGTGCAGGCAAGTGCCCTCTCATGGGTTCTGGCTGACTTATATCTGCCTTGCTGGGCTGTTTCATTTACAGGAGTACAGAGTGATTGGTCAGTCTCATTTGCATCCTACGTTTCCTCCAATCCCTTTAAACATACGCCAGTGAGGGCCTTTGCATGGTTCAAAATTTGAGCATGATGTGAAGTCAACAACCACTTTGCAACATTGTATTTAGTTGCCAACTGCCTATTCCAGGCCACATGATAGAAAATTTGAACTTGAAAATCGGTATCCATGACAACCAGCATGCATTTAGGCCCTAATACTTGTCCCTCATGTGTCCCTATGTAATTTAGCTATCCACACACAGGTACGGTGCGTTTCACACGTACTCCTACCGCACCAGTTGCACATTCCGTTAGCCACGTACGTGTACGACCAGTGTGTACACGAGCGTGGACTACCAGGGCGTACACGTACGTGGACTACCAGGGTGTACACGTATGTGTATGACCAGTGTGTACACGTAGGTGTACACACTGGTAGTCCACGTACGTGTACACACTGGTAGTCCACGTACGTGTACGCCCTGGTAGTCCACGTACATGTACACACTGGTAGTCCACGTACGTGTACGCCCTGGTAGTCCATGTACGTGTACACACTGGTCGTACACATACGTGTACGCCCTGGTAGTCCATGTACGTGTACGCCCTGGTAGTCTACGTACGTGTACACACTGGTCGTACACGTACGTACACGTACGTGGACTACCAGGGCGTACACGTACGTAGGTGTACACACTGGTCGTACACGTACGTGTACACACTGGTCGTACACGTACGTGTGTACGGTCCGTAAACACACCTGTACTCCAGCGGGAACAACAGTGTGACGATACGGACCGTTCACATGCCCTCAGAGCGTGTGTACGGTGCGCTTCACAGCTTACACAAGTGATAGGAGGCGCACACGAATGGAATGGAGGTGTCAGACTCGTGCACGGCTGTACATCAAGTCATAGTCATTCCAGTCCTACATGTGCAGGGCCTAGGTGTGTCAGGCAGTGATGTGGCACATGTCTCCTCATGTTTTAGCACAATAGATGTGTGATGACCTGTGTACACATGTCATGTGTGATGGGGCAGTATGTGGCACACTTCCCCTTCCCACAATGCACATGTGTGCATGTAGTACAAACGTGTCAAGCACTGCATCACTGGTATGGCACAGTCACCAACACCCGCAAATGTCCCCTGATGCCAGTAACAGCGTGCCCCGATGTAAACATGTCCTGTGTGTGTCATGTGTTCCCATGAGCTTGCTGGTGTTGTTCAGTCAACTGCATCTGCTGTTGCTGCATCCAACATGTGTCTGTGTGTAGATGGGCATGGCACACATATACGCACACGATGCCACATGTGGATTCACACGTTACGTGTGTCTGGATGCTTCAAAGATGATTTAATGACATGAGGAGATATCTGCGCCGTATCCATGTCTGTGTTTTCGTTTTTCACGTGTACCCCTTCATCGCTATGTGTATGATCTGTACATTTCCAATGACATGTGACCTGTGCGTCTAGCTTGCCGCCAGCAGTCTGTATGAGATGACATCCTTCCAATGCAGATTTGTGGATGTATGTCACTCCTGTGATGTCTCTGGCTGTTCACTTACACTGGCCCACAGCTAGTTCCGGGCCATGTCATGTAGAACGTGACTATCAACGGGTGTAGCTGGCTTGTCGTAGGAGTATCACCTGGCTGCCATACGTGTCCTGGATGTGTAGCACAGACCTAACTCTGTATTTAGCTGATGTGTAGTAGCAGTTGAGCATGTGCTCAGTTCACTGACATTGATGTTGTTAGGTACTCACTCTTCGTTCTTTCTTCCAATTATCTGCAGGGCACCGCCTCTCCCCCGACCAATGCCAGACTTGGCTGCCATGAGGGAACGTGACTGCATAAGACGTTACCGCTTCTCGCAACAGTTGATTGAGGACTTGACCGCAAAGCTTGAACAACACCTCCAACCGCGACACAGGTATCCTACAAGATGAAGGTGATGGCAGCCCTACATTTTTTTGCCACCGGTACGTTTCAATTCACCATAGCTGATGTGGGTGGCATGTCACAGACCATGTTCAGCCGTGTCCTGCATGATTTTTTAGAAGCCATGTTGGAGCACCTGGATGAATTAATCCATTTTCTATCTCGTGAGCAGTTGACAGGTGTCAAGGGTGAGTTCTATACCCTGCGAGGGATGCCCCATGTCATAGGGTCTATTGATGGGACACATGTGGCTTTGGTACCACCACAGGCACAGGAGGTGGCCTATCGCAACCATAAACATTACCACTCTATAAATGCCCTTGTGGTGTGTCTTGCTAACATGCTGATTTCCCATGTCTGTGCACGTTTTCCAGGGTCAGCACACGATGCCTACATCATGAGGCATAGCAGGGTGCCAGAAATGATGCTGGGGCTGCACAACGAACGAGCATGTCTTGTTGGTGGGTATACTCTGTTTGTCCTCTGTTTAGCGCTATTTTATTATCTTACGGCATCTCCTGACCCACTTCTTTACATGATGTTTCCATGTAGGGGACTCTGGCTATCCCAACATGCCATGGCTGATGACACCCCTCCGCAACCCCAGAACAGCTGCAGATCACCGTTACAACAACGCACATGGGCAAACCAGTGATTGAGAGGACGTTTGGCCTCCTGAAGAGCAGATTCCGGTGCCTTCACAAGACAGGCGGGTCCCTCCCATATGCACCGGTGAAGGCCTGCAAAATCTTCCTCGTGTGCTGCATGCTGCACAACATGGCAGTGGAGAAGGCTGTGCCACTCATCCTGGTTCCGGATGAGCAGGGACATCCACCCGTGGAGGATGAAGGGCTTGGTCACGATGAGGAGGAGGAGGACGACGACATCCGGAGTCAGCTCATACGCAACCTCTTCTCATAATGGTGAGTCCATGGATCTGAGTGTGCACGGCTGGAGCCTTGTGTGGCATGTGTTGCAATGTGTGTGTCCAGCTGACTGTATGCTAAGTGACTTAGATGTGTGTTCAGATGTGTCACTCGAGTGATGATGTCCTTCCACACATTTTAGCTTAGACACTCAATTGTAATATAGCATGGTGACAGACTTATTCCTGTAGAGTAAATTACCATGCATGCGGATGACAATCTCTTCCCTGACTTCTTGTGTGTCTGTCATCCCCAGGTTGTTTGGCATGCTGTCTGCTCGTGTCATCGTTGGGCTCCCGCTATTCCTCATGAGTATTGCAACGTGTGCTGAATCAGCGTCCCATGCACGGACATGGGGAAAAGTCTATTTGGTTAAGGATTGCTGCACGGCATTTTGGTGTTGGTAGGTGTTTGTAATGTGTGGGCACTGCTCTGTGCATGTTGTGTTACTATACATACATGTCGACTCACCATGGGGCACATGACATGTTGCATGACTCCCATGTATTGATAGTCACCCTTCGTAGCAGTCATCTGTGATGGGACAGTGGATTCTGATGAAGGCATCAATGTGTGTACAACTTCCCTCTGAAACATACGAGATGCTACGGGTGGACATAGTGTGGGACATCCCCATGAGAGGATAAATGGGGAATTGAAGCCCCTCCGTGTTTGGCTCACACACTTCACTTGTGTGCCAGTTCAATGGATTTACAGCATCTGTGTTGTGAAGGGGGTGTCCAGTGTAGGTCCCACATGTTCTGCCAAATGACCTGTGAGACTGTTCCTATTGATGCATTTCCCTAGGTGTGAACCTGAGTAATAAAGGTGTACCTCACCCTCCAAGGTGCCTCATCTCTGTCAATGCTGGTCTCTTGCCACTTTGCATGTGGCATCTCTGGCATACTTGTCAAAGATTGGGCATATGAGTCTATGTGTAGTTTAGCAACATGCATGCAGTTCTTCAGGGATTAGAATATCCATTGTGCATGATGTCCATGGTTGTGTATGTATTTGGGCATGTTGGTTGCCACACAGACCGTCAACACCTGCTGAGGGTGTGTATCCCGTGCGCAGCTCGTCCTTCAATTTAATGATCCGGTGTCAGTCATCTTTGGGGATTGTGCATCCATTGTCTCTGGGTGTGCCATGGTAAACCGGACACTCCTCCTTTACATACGCCTGTTGCAGTAGTCCTTTCTGACATCCTTGTCTTTGTGTGCAACTAGTGGCATAGTTTCCATGTCATGCCGCCTGCTGCTGCAGCCCCTGCAGCGAGGGCACTGAGAGTTTACAGATTCGACAACACACACACCTCAAAGAAGCTCCTCCCTTCCTCCCTCCACCCATTCATTTGTCTGGCATCAGCTTGTCTGTGCCACTGTTGCGCCCACGCGGTGCCAAAGGCTGGACCTTAAGCACATGCAACATGCACATTGCACGAACCTCATGTCCTTACATGACCCACATCACACTACAGTCTGATGTTGCAGCCACCCTCCAAGCATTGTCCATCCAAGGAGCTACCGCCTGCTCTCAGCCATACCCTAGACGCACACACAACACCTTTGCATGATGATTGTGCAACTCCAACTGCCTACACAGCGCTGCCCCGACTTCCAGGCCCTGTCACAGCAACCAGGTAATGTCCCTCCTACTCCCCACCGGCTCCGTACACCAGCAAGGCCATGGGAGTGGGACTCATGCCTTCAGCATGTAGTATAGTGGCATAATCTGGCACATGGCCCAGGTATCATCTCTCAGCGTGTCAATCCTCAATGTGTCCAGGTCCCCCTCACCGGCATCACATGCACACAGCACCTCTTCATCAGCTTGTATGCCATTGACAGCCAGGTGCTCCTCACCCTCACCAAAGACGCAGCCATTGACAGTTCCAACATTAAAGAAGGCATGAGATCCATTGATGGATGGCTGAACATCAGCCACCTGAGGCTGAAATTGTACAGGACTGAGGTAATCATCTGAGGATTGTCCCCTTACAGGTGGGTCAACTGCTTGTGTCCCACCCGCAAGAGCCCTGCATATGCACCCAGTGGCCACGCACACAAGATGGTGTGCATCATGGAATTGTCACTCACATTTACCATGCTAATCACCAGCATCTTTACCTCAGGGTGCAACACCCTCTGCATGATGCACATGATCCACAGATAGATCCACTCCAGGTAAAGACAGACCATGCCCCAGGAGCACAACACCAGCCGTGTCAACTACTGCCCCGCCCTCTACGGAGCAAGTACATCCTAACACCCGGGAAACCAGTCCACATCCAGGCTGCATGTGCACACCTCAGCTTCAACATCATGCGCCCCAGCCACCTCACCGTCCACCAGAGATAGCTGCAATGTATCACTGTGTGCTGCAGGATGACCTTCAGACTCCTCACCCACTCTCAGGAGGCAGGACACAACCCCAGACCCCACACCAACCTTGGCTGTCTGTCATCCGAGACCCCGTTGTGCCAACTCCGTGCATCCAACCTTGCCCTGGCCACCATTCTTCACATCAACCGTACTCCAGCATGCTGGACATAGTTCTCCCACCTGGCAAGACATACCTGCTACTCCCTCCCCGGCAACATCCACATGAGCCATGACCTCTACGCCTTCAGGATACTCTTCCCAATTGGTCTGTCCGCACAGTAATGCATGCCCCCCCCTCAGCAGCTTGAGGCCATCACGGGTGAGTATTGTGCTCCATGTCTGTATAGTATGATACATTGTGACCCATGTGTGTCCGGTCCCAGACTCAGATTCCAGGGTATGGATGGCTGGAGTTAGTTCAACACTCATGCCTAGTTTGACATTTCCCCACACGTAGGTTGTGTACTCATGCAAAATTAATGCAACATGTAATTGTAGAAAAAGAGATTTATTCTCGGTGGTGGGCCTGTTTAGTGTGGACAAATAGCTGCTATACAGTGTGCATGGAATCCAAAGTTCACAGGGGGAGATGGCATCCTTGCAAGTTGGAGTCATCAGAGTCCAGACCACAGTGTTGGTCATCATTGGTCAGACTGTGACCAGCAAGTCCATGTGGCAGAGAATGTCATTGGATGAGGTGCTGGTGTTGCGCCAGAGGGCCAGGTGCCAGGCCAGGTGACCTGGGAGATGTGGATGGTCCGCTGCCTCTCACGGTCTTTTCCGTGGACGACCCACCTTCCTCGGGGGACCCTCAGATGCAGGCCTTGACGATGCTTGGGACGCTCCGTCGGATGAATCCTCCTCCTCCTCCCTCCCTGTGGCTGGTGCTCGTCTTCGCCTGGTGGTACAGGGAGGGTTGCCCATGTTGTCGGCGATCCGACGGAGTGAACGGCTTATGTCCGTTTGCACTGACAGGAGCTCAGCCAGTCTTGCCTCCAACCGTCCTTGGTGTTGTTGTTGACTGGCGTGTTGCTCGGCCTGCTGGTTCTTAATCTCGTGCCCCTGGTGTCCCGCCGGTATGTCTCCAAGATGTGGCGTATGTGTGACATACCGGTTCCCTCAGCTGGCTGGTCAGGTTCGCACCTCCGCCTGCCTCCACTCCCACCACCCCTGCCCACACGAGCCTGGCCTGCCGTTGTGGGCACATCAGGTCTACAGGACCCCTGAGGGATGGCATTTGCAGGGTTGTCTGCCTCCTCCTGGGTGGCCGGAGAACCTTGTCCCTCCAAGTCAGACTGGCTCAGTTGTTCTGTGCGGGCAGGGCTCCTGGGTGTCTCCTGGGATGTGGCAAGAATGGAGGTGGTGGTTGGCATAGATGTACCTGACGCAGGTGCTGCAGGGGCTGGGGCACTAGAGGGTCCAGGTTGGTTGGGGTCATCCACAGAGTGCTGAGAGTCGTTGCTGCCGGTGGGATCATCTTCCTGCCGAGCCTAGGCCTGTGATTGTTCCCCCCCCAGTGTTGGGGGGAGATCCGTGACGTTGCCCTCTGTGTGAGAAGGAGACAATGTTAGTGCATTATCATGCGACATCCATGTTTCATATATGTTCAGGTTGCCACAGTTCCTCCAGGTAGTTGTTTGTGCCTAGCATTCACATCAATGTTCACTTCTGGATGGGTATGTTGCAGGGGACAGATTGAAAGGTTATTCATGGTCTTTGACATGTCGCATTTGGCCTTGGATGCTTTTTTGGCTGAGGCTTGAGCTTGTTGGGTCACATGTCCATTGTGAGTGTGTGACTCCCTTGGCTGCCCCGGGGGTGTGTGCTTGTGTGAGGGGTGAGTGATCATCACTCAGCCCGACGCTGTTCAACATCCACATGGCCCCCCTCACACAAGTGGGCCGCCACCACAACCTCTAAGACATCTCCTACGCCGACGACACCCAGCGGATCCTCTCCCTCACCAAGCACCCTCGCACCGCCAAGACACACATCCACGAGGGTCTGAGGGCCATAGACGACTGGATGCGAAGTGGCCATCTGACACTGAACTCGGACAAGACGGAGGTCCTCATCCTGGGAACCACATACTCAGCCTGGGACGACTCCTGGTGGCCAATCGCTCTGGGGACATCGCCGACACCCACCAAACACGCACGCAACCTAGGATTGATCCTCGCATCCTCCCTCTCCATGTCCAAGCAGGTCAACGGCGTCTCCTCCTCCTGCTACGACACCCTATGCACGCTCCGCCGGATCTACTGGTGGATCCCGACTTAAACAAGTAGAACAGTGACACAGGCCCTCGTCAGCAGCTGACTGGACTACGCCACTGTACTCTACGCAGGACTCCCATCCACACACCAACGGCGGATACTACGCTTCTGCAACGCCTCGGCACAAGTGATCGTCAATGCCCCCCACCACAGCCACATCAGCCCCCTCCTGAGAGACCTGCACTGGGTCCACATCGACAAGAGGATCACCTCTAGGCTCCTCAGCCACACACACAAGGCACTCCACACCCATGAACATGCCTACCTGCACATCAGACTCAGCTTCTACACCCCCACCCGCAAGCTCCGCTCCGGCATCCTCGCCCTCGCAGCTGTCCCCCGCATCCAACGTACGCCCGCCTGCAGCAGATCCTTCTCCTACCTCGCCGCAAAGAGCTTGAACACCCTCCCAACCCACCTACAACTGACCCAAGACCTACTTGCCTTCTGATGTCTCCTCAAGACCTGTCTCTTCGAGCAGTATTGTAACCCCCCCCCTCAGCACCTTGAGACCCTCACAGGTAAGTTGCGCGCCTTACAAGTACCCAGATCGATTGTTGATTGATTGACGGTGCCTGCTGGTGGGTGTAGTGTGATTTTGCGGTTGGTCTCCCAGGTGATGTATCTGTCCCCCCATGGCGCATGCTGCCATGTCAGTGAGTGTGAGTTCCTGTCCTAGTTATCTGAGGTGGTTGTGTTTGTGTTAGATTTTGCAGTTGTCACAGGAGGGCCTTGTGCTGCCTACAGCAGGGCCAAGTGTCAGCTACCTTGTCAGTACTTTGGCAGTCCCTGTGCATTGCGCATGGTGCATGGGTATGTACCTGGGCCATATGGGCTGAGGGCATTGGTGTCTGTTTCTGAGGTGTACAATATGCTTAGTGATCCCCACCCTCCCAGCATCCCGGACATCCTGTCTTGGGTTTGTGGTTTGTGTAGGCTGGAACATGGCATGGCCTTGCTTTGTAAATGGGGCATACTCATGTTAGTAGCCTGAGCGTTGTTTAGAGTGTGGTTGTGTCAGGTGGGGCTTGGGGGTAGGTGAGTGCATTAGTTGTAGTTGGGGTGTGGATGCCATTCCCCCCATGTTACGTGAGTTGTTTGTGTACTCACCAGGCTCTCGGACTCCTTCGACTCCGTGTACTCCCACCGGCAGAAGCAGGGCCATCACCTTCTCCTCCCAGGGATGGTAATGTACCGGTCTGCGGGGCAGCCCACCTCCTGTGATGTTACTCTGGGCGTATTCCTCATTCATTTTGCGCTTGACTGCGCTGCGCAGAACGTACCACCTGGCTTGACATTCATTCCTGGTCCTTCTGATGGGCGCAACAGCATTCACCCGATCGACGATCCTCTGCCACAGGCCAGTTTTTTGGGATATGCTGGTCTGTCTGACCAATGTTCCAAACAGCTGTGGCTCGACTCTGATGATTTCGTTGACAAGGATGTCCAGCTCCTCCGTTGTGAACTTTGGATTCTTGTCTGTGGGCATGGTGTGGGTGTGGATGGTTGTGGGTGTGTGGGTGTGAATGTGTAGGTATGTGTGTATGTGTAGAGGGGGTCTGTGTGAAGGAGGTTGTGTGAAGGTGTGTGAGTTAAGGTGTATGGGTGCAGTTGTTTGTGTGTGATGTCTGTCAGCAGTGAGTCTGTTGCAAATGCTCATGGTTTGTGTTTGTGGGCCCTTTTTATTGGTTCATTTGTGGGTGTGGCTGTGTTTGAAATTTTGGTGGGTGTGTTATAAGAGGTGGTTGTGATTTTGGGCCTCTGTTTGACTGTTTGGATGTGCCAGGTCAGTCTTTTAGTAGTTTTTTTGTCCTGTAGACATCTTTTGTGGTGTTGTGCGAGTTGAATTGATGGTCCTTGTGCTGTTTTACTGTGTCCTGGTTCAGTACGAGTCTTTTTCCCGTAGATAAGGTGCGTCCATGGCTATGTTGTTGTTCAGTGTTCACATGTGCAATGGTGTTGTACGACTCGTACATACGCGATGCTGGGGTATGGTGTTGGGGTACGGTGCGTCCACGTACGGGGCTGGGGTGGGGTGTACGGGGCGTACATACGTGGGTGCTGTGGTGGGGGGTACGCTGCTTACATACGCGTGTGCTGGGGTACGGCACATACATGGGGGGATGCTGGGTTACAGTGTTGGGGTACGGTGCGTCCGAGTACGGGGCTGGGGTGGGGAGTATGGCGCTTACATACACGTGTACTGGGGTACGACGCGTACATGGGGGGATGCTGGGGTACGGTGTTGGGGTACGGTGCGTCCGAGTACGGGGCTGGGGTGGGGGGTACGGCACTTACATCCGCATGTGCTGGGGTGGGGGGGTACGGCGCGACCATACACAGGTGCTGGGGTACGGCGTGTACATGCCCGGGCGCTGGGGTGGGGGGTACGGCACGTACATGCGCGTGTGCTGGGGTGGGGGGGTACGGCGTGTACATACGCGGGTGCTGGGGTGGGGGTACGGCGCGTACATGCGCGGGTGCTGGGGTGGGGGGTACAGCACGTACATACGTGGGTGCTGGGGTACGGCTCGTATATGCGCGGGTGGGGTGGGGGGTCCGTACGACTCGTACCCCGTGCCCAAGTGTACCAGGGTAGTGGTCATACAAAGTTCGCTCCGTACGGGACGTTTTCCATACGCTTGGGGATTCAGAACGCCGGGACGGATCGGACTTGTGCGCTCGGACTTCAGTTTTATGACTCATACGTAAATCTGTCCGGGGATGTCTCGTAGACTTTTCCCGAGGCAATTCGTATGTAATTTGACAGTATGAGTCATACTTGGCAATTTGTACGGGCCTTGTACGACTCGTACATAAAAAAATACGGATACGAGTCGTACAGGAAATATTTTTATCGGATCGGAATCGGCACCTAAGTGTACCTAGAGTGTGTGTAGGTGTAGAGCAAAGAATTCCCCCAAGAGACGATCCAACCCATTACCTGATGGGATAGAATGAAGGACCCCATCTTGGTCATGAACTGGAAACCTCACACGAGATGTCAGACCACTGCATGGTGAAGTTTCAGCATGCAGGGACCCTTGGTGTCAGCGGAAGTGCCTCCTCTAGTAATCTATCATCTTTTATAATAGGAAGCTGCCTTGCTATGAGCGTATAGATTAGTGATGTTATGGATAGGTATATAGCCCTGTCGCCCTGTGTATGAAGATAGAGATGACATTTGTACATAGTGCGAAAAGAGACCTTGTAGAAGATGTTCAGGGCAGTGTGATAATGTTGTGCGAAGCTAGATGTGTAAACAAGTTTAGTTTCAGGGAAACTAAGCCAACATTGTCATGCATGTAAATCTGTGCAAAAAGTCACGGCTAAAATGTTATTGTGAGGACATAGTAAGAAGTAAGTTGCGTCGCTACATGGGCCTAATCTGGGAATATAACACCCACTCATCATACTAAGGGTTGATATCTGAAAGCTATCTAAAAAGCCAGCAGACCATTTTAGAAACGTCAAAAAACTACTCTTAAAAGCATCTAAAAGTGGGCTACTCTTTAAAATATGTATATAAAAGCCTTTAAGTCGTTATACCATTTTTAGATCCCAAGCAGTCAGAAAGCCATGGTGTCTAGAAAAAGAAGGCAAAAGCATTTTTGATTAATTTTGTATAAAAAATAGGCCAAATTGTTCCCACATGGAAAAATCCAATGGGTTATGTGTTCCGAGTGGTAGATGCAACATTACTGTTGGCCACAACTGCAGATGGCGTTCCCAGAGGCGCACCTCATAGCATGTTTATAAAGCAAAGGTGATTCATTCCAGTTCACACAGCAGCCGTTGAGGGAGGCATTGTAGCCCATAAGTTCTCCACAGAGCATCTGTTCACCACTAGGAGCTGAAGCATCCCAGTTATCATCAATGGAATACGCTGGGAACAACAATACACATGGGCCTTTAAAGGATCCATCACTACCTCAATGTCCGGTGGTGCAACCAATTTGTATCCAAAACATATATCCAGGACACATTTGTGGCTGCAAAACAGACAGCGGAAGACAGGTTGTATGTAGTCAAGCCAGACAGGCTGAGACTAATTGGAAGGGGTGGTTGGTTGGTTGGTCTGAAGGATAAGAACCAGTGCTTGTTTAGTTCTTGAAGCCGAGGTGTGCCGAAGCAGTGTACCAGGCTCTGACGAATGCTGTCTCCATTCTGGGTTGAACTGGGCCGTCCATTGCAGAGCAGACAAATAAAAATCAGGATTCTGGCCACAAGTAGCAGGACAAGCGGGAGTCCTCCAAAAACGCTTCCAAACACATAGGGCCTGATACTGATGCGGTTAGGAAATCATTCCCACCTAGGGCCTGATTCTGATGCAGTTAGGAAGGCCTCCTAACGACATTTGCTCCTTCCAAATCGGATCGGGAACATGTTTTTCCGACCGAGGGCCCAATTATGATGCGGTAGGAACATATGCTCCCATTGAAGTCGATGGGAGTCCAACCAAAACGTATCTGGAAGTATCCGGATGCATCATACTCCGCCGGTCGGACTCTCCCGACTCGAGTGGGTTGGAAACTATTTCCCAACCGATTCGGTCGGGAAGCTTTTCCAACCCGCATCAGAATCGGGCCCTCAGTGTATAAAAGATGGTCTAACTCCGAAAATCAACTGAAAGGTGCCAACCAGAGCTGATACATTTAAAATAGTGCATTATTCCTTTCGTATCATACATGTTAAAGATACGATGGACTAGCTCCCCAAAATGCAGCAAGAAGTTAGTGTGGAATAGTGTCTGTATCTCAGACGAGGACCTTGCAACCTGAAGATCAAACGTCTCTCTTTTTTTTAAACTTTGTATTTATTGTTTTAATTGAGAGATCATACACAGAGCATACAAACAGAGCAGGCATGTATATGGCAACAGATGACACAGAGTGCACATTAGCGATTAACTTCATTGCCCCATAGTCAGCCAGGAAGTCCCGCTTTAGGGAGAAATAGCATTGTATGTAGCAGTTGGTCTAGACTAAATACACAAAGAAACAAATGTGTTTGTTCGTCCCGGATAACTAACACCTAAATACACCAGCTACGGCAACAAATTCACATTCGCACGTCTAGTCAAGAGCTCAATATGCCAAAATAATGTCTGGTCAGACAGAAGTCCGTTCCTCATTCCGTGTAGGTACAATGGGTGGTGAGCCAGCGGGGTCCGAAGGCACACCACGGACACAAAGCCAGATCTTGAAAGGTTCCCAGATATCTTTTGGTCTGGAAGCTGTTGGCATGAGATCCCAGTAGAGGGTCAGCTGCTATTGACAGTAGGCAACATCATGTAACCAGTCCTTGATTTTTGGACCCCGGGTGGCTCCCCAATGTATTGCGAGCCTGCGTCTGGCAAGTACTATCAAAATTGCTTTTAAACACCGATATTCAGGTCGTATCTGCTCTACGTAGCCTCAAAGCAACACCAAGGGTATATGGTCAATGGGATGACCCGTAATTGCATCTATAGTTTCAGTTACCTCCGTCTAGTAACCAGAGACCGCGGGGCATTCCCAGGCCACGTGGAGGAATGCGGCTCCCTCCCGTCTACACTTCCAACAATTTGAGGTATCTCTAAGGTTTATTTTGTAAAGTTTTAGGGGGGTTCTATAAAATCTGTGGATACATTAGAAAATGTATTAATCGTAACTTATAGTTGGGAGATAAATATTTAGTCTGTGGGGATGTCACCCAGGTCCAGGCGCCATTTCGTAAGCGCTGCTGGGACTGCATACGGTGTGTGAGTCTGTGTGGTGTTGTACAACCTGGTTACAAGCTTACGCGGTGATGGTGTACTCAATAAATTTTGAAGGGAGTGCAATGTTGCTGGGGGTGTCGGAAATGTGTGATGTAGCGCCTTACAGGTCGATTTTAATTGATGGAATAGTAGCTTATCCAATAGTGGGGTTCCCTCCCCCTCCCGCTCAGTTGGATTCAGTAGAAAGATACTGTTGGGGTATAGATCTCCCATGGTGGCTCTGTTGATTGCACCCCTATCATGGAGGAAAGGGAAATGGGGATGACTCGCCAGCGGCACCGATGGAGCATATAGCAGTGGGGCCTGGACTCACCTCCGCAGCCCATCCCAAGCCCAGCGCACCATCTCCACGGTATTAATTTCGTTTTGGGTACGTCGAAAGGGGTAGTATGGAATTAACGGTCACCAGATAAGTGATGCCTGGTTCCATCCCACAGCACCCTTGATCATTCAGCATCAAATTGCTCTCATTTGAGAGCAGCTTGAATACCGGATAAATCACGGCAGCTGGAGAACCCTTCAGATAACAAGACAAGTTCGCTACCGAAGCGTTGCATGCTCCGTGGAGAGAAAGGTCCTTGCAAACTAAGGATCCGCTTAAAGCATCTTCACAGTCGGAGCCACTAAGAATAAAATCTGTGTCCCCATTCCTGCATCTAAACCTGAATGGTAATTCCCAATACTCGAGCACCTTCTCCCTAGTGCTTCATATTTGCCTACCTGTTGCTATTGGAGACAATAGTGGAATTGGAAAGTCGGGCCTGCTAGAATGATGCAACCATGGATTTCCAGTCTGTGGATGGTGTCTCAGCCAGGGTGAAAGGTAATTGGTTTAATTTTTTAATGTGCAACATGCTATATTTCGCATCTCTGTGTGCCATTACTATCTGTCTATCCATTAAATCATATTCAGAAAACAGACTAGTACGATTGATGTAACACCATGGAACGTGGCCAGAACGTAATGTTTGTAACGTCCAGCTCAGTATTACGATGGACTGTAATTGTGACAGTTCATGCTGTAAAATAGACATGTCTTGCTATATTATGTCAATTTCAGAAGACACTATGTTGCCCAGTGAAGGCATTCTGGATGATAAAGTGGTCATATCGTTACCAACCACAGCCAAAGCCTTTTGTAAATTAACCTTGTCGATCGCGCGCAATCTCTCAGCAACTTCCTGTTAAGAAATCTTCTACAGCTCATTGTATATTCCATACAAAAAGTGCTTATGACGTGGGTTCCAGGAACCTAATAAAAAATCCCTGAGACCCAGGTCATCAGAAAGAAAGGGACAAGTGTTGCTTCACCTGGAAAAGTGTTCAGGTTTTTAGCCAATCTAGTCATACCTTCCTAACACTATATGACATTACCACCCCAGAGTGTTCTGTTTGAATATATCGCTGCTCAGGGCTATTGATCCTAAACCATTCGGTGTTACCCAGGAACCTAGATTGACACCCGTTCGTGTCCACAGGCTAAACCAACCACCCCTTCCAATTGGGATCGGAATAATTAAAATAACCATTTTGTATCATGGTATCCATTGTATCCTCATTAAAGTGTTTTAGATGCTGCAAGTTCTCTAAGCGTGAGAATGCAGGAATACGAGGCATGTTCAAATCCTTCATCTTGGCTATTCCAAGACAGGAAGTTTTCTGCACTGTTATATTCAGAAAAATCATTTGATGTGGTATGAGGCATGCTCTAATCAAAGGCTCCATTCCCTGAACCTGTAAATCTTTAGTCCCCCCAGACAGATTTTGTGTCTATGGTGTCTTTCCAAAAGTCGAAACTCTGTATAGACAGTTGGGGAAATAAAGGAAGTAGAGTATATCAGCTTGGTGTTAGAATATTTTCCTTAGCCTATAATAATACGAGGCTGGGTCTGATGTATCAACACCTGAAAAATAAGTGAACTTTGTGCAAATGTCTTTGAGCTTCCTTTTGATGGTGTTGGGCAGTGTTCCCGTTGTGTGCAGTTATAAACAATGTGTGGGAAACTAACTTTGTGCAAATAATGGGGACTTTAATGTTGGTAGCAGAACATGTCTCCATAATTAGATCTACCATCATACAATTAATCATTAGAAAATGCAGCTGATTGCTCTAGATTAGCAAGCAAAATATGCACAATTTCAATGTCCGAACCATCAAAGAAAGTACTAGAGGTGATAATATCATTTAAGGAAATTTTAAACAACTAAGGAATTAGCAATAGTTCAGTAGCACCATACACATCATACAATAACCTGCTCCATACAATTCTATTAGGAACTGTAACTGCTGTAATGTTCACCAGGGACAGGTCCCTTAATTCATATTGTGATGATGCATGTGGTTTAAGCCAAGTTCACAAGATGTACTATGGAGCGTTCTGGGAGATAATTTCCTTTGTTTTTTTTTGTTGTTTTTTTGTCCTCATCTCACCTATAAACTATTTGCAGGGCATAACTGGTCAGTTTAATGAAGGGGCGCCCTCCGACCGCCTGCACTTGTTTAGGTTATCCAACCAATCCCCTTATGTCGTCCAGGATTTAGGTGTTAATCATAGGACAATGATATTTCAACCCTTAACATCAGCAGAATGGAATCAACGGAGTCTCGATTCCTGACCCAAACGTATAAAGGGTGCCCAGAATGTGGAGAGGCTAGGGCTGGTACTCAAGGATTCTAGCCGGGCCATAGCAAGTGCGGATTTTAACCAGTCCTCGATTTTCGGAGGGAGGGGGTCCTTCCATCTTAAACAGATCTCCCTTCGGGCCAACAAAATCAGACATAGTAACAGCCCTCTATCAGGTTGAGCCATACTGGCAGTGGACACCTGATCATTAGCAAAGAAAATCAGAGAGCCGTTCAACACAATATCAATTCCAAAAGACATACATAAATATCTGCACACCCCTTCCCAATATAGTCCAAGTTTGGGACATTCATAAAAGATATGTATGTCATTGGCTTTAGGGAGCGAACACCTGGGACAACTCGGTTCGGGGTTAGGGGCGAATTTCGAGATCTTCTCCGGAGTATAATAGATTCGATTGGTGACAAAAAAGTGGTTTTTCTTCAGACTAGCAGATTTGGTGTATTTATAGAGCAGGGTCATGGAAGGTTCTAGGAGATTCCCGATATCGACTTCAAAAGGTGAATCGTTCCATGCTGACGCCTGTTGAGGGATACCCACATCATCTGCGTTGATCAGGAGCCTATACCATATGGAGATTTCCTTCTTCAGATGTTGAATATTTTTTAGAGCAGCTTCCACCTCTCCATTACCCCTTAAATTCTCCTTTTCTGTTTCAAACCAAGATTTTAGTTGGATAAACTTAAATCTTGAAAACCCCAGACCAATATTTACCTTCAATACCTCCCAGGGATGTATGCCGTTTTCGTCCCCCAACTCAGACCAAGTCTCGACCCCAGTTCTTTTAATTGGGAGAGCCAAGCTGTCCTGGAGGCAGGGGGGGGTCCCCGGGGAGTCCCAGATCGGAGCCTGATCGGAGTAGTAGCCTATCCCACATCTGGAACGGATGAAATACCAGACCTCCAAAGCATTTTTAATCACCTTCAACCTTACTTGTTTGAAGAATTTTGGTGAGCCAAACTTGTAGAGAAACCCTACTTTATTCCCCCGGCCTTCAGAATTGACCAATTCCCCCAACACCTTACCCCAGGAACATGCAGTCAGTTCCCCTAAAAGCATCCCAATGGCCTTAAATTGAAAGGCGATAATTTCCATTCAGAAGTAGGAAAAAGATAATCCAGAGCACCAGGAAAAGTAATCCAATTGTAATCCAGATATGAAGCCAGGGAACAACAAAGTATGTCTTTTACAGCCAAAGATAGAAAGCATATGCTCGTAGCTTGAAAGGGAGAGGCGGTGTTGGCAGTTCAGATTCACTTGGATCCGATGAGAATGTCATCATGATGCACGAAGTAGCTAGATGCCATCTGGTTTATTCTTGGCAGCTCAGTAGGATTTTTTAGAACTCGGAGGTGACTCGATCTGTGGCATGTTCACATATACCTCATCAATTTTTTTAATTGAGATCTCTGTACTTGTTGATTGTACAGATGCCGTTGTTTCAACAGGGAGAAATATCATTTCATTGTTATTTACAGCTTCTCTTTGGAGAATGGAGTCTTCAGTTTTTATTAAAGCTTCTATCTGAACTTCCTTCACGGTAGCGAGTGGAGTGCGGCTGCTACACAGGAGCCCACGTGGCTACTGTTGAGAATCATCATCATTATTGGGGAGACATTTTCGCCCCAAAACCAATGGCACAGCTGAAACTGCCACTGCACTTTTACTTTCTCGCATCTTTTTTTCATTGTACTCCTTTTTTCTCCAATTGTTCATCCCAATCTTTCATTTTAAAACTGTTTAAATCCGCATACAAGGTAATGCAATTTTCCCAGGTTTCTCATGTTTAAGACGTGCCCATCCGAACCTCTCTTTGAAAACACGTACAGACGCCAAGTTCATCAGAAAGCAGTTTATTCAAACCCAATGCATTTCGGGCAACTGGGGCCCTTCGTCAGGGGTAACTGAAAATAACCATAAAGCAAGCATTATTGTTACATTAGACAGTATATGTACAAAGTCTCTCTCAACAAAACGTAAGTTTGCAACACATTTTTCCAAAAAATATCTCTTGTGAAAAATCATATTATGTGCCACAGTCCAACCAAAAATAACCTCCTGACACTTCTGGCAAAATTCGGTCCCTTCACTTTATTGTTATTTTAACTCAATATTCACTCAGTCGGTGACATCCCTATCAACTCAATCCCCCGTGTAGCTCCTCTTTATTCTTTCCCCCGCTATCTGCATATCCCTTCTTCAGCCACCATGTCTCTCTTCTCTTTCTTCCGACCACTATCTACGTGTCCCACCCATCGCATCCTTCCCATTCTACACATCAATTACTGCTGTTTGTATTCACCTCAATTCCTCATCACCCACCTGCTCCCTCCCATAATCGCCACTTCATCCCTCCTTTGTTATGCACTACACGTCCTACTTTCTACAATCCCCCCTCACACGTACCTGCCAAAAACGACCGTAGTCCTCTCTCATACACCGGAAGAGTGTCCCTTCCCTTTCCACTGCCTGAATTTAAACTCGACACTCATGTCCGGTAACCTCCCACTTTTACCGCAGCATGATTCACACCTGTGATGCTTTCAATCACCCGAGCCTACCTACAAATCTCTAAATACTACAACTCCCATAATGCACCTAACTAAATCACGAAATAATACCGTGCTGTTAATCTAATGAAAATGTTAGAAATGTATTACTGCGACTTCAAACTTATCAATACCACAATCGCTTTTATAAACATTAGTTTGTCTTAATTAGTCTCGGTGGCTGGCAAGGGGCAGAAGAAGTATAGTTCTGGTACCTTCAACAGCCGGGACAGGTACAGGCGCTCTGTAAGATGGCCTAAATTCATTTTTGTCCTCTATCTTTTCTCGGATCAGGTCCCCAATCTTTAGGACCCAGGCAGGTCTTGCCGGGACTACCTTTACTTTCCCAGTGGTGGTGCATTTTACTTGGACGTTGCTTTGTAAAGCCTGGAGTTCCTGTAAAACAGCCATATGTTCATTGATGCCAAATGGTGCTTCAGCTGCCACTGTGCTGACACTATAGAGGTCTGGTACCCACATTCTCACACCAAACAGGAGTTCATAAGGTGTACAACCCCCTAGGGATTTTCTTGGCATGTTGTTAAGTGCCCTTTGGACCCCATATAGGTGATTGACCCAACTGCCGTCCAAGCCTAATACCCTTTTTGTTAAGGATTGCTTTTAACTCTCAATGACAAAATTTCCCTCAGGATGGTACAGGGAAGTGTACCACAAGGCCACACCCAAACTTTTGGTAAGCCTGAGAGATAAACGCTGGACCTTGCTCGGGATGTAGTGTGCCAATTGCATATATCCCGATAAAGACTCGCAAGTGCTTTATAACAGTTTGAGCGTCAGCCGAGCGCTGTAGCCAAACCCACAGGAATCTGGAGCATTAATCTGCTGCCACCAAGATATACTTTTAAGCCCCATCTGATTGTAAGAAGTTGCAGTGGTCCAAATAAACACAAGACAAAGGCTTATCAGAGATTAATAAAGGTGTCTGTGCTGGTAGTGCTACAGTGGAGCCTTTCATCTGCTGGCAGATGTTGCATTTAAGGACAAAGTCTTTGGTCTGTTTTGATAGACCCGGCCACCAATAACTGTTCTTCAATAATGAAACTGTAGCAGTAATCCCTGTGTGAGCAGAACCAAGACCCTCATCTGCAGCTATTATCAGTCTAATCTGCGATAAATGTTTGGTATTGCTCCATCCCCCACTCCTGGAATCTGAGCGGACGGAATGTGTGGTGCATCTAACTTGTAGGAGTACTTGAGTGAAAAGCCTTTCGGAAGGGCTAAACTGTTGTGTGTGGCATTAACTGCCACTCTCGTACTTGGGCGAGTTATTGCAGCAATGGCAGCAGTACGAAGTGTTGCCATTGCGGCTTCATCCGCCATCGAATTCCCTTCAACTTGAATGCCAATATGTTGATGACTCAATGTATGAATGACAAGAGCCTGTGGCAAGCCTTTTTTCAGCTTTGCCATTTGTTCCCAAAGCATCTTGGGCTTTACAGTTCATCCTTTAGAATCTCTAAATCCATTCTGGCCCCAGTAGTGTAAATATTCGCTATAGGACTGAATACAGTAAAATGAATCACACAAATTCATGATCCTTATTTTGTAGTGCCGTCAGCTGTGCCGTACAGTCTCCTAGGGACTGAGTGTGTGTTTACCCAGGATGGAACGTTCCATAATGCAAGTGCCCTTTTACAATTGCTCATGTCGTGGAATATTGCTGTTTCATTCCTATGGCTGGCTGGGGATATCCATCGGTATAAATAATGTATTCATATCGATCTAGAGGCATAATTTCTTTTTACAGAGGGTATTCTTGTTTGTTCTACAGGAAAGCTTGTGTTTGTAATGTAGAGTCGAATCTGTAATCTATATCTGTTGCAGTGAGAGAGTTAGCCCATGGAATTCATCGAGGATGTAATGATTTAGAATTTGGGACGCTTGCTTTTGTAACAGCCTCTAGGATTGGTATCGGGGTCATAACAATTATGCGATTCCCCTATGCTAGTGCTCTCTCTCTCACTACAGCGGGCGCCCGCGCATGCGCATTTGTGAGGAAGAAGTTGGCGATGAAGCAGGAAGAGGGAGCCCCGGGACGCCGCAGCTCAGGTAAGTATTTTTCCTTACTTTTAAACATTTTCAGTGATTTTAAAAGAGGGCGGGAGGGAGGCGGGCAGTGCGTAGTGGGGCTACGCGGAGTGTGTGAGTGTGCGTAGATTTGGCCCCACTACGTGATGCTCTGCGTAGCCCCACTACGTCCACTACGCCCAGGGTTAATAATTATACCCCTGTGATAATTGACAAAATTGGCGTTGAGAAGCTAACGCTGAGAATGCTGTCAAATATCTGCTCCCAGGTGCTTTATTTTGGCAGAAAAATCTATTTGAGATGTCTAGTCTTGATTTGTGTATTTTCTGCACAATATATTCATAAGTGCGGCACTATGTGCATTTTGTACTGCAAATGTACGTGTGGAAGCATTTAAATTTCTGTAGTCTACGACCAGACGATATGAGTTATATGGTTTCATTACGAGAAACAAGGGATTATTCATAGGTGAGGTGCAATTCTCTATCACACCCTGGTACTCAAGTTGATCTAGCTTCTCCCAGACTTGGGCCATATTTACAAGGGCTCAATCTCCACTTTTTTGGCTTACAAAGCCAAAAAAGCAGAGATTAAACCAGCGCTCTATTAACAAGAGGGTGCTAAAATGCATAATCGCATGTTAGCACCCTTTTTCCCAGAGCCTCACTTTGCAGCTCCAATGAGATGCAAAGTGGGCGTTACTGGGCGTACCCAAGATGGACTACCTTGCAAATATCACTGATGTTTACATCGCGATATTTACAAGGCAGCCCACATGATTCTAGCACACATTAGATTCTGGCGAAAACTGACGTTTTCGCCAAAACCTAATGTCTGCTAAAATCCTGATTTAGCCATCCCTAACATAGGGGGTGGATTATGCTGATACGACCCTGTGGGTTGTATCAGCAAGGTTATCGCCCTTTTGCAGGTAACATCGCTGGAAAACCAGCGATGTTCCCTGCAAAAGGGCGATAACCTCGCTATCTCTGGAATTTTTATCGCCCTGGAGTAACGCGTTGTTAATAACGCGCTACCAGGGCGATAAATACCAGAGATAGCCTACGATAATATGATTATCTATAAGAACGGCCAGCGATAATTATCGGTGGCCGTTGTTAATATGCCCCTTGTTTCTTTGCTTCATGCTTTATCAGGTATTACCTCTGTGGTTAAGGTATCAATTTTAATGGTATTTCATGATCAGGTGACTCAACATTCCACCTGACATGATTGTGGTAAAGTACGGGAGCTAATGCTACTGCCCGCTCCTGCGAGTATGAATTTTTAACTGATTCTGGTACGATGTCGAAGAGGGCAGGTAAAATTACATATTCCCCCATTGGGCATTCCACTATGAAATCAGGGCCCAATCCTTTTCAGCAAAAGAATGTCGTAACCATATGTCAGGTTCTCCCAAAAGAGTCCCTTCACTCACCTGGGTATGTCCCCCTCCATTTGGAGCGTCATTTCATAAAAGCAATGTGGGACCCTTACCCTTTTGTCAGGTGTTTCCATCGGCATATGCTGACTCAGCGCTACTGCCGCCAGATAATCCATCGGGTTCTGGTGAGCTATTGTGACTTCTGCAGTGCTGTCTAGCATCGTCACTGCCCAATCCCCGTTGAGAAGCAGAGTCCTCAGTAAACTGGGCATTTCTAATTTTAATCCCGGCTACCTTTTTCTTTTTAAATTGAGTTTTAGAAGTCTTTTGTCTGTCTTCCTGTTTCATGATGTAGTCCGAAGTGCGATGTGTCTCCCTTTTTTGGCTTGACTCGCTCTTCCGATGTGTGTTCTGACCGTCCGTCTCTCTCCATACATTTTTCGGATTACTCCTGAAAGGAACAAGAGGAACATGTGTCAGTATCCTGATACCTATCAGGCTTCCTAATATTGTCACGGTTTCTCAAATTGTAATTTCTCTTGGTGTGTTCCTGTTGTGGAGACTCACCCCATGACTGTGATTTGTTTTGTTTATTTTTTTGTTTGTGATCCCATTTCTTCTTTGAAGAATTGGGTGCTTGCTTGCTCTTAACTATTGGTTTGCCGGGAGGCGGAGCTAGCCACGCTTGGAAATGGCCGCGCTGTAGGCAAGCTCTCCCGATCGAGTCACGATCCTGCAAATATCCTGAGTGTAAAACCAAAAATTGTACATGGAAATCGAGTGACTACACTGTATTGAGCATCTGGCACAGAACTAGCGGATCTCCTTTTGAGCTGCACTGCCCAAAACTCAAAGACAAGGTGGAGATCAGAGACACCGGAACAGAGCCTGGAACTCGGGGATGCGCACGCTCGGCTACGTCTGCCACGAAAACCCGAGGCGTGATATCTGCGGTGTAGGCCTGGCAGAGAAGCGGGCGGACTGGTGCTGCTCTGACGGCCTGCGCTGTGGGCAGCTGAGGACGCTTAGGCTCATCTCGATACCTACAGCCACGTCATGCATATATGAGACCATCACGGCAGTCAGCAACGATTGAGGCGGCCGCGACCAAGAAGTAATGCGCGCCTGCCGGAAGCAAGTGGCCCGTGACTGCGCGTCCAGTACCAAACTCCGCAGAAGCGAGTATGCCACCGCACCTGGGAGGAGAGCGGCATCAATGAGACGGTGTAAACAATTGTTACGGTGACCCATCCGATGACCATCAGTGAGGTAAAGAGCAGAGGGTACATATAGATGGCGTGGGAGGTGGACCCGTGATCGCTGCATGCTCCGAGAGGAGCGAACGAACTGCGGTGACGATCGTTCTCCCGACCCTGTGCCTCGTGCCAGAGAACCCTATGCCCAGACTGTGTCACCTTGAGGGGTGCATTGCAAGTACCGAGGTGCGTGAAAGCACCATCTTGATATAAATAAAGACGCGTGAGACTCTCCCCACCCCCATCTGAGACATTTATGCTTACAGGCAGCTCACCTTATGACATTACACTTGGGGTTGTGTAGCAAGCAGCCCTATGTGTCTGGGAACCCCTTGGGAACTCTGGGCCTATTACGATTGAGTGCTGCACTTGAACTGGGGGGGCATCCTCTGGGTATGGCGCCATTTTGTTGATTCAAGCCACGCAGCCTCTCCGCTTCTGCTATGGATGATTTGTTGTCATAAACACCCCTAGTGGAACAGCACCCAGAGACCCCTGAATCCGGGTGTATGGTTGCATCCGCACCGTTGTAGATACTCTTCCTATCCAAACCCTCCTTTAATCATCCATGACCAAAAATCGCTAGCAACATATTTACAATTGAGTTATAGTGCAGACACTTGGACGCTACTGTTTGTGAACTGGGCGCTCACTTGGACACAGGGTTATCAGGCAGAGCCCGTGATACACTGCTATATCCGTCGAGACCCTTATAGCCTTAGTGCAGGATGGGGAAGCCAGATAAAAATCAACCCAAACTGCATTTCGAACAGCAGCAAAAGGTGGTTGAGTCGGGCACTGAGACTACCTAGCACAGCCAGGCACAAACACTGACACCAGGATCTGACACAGCAGTGGACTTTCACACCATGTTTGCCACCATAAATCGACATTGTCAAATATAGATGGTAAAATTGACTTCCTGACGTATCGTGTAGACCGCATGTTGGGAGAGACTGGACAAACATACAGAATGCATCGACATGGTAGAACGTCGAATATCGGATGCAGGGGACACTCAGCAACAATTTGAACAAAAACAAACCAAAGCTGACAAAACCCTACAATTCCTATTGGCCAAGACTGAAGATCTTGAAGCTAGATCTCGTCACTGTAATCTACGTCTTATGGGGGTGGTGGAGACGATGAGAACGGGAAACATGGAGCACTATGTTGAAGCTCTCTTAATCGCTCTCCTTGGTAGAGACACATTCTCTGAGGTATTTATTGTTGAGAGGGTGCACAGGTCCCTTGCCCCGCAACCAGCATCAGGAGCACGCCAGCGTCCCATAAAAGCCAAAATACTAAATTACAGAGATAGAGATGTGGCGCTTCATAAAGCGCGGGAATTGGGAACATTAAACCATGACGGGATGACTATATCCATATATCCAGACTTTACATCGCAAGTGCAGGAAGCACGAAAGAAGTTCCTTGATGTGAAAAAGAAATTAAGAGACAATAACATTTCATATGCACTGATTTACCTTGCTCGCTTGAAGATCACAGATGGCGAAAAAAGTATAATCTGCAACGACCCCAAAGATGCCATTAAGTTCCTACAGCATAATCCCCAAGAGGGACACAGGCCGAGCAGGGCCATACATCTGATGTAGAATGACAGTTGTACCACTTTCCAGATTACATATGGCTATGCATAATCAGCCTGCACACTTTTGCAGGGCCCTCTCTACATTTCATGTGCAGCGTTGTTTACCCAACAGATTCATTAGATCTGCAAGTAGCGCTACATGAATATTTGCTGTAGATAACTATCTCAAGATATTATAATATTGGAGCTTCTAACATGTAGGCAATTTAAATGACTTCCATAGGTTTTTGCACTTTTAGACTATATATTCACAATGTTTAGGATTCGTGACTTGATCCCCCAGCTGTTTATCGCTGGGGCTGTAGGCCAGAGGCTGCCACCCCCCTGTGTTCAACACAGCCTTTACATTCATTTTTTTGTTAGGTGGGTAGATTTGTTTATCGTTAAAGGGTAGTGTCTTTACCATGATTGGGATGGTGAAGTGGGTAGGGGTGGAAAGGGGCAACTTTACAGTACATTGGTAGTCACATATATGCTGGAATTTAATGTCTATGTTTATGTTCAAGTTTCACAGTCGGCATGATGAATGTATTTGACAGTGAACAGATAATTGGAGGTACAACAGGTATCAGACTTCCTACATTTGATGTTGCGGAACTTATGCAATATGGCTAGAGATGCATCTCTGAGGTTTATAACTTGGAACGTCAGAGGCCTAAATAATCCCAGAAATATCCGACAAGTTTTTGCATATCTCGATAGACATCACATAGATATTGCTCTACTTCAGGAAACGCATCTACTTAAGCACAAAGCAAACGTCTTGGGCAATAGATGGGCTGAATTAGTAGTATCGGCAACCTACTCATCCTATGCAAGGGGGATGACAACTATTATATGCAAGGGCACCCACTTTATATTAGATCAGACACTCACTGACCTACAAGGACGCTACGTCATACTCACAGGACTATTAAGAGGCACTACAGTAGGTATCTTTAACGTGAATGGTCTGAATTTGGATGACCCGGACTTTTTTATGGACCTCTGGGCACAAATACGAAACCTGCCAAATTTAGAGCTGTTATGGGGCGGTGACATCAATGTTGCACTGAATTCAGCACAAGACAGAACACACAACACAACTGGACACCATCAAAATGAGGTCTCCATTATTTTAAATGGCATGGTAGAGTTCCGTATGCATGATGTATGGCGATTGCGAAATACAACTGCATTAGAAAGCACCCACTCCTCGACAGTACACAACAGTTGGTCCCGGCTTGACTATTGGCTTCTCACAGACCAGGCCTGCACGTGGACTGCAGACATAACTCATCTCCCTAAAACGCTCTCCGATCATAAGCCCGTAATGTTAACCTTGCAGATACCGACATACATTCCTCCACCGTTTGGATGGCGATTTAAAGCTAATGCGCTCCTAGATCCACTCTATAAAGAAGCAATTCATACAGCAATAGTAGATTATTTTGCGAACAATAAAAAAATCAGTCACTAGTGCGGGGATGCTCTGGGAGGCCTTTAAAGCAACTATTAGAGGCATCTGTATAAGCACAAATGCTGGTATCCTTCGTGATATACGGACCCAATTGGAGAAATCCGAAGATCGCATAAAACTGCTAGAAGCCGAATATGACGCCAATCATAGTTCACTCACAATAATTTGAGGGAAGAGATAAATAAATACAACTCGCTGGCAGATGATGAAATAAAATACATTAGTAGATGCCACACAGCTCGCAAGATAGGTGAAGGGGGCAGACCAGGCCGAATATTAGCACAAAAAATATGCATAGAAAACAAACAGCATACCGTTATGCAGATAGAGGATGTTAAGGGGATAATGCATTATGATACCCACGGTATACTGAATACATTTAAGGAGGCATACAGTGACTTTTATAGAACACAACACACCGTATTGGGACCCGAAATTATGCATTACATTGATGATATAGCGCTGGTGTGGTTGTTCGACACACACCGCGAATACCTGGCCCAGCCCATAACGGAGGATGAAGTTCAACTAGCTATAAAATCACTGCCCAATGGCAAGTAAGCTGGTCCCGATGGGTATACCAGTGAATTTTATAAAGGATACTCAGAATTACTAACTCCGTATCTGCTTGAGATGTATGACGAAGCTTATCACAATAAAATTCTCCCCTCAACACTGCGTGAAGCCCTTATAGTGGCACTGCTGAAGCCTGATAAAAACCCTGATAAAGCAGAATCATACAGACCGCTCTCATTAATTAATACAGAGGTTAAAATATTGGCAAAGATTATCGCCACTAGGTTACAACCACTCATATCCACTATAGTTCTACCCGATCAATCTGGGTTTATTCCAGACCGTTCAACTGCGCATAATTTACGCACTATATTTGCCCTTTTGCATCAACTGAATCCAGAGATCAAGGCTGTGGCAGTATTATTAGATGCGGCGAAGGTCTTTGACTCTGTCGAATGGACTTACATGTTCACGATCCTGCAGAAAATTGGTTTACCACCTATGTTCATCAACTGGATAGCTCTCCTATACAATACAACAAACCCACAGCCCGCATTAAGGTTAACAGACACATATCAGCAGCAATCCCGGTGCAATGAGGGACTAGACAGAGGTGTCCGTTGTCCCCTCTGTTGTTCTCTATTGCATTGGAACCACTTGCTTGTAAAATATGTCAAAAATATGCGCACACAGCGCTACAATTTATTCAAAGACCCATCAGCATATCGCTATACGCAGATGATATGGTATTGTACCTAAGAGATCCCAAGGCGAATCTCTCACCACTATTGAGAGAATACATAAAATTCAGACGCTACTCAGGTCTGCAGATTAATTGGAGCAAGTCAGCAGTGATCCCATTGACAGTAATTACAAAGGCACCACAATTGGAATTCCCCCTCATATGGCAGGAAGACCCCATTAAATATTTAGGGATTTGGATACATGGAGATCCTGAGTTAGTCCTCAGAGACAACTATGGTACTGCAATAGACTGAATAGAAACACAAATAGCCAGATGGATAACTCTGCCTCTCTCTCTAGCCGATAGAATATCAATTATAAAGCTGATGTTACTACCTAAACTACTATATCTTTTTATTAATATACCAATAACACCTCCCGCATCTATTTTTAAGAGGCTACGAACGAACATTATTAGGCTGATATGGGCTGGCAAGCAAGCTTGCATCAGTCTTCACACTATGTCGCTACCATATACATCAGTATATGTTTTATTGTGTACTTTTATGGTTTTATCTCAATAAACCTAATAAAGTGATTTGACTTGACTTGTGAGGTTACCAGAGATGGATGGAAGATAATCATGACAGTATGGCAGAGTTATGACGGGTGGATGAAAGAAGACAATGGATGGATGGGAGAAGACATATATAATCAGAATAGTAAACACGGATAAAAGGGGAAATTCACATAGACGGATTAAAGGAAGATTGCTGATGAATGGATGGATCTGAAAGTACCCCCGGGTGGCTAGGATAGGATCATTTATGGATAGAAGAGTACCCAAGGATGAATAAAAGAGTAACCATATTTGGATAGGAGAGTTCAATCGAGTGAAAACACAAATATAGCTGCGAATACACTAGAGATTACCTGTCGCTGGATGAAAAGTCAGCTAAGGTTTGAAAAAAATTATCTAAATAAAGAGACAAATGGAGTGGTCAAATACATTTAGAGGAGCCATGTCAGGACCATAGAACATTTTAAGTGCATGAAAGTGGAGCTTGCACAAGTAAAAAAGCCTCGAATTTGGGGACGTGGCTAGCAGCCGAAGGAAATGACTGCAGCCTAAGGAGTCTTTGTTGCCCGTCTACCTTCCCAGCAGATCTGCACATTAATCCGACGGCGTTTCGCACCTCTAAGCAGTGCATGAGGTGTCGGACAGACTCGTGCCTCTGGTGCTCCTGGTCCGGATCCGAACGGCTGCTCCCTGATGTAACGGAGCCGAGCAATAGCAATGTGGCCTACCCCAGCAACACAAGCCGGGGACTGAAGTTAGCCCGGAGCACACTGCGTGAGTCAGAGCGGTCCAGCAGTCACAGCGGGCGGAGCGCAGCAGCTGGGTTGAAACAGAGGCCCGGCCAGACTCCGACATGGAATCAACCAGACGGAGTGCGGCGGTGAGGACAAATTGCACGGTGGGGGCGGGCAAAGAGGGACAGCGGTGATGACAGATTGTACTCATGAACGCGCCCGGTGCCTGCAGCGGGGTGGACTGGCTGTCAGCCGGCCAAGCACAGAGCACGACAGCAAGACAGTGGCAGATCCGACGAGCACCCTGCTGCGTGGGCTCACGTTGGCGGGTGGTGAGTGGCACGCCGAGAAAACAGTTTGGGGGCAGCAGAGAGGGGAGCGAACCCCCTAGGACATGAGGATACAGACCTGAGAGACTGGCACTGCCACTGACATTGTGGATCGCGTCCTCGTCCCCCCACCCCTCGGGGTGGAGGCTCATCTGGAGTTCTGGTGAGAAGATAAAAGTGAAGGCACCTGTTGATGGGCCGACCGCGGAGGGGCGTTCCACAGCACACGGGCACAGATGCATTCAGTGCGTGACAGATGCGCCAAACTAATATAGACGAACTGGGAAAGAGTCCAAAATACCAGCAATCCACCGCCACACACGGGTAGCGGGCCCGCCTTTTTGCCACACAGCCTTGCAGAAGAAACAGCAAGGAACGACCCTGATGGCTTGGTTGCTCCACTGGTGAAGCCCAAATAAGACGACGTGCAGGGGGTGGAAAACCCGAAAGGCCACGTGTGCTGTGACAGAGCACTGGCAGGCAGCGGTGAGTACTACCCCAGCACCAGAGCAAATAAGTAAACATGACCACGGCCGCGATGGGCAGTAGAAGCCAAAGGGACCCGAATCAAGCCAAACTTGAGAAATATGCCTACACCGAGACACAGTCAGAGCTCACAGCCCAGGGCACCACACCCACGCCCAGCTCTACAGCCACAGAGAAGCAAGAGGTCACGTTGCAGGAAATTATGACCACATTAAATAATGTCCATGCTTCCCTTGATTCACGTATTGGGTTGCTTTCAGCAGAACTCTCCTTGATCAGGGCTGACTTCAACAAAAAGTCCACCAGAGTGTCATAGGTGGAAGCCACAGCGATGACCCTCATGAGCGATATGACCACTCTTAAGAAACAAGTTTGTCAGCTTGAGGCAGATAACAAACTGATGACCAAGAAGGCCGCTCGCGGCAGAACAACATTAGCATCATAGGTGTGCCGGAAAGGGCAGGTGGCCCGGCCCTGTACCTATTTGTTGAAGACCTCATCACAAATCGCCTCCAGCTGCGAGGTCTCCAACTATTTCTCAGTGGAAAGGGCACACCAAGTCCCGGGGGAAAAACCGAGACCGGGAGAGCCTCCAAGACCGATTCTCGCCTGCATTTTCAACTACCGAGACGTGATATTGCAGACTATATGTACCGCCCCTCCGCTGCTTTATGAAAACAGTACTATCACAATCTTCCCGGACAACACAGCGGCAGTCACGAAGCAGCGCCGTGGATTCTTCGATGTTGAAAAGGTGCTCAGGGACCGTGGACTCAAATACTCTTTGCTGTTCCCGGCTAAACTGAGGGTAGAGGCTGAGAGTAAAGCATGGTTCTTTGTAACGCCCGAGAAGGCTCGGGAGTGGCTGGAGGGATGGCGCCGGGTCTCGAGGTCCGATCGAATGGGCAGAGGTAATGGACAACGTGTGAGGGATGAAGCGTTGGAAGAATCAGGAGAGACAGGAGCAACAGTAAGACTATCGCAAGCCAGCGGAGGAGAGTAAACATGCCCATATTCCGAAGCGACACTGACGCTGGTGGGCAGGCTGAACTTAAATGCATACCGGTCCGAACGGCCAGACTCAGAAGTCTACCACCGAGTTGGTGACACTGTGCAGGACGTATTTCTGAAGACGATGCTGGGACCACGAGACACTTGTAAGATACTTTCCCGTGAAATAGGGTTGCATCTCTATTGCACTGCCCACTGAATGGGATAATGCCACTAAGGTACACTACGATGTAGGTTATAGGGGAGCTGCGGGCGACTCTCTCCCCTATTGAGGTATTGGGGATGGGCGTTAAGCACTCTGCACAGTTGGGGAGGCGGGTAGTTCTAAATCCGTTGTGCAGGGAGGCAGGGAGGTGGGAGGGAAGGGGGGATTGTTAATTGATTTATGTTTTTTGTTGTTTACCTATTTAATACGGGCAGCGGTTCGGCACCACCACTTCTGCATTGCGCCTCTGACACATTGCCGATACATTTCCAGTACTAAGCATACGAGATATGGTAGAAACAACAGTGCAGGTTCAGCGGGAGCCTGATCCACCATCCCCTTCCCTGACACAGTGTAACCCCCTTTCATTGGTCACATGGAATGTCCACGGGCTTGGCGATAAAATTAAGAGGGGGCTGGTTTTACAATATTTGAAACGGCAGGCCCCGGAGGTGGCCTTGCTTCAAGAAACACACTTAGAGGGATCCTCCGGTAAAGCTATGGACCGTTGGGGATTCCAGATGGTGGTGCATTCCGAATTCACCTCGGGGTCGCGGGGGGTAGGTATTTTAGTGCGGAAACACTTCTCGCTTGTAATTAGACAGACATGGATGGATGAGCAGGGCCGATTTGCAGCCATCACATGCCAGTGGGAGGGACGGGCCTATAACATTGTGTCAGTATATATCCCTCCAGCACTTCACTCAGTGGCCTTCCCAGCCCTTAGTGCTTTTTTACTCACCCTTCCAGAGGGAGAACTCTTGATTGGGGGGACGTTAATGCTATATTCTGCAGTGCTCTAGATCACCAACCCCCAAAGTCCAGGGTGGTAGGGCCTCCCGACTTACGGGGTTTCTAGAGGTGCTCGGACTCATAGATGCCTCGGGGTTTCCGCCACCACTCGACTCGCCAGTTTATTTTTCATTCTGGGGTTCATGATAGGCTATCACGGATAGACTACATTTTAACGTCGGCGGATAGTCTGAGGAACATAGTGGAAATTAACACCCTACCCAGAGGTATCTCGGATCACTCCCCAGTGATGCTGACATATGCATGCAGGCATGCAACTCGATGTCGCATTTACCCCATATACCCGGGATATCTACAAAACCCCAAAATCCTTAAAGACATCACTACCACGACACAACATTATTTTCACGACAATGTGCATTCTGTTTCTTCCCCGGTCACCCTCTGGGAGGCCTATAAAACAGTGATCCACGGCCAGGCCAATGCATCAGTTGTAGGTCACCAAACCGAAAAGAGGAAAGAGATAGAGACCCTAGAATTAGAATCGGCCCAAGCGGAGGGGCTCCACGCCCAGAACCCAACGAGAGTGTCGACCCAAGCCCTCCATCTTAAACAACAGGAATATAGGGGATGCCTGGGGGAAACTATTAGGACCAAGCTGCAGGCTACACGGCATAAAATATATGAGGTCGGGGATAAGGCCAGGAAACTTTTGGTCTGGCTTGATAAGAGAGAACGCGCCAGTCAGTGGATTGCACAACTGCCCATAGATGATACTGAAACTGTAACCGACCCCCAGGAAATAGTAAATAGATTAGCCAAACATTTCTAACAAGTGTACACACCAACATCCTTGACGACGATCGAGGAAGCACAAGCGTTCCTTAAAGATATTAAAATGCCCACACTGATGCCAGAGGCAGCTTTGACGCTCAAAGCTGACCTCACCACGGATGAACTGCAATTAGCTATGGGTGCCATTCAGTCGGGGAAAACGATGGGGCCTAACGACATACCCATTGAACTCTACAAAAAACGGCTAATACTCTAACTCCACACCTCATACCGACCCATATCGTTAATTAATGCAGAGGCCAAAATTCTCGCTAAACTCCTGGCAACTAGACTGACCCCCCATCTCACTGCCCTAATACACCCGGACCAATCCAGTTTCATGCTGAGTAGAAGTACGGCCCTCAATCTGAGACGTCTACATTGCGTAATGGAGCATAGCCCATTTATTCAAGAAGCAACTGTCATCCTCTCCTTAGACGCTTGTATGGCATTTGATATGGTTGAGTGGCCCTTTCTCATCACAGTCCTGAAGCATTTAGGTTTTGGCCCTAAGTTTTGTGCCTGTGTGCACCTGCTGTACTCAAAGCCCCTAGCTCATGTAATGGCAAACGGCCAGATATCGGAGGACTTCCCGCTGTGGCGTGGAATACGTCAGGGATGCCCCCTCTCGCCACTTCTGTTTGCCCTGGTTCTGGAGCCACTGGCTGCATGGTTTAGATGGGAACTGACTATCCGGGGGCTCCATTGGGTAGGGGGATGTGAGGACCGCATCTACTTATATGCCGATGATGTGTTGCTATATATGGCATCTCCCAGACAATCCATCCTCTGTGACTTATATGGTCAGGTCTCTGGGTACACCATCAATTGGTCCAAGTCGATTCTGTATGTGCTTCATGGCCCTCCACCGCAACTACCGATGGGGTGTAATTTACAGATAGCAAAGGGGAGTTTTAAGTATTTAGGTATCCATATCAAGCCGCTGTCAGAAGACTTTGTCCAAAAAAAACTCATGCCACCCCTGGACCGTCTCAAACATGATGTGATACATTGGCAGTCCCTGCCGTTAACAATGCTTGGGAAAGCGGCACTTTTTAAAATTATGGCACTTCCCAGGTTCCTCTATGCACTAGAGAATACCCTGATTCTGGTTCTGCAAAGCTACTTTAAGGCGATAGCGGCGGAAGTCTCTGGTTTACTTTGGTGGAATAAACCAGCACTCATAGCCATGGATAAATTGGTCAGGGGCTGGTACAATGGGGGCATAGCACTTCCAAATATACAACTATATTATTGGGCGTCGCAACTGAAGGTGCTTAATCAGTGGATACACGTCCTACAAATAGACCCCACGTATAGAGCGGACAGACATGAGTTGGGAGAGGGGGGCATAATGAGGGCACTATACACTGAAAAACAGACTACCCCACTAATTGGACCCACGGCGCATACAGTCTGGATTTGGTACATAGCACTTAAAAAAACTAGGTTGGGACGGATTTATAACCTAGTTCACCCCACTCTGGGAAGCACAACGACTAGGAAGAATTCGGAATAGTAAGGGTTTCCACCCCTGGGACTCCAGGAACAATATGAACTAGCGCCCTCTGAAATATTTATATACACACAGATTAGACATGCACTTATGGCAGCTATACCAATTGGCACCACACTGCTGGAGGCCTCCCCCCGAGAGGATAGGTTATTGACAGAATACATGGACAAGAAGGCCACTTCTCTCACTTACCGCAAACTTACAATCTACCAGATCCTACGACACCCCTACGTGTAAAATGGTCTAACGAACTGGGGGAATTAGATGACACAGACTGGCAGGAGGCGCTCTCGTCCCCTCACAAAGTGGCGATATCCTCCAGACTAAGACTGGTGCAACTGAAAATACTACATCGCACGTACTACACCAGAGCGACATTACACAGAATAGGGGGAACCGAAAATTCACTTTGTCTGAGGAACTGTGGGGAGGAGGGTACGTTCTACCATATAATATGGCAGTGCTCACAAATTGTGCCCTACTGGACAGCGGTTATGCAAACTATTTCTTAGTCAGTCTTGCCAGAGCCGAAAAGATGTCTTCTAAATGTTTGGGAACCCACTGATCTTAATCACGCATCACAGGATTGGGCGATGCTTGGGATGATGTTCGCCAAACGTAACATAGCCCAACTATGGGGGTCACAGTCCGCTCCAGCACTCCATGACTGGTGCAGGGACATGGATGGGGTCATGGTGGCAAAGAAGGTGGCATATGTAAACCGAGGGTGCCCCAAAAAGTGGGAAGAATATGGGGAGCCTGGAATAAATATAGAGGGGACATTTGTACTCTGTCTCTAACCGCGTCTGATATGGCTTCTGAGTGAAGGTGATGGGTGGGAAAGGATGGCTTGTAACATTCTGCCAAACTTAAGGTACTGCCTGTATTGTTGTTAGGCTTATGACGGTGTGGGGTGAGAAGTGACAATGTTTATCATCCATCAATCAGTAACCGCTTTTTATTTTGCCCTGTTATCAATGAACAGAATAAAAAAAAAAGCATTGAATTCTCAAACAATCTGAGTTGGTCCTATACACATAGGCAACCATTCTCCTGGCATCACAAATAAGGGTGCGTGAATATGAAAGACTCACAACTTTCAGGTTTATTAAAATATAAAATCTTGTTTTTATCTTGCAAAGTTGAACAAGCATTGGCAAAGTCATTAGGTCTTGAATCAATATGATACTAAACTAATCGCCTTGCCAATGCTCGTTGCTGTCACAGCACATGCACACACATTTTTACACATTGGAGGCCATAATGGAGTGCTCTTTCTTTTTCATTATGAAAAAAACTATTCCATGATGACTGCTGATACATCCTGGTGTACATGCATGCATTTGAACACACATAGCAGAGAAAAAGCTTTCCAAGAGGCCCACTCAGATGTGTGATGTGTTACGCTGACTCAATGGCATATTGGCAATTTTTCAAACGTTTAATTTACTGTTCCAAGATGGCTGATGGCAATTTTACAAAAGTAAATTAAAAAACAAAGTATGCATGTAAAGAATCGAGCAGCGCAGTACAAGTATGTAGTTGCTGAGCTCTTATCAAAGCAATTAATATTTTTTTTTAATTAATGCATGGTATGCAAGGGGGTAAGAACAATGGTCAAGTATTAAAAACACAGTTATTAAAAACCTTTGAAACAGGTGCCAATAAGAAAGAAAAAGAAATTGAGATAAAATCAGAAGTGTATTCAGGTAAAGAGCCAATGCATTACAGTACTAAAAGGTTAAGATCTGACAAGGCTTAGGTTAAAAGCACGTGCTCTTACAGCCAGTAGTTTAGTTTAGTTTATAGGCTTATATAACGCATGAACCACCCCTGAAGGGTATCTCGGCGCTCATGGATTTGCAGAAGAAGTACTTGCCGAGGGAAGATCTAAAAGAGTGCTGTTTTCAAGGCTTTTCTGAATTTCCGATGGTCCAGACATTGTCTTAAGACAATTGGAAGTTGGTTCCATAAGATTGGTGCCTGATATGAAAAAGCTTTACCTCCTGAGCATGCTTTTTTGATCCTGGGGATTTTGAGCAAGGATTTTGTGCTTTATCGCAGGTCCCTTTGGGGGATATACTGATGTAGCCTCTCCGCCAAGTAGGAGGGTCCATTTCCCCAGATTGCCTTGTGTCAGGAAGCAGATCTTAAACTTCACACGTTTACGCACGGGTAACCAGTGAAGCTGGTGGAGAATAGGGATTGAAGCTGATCCGTGGGGGGCATTTAATACTAGTCGTGCAGCAGTATTTTGTACCATCTGAAGGCGATTTAGGGAGGCCTCGTTAGCCGTGATCAGTAAGGCGTTACAATAATCTAATTTACAGTATACACAGAAAACGGTCCAGTGAGTGTAAAGTCAAAGATTGAGAGACAGATTTCATATTTAACAGTATTTAACTGCTAAGCCGAGATGGTTACATGTCCTTTCTATACATCCTGGCTATGGACCCTTGTGCTATTCCTAGCGACTGGTGTTAGCGGTTGCATCTGGATCGCAGGGTAACAGCTCTGTAGCTATACGGTCTGGAATTGAAAGGACCCCTGAGGCGCTTGAGATCTTTCAATCTCGTTTATCCAGACACTTTGCAAGCCTACAGCTAAGCTGCATGTTCTCTCCATTAAAGCAAGCTACAATTGCAGGCCTGCAGCTGGGAAGGCCTCTCTGGTTCCAGATAGACCTCAGTATTCTTCTCGGATTTTCCATGTTGCCTTTGCAGATACATATCTGATGGATCAGTGTCTCAGGGGTTACCCTACAGAGCCGGCATAGCCCAGTCATATTTGGACGCTTCCATGGGGGGGAGATGTAGATATGACGCCTAGCACCCCATTGGTGCATCATGAAAACTGCTTTGAGTATAGTTTGACGACTTGCCCAGATATGGCTAGGGTGCTAATTCGGTATAAGATGACAGAGTTAGCCAGGCATGCTAAGCTCCCTGCCCACAAGCAGCAGGTGCGCCATGGCACTTTTGTTGACTGCTGCTTTGAATTGGAGGTAAGAGCTGAAGGATTCCCACTGATCCATTAGACCTAGGTCTGGCCGCGGTCTCTCAAGGTAAGTCCTGGCTGGAGAGTGAGACCTCCCGCTCATTTCTGTCCAAAGAAGGTAGCAGAGTGTAGCTGCGTTAGCCTCCTTTAGTTTGTAACACAGCTTGATGAAGGCGCCCTCCCATGCATTTGATTGCTTAACTAGAGCAATCTTGAAAGGTAGCTGGGCTGATGATGTTTATGCTGGTAAGGAGAACAGTGATTTGAAAAACCTAGCAATTACTTTCTCTGGATGAGCCCTGTATCTTCCCCTCAGAATTTCGTTGCCATATACAATGGTAGGGATTACTTTTGCTTGTAATATATTCAGCAAGGGCAAATAGTTCGAGGAGCCTGGGGCTGCTTAAGTGCATTTAGATGCAGCAGTGATCGAGATGGATTTCTGTCATATCAGCTCTAAATGTTGTTTAAAGGTACCTCTGCTGTCCAGAAGGACACCCAGGTACTTGTCCTCCTGCAAGTCTTCTACTTTTTCGGCACCCAGGTACCACTGAAACGAGACTCGCTGAGGCTTTCTGAAGGACTTGTTTCTGGCTTTTTTAATTGATGTTCAATGCGTTGGCGACAGAGTATTCAGCTGTAATATCCAGAAGCCTTTAGAGTCCGATTTATGTTCAGCCAAGGAGAATCAGATCATCCGCGTACATCAGGCAGGGCAATGTGGTGTTCCCCAGCTTCGGGCGTGGGAGTTTACTTGTGCTAAGCTAGTTGTCAGGTCAGCTAAAAAGAGGTTAAAAAAGCTGGGGCTAGCACACACCCCTGTCTTAGCCTCTAGTAAGTTTGGATCTCTCTAGAAAAGTGAACACCGTTACCAAGCTTAATGCTCACCTAGGTATCAGTGATGGTCAGTAGTGAGGAGCAATACTGATGTCACAAAAGGCAGCGCTGGCTTTGGTCAGACCACGATCGGAAGCCTACGTCTGGTTGGTTGATAGATAGATGCTGCGCTAGGATTGGTCGAAGAAGAATTCTATGTTGAGTCCTGATTTGACTGCTGGTGTAAGTCGTGCTGACATAGTACGCGACGTAGGTAATAGAGCTAGAAGATATACGGAAGACTCTTTCCTATAACGACCGTCTGAAATGTTTGGAAGATGAAAGAAAATGACGTTAATGAAGAAACTTTAACATTTCTTTAAAAAGGACAAACCCATGACTAGAGAGAGAATTCCTATCCGCCACCTAAAACACCTGCTTCATTTATAATGATGGAGAAAGGATATCACACGTGTGTATGGTTGGAGAATTGGGTGGAGTATACAAAAGGTGATGGTGTTTTGGCTTTTCCGGACATGGTACTTTTAATTTAAAGATATTACAGAATTTGAGTGATAGAATGAATATGCTGGAACCAAGTCCCAGAATGACACAGTATGAAGCTTTGGAAGAATGGGAGATTGAGGCATTTGATCGTGAAAAATTCAGAAGTGGTCGGAGATTTAGAGGATTTTTGCCTAGATATCCGTATGAGTCAAGCGGATATCAAATGAAGCGTTGGAGAAGAGCTGTAGTGACAGAGGGTTTGTATCAAGTATTAATGGCTGAAGAGCAATCAGGAGGCAAGTATAAAGAAAAGACGAAACACATGAATAAGACAGGATATGGAGAATCAGATGATGAATTATTGGAGGATATTTTAATTAAAAATCCTCCGCCATACCTAGAAGAACCTCATAGGGCTACCCCAAGTGCACCAATGTTAGAAATGCCTTTAACCCCACACATTTTACATGGTGTGTCAGTTAATAGAGGGTTGCAAGATAATGAGAGAGAAGACTTAAATAAAACTAGGGAAGAATTAGTTCAGCAAATAAGCCACTTAAATTTAAATGCTGAAGCCTTGACAGTACCAGTGACTATTGGTCCTGTTATCTCGATATGTGGAGATAAAAAGGTCTGCCCAAAACCTCAAGTTGTGATAATTCCTATGAGCCATCTCAGAAAAGAAGTAGTGATGTCTGATGATCAGGCTAGTGAGAGTGATTCATTCTTTTCATTAATGGATCTACCAATAATGGAACCTTTAGCAGAAACTCCAAAGAGAGTTTCACCCGAAAAGTTGAGAGAAAAAGGGTCTATGGTCCCTAAAGGAACAGGGGGTGCAACAATGGTTACTCCCAAAGATTTAGAGAGATGGGCACAGGGAATGGAAACGCGAAGCTCACAATCAAAGATTTTAGATATCAGCAGATTGAAAGTGGATTTGGAAGAAATGATAGCTGGTAATGTGAGTACAGAAAGACTGAACATTTGCAATGATGAGGAGTTATTATTCCTATGCAAGAGTATAACCAGAAGAGCCAAGGGATTTCATGAGAAATTAACAGAAGTTGCCTCAGAGATTGGAATAAATATAGGGAAATCAAAATTATTGCAAAAACCATATCGAGTGGAGTTTACTGAAAAGGATTTGGTAAGTGTGAGTGCTTCTGGTAAAATATTACAAATAAAAGAGTTGATGAACATTTTGCAAAAGTGGGGAGACATTGACAAGTTGAGGATTAAATGGACAAGAAAGAAAGAGGAAGTACGAGCTAAAGAAGCGTCATCTGCATTTCCAGTAAGAGAATCAGATAAGGTTGTGAGAATGTGTCCAATGAGAGAAGTTCCTGGTGGTGGATATGTTGATGTTCCTTGGAGTAGACAGGATATTTTATCATTTACGAATGATTTCCCCAGGTTGAGAGAAAAACCCGTTGAATGGTATAAACAGGTGGAAAGATTTGTAAAAGGTTCAAAGATTTTGCTGAAGGATTTGGATGGTTTATTTGATATTGTGGTACCAGCTGATTTATGGACAGAATGTAAGATTACAGTTGATTGACCAAATGAGGAATATCCGAGGGATTCCAAAACAGGGGCACCATCAGAGGAGGTGATGAAGAAATATCATCAAGTGATTACGTTTTTGAAAGGGAAAATTCCTCCTAAAGAGACAGATTGGGTAAAAATAGATAGAACGACCAAGGGAGTCCATACATGCGTACTATGAAAGGTTGTTGCAGGTCTTCAAGCATTATAGTGGATCTGAGAATATTGGAGATAAGGATATGGGACATTTTGTATATCGGTTCTTAATATACTGTTATTTGAATGTTGAGTTTTAAAGTCTGTGGAGTATTAATAAGTTCCATTTCTATGATTTATTAGCTGGGTGCTGGGCCATCCCTTGTTCAAATTGTTCTAGTGGCACTTGTGTCACTTTTTTGGAATATTTGGAGGTCGTGTTCCAGGCCCCTGTGCACCACATAATGTAACAATAGACCGAGCCTAGATAGGGTATTCCTGACTGGTGCGGAATCTTTAGCCTTGACTCTCCTCTTTCTTTGAATGTCCCACACTCAGTTAAGATTCTTTTGACAAGAACACAAACACAGCACCTCACTCCTAGTCAGTTGACTAATTATGAAAGAGTGATGAGATGTACAGTAATGAATCCTGCCACATTATTGCCTGATCCACGGTGTGAGAAAGTGAAAGATGAGATTGATCATGATTGTTTGGATGTGACTGAATTATGTACTAAGGCCCGACCAGATATAAAGGAAACTCACTTAAAGGAATCTGATCATGAATTGTTTGTAGATGGGTCATGTTTGAGAACAGAAGGAGGGATAAGTGCTGCGTATGCTGTATGTAAAATATCTGGAGTTATTGAAGCATCCTGTTTACCGGGAGTTAAGTATGCACAAGTAGCAGAATTGGTGGCCTTAACAAATGCATGCAAAATTGGGAAAAATTGGAAAGTAACCATATTTACGCACAATCAATATGGTTTTGGGATTGTGCACGACTTCGGCCAGCTCTGGATGCAGAGACGATTTCTGAATTCTTCAGGATCTCCTATCCGAAATAGTAAAAATGTAAAGGATTTGTAGGAAGCATTACAATTGCAAAAAGAAATAGAGGTTGTTAAATGCGCTGCACATCAGTCAGGAAATGACTATGTAGCGGCAGGTAATAAGTATGCAGATCAAATTGCTCAATACTGTGCAAGAAACATATTGTCACTTAACAGAAAGGTGGAAACGTGTGAAACCAGCTGCCAATTTATGTTTTTCTCAGTTCCAGAAACATGAGATGAGGTCAGACAGTTTCAGGAAGAAGTTGAGAAAAAGGAAAAGGAAATCTGGATAAAGTCAGTTTGTACTAAAAGAACAGAAGATGAAGTATGGGTGTACTTAGATGACAGACCAGTCATGCCAGATTGCTTACTCTCTCAAATGGCAAAAGTATACCATGGAGCAACACATATTGGCAGGGATTCAATGATCAGCTTATTCATACAGAGTTGGTACAATCCAAAGTTTAGGGTAGTCCCAGAGAGCCTTTGCCAAAGATGCTTGATCTGTCAGCAGCAAAACACAGGCAGGAAAACAGTGGTTAGCTGGGGAAAGATTGGAAAGGCTGAAGGACCCTTCACCAGACTGCAATTAGACTTCATCAAATTGCCTCCGTGCAACGGATTGAAGTATGCACTTGTCATAGTGTGCCTGTTCTCAAGATGGGTAGAGGCATATCCCACAAGAAGAAATGACAGTCTCACAGTTGCTAAATTACTGTTAAGAGAGTTGATCCATCGTTTCGATTTTCCAGTCACTTTGGAATCAGATAGAGGACCTCATTTTAATAATGAGATAATTCGATTAATCTGTGCTGCATTTGACATTGAACAAAAACTGCACTGTGCATATCATCCAGAGGCTTCTGGAATAGTTGAACAACTTAACGGCACAATCAAGTCAAGACTAGGGAAAGTGTGTGGTGTGTGCATCCACAATGCTAAAATGGCCAGATGTGTTGCCTCTTGTATTGATGGGACTCAGAAGTATTCCTGACAGTAAAACAGGATTGAGTCCACATGAAGTGATCATGGGAAGGGCAATGAGACAAGCATTTATTTCTGGAAATAAATTTATGAATATAACTGATGATCTGGTATTGGACTATTGCAAAGAATTGTCTGAAATGGTGCGTTCTGTCTCTCATCAAGTTAGAGAAGACGCAGTTGCAAGACAGCCAGACCAAGCGCATGATTTGAATCCTGGAGATTGGGTGTTAGTGAAGAAACACGCAAGGAAATCGTGTTTAGCACCCAAGTGGGATAAACCCCGTCAAGTCATACTAGTCACTACCACAGCAGTGAGGTGTGCAGGATTACCCAATTGGATTCACGCTAGCCAGACCAGAAGAGTTCCGAGCTCATCTGAACAACAAAAACAACCACTGACTGAACAAGCTGAGACGTCAGAAAATGAGAGTTGTGAAGTCGAAGAATCTAGAGGGATAGATTCTGAAAGACAACTATAGGACGAACAGCCAAGTACAAGTCAGGAAGATTGGATACCAGTGATTGAAATACCTGAAGCTGTTATCGAAACAAGAAGAACAAATAGATTAGAGAGACAGGAAGGTAGAGAGGAAAAAACAGGGAAAGAAGAACACACTTAGGAAGAAATAAACAAAGCTATACAGAAACCTGAGCAGAGTGAGATAGAAGAAGAAGACACGTTCAAGGAAAAGAAGAACAAATTGAAATAAGACCTGAACAGGACCAGATAGATTTAGAAGAACAGGTTCAGGCAGAAGAAGAACAAAATACAATAAGATCTAAACAGGTGCGAGTAGAAGAAGACCCAAATACAGAAAATACAGAACAAAGATAATTAGAAAGGGAAGAGAAACAAGAACAGATTGTGCCCAGACAAGGTCAAAATAAAACAACTTTAGAAAATGACAAAGAAGGTGAAAGTGCAGTTCAGGTCAAAAGAGTAATAAAAGGTGATAATTGGCCAGGTGGAGTAAAAAGATCAAGGGGCATATTATCAAGAAACGGCGTAAAAATTATCGCCGCTTTGACGGCAGAAAATTGCCGCTAAAGCGGCGATAATGGGCTTGATAATATGCCCTTGAGGATTCCCATAGAAGCCCATGTTCTGGTGTCAACATGGGCTTCTATTGGAATTCTCTGCGGCAATTTATCAAGCCCATTATCGCCGCTTTGGCGGCAGTTTCCTGCAGCTAAAGCGGCGATAATTTTAACGCCGTGCTTGATAATATGCACCCAAGATATTACTTAAGGAAGTCAGAGAAGCCACCAGAACAAGTAGATGAAGTTTCAAGTCAAACTAGATCCAAACAACCAATAATAAAACTCACACGAAGAAGTCCAAGATTGAGGATTCTGAAATTAAAATACAAGGCCCCTGAGTAGACCTATGTAATTCTAGGAGAATTTGAAAATTTTGATTTACGGAAGGAATCTGAGAAAGTTCATGCTGCACAGATTAGGACCACCTTAGAAATAAGGAGGCTGTATTTTAAGTAAAGAAAGAAAAAGAGAAAATACATTTTCTCAGACCCAAAATGGCAGAAGTTGAAGTGACTGAACGACTGAGATGAAGTATTAAACGGAAGTGTTTAGGGTTTTGCTTATGTAGTATTCTACTAATAGCATTAGTGTGGTTTTTTTTTAACAGTGGGAGTACCTTTGTTAATGGACACAAGTAACAAGAATAATACAACTATTAATGAGAAAGTAGATAGAATAAAGGGAACTAAAATAGCAATAGGGGTAGAAGATGAGATATACTATCATCATAATGAATCAGACAATGATTCGTCTTTAAATGTGTTTACAAAATTGCTATTTCAGTATGTTAATACAATGGAGATTAGTGATTGTTATGTCTGTATGAAATTGCCGCCATCCGTATCAGAAGGGGTAACTTATCACCATATACCTCTAACATATGGTGTGTCATGTAGCGTTCTATCAAGTTTATTTTATGCAATCGGAAAGCTTCAGTATTTTTATTCAAACTTAGATGTAGGGGCATATTATCAAGCCCCTTAACGCTGCGTTATCTGCACTTTTCTGCCGATAATGCAGCGATATTTGCATCGCCCTATTATCAAGGCAGCCTTAAGGCAATTAACGGCGCTTAAAGCCACGTTAATTGGCTTAACGCCGCCTTGGTAATAGGGCCCCTTTCACGATAAACTTATTGTGAAAGAGGGCGTGCAGTGGGTGTTGTGGTGGGCGTTCCACCCCAACACTCATTCACTTCGACGCTGCCACCTATTATTAAGCTTGGCGATAATAGGTGGAAGCGCCGAACTTAAGACCAGAAAAATTCTGGTCTTAAGGTGGCGAAACAAGGAGAAATGCTTCATTTCTCCTCGTTTTTGCTTTTTCCATGTGTGCTGCCTTGTGCAACACACATGGAAAAAGCAAAATGCCAAGTTTCTTTATGTACAGGAAGGTGTCCCTTCCTGTACATAAAGAAACCTCTTTTTAAAAATGCCAATTTGTAACTTACATGTGTGCTGCATGAAGCAGAACACACGTAAGTTACAAAATGGCATTTAATGTTTGTTTATGTGCAGGGAGGGACTCCTTCCTGTACATAAACAATCCTTCCCTGCTCGCAGACACCCTTGCATTCTGGTGCAAGGGTGCGTGCAAGGGTACCTGCGCTGGCGATAAGTTGTAAAAATTATCGCCAGCACGGGGGGAAACGCTAGGCTGCACCATATCCTTGGTAATATGGTGCAGCCTAGCGTTTGCGAAGTGGTGAAGAGAGGTGTTAAGCCATGACGGCTAACGCCTCTCTTCGCCACTTTGTTGATAATATGCCCCGTAGTCTTTTCAGAACTACCTATTGGAAAGAATATGAATCCAGTATTTAGTAGTAAAAATGCACAGTTTATTGGTTAATTTTTCTTAACAATTTTTTCAATTAATATAGTGCAGGCACATAGAGATAACCTAACATATTTATCACATGAAGAAGAAAAAGAGTTTTTGAATTTAGTAGAAGAAAGGAGACAGGATTTAACAACGAAAGCTGCTGAACCGAAATCCCATATACCTCCATGGGCAGAGAAAGCAGGAGTTAATACAAAGGGCGAGGCTCATGCTGCGATGTCCCTAGATTTTGTGAAAAGGGGAAAATTCTGCCTCCATAGGTTAAAGACAGATTATAATAACATTTTCATTGGTTCCAGTGAATGTGAACACAATTTTCTAATTTTAGAAAGATGGGGACTAAAAGGGGGAACTGATCCTGTATTTCCGGGTGATTACTATGTATGCAGGAATAATGCCTATTATAGTTTACCTGCAAGGTGGTATGGGAGCTGTTATTTTGGAATAGTTTTTCCAAAGATTTACCATGTGGACAGAATCAATGGAATCAATGAAATATCAAATGGACTAACACATATAAGAAGAGCTTGTTTTTCTGAAATTGTAGGTGATATATTTGGTGCATTGATACCCTCAGTTGGAGTCTTTCTAAATTCACGTAAAATTTGTAAATTGTCAACAATAGTTGTACATCTTTCTGCAGATACTGCTGGAGAATTTTTGATGATTAATACAGAAATGGTTGCGATAAGGTCTATGGTTTTACAAAATCGTCTTTGTAAAGAAAGTATAATCTGGTATATCCAAACTGTAAATAAATAAAGCGGTGGAATCATGGAGTTGAGAGCATAGTTTAATCCAGCTTCTTCGGATCACGCTGTTACATGAATCCTTTTCCGTTCCATAACCGCCCCGCACCCGAATGCTCACAATCAAGTCTAAACACATTACGTGATCTCCACGAGCATGAAAGGACAATGCTCGCGGAGATCGCGCCAACATGCATACGAGTGTATGCAACACATCTTCCCCTCTTATTTTTTTTTTTTTTTTATTCTATAACATAATCTTTGAATCTCTCAGGATAATGACGCTCACGTTTTCCCCGAGCCTCACTGTACCGAATAGAACAACTGGGAATCTGTTCATTATGAATGATATTGTGATTAGCATCTGAAACTGTGCTTTTGCTAACATCCTTGAGCAATTTAGGACCCCCCTTGAACAAAGAAACTCTGTTCAAGTTCCAAATGCTTCCTCCTTCTATCCTTACTGCATTCCTGAAAACTTCAACAACTCTCTTTGGGTCTGACCAACACTGTAAACCTTTTTGAACGTTTTCTTTTTTTTTTAAACGCACAAGATCAGTAAGAACAATTTTTATTTTACTACTAGAACCTCTCTTTTTATCCATCACTAGTTTCATTTTCCTCTTGTACACATCTACTCTTTGTTTAACAACGTCATAATCAATAGCAGTTAATTTATTGTTGCCTAAACCTTTTTTTAACCACCACGGGACTAAATTGGTACTTGGACTCCGTCCTCTCAGGAGTTCAAACGGGCTGGCTAAGGTGACAGAATTAGGAGATGTCCCATAAGCTAAGAACATTGATTATAAAGCATTGTTCCAATTAAGACCTCCTTTAATCGAAAGTTGAATTGCTTCCTTCACTACACGATTGAAACGTTCCACTTGCCCATTTGCCTCTGGATGGAACACAGCTATTCTCCTATGGGTTATACTGCATTTCTCAAAAAATGATTCCATCTCCTTACTGAGAAATTGAGGTCCATTATCCATTACAATTTCTTGAGGAATCCCTTCTCTTCAAAAGATATTATCTAAGAATTCAATTACGCTTTGTGAAGTAACTTCTCTAACCATCTTGACCTCAGGCCATTTCGAAAAGTAATCAATGAGAACAATCCCAAAACACTTATCCTTTGGTAGAACTTGGAAAGGACCAATGATGTCAATACCTAATTTCCTCCATGGACCAACGGGACAGTCAACAGGTTGAGATTCCACACGCAAAGGAACAGCTGATTTGTCGCTAATAGAACAATAACTACACTTGTGTACAAAATGCTCAACAGAGGAATCAATTCCAGGCCACCAAAACCTTTCCCTGATACGCCTTCTAGTGAAAGAGATCCCAAGATGTCCCTCATGACCAATTTCCATAATAGTTTCTCTAAGTCCAAAAGATGGAATTATTTTATCCTCTCCCATGACCAACTCGTTTTCAATTGCTAATTCATCATGAATTTTCGCAAAACTCATCATGTCACCTGACAATTTCCTTAATGCAGGCCAACCTTGCACAATATACTTTTTGACAGTTTTTAATTCAATGTCCTTCTCCATCTCTGAGATCCACGCGTCTTCACACAAGCTTGGTTTCTCACCATGTATTAAATTCACATCATACGTAGTAAAAGCTACTTCACAGTCATCATCTTGATGATTCTTATCACTTTCAATAGGTAACCTTGACATGCAATCAGCATGCATATTCGCTTTTCCTTGAACATATTCAATACTGAAACGAAAAGATTGTAATCTCGATGATAATCTGGCTAATCGTGCTGACATAGAACGACCTCCACCAGGAGACATCAAAAATACAAGGGGTTTATGATCAGTTTTGATAATGAATTCAGTACCCCACAAAAAGCTTCTAAAATGTTCTGCTCCCCATACACATGCAAGTAATTCTCTTTCTATAACAGAATAATTTCTTTCGGCATCTCTCAAAGCTCTAGATGCATCAGCAACAATCCATTCACTGCAATTATCTTTTTGTAGTAATACTCCACCTAGACCCAGATTACTAGCGTCAACCATAACTATACATTTTTTTCCAGGACCAACGGTTTCAAACATGGTGCATTTATAATGAATTTTTTCAAATTTTCAAACGCCTCAGTCATGTCATTTGACCACATAAATTTTGCATTTTTTTGAGTAAGCATCTAAAAGGATCAACCTTAACAGAATAATTAGGAATGAATTTTGCATAAAATTCGGTTAACCCCAGGAATGCAACTAATTGTTCTTTCGAGGTAGGTAAAGGTGCATTGATGATACTTTCGATATGTTTCTGTTTTGGTTTGATGCCCTTCTCACTAATTGTGTGTCCTAAATATTCTACCTCCCTCGCTTTAATTTTGCATTTATCTAAACGGAGAGTAAGACCTTTTGCCGCCAAAGCAGCTATGACATTATACAAGTTATGGTCATGCTCCTCATCATTTTTCCTTTAAACCAAAATATCATCCTGGAACGCTATGGCGCCAGATAATCTCTCAAGCGTTTCTTTCATCAGTCTCTGAAAAACTGACGCCGCGCTGGCTAAACCAAACGGCATACGGCAATATCTGAAAAGCCCCTCAGGAGTGATAAATGCTGTAAAATTCTTGGAGTCCTCAGAAAGAACCACTTGATGATATGCACTTGCTAGATCAATGCAAGAGAAAACTTGTGCATCAGCTAAACTGGAAACCATTTCATGCAAATTAGGGAGAGGGTGTGCATCAACCCAAATTGCACGATTCAAACTGCGCAGGTCAACACACAACCGAAGTTCCCCTGAAGATTTTACCGAAATAACTATGGGAGAAACCCACGGGGAAGATTCTATGGGTTCAATGATGCCTTCGTTGCAAAGATTTTTTAACATTACTTTCAATTTATCCCTGTAGGACAGTGGGACATTCCTTACTTTGTGGCGAATGGGAATAGTATTTTCGTGAAGTTTAATAACATGCTCAAACCCTTCATATTTCCCAAGTCTCCCACTAAAGACTTCAGGAAATTCTTTGATTAATTTGTCTACTGAGATAGGTTTGTGATGAGAAACCAGGTCGATAGCGAGAAGAGGAGGGTTGGCTCTAGGATCGAGTTTGATGCCAAGTTCGTGTTGGTGTGGCCACCCCAGAAGAGATTTCCCAGACTTCGCCACATAAATTTTACTAAAAGTGTTTTGGCCAGAGAACTTTAAATTTGCATTAGAGTAACCAATTAAATCAATCTTGTGCCCAGTGTAGCCCCCAGGAGATACATCAGGTTCAATTAAAGGTCTGTTCGGCCAATTCTCATGGAAAATGCTTGAAGAAATGATGGAATACCAAGCGCAGGAGTCCACTAAAAATTCTAAACTTATTCCATCAACGTTGATGAAACAAGAGGGAAATTTAGATATGCCATCATCACTGCAAACATTAATCACTGTGTTGATATCATTTTCATCATTACAATAAGAAATATGATCGTCATCTGGACCTTGTATATAATTTACTTTCCTATAAATAGTTTTACAACACTTACTAAAATGACCTTTCTTATTGCATTTTGAACATACTCTATCAATAGCTGGACACCCTTTAAAATTCGCAAGATGGTTATTGTTACCACATCTAAAGCACAGTAAAGGTGGATTGCGTTTCTCAGCACTCGCATTCACATTTTTGTATCTAGACTCAGATCTGTTTACATAGTCACCCTTTTGGTTAAGTGATTTCTTTTGTTTATCATAGTCTTTAGATTCTTTGTTGACGCTGAATACATCTCCTTTTTCATTTCCTCTAATTTCTTTTACAAATTCCTCGGAGTGTTCGATGGATTTTGCTATGTCAATGGCGGCATTTAATGATAAGTCAGAAGTAGACCACAATTTTTCCTGAACTTTTTTGCTATTGGTACGCATTAAGATTTGGTCTCTCAAAACTTGTTCATAGGTAATGTGTTCAAAATCACAGGAAGAAGCGAGAGACCTGAGAGCTGAAACATAGTCTTCAATTGATTCATCTGGACGTTGTTTACGTGAATAAAAAATAAATCTTTCCATAACAACGTTTTTTTTTTCCAAACCGAAGATTTAATTGTGAGGATGCATACTGATCCACATTGATTCTCCCAGGAGACACTAAAGCAGGTAAAGTCTTGAATTCTTTCAAACCAAACCCTCCAAGGCAATGTTTTAACAGGGATAATTTCCTTTCAGGTTCGCAATCTTCGCCTTCTAGCACCTCCACATAAGTTAGAAACACAGGTTCCCATACCTCCCATGGCATGGGAGGATCACCTGATGATGTAAGAAATGAAGGAGGAGGTACAATGCCTGACATGTTGTATGGTAATGTCAAATGGTATAGCCAAATCTCATTAAGTATGAATTTTATGCCTAATACCACTGTTGTTATATCTCTTCCAATGTCAGTTGTATTAGGAATTTAAAACAAATGAAATGAGAAAAGAAACAAAATTCGTAAAAGTAGGTGAATTGAAGAAATGAGTGAGACGAGTAAACAAATAAAATATTTAATGTACCTTGTGACACGTGTTGTACGCGTTGCCGAATGTTTCCTTCGCATAGGCACTATGTTATATTCTTGAAATGAATGATGTAAGTGCTGCGCGACTTAATAAAGTTATTACACACTGAGGTGTTTCAAGATGGCGGCACGCAGGGTCAAAGGTTTCTATTGAAGGCACGTAAATTCTCGTGATGCGAGAATTACGTGCGTGCGTATGACGAAACCTTGGAGTTGTAGAAGATGACGATGACGAGTTTGAAGATTCTAATCCGTGTGACGAGGCTGGGGAACTTGAATGCCGCTTTTGACTAAAACAAATCAGGGAAGAGTTCCACTCTTTACACGAAGGTAATCCTCCACTGTCAGTAATTCTTTGTTAATCCCCTGGATCACACGAACGGCAACTTTTCACGCAATTCTCCAAAATTCCAATCGTTTTTCACCATAAACGTAGGTACACAAAAGGAGATGACCGAATTATGCAGAATCCAAATTTATACAAATTCCCTTGCCTGGAGTAAAGGTCGAGATGTCAAACGATGATGATACGCTGTTGTTCCGTTAAGTTAATTTTTTTTTTTTTTTAAAGTCACTCGTATGGGCAGATCCGTGCCCGCTCGTCGCCAATGTAAAGAAAGTATAATCTGGTATATCCAAACTGTAAATAAATAAAGCGGTGGAATCATGGAGTTGAGAGCATATTTTAATCCAGCTTCTTCAGATCACGCTGTTACATGAATCCCTTTCCGTTCCATAACTGCCCCGCACCTGAATGCTCACAATCAAGTCTAAACACATTACGTGATCTCCACGAGCATGAAAGGACAATGCTCGCGGAGATCGCGCCAATATGCATACGAGTATATGCAACAGTCTTGCTCTTGAAATTCTATTGGCGAAAGATGGCGGAGTCTGTGGTATGTTTAAAATTCAACATCGCTGCACTTACATTCCTGACAAAAGTCAGGAAGTCAAAGGGTATATTGAAAATATTACAAGAATGCATGAAGATTTGACCCAACTGGAGGTCGACGGTGTATGGGGAAAACTAACAACGAGTATAACATCAATAGGGAATTGGTTTGCTAATTTTGGAAAGAGTTTTCTAGGTCAACTAATATTACCAGCAGTTGTGATAATGACAATAGTATTGATAGTAATGATCACATGTAAGTGCTGTAGAAGCAGAGGGAGAAGAAGAATATATTTAGAAAGGGAAGGGAAGGGAACGGAAAGAAACGTAATAGGGAATATGAAGGAATCCAACTGGAGGGAATAAAAGGAAACATATGAAAAGATGACAAATTTGAAAGGGAAAGGAGAAACTGACATAGATCAGATGCAAGGAAAAGAAACTGAGATGTGCTAAAGTTGGCATCTGGGAAGGGATGGGTAATTTTGTGATGGCTAAAAAAGCCATCATAGAGGGGATTGATGGAGCAAGGTTTCGATGAAAAGAAACTTGCTAGTTAACTCACTAATAAAGTTATTAACCCTGTTTTGCGAATTACTAATAAGCACCACATGAACACGCGGGTTCGTGAGGTTTGCGTATGTGTGTATTAACGCGGATAACAATGAAAATAGATTAATACCGCTTTTAACGGGGAACTGTTGTGCGCATGCGTCAACTGCATCTACGCAGTATGACGAGCTAACGCTTGGTGGCATGAGCAGAAGACACTAAAAGTCTTGAATACTCGCGTGCATGGCATCTGCCTACTTGAATCAAAAACAAGCTATTTTACTAATGCCAATGCAGGGAAAGTATTAATAATTAAAGGGGAATAGAGTAGAGGTGGGTGGTATACAGTGCAAGCACTTTATTCGTGAAATTAATATTTGTCTCTCTGACTTTATCACTAGCATATATTTGGGCCTCTTTTGCATAGCCGGATTGAATGGAGTGATGCAAAGCCCGCGCATAGCCACTGAGTGAAGCCATGAAGGCCATGACAGAGCTATTGAAAGGGGGCCAAGCTTGAGTGATACAAGCATGGGAATAGATGGTGAAAAGTTCAATGATGAGGACTCACATTCAGAATGTTAATATATTGTTGCAAGAGTGAAATAAAGACGGATGAGAACTAGATTTCTGTAAAAAAATTAAGGGGATGGGTTTGCGAACAATAGTTGGACCAGCCGCGGCCCGTAGAGGGAGTTCCGTGGGGCGGTAAGGCGGGGTACGGGAGGGGTAGGGTGGGGGGTTCTAAAAACCGGAATATGGTTAATTGCAGGTAAGTTAACAATTAAATAAATAAAACGAATTTCGTAGCGCGCGCTGCATCGCATTTTGCCGCGGCTGAGTTGGACTGATTTTAATGACATGTAATCATGGCGCGATGGAGCTTCCCCCCTTGACTGACCAATCATATTTCGTATTTTTTACGATATTAAAACTTTAGTGGGTGGAACATGAAGAACAAAAGGTATAATTAAGATGGCTTTAGTTAGTTAGAGAGAGCTTGGAGCAGGAGATGCTGATGCTGGGAGAGATGCTGTGAGATGCTGATGAAGAGCCGAATGCAGAATCTTCTATCCTTATTTTAATTGGGTTAGATCAGAAGATCGCGGAAGAATCTCGAGGAGAAAGAGAGTGTCAGAGAAGGGTGTGGCGCAACCGTCGGTATTCTAGAGAGGTCAACTATCCTGTCCTGATTCCTGTCCTGGAGTCTTTGTCTCCTGACCTATCCTGGGGGACCCCTTACCAGCCCTTTGGCCAGGGGGTTGGTCTTTCACACCATCCTTGGTAATTATATTTTCTCATTATTTGCAGATGTTCTTTTCTCTCTGTCCTCTCCCTTTCTGAGCATTGATTATTGTTTGAGTCAGAGGTAAATGTTGATTGGATTTAATGAATTGCATTTTCTCTCCTATGAATGATGGTGACTGCACTGTAGATTTGAAATGGTTTCACATGCATTTAATTTAGATAAAGATGTAAAAGGTATTTGAGTCTGTGGTTATTTATTTAAATAAAAGGATAAGTTAGAGTTAGAGTTAATTCATCACCATCAACTAGTTCAACTAATGGTCCATTGACCAGAGGAAAGAACTTCTTGATCAGTGAAAGGTTAGTTAGGAGTATGAAATAACTAGTCCTCAAAATTGTGAAAATTACAAACTTGACCCCTGCGGTTTTGCACACTGTGAGTTTATGGGCCCAGGTGAGTTTATGGTAGTGAAGTATCTGTTGTTGTTGAACCTCTGGATCATCAGTATGGAGAAGAATTATTGCGCAGAGCAGATGGTTGGGTATATTCCATTTGCCTAGATTGATCCATAGTTTGCCTCATTCTACTCGGTCAAAAGCAGCCTTGTAGTCTATGAATGATGGGTTTGAAGGTTGCTTGATGACACTGCTGTGGCCTAACAGAACAGATATGGCCAGGAGACTGGGAGATGAACCTATGCCTTTGGAGAACCCAGTTTGACTAAACGGGATGAGGTTGTTGTCTGATGCCCAATTTTCAAATTCCCCCAGGAGGCAGCCATGGAGGAACTGGAAAATTCCTGATGCCCAATTTTCCAATTCCTACATTCGACATCCAGTAGGGTGTACGCCCGCAGTTAGCTGGATCGTTCGAGGAGCCCTCTTTGGGGATTAGACTGATGAATGAGCCTTTCTATGAATGGGGGATGGGATTAGATTGTTTCCAGGTGAGCTGCCCAGAATAATTTGTCTTCTTTAAAAAGGGCAGCTGGGATATCGTTAGGCCTTGGAGCGCCATCTCTTTGGCTTTTGGTTATTCGCCGCTTGATTACCACTGCCTGACTATCTCAGCCATTTTCTTGGTCAAGTGTTCTGAGGCCAACAATTTGTAATCTAACTTGAGACTTGGAGCGCCCCGAGTCTGGGAAAGTAGGGTTGTTTGTAAACTATTCCAAGTAGTTGATTCGCATGGCGTGGCTCCCTTGAATTGCAGACTGAATGTGGATCGCTAGGCCCCCACTTGGGCAGCAGTAGAGGACCCTTATTCAGGCTGGGACAGTTGAGTTACCCGAGGATTGTTGGAGCTGATTCGACCCATGTTTCCTGCAGCATGATTATTTGAAAGGAAAGTAAAAAGTTCAGTGTATCATGGATAGCCAGTTTATTATGTAAACTGTTGATATTCCAAGCACATACATGAAGCTTCCCGTTGTACCCGAGGTGTGCTGGTGCCAAGAGGTTTGTTCATAATAGTCAGAATTATTGGTTCAAGTTGCCTGGGAGACACCTCCAATCGTGGGAGTAACGGGGGCCTCTGGTTCCATGTGGTGGTTGCGAAGCACCTTGCAGGGCCAGAGGCGATGGTGATTTGCTCCGTGCACTTCTTAGGACTGAAATAGGGACATGTTTGGGAGACACGAGCACCTGGCTGGTTGTTTGCGTGAGTACAATTTGTGGATGCTCCGGTTCTGTTTAAGGGGTAACCTGAATGCTCCAGTTTTTGAAGGCTTCTGCAGCTCCCATGACCTGGCTAGCAGCTGAGCTGGAAATCCAGGTCACCTTAGTGATTTCATTTCAGCGACCTGAACAGGGTGAAAGAAACTCGACCGAGGAAATGTCTGCTGTGGACAGGTTTGCAGTATCTAGTATTTGTCTCAAAGAATGTTGCCTCAGTTGAGTAAGTTGAATGGACTTCTTGACTTGTATTCAAGGTACTTTAGAACAACCCAGCTACTGTCCGTACCAGGAGGGATTGCTATTTCCTCAGTTAAGGTGCGGGTCAAGACCTGGGACTTCTTGGCATCTATGATGGAGAATAAGATCTGGTACTCATAGAGGTGACATTAGTCTGTCCTTTTTGTGGGTAGCCTGATACTCTGTGTTTCCGACTGTTTACGTTATTTTTATCTGATCAGCAGTCAGGACTAGTGTTGCTCCCCTGTTTGCAAAGTCGGGTCTGTCAGAAAGAGTGCTCCTGGAAAGGGAGCACTGTCTCCCAGGGGGCCTGAAGTGGGCTGCCTGATTTCTCTGGTGAGATTTGAGGCTTCTAATGATGGTGTCATGATGACTTGATTTTGGGATCCCATCAGGGCTACCTCCTGGAGAATGTGCTGTGCTGTTACCTGTGGCATCCTGAGTGATTCTCTGTGGATTGCCATTGGCGCTATCTGGTTCCTTCTCTTTTTCCTGTGCATTGTCCCTATTGTATAATTTTGAGTTATTGCTCCGGCTGCTAGAGAAAGATTAGACTGTTTTCCTTGCTTTGGTTTTATCCCTGTGTTTTGCTCTTTTTGCCGATTTTTCTTCGGTAGCTCTTCCGACTGTTGACCCTGAACATGGCTTGAGCCCAATGGTTAATCGTTAGGGCCCTTGTGAAGGTCATGAGCCAAACTGTGATAAAATTGTCGTACTTCTTCAATGGTACCTACCGACACCAGAGTAACAGCTGATGGTAACAGAGCCTCTGTGTGTGATTCCTGGTTCACCCTGGGAGAGACTATTGTGTGTACAGGTGCTGTGCAGGATTCATATTGTGGTGGACTTGTAACAGCTTCCGTTGGGAGGTCGTTTGACAGGGTTTATGGCCTTAGGCAGATTTTTAGGTCCTTGGGGCTACCACTTAACATGGCTGGGAGGGATTCTGGTTTATCCAAGATTTGGGGCAAGCAGAGGGAATGAACGGTGTCAGAACTTGTGCCGTCTTTTGAGCTTTGATTATTAGATTGTTAAGATTTTAGATTTTTGCATCAATCCCTGATGTGAAGACGGCAAGTGTATTTAACAGTTCAATCTGAGTATCCATTTTCATGGACTGATAGTTAAGGGTTTCGATTGTTAGTTGCAAGGTATTTAGTAGGACTCCCCATACGTCTGTTGAGTATACCCCAGGGTTGTTGCTTGTGGATCTGTTGACACTCTTAGTGGGGCCCATAAGGATCACATCTGGGAAATGTGGAGTAGAATAGTTCAGCTCACCCTCACCGTACATGGCTATCATGGCTTCCCAATCTGAATAGGTGAGCGAGGAGGGGTTATGTGGGGGGCCTGCTCTCCGAAAACTCTGGAATCATTGGGCTACTAGATTGCGTGCTGTCTGAGCCTGGCTGAGTCTTTTGTTCTTGTAAACGGAGTTGGTGAGGCTTGATGGTTTTGTGTTTGTTGTTGGGTTGAGCCCCAGTGAGGTGATGGGGAGCAGGCCTCTGTGGCAGCTGTTGGGCTGATTTAGAGGATGTTGGTAGCTGAGGGATCTGGTGGCATGCCTGAGGTACTGCAGTTTCTATGAACAGGACAAAGTCACTATCCGCATCTTCGGATCTGCTCTCCAGCAGGCTGTACAGGCTCTGGATCATTTTAGCACTCAGATGGACTTGTGCACGGGTGATGATCACAGACTGGGGGGTGTTGTTGTTTTTACTTAAGTTATCTGGCTGTGTGGAAGTGTAACTCCGGGCCAGCAAGCTTCTCCAGGTGCAGGGGGCCCACTTCTTCATCCTGGTACTGATCTTAATGTTCTATAAAAATGAAAAAATAGTTACGTATGTCAGCAGTGAAAAGATGCAACTAATCCATTCAACTAATGGCAAAGCAGCTAACTGTCAAGAGCGACACAAAAACAAAAAAGTGGAGGAAAACCATTAAATCAAGAGCAGGAACCTGAGAAAGACAAGAAAGCCATCCAATCATAGGCAAGGGACAGACCCAAAGCCAAATCCATGTATAGTATTATTCACAATATGTCTTCAACAACTCTCTGTAGGCCAGACCTAAAAATAGAGGGTTAGCTCCTGCTCCAGATCCCAGTCCTGGTCAGTGCATCCAAAGTATCTCTTCCACCCAAGCTGTTCTCTGCCTGGCTTGTCCCTATGCAGTCGGGTCCCCATGTAGCAGGCACCAGCAACTCACAACACAAGTTTTCTGATATAGAATATCATGCCTACAGAAAGCCCTGGGGAATGGAATCTTCCTGAGGCGCCTTCTGGTGGGTGAAACTTCGCCTCAGCCGTGCGCTTTACAAATACACATGTTAAGTTATGCTGTCAGGAAACAATGTGTTTTGTTACACAACCTTGGGGTGGAGGGAAGAAATATTTATGAAAGTTGGGAAGCTATTGCTGTGGGTCATGAGGAGGGTGATGCCAGGGTTGTGTACGAAATGTCTGTGAAAATGTTAGAATTGCATTTTGGAACACAGATAAACACATGGTTTTGGAATGTCATAGGTTTTTTACACTCCAAGGAAAAAGTGAACGTATAGAAAGTTACGTGGCATGCCTAAGGAATTTGGCCAGGACATGCAAATTTGGTGATCTTACTGATTCATTAGTTTGTGACCAACTTGTACGTTGTACAAACAATGTTAAGGTGTAGGAAAGGCTTTTGGTGAAGAATCCTTTTTTAAAGAAAGCCATTGCCATTATCGAAGGAATTGTGCATATGGCATGTTGGGTGAAGGAAATGCAGAAGAATGAACATGAGGACGGAGCAGTCTCTAAGGTTGCTGGCTCCAAGAAAGAAGAAAAGAAAGATGAGAGGAGTGTGAAGGAGTGAAAACATAAATTGAACAATGGGAAATTCAAATGTTATCGTTGTGGCACTGGACAGCACACTGCAAATTACCTCAAATGTTTTTCTAAAAATGCTATTTGTACTAAGTGTGGAAGGAAGGGACACTATGTGATACTATGTAAGGGCCCCACAGACATAAATGAAGAGAGCAAAGTGGTGCATAAGCTTGAAGATGTTAAGAAAGGTGTGAGGAATTTTGTGTTTACCATTACAGAAGAGGTGATTTCAAAAGAAGTCTTGTGTGATAAGGACAGAGTGGACATGCCGGAGTGTGAAGTGATGACTGGAGGGAAGCAGATGATCGCCTTGGCGGACTCTGGGTCCCCCTATACCCTGCTGGGTGATTGCATTTGGGAAAAGGTGCATGGTGCAGAGGGCGTTGAATTGATCTAAGCACACATCAAAACATTTGGGTATGGGGGAGCGACTATTGAAGTGTTGGGGTATGTGCCCATGTTAATTGATTACAAGGGTAGGAAGACATGGAGAAAGGCATATGTGGCAAAGAGAGGAGATTGTCTGTTGAGTGGAGACACCAGAGGGATGTGGGTATCACCATTAATCTGAATGATACAGGAGCAGGTTAAGTTAGTGGATTGTGTGCATGAAAATTAGGACATTGTGAAGAAATTCCCTGAGTTGTTTGTGGAAAAATTGGTGAAGTTGGTTGGTTTTGAGCATCGGATCAAATTGACGGAGGGAGCGAAACCAGTGGTGCTTAAGGTATGGAAAGTGCCACATTTGATGTTGGATCCCTTGAGAAAAGAGTTGAACAGGTTGTTAGAGTTAGGAGTGATTGAGGAAACTGAGTCCTCGGAATGGCTGGCTTTGGTGGTTTTGACTCCCAAAGATAATGGATAAAGTTTGATGATGTGTGTTGACTTGAGGGGCCTCAATGGGAACATTTGGGTGGATAGGCAGCCATTGCCCAACATAGGACAGGAGTTGTCCATGTTGAAGAGAGCGTGTTTGTTCAGTGTGATAGATTTATTGGTGGCATACCATGAAGTGGTGTTGAGTGAAGAGTCGAGACCCCTTACCTCGTTTTTCACCCCTCTGGGGGCCTACAGGTTTCTCAGCTTGCCTTTTCGGCTTACATCTGCTGCGGATTGTTTCCTGAGGGTGATGATGAACGTTTTGGTGGGAGTGAACCAAGTGAAAATTGACATTCTGGTGTATGATAAGAATGAAGGGGAACATGAAAGGAAATTGTTCGAGGTTCTAGTCAAGTTGCATGATTTTGTTTTGATGGTGAAGAGAGAGAAGTGTAAGTTTAGAGTTACAACAGTGTCTTACCTAGGAAATACAATTTCCAGAGGTGACATTAGCCCTAAGCCTGAGCTTGCTAAATCAATTGTGGAAGCCCCGGAACCTACCAACAAGGATGAGGCACGCTCATTCCTTGGGTTGGAGGAGTATCATCATAAGCTTATTCAGAATTTTGCATGTGTTTGTAAACCGATAAGATTACTGTTGAAAAAAGGTGAGAGGTTTGTCTGGTCAGAGGAGTGTAAGGCAGCTTTTGATGTGATTAAAAGAAGTATTGGGGTGTTGCCCACGTTGGGACATTTGATGTCAATAAGAAGACGGTGCTGACAACGGATGCAAGTTTAAAGGGCCTAGGAGCAGTATTGTCCCAAGTTGTTGAGGTGGAGGATAAAGTGGTGGAGTTTGCCTCCAGAGCTTTGAAAGGGTTCGAAGGTAATTATTCATTTATAGAGAGGGAGGCTCTTGTGTGCACATGGGGCATTGCACATTTCAAGTTCTGTTTGTGGGTGTCTACCTTTTGTTGTGAGGTCTGACCATAAACTCTTAGTGATGTTGTTCACTTGTAAAGATAGTGAAAGATCCACGCCTCACATTCATAGGTGGATTGAAGGACCGAGAGACTTAATTTTTACGGACGCAGTATTTGAGTGGGTCAATCAACAAGACTGCAGATTCTTTATCCAGGTTTCCTGTGAAGGAGGATGGTGGAAAGGAACAGGATGTCAGGATGTGGTGGGTGCAAGAAGAGGCTATAATGAAGGCAGAGTGGGATGAAGAAGTGGATGAGGATAGCACCATGGTATTAGTTAAAGAATATGTAGTGAAGGGGTGGCCTGAGAAGAAGAGTCTTGTGGCGTAGATTGAGGACTTTTGGATGGTCCGTGAGGAGTAGACAATTGAGTCATCTTTGTAGGGGTGAAAGATTGGTGTCACCTGAGGGTTTGCGGGATGAAATTGTGAATTTGGCACATGAGGGTCATCTGGGGAGGAATAGGACAAAGGCCTGTGTGAGGGAATGTTACTGGTGGCTGCACTTGGACCACATGGTGGAGAGTGTGGTCAAGGAGTGTGTGCAATGTATGTGCTGTGACAAAAGTAAGGTGACCAGAACTGCTTCTTTGTCTCCTGTAGTAGTTCAGGACAGACCTTAGAGCAAGGTAGCTGTGAACATTGTGGGGCCTTTCAACACATTGGCTCATATGGAGAAGTTTATCATATTGTTGGTGGATTACACGTTTAAGTGGATTTCGGCTGATTGTGTGAGGGAGGTCAATACCCAGACTCTTATTGAATTTTTGATAAATGAGTTTATAAAGGAGGGAGTGCCTAAATGTATTTTCTCCGACAATGGTGTACAGTTTGTGCCGTCTCAGATGGGAGAGCTTTTGAAGGACATGAGTGTCAAACAGTTCAGAATTGCGCTGTACTCACCTCAAGCCAATGGACTGGTAGAGAGTATGAACCACCTGGATAAAGCATGCAGTCAACAGGTTGCGATTGAGGGTGTCCCCCTAGGAGTGCGCTGCGAGAGAAATTGTGGACACATAGGACCACGCCAAATGCCATCACCGGTTTTACTCCTTTCAGTGTATGGAGGGGTAGAAGAGCTGTTACCAAGATGAATTCCAAGTGGTTGAGAGGTGGAGTGGTGGAAAGTAGTGCATGGGATGACAAGGTGAAGGGGAAGGCTGTAGAGTATCAGAAGAAATATAAAGCAAGTTTTGATCGTAAGCATGGGGTCGTGAGGAGAGCATGGGCTGTGGGTGATGAAGTGTGGATTAAAAAACTACGGTTTCATGCCAAGAGTGGTAGTGGTTTTCTTGGACCTTTCCGTATTGTCAAAGTGAAATCCAATGTGGTATGAGTAATTACTGGGGAACGGTGGAGTATGTCCAGAATGGTTGAAGTAAGTGGAAGATATGTGGAGAAGGATGGCGAGAAATGTGGAAATCAGGGGAGACTGGTAAAATCCAGGGAACAAAGGGTGGACAGAAGCTCACAGGTTGGGTTACTGTCCATCTACAGAGGATGCTGAAAGCTGCTCTTTGGTGGTTAAATGATTAATTTAGATAATTCGTTTATATTATTGTCTAATTCATTTGGGTTTTGCAATTAATTTTCTTATTATAAAGAGTAGTCAATTTTAATTTCCTTATTATTCATATTATATATTACTCATAATATATTACTAATATTATACAATGTCATCACCTTAATTTTTTAAGATTTTTGTGTCAGAATTAACATGTCCGTTTATATTTTGCAATAGTATTTTCCCATATATTTGTATGCTGTTGCAGTATGTTGTTTTAGTGCCGCATTGTGGTGTTTACATTCTTGCGGTTGTTTGTTGGGGGGTAACCTTATACTTCCTGGGCCTTATTTATGAGGCCTTGCGACAGTTTTGCGCTTCCGTTGCGTCACTTTTTGTGACGCATCGGCAGCGTAAAACATGCCTCCTGTTGCACCCTATTTACAAAATGTCGCATCTAAGCAGATGTGCCATTTTGTAAACCCCTGCGTTACATTATACCTGCGTCAGGTATAATGTATGCAGGGAAGGCGTTCCCGCGTAAGTAACTCTCGTAGAAGTGACGCAGTGAAATCTACGAAATTTCACTGCACCACTTCTACGGTGCAAACGCGTCAAAATGTTACGCCTGCCTCATAGCAGGCGTAAGACTGACGCAGGCCCTTTCACATGGGGCTTGCCCCTTGTGAAAGGACACATTGCTGGAGTTGCGTCACTTTTGTGACACACTCCAGCAATGCGTCACTTTTGCGCCTACAGATACCTCAGAAATAGTGACGTATCTGTAACTCCTTGCGACATGATGCGTCACACAGTAAATATGACGCATCCATCATGTCGCAAGGAGGGCGCATTGAGAAGTGATACATCGCTGCTTTCACGCAGCGATGCGTCACTTCTCATAAATGAGGCCCCCTCTGTTTATGGAAGGGGAATGTGCTGTGCTTTCTACTATGCACCAAGGCAGTGAGGTCATGGAAGGCCTGGTGTCATCGGATTCTTTGTAGAATGCAGGCCTTGAGGAGGCAGTTGGAGATGGCTGAGGAAGATGCCTGACCTGTTTCAATGCTGTTCTATTCATCTAATGAACCTTCTACGTTTACTGTCCTGCCTGAAGTGTATTGTCTAAGGCAGGACGCAACACATTTCTTCAAATTTAGGCTGTGAGAGATGTGACTTAGCTTGAGGCATAATGTTTCTTTACTTCTCAATCCTCTTACTTGTTCTCGTCATTACTTTATGAGACATGGGTGCCTCCTAATGGATAGGAATTACAAGCGGAAGACCTCGGCATAATAACAAACATCACAGCCCCCCTTAGCATGGTTATAATTGGCACGATTACCCCCAGAACATCCTGTTTTGGTTTGTTTCTGACAGGTATGGCAATCTCAAACGAGTGTGAAGCACCGTCTGCATCTGTTTTCACTTTAGTCTGCAGCTTCTGCTGCTATTGAGCGGCTGGCATTTTCATTTTCTCCCGAGTCTCTGCTTCAATTGCACCACGTTTGTGGGACTAGCACTCTCGTTTTCTGCATGAAAATCATTTAGGAGTCGTCAGGATTTGTAGCTGTGGTACAGGGGGTCCCAAACTTTCAGGGTGCTCATTTAGTACAAGGTCAAAGCATATCTTTGAGAGATGGGAAACTCCGGGATCTCTAATCATATTTTGCAGGGGGTCCATGATTTAACGTTATGCCACTGCCTGTCCTGTGCCAGTGGCCCCTGACACTGCCTTTGTGACCCCTTGCCCTAAAGATGGCAAAATCATTGATAAGAACACAGGGAGGCTCTGCATTCCTTATTTTCTGCCCGTTTTAATTATACTAACAGTGAATTGTATTATATTATTCACTATTAGTGTAATAAAAAATGGAGCACACTTAGGTGCCGATTCCGATCCTGTAAAACCCGGGTACAAATGGTCGTATGGAGCGTTTTCTCCGTACGACTCGTACCCGGGAAATCCACCGTAGAAACCAGCAAGTACGATTCGTACAGAAATACCATTTCCGTTCGAATCGTAAAAAACACCGTGCGGCTAAAAAATACATACAATTCCGATCCTGGACAGCGCGTACGCGACGTCCGCACAGAGTCAGGCAGCGTTTTACGGACCAGCAAGTACGATTCGTACCCACAGCACTCCGCATGGCTATATTTTTACGGGAGCCAAAAAGTGCCGGAAAAGCTAAGTACGCCGTGATGCACGAGGAAAAGGGGGCCCGGTACGTGCCGTACCCCCAGCCCCCAGTAGGTATGTGCCGTACCCCCACCCCCGTATGTATGTGCCGTACCCCCCACCCCCGTAGGTATGCGCCGTACCCCCAGCACCCCGTAGGTACGCGCCGTACCCCCAGCGCTATGTACCTACGGGGGGCTGGGGGTACGGTGCGTACATACGGGGGTGGGGGTACGGCGCGTACCTACGGGGGTGGGGGTACGGCGCATACATACAGGGCTGGGGGTACGGCGCATACCTACGGGGGTGGGGATACGGTGCGTACCTACAGGGGGGCTGGGGGTACGGCGCGTACCTACGAGGGGCTGGGGGTACGGCGCGTACATACGGGGGTGGGGGTACGGCGCGTACATACGGGGGGCTGGGAGACAGGCCTAGGGTGCGGCGCGTACAGGTGCGGGGATGTGCTAGGGTGTTGGGGTGTGGCGTATACAGGTGCGGGGATGTGCTAGGGTGTTGGGGTACGGTGCGTACAGGTGCGGGGATGTGCTAGGGTGTTGGGGTACGGTGCGTACAGGTGCAGGGATGTGCTAGGGTGTTGGGGTGCGGCACGTACAGGTGCGGGGATGTGCTAGAGTGTTGGGGTGCGGCGCGTACAGGTGCGAGGATGTGCTAGGGTGTTGGGGTACGGTGCGTACAGGTGCGGGGCTGTGCTATGGTGTTGGGGTACGGTGCGGAGGGGGGGTACTGTGCTGACATACGGGGGTACGGTGCTGACATGTGTGGGGGGCTGTACGACTCATATCCGGGCACAAGTTTACCCGTGTACATGTAGGCTACAGCTTTCGCTCCGTAAGGGGCATTTAAATGCGGTTGTGTATTCGGACGGGCGGTCGGATCGTACTTGCGCGCTCGGACTTCTGTTTTACGATTTGCACGTAAAAATGTCCGGCTCCCTGTCGGACACTTTTCCCGACGCTATTCGGAAGTAAAAATTTACGGCTCCCTCTCGGACCATTTTCCCGACGCAATTCGTATGTATTTTTCACGTACGAATCGTACTTGGCCGTTTGTACGGTACTTGTACGATTCGTACGTAAAAAAATATGGATACGAGTCGTACGCAAAATATTTTTAACGGATCGGAATCGACACCCTAATTGGAACTGGGTCTTATGCTGGTAGATGTGGAAAGTAAAATAATTTTAAATGTTAGTTGTGTGTGTGCTTGTGAGTGAGAGTGTGTTTATGTGAGAGAGAGCATGTATATGTGTGATCATGTGTGGCTGTATGTGCATGCATATGTGTGTGAGTGAGAGTCAGTGACAGATTGTGTGAGCTTTGGGACAATATTTATTTTTTTGATGAAAGGCAAAGCTGCACCAAAGTTGCTGCTCTGCCTTCCTACTAAGATAGGGTGCATTATTTTCTCTCCCCTTGTGATGGCACACTATTGGCATCCTTGTGCCTTGCACCTTAGTGCACGGATGTGTACATTCTCTGAAGCATAGGTTTTTCACTGAAAGGAGTCCCTTCCAATACAAAACAATGGGGCATATCTACAATGACGGCGATAAATAAACGCAAAGCGCTCAGCGCTTTGTTATTTCTTGCCGTCTATCTCTGGAATTTCTCACCTTGGTAACGCGTTATTAACAACACGTTACTCCAGGGCGATAAAAATTCCAGAGATAGCGGGGAAATTGCAGTTTTGTAAGGAACATCGCTACCACTGGGTCGTATCAGCATAATCCACCCCAATGTTAGGGATAGGTAAGTCTGCTTTTTAGCAGACGTTAGTTTTTGGAGAAAACAGCGGTTTTCTCCAAAAACTAACGTGTGCTGAAATGCTGGGGCAGCCTTGTAAATATTGCGATGTGAACATTAGCGATATTTACAAGGTTGTCCTGCCCTGTGACGCCCACTTTGCATCTCATTAGAGATGCAAAGGGAGGCGTTGGGTAAAAGGGTGCTCACATGCGCTAATGCATGTTAGCACCCTCTTGTTTTTTATCTTGGGTTTTATCTCCGCTTTTTTGGCTTTAAAAGCCAGAGAAGCGGAGATAAAGCCCTTGTAAATATGTCCCAACATGCTTTAAGGATTTCCCACTTTGTGTGGGGGCTGTGCAATGCAGCACACATGCAAAGTTAGAAAAAAGAAACAAATGAAAACCTCTATCCTCGAGTCGATACACATGCCTCAAGGAGGAGTAAGAGTTTGGCACAAATTCCTGTCTATTAATGTTTGTGTATAGGGATTTGCAACAAAACCCATAAATAGTTGGATGGGATTCCCCATGCACCACCCATGGGTTGCCCCCTGAACACAAAGTAATACAAGGAAGAACATAGCACAACTTTGGGTTGTAATGTTATGTTGATTTGTAGAGTGCGCTATTCATTCGTGAGGGTATCCAGGCGCTCGAGCAGGAGTAAGGCGAGACATCTGCACATGGTCATTTGAATGCCTAATCTTTAGTTTCTTGCAGAACTCAAGTATTGAGGAGGAGGCTCTGATGTGCTGCAAGAGTTTGTTCCAAGTTTTAGGTGAAATGTAGGAGAACTTGGGCTTCTGCAGATGCATATGAGTGTGTGCAAGTGAGTGAGGCTGAGTGTAGCTGTCTAGTTGGCTTGTGGAAGAGTATTCAGCTATTCTGATATGCTGGTCTGGTGTTGAGTGAAGCTTAAGTGAGGCTTCCAATGTGTGCGTGAAGAGTTTGAACTGGCTGCATTTGTGAATGGAGAGCCAGTGGAGGTGAGATGTGGGTGTGGAGTGAGAGGCTGAGGATGAGTCTTGTGGCAGCCTTCTGGATGGTATGGAGTGTCTGTGTGAGATTTGGCATACTATCGATTGAAAATCTTAAATTGCGTTGGTTAGTAAATCCCACCCTAACACTTTGCACCGAGTTTGCATCACAGAAGTGGTGCAAACCTGGCGCATGGCATTATTAAACCTGGGCCTGAATGTCAGTAAGTATGAGTGAGTTAGAGAGAGTGAGATTAGGTGTGAATGATTGCGAGTGAGTGAGAATGAATCAGAATGAGTGTAAGGGGGTGTAAGAGTGTGATTGAGAAAAAATGAGAGAGAGAGTGTGGGTATGAGTTAATGTGAGTGTGAGTGAGAATGTGATGTGATGATTGCTAGTTTGTTGCCGGCCCTTCCATACTGAAGGTAGTTATTACTTTATAGAGATATTCAGGTCCAAATATTGTCACTGGCATTCTTGCAACAATTGTTTTGCATGACAGAGACTTGTGACAAATTAGTGGCAATGGCACACTGTGTGCATAATATTGGTACTGTCATATTGGATGTAATTCATGACATATAGGAGATCTGTGGAAAATACTGGCATACTTGAGGAAATTATTGGCATGTGGACACCAGTGGAAGAATGCTAGTTCTAGGACAATGGAGGTAACTCTTGGCATGAAGGTGGACAACCTGGAGGATGTCAGCAATGACAAAATGCTGGCCATGACATACTGAGGTAAGGTTTAACATAAGGGTCACCTATGAAAAATGGATAGCATAAATTGCAAAATTCTGGCCGTCACATTTTATATGTCATTATTTGAATAAGGGGTCCCTGATGGAATATGGGTCACCTATGATAAAATGCCCTCCTCTTGCACATAGAAGTGATTTTTTGGGGGCACCCATAATACATATTGAAAAAATATGGGGTCAACTCCTGGGAAATGTCACGTTTCATTAGCTTGACCCATCATCAAATGATTTCAATATTTAATGAGTGCCCTTTCAGTGCCTATGACATCCTAGCAAATTTATGTGAAAACCGTGCTTTTCGATGCACTATTTCACCCCATTCTTTTTCAATTTCTGTTGGGATAAAACCCACTAGAAGAAGTCTGGCTTACTCGCTTTACTCATTCACTACAATTCAGGGCTAATATGCCCTAGAACTTTCAACGATCAAATCAGCACATAATATAGGTGGTATCTAAAATAAAATTTTTCCGTGTTATGCTGTTATACTAGTCATGAATCATTCAGGGGGCATATCTACAATGACGGCGATAAATAAACGCAAAGCGCGCTTATCGCTTTGTTATTTATCGCCATCTATCTCTGAAATTATCTCTGAAACGGCGATAACCTTGCTGATACGACCCACAGGGTCGTATCAGCATAATTCACCCCAATGTTAGGGATAGGTAAGTCTGCTTTTTAGAGAAAACAGCGGTTTTCTCCAAAAACTAATGTGTGCTAAAATGCTGGGGCAGCCTTGTAAATATCGCGATGTGAACATCAGCGATATTTACAAGGTTGTCCTGCCCAGTGATGCCCACTTTGTATCTCATTAGAGATGCAAAGGGAAGCGTTGGGTAAAAGGGTGCTAACATGCGCTAATGCATGTTAGCACCCTCTTGTTAATAGGGCGATAGTTTTATCTCCAATTTTTTGGCTTTAAAAGCCAAAGAAGCGGAGATGAAGCCCTTGTAAATATGCCCCTCAGTTGTTATAGAAACGTAAGTGATCAAATGTTGTATTCTTAGGGTCAGGTGACATGTCTACCTTGAAAAAATCATAGTCATGTGTCATATGATGTCTCTTCCCCTGATGTCATTAAGTTCAAACGGTATTTGAAGTCACTTCTGCTATCTCTTGCATTTTTAGTGAATCAGCGCCATCTGCTTTCTCTTGCACACTCTGCTGTGCTTGGGCCATGGGGCATAAATATTTACTTTCACCTTCTTGCATGGTGTCTGTCCATCGGTGAGGGATTCACAAAGGCGTCAAACGCAGGCCTTGTTTTATCAGAGGGAGGAATCTTGTCTCTGTATATTGGGGCATGTCCTGAAGGCAGCACCCATGAGAGGTATGTTATCGGCTTTATAGAAGGAAGATTCCTGCAGGCTACAGGTTGGGGAGCATTGTGGAAGAGAGGGAACATCCCAAACAATGTATTTAACATCCTGTACGAATTCAGAAGGAATAGCCTAGACGAATAGTGTGCTGCAGATAAGTCATTCATTACATTGCCCTTTTAAAAGATTGATTTAAGTTCTGATTTGTGTAAAAAAGAAAAGGACACTTGATCTCATCGTTCTGTGTTACTGGATTAAAATAATATGGAGAGAAGAGCTATCTTTGGATTGGTCATTGGTAAGTTGGTTATTTATTGGGGAATGGTAAGCCTGACAGCTCTTTTTTAGGTCCTGTCATTAGGCACTATCCATGTTTTAAAGGCCTTGGAGGGTAAAAGAGCATTCAAGAAAAGATATATTTTCCCTGCTCTCTCTTAAGATAAGGAGTTGGAGGGAGTCAGGAGCGGTCTGTCCGGACACTTTTTTTCATTCCTGACATTTATGCCTTTGTAGTAAATTTACACTCAAAGGTCCCGATTCACAAAGGTAAAGTTAGACGTTCGGTCTAAAGTTAGACCAAACGTCTAAGTTTACGACTTTGGGAAATCACAAAGGGCATTTACTAGTGCTATCTTTATATCAGCACTCGGGCGGTGATCTGGCCCGAGCTTGCGCTGTGTTACATCACATTTCAACTTGGAAGATGCTCCATGGGTGAACCATGGGCGTTCCCATCCATCCACCCATGGATTTTGGTGCAATCTCAGATTTACAAAGACTTCCCAAGTGAGGCGTAATGAGTAGAAATATCTTTATTTCGCCTCCTTATTTCACCTTTCCACGTGTTGCATTCTGCAGCACACATAGAAAGATGAAATGCCTCTAAGGATGGTTTTTGTGCAGGAAGGTGTCCCTTCTTGCACGAAAAAAAATCCTGCAAGTAACGCAGGCATCCTTGCATTTTGGTGCAAAGGTGTCTGTGTTGGAACTAAGCAGCACACAGTGTAAATATGGAGTATTTCTGCTTTCAACCTTTCACGCAATTAAGTGCAGCAACTTTGCTTGCTGCCCTCCGAGATATACAACAGATACAGGAATAGTGTGCCTTCAGGAACACTGCTTTCATAAAATTATAGTCACTTGAATGCTGTCATAAATCAGAAAACCCCAAAAGCAAGGTCATGACATGGCTCCAAACCTCTCCATAGTACCGTGGGCCAGATTTTATCTAGGAAGTTAAATTAATATTCTTTTTTGACACTGGAATAGCAGGATTACAACGGCAAAAAAAGGATGGATCCATGCATCATGGTGGAGCAACTCTGGTGGTTGTATCCTTAGTGGGGCATTCCTCTGCCCGTTTTGGTGTTATTAAGTGGGACAACAGACACAACAGTATAGGATGGGGTACTTGACAGAAGAAACTGCTTTACAGGCAAAGCGGTATGTTCAAGAGAAGAATCATTCCTTCCACTGAAGGGAGCTGGGAGCAGTTCCCTGGGCACTCATGAGTTTGCTCATTTTCTAAAAAGAGAAAGCAGCCCCATTGACCACAGACAATATGACAGCCAAGTCATATAAAGAACACAAAGCATGATTGGATATCACCTTTTGCAACCTCCATTCATGGTGTCGGTAATAGGGTTTCAGATCATCATCTCAGCAAGAAGTTTCCCTCCTCTTAGAAGCATCAGTTCGATCTCTGCCTTAAAGCAATATATCTGAAATGGTGGATGCGAGAAATAGATTTACTTGATACACCGAAGGAAGCTCCTCTTCCAAACATCTACTCAACAATAAGGGAGTAGAAGAGTTTGGAGCTAGATGCTCTTTCTTGTCCTTGTCCTCAAGGGACTCTTAATACATTCTCCCCATTCCTGCTGTTTTTAAATATTCAATCCAGAATAAGAGGAGAGAAAGCTACAGTCATTCGGATTGCTTCTTCTAGGGCCCTTTCCCCTTGGCTTCCTCTGGTGACTGTTATAATGAATCTTTAAAATGAAGGCCTACTCAAGTCAATGGAAGCACCAGCAGGAAGATGTGTTCAGTGTCACATGTTAAAAGAGAAATACAGGCCTAAGCTTTCTTCTGTAGCAGAATGGAAAAAGAGCGCAGATGGGGTCAGGACCCTGGGGGGAGGACAGTAGATAAGAGCTTCAGTAGAATAGAGACATATAATTAGGGATAGTAGAAGATGAAGGTCACAAGCCTGCGCAGCTGATGATAACATGTGAACCTGAGATACATTTTTGTAGCCACGTGATTCGCTGTTTTTGCTGAAACAGGTAACTTGTGATAACAATGTTGTGCTTTGCGGATGTTTATTGATTATGTAAATGTATTACGTATTCATGATTATAAGACTATAAAAGAAGCTGTCCATCGCATTGTAAGTTGAAGCTCAGATTCCAGTTTTTTAGAGCCGAGTGACTTTTTACTTGCTTTTCATTATATTAAAGTCTATACTATTTTGCCAGCATGTAGTGTCAGCAGCACTTGGTGAGCCTGCCAGCAGTTCATCCCAACTTTTCCATATTGTTCCAGAGGCAGCCACTGCCTGCTGTTGATTGAATAGAAAAACTGCACAATATATTGAACAGGTAAGCAGACACCAATGCTACCAGGTTAGCATCAAAGGAGGGAGGAGAGATCGAAATTTGAACCTTATGTTTTTTTAATTGCATGATTCTTTTGCAAAGATAGTATAGAAATGCATGCATGGGGTAGTGTCTTTTGTTTCTTTTGTTAGTATGAAATGACATGTTTTGAGAAAGGAAATGTGGTAACACATCAGAAGACTAGCTAGTGTGGACTTTTATTAGAGCATTACCCAGGAGAAAAGCTCCCAGAAGAGACACTCCTTTTAGAGTTGATCTGACAGGTCTTGGTGTAGACATTTCCTTCAGGGAATAATTTAGCAGGTTATTAGTGCATTACCCAGAAGAAAACTTCTGGAAGGGTCATTTCCTTTGGGTTGTGTTTATAGGCAGGTATCCCGGTTACACCTAGAGAGCAAGTGTAGGAATAGAGATGAGACTGGGTAACAAGTGTGCAAAGTCCGACGTGGTAAAGGGATGGTCATTTTTGATCGCCGCAGCAAGCCTTACTCTTAATAAGTAAGAAGCCCTGCTCCCAGAATCCCAGATTTTTAGAATTCTGGAAGGCATCTTTACAGGGGAACGGCCAAGGCTGAGGCATCAGTTGGTGAGCCCGACACTTAGGCAAAGGACAGCAAATAACTGGTGTCAATTGACTTTGTCCTGAGCATGGCCAGAACCTTGGTTGTGAAAATGAAAAATGTGTAAGTAGATATCCCCCACGAATAAGGAAGACAATATAAAGAGTACAGTATTGCATATTTATAAAGGGCAGATCATAGAGAAGTGGCAGGGTTCCCTGTAGGTTGCTGTACAGTCTGGTATAAGTGAGAGAGAAAGGCAGCAAGATCTGTCTGATATTTTTGGTATTTCAGTACAAACTCCTAAGGTGTCCTGAAAGTGGGGAAACATTGTTTCAAATAAAAATGAAAGGAGGCAGAATAAAATGTGCCAAGACAAGTAAAAAGATTAAAAATAGTTTCCCATGAGTGACTCTGATAAGTTGCTATGGCAGGAAACAGAGGAGGTTGAATTTGAATTTACGTTTGTGTGGGACCATGGAGAACCCTGTGCCTGTGTACTACCCCTCGAATTCATATAATCACAGAGTAGCCCATTATATTAGAAACCCCTCTTGGTACAGTCTTCAAAGATACTTATGATTCAGGGGTTTTAAATATGAATGGTAACCCACATCATTGTGCACCACAGATAGTTTTGTGTATTCATGATAATGTCAAAACATGTTTTGCATCAGGCACATATCCTGTTAGACCTCTCATAAATGCACATGTCCCAGATATAACTATAGATGACATGCTACACAGACTAGTGATAAGTGTGCTTAATGTTCATCACTTTTGTCTCACAGTAGTATATGTGATGTCAGGTACCACTGCATAAGATTATTATGTGTTTCCCACTACTATAGGTTAGCACCATTCATAGAACACAAATGTATTAGTAAAGGAGACAGGTTCAAAAGTACACTCAACAGTCGGCTAACGAACAAAGGATTAAAAAATGACACTTTTATTACACATAGGAAATATGCACACATCCATAGGGGACCATGGAGAACCCTCTGGAACATATGACAAAGGCTTTCCATTCAGACAAGAAGATACAAAAGTAATGTAAACAATGGCACAAAGACACTAAGGGCCACACCCAGCCTTGGCCAAAGGACAGGGCATTTGACAAAGACATAATTGATCACACATTGATTGACATTTGCTTTAAGTATGACAAAAGTAAAAGTCAGAAAAGGGAAACCATCTTGTCATTATGGTGGGTATTCCGCGATACGAATGCAAACGTGAAACCAGCAGCACCTGAAGAGGAAGTAACAGAATTTTCAGAAAAGCCCCCGCCTTATGGTCTATACCCTATTCTGTAAGAGGTAGGGCTTCAAGATCCAGTTAGATTTCCACCTAAAGAGGAGAGATGACAATAACGGGGAAACGAGACACCTCCGGACCTCAACCCTATAATTACTCAGGCTGGTCCAGAACCGGGCCAAAGAGATAAGCTTATAACTGAATTGCAGCACATCGTTTGACAGGCAGAACACTCTAGAAGCCCTGCTCCCCTTTAAGGACAATTTACTATGTGACTTGTCTTTCTTAGGCTGGGAGATACTTCAGCAGAGGCTTTGAGAGAGGTGACTGAAGATAGGATAAGAGAGGAGGAAGTGAGAGAAAGGGGCATAGAGATGCCAGAATATCACAAACTTTCAGTTGAGTTACATGATGAAGGAGGGCCACAAGAAGATAAGGAATAGGAAGACAGGCCTGACAGAGGTGTCAGTGAACAAACCTGAGACGATGTAATTTTTGCGTATGCTCTGTGCGGATGGTCATGTATGGCAGTAAGAGACACTCTACAAATGTATACGACAGGGGTGGGGCAACCCGGAGCGGAACTATCCCTATATGTAAGAGTGCCTCACGGTTTGGGATGAGTATGTTAGAGACAAACCAACTGAAGTAATCTAAAGTAATAGACCAGATACGAGGTTAGGCACAAGACCAGTAAATCCTCGACCGATAACTTAGTTACCCCTCATATTCAAGGGTTGACCACTGCCCACGTATATATCATGACCACAAATGGATAAGGAGAATTTAAATAGAGCACTACCCTTGCTGTCAGACGGAGCATGAAAATGTATGGGATCCTTTGAGAAACAAACAGCTGGAGTGAACCTCGCCTTGAGCGATGTTAGAAGCTTCTCTAGTGTTAAAAGTTCTCTAGTGGGAAACTAAGTGAATACCATTTTTGTCGGGACAGGGTTTCCTTAAAATAACATTGATAAATGCTCAATTTGAATGGTCTTCATTTAATAATATTTGTCAATACGTCTGGGAAAACGCTTCAGCAAACATACCCAGACAGACCAGACATTGGAGCCCTTATGGCAGAGAGCATAAAACCGACTGAAAACATTGCAGAAATCATTTCCAGAATGAAAGAACGATGGGTACAGGAAGTAGGATGTAAGTGGGAAAATACTAGAAGAAATATAATGCTATTTTATAATGTATTGAAATGAGGTCTGCCCACAGACATACAAGCAAGTGTAGATGGAGTCGATGGATTAGAGGCTAAATTGTGGCACAAATACAAGCCCATATAATACATTACTTCAAACGAAAGTAAGAAAAGGACAAGGAAAGAACAGAACAGGCAGAAAGTGGCACAGCTAAGTTGGTGCAACAGAAACTTAAAAAGTCAAGTACAAAAGGGCCACTTGTAGCAGCACCACAAATGGCTGTATCAATGCCAGTGCAGGTACCAGGAGGGCAGCAAGTACGTAACATTAAATAGGGACAAAGAAGGTTTTCAAAAGGCCAAGGGCCAGTGCAGGGAAGAAGAGACAAAGAACGATGGGCAAGCACAGGGATGGTTCATTCAGAGGCAGATGGGGCCACAACAGATACAATGGGGTCCCTAACACTGCCCACAGGATCCTCAGCCTCGGTGGGGCACACAACAAGGAAAAATGTCACAGAATATACCCTCACACTGTCCAAAACACAACATGACCCACACCGTGCCAGATGGGAGGAGTAATGGTACAAGGTAGTAATTGTAGTGTTTTTAGCATGTCAAATGCTGGTGTGTGGTTGGTGCTAAGAATGGTGGAGATGTGAGCATTCTGTGATGGAAAGTTGGGCATATGGTCATGGAGCCAGCTGGTGGATGTAAAGATGTCTTCCTTGTCTGGACAATAAAATACATGACTTACCCTGTATTTCTCTACACAAACAGCGACGAATTGGAAGAAGGAAGGCAGCGCTCACTTGAGTGCAGCGTGGTTCTGGCTGAGCTTGGCAAGTATGGCGTGGATTGTGGAGTGTCAGCTCTTTTACTGCGGCGAGTTATGGTTTCAGTGAAGTTCTTGTGTCATGGCAGATTGTGAGTATCCCTGTCCAGGGATTTTGATTCTGGTGTGATGCTTGTTCGGAGGAGGCTGTGACAGTGCACCGTCAACTTGGAAGCTCATGAGAGCCGGATGCCGGCTGTAGTGTCATCACGCACCATCACGTTTCTTGGCAACCATCTTGGTTTAGGCTAGATTTCAGTCCTAGATTCAGGGCATTGGTGTCCTGCCTGCATCTACGATGACAGGCACACCCTATTTACAGGTTCTAAAGAGCCTACGGGGCCGATTCACAGAACTAACTTAAGACAAAATCCTAAACTTACTACTTTTGGTATTCACAGAAGTTAGGATTTTGTCTTAAGTTTGTCTTAAGACAAACTTAAGGCAGACTTAAGACAGACTTAAGACAAACTTAAGACAAAATCCTAACTTAAGTCTGTCTTAAGTCTGTTTTAAGTCTGTCTTAAGTCAGTCTTAAGTCTGTCCAAACTTAAGACAAAATCCTAACTTCTGTGAATACCAAAAGTAGTAAGTTTAGGATTTTGTCTTAAGTTAGTTCTGTGAATCGGGCCCGGAGTGTCTGCACCCAGGCACACCTGTTGTTGCACAGCTACTATTTTGATTAGCATATTTTCACACCTGCATTTACGGTGACAGACACACCTGACTTTGGGGGCAGCTAATAGTATTTGGTCATTAGTTCTATTGCGACAGGCACACCTGTTTGGTCTGCCACAGTTACTGCTAGTGCTACATTTTCAGTGACAGGCACACCTGTAGTATTGTGGTTTTCTCCTTTAATTTTTTTTAAAATTAATTTTAATATGGCCAATATCGCAGTTCCAACACATTTTTTGCATGTTGCTTGGGAACCATAAATGGAATGGGGAGTATTGTATCCCATGTTTTTAGCTTATGTGGAGGTTTTGGAGGATGAAGATTGTTCAGCAAAGAGGAAACTATCTTTTATAAACCATAACCAGGCCATTGAAAAAATGAGCATATGGTTTGAAAGGAAAATCAATACAGCAAAGGAGAGGTTCAAGTTTTATTCATGAGCATAAAATGAGGATTATGTATCTGTTTTACGGATGATGGCAGGATCTTGTGCTTTTGAAACAATAACTTATGAACAGGTGCTGAGGAACTAAATAATGATGAAGACGAAAAGTAAAAACATTTAGGAAAGACTATCGCTTGGTACAGAATCATCTTTAAGTGCAGTTAATAATATCGCAAAGGGCATTGAACAGTCCGAGAAGTTTGTAAAGGAGATCAGAGTCCAGATAGTCAAAATCCAAGATATTATTGCTGAGGTTTCCATAGAGAAAAGTCAGTTGGTTCCCAAGAAAGTTCTGATGACTCAAGTTAAGAAAGATGCTGAATCTAAACATTTTGATTCTAAAAATGTTGGGGAAAAAAGTGGTATCAGTTGTTACAGTTGTACAAGTTTGTACTATGTGAGGAACTTTAAGGAATGTCCTGCATGGGATAAAGTGTGTGTCAAATGCAAAAAAGTGGACCCTTTGGTAAGGTGTGCAGATCTTTTCAAAGAGTCACATCCATTACTTACAATGAAGAGGTTTCAGCTGCAGCTGATTTCAATTCAATTTTATTTGCTGGTAACACTAAGTGCAAGGGTTTCCTTAGATGCACGGTAACAATTGATGGGAATTCAATAGTGATAATGGTTGACTCGTGGGCTTGGTTCAGTATTATTGGCAAAACCGTGATCAATGACACTGTCATAAGCCACCTACCTGGAACCCAGGTAATTCCAATGGAATGGTGGTGCGAGTTTCCGAAACCTCCTGAGACCTGCCCGAGGTTTACGGGAGGAGACCCTGCTCTGGTGCCAGATCCCAGGAGGAAGGAGGTTGGGATGGAGAGAGCGTGTAGAGTCAAAGATACTGTGGCACGTCTACTCAATAGCAACACTGCAGCAGGTATTCACACAGGTCTGATGAATGGTACCGGCAGATATGGTACCTATAAACAAACAAATACTAAGGCTTTTGTCTAATATTAACTCTATATCAAGGGAGCTGGCAAGACAGAGTCCTGGAAGCTGGTAAACAGGTAAGTGGCAGGTGAGGAGGCTAAGTGAAGAGGAGGTGTGAGGAGAGTCTTTAAATAAGACTGATTTAGAACATTCATAAAGGACACATTCTAATTGTTTGTAAAAAGGAACAGGTGCAGATAATTAACTAGATGAGGCTGCCTTCTACAAAGTGTTTTACACTGTTCACAAAGGTCACATTCTAATTGCTTATAGCAAGGAATAGGTGCAGATGATTAATTTGATGAGGCTGTCTTCCAGAAGGTGTTTTAGAATGTTCACAAAGGTCACATTCTAATTTCTTATAGCAAGGAACAGGTACAGGGGATTAGTTTGATGAGGGCTGTCTTCTGGAAGGTTCACGTTGAGGTCATTTATGCCTGTTGCTTGATACTTTCTGGTGGATTTTCTGGATGTTTCTGTGGCGCCTAAAACTTGACCTTGCATATGCATGGTAAAACATTTATAAAACTACTAAGCCTTTTCAAACAAACCGGGGAATATGGACAAAAGTCGGGGTACAAGACGTTTGTTCATTGATAAGTGTTGGGAGGAATATTATGAGTCATGACGGTATATTGTGGTAGTCAAGAGAGTTAAGCTGTGGCAGGAATCCTGGCAAACACATGGAGGTATAAGGAAATGTTTACTCCTTACATCCATCCAGGGGGTAACTCAGTTCACAAAAATGATATGCAAGGATATTTTTTAGGCAGATCAGCAATTTGAGGGGAGAAGAATAAGGGGTAAAGTGTATGAGGCAATTAAGGTGAGGCTATACTTGGATGGTTCCATCAACAAGAGATGGGTATAACATAGATCCCAATGCATGTCCCCCAGTGTATGTAATCACAGCTGATACAAGATGAATATTTCACTGGAATAAGGACATCAGTTCAAAGTGTTTTTAAAGGAAGTTTGAGAAAATATGCTGATTTCACACATAAGATCATACTTACAGAGAAGGCAATGCTTGTGAGCCACAAGGTTAGGAATGTGACATTGGCTACAGAGAAAAACTTAAGGTGATGTTGAGCGATTTGGTTGAAAAGAAAATCTTCGAACCCATAGAGTCTTCTCCTTGGGTTTCTCCTATTGTGTCATTTCTAAAAGGGTCCGGAGAGCTCCATTTGTGCGTAGATTTATGCCATTTAAACAAGTAAATTTGGGTTGACAAATACCCCCTTCCAAACATACATGAACTAATATCTACATTGGCGGGTGCCTCTGTTTTTCCACTGTAGATTTAGCAGCATCTACCACCAAGTGGTATTACATGAATTTGGTAATTAGAGGTGACAAAATTATTCCAACACAGAAATTAAGAGAATCCATTTTCCATTTGGCTCATGGGGGTCATATGGGGATGTCTACCACAAAGAGGAGAATATGTGAATTCTACTGATGGCCTGGTGTATATGGCATGATTGATAATTGGGTGTGGGAGTGCAATCCTTGTGCGAAGAGTGACAAGTCAGCTAAACCATTAGCTGTTGATGTTTGGGGCCTTTTGGGATGTTACCTGGTAAGGACGTGTATGCCATTGTGGCAGTGTAACATTTCACCAAATGGTCAGAGTTTAAAGTGGTAGAAAAGGTTACTCCCACACAGGTCATTGAATTTTTGGATAGTATTTTATGTCATGAAGGGATACTTTAGGAACTTATACCTGACAATGGCCCACAATTTGTGAGCAGGGAAATGGACAGTTCTTTTAAGGAGGTGTGGTGTTCTACACAAAAAAACTATCTAATTATCAATGCCAGTCCAATGGCCAAGTTGAGCGCTTTAACAGAGTAGTTAAAGAGTTGATACAGTGGGTCATAAAGAGTGGTTTACCATGGAGAAATGCTTTAAGAGCTACCTCATTAACATCCAGAACGTCACCTAATTCAATTACATGATTGTCCCAGTTTGAGGTGTTACCAGGTAAGAAGCCAGGGTCTAAATTGATGGTGTGGTGGTTGAAAGTAGGAAATGCTTATGATGCAGAGATGCATTTTGCTAGAGTCTTGGAGCACATGGAGAGTTATCGAAGGAAAATGAGGGGAAGTGGTTCCAGCTGTGGGGTCTAGGTTGAAATTTGATAATATTGTACGGGTGTAAAAGGGTGTTGTGTTCAATAGGAGGCTGACAAAACGGTTGAATCCAGTGAAGGTGGTCAAACTTTTCAGTAAGGAAGTGAGAGTTGAGGGGGCAAAATATGGAATTTCAGACGAATTTCAGGGTGTAAAGGTGTATCGGCTAAAGAAGGTGGTTTGACAGGTGTAGTGGACGGTGGGTCAGATGTTAGTGTGTATGATGATTTGAATGATTTGAATGATGACAGGGTAATACTAGTGAGGGAATATAGGTTGGGTGGGTCTGGTGATGCAGGTGAGGGAGTTGCGGGCCCAAGTGGAATGAGTGACCATTTAGGGGTACCAAGTGATGGTGAACTTGAACACGAAGAGGATGGAACTTCTAGCACACATGGTATGACTCCTAGTAAATGGTGTGACTAATGATGGGAACTGTTTGGATGATTGGCTATTAGGGAAGGACGAAATGTGGAGATCCGGAGAAGTACACTTGCAAAGAATATTCCCTTCAAATTGAAAGATTTTGCCCGGTATTAATGTGTCCATGCAACATATATGTATCTTTTGTTTTCTTTCTATGTTCTTGTATTTGTAAATAGTTTTGAATTAGGATTTTATTAGGATTATTGCTTTTTCATTTTAAAGGGGCATGTATGCAGTGTTCTTAGCATGTAGAATGCTGGTGGGTGGCTGGTGCTAGGAATGGGGGGGACATGAGCATTCTGTGGAGGATGGTTGGGCGTGTGACAGACAGACAGACAGACAAAACCACTTTATTCGATTAATTAAAATCATAAAAGTACAATGCATAAAAACACACATAGAAAAAAGTTGGGTGTGTGGTCATGGAGCCATCTGGTAAATGTTAAAACTGTCTTCCTTGTACAGACAAAAACGACTTGACCTACCCTGTGTTGTGAGAGACTGTATTTCTATATAGTAATCCCTTTAATGTATGACCTCAAATGTCTGGGGGGACGCCACTCAACAACTATACACAGATATAGAGGCCACAGACAACATTATTTCTCCAATACAATTGGTAATCCACAGATCAGATGAGAAACCCATTGTGACGGTAGCCATAGAAGGTCACCCTTATAGTTTTTAATCAACACTGGGGCTTCCAAATCTTTTATTAAGAAAGGAACACTACCACTTTCTCACAAGTCAATGGACACACAAGGGTTTTCTGGGGCTGTTAGGAGTGTTCCTTTTACTGAATCCGTGAGTATGATAATAGGAGACATGCAAATTGAAGGGCTATTGTTATATTCTCCAGAGGCACATGTCAATCTTATCGGAAACCGGATGAGCAAGTTGAATATGACAATCTCTTTTTTGGAAGATGGGTTGGAGGTACGTTACACACCTGGTATCAGCCAAAGGTAGGTTGTTAGCCCTTTTAAGAAATTAGGACTTGGGACAGTATGTTAGCGCAATTTGTGTAGCTACAGAGGCCTTTTTGCAAGTATATATGTTTTGATAGCGCATACACCAGTGTTATTGGGGAAGACAGTGCAGATACCAAAAGAACTATTGTTTAGACCAGAGAGACCTTTGGATCCAATAGAAGAACCTTACATGAAGTTTGAGATAATTGTCCTAAGAAATAAAGCCCTGTTATGCATTATTGATAGCATTTGACAGGAGACAAGAAACATGGGCATCAGTGGTATTTATGGACCCGGGGTCAAATTGAGAGACATATCGGATGAAGGAATGTTTGACGATAGCCCATCAATTAAAACAGTGAAACTTCAAATGGATATTCCTATTAGAGTGCAGTTGCAATATAGGACAGTGCTAAAACATGCACAAGACAGTACAATGGAGAAAAGGATTTGGCAAGCGTACCAGAGAGTCTACAGACCACATGCTGAGCATGTGAAAATCACAATGTAACCCAGAGTGATACTGCCCAATGTACAGCAGTATCCCTTATCCAAAGAAGTGGAAGAAGGCATCTTTCCCACAATATAGGTGTTACTTGAGCAAGGAGTAATATATGAGAGAACATCACCCTATAATATGCCAATTTACCCTATAAAAAAAGCTAAGGGAGGAACTTGGAGGATGATTCAAGATTTTTGTCCCCTAAATGATATAGTAATCCCAGAACTTCCTATGGTACCAGATCCATCAGTCATACTGACAAACATTCATAAGGATGCCACCTACTTTTCAGTGATTGATTTGAAAAATGCATTTTTTATTATTCCACTGCACCTACACAGTGAATATCGAACAGGGTTCACAAACTCAGTATTGCTATAGAAGGCTCCCACAGGGCTATTGTGAGTCTCTGAGTATCTTTAACGGTGCAGTGAAAAAGAGTTAACAAACATAAAATGCAAAAGCACCAGTATGCGGATAACATTTTGATGTGTAGCCCCACTGAAAATATATGCAGGTAGGATACCATTGGACACCTTTGCATACTTGCAGAAAAAGTGGACAAAGACAAATTACAATATGTGCAGACAGAAGTTCACTATTTGGGATAGATAATCTCCAAAGATGGGAGGCAGGTGACACCTGACAGAGCAGAGAGCATAAAAAGCATGTTCAAACCCACCATCTCAAAGTAGTTGCAGCAGTTCCTAGACAGTGTATATTTGATTATGCCACCCTGAATGCACCATTTATGACCTCTCAAAAAGAGTTCCATGCCAATGGAAACAAAATAAACTGGACTGATGAAAGAAGGACAGCATTTCAGGGGCTAAAATATGCAACTACAAATCCTCCAGTGTTAGGTACACCTGACTAAAACAAACCATCCTACCGCTTCTGTCATTGCCATGGAATGGCAATGACGGCTGTACTGAATCAAAAAATATCCATGGGACACAAACTAATTGCCTACTCAAGTGGGTTGTTAGATTTCATCAGGAAAGGTCACTACCTACGTGGGCAATTACTGGCTACAGCATCATTTGCAGTTCAGAAAAGCACTACAAGAGTCATGGGATCATCTTTAACATTGTATGCAGAGCATGAAGTATTTGCTATTTTACAATGAAGTGAGAGTACCTTGAGAAGGAATCTGGGTATGAAGTAATTCTTTCAGTAGCATCTTTATGCTGTCACACAGTTAACCCAGCAACATTCTTTGCGCAGTCAGTTACAGACAATGAACAGGTACATGACTGTGCTAATTCATAACTGCACACCAGAAGAAGCAAGTAAAATAGGAGAAGACCCCATCCCAGGGGACATGTTACTCTTTGTTGATGGTTCCTCTTTCATAGATCAGGAAATGGGGGGTAAGACATTCAGGAGCAGCAGTTGTAAGAGCTGAACAGTAAGGATCATCTGATACATTACAAATTGTTAGCCAGAAGCCACTGCCTTCTCATGTTTCAGCACAGGTGGCTCAATTAGTGGGCATCATTGAAGTATTGCATTGAGCTGAGGGATTAGAGGTCCCCATTTATTCAGATTCAGCCTATGTCACCACCATTGTACATTCAAGCATTCACAGATGGGAAAGTAAGGGATTTCTTAAATCTGATGGGTCCCCAGTGATTTATTGGCACAATTATTAAAAGCTTTAACACTTCCATCGAAATAATCAGTGAACAAATGTGCAGCTCACACCAATCAGCAAGATCTTATCTCTAGAGGCAATGCTTTGGCATTTGGGCAGCAAAAGAAACAGCTAAAGCATCTCCAAATTACAACCAATGCAATTAACAAACATTATATATGATGAAAAGTAGGCAACAGGATGATACAGAATTGACACCCACATATACAGAGACAGAACAGTTACATTTACGTGAGTTAAAAGAACAAGCACTGCCACACGAAAGAGAGCTGTGGGAACAGCAAAGTTACATTCAGTCACCAACAGATTTTATTTACAGGCAAGAAAGTACAGGGAAACCAGTGATGCCACAAGTACTTTTGTACAAGGCTCTAGTGCAGCTAAAACTTCCAGCACACGCATCAAAAAAGTACCTTCTTGCTACATTACAGGCATATTGGTTTATTCCACACCTATCTGTAATGATTACTATGTACATTGCAGAATGTACAATAAGTCAACAGTATAGCCCTAAGCCAACTCTAAAAGTGATTACCTCAACAATACCATGACCAACAGGTCAATTTAAAAATCTACACTTAGATTTTGTCCACATGATAGAAAGATGTAACAATTACAGATACCTTATAGTAATTGTCTGTTCATTCTCACGATGGATTGAGGCAGAACCTTGAGTACATAATTATGCTAAAGCAGCAGCCAACTTTTGGATAAAAGAAGTGATGCCAAGATGGAGCATGACGGAAGCGATCCCCTCAGATAATGGGCCTTAGGAATAAAACACAAATGGCATCTGCTTATCACCCTCAAAGTAATGTAATAGAGGAGCGCTTGAAGGGCCTCCTCAAGAATAAATTAAGCAAACTATGTGCCACATTGCAACAGAAATGCCTGTACTGCCTAAGATTAGCCTTGTATGCGCTCAGAAATTAGCCAGGTAGTGATCACCATTTAACGCCACATCAAATTGTGCCCGCCCCTTTAACAATAGCAAGGCAAAAAACGGATGCCCATAAGACAGATGAGGTGAAATTAGTTGTTAATTGATCAAGTTAATGAAGTCTGTCATGTTATTCTCTAAACAGGTATTGTGAAAGGAGAAGACCGCCTCAGCCCAGCAGATCAGTCAGATGCCTGTTGGCCAGAAGATGCACCTGCAGGACTTTGTCCGCAGATTAAAGAATCCTCGCTACGACGGTCCCTTCTCTGCGACAATGAACACCTCTACTGCTGTAAAAGTGGACGTTGTAAATGGTGGATTCATCAGAGCCATGTACGACTGGATCCCGCCTTGCCCCAACACTTCCACAGAGACAGAAAGAAAACAAGAAGGGGAAAACAAGACAAAAGAATAACAACATCTCCCTTCAAAGAGCTAGTGGAGTATTTTGTAGACTCTACTAGCGGACAGTTATGTATTGCTGTTTTTCTTCTTGTGCCTATTTATGCTGGCAGCTACATTAAAGTAGTATTTTACTTCATATATGCAATTATGCAATAGTATTAAGCACTTGCAGAGAGCAGTAATTGAGCAAGAAAATGTATCCCATAGTTTTCATGCCAGCCTATTATATAATATGTTGTATTGACACATGTCAGAGATAGGTATGCAGACTGCTAATACTTCATGTTTTGTGTGTTCTTTGATTTCACACACCACCGATTCAGATAGGCTACACTCAATTAAGGAGGTACCATCAAATAGTCCTATGTGCCTGTTACACTTTTTAGGTCTTGCCTGAGCCAGCGCATGCGCTGTTCTGGCGAGACTTTTCGTGGGTGGGCTTTCAAAAGTCCTACCACAGCTTTTGTGGTGGGATAGAGCGTGCAGTTACACGCACAATGATGAGCAGAGGCGCCATCTGGCTTTCCTCTCTCGTCATGGTGCGCGCACATTGCTTGTGATCACTTTCACTTTTGCCATTGCACGCCTGCTTTCACTTTTGCCGTCTCACACGCTCGCACCACTCGCGTGCTTTTTTTAATTTTCTGCTCACGTCACAAATGCTTACTAATTCACTCCAATGCATGCACTTATGCCCTCCAGTGCCTGCCATCATGCACTCCAGTGCCTGCGCTCATTCCCTCCAGGGCCTGCGCCTGCTGTCAGCTGCTGGGCAGCCATCCCTCCTGTCCGTAGTGTTAATATTTACGTAGTGTGCACTCCGAGGGCTGCAAGGCTTCCATTTATGGAGACGTTGTATGTGAAGTGAAGGAACAAAAGGCTCTCAAAACAAAAATGCTCGCAAGCCAAGTTTATATTGCCAAATATCTACATACGTGACCTCGTGGCTCTGCCCCCCATACCCTTCCATTACCTATTAGCGCCTCTCCCAGAAGTCCCATCCCACATCACAGTCACCAGACGGCTGCAGTTTCACAGCCCTGGCAGGAGGGGGCAGCACCTCATCTCTTGCTCTGCTGAGCAATTCTGCTCCAGTGTCAGAGCTCTTCTTTATAACCTTGCATGTGAACAAGACCCTGCACCCCATGTCGGCTTCCTCCCACCTCTCCCCACCCCATGTGAACCCAAGACTCCACCATGCACCCCATGTCGGCTTCCTCCCACCTCTCCCCACCCCATGTGAAAACAAGACTCCACTCTGCACCCCATGTCGGCTTCCTTCCACCTATCCCCACCCCATGGGAACACAAGACTCCACCCTGCACCCCATGTCAGCTTCCTCCCACCTCTCCCCACCCCATGGGAACACAAGACTCCACCCTGCACCCCATGTCGGCTTCCTCCCACCCCATGTGAACACAAGACCAGGGCATTGGCATAGCCAATAGGCCTCGCCTTTGGGACCTTATAACTGTTTAGCCATGCAACAGTTAATGTTGTTGCACCGAGGATATTGTGCTGCATAACTAAATACTTATAAGGTCCCAAAAGTGAGACCTATCGGCTATGCCAGTGCTTGTTCATGTGTTGGATACGAACACAGATGCAACCATTTCAACACAATATTAGGAAGAGTCAGCAGATGTAATGAATGTTTTAACCGATCGTCAATAATTAGTAGTGAAGTTAGATGCAATGGCCAAGACAGGGATTAGGAGGTACAAGGGTGAAACCTGGAGAGCTACGATATTGGGCTGTGATTTGTAGGGGTTTCCCGGCCTTCACTTTTCTGCCAGAATTACTCTGCAGTACCTAGGCCTCACAATTGTCAGGAAAGGCCATATCTTTGAGTAAATGGTTTAGTACACGTTAATGATCATTGGCATCATGGCTCTATATTTGTGTGTAGGACCCTCTCTTTATGGACAGGGAATCAGACAGACAATAGTAAACAACAGAACTGTCAGGTAGTGTGGGATAAGTATATATCTAGTTTAACTTAGGTAGAAACACCTACAGCTATTCAAACAGGTAGAAAACCCATTCTTTTCTCTTTGTGTTTCAAGGGTAATGGAACCATCCCGGTGGGGAAAAACATCAACTGCAACATCACAAAGTTTAATGCCGACATGCAATGGGGCACCTCCAGTCTAATGGATTATTATAGGAGTTGTGGTGAATGGCTTTTAAACATGACTTATGACTCCCTTCAGGTTGGCAAGGCATCTCCTCTTTAGTGACTGTGCACACTCCCTCCTTGGTGATTCCGGGAATTGATATTTACAAACTAAATGATCATCCTATAAGCCATCCAATGACTTTGTTACACCATCATCGAAGGAAGAGAACTGCACAGTATTACGATACTACAGAATGGGAAGATGTCCAACAGGGGCAGAGGCTGTTTAAAAACACCCAGATCTTTTTGGGCACGATCCTTCTGTTCGTTCAATCAAAAGCAATCCCACGTTGATTGCAGATCACACTGTGGGAAATGTTGAAAGCTATAAATGACACTGAGGATGGCTTCAATGCCAGCAAAGAAGAGCTGTGAGCGATGAGAATAATGCTTTTGCAGCACAGATATGTGTTAGACTTGATGACTGCGATTGAAGGAGGAGTATGTGCCAAGATTCACACGGCCTGTTGTACTTACATCTCAGCCAATGATGCTAATAAAGGAACATTGACAGAGGCCATACAAACGTTGCACACCTTACAGAAGAAGATGGTGGATGAGGGGGGTGCCCGCAGCAAGTGGCTCGTGGGGTGGACCGCTTGGGTACCATTCTGGGTGTCGGGACTATTTAAGGCCTTGTTGCCTGTATTTGTGATATTGTTGCTGATATTCTGTCTCATCCAGAGAGTAATAGGATGTTGTGAAAGGGTTAGTCAGAAACTTGTGGGAATGTTCACCACTAGGTTGGTTAATAAAATGCAGGACGTTAAGGAGAATTTGCATGAAGAACTGACACTAACCAATAGGGAAGGTGAAGAAGTAGTTGAAATATCAACTAAAACAGGGAATGTTATAATGAATGTTGAAAATGAAGGCCTGCTCATCTAACTGGAAGCACCAGCAGGAAGATGTGTTCAGTGTCATGCATTAAAAGAGAAATAGAGACCTAAGCTGTCTTCAGTAGCAGAATGAAAAAAGAGCGCAGATGGAGTCAGGACCCTGGGGAGAGCACAGTTGATAAGAACTTCAGTAGAATGGAGAAATATAATGAGGTATAGTCGAAGATGAAGGTCACAAGCCCACTTTGAAAGGGAGACATATTGGAGGAAGAATGTAGATAAGGCAGACAGAGGTGCAGGATAATTGGGAGGTTAGGCTTTGCCAGGTAACAAATATGTAGGGAGTAGAGCATTGCTATTCTTCAAGTATGACACACCAAGATCACCAGTAGTGTAGCGGTGATATGTAAGCGCAACTAATGATAACGTGCACCTGAGATGCATTTTCATAACCACGTGATTAGCTGTTTCTGCAGAAAAAGTAACTCATGATAACAATGTTGTGTTTATCAGATGTTTATTGATTATGTAAATGTATTACATATTCATGATTATAAGACTATAAAAGAAGCTGTTAGTTGCACTGTTAGTCAATTCTCAGATTCCAGTTCTTTAGAGCTGAGTGACCTTCCTCGCTTGATTTTCATTATATTAAAGTCTGTACTATTTTGTACTATTTTGCCAGCAGAAGTCGTGTCATCTTTTCTTACTTTTGGCAAAATGACTCAGACAAAAATTTTGACAGAATGGGTTTTATCAATGGGTCTCTCACCCTTAGTATTTCTCGTCTCATCCGTGGAAGCTCTTCTTCCATTACACCCAACAGTAAAGAAGTTGGTCTAGATGATTTACAAAGAAGGAACTAGTGCTATCAATTGCTGTGCAAGCATCCATAAAACAACCAACTCTTAACTCCGAAGTCAGTTGGAAACCAGAAAGTGGAAACCAGAAAGTGGTGTGAGGCAAAAAAATGTGATCCTTCATTTTTTTAACGCCTTCGTGTTTTGTCTTTTCTTCAGGATAGCTTTCAGTTGGGTTTAAAAGTATCTACTTTGAGAATCCAATTGTCAACCTTTAAATTGAATGATTAAAATTAAAGCTTTTAGAGGACATTGGGGAGGCAAAAATGATTGTGACTGATTTGCTATGAGCATTCTTAAAGGTTTCTTTGATTTTTATCACCTGTTAGATGTTTAATTCCTTGTTGGGAGTTCTGAAGAACCCTCATTGTCAACCCCCTGCATGCTATAGATTTAAGGCATCTTACTTTGAAGGCTTTTATTTCTAGTGTTAAGTACATTTGCCAAGAAGTTAAGAGGGATTTGCTTTTTTTAGTTGTAAACCTTCTGATCTCAGGTTTTTTTCTGATATAATTTTTCTGTTACTCTATCTTTCGTTTGTCCTTATTTTATCTTCTATAGGGCAGATTTACAAGCCCCGTGCGCCACATTTGCGCCGCCAGTGCGTCACTTCTGTGACGCGGCGGCATAAGCCATGCGCCACGTTGCGCCCTATTTACAACGTGACACATCTAGGGAGATGTGTCACGTTGTAAAGCCCTGCGCCACATGAAACCTGCGTCAGGTTTTTTGTGGGCGTTCTGGCGCGTGGGGGGGGGGGGGCGTTCCGTTGCAGGAACGCCTTGGAAAAGTGCCTGAGCGAAATCTACAAGATTTCACTCTGTCATTTTTTCAACGCCGCTGAGTCAAAACCTTGCAGCTGCTTGAAGCAGGCGTAAGGCGTGACGCACCATGTTGAGGATAGGCCAGGTTGGAACAGTGCTGGAGTTGCGTCGCGCCCGTGACACAACTCCAGCACTGTGCCAACGTTAAGCCGGCAGGTGCGACACACATCTGTTTATCCTTGCGCCATGATGCTCCACATTGGTGGCGCAAGGGTAAACTTGCGTCACGCATCTCTCCTGGCGCATCCCTGCTGATTTAAAGGGATGCCCAAGGAAACGTAAATCTTAGTTCCATGCAAATCAGAATATTTTGGCTGAAGCTTTTCCATTTCCAAGAAGGAATGTTAGTGAATGTTAGCAGGGCTCCCTCCATTTATTTTGGAAAGATGTACTCCTTTTATTAGTCAGATGCTCTGTTTGGAAATTTTGGTCCACCGAAATAGAGCTTCGAGCCTCGACCCATACTCCCAGCCGTGGATAAAATCCTCTATATCCTCCGTTTACCAGATTCAGGGACTTTCTTGTCCATTACATGTTCAGCGTGATCCACACGAGGATTGGCTTTCTCTTGGGCAATTTCACGGTAAGCATCTTTGTTGGTGGTCCGTAGGGTAGCTACTTGGCCTACTCCTTCAACTTTTGTTAGAAACTACAGACTTTCACATGATGGTCCGGGTGACTTCTTGTTTTAAAGTTCTCTCTTCTATGAAGTATTACACAAGAATGCTATTTAATAAGGAGTGGACAGAGCAAGAAAGTGGACAAAGCGGTAGTGTTTCAAGTGCTTCCCGGCAATTAGATAACTGTGAGTCTTTTATTCCATGTTCTGGTGGTTACATCTCTCTTACCCACCCACGTTTTGGTTTCAGGCCGATTAGGATTGGAGGACTGTCTTCAAGTGACTGTGCTATGTGTGTAAATTATAGTTCTGCGATGTGCATGCAGGATTTGTTGAAATGTTTTTTTCATAGAGCTGCAACTTGTAAAACCTATCAGCAGGCATACAAGCCTCATGAAGCAATGACCGTAAAATGGAAGAAAGAGACATAGAAATACCGGCAAGTCATTGAAACGCTATTACATAAGTAGCTAAATCAGTGCTAACTCACTTTGCTGAATCTCTTTTCACAGAAGGTAACCCCACCACTAGTATTTACTCGTTAACATCTATTCTACATTATAAACAAAAAAGGTTTGTTACACGTGTTTAGAAACTGTCCTACAACCCATATTCTTCATTATGTAAAATACTAACTCATTTCTAAATGGCACAGACAGCAAAGTAAATGCAAAATGAATTGGCCCTGTCTGTTTTTCACCAGCGCAATGCTTCTGTAACATGGTCAGGATCCGCTGTGGTTGGTGGTTTCTCTCTTGCAACAAGGTGCCATTGGCCATTAGACCAGTCCCTGGGCGCCATGTGTTCTAGCAGGCGCTGAAAAGTCTGATTTACCAAGATGTCGTACTTAATAGTCAATCCTGCTTTAATGTCTTCTTTTCTTGGCTCCAGACAGTCAGGTACTGGGCGACCTAGAAAATTTAGTGCCATATAAAATTAAATGTAATTAGCAGCCCCCACAGAAGGAAACCAAACCAAATTCCTAGGCAGATACTAGATGTTCGATGGCAGGAAAAGCAAGCAAACAAACACCACATGACTAGCGATGGCCCTTGAGAGAAATGATAATTTTATTTTTTTCTGACGAAAAAATAACACCTTTCTTCATCTTGGAGAATAACCAACTAGAAAAGCATATATAATTATCCGGTCTGCGAGGAAACGTTCAATCGAAGGTCTGTTGGTGACTCGCTAACACAAACCACAGAATAAAAATGCCATTAATGTGCCACCTCCCTGTAATTTTCACAAATTTGTTCGTGTACTACTCCTACACCTGTCATGAGTTACAAACCATCCGCTGTTTAATTCGAGTGAACACGTCTTTGAGAATACCACAACAAGCTCCCAGGGGCACAGTCCACAGCAGCCCTGATGGTGTGATGTGAAGCTGGCCATGTTCCCTGGCAAACTTGTCAACTTACCACTGCATTGCTAGTGCCAGGCACCGAAAGAACACAGCGCAGCTCGCTCTCATGCAGCAAGCCGCCTCAATTTCAGCAAAGAAAGCAGCGGTCATGGAACTTTTCTGAACACTCTACAGATGAGCAGGAACACAGCCGCGTGGAGGCTTTGCGTCTTCTTCCACGTCATCCAATCTTGCGGGCAAGGGCTCTGCGTTGTCGCCTGAAGGGAAATCTACCGTGTAACGCTGGAAGCCCGAAATGCCCCGCGGCACACTAGGGCAGTTGTCATCAGCGTGTTGAGGTAAAAGGGCAGGTTTTTCCCATGGGGAGTGCTACAGCTGAAATCTAATGTTTAAAAAAAGACAAATGCAATGATTGTGTGTGGTACAGCAGGCCTGCTGCATAACCAGAAAGGGCGTGGCCACGGAGCCTTCCAGAGCTCCAGGTTAAACAGTGCTATTTCTATGCATTAATATATTGTTGGACTCATTAATTATAATACGAGATTATTTTGCCCCATGGGCTGCTATGCTGTACAGTCTTTTTTTGTTTGCTATTTCTGAAAGAATATTGAGATTCACAGAGCATAGACAGTATTTGATCGCTTAGGGCTTTTCGGATCTCATAAATAATATACATCAAAATGAATTTGTTTGAATCCTGAAAATCGTTGGTTGATTGCTTTTTTAAAGTACCTAATTCGATAACCAAAAGGGTGTCATGCCATTACACAGAAGAAGTAAAAAAAAGAAAAGTGATGGGTGAAATGGTTGAATTAATCTCAGCCACTAGTAATTACTAAGCCGCTTCCCGGTCCATAGTTTTTTGCCCATTATGACACCTTAGATTAGACCCAGCTGTATGTAAATCAGTCTTAGTACAGCTCCATTAGGAACAGTCCAACCAGAACTACCAAGCCAGGTCCTCGCCGAACTAATAACCTAAGAACAGTTTATCCCCAGCTGGGGCTCATCAGTCAAGTGCAGTTTGGTTCCAGTGGCACTGGGGTTGGCTGGGATGTGGCCCGAGTAATTACCAGTGGCTAGGGATTAATTCAAGCATTCCATCCATCACTGTTTTGCATAATTCAGTATGACACCTACACCGTATATGCAACTGTTATGCCCAGATGTGAGTCGCATGCCCTTTTTGCCACTGGAACCAAGAGGCATTAAGGCAAACCTGGTTTTGTGTTGCTTGAGTTCTGGTACAGGATGTACCTGGCCTGGCAATTTGGGCTAAACTGTTCTTACTGGAGCATGGTCAAGACCGATTTGCAAATGGTTGGGTCTAAGCTGAGGTGCCTTGGTCTTCTAAATAAGGATGGACTGGGATGCAGACCCAAAGTAATTACTAGTGGTTGAGATTATTTCCGGCATCCATCCAAAGGAGTGACCCGTGCAGGTAAGAGCGACGGAACGATGGGGTGGTGGGGCTAGGGCTTGACAGACAAGCAGGGAAAATTCTATATTTCTTTAATTTTCCCTCGTTGTCGTTTGTCGAGTCCACCCCCGCACCACTGCTCTTACCTACACAGGCTACTCCTCTCCATCCATCACTTTTTGTATACTTGATATGCAGGAGAAGTCACCAAAAAAAGAAAATCAATAGCAGTACAAGAGAAAACAAAAGAAAGTGAACAAATTAGTGCCCAGTTTTCTTTACAGAACAGTAACATTCAACATTCAATTCGTAAGTTGGAGTGAAATTTGTTACATAATGGGGTCCAAGGTGGGAGAATGTGCAACCTCCCACTATGTTCCCATAAACCTTTGATTCTATAAGAAGGTTACCTAAACAGGAACATAAATAGTGTGCAGGAATATATATCCTTAATTTCTGTTGAGTATGCTTAGGGCCTGTACCATAAAAGCAATCCACTTGCTAACAGGGAGCCAGTGAAGTTCAGCTCAGAGAGGAGAAACTAAAGAATAACAAGGAATGTGAAAAAGAAGACATTCCAATGCATTATTGACTATCTGAAGCTGATTGAAAAGGCAGAGGGTATGTGTCAAGAGCTTAGCTCAGGTATTGTTGAAGATGCAGAGTACAAGCCCTCCTCCTCTTCTCCTTGAGGGTCTGGTCGGCTCTAGTAGTTATCTTAAGTTCTGTGAAGAGGACCCCAAACAAAGCAGAAAAGGGGTTATGGAGTGGGAGAGACAGAAAAGTTCCTGCAGGTTGGTTGGTGTAAAACCCAGACCGGCAGATTATGTCAACGTTTCTTTGACCAATATTCAAGGGGTTGTCAATTCTCCACCTTGGGAGAAAAACCACAATCAGTGAATAGAATCATACCAAAGTGATATAACTATAGGCATCAAAAGAATAAGATACAGATTCACCCTGTGAAGAATGTAGGCAGACTAACAAGTTCCCTTGTGTACTTCAATTTGTGCTGAAGAGGCAAAATTAAAGGGAAATACACTGCAGCACCAGTAAGGAGGAAGCCAGGGAGAAGGAGACAGAACTAACAAACACAGGATTGTCTGACATATCATGTTCCTTCCATGCAACCAAATATTGTAATTGTCCCCTATTCCACCTAAAGCCTAAGATAGCCTCAAGTTTGTATTCAGATGGTCCATCAACTAATGCAGGTGGCATTCATGAAATTGCAGATTAAATGGCCTTTTTAATGCAGGAGATATGGAAAATGCAATGGATTTTTAGGAAGCTATAATTTGATGGCAGCTGATCACACTAGTCTTATTTCTCTTTAATAGATGATTTAATGATTTATTTCTGAAGAAGACAGAGGTCAGGAATAATTAGCAAATTAGTGGATTGCACTTGTCTTCGGATCTATTTTCACCAACATTTCTCTGATAGCAATAGAGGAGGCATGTTTCCACAAGGAAAGTACTATTGGTGTTTCAAAATAGGTGCAATAGTGAATGCATTTTTAAGCTTTGAAAGGCTACTTCCTGATCCACCCTCCAATAAAATGGAACATCTGCTTAAGTTAGTCTAGAGATAAGATGACCCATGTACCAGAAATCTTTAAAGAAATGACAATACAATTTGGAGAATCCTAGGAATCTTTGAACTTCTGTGCCAGTCTTACATGGCCATAAACTTCTCCTGATCCATATGTGTCCCCTTACAAGAACTCTGGAACCCCAGAAATACCAGCTCATGCACTGTCCTTACATTTTCCTGTTCCCTGGTTTCAGAAAAGTACAGAATATCACTGAGAAAAACAGTGGCGTAGCCGGAGTGGGGGTGGGGGGGGGGGGGGGGGTTTGTAGGGTGGTCTGCCCCAGGCAGCAAGAGTTTTGGTGGCAGCGGCCTCCACCCCACTCTTACCTGCGGCTGTCACAGGGCGGCAAGGACATGAATCACCAGCACCCCCCCTCCCGCTCTTACACATGGCCGCCGCGGGTGGCAAACTCAGGGGCCGCTACGCATGGGAAAAGGTCTTGCTACGCTAACGGAGATAAATGATGATATATGTATCTAAGATGTCCCTGAAGATCTCATTTAAGAAGTACTGAAAGGCGGTCGAAATATTGTGCAAACCAAAGGGCATCACAAGATATTCAAAGTGTCTATATTTTGTGTTGAAGACAGTTGTCTATTTGTCTCAATGGAGTATTTATGCTAAACTTTAGACCCCGTTGAGATCCAATTTTGAAAAGATCTTGACTGATTTTATCTGATCTAGTAACACAGGCATGCAAGGGAGTGGATGTCTTTTACTTATCATGATTACATGTAGTTCTCTCCAGCCTGTAAATAGTAACATTTCTCCTTATGGTTTCAGAATGAAGAAGATTGCGTTAGAAAGTTTAAATGATGAATGAAACCCTTCTTTAGATTTTTCTTTAGCTAATCTTGGGCGGTTAGAGACTAGTTACTCTCATCCAATTCCTAGCTCCTGGACCAAGGTCAGTTGGACAGTCATAGAGATGAAAAAGAGGCAGTTGATTGCTCCATTCTTACTGAATATATCCTGAAACTCTTTTTAAGCTTCCTGTACAATTAACTGATAAGGATCCTGTTTGGTAACATGGTACCTTAAAGGAAAGACACAGACCAGTCCTTCAACGTGGAAGCAACTTTGAGAACAAGTGTTGGATGAAAATCTGATGGTCTGATTGCCCCAATCAATTAAAGAAAAAAAGCACATTTCCCCATTATGTTTGTATATGATTTATTAAACAACAGGATTCAAAATGAGCAAAATACTAGGGTCATAATGCAAAACAATATAACCATAATAACAAGAAAGGATTATCTGCAATTGCATTAACATATTCGTAAAGTAAGGCTATTCTACCAAACACTCTACTGAAAGTTTCAGATTTCAAAACTATTTCAGCTAAATGATCTTCAGAGGTTAATGTGAGGTATATGCCAAACCACTAATAAGGGCTAACTGGTAATGGGAGCCTAGCGATAAGTGAAAGGAGAACAAATGCTCTATTACTTACCGGTAATCTTCATTACTCCGTTGTCCTCGTTCCATTCATTACATATTGGAGATGACCATCTCCACAACAGAAAAAAGACAGAAGAATGCTGTTACACTAACCCCGCCCCTCCCACAGGGAGTATATATACCGGCCTAACCCAGCATTCTCCCTGAACCACCAAGCCCCCAACAGGAAGGCTGGCCGTCCGGGAGGGAGGGCGGGGCGTATGAATGGGACGAGGACAACGGGACCCGGAGTAATGAAGATTACCGGTAAGTAATAGAGCATTACCCCCAGGTCCCTTATGTCCTCGTCCCATTCATTACATATTGGAGAATACCAAAGCAGAAAAGCCGGACTTCCCCCCCCAAAAAACAGAAGCCAACCCAGGAAACCACACCAAGGCAGCCACCGGAGGAAAGCCAAAAAGGAAGAATCGCCGAAAACCCCCAGGCAGAGCACCCAGACAAGAGGGAGCCCCACCAAGGCAGGAGCGCACCCAACAAAACAACCGGAGACCAGCCAGACAAGGAGGCTGACAACCATAGAGGCCAAACCAGGCCACAGCAGGCCCCACAGCAAACAAGAGAAGCGGAGAGAACGGACACCACAACCCACTGAGGCAGCCAAGAACAAAAACAGCGAGGAGGCCACCCAAAGAAGAAGACCAAAGGACAACACGCCACCAAGTCAAAACCGGGCAACCGGAACCAGACCAAGGCACCGAGAACCCACGCCAGACGAAAACAGGCAGCGGAAAGGGAACCCAAGAAATAGGCCACAGAAGCCCACCAAGGGCAGGACCAAACCAGAAGAGGAGGGAAGCAAACGACCAGGCCCAAGCAACCCCTCCCCCCCGAAGCAACCAGCAGGACCCGGCACCAGAGAGCCCCGAGGACAACAGCCCCCGAAACCCTACAGAAGAGCACCAGGCCCCAGGAAAAAAAGAGACCAGCACCAACCACGACAGCCGACCAGCACCCAGCCCGGAAGGCGAAAGAGCCCATGGACACGCCTAGACGGAAAGCCAAGGCACCGGGGAAAGAAGGAAGAAAGGGGAACAGGAGGGAGCGCCGACCCAAAGAACACAGCCCCAGCAGAACACCCCAACAGCAAAGCCTGGGAGACAGGAGCAGGAAGCCACAGCCTGGACAAGCACACACCGACCACCCGAGAAGAGGCGCAACAGACTCCAAACCAAACAGGTAGCCGACCAAACGATCCAGAGAACCCAAGACCAGAACAAGGGAACCACAAGGGAGCCAACTGCAGCAGCAGCGGACAAACCCAACCAAAGACCACCGAAAGAACAAGCCAGGGAGAGAGGAACCCAAACAGACCAGGCAGAAGGCAGGACCAACAACACACAGGCCAGCAAAGACCCGAGCCCAACAACCAGACTCCACAGGGGTCCGGAAGGAACCGGAGAGTGCCACACGCCACAGTCAGGAAACACCAACCCCCGAGGGGAAGGACTCCCAAAACCAGCCCGGCCACAGAAGCAACAGAAGCCAGGACGGAAGAAGAACAGGCAAACCAAACTCCAAGGCCCAGCACACATCAGGGGAAGGCAGAAGCAGGGGAGAAACCCCACGGCAGAAACCACAACAAAACACAAGCAGGCGAGACGCCAGAGCCGAAGCCAAGCAAACAGCCCGACGATAAGGACCCGAAGGCCCAAAACACACTTGTGGAAAGCCAAAGAGGGGAGGACCCCAACAGAGCACAGACAAGCAAAAGGCCGGATGGGCGCAGAGAGCCCCTGCAAGGAAAACAGCGGAGCGAGCATGCCCACAACCAACAACGCAACCGCACAAAGACCTGGAACAGCAAGGGCCGATAACACAGAAGACACCAGGCCCCAGCACGCCACAGGGGAACCGAAACTCGAAGAATTCACAGAAGAGAAGAACCGTCAGCAGCCACAAGGACAAAACCAAAAGGCAGTGAGCAAGCAGCTCCGGGGATAGCACCACAGGGGAAGCCGGAAAGGACAACCTCCCAAAGGAAGCTCCCAGCACCCGCAACGCCCGGGCAGACCCCACAACCAGGTACGAACCAGGACCAACCTGGCCGAACCCCAGGGAACAGAGGAGAGACGGCTCAGGCAAGGAAGCAACGCAACAAGCCACTAGACCCCCTCAAAACAAGCCGCAGACCGCCAGAGGACCAGGGGACCAGCAGCCAGGCACGCCACCCGACCGACACAACCAGAGGCAGCAGGCAATCAGGAAAGACAGAAGTGGGAGACAGCCCAAAACAGGCCCAGCTGGAACCAAGAGGCAACAACGGCAAGGACCAGAACCCGACCACAGAGGAACCAGCACAAGCGAGCAGCCGGTCAACCCCGAGCAGACAGCACCAGCAGAACCAGGGGGACACCCCACCAGGATGCAACCAGGCACCCAAATGCCAACAGGGAGCGAAGGCAACCGGAGACCACAAGGAGGCACTGCCGGAGACCAAGCAGAGGCAGCCGCAAGCCCGCAACCAGGAGCCACGGGAAAACGGCACCCAGAACAACAGGACCACGGGGAACAAAAAATGAGGTCCAACCCCGGCTAAAGAAACAGGACCAGGCAGGGACAAGAACACGCCCCCCCAGAGAACCAAGGCGGAGAAGAACACCGCAGGCCAGTGGAAGCACAGCCGAGGCCAACAGCACCTGGGAAACCAGCCAGGCACCAAGCATGGCCTACTCAGCCCCAAAGACACAACCACTGCAGGAAGTGCACAGAGCGGGAAGGCCACCCGAAGGGAGCAGGGGCTGAACAACAGAACCAGCCGCAAAGCAGGACACAGGCAACAGACAGCGTATCCAGCAGACAGGGAGCCGCAGCAGGAGCTGCCACAGACCGAGCAGCACCACTGACAGAACCAGGAGCCAGGAAAGGCCAGACCAGAGGCGAAGGGTGCGAGCAGGACCCATTGAAGGAAACCAAAGGCAAAAGGCAAGCACAGGAGACAGAACCACAAGGGCAACTCCCGAGAATCCAGCGGAGAGCAGCAGCCTGGAACCCAAGGACCAAGCCAAGGAAACCACAGAAGCCAGGAACACTGCAAGGAAAGTGCCAGAGCCCAGAATAACAAAGACAGCCGAACCCAGCACGGAAGCGGCAAGCCGCTGAACAGAGCACCACCCAGCCAGGCCACACGAAGCAGCCCAAAGCCAGGGACAAGCCACCCACGCCACACAAAGCCAGAACCAACACAAGGAAGGAAGAGAAAGGCTCCATGCACCCAGGAGGCCCCATGGTCAAATCCAGCCACCCCAGGCTGTACAGGACCCAAACCAGGAGCACACACAGGGGGCAGCAGGGGAAGCACGCAGCAACAGAAGCCGTGGAGTGGAACCGCACAGGACCAGGCGCCAGGGCCCGAGCGAAGCACAATAAAACAGCCCATTGCAGGAACAGCGAGGCAAAGAAGGAACAGCCAGGAACCCCAAGAACCAGACCGGCCAAGCCAAGGCACGCCCAGTGAGCACAGCGGAACACCCTGAAAGGGAGTGCTAGCCGGCAACCAACCAGCACCAAAACAACAGGGCAGCGACACCCGAAGACCAGGACAGGTACCAACGCGCGACACCAAAACGCAGCGCAGGACCCACATTGGAAAAACGAGACCATAAGGCAGAATGGACACTATCACTCCCAACAGATCCACACAGAGAGGAGTGCCGCAACGAGACGCAGAAGCAAAGGGGACAAAAGGCGGAAGAAACACGCAGCAGCGTACCAGGACAGAAAGCACGCAACCCAGGGAACACCAGAAGCCCAGGAAGCGGCAGCAACCCGCCCCCAACACCCCACACCAAGATCATCCACAGTGCAACAGCAGACTACATGCTGCCCAGAGGGACATATACCCATAGAAACATATATGACAGCAGCAGTAAGCATGAGGGGAAACAAGGCAATCCGTATCCACACCCCACCCCCGGCAGACAGCCAACACAGGCAGGGAAACACAAGAGAGTGGAACCCAGACCAATGAAAAAAAGAGTATATGACCACAACCACCAGGCCACAGTGACCCTGCAAGGCAGGAAGAGGACACCAAAAGTAGAAGAACCCCTGCAACCTGGGGGGGGGGGTGGGGTGGGAAATCAGGCAAGAAATGGCGACGAATTCAAGCATGGCACACACAGCATCGGTAGACCCCCATGCGTATAACAAAGGACTCGTTAAAGCTTGGCACTTAACAACATATGGATTTCCGTCACCCAACGCAAGGGCACACATGTGAACATCCCCAGAAGGATGAAAAGCTGAGAGGACTCACTGCAGGAGTCGAACCTCCGTTCATGAGGCACAAACACAGGCCCATGACACGGAAGCAGCAGTCCACCCTGCCACCAGACCCAGCGTCCGAGGGAGAAATGAAAGACAAAATGGGACTATGAGCCAGGCTCCCCGTGGGCAGCTGCAATTAAGTGGGAAAATAAACCGCTATGCGGTACTCACCAAGGGGGTCATCAACCACCAACACTCAAGACTGACCCCCAACCACCAGCCCAGATGCCAGCCAACAGCGAGCACCGAGGCAGCAGAGGAAAAACCAGGAGCAGCCGGCACCCCCAGGCGGCCATGCAGCGTCCAGGGAGGAAAGCCGAATCCAACAGCAGCAACCGGTACCCAGGAACACCAGGAGCCTCACCAAGACCGGCCCGAGGTGCCCCAAACAGCAACAGCAGCGCGTCTTCCCGACCGGCCCAGCCACAGGAAGAGGCGGCCTTCAACCCGGAACAGCCCGGGAGGAGCGGTGCCCCAGCCACAATGGACCGGGCGCCCACAACGCGGCTCCCGGCAAGCCCGGCAGGCCAGGAGTCCACAGAACAGGACGTCGAGAAGCTCAGCAGCTCGACGAGAAAACGAGGAAGACTTCATGGACGCAGAGGACAGCCCAGCAGCCCGACGAAACATCCCAGAAGCCAACAGCAGGTAAGAGCAATTTTCACATCTCTTTCTGTCGGAAGACAGAAAAAAAGAACAGGGAGAATGCTGGGTTAGGCCGGTATATATACTCCCTGTGGGAGGGGCGGGGTTAGTGTAACAGCATTCTTCTGTCTTTTTTTCTGTTGTGGAGATGGTCATCTCCAATATGTAATGAATGGGACGAGGACATAAGGGACCTGGGGGTAATGTGTACTATTTCTCTTTTTGTGACTGAAATGTAATCACATTTTTCATTTAATTTTCATTTCATTGCACTTATTAACGCGTTTTACATTAGTATACTATCAATTATGTCTGCAGGGTTTTAATTGTGGAAGTTTTCAAGCATGGCTTTCCTTCAAATATAAGCAGGGTTCGCAAAGGTTTTACATGCAGTGCATTAGTACTTACATTTAGCTCCCAAGGTAATCAATGGCTTAACAAATAAACAGATCTATTTAAAGTTCTGAAAACTGGATGAGGGATGTAGCTGTTTCTCCGCATGTATATTTAAGTACACTACAATGACAAATTAGTGCCTCTATGGTCAAGTTTGGCACCTCAGACTATAAGCAATTATATTTTTGTATCCTTGATAACTTGGGTCTCCATTGACCTAACTGAAGTATGAGAAAACAATGTTTCAAGTGCCAGCTAACAGCATGCCAAATTTGGTGGAGATCGGTGGGGATCCCAAACTCGTTTTACACATACCCATGAGATGTGATTTCACATTTAATTTCCTCTGCAAAGAACTGGAAAACCTCTGGATTCATGGGCACCATTTTTATGGTATTGCATCTCTTCAGGAACTGAAAATCTGTTCAGTCTGTTTGAGAGCATAAGGGAAAATGTAACTATCTCTGCAATAATAAAAAGTTTGCAAATGCCTGGCAGGGCTTGTGCAGACAAGGGGACCCCAGTGCTCATGCACATCACTGTACATGGCCAATGGACACTCAGGTGCTTTCTTCCCAATATATCCAAGCATTAGAAAGAAAACATATAAAAAGCACACACACAAAATGTAAATAAAAAGGAAGTAGCTCGGCAGGAGATTCTAAGCTGCATGATTCAGAACTGGGTGGATATGCCAGCCCACTTATGAATATCTCTTACCAGTCTGTCAGGCTTGGGAGAGAAAAAAAGAGAAAAAAGCATTTTCTCTGGAAGAACCCCAGCCTATCCTGGTCAGGAGCAGGGAGGCTAACCCGTGTTGCACCCAATTGCAGAGGGAATTAACAAATTCCCCCCTTGACCTTATGTAGGAGCTGGAGAGGGTCAATAAAGTCCTTGCCCTCCCACAGTGCCCACAGGCAAGACGGCAGTTTAAACTTGCACCACAACTGCTAAAGGTGCCCTGTTTTATGCCAGAGACCCCCTTTCACATTGCCAAAGATCAAGGAGGATTAATAACACCCCCTTTTGCAGGTAAAATGGGCAAATGAATTGCCCTTGGGATCTTGCCCAAGGCAGGGTGAAAGGGATTATCTGACCCTAGTCTAGGATGAGGGGAATTTATCAACAACTACTTGTTGAGTTGAAAATGCCACCGCCACTCACATTGCCCCGGGCGAGGGTGGAAATGCTGCTGTACCCCTTTTCCGTTCCCATGGGTGAGGGGGGATATGCCACTCTCCCCTCACCGATGGGGTGGGGATGTTAGCCACCCACCCTCACAAAAAGGTGAGCGGGTCTGCTGTCACCTACAACCGCACTGTTACCCAATGGGGAACCGAACCGCAGGTTAGGTAATAGGTGACTACGAGCGACCCGCTCCTCCATGGACTGCACAATGGTGTTGAATTGTGTCACCTGCTCCTGCACTTTCACTCAAATTCACGGTTTCCCAGTTCAGAAGGGAGCATAGGAGACCTGCACACCTATGTACCAAATCTGTTCTTTGTTGGTGTTTGAAAGTCCCCTTTGCCCTTGGCCAAGAAGATAAGGCAGGGAGTGTTATTTCCCAAACCTTGGTCAGGTAGGGGTCATGTTAAAACATTAAAGACAAAGCAGAGTAGAAGCCTGTAATGCTTTCTTTTCTGTGCATCCACACCCCAAGTAACCCCTTACTAAGGCCATGGCTGGCCCCTGCAACCCCTCTGTCTCAGTACACCCAGTGATGGACCCTGCCTCTCACAGCTTCTATATGTGCTGCCCTGCCCTTACAATGCCTGTGTGTACCCCACAGCCTGAAACATTGTATGGCCAGGCCCTGCAGTAAGCCCTCCACTGTGCACAGCTGAAAGCCATGCCTGGCAGAGGGTTGGCCACCCATTGAGGCTGGGTGAGGGGTGTGGTCAAAGGCCAAGCCCTAATGCCAATCCCCTACCTCACATGGCCTGAAGCTGTGCTCAGTGGGGAAGTTGGGTGAATCTGAAAAATAAAAACAAGACATTGATAGAAAAATATAAAGGTTACATTGAAATTACAGTCAGCTGTGGTAATAAGATCTGATATTACAAAAACAAAAGGTTAAAGTGAAGTTATAGTAAGCTGTAGTAGTAAGATTTTAGTTCACTGTCAAAACATTTTTCAAAGTGCCATGGGGCACGCAGGAGCTACTGGGCCCAACCGTGGTGTTGAGGCATTTTCCCCCTGATATTTGGGGCCCAGCATACAATAAACTCTGAGCATCTGGACCAAGTGTCCTTTGACTCTCAGTGGGAGTGTGGTTTGTGCAGTCCAAGGCTTCTCAGGGAGGAGGTAGGTTTTTGGTGAACAATAGCTCACAACTCAAAATAAATCCAGTAATCCCCAATAAATGATTGTCCAGTCAAACACTGAAGTATTTATATACAATCACAAAGTGTATAACACACCACAAATAAAACACACAGTAAATCAATCAATCAATAAACATTATTTTGGTTAATCATACCCATAAAGTTCACATAAAAGAAAATCACAAAAATAAAAAAGATTATTAAATTATCACACATTTTCTGAATCAAAGTGACGTCTATATTCAATAGAAATGCCATATAAAACTTTTACCGGTCTGCAGAAACCTCATGAATGGGTTCACGATGCTCCCCGAAAATAACAAAAGAATCTTCAGTGCTAATATCTTAAAATATCCTTAGTAATCCAAAATGAAAACCTTTAGCATGTATCTAAATTTTAAAGTGCATTATACTTTTAGAATGCATTTAAAAATCATGTTCTTACCATATTACATTTTCCAAATTCGCTCTAAAGTGCTAGGTTAAGCTTAAGAATCTAAAAAGCTTAAAATACAATGCATTTGTAAATAATTAAAATCTTCTATACATCTTGTAAAAAATGCTGGACAAAAAGTGCTAAGTGCATTTATAACAATTCTGTGAAGTCATATTTTGTCGGAAACGGTCCTTCTATATTATCCCTAAAACACCATGTCAATTACATACAGGACATCGTGAATATCTACTGATCTTCAGTTAAAATATTATAGAGTGCTAATAAATAATAAGTGAATAGGCATAGTGTTGATCTCTTACAACTATAACACAACAAATTGGAGCAATCCAACTGGCACATTATCTCCTGTAAGTTTTGCAAAACAAAAAGGAAATGCCCTTTGTTTTCTTCACTTAAGCACCCCATTGGACATAATTTATTTAGAGTGCATTCTTTAGACCATGAAAAGGTAAAACTTGCAATTGGAAGAATTCCCAATCTCACATTGAACCGATAAAACATATTTTACAGACTAACTGTTTGGACATCATAGTCCCATGTATTGAGCTTGGTATTTTAATATCTTGATGATACAATTTTGGATGCATTTTTGGGAAGCCACAGGGGATGATACCAACATGCACATAACCCAAGCCAACTCAGCCATGTCTTTATATAGTCAAACCAAGGGATGGCATGATATACGGTAAGGGTGGTCGACAATTTCCGTTCCGCTCGCGGAAATTGCGAAAATTCAACATTTTCGCGTTCCGCGCGGAACGCGAAAATGTCGAAACTTCCGCAGTCCATGAGGGAACGGAAATTGTCGCCTAGGCAGGTGTGCTTTCTCCCCATATCTACCACTTGCTGTCATCCTTGATGGAGCTCTGGGCATTCATGAGTTTCTCGAGCGCAATTCCCATGTAGTTCCTGACACCAGGAGGTTCTGTCTCCTCATCTGCTGCTCTGATCCGTCTCTGGCCCTTTATAAACAAGAGGCATGTGAACTGCATGGAAGCCCCTCCCGTTTGGCCCAACACCCCCCACCCCAGCGGTGTGCATCGTCTTCCCTCCCTTTCCCTCACTATGATGGACAGCTCACTCGAGGGACCCCGGCGCCCGTCGGCGCTGCGGCAACGTTACAGACACACATGGTCGCTGTAGACAACTCTTCTGACCCTTTACACTACACGGGGATTGCACTCGAGAAACTCATGGATGCACAGAGCTCCATCAAGGATTCTACTGGCTAATCAGTAAGTGCTACCTCCTTGATGGAGCTCTGTGCATCCATGTGTTTCTCGAGTGCAATCCCTGTGTAGTTCCTGACACCAGGAGGTTCTGTCTCCTCATCTGCTGCTCTGATCCGTCTCTTGCCCTTTATAAACAAGAGGCATGTGAACTGCGTGGAAGCTCTCCGGTTTGGCCCCACACCCCCCACCCCAGCGGTGTGCATCGTCTTCCCACCCTTTCCCCCACTATGATGGACAGCTCACTCGAGGGTCCCCGGCGCCCATTGGCGCAGTGGCAGCGTTGCATTACAGACACACATGGTCGCTGTAGACAACTCTTCTGGCCCTTTACGCATCTGTAGTGTAGGAAAAGCACTACACATTTACCCAACGAGGTAGCACTTACTCATTAGCCAGTAGAAAGTACTCCAGTTGAGTAGAGGTATTGCACAAAATGGTGGCATCTTCTTGGGTAAATATGCAGGGCAGGATTCATTCTGGCACGATGCTCCTGTCACAAAAATGAAACCCCAACATGAAGCACTTGTATTTGACCTGCAACTCGGGCACCTGCTTTATTTATTTATATCTGTTAGTCTTACAGATATGAATAAAGCAGGTGCCCGAGTTGAAGGTCAAATTCAGTAACGCATTAATCAGCACACAAAATCTCTGCGATCACGCGAAATTTCGCGTGATCGCGGAGATTTTTTGCCGTTTCGCGATATTTTGCGAAAGGCACTTTCGCAAATTCCGCCCACCCTTAATATACGGGGTTACTTAATAATTCATAAAGACATTTTCTAGAAGGTTCTGAGTCTCTAGTTGACCATATGAAATCCAGTATAAGATTGGCTTTAAGTGGGCAACAATAGTAATTGGTTTCAAATTCAAGTCTAATCTGAGGCGTAGCAGTGGAAAACTGGAGGGAGTTTTAACAATGTTTTTACAAAAGAGGTTTCCCCTTTCTTGAGCCTACCCAACTTACCATTACTCGCATTCAGTTTCACTGACAGCTGCTCCCAGTGCTTGTGAGATGTCCATCCCTTGTACTGGTGAAATGGGGTAAGATGAAGCTTGGTTAACAAATCTCATGATCGCTCCTGCTCTATGTTCTAATATTAGGGAGCTTTTCTCAATTTGTATTTTCCAGGTTTGGAAATTTGTAAGTCTCACCCCTATGTAATCAAATTATGCCACCCTCTCAAGAACTTTTCCATCAAAGGTTACATTACACTTAACCTTTTTCCTAGAATTGATCACCATATATTTAGTTTTAGTTCCATCTATTTCCAACCCTGGTTCTTACCAAAAAAATGTAACTTCTCTATAAGGGAACATAAACCCATAGGTGTTTTGGAAAGTAGGAGGATATCATCTGCACATAATAAATGTGGGACTTTTGATCCAGCAATTTTTGGTGAATCATTTCCACAGCCCATTAGGTACGAAATGCAGCCATTGATAATTAGCAAGAATAGGTTCGGAGCCAAATCGCAAACATGGCGGATTCCTCTTCTAATTGGAAAAACCACTGTAGTCTGCCCACTAGCACACCATTTTACAAAATTATCCATATAAAGCTGTTCGATCCAGTGGAGAGGGCTAGGTGTGTCTCCTCCTTTGTACAGAACCTCCCACAGTTTCCTTTCTGGGTCGAAAGCTGCTTGTAGGTCAACAAATGAAACATATTTAGGTGTTCCTTCCATGAGGAGCGACCATTTGGGGTATTTAAATCACCAAATATAGAAACTAAGTGACGTTTCAATCCTGCACACAGAGTGTCGGCCCGCACTGTGTGGCCATGATCAGCAGGGGTCCTCTTGCTGGACTGGTCTTCCTTTCAGCAATACCAATACTACCTCACAGCCCTGCTGTATCTCTCAACCGCAATACGTCCTAGGTTAATACCTTCATGGAATAGACAGTTATTATTACTGATTCTTTATACAGCCCTGCTGCTTCTACCACTACAAATTGTCAATTAGGGATTTATCAATATCACCCTCCCACTCAACAATATATGCATTCCTATTACTTGATCCTCCTGAACCTATTGGCAGAATACAGGGAATCTACTAGACATTCCAGATTGCAACCAATGAGATCTGTCCCTATCAACCTAAACTCAAATTTAGGCGCTTCAACATCCCTACCTCCCTAGCAGCACCCCGGTAGTCACTGAGACCCACTACCCCAGTTCCTTTCACTATTCCTGAAGTACCAGAGAGACCCCCTTAAAACGAAGATGACGAGAAATGCACAGCAGCACTTGCAGCCCCCCGCTATCCATACTCTTTCTCCATCACTTACTCCCAACCTCTCAGCTAACACCACCAAAATCTTCAAACATAAACTACTCAAACAACACCATGAAACACTCTTAGCAGACATCTACTACAACACATCAAAGGGACAAGAGAAAACTGAATTTATCTTCTACACTACCTGCAGATGGAGATCAAATCTAGCAAACCACCTACGAATAACAAATGCCACCAACATTCTACATGGCCGAAAAACTACTGATTTCCAACTCCACAACCTTCAAAGGCAATGCTATCATAACAATATACAAAAACAGCAATGTCATGATACAAGCCAATAATATCAACCTGCATTCATTAGAATACATATTCCTAATTCTAAGCAACACCACCTCCCATCGCACTAACAATCTCACCACAACCCAACTCGATCTCTGGGGCACACCAGAGGGAACAGCTCACACAAAACTCAACAGAAGCTCACACTCAATCCACACCTCAAACAAACACCTCACACTAGCAACATGCCCCTACTACGCCTACCACCTCTATCCTTCATGAGTCCGTCCCAACCCCTCTTTCCCTACTAACGGACCGCTCTCCCAACCACATCACATCAGCCAGAGCTACACCCAACACCATCAGCAGCTCTGGACCGCAATTCAACAACCCCATGAGCAAACCTCCTCTCAAGTACCCCCTTCAGATCTCCCCTCTGCCCCTCACCAGGCAAAATACTAACCCAGAGGTACTGGCCCCCGAAATCCCTATCTTACCTTTACCCACCACCCAATCTTTACCTAAAAAAAACCAAGGGTGCACTCCAAATGCACACTCTATAGCCCACTCAAAGAAAGAAACATGTACCAATACAATGCACACTCCCAATGACCCACAACCCCCCAGTCCTGAACAACATGCACAGGCTAACTCTTTCATCAACACCCACACTCTCTCTACATTGAACCCGATGTCTGAAGTTGAACTAGCCAAACGTCAAACTCGCATGGAGAGACAACTCAAATCACTCTCTCTACCTAACCCTTTGCCCGCGAATGCCATAACTGAAAGTCTAACCCACCTGCAAAGACAACTTGACATAGTAACACAGGGCATCAACAAAATTATTATGAAAACCAAACCAAGTCTGATCACGCTCAACACTCGCAATTCCCTTCTTACAACATCACCAGCCAATCCCTACAGCTGTCTAAATCCCAACCAAACAGCTGGGGCACTACCCCTATTAACAACCAATCTCATAGGCCAAAAAGAAGGAGCCCCAAGAAGTCCATGAGAGAGGCAACGGCTCTTGCAATAACCTATGACCTTACGACAGCCCTGACCCCCCCAGCTCTAGCATCCAGGTGATCACTGGAATTGGCAGAGATACCAACGTGCCTAGAGCTACCAGACCTCCATCACACCACACCGAAATACCTCTCGCATACCCATCTCTAAAACACTCTAGCAACAGCTTTGTGAACTGCATGCTCATGAATTGTAGGTCAGCAACCGAACACGCAACTGAGCTGGTCAAAGCCATACTGCACCACAACTTTGACAACGTGTTCACCATAGAAACTTGACTTAAAAAATCATCCTATCCGATCCTTGACCTTCTAGTCTACCCACGTTTCTCCATCATCAAGAAGGACAGGAAAAAACACCCAGGCCCGGGCAGAGCCCTCATATATAAGAACAGCATCACAATGGCTGAAACAAACTCAGTCTCCCATCCAACATTCGAATTCCGCAGCACCACCACAAAGCTAAAGAACAACAAAGTGATGAAATGTTATGTCATCTACCACCCACCAGGAAACACACCCGCCTTCAGTGATCACCTATCTGATCTGCTAACACACTGCTGAAGAGCCCAATAATTTCAGACCCATCCCCAACCTTCCCTTTCTCGCAAAAATTCTTGAGAAATGTGTTTTCACCCAACTCAACCAACACTTGGACACCAATAACTTACTTGACTCACATCACTTAGGTTTCAGGAAGGAATGCAGCATGGAAACAGCTATACTGACTAAACAGATGATATTCATAAATCCCTAGACACAACAGATGCTGCCTGCTCATCTTCCTAGACCTATCAATGGCCTTCGAGATGGTAGACCATAAATTACTTTTGGATGCCCTGAAACAATGAATCAGAGCTGATGGCACAGTTCTGCAATGGTTCTTGACCTCCGGTAGGAGCGACCTGTTTTAAATATATCCCACTCCCATCTGAGTGCTAATATGACTTGGACTTGAGTGTTTTAAACTGTTTTAGTTTCCTTGTAGCACCTAATATGGGGAGGTGCTTGGCTCTCTTTTATTTAGTATTTCTTTCCTTGTAGCATCTAAGTGCTGGAGTTGCCTGACTCAATTTTTTCTTTGCCTTCGATCTGCGGCTGTGTTCCATTTAGGATCACCTTACCTGTTTCAGCTCACAAGTGCAGGGCGCAGCGAGTGCTTTCGCTCCCCGCCCTACTCACACCAGATTGGTGGGGATTGGGCCATGCCCCTTGAGGCGGACTACTTGTTGATGACGGCGTGGAGGAACAAAGGACGCATGCAGTGGGCACGCCGAAGGTGCACCAAAGGCAAGCCCGTCTGCACCCGTCTGCGTCCGGCCAGGGTCAGGGACCAGAAGCCCTGCCAATTTTACTACACAACTTCATCTAAGGTACTCACCGGACCAACCTAAAAGCCTATCCCCTAAAACCACTTTATTATGTTTGCATAGGCTTACGGCAGACACCCCTAAATCTGAATGTCCTCATTACGATTTTAGCCTTGAATACAACAAGCCACCCTTGGCTAATGATCATAACCCACAGTTTTTGCTGATCAATTGTCGTTCTATGATTAAACTTAAGTATTAAATGTTTTATCTTACTATGGGAAAGTAACGTGATGCCCTGTTTCTGACAGAAACATGGCTTAATGAATCCACAGTACCAGATATTTTAGATGATGTCCCGCTAGATTACGGGATTGTAAAATAAGATCGCCCTATAAAAAGAGGTGGAGGGATACCATAATCTATAAACCAGCCCTGAAATGTACCATTAAGGCTACTAATATTGAGAACTGTGAAGCCATCTCTTTCTCTCTCTTTCTACCCTGCACTGTCCAACCTGCACTGTGCCACAAAAATGTGATCATTTTAGGTGATCTTAATCAACACTTTGACAATAACTCCTATCCTAAAGCACAAACCTTATGCAGGGAGCTTGAAACTATGACTCTAACTCAAAGAGTGCTCGCCCTTACTCACCAACTAGGCCACACCCTAGATCCTATATTCGGCAAATTTCATATGAATAAAGCTGTGACACCACCAATAGTTACATGGTCTGATCATTAAGTGGTGCCTTTCTCTGTGCCATTTCTCAGGGCCTCTCCCAATCATACGCCTAATCAGATGATTAGGAGAAGAAAGTGGAATAAATATAATCAGAAATATTTGCCTAATCTCTCTCGCGTAGTGTCCCTCAGTTAGGGGAGGATGTCACTCTAGCCAATTTTCAAATTGAAAAATGGATATCGGGAACTTTAAATGAAGTTGCACCTTGGACAATGAAAAATAAAAATCCCAGGGTGCAGAACTCCGCTTCTTGGTTTAATTAATATCTTGGCTTAGCCAAATAAGCATGCAAATGGTTGGAACGAATCTGGAGGAAAGAGTACTGCCCCATCAAAAGAGACAATTACCAAGCTGAACTCGGAGCTCGTGGAGTTCCGAAAAACGCCACGTGAGTGCGAGCGAGGAAATTTCACCTCCCGGTGAGATTTTTCCTCATTCGAGCTCGTAAACCTCAAGTTGGCGAGCGAAATCAATGTCACGGCGGGATTTCTCAACGAGGGCGGTCGGATTTCTCAATGTGAGTGGTCACGTATGCTCGCAACCGCTTGTGTTGAGAAACTGTCCGTTTGTGTTGAGAAAACTGCCGCTCAAGTAGAAAATCTATCCGAGCAGTAGAAAGGAAGCAGAGCCTGATTGCACCCACTTGCGCTGTGCATGGTGGCGTTCGTGATAATTTCACAAAGCGGACAAACACCCGGCACTGAAAATGATCGCAAACTGCATTTTTCTAATGCACTCCACCGCTTGCAGAGTTCAGTGTAGCGCAGCAGTGTTTTTTTTGCACTTCACGGACCGTGCTGCAAAAACATTGGTGGAGGAGATAAGTCGTTCACCACCTCAGGCAGTGCCTCAGATTTCAGGATCCCTACAACAGCTGGGCAAGCTTCCATGCGGGCATTTAGACGCATGAAAACATGTTGGAAACTACAAAGCAAAACTGTTTTATAGGAACTGGGGCTCAATTTTATAAAACTTATTAATGTGCTACATTTTATTTCTTGCATTTGCGAAGGTTTTTTTAAAATCATGCAATAAAGTAATTTTTTTCACTTCACGGAGTTCTACATAGCGGAACTCCCTAAACTCTGCCCAGGCTTAATGGATGCAGGCAATAGTTCTCCCACTTCAGAAAAAACCTTCTGCTGACCACATGGTACTAGAAAATCTACATCCAGTATCCCTGCTACCACTATTTGCCAAAATAATGGAGAAAGTGGTGAATAAACAACTTCCCAATTGCATTACTGAGAATGACTTATACCATTCTACTCAGTCAGGTTTTAGAGCTTCCTCTTCTATGGAATCTGTTCCTCTCCTGGCCACTGAACTTTGAGAAGGTGTGCAGATGCAGAGCAAACAGCCGCATTAGTACTACTGGACTTATGCGCAGCCTTTGACACCGTTTCGCACAATTTACTTCTTCAAAAGCTAAACCAATGTGGTGTTGAGGGCCCAGCTTTGCGATGGGTATGATCCTTTTTTCATGAGCGTAGCTTTCAGGTTGCTCAGAATTTCTTTCTGTCAGAGATTATGCCCCTCATGCAAGAGGTTCCACAATGCTCTACATTGATCTCTACCTTGTTTTATCTTTATATAGGTCCCCTTGCAGAAATTGTGGAAAAACACAATGTGACAATTGTGTCTAATGCGAATTACACACAACTTATTGTCATCCTATCTCAGGACACCGAGACCACAGCCTCCCATTTTTCATTATGTTTAGAGTAGTGAGCATCTTGGATGTCCAATAATTGCCTACAACTCAATGGCGATAAAACCGAGGTACTGATAGTTGGGAAAGCTCCCTCTATCTGGTCCTAAGCCTGATGCCTGAGACCTTGGGGAAACCCCCCAAACCCAAAGTAGAAACTAAAAATTTGGGGATATGGTTTAATTCGAAACTCTCATTTGATAATTAAATTAGAAAAGTTGTCAGCAAGTGCTTTGGAACTCTTAAAATCCTAAGGAAAGTTATTGATCTTTTACCTATAGCGGCCAGGAAAACAATTGTCCATGCCCTGGCCACATCTCAATTAGACTATGGCAATGTTAGAAGCATCCAAAGGCAGTCTAACTAAACTTCATCGCCTTCAGAATGCAGCTGTTCTCAATCTCCCTAGAAGAACCTCTGCCTCTGAGGCTCTTTCCTACCTTCAGTGATTGCCTGTGGAGAAGAGAATCATCTACAAGGCCATGTGCTATTGCCACAGAATTTGGTGGAATAAGAGTCCTAGCTACTTTCGATTCTTGATCACTCCCTACACTCCTATACGGAATCTAAGATCAAGAGGGACTCATCTGATCAAGGTTCCAAAAATTCAAAGGGCCAGAATGGGAACCCGAAAATGTAGCTACCTTGCAGCAAATAAATTGAACACTCTGCCTTTGACTCTGATATCTGAATCAGTGGAATTAACATTTTCTAAACAACTAACAACCTGCCTATTTGCTTACTAACTCGGGCTTAAGTATGCTATCTAGCTCAGTGCTCATCGATTGGACTCTGTTTCTAGTCTAATCAAGTTGTGTTTCCTATCTTCTTCTCCTGTCTGACACTCAGATTCTAGCACGGGGACACACAGTTTGGTGTAACCAGGTGCTCTACAAAAGGTATTTGATTTGATTTGAGTTTATTCACCTCATTTCTGCATAACCGATCCCAACTAATAAAAATCAACAACTCTATGTCCGATATTTCACCCATCACCCGTGGTGTCCCACAAGGCTCAGTCCTCTCTCCGACACTCTTCACCATTTACATGGAACCCCTCACCGCACTTCTTAGACAAGCAAACATTACCTATCACCTCTATGCCGACGACACCCAGCTCTAGCTAGAAATATCCCCTCTAAACGACATATGTCGACTTAAATCCACACTCATAAAAGTACACAACTGCATATCACACAACCACCTCAAACTCCACCAAGAAAAAACTGAGGCTCTTGTTTTGTCCAACCACGGCCACTCACTGCAGGTCCACATATGGATTAATACTCTTGACACCCTGAACTGCAAGCTTACTCTAGCAGACTCTGCCAAATCTCTGGGATCTCTCTGGACTCAAGTCTGAACATGAGCTCTCATAAGGTCTACTGCAAAGCGGACTTATTATAGCTCACAACTACGCAACAAAATCAAGTCCTTCCTCAGTCCAAATGACCAAAAAAGCGCTACTCAAGCACTGGTTCTGCCCAGATTAGACTATGGAAATGCTACGCTCACAGGAGCAGCGAAAGCACGCCTAACCCCCATGAGAGCCACCCTTAATCCAGCAGCAATATTAGTCACAGGAACTAAGAAACACAAACACAACTCCGCTGCACTGAAAATCTAAAGTAGTTACCAATCGAAGCACGCTGCTGCTTCAAAACTGCCTGTCCCACCTACAAAGCCCTTCCATGGGCAAACAAGATTATCGCGCAGCCAAACTCACAAAAACAGGCCAAAAGAGAAATCTAAGAAGTGCCAATACACTTCTTCTCATCCTCCCCAAAAGACATAAACAAAATTTCCTCTCTTGTTCTTTCTCAGGCAACACCCCCAATATCTGGAACTTTCTCCCACGACATATCAGAACTAAATCCCCTTCATGAACTTCAAGAAACAACTAAAAGAACTCCTCCTAAACCGGCACCTTTATCCTTCCACGAAATAACTATCAATTGCACCTAGGAAATACTTCCTAGTTATATATAGTTCTCCCACAGGATCTACACAACAAACTGATGCTCAACTCCACAATCTTATTGTATTACTGAATGATAAAGACTAGATTCTCAACTTATTGTCGATGAATTTGATTTCAATACAGTCCCACTGCTCCTCATCTGCTACACGACGTTTTACAAAAACAATGTCTGGGTTAACTATTGAATTGTAATGTCGAACATTATGTATCCAATGGGTTACTTTATTTCTTTCTCCCAACTGCAGCCTCCTTATGTGGCACATTTGCTTTCAATATGTATTTCACTTCCTGTGTTAAATTGTCTATGTTCCTGACCATACAGTTCTCTGCTGTATGTTTATTTTCCTTCTTCTGGAGAGTAGCACCCACAGGACTATTTGCTGCTTTTCTTTTCCCCATTGTAGAAAGGAAAATGTTTATAGGGAACATGTATAGACAAAATAACAGTACCTTTGAAACAAATGTGTACCTTTGGACTCAAGAACCAGAGCAAAGGGGGGTGGTCCTTCCTAGCCTTTTGTGGCTTTGACAGGCGCGAACGGGCATGCCCTTACCCTGGAGTCACCCAGGCATGACCCGTGCAGTGGGAATGATGTTGGTGCTTTGTAGCGCTGTGCAGTGATGGCCCTCCTCTTCCTTGGCCCCTCCTTTCTGTGTGGCAAAGTCTCTTGGGGCTCTGAGTCCCCAAATCAGCCATCTAGCGGAGTGGGTATAGTGCCAGCATTTTGTAGTGCTGTGCGGTGTGGGGTCTCCTCCTCCTTGGCTCATCCAATCTGTGTGGCAAAGTCTCCTGGGACTCTGAGTTCTCAAACAGTTTTCTCTCCTCAAGCCTACTAGTGTTCTGTGGTTTCAGTTTCTCAAGTCACTCCTCCCCATCTAAGGTCCATTGTTCCTCCCCAGTTACGTAAGGTAACATCCAAGCTAGGCCCTGCTAGTGAGTTTAAGTCTTATAAGTTCTGCAATGGCTTGGCGAAACTCAAAGTGACCCCATGCCATAGCACATAAGTCAGAGCATGTTCCTTGTGAGGCCCAGTGGCCTGGTATTCAAGTCTTACCCACTCTTGCTAGAGTATCAGGTAGTGTGCCTGAGCACTGTTCAGCAGCAGGTGATGAGCAGAGATCTGGAACCTGCTATTGGGGTGGCAGGCGTCCAAGGCACTCCTCCAATCACACAGTATGCCTTCTTGAATCCAGGAGTAGGTCCTGAATGCTCGTAGATTTGGCCAGTTGAATCCTTGCACTTCTTCCATGGGTCATAGCCGCTCCTGCTCCATGGCTGCACCCTGCCTCACAGCGACCACCCTTTCACTTGGCCATGGCACCCCTTCATGGCACACTGGGACTTACCAAACAGAGGCTCACAGGGCAATGGCCCCATCAGGGCAATGGGCCCACTGCAAAGGACTCTGGCCCTCCTCTTATCACAGAAATGCACCAAGGCAACAGCCCTAAATCTGCTCTGTGGTCACAACCTGACATATGGGGGTCAGGAGCACTATCAATAAGGCGACGGCCGTCTTCAGGTTCCAGAGCTGCACTGGGCAAAGGACCTTCTCTCGTGCTGAACCAAGGGCTGCAACTTATTCTTGACAGCAGCCTACACCTGGCATACTGGGGTCACAACAGCACACATAGGCAGATAGTTAGATTGGTGCGGCAGTCTCAATGGACCTGTATCTGACACTCCACTCCCATAATCCACTCAACAGGATCCCCAGTGGGCCTCACTCCTTCCAGGTGATCTTATTCTCCTCACACAGTCGTCTAGTCATGGGTCAGGGAGGAGTTGGTGCTACAGGCAAGTGTTGTTGATTCTTGTGAGTGATGTCCCCTCAACCAGCATGGGAGGCTGGCAGGCCCTTACTCCCCAGTCCTGGTACAACCAACAAAACTTGTGCTGAGCTTCTCTGCACTGATGTACACCTTCAGTTTGACAATTTTGGAGTCTCAAGCTCTCCTTTTCCTATTCCATTTCCAGACACAAATGTGATTTAGTGTCTCTGTCTTTGAAGTTTGTGTTCTAGGGGGTCGACTACTTTGAAGTCCTCAATTCTTTTTTGTGTTCTTCCTCCATGGAGCAATCTATCACAGCAGGGCAGTCTCCAATCTTGATAGCCCCAAACACGGGCCATGGGACTGACTAGAGGTTCACACCTGACCATGAACCGTAGTGATATGTGCATTAAAAAGCTACCAGAGGGGCCCAGCCCTACAGTTTATGATTCCCTTATCAGTCCCATCTCCTTCCTGAGATGTGCCTGGACCCCTTTGACCATTGACCCTATTTCAGAATTAAAAAGCACTGTTTCAAATATACTAAGAAGTCTGGTTCTTGCTTCCTCGAGTATGTGTCCAACTCAGCTCTCAGGAATGCAGCAATGCACAAATCTGACTGGAGCGAATCCTCTACCACCACATGTTCCTCCAGCCAGCTCTGGGATTCCCAATCTGGTCTCACAGTCCTTATGCACTGCACAAATCCAAGGCACTTGTGCATTCTTAGGCCCGAACGCAAACCCATGTGTAGCTTTCCATCTGCTGCTGCCACAGACACGCATACATAGCAGCGTGCTGTGTAAAGACACATGTGCAGGCCTCCATGCATTGCTGCTACAGGCACGCATGCATACAGCTTGCCATATAAAAACAGGCGTGCAGGCCTCCATGCACAGTTGCCACAGACATACATGCATAACGTCATGCTGTATAACACATGCACTGGTCCGGCTCCCCATCCTTCCCTAGATAGGCTAAGGGCTAGCTAGCTGCACAGCAACAGAATTTCAAGTAGGCCCTAGTCACATGATGCAGGTAAGTCTGCTTGGCCATGTTACTAATTGCTTGTTACAAAATGGTATGCTGCCACCACCATGCTTTTGCTACTTAGTTTTTGGTAAGGGCTCAAACCCCTAACCGCTATGAGGGTAGTGCATTGTGCGCCCCTCATAGTCTAACTAGACCGCAATCCTTGAAACCGATCTAGATCATAGGGCACACACATGATCCATATTCACCATCACCATAAATTGTTACCAAGGATTCAAATATAACCACAGGTGGGCCATTCAGGGCAGGGGTACGCATCTATTACCATGCCTGTAGCTTTTCTGTCCCAACACTTACATTACAAAACCCTAGAAATTCACTGAAATAAACAAAAATTAAAGTGACGTTATAGTTATTTGTTGAGATAGGTAAAAACTAACATTTAAAAGAAAAAAACAGCACTGAGGGCCCAATTCATGAAGGCAAACTTGGACTTTGGTTCTTGAATTTTATCAGTGATTGTTTACCCAGCTAATTATAACTTGCGCCACATGCCACATTAAGTGACATAATTGATGACATCACTGATGAACTTGATAAATAGGAAAAACTAGCAATCAGTGACAATATTTTCATCTATAATTGTATGCCCCAATGACCTGTTTACAAAAGTTACAGCTATGTCCAGCTGACCCTTCCCATTGCAGGTTTATATATTGTTTGTTGATTGCACAGAAAAACATGACATCTAAAGCAAACAAATGAACTGCAGCTTATAATTCCTTTTCTTTGTGTACTAACCATGCATCAATTCATATGGTTAAATCTAAAGAATCAACAATGGGTATGAAAGAAAACTGTATTTTTGAAATGTTCACTAGATACTGCATATAGGAATAGTGGTTAGAATACACCTCTGAATCTGGGGTTACAAAAACTGTCATAATTCAGAGATCATTTTACAAAATGTGTTTTTTCTTGTACTTTACCTTACATTTGGAAGCCAAAAATGGAGAGAGAAATCAACTGTAGTTATAAAAATTCCACTATTCTATAGTCCCACGCTTATCCTAATAAAAACTAGGCCTGGGCGGCAAATTCCGTTCCGTTCGCGGAATTTGCGGAATTTGGGTAATTTCGCGTTCCGCGGAGAATGCGAAATTGCCCAAAAATCTGCGTTCCGCAACTTCGCGAAATTTTTTGCTTGTTCGCGTTCTCAATATGCGTGTTCGCGAGATATTTCACCCCGAGCACGCAAACAGCGATCGCGAACAGGAAAAAAGTATCGCGAACAAGCAATTCCGCGTGTTCGCGGAATTTCTGCGTGTTCGCGGAGATTTTTTACCGTTTCGCGGAGATTTGCGTAACGCGATTCCGCAAATTCCGCCCACCCCTAATAAAAACGGTACCCCATTTACGTGATAGGACCTTACGCCGGCAACAGGAATTGCCCCAAAACATGGGGCCCGATTCACAGAACTAACTTAAGACAAAATCCTAAACTTACTACTTTTGGTATTCACAGAAGTTAGGATTTTGTCTTAAGTTTGTCTTAAGACAAACTTAAGACAGACTTAAGACAGACTTAAGTTAGGATTTTGTCTTAGGTTTGTCTTAAGTCTGTCTTAAGTCTGTCTTAAGTCTGTCTTAAGTTTGTCTTAAGTTTCTCTTAAGTCTGTCTTAAGTCTGTCTTAAGTCTGTCCTAAGACAAACTTAAGACAAAATCCTAACTTCTGTGAATACCAAAAGTAGTAAGTTTAGGATTTTGTCTTAAGTTAGTTCTATGAATTGGCCCCATGGCCTCTACGTTCAGCAAGGAGATTGGGCAATATGAGGCATGTTGGTCAGGGGGTCGACCCAGTATATGGAACACCACCACCTCCGCTTGTCTCCAGTCGCGGGGAAGACATCCCCGCTCCCTGGCCTCATCAACCACTCTAAGAAAGAGGGACCCTAGCTGCGAAAAGTATTTCTTAAAATATTCACATGGAAAATCATTAGGGCCCGGGGCCTTTCCAGAGCTTATGTCTCACAGGGCAGCACCCAGCTCCTCCTCCGCAAGTGGAAGATCAAGCTCCGCGCGTGCCTTGCTGGTTAAAGCCTTAGACGGAAGATCGTAAAGGAAAAGGCCTATCACATCCTCATGTAGACACTCTCTGGGGGCGTATAGCTCTGTAAAGTATGCTGCAAAGCTTTCAGCAATCTCAGAGGGATCCCTGAGGGACTCCCCATCTGGGCCGGTTATACTAGGGAGAGCCTGGGGGTACAATGCTCCCTTACACAGCCTGTGGAGCAACTTACTAGACTTATCCCCCCACTGGTAGACCCTGCTCCGAGTGGCCAGCCACTCCAGGCGGGCCTCGTCTAACAAAAGGTCCCCATGCGTCTGGTGTGCTAACAATAATTGTCAATGGACCTGACCACCCCCGTCTCCCATACTGCGACTCTCAAGCTCCATAACGTTGACCTCCAATTTTCGAAGGGATTCCATACGTGCTTGCGATCTGCAGAGCAGAAGGAGATATCAACCCCCCGTATAGTGGGCTTCATGGCTCCCCACAGGGGCTCAGCCCCCTCCACCGATCCCACATTAAGGTCCAAGTAGCGGTCAATGGCACTTTCAAAATGTACCCTATATTCCTCGTTCTGAAGATTCCAGACTGAAAGGCGCCATCTAAAGGGCTGCCGCGATGTGCCCACCTGCAAATTGAGGGCCACCGGTGAGTGATCTGATAAACCCCGCGGGAGGATATCAGCCTCCACCACTCTGCTGGTTGCCACCCGAGGCACAAATATATAATCTAGCCGTTAGTAGGAATCATGTACTGCCGGGAGATACATGTATCCTTGCTCATTCCCATGTAGCCGACACCAAGGGTCTACCTAATCAAGCCCCGTCACCTGGGAGTGTAGTTTAGTGGACTGATGAACATCCGGGCGTCTCCCCGGCCTCCAGCTTTCTCTTGCTACTTCCATCACATCATTCCAGTCCCCCTCCAACTACAGACAAGTCTTCTGGCATATCTGCCCACGAAGTCATGAGTCGCTCCACCAAGACCCAGGAGAGCGGCGGAGGTGCATATACGGACGCATCCCAGCACCACCCGCTCCCGGAGGAACAATAAGGCAGCCTTCTGGGTGCTGGATATTAATCCCAAATGAGGCCGCAAGGCACTGCGCCAGACCAGGATCAGGGAGGCCCCCACAAGCCCCCAAGCAAGGCTCTACCCCCGCGGCTCTTCCTGCAGCCTGATGCGACCGCCGACAACAAGGCCGCAGTTCAAGGGGGAGGGGTGAGGGGGAAGGTCCACTCACCGGGTGCAGGGGATCGGGTCCAGATGGCCGGTGCTTCATCGTGTCCCCCTTGCAGCGAGGAGCCCAACCCGGCACTCCACCACTGTCCCCACACGCCACAGGAAGCCTCAGTCCCGCCGCGCCCAATCCCCTCGGCCACGGTATGCTTCAGCGAGGCCCTGACTCAGCTCCACTGCATGCAGGCCGCAATCCGGGCTGCCGCCATCCCAGTACTCCAAACTGCAATCCAGGCACGATTCGGGGCTAAAAGGGCAGCCTTCACCCGTGCCATGCACAGGATGTGGTCAAATCTCCAATTATGACCGGAGAAACAGGATAAATAAAGGATAATTGTTAAGGCTGACCGGAGCACGCCTAGTACACGTCCGCCATCGTGGCTTGCTAGGCCACGCCCCCCACTTTAGACACTTTTGAAAGTTTGCTGCATATGTCATAATTCTTTGGAATGCACAGCCGGATTGCAAAGATTATATTTCCAAAATATATGCAGTGCACCAGCAAACAAGGTTAATTTGTTTTCAGGCAACTCCATGATTATTATTCTACAGTATAATTTACCTTACATGATGTGATGTTATTGTACATTTTTTGAAATTGAGAAGTCTTGGCAAACAGAGCCAGTGCATAATATGTATTCTCTCCTGCCTTCAATGTATAGTATTTTCTTTATGTCTATCATGGTTTCTGCTTTTTATGGGAAATCGAGCACTATGTTTTGTAACTAGGCCATGATGAAGACCCGGTTGGGTTGAAATGCGTTGCCATTAAATATTACTGAAACTGACATGCTGTGTGCAGGCTTTGAATCTTGTAATCTTAACAAGTTTTGTCTTTTCAGATATATATATATGTATACATGTATATGTATTGCCTACTCGTGGTCGGCAGTATGTAGTTATAGTTAGGACCTAGCTCTTTGGTTTAGTTTGACAAATCTTCATGAAATTTTCCCCAAAAAGTGCCCCAGTGACTATTGTTGCCTATGGAAAGTTTTGGGGTGATCCGCTACAGCCTGAACTGCTGAACGGAATTACTCTAAATTTGGCCCAAGGAAGTGCCTTTTCATGATTTGGGGTAAATGCGTTGGTAAGTTTTAGAGATATTAGCTGAATTCTTAATTTGTATATATAGGGACGCAGATTATCAGAGGATCCAACAGCCCCTGTGTTCAAACCTGATTGGCTGCCAACACTTCAAACCAGGAAGTGATGGCAGCCATCTTGGGAAATGGCTTGAGCTGAGTCCTAGAAAAAAACGTTAAAAAATAACAGAAGGGGGCAGGGTATGAATATCCTGACCACCATGGCCTCTTGGGATGGTGGTCCCAGAAAGACTCCGCCAGCCAAAAAAACAAAATTCGGCTGGAGTTGCGCTGGAGCCACAGATCCAGCCAAAAAATATCTCTATTGTTTAGCCCCTAGTGGGCCATGTCCTGAGGGCATGCATCCTTAATATTGCAATGTAATGGGGGTCTCACGGACACACCCAGGGACCTCCACCTCACCGGGCTAATTTTTAAGTAATGGGGGGTCTTTCAGACTCCCCCAGAGCCCCGGGGACTGCCACCTCTCCGAGCCTATTTATCAAATTATTGTGGTGGAAACCTTTATCCCCTTCCCTGCTGCCCCGGTTACCGCCACCTCCCTGGGGCTAATAAAATATTTGTGGGCTTTGTGGACCCCCTTGAACCACGGGGACCAATACCTACCCGGGGCTGTTTAATTTTGACATGGGGTTTCCTCATAGGCCCCTCTGGGTCCTGGGGACCACCACCTTCCTGGGGCCGAATTCATTCTTTTTAAATGGGAGGGGGGGGCACATGGGGTCCTTCCCGGGCCGTTCTCGTGAAAAATGCTCCTGCTCGTTGGGAGGGACTTTTCATCTGTTTCCGGAAAAAGATGAAGAAATTGCTCCTGCCTGCAGAGAGAAACATTTTTAGCTGCTCCCTGTTGGCGGGAGAAATGTCATCTCCTGCTGGAAGCAGGGAGCTCTCCAGGGCGCTGGGGTACTTGGGCTCCCCCTGCGGCCCCCAACAAAGACACAGTTTGTGCCCTGGGTGGGCTCCAGGGCACCCACCATTTAATGGTCGTGCCTTAGCGAATGGGGTCCCTTGGGCCAATTTTGGCTAGAGGAGGGGGCCCCTCCCCCTTCAGACATGTTTTTTATTGTTACCTTAGTACACAAGTTATAATTACTTGAGGTAACACTAACTATAACAGCTGAATTTCTATGCTTTTGTGTGTGCAAATTCTGAACCTAACTACAACTTCCCTGTAACCTTTGCTTTTTTGGTGACATTTTTTTAAATATATATATATATATATTGCTACACGGGTAGGCGATCCAGGTACATCAAAAAAGGAGAGCACTCACAGGAATTCTGTGCAAAAGAGTCTTTAATGTGCGAAACCTACCCCACACCAACAGATGCGTTTCGGCATTACCGCCTTCCTCGCTGTCGGTGAACAAATGTACAAACCACTCATGCTCGGGACTCCTAGGCACGAACACATGACGCAACACCTCCGCGACCTACACTGGCTCCCCAACGAGAAGAGAATAACCTTTAAGCTTCTCACACACACCTACAAATCCCTCCATAACATCAGACCCAAATACCTCAATGAAAGAGTCTGCTTCCATGCACCCAAAAGGAATCTCTGGTCCGCCGACCTCACCCTAGCAGAGACTACCTGCATCCGCAGAAGCAGAGCAGGAGGAAGGGCATTCTCCTACATTGCAGGCAAGACCTGGAACAAACTCCCAATCAGCATCAGACGCTCCCCGAACATGCATGCCTTCAGGAAGGACTTCAAGACCCTGCTCTTCAACTGAGTAGGAGCTGCCCCCCTCCAGCAGCTTAAGACCATCACGGGTGAGTAGCGCGCTCTATAAACCCCCTGATTGATTGATTGATCGATTGATTGAACCATCATTTTAAAGTGCATAGTGATGACGTAAAAATAATTTTTTTGATTTCATGAACAGCGAAGATGGCCTACGAAAAACTCTTGTGCCCATGTTTGATATGTACAATGGCAGCCATCTTTCAGCATGTCTCCGGCAGTGACACTTACATCTACAGATGTATTTACAAAGTATATACACATATTTGTAATAAGGCAGGTAACTCAATATCAATAATTAATCCAATGATAACAATCCTATGGAGAATAACCACATATAATTGCAACATTTCCGCTTTTAAGATCACAATTGTATTTAAATTCTGTGCTCTTCTCCTGTATTTATCAATGATGCCATACTGCGAGTGCTCTCCTTTTTCGGTGGACCTAGATCGTCTACCGGTGTGGCAATACAAATAGTGGCTCACCACCGCTGGAGTAAGCACCCGAGGCAAGTGGAGCGGCGGGGCTGTGATATATATATATATATCACAACACGTTACCTCTGACCTCAGAGGTTTTTGAAAAACGCACTCTCTCGGGATCTGTGATTTAAGTTGCTTTATTCCATGTAGGCCACTGTAGCCATGCCCAACGCATTTCGGTTCGCCCTAGAACCTTGATCACGGGTTGTTTGCAACAACCGGAACAACAGGCATCTTTTATTTCTAATACATCAAGTATTTCCTGTTTGTAAAGTCGCAAAGCATTCTGTTCTGCGTAGTGCAGTATATTTCTTTTTTTCTTTTTCCTTTTTTTCAATAAATATGTGTGACTTTTTAGAAAAGGTGAAAGGGTGATTTTGTGCTCTGGTGCTATTTACAATCAATATGATCGTGCATGCGGCGCAGTGCGGTTATGTGAGGTTAATACAAAAAACATTATTTCAGGAATTACTTGATGTATTAGAAATAAAAGATCGAAAACAAAGAGAGAGGGACCCCACGCCAAGAGAGAGGGGTGCCTAATAAGACCGTGGTCAAAAAGAAAGATCTCCCTTGGGACTCAGAATATCACCAGTCTTTCAAACATACAGATTTCACACCAACAGGATGAGAAATGGCATCAACGAAGCAAACCAATTACTTAAAAGCAAATTTATTACAAATTAATCAAGAAATATCACATTAAGTCAAAATGTTATACATATACATAAAAAGGTAAACTGTTTACCAGATTTTAAAACAAAGAATAAAACTTCCTTTGAAGAGCAATAACACATAAAATTAAATCACAATAAATCTACATATACGACACAAAATTGGGAAAGAAAGCACAGGACAAATAATCCTATTCGGACACAGGAAATCGTTAACTCGCAGATTGATCGGTTCTAACCACAATAAATTTCAGTCACAGTGTACATGGCATAGAACTGTTGTCATTGCAAATTTTCAACAATTTCCTTCTATAAGAGCATCGACGCGTTTCGGTAGGCCACACATTACAGCCAACACCTTCCTCAGGATTAGTTGTAGATCCCAAATCTAATATTATTAAAATCTGAAACAGAAAATGTATAACAAAAAGTATAAGCGACTCCCTTAAAGTATTACCACAAACAGTATTTGATATACTTCGATGACCCTAACTCATCCCTTGTATTTAGACATGTACAGTCACACACATTCTCTTGTACCATCATCTCATACTGCCGCTACTTTTTTTTCCGATAGGTTTTATAGAAACATTTTCTCACACTATCTTACACTATCTTATAGATGCCCAAAACATAAGGTACGATGATATTATTTTGGGATGTGGAAAGATATCCATGTTCTTATGTGAAAGAGACATTGTGTCAGGCTATCTTCACACCGCTTATTTTATGGGACACTTACTAAATATTAAACCAAAATTATTTTATTTATCCCACTCACAATTATGGAGACATAGGAGAATCACAGTCTCTCTTGTCCAAGTTGAATCAAATGTTCAGCGTTTCAGTGCCGTCACAAATCTATTAAAGTGAACAGAATGGAGTTCTAGTACCTTATTATAGTGACAACATTGGTTACTTATTTCATAGACATATTTAAGAGGTTTACCTTATCTCTTCATTAGATTTATTTTTCGTAGTTATTCATATGTCTATTTTTCATAAGTGTCCTCATCTGGATCGAGATACTGCAGATTTATTGCCTAATATGAATTACAGAAATATATCATTCATGCTGCCTTATATGCAGCTAGAAATTTTAACAGGTTAGTCACAATACAAAGGACATCATATTTACCGAATGCTTGTGTTCAATCCATACGGATCCTTTATCATTTATTTGTTGTATGTGTATCAATCCTGAGAGATACCTTTTAGTCTCCCGAATGATCTCTGAAACATAGCAATTGTTTGTTTAGATTGTGTTAACCTTTTCATATTGTCGATATCAAGCCTTAGAGAGATTACTCCACATATGCTATTTATTCTATATTACTACGTATCCCACGTTGTATTTTAGACAGACTGTTTGGACATATGCATCGATGTTCTCTAAATAGGCAATCCACTCTAGTAGACGCGCAACTAACGTCATATCTGTGGACGCTATATTAGCTCATAATGATCGATGTATTAGCTCATAATAACCGATATCCAATTAATCACACAGGTTCCTATAGCTATCATAGAGCCCATTGCTTGTGTTGGCTACTTTTCAGACCCGAAGTTATACCGAAACCCAGGCGATTCCCTTACCTTAAATATGTTTCCGTTATGTATCTAGAGGTCGGTAACGATGAGTTCGTCCCAAAACTGGGATCAGGAGACTCCCTATAAAGACAGAGAACGCAGACCTCAAAATGATGGCGTATCTCGCTTAGCTCGACAAATGTGTTCCTAAAAGGGCTACCTATTAAACATACCTTGTTTGGGTCCGGTCACCTCCGCAAAGTGGATTCCTTCAGATCAGATGAACGGAGGACCCAAAAATCCCCTCGATTTAAATACCGGCTAGCGTCCTCGAAACCGGAAGTGAAACCAGTGTTTCCGGGTTGAAGAGTTGGCCGCAGAGACCACAGTTGCAAATAGTCCGCCATCTTAGAAGTGTTAAAAAACATATGCCTCCTAGTTAAATCAAGGTGTCAGACCACAACACCCTTTCTTATTCAACAAAGAGTTTATCCATTAAAGCATCAAGTTGTGGTGTAGCGAGTTGTACAATCTTACAACAAAATAGATCTCTAGATAGACCGAAGATCCGTCTTAAAAAAGATAGCATAAGTACAGCCCGTCGAATTCGTAGTATTCCAATATTACATTGGTTGACCAAGACATGCTATGTTAGTATCTAGTCCTAAACCCTATGTCTACATTTCCATGCGTAATATAATAAAAATACATGTCACGATTTATAGATGTTGATTAATATCTAAGACTGCCTAAGTGGCGATGATAACCTATATGGACAATTTTTCAATAAAGAAACCGATCATTCACATCCCTAATAATTGATATTTCACCGTTATTTCAGAAAGGGCAGTGAGAAAACCCCAGGAACTGGCGCTGAGGTCACCATATTCAATATATCATAGATCTTTCTAGAAATAGGTGACACCAGACTGATCACGTTACTGAACATAAGGTGTCCTCCCTTCTTAGTTCAGAATTTTATTGCTAACAGAGAGAATGAATTTTGTGGGATATCTATTAAAGTCAGACAACCAGAAAGCGTTCCCATTCTTCTCGTGAATTAAGGCCTTTCCGTATTGAGTTCAAGTGGGAGATGTACCATTGTTCGCGTGCCTTACGTTTACTGGTAATGTTGCCACCTCTCTTATCCAATTTTACTTTTTCCAAAATGAACCAGGTGAAATCATTTTCACTGTGCCCAAATTCGAGATAGTGCGGTACCAACGGTGATGTCAATTTTTTTGTTTTGATGGCCGATCTGTGTTCTTGAAGTCTGACTCGTATCTCTCTCCCTGTCTCTCCTACATATCCCAAATTACACGGGCATTGTAGGAAGTAAATAACATTTTTGCTTCTGCAGTTATTCAGCGTTTTGGAGTATATAGTGCAACCGTTATAGGTAATTTCTTTAGTTTGTATGCACTGCGGACATACATTGCATGTACCGCATCTGAAATTACCCAGTGCAGGACTGTTGGTAATCGTCCTTTGTGTCAGGTTATTCTCCTCCTGGTACGTATGCACTAGTATGTCCCTCAAATTGCTGTTCTTTTTTAATGCATACAGAGGTCTTTCCAATTTAACCTCTTCATCATAGTTGATGATGTGCCAGTTCTTATTGACAATGTTTTTTATCTGGTTGCTTAAGTTTGAAAATTTGCTGACAAATACTACTTTGTTGGGAAATTCCTTTTTAACCGTAGGTTTGTTCACTAATGCATTACGGTCATAAAACCTGGCACGTTTAAGAGAGTGTGTCAAAAGTTTTTTAGGATAGCCTCTATCCCTAAATTTTCGTTTTAAGTCCTCTGCATGTCTGTAAAAATCCTGTAAATCAGAGCAATTCCTTCGAAGGCGAAGGAATTGGCTGAAGGGGATACTTTCACGTTGGGATTTAGGATGAAGACTGGAGAAGTGAAGGAGAGTGTTTTTCGCCATGGGTTTCGTGAACAACTCAACCTCCAGACAGTTATTAGAGTTTTTGATAGAGATGTCTAGGAAATCGACCCTAGTTTTACTATAATGGAATGTGAACCTCAAATTTGGATCACCAAGATTGAGCCAGGCAAGGAAATCTTTCAGTTTGTCAATGTCACCTTCCCATATGAAAAAAATGTCATCAATGTAGCGGTACCAGCCCGCTACATTTTCAAAGAAAGGGGCTACTTCGTTATATATGTGCTTAGTTTCAAACTGGCCTACATATAAGCAGGCCAGACTTGGAGCACAGGTAGCCCCCATGCTAGTACCTTTCAGCTGTTTAAAATATTCATCCTTGAACAGAAAAACATTATTCTTCAGGATAAGGCTAACACAGCTGACAATAAAGTCGGCATTGGCTCCACCAAGGTCCTGATCCCTTAGCACCTCTCGAATAACTTCTACCGTATCATTTTGAGGGATGTTCGTATAGAGAGACTCAATGTCCAGAGTGACTAGACACTGAGTCTCTCCACAGAACGGTCTACCTTCCACAAGTGAGATAATATGGGCCGAGTCTCTCACATAGGATCGTAGATTGGAGACAATGGGACGTAAAAAATGGTCCACATATTTACTGACCGGTTCCAGGAGGGAATTAATACTGCTCACTATTGGTCTCATAGGTGGATCAGTGGCATTTTTGTGGATTTTTGGTAGGCCATATATGGCAGGGGTTCTGGGCTCCAAATTATTGAGAAATTTAAATTCATCGTCGCATATCCAGGAGTTCTCTTTAGCTTCTCTCAGGAGATCAAGACACTCTCTGGCCACAACTTCTAAGCTGTGCATATTCGTTCGCTTGTAGTGTTCCTCGACATTCAGCAATTTGTATATTCTACACTCATAGTCTCTCGTGTTGAAAACAACAACACCACCACCCTTATCTGCGGGCTTTATCGTTATACTTCTATCTGTTTTAAGGGAGTTTAAAGCCTGTCTCTCATTTCTGTTAATGTTTTGGCCAGGGTCTGTTCTATTCTGTCTACTGAGAATGTTAGCAATGTCACTCTCCACTGCTTTCTCAAAGACTTCAATGTTCTTCCCAACCATAGCTAAAGTGGGAGTAAATGTTGACTTAGGTTTGAGGCCCGACAGATTAGTCCGTTCCAGGCTTTCGCGGTTCTCAAAAAATCTTCTCAGTCTTATTTTTCTGAAAAATGAGCGTAGATCTTTCTCTAATTGGAATCTGTCTATGGTGGTTGAGGGAACAAAGCTAAAACCTTTACTGAGAATGCTAATCTCCATCTCACTTAAGGGTTTATCTTATAAGTTGATTACTGGTGCTCGGTCTGTCGCCAGTATCGTTGACTCCTTGTACGCATGTATTCTTGTTGCTGTGGAGGGCCCCTGTTCATTTGACCCCTCCCCGGATTCCCATTGAAGCGCTGTGCTCTCCTCGGGCGCGAGTCTAAAAAAGGTATATAGTCTCTTGTGTTGACCCTATTTGTGGGCTCCTCTCTCATTATATTCTCATCCTCACTACTAGAACCAGTGGTCTCTGAGAAAGTGACTTGTTTCCTCCCACCTCTATTGTAAATTTGTCTTTGTGGGGGCCTTTCCCAATTACTTTCATTTCTGAGTTGAAAATAGTTTTCTCTCAGAAAGGGATAAATCTTTTCTTGGGAAAAGCGATCCATATCTTTCCTTAATTTGTTGGTCTTTTTATTGAGCAGATAATCTCTGTATCCATCTACATCTCTATTTATGTCATCAAGTTTCTTCTTTGCTTCCTCTAGAGCGGGGCAATTTTTGAGTTCAATCTCCAACTTATCTATTGCCTCTTTTTCTATAATAATCAGCTCCTGGGCAGTGTCAATAATTAGGAGCATCCAATCACGGCTGCATCTATTGGATATCATGGCCCAAGTTTCAAGGAACTTTTTATTCTCTATGAAAAGGCCTGGCTCATTACGAACCTGTAGCCCGATTGGAATTGTGCCTGATTTTACATATTCGATCAAAAATTCGGCATGAGCTTCTGTTCGTATAAGTTTCTTTTTGAGATTTAGCAGTTTCCCCCAGTTTTCACCTTTACTGGATAGAACAGTGATTTTATTACCATTTTTGGTGTTAATAATTCTATTCAGTTGGTCTTCACTGAAACCAAATGTTCTAAATTGGTCCATGAACAGGCAAAAAGCTCTAGTTTAGGACTAAGTGTATATAGAGAGAAGGCTCTCCAGCCACAAGGGCTGTGCTCAAAGTTCGAAAACAAAGAGAGAGGGACCCCACGCCAAGAGAGAGGGGTGCCTAATAAGACCGTGGTCAAAAAGAAAGATCTCCCTTGGGACTCAGAATATCACCAGTCTTTCAAACATACAGATTTCACACCAACAGGATGAGAAATGGCATCAACGAAGCAAACCAATTACTTAAAAGCAAATTTATTACAAATTAATCAAGAAATATCACATTAAGTCAAAATGTTATACATATACATAAAAAGGTAAACTGTTTACCAGATTTTAAAACAAAGAATAAAACTTCCTTTGAAGAGCAATAACACATAAAATTAAATCACAATAAATCTACATATACGACACAAAATTGGGAAAGAAAGCACAGGACAAATAATCCTATTCGGACACAGGAAATCGTTAACTCGCAGATTGATCAGTTCTAACCACAATAAATTTCAGTCACAGTGTACATGGCATAGAACTGTTGTCATTGCAAATTTTCAACAATTTCCTTCTATAAGAGCATCGACGCGTTTCGGTAGGCCACACATTACAGCCAACACCTTCCTCAGGATTAGTTGTAGATCCCAATTCTAATATTATTAAAATCTGAAACAGAAAATGTATAACAAAAAGTATAAGCGACTCCCTTAAAGTATTACCACAAACAGTATTTGATATACTTCGATGACCCTAACTCATCCCTTGTATTTAGACATGTACAGTCACACACATTCTCTTGTACCATCATCTCATACTGGCGCTACTTTTTTTTCCGATAGGTTTTATAGAAACATTTTCTCACACTATCTTACACTATCTTATAGATGCCCAAAACATAAGGTACGATGATATTATTTTGGGATGTGGAAAGATATCCATGTTCTTATGTGAAAGAGACATTGTGTCAGGCTATCTTCACACCGCTTATTTTATGGGACACTTACTAAATATTAAACCAAAATTATTTTATTTATCCCACTCACAATTATGGAGACATAGGAGAATCACAGTCTCTCTTGTCCAAGTTGAATCAAATGTTCAGCGTTTCAGTGCCGTCACAAATCTATTAAAGTGAACAGAATGGAGTTCTAGTACCTTATTATAGTGACAACATTGGTTACTTATTTCATAGACATATTTAAGAGGTTTACCTTATCTCTTCATTAGATTTATTTTTCGTAGTTATTCATATGTCTATTTTTCATAAGTGTCCTCATCTGGATCGAGATACTGCAGATTTATTGCCTAATATGAATTACAGAAATATATCATTCATGCTGCCTTATATGCAGCTAGAAATTTTAACAGGTTAGTCACAATACAAAGGACATCATATTTACCGAATGCTTGTGTTCAATCCATACGGATCCTTTATCATTTATTTGTTGTATGAGTATCAATCCTGAGAGATACCTTTTAGTCTCTCGAATGATCTCTGAAACATAGCAATTGTTTGTTTAGATTGTGTTAACCTTTTCATATCGTCGATATCAAGCCTTAGAGAGATTACTCCACATATGCTATTTATTCTATATTACTACGTATCCCACGTTGTATTTTAGACAGACTGTTTGGACATATGCATCGATGTTCTCTAAATAGGGAATCCACTCTAGTAGACGCGCAACTAACGTCATATCTGTGGACGCTATATTAGCTCATAATGATCGATGTATTAGCTCATAATAACCGATATCCAATTAATCACACAGGTTCCTATAGCTATCATAGAGCCCATTGCTTGTGTTGGCTACTTTTCAGACCCGAAGTTATACCGAAACCCAGGCGATTCCCTATTTACCTTAAATATGTTTCCGTTATGTATCTAGAGGTCGGTAACGATGAGTTCGTCCCAAAACTGGGATCAGGAGACTCCCTATAAAGACAGAGAACGCAGACCTCAAAATGATGGCGTATCTCGCTTAGCTCGACAAATGTGTTCCTAAAAGGGCTACCTATTAAACATACCTTGTTTGGGTCCGGTCACCTCCGCAAAGTGGATTCCTTCAGATCAGATGAACGGAGGACCCAAAAATCCCCTCGATTTAAATACCGGCTAGCGTCCTCGAAACCGGAAGTGAAACCAGTGTTTCCGGGTTGAAGAGTTGGCCGCAGAGACCACAGTTGCAAATAGTCCGCCATCTTAGAAGTGTTAAAAAACATATGCCTCCTAGTTAAATCAAGGTGTCAGACCACAACACCCTTTCTTATTCAACAAAGAGTTTATCCATTAAAGCATCAAGTTGTGGTGTAGCGAGTTGTACAATCTTACAACAAAATAGATCTCGAGATAGACCGAAAATCCGTCTTAAAAAAGATAGCATAAGTACAGCCCGTCGAATTCGTAGTATTCCAATATTACATTGGTTGACCAAGACATGCTATGTTAGTATCTAGTCCTAAACCCTATGTCTACATTTCCATGCGTAATATAATAAAAATACATGTCACGATTTATAGATGTTGATTAATATCTAAGACTGCCTAAGTGGCGATGATAACCTATATGGACAATTTTTCAATAAAGAAACCGATCATTCACATCCCTAATAATTGATATTTCACCGTTATTTCAGAAAGGGCAGTGAGAAAACCCCAGGAACTGGCGCTGAGGTCACCATATTCAATATATCATCGATCTTTCTAGAAATAGGTGACACCAGACTGATCACGTTACTGAACATAAGGTGTCCTCCCTTCTTAGTTCAGAATTTTATTGCTAACAGAGAGAATGAATTTTGTGGGATATCTATTAAAGTCAGACAACCAGAAAGCGTTCCCATTCTTCTCGTGAATTAAGGCCTTTCCGGATTGAGTTCAAGTGGGAGATGTACCATTGTTCGCGTGCCTTACGTTTACTGGTAATGTTGCCACCTCTCTTATCCAATTTTACTTTTTCCAAAATGAACCAGGTGAAATCATTTTCACCGTGCCCAAATTCGAGATAGTGCGGTACCAACGGTGATGTCAATTTTTTTGTTTTGATGGCCGATCTGTGTTCTTGAAGTCTGACTCGTATCTCTCTCCCTGTCTCTCCTACATATCCCAAATTACACGGGCATTGTAGGAAGTAAATAACATTTTTGCTTCTGCAGTTATTCAGCGTTTTGGAGTATATAGTGCAACCGTTATAGGTAATTTCTTTAGTTTGTATGCACTGCGGACATACATTGCATGTACCGCATCTGAAATTACCCAGTGCAGGACTGTTGGTAATCGTCCTTTGTGTCAGGTTATTCTCCTCCTGGTACGTATGCACTAGTATGTCCCTCAAATTGCTGTTCTTTTTGAATGCATACAGAGGTCTTTCCAATTTAACCTCTTCATCATAGTTGATGATGTGCCAGTTCTTATTGACAATGTTTTTTATCTGGTTGCTTAAGTTTGAAAATTTGCTGACAAATACTACTTTGTTGGGAAATTCCTTTTTAACCGTAGGTTTGTTCACTAATGCATTACGGTCATAAAACCTGGCACGTTTAAGAGAGTGTGTCAAAAGTTTTTTAGGATAGCCTCTATCCCTAAATTTTCGTTTTAAGTCCTCTGCATGTCTGTAAAAATCCTGTAAATCAGAGCAATTCCTTCGAAGGCGAAGGAAATGGCTGAAGGGGATACTTTCACGTTGGGATTTAGGATGAAAACTGGAGAAGTGAAGGAGAGTGTTTTTCGCCATGGGTTTCGTGAACAACTCAACCTCCAGACAGTTATTAGAGTTTTTGATAGAGATGTCTAGGAAATCGACCCTAGTTTTACTATAATGGAATGTGAACCTCAAATTTGGATCACCAAGATTGAGCCAGGCAAGGAAATCTTTCAGTTTGTCAATGTCACCTTCCCATATGAAAAAAATGTCATCAATGTAGCGGTACCAGCCCGCTACATTTTCAAAGAAAGGGGCTACTTCGTTATATATGTGCTTAGTTTCAAACTGGCCTACATATAAGCAGGCCAGACTTGGAGCACAGGTAGCCCCCATGCTAGTACCTTTCAGCTGTTTAAAATATTCATCCTTGAACAGAAAAACATTATTCTTCAGGATAAGGCTAACACAGCTGACAATAAAGTCGGCATTGGCTCCACCAAGGTCCTGATCCCTTAGCACCTCTCGAATAACTTCTACCGTATCATTTTGAGGGATGTTCGTATAGAGAGACTCAATGTCCAGAGTGACTAGACACTGAGTCTCTCCACAGAACGGTCTACCTTCCACAAGTGAGATAATATGGGCCGAGTCTCTCACATAGGATCGTAGATTGGAGACAATGGGACGTAAAAAATGGTCCACATATTTACTGACCGGTTCCAGGAGGGAATTAATACTGCTCACTATTGGTCTCATAGGTGGATCAGTGGCATTTTTGTGGATTTTTGGTAGGCCATATATGGCAGGGGTTCTGGGCTCCAAATTATTGAGAAATTTAAATTCATCGTCGCATATCCAGGAGTTCTCTTTAGCTTCTCTCAGGAGATCAAGACACTCTCTGGCCACAACTTCTAAGCTGTGCATATTCGTTCACTTGTAGTGTTCCTCGACATTCAGCAATTTGTATATTCTACACTCATAGTCTCTCGTGTTGAAAACAACAACACCACCACCCTTATCTGCGGGCTTTATCGTTATACTTCTATCTGTTTTAAGGGATGCCTGTTTTTCCGGTTGTTGTAAACTACCCGTGATCAAGGTTCGAGGTGCGAACCGAAACGCGTTGGACATGGCTACGGCTGCTATATGGAATAAAGCAACTTAATCACAGATCCCGTGAGAGTGCGTTTTTCAAAAACCTCTGAGGTCAGAGGTAACGTGTTGTGATATTGACCGGCTGCCCTGCCGGAGAAAACTCGCAACGCCCCAGAAAAGGAGCGTTTGCGTTCTAACAAAGGGTGTTGGAGAATGATATATATATATGTATTACCTACTGGCGGTCGCCAGTAGGTAATTATAGTTAGGACCTAGTTACCGTAGGAAAATGGCAACATTCTATTCCCAATAACTTTGGCACCGATTGACGAATTTTCGCCAAATTTTTAAAACTAATTCTTTGTTGAGATCAGCTCCTATGTTGAAAGTTTGGGGGTGATTCGTCAAGGGGGGGCGAGAAAAAAGGGGGGTCCGAAAACGTGTTTTCTCCATGTTAATTTCCATAGGAAACTTTAGACAAGGCTACAGGTCGAACGGGTGAACGGATTTATCCCAAATTTGACAGGGAGAAGGGTCTTGGTCTAGAAAGCATGTGTTTGTTTATTTGGTGTAAATTCATTCAGTAGTTTTTGAGAAATATCAAAATTTACAGATATGGAATTTGAGAATTCTGCCATCTGATTGGCTGAGGCGTTACGAGCACGAGCTTGTTGCTGATTGGGTGCGAGCGGCTGCAACTAGGAAGTGTTGGCTGCCATTTTGTGATTCCGTTGAAGCGAGTATGGTGAAAAAGGGGGAAAAGAGGGGGAAATAGGAGGGTAGGCGCACTGTAACCTCTGTGGCGTGTTTAGGGTGTTCTATAGAGGGGGTGTGAAGTGAGGTATTTACCCCTACCGGTGTGTAAGTGGTGGGCTACGGAAATTAAGTGAGGTATTGGGTAGAGTCTGATGCGAGTAAGGTGAGCTGGTGCGGGACTCGGGGAATAAAGCGTGAGCCCAAATTGTGTGTCTTATGCTGTGAAGTCATGTGCCGTGGCCGCTGCACTACAGTTGTGGAAGTAGTGTCCGGATGTGTTTATAACTACTTGGATGAATTACTGACCCGTACTGGTATGAAAGTCCTGGGGGAATATATGTGAGGTATTGTCTAGAGTCTCATGTTGCTAAGCTGAGCTGCTGCCGGAGTCGGGGATTAAAGCGTGAGCCCAAACTGTGTGTCATATGCTGTGAAGTCATGTGCTCTGGCCGCTGTGCCACATCTGTGCAAGTAGTGTCAGCATGTAGTTATAGGTACTTGGATGAACTTTTGTTTAGAACATTGTAGCTTGTGTTTGGTGCTTAGGTGGTGTTGTATAGGGAGTGCGAAGGTAAATCAATATGGTATTTGTAGAGCGCAAACTACTCACCCCTATGGGTGAGTAGAGCTGGGGATCAAAGCGAGAGGTCTTTGCTGCAAAGTGAGATGGTCTGGCCGCTGCACCACAGCTGTGTGGAGAATACATTTTGGCGAGAGTGCATGAGTTGGCATTATATGACCCTAAAATAGGGGGCCTAAGTTGTAAGTTATAGGGTGGCTCTAAAAAGAGCCCTTGTGTTCATTAGTTGGAGCTACATAAAAGTGTGGATGCACAGCTTCCAGTTATTCAGGAGAACTCGGTTTCCCTGATCTGTGAAGTGTACTCCATCACTTCTGTATATATCCGCCATATCCAACGTATGTTGTTGTATATGGAACCCATTTTGTGGTCTCTGAGGTATGCAGAGACAGCTTTGTTGACTTTTTCCGAGATTTTTTAATCTGAGGACAAAATTGTTTGGACCATTTCCACTTCTGTCTTTGGCATATATTGGAATATACAAAGAGAGTTTGAGGCAAAAGTAAAATCAATTGCCCAAAGGTGTCCTTCATAAGCATTTCCAAATCTACCCCAGTCAATGTGCCTAGGTCGTTTCCACCACAGTGCACAATCATGAGGTCAGGGTGTTGGGGATGCAAACAGGTTTTAACCAAAGGCAACAATTGGTGCTACTTCAATCCTCTCTGTCCAAACCATTTAATGGCCACATTTTGTAAACCTAGGTCTAAGTCAATACGTCTCTATTCTGCATACATCTTACACTAGAAAACATAGCTATATCCTACGATCCACACTAGCATTTTGAAGGTATGGCTGGAAGGTATGGAAAGATGTCTGTAGCTCATGCAGTTCCTTCGTAGAATAAGAGATATGTTTAAAGATGGTGAACTAGTTTCTTTTCGCATACAAAACGGTACCTGATTGGGAGATGAAAAGCATTGTTTTTTAAAAGTAGGGTGCACATTCGTTTTGTGGAAAAGTATGTTTGTGATTGGTTAAGAAAAAACAGTTTGCACGTACATATTATAGTACATATTATAGGATAAAATTTGCTCAACTCAACCACACCTGCTACTTGCATTTGGAAGTCACTGTTCGAACTTAAAACAATCGTGAACTTTTAACCTGCACGTGCCGTTAAATGTTTGAGAAAATGTTGCAAAAAAATATCGTTAGGTTTAACAAATTTGATAAACTTTTAACCTCCACGTGTTGTAGAATGTTCTAGAAAGTGTGTTGATAGAATACGTTGCATTTCTGACTTCGATGTGTGCTTGAATATTTAAAAAACTAATTATATGGAAAAGTAGAAAGACGGTAATAGAGAGAATTTTTGAAAGCTTAAAGAATCAAGGAACTATTGTAATTGGTTTGTGATTACCTACTGGCGGTCACCAGTAGGTAGTTATCACTGTTAACGGTCTGAAAGTGGGGTGTTGCTCAGAGTGGCATGGTGGTGATACGATATGGTGCTACACTCGGGTATGAAATCGAGAGTCTAAACCGTGAGGTCATTGCTGTAAAGTGATGTGATCTGGTGTGTGTAGCATACGTGTGCAAGTAGTTTTAGTAGGCGTTTATACCATATAGGGAGTGGGAAGCGAACTACTGACCGCTACTGTGTGTTGAGTATACTGGAAGCGGGAAGCGAAGTAGTTACGCCTACCGGTGTGAAGATTTGGGGATGAAACCGAGCTGATTGCTGTAAAGTGATGGGCTCTGGGCGGTGTAGGATACTAGCTGCTGTAGTCTGTGTGTAAGTAGTGTTAGTATGCGTTTATCGTATATAGGGAGTGGGAAGCGAACTACTCATCCCTACTGGTGTGAAGACTCAGGGATTAAACCGTGAGCCTAAATTGTGAGCTCATTGCAGTAAAGTGATGTGCTCTGGGCGCTGTAGCATACTTGTTGAAGAAGTGTTAGTTTATGTTTTTACAATATAGGGAGTGGGAAGTGAAAGTTTTAACCCTACCGGTGTCAAGACTCGTGGATGAACCTATGAGTTCATTGCTGTAAAGTCATGTGGTCTGTGTAATATTCCATTGTAAGTAATAGTAGAATGTTAGTATGTTATTCTACTAGAATCTAAGGAGCATATTATCAAGGAACGGCATTAAAATTATCGCCGCTTTAGCGGCAGCAAACTGCTGCTAAAACGGCGATAATGGGCTTGATAATATGCCGTAGAGAACTCCAAAAGAAGCCCATGTTAACACGAGAACATGGGCTTCTATTGGAATTCTCTATGGCATATTATCAAGCCCATTATCGCTGTTTTAGCGGCAGTTTCCTGCCGCTAAAGCGGCGATAATTTTAACGCCGTTCCTTGATAATATGGCCCTCAGTATGCAATGTTAGAATGTAGAGCTGTCATAAGGGGAACCTTGCGGAGTTTGTACACGGTGCTGGATTAGACGGTTGCTTTGCTGTCTGCTCCTGTTGGTGGTTGTTTCAGGTGTCTTGTTTTCTTGTAATAAATCTACTTATTAGATTCACTGCTGTCTGCCTCTTCACTACATAAATTTGGTGACGAGTGGGAGAAGGCACAAAGAAGGCACCACTCAGCAATATTTCAAAATTGCTTGCGTTGTGCTGAAGACCCGTTTTGTTCGTGTAGCTGTTTCTACTCATGCCAGGGTCGTCGGCTCATTGAACTATGTCATCCGACTTCTGGTAGGATTTATATTTTTTGATTTTGCACTACCTCTAATTCTTCACTACATTCTGGTCGCTGTACTACATGTGTGTAAGTAGTGTTAGTATGCGTTTATACTAACAAATGCATCATGATAGTAGGGAGGGTGACCTCTCAGGCGCAGCTCATACAATGTCCCGGGGTGTGCATTCGCTGGACATTTGTGTTTGCTATTAGAGGGTGTTGCATGGCTTCCACCCTGTGATAGCAAATACTTGTTCGACTACTTGAAGCGAGAGGAGGAAAACCTTGTGTCGCTGTAATAGAGGGGATGTGGATGGTAAAAATGGAGAGAAAAGAACAAACAAAAAAAAAGCGGAGTCTCACCCGTTCTTTTAAATGAGGCCCCTGGTGGGTGGGTAATGTTCCGTGGCCAATCCAATTATTATATTGCGGGGTCTCTGTAGGACTGTGGATCCTAATGTCACATGTAAATTAGGCGCGGAAGGGCACAGAGACGTTTTGCAGCCTAGGGGAGCGCCACCTTCCCGGGTATTGTTTACTAATTGTTTGGGGGGTTCGAGGCCAACTGAAGTCCGGAGATCGCCACACTCCGGGTCTTTATTTAAATATGCAGGGTGGGCCTCGGCAATCCCTGAAGCCTCGGTGGTCCTAGGCAGTGCCTTATTTGTTCTGTAATCACACGGGCAGTACTTATGGTGTTATAAAGTGATACACTCATAGAACTCTTGCAGTTGTACATTTACCCAGGCTTCATTTGTTAATAGTCAGTTAGATTATGTTTGGTAGGTGCACTCTAATATTAAATAATGTTGTCCTTAAAATCTCCTATAAACAGATGATTTTCACAATAAACATTAGACAAGTGTCGTCAGAAAAAGAAGACCTATACACTCAGTTATTTATTTGAAAAAATAAGTAACCTTTATTCAAACATAAATAAATAGAAATGTAACTTTAATAGAACAGTATAATTTAAAAAAAGTGGGTTGGACTCCAGTGGAAGCAGCGTAGGAAACCTGCAAGACAAAAATGAAACATAAGTATGTGTGCTATGTGGAAGAGGTAAAGAAAGGTAGTCCGAATGAAAGGACCATAGTGAGAATGGAAGGGAGGGGGAGTGGGTGGAAGGGAGAAGGGGAGGGAGAGTCAAAAGAAGAGAGGGAGGAGGAGACAGAGCGTTGGCCTATTGCACCCAGCCCTTAGTGTTTACCCTCCGTCACCCGTTTGTCTAGGATGCTGGGGTCTGCGAGAAAGAGTGTGGTTTAGCAAGTCCTTAAATTTAAGTACATGAGGCCAGAGATTATGGGCCATATTATGAAGGAAGGGAGATAACATTATCACCGCTTTAGCGGCAGGAAACTGCCGCTAAAGCGTCGATAAGGGGTTGATAATATGCCCTTGTGAATTCCCTTAGAAGCCCAGGTTCTGGTGTTAACCTGGGCTTCTATGGAAATTTACAAGGCCATATTATCAACCCCTTATCGTTGCTTTAGCTGCATTTTCCTGTCGCTAAAGTGGTGATAATGTTATCGCCGTTGTTTGATAATATAGTCCTACATTATTAGCTACGGGAAAATCGCTTGCATGCACCTGTGCACCCAGGGTGCTGCACCCCAACCCCTTCCCCCGCACTGTGCTCAATTGTAGGTCTTGCACACCGAGGCTTCACTGCTCACCTGCCACCACTGGTGTGTCCCACGACGTGTTGGTGCAAAATCCTAGTCCGGGGTATGTTTGTACAATAGACCAGGTCTCCGGTCGGGGACGGTGTCTTGATACCACGATGGAAGGTGTCAGAATGCCAGGGCATCATTGCGGGGTCAGCTCCCGCTCTGCCCTTCTTGTGGCAATCAATGGAATGTCTGAAAAGGGAGAAATAATTTAATGGTGGAAACGTCTGGAGGTAAATGAAGATTTATTTCAAGCTTGATAGAAAATAGGAGTTGAGCGCATTGTTCGTTTTTGAAGTACGATCTACCAACTGTTAGTGGTAATTGTGATTCAAAGAGGAGTTGGAGTGCACAAGAATACACAAGGTTAAATAATAATATGTTATGCCACTGTTCACATACAAAGTAACAGAGCACATGCTAGAAGCATAATGTACGTGTGTAATGCAGTGGCGGGAGCCTGTGTGCATGTACACTTGGTAAGGAGCTCACTACAGTGTCCTAAAAGCCAACGCCATGTGTCTGTAGGGCAGCGATGCCCGCTGGCTCAGGCCTACATTACAGTCCAGCAGATCCTTAAAATTAGACCAGTGTGACTGAATGAGGTCAGAGATCACATCAGTACGCATGACATCATCGTTTTTTCACTCGTGCACACTCAGGGTGATGCACCCCACCCCTCCCGCAGAACCGCCCTCAACAGGTGTCTGTAGGGCAGTGCTGCCCATAGGTTCAGGCCTACCTTATGGTATAGCAGGTCTTTAAAATGAGACAGAGATGTGACTGAATGAGGTCAAAAATCACATCATAACATATGGCAATATCGCTTATTCGCATGTGCGCAGTCTGGCTGATGCATCCCATCCCTCCCGCAGCACCGCGTTGAAGAGGTGTCTGTAGGGCAGCGCTGCCCACTGGCTCAGGCCTACAGTACAGTCCAGCAGGTCTTTAAAATGACACAGAGATGTGACTGAATGAGGTCAAAGATCACATCATAACACATGGCAATATCGTTTGTTCAGATCTGCGCAGCTAGGCTGAAGCACCCCACCCCTCTCGCCGCAGCGCACTCAATTGGAGGCGCTGTGCACCCAGGCCGCTCTGCTTACCTACTGTCATTGTTGTGTGAGCAAACACTACGGGCAGCAGTGCTCACAATTCAGATGGAGTGTTGATTGCAGGAGAGTGTACACCTCATGGATCCACTTCGTAGACGACGGGCAGTAGGGCTTACAATTTAGAGCCCGTGTTGATTTCCAGGATGGAGTACACCTCATGGATCCATTTCTTTGTTTTATTGCGCATTGTGATATGCGAGGTGGATGCGGCAAATCATTTGAGGTAGTGTGGAAGAAGAGGGACGTGTGGCGTCGTGGTTATCCTATTTATACGTATGCAAAGTTGGCTGGGCTTGCATACGCCAGGCCAGCGTAGGGGTGTGAATAATTATTCCGGGGACTTGGGCGTTGTTCAGTTCCTACCTGGCCAGGAAGTGTACTTATGTGTGTTTCTTTTGTAGTTTTGACCTCGCAGAGTGTGCAATTTAGATTAGTGTAGAATGTGTCGGGAGGGCGGAAACTATTGTTAATGAGATGGCATGTGATCTAGGATGTGCAGTCTGCCCGTAGCTGATGATGCTCCTTAGAGCCAGCAATACCCAGGCTGAAAGGCAGCAAAATAATGTGCAGACATACACACCAGCGGCATCGTGTAACACATATTTGTTTTTTGATGGAACGTTTGAGATGCATGGCAATCACACGTGGAAGGCTAATGTACAGCGCATGAATATTCATCAAGATGATCGTTGCATGTTGTGTGTAGTATAAGATATGTGTATACAGGAAAACACTTTTCAAAAAAGCTTTCTAAGCAGAAGAGGTGTCTCTCATCAAACGCTGTAGAGAGAATGAGTAAAATGGATGGGGTCGTACAACTGTTACAATGGGAAATGTTATGAACCAATCAAATGCTTTTTTTTAAGGTCACATGGCAATCGCGCACCGATCGCGCAAGGGGGCTGCACCCAATGCGATTTTGACAAAATATATTTATCATAATATAAGTTTATTACAGTTAGAAATATATGTTTAAAATAATTTAGATTTTCGTGTGCTCTCATATATTGTTTAAAGTTATTTAGATATACTTTTGAGACAAAAAAAAAAGGGAATGGCGTACCCTGGCGTGATACTATACGTCTGTGACGTAACACAAGGCCTGGCAGCGTGTACTCGTTGAATACGCAACGCGCAGCAGGCGTAACCCAATACATACATGACGTAACGCGTGACTTGGTACTGCGTACTAGTCGGATACCAAAGTAGTACCTGGGGTGACTCCATGCGTATATGATGTTACGCGGGACGCAGTGCCACGAACTCGTCGGATACGAAATGTGCATCATTTACTAGTTTAGCAATATGGCGGATAGGATTCATGTGGTGATGGAGCTTGGTACGCTACCGGTATGGGAGTGCAGTTTTCTCCCCCAGAAAAAAAATATATACATATTTTTTGGGAAGATATAAAACATTACATGATTTTTAAAGTTAAAAACAAGAAGTATGGGGGAGGAGCCTAGCGCTTGACCAAGATGGCCGCGTGAGCCTTGAGCTCCCGCTACCCTCGCGCCCTCCTGCAATCATCCTGTCCTAAATCCTGATTTTCATGCACGGAATCCTGCAGATGAGTCACAGCTGGGGCGATTGACGTTGTCCGGGCTAAGATCGCCCACCGGGGACCGAAGTTGTGCGTGGCGGAAGATTGCGGCCTACCTCCGAAGGATGCCAGGGGCTTGCGTTGGCAGGATGCCCGGCCACTAATTGAACAACAGCGGCCTTGGGAGGTGTGAACTGACGGATGGACGCCGCTGCACTTTCACTTTCGCTTTCTCGCCCTTTGTTTGCTCTGGGTTGGGAGTGCTCCGTGCAGGCCCTCTATTGTCTGGAAGACCTCCACTCGGTCCTGACTAGCTGCTGAAGTCCTAGCTGACCCTGTTTCCTTTAGCGGAGTGAGGGACGTCCTTTTGCGACTGACCGTCCTGCTATTCGAGATGTCGACCAAATCGGAGGCAGACAGGTCGAAGTCTAAGACTACCAGGCGGGGCGGCTATACCCAATCCAACAATATGGATCGTTATGCCCAGCAGAAGGGGTCGCCGGGTGGATCGGGACAGTCGCTGGAAGCACAGAAGGCCGATTCATCCCCAGCCTCGGAGTTATCATTGCAGGATATCAAGGGGGCGATAGATGGGATGCAATCTTCGATTGGGCGGCAGTTCGAGACCCTGGCGCACAAGGTGGACATGATCTTGGTCGATGTCAACTTGATTTGCGCGGACCTGGGCAAAACCAACGAGCGGGTCAAGTCCCTGGACCTCCAGACCACTGGCCTCGCGGACGATGTCTTGGAACTTCAGGCCGAGGTTCGTAAGTTACGAACCGCGAATGACCTCTCCGCCCGCCGGCTCGAAGACTTTGAAGGTCGGGCCCGGCGCAACAATGTGCGCCTTATTGGGGTCCCGGAAACTTCAGAGGAGCTCTCCGTGGATTTACTCGTCGAGGATTTGGTGGTGAATCATCTTGCGCCTAAGGGCCTCGGCAAGTTTTTTGCGGTGGAGCGGGCTCACCGAGTGCCTGGCGGACGGCCTAAGGTGGGAGCCCCCCCGCGACCGATTGTCGCCCGGATCTTTAATTTTCGGGATCGGGACGCTATCCTGCAAGCATCGAGGGTGACAGGCCCGGTGCCTTTTCAGAATGCCTCTGTGAGCTTTTACCCTGACTTCACCCAGATGGTGCAGAAACAGAGGCAAAGTTTCCTGGGGGTGAAGCGGCGGCTTAGGGAGATGGACCTGAAGTATGCCATGCTTTTCCCCGCCAGGCTACGTGTGGTATATGAGGATCGGACTTTCTTCTTCGAATCACCGGACATGGCAGGGGACTGGTTGGATGCACTCCCTCGGCGACAGCCCGGCCGGGACAGCGTGGATGGAGCGGAAGGCGACCGGGATGGACAGAAGTGATACCTCTGGTGTCGACCTGTTTTGACTCAGCCCCGGACAGTGACTCGCACCTTACTGCAGTAATGGGAGGGCGGCGGGGGGAAGATAGGAGCTCTTTCCTCCCTTGGGGTACTTTTTGTAGATTTGTTTTTTGATAGGGCGACAGGCACACTGCAAGTTGGGGGGGCTTTGTAAGCTGACGCAGGGGTGCAGGGAGGGGGGGGGATTCGGGATGTTGGGGTTGTTGTTTGGGGTTGTTATTTTCTTGCAAGGCGTAGCAATGGTTGTCAGTATTGTCCGATTGTGGTTCTCCGGGGGGGTGGAGGTCTCTTTGTGTTCAGGGATGGGGGATAGGGGCTTAAACATAATTAGCTGGAATGTTAATGGCTTAGGGGATCGTATTAAACGGGGGATAGTCCTGCAATTCTTGAAACGGACCTCGCCAGATGTGGTCCTCCTGCAGGAGACCCACCTTATAGGGAATATGTGTTATGCACTTAACAGAAAGGGTTATAAATTCATTGCTCACTCGGGGTTTTCCTCAGGATCCAGGGGTGCGGGCATACTTGTTAGAGCTTCCCTACCATTCGAGGTTGACTCCACCATTGCGGATGACAGGGGGCGCTTTGTGGCTGCGGCGGGGAGGTGGGAGGGCAGAACGTTGGTATTGGTTTCTGTTTATGTCCCTCCGGCCATGCAGGCCTCCACGTTTGCCGATCTGGGCAAGGCCTTGTTGGAACTCCCCGAAGGGATGCTAGTGGTGGGAGGAGACTTCAATGCGGTTGGTTCTGGAATGCTCGATAGGTACCCGCCCAGAGACACCGGGGGTGCTCAGAAGTGGCTTCCCGACTTTATTGATACTTTTGGTCTGGTAGACTGTTGGAGGCTGCGGCACCCCACTCAGAGACAATATACCTTCCATTCCGGGGCCCACGGGAGTCTCTCTCGGATTGATTACCTGCTCACTCTGGCGGCGCACGCCTCTTTGGTATCTGAGGCTAGGCACATGGCACGGGGCATATCTGATCATTCACCGGTGTGGGCCCGTCTGGATATTGGCCGGGTGGTGGGGGGCAGGGTAGCTCCCATTAACCCCTGGTACTTTCGTGACCCCAAGCTGCGTAGTGCGTTGCTGAAGACAGTTGACCACTATTTCCGAGATAATCAGGGTTCAGTTGAATCTGCGGTGTCCTTGTGGGAAGCTTCTAAGACTGTACTGAGAGGGGAGGCCCTGTCCTTGGTAGTGGCCGCCAAGCGGCGGAGAGACGCCGAGGTGATACAAGTAGAGGACGAGATAGCGGCTTTAGAAGTGGCCTTGGAAGGGGATGTTGCAACGTCCACACTGCATAATTTGACCTTGAAGCAATTGGAATATAGGGATCTGGTGACGAACGCCGCCAAGACCCTCAATAGGGAGCAACAGGGTCGATTGTATGACGTTGGTGATAAGGCCGGGAAATTGCTGGCATGGCTGGATAAAAAAGAGCGTGTTAATCGAGTGGTGCCGGAGTTTTTGACGGATGGGGGAGAGGTTGTCACTGATCCCGATGGTATAGTTCGGTGTTTCTCTGACTATTTTTGTACGGTATACACCTCGGTCTCGGATAGGCCGACTGCGGACTCGTGTGACCTTCTGCGTGACATTGCTCTTCCCTGCCTTTCTGCCATTGATAGGGATGACCTCGATGGCGATATCACTGTAGACGAAGTGGCGTGTGCTATCCGTGCGTTGCGCTCCGGTAAGGCTTCGGGCCCAAATGGTTTGCCGATAGAGCTGTACAAGCTTTGTCCGGATAAGTTGGCTCCTCACCTGCGCGCCATGTTCGTGGAGGCGCGGGGGAATGGGTTTCTTCCGCTCGATCAACGGCTGGCGACGATTGTGGTACTACATAAAGACGGAAAGCCCCGGGACAAGTGTGGCTCCTATCGGCCGATATCACTTCTCAACGCCGAGCCGAAAATCCTTGCTAAGATCCTCGCTAACCGCCTGGTCCGGGTGCTTGGCGACTTGATCCACCCGGATCAGTCGGGCTTCATCCCGCACCGTAACACTGCACTGAATCTTAGACGCCTCCATGGAGTGATTGCTAGGACGGGCACGATGCGAGAGCCGGCTATTGTGGCGTCCCTCGATGCCACGATGGCCTTTGATACGGTGGAGTGGGCATACCTGTGGGCTGTGCTAGCCAAGTTCGGCTTTGGGCCTGGATTTGTGGGATGGGTGAGGTTGCTCTATGAGGGGCCTCTTGCAAGCGTCGTGGTGAACGGGCGGGCGTCGGCACCTTTCGAGCTCGGGAGAGGCACCCGGCAGGGTTGTCCCCTGTCGCCGTTGTTGTTCGCCCTTGCTCTTGAGCCGCTGGCGGCGTGGATACGATGGCACCCGGACATACGTGGGATTCGTTGGTCGCCTGACCACGAAGACCGTATTTCACTCTACGCCGACGATATTCTGCTATACCTCACCTCGCCCAAGAAATCTCTGATAGTGGTTTGTGACGTCTTGACCTCTTTCGGTAGAAACTCTGGCCTAGTCATTAATTGGGGGAAGTCATACTTGTATGTCCTGTGTGGGGATGTCCCGCCTGTCCCGCGCAACTGCTCGGTCCAGATAGCCCAGCAGGGCTTTTTGTATTTGGGGATCTACATTTCCACCGACCCCATTTTACGCTACGAGAAGAACTTGCTCCCTCCCTTGGCGCGTCTGCGGCGGGACGTGGCGGGCTGGCGGCGGTTGCCGCTTTCCCTCCTTGGCCGTGCCGCTCTGTTCAAAATGATGTCTCTTCCCCGTTTCCTTTATGCTCTGCAGAATACCCTTGACTTGGTCCCGGCCAGCTACTTCCGTGAGGTCGAAAGCCACCAGCGCGCGCTCTTGTGGGACGGGCGTCGGCGTATAGCGATAGCTAAGTTGACGCTTCCGTGGTACGACGGTGGTATCGCGCTTCCAGACATTCAACGTTATTACTGGGCCACCCAGTTGAGCGCGATTAACCATGGTGTATATGGTCCGGCGCTGAGCCCCGGCTTCGCCATGGACCGATGGTTGCTACGTGGGGGTAATTACCACAGAGCGTTGTACTCGAAGTCGTCGGACTTCACCCTTACGGGGCCCACCAGGGTGGCCGTGCATGTATGGAAGGTGGCGACGGACTCACTGGGCTGGAAGGGTAAGCTTACCCTTGCCACCCCTCTGTTTGACTCCGATATTCTGGGAAAGCTTTGGCATACAAAAGGGTTTGAAAAATGGGACCTGATCGGCATATCCAGGGTTGGAGACCTTTTGGTTAAGGGTAGGATAAAGTCATTCGAGGAGCTGCAGAAGAAATACGAGCTAGGGAGCACGGAGTTCTTCCGATATGCTCAAGTGTGCCACGCCTTGCGGTCAGTCCTTGTAGTAGGGGAGAAGGTGCCTGAGTCCTCTCCGTTGGAGGACCAGATCCTGGATGGCCATATGCCAGAGAGCACGATCTCGCTCATTTATAAGAAACTTATTAATGTTCGGGCGGATCTTCTTCTAGGGTTGCGCGATCAATGGACCAGGGATGGCCTTGAACTAGATGATGAGGATTGGCAGTATGCAGTTTCTTCTCCCAAAGAGGTCGCTATCCCCGCGCGCCTGCGGCTGGTGCAGCTTAAAATACTCCATAGGGTCTATGTGACGGGGCCCAGGCTGGTCCACATGGGTTTCTCTGAGGAGGGCTTATGTAAGAGAGGCTGTGGTATGGTGGGCACCTTCCTACATATTATTTGGGAATGCGGTGCGATTATGGAGTTTTGGAGGCGAGTCCACGAGGTGATGGGAGAGGTGACGGGAATTGTCATGCAGCCTGAGGCGCGATGTTGTCTCCTGAATGTCTGGGGTCCTACTGACCACAACGCGGCACAGACTCAGTGGGTGACCCTAGGGAACATGGTAGCCAAGCGCGACATTGCTCGGCTGTGGGGCTCTAATAGGCCTCCTACATTGACAGCGTGGATGGAAAACATGGATTGGAGCATGTTTAGGGAGAAGACAGTGTACTGTGCTCGAGGGCGCCCTCGGAAATGGCACTCTGTATGGGGGCCATGGAACCAGTACAGAGGGGACATATGCCTGCCCCCAGACCCGGACCCGCCTGAGGAGCAGCTTTCCCCTTAGCTTTCTTTCCGGCTTTGAATTCCTTGCTGGTATGTGTTTGTCTTCTTGAGTCTCCGACTTCCCCTCCTTTCCCTTACTATAGACCTGTGTCTGTTGGACGAAATGGGGCTCATCCCCCCTGGTGGGAACCTCTACTGGTGCTTACAGTACTTATCGCCTTATTTGTGTTTAGGTTTGGATTTATGTTTATTTAAAACAGAACCTTTGATTCTCCTGTCAGTAAAATGTGGACGCAAGCACGTGTTGTGTCTCTAAAGCTGCCGTACCTCCGGGTTGTCGGCTGAATAGCTGTGTCACTGATTTTTAAAATAAAGGTTTTCTTTAAAAAAAAAAAATATATAAAAAAAAACCAAGAAGTATAATATAGTTCCAAAATATTTAAAAATATAATAGAAAAAATATAGGTTTTATAAACATTAAAATATGAAATTAACCTTCGAAATTCAGTGATGTCATTGACCATGTCATGAGTGATGTAATGTGACATCATCAGCAGTTCATTGCGGGTGCGCGAGTTATAGTTAGCTAAACTAACTATAACAGGCGAATTTCTCTGGTTTTATATGAGTCAAATGTTCAACTAACTATAACGTCCCTGAAACCTATGTTTTTTTTAGTGAATATATATATATATTTATATGTAACACCTTTCCACCTCCTCGAATAAGCCGTGACAGAGTCGCAGCAGTGCACGCCAGGGTCCGAGCCAGCCCTGTTTTAAATCCAAATCACCGCACAAAATATCACGCGCACACTCCTTCTGCCAAATAAAGCACAAATCCAAAGTGCTTGGGAATAGTTTTATTTCACTTTACCAAGCCGGAAAACCCAAAGCGTTTCGGCATAAATGCCTTGATCACGGGTAAATGATCATGGTGGGCAACTTTGCGCGGTGATTTGGATATATATATGTATATTATCTACTGGCGGTCGCCAGTAGATAGTTATAGTTAGGACCGTGTTTCCATAGGAAATCTGAAAATTCTATTTTGAATAACTTTGGTGCCGGTTGACGAATCCTCGCGAAATTTTCAAAACTAATGGGGCGCTCCGCTCAGCTCCTACCCTGAAAGTCTCGGGGTGATTCGTCAAGCGGGGGCCGAGAAAAAAGGGGGGTCCCAAAACGCGTTTTCCCCATGCATTTTCCCATAGGACCTTTAGTCGAAGGTACAGCCCGAACGGCTGAACAGAATTACTTGAAATTTGGCAGAGAGGTAGTCCTCAGGTTAGGGAAGTGTCTTTTGCATATATGGAGTCAATCTGTTCAGTAGTTCCAGAGAAAATTGCATTTATAAGCACATACATATCTATAGCCGTGCACCGTGCGCGCACGGTGCGCACACCCTAACGTGCGCGAGCGTAATTCTGATTGGTGGTTACATGTCAGTCAACGTTCGAATCGGTCGAAATCAGTAAGTGTCGGCCGCCATTTTGTTTGTTGTGGGTGCGAGAGTGAAAAAGAGAGGTGGCGAACGTGAAAAGGGGGCAGGGTAGAGAGTTCCTGACCTCCTAGCCTTTGTCAGGGGGTCCCTAAAGGACCCCGAAGGGTGAAAAAACATTTTTTTTTTTTTTTTAAATCGCGGGGAGCGCACAGCGCGCGCACGGTGAAAAACCATTAAAACATTTTTTTTTTTTAAATTAGCATTTAAAAAACCGTACAAATTCACTTAAAAAACCATAGGTTTCAGGCACGTTATAGTTAGGAATTAGCATTTTAAAAAACCTTGCAAATTCACTTAAAAAACCATAGGTTTCACACATGTTATAGTTAGGTGGACATTTCACTCGTAAAAAACCAATGAAATTCCACCGTTATAGTTAGTTCAGATAACTATAACTCGCGCGACCGCCACTCTATCACAAAGATGATGTCATCAGTGATGTCATGAGTGATGCCACTGACCATGTCATGAGTGATGAAATATGTGACGTCATGAGCACTGGATTGCGGGCGCGCGAGTTATAGTTATCTGAACTAACTATAACGGTGGAATTTCATTGATTTGAAATGTCCACTTAACTATAACATGTGTGAAACCTATGGTTTTTTAAGTAGATAGATAGATAGATAGATAGATAGATAGATAGATAGATAGATAGATAGATAGATAGATAGATAGATAGATAGATAGATAGATAGATAGATAGATAGATAGATAGATAGATAGATAGATAGATAGATAGATAGATAGATAGATAGATAGATAGATAGATAGATAGATAGATGATAGATAGATGCTGATGTTTAGATTGTAATAGGCTATTTATTACTATCAGTGAGTGTGGGGAAAGTAGATATGACACACAGGACACATAAGAGGTGAATCCTTAAGTGGGTCATAAAGCCCTTCACTTAGCAATGCTAACAATAAATTGCATATTATATTCTGCACATCTTCATACATGGTTTATGCCATGGCATGTTTTCATATTTGTTTAATTTTACCAAAACCAGGATGAAAGGGATTCAGTTTATACAGTAAGTTAATATCACATTAAAGAGACCTCAACACCATGATATATATGGCATACTACATATACTACTTGATAGCCATGAATACCTCTTATTGACATCTTTGAAAAATAATGAGGTCAAATTTTACAATACTTTCTTACCAATAAAAACACTAAAGCCATCGGAGGTAAATGTGGTCCTTGTATCCAGGAGCATAATATATTCAACACAGCAAAGCATATGTTTCTCTATAACCCAACCGCAAAAAGCATAACAGATGAATATCAGTGCAATGCAAAAACAATGCTCATCTGATGTAGTATTCTCCTTTGGGAAAATGCATGTAATATACTTTATTTCACAAATATATTACTAATTTGAAATACTCAGACAATAGATGAAATGATAATTTATCTTATGGTAGGTCAAAGTCAATCAGAATTCGAATTCGAATTCAAAAAGTCAAATGATTTTAGAATTGCTACTGTTAGCTGCATGGCTGCTGCTATCAATCATATGAGTGTTGCTCAGATTTTCCAGATATGCAGCTAACAACCGGAATACGTTGCACAGACATTTTAGCAATGCTAAGCAGATGATCAAAGTACTAGCCTGCCATGGGTGTTACTAAAAAAGAAAAGGATTCTGGTTAGGTAGGCCAATGGTGCTGAGGCTACCCAAGGTTCAAAAGCTGATATAAATTACAGTGCATCCCAAGTTACAAGTCTTACAAGCCCTGGCTTCAGAAAGTAGAACAAAAAACTCACCAACTACTGACTGATATCCTTCCTTCCATACCCAGCCAAGGTACTGGAAAAGGCCATTCACAGGCGCCTCTCCAACAACTTTGCCAATCACTAGCTTCTCAACGCCACACAATCAGGATTTAGACCCAACCACTACACTGAAGCTACCCTCATAACAGTAATGATCCTCACAGCCCTCATTCTGATGAAACACAAATAATAATGTCACTCGGTCCGGAAACCCCTCCTCCCTATTTCTCCCTTTGCCCGTCCTGTTCTTGGGGCTAGCCATTTGTACGCAGAATGACAACATGGTAACTCTTAGCACCAGGATACCCGTTGGGTGACAGTGCACTATATAAATCCAGCTTACATTACATTACATTACTCTTGGACAAAAGACCCAACATTAGGAACAATTTCATCACATTCATGAACAATTGGTCACCTGGATGAAATCCAAGTGGCTCACACTGAACTCGGACAAGACCGAAGCGAAGGACGCCTCGCCATGGGACTCCATTTGTTGGCCCATAAAATGTGGGCCCATGCTCACGCTTTTCTCACAAGCAAGCAGCAGTGGTCCGTGCAGGTAACAGCGGTGGGGCGGTGGAGCCAGGTAAAGGGGGATTTCGAGGGACGATGCCGAGAGAAAATTAAATTAATAATTTATGTTCCCTCTGTATCGTCCCTCGAAATCCCTCCTTTCCCGGCCCCACTGCTGTTACCTGCACAGACCGCGGCTGCAAGCAAGAAACTGCACAATCATCATAGACAACAAACTGGACATGGCCCCCAAAGTCAACGCAGTAGCCTCATCATGCTTAAACACCCTAAGCATTCTGATGAAACTCTTGAAGTGGCTAGCAGACACCAGACAAATGATCACCCAAGCCTCATCACCAGCAGACTAGACTATAGGAACACCCTGAACACAGTGAAACCAACCAGCTCACAAGGAGACTGCAGACTGTCCAAAATGCAGCAGCCAGACTAGTTCTCAACCTTGCACTTAGAGTACACATCACATCTTAGGGAACTCCAGTTGCTCTCAATGCACAATCACGCAAACATCACACTATATACATATCTACAAAGCACTCCACAGCACAGGCCTGGCTATCTGAATATCCACATTAATTTCCACCAACGTTCTAGACACCTCTGCTCTGCCACTCTGTCTCTAGCACACACCCCATGCATACACAAAGCAGAGCAAGGCGTCACACCTTCTCATAACTGGCTCCATAAAGCCTGGAACAACCTCCCACAACACACCAGAGCCTCCTCTTCTCTTCTTGGCTTGCTGTAAAAAGCTGAAGACCTGGCTCTTCGAGTAAGCCCTACAGGGATTGCATCATGCACCGGCTACTTCTCGCCTGGATACCCTCAGAGGTGACAAGAGCACTATAAAAACACTGATACCATAACATAACAACAATCCATTGGGTTATGACACTGCTGTGATGCAAGTCCCTTCATTGCCTCAGCCTCGTTTAAAGTCACTCTGTTATACTGCATTTTTACTAACCTTAATTCACCAAACAGTGTTTCCAAATCTGCATAGGCGGTTAGTGTGAACCTGCAATATTAAAATAAAAATAAAAATACCTGGTCGTGAGGTTCTGGCATTGGCAAGAAAAGCATATTGTTGTAAGCAAGGGGGCCAGATGCAAAAGCAGACAGGCAGGCAGAAATTGGGTGCAAATTGCACACTGATTGTATGTGACTTGCCTGTCCTGTTGTGACGCAACCAATGTACTAATAGGTCGCATCGTAAAATCACCATTGGCAGAGGGTTGCAGAATGACCTGCTAATCAAATATTGATTAGGCAGGTTGCTATTTGAGACACCCTGTGATGGGCTACCAACACAGGGATGGTGACCGGCAAGAAACTGCTGACCTCTATCCTTGTGTTTGCATTCTGGAACTAGAAACGTTTTTAAACAGCAAATGTGCCTTAAATGAATAGGTGCTGCTTAAAAACATGCTTCCCATTTGGGAAGATATGGAGGGGTGCTTGGGTTCAAGCAATGGTCCAGGTCTACCTGCTCTTACCGATCCCATTGGACACAATTCCTAAAGGAGAACCTGCCCCATACAAACCACTGATACATTTAGTTCCAAGTCGCAAATAGATTGGCCCACACCATGCATGCTCCCTCCTTAATCAGGATGAGTCTCAAACACCTTCTGCGAGTCGAAAACTCTAGAACTTGTGCTTTCTACACGGCCAAGCACCATTTTGTGGTTGCAAGACCTGTGATGTGTGCATTGCAGGGTTTGCCACATAAAATGGTCTCATCATCCAGCTCAATGGGTGGTTATTACCCACCATCTGCAACTGTGGCACGAAGCATGTTTTGCCCCTGCTTTTCCTCCCTTTGTACACCTACAAAAATCAAATGTCGTACCAGCTGCTTTTGTACATACATGAATATATACCTTCTATCCATGCACAGATTATTTCCTTGCCTTCTGGTAGTTGTTTGTTGTGAGACCCAGGCTCCAGCATCCTGTCAAGTTAGCCAAAAAGGCCTACATTAATTATCTCAACATTGAAGTGCATTAATATCAACAATGTTCCTACACATTACAACACATCACTTTAACCCATAATTCTCGAATATTGCACCATGTAAGGGCTATGGAAAGAGCCTGATGCCCATCGTTGAACATCCTGCACCCACACAGGACTAATTCGCTGCTTATTCAAAAGATAATGATCACAAGATAACTGTATCCCTAATAAACAGTCCGTAACAAAGTAACCTTTCAATAATAATGTAATTTCCCCTGATTCTGTGTTTGCGTCTGATCCTATTTTTAGTTTAAAGAAGAGTTTATTGGATATAAAAAAGAAATATAACAATTCAAAATACATCATATAACGTAATATAACTCCAAAATTGGTTATAGAACAAGAGAGATGAAAGAAAGAAAAGGAAAGAGAGAAAAGAAAGATAGAAAGGGAGTAGTGGGAAAGATAGAGGAAATCATAAGATAAATAGCGGTATCGTAACTAGAATACAGCATGTAAACATTTCGGCGAATGATAAAAATAGTATGAATAACAAACGTGCATTATACACTAAAATAATAACAATAGATAAGTTAAATTTTTCTATTAAGTTTACGGAGGCTTGGATACTTCTTCATTACAAGGAGTATGCAAAGGTATAGCACGAGCAGAGGCATTTAGGAAATTGGTGACTGGTAACCACAACAGATCTCGTTTATTGGCCAAAGCAATTGGATAGACATAAGCTCGGTCTAATCTGTGATTATAGCAGACGCCATACCACCAGGCTTGGAATGAAATGTTAGAGGCAGTTTTCCACGATTTTGTAATTTGTTGAAATGCAACGGCTAAAAGTAAGTCCACAATAGAGGTGGAAGATCTGAGAGAAGACCATACCTCTGAGACACTACCTAGGAAAATATGAGCATAAGAAAAAGGGATATGTGTGTGAAAAATTTTGTTAATTTGCTGCCAGACTTTGATCCAAAAAGTGTGAACAGGAGCGCAGGTAAAGAGCATGTGGTAAAGATCTGCATTAGGGGCAGGGCATGACCAGCAAGTAGAGGGAACAGTAGGGTCTATACGGTGTAGTTTGGCCGGAGTAATTAGGAGTCTATTGTAAAGAAAAAATAAAGTTTGTGTGATATTAGCTGCTCTTGACGACTTCCTTATTTTATTCCAGATCTTTTCCCATATTAAAACGGAAAAAGATATACCCAAATCCACCTCCCAACTGCATTCCGTTGTAGACTTAGTACGGGAAAGAGATGTAGATCTTAATTTTTTATAAATAGTGGATGCCGAGGCTGGAGTATGTAGAGAAGAAAGTGTGAGAGGAGAAGATGTTGTATGAATATGGACTGAGGATAAGATATTGAAGGAATTTAAAGCAGTAGAAGTCAATTGTCGGTATTTCGATAGATAGGAATGGGGAAGAGAAAAGCGGGTGCGAAGTACAGAGAAGGGAATACAAGCATCTTCTTGAAATAGTTGGTGGGTCCACTTAAGGTCAAGTGCTAGCCAATCCTTCCAAAAAAGGGTCCTATTTTTGATTTTAATATGTTTATTATACCAGATTGGGGAGTTTAGAAAACGGGTACGATCATCAAGACCTCCAAACAAAAGAGGCTGAAAAATTTTTCGGGCATTCTTAAGAATGGGAAGTGACATTTTCAATGGGATGTGAGTTAAGGACAAAAATTCCTCAAAGGAGAATGGATGGAAGAAGGAAGATTCTAACTCTACCCACAAGGGACGAGGATTAAAAGTGTCCAGATCTGTAGATAGTAGAAACGAAGAGTGTTTGAGAAAAAACGATGTGTGATAAGAAGAGAAGTCAGGGAAATTGACTCCACCCATATGCTTGGGCTGTTTAAGTTTGGAGAGAGACATCCGAGGATGTTTATTTTGCCATAAAAATTTTGATAAGATACCATAAATTTTTTTGAAGCAAGATTTAAGAATATTAACAGGGAGATTGGCTAAGTAAAATAAGATTATCGGAACTAACATCATTTTAATCGAATCTAATCTGCCCCACCAAGATAAGAATAAAGGGTGCCATCTTGATGTAGAGTTACTCAAAGTGAGCTGTAAGTTTTTTAAGTTTAGAGCCACAGTATCTTTAAGGGAGGGAGTGAACCATAGGCCCAGATATTTAATTTTAGAAGTGTTCCAGTGAAAGGAAGAATCTACAAAATCTGCGTGAAAACAATATTTGTTTAGAGGGAGAATTTCGCATTTGTCAATGTTGAGTTTGTATCCCGAGACTAGAGCAAAAGCAGAGACTTCTGATAAAAAGGCTGGAATGGATGATTGAGGACTTGAAATGAATAAAAGAATGTCATCAGCATACGCTGAAAGTTTTAAATTGCTGTCTGCATAAGGGAAGCCTGTAATGTTAGAATTCAAACGGATTTTTGTTAAAAAGGGTTCTAACGCTAAAATAAATAAAAGTGGAGAAAGGGGACAACCCTGTCGAACCCCTCTATGGAGGGGAAAAGAAGAGGATATAAGGCCATTGGCTAAAATAAACGATCTAGGAAAAGAATATAATAATGAGATATATGCAATAAATTTGGGACCAAAACCAAACCAACGGAGTGTGGAAAAAATAAATTGCCAGTTGACTCTGTCGAAAGCTTTTTCAGCGTCTAATGCAATGGCCGCTAAAGAACCTGGGTGAGAATGGGACTTACTAAGAACATTAAAAAAGAGACGAGTATTATCTGATAGATAACGACCTTTAATAAAACCAGATTGTTCTCTGCCAATTAACCGTGGTAAAATATTGTCTAGGCGAAGAGCTAGAATCTTTGCAAAAATTTTATAATCCAAATTAATCAAAGAAATGGGTCTATAGTTTTTACACAGAGTAGGGTCTTTGTTGTCTTTAGGAAGAAGACATATTAGAGCCTCTTGAAAAGAGCCTTCAGATTTTCCAGAAGAAATGAAAGATAAAAACAATTGATGTAATTTAGGAACAAGGAAAGAGGCAAAGTGTGCGTAGAATTCCATGGTAAAGCCATCTGGTCCAGGAGCTTTGCCCTTTTTAAGTGAATGAATAGCTTTAAGAATGTCACTGGGGAGTATATCTGAGTCCAGAGAGGAGAAATCAACATCCGGGGGAGATGGGGAGGGAATAGTGGCTAAGTAATGGGAAATGTCAGCCAAAGAGGGCGAAAACTCAGGAGTATAGAGCGTTTGATAGAAATTAACAAATTCTGAGAGAATATCTTTATCTATATGAACAGTTGTGTTATTAGAGGTTACAATAGAATCGATCTTTGTGCGTTCTTTTTTAACCTTAAGATAATTGGCAAGTAGATTGCCAGATTTATTCTGAGCGTTATAGTATTTAGCACTGGACTTCAAAAGAATTAGGTTTGCAAATTCTGTAGAGAGTTTATTAAAAGAGAGTTTGGCTTTAATAAGATCATTCAGCGTAGATTGATTTTCTGTTATATAATACGAATGTTCCAATTTCTTAATTTGTGAATTAAGAGTTTGAATAGATTGCGTAGATGTTCGACGCTTACGGGCCACGAATGAAATAATGAAGTCTCTTGAGGCAGCTTTAAAAGTATCCCAAATGAGTTGGGGGGATATATGTGAAGTGTCATTTTCAGCAAAAAATAAGGATGCAAATTCCAGAAATGATGGTGTAAATTTGGGATCTAATAATAAAGAGTTGTTAAATCTCCAACGTTTAGTGCCTTTGTTGGGGGGAAGTAAATCTAAACTTAAAGTAACTGGAGCATGGTCTGAAATTAGAATGGATCCTATGTCCGAATGGGAAATATGTTGTGTGAGAGGTTTGGAAATAAAAATATAATCAATTCGGGATTGGGAGGAATGTGCCGGGGAAAAGTATGTGTATTCCTGAATTGTAGGATGACAAAGTCTCCAGGAGTCTACCAGAGATCTTTGTTGAATAGTGGAAGTGAACTGGTTGTGCATGGAAGAAGGAGAAAATCGGGATTTGGATCGCCTGTCTAAAAAGGGGTCTAAAATCATATTACAATCTCCGCCCAATATTAAGTAATCATCCGTATATTGCATTAAAGAAGAAAGAAGGTGAGGCCAAAACGTTTTGTCTAAAGTTGTGGGAGCATAAATATTGAAAATGGTTAAGGGGATTTTGTTAATCAATAATGATACAACAACCCACCTACCCTCAGAATCATTCTCTTGCTTCACAAGTTGAATGTCTAAACGTTTGTGACATAGTATAGTCACACCATTTCGTTTCCCTGAACCAGGCGAAGCATAGACATGGCCTACCCATTGACGACGTAGTTTAGTTAATTCACATTCAGTTACATGAGTTTCTTGCAATAACGCAACATCCCCTTTTATATTAGTAATATGAGATAAAAACCTTTGACGTTTAATGGGAGAACCCAAGCCTTTGACATTCCACGATACAATATTTAAAGTCATCTAAATATAAATACTAACTCTTCAATTATCGTAGAGACAGACATATGTAATGTTTACTAACTGTACAGTGCACGTTAAATTAGTACCAGAAAGAAGTATCATAAAAAACTGTTGAGAAAAGATAGCCATACTTAAACAAGTAGAAGAGAAATTATAACACCGAAGGGAGAGGTAAAGGTATAAGACAGAAACTGAGAAGCTAGGAAATAGAATATAATGAGGAAAGGAAGAACAAGAGAAGAAGTTATAGATTATTACAAGAATGTAAGTAGAAAAAAGAAAGAAGAAGAAGAGGCAGGACTGAGATAAAAAATACAAGATATGAGAGAAATAACAGAGCGCCCAGCATAAGAGATAGGATAGGGAAGCGAGGGCAAAAACAAAAGAGAAAGGTGGAAAGACAAGGAGGATAGAAGTAGAGAAGAACAAGATGAAAGAATAAATAAAGCACATACCACAAAAAGACATGGACAAATGGGGATGGTGGAAGCCCATGAGGAAAACAGCACACCAAACGCGGGGTACCCCGATACAGAACGGAAAACGAAGACACCATCCAGGCGGTGGAGATATGATCACGGACGGACGATGATATATTGCTGCTTCTAAAATAAAGAAAAGGGGAAAGGAAGACCAATTACAAAGGATATACGAAACTTATGATCACATATAATGACGAAAAACAGAAGAACAAAATTAACATAAACCAACAACATTTAGAATAGATAAAGCATTCGTTTAGCTATAAGATATAGGTTATAAGTCTTAAGTATCTTCAGGTCTTTGAAGTACGAGGAATTTCCATGCTGTCTTCAATACAAGAGTCAAGAAAGGCTTGTAGACGTGCCGGGTCTTCATAGGTCGTAGTTTTGTTGTTAAGGGTGACTTTCATAAGACATGGGTGAAACAAGCCAAAACGAGCATTGAGATTCCGTAGTGCAGGCCTCATATCCAAAAATTGTTTCCGCCGGTCAGCAGTTGCTTTCGCATAATCCTGAGCAAAAAATAAATTATTACCTTGCCAAGACACTCTCCCTTTACTTTTGGCTGCATGTAGAACTTTAAGTAAGTCTGTGTATTCTAAAAAGTAAAGAATGACACCACGAGGCTTGGAAGTAGAGGAAGCAAACTTAGAATTTTGGCCTAGTCGATGAGCTCTTTGAATGTTCAGTTTTGGAGATTCAGGAATGTCCAGCAGGGTTGGTAGAAATGACTGAAAGAAAGAAGGCGCATCGGAGCCCTCAATTCCTTCCACAAGGCCATAGATACGTAGGTTGTTCCGCCTATTACGATTTTCCAAATTCTCAATCTGAGCCTTGAGATGAGCGACCTCTAACTGTAATGGAGGTATTTGAGACGTGACAGACTGAATAGAATCAACGCGCAGAGAAAGCAGTGAGGACTGTTGCTCCATTTGAACCCATTTATCTTCAAGATTCTGGAGACGAATGTTGGTCTCTTCCATATGAGGTTTAAGTGCGCGAATTTCTTGAAGAAGAAGTTCCATGGATAACGTCGTTGTAGAGCCTGTTGGAGACGGTGGGTCTTTTTTGACACGTTTTGTAGAAGTGGTAGATGAATTTTTAGGTAATTGTTTAGGATTACCACGAGGTAGGTTGGACTGAGTAGTAGTGGCATTGAACTGCGTAGTTTCAGGGTCTTCCGTATTGTCTTGCAGTACACTGAAGGGGTTAGGATCACTCATCGTAGTGCTGTCACCCAGAGTAGAGCCAGTACGGAGTGCACGGGCTTTTGCCATAGTAAACCACACAATAAGATGTAAAACGTGTGGAGAAATGTGGATACGCAAATGATTAAACGCAGAAGTCCAGCCAAAAATGACGAAAGTCAATGAAAAAAGGAGAGAGATGAGGCAAAAAGCATTTAGAAAAGTACGCTGCACAGGTTGTTTATAAACAGCAAATCTTCAGAAAAACAACGAGAACGACCTTGCATAGATAGAAAGCAAAAAAGCCATGACCCCGAGCCAACTCTGAGGAGATAACATTCTGCGCCGAGGTAAAAAACAAAATGGCGGCCACAGAAACGAGCGCGAACGAAAGTGCGCTGAGAGAGAGTGAAACAGCTCACCCTGAAGATCGAAAATGGGTTCAAATGAGAGCGCTATGTTTCATATCTTCTTGCCAGCGCCAGCATCGTCCCAAAGATGAAGAAAAGATGCCTGGTGGAAGCTCCGGTCCTCACGTCAGTAAGGAGCTCCGCGATCCGGCGGCCATCTTCTTTGGCTCCCAAGCCACGCCCCCCGTCTGATCCTATTTTAGGAGGTTGTAAACTTTTACCGTCTCCTGATTGGGACTTCGACTTATACGGTGTTTGGTATTTGAAAGGGGCCTCCCAAATACTACATTTATAATAGATGTATAAGTTATAAGTGCTTTACTACCGTAATGCAGTCACAAAACATTGAAAAATTACCGACTCCCAAATTGGGGTGGTAATGAATTCTCAAAATGGAAGCGATCCCCTAGTAACCACTTCCCCTTTAAGGATATTTCAGAAAGTTTGTTTGGGAACTTTTTTGTTGTAAGCGCAGCTGGGTTTCCAGTGCCTGGCACTGGCACTTAATTGTTTTCCGGTGCACTGCAGGGGCACTTAAATGTCATAATTACACTTATTACACTCTGCCACATGGTGGCGCTGCTCATCTAATTTAGAGATGAGCAGAACAACTTTTGTTTATGAATAGAATATACATTAAAAATACAAATACCTGCCTCCCGGCCATTCCATTAGCTTTGGGTACCTGGAATAATCTAAACTGTCGCACTTGCAGGCGCGAGAGATGGTTAGTAGTTGTTTTGGTATCATCATTGGCAGCGATGACAGGGGCGATGGGTTGTGCAAGCTGCAGGGGCCTCCTGGTCTTAGCCCTGGCGCTTTATATTTTACAAATTAAGCACTTCCCATTTCCTTTACAGTAAAAAGGCTGCATTGAAAGGAAACAATTTCTTTATTAAAAGGGAATCACAGACATGGTGTTCTGCTGACACGAGCACGCAACCATGCCTGTGACAACCTCCAATCGGAGTGAGTTGCAATTTGCGACCTGTTTAATATTCATTAGCCAGGGCAGATTGCAATCCACTGTGAATTGGAATTTTTGAAATGTTGAATTCACAATTGCATTTTGTGGTGGCAGAGAGCAAACTTCCATCCAAGAAAGAAACAATACCGCTCCAGAAGAGAGAAGGCGCTTGTGGAATTGACCTCCACTGCTTGTGGAGTTTACTTCTACTTTCGGGTACGCGTAAAACATGCGCACGGCAAAGCCGGAAGAAAAAGATTTTCTAACTGATGAGGGAAGTGGAACAATTGTTATTTGCCCGCCTAATCACTGCACAGTCACCCTAGTCTGCCAGTTCTCTCAGGTAGAAAGACTGCACGTGGAAAATAGGAGGAAATTGTTTCTTTCTCCCTTTTTAGGTCGAGCCTAGAGGAAGCGCACGTGCATGGCATGCTATATTAGAGTGTACATTTGAAGCCCCGCCCACTCTCCGCCCATATTTGTAATTGGTTTGTGTCATTGTCCTTCGTAAATGCTGGCTTCTGATTCGTAGATAGGCTTGTTAGTGCCTCTTTAATACTGCCTTGTCTTCATTTGTAAACTCCCATGGCGACTGGTCCTTTTACTTTGGTTGTTACACGGTACGTGTTATTTAGTCTATAAGCACTATTTTCTTTATTGAGTTTCTCTTACTGTTGGCAGGATGCTCACTGCTTCAGCTGGAACCGCTTGTGTTTTTTTAAGCAACGAGGTCGCTCTTTATCTTATATTATGTGTATTTAAATTAACAGCATGGGTGCTCGCTTTCCCCTTAACATGCCGCCCACTTTCAATCACATGGGTGCCCAGTTTCAATGACAACATGGGCGCCACACCTTCACTTGAACATGGGCGCCTGATTTCACTGTAACCCGGGCACCTGCTTTCACATGTCCCCCAACCCACTCTTTCTAGTTTGCTAGCAGCATTCCATTTGGCCAGCTGCTTTTAAAACTCCGGCATTATCTCAATCCCTCACCCACCCCGTCGCTGCTTAATCTCGCTCAGTCGCCCTCGTGTCTGTTTCTCCCAACCACCAACCTGACCTAAAGGACCGCCTCCTCCACGAGACCATCTACGGTTTATACATGTACTCTGTTGTTACATAATGTGCCAACCGCTTGCGGCGCTTTGACATTGGGTAGTTGGTGTTCACTGCTACCCACTTTAAATTATACTGATGTTCTGGAACTTAAAATGAATTATAACCCTCCTGGTAGGTCGCTCCCCCTCTGCACAGCTCCACCTGTGTGCCTCTGCCCCAGCTGCCGCTGCTAAACATCTCGCCGTAAGTGTACCTCCTCCGCTTCTGTGCCCCGTTGTTTTCGCCTCCTGTGACATTTTTCCCCCCTTTTCTGTGCCCCGATATTGACTTCTGTGCCACTGTTTCCCCCCTTTCTGCACCCCCATGTTGCCTTCTGTGCCACTGTTTTCCCCCCTTTTCTGTGCCCCGATATTGACTTCTGTGCCACTGTTTCCACCCTTTTTGCGCCCCCATTTTGCCTTCTGTGCCATTGTTTCCCCCCTTTTCTGTGCCCCGATATTGACTACTGTGCCACTGTTTCCCCCCTTTTTGCGTCCCCATTTTGCCTTCTGTGCCACTGTTTTCCCCCCTTTTCTGTGCCCCGATATTGACTTCTGTACCACTGTTTTCCCCCTTTTTGTGCCTCCATTTTGCCTTCTGTGCCACTGTTTTCCCCCTTGGTGCCCTATTTTGCTTTCTGTACCCTCGTCTCCATCGCCGCTGTGCGCCCTGCGGCCCTGCCCCCCTGACTGCCCACTGCCCATTCGCTGATCCCGCCTCCCGCCTGCTCCTCCCTCCCACCTCCCCATATATGCCGGACACTGCGCGGTGAGGAGCGCGACCTCTGACCATCCTGGTAGGTCGCTCCCCCTCCGCACAGCTCCGCCTGTGTGCCTCTGCCCCAGCTGCTGCTGCTAAAGATCTCACCGTAAGTGTACCTCCTCCGCTTATGTGCCCCGTTGTTTTCGCCTCCTGGGCCATTGTTTTCCCCCCTTTTCTGTGCCCCGATATTAACTTCTGTGCCACTGTTTCCCTCCTGTTTGCGCCCCCATTTTGCCCTCTGTGCCACTGTTTCCCCCTTTGGTGCCCCATTTTGCTTTCTGTACCCTCGTCTCCCCCGCCACTGTGTACCCTGTGCCCCCGCCCCCCTGACTGCCCACTGCCCATTCGTTGATCCCGCCTCCCGCCTCCCAGCTGCTCCTCCCTCCCACCTCCCCATATATGCCTAAGGCAAGCCCGTCTGCGCCTGGACCGTGCCCAGCGCCAGGAACCCTGGGCCCCGCACACACCACGAAGCCCGCCTCCCCTACGACTCCAGCACCCTCCATGCACTCAACGCCGGGCGATCTCGCACCTGCTGCCTGGCCGTCCCAAAGCGCACCCAAGGACCCTTCTTCTGCCGGAACTGCAGCTTCACCAGCATCCGGCCCGCCAACCCGCCCAACATGGAAACTAACTTCCTCAGATGTATTCTGCTCAACACCCGCTCCGCCCGCAAACACGCCATCGAACTCTGGGACCTACTCGACTTCACCTCCCAGGACGTCGCCTTCCTGACAGAGACCTGGCTGACCCCCTCCTCGGCACCCGACATCGCCATAGCCATCCCGGAAGGCTACAAGATCACTCACAAGGACCGCACCAACAGAAAAGGAGGAGGAATCGCCATCGTCCACAGGAACACTCTCAAAATCGCGACACACGCCGACGACACCCTCAGCATCGCCGAACAACTGCACTTCCAGATCCACACCGACCCCAACACCACCCTCAGAGGCACCCTCATCTACAGACACCCCAGACCCCGACTTCAGTTCAGCGACTCCATCACCGACCTCGTCAGCACACATGCCCTCACCTCCACGGACTACATCCTCCTCGGGGACCTGAACTTCCACCTCGAGAACAACAGCGGCCCCAACTCCTCCACCCTGATTGACAACCTCGGCAACCTCGGACTCAGACAACTCGTCACAGCACCCACACACTCCGCCGGCCACACGCTTGACCCCATCTTCTCAGCAAGCACCCACGTCTTCTTCGACCGCACCACTGAACTCCACTGGACCGACCACCGCTGCATCCACTTCACCTTCCGGAAACCCACCACACACCACCACACCCAGCAGATGCCTCGCCACAGCTGGGCAAGATCACCGAGGACCAGCTAACCGCCACCCTCGTCCAGAGCCCACCCACAGACCCAACTGACCCCGACGCCGCACCCCGCAACCTCAAACAATGGATCAACGACTGCGCCAACACCCTCGCCACGCTCAAGAAACCCCCCAACACCCACACCAGCAAGAGAGTCAGCTGGTTCACCGAAGACCTCCAGGCCTCCAAGCAAACCTGCCGAAAACTAGAAAAAAACTGGACCCGCGAAAGAACACCGGAAAGCTACACAGCCCACAGGAAAGCCACCCGCCTACATCACTAACTCATCAGATCCGCCAAAAGGTCCGCCTTCAGAGACTGCCTCGACAACAACGCACACAACAGCAAAGAGCTCTTTAGCATCATGAAGGAACTCTCCAACCCCAACTCCAACACCAACAACATCCCACCGTCACAAGAACTGTGCAACTCGCTGGCCACCTTCTTCCACCGCAAGATCGCAGACATCCACGACAGCTTCAACGCCGTCACCACCCCGACAACAGCCGACACCCCCGCTCCCACAACCACCACCCGCACCAACCGCCTGCTCGCCTGGACCAACAGCAACGACGACGACACCATCAAGATCATGAACACCGTCCACTCCGGATCCCCGGAAGACCCCTGCCCACACCACATTTTCAACAAAGCCAGTAGGACCATCGCACCCCACCTTCGGAAAACCATCAACATCTCCTTCGAGACAGCAACCTTCCCGGAGAGCTGGAAGCACGCAGAGATCAAGGCCTTACTAAAGAAACCTAGGCAGACCCCAAGGACCTCAAGAACTTCCGACCCATCTCCCTGCTCCCGTTCTCGGCGAAGGTTATCGAAAAGGCCATCAACAAACAACTGACCAGCTTCCTCGAAGAGAACAACATCCTGGACCCATCCCAGTCAGGGTTCCGCAGCAACCACAGCACCGAAACTGCCCTCATCGCCGCCACCGACGACATCAGGATCATGCTCGACAACGGAGAAACCGCGGCCCTGGTCCTCCTGGACCTGTCAGCCGCCTTCAACACAGTCTGCCACCGCACACTAAGAGAACGCCTCCATGACGCCGGAATCCAAGAGAAGGCCCTGGACCTCCTCCTTCCTCTCCGAAAGAAACCAGAGCGTCCGCCTGCCCCCCTTCTGCTCCAAAGCCACTGAGATCATCTGCGGCGTACCTCAAGGCTCATCTCTCAGCTCAACGTTATTCAACATCTACATGGCACCGCTCGTCCATGTCGCTCGACTGCATGACCTAAACATCATCTCCTACGCCAACGACACCGAGCTGATCCTCTCGCTGACCAAGGACCCCCACACAGCCAAAACCAACCTCCACGAAGGAATGAAGGCCGTCCCCGACTGGATGAGGAACAGCCGACTGAAGCTGAACTCGGACAAGACGGAGGTCCTCATCCTCGGCTCAACCCCCTCGGCCTGGGACGACTCCTGGTGGCCGACGGCACTAGGAGCACCCCCTACACCCACCAACCATGCACGAAACCTAGGGGTCATCCTCGACTCCACACTCTCCATGACAAAGCAGGTCAACGCCATCTCCTCCTCCTGCTTCAACACCCTCTGCATGCTTCACAGGATCTTCAAGTGGATCCCCACCGATTCTAGAAGGATGGTCACCCAGGCCCTCGTCAGCAGCAGACTGGACTACAGCAACGCATTCTACGCAAAAGCCCCGGCCAAACTCCTGAAATGACTCCAACGCATCCAGAACGCCTCCGCTCGCCTGATCCTGGACATCCACCGCCTCAGCCACATCACACCCCACCTGAAAGACCTACACTGGCTCCCCATCAGCAAGAGGATAACCTTCAAGTTCCTCACCCACGCACACAAGGCACTCCACGACACCGGACCAGCGTACCTCAACACACGACTCAGCCTCTACACCCCCGTCCGCCAGCTCCGCTCCACAGACCATGCCCTCGCCACCATCCCCCGCATCCGAAGAGTGACCGCCGGTGGCAGATCATTCTCCCACCTCGCCGCCAAGACATGGAACACCCTCCCCATCCGCCTACAGCAGACCAAAGACCTTCTATCCTTCAGGAGACTCCTCAAGACCTGGCTCTTCGAACAGTAGCAGAATCCTCCCCCCCCCCCGCACCTTGAGACCCTCACGGGTATGTAGTGCGCTTTACAAATGCTATGATTGATTGATTGATTGATTGATTGATGATTTATAATGCCATGAGTTTGTATGTAACGTGGTGTTTTTAAGTTTTGACGATCAGTGATCAATGTGCATTTGAACTGCAGCACAATACGAGCAGCAAAAGTTACATAATCACTGCAAAATGTGTTTTGCATAGTTATTGAGAACATTGATTATATCGATGCTGGTTTGACCTTTTTGAGGCAAGCCATGTTTGTTGACCTTGACTTCCTTATCCCTGAGATATTCTCAGATCCTTCCCATCACACCTCACGTGGGTAGGTAAAGCTGCATGTTATGGAATGCCCACTATTCCCTGGCCCATTCTCTATTATAAATTATTTCATTGCCGAAATTGGCAATGCGCGCAATAGCAAGGCACATGTTGCTTTGCCCTCTTAGGGGCATATTTTCAAGGTCACATCGCCAATTTAGCGGCACTTTACCACCATGAAAGTGGCGATAGATACATCGCCCTATTCATGAGTCTGCGCTAACAGCCAACATCGCCAGTTTACCTGCAATAGCTGCCGCTAATAACACTGCCAAGGCTGACAGCGACCACTAATGCTAATCATATGCAGAGTTGACGTTCCTGTCCGAAAACTCACGTTGACACCACTTCACGATATTCTCAACGACCAGCCAGATCGGCAATGCGGGCCAAAAACAGGCGATAAGGCATGTTAGCAACAGGACCTTACGACCTGCTTTTTCCTGGTCTTAAGTAGGACGAAAACCTGCAGTAGAAAGGGAGTCCAGCCCAGAGCCACATCTGAAGCCCAACAGATGCCATGGAGCTACCAATCATGCAGCTTGCAGACCCAAGAGGGCCACAACACCCACTGCCACCACCCCTAGAACCAAACCCCCACCCCCAGGACCCCCCCCCCCCCCCCGGATTACCACCCAGGCAGCGCAGAACAAGACAATCTTTCGCTCTCATGTACTTGTCCACAATGAGAATAATCAGTCAATAAATAAGTTCAAAATGTTCATTATGACTAAAGTGATTCATGAAATAGCATGCGAACCACGAACAGCATCAAAATGCATAAAGCCAGCATCATCAGCACTGTTACAATAACATAGAATACAACAGGCAAAATAACTAGGCCTAATCACCCTCCCCTTGGCAGTAAGAAGTAATTTAACATAACAGAAGATCACTAGGCGTCATTAGCAGGCCCCCAACCTGAAAGCCTAAATGCAAAGAGGTTCACATCATAGGAACAGCAGCGCTCAGTTCCATGGAATGGCTTTCTTCGAGTGTGTGTCAAAAACATGCAACAATGTCACATCAAAGCACGATTCTTCTATATTGCATCTGTTGCAAACATGTTTTGTCTAGGCAATAGGGACTGACCAGAACAGAATAACAAGAGACATTGTCAATCGACTTTGCACATTATGTCCAGACAGAATCTTCAGGCTAAGCTGAGAATGTGTAAAACAATCTGTCATCATGTACAGGGCAGAGGCAAAGTGTCGCAAAAACAAACTCTAGCAGAGGCGTGCAAAAAAACAGCAGCATAGGGCAAGCAAACTCATGCAAACTTAGCAATGTCGACAATTTATCCAAAGGGCCGCATAACCCCATATAACACCCTCCCCCTGGTGAGTCAGTAGGACATAGACAGAAGAGCAAAAACAGAGTTCCAAAGTCAGTCAGTGTTCAAAATATCGGTGAGGAATTTCCGCAACAAATAAAAGACAAAATCGGAGAAAAAATGTCAAGTCTGTAGAAAAAGCTAAAGGCACATTGAGCTTTTGAAATAAGAGTAAAAAATGCAGACAGCGCAGTTGTGACGACCTAAGCAGTTAATCCATGAAGGTACGTGCGCAAAGAAATGCAATTCCCTCTAACAGTTCATCCTTGTCATTGGTAGGAAAAAGCGATGACATCCAATTAAGTAAATTGAAGGAATAATCATGTTCCACATAAGTAGGAGCATCCAAAACCAGAAATGGTACACTTGTGTGATATTCCATGAAACTACGTTGTGGGAAAGTCTGTGCAGCCGCACAGATATCTCATTGAGCCAAGATTCCAAGTAAAGCTGCACGGGTCATCTGACCATCCATAGAACAAGCCTTGTCATGCGACTCCAAAGGACCCATCAACCGGCTGAAATCAGGGATTGGACACCACGTATTCGATAAGCAAAGTTCCATCACCCAGGAGAAATGACATATTTTGCAATAGAGCACGCAAGTATAGTATGCAAAGCGAAAGGTTAAGTCGTAACTGATACAAATCATTGCTAAGGGCAAGCATCCAAAAGCCTCATACAGGCGATTTCGGTACAGTTTTAGCTGGGCCGGCCTGTGCAGAGCCACAAAGTGAGCAGCCATTACGAAGCACAAAGAGGAGAAGCAGGACACCGGCTACTAGCGCCAATATTAAGGGGAAGCCTCTGAAAACGCTGGGATAAATAGAATGAATGAAAGCTGGTTTCAGCCCTAATATAATCTGAAAAGTACAGACCGTGCCAGATCCTACACATTTAAAAAAAATGTACAAGGCCTGTCATCTCAAATGCATTGTATATGTGGTGAATTAGTCCGCCAAAATGAAGTGGGAGGTCAGTGTTAAGAAGCGACTGTATCTCACTCGAGGGCCGAAGCACCTGCAATCTGAATGTGTCTCCGGCAAAAGTGAGGGCCACCTTCTGTTAGAATAAAAGGGCTTTGTGCTTTCTCAGCTTGTTGAACTCTGCTTTCAAAGTCGGAATGGAAGGCCAAAGTGAAGAATCTAAACTCCCTTGCGGGGGCAGGAAAAGTACATTGCTACAGCAAGTTCCGCGCTGGGAAACTGTTACCAAGTATGGGACTCGAGCCCACAAGCCACAGCAGTCTTGATTGTTTAAAATACGATAGCTACTGTTAGTAAGCTATGTAAAGACAGGCATGATGGATGGATGCACAAGCTATGTGTATGCACCAATGCCCCATGGAACCAGGTGCCAGATGCACCAGAGGACGATGAGGAAGATGAGGCAGGTGGACCACACCCCACCGCAGCTGCATCAGGAATAGCCCGAAGGTACACAATCATTAACAATTTCTTTGCATGAGCATGTCACATTGTGACTGTCTTTAGCAATCATGGAACAGTACAAAAGGACCACATGAACAGCGTGTCCGAATGAATTCATTGCAACACACAAACCCTGTGTGCATGTCAGTCCTCTGCATTAACACATCACTCCAACAAGTGTAATTGCAACATTAAGTGCTAACAATCTCACGACTCACAAAAAGATGGTGGGTATGCCACCTCTGTACAGAGTGGCTGTTTAGGGTGTCACGTATTCGAAATGCCATTTCAGGTTGTCAAGTGTGGTACATAATCCCACTCATCAGCATATCACATGTGTACAGAAACATGACATGAATGCTGTTATTGGTGTCCAAAATAAGACAACAGGGTGTCATTTGGGGTCAAATATGAACCACCCTGATGCAGAGATGCACCCTGTGACTCAAGTCCCACAACATGGGCAACATGGACATAAGGGGGATGATGTCAGGGGTTGTTTGTGCACGTGGATGTGTCAGGGTGTGACCTGCTCCTTTATGGATGTGGTCCACACTCAGCCACCTCAGTGTCGTGGCGTGCAGCATGTCATGATGGTTGGACTGCAGCCATGCTAATCATCATGCAGTGTCACTTGCATTGTCAGTGTGGCTTATGGACCCGCAGCTTTGCTGGGTTCAGCACATGTGCATTGGTTTGTTGTGAGATTAACGATGTGTGGGGAGGGCCCCCTCTGGGCACATTGTCGACAGGGGCCTACTTGCTGTTTCTATGTGTGCTACAGTATGCCAAGGTGATCAGGGACATGATCCAGAGACATTGTGGGTGTGCAATGTGCAATACTTAATTGTGCATGTGTGCCATTGTGCCCTTCTCCTTCCCCAAGGTCCCTGGCTGGTCCTCCGGGGGGGTTGTGGGGTTCTGGTTGGCCTCTGTAGTTGCTCCAGCTTCCTCCATGGTGCTTCTCAGTTCTTTGGGTTTTCTTTTTTTGCAGCTTTTATGGTGCATTTTCCCACCTGACGTGAGAATAGCAAGCCTGGCGCTGCTTCTCACCGATATTTTTTTCGCTGTTGGGCTCATCGCCACTTTTCTCACGTTCGGGTTTCCTTTCTTATCGGCGTGGCAGTAATTTTACAGCGGACATTTGACGCGTTATCGGGGGAACTATCGCCTGTTGCCGGTGTGTTGAGAATACGCCGTTACATCGGCGTTAGTTTCCCGCGATAGACGGCGTTATGTGAAATTGCGTTAGCCTAGTTTGGCGATGATTATCGCACGTTCGTGAGAATATCCCCCTTAGTATTAATCTACCTGTCTGTAGACCACCCTAATGGTTACCAAAAAGTTTGCTTTGCACGTCTCAGCGTTGTTGGCTGAGGCGTGCCATCCCATTGCATAAGCTTCTGTGTCTGCTGTCTACTCGGGAGAGCTTCCATGGTGGTCAAGTCCATGTTGCACCCCTTCTTCTACAATTAAATACAATGGTGATTCTGTCGGATGTATTTGTAGTAATGTGTGTACTTATGACATCACATTAATGTTTTGTGATCATTTTTTTTTTTAGAGAAAGTTTTTTACAGCGCAAATTAGACCCGAGAAATTGGATATCAGAGCGCTTTACATGAGCACGAGTTTTGTTACAGGTGGACACATTAATTTTTGTTAGGCACGGGGAGATTAAGGGGCATATTATCAAGAAATGGCATTAAAATTATCGCCGCTTTAACGGCAGAAAACTGCCGCTAAAGCGGCGATAATGGGCTAGATAATATGCCCTTGAGAATTCCCATAGAAGCCCATGTTCTGGTGTCAACATGGGCTTCTATGGGAATTCTCTACATTATAAGGCATTCAAAACGGGGATAAGGTTGCCTTGAAACTGCAATAAGACACTATTGGGTGGTAACAAAGCCTACTCAACACGTGTTAATGAAAGGTTCCAGGTAAGAACTCCATAACGTTCTGTAAAAGGCAAGATGTGTTGATGTCATATGGAATATGATGGGGTGAATGTTCTGGGAGGATATATATATGGGGAGGGTTTAGAATGTTACGGGAACAGAGAGAACCCGGTGGTTGTAAGTTGCATCTTGTGATCGATTCACCAATAAATCTTGGGATTGGAGCTTGGTTGGTTTAGTATATACTACATAAGTTTGGCACTGAGCTGTGAAGTTACACATAGTTGTGTGGGCATCGTCGTCATTCCTTAGGCATTGTGGAGTTGTAATTCTGCGTGAGCATTAAGTGTACCAGGATCACCTATAATTCTGCAACCATTTTAAACAAAGCATTTGCAATGCAATAGGTCTCGCATTTTCAAAAATTTGACCTATTGGTATTGTAAATGGCAATGCGTTTCATTAATTTTTTTTGTGCATATCTATATAGCGCGAACTCGACCCGAAGGTATGGGAGCACTTTATCCGAGCACTGTTTTTACATTACATATTCAGGCACGGGGAGATTAAGTGATTTGCCCAGAATCACAGGATGTGGACGCGACAACGAGGCTCGAACCCTGGTTTCCAGAACCAAAGTCGGCAGTCTAGCCGACGGCCCACATCCTCTCTCCTCATGTTTTTTAAACACATAAATAAAAGGCATTGTCATTCACAATGCCAATATCTCAAAATCTCACAAATGCGAGACCTATTGCATTGCAAATGTTTGTATCAATTCTCTCTGTAGTTTTGCAAACTCTCATTGTTTGCCCCGGTATGTTAAAGCACTGAAGACCATGATCCTCCTTGCCACATTTCCCTATAAAACACCCAAGCAGAGGTGTGCGTCCTTTGCTGTGCTCCTGGTGCATTTGGGTGTTAAATAGCGCCCTGCAGCTATGTGCTCCTTCTGTAACCTTGATGAGTGAGAGCAAACAGCACCCATGCAAGATTCGGGACATTCCTGCCACATAGATGAGTGGATCTTGCCATGCATACATACATTCCATGTTACTGAAGTAGGCACGTGGGCAAATGTATTCCATACATGCTGAATTTGTGCCTGAGTTGAAACACTGTGGGCCTCATTTATGAGAAGTGACGCATCGCTGCGTGAAAGCAGCGATGCCTCACTTCTCAGTGCGCCCTCCTTGCGACACCAATGATGCGTCATATCTATAATATGACGCATCATGAAGCATGGAAGGACAGATACGTCAGTGTAACTGACGTATCTGTCGGCGCAAAAAGTGGCGCATTGCTGGAGTTGTGTCGGAAGCCTGACGCAACTCCAGCAATGTTCCTTTCACAAGTTTTTGACGCATTGACGTCCTAGAAGTGGCGTAGCGAAGTCTCATAGATTTTGCTGCGCCAATCCTACGACCCTTTCTTGCGGGGGTACGCCCACCCTGCATACATTATACCTGGCGCGGGTATAATGTAGAGCAGGGGTTTACGAAGTGACGCATCTACCTAGATGCGTCACTTTGTAAATATGGCGCAACATGGCGCATGTTTTACGCCACTGGTGCGTCACAAAAAGTGACGCACCTGTGGCGCAAAAGTGACGCAGGGGCTCATAAATGAGCCCCTGTACCTTTAGTATTCATCGCCCGTGTGTCTCATGGTAGAGGGCAAAGGGGACCCCAACATGCCATTTCATGAGGGTGCGTCCACAGTCTGTTGAAATTTTTCTGTCAGTCTTGGCGGAGGGGAACCCTTCACACCAAGCCCTGAGGCAGATTCTGCATGCAGTATTATTGGCTTGTACCGTCCACAACTGCAGTAAGCCTGAAATGCACAGAAATAAACAGCAGGCCCGTGGCCTCCCTATGTCTGTACTGTACTCGCTCCAGGACATGACAACTGAGCAAGACACTTAAACCCTAACATGCATTTTGCACACGTCTAGAAAAACGACACAGAAGAATTTAAATGCAATACGTTTAACATGCATATAAATTGAGTATTACAACAAAAGTTATGAAAATTAACAATGAAAATGGTTTCACTGACAAAATAGTGCATTTCTTAATGATGAGCTTTAGCATCTCTATTGCTGCATGAGAATCCAAAGTTGTGCAAAATTAATATGCAATTACTTACATGAATGATATTTTCAGTATTAATACTACTTGACATCATTAGAATCATGAATCTATACAAACGATTTTAGTAAAAGGATTTTTATGAATAATTTACATGTATGTACTTTGAAAAGGGTGGTAGCAGACCAAATTTTGGGTTAGACATTTCTTGACAATAATTACTGACAATGTTACAATTATTTCTCAATATGTGATGCTTCATATATATTATTATGCTTGAATCTAACTATGAGTTTATAGAAATGTTAACTTTAAATGCATTGAATTTCCTTTTTGCACCAAGCTGCATAATTTCATAGCCTGGTGTAATGAACTTTGCTACATTTCCTCAAATGTTGCCTTATTTGTTCTGTAGATGCAACATTCTTTCATCAACAAGCCAGTTTTCATTGTGTGTGAATTAGTGAGAACTCAACCTCTTGTCTAAACCCATGAAGAGTAACAAAGTATATAGGAGCTTATTTACAAGCACCTTGCACCGCTAGTGCGTCACGTTGCATCACTCACTGGCAGCGCAACCTGTTGCGTGATATTTACAAGCACACATAAAGCCACCCTGCCTAGCTTTACGTGTGCTTGTAAACATCGCCTCTTTTCACGCAACACTTTGTGTGTTAGGGACGTGACATGGGTGTTGCGGTACAGCGCGCTGTATTCCTCAGAAATGAAGTCAAGACTTCATTTCTGAGGAATACAGCGCGCTGTGTCTATCGAGGCCATGTTTCAGTGATTGATTTCACCTCCTCCTGTGATGGTTTATCCGCGGCGAGTGAAGCAGGAGTAATTACTACTTCCTGGACGATTTTTCCTGAGTGTACCCCCGTTTCCACCTTCATTAGGAGCCTGACGGCCCTCGCGCCTTTGTACGCCAAGCCAGTTTCTGTTTACTTTTCCAACATGGTGCCCTCCTTCCTTCCTACACTCTTGTCCTGATGAAGACCCCGTTAGTAAGGATCCAATCAACCTACCTGGGTCAAGGGGTCGAAACGTCGACATTCCACTCTAACAGTACTCTCAATAGTGCATTTGGCACTGTGTTCTTATACATGTGCATGGTCGTGTAAATCAATGCATGTTTAATGAATTAATTTCATTTTGATTATGTGGCATTAAGTTTCATGCCTTACAATCGATTTGTGTTACCAAAACGCTATATGTCACTTACCCCATTACCTCACTCCATTCACTACCTTGCCCTACCCTTTGGCACCCTTCACTTTGATTAAGATTGATGTCCAATAATGTGTTTTATGCCAAGTGTGATTAAATAACACTGTGCTATCACGCAATTGTTCAATCATCTTTGTTGTGAATTGAATTTATTAACTTTGTATAAGTTGTCCTGCTCTGGGACCTTCCTTTCTTTACTTTCTAACACCCAGGTCCCAGTGATCCCTTGGGTTTACCCTTTGCTTTAACGCATTCCACGCAGTGGCGGCTCGCAGAGGGAGTGCTGCTGGGCGGTGGGCGGGGTTGGGGAGGGGCAGGGGGTAGTGGAGCCGGACATACGACGGCATGGAGTAAGGTAAGTAAATAAATAAATAAAACTATTCACCTTGCGCTCGCTGCATCACCGAGTTGGCGATGCAGCAAGCTCAAGGTAAATCGTTTTATTAATTTATTTACTTACCTTACTCCATCCCATCGTATGTCCGACTCCACTACCCCCGACCCTGCCCCTTCCCCGCCCCATTGCCCCACAGCACTCCCTCTGCGAGTCGCCACTGATTCTACAGCACGCATTGGAAGAGGAAATCACCTCAATTGATTGTTTTTGTGCAGGATGGTGTCTCTTCCCGCACAAAAACAATCTTCCTAGGGTGCAGGCATCCTTGCACCATGGTGCACGGGTGGCTGCGCTGGCACTTGGTAGCAGTTTGTGCGCTAGTGCAGGAAAAAGCACAGAGATGCGACATATTGTTGTAAATATGTTGCATCCCTGTGCTTCGACACTAACACAGCTTGGTGCAGCAAAATGACTTGCGGCACCATTCTGCGTTAGTTTCTTGTAAATAGGGCCCATAGCTTTTTGTCAACTAACTTGTGAGAACGGAATTGACAGCTGTTTCTCATGACCAGCATGGGAAGCTATGCTGGACTATCAAATTTGGACCAGGTGAACGGAAGAATGGTCACATTGCAAGGCGACAACATATGGCCGATGTCAAGTATAAAAGGTGACTCGACTCTCCAAAGGAGGAGGGTGGCCACCCCTTGCTTTTACTTTTGGTGTCTTCTTCTACCACTTCTGCTGATGCTGCTGGCTCTTAGCAGGTTGACTGGAATACTTCTTTGCTGACTGCCTATTCCATTACCTTTCTATGCCCCATGCCATTTCCCTTTGCTAATGAACTTGCCTGTTGGATGATTTCGAGCAGTCTAGAGAGAGACTACACCTGACCGTTTCTCAATTTAGCTCAATTCCCCTTTGCCCATGTCCATGTCCATAGGATTTTTCTTAGTGAACTTTTCTTGATCCCTTTCCCTTCTGAGAGAACTGCCTTTGCTGGTGATAGGAATCTGTAACCTTAACCATCCTCTTTATGATTAGAATACTTTGACTAAATGTGTGGTTATATGCTGCATGCTGTAAGACTTATGACTGAACTGCTTAAAATGTTACTTATATGCATTGATTTTGAATCATTACTACAAGAACCAAATGTCCCAAATTGCCTGAGTCTTGTCATTGTGTCTTAATGTTCTTTCCATTGAAACTGCACTAATGAGATATTGATTTCTAAATGTGTAACAGGGATAATCATAGATTATTTTCAGAACATTAGGTTCTGCTGCTTTTATTCTGTGTAGCAACTGCAGAACTTTTGGTCTGTATAATCCTGTTTAGACTAAACTTCTATAGGAGGTTGGGTCTTCCAATTGTGATAGTTTATTTTTAAAGTATGGTTATGATGGTAGTGTATTTGAACCTCATCTCTAACTTGTCAGTTGGTTACCAATTAATGGTCCTCATTGGGTGGCCAACGAGATTGGACATTCTAATTTCTCACCCCGCACTACAACGAATAAAGCTCTATCAGAGGACCATCGTCTCTGTGCAAAAGTGTAGTAACGATAATTGTCAAATCGTTTAATGGCCCAGTGCAGTTAGTGAAGAAGAGACAAAATGCTTCCGCTGGATCGGGGCCTTCATGGCCCTTCTGCAGGTCTGAGACATTTGCAAAGAAATACACAGAAATTAAAAGCAGGCCAGCGGCCTCCCTATGTCTGTACTGTACCCTCTCCAGGACATTTTTTTAACTTGAAGAGTTTGCGTATTTTCTGGAGACCATTCTAGACTGTTCCTGCTGTGGGTGTTGTCGGTCATAAATTTTGTGGATCCCCGCCTTCTTGTCAATTCAGGCCCACCTTTTCAGATCTCATGTTTTCATTTTTTTGTCAGAAAAGCAAATGTTGCAATGACGCATGATCTCCCCTTGTTAAGATCAAAAACACAAATAACCAGGAGGCCAGTTTCAATTAAACCCAGAGTAAACACACACTTGCTTTAGAGTTAAGTTTCACTTTGTCCGATTAAAGAACGAATAGACTGGATGTCAGTTTCCACACTGTCCAAATAAAGCAAATATTGTCTAGAAGACAGTTTCTACTATTCCCAAAGCAATCCACATTGCCATAATAGTTTCCTCATAGATCCAATAGTGGTTTATACTGTGCTACCAGGTAGCAAAAAGCCCCTTAGCCCCCAAATTCAGATCAGCTCTAATCTAATCTTGACCTGATTAGTTGATACTCTAAGCCAAGCACACAAACACACACAGAAATGAGACTGCACAAAGCCCCCATGCACATGGTTAAACACACTCACCTGCACAGAAGCACCCACGCACGGAGACAATGTACCCTCACATTGGCATAAACAGACTCTCCTACACTGGGGCACGTACACCACCGAGGCGTTTAGAAATGTACCAAGGCACCAACCCCACACATACATATCCAGGGAAAGAGGAATTGTACATAGGGCCCAAACCCACCAGAGGATAGACACATACTAACACCAACATGTACCCAACCATAAATGGATACCCAAACAGGCACCGAGGCTCATGCACAACGGCAGACTCCTAGAAGTACAGATACACACCAACATCAAGAGCCACAAACACACATATAAATGTATAAACTGTCCTATCTTTTACTCCCACCTCACCTTCTTGTATCGTTAGTCAGCAAGTGAGGACTCATTCATGAAGGGGTCAAGCTCAAGGGATAACTGTCATGAACATTGAAGGCAGGGGATTGGGCATTAATAGCAAGCTATGCCAGTCCCATGAGGAATCAATTTGAATAACCCAATTCACTATATCACCTGAGTCAAAGGGGAGGGGGGACTCTACAGTTGTGACAAAATTGAGATATAGTTCCACACCCATGCTGAGAGTTTGAAACCATGCAAGGCACATCAGTGACTGGCTGGGTTTTGCCCCAGAGATGGGAATTCAAGTTAGTCCAAAGGAAGATTATGGCTCCTTAATTAGTTTTGATGTTTGAGCTTTACAGTGATTGGTGGAAAATATTGCATAAAAGAAGGATGGAGCTTCCTTTATGAAGAGACAGCGTGCATCACATACCAAGGCTTTTAATTGAGGCCCTTCCATGTCTGTGCATCAATCAATCTGTTATTTGTAAACTGCTGCAAATCAAGGCGCTGAAGTTGCTGGCTTCTAACTGCTGCAAGGTGGTTTGTTCATTCGAGGAGCCAGATCTGGAGTTCTTTCCAGAATTGTTGGTGCGGGGGGGGGCGGTCCTGGGGTGCAGGAGAAGATTGTTTCTGGCTTTGGCCGCCAGGTGCAAAGAAGAGCATCCATTTCAGTTGGTTAGGCAGATCCTCCAGGGGGTGTCTGCTAGGAAGAGAGAGACAGATCATAGGTCCCTGGTGGATTGGTGGGAAGACATGGATTTGTTGATGAATGCTGGTCCTTCATGGTGCAGGGTTTTGTATGCGTTGGTCAGCATCTTGAACTGGCATCTCCTCTGGATGGGGAGCCAGTGTAGCTGCTTGAGGTGGGGTGCGATAACATGTGCCTCTACATCTATGTATGCCCATTGGCACAGCTTCTAGAGCATCATGAAGTAAACTTACAAATGAATGCAGATGACAGGCAAAGTAATTTCTAGTTAGACTAATTCCCAAACAACTCCACTAACATCACCACATGCCAGAAACATGTTCTCCACGGGATGAAAAAGAACTTCCTCTGTATAAATTGAACCAAAACTGAGATAAATGCAATGAGAGCAACTGAACCTGTCTCAATGCCCTTTGACTGCCCCCAGGTCTTGAAACCCACTACTCCAAATAATTCATCAAGTGGAGGATAGGTCTGGTTGGACTACTTAATATCAGCTATAGTGGCCTTACTAAATAAATTGTTACAACGTTATAAACCCTATAAAACCAGACAGGCAGACTGTGCCTCAGTCTTTGTAAACTGCACGTCGTCAAGCCTGCTCTGAAAGCTCTTTGCTGGCTTCCAGTCAGTCAAAACCAGGATCAAATTCCAGGTTCTTTTTACTGAATATAAAGCGTTCTGGGGAAAATGCGACAAATACCTGCAGAAATAGGCTCCAGGATACACTTGAGCTAGATACTTCTGCTCATTGGATTCAACTTTATTTGTAAGTGCGAGTTCAAAATGATAACACTAAGGGAGATATTCTCAAGAACGGGAGATAATTATTGCCAACCTAGGTTAACGCAATTTTACATAACGCCGTCTATCGCGGGAAACTAGCGCCATGTTAACGGCGTATTTTCAACACAACGGCAACAGGCGATAGTTCCCCGATAACGCGTCAAATGTCCGCTTTTAAATTACCGGGACGCCGATAAAAAAGGAAACCAGAACGTGACAAAAGTGGCGATGGGCCCAATAGCAATAAAAATATCAGCTATAATCTGCGCCAGGCTTGCTATTCCCACTTCAGGCGGGAAAAATCACCATAAAAGCTGCAAAAAAGCAAAAAAATTAAAACAAAACCCAAACAACTGAGAAGCACAATGGAGGAAGCTGGAGCAACTACTGAGGCCAACCAGAACCCCACAAACCCCCCGGAGGACCAGCCAGGGACCTCGGGGAAGGAGAAGGGCAAGGAGAAGAAGAAGAGGAACGTGTGATTTAGTCCGCAGGAAAACAAGATCCTTATTACGGAGGTGATAGAACACCAGCAACAACTGTTCATCACCTCCACTGTGTCATTGGCAACTAAAAATGCAATATGGCAGTCCATCTTAGCCAAGGTGAATGCAGTCGGAGTGAAGAGAAGAGAAGTGGACGACTGCAAGAAGCGATGGAATGATGTGAAGCACAAAACCAAGCTCGCTAACAACCAGAAAGCCGCAATGCAGACTGGAGGTGGGAGTCCAGCGCCACAGCAGGAGCTGGATGAGATGGAGGAAATGGTGTCCACAGTCATCAGTGGGGAGACAGTGGCAGGAGTTGGGGGACCGGATACTGCTCAACATGACCTGACCCAAAAGCAACAGGGTGAGTAATGAGCAGTGACTGGGGGCACGGGGGGAGATGGGAACAATGGCACACATGCACAATTAAGTATAGCACAGTGCACACCCACAATGACTCTGGATCATGTCCCTGATCTCCTTGGCATACTGCAGCACACATAGAAACAGCAAGTAGGCCCCCGTCGACAATGTGCCCAGAGGGGGCCCTCCCCACACATCACTAATCTCACAACAAACCCATGCACATGTGCTGAACCCAGCAAACCTGCGGGTCCGTGAGCCACACTGACAATGCAAGTGATACTGTATGACGATTAGCATGGCTGCAGTCCAATTATCATGACATGGTGCACGCCACAACACTGATGTGGCTGAGGAGCAGGTCACACTCTGACACATCCGCGTGCACAAACAAACCCTGACGTCAAATAGACATCTGCGGACAAACCATGCCCAAGAATCCCAACTCCCAACAAGAGCCCAATTTACCCAAGTCTGCAACATCTCAGCACTGTATAAGCACCGAAGTGAAAGGCACACCACCTGAAAGGGATAAGGGCCAGCAAAATCAGACCTTCAGGGGCGACTCTCCCACAATGCAGCACGCACACACAAGAATCTGAGCACATCAACATTGACGACAATGTTGTGCAAACTGCAAAACTTTCACAACAGAACAGAGGACACAACTAATGCCACTTGTGTGTAGAAACTGGCCAATCACATTTAGCATAGCAGGAAACTGTGAGATGATAATGTACAAGTACAACCCCACATCCCTGATGGTGCAGAAATGTCCGCTGTCCCGCATCAAATAGGCATCTCCTCCCAAACAGTCACAATGTACATTGTTATGCAGTCTGTTTGTAAACTTGTCCAGTGTGTGAACATACATGGAACACGCTGTTAAACTGATTCTCCAATTTACATCGCAGAGCGAAAATCAACACCTCCTGCAATGCACACCGTGCATCTCCTCACTGATGATGAAGAGGACCTCTACACCATCGACACCGACACCCTCCAACAGCTCATGGACACCCTCAGCACCCCACCCCCAGGAGCAGGGCAGCCCAGCTGCATCGAGGAGACCCCACACCCTGCAGAGACCACACAGCAGGAAGCACCCACAACCAAGGCTGTCTCCCAGGACCCCCACGACCAACACATGGCATTCCAATGCCATGTGTTAGAGGGCCAGAAGGAGATCGCTGATCAGGTCCGGGGGGAGTTCGGCCTCATGGCAACCAAACTAGTTGCCATACATGGGTATCTAAGTCCCATAAGGGACCACTTACAGTAACGGACACCCACAGTCCGCTCCATGCTCTACAACAAGTCATGACTCTGAGACAAGAACAACTGTCTAGTCAGAGTGGCTCCAGTGATGTCAGTCAGGAGTTGGGACACATGCGGAGGATCATGGAGAACATGGAGCGGATGCAGTCTGAAGGAATGGCTGCCACGGCGGCACACCAGCGAGATGTAGCTGGGATCTTCCATGACCTGCAGATCCTCATCATGGCGTTGCTTCCACAAGGCCTGGCACAGATGAATGCTGCTGTTACTACTCCATCCACATTTCTGCCCCCTGATGTGTCACTGCCACACAGTGTGGCAGACATTCCACCTCCGGCGCCTTGTGTGTCAGTGCCACACAGTGCTGCAGACAAAACACCGTCACCCACATGTGAGGCACATCACACATCAGAGGACGATGATGTGGATGATTTTTCCATTCTGGTAAGAAGGAAGCTGTAGCATTCATCTCCGCCATATAGCCTGTTTCAGTTTGGTTCTGCCCATGCCCTGGAATAACACCTTCCACTGTCCCCCGATACACTCTGCGACACTCACCTTGGCCCTCGACATGGACTGCCATTTTGGTTTGGTTACCAATGACACAGCAATCTGCGGACTGAACTCTTTCTCTTCCGATGAACTTGTCAATATCTAAAGGACTCTGGCTGGCCCTCCATGGGGCAACAATGTAAATGGGATTTGCATGGCCATGTATTGGTCCAGCTTCAACACTCCACCGAGTGATTGTGTTCCTTCGGACTATTCCTGCTGCAGCTGCAGTGGGGTGTGGTCCACCTGCCTCCTCTTCCTCATCATCATCTGGCACTTGGATCCATGGGGCAGTGGTGTGTACACATATGTTGTGCAATACCCAACATGCAATGATCATCTTGCACACTATTTCCGGGCTGTAAAGGAGTCTTCCACCTGTGATGTCCAGGCACCTAAATGTGCGCTCAACAATGCCCCTGGTGCGTTTTTGGGCCACATTGTACTGCCTCTGGGCCGGGGTGTTCGGGGCTCGGAGGGGTGTCATCATCCACGGGCAGAGGGCATATCCTTGATCACCTGTGAGAGGTAAGTGAGATTAGTGTAAATTGGTGGTTATGCATGCTCTGTTGGCAGACTTACAGGGTTTGAGGTGTGTGATTTGTGCGACTTTGGGATTCATGTTTGCCATGTATTGTTTCTGGCAAATGTGCAGGATCAATGTGTATTATGTAGCCTCACAGCTGCTCTTTCCCCCGAGCCTATTCACTTGTGTGCGCTGCGCTGTTGCATCACTTTCACTCCTACGGCACAGTATTGTTATAACTGTCAGCGCACTCTCCGCAAGACTGACAACAACACTGTAATGTTGGGCGTTGAAGGTGGGCGGCCACATGGGTGTAGGCCTCTGGTAAGGGTAGGGCAGACACAGATGTGGAGTTCAGGCCTGGCTGAACTCGCGCTGTGATTGAGGCTAGGCCTTTGGCTTATGCTGCGGCAATGGAGATACACACACAACAGTTGGCATGTATGAGCCAAGACCCAGAGCGGTCTTGCGCTCCTTCATTTATCCTTTTGGGAGACCTCGCCCTCCGGGTGCATGCTACATTGCAACATTGTCGACTAAGGGCCGGGTGGTGCCGACACTACAACATAGACACATGCCATAGTTACTTTTGTGGCCAGCCCGGAACTGAACCACGCCCAGAGCCTAGAACTGAACCACACCCAGAGCCCCAGGCCATTTCTTCACACTCCTCACACGCCTACACGTGGGCTGCCGCCGCGGCGCTGGGATGTTGTGCACTTTGGAATACGTCTCCAGACGTTTCACCCAGGCTTTCCAGTGGCCTGCCTGGGATGGGGAGGGCCCTGTGACTGTGAAAGAGCTCCAGTGGTGTTACCAAGGACATGCTGTTGGCTGCTGGAGGCGGACTTGTGGGGTTGGCCCACGGGACGATGACTTGTGGTGAATAGAGGTAGTGGCACCTGAGGCACTGCGTCCGACACAGGCCTACCACCACATGGTGATGACTTGCGGTGCACTGAGGTAGGCTCACCTGAAGAGCTGAGCGGGTGTGGAGCCTGCGATGATGCAGTAGGCCTGGAGGCTGGATGGTAACTTGTGGTGCACAGAGGTAGTGGCACCTGAGGCACTGCGTCCGGCACGGGCTTACCGCCAAGTGGCGATGACTTGCGATGCACTGAGGTAGGCCCACCTGAAGAGCTGAGCGGGTATACACCCTGCGATGATGCAGTAGGCCTGGAGGTCCGGATTGGAATGGATTTGTCTGAGACCTGCTGGACCGCAGTGTAGGCCGGAGGGAGCAGTCAGCACACACAGATCTACGCAGTGCAGTGCCGCAGGGTGCGCAGGGGGCCTGTTGCGAGGCTGAGGCTGCCAAGCTCGCAGGCCTCAGGCTTGAATATTGCACCAGCATGTGGTAGGCCCTCTTGGAGACACGCCAGTGGCAGCAGGTGAGCAGTGAGGCCTGGGTGTGCAGGGGCGGGCAATCACCGCTGAGCGCTGGACAGGTCTGGGAACCAGCGGGCTGGGGTGCAGCAGGCGCACAGGATCGCGCAGGCACCACTGGTGACGGCAGTGGCCTCATGGCAGGGTGAGGGGTGCCGCCCTGGTTGACACGCCCCTGTAGGCGATGACGAGATGTGCGCCGGGTGGCGTCTGACATAGCCACCTCATCGGTGGTGTAAATTTGGCCATTGAAGGTGGTCGGCCACGTGTGTGTAGGCCTATGGTCAGGATATGGCAGACACAGAGACACATGCAGTAGTTACTTTGGTGGTCATCCCAGAAGTGAACCACGCCCAGAGCCCCGGGCTATTTTTTCACACTCCTACGCTGGACTAATGTATGCCGGCCCAGCCCACTACGCTTATGCTTACAGGTGGGGCGACATAGCTACATGTCCAAGGTCTTCCCCACTGCCTGAGGTAACATGGTTGCGTCCACTGTCCACAACACTACAAACACCAGCAGTATATGTCCACAGGGACATGTCTGCACTCTGCATACTCAAGACTGTTCAGCACATCACTGCCACACTTGGCATTGTGTACATTCTTATTCATGGGTCCATTGCCTCCTTCGCACATTCTTTGGTTCCCAACTCTCCCTAAATTCTGCAATTTTGTGGCAGAGGGGCTATGCCTTTTTGGATGGTTTGTCTACATGTCTGGCCCCTGTTACCACAATTACTTGTGTTGTCGTGTCTGGTAGGTGGGAATGCTGGTTGGCATGTTGTATGTGATTTTGTTACGTGTGCATTTCCACAGTTGTGAGTTGTATTATTGTGGAGTTGAGGTGTGTGGTGTGTTGCGTTGGTACTTACCAACAAGCAGTGCATTTCAATAGGTGCCATCCTGAAAGCGCTGATTATGGACTGTCGGAAGATGTAGGAATCATGCACAATTCCTGGGAAGCTGGCGACAACATTGGTGAACAGTCCCCAGTAGTCCACTATTGCCTGCACATTGATGAAATGCATGTGCTTTCTGTTGCAGTAATTGTGTGCAGTGTCGGCAGGGGGCACAGGTAAGACATGTGTTTAGTCAATTGCCCCCAACACGTGTGGGAAGCGAGCTATGGCGCAGAAGCATTGCTTGGTCTCCAGCTGTTCCTGCGCAGTGCGGGGAAAGTGAAGGTTCTAGGGTATAAAGCTGATGATGGCATCCAAGACAGGTGTAATGAACTTTGATAGGGCTGGCTGTGAGACTCCCCCGACTCTGGCAGTTGTTGGTTGGAAGGTACCAGAGGCCAACAAGTGCAGCACAGCCAGCAGCTTTGTCTGCGGAGGGATGTTGGTTGTCCGCTGTGTTGGTACCGTTAGCCTGTGGGCAATGTGGGTCAGGATGCGGAGGAAGGTTGTCCTTTTGAGCCTGTAGTGGGCAATGACATCCTCTGGCGTTAAGTCTCTGAGGCTGGTGTGTTTTCGGAAGGTCTGCTGTCTTGTTCTGAGCTGCCTCGGTAGTAGTCTGGGGAGTGGTGGTCCTGGGGGTGGGAGTGGTCCTGGGGGTGGTGGCGGTGGGTGTTGTGGCCCTCTTGGGTCTCCAAGCTGCATGATTAGTAATTCCATGGCATCTGTTGGTCTTCAGATGTGGTTCTGGGTTGGGCTCCCTTTCTACTGCAAGTTTTCATCCTACTTAAGACCAGAAAAAAGCAGGTCTTAAGTCCCTGCTGCTAACGCGCCTTATAGCCTCATTTTGGACCGCATCGCCAATCTGGCTGGTCGTTGAGAATATCACAAAGTGGTGTTATCGTGAGTTTTTGCATGGGAACGCCTAATCTGCATATGATTACAGTTAGTTGTCGCTTTCAGCCTTGGTGATGTTTTTAGCAGCAGTTATCGCAGGTAAATTGACAATGTCGGCTGTTAGTGCAGGCTTGTGAATAGGGCAATAAACCTATCGCCACTTTCGTGGTGGAAAAGTGCCGTTAAATCGGCGATGAGTCCTTGCGAATATGCCCCTAAGAGTTTTGAGACTGCAAGGCCCAAGACCTTGGAATGTCCTCAACACTTTACCGAGACTTGAACACAATCTCATTCATTTCAGAAAACTCCTCAACACTGAACTGTTTAGACCTTCAGTCCAATGGACCTAGGAGCATATCAGGAGCAACACCACAGAATATCATCTATGGGCACACAGCCCATCTGACTGGACTCCTCTGCCGCTATATCTCTATTATTTCCATTCCTCACTTTGAAGAAACCTGAAATTTATATTCAGAGGAATATAAAACTCCTAATAAATTATAAACTAAGTAAACAAATATGTTGGAGATTTTCAAACACATTCAACTGTGGGCCAGAAAAGAAAGAATAAGTACAGTTTAAAGAACAAACGGAAATAAAAAGAGAAGAAGATTGTTGTGTTTTTTTAGCAATGGCAATTACCCGTTTAAATATTAATTGAAGTGGATTTATGACACTAAGTCAATGGGTTTTTGAGAGTGCAGATGTGTTTCAATGTCAAATCACAATTTCATACCAGTCATTGGGTAAGTGCCCCCTCGGAGGACAGGTGGACTTTGTGTCGAAAAGTGTGGTGGCGCAGGTGGAGGGACTCCATGCCCCACAATGCATCCCTAAGACCAGAGGTTTACAAACCCACATGTCAGCATGCCTCCTGCATCTTGTCTGCATTCTACAATGTTGATATGTTCTGACACGTGCACACTTATGTGTGGGGACAGCAAGTACTCCGTCTCTTCTGCTGAAGAGCATGGCTGGCAAAATGTGCTAACAAAACACCCACCTGCTCACCAATGAGCACCAGACTCGGCAGTAGCTTTTTCTTCTCACAACTGGTGAGTGACAGAGCAGCAGGACCAGCCTGTCAGCTGGTAGCACCGACTACTATCTGGAGAGCAGCAGTGCTAAGAATTAACATCACGCACAGTCATGTGGCAGAGTCCTGAGTTGTGAACCCCCATCCACAAGCATCTCTATCCAACCAATACACCTTCCTGCATGACCTTCCTTCTACACAATTGGGGAAGACGCTCACCTAAACATCATCCCGTCCACCAGTCAGCATTCACAGAAGACGCTTTTCCTGCTAACCTGATAAACAGGTTGCTTTCTTAAAGCCTGGATCCTTTTACAGGAATCCATCAACTGATTCTTCTTCTAAGAGCTATATCGGGACAGTTTTAAAGTAAGATAAATCTTCCCACTTCCGAAAACAAGCCCGCCTTTAACACAAAACTCTTCTTTCCATCATGGCCATTCACATGGGATAAAAGGGATATTCACAAAACTGTTCCTCTTCTTTGTTGAAAGGAAGAACCCAGTGAATGCAATTGGAAACATTAACTCGCCCCAACATTTTTGCTGAAATGTGGAGTGTGTCAAGGCTGTACACTCCCCCCAGCTACTACATTCTACATCTAGTATCAGCGTTATTGGGAGAAGATGGTGTGGCTGTATATCAAATGCAAAGGGAAAACTATTAGAGTTCAAAATGTCTTCCTGTCCAAGCCTAAATGTTGGATGTCTACTTTCCCACTGGAATGAAATCCATACGTAACAGATTTTCTCCTCATCACAGGCAAGACATAATGAGAAATTGAATGATTTTTGGGCACTGCAAATCCCTAGGTATCATGCAGTCATCTACAACTCTAGTGTTCAGTATTAATGCTAATCTCAGTATGCAAGATCACAAATCTAGAATTATAAAACTGGTTTAATGGGCTTTACCCCATACCCTTCCTACACCAGTAGCCACAGCATTATTTGTTGTGTTTTGTGTGATGATACTATGCACACGATATGCTGCAAGAATCGCACACTGCTCATATTTTGCTATATTCATAACACTGTCTTATGAAAGCGTCTCTTAATTCGATTGCATCCATACATCTTTCATACAAATCAGGAAAATATAAACAGCCATTATCGTTGTGTTTCCTGGAATGGGTCGTTTTCAAACTATGCTTGATTCAATGAGAGGCCCCACGTTGCCCTTCGACTAATCAGGTTACAGTTTATCAACCCCTATCAGTCCACCTGATCATTTCAAGTTAAAGGGATGGACCAAGTGAACAGAGGAGAAGGAGAGAAGCAGGGGAGGGGGACAGGAGAGCAAAGGACGACAGAAGAGATCGAATGAAGAAATCATGAACTGTGGAGATGGCCTCATTCATCCCCCAGCCGTAAAGGCCGTGGTCCACTCCCAGAGACTTCTTGATAGATTATGGTGGAAAGGAAGAGGGAACTGGGGCTGGTTTGCACACTTTGTCTGATGGAAGGAAGTTCAGAGAAGGTCAAAACTGGGAAGAGAGCAGAGCTCTGACAATTTGCAAAGTTCACGATTGCTTACGTGTTCAATACACTTTTCTTTCCTTGGAATTGTGTCTGTTTCAGTGATGACCAGGTAAGATGAATTTAATTGCTTATACTTTTATATTCCTTCTACAGTTCATCTTCTACAAGTGCGGTGTAGCAGCACATTATCTATGGAGTAAATAAAAACATAACACTTTATGTTATTGAGTTAGGAGGCTTGTTGACAGTGGGGTGTGTTGGTATTTTATTTGATCCCAGTCTTTCCAGTATCACAATCTAAACCCTCTGATAAGATCTGCTGTCTGGAAGCATATTCTGTGCCACAGATACCCAGTGACGGAGCAGGTAGGGCAATCCTATCAGCCCATATTATTATTCCACTTTGACCTGGGGCGTCTGATAAGTGAGGGGGGAATAAGGGGACATTATGGTATATAGGAGGACTACATCATATACATTGGACATGCCTAAAAGGTAAGTGTTAGACATGGGGTAGTGTGGTGCAGAGCGGGTGGGCCAAACTCCGGAGGAAATGTGTAAAGCATCCACGCAGCACACACAGGCGACACACGAGGCACACTACAAAAAGAGACCACACCAGTTTAGGTGAGAAAAACAGCATGTGCATTATAAAATAAACACATCAGAAGGGAATCACAGGTGCAGATGAACTGTGCCAGCCGGCACCGGGTAATAATTCACAGGGGGACTATATACAGGGCAGCGCCAATCGGGCCGCTGCCAGAACCAACACAAAGGATACAGAATAGTAAATGTGGAGTCCATCAATGAAAATGTAACTGTCAGTCGCTGCTGGCAAACCCCTGCACGTAGCATAAATCGCTTTAGGCCTATGTCAATTTGGCATTAGGCATGAAACGAAAACATCTCTGCCTCTCGGTAGGAATAAAACATATCTAGGTATGAGGCATTAACCATGAGCCTAGAATGAAAACGTCAGGTCAGCATATAAACACATTATGCGCAAGCCTGGAAGGAAAACATCATGACATGAATACGTTACGTATACATTGCAATCAGCATAAAAGTATTAGGCATAACATATTTGCATACATCACTTTAGGCATATACTAAGTAGGCCTTGGGCCTAGAACCTTACGCAGGGCATCAGTAAGCAGGAAAACATTAGCTTGGGTGCACCTGACACAAACCCCACTCAGGCCCGGGATCAGCAGCGCCAACCTTTGGGAAAAAGTTATTAGGCAGGATCACAGCACCTCCTAGGGTGCAAAAACACAACGTGCAGACCTTCAATATGGGACCTACACATGAGGCCTAGAAGGAAAACATCCCTGCATCATCATATCCACATCAAAGCATGGAAGCACTAGGCCTAACTCTTGGATATAGAACACAGTATGCCTTCTATCCGCATACGTCACAGTGTGCATGAACACCTGAGCATGGGGCATAAACATGTGGGCCCAGGGCACCCTTCTTAGCCTCAAAGCCTGAGCAACACATTATGCAGTAAATCATCACCATAGATGTATTAGGCACAACAATAGGCATCGGAGCATGAAGTGTAAGACATATAAAGTGTAACCTCAGCAACTTATGTAACTACACCTGGGCATGAAAGCAACAAACTTAGGGTAACAACACGTTATGCATACATCATAGCATTAGGCGTCCTCAACTACCCTATGCACCAATCCTGGGGTATAAACCCCTTAGGCATGAATCTTTTCAGGTACATTAGGCATCATTAGGGCATTTCTCATTAGCATGAAAACATGAACATCATGGCAGGATTACCCTGCACGTAGAAATGCATTAGGCCTCAAGTCAGAATGGTGAACCTCATACATGCACACACGTTGCAAAGATTGCCACCACTCCCTGGAAGTAGCTGTCTCTCAGGTGAGCAGTATTGGGGCGCACAAAAACAGTTCTCAACCTTGTAAGATTAGGCTCTGCTGGCAGAACAGTTCCTTACATGCAGAACAAGCCGTAGCAACATTAGTGGAAAGCTGTGCGCATTGCGAATGCCACCAACATTGCAGATGAGCCTCTGGCGCCACTGCGCCGGAGGAGCCCCACTCTGGGACTCTAAAGCATCCAGATTCCCACGTTGCAGCGCTAAGTCCAGGAATGCAGGACTGAGAGTCCTGGGGGCCAGAAAACCGTTGTAGCACTTCACGAGGCGCTAGACAGCCGGCAGAGCACAGTCACTGCGAATATAGCGCTCTGGCAGCACAGCGCTGCAGGACCCACGCACCTTCTTCTCCTGGGCAGGTGCTGGAGGCAGCGCTCACGAGGCGCTAGACAGCTCACAGTCCCAGGGTCCCACCCAAGGGAGTAGCGCCCACACTCCTCACCTCCTGGGAATACAGGCAGTCCAAGTATAGCGCTCACGAGGCGCTAGGGCAGCAGAACAGGCAGGCCAGGCTGGCCAAGATCGGCAGACAGTGGGCACTGATCAGTACAGGACAGCAGCTCCTAGAAGCAGTCATCTCCCATAAAGTGGCACTCCTCCTGACATAGCAGTCTTCACTCCAGCAAGGGGGCTCTCACTATCCATGTGGACAGCAGATGGGTTCAGTTGGGCACAGGGGCCAGCACACAGGCCCCTGGCAGAGTGTCCCCTCTCATTCAGGTCCATGCTCAGTCTGAGCACATGGAGGCACAGCTCCTCTACATATCCACCCCTCCTCCCACCTACCAGCAAGGGATAGAAGCTTCCAGAAGGCTCCTGGCAGTTCCCAACTGTCACTGTGGGGGAAGTGTGGAGCAACTTGTCACTTCAAACACTAGACCGCCAACCCACCTCAGGCAGGCGGCACAAAGCACACAGCAATGGCGTCCATTTTAAAAGTGACATTTCTGCAATGGTGAAAATAAAGGTGCGTATGCCATTGCACAGCATTTATTATTTTCCTCTCACACCACACATGGCATATACATTTCCTACCATGGGGGAGATGTGCCCTAAAGGGAGGGGTTCCTAATATAAGTCTATGTAAGGCAGAAAGCACCCCAAACAGGGTGACATTTTAAACGTGACATTTTTAAACAGCACAAATAACCCTCTGCACTCCATTGCGCAGTATTTAACATTTTCCATTCAGCCACCCCCGTCAGTAGAAAGGCTAGGGGGAAAAGCGACAAAATTCAGGGAACAAAGGCCAAGTCCAACAGTAAGTAGGAAGGCAGTTGTGATACCACATCAATGGCAACACTGCGTTTCTAGTTGCATATACTAAAGAGTCAAAACACCTGCCAAAGAAGTAATTCATGACACACATGACTAGAAGTGAAGGCCATGAAATCAGGCCACAAGGAACATATGCATAGGGCTATTCAGCGGCTACCACTGGAAGCCATGTTAATTTCCAAAATCATATGCATTACCTTTAAGGCTTTCCAATTCCAAAAGCCATTCTACTCACAAGGGAACCCCATAATTGCTAACGGAACCCACACAAAAAGCAGCAAAGCCCACATGGTCCTGGAAATCTCATGTTTCAACAATATAAAACATATCATCAAATCCGTCTTTTTTCAGTCCCCAAGAGCTAAGGCTTGCTGCATTGCTCAGGTTATTGGACAAGAAAGTGAAGACCTAAACCTGTTCACACTGTTTTGATATAAAGCCTTATATTGTTTCTTGATTAGGTTGCCATTCTTTAATTGCTTTTAAAAATAAACAAAAGTTATAACTGTAAATTTGTTTGAACGAACACTCCAACAGAGGCCCTGTGTGCAATCAAAGAGTGTTTTTTTTTAAAGCCTCACGGGAAGTCACGCTGCATTCTCGACCCATACATTTATTTTGTTAATATAGCATAGAAAAATGTTCCTGACATCTTTGGGATGATGATGCTGAAGCTAGATTTCAGCACAGCTGATAACTTCTCACACTGAACCTGCAGTGCTGTGGCACGTTGACACACAAGTAAAATACACTTTCCCACAATGCCTTTTATTGTCAGTCCCGGTTCATTGATCTCACTGTTTGCATAGTAATCCACTAACTAGATCTTCTCTTTGAACTCAGTTCTTCTCCCGTTGGTATCTGTTGTCTTTAGAGTTCAGCACGGCTGAATCTGCAGTCAAAGCCTTTTATTTTATTCAATTTTAGGTCTAAACTAGCCAGCGCATGCACTGTCTTAAAGAGACTGTGGTATTCAATATGTGGGCTTCACATTTGCTGGCTCCATTGTTGCACTTATATTCTTTCTACCCTTTTGTACTTGGCATGCATGTGTCATGCCTCTTCTTGTGTTCAGCCCTCCCCAAGAGCATGGACCAAGTACTAGTATCATCCATTGCTCCCATTTTATGACCATTTTATGACATACTTTGTTCTTTGTTTTTGAGCATTTCACACAAGTGCTAGTGTTTTCTCTCGCTCCATTCTCCAATTTGTCCGAGAGCTCTATTTCTGTAAACAGGCCTGTAAATCTTGTTCTTATCTTTTCACATTTGCTTTGCATTCAAACACGGAGGTCAAATGTCAGATGCTGTTTTACGAGGATGCCAGCTTACTTGTCCTTCTCCGACTTCAAAGTGAGAGGATTTTTTAGGGCAATGTCCTAGGGTTGCTTGCCCATCACCCAAAGCCCCTCCCGCTTTGCTGATTGACCCGTCCCCCCACCCCCTTCCTCATTGCTGCTTGTTAATTTTGGGTTGGCACAAAGGTCCACTTGGGTAGAGCAGATTGGAGTGCTTTGAGCGGCACTTGTGCCAAATTTAGACTCTGCAGGTCACTTCTGTGCTGCTCTGCCCTTGAGCAGCAATGAAACCAAGAAATGATTTGCTTAAAGGTTGAATGCTGGAGTATACCAGTTAGCAAATGTATGTTTCTTTTGTAAGAAATGTACTTTAGAAGTAAATGCTTCTTGGATTTTTGTTGCTGCTGATTGTTGTGTTTTGTTGCTTTTTTCTTATCTCAGGCCTTGTGTTTATTACCAAAGCATGCCCCTCAGGTTTGTTCACAGTCAGTTGGTCTTTTTGTATTCCGAATGCCTTTTTGGTTGTAACGAAAAAGCTATTGCCTTGTAGGCTGATGCATGCTGCAATTTGATAATTCTACATTCACAGCGATATTACAAAGAGGAACAAGCATTGGTAATGCATCAGTTTCACCTATGTAATGAATAAAGAGCTGTTTTCATCGATCATCGTCCGGGAGAAGGAAAGAGCTCCTTGACAGATAACACAGGAGGGGAAATGATGTGGCAGAGTGGCCAGAGCTGCTGACTTGAGAGCTGAGGATCCCGGTTTGAGTCTCGGAGGCGCCGTGCAACATCCTGTGATTCTATGCAAATTATGTAATCTCTCCGGGTGATAAATTGTTGTATGAGTATGCTGCAAGAGTAAAAGGCAAAACGTTGTGAAAATATAGTTCCACCAAAGCAGATGTTAACAGTATTTCGGCGGTGGGAAACTGATAAGAGAAGCAGATGAGGAACAAGCATTGGCAAATGTAGAAAATATGCTACAGCCAATAGAAACGCAGGAAAGGTAAGTGGCATGCACAGGAACCAAAGAGAAGCCAGGAAAGAGAGAAGGTGGGATGTAAGTCCCTTTTAAGTCTATATTAAAAACAATAGATTTCTCAAGCACAGCACAGGCACTGTGCAGGCGAAACCTAAAAATGATGTAAAGTTTACTTTTTCTGTCCTCAGAACAGTGATGACTATAGAACTATCTGGACCATCACCTGTGCTTTTAATCTAATTCATTATCTGATGTTTTCCTGGCTCTGACAGTATGCTATCACTGACCTCTGCTTTGGCCTTGCCGACGATCCTTCCCGATGAGAGCACTTTCAAATCGAGCCTGCCGCATGGTTTTTACCCACCATATCTGGCCTCAATGCAGCCCTCAGCACATCGCTGAACCCATGACCGCCACTATGCCCTGCTGACAAAGACCCGTCCTAATGAGGTCACCTTTCAACTGTGCTGGAGGGCTCTGCTTTCTCCTGAGCCCCTCAACACCCCTCTACAAGACAGCCTCCATCGAGTGGGAAGTCGTCGCACAACCTATCAGCTCTGCCACTACTGTGCCTGGTTCCGTCTCCCGATCAAGATCTCCTGACCTATTGGACTACCGGACTGGCCTGATCCCTGCCTACCTGCTTACCCAGTTCTCGCTCTCCCAGGCCCGCTGGACTTCCACTCCCCACTGCAAACAGGGTAAGTGCCTACATCCTGATATACTTCCTTAGGGATTTCATGGACAATTAAAAGGTCCACCTCAGGAAATCCTTTACATTCTCAAGCCACACGAAACCCTCTACTTTCTAAGGCCACCGTGCCCGCTACCACTCCTGTTCTTTATTTCATGATGAACTTGATCTCCTAATTGGCCTGATTCCTGACTTTTGTCTTCATGCCTACATCCTAACACCCACCCTGGGGGAAACCCTGTTCTTACTCAGGCCACTGTGCTCGCTGCCGCTCCCGATCCTGACTTCCTGAGTTACTGAATCTCTGAATTGGCCTGACTCCTGACCGCTTTTTTCTTACCTACTTCCTGCTTTCCACCTTTGGTATTTCTTGAGCGATTGAATGAAGACTCATTTCAAACGAAGACACTTCTAAAATGGTTTACCACATGAATACCAGTCTATCTCTAGGCCCATAGACTTTGTTGTTGAACTCACTAGTCCGCTGAGCCCCCGCTAAGCTTTTCCCACATCAAACTTAAATGGCAATGACTTAGCACTGTTCTTTCCTTTTCTCGATCTACAATTGCAATTGTTCCTTCCCAGACCGTCTAGACAATTTTATCTTGTGGAGGCCATATTTCTTCTTTTACTCTCTTATTTTCATGTTGGTGCTCAAATTTGCAGCAGATTGATTCATCCTCTTTCCCGTACCCCTAACTGCCCTCACAACCTTCCTCTAACTCTCCACTTCTCAGCCCCGTCCCAACATGGTCCCCTCTTATCACGCACACATCCCCCATGACTACACTCTCTCCAGACATGGCCCTAACTCCTGGACCATCCTTTACCCCCGCTAAACTGTCTAAAAACGCTAAGAAAAACTTCAAACATAAACTACTCATTCGTAACCCTGAAACACTTATTGTTGATAACTACCTCAGCCTCTCTTCCCCCATAAAAACCAACTACATCTTCTATTCCAAACGCCCCTCCAAATGGAAAATAATTTTCCTACGTCAGCTCCCAGTCACTCACTCAATCAAAATTCCCTATGGATTTAAATTATCCACTACTCCCTTCCCAATCTTTCCAGGTGAAAACGGGTAACATACCCATACAAGCGGCCGAATCACACCTCACCATCTTTGAGCACCACTCCAACACCTTGTCTCTCCACCTAGACCAAATTAACCCTAATCCTCCGAATACCCAATCGCTCAACACCCCCCGCTCCCTCCCTTTCCCCCTAACTCTCTCTCCCCCTCCCCTGTCTTCCCTCCTACCAACACCATACTCCAAACTCCTATTCCCCACTCCCCCTCCCCTGTCATCTCTACAGCCAATGCCATCTCCCAACCACCGTCACCCAAACGTTCTCTCCCTCCAATGATCCCCCCTCTTCCTAACATCCCCACTGCACACCCCCTCTCCCTACCACTTACATTCTCCAACAATCTGTCCACCTCAACCTCTTCTAAAATAACTAACCCCTTCCTTCCCTCCTGGATGCCACAGCCTGAATCCCTACCCCTCTACCCTGGCTCTCCTATCGTACCACCTCGGCCCCACCTTCACCCTCTCCTAACCCTCCTTCACAACCACCAAATTTCTCTCCACCGTTAATCCCCGATGCAGTCCTACTTCACACTCTTTATGCCCTCATATCATTTCCATTCACATCCTCCGAGTTCTCAAAACACTTGTCCTCCACCATGCCACCACACAAGCCTAATTGCCTTAACTCTACTCATTCCAACAGCATTGACCTCATACACCTTACACACAATTGCCCCCTACAACAAACACTCCCTCTCACCCTCATCCTCCCCTTTAGAGATCCCCCTCTCCTCTATAATCCTGACCCTACACAACATCGAACGCAACCTCTCTTCTCTGACGAATAAACTCTCCCGACTTAGAGAAGATGTTAAATCCCTTAGCTCAGGAACCGGACTCTCGCGTGCAAATGCCCCCCACCCCAACCGTAAAATCCCCGCCAACTTCAACCATCACCATTGGAATACTTCCCCCCCCAACAACCGTATGTCTAGGCCTCGGTGCACCTCGAACCACCTCTCCCCATCCGACCTCTCTGACCTATGCAATTCCTACCATCCTAGTACTTCAGTCAACAACCCACCTCCTCTCTTCTCCTACATCCCTGTCATTCTAGGGACCAACAGAATTCCCTCCATTCCTGCCTCCCCCAGACCACCTCCTCAACTCACCTCCATACACTCCTGCCCTCCCTCCCAAAATAACCCCAATCCACTTGCCTGCATGCTTGTTAACTGCTGATCCGCCATCCGACACGCCACTGAAATCTCCGAATCTATCCTTAGTGAATTCATTGACATCGCGTTCCTCACGGAAACTTGGCTCAATGAACACTCAACGAGCATCCTTGATCTACTCACCCCCCGGATACTCTATCCTCAGAATAGACAGACATGACAGAATAGGAGATGGACTGGCCACAATCTTCAAAAACAAACTTCAGCTCTCCCTTGTTAACAACTCTGGTCACTCCAACTTTGAATACCTTGAAGCTGAACTTAAAATTCTAGGTGCCCACTCTATTAGTTTACATACTATCTACCACCCTCCTGGTGAACCACACCCCTTTATTGATGAACTTTCTGACTTGATTACACAATCCTCATTATCCAACTCAAAAAATCTCTTCCTTGGAGACCTCAACCTCCACTTGAATGACACCTTTGATCCCACTGCCACCCTCTTCACCAACCTACTCGAGATCAATGACCTCAAACAACTTTGACGGTCCCCCACCCACACCAAAGGAGCCATCCTGGATGCCATCATTACCAACAAGGACTTAGCCTTCCTGACCAACATCATCCCCATTGACTGGTCCGACCACCACCTCATACTGTTCACCATCTCCATCACGCCGCCTCCCCTCACATCAAAACAAATTAAACCTATGAAATGGACCAGAAATCTAAAACTTAACCCTCCTGGCGAACTTGAGTCCAAACTACAAGCTCAACTGCTCCACACTCCTCTCTCACAAAACGTAAATGAGCTTACTGATCACTTTAATAAAGCTGTCACGGATATCCTAGACCAACTGGCCCCTCCTAAACTTAAAACTCTAAGAAACAAACCTTCCAAATCTTGGTTTAACCTCAAACTTAACAATGAAAGACGCTCATTAAGACTAATGGAAAGAACCTGAAGACAGCATCCCTACCACTCTAACCTGACACTCTTCAGATCAGCTAGATCTACATACAAAAAACTGATTTTTAACGAAAAGGCATCTTTCTTCCGTACACAGCTCGACTGGGCCAAAAACAGACCTAGAGAACTGATCATTATTATCTGGCACCAAACCTCCTCAGCACTGCCTAACCCGACGGCCTCAACTGCTAGATGTCAAGAAATTGCCCACTTCTTCTCAGAAAAAATCACCAAAATAGATCAATCCTTCCACTCAACACAGATCCCAACCAACTCCCCACCTTTCTCCTGGCATCTCCTCTAATTCACACTCCACACTCCTGACATCACTAGGACCCCCCTCATACTCTCCCCCTAACTCACCTCAGCCAAACCCCTCATCACACATTCCTTCACCTATACCCTCCCTAATCTACCCCCACACCTTCCCACCCCTACTCCTCTCGTACCCAACCTCCCAAACTCACGGCCAAAAAACAATGCCTCCTGGCATAATTTCCTCCCTGTAACTGAGCACGAAGTCCACAGCATTATTACTATACTCAAACCATCCTCCCATACCAAAGCCCCATCCCTTCAAACCTTGTCCAAGACCTAAACCACATCATCGTCCCATCCTGGACCACTATTATCAACACCTCCCTTGCTGTGGGAAGTGTCCCTAGCTCCCTCCAACTTGGTCAAATCTCCCCCATTATCAAAAACGCTAATGCTGATCCTAATGACTTAAACAACCTCCGCCCCATCGCAAACCTCCCCCTTCTTTCTAAAGCCCTCGAAAAATGTGTCTTGCTCCAATTAGACAAACACATCGAAAAATTCAACCTTCTGGGCCACTTACAATCAGGCTTCAGAAAAGGCTGCAGCACTGAAACTGCCATACTAAACATTGTTGATCCACCACCCTCTTGATAATGGTGAGACATGTCTTCTTATCCTCCTTGATCTCTCCGCAGCTTTTGACACTGTTAACCACTCTGCCCTAATTATTGTGCTCGAAGATCGCTTCGGCCTCAATGGTACTACCCACAAATGGTTTGTCTACTATGTTCAACATCGACCCAACACATTAAAATTCAAGACTGTCTATCTGAACCCACTCCGGTCAACCTAGGAGTCCCCCAGGGATCTATTCTCTCACCCTCACTCTTTAACCTCTTTATGGAACCCCTTACCCTCATTCTAAATCAAGCTGGCATCAACTACCATCTTTATGCCGTTGACACACAACTCTATTACAAGATCAAAACCCACGCTGACATCATACACCTTAATAACACCCGCATTAAAATCCAGTCCTGGTTCCACCTTAATCATCTCAAACTCAACCCTAAAAAAAATGAAATCTTCCTCTTCTCCCCCAAAACAACCCTCTCCCCATTCAAACTTGGATCTCCGGCCTCAATGCCCTCAACTGCTCTCTCTCCTTGTCCAACCCAGTAAAATCTCTTGGTATCTCCATCGATAACAGTCTAAACTTCAATGTCCACATCAAAAATTCGGCTAAAGGAGCCCTCTTCACTCTCCGTCATCTGAAGAAAATCAAACCCTTTCTCCCAACCGAAGATTTAAAATTAGTGGTTCAATCCCTGTCCTTTCACAAATCGATTACGGCAATGCCATCCTCACCGGAATCCCCAAGGTCAGCCTAGCTCCACTCAAATCTGAACTCAACCTTGCAGCTAGGCTCATCACCGAGTGCAAACGGTTCGACCACATTTCCCCGGCTCTCAAAACTCTAAAATGGCTCTCCATTGAATGCAGATCCACCTACAAAAACGCATGCATCACACACAAAGTCCTCCACCAAAATGCACCACCTTAACTTGCCAATAAACTCTGCAAAGCGGGCAGCACACGACCCCTAAAAAGCACTAACGCTCTCCTCCTTGTCCCACCCCTGCTAAAAGAGAAATCCACTTAATCCCGCTACTTCTCCGGAAATGCCCCCTACATCTGGAATGCCCTCCCCAAAGATCTACGATGCAACCCTTCCTACACAAGCTTTAAAAAAGATCTCAAAATTCACCTCCTCAATAAATATTGGGGGTCTCTACCTGCGCCTTAAACTCGCTCTTCCATATCTGTGAAGGGTGGTATGGAGGGGGTTGGAAGGAAACACCGTAACTCTTCAAATGGGCTGAATAATCGGTTTTATTGACTTCAAACGCAGCTCTCTCCAAGTGTCCCGGATGTTGCAGGGTCGTCTGGCTTGTGGAAGTCCTGGTCAAGGGTTCCTCCTCAGGGGCCGTCCCCTCGTCAGTTGCCAAGGAAAGAAACACACAGGGATACAAAGGTAAATAGGCTTGAAGGGGGCGTAGGAGAATTGAGGGGGAAAAGGTTGTGAGGGGTCACCGGGACTACCACCGTCTGCCGTGTCTCACTTAATCAAAAAAAAACGAGATGTTCCTAGGTACAGAGGTGTGGCTGTGGGGTGAAGACTGCTAACAAAAGAACACCCAACACTCAGGCTCCCCGCGTCTCCGTGACCTCCCTCACACCAATCACCCCGCCCCTCCCTGTGATTGTGAAAGGCTCAGGATACGATCACGTACCTTTCCCAGCCACACTCCTCCAGGAACGTGGCGGGGCGAGTGGCGTATCTGTTGGCCTCCTGGCTCTGTCGACGGCGCACCTCGGCTTCCGCTGTATCCTTCGGTCATGTTCTCTCGATCTCCGCTGCTCTCTCGCTCCTCTCGTGTCTCCTTCTCTCCGCTCTCGCTGCTTCCTCCGGCTTTCGCGCTCTCCTCCTCTTCCGGGTTCCCCTTACGAGGGAGCGGGGCTCTTGATTGGGCGGCGGCCTCTGACGTGATTCCTGCAGACTCCTCCCACAGGGATTCCCCGTTTGCGTTAAAGGGACCGTACGAGTCCTGTGGCCGGGGCGGAAAGTATCTCTCCAGCTCGTTCGTCCATAGTAGTGACCCCGTGACAATATCTTATAGGTATTTCAACTCTTTTCTCTGAGTATCTGTTTACATGATATGTATAACCTCAAGCCTTTTGTTATTCTCTGTCTTAACTGCTGTTTTTCCTATAATGATGTTGTAAATGTTGTAAATGTTTAATTTTGTTTTACCACATGTATCTCAGTCTTGTAAAGCGCCTTGAGGTTTTTGTTATTCTTTGATGCTGTAATTTGTCTCTTACCGTAACTAGCTCTATCATGTAAAGCGCTCTGATACCTCTATAGCGCTATATAAAACCTCTAAAATAAATAAATAAAGTTAATTTGTCATCAACAGGAACGGAAAACAAAATATTACAAAGGTTGACAAAAGAAATTAAATCAATCAATCAATCAATCAGAGTATGTGTAAAGTGCGCTACTTACCTGTGAGGGTCCCAAGGCGCTGAGGGGATGGGGGGGTGCTGCTACTGCTCGAAGAGCCAGGTCTTGAGGAGTCTTCTGAAGGCCAGTAGGTCTTGGGTCTGCCGTAGGTGGGTGGGGAGGGTGTTCCAGGTCTTGGCGGCGAGGTAGGAGAAGGATCTGCCGCCGGTGGTCGTTCGTTGGATGCGGGGGACAAAGGCGAGGGCGAGGCTGGCGGAGCGGAGCTGGCGGGTGGAGGTGTAGAAGCTGAGTCTTCTGTTCAGGTAGGCTGGTCCGGTGTTGTGAAGTGCTTTGTGTGCGTGGGTGAGTAGCTTGAAGGTGATCCTCTTGTCGTCGGGGAGCCAGTGTAGGTCTCTCAGGTGGGGGGTAATGTGGCTGCAGCGGGGGACGTTGACGATCAGTCGGGCGGAGGCGTTTTGGATGCGTTGTAGTTGTTGTAGGTGTTTGGCTGGGATTCCTGCGTAGAGTGCGTTGCCGTAGTCCAGTCTGCTGCTGACGAGGGCCTGTGTCACCGTTCTTCTTGTTTCGGTCGGGATCCATTTGTAGATCCTGCGGAGCATGCGGAGGGTGTTGTAGCAGGAGAAGGAGATGGCGTTGACCTGCTTAGACATGGAGAGGGAGGAGTCGAGGATGAATCCTAGATTGCGTGCATGGTCGGTGGGTGTTGGTGCTGTTCCCAGTGTTTTCAGCCACCAGGAGTCGTCCCAGGCTGAGGGGGTGGGTCCGAGGAAGAGGACTTCCGTCTTGTCCGAGTTCAGCTTCAGACGGCTGCTCCTCATCCAGTCGGCGACGGCCTTCATTCCCTCGTGGAGGTTGGTTTTGGCAGTGTGTGGGTCCTTGGTGAGGGAGAGGATGAGCTGGGTGTCGTCGGCGTAGGAGATGATGTTGAGGTCGTGAAGGCGGGCCACTTGTGCGAGGGGGGCCATGTAGACGTTGAACAGCGTTGGGCTGAGGGATGAGCCCTGGGGGACACTGCAGAGGATGTCGGTGGCTTCGGATTGGAAGGGTGGGAGGCGGACGCTCTGGGTTCTGCCAGAGGAAGGACATGGTCCAGTCAAGAGCCTTCTCTTGGATTCCGGCTGCTAGGAGGCCTGTCTTTACAGTGCGATGGCATACCGTGTCGAAGGCAGCTGACAGGTCCAGGAGGATGAGGGCTGATGGTTCTCCGTTGTCTAGTTGGCGCCTGATGTTGTCTGTAGCGGCGATGAGGGCTGTCTCGGTGCTGTGGTTTCGTCTGAATCCGGACTGGGATGGGTCCAAGATGTTGTTGTCCTCCAGGTGGCAGGTCAGTTGCATGTTGACGATTTTCTCAGCTGGGTCAGATGTGATGTCTTGGAAGAGTGCCAACAGTGACCAAAGGTGCCATGATATGTGCAGTCCACATGTCTGGCAGATCAAATGCACTGCACAGAGGTCTATTGTTTTTAACATACTTTCTTTATATTTGCCTACATTAAAGAAATGTATGCAGTGACGAGTTAAACTTAAAATGTGGTAGGGCTTAAGATTTTTCAGTCTGTTGAATATTGTGTTGTTTCTGGGTGGTAGGTGGGTCACTCCTTCATTCAACTTAAAATATATTTTTTAGGTGAAGCTTAAATCTGATCTAAACATGACAAAAACACTTGTAAAATAGTTGTGTAGAAAGTGGTAGCAGCTGCAGGTCGGGGTCTTAACTGGTTGCCTCTGAATTATATCCTTTTTCATACGCTAAAACAAGTATTAAATGAATAAAAAGTAAAATGATTTGTTTAAAAGCGCTATATGAGTTACAAATCATTATTAACTTTACCTGTGTTCATTTCTTAACCCATTAAGTGTAAATAGTTTTGGTTTTGAAATTATCACATTTTGGCAACTTTTGCTATTTCCCATAGATCCGTATGTTAAAATGGTATTGTTCTAATACTTGTCTGGGAATATCAGGGTCCTTCTGATTCGTGAGGTGGCTGTCTGTATATAAGACTGCACCTTATCTTATAAAATACAAGAATGCATTTCAGTGACAGTCATATTGTTCAATTATTTCATCTTCAGTTTTTTATTCAGTCATCTCAATTGTCTCCTGTAACTTAAAGTTGTAAGCTTTGTGCTGTACTATATATGTTTTACCTTTTTTTTACGGTTTGGTGTATGACATTTAGACACCACGAGAAATTATTTTATTTCTGTGTATAGACCATAAGGCAGGATGTTAGAGAGTACTTCACATGTCCTTGCCACTAACGATTGCCTTTATCGCTGATTCTCACATATGCTATAATATAAGAAAAATAACAGTCACTGAACCTAAAATGACTAAATACATGGCGTAGAGAAAATTTGTTACTGACCAACTCAAAAGGTCACATACTATAAAACAGTAAACCTCTCCCTAAAATGATGCTGACGATGACATATGCCTTCTGTGTCTTCTGCAAAACATGTTTGTGTGTTGTGTGAGAAAGAAATTAATTGGTATTCAGTTCAGAAAATGCCCTCTGGTCTCTCCCAGTCAGAGCCTCTCCCTGCCCACAAGTGCCGCTCCACAAACCCCTCACCAGTGCCAGCTCCTTAATCTTTACAAGTGGTATCCCTGTACTGTACATCTATACCACTCCACTTCACTCCATACTACCACATGCAACTCAAATCTACCCTACTCCTGTCAAATCTAACCCAATTTGCCCCAAACTGCCCACTCTAATCTACCCCGTCCAATCTGCCCCCTCCATGCTACCCCACTCCAATAAGCCCCAATCTACTGTAGTCCAATCTACTCCACTCCACTCCAATCTACCCATCTCTAACCCGATCTATCTTGCTCCAATCTACCTCACCTCATCCCTATCTACTCTACGCCACACTATCCATCTCAACTCAACCTACTCCACACCAATCCCCCCACTCCCCTCCAATCTATCCCACAATAAACAACCTCACTCCTATCTATCTCACTCAAATCTACCCCACTCAACTTCATTCTACCCCACTTCACTCTACCCCACTCCTCGAGAAATCTACCATCTGCTCTTCTTCACTCCAATCTATCCCACTCCAATCTATCCCAATCTACTCTACTCCAATCTACCCTTCTCCACCTGAATCTAACCGACTTCACCTCAATATACCGCAATTCCATCTACCTCACTCCAATCTATTAAACAAATCTACCCAACTCCCCACTCCAATCTACCCCACTCTACTCCACTCCTATCTATCCCAATCCACCCCACTCCATCCTACCCCACCCCACTCTATGCCAATCTACCGACTCCACTTTACCCCAGTCTACCCCATTTCACTCTACCCCAGTCTACTCCGCTCCAATCTACCCCACCCCACTCCACGCCACTAACTTTTGTCAAGCTGAACGGCAGTTGCACTAGTATACAACATCGCTAGAACACATTGCCAAAGCCAATTGCTCTCGCATAGGTGAAAGCTATTGGCGTTGCCAATGTTTGTTCTTTCTTACTTGCACTGCATTCTCCTGCACGAGCCACGCCAGCTACTTTGGGAATCTGAAATTGGGTTTCATCCCCAGATAATTTAGCCCGGTCACATCACGTTCTGTATCCTTACATTGGGCATCCAATCTTAGCCATCCTCTGCCAGCATTGTTTGGTTCATCGCGTTTTACCACAGCAGGCACAATAGTCAGACGTCTAACAGCTGCTTCATGTTCTTGACCTTGCCATCCACCAGATTCATCATCTGATCATTCAGGGACTTCTCCTGTGCCTGTGATTTGTGTGCAAAGGAAGCTTGTGCTGATGCTGCTAGTGCATGTGTGTGTGAGTGTTGTGCCTGTTTTGTGTATGAGGGAATGCTTTCACAGCTGCAGTGGAGGCTGTAGCAGGTGAGTATGTGTGTGTGTGTGTGTGTGCATGCATGTGTGCTTGCTTGTGTACATATAAGTGATGAAAATGTTCACTACAGCTGCTGTGCTCCAGCTGTTTTATGTGCATAAAATGTTCTACTGTTGCATGTACTGTGCCCGTTCCCTGTACTCAGTGAGCATGTCCTATTGCTGGCCCTATTACAGAGAGAGAGAGACAGAGAGCGAGGCAGAGAGAGAGAGAGAGAGAGAGTGTGTGCTTTTAAGAGAAGACTGGCACTGACAAAAGGTCTGATCCACAAGTGGGCTGTCAAGGCAGAACTAAAGGAGGACCAATGCCAGTTATCAGTGGATCAAGGCAATCCTGACAGTTATATTTTCCTACACTCACACCATAATTATTACTACCAGGTTATATTCCAATCCCTGCAAACATGACTTTTGGCAGGGAACAGAATTCCAAGTATTAGTGCTGCAATAATTATCAAACCCGTTGTGTGCTCCTGCCCGATTTTGTCAGGTAAGACCTGTCGAGATTTACTGGCTAAAAAGTCTTGAAAAAGGCAAAACATGCAGATTTTGGTGCAATAAATACTGTGAGGAGCTTATTTACAAGCCCCTTGCGCCGGCAGTACTGTAGTGTCCGTGTCCGGCTGGACACGTTCTAGTGTTTTTGCCTAGTGCTAACCCACACTTTACAACCACCCACCACAGGCGTCACCGGTCAGGTGACCCTGCAAATAAAAGGGGCCGGGCGCACGTGCCCTAGGCCAGTTCCAGCATCACACTACTGTGTCTGTGTGGTTTGTTTAGCCCAGCATGTGGGCCTAGGGCCCAAACACCACAGGTACGTCACTTTTAGTATGGAAAAATGTGGTGTAGCAGCAGCGAAAAGGGCTTGTAAAGCCCCTCAGGGGTATGCGTATGTATTGATCCAATCCCACGGCCAAGATTCGGAATGGGTGGTATCAGGAAAATATCTTATTTCGCTGTTTACTGCATCCTGTAAATACCGTATTCCTACATGTGCAGGGTTCAGTAAATTTTACTGAATGATGTCCATGAATTCCAGTTGTCAGCCATGTTTGGCCTCACAGATCATTAGTCTTCCAGTGGCAAGGGACACCAGATCTTCTTTGTAATTTGTAGGAATTCTGGAAACCACAGTGACTTAAAAAGTCACACTGTGCCAAACAAATCTTCAACTGAGCGAAATGGACTTGGGCCTAAAAGTAGGCTAGAAAGGCACATTTGCTGTCCAGCAGAAAACACGTGCCAGTTCTCATTCTTGGCAATGCTTTGGTTGATAGCCTTTTCTATCTAACTCCTCAACAGAGCAACATTGAAAACTATGTTTGTTACCTCCTTCTTCAGATAGTTGTGGGTAATTGAGTTATACAATGGCTGCCTCCCTCTTATGTCTGGGCAATTGAACAGACATCTGGAGCCATATTTACGAGCCCCTTGCGGTGCCAAGGCATCACTTTTTGTGACGCTCTGGCGGAGCAAATCACAAAATCAGGGGGCATATTTACAAGGAGCTACCACCATTTTTTTGACAGCAGCAGCGCTATCAGTGCTCCACACTGCTCAATATTTGCAAACTGACAAATTGGGCGTCAGTTTGTAGAAGCCTGCGTCACATTATACCTGCGCCAGGTATAATGCATGCAGGGTAGGCATTCCCACATTCAAAGCCACGTAGAACTGACACAGTGAAATTTACAACTTTTCACTGAGTCACTCAACAACTTGACTGCGTCAAAATCCCTACGCCTTCTCAAACCAGGCATAAGGATTGTCGTAGAGCTTCTTACATAGAACTCGCCTCTGTGATCTGACGCATTGCTCGAGTTGCGTCAGTCTTATGACCAACTCCAGCAACACGTTACTTTAGCGCCAAAAGATGCGTCAGAATTTTTGATGCAGCCGTGAATCCTTGCGTCAGGGAGCACTGTAATTGAAATACAGTACATCAATGGTGTTGTTTTGGCATTTGCTGCAGGTGCAAGAAATATGACACATCGATGCGGATTCGTCGATTCTTGTAAATATGTCCCGATATTTATGAGGCCACGCAAAGCCACTATGCATGGCTTTGATTGGCCTCATAGATATGAAGTAAGGCAAGGCAGCGCACATTGCTGTGTTGCCTTACTCTGCCCTTGGGAGACGTTCAATGGGCGTTGCAGTGGATTTTCCCACACAACACCCATGGATTTTGACACTTCCCCAGATTTATCAGAGCATGTAAACCTGAAAAGCATCAAAACCTTACGCCTCCCAAGGTGAGGCGTAACAAAGAGAAAAAACGTTATTTCACCTTGTTTTTTCCTCTTGCCGTGTGTGCACCCATAGAGAGAGGAAAACACCTCTTAGGATTGTTTCAGTGCAAGAAGAGGCCCCTTCCTGAACAAAAGCAATACTGCCAACAACACAGGCACCCTGGCACCATGGTGCAAAGGCGCCTGCTTACGTTGGTGCTAGAATGATGAAACGGCACCAGCGCAGGGGGAAGGGCAGGAATGCGCCGTTTTACATAAATACAGGGGCAGATTTATGAGCCCCTTGCGCCACTTTTGCGTCACTTTTAACATGGGAAAAGTGACGCAAAAGTGACGCAAGGGGCTCATAAATCTGCCCCATAGTACATTCCCGCCCTTTCACTTTTGCGTAGGGCAGCACGGAAAGCAGGCTTGCTGCGCTGCCCTATGTCAAATCCCCATAAATGAGTTGCTAGAAGTGTGCGTTTCACTGTTCCTGCTTTTTGACGCTTGCCAATGTTTCTGCTGACAGCGAGCAGTGCACAGTCCCTGCAGGTACAGGCTGTCAGTTGTAGGACGACGGCACATTTCAGCTCCCATCACATTAAAGTAATCCTTCTTGCAGCAGTCTCTAAGCCTGCTCTTTCCAAGACAGCTGGGAAGAAAACAATGGGCTCAGCAAGGATGTGGCAGCCAAGGATTTGCAAGCCGGGCCAGATCCCATACTTGTTAACAAATCTTGTCAATCACTTTGTACAAAATGTAAGACATGACTGGAATCTGCAAAATGCTGGAAGAGATTAAAAATTAAATAATTCAACCCTCAAGACAAGAGAACCTACTACTCAGCAGATCAATATCACACATAGTATTACACTGTATGATGCAGACCTCTCTAAAAAATAATTGAGTATACCCTCGCGCTTTCCCAGAAACACGTGTATGCACTTCTGCAGGAGTCTTTTCCTCTCTACACACAGGACACCAAAACACCAACCACATAGGCCACGCTGAACTCATTCACTCTAGATGCATATTATATACAAACATTACACTTATTTCTAACTCATGTTTACATTTTAATTCCAGCCCAGGGTTTGGTGACAAAACGTAAGCACACTGCTCTGCTCCTTTCACAGGGCTTCAAAGACTTCTCTTACAGACACGATTTCAAACACATTCTGGCATCCATGGCACTCCCATGGAGCACTGTGCTACTTGTCTGCAAATGCGCTTTGGCACTTCGTCAATGGTATGAAACACTACATAGATGCAACTTGAACACAATATTCACTCAAAGCATTCTAAAAGGGAAAGAGCGCCTGCTAATGTCACGATTTGTGCGATTCTCAACAAAGTTCAAAATGACTGACCATTCTCCTTAAATTCTGCAACTGCATGTGTACAAAGCATCAGATTCAGAGATGCAGAGTATTATATGATTGTACATGTGTATTTCCTGTTCATGTGTGAGTGGAGCTATGACTAAGCAGTTTATTTGCATGCAAGGTATTAACAAGCATAGGCAAAACCCAACAGGATTCACTTTTTTTGGATCTGGCGTGAGCCAAGACCTTTTGATAGATAAAAAAATATATGTACAATATACTTATTTAAAGGGGCTTTCAGCCAGCTTCCTTCGTCCATTAGTCTGTTTTTGTGTTATTTACATTTTGCTTCCGCCCACTACAGCACCTAGCAAGGAGCAGGGGGTCTGCGCCACTGGATAACTCAACTTTGAGTGACTGCATTTGCCTCTTTCACAAAGAGCACACCCGCGCACAAGCTAGTGCCCTTCTGTTCTAATAGTTTTGTTTTTCATTTATTACCTTGATGTTGTCTTTGTATTTAGAGTCTGATGGAACAGCATAAGCATTTTACCAGAGCACAGACCATATTCTATCCTTTACCAGTTATTTATTGTAAACGCCTTATGGAGTGTCCTTTAGCTGACTGCTGGCTTTTTCACAGCATAACAGATTGTGTGTATTTGAAACTATCCTGTGCTAAGTTATTCAAAGGTTTAATATAATACATGTGAATTCATAAGCAGAAAATTCTTCAGAAAATGTTTATTCTGGACTCAAACTTTGCCGGGAAAGAATACTAGCATTTATCATGTTTAATTTGCAGCACTTGTAACAGTTTTTTTTTATCTCTTTCCTTCGTTCCTTTCTTCCTCCTTTCTTTTCTTCTCCATTTTTTCATTGTTTCCTTTTTTCTTGCTTTGTTTTTTCATTCTTTCTTTCCTTCCTCCTTTAATTCCTTGTATCTTATTTCCCTTTTTATTCCTTCTTTCCTTTTTTCTTTCATTCCACCCTTCTTGCTTTTCTTTTTTAATTCCTTCTTTCTTTTTCCTTTCGTGCTTTCTTTCATTCTCTTTTTGCATTCTGTTTTCCTACATCACTTATTTCCTTCTTGTCTGCTTTCTCTCTTGTCTTCTTTCTTTCCCTCTTTCTTTGTCTGTTTTTTTTTTATTTGTTCCTTTCTTTCCTTTTTTCATTTCTTCTTCCTTGCTTTCCTTCTTTTTTGATTTAATCTTGTTTGCATTCCTTCTTTCTTATTTTCCCTCTTACTTTCCTACCTCACGTCTTTCCTTCCTTCTCTATTGCCTTCTTTCCTTCAACTTTGTTTTCTTTTTCTTTCTTCCTCTCTTTCATTCTTGCTTTCAAACTTTTTCCTTCTTTCTTACTTTCACTCATTTTTTCCTGCTTTCTGTCTTTTCCTTTTTTCTTTCCTTCCTCCTTTCTGTCTATCTTGCTATCTTTCTATCTTTCTTTCCTGCCTTCTTTCTTTACTTCTTTCTGATATCATGTGGACAAAATATTGTGTCAAGAATAACAAGGACCAATATATCTTGATGGCAAGTTTCTATGGGTAAGCAAAGTTTTATTATGTGTAACTCCACATATATGTAGCTTGACAACATATGTATCTCCAAAGTACGTAGATGTGAAGTTAAGAATTATAAATCTATACATACCTATTTGCACTTACGTTCTCAAAATATTATTCTGCAATATTTTTGATACAATATTCTGTCCACATAATATTTTCAGTTACGATATTCTGTCAGTGATCTTTCTTTATTCTTTCTTTCTTTCTGTCTTTCTGTCTTTCTTTTTTTTCTTTCTTTCTTTCTTTCTTTCTTTCTTTCTTTCTTTCTTTCCCTTCTTCATTGCCGTCTTTCTTTTTGCCTTCTTTCTTTTCTTCTTGCCTTCTCTCTTTCCTTATTTACTCCCTTTCCTCTTTCTTTCTTTCTTTCTTTCTATCTATCGTTCTTTCTTTCTTTCTTTCTTTCTTTCTTTCTTTCTTTCTTTCTTTCTTTCTTTCTTTCTGTCTTTCTTTCTTCCTTTCATTCTTTCTCAATGGCAAGAGTCTTGCAGCCAATGGCTTAACGATTGGCTTTTTTTTCGGTCTGTGTTAGCCTAGAACATTTGGTTTTACTAAGATTATGTGTATGACATAGTTAATTAGAGAGGTTTTTAGCCACAATTCATCATGTGTCATTCACAGGGGTGGCTCCTCCATTAGGGTGGAAGAGCGTCGCCCACTGCTTCCTCACAGTGCGAGAAAGAAGAAGGTTTTATGCCTGGTTGGGGGCGGTGGGCGGGTTGGGGAGATGTGGGCCCTGACTGTTTGGTCCCAGTCATGCAGACTCCTGCATTTTCTCTATGTAGGCTGCATGCAGTCTACATAGATAAAATGCCCTCCTCATAGGCGCCCGGCTGGGCGCTGTCCCCACCAATCACAACTCTGCCATTGCGCCGTTGTGAGGGGAGGGGGTCTGCCTGCTTCCTGTTCCTGCCAAAGGCAGGATAGCAGGAAAGCAGCAGGAAAATGTGGGACCTGGCCACAACCGGAGGTGGCACAGGACCTGGTATGGGACGTTTTTTTTTTAAGTCCCCCCGCACAAACCCCCATGCGAACCCCCCACCCTCCCAGTCACCCGCGAGTAATGCCGGCCGCAACTGGTCATTCACATTTTTCTCCAACCCACTTGAGCATGCATCAAGGGGCAACATGTAACCCCACGTCAGCCACTGGGGGGGCATATGTATCAAATTCTCTATTTGAGATTCTCAAATAGCGATTTTTTGAGAATCGCTATTTGGGGATCGCAAACGAGATGTAAGTAAAAATTTGCAAATTGTTAGCGATTCCTTGGCATTCCTTAATTGCGATTAGAAAATTGTGAATTGCAAATAAGGAATACCTTCCCATTCAGTCCTATGGGCCAGGAGGCCCATAGGAATGAATGGGAAGACATTCTCAATTAGCGATTCACAATTAGAGAATCGCAAATTGAGAATAATTTCAAGGGTGCAAGGGTGTCATAAGGACACCCTGATGCACCCCTGAAATGAGCATGTGTGCGCATGTGGCGCACATACATGCCCTAAGGGCATGTATGTGCGCCACATGGCACTTTGAAAAATGCCAAAAAGTGCATCTTTCAAAGAAATCGCAAATTACCACCAACTTGAAGTTGTCGGTAATTTGCGATTTCTTAAAGAGAAATCGCACAACTTTGGTGCTTGTTAGATCGCATTTAAGGAATCGCAATTTGCAATTCCTTAAATGCAATCGCAAAATAAAGACTCGCAAATTTGCGATTCTCTAATTTGCGATGCCCTTTTGGGATGATACATCCCAAAAGGCCTTTTCCCGTTCGCAAACGGGCCGATTCTGAGAATCAGCCTATTTGCGAACGGGAAAAGGGCTTGATACATATGCCCCTGGCTGACTTCACTGTGAGTTACGGCATGCAACCCTTCCACCTGGAGCTCATCCACCCACAGAGTTGTTCCATTCAGTAACAGGGAGTACTTTGGTAATGTGTGCTTTTTTGTGACCAAAAAACATGTTTGCCTTTAGTCAATGCTTATTTTTTAGAATGACAAATGCCCAGCAGCTTCCCAAAGAATAATATTTTGCAAAAGCCATTACAAAACAAAACAAGAATTGCAAAAAGGTGGTGAACAACACCAGACCTATTGGTTGTGGCAATGCTTGTTTTAACCATGCAATGGTAAATCTAATGGACCCGGCTTTTTGTTGTGGAACGTGTTCGGTAGTTGAGTGATCTTGTGTGCGTTGCTGCCAGCTGTTCATGACAGAAACCATCATAATGAAACAACGGTTTGAGTAAAACATTGTAAAAGCTGAGGGAAGGGCCCCTCTATTGTCAGACTGCAGAGTTAGATGGACACGGAAAGAAAATTAGAAAAGTATTTTAAAAGCAGTAAAAAAATAATGTTTGCATTTTGCTTAAAAGCATAACGAGCAACATGTTGTCCAATAGATTATTTGACAATGAAGCAGTATTTTCCATACAGCTGTAAGAAAGCCTATTGCATGCATTTCTTTAATTTGTGAAGAAAAAAGCTGGAAATTAAACTACATGTTATGTAGTCAACACAGTAAAGAAAAAAGAACTTACAAAGCTGTTTATGGAATACTCTTAACCTGCCATAAGATCAAACAGGATTGTTTGCTATACAAAAAACACAAAAATACTGCAATTAAAATATAGTCTTGGTAAAGTGAATACATGAAATAAATCACTCCCATTGACAAGTGGACTACTTGAACACCATCACCACTGACCCCTTACACTTTGCAATTGTTATCCACTTTTTAGATGAGAATAGATAACATGAGGTTGTCCAAACAGCTAAAGCTATCTGTAGCTACACCTTCAAAGGAAGCAGGACATGGTTGATGAAGTGTTGGAATATTTAAATTACTCTACTTGCATATGCAAAATGAGAGTTGCTCAATGGTTGTTGAATTGTAAAAATTCCAAAAAGTGTTTAAAATAATGTTGCTTTCTCCCAATTGCACTGGAGTAGATTTCCATAATTAAAGTGATCTCAGGGAGGGGGGCGTGGCCTGCCGAGCAGCAAAATGACCGCTAGCTAGGCGAACTCCGCCGGCCAAGAATGAATCCTTACACTATCTGAACAACTGGAGAGCCCTCGCTGCGCTGAAACACTCCCGAACACGGCCCGCGGTGTGGGGCACTAATCGAGCCAATTCCCGCCCCTGGATGTGCTTCTGAAGTGGAGAGGTGCGTCCCGGTACGAGAGGGCCTGAGAATGACCATTGGCGGCATGAGTGTGCGGCCGGCTGCTGCGGAACTCAAGTCTGGGGTGCCACTGGTGTGATAGGCCTTGCCCTACGGAGCGGATTGTGGGCTGCCTCGGAAACTGGGAGAGGGGCGGACGCCCTACCGATGATACCAGGAGGCACCGGCTGACTAGCTGCAATAGGGGTCCACCGCAGCAGAATCACTGCGATGGCCCCGGCAGGGAACTCGACATCGGGAGGTATGTACGTGCAGGAGGGACCTGGAGGCCGTGTGGGTCGCTGGCGGGTGCTAAACACTGGCATTGACACCCTTGAGGAAGCGAGAGGTGCGGAGGTCGTGGGTGCCGAGTGTGGGGCTCCCACCTCGAAAGGACTGGATGAGGATCGGTTGAGTGGGAGTGGCAGTGCTGCTGAGAGGCCTTGTGCGCCATCTTGGGCTCCTGTGGAGACGTGTGTCCGCGTTGTGAGGTGCGGTTGCAACTAGGAGACTGCTCTGGGTACATTGGAACTGCAGGCAGGGGAGAGCACATTGGGAGAGCACAAGTGAGTGAGGTGTGTTACTCCCTCTGTATATAGAGACTCGCCCGCGCTGGCTGGGGCTGGGTATCCCGAGTTCATTCAAAACACGATTGCTCACTGCGACCCGACCCAGATACTACAGAGACACTGAAAACGTGGCAGAGGAGGCTGCAGGCCCTAGTGGAGCGTGACCTGAATGCTGGATCACTAGCTGCCCTCGGGGAGTCCCCAGGTACATGGACAGCATGCTAGCCGCACCCCAGAGCAGGTTTTAACGGCAGGTGAGTCGCTGGCGAGGTAGCACAAGGTAGCCCTGCGACAATCGATGAGACATGGGTAAGCAGGATGCGAAACAGCCGAAGTTGTCCTTCAACCAGCGGAGGACCACGAGACTTACACAGCAGGTCCCGGAGGTGAGCACGGAGTGGCCGTCGGAATTTTAGGCAGAGGATCAAGGTGACGATTTGCATCCCCTGATGCTTGAAATGAGGTCCAACCTCCGGAACATAGACACCAAGCTGGATGCGCTAACTTCCCAACTAGATGCTGTTAAAACGCAGGTGGGGTCGCATGAAACTAGGCTCAACATGCTGGAGAAACAGGCCTCGGACTTTCATGCATTCCAAGTGGAAACAACGGAACAACTACTACACATGGACAAGGTGCTTGGTATAATCTGCACAAAAAAATTAAGATTTGGAGGCCCGGTCCCTCCGCAACAACCTTAGAATTACTGGTATACCAGAGACGACAGCTATCGACAAAATGGAGTCTTACGTAGCGGATCTGCTCCACGAACTCTTTGACCCGCACCTCTCCTTGGTTTTCGCAGTGGAGAGAGCACACCGCGCTTTGGTCCCCAAACCTCCAGTCGGCGCTACTCCCAGACCCATCTTAGCCAGTATCCTGAATTATCAAGACTGATATCTTATCCTGCGCTTTGCTCGGGGTAAGGGGACAATCGCGCATAAAGGTAACAACATCTCCTTTTATCCAGACTCAGGGGTGCAGGCGGCATGGCGGGAGTTCCTCCCTGCTAAACGCCTCCTGCTGCAGGCCCAGGTCTCATACCCTCTTCTGTATCCCGCCAAGCTGAAGGTCACATACGATGGGTCTGCAAATTCTTTCACAGATGCCAAATCCGCCCTCAAGTTTGCTAAACACATCGGTGGGAAGATGTCCAAGCAAACATCCAAAGCTGCGGCCTCAGCTGGGGACCGATTGAGGGACAATGACTGAGGGAGACTATGGCCCCGTTATATTCCTGGTGTGAGATGTTGTGCCTTACGTTGAAGTAGTTCTGTACACGCTTGCATGGGTTGGGAGGGAGGTCTCTCTTCTCAGTTTACTCTGCCCGGTCTTATTTTCTGCAGAAATTGGTACTCACCCACATTATTGTTGGTTACAACTTGGCTGACTATATTTATGGGATTCTTGTCGCCTTGCAGTTCGCAGCCTGAATGTGTTCCCGCTCATCTGGCTTGGGTGTGTTGGGAGTTTTTATACCATGTTCTGTGTGATAGGTAAGGCTCCCCGCAGTGCTCTTGGCCACCCTGAGTAGTCATGGGAGTATGCCGGCGGTACTGCGCCCCCATGGCAGAGCTCCCACTTGTTGCTTTAGTCTTTACAATGTTTGGGGGGGGTATTCTGCAACCTGATTGGGGGTTGTAGTGGGTGGAGGAGTGGGGGGTGTTATGTTTTGTTGTTTGCCAGATCATTGCTTTTCGTTTTTAATTCTTACCGCTATGTGAAACCACTTATGCCATTATGTTTCGCTCCTTCTGGCCCGATGCGCTACATTGTGATAGACATCCTATGACTAGATTAAACTTTCTCACCTGGAACATCTGAGGGTTATATGACGGTGGGAAGGCCAGGTTAGTCCACTCCTATTTGCTTAGAAACCACATTGACATTTGCATGTTACAGGAAATACATCTCCATGTTCCCTCCTCCCCCAGACTGAGACATAGCAGGTGGGGATCGGTTTATTCCTCCATTTACTCGAACTACTTCAGAGGGGTCGCCGTGCTGATCAAGCGGGGTCTGGATTGGAAGGAAGATGACCTACAAATTGACCCGGAAGACAAATATTTCCTAATACTGGGCATCCTGGGTGGGATTCCAGTGATGTTATTTGAGGTATATGGTCCTAATGCTGATTGTTGACTCCCCTGAGTTTTTTCAAGATATATATGGGCTAAGGTGAGGGCGACGAACTGTGACACCATAATCTGGGGCGGGGATTTCAATGCCATCCTAGATGACAAGCTGGATAGGAAGGGGGTATCTAGAACGCTGCACCCATCAGCTAGTGCTACACTGCAGGCTATACTGTCTGACGGGGAACTGGTGGGCATTTGGAGACAAACTCACCCAACTGTTAAGGAGGGGACGTGTATTTCGGAGTACCATAAAACGTGATCAAGTCTGGACTATTGGTTAGTGTCCTGGGATGTGACTACATGGTCAGACCAGATCAGACCATGTGCCCACTCCTTTGCGCTTGGAACTTACCAACTTGATCCCACGGATGTACACCTGGAGGCTACCACAAGATGCCATCTTAGACGAAGCATTTAAGGAGGATATTAGGGGATACATAACTGACTATTTTTTAGAGGTCAGAGAGATATCCTAGATGAGTTCTCCCATTTTTACTCCGAGGTATACACCACTACACAGAGATCTAGCCCAGAGGGCCTATTGCCCTTTCTCGATTCCCTGGAGTTAATCTGGCTGAGTCAAAGGCATAGAGAGTATCTAGATTCCCCCTTTATGGTGGAAGATGTGGCTCAGGTCATCAACAGTTTGCCGTTGAATAAGGCCCCCAGTTCGGATGGTCTAACCCCCGCCTTTTATAAAACATATGTTGAGGAGCTGGCGCCGCATTTATTAGAGCTGTATGAGGAGGCTCGAGAGTTAGGCTCCTTCCACCATCAATGCGTGAGGCGATAATAATCACCCTGTTAAAGCCTGGGAAGCCAGAAAATTAATAAGACTCTTATAGGCCGTTATCATTAATAAATGCAAAGCTGATTGCGAATCGGCTGCAGCCTCTACTCCTGCTAATTGCTCACCCAGATCAATCGGGGTTTATCCCTGGAAGATCTACTTTCCACAATCTGAGAACTCTATTCTCAGTACTGCATTATTTACATCCCGAAGTACAACCGGCCGCTGTATTCCTAGACGCTACAAAGGCCTTTGATACTCTGGAGTGGCTGTACCTATTCACCATCCTGAGTCGAATGGGGTTCAGTCCTCTGTTTATTAATCTCATTCGCTTGCTTTATGCTAAACCTTTGGCGCGTGTGAGGATGAATGGACTCCTCTCATCGCCTTTTGATATTTCACGGGGTACGAGGCAGGGATGCCATTATCCCCTCTACTTTTTGCATTCGCGATGGAGCCGCTCGCAGCACGCATCTGGTAGCATCATACCGCCAAAGGGATCGAGTTTAGTGCCCGTAGTCTCTTAATCTCACTATATGCTGACAACGTCACATTATACGTGACTGACCCGGCGTCGAACCTCGATCCGCTACTGAGGGAATTTATTAGATTTGGCGGACTTTCTGGTATCGCAAATAACTGGACCAAATCAGTTATTTTTCCTTTAACGGACGCCACCACCCGGGTTCCGTCTGAGTTCCCTCTTCAGTGAACAGCCGAAACTATGAAGTATTTGGGTATATTGCTCAGTAGGAATATACAGGACATATGGGACATGAACTGCGGACGCCCCATAACCTGGCTGGAGGAGAAGGTCGTTGCGTGGGCTAGACTTCAGCTTTCTCTAACCAAGAAGATAGCATTGGTTAAGATGGTGGTATGGCCTAAATTCCTTTATCTGTTTGTTAACATTCCTCTCCCCCTCGCACAGGCCTTTTTTTAAACTTTACGGTCCCTGCTGATTTCGTTCGGTCTGGGCGGGAGGGCAGGCAAGAGTCTTGTGGGATCTTTAAACACTCCCTTTACATCAGGGTGGATCGGGGGCTCCAGACATGCAACTGTATGCATGGAGCACACAAGCTCAATTTTTACACCACTGGGTACACCTGACCCCTTTCCAACCTCATGTAGCTGCGGAGACAGATGCTGCAGCACCGGTTCCCTTGCAGGTTGCTCTGTTTCAGGCTTACAAGCATCCTAGAAAAGATATAGACACAGTGGAGACCCTGCGTTGGGCTTGGAATGAGCTGCGAAAGAGAGCTGGCATTGCTATTCTTTACGACCATCCATGCCCTTGGCACATAACCAAATGTTGTTCACTGCAGGTGAGGGCATCAGCTAAGAATTGGCACAAAAACTGTGCCTCCATACTTTCGTGGATCTCTACCCAGAGGGGATGTTTCGGCCGCCCCCGACGGCTGTGGAGGATCAGCCTGTGTCTTTGTCTGAATTATTTGTATACTATAAACTTAGAGCTGCGTGTCGGTCTCGACATGCTACTTTCCCGGATGCCCCGTCCACCTTGAATGCGTTAGAGAACATGCTTAAATCGGCTTTACCCCGCAGACTCATCACCCGGATATATAATCACATGCAAATATCGGCCCCTTTGACACAGCCACTGGCACTCCAGGCATGGAATGAAGAAATTCAACCTCCGCTTACAGAGGACCAGTGGACTTATTGCTGTTGCCAACTAAAAACACTATCCCCTAAATAAAAAATGTGTCTAATCCACTTCAAATTCTTACATAGATTTTATAGGACACCCTCCAGTCTGCACCGTATGATTCTGAAAGAAAATGAAAGCTGTTGGAGATGTGGCACTGCTCCTGCTAATTTTTTACACATAGCACAGAGCTGCCTGAGGCTGGCAATATACTGGTCCAACGTGTTTACTGTGATACTCCAAATAACTGGGATAGTTGGGGATCCTGACCCTGTACTCGGATATGTCAAAGATAAACCTCTTAAGGTACGAAAGCTGCATGCCCTTTTACTCCTATTTGCTAAGCGCCGGGTTGCCATACACCGGGGACGTAAGAGGGTTCCCACTAAAAATGATTGGATAAGGGACGTCACCTTTGGCCACTCACAATTGACCACGTTTTGGAAGTTGATGCCTTCAGCATCTCTGCCCAAGGACATTTTGGAACCTTTTGTTGTGTGGACCCATGAACACCAGGAGGCAACTGTAGACACGACGGCATAGGGTAGCCTGGGGGGGTCGGGGATGGGGGTATGGCACGTCTCTTGGGGGGGAAATATGCAGTTGTCTGCTGCTGTGCTTAATCAACTACGAACTCTGAAAGATGTTGCAGGGAACATTTCTGCAACGATCCCTTGAGAGATGGCAGCTGTTCTGTTTTTTTATGATAGGATGTACTCACCTCCCTTCAGATATGATGCGGGGGAGCGAACATGTATGCAAGAATAATTGTACTAACATGATGGTTTTATGTAAAGATGATTCTGTATCAAATAGCAACTGGCTGGTTGTTTATACAGTTTGTAGCATTGTTTTAAAATACCAATAAATACAATAAAAAACAATGTAAATAAGTGATCTCAGGGAAAAAAGTGTCTATATATATTCAGTTTGACCAGGATGCAAGTAGGAAGAGATGTAATCAACCATGAGGGAAATTACTTAAAAAAAAAAATGAACTCCATCTTACTAATGAGTATGTTGCACCATGTCCAAATAATGGCCAGAAGGTTTCATCTATTTGGACCTGTTTGGGTTGGAAAGGCTCATGGGCAGACCCCCTGCCTCTACAACACTATGAACAAGCACCTCTAGGTAAGAAAGTAGCATACATCTATCTAAATACCCAACACTACCAATCCTGACACTTGTTTCAAGACCCATACACATTCTAAATGCCTTCATGCCAAATATTAACAGCATTTAGCATTCAGACTGCATAAAACAGAAGGAGGCCTTACCTCTTCGGCCTGCAACCTAAGCAAACCAGCAGCAGCTAAATGCGTGGATCTTTTCACATGCCTCTTCTCACACTACAAAACCACAATAGCCACCTTCCAATTAATTTACAGGCCCCCTGGACAAAAGAGTGACTTCACCGTTGGGACGCCTAAACTTATTACTGGGCTACTGGACTTCTGCACCCTTAATTATTTGCTGCTGGAGGGGTAGGGAACTGCTACACTGCACTTAAAATTCTATTTAAAGCCTGCAGTGCAGAACGGACGAGTGACATACTGGGTGAAGAATGGGCCAAAAGCGGGCCCATCTGCGCCCACCCTCACCCGAAGAAGACCTGACCGGGTCACAACTCTTTCTTCTGTTTCCGAATATTATATCGGTATGGGTAACCGCAAGTTGGCAATCCGGCTCATAACCTTTTCCTTCAAGGATTCATGCCGTAAGTCATCTATTATGTTGTTCCTGTCCTCTGCAGTCAAGGCTATTAGTGAACAAAATGCCACCATTTTTTAAGAGCCGGGCTTGTACACCATATGCACAACTTTGAAGGCCCCTATGGGATGCCCTGCCACAAATATTTCCAGTCTATCTTTGATTGGGCAGACCAAGAAGCCCGGCCTGAGAGTTCAGTCAAGGAAAAGAATTGTGTCAGTAGTGATCACCGTTCATCTGGATAATCAAGTGATATTTGAAGACTCTCTTGACTTTCACCCTCTTTCCAGAAAAAGGAAAAATAAAATGTGCCACCTTAAGGACTGCAGCTCCCTAACCTGCTCAGGTGACAACCAGGGCTTTAAGGGCGGGCCATAAAGCTTCTGCTATATCACTGATGGAACTTTTGATTGAGAACTTAAAATGTAAAATTGATTGATCAAGAACTCTTTTGAAGAACATAATAAAATGTTGTTGGGGATTGAAAAGACAACAGTGGAGTTATCTAAAATGTCTATTACACGTAGTATGCATAATGAGCACCTTCAAGGAAACCAGAGAATTAGGTAATTGCACATTCTTGGTTTGAGTAGCCCTGTGTATCGGTGAGACCAGAAATGGAGCATGGACTTGGCACTCTGGGGTCTTTGGGCCTTGTTCAACTAGAGCTATCATAGCCCTCAAGGAAGCGGGACCGCCCTTCCCAATGAATCCATGGTAAGGGCAATGCCAATTTTTAACAACCAGTGGAGAGTAATCTCTAATTCTAGTCAATTTACCCATTGCCCTGTCTCCACCATATTGCAGTTTTAGGGAATGTCCCCGCCCTGAAAATTGGGGTGAGAGAAAATGTTTCCCAACAAAAAAAAGGTTACACACTGTCTTTATTGTCAATAGGGAGAGGGCAAGTTACATAGCACAGTTAGATGAGTGGGATGGACTGGCTTGGACCCCAAACAGTATGACGGTGGTTGCTTGGTTAACTTTTATCAGCTGGGGGAGTGGCAGGTTATTTGATGTCCCTAATGGCTAGTGTACGGGAACCATCATCTGTAATTCAGGCATTGCCATTCCTTTTTTTTATAAACCGCAATAGCCACTCCCTCTGCTTCCTCCCCATGATCCCTCAAATCCCCTTAGACATACTTCATCTTCAATCTCAACAGCTTTGAGGCCTTGGGCTTCTTAGATAGTAACAATTGAATTATCCCTAGTGGGGCTGTCTTATATTCTCCTTGTGCCAGAGATTTGGGTATTTAATTCTCCTTATAGACATACCCTCAATGGAAATGTTTCCTATCCTGTTGCTTTGATTTTATCCCAGATAGCTTAGTTCCCAATTGCCATGCTGTTCGATTGTGGAATAATGCAGGTTGAAGTAGGAAGATATCAGATGGGATTTGGTTAGATTTCATTGCCAAGTTTAGATTATTCTGCCTTCAGGGAATGTTGGACACAACTAAGGGCCTGATTACGATGTTGGTCGGAAACTAAACCTCCCGACTCCTTGTCAGATTCGGTTCTGACAGACCTATTACGATGCTTCTGAACACCGTTTGGAAAGTCTTCCACTAACTTCAATTGGAGCCTATTTTCCGACCGACAACACAGGCTACCATTGAAAAAAGGGGTGGTTGCGTAAAACCGTGCACCCTGTGGCGGGAACCCCATGGTGCATGTCACACTGTACATGGTTCTCCAGGGGGGTCCCTTGGGTACGCCCACATCCCCAACTGGAGACATCAGGATGAAGGGGGCCTGCTAGGGACCCCCAAAGTAAGTTTCCGACAGCCTATTCGTGTCGGGCGGTCCAAGTCAGAAAGTCTGTCCGAATCCAACATCGTAATACGCCGGTCAGAAATGCGGTCAGTAAAGCTGTACGATTCGGCTTCAACTGACTCAGAGTTTCCGAAGGCCGGTCGGAACTGATTTGGAATGACCAAATGGTTACCTTTTCCATAGTAATCGGTCAGAAATGTTTCCAACTTGGTCTGGAACATAGGTTCCGAAATGGTTTAGGAAAATCCGAATGCTGTTCTGAGCCTTTCCTACAGACATCATAATCAAGCACTAATTCTTTTTGCCTGGATGGTTATAACTTATTTTATGTACCTGCTACTTCTTTCTCATCCGGCCAAGCCAAGGGAGGTTTGATGATACCTGTGTCACTTCTCATTAAGGGGAAATAGTTGGAGATACATACTGGTTCTTCAAACCTACAGGCAATGCAGTTTTCTTCCTCATAGTCCTTTAATGTGATATGTTACAATTCCAAACCTTCGGGTTTATGCCCTGTTTACCTTTTTGAAGCAGCAGAGGGAGAAGCATCATGCCTTCATCTCTTATTTCTTATTGATGGATTTTAATATTCATTTATGTAAGAGCATTCATTGCCTTAGAGAACAACACACATGTTAGTTGTACATCAAATGGGGTATTGTAAATGGAACACACAGGTCAAGGGCATATTTTAAATAATCTTACTCATTAGTTTAATTTGGTTTATTTCATTGTATTGGATTTAGTGATCGTAACTCTAACTCCTAAAGTATAATACTTCCTCGGCAGCGGAGGCCCAGAATGTTCTTTTGGCCACACCCTCTCAATCAGAATGTTACAAAAATATCATCTTTTTAAAACAATTTTAAAATATTTGTTTAGAAAGGATCATCATATTGTTCTTCGCTGTGGTCATGTTAAAAATGGCCCTTCAGGGTAACAAAATTTGCATATTACAAGTAGAATCTTAGGGTTTTAGGAATTATACTGTCAAAACTGATATTGTATTTATATTGCTTAAAGGCAATTGTACTGAATTGTATTGAGGTATCGTAACAGAACTGCACAATTGTCCCCAATGTATGTCATAATTTTGGCCAGGTTTTGTATCGTTTTTAAATACTCTGGCACACTTGCACTTTATATGTTAAGGACCTTTACTATACATGGAGTGTTTTTTATCCTGATTTTTGTTGCTGCATAATTTGCACTATAGATAATCAATTGTGAGATTTGTAAACTGTTAGCTTCTACAATGCATTTGATCTTGTTTTATAATACTTGTAAGCGTTGTTGTTGTAGTCTCATGTATATATTTTATGTGGAACCCTTTGGAGCTCTAAATCATAAAAATAAATATCGTTGCATGTCATATTTAAAATTGTTGCAGGTGATCGTAACTCTATTGGCCTCTCCCTAAGATTGGGCACTGCAACTCGGAGCCCCACACAAGGGAAAGAACTATCACTTGAAAAGAACTGATAGTGACAACTCTTATAATGAGGTAAGGTGGTCAAAGAAGACTTTAAAGGTAAATTATTTCCCTCTCAAGCATACAAGTTTGAGACCTGCTTTAGTGAGAAATCTAGAGGAACATGTTCTGTGCCTTTAATTCTATCTCACTAGGGGGCATATTTACTAGGACGGCAATTAATAAATGCAAAGCGCGCTTAGCGCTTGTTTATTTATCGCCGTCTATCGCAGGAATTTATCGCCCTGGTAACGCGTTATTAACAACGCGTTACTCCAGGGCAATAATATTCCAGGGAAATGGGCCAACATCGCTGGAAAACAAGCGATGTTGCACCCAAAACGGAGATAGCCTTGGTGATACGACCCTGTGGTCGTATCACCATAATCCACCTTCCATGTTAGCTATGCCTTAGGAATTTAACAGAAATTAAATTCCTGCGTTAAGGCATAGTTAACGGGATTTAAAATATCGCTACCCCTCATTGATGATATCACGAAGCTGTGGTAGCAATATTTTCCTATGGTGTTTTGTCAGGCACGCCTCCTTTGCATCTCATTAGAGATGCAAAGCGAGGCGTGAACAAAACAGGAGCTGAAACAAGGAAACACGCACTAGCGTGTCCTTGCAAATAACTCTTTTCGGCCGAAAACAGCCGCAAAAGAGGCGATAATTATGTCACCAGCCCTTGATGATATGCCCCTAAAAGTCTACGACCTTTTGTGTTTAGCTGGTACTTCTTGTTCATATTCTTCACCCAGATTGCTCCATGCCAATTACTCTAGGGCTCGACATGTTTTGCAGAAGGCATTAAAAGCATTTCCCGACGATAAAAAAAGGGTTACCTCTGGTCAGTCTATAAACAAATGAGAAGTAAAACCGCATAAAAAAATGCCTAAGATAGGAAGCACGGGATCAACCTCTCCAAGCAAGTTGTTTCGCTAACAGGTCCCTGTTTTGAGAGGTTGTTAATCGTCCACTATTCACCCAAACAGATGAGGGTTCCCTCTGCTTCCATAATGCCCCTGACTCTTGGATAAAGCATTTTGTTGGGATCTATGGCAACCCCATCTTTTAAATGCCCGATGTGTAAGTGGCTGACTCTGCCCCAACCCCAAGGGCATTACTGAGGCACTGTTCAATCAGGAATTCTTCAAATTTGCATTTAGGATTAAAATTCAATTATACAACAGATTTTGAGCAAAGTCAAGAAAAAGTGACATTAGCCTTCCATTTTACTCGCACTGCTTACCTCCTAAAGCTTTTGAGAGGCACTGGTCTGGTGTGGAATATAACTTGGTAGGTTAATTCATCGCTTCAGGGATCTTCATTTAGTTAATTGAACCCAGGTACCAATATTCATGAGGCTGTTGGGCAGGTTAAGGAGCCTGCTGCAGAGACATGCATGTGGCCTGGCCATCAATATTTTGAATCTCAGCTCACCTGACATAACCTTCCATATCTCAGAAGGGCTGGATCTCAGGCTATCATGTGACTTCAGTGCTCGTTTGAATCTGTCGATGAAGAGCTTCCTCTTGATGTGCGATTTTTGTTTGAACTCCTCTTTATTGTGGCTACTTTCCTGCCACATTTAGATATTCCTATCCATACTTATTCACATGCCCTTGGCTGTCTTGCCCTTTTGCAAAATGTTGGTGCAAACACTCTTAACAGTGATTTGCTACCTTCAAGCTTTTTCAGTGCTGGGGTGCCTTTCACTTTCACATATTTGGTAAGCACCCCCACTAGGTACAAATATGTTATTCTTGGTGCTGAAAGGTTGAAGTTAAAAACAGTTGCACGTTGAAGAGAGTGACCGGGCACCATCTAGATCAGGCTTCTCCAACAAGCAGCTTGTGAGCTACTGCTAGCTCTCCAGCTGCCTGAAAGTAGCTCTCAATGTACAGACCAGCATACTAAGATATAAGCTTTTGCTTGGTTGAATTTATTTATGAATACCAAACTTAAGAGTGTATATTTGAGATCAAAATGTGTGTATATTCAGAATTCATAAACTGATGTTTGGAGAAAAATGGCTCAATTTTCAATATATATTTTAAGCTGATATTTGAGTGATAAAACGTGGTTTTTGGAAGACTTATTACTAATCTCATAACATTGGTGCCACAGGCATTGCAGCTATGATCATCATGCATTCTTCATGCACAGGCACATGAACCTCATGCAGCTTTTTTTTGAAAATATGTTTATTTTTCCGCAAAGAAAATGGCACATATAGGAAATATTACAAGTACTCATCATTGCATTTAGAGGGTTTGACAGAGCTACATTTATGGATGTCTACCTTCAATTGCATTGTCGTAAGTATACATTAATACAGTGCATGCTTATCACATTACAACGTTATTAATACCCTCATTACAATACTTCTGTGTCTTGGGGTATGATTGGTAAGGTGCACATCCCTCCCCTATAAGTGTTCCACCCCTCCCATAGTCGTATCCACTTTTTCGGGCAGCCCCGGTGTACATACACAGTCTTTTCTGCCACCATAGACACATCCATATCTTTACACCACTCCGTGAGTTTAGGGGTGGCAACAGCTCCCCAATATCTATCAATATTCCTTTTAGCTAACATCATTCCTAAGGTTGCCCATGTTTGCCTTGTGGTGTGTTAAGGTCTGTGGGTTCCCATGTGTTTAGTAGGCAGCGTTTGGGCTCAGGTGGGACTCAAGCTTTTTTTTAAAACATTTGCTGATGGCAATCCTACCTGCTGGTAATTTTGCATAGGATGGCCGTCAATGTAATCAGGTCTGATATTGTCACTATAACAACACTAATATTAGTTGCTCGGGATAATTTTCACTGGCATAAGTGGCTCTTGAAACGGAAAACGTTGAAGATCCCTGATCAAGATCCACAGAGTTCCCGCACTTGAAATTCTGCAGGGCAAGGGGAGAGAAGTCTAGTGAGACCTATGGTGTCAAACCAAAGAAGAAACTGAAAATTAGAAGTATATAAATGGTGGTCCTGCAGCACCGACAGAGGGCACTGGTGTACTTGTTGCCCACAGTTCTGTAGGCTGAGGTCTCCAGAAACAAGGTCCAGAGCTGCTGTTACCACTGAAACGAAAGTCAGGAACAGAGCAGGATAAGGGGCGAAGCTTAAAAATATCTCTTTACACCATTATGCTAAGAAGCATGATGGTGGGGTGGAGTGCATCTTAGTATGACATTGTGTTGTAAATCACATACAACAGAGGAAAGACAGGTGGGAGCGATTATAAAAAGATCTTCAATGTCTCGTAAGGGGTCATAAGCGCTATATAAATACATTTACAATTACAATTATATAGTTGGATGTATTCCCCTACTGAGCCACTTTCTAGATGAGGAGGACTCCAGAGTTGTATCTATTCCTGCAATTCGACTTCTCCAAGATGGTGAGGATAAGACAGTTAGATCTGTTCTCACCTCTGAATCATGAGTGAGTGCCATTCCTGAATAAAGAGATTCTACAAAGTTGGATCTGCCCTGCCAATTGATACTGCATCTATACTGTATCTGGATATCCAAAAACTGCTTAGAGGGATTTGTCTCTAATAGCAACTTGTGGTTTCAGTTTGCTGTTTTTAAAAGAGGGACAGAAGTATTGTTCTTGTGTGTAAATGGATGAATATCACAGGCTGAGTTTATGTACCTGAAACTAATGCATTTTAATAATTGAGTCCACTGCCTCGTTCAAAAGATGAAATTCCCATAACAAACTTGCACAGCAGTCCAGTGTCTGAGAGTGCGTAGGAGAACGGTGCAGCCTGAATTTCCATAAAATGCGCTGCGGCACAGTTTCATGAAATTTACATCATTGACGGTGGTTATTAAATACCATACCCTTTCCAAATATGTCCTTTTGGTTTTCCTTAACATCCGTCACTCAGACCACTAAATCTAAGGCTTTCTTCAGATGAACCTAAAACTAAAGGCACCAGGTCTAGTGGCTTTCTTGAGCCATAGTGCAGGAAAGGGTGCTCGAATAAGGCCCAGCAAGTGCACACCGATCAAGGAAGGTTAGCTGCCTAGATGATGACACCCAGGTGTCTGAGCAGGAAGTTTGATGCATGTGGAAATAAGGCAGAAGTCTGTTTTAGTGACAGTTGGTCCCTCCTCGTCAGACAAGTGGAAAACACCATGCAAGCAGCATCCAGTGAAGCTAGCCCTGAGTGGCAATGCCCTGGAGAATGGCCTTTGCCTGGTTAGCTTCTGCTCATTGTACTGTAAATTATGCAAGATCCCGACTGTTGCCCTTCCGTTGATCACACCTCTTCCGCATGCAACTTTGGATTTAAATTGTATTTGGTTTTTTTACGGAAGTTGCCAGTCTTACTGGGAAAAGCATACCCTGCTCGGTGTCTCATCAGCCCTCCAGGTGTCCTCTGCACAGATATTGTCAGACGCACGCCAGAAAGAGGGGGATCCGTGTGCATTGAAGCTTGCCTTTCGAAAGCAGTAAGCTATGGAGCACAGGGAGATTTCTCCCTGCATTTCAGTGCCATTGTTTGACTTTCCTGCCTGTAACTGGCAGGTAGTGGGCAGGAAATCTAATGTTGGTCACCTGGCCTAATTAAAGCAGGGTGACCATCTCGATGGCCTGGCAGCCCAGTGGCAGCAGGCTTACGGTAAGAGGTTAAAGCCAATGGGGCAAGCAGAAGCTGCATCTAAACGTAGTCCTTTACCCCACTCCTTTTTCCCCCCCAATTTTTATTCAGTCATTTTAGTTAGAACGCCAGTAGTACACAGAGATCTAGTTCACATTTTGTATTTTGAAGGTGCGCAAATAGATCAAAATAGAGCGGGTCATGATAGGTGAGCAAGTCCAGAACAAACCAACGCTCTCGTTTTCGTTATAATAATAGTAGGAAGTGTCGAGTGGTGGGGGGACTAGGGACAGGGAAGGTTAGTTAAAAGGAAGCAGTGATGGGATTGGAATGACAGAGCAGGGCCAACAGTCAGCAATTATATTTTCCCAACATATCATATGAGCACTTCAATTCAACAATTTAAAAATATTGTAACACTGTTCTATACTCGTCTCAAAAGATACAGCCAGAAATGAGGCTCAACTAAAAAAATCACAAAAAGGCTAAATAACTATCAGTTCTCATCAAGTATGTGTGTGGGTGAGTGAATTAGAAGATAAGGGGGAGAAATCTATGAAAAAATGAGAAAATTAGGGTAGATGCTGAAGGGGCCGGGAATTCTACCGCCCCAGTGTGCACCCCCTCATTGCTACAGTACATCAACACATTTGCATGGCCATTTCATTTGCACCCTACACGATTTTTACCGGTGGGGCCCACTATACTGTAAATCAGTCCAAGATATGACGTGTATGTGGACAAAAAATAAAGTTAGTCAAAACACACCTGTACCATCCCAGGGTCGACATTCAAGGGGAGGAAAGTTCGCAACAATGTTGTGAAATGTGCCCCAGACCCTTTCATAGGTCTCTAATTTGCCGTTAAGTTTGTATGTATTGCGTTCATGAAGTGCCACCCTGTGTATTTCAACAAGCCACTCCTGGAACCACCCTGTGTAGTTCTACAAGCCACTCCTGGAATCACCCTGTGTAGTTCTACAAGCCACTCCTGGAACCACCCTGTGTAGTTCTACAAGCCACTCCTGGTAGGAAGCGAGGGCTGCCGCCAGTGGCGGAGAATGCATACTTTGGCTAATGCCAAGGAGGTAGCCAGCCAGTGAGGGGTGTGAGAGTCTACGTAGGAGATATCAGTCATGTCGTGAATGAGAACAAGGTGGGAGGAGGCAACAAGTGTCAGGAGGCAGGAGAGTAGCAAGTGGGCACACACACCAGTTCAGTAGGATTGAAGAGAAGAGTAGGACCATAGGATATGGTAGAGATTACAATTGTCTTCCTCACAATAACAACATTGATCATGGGGTTGTAGTCATTCCCAGTGCAACTTCCATGGCATCCAATTGCAGTCATTTACAATCCTAAAGTAGAGGAATGTTAGCCTAGATTCCTGAAAGAACCCTAGCGTGGTCCAGGAGCCCTTTTGTCCAATCTTTGGGTGAGTACTCCTTGCCTGGAAGTACCTGCCAATGCACCCTGGTTGCATTAAGAGAAGGGCCTGTGTGCACAGTTTCCATTAGTGAAGTCTCAAGACAAACCCCCTGAGTTGACTCCAGATCCTCAGGTATTGTTGGATGGGGGCTATCGGTAATTACACTGCAGGCAGCCCACTACGGCCCGAAGACAGTAGGTCAGTAGTTGAGTTTTTTGAATGGCCTGTAGCAAAAAGGTTTGAGGAGACTGTCCTGATATAGGTGGTCCATGTACAGTACCCCTTTTGCATTCCAAAATGACCAGTAGGGATGGGTGCTATGTAAGTAAAAGTTAGGACATATACTTTTAAGTTTTGCATGTCCTGGTAGTGACAAACACCTAAATTTGTGTTTCACTACTGTGAGGCCTACTCCTCTTACAGATTAATATTGGGACTTCCTTCTTACACTTTTAAACTGCAATTCCTGATCAGAAAGTGGCTGTGTCATGTTTTATATCTTTGGAATGTTAATGACAAATCCTCTTTACTGGTAATGTTGGATTTGACATTACAATTTTGATGTGCCATTGTTAGAAAGTGTAACTGCAACAAATGATGGACGGAATGATGAATGATTCAAACATTCTCCTCCAGTCAGGATATCTGGGTTAAGTCCATCATTCTTTTGCCCACTACGCCACCGCAGTTTGGACCCAGCCATATGCAAATCGGTCTTGACCCTGTGCCTCATGGGAACAGTCCAGACCGAACTGCTAAGCCAGGTCCTCCCTGGATCGGAAACAAGCATCCTGCGACTGGTTTTGGGGTATGTCACTCTTCATCAGCCAGGCTAGCTTGAATTCAGTAGAACAGTGAGCAAGGGACCCACATCTTGGCATACTCGTCCAACTTAATGCAAAAAGTATAACTGCAAAAAATGATGGACGGAATGCTTAATGATTCAAACATTCTCCTCCAGTCAGGAGATCTGGGTTAAATTATTAGAAAGTGGGCATTTCTTTATACTTACTGTTTGTGTGCCTGCACCCTGTCTCCAATACACTTCTGGGGTGGGTGGCAGCTACACTTTGTGCATTCGCTTTAGACAGCCACAAACTCAGGAAGGTTAGGTGTGTCTGAGTTCTCATCTGCATTTATTTGCATTCTTATGGCTCTTCCTGGGCAGGAAGGGAGGAATGGAGGGCCTGACAATCTCATCTGAATAGGTGGGATTCAGACTCCACACCTAGGGCTGATTACCCCCCCACAGATAGTCTGGAGTCAGGGCTAAGGAATAAAGGATACTTGTGCACTTCAAAGACCATTCTTTGAAGTCACCCCCATTTCAAAGGAACATTTGATTCTAAGTACAGGGTCTCTGACCCCACCACATCAGACACTTCTGGACCTACAACTGGACTCTGTCAGAAGAACTGCTGTGTTGCATCAAGGACTGACACTTTGCTGGACTGCTAAACTGGAAGGTCTGCTTTTCTTTTGTGCTGCCCTGTTGCCCCTTGACTCTGCTGAGGAGAGCTGGACTTTGCCTTGCACCAAAGTGATATCCAAGGGCCGGTTGGCTTGCCTCCTGTTGCTTGAGACTCAGGGATATCAACGTCTCTACCCGTTCCCCCTTTGCCTGCTTCACTGGAAGTGGACCCAGATGCTTGCACTATAAGGATTGACAGATCTCCAATCTGTGTATAGCAGAACCAGCGCATTAACCCTCTAGTGGGAGCAGAATTGACGCATCACTCTTGGAATTCACGCATCGCATTAAGAGCCCCACGCATCGGAATCGCATATTGCCACCACTACTGTCTTCATAGATCGACCCATCTCTGGACTGCGTGGAGAAACCTGGAGCATCGCATATCAGAGCCAACATATCTTGCCTCAGCACTTCGGAACCAACTCATCACCTCCCCTGCGTTGAGGAAATTGACCTCAACTGCGGGATTGAAATCAACACATCACTCAACTCTTTGCTCGCCTCCTCCCCGCATCTCGCTGTTGCGACAGGATAAGGTACTTTGTTTACCTGGACCTGCGTGGGTCCTAGATGCAGCCTGTGCTCCATCACAGTCAGCACATACTATTGGCTTTGCCCTGCTCCATCATAGTCAGCACAAACTACTGACTTTACCCTAGTCCAATGCGACCAGATAACCTCTACTGGCTAATTACTTCTAAGCGCCATTACTCGTTTTATGCTTTAAGAATTCATAGCTCAACTTCTACATATTGGATTTTTGTTATTTTGGTTTTGATTTATTTTTAACATTATTGCCTATTTTTCTAAACCTGTTTGGAGTATTTTTGTGGTTTTTTCATTGCATTACTATGTATGTGCTGCACAAATACTTTACACATTGCCTCTTTAAATTAGCCTGACTGCTTTGTGTCAAGCTACTGAGCACAGGCTATCATTTAGTGTGTATCTAGCTTACCCTAACTAGAGTGGTGGCCCCTCCTTGGACACTAGTCATACCTCAGCCAACAAGAGACCCCATTTCTAACAGGTAGTGTAAGATCTTAATCTGTTTAATGTAATGCAACAAACTCTTGACCTTCCATGTAATTAGCTATAGTGGGTTTGGACATCTATCAAATGTAGCCTGTTGAAAAGATACAAGGATCCTGGACTCCCTAGACAGGGAGGTGGAAGGAAAGGAGAAGGACACACACCTGTTGCCCCCCCCCTAAGGAGAAACCCTCTTATCATCTGCTCAGAGTTCTTGAGACATGGGGGTTCTGGTCAACTAAAAAATAGAGGCGCTGGATGGGCGGGAGTAGGTGAAAGAAAATGAAAAAGAGAGGGATTGAAAAACAGTAAAAGTAATGAGGTAACTCCTGTGCCACTGAACAGGGCCACCTCATTCTCCCACCCAATCGTAGGGGAAATGTACAGCCCTGATCATAAGTATGGGGACGCACTGCGGTCAGGGAGTCAATACGGTATTTTGACAGAATATCGAAAAAAAATATCCCCAAATATTGAGTCTAAAATATTGTGATATGGAAATATCATCAGCAAGAATATCGATGTCAGGAATATTGATTTTAAGGAAAGTAAGATCGATTTTTAAAATATAGAAGTCATTAATATAATTTGCATAAACATAGTTGTTAATCAGTGTTTTATATTTTAGTATATATTTTAAATGCATGTGATGTAATTTTCTTTGCATAAGTATTGTTTATGTTTTTTACTATATGTGTTACATTTTCAGTAGTTATTAAATTTAATGTAATTACATATTGTGTGTTTTAGTTCTGTAGCGGTTTGTGGGTTTATAGGGGTATAGAGTGGAAAGTAATTTAATTATAATGAATGAAAGAATATTTGTATTTGTTATTATTTATTTAATTGATATTTACATGTGTTAATTGTGCTTTTAAATTTTTTTGGGGTACATATTATGTGTGGGTTGTGGGGTTTATAAGGGTAAAGGGTGGGAAGAAATTTATTTTTAATTAATTAATAATTAGTTGTTAATTAATATTAATTAATTGATTATTAATTATGTTAATTATTTAATTACATTTTTAAGCTGCGGGTTTGGGACTTATAGAAGTAAAGGGCGGGGAGGAAATTCATTTTATTACGTTTATGATTAGTTGTTAAATACTATTAGCTATGTAATAAAAAAATAATTATAATTGTGTAATTAAGTTTTTTTAAAGTTTCATTTTAGGGGTGTTATAGGGGTAAAGGGTGGGAAGTCAATTAATTTGAATGTATTATAATTTGTTTTTTAATTATTATTTGCTTAATTGATAATTCATTATGTTAATTGGCCTAAGGCAAGCCCGTCTGCGCCCTTCTATGCACTGCCGGGACCAGGGGCCACAAACCCTGGCCCAAAAATGTTGTATTCAGCAAAAGAACTGTGGTCCTTTGCCACAGGCAATTGTGTTCTTAAGCCCTCCATCATTTCTATATTGGAAACCGAAAACATCCTGAGTAACCCCGGGATAGTCCCCGTCCCTTTGTCCGGACCCTTAGCTCACCTTGCGCCCACGTCAGGGAAGCCATTGGGCTTGAAAGTGGCGGTCCTGAACACAAGATCTGTGCATGAACACCATCTAGAAATTTTTACACTCCTTCAGGAGGGGGATATTGACATCCTGTCTTTGACAGAAACTTGGATGGGGGACGCATCAGCCCCCGATATCATTTCGTCTCTGCCAGGGAATTTTGATACCATATGGCACAATAGGCAAGACAATAGAAGAGGGGGTGGGTGGCGACCTTTTTTAAATCCAGTCTTAGGGCCACTATGCTGAAAGCTCTGATAACTCTGATATTTTAGGAGTCAAATTTACCTTCAACTCCTTTTGTTTCGTACTCCTGACAGTATACCGTCCCCCGGATGCAACTCCCGGCTTTTGTGACTACCTTGGCGAAACTCTATCGGACCTCAGCACACGATACCAAAAGATTATGGTCGTAGGAGACTTCAACTTTCACTGGGAGAGAGACCCACGAGAGCCACAAGCTAAACAAATCGACATGACAATGTCGAACTTAGGACTCCATCAACTGGTAGATTGCCCTACCCACATCAAAGGGCACACCCTTGACTTGGTTTGGTCCTCCAACCTGCAAGACAGGCTCTTAAACATTCTTCCTTGTGCTTGGTCGGACCACTCCTTAATTTCTTGTTGGGTCCCTCTGGACATCTCCTCAACCCAATCTTCATCGGAATGGAGGAGAGTGCGAAGTTGGCACAAAATCCAGACGGGAAATCTTATAGATACCCTTCAGAGGTCACCCTCACACATTCCGGAAGGGGGCCATACCAATATTGACATAGCCAGCCAATCCCTTAGCAACACTCTTCAATCAGCGATTGACCATTTAGCTCTGGAACGTAGGGAAAGAACAAAATCCAAACGCAAGGGGGCTCCTTGGTTCAATGAAACTTTGCGGGTTAATAAGCAGAGCTTGCGTAAAGTGGAGAGACAGTGAAGGAAAGCTTATAACTCCTCCGAACTAATCCTTTACAAAACTGCACTAGCCCTTTATAAAAAAGCTATTATCACTAGGAAGGCTGAATACTATGAAGCTCGGATAATAGAAGCCCCTAATAAACAGAAGGAAACTTTTAAGATCCTAAATGAGCTTAGCAAAAAAGTTGTCGCCAAATCAACTTCAATACCTTTTGACGTCAACACTCGACAGACTTTCTTTCTCAAGAAGGTTGCAGATATTCTTCACGACATCAAAAAAACTACTATCACCCTGAGCATCCAGAAATTGGCTTTGCCTTCCACCTCATCAGTTCAATCCCTTACTAACTTTCCTCCTCTGAATTTAGAAACTTTGGAAACATTGATATATAAAACCAAATCTGGTTCACCGGCCGATCCTTGTTCACCTAGGTTTTTTCAGATGGCTCTCCCAGCTTTGGATCACCAGATTCTCACACTTCTAAATGATTTCCTGGCTACTGGCCAAGTACCCTCCAATTTGAAGGAGGCTAGAGTCATCCCCTTACTAAAAAAGCCTGGAGCAGACAAGGCTGAGCTGAAAAATTATAGGCCTATCTCTCAACTCCCTTTCTTAGCAAAAGTCATGGAGCAACACGTCTTGAAAACACTATCTGGCTTCCTTGAACAATTTGAATTACTCCATCCACGCCAGGCCGGTTTCAGGGCCCACCATAGTACAGAGTTAGTCATGCTTTCTGTACTTGACGATCTCACATTAAAAGCTGATAATAAAGAGCCGAACGCCTTGATACTCTTGGACCTCTCCACGGCGTTCGATACGGTCAGCCATTCTATACTACTGACTCGACAGGCAGACCTAGGATTTCGAGGGTCTGTCTTCAACTGGTTAAAATCCTTTTTATCTGGACGTTCGCAGAGGGTCCAACTCGGTGACTATATATCGGACAGGGGTGACATCCTTTGCGGTGTTCCGCAGGGCTCTGCATTATCTCCACACCTTTTCAATATATACTTGCAACCCTCGGTGACCGCCCTGTCCAAGAAGGATTGCCGAGTCTTCAACTATGCAGACGACACCCAGCTTATCCTGAGGATTGACAACTCGTCCCACGCTCAAGAGACAGTCCAAACCATCCTAAGATTCACTACCAACTGGATGACTGTTAACTCCTTGAACATTAACCCAGACAAAACTGAGGTTCTCGTCATTCCAGTAAATAACAACCCTTGGAGTGGCTTGTTTTGGCCCAAAGAACTCGGGGCCCCTCCTAGTCCATCACCAGTTGTGAAAAGTCTGGGTATTAAGATCGACTCAGAACTCGCTATGAGTCACCAGGTGCTCTCGGTGGTAGGCACATGTATCGGCATTCTGAGACAACTGAGGAAACTGGTTCCTCTTTTATCAGTTCCTTCGATGAAGTCCATAGTTTCGGCTACTATCCTGTCGCGCCTCGACTATGGGAACGCGCTTTATTTGGGGCTTCCTCTGAAACTTATGAATCGACTTCAGGTGGTACAGAATGACGCTGCTAGATTGATCTTCAGCCTCCCTAGGAGGACCAATGCTTCACCCCTGTTACGTAAGCTGCACTGGCTGCCTGTTAGACAGCGTTCAAAATTCAAAGGACTGTGTATTGCTCACAAAGCCCTCTATGGTCATGCCCCCGGTTACATAAGGGAGCGTCTTGTCAAATATGTGCCAGGGCGAGTGCTTCGCTCTGCAGAAGCCTTCCAGCTAGTCTGCCCTCAGAGTAACTTGGTTACCAAGGGTGGACGAGCTATCTCAGTTATCCTGCCACAACTTTGGAACCAGCTCCCGGATACTTTACGAAAGGAACCCGGTTTGTTCCCTTTCCGGAAGCTGCTAAAAACTCTGCTATTTAGAGACACACTTTAAGTTATTTGCTACCACGATTGTCCTATCTGCCCGAATGCAACTTCTCTTCTGTCAAGCGCTAAGAGACCTGTCGGTATATATGCGCTATATAAAAGCAAAATACAAATACAATTAATTATTTAAATTTTTTTAGATTTTAGTGGATTGTGGATTTTGTAGGGGTATGGGGTGGGAAGTAAATACATTTTAAGCAACTATTAATTTTTAATTAAAACTAATTATACATTTTATAATTAATTATGTTAATTGTGTGAATAATTTTTTGTAAATGTTATGAGGGTGTTGTGTGTTTTGTGAGGGTATATTGTGGGATGTACATTAATTATGAAAAATAGTTTGTTGATGAATATTTATATTAATACTGTAAATAATGGTTTAGGTACAGGCTGTGAGTTTGGGGTGTTATAAGGTGGGAAGTAACTGAACTAATTATATGTAACAAATAATGTTTTTGTTAATTATTAATTTCTAAATAAAAATATTTATTTGTATGAAACGTATTTTTTTTATTTAGAATAATATTTGCAGGTATTTGTGATATATATTTAACATTGTAATATGTTTTTTTTAAATAATATATATATTTGTATTTTATTTTTAAACATTTATATATTTGTATTTACTTTCTTTTTAAAATAATTTAATTTTGTTATAAATATTTTGTTTGGTTTTAATGTTGAACTGACTGGAGTGGGAATTGTAAATTGTACCCCTTCGCTATCCAACACTTTCCCTACCATTGCCTTTATTGGAGTGAGAATAGTAAATTTTACTCCTCTGCTATCCAACACTTTCCCTACTGTTACACTCATTTGGGTGGGAATAGTAAGCTTTCCTACTGTTGTACTGGCTGTAATGGGTACAGTAAATATTACCTATCCGCAATCCAACGCTTTTATTACTATTACTGTTGCATTTATTGGAGGGAGATTTGTACATTTTAACTAGTTTAATGACTTTTGTGTAGTAAGACGTGGGAGTAGTACATTTTTTATATATTTATTTTAATGATTTGCATAGTTTGGTATACATTGGAGTGGCAATAGCACATGTATTAAATTTTATATTTATCATTTATTTGATGCTGTTATAATTTATATTATTATGTTTTTGTTTATTTAAAATTATATTGTTTTTAATTAATACTATTTTTAATGTGTAAAATAATGTTTACTAAATATCAAGAATTTTAAGTTGTTTAATTTTTTCATTTAATTAGAACGTTTTTTTTTTCAAAGATGTTATGTTAATTGTATATGTATATATGTGTGTATTTATATATATATATTTGAATTCAAAGGGACTGCTGCAACACCATACGCCTGCCTTCAAACATCTAGAAAATCCAACCCTGGACGAGAGGAGGTGGCACACAAAGGGGCCTATTAGGATGGCGGTCGGATTTTTTCCGGCTGCCACCGTAGCGGGGATTGGGTCCAACCGCCATGCGTGCGGTGGTCCCGCTCATGGTATAATGATGTGACCACCGCACGCATGGCGGTGATTGGGTCCATCTACCATGCTTCCAGCGGTCCCGCCCGTTGTATTATGATGGGCCTCCTGAGGAAATATGAATTTTTATGATCAGTTATGTCCCCTATCTTAGACCCCAACGGCTCCATGTGCATGCTACAAGTACATGTATGTTCCCTCCAGTTCCAGTTATAAAGACGCAAATACATGTGCGTCCACCGTCAACATGTCCTCTTTCAGATCCGCCATGAATGGGTCGGATATTCCATTCCTAAGTATGAAAGGCCACCGACTTTATGTGGTTCACTTTCCACGTTTTACAGTTCAGGCGAGTAGGCCCTGAATTCTGCCATCAAGCCTTTTCCTGCCTTCTGCCTCTGAAAGCTCCAGTCTGAGCCCGTATCTGTATCCATGAACTTTGTCCTACTCCCTGCGCGGCTAACGGTGCCTGATCCGGCCTGTTGCCTGCCAAAAACTGTATTTCACCTTCAAGATTATCTGCTCCGCTCCTCATCCAATGCATTCCTGTCTAGTAGTTTAGGTAAACATTCTTCCAGCTACCGAGCAAAGGGCCAGGCCTCACTGTCCTCATGCAAGTAATTCATAGCCCCTGTTACCATGGAAGATTCCTGCTCCCTCGCATCTCATGTAGACACTTAGACGCTTGTACACGCACTAACAGTCAGTATAGAATAGATTCCGTCCGAGAGACCTTTCCTTTTGGATAATACAGTTCTTTAAACATAAGACATTAGATATGATTTGGGATTAGGTTGACCTGACCCCCCAGACTTCTGTCTCCACATGTAGAGCTAAATGTCAAGTCCCCTTCACCCTCTAGTTGCACGTCAATCACACGTCATGCGGCTGCGCACGCATCTCTGCCAAGTATTTCTGCTGACACTGCAGGATTCTCTTATGGATCTACCCACTTGTGACATCATGTTTAAATGACGTTTCTAGTCTACGCCTATGTTTACGCCTTTTCCATTACGTATGTGTATTGTTATCTGTATTATCAGCTGTTACGCCTCCTGCATCTGTCTTAATGTAATGCTTTTCTTATAAATATCTTTACTTGTCAATAATGTAAGTCTTCCCTTCCTGAACCTTCGTGGTGATGGAATAAGATGCCTATGGTTCGAACCATAATTCCTTGTAAGGAATAAAGCCTTTCAGAACCTCTAATACCACGGATTCTGCCTCTTATTTTTACTGAGTTATTCTTACTAGACTTTACCGCATAAAAAATAGTACAGGTAATTAAATATTTACCACATAAATTGGCGCCCGAATAGGGACACTTTCTCATCTCACGCGCCGGAGGTGCGTTGCAGGCCCGGTCTCCTGCCACAGCTGGACGGATAACAACGCGTACCCGCAGGATTTCCTGTATCTCCCTCCGGCCAAGCGGGGGTGGCTGAGGCTGCGATCAACACCCAGACGAGGCGGTGAGAAGTGCGAAGTATCCCGACCAGAGCCTAGCTGAGAGAGCAAGATCCGAGGTATACAGAGGCCCACCAGGTTCCGAAGTTCCGTGTCGAGTCCAGTCCAGTCCGGTCCAGTCCAGTTCAGTTCCGAGGCCTTCCGTTCCGTGCTACCCGGTGAGTACCGTTGCCGGGGAGGCATTTAGACGTGCACATAGTTTGTGCCGGTCAAGACGGGTTTGGGTACACAAATCCGGTCTGCACTGTTTCAGCAGTGTATCTGTACTGTTTAGCAGTATATCTAGTATGTCTTGTATATAATCCAGTATTATCTAGTGTTAGTATTATGTCAGTAACTAGTTTTCTATTAGTTATCATCGTTCGTTAACTGTTAAATGTTAAAATGTTTTAGTACGTTCTACATATTGTGGTGTGAATGATTGTTCATTATTGTGTTTATTGTATTAAGTGTGTTCAAGATTAAGTAACAAGGTCTAAAAATGCCGCTCTTTTCGAAATTAAGACAGATCAAAACTAGAAAAGGGGTACTCGAAGAAGCTGTTCCCATTCCACCTAGGGACACTCCAGGGTATTTTATGTATCATAAGCATGGCCTAGATGCCGTATTATTTCTTGATTTATGGGTGGACTACACCAAAGATCTACCAGAAAGTCAGAGGTGGCCCGCAGCTGGGACCTGGGATGCAGATTGCATCATGAGAGTATAAGAAGAATTATGGAAAAAGAAAGCCAGACAGTCACAGAAAGATGCCATTGAATTATGGCGTAAAGAATCATATAGACGTACAGAAAAAGCGCTCAGACAGGAAGAGAAAAGTAGGGAGAATTCAAATAAAGCTCGAGAAAATATATTAATTGGGGAAGGTACCCGAGTAAAAACAGAACAAGTAGACAGACAACGAAACCCTCTTATGAATGGTATGTATCCTCTTCTGGCCGAAGGGTTACCTCAGGCCACCCCGGAAATACCGAAAGACTTGACACCTCCATTACTCCCGATAAAAGCACATCCCAAAACAGCAAAAGATGTTTTCCTTTCTTCCTATTTAGATGATGTAGCTCCTGAATATGCTAATGTTCCGCCACACACACCGCCTACCGATGGTGCTCAACGCCAAGATCATCCGTCTGTATCCCCGCAACAACAAACTCCTACGCACATTCCCACAGGTCCATCTGTTTCTACCGCTTTTCCTACATCTACAGTTTCTATCTTATATCCAACAAATCCTTTCGTGCCTAGCACCTCAGACGGTGCGACAGGAGGTACGACAGAAATTTTTGCCACGCCACCTCGAGGAAATAAATTATCCCTTAGAGATTTAGCATACGAACGTACACCCCAACTAGCAACTTCCGACATGTTTAAAGAGCATCTAGTGGATTGTAGATATGATCCTGTGCCCGGTAGACGGGACGGTATGCTGCTGTCATCACTACGTATACGACGAGCTTCAAGGTATTTAGCGACGCTACCAGGAATGATGGCACATTTAGACAATATATATCACTTTGTCCAATCAGGGCGAGGCCCTGAAAGTATTGACGAAGCCATGGAATACCAGAAAGTGGATGTACAGAGACAACTGTTACGCTTCTTCATAAACTGTGTGATCAGAAACCAAGACAGGCCTGAGGTAGAGCAGAAGGAAATGCAAGTACTTACCAGATGGGGTCAAAATATATCAGAAGGGAAACATGATAGACAGACATGTATAGTAGTTATGTGCCGAAAGATCCGCAAAGAAGTAGAACGAATACATAAAGAAAGATTAGAGGCAGACAAAACTGAATCAGAAGGAGAGGAGGAGGAAGAATCAGAAATGCCTACTGGACAACTAGAAACAATGGCTTATGTAGGTAAAGGAAGATCTTTTAATAATACCAGATGCTTTAATGATCCAATACGTCCGATACGTCCAGAATGTAACAGAAATGTTCAAGCCCCTATGTTAAATACAAGGTCTCCTGAACACCTATTCCAAGCTGCTGATAAATTACTCCGAGACCGAAGGGGGTACCATATGCTCGATTCCATGGATGAACAAGAATTAGCCAGGTCAGCACTGCAATGGGCTGACAGTCCCGGCAAATACAGTGATGATGCACTAGCACACACGTTTCTGAATCTTAACCCAGACGAACAACGATTAGCTGGTATATACATGATTCAACACCTCCTTATATTATATAAAAGCCAACACTCCGATCCTGGACCCCTACCTGACATATTGACAGAATTACTCACGAATAAATGGAGAGGTTCAGGTACTGATTTAATTAAAGAAATTCTAGAATTTCGAAACCAGTATATAGTTTTCGTATGCCCAGAACATGTTCCAGTTCCCACTATGGGAAGAAAAATGTATCACATAGATAGACAGAATCCGTTACGCGAAGTGCACCCAATAAAAGGTGACGACAATAATTTTAAACGCGTGTTTGTGTACACGCCCATAACTAAAATTAAATTATTAGAAATGAAGAAAGTAGTACCCAGCCATGACAAGGATCCAGCAGGTTTCCACCGTGAGATAAAAGACATGTTACTCATGGGAGAGTATACCTACCCCGACATTATGAAAATATTAAAAGTATTAATGCCTGCCGGTATTTACGAGAAACTCAAAGAAAAGGAATGGGAGGTGGGAGACCAAAAGATAGATTGGACAGCATTAGAAAACGAAGAAAAGGCCCGAGCTGCAGGATCAGGGCTTGGGGAAAAGACTACAGCACTACCAGGATTACTAGTGCAGGTACTGCCACGTTTATTAACTACGAAAAAGGAGGACTGGGGTGCAATCTCAGCCTGTAAACAAAAGCAAGATGAAGACACTAGTGATTTCTATTCCCGATTTGAAAAATGTTTTGGTATTAATAGTGGCATAAAAGCAAGTAGCGAGTCATATCCACATCTGTTTGTGACAAAATTAGTTGAAAATTCCCTACCGCAAGTTAAGAATAGAGTATTGAAATTCGAGAGTACCTGGCAAGGTAACACCCCGTCACAGATGTTACAGATGTTACAATATCACCACAATAGAATTAGAGAAGAACAAGAACATGAACAAAGACGTATGAAAGACACAAAAATGAAAATGCTTGTTGCCCAGTCAGTTCCAGCTGACAGTCATAGAAAGGGTACGACACAGTCCAGTGATCCAGTAGGTCTTGTAAAAGGGACATGCAACTATTGTAAACAGCCAGGTCATTATATACACGATTGTGCAGTTCTGAAACATAATATCTCCACGGGTAAAACCCAGGAGAGACCACGTCCACCTAGACAGGATCAGAACCAACAACAAATCCCTCAGCATACACAATCTAGGCCAGCTCCGCAACAGGCAGCTCCACAACAGACCGTAGCAACATCACAGCAGCAGCCTATTGCTGCCACACAAGCAACGACACAACAGATGTACCAGTATGCACAAACTGACTATCCCGATTATCAGCGATACACATGAAACAGCCTAGAGAAGGAATGTGGCTTACCCCTTATTGAGGTTCCTGTGGATCAAGAGGGACCTTATGTACATAGTGAAGTATTAGGGAAAGACAGAAAGTTTTTACTCGATACAGGGGCAAGCAGAACAACTATAAGTCGCAGCGAAGTTCCAGGGGCACCCCTCTCAGGCTCACAGAATATTTCCCTTGGATTCTCAGGAAAGCCTATCATTAATGAAGTATCGCAACCCCTTCCACTTACGGTTGGTCCATTGACACGAACTACAGATTTATTGCTTACTAAATCATGTCCAGAAAACTTGTTAGGTATAAAAACATTGAAAGCTCTAGGAGCTATAATATGTTGTTCTCCGGAAGGAGTACGATTATTTTTACGTGACTTCAAAGGTCACTACGTGTCCAGAGACATGGATCACCGGCTGCAGAATTTACCTACACATCTATGGGCACAAGGCCCTACTGATGTTGGTTGCATGAACACTACACCATATCGAGTCACACTAAAAACAGGAGTGGTACTACCACGAATGCGACAATACAAGTTACCAGCAGATGCTGTTGTGGCTTTGCTGCAAATCATTGACGAGCTCATTGCACAAGGAGTGGTTGTGGAAACCGACTCCAATGTATGTAATTCCCCGATAATTCCGATTCTTAAAAGAACGGATCCAAAAGCACCACCAGTATATCGATTAGTTATTGATCTGCGCGAATTAAATAAATGTATTGTACCACAATACCCTGTGGTCCCAGATATCTCTTCATTATTAACAGCTATTGATTCAGAAGCAACGTTCTTTACTGTAATCGATCTCAAGAATGCCTTCTTTAGCGTCCCAATAGATCCGGAAAGTCAATATTTGTTCGGATTCAGTTTAAATGGACGAAGTTTTAAATTCACACGCGCACCTCAAGGATTCACAGAAAGCCCCAGCATCTATAGCCAAGCACTGAAACGAGAACTTGACAGTATCCACATGCCAGTTAACACTGCCCTGCTTTAATATGTCGATGATCTATTGATCACCGCCCGAAGCGAACCTGAATGTGAAAAAGCATCACTGATGGTTTTACAGTTTCTAGCCAAAAAGGGGCACAAGGTGTCCCCTTCTAAGCTGCAATTCTGTGTCCAGCAAGTTGTGTACCTTGGGCACTTGCTGTCCAAGGAGGGAAGACAGCTTACACCCGACCGCATCCAGTTAATTGTTAACATGCCACCACCCAAGACACAAAAGGAGGTGCGGGCTTTTATAGGCCTCACTTCATACTGTAGGCAGTGGATCCCTCAATATGCATTTCTAGCAAAACCACTCATTCAGTTGACAACACAGGAGGCAGCCACATCGACTGTCCTCCCTTGGACTCAAGAACATACACAAGCTTTTGAAAGCTTAAAGAAAGCTTTATGTCAAGCACCTGTTTTAGCAACACCATGTTACAGTAAACATTTTACACTCTTTGTTACAGAACGCGAAGGTACTGCCTTGTCAGTACTCACTCAGGAACAAGCAGGATCACACAAACCATGTGCTTATTTTTCTAGTACATTAGATCCCGTAGCTCAGGCTCTTCCTGCGTGCCTGAAATCAGTGGCAGCAACAGCTTTAGCAATCAGACAAAGCGATGCCATAGTGTTAGGACATCAATTGACAGTACAAGTACCACACGCAGTAGAGGTTCTCTTGAACCGAACGCAAACACAACACTTGACTATAGCAAGACTCACCGGTTATGAATTAACATTGTTTCAGCCACACATAGAAATCAGACGTTGTAATACATTAAATCCTGCCACACTTTTGCCAGTAAACGGAACAGATCCATTAGCACATGATTGTATTGAAGTCATTACTATCACGACGAAACCCAGACAAGACTTGACAGATATCCCTTTATCAGATCCGGACCTGACATTGTATGTAGATGGTTCATGTATGAGAACAAGTACAGGAGAGTTAGTGGCCGCTTACGCAGTCACAACAGACACTGAAGTGATCGAAACAAATTGTATTAACACTTTGTCAGCTCAAGCAGCAGAGCTCATCGCTCTGACACAAGCCTGTATTCAAGCCACAAATAAGAAAGTCAACATATACACAGATTCACGTTATGCATTCGGAGTCGTCCATGACTTCGGCGTGCTGTGGCGAGAGAGAGGTTATTTAACTTCTCACGGTGCCCACATCCAACACGGACCCCTCATTCAAGCTTTATTAGACGCAATTCATCTACCTACTGCAATATCGATTATGAAATGCAAGGCCCATACGAAAGTTACCGATATCATTTCCCAGGGTAACGACCTAGCTGACAGAACAGCTAAACAGACTGCTCAGAACCAGACTCATACAACTGACACGACAAAGACAATAGTTCCGACACCAACACATTGTATGACAGTTAAGGATCCCGCCCTTGATGTAATTGACATACAGACACATGCTACACCAGAAGAAATAAAGAAATGGACTGAATTAGGAGGGATCCAAACGGATCAAGGATGGATGACGAAGGGAAAATCTATATGGTTTCTTCCCGACTCCATGGCTCAAGTCATCATTAACACAATACATAGTCCAGCGCACCTAGGAGAAAAAGCTATGCTAGATAGCATTCAACACATTTGGTTCAACAAACACTTACGAGCAGCAGCTAAACAAAAAGTACGTACCTGTATGATATGTTGTCAGTTCAATCCCGGTAAAAGCATTCCCGTAGAGCAAGGTGGATTTCAACCTCCCGATCACCCTTTTGAAGTCCTCCAGATGGATTATATCCAGATGGAACGATGTCGAGGATTCAAATATGTTCTCGTAGTTGTCTGTGCTCTTTCCCGTTGGACAGAAGCCTACCCGGTTTCAGATTACACTGCCCCGACTACTGCCAAACAGTTAGTTCGAGAATTCTTCCCACGATACGGTTTACCACGTGTTGTATACTCAGATAACGGCCAGCCATTCTCATCCGAACTAATGAAACACGTTTCACTTCTGTTAGGTTACCAATGGAAATTCCACTGTGTCCGACATCCCGAGGCAGCAGGTCTCGTGGAACGTCATAATCAAACTCTGAAAATTAGATTGTCCAAAGTATGTAGAGAAAAAGGTGTCGATTGGATAGTAGCCTTACCAGTTGCGCTCTTTTACATGAGAATGGTAGCACATTCTCGAACAGGGCTATCCCCGTATGAGGTGATCTTCGGTAGATCACCAAATATGTGGGGGACGGCTATACCTCGTAAAATCACTGATGTTGACTGTAATATGCTGACAGATTACCTGGCTTCCTTGATGTCTGCACTACAATCTTGTCGTTCACAGGTAGCTGCAGCTTTTCCCGATAACACTGAGGTGAAGCCCCATGACGTGGTTCCAGGTGACCTGGTTCTTGTGAGGAATTTCGACCGGAAGACCCAGCTGGAGCCTAGGTGGCAGTCGCCCAAGCTCGTCTTGCTGACCACAAGGACAGCCGTGAAGATTGAGGGACGTAAAGGGTGGTTGCACTCGAGCCATATAAAGAAATTTTATGGACTACCGTCCGATGTGAACACTCAGCCCTGCATTCCCTCACAGACAGACTCAAAGCTCCCCTTGGTTGAAAAGACGGAGAATGAACTTTATAAACTGAAACTAAGGTCTAGCAAGTCAGACAATTTGATTGTTTAAGTCCTCTCCAAGGTGAATCGGTTGAATTTGTCTCTGACATGTATCCACTAGACCGAAAGAGAGAGAGAAATAGACAGAAAAAGCTTAAGAAACATGCGTACTGTAAATCACTTCATAGTCACTGCATAGTGACATTATTAATTATGTTTTTCCTAAGTCTTCTGATAATTGCTGTTAGTATATTGCTACACATGTATTACCCTATTTCTAAACGTGTTTTCAATGCTACTGCTGAACATTCTTTTAGCGAATTACCTCCGCATGAGTTGTCTTATAGATTTGCGCTGCGCAACAACACTTTCATTAGTATGTTACATCATTCCCATCAGACCAACAATGCTACCAATTGTTGGATATGTGGCCAACTCCCTCCCTATCAGAACTATAAGGGAGTTTTGCCTCTCTTTCCGTATCCGTTCACACACAATGGCTCCTGTGGAGCATGGTTTAGTTTGATTAATTCCCTAGATTCAAATTCAGTAGTTTATCAAGACAACTGGGTATGGGGAAACCTGAACCTAGTTTTGCTTAAAGTCTGCTACCCTAACAAGGAGGGACTTCCCAAAAGAACAGGAACTGATCTAGAAAATGAAGTATATGGATTAGGTAACTTTACACTTAAACTCATGATTCTGAATGTTGAATCCGAAGCTACACCAATCTTGCCCGCTATGTCAGTATTTCCAGTTAAAGGTGAATTATGTGTAAGTAAGAATGGTTCAAAACACATGGGCCATAGTAAATGTACCACTGTAATAGAATTCAGTGATCAAGGCAAGTCTACATTTAGAGCTTCTCGTCATTCCTACTTCATATGTGGCCAGACCGCATATATACGTTTACCTCTAGATTGGGATGGTACCTGTTACATTGCATTCCTTCTGCCACCTGTTTTCCTAGCCCCTCCTGATTATCACAGAAATACCCATTTAGTACACAATAGACAGCAGAGAGATCTCCCGATTGTCGATTACACTGAAACGGCATGGGAGCAATACACAGATTTCAATAAAGGTTTCTTTCCCTATATAGGTACAGTCACTAATAGTAAACTGATACGTAGATTAACTAGAACTCTTGAAGCAGTAGTGAATGAAACTACTTCCGCCTTAGGCAATTTAACAGAGGAGCAGTCCGCGATGCGGATTGTTGTTCTTCAAAATCGTCTTGTCCTTGACGTCATACTGGCCGATAGAGGCGGAGCTTGTAGGGTCATCGGATCAAGTTGCTGTGTTTTCATACCAGAAAACTCGCCGTCAGTATATAAAGCCATAACTCGCCTTCATAAGATTATAAGCCAGATACACCAGAGTCCAGGCACCTGGACTTGGTCCGGTTGGTTCTGGAGCGTGTTGTCAGCCTGGGGATGGAGGATTCTATCCTTCCTAGGTATTGGCTTTCTCATACTATTCAGTTGCTGCTTATGTCTACAATGTGGGCCAGCGATTTGTGGTTTGTGTGCCACATCGTGTATTCCGCATCCAAGTTTTCGTTCAAGATCCCGGAAGAAAAAAGAAGAACAAATGATGCTATATGAACAGATTGATGGATTGATGAAGATCGATATTTCATGAAGGGTCCGTAGGGGACAAGGAGGGAATGAGGAAATATGAATTTTTATGATCAGTTATGTCCCCTATCTTAGACCCCAACGGCTCCATGTGCATGCTACAAGTACATGTATGTTCCCTCCAGTTCCAGTTATAAAGACGCAAATACATGTGCGTCCACCGTCAACATGTCCTCTTTCAGATCCGCCATGAATGGGTCGGATATTCCATTCCTAAGTATGAAAGGCCACCGACTTTATGTGGTTCACTTTCCACGTTTTACAGTTCAGGCGAGTAGGCCCTGAATTCTGCCATCAAGCCTTTTCCTGCCTTCTGCCTCTGAAAGCTCCAGTCTGAGCCCGTATCTGTATCCATGAACTTTGTCCTACTCCCTGCGCGGCTAACGGTGCCTGATCCGGCCTGTTGCCTGCCAAAAACTGTATTTCACCTTCAAGATTATCTGCTCCGCTCCTCATCCAATGCATTCCTGTCTAGTAGTTTAGGTAAACATTCTTCCAGCTACCGAGCAAAGGGCCAGGCCTCACTGTCCTCATGCAAGTAATTCATAGCCCCTGTTACCATGGAAGATTCCTGCTCCCTCGCATCTCATGTAGACACTTAGACGCTTGTACACGCACTAACAGTCAGTATAGAATAGATTCCGTCCGAGAGACCTTTCCTTTTGGATAATACAGTTCTTTAAACATAAGACATTAGATATGATTTGGGATTAGGTTGACCTGACCCCCCAGACTTCTGTCTCCACATGTAGAGCTAAATGTCAAGTCCCCTTCACCCTCTAGTTGCACGTCAATCACACGTCATGCGGCTGCGCACGCATCTCTGCCAAGTATTTCTGCTGACACTGCAGGATTCTCTTATGGATCTACCCACTTGTGACATCATGTTTAAATGACGTTTCTAGTCTACGCCTATGTTTACGCCTTTTCCATTACGTATGTGTATTGTTATCTGTATTATCAGCTGTTACGCCTCCTGCATCTGTCTTAATGTAATGCTTTTCTTATAAATATCTTTACTTGTCAATAATGTAAGTCTTCCCTTCCTGAACCTTCGTGGTGATGGAATAAGATGCCTATGGTTCGAACCATAATTCCTTGTAAGGAATAAAGCCTTTCAGAACCTCTAATACCACGGATTCTGCCTCTTATTTTTACTGAGTTATTCTTACTAGACTTTACCGCATAAAAAATAGTACAGGTAATTAAATATTTACCACACTCCCACCGCAGTGGTCGGATTCCGCAGCTTTAACATTGTGGCGGGTGGTGCTGGCAGCAGCACCGCTGCATCGCCAAAACAAGCATGTTGTGAAATTCACTGCACTACGTGGCAGGCACTGCACTGTGCCTGCCACTTGGTGCAGTGATATGTAGGTGGATACCCCCAGTGCACCCACACCCCCCCAATACGAGGGGGTCCCGCAACAGGCCCTCAAACACAATCCCCGCCAGTCTTTCCCTAGTGAAGAGACCGCCTCGGAAAAGCTGGCTTCCACATGCATCCTAATCCGGACGGTGGAAAAAGCTAGGCACCATTTTAGCAGTCCAGCTCCGCCCACCAGGCCAGTGGGCAGATTGCTACTGGCGGAAAAGCAGCGGACTGATTTTCACACCGCCGCGGTCACCACCGCTATCATAATCTGACCGGCAGTTTTCAAGGTTACGATAGCATTGCGGAGGCCACCGCTGGCCCGGTGGTGGTGATCCACCCGCCATCGTAATAAGCCCCCAAATTCGCTGATGAGTAATTTATTACTGAGATAAAAACAACGCGTTTCAGCCGAAATGGCCTTTTCCAACTTGATAAAGGCCGTTTCGGCTGAAATGCGTTGTTTTTTTCTCAGTATAAAATTACTCATCAGCCAATTTGGTGTGCTGCCTCCTCTCTCGAAATGTGGGTGAAACTGTTAATCGTCTGATCCAACTCTCCGGCAGAAACAGTGCACCTCTCGTGGCATCCAGGGAGTGAGAGCTGCATCCACCACCAGGAAGAAGAAGACAACAAGTCCGAATAAGCTGCAGTAGAGCAGATAGTGCTGTGGCAGAGTTTCACTGGAGAACAACCATCACAGTTGGCTCGTAGCTCCCCCACTTCTAAACAAGGCAGAGGAACTGTGATTTTGGCAGAGTAGAATACTCCTATGTGCTTTAAGAACAAAGGTTACCACTCAATGTCCCCAAATGTCTGTAGTGGATGCTATACAGACCGCCTTTAAAGTTATTGTCAAATCCTATAATGTTGCATATTATTTATTGGTCATGTGTTTTAAAGTGTATCATTTTTCTCTCACTTAGAAAGAACAATAATGCTCAATAAAACACCAAAATGCATCACAGGCTTTAAAAACAGACATGCTGAGCCATTTCTCCCGACAAATTTCAGAGAGAAAGTACACTCTTATTAATCAATCAATCAATCAATCGGGATTGGTAAAGCGCAACTACTCACCTGAAAGGGTCTCAAAGCGCTGAGGGGGGGAGGGGCGCAGCTCGTGTTTTGTCGAAGAGTCAGATCTTGAGGTCCTTCAAGAACTTGGGGAGTGTTGGTGTCTGTCGTAGGTGGACAGAGAGGGAGTTCCATGCCTTTGCCGCAAAGAGGGAGAAGGAGCGTCCTCCTGTTCTGGTCTTCTTGATGCATGGTACTGTTGCAAGGGAGAGCTGTGATGACCGGAGGGATCTTTCGGGTGCGTGGAATGAGAGGCAATGGTTCATATAGGCGGGTCCAGTGTTGTGGAGGGCCTTGTGGACGTGGGTAAGAAGATTGAAAGTGATTCTCTTCTCGACAGGGAGCCAGTGTAGTGTCTGTATGTGTTGACTGATGTGGCAGTGGTGTGGTAGGTTGAGGACTAGTCAGGCGGTGTTCTGAAATTTGCAAATTAGGTTCTTGTTGATCCCGGCATAGAGTGTGCTGCCGTAGTCCAGTCTGCTGCTGATGAGGCCATGGGTGGCGGCTTTCCTGTTTTTGAGGGGGATCCAGTTGAAGGTCTGATGGAGTTGGGGGAGGGTATAGTAGCAGGAAGAGAGGACAGCGTTGATCTGGCAGTCCATTTTGAGTTCGGAGTCCAGGATAATTCCAAGGTTGCGCGCGTGGTCCGTGGGGGAGGGAGGGTTCTCGAGGGCGGGAGCCCACCAGGTGTCGGTTCAGGCATCAGGATGTGGGCCCAAGTTGAGTACTTCGGTTTTGTCAGTGTTGGGTTGTAGGCAGCTGCTTTTCATCCACCTGGCGACTGCTTCCCTTCCTTCTTGAAACTTGTGTTTGGAGATGTTGGGTTCATTGAAGAGGGAGCGGAGTTGGGTGTCGTCTGCGTATGATACAATGTTGAATCTGTGTGATCTGACGATGGATGCGAGCAGGGCCATGTAGACGATGAACAGGGTGGGGCTGATGGAGGATCCTTGGGGGACTCCGCAGGAAGTCGGTGTGGGTTCCAAGAGGAAAGAGGGGAGTCTGACCCGCTGCTTTCTGCCAGAGAGGAATGAGCGAATCCAGTTGAGGGCCTTGTTCCAGATTCCTGCATTGTGGAGTCTGCAGGCTAGGGTACGATGTGAGACTGTGTCGAAGGCAGTGGAGAGGTCCAGGAGGATGAGGCCCACAGTCTCTCCTCTGTCGAGTAGGTAGCGGATGCCGTCTGTCGCAGCGAGTAGGGCGGTTTTGGTGCTGTGGTTCTTCCTGAAGCCTGTTTGAGAAGAGTCGAGGATGTTGTTTTCTTCTATGAAGGAGGCGAGTTGACTGTTGATGTTTTTTTCCATGACTTTTGCCAGGTATAGGAGTAAGGATATCGGTCTGAAGTTCTTGAGGTCGGTGGGGTCCACTGAGGGTTTTTTCAGGAGAGGGTTGATCTCTGTGTGTTTCCAGTTGTCGGGGAAGGAGGCGGTCTCGAAGGAGCGGTTGATGATTCGTCGCAGCTTGGGCCGATGATGTCTGCGGCTCTGTGGTAGATGCATTGAGGGCAAGGGTCCGGGGGAAGCCAGAGTGGGTGGTCATCATAGTATTTAGGGTGTCTTCGATGCAGAGGGCGGTCCATCTGTCCAGTGTCGGCTGCGTCATGCTGGGAATGGAGGGGGTGGGTTCCTCGTGAAGGTTGTTGTTGTCGAAGTTGTCATAGATTGTTTCGATTTTGTGATGGAAGAAGGGGCTGAGTGTCGCAGGAGTCCTGGAAGGGTGGGACGTTGGTAGTCTCACTGTTGGGATGTGCAAACTCTTTGATGATGCCAAAAAGTTCCTTGTTGTTGTGTGCGTGGGTGGAGATTCTGTCCTGGAGTGCTTTCTTCCTTGAGTATCTGATGAGTCTGTGGTGGGCGGTTGTGGCTGCTTTGAAGTTGTCGAAGTCTTCTTGGGTTTTGGAGTTCCTCCATAGCTTGTCAAGGTGTCTGCAGGTTCATGTAGATTCCTACATTTCGGTGGAGAACCAGCTGGCTTTCTTGACTTGAGGGTTTGTAAGTTTTCTTGAGGTGGCGATGGTGTTGGCGCAGTTGGTGATCCAGTTGTGTAGGGTACGCGCGGCGGTGGTGGGGTCGTCGTCTGTGGCAGTGGGAGCGAAGCTGTTGAAGGAGGCGGCGACCTGGTCATCGGAGATCTTGTTCCAATTCCTGCGCTAAAGCTGATGTGGACGTCTGAGGGAGATGATTGCTTTGAAGGTGAAGTGGATGCAACGGTGGTCCGTCCATTCGAGTTCAGAGGTGTGGCTGAAGGTAATGGAGTTTCTGCTGTGAAGATGTGGTTGAGGGTTTGTCCTGCTGAGTGAGTTGGTTCTGGTAAGATCGGTTTGAGTCCTATGTTGTGGAGGTTGTTCAGGAGGAAGGTGGAGTTTAGGATTTGGCGGTTTTTGAGACGGAAGTTGAGGTCTCCAAGCAAGGTGTAGTCGGTGGAGGGGATGGTATGCGGGGGGATGATGTTGTTGATAGAGTCTGTGAATGGTGCATGGGGTCCAGGGCGTCGGTAGATGAGGGTGCATCTGAGGGTGGTGGACGGGTTGGTCTGTATCTTGAAGTGAGGTGTTCCATCAGTTCTGTGGGCCCGTTGGTGTAGGTGCTCAGATGGAGTTTAGCTTTGTGGCTGATGGCAATGCCTTCACCAGGGCGGTTGGGGTGGTCCTTACTGGGTAATTTTGTATCCTTCGGGAATGGCTATCGCAAAGTCAGGTCCTGAGGTAGCGTTCATTCAGGTTTCGGTAAGGAAGGCGACGTCAGGGATGGTGCTGTCGAGGAGGTCCCAGATTTCCGCAGCATGTCAGTGGAGGGAGCGGACATTGCAGTGTTTGGGTGCGATGGAGTTGTTGCTGGAGGGTGGAGGTGGGTCCTGGGTCTCGGCAAAGGAGAAGGTGTGGTGTCAGTGTCGGCAGGTGAAAGGTCTGTGGGTGTCGAGAGGAGAAGAGAACTTGCAGTTGTTGTTCTTGAGTGCGTGGAGAGCCGTGGAGCTGTAGCGCTGGCGGGGTGGGGGACCAAGGTTCCTAGCGCTGGTCGTGGTCGAGTCACCATCGGGCACAGATGGGCTTGCCTTTAGCATGCCTTTGGCGCACCAGGGGCATGGCTGCCCAGTAGCCGCCATTAAGTAGGGGTCGGGGAGGGTGGGACAGCTGGGAGGCGGGAGCAGGAACACTCGAGAGCAGGAAGGGCTGCGGGAGCAGCAGCAGCGACAAAAACAGCTGAGAGGAGGCAAAGGAAAATGGAAGGCAGATCAAACAGAAATGAAAAGTAAATTAAAGGGAAATGAAAGACCGATTGAACAAAAATGAAAGGCAAATTAAACAGAAATAAAAGGCAAAGTAAACAGAAATAAAAGGCAAATTAAATAGCAATGGAAGGCAAAGGAAATCAAATGGAAGGCAGAATACATGAACTAGAGTGAAGGAGAATGAAGGAAGAATATGTGGAAACTAAGGGAGAAGAAAGAATGAAAAGAAGATGCCAGGCGAGGGAGAGCCGAGTGCAACCGGCCGGACAGCGGACCAGGGCCTTGAACCGCAGTCAGCGGAGGTGAAGGTAGAGGCACTGCCTAGATGAGCTACTGGTGGACCTGAGCGCTACAAGATAAGAATCCCGAGCGGGCTTATTACTACTTTTGAAGACTGGTGTCACTACTGTGTGTGATGCCCCTCTAAACATATATTACTGGCTACAGGCCTGATGTCAACCTCTTATTCAAATAACACATCACAGAGAAAATCAGGTGACATTATACTAGCCCTTCTTTCTTAAAAAGGTGAACCCTTTTCTTTCTGAAAATCCCTTAATAGAGTCTACAGTGTTTATGGGCACTGTGTTTAGAAATAACTTATGGCTTTAAAAGCACCTTCTGCAGAGTTTCTTGTGTGTCCTGGAGTTTTCAGGCAACCATAAAAATGTCACAATAACTCTGGCAAATAATGTTCCTGCTGGAAGCAGTTTTGAATCACAATAACGTAGCTCAGATGGTTAATACTCTGGTGCAAAGAACATGTACCATGCCAATTAAAAGACTGTATTTTCTGTGGATAGCTCAGTGGGTTACTGCTTTTGTCACAAACATGATTTTGTTACTTGCAGTTCATAAATTACAATCTTAAAATATCACAGTGAGCTAAGAACGGTCACCAAAAAGTTGCAAGCAAACTTCATGGTATAAGTTTGAATGTTATGCTTTTTTGCCTAGTCTTTCATCATCCTAATGTTGCTAAAACGGGTTTCTTCGAGTAGAATTGCATTCTTATTAGTAAAATTAGTTATTAGTAAAAGTGACCTTTCTGTCATCGCGCGCATTGTCATTTTAATTATCTCTCGTTCACTGGGCACTTGCTTTTAAATTTGCGCTGCTCGTGTTGTCTTAAATTCTTTGCCAGCCACTTGGGGGATAGTCAGGCTTACCTGCATTGTAATTGGTGTTGCACCCGCATTTGGCGGGATTTAGTCAGTGGGGGTTCCTGGCTTGCGGCGCTCCAACCGCCATCTTGGGTGGGTGAGTGAAGGCTTTGGGACACTTCAGGCGCCATATTGGTTGGGTCCAGCGGCTCTACTAGGCGGATCACGCGTATTGGAGAGCTATTTAAACCGCTCTTCCGGTACGATAGGCAGACCTTTCTGTCATCGCGCGCATTGTCATTTTAATTATCTCTCGTTCACTGGGCACTTGCTTTTAAATTTGCGCTGCTCGTGTTGCCTTAAATTCTTTGCCAGCCACTTGGGGGATAGTCAGGCTTACCTGCATTGTAATTGGTGTTGCATCCGCATTTGGCGGGATTTAGTCAGTGGGGGTTCCTGGCTTGCAGCGCTCCGACCGCCATCTTGGGTGGGTGAGTGAAGGCTTTGGGACACTTCAGGCGCCATATTGGTTGGGTCCAGCGGCTCTACTAGGCGGACCACGCGTGGCGCAATACTACTAATTGGAATGGGTGAGCAGGCGCGCAGCGTAAGCGCGCAGCGGGCGCGCCGTGGGCGCACCGGAGGTGCGCCAGAGGTAAGCCCGTTTGCGCCCGTTCGTGTCCCGGTTACTCCCGGTTCGACAATGGTGGCTATTCCGCACTTGGTATATACTCGGGAGGAACTGTGCGCTTTGAAATGCCTCACGGCTCCAGATATTCAACTTACCACGCGGTCACCTACTCAGACCACTCTTTTTTGTGGTCTGCTCAATGTTCGCTCTCTTGTTAAACATCATGATGAGATCGCCTTGCTAGTTAAGTCCTCCAAATTGGATATCTTATTCATAACCGAGACCTGGACTAGAACGGACAGTGGAGTGGAGCTCGGTTTGGCTTGCCCACCGGGCTACTTCATAAGACATATCCCCCGAACTTCGGGGAGGGGTGGCGGAGTGGGATTCATCTGTAGGGACACGCTCTCCCTTTCACAGCTTGAAGTAAAAGAAGTGATAGGGTTTGAGCTCATGGGCTTCTCCCTAACGGCTCGGGGTGGTACAGTATTAGCAGGTCTTCTCTGCTACAGACCGCCTTCTAGAACCGCTTCTTCCTTCCAGCAATTTATTGATCTCATCTATGATCTATCTAACTCCCATGCTAAGTTCATAGTGCTGGGCGATTTTAATCTATGGCCCTCTGGCCCGCAAGATCTGGCCTTTAGAGAAGTCTGCCAAGCATGTAGTAATATACAGCTAGAGCAGCTGGTGCAGTCTCCTACTCATGCGAAGGGGCACACAATGGACTTGGTATTCGCTGAAAAGGAGCTGGTTGTAGTTAATAGGGTCATGGATCAATGCTGGACTGACCATGCTCTGGTCCTCATGTCTATTTTTTTGCCGGGAGGACTGCGAAGTGAAGGTAGTCCGGATAGGCCTAAATTCAGTAGGCAATGGTCTCTCCTGTTAAGGGGGTCAAGTCTACCTACACTACTGCCCAAAGCATTCTCTGTGGGGGATACTGTGGATAAGAGCTATGCTGCCCTTAGTCAGCAAATTTTGACATCCTTAGATGAACTGGTCCCCCTAAGGAGGGTGAAGGACAAACCCATGAGAGTCAATGCCTGGTTCACTAGCGATCTTAGTCAGCAAAAACTTCGCTGTAAACAGGCAGAGCGCGCTTGCAGGAGAGGATACGGGGAACCGGACGTTTGGCTTATAAACAGGCCTTGCAGGAATACAAAGTCCATCTTAGGATGGCCAAAGCGAAGTTTTTGGAAGTTTCCCTGGCTAAGGCCTCTAATAAAGTACAGACCCTTTTCAAACTGGTGAATAATTTGGCTAATCCAGCCTGTGCAGTACCAGTTACTGTAGCATCTCAGGAACTGTGCGACTCTTTGGCCTCTGCGTTCGAGGAAAAAATTAAGACAATCCTAACCGGCATTTTGACTTCGGGCCAGCCGGCCTCGACAAGGCTCTCTCCACCAGAACCCCTTTATCTTTCGGGTGCTGAGGGGATTGAGGCTAAAGTGGGGCAACTTCAATTGTCCTGTTTTCCCACCCCTTTCTTGGAGGAATTTTATGCAGTGGCTAATGGTGTATCCTCGGGCTCTCCACTTGACCCTTTGCCACATAAGATCTGGAAAGCGCTTCAGGCAGAGCTGCTGCCCCCATTGTATACCATCTGCTGCCAGTCACTGGCGACAGCCGTGGTTCCAGACAGCTGGAAGTTGGCAGTAGTGACACCTCTGCTAAAAAAGGCTTCTTTAGACCCTCTATTCCCGGCCAATTATAGGCCCATCTCGTTGTTACCATTCCCTATAAAAGTCATAGAGAAGTTAGTCACAACAACCTTATCCAACTTCCTAGAAACCAGCTCATGTCTGGATGCAGCCCAATTTGGATTTAGGCCGGCCCATGGGACTGAGACCGCTTTGATCACCGTATTGGATGATCTACGTACACGTGTCGACACGGGTAAGGCAGCCTTTTTAGTGCTGCTTGACATGTGGGCCGTGTTCGATACGGTGGATCATGCTGTCCTATTGGACCGCCTTCAGAGAGCGGGCGTAGTTGGTTCGGCCCTAAGCTGGTTAACATCCTACCTCTGCAATAGACAACAAGCAGTGGCATTGCCACCTTTTCGCTCAGCCGTACGTCAGGTGAAGTAGGGTGTGCCTCAGGGGTCTGCAATTAGCCCGATCCTTTTCAATCTCTACCTCCGACCCCTAATCAGTTTGATAAAGTCATTCGGCATTTCAGTCATCAACTATGCCGATGACACTCAACTGATTTTCTCCTTTGAGGGCAAGGAGGCGGTTCTGAGGGACACCTTTCACCAGTGCATGTCGGCAACAGCAGAATGGCTCCGGCTTAATTCGCTCCAATTTAATGGGTCAAAAACCGAGGTTCTCCACTGCTCCTTGGATCGGCCCCCCCGCCCGCTGCCAGAGGATTTTTGGCCGGCTTCTATCTTGGGCACAGTGACTGCCGCCGAGTCGGCTCGCAATTTGGGGGTCATGTTTGAGCCTAGTCTGCAGCTCGATGCCTCTGTAAACAGGACCACGGCAACGTGTATGGGCTTGCTTCAAGCCTTACGTAAAATCTTGCCGATACTTCCCTTGGGAGCACGAGCAGAAGTGGTGCGTAGTACCATCCTCAGTAGGTTAGACTACTGTAACGCACTGCTTCTGGGGGCTCCTAACACTCTGGTATCTAAGTTGCAGAGGATTCAAAACATGGCAGCCAAATTGGCCCTAGCTCGTTCACGCTCTGCGTCGTCTTCGGCGGCACTATTCGATCTCCATTGGCTGCCTGTTCAGCAGCGGATCCTCTTTTTTAAGGCCTCATGCCTTGTTTTCTGGGCTGTGCACGGGCTAGGACCTTTGCCGCTCCAAAATCTTTTCTCCTGGTATCAGGCTGCCAGACCTTTGAGATCCTCCTCGGCGTTTTTGGCAAAAGTTCCTAAGATCAACAGAGTGAGGATGGGCGGCCGTGCTTTCAGCTTTGCAGCTGCTAAATTGTGGAACACCCTCCCCCTGTCGCTGAGGAGTAAGCAAGATCTAACCTCTTTTAAAAGAGATTTAAAGACCCACCTCTTTCCAAGAGCAATGTAGTGTGTTAGATCTGATGAACTGTGAAGGTCATAGCGCCAGGATACCCTTGGGGTGGCAGTTACGCTCAACAAGAACGTATTACATTACATTTACAAAAGCCAACCCCAACTATTGTGGTGCATTTTAAATCCTGAGTTTGTGCTTCTCCTGAAAAACACTCTTAAAATATACAGCCTACTGTTATGGATGATATGTGACTCTTCCACCTTGTAATCCTCATTGTTTTATGTAACATTTTCAATTGTCACTGTACAATGTGTGCTCTGACACCCTTCACTGGGAAGAGTAGCACTATAAAACAAATGAAATGCAAGTGAGAGGGGCAACTGGAGAGATAAAAGACACTGTTGGAAGGTGGTAGTAAGGGAATCGATGGAGAAGGAGGTCATCGGGCGTCAAAAAAGATTGTTGCACAGGGCACCACCAGGCATAAAGCTGTTCCTGTCCCTTAAGAACTGCTATCAAAGTCTTTATACTTTTCCATTTAGATGGAACAATGGCTTGCTACAGGGCCTCCCTGATGCCACAATGACCCCATGAAAGACATCCAACATGCTACAGAACATTTCCATTGTATCAAGCCCTCCATGATGGACTATGCCTTATATTGAGCTAGGACATTGCCAGATTTGAGATGACGATCTGGAAAAAAGATGAAAAGTAGGGAATGGTGCTTCTCCCTCTACACTTCCAGGGTCTAGAGCAGTGATCCTCAAAGTACAGCCCGGGAGCCGCATGCGTCCCTCCTGACCTTTACATGCGGCCCCCTGGGCAACACCAGCATGGGACTGATGTTTACTTGATTATAAACGGGCAATAATTGATTTATAGGTTAACCAGAGTAAAAGACAAGATTAAAAGAAGGTTTCCTGTAACACTAAACTTTAGGAACGTCTACATTTTAAAAGACATCTTTCAGCAAAAGTGTAAAAATATGATAACGTCTTCAAAATTCAAAAAGTGTATTTCATCCACATTTGAACCTTGTCACCGTAGTACTTTAGATTATATCAGTGCATTGGGAAGTACTTTTTTAAAGTGTTTTCAAGCATGATTTTAGAAGCATTCATCCCTCCCCCACCCCACCCTGACAACAATGTCAATAGTGAACTAGGAGGCACGTCAGTTGTTTTGCACATCCTTTGGGTGGCCTGGGTTGCTATAATACATAACATAGTTTTATATCAAAGATAGAAGCAGGTTCTGTACTGTGCACATCCTGATGTCATGCTTTTTAAGGATCTCTTATATGTTATATTGATGAAAAAGAAAAGGAAGTGAAGTAAAACAACTGCCTAGGATCACACAATTTGGGCAAGTGGGGTTACAAGAATTGATGCAGGTTTTCTGGTTTCACATTATACAATTCAGTCAGTAGATGTACACGCTTTGTCTAACTTACATCCAGCTTAGTGCACCCTAATCCCTCGACCACTACCCTGCCGGCATCAATGCGGCCCTCGGTCACATCACAGACCAAACATTTTGGCCCCTGGGAAAATGTTTGTAAGTACCCATGGTCCAGAGCAACATCCAAATCAGTTTCTGGGCCAACTCATCATGTCACTGCCGGTGGCAGGGTTTTTATACTCAAATGCAATGTGTCCATGCATCTACTAGCGCAGATAGAGGTTCTGATCGATCCTTATTCACCTCTCCACATTGCATATATGTGCTGTTTTGTTTCCTTGTAAAGCACCTTCTTCATGCAGTCAGGTATGAAGCTGCCTGGCTCCACATCATGTTGGGCACCATATTGAATGGCCTTTCCTGCTTTATTTTTAGCATATGTGTTTGTATTTCACACTATTATTTTAGTTTGTGTTTATTTCCAGTAAACATGCCTAATAGAGGAGCCCTTGAGAGTAATTTGTAGTAGATGATCTCCAGTTTGATTTTTAATTTGATACCCTGCTGTTTCTCTGCCGATGCATCCCATTATGGCCTTAGCGATGCCCCCTTTCTATGGCGGGCACTTAAAATTCCACTCCAGCACATCTATGCACCCCTAGCTCAATTACTTGCCTTCTGGAGCCGCCTGGCTCCACTTCATCTTGGGCATCATTTTGAGGGGTCATCTATTCATTATTTTTAGTGCATGTGTTTGTTATTCTCACTATTCTTTTAGTTTGTGTGTATTTCCAGAAAACTTGCATTCATTGCTTTCCTTGAGCATAAGTTGTAGTACAAGGATTTCAGCTTGATTTTTAGATTTAAGATCCCCCTGTTTCTCAGGTGATGCATTGCCTTAGACATGTCCCTTTTCGGTGGTTGGCTTTTTATAATCCAATGCACCACATCTGTACATCGAATGCGCACAGCGGGTGGGCTACTGGCATGTCAAAGGCATACCTGTCTGCGCATGTCCATTCCAGGACAGTGCACATTACCAAGAATCCTGGATCTCTTACCATAGAGGTCCCTTCTGGTAAGCCTGATAGTTGTTTGCCATTTAGAGTCTCTTGATATGGCCCATAAGCCTACATGTCAGCATTGCAAGTTGTCTCTGAGCCACCCCTTTCATAGATATTGTTAGTAATAAGTATAACACTCCCCTCTCGATGAGCCTGGATATGGGGAAAAGAACCTCACATAAATCTAAGGCTAGAGATGCCTGTATCTGCTTTTTTCTCATCAATTCCTGTGATCCTTAGTGAAAAATAAATTCTGGGAATTTGTTCAATCACAAAAGCTAGATATAATTTTCCTAACTGAAACTTGGCCACAGATTCCTCTGGCCTGGATTTAGCTGTGGCTAATCCCACAGGTTATTGTATACCAGCCGCGTCCCGTGCAGTAAAGAGAAGTGGAGCGGTGAGGCCGAGTGGGGGTTTTAATTTCGAGAGACGATGACGAGGGAAAATTAATTATTTATAAAATGTTCCCTCGTCATCGTCCATCGAAATCCCCCCTCACCCGGCCACACCGCCACACCACTCTTACCTGCATGGATCACGGTTGTTCTTTACTCAGGAAGGATCGGGGCAACCAAGGATTAGCAGTGATTTATCTTGATGAGTTCCTAAGTTGCACTTCCACCCTCATCTCATTGCCGTGGGAGAATGCCTCTTTTTGTCTCGAGATTATATCCTTCTACACCTTGTCTGGAGTGTGCATATATCGGCCATTGGCATAGAAGAGCGTTTGCACTCATGTTAAGATCATTGCTAGAAGCTTTTCTTCACAAATCTAACTTTACCATTCTTGTAGATTTTAGCTATCATCTAGAACATACGAATAATGAAGATACAGCTATGGTCATCAATACCTTGACATAGTTCATACTAATGCAACTTGTGGAAGTCTCAACACACACCCCAGGTGACAAACGAGAGGTTATTTTTACTAACTATTTGAACTCTCTTCTTCGGCTTACTTGGTGTGACCACATGGCAGTTGTCTTTCAGATAGGGGTGCCCTCTATTTTTCAAAATCCCTGTGCATCTAATCATATTTGCTGCAAGCGTGCATGCAATAAAATTACTCAAAATAATCTCAATTTGGCATTCGCAATCCCTCCAACTTCCTGCCCTCAAAACTTGGATAATGCAGCTACTGTATTTACGAATTGGCTTAATTCTGCTCTACATTTAGTCACACCTGTACAGAAGTTGAAACAGAGATGGACCAAGCCAACTGCAATCTGGTACTCAGAGATTCTTACGAAGCTGAAGCAAAAATGCTGAAGGCAGGAGAAAACTGGAGGAAATCATATGATCCACAAGAAAACAAAATGCAAAGAGGTATTACTCAAGTACAAATAAGCAAGATGTAGGAGGCAAATCATCGCCCAACAGACAATCTACAGGTAGGTCTGGAGAAACCCTAACTCTCTTAGGGCCATTACCCCTCCCTAATTTAGATTAACAACTGCCAAGGAGTGCTGAATCCTTACATTGCTGGCGTTGGTCACTTGTTAAAGTTGACCAAGTATGATCTGTTCAGGGGGCACACGTTTCTCTATCACCATTGTGACACCAGCTCCTTGGTCCCTGTAAGCTGTAGCTTCTTGACCATTGATCAGACTGCTGTCTTACTTGCCCTAGGTAGTGGGACTCGCAAGTAAAGTGGCAAGATCCATGCCACTGTCACAGACAAAGACAGCCTGAGTGGGTGTTCTGACTAGGCCAGAACCCACTTCAGAACCCAAGGTTAACCCTCTAGTCCCTTGGGGGCTGTACTACCACTTGTACTGGTGCTAGGGGGGCTAGTTGCCTTAGGGACAGTGGTAGCAGCTTCCTTGGTGTTGGCCTTAGGACAGTTGGCATCCCTTGGCCTATGCCCTTTCTCCATACACAGGTAGCACCAAGGCTTCTTTTTACAGGAGTTGGAGTTTTGGGACTCACCCCAAGAGGCAGGTTTTTGTGAAGACTCCTTTTTGTCTTTACCCTTCTCCCCACCCTTCTCTTGAGCCTTAGAAGAATCTTGCTTCTGTTGGTCACCTCCACCACCATTATATTTCTGGTGAACCCTGGTACAGACCCATTTGTCTGTCTTCTTTACCAATTCTTTGGAAGAGGTCAGATCAGAGTCCACCAGGCAGTTGTTGATTCCGACAATTATTAAGGATGCACTCCCTCATCAGCAAATTGTACAATCCCTCATAGTCCTGTAACTTGCTTTAAGCCAGACTTCGAGTGCCTTAATAGCATTGTCTATGAAATCAACCTAGTATTGGGTGTGAGCCTTCTGGGTGTCCCTAAACTTAATTCTGTACTGCTCAGTAGTTAAACCAAACTCATCTATGAGAGCACTCTTCAAAACTGAGTTATTATAAACATCCTCTTCTCTAACAGTGAGGAGCTTGTCTCTACCTTTGTTAGCAAAGGAGATATACAGGATAGCTGCCCACTGCCCTTGAGTGACATTTACAGGGCGTCTCCAAAGCAGTGATCAATTTATGGATATCATCCCCCTCCTGCTAAGGAGGGACTATCCTGCTCAGGTTCCCAGTATCAAAGGAAGTTTCCCTGACTCTAGGTACACTAGAACAGCCACCATTGGGCTCTAGGCCCAAATTCTTCCTAGCCCTCTGGAATTCCAGGGTCTCCGTGTCAAGGGCCAACTGCTCTTGCATGAGCTTGAGTCTAACTCTCTCAAGTTTGATCAGGTGGTATTCCCTCTCTAAGGAGTCCTCCCTCTTGCTAGAGATGGAGGTCCCTATGGAATGGTTAGAGGCATTGGAATTGACAGAGGAAGATCTAGATCTAATCTGCATTCTCTGCACCCTCCAGGAGGAGAAAAGGTAGACCTACATTTAGGGGCACCCTCTGTACTATCAGTACTATTCCCTAGGGGATCAGAGTTCACCGGTGTGGAGTCATCAGACTCCTCCTCGTTATGCTCGGAATTAAGGTCACTAGGTGGCAACCCCTCCTGACCCATCTGCTGGAGCATTCCCGCCCACTTTGTCCTGCTCTTCTGACCTATCAGGATTCTGGAGATCATCTAGGACAAGCAGCTGTAAGAGTTGCATAGTGTTAGAATTGCAGTCTTTAGTTTTCTAGAGGCACACAGGGTCCTTAGTTCCTGGAACCTAAGACCACTGTATCTAGAGGGCTGGGACCCACTGGGCTCCAGAACTAGAGACATAGTGACTAGGTATAGTGTGGTGTTAGCCTAGTGAAAAGTAAACTTCCAAAGACTGGAGATAGGGTTGTGCTAGGCCCTTAACAACCGAACTAAAAGTACAGTAGAACTTACTGTTACAAAAATATTTTATCTGTGCCTAATGCTAGTGATGGCTTTTCCTTTAATCCACATCAAGATTAGCTGGTAAAACAGTGCAGGCTTATATCCCACCCGCTGCACACCAATGTAGGAGACTGGCTTAGTATTTGGTGCACACTTATTTAAATAAAGCACCTTGCACTAATCCAGACAACCCTTATGATGATTTTAGTGGTCTTAGACAACCATAGAAAGCTCTCTAAGTGGTGGCTAAGGAGAGAAGCCTTCAGGCTTAGTCCAGAAGGAGTGTTATGCAGCTTGTTTTACCAGAACTAATCATATAGTGCAGGTTAAATGAAACAGAACCACACAGTGTAGTTATAAAAATAGTTATATTTATGATACACACTCACTAACACATTGGTATGTCTCCTACCCGGAGATATTTGATTTGATTTGATTTACGAATTTATAAAGCGCACGAATGCCCATGGGCGTCTTGGCGCTGAATCAATGTAAAAGTCTAGATCTGCCGGAGAATGGTGTTCTAACTAGGAGGTGAACAGCCAGGTTTTTACCTCTTTCCTGAATGAGAGTAGCGATGGGCTATTTTTGATTGTAATAGGGAGAAGGTTCCAGGTCATAGCTACCTGCAGCAGGAAGCTTGTTAGATGTTGAATTTGTATCCCAGCATACAAGGCATTCCCGTAATCCAACCTAGATAAGGCCAGTGCTGTTACTAATGTTTTACAAGAGTCTTGGGGAATAAACGGCCAAAGTTTTTTTATCATTTTGAGAATATACCACACCGTGGATGACAGTTTGTTTATCTGGGCGTTAAAAGATAGTTTGCTATCCAGTACCACTCCCAGGTTTCTAACTTTGTCCACTGGGGATGGACAGTCACCTAGACTATCTGGCCACCATTTTGGGGACCAAAAATTCACATCTGTCCCAAGCAGCATAACTTCAGTTTTATCACCGTTTAATTTTAGGCAGTTAAGCTGCATCCAGTGATTAATCTGTCTCATGCAGTTGCTAAATCTGCCTGCTGTCTCCTCTAAATTGTTTGAGACCGATACCACTATTTGGGTGTCGTCCTCATAGGAGACTGGTAGGAAACCACAGTTCCTTATTATAGCTGCTAATGGGGCAACATATATATTAAAAAGGGTGGGGCTCAAGGAAGACCCCTGCAGTACGCCGTAAGGCAAATTAAATGATTTGGATGTGGCCTCTCCTAATTTAACTGTAAAAGTTATATCAGTTAAATATGAGGATAGCAACTTGAGTGCCATCTTGTGCACTCCTACTTCGGCTAGTCGGGTCAGGAGTGTCGAAGGCCGCCAAGAGATCTAATAGAATCAAGGCGGCCTTCCCTCCATCATCCAGTACACTCCTGAGTTCCTCCATTGCCATGATCAGAGCTGTTTCAGTTCAATGTTCCTCCCGGAACCAGTACTGTGAGTGGTCCAGGGCATTTACAGAGGTTAGAAATTCAGACAATTGCTTAATCAATAATGTTCGCAGTACTTTTGCTGGAAAAGGGATTCTCGAAATTGGTCTGTAGTTCCCAGGATCCTGCGGATCCAGATTTGGCTTCTTTAGTAAAGGGAGGACTGAGGCAATTTTCCAGGCATCTGGGAAACAGCTGGATTTAATTATCTTTGTGAAAACCAGGTTTAGCTGGTCACTCAGTAGATCTGGAAACAGGTGCATCACCTTAGGTGGGCAGGGGTCCGTTAGGTCCCCAGACCGAGTTGTCATTACCACCTGTTTAATCTGTTCCACAGATGGGGGACAAAAGTGGAACCCTGGATTGGAGATTACAGTGGGCCGGCCCTGTTTGGGTTCTATGAGTGACTGTGGGGTAACAGATTTGTTGGACGTTTTGAAAGACTCATAACAGAATTGACTTTATCAACGAAGAACTGACCTAAAGTATTGCATAGTTCAGTGCTACAGTCTATCTGTTTATTAGTATTGAGGTTTGTTAGTTTTTTTACGGTGGCAAATAGTACCTTACTGGAATTCATGGCATCATTTATTTTTCGTATAAAATAGCTAATTTTTTCCTCTAAGATATTAACACAATACACACAATACTTCAAATGTAAAACAGGTAAGGAGCACAAATACACAGTGGTCTCCAGGGGGACACCAAACCATATAATAAAGAAGTGGAATGCGAACTGCAACCAAATTTGGGACTTGGACCAGAAGGCTCAGAAAATCTGGAGACCCAAGGAACCACCCAAGGTAAGTACCCAGGAACCCTAAGGAGGCTGTGTGCAGAGAGAAAACACAACCTCGTGCTCAATGCAAGTCAGTGGGAAAGTCGCGGATGCAGTTTTTAAGACGAAGGACCCTTCCCAGTGACCCTGAAGAAACTCCATGGAAGATAGAAGGTTGGAGAGTCACCACAGCCGTGGATACTCCAGGAACCAGAATACCTACACCAGGGACGCCGGGTGTATAGGTGTGAAGTGACGTCAGAAACCGCCTGAGACCACAATGCAGGACATCAGAAAAGGTGCAGCTGGTGAAGAAGGTGAAGGAGTCAGGTGGAATCTAAGGATGGATTCTTGAAGAGGAGTACCTGCAAGCAGAGGGGACAGAGTCTATGTCACTTGGAAGGGACCAGGAGGCACGGAAGACCAATGACCACCAATGATGGAAGATACAGGAGTGATGACGGTGACCTATTCCCTGCAGCTGTGTGGACCAGGCTATGCTGTGGAAGACAGCTCTACATGATCTGACCCACATCAGAAGTCAAGAACCAGGGGGTCAGTGTCTGGCTGGAGCACCAACATGCCTTGGCAGCAGCAACAGATGTGGTAAGCAAAAAAGGTGCAGCGTTGGGACCAGCAAGGTCCGAGGGACTCACCAAGCATAGGAAATCAGAGGAGGCCCTGGCAAAGCAGGATGGCCCACTGAAGTCAACAAAGACCCTCAAGAGTCGCAAGAGGACCTTTGGAGCAGCTCACCAAAGATGCAGGCCCATAGTGCAGAGGATGCAGTGAGAATGAAGATTTGGCAGGAAGAGATGCTGGAGCTCCTTTTAGCTCAAAAGTCTCTGGAGGACAGAGTTAACAAGCCTTGGCAATGGCAAGTCAACACAGTGCACAGGGGTTCTGTTCAAGCGGTTCCGATGAGGGATATTGGCCTCAAACTTGCTGAGAAGACAGTGCAGGCCTCAAGGGAGCTGCCAAACTATGACCTGTGTTGCTGAGCCTTTTGGAGTCCGTAGTACATCAGTAGCCGCAGACCGATCAGCTTTGTTGCAGTGCCTGCAGATGCAGGAGAATGACACCTTCACTCCAAGGGAGATTACTTCGGGTGCCCTTAATGCCCACAGGCCAGGAGAAGAACCTGATTGAAGCACAGGCACAGAAGATGCGAAAGACTGAGTCTTCCTTGATGCAGTCTCAGTTCCAGATGAAGTCCAACAAAGTTCAAAGTGCCCAGACGGTTGAAGTTGAAGTGGTTTCGGGTTTTAATCTTGTCCCACGAACAATCTGAAGAGCCACCCACAGGTAAGTCCTTAATCCCCTAGAAAAAGGGTTGGAACAATTCAAGGATCCCTCCCAGTGGAGGGGCTGAACAGAGGGGAGGATACTCCCATGTTCTTTGCCCAGTTCCACACCAGAGCGGAAGTCAATGGCTCCCTGAACTGGCTCAAACTGGAGCATACAAAAGGTGCCCTTCAAAGCAGTTTGGTGGCGCTGGCAAGCACCCCCACCCCAGCCCAATACACCAAGTCTTTTCTGGGAGGTGGTCACACCTCCCTGTGACAGGAAACCAATTGTTCTACCTTCCCCTGGTCAAGCTCACCTCAGCAGCAGGAGGGCAGAATCGTGTCTGCGGTCGGCTTCAGCACTAGCTTGCTGTTAGACCTTAAAAGGCTGGTACCGGGAGAACAGGGGGGCACCCTTGGGATGCCCCCCAGTCCATGGGATCCTACATCGAACACTGGAATTGGTGTGGGGTAGGATTCCAACATTTTTTACAACAAACATGACCGGTTTCGGTACAGCCAGTATATAGTTCGATATCTCGTATTTGACTTGATGTCCACTATATGTATTAAATGGCTGACCACGCTTACAAAGCCCGTAAAATGGACTCCTAGGTTTGTAGAGGGACAACCTCACACTTGTAACCAAGCACCCTGCCCTGAGGACTGAAGAGCCTGCCATAGAGGTGACATAGGTTTTAGGTACAGTGACCTCGAATAAAAGGAACTTATATCTGTTGTAAGTGGTGCTAGCACCAACTCACACAGGCTGCAATGGCAGGCCTGTAGTCACAGTTTGAGTGGTTTTTCATGGGTGGCATAATACATGCTGCAGCCCATGGGAGACCTCTGGTGTACCTATGCCCTGGGTTTCTTAGTACCATATAATAGGGACTTACATGGGTATATCAGTAGACAATTGGGAAGGTACCAGAGTACTTACCACTGTCAAATTTAGGGAAGAATCTCAGTGACTGGGGTCCTGACTAGTCAGAAAACAGAATAACACCAGCAAAATGTGGGGGTACCCATGAAAGCAGATCATACTCTCCTACACGATCGTTGAAGAGAAATCTAGATATTTCACTCACTATTGATAATTCCAAAAACCCAGTGAAGGATCTTTTCTCTGTGGTTAAAGATCTTTCCCAACATGCCATGTCCTCTTATAGAGCTATGTCACAGTCGTGTTTGACGAACAAGCTATTCTTTTACAGACTAAGATCAATTAAATCTGCCTGGAATTTTCATCAGCCAGTTCACCTCATTTAGGGCCTTATTATGATCTTGACGGTGATGGTCCCGCGAACACAGTTATTATATATATCGGATGCCTCACCCACCTAGCTGTCGGGCCGCCTGCCTCATTACGATGTTGTCCGGTTGCTGCTGCCGCCAGCTATTCGGAAACTGCAAGGATGGCAGAAGGGGAAAAGCAGCTGTGTGAGAGTGGCACAGACAAGGTTACCGCTGTCTGGATTACGAGCTGCCTTTTGGTCGAGCCGACTATGGCGGGGTGACCGCCTGCTTAGAGCCGGCGGAATCAATGTAATGGGGGTGCATACTCACCCATTTCCTTTTCTTCAGTCTCCCACATGGATCCCTTCCTCTAGGGCCCCCTTTCACAGAAGCAACTTGACCCTGCCAGCGCCGAAATCCAGGTAACTCCGTTTCACACTTTTCACCCATTGACTGGACTCTAGCAGTAGTAAAGTACTCGTACATGGTATTTTTCCACATCAGTCATGCATAAATGTACATTTTACACTTGAGCAGTCAAAATATATGCACCAACATAGACACATGAAAAAATACACACCACCTATGGGTCAGTGGGAAAATTGTAATTTGGCAGGCAAAAGACCGCCTACTCTGCGTTGTACTTGGGACTGCCACCACAGCGGGATTGTGGTGAGACTGCCAGACCCGTAATCGGGCCCTTAGAGTTTCATTATATGCCTAATGTTAGGGAATCCAATGCTCTAGTTTTGTGGTAGTCTTCTAATCTTAATGAACCACAAGTGAAATACCTCATTCTTACAGTGAAATCAGGAACTCCAACAGATCCATGCCCTACATGCATTCTGCAGCTGGTTCCTGACATTATCTCTAAGCAACTAACTGAGCTTTGTAATGAGGATATTGTTTGAGGAGTCTTTACATGTGTTTGGAAAGAAGTCACTGGTATCTCTCCGATTAAGAAGCCTTCAACCAGTCTGAAAGATTTAAAAAAACTACTGACCTATTTCTCCATTGTCTCTACCTGCCAAAATTCTGAAGAAAGCTTTAAATCTAGAACTGATGTATGTTTTGGACATCCATGGGCTTTTGAACATGTCGCAAACCGGCTTTAGATGTGGTCAAGCACAGAGTGGGCATTGGTAGCTGTTGCTAATGATATCAGAGGCATTGTCAACCGTGGAGGCTCTGTCGTCCTCATTTTGTTAGATATTTCTGAAGCATTCAATCTTGTGTGTCACTCAGCGATAGTGACACAGTTAGCTCAATTAGGAATTAAGGACAAGGCCCTTGTTTTTTAAGTTCCTTTGTTTCCCAATTGGTACAACTTCAGTACCCCTTGTAAGTCCCTAGTAAATGTACCCTTGATACCAGAGCATTGGCACTGAAGAGAGACCCCAAGCATAGCAGAATGAATTGTGCCACTCCAGGGTCCCATCACCAAGGCCACGAACACTCATAGCAGACTGCGTGCCATGGTGCAGACAAAATGGAAGAGTTGGCATGGGATGCATCCCTGTGTGCCATGCCCATAAATACTGCATGGGATATAGGCAAGAGACCCCTCTGGCAGGCCTTCTAGCCCTTAGGCAGAGTGCACTATTTCTCCTGTGAGGATATGTCTGTATAAGCAGATATGCTCTTTGTTAGAAATCGTGGTCTCCAGTTGGGAGGGGTAGGTTCCTTTGTCCAAATAGGGACCCTTGCTTCTAGTCCGGGTATGTGGGATAGACTCCTAAAATAACCCCTGCTCACCCCCTTGGTAGCTTGGCACAAGCAGACAGGCTTATCTCAGAGGCAGTGTGTAAAGTATTTGTGAACACATACAGTAATACAGTAAAAACACTAAAAATCGACACCACACCAGTTTAGAAAAATAAGTAATCTTTATCTAAACTAAAAAAGACCAAACAACAAAAATCCACAATACAGTATTAAAAATATGACTTTCAAATGGTATAAATAGTTCAGTTCAAAGCAAATTGCAGATGCGACACTTTTCACACAAAGTACCCGGGATGCTTCTTGCACACAAACAAAAAGGGCCGCAGGAAACATGATGCGTCGGTTCCCTACACTTAGAGAAGGTGATGCGTCGGTTACTTGCACCGGGGCAGGTGATGCATCAGTTCCTTCTGTTGGGCAGGAGAGGTGATGCGTCAGTTCTTTACCAGAGAGTAGGTGATGCGTTGGTTTCTTACTGCGTGGGGTGGTGATGCGTTGGTTTCTTACTGCATCTCCCAACGATGCGACAGACCTGGCGCCTCGATGCGATGATCCAGGACGATGTGTGGGTCCTTGCAGCCGCACTGCAGGGCTTGCGTTGGATTGTGTGCGGTGATCTCGGACTTCGGAGATCGGTGCACTCGATGCGGTGTGCGGAGGTTTCTCAAGCAGCGGGCAGGCGCTGCGACGATTTCTTCAGCGATGCATTAGAAACAGGTGCGGATAAATCACGCTCCTTATTGTTGCATTGCTTTTCCAGCTCTCAACAGCCAGAACAACCTCCAGAGGCCCAGAACAGCTACAGGCACCTTTTGGCAGTTCAGAACTCCCAGCAAGGAAGTTCAGGGGAGCTGGGGGTGAAGTCTTTGTGTCCGTGAGACTTCAGAACAGGAGGCAAGTGCTTCTTCAAGCGCTTGGTGATCTTCCTCAAGCGGGGGACATGGCAAACAGCAAAGTCCTTTTTCCCTTTCCTTGACAGAAAGCAGCCAATGCAGGCCAACCCCAAACATCAAACAGCACAGGGGCAGTATTCCGCTTCAGTTTTTCCAGCTGTTCTCCTTGGCAAAGGTTTCTCTTGATTTTTCAGAAGTGATCTTCAAAGTCTTTTCTATCCCTGAGACTTCCAACAGGAGGCTGTTGAAAGTACAGTCCAGTCCTTTCTCTGCCCAAGACAGAAGCAACCACTGCAGGCCAACCCCAACAGCACACAGCATAGGGGCAGTACTCCTCATCCAGCTTTCCCAGTTCTTCTTCCTGGCAGGTTGCTTAGTTCAGCAGGAGTTCGGCTGGCTCATGTCTGGGCCCCTCTTTCTATACAGTGAATCTCTTTGTTCTCTCGTGGCCCAAGGCTCTGAGCCCAGTCCAAACCAGTTCTGGGGGGCACTTTGCAAGTGCACAACAACCTCCATTGTCAGTGTGAGTCCTGGCTCCAGATGCACCACAGAGGGGCGGAGCCATCATTGTGGAAGGCAGGCACAACCCCATTACGGTGCGGGTGCTACTCCTCCCACCACTCCAAATGCAGACCAGGCCTATTCAGCCTAGCGCTGACTCATCCAGGCTCTCTGGAGCCACTGTCACTCCAAAGCCAGACAGCCAATACACATCCTAGCAGAGGCACACTGGATGGCTAAGCAAAAAAATACCTACTTTCTAGAAGTGGTATTTTCAAACACAGAGTGTTAAATTCACCCTCACTAAAAGATGCACTTTAACATTCTGAGTTTTCAGGCATACTAAACTTTATTTTTCCACCTTGTTCCCAGGGGTAGTTAGGCTTATAAGATTATATAAGCAAACTCCTCATTCTATCCTATGGGAACAGATAGCTTTGCAATAGTGAAAAATGAAATTGGCAGTGGACATGACACACACACCAGTGCATGTCCTACCTTTCACATACACTGCACCCTGCCCACAGGGGTACTTTGGGCCTACCTTAGGGGTGACTAACATATAAGAAAAGAGAAGGTTAGGCACTGGCAAGCGTGTACACTTGCCAAGTCGACATGGCAGTACCAAACTGCACACAGGCTCCGTAATGGCAGGCCCTAGTTACATGTAAAGACTGCTTACATGGGTGGCACAATCAGTGCTGCAGGTCCACTAGCAGAATTTGATTTACAGGCCCTGGGCACTCATAGTGCACTGTACTAGGGACTGACTAGCTGGAACGCCCCTCTGCTGGGGCAGCTGTGTGCTCTATAAAACCTCATAATATGCCAATCATGGAATAACCAATCCATAATAACAATATATACAGAGACCATAAGCACTTTAGCAGTGATCAGCAGTGGTAAAGTGCCCAGAGGCATAAAGCCAACCAAAACAGGGTCAAAAATAGGAGGTCAAAAAGCAAAAATTACAGGGATAAACCCGCTGAAAAAGCCAGGTCTAACACTCCTGCAATATTCATATTGATTCTTGTAGATATATATTGCAAGTGAACAGGGAAGCCATAGAGAGTACATGGGCTGGACACTCATCATTATGAGTTCCCCAGCTCTATGATTGCTTCACTATGTTATGGGATGGTTGGTACCAAACATCTCATCTTAATAAATCTGCACTGATTCTAGTGTCAGATTTATTATAAATTGCACACAGAGGACCCCTTAGCGGGGTCCCCTGAAACCTACCAATCCTTAGTGTGGTCACTGACTGGTCTAAGGCAGCCTGTCACCACAAGAAAGAGTTCTGACCTCATGGGGTGAGCGCCAGCATGTTCAGAGTTTGAGAACCAAGTGTGTATTCACACCTTTCCCCTGTCAGAAGGAGCCACCTGTGGTGAGAAGCTTTAAAGTCCCTGCTGCCTTTCAAACACAACCCCAGCCCCTCCTGATAGAAGGAGCATACCCCCCTTCCTGTCTAAACCCCTTTTTGGCTGGAAGAAACGGTGTAAAACTTAGAAAGAATAGGAGGTGTGCCCCCCCCCCCTGCCAACTCCACCACTCAGGTGCTGCGGCCGAGGTGAAGCACATTTTTCAGTGCCCACCATCTTGTAGATGGTGAGAGTTCCTCAATCAGGGCTAGGGTTATGTCCCTCTCCCACAGGAGGTGGGCACAATAGGGGGTGTAGACACCACAGGTGAGGGGCCCATTGGCCACTACTTGTCACTCCCTTGCAAATACCCCTAAATTTAGAATTTATGTGACATCCCCAGACCCTGAACTTAGATTCCATGGACACAAGAAGTAGGCGAACGAAGAAACGATGTTGGACGAGAACTGCAGACCTAGTGGTGAACTTTGTGCACAAACTCCTGCCTGCCACTATTGAACTCGAGAGTCACCATTCTCCACCCCGTCTCGTCACTGTGTGGCCTCCATAAACCCCAGAGTGTCATCAGGACTTCACAGATCACCAAAGAACTCCCTTGAGATAGAGGTACCATCTCCCTGCAGCTGCAGGCACCAAAGACAGCAAAGTCCGGTCCAGATTCGTCCTGCTCCCCAGCCCGACCAACGTCTCCAAGTGCCATTCAAAGGTACGCCTGCTCAGGAGGATCAGCTTGGTCTCTACACCAAGTCATGACGCCCCAAGACTCACCAGTGCTGCTAGGCACCAATGCTTGAGGTACCAGACTCCCTGCTGCAAAAACCTCCAAAAAAGATTCCAGGTGGACTCTAACTTCATAGTAAGCCGGCACCCGACGAGAGACTTCAGTACTCCGGCGACCCACCTCAGCAGTGGCCCAGATGCACCAGAATCATTGATCCGAGGTGCCAAATCCTGACTCCTTCTTTACGCGCCTTTTCCCAGCTGCGCATCTTCACTCCACCTATCCCGCCCAGGCTGTGCTCCTGTGGCGCCCGAGCCCTTGCTACCCCTACTCTCCCTTGAGAGCCCTTAACCTTGCCTGCAAGTCCCCCTTTACTTTGCTTTTACAGGTGGCCCCTTATCTTCATAGCGCGCCACCTACGGAGACACCTTTTGCCTATTTTCCTGAGAAACCGGGGCACTTCTGAGAACTTGCCCTCAGCACTTTGGACCTTGGCCCCGAACTTTCCAGTTTCCATAAGGGTAACCACAACAGTAACTGTACTGGATTGCTTTTTCCACTTCGCTTTTTCCTTCCATAGGAGATGTAGACGCAAGTCCGCCTGACAACGTAATGATGCCCTATGTCACTAAACCACATCTCCTCCACAGTTCCAAGGAACGCTAGTCAATATCAAACAATGACTTTGCTGGAGGACAATCAACAATTCTACGACAAATTCTAGATATCCAGGCCAAAAACGTACCTTTTTGACAGACTTTATGGATTTTTTAAAGTCTGCCCTTAAATTCTGAACCAAATTTAAAAATAAAAATTTCCAGATTTTAACTGAAATGAAAGACATTTTTTAAGCTAAAGGCTGGAAAATTAAATATACATACATTTCACAACTTTGTTATGTAGTGCTCTACACAGGTGGCGTCCTGATGCTGATATTAAGAGATAGAGACATGCAGAAATTATGTTAGATTATGGTGGAGAACAAGATTTTCCGAGTGCAGGGCAAAAGTAAGACAAACTTTAATGTGTATTAAGTGAGCAAGGAGGCTGTTCAAGAGCTAGGATATCGGTGCCAAAAAGACGTTCCCCCTCACTCGTCCTGCTCCCTCTAGAATCTAGTGTCAAAGTTTTATTTCCCACAAAAGCAGGGGACATTAGTGTGAAGGGATGATGGGATATACAACGTGTTTTCAAATGGATTCCCTCTGGCACTGGAAGCCAATAAAGTGGCTACAGGGCTGATGTTATTTGATTCTATCATTTCGCATGGCAATGTGAATTGGCTGCTATGTAAGGAAACAATGTTCTAGATAAGCTGGAGGGCCAAGTTATGCACTTTTTGAATATTCTAGCTTTGTAACAACAAGTGCTATCACAGCTTGCACCAATAATGTAAGCCCTATTTTTGGAATTTATCAATTTGTAAAAATATGCATTCAAGATCTACTGGTCCGGCATATCAAGTGATTATTAAGCTACATTGAAAAATCAGGGTTTTCCCATTTTTCTGCCCTGAACTTTGGGGATTCTCACATTCGTTTCTGTCAGATGTCTAGAGGTCAAATTGACATTGGGGTCCCCACTAGAAGTGTAGCTTTTTTGAGTGATTATTAAGCTACATTGAAAAATCAGGGTTTTCCCATTTTTCTGCCCTGAACTTTGGGGATTCTCACATTCGTTTCTGTCAGATGTCTAGAGGTCAAATTGACATTGGGGTCCCCACTAGAAGTGTAGCTTTTTTGAGTGATCCACATTAAGAAAGTTGTGACACACTCATTTTTAGGTCTCGCCTATGCAGTGCGCATGCGCTGATTAGGAGAAAGACCTTTAGCCATCGATGCCCCTATTCAGCCAAAAATGTGCACGCATTGCATTGCTTTTAATAGCAACGTGTGCACGTCTGGCGATTCCCTTGCGGGAGCGAGCTTTAACACCATATGTTTGTAATTAACTTGCAAACATATGGTGCCCCTGCTCGTTCCCGGAAGGGAAACAGGGGCGCTGCATAGGAGAAAGACCTTTAGCCATTAATGCCCCTTTTTCAGCCAACAACGTGCACGCATTGCATTGCTTTTAATGGCAACGCGTGCACGTCTGGCGATTCCCTTGCGGGAGCGAGCTTTAACACCATATGTTTGTAATTAACTTGCAAACATATGGTGCCCCTGCTGGTTCCAGGAAGGGAAACAGGTGCAGGCCCCCTCCTGTCTTCCCTCCCCCTGCTGCCTCCTTCTTTAGCACGAGTCGCGCGCGTGTGTTTGTTTTCTTTAATGGTGCGCCTGTGCTTGTTTAAATTCCCAGAGATCCATGTAATTGCGGCTGTTTAATGGCTGGGGGATTGCGTGGTTTATTTATCGAGTCAGTTTAATCTGCGGTAAACCGTGCAAATAAATATGCATTCTAAGCCTCTTGGTAACCGCAGACCGCAATAAAAATACTTTCCGGTGCAGAAGTGGAATTTAAACAAAGTGTGTTCTATTTTGTAACGCAACCGGTGCACATGTAAAGTGCTCCAATACCCTCGGGGCGAGTTCGCGCTATATAAATATGCAACAAAACCAACTTGTTTACTGTGCTGCAGCCTGAGTTTTCAAGAGACAAAACTGCCCTAGCCACACTAGAGGTCAAAGGTTGTGGGATGCCACGTTCTCTAATGTCGCTAGAAGATGTAGCAACACATGCTGTCTCCTATATGATGTTGCTGAAATTATGCTACTATGCTGGGGGCAGCTTGTGACGCGGCACCGATTTTCCGCAGCATAAGCGCATAGAACACAAACCACACACCTACCAATGCCACTTGAGGTCAGTTCTCAATATTTGGCTTGCACCCATTGGATGTTACATTTCAAGATAAGTTAATTGAACTATTTAAGGCATTTTCTGGTTCACACAGATGATATCCATGTTGCAATTGCACACCATATCATTATTCAGATTTACCTCAGATGCTAGGGACCAATAGGAATCATCGTCACAAAGTTAACCATTGACTTGGGAGCTAGCGCCAACCTTGACAGAAGTGTGATTGCATACATCCAGAGCTGGTGGACATGGGTGCGGGGATTTTCCATTTAAGTGACACTTGGGAAAGCATGAAGTGACAGAGGTAAGAGTTTTCATCGATTCAAAAATCCCTAAGCACCTATCTGTCCTTTAAATTCTAAAATGCTCGCATTTTGTGAAGCATTCGGCATCATGAAGGAAGAAGCTGATATTGCACAGCATTTGACTTTTCTAAGAAACTAGAGCGATGATATATGATTAACTGCTACACATTCATGACTGGCAACATAATAATCCCCTTTATATTATATTCTAACTGACAAAATAAAGATGGAGATTCATTTTTACAAGATCATAATTTGGGATGTCTGGTGTAAGCTGGTAAATTCAAGGCTGGCAGTGTTAGCAGGATGTCATTACTGTCTATAAACACAATCAGTGTCAAGTCTATCGAAGATTTGTCAAGGGAAAAATGGGGTCCTGGACAAAAAGATCACACCTCACTTGAAGAGCCCCTTTCAGCAAACCTAGAGCGGATCATGGTTACCTAACGTTTACTTCAGAGCGTGGATCTTTGGGAGATAGTGTGGCGTTATGACCTGAGCTGAAGAATTTGGAACGTGGGAGCCCGGTTCGAGTCTCGGCGTCTGCTCAACTTTCTGTGATTCTGGGCAAATCACTTCATCTACCCGTGTCTGAAAAAAGCAGAATGCGTCTTTGTGTAATGAATCTGGTTCCAGGGCCGGACTGGCCGTAGCGGGCACCGGGCAATCCCCCGGTGCGCCGCACGGGTGGGGGCCAGTTTTGGGCCCCTAGGGGCCGTTTTTGTTACAGGGCCGTTTTCGGCCCTGTAACAAAATCATCCGAAAACCGGCCCTGGCAAAGAGCTCGGCGGCACATCGGGGTGCCGCCGAGCTCTTTGCCTGGGCCGGTTTTGGTTCCCAGTCCGGCCCTGTCTGGTTCTCATGTAAAGCACTCCGCTACTTTGGGTGGAGTTCGTGCTATATAAAACTGCAAAAATATGTATAAATGTAATTGGAGACAGCTGCAATGTTTACTTGAATTGAGGGGGCGGAGCTCCTCAGTGAAGTCTTTTGCAGAAGTCACTCCAACGTGTTTGCACTCGAAGGAAGTGTTTCTTGGCCTCAGCTGCTATAATGGGAGTCCGGCATGACTTGATCCGTGGGGCTTATTCACTCTGCACGCCGGTGACACCGACTTCTGTCCCACCTGTCAGGGCCAGACGGGAACAGCACAGGTGAGAATCGCCGGAGTCCGATTTTGCTAGCTCTCTGAGAACTCAGTCTGCCCTTGTCTAATGACTGCCATGCAGATGTATCTTTTAATCTCCTTACATTCGGAATATGTAGTGATGTGTATTGTTATGGCTTTCGTGACAGGCGCTAACATTGCTGCCTAATTGAGGTATACTGTAATCCAACCGTTTATCAGGTTTTGAGTGCAGGCACAGCTCAACAAGTCTGAAATATATTTAATAGTAATTTGCCAACATTTAATGCTTGGATGTACATCTTAAACATATCTTGCCCCCATTCGTTTAGCTTATGCACATTTCAACAAAGCTATCATCTATTTCATGAATCAGTTTAAAAAATAGACGACAAAACCATATCGATGCATAAGCAAATTTGTTCATTACATTTTCATCCGTCAGCCAACCATACCCTACGATACAAATGCTAAAAGTGGTTAATAGGCTCCTACCCAAACATCACTCAGACGAATGGTTGTCAAAAGTTGTGGACATCCCACAATAGTTGAAGGGCACTGTAGGCGATATGGCCTAACGGACAAAGCCACTGCAGACATAGCAACTCGGAAACCAGGTTCTGGTACCTGCTCAACATTTTGTGTTTCTGGCCAAATAACTTTATCTCCATTGCCTTACCATAGTCAATAGGTCTCGCTTTTGGGACCTTATAAGTATTTAGTTATGCAGCACAATATCCTTGGTGCAACAACATCAACCGTTGCATGGCTAAACACTTATAAGGTCCCAAAGGCGAGACCTATTAGCTATGGCAATGCTTGTTTATAGTTTCTGGGCAATCAGATAGTATAGTTTTGTCCTGTTCATTCTTGCTTCCAATCTGAGCACCTTTGTGATATCTCCAGTATACTCTTAATACTTAACACCGAAATGTAGTGAGTCAGGGGGTCCATATAGATATTAAGGAATGATGGTTAGAGACTGTTGCCAGAACTTAGAAGGACCCCTCAGGTAATTTTTCAGAGGCAAAGATCAAAATGGGACATTGGCCTTTCATGTGGGCAAGCGTATAAAAAGGAACTGACCCTGCCCGTATTGTGTCAAAACAACCAGTATAAGAGATTTTTTCCCAGCAAGGGAAGAGGAGAGGAATGGGCCTAACGGCTAGGGTGCTTGACCTCGGACCTAACGGCTAGGGCGCTGGACCTGGGGAACTGGGTTCGAGTCTCGGTAATGACGCTGAACATCCTGTGATTCTGGGCAAATCACTTTATCTCCCCGTGCCTAACAAAACAAAATGAATGTGTGTCCTTATGTAACGTAACTGGTGCTTTGTAAAGCGCTCTGATACCTGATTGGATTTGGGTCAAGATCGCGCTATATAAAACTCTGCAAAAAAACATAAACATTTTTATGAAAAGCAGGGTGGCAGGCGGATCATAGATCCAAGAGAAGCAAGGCTCAACATTGTGCCTCTCCAACCCCATATCTACATAATTCATAATAGCTCTGACTGCAAATCAGTATATACGGCAGGTCCAGAGCTTGTCTGGAATGGATCCTGTATAAATCCCTTCATCCATTCATTTAGTAGCTCGGAACATGTAGAAACATGCAGAAAGATTCTAACTTTTCTCTAGCTAAGGAGTGCAAAAAATAAATATATTCTCTATGCTTGTCAGTGTAAGCTATTAAAAAAGAAAAGAGGAAAGAAAACCATTCCTTTTGTTGCTTTAAACAGCTGTTTTAATTATGCTCTGTGATCTAACGTGCCTTTCACCTCGGCTCCTGGCAGCAGACTTTGGGATGTCAGAACTGGACTGTAATCGAGTTCTTGTGTCTTTTCTTTACTATCCGCAACTTGGTGCATCACATGTCGCTAATTATCAAGAATTTAGTGACTGCAGTTTATACAGGATTGCAGAATCCCATGAATTATATATACATTTTGCTCATTCACATTATTTTCTGAAAAATCTGACTGGATTTCATTGTTTGGTAGGTAGGCCCACCAATCCCCAAATATTTTTCACTGAGTTTCTTGAGTTTTTCTTCGCCACTCACCAATGAGTTTATTGACTTGATGATGACAGAGATCACAGGCTTCAAAGTACATCAAATTCACTTAATTGAGTCAGAGAGCTAGAACTAGTTTTCCAAGTAATCTCTGAGACGTATTCACATTATATTTTCACGAACTTCTTTTTCTTGTTCGGGGGGAGGGAGGGTGGTTCTCAATCCTTATTCAAATTCTGTTCTCTTCTCACGGTCAGCTATGCACAAAATATCCTTCTGTTCCTCAGTCGATCGAAAAACCTTCACGCTAGGCAGACAGATCGTCTGGGGAGCAGAGAAAATTAACAACCCACTTAGGTGATTTCTACTAAAATTAGTATCCCGAGCCTGTAGGCTCCATCAATTTTCACAGAACATGAACTCTGACAAGCACGAAGAAAATGTTTCCAGTCTGCAATTTGCCTGAACATTTTATCATTATGGGGGAAATATGAGAGACACAAAAAAGAGAAAAAAGAGACATGGCTGTAAAATGTTGAGATCGTCAGCTGAATTGCTGGCTATTTTTTGTTCCTTTGTTAGGCTCAAGAAAATGGGCTGAAAAGGGTGTTATTTATTTTCAAGCCCCTATAAATTTTAAGGAAATTGTCTAATTGGCTGATTAAGAAAAGCCATTGTGCTAAATACACACAGATGAAATCACCAAGACAAGAAAGGATCATGAGGACCATTCAAACTAGTTGACAGGAGACTGCATGTTTTGTTTATTTTGATAAGACTGGCATTAAGAATCTGCACATTCCGCTTGGGTTTTGGCTCTAGGCCTTTTCCTGGTCTGTCATTTTAACAAGACAGCCTGCCTCACCGTGCAGGCTCTCCAAGATCAGAACAAATGTAACATCCTGATTTGGTTTTGATAAAAAAAAAAAATCCATAATGCCCCTTGACAAGGGTAGTGGCCAGCAATGGTTCATGCCTGTGAAGTGGAAATATGTGCCACTTCCTGTCCAGTCACGTCAGCCTTTGATTGGCCAACAGATATCAATCCTGTGGATAAAGCTCAGAATATTGCACCGCGCTTGGTATTTATACTGCAGTGCGGCAATCATGTGAGCCATGCATTGTTCATATTATAGGCTTGAGGGCTTTGGAATATTCCTCATGGTGAGCCTTCTCCGCCCCAACTCCTGGTACCTGGAACACTCTTCTGCATAGCTTACGAGTGACACATCATCTTTCTTCTTGGAAACCTTTAAGATCTGACACTCCACATTATTTGTTTCTACGGTGTTTCTTTCTTTAGCATGTAAATTAGTGCCAAGAAACCACGGGGTAGAAATATTAAAAATGATAAATAAATAAATAAATTGTGCTTGTGATGATGATGAGTTTGCCAGTTGGAAGTTCACTTGATTTGTCAATGTGAATGATGCCCTTTGCCACTTGAATTCTGCTTTAGGGTTCATGTTATGAATGTGTTTTGGTTGTGACTTACTATGCTGTGTAGATGCTATTTTTTCAGTGTATGGATGCAATCCCAGACTGGGCACTTATACTGTGTTTGCATTCAATGTGTAGCTCATCTAGTTTTATCTGGTTGTCCATCTGTAGCTCATGCAAGTAGCGATTGAAGACCATTGTGGTGGTAACTTGTAATTTGTCAATAGGGCTATATTAACTTTTATCAACTATTAATTTACTGGTGTTTTTGGGTCTCCATTGCAGATGGTTTTAGCTGACAGTTATTGATAGACTTATTGTGGGCAATAAAAATATTTTCAGTTGACAATGGGACAGCCAAAGGCTTATCATTTGTTGGCTTACATGCCAGTTTTATTTTATGCTTCCAATTCAATGCTTTCGACCTCTTCCTGTGTCTGCATCTTCATTGGGGGTTGCTTCTTTACCATACTTTTGATTGGATAACTTGTATTTTTCTACTGCTTATATTAAGGGATATACTTTTTTTTGTTGTTGCTTTCATCTATCCATGGGAGCGCATGTCATATTTGCTTACTCCTCTTCTCCCGTGTGTTGCTTCCCCTTCACACCCCCACACCTGTGCTAAACATGCCGCTCTCACCCTCCTTTTAGAATATGTACCTTCATGAAGATTTTGTTTCTTTTTAATTTACAGCTAGGCAATTGGTGTCCGCCATCTTGAAATGGTAAATTATTTAAAAAAATGTCATGAAAGCTGTGCCTTGACTTATGCATGCATCCATGGAGATGAATGCCCACATATATGTCCTCACATCAGGGCCACCATAGTATTGTGATGTATATATTTGTATTGATGATAGCAAATGCCTGCTTATACATCATTGTGACTTTTTTCTTGATGTTGTTCAGCATAGGCAAGAACCGTTTCCTTTCATATTTGCCAATGCTGAACAGCATCAGCAAAAAGCATTGGCAAATTTAATGAGTCTGCTTTATCAAAGCCAAAAAGCAAGAATAATAATGTTGCCGGTTTTACTTATTATATGTGCGATTGATGGAGAGTTTTCAATAACCATGAATCTTTGTCCTTTGTTTTCTTCTTATCACAATAGTAAATTGCCTTTCATGTTTAACATGTAGGTGATGGTATTGTTGGGGTAACATTTTTCTTCTTCGTTGCTATTTATACAAAGTGTGATGTGGCTTTCTTTGCTTTCATTGATGATGATAACAATGATTTTCATGATCTTTTTAGGAATCATTTATCACCAAGGCACTGCCTTCTCTCCTCTTCTGTGCAGTGGATGAGGCTAGGCAGTGGCTTTGCTACTTGACAGCAATATGTAAGGCAAAGAGTGAGGTTGGGTGTGAATTAGGATTTTTCTCAGTTTAGGAGTAGTAAAGTTAGGAGTCCTAACTTTACTACTCCTAAACTGAGAAAAATCCTAATTTTAAGACTTTCTATATTCACAGAAGGCATTTAGGAGTCCTAAAGTTAGGACTCCTAACTTCTGTGAATACCGAAATGAGTAAGTGCCTTCTGTGAATACCAAAATGAGTAAATGCCTTCTGTGAATACCAAAATGGTAGCAAGTTTAGGATTTTGTCTTAAGTTAGTTCTGTGAATCAGGCCCATAGACTTTTCAAGTTTTGTGTTTCTGGAATCACAAATTAAAATCACAACATATGGGGAAGTCAAATTTTAAATTGTAATTCTGTAAATGCCATTTTTAGAAAGCTGGCAGATTCTTACTTTAGCCATTTGGTGCCTGCTGCTTGTCTCTATTTGGTCTGGGTCGGGTGATAGTTGGGTCTTGTGTATTCCCTCTAGGCAGTCACACACAAATGGAGCATTGATCTGACTTGATGGGACATCCTGGGAGATGGGAGGGAGGAGATGGGCATAGCCTCACACTTACACCTGAATAGGCTGCGTCCTGTCCACACACAAAGGGCTGCATACCTCCTGTAGTGGGTGTAGAGGGTGGGCAAAATGGGAGGACCTTTGTGCACTTTAAAGACCCTTCTTTGAAGTCTCCTCCACTTCAAAGTCACAACTGGGTATAAGTACTCTGACAACATGACTTCAGTACACATCTGGACCTTTGGATACTCTGCCAAGCAAAAGGACTGCTGTGCTGCTGTAGGACCGTCACTCTGCTGGACTGCTGCTCTGGAATAACTGCTGCCTTGCTCTGCTGACCTGCTTCCCTCTTGGCTAGAGAGGAAGAACTGAACTTGGAACCCTTCTTGAACCTAGGACCCCAGAGTGACTACAAGGGCTAATCAGCTCGCCTTTTGATCTGGGCTTCAGGGACATAACAGGCTCCCTACTGCTTCTGGTCCCATCTTAAACAGCCTCCTGACCCCCCAGCGGCTACACTCAGGTCTTGAACTCCAGAAAGTGGTTTTTGGCTCCTGAAATTAAAATGTTGGGCTCTTCGCAAAGGGGCCCGTGCACTCTGGAATAGTACTGCTTGCACAAAGGATCAGCACGAGACGCTATAAATTTGTCTTTTTGCATAGCAAGCATTGCTGCTTGCGACCTGGAGGCTCCAGCCCATCTGTCTGTGATGCCTGGTGATTCTTCGCATCCCGCGGACCACCACCAGCAATGCTCTACTTCTTGATCCTGGTGATTTACTTCCTCACGAACTGGACTCTTGGCACAATTTCTGAGGAGTTAAAACTTCTGCAGGACTTACCTGGAACTGTACCCTAACCATGCTCCACAGCATTTGGCTTGAACTTTTGAATTTGTCCCGGTCCAGCGCGACCAGATATCTTGAATAGGTGCTTATTGCTTCTAAGTGCTATTTTATAATTTATTCTTTAAAAATTCATATCTCGACTTATACTTATTGGATTTTTATTGTTTTGCTCTTGTTTTATTAATACAATTAAGCTTTATTTTTCTAACTTGCTGTGGAGTCTTTTGTGGTGTTTTCCCTGTTACTGCTTGAAGTTTTGCACAAATACTTTACACATTGCCTCCTAAGGTAACCTGGACTGCTCAGTGCCAAGCTACCATGGGTGAGCACAGGTTAATTTAGGGTGTGTTTGGACTTACCCTGACTGGGATTGTGGTTTCTGCTTGGACAGGGTGCATACCTATGCCAAGCAGAAACCAAATTTCTAGCATACTGTCAATCTTTTCGCCACTTGACTCATAAAAAACGTTGTGTTTCAGTGACACTGCAGATAAGGATTCTCCAGAATAAGTCACAACTTTTTAGAGATTTAGTTAATTAACCTGCCGAGTGCTCTGACGGTATCAAAAGCTTTACAGGCTGAAGTAAGCTTTTCATTTCAGTGGAGAACCAATTAGTGGGGAGAGGGTTGTATAATGCATAGAATTCTCAAACCAATCAATCAGGTGCTTGTTAAGCGCGGCTACTCACCTGTAAGGGTCTCAAAGCGCTGGGGGGGGGGGGGGGGTGCAGGTTCCAATCTATCAAGGAGGGGGTCTGTCATAGAGCCAGGTTTTGAGGTTTCTCGTGAAGATGGGGAACAAAGTTGTCTGTCTGAGGTGGAGTGGAAGGGCTTTCCAAGCTCTGGCCACGAGGAAGGAGAAGGAGCGGCATCCTGATCTGGTCTTTCTGGTGTGGGGGATGCCGGCGTAGGAGAGCTGGGCTGATCTTAGGGTCATTTGGGGTGCATGGAATTTGAGTTGGCTATTCAGGTATGCTGGTCCGGTGTCGTGGAGGGCCTTGTGTGCGTTGGTGAGAATCTTGAAGGTGATTCTAGCCTTGATGGGGAGCCAGTGGAGTGCGCGCAGGTGCTGGGAGATGTGGCAGTGTCTTGGCAGTTTGAGGACCAGTCTTGCGGCGGCATTCTGGATGTTTTGTAGCTTGTGGGTGAGGTTTTTGTTTATTCTGGCATAGAGTGCATTGCCGTAGTCGAGTCTGCTGGTGACAAGGGCGTGAGTGACGGTCTTTCTGTGCTCAAGGAGGATCCATTTGAAGGTCTTGCGTAGGAGGCGGAAGGTGTGGAAGCAAGAGGATGCGACGGAGTTGATCTGGCGGTCCATTTTGAGCTTGGGGTCCAGAATGATTCCAAGGTTGTGTGTGTGGTAAATGGGGATGGGTGGGCTTCCGAGGGCGGGGGGCCACCAGGTGTCATTCCATGCGTCGGGGTTCGGGCCCATGATGAGTACTTCTGTTTTGTCGGTGTTGAGTTGTAGGCTGCTGCTTTTCATCCATTTGGCGACGGCTTCCATGCCTTCTTTAAAGTTGTGTCTGGCGGTGTTGGGTTCGTTGGATAGGGAGAGGATGCGTTGGGTATTGACTGCATATGACACAATGTTGAGTCCGTAGGTTCTGACAATGGGGGTGAGCGGAGCCATGTAGACATTGAAGAGCGTAGGGCTGAGGGAGGACCCCTGGGGTACTCCTCAGGTGGTTGGTGTAGGGTCCGAGAGGAAAGGAGGGAGTCTGACCCGCTGCGTTCTGCCGGAGAGGAAAGAGTGGATCCAGTTGAGGGCCTTGTCCCAGATCTCTGCATCGTGGAGTATGCGTATTAGGGTGCGGTGGGAAACTGTGTTGAACGCTGCTGAGAGGTCCAGGAGGATGTGGGCTACTGTTTCTCCTCTGTCCAGTAGGGTGCGGATGTCGTCTGTTGCGGCGAGGAGGGCGGTTTCCATGCTGTGGTTTTTTTCTGAAGCCTGATTGGGAGGAGGCGAGAATGTTGTGCTCTTCGATGAAGGTGGCGAATAGGCTGTTGATGGCTTTCTCGATGACTTTCGCTGGGAACAGGAGCACGGAGATGGGTCTGTAGTTTTTGAGGTTGGTGGGGTCTGCTGAGGGCTTCTTCAGGAGGGGGTTGACCTCGGTGTGGTTCCAGTCGTTAAGGAACGAGGCGTTCGCCAGAGAGCTGTTAATGGTGTGGCGGAGCATGGGTGCGATGGTGTCAGCGGCTCTGTTGAAGATGTGGTGGGGTCAGGGGTCCATAGGGGCCCCGGAGTGGATTGACTTCATTGTCTTCAGTCTGTCATCAGTGGTGAGGGCTGTTGAGTTGTCAATCGTTGGCTTCAGGGTGTCGAAAGTGGTTGGTGTGGGTTCAATGTGTTGGTCGTCTTCGTCGAAGTTGTCGTAAATGCTCTTGATTTTGTGGTGGAAGAAGGTGCTGAGTTTGTCGTAGAGGGCTTGTGAGGGAGTGATGTGAGTAAACTCGCTGGTGGGTTGGGCGTACTCCTTGATGATGCTGAAGAGTTCTTTGCTGTTGTGCGCGTGTGTGGAGATTCTGTCGTCAATCACTTTTTTCCTCGTTTTTCTGATGAGTTGGTGGCGGCTCTGAAGTTGTTGTGGGCTTCTGTGGATTTGGAGCTCCTCCAGAACTTCTCGAGGCGGTGGCAAGTGCGTCCAGATTCTTGAAGTTCGATGGTAAACCATCTGGCTTTCTTGGCGTGTGTGTTGTTGCTTTTCTTGAGGGGGGCTATGGGGTTGGTGCTGTTGGAGATCCATCTGTGCAGAGTTCGGGCTGCGGTGTTGAGGTCGTAGTTTTCCATGATGGTTGGGGTGGAGCTGCTGAGTGATGAGGTGAGCTGAGCGTTGGTGATTTTTTCCATTTTCTTCGTGGGTGCAGGTGCTAGTGTCTGTGGATGGTGGGTGTTCTGGAGGTGAAGTGGACGCATCGGTGGTCTGTCCACGAGAGTTCGGTGGTGTGGCTGAAAGTGATGGAGTTTCCTGTTGTGAAAAGGGGGGTCGAGTCTGTGTTCAGCTGAATGCGTGAGTTCGGTTATGATCTGGTGGAGTCCAATGTTGTGAAGGTTGTCCAGGAGGGATGTGGTGTTGGGGTCCAGTTGGTTGTCTAGGTGGAAGTTGAGGTCTCCCAGCAGGGTGTAGTTGGTGGACGCGATGGGTTTCGGTGAGATGATATCCGTGATGGAGTTGGTGAAAGGTCCGCAGGGTCCGGGGGGTCGGTAGATGAGGGTTCCTCGGAGGGTGGTGGTAGGGCTGGCCTGTAATCCCTATGTCAAAAAAAAGTCTCCAATTTCTTTATAATTGGCGATTTGTGATGCATCCAGTTACCTATTATAAATAAATCACTTAGCCACTCAACTGTAATAACCTTTTACAGTTGAGTTCTGAAGTTGTAATGCCTGCTGCCAGAGCCTGCAACCAAGGGGAAAGGCAGGTGAGGTCAAGGAGTATGATAAAAGTAGCTGTTTAAGGAACAAAAACAACATTGCTTTTTATTTTTCTGCTGTTTTTCTAGGAAGTGAGATATTTATGGCAACATGTTTATTTTTTTAGGTAATTATAGAAAAGTTTAAATCTTTCTGAATGTTTGTATACATTCTGAGCTGCTATGCCTTTTTTTAATGGCATATTAAATCAATTTTAATTTTTTTGGCAACAAATTTCTAACAGATGTTTTCTGTGTTTAATCTTGCACTAAAGATTCTATTTGTATTCATCATGTTTACAAACATGCTCTCTCACATATAAAAACTCCTATGTGGCTTGCAATATCCTTATAATGTAAGTCAGGGGGTCTTTTCTCCCATATAATAATTGTATAACTTGTAGGATGGTAACCAAATTTGTATATTCTAAGACTAAACTCTATCACAGGTTAGCAAGCTATCCTCTTTAATTAACACTGAATAAAAGGGCTCACTGACATACTTACCTATTACAACCAAGAAGTCTCCATCTGTCGACACAAGTGCTCATGGCAGCCTGAGCCGTAACTTCAGCAGTATGGGGGGGGGGGAACTTACCAAACCAAGCAATCTGTGTGGTTTAAGAAGGCCTGCGTGGTATTGAAGGTCTCAGCCGCCTGAAAAATAAGAAGATACGTCATGTGACAGGTATTGTTATAATTGTATCGATATCTGGTTTGTTTACGATCCCAAGTGCAACCGAAAGCAGAGAGAACGTGCTGCCTGAGCGCTAGTTACAGTGCGCAGTGTTTTAAAGAAAGCGATATACAGACTAGAAAAGGTAACAAGCATTGGCATAGCCAATTGATCTCGCCTTTGGGACCTTGTAAGTGTTTAGCCATGCAACAGTTGTTGTTGCACCAAAGAAATTGTGCTGCATAAATAAATACTTATAAGGTCCCAAAAGCGAGACCTATTGGCTATGCCAATGCTTGTTCTTTGTAAAGAAATAGATGCTTGTTTCTATTTCTTTACTTTTGCTATAATCGCGGCACCTGCGCTTTATTTTTAACATTAAAAGTAAAGCGCCGGTGCCGCGATTATACCAAAGGTAAAGAAATAGAAACAAGCATCTATTTCTTTACTTTTGCTATAATCGCGGCACGGGCGCTTTATTTTTAACATTAAAAGTAAAGCGCCGGTGCCCGATTATAGAAAAAGTAAAGAAATAGAAACAAGCATCTATTTCTTTACAAAGAAACAAGCATTGGCATAGCCAATAGGTCTCGCCTTTGGGACCTTATCAGTGTTTAGCCATGCAACAGTTGCATAACTAAATACTTATAAGGTCCCAAAAGCCAGACCTATTGGCTATGCCAAGCGGACGTGCAGCCACGAAAGTGATCGCGATTGCGATCAAACATCAAAGCGACCGTGAAAGTGAGAGCAACGTCGGTCAAGCGCGGCGCGCGTGCCTGCGCACATGCACTGTAGCTCTAGGCTGGCCTGGTAGCACTTTTTGGAGCCCTCACAAAATGTCTCGCCAGACCAGCGAATGCGCTGGGTCAGGCGAGACCTAAAAAGCTGCGGGGAAAAATGCTACAGCCGGCCACAGCCTGCAGTGCAAGCGCTCGCCCAGGGCCGTTTCTACCATTAGGCAAGACTAGGCGGCTGCCTAGGGCGGCAAAAGGGGGAGGGCGGCAAAAAACATGAGTTTGGGAATATCTAATGCATTAATTCTTCTAGCCTGATTGACAGGGGGAGAGAGTGATGGTAGTAAAATGGAGGGGGCGGCATTTTTCAATTCTTGCCTAGGGCGGCAAAACACCTAGAAACAGCCCTGCGCTCGCCCGCGCACATGCACTGCATGCTGTAGCCGGCGGTAGCATTTTTTGAAGCCCTCCTTACATAAGGTCTCCGCCAGACCAGCGCAAGCGCTGGGTCAGGCTCGACCTAAAAATAGTGGAACACAAATGAAGCGCTGACTCGTCGCATTTCATATTGAACAATGGGTGTCTGCCTGGTGTAGGCAGTGAATGGCAGGAAATACACAGTAGTAATTACAAAGTGAGACATTAATGCCTTCTGTCCTTGCTTGGTCGCTACAATGTAATGCAGTCTTTGCTCGACGGCTGTGATACCGGTTCGAGGCAACTGCAGTGAAAATTCGAAAGCTGGCTCAAACGGAAGTTGTTGACCCGATAAAAGTATTCACTAGAAGGAAGTAGAAAAAAACTGGCCGATATTTGATAAATATAATGTTCTTTTCTTTGCCAGGTCGCTAATGGCTTACTTGCTCCGTGAGCCCAAAGACACTAGAGAAAGGCTCTCTGGCTCTTCCCACACTGAATAATAAATGAAAGGAGGCGCTGCTGAAATGCTTGACAGCCAGCCCCGTCGGCAGGAGCTGCTTTGCCGAGCGGGAGAGAACTCCAGCGTCAGATCCTCGAAGAGTCCCCACTTCACACGCCGCTGCGCCTCTTCATCCGCATCTCGAGCTTTATCACCACATCTAAGGAAGGTAAACTCGATGAATAAATCCCTTTAGCCGCTACAGCTATAGCACGCTCCTCGGCGTCGGAGCAGCATCGACGGGCCAGCAGAGCAGCTCTAAGCAGCTTTTGATTGACACCCACAGAATCCGCGGCGCGCAGAAGCAGGCCACAATTGTGACAGCGTCTGAGGATGCTATACGCTTCAAGAAGATGGCCAAACAGCCCCTCTTCGGGCACCTGACTGCTGCGCATCGCAGACAAACTTGGACGATACTCAGACCAGCTGAGCCAATCGGTGATGGGCAGGACAAACCAAGCACGAGACAAGCGGTGGTGGGATGCTTAATGTAAGAGTGCTTCCAAGAAGATATTTATGGAATAGGAAACACAGCAATGCCGACAAAGGCCCCAGCTGTGCAATCCGTGGAATATCAGTTCACTTTCAAAGAGGACTTTTTAGGCGCTTGTATAAAGGCGAAAAGTCGGGAGACTTACTTGTAGTGTTCTCTTCGATGAGTGTGAAGAGTCGGCAGCTGTTGCCACGGAAAAGTGCTTGTTGTCATGAAACATTGCCCGAGTGCCTTGAAGTCATGGAGGATGTCTTCAAATGGAAACACTGTGTCAACAAGATACACAAGGGTTGAAAGGTAAAAACGTGAGAGTCTCTGACGGAGACACAAGGACGAAGCAGAGTGTGGGAGAAGGTAATGAGAGTTGTGAGAATAGTATACGAGAGTCGGCATGAATCGGGAGTGAAATAAATTTGGGAAAAAGGGGGTAGTGATGGACAGAGTTTCTGAATGATGCAGAATACTCTTACCAAGTCAAGAGATCATGGTTTTAATCCATCACCGTTTTTTAGCTCACTGCACCATCCCAGCTCAGAACCTGGCTACATGCAAATTAGTCTGTACCTGTCCCAGTGCATGATGGGAACAGGGCAAACCAAACTACCAAGCCAATTCTTATACTGGGAAGGAAACAAGCTTCCGGGGACCGGTTTCTGGCATCACAGCCTTCGTCGGCCCGGCTTGCCTGAATCCTGATGGTGCAATGAGCAAGGGACTCACGTCTGAGCATACCCTCCCACACTGAGTGTGGATAAAATCGATTTGGGAAAAAGGGGGTGGTGATGGACAGAGTTTCTGAATGATGCAGAAAACGGGAGTGAAATAAAACAGACAGGAAGGGTGGGGCAGTGCTTAATTTGAGCCAGGTTGCAGCCTGTAGGTGGAGCTCGCTGGCACATATTTTTGGGGACCGAACCACATCAGACTATCACCCAGAGTAAGAGAGAGAGAGAGAGAGAGAAACACTCAAGGCGGAAAGATGGAGGAAGAGAAAGACGGGATAAAGAGAAAAGGCAGGGGTAAAAAGGAACCTGAAAGACTGCAATAAAGAAGCCGGGGGTGCCTGCCTCGCGGTGGATGAAAGAGGACAGGGGTGGAATCAAGACAGCAGCCTTGGAGTTCGGTCCTCTATCTACTCTGGATAGCACCAGCCTCGGGCTTCTATGCAAAACTTTGAGCTCCGGCACTTATTATATTACAAATAAAGCGCTGCGGCGTCACAAAGTGAAGCTGTGCTAGACCAGATAAGCATCTAAATCTATGCAAAGAAGCGCATAGCTCTGAAGTGGGCTGGGCGCAGAACTACTCTTTATTGTAATTTTGATGCTACAAACACCATAGATTTTATGAGACTAGTTGGAAAATGAAATTACTGTACATTGTACAACTAATCATAATGAGCAGCAGTTAGTTATAAGTGATGTTCTTCAGTTGTACTAATGATTGAAGCAGTTATTAGTGATGAGCTGGCTACTCATGCCTGGAGCTTAAAGACTCACTTGTTGTAGCAGCAGAATCTTTACCTTCGCAAGATGGTTGATGTTTGCAGGTAATTGCAGTTGGTTTGAACCAACACTCACTTTTAGGAACTGTGAGAAAGTGGGTTTCTGTTGCAGTAAACCCCCCTTTTTTTTGTTGCCAGACTACTGATGGTCTTTGACTTGATGTGCTCTTTGGCCCTGCCAACCAGAACCCCAGGGCCTGTGTCCTTTCCCCAAAAAAAACCCCAAATGACAGCTCTGGCCACAGGTAGGTCCCTGGTAAATGGTTCCCCGTGTACCCAGGGCACTGTGACCAGAGAAGGCTTCTAAGGGCTGCAGCACCAATTGTGCCACCCTTAGAGGCCCTGTACCCTGGCACACACACACTGCCTTTGCAGGCTGAGTGTCTGGGTGCAAACAAAACAAAGAGACGACATGGACCACATCCCTGTGTGCCATGCCCACAAACCACTGCCCTGGCATACTTCAGTCACCCCTCTAGCTGGGTGCCTTATGCCAGTGGTGAGGGTACAGGTGCATGAGCCCTGTACCCCTACAGTGCCCAGGTCCATTCCTGGGCCCTGTAAGTGCAGTGCTTCCATTAAGAGTATATGGTGCTGGGAGGTTGTCATTACGAACTCCACAGCACCATAATGGCTGCACTGAAGACTGGGCAGTTTGGTATCAAACTTCTCAGCACATTAAACTCACACTGATGCCAGTGTGGGATTTAATGTAAAATCCACGACAGAGGGCATCTTAGAGATGCCCCCTGAAACTCGACCAACTCCCAGTGACCTGACTGAGTTTCTGCGCAGGCTGCCACCACCAGACATGTTTCTGGACCCCTGGGTCGAGAGCTTGCTGCTCTCGGGGGCCTGAAACAATGCACATCCTGGAACGAGGTGCCAAGCCTCCTCCCCCAGGATGGGCAGAGTTCACGAAGGAAAAGCTTCAAAGGCATGCCGCCTTTGTAAGCTTCTCCAGACCACTTGCTGTACTCAGCAACTGGTCCCCACTGGTTCTATCCCCCACTTTGGCCAGGAGACCCGGTGGGAAAAACAAAGTGAGGAAGAGAGGTGTGCCCACCTCTGCCAACTCCACCCCTAAGGTGGGGGAGGCGAGGTGAATCACAACCTTGAGTCTCCGCCATCTTGAGGATGGGGGGGACCCAGCCAACCAGGGACAGGCTCCTGTCCCCCTCCCACTGGAGAGTGGCAGAATATGGGGTGTACAGACCCCAGAGAAGGGACCCATTGGTCCTTGCCCTTTACCTACCTGTAACACCCCTAAATTTAATATTTAGAGGCACCCTGAACCTTCCTTCCTCAGATCCAGCAACCACAAGAAAAGAAGAAGGACGAGAAGCTGTGCAGAGCTAACAAGAGTACGACGCCCACTGACTTGGCACAAGCCCTACAGGCCTGTCTACCCTCGAACCTGCTCCTGCAAAATCCCGGCGTGTCCAGCGGCCAGCAACCTCAAAAACCCCGGAGGACCTATCTGCATTCACTCTCTAAGCTGTTTCTCCCGTGAACACCGGACGTGTTTGAACTGCAGCTGCTGGTGCCTGCCAGAAACCACGACTCCAGCACACTCTGCACCCGCCGAGCCCAGCCTGTGTTTGAGTGAACAAACACCACAAGGAGGTCCCCCCAGCGATCCTGACCGGAGATCCGGTGACCCCTGACCTGCCTCAAGCCTCCAGACGACGCCTGCAGCCTCAATCCAGGTGACCCCCCACCGCGACCAGGGCGGGTAAGAAAATCCGACGTCTAAAGGCACCCCTGCACCCGATGCCCCACGGCTTTGTGTGCCTAACCCAGTGGTGCCTGACCATCACTCTACATCACAATTTACCCCTCGAAGTGGTGGTCACTCCTGTAAGATCTTCGTCCCTGAGCCTACAGTGTTTCTTTTTCCCAGAGAATCTCCATTGAATTCAACAGGGCACCCAACCTCAAAACTGCACCCTGCACCCGGCTGCCCTAGCGCCGCTGAGGGTGTCCCTTTGGTGCTAACTTGGTCCCCAATGTGCCCTGAGCTTAACCCTAGAAGCTTTGCTCCCACAATCTTGTGGCCTGCTTGCCAGCAGCCACCAACCGGAGTCCCCCTATCCCCATAGGATATCATTGGGCCTCAACACTCTGCACCCAGCCGCCCAAGTGCTGCTGAAGGTGCAACAACAGTGCATCACTGACCCTGGGAGACCCCTGAGTCTAACCCCAGAACCCTAACTCAAAAGACCGATTACTTACCTTGAAACCAATAACTAATTTTTCCTCGTAGGATAACATTGACACTTTTTCTCTCAAAAATTTTCTGTCGACTTTTGAAAATTGCAAATATTCCTTAAAAATCAGCCGATTAACCAAAACACATTTTCTCAACTGTTTTCAGGAAATGTCCCAGTGCTGAATCCAGGATCCAGCAATGAGTAAGAAAAAATAACGATAACATAACTTACCTGCTAAGTGAATTTCCTCCCGTAGGATAACATTGGCGATTCTATGTGAAAAAGTTTCCAAGTGTCAACTTTTGAAGTACAAGAATATTCTTTAAAAATCGTACAAACTACCAAAACTTAATTACTTACCCGTTTTAAGTAGATGTCCCAGTGCTGAATCTAGGAGTCGGCTGAAATGCCAGAAACCGGTCCGAGGAAGCTTGTTTCCGGTCCAGGGAAGGCATGGCTTGGCAGTTCGGGCTGGACTGCTCCCATGAGGCACAGGGTCAGACTGATTTGCATATGGCCATGTCTGAACTGGGGTGGCAGAGTGGGCTAAAGAACGGTGATGGATCAAACCCAAATCTGTTGAATGGGTGTGAGTGTTTGATTGTTTCTGATGCTCCGTCCATCACCACGCCCTTTTGTACCGCTTTGTTCGCCATAAGTTGGCAGGGTATGCTCAGACGTGAGTCCCTTGCTCACTTTGCCACTGGATTCAAGCAAGCCTGGCTGAAGACGGCTGAAATGCCAGAAACCGGTCCTAGGAAGCTTGTTTCCACTCCAGGGAAGGCATGGCTTGGCAGTTCGGGCTGGACTGTTCCCATGAGGCACAGGGTCAGACTGATTTGCATATTGCCATGTCTGAACTGGGGTGGCAGAGTGGGCTAAAGAACGGTGATGGATCAAACCCAGATCTGTTGACTGGGTGTAAGTGTTTGATTGGTTCTGATGCTCCGTCCATCACCACCCCCTTTTGTACCGCTTTGTTCGCCATAAGTTGGCAGGGGACGCTCATACGTGAGTCCCTTGCTCACTTTGCCACTGGATTCAAGCAAGCCTGGCTATAGACGGATGAAATGCCAGAAACCGGTCCTAGGAAGCTTGTTTCCGGTCCAGGGAAGGCATAGCTTTGCAGTTCGGGCTGGACTGTTCCCATGAGGCACAGGGTCAGACTGATGTGCATATGGCCATGTCTGAACTGGGGTGGCAGAGTGGGCTAAAGAACGGTGATGGATCAAACCAAGATCTGTTGACTGGGTGTGAGTGTTTGATTGGTTCTTATGCTCCGTCCATCACCACCCCCTTTTGTACCGCTTTGTTTGCCATAAGTTGGCAGGGTATGCTCAGACGTGAGTCTCTTGCTCACTTTGCCACTGGATTCAAGCAAGCCTGGCTGAAGACGGCTGAAATGCCAGAAACCGGTCCTAGGAAGCTTGTTTCCGGTCCAGGGAAGGCATGGCTAGGCAGTTCGGGCTGGACTGTTCCCATGAGGCACAGGGTCAGACTGATTTGCATATGGCCATGTCTGAACTGGGGTGGCAGAGTGGGCTAAAGAACGGTGATGGATCAAACCCAGATCTGTTGACTGGGTGTAAGTGTTTGATTGGTTCTGATGCTCCGTCCATCACCACCCCCTTTTGTACCGCTTTGTTCGCCATAAGTTGGCAGGGGACGCTCATACGTGAGTCCCTTGCTCACTTTGCCACTGGATTCAAGCAAGCCTGGCTATAGACGGCTGAAATGCCAGAAACCGGTCCTAGGAAGCTTGTTTCCGGTCCAGGGAAGGCATAGCTTTGCAGTTCGGGCTGGACTGTTCCCATGAGGCACAGGGTCAGACTGATGTGCATATGGCCATGTCTGAACTGGGGTGGCAGAGTGGGCTAAAGAACGGTGATGGATCAAACCAAGATCTGTTGACTGGGTGTGAGTGTTTGATTGGTTCTTATGCTCCGTCCATCACCACCCCCTTTTGTACCGCTTTGTTCGCCATAAGTTGGCAGGGTATGCTCAGACGTGAGTCTCTTGCTCACTTTGCCACTGGATTCAAGCAAGCCTGGCTGAAGACGGCTGAAATGCCAGAAACCGGTCCTAGGAAGCTTGTTTCCGGTCCAGGGAAGGCATGGCTAGGCAGTTCGGGCTGGACTGTTCCCATGAGGCACAGGGTCAGACTGATTTGCATATGGCCATGTCTGAACTGGGGTGGCAGAGTGGGCTAAAGAACGGTGATGGATCAAACCCAGATCTGATGACTGGGTGTGAGTGTATGATTGGTTCTGATGCTTCGTCCATCACCACCCCCTTTTGTACCGCTTTGTTCGCCATAAGTTGGCAGAGTATGCTCGGACGTGAGTCCCTTGCTCGCTTTGCCACTGGATTCAAGCAAGCCTGGCTGAAGACGGCTGAAATGCCAGAAACCGGTCCGAGGAAGCTTGTTTCCGGTCCAGGGAAGGCATGGCTTGGCAGTTCGGGCTGGACTGTTCCCACGAGGCACAGGGTCAGACTGATTTGCATATGGCCATGTCTGAACTGGGGTGGCAGAGTGGGCTAAAGAACGGTGATGGATCAAACCCAGATCTGTTGACTGGGTGTGAGTGTTTGATTGGTTCTGATGCTCCGTCCATCACCACCCCCTTTTGTACCGCTTTGTTCGCCATAAGTTGGCAGGGTATGCTCAGACGTGAGTCCCTTGCTCACTTTGCCACTGGATTCAAGCAAGCCTGGCTGAAGACGGCTGAAATGCCAGAAACCGGTCCTAGGAAGCTTGTTTCCGGTCCAGGGAAGGCATGGCTTGGCAGTTCGGGCTGGACTGTTCCCATGAGGCACAGGGTCAGACTGATTTGCATATGGCCATGTCTGAACTGGGGTGGCAGAGTGGGCTAAAGAACGTTGATGGATCAAACCCAGATCTGTTGACTGGGTGTGAGTGTTTGATTGGTTCTGATGCTCCGTCCATCACCACCCCCTTTTGTACCGCTTTGTTCGCCCTAAGTTGGCAGGGTATGCTCAGACGTGAGTCCCTTGCTCACTTTGCCACTGGATTCAAGCAAGCCTGGCTGAAGACGGCTGAAATGCCAGAAAACGGTCCTAGGAAGCTTGTTTCCGGTCCAGGGAAGGCATGGCTTGGCAGTTCGGGCTGGACTGTTCCCATGAGGCACAGGGTCAGACTGATTTGCATATGGCCATGTCTGAACTGGGGTGGCAGAGTGGACTAAAGAACGGTGATGGATCAAACCCAGATCTGTTGACTGGGTGTGACTGTTTGATTGGTTCTGATGCTCCGTCCATCACCACCCCCTTTTGTACCGCTTTGTTCGCCATAAGTTGGCAGGGTATGCTCAGACGTGAGTCCCTTGCTCACTTTGCCACTGGATTCAAGCAAGCCTGGCTGAAGACGGCTGAAATGCCAGAAACCGGTCCTAGGAAGCTTGTTTCCGGTCCAGGGAAGGCATGGCTTGGCAGTTCGGGCTGGACTGTTCCCATGAGGCACAGGGTCAGACTGATTTGCATATGGCCATGTCTGAACTGGGGTGGCAGAGTGGGCTAAAGAACGGTGATGGATCAAACCCAGATCTGTTGACTGGGTGTGAGTGTTTGATTGGTTCTGATGCTCCGTCCATCACCACCCCCTTTTGTACTGCTTTGTTCGCCATAAGTTGGCAGGGGAGGCTCATACGTGAGTCCCTTGCTCACTTTGCCACTGGATTCAAGCAAGCCTGGCTGAAGACGGCTGAAATGCCAGAAACCGGTCCTAGGAAGCTTGTTTCCACTCCAGGGAAGGCATGGCTTGGCAGTTCGGGCTGGACTGTTCCCATGAGGCACAGGGTCAGACTGATTTGCATATTGCAATGTCTGAACTGGGGTGGCAGAGTGGGCTAAAGAACGGTGATGGATCAAACCCAGATCTGTTGACTGGGTGTGAGTGTTTGATTGGTTCTGATGCTCCGTCCATCACCACCCCCTTTTGTACCGCTTTGTTCGCCATAAGTTGGCAGGGGACGCTCATACGTGAGTCCCTTGCTCACTTTGCCACTGGATTCAAGCAAGCCTGGCTGAAGACGGCTGAAATGCCAGAAACCGGTCCTAGGAAGCTTGTTTCCGGTCCAGGGAAGGCATGGCTTGGCAGTTCGGGCTGGACTGTTCCCATGAGGCACAGGGTCAGACTGATTTGCATATGGCCATGTCTGAACTGGGGTGGCAGAGTGGGCTAAAGAACGGTGATGGATCAAACCCAGATCTGTTGACTGGGTGTGAGTGTTTGATTGGTTCTTATGCTCCGTCCATCACCACCCCCTTTTGTACCGCTTTGTTCGCCATAAGTTGGCAGGGTATGCTCAGACGTGAGTCCCTTGCTCACTTTGCCACTGGATTCAAGCAAGCCTGGCTGAAGACGGCTGAAATGCCAGAAACCGGTCCTAGGAAGCTTGTTTCCGGTCCAGGGAAGGCATGGCTTGGCAGTTCGGGCTGGACTGTTCCCATGAGGCACAGGGTCAGACTGATTTGCATATGGCCATGTCTGAACTGGGGTGGCAGAGTGGGCTAAAGAACGGTGATGGATCAAACCCAGATCTGATGACTGGGTGTGAGTGTATGATTGGTTCTGATGCTTCGTCCATCACCACCCCCTTTTGTACCGCTTTGTTCGCCATAAGTTGGCAGAGTATGCTCGGACGTGAGTCCCTTGCTCGCTTTGCCACTGGATTCAAGCAAGCCTGGCTGAAGACGGCTGAAATGCCAGAAACCGGTCCGAGGAAGCTTGTTTCCGGTCCAGGGAAGGCATGGCTTGGCAGTTCGGGCTGGACTGTTCCCACGAGGCACAGGGTCAGACTGATTTGCATATGGCCATGTCTGAACTGGGGTGGCAGAGTGGGCTAAAGAACGGTGATGGATCAAACCCAGATCTGTTGACTGGGTGTGAGTGTTTGATTGGTTCTGATGCTCCGTCCATCACCACCCCCTTTTGTACCGCTTTGTTCGCCATAAGTTGGCAGGGTATGCTCAGACGTGAGTCCCTTGCTCACTTTGCCACTGGATTCAAGCAAGCCTGGCTAAAGACGGCTGAAATGCCAGAAACCGGTCCTAGGAAGCTTGTTTCCGGTCCAGGGAAGGCATGGCTTGGCAGTTCGGGCTGGACTGTTCCCATGAGGCACAGGGTCAGACTGATTTGCATATGGCCATGTCTGAACTGGGGTGGCAGAGTGGGCTAAAGAACGTTGATGGATCAAACCCAGATCTGTTGACTGGGTGTGAGTGTTTGATTGGTTCTGATGCTCCGTCCATCACCACCCCCTTTTGTACCGCTTTGTTCGCCCTAAGTTGGCAGGGTATGCTCAGACGTGAGACCCTTGCTCACTTTGCCACTGGATTCAAGCAAGCCTGGCTGAAGACGGCTGAAATGCCAGAAAATGGTCCTAGGAAGCTTGTTTCCGGTCCAGGGAAGGCATGGCTTGGCAGTTCGGGCTGGACTGTTCCCATGAGGCACAGGGTAAGACTGATTTGCATATGGCCATGTCTGAACTGGGGTGGCAGAGTGGACTAAAGAACGGTGCTGGATCAAACCCAGATCTGTTGACTGGGTGTGACTGTTTGATTGGTTCTGATGCTCCGTCCATCACCACCCCCTTTTGTACCGCTTTGTTCGCCATAAGTTGGCAGGGTATGCTCAGACGTGAGTCCCTTGCTCACTTTGCCACTGGATTCAAGCAAGCCTGGCTGAAGACGGCTGAAATGCCAGAAACCGGTCCTAGGAAGCTTGTTTCCGGTCCAGGGAAGGCATGGCTTGGCAGTTCGGGCTGGACTGTTCCCATGAGGCACAGGGTCAGACTGATTTGCATATGGCCATGTCTGAACTGGGGTGGCAGAGTGGGCTAAAGAACGGTGATGGATCAAACCCAGATCTGTTGACTGGGTGTGAGTGTTTGATTGGTTCTGATGCTCCGTCCATCACCACCCCCTTTTGTACCGCTTTGTTCGCCCTAAGTTGGCAGGGTATGCTCAGACGTGAGTCCCTTGCTCACTTTGCCACTGGATTCAAGCAAGCCTGGCTGAAGACGGCTGAAATGCCAGAAACCGGTCCTAGGAAGCTTGTTTCCACTCCAGGGAAGGCATGGCTTGGCAGTTCGGGCTGGACTGTTCCCATGAGGCACAGGGTCAGACTGATTTGCATATTGCCATGTCTGAACTGGGGTGGCAGAGTGGGCTAAAGAACGGTGATGGATCAAACCCAGATCTGTTGACTGGGTGTAAGTGTTTGATTGGTTCTGATGCTCCGTCCATCACCACCCCCTTTTGTACCGCTTTGTTCGCCATAAGTTGGCAGGGGACGCTCATACGTGAGTCCCTTGCTCACTTTGCCACTGGATTCAAGCAAGCCTGGCTATAGACGGATGAAATGCCAGAAACCGGTCCTAGGAAGCTTGTTTCCGGTCCAGGGAAGGCATAGCTTTGCAGTTCGGGCTGGACTGTTCCCATGAGGCACAGGGTCAGACTGATGTGCATATGGCCATGTCTGAACTGGGGTGGCAGAGTGGGCTAAAGAACGGTGATGGATCAAACCAAGATCTGTTGACTGGGTGTGAGTGTTTGATTGGTTCTTATGCTCCGTCCATCACCACCCCCTTTTGTACCGCTTTGTTTGCCATAAGTTGGCAGGGTATGCTCAGACGTGAGTCTCTTGCTCACTTTGCCACTGGATTCAAGCAAGCCTGGCTGAAGACGGCTGAAATGCCAGAAACCGGTCCTAGGAAGCTTGTTTCCGGTCCAGGGAAGGCATGGCTAGGCAGTTCGGGCTGGACTGTTCCCATGAGGCACAGGGTCAGACTGATTTGCATATGGCCATGTCTGAACTGGGGTGGCAGAGTGGGCTAAAGAACGGTGATGGATCAAACCCAGATCTGTTGACTGGGTGTAAGTGTTTGATTGGTTCTGATGCTCCGTCCATCACCACCCCCTTTTGTACCGCTTTGTTCGCCATAAGTTGGCAGGGGACGCTCATACGTGAGTCCCTTGCTCACTTTGCCACTGGATTCAAGCAAGCCTGGCTATAGACGGCTGAAATGCCAGAAACCGGTCCTAGGAAGCTTGTTTCCGGTCCAGGGAAGGCATAGCTTTGCAGTTCGGGCTGGACTGTTCCCATGAGGCACAGGGTCAGACTGATGTGCATATGGCCATGTCTGAACTGGGGTGGCAGAGTGGGCTAAAGAACGGTGATGGATCAAACCAAGATCTGTTGACTGGGTGTGAGTGTTTGATTGGTTCTTATGCTCCGTCCATCACCACCCCCTTTTGTACCGCTTTGTTCGCCATAAGTTGGCAGGGTATGCTCAGACGTGAGTCTCTTGCTCACTTTGCCACTGGATTCAAGCAAGCCTGGCTGAAGACGGCTGAAATGCCAGAAACCGGTCCTAGGAAGCTTGTTTCCGGTCCAGGGAAGGCATGGCTAGGCAGTTCGGGCTGGACTGTTCCCATGAGGCACAGGGTCAGACTGATTTGCATATGGCCATGTCTGAACTGGGGTGGCAGAGTGGGCTAAAGAACGGTGATGGATCAAACCCAGATCTGATGACTGGGTGTGAGTGTATGATTGGTTCTGATGCTTCGTCCATCACCACCCCCTTTTGTACCGCTTTGTTCGCCATAAGTTGGCAGAGTATGCTCGGACGTGAGTCCCTTGCTCGCTTTGCCACTGGATTCAAGCAAGCCTGGCTGAAGACGGCTGAAATGCCAGAAACCGGTCCGAGGAAGCTTGTTTCCGGTCCAGGGAAGGCATGGCTTGGCAGTTCGGGCTGGACTGTTCCCACGAGGCACAGGGTCAGACTGATTTGCATATGGCCATGTCTGAACTGGGGTGGCAGAGTGGGCTAAAGAACGGTGATGGATCAAACCCAGATCTGTTGACTGGGTGTGAGTGTTTGATTGGTTCTGATGCTCCGTCCATCACCACCCCCTTTTGTACCGCTTTGTTCGCCATAAGTTGGCAGGGTATGCTCAGACGTGAGTCCCTTGCTCACTTTGCCACTGGATTCAAGCAAGCCTGGCTGAAGACGGCTGAAATGCCAGAAACCGGTCCTAGGAAGCTTGTTTCCGGTCCAGGGAAGGCATGGCTTGGCAGTTCGGGCTGGACTGTTCCCATGAGGCACAGGGTCAGACTGATTTGCATATGGCCATGTCTGAACTGGGGTGGCAGAGTGGGCTAAAGAACGTTGATGGATCAAACCCAGATCTGTTGACTGGGTGTGAGTGTTTGATTGGTTCTGATGCTCCGTCCATCACCACCCCCTTTTGTACCGCTTTGTTCGCCCTAAGTTGGCAGGGTATGCTCAGACGTGAGTCCCTTGCTCACTTTGCCACTGGATTCAAGCAAGCCTGGCTGAAGACGGCTGAAATGCCAGAAAACGGTCCTAGGAAGCTTGTTTCCGGTCCAGGGAAGGCATGGCTTGGCAGTTCGGGCTGGACTGTTCCCATGAGGCACAGGGTCAGACTGATTTGCATATGGCCATGTCTGAACTGGGGTGGCAGAGTGGACTAAAGAACGGTGATGGATCAAACCCAGATCTGTTGACTGGGTGTGACTGTTTGATTGGTTCTGATGCTCCGTCCATCACCACCCCCTTTTGTACCGCTTTGTTCGCCATAAGTTGGCAGGGTATGCTCAGACGTGAGTCCCTTGCTCACTTTGCCACTGGATTCAAGCAAGCCTGGCTGAAGACGGCTGAAATGCCAGAAACCGGTCCTAGGAAGCTTGTTTCCGGTCCAGGGAAGGCATGGCTTGGCAGTTCGGGCTGGACTGTTCCCATGAGGCACAGGGTCAGACTGATTTGCATATGGCCATGTCTGAACTGGGGTGGCAGAGTGGGCTAAAGAACGGTGATGGATCAAACCCAGATCTGTTGACTGGGTGTGAGTGTTTGATTGGTTCTGATGCTCCGTCCATCACCACCCCCTTTTGTACTGCTTTGTTCGCCATAAGTTGGCAGGGGAGGCTCATACGTGAGTCCCTTGCTCACTTTGCCACTGGATTCAAGCAAGCCTGGCTGAAGACGGCTGAAATGCCAGAAACCGGTCCTAGGAAGCTTGTTTCCACTCCAGGGAAGGCATGGCTTGGCAGTTCGGGCTGGACTGTTCCCATGAGGCACAGGGTCAGACTGATTTGCATATTGCAATGTCTGAACTGGGGTGGCAGAGTGGGCTAAAGAACGGTGATGGATCAAACCCAGATCTGTTGACTGGGTGTGAGTGTTTGATTGGTTCTGATGCTCCGTCCATCACCACCCCCTTTTGTACCGCTTTGTTCGCCATAAGTTGGCAGGGGACGCTCATACGTGAGTCCCTTGCTCACTTTGCCACTGGATTCAAGCAAGCCTGGCTGAAGACGGCTGAAATGCCAGAAACCGGTCCTAGGAAGCTTGTTTCCGGTCCAGGGAAGGCATGGCTTGGCAGTTCGGGCTGGACTGTTCCCATGAGGCACAGGGTCAGACTGATTTGCATATGGCCATGTCTGAACTGGGGTGGCAGAGTGGGCTAAAGAACGGTGATGGATCAAACCCAGATCTGTTGACTGGGTGTGAGTGTTTGATTGGTTCTTATGCTCCGTCCATCACCACCCCCTTTTGTACCGCTTTGTTCGCCATAAGTTGGCAGGGTATGCTCAGACGTGAGTCCCTTGCTCACTTTGCCACTGGATTCAAGCAAGCCTGGCTGAAGACGGCTGAAATGCCAGAAACCGGTCCTAGGAAGCTTGTTTCCGGTCCAGGGAAGGCATGGCTTGGCAGTTCGGGCTGGACTGTTCCCATGAGGCACAGGGTCAGACTGATTTGCATATGGCCATGTCTGAACTGGGGTGGCAGAGTGGGCTAAAGAACGGTGATGGATCAAACCCAGATCTGATGACTGGGTGTGAGTGTATGATTGGTTCTGATGCTTCGTCCATCACCACCCCCTTTTGTACCGCTTTGTTCGCCATAAGTTGGCAGAGTATGCTCGGACGTGAGTCCCTTGCTCGCTTTGCCACTGGATTCAAGCAAGCCTGGCTGAAGACGGCTGAAATGCCAGAAACCGGTCCGAGGAAGCTTGTTTCCGGTCCAGGGAAGGCATGGCTTGGCAGTTCGGGCTGGACTGTTCCCACGAGGCACAGGGTCAGACTGATTTGCATATGGCCATGTCTGAACTGGGGTGGCAGAGTGGGCTAAAGAACGGTGATGGATCAAACCCAGATCTGTTGACTGGGTGTGAGTGTTTGATTGGTTCTGATGCTCCGTCCATCACCACCCCCTTTTGTACCGCTTTGTTCGCCATAAGTTGGCAGGGTATGCTCAGACGTGAGTCCCTTGCTCACTTTGCCACTGGATTCAAGCAAGCCTGGCTAAAGACGGCTGAAATGCCAGAAACCGGTCCTAGGAAGCTTGTTTCCGGTCCAGGGAAGGCATGGCTTGGCAGTTCGGGCTGGACTGTTCCCATGAGGCACAGGGTCAGACTGATTTGCATATGGCCATGTCTGAACTGGGGTGGCAGAGTGGGCTAAAGAACGTTGATGGATCAAACCCAGATCTGTTGACTGGGTGTGAGTGTTTGATTGGTTCTGATGCTCCGTCCATCACCACCCCCTTTTGTACCGCTTTGTTCGCCCTAAGTTGGCAGGGTATGCTCAGACGTGAGACCCTTGCTCACTTTGCCACTGGATTCAAGCAAGCCTGGCTGAAGACGGCTGAAATGCCAGAAAATGGTCCTAGGAAGCTTGTTTCCGGTCCAGGGAAGGCATGGCTTGGCAGTTCGGGCTGGACTGTTCCCATGAGGCACAGGGTAAGACTGATTTGCATATGGCCATGTCTGAACTGGGGTGGCAGAGTGGACTAAAGAACGGTGCTGGATCAAACCCAGATCTGTTGACTGGGTGTGACTGTTTGATTGGTTCTGATGCTCCGTCCATCACCACCCCCTTTTGTACCGCTTTGTTCGCCATAAGTTGGCAGGGTATGCTCAGACGTGAGTCCCTTGCTCACTTTGCCACTGGATTCAAGCAAGCCTGGCTGAAGACGGCTGAAATGCCAGAAACCGGTCCTAGGAAGCTTGTTTCCGGTCCAGGGAAGGCATGGCTTGGCAGTTCGGGCTGGACTGTTCCCATGAGGCACAGGGTCAGACTGATTTGCATATGGCCATGTCTGAACTGGGGTGGCAGAGTGGGCTAAAGAACGGTGATGGATCAAACCCAGATCTGTTGACTGGGTGTGAGTGTTTGATTGGTTCTGATGCTCCGTCCATCACCACCCCCTTTTGTACCGCTTTGTTCGCCCTAAGTTGGCAGGGTATGCTCAGACGTGAGTCCCTTGCTCACTTTGCCACTGGATTCAAGCAAGCCTGTCTGAAGACGGCTGAAATGCCAGAAAATGGTCCTAGGAAGCTTGTTTCCGGTCCAGGGAAGGCATGGCTTGGCAGTTCGGGCTGGACTGTTCCCATGAGGCACAGGGTAAGACTGATTTGCATATGGCCATGTCTGAACTGGGGTGGCAGAGTGGACTAAAGAACGGTGCTGGATCAAACCCAGATCTGTTGACTGGGTGTGACTGTTTGATTGGTTCTGATGCTCCGTCCATCACCACCCCCTTTTGTACCGCTTTGTTCGCCATAAGTTGGCAGGGTATGCTCAGACGTGAGTCCCTTGCTCACTTTGCCACTGGATTCAAGCAAGCCTGGCTGAAGACGGCTGAAATGCCAGAAACCGGTCCTAGGAAGCTTGTTTCCGGTCCAGGGAAGGCATGGCTTGGCAGTTCGGGCTGGACTGTTCCCATGAGGCACAGGGTCAGACTGATTTGCATATGGCCATGTCTGAACTGGGGTGGCAGAGTGGGCTAAAGAACGGTGATGGATCAAACCCAGATCTGTTGACTGGGTGTGAGTGTTTGATTGGTTCTGATGCTCCGTCCATCACCACCCCCTTTTGTACTGCTTTGTTCGCCATAAGTTGGCAGGGGAGGCTCATACGTGAGTCCCTTGCTCACTTTGCCACTGAATTCAAGCAAGCCTGGCTGAAGACGGCTGAAATGCCAGAAAACGGTCCTAGGAAGCTTGTTTCCGGTCCAGGGAAGGCATGGCTTGGCAGTCGGGCTGGACCGTTCCCATGAGGCACAGGGTCAGACTGATTTGCATATGGCCATGTCTGAACTGGGGTGGCAGAGTGGGCTAAAGAACGTTGATGGATCAAACCCAGATCTGTTGACTGGGTGTGAGTGTTTGATTGGTTCTGATGCTCCGTCCATCACCACCCCCTTTTATACCGCTTTGTTCGCCATAAGTTGGCAGGGTATGCTCAGACGTGAGTCCCTTGCTCACTTTGCCACTGGATTCAAGCAAGCCTGGCTGAAGACGGCTGAAATGCCAGAAACCGGTCCTAGGAAGCTTGTTTCTGGGCCAGGGAAGGCATGGCTTGGCAGTTCGGGCTGCACTGTTCCCATGAGGCACAGGGTCAGACTGATTTGCATATGGCCATGTCTGAACTGGGGTGGCAGAGTGGGCTAAAGAACGGTGATGAATCAAACCCAGATCTGTTGACTGGATGTGAGTGTTTGATTGGTTCTGATGCTCCGTCCATCACCACCCCCTTTTGTACCGCTTTGTTCGCCATAAGTTGGCAGGGTATGCTCAGACGTGAGTCCCTTGCTCACTTTGCCACTGGATTCAAGCAAGCCTGGCTGAAGACGGCTGAAATGCCAGAAACCGGTCCTAGGAAGCTTGTTTCCGGTCCAGGGAACGTATGGCTTGGCAGTACGGGCTGGACTGTTCCCATGAGGCACAGGGTCAGACTGATTTGCATATGGCCATGTCTGAACTGGGGTGGCAGAGTGGGCTAAAGAACGGTGATGGATCAAACCCAGATCTGTTGACTGGGTGCGAGTGTTTGATTGGTTCTGATGCTCCGTCGATCACAACCCCCTTTTGTGCAGCTTTGTTTGCCATAAGTTGGCAGGGTATGCTCAGACGTGAGTCCCTTGCTCACTTTGCCACTGGATTCAAGCAAGCCTGGCTGAAGACAGCTGAAATGACAGAAACCGGTCCTAGGAAGCTTGTTTCCGGTCCAGGGACGGCATGGCTTGGCAGTTCGGGCTGGACTGTTCCCATGAGGCACAGGGTCAGACTGATTTGCATATGGCCATGTCTGAACTGGGGTGGCAGAGTGGGCTAAAGAACGGTGATGGATCAAACCCAGATCTGTTGACTGGGTGTGAGTGTTTGATTGGTTCTGATGCTCCGTCCATCACCACCCCCTTTTGTACCGCTATGTTCGCCATAAGTTGGCAGGGTAGGCTCAGACGTGAGTCCCTTGCTCACTTTGCCACTGGATTCAAGGAAGCCTGGCTGAAGATGGCTGAAATGCCAGAAACCGGTCCTAGGAAGCTTGTTTCCGGTCCAGGGAAGGCATGGCTTGGCAGTTCGGGCTGGACTGTTCCCATGAGGCACAGGGTCTGACTGATTTGCATATGGCCATGTCTGAACTGGGGTGGCAGAGTGGGCTAAAGAATGGTGATGGGTCAAACCCAGATCTGTTGAATGGGTGTGAGTGTTTGATTGGTTCTGATGCTCCGTCCATCACCACCCCCTTTTGTACCGCTTTGCTCGCCATAAGTTGGCAGGGTATGCTCAGACGTGAGTCCCTTGCTCACTTTGCCACTGGATTCAAGCAAGCCTGGCAGAAGATGGCTGAAATGCCAGAAACCGGTCCTAGGAAGCTTGTTTCCGGTCCAGGGAAGGCATGGCTTGGCAGTTCGGGCTGGACTGTTCCCATGAGGCACAGGGTCAGACTGATTTGCATATCGCCATGTCTGAACTGGGATGGCAGTGTGGGCTAAAGAACGGTTATGGATCAAATCCAGATCTGTTGACTGGGTGTGAGTGTTTGATTGGGTCTGATGCTCCGTCCATCACCACCCCCTTTTGTACCGCTTAGTTCGCCATAGGTTGGCAGGGTATGCTCAGGCGTGAGTCCCTTGCTCACTTTGCCACTGGATTCAAGCAAGCCTGGCTGAAGACGGCTGAAATGCCAGAAACCAGTCCTAGGAAGCTTGTTTCCGGTCCAGGGAAGGCATGGCTTGGCAGTTCGGACTGGACTGTTCCCATGAGGCACAGGGTCAGACTGATTTGCATATGGCCGTGTCTGAACTGGGGTGGCAGAGTGGGCTAAAGAACGGTGATGGATCAAACCCAGATCTGTTGACTGGGTGTGAGTGTTTGATTGGTTCTGATGCTCCGTCCATCACCACCCCCTTTTGTACCGCTTTGTTCGCCATAAGTTGGCAGGGTATGCTCAGACGTGAGTCCCTTGCTCACTTTGCCACTGGATTCAAGCAAGCCTGGCTGAAGACGGCTGAAATGCCAGAAACCGGTCCTAGGAAGCTTGTTTCCGGTCCAGGGAAAGCATGGCTTGGCAGTTCGGGCTGGACTGTTCCCATGAGGTACAGAATTAGACTGATTTGCATATGGCCATGTCTGAACTGTGGTGGCAGAGTGGGCTAAAGAACGGTGATGGATCAAACCCAGATCTGTTGACTGGGTGTGAGTGTTTGATTGGTTCTGATGCTCCGTCCATCACCACCCCCTTTTGTACCGCTCGAATCTAGGAGTCCAGCACTGGATTACAAAAGTAACGCAAAAGTAACTTACCTGCTAAGTGAATTTCCTCCCATAGGATAACATTGGTGATTCTATGTGAAAAAGTTTCTGTCAACTTTTGAAATACAATAATATTCCTTAAAAATCATACCTTTAACCAAAACGCATTTACTCACCTGTTTTCAGGAAATGTCCCAGGGCTGAATCTAGGATCCAGTCCTGTGGTCAGAAAAGTAATCTGAAAAGCAATTAACTACATTTTACTTAAAAAGGCTATTCAATTGAATGTATTATACCTGCAATGTGTTGCAAACTGCTTTCTTAAACCTGTAATCAAAACCAGTACCAGTTATACTGCAATTCTGAACTGTGTTCAAACAAGTTAATTACTACTGCAACGTATTTATATGCTTACCTGTTCCAAGCTTGCTTGGTTCTAGAAATAAAACAACAGTATATTTTTTTATACAAAACAATTGGCCTAGAGTTCATTTCTTGAGTGTGTGAGACCATTTGCTGACTGAATGTGTTCATCAAATGCTTTACACTGTCCTCTGATACTGCCTTACTGCTCGACCAAGCTACCACTTTAGAGAGTAAGGTTCTATCTAACTTTAACCTTTGCCAAAGCTCTGGAGACTCTTGGACTCTATACACACTGTACCTCACTTTGGTGCAGTATGTATAGAGCCAGTTTCTTACAGGAACTGTAGCTGATTTGTTTATCATCTGACTGATGCAGAGCAAGAAATAGAGAGACAGAAAAGCTAGAAAGAAAGGGAAAAGAAAGCTAGGAAAGCAGTGACAAATGAAGAAAGTAGGCATGGAAAAGAATGTGCAAGAGAGAGATAAAGGGGCAGAGAGTTTATGGCGGTGGAAGAAAGAAGCATGAGGTGGAATCAAGACTAGGCAGCATTGGTATTCGGCAAGCCCAGCATTCAGCAGCACCAACAGTAAACCCTATGAAACACTTTGGTCCTATGCACTTATTATTACTCTTATTATTCACAAATTAAGCACGGCCTCACCTTGCACTACCACAGCAGGCCACTTCTGGTGGCATGGCACTTGTTAAAAAACATATGATAAAATAGAATAGAGTAAATATGTTATGTTACTTTGACTAGGATGTCACCCAAACCTGTGGCCTACTCCCTGGACATAGAAGACAGGTGGGTTGAGTACCATGTCAAAGCAGTGTATGCTGCTCGACCAACCAGACTTCCAGAATTAATAAAGATAGGCAGAGACACTGCAACTCCATCTGGATAACACCACAGACTGGCAATGGGCAAGGCTGCTGGGACAGGCAACGTGGTGGAGCAGGAATGTCCGACAGAATAGGAAGATGATCTAGACAGCTTATTGGAACAGACTGGTGTAGGAAGGAAACCAACTATGTCAAACTGTAGCCAGGACTTCAAACATGGACTATGGCATATCAAACAAATTCACTTGCAGCGGGCTGTATAATTGTAGTTGCAACCAATATGGAGGACAGAATGGTTCTACTGTTCTTCATAAAAAAAACTAAGAACAAGGAGGAAGATTTAATTCATCCAGTTACACATGGGTAGGGGACAGGAGGCAACAACATCATTGGGAAAGTGGCCACTGGCATGCATGTTTCTTGAACTGTGTAAATCCAATGTGCATGCCCAGGCTCGTCACAGGGTGGATTTTCTGGACCACGACCATCTTAGGAAGAATTCATCATAACCTCTTGTTGCCCATCACTTCCACCAACCAATACAGAAATCAAATGAGCCCTCCGACCCTCTGTTGAAACACTTCCAATCAGCTACAAGGCCAAAGACGTAAGAAGACCAGCTGGAGACAGGTAGTATGTATGCAGGCCTCAAACATCCTATAGCAAACTCTGGCCATGGACATGTCACATAAGAGGCTTCCGCAAATGCATCAATCAAGGCACAGAAGGGATAAGACAAGCAGGCTATCATTCCTCATTATCCAAGCTGGCAGAGGTAAGTCCCTTCCAAGCAATGGGGGAATGAAACGAAACAGATATTAAGTTGGAACGAGACAAGAAGTAATAAAACCAAGGCTGGATTGGCCATTTATTCCATCTGGCTTTTCCCCGGGGTTTGGGGGGGGGGCTGGGGGAGGGAGGGTTTGGAGCCATTAGAGGTCGGATTTGAAATATCAGGACCCCTGCTGCTGCTCCTGTCACTTTCCCCAGCTGCACAAGGTTAAGTGCAGCAGGCACAGTGGAGGTTTCAGGAGAGATAGATAGCGAGCGAGAGAGAGAGAGGGGGGGAGATATGAAGAGAAAGAAAGGAAGAGGGACAGAAAGAGCGGTTGGATAGCGATCAGAGACAGAGAAGAGAAAGAAGAGGACACAGGCCCTGTTTAGAACAAGACATGGGCATGTGTTATTAGAAGGGTACAATTGTCACAAACATGTTTTGAGACTAGGCATTGTGGGACAAATACAATGACCTATGAGGCAAATTCTTTGAGACATGGAGCACAGGATGAGAGATACAGGTGACTGCTACAAGCAAAAGACTAGGCTTGTGCGACCCTAGGTAATTGGAAAAAAGGAGTGAAAGTCATAAAACAGTGCTGGGTGTTTTTACTCAGATTGTGAGGGACATGAGGCATGAGATAGGAAGTTGGGTCCATGAGACAGGAAGCGTCAGTGAGACAGGAGGCAAATATCTTGAGACAAACAACTTGAGGGATGGGGAAAGTCAAGAGGTGGGGTACCATAAGATTTGGTCGGAGTGTTGCAATATGTGGGGATTCTGTTTGAGATGGAAAGAGATGAGTAAATTGAAAAAGCGATATTTGTTAGGAGAGGATTTTGGGAGGCAAGGTGGATCAAGGGTGTAAGAAATTGAGGTATTGGTTAAGAGGAGTGGTAATCCCACTCAGGCAACAACCACAATCCTTGTCAAGATGAACCACAAAAGTAACTTAACTAACCTGTGCTTAACCCCCTGGAAGCTTGACACACAAAGCAGTCAGACTTAACTTAGAGACAATGTGTAAATAATGTATGCAGCTCACAAACAGTGGTAAAGTAAAAGCACAACACAAGAAAAATCCCAAACTAATCTAGAAAAACAGAGTAAATTACAATAATTAAACTGATACAAGAACAGCAAAAATCCAATCAGTAGAGCCTGAGATATGCAATTTTTAAATTTAAGGGGAACAGCACCTAAAAGCACAAAGTGCTACTCGTGGCCATCTGGTCTTGCTACACCGAGGGAAAGTCAGAGGTTCAGGCCTGCTGCGATAGAGCTTGGGCCATATACAGGTTCCAGGTTGGTCATGCTGAAAAGTTACCTTTTAAGTCTGGTACACAGGGTTCTGTTAATGTTGGAGGAGTTCCTGAGGAGCAGGATGAGCGTCGCAGACAGTCACTGTCGGAGTGCGAAGAGCAGGTTAGGCCTCACGGATGAACATCGCTGTAGCTTGAAGAGCCCGTCGGGCATCATGGACGGTCATTGCTTTAGCTTCACATTGGGTTTGTCATGGGCTGTCATTGCTGTAGTGCGGAGTGCAGGTTTTGCACTTTGGGTAGTCATGGACTGTCGCTGGCACAAACAGCAGGTTTCAGCGGAGATTTGCATTGGAAATTGTTGCGGGCGGCAGTGTTTTGGTACGAATGGGACCTTTCGGGGTCACGAGGAGCCCAAACTTCTGAGTTTTCATATTTTCTGTGGGAGGAGTACACTTTGATGCCAGCCAAGGTTTTGGACAAGGGGATGCACCTCTTGGGGATCAGTGACTCACCCCAGGAGAGGCTAGCAGCGCTCAGGCAGGTCAGATTAGAGGTCCAGTTGCAACAGGTCATTTGGGCAGGTACAGGGGGTCCTCTGAAGCTTGTTGTGTCCCTCTAGCTCACACAGGAAGTCAGCCAACTGACCCTTCATCCTGGTTAGCCCAGGATGAAGGCAAACAGTTTCACTCTTCCTTATCAGACAGCAAGGCAGTCCTTCAACTAGCAGGGCAGTTGTTGTGTTTCATGGAACCTTTTTTATGTTTGAAAAAGAATTCTATATTCAAACCAAAGGAACAGCCATGGGGTGTCCCTTTGCTCCAGAAATGGCTGTACTCTACATGGCACAATTCGAAGAATAATATATCACTAACAACAATCCCTATTCAAACCATATAATTCAATGGCTCAGATACATCAACGATGTGTGATGCCTGTGGAAGGGTACCGAAGAACAACTTGATATTTTTCACACTTGGCTAAACAACAGATGCCTTGACTTTCATTTCAGCATGTCAAAAAACAAGTCAACGCTTACTTTTCTGGATGTACAAGTGCGGGCAAGCAATGACAGACTCTATACAACTTTATACCGCAATCCAACAGACAGAAATACATCTCTGCATTTTAAGAGTTTCCACCCGAGAAATTTACGGAACAATTTGCCCTATGGGCAATTCCTTCGCATATGCAGGAATTGTACGAGAAAAGAGGATTCTTTCCTGCATGCAGACATGTTGCAACAAAAACTTAAACAAAGAGTGCACCCATGTAAACTTTTAAAGAACTCAATGAAAAGAGCATGGTTCACACCTCGTGAGACTCTGCTAGTCATAAAACAAAAGGAACCCAGTAATAAACTAGTATGTGTATCAACGTTTTGCCCCCATAAGACACAGTTTAAGAAAATCATACGCAACAATTGGCACTTGATAACTAACTCTGAATGTAGCTTTGATTTGCCCTTGTTCGCAATAAGGGAGTGTCGGATCCCAAACAGTTCGTGCAAGCCTGATCAAGTCAAAAAAGTGCAGTGATTTGCTTGCAGCGTGGAACATGAAGCCAATTGAAGGCCACCACAAATGCGGAACATGCAGTGTCTGTAATTAGGCGTTAGAAGGAAGCACCTTTTCTGATGGAAAGATTTCCTTGACTCACAAAGAAGTTTCAAACTACAAAACCAAAAATGTGGTCTATGCCATAGTTTGCCTATGGTTCACTGATAGAATATCGACGCCCAAAATATCCCCATACACAAATATCGAGTCATAAATATCGATGTCAAACATATCGACATCCTATATTTATAATGGTAAGTATAATATATCGGTAAAAAATATCAATGTAAAAAATATTGATGTCAAAAATATCGATTTTTTTATATATGTCAAAAAAATTGTGAAATATATTAAATAATAAAATTAACTTTGAAAAAATTATTTGGATGTAATATACATTTTAACAAACATAAGAAATAAATGTAATTTAAACAAATAGAAGCATACATATATAATATGTAATAAATATATATTTGTATATATATTTACTTTAAAACAAACTATTAATTTTAATTTATTTAACATTTTATAAATATATGCAAATTAACAAATGAGGTGCCGATTCCGATCCTGGAGAAACCGGGTACGAACCGTCGGACGGAGCATTTTCTCCGTCCGACTCGTACCCGGCAAAAATAAATTACAAAAATGCAAGTACGATTCACATGGAAACACTATTTCCGTGCGAATCGAACAAAACACCGACCGACGAAAAAATACATACAAATGTGATCCGGAAAAGCGCCGACGTGACGTCGGGACGCATTCTGGCTGCGTTTCACGAACCAGGAAGTACGATCCGCACCGACGTCACCCCGCACGGATTATATTCTCCGGCTGCCAAAAACTGCCGGTAAATAAGGACGACGCGCACAAGGAGCACCTGTACGTGACGGACAACCATGGACCCCAACCTACGCGTCATCCCGGCCCTCATAGCAGTCCACCTGCTCTACAGGAACCGACGCAGACGCCGCAGAAGGTCAGAACAACACACAGGGGCAAAGGGGGGGCAGGGGCGTGTCCAGCAACGCAAGCGTTCGCCACAACGGAAGTGGATGTTGACGCGAACCGGCAACACAACAATTCCGGTACGTACCGTACTCACGCCTGAAGAGCGTGGGCACGGGTCGTACCACGCCCACCCCTACGTCACCCCAACAATGGCGGTACGGCCCGTACCCACGTTCCAAAGGCATGGGTACGGGTCGTACCAGCATCGTTAGGGTGATGTAGGGGTACGCGTGGTACGACCCGTACCCACCCTCCGAAGGCCTGGGTACGGTGCGTACCCCTACGACACCCCATTGGGGGTCCACACCCTACCCAGGCCTCAAGAGCGTGGGTACGGGTCGTACCACGCGTACCCCTACGGCACCCCAACAATGCTGGTACGCACCGTACCCACGTTCCAAAGGCATGGGTACGGCCCGTACCCAGGCCTGCAGATCGTGGGTACGGGAATGTACGGAGCGTACCCCCACCCGTGTATGTATGGAGCGTACCCCCACCCATGTATTAATGGAGCATACCCACACCCCACCAGTGTATGTACAGAGCGTACCACCACCCGTGTATTAATGGAGCGTACCCACACCCCACCAGTGTATGAATGGAGCATACCCCCACCCGTGTATGTATGGAGCGTACCCCCACCCGTGTATTAATGGAGCATACCCACACCCCACCAGTGTATGTACTGAGCGTACCCCCACCCATGTATAAATGGAGCGTACCCCCACCCGTGTATGAATGGAGCGTACCCCCACCCGTGTATGAATGGAGCGCACCAACACCCCACCAGTGTATGTACGGAGCGTACCCACACCCCACCAGTGTATGTACGGAGCGTACCCCCATCCGTGTATGTACGGAGCGTACCCCCACCCGTGTCTGAATGGAGCGTACCCCCACCCGTGAATGAATGGAGCGTACCAACACCCGTGTATGTCCCGAGCGTACATGCCCAGACACAGGAGGGGTGGGTGCCTATCACTCCCAGCAGTGCCCAGACATAGGAGGGGTGGGTGCAGAGTCCTCCCAGCAGTGCCCAGACACAGGAGGGGTGGGTGCAGATTCCTCCCAGCAGTGCCGAGACACAGGAGGGGTGGGTGCAGAGTCTTCCCAGCAGTGCCCAGACACAGGAGGGGTGGGTGCAGAGTCCTCCCAGCAGTGCCCAGACACAGGAGGGGTGGGTGCCTATCACTCCCAGCAGTGCCCAGACACAGGAGGGGTGGGTGCAGAGTCCTCCCAGCAGTGCCCAGACACAGGAGGGGTGGGTGCAGAGTCCTCCCAGCAGTGCCCAGACACAGGAGGGGTGGGTGCCTATCACTCCCAGCAGTGCCCAGACATAGGAGGGGTGGGTGCAGAGTCCTCCCAGCAGTGCCCAGACACAGGAGGGGTGGGTGCAGAGTCCTCCCAGCAGGGTCCAGACACGGGAGGGGTGGGTGCAGAGTCCTCCCAGCAGTGCCCAGACACAGGAGGGGTGGGTGCAGAGTCCTCCCAGCAGTGCCCAGACACAGGAGGGGTGGGTGCAGAGTCCTCCCAGCAGTGCCCAGACACAGGAGGTGTGGGTGCAGAGTCCTCCCAGCAGTGCCCAGACACAGGAGGGGTAGATCCAGAGTCCTCCCAGCAGTGCCCAGACACAGGAGGGGTGGGTGCAGAGTCCTCCCAGCAGTGCCCAGACACAGGAGGGGTGGGTGCCTATCACTCCCAGCAGTGCCCAGACATAGGAGGGGTGGGTGCAGAGTCCTCCCAGCAGTGCCCAGACACAGGAGGGGTGGGTGCAGAGTCCTCCCAGCAGTGCCCAGACACAGGAGGGGTGGGTGCAGAGTCCTCCCAGCAGTGCCCATGGAAAGAAAAGGGTGCAGTACCCACAGATACAATGGCCGCAATTGTCAGTCAGGTGCCCAAAGACCCTGCAGAAGACGTAACACATGTGTGCGAGGCTGGGAGTACACACATGCATAGTGTGTAAAAGGGAACATGTCCACATGAAGTCATGTCAATATGCTCTATACACAAGTACAGTGACCACCAAGGATGCCACTAATGATGCAGGTGGAGACATTGCCCAGCATGCATGGGCAAAGTTGAACGGATCCGTCACACACCAAGGATATGTAGACACAGCCCAGCACAACATTTATGAAACACCCTGCAGGGAAGATGTCAGGGGCCACAGAGGAAGGAACACACCTTGGGACAATGTCACCATGCAGTAAGAGCTGACATGAACAAAGACATTTGGCAAATACCTTGTGATGGCACACAGATACCAGGGTCCACCCCATGAGCAGCACACCACTACATTTCCCAGACACCTAACATATTATCACCACCCCAAATCATGGAGCAGCACCAACAACAGCAATACCAGAAAAGCAGTAGTGTGCAAAGGAAAAAAAACATTGCTTTATTCAGCAGGAAAAAAAAATGGGTAATAAAAGTTCAAAATGCACAAGGCCCATAGGGCAGTCCATAGTACAATTCCTGGTGGGGGACACATAGGGACGCGTGTCCCCTAGCTTGCCTGCACAGTTCATACCTCCTTTGGTTCCACAGGGGAGGGGCATCATGTGGGGGGGAAGGACCAGGCACCGCAGGGACAGGAGGGGCAAGGATAGGTGTTGTGGGTGCAGGGACGGAGGACTCCACCACAGGGGGTGGGGCAGCGCCAAAGGTGGTGGTGAGGATGGCGCTGCACGCGGTTGCAAGGTCCCCCAGTGTCTCCCCTGCACCCGAAGGAACCACAGGCCCCAAGGAGGGGGGGGGGGGTCGGAGGGATGGGTCACAGCGCTGCTGGGGGAGGGTGGGACAGGGGGGGGGACTCAACTACCCTGACCGGGGACTCCTTTGACCGCTTGCGGCGTGGTGACACACTGGGGCTCAGGGACAGAGCGGCCATGAAGGAATCTTTTGTTGAATCTTGGCCAGGAGAGCTGAGGGGAGTGGATTTGGAGGGAGGGGGTTGTGAGGAATGTGGACTCCCACTGTGGCTGCGTGTCTTCCGTTTGCCCCCCGACCCAGTGGGTGTGCCTACTTCACCCTGTGTGTGCGTGACAGGAGGTGTGCGCTTGGCCTTCCCTGGTGGTGTGGTGCCTGTGTCTGGTGGGGTGTGTGCATGGGGACGTCTGGGTGTGTTTGGGACAGGCATGGGAGTGGGAAGTGTGGATGGTGCAGTGGTAGGGGGGGGACGCAGCGCTGCAGCAGACCCACTGCTGCCGTCAGTGTCGAGTCTATGGACCTCAGCAAGTTGCGTTGGTCAGACTGCGCAGCTGAGATGCCCTCCATGTATGCCTCCATCTGGGTGAGCACACGGGTGTGGCCATGGAGGACATTAAGCATCGCAGTCTGACCAACCTGCAACTGGCGCAGGATGTCCACAGACTCGGCATTCGGGGCAGCAGTGGAGACAGCGGCAGGGGGTGCGGTGCCTGGCAAGAAGGAGACACGTGGTGACCTAGCACGGCGGGAAGGGACCCGAGCAAGTGGGAGGCCAGTGATGGTAATGGAGGGGGCGGGCAGAGATTGAGTGCTGCTTTCAGCTGTGGGAGCTGCCTCCGCTCCCTCTGGGAGCTCAGCCTCGGACCCGTCAGCGTCATAGTCGGTGGTGGGACTGGACAGGTCCTCCGCCGTACTCCCCTCGGCCTCCGTGCCACTTGAGTCGCCAGACAAGACAGCACTGGTGCTCGATCCCTCCTCACGCTCCGTGCCAGTGTCTCCCTCGGAGTCCCACGACGATGCTGTGGGCAAGGTGAAGAGACAGGAAATAATCAGACACCTGGATACATATGTCACATGAGTCAAATCTACACAGGTCACAGTGCATAGCCTGAAAAGCAACATGAGTAACATCTACAATACAAGGTACATATGTAGGCCCTGCAACACACGGTTGGTTGACCCACCATGCCACTGAGAAACAATGGAGAGCATGACACAACAGCAAATTACTTTATATCAAATTGGACAGAGGAGCCAGGCTCTGGGGACAATCGTGCACAGCATCTGCACCCCACAGCGTTGCCAAAAAAGGGATGAGCAGGAACCATGTCCATCAACTTCATGCACATGCTGCAAAGCTAATACATTAAACCATGCCCAACATGACTGGGTCACTGCACCTTGAGTGTATGTCCAGACAAACATCACACACAGGCCAGACCTACCATGGAGAATTCAGATTTTTACATGTAGGCCTTGCCCGCAAAAACCACCCCCTACCTGAGACAATGTTATTGAGACAGAGGAAGTACTTACACCTCATACTCTGGGATTAAAACACATGGCCTGCACTAAATCCTGATTGTACACAAACTACCACTGGTGCGCCTGTCCACATATATCATTGACAATAAACCATCATCAGATTGTCGTACCAAGACACACAGGCACTGCCCACTGTGAGTATGCACAAGCAAAATTGGGTCACACAGTACAGTGGACACATGTAGCACAGTTTACGTAAATACAGATGAGGCCAGGGTACAATGCCACAGAGCCCAACCTATGCCGAAGACACAGAGATTGTCCACATTGTTGGATGACACACATTATACCTAGGAAAAGGTGCCCCAGGGCACGGTAGTGGCCACACTCCTCCATGGTCCTGGATGGATATGACTGCAACTGAAGCAACCGTCCCTGCACTATGCATTACTCCCACTCATGCACATCATGTCAGAGGGCACAACATTGGACATGCATGCTGTAAGGCAGTACACTTGTAAGACACACTCCTATGTCGGGACTCACCATCAGTACCAACTGACATGGACCCCAAAATGACTGACCTGGCCAGGGCACAGGCAAGGTCCCAAATCCTGTTACACACCACCCCCACACATGATGCTGCAAGCATTGGGCACTTGGATTAACTGCCAGCCTAGATAACCTTGTGCAAGAGTGACTACACACAGACCAGGGAACACATGGCAAGGAGGGGAAGGGAGGAAGAACAGCACCGATGTACTTTGGGGAACAGGCCATGCACTGCACATTTAAACCCTGGCAGTGCATCCATGCAACAGCGCACTTCCAAAAGCTGGTGACACACAACAAACACACATGTACCTACCCCCTTCCTGCTGCTGCTTCTCCAGTAAGCGCCTATCCAAGTCGGGGAAGACCACTGCCAGCACACGCTTATGGATGTGGGTCAGACGCCGGCGCCCACGGTTCTTGTGGCTCTCAGGTGAGTCCTCCAGCAGGACCCGTGCGATCCTCCTCGTCCAGCACCGGATATCCTGCCAGCGTTTCCTCACCTGGGCTAGGCGCCGCTTCCGACCCTCCGTCTTCCTCACGGCACTGACGGCTTGCTTCCATATCTCCCCCTTGGCATGGACGCCTACCTGTGAGGATGCAAAAGTGAAAATACTTTAATACACCTGAGCAATGACACAGAGACACACATATTAATAACTTGTCTTGTTTGAACAGGCCATGGTATGCAGGCAACTCATTGCACCTTTGCAATAGGGACATTATCCTCTGGGGAAGGCCAAATGCACTACGTGGCATTGAACGTACACAGGTAGCATGAGGGGTGCCACACAATCAATGATCCTGGATCACACTGTGCATCACAAGCTACACCAGGATTATGTACAGCGCCTCAAAGCAGTCACATGCCCCAGCCCACTGACGCAACCTCAGCAGAGTACACAGACACACACAGGCACAGGACAATCAACTGCCATTGCCAACACAGCACTGCTCCCTGCTCACATCAGATGGCCAGGGTATATCCATCCCTCATGCAGCTGGTGTGCAACACTCCCCAAATGCACTCACCCACATTACAGGGGACTTACACACACACACCAATGTCCAGGGGACGAACACATTATTTGGACACTCACAGCACAGGTACACTAAACAAACACACATCTATGGGCACTGTCACCTGTCACACTGGGGGGACCACAGAATCACATCAGGACTGTAGAAACAACATTCCCAGGAGGAGTAGACAGGCAGAATGTGGCATGCACCATGCATTGATTGTCACAGTAAGCACTATGCAAGTGAGGAGTGCACACAGGAACTACAGCATGCTCTGCATGGGAGACATGAGGCCTTCCCCACCCTGGGACCCACTCTAAACAACATTGCATGTCTGTCACACATGGACACAATGCCAGAAGTCACAGTCACAAAAAGGGGCACAGTCTAAGCTAGTGGAGTCTGCACTCACCTGCTCTCCTGGTCGACCATACGGCATGGTGTACTGTGGGAGGATCACATCCACCAACGCCATATTCTTCTCCATGGTGAATGGCTGGGCCCTCTTCACAGACCTGGACATGGTGCCAGAGGAATCAAAAGCAGCAGCAGTGTTGTGGAATGAAAGGATGTGCAGTCAAGTGCTCTCTCATGGGACCTGGCTGCCTTATATCTGCCTTGCTGGCCTGTTTCATTTACAGGAGTACAGAGTGATTGGTCAGTCAAATTAGCATCCTACGTTTCCTCCAATCCCTTCAAACCTACCCCAGTGAGCGTCTTTGCATGGTTTAAAAATTGAGCATGATGTGAAGTCAACAACCACTTTGCAACAAAGTATATTGTTTCCAACCGACTTCTGCTGGCCACCTGATGGAAAAATTTAAACTTTAAACTCGGTCTCCATGACAACCAGCATGCATTTAGGCCCTTATACTTGTCCCTCATGTGTCCCCTATGTTGTTCCAATATTCACACACAGGTACGGTGCGTTCCACGGCCCTAGGGCACCCCAAATGCAGTGAATCGGACTGTACACGCGTGTGTAGGGTCCCTGTCACTATGGGAGTGCTCGCGTATGCGTACGCCATGGTGATGCGGTCCGTACCCGCGTGTGTAGGGTCCGTACCACCATGGTTGTGCAGCCCTAGGCGTACGCCATAGTAATACGGACCGTACACACGTGTGTAGAGTCCCTATCACTATGGGAGTGCTGGCGTATGCGTACGCCATAGTAATACGGACCGTACACGTGTGTGTAGGGTCCCTATCACTATGGGAGTGCTGGCGTATGCGTACGCCATAGTAATACGGACCGTACACGCGTGTGTAGGGTCCCTATCACTATGGGAGTGCTCGCGTATGCGTACGCCATGGTGATACGGTCCGTACCCGCGTGTGTAGGGTCCGTACCACCATGGTTGTGCAGCCTGGACATCAAGGCATTGTCTGTGCAGTACTACATGTGTCGGGCACAGGTGTGTCAGGCTGTGATGTGGCACATTACTCCTGAGGTGTGAAGCAAATGACTGTATGATGAGCTGTGTAGACATGTCATGTGTGATGGTGCACTATATGCCACACATGCCCTTCACTCCTTTGACATGTGTGCATGTAGTACAGACTTGTTGAGCCATGCGTCACTGGCATGGCACAGTCACCGACACCCGCAACTGTCCCCTGATGCCAGGTACACGGAATGTTACACCTGAGATGTGAATGCCCGCGTTGCACGCTGTGACCATGTCATGTGTGTGTCATGTTTTCCCATGGGTTTGCCGTAGGTGTTTGGTCAAATGCATCTGCAGTTGCTGCAACCAACATGTGTCTGTGTGTAGATGGGCATGGCACACTGTTCCGCACACCAGCCCACATGTGTAATCCGACGTAAGGTGTGTATGTATGCATCGACACAGAGTTCCAAAACAAGGACATATCTGCATACTCTCAATGTATGTGTGATCAGTCTTGACATGTACCCCTTGATGGCAAGGTGTGTGGTCTGTCCTTTTTACATTACATGTCACCTGTGCCTCTAGTGTTCCGCAACCTGTCTGTATGATTGACATATTTATTCTGCCCATATGCGGATGTCTGGCACTCCTGTGATGCGTCTGCCTGTTCACTCACACTGGCCCACCGCTAGTTTAATGCCATGTCATGTTGAGCCTGAGAATCCACGTTTGTGGCTGGCTCTTGGTAGGAGTGTCACCTGCCTGGCATACGTGTCCAGGGCATATTGCACAGACCTGACTCTGTATGTAGCATATGCGTATTGCCTGTTGAACATGTGCTCAGTACATTGACATTCGTGGTGTACTGTACTCACTCTTCGTTGTCCCTTCAAATTCACTGCAGGGCTCCGCCTCTCCTTCGACCAATTCCGGATTGGCTGACCTGAGGGAACATGACTGTATACGCCGCTACCGCTTCCCCCAACGGTTGATTGAGGACTTGACGACACGGCTGGCACCACACCTCCAACTGCTACACAGGTATCCTACTGCACTGACACCCAAGATGAAGGTGATGGCAGCCCTACATTTCTTTGCCACGGGTACCTTTCAAAATACCATTGCTCATGTTGGGGGCATGTCCCAAACCATGTTCAGCCGTGTTCTGCATGATTTTTTAGAGGCCATGTTGGAGCACCTGGATGAGTTCATTAAATTCCCAACTCCTGAGCAGTTGACAGGTGTCAAGCGTGAGTTCTATGCCCTGGGAGGGATGCCCCATGTCATTGGGTCCATAGATGGAACACATGTGGCTTTGGTACCACCACAGGCACAGGAGGTAGCATATAGGAACCGCAAGCATTACCACTCCATTAATGCCCTTGTGGTGTGTCTTGCCAACATGGTGATTTCACATGTCTGTGCTCGTTTTCCAGGATCAGCACACAATGCCTACATCATGAGGCGTAGCAGGGTGCCTGAAATTATGCTGCAGCTACGCAACGAACGAGCATGTCTTGTTGGTGGGTATACTCTGGCAGTCCTGTAGTTAACGTCATCTTCCTGTCTTACTGCTTCTCCTGACCCACTCTTGTCCATGATGTTTCCATGTAGGGGACGCTGGCTATCCCAACATGCCATGGCTGATCACGCCTCTCCGCAACCCCAGCACGGCTGGCCAGCACCGCTACAACAACGCCCATGGGCAGACCAGGCGAGTGATAGAGAGGACGTTTGGCCTCCTGAAGAGCCGATTCCGTTGCCTCCACAAGACCGGTGGCGCACTCCCATATGCACCGGTGAAGGTCTGCAAGATCTTCCTCGTGTGCTGCATGCTGCACAACATGGCAGTGGAGAAAGCTGTGCCACTCATCCTGGATCCGAATGAGCAGGACCATCCACCCGTGGAGGATGAAGGGCTTGGTCACGAGGCAAGTGATGTGGAGGAGGAGGAGGCGGTAGAGGACATCCGGAGTCGGCTCATACGCAACTTCTTTGCTTAGTGGTGAGTTCCAGTGTCTGAGTGTGCACGTATTTGGCCGTGTGTGGCATGTGTTGCGATGTGTGTGTCCATCTGCATGTCTGCCAAGTGAGTCAGAGGTGTGTTTGGATGTGTCACTCGAGTGATGGTGCAATGGAAGAATGTTTTTCCAGAGACATCATTGTCACCTAGCATGTTGACAACCTTATACGTGTCGAGTACATGCACAAGCATGCGGATGTGCTTCTTTTGGCTGACTTCTGGTGTGTCTCTCATCCACAGGTACTTGCGCTTGCTGTCTGCTGGTGGCATTGTTGTGCTCCTGCTATTCCTCATGAACACAGCAACATGTGCTGAATCAGCGTTACATGCACGGACAAGTTTGAAAATCTCCTTAGGGTAAGGGATGCAGCACTGCTTTTTGGGTGTGGGATTTGTTTGGAATGTGTGTGCATTGCTCCTGTTCATGTTTGGATACTTTACATACATGTAGAATCACCATGGGGCACATGACATGGGGCTGAATTCACCTGAATTTTTGGTCAGACTTGGTGACAGTCATCTGTAATGGGATTGTGGATTGTGATGAAGCCATCAATGTGTGTAACACTGCCCTCGGAAACATACGGGTTGCACCGGGTTGACATGGTGTGTGAATTCCCCATTAGAGGCTCAATGGTGTATAGCAGCCTCTCCGTGAGCAGCAGGGGGTGTTTAGCTGTAACCCGTCACTTGTGTGCCAGTTCTATGGATTTCCAGCATCTGTGGTGCACAGGGGGGTGCCAGTGTTGGTCCCACGTGTTCATCCACATGACCTGTGTATGTGTTGACAGAGTTGCATTAGCATTCCGAAACACATGACTAATAAAGGTGTCCCTCTGCATCCAAGGTGCCTCATCTCTGTCAACTGTGCATGCGGCATGTCTGGCATAGTTCTCAGAGATGGTGCATATGAGTCTGTGTGTAGAGTAGCAAGATGCAAGCTGTTTGTCAGGGATTAGAATCTGTATTGTGCACGATGACCATGGCTGTGTAGGTATTGTGGCATGTCAGTCTCCATGACAGCCACTGTGCTGCATGTGCATCCATTGTGTGTGTGTGTGCCATGTTGAACCAGACAGTCCTTCCTTGACATACACCATTTGCATGGTTCCTTCCTGAGATCCTTGTCTTTGTGTGCTACTTGTGGCATTGTTTTCTTGACATGGCGCATGCTGCTGCAGGCCCTGCAGCAAGGGCACCCAGTGTCCACGCAAACGTGCTGGTGTTCATCATGGATTGCTTGCTGACATGTGCTATGCAGATCAGCAGCATCTGTGCCTCATGCTGCTGCACACTCTGGATTATGCACAAGATCCCCAGTTCCATCCACCTCAAGGCAAGAGAGACCATCCCCCAGGTCAAGTACGACATCCGTGTCTAATCCTACCCTGCACTCTACGGACGTGTGCGTTACAACTCCCATGATACTTGTCCACATCCAGGGTGCATCTGCACAGCTCTGCTTCTACATCCGGCGACCAGGCCACATCAACGTCCAACAGAGATGGGGGAATGAATCACTGCCAGCTGCAGGATGACCTTCTCAATCCACGGACACACTCAGGATGCAGCCCACAACCACAACACAACCTTGTGGCACTGTGATCCAACACCCCATTGTGCCATCTCCATGCATCCAACGTTGGCCGGCCCACCATTCTCCACATCCACCTGACTCAAGCATGCAGGACATGGTTCTGCCACGTGTCTACACATACCTGGGAGTAGCACCCCAGGACACTCCACATGATCCCTGACCTCTGCGCATGACTGTTGCTCTTCTACATAGGTCTGTAGGCACAGTTGTGCGGGCACCCCCTCAGCTGGTTGGGCCCATCACGGGTGAGTATGGTGCTCCATGTCTGTATTGGATGGTACATTGTGACCCATGTGTGTCCTGTGCCAGACTCAGACCCCAGGGTATGGATGTTTGGAGTTACTTCTGAAATCAGGCATGGTTTGACTTTACAACACACACATGTAGTGGAATAATGAAAATGACGGCATCATCTTGTGATTGTGATGAATTTTATTTGTGCTGGGGTACGTGTTTGGGGGGGTGACAAGAGGTGCTTGGCGGGAGTGTAGAATCCAAAGTTCACAGGGGGAGTTGGTATCCTTGCCATTGAAAGTCATCAGAGTCTGTGCCACAGTCTTTGTCAACATTGGTTAGACAGTGACCAGCAAGGCCATGTGGCAGAGAATGTCATTTGCTGCTGTGCTGCTGTTGGGCCAGAGGGCCAGGTGCCAGGCCAGGTGACCTGGGAGATGGTGATGTTCCGCTGACTCTCACGGTCTTTTGCGTGGACGACCCACCTTCCTGTGGGGACCCTCAGAAGCAGGCCGTGACGATGCTTGCGATGCTCCGTCGGATGAATCCTCCTCCTCCTGATCCCTCCCTGTGGGTGGTGATGTTCTTTGCCTGGTGGCACAGGGAGGGTTGCCCATGTTTTCGGCAATCCGACGGAGTACACGGGTCATGTCCGTTTGCACCGCCACGAGCTCAGCCTGTCTTGCCTCCATCCGTCCTTGGTGTCGCTGTTGACAGGCATGTTGCTCGGCCTGCAGGGTCTTCATCTCCTCGAGGGTCCCCTTGATGTCTGTGAGGGTTGACGCAATCTGGACCATGCCCCTGGCGTCACGCCGGTATGTGTCCAGGATGTTGCTGACGTGGGACAGTACCGGTTCCTGAGCCAACTGGTCAGGTTCGCGCCTCCGCCGTCCTCCACTCCCACCACCCCTGCCCACTTGTGCCTGGCCTGCCGTTGTGGGCACATCGGGTCTCCGGGACCCCTGAGGGATGGCATTTGCGGTGTCGCCTGCCTCCTCCTGGGTGCCCGGAGAACCTTGTCCCTCCTGGACAGACTGGCTGTGTTGTTGTGTGTGGGCAGGGCTCCTGGATGTCTCCTGGGATGTGGCAGGAATGGGGGTGGTGGTTGGCACAGTTGTACCTGACGCAGGTGCTGCAGGTGGTTGGACACCAGAGGGGCCAGGTTGGTCTGGGTCATCCACGGAGTGGTGAGAGTCGTCGCTGCCGGTGGGGTCCTCTTCACGCAGAGCCTGGTCCTGTGAGTCTTCCCCCCCAGTGTTGGGGGGAGATGGACGACGTTGACCTGTGTGTGCGAGAGACAATGTTAATTGTGTTACATGCGACATCCATGTTTAATTCATTTTGAGTTGGCACAGTTCCTCTGTGTGGTTGGATTTGGCTTGCATTCCTCTCACAGTGCACTCGTGCATGGGTGTGTCCCTTGGCCACAGCTTTCGACACTTGACCTATGTCTGACACAATCTCAGTTGATGCATCTTTTTAGAACGCAGTCAGCAGTGTAGTGAGCGGGCGTAGCAAGCCATGCAGAGCCGCCTTACGTATTGCACTGTACGTGGCCAAATGGTGTTTTTTCCATGCTATTTGGAATGCAGGTAGGTAACTTAAGCATTTGTGACAGGGTTCTAACAAACACAGTGGGTGGGTATACTGGGTGTAAGGTTAGGTTTGTGCCTGCAGCACGGATGTACTCGTGCACAGATTGACACATGGCCCAGTGTTTATCAGAGGTTGAAGGGGGGGTGCACGCACTGCCAAACCTTGTCTACGTGCACACATTCCACCTGCTGACGAGCGGACATGGCCACACCACCCAAGGGTGATTTGGTCTCCCTCTGTCTCCCTTTCTCCCTCCCTCTGTCAGCCTCCTCCCTCTGTCCGTCTCCCTCTGTCAACCTCCTCCCTCTGTCCGCCTCCCTCTGTCTCCCTTTCTCCCTCCCTCTGTCAGCCTCCTCCCTCTGTCCGTCTCCCTCTGTCAACCTCCTCCCTAAGTCCGTCTCCCTTTGTCCGTCTCCCTCTGTCTGCCTTTCTCCCTCCCTCTGTCAGCCTCCTCCCTCTGTCCGTCTCCCTCTGTCAACCTCCTCCCTCTGTCCGTCTCCCTCTGTCAACCTCCTCCCTCTGTCCGTCTCCCTCTGTCTCCCTTTCTCCCTCCCTCTGTCAGCCTCCTCCCTCTGTCCGTCTCCCTCTGTCTCCCTTTCTCCCTCTCTCTGTCAACCTCCTCCCTCTGTCCGTCTCCCTCTGTCTCCCTTTCTGTAATGATCTTACCCGGTCGAAGTTCTGCAGGGACGTCAAGCAACACCAACTTCCAATGTAGAGAAAGTCCCAACCTTCCACCCCAACCTACTGCCTCTATCAATCCCTAGAGCACAGAGGTGGTGGCGGAAAGAGGGGAAACAAAACAAGGATAGAGGGGGAAACACAGGAGCTGCGGTCTTCTTCCTTCTGCTGTGTCTATGGAACTGTGTCTATGTCCGTGAAAACAGTGTTCTGTAATGGTAAAAAGAACAATATAAGTGACTCTAACACACCTACGGGGACCCTGGGAACCCCCCCACCCCCTTGTGTAGCTTTTCCTATCTGAGTACCTTACTGCTAGAAGCCTTCCGCTATCTATAGGGTTGCACAGGAGAACGGAAGAGGTCAGGAAAAGGCAAAGGCTAGTCGTAATTCCCCTTCAATACTGGAGTGGATGCAGTTCGACCCTATAACATAAAAGAGAAAACCATAGACTAGTTCACCAACGGAAATTCTGATGAATCCCAAATTCCCCTTTCCCACTTATCTTACTCGGGGAATCCGGAGGTCATCACAGGTTAGGGAGTCTCACAAGGCTCCTGTAGAGATGTCTTCAGGTTGATTCCGGACAAGACAGCAGGAGAAGAGCTCGTGAAGAAGGAGGGGAGAAAATGGCATGAGCTGAACATAAGCCTACCTCAGGGATCACTGGTAGGTCCACAGCTCACATCTGGGTTGAAGGGAGACAGGGCAGAGACACCCGGCCGGCCCGCGGGACAAAATCCGGCAAGGTGGGTGGAGCGCTCTGACCCTTGTGCACCCAGGACCCAAACCGGAAGAGACAAGGCCAGCTAATCCGTAAGGAGGGACGGGACAAAAAGTGGACTGCGGTACCAAAAAGTATAAAACAGAGCTCTGCTAAATGAGAGAAGACTCTCATACATACGTCCGATAAAGGAACGTACTTCCGACCACACGCAAGGAGGACGGGGAAGCAAGGAAGTCCAGTTCTCACGAAACGGACGCCGGAGCGCCCACTCCCAGAGGAACAAACAGGAAACAGGAAACAGGAAGTCCACAGAACAGCCTGCGGGGCAAACACTAGAACGCGAAGCCCCGAGCCTTCCGGATGTCAGGCTTTTCTACTGGCCTGCCGCTATCGCGCATGCGCGATAGCTAGACGCTACAGGTGATTTGTTTACAGCGGCATATCGTTGTTCCCGGCAATCATGACAGTACACCCCCCCAACACACACCCCACGGGTTTGGGTTTGTGAGGATGTCTTCTGTGGAACAAACGTATCAAGCGAGGAGCATGTACTTGACTGGCTGGTTCCCAGGTGCGATCTTCTATGCCATACCCCTTCCAGTGTATCAAATATTGTAAACGGCGTCTACTCCGTCGGGAGTCAACAATGGACTCCACTTCGTATTCTTCTTCTCCGTCTACCAACACCGGAGTAGGGTGAGTAGGTAGACGAGTACCGGGTTCCACAGGTTTTATGAGGGATACATGAAAAACAGGGTGTACCTTGATGGTTTCAGGGAGTGTTAGTTCCATTGCCACAGGATTGATGACTCTAGATATCGGGTAGGGTCCAAGGAACTTAGGTTTAAATTTACAAGACCCCTTCAATGGAATGTATTTGGTGGATAACCATACCTCATCGCTCTCTTTATACTCTGGTTCTGACTGTCTATGTCGATCTGCTCCTTTCTTGTAAGCTGCCTTTGCTTGTTCTAAGTTAGTCTGTGTCAGCTGATGTATATGTTGGATCTCGTGAATGAACTCACTAACTGCCGGTGTGTTACAAGACGATACACTTGGAGAGAGAAAAGCCTTTGGATGGTAACCATATGAACAAAAGAAGGGAGTGTATTTCGTGGATGCATGTTGGCTGTTATTATATGTGAACTCCGCCACCCATACCATCTTATCCCAATCGCTGTGTGAGTGTAAAGACTGACTCCGCACGTACTGTTCAAAACACTGATTGACCCTTTCGGTCTGCCCGTCTGTCTGTGGATGGTGGCTAGAGGACAGTCTCACATCAATCTGTAGTAAGGAGCATAGCTGTCGCCAAAATCGAGAAACAAACTGGGCACCCCTATCTGAAATTACCACAGAGGGGAATCCGTGTAACCTAATCACATGCTGTAAAAAAACAGTGGCTAGTTCTGCTGCAGAGGGCAATCCCTTTAGGGGGATAAAGTGAGCAGTTTTCGTAAACAAATCCACAACTACCAACAGAGTGTTATGGCCCTTGGAAGTAGTAGGAGAAGTCTAACGAAACCGTGTGCCAAGGGAGAGGAGGAGTGGGTAATGGTTGGAGCAGCCCTGAGGGGTTTTGACGAGACACCTTGCTTTGAGCACATACATGACAAGTCTTAACGTATTGCTCAGTATCCTTGCCCACGGTAGACCACCAAAAACGGCGTCGCACATTGTCAATGGTCTTCTTAATTCCGGGATGACCTGCCAAAGGATGGGAATGACACCACTCTAAAGCTTGTCCTTGTAAGGCTGGTGTGGTAAGGACTATCCCTCCCTGTACATACATAACACCATCCCTATTCTCATATTCTGCGGTCTTAATCAGTTCCTGCCCCTCTGTACTTTGTTGTTCCCTCAATACTTCCAAAAGGAATTCCTTCTCAGATAATACTCCTATGATCTTGTCTGGCGGGATGATTAGGGGAGGTTCCACCTGCTCTTCTTGTATCTCAAACCCTAATCGAGACATGGCATCCGCCTTGCCGTTCTTTCTACTCGCCCGGTATTGTATAGTGAAGTCATACTCACTAAAGAACTGTGCCCAACGGAGCTGTCTCATGGATAAGGCCTTAGCTGATTTTAAGAATTGCAAATTACGATGATCTGTATACACAGTCACCGTATGTTTAGTTCCCAGCAGGTATTGTCGCCATTCTTCAAAAACTTTCTTAATGGCTAACAATTCTTTGTCTCCCACCGCATAGTTCACTTCTGCGGGGTTTAATTTGTGTGAAAAAAAGGCTACTGGATGCAATTCTCCGGAGTGTTTATCCGCTTGTGATAGTACCCCACCTACCGCGACTTGAGACGCATCTGCCTCCAACACAAAGGGATAACTCGGGTCTTTGTGTTGAAGTACTGGGGCTTGGGTGAATGCCTCCTTTAGGGTTTGAAACGCTTTATCGGCCTCAGCTGACCAGACGAACGGAACCCCCTTCCTGAGCAATCGCGTGATAGGTGCCACTAATCCTGAAAAGCCATCGATAAAGCGCCGATAAAAATTGGCAAAACCAATGAAACGTTGGATGTCTTTGACCTTTTGAGGAGCAGGCCACCTTGAAATGGCCTCCACCTTTTGTGGATCCATTCGCAACCCCTGGGGAGAGATTATAAACCCCAAAAAGGGAACTGACTGCACATGAAACGTACACTTTTCCAACTTGCAGTACAGCTGATTGTCCTGCAAGCGCTGTAAAACCTGTCTTACATGTGGTATGTGTTCTTGTAATGACTGTGAATATATCAACAAATCGTCGATATAGGCAATTACACAGACGTCCAACATGTCCTTTAGCACCTCATTTATAAAGAATTGAAAAGCAGAGGGCGCATTACAAAGCCCGAAGGGCATTACCAAGTATTCAAAAAGTCCATACTTGGTACAGAAAGCCGTCTTCCACTCATCCCCCTCTACTACCCGTACCAAGTGATATGCCCCCCGTAAGTCCAATTTCGTAAATATACGGGCGTCTTTTACTCTGTCTAGGAGGGCGGAGATGAGTGGAAGAGGGTATCTGTTCTTTATGGTTATTTTATTTAAGGCCCTATAGTCTATGCAACAGCGCAGACCCCCTTCCCGTTTAGGGATAAAGAACAGAGACGAAGAGGCAGGGGATTTGGAGGGACGGATGAACCCTAATGAAAGCATGTTGTCTAAATATTCACGTAAATAAAGGTTCTCCTTCTCAGTCAGGGAATAAACACGACTGAATGGTATCTTGGCTCCTGCTTGAAGATCTATACGACAATCAAAGGGTCTGTGAGGCGGTAAGGAAGTGGCCTCCTTTGGGTCAAAAATAGTGCTTAAGTCTTGATACACCTCAGGCAACACCTCTTCCTTCTCGGTAGTCATAATCTCCTGGTTTTGACTGACGGCTAGGGTGTGTGCTTTGCAGCACTCTGGTCTAAACTGTAAAGTGGTCTTATGCCAGTCTATGAGGGGATTATGTTTCCTTAACCAGGGTAGGCCTAGGAGAACAGGAAACTGTGAATGAGATCGAATTCCACCTGCTCGACATGATCGGTTTCTAGGAGAACCTTGATGGATTCGGTCTTATGTGTTATGGGTCCTGACTTTAACACACTCCCATCTATAGTGGTGACTGTCTCTCCATACCCTTTGTCTTGTGGTTGAATGTGGTGTTCCTGAGCCCATGTCCTATCCATAAAGTTCCCCGAAGCCCCTAAATCCAGCATAATTTGAGTTTTAGCCTGTACTTGTTTCCAGAACAAATCAGCTGGGACAAAAAAATGACCAGAAGAAGGCGTTTTGGGGTCGGAAGAAGAGACACTCAGTCCAGAATTACCCGAAGTCCTTGTCTCACAATATAAACATAGCCTGTTTTCTCGCCTTCGGCGTCTCTTGTCTGGGGTCAAAGGTCCTCTCACAATACCGATTTGCATCGGCTCTGCTTCCTCTCCTGTAGAGGGGAATTCAGGTTTTTTCTCCCTTATCGTTACCACCCGAACCTCTGTCTTTCCTCTCTCCTTCTTACGTTCCTGCAGGCGATGGTCTATTTGAACTACAAGATCAATGAGGTCCTTACAGGACCGGGGAAGGTCCACTATGTGGGACAAGGCGTCTTTGATCTCATCCCTCAGACCCCTATAGAATAGTGTACCACGTTTCTCCTCTGGCCAGTCTGCCTCAACAACTAACCTCTGAAAGGAAGTGATGTAGGTGGCTATCTCATTGGTCCCTTGTTTTAAGGAGAGCAAATCTGTATCTGCCGTGAGAGTATACGTATGTTTATCAAATAATTTCCTAAATTCGTCTTTGAAAGCCCTATAGTTCTGTAAAAGAGGGTCATCTCTTTCTATTAACGGAATTGCCCAATTTGCACCAGACCCCCCTAAGTATGATATCACAAAGGCTACCTTAGCCTGATCAGTGGGAAAACAGGGAGCTTTGCAAGTGAAATGCAATTGGCACTGGCTGATGAACGTGGCAAATTTGGAGGAATCGCCAGTAAACCTCTCAGGCGGGGCAAGAGGGATTGACGGAGGAGTATTAACCTGTATTATGGGAGCGGAATCACTAGCACGGCCTTCCGCCTGCCTCTCCCTTTGTATAGAATTCACTCGTAATGCCAACGCCTGGGTCTCTGCCTGAAGATTCCCAATCATGTTGGCGAGATCCGCCAACGTCACGTGTTGTTGTTCCATGACGCCCGGGCAGAACACACCACGTGGGCTTCGCATTTTCTGTAATGATCTTACCCGGTCGAAGTTCTGCAGGGACGTCAAGCAACACCAACTTCCAATGTAGAGAAAGTCCCAACCTTCCACCCCAACCTACTGCCTCTATCAATCCCTAGAGCACAGAGGTGGTGGCGGAAAGAGGGGAAACAAAACAAGGATAGAGGGGGAAACACAGGAGCTGCGGTCTTCTTCCTTCTGCTGTGTCTATGGAACTGTGTCTATGTCCATGAAAACAGTGTTCTGTAATGGTAAAAAGAACAATATAAGTGACTCTAACGCACCTACGGGGACCCTGGGAACCCCTCCCTTGTGTAGCTTTTCCTATCTGAGTACCTTACTGCTAGAAGCCTTCCGCTATCTATAGGGTTGCTCAGGAGAACGGAAGAGGTCAGGAAAAGGCAAAGGCTAGTCGTAATTCCCCTTCAATACTGGAGTGGATGCAGTTCGACCCTATAACATAAAAGGGAAAACCATAGACTAGTTCACCAACGGAAATTCTGATGAATCCCAAATTCCCCTTTCCCACTTATCTTACTCGGGGAATCCGGAGGTCATCACAGGTTACGGAGTCTCACAAGGCTCCTGTAGAGATGTCTTCAGGTTGATTCCGGACAAGACAGCAGGAGAAGAGCTCGTGAAGAAGGAGGGGAGAAAATGGCATGAGCTGGACATAAGCCTACCTCAGGGATCACTGGTAGGTCCACAGCTCACATCTGGGTTGAAGGGAGAGAGGGCAGAGACACCCGGCCGGCCCGCGGGACAAAATCCGGCAAGGTGGGCGGAGCGCTCTGACCCTTGTGCACCCAGGACCCAAACCGGAAGAGACAAGGCCAGCTAATCCGTAAGGAGGGACGGGACAAAAAGTGGACTGCGGTACCAAAAAGTATAAAACAGAGCTCTGCTAAATGAGAGAAGACTCTCATACATATGTCTGATAAAGGAACGTACTTCCGACCACACGCAAGGAGGACGGGGAAGCAAGGAAGTCCAGTTCTCACGAAACGGACGCCGGAGCGCCCACTCCCAGAGGAACAAACAGGAAACAGGAAACAGGAAGTCCACGGAACAGCCTGCGGGGCAAACACTAGAACGCGAAGCCCCGAGCCTTCCGGATGTCAGGCTTTTCTACTGGCCTGCCGCTATCGCGCATGCGCGATAGCTAGACGCTACAGGTGATTTATTTACAGCGGCATATCGTTGTTCCCGGCAATCATGACACTTTCTCACTCCCTCTGTCAGCCTCCTCCCTCTGTCCGTCTCCCTCTGTCTCCCTTTCTCCCTCCCTCTGTCAGCCTCCTCCCTCTGTCCGTCTCCCTCTGTCAACCTCCTCCCTCTGTCCGTCTCCCTTTGTCCGTCTCCCTCTGTCTCCCTTTCTCCCTCCCTCTGTCAGCCTCCTCCCTCTGTCCGTCTCCCTCTGTCAACCGCCTCCCTCTGTCCGTCTCCCTCTGTCAACCTCCTCCCTCTGTCCGTCTCCCTCTGTCTCCCTTTTTCCCTCCCTCTGTCAACCTCCTCCCTCTGTCCGTCTCCCTCTGTCTCCCTTTCTCCCTCCCTCTGTCAGCCTCCTCCCTCTGTCCGTCTCCCTCTGTTTCCCTTTCTCCCTCCCTCTGTCAACCTCCTCCCTCTGTCCGTCTCCCTCTGTCTCCCTTTCTCCCTCCCTCTGTGTGTCACCCTCTGTCACCTCAGCCCAGCTTCCTGGGCACACACAGTTTGCAGGTCTTTCAAAGGCCATTGGCTTGTTCATGTGGGTTTGTTGCTTATCTCCGGGCACCCATTGGGCAGAGTGTGTGAGTCTGCGCTGCTGCTGTGGCGGTGTGTGCTGTCACTCTTTCAGAGTGAAGCGTCTTCATTAGCTGCTGTTATGTGCAAATTGTGCCTTCATACCCATGTCATCCTGCAATGTGGCCACCATTTGCATGCAACACAGTACTGTATGGGGACACACTGTTTGTATGGCTGTGCCCTAGGCCATATGGGCTGAGGGCATTGTTGTGTGCTTCAGAGTTGCTCTATGTTAGTTTTGAGGGCCACCCTCCCGGCATCGGGGACATCCTGTCTTGTGTTGGTGTTTTGTGTGGCCTGTGACTTGGCCTGGCCTTGCTTGGGGCATGGAGGCGCTAGTGGCATGTGTGTGTTTTTGGAGTGTGGTTGTGTCCGGTGCTGGCTTTGGGGGGGTTGCGTGCATGATTGGTATTTTGGTTGTGTATGGCGTTCCCCCCCATGTGAGGTGAGTTGTTTGTGTACTCACCAGGCTCTCGGACTCCTTCTAGTCCGTCTACTCCCACCGGCGGCAGCGTGGCCATCACCTTCTCCTCCCAGGGATGGTAGTGTACGGGTCTGCGGGCCGGCCCTCCTCCAGTGATGTTGGCCTGGTTGTGCTCGTCCGTCATTTTGCGGCATACCGTCCTCCGCAGATCGTACCACCTGGCTTGGCACTCATGTCTGGTCCTTCTGGTGGACCCAACAGCATTCACAGCATTGACGATCCTCTCCCACAGGGCAGATTTTTCTGATATGCTGGTCCGTCTGACCAATGTTCCAAAGAGCTGTGGCTCGACTCTGATGATTTCGTCGACAAGGACCTCCAGCTCCTCCTTTGTGAACTTTGGATTCTTGTTAGTGGGCATGGTGTGGGGTGTGGGTGTGGATGTTTGTGGGGGTTTGGGTGTGGATGGTTGTGTGAGTGTGGTTGTGAAGGTGTGTGTATGTGAATGTGATGAGGGGGTGTTTGTGATGGTGGTTGTGTGAAGCAGTGTAAGTGTAAGGTGTATTGAGGGATGTAGTATGGTGCAGTGCGTTGTCTGTGTGGTCTGGCAGTCGTGGATCCGTTGCAAAGGATCATGGTTTGTGTGTGTTGGGCCTTTTTATTGGTCCATTTGTGGGTGTGGCTGTGTTTGAACTTTGGGTGGGTGTGTTATAAGGAGTGGTTGTGTTTTGGGCCTCTGTTTAGCTGTTTGGCAGTTGCAGGTCAGTGTATAGGATGTATTTGGGCTTGTTGGACATGTTTTGTGGTGTTGTGTGCATCAAATAGACTCTCCTTGTGTTGTTTTTGTTTGTCCTGGTTCAGTACGAGTGTTTTTGGCGTCTGTACGGTGCGTACATGGGCCATGTTGTTGTACAGTGCTGTCCTTTGCTATGGCTTAGTGTGACTCGTACATGCGCGTGTTGCAGGGATTCTGCTTATACACAGAACTATGCGTAGAACCCCAGGACCTCAGTGAGTTGTGGTGTACCAGAAACTCACCTCAGAACCCAGAACCCAGTATCCGGCTAGCATAAGTGTCCCATTCGTTATCCGAGATTTAGCTCGGAGGTCCCAATGAAAAGACAACCCAGAACACGCGACTCAGTACATACTCAGGAATGGTGGGAATCGGAAATACCTGTTCGTATATTATTCTCACATCAGTCCACAACAAGAATCAACAGAGACACGGTGAAAATAAAAAGAGTTTATTTTTATAGACCACGTGTCCTAATATGCAGTACTTTGGCTAATACAAGCAGACAAATGATTAAAATCAAAACCATCAACATAGTTACAATACCATAGAATATAAAAGGGGTGATCATGTTATAATGACAGTGGATACTACCACTTTCCCTTTACTAGGAGGCTAATATTATTATTAGACTAACAGAAGGTCTCTCAGGCTTGAATAGGGGACCCCATACCTCAAAGATCAGCTTAGTGAAATCACATCACAGGAGCATCAGGAGACTTCTCGCAGGAAGGCTCGTCTTCGGTCTGAATAATAAACATGATGTCCGTGATATTAAAAGCACCAACTTTCAGGTATGTGCAGCTGCTCGTGTGTTATGGCTAAATAGTGGGTCGATCAACCTAGAGTGGAAAACATGCATTGTCTAACAACTCAGACTGTTTGTCACATCGTGTGCAGACCAAGGTCGCTTCGCAGAGCTCGGGATGGTAACAACAGATTGCTCTCGTGTGAGGCAAAACTCGAGTCAGCAGTTCGTTTAAGCAATAACATGTAAATGCAGTGTCGTGTGCAAAAGCAGCAAGATGGCTTTCCAACTTCTAACGTGGTTATGCTAACCTAACAATGTATGTACGTATTAAGGGAGTCCTTACTACATGCCCCCTTGATCGAAGCACTACTTAGTATGCAAGAAAAGAGAGAGAACGCAGAGTTCAAGCGCGACAGAGCAGAACAAGGCGTATCCAATCGAAAAAGGAACTGGTCAGTTCAGGCAAAGTTCGAACAGGAAAAAACCTCAAAAATAGAGAGGAAAAACAAAAACAAAAAAAATTCAAACTGGAATCGGGGAGGTGAAAAAATGAAAAAACGCCTCACCGGGCAGAAGTGCAGACGTACAGGGCCAGTTCAAGACAAGTGAGGAAAACACTGTGGACCAAGTTCACTTAATCCATAAAAGTATATGCAGCATATGTGGCCACTGCTTCCAGCAGAAAATCATTGGCACGGGCACTGAAGGTTTCAGCCATCCAGTTAAGTAAAGAAAAGGAACATACGTGTTCTTCTATCAGCGGAGCCTCTAGCACCATCAGAGGGCAACCAGCGTGTACTTCCAAGTAACTCATATTCAAGAAGTCATATGCCGCTCTCACGATGTCCCAATTACCCAGGATACCATGTGCCGCACCGCAGGCCATAATCCGAACACCAGAACAGGCAGACTCGTGAGACACGAAGGGCCTCATCAGTCGATCAAAATCCGGGTCCGGAGACACCATGTTGGTTAAACACAAATCCATAGGCCATTCAAAGGGACAATCTAGGCAGTGGAAGACAGGTTGCACGCAGGTGAAGTAGGAATACCGGAAGGATAATCCATATGCCAGGCTCAAAGTCGCCAACGGCAGGACACCATAGTAATCAAGCATCCTGTCACGAAGAAGCTGCAGACGGGACAGGCTGACGTGTGGCACAGAAAGAGCAGCCATTCCGCAAGATGAAAAGTAAAAGTAGCACACCTGCCACTAGAGCCAGAATTAACGGGACACCTCCAAAGACGCTGGAGAAAATAGAATGAAAAAATGCCGGAATCACACCAAAGATAGTTTGGAAAGAGGTCACGAGGCCCGAGCCCACAAGTTTAAAAAAATGAGCCAGGCCAGTCGTAGACGAGGCATTGAAAATTGTTTGGATCAAAGCACCAAAATGCAGGGGGAGGTCAGTATTCAAAAGCGCCTGTACCTCGGTGCGCGTATTTGCTACGTGAAGGACAAATGTTTCCCGGGAGGAAGTCAATGGCACCTCCTTTTGGGACAATAGCGCTCTTATTCTGCTCATCTTGTCGAACTCTGCTTTCAAGGTTGGAATTGAAGGCCAGATAGAAGCATCCAGCCTCCCATGCGGGGGTGGAAACAGGACGTTATTGCAGCAGACAACCCTCTGTGTTACAGTTACTATATACGGGATCCCTACTAACATCCCGCAGCAAGCTTCATTATTCAAAATTAAATAACTACCGTTTGCAAGCAGCGTGAAAGATGGCGTAATCACTGGTACCGGGATACCTTTGAGGACGCAGGCCAAGTTCGGAGCGTGTACATTACAAGCACCGTGCAATTGAATGTGCCTACACACAACAGAATGATCAGGTGACGTTGTACATTCTTCACCCTTCAAGTAAACCTCAGTACCGTCCCTTGTACATCTATACGTAAAGGGGAGGGACCAGACTTCATGTATGAAAGCGGTACCCAGCCGTTCATATCTACCCAGAGCATAGTGTTTCATACAAGAGGTAAACTTAAAAAGCGCAAACGGTAGACTTATCAATCCGTGTAAGAGCCACACAGCGGAATCGACTTCCGCAACAGAAAAAGGTAACGGCTCCAATTTCTCAATATGCAGCAGGGAATATGTAGCATCTTTCATGGACATGAACTGCTGTTTGTCAGTAAGGTTAAAAGGAAGAAAATAACGATGTTGTATTCAGATAGTCCCAAGGGACCTTCCCTGCCTTCAATGTTTGTAATGTCCAAGCAAACTGCATAACAGAACGCAACTGGTTTTGACCATGATACAACACAGACATATCATCCTGCACAATATCAACAATTGAAGACACAATATTATCTAATGTATAAATGCGAGAAGAAAGAGTGTTAATGCTGTTATCAATAACTGCTAATACTTTTTCCATATTAGCCTGATCAATAGCTCTCAATCTTGAAGCTGCCTCAATTTGCGACAGTTTCCATACTTCGTTGTAAATAGCATACGCCCATCTCCTGGATCTGCCACTCACAGGACCTTTAACAAAATCATTCAAATCTATTTTGTCATGTAACTTTGATAAATGAACTTTGACAGATGCCAAGGTGGAATGTCGCAGCCAGGACTGACATAATTTCCCTACAGAGTATGTAGTTACTGTATGTGACGACTCAAACCGGGGGTCCACTCGATCTTGAGTATACCCCGGTTTCAGTCCTAGAAAACGACGTTGACAGGTATCAGAACTGCTTTGCCAAATTAACCATCCCTCACTATTAAATTTCGAAATGTTGAAGGACGAATTGGAAACCAATAACTGCAAAGCAGGAAGGGACAGATCTGTGTGATTATCCCAATTTGGGTACGCACCCAGATCCGGCACAGAAGGCGAATTTAGTTTTTTAGAAGTTGCCAATCCGAAACAGGTGGTTTGGAAGATGGTTGCATTTAAAAACAACATATGATTTGGTACTAGACAGGCACGGTGTAAAGCTTCAGTTCCCTGAACCTGCCACGGTTTGGAACCCCAAACCGACTTAAGATCAATAGTAGCCTTCCATAGATCATAACCTTTGATTGACAACTCATCCATAAAGGACTTAGAATATAGCAATTTGGTGTGTGTCAGTCTAACCTTGGAGGTAGACTCAGGCTTAACTTTAAAATAAAAGGAAGCCGGGGCTGAAACACTGAAATCAGTAAAATAAGTAAACTTATCAACTAATGTGTGTGAACTGCCAAACGAGGGGGTGGGACAATGTTCCCACTGGGTAAAATTTACAAAATTTCTAAACGAATTTGATTTATGCAAGAAGTGATTGCCATAATGTTGAAAACAATACTGTTCCGCATAATTAGCCGCATTTTCATACAAATCCTCAGCATCAAAGGCGGCATAATATTTCAAATCTGAAAACAGTGCTTCAATGGCGTGTACATCCCAATCATCAGAACGTATGTTCTGTTTAACTACATCACCCATAGAAACACGAAATACATTAGGCACATTAATGACCTCTGTAGGCCCATGAATTTGAAATTTAACAGCATCCCATGCGATTCCATCCATGACGGGCCAGGCAGTAATATTCACAAAAGTCTGGTCCCTTTTCATGATGTGGGATGAGGAGTGTGGGGCCAAAGTTCCATTGATAAGTCTAATTGTCGATCTCTCTTTGAGATAATGGCCATCCACTAAACGGAAGAACACTACAACAAATCCAATGGACATGAACAAAAAAATACCAAAAAGCATCAACCAGATGTATGTCCAAGGAGCTATCAAAAAATGCTTCTTAAACCAGCTCACAAAAACAGCAATGTTTGATGGGGGAGGTGAGGGCAAAGAGTTAGTGTCAAAGGAAAAACGGGACTGGCCAAGCGCTGTAGATTGTAAAACAGGCGAAGGTCCACGTGTAGGATAAGCATACTCAGTCTCAACGGACAAACCACCAGCCGGTGGCATCAGCAAGGGATCGGTAACTGAATGCATCTCGATTGCAACATCAGACAAGGTGGTAGTAGCAGGAACCATCATTGAATTTCTTTGCATTGTCTGGCATGAAACTGCCGGAGTCATACTAAGAAGTATCGGCCACTCGCTGAAGTTTGACATTGTCAATAGAGATGTACCTGTTTTCTTTGCGACCAGGAAGTGGAGGTAAAATGACTGTTCTTGTACCCTGCACTCCAAGCACTGGAACTGGTGCTCGATAAGAGGGGCCGAACTCCTTCTTGTTCTCCACCTTCTCACGGACCAGATCACCAACTCGGGGTAGCCAGCCGACTACCGGAATCTGAACCTCAGCTTCAGATGTGGAGGGCAAATGTTCTTTCGAAAGAGAGTCTCTGGCTTCTTGTAGAGTCTGCAAAACAGCACAGTGATCATCTACGTCAAAGGGTGCGGTCGACGCCGCAATGTCTAGACCATCAAGGTCTGGAACAAACATTCTGATTCCGAAGAGCATCATGTACGGGGTCCGCCCACCCAGAGACCTTCTAGGGAGATTATTTAGTGCACGTTGAACGTTATACAAATGGGCTAGCCAGTTCCGGCCTGTGCCTAAAACACGTGCTGTCAATGATTGCTTTAAGTCACGGTTCATTCGCTCCACCACACTATTACCCTCAGGTCGGTAGGGAGACGAAAATTTGACAAGGACCCCCAAATTTTTCATAGCCTCCTTGTAAGCCTTAGAGGCGAACGCAGGGCCCTGGTCAGAATGGAAGGTACCACACGCAAAAGTTCCCACAAAGACACGCAAATCCCTGATGACAGTCCGCGAGTCAGCACTCCTTTGTGGCCACACCCATAGAAAACGTGTGCACGAATCCACTGCAACCAAGATGTACTTGTACGCAGTATCAGAAGAAAAAGGACCGCAGTGATCTAAATAAACACAACCAAATGGCTTATTAGAGATGTACAGCTGTGTCTGTGGTGGGCGCGCAACAGTAGAAGGTTTAATCTGTTGGCAAATGTCACAATCAAGAACATAAGCGCGCGCTTGTTTATATAAACCAAACCACCAGTAACGTTGTTGTAGCAGAGATATTGTAGCTGACACACCGGCGTGGGCAGACGCCAACCCCTCATGTGCAGCCAAGATCAGTGCTGGTCTGCAGTCCGCGTTGGGAATTATTCTATCACCAACGTCGTTAATCCTCACTAACGGGACGTTATCAGGACTTAAATGGTAAATATACCGAGAGGGTAAACCCTTCGGGTAATCTCCTCCCTTCTCTGTAGCAGCAATAGCTGCCAAGATGTCATCATCAATCTTACTTTTGGATCTTGTAACTGCTGCCACTAAGTATGTAGCCACTGCTGTTTTCGCTGCCTCGTCAGCTAAGCTGTTGCCGACAGCATGGACACCAAGCCGCTGGTGACCAAGAGTGTGTATAACACTTACGAGTGGGAGACGGTCTTTAAAGTCTGCCACTCGAACCCAAAGCGTTTTATGCTTAATTGTGCTACCTTTAGTGTCACGGTAATCATTCTGAGACCAGAAGTGTAAATTGTCATTGTAGGACTGGACACAGTAGAAGGAGTCACTCACTATAAGAGTAGTGACTCGGGGATCAGCAAACTCCAGTGCAAGCACTAGAGCCCGGAGCTCCGCCAATTGCGCGGTACAATCACCCAATGACTGCGTATGCACTGCATCAGATTGGAATTCACCATTTACGAATGTACCTACGACAATTGCGCAAGCCGCTGAATAAGCGTGCTTCGATCCAATTGCGGGTTGCGCAGACCCGTCAGTGTATATGACACAATGGTATTCTTCGAGCGGGCGCAAAGACAGAGGTGCCGGATGAACGAATTCATACTGCAAGTACTCTTGAGTCTGTAATGAGGCATCAAAGATGTAAGTGACGTCTGGCGACGTCAGTGTTGTAGCCCATTGTATCCACCGTGGATGCAAAGCTTTAGAATTTGGTACACTTGCTTTTGTCACTGCCTCTAAAGCAGGATATGGTGTTACAACCAGAATCTGTTTCCCATGCGACAGTGCGCGTTCCTTGAGGATCGCCATCTGCACAGCAGTCAGAACTTTTTCGACCGTGGAAAATCGGAATTCAGCAGAGGTGTACAAGTGGGATTTGTACGCAATGGGGACTGTGTCGCCCTCATTAAACGTCAAATACGTGAACCCCACGGCGCCTGGTACTATTCTGATCACCAGGTTAGTGCGGTTATCACGTGTCAGCAAGTATTGTGAAGCAAGAAGGTCAGCCTGTAAAGACTGTAAAATAGCAGAGTGTTCTAGCTGCCAGCTAGACTTCGAAAATGAAGGCTGTACCAAGGCGTAAAGCGGCTTGATACGCTGGGCATAATCAGGAATATACGTACGGCCGAAATTCAGAAAACCCAGCAGAGATTGTAATTTCTTCAGTGTCGTAGGAGCACTCAAGCGTGCACACTTTTCCAGAAAGTGGGGGGCTAACCCCTTACCTTCATTGTTGAGCTCGTAACCCAAAAACAACACTGTATATTCTGCGATGTGAGACTTCGCAAAATTGAATTTGTAGCCATAGTCTGCAAAACTCACGATAATATTGTCAACGCGAGACAGATGTGGCATCAGCTCATCATCCGTAAGATAGATATCGTCAACATATGAGTATGCTTCGGGGTCTATTCTTTCTAAAAGAGAAACCACGCGAGCAGAAAAGACGCCAGGGCTATTCTTGTACCCCATGGCTAATCTGGTAAACTGTTTTTGTTTTCTGCCCGAAGTAAACGCTGTCCACTGGCTACTCAGTGTGGACAGGTTATGGCTAAAAAAGCCATTGGAAATGTCAAGTGTCGTTTTAAATCTTTTACGCACGAGACTGTCGACCAAAGCCGAGCTATGTGTATTCTGTACCGCGCAGGTCCGGCAGTGGGAGTTTAGGTGCCGGTAATCCAAAACTAAACGGTACGAGCCGTCAGGCTTCGTTACAGTGAATAAAGGGTTATTCATAGGGGACACACATGTTTCAATAACACCCTGATATTCCAATTGTTCAAGGATTGCCGCGACGTGAGGTCTCGCTTCACGACGCATAGGATATTGGGGTTGAGGCTGGGGCATAGACCGCAATGGAATCTCATGGCAGGGGGACAATCTGTCCCATCCCACCTGAGTGCGATACACCGCCGGCGCAAGCGCAAGCGCCCACTCCTCAGCATACACTTCAGCTTGGTCCTTAGGCACTGTGTGCGCAAAGGACGGGAGGATTACTTCCTCCCCTCTAGGAGCCTCTAAAATGAAAGCTGGGGGCCAATCTGCCTCCGCTAGGAGGATATCATAGGTGGTGGTCAGATTATCCCAAAAAATCCCTTTTATTGTACGTTGTATGTCACCCTCAATTAATAAGACTATTTCATAAAGTCTATCAGGGGGAGCCACTCTGGTGTCAGCTGTTTCCACAGTAACCGAAATATCAGTTGCTGTCACCGCCAGAAATGGACGCAGAGCTTGACGGACTATGGTAATTTCCGCTGCGCTGTCCAGGAGCGTCAGCGCCCATGTCCGGTTCCGAAGCTGTGTCCGCACTATCTGAGGCATACCTTGCCGTCAGAGCCGCCACTTTCTTCTTCTGAAACGGGGGTCTTTGTCGTGCAAATTCGTCCTGCTTGCCTTTACCCTCAGTCTGTCGGGGCTGGTCACGCTGTTGTGGAGCACCCCGACCTTTGCCACCGCCTCCGCCACCGGACTGTGTAGCCGATGTTTCCTGTGAAGAACGAGGAGAGCGCTGTTCAGAAACCTGAAATCTATCAGGAGACTTGATAGCAGCACGATCGCGCAGATCATAAGTGCGTTCACTACTAGACTGTACGGGAGAGGCAGGCCGAGAGCCCTGTTTCTGCTGCTGCTGCTTCCCCTGTTGTTTAACCTGCCATTTTTGTTTAGGAAAAAAGGGCCGGTCGTCCTTACCAGACGTTTCTGCCTTACCCTGCTGCTTTAGATCGGGATTCTTTATGACAGGCTTAACTCCTAAAGAGCTACGACCCAAATCCCGATATGCCTCTGCGATTATTTTCGCAAATTCCTGCGGTTTGTCCTCCTCAGGAACTCGTTTCAGTTCATTACGAACCTGGAAATGCAAAGCATCACCCTTCAGGTTACCAATTATCATGGTAGCCACCAGGTCAAATTGCCCGAGGAGCCGCATCCCTAACTCTATCGCAGACTCCGCACCATGGTTCTCTTGAACTCTTTTGATTACGGAGGGCAGCTGCAACATAGACGGAGTGCCATAGCACTGCGCGTACGTCGCTGCAAAGACCTTGCCCCAATTTGTACAATCGTCAATGTGTGGGACCAAGTCCTTCGGCAAACTAATGGTGAGGATCCTGTGTTTCTCCACAGGTGAAGTATTCGGATAAACCGCTTCTATTTGGTCAAACTTCTCAGCAAGCCAAAAGGGGAAATCATCCCTAGTAAGGGGGCGCTTGCCCATAACAGAATTGACCATAACAGGACTAATGACCACCGCGTGATGATCAGTAGGCTGTCCCGCAACAGCAGGCGCCCCCGCCTGCATATTGCGCGACACATACTGCACCAACGCCCTATATACCGTAATTAGGGCAGTGTGTAGTACACGCAGCTCAGCCACCGTCACCGTGAGGTAACGGGGATGAGGCGTAAATCCGGCTAGTACCGGCCAAGTGGCCCCTGCAATTGATAAAGGGCCCATTCTCGGCGGTATAACCACATGGGGAAGGGCGCCATTAAACCAAATAAGATGCTGCCAAGCAGATATTGGTATTTCCTGTGTCCTATACGGCGTATAGTTCGCCGGCACTGCAGCGGCAGTGTAAGAATGAAAGGTGTCATCATCCCCCACCGCTGGAATCGTCACCCAAGAGTAGAACAACTCATAGGGATGAACCGCATCGGCTCCCACCACAAAGATGACATTCATACCAGTGTCCGGTACCCCATACTGCGTCAAATGACGTTTTAGAGCCGCTCGGCTATGCGCCGCAATATCCACCGACATTAGGACAACACACGTGAAACTATCAGTAGCACAAGGGTTCACTAACCTTTTTAATTATCAAGCTTGAAAGAACCTATATCAAATAGACCTAGGTAGGTTTAAATCCGTCAGACTTGTTATCCGGAAACAAGAATGAGGGTGTTGTGGACAAACGCGAGCACTACTAAGGCGTTTCAACTCATAGACCAAACGTTAGGTGCGCCATGTTGCAGGGATTCTGCTTATACACAGAACTATGCGTAGAACCCCAGGACCTCAGTGAGTTGTGGTGTACCAGAAACTCACCTCAGAACCCAGAACCCAGTATCCGGCTAGCATAAGTGTCCCATTCGTTATCCGAGATTTAGCTCGGAGGTCCCAATGAAAAGACAACCCAGAACACGCGACTCAGTACATACTCAGGAATGGTGGGAATCGGAAATACCTGTTCGTATATTATTCTCACATCAGTCCACAACAAGAATCAACAGAGACACGGTGAAAATAAAAAGAGTTTATTTTTATAGACCACGTGTCCTAATATGCAGTACTTTGGCTAATACAAGCAGACAAATGATTAAAATCAAAACCATCAACATAGTTACAATACCATACAATATAAAAGGGGTGATCATGTTATAATGACAGTGGATACTACCACTTTCCCTTTACTAGGAGGCTAATATTATTATTAGACTAACAGAAGGTCTCTCAGGCTTGAATAGGGGACCCCATACCTCAAAGATCAGCTTAGTGAAATCACATCACAGGAGCATCAGGAGACTTCTCGCAGGAAGGCTCGTCTTCGGTCTGAATAATAAACATGATGTCCGTGATATTAAAAGCACCAACTTTCAGGTATGTGCAGCTGCTCGTGTGTTATGGCTAAATAGTGGGTCGATCAACCTAGAGTGGAAAACATGCATTGTCTAACAACTCAGACTGTTTGTCACATCGTGTGCAGACCAAGGTCGCTTCGCAGAGCTCGGGATGGTAACAACAGATTGCTCTCGTGTGAGGCAAAACTCGAGTCAGCAGTTCGTTTAAGCAATAACATGTAAATGCAGTGTCGTGTGCAAAAGCAGCAAGATGGCTTTCCAACTTCTAACATGGTTATGCTAACCTAACAATGTATGTACGTATTAAGGGAGTCCTTACTACACGCGATGTTGGGTGAGGGTGCTGGTGTAGGGACCTGGGGTAGGGTACGTACAGACACGGGCAGGGTGTTGGTCCGCACCGTCCATCGGTGGTGGTGTTTCGCACCGTACATACAGGGGGTGCTGGGTGTACGCTCCGTACATACACGGGTGGGGGTACGCTCCATACATACACTGGTGGGGTGTGGGTACGCTCCGTACATACACACGTGGGGTGTGGGTACGCTCCATTCATACACGGGTGGGGGTACGCTCCGTACATACACTGGTGGGGTGTTGGTACGCTCCATTCATACACGGGTGGGGGTACGCTCCATTCATACACGGGTGGGGGTACGCTCCGTACATACATGGATGGGGTGTTGGTACGCTCCATTCATACACGGGTGGGGGTACGCTCCGTACATACACTGGTGGGGTGTTGGTACGCTCCATTCATACACGGGTGGGGGTACGCTCCGTAAATACACTGGTGGGGGTTCGGCGCGTACATCCGCGGCCGGGGGGGGGCGTTTGGCGCGTACATGGGGGGCATGGGGGGGTTCGGCACGTACATACGAGGGCTGGGGGGTGTTCTGCATGTACATACGGGGTCTGGGGTGGGGTGTTCTGCGCGTATGTGGGCACATGTCTCCATGGTTGCTATAGGAGTTCGGTCCGTACAGTGTTTTTTCCATACGGTTGTGAAATCTAAAGGACGGGACTGATCGTACTTGCGCGGTCGGACTTCATTTTTCCGATTCGTACGGTAAATCATCCGGGGATGTGTCGGACACATTTTCCGACCCGAGGACGTGTGGGGAAATTTTCCCACTGCGATTCGTATGGACTTTTTCCCATGCAAATGGTACTTGGCAGTTTGTGCGCTACTTGTACGATTCCTACGGTAAAAAATCCGGATACGATTCGTACGGGGGAAATTTTTCCAGGATCGGAATCGGCACCTGAATGTGTATATCTATATATATATTCACAGAAAAAAACATAGGTTTCAGGCACGTTATAGTTAGGAATTAGCATTTAAAAAACCTCAGAAATTCACTGAAAAAACCATAGGTTTCAGGGGTGTTATAGTTAGCTGGACTTTTCACTTGTACAAAACCATTGAAATTCCCCCGTTATAGTTAGTTCAGCTAACTATAACTCGCGAGCTCGCAATGCACTGCTGATGACGTCACATATTACATCACTCATGACATGGTCAGTGACATCACTCATGACATCACTGATGACATCTCAAATGAAATCACTGATGACATCACTGATGACATCATCCAGTGAATGTGTGTTTTTCTGAAAATTAAATATGTTTTATATATGTATATCTCAAGGTCGATGGAAGAATAAATGGGTATATAAGTGTCTAAATGGATGATTTGTTTTTGAAAAATTGATTGTGTAACTGACTGATTAAGTGTATCATAGTGAATACATGGCTTAGTGAGTAAGGTTTAAATATGTAAATATCTGTATCAGTCTCTCACTTTGTGTATAAGTGGCTGCATGGGTTGGTGAGTAGCTACATGGGTGTCTATATAGGTCATTAGTTGGTTTTTTGAGTATCAGTCTGAGTGTCTGCATGGTTCGGTGGGGGGTATTACGTAGTGCATAGTTGCATGAATGAGTGACTCACTGTTTGTATGTGTTGAAACCAGCATGTGTGCAGGACTGTATGGGTGGATGAGTGAGTGTATGGGTGTGCTAGTGAGTGAATGACTGTCTCAATAGTGTCTTTATGAGTAAATACATATGTTTTAAACTAGTATATGTGACTATTGGTGTATATAAGTGAGTATATGTGAGAGTGAGAGATTGAAAGAGTTCCTGTATGAATAAGTATGTGTTTCTATAAGTGATTGTTTAAAAGACTAAGTATGTGTAAGTTTCCGTAGAAGTAAGTGTGGTGGTGTGTGTATAACTGTATATGCAAGTAAATGTATGTTTAATTCTTTATTAGCATGAGTGACTATGTGTGTGAGTAACTCTATGGATGAGTGGCATTGTGTAACAGGATGTATAGGTGTATGAGTACATATGATGAGTGAGTACATGTATGAGTGACTGTATAGGACTGTTGGTGAATGAGTGGATGTGTATGTGGATCTTAGAATTACTGAAGAGGTTGTTGTAACTGGTATTGGTATGTCCATTGTTTTGAAAATTGTAGTCTCTATTTTTGAATGTGTGTATCAAAGGTTATATTAGGGTGAGAGGAGGTCTGCCACTCTATCACAAGGATGATGTCATCAGTGATGTCATCAGTGATGTCATTTGAGATGTCATCAGTGATGTCATGAGTGATGTCACTGACCATGTCATGAGTGATGTAATATGTGACGTCATCAGCAGTGCATTGCGGGCGCGCGAGTTATAGTTAGCTGAACTAACTATAACGGGGGAATTTCAATGGTTTTGTACAAGTGAAAAGTCCAGCTAACTATAACACCCCTGAAACCTATGGTTTTTTCAGTGAATTTCTGAGGTTTTTTAAATGCTAATTCCTAACTATAACGTGCCTGAAACCTATGGTTTTTTCTGTGAATTTCAAAGGTTTTTTAAATGCTAATTTCTAACTATGCCTACAGAGATAGGACATGTGAAGAAAGAAGAAAAAATTTACAGAAAGAAAAAAAAGAAGTGCAGAAAGAAGCAACAGAAGTCCTCAAAGAAGAAGAAACGTTCAGGAAGAAGGATAACGTGCAGAAAGAACAAAAAGAAGAGCAGGAAGAAGCCTTGTTGCAAAATCATCCTGTACCCTCAACTTTTTCAGACGGATACTGGTGGTAACTGAGTCTGATTAACCAGTCCTAGAGCCAGTGCTATGTTAAAAGACACTTAGAATACAGTGAAAACCCCCACATACACTAGGGAACATTATGCGTTGGGGTCCCCCTGTGATTAGCATGACCTCCTCTGTAAGCCCCTAGTATATAATAGGGCAGGGGGATTAAAACTACCTCTTAAAACAGGCCACAGGGCGCTTTTGCACACGTTAACTCAGGCCCCAGCCCCTCCCTTCACCACTGTGTAAACACGCCCTGTGTCCATTTTTAGTTGGGAGATTAAGTTCATTTGAATCCTGAGGGTCCCTAGGGTCCAACTAGCCCACTAGGTACCTCCAGTAAGTGCCACAGAACTGCGTTGCAGAGAGGTGTAAAAAGTGGCACGGCCTGGACCACCTCTCTGCAATGCAGCTCAGTGGCGCTTACTGGAAGCACTTGGTGGGCTAGTTAGCCCCCAGGGGCCCACAGTATTGAAGGGAAATGATATCCCCAATTTAAAACGTGCCATAGTGCGTGTTTGCACACGTCACCTCAGGCCCCGTCCCCTCCCTTCACCACTGTGTAAACGTGCCCTGTGGCTGTTCTAAGTTGAGAGATTAAGTCCACTTGAATCCTAAGGGTCCCTAGGCTCAAACTAGACCACTAGGTACCTCCAGTAAGCGCCACAGAGCTGCGTTGCAGAGAGGTGTAAAAAGGGGCTTTGCCTCAGAACACCTGTCTGCAGCGCAGCTCCCTGGCGCATACTGGAGATGCCTGTTGGGCTAGTTGGCCCTCAGGGACCCTCAGTATTGAAGAGGAATAAATTTCCCAACTTACAACTCGCCAGGGGGCGCGTTTGCAGAGTGCTGCAAGGAGGGGGCGTCGCATCCGGCACGATGCCAGTCTTTTATTTATTTAAATTTTTTAAGAAGAGGGGCTGTGTGGTTCCCCTTCTTATTCTAATTTATTGGCCCTGATGACCCCATCCCCCAGGGCCTGTCTCCTAATTATATTTTTTTGACCCCAATCCCCAGGGACGGCCACTGTTTTTTATTATTTAAAAAAAATATATATATATAGACACACCTAGGACATGCTGGACAAACCGTACGTACCTATCACCATGACGATTTGCGTGATATTCATTAAAAGGCGACTATGCATACAATGAATCCACGTGGAATGTATTTACACCACTAGTGAAGCTCTGACATGTCTGATGCCCTACCGTGCCTAATCCCGGTAGACACCCTTGTCGTTTATTTATACAAACATGGGTAGCTATTGACGGGCACATTTAATACACATGCACACCAAGCCATTCAAAGGGGATTCGACAAAAATTCGACCAAAACTATGCAAGAAACCCCCCTCACGATTAATAAAACACACATCCTCTGCCGGATGTGTAATACTTTTTATTTTACTCTCTGGAAAGGGGACGAACATCATTTGAGAGTCACAGCGCGCTCCTGGCAGAGCCCAATGCTGTGTTACACCCACCATTGCCTGCTGAGTGCCACACACCTCTGTGTTGTATTCCACTAGCTAGTGCATATGCTATGACACTCTCTAGCCCATGTGCACTGTAACACCACCCCGTGAATATGTCATGCCACACTTGCCTTCGCATGGGTTATATTGCCCCATCTAACGTGCCTTCCTCGATGCCTATGTTATAACGCACAGTGCTATGCCATACATATTACAATCTGGGATCCATAACTTTGTCACAGTGCATATGCAACGTTACACTCCCCAGCACATATTTTATATTACAACTTTAGAGACTAGTTAGGTTACACAACACTGCCCTGTGCATATTACACTCCAAGGCGCATATTGCATAGCACGCGCTAGTGCCTGTGCTATCTCGCACTCTCCAATGAATCTGTCATTGCGCACAATGTATTGCATATTATATTTCACGCCCGGTTCATCTTATATCACACTTTTTGGTGCATAGTTTATACCATACACTATATCTAGTTTTCATTTTCAATCGTGCTCTCAGTACTATGTTCTATATAACACTGTGTTCACCTACCCTTTTCAGGGGCATTACATTTTGCGATAGGGGGTGGAGGGTCAGGGGGTGTTTCTGCCAAGTGAGCCCGGAGTCACAGTCACAAACGTCCTCTTCTTCCTGAATAAAAGTGAGATTATGCTGCATACTTGTTCATATTTTAAGTAGTTCACACAGACACACGTTTTAAAAACAATAAAGTTCCTAATACCCGCCTTCTCTGAACAGTTAGCTTGCTGCCCCATCCCCCTCCTCGCTATCCTCTGTTGTGTGAATCCATGGACTAGCCTCCTCCCTCCTGCCATGCATGGTCTGATGTGCTGCCACTGCCCTCAATTTAGTATGATGCATCAGTCCACTCCTCCTGCCCTCCATTGCCCAATTCTATGTCCCATCATTGACCTCCTGCTTAAACTCTGTGCTTAGCTTGCTGCCCCTATTCTCCTTCCCCCTGCCCTCCGATGTCTTTGTGCATGCCCCTGCTCCATCCTTTTTGCCCACCATGTTCCATGGACCTGCCACTCCTATCTACTCTGAGTGTTCTGTTGAGCTGCCACTCCCCTCCCACCTGCCTAGCATTGTCAGATGACTGTAACCTGTCCCTGCCACCTCCACCCTGCCTGTCCACATGCCATGCCCCTATCCTCTTCCTCCTGTCCACATGGTCCATTGTACTGCCACACCCTTCTGCCCTCCCTGGTCTGTTGTGCTGCAACTGCTCCTCCTGCCTGCCCCGTGCGGTCTGCTGTGAGGCCCCTTCCCCTGAACTTTCTTGTCTGTGCACAGGTCCTGACCCTCCCTTCTATCCTCCATCGTCCTTTGTGCATGCCCCTGCACCCTCCTTCTTGCCCATCATAGCCATTGTGCTGCCACTAACCCTCTCACTTGCCATGCATGGTCTTCTGTGCTGCCATGGCCCCTCCCACCTTCCCTGTGTGGTCAGTTAGCTGCCCCTGACCCCCTCCCACCTTCCCTCCATTGTCTGTGTGTATGCCATCACAGTCTCACTGTTGCTCTTCATGGTGTGTCTTGCTTCTAGTGCCCATCCTGCCTGACCTCCATGGCTATCTTGCTGCTCCTGCCCTGCCCCCTTGCCCCCAGCCCTCTGTTTACATGTGCAGACCCCTACTCCCTCCCTCCTGGCTTGTCTGTTCCATTGTAATGCCCCTGATCCGTCCCTCCTACCCTTTATGGTCTGTTATGCTGCAGCTTTCTCTCCTGTCTGTCCATTATGGTCAGCTAGCTACCATTGCCTCTTGCCCCTCTGTTCTCTGTTGTCCATGTGCATGGTCCTGTCCCCTCCCTCTTGATTTCTATGTATTGTTGTGCTGCACTCCCGTCCCGCATGCCCTGTGTGGTGTATTGTGCTGCTGCAAACCCTGATGCCTGCCCTGCAGGGTCAGTTTGGTGCACCTCTCCATGTCCCTCCTGTCCTCTGTTATCCAAGTCCATGTCCCTATCCCATTTCCTTCCATGATCCAATGTACCATACTTGCGAATATTTTGAACTTTGTAAGAGGGAGATTTTGAAAAAAAACTGGGGTATTGATTTTCCCCTTTGAGTTACATTGAAAAAGAGGAGATTGTAGACAGGAGACAGATCAAATAAAGCCCATTTGAGCTTAAAAACATTGGACGTTTCCTGGCTGAATCGGGTCTGTTGGCATGTATGGTTGTACTACCATTGCCTCTTCCTTCTGCCCACAATGGTCTATTACATTGCCACAGCCTCTCTTGCAAGTCCTGTATTGTTGGTTTGTTGCCCCTGCCCCCCTTTCCACTGCCCTCCATAGTCTGTTGTGCTGCCACAGCCCTTCCTGCCTGCTCAGTGTGGTTAAATTGTTGCCTTTGCACCCTCCTACCTGCCTTCAATTTTCAGAGTCCGTGCCCGTGGCCTCTGCCTCTCAAAAGTATCCTAATGAACAACTAGATTGCTAACATTCTATATTTATTACAAAAGTGTGGAACGCCTGACGTCATCTTGATGTAATCAAAACTGTAATACCTAGAGCATTTCCTTTAGAAATTACATATATGAGAGGGTCTTATTGGCATCAAAATTATGGTTAGTGCTCTAAAAGACTAAAATAAGGACATATTTTCTGAGTTTTCAAATAGAGACAAAGCACTTTTAAATTATTTGTTATCTTTATTTTTTTTATCCAGTTGACCACTTGATTAAATGTTGCACTTAGGGGAGAGGATGTGGTGTTACTTCCAGAACTGCAGACTTTGCAACTGGGGACCAGGTTGGAGTTTCTGCTTCAGCTCGACATTCCGTGATTCTGGTCAAATCACTTAGTCTCCCCATGTCTACAACCAAAATGAATTTGTTCTTGTGTGATGTAACCAATGCTCATGTAAAGCACTCCAATACCTGACAAGTCTGCAGTATATAACACTGCAAAAACACAAAATAATAAGTGTTTTGCACACTTCTGTCATTGGGCTATATTTGGGCTACATCTGGGTGATTTTGGGCTACATTTGGGCTCTTTTGTCTCTGGTGGCCATTTTGGGAGATTTATTTGTTAAGAAGTTTCCTAATTTCCTCATGTACTGCAGTCTCCTCAGTAGGAAATGCTTTCAGTTTTTTACTTTGATTCCATCATGAAGGTATTCAGATATGTCACACATTTGCCATAAATTCTGAATGTTAGCACTCTAGTTGCTCATTAGATCACTGTAGTAAAACTACTGTTCACCATGGAAGTCTGCTCCTGGTATTAAAAGTGCATGTTTCAGTCTGCATGTCAGAATTTTTTAATGAAATAGAAGAGGATTTGAGAAGTCACTCAAAATGTGCCCTCATTTTCTTTCTTCAGCATTAATCATCATTTCTATGGCAAAATGAACCCCCTCATTGTGTTCCTTTTTAAATTAAATGTTTTAAGTGTTACCAGCTTATTCCAATCAAGATGGCTTCAGGTGTGCCATACTTTTGTCATAATGAAGACAGTGAGCGCTCTAGTTGTTTATAAGAACACTCTGGGACATTCTGTCATTGGGCTATACTTGGGCTACATCTGGGTGATATTTGGGCTACATTTGGGCTCTTTTGTCTCCGGTGGCCATTTTGGGAGATTTATTTGTTATGAAGTTTCCCAATTTCCTCATGTACTGCAGTCTCCTCAGTAGGAAATGCTTTCAGTTTTTTACTTTGATTCCATCATGAAGGTATTCAGATATGTCACACATTTGCCATAAATTCTGAATGTTAGCACTCTAGTTGCTCATTAGATCACTGTAGTAAAGCTACTGCTCACCAGGGAAAACTGCTGCTGGTATTGAAAGTGCATGTTTCAGTCTGCATGTCAGAATTGTTTAATGAAATAGAAGAGGATTTGAGAAGTAACTCAAAATGTGCCCTAATTTTTCTTTCTGCAGCACTAATCATACTTTTTATGGAAAAATGAACCCCCTCATTTTGTTCCTTTTTAAATTAAATGTTTTAAGAGTTACCACTTTAATCCAAGCAAGATGGCTTCAGGTGTGCCATACGTTTATCATAAGTAGGACTCTTAGCGCTCTAGTTGTTCTTTGGAACACTCTGGGAAGCTGCAGTAGAACACAAAGGAATCAACTGACAGTCTCTGCCCTTGTTGGATGTACATGTTTTACTGAGAATGTCAGACTTCATTCTCACATGACTGAGAAAGATAATGTGAATTTACAGAAAATATGCTCTCAGTTCAGCTTATAGATCACCTTCCAAACCTCTGTGGGAAAAGCATGAGAAAATATTTTTCTCTCAATCATGATATCCCAGCAGAAGGCTTTTTCACATGGTGAAATCACCTTAGAACATACCACAATTCCTAAAATGAGTATGGTACCATCAACAAATGATTTATAATGTAACTAAAGTCTTAAAACCTTCTATTAACTGCAATGCTTTTTAATGAGGTGCTATCATGTATATTGGTCCCAAAATGGCTGCCAACACTTCTTGGATGAAGTGCTGACAGCCAATCAGATCTCAGGATGAGATGTGTGGTTAGGCTCCGCCCACATATATATATGATTTTACTTTTGATTTTCTCAGGAACTACTGAACAGATTGACACCAGGCACTTCCCTGACCTGAGTACTACCTCTCTGCCAAATTTCAAGCAATTCTGTTCAGCCGTTCAGGCTGTACCTTGGACTAAAGGTCCCTATGGAAAAATGCATGGGGAAAACGTGTTTTGGGACCCCCCTTTTTTCTCGTCCCCCGCTTGACGAATCACCCCGAGACTTTCAGGGTAGGAGCGGAGCGGAGCGCCCCACCTATTTTGAAATAGAAGTAGATAATATATATCTGAAAAGTTCGCGAGGATTCGTCAACCGGCGCCAAAGTTATTCCAAATAGAATGTTGCGGATTTCCTATGGAAACACGGTCCTAACTATAACTATCTACTGGCGACCGCCAGTAGATAATATATATAAATATATATATATATATATATATATATATATATATATATATATATATACATATATATCACGTTGTAGCCGTTGAAGATTCCTTGTTTGCTTTCTCCAGAGTAACGGACACGGATCCCAACTTGGTGCTTAAAAAATCTTTATTCCACCGTCGCCATAACGCGTTTCAGCTCCGTAGAGCCTTGATCACATGACGTGGTCGCTACCAATCATTTCTTAAATACTATAATACACAGCTGTTACGAGTGGTCACATGGTCATGAACATAGAAGACAAACGTTGTTTAAATAAATGTAAAAACAGTAAATACCTTTCACATTTGTGACGTTTGTTAATAAAAATATTTCACAATTGGTGATACATTTATTATTTGTTCTGTTTTATCCCTTGTGGTAAACTCATGGTAAAATACCTAGATTGTTTATCACAGAACCTGTATGTTATATATATCTGAAAAGTTCGCGAGGATTCGTCAACCGGCGCCAAACTTATTCCAAATAGAATGTTGCGGATTTCCTATGGAAACACGGTCCTAACTATAACTATCTACTGGCAACCGCCAGTAGATAATATATATAAATATATATATATATATATATATATATATATATATATATATATATATATATATATATATATATATATATATATATATATATATATATACATATATATACACCTATAACATCAAATCTAATAAAAGACATTATATTATAAATTAAAACAGTTATTTATTTAATAGTCTTTAAACTGTGCAACAGTAAGGAAAGTGTTGGATAGCGGAGGGGTTCAAAATAACTATTCCCACTCTAGTGAGTGCAACAGTAGGGAAAATATTGGATTGCGAAGTGGTAAAAAATACTATTCGCACTCCAGTGAGTGCAACAGTAGAGAAACTGTTGGGTAGCGGAGGGGTCAAAATTACTGTTCCCACTCCAGTGAGTGCGACAGTAGGGAAAGTGTTGGATAGGGAAGGGGTAAAAAATAATTATTCCAACTCCAGTGAGTGCAACAATAGGGGAAATGTTGGATAGCGGAGGGGTAAAAATTACTTTTCCCACTCCAGTGAGTGCAACAGTAGTGAAAGTGTTGGATAGCGGAGGGGTAGAAATTACTATTCCCACTCCAGTGAGTGCAACAGTAGAGAAACTGTTGGGTAGCGGAGGGGTCAAAATTACTGTTCCCACTCCAGTGAGTGTGACAGTAGGGAAAGTGTTGGATAGGGAAGGGGTAAAAAATAATTATTCCAACTCCAGTGAGTGCAACAATAGGGAAAATGTTGGATAGCGGAGGGGTAAAAATTACTTTTCCCACTCCAGTGAGTGCAACAGTAGTGAAAGTGTTGGATAGCGGAGGGGTAGAATTTACTATTCCCACTCCAGTGAGTGCAACAGTAGAGAAACTGTTGGGTAGCGGAGGGGTCAAAATTACTGTTCCCGCTCCAGTGAGTGTGACAGTAGGGAAAGTGTTGGATAGGGAATGGGTAAAAAAATCATTATTCCAACTCCAGTGAGTGCAACAGTAGGGAAAGTGCTGGATAGGGGAGGGGTAAAAAATAATCATTCCCACTCCAGTGAGTGCAACAGTAGAGAAAGTGTTGGATAGCAGAGGGGTCAAAATTACTATTCCCACTCCAGTGAGTGCAACAGTAGAGAAAGTGTTCGATAGTGGAGGGGTCAAAATTACTATTCCCACTCCAGTGAGTGCAACAGTAGAGAAAGTGTTGGATAGCAGAGGGGTCAAAATTACTATTCCCACTCCCGTGAGTTCAACAGTGTAGAAAGGTGCCGATTACGATCCGGTAAAAAATTTCCCCGTGCGACTCGTATCCGGTCTTTTTACCGTACGAATCGTACAAGTGCCGTACGAACTGGCAATCACGATTCGCATGGTAAAAAGTCCATACGAACCGCATTGGGAATCATTCCACACACGTCCTCGGGTCGGAAAATGAGTCCGACACGTCCTCGTACGATTTACCGTACAAATGTGAAAGGTGAAGTCCGACCGAGGAATCACGATCCATCCCGTGCGTCCGAGGTTACAACCGGATGGAATAAACACCGTCCGCACCGAACTCCCATAACAACCATGGAGACGTGCCCGCATACGCGCTGACCCCCCCCAGCCCCCGTACGTATGCGCTGACCCCCCCCCAGCCCCTGTACGTACGCGCTGACCCCCCCCAGCCCCCGTACGTATGCGCCGACCCCCCCCAGCCCCCGTGCGTACGCGCCGACCCCCCCCAGCCCCCGTACATACGCGCCGACCCCCCCCAGCCCCCGTACGTACGCGCCGACCCACCCCCAGCCCCCGTACATACGTGCCGACCCCCCCCCATCCCCCGTACGTACGCGCCGACCCCCCCAGCCCCCGTACGTACGCGCCGAACCCCCCTGTATGTACACCCGTGTACGTGTCGAACCCCCCCGTGTACGTTCGAGTCGTACCCCCGTGTATGTACGGTGCGTACCCCCCGTGTACGTTCGAGTCGAACCCCCCCGTGTACGTTCGAGTCGAACCCCCCGTGTACGTTCGAGTCGTACCCCCCGTGTATGTACGGTGCCTACCCCCGTGTACGTTCGAGTCGAACCCCCCCCCCGTGTACGTTCGAGTCGAACCCCCGTGTACGTTCGAGTCGAACCCCCCGTGTACGTTCGAGTCGTACCCCCCGTGTACGTTCGAGTCGTACCCCCACCCGTGTATGTACGGTGCGTACCCCCAGCGTGTAGCGCTGGGGGTACGCACTGTACATACACGGGTGGGGGTACGACTCGAACGTACACGGGGGGGTTCGACTCGAACGTACACGGGGGGGTTCGACTCGAACGTACACGGGGGGTACGCACCGTACATACACGGGGGTACGACTCGAACGTACACGGGGGGGTTCGACACGTACACGGGTGTACATACAGGGGGGTTCGGCGCGTACGTACGGGGGTTGGGGGGGGTCGGCGCGTACGTACGGGGGCTGGGGGGGTCGGCGCGTACGTACGGGGGCTGGGGGGGGGTCGGCGCATACGTACGGGGGCTGGGGGTGGGTCGGCGCGTACGTACGGGGGCTGGGGGGGGGGTCGGCGCGTACCGGGCCACCTACTCTGGTCGATTCGCGCCGTACTTCGCTTTTCCGGCACTTTTTGGGTGCCGTGAAAATATTGCCGTCCGGACTGCTGTCGGTTCGAATCGTAATTCCTGGGTCGTGAAACGCTGCCTGAAAGCGTACCGACGTCACGTCGCAGCATTCCCGGATCACATTCGTATGTATATTTTCGTCGGTCGGTGTTTTTTACGATTCGTACGGAAATGGTGTTTCCGTGCGAATCGTAATTCCATGTTTGTAAAGTTTTACGACCGGGCACGAGTCGGACGGGGAAAACGCTCCGACCGACGGTTCGTAACCGGTTTTTACCGGATCGTAATCGGCACCAAAGTGTTGGATAGCGGAGGGGTAAAACTTAGCATTCCCACTCCAGTGAGTGCAACAGTAGGGAAAGTGTTGGATAGTGAAGGGGTAAAACGTACTATTCCCACTCCAGTGAGTGCAACAGTAGGGAAAGTGTTGGATAGGGGAGGGGTCAAAAATTATTATTCCAACTCCAGTGAGTGCAACAGTAGGGAAAATGTTGGCTAGCGGAGGGGTAAACATTACTTTTCCCACTCCAGTGAGTGCAACAGTAGGGAAAGTGTTGGATATTGGAGGGGTAAAACTTAATATTCCCACTTCAGTGAGTGCAACAGTAGGAAAAGTGTTGGATAGCGGAGGCATAGTAATTACTATTCCCACTCTAGTGGGTGCAACAATAGGGAAAGTGTTGGATAGCGGAGAGGTAAAATTTACTATTCCCACTCCAGTGTGTGCAACAGTAGGGAAATGGTTGGATATTGGAGGGGCAAAACTTAATATTCCCACTCCAGTGAGTGCAACAGTAGGAAAAGTGTTGGATAACGGAGGCGTAGTAATTACTATTCCCACTCTAGTGGGTGCAACTGTAGGGAAAGTGTTGGATAGCGGAGAGGTAAAACCTACTATTTACACTCCAGTGAGTGCAACAGCAGGGAAAGTGTTGGATGGCAAAGGGGTAAACATTACTATTCCCACTTCAGTGAGTGCAACAGTAGGGAAAGTGTTGGATAGTGGAGGAGTAAAAATTACTATTCCCACTCCAGTGAGTGCAACATGAGGGAATGTGTTGGATAACAAAGGGGTAAAAATTAATATTCACATTGGAGTCAGTTCAAAATTAAAAACAAACAAAATATCAACTGCAACACAAAAGATTTAAAAAAGCAAACTTTACAAAAGATAAAAACATATTAAAATGTTAAAAAGATCGAATAAATACCTAAAAATATTTTTTTTAAATAAAATAGAAATAAATGATAAACAAATAACTATTTTAATAGAAATTATTTATAATCAAAAACATTAATTATTACATTAATGTAATTTTTTTAATTTCCTACCCTATAACACTACACAATTCGCAACACACATCTAAATAAAAAAACAAATTCCCTCCGTAATTAACATAATTAATAATCAATTAAGGAAATATAATTAACTAAAAACAAATTAAAACAGATACAAATTAATTTACTCCCCAAACGTTACCCTTATAAAACCGAAACCCACACACAAAATAAAAAATAAAAATTACCATAAATATTTATGAATTGATGAATTAATATTAATGATCAACTAATTAATAATTAATTAAACATAAATTACTTTCCACGTTCTATCCCAATAAACACCCCAACCCACACCTAAAAATCATTACAGAATTTCCATTACTAATTTTAGATTAATAAATTGATATCAATCAAACAACTTATTAATTAATTTAGAAAGATTTTACTTCCCACCCTTTACCACTATAAACCCCAAAACTCGCATCTAAAATAATTACACAATTGCCATATTTACATTTTAATGATTAATTAACATTAAATAACAAATAATTATTAATTAATTATAAATAAATTACTACCCACCCTATTTCCCTATAAACCCCACCACACGCACCTGAAACAATAACACATTTAACACAATTAATTACCAATTAATTAATTAATAATAATTAACAAGCAACTAATAAATAATTAATAATAAATTAATTCCCACAATTAACACTATAAAATATAAATTACATAAATATTAATTAAATTTTTTTATAAATGTTTTATAATTAAATTACTTCCCACCCAATTCCCCTATAAACCCACATCCCACTCCTAAAAAAATTACACAATTAACATAATTACCAACTAATTAATTAATATTAACAACCAATTAATAATTAATTAATAATACATTAATTCCCATAATTATCGCTATAAAATGAAAATTAAATAAATACTAATAAATACAAAATAATAATTAATTCATTATAATTAAATTACTTACCACCCTATTCCCCTATAAACCCAAAACCCACTCCTAAAAAATGACACAATTAATATAATTACCAATTAATTAATAAATAATATTAACAACCAATTAATAATTAATTAAGAATACATTAATTCCCATAATTATCGCTATAAAATGAAAATTAAATAAATACTAATAAAAACAAAATAATAATTAATTTACTATAATTAAATTACTTCCCACCCTATTCCCCTATAAACCCACAATCCGCTACAGAACTAAAAAATGCAAAATGTAATTAAAATAAAATTAAGAAATGCTAAAAATGTAACACACATATTAAAAAAAGCAGAAGCAATACTTGTACAAAAAATAGTTCACATACTTTTAAAATACATACTAAAATACATAAAACTAATTAAAACATCGATATTTTAAACAACTATAGTTTTGCAAATGATATTAATGACTTCGATATTTTCAAAAACGATATTTCTTACCTCCAAGTCAATATTCTTGACCACGATAGTCTTGCTGTCGATATTTCTGCATAACAATATCTCCAACTCGATAATTGTGTATGTCGACATTTAAAACTCGATATTTTGTCTGTGCACCGTTTGCCTATGTCAAACGCTCTACATTGGTAAGACAAAACAAAGAAGTGAGACAATGAACCATCCAGCATAAATCACCCACAAAAACCATTTCAAGCAAATGGGTCACATAGAAAAAGAATTCCACTGGACAGTGCTAAATGTTATCCAAGCAGATCTTCGAGGTGGAGCTATTGTCAACAAGCTAACACACAAAGAAGTGTATCTTATCATGAAATTCAACACGTTATCAAGGAGGTCTGAATGAAATGTCTTAAACAAACAGATTGTAGTTAAGTTCAGCTTTGACTTTCAATTTACATCCGATCTTCTGTGCCTGTGAAGTTCATTAAAGGAGATTCCGTTATCATCTAAAAGTTAGACTACTTCTCAGTTTGGGGTCCATGTCCGGTTTTGTTAGTGTATACAGTTTTTATACATTAAACAATACATTTTGTGGTTATTAAAGGTTTGAGATTTCAATGCCTGACAACATAAACAAATACCTTGGGCACTGCCAGGTGAAAAGAATAATAAATACATTTTTCAGTCACAATACACTACATTTCCCAGAATCCCTGTAAAGGTCCGGCCCCTTTTCAAAAAAAGATTAGAGAAACAGAACGACATTACGAGTTTCCATAGGAGAACAGCGTGTTGCAGAGCGAGCGCAAACAAGCTCCAAGTAAGTGACAATGCGTTTTGTGCACCATGTTTGAAGTAGTCAAGCGTCTCGCAGATTAGCACCTAACAGAATGCACCGTCAGGACTGGAGTTGTAGCAGCGTGATCATAATGCTATGTTTTAAGTGCACCTTGATTAGAAATCAACAAAATTGGGTCCAGCTCATGCACGTTCTTGAAACGATGTAATGTTTAGAAGGAACTGCTCATTTTCACGCCAAAGGCGGAACGGGAGATTGTGTTACACCGTTACCCAAAAGTTGCAGTAACAAGGTGCCTGCAACATCAATAGTATGCCCCGGATGGAAGCATTTTGGCATGTCATTTCATTCATTCTTAAAGCGCGCTTAAAACAGGAACGATTAAATCAGTCCGTTCTGTTTCAGAAAAGTATCAGACTGGGCACCTTAATCTACTGTCAAACACAAAAACCACAGACATATACAGGTAATTCGATATTGAAGCATGGGGAACGACCACAAACATTGTGTTTCACTATCAATCCAGTCTAAAAAATACAGATTTACAAGCCCCTTGCGCCACTTTTGCGTCATTTTTAACATGGGAAAAATGATGCAAAAGTGTCGCAAGGGGCTTGTAAATCTGCCCCACCTTGTTTATCGAAGTTCACTCCATTTCTTCTTTTCAGAAAATCACAAAAAAATCTTTAAAGTTTTCTTTGTCCTCTTCATCTGGTGTAAGAGTGCAATCCTCGATAACCCAAGGTACTTTAATTTCCATAAATTGTGTATAAGCAGCCCATTCAAGTATATGATGTTGTATTCATGGGGATGCCTGTATACCCTTACAGTATCAACGATTGAAACCCGAGGCATTCGATTGATCATTCTTTCAATGAACTACAGTTAAGATGGGCCTCTATCCGAGTACTTGTCATTTTTCGCGCCTACAAGGTAAATTTATGAACATTTTGTTACCATTAGTTTATAAACGTCTTTCCCTTTACCCTTGCAGAACTCACCAAACCTTTGTCCTGAAGAGAACCCGCAATAGACATCTTGGGTTCGAAACGCGTAGGCCAGGACCAATGGGGGATCCCAGCTCAACGAGTAATAATATGGATGTTTAAAAATTAAAAAAGCAACTTTTTGCAAGCCCATATTAGATACATCTAGACCCTCTTAATGTCCTAGCACCAAGAGTGTTCCCTGTGAATATATTGCTCTGGTTTCAAAAGTTTCGGATTGGTGAAGACTGTATTTTAGCAAGTTTATTTATTTATTTTGAGTCTAAATAGTGTTTGTTTTAGTACCTTTGAAAACACTTTGCATATGATTTTTTTCACAAATGATTCACTGTATATCTATTGAATTGAATGTGGGTTCCCTTTCCTTCATCGCACCAATTGTTAAAGTTTGAAATGTTTTTTCAAATACTACTCAAGTAATTTGAGAACATGTTTATTGAGTAATATGTTCCTCATGCATAAGTAAAGATGTATTTGAATTTCAAAACCTCCTGACCTTGAATTGTGTTTACGGTTGTCTGAGGCCCAAGGCATAAGGCAGGACACATAGAAGTTACAAAATGCCATTTAAAGATTGTTTATGTCCCAGAAGGGAGACCTTCATGCACATAAACAATCTTCCCCTCAACGCAAACACCCTTGGATTATGGTGCAAGGGTGCCTGCATTGGAGCTCAGCTGCTAAATGTAGCACCATCACAGGGGGAAAAGCAGGGCTGCACCATTTTGGGGCTGATTCTGGCTGCAAATCGTACCTACCAACCCAGAACGGAGACCGACCGTAACGGGCCGGCGCCGCACGACCCGTGCAGTACGATGCAACGTGTGAATTACAACAGACACGTACGGAATACAAGCCGTACGACCGAGCCGTAGGAAAAACAGTGATTCGGCCGGAAAACCGACGCAAGTTGCACCGACCGACACGTACCCGGAATGAACCCGACCGACATGTACCCGCGATGTCCCATCCGCGCAGTACAATGCAATGCGTGTAAACCCAGACCGACTCGCACGGAGCCCAAGCCGCATGACCGACACGCACAGAAAACAGGGAGCCCAAGCAATAGAGATCTCCGCGGCCGACGCGTATGAAACACAAAAGAAAGTCCACGTGAACGACCCGGAGAAGGCCGCACGAACCAACATCAGCGTCCATCTCGGTCAGAAGAACGTCTCTTTCATGCCTAGAAAACCCAAAGGAAAAAATACAAAAAAAAGACCAAACAAGCAATGACAAAGCCAATAAATATAAAAAAAAAAAACCTGGAACAAAGACACACCCACAACTCCACCTATATAAAAGACAACAATCACTACCATAATCCTTTGCAATGGGAGACAACAGCCAGCAGCAAACACCATCACACAGCAACCACAGACACACTCACAACTCACCCATCACACAACTCTCACACCATTAGCACCTCACCAAAAGCACACACACATACAGCTAGCAAAACCAACACTAACCCACCCTCACTTGCACCCTCACACCCACATCACCCACCACCACCACCCATCACCATGCCCCCAAAGAAGAATCCAAAGTTCACAGATGATGAGTTAGAAGTGTTGGTAGACGAGATCATCAGAGTAGAGCCACATTTGTTTGGTACATTGGTCCAAAGGACCCCCATGTCACAGAAAACCAAGATGTGGGTGAGGATTGTGGACAAGGTGAACGCACAAGCACCAACAAGGCGCACAAAGGACGATATCCAGAACAGGTGGTATGACGTGTGCAGGAGTGTCAAGAAACTAATCGAGAAAGATCATGCCTTGAGTCAGCACACTGGCGGTGGCCCTCCTGCCAAACCAGTCTACTTCAGGACCTGGGAAGAGAAGGTGCAGGACATCCTACCACCAGGGAGCGTCCATGGTCTAGCAGACATACCAGAGCCTGGTGAGTACACAAACAACATACTCAATATTGTGTGGCAAGGGGACAGTGAAACCATGCACCGTTAGCAAAGCCACAGTAACCAATAGATAATCATCCCAAGATGTGTATGCCAGTCAGACAAACCCAATGCCTGCCATCTCATAGTGACTTGGAACTGTGTCATGACATGTACCAACCTACAAACAAATAGAGCAAGGCAGTGGCACAAAGCCAAATAAACTCTGTTAGACAGTTTGCCACCACAAACACACTACCTCACAGTGCAGCTGACTGACAGGAAGGAACAGTGGGTATGCAGGTGAAGTGAGTGTAGCCCAAAGCATGATGGGGTGTGTAGTCACAGATAATGCTCCCCCTTCAAATTGGCCCATCAAGACCACTCTGAACCATGCCCACATCACAGGAAGTGGAAAATGAATGACAAGATGGCTGACACTAGGTCCTGCTGTGGGGAGCACAAGGCCCTGGTAGGGGTTGTGCGCAAATCAGAAGCAGGACACAACTGACTGACATCCTGAAAGACAACTTGCACGCCCTTCAATGGAAGAACGTTTCATGGTGGGATGTCTGGCCGGGTGGGTAGGAGGACTGACAGCTCTGACCATTCTTACCAGCATGTGGAGACACACACACCCCTCAACACAAACTCCACACAACTCACCGGGTAGAATGCATTGACCCACACCTCAGTGAAATATCAGCAAAAGATACACCGTACTGGGTTCTGCTGTGTGAAGCACAGGGGCTCTCTTTAGACTTGTAGCCAAACAAACACCAGGATTTCACAGTCTGCCATCTTGCCATGGCTGTCACATCCCCATACAGGGAAGCAGAGTCAAGAGGAAGGAAGTATGGGCATGCTGGGAAGGGGGGTGTAGCCAAGAGCATGATGGGAGTTGCAGTCACAGACAATCCCCAGCCACCCACAAGGCCCAGCAACCTCACACTGAACCATGCTTGCCTCACAGGGAGTGAGAAGGGACTGACAGGATGTCTGATACTGGGCTCTGTTGTGGGGAGCACAAGGCCATGCTGGGAACTGGGCACCAACAAACACCAGGACTGCACAGTCAGCCATCTTGCCATTGCTGTCACACCCCCTCACAGGGAAGCAGAGTCAAGAGGAAGGAAGTATGGGCATTCTGGGAAGGGGGGTGTAGCCAAGAGCATGATGGGAGTTGCAGTTACAGACAATCCCCAGCCACCCACATGGCCCAGCAAGCTCACACTGAACCATGCTCACCTCACAGGGAGTGGGAAGGGACTGACAGGATGTCTGACACTGGGCTCTGTTGTGGGGAGCACAAGGCCATGCTGGGAACTGGGCAACAACAAACACCAGGACTACACTGACTGACATCTTGCCATTGCTGTCACACTCCCTCACTGAGAAGCAGAGTCAAAAGGAAAGAAGTATGGGCATGCTGGGAAGGGGGGTGTAGCCAAAAGCATGATGGGAGTTGCAGTCACAGACATTCCCCCACCCACCCACATGGCCCAGCAAGCTCACACTGAACCATGCTCGCATCACAAAGAGTGGGAAGGGACTGACAAGATGTCTGACACTGGGCCTGAGAAATGATGTTGCTGACAATCACACATATGCACTGGCCAAACAAAACCTGGTCGCACACACCGCCATTGCAACCATATGTTCCAAATCATTGTCTGGGGATGCAGTGTCCAGGGGTGCCCCCTGGCCGGGCTGGGGAGGTGTGTCTTGTAGATGACAAATGTGGAGAGCCATATATGGCCCATTGCACAAAACACACAGGAACTCACATATACATCATTGACAGGGGACATCTGACAGTGAATGGAATGGACACACCAATATATCCGACACCATAGCATGTTTGCATTCACACTCGGTGCTGTTGTGAGCTGCATTCCAATCCTACATCGTGCTGAAACATAGGCATCCTTCACACAACACACCACTCACTGACACTGTAGACACAAGGTCAAACCTGGACTTCATTGGAGGAGACATGCTACTCACAGCAGCCAAACTGCAACACACACACCAACGGCCCTCACTGTCATGAGCATTGAAAAGCCAGAGTGCTACCTTGCCCAATCCATGTCACCATGGAGAACATTGACAAGTCAAATCACATATGCACGTACAAAACTCAACACCAGATTCATTAACGATGGTGACATGAACACTTGTATGAAATGAGATGGGAACTAGGAACACTGTAAAAAAAATACTTCCTCCAAAGAGATCACAGGCATACCGGACTGTGACCATGTCGTACCAATACACCAATGTGGCACACAAAGACTAGCAAACTCTGCTACCACACATGCCCCAATAGTACAACATATCCCCAGTGGAATAGCACATTTGTCCTTGTTAAAGCTCACATGTGTACAGGGATGACACACCTGTGTCAGCAACGTGATGGCCCTTGAGTAGTAATGGTCATGTACAGACAAATCTATCCATGAGCTGGGCATGCTCACACTTTGACATGCAAATTGAAATGTTTCATTTTGGCTGGGCAATGTGCAACAACAATATCAATCTCTGTCCGTGACAACCCTGGACAAAGCAGTGTACAGGCAGGCACCCGTTCGTACAGTAGAAAATGTCATGTTTGTGAACCATTGATGCCTGTAGAAACATAACTTACATTGTGTGTCTCTTCCAAACACAGGTGGTGCTGGGGACACAGCACCAAATGAAGAGGATTACCAGTCCCAGACTCTGATGGACACTGAGCTCTCTGGTTTGAATCTGTCTCTGTCCTCTTCGGATGACAACGAACAATCTGGCACCTCCGGTGTGAGTCATCATGCAGCACCAGCAGCACCAACATCTGCACCTCCTGTACCCACGCCTCCAGCATCTGGAAACAGACAGCACACCCCTGCCAAAACGGACAGACCAAGGCCACAGAACACCAACAGCACAGGGACACAGGACCCCCTGGAAGCTACAGCCAACACCACCAGCAACACCACCCAAGGGGTCCCAGTGTCACCTGTGCGTGCCGCCGCTGGTCCTGCCCGTGTGGATTGGGGTGCTGGGAGGCAGAGGGCATGCCTTGCAGAGGGGTCTGGACTGCATGATGAACCCTAACTGGCACGCATCATAGATGCGTACCAGGATAGCACCGGAGGATTTGGCCAGGTAGTGGGGATCCTCAAGGACATACAACAGGAGCAGGCTGCCCACCATGCCCGCATGGAGGCAAAGTGGGATGCGGTGCATCGGAACATACTCCAATACCTCCACCAGATCAGCACAAACATGTCCACACTTCCCTGTGTGGCCACAACATCTGTTGCCACACCATCTGCCAGTGCCACAGGGAGGGAAGAGCTCTCTGGCGGAGAGTCCCCTGCACCGCAGAGGCCTGCACCTGAGGATCCCCCCCCCAAGAAGAAGAGGGGTCGTCCAAAGAAGGACATGTGAGATGCAAATGTCCCTGCACATCCCCCAGGGCCTCTAAACCTGCTCTGGACAATGTTCTTTGTGCGCAACCCGTTCACCTTGTCAGATCGGACACAACTCGCCTACATGACATGGAGGGTTCATGTTGTTCCAATGTAGCAGATGACTGTGGACTTTACTCTGGACAGTTCATCTACCAACACTTCCAACACTACTGTGAACTTTGGATTCAAAACCCAATGTACAGCACCCACCATCCTGTGCACTATCCTCACACATGTTCGTAAATAAACTCACCAGTACACCATACTTGCCTCTGTTGTGATTCCAACTTGTCATGTCTCATGGAGCTGTTGATCTGATAAACAACACAGTACATGCCAAATACTACAACAATGTGACCACCGTTATGTGAGTCATGGTGATGTGACACATGTGAGGGAGACACACCACTATGGCACCACAACACATACTCACCATGGTCATGTTACTCTACCCGCACAATGATGTTGACCTGAAACACATTGGTATGCACAGACACAACACCTATCCACAGTCAGTGGTAACAAGTCCACAGGTGAGGTAAGCAAATGTCACTCAGATGTGGGAAGACAGACAACGCACCTAACAAAGCATAGCACAGGTTCATTACACATCAGCAACATGTTTATTCTAAAATAGGTGCAAGGCAATTGTACGTTACAGTGGACACACAGTCACAGAGTATCTGAGAATTGAAGTCCAGGGGTGTGTGGCACATCACTTGATGGGAATTGAATACTCCCACACTCGTGTCGGATTCTGGGTGTTGTGGGTCAGTGTTGACCAAACAACAGGCAAAGTACCCTGGGAAGGACAGACACAAGACCCAGTCAAAAGCACAGCAGAACAGGAGCAAAATGCAATACACATGAACAAAACATGTCACAAGAAACCTACACAGAAACAAGTTAGCAGTACTACACTATTGTGGAGTACAGACCACCTGAATGGACACATCACTGCACGCATCCAGTCAAGTGGCACACAGACACACTCAGACAGCAACAGAGCAGCCACAACACATTTCAGGCTAATTCCATACATTGGCATAACAACCCTGTAAACTCACATTCAGGTGAAGAAGTTGTTGATGAGCTGTGTGCGGACGTCACCCTCATCATCATCATCATCACTGGCATCGTATCCCAGGCCGGGATCCTCCACAGGTGGCGGAGGTCGGTCATCATCATCCTGGATGAGAGGCACCTTCTTTCGCACTGCCATGTTGTGTAGCATGCAGCATACAAGGATAATTTTGCACACCTTTGCAGGGTCATATGGGAGGGCCCCTCTGGTCTTGTCCAGGCAGCGGAAGCGGCTTTTCAGGAGACCAAATGTTTGCTCAATCACCGACCATGTGCCTCATTGTAGCGCATCTTGGCTGGTGTCACAGGGTTCCTGAGGGGTGTCAGCAACCACGGCATGTTGGGATAACTGGAGTCACCTACACACAAACAATTGAACAATTAGCAGAGTTTTGTAGGAGGGCGGAATACAACATTGCCAAACACACACAATGGTAAACAGTCAGTACACACCGACAAGCCAAGCACGCTGGTCTGGCATGTGTGACATCAGCGTTGCAATGTGACTATTCCTCATGATGTAGGCATCGTGCGCAGAGCCGGGGAAACGTGCACACACGTGTGTGATACACATGTCTGCAAGACATACCACCAAAGCATTGATGGAGTGGAAATGTTTCCTGTTCCGGTATGCCTACTCATGTGCCTGTGGTGGTATCAGGGCCACATGTGTACCATCAATAGATCGGATGACGTTCGACATCCTCCCCAGTGTATAAAAGGCATCCTTTATTTCAGGGAGTTGAGCTGGGCTAGGGAACTTGATGTACAGGTCAAGGAAATGCAACATCCCCTCCAAGACATCGCATAGCACACAACTAAACATAGTTTGTGACATACCAGCAGTAGCCACAGTGTACTGGAAGGTACCAGTAGCAAAGAAGTGCAGGGCTGCCATCACCTTCACCTCTGGGGTCAGTGCTGTAGGGTATGTCCGGCCAGGTAGCAGATGTGGCGCCAACTGCTCCGCCAACTCCTCAAGCAGTGGCCTGGTGAAGCAGTACCGTCGGATGCAGTCACGTTCCTGCATGGTTTCAAGGTCTGGGAACGGTCTATGGACAGCTGGTGCCCTGCAGTACAGAGATGCACAAAGGAAGATTGTCTGTTCATCCACCCATGTGGCCATGATCAAGCAAAATATCACGATACATCATGACAGTACACAATGTACTGAGGTGTGTGCTGTTGGGCATGGACACATATGTCACCTACATGGCCATCACCTCACATCTCAAGTCCACATGTCCACATAAGTCCCATGTAGTGCAAAGGCCAATCATTGGGCTGTGTCATCCTACCTATGTACTGCTGTGACGTTACAAACACACACCACAGTGACAAGTGAGGCCTCATGTCTCCCAGGCATCACAGATCTTTGCCATGCAGATACCCAGGGTCCCTGTATTGCCACATCGACACTGGCATGACATGGCGTATCATGTACACGCCACAAGGCAGCAGTGAGTCCCAAAGGTAGTGGCCACTGTTGTCTCTGCAGGCCCTACATGTACGTCTTGTAGACACATGCACAAACCACATGGATGTGGAGACTGTCTCACATTGGGCACATTTGATCAGCCACATCTGAGACACAACATGCACATAGACTGTGGGTGTACATCAGAATTGTGGCTACAGGTCTCACAGTGACGTACATGCCATCACCCCCAGGACTCAGGGTGTATGTGACATGTCTGAAACATATCCAACCTGCAACTGTGTCCATGACTCATGCCCATAACTGTACAGTTGCACATCACAAAGGATTTTGCCCCCATGAACACATGCACAGCCTGGGAGTGGCTGAACAAAAGTGCCACACAACAAACCAAATGTTGCCCCCCCCAACACACAGGGAATGCAGCCTTACATGCCATGGGACACTGTGTGGCCAATGCTGTAGTGTGGTAGGTGTGCACATGAGTCCCTGGCAAGTAATTGTGTGTTGAAGCCGTCAAATAGTCACACCAATGAGGTCCGACGCGGGTGACAATGCATACGCTTTGCACGGTTCATGACCAAGCCGTGCGTACGCTTTGCCATTGACTGCAATGAGGCCCGACGCGGGTGACAATGCATACGCATTGCACGGTTCATGACCGAGCCGTGCGTGCGCTTTGCCATTGACTGCAATGAGGTCTGACGCAGGTGACAATGCGTACGCAATGCACGGTTGATGACCGAGCCGTGCGTACGCTTTGCCATTGACTGCAATGAGGTCCGACGCGGGTGACAATGCGTACGCATTGCACGGTTCATGACCAAGCCGTGCGTACGCTTTGCCATTCACTGCAATGAGGCCCGACGCGGGTGACTATCATGCATGCGTGTCGGGCTGGCATGGCCCGAGACAGGCGTACGCCTTGGCCATTGAATTGTATGGAGATGGGTGCATGTGTATTTCCAAAATACGCGTTGTACAGTCACTTGACCGAGTCGGGCGCACCCATTGGCTCTGGACTGTCATGGAGACGGATGCAGATTCAAAACTTGTACGAGACGTGCGCTGGAAATTCAGTTGGATGCCTACAACAATGTTGCAATTCCTAGGTTTTTATGAAGGTGAAGATTTGAACGATGCGGAAGACGTGTACGAGTCGTACATTTCCATGGATTGGCCAGATTCATAGTCTGCCTCTGCAGCACAGATATAAGGCTGTCTGGACCCCAGGGAGCTCACTTGCCTGCACTACATGCTACTGGACCACATCCCTGCTATCACTGCTGCTGTCTCTGTATCCTCTGGCTACTGCTATGGCACGTACTCTGGAGAGGGCCCCAGCCTTCACTGAGGAGGAGAACCAGGCCCTGCTGGACGGGCTCCTTCCACAGTACAGCAAGCTGTATGGAAAACCAGGGGAGCGGGTGAGTGTACAGTGTGCAGTCCACTGCCTTCCTAATTGTGCATGTTGTCTGACTAGCAGTGCTAGCAGTACTAGCAGTGTGTACACCAGTGGCAAGCCTACTCACTGAGTACTTTCATCCCCAAAGTGTGTAGGTACATGTAATGGACAGGCGTTCTGCAGCTAAAGTGCATTTGTGCAAGCTTAAACATCCCCGGCATTGTTAACATGTCAGACATAGAGGGCATTTGTCCTTTTCCATGGGTGCACTACCCGTGTCACTCATTTTCCTTTGTGATGATGACATGTATATCCAACTGTGTGCAGCACAAATAGGGGGCATGTGTATTAATGGACTTTTAATCTTTGTCATCCTCACAGGTTGATGCCCACCAGAAGCAGGAGATATGGCTGACCATCGCCCGGGCAGTTCGATCGGTGGGGGTCTACAAGCGCCGGATCCGCAACTGCCAGAGAGGTGGCAGGACCTTCGGGGCTGGACCCGGAGGATCGCAAGGGTCCAGCTGAAGCTGTCAACTCCTCGCAGGAGGGGCGGACACCGGACCCTGACCCCCCACAAGCTCCGGATACTGGTGGTGGTCTTCTCGGACCTGAAGGCCAGACAGCAGCAAGGAGGGGGTAAGTGCATGCCTAATCTGTGTACTATGTTTGACATGCTAATTGCAGTTTTTTGGCCTGGTCACACTTCCACGTTACATATGTCTTGTAGTCCAATACTCATGTCCCTCAATTGTGTGATGCACCCTCCTCATCTGATCCACAGGTGTGGCCCCTACAGTCTGTTGCTTGTGTCACTAGGGCACTGTGTCCCTGCAGTCAGCTATGCTTCAGCTTCCGGACAGCATCTGTTCCCGTGACTCTGTTGTGTGTTTCATGGGTGGGTCAATTGTTTACACAATGCCTGAGATCTGACATGTGATCTGTGTGTGCCTTTGATATGTGTTCAAATTGCTGGCCTGACTCGCCACATGTGGCTGGGGTATTTCAAACAAACCCATGCAGCAGGCTACTCCAATGTGTGTGCCTCAGGAGTATGTATATCAAGTGTGTCACACTTGCTTAGCCACCTGACTACTGTCCAGGGCTAAACACTGTTTCACTTAGACCTGGGCAGTCATGCCTACTCAAGGGCATTTAGAAACACTCTGTAATCCCACTCCTGTGTATCAACTTACAGGTTGTGCTTAGTGACGTGTGCCTTCAGGTGTCTGCCTCTGTGTCATTGTGGTGTGGCTTCCTGTTACGTACAACTGGGATGTTCATGAGTTTGAGGGTCAGCATGACAACTGAGATGTGACTATGAGAGACAAGGCCTGTGTGACATATAGGTGTGTGATCATTTGACAGTGCACAATGGTGTATGCAACTGTGCACTTCAGACAGCTGAGTTACATGCACAGCAGACTGTGATGTGCTAATGTACAGGGAGTTGTGTTCGCAGAGACTCATATGTCTTGTATGATGTGGGGTCTTCTGGGTCCGGGCTACGTTGTTTGCAGGGGATGGGCAAGTGCACTTGTCTGCTGCAGAGTTTGCTTTACCCCTGAGCTATGATTGTGACACAGTGCATACTGTTGTTGTCGGGATGCCCTGCCCCTGTGACAGGAGACAGTGTTGACTGACTTTCCAGGCATGCCAGTGCCATGAAATTTAACTTGCTATGAGTGATCCTGCATTGTGTTCAAGTGTGCTCCATGCACCCCATTGTGGCATTGACTATCAGGACATGAGAACATCATAGTGTGTGTTGCTGGCATGCATCACAAGCATGTGAAATGAGTCTCTGCCCATCCCTTCATCTTGACACCTATACTGAGTCAGTGGCAATAGATGTGCTGTGTTTATAGTGACATACTCCTACATGTTCACTTGCATGTCCAACAAATGTGTGGGTGGTGCATGTCGGCACATGGGGTATTAGCATCCAACATGCAACAGACATATGGGTGCAAGTCCAGGAGGGATATGTGTTCCATGGTTGATGGTGAGACTGACAATTGGCTTATTCTAAACAGTGTGAGCACTTTGAGCAGTGTTCAGCTGATGATGCCAGGGCTTGCCCTGTGATGTGATGTACTCACTGTGGTGTGTGCAGTCAGTGCACGTGACTGATGTTCTCTTTTTTCCTAATTCTATCCAGATACATCCACAGGCACAGAAGGGGACAGCTCCACAGACCTGGAGGAGCCACAGAGCCTGACTGGGACAGAATGCGAGGAGTCGGAGGGACCCAGTGGCACGGAGAGCAAGTGGAGCCACACCGAGGAGTCCTCCGCACCATCCACCCCAGCTGAGGGCCACAGCAGCTCTGAGGATGACTCCCTTGTGGAGGCGGGTGTCAGCAGCCACCAAACTACAGCTAGTGAGGCTGTCCCCGCCACCGCCCCCACCACCACCACCATTACCACACACCCTTCGGCTCCCATCCCAGAGGTCCGTGGAGGCTCCCGTGCTCGGGAGCATGTCTCCTTTGTGCCAGGCACCGCACCCCCTGCCCCTGTGTCCCCTGCTGCCCTGAGTGAGGAGTCTGAGGACTTGCTTAGACAGATCCATGTAGGGCAGACATTAATGCTGAGTGTCCTCCATGCACACACCAGTCTGTTGACACAACTGGTGTCGTTCATAGAGGGCATTTCATCGGGCATGTCTGCCCTACAGAGGACCAATCAGTCTGTGGCCTCCTCCTTGACGGCAGCAGTGTCCCTCCTCCAACAGTCCCGCACCCCTCCTACCCCTGCACCACCCACGATTCCTACCACCCTACCTGTCCCAAGCACACACACACCTGCACATTCTCACAAACCCACAGACACTGGCAGCACACAAATACCCAAACCAAGGGCTAGACGTCCACACAAGCAAGCGCAGGGGACTGATACCACACTCACAGGGGATGGTTTGCAGACACACACACAGTCATCCACAACCACTCCGCAGTACTCCGATTCATCTTCCTCCCAGCCCCCTTCCCTTGCCTCACCTGCAACCCCATCTCCACAGAAGCTCTTCTTCTGTGACCTTGGCCTCTTGCCCACTGACCCAGCAGATCCATCTTACAAGGGGAAGAGGAAGTCCCCACACGCAGAGGAGAGTGCCCCTCACACCCGGACACCCTCCCCCCAGGTGCAGTCAGACTGACGCCGCCACCCGCAAGTCCCCCCAGAGCTGGAAGAGCAAGACACCACCCCTGCCCCGCAGCTCCACGACAAAGTCTCCGTCCTCCATCCCCCAGGCCACCACTCCACAGGTTCCCCCACCACACCCTGCCCCAGGTTCCCCCACCCACAGATACACCCTCCCCAAAATGCTGAGGCTCTCCCCCCTACCACTTGCTCTTCTACCCCCACCACCCCGATCATTTTGTGCCACTGATGTGGGGACCGTGTCCCCCCCTCTGTCCTGCTGACCTCACCTGAACCCCAATCAGCTCCCATTGAGTTAGTCACTGCAGTGGAGTCCATGAGCACCCTGTCTTACTTGGGCACTGCAGTGGGGACCCAGTCCACTCCATCTGACCTGCCCACTGCAGTTGTGTCGGCACACACCCCATCTGACTTGTGCCCCACAGTTGTGACTGCAGCCACTATTTCAGTCAGCTCCACTGCAGTTGCCAGTGACTCTCCTGCATCCACCACCCCTTCACTACCTCCTTCTGCTGCGCCCTGATCCTGTACATGCGTTGCCTGGCCTGCCCCCATGTATGCCCCTCCGAGGGAATGTCCCCTGTCCATACCATTGCAGGCAAGCAACGTGTGACAGTTGTCACTCAAGTTAACTTCTTTTCATTTGGATATGGACTGGCCATTGGCCTTTGTTTTGAACGGACTTTTAATTTTTCCTCTGCTGAATAAAGCTTTTTTCTATATCCCTGTGAATGTGATTTAGCTGTACATTATGTTGATGATGTTTAGCATGACCTTGCAGTTGTAATGCTGTACTTCAAATGCTGAATACTGAGGTGTTGTTGTGAGGTACTCCATGTGGTCCATGAAATATGTATCCTATTCTGGTCGTTATCCATATCATCCTTTGAAGCTAACTGGGTGTGTCATGAATAACAATTAGTGGACACTCTGTAAACATTTCGTTTTCATGGTCACATCTGTGGCTTTTACACATGCACATATGATGTGCTTCCCATTGTCCAATTTGTCTATTTCCCTGACTGTGGGCGCATCTCCACTGGACATGTAAGTGTGGGCATCATTGGTGTAGGAGCAACTGGGTCCTCTGTGCAACTTGCTGGACATATATATTGGGTATGTGCAGATGACTTAAGGGACGCTGCCATACCCAGGCTGTTGTGACCAGAGCCTTCATTGTGTGGTAACTGATGGCTGACTGACCAAGTGTTCTGCTGACATCACTGAAACCTGCTGGGGCTATGTTTGGCACAGCTGAGCTTCCACAGGGGTTGAGTCCCCTCAAGTAAGGGTGTTGTTCCATGACATTGCCTGGGCCCATGTTCTCTGTTGTGTGGGCATGTGTGTGTGTGTCCACATCCCTTATCATACACAGGCAGTGTTACCTTGATATGTTCCTGTTGTTGATCCTTGCTGAGTGGTACTGTGTTCATCCCACAACTTTGCCTTGGGCTACCAGATGTGTGGGTGCATGACACACTACTGTTAATTTGTGTTTCATCATTGGGATTTGTCAGTTCTGAGTGGTGATGATGTTGTCAGACGCAGATAGGACACAGTAATAGGTCCCCAAGGCACTTGTTTGTTCGCAATATCATGTAGTTGTCCCTAGGTGGTACCTTTCAGTGATTGAGACATGTGTATGTGTGTGTGACTGCTCCCACTTGTCCGGTTCAGGGCTGCAATATTTGCAGGTGTCAGCATGTGCCTTGTGGTTCTCCTTGGCTTCTGCATTATCCTGAGACTGTGGCAGGTATTCCACAGGTTACTTGAGCTTCGACGTCATGGCCATGTACTGCATACTGTGCAGTATGTCTGTCATTCACCAGGGTTGTAAACTGTCCTTGTGTGATGAGTCTGCGCACCTTAGTTCCTCCCAACATTACTGTGTTTGTCATGGGTGCATGTGCAATGTCATCTGTTCATGTGGGCTTCACAGATGCATATTGGTGCAGTTCAGGGTGTGTGGTGTTGATGTTGGACTGATGTATATGTTTGCATGGATGGGCCCCTAGCTCCCATTTGTCCATGGATGACGGGCCATGCTGAGTGATTTGTGTTTGTGTATGTGAGATGTACGTTTGTGGCACAGGACACATGTCTGGGTTTCACAGTTTGTACGACATCTACCTTTGTCAGCACAGTGGAGGTGTCATGCATGCTTGTGTCACCCCAATGTCTGGTCCGTGGGGTAGTGCTGTTGTGTGTCAGTCTCTTGCTGTGTTAGTTGCTGTTCATTCCAGCTTGTGTCACATATGTCTGTTGTGCTCCCTCTCATCTCACAATGGCTGATTGCCCACTAAGGTGGGCCCATTGATGGTTTACTTTTGTATGGCACTGTGTCCACATCTGTCTCACTGTGGTTCAGCCCCCCTCATGTGTTGTGTAGTTGCCTGGGGATACTGAGACACACACACACACATGTTGTGTCCGATGTGCAGTGTGAGGTTGCCTGTTTGTGTTTGTGCATCTGCACCAGTGCATTGGTATTGCTGTTGTGTGCCATTGTCTGGATGTTGTTTTTGTGATTTACCCTGCTGTCCCTGTGATTCATATCACATCATTCTGCACATTCATCCTGGTTGTTAGGTGCCATTGCTGGCATGGAATGGGAGTTTGTGACCTGACACCTACAGTCTACTCAGGATGTTTTGATTTGTGTGTCTATTTTTGAGGTGTGTATGCTTTGTGATGGTCACTTCTGCTTTTGTGTCATTGTACACTGTATGCATTGTCAGCCCCCATAGGTGGTGCTTGTCTGCACATGGCCGAGAGTATGTTAGGTTTTCACAGCACTGTCAGCCTCACCACATCTCTGTGGGTATGAGACACAACCACTACTTTGGCCCAAAAGTGTTTCATGTGTTGGGACCAGAAATCATACATGCTGTTTGGCATTTGTAGCTTTGTCCATGATGACCCTTACTTTTTGGTCACTGTGATGAGGGGGGTTTTGGACCCCATCACCACGATGCTCAACATCTGCTGCAGTTTGGAAGCACACACTCAACTTTTGTTCGACACAGTGAAGGCGTGTTATTTTTACATTGCCACAGTGCTAGTGATGCTTGCCTTGTGTAGGCCACACTCAGTTTTTGGTCACACATGTGATAGTAGTTACATTATATGTTCGAAGTCATGATCACTGTTGTGGGCATTTGTCACAGACTACACACTGTTGTCATGATGTTAGGGGGGATGTCTTTTGCTGACATACCTAATGTTGGTGTATGATGGATGTGTGGCGCATCACCCATCCTATGAGTGGGGGTGGCAGGAGTGATGGTCAACATAAGCCCTATGCGTGGGGGTGGCAGTATGATGGGCAACATAGTCCCTATGGGTGGGGGTGGCACTAGTCATGGGCAACATAAGCCCTATGAGTGGGGGTGGCAGCAGTGCTGGGCAACAGGTCCCCTATGGGTGGGGGTGGCAGTAGTGATGGGCAACAGGTCCCCTATGGGTGGGGGTGGCAGTAGTGATGGGCAACATAAGCCCTATGAGTGGGGGTGGCAGGAGTGCTGGACAACAGGTCCCATATGGGTGGGGGTGGCAGTAGTGATGGGCAACATAGTCCCTATGGGTGGGGGTGGCAGTAGTGATGGGCAACAGGTTCCCTATGGGTGGGGGTGGCAGTAGTGATGGGCAACATAGTCTCTATGGGTGGGGGTGGCAGTAGTGCTGGGCAACAGGTCCCGTATGGTTGGGGGTGGCAGTAGTGATGGGCAACATAAGCCCTATGAGTGGGGGTGGCAGTAGTGAAGGGCAACATAAGCCCTATGGGTGGGGGTGGCAGTAGTGATGGGCAACATAAGCCCTATGGGTGGGGGTGGCAGGAGTGCTGGGCAACAGGTCCCCTATGGGTGGGAGTGGCAGTAGTGATGGACAACATAGTCCCTATGGATGGGGGTGGCAGTAGTGATGGGCAACATAAGCCCTATGGGTGGGGGTGGCAGTAGTGATGGGCAACAGGTCCCCTAAGGGTGGGGGTGGCAATAGTGATGGGCAACAGTTCCCCTATGGGTGGGGGTGGCAGTAGTGATGGGCAACATAAGCCCTATGGGTGGGGGTGGCAGTAGTGATGGGCAACAGGTCCCCTATGGGTGGGGGTGGCAGTAGTGATGGGCAACAGGTCCCCTATGGGTGGGGGTGGCAGTAGAGATGGGCAACATAAGCCCTATGGGTGGGGGTGGTAGTGGTGCTGGCCATGCAACCCCTATGGTGGCCTGTTGTTAGTGGCCATGATATGGATCCCCTGGGTGTGTGTGACATTTTGCGGGTACGTGTCATTTGTTTGTGTGGTGGGTGTCTGACTTACCATCTGCGCCGTCCGCGTCTGTTCCTGATCTGGTCATAGATGTAGAGTACTGGTATGACCTGCGCAATGGGATTCATGATGTGTTCATCTCGTACACGCTGTTTGTTGCTCCGTCTCGTACCTGTTACAAGCTGGTTCGTCTCATAGCCGTGGATTGAGTTCTGGCGCGAATCGTAGCTGATATGCTTCTTTTCCGGATGCTGTGACGTGCCGTACGTGGCGACCCGTCCGGCGAATAGGAAGTATGCATCGTACTAGTTCAGGCGGAAACTGCTATGGATACTGCTTCTGGGCGACTCGGTTCGGCATTAGGAGTTACGGCTCGGACGGAGAATGGAGCTTGAATCACAGTCTACGTGTCGGTCGGATTTTTGGCAGTTATGCGCATCGTACTTCATCAACAGGATGGACCGGCTCCGGGTACGGGTCGGTCGCAAGGTAAGGCTACGAACAGCTCTCAGAGAGCTGTCCGACCCGGATCAGAATCGACCCCTTTGTTGTAAGTATGGTGCAGCCCTGTGTTTCAGAAGTGGCAGAGCACAGCGTTAAGCCAAGGAGGCTAACACCAAGCTCTGCCACTTTGTAGTAAATATGCAGCACAGAGTTCAAAAACCTACAAAAATTATTTCAGCAACCAGGAGGAGTGAAGGCACAAAAGTTGGGGTAATCCCACGCCCACGCTGTCAGGTCTTACAAAGGGAGGCAGTGAGTAAGTGTCATGAAACCATTTGAGATTATGAGAACAGAGGCAAGTATCATGAGAAATGGGCAAATGACACACAGTAATACAAATGGAATCGCAGACCAAGCAAGTGGTGAGATTAGTCGCTTCATGCATATCAAAACTGCAGGTGGGAGTCATAAGATAAGACATAAATATCTAGAGACAACGTTTTCATTTTGTTCATTGAGGTTTTAGTAAGTAGAGAGTATAACAAAATGAAGACAAGAAAACAAAAAGAACAGGCAGAGCAAAATTAAGGGGTCTATTAGTATGTTGGGCAGAGGCACCACCGCGGTGCTGGCGGTGGCAGAAAATGCTTTTTTCCGTATGCCAGCAGCAGTCCTCACGTCCGCCATATTAGTATGGCCAAACATAGCCCATTTTCCGTCGGCCGCGGGGCAACGCAAACCGCCATCAAAGTGCGCCCGCCACCGCGGCAGTGGGAGCCAATGGAGACTCACCACCATGTGGAATGACGTTCCGCCCGCTGTACAAATCAGGATGCCCCAAACAGCCAATAGCACCGTTGCGGAGAAACTGCCCAACCAGAGACGGCGGAAGCTCGACAGCAATGGATCCAGCTCTACGCGTCTTCCCGGTGCTGTACCTGATACATTACCAGCAACTCATGGACTGTCGCGGACGCCGCCGCAGGTACGCAATAACACAATCCCGCACACAACCACAACACACAACTCATGGGCTGATATAGGGTCCCTGTCCACACCAGACACCCTGGTGGGGACAGGAACACATCCACAAGTGTATCCACACATCTCCTACCTGTCACCAAATCACCCCTCCGCATCCAGGTCACCCATCGCCCGCGATCATGAAGTAATGTCCCGGTCACGTCAACGCAGCGGCGAAGATGTGGAAAATCATGCGCACAATGCAGAAGGCAGGGCCAGCGGCAGGCATGGGCAGTGCACAAAGATCATAGGTCCACACCTCCACCCTCCACACACTAGGCCCCCCAACATGAAGGGACATGCCATGTGCCCCTCCTGTGCCCCCCTGCACAATACCCAGCCAGGTGAACACACACCCTGCACCACACACCAAACAACTAGGGAGACAGCCACAGCAGGAGTGGCTGCAGAGGAACACACAGCACAGAAGCACAGGGCCAGGGCAACCCACACACCACAACAACAACACACACATGGCAAGAAAACTGAGTCCAAGCACAAAATGAACACACACACAGAAAAAGAACAATCACTCCACTGGACACACAGCCTGCCAAGTCACACAGACATACCCCACTCTGACAAACAGCCACATACACAGACCACATGCCAGCAGCAATGGAGTACAACATATAGGAAAGCTAAAGTAAGGCGCCCACAAATGGAAGGCCAAGGGGCTAACTACCAAGCATGTGTACACCACATGCAAGACAAGATTTTTTTTTTTTGGGGAGTTTTATATAGCGCTAGCCAGACCCAAAGGTATCAGAGCGCTTTACAACATTAGTCAATGATGGATAAGTAAGCAAATAGTGGTACAGTAAACAGTGTTCAAAGGTGGGTATTGGCCGTTATAAGTCATGTAGCATTCAGATGCCGAGTAGTAATGTTCGTGGTAATAGTCGGGCGGAGTACTGTGCGGGTCAGGAGGAAGATGCTGTAAGGAGTTGTCCTTTTCATAGTGAGTGGATCCTCTTATTGGTGGTGGAATATTATTGTAGGTCCTTTGTCACTTTGTGAGGGCTCGATTGAGGAAGAGCACTTTGAGCTGGCTCTTGAATTCTTTGAAGGAAGGGTTAGTCCTGGTATATATAGGGATGGCGTTCCAAATTCTGGGTGCATTTCCAGAGAAGGACCGAGATAAGGTCTTTTGTTTGTGGGTTTTCAGGGGGATGAGAAGCAGAGTGTTGGTGCTTCTGAGATTTCTTGTCTGTCCCGCTTTGTTGAGTTTGGCGGCTAGATAGGTGGGTTTACCAGTGTGCAGAGCTTTGTGGGTGAGACAAGCAGTTCTGAAGTTAGCCCGCATTTCAATTGGGAGCCACTTAAGTTCTTTTAGAGCGGGGGAGATGTGGTCATATTTCTTTACTCCCGTCACCATTCTGGCTGCTGCATTCAGTGCTGATCTAAGAGGGGCAAGGTGTAATTTAGCTGTGCCTGTGAGGGTGGCGATCCCGTAGTCTAATCTTAATAGGACGGGTGATTGCGTGACTTGCTTAAGGTCGTTTGGTGGGATGAAGGGCTTGATATTGTTTAGTAGTTTCAAGTTGAAGAAGGCCCATCTTGCGGTGTTCTTGATGTGTTTGATCATGTACAGGTTGGGGTCCAGAGTGATACCCAATGACTTCACGGAGTCTGCTGGGATGAGAGTGCAGTCGAGAGCATCAATGGACTTTACCCACTCCGTGATTCGGGGGTCTGTTCTTTTTTGGCTATGAGGAGGATTTCCATTTTGGCTTGTTTGAGTTTCAGATGGCTTTGAGACAGCCATTTTTGGACTTCTATTAGGGTGTCATTGAGTCTTTGCATGTCTGCTATGGTGGAGGATTCAAGGTAGATCTGGGTGTCTTCGGCATAGAGGTGGAAGGGAATATTGGCTTTTTTGAGGATGATGGTGAGTGGCTCCATGTAAATGTTGAACAGTGCGGGTGAGAGAACTGAACCTTGCGGAACGCCTCTGATTATAGGGTGTAGGTCGGACGTGAAGTTACCGATTTTTATTCTTTGAGATCGGTTTTGCAAGAAGGAGGTGAACCATTGTGAGACCACCCTTTCTGCTCCTATCCTATCCTATTTTGGAGTATGTTGATGAGTAGTTTGTGGTCGACCGTGTCAAAGGCCACCGAGAGGTCCAGGAGTATGAGTAGACAGCAGCGGTCTTTGTCCAGTGATTTGTGAACGTCGTCAATGACATTTAAGATGGCAGTCTCCGTGCTGCATCCTTTTCTAAAGCCTGATTGGTGAGGGTCGAGGAGGTCATTGTTGTCCATGTGATGGGTGAGTTGACGGAGTACACCTTTTTCTAGTAGTTTTGCTAGGAATGGTAGATTGGAAACAGGCCTGAAGTTGTTGAGATCGCTAGGGTCAGCACCTGTTTTTTTTAGTAATGGTGATACCTGACTGATTTTGAGGCAGTCAGGCATGATACCTGTTTCCAGGGAGCTATTTATGATCTCTGACCAGAGTGGGGCTAGGGAGTGTTTGAGTTTTTTTGCCAGTTGGGTAGGGATGGGGTGCTCAATGTGTGATGAAGGCTTGGATCTGGTGGTTAGTTCAATAATTTCAGTTTCAGTGATGGGTTCGAAGGATAGCCAGTTGTTGGTGGATTGCCTGGGTGGGTTCATGTCTTCTTTGTTGAGTAGCAGGTCTTCATTTGGGGGACAGGAGTGGTCCTTAAGTGAGAGCTCAATCTTTAATATTTTTTCGTTGAAGAAATTGGCAAATTTGTTACAAAGGTCTTTGGAGGCCGGAATTGCAGAAGGTGATGGTTTGGATGTTTGCTGTCTGATGATATTGAATAGTTCCTTGGGGAGGTTTTTAGCATTATTAAGTGCATCGCAGAAGAAGGTGGATTTTTCATGAACGATGTGCTTTTTATATTTCCTACATTCCTTTTTGAGTAGCTCGAGGTGGGTTGACGAAGGGTTGTTGCGCCAAAGTCTTTCTCCTGCTCTTAGTTGTCTTCTATCCAGATTTAGGTCTGTGTTGAACCACGATCTCGATGGGAGGGTCTTGGTTTTTTTCCGTTTCAGGGGAGCTATTTTGTCCAGCATGTTGGTCAGGGCCGCATTGTATTGTGAGGTAAGTTCTGTTGTGGACCTGTCTCCTGCTTTGGAGGGGACGAGTGTACTTAGCCTTTCTTCTAGTTCTTCGAGGAGGATCTGTCTTAGGTTTCTCGTCCAGTGAAAGTGATCATTTGTGCCAGGCGGTCGATGTGACTTTTGGTTGATATGGAAGAGAATGAGATGATGGTATGACCAGTCGACAGGGAGGGTACAGTCGATGGTGATTGCATCTTTGTGAGCTATGATGGCATCCAGGATTCAGCCTTTGTTGTGGGTTTGTTCGGTGCAGTGTTGGGTCAAATTGTTATTGTGATGGAGCTCATTTAAAGTTTGTATCAGAGGGTTGTTAGTCTCATTCCAGTGAAGGTTTAGGTCCCCTAGAATTAGTTTGTTTGCGTTTGAGAGTGAGCAGTGCGAGATCAGGTCAGCCAGATGTTCACCAAATGTGGTAGTATTGCCTGGTGGGCGGTAGATGAGGTGGCAATGAAGCATTTTGTTGTCTGATGTTTTGATGGTGGCGGTTAGGTATTCCAGTGTGTGGTATTTGAAGGAGTCAGTTTCTGTTATAGAGATGTTCTTTTTATGTATGATTGCGGTCCTCCCACCTCGCTTGTTTTTTCTGTCCTTGTTGATGATAGAGAACCCCGGGGGTACGAGCAAATCAAAGATGGGGGGTGAGGATTCATTCAACCATGTTTCTGTGATGAACGTGATGTCTATGTCGTGTGTTAGGATGGTTTCTGCCAGTTCGGTTGCGTGTTTGTTCGCAGATCTGCAGTTTATGAGCATGCAAGCCACCCTCTTGTTGTTGAGATCCTTATTTGGGGGAGCCATAGGAATATTGGTGAGGTGCGCTGTAGGTCTCGCTGTTTTTGGAACGGTAGGTTCTCTACCAAATCCAGTGATTACTGGGATCACAGAGCTGGGAGCGACTGTCGGTGCTGCTTTATAGGATTCAGCGAGATCCCATGCCTCTTGCATGGACATTGCAGCGCTCGTCCTTTTGGGTCTATGTAGCTGGGTTGTAAGGGGGGTTGACTTCCATCTGAGTTGTTGGATTTTGTGGTGGTATCTGTGATTATTAGGAGTGCCAGTGGGTGTGAGGGGTGGGTGATGGGTGATGTAGGTGTTTCGGTTGGATAGGATTTTGTCAATACCCTTTATAACTATTTCTAGCTGGCATTCTAGTCGAGCCAATCTTTGGGAAGTAATCAAAGAGGGAAGGGTGGGGGAGTTTGGGCTCTGGGATGTATTCATGGAGGGAGGGGTGGGGGAGTTTGGTCTTGGTGTGTCCAGAGCCAAGCCATTTATGGCTAGGGGGTGCTTGGTTGTGTTTGTGAGTGATAGCTTATCGGTGTGGGAGCGGCTTTCTGTACTTCCAGTATCTGAGTGGTGTATGGGGGAAATCGCGGGGGTAGGTTGTGATAGATTGTTTCGGAGAGTGTGCGGCAAATGCACTGGGTTTAGCGCAGGAGGGAAGTTCAGGGCTGTTGTCTGTAGGTTGGTTACTTTGGACGCTGGTTAGGGGTATTGGGAGAGGGGGAGACTGGAGAAAGGCTGTAGTGTGTCTTCTTGGATGAGCCTAGTGTTGGGTGTGCCTAAGTGGGATGATTTGCGTGTGTTAAGGGGGGAGTTAAAGGGGATGGTGGGGCTGGAGGGAGATATGTTGTAGGCTTGGGATTGAGTCGATGGATTGATTTGATAGTTTTCCCGGGACGTCTGGCTCGAGGACAGGGTAGCTTTCGTGTGAGAGTGGGATAGATGAGTGAGGGCGAGACGTAGCATGGGGAAGAGTGAGTCGAAAGCGTCCAGGTTGTCATTGTTGGCTTGGATCAGGATTGTGCCATTGCTGTAGATAGTTGTAAAGGTGTTGGCGCTGCGTGTGAGGTGGTTGGGTATTAGGAACGTTAGTTTGCAGCTGAGAGGGGTGCTGATAGTTTTAGACATGTGGAGGTGGGATCTGAGAATGGAGTTCCATCCCACTGGATTCTTGGTGTGGAAAATAAGATCCATTTTCTGCTGGCCTTTTGAGGAGCAGTGGTATATGTCTGCAATTAAAGTTTCTTGGTGCTGTCTTATCAGCCTGTGTTTAAAATTTCTTTTCGCTTTAGGTGAGAGGTTGGGAGGATAAGTGACGGAAAAGGATTTCCGGCCATGGGGTTTTAAGCCATGTGCTGAGTTATATCGGAGGGGGGTTAGACTGTCCTGTGATCTATTTGTTCTGTTGTGCAGGAACATTATTGTTCACTGGGTGCTAGGAAATAGGGATGGGAGGAGCCTTCTGAGCTAGATGATAGATTTCGGGAGATATTTATTGACACCTGCCCTGAGTTTCCCAGCTTGATTAAACTAGAAGGTGTGCTGTGTTGGGTTGCAGACTAATTCTAGGCAGCTTCCTGTTGAATCGCCCTTTGTAGCCTTGAGGGTAGAATAGGTGCTTCGAGCTTGCCTGCTTGCAGTACCGCAATGCTTCAGTTTAATTGAGGGTTATGCAGTGTTAGTTGTTTTTTTTTTTTATAGAATTTAGCTTATGGTTATTTTCTTTATTTTCTTTGCGGCTCAGTGATTCACCATAGAGCCTGAGGTGGTACCAGGTTGCGTTGGTCGAAGGTTGCGTTGGTTTGTTTGACTGTGCTGCCCCTTTCAGAGAAAAGGAATGTTGTCATCTGTGAGCCTGGACTTGGGGAGCCGCCATTTTATAGACAGGGATTTGGGATGATTGAGTTGGAGCTAGACGCAGCGGATTATATGAATGGCTTGTTGCCTCTTGGGAAGTTCTGGGGATCGGATTCAGCCACTCCTTGCATTTGTAGGGTCTGGTTACAATTTTTTGTGCGGCAGCTGGACGTGGTCACCGGTGTGATTGGTCCCGAATGGACGCCATTTTGGAGTCAGGCTTTTAAGATGTGAAGCTTGTGGGGCTTGGAGTTGTGGCTTCCCGTTTGTTTCATTGTGGATTTATTTGTCATTCTTTGTTTTCATGCCTGGTGACCACTGATGGCGTTGGTCACATCCGAGTTATGGGTGATTATATAGTCGGTGTAACTAGCTCCGAGTGGCCGCCATATTGGAGTCAGGCCTCCCAGGTGTCCCAGTTGTGGTCTTATGTTACTTTATTTGGCTGGATAAAGTGCTTATGGTGGCCGCTACTTGCGCTGGTAGTGGCTCTTAATTTAGTGGCTCAGTCCTCATTAGGCTTGATTCAAAATACATAAGGAGCTGGTTTGTTGTGTCCCGATCGGTCGCCATTTTAGAGTCAGGCAACCTCGTAGATTCACCGGGGCATCACCACTTCTGCCCTCTCCCCCCCCCGGCCGCACACCAAGTGCTTCAACCCTTCCTTGGGGGACCAATCTAGTGTCCCTGTGTCAGTCGCCCCGCTAGCACTCACCGCTGTGGCAGTGTGGAGATCGGAGGCTTGCCTGTGCAGGGTCGTGGACTTCAGCAGCTCCTTCTCAAAAACTTGGGGATCTTTCGAGGGACGGTGAACCGGTGATCCTCTATGCCGTTTTCTCGCCGTCAGTGGGAGCGGCACCATCTGGAAGGGGGCATACATCAGTTTGTCTGGATGGCTGCCATGCTTTCAATCGCGGATCTCGTCATGGACGCGCGGTCCGGTTTCGCTGGACGTTCCTCCGTGATGCCTCTTGGGGACCTGGGGGTGACGAGGTGCGGATCATCGGGCACTTCTGTCCTGAAGTGCACACACCATTCGGGTTGAACCCGACTTCTGGATTTAACACTTCTTGCTAACAACACCATCAGCCCATCAAATCACACTTGACTGGCACAGTTAGTGAAGTCAAACCACAGTCACCTCAGTGCAACAACTCAGGGAGACAGCAAGGCAACCCATGTATAGGCACAGGGATGAAAGGAAGGCCCTGAAGTCAAACAGTGAACAGCCACACATATGTATACAACTACTTGACAAGAGTATGTCAGCAGCACAACACACAGGGCCCATTGACACACTCCCTGACTGTCAAACACAATTAGGAATCTTCACACATACCCCCCCATCACACCTGCAGCACACAACACCAGTGTCAGACACATAGAAGAGTGTCAAAAATGTCCAGTCATTACAAAGATAAACAATCACACTCCCTGTGGGGTATCTACAAACATCACACACACATAGGGATGCCAGAACCAATGTCTGCACCAAAACATCAGACAAGCACATAACTCAATAAAAACACACAGAGAACCAAAACAATACCAGACATGACCTATGCGGCCAAACTGTAGAAAGGCAATGGGAACACAGACAGAACAGGAGTGCACAACCTCAGCATTCAAGAACAATGCACAGACAACATACCACAACACAGACAAGAAGTGCACCATCACAAAACAATCATGGACACAAACTGGAAGAAATGGGCCTACAATGACACACAGACAGATATACCACACCACCCATCAAGTCAACATGATCTCATAGTGTACCACATGCCAGCACATGCACAAGAATGACAAGAGACAGCTCAAATATGAGAGGAGAAAACACCAAGTATGCACCTAACACGAGCACATAAACTAGAATAGACCTAAGTTCATGTGACAGACACGCAAGTAAGGCACGCCACACTGGCTACACACATCTGAATGAAACACACCACACCAAAAAACACACACACTGTCATGCAAATCGAACATCACACACAGCACCAAGAGACAACACAGCCCAAACACTGCACACAGCCACATCAAACACACAACAGATGCACAAGCCAATAAGTCACATTGTAAACACAGCCGGACATCAGGGGATGCACACCAGGCAAGGACAGGCCACATACACCCACAGCACTGCATTCACACCAAGCTGTGTGTGCACACCAAACATACCAGCCCCACACAGAAATGAGTGACACAACATGAACACCCACAATATCAATCCAAACAGCACACTGACAACATCACACTCAGGAAGGGAAGCAGTACCTCAGCAAACACACATACACCTAACCCTACACCCACAGATGCACAAGTCTGTGACACCAAAGTGGAAACAACATGACCAGAGGACTGTGCAGCATAAACAGTTGAACTGCATATGAACAACCATGACTGCTAAACAGTACAAGAAAATCACATAACATATAACCAATTGGGAAAATGTCCTGAGTGGCACATTGCTCCTGTGCAAAGATCTGCACCACAAAGAACAGTGTCACAAATGGGGAGGCACACACACAGGCAACCCAAGGGGACAGCTGACATGAAAGTGAAGTGGTGTGTACGTCATTAGTAGACATGGCAGGAGTGTACCATACACAAATGGATGGAGTGCAGACTTACAATGGGTAGGCATCTGAAGCACAGATAGGGGATGGTATGACACCACACACCACTTGCCATACTGGAGGCAACAACGCCCCATGTGACAGCAATGCATGAGAAAACACACCCACAATGTCAGTGTGGCTGAGCAGGTATGCACAGTCACCACAAACAGCATCAAGACACCTGGATGATCAAAAAAAACACAACACTGACTTGCCAGACACATACTCTGCATACTCACAATTGACAAAAACAACAAGTAGGAGTCAGCCAGAACTGCAAGGACACACCAACACACTACACAGTGCACAACATACAACTCACACATGTGCACACAATCACAATCACAGGGCTGAACAATCACGCAAACAGGCACTCTACTCCTGGGTGACACGTGTGTAGTCGACATTGCAGGGGCACACACACATCCACACTCCGACAAATTCACCCCTGCACACTGCACACTTCTTGATCACCAAAGTGCACACATTGAAAGTAACCCATGTAACTAGGATGACTGACCATCACAAGATGACTATACACCTATACTGCTGGGCACACATAAAGTAAGATCACACATACATGATGACCCTGGCCAGCCTGCCTGCAATCCTGTGGATATAATCCCACTCTGTGCTGGCAGTGCCTCCAAACCTGACATGTGTATAATATAGCTAACATGAACAAAGAATGAGAATGACAACAGTATTTCATCTAAAACCACCATCATAGCACCCACAAGCATCAGAGTCAGGAAGAGGTGAAGTCCCTGTCACCCCTGTAAAAAATAGAAAAAGTGAGATAAGCCATTGGCAATGTTGAAGTGGCATACAGAGCATGTGGTACAGTAAGCCATACACACACAGAAAAAACTTTCATAAGTAAGGACACTGACAAAACAGACAACAAGAGTAACTGTCTTTATTCACATATTGCACAGATAGGCACCGATATAAGACAAGAGCAAGGCCAGTGGCAGAGTAAGTCCATGAGATCCTGCAAAGGCAAGGGGCAAACATCAGTGAACAATAAGGCCAGTCCAACATGCAGAGTAGTTACATGAGATCCTGCAGAGGCAAGGGGCAAACATCAGTGAACAACCAGGCCAGTGGCCAGTCCAATGTGCAGAGTAAGTCCATGAGAAGCTGCACAGGCAAGGGGCAAACATCAGTGAACAACAAGGCCAGTGGCCAGTTCAGTGTGCAGAGTGAGTCCATGAGAAGCTGCACAGGAAAGGGGCAAACATCAGTGAACAACAAGGCCAGTGGCCAGTCCAATGTGCAGAGTAGTTACATGAGATCCTGCACAGGCAAGGGGCAAACATCAGTGAACAACAAGGCCAGTGACCAGTCCAATGTGCAGAGTGAGTCCATGAGAAGCTGCACAGGCAAGGGGCAAACATCAGTGAACAACAAGGCCAGTGGCCAGTCCAATGTGCAGAGTGAGTCCATGAGAAACTGCACAGGGAATGTGTGTGACTGTACCCTGCCATGGTCAGCAACACAGTAAGGGGTAACAATGGGCAGTACAGGCACCGCTGTGGGAGAGACAGGTGTGTGAGGGGGACAACCACTCAGACTTGCCTGTCAGTCGGACTGGGAGCTGGCTGTGTGTCAGGGACAGTTGGAGTACTTGACCGGGGAAAGAGAGGCCCAGCTGAAGTAGAGGCATCAGTGGCTTGGGAAGCCAGAGGGCTGCTTGGACCAAGTGGTGTAGTGTCACGTGGAGGTGGAGTCATGCTGCCGTGAGACACAGTGTGGGTGGGAGATTATGGAGGGGTGCTTTTCCACTTCTTGGGGATTCTAAATGGCTTCCTTGTCTTGGGATTAGTGGCAAGTGGTGCGGACACAACAGGCACACTCACCACCAAAGCTGCATCAGGTGCAGCCAGTGGCCCACCCTTTGGGGACATGCTGGATCCAGCTGTTCGCTTGGCCTGGCCTTGCCTTTGCACCTCCATCCCGTGTTTACCAGGTGTACCCCCTACAGTGCCCTCCTTTCCCTGCTTTATTGGGCTTTGGATGGGAGCCGAGGTTGTGGGTGAGTCTGCCTTGGAGCTCTTCTTATGTGTACTCTTATCAGGCTGGATCAAAGGAGGGGGACAGAGGGCTTCAAAAGGTCCAACACACGTGCCCTACTCAAATTACGAGAAAAAAAAGGTATGCATTCCTGAGGGGGGGGGAGGAAAGAGGGCAGGATCCTAAGCAAAAAGCAGACAAGTCTCTACAGAAAGGAGGGAAGGGGATCCTTCCTTTCGGAATGAGGACCCTCACACACCCAGCCCGCTGGGTGTCATGCTTTATCATTTGGCATGCTCCTCGTCGGGTCGGCGCTGCAATACCCGACAGGCACCCTTTGAAGGGGCTCTTTGGCAGAAATCTTTTATTCCTTGCCACATGGTGAAGTGAGTGTGAGTGGCCTAAGAAGTGTAGAAATGCAAGTGTGTGAGTCAAGGTAGACTTTGTGAGTTAAAACAAGGAGTGGAAGAGTCAGGCAGAATAATTTAAATGACCCTGCCTTCCACCCTGATTAAAAAAGTGGAGTGGTGACTCACTGCAGTGATGTTGCAATGTGTTGCACTCAGTCTCATGCGGTCAACATGTTTCTTGCCTGTTAGTCTGGTGGATCTGGCAGCAATTCTTCAGGACCTAGTGAACAAGTGATGTATCTACATTAAAAACTATTGCAGTGTGGTATATTAACCTAATATTACCATTCGTTGCACCAAAAAGGTGTGGTACCTGTCGTTGAAGCGGCCAATCTATAGAGACAAATGAGAAGATCATTTCTTTTAAGAAAACATAGTCGCTAACCGAATGACATTATTGTTACGTGGATCACACCGTCACACTCCTTTGCAATACACCACTATGTGTACACATGTGATAATTGTAACCCTACGTTAGTGCAGCGTGCTCAGAAGTGGCCTCAATCAGCCATGTTCGTGCCACTATGGTCAAACACAATTGGTGTAGCAGTAGTGCTAAGTGGAGTAATGTTTCAAAAGTAGAAGCAGAGTGGTGAGATGCAATAACTCACTGTTGGACTTGGCCCTTCTGGCAGGTTCACCCCTGGGACTTTTATGCTTTTTATTGGTAACTTGGTGTAGTGATTTTGGGTTTCTGCGCACTTTACCGCTGTGTCCCAGGGTAAAGTGCGTGCGTGTTGTGAGGTTGGCCTGCCCTCCCATAGGAATGCATGGGGAATATATGTGTCCTGGTAGTTCCTGATGCGTGGGGTGTGCAGGCCCGAGTTTGGTATGTGCGGACTCGTGTGAGTGAATGCTGCGCGATGATATGTGCGGCGTGGATGTACCTAGTGTGGAAGTGCCACTTCTAGAAGTGGGCACTTCAGTGTGCAGTATGAAATGTGTGGATTGTCTGGCGATTGGCTGGTGGAGGTCATGTGACGGACTAGGGAAATCCCCAGAGTCAGGAGGAGTCACCCAGTGGTGAATGGGGAGTTAGCATGCTGATGGCTGGGGAGGAGTATACCTGGGTCCTGAATAGGACAGGGCTTTCCCCACACAATGCTGGCGCCGGCCCCTGTGGTGCGTCTAATGACCCTAGCCCTGCCAGTGAATAGGGAGAGGGGCTGAGCAAAACAAAGTGCTCAGGAACCTGTTGTAACTGGTTCGCCCCTTCCCTGCACCTTCAGACAAAGACTTTTACTGTATAAAAAGGGGCTGTGTCCCCTTACAATTTGTTCTCTTCCAGGATCCTGCCTGAGGGGGCTGCTGCTGTTGCTGGGCCAGAGGACCGCCACTTGGACGACCTTCCTGCCTGGAGGCCCAGTGAGCTGGCTCTGGGCCCAGCCTTGCCCCCCTGCCTTGCTGCATAGCCCAGGAGAACTTTGCCAGAACTTTTGGTTGCTGGACTTGCTAAAGCGCCTGGAAGCGCTTTCCCTTTCACTTATAGCGCTGGGAGCGCTGTTTTGCTTTGTAGCGCTGTGAGCGCTTGGATTCTGGTGGCGGGTGCCCACCCCGCGATTCTGCCGGTGTCTGCCGGGTTCGGCGGGTGCCCACCCCGCCGTTGTGCTCGTTGGCGAGGGAGCCTACCCCTCTTATTGCCGAGCTTGAAAACTTCTCGCCCTCCGGCCCCGACCAGGAAGTCAGGCGGGCCGGGGGCGGGCCTCCGGGACAACCGGACCTGAGAGAAGGAGGGCGGGAGCCTACCCCGCCTCCTACTGATGCGTCGCGGCTGATCAGGACCCCGGAGCAGGCAGGAGCCCACCCTGCGTCCCGGGGCACTCGGCCCGAGAGTAAAGATCCAGGCGGGAGCCCACCCCGCGCTGGACTGAGGAGAGGAGCGCGGCGGCAGGAGCTGGTGCGGAGGGGGCGCGAGGCACATTGTCGGTGCCTGCCCCTCCGCGTGGAGAAGAGTCCTCCCGTCCGCCGGAGCAGTGAGAGTAGACGACGCGGGAGCCCCCTGAAGGCCGCCCGGTAAGTGCAGAGGGCTGGGGACTCCGCGTATCTGTTTGGGGGCATTGTCTCTCGAGCGCGAGCCATAGAGTGTGCACGAGTCCCCCGTGTGGGACTCCAACGTTGGGGGCAATATTGCGTAGAGCCCTGACAGGCTCGAGGGGGCTGTGGTTGTGTGTTGAGCCCCAAGGCTCCAGCTTGAAGGCCCACGAGCCCCGAGGCTCCAACGAAGGTGGCACATTGTTTCTCGAGCCCAGTGAGGCTCCAACGTTGCGGGGCATTGTTGGTGCAGAGCCACGAAGGCTCTAGGGGCATTTTGAATAGACAGAGCCCAGAGAGGGCTCCAGAGGCACGCCGGTGCCTGAGTTTCGTTCTACAGCTGCCCAGCACTTAGTGGGCAGCTGCATCGTTTAGGTTGTGGCCCTCGGAGTTTTGGGACTGTGCCTCCTGCGCAGCCTTGCCCCTGACTTTGTTGAACACAGGGCGTCCTAGCCTGGACAAGGCCAGTTGGCCTAGGGACTGCCACAGGTGGTGGCATATGAGTTCTTGCGCAATTGTTCCTTTCCTTGCACCTCTGAATGTGTTTTTATGCGTCATGTGCCATTGCTTTACACCTCTGAATGTGCTTTTATGCATCATGTGTTTTCCTTCCCAACACCTCTGAATGTGATGCATCATGTGTAACGTTCTATTACCCCTACAGGTATTGTGATACTTAGGTGGTTGTTTGCTTTCTCCTAGTACAGGTGGTGCTAGTGAGGCTCTAGTTCCCAGCGTGACATTCTCCTAAGGTGGTTAGGGCTGCGTAGGTGGTACTTTCTGGTTACCAGGAGTTACTGGTTGTGTTATATGTGTATTTTGTGCTACAGTAATTTTATATTCTAAAAAGTGCTAATTCCTGACAGTGGCCCATGTGGCCCTGTCCCCTGTACATATAATCCCTTGTAAATTCTGCCCGTGCCTGTTGGCACATTGTAAAGTGTGTGTTTTCATCTAATGTGTTTTACTATAATACAAAGGCTATTTTTATAGAATACCTTGTGTGGAGTTTCCTTTGTGGTGGGCCTTGGGTGTTGTTGCTGGGTGCGCGCGCAAACGCTTTACACATCGCCTCAGAGATAAGCCTGACTGCTCGTGCCAAGCTACCAAGGGGGTGAGCAGGGGTTATCTTTGGCGTGTAACTTCCTTGCCCTGACTAGAGTGGTGGTTTCTGCCTGACTTTGGCGCAAGCCTTAGCCAACCAGAAATCGCCATTTCTAACACTCACCTATAAAATATTTAATAAGTGAGTTACCATGGCGGTCGGGGGGTTTTGCGACCGCCATCCTAATGGGCCCCAGTGACAATGCAGTGGGTCTGCTAGCAGGTACAAATTACAGCAGAGCGGGTCCACAATACATCATAACACAGTTACAGGACACCACTAGGTTCAGTAGATCATGTAACTCTATGACCAGTGCGATAAATGTCAAACAGATGGCTGTCGTGACTATAGGGTGAGAGTTCGACTTTGTGGGCTGGGGTGTTTTGAGCCCTGATAGAATAGTGGGATGAAAGATAGTTGATAAAGGAGGGCCAGATAGCCACCGGGTGAGAGCCCTGAGGCACCAATTCCCAGTAAGTTGTTCTTGACAAAAGGTCATGTGAAGTAACCAGGCAACCATTCAACGTACAGGTCAGTGTCCCCAGTGTATTGCAACTCTGCGCTTTGTCAGAAGTTTCAGCATTACAGTGGTTGCAGCATTACAGAGAGGCATCTAACTCCACTAGGAATTTCCTTAACGTAGCCCAAATTAGCGATCAATGATGACTTCTGGGGTGATAATCAGTAATTTAGGTAATGGCATCGTAGACAGAGGACCAAAAGTGGGCCACTGCAGAACACTCTCCACACTAGATGAAGAAATGAGGCATTGTCTTTTCTACACCTGCAGCAGCATATATTGTCCGAAAGCCACATACAGTGCATCTGAGCAGGCACGGTCTACAATTGGGGGCAAAGGGCTCTGCTCAGCCGGCAGCAGTATCATCACTGTGGTGCAGTGAGGGGGATCCAGCTCAGCTTTCCAACAGAAGTAGGCCGTGGGGTCCATGTAGGCGTCTTGTCTTGCATGGCCACATGTAATCGAGAGTGTGAGAAGGTGGCCTGATGTATGCTGTCCACTAATTCTAGTGGGCACCTTGTATCAGTCCAAACAACCCCTTATGGTGACTGGTTAAAGACAACCTTTATTGAAAGCTATCCTAGTGAAGCTATGGAGAGCAGCCTCCAGGCTAAGTCTTGAAGGAATGTAAAGCAGCTTGTTTTACCAGTCTATAATCTCTTGAATGATCAAATGAAAAGACAACCACACCAGGTATATATTTAAAAGATATGTATTTAAGTTAACACACACCCCTCTAGTCTCTTTATGAGACTGGAGTTCGAAGTACCTTGTTTACAAGTCAGCAATTATCAGTAATAGCACAAATACACGTTTGGGCCCTTGGGGCGTACCAAACCATATACCAAAAAAGTGGTATAAGAACCACGACTGGAATAGACACTAGACCTAAAGCCTGAAGAATTGCTGGTACCTCAAGGAACCACCCAAGGTAGTGACACAAGGGACCCACGGGGACTGTATGCAGTGTATAAACACAACCGCGGGTTCCCGTTATCTTCTATGGGCAATGTCGCAGTTGGAAATTTAAAGATTAGGGACACTTTTAATCGAGTCAGGACCAAACCCTTTTGGACTTAAGAAGTTCTAGGGCTAGCACCCATGGAAGCACCAGAGTACTCGAGTTACCTCACCCAGGGAAGGCGGGTGCATAGGTGTCTTTTGATGTCGGGTTGCGTCGTCGATTTCAATGGAAGCCTGCAAAGAACTGCTGCTGCCGTGAAGAGAAGAAGTGTCCGAAGAAATCCAAGCCTGTATCTAGGATGGAAGGAACTTGAAAACAGAGGGGACAGAGTCTGGGTCACTAGCTAGTGACCAAGGGCAGGATGGACCAATGCCCACAGATGTCGGGTGCTTCGTGTGAGTTGATGGGTGTCTTGACTCTTCAGCCACAAGGTCCAGGAGGTGTAGACGGAGTCCATGAGCTGGATTCGAGCTGTCCCACGAAGTCTGTCGGTGGTGGTGTCGGCGACCAGAATGGACCCAACAAGCCTTGGCAACGACAACTCACTGGAATTCAGAGAAAGGACTGCGGTGCAGACCAGCAAGGTCTGAGGGACTCACCAGGCAAGGGTAAGTCAGGGCATGTCTGGAGCAACCAGGTAAGCCCAATTAGAAAAGGAGTTGTCTTCGTGGGGACCTGCTATTCGACGGGCTAGTGATCGCGAAGGAGCCTTGAGCGGTTACACTTGGAGTTGACCCACGGGTCACTCGTGGAGTAGAGGCCAACAATCTTCTGTGCAGGAGGTGCTCAAGGCTGGGGCTACTCGGAGCCCAAAGCACAACTTCGAGGAGGACCAGAAAGATAGTGTTGCTGCAAAAGTTCACGGTGTCCAGGGGTCATGGTCCCACGTTACCCGCGATAGCCATGGGCCTCAGCTTTGCTGCGGACTCAGGGTAGCCTCGGGAAAGTCTGGAAATCCACCTCTGGTGATGCAAAGACTTCGACATCCGGCGGGAGCTTCAGCGATGCAGACCGGTCAGTTGCTTCTTTGGTGCCTGCCAAGCAGGGGAGTCACTCCTTGACACCAAGGGAGATTTCTTCATTCTTCTAGTCAGGATAGAACGTCGAAGATCCAGGATTTATGTTGCAGAGTTTCGTCCAGGGTAATCTAAAGTCCTAGGGACTGGATTCCTATACTTATAGTAAGTTTAGGGGATGGACTAACTGTAAGGCCCCACCTATGGGTGGGCTTGGAAAGAGGGGTGGTTACACCCATTTCCTTTGTCCAGTTTCGTGCCAGAGCAGGGGCAGGTAGCCCCTGCAATTGGTTGGAACTGAGCTATGCACAGGGAAAGCAAACGTGCCCCCAGTGCAGGACTTCAAAGCACCAGAGAGTGCTCCAGCCCAGCCCCAATACACATCTGCCTGTCTGGGGAGGTGGTTACACCTCCCTTCGACAGGAAACCTATTATCCAGGCCTCTCCTGCCGGAGTTTCGGTCAGCAGCAGGAGGCCAGACCCGTGTCTGTGGCAGAGGCATCCATTTTGTGATGCCAGGGATCAGGAAAGTCTTACCGGGTTTGACCAATGTGAACATGTCTTTCCCTCTAGAAGGGTGGAATGCTACCCCCGCCGCCAGAACTGGTGGGTGGGGTAGTATTCCAAAGCATTTGACACCCCAAAGTTAGCATTCACCGCGAGGTTATAATGCACTTAAGAGTATATGGTATGGCTGTATCACAGAACAGCCATAAGGAAGTATTTCCAAAAGCTGCAGAGGGGCTCAGCTCATGTTTGGGCACCCTCTCACACAAAACCAAGCACTCTGCCTTCAGGATTGTCTAGGCTTGACATAGGAGTGGCTTATAGGTTTATATGTGTCTGTATATATGTGTGGATATAGGTAGCCTATACCACTGTAAGGGGTGCAAGCACACCCTTACCCAGGCAGGTGTAGCAGACCTGTAGTACCATTTTGGAGTGCTTCCCAGGGGTGGCATAATATATGCTGCAGCCCCTGGTAGGCCTCTGAGGTACCTATGTCCTAGGTACATAATATACCATATACTAGGGGCTTATAAGGCACTCCAGAATCCAATTAGATATGTACCTAATGCACATGTAAACCATTTTATAGAGGAAGCAGCTAGGCTATGGTCCTAATTAGCAGGGCCACAGCCAGACTAAGGTCGAAAAACAGTGAAACACCAGCAAAAAGTGGGGGTACCCATGTGAAGCAGATTCTACTCTCCTACAGAGAGATCCATTTCTGAGGAGATATTGTAGTCAGTAACATATCCAGCGCATGAAATGTAGGTGGGGCTGCAGGGAAGGTGTCATGAATGGCAAGGAGTGGGGTCCGGAATCTGAAATATGTGAAAACATCAAGCGGGGTATGGTTTGGGAGTACAAATATGTGTTGCACTGAAAGTAATTGCCCCTGTGGGTATAAGTCAACTAGGGCCTCATTTATGGGGATTTGACTTAGGACAGCACAGTCAGTCACCTGACTGTGCTGCCCTACGTCAAAATGAAAGGGCAAGAATGCACTGTATTTATCTAATACGGTGCCCTCTTGTCCTTTCCTCCAGCGCTGGAGCCATTTCAGCAGCCTAGAGTCAATGCAGGAACCCTTGCACCATGGTCAGGCTGTGCACGTATCCCAGTTGAAGACTTTGAAAGCCTACCATAGTATTGAAGCTGAGGTCACTGATTGGGAATTATGGCAGAAGTACTCTACAATACTTGAACAGATCTCATCATGAAATATCAAGTCACGGAGGGCATTAGCGGGCAGTCACCAGGAGTGTGCCCGTTCTTGTGTACCTGGAGGGGTGAGTTCAACGAGGACCGGTCCATGACAAGAAAGTGTCCTGGGGAGGTGCTCAATGGTCCTCAACCAGGGCTCTACATCTTTTGTTGCCAACCAGTAGTCAATCCTAGACCAGAAGTTAGATATTTTTTTTGTGTTGAGTTTTATATAGCGCAAACTGGACCCGGAGGTATCAGAGCGCTTTACATGAGCACCAGTTACGCTACAGACGGACACATTCATTTTGGTTAGGCACGGGGAGATTAAGTGATTTGCCCAGAATCACAGAATGTTGAGCGTCCCTGCCGAGACTCAAACCCAGTTCCCCAGCTCCGAGGTCGACCGCCCAAGCCGTTATGCCACATTCTCTCCCCAAAGTTATGAAGCCCCTGGAAGTGCCCTCTTTGTCCTGGGGTATGTTCTTCTCCACAGGCCAGTAAGCCTGTTGTCTTTCATTGGGAGGTGTAATTGAGCTGCAGCTCAGGGGGGTGGTTGTCTCGTGTTCCTGGGTCAGTCGAGGTTGTGTTTAAGTACAATATTAAAATACCCTTCCCACATGATAGTTACAGGTTCCACATTACAGATCTGATGCTATAGCTCAATAAAGACAGTAGTACAGTCAACTTTGGGCCCATGAATAGAGTCCAGAGTGAATGGTCAGCCTATAGGTGTGCCATGTAAAACAACATATCTGCCTTGTTTATTGTATATGGATCTATGTGTGTGCCCATGCAGACCTTTGCACATGGGAATAGTGATCCCGGGTGCATAGCTAGAGTAAACCGCTATGTGCGTTTCTGTGAGCCAGACAGCCCACAGACAAGGTTGTGAGGTACTGGCTAGGTGAAGCTCCTGCAGGTAACAAATGTTATTATGGTGCCAGCGAAGGTAAGCAAACACTAAGCTGGTTTTACCCAAATCATTTAACTCACAAATGCTCCAAGTAAGACATCTATAGGTATTCATCTCAAAGAAAGGTATTGTGAAGTCTGGCCATGCTGGCTATGCTAGGTGCCCTGGACATAATGGAGGACAGCAAATGGTTCACGGTTTGCAGGTGTGTGTCTTCTCTGCAGGAACACAGAAAAAAAGAAAGCAACACCTAAGTCCCCCCTCTCTCCACTCACTTCAATCCTCCCAAATGGTTAAAGCATCCACAGCCACCCCATCCCTCCCCAACACAGAAACAATCAAAGACAATATAGGAGTACATCCCTCAGGGCACCAGGAGGTCTAGTGAATAGTCCAGCGATTGCAGGCTGGGTGGCCGCGAGAGAATAAAGGCAAGAAACAGAGGGCAACGTGGCCAATAGTCAGAGAGGGCATCAAGGTTCCTACCAGGATTGACCATGGTACAGATGGCAGGCAGCTCTGCAGTATGCCAGGTCATGTCAGGACTCAGCGGCAGTCAAGCAGGGTCCAATTCAGTCATTGTCACTAAAATTCTGCCTGCCGTGGTTTCCGATTGATTAGAGCGAGCCTCCTAGGAAGGCATGATCTTTTGAGAAAATTTCAGAGCCTCCTTAGGGCACACGAAGAGGTTAGCTTTATCATGAAGAGGAATGCACAGTTTGGGATAGATCAATGATTATGGCACCTCAGCTTTCTGAAGTAGGTGTTTCACTGGGAGAAATTCACAGAGAGCCACTTGCACTGTTAGTGTGAAATCTAGATAAAACAAAATTTTGTTTCCCTGATAATGGACATCTTGGCGCTCCCTGGCCTGTTTTAGGATGGTGTTTCTGTCTTTGTAGTTGATAAGTCATATCCCTATTGGGCCTGCAGGGGCCCCAATCTCAGGGTGAGGGAACAGCGTTTGGTGGGTGCTCAATTGCAAACATTGGGGGCAGGGCCTCGCCAAACAAAGAACAGAGCATATCTTCAACATAGGTGTCCATTCTATCCATAGCGGTCAACTCTGGAACCCCAAGCATCCATAGGTATACCTAGACTCAAGTCTTCAGATTTATTTTTGATGACCTCCAGAACATTTTCCATTGGCAAGAGGTGTTCATTGGTGGTTGTGTGGCATCATTCACTTGCCATACTCGTATCTCAAGTTGGTCAATGCATCCACAGTGCTTGTCGAATCGCTCCTTCATATGGTCAAGCCTAGTGGTAAATATGTCAATTATTAAGTCTATTGCATGCAGGGTATGTTTTAGGTCCATAAACATTCCTTTAATGTCCTGATCAAGGAGAAAAGAGGTCTCTCCGATCACGTCTCATTGCTGAGCTTCAGAATTTGCTTCTTTTTCGCCCAACCATCACCAGGTTGGGAAGAAGAGCTGTGGCTGTTTACTATCCTGATTTATCATTGCAGACGCAGGGTAGAAGGTCTGGAAAATGAGGGGGGGGTCCAGTGAAGAAGACTTAGCAGTTCTGGTGCACGCAGGCCGGATAAAGCCAAACCGCTGTAGTGTTGAGGGTGGCATGAGCAGACTCAGGGCCTGTAGTGTTGTCTATGTGTCTCCTCTGCTACCACCGGGAACAGTGCTTCACTCTTATGAGCCGTCCCATGCTCAGCCTCTGTCCAATGTTTCCAAAGAGCACCATGCACCAACTGTGCGGTATTAGCAGAGGAGGTGTCCAAACCAGTGACAAATGGACCACTGGCCCTCAGCCCAAGTAGAATGGCCCGACCGGCAGCCGCAGCTCCCCAATGCTCAAAATCCCTCTCCCCACCTGCTGGGTGCATTATTACCAGTCCGATTGCTGAATCGTTTCAGCAGGAGGCCTGCAGAGTGAGGCCAGGCTCCGGCGGGCTTCAGGTATGTGAAGTCCAGGGCTCCGCACCAAGTGGAATCTGCTATGGGGCTGCCGGACCCAGCTTGCTCATCCAGGTCACCAAGCTTTGCGTCTCTTCACAAGGGCACAGCTCCATAGCTGGACTCCGTGGTGCCAGCAGGTCTAAGGCGCCCTTGCACACTGCAGCAGCTAGTTGGTTGAGGGCCATGAACTCTCCAGCATGGGCACCTTGCCCGATTATTATTTTTGCCGGCAGAGCCTTATTAGGCCTGGCCATCTTGCTTGATAGCTCTCTGGCGCACACCATCTAGAGACACAATTTGACTGTCATGAGATAAATGAGTGCTGTTATACATGACATGAGTGTTGTGAGACATGGGATAAGTGGTGTAAATCAGGGCATGGGGGCCACAGTGTGAGAATAATGAGATAGTGGGGAGTATCATAAAGCCTGGGGCAAGTGTGAGAAGTAGTTTGCTACAATGAAGGAATAATGCTCTGAGAGGAGGTGGAGTGGTGTAAGACTAGTATTTTGCCAGGCAATTTAGGAGGTATTGTGAGGCAAAATGCAAGTGTCATGAGAAACACAGAAAGTGCTGTGAATAGTACAGTGAGTTGCATTCCACCTAGGGATATATTTACCAAATAATTCACACCGTACTCTGGGTGTGGGTTGGACTATTCCTGGAGGTTTCAGACAACTGGTTTTTAGGTCTCGCCTGAGACAGCGCTTTAGCGCTGCTCTGGCGAGACTTATAGTAAGCGACTTTTGGAAGTGGAAACAAGTGCATTTCAGGCCGCCAACTACAGTGCATGTGCTCCGGGCGCGCGCACCATTTGGCAGCCTGAAAGCATTCGTTTTCTTTCAGTTTCGCGGCCGCACGTCCGCTTTGATGTTTGATCGCGATTGCGATCACTTTCAGTTTCGCGGCCGCTTGTTCTTGTTGTATTTATTTATACTACCCCTCTGTCACTTAAATTTGCCCTATTTATAGTTATACTCAGTGCTAATGTATTTTGATTTTCAATGTTTTTTATATAGGAACTCATGTTTCAACACAATTGAGACGCACGGTATTTCTTGATACATTGTTTCCATGTGAACGACACAATATCATGACCCTTTCATTGTGAATTCTGTTTTAGCTCTGCTCGGGTTTCATTGATGGCAGTCCCCACCTAAAGATGTGCCCTAACTCTATGTCATTCGAATTTTGATACCTTTATTAAAACAGCTTCATTGAATACACAGTCGTTTTACTTTTAGGAAAGCTTTATTTTAAAGTCACGCCCTTACGAATCGTCATCCATTCCCCGACGTATCACTCAATTGAATTTGTTCTGACGAATGCGGCCATTGGCCTATTTAAACGCTGTAGCCAGCTCTTCGGTTCCACCACATCACCCGACATTTTGGAACAGGACGCCTGTCAGTTACTTAAGAATCCCATTAAGGCCAGATTCTTTGCCTGGGAGGACCCCACCCTATGCATTCCGTGCATGAGGTATGTGTCTGACCTCGATTTCTTGCCGATTAGTATACTGTTTTTTTTCCGGTTATTCCTATACATTTGAGATACCACCTAACAGCACCTTACCGGCAACCAATATCTCCGTATCTGATGCCACATACTGACTTTAAAATGTAAAATCTATTATGACGAAATGTACCCCGCAGATGCGTCACATGACGGTTTTGAAACTTTATTTCCATATGGAGTGTTACAATCCTCTCAGAGAACTTTGAGCTTAGTAGGACGATGTTCCTTAATTAATCGGTTACCAAGCTTTGCTAAAGCTTATGCTTTCTTTACAGCATGCATTGCTCTAAGTAACTTGGATTCAATTACAAGCGCGACGTTCCTAGACTATCTGCCTTTGGTTACACTGCTTGCATTCCGACTTCATAGATTATTTTGATATTTTTCATGTGCATTCATGCTTGACAGACAAACCGTTTATTATTATTATTTTCTTTTCAAACTCACCTTAACAGAAACCACATTTCGGGCGGTTTCTTTGGCAACTTTCAACCAACTACCATTTAGCCCCACCCTTGATTTGCACTTCATTACGAAGGACAACAAAAAGGATTTTGACGTCCAGACATCGATCATCCTTATTACTTTGCAGATAGGTGAGCCATTAACACCCCAGTTTCATCTAACAGACCTAACCTAACTTAAAACACACACAACCACACACAAGCACACACAATAACAAAAACGCACATCCACACACACAACCACAACTACACACGCAACCACAACAACACACACACAACTACACACACAATCACAACAACACTCACACCCACACACAGCCACACACACAGCCACACACACAACCACAAATAGTTTTCTGGCTGTCAGCATAAATACGCTGTCACCAAACACGATGAACACCTTGGGAAAGTTTGTGAAGTCACCCCCAACTTTGAAACCCCTCGTTGTTGCAGGGTGTGTGCTGTGCACATGGCAATACCTTGACACAGCGGACTGTTGCAAGGAATGCTTTGAGCCTCGGAGGCTGACAGACCTCAGTCTGTGCATTAGTTCACCCCGTCTTGGCGCTGCATGAAAACAGGGTGCCCACTGTCGAGCATGAAGTGAGACATTGTGATCGGGGCTGGAGATGCTGTTTAGCAATCTGCTTAGAACATTGTGTGTCATTTAGGGCATTAAACATAAAGGAGCACTGGCAACGCTGATAAAATGGATTTCATTTTGAGTAGTGACTAAAACTTTTAAAAAAGCCTGTTGTACTGAAACAAGCATTTGCAATGCAATAGGTCTCGCTTTTGCAAAAGTTTCAGCTATTGACATTGTTCATGACAATGCCTTTTTAATCTATTTTGTAAAACAAACACATAAATAAATGGCATTATCATTTACAATGCCAATAGCTAGTGTTGCATTAATATTAACAATGCCAACTGCTCACACTTTTATAATGCGAGACCTATTGCATTGCAAATGCTTGTTGTCTGTAGTTGCCTGGCTGCTTTCTGGGAGGTTTGTGATTGATTTATTTCCACTCTGGGTGCGTTGGTTTCCCCCTTTGTGTCTGGTGTTGTCGGGCCTGCTTCTTTGCATAGAGTCTCTGTGGCCTTATGTTTACGGTCTCTGACTCCGATTGCTATGGTTATGTGTTCATTTCCTATTGTTTTCTGTGATTTTGGATTTCTCAGTCGGGCCTAATGGCAGTGCTACTTTCTTTAGTGACTGTGCATGTACGGGGAGTTGAGAGGGGATGTGGCCTTCTGTCTGCAGCAGTCGTCCCTGGGGTATGGGGTAGCCGGTTCGTGTCTCGACGGTGACGCTCAACATCCTGTGATTCTGGACTTCTCTCTGTCTGTTTAGGTCCTCTGCGTTCTGCGTTTCTTGCACACTTTCTTTATTTTTTGCCTGCTGGTCAGTTCTGCCTATGTTTGTGGCGCGGTGTAGTATTTTCTTTGCTGCAACATCCAGGGGCCTTGTGTGCCCTGTTGTGTGCGCTGTTTGTCACGGCGTTGGGCCCCTCCGGATGTTTTCTGCCCAGGGGCTATGGCTCGCTGGTGTATCGTGTGCCTTGGGTGCACAGGCTCCAGCAGGACAGGGGTTGATGTCCTGCCACTGCTTGCATAGTATCCTGATAGGGTTGATGTCCATACATTCCTTTGCGGTTAGGTGTTCCTGTCCTGGTGTTTTACTGGGGCGTTTGTGGTGTTTCACGGGGCCATGGCTTCGTTGTTGGCTGTGTTTGTCCCTGGCTCCTTCTTCCCTTCTGGGTTTTGGGCCTAGGGTCCTTCCATCCTGTAGGCTCCTGTTCCCCCCTGCTCTCCTTGGGGTGCGGGGTCTGGCCTGGTTGGTCCCTGGTTGGGAGTCCTCCTGAGGGTTGTTGGTGGCTGCAGGTCTGCTGGGGGTGGGCTGCTTTTGCCTCCTGTCTGCCCTTCTCTGGGCTGCTTCTGTGGTCTCCGTGTGGGCTTTTTGCTTCTGCTTCTGGTCCTTTGGGCTTCCCTTCTCCTGTCTGGGACCGCTGCCATGGTGCCCCCCTTTTCTCGTCTGGATTCTTGGCTCTGTATGCGGCTGCTCTGCCCCTTGTCCGTGTCAGGCTTCTCCTCAGCTCCCGGCCATTGGGGCTCTGTGGGGGCCCGTTTGTGGCCTCTCCTTGCGGTCCCTTCTGCTGCCGCGCCACTCTGTTGTCGGTCTTCCAGGGTCAGACTGATTTGCATATGGCCATGTCTGAACTGGGGTGGCAGAGTGGGCTAAAGAACGGTGATGGATTAAACCCAGATCAGTTGACTGGGGGTGAGTGCTTGCAATGTTCAACACTCCGTCCATCATTTCCTTCGGTTTTTGCTTTGTTCGCCATAAGTTGGCAGGGTATGCTCAGACGTGAGTCCCTTGCTCACTTTGCCACTGGATTCAAGCAAGCCTGGCTGAAGACAGCTGAAATGCCAGAAACCGGTCCTAGGAAGCTTGTTTACGGTCCAGGGAAGGCATGGCTTGGCAGTTCGGACTGGACTGTTCCCATGAGGCACAGGGTCAGACTGATTTGCATATGGCCATGTCTGAACTGGGGTGGCAGAGTGGGCTAAAGAACGGTGATGGATTAAACCCAGATCAGTTGACTGGGGGTGAGTGCTTGCAATGTTCAACACTCCGTCCATCATTTCTTTTGGTTTTTGGTCTTCCTGTTTCCCCTACAGGGGAACATGTTCAGGTGGGGTCTTGGTGCTCTTCCTGGCCCTGGCTGTCCTGCTTGGTTTTTCCTTTGGACCCCTGGCTTTGGGTTGGGGTCGGTGATCACCCTTGGAGTGTGTGTCGGGTGTCCTTCTGCCTTGTTGGCGGGCGGTGCTTTGCATTGTCCTTCTCTTGGGTGCTCGTACCCTCCAGGGTTCTCACGTGTTGCTGGGATGTCCTGTGTTCTGGGTCTTCATCTGCTCCTATGCGTGTTTTTCCCTTGTCCCGCTCCCGGTTCCGTTCTGCCGGTGGTTGCGTCTCCACCATTTCGGTCCGGTCTGGGTTGGTGGTGTCTGTTCTCTTCCCCTTCCTTTTGGTCACAGGTCGGGTGGTCGCCTCCCTTTTCTGCCCTGTCTGCGGGTGCGGCCTGCGGTCTTCCTTTTCTGGTGTCCCCCTGCCGGGTGGTTGTGGCCTTCTCCAGCCTGTGGGGCTTGCTTGGGTTCCCTGTCGGTGCCGGGTCGATTGGTCCCCCTGCTGGCAGGTGTCTCGTCTGGCTTCTGTTGGCCGTTCCTTGGCTTGTCTGCAGGGGCTTCTTGTCTCTGTTCTGGTTTATTTTTATTTTTTACCTGCCTTGTTCTCCGGGGGGTTGTGGCCCCTTTGGCTTTTTGGCAGGGTTGTGCTGTCCTTGACTGGGTCTCTTTTGTACCGGTTTCGGTTTGTGTCCCCGGTGGTGGCTCTTTATGCCTTCTCATCCGGGCTCCCGGTTTTGCGCTTTCCTCTGGCCCTCTGCTTACAGTGGTCTGGGCTTGTCTGGCCTAGGCGGGGTGTTGGACCTGTTGGTGGTGCTCACCTGGGTGTTTCTCTCTTGTTTTCTGCTGCTGCAAGTGTTGGGCTATGGAGCTATGGCTCACTGGTGGGTATTGCACTTCTGGGAGCACAGGCTTGCACTGTACAGGGGTTTGTTTCCTGCCGCTGCTTTCGATTTGTCCCACGTTGGTGTATGTTCATGCGGTGTTTTTCATGCCCCGGGAATGCTGGGATTTCCCGGTTCTCCTTCCCTGGGCGGAGCATGCGATTCCTGTACTGTATTTGCTGCCTATTCTTCTTTGTCACTGCTTTTGGGATGCTGGGGCCTGCTGGCTCGGGTTGGCCCCCTGGATGTATTGACGTTGCTCTGGCTCATTTCGCCCAGCTCTTCGGCCCTTCTCACCTTTGGTGTGTTTCTGCCTGTGGCCTTACCTCCCTGTCCGCTCCTGTTCCTGTCGGCTCTTCGTTGTTCGACTGGGTCGGGCCTGGTTGTTGGCTGGCTGTATGACCTTCTGGGTGCTCGCTTTGGTGGCTCGCTTGCTACACATGGAGCGTTCCTGGGGCATTTTGCTTGGCCCCTTGGCAGGGCGGTCTCGCTCCTTCATGCTGCGTTCCCCTCCCTACTGGGTTCTGTTTGCTTTCTTGTGTGTGGTGGCCCCTAGTGGACATTCGCTTCCTTTCTGGTTGCTTGGCCTTGGGCCTGGTCACTTCCATTCTTCGGGCTACGTGGGTGTCCTTATGGGCTTTCCGCTTCTCGCTGTTGGCCGGTTGGGTTCCCTTGGGGGCCGGGCCGTTCCTGCGGCTTACTTGGTCTGTTTGCCTTGTGCCTGCCTGGGTTCTCTCCTTGGTGTTGCTTGTGCAACTGGGGTCCGTCTCCTGCCTGTTTATCGCCTTGCTGGTGGGGTTTTGGTGACCTTCGTTTTTGTTGTTGTTCGGTTGGCGTGCTGGGTTCCTTTCTGCACCTCATTCCGTTCTTGCGGCTCCTGGAAGTCTGTGTTGTTTCGTCTGGTTCCGCTACTTTGGTCCTCAGGTGGATGTGACTCTCTCGCTGTTCGTGGTCCATCGTGCGGTGTTGCTGTGTTTCGGTCAGACTGCGTCTCTTCCTGCTGTGGCTTTTTGTTGGGTCACTGTGGTTGGGTTGCCCTCTGTTTCTTCAGTTCCAACATCTGGGCTTGCTCCCCTCTTGCTTTTGGCTGGATGGTCTTGGTGTGTTTGGGCCGGCTTGCTGCCTTCTGTTCTGGGCATGTTTGTTGTAGCTCTTGGCCCGGTACGGTATGGTTCCGTGCCTTCTCTGTCCTCCTTTGGTTGTTGGTTTGGGCGGTTGTTCTGGCGGCCCTGCGGGTCCCGGGGGTCCGGGTTCTCCGCCCTCCCGGTGTCTCTCTGTCCCGGTACTTCCTGCTTGTGGTTGCCTCTCTCTTGGGTGGTCCTTCCACTCTTTTTTTTTTTCACAATCAGCAACTACTGTTAGACTGGTAGAACAACCCACTCTAAGGATGTATTAGGATATTATTCAGCTACCTACTTATCAGGTGGAATATCAAAGATATTGAAGTAAAAGCCTCACTCACATAATAGTGACATGCTTCATCATAGGCAAATACTCCACACCCAGAGAAGATGGTACTCTCTGGGCGGACTCAACCAAAGATGTTATGGGAGTGCTTAGATAAATGAATGACTGGTTAAGCAGGGAACCAGATTAAGTTAAAAATACCTATGAGTATACACCTCCTGAATCCTTTATTCTAGGGTACTCATGGTATCAATAAAAACTGTATTTTGGGGTTGTTTTGAACTTAATTATGTTCAAATGTACCCTCAATTGATTGCCAACATGTTTCGGCCCATATAGGTAGCCCAATCGGGTCTGCAGGCCTTCGTCAGGGCATTATGTTTCTGTGCCTTATTCTTAAGGTCCCTGCCGTGTAACAGTGCATGTACTACATGCAACCCAAACCGTGAGGCCTAATGCACTCACCTGTCCGTATTTTTACTCCAACTTCAGTAGATTTTCTAATGGGAAAGGGGAAAGACAATTTGATATATTTCCTATAAGTACAATAATGATACTGTCTGTGGCCCATCTCGTGCTCATATTCGCTGAACTACGGTTGGAGTGTTGGTGCACCACCTGACTATGTGCTCACTAATTAGGGCTTAGTGGACTACACTAATCAAACCATCTTAAAAAATGCCATTACACTGCAAAAAAGCCACCACATGACGTGCTCACACTCAAAGGGACGTTGTTTGTAAGTGAAAAGGCCGTGCCTATATATTTGTGTAAGCCACTCATCATACCAGTCTATATTATCCAAGGCCATTTCCTTAGCGTGTTATTTTTTGTTGTGGGAAAGGTTTTTTGGTGTGGGAAGAGTTTTTCTTAAATTAATTAATCCAAAGAAATCCTACAGAAGCTCACCTACTGATTGATGCCTACTAGCATCATGCAGCTCTCATGTGTTAGGGTGCTGTCCTGTAGTCAAACACTAAAGACAAAAATGTAGTGTTCGTTCAGCACCAACAACTGTATCTGGGAACTCTTTTTGCCGTAATTTATATACGTGTAGCACCTTCTATTCAAACATACATGGTGATAATTGATTTGTGCTCTGTCTATATCCCATAGCACTTAGCCCATGACATATGCTGCACACTCTTAACCCTGTATGTTAGTCTGCTGTATTTCACAAATAACGGTTAGTACTATCCCTTAATACTCCGAATCAAGTCCCTCCTGGGTGCGTTATTTACTGAAGAAACCACTGCCTCAAAGTCGCATTTGTACAGCGGAAACCCTTGTGTGCTCAAGTACTCCTCAAGTTTGTTAGTCTACTGTGGGTAAGACGAAAAGCAAAAGAAACGCATTGTGTGATCTATCGCAATCAGGGCATTCGTCTATGTCTACGCTGTATGCAGAGTGTCTAATCTCGTTCTCTCTCATCCTGCGTGGTGAGCGAAGCCCTCATTCAACTTACTTCATCAAGGATACCGCACCGCCGTTACACCTCATCGAACACATCGTCTGCCGTCGGAGACGTTTGTGGAATTGCCGTCTCTCTTAAGTAGGGCAGTTCCTTCTCGTTAATGGGTTGTTCTATCCCATTACGCGTGTTCTCTATGATTAGAGAAAGGGATGCTGGGTTGTTAAATGACGTATGTGAGGTTGAGGCATAGGATTTCTGGGTAGTGTAGTTCAGTTCAATACTGTTATGGGTGTTCTTGTCCCCTCGTATTCGTTTACTTTTTTATTTAATTTTTCACTTGCGCCAGAATTTGTCAATCTTATACACTAATACTCGTGTAAGTTAAGCCAATGACTAGTAGTATCCCAATGTGAAATAAGGGCGGTTGGTTAGCTTTTTTTGCGATCTATTTGTCTGTGCTAGAGAGTCGTATACACGAAGTCCTGTTTGCACGACCAGAGTATACAAAAAACAATTTTACTTCAATCTCTCCTGACTGTGCATATTTTAAACGACTCTCAATACTAGTCATCTGTTGGCTACCATTTAAAACCATTAAGTCTGTTGTCAAAGCTACTGTATATAAGAACCCATACTCGTGAACTGTATGCGTTCTGTTATTAGTAGCGGGTGCGTTCGTACACGACTCTTAGTTTTTAAGCATCCTAATTTGGTCAGCCTGTTATCGTCTACCACACTTTCCATTCCTTTAGTTGTGAAAGACTGGTATTCAGATGGCATTTTAGAGTTGGCTTGAGCTCAATGTTAGTGTATATTTGATAAACTCCGTGTTTTCAGGATTTCATATTTGCACTGACTGGAGTATGGAGGGAAATCTTGTTGTATTCAGGTTAGGTCATGGAATACCACGGGATTTCTTCGTTGAGACCTAACGTGGTACTTGACAACCGATAAATCCATCTCTGCTCTAGTTTTAATAGTTGTCTTTCATTACAACTGTCCGGTAGTTTTTCGATCACCGTCCAAGTGAAGTCGTTCTCATTGTGTTTCTGCGTTTGAAAGTGCCGCATCATTTTGGTAATTGTTTTTCCACACCTGAATGTGCTACGATGTTCATTGATTCTAGTCTTCACTTTTCGTGTGGTCATGCCAATGTATATCTTCTTGCAGGTACATGTTATTAGATAGACTACATTGTGGCTATTGCAGTTGCTAAAGGATCGTTGTACCCAAGGGGTTCTCAATCCCACTTCGATCACTTTGCTAGGTGTCGTTAATCTGCATACACTGCACGATCCGCATGGGAAGTGTCCGACTACCTCTGGTAGATTCCATAGTGTGTTTTGTTGGCCTGTTTTACCAAGTTTCTTTTTAGGACGAGTGTGGACGATGGAGTCCTTGATTGATTTTCCTCTCTTAAATGCGAACAACGGTTTTTCCAGTCTCAAACCGCCTGAATTTAATGTTCTCCAATGTCGTAAAACAATGCTTTTTACTTTATTGGAATCTGTTCCGTAGGTAGTGACACAGACCATTCTTTTGTTATCAGGTTTCTTTGTGGTTTCCAACAGTCCTTCTCGATTGCTATTCTTAGCCCTTTTATATGCTTGTTTTATCAATTTTGTCGGGTAAGATTTGGTCTTCAATTTCTGTGTTAGCTTCTCAGCATGAATTTCGTATTTTGCCTTGTCAGTACAATTCCTTCTCAATCTTAGGAATTGGCCGACTGGCAAGTTGTCTCTTAAGGCTTTGGGGTGGAAGCTATCGTACCTGAGTAAATTGTTGGCACCAGTAGGTTTATAGAACACTTCTGTTTTTAGTGTCCCTTCAGCTGGCCAAATTTTTAGATCCAAGAAGGTAATCGAATCTCGCTCTAATGTCATTGTGAACTTCAGGTATTCATCCCTGGTATTCAACCAAGTCAGGAACTCTTGTGCTGTATCGGCATCTCCTTTCCAGATAATAAAGATGTCGTCTATAAAGCGCTTCCATACCCCCAAGTTGGATTGGTACGGGTTTGTCTCGTTATAGATGAAGCACGTTTCAAAGTCATGAACGTAGAGGCACGCTACGCTCGGTGCGCAGGTCATGCCCATAGAAGTTCCATGGGTTTGTAGGAAGTACTCCCCTTCGAATTCAAAGTAGTTTCTGGTTAGGGCTAATCGTACACACTGGACAACGAATTCTATTGGTGTTATTGATGTCCAATTCTCCAATCTTAACAGTTTTTCTATCACAGTAAGGGAGGATTCTTGGGGGATACTAGTGTATAGTGCCTCCACATCTAGAGTCATCAAGTAGTCAGTGGTTGGATCAAACCTCAGTGGTTGGAGTTTCAACAGAATATCTTGTGTGTCTTTTAAGTAAGACGGCATTTTTTGTACCATTGGTCTTAGGAAATGGTCGGCAAATTTAGAGAGTGGTTCTAGTGCCGAACCGATGCCTGATACGATCGGTCTACCTGGTGGTGGATGTATATTCTTGTGTACTTTAGGGAGAATATAAAAGTATGGTGTCTTCGGATCCTTTTCTTTTAGAAAATTCTCCTCTGCGGTGGTGATCCATCCTTCTTCTACTGCTTTCGATACCATCTCGTGTATTTCTAGTTTCAAGTTCCCAGTTGGATCTCTTTGCAGTCGTGAATAATTCCGAGGGTCATCGAGTAGTTTCAGGCATTCGTTCTTATACATTTCGATAGGTAGGATCACTGTTGCTCCTCCCTTATCTGCTGGTTTGATTATGACGTCCTGCATCTTCTCAAATTCAGCCAATGTACGCCGTTCAATAGATGTAAAATTATTGAACGTTTTGTTGTTCTTGCCTTTTAGTTGATCAACTTCCAATGTTACTGCCTTTTCAAAGGCTAGTAATGCTGGTGGCATAGTATGGTTTGGAGGGATGAATTCAGATTTCTTCCTGAGGCCCGTGTTTTTGTCTGTGGTGTCGACCAATTCCTCTGGTCCCTCTGTTTCCATAAAGAACACAGATAGTCGAAGTCTACGGAAAAATTCGGCAAGTTCAATTCTTAGGTCAAAAAGATTTGACCTATTCATCGGAACAAAACCAAGTCCTTTCTTTAGAACTTCTCCTCTCCGATTTCCTCCTCCTCGTGTTCGGCCTCTCCCTAAAAAAGGCTGTTGATAGGGTTGCCATTGGTATCCAAATTGTGGTGGTTGAAAAGGTGCTTGCATGAAGGGGTTCCATCCAAACGGTGGTTGTTGATGTATGCCAAATTGTTGGTATATTCCCCTGTTCCTTCTTGAACGGTTACCTCTTCGTCTATAGTTGCCTTTCTGGACATCAGATGATGAATCACTGGAGTAATTCCTAGAGCCTGTACTGTCTGTGTCAGAAAAATCTGATTTGTCCTTTTCAGTTGGTGTATAATCCTCTTTCGAGTATCGAAATACATTCTCAAACTTGAATTTTTTTAAATCTTTTTGAAATTTAGTGATTTTGGCTTGAGTGAGATATTCTTTGTATTCATTTATTACTTTGTTATTTTCATCTAATTTCTTCTTAAATTGTGCAATTGTGATTTGGGTTTTTAGTCCATTTTCCAATGTTTTTATTTCAATGAGAAGAGCGTCTGAAAGTCTTTTTGCAGTCTTAATGATTAAGACGAGCCAATCCCTACTGCACTTCCATGCAATCAAAGACCAGCTACGTCTAAATTCGGGGTCATTGAGGAATATTCGTGGGGAGTTTGCCACAATCAGACCGTTGGGTGCTATGTTGCCCCTCAAATATTCGGTCATGATTGCCCCCATGCAGCAAGGTTTTGAGTTGGGTACATTTTAATTTGGTTAAGGAATCCCAGTCACCATTGTTTTGGCTTACATACGTCAGTGTAGTGTCAGAGATCAATGATGGCATGGCTAAAATGGATGATATTTCATCCTCATCATAGGCTAATCCTTCCGCCATTATGACTGGATGTTTACAAACCCGAAGGGTGATATACAGACCCTCGGCTTTTTATTATAAGTCCACCTGAAACTCACTTTGTTTGGTGTCCTTGCACCCCTCTTGGGAATCGTATTTGTGAAGCTCTCAGGGCTATAGAGGCCCCTCTAAACTCATTATTCACACATAGAGAGTGAGAGAATAAACAACATAGTTGCGTTCTCCCGGATAAACTTTTTTTTTTTTTCACAATCAGCAACTACTGTTAGACTGGTAGAACAACCCACTCTAAGGATGTATTAGGATATTATTCAGCTACCTACTTATCAGGTGGAATATCAAAGATATTGAAGTAAAAGCCTCACTCACATAATAGTGACATGCTTCATCATAGGCAAATACTCCACACCCAGAGAAGATGGTACTCTCTGGGCGGACTCAACCAAAGATGTTATGGGAGTACTTAGATAAATGAATGACTGGTTAAGCAGGGAACCAGATTAAGTTAAAAATACCTATGAGTATACCCCTCCTGAATCCTTTATTCTAGGGTACTCATGGTATCAATAAAAACTGTATTTTGGGGTTGTTTTGAACTTAATTATGTTCAAATGTACCCTCAATTGATTGCCAACATGTTTCGGCCCATATAGGTAGCCCGATCGGGTCTGTGGGCCTTCGTCAGGGCGTTATGTTTCTGTGCCTTATTCTTAAGGTCCCTGCCGTGTAACAGTGCATGTACTACATGCAACCCAAACCGTGAGGCCTAATGCACTCACCTGTCCGTATTTTTACTCCAACTTCAGTAGATTTTCTAATGGGAAAGGGGAAAGACAATTGATATATTTCCTAAAGTACACAAGAATATACATCCACCACCAGGTAGACCGATCGTATCAGGCATCGGTTCGGCACTAGAACCACTCTCTAAATTTGCCGACCATTTCCTAAGACCAATGGTACAAAAAATGCCGTCTTACTTAAAAGACACACAAGATATTCTGTTGAAACTCCAACCACTGAGGTTTGATCCAACCACTGACTACTTGATGACTCTAGATGTGGAGGCACTATACACTAGTATCCCCCAAGAAGCCTCCCTTACAGTGATAGAAAAACTATTAAGATTGGAGAATTGGACATCAATAACACCAATAGAATTAGTTGTCCAGTGTGTACGATTAGCCCTAACCAGAAACTACTTTGAATTTGAAGGGGAGTACTTCCTACAAACCCATGGAACTTCTATGGGCATGACCTGCGCACCGAGCGTAGCGTGCCTCTACGTTCATGACTTTGAAACGTGCTTCATCTATAACGAGACAAACCCGTACCAATCCAACTTGGGGGTATGGAAGCGCTTTATAGACGACATTTTTATTATCTGGAAAGGAGATGCCGATACAGCACAAGAGTTCCTGACTTGGTTGAATACCAGGGATGAATACCTGAAGTTCAAAATGACTTTAGAGAGAGATTCGATTACCTTCTTGGATCTAAAAATTTGGCCAGCTGAAGGGACACTAAAAACAGAAGTGTTCTATAAACCTACTGATGCCAACAATTTACTCAGGTACGATAGCTTCCACCCCAAAGCCTTAAGAGACAACTTGCCAGTCGGCCAATTCCTAAGATTGAGAAGGAATTGTACTGACAAGGGAAAATACGAAATTCATGGTGAGAAGCTAACACAGAAATTGAAGACCAAATCTTACCCGACAAAATTGATAAAACAAGCATATAAAAGGGCTAAGAATAGCAATCGAGAACGACTGTTGGAAACCACAAAGAAACCTGATAACAAAAGAATGGTCTGTGTCACTACCTACGGAACAGATTCCAATAAAGTAAAAAGCATTGTTTTACGACATTGGTGAACATTAAATTCAGGCGGTTTGAGACTGGAAAAACCGTTGTTCGCATTTAAGAGAGGAAAATCAATCAAGGACTCCGTCATCCACACTCGTCCTAAAAAGAAACTTGGCAAAACAGGCCAACAAAACACACTATGGAATCTACCAGAGGTAGTCGGACACTTCCCATGTGGATCGTGCAGTGTATGCAGATTAACGACACCTAGCAAAGTGATCGAAGTGGGATTGAGAACCCCTTGGGTACAACGATTCTTTAGCAACTGCAATAGCCACAATGTAGTCTATCTAATAACATGTACCTGCAAGAAGATATACATTGGCATGACCACACGAAAAGTGAAGACTAGAATCAATGAACATCGTAGCACATTCAGGTGTGGAAAAACAATTACCAAAATGATGCGGCACTTTCAAACGCAGAAACACAATGAGAACGACTTCACTTGGACGGTGATTGAAAAACTACCGGACAGTTGTAATGAAAGACAACTATTAAAACTAGAGCAGAGATGGATTTATCGGTTGTCAAGTACCACGTTAGGTCTCAACGAAGAAATCCCGTGGTATTCCATGACCTAACCTGAATACAACAAGATTTACCCCCATACTCCAGTCAGTGCAAATATAAAATCCTGAAAACACGGAGTTTATCAAATATACACTAACATTGAGCTCAAGCCAACTCTAAAATGCCATTTGAATACCAGTCTTTCACAACTAAAGGAATGGAAAGTGTGGTAGACGATAACAGGCTGACCAAATTAGGATGCTTAAAAACTAAGAGTCGTGTACGAACGCACCCGCTACTAATAACAGAACGCATACAGTTCACGAGTATGGGTTCTTATATACAGTAGCTTTGACAACAGACTTAATGGTTTTAAATGGTAGCCAACAGATGACTAGTATTGAAAGTCGTTTAAAATATGCACAGTCAGGAGAGATTGAAGTAAAATTGTTTTTTTGTATACTCTGGTCGTGCAAACAGGACTTTGTGTATACGACTCTCTAGCACAGACGAATAGATCGCAAAAAAAGTGAACCAACCGCCCTTATTTCACATTGGGATACTACTAGTCATTGGCTTAACTTACACGAGTATTAGGGTATAAGATTGACAAATTCTGGTGCAAGTGAAAAATTAAATAAAAAAGTAAACGAATACGAGGGGACAAGAACACCCATAACAGTATTGAACTGAACTACACTACCCAGAAATCCTATGCCTCAACTTCACATACGTCATTTAACAACCCAGCATCCCTTTCTCTAATCATAGAGAACACGCGTAATGGGATAGAACAACCCATTAACGAGAAGGAACTGCCCTACTTAAGAGAGACGGCAATTCCACAAACGTCTCCGACGGCAGACGATGTGTTCGATGAGGTGTAACGGCGGTGCGGTATCCTTGATGAAGTAAGTTGAATGAGGGCTTCACTCACCACGCAGGATGAGAGAGAACGAGATTAGACACTCTGCATACAGCGTAGACATAGACGAATGCCCTGATTGCGATAGATCACACAATGCGTTTCTTTTGCTTTTCGTCTTACCCACAGTAGAGTAACAAACTTGAGGAGTACTCGAGCACACAAGGGTTTCCGCTGTACAAATGCAACTTTGAGGCAGTGGTTTCTTCAGTAAATAACGCACCCAGGAGGGACTTGATTCGGAGTATTAAGGGATAGTACTAACCGTTATTTGTGAAATACAGCAGACTAACATACAGGGTTAAGAGTGTGAAGCATATGTCATGGGCTAAGTGCTATGGGATATAGACAGAGCACAAATCAAGTATCACCATGTATGTTTGAATAGAAGGTGCTACACGTATATAAATTAAGGCAAAAAGAGTTCCCAGATACAGTTGTTGGTGCTGAACGAACACTACATTTTTGTCTTTAGTGTTTGACTACAGGACAGCACCCTAACACATGAGAGCTGCATGATGCTAGTAGGCATCAATCAGTAGGTGAGCTTCTGTAGGATTTCTTTGGATTAATAAATTTTTTTTAAACTCTTCCCACACCAAAAATCCTTTCCCACAACAAAAAATAACACGCTAAGGAAATGGCTTTGGATAATATAGACTGGTATGATGAGTGGCTTACACAAATATATAGGCACGGCCTTTTCACTTACAGACAACGTCCCTTTGAGTGTGAGCACGTCATGTGGTGGCTTTTTTGCAGTGTAATGGCATTTTTTAAGATGGTTTGATTAGTGTAGTCCACTAAGCCCTAATTAGTGAGCACATAGTCAGGTGGTGCACCAACACTCCAACCGTAGTTCAGCGAATATGAGCACGAGATGGGCCACAGACAGTATCATTATTGTACTTATAGGAAATATATCAAATTGTCTTTCCCCTTTCCCATTAGAAAATCTACTGAAGTTGGAGTAAAAATACGGACAGGTGAGTGCATTAGGCCTCACGGTTTGGGTTGCATGTAGTACATGCACTGTTACACGGCAGGGACCTTAAGAATAGGGCACAGAAACATAACGCCCTGACGAAGGCCCACAGACCCGATCGGGCTACCTATATGGGCCGAAACATGTTGGCAATCAATTGAGGGTACATTTGAACATAATTAAGTTCAAAACAACCCCAAAATACAGTTTTTATTGATACCATGAGTACCCTAGAATAAAGGATTCAGGAGGGGTATACTCATAGGTATTTTTAACTTAATCTGGTTCCCTGCTTAACCAGTCATTCATTTATCTAAGCACTCCCATAACATCTTTGGTTGAGTCCGCCCAGAGAGTACCATCTTCTCTGGGTGTGGAGTATTTGCCTATGATGAAGCATGTCACTATTATGTGAGTGAGGCTTTTACTTCAATATCTTTGATATTCCACCTGATAAGTAGGTAGCTGAATAATATCCTAATACATCCTTAGAGTGGGTTGTTCTACCAGTCTAACAGTAGTTGCTGATTGTGGAAAAAAAAAAAAGTTTATCCGGGAGAACGCAACTATGTTGTTTATTCTCTCACTCTCTATGTGTGAATAATGGTCCTTCCACTTGTCTGGTCTTTTAGTTTTACCTGATCGTTGGCATCCCCTTCTGGTCCGTTGGTTTCTTGTGAGTTTCCATGAAGCCGCTTGGCTTTGGTATGTGCTCACTTTGTTATTCATGTGGCGAAGAAGACTTACGAGGAGGTAATGCGCCGATTACTTGCAGGTAATCTTCATTACTCCGAGTATAGTCTTCCTTGTCACATTAGTTACCATCCCTCCCTCCCTGTCTGGCTATCAGCTTCATGTTTGTGCTTGGTAGTTTCAGGCTGAAGGGTTGGGCCGGCCTGCCTGCCTCTTATAGAGATCAAGTGTGTAATGGGTCGGCCATATTGGGAAAGGATGGGAGGCTAACTTTTTTGCTTTGGAGGGTTCTGGTGTGGAGCTGAAGCTCACTTTGTTATTCATGTGGCTAGGAAGACTATACTCAGAATAATGAAGATTACCGGTAAGTAATCCGGGCAATAACCCCAGTAGTACCAGCCATATCATTGAATAATGAAAACACGTGTTACACAGCTCGGTGGTAGATGTATTCTAAATATTAAAGTTGGACATATTGAGTGAGAAGTGCATGTTAACATGCTGTCTTTATTAACTACAATTAAACTACTCCTTATTTCAGCACACGTTTAACATGATTAAAATGATAGCTACAGCCATTACAACAGCTGCACGTACACAAAAGTACTCTCCTTGAAGCCCTGGTGCTTCTCAAGGTGTGCATGCATTCTGTATTATTCTGTCCGCATGGGGAGTCAGACACATGCGTGCAAACCAGTGAAAAGTCCTCACTCTGGTTACCAATTGTGTTCACATAAAGGATACCACGTTTGTTTAAACTGTTTGGGACACATTTACAAAGCCATTTCCAGGTCATAAACCCTACAATTCGCAAAATTAGAGGGTTTTGCTATTTAGTAAAGACTTGTTGAAGCACAGAATGGGTTTAGTAACACCCTCCCCATTCGCCTGCGGCAGACCGAAGACCTTCTGACCTTCAGAAGACTCCTCAAGACCTGGCACTTCGAACAGTAGCAGCTCCTCCCCCCCCCCCCCCCCCCCCAGCGCCTTGAGACCCTCGCGGGTATGTAGTGCGCTTTACAAATGCCATGATTGATTGATTGATTGATACCCTATCACAATTTAGAAGGGTGTGTTTAGGGAAAGCCTTCCAAATTGCAGTTTGGTATCTGATGTATCAGTGGCTTGGAACCGCAGTTCCAGTCACAATACCAGTTACTGATACCACAAATGAGGTTGTAACTCATTCGTAACAGGGACTCCTTGTAATTTGTGAACTCTAAACAAAAGTTTGTTGGGTACCATTACCTGCTCTCAAATAAACTTTTTCTTATAAGGTAAACTTTTCTTTTAAAACACAGTCCTATTTCCTTTAAGGAAAACAAGCCAGATAAAAAACAAAAAAAGGTTCTTTAAACGTGGTCACAGGCATAGTAGTCTGCTGATCTTAGCAGACTACCGTCCCTGTGATGGCCTCCTTCAAACTGATTCTCAGTTTGTGATCTGTTGAATTAATGTTCATGAGGTAGGTCAGATTGTGACCCACTCAGAATAGTAATGCTACAAGCCAACCTATTAGTACATAAATCAGTTTGCAAAATCAGAATCGATTTGCGAAAAACAGTGTTAAATTTGCAACCAGTTTTTGTGAATCAATTATTAGTAGATCTCTCCCGCTCTGTGTTGTGAAGGACACCCTTGTTGTCCCATGCCTGAGCCTGTTGGACATGGGTAAACTGAAGAATTACTCTGCTGCTTTGGTTGTGAGGTCTGTGTAGCCTGATGGATTGGTTTGCTGTCTGAAATGAGAGCTTATAATATATGTGTCACTTGTAAATTAGCTGTGCTTTAAAAGGTGTGAGCAGGGAACATCTCTATAACCTCAGGTATAGCTCTTCTGTGTAAAGCCTGAATATCTAAGATCTTTGTAACGTGAGAGTAGCTCTGCTGTCATAGGCTTACAGGCTTGAGCTGGCAAATAATCTCTGATTTGTGGGATTTTTTTTCTGCCAGAAGGGAAAGATCTCTTTTACCCAAGAAATTACAATGCTGTCACTGGTTTTCGTTTGGAAGGTCCACGTAGCCTCAGCAGCCCACTGCTGTCAGAGGCCTGAGCCTTTAAAATCAGTGCAAGCTGAAGGGCAGCTGTGCTGTCATAACCCAGAGTCATAAAGAGTCAATAGGATCTGCGTAGAATCTCTTGACAGACGCATAAGTCTGTCATACCTCTGTAACCCGAATGATAGTTAAGGCGTCATGAGTGTAGCCACCATTATCTGCGTAAGGGAGAGATGGCGTCAGATTCTTACACCTATAAGTATAACCTAGTGCATTTGTTTGCTATCTGAAGCCTGAACATGTGAACATCTGTGCAACATGAGTTACTGCCCCAAGCTGTGCTATCTCTGTAATCTGGTAGTCTGCTCTGAGGTCTAAAGCTATAGGATCTATCTCTGTCGCCTGAGAGATTGCTGTGCGATCCTGTAAGCATTTTAGGGTTATGTTCCCCTCTGAAGTCTAAGCGTATGTTAAGATCCAGGTAACCCGAAGGACAGCTGTGCTACTGAAAGCTTGCCTATGTAGGATTTATGTAACTTCGGCAGTCGCATTTTCCTAAATCAAACCCAGTCTGTTCTAAAATCAGAGCATCTGAGCCTAAAATGGGAGCATAGTATCGAGTATGTTTGTAAACTGTATACAGATTAATTAAAAAAATCCCGAAAAGTTTAATTTAACTAACAATGAACTGAAATGAATTAAAATGAATCTTGAAATAGTCACAATCCCTTCTTCTGTCTCTTGATCTGCGTTTGTCACATTTTATGCCAATGGATTATGCACATTGGGTTCTGCATGGGGTGATGCAGATGGGGGATTCCACCACTTAAACTTACGTGTTTGATGTTTTGTCCGTGTCTGAAGGAGACGCAGAACCATGCAGCCCTCACCCGTGGGGCTAGCCAGGGCTCCACACACTAAATACAAGGAAGGAAAATCTATCCTTCCTCTCCCCAAAGATAGTTATAGAGGGGGCAAGTCGGGCCATGAGAACCCTACGCCCGGTGCCACTTTACCTGCTGCACTGTTGACAGCCCTCGCTGTCAGCAAGATCTAAACCTCCAGCAGGAAAGTAATAACCAGGAAACAGGTCTGAAACAGTTAACTACTAAGCATTTCCGCTTTGTGAGATTTTGCATAACTGCTCTCTCCTCCTTCCTTAATAAACATGCTAATGACTACTGACAATTACTCAAAGCTGTCAGGGAAATGAGGTACAAACCGGAGGCTGCAGACATGAAGCACACACCAGGAGACGCATCCTTCATATCACATTACAGAAGATATTAAGTCAGTATGTCACTCTGTCACTTGCTATCTACCCGGGTACTTTTATTGAAATTCGAACATATGAGTTAGCTCGGGCGCCTTCCTCTAGAGAGTTGAAGGAACTCTGATGAGGTCCTGGAAGCAAATATGTGCTGAATCAGAGTTTCAGCGAAGCCTTGTGGCTGGTAGAATTTTTTATTTTCGCATTTATATTTCACTGGAACCATGGATCGGACGGGTGTGATGAATTTTTTTAATCGCTATTTGCACTACCTGATAAATGCAAACACAAAACATTTGCCCCAAGTGAAAGGCCAATTTAGACATTTTGAACTGGTCGTTTCAAACGTTGGTACACAGCTGCCCCAACATCAGTGCAGTTTATGTAATCTGAAAACGTCGGTGCAAAATCTGCCACCAGGAGGAGGAAGAAGTTGTGCGAGTAAGGGTTATGAAAAGAGTGAATCAGAGCTTTCCTAGATCAGAAAAGTCACATAGCATAAGGCCAGAAAAAGAGCCCATCTTCAAGAAGCAACATTATACTTTTTCCTGCAGTGCTGAAAATCCCTGCAGCATTCCTGGGTGCAGTTCTAATGCTACTTGAGGACACAGATAGTCCAGCACCTAATCAAGATAGAAAGCATAATAATGGTCACAGACAGATTGTACTGTAAGTGAAGTAGCCAAGGTCTCCTGACAGGACTGGCCTAAACCGTTTGTGACTGAGCCTAACGCGGGGATTTCTCTGCAAACCAAACATGTTTTCAGGAGGTACTGTTCGTTGTCTTGGCCCTGACAAAATATTACTGAGAAGGAGGTATATGGTACGTATAATAACATCTTTATAAAACGGTTTCTGTTGTAAAAAAAAAAAAAGAAATAGAAACATTGTCTAACAGACATTTGCTAAAGGGCTTCAGTCAGTGCCCCCCAGAATAGCTGTACATATGTTAAACATTTAATCTCCGTTTGCTCAGTTGTCAAAAACATAAACATTTAAAAGATGCAATGTAAAGCAGTGTAGTGGCTCCTCCATTAGTTTTGATTTAATCTACTAAAATTATAAATTGTTTGTTTCTAGGTCTAGCATGACAGTTGTCCCCTTATTTTATGTGATCATAAAAAAACTGTAATAAGTACTACTGAGAGATGGGCTTGGAATCCACCCACATATTGATTGCTCTGAATACAATATGTGTTTGAGCATCAGTTATATGCTTCTACTGGATAAAGAGTGCTTGCTTTGCACTTCTACAAGCTGGGTGTTGCTACACCATCTAGTTTTACTTACTCCTTTATGCATTGTGTGGTGTAAAGCATGCATTTAGTCAGTAAAAATTAATTCTCAATCCCATTAACTATTCAAATCCATTCATATACTCACAATACAAGAAACGTGGCACTTTCTTTAATTTAATTTGGTGCATATAGTGTTGTGGCTTGCTGCAGGCTTATGGTAGCGTGATGATAGGGATGGTGTTGGCACCAGGCAAACTTGATGCAAATTCGAGACTCCACTGTGTCTAATTGGATGGCTCTTGATATCGAACTGAGGCTTTAAATCATCAGTTCAACAATATATCAGTAACAGTGAAGCATATTTTCCCCATAGCATAGACAAAGAATACATCTGTAAACCATGAAGGTTTATTAACAAATTAGTAAAGTTACAATTTCAAATCAAATCAGTTTAGCTCAAAATCGATTTATAATATTCTCTGGTCACACAAAAAATGCAGGTGCTGAGTTGTTGTATCAACAGCTCTTTATTCCAATATTCAGTTCCGCCCTTATACTGGGACTTTCCATGTGCCAACACATGTTTCGTGTATATGCTGTAGCCGTAACAGCAGACTGTTAAATAAAATATAAAATATGAAACCAATATAGGGAGGAAACTCTGGCTTATTATAGTCCCGCCACCAGGGTCGAGACCCAAAAGGCACCTGACGTGATTGAAGTACGAGCCTCATGTGCATGGCCAAGAGTTGGCCTAATTGATATAGCAAGAAAAATTCAAAGTAGCGTTTTCTTTGAGTTCCAGAGGTTAGGTGGGATTTTACAAAAGTAATCTGAGAGAGTGAAAAGCGAAGGGTGCACACAATATATAGTATAAGCAGTGGGATCATCATTGTAGACCAATCATCTCAGCGGGTGGGTTCAAGTACATGCTTTATTAGTTTCCCCAAGCCACCATCTGACAGAGTATCAGTGGGGCAGAGCATCTGTCAGAATATGTGAACATATTATTGCAGCCAGATTAGAGAGGCTACACTATCGATACTGAGTCAACAAGATCTCAAAATATCTTTAACGCACATACATAACGTATTAATAAAGATGAAGAAAGAAAAGGCTAACACTACATGCATAAAAAAGACCGGTACATCATTGATTATTCACAAAATGGCTGATTAATCCACAACAGATTGTAAAGGGTTTCCATCAAATTAGACTCAATGTTCAGTCATATCATTTGGCCAAACCCATGTGCAAATGAAGAAAAAATAGTGCAACGAACAAAGAAGTGATTTAAAATAGGATGGAATGTCCTCCTTTTAAAAGAAGACAGTGACAATTATCTGTCTACATAATGGCCCTTATGTAGACAGATAATTGTCACTGTCTTCTTTTGCACTGTTCTATTTTTTAATTAGGAGGTGTGTCCAGTCCGCAGAATAAAGTATTTAAAAGGAGGACATTCCATCCTATTTTAAATCACTTCTTTGTTCGTTGCACTATTTTTTCTATCTTTACCATTAAAAGATCAGTCATTATGGACAGTTTGTGTATTTGGTGGATCAAATCCTGATACAACAATAAGGTGCGGAGCTGAGTGTCCCACTGATCAGGGGACCAGCTTCATTTGCACATGGGTTTGGCCAAATGATATGACTGATCATTGAGTCTAATTTGATGGAAACCCTTTACAATCTGTTGTGGATTAATCAGCCATTTTGTGAATAATCAATGATGTACCGGTCTTTTTTATGCATGTAGTGTTAGCCTTTTCTTTCTTCATCTTTATTAATACGTTATGTATGTACGTTAAAGATATTTTGAGATCTTGTTGACTCAGTATCGATAGTGTAGCCTCTCTAATCTGGCTGTTAGACCCCCTGTATTTCGTGTGTTATACATTCAGTTGGTGCTGGGGATAAAATCAGGTGTGGGTCTTTAAAATATATATCCCTTGGACCCCATTTTAAATGGTCTGTTTACTCTAACATATTATTGCAACCATTAGTTTCCAAGTTACCCTCCTTCATCAGGAATACAAAACATGTTCTCAATATGTTGAGTGATATAGACTGGAAGGAAGACATGATTCTGGTGACTCTGGATGTGGTACCACTTTACATAGACATATTGGAGGAATCTGGAGTACTGGCTATCACAAATTATCTGAATAAAAGACCGGCAGACCTATTATCACATACTGAGAGGATCTTGAAAATGATTTGTTTAATTTTGAATAACAACACCTTCCTATTTAAGAGCAAGTGGTACCAACAGATCAGCGGCACTGCGATCAGTCCTCCTCAAACCAATCTTTTTATGGGTTGGTTTGAGGAGGAGCAGATCTGGGGCCCCATAGGATCACATTGGAAAGAATGCCTGCATTATTGTGACAGATACATTGATGAAATCCTGCTGATCTGGACTGACCCTACAGAAGAACTGCTTGCCTTCAAGCACTACTTGGATAATAATAGGTGAAATATGTCTTTTACATTAAATTTCGACCACCACAAGATTCAGTTCTTAGATGCGGAACTTTACGTACATGAACACCAACCATTGAGTAGAATGTTCAGAAAAGAAACATTGTGTAATGCAGTACTGCATGCTGATAGTGCTCACTTTAGTCACCAGCTTAAAGCAATGCCATATGAGAAATGGTCAGAGCGAGAAGCAATTGTATCTGTGATAGAGAATATATCAGGAATTTGGATGGCGTTAAACACAGATTTCAGACTAGAGGGTACAATACCAACACCATCAATAGAGCTTACAATAGGGCACTAAAACTGGACAGGCAAAACACTTTAAAGGACAACATATCCAAGAAAGATAAATACATGGAGACCGTCAGACCCATTATGGCATATGGAAAGAACACTGCCCAAATCAGAAAAGTACTTGACCGCCCTTGCCACCTATTACAAGAAGATAGGAGCGTTATACCACACATCACGAGACACTCGAATATTACCTTTCAAAAGGGTAGAACATTAGGAAGTCTACTATGCCCTAGTTACTCACATACTAAAACACACGGGAACTGGCTTATGTCACACAAAAAGGGTTCCTACAGATGTGATCTCTGTACCATGTGCAGATTAGCCAAGGAAACAATGTCCTTCGAATACAATCAGAGCACAGTATATCAAATCAAACACAATATTACATGTACCACATGCTATGCGGTTTAAGTACTGGTTTGCGAGTGTGGCAAAATATATGTGGGTAGCACTCCGAGGATGCTAAAAGAAAGAATCATGGAACATTTTCGAGCTATGAAACAAGGAGATTCCAGATAGCCCTTCGCTTTACATACTCTTACTTGCACACAACAGTGCCACCACAGGACCTTTAAGTTCCATGGCTTGGACATGGTCAAACCAAATGTGCGAGGTGGCAATAGAGAATGAAGATTAAAACAACAAGAAGCATTTTGGATTATGCATCCTAGAGCAGTTGAAATGGGTCTTAATATCGACCAGAAATTGCACTACTTTTCAGTGGATTAGGACATTGGTATGTGAAGAATTGCATTATGGATATGTAATGTACCCACAATTTTGACTGTACACAATGGACAACTGCTGAACCACCCTTATTACGTATGACTTCTCTGTATTAGCGGAATCTGGCTTTAGGCTGAATATGCATGAAAACATTATATATCCTATGTGTAGTACTTTCAGAAAACTAGGATATTGGTATGTGAGCTAATAAATTGACTGGACATGAAATGTACCAGTAATTTGTTCTGCATATGATGGGAAAACAGTTTTGTCTTGTTGACTCACGATATCTACATGTCGGCAGGACCTGGTACATGGCTGACCATGTACAAGCACGTTGTATTTATCATCCAATATTGATGGAAAATTGTGCTGTCTCTATATGCCTGTTATATGACTAATATATGGATATGATGTTAGTATTAGGTTTGAACCATGCAACTAGGATATATAGCACAGGTTACCCTGTATGAGCAACCATAGTATGATACAGAACTGATATGTGTTGATACAGACAATATTGAATACTGACTGAACCGCCTCTTATCTCACTTTCTTATAACTCACCTATCACCGGGCAGGCACTGTTCCGTCTATTGCTCCATACCACTCACATGACACATACACTTATGATCGAAACAATGACCGACTTTAGTGTGTAGTCCTGAAATTATTTTTTGACTATGTGACCTAGTGTTACACTATAATGAAAAAATGAGCACTTACAGTTTCTCATATTCTTATTGGACGTTGGAGTACAACAATCCCATCTATGTCATACTACGAGTTGAGTGACGTTTCTTGAACAGTGGTGTTACATACACCGCCATACAGAGGTTTCGCCTTCATATTATTTGGAGGATATTTACATGCTTTTAATTATCTGAACAACAACATAACTGACATGTCCTTACTAGGTACGATACATAGGCAAATATTGGCAACTAATATTTCAACATGGGTGCGACTATTTGCAGGCCTTCTATGGGATATAGAATCGTGAATTGTCCTTCCTTGATCTCTTATACAGATACATAGGATTTTTAAACTGGCGCGCACGCAGCACGCCACAGACCTATTACTCGGCAGGATCGCCGTCCTTACAAGTAAGTGTTGGCACATGTTGGTTAAGTAGCTAGGGCCCTCCGGCATGGGATAGCAAGAGGGACTGATATTTTCTGGTCGTATTCAGATATAGTTAGCTTAATATGTACGATTTTGCATATGATCAGTCAGAAACACTGACATCACTGCATCATTTCACATGACACACAGAACGCGACTCGTATCCAATGTAATACTGATATTATATGACGCGTTCTATCCTTCCCTTGCAAACTTAGAGAGCTTTCTCTCATTTCTAGACCTGATTTATCTGATAGTTTGTGGGACCACCTCCTTATGACCAACTGCTGGGACGGGCAAACTTGGGGGCATATTATCAAGGACGCCGTTAAAATTATCGCCGGTTTAACGGCAGAAAATGGGCTTGATAATATGCCCTGGAGCATTCCAATAGAAGCCCATGTTCACACCAGAACATGGACTTCTGTTGGAATTCTCTACCTGTTATTTGTGAAGCACTACATTTGGCTCTCCCAGGAAACCAAATACCCTGGTCACCTAATTTGTCTTCATGATACACTTTGGGGGACACTAAAGCTAAGTAGGAGAGCCCAAACCAATTGGCAGAAAGCTTGAAATAAGTATTCTTTCCATACACATATTAATGACCGGGTCATTTCCAGTAAATATCTGATGAGTGTAACCTAAAAACTCCAATCTATGCAGCATTCACTCCAATCCATCATATGGGAATTAAAACCATTCTCCTTTCTCCTCGTGAAACATATTTTTCCATGCTGTATCAATATAGATTCAATTTAGGCTGTGTTCCAAGTGTTCGATATTTCTCCTCTTCCTTTCCCCACATGCTTTGTGAATCATCTATCCTCTCCTTTGTTTGCCTTCAAAGCAATTGCTTCCCTTCAGTCTTCAAATCATCAATAAAAACATTTTCAACCTTACTCAACTTACAGTTCAAATGTTTGCCGATGGGCTCAAGCTGTTTCAATTTTGATATATAAATGGCCAGATTTTCCATCTAAGCCTGCCATCCTTCTAGCTGAATCCTTAGAGACAGGTTAAGATTCTGCTGGTCCATTTTTAACTATCTTCATCTGTTGTGGTTCCAATCTGGTACATATCTATGACCTCTTTAATCTAATCTCCATCTAAAAGAACACTATGTTTATTTACAAGCATTCGATTTCCGTAGCTGACCGGACGAGTGTTAACAATTTTGATATATAAATAGCCAGATTTTCCATCTAAGCCTGCCATCCTTCTAGCTGAATCCTTAGATACAGGTTACTTTCCCACATATTGGTAGAGCATGTTTCGAACTCAAGTCTGTCTCACTTGAACTGCTGTGGTCGCGTTTTACAATCGAGTGCACATTAAGCGCTTTTGAGATTATGCACCTCTTTATTGCCGGTTTATTGGTGAACCGCTTCTTCTGGTCTATGAACTGACCACATAACTCTTTACCCCGTTTAACTCGGATCATTACTTAGTTTCATTACGTTTGAGCTCGGATCACGTGCTCTCTGATGTCACGGCTCCAGCGTCCCCTGAGTGGTTGATCTCTTTGATTTAAAAGACCCATCAACACACCCGCTTTTCGCGCGGTTTCTTGCCGTGGTAACTTTTCATCCGAAAGGACGCTTCTCTTACGACGTACCGGCTTGGCACATCACGAATACTTACACAAGGTAAAGATCAGACATAGGATTTTTTCCCGTTTTGGTACCCCATGTGGGTCTGTACACGTCTTTAATTACTTTTTTAATAAAAAAACAGCTTTGTCGGCCATTCACCCATTAGTTATGGTGTTTTACTATATCATTTTCTATGTTTTTTCCATTCATTCCAGTAACATCGCCACGTTAAGATTGACATATCCGCATTAGCGTGTGACCCCGGATACATTGTTTCCATTACCCCTGGTATTCAACAACGTGATCAGCTTGTATTTGACTATCGGACTACAGCTCCAAAGGTACGAGTGAAGCTTCTGATATTTGTTCTAAAGCCGTTAGTACTGAGCATGCTTCACGTTCATTTGAAAAACAGAAGCATTGTCGTCCTCATGTTTATCCTGTTTTATTCATCGTGCCGCTTTTATCATCTCTATTGAAAATGAGACGAGACCTAGAAACTCTTAATCAGGCAGTTACCTTGAACACACGAATACTTTAAGCTCTCCCTTGACGCTTTTTTGAGAAACTATGTTTCCAGACACAACTTATCATTGTGCCTTCACCAGCATGACTCGGTATACAAGGCACTACAGTCTCTAGATTTAAAATTTATTTTAGTTATGATTATTATCATATATGAGCTACTGGTTTCTGTATCATATATGAAATCAATTACTCAGGGCAGTTCTAATTTAAATATGTTTATTGGTTTACTTTTCTTTTAGTCTGAAATTATTAAAAGAATCGATCTACTTCCAAAACCAGAAACGTGGTTATTCTCTATCTGCTTTCACTGAACTTGGCGTTACCCTTCAATATTTGTTGCATCTCAACTTGCCAGGCAAGTATCTTTTGGCTATTTTTAAATTTGCAAATTATGTCAACTCTCTTACTTTAGCCACCAATAGATGTGTGTTACTTTATATTCATATCGTCCTATTTAGGACGCTGACAGCTTGGACTTTTCCAGTAATGATTCTGCGATGTCCTTTCTATGATACTGATGTACTTTAGGATTTAATTTAGGTGAGTGTTTAATCCATTATTATTCAGACCTTTTCCCCCCCCTTTTTTTCATCTTTTGTTTTTGCTTCTGTTTTGATGTTATCTCTACAGTTGTCACATGGCCCCCAGGCAGGGTCACTACTATTTATTTCCTGTTCCTTTATATTTATTTCATCGAGTGAGAAGTGGCATGAAATGTGCAGTTGCTTTTAATTATTCCTTTTTGACAATTCATGTTGTATTTTCTAAAAACAAATATTTTTTTGATCCATTAAATGGAAACCCAATTCGAGTTCTCGCTGGCTACACCATTGGTCCATAATTGAGCTATAAATAAATGTCATTTATCCATAAATTCTCTAACATGTATAACTGATGTATGAATTAGATTATTTAAAAAAATTTCTGTATAACTTTCAATTAGACATTATGACTTTTCATATATTCTTACAGGCCCCTTGGACAACAGAAACGCATAAAATTTACGCCCTGAAGAAGGTGGCACCCTTATTGTCGGGTGATTGCACCGAAACGCGCGTCGGCGTGTCTTTTTGTATTGTTTGGTTGTCTCCATCAATTCCAACAGTACATATTTATGCTTTTGAGGAAAGTACCTTTTGTGTGCAATATAAAAACAATTCTTTTTAATGTGGTGAAAATATATATGTAGTGTTTTGATTGGTTGTGTGAGGTTGAATGGTTTGTCTGATGAATATGAATGTGATATAATTGTTCATACACCCCTTTTACCTCTCTAATGGGGCCTTCTTTGGTTTTTGCATATATCCTTTCTAAAATCAACTACAGTTATATTTGTAGTATTTGTCTGTTGTAAATTATACCAATGAATTATACAAAATAAAAATAAAAGTATAATCTTTAATCAAACTTTCCTGTGTTCTCTCGTTCAAATGGTATAGCCGCCCGTGATTCGTTGGGTTATATATCAGTAAGATCTATTTGATCTATTATTATTTAGATAGGTAGAGCACAACTTTTGTGTTTGGTGTAGGCAGATAAGTGATCAACCAATCATAATTTTCATCAGCAAAAGGTAATGGCAACAGTGTGGCAAAATCGACAGAGGAGCACCTCCACAGGGTGATGTTCTTTGCAGTGAGAAAAACCTGCTCATACTTTGTAAGTCAGCTACTGATCCTGTGTCGGGTTTGTGTATGGGTAAGAAGGATTTATTTTCTACTGAATGGGGGGGAAATAACTGTAAGAGGGTATCCCATAACGATACCCTCACATTGCACAATGTTGACATCAACTAAAGCCACTTCCTTTAGGCATCCAGGTAATGCTACTGCTACAGGGTCAAGAGCGGCAGAAAAGTAGGCGACTGGTCATTTGGAATTTTCATGCATTTGAGTTAGTATTGACAGGGATAACCCTTCCTATCAGAACAATCTAGGATGAGCTGCTTCTCATAATCCAGCACGAAGGAGAGTTTTTCACATTAGTTGTCCCATGGTAACAAATATGACACATATTTATTCCCAGGAACATCCTAACTTCTCCCTGCGTTTTGGGAGGTTTCATTTGCAATATGGCAGAATTTCAATCTTGAGACACTTTTCTTATACCTTTCTCAGTGTGATGTTCTAGATACAGGACGTATTTCTGACTTTACTGTAGTTTAGTTAAAGACCGTCTCTGGTGAGAAATTATACTGGGTCGTTTAGGGGACTTAAGCTTTGTGCTTTACAATAACCTTTACAGGTTCAATGTCTTAATTCAGGCTGATGTCTTTGTTGGAGTAATCTCAGATTTCCTCTTTCACACAATCCTTTATTGGGTGGTAAGTCTTCTCTCTTGAAAAACAGGGTAAAGTCCAACAACTGGCTTCTGTGTGGTCAACTTAAAATCAGCATCCTCGTGTGTTTAAAGCTTGACACCATCCATTGTACAATAAAACACACTATTGAGTTTGCTTGAGAGATCTCTACCTAATAGGTTAACTGTGCTAGAAACACATATCACAAAGTGATGATCCTCCACAAAGGGACCTATTTTCACTTGAACTTTTACAGAAACAGGATTCACTATCTGTTTGTTTCCCACACCTACAACTTGGACTTGTTTTCTTGAGAAGTGTAGGTTTAGGACTTCCACTGTTGTTACAGTGGAATGGGTAGCACCTGCGTTGAGTAAAAAGGACACAGAGTGGCCATTCATCTCTCCATCTACGCATTGGCCACTCTAGTCTACCTCAAAGACTGTCCCAAGTATGAAATCTTCCTCCCCTCCCAGATACCATTGTTTGTTTTTACTCAGAATCTATTTATTACATTTTCAACACACAGCACATTACAGGAACAAAGCAGTAAAAGGCTCAATGTTAGTGTCATTGCATGAACAGGCTGAAGGCATACATGCCCATTACAAGAACAGCTGTCGCCATCCTGGGTGCAAATATAATAGACTGAACAAGGGTTAACCAAGAAAGCCACATGCAGGAGAGTCTCAGTGGGGAGAGAAGCCAAGTGGCACCAGGTAATGATCGAACCAAGATACGGGGGGAGCTCAATGCTGGTGTCCCCGGGATACCAGTAGACAGTGGCTGTGAGGAAGCATCCTAAGATGAGTGAGCGAGCCCCACCCGGCCAGGCACTGACAAAGCGCCAGATTCGCCATGTATGGAACATTCTGAAACCCTTTCTGGGCTATCTTTGCCTACGCCAAAATGAATGTCTCCTTAATTTTCTTTTGCCTTGCTTACAAATCATCACTGCAATACTTTGCATATCACAGAATATCATCCAAAGGCTTTGATTACCAAAGAAGCTGGATATGTAAACTAATCTCTGGTTGCAACCCAATAACGAACTGTGATACAAAATTATTGAGGTTTCCTCGTCCAGGGTTTTTGACACCACTACGCCAATGAAAAACCTGCATATGTCACTCATTATAAGTATGCACTAACTCTTTAGATTATTGGGTAGTCCTCAAGATTTTTTATACAATCAACCTCTTTCTGGGGAACCTTAGCTTTCAAGAAATTAATCACTAATTTATATTTCTCCATCAATACAGTAGAGGGAACATGCGGTTAAGCATCCCTTGGTGGTTCTGCTGCATTTGGCCACTGTACAGACACCCTACACTCAGCCCTTAAATTATTTAGGACAACAATTTCATCGGAAGTATTCAGATACTCCTATTGCACATTCAAAATGTGCACAAATCTTTCACCTTATCTATACCACAGATCAGTGTTTTGTCTCAATTTTGGGAATTAATTTGTAAATGTGAAACGATCTCCACAACTCCAAGGCACAAGCACATGGGAACCCCAAGTATTACTTTCAATGGGTAGGCCATCAATTCTGAGTCACTCTTACTAGTGTTACCCTCTTGCTGACCAGCATCACTGTCCTTTTTCTTCTTCCTCATTTTGTTAGCCCACTGTTCTTTAATCTTTTGAATAACTCACTCCATTTCTGCATGCTCCCAATCAATTTCCTCACATGCAATTTCAAACAGTCGTTTGCATATTTGCAAGGGTCTTCTTAGTTATGACCATCCTAAACTTTTTCTGCAACCACATATTCTGCTTCTATTCTTTCTGAATCTTTGTGTCTCACATGCACGCCTGGTAGCCTCTCTACACCAAAAAAGGAGTTCTTCTTTGTTATTCCCATACTTAAATTCTAAATTCAGTGTTCCCTTTAAGGTTTCTTCAAACTCGATCTTTGTTTACACAGCATCCAACACCCTTGCTGTGGCCTCCTCATCCTCGGAGTGTTTGATTCAGAGGTTTCATCAACCCCCACCACAGGCACGTTCGCAACGGGCTGTCACAGTTCAGGCCTTTGCTCCTGGATCTACTGTAGCACTAGTACTTGTGGCAACAGAAACAGTAATAATTGAGGGAATGACTGGGGTTGGATTTATGACACTGTGCTCAGAGGCACAATTGGAAGGGCTGGTGTCACTACAGGCATACCTTTAATGATGGGCAACCCTCCATCTAGGAGACCTTGTTCTGCAGGTGCACTCACATCCAGATCGACAATGGTGTGATCCTCCTACAATTTGATCCCTACAACCCTACAACTGGCTGATTTCCTCCTCCCAGCTGACAAACTTTTAACTTTTATAGGGGAGGGCGAGAAACCAACAAAATATTCCAAGAACCCATCACTAGAGTCTCTGTTGATAACTTAATCATTCCTTGCCTCAATCTCACCAACCCTCACGTGGTTTCTTTCATCCTATTTTTCCACTCACAGTCTTGCATCCCACTTTGCCTCTACCCAAACACGAACTGTCCTTTTTACCAGATTAATATCTGATATTTTACCTTCTCCCTTGCTTGTGTTGCATGCACCCATGCATTTAAGGCTGCGTAGTGGGCTGATAAAGGTGGAGGCTTCATTTCACACAACACTCGCCACAAATGTTCAATTATTCTCAGGTTGAAAGTACCATATTGAGGAAACTGCATGGAACCCTCATACGTCGTGATATTATTCCATGGTTTAAGCCACATGAATGTGTGTAAACCAACATTGGTTGTCATGTAATGAGCAGGCGGTTTCTCTGGAGGGGCCTCCTTGCCTTTATGGATAGGTATTCTCATATCATCACTGAATAAGGCCTTTAGGGCCACATGCATCAAGCTATTTTGCGATCGCAAACGTTGCAAATCGCAAAAATTGGCCATTTGCGATCGCAAAATAGCCAAAAGCAATGCATGAATCAAAATCGCAGAATCTCCCTCAAGTTTCAATAAAATGGCAATTACCTAATTACCGATTCTCAAATAGCGAATCCGTATTAGCTAATCGCTAATTGGTAATCGCAAACCTATGCATGATAAATCCGCAAATTGTGAATCAGCGGCGAATCGTACATTGCATTTGCTAAATACCACCAAATGAAATCAGGTGGTAACCGTTTCAAAGGTAACAAGTCAGGTGGTAACCATTGGCAAACTACTTAACAGGCCCAGAAGGCCTCAGAATATTTCACAATGGCAGCACTCTACGTCACGGCAAAGAGGATGGAGCTGCGAGCAGCAGCACAGAGAAGAAGGAGGATACAAGAGAGTGCACGTTACATTGTTGGGGCAGACAGAGGAAGAGATATATGACACATATAGGTTGAATGCAGACATGATCTATGATCTCATAGATGAATTAGATCCACAACTGCAGCGTCAGACTCGCAGGACACATGCCATCCCCACTCAAGTGCAGGTCCTATGTTCTCTGCACCTCCTAGCGTCAGGTAGCTTCCAGTGAGTAATAGCTGCAGCTGGAGGTGTCTCCCAAAGTTCCCTATTGCGCTTTTTCAACCCATTCATTGACGCCATGTTGCTGAGGATAGACCACCACATAATGTTTGCCACAACACCACAGGAATTGCAGCTAACCAAACATGATTTATATCAGGTAGCCCATTTTCCCCACATATTTGGTTGTATTGATGGGACGCATGTAGTCATTTGTCCACCCTCAGTGAATGAGTACATTTACAAGAACAGGACATACAAGTCATCTGCAATTAACAAAACATCATCACAGACATAGTGGCTAGTTACCCTGACAGTACACATGACTCCTACATCTTCATACACAGTGGCATACACACAAGTCTCCTTGTGGTTGAATTTGGCGAAGGATACCTGCTTGGTAAACATATGTAATACTGTCTTGCAGACTCTTTGGCCATGGTGACACTTAGCAGTGAGTAATCTTTTGCTTTACACCCTGTAGGTGATAGCGCATAAGCTGTGTGCTCCTTCATACTGACGCCATGCCTAAATCCAAGTACCCCAAGTAAGCAGCGATATAATGAGGTACATATTTCCACCCGCATCGTGATTGAGAGGACATTTGGATTACTGAAAACTAGGTTCTGCTGCATCCACAAAACTGGTGGTGTATTGCAGTACAGGCCAGATACCTACTGTAAAATTGTGGCCACTTATGCCATATTGCACAACATTGCTACTACTAGAGGCATACCCCTAGAGCTCTCTGCCAGCGAGCCTGAGGAAGACAATCAGCCAGGACAACCACCACAAGCAGCATGTAGTCCGAGCGCAGCAGAGGGGCGACAGAGATATGCAGAAATCACACTGCATTGCTTTTAAGGTGGGTAATGATGAGATGACACACTACATGCTCAACTGTTTTATTAAACAAAATGTGATAGTGTTAATGCACACATACCAGTTGCAAACTTGCATTGTGTTTTATAAAATTAAACAACATGACATTGCCATGGTACTTTAATGTCAGCCCAAACAATGTGCATGATACTGGTCACCTCACCAGATTTAAGTTTGACGTTCAAATTACTTCTTGCGGCCACGCACTCCCATGGGCCTTTCTGTGGGCTCTGCCACATCCCTTGTGGAGCCTTAGGAGCCAGTGGTGCTCCTAGTACTGCGCATCCTGCTTGTGGTCACTGATGCCAGGAGACAACTTAGGCTGGAGGCCTCCTCACTCTCCCCCCATCCAGTACATTGTTGCCACCAACTGCAGCAGTCTGAAATTGCTCTACGGCATTGGTGACCCGTATAAGGCCCCTGGCCACATCCCCACAGCAATGGGTCATCTCCACCTGCGTCCCCAGAGCATGACGGGACAGCTGAGCTATGGTTGTGCTCAGGCGATTGATGGCCCTGGTGTACCCATCTCGGTGCACCATCAACTGATGATGCCTTTTCCGTTGTGACGCCTGGTCATCCTGCATCACCCTGAACAACTCATGCATCGCTTTGCTGACATTAGAAAAATTGCCATTTGTGTCCCTCTCTCGAATATAGGCCTTTACATCGCATGCGTTTATAACACATGCGCTTACAACGCGGTTGTTACAATGAACGCATTGTTACATCGCAGTACCATTACAACGCAAGTCGTTACAACGACTTGCTCTAGGGGGCCCGCTGGACTTAGGAATAGAATAATTTACTATTCCAACTCCAGTGTGTGCAACAGTAGGGAAGGTGTTGGAATAGTAAATTATACTATTCCTTAGTTTAGAACGCCCCCTAGAGCAAGTTTTTGTAACGACTTGCATTGAAATAGTACCGCGATGTAACAATGAAGTCCCTTATTTCTGCCATGTTTGTGGCCAATGTACTGAGCTAGGCCTGCATTAAGCGCATGTTCTTACATTGTAGGCGCTGCACCTTCAACATCTGTCACCCAGACCTCCCCAGACAGCAGACCCATCATCGTCTGCAGCGGCCATATGTGCCCTTGCCCTGCGCCTACTGAAATGGACATTTCTGCGCCGCATCGGTACCTCTGTTCTTGTTGTGTGGGTATGCCCAGCCTGTGATGTGTGAGGGTCAGGTTGGCTCTCCTCTTCAGTTTCAAAATCTGGCAGTGGTGGCACTGTGGTCCTGCATCTTGTGGATGCAGATATTGGTGTTGCTGGTGCCACTTGTGTCTCCTCTTCTGATTGTGCCTCAGTATCCTGGGTATCATGGCCTTCACCTCCATCAGACTTCTGCGCAGCTGCATCTGTGATGTTAAACAGTGCAAGTTCAGTATTTTTGGTGGACATGCATGTCACATTGCGCATGGCATTGTTTAATAAAGTTTTTTTCGTTTTTTAGTTACACACAATGTCTAGTTTATTCACTTGCTTGTTGTACTTTGATGCACTAATTCTGTTTTGATCCCTCCTTGCCTTTCCTATTGTAGTTGCTGTCTGCTAATACCATAATGCATTTGGGTGTGGCGAGTAAAATGTGGACTGGAGTCAGATTTGCTACACTAAACCTGATCTGCATAGAGGGGAGATGTTTTAGATTTAGAAATGAATAACAATTTCCATGTCCTCCAGTGGTGTGTTGCCAGTTTCTGTTGATGGTCCCCCTCCTGTCTTTTTGGCATCCGCAAGCCTTGCAGCAGCCCTTTCCTTTGTATGGCTCTGCAGGTAATACCAGCACTTGCGCAGGTCTGATATGGAGCACTGTGTTACCCCCACAACACTGATCCTGAATTTGAATTCAAAGCCATATCATCCTTTTCACCGACTCTGGGACCTGGAGTGACTGCTTGCTAAACAGTTTGTCATGGCTCTGGACGACTTCCTCAATGAGGAGTTCAAGTACTTTGTCGCTTAATTTCAGCTTCTTCTTGCACCCTTCTGCTTTCTTGTCACTTGTTCCAGAAGTTATGCTGGTGTCCTTGCACAGGTTCTGGTCTCTGGTCGCTTTTTGCGACTTGGGAATACGCAATCGCAAATAGCGATTGCGATTTTTACCGATTCACAAAAATTTTGCAAATTGTTTGATGCAGACACTTTTGCCAATACCAAATAGCGATTTTTTTAAAAATCGCTATTTAGAAATCGCAAAATGGGACTTTGATGCATGAGGCCCTTAATTTCTTCAAAAATGTCATCTTTTCACTAACACGTAACACCATCCAAATTTAGTGAACTTCTATTGAAATAGCTGATGGTTCTCAACAAATCACAAAACTACATGCAATAGCTCAAACTTCCAACCTCAGAGTGGCACCAAACTACAAGCTACTAATAGGTTGGCACCCTCTGATATAATGACCATTCCCAGTGCGGCGCACGCACTGACCGACCAATACTAGAGCTGCACGCTTTGGCACGATAGGCAACACCTCTCAGTAGCTGTCACTCCACTACGATCAACTTTGCACAAACAATTATCAAACAAAAGGAAAATTCTTACCTGTTCTCCCAAGAGAAGTTTCAAAGTACACAATTACCTTAGGGGAAATCAGGGAAGAACACCCTCCTGGTGCTTTCACACATATGGAGTGACATCTCGACTAGCGGGAAATAACCCTGACTAGTGTGGTCTTTCCTGCTGTGCAAAAGGATTACCCATACAAAAATCTACATTAATACACCTCATAATAGAACTTAATAAATCCTCATCTCATGTGCGGTCGATAATGCTTCATTGTCAAACATCACAAACCTCAACAAACAAATGTCAACATAATATATTCAGGGGCTTATTTACAAACACCTTGCACCGCTGGTGTGTCACTTTTTATGACGCTCCAGCAGGGGAAGAGTGTGGACCCATAGCTAATAGGCCATGGAAAGATACTTTTGCGTGGCTTTTCATGGCCTCATAGATATGATGTAAGGCAAGTTGCTGCGTTGCCTTACACTGCATCAGGGATGCGTACCATGGGTGTTGATGTGGGTGTTTCCACACAACACCAATGGGTTTGTCGGGTTCTAGGAGATACAAGGTTGAGAGCCACTCACCTTGTAAGCCGGATACAGCGGGAGCGATGCTAGTAACCCCCTCCCCCTATGTGGTGTTGCCCGCCGACCCCTGACTGACACATCTAGCGTGAAACACCACCTCAAGGGGAAAAAGGAACAGAAGGGACCCCGGGAAAGGGGACAGGAAAGAACTCTCGGGGTGGGTTGAACGTCAGACGGGAACCGTGCTCCCTTGTAACCCTGGAAGAGAGAACAGAGTGAGATAACTAGTCCCGTAAGAGAGTACCACAGCACAGGATAGATAACATAGAGCCCCCAAGACTAAAGCAGTACTCACAAGTCCAGCGTGGAGCCCCAGGACGGTTTCAATGTTCTATACCGCTCTCCAAGCCTTTCAAGCGGCCTCAAGCGCATAGGGATAGTGGTCTGGGTCGCTCTCCGAGCCTTTTACGCGGCTCCAAGCGGGAAGGAGGAAGGTTTGTTCAAGGCTGCGCGGGTCAGTTCCTGACGCACCTTGTAGAATCCGTCATTCTGGGGAGGAACACAGGAAGGCCAATAAAAGGGTAATGGGAGTCGTGCCACAACCCCCTGAAGGCAAACGCGGCGTCCGGATAAGGCGTCCCTGCGTTCTGGCCCATGAAGGTAGGGATGTGGGTGCTACTAGGACCAGGGGTAGTGATTAGACTAGGTGTAGTCTGGAGATTCCCAGTGTTAGGCTCCGTTGCTTTTCCTGGTGTGCGGGGCGATGTAGCTCCGTGAAGGAGCCTCTGGGTTTCAAGAGCCCTTAGAGGTACTTCGGCGGGTAGGGAAGTGACTGAGCATCGGGGCACGTCTTCCCCCGTTGCGGCGCTCAGCTGATGGTAGCGACGAAGATGAGGTTGGTTCGCGGGACGATGAGAAACGTCAGCAGCATTCCGGGCTCGTTTGGATTCAAAAGTCCGATTGACAAGCGCCGGAGCAAAGGAAGGCGGGGTCTATATAGGTCCCGTGTTCGCGCCTTCCGCTCGGCATTCTGGGATATGTAGTCCCACTCCCTGCGCGCGCTTCACTCGCGCCGCGCGGGAGGTCTGAGTCGTGACAGGACCCCCCTTTTGCGCCCGGCGTCTCGACGGGCTTCCAGGTTTGGAAGGATGGGTTGCGTGAAAACGCCTTAGCAGAGCAGGGCAGTGTAAATTAGCTAAGGGCTCCCATGATCTCTCCTCTGGGCCGTATCCCTTCCAGTCAATTAGGTAGAGTAGCCTCCCCCTCACACGTTTCGCGTCGAGAATTCTCTTGACCTCGTATTCCTCCCCATCATCTACCAACAGAGGCAGGGGTTTTGAAAGGAGCCTGGTATGCGGGAGGCAAGGTTTCAACAGCGATACGTGGAATACAGGGTGGATGCGCCAAGACGCAGGGAGGCCTAGCTTCATTGCTACCGGATTTATCACCCTCTCTATGGTATAAGGCCCTACGTATCGGGGCTGCAGCCGGGTGTTGCCCTTGAATCTAAGGTACTTAGTGTTAAGCCAGACCCTGCCCCTACCCCATACGCAGGCTCAGGAGACCTACGTTTGTCTGCGTACTGTTTGTCGTGCTTCTGCGCTGCAGCCAACTGTACCTTGGCTGCCTGGAGAATGGAACGGAGGTGTGAGTGATGTTCCTGTATGGTGGGATGTAGTGTTTGCACTGGCCATTCGAAGGGTAGCATGTTAGGGTGGTGACCTGATAGACAATAGAAGGGCGAGCACCCCAACGAGGAATGCTCGGCGTTGTTATACGCGAACTCTGATAGCCACAACTGCCTGCTCCACTCCTCCTCATGTGATATAGTGAAGCATCGGAGGTATTGTTCCAAAGTTTGATTTAACCTCTCAGTTTTTCCGTCTGTCTGTGGGTGATAGCTTGTGGAAAGGCGGGCGTCAATTTTCATGGCCTCACACAAGGCTTTCCAGAAGCGAGAGGTAAATTGTGTCCCTCGGTCCGTGATGAGAACGGCCGGTACTCCGTGTAAACGCACAATCTGTTGCAGGAAAATGAGGGCAAGAGCGGAGGACGAAGGCAGCTTGTCGAGGGCTAGAAAGTGACCCATTTTGGTAAGGTGGTCCACTACTACCAAGATGGTATTTAGGCCCAGACTAGGGGGCATGTCCACGATGAAGTCCATGGACACCGTGTGCCAGGGAGACGGGGGAATAGGGATCGAACGCAGCATCCCACAGGGCTTCCGATGCTGCGCTTTACCTTGCACGCACACAGCACACCCCGATACGTAGTTTATCGTATCGGGTCCCAAGGTAGCCCACCAGAAGTATCGTTGCAGGGCTTGAGTGGTCTTGCGGGCTCCCAAATGCCCCCCTAACGGAGTGTCATGTACCCAGTGCAGGGCACGCTGCCTTGCCCTTAACTCCTCAGAAGGAAGAAAGAGTTTTTTCTCATGGTACAAGAGGCGTTGGGAGGTGGAACGGCAGGAGGGGTTTTCTGCTACCCATGCAGGCGAGTCCACCATCTCTGTCTGCGTGCGTACATCCGCTAGAAAGTCATCCGCGCTGGTTGCGGCAAGGAGGTCCTCTGGAAAGGAGGCTTTCTGCAGAATGATAGGGGGTTCCTCGCGGGGTATTTCACTGGGTTCAGGAGGGTGCTGAAGTCTTGATAAGGCGTCCGCCTTTCCGTTTTGCGGCCCTGGGCGATACCGAATCACAAAATCATAGTCGGAGAAAAATAAGGACCAACGGAGTTGTCTGGGAGTTAGGGCCCTGGCTGTCTTCAGAAACAAGAGATTCCGGTGGTCCGTGAATATTTCCACCGTGTGTCGAGCTCCCAGTAGATGGTGTCGCCACTCCTCACATCCCTTCTTGATCGCCAGCAGCTCCTTGTCCATAATGCTGTAGTTGATTTCACAAGCTGATAGTTTCTTGGAAAAGAAGGCGATGGGATGTAGTTGGCCCGTGTCTGGATGGCGTTGCGACAGTATCCCTCCTACTGCAAAATGCGACGCATCCGTTTCCAAGACGAAGGGCTGCGCAGCGTCTGGATGCCGCAACACAGGTGCGGTGGTGAAGCACTGCTTCAGGGCCTGGAATGCTCGTTCCGCTTCTTCCGACCACTCAAAGGTAGCTCCTTTTCGCAGCAACTTGGTAAGTGGCTGGATGATACGAGAGAAGCCCTGTATGAATCTCCGGTAGAAATTCGCGAAGCCTAGGAAACTTTGCAAGGTCTTCACCGTGGTGGGAGTTTTCCATTGGAGGATGGCTCGTGTCTTCTTGTCATCCATGCACACTCCACCAGGACCAATGACATATCCCAGGAATTCTACCTCCGTGACGTGAAATAGGCATTTTTCCAGCTTAGCGTAAAGGGAGTATCGTTTCAGGTGCTCCAGTACTGCTGAGACATGATGCACGTGCTCTTCCATAGAGGCAGAATAGACCAGGATGTCGTCTATATAGACGATGCAGGAGACGTCCAAAAGCCCTCTCAGCACTTCGTCCATAAAGAACTGGAAGGCGGCGGGGGCGTTGCAGAGACCGAAGGGCATTACTCGGTATTCATAGAGCCCGAACTTTGTTCTGAACGCCGTCTTCCACTCATCCCCCCGCCTTACCCTTACCAGGTGATACGCACCCCTGAGATCAAGCTTGGTAAAGACCTTGGCAGATTTTAACTGGTCCAACAGCACGGGGATCAGAGGCAGCGGGTACCGATTCTTTATGGTCACTCTGTTAATGGCACGAAAGTCAATACACGCCCTCAATCCCCCTTCCTTCTTCGGTATAAAGAAGATCGGCGAGGACGCGGGAGAGGAAGAGGCGCGTATGAATCCCGAAGCCAGCATGTCTGCTAGATATTGCTGCAGGTAAGTTGTTTCGGCTTCTGTGAGGGTGTAGACCCGGCTGCAGGGAATGCTGGCCCCTGCTTCCAATTCGATAACACAATCGTACTCCCGGTGGGGGGGCAGCTGACTTCTTGTTTGTCAAACACCGCCTTGAATTCGTCGTACACTGCAGGTAGAGTCGATAGACAGCACACCGCCGGATCCACGCCTGCACTTGCGAGCATCGCGGCTGGACTCGGCGTAGGTAGGGCGCTGCTCTCTGCCCCCCTGGTACAGTGCTCCCGACAAAAAGGAGAGTTTAGAGTCACGGTGCGAGCGGCCCATCGCACTAACGGGTCATGCAAGGTTAACCATGGCATTCCTAATATCAGTTTAAACTGGGGGGCATCGATCAGATCAAAACGTATGCGTTCTACATGATTTTCTCCGATCTGCATCCGGAGTGGTTGTGTGTGAAACCGCACAGGACCCGACGTCAGTGCGGATCCGTCCACGGCCTTCACATTCTCAGGCGCCTCCTTTTGATCGCAAGGCAGGTGAAGTTCTCTGGCGTACTTTTGGTCTATGAAATTGCCAGTCGCCCCCGAGTCCAGTAAGGCATGGACAACCACTGATATCTCCGAGGGCAAGTCCAGCACAGCACATATGTTCATGTGGGCTACTGATGACTGCAAGGTGTTGGCGACTGCTGGTGAGACCTTGATGACCGTAGGCCTCAAACAGGGGGTCTCCAACCTGTTTGAGGATGTTAGTTTTCCGGATACTCTGCCTCAGTGTTCACCACCGACAGGTTTTTGTGTCCTGGTCCTCCGGGGCTGACCGTTTTCATCCTGCTCTTGCATTCTTTGATGAAATGCCCTGGTTTCCCGCAGTATAAGCACAACTTCTGACTTCTCCTTTTCTCTCTTTCGGCTGGGCTAAGGGGGCCTCGAATTCCCCTGATCTGCATGGGCTCTGAGCCGTCGCTTGGAGGGCTTCGAGCCTCGGGACTTACACGGGGCCGAGAAGGGATGAATCTCGGTTCGGCTCGTAGCTTATCTCCCTTCCGCTCCTGAAGACGGTGGTCTAGCTGGACGGTCAGGTCAATTAGCTCATCACAAGTGGCGGGTAGTTGAACCACTTGGGCCAGGACGTCCTTCAACTCCCCTCTGAGTCCTTGATAAAATAGCGAGGTCCTCTTTTCTTCAGGCCACTCCGTTTCCACGATCAGCCTATTGAAGGTGGTAATATATGTAAGCAATCCTGGGTGCCTTGCTTGAGAGAAAGGAGTTCTTTGTCCAGGGACAACTGATGACCCTTCCGGTCAAACAGCCGTCGCATTTCCACACAGAAGTTCGGGAAGTGGTATAACACCGGGTCGTCGCGTTCTATCAGGGGAAAAGACCAGTTCGCTGCATTGCCTCCGAGGTAAGACAGCACAAAGGCAGTTTTTGCTTGATCTGTGGGGAAGACAGCGGGTTTACACAGGAAATGCATTCTACACTGTCCCATGAATACTCCAAACTTTTTTGGGTCCCCAAAGAACCTTTCAGGAGGGGCGAGGGGCAGATGCATGGGCTGTATGACGTGTATAGGTGTAGAACCCGTTGGCGGCACGGAAGAAAAGGAGGTATGAGGGAAGACCCCTATGCCCTGTCCCCCTAACGAAGCTGTCGCTCCTCCATCAGTAGCGGGTGCTTGCGAAAAAGGGGGTGGCAGAGTCCAGCCTCGGATATACGAGCTTCCTACGGCCCCAGTTCCCTTTTGGCGAGAGAGGCCTGCCACCTCTCTTCGCATGGTGCCCATCTCTTGCTTAAGTGCGGCGTTTTCTGCCCGAAAGGCATCAACCTCCCCTCGCAAGGCAGTCAAAGTGTCCAATATAGCAGAAAGGGTGGTATCCGCATCCATCGCTCAGGCTGTAGGTATCCGTGGGCTTGTCAACCTGTCGGGTTCTAGGAGATACAAGGTTGAGAGCCACTCACCTTGTAAGCCGGATACAGCGGGAGCGATGCTAGTAACCCCCTCCCCCTATGTGGTGTTGCCCGCCGACCCCTGACTGAAACGTCTAGCGTGAAACACCACCTCAAGGGGGAAAAGGAAAGGAAGGGATCCCGGGAAAGGGGACAGGAAAGAACTCTCGGGGTGGGTTGAACGTCAGACGGGAACCGTGCTCCCTTGTAACCCTGGAAGAGAGAACAGAGTGAGATAACTAGTCCCGTAAGAGAGTACCACAGCACAGGATAGATAACATAGAGCCCCCAAGACTAAAGCAGTACTCACAAGTCCAGCGTGGAGCCCCAGGATGGTTTCAATGTTCTATACCGCTCTCCAAGCCTTTCAAGCGGCCTCAAGCGCATAGGGATAGTGGTCTGGGTCGCTCTCCGAGCCTTTTACGCGGCGGCTCCAAGCGGGAAGGAGGAAGGTTTGTTCAAGGCTGCGCGGGTCAGTTCCTGACGCACCTTGTAGAATCCGTCATTCTGGGGAGGAACACAGGAAGGCCAATAAAAGGGTAATGGGAGTCGTGCCACAACCCCCTGAAGGCAAACGCGGCGTCCGGATAAGGCGTCCCTGCGTTCTGGCCCATGAAGGTAGGGATGTGGGTGCTACTAGGACCAGGGGTAGTGATTAGACTAGGTGTAGTCTGGAGATTCCCAGTGTTAGGCTCCGTTGCTTTTCCTGGTGTGCGGGGCGATGTAGCTCCGTGGAGGAACTTCGGCGGGTAGGGAAGTGAATGAGCATCGGGGCACGTCTTCCCCCGTTGCGGCGCTCAGCTGATGGTAGCAACGAAGATGATGTTGGTTCGCGGGGCGATGAGAAACGCCAGCAGCGTTCCGGGCTCGTTTGGATTCAAAAGTCCGATTGACAAGCGCCGGACCAAAGGAAGGCGGGGCCTATATAGGTCCCGTGTTCGCGCCTTCTGCTCGGCATGCTGGGATATGTAGTCCCACTCCCTGCGCGCGCTTCACTCGCTCCGCGCGGGAGGTCCGAGTCGTGACAGGGTTTTAACACATTTCCAGATGTAAAAAATGTACACCTTCCCAGGGCAGTTGTAACACGACTACTTGTGTTTATTTTCCTTCATTTTTTCCTCTTTCTATGTGCTCTACATTCTGCAGCACAGATAGGAAGTGAAAAACGTCTCCATGGATTGCATTGTGCATTAAGGTGTCCCTTCCTGCACAAAAACTATCCTGTTAACAATGCAGACACCAAATTGTGTGCCGGTGCTGGCCGATAGGACAAGAATACACCATGTCACATAAATACAGTGCTCTGCCCTTTCAGTTTATGTGTTGTAGGATAGCACAGCAAACTCATCATTGTAGATGAGGCCCTCAGTGTTTATACCGGGATCTTAGAAATCAATGATTCTGATAACCAAAACTTCAAGTCTTCCAGCTACCAAGTTTCTCTTCAATATATATACTGTAACAGCACAGATCTCACAACAACACAAACCTCTCAGACTAAAAATGGACAAAACACGCTGCAACACAATATTTCATCAAAGCCCACAAGCACCACACACACACGAGATAACAGACCCAACGATGCATAACCCTACTATATTCACACTTCTAGGACACTCCAAATGCTGAGGAATAGCAGAGCATGGCCAATTCTCAAAACTGAACCATTGGAACCTCAGGGCTGCTGATGAATATGGGGTAGATTTTAGGAAAAATCTGAAATTTCTATACCTCAGTGAGAACGATCCTTTGCTACCATCTGATAGTAGGATGATAAGCATGGTGTTTACAAACGTGGTGCAATTTAGAAACTCCGGTACGTCTAATTGGATGGATCTTAATCTCGAACTGGGACATCAAATGATCAATCCAGCAACCTATCAACAACACTGAAGCAGATTTTGCCCCACAGTAACAACAGAGAAGAATTAATGTGCAAACCTTAACGGTTCATTAACAAAATAGTAAAGATACAATTTCAAATTGAATCAGTTTAGTCATAAATCAATAATCACTTGAATACAGCATATGTGAATATAATCAAGGTGGGGCAACAGCATATGCTAAGTCAAGCCATTAAAGACAGACTATGCAAATGTCAGTGGATTCTATTCTCCTGAAGGACATTTCCTAATATTAAGCTCAGGTTGCAGTAAATATAGTATTGAATATAGAACCAAATGAAGGTTCCAATCAAGAAAAGAGGAAATATGCTTGTTCTAGAAAGTATCTCTATTACTAGAAATACAAAGAGCAATGGGTCTTGAGAGAGGGAAATGAGACGTCCACCTTACAAGGTGAACAATAACAAGTCTAACCAGCTATGCTCCATATCACAGAATTAAAACAGTAAATTACTTTAAAAGATACAATTGCACAGGTTCCCACAGAGTAAGAAGCAATCACTTTCAAACATTCATGATGAGCTCTGTGTTGGCCATTCAGAGATATCAGACAAAGGGAGGATTTCTTCTCCTATGATTCCATTCTTTCAGCGTTGCAGAGAGCTAACATCCAAATTATTAAGTTGCAAGAAATGATCTTCACATATAATTTTTAACAACAACATTTCAGTATTATGAGATCACGGCAGCTCCTGGTGCCTGGGACTAAAGAAAGATTAAGCACAGCAAGTAAAAATACAGTATTTCATTAAAATGGAGTCATCTATCTGAGGCCTACTACGACTCCTGGTAAATTAATGTGAACACACACTAACTATAGCAAATAAAATGTATAAAAATCACTTATTATAGTCAGTACAAATATAAAATATTGTGTATATATGCAAGCAATGATTATAAGTCGTACACATTAGAACGTCAGTAGATGCAAATGAAAATAAGCATTTGCAATACAATAGGTCTGGTATTTGCGAGAGTTGGAGCTATTCGCGTTGTAAATGATCATGTCTTTTAGCCATGTGTTTTTGTTTGGAGTGTTGTGGATGTATGTGGTGTGGAGTGGAATTATGTGGGTTGTATTGACATTGCTAGGCATTATAATAAAGACTGGTGAAGGCTTGTGTGACATCAGATGCACTCCACAGACAATCTGAAACCCATGTGAAAAATTGTTATGAAACTGTCAAGAGCCAATTTTATCTTAAAGATGTTAATAGATCTATGCTACTAGAGTGACCAACCCATGCCAATACAGTAAACCTGGCTTAAGCACTGTGCCAGGAGAATAGGAGAGTTTGCTCTGTACAAAAGATTTGTGCATAGTTTGTTAACATCAGAGTACTTTGACTGTAGTCACCTTATGGGTCAGGAAACAGGTGTGATGTGAGCTACCGATGCAAAATACTAGAAATTGTATCATAGTAAGAGCTGCTTACCATGGACACCATCGCTGAGTGAGGGAAAAGGAATAAAAAGGGGGCCATAAGGTGGGATTTAAGAATAAAAAGCTGTGAAAACGACACTGTTTTTCAAACTTTTTCCCCTTTCACCGCTCTGTTTAGCCCCAAACGACTGACCTGACAGGCTACCGGCGGGTGAGTAAAATTGGCAGTCAGAGACCACATAACTTACATAAAGGCTCCAAAGAAGGACAACTGCAGAGAACAGGATAACCAGTTTTACGTCGTACAAAGAAGAGAAAATATAATTTGACTGCATATCATATTTCTAAGTTTAAATCAAAATGGGCACCAAAGCTGCTGTGTCCAAATAAAAAAGGTAACAAGAGTTACAGGTATTTGCGTTTTTAAATTACAGTGCCTTTTTACCCATGTGTTTTGAAAGCAAGGAGACCGTTACAGTGAGCAATAGCTAAAGTGCAGGCAAGCAGATAGAAACAGAACATGTTCTCAATTACAGCTTCATATCGTAAGGAGGTATGCAGTGGCAAACAGATGAGTGTAAGTAATATGTGGTGTATGCGAAGTATGCAGACATAACTGTTTGTTAGGCACACAGCAGGGAAAGACTGGGAGGGGCCAAGGAAAGCAGGTGCTGTGTTATGCATTTCCATTTGATATGTTTCATTCTCCCGAGCTCACAAAATATTGAGTCAGAGAACAGGCTAATTGACGGTATTAAGAACTTTATATTTTAAAAAACTGGAAGCCTAGGAGCAGCGACAGGCGGATCAGTTTGTGATATTGCCGTAGGCAGCAAAGAATAGGTACTGTTCTTGAGGGTGATTAAACGTGCCGAATTGGGTGTGTGCTTGTGCTTAAGGAGAACAGGACATGGACGTACGGCCGATGTATTTGTGTGTGTGGGAAGGAAAGGCGAGACACTGTTGTGTATTTGTTTAAGAGGGTGGGTAGATAAGGTCAGTTTTTGTGAGGAGAGTAGGAATGGCAGATTTTGGAAGGTGCAGAAAAGAACAGGCATAGTGCTGTCCAGGAGGGTTCACTGATAGAATATCGATGACAAAAACATTGATGTTAAAAATATCTAGAAAAAAATATAGAATACAAAAATATCGACTCCCATACCTGCAAAGGTAAGTACAAAAATATTGAATCAAAAATATATATTCACAAACTTTCATTTACTGGGGGCCCGATCCTGCAGGGCGGGCTCTTATGGCAGGAATGGAGATCCTGTTGATGCAATACCTCACAGAAAACAACAGAGCCCAGCTCCGAATTCTGGACAAGCTGACATTATTCGTCTTCAGGCGCTGCAGGACAAATCACACTCATTATATTCCTTACGTGTTTCAGCATGTCTCTGCCTTGTTCACAGGTGAGTGTGTTATATAGTTCCAAGTGGTCATGTGCCCATAGCCGTTTGACTACAGGACCCAGCATGCACCAAGTAGGTCTTCTTTCATGTGCACTGGAATACATTCCTTTCTGCTTAATAGCGTTTATTAATTCCAATGTCACGAAATTAAAATCATCATTTTAAGTGCAAGCTTGAAAATTCTGTTGCAAAGTGCTTAAGATTGAGCTGCAGCGCTTCTTTCCTGTGCTTGTACCACGGAGTCGTCAGAAAGAGGAACACCTTTCTCCTCTCCCTTTCTCCTGCACGTTACCAAATATCCTAAGAAATCCTTTTTTGGCTGGAACGTGCTGAAAGCGAGTCATCCCCCTCAATAAAATACTCACAAAGTTCCATTTACTGGGGGCCCGACCCTGCAGGGTGGGCTCTTATGGCAGGAATGGAGATCCTGTCGTTGCAATACCTTACAGAAAACAACAGAGCCCAACTCCGAAGTCTGGACAAGCTGACTTTATTCGTCTTCAGGCGCTGCAGCAAAAATCACACTCATTATATTCCTTACTCGTATCAGCATGTCTCTGCCTTGTTCACAGGTGAGTGTGTTATATAGTTCCAAGTGGTCATGTGCCCATAGCCGTTTGACTAAAAGACCCAGCATGCACCAAGTAGGTCTTCTTTCACATGGACTGGAATGCATTCCTTTCTGCTTAGTAACGTTTATTAATTACAATGTCACAAAATTAAAATCATCTTTTTAAGTGCAAGCTTGAAATTTCTGTTGCAAAGTGCTTAAGGTTGAGCTGCAGCGCTTCCTTCCTGTGCTTGTACCACGGAGTCATCAGAAAGAGGAGCACCTCTCTCCTCTCCCTTTTTCCTGCACGCTACCAAATATCCTAGGAAATCCTTTTTTGGCTGGAACGTGCTGAAAGCGAGTAATCCCCCTCAATTAAATATTCACAAAGTTCCATTTACTGGGGGCCTCGATATATATGTTCCAAACAAAGTCCAATATCATACACTCTCAGGGCAATAAGTGTTCCAAAAGTTTTAATACAAAACGCGTTTCGACTGTAGACACAGCCTTATTCACGTGTAATGTGCACAGCACACGGGACAACTGATAAAGTTTGCAAAAAATCAACACAATGCAAGAAGGCCATGATGTAGTGGTTAACATATAGTGCATAAAACAGAATATGAATTGCAGTTTATGATACATACATGTCAAATTCATAATCACAATGTAATCCGTAACATGAAATGCCACTGAAACATTATTCAATTGGGGTCTGAAAATCGTCGATAACACAGGTCTGAAATAAAGCTGAATAACAACTAAATGACAAGATCTCCTCTCATCCGTAGTGACTAATCGGACGTGTGACAAGGATCAGTAAGCAAATGCAGACTTCAAAGACCTGTTAATGTATTTGTATGGCTTGCACTGAACCTCCTAATGAGAGGAAAACCAAAAAGTCCACAGCCCATGTAGACCTGAAAACTGGATTCTGTAATTAACAAGTGCCCATTGAGGTATACAAGGATACTTGAAAGCCACCGATGATCCTAGTAGGGAAACATCAGCAAGAGCGAGCGCTATACATTCCCGTTAATTTGGAGAACTGAAATCTGAGTAATCTGCATAATCCGGCTGTTTCAAAAGAACCCAGATTATAACACATGTGTATACATGGAACTGAACTGTGTATTATAGGGCAAGTGCCCAAATCCATATGGCAGACACCAAGGAATACAATTGCGACACAATCACATACCAGTTGCCCTCAAGTGAAGAATCTACTCTAAAGATGTGAAGGATGTGAAGGGGAAAAAGGGTAGGCTGCCCGTGCAAGTGAATACAAATAGATGGGCCCCTTCCTTTTCTTCCTGCAAAAGAAACAAAAGAAAAGGAGAAATATTAAAATCATGAAAAAGATATCAACCAAAATCTCATACAAGTGCAAGACAATAAAAACAGTTCCTGATGCACACCCAGAGCAGGGGAGAAATGAATTACGAGGAAAGAAATCATTACATTTTCTAGGGCCTAATAAGGACAGCAGCATGAGACAAGGATATGTATACAATAATATAGGCAAGGATGTTTAGGATTCCTCATCAATATTCAGACCTCCTGGGCTCTTAGTCTGAAAATCAATGATGTGTCTTGATTCTCGTTGCTTGAGTTAAAGCACTCTGTCACCCCCTCTGGGATTTTTGGGAATTTTTTCGAGAATCAAAAAACGTAAGTCAGCCGTATTAGAGAAATGTCTATCGTAGAAGTGGGGTGCCACAGGATATTTAGGGTCATTATTGGTAATGGCTCTAAGATGGTCTAATATCCTTTTCTTCGCCGGGTAGGTTTTGATATATATATATATATATATATATTAATTTTAACAAAATAACTTACATTTAGTATATATGTTAACAAAATATAACAAATAAACGTAATAAAAAAACACAATCATAAAAATGTATACATATATATTTACTTTAAAATAATTAATAAACTATTATCTTTAATTTATTTTAAAAAACTTTAAAATTATATAAACATAATATAAATACATCAATAATTTAAAATATATAAAGCATTCTACAATAATTTAAAACATTGAACTATTAGAAAATATTTAAACTTAAATTTCCCAATACAATCAGTGCGACAGTAGGGAAAGTGTTGGATAGCAAAATAATTAAATTTACTCTTTCAACTCCAGTGAGTGCAACAGTAGGGAAAGTGTTGAATAGGGGAGCAGTTAAAATTACTATTCCCACACCAGGGAGAACAACAGTAGGGAAAGTGTTGAATAGCGGAGGGGAACAAATTACTATTCCTACTCCAAAGAATGCAACAGTAGGGAAAGTATTGGATAGCGGAGGAGTAAAAATTACTATTCCCACTGCAAGAAGTGCAACAGTAGGGAAATTGTTGGATAGCGGAGGGGTAAAAATTACTATTCCCACTCCAAAGAGTGCAATAGTAGGGAAAGTGTTGGGTAGCAGAGGAGTAAACATTACTATTCCCACTCCAGTGAGAGCAACAGTAGGGAAAGTGTTGGATAGCAGAGGGGAAAAAATTACTATTCCCACTCCAGTGAATGCAACACTAGGGAAAGTGTTGGATATCGGAGAGAAAAAAATTACTATTCCCACTACAGTGAGTGCAACAGTAGGGAAAGTGTTGGATAGCGAAGGGGTAAAAATTTCTATTTAAACTGCAGTGAGAGCAACAGTAGGAACATTGTTGGATAGTGGAGGGGAAAAATGACTATTCCCACTCCAAAGAATGCAACTATAGGGAAAGTATTGGATAGTGGAGTGGTAAAAAATTCTATTCCCACTCCAGTGAGAGCAACAGTAGGGAAAGTGTTGGATAGTGGAGGAGTAAAAACTACTATCTCCACTCCAAAGAGTGCAACAGTAGGAAAAGTGTTGGCTAGCGGAGGGGTAAAAATTACTATTCCCACTCCAAACAGTGCAACAGTAGGGAAAGTGTTGGATAGAGGAGGGGTAAAAATTACTATTTCTGCTCCAGTGAGAGCAACAGTAGGGAAAGTGTTGGATAGGAGAGGGGTATTAAAATGTATTCCCACTACAGTGAATGCAACAGTAGGGATAGTGTTGGATAGCGAAGAGGTAAAAAGTACTATTCACACTCCAGTGAGCGCAACAGTACGGAAAGTGTTGGAAAGCGGAGAGACGAAAATTACTATTCAAACTCAAACAGTTGAAACAAGAATAAAAACATTAAACCTTATAAAACATAAAAAGATAAACAATATGTAGAAATGAAAATTTAAATATATTAAATATATCAAAACTATAAATATTATAATATTAATTATATATATAAAAAACTACAAATAATATATAATATAAAATATTAAATACATTTCTAAAATAAAATTATTTTGAACTAAAAAACATTTACAGACAGATAAATTAATTAATACATAAATGTATTTATTGTTTCCTTTAAGATTTGATATGGGCAGACCATCCATTGTTGACAAAGCAGGCCTTCACCCCTTGCACTTTTGGTTACATCTGAAACTGACCCCAGGGCTTTCCCATTATGCTGCTGCAGTTGATGATATTTGAAAACTTGATCGCTTCAACAAAATTGGTGGTTTACTAAAGTCAAAAAATATTTCTAGGAAGTGTATGTGATGTGAAAGATCTCTGTTTGCTACCAAGTTAGGGGCTGGTTAAGTCGCTATATTGGAGCTGGGTCGCCAAATCTTATGTGTCAGACTCACTATGCAGCCACCTCACATAAGAATTCTTGGATTTTAAAATACAAAGTGCACATGAGCAATATATGGAGGTCATTACGATTCCGCAGGATAGAAAGCTGTATATCCAATTTAGATTTGGATGTCTTCCTGTTAATTTCTTGATATCTGCGTGGCGACGACATACATATGTACAGCTGCATTGCCCCGGCTGTCCCAGTTCCGTTGAGTGTATTGCACATATCTTCTTCACTTGCTCGCTGTAAAACTACCCGAGGCGCAGATGGATGACACCCGTTTGCAGGTTGTTGGGAACACAATGTCACCAAGAAGTGTTGCGCATCCTAAGATCTGATTCAAGACTACTAATTGGGTGTGCAGTAGCCAAGTTCCTTGGGAAAATGTAGATAGTTAGAAGGCACACATTAAAGACGCGAACTGGTGTCCCAACGGTTCCCACTCCATCTTCCCAAACCCCCTAACGAGAACCAGGCAGTATCACTAGTCATTTGCAACATAGCACAGAGTCTCACTTTTTTAATGTGATTTTAGTTGGATTTTAAATGTACTACATTGGGGCTTTCCCATGCAACAGTAGGGAAAGTGTTGGATAGTGGAGAGGTAAAAATGACTATTCCCACTCCAGTGATTGCAACAGTAGGGAAAGTGTTCGATAGCGGAGAGACAAAAATTACTATTCAAACTCAAACAGTTGAAACAAAAATAAAAACATTAAAAATTATAAAACATATTTAGAAATGAAAATTAGAATATATGATATATAAATATAAATAAAATATTATAATATTAATTAAATATTAAAAACATACAATTAATATATAAAATAAAATATTAAATGCATTTCTAAAATAAAATTCTTTTAAACTAGAAAACATTTACAGACAAATAAACTTATTAATACATAGATGTATTTCTTGTTTCCCTAAAGATTTGATATGGGCAGACCATCCATTGTTGACAAAGCACGACTTCGCCCCTTGCTCTTTTGGTTACATCTGAAACTGCCCCCTGAGCTTTCCCATTATGCTGCTGCAGTTGATGCTATTTGAATACTTGATTGCTTCAACAATATTGGGTGGTTTACTAAAGTCAAATCCCTTCTCACAGCAATAGGTCTAGGAAGTTTATGGGATGTTAAAGATCCCTGTTTGCTGCCAAGTTAGGGACTGGTTAAGTCCCTATATTTGAGCTGGATCGCCCTGTCTAATGTATCAGACTCACTAGGCGGCCGCCTCACATCAAAATTCTTGGATTTTAAAATCCAAAGCGCACATGAGCAATATATGGAGGTCATTACGATTCCGCAGGATAGAAATCTGTATATCCACTTTGTGAGAAGTTGGCCTGATGTATGATGTCACTAGTTCTAGTGTACACCTTATATCAGTCCAAACAACCCTTATGGTGATTGGTTGTAAAGTCAACTTTATAGACCAGCTATCCTAGTGGTAGCATGGACAAGAGCAGTCTTAGGCTAAACTCTGAATGGCATGTGAAGCCAGCTGTTATACCATTTGTAACCCCTTGAATACCAAATGAAAGGACACCACAACAGATATATATATAAAATAAAGTGTATTTATTCTAGTCAAACCCTCAGCACTCTATGAGATTCGAGGTATGTACAACACAGTCTTATTCAAGCATACTTTAAGTCACACAGGTAAGTAATACAATTAGGCCCTAGGGGCCACGCAAACCATATACTAAGTAAGTGGTATAAGGACCACTGTCACGGAAATAGGATAGGCCTAGGCCTAGGGAATCGCTGGGGCTACACTATACTACCCAAAGTTAGGAAGTGGGAGGCCCACGGGATTCAGGTGCAGAGTGGAAACACTCACGCGTAATGCGCATAATCGATAGAAATAGTACAGTTTCGAATTAATAAGATTTAGGACACTTCTGGAGTAACTAGGAAGTCGAGACTTGAGAACTAGACACTAGGATAGTCAATACCCTGATGAGCACCGGAGTACCCAAGTTACCTAGCCCACGGGCTGCGGGTGCATAGGTGTGAAGTTGCGTCGGGTTTCGTCGTCGACTCCTATGGATGCCTGAAGGAAAGATGCTGACAGGCAGTCAGTGAAGAGTGTCCGGTGGAACCCAAGGCTGGGATCAAGAAGGAAGGATACCTGCAAGCAGAAGGGACAGAGTCTGGGTCACTAGCCAGTGACCACGTGGAACCAGGAAGGAACCAGGCGATGTCGAGAGTTTGCAGGTGAAGAGGTGAAGCTTGTCGCAGCAGCCACGGGTACCAGGAGACGTCGAGGATGACCAGGACCAGGAGGCGAGCTGTCCCACAAAGGCTCTTGCTGTCGGCGGCGTCGAAGTCAAACTAGGACTCCCCAAGCCTTGGCAAACGGAACCCACAAAGAATGGAGGACTTGCTTCTGGTGCAGACCAGGAAAGTCTGGGGTGCTTCTCTTTTTCAGAAGAGCAGGAGCCAGTCTGGAGGAGCCAAACCAGCAGTTGAAAGTTAAAGGTGTGTCGTCGCAAAGGTTACTAGCCAACGGGCCAGTGACCGGACAGACGCGGCAAGCAGGAAAATGCAGAAGGGCCCCACGCAGGACTCATGGAGTGTGGGGGGCTGATCTTCGGTGCAGATGGTGCTTGGGGTTGGGGCTTCTCAATCCCCGGTGCACAACCTCGAGGGTGCCTCAGAAGCTGCGCTGGAAGATACTCGCCACTTTTCCCAGGTAGCCGGTCCCACGTCTCTCGTCGCCTCCACGGATCTCAGCTCGGCTGTGGATGTGGATCAGGGTCGGAGAAGTCTGGAAGTCAAGGCTCTGGTCGAGCTCTGCAGTCGGTCCCTCGTAGAACTTCAGCAAAGCAAAGGGTAAGTCTCTTGATGGTGCCTGTTTGTACAGGGTAGCCACTCCTTGGCCACAAGGGAGATTCTTCAGTCTTCTTCTTTCGTCGAATGTCGAAGGTCCAGAGTTTCTGTTCAAGTTGCAGGTTCAGGATAATCGAATCTCCTGGGGCCCAGCTACCACACTTATACTAATCTGGGGGGCTGGGATACCTGCTAGGTCACGCCTTATGGGTGGGACCTGGGAGGGGGGTGGTTACACCCCCTTCCCTTTGTCCAGTTTCGTGCCAGGACTGGGGCTGGAGTGTCCCAGCACCGGTTTGAACTGGACTATGCATGGGACACCTTGTGTGCCCCAGGCAGTGTCTCGTTTCTTTCATCCCTCCCTGCCCCAATACACTAAGGCCTGTCTGGGGTGGTGCTCGCACCTCCCAAGGCAGGAAACCTATTGTCCAAGCCTCCCATGCCGGGATCACTCCCAGCAGCAGGAGGTCAGACTTGTGTCGTGGCAGCAGCATCCATTTTGTGATGCTGAGGCTTTGGTTAGAGTTAAACAGCAAAGTAGGATTTTAACATGTCTCTCCCTCTAGAAGGGAGGAATAATATCCTCATCACCAGAAATGGTATGGGGGTATTATTCCAAAGTGTTAGACACCTTACACGACATGTTTTGATAAAGCCAAACCATAGTTACCATAACCGTTTAAGATTATAAGGCACTTTAAGAGTATATGGTAGGCTATATCATAGAACAGCTATAAGGACATGGTTCCAAAAGCTGCAGACAGGCTCAGCTCATGCTAGAGCACCATCTCACATGTTACCAAGCACTCTGCCTCCAGGATTGTTAAGGCCTGCCATAGGAGTGGCTGATAGGTACGCATGTGTCTATTTTAAGGGTAGATATAGGTATACTATATCTAAGCATGGGGTGATTACAAGACCTTGCCCCAGCTGAGTGATCAGCCAGATGTGTCTGATTGGAAGGCCAGACCAGGGGTGGCATAATACATGCTGCTGCCCCTGGGAGGCCTAGGGTACACCTATGCCCTGGGTACCTAGGGTACACTGTACAGGGTCCAATAAGGTGATCCTTACCAATTGTGTATGTACCTAGGGTACATGGAGTCCATTTTAAAGAGAGAGCAGACAGCCTGAGACCCTGAATGGCAGGATCTCAGGCCAACTAAGTCGAAAAACCAGCTAGACACTAGGCAAAAAGTTGGGGGTAACCATAGTCAGATATCCACCTTCCTACACACTTTACATTTGGATCTCTTCCTGTTAATTTCTTGATATCTGCGTCGCGACGACATACATATGTACAGCTGCATTGCCCGGGCTATCCCAGTTCCGTTGAGTGTATTGCTCATATCTTCTTCACTTGCTCGCTGTAAAACTCCCTGAGGCGCAGATGGATAGCACCCGTTTGCAGGTTGTTGAGAGCACGATGTCACTAAGAAGCGTTGCGCATCCTAAGATCTAATTCGGGACCACTAATTGCGTGTGCAGTAGCCAAGTTCCTTGGGAAAATGTAGATAGTTAGAAGGCACACACTAAAGATGCGAACTGGTGTCCCTACGGTTTCCACTCCACCTTCCCAAACCACCTAACGAGAACCAGGCAGTATCACTAGTCATTTGCAACGTAGCGCATAGGCTGACCTTTTTTAATGTGATTTTAGTGGGATTTTAAATGTACTACTTTGGGGCTTTCCCCCATGTTTACTGAACTTTTTATCCTTTTTAACTGATCTTTTTTAATTGGTCTTGATTCTAACACCTTTCCAACAACTTATTGTAATTGTATCTAGCGAACGTTTGTCATGTACTCAAACTTGACGTTCCGCACTGTAAGCACTTGCACTTTTTCGGTGATAACAAATTCATTGTAATACTGCAATGTTTTCATTTTTGCAATCATGTATTTATTTATTTATTTTAAAATATCTTTATTACATTTTTCAATTTTCCTAATACAGCCAAGCTAAACAGTGTTACATTTTCCACTTTTTACCCCTGTTTTTTTTTCCCCCCCCTCTTTTCTTTATTCTGTAACAGAATCATTTTCGCTATGCCATTATGAATACTGTTCCGAGCATTTGCCATCTAACAGCCATGGCACAGGTAGTGTCTGTGGCACAAGAGTTAACATAAATGTACCGGTTGGTGTGGGAGTCTGCATCTCATTCGGACTGTCACCTCCTATCAGGGGGGCAGGGTCCATCTACCTCTTATGTGTCCCCATAATGACTATGAACCATGTACAGCGACGTCAGTTAGTTTAGGGGTGAGTGACTCATACGTAATGCTGCTTTAAAATCACAGTAAACGTTGGTGCATGGGCGATAAACAGTTACCATCTCAATGCATTACAAGATATCTTTGCTTACAACATTTGAACCACAACTAACGAAAGGAAAATAAATAAATAAAAAGGGGATGAGAGACGTCAATTATCTAACAGAACGTGTATGTGCCGGGTTTTGCGCCTTCCGAGTAGGGTTGTGCCAAGAGTCATGTGTGCACAGCGGATATGAGATGCTCTTCCTGTGTTGTGTGTGGGCATACAGTCAATGTCGTGTATCTGGAGTTTTGTCTATGGATCACCGTGTTGGAATGTGGGGTAATTACTGAACTTGACAGCTGTGACTTAGACGTCTTGCATGCAAAGCCCGCCCATTCATACCCAGACTACATGTTAGGCATCCACCTCCGCCTGCTGCGTAGGAGGCGTGTGTGGCGTAATATTAGTTTGTATGAGGGTGTTTAAAAGTTCATCCCAGGCCTGCGCGATGGGGAATTTGCGCCGTCCCGCCGTTTCCTCCCTATGCAGAATAATGCTCTCCGCCTGCGCCCAGACCTCTAGGTATTTCAACCAATGGGGTGCCTCTGGAGGGTCTTTATGTTTCCATCTCTTGGTTATCAATCGTTTGGCGGTTATTAGGCCTAAGTCTTGGAACCGAGATCTCACTTTATTTTCTTTTGATCGTTTGTAGAGTCCCAATATGCAGACCTCCCACGTATTCGGTATCTCTGCGCCAGTGCTGCTTGTGAGTGTTTCCGTTACTTTGTGCCAATAGGACATGAGTGATGGGCAGGACCACAGCATATGTAGCAGGTCAGCCCCTATGCAATGGCATCTTGGGCAATCAGAGGTAGTAACGTTAAAATAGTTATTTATCTTGTCTGGCGACAGATACGCTCTATGTAGTATGAATGTTTGTATGAGTTTAAATCGTGAGTTGCGTGGTATGTGTGTGGCACTAGCTAAGATACGTTCCCATTCTTTGTCAGTCCAGGTCCTACCCCTGTCTTCAGTCCAGCGCGTACGGAGTCGTTGTGGTGGCTTTAATACATGCGTGAGTAGGGCCTGCACCAGCCAGTGAGCCACATGCGACCCCTCCCCCATCACATACAGGTATTGTATAAGCTGATGCATTGGCGGCTCAGTAGTCAAGTCTCCCCACGTTAGAGTCAGCGTTCGTATGATGGCTGCATGCAGGAGGAACTGGCCCAACGGCAATCCTGTATCCGCCGACAAGGCTGCAAAAGGCAGCAGGGCACCATCCTCGAACAAGTCTCCTAGTGTCTCCACTCCCGCAGCGGTCCAGGGCGCTAGTACCGTGTCTGTTACAGTATCCCTGCCTCTGGGTGTCCCAGTAAGTGGGAGTATTGGGGCATAGGGAATGACGTCTTTTGTGAGTTGAAAGCTCCTTCGATAGCATCTATGGGCTAATTCTATATGTATCTGTGTCGGACGGGGAAGTTTCGCCAATGGATGAAATAGACTATAGATCTGAGTCTGTGTCCATGACGCTGATGCGGTGGCAGTGTCCGTTAGGTTCCTGCCACTTAGCCATTTGGCTACCCATTGTAGCTGTGCCGCTAAGTAATATAATTCTAAATGGGGAACTGCTAAGCCCCCATTCTCTGGCGGTGCATATAGCTTCTGCAATGCTATCCTGGGCCGTCCCGCATTCCAGATTAGACACCATATTAATCCCTCTAGCTCCCTAAACATTCGCACCGGAACATACACTGGGAGGTTTGCAAAGTAATACAACAGCCTCGGCAGTATTATCATCTTGGTTAGAGTGATACGGCCCATGACATTTAGCGGCAGAGTCTTCCAGAACTGGATCTGTGCCCTTATGGAGGTGACAGCTCGTACCAGGGTACCCTCCAGTATGTCCACCGGTGACCTGTAAATATATATGCCGAGGTATCTGAACGTGGTTGGGTACCAAGTAAGCATAGTCCCGTTAACAACTATGTCCGTCACGGCTACATTCTCGTGAAAAGGATAGGCTCCCGATTTAGTCCAGTTTACCCTAAGGCTGGACACAACCTCGAAGTTATGGAATATCTCAGATATGACCGGCGGTATAGCATGCAAGTCACGTATATATATCAGCAAATCATTTGCATATAGAGACACCGCATGCAAACCATCATCGAGGGGGACACCCCAGTCCGCGCCGCTCTCCCGGATTCATTTTTACAATCATGTACTGTTACCACTTGCACTTTTATGGTCGGAACGACCGAATAAAGTTTAGATTTGAGATTTGAGTATTTATTGTATGTCCTACCCTATAACACCACAACAATAACAAAACACTTCAACATTTCTAATTAATTTCCCCCCAAAATTAACATAATTAATAATGAATTAAAAAATATTATTAATAAAAATAACTAATAAATGTTAATTGATTACAGACACTTTAGCACTATGATATCCACAACACACACCTAAATTAAACTCTAAAAGTATAAAACACAATTTAAACTTATTCATAAATGTAAAACTATTACTATTAACAATGAATTATAAAGTAATTAAAATGTATTCAATACTCACCCTTTAACCCTTTAAAAGTAAAAACAACAGACAAAAAAATTAAACAATTACCAAAAAAATATATCAAATAATTAACATTAATTAACATCTATATATTAGTTAAATACAAATTACTTTCCACACTTAACACCTATAAACACCACAACACACACTTAAAATTAATTACACAATTACCATAATTAATTGGCAATGAATTCATTAAAATTAATTAAAACCCAATTATTAATTCAGCAATTACAAAATTACTTCCCACCCTTAACACCCATAAACATAACAACAGACACCTAAAATTAATTACACAAATACCAATACTTTTCTACCAATTAACTAATTAATTAACATCCATTTGTAATTATTTAATAATAAATACCATTACACTTTAAAAACGATAACATCTCATTTAAAAAATATTAATAAAAAAAAATAATCAATACATTTTATGTAATTAAATTACTTCCCACCCTATTCCCCTAAAAACCCACAACCCACTACCGAACTAAAAACGCAAAATTATAATTAAAAAAAATTGATAACTACTAAAAATGCAACTTATAATAAGAATAACAAACAATTTTTATACAAAAAAACATACAACACATACATATAAAATAAATACTAAAATACATAACATTAATAAACAAACAATATTTTTAACAACTATATTTTTGCAAACGATATTAAACACTTCGATATTTTTAACATCGTTATTACTTACCTAAAATCGATATTTTTGACCACCAGAACCTGTATGTCGATATTTCTGACCCACGATATTTGCAATTCAATATTTTTGATTCGATATTCTATCCCTGCACAGATCAGGAGTATAAACCCACCATTTATGTCCGTATGAGGGAAGGTACTGGTGGTGGTAGTGGTGGTGGTGCTACTGGTGGTGGTGGTGGTTGTGTTGGTGGTATTGGTGTTGGTGGTACTGGTGGTACTAGTACTGGTGGTAGTGGTACTAGTGGTAGTGGTACTGCTGGTGCTGGTACTGGTGGTGGTGGTACTGGTGGTGGTACTGGTACTGGTGGTCACTGGTGGTGGTACTGGTGGTATTGGTGGTACTGATACTGGTGGTATTGGTGGTGATATTGATGGTACTGGTACTGGTGATACTGGTACTGGTAGTACTGGTACTGTTGTTGGTGGTGGTGGTACTAGTGATACTGGTGGTGGTGCTGGTGGTGCCGGTGGTGGAACTGGTGGTGGTGGTACTAGTGGTGGTGGTACTGGTGGCGGTGGAGGTACTGGTGGTACTGGCGGTGCTATTAGTGGTGGTACTGGTGGTGTTGATGGTACTGGTGGTGGTACTGGTGGTAATGGTGGAACTGGTGGTGGTGGTGGTGGTGGTACTGCTGGTGCTATTTGTGGTGGTTCTGGTAGTGGTGGTGGTGGTACTGGTGGTGTTACTGGTACAGATTGTGGTGTTGGTGGTGGTACTGGTGGTGGTGGTGGTACTGGTGGTGGTGGTGGTACAGTGATGGTACTGGTGGTGGTGGTACTGGTGGTGATACTGGTGGTGGTGGTGGTACTGGTGGTGGTGGTACTAGTGGTGGTGATACTGGTGGTACTGGTACTGGTGGTGGTGGTACTGGTGGAGGTACTAGTGGTACTGCTTGTGGTCGTGGTACTAGTACTGGTGCTACTGGTGGTGGTACTGTTGGTGTTGGTATTGGTGGTACTGGTGGTGGTGGGGCTACTGGTGGTACTGGTGGTGGTACTGGTGGTTTGGGTGGTAATTGTGTTGGTACTGGTGGTACTGTTGGTGGTAGTGGTGGTACTGGTGGTGGTACTGGTGTTTGTGGTACAGGTACTGGTGGTAGTGGTACTGGTGGTACTACTGGTGGTAGTACTAGTGGTACTGGTACTGGTGGTGGTACTGGTGGTGGTGGTACTGGTGGTGGTACTGGTACTAGTGGTACTAGTGCTACTGGTGGTGGTACTGTTGGCGTTAGTACTGGTGGTACTGGTGGTGGCGGTGGTGGTACTGGTGGTGGTGGTAACGGTGGTGGGGGTGCTACTGGTGGTACTGGTGGTTTTGGTGGTACTTGTGGTGGTACTGGTGGTGGTAGTGGTGGTGGCGGTACTGGAGGTGGTACTGGTGTTGGTGGTACATGTACTGGTGGTAGTGGTACTGATGGTACTGGTGGTATTGGTGGTAGTGGTGGTGGTACTGGTGGTATTGGTGGTGGTACTGGTACTGGTAGTATTGCTGGTGGTACTGGTACTGGTGGTATTGGTGGTGATACTGGTGGTATTGGTGGTGGTGGTATTGGTGATGGTACTGGTGGCACTGGTACTGGTGAAATTGGTACTGTTGGTGGTACTGATACTGGTGATGGCGGTACTGGTGGTGGTACTGGTACTGGTGGTGTTAGTGGTACTGGTGGTATTACTGGTAGTGGTGGTGGTGGTGGTGGTACTGGTGGTGGTGCTGGTGCTGGTGGTACTGGTGGTTGTACTGGTGGAGGTGGCACTGGTGGTGGTGGTACTGGTGGTGGTGCTGGTACTGGTGGTGGTACTGGTGGTGGTGGTGGTACTGGTGGTGGTGGTACTGGTGGTGTTACTGGTGGTGGTACTGGTGTGTGCTTCTTTAAGGCAGTGTATTGTATGTTAAACGCACTCAAGCAATTATGAACTCTATTCAGTGTGGTGGTGCCTTAGACACTTGTTACATGTCGCTTATCTGTGGCATATACTAGAAAACAGCTGCAAACGAAACATATCATTTTCACATTCCTGTGCTCTGAAAGTGCCGCAGCGTGGCACAGTCAAAGGGCTTGCGGTGCCGCAGCACTTTTTTGTTAATCTGCCCCTACCTCTTTAAGCATTCTAATTGCAAAATGGCAAACAAGGTAGTCATTTACCAAATCGTGGTTACATTCAACTTAGACTTTAGATAGTCGTGGTTAATTTCTCATGCTATGGTGAAGCACATTTAAACTTTGAAAAGCCTCTGAAAGAGTTGTTTGAAACACTGGCTGGATGTTTGTGTTGTCTTAGTTTCAATCAATCATGTCAGGGTCTCAAAGCACTGGGGAGAAGGGGAGGTGCAGGTTCCAGTCCATCAAGGAGGGGGTCTGTCGAAGAGCCAAGTTTTGAGGTTTCCCGTGAAGATGGGGAGTGATGTTGTCTGTTTGAGGTGGAGTGGTAGGGCGTTCCAGGCTCTGGCAGCGAGGAAGGAGAAGAAGCGGCCTCCTGATCCGGTCTTTCTGAAGTAGGGGACCACGACCTAGGAGTGCTGGGCTGATCGTAAGGGCCTTTGGGGTGCGTGGAATTTGAGTTGACTGTTCAGGTATGCTGGTCCGGTGTTGTGGAGGGCTTTGTGTGCATGGATGAGGATCTTTAAGGTGATTCTAGTCTTGATGGGGAACCAGTGGAGTGTGCGCAGGTGCTGGGACATATGGCAGTGTCTTGGCAGGGTGAGAACCAGTCTTGCAGCAGTGTTCTATATTTTTTGTAGCTTGCGGGTGAGGTTTTTGTTTATTCTGGTGTAGAGTGTGTTGCCATAATCGAGTCTGCTGGTGAAGAGGGCGTGAGTGATGGTCTTTCTGTGCTGGAGGGGGATCCATCTGAAGGCCTTGCGTAAGAGGCAGAGGGTGTGGAAGCAGGAGGATGCGACGAATTTGATCTGGCGGTCGATTTTGAACTTGGAGTCCAGGATGATTCCAAGGTTGCCTGCTTGGTCCATGGGGTGGGTGGGCTTCCGAGGGCGGGGGGCCTCCAAGTGTCGTCAGTCCAGGTGTCGGGTGTGGGCCCATGATGAGTACTTCTGTTTTGTCGGTGTTGAGTTGTAGGCAGCTGCTTTTCATCCATTTGGTGACAGCTTCCATGCCTTCTTGAAAGTTGTGTTTGGCTGCGTTGGGTTCGTTGGATAGGGAGAGGATGAGTTGGGTGTCGTCTGCGTATGAAACAATGTTGAGTCCATGCGGTCTGACGATGGGGGCGAGCGGAGCCATGTAGACGTTGAAGAGAGTGGGGCTGAGGTTGGTGTTGGCAGGTGGTTTGTGTAGGGTCCGAGAGGAAAGGAGGGAGTCTGACGTGCTGCGTTCTGCCGGAGAGGAAAAAGTGGATCCAGTCGAGGGCCTTGTTCCGGATCCCTGCGTCGTGGAGTCTGCGTGTTAGGGTGCGGTGGGAGACTGTGTCAAAGGCCGCTGAGAGGTCGAGGAGGATGAGGGCTACTGTTTCTCCTTCGTCCAGTAGGGAGCGGATGTCGTCTGTTGCGGCGAGGAGGGCTGTTTCTGTGCTGTGGTTTTTTCTGAAGTCGAATTGGGAGGAGTCGAGGATGTTGTGCTCTGCGATGAAGGTGGCGAGTTGGCTGTTGATGGCTTTCTCAATGACTTTCGCTGGGAACGGGAGCAGGGAGATGGGTCTGTAGTTTTTGAGGTCGTTGGAGTCCGCCGAGGGCTTCTTCAGGAGGGGGTTGACCTCGGCGTGTTTCTAGTCATTGGGGAAGAACGCGGTCATCAGGGAGCAGTTGATGGTGTAGCGAAGCATGGGTGTGATGGTGTTTGCACCTCTGTTGAATATGTGGTGGGTGCGGAGGTCAGTGGGGGCCCCAGAGTGGATTGACTTCATGGTCTTCAGTGTGTCTTCGGTGGTGAGGGCTGTCCAGCTGCCAATCGTTGGTTTCAGGGTGTTGGGGTGGCTGGTGAGGGTTCAGTGTATTGGTTGTCTTCTTCGAAGTTCTCGTAGATGATTTTGTAGTGGAAGAAGGCGCTGAGTTTGTTGCAGAGGTCTTGTGAGGGAGGAATGTCAGTAGACTCGCTGGTGGGTTGGGCGAACTGCTTGATGATACTGAAGACTTCTTTGCTGTTGTGTGCTTGTGTGGAGATTCTGTCTTCGCTCTCCATTTTTCTCGTATTTCTGATGAGTTGGTGGTGGGCGTTGGTAGTGGTTCTGAAGTTGTTGTGGGCTTCTGTGGATTTGGAGTCCCTCCAGGCCTTTTTGAGGTAGCGGCATGTGCGTCTGGACTCTTGAAGTTTGGTGGTAAACCATCTGTCTTTCTTGGTGTGTGTGTTGTTCTTCTTGAGGGGGGCTATGGTGTTGGCGCTGTCGGAGATCCATCTGTGCAGAGTTCAGGCTGCGGTGTTGGGGTCGTCGTCTTCCGCGGTGGTTGGGGTCGAGTTGCCGAGTGAGGAGGTGAGCTGGTCGTCGGTGATTTTGGTCCAGTTTTTTCATGGGAGAAGGTGCTGGAGTCTATGGATGGTGGGTGTTCTGAAGGTGAAGTGGATGCGTCGATGGTCTGTCCACAGGAGTTCAGTGGTTCGGCTGAAAGTGATGGAGTTTCCTGATGTGAAGAGGGGGTCGAGGGTGTGTCCTGCAGAGTGCGTGAGTCGGTCATGATCTTGTGGAGTTCAATGTTGTGGAGGTTGTCCAGGAGGAATGCGGTGTTGGGGTCTAGTTGGTTGTCTAGGTGGAAGTTGAGGTCTCCCAGCAGGGTGTAGTTGGATGCGATGGCTTGCGGGGAGATGATGTCCGTGATGGAGATGGTGAAAGGTCCGCGGGGACCGGGGGGGTCGGTAGATGAGAGTTCCTCAGAGGGTGATGGTAGGGCTGGTCTGTATCTTGAAGTGTAGGTGTTCCATCAGGTCTGTGGGCTTGTCGGGGAGTGTGCTCAGGAGGAGGGTGGATTTATGGACGATGCCGATTCCTCCTACTGGGCTGGTGGGGCAGCCCTTCCAGGAGATCTTGTATCCTTAGGGGATAGCGATGGTGATGTCCGGTCCCGAGGTTGCGTTAGTCCAGGATTCGGTGAAGAATGCTACGTCCGGGTTGGTGCGGTCGAGGCAGTCCCAGATTTCGGTGGCGCGTTTGTGGAGTCATCATTTCTAGAAGCATGTGAAGGTCTTGTCTTCTTTCTGCACCACGGAGTGGGAGTGTAGAGCACAGACGCACTGGGTTCCTAAAACAAGTGGATGAGGGGTCTGGTCAGCCTGGCCCCCAGAAGGTTTGAGGGGTCCTTTGAAGGGTCGGGCCCGCCTTGACCCTGCATGGGATGCATGGTCCTGCATTACGCCCCTGGCTTTTTGTGGCAAATGAATGAAACTGTATTGTCGCTGGTTTCACCTCTTTGGACAAACTTGTTTCTTTGGTTGGCCAGTATTTATGAGACTAGCATGAAGAAATCCAACCTGATGGGGTGTGCTATACAAGCGTTGTTAGTAACACTTTACTTCAGAGTCGTGCTGTAAATGAAACAAGCATTGGCAAAGCTGCTAAATGTTTACAGTTTTTATTGGAAGCATGTTGTACAAAAATAAGAATTAAAACAGGATGACACCTAAATGTAGCTGTCATAAGTGGCAAGACCTCCTAGGAACTGGGATTATTTCATACGAACTCCAAGACTTTTCAGAATCTCTTTGACTGATATATTGTGTGGAAATATGTAAGAGTGTGGATTATTTGTTGAGGTGGTTGTGAGATCTAACCAGGTAATAATGTCACTATTCTGCATCAGGTCCAGTTAAGTTACTTTAATTTAAATCTAAGTTCAGTTCTGGGTAGCCGTGACACAGAGCAGTCAGGTTTAACTCAAAGGAACACGTATAAAGCATGTATCAGTAATAAAACAGGTAATGAGTCGAAGACACAAGACAATAAAAATCCCACTACATTTATAAAAACAGCATAAATAATAATAAACAAATAGTCACCAAAACAACAAATATCAGATGTAGGGAACCAGATATGTGATTTTTAGAATGTTTCAATCAAAATAGCACCAAAAACCCTTAAGCACCAAACGTAGGCATCTTGGCATCTGGTTGCGCTTAGCCAATACCAAGGCACAAGTTTAGGCCGGCCATGATGGAGTGCACATCGTATACAGAAACCAAGTTGATCCAGGTCAGGAGTTTTTATCACTGGATGGAAAATGCCAGTAAGAACATTTTGCAAAGCGCACAACCGCGACAATCTCCAATGTCCAATCCACAGTAAATAAGACAGTTAACTCTGACCTAAGGCAAAAGCAAACAGTACTGTGCCGTGCTTTAGGTGCCGGAAAGTGCAAACGTAGATAAATCACTTTCAAATGTAATCCAACTCCACACCACTCAACGGTCCAAATTTTAACAAGGGAAATAAAGAGTTCCTATCGGTGGTTCATTCACTTTACCAGCACTTGTCGCCAAAATAATGTTGCATACTATGGTGAAATAATCACCAGGAACCAAGGGTAGAGGCCAATAAATTGAGGTTTCTTTCTTCAACAAGTAGCCTTAGTGAAGTAATGCAAATTACATCAACACATTCCATAGAACCATGTCACAAGATATGACACATTTACATTCTATCCCTACAGCATTCCTAAACTAAATGAACAGTAATGCTCCTAACTATACATTTATATAAGCCTTCCACAGGTTCAGCAGTGTTCCGAAGAGGTTCTGCAGGGGTACCACCTTTATTCTTAGCACAAGCTTGTGGGTCGGACTCACTGTTAAATAGTCTTACCCAGTCTGAACTCACTTCCTGAGGGTTTGATACTAAACAATCCCACAGTGCCTCCCTGCCCAAATCCAAGATGTCAGAACTCTTTTTCCATGGGTCAGAGCTTTGGGCACACCTCTGAGCAGCAAGTTTCCCTCCACTGGATTTGGTGCCAGTATGGCTACTTAGATAATGCCAGGGACAGGCCTAGGCATGGGTCACATCTGTCTGTGAAAGAAGCTGCTCCTTTGAAGCTTGTACAGTTAGTAGCCACATCCCTCCAGGCTATCCTGCCAATTGGTGGTCACACCAGCTCCTAGCAAAGGCCATTTTGTTTCCTTTCCTGAGAGAAATTCACACGCCTCAGCAGACTTTCAGGTGACAGCTTGAGATTATCTCAGAAAGGGCTACATGCTTGCTTTCTAAAAGTGACATTTCAAAAATAGTAATTTTACATTCAACTTTACCATCACTTTGGATTTAAAATTACTATTGAGTGGGTGAGCCATGGTTTTAGCTATTTCCAAACGGAAGTTCTACATTTTAAAGTATTATAATGTAACACAGTGCTTTGTGAGGGAGACCCAGCCTTGCCACAGTGAAAAACAACTTTGGAGATTTTTCACTGGCAGTACATGTAAAACTTGAGAACATGTGTCCAACTTTTTAAATACCATACATCTGACCTTTGGGCACTTAGGCCTATCTTGGGGTGACTTACGGGTATTAAAAAGGAAGGTTTAGGCCTGGAAAATGTGTATTTTGCCAAGTTGAATGTGCATTTTAAAAACTACACAGCTAGGCTGCAGTGGCAGGCCTAGACCCATGTTTTCACTTGTCACTTTAGTGGTGGCACAATAAGTGCTGCAGTCCACTGGTGACATTTAACTTACAGGCCCTGGGTGCCCAAAGTACCATATACTGGGGACGTATAGGTAATTTAAAAATGCCAATCAGAGGTGAGTCAAGTCTACCTATTTTGCAGCACCCGAGTGTTTAGATGTAACTAGTAACTTTAACTAGTGATTTTTGAAAATAAAAAACACAAGCCTCTTGAGAACAATGTATTCTACTATTATTATATTATAATTTTTGTATGCCGACAGGGTGAAGTCTTCAACCAATCAAGCACGTAATTTGTAGACAGATACAATGTCACTTAAATGTTTAATAATAGCAATTTTAAAAGGATACAACATAGGTCAACATCAAAATGGCAATCAGGGGCTGTATTTTAAAAGTGTCCCGGGGAGCAATGGGCATTTGCACCCTGGGGCGTTTGTTATTACAGAAGGGGTTGCAGACACTTGTGCGTCCCCTTCTGTAGTACTGATAGCGTTGGTGCACATAAAGTGCCAGCGCAATCATCAGAGGGCATTCCCTCATTTGCATGGGGTCATGGCCCTATTCAAATGAGAGAATCCCTTTGCCTCTGCACCTGCACCTTATTACAGACGTGGGTGCAGAGGCAAGTAAGCTATGAGGACCTAAAAGGTGGCACACTGTCAGCGCGTCCCCTGATGGCAGCTCACTGGTGGGGGCACAGGGGGTTCCATGGACCCTCCAGACATCCTCTTGCAGGTGGGTGCAGTCACTCACTGCACCTTCCTGCAAGGGGATCTCTAATCCCCCTTCAAAGTGCAGGCGGGTTGCCGCCTGCACTGTGAAAACATGGAGTGGCTTAAAAGCAGCTGCTCTGTTTTTCACAGAAATACTCTGCCCACAGGACAGCGCGAGTTCACAGCTGCCCTCGGAGCAGCGCATTCACCATAATGCGGACATTTTCATTGTTTTAAAAGGTGCGCCTAGCACAAACAATAAAATGTCACTGTTTGCATAATACGGGCCCTGAAGTACAATCAAATTAAATAGCACTTTTAAAGATAGTGCACAAAAAATGCTATTAAAAAGAACATCTTGATAGAGCTTAGTCACTAAAGAGAAACAAACTATTTTTCTGGGAGTGAACAATGTGCATTCAAAATGAAAGAAGTCAATATTTAAAGTAGGCTTTCCTACTTTCCTAGTATGCATGGGTCATGAGCTTGGACTGGCCTCTTTTCTGTACAGGGAGCCAGTGGAATTCTCTGAGATAGGGGTAATGTGGATTTGTCTAGGGAGATCCAGGACAAGTCTGGCTGCAGTGTTCTTTATGGTTTGTAGTTAAGTGGAGGAGTTGAACTGTGATCCATTCATAGAGAGCGTTGTCGTAGTCCAGTCAGCTGAAGATGAGGGCCTGGGTGATGGTGCATCTTGAGCTTTGGGTTAACCATTTGAAGATCTTATGAAGGATGCGGAGGATGAATAAGCATGAGGAGGAGATGGAGTTGACCTGAGTCATCATGGTTAGCTTGTTGTCAAGATGAATGCCTAGGTTCATAGCGTGGTCAGTTGAGGTAGGAGTTTCTCCTAGTTCAGAGGCCCACCAGGATGCATCCCCTGGGGAGCTTTTGTTTCCGAATATCAATGACTTTGTCTTGTCCATGTTGAGCTTTAGGCAGTTGTCCTTTATCCTGTTGACGACGTCTGTTGTGAAAGTTTGTCTAGGTGGAATCTTAGGAAAGGGAGAGGATAAATTGTGTGTCGTCAGTGTAAGTTATGATGTTGAGTCCGTGGTTGTTATGCGATGCTGGCCAGGGTATCTTGTAAGTTTTGAAGAGGGTGGGGCTGGGCAAGGATCCTTGGGGTACTCCATGGATGATTTCCTTAAGTTCGGAAGTGAAGGCGGACTTTTTACGTTCTTCTGGTGCGGAGAGAGGTGATCCATCAAAGAGCGGCGCCTTGGATGTCAATGCTATGCAGCCTTGTGATGAGTGTATGGTGGGAAACCGTATTGAAGGCTGTCGAGAGGTCTAGGAGGATCAGAGCCGCAGTCTCTCCTCGATTGAGTAGGGCTTAGAGGCCATTGGTTGTCACAATGAGGGCTGTCTTGGTGCAGCGATTGCTGCAGGATTTGGATTGGAAGGAGTAAAGTTGGAAGTTCTGTTCCAAATGTGAGGAGAGTTGTTGGTTGATGACTTTGGCTGAAAACGAGAGCAGCGAGAACGCTCAGTAGATATTACGTTTGCTGGGGTCTGCCAATAGTTTTATTAGTAGGGCATTGACTTCTGCATATTTTCAGTCCTCAGTAAAGGTGGCCGAAGCAATTGAGGTGTTGAACAAGGTGGTGAGGTGGTGAGTTTGTGATGATTTCAGCTTAGACTAGGTTGAAGATGTAGTGAGGCCATGGGTCGGTTGCACCCCTGAGTGGACCGAGTTCATGAGGAAGGTGGTGTTTTGTGGGGAAAGTTGGCTCCATTCTGCCTCATTCAGTTAGTCAGATGTCTGTGGTGGTAGAAGGGTCATTGTGCTGCTTAAAGAAGTCGGTGGCCTTCGACTGGGGTTTGACATTTCTGTAGATGTTGGAGATCTTGTCATGGAAGAAGGCTGCTAAGCTGTCGCAGAGTTCCAGTGAGAGGGTATTGCTGTGTGTTGCAGCTGAGGGGTTGGAGAATTCTTTGACAATGGTGATGAGTTCTTTGCTGCTACTAGAACTTGATTCGATGTATGAATGTAAACCTTTTTCTTCAATTCACTCAGTTGTCTGTGGTAGAGGTTGAGGGCTGTCTTGAAGGGGGTCTTGTCGGTCAAGTCCTTGCTGGTGCACCATCTTCTTTCTAGTTGTTTACAGTATCGTTTAGAGGTTCTGAGGTCTTTAGCTTACCAGCTAGCCTGCTTGGTGGACCTTCTGTGGGTGTTGTTGCTGTTGGGAGCAATGCTGTTGCACAGTTAATGCTCCAGTTGTTGAAGTTTCTAACATTCTGGTCTAGGTTGTTGGAGGAGATTAGGTGGGTGGTGTTGAGGGCATTGATCCATGTCCCCTTTGTGACTTTGCTACAGCTGCGGTGGGAGGCATTGGGCTGACTGCGGACGGAGGTCTGTCAGCTGGTGATGTTGAAGTGGATGATGGAGTGTTCTGCCATAGGTGAGTTCTGTGATGTGGCTGTTTCTGATGCGGTCTCTGAAGGTGAAGATGGGGTCTAGCGTGTGGCCTATGGTAAGTCAGTTGCAGTATCACTGGATCAGGCTTGAACAAGCAGGAACTGGAAGCCACAGGCAAGTTGCAGGCTAGATGCCTACTTATGTACTTGCACTTCGGCCTGCATTAAGTAGGTCCTGGGGTGAGTGAGGCTTCTGTTGATGGGAGGAACCGTGATCGTGAATACCCAGGTGGGAAAACTCAGGCAACGGTGGTGTCACTGGATCAGGACGGAACAAGCAGGAACTGGAGGCCATAAGCATTTTAAATGCGGCTGCGCTATCGATATTACAGTAGGGGATGCACGAGTGTCTGCTGCCCCTTGTGTAATACCAAATAGCCCAGGGGCACGCAAAGTGGGTGCAAACGCCTGTTGCACCCCCGGGGAACTTCCAAAATATATCCCCTGGTTTGTAAAAATGCGACAATCATAGCAGCCTTTTTATTAAAAGGTGTTGGAACACAAGATATAATGGAATCTTAATAGCTGATAATTCTCTTCATTGAACCTCATGTCAGATTTCAAAAGCTACAAATATTCCAACCACATGAATTTGACTGTGTTGAAACAGTGATGACATTCATTCAGTGCCAGTTGAGCTAGCCTTGATGACGTGCTGCAATAGGAACTAAACATTCCCATGAGGAAGCAGTGCAAAGGCCTGTGTATTTCACAAGTAAGTCCCTTGGCACGCTTGGTTTCCAAAAATCAGTGTGGCTACTGTAGCTGCAAGTAGTCTTCAGTATTTTTATTCTTCTCACTACTTGTGAGATTCCTTAGAGGGCTTAAGCTGATTTGTTGATCCAGATCAATTACCAACAAACTGGCTTGGGTTGTGAAAATGCTTGGCAGATTTTTTTAATCATATTCCAAAGAGTCTGTTGGTGGCTCGAGTCTAGTCCCCTCATTTATGTTCTGTGCCATGGCACATATGTTTGTTACAGAAATGGGGATGATTTACTGTTACAGAGAAGTAACCCTCTTGGTACAGTGTGGACCCGGAGGTATCAAAATGATTTTTCAACTTCTCTTCAAATTCAACATCTTTTTTAACCAGTTTGATAGGGAAATTGTCCTTTAAAATAAACCAATTGGTTACATATTTACAGACTTTTGTTGGGAGCAGCACATTTTAAAGGTTCTGTATAAGACATTGGAGTATTAGTTAAGGGGGGTGAGACCACTAAAGTCACTAAATAAAGGTGTGCTGAACCCTCCAGTAGCATGGCACAAAGCAGGGAGGCAGGCAGGCTTTACTTAGAGGTAATGTGTAAAGTATTTAAGCAGTATAGTCGTAACAAGAAACAACACAAAGCAATTTAGACAAATATAAAATATTTAACAAATAAAATGATTCCAAAGCAACAAAGATCGAAAAAGCAGAACCAGAGATATCAGTTTTTAAAGCTTGAATAAAAAAGTGCACCAAAAAGCACAAAAGGCCAACCGGGGTTATTGGGTTGCACTAGGTGGTATCATAGTGAAAAGTTAAGGCAAACTTGATGGAGAGTGGGACGGATAAAAGTGCCAGGTTTGTCTCAGTAAATAGTTTATCTTCTAACTTAGAAAATTTTATGGAGAAAAACTGGTCGTTGACAAGCTGGATACAAAGCGGAGCTCGACAATGGTGGTTTGTTTCGGCCAGGGTCTCACTGCAGTTGTCAATGAAGGCGGGAAAGCTCCAGGTAGGCAAAGTCCGAAGTCAGTGCCTTGGAATTCCTCAACATTGATCGGATGCTACTCTGCCTCAGTCCTGATAAAGTCCTCTATGTTCAGGCTTGGAAACTTTTCTGGAAGTAGGATCTCCTTCACCGTGGCACGCCAGCCAGTTGAGGCTGGCCAGTGATTTAACATCAATGGTTGCAGCTTCGACAGTGAGCCCAGTCTCTGTTGGTTCCCCAGGCAAAACTCCTACTAATTGAAGTTTAGGTACAGGAGTAGTACAGTCTAACATTAGCTAAGGGTCTAGGACCTGGAAGGACACCACATTCGAATTAGGACTCACTCATTCAGGGGCCAGCAGCAGGGTCCAGACCAGGTCCAGTTGGAATCGGTGAGCTGGGTAGCTGTAGAGAGAAATACCTCTGGGAGCTTGTTGAGTCCCTGAGGCTCAAACAGGAGGGCAACCAACTGGCCCTTGGAGGCACCTCTAGGACCCTGGGTTCAAGGTAAGCAGGTCCAGTCTTCCTTCAGGTTCTTCAGACAGCACAGCAGTCCTTCCTCTGATTCCTCACAGGTCCAGGAGTATTCTGAGGAGAGGTCTGTTGGTTCACCGTTATACCCTGTGCCAGTATGTGGGTGGAGAGCAAGCCTTTGTCTACACCCCTAAACCAGTTCTGGTCAGTACCTAACCTCTTTTGATGCCCAGGAAGGGTCTGGGCACAGTCCAAAGGCCATCCTGTCAAGGGAGGAGTCCTCCTCCTCACACCCACACATACATCTTACCACAGGGGAGCCATCAGGGGTCAGGTGACAACAGACCACTGGCAGGAAAGCCTTTTGGTTTTAAGCAGGAAAATTAAAACTTTCTAAAATTGGAATTGGCAAAATAGAAATATAAAATCCGACTTGATCAATAAATTGGTTTTCAAATTACTACTAAAATGAGTCATGGTACTATTTGTTTAGCTACTCTCAAACTGGATTTATTACTTACTAAATATAATAATGTACACCAGTGATAACCTATGGGAAAGCCAGCCTTGCCACAGTGAAAAACATCTTTGGAGATTTTTCATTGCCAAACCATGTAAAACATGAAATATACATTCCTTACTTTTTAACTAGCATGCACACTGCCCTATGGGCCTTTAGGGCCTACCTTAGGGGCGACTTATAAGCATTAAAAAGGAAGGTTTAGCCGTGCAAAAGGTTTATTTTGCAAGGTCAAAATGCAAAATGTCTGTTTAAAACCGCACCCAGGCTGCAGTGGGAGACTTGGAGACATGTTTTACAGTGCTACTTTACTGGGTTGCAAAATGCGTACTGCAGCCACACTACTAGCATTTACTTTGCAGGCTCCGAGTACAGGTGGTACAATATACTAGGGATGTACAAGAAAATAAATGTGCCAATCGTGTTTAATCATATGAACATGTTTAAAAAGGAGAGCACGGCACTACATACTGGTTAATATGGGTAAACTGCATAGAGTTCTACAGCGAACAAATATGGGGTTTAGTAAAAAGGCAGAAAAATCCCAGGTGACACCGCAGGAAGGGTACATTTCTAACACTCTGGGATATGGTCAGACTTGTCCACTGAGTGACTGATGCAGTCGCAGGTATATTAGATGAACTGCAGTGTTTTTTACTTTATGAAGCCATTTTATTTGATATGCCGTAGGCCAGCATGCAATGTGTTGCCGTAACCAAGTCTGGGTGGATTAGTATTCAGGCTACCATTTGATGTTTATCTGCAGAAATGAATGGTACGAGAACCCCATATTTTAGTATGGCCTGACTAAGTACCTGTGACAGAAATCAAGGCTAGGTCATGTTTTTCATTGATTTCTCAATCACAGGGTATGGGTGAGGGAACAATGAAGTTTTGGGAAAATTAATTGGATGTGGGTGGATCTGGGAAAGCAACAACAATAGAGAATCTAACTTTTCAGAACCAATGATGAAGGCACCCACTGATTTGACAAAATCATGCAACTAGTTAGGATTCAGGAAAAAAACAAAGTGGTTAATAAGGTGTGCTACAAATTAAAACAGTTAAAAGAAAAAACTCAGAGGCAACACAGGAAAGCAGGCAAGACCATAGATTGGAAACGAATTTGTTCTATAAGTGTGGATTAACATTTTCTCACTCTGGGATTTGCCTTTTGGGTTAGAAGTGTTGCAAATGCAGAACATACAATTATTATGAATCCGTCTGTAAAGCCAAAGGGAATTATCCTAGAGTGATGGAAAATCAGATGTGTAGAAAAGAGGTTAAAAGGAATAATCAGTATGTTAGAAAAACGAAAAGTCTAAAGACGGACGGTACAGAATACATTTCCTTTTAAAATAAAGCCATGCAACGTCTTTATATAATGGAAGAAAAAGAGAATAAAAAAAAACAATTTTTTGGAAAGAAACAACTTTTTTTTTTTAAACTAGTTCGGTACAGTTCCAAATAAAAGAATATTGCTGGTCAGCTGGGCAACCTGCAACATAAATTGAGTGACAGAATATGTCAAAATGAAAGGTAGGTCCATGCTTAAACTTTCTAACATTATTATCTTTGCGTGGGGAGCACATAAGCCCATGAAAAATTCCAGAGAAGTATGAAAGTTTAACTTCATGCAAAGAACATTTAGTATTAAGATTTGACACTCCGGCAGCATGTTTAGAGAGCAACGTAACGGCCCAAGTGATGGGGCGCATTTACTATGACTTATAGAATTAGGAAGGAACATCATATCATGAAACAATATCCACAGTTCTTTCATGGTCTAGGGAAACAAACCTTTAAATGAAGCAATAAGATCCGTGGCACACAACCGCAGGAGAATGTGGATCTATCTACAAGAAAACATCCACAGCTTATAAGAAGAGATAATAGAACCTGGGGAATATTTACAACAAAATGTCGGCGCGTGGTGTTACACCAAAATTGGTAATGCCGCGCTCCAGCTTTTTTAAAATGCAGGGATGCGCCGTAGTTGCAAAAATACTGCGCATACCTGTGTTTCTCCCAGGGCTAATAAAGCTGCCTGGCGCCAGTGCAGGCACACTTGACCCATGTTACAAGGGTGCCTACGCTGCAGGGGCGATTCTTTATGTGCAGGAAGGGACACCTTCTTGCACGTAAACAATCTTGAAAGGCGGTTTGCCCTTTCTATGTGTGCTGCAGAATATCGCACACATTGAAAGAGCAAAAAACGAAGAGAAATTAATAATTTCTTCTCATATTGCCAGTCTAAGACCAGGTATTACCTGGCCTTAGGTTTTGGCGCTGCCCCAGCCTTGTAAGTTTGGGGCACCATCAAAAAGCAACAAGTGTTGCAGTGGAATGCCCCCTGCAACACCCATTGCACACCCCTTTCACGCTAAATGAAGCGTTAAAAGGGGCCTTATTTACAAGGCGGCGTTAGGCCACTTTAAGTGGCTGAACGCCGCTTTCTAAATAAGGAGAAGGGGATATCGGCACCAGAACGTTACTAAAAGAGACATTCTGGTGTCAATATCCCCTTATCAATATGCCCCTCTGTGTCAGGACCAACTCCTTGGGTGGTTCCAATTAAGACAGTTCAAAAGAAAGGTGTGTACAAAATATCTGTCTGTGTCGATCTGAGGATACTGAACACTGCCACTGAACGAGAAAGCCATTCTGGATCTCTACTAATTTACATGGTAAGCTGCTTGAAAGGAGTTGTTGTCTTTGCAAATTAAGACCTATGCAGTTTGATTTGGATGAACAGCCACAACACTTTACTGTGTTTACAACGTACTTGGGAATATTTCATAAGAAAAGACTTAACTTCGGAAAATCAACATTCTGGTGTTTTTGAAAGCTTCAAGAAGAACATGATGAGGCATTAATGGAAGTATGTACTAAAGTTATGGAAGCAGGATTAGGGCTGAATGCAGAAAAATGTGAATTTAACGCAAGACAGCTGATGTTTTTCGTCATGCATTTACAAGTAATGACATGACACCAGGTCCAAGTTAAATGGAAACAGTTCATACAGCAAGAGAACCACAAGATATGTGTGATGCCTGCTCATTTTTTAGGAACTGCAAGCTAATGTGTCCATTTTCAATCTCAGTTTGTGACAGTTACTTTAAAAATACAAAAATTTGGAAAGAAAATGTGTGTGTTCCAGTGGATTTTGGAGAGTTACAGGGCGTTTAGTGAAAGGAAGAAAGAAGTTGCCGCTGCAAGAAACATGTCTTTTTTCAAGCCACAGCTGTGCACTGAAGTAACGGTAAATGTAAGTTCTGTTGGTTTATGAACAGTACTTGCCACAAACCAGGAAAAGAGTCACCACAACCAAATAGTCTCACATGCAAGTCGGAGCCTGTCTGAGGTAAAGGAGACATATTCTCAGGCAGGAAATTAATGTTTAGCAGTTAGGGTTTGTGAACACCACCACCTATTTCTATATGGAAAACCTTTCACAATGTTTCAGACTATCAGGCACTAATTACAATATATGAAATTCCAAAGGTAAAAATGCTACAGAGAAGGAAACAGTGTGTAATGAGACTCGTGGATCATGACTTCAAAACAATACACAAACCTGGAAAGGAGTACAATCCAGCAGATTACATTTCACATCATCCACTGTGTACTCCGAATCATAGTTGTTTACAAACTGAAGAATATTTCAATTTCTTTATAAGAAAGTCAACTCCAGAAAAATAATGTTTGAAGAATTGGAGAGTGTGACCAAGGCAGAAATGTGCCAGAAGTGATCAAAACAATTTAGGTAAACAAGTGAGGTTCTTGCTGATCTCGGCATAGAGTGCATCGCCGTAGTTCAGTTTGCTACTGATGAGGATGTGTGTGACAGTTTTCCTGTGTTTGTGGGGGAGCCACTTGAAGGTCTTACGGAGGAGGCAGAGGGTGTGGTAGCAGGAGGAGGTGATGGCATTGATCTGGCGGTCCATTTTGAGTTCGAGGTCCAGGATGATTCTGAGGTTGCATGCCTGGTACGTGGGGGAAGGGGGCTTCAAGGGCAGGGGGCAACCAGGTGCCATTCCAGGTGTCGGGGTGTGAGCCTATGATGAGTACCTCAGTTTTGTCCGAGTAGAGTTGAAGGCAGCTGTTCTTCATCCATCTGGTGACAGCTTCCATCCTGTATTGGAATTTGCGTTTGGGTATGTTGGGTTTATTGAATAGGGAGAGAATGAGTTGGGTGTTGTCTGCGTACAATATAATGTTGAGTCTGTGTGCTGTAATGATGGATGCGAGCGGGGCCATGTAGATGTTAAACAGGGTCGGGATGATGGAGGATCCTTGTGGGACTCCGCAGGTGGTTGGAGTTTGGTTCTGAGAGAAACGGAGGGAGTATGACTCGTTGAGTTCTGCCGTAGAGGAAGGAGAGAATCCAGTCGAGGGCCTTGTTCCGGACTCCCGTGTTGTGGAGTCTGTGGGCTAGGGTGCTGTGAGAGACGGTGTTGAAGGCTGCGTAGAGGTCTAGGAGAATGAGGGCCACAGTCTCTCCTCTGTCGAGGAGGGCACAGATGTCGTCTGTTGCTGCGAAGGGTGTGGTTTCGGTGCTGTGGTTCTTCCTAAAGCCTGATTGAGAGGGCTAGAGGATGTGGTTTTCTTCGATGAAGGCGGTGAGCTGGCTGTTGACTGCTGTTTCCATGACTTTGGCAGGTAAGGGAGTAGGGAGATCGGTCTGAAATTCTTGAGGTCGGTGGGGTCTGCTGAAGAGTTTTTCAGGAGAGGGTTGATCTCTGCGTGCTTCCAGTCATCGGGGAAGGAGGTGAACTCGAAGGAACGGTTGATGATACGATGAAGCTCGGGGGTGATCATGTCTGCGGCTTTGGGGTAGATGCAGTGGGGGCAGAGGTCCATGGGGGCCTTGGAGTGGGTGGTCCTCATTATTCGCAAAGTGTCTTCGATGCTGAGGGCAGTCCAGCTGTCTAGTGTCAGCTGCGTGCTGTTGGGAGCATTGGGGGGGTTCCTCGCGGGGGTTGTTGTCGTCGAAGTTGTCATAGATGGTTTTGATTTTGTGATGGAAGAAAGTGCTGAGTCTGTCACAGAGGTCCTGGGAGCGAGTGATGTCTGTGGACTCGCTGTTGGGTTGGGCGAATTCTTTGATGATCCCGAAGAGTTCCTTGCTATTGTGTGCGTATGTGGAGATTCTGTCCTGAAGAACTTTCACCCTGGGGAGTCTGATGAGCTTGTGGTGGGCGGCGGTAGCAGTTTTGAAATTATCGAGGTCTGTCGGGGTTTTGGAGTTCCTCCACAGTTTTTCGAGTTGTCTGCAGGTGCGTCTGGAGTCTCGAAGTTCAGTGGAAAACCAGCTGGCTTTCTTGGTGTGGGGCTTGGAGGCTGTCTTGAGGGGGGCAATGGTGTTGGCGCAGTCGGTGATCCAATTGTGTAGATTGAGGGCGGCGGTGGTGGGGTCATCGTCTGTGGTGATGGGAGCGGAGCTGCCGTGGGCGGCAGCGAGTTAGTCGTCTGTGATCTTCTGCCAATTCCTGCACAGGGGCTGATGCGATCACCTGCGAGGGATGTTGTCTTTGAAGGTAAAGTGAACACATCGGTGGTCCGTACATGGGAGTTCAGAGGTGTGGCTGAAGGTGATGGAGTTACCAGCTGTGAAAACTGTTATCGAGGATGTGCCCAGCTGTGTGCGTTGGTTCTGGTACTATCTGCTTGAGTCCTATGTTGTGGTGGTTGTCCAGGAGGGAGGTGGAGTTGGGTTCCTGGTGGTTATCGAGGTGGAAGTTGAGGTCTCCTATCAGCGTAAAATTGGCAGAGGGGATGGCATGCGGTGTGATGATGTCTGTGATGGAGTTGGAGAAAGGAGAGCCGTGTAGGGGTGGTCTGTAGATCAGCCCTGGGCGTAGTGGGGCTACGTGAAGCGTTACGGAGTGGGGGCAAATCTACGCCCACCCGCACACTTCGAGTAGCCCCACTACGCGCCGCCCGCCTCCCTCCCGCCCTCATTTTACAATTACTCAGAAATATTACATAAAGAAAATTACTTACCTGAGCTGCCCCGTCTCGGGGCTCCATCTTGCTGGTTCCTGGATAGCTTCTTCCTCACAAATGCGCATGCGCCCGCGCATGCACATTTCTCCCGAGAAATGCGCATGCGCCGGCGTCCGCGCATGTCATGACCCCCCTCGTAAGCTCCTGTGTCTATTTGAAAAGAAGACTGAACATGATTAAATACCCACATTGGCGGAAGCTGAGTCCAGTTTGGAAGGCAGCGTTACGAGCTATTTTGCGGACGACTCGAGTTCCGCCCTGTCTATGGAACAAAAGAAATTAGTTCTCTTCCTGATTGGGTTCTCAGACTAGTTGTTTTGACTCGAGATTCCCAATCAGGAACAATGCGCCTGCGCGAGCTACGCGCGGCGCACTTCAACCGTCTTTCTGTCAGAAGCAGCAGCATTTTACCGTTCTGACTGGAATTTCAATTAAATGTCGGGTTTTTTTTATAATTATTAGCGATTCCCGCATATGTGCTTCTAGATGCTGATAATTATTGTGAAATTTGAATGTTGAGACAACCATGGTGTGATTCCTTCTTCCCTCAGAATTGTCGACAGTTTTCCGCATTAGTCAAGAATTGAAGGAAAAGCCTGGAACACGAGTATGGTGAGGGAGTAAGCTTCTGTGAAGAGAGGCAATCTCCTGAATTCAAGTAAGGACATTTAAATCTTTTTGAAGCGCGAAATCTATATTCAGTCAACACGTCAGAGATCTGCGCATTAAAGATCAGTCAGCAGCCTGACCGGCTTTTTAGCCGTCAATTCTGGAATTATCCGTTTTTAAGAACTAAGGGGCATATGTATCAAGCGAATTTTTAGTCGCAAACGCTACGATTCGCAAAATACAGCGTTTGCGATTAAAAATTCGCAAAACGGGATGTAGTAGGCAAATTCCCAACGCAAATTTAAGGAATCGCTAATTTAGCGATTTCTTAAGTTTGCGTAAGCATTTAAGAAATCGCAAATTGCGATTTCTTAAATGAAATGTAACACTCACCAAAGGATTGCGATTAATTCTTAAGAAATCGCAAATTACCACCAACTACTAGTTGGTGTTAATTTGCGATTTCTTTTAAAAATGCACGTTTTGTAATTTTACAAAGTGCCACGTGACGCACATACATGCCCTTAGGGCATGTATGTGCGCCAAATGACCACACATGCTAATTTCAGGGGTGTATCAGGGTGTCATCTTGACACCCTTGCACCTTTGAAATTATTCTCAAATTGCGATTAGCAAATTGCGATTCGCAATTTGAGAATTACTTCCCATACATTCCTATGGGTCTCCTGGCCCATAGGAATGAATGGGCAGGTATTCCTTAATTGCGATTTCGCAATTTGCTAATCGCAATTAAGGAATTTTAAGAAATCGCAAAAAGTTTGCAATTTTTTAAATACATCCCGTTTTGCAATTCTCAAATAGCGATTCCTTAAAAATCGCTATTTGAGAATCGCAAATGGTGATGTTGATACATATGCCCCTAGGTCTCTAGAAAAGCCACATGTAGTTGAGGTTAGCATGCAGCGCTAATCTAGAGAAGGACATTGAAGCTCCATATCTTCTCTAGCTAGAGATGGTGTAGTTTGAGAGACTGATTGATTGAAGTGAAAAGCCTACTTCTGACATTTTGAAGAGCCGCATTTTTCATATTTACTTAACTGTGCGAATGTTAAAAATATATTTATAGATGTTTTGACAAAAGAACTCTATTAGTGCGCAGAGTGAATTGACAGGAAGTTCTTCCAATCGATCTAAATACATCAATTCACTAGAGAGAGAGGCTACCCCTCAGTGTAAAACAGGTAATTAGGGACAGAGAATTAGGTAATACATATTAAGCTTTTAGGTTAGGGACATCAGTAATTGTTTGTGCTTAATTGCAGGTACCTGAGCTGAACCACAGAAGAAGGGCCATTACCTGAGGCAGTCTCTCTTGTTTGTCTTCCCATTCCCCTTTCCCCCGAGCTGAATTCAGTAGCAATTCTTTCGTTCAGACTGCTGCTGACGACAGTTTGGGGGATTTGCGGAACAGTCATCGGCTTCTGAGGAGATCGAAAATTCAGATCATTCACAGCGCATGCGCATTCGTGAGGAAGAAGCTATCCAGGAAGCAGCAAGATGGAGCCCCGGGACGCGGCAGCTCAGGTAAGTAATTTACTTTATGTAATGTTTCTGAGTAATTGTAAAATGAGGGCGGGAGGGAGGAGGGTGGCGGGCAAATCTGCTCCGCCGTGGGGTGGGCGTAGTCTGCCCCTGCTACGCCTACTTTGCGAAGCGCGAAGTGGGCAGTACTACGCACACTCCGCGGGCGGAGCGGAGCACTGCGCCCACCCTTACTGTAGATGAGGGTGCCTTGGAGGGTGGAGACGGGTTGGTCTGGATCTTGAAGTGGAGATGTTCCATCAGATCTGTGGGCTTGTCGGAATAGGTGCTCAGCCGGAGAATGGCCTTGTGGGCGATGGTGATGCCTCCCCCGGGGCGGTTGGGGCGATCCTTCCAGGTGAGCTTGTATCCTTCTGGGATGGTAGTCGCAATGTCTGGTCCGAAGGCGGCGTTCGTCCAGGTTTGGTTGAGGAAGGCGGTGTTCGGGGTGATGCTGTCGAGGAGGTTGCAGATTTCTGTGGTGTGTCTGTGGAGGGAGAAGACGTTGAGGAGGGTACATCTCAGGGTATGGAGTGCGACAGAGTAGTTGCTGGAGGTAGGTGTAGGGTCCTGGGTCGCGGCAAAGGTGATGGAGTGGCCGTAGTGATGGCAGGTGAAGAGTCCGTGGGTGTCGAGAGGCGAGGAGAGCTTGCAGATGTAGTTCGGTTCATGGAGAGTCGAGGAGCTGTAGCGATGGGAGGCCGGAAGACGAGGGGTCCTGGTGCTGGCCGCGGTCAGGTAAGGTCGCGGACGGGCGCAGATGGGATTGCCTTTGGCGCTTTTGGCATGTCGGCGGCGCACCCGCTGCGCGCCCCTGCCTGGTGCCCGCCCAGTGGCATCCATTAAGTAGAGGTCGGGGGAGGGCGAGACAACTGGGAGCGTAAAAGCGCGGGAGGGGCCACGGTGGCAGCCTCAGCAGCAGGGACCGGCAACAAGGGGAAAAGTGAGTAAGAGGCGGAGAGAAAATGAGATAAGGGGTAAGAGCAGAAATAAATTAAGCAGGAATTAAAATTGAAAGGAATAGCGGAAGAAATAAATAGAGCAGCTGAGATAAAAATGGAACAATTTTGGATTACCATTAAGAGATTTCTTTTTCTATTTGGGTGGGGTCACACCAACAAATTTAAAATAGGGGTGCACATAGAACACTAGAACAGAATGCACCAAGTGTTATAAATATATGAGTGATAAAGAGGTTGGAGGGAACACTAAGTGAAGCAAGTTGTGCCTACATGGGTTGAGTATCTACGTATGACCAAAATATTTATTAATGGGATTATAGTCATTCTCCAGTACACTACCTTGTGTTTGTACCTCCCCTCTTCCTGACATTTCATGAATATAACACCCCCTACTTTTCCCCAGTTGTAAGATCTATTTTTTCAGATTGGCAGTTCCCTTGTACATTTGATGTACAATCCATTGCTGTAATTTGTACTAATACCCCCTTTAATGGATGTTTTCATTTAGCATAAAAATAAGGATAAAAAAAAACAGTGATGGAAAAGATAATAAATGAATTAAATTGAATTTATTGAGGTTCAATTAACTAAAATCGGTACATCTCAGAATAAATAGCAACTATAGAATATGATAAAAACAATATTTCATATAGGAAAAAAATATCACGTTTATAATCCGCTTGTGAAGCCCGACATGGCACCCATACTTTCGCCTCACACAAAACCTAAATCACGGAAACCACATGGCTGCACACAGTTCTAAGCTTTCACCTCACGCAAGTCCTTAGTCATGGAAACCACATAGCAGCACACAGTTGTAAGGTGCCTAGAGCTGAAAGTGCTTCCTAGGACATAATTCTTGCGCTAGGCTAAGGTGCTCCGTGCTAATAAGGTGCGGCCCAGTGAAACAAGGTACTCTGGGGCAGATTTACAAGCCCCTTGAGACACTTTTGCATCACTTTCAACATGGGAAAAATGACGCAAAAGTGGCGCATGGGGCTTGTAAATCTGCCGATCTGTACCTAATTGGTCACCAGTATAAAAACCATCCCGCAAATCCTCACAAGTGCTTGGGGCTAAAAGTGCTTCCTAATTCATCATTACAGCACTGAGCTAAAGTGCTCTGTGCTTGTAAAGAATGGCCCAGAAGTTCAAAGTGCTCCACACTTGGTAGGCTGCCAGTATAAAGACCACCAAGGGCGTTTTAGATAGCCAATTACTGCTTTCAGTTTGGCCCCTGCAGGCCCAAGGTGCTTTGTGCCAGTAAGGTGCATCCGTGAAACGTTAAAGTGCTCAGCACTTGAAAAGTTAAGGACATCATGGACATTTTGAGTTACCAGTTGCTGCTTACATGCACTTTGAAAAGCGACCAGATAGCTGGCATGATTCTCCTTTCACACAGATTAAGACAGCTGCCCAGCATTTCCTCACATTTAAGATGCAAAATATTGTCTGTCCAGAGCCAGTAGCACCTCAAGAGTTTTAGAGCCTCGCAAATGCAGCTGACATGTATTAGGAACTCTTCTGATGTGCCGCACCATGTGCATCATGCATCAACTTCACCCTCCTTATGACCATATCAATAACAGTCTAGGGGAACAAGGCCAAAGCGCATCTTCATGAGGATGTACTTGCATGGATTGGAAGGGGTGAACTCAAGTAATTAGGTAGGGTGCCTGACGTGCAAAGGTTCACAGCCCAACTGCTGAGGGATTTGATCTTTAAGCCCCGGGGATCCTGCTCCCATAAAATGATCTTTGCCAGCTTAATTACCAATTTTGCTGTTGTTCCCTGTGGTAAGGTGATATTTATTAAATCTCCCACACTCAGGGCCTTGATTGAGGTTGCCAAAAGCCCCATACAGAGCCAGGCTCTTGAAATTTCTCCCAGAGCATTTGTTTCGTTGAGCCAATTGGGGCCATTTTTAAGGTTTGGCAGTAAGAAGCAAATTTGGCGGGCAGTACCAGATCTTGCTTTGATAAAAAAAAATCCAGTCTTACTTGATATTGGCTAGTGCAGTCTGGGACTGCAAATTGGTGTTGATTAGAGATACATTGATGTTTATCTAGCCACTCATAGAGGTAATTCTTAAACACCATTGGACCATATGTTATTGTATGCATCAGCTTAGTTGCCACCACCATTAATAGGGCATCTGTGTTTGGGCATGTGAGGCTTCTCTTGAGTTGGACCATTCTGCATGTCCGATGTTTGGCCATCAATTTCAAAGAGCCTAGCTGTGTATCCTGCCCACTCTCTTGTTTAGTGTAATGCCAAGGTACTTGAAACGTGTTACTCTTTCTAGTCTTGACCCTATGATGAACCAGGCGCCCCTTTTTATCAGGTGTCTGCCAAAGATCACTGTTTTCATCTATTTTAGGCTGATGGTAATATTGTTAACTGCGCAGTATTGTTCAAGTGCATCCAGTGATCTCTGGAGGCCAATTTGGGTGTTGTCAAGTACCATCATGTCATCAGCATATTGTAAAATTTATATTTTCCACTTCAACAGGTGGGGCAGCTAGATCCTTGGGACTACTAAATGGCTTTCCAAGTCTGCCATTTACAGATTAAAAGGCAAGGGGGTTAGGATGCCACCCTGTTTCAGTCCTTTATTCATGTAGATTTTCTCTGAGGTTGCCCAGTTAGCTGATAATTTGACTCTTATCCCCATGTTACTGTATAGAATTTCTATTGCCTTCAGAAGGTGTAATTGTGGCATGGCTTAGCCGCTCATGGAGTGACATGCACTCTCATGTGTCTCCGTAACTCTGCTGCTTTCTAAAGCCATCTATTACAGCTTCGGGACCGGCGGACCACTACTGTGCAACACCCTAATCACCTGAAGTGGCAGAGAGGGGTCTGGGAGCTAGAGGGGCCTTCCCTGGCTCTCTGTGGACCTATATATCCTCGGTGACAGAGATCCCTATTGGATGACGTCCGCCATCTTGGGGCCTGCTGCGGATCCGCAGAGCAGAATGCCACTCCAGGGGACCCTTTCTTCGACCTCCAGGGACTTGAGTGATCGCTCCGTCCCTGTTGTCTGGGAGAGGCAGACAGAGATCAACTGCATTCCTGTTGAATTGGCGGACCCGTTCACCTGAACAACGCGGCAGTGCCATTGTGCTGAGGTGAGGGAGATTCTGGTACCTCACGGTGGGCTCAGACAGAGAGGATCACATGGTCTCCCTCTGTGGCCCATGAGGTGAGAGTGGAGGTTGCGATCTGGAGCGGCGTGTGCAGCTGTGAGAGTGCGCTGGATCTGCTTCATTGTCGCATAGCGAGGGGGCTTGGTCTGGGCCTTGCCTGAGTTGGCGCCGACTCTCGTGATCGTTGCCCCTCCACGGACCTCTGGCTCTTGCTGCTTTAGGCTGGGGCCGCCACTATGTTTGTGTTTATGAACTTATAAAGCACCCAAATCACCCCCGAATGGGTGTCTCTGCGCTAGAGCAGTATTGGAGCAAAGCCAGCAGAGGGTTAAGCAGCAAAAAGTTCAGTTTTAAGGAGTTTCCTAAAGATTAACAGATCATCACTTCTTCGAAGTGAAAGGAGCAGTTGATTCCATAACAGGGGGGCCAAATAGGAAAAGGCTTTTCCTCCTGTGTGGGATTTCTTGAAGCGCGGAATGGTAAGGAGGCATTTCATTTTAGAGCGTAAGACCCTGCCCGGCTGGTAGGGGATACGTTTCTCAGCTAAGTATCTGGGTCCATTGCCATTAAAGGCTTCATGTACAATGCAGCAAACTTTTAACCCCTTCGACGCGCATGACGGAACGGTTCCGTCATGCACGTCGGTTGCGCTGTGTGCATGACGGAACCGTTCCGTCATGGCCCCGTCCGCGCACGGAATCTTCAGCGTGGCGCGGAAATCCGCGCCGCGCTGAAGAGGTTAAATTACTTCTCTGGTGAATGGATAGCCAATGTAGTTGTTGTAGAAGGGGGAGGTAGACCGTTCCTGGGGGCATATTAGTGACAAGCCGCGCCGCAGTATTCTGTACTACCTGTAGTTTATTAAACAATGCTTCATTAGCTGTGACCAAAAGAGAGTTGCAATAGTCCAGACGACTGATGACCAGAGCCTGAACCAAGATTTTACATACAGCTGATGGAAGGAGGGGAAATACTCTATGCAAAAGACGCATCATATGGGAGCAGGTCCCAGAGGTAGCCACAACTTGGTCCTTCTTACACAGGGTCTGATCTAAATACACACCTACGTTTTGTATCACTGACTTAGTGATAGGGGCAGCGGCCAAATCCGCCGGCCATCAATCTGCTGACCCGAGTATATTAGCATTCCTTAAGAGCCTAATCTCAGTCTTTCCAGTATTGAGCTGGAGAAAGGTATCTGTCATCTATGAAGAAATAGCTTTCATGCCCTCCGAAAAACGAGATTTTGTGGTCAAGGAACTTTTGTTAAAAGATAAGAGAAGTTGGGTATCATCTGCATACGAAATGGGGATGAAAGCCAATTCTCCAACAATCTTTGCAAGGGGGGGGACACATGTAAGTTGAGCAGCGTAGGGCTCAAACAAGAACCCTATGGCACTCCCTTGGTAAGGTCCATGACGCGGGACCGGAAGGGACCTAAATTGATGCCCTGCGTGCAGTGGAATAGGAAGCTTGTGAACCATTGAAAGGCGCATCCAAAAATGCAAATCTCCTTCAGTTTTCGCAACAGGGTTCGGTGCGACTCTGTATCAAAAGCTGCGGATAAATCCAGCAGCACTAGCAACACAGCCTGATTATTATCTAGAGAACATCTATTGTGATCTGATACCACTATTAGTGCTGACTTTGCTGTACCTAGGTCTAAAACCCGACTGTGAAGAAACCAGTATACTCAATATGTTCTGGAAGTGTTTTATTGATATATCCTTCCAATAATTTGTTCATCAGAGGGAGAAGGGAAAAAGGGGGATAATTAGACAGAACCGTTTCAGATAGATTGGCCTTTTTGCAAATTGTAATTACCTGAGCTGCCTTTCACTCAGGGGGAAGTCGGCCCTCGCTCATGAAGAGATTTAATATAGCGCAGATGGATGAAGCAAGCTGAGCAGATAGCAATGCAGCACTTTTAGCTGGTATGATATCAGGAGGCAACTCAGACTTAGCGGATTTCAACATTTCCTCCAGTGCATCCATTTGTAAAGGGGTGAAACATTCTAAAGGAAGAACATTTTTAATGTTTATAGGGGGGGGGGATTCTTTTGGGATATCAATGGCTACAGGTAGTTTATCATAGATTAGATTTACTTTTTCCTCCAAATAGGTAGTGATATCATTGCATAGTGCTTGAGAAGGAGTGGTGATATCATCAGTTGAAATTGGATTAGTGAAGGATTTGACAAGTTTGTTAGAAGATTTACCTGCTTGACTAAGTTGGAAGGCTCTATGTACATTGCAAGCTTTTAAAATGTTTTATGTGATACAATGCTACTGCGATTTTATAGGTTTCTCTCTCCATCAAATTCTGAGATGAACGCCAACATTTCTCCAGTCATTTACACGCTGACTTCTCTTTACTAGCTCTGGTGAATATTGCCGCGGACTGTTCCTCCACTCCTGCTGAGGGTCAACGGTCTGTGCCTGCCTCTTCTGCTTTTGGCAGCTATTGTCTTGCTCTCTGGTTCCTTCCTGTGGCCTGCCCTTGGATTGGGCTGGCTGGTGGGTGGCCGGCGGTGCGTGGGGACCGGCTCCACAGCTTCTCTGACTTTGTAGCATTCACCTAGGGACTGCTGCAGATTGATCCCTGTCAACAGGACTCCTGCGCTGGGCCTCTGGTGGTGCTCAGGGAGGAGCCTGAATGCACGACCTGAACTTGGAGTTCCCTGGGCACTGGAGATGCTCAATGGTTTACTAACCACATCCCATAGGTAAGGAAGGATTGGCTGTGGGGAGCGCAGCAGACTTTGCTCCCCTCCCTTGCCTCTGAACTGCTCCCTGACTCCCCTGTGTACAGACTGGCTGGAGTTTGGACTTATCTTCTGCCTCAGCCACCTCCTAAACCTGGAGATCCTCATTAGCTGGAGATATCTGGTGGGGTGCTGGTCGCATCTTCGGGGGCGGGGTGGTCGGCTGTGGGGTCCCACAGCAGGCTTTGCTCCACTCCTCTGCTCCTGAAGCGTCGCCTGGTCCCCCTTTAAGCAATTTGGCTGGATCTTGGATCTCCTGACCGCGTCCGTAGCCTCCATTTACTTCTGGGCCTGGCCTATTCTGCTTCCTCTCCAATCCTGGTTTGCTGGACTGTTGCTTATATCTATGTCCCTCCCTCTGTTTTTACTGCGGCACTGACTAGCCGCCACCAACGGGCTCCTCTGCAGACCCTACCCTCTGCTCCTTTAGCGCTGGAACACTGGGGCTTGCCCCCCAACCTATGTCTGCTTCATTTTCACAGCTCACTGGAGCACCTGTGTGACCCCTTGCCTCACTCAGCTGTGAGATTGCCTGCCCACTGCAGGAACCTCGCTGATGCTTAATATTGCAACTGGCCTATATCCCTGTTGACACAGAAGAGATTTGGGTCCCCCCAACACCTAGTTGTAGCTCATCCCAGTGGTTTCATATCTCTGTGGAGTCGTTCTCACGCCAGTGGCCATTAGGCGGGAGGACTGGTCCCTGGGCCTCCAAACACTACATGCCCGGGCCGTGCGCTAGCTACAAACAGGGAGTAACTTCTTAGCTGGAATATGCCACGCACTAAAACTGGCAAAGTACCTGCAGCCAGACTGCCTAGAGACAATCCGGTCGCTTCCATGTGGCTCAAGTGCGGCCCTCCGACCCCGGCTCCCATCAACTCTCCGCTCACACAGGCCTACATAAATACCTTCCTCCAAGAAATCAAATCTGAGATCGGCTCTCTCAAAACCGAATTCAAGACTTGCCTTAAAGACCTGAAGCTAGATATGACAGAGATTGGGGGGTGGGTCGATGACCTAGAGTGCACGGTGGATGCCCGATCGGAAGTTCAGGGGAACCTATTGAGGAGAATGGCTATTCAAGAGAAACAACACATTGACCTCCAAATAAAACAGGAGAACTTGGAAAACAGAAGCAGGAGGAACAAACTCCATATTAGAGGGATTCCTAGAGGGGTGGAGGGCCCAAACATTATGGCCTTTATGGTAGATCTGCTGCACAAATTTAGAGACGACGATGATGCCTCCCCACCTGCCCTTGACAGAGCCCACCGAGTTGCTACAACTCCTGGTTGCACAGACTTTGTGACAGACCTACTTACAAGCGTACACTTCTTCACCGAGAAAGAAGCTATCCTGAAGGCCTCACAACACAGAGCTGACCTATAAAGGATACACCATTCAAGTTTACCAGGACTTTGCCCGGGTAATGCTACGACATTGTAGAGACTTTAAATTGGTCACAGATAAGTTACGTGAACTGGACATTAAATATCAATGGGGCCACCATTTTGCCTTGATCTTCCCCTGGGAGGGCAGGTGTCGAGTACTGCATTGCCTACGAGAAGCTAAGCAGCTCCTATATTCTCGAGTGCCCTCACGAGAGGCTAGCCCCTCTCCTCCACCTATCTCATCTCGGGGACCCACATGCCCAGACTGGTCCACGGTGTCTCGGCATAGATGCAGGGCCGAGTCAGGGAACAGTCTTCCTCAAGTAAGATATCATACAGCAGCTCCGGTCCATGGATGGTGTGCACTCGCCCACCGACTCAAGCAGCCTCTGAGTGATGTTTGCCATCTTCCTGTCCGTTTGAGTCCAAGAACTTTCATCTGCTCCAAACGCAAATCCAATCTTGTTATACTATTACCATGTACTCTACATGCCTTGCGGCGCTGTGCCTGCACCTACATACTCAGGAATAACTACCCAGGCGGATTGATTCTCCGGATACCGCAGGTCTCAACTGCTGGGAGCCTTGCCCACTGTGAGGGGGTGTTCCTGAAGCACCGTCACCAACATGGAGTGGGACTCTGAGGTGTGGTCTTCCCCTCCCGTTACCCTTTGCTGGCTGTAGAGGATGGACTCTGAGATCTGTGACAATCCGTGTTATTCCCGCCCTGTCCAATCCTGCCCTTCGGAGAGTGACTTCTTCAGAATGGCCAGTGCACTGGCTATTGCACTACTCCTGGACTGCAATTGATGTTTTGTCCCTCTTGGCCTCCCATTGTTGATGGTTTCTTCTCACTTTCCTACTCTTTTCTTTCTTACACTTGTGGGGGTTTTGGGGGTGGAAGATAAGATCATATTGGGCTGCTCTCCATTTAGTGTTGGGTCTCACATGGGGTCCATCGACACTCTTGAATATTGCCGCCATTACTGTCCTACACTCACCTGGGCCTGACTCGCCTTCTTCCCCTTATAAAAGGCATGGCTGTGACTCTCCACATGTGCTTGCGACTATTCCTGGAATGTGACAGCTAGCCACCGGGGGTGACATTTCTATAAGCCAATCCTATTTTAATGATAGCCCCCTCGTTCTTGACAATGGGTAACCACCTCTTATATCAAATTCCTCTCCGTTAATGTGAGGGGTCTCAATGCCCCCAACAAGAGGCATCAGGTCTGACGCTACTTACTTATACAAGATCCAGATATTATCGTCCTACAGGAGACTCATCTCTTGCAATCTGACACACATTGCATGCCCCACCCTAAGTATACGACACAATATTGGGCACCCTCCCCAACCAGAAACTTATTGAAGGACCAGGTGAATCGGGAGGGGGACCGATTCATTCACGTGCGGTTAATTTGGTTTGGGACCAAGACCGCAATTCTATTTCCTTCCAGGGCACCGGGGGGATGTCTGCGGTGTCGAAGAGAGTCCTCACAGAACTAGGCCTGGCGCTACCAATTCCCACACACACAAGATTACTCCTATTACTCACATGCACATAGCCCATATTCCAGCATCAATTACTTTTTCCTCTCTCATTCACACATACAGGATTTATAATCTGCTCTTATGTCTGGAAACACTATTGCAAGGGCACGCAAACTCGACACACCCGACCTCATTGGCGACTGACCCCACATCCTACGTGACCCGGTCTATGTGGCGGAAATACGACAGGAGATCTCGGCCTACTTCACCTCTAATGACCTTCCTGAAACCCCTCACTTTTTCCTGTGGGACTCCTTTAAGGCGATAATCCGGGCCATCACCACCTCAATCTCAACAGCAAGCATTTGGGAGGCCCGATTAGTCGAAACCAGTCTGGCTAGCGATATTAAAGCCCTCGGGCGATTAGATCACTCAGCACCTTCTAGAACCCGCAAAAGACACCTCGCTATGCTCTGGGACCAACTGAGCGCACATCGAACAAACAAGGCCGAGCTGACACTGTTGGCACTGAAACAGAGATAGTATGATGGTGGGGACAAAGTGGGGTCAGTCCTTTCACGTCAACTGCATTGGCAGGCGGTGAGGACTCACATTGCAAAGGTTAAAAATTTAGAGGGTACCTGGGTCATATTGGATCATGACAAACTACAAGCGTTCCATGCTTTCTATACCGCTGTTTATGAAAAAGAACTCTCCCCTTCAAGCAAGATCCATTCTCTTCTCTCGACCTGTCCGTGGACCCCCCCATTGATGAACAGCACTCACAGCTTCTTGAAGCGCCAATCACGTTAATTGAACTTCAACAGGTGCTAAAGGACCTGCCAGTTGGCAAAACTCTGGGTGCAGAAAGCCTCCCGGTCCATTTTTATTGCATGCTTTTATCACATATACAGAATCACCTATTGCGACTTTTCAACTCGTTCTCCAACAGCACAGGCCTCACCCCTACAGTGTCCATGGCCAAGCTAACCCCCATACCTAAGCAAGGCAAGTACCTCACACTATGGTCATCATGCCGCCCTATTGCTCTCCTCAATACTGATGCAAAAATTTACACTAAAATTCTGGCCAATCAATTGGAGCCCTATCCGCCTGGCCTGATTGACTTGGACCAGGTTGGGTTCATACACCAGCATCAAGGGGCTGACAACGTACGTTGGGTAGTTCAACTAGTTGAAATAGTCTGGATATCCCCACTTGCCTACTCTCCCTAGATGCTGAAAAAGGATTCAACCGTGTTGACTGGGTCTTTTTCTACAGGCGGTCCTTCAGAAAGTAGGTCTGGGCCCAGTAATGGTCTCTCGAATCCTGTCATCTTATTCCGGTCCCCAGGTTCAGATTTGGGTCAGCGGCCAGCTCACTCAACCCATACACATACAAAGGGGCATCAGGCAGGGTTGCCCACTCTCACCTCTGCTTTTTGTACTCTTGGTTGAGCCATTAGCAATTGCTATCCATCAAGCAGGAGATATCAGAGGAATTTCCTTTGGGGGCACAGAGCACAAGATAGCACTACTATTTGCTGATGATCTCTTACTCTCTTTGACGGATCCTAGGAACTCTCTGCCGGCATTGATATCACTCCTTGGCTTCTTTGAGGCAACCTCAGTTCTCCAAATCAACTTGTCCAAATCCCGGGTGCTGAACCTATTGATCCCTAGTGAAGATATCCTGGCATTGCAATCTCTCACCCCTTTTCAATGGGCTCCACACATGATACGCTACCTCAGATTGAACCTGACCCCCTCTTTATCAACATGGATACAGGCAAATTGACCGGAGTGTAGGAAAGCAGTATTAAAAGATCTATAAACCTGGAAATTACTCACAATCTCATGACTTGGACGACTTAAGGCAGTTAAAATGTTCATCCTGCTGAAGATCTCTTATCTATTCTAAACACTACCTGCCCCTATACCACAGACAGACATATTGCGCTTACAGCGGGACCGTACCACTTTCATCTGGGGAGGGAAGCTTCAGAGATTCTCCAATAAACTCCTTATACCACCTAGAGGTAGGGGGTGCATTGCGTGCCACAACCTCCTGGAGTGTTACTGGGCATCACACCTCTGATTCATTTCAGAATGGGTGGTCCATGAAAGTGAGAAGCACTGGTTCCACATAGATCGGGCGGTGGCCTGTAGGCCGCCCTGGGAGCTAGCTTGGCTTCCATCGTGGGCCCGGTCTTGTATTGTTTACATAGCCATACCTAAGTAAACAGTGCTGGACATCTGGGAAAAATTCGCAATACAAAGGGGCCTCACCTATTTTCCTTCTCACAACCATCCATTGGTGCGTAACCCAGACTTACCCCAGGATCTACAGCCACAGTCCTTCTCGGCCTGGAGCTCGGGCGAATGCCGTATAATCCAGGATCTCTTTGAGGGAGATAGATTCAAAACCTTTGACCCGTGCAAGAGCACTTATCACTTACTTGACGAGTCCAGGCAACAATATTATCAGATACGACGTTGGTTGCTCACACAACTAAACACTCAAGGGGCAACCCGGCCCCTCACCTCTTTTGAAACACAAGTGCGTTCATATCACGGCTCACGGGGCTTGATCTCTCGTACTTATCAAGTACTACAACACTCTACCCCAACTAGCTTCCATACATACCAAACACAATGGCATGCAGATGTTACAGAAGAGATTCCCTCAAAACAATGGTAGCAGGTATGTCGTGGCATTCCTAAAATAAACAGAAGCATACCTCAGCGGGAAACCACTTATAAACTCATGACAAGATGGTACTACACCCCTCATCGCTTGCATAAGATGTTCCTTGCCTCCCCTCCCAATTATTGGAGCTGCCAATCTGCAACTGGGGATTTCATACATATATGGAGGACATGTTCATCGCTGACCCTTTATTGTAAAGAAGTTCTGAGCCTCATTAAGGATACCATTGGCTTTCCCATACCGAATAGTTCCACTGTGGTTCTATTGTGAGCTCGGCCCCTAGCGCTAGCGGCCATGACTCATGCCACTGGCACCTCATATCACATATGCTTGGCACCAGCTTCTAATCCTTTACTGGAAGAAGCCCGCTGCGCCTCCCATTGCCCTGTTGTTTACTCGCCTTTGGCATACTATGGAGATGGAACTTCTTTCATGTCAGGTGAAACACTCTGAACCTAAATTCACACGCACTTGGCACCCACTGATAGACCACATTTCTAAATTGGAGTACACATGTTTCACTACCCCTCTGCTCCGTGGCCTCCAACTATTTGAAGACACTACACTAGCTCAGAGTGTTGAAACTTCACAGGAGAGTCCCCAGCCTGACACTACAGAGAGCCCAATATCTACCCCTTAAACCCCTATAGGAAGTGTTGTGGGTCTCCCCTCAGAATGGCCCCCTATCTCCCCTCCTCTTCTTGGCACCTTCTCTTCTTTCTCTATTTTTCATTTCTCTTCCTTTGTACCCATCTAGTGCCACAGCTAGCGGTCTCCAGCAAGGCACAGGTATGCCCATAGCCGCTATGATTATAGAATTGTGACACACAGTGATAATACCACCATACTTGTGTAGCCCACAAAGTAAGATGTGCACTAGTGAAATGCCTGTCAGATGTCTCAACGCTGTGGTATAAGATTTCAACCTTTTAATATAGATTTGAAAAGAAGGTGCACTTGTATCTGCTACTTCCTTAGCTTTACCCATAGCCAGACTTTTAGGATGTTGTCAAAAGGTTTTCTTAAATTAATAAATGCTGCATAAAGTGGTCAGGTCTTGAAAAGCATCGCTTTGTCAATTAGGCAAGTTATGGTCAGTAGATTGTCCTCGATGTCACTGTGCCTTTGGAAACCAGTCTGAAACCATGGGATAAGTTACTTCTCTTTTGCCCAGGTTTCCAATTCTTCCTACAGTAACCTGTGTAGCCCTTTACTTCAACGTCCAATAGTGCTATCATTCTATAGTTTGCGGGTGAAGCTCTATCTACCTTTGTATATATGGGCACCAGAATTGAACCCCTCCAACTTTCAGTGACTGTATCTGTAGAATAACATTCCAAATAAAGCTGGGTTAGAATGAAAGTCTGTGGAATGCTGTACTAGGTGTTTTGTGGTAAGTTATATTAGGTACTGGTTGAATGTTGAGTGCTCCATTCAAGAATGTTATGGTTTGAATGGAGTGGAAGTTGGAACAAAGAGCTGCTCACTGATAGATGGGGTCTGATGTACTGGACACAACTACTTGAAGAAAGGAAGAAGTTAACTTATTGTGGGGACTCTCATACATTTCTACAAAGTCCAAAGACTCAGATCAACTTTTAGTATAGCCACAAAGAGGCCATTTGGGCCTGGTGCCCCGTAGTTTTTATCTTCCTTAGGGCTATTTTCCCCTTTTTTGTGGTAGGCCAAGGATTTTTATCAAGGGGTGTCTGTGAGGTGCTCACTTCCCACTCTCCCGATGGACCATCTGTCGTATCAAGTTCATCCAAGATTTGTGTCCCTAGTTGATGACCTGTGGGAAAGATAATTGACCCACAGATCAAAAGCATTCAGTGGTGTGGTACATCACTGGATAGAGACATTTAATGGTGCTAACAGACTAGGGGGCATATTTGCAAGGGCTTTATCTTTATCTTTAAAATGCCAAAAAAGCGGAGATAAAACTATCACCCTATTTATGCATGTTAGCGCCCTTTTTCCCAACGCCTCACTTTGCATCTCTAATGAGATCCAAAGTGGGCGTCACTGGGCGTACCCCGGATGGACAACCTTGCAAATATCGCTGATGTTCACATCACGATATTTACAAGGTTGCCCCAGCATTTTAGCACACGTTACTTTTTGGAGAAAACAACTAACGTCTGCTAAAATGCAGACTTATCTATCCCCAACATTGGGGTGGATTAAGCTGATACGACCCTATAAGTCGTATCACCAAGGTTATCACTGTTTTGCAGGAAACATCGCTGGAAAACCAGCGATGTTCTCTGCAAAAGGGCGATAACCTCACTATCTCTGGAATTTTTATCGCCCTGGAGAAACGCGTTGTTAATAACGCGCTACCAGGGCGATAAATTCCAGCGATAGCTTGCGATAATAAAATTATCGCTAAGCACGGCCAGCGATAATTATCACTGGCCGTTGATAATATGCCCCTAGGTTTCTCCAAATTAACTTCATATTTTCAGAATATCCAGAAACAATACATTTGTATATAATGAATCTAAATGGAACTAATGCACATAGGCTGTGGTTATCTACAAAATCTGAACTGGACCTGGACATCCTGGACCTATGCTAAATACCCCAGTTCTAGTCTCTCTTTTCAATTATGTAGCACCTTTAACTAATACTCTATGCTAAAGTAAAGTGCAATCAGTAGTGAGGTCTAATTTAAGGCATGTGAACATGAAGTACACTTTCATTTTCAGGTTTTGTCTGCACAGTACTTACGAACTCTATTGTATTTGATAAAAATCTTAAAAGGGGTTCACATCAACACCCTTACTTTTCATTGGTTGGTGTGTTTGCCACTTACTTATCTCCGTTTTTATTGGCTGTACCATAATATTTTCTGTTGTTCCTCTCATGTGATTCTCTTATCAGTGTCCTGTGGCCCAAGTAGTGCTTTCACCCTCTTTGGTGGAATTTCTTTTCTTAATCGATGTGCTATTTTACACATAGTGCGAACCCTATCAAAGGTTGCGGAGCACTTCACAGGCATGGAAAGATTGTGCGATTTGCACAGAAAGACTGGATGTTGTGCCTGCCGCCGAGATTCGAACCCTGTTCCCCAGCTTCCAGGTCAGCGACTCTAACCCTTAGCTAGCACTCACTTGCACTTCTGTATTCATCTCCACTCCATGAAAACTGTGAGTACTGCTCTAGCTTTAACGGGGGAGGAAACGTCTAGTTAGATTTTACGTTGAATGGCCCGTTCTAGTTTCCAGTTGTAGTCTTTCATGGTCTTTTTCATTACATACATGCTAGCTGACAGCACTGTGAAGGTTAGCTATCCCAAGTAATATAAATGACAGACTCATACAAACAGTTTTTATTCAATATTAAAATGCTTTAGATTGACTTGCTATTTTAAACAGAGCGTGAACCCCAACAAAGGTACTGAAGCACCTCTTAGGCACGGAGAGATTGTGTGATTTGCACAGAAAGACTGGATGTTGTGCCTCCAGCCAAGACTTGAACCCTGTTCCCCAGCTTCCAGGTCGGCCACTCTGAACCTTACGCTAGCCCTCACTGGTACTCAAGGATTAATCTTCATTCCATGAATACTGCGATCACTGCTGTAGCTGTAACAGGGGGAAGAGACTTCTAGCTAGCGTTTACATTGAATGGCCTGTTCTTGTTTCCAGTTGCAGCAGTCAAGGTCTTTCATGGTTGTTTTTCATTACATACAGGTTAGCTATCCCTAGTAAAATAAATAGCAGACTCAAAGAACTAGTTTTAATTTTAAAATTTCTTATTAAAATCCTTTGGAAATGCCTGCTGAAAGACAGTGATTCTGATATTTGAAGAGCGCCGCATTCTGTTGCTCATGGAAAATTACAACATTCTCTGATTGCAGGCGCGGCTGCCACAGGTAACATTGGGGGTGGAGTGGACAGACAACAGGATAGGGAAAGTGAACTAAAAAAGAAATAAAACCATTTACCTTGCCCTCACCGCATCGCCAACTCGGTGATGCGGCAAGCGCAAGGTAAGTGATTTTATTTATTTTTGTATTTTACTTGCCAGATCCCCTCAGTCCAGTTCCCCCCATTGCCCAGCCCCTGCCCCACCACTGTTAAGTGTGCCGGCCACTTACAATCTCTCTCTCGATGTCTAATAGAAAACACAGTTACACTACAGCAAGACTAGCTTGGCAGCGAGAACTACAGCAGGATATTACAGACGAAATATGGTTATATTGCTGCATAAACGCAAAACGCATTTCCCTGAACGGGAGACATAGACTAATACATTTTAAATTCCTTAATAGGGTTTATTACACACCAGAGCGTCTGCACAGATACTGTTTAAGGGAGGAGCCTACATATGATAGGTGTAATACCCAAATGGCAGATTTATTTCATTTAGCCTGGACGTGTCGTGGGATTGCTTATTTTTGTGGTCAGGTCTATATTGAACTGAACCAAATTACGAGATTGTCGCTAGCCCCAGATCCGATGCTAGCATTGCTTGGGTATTCCAAGGCCCTACCTAAAGTGTCACGAAGACTGATAGATATGGGCCTGCTATTAGCAAAGAGATGTGTAGCAATATGCTGGTCGCGAGGACCTCTTCCTACAATAGCGCAATGGTCGAGGGACATGTTATTCTGTAGTACCCAAACTGAAAACTATAGTGACTTGTTGTCTCCGCGTAATAGGCCCAACATTTTTTGGGCGCTGTACAAAACGTTTGTGGAGCATAGAGATACAGTTGGGACCGGCGGTGGGAGTGAGGTGCAAGAATCTACTGTCCTAGAGTCACAGGTTAAGGAGTAGAGTGTCAGAAGTGTTAATCGCATTATATGCCGTATATTATGCTATGTAGAATTGATGACAGTGTACTGCATCCGGTGTGCGATGGGATGACAATACAACCTATGTAAATGCAATGTGAACAACATATAACCTTGTTGATGTATGTACTGGATAGTATATTAGTAAGTGTTGCATTTATGTATAGATGGACACATTGTATGAGTCTCGTGTTATGTTCTGTAAAGTCAATAAACAAAATTATTTTAAAAAAAAGTGTGCTGGCCACGCCTGTCTGATTGACGGGGACAGGTTCTTAAAACCCATCCTCCCTGCCTTCTGATTGACAGATTAATTGTGTGAGAACTTCTGTCACCATGTACGCCAGCTGTCAATTTGGGATTCGGAACAACCCTGAAGTGTGGTACCTCTGGATTAGGTATAGTCCTATTGCTCCTCTTTACACTGTGCTGTGGGTTCTTTTAGACCCTGTGGAGGACCGGACCTAGAAGCCATGGTGGTGCACGTATTAAATGATCTGTTTTTACAGAAAGCTGCATCTTGGTTAGTGCCTGGCAAGCTCAAGACCATGCTTTTCCGGTAGTAGAAATTATGTGTTTACAGTGGAATCACATAGGATGTCCTCATCAATCCCGAATGTCCTTAGCAGATTCGAAAGTGCTCAGTTGGTTCTGGATGGAGGTGATCAGGATGTAGGTGACAGTGTTAGTGCAAGCTGACGAATACAACACAAATCTCAGTCTCATTTCGGGCTGATACGCCAGATTCTTTCTTTTAAATTTTATGCATTTCTGCAAGTCAGCACCACTTTGCATGTTTTCATTTGTCATTAGACTTTAACTTGTTTTTGCTTTTTTAACAAGCTGTTTTGTATGATTACATCGGAGATCATCGTTGATTATGAGAACGTCTTTTCCTCATCTCCGCTCAATGAGGTGCAATCAACTTAACAATTGGACACTGTGCAGACCTGCAACTCCCACTGAAACCCAAGCTCTTGCCATACACAGTATTCAACAGGGCTCGAGTCGAGGGTACACGCAGGTACACGGCGTCCCCCCACTCTTTTCACAGGGTGGACGCCGTCCCCCCTGCCAAGAAGTTGGGCCCCACAGAAATATGCTGAACTTGTCCTGGTGTAATTTTCAGACACCGGGACACGTTCAGCAGCACCTGCACTTGCCTGCTTCCATTCCCAGCAGCAACGTGCAGGCAGCGAGGGAGCCTTTTTTCACCACCAGCTGGGCCAAAGTTAAAGGGCCATCCGGCCTCCTTTTGTTTGTATATGCTGACTGGGGGCCGCCTGGAACCTCATATTTAAATGTAAATGCCACAGAGGGAAAAAAAGGCACACAGCTTGCATTCTCATCACAGGCACTTAAGAGAGGCGTGATTTTGCCTTTATTCTGTCCCTTTATATAAATGCAGACACTGTAAGACTGTCAGATGGGTTAGTGTGCCCCACTATTTACACAAATAATTTAAATAGCACTATTTTATTTCTTTTATAGTGCTACGTCATGAGGTCATTTCCATATTGATTGTCTTACTTGGTCAGTCCTCTCACTTCTTTTTATAGGACTTGTACCCTGGTATTCAACCTGTAAAGTGAAGGGCTGATCTGCTAATGCGGCTCATAAAATGAAACACAAGCATACTGGGAAAGCAACCACAAAGAACCAGATGGGCATTGGGACTTGTAAAAATACACTTCATTCTGCAAAGTATGCCCCTCGCTTTGCCCCCTCTACTGCAAGCACCCTGCAACACTGGCATCCAGCAAACCCCGAACATACAGCCACACCTCCACACCCCTCCCTTCATCCCAGTAGCTTGCCCAGAACCAGCAACTGCACCCGACAATGCACAGAAAAGGCCCTTAAAGCAAAGCCTGCCATCTCAATACCACCACCCACAGCACCCTCATCTATCCAAGCACTAGCAGCAATGCTCAGCTCTGCCAGTGCACATCACATCCACCTGTAGGACCCGCTGCCATTCAGACTGGGGGCCCCAGAATAGCTCCTGCCGTGGATTTAAACTCTGGCATGCAGTCATCGTCTCTCTGCGAGCACCGGTACCCACAAACAGCCCTGAAAACACATCTCCATCGTGACCTGCAGCAAATGTGCCCTCTAATACGGGTAACCCCTAAGCGCTCTCCCAATGCACTGCTCTAATGCTCTTTCTCTTACCTTCTTCCTAGCCCTTGCTCTATCCACCCTCTGTGGCTATTTCTCGTTCCCTCACTTGCCAAGGACAGGTACAATAATATACATAGTTTGCATTATTAGAACATTGGAATGTGGAGCACTCCATTGAATACAATTGAGTGTTCCGTGCTTCTACGGGCCGGTAAAAGCCTGCAGAACAACATTCCAATGTTGCTTTTGTTCACAGCTGCTGCTGTGAACAAAGGCCTCTCGGAGCCCGAGGGAATTTAAACCCCCTCGGGCTTAGAGAGACCTTTGTTTTATGTATTAGAATATTCTGCCCTCTAGTGGCAGAATGTTCTAATAGCCTTATAGCCCTTCGTAGCTGGGCTATACGGGCCATTAAAGTCCCACTCCCTTGTTAAAGGCCCTCGACTTCGGCTCAGCCCTTTATTGCTGGAGCGGGCCTTTAATGGACGATTTAGCCCGCCACGGTGGGCTAAAAGGCTACAATATGAAATCTGGTTTCGGTCTCTAGCAGTTAATTGCCTGGATTAACACCTCATTCACAAAAGTGTAAATCTATTTGTTTAAAAATAGAGATCTATATACCTATATAGATACATATTCATATATAGATATAAATAGATATAGATATTTATTATTAATTACTTAGGCAAAACCTATTGCATTTACCAGTGCTTGCTAAGGCATGTACTAGTATGCATGCACATATCACATCTGTCAAAAAATGATGACAGGGATCTTTGAAAAAGAATGACATTTTTGCAACCAGTGGTGTCACGAGGAAAATTGTTATATTCTTATGCCATTTACCATATTTTCAGAAAGCAGGTATTTCCTTTTGACTTTCTCTGGGCAGTGCAGTAGATTCCACGCCCTTGGCGCTCCATCCTTCAAGCTGCGAATAATTCCAGGTCAAATTCCATTTGTGGCGGCAGAGCAATTTCGTCAGAATTGTCCCTCTCCCCAGGCTCTGCTTGAAATGTGCATGCAAATTTACAGATTAAGTTACAAATGCCATACCCAGTGGCGGCTCCCTATGCCAGAGCACTAATGTGCTGCACATTGAATTGGCGCCGTTCACAGTGTATCCAGGAAGCATTAACTGCTCTTCAACTGGCATCTTTGAAAGTATTTCTGTGAGTGGGAGTCAAGCCGGGGGAGGTGGGGGCAGCAGGGAAACGGCCCGCCAACAAATTCCTGCCACAAAAGGGAAACTTTAAAACCGTAATTAAGGCCTCATTAGAACAGCATGACAGCAGCTTGCATCGCTTCCTAGCGGTAGAAGTTGAGATAAGTTACAGCCAAGCTGTTTAATTGGAGGAGAGTTTTTGAAACAAGCATTGACAAAGCCAATAGGTCTAGCCTTTTGGAATTATTGACTTTGCTAATACATTTTGCAGATGTTTTGCTCAGCATTGGTAAAAGAAAAAAAGAAAAAGACACAATGATGCAACACGTGAATGAATGCTCATGTATCACAGAGTTGGCGGCTACTTAATGACGGTGGTGGTTTGCAGGGGGAGTGCTGCGAGGGTATCATTTTTTTTTAGCTTACTTACCTGACTTCCAGCCGTCGCCTCTTGGTCCTCTTTGTCCGTTTTGAGGACTCTAGGGGCAGGAAGCAGGAACAGGAAGCACTCAGGCTTCCAGACTCTCCTAGCCAATCACAATGCTGCTGAAAACTGTGGTTCTGTGCTCAGAGAAGGACTGGGAGGTTGGGCATGAGTGCGCATGATTGTTTGGCCAAACCATCATGCACAGTTATAGAGAGCTCACTGCCCCCCTTCCCCCGCTCCTGTCACAGCCAGCCCCACCCACCCCTAACCAACTGAGCAATAAAGGAAAAATAAAATGATAATAACAATGCGTTATTATCATTTTCCTTTTTCCTTTTTGGTCTGCTCACAGACTAGTGGGGCGACGCTCCTCCGCCGTAGCGGAGGACCCGCCCCTGATATATCATCACCATGCTGGCAGCCGCATCATAATGACCTGTGTGTGCGTGTGCCTGTCGGCGGATGCACAAGCCTACTGGATGACATAGGCGGCAACTGGTCCAAGATAACAATAAAAAATACACCTCACTTGCACAAAAGCGCATTTTTGAAAGTGGAGCAGCCTGACAGCAAATTCGAGCTGCCAGGCCCCCTAAGTATTGTACAAATAAAACATTTGATTGACTGTGAGAAATGGGGGAGCAATGAAACAGCAGTGGGGGTAAGTACCGGGAGTCCGTGGGGTGAGAAATGGACGGGCTTTAGGCTGTGGGGAAAATATTTTAATTTAAAACAAACTGGGGTGAGGGGACGAGGGAGCAACACAGAGTGTGAGTGGTGGAATGGGTATTGATCAAAAAGTGGCACACAAGGAAGAGAGGAGGGAGCAACACAGAGCATGTGGGGCAGCAGGTATTTGGGAGGGCAACACACAATGAGGAGGAAACAGCCTACGCCACGGCTCATTTACCACACATGACCTTTACCATGCAGGTAAGTACCACATAGGTCAATATTTGTACATTTACCACACAGTACTTAACTACGCAGGTAAGTATTTTTTTAAAAAAAAACAGAATTTTTATGTTAGTTAAAAAAGCATTTGCAATGCAATCAGTCTCACTTTGGGACCTTATGAGTATTTAGCAACGCAGTGGGACCACTCCAGAGGGTTGTGGACCAAAGAGATTTGAGTGGGTAGGCTTTAGGCAGAACGAGTGCAGAATATCAGATAAACACACAGTAGTTGTTTCGCACTGAATGGATTTAAGACATGGAACTCAAAATACAAAAAAGGCAATGCATCACAAACAACAACGTTGTCTTCAAGAGTCAGAATCTGAGAGTGCAGTGCTGTCTCCACTTTAAAGGAGGACTGAAATGTTACTCCCATGGCTCCTTCCTCACCCCTCTGGATAAGATGAGGAATGCAGCGAGAGGTAAAGGGGTGGGCAAAGGTTGTGGCTTTACAGGGAGGGCTGTCATCTTTACAAATGGGGAATCATGTTTGAGTTTGGGCAGAGCAGGAAAAGCATAACATGAGCAGGGATTTCTGATAGAGTGCCTGTTCCTTCTAAGCAAACACAAACCAAGTATGTAAATCTCTGAACTCTAGCAATGGCCTGGTGGACCTGTGTATTAGAAGCAGCAGTGGCCTGGTGGAGCTGTGCGCAGAGAAGCAGCAGTATGCTGGTGGAGCTGTGTATGAGAAGCAGCAGTGGCTTGGTGGAGCTGTGTATGAGAAGCAGCAGTGCCCTGGTGGATCTGTACACAGAGAAGCAGCAGTATGCTGGTGGAGCTGTGTATGAGAAGCAGCAGTGGGCTGGTGGACCTGTGTATGAGAAGCAGCAGTGGCCTGGTGGACCTGTGTATGAGAAGCAGCATTGGCCTGGTGGAGCTGTGTATGAGACATAGCAGTGGCCCGGTGGAGCTGTGTATGAGAAGCATCAGTGGCCCGGTTGAGCTGTGTATGAGAAGCAGTAGTGGCCTGATGGAGCTGTGTATGAGAAGCAGTAGTGGCATGGTGGAGCTGTGTACAGAGAAGAAGCAGTAGCCCGGTGGAGCTTTACACAGAGAAGCAGCAGTGGGCTGGTGGACCTGTGTATGAGAAGCAGCAGTGGTCTAGTGGAGCTGTGTATGAGAAGCAGTAGTGGCCTGGTGGAGCTGTGTATGAGAAGCAGCAGTGGCCTGGTGGAGATGTGTATGAGAAGCAGTAGTGGCCTGGTGGAGCTGTACAGAGAAGCAGCATTGGCCCGGTGGAGCTGTACAGAGAAGCAGCATTGGCCCGGTGGAGCTTTACACAGAGAAGCAGCAGTGTCCTGGTGGAGCTGTGTATGAGACGCAGCAGTGGGCTGGTGGAGCTGTGTATGAGGAGCAGCAGTGGGCTGGTGGAGCTGTGTATGAGAAGCAGCAGTGGCCTGGTGGACCTGTGTATGAGAAGCAGCAGTGGCCTGGTGGACCTGTGTATGAGACGTAGCAGTGGCCCACTGGAGCTGTGTATGAAAAGCAGCAGTGGTCTGGTGGAGCTGTGTATGAGAAGCAGCAGTGGCCTGGAGGAGCTGTGTATAGGAAGCAGCAGTGGCCTGGTGCAGCTGAACACCTCTCATGGAAATGTATCCTTAGCTTCTTAAATTCCTTGCACCACTAGAACCATTGATGGCTCCGCCACTAGTGCCTGGCCAATCCTCCCTGTGCTTCTTGGAGCTCTTGGGTCTCAGAGAACTAAAGGCTCTGTTAAATGGTAGCAGCAGTTTCAGTCGATAACCTTTCAAGTATTGCCCGGCGGTAATCGCCTCTCATACCACTCGATAATTTACCAATGAAAGAGGCAGGCGCCGGAGACTGGAAGGCAGGAAACAAAGTTTTATTCCGTCGGAGCAGAACACATCAGATCAGACAGCAAGGTATCGTCACGAGGTGCTCTAACTGCATCTCTGAGACCTGGTCTCTTATACACAGGTTTATTGCTTTATTACATATGGTACATTCTTGTTGAGGCTTTGATGTACGGAAAGACATTCCTTGGAACCCCCACTTCAAGCTCGTTCCCACACATATCTACAGTAGAAGTCCCCACCCCACCCACAGTAGGAGATGGCTATCACGCAGCTGGATATTCCGCCAATTCCCGGGGGTGTGTGCAACCGGCCGGGTCTCAGGGGGCAGGGGCTTTGATCCACCGTAATCCCTTTGATGTGGGGTGTTTCCCTTACAGTAGGAGCAATAAACTGCATCCGCAGGGCTAGGTGATGGCCTGGGATCGGTTCGGACAATGGGGCGCAGAGGAAGGGGGTTTATCAAAGAGGGGCATGACCATGTATGGGATGTCGGTCAGGTGTGGGATGTGGTTCCATGGCAGGGTCGCGCTGAATGAGAGGGTTTATGGCCCGTGTATGAGAGAGCGGGGGCGGCCGGCGCGCGGGGGATGCTCGCAGCGCCAGGGGAAAGCGCTGGTGATCGAGAATGAGCGGGGAGAGAGTGGGGTGCTTAAAATGGCAGCCGTGCATTCGCTGTGCGTGGCGCTGGGGAGAGGCAAGATGGCGCAGATAATGTTCAGTTTGCAAGCTAAATTTCCACAGTCCTCCCTTTTAACATATCTCGCCAGCTTGCCTGGCCGACATTTATCTTCGTTAACCTTCAGCTATAATATCGTTAATGTCTTTCGTACATTCTTTAAAGATACAGAGTTTTTAGGGCAGGCAGGAGTAATCTGACACATTTGCTTATAGTTACATACAGGTGATAAAGTAGGCGAGGAGGTAGTACATACAGAGTTACATCAGCTGTGCCGCATGTCAGGCCCAGGGACAGGAGGAGGGGAGTTTGTTTGAGCACAAATAGGATACTGTAAAGCAAACAGGATGTTTCTGGCAAAACAAGGGATGTTTCATACATTACTTAAGGCCCAGACTTCGTGTGGATCGAAATTAGTCAGTATAGTCGTGTACATGGCTGGTGTTGTATGAATGTCACTATACAAAGTTACATTTTCTTAACTTCTCAGTGTACAGTCGGAAGTGATTGATGCAACATCATGAAAACTAGATAGGAAGATAGTTAATATAAAAAGGTGGTTGGGAGAGGATTTTCAACTTTGACATGGGTTCTTCTTTCCAGTGTCCTTTTTTTATAAAGAGCCATCACTGGTAAGCTGTTATTGTTGTTCTTCTTTCGTTGGCACTGTTGAGCACCGGCGGTGGAGCTAAGGTCCAGCTCAAATCCAATTTCTCACGTTGCAGGGTGTGACCATTCACTGTTCTCCGATCACAGCCCTGTTCCTTAACACAGTTCACCATAGGTACTTTGAGACAGGGTACCTGCTTTTTGTTCTTCTGTAGGTAAGTCAGATTCATAATCCATATAAAAGAGGGTGAGAGAGAGAAGGGTGTGACGTGCTTCGGGATGTCGAGGGAAGAGGGGGTGGAGTGGGATCGGATCAAAAATGTGGACCAAGGGGAGCAGAATCTTCCAGCACTGGGCCCATCAATCGGGCCCGACGGGTTGAGACTTCAGGCACGCTGGTCAGTGAGCAGGGGGGCCTCGATGTAGCCCTTTGCGCTTATCATCCTGAAAATGGTGTCTCGTCTCACGCCCTTTTTGCTTCGTAGCTTCCCCCTTGGTCGATGTCATAGATGTTCCATGGTCTGCAGCCAGGCTGTGCGTCACGTCCGACCCCTCCCTTCCGATGGCAGCACGTTATCTTTAAATGAGTACAAGAAACAAAAATCTTAGAGAGTTGGCAGGGAAGACATTTACATACTTCATCCTCTCTCCCAACCACCGAGTAGTTGCGGACATGCTTTTATCGGTTGCTGTATGATTGGTGTCTATTAACTCTGATGTTAGTGTGTGCGTTACTAATCTATTAATCATTGCTGTGGTGCAAGTTTCTGTGGGTGTCCCTGTCCATCGTCTGGCCCTCTAGGTGCCGATTCCTGCACCCGATACTGGTTGCAGGAAGCCTGGCATCTGTCAACCTTCTAGTCTATTAAAAATTCGAACCGGCTTCTCCGGCAGCGACTCGTTCGTCTCAACACAAGTTTTGTTAATACATATTTCCTTCCGAGGACTGCTAAGTTTATGAAAAGAAAGTGCGAGGTGCTACTGTCACGGGTTCACGAGTATCCATTTCGGGGAGGAACATAAGCTAAGCATTATTTTTGCTGGCGACAATAGGTAACCCTTTATCAGTTTAGGCGATGTATTATTAGTGAATAAGGTCATCAGCTGTTTCGTTCGAAATACTCTGAGGCGGCTAGTATAGGGCTCGGGTTATCTTGGGAGAACGGGGTGCTTTAGACATTCTATTTCGGGGTAATTGGGCGGGGGTAATTCTGGGCGGTGGAGATGGTGTTGTTAAAGCTCTGAAAAACGGAAACCACTGACATATAGTCCCCGTGATGAGGGCCAAATTGGGAGACATCAGTCGTCTTACCAGTCCTTTCTTTTCTCAGCCAATTAAGCTCAATATTTGTAGAAAGGAGAGGTAGTAATGTGGCAAAGTACGGTCGTTTTGTTTCAGTCAATTTGTTCGAACACCACCGTGCTCCAGGCCAATTATACACTTACCGAGGAGGTATGTGTCGTTAATTTATTCAAAAAGAAAGAGGGTAAGAAGGCTTTTTAGTGAGGGAGGGAGTGAGAGAGAGAGAGAGAGAGAGAGAGAGAGAGAGAGAGAGAGATAGGTGTGCATCAAGTAGGCTATTTGGCATACATACGACACAAAACGAGAGAGACATGGGTAAGATAATAGGCCACTTGGTGCACACACAACATGGAGTAGCATGCGTCTGTTCCATGTAAGAAAACACAAGCGGGGAAAAGACATAAATTCGGTGATCACGCACACACAAATGCCGGATAGGGTGTGACAGTACATGCATCAAGCGCAGAAACTTAAGACGGAGACTCAGGGCTACGTTGAGTATGGGGACCTCTCCTTTCCTGTCCTCCTTTCCTATGCATGCTGCGTACTTTCAGTATTTTGTAGTTTATCCTAGGGGGTGTCGGACCCTTTATTCTCCTCCCTTTGATCGGTGGGCGAGCACTTCAATCATACAGTGACGCTCTCTTCAAGTGACCTAAGCATGAGATGCATACACATTCATACCGTGTAATCATAGCACACACGCACAATCATGCCATACAGTTTCTCATGTTCTCAATGGTGGTCTGCACTTCACGCACTATCTCACAACGTTTGTCTAAATTTTCCCTGATATTGAACTCGGTGCGGTCCATGTCCACTTCATTCTTCAGTCGGAGCTTCGTCGTGACCTATAGAGGGGAAAAAGAGGGGAGGGGATGTGCAGTATTCAAAGTACCCTAGCGCGCGCAGACACGAAAAAGTTCTACTTACTACGTACCAGGCTAGTCGCAGGAATGGGTGATACCACAGACCTATTATTCTTTTTGTCCGAGACAAAGATGCTCTAATTTATTTCATTTCCTAAATTCGGGTTCCCTTGTCATACATGCATTTCTCAATCGGTCGTGTATTAAGGTGCAAGATACCATACCTTGCGTTCGGCATATACCCTGAGCTATGGTCGACCATTGTTTAACAACTCTTGGAAAAAGATAGGTGTGATGGGTACAAATTCCGTTAATCAAAAAGATTCAGGCAAATGGGGACTGCATTATCTGTTTTCTATTGCTTGGGAGTAACAATCATTTATTCAAAGAAGAAATCTTTATCAACCTATGTGATTAGTCATGACACTGATTCCGTAATTCTTTCAAGAGGCCCTTTATTTAAAACAATGTCAGTATACAAGATACGGGCCTACAACCGTTCAGGCCGGCCACGGTGTGAGAGGCGTCGAGTGTCATGAGCAACGCTACTACGGCATAAAATCGGTTCCCTCCCCGCCCCTCCCCGACCATCATGTGTGGAAGCATCGCATATATATATATATATATATATATCTCTTTTTAACACAAATGTCACGTGACTGGAACGCCAGAAGGGTTTGTAGGCCTCTCCTACATCGGCGCCATCTTGGGGCGAGGTCGGGCCAGAGTACAGTCTAAGTCTTTCCATGAATTAGCTGTTGGGCCAGAATTCCTTTCAGTAGTTCGAGAACTTTCGTTAGCGTCAACTTTGCGTCAGCATGGCGTCACTGCGACCCCGTAGAAATGCCATGGTTCGTTCTTGGGGCGGGGCAGCAGGCGGGTTCTTCCGCCGACGCTTCGAACCAGTCTTTCTCACTGCACCAAGCGGAGGCAAGGTGGCTGCCGTCCGGGGCAAAGAGCAATGGCGGCAGTTTGTCCTTACCGGAAGTCCGTGGGAGTCGAGTGTCAAATGACTCCAGCCGATTCTGCAAAGCTGAGGGGAGCATTTTGTCAAGTGTGGGGCCCGCGCCCAAGCGGACAAGCTGTCGAATCCAGAATTGTCACACGGTGGGCTTAGGCCAGGATCCGGAGGAGCCGACCGCCGGAGTCAAAAGGCAGCAGCAGTAGCAGCTCTTCGGTACAGCCACCGGGTGGGTCCAGTAGCAGCGACAGCAGAAGTTCGGATGGTATCGCCACCGGGATGATTCCAGTAGCAGCAACGACAGCAGTTTGGATGGTATCGCCACCGGGGTGGGTCCCCGATTACTTGGCTGCGGGGGCCCACTCCTCGCGTCGGGCGCTAGTGGCGATCCTGGTGAACCCGTGCTTGGGCGGGTGTCCGGTGGTCGCGTGCAGCGGCAGGGTGCAGCTCAGCTGGCCGGTGAGTCAAAGACGGTTGGGTGCAGCTTAGCTGGCCGGTGAGTCAAAGACGGTTGGGTGCAGCTTAGCTGGCCGGCGAGTCAAAGACGGTTGGGTGCAGCTTAGCTGGCCGGCGAGTCAAAGACGGTTGGGGTGCCCTCATCTGCTGGCGAGCCTCCACCTGGGGAGGTGGGGGAGGCCCGTCCGTGGCGCTTCCCCCGGCCAGGGCACCCCTCCGTTATTGAAGAAAGAAGAAAAGAATGAGAAGATCCGCACAGCGTGTCAGGGTGCAACTCAGCAGACCGATGAAAAAGACGGTTGGGGTGCCCTCATCTGCTGGTGAGCCTCCACCTGGGGAGGCGGGGGAGGCCCGTCCGCGTCGCTTCCCCCCCCACCAGGGCACCCCTCCATATTGAAGAAAGAAGAAAAGAATGAGAAGATCCGCACAGCGTGGCAGACTCCGCCTTGGCGCTGCCAGAACTTCGGCGCTTCGTATAGCCTCCGGCCTATTCGCACAGTCGTCCGCCACTGATGTCAATGGATTTTTGCATGGCTTTTATAGCCCAAAGTCGACTAAAAGGACCGCCCAAAACAGGCCAATGTTGCAATTTCGAGGAAGGAGAGGCGAGGACGGTGTCACGTGGACGTTAAGGCTTTGGGATGGAGGTTGCAGCAGACTGTCATGTAAATAGTTGTTTTAAAACGTGTTTTAACCTGTTTACCCTGTTGGTGTGTTTGTTATATCTTATAAGTTATTAAAATGTTATAACTATACTACTTCGTTGGAGTGTTTGTACATATTTGCAATCTGGTGACGAGCACAAGGAGGTTACTGTGCAATCGGAAAAATAACATAGCCCAATTGTGTGCGATCTAGCCCTAGTTTGGTGACGTCGATGGTGGGTGTCAGCAGGCTTCCGTTTGTGCAGGATTTTGTCATGCTTATTGGGCGGGGTGGGCAGTAGGGCAGACATGTTTAGGTAGCGAGAGTAATGGAGTCGGGCTACCTCGTGGCCGTCTCGACCGTGAGCTTGGCTCCTTCCCTTGGTTTCATATGTCCCACAAAGGGCTAACTCCTAGCGTTACTTTAGTTTTTGTAAGGTCAAAAAGGATCCCACCAGTGCCTTTACTATTTTGTCGATTCCTGTTCGTTCATCCTTCGTTAGTCGATTCATTCTGGTGGACTCTTTCTTTCTCATCTCAGGGTCATCCAACGTTATTGCCGACGTTGTGTTCAGTACAGGAGGCTCGGCCGGCGCGGAGGCCGTGAGGACCGAGGCCCCTGTACTGCTTTCGCTCGTGTTTGGGGGTTGTGGGTGTTGCACTATTGATTAGGAGGGTGCGTATGGAGGGGGCATGTAAATGATCGGGGGACCTTATAGTAATTCATCATTCGTTCGCTGCTTAGAGGATAACTCAGGGTAGAGCAAAGAAGGGGTCCTAACAGCGTACTGGCCTGATGTTTCGGGCTCCTGTCTTAGTTTAGTTTCCCTTCTCTCCTTTATTTCTTCTTCTAACTTTCTAGCGGCAAGGTGAGCTGCTTTTCGTAATTCCTTTTCTGCTTTTACTTCTTCCCTCTTTTTCCGTTGCGTTGCTTCTTTGCGCCACATGCCGATGCTGTCACGCATAGTAGGCGTCGTCTTATTGCTACGCAGAGCTATTTCTAGCACTTCTATCTTATGGTCGTCGAAGGATCCCATCAGTGGCCACTGACTCTCGGGGTCCTTCTTTGTATATTTATGCCATAGCTTGGTATAAGCTATGGCGACTAGTCCATATTTAGTGAACATGTCCTTATTAGGGGTGCCTTCCAGTGGGGCCGGATGGTCCACCTCTAATAAGCGGTCCGGGCAGAACCAACTACCAATCAGTGGGGAGAAGATAGGCATGACGGGTTTCAATGGGGACAAAAGTCAGCACTACCTATCTTTTCACTGCTTGCAAAGACTAGACAGAATATCTCTATTCCTCGTTATTTGTAAGCAGAGAATACCTCCAAAAGAACCAATATCGAACAACTAGTGTTCGGACAATCAATCAATCAATCAATGGGGAGATAAGGATAGGCACGACGGGTTACAACGGGGACAAAAGTCTGCGTTACCTACCCTTCACTATTTGCAAAGACTAGACAGAATATTTCTATTCTACGTTATTTGCAAACAGAGAATATCTCAAAGAGCACTATTCTTCAAAACAATCAATGTTCGGACAATCAATCAGTGGGGAGATAAAGATAGGCACGACGGGTTTCAACGGGGACAAAAGTCTGCGTTACCTACCCTTCACTATCTGCAAAGGGAGAGAGAGAGAGTATTTCTACTCCTCCCCGTTTGTAGACAGCGAATATCTCAAAGAGAACAATCAATGAGCACAATCAATGAGCAATACTAGTATTCCAAAGCTTCAAACAATCAATCAATTATTTCGCAATTTGTCGTGTATCACGACCTTACCCGGACCGCGTGGACAGTTTCTCGTCTTCCGCCTCCAGCGCCCGATCGTCCTCTACTCTCCGTATTTGCCGCGGCACTCCTGATGGTTCCCAGTCAGGACCGTAGATCACTCGAGAGAGGTCTGCTCGGAACCAGTGAAGTTCGGATGATCGGCTGCCAGACGAGGGTCTATTGGGCAGGAGCTCTCCCGATCGTTGCAGTCGTTCACTCTGTCGTCGGGACCTCTCCCACTGGATCCACGTGTCGCTGATGGGCCCCACGCTTGGGACGCCAATTGTTAAATGGTAGCGGCAGTTTCAGTCGATAACCTTTCAAGTATTGCCCGGCGGTAATCGCCTCTCATACCACTCGATAATTTACCAATGAAAGAGGCAGGCGCCGGAGACTGGAAGGCAGGAAACAAAGTTTTATTCCGTCGGAGCAGAACACATCAGATCAGACAGCAAGGTATCGTCACGAGGTGCTCTAACTGCATCTCTGAGACCTGGTCTCTTATACACAGGTTTATTGCTTTATTACATATGGTACATTCTTGTTGAGGCTTTGATGTACGGAAAGACATTCCTTGGAACCCCCACTTCAAGCTCGTTCCCACACATATCTACAGTAGAAGTCCCCACCCCACCCACAGTAGGAGATGGCTATCACGCAGCTGGATATTCCGCCAATTCCCGGGGGTGTGTGCAACCGGCCGGGTCTCAGGGGGTAGGGGCTTTGATCCACCGTAATCCCTTTGATGTGGGGTGTTTCCCTTACAGTAGGAGCAATAAACTGCATCCGCAGGGCTAGGTGATGGCCTGGGATCGGTTCGGACAATGGGGCGCAGAGGAAGGGGGTTTATCAAAGAGGGGCATGACCATGTATGGGATGTCGGTCAGGTGTGGGATGTGGTTCCATGGCAGGGTCGCGCTGAATGAGAGGGTTTATGGCCCGTGTATGAGAGAGCGGGGGCGGCCGGCGCACGGGGGATGCTCGCAGCGCCAGAGGAAAGCGCTGGTGATCGAGAATGAGCGGGGAGAGAGTGGGGTGCTTAAAATGGCGGCCGTGCATTCGCTGTGCGTGGCGCTGGGGAGAGGCAAGATGGCGCAGATAATGTTCAGTTTGCAAGCTAAATTTCCACAGCTCAGTGTAACAGAATTTGTGGTGCAAGAGTGATGCCGATGCACATTCAGTGCCAGCTGCGCCGACATGATGCCGGCATAAGGGTGGGGGCATTCCAGGCTCTGATTTTTGCCCCTGCACCCAGTTACAAATGAATAGACATTCATTAAATCCTCTTGCCAGAGCTGGGTCCTGACTGTGGCAGCCAAAGGGGTTCTGGTCAGTCACAGCACCCCCAGACTCATCAGCCCATCAGGGGAAACAAATACAAAAACATGCCTGTCCCTACACATGTGCCATGTATGTTGGTGTACGCAAATATACCAATAATCACCATTAGCATATTACACAATACCACATGAAGTGCTGCCTGACATTTAACAAATGGAGTTAATTATTTATAGAGCGCTTGTTACCCCTTATGGGGTGTTGAAGCGCTTTTTTCGGCGAGTAGCATGCTACTCCTGAACCCATAAAGGATTAGTGGTGAATTAGTATAGTGAAATATGAAAGCAATTTGAGTGGTGGATATTAATCCGTTATTTGGATTGAGAAGGATAGCGGAGGGATAGAAGAGGGAAAAAGGTTTGCATATATATAGCGCTTGTTACCCCTGATGGGGAGTTGAAGCACTTTTTTGGCGAGTATCAAGCTACTCCAGAAACCCATTAAAGAATTAGTGGTGAATCAGTATAGTTAAATATGAAAGTAATTTGAGTGGTGGATATGTTAGTCAGCTATTTGGATTGAGAAGGTCAGCGGGGGGTAGATGAGGGAAAAAGGTTTGCATATATATAGCACTTGTATTTATTAATATATTTATATAGCACAACTAATACCCGAAGGCGTCTAGGCGCTTGTAGACCAACATCCTGCAGCCAAAGGTGAAAAGTGCTAAATGATTGGGAGAAAATAGAGAAGTACTAAGGTTATGTCTTAAAGAGCCAGGTCTTAAGACTCTTCCTGAAAGAGAGCAGGTCCGTGGAATTTTTAAGTGTGAATGGTAGCTGATTCCACAGTCTGGTAGTGATGTTTAAAAAGCTTTTACCACCCCAGTTAGACAGTCTTACTTTGGGGACCTCCACCAACATAAGTGAGGAGGACCGCAGCATTCTGGTTGATGTATACCAGCGAAAGTGGTCAATCAGATACGCAGGGCCCTGGTTGTGCAATGCCCTAAAGGTAATGCACAGTGCCTTAAAGTTGATCCGTTTTTCCACTGGAAGGAAGTGTAGGGTATTAAGGACCGCCTTTGCAGAAGAGTATTTTGGCAGTCTGCAAAGCAGACACGCGGCCAAATTCTGTATAATCTGCAGTTTAACCAAGAGGGCTTTATTAATTCCAATCAAAAGGCAGTTACAATAGTCCAGCCTTGATATGACTAAGGCTGAAATCACTGTTTTCTGCAGGTCCAGTGGTATGAAAGGGAACATTTTCCACAGGACCTTCAGAGAGAAGCTGAGGTAAGTGCATTCACATGGTGGGAAAAGGACAGGGTGGTGTCAAAGTTGACACCCAGGTTTTTTGCCTTGACAACTGGTGAGGGGAGAGGGCCTAGTTCCATAGGCCACCAGTCGGATGACCAGAGAGAGACGTCTCTGCCAAAAAGGAGAACCTCCCTCTTATTTGAGTTCAGCTTAAGACAGTTCTCTGCCATCCATCTACTCACATGACCCATACAGGCGTGAAAGTTATGGACTGTGTTTTGAGAGTCCACAGAGATGGATACTATAATCTGGGTGTCATCAGCGTAAGACGCCATACAAAATCGATAGGATTTGATAAGCCTGGCCAGGGGGAACTACGTAGAGATTAAAAAGAGTCGGTCTTAAAGACGACCCCTGTGGGACCCCACACGGAAGTTTGAAACTCCGGGAGATAAAACCGTCCATCTCCACAAATTGTTCCCAGTCCGAGAGGAAAGAACTGAACAATGATAAGGCGGCACCAGCAATGCCTGCCTATTTCTTGAAGGCGAAGTAGTAGGAGGCCATGGTCCACCGTATCGAACGCTGTCGATAGATCCAGCAGAATCAGTGCCGCCATGCCTTCCATATCTACAGAGCGCCTGATTTCTTCAGACATCGTGATCAGTGCGAGCTCGGTGCTATGTCCACTTCAGAATCCATATTGAAATGGATCCAGAATATCATTGTTGAGGATAAAAGAAGTTAATACTTGGTTAACTTATTTTTCAAGAATTGTTGCCGATAGCAGCAGGCGGGCAATAGGACGATAGTTGCCTGGGTCTGCTTTATCCAAATTGTCTTTTTTTAATAGTGGAAGAATTGAGGTCTTTTTCCATTTTTTAGGGAAAATTATAGTTTTAAGAAGAAAGTTAAACAACTCTGTGAGACAGCCGGCAATTGGCTCAATTGCAGAGAGAATGATCTTAGGAGGACAGGGGTCCAGCGGTGATCCAGATTTGCTGACAGAAAGAATTTTATTGACCTGCTCATGCGTTATAGGTGGAAACTCAAAGAGATACGCAGAGTCAGGGTTGCTGGAGTTCTTAGAAACCAGACTTCCTGCGTCATGAGTTGGCACCAGCGTAAATTTATCATAGATACAGCGAACCTTACTGCAGAATGTGGAAGCCAAGGTATCAGAGAAGGCTGGATCCGGTACATTATCCTTTTGGACTTGCACTTGGCTGAGTTTTTGGACTGTGGCAAACAGTTCTTTAGAATTATTCTTGGCATTTTAAATCTTTTCTGAAAAGTACTTAATTTTTGCACTGTGGATCGTTCGTTTGTGCTGGGTTAATAACTCCCTTAAGCACTCTTTTCTTTTGGGTCATAATTGAGTCTCCAGCGCCTTTCTTGCCTGCTGCACTGCCTTTTAAGAAGTCTTAGCTCTTCTGAGAACCAGGGTTCGGTAGGTGCTGTCCTGGTAATTTCCCATTTTGTTGAGGAACTGTGTCTAGAAATCCCGAACTGATTCAATCTTGGTATTCTAGAGCTGCTCTCTCTGGATCTGGAGGTAGGAAAGGTCTTCTCAGGCTAAGCTGAGAATTAAACTCGAATTTTTCCAGGCGGTGCCATAGGAAGTGCCTATTGCTTTTAATAAATGACGGCCTATTATCAGTGTGAGAGTTAGCATACCCGCTGCGTGGTCTGACCACAGTAGTTTGAGGGTACCTTTAAATTTCAGAAGCGCACAGTCAGAGAAAACAGAGTCAAGCAGATGTCCAGCTCTATGCTTAGTACCTTCAATCAGCTGTGCCAATCCTACACTGGCTAAAAGGCCCGAAAGGACGGTTGAATCCTTACCATATAGATTATCTAAGTGAAAGTTTTGGTCACCGAGAATGGTATAGTCCCGGAAACTGACTTTGTGTTCAAGTAGCTGACCCATGGTTTATAGAAAGTTAATACGTGGTCCAGGGGGTGTTGAAGCACTTTTCTGGCAAGTAGCACGCTACTCCGGAACCCATAAAGGATTAGTAGTGAATTAGTATAGTGAAATATGAAAGAAATTTGAGTGGTGGATATGTTGTTAAGTTATTTGGATCGAGAAGGGTAGCGGAGGGATAGAAGAGAGAAAAGAGGTTTGGATTTATATAGTGCATGCTACCCCTGATGAGGTGTTGAAGCACTTTTTCGGCGAGTAGCACGCTGCTGTGGAACCCAATAAGGATTATTGGTGAATTAGTATAGTGAAATATGAAATTTGAGAAGTGGACATGTTAGTCTGTTATTTTGATTGAAAAGGATAGTGGAGGGAGAGAACAGTGAAGGATTTAGACTTATTTTTTTTGGCGCTCATAGCAGTAGTAGGAGACTTGGGATGAGTAAAAGGGATGTGGAGGGGAAGAGTCAGAAAGAAGAGTTTAGAAAGGCTTATTTTGGGGGATCGGTATAGTAAAAGAGGTGTCAGAGGGTGCAAGGAAGGGTAGAATGGGAAGACTCTAGAAAGGGCTATTTTGGGGATCATAGTAGTTGTATGGGGTTTGGGATGAATGAGTTAGTGGACGTAGAGAATATATTGATAGAGGTATAGGAGAGAAATAGTGTAGTGCATTGGAAAGAGTAGTAGAAAGAGGTTTGAGATGAGTCAGAGAGTTGAGCGCTAAGTGTATTAACCACTTGAGCTACCTTACAACTTTTATGCATTTATACACTTGGGGGGATATTCACAAGAACGTGTGATAACTACCGCAAGAGTAGCGTAATGCAACTTCCAATATCGCAGCCCATCGCTGGAAAATAACCCATTGTCAATGTGGAATTCACAACAAGGCGGTACCATGCGATAGTCCACCGACACCGCGGACAATGTTCGCTATACAACCACCACGACGGAGATAAAACACAAACCACACCACCAAAAAACACGTGATGGGCCAAAGCGCGATGAGGATATCATCGATAAGCAGCGCCAGGCCTGCAACACACACCTGGCAGGCAGAAAAAATCACCATAAAAGTAGAAAAAACACCCACACCCAAACTGACCTACACCCAAGTACCATGGAGGCAACCGGAGAAGGCACAGAGGACGAGCGCAACCCCACAAGCACCCCAGACGACCAGCCTGGGACTTTGGGGACAGAGAAGGGCAAGGAAAAGAAGACGAAGTTCAGTCCGCAGGCGAACAGGATCATAGTCATGGAGGTGATGGAACACAATCAACAACTCTTCGTCACCTCCAACATGTCATTGGGCACCAAAACTGAAATATGGTGGGACATCGTCGACAAGGTGAATGCCGTCGGAGAGCTCAAGCGGACAATGGACGAGGTCAAGAGGCGATGGAATGACATCAAGCAGAAGACCAAGGAGAAACCTGCAGCCAACCAGAAGGCTGCAATGCAGACTGGAGGCGGGGGCCCAGCTCCACAGCTCGTGCTGGATGACATGGAGGAGCTGGTGTCGACAGTCATCAGTGTGGATACTGTGGCCGGAGTCGGGGGACCGGACACTGCTCGACAGGACACAACACAACCGCAACAGTGAGTGACCACCAGGTACTGGGGAGACGGGTGGAGATGGCCACGATGGCACACATGCACAATCAAGCAGGGCACAGTACACACCCACAATGACCCTGGCACCTCACCCAGACCTACAGACTGTCACAATGTACAATGCCATGCTGTCAGAATGTTAACCTGTACCATACGGCTACATACATGTGGGCACATTGTAATACACCATCTCCCCTTCACATCGCTGGGGCATCGTTAACACCTCCTGCAGAGCAGTCCCAGCTACTCTTCACTGATGACGAGGAGCACAACACCAGCATCTACACACAAGCCCTCCTAGACATCATTGACCTCATCCGCGACTCACCTCCAGGATCAGGGCAGCCCAGCTATATCGAGGAGACCCCACCCACCACCCAACCCACCCAGCAGGAGGCACCCACAGCCCCGGCACCCTCCCAAGTCCCCAAGGAACAACAAATGGCCTTCCAACGCCATGTGATGGTGGGCCAGAGGGAGACGGCTGAGCAGGTGCAGGTGGGATTCGAACTCATGGCTGCCAAACTGGATGCCATCCTTGGGTGTCTATGTTCGCCCCATGGTCTCCAACAAGCCCTGACTGACATCGCTGGAGTCATGACGCAGAGAGTAGAACAGCTGTCCGCTCAGAGTGGCTCCAGCGATACCAGCCGTGAGTTGGCACACACTTGGAGGCTCATGGAGGACATGGAGGTGGAAAGGATGGCAGCCACCGCTGCACATCATCGGAATGTAGCTGGGATCTATCATGCCCTGCAGACCTCCATCATGACATTGCCAGCACAAGGCATGGCGCTGATGAATGCTGCTGCCCCCACACCATCCACATCCTCGTCCCCTGGTGTGTCAGTGCCTCACAGTGCAGCATACGTATCCACCCAGGCTCCTGATGTGTCAGTGGCACACAGTGCCGCAGCCGGGACTGCAACGCCCACGGGGGGGGGGGCAGGGCACACATCCGGGGACGAGGACATGGATGGGTTTGTGATCAGGAGGCACTAGTATTCATTTCCGCCACCTGGCCTGTTTCTGCTTGGCGCCGCACATGGCTTCGTGACCTTCGACTGACCTCCGATACACCCCGATGCACTCACCTTGGACAGCGACATGGACTGCCACATCCTGTTCGAAGACCAATGACACAGCGGACAGACTGCGGACTGTACCCTTCCTCTTCCGCAGTACATGTTATCCCCGGATGGACTCTGGCTGGCCGTCCACGGGCCCATATTGTGTAGTGTGCTCGGCATTGCTCTGTACCTCTTAGCTGCATAACTGCACTGGATTTGCAAATAAACATTCAGTGACGCACTGCTGTGTCATGTCTTACATCATTCAGGTATGGATATGTGGATGAATGTGGGGACAGTGCCTTCCCTTGTGTCAATGATGTTCATCCTGTGGAATGCGAGTCAGAGGGTGCGACATTGCATATTGTATACCTGGTCCCATGAACACTACAACAGGGACACACGCATCAGTCACTTCCTTGTCTGGACATGGACTGGACCACGCCCCGAGCCCATGAGTCATTGTGGCAAGCCCTGCGCTGATCCGGCGTACGGCTGGCCAGACCACTCCGATGACGCACCAAGGGGTGGCCATCATTGCTACCCATCACAGGCGTACTCGCTGGTGGTGTGCAGGTCACTGGTCTAGTTGTCAGCATGTCACAGGCACTCCCTGAGGGCAGGTTTGCACACACACCACACCCATCCGGCACAGGCGATGGCCATGTGACTCTGCCAACATAAGGGGCTGACGACTTCACATTCCCCTCTTCCGGTGGGGTACTGGATGATGGCTGCTCTATGCTTCTCATTCATAAAGGGCTCATGAGTTGTTGGCACAGGGTTGGTGGCATCTGAGGCCTGGCGCACGACACGGGCCTACTGCCACGTGGTGCTGACTGGCCCTGCACAGGGTTAGTGGCACCGAGGCCTTGCAGCCAGCACCGGCCTGCCACCACGTAGCGCTGACTGGGGTTGCACAGGGTTAGTGGCACTCGGAGCATTGCGGCTGGCACAGGCACCCCACCACGGGACAGTGACTTTGAGTGCACCCTAAGCTGCTGAGCGGGTGTGCAGCCTGCGATGATGCCCCGTCCCGGCGGTCCAGACAGCTCAGGTTTTGTGTGCCCTGCTGGACCGCAGTGCAGGCCAGAGCCAGCGGGCAGCGCGGGCCTAATGCCACATGGTGTCGCTTCTGGGATCCCATTGTTAGTGGCACCCATCGGGCTGAGCGGGTGTGCAGCCTGCGATGGTGCCGGGTGCACTGGTATGTCCTCTGCCATGGAGTAATCAAGACCCAGCACCAAACGTGAGACCTGTTGGACTGCGGAGCGTGGCTGCATGGTATGGAGGGTGCCATGTCCACGGGCCCCGGGCAGCAGCACGTGGTGGGACCTCCCATCAACGCGCCGGTGGCGGTAGGTGAGCAGTGAGGCCTGGGTGTGCATGGGAGGGCATGCTCCGATGGGCGGCGGGAGGGGTTGGGGTGCCTCTGCCTGGGTGTGCATGGGCAGACAGGCAATGTTGTCTTGTGCAGGTGTGTGTACTGTGCCAGTCATGTATCTGTACTCTGTTTCAGCTGGCGGCTCTCACTCAGATGTGTGACCTGGTGAACTGCGATACATACCTACATGTGGTCGGAGACTCACCAGTGGCAGCAGGTGAGCAGTGTGGCCTGGGTGTGCAGGGATGGCACTGTATCTCTCTCCACCTTTCTTCTTCTCTCTCTCCCCCTCTCTTCTTCTCTCTCTCTCTCCCTCTCTCTCTCCCTCTCTTCTTCTCTCTCTCTCTCCCCCTCTCTTTGTCTCTCTCTTTCCCCCTCTCTTCTTCTCTCTCTCTCTCCATCTCTTCCTCTCACTCCCCTTCGCTCTCTCTCTGTCCTTTAATGTGCGGAGGACACACCTTCTCATCATGATTTTTGTCTTGCAGGCTGGGACCTACGGATTGTCCCGGGGGGAGCGGCCATGTGTCTTCATTTCATTTCAGTGTTCATTTTAATAAAGTTTCATTTGTTACTTCGAAAGTGAATGTGTGTGGCTCTTTTCTGTGTCAACACATGCAAGTCACCAGTTGTGATTGTGCAACGTCAGGCGGATTATTTTGTGCATGTTTAGGTGTAGCTGATGTGGCATGTCTTTGGTCGGGGGGGTGCAGGGAGGGGTGGTCCTGGGGGTGCTGTTGGTGGGTGTTGTGGCCCTCTTGGGTGTCCGGGCCGCATGATGGGTGGCTCCATGGCTTCTGTTGCCCTTCCGGTGTGGCCCTGGGCTGGTCTCCCTTTTGTGGTGCAGACCGCCGTCCGACTTTACACCAGATCAGAGCAGATGTAGATTTCCTGGTGCGAATGCGCCTTATCGCCTGTTTTGTGTTTTTTTCGCCCATGTGGCTGGTCATTGAAAATGTTGTGGTGTGATTTCTGCTTCAGGTGCCTTATTTATTTATTTATTTATTTTTTAGCATTTCTTAAAGCGCGAACAAATGCCCGCAGGCGTCTCGGCGCTGTACTATTGTGAACTCTCCTATGCTTGGCTTCTGGCTCTTAGAGGTTAAACAACCATGTTTTCAGCTTCTTTCTGAATGACAGGAGATTTGGGCTGGATCTGATGGATTGAGGGAGTGTGTTCTATAGTTTTGGGGCGGCAACCAGGAAACGTCTGTCTCCCCAGTTTACTAGTCTAGTCCGGGGTACCACCAGATCGTTCAGCTTGGCTGAACGGAGTGGTCGAGGAGGAATATAAGGAATAAGGTGGTCTCTCAGGAATTGAGGGGCTTGTAGGTGTAGCGATTTATAAACAATACACAATGTTTTGAATTTGATTCTATTCCTGATAAGGAGCCAATGAAAGCTTCTCAAGGTATCAGTTATAGGTTTAAATTTGGGGATATCCGAGAGAAGTCTCGCCGCTGCGTTCTGTACTGTCTGCATTTTCTTGATGACCCTGATTTGGGCATTGGCAAACAGGCCATTGCAGTAATCTAATGCAGACAGGACTAGGGCACTAACTAATGTCTTGCCTACACTTTTGGGGAGAAATGGAAGGATCTTTTTTACCAGGCGTAATTTGTAAAATGCTGTGGAGGCCGTCTGGTTGGCATGAGCCATAAAGTTCAAGTTGTCGTCAAAAATGACGCCTAAGTTTCTCACCTTCGTGGTTGGTTTGGGCAAGGCTCCAAAGGATGACGGCCACCATACGGAGGACCAGTTAGGACTAAGATGACCAAAGGTTACCACCTCGGTTTTATCGGAGTTCAGTTTTAAACAGTTTGCTGACATCCACTGTCCGATGGCCAGCATGCCTGCTTTAAAACTCTCCGCTACTGTTTCCCCATCATCTCTGATGGCCAGAATCAACTGGGTGTCATCCGCATATGAGGTAAGGTTCATCCCATGCGCTTTGATTGTTTTTGCGAGGTCCGACACATAGATGTTAAATAGTGTCGGGCTAAGGGATGAACCTTGAGGTACCCCACATGGCAAGGACAACTCTGCTGACTCGAATTGTCCTAGGGTGACTGCCTGGGATCTATCCGTCAGGAAAGATGCCAGTAGTTTCTTAGCTAGGCCTTGCACGCCTATCTTTTCAACACGGTCGACCAGGATCTTGTGGTCGACCGTGTCGAAGGCGGCCGATAAATCTAGAAGCACCAACAGTGCTGAGCCTCCTTGATCTCGGATTAATCGGATGTCATACGCCGCTTTGATAAGCGCCGTTTCTGTTCCATGAAACTTGCGGAATACAAATTGGGTTTCATCGAGCAGATGGTATTGCTCGATAAATTCCGCAAGTTGAGTATTCATGGCTTTTTCTGCTATTTTGGCTAGAAACGGGAGGTAAGCTATAGGCCTGTAGTTTTTTAACTCCGTTTTATCTAGGCCAGATTTTTTCAGAAGTGGCTTCAGTAAGGTCTTTTTTAAAGGGGTAGGGAAGATTCCTGTGCGGAACATTAGATTGCAATTTTGGGTTATAGCTGGAACCACTGTGTCCATTAATGGGCGGAGAGTTTTCAAGGGACAAGGATCCAATGCTGAGCCGGACTTAATGGATTTGATGATGTCCTGGATTTGGTTTTCTGTGATTTCCGCAAACTGTGGAAAGATGTTGTCAGTATGTGATCCCCTTAAGCTAACTTAAAATGTACCTTCTCGGCTTAAAAGGTAGTTACAAGTCTTACTCACAGGTCAGCTGCACGCCAGGAATGACTTACAGCAAGTTCCATATAAACATACACATAAGGTCAATCGGCGTATAGGAACTGACAGGCCAGGAGGGAGGGTGGGGGGTTTCTCCGGCTGTCCAGTGCACTGGAGGCCCTCTCCCAACCCAGGGCGGCCAGTACCTTGAGAGAGCACGGCAGTGCAGCACAGCAGCAGCAGGCAAGATGCAGAGCACGGCGTCGCCACGACGGACTCCAGCAGCAGACTTCATTAAAGAAAGTAGTGCCCACAGACTTAAGAACACATACTATGTAGCAACCAAAGTAAAGGGGTGAGTCGCCATGGGAGGTTACACATGAATACAAGACCGTACTAAAGAGAGACTAACAAGCCTATTAAGGAGTCAGAAGCCAGTATTTACGAAGGACAAAGACACAAACCAATGGAAAATATGGGCTGAGAGTGGGCGTGGCTTCCATTTCAGACTCCACTACAACGAGTCTCACAGAGCAACGCATGCTCGCTAACTCAGGCTCGACCTAAAAGTGATATAGGTGCAGGTAGAGGTCAAGGGAGGTAAGGGTAATTTTAGAGTCTAGGGGTGGGTAGAAGTAAAGAGAAGTCAGAGTAATTTTAGGGTAAAGGGAAGGGTAGAGCTAAAGGGAGGTAAGGTTGGTTTAAGGTTATGGGGAGGGTAGAGATCAAGGGATATAAGGGTGAATTTATGGTATAGGGATGGGGAGAAGTGAAGGTAGTTATGTGTGATTTTTTTGTGCTTAGGGATTGGTAGAGGTAAAGGTGACACAGCCTTTATATGTATCCTTTACCAGACATGGTAAGGATTGGTAAGGTAAGTATATATATTATTATTATGCTTAGCCTGTGTGAAAAAGCCATGTGTGGCAAAAGCATCTGCACAGTAAAGACATGCAAGATAAAGGCATGCGTGGCAAAGGCATGCATTGTATTGTCATACAGCCGAGGTACTTGTGCATTGCTAACTTTGCAAATGGGGTGTTTACAATTCCTAACTGGCGGCAGCACGAGCATTAAACAATGATAAGTAAAGGTGACTATAGACCAACACTTGGATAGATGGACGCACTCTTGGACTGTCAGTGAATTCAAAATCTGAAAAAGGTAGAAGGTGCATGTGGGTTAATCCTCCTGAGTATGAGGATAAAGTTGCAGTTCCAAAACCGCTGACCTCACGTTATGAGGGGCGTCTCCCACTAGCACTTTTGAGGGAGTAAGTACCCAAAATAATCACTTCTTGATTGACTTTTCTTAATTAACTTTATTAAGATGATTGAATGTTATTTATTGTATTGTTCGTTATTCATTCATAACAAAGGTCTTCATTTTGTAACATGATAAACTTTCACATATGCCCAATGCATTTCGGGCAATTAGCCCTTCATCAGGGGCTTGATTCTGAAATATAGAGGAAACTTTAGTTCAGGATAACGGCGAACTTGTCGTAGTTCAGTAATATTAATGTCAATGGTGACTCAAAGGAGAGGTGCTCGCTTGTATAAAAAAACGTTGAAAATGGTGATTAAACTCGGTTAACAAGATTAAGTGAAGAAATTATAACAGAGTTAACGGTGTGGTAAAAAAAGTTGTGGTGCCTTAATTCAAAAGCTTTGACGAATCTGGAGACTCATAGTGAAAACTTGATAAAAAAACAAACGTATAAAGACTGGTAAACTATAGCGTGATATGATGCACAACGTTGATAGTGCACAACCTTGCGTCAATGCGGTTTGTGAAAACAAGACGCGCTTAAACGAACATGGTGCTGGTGAAATTGACGCGAGTGCGGAAAAGCCATAGGTGACTCCATCAGAAGCCGCGTCAGTTATAGCAATTATTTCCCATTGTGGTTCACCAAGATCTTCTGATACAATTGGGGACTGCTTCTCCCATGGGATATTTCAGTTTAAACTACCTCTAAGTCAATCACTTCCACATATGTAGACTGATATTGAAAAGATCATGAAGCCTGTTGGGTGCAAGCTGAACCAAGGGACATGGACTGGGATACTATTTCATGAGTTCCCCTCATTACCGATCACTTCTCAAACAATGTCAATTCTCTTCCTTTGTTCATGATGGCAGTATACCTCTACTTGAATATGGCATCTGCGTCTGTTTTCTCTAAGGAAATGTTTCCAACATTTCTCCCCTTTGGCTTAATTGGTAGCATTCTTGTATTTATCTACAAGGAAAATTCCCTTATGTGTCCCCCAGGAGTTATCTGTGTTGCTTCGATACCTATGTGAGAGCCTTTGCCCTGAACATTGAAAGTACCACATTCACTTACCAGTGTTATGGATAACATCAATCTACCCCCAGCCGTGGGGGTACGCATGGCGACCCATGGCAACTAGGAAACATTACAGACTTCCTCAACCTCTGCACCACTGTATGAATAAAGCTGCTTATAATCAACTGATCCACTATAGAAGGAGAGATAAGTAGAAACATCTACCCGTTTTCTCTCTCTTGCTGCTGCGCTGTCCGATCGTGCTACATTTTACTCATGCTAGATTTTACTAGTGCTAGATTTTACTCATGCTAGATTTGACTCAGAACCAATGTCATTCGCTTATTTACAAAATGGTAATTTCCGAGGGCCAACTGTTTTAGTAAACATACTACCACCTGCACTGGGACTGTGTCGGAAGCCACCAGAGCCCAGACTAGTTTGAGTGTGAACGACCATGATATTGTAGGCAAAGACCACCAAATGAGACAGAGAAGAAAGTGCAAAGGATTTACAGCCAGACATGTAAAATGTGACTGGATTTGAAGAACTGAACCATGCTAAAGGGATTTGAAGTAGCCTAGGATGTAAGTATAGCTCTCAGCCAAAGTTATACGCCTGACAGTGGTCTTTGACCCTTTCAAATTTCTCTGATCCTGCCAGTACCACTTCATCTACCAGGCACAACCGTAGGAATCAAACCTAAAGGGAAAGCTGTCAGGGCTCTGTGCCCACAAGCAGATTAGACATTCAGAAAGCAGGGACCGGTCTCAGAAAATGTAGGCTTTGATACAGCATTATGCAGGTTGAGATAAACACATCACATATTTTTTCCCTTTTAATTATTAGTTCTGCTGACAGGTTATGATTGTTTGCTGATTCATGGACATGTGCGCTGTCAGATTTTGACGAGAACAGCACAGAAAACTGACAAACGGGAACAATGTATTTGTAGCTGAGTGAGGAAAAAGTATGTAAATTCAGAAGCAAGGGAGTGACAAACTCAATAAATGTGCAAGCCATATGTACAGTCATTTTTTTAATTTCACACGCATCTGTGCAGCATCCTGTACACAGCCCGTCAATTCCAATAAAAACATAATTATTGGAAAAAAAGAAGCATCGCGTTGTACAAGCTAATATGCACGAGTTCAATTCCGGCCTTGAGAACTGGGGCCGGGCACTCATTTATACTAGTCTCCTTTTAGGTATGGTTAGAGAAAGCATTTGTATGTTGTATAGCCTTCTCACAGGCAGGAGGACGTCTCATAGCTGTCATTTAAACAGAACCTTAGATCTCCAGACATAAAACTGCCTCATCGCATGGTACACTTCTTTAAGGTGTCGCAGGTATGTGCATTTGATATAATACATTTTTACGGACATTACCTTGCTGAACTCTATTCATAACGGATGGTAGGATAAGATTATATAACTTCTGTACGTTTTTTTCACTTTAGGGTCATGTATCATATAAAAAAATCTCTCTTGCTTTGCTGCCACAGATAGGTCAACACACAAATGTGTTATTTGAATATATATATCATATTTGTGTATCAAGAAGTTGTATATAGTGCTATGTGGCATCTTATAATTACTTCAGAGCTCTATAGATGATCAAGAGTCTGGATCCTGAACTAATGTGAATGGTAGAGTGCGTAGCCATTCACATGGCGATGATGGACGAAGTGCTGAAACGTTTCAACCACTCACCCCCAGTCAAGAGATCTGGGTTAAATCCATAGTTTTTGTGCTCACTATGCCACTCAAGTTTGGACCCAGCAATATGCAAATCAGTCTTGACCCAGCTCCTCATGGGAACAGTTCAGCCCGACCTGCCAGGCCAGGTCCTCCCTGGACCAGAAACAAGCATCCTGGGATTTGTTTCGGGGGTATCATCCCTCATCAGCCAGGCTAGCTTGATTCCACTTGCACAGCGAGCAAGACACCCATGTCTGAGCATACCCTTGCCCACTTAGGGAAAACATAGCAAACACTACAAGATGATGGAGGGGAATGCTGCTCATGTCAAACATTAATCTCCAGTCACAGATCTGTGTTTCATTCATCATTCTTTTGCTCACTACACCACAACAGTTTGGAACCAGGCATATGTAAATCAGTCTTGAGCCTGGTCCTCATGGGAACAGTCCAGCCCAAATGCCAAGCCAGGTCCTCTCTGACAGCTGTCAGTGGCCTCTGTTAGTTGTTGTCCCTGTGGACAGAGATTTTCCTTGAGTTGGGGACAGAAGTCTGACTTTAAGGGGCAGAATGGGCCACATCACCTTGTGGGCCATGGTGGTAAATATCAGCCTACTGGTTTGCTTCTGTGAGCAAGCTAAGGTTCGGAGCCTCACAAATGGAGTCTGCAGATGAGGAAAAGGGTTTCTCAAGGGGCATCCAATATCAATCAATCAATCAATCATATCACTTGTAAAGCGCACTACTTACCCGTGAGGGTCTCAAGGCGCTGGGGGTGGGGGGGTGCTGCTACTGCTCGAAGAGCCAGGTCTTGAGGAGTCTTCTGAAGGTCAGTAGGTCTTGGGGCTGCCGTAGGTGGGTGGGGAGGGTGTTCCAGGTCTTGGTGGTGTAGAGGTGGGAGAAAGACCTGCCGCCGCCAGTCGTTCTTTTGATGTGGGGGACTGCGGCGAGGGCAAGGCCAGTGGAGCGGAGCTGGCGGGTGGGGGTGTAGAAGCTGAGTCGTCTGTTGAGGTATGCTGGTCCGGTGTTGAGTGCTTTGTGTGCGTGGGTGAGGAGCTTGAAGGTTATCCTCTTGTTGACGGGGAGCCAGTGCAGGTCTCTCAGGTGGGGTGTGATGTGGCTGCGGCGGGGGATGTCGAGGATCAGACGTGCAGAGGCGTTCTGGCTGCGTTGCAGCTGTCTCAGGAGTTTGGCCGAAGTTCCTGCGTAGAGGGCGTTTCAGTAGTCCAACCTGCTGCTGACGAGGGCCTTGGTGACTGTTCTTCTCGTTTCGGTGGGGATCCACTTGTAGATCCTGCGGAGCATGCGGAGGGTGTTGAAGCCGGAGGAGGAGAAGGCGTTGACCTGCTAAGTCATGGAGAGGGTGGAGTCGAGGATGACCTCTAGGATGCGTGCGTGGTCGGTGGGTGTTGGATACCCACCCAAGACCCAAGAGGATGGTGATAGAATTGGTACAGATAAGTTCAGAGGGGCATAGAATAGACAAGGGCCACGACAGAAGAGGGAAATTATCCATGTTCTATCACCAGAGGAGGGACGCCCATCAAGGTATTTATTAGTCTTCCCTCGGTTTCATTCTTGGCGGCCTGTGTTGGGAATTTGCCCTTTCTGCAGGGTAACTCTGATTTTTTTTGCTGGCTATAGAACTCTGTGTGCCTTACACCTGCTGGCCAGTGGTAAAGTGTGTTTGCTCCTCCTTTCAAAATTATGAAATCAGTATATTCCTGAATACATTATTTAACTTACGTATATGTCCAGAGTATATGGTACTAATGTGTACCCAGGGCCTGTAAGTTAAATGCCGCAAATGGACTGCAACACCCATTATGCCATCCACTATGGTGACAATGTAAGCATGACTGCAGTAGCTTGGCTGTGCAGGTTTCAAGTGAAAATTGAACTTGGCAAAATAACCCCTTTTGACAGGCAAAATCATTCTTTTAGGTAATTGTAGGTCACCTCAAAGTAGGCCTTATTGTCCAGAAAACATGATGCATAGTATTTAAAAGTAGGAAATGTACAAGTTAATGTTAAACATAGCCATACTGTGAATAGGTCAAAAAGCTATTTTTACTGTAGCAGGGTTGGCTTTTCCAAGGAAAGCATTGGGATACATCATAACATTTCATACATGTTATCTCCACCTAGGAAACAGCTACAGATTTATTTTTTGAACTTATAAAAATATTTATTACAAGTCCATTTCCCCGGTGAAGTCAGATTTGTAATGAATATCTAGGAAAGATGACTTTTAAAAAGTTACATTTGCCTTCCTTGAAGTCCCTGGAAGTTAAATCTGCATTTTACTCTTCCTCATCTGCCAAGGACTTGAGTAACTTCAGAGAGGCCTACCTTGTCCCAAGAAGATGTAGCTAACACCCATGCCTGCACCCTTCTTTTATACCCCAACCAGACTAGTATCCATCACTGTCGGCCTGTTGTTGACATCACAGTGTCAGATCCTGGTTGAGAAGTACTCCTGTCAAATTACACCTGGGCCCGGTTCTACTGCATTCAAGTATCATTGGCACTTTGTGATTCTTAGTGCTATTTATACTTAAAAATGTAAAAAATTATATTTCCGGTTCCCCTTCTTGGATGTTTGTCATGCTGGTGGTTATTTTATTTACTGGATTTACTCTATTTTCTAATTCATTTTGTGAATTGTATTGTTTTGCATTTTGACTTAATTACCGTATTAGTACTGGATAAAAACTTTAAGCATTGCCTCTAAATTAAGCCTGTCCGTTTTTTGCTGTAGCTAGCAGGTTGAGCTCAGGTTAATTTAGAGACTTTAAGTATTTACAATGGTAAGGATTGTGATTATTACTTGAGGTGGGTACTCACTCCCTCATCTAATAACCCAATGTCCTACAAATACCCCCAAGTACACTGTTGATGGGTGATGTTTATGTCTATAACATCCACATCCTAGAACACCCACTCCTCGACCAGGGAAGCAAATTTACTGTCATGAAACATTCTGCTACGCTGATGTGATGTTACATGTAAGTTAATTAATTTAAAAGATTGAATTCACATTTTGTGAATTTCAAGCTTGGGTTTACACACAGTAAAATAGGCCCTTTATTCACCTAAGCTTTACTTATATGTGAAAATGGCTTTGTGATTCAGGTTAATATTCTTTCTTATCTCTATCGGTGGACCAATTCCTTCATGATGGGTATGGTAGTCTCTGTGGAATGAGTTTCTCAGAGTAATTACTCATTTGTCAAAGTATCAATTTCCATACACGGTTAGGCACCATCTTAGGTTTTATTCAGGATGTCCTCTCAAACATTATATTACCTATAACTTCTTTTTTTTTTAAATGTATTTATTTATTGAAATTTATTTCATACTTCGTAGGCATTTGACAGCAAAAGAAGAAAAAGAAAAAAATCAACGCATAGGAAACAGCAACCCTGCAGTACAGTACACTAGGTAGCACAGTAATATTTCACATCCACTCAGCAGAGGACGTTGCCCATCACCTCCCCTGTCCAACAGGTTTACAGCCACCCCTGATAGCTATGTTGGGCTACTATACATAATTGGTCATATATGACATTTCTGGGCATTCTAATAAAAATACTGTCAACGGGGCCCATATATCCTTGGGTCTAGAGGAAACTGGTAGTTTTGAGCCACCAGTCTCTTGGCTAGCAGCGTAGTAATGGCCACCAGTTTGCTGTTACAAGGCTTAAGCGATTTGACAAGTCCAAGCAGACACAACTGCAGAATGCATACCACCTCTTCAATCATTTGGCACAAGATTCCACAATGGCATAAGATTACAAAAGACTCCTTTGGGAAAAGTTGTATACCCCCGACATATGCTGAAACTTCTGATATTGAGAGATCAAGCTTCAATCATTCCATGAGGCAGTAGAACAGGCCTTAGATACACTGGTGCCATTAAAACAACAGCATGAGACCCTTGACCCTGGCTCAGGGTAGGCCGCTCTCCACACCGCTGCTCACCTCGTGCCACCGCCTGTGCCACCGCTGTTAGTTGCCCTGCTGTCATTGTCTACCCCTTGGTAAACTGTTGTAAACTGTTGGTATTAACGTGCTTCTTTTCTGTTTACTGCTGATTCTCTTGTGCCTCTGCTGTCTTTTTGCACTGCTGTAACTTGTTTTTGTTTAACGTGCCTCTCTCTCTCCATTTCCCCTATTCCCGCTGTGTCCACTCCCGCCGCTTTTTCCCGCCGTTGTCTCCCCTGGGCCCCGCACCCTCAGTGCCCATTCACCGCCCCGCTCCCACCTCCCAGCTGCTCCTCCCTCCCTACCCCCCTTATATGGAGGCCGCGCAGCGGGTGCGCCGCTGGCGGGCCAAAGGTGCGCCTAAGGCAAGCCCATCTGCGCCTGTCCGTGCCTGAACCGCGCCCAGTGCCCGGACCCCTGGCCCCCACGAACGCCACAACGCCTGCCTCTGCTACGACTCCAGCACCCTCCATGCACTCAACGCTGGACGATCACGCACCTGCTGACTGGCCGCCCCGAAGCGCACCCAAGGACCCTTCTCTTGCCGGAACTGCAGCTTCACCAGCATCCGGCCCCCAAACCCACGTACCAAAGAACCCAACTTCCTCATATGCATCCTGCACAACACCCGCCCCAACCACAAACACACCGTCGAACTTTGGGACCTACTCGACACCAACGCCCCAGACGTCGCCTTCCTGACGGAGACCTGGCTGACCCCCTCCTCGGCACCCGACATCGCCATAGCCATCCCGGAAGGATACAAGATCACCCGCAAGGATCGCACCAACGGAGTAGGAGGAGGAATTGCCATCATTCACAGAAACACCCTCAAAATCTCGACAGTCAACGACGACACCCTCAGCACCGCCGAACACCTGCACTTCCAGATCCACACCGACCCCAACACCACCCTCAGAGGCACCCTCGTCTACAAACCCCCCAGACCCCGACCGCAGTTCAGCAACTCCTTCACCGACTTCATCAGCGCACACGCCCTCACCTCCACGGACTAATCTGTGGAGAGGGGAGCACTTGTTAGTTGTCTGTGATTACCTTTCAGCCAGGCAATTACGATGCCATGATGATATCATTCAACTAGAGGTGGTTTGGAGGATTGTGTATTTCATATAGGAGTGTATAAAATGTTACAAATTCAGTGAGGATGCCCTGATTGTCGACCACCATGCCACAATCTGCACTCTGTAATTGTTTTATTGTTTGAGAGTGTGTGTTCATTTTTATATGGAGACGAGTCGCTTTCCCCCACCACTCTGCATAGCCAAGGCGTATCAGTATCCCCTTTCCTTCAATTTCCATCTGCCTTTCTAGGCTTTTGATGACTTCCTCTAATATTCCTAGTTCTGTACATATGTCACTTAGGATTCTAGTCTGTTTCACCAGGGTCATAAGATTTGAAAGCCTCTCAGAGGATGGAATACTTGGAAACAAAGCCCTCATTGAGCTCCAATTATTCTTTTATAGCAGTATAAATGCTGTTATGGTACAATGAGCCCAGAACAACCTCTGTGGGAAATCTCCAGTTAGCACGTCAGGACACCGGGCAGGGGAAAGTGAGTAAAAGTAGTAATGGGAAGTGATCAGAGTGTTATATCGACGATATGCTGTTGTCTATCCAGGAAATTATCATATCAAATTTGGACCAATAATCTATGTGTGATGGGCGGAAGCGTAACAGGAGTACGCCTTCGTTGTTTGATGTCTGGCCCTCCACACATCTGGCACACACAGTGTCCAGCATGTGTAAAACTGTATGAGCCACCTTACCCATACATCCATTGTGTGGCTTGGATCTGCCTAATTGTGGATTTCACACCAAGTTCAAGTCTCCCCCCAAATGATCTTTTTTGCCTGTGTCTTCCAGCATAATCCCAACATTTATCCATAGAGTGGTCTATATTGGGCCACAAGAATTTAATATAGTAATGTGTTGGTCTAAGACAGAGCCCATCAGAACTTTTCGTCTTTCCTCTAGCTCAACATGTTTCTCCATAAGCCTGAACCCAAGTGCGTTATGGATTAAAATGCAGACAACTCTTGCATAGGGGCTGTTTGATGTGTGGTAGCTGCCATATTGAGTTCATGTCAATAGAGTAGATTAGTGCAAGGTGTTAACTCACTGCATAGATATCATGGCCATTCCACATCACTTTGCGCATCTTTGATTCTGTTGTTTGCTGTACTTTGATCTTCAGATCTCTTCCAGGCCAGGGGCTCCCAGGCATACTCAAACCTCTTGGTGCATTTGGTATATATGAGCACCTCTCTCTGATCTGTAAAAGTTTATGCCTTGCCCCAATATTTTAAGTGTGGATGGGTACAGCATTGAGTGTTTTATTTCTTTATTGCACGTGATGCTGATGCATAAATATGCATCAGTCCCAGGATGCGACACCAGCGTGTTGGATGAAAAAATCATCATTGAATCAAGTTTCATTTGTTTCAAATATGTTTTATTCTTATTTTTCTCTCTTGATATGTCGAATTGGTGGTTACGATTTTCAAGTGCATGAATTATGCTCAACGGCCTTAATCACAGCATGTCGAAAACATCCAATGCGACAAATAATCATGAAGTCATTTTGAACCAATGCATTTCGTGCTTCTCGCCCTTCTTCAGGGTTGACTGTAAAACATGGAAACAAACACCATATCAGAGACGCCTCAAAGGCATAATTCAAATCATTGTGAGTTAAGAAGATCTAAACCTATAACAATAACAATACAAAATGATTCAATCACAGAAAACGCTATGTTTGTAATGTCATATCTAAACTTAAAAAAACTACATAAAAAGACTTCAAAAAGACATCCCTTCTATTGTTACGCAAAAGTTTCCCCCGTGATGAAGAAAAATAACTTCAGCAATAGCAAATGGCAGTGAACTCATGTCGTAACTCGGTTGTTACTCAAAAGGCTAAATAATTTAAAAAGACTAGCAGATGCTGCGCAGCAGCGTTGCCTACCTCAAACTTCTCAATCAGTTTGTTCGAAGCGATTTGTGAATAAACACTCTGTTTAGAAAATCTGTTACACCGACCCCATTAAATGGAGGCAAACTCCACCCCCATTTGAACCACGTGTTCAAATGGGGGTGGAGTTTGCCTCCATTGCCTCCAGATTTTCTAAACGGAGATTATGCTGATTGTGCTAACCCACCAAGGGTAAGCTTGTGGTGTCAACCGCACCTGAGAAAGATGGGGGGGGGGGAGATTTACAAGCCCCTTGCGTGACTTTTGTGGCACCGTTGTGTCACTTTTGTGACGCAGCCGCGGCGTAAATGTTGCCGCCCATTTACAACGTGACGCATCTAGGGAGATGCGTCACGTTGTAAAGCCCTGAGCCACATTATACCTGTGTCAGGTATATTGTATGAAGGGTGGGCGTTCCCACGCAAAAAGCCATGTAGAACTGATGCAGTGAAATCTACAAGATTTCACTGCGTCACTCTACGCCTTCACTGCGTCAAAATCCCTACTCATGCTCAGACAAGGCGTAAGGAATGACGCAGGGATTTTTGAATGGGACTCGCCCATCTATTGTGGCGCATTGCTGGAGTTGCGTCACTTTCATGAGCAACACCAGCAATGCATCACTTTTGTGCCAACAGATGAGTCAGAATTTCTGAGGCATCTGTTAATCCTTGCACCATGGAGCACTGTATTGTAAATACAGCACATCCATAGAGGCAAAGGACATTCGGCGCTGATACAAGGAAACTGACGCATCTATGCAGATGCGTCAGTTCCTTGTAAATCTGCCCCAGGATATTGACTGTTTTAGATTGCATGTTTGTCCCACTCAGAATGTTTGACTACGGCAGTGAGAAAAGTATAAGAATGGATGCAACTTTCTAAAGTGCAGCAATTTGCCTTGTCCCACTGAAGTATTTTGTTCTCTGGAAAGGTTTCTAAATGCAGAGATAAAACTGTTGATCAGGCGGACCGCTTACTAGTAGCCGGCCATCGCTTCATCCCTTCTCAGCTCCAGAGGATGCTTAGTGCCAGCCTTTCAACGAACTTGACGGGGATGTGTCAGTAGCCTCCATCTGACCTTGCTCTATCACCGGCCACCTGCCAAAGGCGATTTGAGCCTGGTAAACGACCCTCCACTTAATTATATTGCCTTTTTAGTTCCTATTATTTTCTACCGATTCCCATTATTTTTCTGATATCTTTCCAGATTCATAACTCCCGATCCCTTTAACATGGTTTTGACATTTTTCATTATGCTCATTACATTTGTTTCGGCTTTAACCAAATTGCTTTGAAAATGCAACTTAATGATATCTTACCTTTAATGTTGTTTTTAGTACTGTTGCTTATACTGGCCACATATTTTCTCTGAGGAGTGCGTTGCTGATTGTGCCAACCCACCAAGGGTAAGCTTGTGGTTTCCCAGATAAACAAGGTCCTAAATTGTTTTAACTGTGTTGTGCAGTTCATCCACTTGAGGAACATAGGGGAGAGGAGTTGGCCTAACGGCTAGAGCGGTCGACCTCAAATCTGATGAACCGCGTTTGAGTTTCGGCAAGGACGCACAACATCCTGTGATTCTGGGCAAATCACTTAATCTCCCCGTGCCTAACAAAAATGAATGTGTCCTCATGTAACGCAACTGGTGCTCGTGTAAAGCGCTCTGATACCCGATACCTTCAGGTCAAGTTGGCGCTATATAAAACTCCCTTGAAAAAAAAAACATGTTGCAAATATGCTGCAGCTCATATCAAGACTGCAAATTGAGTCATCCATGGTTTTGCTATCTGATTTCCTACAATACTCTTCTTCACTTATGACACGGTCTTTGGAACTGTAATATAGCATCCCTTTAAAAAGAAATCACACCGCAATTAAATGCAAAGGAGTATATTCACAAGAACGTGTGATAACTACCGCAAGAGTAGCGTAACACAACTTCCAATATCGCAGGCCAGCGCGGGAAAATAACCCTGTGTCAACGTGGAATTCACAACAAGGCGGTACCATGCGATAGTCTGCCGACACCGTGGACAATGTCCGCGATACAACTACCAAGACGGAGATAAAACCACAAGCCACAACACCAAAAATCACGCGATGGGTCAAAGCGCGATGAGGAAATCAGTGATAAGCAGCGCCAAGCCTGCAACACACACCTGGCAGGCCAAAAAAATCCCCATAAAAGTAGAAAAAACAGACCCTCCAGCATTTCGCGATTTCGTGATTCACGAAAAAATCGCGAAATCGGCTGATTAGCGCGATGGCCGCGATATTTAGCTATTTTGGCCGCTAAAAAAAGGTCACGCAGGAGAGAGGAAAAACATATGGCTTCTTATTGGTTACATGCGCACACGTCACTACGTGCCATCGTGCAACCGTAACATAGCTTGGTGTAGGCTTCTCTGTATTTAGACTGTATTCTCTGCCTCAAGGCACTCCGTAAAACTGCTGACTCGTTGTCTCCAGCCGGCTCTACATGCTTTTTTAGCTTGCTGGTAATGATTATCCCTATGCTTCTTACGAGCTTTTATTCATACCTTCAGGCGTGTTTGCGATGCTTGACAAAGGTCCCACTTGCTTTGATTGCCCACTTATTCCATCAGTTAGATCCTCAAGATGTAAAGACATTTTGTCGATCCCTGTTTTGCACACAGAGTTGGAAATCCTTAGAGCTCTTGCTGCCAAGCCGAATTTCCCATTGATAAGTGCAATGAGATATCTTTCTCATTTTCAATATACTTTATTTTTTTTTCCAATAGACTTTCTTTCAATAGACGTTCTTTTTTTCTTTTTACGATGCGCATGCATGTATCACTTCTGCGTAACGGTCCTGTATCCATTTCCTTCCTTTCTTGGGACAGGTTCTTGTTTTAGTCCTGTGATTCTTGCATATGGTAACGCTACCTTCCTTTTGAAGGCTCTGTCTCAAAACCTGCATAAATTTATCCTGAGTAATGACAGTGGAACGGACCCCGTCTAGCATCTGGATTGTTTGCTAGTTATATTACGAATTTGGGCCCAGCAACCCCTGCTTCTAGAGTCAGTTCCATGCATGAACACTTTTTGTAAAGAATAATTTCCGTACATTACTCACCTTGCACCTGAGTGATACCTCCGCTAGAATTCGTTAACCTCGTACCCCCAGGATGGTTGAATGAATTAATGCTTCTCAGTGGTATCTGCTGTGATCTGTAAGTAACGAGTTTCCATCTACCTGGGTTTGGTAAAGCTGAGTACCATGAGTTTGGGTAAGAGTAAATTCTGTTATTTACAGCGCTTAGAAACAGCAGTTGGTGTCATAAATAGCGCAATATGGAAATAATAGATGGGAATATGTATGCCGTTCTTTCTGTGGCTGGGGTCATGATAAATCTGCTCTTACTATCTGACCCCCGGCTGCTGTTCTGGCTGCACGCTCCTTTGCCAAACTTATTTTCAGATCCCGTGTTTTGATTGCCATTCGAGAGATGCCAACGCATCTCTCTACTAATTTTGACGTAAAAGCGCCTTTTTAAAGCACTAAACAAAAGTGACATTGTGAGGCGTGGGCAGTGAGGTCACTGGTGGCAGGGTGATGGCAGATGAGGGGCAGGCGGGTGGAACGCCGGCTATCACACCTCCTCTACATTACATTAGAGACACTCCACAGCCAGATGTGAGCATCTGAACAGACAGAACATTCCAAAAGAGCAGAGGGCTTGTGGTGTATTGATTTGCTTCAATCCAGAAACTGAACTGAGTATGACAAACTAGTACCAGATTCCTCCAAACCAGATTTGGCTCACATGCCCCAGAGCGTGTGTGCCTTCATGCAAGCAGCAGCCCACAAATGTCCAATCGTACAGAAGAATTTAAAGGTCTGACTGCTTCACTGGTCTGCTACCAAATTTAATGTGAAGTCGGCTGAATTCCAGTTCCCCAAACCACCAATGTGACTATTGTGTGCTACAATAATGTGCCACCCTAAGCTTGTCTCCCGCCTATGCTATTCATTTCCATTATGCACATGGGGGGGAAGGACACTAAAACATTCCATGGAGAAATAGGGCCCCCGCTCACGAGGTTAGATTTACAGTTGTGCTTCCGTAGAGTTGCAGGCACTTTAAACATGCCTATTTCAAAGTGGAATACTCTGCTACAATAGTTTCCATTGATTTAAGGCTGAAAAAGAATGATTACAAGTACAATAAAGTGCCACAATAATGCCGCTAAATTTCCATTTTTGTGTCACTAAATTTCCAAATCTATGCCACAATAATCTGGGGGGTCTGAAAAAACACCCACACCTAAAGTGACTGTAGTGATCATGTCCACGCAGGTAGAGGTGGTTCAGAGAGGTTTTTTCAAGATAGTTACAAGATCACAAGAAGATTAGAACAAGACCAGATCAAGACCCCACCAGGAGCAGATACAATACTGACCTACACCCAAGCACCATGGAGGCAGCCGGAGCAGGCACAGAGGAGGAGCGCAACCCCACAAGCAGCCCGGACGACAAGCCCGGGACATCAGGGACAGGGAAGGGCAAGGACAAGAAGACGAGGAAGAGGAAGTTCAGACTGCAGGGGAACAGGATCACAGTCACGGAGGTGATGGAACACCATCAATAACTCTTCGTCACCTCCAACATGTCATTGGGCACCAAAACTGGAATATGGCGAGACATTGTCGAAAAGGTGAATGCCGTCGGAGAGCACAAGCGGACAATGGACGAGGTCAAGAGGCGATGGAATTACATAAAGCGGAAGACCAAGGAGAAATTCTCCGCCAACCAGAAGGCAGCAATGCAGACCAGAGGTGGGGGCCCAGCGCCACAGCTTGAGCTGGATGACATGGAGGAGCTGGTGTCGACAGTCATCAGTGTGAATACTGTGGCCGGAGTTGGGGGACCGGACACTGTTCGACAGGACACAACACAACCGGGTGAGTGACCACCAGGTACTGGGGGATAGGCAAAGATGGCCATGATGGCCACAATGGCACACATGCACAATCAAGCAGGGCACAGTACACACCCACAATGACCCTGGCTTCTCGCCCAGACCCACTGACTATCACAGTGTACAATGCCATGCTGTCAGAATGTCAACATGTGCCATGCGGCTACATACATGTGAACACATTGTAATACACCATCTCCCCTTCACATCGCAGGGGCATCGTCAACACCTCCTGCAGAGCAGTCCCAGCCACTATTCACTGATGATGAGGAGGACAACACCAGCATCGACGCACAAGCCCTCCTAGACATAATTGACCTCATCCGCGACTCACCTCCAGGATCAGGGCAGCCCAGCTACATCAAGGACACCCCACCCACCACCCAAACCACCCAGCAGGAGGCACCCACAGCCCCAGCACCCTCCCAAGTCCCCCAGGAACAACAAATGGCCTTCCAACGCCGTGTGCTGGAGGGCCAGAGGGAGACGGCTGAGCAGGTGTGGGTGGGGTTCGAACTCATGGCTGCCCATGGACGCCATCCTTGGGTGTTTATGTCTGCCCCATGGTCTCCAATGAGCCCTGACTGACATTGCTGGAGTCATGACGCAGAGAGTAGAACAGCTGTCCACTTGGTTTGTCTCCAGCGATACCAGCCATGAGCTGGCACACTTGCGGAGGCTCATGGAGGACATGGTGCGGATGGAGGCGGAAAGGATGGCAGCCACCGCTGCACATCATCGAAAAGTAGCTGGGATCTATCATGACCTGCAGACCTCCATCATGGCATTGATGCCACAAGGCGTGGCACTGATGAATGCTCCTGCCCCCACACCATCCACATCCCCGCCCCCTGGTGTGTCAGTGCCTCACAGTGTGGCTGACGTATCCACTCAGGCCCCTGATGTGTCAGTGGCACACAGTGCCACAGCCGGTACTGCAACACCCACAGGGGGGGCGGGGCACACATCCGGGGATGAGGACGTGGATGGGTTTGTGATCAGGAGGCACTAGATTTCATTTCCGCCACCTGGCCTGTTCCTGCTTGGTGCCGCACATGGCCCCATGACTTTCCACTGACCCCCGATACACTCCGATGCACTCACCTTGGACAGCGACATAGACTGCCACATTCTGTTTGACGACCAATGACACGGTGGACAGATTGCGGATTGTACCCTTCCTCTTCCGCAGTACATGTCATCCCCGGATGGACTCTGGCTGGCCCTCCACGGGCCCATATTGTGTAGTGTGCTCGGCATTGCCCTGTACCGCTCCAGCTGCATAACTGCACTGGATGTGCAAATAAACATCCAGTGACGCACTGCTGTGTGATGTCTTACATCATTCAGGTATGGATGTGTGGATGAATGTGGGAACAGTGCCTTCCCTTGCGTCAATGATGTTCATCCTGTGGGATGTGAGCCAGAGGGTGCGACATTGCATTTTGTGTGTCTGGTCCCATGAACACTACAACAGGGACACATGCATCAGTCACTTCCTTGTCCGGACATGGACTGGACCACGCCCCGAGCCCACGAGTCTTTGTGGCAAGCCCTGCGCTGGTCCAGCGTACGACAGGCCAGATCACTCCGATGACGCACCGAGGGGGGGGCCATCATTGGTACCCGTCGCAGGCGTACTCGCTGTGACTATTGTGTGCTACAATAATGTGCCACCCTAAGCTTGTCTCCCGCCTATGCTATTCATTTCCATTACGCACATGGGGGGGAAGGACACTAAAACATTCCATGGAGAAATAGGGCCCCCGCTCACGAGGTTAGATTTACAGTTGTGCTTCCGTAGAGTTGCAGGCACTTTAAACATGCCTATTTCAAAGTGGAATACTCTGCTACAATAGTTTCCATTGATTTAAGGCTGAAAAAGAATGATTACAAGTACAATAAAGTGCCGCAATAATGCCGCTAAATTTCCATTTTTGTGTCACTAAATTTCCAAATCTATGCCACAATAATCTGGGGGGTCTGAAAAAACACCCACACCTAAAGTGACTGTAGTGATCATGTCCACGCAGGTAGAGGTGGTTCAGAGAGGTTTTTTCAAGATAGTTACAAGATCACAAGAAGATTAGAACAAGACCAGATCAAGACCCCACCAGGAGCAGATACAATACTGACCTACACCCAAGGACCATGGAGGCAGCCGGAGCAGGCACAGAGGAGGAGCGCAACCCCACAAGCAGCCCGGACGACAAGCCCGGGACATCAGGGACAGGGAAGGGCAAGGACAAGAAGACGAGGTAGAGGAAGTTCAGACTGCAGGTGAACAGGATCACAGTCACGGAGGTGATGGAACACCATCAATAACTCTTCGTCACCTCCAACATGTCATTGGGCACCAAAACTGGAATATGGCGAGACATTGTCGAAAAGGTGAATGCCGTCGGAGAGCACAAGCGGACAATGGACGAGGTCAAGAGGCGATGGAATTACATCAAGCGGAAGACCAAGGAGAAACTCTCCGCCAACCAGAAGGCAGCAATGCAGACCAGAGGTGGGGGCCCAGCGCCACAGCTTGAGCTGGATGACATGGAGGAGCTGGTGTCGACAGTCATCAGTGTGAATACTGTGGCCGGAGTTGGGGGACCGGACACTGTTCGACAGGACACAACACAACCGGGTGAGTGACCACCAGGTACTGGGGGATAGGCAAAGATGGCCATGATGGCCACAATGGCACACATGCACAATCAAGCAGGGCACAGTACACACCCACAATGACCCTGGCTTCTCGCCCAGACCCACTGACTATCACAGTGTACAATGCCATGCTGTCAGAATGTCAACATGTGCCATGCGGCTACATACATGTGAACACATTGTAATACACCATCTCCCCTTCACATCGCATGGGCATCGTCAACACCTCCTGCAGAGCAGTCCCAGCCACTATTCACTGATGATGAGGAGGACAACACCAGCATCGACGCACAAGCCCTCCTAGACATAATTGACCTCATCCGCGACTCACCTCCAGGATCAGGGCAGCCCAGCTACATCAAGGACACCCCACCCACCACCCAAACCACCCAGCAGGAGGCACCCACAGCCCCAGCACCCTCCCAAGTCCCCCAGGAACAACAAATGGCCTTCCAACGCCGTGTGCTGGAGGGCCAGAGGGAGACGGCTGAGCAGGTGTGGGTGGGGTTCGAACTCATGGCTGCCCATGGACGCCATCCTTGGGTGTTTATGTCTGCCCCATGGTCTCCAATGAGCCCTGACTGACATTGCTGGAGTCATGACGCAGAGAGTAGAACAGCTGTCCACTTGGAGTGTCTCCAGCGATACCAGCCATGAGCTGGCACACATGCGGAGGCTCATGGAGGACATGGTGCGGATGGAGGCGGAAAGGATGGCAGCCACCGCTGCACATCATCGAAAAGTAGCTGGGATCTATCATGACCTGCAGACCTCCATCATGGCATTGATGCCACAAAGCGTGGCACTGATGAAAGCTCCTGCCCCCACACCATCCACATCCCCGCCCCCTGGTGTGTCAGTGCCTCACAGTGTGGCTGACGTATCCACTCAGGCCCCTGATGTGTCAGTGGCACACAGTGCCACAGCCGGTACTGCAACACCCACAGGGGGGGCGGGGCACACATCCGGGGATGAGGACGTGGATGGGTTTGTGATCAGGAGGCACTAGCTTTCATTTCCGCCACCTGGCCTGTTCCTGCTTGGTGCCGCACATGGCCCCATGACTTTCCACTGACCCCCGATACACTCCGATGCACTCACCTTGGACAGCGACATGGACTGCTCATTCTGTTTGACGACCAATGACACGGTGGACAGATTGCGGATTGTACCCTTCCTCTTCCGCAGTACATGTCATCCCCGGATGGACTCTGGCTGGCCCTCCACGGGCCCATATTATGTAGTGTGCTCGGCATTGCCCTGTACCGCTCCAGCTGCATAACTGCACTGGATGTGCAAATAAACATCCAGTGACGCACTGCTGTGTGATGTCTTACATCATTCAGGTATGGATGTGTGGATGAATGTGGGAACAGTGCCTTCCCTTGCGTCAATGATGTTCATCCTGTGGGATGTGAGCCAGAGGGTGCGACATTGCATTTTGTGTGTCTGGTCCCATGAACACTACAACAGGGACACATGCATCAGTCACTTCCTTGTCCGGACATGGACTGGACCACGCCCCGAGCCCACGAGTCTTTGTGGCAAGCCCTGCGCTGGTCCAGCGTATGACAGGCCAGATCACTCCGATGACGCACCGAGGGGGGGGCCATCATTGGTACCCGTCGCAGGCGTACTCGCTGGTAGTGTGAAGGTCACTGGTCTAGTCGTCAGCATGTCACAGCCACTCGCTGAGGGCAGGTTTGCACACACACCCCACCCTTCCGGCACAGGCATTACTGGCCATGTGACTCTGCCAACATAAGGGTCCGATGACATCACATTCCCCTCTTCCGGTGGTGACTGGATGACGGCCGCTCCACGCTTCTCATTCATAAAGGGCCCATGAGTTGTTGCGCACAGGGTTGGTGGCATTCGAGTCCTGGCACATGACACGGGCCTACCGCTACATGGGGTTGACTGGGCTTGAACAGGGTTAGTGGCACCCGAGGCCTTGCTGCTGGCACAGGCCTGCCACCACGTGGCGCTGACTGGAGTTGCACATGGTTAGTGGCACTTGGAGCATTGCGGCTGGCACAGGCACAGGCACCCCGCCACGGGGCGGTGACTTTGGGTGCACTGAGTCAGTGGCACCTTAAGCTGCTGAGCGGGTGTGCAGCCTGCGATGATGCCCCGTCCCGGCGGTCCGGACAGCTCAGGTTTAGTGTGCCCTGCTGAACCACAGTGTAGGCCAGAGCCAGCGGGCAGCGCGGGCCAACAGCCATGTGGCGTCGCTTCTGAGATCCCAGAGTTAGTGGCACCTATTGGGTTGAGCGGGTGTGCAACCTGCGATGGTGCCGGGTGCACTGGTATGTCCTCTGCCAGGGGGTAATCAAGACCCAGAACCAAACATGAGACCTGTTGGCGTGCAGAGCGTGGCTGCATGGTGTGGAGGGTGCCATGTCCGTGGGCCCCGTGCTTGTGGCTTGCAGCGGCACATGGTGGGACCTCCCGTCTACGCACCATTCCTAGAGGTACTGGAATACCTGGTTCAGCCTGGGCAGAGAGAAAAAAATGGTTCAAAACACAAAAAGCGGTTGGGGTCCTGCTCAGCTTTATTCTGCATACATATTGACACTAATGGCGGATTTGTCAAATGCTACTAATTCGGCCAGGATAATAGGATTGTCTCATGGCCCCCCTTACTCTTCAGCCTATCTCGTCTTATATCTGTCTCTCCTCTCCTCAAACACTACCTCAATAATCCACATCTGCATCTACCGCTCTCCCCCTCCCTCACGTTTATTTAATTGATGTCCCCATGTCCCTCCTTTTTCCTCTAACCCTGTCTTCTGCCACTACATCTCGCAGTGCACTCTCAACCTTCCCCTCTGTATTTCCTCCTCACTTTGTCCACTCCACTCCAAACAAACACATTAAACATATTTTCATTTACAATGCCAATAGCACTAACTCTACCAAATGCGAGACCTATTGCATTGCAAATGCTTGTTTCAGGTTGTGGTTTGAAGATTCCAGTCCACCGCACTTCAGGATTTGTAGCCGAGTGGTGCAATCGTGCACTGGCAGACACATGACTTTTTGTAGTTGCTCGGCAATGAATGTAAACGAGATTGCGGTGGGGCTGCGTTGCCTAGTAACTATTAAAACCAAGAAGTGCATGGACCCTATCTTTGCAGAAAAGTAAAGGCATGGAAGGCCCAGGGAAGTCTGCAGAAAAAACCCACACTATTGAGGAAAGGGAGCCCATGAGTTCTCCCTCATTGGAGGCTGTACAGGAATGGATTCAGGATGCTGTTGCTGTGGCCTTAAAGCCAAAGAGTCTTCTCCTTCTCCATAGAGATCCCGCATAGAGCCTTTGGCAAGTAAAGAGCCGTGGAGAGGAGGAGGATTTTGCGTAACACTTAGCACAGGGCCAAGAGTTTAAGGAAGTACTATGAAATGATGAATTAAGATGTAAATGGCATTTCCTAGACCTCTGCAGCAGAGGACATGGATGATTTATAAGAGATAACCTCTACATGCATCAATAAAGAAGGAAGTGGATTCTGAGGAGACAGATTTGGATAAGTAAAGTTTTCCCAGACCCCTGTCTAAGAGATACCCCATTTTGACTTGTGCTACAGAGTATCTCATTTCAGTGAAGGTGGATTCATTAATAGCTGACTTGTCATCTTAATGAACTATAATATCTGAGGGCACTTCTCCTTTGGATTCATTTGATTGAGGAGTTGACACAGCTGTCAAATGTACATATGCAGCAAGCAAATTTGCCATAAGGACAGTGACAGGTTCTTCCAATACGATTCAGTCCTTGCTGAAAGATTTTCAAGGCTTAGCAGAGCTGATGGCATAGGGTACGGACATTGCTTCATCTTTCGCTATGATGGAGCACTTGCAAATGTTGGCAAATATTCGGCATGACACTCTCAACGCAGCAGCTTCAACTACGGGGTTTTCTATTTCAGCCAGGAAACAATTAAGGTAGAGGAACAGAAAAGGAAGTTCTGCTCGGACATCTCTGCCAATGAAGATCCTTTTTTTTGGAATCAAGTTTTGGGGAACTAGACTTGAAGAAATGAATAAGTAATCTGCAGAGGACAGAAAACGTCTGGCACCTGTAATATCTCCAAAGCTGAGGTTTTCACCCAATAAACGATCCTTATGTTCTTCCGTCCAGGGTAAGAAAAATCAGCGCTTTTGCACATGGGCACGTGGCAGTTCCCAGCAACCAGAAGTGGGGGCTCAACATCATTCAAAGTTCTGATAGTGCCAGCAGTAGAATGGAATTGTATTTCCGGTGGGGTTGGGGAGTAATCCTATTTCTTACATTCTCGAACCCTGAACATTTTTTGAATTGTAATCAATGGGTCTTGGAAGCGGTGGAAAAGGGCTAAAGGATTTCTTTAGTCTGTTTCACACCAGACTGTTTTCCACACACTCTGTTACCGATCAATCCAATAAAAAGAAGAGCACTCTTGCAGGGCATTCAGAATCTGACCTCGAAAGCTGCCATCATTCCAGTACCACATCTGGAGAGGGGGGTGAGGGGGTTAAGAAGTATGATCAATACTCTTCTCCTAGTTCAAAAGACCACAGGAGAATTAAGACCAGTCCTGTATCTATAGTATGTCAACTTTTGCATATCTCATGCCAGGTTCAAGATGGTATCAAATCAGGAAATCATGCTATTTTTGAACCAGGGGGATGTTCTGGCTTCACTGAATTTAAGGAATGCATATCTTCATGTGCCGATTCATCCGAATTCACCAACGTTCCACAGGTTTTAGGTGGACAATCATCAATATCAGTTCCAGGTATTACTATTTGGTCTTTCCTCTTCTCCAAGTGTTCTTACTAAGCACTTGCACCTTTGGAGGGTGTCATTCATAAGCGGGAAATTCATATTTTTCATTATCTGGATGACTGGCTTATCTCTGCTTCTTCTTTCTCTAATGTGACCCAAGATGTCATGAAGGTGTGCAGTATGCTACAATGACACGGTTTTCTACACAACATCAAGAAGTTCTGAATCCTACACAGGATCTGATATTCTTGGGGCGACATTTCAACACAAAGATTGGCCAGAGTGAGGCGTGGACACGCAGGCCAAGATGTTGGTTGCATCCTAGATGCGCTCTGGGACATCCTCCAGCATCCTGAGCCATCCTGATGCTGAAAGAGCCCTTTATAATGCCTCGAGGAACTGTTGGCTAACCGAGGTAAGACTTTTGCCCCCAGGGCCCACCAGCTGTTGCTTGTGAGCTCATTTTTTGACTGTGGCAGCTGGGATAAGATGGCAGCCTGCTAGGACGAGTGACTGCCGGTAATCACCGTAATCCCGTTCAGCCTCCCAGAAGCGGGCCAGTGCATGCGAGGGTCTGGCTCCTGTTGATTCACTTCCCTGGTCCCTAGGCCCTGAAATCAGACCAGATCTCTGCTACGGTGACCCGAGGAAGGAGCAGCCAAGATGGGGGCCCACTAGGATGGGCAGCCGCTGACTCCAGGGAACATCCTCTTCACCCCCCTTAGAGCCGGTTAGTGGTGGGGACCGCAAATTCACCCGATACTCTTGGAGGCCTCCCATCATCCTTTATGATCAAAAGGGTGGCACATGTGAACGTGCCCAAAAACGGGCAGACTTCTTTGCCTGGTTGGGGGCTTCTCAGTGGGTCGTTGCAGCCCGCGTGACGTCTTCCTCCTGTTGGTGTCCCAGCTGCCTGTGCTGCCCCAACCCTCATGGTGTGGAGGCAGGTGGGCTGGATGCCAGAAATCTGCCGTGCCACCAGAGGTGCAGAAGCTTGTAGGGGCCGGTAAGGTGAGGGTGCGAGACCTGGGCCTCTTGGGCCCTTGAAAGGCCCAGTTCATCGGTGTGCCTCGCCTTTTCCATTTTCTGAGACCTTTTGCAGTGCTTGGGACCCCAGTTGGGACCTGGGCAACAGTTCCCTAGATTGGGAAAGGACTTGTTGGATGCCCCTACCTCACTTTGACCCACACACTCCAAGTTACTTTGGGGTCCCGTACCTCCTCTGTGACTGACCAGAAGGATACACTGTAGATGGGTTCCATGGTACAGCAACTAGAAATGTGGCCCTTGGGGGGATGGGGACTGCACGTGCACTCTGTGACAACCTGGAGGGGTTGCCCGAGATGCACCCCTGAACCCTTCCTGCAGAACACACCCTGCTGCGCCCATCGTGCCATGGGGAAAGAAAAGGGCCCTGGGGCCCACAACCAAGTGAAGATGGATATGTCTGCGGTCCAGATCCCTCCGGGACGAACAAGACACTATCCTGGTGGCTATTGAACACACTTAGACGTCCTTGGAGGCTAAGATAGACATGCAGTAACAGAGCTCACACTTCTGCATGAAGACTATTGCAAGCTCACCAACAGGGTTGTCTCAGTGGAGCAGGCTATTACAGATCTACAGCCAAAGACTCAACGCATGGACTCATCCATACATATACTGCAGGAGTGTGTCAGAATGCTAGAGTGGAGAGTAGAGGAAGTGGAGGGGAGATCCAGGAAGAATAATGTCCGCATCGTTGGCTTGCTGGAGGAGGTGGAGGGTCGAGATGCAGTATGCTACGTGGACGAGTGGTTGTGGGATCTTCTTTTCCTGCGTGCACTCTTGCAATATTTTTTTATTGAACAGGCACTCTGTGTCCCTGCATAGAGACCCCTGTCTGGTTTCAATCCCAGTCCAATGGTTCTCAAACTATTGCATTTTTGTGACAGAGACTCCATCCTGCGTGAGACCGGAAAGCTTGCTGAGATCAAAGTGGATAAATGTTCACTTTGTGTTCTTTCCTGACTATATCATTCCAGTCCAGAAGCAACAGAGCTCCTTTCTTGCAGTAAATCAACACCACCGTGAATTGGACTTGAGGTATTTGTTTCTTTTTCCGGCAGTCCTCAGAGTGGTAGCAAATAGAACCATGCACTTCTTTGATTCTCCATACAAAACTTGGCGCTGGCTGGAGACCCAAGTCCCTCGTGCTATCCAAATGTCGCAGTGTTGTGTTCCGACAGGCAGAATGCAAGCAGGTGACCACCGCCTTTGACGATGCCTTGAGCTGTGGCAGTCCCTGCCCCCCAGGGCTGCCCCTGACTTGGAACAAATCAACACAGAGTATCATCGAGTGCTGCAACATGCCGTTGCCCTCACAGAGATGGCACAGCAGCCAAGCCCTGAAAAACTCTTGTGCTGTTCTTCCAGCGATGAAAGCTCTGCTGCCACGTGGCCCTCTTGAATGGACTCCGGGAACCCCTGATGTGACTCTGCAGACTTCTCCACAGACTTCTGATGGCATTACCTGACTTACTCACCACCCAGTCCAATTTCCTGCTATTATACATTCTGCAATGTTCGGATTGTGCTTTTTTCGCCCTACAGGTGTCTCTTGACCTGGACCGCTGTGTCCCCTCTGAGTGACATACCCTGATGCTTTAAGCTTACAAATGGGTTTGGTTCTGATAGCCTTCATTATGGTTGATTGTTATACTGTACTGGTACTTACTATTACTCTTGTGTTTTTGCTCCCCCCTCACACAGAGATTTTGTTTATTCCCTAAATGTCAGTTACTTGTTGGTTTGGGTGGGTGCTTGGTTGGTGTACTGCTTGTATGGTATTCATTGTTTCTGTTTGTCATTATGTTCTGTTGCTCTAGTTTTCACATGCTACATATGCTTGTTCCCAGCCCGTCACTTGTGAGACAGTACCCTAGCACATGCGCACAATATTAACTCCATCAATTGTGCTCCGTCACTACCCTGCCCGCCCACAACAGCATGACTTACATTAAAGCGCTAACTTGGAATGTCCGCGGTCTCCACTCTGATAAAAAACCTCATTGCTTGCAATTGTGGAGTCTCCATTCCAACCGGCAACACTAGAGGACCACCCTTTTCGTTCCTCTGTTGCCACAGTCATTGAGGTATTCTTTGATCTCAACACAAATTCCACGGATGCAAGTTTCCTGAATGGGAAGCGTTTAAGGTGATTTTGTGGGGAAACTGTTTGGGACTGCGCTGGAACATATGCCAACACCTAGATGGTGACATATTGCACATCGAATGAAAGCTCCTACGCTTAGAACGTACCACTGTGGTTGACCTGATTGGCAGACCCCAACCTGCAAAAGCACAGCGTGAGTGCGCAGCTCTCTTAGAAAGTTTAGGATGTCATAACTACGCCGCCCATTCAGCTTAAATACATGCCATGGCTGACAAAGCTGGCTCATTCCTAGTGTGGCTGATATGACAAGATATGTCCAGCTGCCCTATCATAGCATTGCGCTCTAATACTGATCCATTACATTATACCCAGTGCAAAATCCATAGGGAACTAATACGTTTCAATACCTCCTTTTACCAATCAGCAACCACGGCTGCCCCAGAGGATAACACATCTTTTCTGACTACTGTGCCCCTCCTTTGCATCACATACAACCAGAAGGTGGAATTGGAAGACCCCTTCACGCAGGTCCTACGTTTGTACAGGCCATTAGCATTGCTGAACACAGACTATAAAATCCTGTCAAACTCCCTGGCAGATCGCCTGGCACTATTGGATTGAGGATTAGTGTGTCTGGACCAAAGTGGTTTTGTTCCAGCTCACACTACTTCACTTAACCTCTGGCGTTTTTTCTGTATTTTTTAATAGTGCCCAATTATTTGCCCTTGTGCAGGCTGCTTGGTCCTTGATTAGGAAAAGGCATTTGACTCTTTGGAATGGCCCTTCCTGCTCTACGTGCTGCCCTATTATGGTTTCGGAGATAGATTCCTGTGACTCATCCATTTAATATTGACGCTACTGTTAGAAATAGTAATGATGGGTTCCCTTATCTCCCATACCCATAGGAAGAGGCATGCACCAAGAGTGCTCGCTCTCTCCACTACTCTTTCCTCTGGAGCCTCTGGCAGCTCATGTTCATGCAGGGGTTGGTGAATGGGAAATACCTCTAGGTGATGGCGCCCACTCTGTCTCACTACTTATTTACCTTAGAGACATTTACTCTATTCCTGATAGGATCCCCTATACTCTCTGCCAATTTGCTGATCTCTATAGTTTGAGAGTCAATTGTGTTGAATCCTGCATTTTCCCAGTATCCCCAACTTACCTGGCAACCCAATACATTCAGATCTAGGAATCCAAATCTATCATTCACTCGTTGATTTATTGGATGGGAACTTAACATGTGACGCCACCTCACTGGGTGCCCAGATGCCCTTTTGGAAGACTTACCTTTGTCAGTGGTGGGCATAGTGGCTCTGCTCAAAATGGTTGTGCTCCCTTACCTTCTGTATTATTTTGTTTATCTGCCCATTTACATCCACGCCTCCTTTGTCCGCTCAGTCAAAGGTATGATTAGAATTTCATATGGAACACCTCAGTAGGCCGATTGGCATTCACTAAGCTTTATCAACCCACAGACTGCAAAGGACTAGCAGTGCCTAACTTTGAGCAGCATTATTTGGCATCCCAACTTCAGTGGGTCGTGCGTTGGCTTGCCTGTTCACACTTAGCTGACACCGCCATGCTGCTGCCAGTCTGAAGCCTACCCAGTATCTTCCAACTATTCTACCCCTGCGCCCGGCCACTGCTGCCCAAACCCACGCTTATGTTATTTTTGCATCACTGCTTTAGGCGCAGCCTCTTTCTCACGAGGCAGACTATCCCCTATGTGCCAGCTTTAGCACTTCTAGCCACAGCTCGTGGGCAGCACTTTGCCACCACAGCAGGTTTATTTGCCAAGACTGAGGCGGGAATTCAATTTGTGGGAGCTCTCTATAGAAATGGCACACTTATGTCTTATGACTCGCCGGTGAAAGAGGATGGCCTTCCTCCTTGACAATTTTTCCTACACACGTCCCTGGTAGGGGCACTGGTTATAGATGGCGCAATATGACACGCAAATCTCCTATGCACCTCACTATACAGTCCCTCCATATTCTAGATCAAGGCAGTTACTTGGTGCGCTGGCTGGCTGGGTCTTTACGCTCAGGCATGGCAATACTCACACCCCTTCATGGAAGGTGGGAGGAGGTCCTCAACCGCCCCAGCACGGATTGGGCATGGCCCACCCTGTTAGAGGGTCCTATTCACGTACCCCACAATGCCCGATTTTGATTGATTCAGCTGTACGTTGTACAAAGGGCATACCTCACTCCTGCAACATAAACAGGTATTTTCACTGCACAGATGCTGCCAGCCCCCATTGCGTGCTGGTGAATAAAGATATTATACATATGCTTTGGGCCTGACCCCGCCGGCAGTGCTACTGGAGGGACGTGATGAGCCATCTAATATATTGTACTGATAGAGTTCTTTCCAACACATGGAAGGTATGCGTGCTAGAACTGTATCGAAGGAGTATGAAACACAAAGTCACATCCCAATTAATTGACTTGGGTTGTTTATTGGCCAAAGACTAATCACCATCAGATGGAAATCACCCAGCCCTCCGCATCTCATAGATCGGATACAGTCGGTCACTAACTGGACTCAGGCTGAGAGCATTGTCCTACATAGGGAGGACACCTTAGAACTTCTCAAACACCTTATAGCTAGCAGCTGGGATGCCATTATGACTGATCTACACACTGATATACTTGATGCTTCCGTACCTCGAGATGCCCAGCTGACCTGTGATGGAGAGATGGGCGAAGTGGTGGAAGATACTCTCCCCCCTGTCACAGCCTCCCCTGACATGCCCGTTTCAGAAGTCACATGCTCCCACCTAACATCCCTACAGCCATAGGACTTGTAGGACTTGTAGTGATGGACACAAGAACTAGATGCGTGGTGTCACTTGGTGGGGAGATGGGTTGTGAAGTAAGACTAGCATATTAGTTGCGATTGATGTTTCTTTTTTCTTTTGTTCCAGTTGTAATTGGTTAAGTTACTCAGTTGTTTAACTCTGATATTGAAATATATTGTCTCCTGTGAAAGATGCTTACTCTCACTTGCTGGACACTCTTATTTGTATTGGTACGCCCATCTTAATGAACTTTTGTGTGCCTTAATCTTGTTTCTTCTCAATTGAGTCTACAGCCAATGTGGGTAATGCTTTAGGCCTGCCCAACAGGCTGCTACTACTGCCCTAATAATGCTGTTCTTGCCATCAAACATTGTATCAATGTCAGTTGGCATTGTCACGGTATAGTGTATTTTTGGCATTCCTGTACTTGAAAGTAAACAAAAGCAATCGAAAGATTTTAAAATAATAATAATAAGTAAGCATACCGCAGTCCTCCAGTATGCTAGGTGTTCCAAACCAGATGTTCTAATGTTGAAGGCGCTTTGGGTTTGACAAGGTCTATCAGGGGATCTTTAGGGGAGGTGAGACTCCTTAATACTTTGGTGGTGACTTCCACGGTTGTTGACACACTGGGCTGTTACATGGGGGTGAATGGCCTTCTTAGGGGAAGCCAAATGCCCTCCTCAGCATGTATATCCCACCCTAGGCTCTGGTCCTCACTGTCGTACTTTAGAATTTGGGACCGCGTAGGAGGCAGGGCCCTACCCCTGTCTATCCCGGTAATAGTGAACCGCGAATGGTTAATGCGGTATGTACAAGTGCTTCTTGTAACGTTGTAGCTATGAATGCACTGTGTATACGCTATTTCACATCACTACGTGGGCTCCATTTTGTATCGGTGGCCATCTTATGGTTGCCCTCACATAGGCTATATAGCATGAAGCGAAAACGGGCCTTTTAGAGCACATGTGCCTTTCTTGGACTTTTCTTTGACCTGGGCAGCTTGGCTCCGCTGCCCCAGGTCAAACTGGTCTCACGAGTTCCACGTCCTCTGGCCACCTGTGATTAGCATCAGGGTTTGACACACCATAAAGTCTTTTCATCCTACACAAGCCTCCAGCTAATCTCTTTCACAGCTGACTGTTCCTGCTTTATGGCTTGTTTCCCAAAACAGGAGATGCTCATGTTTATTGGGGCCTATCGATATCTGATGTGGGATCTGAGCCTTGCTGGGTAAATAATTACGGGCTGGCTTAGCTGGAATGTGGGATGGTCATCATGACTCTGCCTTTTCGTTTGAAATGTATACATCTAAATGACCATACCATAAACTAAGGAATGTATGCCTGAGGCAGGATATTCTGTATTTAAGAAGAAGCCCGTTTCTGTGATTTTCAGCAGTCTCCTGAGAACATACACGCTGTTGTACTTCTAGGACGCCTGTAATTGGTCTGCAGCCAATAAACTGATCTTTGACTTCACCCAGAAGACTCTGTGTTTCTGTAGGTCTGAAACAGGAAGAACCCCGAAGTCATAGGGTGTGTTCCCCTGCACCGCTGGGCTTAAAATACCCAGTACTTCAGTTGGCGCCCAACTCGGGACGATTTCAGCGGTACCGGTCCAAGCCAGAGGTTCGTGAGGAGCTTCATGTGGAAATTCTGGAGGAAGGCCGCCACTTCATCGACCCCTGCATGTCGACGTGGTCCGAAAGTCTTTTCTGCGAGGTTCTCCGCGACCCGACGGCTACGAAGGACTGCTGCCCTGATTAATCGCCCTGTTTTGGACCCTTGACGATTTTTTGGTAGAGCGAAACAATCGAGAGAGTCTTCTGGTGACGCCATCGATCATCAATATTCAGTTAAGTATAAGTGGAGCGTCTCCTAGTTTGAATTTGGTATCCTTCGGGATCATTTCGATTTGGTGCTTGCAAGTCCCAAAGCCAGAGGACTCGTGTATTCACGAGACTATCGTATTCGATAATCCTTTGACGTTTGAAACTAGACTAGTGAGCGAAGATGCCTGGTTCTAGTGTATTTTGTAGATTGTTTTGTTTGGGTTGTGGAAGGGATTTCCAGTTAGAGGATTCATGTCCGGTTCCTCCAATTGGAACTCCTACTTATGAGATTTATGTAAAACATGGCGTGGGCCCCATTGCATATAATGAAATATGGATCCGATACACCAGAAAGGACGGTGTTTTAAAATGGCCCCAAAATGGTAGTTTTGATACAGAATCTTAGATAATTTGGAAGTTAAATTGTTTAAAAAGAAAGCCCGGCCGGCGATGTTTGATTCTTTCCGAAGATGGCGAAAGGAAGCCAAACAGAAGGAAATAAAGCTAGCGAAAAGGAATAAGAGAGAGAGAGAGGTATGTCAGTGATGCAAGCAGCTGTGCAATTTAAAGATAATGAGGAGGAACAAATGAATGAGCAATTGCACAGACAGCGCAAACTAGGGATTGATAAATGTTACCCTGTTTTGTCACCCCTTGTGCAAGATGAGACAAAAGAGAAAGAGAAAGATTCCCTAATGGCCCATTTGTTAAGTTCGCCACCCCCATATGCGCAAAATGCCACCGCACCTCCACAGCTTGTAAATGCGCAGCCTCCAGTAAATATGCTGCAAGCCTTCCCGCAGCTGCCAGCTCCTCTTCAGCTGGCTCCTATCCCTGCAGTGCAGCCCTCTCAAGGGTCGCCAGTTTTGCTACCTGTTACCCCCGCGCTTTCTGCGACTTTGCCTAGCACGCCAGCGGCTTCCTCTGGCGCTCCTTCTTACACTACCCAGGTACCTGTATCTGAATCTGTTTTTCTTCCCTCTGTCTATCCCCCCGTTTTTGCCTCAACTTCTCCTTCAGCACGACAACGACTAGCTAATGTAGTTACTAGTCTAATGTTGCCTCTCTTTGGGTCATCTAGTGCGACTCCTGGTTTACAGCGTAAGCAATTACGCAGCCAGCTACCTGGTTCCGAAGAGAAAGAGGTGTTAGATCATTTGGCACGTAGGTGGATTGGTTTCCCTTCACTCTATGATGTGGAATCGGTTGTTAACATTTTTCACCAATGGGATGCCCCAAAACAGAGGTATGTCTTTGATAAAATGTGTGAATTCCTCTGTGAGGAATTGGAGGATAAGGGTGCAAACCCAAACCCACAGGAATTGTGTCGAGTGCGATTTGATTTCGAAACAGGTGTAATTGTGGGCCCCAAGGTAGATAAAGCAGTTGCGACTTTACTGTCCCTCAGAAATGGCGATTGTCAGCAATCATTGTTTGACCAGGATTTCCCTGTGGGGAAGGAGGTAAAAGCGCGCCAATATCCGATGCGTGAGGTTCCCCCAGTTTGGAGGCCTGCTGATCCGAATGCTAATCCAGCTGTCCCAGCACATTTTCAGCGTGTTTGGGTGCATGTCCCTTGGAAACGATCTGAAGTAATAGCGCTTAAACAGACATTGCCTGATCCCAGTAAGAACCCTGCAGGATATTATAAGGAGTTATCCCAAACTGCAGAGTCGTGTGTCATGAATTTGGCTGACATAGATATGCTGTTTGGGAATGTGGTTCCACAGCCTTTATGGGGATCCATTCGTAATGTAGATCACGCTGTAGAATTGGGTGACACATGGGCTAATATCGTTGCTGCAGACGCTAGACAAGTTGGTGGTGCAAAACCTGAGCCTTTGGTAGCAGAGCTCCCTGGTAGAATTATTACCTACATGAAAACTATAATGCCTGCGATGCGCGTAAATTGGGACAAACTATCTGCATGTAAGCAGAAGAAAGATGAGACAGTGTCCGATTTTTTCACCAGGTTTGAAGAAACGTTTATCGACCACAGTGGTCAAGACATGAGCACTGAAGGTGGCCAACGGTTATTTGTTGATAAATTTGTACAGAACCTACTTCCCGAGTTGTGTAAGAAATTAAAAGACTCAGAAAGTTCTTGGGCTGTTTCCTCTTCAGCGCAAATACTGGCTACTGCACAGTATTATGAGAATAGAGACAAAGATGAGAAGGATAGAACAGATAAGAAAACGAAAGAACTAAAGACAAAGGTCCTCTTGCAGCAGGCCTATCCGCCACGTGGAGGACAGAGTAATTATAGGCAAACACAAGGTATCTATCAGCAGCCCCAACAGTTTCAGAATAATAAGCAAATGAATGGGTATTATCAACCACGAATCCCTGTAGGTCCCAACCAATGTTCATATTGCAAAGAGGAAGGTCATTTTAAATATAGTTGCCCTAAATTAATGCAGCGTAACAGTAATGCGTATGGCGCAAGAGGTAGAGGTGGTCAGCAAGCTCCTAGAGGCAGAGGGCGTGGAAATGTTCTTCAGAACGCGCGTCCTCTTCCGCCTCAAAATACCATAAATAGCTTTGATCAGCAAGCCAACGCGACTGGTAATACAGCTCAGTATTACAATAATGATTATTATGCAGAAGATGACAATGTAGAAGATGATGATTACTAGGACAGCCGTAGACAGAGAGAGGGAGTTGTTTCAGTGCCAGTGGATCAGAGCGGACCTTATGTTAAAGTAACTACAGCAAATGTAACGGAGCCCTTTCTGCTGGATACTGGTGCTGCAAAGAGTTCAATCATGCATTCAAAACTCCCTGGCGCGCCTTTGTCTGGCGAAATGAATGTCTCAGTAGGTTTTTCTGGCGCCCCAGTTAGGAACCCGATTTCTAGTCCTATGTCACTTTCTGTTGGACCTTGTGAGCTAAAAGCACCCCTCATTCTAACAACAGGTTGTGGTGAAAATTTGCTAGGCTTAGATTTGCTAAAAAGATTGCATGCAACGCTATATTGTTCTCCCTCAGGAGTACAACTTACATTAGGCAAGAAAGTGATTTCCCCGATGTATTTGTCTAAAAATGCAATGCCACCTGAATTGTCATCCCTTCCGGATGCCCTTTGGGCCACTGGTCCCAATGATGTGGGTCTTTTGGAAATACCGCCATATGTGGTCACTTTAAAAGCCAATGTCAGATTGCCACGCATTCCCCAGTATAAGATCTCCAATGAAGGTCAGAAAGCGTTGTTAGAAATTGTCAGCGATTTGATTAAAAAGGGTGTAATTGAAGAGACAAGAAGCAACGTTTGCAATAGTCCTGTTTTACCTGTCTTAAAACGAACGGACCCTTCACAGCCACCTGTTTACAGATTCGTGATTGATCTTAGAGAGGTTAATAAGATTGTTGTGCCACAGTTTCCAGTTGTTCCTGATATAACTGCCTTGTTAACAATGATTCCAGCCTCCGCTGCATGGTTCTCAGTGATCGATCTAAAGAATGCTTTCTTTAGCATCCCAATTGCAGAGGAGAGCAGAGACATTTTTGGCTTCAGTTTAGGAGGTCGAAGCTTCCGCTTTAAACGCCCTCCCCAGGGCTACTGTGAAAGTCCATCAATATACAGTCAGGCTTTAAAAGCGCAGCTTGATGCACTTGTTTTACCTAGTGGCGCTATCCTCATTCAGTACGTCGACGATTTACTAATCGCCGCGGATACTGAAAAGATTCGCAAAAACGCTACCTTGTCATTGTTGCGTCATTTGTCTGCCTTCCATCACAAAGTGTCTCTCTCAAAGCTGCAATATTGTCGACAAGAAGTGACCTACTTAGGTCATCTCTTATCGAAGGAGGGAAGGAAACTGACCCCAGAAAGAATTCAAGCCATTGCACAGTTGAGTGTGCCAAGAACGCAGAGAGAAGTGCGTGCTTTCTTGGGCATTACTTCATACTGTAGGCATTGGATTACTAATTTTTCCTTGTTGGCAAAACCTTTGTTAGCATTAACATGCAAAGATACACCGAATCCTATCCCATGGTCTGAAGAGTGTCAGAAGAGTTTTTTGGAATTGCGTAATGCATTGTGTTCAGCTCCTGTGTTGGGTACCCCTGACTACAGCAAGCCTTTTACATTGTATGTTCATGAGAAAGATGGTTGCGCATTATCAGTGTTAACACAGCCTTTTGGCGACAGACCGCGTCCATGCACTTATTTTTCGTCAACCTTGGACCCGGTAGCGAGGGCATTGCCAAGTTGTCTGAGAGCCACAGCCGCTGCAGCTATGTCTATTCGACAGTCTGCTGGACTAGTAATAGATAATACATTGATTGTTATGGTTCCACATGCTGTGGACACATTGTTAAACAGGACCAAGACACAACACTTAACTAGTGCGCGATTATCTGGTTATGAGCTGACACTGTTAGCAAACCATATACACATAAAGAGATGCAACACGTTGAATCCAGCTACACTATTACCAATTCCAGCAGACCTAGATGAGATTGAGCAACATGATTGTCTGTTCAGAACAGAAGAAGAAACGAAAGGAAGAGTAGATCTTAAAGATACTCCCCTGACTGAGTGTGATGGTACTTTATGGGTGGATGGTTCGTGTTTTAAGCTTCCACATGGTGATACGACTGCTGCATATGCTATCACGGCTTTGCACATGATTGTTGAAACTGCACGTGTGCCACAAAATTCGGCTCAAGCAGCAGAATTGATTGCCCTTACGAGAGCATGCGTGTTGTCTGAAGGAATGAAAGTGAATATATATACGGACAGCCAGTACGCCTTTGGCGTGGCTCATAGTTTTGGGCGATTGTGGAAGGAACGTGGGTTCCTGACTTCGCATGGAGCGAAGATTCAGAATGGCAAGTTGGTGAATGATCTCCTTGAGTCGCTGACCCTACCGTTGCAATTATGAAATGCAGTGCGCACAAGAAAATCACTGATGATGTTGGTCGTGGTAATGCGTTTGCTGATGAAGTCGCGAAAGAAACAGCAAAAGATGCGAAGACTCGAATGTATGTTGCAGGTCCTGCCAGATGGGTTGGTGATGTTGGAATGTGTGAAAACACAATAGAGAGTGTAAAGTCCCTTCAAGCTGAAGCCACAGAGAAAGAGTTAAGCAAGTGGAGAGAAAGCATGGGTAAGTTGGATGAGAATGGTTGTTGGATTGATTTGTCAGAACATAGGCAATGGTTGTTTTACCTGATGCATATGTGCTTCCAGTGGTTACTATGGCACATGGAATGGCACATATCAGTACGAAAGGAATCTGTAAGTTGTTGGCTCCAGTATGGCAGAATGCTGGAATTCCTAAGTGTGCAGAGAATGTGGTCAAGAATTGTATGGTATGCTTGAAATACAACCCTGGTAGGGGAACCCCAACTCCAGCTGGTCATTTTGCGCCTCCATCATATCCATTTGAAGTTTTGCAGCTAGATTTTATCCACATGGAAAGGTGCAACAACCTGAAATATGTATTGGTGGTTGTTTGCGCTTACTCAAAATGGATAGAGGCCTATCCTCTAAAAGATAACACTGCTCTCTCCACAGCCAAAGCCCTTGTGAAGGAATTTTTCCCTAGGTTTGGAATGCCAAGAATGGTGTGGAGTGATAATGGGAGTGAGTTTGTGGGCCAAGTGATGAAGAATGTGTGTGAGGGACTAGGTATAAGGCAGAAATTTCACGCTGCAAATCACCCCCAATCAGCTGGATTAGTGGAGCGCTGCAATGGCGCTCTAAAACTCAAACTGGCCAAAATCCAAGCGAGCTCAGGTCTTAAATGGCCTGACGCTCTGCCTCTAGCACTCCTATCCACAAGAATGACCGTGCACTCACGAGTGGGACTTAGTCCTTATGAGGTTGTTTTTGGCCGCCCGGCCAATGTATGGGGTGTGCCAAGACCGACGAAATTCAGTGAAATCGAACACCCAGTACTGCTTGATTACTTGTATGATTTGACGGTTAAACTGCGTGTTTTACACCAACAGGTGCATGATACTCTCCCTCCGGCTTCTGAAGCTCCTGGACACCCTATCGAACCTGGCACGTGGGTCCTCGTGAAAAACTTCCAGCGGAAAACCAACGATGAGCCCCGCTGGATTGGCCCCCATCTTGTGCTACTGTCTACAAGATCAGCTGTTCGAGTAAAGGGGAAAAGGAACTGGATCCACGGCGCCCACGTGAAGAGGATCCCTTTGCCTCTGCCGTATGACCAGTGGGTCCAGGAGGGTATCGCAGACTCTGAAACAGACACTGTACCTCGTTTTGTGCCGTTCAGTGATGCACGCATAAAAGGCACAACTTCAGCGCAGGAAAGTGACGATATTTTGCAAGAAGCCGTGCCACCGTCAATTCGATTGGACACTACAGAGCCTGAACTCTTGTTCCAAGATCAAACAGTACCTGGCCGTTTTCATTACAATCTAAGACCAAGGCCCATGGACAAATAAATATTCTTTTTCTTTTACCTTTTTATTTTTTGATAACCAGAGCTCTCCCATCTGAAGGACTTTCTTGATTTTTGTTTTTCGAACCACCATCCGGGTTCAGCCGCAGGGTCGCGGTGCCAAGACTTTGGGGTATAGGCCGAAGACGTTAGGTCGACGGTTCTGGTTGGTCTAGGGCGTTCCCTGGACTGACAGGCGCACTCCTTAGCAGAAGATACTCACCCGCCGCGAGCGGCACGATTAGAGGATGGAGTTTTGTAAGATGGAGAGACTCACTGAGGAAATGAACTCTAAAGCAAGAATATGTAAAGTAATGAGGAGCAAACGTTTTGTATTTTTTATGCCTATTCGTATTATGTAGTATGGTAGTGTTTACTGTAGGATTTGTATTCTTCTCCTCTCAAGAGCCCATTGCCCCCACTGTACAGCCTATACCTCCTCCTACTATCTCCTCACACTCTTTTTACCCTCTGCCTGAACATGAACAAGTTAGACGATCAGAGTTTGTGAATAACTCGTTTATTCAGCTCCTGAACCAGCACCAACTAGTCATGAATACAACAAATTGTTGGGTGTGCGGTTTAATGCCACATACCATTAATAAGGGTATTCCCTATCTGGTGCTGCCGTATAGTTACAATGGATCGTCATGGGCATTCCAGACCATGTTTCTCTATGCACTAGATGCGTACTCCCCGCGACAACCGCGTTCCATCAGATCTAGCACCAATAATAAAGCTTTAATGAAAGGAGTTGCCGATATGAGTAGAGATATCGATGCATACTCATCCATTCCCAAAGAAGAATTGAGAGCTTATGTAGGGTGGAACGCGACGGGGTATAGTATTAGTCTAGGTGAAAGACAACGGAAAATCTCATCCCCAATCTGGGTCGTACCCCACATAGGTCGGTTCTGTTTGCAAGGTAATGGTCAGAATCCTAGAGCTCAACTGGGGAGAAGTGACTGTACTGAAACGTACACTTTTCCGTCACAGTTTTCCCCAGCGTTTTTGGCTGCCAAGGGTACATATTTTATCTGCAATGACCGAGCATATACATGGTTGCCCCCGATTTCTCGGGCACATGTTATATTGCAAATCTGCTACCGCCAACATTTACTGCCGCCTCCGACTATCACAAGACCAGAGTTGTGAGAGGCGTGATTAGTAAGGAGGATACTGCCGGTCAGGAAGCGGGAGATTTCTTTTTGGGTTTCCTGCCGTTTTGGGGACCTATGGTTAATAGTAGGAACCTGAGACAACTGACTCGTGTGGTTGAATCCACTGTTAATGTTACGGCTGGTGCCCTTGGTAATTTGACAGCTGAGCTCCAAGCGGATCGCCTCATGACTTTGCAGAACCGCATGGTTCTAGACGTCATACTTGCAGACCGTGGTGGGGTATGTAAGGTTATCCAATCCAGTTGTTGCATTTTCATACCAGACAACGCTCCAACAGTTTATCAAGCCATCTCCAAACTGCATAAAATATCTGAGTCCATACACATGGATAAAGGAGATTGGTCACTGGTGGGGTGGTTCTGGGAACTGATATCTGCCTGGGGTTGGAAAGTTCTGATGGTCATTGGAATGATCTTAGCCATCCTTTTCCTGTTCTGTCTGTGCGTACAGTGTGCTCCCGCGATATGTGGCCTCTGTGCTACATTATGTGTAAGGAAACCTGTATCGAGGGACGAGCTAAGTAATAGGATGATGCTACAGCAACATCTCCATGACTTCGTGAATATTGACCTAGACTCAGATTGAAATGAGTATAGTTATTGCCTATGTAAGGGCAAAAGGAAGGTCTGTCGTACTTTAGAGTTTGGGACCGCGTAGGAGGCAGGGCCCTACCCCTGTCTATCCCGGTAATAATGAACCGCGAATGGTTAATGCGGTATGTACAAGTGCTTCTTGTAACGTTGTAGCTATGAATGCACTGTGTATACGCTATTTCACATCACTACGTGGGTTCCATTTTGTATCGGTGGCCATCTTATGGTTGCCCTCACATAGGCTATATAGCATGAAGCGAAAACGGGCCTTTTAGAGCACATGTGCCTTTCTTTGACTTTTCTTTGACCTGGGCAGCTTGGCTCCGCTGCCCCAGGTTAAACTGATCTCACGAGTTCCCCGTCCTCTGGCCACCTGTGATTAGCATCAGGGTTTGACACACCATAAAGTCTTTTCATCCTACACAAGCCTCCAGCTAATCTCTTTCACAGCTGACTGTTCCTGCTTTATGGCTTGTTTCCCAAAACAGGAGATGCTCATGTTTATTGGGGCCTATCAATATCTGATGTGGGATCTGAGCCTTGCTGGGTAAATAATTACGGGCTGGCTTAACTGGAATGTGGATTGGTCATCATGACTCTGCCTTTTCGTTTGAAATGTATACATCTAAATGACCATACCATAAACTAAGGAATGTATGCCTGAGGCAGGATATTCTGTATTTAAGAAGAAGCCCGTTTCTGTGATTTTCAGCAGTCTCCTGAGAACATACACGCTGTTGTACTTCTAGGACGCCTGTAATTGGTCTGCAGCCAATAAACTGATCTTTGACTTCACCCAGAAGACTCTGTGTTTCTGTAGGTCTGAAACAGGAAGAACCCCGAAGTCATAGGGTGTGTTCCCCTGCACCGCTGGGCTTAAAATACCCAGTACTTCATCACCAGTCTTCAGAAGGTGCTCCTTGCTTTCCCCTCAAGCACTGGGATTGTGGGAGGTAAAATTAATGCCCTGCCTTATGCAATTCAGATTTGCTCCAACTCACCTTGTGGAAATTTGGCAGAGATCGTTATTAGCATTTAACTGAAGCCATCTTGTTTCCGGCAGCCATTTTGTCAACCATGTGCTTTTTCCTTCTTCACTGTTGCTTGCCCTTGTGCTTTGCTCAAAGAACTTGCTATACTTAGCCTCTGCTACTCTGCACATGCGCAGAAGAGTCTGTAGCTGCCCATGCACCTGCTCTAGTCTGTAACTGTCAGGTTGTTTTTACCAAAGTCAGCAACTGTTGGCTCCTCCTTTACTGTTGACTGTGCATTCTTTGCATGACCATTTATGTATGTAACTCTCCTATGTGTGCTTGTACCGCCTTCTTTTGAGCTCCTGTGTGGGTATAAAAGACCCATGGTTATTCTCCTCCTTGTGCTACTTCATACACTACCAAAGGGTGTTGTGTGAATGTAGTTCCACCTCATGAGTTTAATAAAATATCTTTTTACTATTTCAGCTTCTGTGGCAAGTTCTATTTTCTGGTCTGAGGACTTTTGCGCAGAGAAGGGCACACCCCTAGCACTGGTAGGCCTTGCTGAGGTCCACCTCTACAAATTGGCGCCCGTCACGTGGGGATCATCCTCGACTCGGATACCCGAAGGAGTGTCCTTGACGGAGGATTGGAATCTCGCTACGGGTGATCACTGCATGAGGAGACCCGTGTCTTCGCAGCCACGGCGCTTCTTCCACTTCTCCTGATATTGACCCTCCAGGCGGTGCCGGTCCTCGACTGAGATTTCTTCTGGTGTTCGCCGTGCAGAGACCATTTGGTCGATTCAGAACTTGGCAGAGGGAAGCTGGTGGTTTGTGCTTGGTAAGGTCGTTGACAATTGTTTGTTAGTATTTGGCCCAAAACTTGACTTGTTTGGATATGTATACATTGCAATTTATATAGGCAGGTCATTAGAAAATTTTGAAAAACTTGAACGGCACACTTTGGGTTAAGTGCTACTTTGCGTTTAATATTGTACATACTACAATATTCTTGGCATGCCTGTTTCAAGCACACTTCATAGAATGTGTTGCTTTCTTGGAGGTACCAATATGGATCTTGAACAGAATCAGCCGGCTCCCCCAGAGGGGACACCAAATAGGGATATGCATATTAAAAATGATATTTCTTCTATAATGTACTGCACGGTATGGAATAAATATACTAGCAAGGATCCTGAGTTGCGATGGCCTATAAATGGGTCATTTGATCTTAAAAAGATTCAGTATGTGGAGCAATGTATGTTTAAACGTCAAAGTAGACAGTATATGTTTGATTGTGTACGAATGTGGGAGAAAGAAGCGCGTGAACGTGTGAGAAGAGAGCAAGCTTTGGTAGAAAAAGAACAACGCAAAAATATCCATGCGAAAGCACTGGAACTGAAAAATAAAGAAATGGAGGAGATAAAAGAGAGAGAGGATAGGGAGCGTCGTTTACAGGTAAATGGCCAATACCCTGTGCGGCGCCCCCTTTACCCTCTACTTAATAAACCACAGGACAATTCCATTTTGTTAGATCGCTTCCCGCCTCCATACACTTTTCCCTCTGCCCCTACTATTGATTCTGATGATGATATTTCTCCTCCAGATCAGGATCAGTTAGGATCCGAAGCTCAGCGTCAGACTCGCTCAATTCCACCGGCTGATCGTGCAGCCGCTCTTAGATCAGCTGCTCGCTAAGCAGCTCGTGATTACATTTCTGCTTCAGATCTTGTAGCTGATGTACAACAATGGCAGGATAGGGAACAGTTATATTTTGTAGAAACATTTATCACAGAAGTGATTGCACAGCATTCCACAGAGTTAGAGCCTGTTGATATAGCAAACGATTGTAAACAATTGCGTGACGGTCTTTTTCTCCCTTCTCAGGTGGCTGACTTAATTAGACACTTGGTTAAACTGCGAGCTGAAGCATTCCGTTTGCAGGAGGAGAAAAAGGCAGCCGCTGCAGCTGAACAAACAAATCAGCCCTCCGTGTCACTGAATGGCAACCCATGGACAGATAAGGCTATTGTAGTTCATGGGAAACCAATGCGTGAAGCTGCGCCTTTGTATGTCCCTCCTAAGGGTACGGGAAAGGATGACGATAAAACTTCCGATGATGCGAAGGGATATTTTATTTATAATTGGGTCTATACTCCTTGGAGTAGAGCAGATGTTATGGCTCTTAAGACTGCTTTGCCAGACCCGCGGAAAAATCCGGCGGCTTTTTACGAAGAAGTTGAAGGCGCTATTGGTTCTTGTATTATGTTTTTGCCTGATATTGATATGTTTTTTGGGCTTATCCTATCCCCTGATATGTGGAGATCTTTTCGTAAAGTAGATGATCAGGCACCTTTTGTAGATGTTTGGAGGGAATTAGAGAGGACAGATAGAGAACGGGAACCAGCACAGAAACCGCAACAACTGATTTTAGACCTTCCAAGAGCTATAATTGTTAAATGGAAAACTCTCATTCCTCCTACAAAGACAGATTGGACTATGTTAGCATCCTGTAAACAAAAGACAGATGAATCGGTCTCTGACTTCTTTACACGTTTTGAGGAGACATTCCACGACTTTAGTGGCCAGTCATTGACAGATGACACGGGCAGGCATTTGTTTGTCGATAAATTTGTCGCGAACATGCTGCCAGGAATAGCTAGTCGCCTAAAGGCCAGCGAGAGTTCATGGACTACATCTTCTCCAGTCTCTCTTTTGACTATGGCTCAGTATTATGAACGTCAGGAATTGGAAGCTAAGGGCAACGAGGATAAAAAGACTAAAGATTTAAAAACGGAGGTTATGTTAACTCAGGTTTATGGTCCATCCTATAGAGGTGGTGGCAGAGGCGGACATGCGATGTACCGCCCTGGCGCACCCTCTTTTCCCTGAGTTACTTTGTCTTCTGATCAGAGCACTTATTGTAAGGAGATTGGACATTGGGTTGCTGACTGTCCACAATTGCGTACTCAGCAGTATCAGCGTGGTCGAGGACAAATGAGAGGCCGTCCAGGGAATTCAGGATATAGGGGAGGTATGGATAGTCGCACTAGGTTTGAAACTGTTGAGCATACTCAGAATTCTTCTAATACTTTTGATAGGCGTAATCAATATCAAATGTCTGCTTATCCGACGGCATATTTGAAGGGTTCTGCTTATGCATAGGAAAGCCTAGGATGGGGTAAGGAATCAGTTGAAGTCCCAGTAGATCAGGAGGGTCCTTATGTTACTACATACATTTTAGGTTCCACTGATCTGTTTTTGGTTGACACAGGAGCTACTCGTAGCGCTCTGTCTAAACAATTGGTTCCAAGGGCTCCCCTGTCTGGCTTAACAATCACATCAATAGGTTTCGATGGGACTCCTTCCCTTAGCCCACTCTCACAACCACTTGCATTTCATGTTGATACATTTTCTGCTCCATGTCCATTTTTGCTTTCCCCTAACACGCCGGACAATATTGTGCATCTTGATATGCTCAAGCATTTCCGGGCTACGATACGTTGTTACCCAGAAGACGTGCATGTTATTTTGAATGATAACTATCCCATGGTAGAAAAGTCCTATCTCATTAGAGAAGATATTGCCTTGGCATCACTCCCTAGTACTTTGTGGGCGACATCAGATACTGATGTGAGACAAATGGTTATCCCACAATTCCATAGTCAAGTGAAGGAAGGTGCTTCTTTGCCTCGATTGCCTCAATACAAAATTTCTCGAGAAGGCGAAGAAGCATTAATACGTATTGTTCAAGATCTGATTACAGTAGGAGCTGTGGAAGAAGTCCCTTACAATATTTGCAATAGTCCTATCCTTCCCATTTTGAAGAAAGATACTGAGACTAAAATTTACAGGTTTATCATTGATTTGCGAGAGGTTGATAAGATTGTAGTGCCCCAATACCCGGTAGTTTCTGACATCACGACACTCCTTACCATGGTTCCTCTGACTGCAACTACATTTTCTGTGATTGATCTGAAGAATGCTTTCTTCTCGATTCCTATTCATCCTGATAGCCGATATTTGTTCGGTTTCACTTTGAATAATCGATCCTTCAGATTCTGTAGAGCTCCCCAGAGCGGCTGGTGACATTTGAAGGTGGTGCGGTGTGGATGTCCGAGTTGAGTGCCCGGTGGTGGGAGAGGGAGGGGGGCTCGGGAGGGTTCAACTGACTTCTGCCAAACAGAAACAATGCCTGATGCCTCCTTTCGGCAGCCAAAGCTCAACTCCGCGTGCGCACAAATCTATAAATTAAACCACCCAAGCCACATTCGGGAATTTCTGAAAGTACTTTACACGTGTGCTACTCTAAGACTTCTGCACTGCAGTCACCACCACAGTCGATCTTTTACATTCACACCTCCGCTCATAACTATAATTAAAGCCTGGCTAGCGCGAGAATGTAATAGCGCAGAGGAAGTAAATCATGAAAATCATGAAAATTATAATTTAATTAGAGAAGAGGGCATGCATGGCATTGAGGCTGTAATTTCCCCCATGCAGGCATGCCATGTCTGTTAAAACATAATTGAAACTGTGAATGTTATGCCACATCAATACTGTTGTTCAGAGTGTTGACAGCACCTCTACATTAATGTTATGACGGTTCCCTCAAGAGGAACCCAACATTTTATAATTCTCTTTGGCTCAAATTTAATCCATCACCTCGTAAGCATTTTTTAGGCGGAAAAAATATTATTACAGCCTTGACAGGAAAGGATAGTATTAAAATGTCTCTTTATTAGTGGGCCACGGATTTCTGTAAAAAACAAGAAACTGTTTTTTTTTTGGATGCATATTTATATAGCGCGAACTCGACCCGAAGGTATTGGAGCGCTTAACATAGCACCGTATTTACACATTCAGGCACGGGGAGATTAAGTGATTAGCCCAGAATCACAGGATGTGGACGCGACCTCGAGGCTCGAACCCTGGTTTCCTGCACCAGAGGCGGCAGCACGCTGATTGCAATGTGAAGCCAATCCAGAGAGGGAAGCCTGGAACGAGCGCGCTTTTTGCCAAGTGACAACTCTGCAATTGATTATTATATAGGTAGCCCAGAAAATAAAGAAAGCAGACTTACTCCAGCTGAATTATGAATCGCCATTCCCCAAGGCTCGAGGATGACATGATGATCCAATCAACATCGCCAGCCCCTCAGAGAGGCAGGAGTTTAATAGGAGGGGTCGGGGGAGTGAAATACTGGCCTTCATGGGAGATTGTATGCTGCAATCTGTGATTCGGTAGAGAGAGACTGCGCTGGCAATTCATTTATGACCCGTTTGTTGCATAATGTGCGGTAAAAATTACAGCTCCCAAACAGGTACCGGCGATTACATTTAAAGCCATAATTCCAAGAAAGTTTCAACTGTTGTTCGTAATACCAATTTTTACCACTTTCCTGCTCATAAAAACATAATAAAAATAGCACAAAAAGGTTTTATTGAGACAATATTTTACAGACACATGGATTATTTAATTTTGTGCCTACCTGGCGTCACTCTGCTTGTGCTTTCCTAGCTGCCGAATCGATTAATTATTTTTCAACACAACCTGCATCGTTCGTGAATGTTCATGAGCGCCACCCACTGCACTGTTTATTTTGCAAGATCCACTGACCAAGTGACATCGATCTCTGCTCAAGAAACACATCCGGGTCTGTGGCGTGTGAGAGGCTGGAGGGAGAGTGTGGTGCAGTGCAGGGCTGTGACTGTGGCCGGTGCCGGTGTCCGTCCTGAGCAATGCACAAGCTCCCGCCTCCCATTGTCCAATCAGGAGGCCTGGGACTGGTGCGAAGGAAAGGGGCGTGCTCCGGTGTGGCCACCCACTGCCCTGCCCCTTGCAATTGATTTCAGTGGCACGATGCTGAAGACACCTGGGGCGCAGCACAGGCGCCCCATTTGAAAACAGGCATTTTCCGCTTTCTTTGGCCACTCCCTTCATGATGACATCACTCTTTCCACATGTGTTTCCAGGGCGAGCAATATTCCTCGCCCCGGCCAGCACATGTGCAGGAGGTCTCTGACCTGCTGTGACCTCGTCGTCGTCCGTGCCATGAAGAAAAAAAGTCAGAGTCAGACAATTTAATTTGTATTGTCTATTGTTTGTGATCGACACATGGGGCAGAGAGCACTTCTTTTGAGGCTGCTGCATTGCATGTGGGGTCTTTCTTGTCTTCCTCCTCGATCCTCGTCCAGAGGCTAGTGGGGCAACATCCCATTCGCCCCTATGCACCAGCCGCCACTGCCCCAGGGGTATACAGAGAGTCCTAGTATTTACAGTCAAGCTTTAAAATGACAGCTTGATTCATTCCCTGTACCAACAGGGGTGGCTCTCATACAATATGTCGATGATATCTTGTTGGCAGCTGATACCTCTGAACAGTGTGAAGAAGGAACACTTATTGCTTTCATTTCTTGCATCACACCATCACAAGGTTTCTCAAAAGAAATTGCAACATTGTAGATAGCAGGTTACCTATTTAGGTCACCTCCTGTCTAAGGAGGGACGTACAGTCACACCAGACCACATTCAAGTTATTTTAGACATGCCTGTGCCTCGTACCCAGAATGATGTTCGTGCATTTATTAGTCTTACTTCATTTTGTAGGCAATGGATTTTGGGCTTTTCACACATTGTAAAACCTTTGTTGGCCCTCTTGACTAAACACACTCCCTCCCATGGACTACTGAATGTCAGAATGCTTTTCAGCAGTTGCATCAAGCTTTATGTTCTGCACCAGTATTAGGCACTCCAGACTACACTAAGGCTTTTACACTCTATGTACGCGAGAGGGACGGTTGTGCACTCTCAGTTCTAGTACAGAGTAGACACATGGTGATAAGCAGCGTCCTTGTGCATATTTTTCAGCTGTTCTTGATCCAGTCGCTCGTGCGTTGCCTGGGTGTTTTCGCACTGTTGCAGCGGCAGCTGTGTCCATACGTCAGAGTGAAGGGATAGTCCTGTCATGTAGATTGCTTGTGCTAGTACCCCATGCAGTTGATGCACTTTTGAACCAAACTAAAACGCAGCATTTAACCAGTGCTCGTTTGACAGGATATGAACTGACACTTTTGGCCCCTCATATTACTCTGAAAAGATGTTCAACCCTTAACCCGGCTACTCTGTTGCCATATCCGGCTACTCAATCCCAGCCACAAGAGTTTCATGATTGTATATTCCTTACTGAGGAACAGACAAAGGGTCGTGTTGACCTACAAGACACACCCCTTTCAAAGATTGATGGAAAACTATGGGTTGATGGGTCCTGTTTACGTTTACCAGATGGTACGACCTCTGCTGCATATGCAATTACAATGCTTCACACAGTAGTTGAGACAGCACGTATTCTACAGAAGTCAGCCCAGGCAGCGGAACTGATAGCACTAACAAGAGCATGTGAACTTAGTACTAATTTGTCTGTTAATATCTATACAGATAGCCGCTATGCTTTTGGAGTGGCTCATGACTTTGGGCTACTCTGGAAGCAAAGAGGCTTCCTTACATCACATCGAACGCAAAAAGTGCATGGAGAATTAGTGCGTAATCTCCTGATTGCCTTGACATATCTGAAGAAGATAGCGATTGTTAAGTTTAATGCACATAAGAAAGTAACAGATAAAATAGGGCAAGGTAATGCCTTTGCAGACCACACAGCCCGCAAAACTGCAATGCAGTCAAGCACTACATCAGTATACGTAGTGAAGTCACAGGCAGAAAGTTTGCATGATACCAGGCAGGAAGTGCGTGATATACAGCGATCTGCCTCTACAGAAGAACTTGAGCAATGGTCTACGGAGGGAACATTGGATGATGAGGGTTGTTTGAGGAATAAAGACATGACTAAATGGAGACTGCCCACAGCCTATTTACATCCTATGATTCATATGGCACATGGACCACCACATGTTGGAGCATCCTCAATAACGAATTTGCTTACGCAAGTTTGGGACCATCCAGAAATTGCTGGCACGGCTAAAAAGATAGTGCAGTCCTGCTTTATTTGTCTCCAGTACAATCCTGGAAAAGGGACACAAACTCCCACAGGAGGGTTTGCTACACCAACTGCGCCATTTGAGGTTTTGCAGATGGATTACATCCAGCTTGAAGGCTGTAATAATTTAAAGTATGTTCTAGTAGTGGTATGTGCTTTTAGTAAGTGGATAGAAGCATACCCTACAAAAGATAATACAGCTCTTACTACAGCGAAGGTGCTTCTAAAGGAATTCTTCCCTAGATTTGGTGTTTGCAAACTTTTGTGGAGTGATAACGGACCCCATTTTATTGGGCAAGTTGTTGACTATGTCTTGAAAGGATTGGGGATTAAGCAGAAGTTTCATGCTGCCTTCCAACCACAATCAGCAGGACTAGTGGAACGATATAATGCTACTCTTAAGCTTAAACTAGCTAAAATCCAGGCTTCCACATCTCTGATGCACTACCCTTGGCATTACTGTCCATTAGATCGGTACCGCATACACGATCTGGCCTCACACCGTATGAGGTAGTATTTGGTAGGCCTATGAATATTTGGGGTATTCCTAAGCCACGCCCCATACATGATGTACCTTGTGTGATGATGAATGATTATCTATCGCAGTTGACTAATAGTCTGCTTCCTATTCATCAACAGGTTCGAGAAGCTCTTCCTGACAGGTCGAAAGGTGAGGGCCACGAGCTGCGGCCCGGTGACCATGTGATGGTCAAGGTCTTCCAGAGATCGAGCAGCTTGGAGCCTAGGTGGCGCGGCCCGGAGCAAGTCCTTCTCGCTACGAGAACTGCAGTCCGAGTGACCAATCGGAAGAACTGGGTGCACTCCACGCACTGCAAAAAGGTGCCATCTGCCTTGGTGGAACCTGCTGTACTTGCCGACCATCGAAACATCCTGGACACAGAGAGAGGCCAAGCCATATCACCTGAGGAAGTCTTCCCGGACCACACGATCCCTGGTAAATCTCGATATCAGCTACGACCCCGGAGAGAAACTGCATTGCTGAAAGAGACTGGTGGAGCAACCGTCCTGGGTTAGTGAAAAACTGAGCTGCAAAGGGGGTGGGTCTATTAGTGACACCCGTCTCAAACTCAGAGAAGAAACCAATGGCTGCCCAGGACTTTAGAGCTCCAATGGTTTTGTTACTTCAACAACAAGATGAATGTGCCTATGGAGAAAGCATCAACTGCTGCGAGGATTTGCAACAAGAGGATTATGTGTGTTGTTGGGTTAACTGTCACTATGATCACTATGGCAGTAATAACTTGGTTTGTAGAGGAAGTGGCTCCTGCTCAACAAATACTGACTGTCACTACTCCAGCACCCATTGAACACCACTATTTTACTCTCCCTTATCATGAGCAAAAACATAGAGAATCTTATCTGAACAACACATTCATTCAGATGTTGCACCACACGCACAATGCTACGAACATTACTGACTGTTGAGTGTGTGGAATGATGCCAGCTCATCAGAAAAAGGGAGGAACACCTTTCATTCCTCTTCCCTTTTGCCACAACGGCTCTTGTCAAGCCTGGTTTGCACTTCTATTGGCTTCTCAAGTGGCTAATATTACTGATATGGGTGTAGGGAGATTAAACTACTACCTTAATAAAGCATGTTATCTTGATGAAGAAGGTGATCCGCAAACTAAAGGGACTAAATGGGAGATGAAGGAGTACCGACAAGGAAATGCTTCTGCACATTATGTTTACCCAAATACTCGAACTACTAAGGGTAATGGACAATTTGTTAGAGCTGTCACTAGAGCCCGAGCAGACTTATGTGGGAGTAGTGTGGGGAAAATTCTGGTGGGAAGAAGCGAATGTACTCAGGTTTTGACTATTGATGGTACCAATAACAACAGTTTTATGTCTTCACATAATACATACTTTATTTGCGGAATCAAGGGATACTACCATCTACCTGTTGGATGGTCTGGAGTCTGTAACGTGTTCTTTTTGCTACCTCCTGTGTTTCTGGCACCTGCATCATATCACAAGGACTATCGACTGTTTAATGACATTTCTAAGAACAGATGCAAAAGAACAATAAGTAATGATGAGGTGGATCAGACTGACACCGCACTGCAGCAATATGTTGACTTTAATTTGGGGCTGTTCTTTTTTGTTGGTGCTGTCTTGCACAGCAGGAAAATCAGACGATTAACTTGTGTCGTGGAAGCTGTGACCAACCAGACAGCTATGGCACTTGGAAACATCACAGAAGAACTACAGATTGCGCGGATTGTGGTGCTCTAAAACCGTATGGTCCTGGACGTGGTTCTGGCTGATCGAGGTGGTGCATGTCGCATCATCGGAAGTAGTTGTTGCGTGTACTTTCCAGATCATGCCCCTTCAGTTTTTGATGCAATATCCAAGCTACACACAATAGCTGCTGAGATTCACCCTGATACTGGCACATGGACTTTGGCCAGTTGGTTTTGGACATTGGTCTCTACCTGGGGCTGGAAACTATTAACAGTCCTGTGCATATTACTTGCAATTCTACTGACATGCTGCCTATGTATACAATGTGGTCCAATGCTTTGCTCCATCTGTATCACTGCTTGTACACCTTCCAGACGTGATGTTAAGCAAATGAATGCCCAGCGTGTACTAGATAAAGAGATTGATGAATGATGAGAATTGACATACATGATGTATACCTAGACTCTTCTAGATTATAGATGTCTTCAGCTAACGCTAAAAGGGTAGTCTGTGGAAATTTGGCAGAGATCACTGTTAGCATTTAGCTGAAGCCATCTTGTTTCCGGCAGCCATTTTGTCAACCATGTGCTTTTTCCTTCTTCACTGTTGCTTGCCCTTGTGCTTTGCTCAAAAAAACTGGCTATACTTAGCCTCTGCTACTCTGCACATGTGCAGACGAGTCTGTAGCATCCCATGCATCTGCTCTAGTCTGTAACTGTCCGGTTGTGTTTACCAAAGTCAGCAACTGTTGGCTCCTCCTTTACTGTTGACTGTGCATTCTTTGTATGACCATTTATGTATGTAACTCTCCTATGTGTGCTTGTACCGCCTTCTTTTGCGCTCCTGTGTGGGTATAAAAGACCCATGGTTCTTCTACTCCTTGTGCTACTTCATACACTACCGAAGGGTGTTGTGTGAATGTAGTTCCACCTCATGAGGTTAATAAAAAATATTTTTACTATTTCAGCTTCTGTGCCAACTTCTATTTTCTGGTCTGAGGACTTTTGCACAGAGAAGGGTGAACCCCTAGCACTGGTAGGCCTTGCTGAGGTCCACCTCTACAACCTAATACACATAGACTCTCCCGTGCCAGCAAGCTGTCCTTATGGATGAACTCTTTGGGGCTGTGCACTGTCTGGCGCATATGGCACGCTAGAGATCACGAATACACCCATACCTCTGCGGCTCACAGGACCTTCTCAAGTATTGGTTTCTTGCTCCTTCCGGCGACAGACACCCTCCATGTCACTGGGGTGATAATTCTTCCACGGGGCATCTTGGACCACTCTCCTGTCTCTCTCCAGTTTGGGCACCCAAATCATCTACGTAACGCCTCAATGCATGGGGTCTGGTAGACTCCAAATGTGAGGAATTTCTGCGGTCTGAGGTACAAGACTATTTTGACCCCAACAAGGGTTCGGTCGACTCCCCCTGGCGGGCCTAGGTCCAGAGAGTGTACGAATGGGGAGACAAAAGTGGCAAATCGCTCTATTGACTGACTACTCGTGACCTGACCCCCAGAATTGTCCCCAAAATAGTGGGCTGACTGGGACCTACTGGTGTGCCACTCGCAGCATACTATTGCCAACTCTACACCCAACTGAACGAGACCACCTGATCCTTATGGACATTCCACTGACGCAACTCTCCCCAATATCCGGTCTCTGGTCTGGCTTGGAGGCACCATTGGCGCTGGACAAACATACCTCTGTGGTAGTCGCTATGAAATCTTGGAAAAACCCTGGGCCTGATGGATTCCCCCTCAAGTACTAAAGAAAATACGGTGAGGTACTCAACGCTTTCCTGTCGGAGATGTACTCAGAGGCCTTGGCCAAGGGACGCTACCCTCCGAGGATTGGCACCACTACAATAGTGGTGATTCCCAAAGCTGGCAACAATCGGGGCAAAGCTCTTTGTATAACCCAATTTCAATGATAAATGCAGATCCCAAGATCTATGTCAAAGTACTGGCCATGTGGCTGCTGAACGTCCTGCCCACCCTGATACACCCAGAGCAAAGCACCAAGCATTGCATACAGAGTGTTCAGATGGCACTGGCCTGTGCTGCTACACAGGGTGACCCACGGGCCCTTCTCATGATTGATTTTTGACAAGGCCTTTGATTCACTCTGCTGGTCCTTCCCAAGTCTTGGTCTTATGTGAGATTGCTATAAGCCTTACCTAGGTCACAGGTGTAAGTCAACCAAGTCCTTTCCGAGGAGTTCCCGATTGGCAGAAGGACCCAGCAGGGATGCTACCTTGACTGCTTTTTGCTCTCCCCATTGAGCCACTGGCGTGCCTGATTTGCATTGACGCGTAGATAAGGGGGTGAAGGTGGACTGAAAAACTTGATGATAGAATTGCATTAAATGCGGCTGGTATTCCCCTCTTGCTTGAACACCCGCACCTATTTGGGCCTCGAGCGTTAGAAATCCTCCACCGCTATGAAATGGCCTCCAGTCTACTGGTTAATCGAAGTTAAGCTCCTCCTTGTCCGGCTCAATGGCGACTGCCCTACGGTGGACTGGCAAAAGTCCATAGCCATCCGGCAGGTGAGTTTTCAATATCTGGGCTTCCGCATCTCTACGAACCCTGACTTGGCCTGACACCTCAACCTCATGCCCCTCATCCATGACATGAAACACAACTCCCAGAAGTGGGACGGTCTGCCTCCTAATGTGTTGAGAAAAGTAGGCTTGTTCAAAATCATGGTCCTCCCCGGTTCCTTTCTACATTTTCCATTCCCCATCCTCAATATTTGGTTCCAGACTCTCAACACCTCCATTCGTAACTTTCTATGGAAAAACTGCTGTTCTCGCATTATGTTGAGCTGGGCACAACAGGAGACACATGATGGTAGTCTCTGGTCCGCCGATGTCAGGCTCTAGTATTGGGCATCACATCTAGTGGTCCTCAACGACTAGCTAACAGGGGGCTGGGATGACCCCGCTTATCGGTTGAAGCTTACGCGCTTGGGCCTGGACACGGTTGTGGACTGTTTTATGATAATATAATGTCCCGTACCCTGCCCTGCCTGACGGCTGTTGTATTAAATGTGTGGCGGGTAGCCGTGCACTTTATGAAGTGGGACAAGACACTCACGCAACCCACTCCCCTGTGGGAGGTACACTGGCTGCACCACACTGCACATCTTGAGGGCTTCAGGGGTGCATAGGATTGAACGCTCTGCACTCTGAGACATTTGGCAGGGTGGGCACCTCTGTTCCTTTCGAGACCTGCAAACACAATTCTTCCTATAGCGCTCCCAATTCCACAAACACCTACAGCTCTGCCACGCCCTGGCCTGGCACCTGCAGGATTCCACCATCCTCCCCAGGTTTAGCCCACTGGAGGCCAAAATACTCATGGGTCACCTGGGGAAGGGATTGAGTTCCCAAATCTACCATACACAGGTCATTCACACTCCAGAAGACTTTCCTTCCCTTCAGCAGAAGTGAGAGGGGTGGGTGAGCCCAGGTAGGTGGGCCCAGAGTTAGACTGGCAGGACACCTATGCGTTGCCCCTGAGATTGCTATCTCTGCCAGACTGAACCTTATTCAACTGTAGTACTTACATACCTACTATGTCATACTGGGTCAGTTGTGGCATGTGGGGGCACTTCTGCAACCCACTTGCTTTCACAGCCCTACCCTACATGCTAAATAATTCTTTCACGTGGTGTTGTCCTGTCCACATATACAGGGATTTTGGCAGGGAGTGGAAACCATTCTCTCCTGGGTCCTGGAACGTCAGGTGGTGCTGACAGATTGGCCTCTTGAGTATCCCAGAGGACATGGGAGGGCCTCAAGTGGAGCATACCTTGATAGGGGCTGCTACCACATAGCTAAATGGGAGATTGCCCGCAAGTGGCGGTATCCCCAAGCCCTCACTCTGGCGGAAGACAGGAGTGGAATGGTATGCCATGATGGTGCTGCCAGTATACCAGGCACGAGGGTGTCCTAAGAAACACAACAAGATCTGGGGAAGTGGTGGACACCCATTTGGTCTTGGGCTTCCTCCTGTATGGCCTCGCTGTCATTGTCTGTAACAAATAGGCCTGGGTGAAGTTCGTGGACTTCTGGTATGTGGAGCTCTGCAAATTGACCCAAAAACTCTGCCGTGCTACGCAGTGTCCTGAAAGTGGCGGGCTGCATTTGTTTGCGCTATTTGTGCTGATTTTTAGCACCAGGTGTTTGTCCCGCGCTTGAAAATCAGTGAGAATAGCACCATACATAGTGCAAGAGGGTGCTGCTTCTTTCTGCCACCTGAGTAGATGTTCTTCTCGAGCGGCAGCTTCCTAAACATGAACAGAAGGTTTCTCAATGCCAGCGGATCAACCATGACCGCACACGTTGAGAAATCTTGCCGGAAGGTGGTCTGGAGTAAGATTTTCCTCACTCGCACTTGTCAATTAAACATTGGGGAGTGAGAGCGGGGGAAAAACTCCGCTCCGCAGAGCAGAGTGTTACAGAACTTGGAGCGCTACGTGGCACGCACAGTGGGGCAAACTCCGTGAGCGGAGCGGAATTTAACGCCCAACCCTAGTAACTTACTGCTGTTTAAGAGTTGCAACATGAACAGTATACATTTGTTACCTTTTGTTTTGTTTGAAAAAGCATTAATAAAAATGTGATATCAAAAAAAGGATTTGGCAGGTGTTCATGCAGAGGGACCGAATAATTACTCTTTAAAGGCAAATCATAGATTTTCTGGGTTAAGAGGATCTTCCACTATCCCAGTGGCTATTATTACAGGGTCTGATGTTGGCATCAACCAATGCCCTTCCCTGGGCCTGGCTTCATATGTACTCTTTAATAAATCACAGGCGTTATCAGATCACATTAGGAACTTTTTGGGCTTGTGGTTGGAGGAGCAGAATTTGACCTTGGGACTCTCCTTTCATATGATAGATACACGAGTGGTCACCACAGGTACTAGTAAGCTGGGATCTGGAACCACATTAGATTCCTGGTCGATTCAGGGGGAGTGGAGTCAGTTTCAGGTCTCTTGTTCTCCAACTTCAGGGAGCTGAAGGAGGTTCTTCTAGCTCTGCAGGGGTTTGTTCCCCACCTTCTGGGTCACCAGATACAAGTGAGAACAGACAAAAAGTTGATGATGGGACACCTGAACCATCAGGAGGGTTGCCAAGTTCAGTCCCTGTGGTTATTGATTCAAGAGATTTGCAGTTGGGCAGAATCCCATCTGAGCTTCCCCAGGGTGGTTTATCTTTAAGAAAGGAAATATTAGCCAGCAGACAACCTGAATCGCATCTTTCCTTCAATGAGAGCTACATCATTGAGGAAGGAGGTGTTTCTGATGTTGCAGGGCAGGTTTAGGTACCCACAAGTGGACCTCTTTGCGAGCAGGGACAATGTGTTTGCACAATTATTACATGTGTGGAGGTGTAGAGGTTTGGGTGCACTAATTTATGCATTTCCTCCAATTCCTTCAATCCCATAGGTTCGACAGAAGATCAGGAAGGACAAAGCCAAAATTCTCCTCATAGTTCCTGGGTGGGCAAGACATTCAAGGTTCCTTTTGTTATTGGAGATGGCAGTACAGCTGCACTTTGAGATTCCAATGCATCCGTCTCCCTGGTAACAGCTGCACTTTCTCCAAGGGAAGGGCATTAGTCACGCCTTCAGGCTTGGCTACTGAAAGGGTGGAATTGTTGGCTGGAGGTTGTTTTTCTACAGTGGTCGATTTACTTCAAAATTCTAGAAATCCTTTCACATTAAAGTTGTATGCCAGGCACTGGAGCTCTTTCAATTAATGGTGCTTGAAAGAGGGTTTGATCAGGTGACCGTGGATCCATTAAAGACTTTGGACTACTTGTCAGATGGGATCTCTTTGGGTTTAGCTCCCTCCACTTTGCGAACCCAGTATGCTGCACACAGGCTTTTAGAAGTCCACGCCTACTTGGTTTGGAGCCATTGATTGCTAAAATATTAAGTATTTTTTTCTAAAGAGAACAAGAGTTGTTAATCCTTCTACCTCCTGGGATCTGCCCTTGGTGTTGAAAGCTTTTTGAGCCTCTGCCTTTTGAGCCATTTGAGAATGTAGTTTTAATAATTTCATACTCTCAAAGTTCTATTTTTTTGTGGAAATTTCTTCAACACAGTGAACTGGGTTCATTTGTGAAGTATGAGCCTTTTCTGAAGGTGTTTTCACATAAAATGTACAGTTTACTCTGAATATTTTACCTAAAATTCGCAAGAAAAAGCCACAAGCCACTGCTAAAGGACTTTACCTTTTTTCTTGCCCGGTAGGAGTCTGACGCCCTGACATAGCTGACCACCCCAGAAACTAAAACTCCCAGGGAGGCATTGCAGCAGGGAGGAAGTCACGCACCAGCTTGGCGCCATCCGGCCCTTAAAAATCCAGCGGGCCTCCCGCGGTGCGGGACGCACGAGAAAAAGCCACAAGCCCCTGCTAAAGGACTTTACCTTTTTTCTTGCCCGGTAGGAGTCTGACGCCCTAACATAGCGGACCACCCCAGAGACTACAACTCCTGGGGGGGCATTGTGGCAGGGAGGAAGTCACGCACCAGCTTTTCGCCATCCGGCGCTTAAAAATCCGGCGGGTCTCCGGCGGCGCGGGACGCGCGCGGGCTTGCCCGGGCTAAGCCCGGGCCAAGGGCGGGCCCATCCTTGTCCATCATCGCCCGGAGGAGGTTGGGCTGGGTCCCGGCTCTTGGTCTTTCAGCAGGACATCCTAACATGTATACTCATGGTAATTTATGAGACTTTGATTAGTGCTGAACTTGTTAAATAGTTAGTTTATTTGTAGCAGGGTATACATTGGAACTGCAAAGAGCCATATTGCTTATGTCCAACGTGCTTTTCCGTTTGTTCTGAAGTGTTGGGCTAGAGCAGCTAGTTGTTTTATAAGTTCGCCTAGGAGCTTCAAACTAACACCAGAGGTGCTTTGTTTATGAAACTTTTTGATTAATAGCTGTTTTATAAAAATGGAGCAAGGTGGTTAACTGTGGATATTAATATGGGGAAAAGAAAACTTCATACCTCCGTCCCTGGTCAAAAATCAAAAAAGGTACCTGATCCCAGTACATCTTTAATGAAATACCTGACGGGGGCGGTGGGCATTCTAGAGAAACAAATTATTAACGTGGAGGAGGCCTTAAATAAAGAGTCGCAAACCCTGACTATTAACATGAATGCTAGGACACCCACTCATGACCAGTGCGTGGAGGGAATAGAATCCCTAGCAACAAATGTGGGTCTTTCTAATGGCTCTAATGGTTGTGTTCAGTCAGGGAGCGATGACATTTCTTTAATCGATCATGACGTCGCAACATTACCCCCATCAAAACGACCATGCAACTTTAAGAAAAAAGAGACCCCTATAGAATTACCTCCACTGATACATGAGGCTCCGATTACACCAATTACCACAAGTTTTAATCCTGGGTTAAAAATGGGAAAGGATCCCCCTGCTGCTATCAATGCTAAAGAGCACGCATCTTGCTCCAAAAATAAAAATAAAAACAAAAGCAAAGGTCAAAATTCTGACAGTATGACAGAGATAACAAATATGCTTACCCAGTTAATATCTTTTGTTAAAGAGTCCATTGGCACCCTGGTTTCGAGACTAGAAAAAATTGAGTCAGACTTGGCATCAATCTCGAAGTCCCTTATGGAGGGTTTAGATAATAGCTGTAGTCAGAAAACGTGCACAGGTAGCACTACACGCAGAGTGCAGATTACTGACAGAGAGAGAGTCAGCTCATTTCCAGATCCTAAGTCAATGACACCAACCGCCCCTACTACAGCCTCCTTTAAGGGCATTCAGGTGAATGGGGGAGTAAAGGCGGCTAGTCATGTGAAAAAGGGCGGTTTACTTCCATCTGATAATGGTCCTAAGTTAAGAAACATCGTGGCTCATGCCCAGGAACCTTCGTCCAACCTCACTAGTCTGAATCTTCCACCAGCCGTGGTTCCATACACCCTAGTCTTGACGAATGTTCCCTCGTCCCCTGGGGGCGATAAGGAATCTTGGGTCTCCTTGAGGAATAGAACTATTCACTGTTTAGGTGATAAAATAGGTTTGACAAGGGAGATGTTTGTAGCGTTTAAAATGGTGAGACGTGTTCCGTGGGTGGGCCCCCATAAGAAACCTTTTAAAGGGGATTGTGTTGTTTTGTCCTTAGGATTACCTGCATTAGTTCAAGAAATATTAACACGAGCAGGTGTAAATGAATTTACGGCTGAGGGCATAAAAGATTTTCCCCTGGGGTATTTCTATCGGCCGAGAATGTTGGCGAGAAACACTGGTTTTTCATAGGAGCCCCCACCCGAACCAGAACTGGAGTTACAATTTAGAAGTAACAAATAGGTATGGGCCTCTACATTCACTGGAGGAGGTTGAGTGACTCCAGGATAGTGATGGACATCAAGCTACTGTAGTTGACCGGGCTTCTATAATTTCTGGGATGGGAAATTCTTTGGGAATCGTTGGAAGAATTAGCTGTTAACGTGTACACTGATACTTGTGGAGGGGGGAAATTGTGGCTCTGTTCCCAAAACTTTGTAATTATGTAAATCATGATGTCTGCAAGGGCTTACCAAGAATGGAACTACCCCCCCCCAACTGAAACTGAAAATTAGATTTTTAATGCTGTGTTAAGAGAGGTATTACCCATTGTCGTACCTATGGCTCTAACCGTTGAAGGTTCCCCTGTTGCAGAAACACAGTTAGGGATGAGCTTAAGACAGACAGAGTGGGAACAGGCATTAAAACCACAAACAGATTCAGCTCAAGGGATGGTGAGAGTAATTTCCTGGAATATTTCTGGGCTCCTATCCAAGGTTAGTAACCAGATATAGGTAGACTTTATAAGGAACTTCGACATTCTTTGCCTCCAGGAAACGTGGCTGTTGAATGAACTACATATAGATGGCTTTAAGACCTTCCATATACCAGCAATGCGATCAGCTCATGGCAGGAATAAAGGGGGGATTTTAGTCTATATTTCTAATATGTTAAGGGTCATTAAGATTAAAAATGTTAAATCATCTACCTATTACCAAATTGTTAATATTCATTTCTCTAAACAAATTGTGGTAGTGGTAATCTCCTAAAAAATTTCAATGACGACATGTGTAAACTATCTGCATCTATAGGGAAGGACCTAATTACAATCTGGGGAGGGGACTTTAATACTGGTATTTGTTCCCAGGCGCATTGTGGGTTATGGGACAATGATGTAGATTATAACACCTATACACCCCATTTTGTTCATTCTGATAGGGGTGAAAGTTATAATGAGGTAATGGCCGCTCATGACCTTGGTTTTGCCAATAGGCTTTGTTCCCCCCAGCAGAGTTTGGTCCCACGTTTATTGGCAGAGGGCTTAGCTGAACGATAGATGTCATCATTATTCTAAATCGGTATGCAACCTGGATCAATGAATTTATTATTCACCCTAACGGGTTGAGCGATCACCTCCCGCTGAGCATTAAGATCACGCTCCCTATTAAGAGCATTGTTTCGGTGGTTGAAAGTTTGACATGTACACAAGATAGTGTAGTGGATCGCCAAAACGGATACTCTCTGAGATGGGGTGGAAAAGATCCCGAAGTCCTGAATCTAAAGATTATGTCCAAGGCTAGAGTCCACATTTTAGAGTGCCTACGCAAAAGGATCGCGTATAAGGATATACTGACTGCGTATTCGCAGATTGTATTGGTGAAACAAGAAACGCTGAGTCGTCCCCATAAGGCGTTACCCAATAATAAGAACGGCTGGTTTGATACAGCATGTACCAAGTCTTATTCTGCACTAAAGGCTGCTTTAAATAAAACAGACAGGGATTATGAGGAAATCAGGGGGTATAGGAAGGCATATAATTGTGCCAGGAACAAACGAAAGAAGGAAATTAAAGATCAGGCTTGGCAGAATCTCTACGAAGCCTCTCTTCGCAGGGATTGCTCTTATTTTTGGCAGGCAGTAAAGGCACCGTTCTTTGCTAACAATGAGGGAGCTAGAGGAGAGGTTGCAATTAGTGAGAACTCCTGGGTAGACTTTTCTCCCAGGTTTACGGTAAAGAGGGTAAAAACGCTATAATTTCACAAAACCCATTAACATCAGATATTGTTACCCCCTTTCTCCCGATTGATATTCACTTCACTCACGGTGAAGTTTTGATGGCCATAAATGAGAGCAAAGGTAGAAAGGCCCCAGGCCCTGATGGGACTCCGATAGATCTATATAAATTTACAATGGAAGTTTGGTCTCCATTGCTAAACCGAGTGCTGGCAGCCTGTTGTGCCGAGGGCTTCATTAAAACGTGGTCGGAGTCCGTTATTATACCAATTTTTAAAAAGGGGGATAGGGAAAACCCTGCTTGTTACCGGCCTATATCCCTCCTAGACTCATTTATGAAAGTTGCTGGAAGGGTCATTCTTAATAGACTCCAACAGTGGGTCGAGGACAATAATATCTTAAATCCAGTCCAATATGGATGTAGGGAATGTAGGGGAACCGTTGAACAAGTTTTAAATTTTTCAATATTACAGGGGAAATGCACTCATTCAAAAGAGGGGAAATTGTTTGTGGTATTAGTTGATCTTACAGCAGCTTTCGACTGTGTTGTCCATAGCCGGTTATGGCAAATTTTGGAGGGCCTGAAGGTCGAGTCCTCCCTGGTGTTATTTTTGAGGCAATTATACGTAGGAGCCATAGCCAGGGTGAGGTACGGCCTAAAGGGAGAATGTACCAAGCCGTTCCGCGTGGAGATGGGTGTCAGACAAGGTTGTGTACTGGCCTCATTATATACTAACGCCTTGGAAGAGGAACTGGTGGCCAGGGCGAGAGATTCTCCTCAGGTTAATAACAAACAGTTTGTCTCCCTTCTCTATGCGGACGACGCGGTCTTGATGTCAAGAACCCAACTTGGCTTACAAAGGGCCCTTACCACCTACATTTTACTTTATGGATAACAGGGGTTTGAAACTTAATGCTAAGAAGACCTTTGTAATGTCTTGTGGTAAGGGAAGGAATAAACAGTGTAGCCTAATAGTAGGAAATGGTAAAATTGAATCTACTAAAAAAAATTCTTATCTAGGTATCCTGTTAGAGGATACGCGATCTTGGAGATCTGCGATTAAGAATAGGACCCTCCTTTTTAAGAGAGCAACTGCGGCTGTGATACTTTTCGCGAAGAAAATGGGTAGAAGGCCCCCGGGGATCCTATTAAAAATGTATCAAGCTAAATGTTTAAGTATAGCTACGTATGGGGCGGGAATCTGGGGGTTTTATGATGTTCCCTCTATTCAGGTAATAGAAAATGTTTTTTTAAGATTTATATTAACTGTCCCTCAAAGTTCGTCGGTTTTTAATTGTCACAGCTAACTGGGGATATCCCATATTGCCGATGTGATTAAAATGCAGCCCATGTTACTTTGGCACAGAGTCTGGACGTTGCCCTATTCAGTGTTAAATAGAGACATTATAAAAGACTCCTTGGGATTAGAACAATCTGGAAAAATTCCCTGGTTGAATTATATAAGAAAGTTGTCTAATGATCTAGGGCGATCAGATTTTTATACTAACCCGGATTCAATGTGCACAATATCTATAAAAGAGCTCAAAGCTTTTTGTTTAAATCACTTTGAGTCTCTAAGAATTGGGCTGGAAATTAATAAATGCACAGTGCTTCGGCATCAAATGACATTGGCTTGTAGCTCTATTCAACCATACTTAGTATGGTGCCTAGGTGGTTACGAAAGATATATCCTGACCAGGATCAGGTTTGACTGTTTTCATTGTCTAGTATCTTTCCCAGCGACAAATGATTGGTCTAGGCAGCTCTGCCCATGTCCGTGTGATAACCTATCTTCTCAAAATACAATGCACGTGATTTTTTTGTGTAAATTTTATGCTAATGATCGTGCAAGATGGATTATCCCTTTTTTAAAGCAAGGAGCATGGCGGCAGTGTCGTCCGGCCCTTTTATTCTTACAAATACTGGAAAATGTGTATGTTATTGGAATCATGACTGGTTTTTTAAAATGTATATTAAGAAAAAGGAAAAGCATACATTTTTAACTGTTTTAATAATGTAACAATTTGTGATTCATGGGGACAGCTGGTTTTGTAATGCACTTTTAAAAGATATAATGTACATATGAATTGTTTCTGGTATTTTTGGCTTCAATGATTTTATTTAGTACTTAAAATCGAATAAAGCATTTTCTGAATCTGAATCTGAATCTAAAATACCTTCCATATCTTAAAGGACAAGAGAGGGAGTTTTACCAATTTTGTTTCCTGAGCCACAGTTTGATGAGGAGGCGGATTTACATTTCTTGGATTTGAGGAGAGCGCTGTTACTCTATCTGGACAGGACAGAGGGTTTCAGAAAAGTGAATGATCTTATCGTGCCTTTTAGTACAGTGTGAAGTGGTTTACCACTATCTAATTAACTTTTGAGTAGGTGGCTGAAACAAGCTACTATCTTGGCCTATGCAGCTTAAGGTCCTGCCTTACATCATCAGGTCCTGGGTGGATCTACAAAAAGCATGTCGACCTTAGGGGCACTTTTACGGGGGTGTCAATGAAAGACATTTGTAGTGCGGCCACATGGTCATCACCCCACACTTTCATAGATCCCTATAGTCTGGTGTTAGAAGGTAACACTTCAGCCACATGTGTTCTCTGTTTTGAATGCAAGTTCTAGTCAATAACATGTGCAGTATAACACATGGCAGGGGAACTGCATACCTATATATGTAATATTCATTAATACGGGTCCAAGTCTTACTCACCACAGTCAGGTTACCTATCCCTCCCTTCCCTTGATGTTCCTCTTCATGTTTTCTTGAGCCATGGTAAATGGCAGGAGGAGTTAGGGGTGGGACTTCCCTTTGTATGTATATGTGGGAAGAGAAAGACGGCCATCTTAGGGGAGGAATGGGTAACACTAGAATGGTGATTTTGCTTGTAGGGTTCTGGAAACCAGGTGTCGCCCAATGGTAATCACTGGGGGGAGGGAGAATACCGGTAAATAACCTGAACAAAATTCTACAACTGTCTTGACAAAAGGCACCACAAAAAGACATGATTACAGTCCGCATACACCCTTCCTAAAGCCAAGTGAAATGGGTTACGTTTGTAAGACCGCATGCATGCATTTGCACTGATGGCTGGCTTTATCTGCCACCCACAATTTTGAAGTAAAAACGGCTCATTGGTGCCAACAGTAATTATTCTTAAATTGTCAGTTCTTTCTGTCTTTCTATGCCAGCAGGCCATTGTTAGTCTGAGCGGTTCCGATGCAGAAAACGAGGACTACATGCCCCAGAATGCACTAACTTGTGAATTGAAACTGGAAACGCAATGCTTCTCCGACATTGAGCAGTCCCTATGTAACACAATGGTGCCGATTACGATCCCCGTACGACTCGTATCCGGTCTTTTTACCGTACGAATCGTACAAGTGCCGTACAAACTGCCAATTACGATTCGCATGGGAAAAACTCCATACGAGTCGCATTGGGAATAATTCACCACACGTCCTCGGGTCGGAAAATGTGTCCGACACCTCCTCGGACGATTTACCGTACAAACGATCCATCCCGTGCGTCTGATGTCACAACCGTATGGTAAAAACACCGTCCGCACCGAACTCCCATTGCAACCATGGAGACATGTGCCCACATACGCGCTGACCCACCCCCCAGCCCCCGTGAGTACGTGCCGTACCCCCCCAGCCCCCGTGAGTACGCGCCGTACCCCCCCAGCCCCCGTGAGTACGCGCCGAACCCCCGTGTATGTACACCCCTGTACGTGTCGAACCCCTGTGTATGTACACCCCTGTACGTGTCGAACCCCCGTGTATGTACAACCCTGTACGTTTGAGTCGTACCCCCACCCGTGTATGTACACCCCTGTACGTGTCGAACCCCCCGTGTATGTACACCCCTGTACGTGTCGAACCCCCTGTGTATGTACACCCCTGTACGTGTCGAACCCCCATGTATGTACACCCCTGTACGTTCGAGTCGTACCCCCAGCTGGGGGTACGCACCGTACATACACGTACAGGGGTGTACATACACGGGGGGTTCGACACGTACAGGGGTGTACATACACGGGTGGGGGTACGACTCGAACGTACAGGGGTGTACATACACGGGGGGTTTGACACATACAGGGGTGTACATACACAGGTGGGGGTACGACTCGAACGTACAGGGGTGTACATACACGGGGGGTTCGACACGTACAGGGGTGTACATACACGGGGGGTTCGACATGTACAGGGGTGTACATACACGGGGGTTCGACACGTACAGGGGTGTACATACACGGGGGGTTCGGCGTGTACTCACGGGGGCTGGGGGGGTACGGCGCGTACTCACGGGGGCTGGGGGGGGTACGGCGCATACCGGGCCCCCTATTCTGGTCGTTTTGCGGCGTACTTCGCTTTTCCGGCACTTTTTGGGTGCCGTAAAAATATTGCCGTCCGGACTGCTGTCGGTTCGAATCGTACTTCCTGGGTCGTGAAACGCTGCCTGACAGCGTCCCGACGTCACGTCGGGGCATTCCCGGATCACATTCGTATGTATATTTTCGTCGGACGGTGTTTTTTACGATTCGTACGGAAATGGTGTTTCCGTGCGAATCGTACTTCCATGTTTGTAAAGTTTTACAACCGGGTACGAGTCGGACGGAGAACACGCTCCGACCGACGGTTCGTACCCGGTTTTTCCAGGATCGTAATCGGCACCAGAGTATAGTAAACCTGGTTACACTCACGTTCAGTCCTCAAAGTGGAAGAATGTTAAGCTCTTCACTAATCCAGTGGAAGTGTCTCCCACCACAGACCCCAGCCGATTCAAATCTGTGCTCACAGAACTGGAAATACATTATTCAACAGAAAGGCGAAGAGAATAGCATGTTGTGAAAGAAAATAATTACCACTGTCTATTGACAAGGAACTTAGTTTGTGCCGTCTGCATCGAGATGATGAAAACGAAAGAAACACAGAGCTATTTTTACAGCTTATTTGCATAATTGAAGATGTAAATAGAATAAACCAAATCCGTTGGCAAATGAATAGCTTAAGGTGCAGTACATTATCTGCAGATGTCTTCATCTGGTCTTCTGGTCTCTGTTACATCACAAAAGGGACAACTAAAATTGTCTCGGGGTTATTTACAAGCATCTTGCGCTGCCGGTGCGTCACTTTTAGCAATGGGAAAACTGACCCACTGGCGGCGCAAGGGGCTTGTAAATAAGCCCCTCTTTGTTTTGTTTTTCTATCAATCAAAGATGGAGAACTGTAGAGACCATGGGAGGTCTTTCTCCACCTTTCTCCAACAATTATTTTCCGGTATGTTTAGCCTATTTCTCCATTTCACCAGCGACACAGTGCTACATTACCTTCCTACTCTGTCACAGTACTGTTCCTGGGTGATTGTGACGAGGAAGACTATGACTCGGAGTAATGAAGATTACTGTTAAGTAACCGAGTCAGTCCTGGCCTTTCCTTTTACAAACCATTGTAATCCAGTAGTTTGTCCCAGCTGCTGTTAACTGAGATGGATCATAACTACAGCTGCCACATTGCATTTGGCTCCCAAATAAAGGCATTTTACTGACACGCAGTCGTCTGGTTACCTTATCTGCAGATTCTTCAACATTATTATTGGAATGTGCACAATTATTTTGCACAATCATATTTTGACACGATTATTGGGCTACGCATATACAATTTCTGTCATGATTGTTGCTTGCAGGAGGCTTGCATTGAACAGAATACAACTCAAAGGGGCATATTATCAAGAACGGCGTTAAAATTATCCCCCCTTTAGCGGCAGGAAGCTGCCGCTAAAGCGGCGATAATGGACTTGATAATATGCCCTTGAGAATTCCAATAGAAGCCCATGTTCTGGTGTGAACATGGGCTTCTATTGGAATTCTAAAGGGCATATTATCAAGCCTATTATCGCCACTTTAGCGGCAGGGGCGATAAATTTAACGCCATTCTTGATAATATGCCCCAAAGGAACTAAAAAACTGGGTGGGTGCCAGGATTGGGTTTTTTGCTCTAGAAATGCACCTCATGATTATAGACACTATATGGGCAATACAGTGAGCTGGTATATCACGTGTCTTTCATATGTGAGTGGATGCTACACAATTTCACCCCCCCCCCACTCTACTATTTACTTCCACCAACTCAAGACCATCTCAGATTCTTGAGTGATGAGGGCGAGGTTGTCCTCTCACCCAATATCATAAATACATCATACTTCAAGCCCACGGTTTTTCACTCTTCGTCGACTGCTATCAGGCGCAGTAGTCCTTTTGGTTCTATGGAAACAAATGAAGACTACAGCTCCCAACAAGCATTCGTTTTTCAAATAAAAGTTCAGGGCTGAAAATCCTGTTTTCCGCTAGAGCGAGGTGGCAACCTTACACAAATGTAAACTTCCACAATCAACTCTTGCAGTGAGATTTAATATGCGCTGCAATTTTCATGTCATGGTCATTAGGAATTTGTTATATTTTTTGGTATTTGCTCTTTTCTTCTGGGATTTGCAGAGTTGTCTTATAATAGTTCTAACTGCCTTACTGTTTATGACAGAAGCGAGTTAGAGTTTCAGCTTTGACAGCACTAATAACAAGTTGACAGGGATGGATGACTGAAACCCAAGTCCTCCTGAGACTGAATTACATAATTTGCACTATAGCCAATGCAAATCGGCTATAACACTTCCAGATCAAATAAACTGCACGAGTCGTGGTGCAGTTCTACAGACATTTCACCCTATTATTGGCAACTGAGGGACGGGTGGGTGGTCAATTTCCGTAGCCTGCATTAGGAGCCATGGCACCTTACTACATCACTGATTGGTCTGGCAGTATCCCTTCCTTTTTCCTAAAATCCAACTTACTCCTAGCTTCTATTCTGCCTCCGATTCTCCCTCTCACTCAATTGCCAGCGCCCACAGCAGAATTTTTCATCCTGTCCATATCTTCACATGATGAGCGATGTCATTTCGCCTCACGATGCCTGTACCGGCTACAGCTCCAAACACGGGGCAGCCGGATACAAGGGGCCTGGGACACCAAGAAACATCCTTCTTGCAAACCAGTCGCTTTTTGACAAATGCACTGCCCAAGAGCTCGACCTCGGTGCTCCAACATGTGCATAATGCACATTTGTCTTGCTAATGCAACGCTCCCGTGGAAGCAGGCGCGGGGATTACCCGTACAGATAATAAATGGAATGATTTTCTGCCTAGCGTGTCTGCACTTCTCTTCAGATGTCAGCGCGCAGAAAAGGAGCGCGCAATTCCTTGTCCAAGCCCACAGCCCAGTGGTAACAAGACAGCCGGTAACTGATTGAAGAGCTGGCATCAGCTGAGGGAAACTGGAACAACAGCGAGCAGCTGATCACTCAAATAATGAAGCCGGGGTGCACGCGCCTGACATCTCGTGGAAACAAATAGGTCCTGGGTGCGCTTTTCTGCAAAGGAAATTTGAAGGCTTAGTAGATTTTCCTTTCTACATGTTCGGGGGTGATAGATTTTCTTCCTCCTCAGGTGTGTCTGCAGCCTGATACCCAGCTGCTTCTATTGGGTCTTTCGTGACCTTGCTGTCTGCTCCGTGTTTTTTCATTAGCCGATGAACTTACGGTGTATTTTCGTTTGACAGTTGCTGTGCCGCAACCTCTCCGGTAAAGTTTATATCGCGAAATAAGTCTGTTAAATCTGCAGCGGCGGCTAAGAAAAGTTTGTAGAAGCGCGCCAATATCGGAGCAAATATTTATTCACTAACTGAATCTTTTTAATTTTATAAGTGCATTCGAAAGGGCACATCGGGCAATAAGCACATCCTCAGGCCAAAGTGGGGTAAAAGGCCGCTTTATTGGACAGGTGGGCAAATCAATACATAATCATATACAATTCAGGCCTCACTTATACATATTCCAAACTATCACCCCCGCCCCTAATAATTTTCCCCAACAACAAACTTCCCCAACATTGTTCGGCCTAATCCACCTCCCCAAACCCCTATCTACATCTCCTGCCTACCTCTTGCCTCCAACCTCGCTCCCTTGCTTCCCTCTGTCCGAAGCTATTCCTAATGCCCCCAACCCTTCCTGCCTGTCTTGATCTCCTCCAACTCTGCCACCTGTCCAAGCGACAATCACCAAATTTCAAGAAACATTTTTTGTATAAACCAGCGGAAATTAATGTAGCTCATTTCAAGAAAAAGAAAAGGGGTTGGGTGGGCGGGTCAAAATTTTCGTACCCTACCTTACCGCCGTCATAAACAAGTGCGCAATGGGGATTTCGCGCTCTTGGTGCTCGCGCTACTAGCGCCAGCCAATTTCAATTTGCCTCCTGTCCTGGGCCATACTAAATGCCCGAAGCTGCCCAGGGGTGGACAATCTGCGAATGCCACCCCCGGGAGCCCTCATCGGGCAATAAGCACGTCCTCAGGCCAAAGTGGGGTAAAAGGCCGCTTTATTGGACAGGTAGGCAAATCAATACATAATCATATACACTTCAGTCCTCACTAATACATATTCCAAACTATCACCCCCGCCCCTAACAATTTTCCCCAACAACAAACTTCCCCAACATTATTCGGCCTAATCCTCCTCCCCAAACCCCTATCTACATCTCCTGCCTACCTCTTGCCTCCAACCTCGCTCCCTTGCTTCCCTCTGTCCGAAGCTATTGCTAATGCCCCCAACCCTTCCTGCATGTCTTGATCTCCTCCAACTCTGCCACCAGGAAAAACCCTAACCCAGGTGTTTTTCCTGTCCCCCCCCTTTGGAAAGGAATTCCATTGTTATCTGGACGCTTGTCATCAAATGATTGAAACACCACTAATGTCGCCAAACAGGTGAAACCCATTATTATTTCATGAAGCAGTGCTATATCTATATGCACACAAAAAACCCACACTGTCGCCAAACAGGTGAAACCTGTTGTTATTTCATGAAGCAGTGCTATATCTATATGCACACAAAAACCCCACACTGTCGCCAAACAGGTGAAACCCGTTATTATTTCATGAAGCAGTGCTATATCTATATGCACACAAAAACACACACTGTCGCCAAATAGGTGATAACGTATTTTCCATATATACAAAGACCCTACCACAACCCTCTAAGGATTTTTTTTTTTATATATAGGGGGGGGGGGAGGGACAGGAGAATGAAAAGGGGAGAGGGGGGGTGAGTGTAATTAATAAAACCATGAAACAACCTGTGTATCTATTGAATCTAACAATGATGCTGTCGCTCCAACAGCGAATTATCGACACCATGTTTGTAATTGCAGAATTATAGAGATCATCTCTTTTACTTTTAATATATATAATTTCATTACCAATAAAAAATAAATGGACGCCATCATGACTAAAGAATTGGTAGTCCTCTTTTGTGATTTTGTCATGAATGAACCAATATATTCCATTACCCGAACAAAAATTGATGTAGATATCTGTTCACTTTCTTTCTTGCTCTTTTCAACTGTCGTAAGTCTCCGTGCCCCTCTCCAAATTCTGCATGGCATTAATGCTGATGACACGAGCTGTGCTTTGAACCAGGTCTGGATAAAAGTTCTAAATCTGTCTTCATCTCTATAAGTAACCCAAGATCCGATAGCTGCACTAAATCATTTTCCCCCAGGTGAATCAACATAACTTCGTGTTTAATCTTACAAGAAAGCTGGCTCATCAAGATTAGCTGACCCCACTTCATGCCAATCTTCCCGAACCATGACACGGACACTGCTTCAGACTAAAACCCAAATTCTTCCCGAAATGCCTTTTTCCCGACTGTTTTGCTGCCCATTTAGTGAACGAATGTCCAATTATCCAAACTTGTCGTAATAAACTTCCCACCCAACCTGAAAAGAAAAAACAATTAATATCCTTGCTTATAAACTTCATAATCTAATTCTCTAATATAACGTAAGCAAAATTCTGAGGACCAGTGCCCTAGCTATTTGACATCACTGAGAAAAAAGCCCCACCTGACAACTTCTGAAGTCGCACCAATGCCGAACAAGTGTGTACCAAAATTGAGTTTTTTTTTTTTTTGCTTCTTTAACGACTTCTTCAAGATTGACAGCGATTGGGAAGCTTTTTGCCGAGAACCAACTAGATGCCTAAAAACAAAATTTTAAGTTGCACTTCCTATTACTAGAAAATCTAACCAAGCTTGCTTGTGGCACAGTGGCCCATCTATGTTTTGTAATAATACTCTTGCACCTTTAACCGCTTGATCTGTTTTAGAACGTTCAAGAAAAATACATAGCGATGATCGGACCAGATAAACGTTCTGTACTTTGAGCTCTCTTATCATATTGTTTTTTGTCTTTGCCCAACCCTGCAGGATTCTCCCACCCATCTGCCCTGCTGATGGCTCATATCCCCAACAATTTGGTACTTTTTGCTGATGAGTTTTCGATGAGCTGATGAGCAGTCAGTTCAACCAATCCCATCTCTCTCTGTGTACCTAAGTCTACCGTAAATCTGATCTGGGCGCCAAACCACGGAATCCCTCCCACCGAAATTAAGATAGGGCATCTGTGATGTTAGTTGCCAGTCCCGCATTATATTTAACCTTGAAAATTATGTTAAACTTTAAACATTCTAGCATAAATGTTGTAACAACTTCAACAACTGCCTATCCTTGGCTTTCTACCCATTTACTAAATCCACTACAGTTTTATTATCAACATTAAACATCACCGTTCTATTTGCCAACTTCAAACCCAAGACAGCCTAAACAACTATCAATCGGAAACAACTCCAGTAATGATATGTTTTTCTTCTCTGCTACCCATCTGGCTGGCCATTGCTCTGGGCACCGTTTTCCTTCCCAAAAAGGCCGAAACCGTTAGCACCAGAAACATCGGAGAATAACCACATCTGCAAAACAAAGTCCTCATTCAATGACCAGATTGTGACACTCTTAAAATCTTTCAAGAACCATAACCACACCTCAAAATTGGCCCGCATGCTGGCTGTTATCCTGATTCTATGATGTGGTAATTTAATACCTGACATGGAAAAAACCCAGACGCCTACAAAAAAGGTTCTGCCTGCCCGTATGACAATTTGTCCGCTTGTCTTGCATATTCTAAGAAAACTGGTCAGTTCAATTATTTTATTCTCAGGGAGCCTGGCTTCCATTCTATGCGTATCTATTTTAATGCCGAGATGTTACACAGCAACTAGGGCCTTCTGTTGTGTCTTCCGCTAGAGAAAAACCCCAAAGTCTTGCGCAAACACTTTAAAATCTCTCAATGCCTTTCCACACTGCTGGGAACCCACACCTCCCATGAATAAAATTTAACAAAATAGTGCATCATAACACTGTGTCCTGTTCGAAAAGATAAACTGCACTGGTAAAAATCTGAACGCTGACTTGATGCCGCATCTCGCTAATTCAGAGTCCTCCCCTATGATTCCTATCGTTTCTAATTGCATATCTACAGAAGCGAATTTGACCATGGAGACTTCCTGTGCTATAAAGTCGTTAGTAGAGGAACCTTGAGGCCATGACAGATGTTGGATCTTCATGAATTCCCCTTTTGTTTTCTTAGGTACCACGCCTAGTAGAGAAACTATGATTGTCCAAATGCCATGAATCGAAAAGGACCTGCCATCCTCCCTTCTCTCCCTCTGTCAACAACTTCTTTCTTCTGATATGTGGAAAGTCTTCAGCGGACCCTAAATTTCTTGCAATCTGTGACATCTAGGCCCCTGATAACCCAGTTTTAAAAATCCTTCCCTGAAAACCCATTCCAGTAATGTTGCTTCATGTGTGTCAGGATAAACTTTGAACCATCTAAATAAATTGTCAGCCTTAACTGGAGTAGAAAAGTTTTGTTTCCAGATTGAAAGGCCAAAAACCCCTTCCCCTGTTTGGGACCCCTCCTCCCCAATTGGATTGCTCTCCAAAACCTTGCATAATGGCGTGCTTCCCACCACACCTTGAGCACACGTGCTTATATTTACAAGAGGTTTTTTGTTTTGTTTTTTGCGCCGAAACCCTTATTGAAAAATCCAGCAGGTGCCAGATACGAATTCCAACTACCGCCCCCCCCAGGGTGGGTCTGCTCTGAAAAGGCCGATTAGGAACCACTAAGCCACTTGCCGTATGCATGGATGGAGGAGGCAGTAAAAGGTACGTCTATTGAAAACCAGAGTTCATTATCTACTTCCCCCCATGGCTTATCTGGGATTAAAAAATAGTCTGGCGCGGAACTCCTCGTCGTAGTGCAACCAGGCATACCCCCAAAATTCTGTGGAAAACTTTCTTTATTGTGTCTGAGTATGTAAAATTGGCAACTGACCTATCGGTGCACTTCCGCAGTATATGCACGCGAAAATAAGGATAGCTGATGTCCATGTATCTATATTGGTTGGCCCCCTTGGTCTTTTCGCCAAATCCCACGCTTCCTCCCTTGAACTTCTTTTGCTTGTATTTCCCTATGCAGAAGTTTAAAAACACATCAATAAAATCCCCCTTCTCGATCTTTTCCTTTGTAGCCTTAGTTAAATGAGCACCCAGTAGCATCGACAAACCCATATAAGGTAAGCGCCTCAAATTTCTTGTGTTTAATACCTCACCTTCAGCTTTGTTACTCTTATCCGAGCTTACCGTAACTTACACCGTGTCATCTGACATCTCACCATCTTTAACAACTGGTCTAACCGTATTTTGTAATGTGACTTTATTATGTTCCCTGTCCATTCATACACTCTTATCTGCACATCACAGTTTGTGAGAAAATTGTGTGTGCGCCTCACCTGGGTTTGTTGATGTATGTTCTTCCATCAAAGGTCTTTTCTTCATCCCCTTATTCGATGTCCTGTACCGATTCTGCTCTGAGCACCTTCGCTTTCTTTGCCCTGTGAAAATGAGTTCTAGAGACATGTTTAGCAAACCCCCCTCTTCGGTAAAGATTCCTGAAAGGCTTGTAATAGCACGCCTTCTTCAATAATTTCTTCCTCTTCCAAAGATTCATTATCGTCGTCCACTATAAAAACTACCTACCACCCCAATACTCCCAACTCTACTCTACTCTAAAACTACCACCCCTCCTACTGGATGCTCCCCGTCTCCCATACCCCCATCATACACTTTCCAAGTAATAGCCTGTGCGTAGTGAGCCACGTTCCGTGCATCCAACGGCGTGGGAAATTTCACTTGAAAATTCCCTTCATCTCCGCTTCTTACGTTGCAGGACGCTAGACGCCTGACCGAGCTGTCCCTACTGCCCCTTCTTGCGCTTGGCAGTATCTCGCCCTCGTTGGCTGCAAAAACGCTTGACTTTGCAGCAGCCGAATATCTGTTTTCCTTTAATTTTAATAATCTATTTAATCTATTTTATAATCAAGCTTCATATGAATCTCTTTCGGTATCCACACGCCTTGTCCATCCTGTGCTGATTTTATTGTGCGATTCTTTTGACTGACCTCTGTCCTGCTGTGTATGTCAAGGGGAAGATCTTATCGCTATCTGCAACTGCGTGCTTGAATATGTAACTGCGTCATTCATAAACTGCTTAGACAATGTACTTTTATATCTAAAACCATTGGTTTAGTTTTTGACGTTACGATAAAAAACACACCCCTCATTAGATCTTATGGGAGACAAACATCTAACCGTGGACAGCCCGACTATCAACTACTTATTTTTAAAATGTTGTTTGCCAAATATAAATATATCCGATTTTCTCTCCACACCCTTTCTGTTTTGAAAGGCAGGGCTATGCAGTTGCTCTGAATATCCACTAGATGGAGTATTCAACATTTATTTATTTTTTGGTTGCATGTTTATATAGCGCGAACTCGACCCGAAGGTAATGGAGCGCTTTACATAGCACCGTATTTACATTACACGTTTCAGCACATGGAGATTATCAACATTTTCGTACCCTACCTTACCGCCGTCATAAACAAGTGCGCAATGGGGATTTCGCGCTCTTGGTGCTCGCGCTACTAGCGCCAGCCAATTGCAATTTGCCTCCTGTCCTGGGCCATACTAAATGCCCGAAGCTGCCCGGGGGTGGACAATCTGCGAATGCCACCCCCGGGAGCCCTCATTGCCTATGGAAAATAAAAACACAATTTTAAAAGGTATTCATTCTGGAGAATTACATCACATAGGTGGCCTAAAGTACTGGATAATGATTACTTCTTATTCCGGAAAAAACCTGTAGACGTATCTGGAATTTTCACTTGAATGATACACTTTTGTTCACCAATGGAGTGACTGGACCGTTTTTCTCCAATTTTGTTTCTTCTTAATTTGTGAATACATATCAATTGACAAATAAAAACATACAGCTTTCACTACTTTAAAAAATACTTTTTCAGCCTAAGACCGACATTACCCCATAACTGTGAGCTTTAGCGCCTATGGATAGAACCATTTCAGCAAAAAAATTATGCTCTAGTTGTTCTCATCCTTACCAAGATGGCCGGATTCCTTTTTCCTTGATCAACCTAAAAAAGGAAGTTGCACCCATGCCTTAGCCTGTTTTTAGGTTGAAGCCTACTATGCTAATGGCATGTTGGGGACAAAAGCTTCCCAGGGAATGAATTCCACCCGTTGTTTATCATTGGCTTTGCGGTTTGTAACTCACATCGCGCAATAAACTCATGTACATCATAGCAGAAAAGGCCACTTTATTTAGGACAGTTGAAGATTACCCAATCGCAAACTATATACTTTATGACATCATGAAATAAATAGCATTTCCCCCAAAATCCCCCAAACTTTATTCCAACAATTCAATCAAAACTTCATATAATACACCCCATGTCATTGTAACCCCCAAATTCTCTCTTCCCCACCCCGCGTTCAGACATTCCCCCCACCCCTAGGAGTGGGCAAGACCCCTCCTGCCTTACCCCCCCCCCAAAAAAACCTGCCATAAATGGCAACGGAAACAATTGGGAAACTTCAATGCCGTTCTAGAGTGGCAAGCAACTCTATTCAAATGTATTATTCTTTTTTTTAACATGTAAGGGAGGGAGGGTGGGACAACGAGAAAAACAACGACGACACCCCGGGCACCTCCACCGCAATTGTCCTCCCGCTATCCTGCTTCCAAATGCCGCCTGAATCCCTCCCCCTGCCTAATCACCCACACCTGCCCCTCGAGCGACCGTTTTCATTAGCGCGAAACAGCCCAGGTGGAGACCGGCTCGCGCCCTGCTCCACCTGGGTTCCCATCGCGCAATAAACACAGCCCCACTCATGTACATCATAGCAGAAAAGGCCACTTTATTTAGGACAGTTTAAGTTTACCCAATCGCAAAACTATATACTTTATGACATCATGAAATAAATTGCATTTCCCCAAAAATCCCCCAAACTTTATTCCAACGATTCAATCAAAACTTCATATAATACACCCTATGTCATTGTAAACCCCAACTTCTCTCTTCCCCACCCCCGCGTTTAGACATTCCCCCCCCCCACCCCTAGGAGTGGACAAGACCGCTCCTGCCTTACCCCCCCACCCCCAAAAAAATGCCACCCAGGAAAACCTTCAGCGTTTTCCTGGCCCCACCCAAATGTGGTGAAAAAGAAGAATATCAACAACTTTGACTACACCAGAGATTCTCATTCCATAATTGAGCCAGTAAGTCCCTCATTACTAGCAAATAATAGGCTTGACCCAGTTCTGAGAGATGCACCCCCTCATTTCTGAATAAGTGGCCTTCGTCCTTTGTAATGTTGTCGTTAGACAGCACTTTAATTCCCATTGCTTGACAAAAAATTTTCATAGCACGGTTGAGTTTGCGCCGGGCTTTTTCGATTGCCGTGTGACTCCTGGCTCCCCTCCACTGTTGCCTTTAAATAAATTCAGTCCAAACCAGACAAGTGCCTGACCAATTGTTTTTATAACGGCAAGATCAAGTTTCATTTGTTTGACTAATGACAAACCAGATGGTGACACCAAATCATTTTCTCCCAAATGCAAAATCAGCATATCCGGAGGACCCCCCCTGGAAACAAACAAGCCAGTCAAAGTAAAAAACAAACTCTCCCACCTCATGCCACTTTTACCCATCCATAAAACTTCATGCCCTGCACTGGGAAGTCTAAGTGATCTGCTATAGATCTGCTTCTCTGCGAAAAGCGCTGCCCACTTTATGAATGAATGGCCCACTATCAATGTTTTCATTTCCGCTGCCAATGGGCCTCGTATGCACCCTAAATGGAAAAACAAAGTTAACAAAGAAGAAAACAAAACAATCACTTCCTCACATAACGAGCACAACAAGAAGACTTCCACCTCCCAATTCGCTTAATGTCATCCCATGCCCATCCCAACCTTGCTGCTTCTGTGGCCGCCCCAATACGAAAAGAATGTGTGCCAAACAAAGCCGGACTGAAACCTAACTTACGGAGACCCTTCCGTAAAACTGCCAACATGTGAGCACTAGTGAACTTGGAGCCATCCTGATGACAAAATATGGCACCCGAAGCAGGACCTCCTGTGTTGCTAAAACGTTCCCACTCCACCACTGGGCAACATCCCTCTATGCCACTCCTGTTCAGGTATACCCAAGTGCCTCTACCTAACTGGTCTGTTTTAAATGCCCTCAGCCATATCCTGAGTAACCCTGGGCATAGTTTGCGAAGTAGCGCTACGCGTAGCTATGCAAAGTGCACTTCGCAAGCTACGCGTTGCTTCGCAAACTGCGTAGTGCACTGTGCAAGATGCTGTTCGCACTGATTACACAGTGCCGGATGCTTGTCCGCACTGCACTCAGTGCAAACTGCATCTTGCACAGTGCAAGCGGTCGCTTTCTGCCGCTTGAGGCGATTTCTACTTGAGCTGCAGCTTTCTCAATGCGGACTGGTAGATTCTCATCGAGAGCGGTCGCGAGCATAGGCGATCACTCGCAATGAGAAACCTGACCTCCCCGCGTTGAGAAGCTCACCGGGAGGTTTATTTTCCACGCACATGATCGGCAACTTGATGTTGCTGATCGCGAACGAGGAAAAAGTCTCGCCGGGATGTCATTTTGCTTGCTCTTGACTTGACGTTGAGGACCGCGAGCAAGCAACAAATGACCACTACGCTACGCTACGCTACGCGTGTTTGCACTGTGCTACGTGCAATTCGCGTAGTGCAAAGTAGCGCAAACTTCGCAAACTACTCGAGCGTAGCTTAGTGCTTTGCCTAGGCTTAATCCTGAGTTTGGACTGCTGCAAAAACACCTCATAGCTGTAAATACCAGGTTGGCCACGCAAACCTAAAAGCTCTGAAACTCTAAATGCTCCAAAAAATAGCCAAATCATACATAAACGAAAACTGAACATTTCCCAATCATTGTAGCAGCACACTGGCAGCTGAAGCAAAAGTTGTTGTAAGAGATCAAAAGTCACTGGCTGACACAAAACTGCTGTAGTTTTCCGCTCCCTGCTGAGGCCTTTCAAAACTTTCTTTCCTAAACAACCCAAAACTGGATCTTGCCCCCACCATAACTGACCATAAAATGAAATTCCTGTCAACTTCCCTGCTGTGGAGGAGTGAGACAGACCCTTGTTAATTAAATGCAAAACAAAACCCAGAATAAGCTGTTCCGAAGTAGCCACCCTCACAGACTGAAAATCAAAATTGCCATATCTTATGAATTCCAACCAGGCCTGACGATAGCTTCTCCTAGTAGAGGGTGCCACGGAATTCTCCACTAACTCTGCGATCTTCAATCCCTCAACTCCCAAACGCTCAGTGGGATCTAAGTCTTGCTGGGGGCAGCCCCTGGTGCCAAACTGTGGAACTTCTGCCAATTAAAACGAGACAAAGCGTCTGAAATTGAGTTATCTGTGCCAGGTATATGTCTAGCCTTGAAAACAATGTTGAACTGTAAGCTCTTTAACATAAAAGACCGCAAAAGACACAGAACTCCCAGATCTTTAGCCCTCTGTCTGTTAATGAGCTGAACCACTGCCATGTTATCAACATGAAAAAGGACCAACCTGTCTCTGAACTCCTCACCCCAAACCAACAGGGCCACAATCAAAGGAAAAAGTTCTAGAAAAGCAATGCTGCGTCTCTGCTGCAACCAATGGGAAGGCCAGCTCTCTGCACGCCACCGCCCCTCCCAGAAAAGGCCAAACCCATGCGCTCCTGATGCATCTGAGTAAAGTTGAACCTGCCACAACATGTTGTCTTCGACAAATTAAAGGGAGACTCCATTGAACTCATCCAAAAATTGCAACCAGATACGGAGATCATCCATAACAGCCTTGGAAAGCCTAACCTTATGATGCGGGAGCAAAGCCCCAGACATGGACATTCCCAACCTTCTGCAAAACGTTCTACCCGCCCTGATGACTCTGCGTGCAAAGTTTAAATATCCTAACAGACGCTGAACCTGCCTAAGTTCCAGTTTCGTCTGATCAAGAACCGATAAGAAGAAGAACTTAATTTCTTGTACCTTTCCTGCAGGCAACCTTGCTTGCATGTCCAACGTGTCAATTTCAATCCCTAAGAATGTTAGCCTGTTGCTGGGACCTTCCGTTTTTTCAGGAGCTAAAGGAACACCCAATTCTTGAGCCATATCCTGAAAATCTTTCAACACCAAGCTACACTGATTAGACTGCCTGGGACCAATGAACATGAAGTCATCCATGTAATGGCATACGAGACAATGTCCACTGCGCTGCTGAAAGCACCACTGTAAAAACGTACTAAACCGTTCAAAGAGGGCACAGCTAACAGAACAACCCATGGGGAGGACTTTGTCAAAGTAGAAAGCTCCATCAAAAAACATGCCCCGTAATTCAAAATCTGAAGGGTGAATTGGTAACAGGCGAAATGCTGATTTAAGATTTAATATCGCTCTTGGCCAACTCCGCCAAACCCCCCGCCGATCTTACCAACTTCAGTGCGTCATTCACCGAAGCGTATGACACACTGGTGTCTGCAGGAGAAATGAAATCATAGATTGACCCTCCGGCCAGGATAGATGGTGAATCAACCTATAATCCCCTTCAGATTTCTTGGGGACCACTCCCAGGGGAGAGACAATCATGTTCGTAAAAGAACTCTGCAGGAAGGGGCCAGCAATTCTACCTGCCTGTAATTCTGATTGCAGTTTTTGTCGCACCACCTGAGGAAGTTCCTTAGCAGATTTCAGAATGTCCGCCCATCTCCGCTGACGTGGCCCTTGGTATCCAATTTTAAACCCCTCCTTCAAACCCCAGTACAAGCTAGATGCTACTTCAGCATCTGGATAGGAGCCCAACCAATGTTCTAGAGCTTCCAGTCTAATTGGGGTAGGAGCCCTTTGGTGGATACTGGAAAAACATCCCTCTCCCCCTCTGGAACCTGCCTTGATCTCCGGCTTTAGGACCTGCAAAGCATTGAGTGACTGGGTGCTTTCCCCCACATTGTGAGCATTCATGCTTGTAGCGACAAAATTGTCGGCTGCAGAAACCTCTATTAAAATTCCAGCAGGCCCCAGGGACCGTTGGTGTTCCCCTCCCATGCCAACCCACTCCATCCTGGTTGGGACAAGGTTGAAAGGGCCGGTAAGTGCTAGGTAACCCGCTGGCCGTGTAAGTCGTTGCTGGCGGGTGAGTGGAAGACATACACTGGAGCCACAGTTCGGAATCCACCTCCCCCCATGGCTTGTCATTAAATAGACTGAGCTGGGCCCTGAACTCCTCATCGTAGCTGAGCCATGCATAGCCACCAAAATGCATCTGGGCCTTGCGAATTATATCAATATACTTAAGCAAAGCCACTGCCCTGTCCTGATGACGCTCACAATATACACTCGCATATATGGGGAAAGCGGAGGTCCAGTTGTCAATATTTTTAGGAACCCTGGGCCGTTTGGCCAGCTCCCACTCCTCTTCCTTGGACCCCTCCTTGGCCTGAATGTCCCTATGTAATAACTTAAAAACGTCCACAAACTCATGCTTCCAAATCCTAGCCTTAGTTTTCTCAGAAAGGTGGGACCCCAAAGGCATGGAAAGACCCATATAAGGCAGCTTTTTATGAATATTCCGATCTTCCTCCTGTACCTCTTTCCCAGAATTAATTAAAGCAGCCCCCTGTGTGGATTGATTATTGGGAACCACCTCTAATTGGACACTACCCGTAACCGTGGCAGGCACAAAGGAATTCTGCACATGCACTTTCGCCTGATTTGTTAAGTCAGCAACCAACAACCCATCCCCCACACCAATAGAAGGCTTACTAGGTTGACGAACATCAGAATGAATCCATGTGTCCCACCAGTGTGACTTACCTGATGGCAATTGGGCAGAGCGTTTCTGGAATTCCTTAGGGTCGTCCCGCTGCAGAGGGCCGCTTAGCCGATCGTGCTCCGCTGTTCTGTCCACTCTAGACTTCTGTAACACATGAAGCACAGTAGTTGCCCCCACAGAACTCTTTTTTACCCCACTCTTTAAGTGTGGAACCTTCAATGATTCAACACCACCAACGTCTCTCAATTCCCCTTCTTCCAGATCGTCACTGTCATCCTCATCAACCAAATTATCATCATATATATCCAAATCCTTGTTACTCAACCCCAGCTTTTCCCCATCCACCACACCACCATCATACGACCTCCAATGAAATGCCACCATCCGCTTCTGCTGACCAGCAGTAGAAGGACAATCTTCACGGTGACTTTGTTGTGTGTCAGACCAGTTCAGCAAGGCCGCATCGTGCTCAGCTGCCTGACCTGAGGAGCCACCATAATCCAACGTCAAGGATGAAAGGACTTGTGTCTTCAAACCGCTCGTGCTTGAAGAAGATGATGTACCCCATGTCCCCTTTGACCGCCGCAAAGCAGACGCTGTTGAAGAGGCCCCAGTGGAATGCTCCACTCAAACCCATTGGCCAGACTGATGACCCATGCGCGATCCAAAAGAATGAGGAGGCTGGGAAGGAACCGCATAATGTGTGGGTATATCAAAAGCATCCCCCATAGCCAACCCAATAGGCGAGACACCCGCCCCTTCCACACTAGTCTGACCATGAGAAAACACCACTGGCTCAGTATCCGCGCCGAAATAATGGTCAACATGCATCAAGTCATCTGACCCCACCACTGAGGGAGAGACCGCAGATCCCAAACCAGTTAACTCCCCTTCACTAGTGGACACCGTTCTCGCCGACTCACCTCCCAGGGGACCATCATTTACCGATACAGACTGGCGTAATAATGTGTCATTAGCCTCCTCAACACCCTCCTCCCCACTGTCACTAGAATAAACTACCAGTGAGGAGGGGCAGCGAGAGAAACCTGGACTGGGCCCAAAAGTGACTCCTGCCTGTGAAATACCAGCTGGTGCAGCCTTTGCCACACTGCAGCCTGAAAAAACGGGCATCCCTTTGCCTGAAGCTCCAAGACACAATTGGGGGTGAGGTATCATAACGCAATATCCTGCATGCTTGTGCACATTGTTTTAAGCCTAAGTTTCTACATAGTGGCACAAGCCAAGATCTGCGTATTTCTTTGTAGGCAGGACAGAAGAATAAGATATGAACTAAATCTTCTTTAATTGCGTTACAACCCGGACAGAGTCCCTCACTTCTCCCTACCCATTTGCAGGTCAGGTCCCCGATTGGAAGGCAGCCATACCTTAGCTGAATATATAACTTTTTAGCAATCGGGGGCTGAATTTGGTCTAGGAACTCCTCCCTGCTGGGTACCATCTTAACTTGCAGGAAGTCTGTAGTCAACCTACCCATGGACTGTGAGCGGTATAACAGAGCTAGTTTATGTTGTTTGAGTAGAGCTAGCAACTCCTTCTTCTGTACCGCTATACAGCTCACCCCTGGAGACTCCCAGAGTTGTGGCAGGCCTATCTGATGTGTTAAGGCTTTAAGATGGGATAGCCAGGGTATATTTTTGGCCTTCAGTTGGTCCCAGATTGCTAAAAATTCAGCTCTATAGTCGTTGAGCTCGGGCGCTGTCCATAACCTTCTCCAGTATAGGAGGGGTCGGTTTGATAGGAATTCAGAAATAGGTTCCAGGTCTAGGTCTAGCCTCATAGGTATAAGAGGTGTACTCTGGGGGAGCCCTAGCAAGTTTCTAACGAATGTGTGTTCAGCCTTTGAAAGGGGTGATACACGAGTGTGGCCCCAGAGTTCTGCGCCGTATGTGGCGGTAGGTCTGGCTTGAACCCTGTACATTTCGAGGGCTGGGGAAACTGGTTTAAATTGCGTTTTCCTATGAAACTTATTAATGCCACCTGCTATCTGCGTTAACGTTAGGGCAGATTTGGCCACCTGGGGGCCCCAGCCGAAATCTTCGGTCAGGGTAACACCCAGGTAAACAAAAGTTCTGACCCTTTCAAGCGGGGTGCCATTCAGAGATGGGCAGGGGCGGGTGCGCTTTGGTGGGCCGAAAATCATGTACTTTGTCTTATCTAAGTTCATTTCAAGTCCCCTCAGAGCGCAGAATGTTACAAATCCATCCAAAACCCTCTGGATGCCTGTTGATGTCCGTGATAACAACAGGGTGTCATCCCCGAACATCAGAGCAGGCACCCGCCCAGTTGACAAGCGAGGGGCATCATTGTTTCTGACCGCATCCAGGTCACCAACCAAGCCATTTATGTAAAGGCTGAAGAGTGTGGGTGCCAGGGCGCAACCCTGGCGTACTCCTCTGGTGACGGGGAAAGGGTCGGATAAATCACCGTTCTTCCCACAGCGTACCCGGGCGTAGTTCCCTTTGTGAAAACGCTTTAGAACTTCTAGTAAGTATGGGGGGAGCTTTAGGTCTTCCAATACCCTCCATAACTTTTCCCTGGGCACAAGGTCAAAAGCGGCCCGTAGGTCAACAAATACCAGGTATAAGCTGCAACCCTCCAATATTACCGTCTTCCAGTACAGAACCTGTAATCTAAAAAGCTGGTCTAGGGTCGAAATCCCGGCTCTGAACCCAGCTTGTAGAGTGGTTAGTATTTTATTTTCTTCTGCCCATTCTAGAATTCTATCCAAGATAATCCGACCCATGAGTTTCTGTGAGGTATCCAGGAGGCTTATCGGTCTATAGTTTGAGGGGGCCAAGGGGGAACCTTTTTTGAATATAGGGACAATTTCAGCCCCGACCCATGTGTCTGGGATGTTAGTTCCCTGAAGCACTGCATTAAACAGTGCAGCTAAATAGGGTGCCCAGATCCTGGGTTGGGAGTGGAAGAGATCACCAGGGACTTTGTCCAGGCCGGGTGCTTTATTATGGGGCTGCCTGGCGATAGCGTGCTCTACTTCCTTGATTGATGTTCTAACAGTGCTTTCTGGAACTACCCCAGCTCTATCACCTGCGTGGCCCGGATGTTCCACAGATGTCATAGACCCTCGTGTTCTGGACTCGCTCTGAGAATCCGGATTCGTTATCATACAAGTAGAGCCATCCGGTTGGAATGCCCTCTCACCGACTGGGTGCACCAATGTTTCCCCCGAGGGGGAACTATATAGGGTCGCAAAATGGGCTTCCCACACTGCGGGCGAAATATTTGGGAGAAAAGGTTCCGCACTATTTCTCCTGGTATTATTCACTAAAGCCCAGAAAAGTTTGGGGTCCTTCAGCATCAGGGCATTCCTCAATTTTCCCCATGTATCCTCTTCCCAGTCCAACCGGCTCCTATGTAGTTCCTCCTTATATGCCTTCCTAAGGGTTCTGATATCTGGCTTATTTTTTAGCTTAATTGCCGTTAGAAGTTCCTTACGTAATTTCCTACAGTCAGTGTTATACCAGGGGTGGGTGTTTGGTACACGCCTCTTGGTACGAGTTACAGGATGGAAAACATCAGCCAGTGCCACAACTAGTTGTTTGTGAATACCCAGTATTTGTGCGTGCTCTTTTCCTTCGGCCATCTGGGCTATGAAAGGCGTGGCCATTTGGTACATTTTGGCAAGTTGTAGGGGTGACTCTGCCAAATGTGGCCATTTCACCCGCCTTCTATTATTAGTTAATGCGAGGGGGTGGGTTACTAAAGTGGGGTTGGTCTCACTATTTTTCAGGCCAAAGGACCCTGGCTTCAGGGTTAGGATCAGTGCATTGTGGTCACTGTCCTGTCTTTTCTCAATTCTAAAATCCAGCAGCTTGTCCCAATTTTTGGCCTCAATCATTACATAGTCAATGATAGAGACTCTGTTGGATCGGTTAAATGTTCCAGTTGCTGGGCGATCAGAGTCCAATCTCCCATTGCATGCCCGCAGAGACATTGCAAGGGAGAAGGATTTTATTTGTAATGCCAAGGGTGTCCAGGCTCTTACTGGTACAGTGTCGGGAGTTGGGATATGCCACAGCTCATCTACTTCATCCTGATCACCCAACTCAGCTTCACCCAGCGGTTCAAACTGGCAGTTGAAGTCCCCTCCAATAACTAAGGCAAAAGAGGGGTCAAGCCCTGAAATAAATGAGGCCAGGTCACTAAATACGGCTGATTCTTTGCCGCTTTTGGTGGGTCTTGAGTATACGTTTATTATTGCTACTGGGGAATTACCTAGGGGTTTTAAAAGGACACACTGGAAGTCCAGGGATTTTGTTGGTACTTGGGTGGCCTGGACTCCCAAGTGTGTGGCTATCCAAATTGATAGTCCGCCAGAAGGCCGACCTTTGCCTGCGAATGACGCCAAGATGTCGTAAGTGGCAAAGGTCGTACTGACGCTATTTTCAAGTGCCCAGGTCTCCTGCATTAGGCAGATATCAAATTTGGCCATAAATCCTACCCACTCTGGGGTGGGCAGTTTATTTTTAATACCAGCTATGTTCCATGAGACCAATTGTATCCCTCAATGATTCCGGCCATCAGAGCCCTTAGTATCCCCGGTGTTAGCATTAATTACCCTTTCCTTGGATCTCTGTTCGGGTGGTAAGGTGGCTGTCAGGTCTTCTTGCAGTATTTTCTCCACCGTAGCCTCTGCCCAGGTAGAAGTCTCGGCAATGGCATGAGAGTTTAGTTTTACTTCTGGGGTAAATCAATCCACCTCCTCCAGCACACTGAATCTATTCCAGTGTGGTTGTATCGGGAAAAGAAAAGAGCGGATGGGTCCGCTTTCCCTGTATAACCCTCTGTTTTCCGGGGTATAGGGTAGACGATAGTACCCTCTATTTGCTGGCCTGACTCTTTGCCAGGGTAGTTCCAAGCTGGGAGTGGGATAAAAGTGTGAGAGGTGTAATGCAGATATTTGGGTGTTTTGTGCGTAGGCCTTGGTGCTGCATATGTATTGCACAGCACTGGTGTCCCTAAAATTTAAGATTATCACGTCCCCTGCTATGGTCTTTGGGTTCCTCCCGATCCATCCCACTCTTCTAGCGAGAAGGATTTCACCTGAGATATTAGTTGGTAGGGGCATGTTGACCGTTAGCCATTGGATACACTTATTTTTGAGCTCATCCTCCCTTTCTCTTTTTCCCTCAGTTAAGGGTGGTACTCCCACAAGTACTACAACAAATGGCTGAGCTTCTGGGGGTAAGTTTATTGTTGGGAGCTGATAGGAACTCGTTCTCGTCATCGTGTCATTTCCCATAGGAGTAATGGTGTTGGGCCCCTGGCTAATTTCCTTCATCTTTGTCGCAGCTTTATCAGCTGTATTTGTCAGGGTTGCTGTGGGTAGGGTGCTATTACTTTGGTGGCCATTTTTGGATGGAGCAAAAGTTAAACTTTGAGTATCTGTGCTTAGATCTGTGTCACTACTCTGTATTAGGAATTTATTGTTTCCGCCATTTGAGTGAGAAGAGGTTTTAGATAGTTCAGCTTCCACAGTAATGGGTCCCATATTTTTAGGGGGATTAGCTATCCCTGTTTTATCTCCCCCTTTGGCATTTATTGCAGAAATAAGTTTATCGATTTTTGACACCAATGGCTTTAGTTGTGTTGTTATTATCCTCTCTAGGGACGTTTGTAAATCCGTGACCATACTAGCAACCCAGCAAGGTATCCCTGGGGTGGAATCAGGGAGACTATTAGAAGGGGTCACCAGATCATGGTTTACGTGGTTGTGTTTACTCGGCCTGTTAGTATTACATTTTTTCTTAATTCTAGGGCAGGATTTTCGTGTATCTAGCTTTTTCCCTGCAACAGCGGGGGGGATTGAAGAAGTGGGTCTGCTGTGGGACTGTTTGTCATTCTCTACAGGTAGCTGACTGCAAGGCAGGTCTATATATGAAGATGTCATGCATGAGCTGGCTCCCAACACCTCATTCATAGTAGTAGAAGTATCCATTTCCTGTACTGGGATACATAGAGATGGGGTGATGGAGAGCCTTCTCTCTGTGTTCTCAATAGCGGTGGCCACAACCCCAATGGTCTGCTGTAACATTTTGTCTATAGCAGTCAAAGTTGGTAGGGGCTGAGGTTCCACGGTCAGTAGTCTGGTATGTGACCGTGTGGCAGGAGATTTAGTATTGTTTTTTTTCCCCCGTTTCATCATTTCGTTCAGTGCTGTGCACTATTAATACAGTGCGAGCTGGTAACAGGTCTGGCACTAACAGATAGTAAACTGAATAATACCACAGAGGGGGATGGATAGCCTCGATACTAAACGTGGGTGCCAATACAATATACTGATTGAAGTAGTTCACTGCCTTACACACTATAGAGTAAGGCGTGTGGTCCAGCAAGAGAAAATCAGGGACAAAAGTACTGATCAGGAGATGTGGCCCTGCCCGGCCTCGATCGGCCCCGGACGGCCACAGACGGTCCCGCCCTTGTCCCGGGCTTGTCCCGCGACGCGGGGACCGGCCTGGATTTTTAAACAGGTCCTGGCGGGAAATCGGTGCTGGCGGTGGCGGCTTCCTGCCGCTAGGGCTGATGGGATTTGTAGTTCCTACTGCCGCGCTGGTGGCAAAGTTCACGCCGGCAGGATGTGACCCTCAGCAGCGCTCAGAGCCCAAGGCAACCGCAGGTAATGTTGGCAAAGTTCTTAGTGCATGACAAACAAAAGCGCCCGCTCTGCCGAGACCGGCCTGGATTTTTAAACAGGTCCTGGCGGGAAATCGGTGCTGGCGGTGGCGGCTTCCTGCCGCTAGGGCTGATGGGATTTGTAGTTCCTACTGCCGCGCTGGTGGCAAAGTTCACGCCGGCAGGATGTGACCCTCAGCAGCGCTCAGAGCCCAAGGCAACCGCAGGTAATGTTGGCAAAGTTCTTAGTGCATGACAATCAAAAGCGAGGGAAACAGCTCTCTTGACCCTGGAAGCCCCTCCTCCCTGGGAACGAGAACACCTCAGTCCCTGACCGGCACGCGAGCCGGGCAGACCTGAGAGCTGTATTACGTGTTGCCTAAAAGAAGCTGGCTGAACCACGTCCCTCTCTGCGCTTGGACCCAATGAAGCACTCCTGACCATGCTGAGCACGGCACCAGTAGGCTGCGCCAGCGTAGGACACGGCCGCTCCGGCAAACACGCTGCTACAGCCTTCTCCACCCCCTTGGCTGCTTTACGTTTAGGGCGGGCACACCCCACCCAAGCCTCACCAGGCACCCAGGTCGCAACAGGTCCTCCCGCCCTGCATTGCACAGAGCCTGGACAGCCACACGCACCTCCTCATTGCCAGCCATAGTAAACAACATGACAAAATATACCCCCAGTAACTACCTGGCACAGCAAGCCAAAAGCGGAAACGGCAGCGAACCAACAACGAGAAAAACAACGACGACACCCCGGGCACCTCCGCCGCAATTGTCCTCCAGCTATCCTGCTTCAAAATGCCACCTGAATCCCTCCCCCTGCCTAATCACCCACACCTGCCCTTCGCGCGGCCGTTTTCATTTGCGCAAAACAGCTCATGTGGAGACCGTCTCACGCCCTGCTCCACCTGGGTTCCCATTTGCCTGCTTTCTTTTTGCTGGCTTTATACGTTTTAGGCTGGCCAGCTGGAAATTGTCCTGTCCCTTGCCCAAACCCTATTTACTGTATTTATACACCAGTGCTCGATTTCTGTAAACAGGCCTTTAAGTCTTGATTTTATCTTAACACATTTGCTGTGCATTCAAAGAAGGAGGTTAAATGCCAGTCTGTCTTTTCCAGGGTGCTTGGTGTTTAATTTTCTTTCTCTGACTTCAAAATAAGAGGATTTATTTGATAATCATGCTGGCTCCGGGGGAATGCTTGAGGAAGGCTGTACGATGTTTTTTTTCCTAGCAGACACAATTTAAATGTCTGCAAATGAACTGTGTAATATTTCAGAATTAGAAAAGCCCAAATGAAACATATTTTTGGGTAATTCTAATGTGTGGTGGAAACAAATATTTTAAAACAATCAAAACAAATCAATACACTAGACTGTGAGATTTCCACACGTTATCGTTTGTGCGCTGTATACTTTTTAGCAGTCAAACTGTATATCTGCATATGTAATGGTGATTTCAATTGCAGATGTGTTGTCTGTCATGGAAGTGTGCTACCACACCATGCATATTCCACTCTATGCCACTCTACTCTACTCTGCACTGCTCCCTGCCACTGCACTCTACTCTGCACCACTCCACTTTACACCATACCACTGCACTCTGCACCACTACATTCTACTCCACTCTGCACTCCTCCACTCTATGCTACTAGCCTCTATGCCATTTCACTACTCCTCACTTCTCTACACACTCTATTCTATGCCAGTGCATTCTACGCCACTCTAATCTACACCACTGCACTCTTCATCACTGCACTATACACCATTCCAGTCTAGGCTACTCCACCTTACTATGCACAACTCCACTCTATGAATAAATTGACAACTGATTTCCGGGGTCAATTTCCCTAGCTTGCATTAGGACCGATGGCGCCTTACTACATCACCGATTGGTCTGGCAGTATCCCTTCCTTTTTCCCAAGAAATGTTATGAATACATTCTTACCTTAATTGGGCTAGGCTCACCGGCTCGAAGTCATTGATCCTACAACCATTGTACCATCATTTGATACTGCTCTTCTTTACCGCATGCCCCCCTTCGTAGCCCGTTATATACCTTGTTATTGTATTACTCTCCTTGACTCAATTGTCCTGTAATTATGCGATCATTCTTATTTCTTATTCTTACGTGATGTCGATATTGCATTTCTGTCCTTCCTTCCATCCTATTGTAAAGCACTCTGATATTCCTCGGGATCTTGTTTGCGCTATATAAAACTTTATAAATAAATAAATATGTCACTCTACTCGGCAACACTTCACTCTATGCCACTGCACTCTATGCCAATTCACTCTACGCAAATACACTCTACTCTGTACCACTCCACTCTACCCCCTGCACTCAATGACAATCCACTGTATGCCATTCTTATCTACTTTGCACGACTGCACTCTATGCCACTGCACTCTACACTACATTACACCATTACTCTATGCCACTCTACTCTACGTCGCTGTACTCTACCTTGCACCACTCTACACCACCTCACTCTACTCTGCACCACTCCACTCTGAGCCACTTCACTCTACTCTGAAACAATCACCTATATGCCACTGTACTCTACTTGACTCTGCACACTGCACTCTATGCCGCTGCACACTATGCCACTGCACTCTATAGCAGTGCACTCTACGCCAATGCACTATACATCACTGCACTCAACTCTGCAATACTGTAGTCTATGCCACTGATCTCTATGCCACTCTACGGTACACCACTCTACGCCAATGCACTCTATGACACTACTCTGCAACACTGAACTCTACAACACTCTACTGTGCAACACTGCACTCTTCGTTACTGAACTCTATGCCACTCTGCTCTGCATTGCATCACTTTGCGCCACTGCATTCTTCAGCAATCCAGTCTACGCCACTGCACTCTACTCCACTCCACCTCCATTTTACTCCACTGTACTCTACTCTATACCACTCTATGTCACTGCCTCTATGCCAATCTACCCGGCAGCACTCTATGACACAGCACTTTATGCCACTCTAATCTACACCACTGTACTCAACGCTACTGCACTGTACTTTGCACCACTCTAATCTACGACTCTGCATTGTACGCCGCTGAACTATATGCCGCTGAACTCTATGCCTCTGCACTCTGTGCTTCTATACTCTGCAGCGCTCTACCACAATGCACTCTACACCTGTCCACTCCACTCTACACCACTCCACTGCCACCCACTATGCCATTGCCCTTTACTCTACTCTTCACCCTTCTACACTACATCACTCTACTCAACTGCACTCTATACCACTCTACTTTGCAACACTCCACTGTACACCACTTCCCTCTGCAGTACTCCACTTTACGCCACTGCACTCTATGGCACTATATTCTACTCTACACCACTCTACGTTGCACCACTGCACCACTGCACTCTATGCTACTCTGCACCACTGCACTCCATGACTCTACTATTGAACACTCTAATCTACGCCACTGCATTCTATGATGCTGCATTGCACACCGCTGAATTCTATGCTGCTGCACTCTGCACCACTGCACTCTATGCCACTTTACTCTGCAACACTCTATGCCAATGCACTCTACATCGTTCCACTCTACTCTACTCCACTCTATGCCACACACGCAACTCCACTCCATGCCAATCCATTAAACAACACTCTATGACACTCTACTGTTTGCCATTCCACTCTACGAAAGTCCACGCCACTCTCCTCTACGTCACAAACTTTTAGCCATGCCGAACAGCAGCCAGGGTAGTGTTCAACATGGCTAAACACATTTGAAAGCCTTTTGTATTGGCAAGACCTATTGGCAAAGCCCATGTTTGTTTAGTTTCTGCACTGGAACCTTCAAGAAAGTCTCAAGTAATTTTCTAGTATGCTCAAGATATTGGACTAGGTCTTGCTATGGCAGACCCATGTGTCCAATAAGACATCCGCCCTAGCAGACTCATAGGGAGCTGCGCTTCAGTGAGTATGTTTGCCATCATGAAACCCCTTCTCTAGCGGGTTCAAGGTGACTATAAATCAAGGTCCTGCTATAGGGGACCAGAAATGAGTATGACATTAGGCTCGCTTACAAAACGGATCCTGCCATTGCTGGTGGCTTCCAGGTATCGACCGTGTGTGGCTTTCGGCTGCCTTTATAGTTGCAAAGCAGTGATCCAAACCCATTTTTGTAGGTCACCTTTTTTGGTTGGCAGTCATAAATAAGCGAGAAGTGGCGCTTCTGTTGCTGTTCTCGGGCAGATTGTAGTGGAGGAAAATATGGAGAAATCTGGTAAAGGAAAGGAGAAGAGGCATAGATAGCATCAGAGGCTGAAAATTAACCATCCTTTGCAGTCATACGGCAGATGATCTGCTGCTTTTAAAGAGCGAGAATGCTCTTCCTCACCCCAAAAGCCGGGATTAGACTCCACTCTGTAGACGATCATGAAGGGGAGGAGGATAGAGAAGGAAGCTATGTTCAGGACCAGGAGTTAAAAATAAATTCTACAAAATATTTTAAAAAAATTATGGTCTATCCTGAGTATTATGTTAAGGAGGAGACCACTTACTTTTTCTTTTTTTGCAGTATCAGAAGAAAGAGCTGGAATCTCGACCTTTTCATGCATCTATTAAAAAAGTAGGGGAGAATGAGTGGAAGGAAGTGGATAAAAGTACCTTTCCTCGATATCTAACCAAAAGGTATCCTATCCAAAACTTCACACATGTCTATCCCATGTCAGTTAAAGTTGATTCTTTATTGGCAGGCTTCCCTCAGAATGAACTATTATATCAGAAGAAGCAACCCCTTCAGACCCAGTGTATAAAAGGGTAGATGTAGCAGTGAGTCGCACTTATGTAGCAACACATGTTTTTATCAGGGAGGCTGCATCCTCTTCCCATGCCATCCAATCCTTGTTGGGAGATTTTCAGTACCTAGCAGTACCTAGCAAAGCTGATGGAACAAAGCAGCAAACAGGAATGCTATCATATATATCTGAAGACATTCTGAATGCAGCAGCATCAACATCGGGATTCTCCATCCAGGCAAGAAGGCAAGTATGGTTCAGGTCCTGGAAAATGGACGCTTCACAGAAATCCCTTCGAATGACCATTTCCCTTCGAATGAATATTTCTTTTTCAGGAACAAAGCTATTTGTTTCTCCACTTGAGAAAATGATTAAAAAGTCTGATGAAGAACGGAAACTGGTAGCACCATCACGACCTCAGAAAGGTAGTTTCTTTGGCTACAAAAAGAGATTTTTGGTCATCATTTTAAAGGAAAACAAATCAGCCATTTTGGGAGGGATCCCTTCTGCAGGCAAGACTTGGTCTCAACAATCTGAAGGTGGGTTCCAACCCACATATAAAATCCTGACTATATGGCCAAAGAGATTCCGGTGTGAGGATACATTTCTCCTGGATGTTTGGAAAACATCGATATTGAACCGATGTGTCCTCAAGATGGTAAAAGAGGGTTACAAGATTAGTTATGACTCCCCTCCACCAGAGTGTGTCCGCCTCATTCCTTTACCAGTGAACCAAATTAAAAGATAAGTGTTGTCGGATGGTGTTCAAATTCTGCTGTCAAAGAATGTGATAACTCCAGTTCCAGTTCACTAGATAAGACGAGGAGTATATTCAATACTGCTTCTGGTCAGAAAATCTTCAGGGACTTCAAGCCTGTATTAGATCTCAAGGATGTCAATCTCTGTAACACTCATGTGAATTTCAAAATAGTCACTGTACAGGAAACTTTGCCTTTTGTACATCGGGGAGATGTCCTTTTATCCATAGGCTTGATGGGATGCACACCTACATGTGCCAGTTCACACCAGGACACTGATGTTCTTCAGGTTCTGTGTAAAAAATCAACATTTCCAATACATGGTACTACAATTTGGTATTTCTTTATCACCAAGGGTATTACTAAGGTACTGGCAGCTTTTGGTGGAGGTCATTCATAGAATGAGAATTCAAGTCTTTCCTTATCTGGATGATTGGCTAATCTGTTTCTACTCTCCCAAAGGCAATCTTCCAGACCCAGGAGGTGTGCAATCTTTCACAGGATTATGGCCTACTGATCAACTACAAGTAGTTGTGTCACCAACATAAGACCTGCTCTTTATAGGGGGCCATCTCAAGACATATGTTGGAGAGGTGTTTTTGCTGGTGTTTGCCAAATAAGAAAAAAGAGAAATGGAGAAGAGAGATATTATACTTTCCGAAATAGGATTCCCCACCAATAACTCAATGGCTGATTCTACAATGATTAATGCATTTGTCAAGCAATGTACTTCCCTGGCCCATCTACATGTGAAGTCCTTAATATACCATTTGTGACCCGTTGTGTTCCTTCCTCTCAGCAGTACAGCCAACAGATCCCTGACTCAGAACAGGTCAAGAGATCCCTAGACCTGTGGTTATTGGAACACAATCGAGCCAAAGGTCATCCATTCCATGTAACCCCGACAAAAGTAATGACAGCAGATGCCAACAAATTTGGGTGTGGTGGCTCTTTGAAGCGGAAGTGCTCAATACTGCAGGTCTCCTGTTCATCCAGCTTAAGGGAACTCAAAGCAGTAAATCTTACTTTGAGGGAGTTTTCCTCCCAGTCACAAGGTCATCATATCCAGATAATAACGGACAACAAGGTGATAATGGGTTATCTGTGCAATCAAGGTGGGGTTGAAAAGTTTAATCAGTGAGGCTTCTTACAGAGGAGATTTGTACTTTTACAAAGCTCAATTTCAGTTCCCGAAGAGCGTTTCTTCCAGGTAGTGAGAACTGGGCAGCGGACTACCTGATTGGAATATTTCCTTGAATTAATGTTTTATCATTGATGAAAGATGTTTCCATGCATTTGAAGAAGAATTTTGGGTGTCTGATATTGGGCCTCTTTGTCTCCAAATAGAATATGTTGCTGCCACTCTTCATAAGTAATCCATGTCCAGAAACCTGGAAGCTGGATGCAATGTCCATCAAATAGACATCGGACCTGAGCTATGCTTTTGCCCCAAATTCCTTGATCCAAAGGCTGTTAAAATAGATCAAGGAGGACAGGGCTTTAGTCCTTCTCAGAGTGCCAGGGTGTGAGAGACGTCCTTGGTTTCCCCTGTTGTAGATGGCACTAGAACCCTGTTGGGAATTTTCTGTCCATCTGTACCCTCGGGACGGCACCCCCTCTCCCTATCTTAATATGACAGAATTTACATCTTCAGGCTTGGTAATTGAGGGGTCAAACTACGTAAGCAAAGGGTGCTCCTCGAAATTAGTAAAGCTAATTCAGAACTATAGACGCTCAAATACCTGAAAGCCTATTCCAGGCATTGGTATTCATTTGTTAAGTAATGTAACAATATAAGTGTTTACTTGGTGTCAGTAGTGTCTTTTGAGGTTTTGGATTTCTTGACAAATGGTTAGACTTTAGGTATAGCTAATTCTACCATTCATGCCCAGTGGCAGCACTAAGGGCCTTCAGGGGTCCTAACTTAGACCATCTTGAGCCATTAGTATCAAGGCTTATGAGAAGTTGTTTTCTTAAAAGGCCAATATTGTTGTGTCTTGTCCATCTCCTTCTTAGAATCTACCTTAAGTGTTAAAGGCTCTACACCTCTCACCCTTTGAACCTCTCTGGGAGATAGATGTCAAGTTTTTGATGTTAAAAGTAGTCTTTTTGCTGGCCATGTCATTGCCTAAAAGAATAGGAGTGTTGGGGTCATTCTTAAAGTCAGTCCTTTCTTAATTAAGGGTATTCGCAGACAAAATTGTGTTAAGACTGAATCCAACATTCATGCGACTGTAATTATAAAGATACATAAGGAGTATACAAGAAAGTATGTAACAAACTCAAGCTGTGTATACAAATGTTTTATATGTCAAAATATGAAAATGCTAATAAAAATATTTGACAAAAAAGACTGAATCCAACGTTTTTACCTAGAATTCAATCTGTCTCTAAGGGATCAAGGGAGATAAATCTACCGGAATTTCTTTCAGCGCCTCAGTTGCAAGAGGAGGCTTCCATACATCTACTAGATGTTAAGAGGGTATTTCTAATCTATCTAAATAGAGATGCATAATTTTGAAGGGTCGAGAACCTATTTGTGACGTTTAATCCAGGAGGCAAAGGACTGAAACTATTGAATTCCACTCCGAGCTAGTAGATAAAGCAGACAATTATACAAGCTTATGGAGTTCAGGTGGAAGAGTTGTTTTACCAGGTACAAGAATGGTCCACAAGGGGAGTTTCTGCCTCATGGACAGCCTTTAATTGAGTATCAGCAGAAGAAATATGTAATGCAGCCACACTGTCGTAACTACCTACATTTATGAATCATTATAGACAAGTGTTTGGTGGCGATAGTTCATAGAAATTTGCTTCTGAATGCAAATAGTAACATGTAATATGAATTTCTCATTAGAAATGCACATATGATTTGATGACATCTTTATTGGTATTGGCATCTACATATAATGGTTTCATATAATGAATTGAGATATCATGAATAAGAATTATGCTTTGCTATGAGCTCCCATACTTACAACTGTGATGAAAAGACAGACAAGGAATTAATGCCCCAGTTAATTACCAGTAATTTCCATTACTCTAAGTCTAAGTCATCCTCGCTATAGTATAAGGTTTTCCATCCTTCTCACCAAGCTTCATTAATTTGAGTTTTGGTAACTTACAGGATAAGGAAAGAGTGGGACTTTTGTAGGCCAATCAAGGGAAAAGGGCTATCTTGGGAGGGATGAGAACAACTAGAGTATGATTTTGTTTTTCTTAAAAAGGATCTCTCCAAAGGAGCTAAAGCTCACATAGTTACAACTGTGGTGAGGAAGACTGTGACTAGGAGTAATGAGGATTATGGGGAATTAACCGGGGTATTTCTCCAAGCTGAGAACAAAAATTATGATCTGAAGTGATTGATATAATGCTTCTAAACCCCTTGGAATCTCTGTGTCAGCTCCCCACCAGGCATGAGGGCAACATTCTGTCAGTCCTACCCAGTTTCAGTCTTGTTTTCGACGTCATTGCAGCATGGAAACTACATTACTGGACAGTCGATAATAAATGCTTCATACGGCAGACGTCGACATTTCTCAGCAGCTCTTTGTGCAGTTTACCATCATATCCTGGTTAGCCATTTGTAAGAATTGCTCTACTTCCTTGCTGCAATGATTTAAGTCTTTTCTACAGGTACATACCACACAGGTGGTGAAGGATGCTGTGAAGGATGCTGTGTTTGCCTGCTTCACGTTGTATGTGGAGTCCCTCAAGGTTCTCCTATGCTAATTCGTCAGTGTAGAAGCACAATATGTAGGAAGCCCAGGGACAGGGTCACATGTCTATGTTGACCACACACCGATGGGAAGCAGCTTATATCACAAAATAGGAGGCCTTTACAAAGAAGGCTTTATAACAAAAATCTGTCTACAACCTACAACGAAAGGCTTTTACATCAAAGCTGTTACATGGGAAATGTAAGTATATTGCAGGTAAGTAAAATGCTTATTATATATATATATATATATATATATATATATATATATATATATATATATATATATATATATATATATATATATATATATATATATTCACTGAAAAAACCATAGGTTTCACACATGTTATAGTTAGCGGAAATTTTACTGATAAAAAACCAATGAAATTCCCCCGTTATAGTTAGTGCAGGCAACTATAACTCACGCGACCGCAATCCTCTGCTGATGCTAATACTGTATTTAGACACTTATTTGCCCATGTCTTCTTCCATACATTTTTAGCTATACATATATTACAAATATTTTTTTTTCATAAAGACACATATGTCATCAGCAGAAGATTGCGGTCGCGTGAGTTATAGTTGCCTGCACTAACTATAACGGGGGAATTTCATTGGTTTTTTATCAGTAAAATTTCCGCTAACTATAACATGTGTGAAACCTATGGTTTTTTCAGTGAATTTGCAAGGTTTTTTAAATGCTAATTCCTAACTATAACGTGTGTGAAACCTATGGTTTTTTCAGTGAATTTGTACGGTTTTTTAAATGCTAAGTTACTTTTACGCCATTCGTGGCGTGCGCGCCCACTTAACGCAGTACGTTCCGTGCGCCCACTTTACGCAGTTAGTGCCGTGCACGCACGGTGGGCACGCGGTGCGCTACACGCACCGCGTGCCCACGTTACGCTAGATGGGCCATGTACGCACGATGCGCTTCGCGCACCGTGCGCACATGGAGGACATATGATGCACTTCGTTTTGAAAGGTAATATTGTAATTTTTCGTATATTTTAGAAGCCATGCACAAATGGTGACCTTCGGGCACCATTTGCACACGGGGTGGAGAGAGTGTGGATAATTTTTTTTTTAATTTTTTTTTTTTAAATATTTTTGTTTATCTCAGTAGTAATAAGCCATGCACAATTGGTGCCCTTCAGGCACCAATTGCACACGGGGTGGAGAGAGTGTGGATAATTGTTTTTTTTAAAAAAATTTTTTACCGTAAGCGTAATCGGCGAAATTACCGAAAAAATAAAAATTCAGTTTTTGGCCTTGGGGGATCTTTGGGGACTCCCTCAACATGGCTATGTGTGTGGGAGCTGTCTAAACAGCCCCTTTACATGTTTTTGGGCTTTATATTTTAAAAATCACTCTCAGTGCGAGAGAGAAAATGGCGGCCGCCGCTTCCTGGTTAAGGCCGATTCGAATGTTTACTTAGATCTAAGAGCCAATCAGAATCGCGCTCGCGCACGCCACCGTACGCGTACGGTAAGCGTACCGTAAGCGCACCGTAAGCTGGCTCAGATATATATATTGATTTAAAGGCTATTTTCTCAGAATCTACTGAACAGATTTACACCAAACCTACAAAAGGCACTTCCTTGACCTGAGGACTACCTGTCTGCCAAATTTCTAGTAATTCTGTTCAGCCGTTCGGGCTGTAGCGCTGCCTAAAGGTCCTATGGAAAAATGCATGGGAAAAACGCGTTTTGGGACCCCCCTTTTATCTCAGCCCCCGCTTGACGAATCCCCCCGAGACTTTCAGGGTAGGAGCGGAGCGTAGCGCCCCACCTATTTTGAAAAATTCGCGAGGATTCGTCGACCGGCGCCAAAGTTATTCAAAATAGAATGTTGCGGATTTCCTATGGAAACGTGGTCCTAACTATAACTACCTACTGGCGACCGCCAGTAGGTAATATATATATATATATATATATATATATATATATTTTTTTTTTTATATGAACAAACACCAGAGTTCCCACTGTTATCACCTCCAATTAAAAAGGCAAAAAATCGGGATACGGCCTCCAAGGTAGGTGCGTGGTTTTCTTCTTTTATTTCTTAAGCAAATAGACGCTTCGGCATGGCGGCATGACGCGTTTCGCCCAACAAGTGGGCTTGATCACATAATGAAATGCTCTTAAACTTCACTATATATAGCACTTACACAGGTGCCACTCATTGCGCCATGTGATGCAGTGAAAACAGAAGAAATACTCTTTGTCGGGTGATCTTTCTAAAAACGTAGTGATCAAACAGATATTGTTGAATCAAATGACTGTACACATAATATCAGGTAAATGCCACAATTATTATATCAATTAAATAAATAAATAATTTAAAATATTTGATAGGTTATAAAGTGCAAAAATGCAAATGTGCAAATCGATGATCAATAAATAGTTAAACATTTATAGGTGCAAATACCTCAATGTAACCTGAGCATCATTTTTTATGCACGGCATTGCATGGCATCATTGGTATAAAATTTGGAAAAAATAAGAGTATATCTTTTTTCCTGGTGTCTACAGCCATAATTTTTAAAGAGTCAATCCCCTGCAAAAAGATTTCAAAAAACTGTTTGGATTTTTGTGAAGGTGTTCCAAAGTGCTAAAAAAAAAAATAATGTCAAAATAATCACAATTATATTTATTGTGATTAAAAATCATGTTTAGTGAATTTGGAAACAGAAGTTGCAAGATTCATTGAACCCATTGTAAAATATATTCCCAGTTTGTAAGAGGCATATAAATTATTAGAGGGACATGTACCCGTGAACTCTAGCTTCTACATCATAATCAATAGTTGTGTTTCTTCTTAATATTGTTGCGTAAATGAGAATTAGAAGCCAAGGAGTCAGAAAATAACCAAAATCTCAATTACTAGATGTGTGAATCTCATAGTAAATAGGTGTTAGATAGGTATAACCTAATATGAGGAGATTATATGATCAATGACTGTTATGAGAAAAGGAAAGTCAGTCAGTCAGAAAACTTTATTTCGGCTTTAGCCATAAAAGTGCATAAAAGACATAATATTATTAAAAAATTAATACAACAATAATCTAATAACTGTCATTCAACATTTCATGGTATAAAAACAAATAATAAAATGCAGATAGTAAGATCAAGTTAACCTTGGTGAGGTAGCAGTTTCCTTCTAATTAGCCACATTGAAAAAAGAAATTTTGCGATTACAGTAGCATATAGGGAAGAGGTGTCGTACTTTAACAACCTGTGGAGTTCCATACAATGTCTAGCCCCAATATTCTTGGCCAATTGGATAATCCATTTTCTGCGCGGAAAAATATATGCCGGACAGAAAAAAAGAACATGTGCTTCAGTTTCTTCCAGGGTACCACAACCAGGGCAAGATTGCCGGGCTGAGCCCGACCACTTATTTGTTCTTGAAAAAAGCGGGAGGGAGCCATGCCTGAACTGAAGGTATAACTTTTTGGCCAAGACAGGTTGTATCAGGTCTATTACGGGCTCAAATTTATAACTAATTTTGGCCTCTAAGAATGCAGAGGTCAAGTTAGCTATGGTAGCACTACAAATAAGGTGGGTCAAATTTCTTTCCTCCAGGATTTTAGCCAGGGATCGCTTTGGAAGAGAAGAGCATGCATGCTCAGGCGAATGCCAGAGATCTTCTCTCCCTATCTCCCTGAGTGATTTCTTTATATGAGCTAGCCAGGGAATGGCGCCAGCCATTGGAATTAACAAAATGGACTTCAGTTCCTCCTGAAAATTTACCAACTCAGGGGTACTCCACAGGCGGCGCCAATACATTACTGGTCTGGAAGCAACCATATCCGTAATCGGTCGGAGGCCTAAATCCATCCTAAGTGGCTGCATAGGAGTGCTCGTTGGGAGTGCAAGGATATTTCTAAAAAATTTGTTTTCTGACTTAAGTAAGATCGGGGAGGGGGTATGGCCCCATAGTTCTGCTCCGTAGGCTACAACGCCCCGAGCCTGAGTAGAAAAGGAAAGGAAAAATCAACATGTAGTGTGCTTGAATCCCATTGCACTGTCAGTAATCTTACTCCAATCTGAGTAAACTTGATAGAGTATGTAAACATTCCGACAATATTATAAATAACCTTTAAAAAGATCTATAAAATATATATATATATAAATATATATGTATATATATAATTATTATTTTATTTTTTTACTGACAAAGCCAAAGGTTATAGGGACATTATAGATAAGCTCAGATTTCACTCGTACAAACTTACATCACTCATGACATGATCAAGTACATCCCTGATGACCTTATTGATGGCATCTTAAATGGCATCCCATGAGTGAATTAATATGTGCGGTCATAAGCAGTGCATTTCGGGGGCATAAGTTATAGTTAGCTCAGGTAACTATAACTGCTGAAATTCTATGATTTTGTACGAGTCAAATGTGAGCCTAACTATAAAGTTCCTGTAACTTTTGTTTTTTCAGTTAATTTCTACGTTTTTAAAAATTCTATTTCCTATCTGTAATGTCTCTTCAACCTTTTTTTAAATGAATAATATATTTAGCTCTATCTATCTATCTATCTATCTATCTATCTATCTATCTATCTATCTATCTATCTATCTATCTATCTATCTATCTATCTATCTATACATATATATTTTTTTTTTCCTCGTATTGCTCCTTCTGTCTCCCCACGCCCAAGGCAAGCAGGCCGTCCAGTGACGGCGGAGCACGCCGACTTTTATTTTCCACAAATGAATAAATGTGACGACCACCACAGGGCTAATCTTTCACCAGATCTTTTTTAATTTAGGTAACGCGTTTCGCCTGACACAGCAGGCTTGCCCACACATTAGGTAGTGGGGTTGAGTCACGTATATACCATTCGGGATTTCAGCAATACTGAAAACAGAGAAAGGGGACTACAATCCTCGTATCAGTAGTCACAAAATTAGCGGCCATTTTAAGCTAGTCAAATGCATGTCCAGTACTATGCTACAAGATTGCATTTTTCACACAATTCATATTTTAACAACATAGTGTTTCTAGTTGTTCCTGACTGCTTCATGTAATTGTTAGTGATCTATCATGTGTATCTCTGAATAATTTTATTGGCATTCTATCAGCATAGTGCTTTTCCCAACAATTGCCCAATATAATATATGAGAATTCAAAGATGTACAATTATTCATCAGTTATTATCCATTGTTATTGACATAGTGTCTTTTTGAAACCAATTATGAATCTTGTCCATTAATTCTCCCATTAATTATGTACGTGACAAATAGAAAAACCATTAGATTTTACTAGTAGTGATAAAAATATTCCCAATTAACTCTTCCACACAAAAAATCATGTTGTCAATTGATTTTTCAATATATACAACCAGATAATTGTACTTGCAATTCTCATTGCTCTCTTAAAAAAAACATGTTTTCAATTGATTTTTCAAAATATATACAACCAGATAATTTTACTTGCAATTCTCATTGCTCTCTTAAGTGAACATTCAATTCCTCATCTTGATTTAATCCTCCCGGGTGTTTGCTTTGCAAATTCACAATATGCCATGATTCCCTCTGTCTCAACTGCAGTTCCCTGTTCCCGCCCCTTCTGTTTGACTCTATTTGTTCTATAGCAAAAAATGACAGTAGGGAGTTATTGGACAGGTGATATTTTTCAAAGTAACTTGCCACTGGATAGTGTGAGTCTTTATTATTTATTGCTCGCATGTGTTCCAATACTCTCTTTTTGACTGCTAGAGTAGTGCTTCTCACATATCTCAAATAACAAGGACATTCAAGAATATAAATAACATATGTGCTTCCACATGTTAGGAATTGCTCAATATTCTTAACTGTTACAGGAGTATCATATTTTTTTCGCATGTGGCTGTGGCGACACGCCTTACAGTGACCACATGGAAAAAACCCTTTCAAATTGAGACGTGTGTTGATTTGGGTTTTAGAGATATCTCCTTCCATCAGAATGTCCTTAAGATTTCTGCTTTTCCTGTATGTTATAAGTGGGCGTGCAGGTAAGTCATTCATTAAAGTAGGTTCGCTTTTCAGTGTGTTCCAATTTTTGTTCAAAATTTTAACAATATTGTTCGATTCTGCATTGAACGTCAAAATAACTCTGGGTTGATTTTCCCCTTCTTTTTCTTCATTAGTTTTTTCTACAAGGGTTTCTTCCCTCGAAATCTTTTTTACTTTTTCTTTTGCTCTTTCCAGTACCCATTGTGGATAACCTCTTACTTTAAATCTTTCCAACATGTTTTTTTGCTCAATACAGAAATCTTCCATGGTGCTGCAGTTTCTCCTTGCTCTGAGCAGTTCCCCAAATGGTATGCTCCATTTCAGGGTTTCAGGGTGACTGCTCAGAGCATGGAGAAGACTGTTCCCAGCCGTATCTTTTCTATGCAGTTTGGTACAAATTTTGTTTTGACGGATCTCTACTACTACGTCAAGAAATTCAATAGCTACCTTACTGATGTTATATGTTAGTCTTAAGTTATAGTTGTTAATATTCAAATTCTCAATAAATATGGTAGCTGATTGTTTGTCTCCTTTCCATATAATAAAAAGGTCATCAATGTACCTCAGCCATTTGATTATCTTTTTGTCTGTTTTCGTATGGTCCATGTTTCTTTGGACTTCCTCCTCCCATACCCCAAGGAACAGATTGGCAAAACTTGGGGCAAAACAAGTCCCCATTGCAGTACCTAGGACTTGTTTAAACATTTGACCATCGAATATGAAAATATTATTTGATGAACAAAATTTTATCATTTCCAACAGTATCATAGTATGATCCCCAAAACATATTTTTCTCTTTTTTAGATAATGGTAACAACACTGTAAACCTAGTTCATGGTCTATTATTGAGTACAGAGAGTTTACATCCATTGTGATAAGTTGGTAGTCATCTTCCCAAACAATGTCTTTTATTTTCCCTAAGAAATCCTTAGTGTCTTTAGTATAGGAGGGAAGAGTTAAAACATATTCTCGCAGAAAATGATCCACATATTTCGATATGTGTTCTGATACACACCCAATTGAAGATACTATAGGTCTGCCTGGAGGTGACGTGGCATTTTTGAGGATCTTGGGCAATAGATAAAAACTGGGCAATTTGGGATAATCTTTTTTCAGGTAGCAAAATTCCTCCCATTCTAAAAGGCCTTGATCTTTCCATGTCCGAGGCCAATTGTGAATATAAAGAGCACGCAGGGGACATGGCACGTATACAGAAATTGAAGCTGCCCACACTAGCCTCAGAGGAAGGGGAAAGGATTTCCCGAAACGCGTAAGGCTAAAGGACACAAGAAACGGGATGGGAAGCTGCTTGATTTAATAAATACAGGTTGTTACCTACCTTGCCTGGGAGTGCGGACTCGTCTCTGAAGCGAACTTTTGGAAAACATGTTCACGGTGGCTCCAGGCCGTGGAGTTCACGCACCGCCCCATTGAACACGAGGGGTCTGCATGGGGGAATCTTTCCATCCATGATCTGCGTGGCAGGGGAAATTAAGCAGCAAGCAGAGTCTCATTCGGAGGCTCAATGGAGGGCTGCCTGAATTGGTCCTTAAAATGCTGTGAGCACCTTAAACCCACTGGAGGGTGAAAAATACATGTAAATTACTGCAAGTCCCAGCGTGCATTGGAAATGCTCAGGAAGCGAAATGGCATACCGGAGGCCAATTGTGAATATAAAGAGCACGCAGGGGACATGGCACGTATACAGAAATTGAAGCTGCCCACACTAGCCTCAGAGGAAGGGGAAAGGATTTCCCGAAACGCGTAAGGCTAAAGGACACAAGAAACGGGATGGGAAGCTGCTTGCTTTAATAAATACAGGTTGTTACCTACCTTGCCTGGGAGTGCGGACTCGTCTCTGAAGCGAACTTTTGGAAAACATGTTCACGGTGGCTCCAGGCCATGGAGTTCACGCACCGCCCCATTGAACACGAGGGGTCTGCATGGGGGAATCTTTCCGTCCATGATCTGCGTGGCAGGGGAAATTAAGCAGCAAGCAGAGTCTCATTCGGAGGCTCAATGGAGCGCTGCCTGAATTGGTCCTTAAAATGCTGTGAGCACCTTAAACCCACTGAAGGGTGAAAAATACATGTAAATTACTGCAAGTCCCAGCGTGCATTGGGAATGCTCAGGAAGCGAAATGGCACACCGGAGGCCAATTGTGAATATAAAGAGCACGCAGGGGACATGGCACGTATACAGAAATTGAAGCTGCCCACACTAGCCTCAGAGGAAGGGGAAAGGATTTCCCGAAACGCGTAAGGCTAAAGGACACAAGAAACAGGATGGGAAGCTGCTTGCGTTAATAAATACAGGTTGTTACCTACCTTGCCTGGGAGTGCGGACTCGTCTCTGAAGCGAACTTTTGGAAAACATGTTCACGGTGGCTCCAGGCCGTGGAGTTCATGCACCGCCCCATTGAACACGAGGGGTCTGCATGGGGGAATCTTTCCGTCCATGATCTGCGTGGCAGGGGAAATTAAGCAACAAGCAGAGTCTCATTCGGAGGCTCAATGGAGGGCTGCCTGAATTGGTCCTTAAAATGCTGTGAGCACCTTAAACCCACTGGAGGGTGAAAAATACATGTAAATTACTGCAAGTCCCAGCGTGCATTGGGAATGCTCAGGAAGCGAAATGGCACACTGGAGGCCAATTGTGTATATAAAGAGCACGCAGGGGACATGGCATGTATACAGAAATTGAAGCTGCCCACACTAGCCTCAGAGGAAGGGGAAAGGATTTCCCGAAATGCGTAAGGCTAAAGGACACAAGAAACGGGATGGGAAGCTGCTTGCTTTAATAAATACAAGTTGTTACCTACCTTGCCTGGGAGTGCGGACTCGTCTCTGAAGTGAACTTTTGGAAAACATGTTCACGGTGGCTCCAGGCCGTGGAGTTCATGCACCGCCCCATTGAACACGAGGGGTCTGCATGGGGGAATCTTTCCGTCCATGATCTGCGTGGCAGGGGAAATTAAGCAACAAGCAGAGTCTCATTCGGAGGCTCAATGGAGGGCTGCCTGAATTGGTCCTTAAAATGCTGTGAGCACCTTAAACCCACTGGAGGGTGAAAAATACATGTAAATTACTGCAAGTCCCAGCGTGCATTGGGAATGCTCAGGAAGCGAAATGGCACACTGGAGGCCAATTGTGAATATAAAGAGCACGCAGGGGACATGGCACGTATACAGAAATTGAAGCTGCCCACACTAGCCTCAGAGGAAGGGGAAAGGATTTCCCGAAATGCGTAAGGCTAAAGGACACAAGAAACGGGATGGGAAGCTGCTTGCTTTAATAAATACAGGTTGTTACCTACCTTGCCTGGGAGTGCGGACTCATCTCTGAAGCGAACTTTTGGAAAATATCTATATATAATATATTTATATATATATAATATATTTTTATATATATATATATATATATATATATATATATATATATATATATATATATATTACCTACTGGAGGTCGCCAGTAGGTAGTTATAGTTAGGACCTCGTTTCTATTCAAAAAGCGTTTTTTCTTTTGCCAATATCTTTGGCACCGTTTGACCAAAAAAAAGGTTCACTCAGGTCAGCTTCTGTCTTGAAAGCTTCGGGGTGATTCGTCAAGCGGGGGCTGAGAAAAAAGGGGGGTCCCAAAACACATTTACCCCATGTTAATTTCGATAGGAAATTTTATTACAGGCTACAGCCCGAACTGCTGAACGGAATTCCACCAAATTTGGCAAAAAGATCGTTCTTGGTTCAGAAAGCGACCTTTTTTTTTTTAATGGTGTAAATCCGTTCAGTAGTTGCTGAGAAATTTAAAAAAGAAAAATATTGATATTTGAGCACCAAGGAGAGCTCAATTCTGATTGGCTGCCAACATTCCAAACTAAAATATGTTGGCGCCCATCTAGTAACCGTATCACAAGAAAACAGTACAAAAAAAGGTGAAAAACAAGAAAAGGGGGCAAGTAGAAACACCCTAACCCCCTAGGCCTGTTCAGGGGTCCTACAAGGACCCCCAGGCCCAAAAAATCTTTTTTTTTCTTAAACGGCTGAATTTGCGCTGGATTCGCGTATACGGACCAAAATATTTTTTTAAAAAGAAGCGCGGGCTCCCGTGCTTCGTTTCCTAAATGCCCCCGGGTGGGGCAGGTTCCGGGGGCAATCAGTAATTAATTTGCGGGGGCCGTGGCGGCCTCTGCAGCCCCGGGGACTGCTACCTCCCCAGGGCATCATTTGTAAATGCGTGGGGAGGCCCACCCACCCCATGCTGCTCCGGGGCATTTTTAATTATGAGGTGGGGGCCGCGCTGGCACCCCAAGCCCCGGGGACTGCCACCTCCATGTGACTTATAATATTTATAAGGGGGGCTCGCAGGCCCCCCCAAGGCCTGGGGACCACCACCTCCCAGGAGCTTCAACATAAATTAGGGGGGACCTTGTGGGCCCCCCCAAACCCCGGGTACACCATCTCCCGGGGCTATGCAAATTGAGGGAGGGGGCCATGCAGCCCCCCTCCAGGAGCCCTCGATGGCCCAGGGGACATCCACCCCCAGGGCCGGCTCCGGCAATGTCCCAGGGTGCCCACCCCTGGGACATTGCCGTTTGCTATGAAAGAGCGGGAGCACGGCTCCCGCCCTGTCATAGCAGACTTTGCTTTGGTTTTTGGAAGCGAGAGCAGGAAACTTGCTCTCGCTTCTAAAAACCAAAGCAGAATTGCTTTTGCACAAGGGGAGCTGCATGTAAGTAGCTTTCCTTGTGCAAAAGCAATGCCGGTTCCCGCAGGAGGCGGGGAGCTTCCTGGGACCGTGGGGGCATTGGGGCTCCCCCCACTGTCCCCAACAGTGAGGCCAGGCCCCGGGGTATGGGGTCCCTGGGGCCAGAAGTGGCCCGGGAGAGGGGACTTGCTGCCCCCCTCCCACGATTTAAAAAAAAACTACTGAGGGTCTTTGGGGGCCAACTAGCCCACTAGATACCTCCAGTATGCGCACCAGGGCTACGTTGCAGAGAGGTGGTCCGAGGCCACGCCCCTTTTTACACCACGCTGCTAACGTGGCTTCTGGTGCACTGCTGGTGGGGCAATGAAGTCCTCTCATGTCTTGAGGACCTCAGGACACAAGTGGACTTCATCCTCAGAGCAGCAGTGCTCCAGAAGCCGCGTTTGCAGCGTGGTGTAAAAAGGGACATGGCCTCAGAACACCTCTCTGCAACAAAGCTCTGTGGTGCTTACTGGAGGTACCTGGTGGGCTAGGTGGCCCCCAGGGACCCTCATGATTCAAGAGGACTTAATCCCCCAACTTACAACATACCAGGGGGCATATTTGCACAGTGGTGCAGGGAGGGGGCAGGGCCTGATATAACAAGTTTGCAAACGTGCCCCAGGCACGTTGTAAGTTGGGGGATTAGGTTTCCTTGAATCCTGAGGGTCCCTGGGGGCCAACTAGCCCACCAGGCACCTCCAGTAAGCACCACAGAGCTGCGTTGCAGAGAGGTGGTCCGAGGCCATTCACCTTTTTACACCACTATGCAAACGCGGCTTCTGGTGCACTGCTGGTGGGGCGATGATGTCCTCTTATGTCCTGAGCATCTCAGGACACAAGTGGACTCCATCCTCCGAGCAGCAGTGCGCCAGAAGATGCGTTTTGCAGCGTGGTGGAAAAAGGGGCTTGGCCTCGGAACACCTCTGCACTGCAGCTCTGTGGCACCTACTGGAGGTACCTGGTGGGCTAGTTGGCCCTCAGGCACCCTCAAGATTCAAGGGGACTTTATCAACCAACTTACAACGTGCCAGGGGGCACGTTTGCACAGTGGTGTAGGGAGGGGGCAGGTCTGATATAACAAGTTAGCAATCCCGCTGTGTGGGACTTACTGGAGGTAATAAAAGAGGTAGTTGGCCCCCAAGGTTGACATTGGGGGATAACTACCCCTCCTGTTACCTCCAGTAAATCCCACACAGTGGGATTGCTAAAAGGGGTTTGGAGGCCACGCTCACATTTCTCCACCATTCTGCAAACGCGACTGCTATGTTATAGTTAGAAATTAGCAATTAAACAACATTTGAAATTCACTGAAAAAAACATAGGTTTCAGGGATGTTATAGTTAGAAATTAGCATTTAAAAAACCTTTGAAATTCATTGAAAAAAACATAGGTTTCAGGGGCGTTATAGTTAGAAATTAGATTTAAAAAACCATAGAAATTCACTGAAAAAACCACAGGTTTCAGGAACGTTATAGTGAGTTGGACATTTCACTCATACAAAATCAGAGAAATTTGGCTGTTATAGTTATTTGAGCTAACTATAACTCGCGCCCCCATAATGCACTGCTGATGACGTCACAGATTACATCATTCATGACATGGTCAGTGACATCACTGATGACATCATCCAGTGACTGTGTATCTGTAAAGTTTAAATGTGTTTTATATATATAAATATGCCAAGGTGTATTGAAGAATGAGTGTCTAAATGGATGATTTAGTAGGTGCGTGACTGACTGTATAAGTGAGTGATTAATCGTGTCTTACTGAATGCATGGGTTAGTGACTAAACTGTGTGAATGTCTGTATTAGTCTGTCAGTTGGTATGTAAGCGGCTGCATGGGTTGGTGAGCAGCTACATGAGTGTCTATACGGGTTATTGCTTGGTTGTCTGAATATCAGTATGGGTGCCTGAGTGTCTGTGTGGGTGGGTAGGGGCTGTATGACTCTGTGCATAGATGTGTGAGTAGGCAATTCACTGGGTGTATGGGTTCAAGAGTGCATCTATGAAGGGCTGTATGGGTGGGGGAGTGTGTGAATGGGTTTGTTGGTGAGTGAATGGATGTCTCAGTGGTACATGTGTGGGTAACTACATATGTAAAGGCAGTATATGTGAGTGTTGGGCTCAGTGGGCACTTGGTGCGCTTCGCGCACCGAGCGCCCACGGTTCGCAGTGCGCGCAGGGTGCGCGCACCTCGCGATTTAAAAAAAAAAAAGAAATATTTTTTTTCTCCCTTGGGGGTCCTTCTGTGACCCCCTGACCAAGGCTAGGGGGTCAGGAACTGTCCACACTGCCTCCTTTTCACGTTCTCCACCTTTGTTTTTCACCCCCTCAGACTGCGAGAGACAAAATGGCAGCCGACACTTCCTGGTTTCGACCGATTCGAATGTTTACAGACATCTAACAACCAATCAGAATTGCGCTCGCGCACGGCAAGGTGCGCGCACAGTGCGCGCACGGTGCACGCGTATAGATATTGATATGCTTTTAAATGCTATTTACTCAGGAAATACTGAACAGATTTACACCAGACCTGCAAAAGGCACTTCCTTGACCTTATGGCTGCCTCTCTGCCAAATTTCAAGTAATTCTGTTCAGCCGTTCGGGCTGTAGCTGTGTCTAAAGGTCCTATGGAAAAATGCATGGGGAAAACGCGTTTTGGGACCCCCCTTTTTTCTCGGCCCCCACTTGACGAATCACCCCGAGACTTTCAGGGTAGGAGCTGAGCGGAGCGCCCCATTAGTTTTGAAAATTTCGCGAGGATTCGTCAACCGGCGCCAAAGTTATTCAAAATAGAATTTTGAGATTTCCTATGGAAACTAGGTTGTAACTATAACTATCTACTGGCGACCGCCAGTAGATAATATATATATATATATATATATATATAATATTATTACTATTGTTGGTACCACAAGACAATTTCTTATTTTCTAAATCACGATATTCAAATCTGTTGTCTATGTTCATGATTTTGTTGTCACGTTACCATGCACTTGCACTTTAAATACTCAGGCTTCCTCTGTCAGCGTCATGTGACCAAGGCCTCCAGTAGGTCGAAACGCGTCATGGCGGTGGTGCAGGTTACGGAGTAAAATAAAGAACTAAGAGCACCTATTTCTGGGTCCGTGTTCGTCTTTGGCGTTCCAATGCAGCGCATCCTGTGAGACGATTCCTTGTGGCGTCTATCGTTCTCCGTTCAGCTTTCTACGGAGTGTCACGGACCCCTCCTTTGTCTGGGCTCAACAACAGGAAGCACCCTTCTGGTTCCCCGGAAGTTCTACATGCTCCTAGTCGGAGAGGTTGCGACAGCCCCCGGTCAGCAGCTACGACCCCTACCGTGCGCCAGAGGCCAGCCAGCCTGAGTTGCGGGCGACCGTGAAGACTGCAAAGGTAGGCGGAATTGCATTTGTGACCGGTGAAGGAGTTGTGCTGATTCACTTTCACGAGTATCGACATTGTGCGGTGCCGTCTGAGTGAGTATATTACGAATGTAAATTTCCGTAACCTGAGCATCATGGCCGCCAGCGCTGCGAGAAGCCGTGAGGAGGCGGCAATGGAAATGTTCGACGATTCTCCGGTTTTGGAGTCCGAACCTGTTGTTTCCGCGGAGGTTCCCAGGGTGGGCAATACCGATCTGAAAGAGCTTTTTAAAAAATTGGAAAAGGCTATGCGAGTGGAGACCTCGAAATGGTGGGAACACCGTTCATTATCACGATACTTGGAAGTTGGACGCATACCCCGTGGTTTGCGTATCATGCTGGCACCCAGCTACGAGAATCCGGACCCCCAGATGCTAGTAGACTGGGCGGAATGCAATCTACAATCCTCTGCCAACTTGTTGAAAATTCTGGTGAGGTACGCAGAGAGTGATCGCCTAAAAATCCAAACAACCATCGAGGAGTTAAATGAACAAATTAACAAACTAGGCCCCTCGGATTTGGAGAAAAAATACCGTGATGAAATGCACACCCGTTTAGCTAAAGAGGAAGAGGCCATTAAGAAACGCAAGGCCTTTAAATTTCAGAGGGACAAGACTGATTACCAAAATGGTCAAATCTTTACATTTGCCAGGAAATTTGTCACTCTTAAACAAAAGGTTTGTCAATCTACCATTACATCGAATTTGATGGGTAACACTATCGGGGCCCAATCATCATCTTCTGTCTCTGATCTTAGCTCCATTCCAGGCAGTGAGTCTGAAACTGAACAACCTTCTATGAGCAAAGATTTGGGGTTTACAAGGCTTACCCCGGCACAAGAGGTGGACTGCCTGCGTCACAACAGACGCCAAACTCTAAGGCCCCGTACACGGAATACAAGATTGGCAGGAGAATCAACATTAAGCGAAGGGAACGCAGAAAACATCACAAGATCAAACAGCGGTCAAAGATCGCAGAACAGCAACAAGAGAGGCCAGAAGCGTTGGACTCGCAAACATTAAACAACTCTTCCAAACCACTCACTGTCATAAACCTCACCAACATGCAACTCAGTGCCAATGAAGAAAAGATCCTTGCCCTTGGTCTCTCCTTTTGTCCAGCTGACAACTTCAACTATGCACAAACTCGCATAGATACTTACAAATTCATACGTAAGTTAAAGCTTCGAAAGTTTTTCGACCTAAACAAAGATAAAACCATCAGAACACAAGGCGTAACATCAGCCATTCCCTCCAGCCCTCCAATAGGTACGGTGGGTGACTACAATCTTCTTTGTGATCTTCAGCTATTACAGGATGAGGGCCGTGTGGACAATCTGTCTCAAATCGAAGTTGCTCCCACCATCGTTACCAACAAACCAGGTATCACTCCATTTAAACCAAAGTCCACTTTCAGTCCCATCATGGTCCATGACAACATAGAAACATATCATGAAATGGTTACCTGCCAACTAAAATCTTTACACAAATCAATTAAAGGTGTTCGGCATACCCAACAGCATTGGAACCATGGTTATGGACAACTAATGAAGAGGATCCAAAGTGATGATAATATCATTGTCCATCAATCGGACAAGGGAGGCAACGTCGTCTTATGGCCAAGAAAGTTGTATGTTGATGAGGCCCTTTTGCATCTCAATGACAGATCATGCTATAAGAGAAGCGAATGGAAGGTGGTCAAGGCCACATGGGGCGATTTTTACAGCAAACTTCTGGCTTGGAAAAGTTCTGGACTTCTCAGTATGGAGGAATTTAAATTTCTGAAAGTCAACCATCCCATCATGCCGGTTTTCTATCTTATTCCAAAGATACACAAGAACACAGCCAAACCCCCTGGAAGGCCCATCATCTCGGCCAGGGGCAGTATCTTGGAGAATACGTCGCTCTATGTCGATTTCTTCCTACAGAAGCATGTGAAGGGACTAACATCCTATATACAGGACACTAATGACTTTTTGAGGAAGATCAATGATATTGAGTGGCAAGATGAATACTGGTTAATCACGCTGGATGTCACCGCTTTATATACCAGTATTCACCATCATGATGGGATTAAAGCGGTTGAATACTTTTTGAGATCTGAGCCAATGTACATGATGGACCACTGTAAGATGATTCTGGATATGATTAACATCTGTCTGAATAACAACTTTTTTCTATTCCAGAACACAGTGTTCCAACAATTGAGGGGCGTGGCCATGGGGGCTTGCTTTTCCCCAAGCTATGCATGTTTACACATGGGCTTTTGGGAAGAGCAAGTCCTCAGGGTGGAGTATAGTGAAGTCATGTCTAATAACATCATTGCTTGGCTTCGCTATATAGACGACCTTTTTGTGGTCTGGAAGGGGTCTAGAACTGCGGCCTTGGAATTCATTCAGGCCATCAATGTCAACCGACTAAATCTACAATTTACAGCTCAGATTAGTCAAACCCAAGTCAGCTTCCTAGATGTGGAGGTTTTTGTTTTTGAGGGTAACTTACATACCAAGTTGTTCCGCAAAGCAACCGCGGGCAATACCGTGCTGCATGCCCTTAGCCATCATCCTGAACATCTTATACGCAGCATCCCATATGGTGAGATGCTGCGTATTAGACGGATTTGCAGCACGGATGAGCATTGTACTACAGCCCAGGAACAAAGCAAACTGAGGTTTTTAGCAAGGGGTTATTCCCTCGCAGTGATTGACAAAGCAGTGGCACGCACTAAGTCTAAACCTAGAGACCTCACCCCGATTGCCAGAAACAATGATTCCATCTCCAGAATGGCCTCTAATGAGACTTCCATTCAGAATGATGAACCCAGATTGATTTTGACCTATAACCGTCAACATCACAGGTTACGTAGGATTTTCAAGAAACATTGGTCGCTAATCCGCTTTGACCCTGTAATAGGTAGCAATATGCCCAATGCCCCTGCTGTAACCTTTCGGAAAGCTCGGTCCATGAGCGACATGCTGGTAAAGAGCAGTCCCGAACTAAGCAGCAACACCGGTAATTGGCTACAAGCCAGCAAGGGGTTCATCAAGTGTTCCTCGTGTAAGGCGTGCACATTGGGCAGAAATACCACTACCTATTTATCTCCATTTGCCAGCTCTCCCTGTAAGATTACCAAAAAACTAACATGCAGGACAGATTTTGTGGTTTAGGTGCTGGAGTGTACGTGTGGCCTGCAATACATTGGTAGCACCAAGTTGCAGGCACACAAACGTATACTCCAGCACATGAGGGCAATCACGAACCATGACATATCATACCCCGTAGCAAGACATTTCGGTGACAAACACAACAGAAACCTGAAAGACCTCAGCTACTTTGTCATTGATTCTGTGCCTCCACCAAGACGTGGGGGGGATCGGGAAGCCACCCTTAGAAAACTTGAAACGCGGTACATTTTGGAATTAGATTCCAAGGTACCCAACGGGTTAAATGCCAGTGAGGACTTCTATACTTGGCTCTAACCGTTGGCTTCAACACATCTGTCCTGATGAAACACCATGTATAAGAATTCAGAGTATTTATTCCGCGCCCATGTTCGGATTTTTCCATGACTGTTACAGTTTCGTTGTTCTTTTTTCCTTGTTATTTTTGGTTTATTCATTTTTTGAACAGTTGTTTTCACTTTTTTCCTGTCTCCTCATCTTTGTTTTTTTGATAAGAACCTGATATTGGTTCTGTTTCTGATTGCACTATCAACATTTTTTTGAACGTAGCTTTATTTAGTAGGTCTTAGGAACATGAGTGGGTGATTTCGTTACCTTCTTTTAGTGGGGCACAGCCTGATACGAGTTGAAATGGATTAAACCAGTTATCAATTTAACTAATTGGATATGAAATTAGTTGTTTCCATGTGAAATACGAATAAGAGAAATGACGAGTATTTAAGGTGAAATAATGTTACGACGCTGTTCTATAATTAGATGGTGTCTTTATACTTGTTGTGTTAAACGAATGAAATAATAATATTATCATTTCATTATGAAAATGTTTTTCCAACTTGTCATATTCTCTTTTCTGCGTAGTTGTACCCATCCTGTGCCCATGGATTTAGATAAGCATATTCTTTCTTTTTCTATGATTGTTCCTAAAGACCTATCGTTGATCTTATTGCCTTGTCGGGGTACAAAATGTATTTTACATATATTATTACTATTGTTGGTACCACAAGACAATTTCTTATTTTCTAAATCACGATATTCAAATCTGTTGTCTATGTTCATGATTTTGTTGTCACGTTACCATGCACTTGCACTTTAAATACTCAGGCTTCCTCTGTCAGCGTCATGTGACCAAGACCTCCAGTAGGTCGAAACGCGTCATGGCGGTGGTGCAGGTTACGGAGTAAAATAAAGAACTAAGAGCACCTATTTCTGGGTCCGTGTTCGTCTTTGGCGTTCCAATGCAGCGCATCCTGTGAGACGATTCCTTGTGGCATATATATATATATATATATATATATATATATATATATATATATATATATATATATATATATATATATATATATATCCACGCTCATTGCTTCACCTTTGCCCGTGCATTTGAGGGTGGGTGCTTCCTTCGCAGGGGTGTACCACACGCGTTTCGGCAGTCGCCTTCAGCGGTGACATTGACGAAGGCGACGGGTGAAACGCGTTTGTTGAATGCAGAGTTCAAGAAATAAACTGGGAAATCCCCACCACAAGTGCTTCTTCTTGTGCGTATTGAGCTTGGAATTATAGAGCGTATCTATCTATCTATCTATCTATCTATCTATCTATCTATCTATCTATCTATCTATCTATCTATCTATGTATCTATATATATATATATATATTCACTGAAAAAAACAGAGGTTTCAGGGACGTTATTGTTAGAAATTGCATTTAAAAAACCTCAGAAATCCACTGAAAAAACAATAGGTTTCAGGGACGTTATAGTTACTTGGACATTTCACTCGTACAAAACCAGAGAAATTCGGTCATTACTAACTATAACTCGCTCCCCCGTAATGCACTGCTGATGACGTCACATATTACATCACTCATGACATGGTCAGTGACATCACTGATGACATCTCAAATGACATCACTGATGACATCTCAAATGACATCACTGATGACATCATCCACGTGATCATCTGAGGCACTTCCTCACACCTCTGGTTTTTTCAGTGAATTTCAAAGGTTTTTTAACTGCTTATTCCTAACTATAACATCCATGAAACCTCAGTTTTTTCAGTGAATTTGTAAGGCTTTTCAAATGCTAATATTTGAATATGCCTACATGGGTATGACATGCAGAAAGACAAAGAAAGGAGCAGAAAGAACCAACAGAGGTGCAGAAAAAGGCCTACTTTGACTCTACCTTACAACAGACTCATACAAAGTACCCTAATCACTAATCTCTCTCCGAAGATGTCTTAAACCTCACTTTTCTCTTTAAGGTTCACTTTTAATCGACTGCTCAGATTGTTAGGCATACCAAACATAAAACAGCAATCCTAAGCATATCACTGTTGTAAGTCTGAACAAGTTTCCGAAGGTATGCATGTGTGTCTATGCTTTTACCTAGTGACATGTTAAATTAAAATAAACATACAAACACTTGAATACCTGTGTTTCAAACAGCATATTCTGTAAATTTGTGTAACAGAAAGTGTATGCATTTCTTTCTGCTCACAATATGAGCATATGGGTATTCAATAGTTTATTTGAGGGGCTCTATAACACATATATCCTTTAGACATGTCTGCCTGTGCAGCCGAATGACAGAGCAGAACTGAGACTATTTGACCACGTATTGGAGAAGTTAACCGCTGTTTAAGCTACAATCTTCAGATGCATAACACATGTAAGAATACATATACCTCAGTCACAAGAGCACGCAGACCTTTAAACTTGACAGCTTTCACTTCCCATTTGAGTACAGAAGGAGGCAAGGGAAGTACAGAAACAGGCAAAAGAGGTGCAGAAAGAAGCAAGAGCAGTGCAGAAAGATCCGAGGTGCATAAGGAGGCAAGAGGGGTGCAGAAAGAGGCAAGAGGGGTGCCAAAATTTGTAAGAGAGGTACAGAAAGAACCAACAGAGGTGAGGAAGGATACAAGGGAACTGCAGAAAGAGGGAAGAGAGCTGCAGAAACAGGCAAGAGGGGTACAGAAACAGGGAACAGGTGGGCAGACTGAGGCAAGAGAGGTGCAGAAAGAGGGCAGAGGGGTGCAGAAAGAGGCAAGAGGGATTCAGAAATTTGGAACAGAGGTGTAGAAAGAAGCTAGAGCAGTGCAGAAAGAGCCAAAGGAGGTGCAAAAAGAGGCTAGAGGGTGCAGAAAGGGGTAGGAGTGGTACACAAAGAGGCAAGAGGGGTAAAGACAGAGGCAGGCGGGATGCAGAATGAAGGAAGAGAAGTGCAGAAAGAAGCAATATAAGTGCTGAAAGAGGCACAAAGGGTGCAGAAAGAGGCAAGAGAAGTACGGAAAGAAGCAACAGAGGTACAGAAAGAGACAAGAGTGGTGCAGAAAGATGGAAGGGAGGTGTAGAAAGATGCAAGAGAATTGCACAAAGAGAGAAGAGGGGTGCAGAAAAAGGCAAGAGTTGTGCAGAAAGAAGCAAGTGAGGTGCAGAAACAGGTAGGAGAGGTAAAGAAAGAGGCAAGGGAATTGCTGAAAGAAGCAAAAGAGGTGTAGAAAGAGGCAAGACAGGTGCAGAAAGAAGCATGAGAAGTGCAGAATGTAGCAATGGGGGTGCAGAAAGAGGCAAGAGAAATACAGAAAGAAGCAAAAGAGGTACAGAAAGAGGGAACAGGGGTGCAGATAGAGGCAAGAGAGGTGCAGAAAGAGGTTAGAGGGTTGCAGAAATTTGCAAGAGAGGTGCAGAAAGAAGCAAGACCAAGAGCAGTGCAAAAGAACCAACAGAGGTACAGAAAGAGGCAAGTGAGGTAGAGAGGTGCAGAAAGAGGGGTGCAGAAAGAGGCAAGAGGGATCTAGAAAATTGGGACAGAGGTGCAAGAGCAGTGCAAAAAGAACCAACAGAGGTGCAGAGATAGGCAAGAGGGGTACAGAAAGAGGCATGTGAAGTGCAGAACAAAGTAAAAGTGGTGCAGAAAGACGCAAGAGAACTGCAAATGAGGGCAAGAGAGGTGCAGAATGAGACAGGAGAGGTGCACAAAGAGGCAAAAGGGGTACAGAAAGAGGCTAGAGGGGTACAGAAAGAAGCAAGAGAAGTGCAGAAAGAAGCAACAGAGGTGTTGAAAGAGGCAAGAGGGGTGCAGAAAGAGGCAACAGAAGTGCAGAAAGAAGCAACAGAGGTGCAGAAAGAGTCAAGACAAGTGCAGAAACGGGAACAGGGGTGTAGAAAGAGGCAAGAGGGATACAGAAATTTGCAAGAGAGGTGCAGAGAGAAGCAAGAGCAGTGCTGAAAGAAGCACGAGAAGTGCAGAAAGAAGCAAGAGAAGTGGACAAAAAAGGAAGAGGGGTGCAGAAATAGGCAAGAGGGATGCAGAAATTTGCAAAAGAGGTACAGTGCAGAAAAAACCAACAGAGGTGGAATCTTGATTCATGCAGTAGCATTTGCTTCTCTAGAATCTTAGGGATCACCACTGGCATACTTGCTGCAGGGAGTGGAGAGGTGCGCTGTGTGTACATATATGCACTGTGAAAAGCCGGTCTGTCTTCAGGTCCCTCTGACCCATGACATGAGCCTTGTAAACCATTGCAGAAGCCAGTCCTGTGGTACTGCCACTTGCTAAGCATCTACATGCATTGTACCAAAGAGCTTGGGGACAAGATGGCATGACTTCACAAATGTTTAGAGTTAGGTACAAAACAAGCGGGAGAATTAGAAATATATATATATATATATAATGGGAATAAAATAGGAACATATAGAAAAGGTAAGGGGGCGTGAGGGGGCTGACAGATGGAGTGTTCGAAAAAAGGCAAGTAAAGTAGAAAACAGAGAAGATGCACACATAGAAAATGGGAAAAGACGGGCAGAGTGGCAGGAGGGGAAAAGAGACAGAGTAGTCAACTGTCACAAAAGGCAGGCAGAAAAGATTAAGGTGGATAGAAAATGAGAAAAGACAGACAGAAACAAAGGTAACAAGGGAAACACGCAGATAAAAAAAATTAATATCACAAGAAGGAGACAGTTACAGTGAGCTATGGCTAAAGCAGAGGCAGATAGAAAAAAAGGCAAAAGGATGAACGTATATTTAGACGGACAGGTGCCACGCAGCAAAGAGACACAGGAAGGCAGATAAAAGGCAGAAAAAGCTAGCTATGGAAAAAGTAAAAGCAAATAGAGAATGACAACAAGGGAGGCAGACAGTTAAAGAAGGGATACACACAAGTAAACCAAGAGGGGAAAATGAAGAAAGGCAGGATAAGGGACAGATACAATAATATAAAAAAAACAGGCAGTTAAAAAAAGCCAAAAAATAGGTTTAACCAGGCAGACAAACGAATAAAAAAATGACAAAAGACCGACTGAAAAGTAAAACAACCATTAAGCAGTAGGACAGAGAATGGGCAAACGGCACACAGATGCAAATGGCAAAAAAGAAATTCTGCAAAAGACAAATGGAATGACAAGCAGATGGGAACTCAGACAGAAAATGACAACCACACACTCAGGCAGCCATGCACAGCTTGAACATAGAAGAGTCGGGCAGACAGAGAGAAAACAAGGAAAGCAGATAGAAAATGTTGAAAAGACAAGCGCTACTGATGTGCAGCGGATGATAAAGGGGGGAAAGATAGATCGGTAGAAAGACTTAAAAAGCAGAAGACAGGCTTCTAGATAGAGGGAAGGGCAAATAGAAAAATACATGAATTGAAAAACGTTTGCAGCTACTGGATGACAGAAGAACAGATACTAGCATAAAAAGGAAATGGAGTGAAACCAGACTGAGATGATAACAGAAAGACCGGTGGGAAGCGAATAACAAAAAACACTCTTGAAAATAAAGAAAAAGACAGGCAGAAAGACAAACAACCAAAAGCTGGAAGAAACATAAGTACATTTTGCAAAGAATGAACGAGTTGTTTGTAGAACACTAAATGCACACCCTACACCCAATTCACTGTGGTGGCAGAAATTTAGAATATAAAACTTTATCGAAAATAATTAAAAGCCCCTGTTGAAAAAAATGTTTCTACGTCAAAAAGTGTGGGTGTTTCTTTCGCCTTCTGCTTCTTTGATGCAGGCATGGTGTGCCTTCTGTTCCCCTACACATGCTGACTGAGGGATTTTTTTTGCTTCAGCCACGAAAAGAATGCAGCAGTTCTTAATGTGTGTAATATCTATATAGTTACACATATATGTAGGCCATGGTTTCTTCAAAATGATTAACAATCTTAGCATACGAAGGGTTCTATGGAACTGTATGGTACACTAGTAGATGTAATGTTCCTCTGAGCAGCCGCTAGTGTGTCGCATGAGACGATGCGCCGATAATGCAGGTGTTTTGACATGTGACACATATCACACGTGCGTGCCAATGAATGGGGAAGCTAGGGGAAAATCAGTGAGTTTAGGTGCGGTCGAAACTACCGTGAGTTTGGGGGAACATAAAGTTTAAAAAAGTAAACACTTTAAATGAAGAACAACATCCACAGAATAGTAAAAGCAGTATCCACAGAGTAGTACAGGGGGTCGGAAATACAGGGGGAAATAAAAATTGGATAGCCGCTCCGTAAGTTAAAGAGGGAGTTTGTGCCTAACATGTCAATAAATTATTGCACAAAACATGAGGTAGAGTTGACTTCATCGTCGCATATGACATTTAGCTAAACCATGGGCTGTCTTCATTTAATATTTACATTTTTTATGTATTGAGCCATAAAAGGGGCATTCTATATATAATAAATGCCCTTTAAGTCTTAGCGTGCGAAATAGATTTTTTTTTTTAAAAGAAGAAAAGAGGAGGCAACCCTATATATACAGATCTATCTATCTATCTATCTATCTATCTATCTATCTATCTATCTATCTATCTATCTATCTATCTATCTATCTATCTATCTATCTATCTATCTATCTATCTATCTATCTATCTATCTATCTATCTATCTATCTATCTATCTATCTATCTATCTATCTATCTATCTATCTATCTATCTCTATCTATCTATCTCTCTATATATATATAGATATATAGATATATATCTATATATATATAGATATATATCTATATATATCTATATCTATCTATATCTATATCTATCTATATCTATAAATTCACTGAAAAAACCATAGGTTTCACACATGTTATAGTTAGCTGTACATTTTACTGATAAAAAACCAATGAAATTCCCCCGTTATAGTTACTGTAGGCAACTATAACTCACGCGACCGCAATCCTCTGCTGATGCTAATACTGTATTTAGACACTTATTTGCCCATGTCTTCTTCCATTAAATTTTAGCTATACATATATTACAAATATTTTTTTTTCATAAAGACACATATGTCATCAGCAGAGGATTACGGTCGCGTGAGTTATAGTTGCCTACAGTAACTATAACGGGGGAATTTCATTGGTTTTTTATCAGTAAAATGTACAGCTAACTATAACATGTGTGAAACCTATGGTTTTTTCAGTGAATTTGCAAGGTTTTTTAAATGCTAATTCCTAACTATAACGTGTGTGAAACCTATGGTTTTTTCAGTGAATTTGTACGGTTTTTTAAATGCTAACTTACTTTATGCCATTCGTGGCGTGCGCGCCCAGTTAACGCAGTTCGTTCCGTGCGCGCACGGTGCGCTTCGCGCACCGTGCGCGCACAGTGCGCTTCGCGCACCGTGCGCGCACAGTGAGCACCGCGCGCCCACTTTACGCAGTTAGTGCCGTGCCCACATTATGCGGGATGGGCCATGTACGCACGATGCGCTTCGTGCACCGTGCGCACATGGGGGACATGGGGGTTGTTTGGGGGCCCGTATATCACTGCTGGGTGATTATTATCTCAATATACTGCCCCTTTACACATTTTTGGGCTTCATTTATGCTGCCCCACTCAGAGTGCGAGAGAGAAAATGGCGGCCGCCGCTTCCTGGTTTCGGCCGATTCGAATGTTTACTAAGATCTAAGAGCCAATCAGAATCGCGCTCGCGCACGTCACCGTACGCGTACGGTAAGCGCACCGTAAGCGCACCGTAAGCTGGCTCAGATATATATATTGATTTAAAGGCTATTTTCTCAGAATCTACTGAACAGATTTACACCAAACCTACAAAAGGCACTTCCTTGACCTGAGGACTACCTCTCTGCCAAATTTCAAGTAATTCTGTTCAGCCGTTCGGGCTGTAGCTGTGTCTAAAGGTCCTATGGAAAAATGCATGGGAAAAACGCGTTTTGGGACCCCCCTTTTATCTCAGCCCCCGCTTGACGAATCCCCCCGAGACTTTCAGGGTAGGAGCGGAGCGTAGCGCCCCACCTATTCTGAATAATTCGCGAGGATTCGTCGACCGGCGCAAAAGTTATTCAAAATAGAATGTTGCGGATTTCCTATGGAAACGTGGTCCTAACTATAACTACCTACTGGCGACTGCCAGTAGGTAATCTCTCTCTCTCTCTCTCTCTCTCTATATATATATATATATATATATATGTGTATTTGGGATATTTTCGCGCTAACCAGAGGCGCGTAAGAGGCCCCGTTCTGACAAGAGGCAGGAGTGATGCTGGTGCCCGCTGCTGCTGCAGCCTTTTCCTACGTCCAAGTTATTGGAAAAAATCCGGCCCGCCTTGATGTGCTGGCCAAGCCATGGGCTGCTGTCAGGTGCAGCTTGTTTTTAACGAGAAGGTAAGCTCATTGTATTTTGTCTCACGGCCCGGTTGGTGTGTGTACTATAAGGCTGGAACGTACCTTTTGCCCAACAGCAGACGCCCACAGGAGCATATAACTAACGGACCACTCCCCAGGCAATACTTACCAGATATTACTGCATTCTGGAAATTGTGGTTTTTGCTGAGCGCCACAGTGAAGTTGGGACCATGTGATCAAAGGTCAAGCGGACTACCGCCAATGGGAGTGAGCCAAGGCATTTTAAAGGGCGTGGTGGAGCAGTACCTTGTTTTCAGCGGCATCTGATGAAGGCCGCAAGGCCGAAATGCATTATGCCCGAGCTGTTTCATTAAAGGTGTCCCCCGTGTGGCCTCTACCTCTTTTGAATAATGGAGTGGTGTATTTGGGATATATATATATATATATATATATATATATATATATATATATATATATATATATATATATATATTACCTACTGGCGGTCGCCAGTAGGTAGTTATAGTTAGGACCACGTTTCCATAGGAAATCTGCAACATTCTATTTTGAATAACTTTGGCGCCGGTCGACGAATCCTCGCAAATTTTTCAAAATAGGTGGGGCACTACGCTCCGCTCCTACCCTGAAAGTCTCGGGGGGATTCGTCAAGCGGGGGCTGAGATAAAAGGGGGGTCCCAAAACGCGTTTTTCCCATGCATTTTTCCATAGGACCTTTAGACAGGGCTACAGCCCGAACGGCTGAACAGAATTACTAGAAATTTGGCAGAGAGGTAGTCCTCAGGTCAAGGAAGTGCCTTTTGTAGGTTTGGTGTAAATCTGTTCAGTAGATTCTGAGAAAATAACCTTTAAATCAATATATATATCTGAGCCAGCTTACGGTGCGCTTACGGTACGCTTACCGTACGCGTACGGTGGCGTGCGCGAGCACGATTCTGATTGGCTCTTAGATCTAAGTAAACATTCGAATCGGCCGAAACCAGGAAGCGGCGGCCGCCATTTTCTCTCTCGCACTGAGAGTGATTTTTAAAATATAAAGCCCCAAAACATGTAAAGGGGCTGTTTAGACAGCTCCCACACACATAGCCATGTTGAGGGAGTCCCCAAAGATCCCCCAAGGCCAAAAACGGAATTTTTATTTTTTCGGTAATTTCGCCGATTACGCTTACCGTACGGGTACGGTAAAAATTTTAAAAAAAATAATAATTATCCACACTCTCTCCACCCCGTGTGCAATTGGTGCCCGAAGGGCACCATTTGTGCATGGCTTATAAAATATACAAAAAATTAAAATATTACCTTTCAAAACGAAGTGCATCATATGTCCTCCATGTGCGCACGGTGCGCGAAGCGCATCGTGCGTACATGGCCCATCTAGCGTAACGTGGGCACGCGGTGCGCATAGCGCACCGCGTGCCCACCGTGCGTGCACGGCACTAACTGCGTAAAGTGGGGGCGCGGTGCGCGAAGCGCACCGCGTGCTCACTGTGCGCGCACGGTGCGCGAAGCGCACCGTGCGCGCACGGAACGAACTGCGTTAAGTGGGCGCGCACGCCACGAATGGCGTAAAGTAACTTAGCATTTAAAAAACCGTACAAATTCACTGAAAAAACCATAGGTTTCACACACGTTATAGTTAGGAATTAGCATTTAAAAAACCTTGCAAATTCACTGAAAAAACCATAGGTTTCACACATGTTATAGTTAGCGGAAATTTTACTGATAAAAAACCAATGAAATTCCCCCGTTATAGTTAGTGCAGGCAACTATAACTCACGCGACCGCAATCTTCTGCTGATGACATAAGTGTCTTTATGAAAAAAAAATATTTGTAATATATGTATAGCTAAAAATGTATGGAAGAAGACATGGGCAAATAAGTGTCTAAATACAGTATTAGCATCAGCAGAGGATTGCGGTCGCGTGAGTTATAGTTGCCTGCACTAACTATAACGGGGGAATTTCATTGGTTTTTATCAGTAAAATTTCCGCTAACTATAACATGTGTGAAACCTATGGTTTTTTCAGTGAATATATATATATATATAACTCACGCCCCAGCAATGCACTGGCGATGACGTCACATATTCACATATTACATCACTGATGACATGGTCAGTGACACCACTGATGACATCTCAAATGACATCACTGATGGCATCATCCACTTAATCTCTGATGCACCTACTCCCACCCCAATATAACCTTTTATACACCCACTCTAAAATACAGACTACCATTCTCGAAACCATAGACACACCAATACAAGTTAGTACATTCCCACTCACACTACACACATATCCACTCACTCACCAATACAGACACTCATACATTCAGTCACTCATAAATACAGCCACTATTATATGCACTCATATACCCATACAGACACTCACACATCACCACTCACCCATAGAGTTACTCACACACCTAGTCAGTCACCCAAAGAGTCAATCACAATGCCATTTACTCACCTATACAGTTATGCACACACCACCTCACTTATTCACAGATACTAACACATACTTACTCTCTTATACAACCACTGACACAAGCACTCTCTCATCTATACATCCACTCTCACAATCACTCACTTTCACCTACAGTCACTTATATACTCCAACACTCACATATACTGCCATTCACATATGCAGTTTCTCACACATATACCACTTAGACATCCATTCACTCACCAACACAGCCATATGCACACTCACTCACCCATACAGCCCCTTGCAGATGCACTCATGAACCCATACAACCAGTGTATCACCCATTCACACATCCATGCAGGTAGTCACACAACACACAAACACTCAGGCACCCATACAGGTACTCAGAAAATCAATCAATAACCTATACAGACACTCATGTACCTATACACCAACCCATGCAGCCACTTACACACCAACTGACAGACTGATACAGACATTCACACAGATTAGCCACTCACCCATACATTCACCCAGACACGTATAATCACTCACTTATACAGTCAGTCACACACTGACTGAATCATCATAAATATATCATTCTTAAAATGTTTACAAACACTCACATTCACTGGATGATGTCATCAGTGACATCATCAGCGATGTCATGAGTGATGTCACTGACCATGTCATGAGTGATGTAATATGTGATGTCATCAGCAGTGCATTGCGGGGGCGTGTGTTATAGTTAGCCCCGCCAGTAGGGGACATGGCAGGAGTGTACCATACACAAAGAGAGGGAGTGCAGACCCACAATGGGTAGGCAGCTGAAGCACAGATAGGGGGTGGCATGACAACACACACAACATGCCACACTGGAGGAAAGAAGGCACCATGGGACAACAAGGCATGAGAAAACATAACCACAATGGCCGTGTGAAGCAGCAGGTCTGCACAGACCCCACAAACAGCCACCAGACACATGGATGTGCAACAAAACACAACACTGAATTGCCAGTAACACCCCCAGCATACTCACAAGTGACAAAAACAACAAGTAGGAGTCAGACAGAACTTCAAGGACACACCAACACACTGCACAGTGCACAACATACAACTCACACATGGGCATACAACCACATCCACAGGGATGAACAATCAAAACAACAGGCACACAACACCTGGGTGACACATGTGTGTAGTTGACATTGCATAGGCATGCACAATCAATCAATCAATCAATCAATCAGATAATTTGTAAAGCACACTACATACCCGCAAGGTTTTCAAGGCGCTGAAGGGTGGGGAGGAAGGGGGTGCTGTTGCTACTGGTCGAACAGCCAGGTCTTGAGTTGTCTCCTGAAGGTGAGAAGGTCTCCGGTTTGTCGTAGGATTAGGGGAGGGTGTTCCAGGTCCTGGCGGCGCGGTGGGAGAAGGATTTGCCTCCGGCTGTAGTTCTACCGATGCGTGGGACGGTAGCCAGGGAGAGGTCTGTGGAGCGGAGTTTCCTGTTGGGTACGTAGAAGGAGAGTCGTCTGTTAAGATAGGCTGGGCCGGTCTTGTGGAGTGCCTTGTGTGCGTGGATCAGGAGCTTGAAGGAGATTCTTTTGTCGACAGGGAGCCAGTGCAGGTTCCTCTGGTGGGGGGTGATCTGGTCGCCGCACGGGACGGCGAGGATCAGGCGTGCAGAGGCATTCTGGATTCTTTGCAGTCTGTTGATGAGCTTGGTCGGGGCTCCGGCGTAGAGGGCATTTCCGTATACACATCAACATCAACACTCCCCACAAACTCTCCCCCTTCACACTGCACACTACCTGGCCATCCAAGAGCACACATGGAAAGTAAGCCATGGGACTAGGCTGACTGGCCATCACAAGATGACCACATACATACACCACTCGGCACACATATAGGAAGAAGACACACATGATGACCCTGGACAGCCTGCCTGCAATACTGTGTGCAGAAACCCACCCTGTGCTGGCAGTGCCCCCCAACCTGACATGTGTACAATAGAGCCAACATGAACTAATCAAGTAAATGACAACGGCAAACCATTCGAAATTGACACCATTGCCACACAAGCTTCTGGGCCAAGAAGAGCTGAACACCCTGTCACCCCTGGAAAAAAAAGATCAAGCATGCCCAAACATTGACCATGTTGAAGTGCCACACAGACCATGTGGCACAGTAAACCATTTACACACAGCAAAAAAATGTTATTCAGTAAGGACACTGACAAAATAGACAACTGGAGCAACTGTCTTTATTCACAAATTGCACAGATAGGCACCATGAGAAGAGAAGAGTAGGGCACAAAATGCAGAGCATGTCCATGAGAAGCTGCACAGGCACGGGCAAAACAGCAGTGAACAACAAGGCCAGTGGCCAGGGCAGAGTGCAGAGCATGTCCATAAGAAGCTGCACAGGCACGGGTCCAAAACAGCAGTGAACAACAGGGCCAGTGGCCAGGGCAGAGTGCAGAGCATGTCCATGAGAAGCTGCATAGGCAAGGGCAAAACAGCAGTGAACAACAAGGCCAGTGGCCAGGGCAGAGTGCAGAGCATGTCCATGAGAAGCAGCACAGGCAAGGGCAAAACAGCGGGGAACAACAAGGCAGGTGGCCAGGGCAGAGTGCAGAGCATGTCCATGAGAAGCTGCACAAGCAAGGGTCCAAAACAGCAGTGAACAACAAGGCCAGTGGCCTGGGCAGAGTGCAGAGCATGTCCCTGAGAAACTGAACAGGGAAGGGTCCAACACAGCAGTGAACGGCAAGGCCAGTGGGCATGACAAACTGCAGACTGAGTCCATGAGAAGCTGCACAGGGAATGTGTGCGACTGTACCTTTCCATGGTCAGCAACACAGTCAGGGGGCAACAATGTGCAGTACAGGCCCACCTGTGTGAGACACAGGTGTGTGAGGGTGACTAACACTCAGATTTGGCTGTCAGGCGGACTGGGAGCTGGCTGTGTCTCGGGGACTGTCGGGGCACTTAAAGGGTGAGAGAGCGGAACAGCTAAGGTAGAGCTATCAGTGCCTTGGCAAGCTGGAGGGCTGTTTGGACCAGGTGGTGTAGTGACAGGTGGAGGTGGAGTCATGCAGATGGGAGTCACGGCGTGGCTGGGAGATTGTGGAGGGGTGCCCTTCCACTTCTTGGGGATCCTAAATGGCTTGCCTGACTTGGGATAAATGTGAATTGGTGTGGGCACAACAGGCACACACACCACCACTGCTGCAGAAGGTGCAGGCGCTGGCAGCCCCTCTGGTGATGTGCTGGACCCAGCGGAATGCTTTGACTTGCTTCGCCTCTGCCCCCCTTCTCCTGTTTACTAGGTGTTACCCCTACAGTGCCCTCCGGTCCCTGCTTCACCTTTGAGCCCTTCCTAGGTGTACCCTTGGCATGCACCACCTCCTTGGTGGGCACAGACACTGTACGATTATCTTTGCGCGATGCTTTAGGGGCAGGAGAGTCCTTGGATAGGGATGCCACTGAGGTATGTGTGCCTGAGGTTTGCTGCTTTTCTAATTGTCCACTGGTGTTGCCTGACAGGCTTTTCTCCCTTCGCTCTGGGGTGCCTTTGGTCTTCTGTGGGGATGGTGTCTGCGCACGGGACCGCTTGGGTTGCTGCTGCTGTGTGCTCCATGTACTGTATCGGGACTTTGATGTATGTGGACCGTGGTCACTATCGTCAGACGTGGCCTTTGCCCGGGGGAGGGACAAAGGGACTGGAGGCGGACTGTGAGAATGTGCCTGTTGCAGGGCAGACGTCACTGTGGATGACAAAGCCTGGACTGTCCGGTGCAGGCCACCCATGTCGGAATGTATGCCCTTCATGAAAGCAACCACCTGGGCCAATTTCTTGTTGTGGTCAATTAAGGCATTGAGGAGAGTTGTCTGGCCTACACACAGCTGGTGCAAAAGGTCCACAGACTCAGCACTGATGGCAGCAGGGGGGACAGGGGCAGGGGCAGCGGTGCCAGGGGTGAAGGACACTCTTCCCCTCTTACTGAGGCGGACACGGGCAGCACCAGAGGAAGTGGCTGGGAGGGTGGGCAATGGCTGCTATGTGGTGGAAGTCAATGCAGAGTCCCTGTTCCCTGTGCCCTCCTACATGGATGCACGCCCACTGGCATTGGATGATGTGGTGCTTTGCGTCTCAGGCTGGGACTTCTCCAGCAGACTCCTGTCCCCCTCTGATGCGCTGGTGACATCTGTGTCACTGGGCTCCTGGGCAGCTGTGGTGCTAGTTTCACCCCCACTGGTGTCCGTCTTGTCCCTCCGTAACCACAGGTGATGCTGCATGGGAGAGAGAGATGTAGGGTCAGGTCAGTCGCAAAAACAGAACAAACATATGCAAGCAATGCATGACAAAAGTAGAGCAAATCTACATGTTGCACACCACCATGTGCAATCACATCGTGCCAACTCACTACATAGACTCAACCAGCGCGTGGAAACTGGAAACTCAGGCATGAGTGAGCCATGTGATGACCACACAGCACAACACCCTGCTTGTGGCTCTGTTCAAACAGACACACAACTAGTTCTGAGCACATCTAGGGACATGATGGGGGCACAGTACTTGTTGCCAATGACAGAACTGAATGGAACAGGAGGGGACAACACAGACCCAGACTACAACATGACAGTCCACAATGGACATGAGCCCATGCCACCCACCATGTTGTATCTTGGGGACAATAGAATGCTGCACATTGCTGTAAAATGTCTAGCCCTCCCCAATATGGGTGCATGCAATGGACGCATTGATGTACGCACAGTCAGATTGGGCATACTGCCGTTCCCTCCCATGGGATTCCCAAGACTACACCAATGCAGAAGAAACCTGAAGAGCACAACTCAGAATGTAATGTGAATGCACAGCATCCAAATCAACTTTGCAAGTACAGGTAGGGCAAATGCATGCCACAGGCACCCAAGCCAGCAAACACTTACATGCCACAGCATCACACTACCAACATCACAGAGGCCAAGGCTGGCACAGGCTCTGTACACATGCAGCTACTCCCATCCAAAGTCAGACTCCCCAAATGCTCACCCCTGGCTTGCTGCTGATGCTCCTTCAAACGTGCATCCAGCTCAGGCTGTGTCACCGCCAAGATGCGCCCCATTAGTGGTGTCATGCTGCGCCGTGCCAGACGCCCAGTGCGAGGAAGCAGCCCCAGGGTCATGTCCGCCACATTCTTTGCCAGTCGGCTGATGTCGTCCCATCTCTTGCGGCAGTGGGTGCGCCATCGGTTTGAGACTCCCAGGGCTCGCACCTTCGCTGTAATGGCCCTCCACGTGGCCTTACGCTGGTGTACCTTGAGCTGCAGGCATGGGAGACAAGAGGGAGAAATGATCAGGGACACAGTGCCATGTACCGACATCTATCAGTATGGCAGCAAGATACAACATCATCACATATCCAATGATAGATCGATCAGAGACTATAGTACAACCCACATGGGACCCCTGCATGGGAAAAGCTGATGTTAAAGCATGCAGGTGTGAGGGGTAACACAGTCCCTGCACATCTCACACACATGCAGGATGCCAGCACTGAAACACCCATATAGCCTGCCCTCATCTCCAGTCCATTGTTTGCTTGAGCAACACATACATCACATGTCAACCTGTGTTTGTGGGTGGACTCACTGTGTCCAAGACTGCGCAGCCATCAATGTCCCTGTCTTGTGAATATTTGAATGTGTCATGGTGGTCACATGGATGGACATGAGATCACAAATCCAGTATGTCAATCACAAGGGCAGTTGTGTGCAAACCACAGTGCTGAGATGGACCATTGCTGAAGTGATATGTGACAAGACTGATGTCATACTCTGGAAGTTGAGTGAGTTGTCCTTGTCTTTGTAGGTGGAGACTGTGCAGGCCAGCTGGGCTCACACTGAGATGGACTACAGGGGCACACACAGACACCCAGCCAAGCAATCACTGTCCTGACTACAGCATGAACAACTTTCTCTGTCACTGTATGGCTGACAACACAACACAGGTCACTCATACATACATGTGCAGGGAGGGAAAGCTGTGGCATTGGGTACACACACCCTCCCACTGGAGACAGCATGTCAGGCAGTGCATGACACTACCCCACACTCCTTGGCACATACTGCATCAGTCCACTATATGTGTGCCCCCCTGCCCTACCCCACCACTGTTGAAGACTTACCATGACATTTGGGGCACCATATAGTAATGGGTACTGTGTGTGCACCTCGTCCACCAGGACCTCCAGCTCCTCGCTCGTGAAGGGACTGGCACGGATCTTCTCTGTCCTTGCCATCACTGTGGATGTGAGACAACAGCAGGGGATTTTAGTGGCGAGGGTTCAGGCAGCAGTCCCTGGAGGCAGCAGCAGGTGAGGGGTCTCAGGAAGCAGTCCCTGGAGGCAGCAGCAGGTGAGGGGTCTCAGGCAGCAGCCCCTGGAGGCAGCAGCAGGTGAGGGGTCTCAGGCAGCAGTCCCTGGAGGCAGCAGCAGGTGAGGGGTCTCAGGCAGCAGGCTCTGTGAGCAGTGGCAATGTGAGCCTCACTCCCACATATATAGCCCCGTGGGTTCATTTCAAAGGTGCCAAGCTGCAGCAATTGGTGGTCCAGGTCTGCCTCTTTCAAATGCATCCAATGACCGCCTCTGCAGTTGCGGAGCACGCCTACCGCAATCTTCAAAATTGCATTATGTCACCACAATCATGGCTCCCATTGGCTGTAAGGGCATGCTCCATGGCGGGGATACAACGCTGGGGCTCGGGGTGCTCTACCGCGATGGTGCATTTTTCAAATGCATCCCATGACCGCCTCCACGGTGACAGAGCACGCCTACCGCAATCTTCAAAATTGCATTATGTCACCACAATCATGGCTCCCATTGGCTGCAAGGGCATCCTTCATGGCGGTGATACAACGCTGGGGCCCGGGGTGCGCTACCGCGATGGTGCATCTTTCAAATGCATCCAATGACCGCCTCCGCGGTGGCGGAGCACGCCTACCGCGATCTTCAAAATTGCATTAGGTCACCACAATCATGGCTCCCATTGGCTGTAAGGGCATGCTCCATGGCGGTGATACAACGCTGGGGCCCGGGGTCCGCTACCGCGATGGTGCATCTTTCAAATGTATCCAATGTCCGTCTCTACGGTGGTGGAGCACACCTACCTCGATCTTCAAAATTGCATCATGCCACCGCTATCGAGCTTTGCATTGGCTCTAGGGTGAGCTCCATGGCAGTATAACACCGCAGGGGCCCGGTGTGTGCTACTGCGATTTTAGTGGCGGGGCATGCCAACCGCCATTTCCAGATGTCTCCATGCCTATGACTACCGCACTTGTGTGAATGGGGGTGCTAGTGACCACCGTCAGGGCCAGGTGGTAGCTACCGCGATATGGGTGCCATACAATGGCGATGGCCATCTGTCAAACATCAACAGTGCACAGTGCCAACATGTTCAATGGCACATCATTGTGCACACAATGCCAACGTTCAATTTACTCCACTGATGGCTACACATGCCATGTTTGTGTGTAGCGTAGATTTGCCTGTACCCACTCACATGTCACTTAAGGATTTGATGTTGGTGTAGGCAGGACAGTGTAGTCCTGGACTGTACAATGTTTACACATGTCAATGTGTTGAGGTCCAGTGATAATCACAGCAATGCTCGTCTCGATGAACGTTGATCTATTTAGCATTGCCTCTCATGTCTGCTCCTGAACACATTCATCATTCCAGCGCCGACTGTGGTCATTGTGTGGTGGATGTGTGCCCGGTTGTAATGACGCATTAAGGTGTGACCGGTACAGCAGCTAGGCATGAGACAGTGGTTTTGATTAGTTACACATATGCTGGATGCTAGACTCCCAGGCGCGCACATGTGAACTGTGGCCATATCCCTATGTGCATTCACATTGCCAAAGGTGGTGTTTGAGGTACTTGTCTTGTGTAAGTTGACACGTGTGCCCTTTGTGTAGCTGAAGGTGTCCCTCCATGTAGGCTGGTCTGTTAGTCACTATAGATGTCCGTCATTGTTGTCGTTGTGTCATCCAGAACATGATATGCTGTGCACATCTCATGATGTATTGCATTGACATGTGTCCACTATCATCTCCAATAGAAGGAGGCCAAATTTGACTCGTCACTTGACAGTGCTGAAGGACATGGAGGATGTTGCGATCATACGCAAATGCCACCTGGACAGAGCCACCCTGAAAACCCTTTGTGATCTGTTGGAGCCCCACCTGCAGCCACGCAGGACATATCCAACAGCTTTCACCCCTACTTATAAGGTGATGGCAGCCCTGCATTTTTTTGCCACTGGATCGTTCCAGGAGACTGTGGCCAGCGCTGGTGGGATGTCACAACCGATGTTCAGCATGGTGCTGCGTGATGTACTGTCTGCCATGATGCTATATAAGGACAGATACATCCATTTCCCCAGGGGTGCTGAACTGCCAGCTGTGAAGGGAGACTTCTATCCCCTTGGACACATCCCCAATGTTGATAGGGCCATTGATTGCACCCATGTCGCTCTTGTGCCACCACAGGCAAGTGAGCACATTTACCGCAATCGCAAGCATTACCACTCCATCAATGTGCAGGTGGTGTGCCTGGCAGATATGACCATCTCGCAGGTGTGTGCCAAATTCCCAGGCTCGGCCCACGACTCCTACATCCTGCGGAACAGCATAGTGGCCCAGCTGATGGCTAATCTTCTTCCAGAGCGTGCATGGATTGTGGGTGAGTATGCCTAGTCGTGTGGCGTACTGTGTGTGTGAACTGCTGCCCTGAGACTCTGAGATGTTGCAATGTCTATTTGTGTTTGTCATTCCTAGGTGACTCTGCATATCCCAACCGTCCCTGGTTGCTGAGCCCACTGCAGAGTCCCAGGTCCCTGGCTGAAATCCGCTACAATGAGACCCATGGGAGGACACGTTGTGTGGTGGAGCGTACTTTTGGCCTGCTCAAGTCACATTTCCGGTGCCAGGACTAGACTGGAGGTGCACTGGCATACTCGCCCGGGAAGGTGTGTCAGATTGTTGTGGCATGCTGCATGCTCCACAACCTAGCCATTCGCAAGGAGATTCCCCTGCTCCTGGATGATGGTGAGGACCCAAGGCCCCAGCCTGCAAACCAAGCCGTGTCCAGTGATGAGGACAGTGGAGAGGAGGAAGGTGTTGACCTGCGTGGACTGTTCATCACCCGCTACTTCACTTGACGGTGGGTGTCAATGTGCAACATACCCATTGTCTGATGATATTGCTGTTGTCGTGAAGGGGCATGTGAGAATTGTAGCATCAGCCAGTTATAGACTCAGTGGTGGTTGGAAATGTTTCTAGGACATGTCATTTGGGATCATCAACGGGACGTGTATGTTGACACTTGGTGGCCAATGTTACATGTGCATGTTGGGTTATCCTGGTGTTAGGGCTTGTTTGATGTCTGTGATGCCACACCCAGACCTTTGACAGTTGTTCTGTTGTGTTTCCGTAGGTGCCTTCGACTTCTCCTTGCCTACATACAGCCCATGCTCCTGGTACATTGTGATCATGTTGAAGAATGTACACCCTGCACTAAAGACGGAGCAGACACAACAACATGTGTATGAGGATATTTTATTTAGTATGGTGAGATGCGAGTGGGGTGTACATTTCCATTGGGGGGGAGCAGTGAGTTGACGGTCGTGGTAGATGAGATGGTCGAGTAGTCACCACATTGCTGTGGTGACCCAGTCCAACAGACAGATGCCATTCACAAGGCAGTGTGGGGAAGAACAGTCGAAAGAGTCAATGCAGTGGTGGAGAGGGCTGCCATCATGGCTATCTCCGTGACTGGTGTCTGGCAGGTGCTTGGCCTCCAGATACTCCCAGGGTCTTCTTGGGACGGCCCCTTCGTCGTTTGGCGGGGGGCCTGCTGTAGGGCCAGTGGGGTCTGAGGACTCACCCCTCTCTGTGGGCGCAGGGGAGGATGGTGAACTATCATTGTGCAGCCCACCAGAGGGCGGCGGAGGTGTTGTCTGGGGCGCATGCCTGTCCCTCAGTACCGCCACTTGCTGGCCCAAGAGGTCCACGATTTGTCCCATGCGGCTGTCGATGAACACCATCAGCAGGATGAGCTCGTGCAACAGATCGTCCGACCAGCCCGTTCGTCCCTGGGCCTGTTCGTATGCACCCAGGACTCTGGTGATGTGTTCCATAGAGTGGGTCCCAGCCTCCTGGTGTCCCTGGCTGACCCTGCCCCTCCCACCTGCCCTGCTGCCACGGACCTGTTGCCTCAGCACTGTGGGCACTCGCATCCTCTCCCTGCCCTCCTCCATGGGTGGTGTGTGCTGGGCATCCTCTGGGACAGGGAGGGTGTTGTAGGCAGCACTGGTGGTGGTGGTGGCCGCACAGGCCGTGACAGCAGGGGTCTGCTGTGGAGTTGTTGTTGCCGCAGATGTAATGGGGGGGAAGCTGGGGTCCTGGGACCTGTTGCTCCCTGGCACACCAGATGGGCCGGCCTCGAGCTCATCGTCCACGGAATCCTGGGAGTCAACATCCGAGAGTCCTTGTACCGGGGGGTGGAGACTGGCTCTGCAGGTTGCTGGTGTTGTCCTCGGCAGTGTGTTCTTGGTCACCTGTGGGTCAGATGTGAAATGGTCATTGCAGTGCACCCGGCAAGCTTTGTGTTAGCTGTGTGTCCTTCACTTTTTGTACACTACACAATTGACATGTCATCCCATTGTTGACTATGTGCAGTACTGTGCTTTCTGACATGATGCAGTGGTACAAGCATTACTTGTCCATGGTGCGAGGTGTCAAGGCATACCATGCGAACCGTGCACAATTGAGGTTTACAGGGACTTGTTGCCATCTAGGGCCTGGCACAACATGTGTTTAATTGTGGACTCATAGTTTATTTGTCTGACCTAGCAGACGTCACATCTGTCCATGGACTGGCCATTGTCATCTCCTGCATCCTATTGTCCTGTCATGTGCATATCTTGATTTGTGCCACCACACGTGCTTTCATATTTTTAGAATGGTCCTTGCTGCACTTGCCCCATGGTGATGTACATGTAACTAGATGCTGTGCATGAATGTGCCCAGGCTTTCTTCTACTTGTGCATTGGTGTGTCACACTTTGGTGGTTGTGACAGTTTCCTTAGCTTACCTGTGTGCACACCGTGCTTGGCAATGGGGTAGGTATGCCTCTTTGTGCAATGAGAGGGCTGGTGTTGTCATATGGCACCATTTAATTTGTGAAAAATGGGTGGGTGCATGTACTGGCTACCTAACTGTGAGTTTTGTTGGTGTACTGCAATGGCTTCCAACTGCTCCTGGGTGGGGTGCGGGAGGGCTCCATCCTGCTGAGGTGTGGGACAGAGGGAATGTTGGGAGTAGTAGTGCAGCCCTCCCAGACACAAACACCCTCCCAGGGAAGATAGCTACCTACCTGTAAGTTTGATGAGGGTTGTGTAATGGCTGACACATGCTCCCGGGTGGGGTGGGGTCCATCCTGCTCAGGTGTGGGCCAGGGGGCCTGGTGGTTGTTGTAGTGCTGTCTGCCTGTACACATGCCCCCATGGTTATGTTGTTAGCTATGTTTGGGTTGAATGGGAGTGGGTGAATGTTGGATCTGTGAGCCATGTTTTTTTAGTGTGTTTTGCAGATGGATGGTATGTGTCCTAGGTGGTGTAGCTTTGTAGTTGTGCAAGGCAGTACATTGCAGAGTGGCGGTAGTCATTTGTTTGTACTTAGCAGCCTCCACTCCCCCGGCTACTCCTGTGAGACTCTCTGGATGCAGTATGGCAGGCACCTTCTCCTCCCATTGTGTGAATGGTTTTGGTGGAATGGGAGGGCCACCGCCAGTCCTCTGAGCCAGCTCACGGTTCTTACTCCTCCTCTCCTTGACCACCCTCTTCAAATCATGCCAACACTTCATGATCTCCTTTTTTGATCTTGGGGTGGTCCCTACTGCACTGACCCTTTGGACTATCCTAGCCCACATTTGTGTCCTTGTGGCTAACGGTGTCTGTTGGACCAGGGAACCAAAAAGCTGTGGTTCCACTCTGACTATCTCATCTACCATGACCTTCAACTCACTCTCAGTGTATTTGGGCTTTTTCTGTGTGGCCATGGTGTGTGGTGTGCAAAGTGATTGTGGGTGCAGGAGTGTGAGTGGTGGTTGTGGTTGTGCTGTGTATGGTGTGTGTTGTGCAGGGGGGTTAGTTGTGCTGGTGTGGAGGTGGTGGTAGTGCTGTTTGTGGTGTGGCTGGTGATGTTGTGTCCTTTGCCTCGCCTGTCAGCTGGGGTATGTGTCCCTTCTCGCCTGGAGTTTTGCAAGGGATTGTGGTCATGGAAGGGGCAGGTGTTATACTCAGCTATGTGGATGTGTCCAATTGGGGTGTTGCTGACAGGTGTGTTGTCCTGGGATTTGTTTTTTTCGTTTTGCCATGTGGTTGTGTATTGGGGTGTGTTTTGTGTATTTGGGAGGCATGTCTAGTTTTCTGTGTGCACTTTTTGGCCTTCTTGTGGGGTTTTGGCTTCGACCGCCATTTTTTGACGGCTCGTCCGCCGTGGTGGCTCTCCCATTCATCCCATTGCGCGACCGCGGCGGTCGGAGACAGTGGTACGTACCGCAGGACTGTCGGGGATATGCTAATTTCCGGGGCGGCGTCTCCGCTGTACTTGCTGCGGGTTGTTGTTTTCTGCCGCGATTCCGACTGCCGCGGACAGATTTTGGCCATATCCGCCCGCTTCGGGCAGGTATTCTGGGCCTCGTACCGCCGCGGTCTGATTTTTTTGGCGGTTAGTGCTAATTTGGCAGCCGGTTTTCCCACGGGTGGTTGTTTTCCGCTTCCATGGCGGTCGGGGTGTTTTTCCACCCGCCATCCTAATGGACCTCTAAGTGTGAGGCTCGACTTCCACGCATTGACCCGACTGCGTGAATCGGAACAAACACATCAAGTCTTTGACATCGTCCCTTGCTCTATACTAAGGTACTTTTTCACTGGGACCTGCATGGGTCCTGTAGCCAGCCTGCCACCCATCGTGCTCAGCCGAGACTTTGGATTTACCCTGATCTAGCACTACCTGAAAGAACCTTTTAGCTTTATTGACTTCTAAGCACTGTTTTTGGATTTCATCTTTAAAAATTCACATCTCGACTTCTGCTGATTGAATATTCTCCAATTGTCTAAACTGGTGTGGGGACGTTTTTGTGGTGTTTTCACTGTATTACTGTAAATTAAGTTTGCACAAATAATTTACTTATTGCCTTTTAAATTAAGCCTGACTGGTCTGTACAAAGCTACCAGAGGGTGACGACTGGTTTATTTAGGTTATGTATCTGACTTACCCTTACTAGGATGGTGGCCCCTGCTTGGATAGGGAATATACACTGCCAACCAGAAACGACAATTTCTAACAGACTAAAAAATCTATTCCTATGCAGATGACACCTAAATTATCCTTATTATAAATGGAAACAATAGTGTCTCCGTAAAAAGAAAAATCTGTCTTTCTGAAGGATGTGGCTATCTGGATGCAACAGAACTCCTCAGTGTTAAATGCTGATAAAAAAAAGAGGTCCTCATCTTAGCTAATCCTTCTGTGTGGACCATAAAATCGTGGCTTAATACTATGGGCCCTATTCCATATCCTCCCCAACATGCTAGAAACCTTGAAATCATTTTTGACTCCAATTTTTCCTTTGATGAGCATATAAAGGCCCTAAATTCCATAGGTTTCCATCTCTTTAGTATGATCAGAAAAATTCTCCCACACGTCCCCCCATCTTCTAAAAAAGACTTGTACAAGCATTAATAACATCTAGGCTTGATCTCTGCAACGCTCTGCTGGTAAGCCTTCTGAACTATCTGTTGGAGAGACTTCAGGCGATACAAAGAGCAGTATTCTGGCTTCATTAGTCCTCTTTTAGAGCTGTAGCCTAAGCATCTATGCACACCAAACAAGGGAGCTAATTCAGAGAAAGGCCGCAAATAATTTGAAAATAAGTGCTTTTTAAGGGTCGAATCCATCGGGGTACTTCAGTAACTTAAATGGAAACTTAGCACAGCTCTCACTTCAGTTGTCACAAATGACATTGCGAGATGTAGGAGTTATTTTGGTTTCACCATTGATCTGCCCTTGCATGTTTAAATCTTATTATTATTTATTATTATTATTATTTATTTTTTATAAAGCGCGATAGTCACCCGGAGGTATCCCAGCGCTGAGGAACCCTGAATTCACCAAACAGCGGGGCAAGAAGCTAAGAAAGGAAGGAAGGGAGGATAAAAGATCAGAGACAGGGGGGTGGGAGCACAGGTTAGGGAAAGAGATGGGTTTTTAACAGCTTCCTGAAGCGCAGGTATTGAGGTTCAAGTCGTAGGTTGCGAGGAAGAGAATTCCAAAGGCGGGAGGCTTGTACCGAGAAACGTCTTCCTCCTGTTCGGGTTTTCCTGAATCTTGGGGTGTTGATAAGGTTTTCTGCATTGGAACGGAGGGATCTGGAATTTCTGTAGGGGGTGACAAAATTACTGAGAACAGGAGGACCTTGGTTATGCAGAGTTTTGTGGACGAGACATAGGGCCTTAAATTTGACTCTCTCCCTTATGGGGAGCCAGTGGAGGAGTTTGAGAGCGGGTTTAGCAGATGATCTGGCCGGGGTGTTAGTGATGATCCGGGCGGCCGTATTCTGAATTGTCTGCAGTTTAGTAAGGGTCGCTTCGGGAGCGCCCAAGTAAATCACATTACTATAGTCCAGCCTAGATATTATGAGACCTTGGACTAATAGTTGTTGGGATTTAGGGGGGAGAAGGGGTAGGACTTTCCTCAGAGATTTTAAGAGACCAAAGCAGGTCCCCGCCACCTTCTTCGCTTGTGAAGTGAAAGAGAGATCGTAATCGATCCACACACCCAGACTTTTTACCTCTGTTTTTGGGTCAGGGGGCGGACCCAAGCAAGCTGGCCAGCTGTCCAGGGGGAGTGGGGTTCCTTTCGGGCCGAGTATGAGGACCTCGGTTTTTGTCCCATTAAGCTTTAGGGCTGATCTGTTCATCCAACGATGGACCTGCGTAAGGCAGTTGAAGAGATCAGCTTTCTGTTGCTTGGGATGGGACAGAGACACCACTAGTTGTGTGTCGTCGGCGTAGCTGACGACGCTCACTCCGAAAGGGGTGATAACCTCCTCCAATGTGGACATATAGATATTAAATAAAGTAGGGCTCAGGGAAGAGCCCTGAGGAACACCACATTGGAGGGGCATTTCGGAGGAGCGGGCGTTCTTTTCCCAGATCTGGTAAGATCGTTGGGCCAGGAAAGAAGAAAGCCAGGATAGGGCTGTACCTTCCACTCCAACTCTAGCTAATCTTTCGATGAGGAGTTGGTGGTCTACGGTATCGAAGGCTGCGCTAAGGTCGAGGAGGATCACTGCCACTGATCCTCCCCCATCCAATAGCGCTCTGGCCTCTTCTACCGCAGCCAGGAGGGCGATGTCCGTGCCCTGTCCAGGTCGGAAGCCCGTCTGGGAGCTTTTTAATTTGTTATTGTCCTCCAGGAACTGCGAGAGTTTCCTGTTGACCAGTTTTTCTGCGACCTTGCTCACTCCAGGCAGTAGGGAGATGGGCCTGTAATTAGCCAGGTTCTCGGGGTCAAGCGTAGGTTTCTTCAGTAGGGCTTTTACCACCGCCTTCTTCCAGCTTGAGGGTACAACTCCTTGTTGGAGTGAGGTATTAATTAGGTGGGTAAGGGAGGGGATGATGGTAGGGGCTACCTCTTTAAGGATGCGGAGAGGAGCAGGGTCGCTGGGGGAACCGCTCTTCATGGAGTTGAGCGTATTTTTCACCTCGTCTACCGTGACCTGGCCCCACGTGGACAGACAGGTGGAGGTGTGTGGGAGAGCGATTTCTTCCTCAGGACTGGAGGGGGGGATAGATTCCAGAATTCGCCGGATTTTGTCGTGGAAGAAGTTGGCCAGTTGCTGGCATTTCTCCAGGTCGGCTTTAGGATCGGAAGTGGGTCCTAGTCCTTGGGGTTTTGACAGCTCTTTAAGAATGGCGTACGCTTCCTTACTGGAGCTTCCTGCTTTCTCTATTCTCTCCTGAAAAAACATGCTTTTGGTTTTATGAATAGTAGTTTTATAGGTCAGAAGAGAAATAGAGTAGATGTTCTTATTGGCTGTTGTTTTGTCGCGCCTCCAGGAGCGTTCGGTTTTTTTACACTCTTGACGCAGAACTTTGAGCTCTGGGGTGTACCACAAAGCAGGGGGTATTCTTTTTGGTTGTTTGAGGCTGGTAGTTTTCGGAAGCAGCGTATCCAGGGAGGAAGTGATCCAATCGCTGAATTGTTTGTCAGCTGTATCGGGGTTAGAAGAGAGCGCAGGGATGGACTCTGCAAGAGAGTCTGCCCATATCTCAGGTGATAGTTTGCGCCATTGTCGGTCGGTCACTTGGGTTTTAGGGATTGAGTAAGTGGGTGTGGGGATTTCCCAGAAGAAGGGGACCAGGAAGTGGTCCGTCCATGGTAGGGTCACCGGTCGGTTGGCGGTCATTGTTGCTATGTTGGTGAGGATCGGATCCAATAGATGGCCTTTGTCGTGGGTAGGCTCGTTGTTCACTAGACGAAAATCTAAAGAAGTTAAGTCGTGTCTAATGTCCGATGCTGCTCGATCCGTGGGGTCCAGAAAATGGAAGTTCAGGTCACCTAATATAAGAAAGTTGGGGGTGGAAGAAGCTAGTTGTGAAATGGATTCGGATATAGCGTTGATAAAATTACCCGGGGCCCCTGGTGGGCGGTAAATTAGAAGCCCTGCCAGGGTAAGAGTTGGGGAGATTTGGATGGAGAATTGACCGCTCTCGCAGTCCTCAATGCCAGCGTTGGTCAACCGGCAGATGAGATGTTCCCTGTGGATTATAGCTACCCCGCCTCCTCTCCCTCTGGATCTATTAAGGGCTTGGCAGATATACCCGGTGGGGAGGGCCGTGACGACATCCGAGTCGGTGTTGTCAGTGAGCCATGTTTCCGTTATGAACAGTAGGTCAAGCTCCTGGTTCTGGATCAGGAGGTTCATTTCGGTGGCATGTTTGGGGAGGGAGCGGCAGTTAAGGAGTCCTAGTTTCAAAGCAGGGGTGGTTGATTTCAGGATAGGAGTCGGATTGCATTGTGGACAGGTCGAGAATGCCTTACCTGCAGTAAACGAGTGGTGGCAGGCTAGGATGTTCTTAGGTCGTAAATCGTGTAAGGTATCCGCTGTGTACATTACTCGAACCTGAGGAGTACCCGGCATAGTGACGGGGCCTAGGGCCTTCTGGGCCCGGACGGGCCCAGACGGGCTTGCCTTTGGCGCGCCTTCGGCGCGCTGACGGCGCGCCCGCTGCGCCCGTCCGCTGCGCGTCCGGTAGTTGCACATCTTAAATGTGTAGGAAAAGGGCGGGTGGGCGTGGCCTTAAAGTGGGCGTGGCCTCTCTCCCTCGCCGAGAATGGCGGCAGAGAAGTTTGTTAGGTGGTTTAGCGTTGCAGCGAAGGGGTCGCTGTTTTGGTGGTTCTGAGCCCGCTCCAGAGAGGTAAACGGGTGAGTGAGGTTTTAAAAAGCAAAGTATTTCGGCGAATAGTGACACATAAACAATTTTTAAAAAGTGCTTCGTCTCCCGGCTTCCGCCTCAGGAGCTTTCAAGGTTGTGAAATTGTCGCGCTGAAGGCAGCGTTTAAGTACCGTGGGCGGCAGGTGGGCGTGGCCTAAAGTGGGCGTGGCCTCTCTCCCTCGCCGAGAATGGCGGCAGAGAAGTTTGTTAGGTGGTTTAGCGTTGCAGCGAAGGGGTCGCTGTTTTGGTGGTTCTGAGCCCGCTCCAGAGAGGTAAACGGGTGAGTGAGGTTTTAAAAAGCAAAGTATTTCGGCGAATAGTGACACATAAACAATTGTTAAAAAGTGCTTCGTCTCCCGGCTTCCGCCTCAGGAGCTTTCAAGGTTGTGAAATTGTCGCGCTGAAGGCAGCGTTTAAGTACCGTGGGCGGCAGGTGGGCGTGGCCTAAGGTGGGCGTGGCCTCTCTCCCTCGCCGAGAATGGCGGCAGAGAAGTTTGTTAGGTGGTTTAGCGTTGCAGCGAAGGGGTCGCTGTTTTGGTGGTTCTGAGCCCGCTCCAGAGAGGTAAACGGGTGAGTGAGGTTTTAAAAAGCAAAGTATTTCGGCGAATAGTGACACATAAACAATTGTTAAAAAGTGCTTCGTCTCCCGGCTTCCGCCTCAGGAGCTTTCAAGGTTGTGAAATTGTCGCGCTGAAGGCAGCGTTTTAGTACCGTGGGCGGCAGGTGGGCGTGGCCTAAAGTGGGCGTGGCCTCTCGCCCATCTACTGACCAGTGATAGCCCAGCCATTGGGAGGTTGCCTCCAATGATCAGTGATGCGGCCCTCGGAGGATCATGAAGGGGTTCACTACTTGCAGAATTGGAAGGGATCAGGGTGAGGAGATCTGAAGGGAAATTAACTTGTGGAAACAGATATAAATGTGTTTTTGCAAGACTCACAAGTCAGAGAAGTGCTGGGCTAAGACTGAACTAAACGAGAATTACCAAATCTGAGGCGTGCTGCTCTCCTAATCGAAACAATGCAGACAGGGTAGGTCTCCTTTTGCCACATTGTCTTCTTTTCACTTTGAAATGTCATTCACTTCTAATCATGAATGAGGAAATTGCCTGGGAGGAAATTCTAGAAGGTCAGAAGGATATCTCCTTATGTAAACTAGAAAAAGCAAGGGTCTCTTTACAAAAATATTAGGCACGCGTATAGCGGTGAGGACAAAAGGGTAACATGAGGCAGGCTGAACCTCTCTTGTGCGGTCAGGGCAGTAAACACCCAAATGCATTGTCTATCACCATCATGTGCAGGGTGGCAGTCTTGCTAGGGTCTGAGCCACGACCTGACTAGGTCTTGCCCAACTGGGGCTGGGCGGCCTTAGAGACCCCTCAGGAGCTGGAGAGGGGCTTGGAGTGCAAACCCCTGCTCAAAAGGAAGCCTTATAAAGACTGTGTAGTTTCTACTCTGGGTGTCAGCCTTGATTGCTCGTACACTTCTTTCCTCATTTGAGATGCATATTTGTTTTGTGCATGCCGACTGCTCATTTCACCAATTCTACTTCTTGGCCTTTTGGCCTCCTTTTCCTGATTCAACACTCACTCTACCTGGCTCAGATTGCCATATGCTTCACTAGTCCTCCTCGGATTTCCCCCTCTTTCTGGGTAGACACACACGAAACATCCTGCAACCCTTCTGGCCAGGCTGGTGCTGAGAATCTGCCTAGACTTTTTAGTCCGTATTACAATTATAATCTGCACTTCCATCTCTCACATACCTTTACCCATCACACCGGCAGGAGGCGCATCCCATAACACGATAGCCACACCTCGGCGATCCTCACGCACAAAATGAAAACACTTCCCACAAAGTGCAGCTTGCTATCCGCGTGGGTAAGCACTTCAGCCCTCCCACGTAGGAGTGGTAAGCACTATGCAAATGCTATAAAATAATACAACCAATAAGACCACTCCAAACAGGCAGGTTAAAGAGCCAGCTAGTTGCCCATCCATGCAGTATCAATATTTATTTGCCTAGGTGCTCTTCACTCTCACTTCTGTGGTCTTCAGCCACACAGAGTCCCAGCAGCACATGCGACACAGGCACCATGAAGCGGGGCGCTAATGAATCTGACCACCAATGGCAGCTACTAGGAAACCGAAAAGCCTATAGGTGTTAACAACTAACCTCTATTTCAAGGCTTCCTGTTTCATATTCCAATTAGTCATTCATATTCGACCAACAAGCAGGTTTGGCTTTAGGGGTTGGTTGCACCCTTATATTATGATAATCTTGACTTCTTTCTTATTCCGACGGAAGGCAGGTTCAGGCAAAGCTTGATGCGCGTGAATGCTGCTAAATGATAAGACATCCCCTCTGCATGCCCTACATGTCAGAAGCAGACAATGTTTCAGAATCAATTGTCCTTGTTCTGTCACTGAAAGTCAGTTATAGTGCAATTTACCGTAAAGAATCAGTATGTTCTGATAAGTAGTGTAACCAGACGACCCCATGTCATGAGGAACCGTATTTGAGTCCCCGACTTTCCGTCGTCGAATCACTGTTTCAAGTGTATTATTTCAATTTGCTTAATTTGAGGCGAACCAATAATATAATACCCACAATACACTTGGCTGAGAAAGATAACTCCATATTGGGAAAAAATGTGTAGCTGATGACCAGTGGGTGAGACGTTTTCTCTGGGAAAATCTCGGCAATCCTGACTAGGCCTGTAATGGTCTTTTCTGGCTGGTTGGAGGGCTGATCACTTAGTTTGCTGATGTTTGGGCTTAGTCGACCATGGGTGCTGCGGGTGGTGGAAGGAGGCTATTGCTTCGAGTTTTTCTCTTCCTTCTCTAAACTCTGGGGTCCTTCCCAACCTTGGCCTCTTTATCCACTCAAACGTTTGACATATGTCGCAGGACATCCAAGCCCGGGTGAACAAATGGAAAGCGTTTAAGTCCCGTGGCAGAAGCGCGCAGTGGGGTCTACCACATTGTTTTTCTGGTCCCCAAAGTGATGGATTGGGCGTTTGGTGGATCATAAAAATGTAAAGAATCATCCGTTTTACGGAAGGTGTAGGAACACACATCTCCATGTGGCTTTAGGGGTTTGCCATTTTCCATCCAGGGGTTTCGTTTTCACTTCTGTGTCTCGCCCTTTGATTTTTGTTGAGATGGAAATTTGAATGGCTCAGTAGAACATGCAACCCTGGCCTAAGTTCCCATGACAAGTTTCTAGACCTTTTCTTTTTATTTTTCACCTCAGCCACACTAGAGTCAAGGGTATTTCTTGAGGAACTGTGTCTTGGATTGAGACCCAAAGCTGGGTTATGTGGTCTGCACCAAGCACATTTCTCCTTTGTTGCCAGTGACTACTGATCTATTTTGGGATGGGAAGTACTGCCACTGGCTACGAGCTTCTGCTGTAAGACAGGGTCTGACAGTCTCTTTCACTTCATTCCATTCATGTGAGGCGTGGGTGGCGTTGTATGTTCGATTGTGTGGCAGAGTGAGTGTAGAGTATGTAGACTTTTTGTGGCTGCAGGGGCATCAACATTCATTTGGATCAAAACTCTCAAGTGTGAGGGTGGTCCACAAAATAGAGGACAGAGTGAGCCTCCCAGACCGGGATGTGAACTGAAGGCAGCCATTAGAACATTCCTGAGAACCCTTTGAAATGGAGGGAGTGAGGGAGAAAGGAAAGAAGGAAGGGAGGGGGGGAGGGAGTGAGGGGGAGGGAGGGAAGGAAGGAAGGAAGGAAGGAGGGAGGGAGAGAGGGAGTGAGGAGATAGACTCAGGGTTGTGTCTTCAGAAGGTGTGTGGGTGCCACGCCCTATAATAAATGTATTTTCAGGTTTGTAGTTTGGATCAGTGACTCCAAGTGCGGTTGAGGCAAAGTCTGTGGCGGGTTCCACTTAAACCCCAGCCCTCGCTGCAAAGAACAATGGAACAGTGGAAGCAAGCGTTTCTTTTTAAAATCCCCTCCTCTACCACCAACAGCTGGTTAGGGAAGGCAAAGGTTATTCGAAACAGCCATGCAATGGCTTTGGAAACAGCTACCATCTAGACATCGTTTACATTTAAAATTGCATTTAAATTGCACCAAGATAAATTGCTTTCACTTGTATAACTTTTGCTCAGCTACATGGAGCTAGGCTCACACACACAAAGGGCACACCCAGTTCAAAAATGTATTTTCTTCCACAAAAATATCCCTATGTCAGGAATGCACCAAAGTTTCCTGGCAGGTGTACACAGTTTTACTACTTCTGATTCCTCCACCGCAAGTGTGAAGAAATCCTTAATACTAAATCGCATACAAAGGGTGGAAAGTGGGTTTTCCGAGTAGTGGTGAGCCTCGTAAGTTTGGTAACACCCACACACTTTTCACTTTGTAGGCATTCCTACACTTCAATCCGACCATTTCCTACCCTGGAAATGGTCAGAAACCTGCTCCACTCAAATGTTGGAATGATTCTCATTCTTTGATGTAAAAGGAGAACATATTACCCCCAGATTTGTTGGTGGAATAAGAGAAGGGCTTTTGTTTCCAAATGAGTGTGGGTTAGCACAGTGAACTCCATTCCTCCCATGCATTCATCTATGGTATTTAGAATTCCGCAGAGAGAGAATAGGAGTCCGAGGGAGAATTCACATGCCATTCTCAATAATATGCATAGGACCCTTGACCTGCTGCAGCTTTCTAGGCATACCTCTGGAAATCTATGTTAATTTCAAAAAGACGTAAATCTGCACCCTTGGATGAATTTACTTTTAGAGAGCAAATGTACTACTTTCTTTGTGGACAGGTCAGGTCCCACAATGTTCACAAATACTTCAGGTTTGGGAAATGGTGGGGGTTGAGGGTGCAATATCAATGGTTCCCCCTTTCAGTTATCTTCTGTTTAAAAAAAGTGTGTAATGCAAAACGAACACACTAAGTTACACATTCAAAATGTGAGATTCTCCAGTTAGCATAAAAATACTCTCTGCTACATGCTTTGGTGCTCTTTGGAGAAAACATGACATGAAATACATAATATCGAATTAAATTAAAGTTGAGACGAGAAAGAGAGAAACAAATGCACATATTTGTGTAGAACCTGGGTTAACCCACCAAGCCATCATACTGGCAGATAACTCTACCAAATATGCAATTCTCTCTCATTGTAACTGGAGTCTGCATCCTGAAGGTGAAACAACTCCATATCTATAAAAATGCATCACTCTTTTTTTGCTGGATCTACTGCCCTGGTGTTGGGAAATGTTCGCCTCACATCCATCCCCTGTCTCCATCCCACCTCCCCCCACCCCAGTCTCACTGACTAAGGTATGCCAACGGACAGGAGCCACTTTGAAATGATGTAATAATCCTTGTCCTCTGCCTGCTCCCTTTGTTCCCAGGGGTGTGCTCTGATGGTCTCAGTGCATTAGCTGGGTGAGAGAGCAATGCTCATGTTATGCTCTTGCCACAGCAGCCCACCAAGTGGCTGGGTAGCTAGTGTGAAATGAAACGTACTCCCCTGAAACCCAAACTAACCCACATCAGAGAAGGGCTCTGGGGTCTACGCTTTAGTCTGTTAGCCTGTTATTGCTACTGGATGGCATCCGCAGATCAGCGTCCCATTGATTTCTCACTGACTGGTACTAGGCGGACCAATCCATTGGGCTGGGGAGAATTTCTAAGTTCCTGGGCTAGTGTCTTGGGCAGATAGGCCACATCTCTGGTCAGGAGCAGACCTTAAAGTTCAGCAACAATCCCACTAGAAATGCCTGGGAGGAGACTGCAGTGAAGGGGCTATCACCGAGGAGAGATCGGTTATTGGAAGTATCAGTACAGTGAAGTGCTGTCTAGAAAAGTGACTTACAGCCCAGCCGCCTCGAAAATTGAAAAAAACGTCCTTGAAGGAATTATGCCAGCAGCGCAGAGAGTGCAATACTGGGGACTGAGTGGCTTACCTAAAACTCTGGTGAGCTGACCGCTATTCTTTCACACTAGTGCACTGATAGTCTCCTGTTGGAAACAAGACCTATTTTGGGGTACGTGACCCTGCACAGCGATAGCACTTTGGCAGAAGATTATGAAAATTTAAATGGAAGCCCCATGTCTGCCTTGCCCAACATCATGCAGCATTGTACAAACACAAGAAACCATATCAGGGTTACAATCATGACAGTGGGCTTAGTTGGGGCAACCCTATATGTATCTGGGAGTGTGAACATTTAGGGACAGTTCTAATCCCATTAGACTCTCATACATCTTGCACTCGATCTGACCTGTATATCTTACTTGTTGGTGTAGGCTTCCTGATCATATGGGGAACAGGTTATTGGCCCAAAACAACCTCCCAAATGGTCACACACAGAAGATTCCACCATCTGGAGGAAAAGAAATGGGAGAACCAGAGTGCATTTGCCCAGAGCCACAGAGGGCCATTGTTGCGTGTTAATCCCAGCAAGGGGGACTGTAAGCCGTGAGCTAGCTGAATGCTTGGAGATGCACCCCGCATGGTGCCCAAAGTGGTACGGTCAGACCCGGGAACCTTTACACCATTAGTTAGAGTGTTTCCAGGGGTCATTTCCACCCACTTGCTTGTTCTAGCCATGAATGTTGCTCCTCCAGGCACCCAATTCAGAACACACCTGGATCTGTGAAAGAGCAGAAGAGCACTGAATCGGCTGTCTGGGACCTATGAAGAGCCTTAAAGACCGGACCTGCTCTTCCTAATGTACCAAGGACAAAGAATTGGACTCCAAAGGTTATTCGGATGACCTCCTTTTAAAACTATAGGGACAAAGTAAGCTACAAGAGGCCTTTTCCTGCAACTGCCCAGCAGATCAATGGACCCTGGACTGGATCCTCCTGTTGGCCTCTGCCTGCCACCTTGTGAGTCTCTAAGTACCTCCCTTAAAGTACTGGGTGGCTTTAGAGGTGTACTCTTGTGGTGGATCAAGACTTAAAGGACTAAAGTCAGAATGGCTAGTGTATCCAATCCACGCTCCATCACAGTCAACGTTAAATTGCGCCTAGGTTCTGTTCTACCGTGATAATTGACTATAATTGGCACTTTGTGCTTCTTGGTGATATTCCTAGTTAAAACTTTACAAATGTATAGCTCTGGTTCCCCATATTGGATTTTTGTCATTTTGGTGTCATATTTTGTTTATACAATTTTACTTTAGTTTTCTAACTTATTTGGAGATGGCATTTCGACTTTCATACTGTTTTAATACTGCATAAATACTTTACATGCTGCCTCTAACTTACGTCTGTCTGCTCTGTGCCATAGTTAGCATTGAGTTATGGTAAATGTAATTACTTTAAAGGTTCACCTTGGCAAGGATTGTGGCTGTTACCTGTGATTGGTACCTACCTCCACGCACTAATAACCAAATTTCTTAGAGCTTGCCCTAATGGTCCAGCAAGTCTGTGTTGCAGGTTCAGAGTCACATTGCCTCGTGTGTCTCAAAATTCAAAAGCCCTAGCTCCATCTTCTTCCGCCTCTTTAGCCCATCTACATCAGCATTGGGACTCTTAGAACTTCAGCACTGTCTTTCCTGTGATTTTATGCCTGTATCTTCAGTTTCAGTTGTGACTGGATGGCATTTCTCTGCCCAGAGGGTGTCCTCTCCATCCGGGGTAACCTTTGGTAGCCATAACAGATCCAAGCTTCTTCGGCTGAGGTAGCACACTGGAGAGCTTCTTGGCATAAGGGAGTTGAACTCTGTTGGATGGATGTCAGTCTTCAACTTGGAGGGAACTTCTGGTTATTCTTCATACTATTTACCACTGCCACAACCATATGAGGAGACATCAAGTGCTGATATACTTGGATAATAAGGTGCTGTAGCTTACATCAACAAACTGAGACACAATCACAGTCTATCAACATAATGGCATTGCTGCTGGGAGCTTGAGTGAAATGCCACCTTTTGTCTCTGTCTATGATCAACATCAGGGGGTTGGACAATGTTCAAATGAACATATTTAGTAGAGATGTCCCACTTGTTAGGATATGTTCTTCTGTCCATTCATGCATAGGGCTATAATCCGCAGTGTTGGGAGGACATTTCTGGACTTCTTTGCCCCCACCCCACATAGAGGGCGTGGCTGTCCTGCTCCTATCTTGGCTGCATCAACATCAGCATGTTTTTCTTTCTTTTCCCACCAGCCCCAGATTGATGTTCGCATTCAGTGGGAGGCCCCCAAGTTGATTTTTTATGATTCTGTTTCGGCATCACCTCTTGTGAATTCTCTTTCTGTAGTCCATGTCTTATTGTCTAACATGGAGGCATTTTCTTGGCATCGTCTTAACCTATGATATGTCCACTTGCTCCTCCTTGGCATTTGCCCATGGTCGTGAGTGCTCCACAGATGGCTTCTTTTCAAACTCTCAAATCAGTAGACTTTAAGTTCATGCCTTTCTTGGTGACAGTCACCTCTGCATATCAGATTAGAGAGTTAGGTTAACTATTGTGCAAGCCCCCTTTTCTCAGGATTGTTGTTGATGAGGCAATGCTTTGGCCTTACCCGGAATTTCCGACTAAGGTTGATACTATGACTCAGGCGGTGGTTTAAGCTATTTCTTTTTAAAACTTTTTATCCCTTCTCCTTAATCTCTGGAGAAGGAGTTGGTGCATTTTGTGGACAAATGCAGAGCTATGTGTGTATATTTGGATCATTTGAATCCTCTTCTAACACTATGATCATTTGTTTGCAATTTTGGGATGTTTAAGCAGGGCATCATGGAACCTCATTAATCTCTAGTAGTTGGATACATTATACTATTGCCCTGGCTTTTTATGTGGCTAGGATTCTGCTTTTTGATGGGATTCGGATCAATCCACACAGGGTATGACTACCTCTTTGACTGAGTATCTGAGATTTGTTGGAAGCAGCTTGGAGGTCTCACATTCTTTTGCTCACTATTTCCATCTGCAGTGGTGAGGGGATGCACTCTGGTGTGGAGATCCCTAGTCCTAGGCTGTGCTGGTTATCAAGCATTGGTGTCTCATTTGGGGTTTGAAAGGTCGATGGGGACTTTTAGTATTCCTCTTAAGTAATGAGAGGGAAAGGGGAAGGGAGATAGAGGAAAATCCCAGATTCCTTACCAGTAACATTCATTTCAGTTTTGCTCCTCGTTTGGCTGTGGAAGCTAAATAAAAGAAACAGAAACAATTTGTCATATCTCATAGACAGTGTTTATCATGATCATGGAGACACACAAAAAATCATGCCCAAAGTACACAAGTTCTACCTTAAACCATAAAAGGTGGGTAAAACACACATCCGATAAGGTTACAGTGACAAGATGATTTCTTCATTATCATGAGCAGGTACATTGTGCGTTGTTAATCAGAAAAATCAGAAAGGACAGAATTACACAATATTTAAGAAGATACCAATCAGAGAGCAAAGAGGAGACATGCCACTGGTGTGATACAATATGGCGGAGTGCGTGATGTCCACATGTCCAGTCATTGGGACAGTGGGGACTTTCCAGAACTTGACATTAGCATAGTTTGGTACATACGTGTTCCAATCAGAGAAAGACACTTACTCTTATCCTTATATATGGTATGCAAAGGATGGCTTTTGCTGGGCTAGTGAGATAATGCATGTTGCAATTAATGACCTTGAGCAAGCCTTGTGTTACAATCTGTTCAGCAGGGCATATTTGTTTGAGATAATCTAATTTCTGCACAGAGTCCTTTGCAGGCCCGGTCATCATTGAGTATCACAGGACGAGAGTATAAGATGGATTCCAATTAAAACAGCGATGGCTTCCACAGAGCTAGTCAACAAGACTTGTCTTCCGTTCCCATAACTGTCCAGCTTTGGTGTGGCTTAGATTTTTCAGGAGCAATGGTGAGAATACTAGCCAAAGTAAGTTGCCCAGCACTGCTTCCTGGGCTTTCTAGCATACTTCTTAGTTTTCCTGTTTTGAGGTGTTGATTACCTCTTGGGTAATGACTAGGATGAAAACAAGTAGGGCTAAGTAAGTAATCAGGGCATCTGCCAAACAAAGTTGTTAGAGAATTGTCAAGCTGAGATCTTAGCAAACAACTCCTCTTTGGCCTTGCTAGTCCAGCTCTGTGCTTAATATCCAGGGTCCAAACGTGGGTCTTAATTTCAGTCTTTTTGTTTGGAACTTTCTTTTTAGTAAGCTCTGGTAGTGTACCCTTGGCTTGCTTTCCACAAACTTCCTAGAGTGATTTTATTAATGTTGTGTAAATAGCTATGCCACTTGCCTTTTGTTCAAGGTCTTCTTTCTCTCGCTCTTTGCATAGCAGATCTGTTTCCGGTGGTTTATGGCCAGTGCCAAGAGGCAGTTTAGTCTGCATAACACACTGTATAGATGTTAAAAATGACTAAACCAACCACATATGGGTTCATGATATTTCCTTTCTTATATAATTGTCATCAGGTGTGTTTATCCAATGGTGGAAAACCAAGACACCATCTCCCATACTGCACTTATGGTAAATGGAAGGTCAGTATTGGATCCATGGTGACCAACTTACACATGGTCATCTGCTAATGGATTTTTGTTGTTGTGTAATTCAGAATGGTCCTTGGGTTTACCTTGTGACAAATCTATGTGTCTGGGGAGGGATCTTTCTTTTACAGTCTTGGCTTCTCAGGAGGACCTCTATATCAATCTGATATATTGTTCTGCAACCACACATTTAAAGCAGCTGTAGAAGGCACAAATCTAAGACAATTAGTATCTGGTCCTACGCACAAGGCAGGGCACAGCTTGGATCTTATTTTTCTAACCTCTTCGATCTTCTAGGTAAACCTGATTTTAAAATTGTCTAGTCTGACAATTTTTTGGTGCCTTTTTCTTTTTACATAACGATGAATCAAAGACCTAATGAAGTGACACATACACTTTCAAGAGCCTGGTATAACATTTCTGAACCTCTTTTAATTGATACCCTTCAGTCCATTCAACTAGCTCAAATGGGCTCTATACATACTGATGTGGAAAATTTCAATAATTGGCTATCTGAAGCTTTAGATCGTATCGACCCACAAAAGAAACAAATCTCAAAAAGGTCTGAACCTTCACTTCACTTTAAACTTTATTTTGGAATGCATGCCTTAACGGTTTTCACATACAAAGAGTTCAAAGAAAAGAAAATATTCTTAATAGTGCATTCTTCCACATAAATAATGAAATCTCATAATAATGGCTTCACAGTTATACCATAAACAAATCATATAAGATTTCATAAAAGTAAAAATTCCCTACAAGATAAAAAGTTCATATATACGAAAAGATAAAATGACATGATAATCACATAACTGACGTTTACATAATAGAACCTCATTGCTTAAAAACTGTTATACAAAAGTCAGCCTTTCTGATATATACAGTCGGATACTTAGATAACATCTATAAAATACATCACTCCTATTCCCTTTTTGATCCTAGATCCATGACCAATAATTTTAAGCGGCAAAGTCCAATTAGGTACTTCTTTCTAGCACCTTTTTCCTAATGCCCTACATATGGCCAACAAATTTGGCAACTGCACAGATAAAAACAGGTCTGAGGTTCGATTTAAGAATTCGCAAGGCATCCCGGTAATTCAGTGTACCCATTTGCTGACAGATTGTTTTGATCAATTTTAATCTAGGGCGCGCATAAACTGGACAGGCTAACAACACGTGGGCTACAGACCCAACGATGCCTTGGAACAAGGGGAGTTGCTTGAAGTTGGGATTTCAGTATACCATTTTGCCACTAACTCGTTCACAGGGAGAGTGCCAAACCTAAATTGTGTGTAAAGCTTCCTATCGTGGGTTACTTGGATTTGATCAAAATATGGTTCACGGAAATTGACCTGTTTATGAAATAGGAATTCTGTTGTGAGTTTCCTTCGGTCAGTCCTGCTAAAGTCTAATTGTGTGACCCGTTCCAAGTAGTGCCTCTTTACTATGCCTTTTTGGAGCAGAGATGAGTCAAGCTTTTTCCAGGCTCCCCGAAGACCTATATCGGTAAAAAGCCACCTTGTGTCACTCAGCCACCCGACTTTGTTGGAGGTGTCCAGGTAGATAACTAACCCTGGGCGTAGTTCGCATAGTAGCGTTACGCATAGCTACGCAAAGTGCACTTCGCACTACGCGACATATGCATAGCACTACGCGAACTGCGTAGTGTCAGGGGTCACGATAGCCACGCACTTCCTGGCAAACCAAGAAAAGGGTGACTAGCCGGAACTATAAATCCCGGCCTCAGGGGACGTCGGACGTGATATGCGGCGTATCATGTGACTTCCGGGATCTCTGAAAAGACGTTTCCTCGGCAGGAGATGCTGACGATTATTCCGAATGTCCGGTTCTGGTGGCAGCCCTCTTCTTCTTCGCTGGTATTCCTTGGTTTTGTAAGGGTGTCGGAGGACACCGCTTAACTTTCTGATTCCTTTGCCAATTGCTGTGTCAGTAGGCGGGTCGGCTCGCATGAAACAAGGTTCTTAGACATCCAAGTAGTTCTTAAAGGGGTCCCTCGTTGGAGAGTCCGCATTCCTGACGTACGTGTGGTCAGACTCATGAGAGGGACTCGTATTGTATATATATATAATCTACACCGCGGTGATGGGCGTTTTATTTCTGACATGATTTACGCTACTTCACGACAGGATATTGTGCCCTGGTAGTGAGCCCGTTTTGGCAGTGGTTCCTACCGGGAAAGACTTTATCTGAAGTACTATTTCTCCCCTGTTGGTGAACCAGAGTGGTTCATGCAGGGTAGAACCTGAGGAGAACTTGGTTGGATTTAACTCTTGAGTTTGGGAGTGATATTGAACTCTCAACTTAAACCTTTGATTTCTTTGTTCACTCAACGGATTATATTGCCAGGGAATGTACAACCAAAAGACAATGCTATTGGAAGTGAACTATATTTTATGTATTTCATATTGCATTGTTTGCTACTTTTCATCTTCACAGGGGTTGTAGAGGCAGGTGGTCTTCTCAACTACCAAGTTCACAGGGATTACAGGTATATACTGTTAAAAGTAGTATTTAGTATTTTAGTAGTTACAGGGAAAGAATGAGAAGCTTGTAACTCTATCATATGTTTATTCCTTGCAGTATCCACCTGTCAATATCTGCTCCTCACCCCGTATCTGCACAGCCTTATTTTCTTTCCTTACAGGTTAGTGAAGGATTGGGTTTCACTCAAGAGTAGTTCTGATACCTTCTTGTAGGACGTGGTCTGACAGTCTCTTCTCTTGTATTTTCAGGTCTCCTTCCCCGCTGTTCCCATCCTTCCCTTCCCCCGCTTGACCATCCTGCATGTCTGTGTGTGTTATATATCCAGACGTGGGGGCTGTCGAGAGGTGGACCCCTTAGAGCATCGGTTCGATCCTGAGGATACGTTCAGGCCTGGGACACAATAATCGGCCTACGAATAGATTTATCCTCCCGATCAAGCTGATTCAGACATGGCTACCTTAGATGATGTAATGGCAGCCCTAGCAGCTGTTCAGGTGGAACTGCAGGCTTCTCGCATTGAAACCGCTGCTCTACAGGCAAGAGTAGATAGGATGCAAAGGAATCCCTTTGATTTTGGTAGCACGTCACAACCTACGCCCAATGCAATGTTGGTAGAAATCCCAACTCCTATACCCCTTGCCCCACCTGAAAAATACACAGGGGACACACGTAGGGTACAGGTTTTCTTGTCTCAGATCTTTCTTCATTTTAGTTGCAAGCCCAAGACGTTCACAACCAATCAATCAAGAGTAGCCTACCTCATATCATACTTAGCAGGGGATGCTGCTTAATGGGCAGTTCCTTATGTACGAAGAGATGATCCCATGTTACATGACCGGGACGCCTTTCGAGAGGAGTTTGAGAAAACATTTAACCAGAGATCGGAGTCTTTTTCAGCAGATCGTGAGCACTTGGAACTAAAACAAGGGAGCAAGGACATAATAGGATATTTGAACGCCTTTTGACGATTAGTAGCAGAGACAGATTGGCCCGAGAGTAAACAGGCGGCCCTGTTCTATCAAGGTCTTTAAGATGACCTGAAGGATGTCATAGCCCAAGTGGATCCCCAACCTCGTACCTGTGCAGCCCTCATAGACTTAGCAATGAGATTGGATCATAGATTGGGAGAGTGAAAGGGAGATGTCCGACGGAAAGAAAGATACATTCCTCGTTTCGATCGCCCGAAAACTCAGGATCCTAGTACCTCTTCCTCCGAACCTATGGAAATTGGAACTGTTCGTGCTTCTCTTACTGCGGATGAAAGAGATTTCAGATGAAAGAATGAGTTGTGTCTGTATTGTGGGAAGAAGGGCCATTATTTATGAGAGTGTCCGGTGAAACCCAAGTTCAACCACACATGAACAGGAGCGGGTGTGGTATCTCTACCCAAACTGTTGACTGAAAACTAAAGAGCTCAAGACGGGAAGAATGGGAGTCTTCGAGCACTCGATATATCCCTTCTATTCAGAAAAACGCTTTCGCTACCAGGGAACATTTCTTTATATTGCTAGTGATTTATGCCAATGAGAAACCTTGTCATGTTCAAGCCATGGTGGATTCAGGAGCCACTGGATGCTTCATGGATCGAGACGAAGCATGTTAGTTAGGGGTCTTACTCCTCCCTAAACCCATACCAGAGGAGGTACTTGCAGTCGATGGGAAACAGTTGGAGTCAGGACCCATTAGTCACATCTCTGAGATATGTTCTGTCGAATATAACCAGAACCATCAAGAACGGATGTCCTTCAACATAATACAAGCACCGTTATACGGCATCATCCTGGGATTACCATGGCTGGCGACACATAACCCCACCATAGATTGGGGCCAAAAGACCCTTTCGATGAAATCTGATTACTGTGCAAGGAATTGTATCAAAGCCTTTGGTGTGCCCACCTTAGCACATCGTCATCATATCGCTACTGCAGCAGAAAAGGAGATAGAACTACCTTCCTGTTATCTACATTATGCAGAGGTTTTTGATGATCAGATGGCTGAAGTACTTCCTCCTCACCGGCCTTATGACTGTCGGATAGACCTGATCCCTGGTTCGGTACTTCCATGTGGCTGGGTGTATTCCCTTACGGAACCAGAAAACGAACATATTCGTCAGTATCTGGATAAATACTTAGCCTTAGGGTTCATATGTCACTCTTGTTCTCCAGCAGATTCTCCTTTATTCTTTATATCCAAAGCAAATGGCGAACGTAGGACTTGTATTGACTTTTGCGCCTTGAACGCTATAACCATTCATAATCAGTATCCTCTCCCGTTGATCTCTGTCTTATTGGAACAAGTTAAAGGATCAGTCATCTTCACAAAACTGGTTCTCCATGGAGCGTACCATTTGGTGAGGATGTGTCAGTGAGACGAATGGAAAACTGCCTTTAAAACAAGGTATGGCCTATATGACAACCAAGTCATGCCGTTTGGCTTGTGTAACGCCCTGGCTGCGTTTCAGTACTTCCTTAACGATGTCCTCAGAGCATACTTGGACCGAATCGTAGTCGTTTTTATCGATGACATCCTGATCTATTCACCAAGTGTAGAGGAACATACCAAACATGTGGGGTTGATTCTTCAATCCTTGAAAGACAACCATCTCTTCTGCAAGATCAGTAAATGTGAGTTCCATCTGTCCACTGTGGAATTCTTAGGAGTAATGCTCACCCCCACAGGTCAGGAAATGTCAGAAAGGAAAATAAAGGCCATCACCAGATGGCCCTGTCCCAAGAAGGTGAAGGATATCCAGTATTTTATGGGTTTTGCTAATTTTTATAGACGATTTATAGCACAATTCTCCAACAAGGCGGCTCCCATAACCAAATTGACGAGGAAGAATAACCTATTCCATTGGAGTGAAGAGGCACAAACGGCGTTGGACACCTTGAAGGAAGTCTTCATAACCGCTCCTGTTCTCATACACGCAAACCCGGCATTACCGTTTATTGTGGAAGCTGACGCCTCAGATGTGGCGCTTGGGGTCGTGTTATCTCAGAGAAACATCGCCACAGGACAGATGCATCCGGTGGCGTAGATGTCCAAACGGTTAACCAACTCCGAACAAAACTACACCATCGCAGAAAAGGAGTTACTTGCTATAAAGGAAGCTTTTATGGAATGGAGACATTGGCTGCTGGGAGCCCCGCATACCGTTACAGTGTATACGGTTCACCGTAACTTACAGTTCTTAAGAACCGCCAGACAACTCACACCCCGGTTGTTGCGATGGATGATGTTTTTTGAGGAATATGATTTCATAGTGACTTTTTGACCTGGAGCCACGAACAAGAAAGCGGATGCGTTATCCAGACAGGAGTCCACTATTGTCGCATCGCAGAGACCGGAAAGGGCAATTATAGAACCAACAAAAGTTATGGGAGTTCTCCATTCGGACACCTTCCTAAGAGAGATCACTAAAGGTGTTCAAACCTTTCAGTGGAGAGACTGGTTGAAGAGACATCTGGAGTGGAAGACACGACAAGGCGTCCCCATCAAAGGCAATCATGTTCTTCTTCCTACAATGAAGTTAAGACGCATGGTCTTTCAATGGTGTCATGTGAACCCTAGTGCAGGACACAATGGAAACGAGAAAAGGAGTGAAAAGATACTATGCCAGTTCTGGTGGCTGTCTCTCCAGCAAGATCTGCCCTTGTGGATAAAAAGCTGTAGGATATGTGCGCAAAACAAATCAGTCACAGGAAAACCTCAGGGCCTCTTGCAACCTTTACCTACACCAGACAAGCCCTGGAAAAGGTTCTCTTTGGACTTCATAGCTGGGTTACCTAAGGATCAGGGACATACAGTTATTTTAGTGGTGATCGATTACCTAACAAAACTAGAACATTTTATTGCTTGCAAAAAAATGCCTACCACAGGTCAACTAGCTAAGATGTTTTTAATGCATGTGGTTAGACTACATGAACTTCCCCAAGTAATTGTTTCTGACCGGGGAGCCCAGATTGCTCAGTTTTGGCGGGTATGGTGTGCAGCGTTACAGATCTCATCCACAATGTCCACCAGTTTTCACCCACAGACTGACGGACAAACAGAACGTTTAAATCAAACTTTGAAGCAGTATTTGCGATGCTATGTGGACAATAACACCGAGGCTTGGGTAGAGTGTTTATGGCTTGCAGAAATAGCTTATAACAATTCTCAGCATAGCTCCACCAAACACTCTCCTTTTTATAGCACCTATGGGCATCACCCTTGGTTTATTCCCTTCCTAACGCCAGGTAGTAGTGAACGTCTTCCCGAGGTACATGAGAGACTTCTTCACATACGTAACACGCTGAAGAACACACAACAGTTAATCCATGCAAAAAACGTGTACAAAAGACAGGCAGATCAGCATCGTAGACCTGGGGCGACATATAAAAAAGGTGATTTGGTGTGGCTATCCACACGTAATATCCGGTTCAAAAGGAATAGTGTATTTAACTCCAAATACATCCGTCCATACAAGGTGGTAAAACACATCAACCCTGTAGCAGTCCGGTTGGCACTACCCTCACACATGAGAATCCACCCTGTATTTCACATTTCCTTACTTAAACCATCTTATTGCCCAGCACATAATCAGCCAGCACCTGTGTGGGTTAATCAGGAGGAAGAATATGAGGTAGCAGGTATCTTGGACTCGAAAATCCGGAGTAAACGCCTTTGGTATTTAGTGGCCTGGAAGGGGTATGATACTGAAGAAAACTCTTGGGAACCAGAGTCTCCAGTGCATGCTCCCAGGTTGGTTTCTGCTTTCCACAGACGTCATCCAGAAAAGCCGTGTGCCTGTCAGTGCTCTCCGGGAGGGAGATGTACTGTCAGGGGTCACGATAGCCACGCACTCCCCGGCAAACCAAGAAAAGTGCGACTAGCCGGAACTACAAATCCCGGCATCCTCAGGGAACGTCGAACGTGATACGCGGCGTATCAAGTGACTTCCGGGATCTCTTTGTTCACTCAACAGATTATATTGCCAGGGAATGTGCAACCAAAAGACAATGCTGTTCGAAGTGAACTATGTTTTATGTATTTTATATTGCGTTGTTTGCTCCTTTTCATCTTCACAGGGGGTGTATTGGCAGGTGGTCTTCTCAACTACCAAGTTCACAGGGCCTACAGGTATAAACTGTTAAAAGTAGTGTTTAGTATTTTAGTAGTTACAGGGAAAGAATGAGAAGCTTGTAACTCTATCATAGGTTTATTCCTTGCCGTATCCACCTGTCAATATCTGCTCCTCACTCCGTATCTGCACAGCCTTATTTTCTTTCCTTACAGGTTAGTGAAGGATTGGGTTTCACTCAGTTCTGATACCTTCTTGTAGGATGTGGTGTGACAGTCTCTTCTCTTGTATTTTCAGGTCTCCTTCCCCGCTGTTCCCATCCTTCCCTTTCCCCGCTTGACCATCCTGCACGTCTGGGTGTGTTAAATATCCAGACGTGGGGGCTGTCGAGAGGTGGACCCCTTAGAGCATCGGTTCGATCCTGAGGAGTCGTTCAGGCCTGGAACACGTAGTACGCTGTTCGCGATGATTGCACAGTGCCGGATGCTTGTCCGCACTGTGCAATCATTGCAAACGGCATCTTGCACAGTGCAAGCGGTCGTTTTCTGTCGCTCGAGTAGATTTTTACTCGAGCGGCAGCTTCCTCAACACGGACTGGTAGTTTCTCATTGTGAGCGGTCGCGAGCATACGCGACCACTCGCAATGAGAAAGCTGATCTCCCGCATCGAGACTCTCGCCGGGAGGTTTATTTTCCATGCTCGTGATCGGCAACTTGATGTTGCTGATCGCGAACGAGGAAAAAGTCTCACCGGGATGTCATTTTGCTCGCTCACGGTCGCCAACTTGACGTTGAGGACCGCAAGCGAGCAAAAAATGCCAACTACGCTGCGCGATTTTGCACTGTGCTACGTGAAATTCGCGTAGCGCGCAGTAGCACAAACTACGCAAACTTCGCGAGCATAGCGTAGTTGTCTGCCCAGGGTTACAGATAACCTCTGCCAGGGCTTCAGCATAAGGCAGTAGCTCCAGGGTCCTCCGTATTCTGGCCCAGAATAGCACAGGACAGAGCTTCGCTATGTCACTAATAGCAAGTTGTCCCATGTCAAGCATTAAAGGATGAAGTGGAGTGCTTTGGGGCAACATTACTAGATTCCTTAAACATTTGTGATCTGAACTAGTGAGTGCAGCTGTCTGGTCGAAGCCCCACAGCTCTGACCCATACAGGGCAGAACTAACAGATTTTGAGTCATAATTCTGCAGGGCAGCGGCAACGGGTCTACTTTAAGAATATTGATGTTCTTTCCACAAGGTCCCTGTTATACGCTTATGGTTCATTACCATTTTCATTACATGAAGCTTCCAGGTCATTTTCTCTGAAAGTGTTACACCTAAGTAATCAAAGGTGCCTACTCGTTCCAAGGAAGCCCCTCCTAGAGTTGGGCTACCTTTATATGATTTATGAGGATTAAAAGTCACAAACTTGGTTTTTGACGTATTTATTTTGAGGCCCGAGTGTTGCAGAAAAGTTTAAATCTGTTTAACAATAGCTGTAACCCCGCCAGGGTTTTTTACACCAACAAGGTGTCATCTGCAAACAAAAGGGTTGCTACTTTTTCTCCGACTAAGGATGGAGCGTCGGTGGGTTCTTGTGATAGAAAACTTACAACTTCATTCATGTAAAGAGAAAAAAACGTAGCAGCCAGGACACATCCCTGGCGGGCTCCCCTACTAACCGGGATATGATCTGTAAGTTGCCCCTGTGAGACCCATCTTACCCAGGCAAAGTTATTTTCATGAAGTCGGACAACCAAGTTAAGGACTGGAGATGGAATTCCCATGTCTTTAAGCACTTGCCATAACTTCTGTCTAGAGACTAGATCGAAGGCAGTCTTTAGGTAAAAAAAAGCTAAGTACAGATTACCCTGGCCAATGACTATGACTTTCCAGTAAAGAAGCAAGAGGCGAAATACCTGATCTATGGTCCCTGTCTTTCCTCTAAAGCCTGCTTGATATGGTGATAAAATAGCGTTTTTGTCAACACATATGTGGATCTTTTGTAAGAGAGCTTGGCTAAAAACATTTTATAACACATCTATTAGGCTGATAGGCCTACAGTTACAGGTCTGTCCTCTATCCCCTTTTTTATATATTGGGACGACCTCCATGCCCCGCCAGAAGCCTGAAACTGGAGCACTGCTAGCTATGGCGTTTGAAAGAAGTAGTATATAGCAAGCCTAGTTAGTGATGTCAGATAAAAAAAAGTCCCCCAGAATGCCATCTGGCCATGGAACTTTTGCCTGTACTATTCATTCAATTGAACCCTCATATCACTGAGGGAAAAGAAGTCTTTACACAGAGACTGGGAAAGGCAAAAAACATCCCCCGTGAAGGGCAGAACATCAACATCTAAATGGAGATTTTTAAAATGGTCATGGCAAGCTTGGGCTGCAATATGGTTTGGAGGAGGATGAGCCCATGTTTTGTTAGGCCAGACAAATAGAGAACAGAATATTTTAGATTCTTTGGCAGCACAAGCTTCCTTAAGTAGCCACCAATGACACTCATCCCACTTCTTCTTTGCTTGTTGGAGGGCTGCCTTGTGGCTCCTTCTAGAGGCTCTAATTTGGCCACTATCTTTAGATTTTATTGCCAAGGCTAATTGTGCTCGCTGAGTTCTACATTCCTGATTATACCAGGATTCTCGGCCCCCTTTTGAATTCCCGTCCCTGTTGCAGTGAAATAAGATCATATTTGCTCAAAGAGATGAGAGTAAACAATATGTACTTCAGCTAACCCTCCTAGTCTCTTGGGCAAGGACTGTAATTGGTGTGCCTACCATCAAATCCTGCTGCATGCCCAGGAGCTTGTCTTCACATAAAATTACCTTCCGCCATTTTAATCGGCGGTTATCATTAGATGCAAAAAGCTTCCTTCGATATCTTCTGGATTGGGGCCTCTTTGATAAGGCTGCCCCACACGGTATCATACTTAAACAGAGTGGATTGTGGTCACGATCAGTTGTATCGCCCACAATCATTGCAATGATACTCCTCCATAGCCTCAGGTCTAATAGAATGTAATCAATATGGCTTGGGCTATTTGCCCTATTCAAGGTGTTTGCACAAAGACTTTCTGATTTTGTCCTGCCATTTACTGCCCTTAGCCCATGCTCTAAGCTGAGGGCATTTACTTGGAGCAACAACAGTTCTTAACCGGGGAAAGGTCTAAAGAAGGAACTGACCACTTCAGGTCTTCTTCGCTCGTCTCCATTACATCAGCCTTATCTAAAGGTTTGAATGTAATATTAAAATCACCTGCTATTATTAATCTAGATTGTGGCGGGCTCTTGTCCAGTAGCTCCTTCAGTTCCGAAAATGTAGCTAAGGGTCTGTCCCCCCTTGTTCCTCTCGCATATATATTGTATAACTCACTGGGTGTACCTAAGAGACCCTCAATATGAATCCCCAGGAGAGCCGGGCTGTCGATGTTAGGAAGTGTGATCTTGCAGCTCAGAGTAATCTTAACCCATATTATCAATCCCCCTGCTGGTCGACATAACCCCTTTGGAACTGCTGGAGAGCAGTAACAAACATATCTTGGGTGATATAAGGGACCCAAGCTCCAGGTTTCCTGTAAGATGTATATATCAAAACCCTCTATAAAGTTGTTGCAGTGGGGGAGGGACATTTTGCTACTTAGCCCTGCCACATTCCAGGATACTATTTTAAATGGAGGATAAGGACCTAGGCTGGCATGTGCCACGTTGGTCCAGCTACCATGATAACTATTATTGGGGACTGGTGTCATGTTCTTTGTTCCTGGGCTCATACAGAATAGACCCCCTGATTTTAGTTTGCTGCTCTACAGCCTCTAATTCCACAATCCCTATGCACCTTCCTGTTACAATATGGTGGCTGCGTACCACCTAAGGTAGAGCAGAGTGCGGATTTTATCGGATTAATAGGAGGACACCTAGCCAACTGACAATTCAGCCCCGGGAGTCAATCGATGGCCCCCAGGGTTGGCTTGCAGCCTAACTGGTCTGAAGTAGAAGGGGGATTTGTATTTTGGGGAGCTGAGGGGATATGTTGTTTAAATTGGATATGAGATGAATTGGGAGGACAACTTCTAAGTTCTAAAGCAATAGGTTTTGAACTAGATTGTCCCCTTTAAGGGTTAGTTCTATACAATCAGTGTGCTGGTCTAGGGCCGTGCATCTTCTTGCCCTTACAATGTCATCACGAATCAAAGAGCGACATCCTCTGGCGTGACAAATCCAATGAATTGCTTTGTTTGTCAGTGAGTCTTCTCCCTCATACCCATTCCTAACTCCTAGTTTAGGAACATTTACCATGTAAATATTCCGGGCAGGCGGTACCTTTGGTGGGTCTAGAGGTGTTGCCTGGATCCTTCCTGCTATTAACAGGGCCAGCCCCCAATGTGTGCTGTTTCTCGTTGTACTAAGGTAGCCAAAGTGTCCACTCCCTAACATAAAATGTATGGGGAGATCATCTTTAGGGAGTCTTTTGTCAGTTGTCCCTCGAACACAGGTAAGGTGGTAGAGAAGGGACTATTATGTATAGGGGAAACCCTTCTATGCTTAGAGGGCAAGACTGGAGTGGAAGGCACACAAGTAGGTTGACTGGTTGCTCTTGGTGCAGTCTCATTGAAGGAAAAAGGTCCTAATAAGCTACTCTCGAGCAATTGCTTCAATAACCCTGTAAGTCCACCTATCATAGATCTCATAGCCCCAACTTCTGCCCTTAAATCACTAATAAGCTGATAAGTGTTCTGGGCACAGTGATAGAGATCTGATGCTATTCCAGTTGTCGCCTCTAGTATAGGTTGAATGTTAGCATCCTTTGGAACCGTTATTTAAATCTAGAAGGGGAGTGAATCTATTACTGCAATAAATCATTGAATCAGACGGACTCTGAGAGCAAATGTCAATTGGTGTTGAATGAACTCTCCCCGTGTGAATTCCAACTTCGTAATCGCTTGAGTTGTAATTCTCACTATTGGCTCTTCAAAACATTTTTGGGATGACTGGCATATTACTAGAGCTAATGTTGTTAGAGGAAGTCTGACTGGCCACAGTGCATGGGAAGGTCACCGCTAGCATATCTAGGTTGCCTTTGCATTCATCTAGCAAACTCTCAATAGATCTAGGACACAGTTACTTTGAACATGCTTAGCCATTTTCTTAGTGTTTTTCCCCTTCCCTGCTACCCCGCCTCCCATACCCTACACGCTCTTCTTTTCTCCATCACTTAAAAGATAGCAAAATGGAGTTCACACTAGTTCTATTGAGTGTTATGAAACAATATGGCTGAGGGGACTAAGCCCGTCTTCCAAGTCCCACTGTAATTGATTGGTTCTATAAAAAGTTAGACAGTACCTTGATGTCCCGTGTTGAAAGCCTCAGAGAGGATGCCCAGCCTCCTCCAGGCTCTGACGGGTGCAGACAGGCCTGCCCTTGGCCTGGGCTTTGCCCAGGCACAGCCATGCATGTACAGCACTGCAGGAGTGCTCCGGCGCCTGTACGCCATGTCGGTGACTGGCCCTTCTCCTGAGGCTTGTGAGGCAATGTGGGACCTTGTCCCACCCCAGGAAAGCAACAATGAGGAGCAGCAGGTCTGTGGGGCCTCTGGTGGCCGCAGGCAGTGTCCCACACTGGGGAGTGCTCCCGCATATTTACAGCGTGTAGTTGCTGACTCCACCCCCGAGGCTCGTGACGCACAGGGGGACCTTGTCCCACCCCAGGAAGGCAACAACGAGGAGAAGCAGGTCTGTGGGGCCTCCAGTGGCCGCAGGTAGTGTCCCGTGCTGCAGGAGTGCTCCGGCGCTTTTACAGTGTGTTGGTGGCTGGCCCCGCCCCCAAGGCTTGTGACGCACTGTGGGACCTTGTCTCACCGCAGAAAGGCAACAACGAGGAGCAGCAGGTCTGTGGGGCCTCCGATGGCCGCAGGTAGTGTCCTGTGCTACAGGAGTGCTCCGGCTCCTTTATAGCGTGTTGGTGGCTGGTCTTGCCCCTGAGGCTCTTGACACACTGGGGGACATTGTCCCACCCCAGGAAGGCAACAACGAGGAGCAGAAGGTCTGTGGGGCCTCCCATGGCTGCAGGCAGTGTCCCGCGCTGGAGGAGGGCTCTGGCGTATTTACGGCGTGTCGGTGGTTGGTCCCGCCCTGAGGCTCATGACACACTGGGGGACCTTGCCACACCCCAGGAAGGCAACAACAAGGAGCAGCAGGTCTGTGAGGCCTCCTGTGGCCGCAGGTAATGTTCCGTGCTGTGGGAGGGCTCCACTGTCTTTATAGCGTGTCGGTGACTAGCCCTGCTCAGATGCACTTGGGGACCTTGTCCCACCCCAGGAAGGCAACAACGAGGAGCAGCAGGTCTGTGGGGCCTCTGGAGGCCACAGGTAGTATCCTAAACCTTCTGCTCCTTGGTTCTCTGCATCACTGAATGAGAAAAAAAGAAGTATCTGTAAAACACTAAAGAGAAAATACTAAAAGTTCTATGAAGATGAAGATGATGCAAAATCTATTCACAAAATGGCCTTAAAGAAATTCAGCAATTCTACACATAAAGCACAATCTAAATATATTTCAGATCAAATTTCATCAGCACCCAGCATGCCCCATCAACTTTCAAAAATGATTATTTCCTTTTTATCTTCTGCAGCCCTGGAAAACAAAATTACTCCTTCAGCTGGACTATGTGATGATCTCTCAGATTTCCTTTATGAGAACATTCAAACAATGTTTAGTCAGTTTACAAGAGAAAGGCCACTCATTAGTGCTAATGCTTTAAGTTCTACCCTTGGACAATCTTCATTAGGTTTTTAACCAATATCTTTTGAGTATTCTACCAGTGAACTGACTAAATATAAATTAGGACCCCCTCTGGATCTGTGTCCCCTTGACATTCAAGGGGCCTGCATCCACTGCCATTAATCTAGTGCTGAATAATATCCTGAATAATGCACTGGAGACTGCTATATTTCCTAGGAAGAGAAAACAGACTTTACAGCTCCCCTTTAAAAAAAACACAAATACAGTTCCAACCATTTTAAGCAATTTTATTCAAAACTTAATTCTGCCAGCTGTTTCTAAGATTCTGGAGAAGTTAGTCAATATGCAATTGACTCATTTTTTAGAAACCACCAATTTGTGAATGATTCTCAATCTTGTTTCTGTCAGGTCTTTAGCACTGAATCTGCTTGTTAGAAGTCAATGATTTAATTAAATACAATTTAGACCAGGGCATCTCTGCTATGGTGGCTTACTCAATCTATCATCTGCATTTGATATGGGATCCCATCAAATTTTAATAGATAGGCTAAGAAAAATTGTGATCCAAGGACAAGCTGTGGCTTGACTAAAATTGTTGCTGGAGGATAGGACTCCGGCGCGTTATACTCCACTGTTTACATTTATTACAAAACCTCTCACATATGGGTTTCCACAGGGCTCCACTTTAAGCCCTACTTTATTTTACATATACTTGGAGCCTCTGGCCAGTCTTGTTGAATCCTGGGGCACACAAGTTATTTCATATGCAGATGACATCCAACTCCTTATGGCCTTTCAGGAGAATAATGAGGAGGCCTTGACGTCTTTTTAAGCACTATTTCAGAGGTGTGGCTGAGTGGATGGACAACAGTTGTCTCAAATTAAACTCAGATAAAACTGAAATTATTTTCTTTGTGATAAAATGCTCACCAGATCCCAGTAGATGATGGCCAGGTGAGCTTAGCCCTTTCCCTACACCTGCATCTTCAGTAAGAAATCTGGGTATCAAATTTGATACCAATCTTTCATTAGAATGCCAAGTTTATAATATCTCTGCTCTTTATTGTTGCCAGACTGAAGGCTTTAAAAATAACTTTGTATTTAGTACCTGAATATGCCCATAAGATCATCGTCCATTCTACTGTAGCATCCAGATTGGACTACGCCAACAGCCTGTATTTGGGCCTTCCAGCCTATTGGGTCCAGCTGCTCCAGATTATTCAATCTGCACGGATACGATTGAAAATAAATTTTCAGCAATCGGTCACTCCCCATCTGAAACGTTTGCATTAGTTGCCACTGTCTGAACGCATTCAATTTAATGTGCTAACCCTGGCATACATAGCCTAAGCACAGAAAGGCTTAAAGAGAAAAATACTTAAACCACACTATCAATCTAGAGCCCTTAGATCCCACAACCTGAGGGTGTTGCAAATTCCGAAAGTGCATAAAACCAGTAGAGAGGGCAAGATCCTTTTCAAATCTTACCTCCAAACTGTGGGACACTCTCCCCTTTAGTTTACACATGGCCCCTTCGGAATCCATCTTTAAAAATACTTAACGATCTTTCTTTTTTAACTAATGGCTGAGGTCCAGATTTCTCCCACTTTGTAACTCCAGATGATCCATATGCCGCTAGCACTAGGACTCTTCCTTGGAAGCAGCTGTGCTTTGCACAAATGGATTATTGTTCTTATGATTATGATTATTATAATTAGTTATGATGTAATTCATTTTCTTCTTTCCTTCCAGTCTTCTGGAACCAGTCACTTGTGGCTCATACCCTCAGAAGAACAAAAAAGAATTGTCAGATGAGTACACTTTTGTCTCGCTCTTTCTTCTTCAGTTCCTAACCTTCTGTCTGGCTTGACTAAAGTCTGACCTTTGCTAGCATTTCCTGTCTCCAACGTTTTTATTTTTTTCCTTACCCCCTCCTTTTGCTCCCCTCTCAAGGTATAAAATTGTCTAAACTCTTTTAGAGTGTCCTTTCCTCCTTCTCCCCATTAGGCTTTTCCCAGATATGCGTCTTAGGCCTGTCTGCCTACTCCTTCTAGCTTAGTGGCTTTAGATGTTCCATTTTGAGTTCCCTTTTTTTTCAACAGCATTTCCCTACCTCTTTTGCTTGGCTCTCGCACTTTGCTGAATTCCCAACCCAATACTCTTGCACCCACCTGGGAAGCAACATTCCTTTTGGAACGTGAGATGAGCCAAGTTCAGGTAGAGTCCATTGATGGACTAGGAGACACTTAGATGCTGGTATTTGCCTCCCACAGCTTCAATCTGGCTTCCGTCTGCTGTGACAAGTTTGTGCCATGTTCAAGTTCCTTCAAAGGTCTCTTCTCCTTTTGACATTCTCACTTCTTTCTCTGACTCTGCTCTCTCCATGGAACTCCCTCGCTGCCATTGTGTCAGCTTCTTGAAAGACACCACAAGGATCTGTCTTCACTGTTATCCACTTCTCTATCTCCTTCTGCCTTTTTCCCTTTTCTATTTTTTTCTCCAGTTTTTTCTTCCCTAGGTGCTGTGGATTCCCTGTCCTCCCACAGAGGCGAGAAGAGCTTACAGGGTGTCAGGTCCCTCATACATTTCTCCACCCTTAGCTCCTTCATGAAGAGCTAGTGAATACCTTAACGAGAAGTCAGCATTGTCTTATTGTTTTTGTTTTTCTATGTTTTACTTCAAACTGGTACATTTCTAGGGTCACAAGCCACCTTAGGATTCTGAGATTATTTCCCTTGTAGTGGCTTAGGTAAGTGTGGCGTGATCTGTATATAAAATATAAAAAACTGAACCTCAAGATAGTACCTTAATTTCTCAACAACGTGTAATGTAAAGGTGAATTTATAAAGCGCGGCTACCACTCCAAGGAGTATCTTGGCGCTAAGTCAACCAGGTGGAATGGTTGGGGGAGGCAGACAAATTTCACGCTAGCACCAATAACTACACCATTGCTAAGCAGGCTGCATCAGTAAGAGAAAAAATCCATGTCTTCAGAGCCTTTCTAAACTGAGTCTCCTGAGACAAGGATCGAATGGAAGAAGGAAGATTATTCCAGGCTTTAGCGCCCAAGACAAAAAGAGATTTGCCACCTTTAGTGGCTAGCCTGAATTTAGGGATAGTAAGCAGATTCAGTCCTGAAGATCTCAGACAGCGTGCCGGGTGGTAGCGTTTAAAGCCATTACACAAATATTTAGGACCTCGCTGATGGAAGGCCCTAAAAGTGAGTAGAAGGATCTTAAAAAGAATCCTTTTACCGATAGGAAGCCAATGAAGCGTATTCAGTGCCGCTGATGCGGATGATTTGCGAGGCCAGCGTAGTACTAAACGAGCCGCAGCGTGCTGGACTATTTGTAGTTTACGTAGTACTGATTTGTTGGCTCCAGCGTATAGACTATTACAATACTCCAGCCTGGAGGCAATCAGGGCAACTGCGACTGTCTTCCTAGCTGGCAAGGGCAGGAGGTCGAAAAACTTCCTTAAAGTTTTTATTATGCAAAAGCATGAGCCCGCTACAGTCAGCGCTTGTTGTTTGAAGGATAACTGGCAATCAAACCTAATGCCCAAGTTCCGAGCAGAGGTGATGGTCATAGGGGGAGCCTCTGTATCCTCGGGCCAGCAAGTTGTTGGAGAAAACAGATTTTGTTTTCCAAAGGGAATAATTTCGGTTTTGCCAGCATTGCATTTAAGGTGATTGTCCGCCATCCAGTGAAAAGTAGCTGCTAGGCACTGTCTGAGATTTTCCTCGATATCTGATTGGTCACCATCCAGTACTAAAATAAGCTGAGTATCATCAGCATACGAGATACTACTAATCTGGAAGCTTGTGATTAGTTTCATCAGGGGGACCATATACAAGTTAAAAAGCAGCGGACTCAAGCTTGATCCCTGGGGAACTCCAGAGCTAAGGGGCCTGGCCTCCGATTGAAAATCACCTAGCACTGTAATTTGTCGTCTGTTTGTGAGGAAATTTTTTAGCCAAGCCAGAACCACCCCACCTACTCCTGCGGCAGCCAGACGGTTCAGAAGGATGTTATGAGAAACCGTATCAAAGGCTGCTGACAGGTCGAGTAGGATTAATACAGCTTTCTTGCCCTGGTCCAAGGCCATCCGAAGGGTCTCTGCTGTAAACAGCAGGGCAGATTCGGTAGAGTGATTAGACCGAAACCCTGACTGATTAGAATGCAGAATATTATTTTCTTCCAAGAAACTCGTGAGTTGGTAATTCACGAACTTCTCAGTCATTTTGGATAAAGCAGGGAGCAGGGATATTGGCCGTAAATTGGAGAGGGTGGTCGGGTCAGCTAGTGCCTTTTTTTACTGACTAATCATCTTTTCTCTATTATTGAATATCTATGTTCCCTCAAGAACATTTTCCAGTTAATGAAGAGCACTGGCTTCTTTTCATGTCTTTCGTTCAGCTGAGAAAGAACCACCCCCTTTCCTGTGGCTGAAGTGTCTGTTTGTCATAGGAACAGTGTACTGAGCTTTGGGTACTGTAGCCCTGTCTTGAAGATTAAAATACTTTTTAGGGCTTCAAATGCTTATAAGCCAATGGGCCTAGGTGTTGATAATATCTATTGGAAGCATATGTTTTTAGGGCAGTTAAAGAAGCAGAAATATGTGAATAATCCAGAATAAATCTTTTATAGTAATTCAATTGGCCTAAACAAGCTCTTGTAGCTTTTTGATTGTGAGGAAAAGTTATTGAGGTTATTCCCTTCACTTTCTCTTCCTGAGGTTGCATTAACCCATTCCATAAGAAGTGTCCTAAGCACTTCAAACTATCATTTGCCACCTTTTTTTTTCTTTGGATTTATGTAATGACTAGACATTGGTAAATTGGTGAACACTAAAGTCAAGTGTATCAGGTGTTCTTCCCATGTTTTGCTAAATACTTTAATATTGCCTAAATAAACAAAGGCAAACAACTGGTGTGGCTACAATATCTAATTTAATTAACAGTGATAGGCAGCCTGAGTATCATGTAAACAAAACGGTAGTTCTATAAAGTGAAATAAACTCTGGAGTGTGGCAAATTCAGTTTTTTCTTTGTCTTGCTTGATTAACTTATCAATGCATGGTAAACGATAGCTATCAAATGCCATCTTATTGACTCCGCTTTAATCAATATAGAATCTTATAGACCCATCTTGTTTGGAATTAACACGATAGAATACCACTCAATATGAGAAGCTTTGATGACTCCCAAAACATTTTTCCACTTCTTCTAGTATGTCTTTTCTCCTGGCCTCTGGTATTTTATTGGAGCATTGTTTTACAAACTGTCCTAGTTCAGTTTTAATGGTGTGGAAAATTAGATATGCATTTCCCAGGGAATTCAGAAAATAATATTTAAAATTACTTAGCTTATTTAACAATTCCACACTTAGGATTCAGTTGTGTTTCCCTATTTCAATTGGAGATTCACAGCCTTCTCAACTATCTGGGCATGGTGTTACCCTTGGAACTTAGAGTGGAGCACTTTGCCATTTCTTCAGATGTTTGATGTGAAAAATGTGCTCTTTTCTGGCCTTTTGGCTATTTTTATTTTATAGGTGACACTGATCATTCGTTCAGTATGGCTAGATTATTGGTACGATCGGGATGCATTAACCATCTTTGTGCTGGTATAGGTAGGGCTACTAGAAATTGTTCAAAATATATTTTATTTATTATTTTACCTTTGGTTGACTCGTGTGGCTTTAGCCAGCAGTCTGCGGAGTCTTTTACTTTAAAATAATAGACTTCTAGGTGTATCCCTAGCTATGCCCTACTCTTGTCTAAACTTACATGGATGCATTTCTTCATTCACCCCCAAGTCTTTCTAATATAACCTTCTTAATCTCTTAATACAGAGTTGTGCCCACAGGATTAGCTGAGTGATATGCTACCTGTGTCTCCCCAACTAACAGAGGTCCTACATAATGACCCCAGCAGTCAAATGCTGGCATGAACTGTCCACTCAAAATGCATAAAGAAAGCCTCTGAGTCCTCCCCTGATGTAAATGGTTGGACAGCTTAGCGGGTCCCTGCAAAACCACACCTCTATTTTGTGACTATGTGGTCATTAACTGGCCTTGATTGTCTGATACATCTTGAAACTGGTTTACTTGATGTATGACAGTCTGCTGTAGGGTGTTTCTTTCTTGTTTTGTGGTCCCACATGTATTGTTCCAATGCCCACATTTCTTATAATTGTCAGGCCATTTTTGAAGTCATACAGACTCAACAATTTCACTTCCAACATCACTTCTGTTGCCAGTTTGAACACATACACAATCATAAGAAACTGGTTTAATAGTTGCGAAGGATGTGATTACTTCACAAGTAATACGTTTGCAACTTTCTCTTTACCAGGAGCCAAGTCCTGCATTGTTACACTTCACTCTCTGAGGATAGAGAAGCAGAGCAGTCCAAGGCCTTCTTTGGGGAGATGATGCGGACTAGTACCAGAGCTCACTGGTATGCAACAACAGCGCTCAATAAATCATTGTCCAATCTTTTCATTTGATAAAGAAGTAATGTATTTTTATCCACACACTATTAAATTATTATTTATCCATTTATTAGGCGCACAAATCACCCCAGCAGTGGTAGGCAGATCGATGTCCCCGGCGGGGTTAAAGATTAAATAGCCAGGTTTTCAAAAGTGTTTTAAAGAGATCATGGCAGGTGCGGCTAGACATGGGCAGCTGGTTCCAATGATATGGCGCCACAATACATTAATTACAAATATAAAATCAATTGGTTGAAAATACCATTGGTAACACTCTCAGGAGAGTTTACACCCCCAGAAAGCCCTGAACCCATGAGCACAACCCTTCCCACCTATACTAGCTGCAATATCACAACATAAGGGGTGTCATTATCAATGAGGTAGGCCTACTGGCCTTATTAGTGTGTCATCATGTTAGTAAAATGAGAAAACATGTTATATTCTACCATTAAAACACCACTGAAATCGATTGAGATAGTATGAACATGCATTACTATTTGTTACACTGTAAATTTTTCCATTGTCAATCATCAATATTGTCAATAAAGCACAGTTTTAATAATATGTGTCCTGGAGTCTTATTTCTGACTTCTGACATCTCCCGGGGCATGTCTTTAACATCATGGGAGACTTAGGGTTCGTTTTGGTGGGGTACATTCCGGGGTGGCTGCTGCACTCCTGGAAGACCCCAAACACTACCCGTATCTGTTGGTGGTGCCCCTGCCCCTCCTGGGACAGCACAAGAAGGGGGATAGGCAAATGTAGGTACATATGAGGATTAATATAACGATCCCCTGCCCGCAGTATTCATATTCAATTAGTGGCTTCCAGCAGACCTGGGCTTGTGTATTACAAAAATACGCCATTGATATGTGGAAATTTCTTCTCTTCTTTTATACTGGGTGCCTGTGCGCACCTTGGGGAAGTTTGAGAAAGCTCTGCAGAGTGCTATATGCTCAGCCTTCCTACGAAACCAAGATGCCCATTTCTCCAGTCCCATAGGTCGATTTTTTTTATTTTGGTCTTGTTTTGCTCCTGGGGACCAGCTCTATCCCTAGGGAAATGATCTTCAGGCCTCCAGATCTTTAAAGTGTAAGTTTATTAGGGAGCTTGGTTTTTGTGATCCTTTACCAGACATGTACTCTGCCTGGGCTCCTGGTGCTCTATCCTGCTTAGAGGACATCTTCCACAGCCTCTCCACAGCCAACAGCCAGTAAGCAAAACGCCCTCCTTGCTACGTTTCACAGCTCCCACAGACTCCTGGCTATTTGAAGTGCACCTGTATGTCAGCGGAGTCAAGGGCCAGTCCGCAAAAGTCCCAGTGGAACTGTCCAGGGTCCCCTAGGAGGTCTCCAGGTCCATTTCCCCTAACTGTTCCTTGGGGGCAAAAGGGGGCCAGCGCCAGTGGCCCTGGAGAGACCCATCCTAGTCCAGGGTGACAGCTGGAATTAATGTCCTTCAGTTCATCTTCTCAGTGGACGGAGGTAGCTTCTTCTTCCAGCTAGACATTCTTTCGCTGTTGTCATTTACAGGTCAAGTGTCTTCTCAAGTGTCTCTCCCTTCTGTAGTGGTTTTTAAGTGGGGGTGGAAAGTTCTAGAAACCAGGCACCCCTGGCCAATCCTATGGTGCCACATGATCAGTCCACCCCTGCCTCAACTCTACTGACCAGCATTCGTGGACATTTAAAATGGCGACTTCAAATGGCCTATGGAAAGACCTTGCCTGAAAGCTTCATCCCCACCTCCAAATGACACAGCTTCTTAATCCCCTTCCACTAAAACCTCAAAGGAGAGCCCTTCATATGTTTGGCTCCATATCGCTGGCATTCCCCATTTGTTTCTGTGCATTTGGGCTTGCCCAAGCCAAGTGCATTGTGAAGATTTAATTTCTCCCCCCTAATGTCCCAGGAACTAGGCAAAGCACTGTTGATGGCTCCATTATGTTGGGAGGCTGTTGATCCTATTGCTGGCCAGCAGAGTAATAACATTGGCTGAGGTGAGGAGATAAAGACCTGTAATCTGGTTTTGGCTGAGGCAGGGAACTGTGGCAATTCTTAAAGTGCCATAAGGAGTACAGAAATAGAAAAAAGGACAGTAAATCTGCACTTAGTGTACATGTTTAACCTAAAATAATACCTGACCAGTATTCTTGGCTCAAGTATTGTGAACCCATGCAGTGGCACAGAATTTGCCGATAAGGTATAATGCAGTGAGCACACAGCCTTTCACTATGCACTTCAGACCTACACTATGCCCACTCACATTATGATCTTACACCCATAACCAAACCCTGAAATGTCTCTTCTGCGACAGGCACTCCTAATGGTGCACAGATACTGGGCTGAGCTAGACTGTAAAATCATACGCTTGGGCTGCACATGTGTGCACACGTGTGCTCACAAGTTTATCTGTAAACAGCCTAGAGCCTCTTCCCCTAGCTGCAAAGAAGCAGCCGAATCTTAAAAAGGCAAGCACCAATGTTTAGCCCTCTCAGCCGATTTGCAAAGAGTTAACAGTGAGTGCGACTCAAGTGGCAAAACAGGGTAGTCAAAAGTAAAAAATCCAGAGAGTGTAAATGGGCAGACCAGATTTTTATTGTTTTGTAATTTGTAATTATCCTTGATTTTACGTTGTGGCTAAACTAAGCGTCTGGGTACAGGTCTTCCTATTCTAGTCTGGGCTTCTCACGGAGGGCCTAGGGTTATCCCCTTTATATCAGTCTGAGTAGTGTTGAAATGTCCTTTCTTCTTTCGTTCCATGCTTCAGCAGGCGGATCAATTGCTATTGACTCTCACCCTCAGAAGAACAATAAAGAATTGTCCATTAAGTAGACTTTATTCTCTTTCCTTCTTTTTCTGTTCCTAATCTTCTTTCTGGTTTTCCTAAAGTCTGCCTGTTTTGCTGGAGCTTACTGTCTCCAAGTTCTCTCTTTTTGTTTTTCCTTCCTTCCTCCTTTTGTTCTCTCTATAGCTATAAAATTGTCTCAACTCTTTTAGAATATTCTTCTCTCCCGCTTCCTATTTGACTTTCCCCAGATATGCTCCTTGGACCATCGGCCTTCTCCTTTTGGCTTAGTGGCTTCAGCTGTTCCGTTTAGGGTAAGCTTTTTTCACCTGCCTTCTCCTACTTCTTTTGTATAGTACCATCCTATGCTGTGAGATCAGCCCCACACTCTTGTAGCTACCTGGGTAAGCCACGGTGCTCCAAGAATGTGGTGGGAGATAAGTTCAGGTCTGGTCCATTGAAAGACCCAGAGGTGCTTAGTTATCAGTGTTTGCCTCCCACTGCTTCCATCTTCTGAGGCGAGTTCCTGCTGTGTTCGGGTGTCCTTTTTGGGTCACCACTCTATGTCTCTAGGCCACCTCTCCCTCATTGGCGTCTCATCTTCCCTTGAGCTCCCTGCATTTTTTTCTACCTCCCCACTTTCTCTGTGGTTCGCCTGCTCTCTGGATTTGCATAAGCTTCCTGAAAGACAACAAGAGAGTCTGTCTTCAATTTTTATCCTCTTCTCTGTCTCCTTCACTCTTTGTCCCTTTTTGATTCCTTTATCGCGTTTTAGGTCTCGCCTATGCAGTGTGCATACGCTGCATAGGAGGGCCTTTAGCTGTCGCTCTGATCATTTTCAAGCACACACTCGTGCTTGTGGGGGCCTCCAACTTGTGGTAGCTAGCAGCGGCACGCCACAAGCACGAGTGCAGTGCTTGAAAATGAGCAAACTGTTTTCCCAAGCGCGCGCAGCAAACACCTCCGTCCAACACTGCTACACACCCGAGCCTTCAGCGTTCCACCCTGTGGCTGTATCAGATATCGCCGTCTTGTGCCCGGCCCCAACCTGCACGAACATCCGGTGTCTATGTTATGTCACAAACAACTCTCCGCAACCATCCGGCCCCGGCGCAGAGCAGGAATGGGCCGTCAGCGCGCCCGGCTGCTGCACATCTGGGTGCTACACGCACACGTGTTCTCTCAGGGCGGGTGACCCCCACCCCTTCCCACATGCCGAAGCCGTGTTTACAGGACGGCTTGGCTTGTTACACGCATTACAAACCTTCCATAGCAGCTTAGAGCCCTGGCTACACTCGCTGCAAAGTTAAGCAGCTCGGTTCGTTTCTTTTCTTCGCCATTTTTAAAGTGCCCCCGGGGGACCTTGAGCATGGCATGTTTGTGCAGTTATTGGCTCGCAGACGCAGTGGGGTGATTGCTGTTCGAAGGTGCTGTAACTTTCCAGTACAGTTCCCGCTCTGTGAACTAGTTTAGTCTACATTGCCAAAGGCAAATTATTTCGAATCCTATTACCCCGTCACTCCATCAGAATGTATAATTGTAAACGTGATCCTCTTGCATTATTTGGAATATGTGGAGCTCTGTTACCCCTGAAATGTAAGCGGTCTCCCATCACACATACTATTTTTTGATTTTGTGTAACACATCATCTAGGATACGCATACCCTTAAATGTTGTATAAATACCCCTCTTATGGAGTAATTTGCCTTCTAAACTCGATTATACGTTATAATGTCTGAATTAAGGTTTAATCCCTTCAAAAACTTTTTATGCCTAAAAACTGCATCAAATTGCCTCTAAAACTTGATTCAAGCATACCTGATATATAATCCCTTTACAGAGTACGTGTTATTCCCACGTTGTTGTGAATCGCTTTACTGCTGATTGGCTAGTGGCTCCCCTCTTCTTAGATGCTTCGAATGCAAATAGTCACCCCTTAGTTTATAACAACTCTTGTGTAGAAAGTGTTTCTAACGAGTATTTGTCCCAAAATAGTGTTTCTTTCTGTAGAAAGGAGTATACAACTGAACTGCCAATTTCAAAACGATATACCGAATGATGAGAATATACATACATTAATATGTGCAACATGTTTACGAACAGTGCAAAGGTTGGGCCTGCTTTGTGCGGATTTGGAGCCCCTTTTGTTGTTTTTTATGTTTCTCCCTTTCAGGCGTTGCCAATTGCATACTTCACTTTGTTATGATTCTGTCTTTGCTGACACGTATTTGCATTTTAAGTTTAAAGTGTCAAGTGTTAGAATGTCGATTTGCTGTGATGATACATTTTCCACAAACGAATATCGGATCCTATAACCTAATGGTTTTGTCACCTCAGAAATCTGTAAGCACTTCTTCTTTCATTCCTTTTTATTTTTTGCATTATGTAGCGCGAATGAAGGTATCAAAGCGCTTTACATAAGTACTAGTTTCATTACAGAAATCTGCCCCGGGTGATAATGTGCTACATGGCTAAACACTTACAAGGTCCCAAAGGCAAGACCTATTGGCTATGCCAATGCGTGTTTCACTTTTGCTTTCTTCATCCCCAGGTCTTGTGGTGTGGGGTCCTCATGCTTAAGCGAGAAGAGCTCCAGAGCGTCAAGGCAGTCTTCCTCCCTCCAACACACAACAAACTTTGAAATAGCCAGTTAGTAAAGGTAAGTTAAAGAAAAGTAAAAACACCACGGTATCACTCCCAAGAGACCCTATGCTCTGTAGATCATCTTTATCCAGTCCTGGCTTTTCAGCCTACAGGGCATTTGAAGCTAGTATTCGTAGTGTGCTTTTTTTTCTATTTTCACTATGAGCCTATAACTCCCAGCATGCAGAGTAATGTGAATATAAAAAATGATCTGAATGAAAGTGACTGCTGGATGCATAGGGCCGGGTGCCAATTATGTATCTAAATGTTGACTGGCATTACTAAAATGTGAGTAGTGGTGGAACTAAACAAATGCAATGTGACCGTTCCAAAATTAGCTTTTGCAAGCGCATTAGCACCTTAAAGTATGATTATAATTTCTATTGATTTAATGAAATGCAAACAAAGAAACCCATGGGGCATTAGAATCCTAGTTTTATTTGTGTATCAGAGGCTTCAGCGTTCATTATCCATCATAAAAACCTATGTTGTGTGAAATATGAAATGAATTGCTTTGTGCATAGTAATATGCATTATTGCATTCTCCTGATACCTTTCCAGCAGTGTATACACGATCATTAGTAAGAACACATTAGTTTAAGAATTGCTAGTTCTGTAAGCATCTTTGGGAGCACATATTTTTCAATATTTAAATTCAGATATATACAGATAATATATGCATAGTTACTACTTGCATGAGCATCGCACAAGCATTTGCTGGATCCAAAAATATAAAATATTAAGGTATCTACTCAGCACACGGAGTTCATATTTTTTTTACATATATCGTTAATATTTTTAGATTTGAAAGTAAGGACTTTGGCAAATGTGTTGACCTTCACAGTAAACAAACAGTTGTGATTCAATTAACTGTTTAGGTAGCTTTTTTGAGACGGGAATGTCCTTTGCATTCCCTGCATTTCCCTGCGTGCCTGAAGGTATGTATCAGGTATCCTGGCTTTTGTTTCCTAATTTAGGGGCATATTATCAAGCCAGGCGATGAAATAATCGCCGCTTTAGCGGCAGAAAACGGCCGCTAAAACGGCAATAACGGGCTTGATAATATGCTCAATGGAATTCCAATTGAAGCCCATGTTAAATGTGAAGGACGTCTACCATGGGCTTCAATTGGAATTCCATAGAGCATATTATCAAGCCCATTATCGCCGTTTTAGCGGCAGTTTTCTGCTAATTTTATCGCCTGGCTTGATAATATGTCCCCACGTGTGTGTGTGTGTACAAAGGCCTAGGCTTGTCCCTTGTTCCTTTGAAATGAGTAAGTTTGTGGACCTTTCCTAGACCTCGAAGGGTGCACCAGTGTGCCCTCATTTCAGTGACAGTGAAACAGTGTCCTTTTTCGGTAATTGTATTTGCATAGCGCTAACTACTCCAGATGAAGTATCAATGCACTTTTCGGCAAGTAGCACGATACTTCAGAGCCCAAAAGGATTAGAATGGTACTGGCCTTGTGCACAATATGGAGGCAAGGTTGTTAGTGAGTGGAAGTGTATTGCTTACATCCCTGATGCTGGAGGTAGACGTTCTAGGCACCAACGTGTGGGAAGTGGAGACAAGGCTCCCTTTGAATCATATTGGGCCTTTTGGTTAGAGGAGCTGCTAATTAATCTTCCTGTGCCAGTACCATTTAGTAAATTGAAGGGTGGGACTGCAGTCTTTCTGGTTCAAGGAGAAAGAGACCAACCCACACCCCCTGAATAAGAGAGGCCAGCCTTTTAGATGTGCCTGACCACTGTCCAGTGTGGTGATGAGAGCCAAATGCAGAAAGCTCACACCTCTATATCTTTATTGTGAGTACTCCTGGTTGGGGAGCAGCATCACCCTACACCATGGGTACTCGCAAACTTTCTCTCGGAGGCCAAAGTTACAGTGTTGTTTGTGGCCGAGGGCCGCACCGGTGGAGGCCTGGTCAGTGAGGGGTCGGGGTCAGTGGGGGAGGGGCTAGAGGGGGGAAAAATCACTACTGTGAGGCTAAATATATGGTACAGAGTAAACGTTTCACTTAAGATTATAGGGCAAAACTAAGATAACCCCGGGTTTGATTTGCAATCTTAGGAGTGGCAGTAAAGGCAAAGGTCTCAGTTAGTATTAATAGAAATCACAAAATGTTAGTATTAAGCCATAGCTAACCATATGTCAAGACCATCCATGTCTAACACACACTATTAATTCATGCATGTATGGCTTATTTAATGGAACACTGTATTTAAATATCGAAAAGGAGGGGAATGGACACACTTAAAGCAAGAAATGTGTCCAGAGAGGAAGGTCTTCAGTAGTGTTTATCCTCAAACTATCTCCAGTTACATTATCATCAATGTAGTCATCATTATTCCAAGTCTCACACATCATCGGCACCTTTCTTCAGATCTCCAGTTGCATTTTGATCAATGGACCTCATAAAATTGTAATGGCTGCACCACGTCATGATTATTAATCAAATTTCACTACCACTGACCAATTTTACTTGCATTAACGAAGTTCAATGGAGTTTAGCAAATGCTAGCTATTTAAACTCATAGGCAGCATCCCCTCGAGTGCTCACATGGACTCCCTGTAAACTCAGTGAAGTATGATTGGGAAAGGCACGGTCACCCTCAAAACAACCACCAATCGCAAACATCAATCATTTGAGACCTGCTATAAAGAGAATTTGTTTTCTTTAAAACAAAATGGAAATGGCCAACATTAGTTTCTTTATTGATGAAATGTCCTACCAAGGCCTGCGACTGGCACGATTTGGTTTAAAGCCCGGTTCCCTGAAACATCAATGACGCACTTAACAGCAGCAGGAATTTCGGATGAACAAGAAGGATTTCCAATATACAAACATTAACGTTGGCATTCAAGGCACTATGTTTTCACCCACATTGAGCCCAGTCACCTGCGTGGTCTGAGAAGCTCTGCATATTTCCTTCCTTTTCAAACCAGACACGTACTCGTGTAGACCTGAACAGAGTGTGTTCACCTTGCACACGTCTGTGGGCTCTTCCTGAAATGCTGAGAGGACATTAGTATGTCCTAGTGCTCAAGGAACTGCAACATGGCTTGCTTCTGAATGTGCACGTGCTCGGCCCTCGTGCTGCACCAGTTCCCGCAAGCAAGGAGTGCAGTCACATCTTCCACTGCACTTCTCGTCATGTGCTCGTGCAGACAGAAGGGGGCAATTAAAAGAAGCCGACAGCTGTTTATAGTGTGTGCGCATACATACAGCATTAGAACACAAGGGGATTAAAAGGATGAATTCCTTACAAGCCACTTGTTTTTTTCTTGTAAACTAGCGAACAGCACAGGCTGGTCCACTAAAAGGCAGATGACACCATGCTGCAGTGAAGATTCTCCAGGTCTGCGGGCGGACAGGACATCATCACCACAGACACAGGAAGCTTCCCAAAAGGTCCTTTAAAAGTCAGCTGTAAAAGTGCTTACAGCTGACTTTTAAAGGGCCTGTGCTTCCCACCGGGTGCCGTGTGTGAGGTCACAGAGGCAGTGGGCCCAGAGACAAGCAGTAAACAGAGAAGATGGCCGCAGGAGCAAACGTAGTGAATGCGTATTGAATACGTATTCACTACGTATGCTCCTGCGGCCATCTTCTCTGCTTACTTCCAGGAAGGAACTGGCATATGGCAACAAGGTCCGCGGGCCGCCAATGAAGGCTAGCCGGGCCGATGGCGGCCCGTGGGCCGTACTATGAGTACCTGTGCTCTACACAAATAACACTTGAAAGGAGAACCACCCCAAATCGATTCTGAAAATGCATACAGTGGATCCACATCTTCTTTGTGTGATTACAGTATAAAAATAGGACCCACTGACCCATTTGTTAGTCCAGTTCCAAGTTCTCTATAACCATGGATGGGAGTGTTGTGCAGAACACTCAGAGGTCTGTTGTGTAACCAGGGCTGGTGTCATGTGTCTTAATTATGTTCTTGCAGAAACGCTGCCATCTTTCACCATGTACACATTTCTTAAGTTGCTTTCCATTTCATACAATAACCCTTTACACACATCTGCATTTGTGACAATGCAGGATTAGTTTCTTTGAAACTGCTTCACTTACAGATTTCACTTCAAGAGACCATTATCATGACTTCTTGAACACCATGTATAAGGCCTCGACACACATTATGCAAATGTCATTCTATTTTTCATCCATGAGGCGACACGGCTATCTATAAACCATAACAATGCTGACCTGCCCGAGGACTCACAGGGATACTTTTCATTATTAATAAACAAGCATTTCCAGATTTAGGCAGAGGAGCGTTTTTCTGTCATTTTGTCAGGTCTCTCCACGATGAAGCTTCAGCCCAGCAACTTGCCGATATCGCTCCGAAGGGTGTCCAGCTCATGACCATGACAGGGACTTACATTCTTTCCTTTCAGGTAACGGGTTGGATCATCCAGTACGGGGATTCTCTGCAGAACATACACACATGCCCTAAACACATAGGTTAGGGGATGCATGGTAGGGGTATGCCAAATTTCTATATTGTTTTATATGCCTGCATAAGTACATTGTCTTAGCATGATGGCGGAACATTTTATTCTGTTCACTGTCCTAGTACTTCTAACTTTTATTTGCTTCTGTCTATTGATCATTGCAGCACTTATATTTTATACAAGAATCACATTGGTTCAATAAACATCGAAAACATCCCACTGTGTATTCCCTGTATATTTCTCTGAGAAGAAGGCAGAGTACGAGAGACTGAGCAAAAGGGTTCTGTATCTTTTACTACAATTCCTGGGGGTTCAGGGTTGTCCTGTTCAGTGGTTGGCAGAACTATTTGCTACCCGCCTAGGTTTAGGGGTCCTTATGGAGGCACTGTGAGCTAGCTGTTCTATAGGACAACATGTCCCAAGGGGGTGAATGGAATCAGTCTAGCACCATCCCAATGGTTATGCTGTGCACAAACGCTCAGGTTCTACCGCAGGGTGGAAACTACACTACATGGCGCCACCGACGTTGGTTAGTTTCTTATTTTAATGGAGCACCTGAGTAGTTAAATCGTGCCTTCTCAGAGACCCCTAATTATCTCCTAACCTGAGACGTTTGTAGTGGAAGGGAAAATCCTCCTCAACTGAGTAGGTAACTCCTATGTATTGGCTGTAAGCTGTTAAAGCTTGAACTCTTAAAAGAGCTACTTCCCACTGTGCATACCCACTCTGTAATTCATTGTTTATTATGTCCAGAGACAAAGGTCCTCGGGCATTGAACATTGCAGAGGACTGCAGACATGCTGTTACTCTGAAACTACTACACCATGGTCCCATACCCAGGGGTGTAGATGTTACCTTTGTGGTTGAAGGACACAAAGCATTTAGGACAGATGTGTTCTATTCTTGGGCTACATTGCCGGCAGCAAACAACGTTACACAATTGTTTCACACCTACACTCAGGATGAAATACCGGATTAGTGGATACATATGAAGAAACAGAAATACCTCTAACCTACCAAGAACACATAAATTGGTTTAAAGGCGCCCTCCCACACATAGCAGAAACTGTTAGACTCGGTCCACTCAGCCATGAAGGAGCCAGTCTTAGCCAGTTACACACTGCATCCCAGTGTTGACAGTTTACCAGCAGCAGAGGTGCGAAGACTATACAAAGATTTGGTAAAGATATATCAATGTCTTACTCAGTTTGTTATGTGAACATTAACACTCAACCCTGTGTGGACTGCTCATGCTCCACAACCACCCACCATTGGCTATCCTAGTTTCAGCCCACAAACGCTAAATGCAGTCATGGGAAAAGTTCCCATCAGGAGAGGAGATTCCGTTCTGGATTGCTCAAAAAACAAGCCAGCTAGAAGCGGTGTTTCCCCATACAGGCCTGCAGGCAAAAACACAGAATATTAACTATTTTCTTGCTGATGGGGATGTCTCCACCTGTGGAAGACTGCACTGCTTAGGGTACAGTCTTTGTTGTAGTATATACTAGAACGCATAGTGCCCCTTCCCTGGCTGTTTTGCCGGAAGTGCTGAAATAGCTACATAATTAGTACAGGGCAGCAACTGTCCTTGATTTGGGGATGAAATTGATGGGCTATTTGGCAGCAGTATCTGCCATTATGTTAAGCGACATAAAGAGGGAAGCAGTAGCATTGGCTATACACCAGTGTATACGGGATTTGACTCCTACACAGCTGGAGCGCAAATTACCTAAAGTTATCGAAGAAACCTATGCTAAGCTAGGTAAAGATAATTTAGGAGCCATACCTGGTAAATCATAATTGAAGAGTATTTCTGAAAAGGATAACTCTAAGCGACCACTTGACTCTTCAACATAGAAGAAGTGGGGCAGTAAAGTAAAAGATAATGACAAAACAAAATCATGGGTGGGTCTTCTTAACAGGAAGCCCCTAAAAAATGATATAATATTTTCAACCGTAATGATTTTAGACTGCCTGATAGGTATCGGGATACTTATACACATTCATCTTGTTCCTTTCAGGTGCCATCTGATAAACCTTGGAGAGAGGTAAAATGTCAGAGCGCAGATTGGAAAAGCATGTGAAACCGAAGAAGGGCACACAGCACTCATCTGATTACGTAATACAAGAGGAAGATAAACTGAAACTTTCCAAGCCTCAATTCAAAAAGAAGTAGGTAGCCAGGCATGCCTCAGATATTGAGGATTCCGCTTCTGAGCGGTGAACGGGCAGTGTCAATGCTATACAGCGCGGAAGAAGTCACAATAGTTTTCCGGAACATGGATTGTTTGGTACGAGTAGCGCTGAGTGAGCATATCACGTTAGAAACACCTGATACCAGGGTAAATGTCCCACATCATTTATATTAAATACTTATGGTTACAATATTCTTTTGGCTGGAAAGGATTGGTCACCTGATTTCCTAATGGAGTGCCCAAACGGGGAAACAGTAATTTTTCCTGCTTTCTCCGACTTCGTTCCGGAATAGCTAAAACATTCGGAAAACAGCCTTTGCAACAAGGTTTTTACCTAGTTGCGCCTTTACCATGCATTTTTTAGCATGCATATTTTTACGGCAAATATGCATTTACAACGCATGCCAATACCAGGCATTTAAGGTAAGTTGGGGAGGCTGGGTGGACTCCCCCCACAAATACATTGTTTTTAAATGTAAAAATAATGCATGGTATTGGCATGTGCTGTGAATGCATATTCACGGTAAAAACATTTGCGCTAAAAAATGTGTGGCAAAGGCATTTACGTACAACCAAACATTCATATGCCAAGGAGTGGGCATAAGCACTAGCTCCTGTGTCATACCACTTCCTAGCGCAGCTTGAGCTAGAGCAGCTTGAATACCAAGGTGTAATAGAATTTTCACCTCATCTAAGAATAATCATCTGTTTTCAGTAATGAAACCGGACCATTCATATCGTCTAATATTAGGCTACAGACACTTAAATACAGCTTCTCGCACATTTGCAGTACAGAATGCACACATTACCATAGTAATGAACAACATTGTGTGAAATAAATACAAAACCAAATTTGATATCTGAAATGGATTTTTATGCAAGATTATAGCAATTGGAAGCAGACATCGCACCACATTTCTGGCACTAGGCTCTCAGAGGCAATTCTGTCAATTTTCCCAAGGGTATAGAATTTTTCTGGACTGTTTTCAGCCAGAGTAACAGAACTACTACACAATTTTGATGACCAGGATTGCCCTGTCGATGATATATATCTGATGGCTGATGACTTCATGGAACATTTGACAACAGTAGATCATATCATTTTAAGGTTTGCTCAAATGGGCTACAAATTCAATTAAAAAAATCTAAAATTGCCCATCTCAATGTCCTTTTTTTGGGATATGAGCTGTCAAGTGAAGGAAAAAGCCTTGTGACACACTTATTAGAAAGATGTGCACTTCAACCACTAACAACATTGAAAAGACTAAAATCCATATTGGGATTCCTAAATTTTGGCAGAACATACATTCCAGATTACGTCGAAGGGGTTAAACCATTCTACAACTTCATAGGTCCAGACTCTTCAAGCATACATTGGACACAGCTCACTCACTCACTTACATCATGTTCAATGAAGGTGATACCATACCACTTGCATATAAATCCCATTTATACACTAATGCTGAAACGCGTTTTGCACCTACTGAAAGAATTCTGACAGCAGTGCAGACTGCTGTGGTGAGAGAGCAAGCCCTGGCTCAGGGTAAAGGCATAAATGTAATGATCCCGGTGCCGACCTTAGATGCCATCACCAAAGCAAGCATACTGAAAGCTATGACTTTACATCCACAGTGGATACAATGGGCTAACTCACTCACCGCAACAGATGCAGACTACAGATTTGATACAACACTACAAACACAAGCTTTTCTGCAATGCGAACAAGAATATTCTCTCCCCAATGAAATAATGCCTCTAGACCACTAAGATTACATCATATATACTGATGGGTCTGCCCAGCCTGCCGTGAGGACTAAGTACCAATACTCAGCTGCATGGAAAATTGTGAAAGGGCTAATTAACAATGAAGAATTCCATCCCGAGAAAACCTACCTGGAGTCACTTGGTGACTGCACTGCCCAACTGGCAGAACTAAAGGCTCTAATTCTGGCAATAGAAATTACAGATCATGGATTCCCCATACTTTTAGTGTGTGATTCATACTACTGTGTCCAGTCCTATAAGCAATACCTACACTAGTGGAACCAAAATTGATTCAGAAATTAAAAGGGTTGCACAATAATGCAAAAGTTGCTTTGGGAAAAGGTGGCAACCCTGACAGATTGCTTGCCACAATCTCATGTAATACACACATTGAGTCATCAATGTGTTGTCATTCATGCTGCATGAAATTCCATGGCTGATGATGCTGCAAAAGCAACAGCTCGCCGTGCTGCGGTTGCTGCACTTACTCATTCTAGCACAAGGATAGGCAGACACATCCTGGTGGCTGTCAACGCTGCTAGCAACGACACCCACCTGCAGAAAGGCTTTCCACCTAGGTACTCCTACAAGTTAGATGCCCAAAACATGCCATATGCTCACATTCTTGGAGTGGGGGATAGAGTAATAACAAACACTGATCGCAGACTAGGGATAAAACTAGCTGCACATGGGGGTCTGGCACATCTGGAGGTGGCTGCTACAATTTAAATATTGCAGCAGCGCTACTGGTAACACGGTCTTTCCAAACAGACCAAGGACTTTGTCCTTAAATATGATATCTGCCAGCAGATAAAGGGTTCCACCATAGCACGTCCACTCCAGATACCTCTTCTGATTTTAAACGAGCCACTAGCTTGTGTCTATCTGTACCACTGCAGCGCTCTGTCATCAGAGAGGGTTTACAGGTACATCTTGGTTGAATCCTACTTTCGATTTCAGTGGGTACGGCTACAGCAGTCGGCTGACGCCCAAATTGTTGGAAAGGATCTGCAAGTCTCTATTGTGACATACGCAGTTGACATATTACATTCCGACCAGGGTCCGCAGTTTTGTTATGGGGCTTACAAAGAGGCCATGGGAAGTTTGGGTGTGAACCTCTGTTTCTCATCTCCATACCATCTCGAAGGAAATGAGGTTGCTGAGAGGAAAAACCGTGACTTAAAGCAGTCTTTTACAGCAAGGGTACTAGCCTCAGGTCGCAGTTGGGTCCATCACCTATGTGGGGCACTCAACAGCATGCCGAAAAAAATCCCTGGGTGGTCGGAGTCCCTATGAAATTCTGTTTGGGGTAAAGATGTGGGTCCCAGACTTCAACAATCCCAGCACAGTTGCAGCGGAAACACCATTTGACATCAATGAATGGTTGATTGTTTTACAGGAACTGAATGAATTCCAGGACGAACAAAGTAACATCCAAGTAAAAGGCACCGCCAATGGAGAAGTGAAGGCAGTGATACAGATGGTTGGGGATCTAGTCAGGGAAACAATTGTGGAGAAAACAAGTTTGTACCTGTCCTGGCTGTTGAAGGTACCAGAATCGTACTTCTTCCTCCCATGTCGGTCGCAAAGACAAAAGATTTGTCTCCATTGATCTGATCAAACTACAAAATGTGGCCGATTCTCAACAGTAAGCCACATGGGCTCCTGGGTATCTACGTGCCTCCTCTCGCTAGCATACAGGAAGTTCCGATAGAAGCTTTAATAACTGAACAAGTTTCCTCTCTCCAACGAGAGACAACAATCAACTACAACAAAGTATGTCTCCTACCTGTTACAACTACAACTGTGCAGTCAATTGTAAAGAAACACAGATTTCAATTTGGAAACCTGAGTAGAACATGGTCTACATCAATATACCACAGATCGAGTCATCTCCTAGCTCTACAAAGCATGTTGAGCTGCCTAAAATAAATAGGACTGCTCTGGCTACTTCATCAACTTTGATGACTTCTCTTCCGATGCATCGGACTCACCACCACAACCGCCACCTCTCCCTTTCATGCTGAAAGTGCTCATTTTCTATCTTTGGCTGAGAAGGACATATTTGTTTCTCCTTGGTTACATCTTTAGATTTCAATTGGGTTACTTTTCCTGACTCTGGATTGATTTGGAGACAGTCTTTTTCTTGCTCTAAATGATAACTTTCTTCCAGAACGCTCTGCAGTACAAGCAGTGAACTTAGTACTCAAACCACATGCATCATCATACCACGAATGAAGAGACCTTTTTCTGGTGACCATTACAGCAGTTCCAGAGGGGCTTGTTTGGGATAGGGTATCATATGATGTGTATGGCTCCTTTAGGTTTTCACACATTCCATATTTGTTCAAATTTTCTTTGAATGATGTCATTGCCCCTAGTACTGTTTCTAACAATTGGGGCATTGATACAGTGCATGAACTGCTTAAAGATCAAGAGCATTCAACTCTGGGTTTCTCTGATGAATTGTATGATGGTACATCTAATTATGATGACATGTTCTGTTTTCAACATTTCAATCATCATTTTCTGCATAAAGCAAGTGTTCCATGTGCTGTTTACAATTACACTCAATGGGAACATTGCCCTGAACCACCACGAGGTAGTTCAAAACATTTGCACAGAATTTTGCTTATTTATATGGTTTTGATATATCTGACCCAGCCTCATATTTTTATAGGCTGGCACCATCACCTACTAAGAAAAATATGCTAACCAACACTAAGCTGATGTATTCTGCTTCTTTTTTTCCCAGCTGTCTGTACAGGGTTTCGACTTTTGGAGGGACACTATAGATAATAAAGTCTATTTGGGGGACAAGAGACTGGCAGGTTAAGGGTACTGAGGTTTTGTTTAAAGCATGCTCGATACCACAGCAAATGATTTTCCTGAACAAAACTGTACAACAAATGTCAAGGTTTGGAATAGCTGGAATAGCCAAGGTGAAAGTCCTGAACACACCATGAATTCCCACATTTGCACATTTTCAAAACTGGCAGCAAATTACACACTACAGTGAGGATACATTGGATACCATGCTGCGTAATGACACATACAATTCATCTGACCCCAATTTGAAGGGATGGTTCATTTAGCCACTGGACACTAATGGATGTCAGGCATGATTCCAGGGTAACACCGAGGGTTTAAAGATGAATAGACCTGACATGTTATGTGCAGTCTGAACACTCGGTGGTGACAACTTATAATGTTGGGAAGTTGTGCCTTGATTAGCTAAAAACCTCTACGCTGTCTCAGGTGAACCAACACTTGTCCCTTTTATCTGATGACCTGAAACTCAGACTTTGTATTGGATCCCCAGAAACCATGTCTAAAGCGCCTCTTGTATGTCATATACATTAAAATATGGAAGGTTTCTGCTGAAAGACTGCGTGAAATTGACAGTGTTAATTTAGAGAAGGCTTTGGCAGTGGTTGACAATGGTATGCCACCTTATCCTCTACAATATACTCTTTGGACAACATAGTGTTTTCTGCAATAGACATTATACAACAAGATATGTTTGCATTACAACATGGGCAGTCACAACTTAGGTCTATTATTTTATCAAGCTGGACACTTCACATACTATGGGGCAGATTTACAAGAAACTGACGCAACTCTATAGGTGCTCAGTTTCCCTGCGCCTGCGTGAAAAACCCTTGCGCCACCATAGATGCGCCTTATTTACAATATGACGCACTATGGCACAAGGGTTGACAGATGCGTCGGAAATTCGGAAGCATCTGTTGCCGGAAAAGTCACGTATTGCTGGAGTTGTGTTGCAAGCACAACGCAACTCTGGCAATGCGTGCTGTGCCCTATTCCCAATACACTGGGTCACTCCGCAGGCGTAAGGTTTTGACGCAGTGGCGTCTTAAAAGTCATGCAGTGAAACCTTGTAGATTTCACTGCGCCACTTTTACAAGGCTTTCCTGCGTGGGAATGTCCACCCTGCATACATTATACCTGACGCAGGTATAATGTCACACAGGGTGTAACAACGTGACGCATCTCTCTAGATGCGTCACGTTTTAAATTTGCCGCATTTTTTACACCGCCATTGCGTCACAAAAGTGAAGCGACGGCAGCGCAAAAGTGTCGCAAGGGGCTTGTATATCTGCCCCTTTGTTCCGCCCATGTGCCATGGTGACATATTAATGCTGCTTGTCTGTTTTCACCATATCACTTGACAGTAGAGCAGATACTCATGGCACATAAAGTTGCAAAATACACCATGTAACACATTGAAAAGCTAGAGAAATTACCTTTCACCATTGTGGAAATGCCCAATACAGATTTAGATATTCCATTAGTGTATTAATTTTCCAGTTTCGACATTCCATTTCCAATATTGTCTACAACACCACCAAGTAGGCAGATATGAATCGTTAAGCGAAATGGAAAAGACAAAGTCTTTATTAGCGGTTCCGAATGCGAGAATACTTTAAGCGGAACGTGCAATGCCCCACCCATCCTTGAACCACTTCAGGCCCCAGGGACCGCATCCTCCGGTCCTTTCCTTTTTTTTTTAAGGGAGGGCACCTTAGGTGGGTGCCCTGGTGCCCACCTGGGACATGCACAGCACACTATGTTAGGGGCCATGCCGGGGCCCCAGGGCCCCCTCAGGCTTCCCTTATGCACCCATAATGGGTACAGTGGGAGCTGGCATTTATCATGCCCGGCACAAACAGCTATTTTTGCTTGTTCCTTCTGGGTGAAATCTGAGTTTCCTTGCCTGCAGGAGCACTGGCAGGGAAATACATGTCTGCTTCCACCCCACTGGAGCATCTTTTAAGCTCCTGCCGAGTGGGATCAGACATGCTTTCCCTGCCTTCACTCCTGCAGGCAGGGAAAGGTGTCTCCTCCCCTTTATATTTAAGATTTGGCCTTGTGTGATGAAGTTACTGGGGCCTTTGGAGGCTCAGGGATGGGGGCACACACCTCCTTCCTCATTAATTTAAACAACGGGTCTCAGGGGATGGGGTCCCTTTGGGCCAAAATCAGCTCATGGAGGGAAGGCTCCATACCCGTACTCCCTCCACCACTAGAGGTCATATGAAAGTAAAATAAAATTGGCGGGCGCCTTTCCCCACCCCTCCACCCTCCCCCATGATGACACTGGAGTACTGCGAGATCACAGCAAAAAAAAGTGTTTTTATTATTTTCCCTACCCTGTCCCCTTATATGTTTTTTTAAAACAAACTCAGGGCAGGGGACTAAGTCCCTGAGTCCTGTAATGGCTGGCTGCAACATTTTTTCTCATGTGTGAGCAAGTTTGCCCAAGGGGAAAAATGTCACCTAGGCCAATAGGAACACTCTATTTTTTTCAATTTTGGTATGAGAGACTCTTGCGAGAGACCCTCAAACCCAACTGTCCAGATGTACAAATGTTTTTGATCCCTAAGCTTTCAAAAAATATGGAATGGTACATTCCAAATCACAAAAAGCACACTTTCTGGACCAAGATCTAGCTTCCTACCAAACTTGGTGTAATTCTGTTTAGCCATTTTTGTGATATCACGTCAAAAAAACTCTAAGGAAAATGCACGGAGAATTTGCATTTTGGGCCACCCCCTCTTTCATGGCCCCAACTTAACATTCCACAAGGAAGCTAGTAAAAAAAGAGCCCTTTTTGGAAAGTTTTGTTACAATTCATCAAACGGGACCAAAGTTATTAGCAAGCCAAAAAAGGCATTTCCTATGAAATGCACACCTAATTAAAACTACAGTGTCATATATCATAGTGTTAGTCAATATTATTTTGGCCATAATATTTTGCCTGCTCACTATTAAATCCTCTATAGTGTGGCAGAAAACCCCCAGCATGCATCAAGTTCAAATCAATCTGCGTCATCTATAAAGTGAGTCACACTAAAAAAGGAAATTATCTGGCTGGAAAACTATCTGCATCCAGTCGCACCTACACCACCACAACAGAATTCTGATGAAACAGAAGATGCCTAAGGCACAAAAAGAGGAAATACGAAACAACTCCTTCTCATTCTATGGCCCCAGCCTTTGAAACAGTCTTTCCTTGAACCTGGGGCAAAACCCGGTGCTCCAGACATTTAGGTAAGAACATCAGACACGCTCCTTTACCTCACTTTCAACCTGAGGGTGGTCGCTATGCTCCAGACACTCAGATGGAAACATCAAACACTCTGCTTCACCTTAGACCTCTACCTATCACTTAACAATACTACTCCTTCTATCACTACCCACTTACCCTGCATGTATTTCTTTCTCTTTCTCACTCTGTGGCACTGTCTTAAAATGTTTATCTGCACATCCTTAAGGTTCTGTTACAGCCCATTGTTGCATCCGTATACATTTGTGTTTTGTAACATCTGTATTTCGAAATCTCTACACAAAAATACTGTCTTTTGCAAAATAGTTAGCAGCTTCCAGGTGGGAAGTTTGTTCTTTGCAAATATACCCAATTAAGCAATAACATTATAATTCAAATAAATATACAGTGATATCTATGGTGAAAAGAAAGTTCCATCATCTGCTGTTAGAGAAAAGCATTCTGGAAGAGGAGTCGATGACCCACCCGGATCTGCAGTCTTTACTTGGGGCCTGATTACGATGTCAGTCGGACGAGCACCTGACCGACATCGTAGCGGAATGGAACCGCCCGACTATTAGGGGGTCATTAGGATAGTGGGCGGATTGCCACCGCCCGTATGGCGGTGGCGATCCGCACACCAAAAACCACCGCCCGCATTGAAATTTCCCCCTGCCACATTACCATGGCGGGGAGGACCCCGGAGTACGGAAAGACCGTCTGCCGGTTTTCCACCGGTAGGCAATCCGCTCGAATGCCTACCGGGCGGAAAAGCTGTTAATGTGGTGGCGGTGTCTGGTAGACACCGCCATCAATATTAGTATGCAGGCGAGGACGTAAAGCATGCGGTCTTCGACATCGAGGGCCTGTAGCGGGCCCCCAGGGATTCTGGGGGCTGGGGGGTGCACATGAGGGGTACCTATGGTACCCACTGCTGTTCCATGCACAATATGGCAGGCACCGCGCGGTGCCTGCCACGTTGTGCATGGAACAGCATGATATGCCTTCTTGGCATTGCGGTGGGCGGTGCTGAGAACACCGCCCGCCGCAATGTCAAGAATGCAGGATGCACCCCCCAGTGTGGCGGGCGCATCCTAATGTCACCAACGGGACCCCTGCACCAAGGGTGGGCGGTCCCATTCTATGAAAGGATGGCGGGCGGACAAAGTCGGCCTGCCATTCTAATGATGCCCTTAGTTGGTGGTTCCATCCCCAGTATTAGGATGTGACCCCCATATGGGCGGACGGAAACATCCATTTTTCTATTGCAGCTTGTGCAGCAGCTGGAAAAGGGCCTCAGCACAAGCTGCAATAGAAACATTTATGTTTTCGAACATCCCTTCACTGTGAGGCAGGCACCAAGCCTCCGACGAGCTGTTGGATGGCTTTCCACCCTATATCATGATAAGGACCATATGTTTCATGTTCTGAGTTGGCCAGCTTTCCTTTGAACAAAAGTTTCAGAATATTTTGTAATTAGTCCATAAAACATGACTTATTTTGGTGAGTTTTTTTCATGGATTTTGCGCTTAGATTTTGGGGCAAGATCCACAATCGTCTTGAGAGCTATCTCATTGCACACTACTGATGATTGTCAAAGAAGGCGGAACTTATCGAAGATCAATTACCTCTCAGCCCTGACCTATGTAGGCACTGTTTATTAAGAATTGGGTGCTGATTCATTGTATTCTGAGAAATGAAAGGAGAGTCCTTAAAAGCACTGCATGTTCATAAGTACAGTATAGCTATTTTGTTTTGGGAGGGTTATTAGTAAATAAAACTCTGCCGACACTCCTTTGCTTTAAGCTTGCTGCATGGGTTCATGTTATTCTCTCTGCAAGCAGTCAACCACATCCAGTACTTGATGATGATGGAAGGGGATAATAGAGGGGTTGATTTGTCAAGACTGCACGCCATTCCAAAGTGTCAGTAGCGCAGAAAATGTCCCGTCCCTCCAGACATACATCAGAGCTGGTGAGTGCCATATTTTATGTGCATCTGTGTTTCTTTGCCTAAGTGAGGCAGACAATTGCCTGTTTGTAGCAATGTGATTGATTATAGTCATTGAACGTAGAGCTGCTGATGTGCAACCCTGTACTATGCTGGGTGTACATTACATTATACAAAAGGAACATAATGATGGTAGATTGCTGTGGAAAACCCCAGATACCTTCCCCGTTCCTTTACAAGAAACATGGGTTCAGACATGTGGCTGGATTGCAATGCTTCTTTTTTAATGAAATGTGTATCAAAAGATGTTTTTTTAACTATTCACAGTAGAGATGGACTGTTTGCTAAAGAAGGCATGGGTCAATAACAACACATTTCGTACAAAAGAATTGTGCGTGTAAATACTGCAAAGGCATAAAATGATCTTGTTAAACAGTTCAATTGGAAGATGTGGCTTAAAAAATAAAATATTGTTGCTGTGTTGTGTAACGCCTTCCTTCTAAAAGGGAAATAAGAGATCAGTTAGGAGATGAAGGGCAGAGTACAAAATCATCCACAATGCACTTCATTGGTATCAAGGTTTCCAGGAAGATTATAGAGTTTTGAAGGACTCATTGGATTGAAAAGGAGGAGCGGTGATGACAAGAAGGAGAAGTCAAAAAGCTAATTGAAGGCATTCTCAAATAGCTGGGTTTAGATCTGCGAGGATGTCCAACGCATGTCCAGGTCGGCCAGTTCTAACACATATTTTCAGGGGTAAATAGACATAATATCGAAAAAAAAATATCGAGTAGCAAGAATATCGAGTTTTTAATATCGAATGGACAGAATATCGACTTGCAAAAATATAGTGGTGAAGAATATCGAAAAACAGGTAAGAAATATCGATTGCAAAAATATAGTTGTTAAAAATATCGATTTTTTTATAGTGTTTTAAGTGTTAGTATATGTGTTAAAATTATGTATTAATATTGGAATGTATGTTAGAATATTTTTAAATTATTGAATTTTATGTTTTTTTATTTTTTTGTAATTTAATTCCGTAGCGGGTTGTGGGTTTATAGGGGAGTAGGGTGGGAAGTAATTTAATTATAGTACATTAAATAATAATTTATAGGAATTATTAATTATTTTTAATTTAATTTTGCGTTTTACTTCTGTAGCGGGTTGTGGGTTTATAGGGGAATAGGGTGGGAAGTAATTTAATTATATATTATTAAATAATAATTTATAGGAATTATTAATTATTTTTAATTTAATTTTGCGTTTTATTTCTGTAACGGGTTGTGGGTTTATAGGGGAATAGGGTGGGAAGTAATTTAATTGTTATTAGTTAATTATTAATTGGTATTGCAAATTAATTGGTTGTTGATTAATTATTAATTGGTAAATAATTAGTATTAATTGGTAATTAATTTGTATTAATTGTTTAATTGATAATTATGTTAATTGTATTCATTTAATATTTGTAGCGGGCAGTGTGTTTATAGGGGAATATGGTGGCAAGTAATATAATTGTAAATAAATAATTATGTAATTTATTTGTGTATATTGTTAATTAATATATCTTTAATTTAATTTTGCATTTTACTTCTGTAGCGGGTTGTGGGTTTATAGGGGAATAGGGTGGGAAGTAATTTAATTGTTATTAGTTAATTATTAATTGGTATTGCAAATTAATTGTTTGTTGATTAATTATTAATTTGTAAATAATTAGTATTAATTGGTAATTAATTAGTATTAATAGGTAAATTGATAATTATGTTAATTGTATTCAATTAATATTTGTAGCGGGTATTGTGTTTATACGGGAATATGGTGGGAAGTAATATAATTGGGAAAAAAAAATTATTTAAATAATTTGTGTATATCCTTAATTAATATATTATAAATTAATTATTAATTGGTATTATTTGCATTTATTAATGTTTGTTATTGAAAAACAATTGTTTGTTAATTAATTATTAATTGTTAATTAATTAAACAAAAATGTATTGGTATTTAAAAATGATCAATTCTTGTGTGATTGGTAATTAATGGTAATACTTGTTTTTGTATTAATAATTAATTAATTTAAAAATAAAAATACATTTATTATTTTCTCTACTATTGCACTTACTTGAGTGGGAATAGTAATTTTTACCCCTACGCTATCCAATGCTTTCCCTATTATTGCACTCTCTGGACTGTGAATAGTAATTTTTACCCTCCCGCTATCCAACGCTTTCCCTACTGTTGCACTCACTGGAGTGGGAATAGTAATTTTTACCCTCCCGCTATCCAACGCTTTCCCTACTGTTGCACTCACTGGAGTGGGAATAGTAATTTTTACCCTCCCGCTATCCAACGCTTTCCCTACTGTTGCACTCTCTGGAGTGGGAATAGTAATTTTTACTCCTACGCTATCCAACGCTTTCCCTACTGTTGCACTCACTGGAGTGGGAATAGTAAATGTTACCCTCCCGCTATCCAACGTTTTCCCTACTGTTGCACTCTCTGGAGTGTGAATAGTAATTTTTACCCCTACGCTATCCAACGCTTTCCCTACTGTTGCACTCACTGGAGTGGGAATAGTAAATGTTACCCTCCCGCTATCCAACGCTTTCCCTACTGTTGCACTCTCTGGAGTGGGAATAGTAATTTTTACCCCTACGCTATCCAATGTTTTCCCTATTATTGCACTCTCTGGAGTGGGAATAGTAATTTTTACCCTCCCGCTATCCAACGCTTTCCCTACTGTTGCACTCTCTGGAGTGGGAATAGTCATTTTAACCCCTACGCTATCCAACGCTTTCCCTACTGTTGCACTCACTGGAGTGGGAATAGTAAATGTTACCCTCCCGCTATCCAACGCTTTCCCTACTGTTGCACTCTCTGGAGTGGGAATAGTAATTTTTACCCCTACGCTATCCAACGCTTTCCCTACTGTTGCACTCACTGGAGTGGGAATAGTAAATGTTACCCTCCCGCTATCCAACGCTTTCCCTACTGTTGCACTCACTGGAGTGGGAATAGTAAATGTTACCCTCCCGCTATCCAACGCTTTCCCTACTGTTGCACTCTCTGGAGTGGGAATAGTAATTTTTACCCCTACGCTATCCAACGCTTTCCCTACTGTTGCACTCACTGGAGTGGGAATAGTAAATGTTACCCTCCCGCTATCCAACACTTTCCCTACTGTTGCACTCACTGGAGTGGGAATAGTAAATGTTACCCTCCCGCTATCCAACGCTTTCCCTACTGTTGCATTCTCTGGAGTGGGAATAGTAATTTTTACCCTCCCGCTATCCAACGCTTTCCCTACTATTGCACTTACTGGAGTGGTAATAGTAAATTTTACGCGCCCGCTATCCTACACAGAAAATATTGAATATTTTTAATTAATATCACGTTAAGATATATGTATTAATTTTTTTTTTACTTACTTTAATTATTCATTAAGTTTACTGTTATTTAAGTATTTTTAAGTATGTGTCAGTTAATTATATGTATGATTTCATTTATTTAACATTACTTTTAAAACATTTAAAAAATTCGATATTTTGACTAACTATATTACTTACAACGATATTTTGGATTCGATATTTTTGTAATTTCCTGTTTGGAGATAGGACTTCGATATTTTGGCATTCTATATTTTGGCATCGATATTTTTGTAAGTCTATATTTTTGTAGTCGATATTATGTCAGTGATCCATTTTCAGGATTTCCATAAGCGATTTTAAATCGAACTCATGTACACAGTCAGTTGTATTCTAGAAAAGAGGTCTTAGGACTCCTGGACTTTGGTTGGATACCCTTGGTTCAGAACCTTTTAGACTTTGGAAAGCATTTTAAATGGTGTATTTTGGGGGTCTTCTTTTCAGTGAAGAGCTACCAGAGTGGAAAGTGCTCTTTCTACTCTGGGTGTTGTTCTTATGGTGGAATCGGTCTGCCGAAAACCAGTGCTGCAGTTTAGAGCTCAAGGCCTCAAAGAGTCAAAGAGCAGTCCTTGTCAGAACAAAAAGGTTGTTAAATTGTAAGGAGACTCTTGTCTATGAGTAGCCAGTGAATATAAGTACTATATTTATTATTTCTGGATTTTGATCTGTCCATTTTATTGTGAAATTAGAGTAGTGCTGTTTTGCAAATGTTGGTATGTGTAAAACATTTCTGTTTGTCTATCAGTTAATTTTATGTTGAACTGTAGTTACAAGGGAGTCACCTTGTGATTAAATACCTGAATTGTTGCACAGCAAGGATGGAAAACAAAAAAAAAGTTATGGAACAAAGTTGAAGCTAGTGCATGGGCACCATATTGAATGTCCATGTGGATCAGTGGTTTAGTGGCAGTTGACTTGGGAGACACACTATTTAACCTCTTGGCTGTTAAGCCCTTCCCGGTGCACAGCCCTTTTTTGAATGTTTGAACTAGTTAGCACTTAAACGTTAATAAAGTTTTTTTCCACAGACGTTATCCATGGCAAATTTTTGTCCTTTTTTACACCATCCTAGTGATTCAAAAGGTATCTGAAGTTTGTAGACTCTCTTGAAGGAAACTGACAAAATAAGCAAAAAATAGCAACATTTGGTTTTCTTTGAGAAAAGAAGTGCTTTGCAAGAAAGCATGTTTTTTTCTAAAAATGGTCAACAAAAGGTTTGCTGTGCAAGGATCACTATCTTCTCAGTTTTCAGCACAAGCAGATTTGTAGTAAACACATTTTTTTTCTGTGAGGGAAAGTTTTGGAGTCTGCGAGGATCCACAAATTTCCTACCAGTCACTTTCCGCACATCTCCTGAGAAAGACAGTACCATGCAAGTCAACTACTGGAAGTTTAGAGTGGTGTGATTTGCAATGATTTCACAACGTTTTCTTACCCAGAAGCCTTTGCAAACCTCAATCTTTGGCTAAAACCCCCACATTTATCTCCAGAATCTTTGGGATACACAAAATTCCTAGTTCCCAGCATTCCTACACGTGTCCCAATAAAAACACTACCCTACTTGAGTGGGGGGATCTAGCACCCACAAAACAACAGGCCCAAAACCCAACACACCTACACTTTTCTTTTGTCCCTCTCTCTTCTGTATCATACTTCATGTTCTGCTCACCCCCTATTTTTTCAACCTGCCCCTCCCTTTTTCCCATATGTCAAACTTTTTATTTGACATAAAGTCATTCTTCCCTCCTGTGCCTTCCTCTCTCCAATATGCATTGTGACTTTTTCCACCACCGGCACCACCAAGAGGCTGCTCAAAGTGGCTCCAGTGCAGGCACTTTAAAAAAAATGTTTTAAAGTGGATGGCAAATAATTATTAAAGTAGATTATTTTGATTATTTAAGTAGGTTTCCTTTGCCATCACATCTTTCTTTTTACTAAAAACGAAAGGTGCTGTGTATTTAAGGCTCCAATACCTTCATGACAGTCCTCTTTTTGTTTTTATTCAAAATTAAATTTGTGTGCAGAGGGGCGCTTAAGTACTTCATGTCTTTATATGTCATATAAACAAAATAAGTACTCCTATTAAGGATGCCTGGCCCTCTGACCTTCATTTCATCCAGAAACAAAAACGTAACTCAAATCAAGGGAAGTCTTCAATATAGATTAGCTTCAGTTGTTTGCACACATCTTGCTTTAAGGTGCTATCGCTGTGTTGTCTTGCATTAGTACAATACACTGTGACCTACTGGCTTATAAACACTTGTCTGTGGCACTGCTGAAAGTGAAAGCTGCAGCGCACAAATCGCTGGCTCGTGTTAATTTCACCATCTTGGGGGGTTTCTCTCCATATGAACATATGCGTATTTTACAAAAAGGCCTTGCTTTGACACTGTGCTGCCTAAGTTGTAGTCAAGGAATAATCATTACTAGAACATTGGAATATGGAGCACTGCATTGAAGACAATGGAGTGCTCCATGCTTCTACAGGCCGGTAAAGGCTCACAAAGCAACATTCCAATGTTTTACAAAGGCGTCGCGGAGCTTGAGTGGATTTAAATCCCCTCGAGCTTCGAGAGGTCTTTGTTTTATTTGTTAGAAGATTCTGTCCAGCCTTATAGCCCTTATTGTAGCAGGGATATACCAGCTATTAAAGTTCCGCTCCCTTGTTAAAGGCCCTCGCCTTCGGTTCGGGCCTTTAATGCTGGAGCAGGCCTTTAATAGCCGGTATAACCTCCTACGGCGGGCTAAAAGGCTATACTAAATCCATTCATATCATATCACACACGGTCCTACAGTGTGGTCTCTCTTTTGGATTCTGGGCCTGATGGTCACTGTGACCTGGCTATCAGTTGTTAAAGTGTGCAGCCGTGTACTAAGTAGTATATGCTTTTTCTCTCTGGGAGGGTTAATATGTGCTATTTTGAGATAGTATTTGCTTTTTGACACAAACCTGTGCCTCCTTCTTACAGTACACAACGCATAAATACATAAATGAATAAATAAAATAAAGGCTGCTCATGAAAAATTATTTATTTCTAAGACTTATTAAATATTGTCTTGCTACTGCCAATGAGTCTCTTTCGAAAACTGCAAATCAGACAAAAAGCCATTTTTAAACAAGCATGAACCTTTCTATTCCTAGAAGACTGTCACGGTATACTATGGAGAGAAATCCCGAATTCTTTACTTGGTCTTTGCCACAACCGCCTCTTTAATAGCCGCGTAGTTTACTAAGGGAGGACATCCTTGGAAGGCACCCGCATGCGCTTATTAGCGCAGAGCGTCTCCATGATGCGCAGACCATCACTTACAGAGTACATCATCTCCAGGAGCAAACAGCAGCACAAGATATTGATCGAGGCGATAAAAAAGGATGATAATGCAAGAAATGATTAGATTTGCTCGATGTGCTAGCTCACAGCAGGTGGCGAATCTTTGAGATGAATTATGGGAAGGTTTAGAGAAACCAGATTAAAGTAGGGAAAGATTACAAGTATTTTACAAGCAAAAGAACACATTTTTATATAACAGCTCTACTGACAGCCTCGTGTTAGTCTGAATTCAAAAAGTTGCACTTTAGTAAATAAAAATGCTAAGGTGGGAAATATATATTGACAGATAGCCACCCCATGTCCATCTCCTCTTTACATTTTCTTGCCTAGTTTAGCTACACAAAGTGTGCATGGTCTGCATTGTTACCCAGCACCCTCAGGACTATTACACCTTTCAGTTAGTGAAATCAATGTACTTTGGCTTCGTAGTTATGCACCTAATTCCAGGGAAATCTCTCGCTTAAATTGCAATGCAAATGTTACTGATACCTTTACCCTGATTTGCCCAAAATGCCAGAGTTAGGTGAAGTGGCTTCACGCACCTATTGGTCCCAGTGACAATATTAAATTAAATTAAATTAAATTAAAGGGGAGTGGATGTGGTCCGTCGGCTACGCTGCCGACTTTATTGCGGGAAACCAGAGTTCGAGCCTCGAGGTCGCATCCACATTCTGTGATTCTGGGCAAATCACTTAATCTCCCCGTGCCTGAATGTGTAATGTAAATACGGAGCTATGTAAAGCGCTCCAATACCTTCGGGTCGAGTTCCCGCTATATAAATATGCAACAACAAAAAAATAAATACCCGGTATCACCCACATTTTTTATTTGCTCTAGAGGGGCCAAGGAAGCTTCCAGGAGTGGAAACTTCAGAATGGAAACAGGCCTCTAGAGGACCTGTTCCTTATGTTGTCTTCTTGGTCCCTGAGATCGGGATTGCAAGGTCTGTGTGGGGATACAAGGGAACCTGTTAGTGATTCCAGGAGCCAAACATTCTTATGCCTACTTAAAGTATAGGTGCTGATGTGAACTTGACAACTGGGTGGAAAAGCAAATTGTTCTTGGTGGTATTATTAGAAGCACTGTTGCAGCTGCAGCCCGTCCGTACCCCCCCCCCCCCAACTTTTTCACTGACAAAAAGACTATCAGGCTGAACAAAGGCTGGCCTGACAGACACTCTTCTTGTTCAGTCCAGGCAGCCAGGAGTAAGACATGAGCTAAATGTGCAAACGTTTGGCTGCCTGAGCTGAATTTTGCCGGGCTGAAGATTTCTCAGCACAAGGGGGAGCGTCACTGATATCCTTCGACCTAGGCGCTTCCGTTTTAAGCCCTGAGGTGCCCTGGGCTGAGTGTCATTCAGGGACACCTCGTCACTGTTCATTGGCAAGAGCATCGCATCATATAACTCTGCTACTACCATAATCACAGCGTGTTTACAGTTTTTAGATAATCATCTTGTTATATTAGATAATTATCTTGTTGACATCTTCTGAATTGGATTGTTCATACTTTCGGCAGCAGCTGACCTCAGTATTCCTGCCCTTATGTACATGTCTCCATATATTATAGTAATCCACTCTTAGCTAGCGTTTATAAGGCATATATTCTTAATTTTACATACAACTTTGGTTTCTCTCTTTATGCGGTTCTATTCTTCTAATAGTTTCAGTTCAATGCATGTTCTACTCTTGTTATTGGAACCACTTTGGACAGAATTCATGAAACTGTTGAATAAAATTCTTCTTTTACTACTTTGGTTGCATACTTTTTTTGTACATAGATTTGCAATTGTTCTACTCCATGTGTTTTGTTATTGTATTCTTTCAAAGACTTTGCATAATGTCTCTGCTAAAAAACATCCAGGGCCCTATTTATGAAGTTTTGAAGTAGGGCGGTGCCGCAAGGAATCTTGCTGCGCTGCCTTACGTCAAAACAAAAGGTCTGCAATGCGCTGTATCTATGAGATACTTAAAATATATTTAAAATGTGCCTGCGTCAGTCTTACGCCTGCTGTGAAGCAGGCGTAAGATATTATTGACGTATTTGCGTCCTAGAAGTGACGCAGTGAAATCTCACAGATTTCACTGCATCACTTCTACAAGGCTTACTTGCATCAAAATGCCCACCCTGCATACAGTGGGGCAGATTTACAAGCCCCTAGCGCCGCCGGTGCATGATGTTGCGTGATGCACCGGTGGTGCAGCCTGCTAAGTGATATTTACAAAAACAGGTAAAGTCACCCTACGTGACTAAACCTGTGCTTGTAAATATCGCCCCTGTTCACACAACACTTTGGGGCCTATTAGGATGGCGGGCGGAAAACCACCCCGACTGCCATGGAAGAGGAAAACAACCGCCCGCCGGCACTGTGGGAAAACCGGCGGGCAAATTAGGATCATCTGCCCAAAAACACCAATGGGGCCAAGAAAAACCGCCCGTAGCGGGCGGAGATGGCCAAAATCCGTCCGCGGCGGTCAGAGTCGCAGCGGAAAAACACCAACTCGCCGCAAGTATAGTGGAGACACCGCACTGGAAATTAGGATATCCTCGATGGTCCTGCGGTACGTACCGCTGTCTCCGACCACCGTGGTAGCACAATGGGATGAATGGGAGAGCCAGCGGAAGAGTGAAGCACAGCCACCGCTGCGGATGATCTGTAAAAAATATGCCGGACGAAGCAAAAAACCCACAAGAAGGCCAAAAAGTGCACACTAGCCATGCCCCCCAAATACACAAAGCACACCCCAATGATACAACCACATGGCAAAAAGAAACAACAAATCCCAGGACAACACACCTGACAGCAATACCCCAATTGGACACACCCACATAGCTAAGTATAAAACCAGCCCCTTCCCTGACCACAATACTTTTCAATACTCCATGAGAGAAGGGACACACACCCCAGCTGACAGGAGAGGCAAAGGACACAACATCACTAGCCACACAACACATAGCACCACCACCACTTCCACACCTGCACAACTAACCCCCTGCACAACACACACCATACACATCACAACCACAACCACCACTCACACTCATGCACCCACAACCAATTTGCAAACCACACACCATGGCCACACAGAAAATGCCCAAATTCACAGAGAGTGAGTTGACAGTCATGGTAGATGAGATAGTCAGAGTGGAGCCACAGCTTTTTGATAGCCTGGTCCAACAGACACCATTAGCCACAAGGACACAAATGTGGTCAAGGAGAGTGCAAAGGGTCAATGCAGTAGGGACCACCCCAAGATCAAAAAAGGAGATCATGAAGCGGTGGCATGATCTGAAGAGGGTGGTCAAGGAGAGGAGGAGCAAGAACCGTGAGCTGGCTCAGAGGACTGGCGGTTGCCCTCCCATTCCACAAAAACCATTCACACCATGGGAGGAGAAGGTGCTTGCCATACTGCATCCAGAGAGTCTCACAGGAGTAGCCGGGGGAGTGGAGGTTGGTAAGTACAAACAAATGACTACCACCACTCTGCTATGTACAGTCCCGCACAACTACAAAGCTACACCACCTAGGACAAATTCCATCCACCTGCACCACACACTCACAAAAACATGTCCAACATTCACCCACTCCCATTCACTCCAAACATAGCTACCAACATTACCATGGGGGCATGTGTACAGGCAGCCAGCACCACAACTCCCACCAGGCCCCCTTGTCCCACTGCATCAGCAAGATGGAGCCCTCCCCCCACCCCACCCAGAAGCATGTGTTAGCCATTACATAACCCACATGAAACTTACAGGTAGATAGCCATATTCCCTGGGAGGGTGTTTTTGGGTGGAGGCCTGTACCACTACTCCCACCATGCACCCTGTCCCACAGCCTAGCAAGATGGAGCACTCACTCCCACCCAGAAGCATGTGGCATCCATCACATTACCCTCATCAAACTAACAGGTAGGTAGCCATCTTCACAGTGAGGGTGTTTGGCGGTGGGGGGCCTGCACTACCACTCCCACCATGCCCCTTGCCTTCACCTCAGCAGGATGGAGCCCTCCCCCACACCTCCAGAAGCAGTTGGAAACCATTGCAGTACACCAAACAAACTTACAGGTAGGTAGCCAACTTCCCTGGGAGGGTGTTTGTGGGTGGGAGGCCTGCACTACTAAGCAGTTGGAAGCCATTGCAGTACACCAAACAAACTTACAGGTAGGTAGCATCTTCACAGTGAGGGTGTCTGGGTGTGGGAGGCCTGTACCGCTACTCCCACCATGCACACTGCCCCCCCCTCAGCAGGATGGAGCCCTCCCCCAACCCCACCCAGAAGCAGTTGCAAACCATTGCTAACACAAAGCTTGGCGGGTGCACTATAATGACCATTTCCCATCTGACCCACAGGCGACCACGAACTCACTGCAGAGGACAACACCAGCAACCTGCAGAGCCAGTCCCCCCCCCCCCCCCCGGTACATGGACTCTCGGATGTTGACTCCCAGGATTCCGTGGACGATGAGCTCGAAGCCGGCCCATCTGGTGTGCCAGGGAGCAACAGGTCCCAGGACCCCATCGTCACCCCACCACATCTGCGGCAACAACAACTTCACAGCAGACCCCTGCTGTCATGGCCTTTGCGGCCACCACCACCACCACCAGTGCTGCCTGCAACACCCTCCCTGTCCCAGAGGATGACCAGCACACATCACCGACGGAGAAGGGTAGAGAGAGGATGTGGGTGCCCATAGTGGTGAGGCAACAGGTCCGTGCCAGCAGGGCAGGTTGGAGGGACAGGGCCACCCACGGACACCAGGAGGTTGGGACACAATCCCTGGAACACATCACCAGAGTCCAGGGCGCATACGAACAGGCCCAGGGACAAACGGGCTGGTCAGGTGAAGTGTTGCATGAGCTCATTCTGTTGATGAGGTCCATCGACACCCGCATGGGACAAATCGTGGACCTCTTGGCCCAGCAAGCGGCGGTACTGAGGGACAGGCATGCGCCACAGACAACACCTCCACCTCCCTCTAGTGGGCCACAGGATGACAGTTCACCATCCTTCCCTGCAACCACAGAGAGGGGTGAGTCCTCAGACCCCACTGGCCCTGCAGCAGAGCCCCCCCATGCCAAACGATGAAGGGGTTGTCCCAAGAAGACCCTGGGAGTATCTGGAGGCAAAGCACTTGCCAGACGCCAGTCACTGTGCCAGCCATGATGGCAACCCTCTCCACCACTGCATTGAATTTTTGGACTGTCCTTCCCCACACTGCCTTGTGAATGGCATCTGTCTCTAGGACTGGGTCACCACATCAATGTGGTGACTACTCGATTATCCCATCTACCACAACTGTCAACTCACTGCTCCACCCCCCCAATGGAAATTTACAACCCCCCTCGCATCTCACCATTGCAAATAAAATATCCTTACACACATGTTGTCGTGTCTGCTCCGTCTTTATTGCAGGATGTACAACCTTCAACATGATCACAATGTACCAGGAGCATGGGCTGCATGTAGGCAAGGAGAAGTTGAAGGCACCTAGGGAAACACAACAAAACTACTTTCACTGGTCTGGCTGTGGCATCACAGACATCACACAACCCCTACCATCAGGATAACCCAACATGCACATGTCACAATGGGCAACAAGTGTCAACATACACGTCATGTAGATGTTCCCAAATGACCTGTACCAGAAACATTGCCAAACACCGCTGGGTCTACAACTGGCTGCTGTTACAATTCTCACATGCCCCTTCACGACAACAGCAATATCAGCAGACAATGGGTATGTTGCACATTGTCACCCACCTTCAAGTGAAGTAGCGTGTGATAAGCTGTTGACGCAGGTCAACACCTTCCTCCTCTCCACTGTGCTCATCACTGGACATGGGTTGGTTTGCAGACTTGGGCCTTGGGTCCTCACCATCATCCAGGAGCAGGGGAATCTCCTTGTGAATGGCTAGGTTGTGGAGCCTGCAGCATGCCACCACAATCTGACAAACCTTCCCGGGTGAGTATGCCAGTGCACCTCCGGTCTTGTCCAGGCAGCGGAAATGTGACTTGAGCAGACCAAAAGTACGCTTTATCACACGACGTGTCCTCCCATGTGCCTCATCATAGCGGACGTCAGCTGGAGTCCTGGGATTCCTCAGTGGGCTCAGCAACCAGGGACGGTTGGGATATGCAGAATCACCTAGGTATGACAAACACAAATAGACATTGCAATGTCACTTAGGCTGAGGGCAGCAGCTCACACACCCAGCATGCAATACGACTAAGCATACTCACCCACAATCCATGCACGCTCGGGAAGCAGATTAACCATCAGCTGGGGCACAATGCTGTTCCACAGGATGTAGGAGTCATGGGCCGAGCCTGGGAATTTGGCACACATGTGGGAGATGATCATATCTGCCAGGCACATCACCTGCACATTTATGGAGTGGTAATGCTTGCAATTCCTGAAAATTTGCTCACTTGCTTGTGGTGGCACAAGCCCGACATGGGTGCAATCAATGGCACCAACAACATTGGGGATGTGTTCAAGGGGATAGAAGTCTCCCTTCACAGCTGGCAATTCAGCACCCCTGGGGAAATGGATGTATCTGTCCTTGTATATCATCATGGTGGAAAGTACATCACGCAGCACCATGCTGAACATCGGTTGTGATATCCCACCTGCGCTGGCCACTGTCTCTTGGAACGATCCAGTGGCATAAAAATGCAGGGCCGCCATCACTTTCTATGTAGGGGTGAAAGCTGTTGGATATGTCCAGCGAGGCTGCAGGTGGGGCTCCAACAGATCACAAAGGGTTTTCAGGATGGCTCTATCCAGATGGCATTTCCGGATGATCGCAACATCCTCCATGTCCTCCAGCACCGTCAAGTGACAAATCAAATTTGGCCTCCTCCTATTTGAGATGATAGTGGATACATGTCAATGCAATACTTCATGAGATGTGCACAGCATATCATGTTCTGGATGACACAACAACAACAATGACTGCCATCAATATTGAGTTACAGACCAGCTTACATGTAGGGACACCTTCAGCTACTCAAAGGGAACACCTGTCAACTTACACAAGACAAGTACCTCAAACACCACCTTGGTCAATGTGAATGCACATAGGGAGATGGCCACATTTCACATGGGCACGCCTGGGAATATAGCATCCAGCATGTACAACAAATCAAACCCACTGTCTCATACCTAGCTGCTGTACCTGTCACACCTCAGTGCGTCATTACAACCAGGCACACACCCACCACACAATGACCACCGTCGGCGCCGGAATGATGAATGTGTGCATGAGCAGATATGAGAGGCAATGCAAAATAGTTCATCATTCATTAAGACAAGCATTGCTGTGATTGTCACTGCACCTCAACACATTGACATGTGTACACATTGTAGAGTCCAGAACAACACTGTCCTGCCCACCCAACCATCAAATCCATAAGTGACATTTGAGTGAGTACAGGCCAATCTACGAAATCACACACACAAACATGGCATGTGTAGTAAGCCTGGGCAAAGCACTACGCTACGCTCGCGTAGTTTGCGAAGTTTGCACTACTTCGCACTACGTGAATTGCACGTAGCACGGTGCAAACACTCGTAGCATAGTGTAGCGTAGTGTTGCGTAGTGCAGCGGTCATTTTTTGCTTGCTCGCGGTCCTCAACGTCAAGTTGGAGACCGCGAGCAAGCAAAATGACATCCCGGCAAGACTTTTTCCTCGTTCACGATCAGCAACATCAAGTTGGCGATCATAGGCGTGGAAAATAAACCTCCCGGCGAGATTCTCAACGCGGGGAGGTCAGGTTTCTCATTGCGAGTGGTCACGTATGCTCGCGACCGCTCGCGATGAGAAACTACCAGTCCGTGTTGTGAAAGCTGCCGCTCGAGTAAAAATCTACTCGAGCGGCAGAAAACTACAGCTCGCACTGTGCAAGATGCCGTTTTCAATGATTGCACAGTGCCGGTTGCTTGTCCACACTGTGCAATCATTGAAAATGACATCTTGCACAGTGCGATCAGGGTACTACTCAGTTCGCGTAGTGCTACGCGTAGCTCGTGTAGAGCGAAGTGCACTTTGCGTAGCTACGCGTAGCGCTACTTCGCGAACTACGCCCAGGGTTAATGTGTAGCCATCAGTGGAGTAAATGGAACATTGGCATCGTGTGCACAATGATGTGCCATTGACCATGTGGGTACTGTGCACTGTTGATGTTTGCCAGATGGCCATTGCGATTGTATGGCACCCATATCGCGGTAGCTACCGCCTGGCTCCGGCGGTGTGTCACCAACACCCCCATTCACACAAGCGCGGTAGTGATAGGCATGGAGACATGGGTAAATGGCGGTTGGCATGCTCTGAATCCTAAATCGCAGTGCCTCGTGTCAATGTATGGCACCCATATCACTGTAGCTACCGCCTGGCCCCTGCGGTGTGTCACCAGCACCCCCATTCACACAAGTGCGGTAGTGATAGACATGGAAACATGGGGAAATGGCAGTTGGCATGCTCCGCCGCCTAAATCGTGGTGCCTCGTGTCAATGTATGGCACCCATATTGCAGGAGCTACCGCCTGGCCCCTGCGGTGTGTCACCAGCACCCCCATTCACACAAGTGTGGTAGTGATAGGCATGGACACATGCACAAATGACGGTGGGCATGCTCCGCCACCCATATCGTGGTAGCTACCGCCTGGCCCTGGCGGTGTGTCACCAGCACCCCCATTCACACAAGTGCGGTAGTGATAGGCATGGAGACATGGGGAAATGGCGGTTGGCATGCTCCGCCGCCTAAATCGCGGTGCCTTGTGTCAATGTATGGCATCCATATTGCGGTAGCTACCGCCTGGCCCCGGCGGTGTGTCACCAGCAACCCCATTCACACAAGTGCGGTAGTGATAGGCATGGAGACATGGGTAGATGGTGGTTGGCATGCTCCGAATCCTAAATCGCAGTGCCTCGTGTCAATGTATGGCACCCATATCACTGTAGCTACCGCCTGGCCCCTGCGGTGTGTCACCAGCACCCCCATTCACACAAGTGCGGTAGTGATAGGCATGGAAACATGGGGAAATGGTGGTTGGCATGCTCCGCCGCCTAAATCGCGGTGCCTCGTGTCAATGTATGGCACCCATATTGCAGGAGCTACCGCCTGGCCCCGGCGGTGTGTCACCAGCACCCCCATTCACACAAGTGTGGTAGTGATAGGCATGGACACATGCACAAATGGCGGTGGGCATGCTCCACCACCCATATCGTGGTAGCTACCGCCTGGCCCTGGCGGTGTGTCACCAGCACCCCCATTTACACAAGTGCGGTAGTGATAGGCATGGAGACATGGGGAAATGGCGGTTGGCATGCTCCGCAGCCTAAATCGCGGTGCCTTGTGTCAATGTATGGCATCCATATTGCGGCAGCTACCGCCTGGCCCCGGCGGTGTGTCACCAGCAACCCCATTCACACAAGTGCGGTAGTGATAGGCATGGAGGCATGGGGAAATGGTAGTTGGCATGCTCAGCCGCCTAAATCGCAGTGCCTCATGTCAATCTATGGCACCCATATCGTGGTAGCTACCGCCTGGCCCCGGTGGTGTGTCACCAGCACCCCCATCCACACAAGTGCGGTAGTGATAGGCATGGAGACATGGGGAAATGGCAGTTGGCATGCTCCGCCACCCAAATCGCGGTGCCTTGTGTCAATGTATGGCACCCATATAGCGATAGCTCCCACCTGGCCCCGGCGGTGTGTCACCGCCATGGTCCTTGCCCTAGAGCCAATGGGAAGCTCGATAGCGGTGGCATGATGCAATTTTGAAGATCGCGGTAGGCGTGCTCCGCCACCGCGGAGGCGGTCATTGGATGCATTTGAAAGATGCACCATCGCGGTAGCGCACACCGGACCCCGGCGGTGTGTCCCCGCCATGGAGCTTGCCCTAGAGCCAATGGGAAGCTTGATAGCGGTGGCATGATGCAATTTTGAAAATCGTGGTAGGCGTGCTCCGCCACCGCGGGGGAGGTCATTGGATGCATTTGAAAGAGGCAGACCTGGACCATCAATTGCTGCAGCTTGGCACCTTGAAACAACCCCAGGGGGCTATATATGTGTGGAATTGAGCATCACATTTCCACTGCTCTCAGAGCCTGCTGCCAGAGACCCCTCACCTGCTGCTGCCTCCAGAGACTGCTGCCTGAGACCCCTCACCTGCTGCTGCCTCCAGGGACTGCTGCCTGAGACCCCTCACCTGCTACTGCCTCCAGGGACTGCTGCAAGAGACTCCTCACCACCCAATACTGCCGCTGGTGTCTCATGTCCACAGTGATGGCAAGGACAGAGAAGATCCGTGCCAGTCCCTTCACGAGCGAGGAGCTGGAGGTCCTGGTGGACGAGGTGCTCACACAGTACCCAAGGCTATATGGTGCTCCAAATGTTGTGGTAAGTCGTCAACGGGGGGAGGGCAGGGGGGCAACACATGTAGTTGGACTGATGCAATATGTGCCTGGGAGTGTGGGGTAGTGTCATGCACTGCATGGCATGCTGTCTCCAGGAGGAGGGTGTGTGTACCCAATGCCACAGGTTTCCCTGCCTGCACATGTATGCATGAGTGACCTGTGTTGTGTTGTCAGCCATACAGTGACACAGAAGGTTGTTCATGCTGTAGTTAGGACAGTGATTGCTTGGCTGGATGGCTGTGTGTGCCCATGTAGTCCATCTCAGTGTGAACCCAGCTGGGCAGCACAGTGGCCTTCTACAATGACAAGGACACATCACTTCACTTACAGAGTATGACATCAGTCTTTTCACATTGCACTCCAGCTATGGGCCCTCTCAGCACTGTAGATTGCAAACAACTGCCCTTGTGAACAGCATTTTGTATTTGTGAGATCATGTCCCTCAATTTGACATCCATGACACAGTTTTCTATTCACAGGGCAGGGACATTGGGGTTGGGCAGTCCTGGACACAGTGGGTCACCCTCCCCCCACAGGTTGATATGTGATGTATGTGTTGCTCAACCCAACAATGGACTGGAGATGTGGGCAGGCTACATAGGGGTTCCAGTGCTGGCATCCTGCATGTGTGTGAGATGTGCAGGGACTGTGTTCCCCCTCACACCTGCATGCATTCACATCAGCTTTTCTCATGCAGATGTACCATGAGAGATGTACTCTAGTCTCTGATAGACATATCGTTGGATATGTGATGAGTTTGTATCTTGCTGCTATACTGATAGCTGTCGGTACATAACACTGTGTCCCTGATCATTTCCCACTCTTGTCTCCCATTCCTGCAACTCAAGGTACACCAGCGTAAGGCCATGTGGAGGGCCATTGCCGCGAAGGTTCGAGCTCTGGGGGTCTCCAACCGACGGCGCACCCACTGCCACAAGAGGTGGGACGACATCAGCCGACTGGCAAAGAACGTGGCGGAGATGATCTTGGGGCTGCTTCTTCGCACTGGGCATTTGGCACGGCGCAGCATGACACCACTAATGGGCCACATCTTGGCGGTGACACAGCCTGAGCTGGATGCACGTTTGAAGGAGCATCAGCAGCAAGCCAGGGGTGAGCATTTGGGGAGGGTGACTTTGGCTGTGAGTGGCTGCATGTGTACAGAGCCTGTGCCAACGCTGGCCTATGTGATGTTGGGAGTGTGATGCTGTGGCATGTAAGTGGCTGCTGGGCTGGATGCCGGTGGCATGCATTTGCCCTACCTGTACTGACAACGGTGATTTGGATGCTGTGTATTCACATTACATTCTGAGGTGTGCTCTTCAAGTTTCTTCTCCACTGGGGTAGTCTTGGGAATCCCATGGGAGGGAACAGCAGTGTGCCCAATCTGACTGTGCCTTCATCAATGCGTCCATTGTTTGTACCCAGATTGGGAGGCCTACACATCTGACAGCAATGTGCACCATTCTATTGTCCCCACAGTACAACATGGTGGGTGGCATGGGCTAATGTCCATTGTGGACTGTCATGTTGTAGTCTGGGTCTGTGTTGTCCCCTCCTGTTCCATCCAGATCTGCCATTGGCAACAAGTAGTGTGCCCCCATCATGTCCCTAGGTGTGCTCAGAGCTAGTTGTGTGTCTGGTTGAACAGAGCCACAAGCAGGGTGTTGTGCTGTGTGGCCATCACATGGCTCACTCATGCCTGAGTGTCCAGTTTCCACGCACTGCTTGAGTCTATATCGTGAGTTGGCACGATGTGATTGCACAGGGTGGTGTGCAACATGTAGATGTGCTCATCTTTTGTAATGCATTGCTTGCATAAGTTTGTTCTCTTGCTGTCACTGACCTGATCCTACATCTCTCTCTCTCTTGCAGCATCTCCTGTGGTCACGGAGGGACAGGAGGTGGACACCAGTGGGGGTGGAACAAGCACAACAGCTGCACAGGAGCCCAGTGACACAGATGTCACCAGTGCCTCAGAGGGGGACAGGAGTCTGCTGGAGGAATCCCAGCCTGAGACGCAAAGCACCACTTCATCTGATGCCAGCGGGGATGCATCCATGTTGGAGGGCACAGGGAACAGGGATTCTGCATCATCTTCCACCAACAGCAGCCAGTGCCCACCCTCCCAGCCACTTCCTCTGGTGCTGCCTGTGTCTGCCTCAGTAAGGGGGAAAGAGTGTCCTTCACCTCTGGTCCCGCTGCCCCTGCCCCCCCTGCTGCCATCGGTGCTGAGTCTGTGGACCTTTTGCGCCAGCTGTGTGTAGGCCAGACAGCTTTCCTCAATGCCTTCATTGACCACAACAAAAAATTGTCCCAGGTGGTTGCTTTCATGGAGGGCATACATTCTGATGTGGGTGGGCTGCACTAGACAGTCCAGGCTTTGTCATCAACAGTGACATCTGCCCTTCAACAGGCACATACTCACAGTCCAGCGCCAGTCTCTTTGTCCACCCCCCTGGAAGTGGCCACGTCTGATGATAGTGACCATGGTCCACATACATCACAGTCACGATACAGCACACGGAGCACACAGCAGCAGCAACCCAAGCAGTCCTGGCCGCAGACACCATCCCCACAGAAGACCAAAGCCACCCCAGAGCGCAGGGAAAAAAGCCCGTCAGGTGACGCCAGTGGACAAAAAGCAAAGCAGCAGGCCTCAGGCACACATGCCTCAGAGGCATCCCCATCCAAGGACTCTCCTGCCCCTAAAGCATCGCACAAAGAGAAGCATACAGTGTCTGTGCCCACCAAGGAGGTGGTGCATGCCGAGGGTACACCTAGGAAGGGCTCCAAGGCAGATTCACCCACCACCTCAACTCCCATTCCAAGCCCAGTGAAGCAGGGGCCGGAGTGCACTGTAGGGGTGACACCAAGTAAACAGGGGAAGGGGGGGCAGAGGCGAAACCAGGCAAAGCGTTCCGCTGGGTCCAGCACATCACCAGAGGGGGTGCCAGCGCCTGCACCTGATGCAGCTTTGGTGGTGGGTGTGCCTGTTGTGCCCACACCACTTCCCATTGATCCAAAGTCAGGCAAGCCATTTAGAATCCCCAAGAAGTGGAAAGGCACCCCTCCACAATCTCCAAGACACACCGTGTCTCCCGTCTGCATGACTCCACCTCCACGTGCCACTACACAACCTGGTCCAAGGAGCCCTCCGGCTTGCCAAGCCACTGATAGCTCTACCTCAGCTGTTCTGCTCTCTCCCCTTTCAGGTGTCCCGACAGTCCCCAAGACACAGCCAGCTCCCAGTCTGTCTGACAGCCAAGTCTGAGTGTTAGTTACCCTCACACACCATTCTCTCGCACAGGTGGGCCTGTACTGCACATTGTTACCCCCTGACTGTGTTACTGACCATGGAAAGGTACAGTCGCACACATTCCTTGTGCAGCTTCTCATGGACTCAGTCTGCACCTTGGACTGGCCAATGGCCTTGTGTTTTGCCCCCTGCCTGTACAGCTTCCCATGGACTCAGTCTGCACCTTGGACTGGCCACTGGCCTTGTCGTTCACTGCTGTGTGCCCCCTGCCTGTGCAGCTTCTTATGGACTCAGTCTGCACCTTGGACTGGCCACTGGCCTTGTCGTTCACTGCTGTGTGCCCCCTGCCTGTGCAGCTTCTCATGGACTCACTCTGCACTTTGTCCTGCCCACTGGCGTTGTTGTTCACTGCTGTGTGCCCCCTGCCTGTGCAGCTTCTGATGGACTCAGTCTGCACCTTGGACTGGCCATTGGCCTTGTCGTTCACTGCTGTCTGCCCCATGCCTGTGCAGCTTCTCATGGACTCAGTCTGCACCTTGGACTGGCCACTGGCCTTGTGTTTTGCCCCCTGCCTGTGCAGCTTCTCATGGACTCACTCTGCACTTTGTCCTGCCCACTGGCCTTGTTGTTCACTGCTGGGTGCCCCCTGCCTGTGCAGCTTCTCATGGACATGCTCTGCATTTTGTGCCTTGCTCTTCTCTTGTCATGGTGCCTATCTGTGCAATTTGTGAATAAAGACAGTTGATCCTGTTGTCTATTTTGTCAGTGTCCTTACTGAATAAAGTTATTTTGCTGTGTGTATATGGTTCACTGTGCCACATGTTCTGAATGCCACTTCAACATGGGTAATGTTTGGGCTCACTTAGTAATCAGTTTTCCGGGGTGACGGGGTCTTCAGTTCTTCCTGAACCAGATACTTGTGGGGGCAATGGTGTGATTTTACAATGTGCAGCAGTTGTCATTTACTTGATTAGTTCATGTTGGCTATATTGTACACGTCAGGTTGGGGGGCACTGCCGGCACAGAGTGGGTTTCTGCACACAGTTTTGCATGCAGGATGTCCAGGGTCATCATGTATGTGTGTTCTTCCTTTATGTGTGCCCAGTGGTGTATGTGTGTGGTCATCTTGTGATGGCCAGTCATCCTAGTCCCATGGCTTACTTACCATGTGTGCTCTTGGATGGTCAGGTGGTGTGCGGTGTGAAGGGGTGAGTTTGTGGGGAGTGTTGATGTGTGCATGCCCCTGCAATGTGAACTACACACATGTGTCACCCAGGAGTTGTATGCCCGTTGTTTTGATTGTTCAGCCCTATGGATGTGTTTGTATGCACATGTGTGAGTTGTATGTAGTACACTGTACAGTGTGTTGGTGTGTCCTTGCTGTTCTGTCTGACTCCTACTTGTTGTTTCTGTCACTTGTGAGTATGCAGAGTGTGTGACTGGCGAGTCAGTGTTGTATTTTGTTGCACATCCATGTATCTGGTGGCTGTTTGTGGGGACTGTGCAGAACTGCTGTTCCACACTGCCATTGTGGTTGTGTTTTCTCATGCCTTGCTGTCAGATGGTGCCTTCTTGCCTCCAGGGTGGCATGTTGTCTGTGTTGTCATGCCATCCCCTATCTGTGCTTCAGATGCACTCCCTCTCTTTGTGTATGGTACACTCCTGCCATGTCCCCTACTAGCATGCAGTACACTTCACTTTGGTGTCAGCTGTCCCCTTGGTTTCCATGTGTGTGTGCCTCTAAATCACTTCATTTGTGCCACTGTCCTTTGTGGTGCAGTTCTTTCTCCAGGGTCAATGTGTCACTCAGGGCATTTCCCAAATTGGTTGTATGTGATGTGCTGGTGTTGTTTGGCAGTCATGTTTGCTCCTATGCAGTCAACTGTGTATGCTGCCCAGTCCTCTGGTCAAGTTGTTTCCACCTTTGTGTCCCGGACTTGTGCATCTGTTGGTGTTGTGTTGGATGTATGTGTGTGGTCTGTGTTATTGCTTCACTTCCTGGGTGTGCTGTTTTCTTTGTGCTGTGCTGTATGGTGTTGTGTGGGTTGCTGTTCTGTAACTGAGGTCTGTGTGTGGCTGGTATGCCTGGTGTGCACACACTGCTTGTTGTGCATGCAGTGCTGTGTGTGTCTGTTGCCTTGTCATTGCCTGGTGTGCATCCCCTGATGTCCGGCTGTTTTTGTAGTGTGATTTTTATGCCTGTGCATCTGTTGTTTGTTTGATGTGGCTGTGTTTTTCTGTGATGGTGCACTTCTTGTGTGTGTTGTGGTATGTTGTCTGTGCATTGTTCCTGAGTGATGATGTTGTGCCCTCCTGTTGTATCTGTGCTCCCATTGCCTTTGCCCAGTTTAGCTTCACAGGGCATGTCTGTTCTTGTTGTTGTTCTGTGTGTGTTTCTGTTGGGTCATGTGTTTGTGTGTTGTTTTTGTGCAGACATTTGTTGCGGCATCCCTGTGTGTGTGTGATGTTTGTGGCTACCCCCAGGGTGTGTTATTGTTTGTGTGTGTGTTGACTGGCAAGTATTGCCAGCCTTCAGTGTGTTTGGCACTGGGGTTGTGTACTGCTGGTGTGAGGGGGGTATGTGTGTGGATTCCTACTGGTATTTGTCAGTCAATGCGTGTGTCAATGGTCCCTGTGTGTAGTGCTGCTGGTGTACTCCTGTGAAGTAGTTGTATAGATGTGTGGCTGTTCATGTTTGACTTTGGGGCTTTCCTTTCATCCTTGTGCCTCTACATGGTTTGCCTTGCTGTCGCCCTGTGTTGTTTCACTGTGATGTCTGTGGTTTGTCCTCACTGACTGTACCAGACATGTGTGCTTTGATGGTGTGAGGGTATTGTTCTCTGTTCATTGTCTTGCATGTGATGTACACATGCTTGTTGTGTGTATCCTTGGCCTTCCATTTGTGTGCATCCCACTTTGGTTTTCCTATTTGTTTTGCTCCATTGCTGTTGGCATGTGGGGTGTGTATGTGTCTGTGTGTCCGTCTGTGGTATGTATGTGTGACTAAGCAGGCTGTGTGTCCATTTGGATGTTTGTTCCTTGTATGTGTTCATTTGGTGCTTGTCTTCATTTTTGTTTCCCTGAGTGTGGTGTTGTGGTGATGTGTGTGTTTCCCTGGCCCTGTGCTACTGTGCTGTGTGTTGCTGTGCAGCCACTCCTGCAGTGTCTGTCTACATGATGGTTTGTTGTGTGGTGCAGGGTGTGTATTGACCTGGCTTGTTGTTGTGCATGTGGTGCACAGGAGGGGCACATGGCATGTGCCTTCATGGGGTGTGCTAGTGTGTGGTGGGAGGGGGTGTGGCCCTGTGGTCTTTGTGCCCTGCCCATGCCTGGCACTGGCCCTGCCTTCTGAATTGTGCACATGCATTTCCTTGTGTTCACCGCTGCGGTGACCGGGACATTGTTGCATGGTGGCGGTAGCTGTGTGTCCAGGATGCGGAGGGGTGACTTGGTGGCAGGTGGGTGAAGTGTGGGTGCCCATGTGGATGTGTACCTGTCCCCACCAGGGTGTCTGATGTGGATTTGGACCCTGTGTCAGCCCATGTGTTGTGTGTTGTGTTATTGCGTACCTGCGACAGCGTCTGCGGCGGTCCATGAGTTCCTGGTGATGTAGCAGGTACAGCACCGGAAAGACGTGTAGAGCTGGGTCCATGGCGGTCATGACCGGGTGATGTGGACCGGGACTCAGGTTTCGCGCTCCACTGTCGTGCTTCCGCCGTCTCTGGTTGGGCGGTTTCTCCGCTGCGGTGCGTCTGCTTGTTTGGGTCATCCGGAGCGGACCTCATTCCGCACGGCAGAGAGTCTCCATTGGCTGCCTCCGCCGCTGTGGCGGGCGCACTTTGATGGCAGTGCGCGTCGCACCGCGGCGGTCAGGAAATGGGCTATATTTGGCCATACTAATATGGCGGCCGTGAGCACCGCTGCTTGCGGGTGGATAAAAGCATTTTTCTGCACCGCCGGCACCGCAGTGGTGTCACCGCCTGAAATCCTAATGGACCCCTATGTGTGTTAGGGACGTGACATGGGTGTTTCTGTGGGTGTTCCCACACAACACCCATTTCCACTGATGCATTTCCAGATTTACGAGAAATCGTAAATCTGGAAATGAGTCTGAATGCTATGCCACCCTAGGGGTGGCGTAGCGAGGTGCAACGAGGCAAAATGTTTTCATTTCTCCTCGTTTGTTTCCTCTTTCAATGTGTGCTGCATTCTACAGCACACATTGGAAGAGGAAATCACCTGAATTGATTGTTTTTTTGCAGAAAGGTGCACCTTCCTGCACAAAAACAATCTTCCCATGATGCATGCATCCTTGCACCATGGTGCAAGGGTGCCAGCGCATGGCAGCAGTTTGTGGACCAGTGCAGGAGGAAGCACAGAGATGCGACATATTGTTGTAAATATGTCGCATCCCTGTGCTTCGAAACTAACTCAGCGCAGCAAAATGACTTGCGGGCTGCGTTGGTTTCTTGTAGCTCTGCCCCATTATACCTAGCGCAGGTATAATGTGGTGCAGGTATTTACAAAGTAACGCATTTACCTAGTGTCACTTTGCAAATATGACGCAACATGGCGCATGTGTTACCATGCTGGTGCGTCACATAGAGTGACGCACCGGCGGCACAAAGGTGACGCAAGTGCTCATAAATAAGCCCTTGTATACCTTATCTCCAACACACATTATAAAGGATTTAGAGTGTTTTGAATTGGATACCCTGTGCCACTAGGCGAAGTAAATATCTTTCAGGGCCAAAAGATGTGAACTGATTAAACCAAAGCCTGCTGCTCAGCTTTGACTATATGGAGTTTCTGGATGTCCTTCTTAGTGGTCCTGGCATATACTATGCTTCAGCCATCTCACTCAATAGCACTAAATCCCTAATAAATGTGATGAAATGTTATATTTCTTGGCAAGGAAAGTACCTTCTTAGATTCTTAAATAACCTTGGTATTTGTGAGGTTATGAGCGATCCCGGAGTGGGCCAGTTCTGAAGAAAAAGTGGTGTATTATTTTGGAAGATCTATGGATGGTATACGGTAATGTCAGCATGTTGCACAACTGAGAACCACTAGGGTGATGGTATGACAGAAAAACATTCTCCCTGTGCCAGATCCTAAATATGGATGCATCATAATGGACCCTTTTCAAAAGTAGGATTAAATTCAATTGTAGGTCAAGGTGTAATGCATTTTGCATGGTAGAGTTGTGATGCTACAAAGACTACCACATCACTTGCCCTCTGTGACTTATGCATTCACTGAGGTTTTCATTAAAAAGCTTCTGGTGAGAAGAGCGATGTAGTAGACTGATTACACCAAGCAGTGATATGTGGATTGATGGATGGTTATGGATCACACATAGGTTGTGGACCTAAATTGCTCCAGTAGGAGATTTGCCCTAATCTACATGCTATATGAGGTCGAGCCAGAGATGGGGATGTGGAAGTGGAACAAGCACCTCTATTTTAGTCAGGTTATCCTTGCAGGTACTAGTACCCTTCCAGCTGTTAAGGGCATACATACATGTCACCAAGGTGGTCCACAATAGTTGCCAATGGTGTTGACAAATTCACATAATCAAAAACTGTGATGAAAGGACTGGAAAAAGCATTTTTGTCTTAGGAAAACGTAACTTCTTATAAGATGTTATTAGACACCAAAAGCTCTGTACTATTAAGGTATATATACACAAGGTAGTGAGATGTTAGTACTGGTGTTTATGCATGCAGAGCTGATGGAATTAGTGGTACTGTCAGCTACTAGTATTCACATCAATGGGCAGTTGATGACTATACCCAGAACACAAAAAGCTGTTTTAACGAACAGAAAGAACAAACCGAGACTTAAGTAATGCAGGTCAAATTGTGTCACAAGACAAATTAATGGAATGTGCCCACCTGCATTAGAACATATTTTCTCCTGAGGATGAGAATCTAAGTGTAGTAAATAAGAAAACTTTACTACACCAAATACATAAAATCTATAATCTTCTGCTACTGAAAAACAAGGTTTTACTTACAGTCTGCTGAAATGCATGTAGGTGATAAGAGTGACAGCTGTTCAATTAAGGCTAGTGTATATATCTTCAAGGTACATACATATGGGGCCCGATTCACAGAACTAACTTAAGACAAAATCCTAAACTTACTACCATTTTCTTATTCACAGAAGGTACTTGCTCATTTTGGTATTCACAGAAGACACTTACTCATTTCGGTATTCACAGAAGTTAGGAATCCTAAGTTTAGGACTCCTAAATGCCTTCTGTGAATACCGAAAGTCTTAAAATTAGGATTTTTCTCAGTTTAGGAGTCCTAAACTTAGGAGTCCTAACTATACTACTACTAAACTGAGAAAAATCCTAATTTTAAGGCTTTCGGTATTCACAGAAGGCATTTAGGAGTCCTAAAGTTAGGAGTCCTAACTTTACTACTACTAAATTGAGAAAAATCCTTATTTTAAGACTTTCGGTATTCACAGGAGGCATTTAGGAGTCCTAAACTTAGGAGTCCTAACTATACTACTACTAAACTGAGAAAAATCCACATTTTAAGGCTTTCGGTATTCACAGAAGGCATTTAGGAGTCCTAAATTTAGGAGTCCTAACTGTACTACTACTAAATTGAGAAAAATCCTTATTTTAAGACTTTCGGTATTCACAGAAGGCATTTAGGAGTCCTAAAGTTAGGACTCCTAACTTCTGTGAATACCGAAATGAGTAAGTGCCTTCTGTGAATACCAAAATGGTAGTAAGTTTAGGATTTTGTCTTAAGTTAGTTCTGTGAATCGGGCCCATGGAGTTTAGAATAGTAAATCTATATTACTACCATATTCACTTACCTCTAAATAGTTTTGTACTTGATATTTTGTGCACAATATTAAGGTATCATGATAGGCCTATTCTTCATATTCAGCAGTAAAAATGACAAAGCAATGTTAGTGAAAAAGCAATGAACTATTTGAAATATATAAATCTCACTTAAACCTTTATGTGCTTATTCGTTGGTTTTTGGTGCACTACATGTAGCCCTTCACCTAAATAGAAGAACAGAACTGAATAAAAACAATATCCAGTAATTCGGCAGAAAGATGTGATCAATCTGCTGAGAATATCAATCTATTTTCTATATTAACTCATGGACACATGAAGGTTATACCCCCCCCCGCGCAGAAAAAATGCCTACCAGGCATTTCAGGAAAAACAAATAGTTTGATTCATTAAGGTAGTAAAGGGTGAATTCACACTTATAGGGGGAATCTAGGGGAAACCCAAGAGAACGTGCGTACTTAACAGTAGTTTCCTCTACTGGAATATAGCAGGTTAGCCTTAAAACCAACATTTTTTGATTTTTTGATATATTTAAGTAGATATGACAACTTGTTACTCCACAAGACTTGTTCATGTGTGGTACTCTTGTTAACTGATTTTGAAATGTTTGCAGTACGTCTAGGGAAGGCTGGGACGGGAGGAAGAGGTGTTACCATTAAACAAAGAAAAGATTTATTAACGGTTCACTGACAAAACTTCAACACCCAAAACATCCCCATATATCAATATAGAATCATAAATATCGATGTCTAATATATCAACATCCTATATTTATAATGGTAAGTACAAACATTTCGGAAAAAATGTCGATGTCAATATATATACATATATATATATATATATTCACTTAAAAAACCATAGGTTTCACACACGTTATAGTTAGGAATTAGCATTTAAAAAACCTTGCAAATTCACTTAAAAAACCATAGGTTTCACACATGTTATAGTTAGCTGGACATTTCACTCGTAAAGAACCATTGAAATTCCACCGTTATAGTTAGTTCAAATAACTATAACTCGCGCGACCGCCACTCTATCACAAGGATGATGTCATCAGTGATGTCATGAGTGATGCCACTGACCATGTCATGAGTGATGTAATATGTGACGTCATCAGCAGTGGATTGCGGGCGCGCGAGTTATAGTTATCTGAACTAACTATAACGGTGGAATTTCAATGGTTTTTTACGAGTGAAAAGTCCAGCTAACTATAACATGTGTGAAACCTATGGTTTTTTAAATGAATTTGCAAGGTTTTTTAAATGCTAATTCCTAACTATAACGCGTGTGAAACCTATGGTTTTTTAAGTGATATATATATATATATTCACTGAAAAAACCATAGGTTTCACACAAGTTATAGTTAGCTGTACATTTCACTCGTAAAAAACCAATGAAATTCCACGTTATAGTTAGTGCAGGCAACTATAACTCACGGGACCGCAATCCTCTGCTGATGACATATGTGTCTTTATGAAAAAAAAATATTTGTAATATATGTATAGCTAAAATTTAATGGAAGAAGACATGGGCAAATAAGTGTCTAAATACAGTATTAGCATCAGCAGAGGATTGCGGTCGCGTGAGTTATAGTTGCCTGCACTAACTATAACGTGGAATTTCATTGGTTTTTTACGAGTGAAATGTACAGCTAACTATAACTTGTGTGAAACCTATGGATTTTTCAGTGAATTTGCAAGGTTTTTTAAATGCTAATTCCTAACTATAACGTGTGTGAAACCTATTGTTTTTTCAGTGAATTTGTACGGTTTTTAAAATGCTAAGTTACTTTACGCCGTTCGTGCCGTGCGCGCCCACTTCACGCAGTTCGTTCCGTGCGCGCACGGTGCGCTTCGCGCACCGCGCGCCCACTTTACGCAGTTAGTGCCGTGCACGCACGGTGGGCACGCGGTACGCTACGCGCACCGCGTGCCCACGTTACGCTGGATGGGCCATGTACGCACAATGCGCTTCACGCACCGTCCGCACACGGAGGACATATTATGCGCTTCGTTGTGAAAGGTTATCTATTAAATGCTATATTGAGAAATATGCCATGCACAAAATGTGACCTGCGGGCACATTTTGCTCACGGGGGGGGGGATTTGTGGAGTTTGTTTTTTTTTTATTTAATTTTTTGCCGTACGCGTACGGTAAGCGCATTCGGCGTTTTTTCAAAAAAAAAAAAATTTAATTTTTGGCCTTGGGGGTCCTTCTGGGACATCCGAACCATGGCTAGGTGGTTAGGAGCTGTCTAGCCTGCCCCTTTTCATGTTATCCAACTTTGTTTTTCCTCCCCCCCTCAGAGTGCGAGAGAGAAAATGGCAGCCGACACTTCCTGGTTTCGACCGATTCGAATGTTTACTTTGATCTAACAACCAATCAGAAACGCGCTCGCGCACGGCACCGTACGCGTACGGTAAGCTTACCGTAAGCGCACGGTAAGCGCACGGAGCGCTGCCACAGATATATATATTGATTTAAATGCTATTTTCTCAGGAACTACTGAACAGATTTACACCAGACCTACAAAAGGCACTTCCTTGACCTTATGGCTACCTCTCTACCAAATTACAAGTAATTCTGTTCAGCCGTTCGGGCTGTAGCTGTGTCTAAAGGTCCTATCGAAAAAGGCATGGGGAAAACGCGTTTTGGGACCCCCTTTTTTCTCAGCCCCCGCTTGACGAATCACCCCGAGACTTTCAGGGTAGGAGCGGAGCGTAGCGCCCCATTAGTTTTGAAAATTTCGCGAGGATTCGTCAACCAGCGCCAAAGTTATTCAAAATAGAATGTTGCGGATTTCCTATGGAAAAAGGGTCCTAACTATAACTACCTACTGGCGACCGCCAGTAGGTAATATATATATATATATATATATATATTATCTACTGGCGGTCGCCAGTAGATAGTTATAGTTAGAACCGTGTTTCCATAGGAAATCTGAAAATTCGATTTTCCGCTCAGCTCCTACCCTGAAAGTCTCGGGGGGATTCGTCAAGCGGGGGCCGAGAAAAAAGGGGGGTCCCAAAACGCGTTTTCCCCATGCATTTTCCCATAGGACCTTTAGTCGAAGGTACAGCCCGAACGGCTGAACAGAATTACTTGAAATTTGGCAAAGAGGTAGTCCTCAGGTCAGGGATGTGCCTTTTGCATATATGGAGTCAATCTGTTCAGTAGTTCCTGAGAAAATTGCACTTAAAGCACATAAATATCAATAGCCGCGCACCGTGCGCGCATCGTGCACGCACCGTGCGCGCACCCTAACGTGCGCAAGCGTAATTCTGATTGGTGGTTACATGTCAGTCAACGTTCGAATCGGTCGAAATCAGGAAGTGTCGGCCGCCATTTTGTTTGTTTTGAGTTCGAGAGTGAAAAAGGAAGGTGGCGAACGTGAAAAGGGGGCAGGGTAGAGAGTTCCTGACCCCCTAGCCTTTGTCAGGGGGTCCCTGAAGGACCCCGAAGGCAGAAAAAAACATTTTTTTTTTTTTTTTTTAAATCGTGGGGTGCGCGCACGGTGAAAAACCATAAAAAAAAAAAAAGTAGTTTATTGTAAAATAAATATATAAAAAATATAATAATAAATACATAACTTAGCATTTAAAAAACCGTACAAATTCACTGAAAAAATCATAGGTTTCACACACGTTATAGTTAGGAATTAGCATTTAAAAAACCTTGCAAATTCACTTAAAAAACCATAGCTTTCACACATGTTATAGGTAGGTGGACATTTCACTCGTAAAAAACCAATGAAATTCCCCCGTTATAGTTAGTTGAGATAACTATAACTCGCGCGACCGCCACTCTATCACAAGGATGATGTCATCAGTGATGTCATGAGTGATGCCACTGACCATGTCATGAGTGATGTAATATGTGACGTCATGAGCAGAGGATTGTGGGCGCGCGAGTTATAGTTATCTCAACCAACTATAACGGGGGAATTTCATTGGTTTTTTTACGGGTGAAATGTCCACCTAACTATAACATGTGTGAAACCTATGGTTTTTTAAGTGAATATATATATATATTACCTACTGGCAGTCGCCAGTAGGTAGTTATAGTTAGGACCTATTTTCCATAGGAAATCCGCAACATTCTATTTGGAATAACGTTGGCGTCAATTGACGAATCTTCACAAAATTTTCTAAACTTTTGGCCAGCTCCGGTCCGCTCCTATCCTGAAAATTTCATGGTGATTCGTCAAGCAGGGGCCGAGAAAAAAGGGGGGTCACAAAACGCATTTTCCCCATGCATTTTCTCATAGGACCTGTTAACGCAGCCACAGCCCGAACTGCTGAACGGAATTACACCAAATTTGGCAAAGAGGTAGTCCTCACTTCAGACTCGTGCCTTTTGCTTAAATGGTGTAAATCTGTTCAGTAGTTCCTGAGAAAATTAGAGTTAAAAAGATAGATATATCTGGGCGGAGCCTAACCACACATCTCATCGTCAGATCTGATTTGCTGTCAGTACTTCATCCAAGAAGTGTTGGCAGCCATCTTGGGACAAATATACATGATAGCACCTCATTAATAAGCATTGCAGTTAATAGAAGGTTTTAAGACTTTAGTTACATTATAAATCATTTGTTGATGGTACCATACTCATTTTAGGAATTGTGGTATGTTCTAAGGTGATTTTACCATGTGAAAAAGCCTTCTGCTGTGATATCACGAATCATGTTTGAGAGAAAACTATTTTCTCATGCTTTTCCCACAGAGGTTTGGAAGGTGATCTATAAGCTAAACTGAGAGCATATTTTCTGTAAATTCACATTATCTTTCTCAGTCATGTGAGAATGAAGCCTGACATTCTCAGTAAAACATGTACATCCAACAAGGGCAGAGACTGTCAGTTGATTCCTTTGTGTTCTACTGCAGCTTCCCAGAGTGTTCTAAAGAACAACTAGAGCGCTAACAGTCCTACTTATGACAAACTTATTGCACACCTGAAGCCATCTTGATTGGAATAAAGTGGTAACTCTTAAAACATTTAATTTAAAAAGGAACTAAATGAGGGGGTTCATTTTGCCATAGAAAGTATGATTAGTGCTGCAGAAAGAAAAATTAGGGCACATTTTGAGTGACTTCTCAAATCCTCTTCTATTTCATTAAAAAATTCTGACATACAGACTGAAACATGCACTTTCAATATCAGCAGCAGACTTCCCTGGTGAGCAGTAGCTTTACTACAGTGATCTCAGTGATCTCAGAGTGCTAAGATTCTGAATTTATGGCAAATGTGTGACAAATCTGAATGCCTTCTTAATGGAATCGAAGTAAAAAACTGAAAGTATTTCCTACTGAGGAGACTGTAGTAAATGAGGAAATTAGGAAACTTCATAACAAATAAGTCTCCCAAAATGGCCACCAGAGACAAAAGAGCCCAAATGTAGCCCAAATATCACCCAGATGTAGCCCAAGTATAGCCCAATGACAGAATGTCCCAGAGTGTTCTAACGAACAACTAGAGCGCTAACAGTCTTACTTAGGACAAAAGTATGGCACACCTGAAGCCATCTTAATTGGAATAAAGTGGTAACACTTAAAACATATAATTTACAAAGGAACAAAATGAGGGGGTTCATTTTGCCATAGAAATTATGATTAGTGCTGCAGAAAGAAAAATTAGGGCACATTTTGACTTCTCAAATCCTCTTCTATTTCATAAACAAATTCTGACATGCAGACTGAGACATGCACTTTGAATACCAGCAGCAAACTTCCCTGGTGAGCAGTAGCTTTACTACAGTGATCTAATGAGCAACTAGAGTGCTAACATTCAGAAAAATGTGTGACACATCTGAATGTCTTCTTGATGGAACCAAAGTAAAAAACTGAAAGTATTTCCTACTGAGGAGACTGCAGTAAATGAGGAAATTAGGAAACCCCATAACAAATAAACCTCCCAAGATGGCCACCAGTCACAAAAGAGCCCAAATGTAGCCCAAATATCACCCAGATGTAGCCCAAGTATAGCCCAATGACAGAATGTCCCAGAGTGTTCTAACGAACAACTAGAGCGCTAACAGTCTTACTTATGACAAAAGTATGGCACACCTGAAGCCATCTTGATTGGAATAAAGTGGTAACACTTAAAACATTTAATTTACAAAGGAACAAAATGAGGGGGTTCATTTTGTCATAGAAATTATGATTAGTGCTGCAGAAAGAAAAATTAGGGCACATTTTGCCTTCTCAAATCCTCTTCTATTTCATAAAAACATTCTGACATGCAGACTGAAACATGCACTTTGAATACCAGCAGCAGACTTCCCTGGTGAGCAGTAGCTTTACTATAGTGATCTAATGAGCAACTAGAGTGCTAACATTCAGAATTTATGGCAAATGTGTGACACATCTGAATGCCTTCTTGATGGAACCAAAGTAAAAAACTGAAAGTATTTCCTACTGAGGAGACTGCAGTAAATGAGGAAATTAGGAAACCCCATAACAAATAAACCTCCCAAGATGGCCACCAGTCACAAAAGAGCCCAAATGTAGCCCAAATATCACCCAGATGTAGCCCAAGTATAGCCCAATGACAGAATGTCCCAGAGTGTTCTAACGAACAACTAGAGCGCTAACAGTCTTACTTATGACAAAAGTATGGCACACCTGAAGCCATCTTGATTGGAATAAAGTGGTAACACTTAAAACATTTAATTTACAAAGGAACAAAATGAGGGGGTTCATTTTGTCATAGAAATTATGATTAGTGCTGCAGAAAGAAAAATTAGGGCACATTTTGCCTTCTCAAATCCTCTTCTATTTCATAAAAACATTCTGACATGCAGACTGAAACATGCACTTTGAATACCAGCAGCAGACTTCCCTGGTGAGCAGTAGCTTTACTATAGTGATCTAATGAGCAACTAGAGTGCTAACATTCAGAATTTATGGCAAATGTGTGACACATCTGAATGCCTTCTTGATGGAACCAAAGTAAAAAACTGAAAGTATTTCCTACTGAGGAGACTGCAGTAAATGAGGAAATTAGGAAACCCCATAACAAATAAACCTCCCAAGATGGCCACCAGTCACAAAAGAGCCCAAATGTAGCCCAAATATCACCCAGATGTAGCCCAAGTATAGCCCAATGACAGAATGTCCCAGAGTGTTCTAACGAACAACTAGAGCGCTAACAGTCTTACTTATGACAAAAGTATGGCACACCTGAAGCCATCTTGATTGGAATAAAGTGGTAACACTTAAAACATTTAATTTACAAAGGAACAAAATGAGGGGGTTCATTTTGTCATAGAAATTATGATTAGTGCTGCAGAAAGAAAAATTAGGGCACATTTTGCCTTCTCAAATCCTTTTCTATTTCATAAAAACATTCTGACATGCAGACTGAAACATGCACTTTGAATACCAGCAGCAGACTTCCCTGGTGAGCAGTAGCTTTACTATAGTGATCTAATGAGCAACTAGAGTGCTAACATTCAGAATGTATGGCAAATGTGTGACACATCTGAATGCCTTCTTGATGGAACCAAAGTAAAAAACTGAAAGTATTTCCTACTGAGGAGACTGCAGTAAATGAGGAAATTAGGAAACTTCATAATAAATAAATCTCCCAAGATGGCCACCAGAGACAAAAGAGCCCAAATGTAGCCCAAATATCACCCAGATGTAGCACAAGTATAGCCCAATGACAGAATGTCCCAGAGTGCCCTTAACAAACAACTAGTGCGCTTACTGTCTTACTTACGACAAAAGTATGGCACACCTGAAGCCATCTTGATTGGAATAAACTGGTAACACTTAAAACATTTAATTTAAAAGGAACACAATGAGGGGGTTCATTATGCCATAGAAATTATGATTAGTGCTGAAGAAAGAAATATTAGGGCACATTTTGAGTGACTTCTTAAATCCTCTTCTATTTCATTAAATAATTCTGATATGCAGACTGAAACATGCACTTTTAATACAAGCAGCAGACTGCCGAGGTGAGCAGTAGCTTTACTACAGTGATCTAATGAGCAACTAGAGTGCTAACATTCAGAATTTATGGCAAATGTGTGACATATCTGAATACCTTCTTGATGGAATCAAAGTAAAAAACTGAAAGCATTTCCTACTGAGGAGACTGCAGTAAATGAGGAAATTAGGAAGCTTCATAACAAATAAATCTCCCAAGATGGCCACCAGAGACAAAAGAGCCCAAATGCAGCACAAATATCACCCAGATGTAGCCCACATGTAGCCCAATGACAGAAGTGTGCGAAACACTTATTTTTTGTGTATTTGCAGTTTTATATAGTGCAGACTTGTCAGGTATTGGAGTGCTTTACATGAGCATTGGTTACGTCACACAAGATCAAATTCATTTTGGTTGTAGACATGGGGAGATTAAGTGATTTGACCAGAATCACAGAATGTTGAGCTGAAGCAGAAACTCCAACCTGGTTCCCCAGTTGCAAAGTCTGCAGCTCTGGAAGTAACACCACATCCTCTCCCCTAAGTGCAACATTTAATCAAGTGGTAAACTGGATAAAAAATCATAAAGATTACAAATAATTTAAAAGTTATTTGTCGCTATTTGAAAACTCAGAATATATTTGTCCTCATTGTAGTTTTTTAGTGCACTAACCATAATTTTGATGCAAATAAGACCCTCTCATATATGTAATTTCTAAAGGAAATGCTCTAGGTATTACAGTTTTGATTACATCAAGATGACGTCAGGCGTTCCACACTTTTGTAATAAATATATAATGTTAGCAATCTAGTTGTTCATTGGGATACTGTTGAGAGGCAGAAGCCAGGGGCACGGACTCTGAAAATTGAAGGCAGGTAGGAGAGTGCAGAGGCAACAATTTGACCACACTGGGCAGGCAGGAAGGGCAGTGGCAGCACAACAGACTATGGAGGGCAGTGGAAAGGGGGGGAGGGGCAACAAACCAACAATACAGGACTGGCAAGAGAGGCTGTGGCAATATAATAGACCATTGTGGGCAGAAGGAAGAGGCAGTGGTAGTACAACCATACATGCCAACAGACCCGTTTCAGCCAGGAAACGTCCAATGTTTTTAAGTTCAAATCGGCTTTATTTGATCTGTCTCCTGTCTACAATCTCCTCTTTTTCAATGTAACTCAAAGGGGAAAACCAATACCCCAGTTTTTTTTCAAAATCTCCCTCTTACCAAGTTCAAAATGTTCGCAGATCATGGTCTTAGAGCATGTAACGGCCGCCTCCCTTCGGACTTGACAAAACAACCAACTTTTGCGAAATCCAATAGTAATCTAGATTTCATACTTGTTTCACTTAACCTTTGGCATTATTTGATTGATTTAAAAGTGGCAAGTAGGGAGGAAAGTGATCACTACCCTTTAGAACTTTACATTGATGTGCAAATGTTTAGTGATATTACTACCAACCTAGCTACTCTATCATCTGAGACCACCAATGGCAAAATGTGTGAGGATGTACATATAAATAATAATAGACGTGCAGTAAAATGGCCCTATATTTTGTCTGATGGTAAGGCCCTAGCATCGGTGTACTCTCTCTTTGGGGAAATGTTTGGACCTATAGCTGGACAATCTTTTCTACCTGTCCACTTTGATCACTTTATCGAACTGCACAATGTTTTCTTCAGTGAACTAAAAACTTGCTTGTCAAAAATGCCAAGGAAAAAGCAACCAAACATAAGAGTGGGAAGTCATGGAAAACTATGGTACGATCACTCATGCAGGTTGGCTAAGAGAAACCTCTTGCTTGCTATTAAAAGCAAATCAAAAGAAGGAGTCAAACTTGCAAGGGAGGTATGTAAGTGTGCCCAAAAAACATCAAAAAAACTATGGGAAGAGTCGATTTGGTCAGAAATGCTAGTTGCTGCAAAAACTAATGATAATGTTGGGTTTTGGAGGCTGGTGGCAAATGAGGGGCATGCAGGCAGAGCTGTAAAAGACACGTTTTTGGATGAAATGACATGGGTGACCCATTTCACATCCCTTTATAAACAATATGATGTTGATGACAATAAGATATTATGGTGCCCCCCTCCCATTGAACCCCTTGACTTCACATTGGAGGAAACAATAAGGGCGATTAATGAACTAAAAAATAGCAAAGCACCAGGCCCTGACAAAATACCGGGGGATCTTTATAAACACGACATCGAAGTATGGGCTCCTTATGTAAATCGTTTATTTAATGTTCTGTCTACAAGCTGTCGCTTTCCAGATAGTTGGCGTGCAGCGGAAGTTGTGTTAATTTTTAAAAAGGGGAACAGATCGGTACCTTCAAACTATAGACCAATTAGTCTAATGGACACCCTGCAAAAACTCTATGCCAAACACTTACTGTTTCGGATTAATGATTGGCTGGAGGACTCAAAAATAATCTCTAAATTTCAAGCCGGCTTTAGGAGCAAGACTAGTACCATAGATCAAATATTCAGATTCTGTTGTTTGATCTGGAAGTACGTGCATATTAGGAAAGGTCATTTGTATGTAGCTTTCGTAGATCTGAGAGCCGCATTCGACCTTGTCCCTCGCAACTTGCTCTGGAGGACTTTAAGTGAAGTAGGCTTGCCAGGGTGTCTTTTGGCTCAAATAGTTGAGTTGCATGCTGGAAATTATGCAAACATCAGGTGGGGTCCAAATGGCGAACTGACACGTAACATCCCCATTGAACGTGGGGTTCGCCAAGGGTGTGTCTTGGCCCCTACCTTGTTTTCCTTGTTTGTTAATGATGCTCCCAACTATTTGAATGGTTGTACTAATGATTCCCCACAGCTTAATGGAGAGAGGGTGCCTGCGTTGCTCTTTGCGGACGACACCATTCTTATATCCCAGACCAAGAAAGGACTTCAGGCACTCTTAAATTCCTTTAGCTGTTATTGCATGACCAAGGGTCTGGAAATAAATGCTGATAAAACGAAATGTATGGCATTAAACCCCAGCAAACCGGACAGAGGGTTTTTGATTTTGAATGGCCAGAAATTAGGAACTGTGGAAAACTTCTCCTATTTGGGCGTTGCACTTGATTCAAAACTAAGTTGGAAGGCCCAAGTTGAGAAAAGTAAGGTATCATATGCCCACAACGTTAAACCTATTATACGTAGACTGAACGCTAGCACAAGCAAGAGTGTAACCCCTGTCTTAGAGCTTTTTAAATTTAAAATTCAATCTGCTGTGTTGTATGGAGCAGAGATATGGGGACCTTGGGCCAGAGACAGCTTTCAGGGCTTGGATAATAAATTCATGAGAGCTATTGTTAGGGTCCCGAATCGTACACCTTTAATACCCCTCCAGCTCGATTTGAATTTTAAAAGAACAGATTACTTTGCCATCATAAGACCATTAATGTTTTGGGTTAGGTTATGGTCCACCCCAGAACTGCTCGAATACAGGAATGGCCTTCAAGAATTGTTGATTCTTGATTCTTTTAACTCTATTCAGTGGCTTGTGCATATTAAAAAATGGTTCATGCTTCTGGGATTATACTCAATGTGGGAGAATCCTGACAATTTACCGGCTTCTTCTAAATCTATAGTAAAACGAGCCTTTTGGTCCTACATGAGTGACAGGCTCGTACATGAAAGTAGAGTTGGGTCTCTAATTCAAGGTTTTTTATCCTTTAAGGACGAACCCCGCTTCGAATCCTTTTTGGATGAAATTGAGCCACCTATTGCAAAGTCCCTTTACTTGAAGTTTAGATATGGGATCCTTATGCTGAACTATAATACAGAACGCTGGTCACAGAAAAGACTGGGAGGCCTGAATGACAAAAGCGGGTGTTGTCCCATGTGCTTAAATTCCTGTACGGAGAATGAGGTTCACATGTTGTTTGGATGTAGTGCCTACCTGAAGGCTCGAAAGAAATGGCTAAAACCCATGTGTACTCTCCTAGGAACCAGATCCTGTTCTACAGCATACAGGATTATAAAAAGCAATACAACCCAGTTTATTGTATTTAGCACAAGCAGGTTCCTTTACTCTGTGTATATTATTCGCAGGAAACTTGGTCAGATACTCTGAGTAGGACCTCTGTATATGCTTATAAAAATCTGTTCCTAAAATGAAATGTGTTTTAAATTGAGGAGATGAAAATTTATTCTTGTATTACATTTTTAAACTTACTGTTTTAAAGTGTTGCTGCATGTATGCTATTATGATTCTTTGTCTTTTTTATACACATGTGTCTTTTATGGCCAAATTGGCCGAAATAAAGAATTAATTAATTAATTAAAAATGTTCGCAAGTATGGTACATTGGATCATGGTAGGCAGGAGGAATTGGGGTAGGGACATGGACTCGGATAACAGAGGGCAGGAGGGACATGGAGAGGTTATACCAAACTGACCCTACAGGGCAGACATCAGGGTTTGCAGCAGCATAATACACCACACAGGGCATGCGGGACGGGAGTGCAGCACAACAAACCATAGAAAGCAATAGGGAGGGGACAGGACCATGCACATGGACAACAGAGAACGGAGGGGAAAGAGGCAATGGTAGCTAGCTGACCATAATGGACAGACAGGAGAGAAAGCTGCAGCATAACAGACCATAAAGGGCAGGATCAGGGGCATTACAATGGAACAGACAAGCCAGGAGGGAGGGAATAGGGATCTGCACATGGAAACAGAGGGCTGGGGGAAAGGGGGCAGGGCAGGAGCAGCAGGATGACCATGGTGGTCAGGCAGGATGGGCACTAGAAACAAGACACACCATGGAGAGCAACAGTGTGACTATGATGGCATACACACAGACCATGGAGGGAAGGTGGGAGGGGGTCAGGGGCAGCTAGCTGACCACACAGGGAAGGTAGGAGGGGCCATGGCAGCACAGAAGACCATGCATGGCAAGCGGGAGGGTTAGTGGCAGCACAGTGGCTATGATGGGCAAGCAGGAGGGTGCAGGGGCATGTACAAAGGACCATGGAGGATAGAAGGGAGGGTCAGGACCTGGGCACAGACAAGAGAGTTCAGGGTAAGGGGCCTCACAACAGATCACGTGGGGCAGGCAGGAGGAGCAGTTGCAGCACAACAGACCAGGGAGGGCAGAAGGGTGTGGCAGTAAAATGGACCATGGAGGACAGGAGGAAGGGGATAGGGGCATGGCATGTGGACAGGCAGGGTGGAGGTGGCAAGGACAGGTTACAGTCATCTGACAATGCTAGGCAGGTGGGAGGGGAGTGGCAGCTCAACAGAACACTCAGAGTAGATAGGAGTGGCAGGTCCATGGAACATGGTGGGCAAAAAGGATGGAGCAGGGGCATGCACAAAGACATCGGAGGGCAGGGTGAAGGAGAATAGGGGCAGCAAGCTAAGCACAGAGGCTAAGCAGGAGGTCAATGATGGGCCATAGAATTGGGCAATGGAGGGCAGGAGGAGTGGACTGGTACATCATGCTAAATGGAGGGCAGTGGCAGCAGACCATGCATGGCAGGAGGGAGGAGGCTAGTCCATGGATTCAGACAACAGAGGATAGGGAGGAGGTGGATGGGGCAGCAAGCTAACTGTTCAGAGAAGGTGGGTATTAGGAACTTTATTGTTTTTAAAATGTGTGTCGGTGCGAACTACTTAAAATATGAACAAGAATGCAGCATAATCTCACTTTTATTCAGGAAGAAGAGGACGTTTGTGACTGTGACTCCGGGCTCACTTGGCAGAAACACCCCCTGACCCTCCACCCCCATCGCAAAATGTAATGCCCGTGAAAAGGGTAGGTGGACGCAGTGTTATATAGAACATAGTCCTGAGAGCACGATTGGAAATTAAAACTAGATATAGTATATGGTATAAACTATGCACCAAAAAGTGTGATATACTAGTTGGACCCTAGGGACCCTCAGCATTCAAGGGGACTTAATCTCCCAATTTAAAACGGCCACAGGGCGTGTTTACACAGTGGGGAAGGGAGGGGACGGGGCCTGAGGTGACGTGTGCAAACACACCCTGTGGTGCATTTTAAGAGGTAGTTTTAATCCCCTGCCCTATTACATACTAGGGGCTTACAGAGGAGGTCATGCTAATCACAGGGGGACCCCAACGCATAGTGTTCCCTAGTGTATGTAGGTGTTTTCACTGTATTCTGAGTGTCTTTTAACATAGCACTGGCTCTAGGACTGGTTAGTCAGACTCAGTTACCACCAGTATCCGTCTGAAAAAGTTGAGGGTACAGGATGATTTTGCAACAAGGCTTCTTTCTGCTCTTCTGTTTTTTCTTTCTGCATGTTATCCTTCTTTCTGCACTTTTCTTTGTCTTTGAGGACTTCTGTTGCTTCTTTCTGCATTTCTTTTTTTTCTCTCTGTGCGTTTTTTCTTCTTTCTTCACATGTCCTATCTCTGTAGGCATAGTTAGAAATAAGCATTTAAAAAACCTTTGAAATTCACTGAAAAAACCATAGGTTTCAGGCACGTTATAGTTGGGAATTAGCATTTAAAAAACCTTAAAAATTCACTGAAATAACCATAGGTTTCAGGGGCGTTATAGTTAGCTGGACTTTTCACTCGTACAAAACCATTGAAATTCCCCTGTTATAGTTAGTTCAGCTAACTATAACTCGCGCGCCCGCAATGCACTGCTGATGACGTCACATATTACATCACTCATGACATGGTCAGTGACATCACTCATGACATGTTTACCACAGAAGAGCTGCTCCTAGTGTGATAACCCAAACGAGTTACAAGAACGTCGTGAGTGTGGGCATCTCACAAAAAGCTACGGACTGGTCTCACACACCACCTGGTGTCATGCTTCATCATTGACCAGTCCTCGCCCTCTAAAACCTTCGTTTGATAGAGGGCGGGCATGCACTTGATGACAAGGATGCACTTCTAAATGACTAAGTGGGGGCCCGTGAAGTTGTGAGTGGGGTTAAAAATCAATATAGTAATCAGAAGTGTTTTTTAATGTGACTGAAAACTATATGATATTAAAATGTATGTGACGGTGATTGGGGTGATTAGTGTCCCCTAACCGTCTTGTGAATGGTCAACATGTTTCTGCCAAAGCGGCCCAGTTGGGTCCATGGCATTCATCAGGACCTAGTAATATATGGGGGCTCTGTTCTTACCAAACGTTGGTAAGATGTTACCACTGTGTGGGTGTGGCGAAGGCCACAATTCACTTCCTAAAATGCTTCCAAAGGTGAAGCCTAAAATGAAAGAAAAACATTTGAGAGATGATGGTTAGTTGGAACTCGTTGGATCAAACATACCTGTAAAGGAAAAGGAAAAACAATGCATGCATAGATTTCTAAGAGTGAGAAAGGTGTGCGTGACTTCGTGACACTCTAATTGTGTACACATGTGTGAAATTTCGAGGGTGGAGGCAGACAATGCTGCCACCAATCTTACCCTAATTAAAAAGACAACTTGTCCCATGGGGGAAGGGGGCGGAGGGAATCCAAAATTTTGTCACCTCTGCAAAAGAAAAACATAGAACCATAGTCTTCATCAAGCGTACAGAAGGAGAGGATTCTCCCACACAAAATAAGCAGTAGTCATTCCAAATACCTTGTTGGGTAAAGGAGAAGGGGAATGTAAAGAATGAAAAATCATAAGGACTGAGACTTACACACACACACACATAGGTCTCTCTGTTCACCCATACTCTTACTGTGACACGTGTTGGATTGCTCCTGAGTCCTATGCGTCCGCTCCCGATCCTCCCGAATGTAGGAAAGGGAGGGAGCGGCCGGGAAGGCCTATCGTGTCTGGCATTGGGTCTGTGTTAGAACCTTTGTCGCAATTTTGCGACTGGTTCTTACGGCCCATTGTAAAAGAAACACAATCTTACCTAAAGGACACAAAAGACGTCCTCTGCCTCCTAAGAGATCTGGAGGTGGATACTACTAGTAACTGGCTTATTACGATGGACATCGAAGCCCTATACACGAGCATACCCCAACGACGAACACTGGAAGTCGTAGAAAACATCATTCTACGAAGAGAATGGGACTTCATCACTCCCCAACATTTCGTAATGGAATGTGCTGAATTGGCCCTTACAGAAAATTTCTTTCAATACGAACAAGTCATTTACCATCAGATAACAGGTACTTCGATGGGGAGTACCTTTGCCCCCAGTATGGCATGTCTATACGTCCAGCAATTTGAAGAGGACTTCATTAACAATCCGGTGAACCCATTTCTGAGTCATCTAAAAATCTGGAAACGGTACATAGACGACGTACTCATCATATGGAATGGAACAGAAGAGAACGCAATGGCCTTTGTCCACTGGGTTAATTTACAAGACAGACACCTCAAATTTACACATACCATCAATAAGAATCATGCAATCTTCTTGGACTTGGATATCACACTAACCAGTGAGGGGATAACAACTAAGGTCCACAACAAACCCACGGACAGGAACAGCCTACTCTTGTACGTGAGTTACCATCCGAAAGCCCTCAAACAGAATCTACCGGTTGGTCAGTTCCTCCGAATAAGGAGTAATTGCTCTGAGAAGGATACTTACAAAGAACAGGGAGAACACCTTGAGAAGAAACTCATCGAACGCCATTGTCCCAGAAAAATGGTGAGAAAGGCAAACAAAAGAGCAAAAATCAACCCAAGAGAGGCACTTTTGGAGGATGTAGAGAAAGTAAAAACAAGTAGACCAGTATGTGTTACCACATTTACACCAGCATCCAATTCCATCCATAAAATCATCAGAAAAAGATGGCATATACTAAACAGCGCCGGCAATCTATGGGAAACTCCCTTGTTTGCCTTCAAACACAATAAAAACCTCCGGGATGAACTGGTACATGCCCAGATGACCACGAAGGAGAACACAGAACAACTTAGACTCTGGGACCAACCACGCGTAGTGGGCATTTCTCCTGCGGCGGGTGCCAGTCATGTAATCTCACAAAAAACACCAAAGAAGTGGACATAGGCACAGGGAAACCGTGGCTGCTCCGAACATTCAGCAATTGCAATACAGAAAATGTGGTATATCTAATAACATGTCCCTGCAACCTCCAATATGTGGGGATGACAACAAGAAAGATCAAAACCCGCATTAATGAGCACCGGAGCACGATCAGGTGTAAAAAAAACAACACAAAGCTTACACGACATTTTTGCGAAAAAAATCATAAGGATACAGACCTGAGCTGGACTATCCTTGAGGTCATGAGAAAAAGCAAATTTGACCTCACTAGAGCCCTTCATGTTAGAGAGCAGCGTTGGGTGTACCGCCTACACTCCCATGAGAAAGGCCTTAATGATGACATTCCATGGCTGCAGCTAACACGTTAACCTTTTAAAAAAAGGGGACTAAGATTATGGCACATGCCACCTTTTGATCATGATCTACTCACCCCCTACATTTACATGCAAAGCATAGCCGAGATACATCGAGATAGTGTAATCGGAATCGACATCACACACTTGTGAACACCTGCTCCAGTTGACACGCCTTCAATGTACTCAATATAATGTTCAGTTGGAGGTTCACTAACATACCCCTACATTCTAGTTGCCCATCCCACATAGTCTCCCAAGGAATTTTCCGTAGCATACCTTACCACAAACAAAACACACAGCATACCTCCACGCCAATAGGTGGGCGCTTCCTTTTGAAACTGTTCACTTTTCCCTTTCCAACCAGCCCACCAGCACATGACCATAATCACACAATATAAGTCTCATATGATGAGTAACATAAGTCCCGACTGGGAGTGTTTGAATGATGGGACTTAATACATCCCCTTTTATCCTCATGCCTTTCATGCCTTCCGTTCCGGTACCTTACCACACAGACGATATGCACGCGTTTTGCGCAGTGCTAGCTACATGGGCTACATATGTGACATCTCTTTAACATCTGGGCAATTGCTTTTTATAAACACGCACACTGGCGCATGGCCCCAGTAAGCAACACAAACCATTGTTGGGAGGAATATTTTCCTCGATTGGGAGTGATGTGGCTAAATTAATGAATTACAACTTCATTTTGCCCTTTGCTTTTTATGCATACTCTCCTCACACGCGTACCTGTCCCGGCTTTTGCAGCGTTACTATACCAACGCATAAAAAACAGACGCTTCGGCGCGTAGTGATAGCCTCTTTGTTTACAATTGCGGTGTCTGTCTAAATACGCGGGTCTCCGCCCCCTAGTACCTCAACCAACGACGTCCCATGTTAGAACGCCCTCAGCCTCTCATCCTATAGGGCACCTGGTCTCACATATTCCTGACATCAGGCATGGTTTGTATGAGGCATCGGGTAATATGCCCTCTATAGCGCTGGGTTATTTTACGGGCCTCCGCCCCCCCCAGCACCTCTACCAACCACATTATCGCACAGCACGCTTCCGGCTCCACTGTGAATAGGGCTCCCATTCCAACGCAGTCCTGGCATATACACACCCACATCTGACATTTTGAATCCAGGCTAAGTGCTCTTGGGACACCGGGAACCGCGCACCTGCAAGCATTTAACGCTGATTACACGGATTAAACGATCTCACTGCACTTTAAAAGACGTCGGCTGCTCCCTCTCTTTCCTACATTCGGGAGGATCGGGAGCGGACGCATAGGACTCAGGAGCAATCCAACATGTATCACAGTAAGAGTATGGGTGAACAGAGAGACCTATGTGTGTGTGTGTGTGTAAGTCTCAGTCCTTATGATTTTTCATTCTTTACATTCCCCTTCTCCTTTACCCAACAAGGTATTTGGAATGACTACTGCTTATTTTGTGTGGGAGAATCCTCTCCTTCTGTATGCTTGATGAAGACTATGGTTCTATGTTTTTCTTTTGCAGAGGTGACAACATTTTGGATTCCCTCCGCCCCCTTCCCCCATGGGACAAGTTGTCTATTTAATTAGGGTAAGATTGGTGGCAGCATTGTCTGCCTCCACCCTCGAAATTTCACACATGTGTACACAATTAGAGTGTCATGAAGTCACGCACACCTTTCTCACTCTTAGAAATCTATGCATGCATTGTTTTTCCTTTTCCTTTACAGGTATGTTTGATCCAACGAGTTCCAACTAACCATCATCTCTCAAATGTTTTTCTTTCATTTTAGGCTTCACCTTTGGAAGCATTTTAGGAAGTGAAGTGTGGCCTTCGCCACACCCACACAGTGGTAACATCTTACCAACGTTTGGTAAGAACGGAGCCCCCATATATTACTAGGTCCTGATGAATGCCACGGACCCAACTGGGCCGCTTTGGCAGAAACATGTTGACCATTCACAAGACGGTTAGGGGACACTAATCACCCCAATCACCGTCACATACATTTTAATATCATAAAGTTTTCAGTCACATTAAAAAACACTTCTGATTACTATAATGATTTTTAACCCCACTCACAACTTCACGGGCCCCCACTTAGTCATTTAGAAGTGTATCCTTGTCATCAAGTGTATGCCCGCCCTCTATCAAACGAAGGTTTTAGAGGGCGAGGACTGGTCAATGATGAAGCATGATACCAGGTGGTATGTGAGACCAGTCGGTAACTTTTTGTGAGATGCCCACACTCACGACGTTCTTGTAACTCGTTTGGGTTATCACACTAGGAGCAGCTCTTTTGTGGTAAACATTTAATATTGGAGGCTGCTAGCTCCTAGAACCCCATGCCTCTTGTTCCCCCCTCCACATATATAGTGGAGTCCTTTTGTGATTTAATCACTCATGACATCACTGATGACATCTCAAATGACATCACTGATGACATCATCCTTGTGATAGAGTGGCAGACCTCCTCTTCCCCTAATATAACCTTTGATACACATATTCAAAAATAGAAACTAAAATGTTCAAAACAATGGACATACCAATACCAGATACAACAACCTATTCAGTAATTCTAAGATACACATACACATCCACTCATTCACCAACAGTCCTATACAGTCACTCATACATGTACTCACTCATCATATGTACTCATACACCTATACATCCTGTTACACAACGCCACTCATCCATAGAGTTACTCACACACATAGTCACTCATGCTAATAAAGAATCAAACATCCATTTACTTGCATATACAGTTATACACACACCACCACACTTACTTCTACAGAAACTTACACATACTTAGTCTTTTAAACAATCACTTATAGAAAGTGAGTGAGTGAGTACTTTCTTATATAGCGCATGGCTACCCTAGAGCATCCCAGCGCTGTAAGACCAGAGAACGTAAAAAGACACTATTGAAACAAAAATTTCTTTAGTCGCTTCCTGAAAGCCAGATGATTAGATTCATGCCTGATGTTGTCGGGGAGTTTATTCCATCCTTTGGCCGCTTGGACAGAAAGCAGGCGGCCGCCCATCCGGGCCAACTTCACCCTGGGAACTACAAGCAGATTTCGTTGGTTGGATCTAAGAGCTCTAACCGATTGATGGCGACGAAACAGGGAGTCCAGAATGGACGGGCCAACATTGTGGATGGACTTATGTGCCAAACACATAGTCTTAAACACAATCCTTTCCTGAATTGGTAGCCAATGAAGCAACCGAATTGAGGCCTTCGCTGAACATCGTTTGGGGACTTTCATAAGCAAGCGAGCTGCACAATTCTGCACAGATTGCAGAGTTTTTATGGTAGCTGCTAGTGCCCCCATATAAATAGCATTTGCATAGTCCAGTCGCGAAAGAATCAACGACTGGACCAATACGCGTCTGGCTTCAAATGGAAGAAGATCTAGGACTTTTTTTAGAACTCGCATCAATCCATAGCAGGTCGCGGCCACCTTCTTAGCCTGATGTTGGAAATTCAGGGCGGAGTCCAGCCAGACCCCAAGCTTTTTATTTTGGTCTTGGGCACCGGAGGAGGTCCCAGACAATGCGGCCACCAGGGGTCCAGATTAATTGGGGCTTTGTAGCCCAGCAGCATAATGTCCGTTTTGGCCCCATTTAGCTTTAAAAAAGACGAGGTAATCCATTCAAGGACTTTGGTGAGACACGGGGTCAGATTGTTGATCCCCTGATGTAAGGCATCGTCCCTCACTAAAGAAACAACCAGCTGCGTGTCATCGGCGTAGGTGATAAGCTGGATTCCCCAGGGAAGCACCACTTCAGCCAAAGGTCTCATGTAAATGTTAAACAACGTGGGGCTGAGTGATGATCCCTGGGGAACGCCGTGACTCAGTTGCAGCTGGCTCGATGACACCTCATCCTCAAAAACGGAGAAGCATCTGTCCGATAGAAAGGAATGGACCCATTTAAGGGCCAATCCAGAGACCCCTGCAAGACGTAGCCGATGCAACAGGAGAGAGTTGTTTACAGTGTCAAAGGTTGCGCTGAGGTCCAATGGGACCACCGCAGCGCAGCCTCCCGAATCTACAATACCCCTAGTCGCCTCCACCACCGCCACCAGAGCTGTTTCTGTTCCTTGCTTTGCTCTGAATCCAGTCTGGGTTGAATGTAATGAGCCCGTAGACTCAACAAATGAAGAGAGGGCCTGATTAACGTGTTTTTCAGCTATTTTGCTGAGACTCGGAAGCAGCAAAATAGGTCTGTAGTGAGCCAGATCTTCCGGGTCCAGATTAGGTTTTTTTAACAGGGCCCGGACCTTTGCCTTCTTCCAGTTGGGGGGTACTACTCCTGAGGCCAGAGACGCGTTGATGACCTGCGTTATCACCGGGCATACTGTTTCCGAAACCTGCTTAAGAACCGTCGGAGGAGCAACATCCTGAGGAGAGCCCGATTTTAAGTTGTTAAGGAGCCTTTCAACAATAGCAAGATCTAACAGCGGAAAGGCTTTGAGATCTCCAAATAAGTTAGGGGCTCCCCCCTTCGACCTTTCATTACCACTCTCCATTTCGTCTGGAGTATATGGAGTTGTCACAAAGCTAGTGTAGATGTTGGACACTTTGGACGCAAAGAAAACGGCTAGGTCCTCGCAATGTTTCTGAGGGTCCGGAGCAGGATTGGTAGCCCTAGGAGTAGTAACCAGAGATTGAAAGATTTTAAAAATCTCTCTGGGGGCATTGGCTGCTTCCGAGATTTTACCCAGGTAATATGCTGCTTGCGTGGATTTCAATAATTTTTTGTATGATCTGAGGGATGCTTTATATTCAGTTTTTGCAACAGGTGCAAAGTCCTCCACTTCCTTTCTGCTCGTTTGCACAGTTGTTTATGTTCCTTAAGTTTTCCAGAGTACCACGGTTGTTTATTATGACCCTCCCGATGCCGCATCTCTTTTTTTGGGAGGGTGGCATCTAAGGTGTAATTAAGCCAGTTGTCAAAGGCTTCATTAGCAACCACTGGATCCTCATGGGAAATAGGCGGACACCTCTTCAGGGCTGCCTCCCAGTCCCTGACCGGTAATCTAGACCAAACTCGGCCAACTTTCTTTGAAAGGGTAACCCTATGATTCTGTAATTCTGGAGACCACACAAAGGAAAGTGGGGCATGGTCTGACCAGGGAACAAAGTAGGGCTGATCACACACAATGTTCGCAAGGTTAGTAAAACAATGATCTAGTAGATGCCAGGCTACATGAGTAGAGCTTGTCACAATTTTCTCCAAGTGTACTACTCCCAAGGTATCGAGCAGACATTGCGATGCAGCTGCATCGACTTCATCAAGGTGAATGTTGAGGTCGCCCAAGATGGAGAAATTGGGGGCACTGCTAATGGAGAGAGAAATCTTATCTAGAAGGTTATTACAGAAGTGACGGTAATCACCCGGGGGTCTATACACCAAAATCCCTGAAAAAGTACACGTAGGCGAAAAGGATATGGAGAAGCCAAGACTCTCACTTTCTGTAAGTGGACTCTCAGAGGTTCTACATCTAAAGATGTTCTTATAGATAATTGCCACACCTCCTCCCCGCCCTATTAGACGATCCTGTCTGATGATCGAATAATTGAACGGGAGCGCCTGGACTATATCCGGGTCGGATGACTCGGTCAGCCAAGTCTCAGTTAAAAAGAGTACGTCTGGGCCTCGTTCCTCTAGAATCAAATGGATCTCCATGGCGTGCCTCGGGAGAGACCTGCAGTTTAACAGGGCGAATGTAAAACGGGTAATATTAGCTCTCACTAGCTTTAAAGGCTTGCAATGGGGACAGAAGGATATTACGTCAGGATATTACGTCCTCTGATAAGGTCTCTATCGGACAAATGGACCTCACATCACCTCTAAGAGCCCTTAGCAGATCACCACTATAACTGAGGGTATTAGGAGGTGGGGATTCCATTAGTATAGCCCTGAGCCCCGTCTTAGTCCGGCCTGGCACAGACGGGCTTTCCTTAGGCGCTCCTTCGGCGCTCTAAGGCGCGTCCGCAAACGCGTACGCTAGCGAGTAGATGGACCGTTTCAATTTATGCGCTTTCTCGCGTCGTGTTCAGCCCTACCTCCCAGCAACTAGCGCGGCAACCTCGTCCTCCCCAAGATGGCCGCTGTAGTGGATCGGCCCCTCTAGGTCCCGGTAAACAGAGTGCCCAACTCGGCTCGAGGAAACTAAGAGGTCCCCGAAGGGTGCGGCGCTAGGTGGGTGTATTCAGTCACTCATACAAACGTCAGGTACAAATAAGCAGGTAAAATATTTATTTTTTAAAAGTACAGGCAAAACAATTTAAAATGTGTTACAATAGCTGACTAGCTCCCGGCTTCCGCCTTAGGAGCAAGAGAACGTCCCTAGGTCTTGAAACACATACTTATTCATACAGGAACTCTTCCAATCCCTCACTCTCACATATACTCACTTATATACAGCAATAGTCACATATACTAGTTTAAAACATATGTAGTTACTCATAAAGACACTATTGAGACAGTCATTCACTCACTAACACACCCATGCACACACTCATCCACCCATACAGTCCTGCACACATGCTGTCTTCAACACATACAAACAGTGAGTCACTCATTCATGCACCTATGCACTATGTAATACCCCCCACCGAACCATACAGACACTCATACTGATACTCAAAAAACCAACTAATAACCTATATAGACACTCATGTAGCTACTCACCAACCCATGGAGCCACTTATTCACAAAATGAGAGACTGATACAGTAATTTACATATTTAAACATTACTCACTAAGCCATGTATTCACTAAGATACACTTAATCAGTCAGGTATACAATCAATTTTTCAAAAGCAAATCATCCATTTAGACACTTATATACCCATTTATTCTTCCATCGACCTTGAGATATACATATATAAAACATATCTAATTTTCAGAAAAACACACAGTCACTGGATGGTGTCATCAGTGATGTCATAAGTGATGTCATTTGAGATGTCATGAGTGATGTCATGAGTGATGTCACTGACCATGTCATGAGTGATGTAATATGTGACGTCATCAGCAGTGCATTGCGGGCGCGCAAGTTATAGTTAGCTGAACTAACTATAACGGGGGAATTTCAATGGTTTTGTACGAGTGAAAAGTCCAGCTAACTATAACGCCCCTGAAACCTTTGGTTTTTTCAGTGAATATATATATATGTATGTATATAAAATGAAATCATAAATATTAATTATATTAAATAATAAATTTCATTAAAAAATAAATTGATTAAAAATACATTTTGACAAATATAACGAATGAACTTAACTTAAAAAAGTTCAACACATATATAATTATTATATTTACTGTAAAACAATTAATAAACTATTAATTTTTATTTATTTTATAATTTAAAAATTATATAAAAATGTGACAAATAAATATATATACATATATCAATGAGATGAAATGTTTGTAAAAAAACATTCTATTATTAATTAAAATATTAAACTAATTAAAAAGAAATAAACTTACATTTCCCACTCCAGTGAGTACAATAGTAGGCAAAGTGTTGGATAGTGGAGGGGTAAAAATTACTATTCCCATTCCAATGAGTGCAACAGTATGGAAAGTGTCGGATAGTGGAGGGGTAGAAATTACTATTTCCACTCCAGTCAGTGCAACAGTTGGGAAAGTGTTGGATAGCGGACGGGTTCAAATTACTATTACCACTCCAGTAAGTGCAACAGTAGGGAAAGTGTGGGCTGCAGGGGGCAGATATTGCTATTCCCACTTTAATGAGTTTGACAGTAGAGAAAGTGTTGGATGGCAGAGAGATAATATTACTATTGGCACTCCAATGTGTGCAACAGTAGGGAAAGTGTTGGATAGCACACGGGTAAAAATTACTATTCCCACTCCATTGAGTGTAACAGTAGGGAAAGTGTTGGCTCAAGGAGGGATAAAATGTATCTACCTTTGGATTACAAAGGGATAAAATTCAATATTCCGATTCCAGTCAATTCAAAATTAAAAACAAACAAAACATCAACAACAAAAAATATTTAAAAAACAAAATACAATAAAAAATATAAAAATATTAAAAATTTAAATACAAATATAAATAAAATAAAAATATATTTAATATTAAAAACTTTCAAACAAACAAATATTTTAGGTAGAAATTATTTATAAACAAAAGCATTATTACATACAATTACATCCTACCCTATAAATTAAATTAAAAATAAAATGTACTTCCATGCTTGACATAATTATTTATCAATTAAATAAATATTATTAATTAACAAATTAAAACATATAAACATTAATTAACATCCCACCCTTTACCCCTATAAACCCCACAACCCACACCTAAAATTGATTGCACAATTACCACAATTAATTAGCAATTAATGAATTGATATAAATGCACAAAACATTTATTTAAAAAAATTACTTCCCACAATTAAGACTATAAAATCTCAATAATATAAATATTACAAAATAAAAAAAATCATTAATTCATTATAATTAAATTACTTCCCACCCTATTCCCCACAACCCACTACGGAACTAAAAAACACAAAATTCAATTAAAATAAAATTGATAACTACTAAAAATACAACACATATATTACAAAACATAAACAATGCTTTTACAAAAAAATACATCACATAGATTTAAAACATATACTAAAATACATAACATTAATAAAAAAATCGATATTTTAAACAACTATATTAGTGACTTCCATATTTTAAAAAACTATATTTCTTACCTTCAAATCGATATTCTTGACCACGATATTCTTGCTGTCGATATTTCTGACTCACGATATTTAGGACTCAATATTTCTGTAGTACATTTCCAATTCGATATTTTGTCTGCACTCCTTTGTTAACAAATGTTCTAAGAAGTTATAAAATCCACTTTCATGCAAGACATATTGCTTCATTAGGGTGGGCAACCTGCAATTAATTTTCTGAATAACCTGTATTTCCACTGCAAGTGTCTCAAGTACTTAAGAAAATTTGATTGGATAAAATATAAAAAATGAAGAGGTGTGAAACAAGTTCCTGGAGAAAAAATAGAGATAACTGTTGATTTCAGAGCTAGAATGTATGGTGAGGAAATAAATTCACATGAAATAAGTAAATTTAAGGAAACTTTGAATACTGTGAAAGGGGGGGTGGGGTATGCTGTTCCGCACTTACTATGGAAGACTGTCAGTGGGGTCTGAATGTAGTAACTGGGAGGATGCGCTCATATGAGCAGGTGCCCTCACCCACCCGAATGTGGCATGCTTCATCATTGGGTTTGCTCCTTGTTGGGCTGGTGCTGCAAAGCCCAACAGGACCCGCAAGAGGGCAGTTTGTCAGGGATCTTTTACTTGCCAATGGATGACTGGGGGTATGAATATATTTCCAGTCAGGGAGTAAAAAGATTGGAACAAAAATGTGAATTAAAATCGACCATAGACCTCATAGGGCTCTCTGTTTAATAGGGTTCTGAGACTATATACAGGTTAAAAACAGAGTGAGAGACTATTAGATGTTATGGTCCTAGTCTCTTATATTTAAGGGCATACTTTGTGATGTAAGATCGAGTTGGTGTACCTAAATCTTAGTCTGTGATCAGCATGGTTCATGCCTCATATATATCGAAGAATGATCACGTGTCATCTCATCAGGACCTTTATCTTGGCATACCTAATCTGCTATGGGGGAGTGAAACCTAAGTGTGTGTCTGGGTTGCCTCACCCCGGTAGATAGTGTAGTAATCCACCTCAAATTAGATTTGTTTGAAAACACTCACATCATTGCATGTGTGCTTCATGTTAAAACAGTGACTCTCCAATTTGTTGGTAAGGTCCTCTTGGAAAACAAAGATGTATCTCACGTCAAACAGGTATTTGTACTCCGTGAATCATCTGTGTCTTAATCTACCCCCATCCTTGCTTCCGGATGCGTCGTCATTTTTCAATTGACTACTTAGGTGTTTGGCGGTGGGTTTGGACTTGTGTTTGTGCAGTGCCATACAGTGATTTTGTGTTACACAAAAATTCCCAGATAGATAATTTGATACCAATTCGAGTTTTTTTTTATTCTCGTTGATTGCATTTTTTCCAAATTCACATTCTCCCAGTCTGTCTGTCTGTGACAATACCTGCAGAAATGGAATTTGAGCTCATCAACCGGAAGCACTATACTGAGGTTGAGTTCCAGCAGTTCTGTAAGGAAAGGGGACTTCCATCTAGGAAAGGCACCAATTATTTGGAGCATCATAAAGCTCTGAGGGCCTGGCTGGAGGCTCATCAGTTGTTGACAGCCACAGATAACCAAGATTGGGAGGATGATATGGAGGATCAGAACCTGGATACCAGTCCTGAGATGCAGCATTCAGGGGATGGGGATACCTTGTCTGCTGACTTAGAACTTGTTATGGCCTGTACTTACCCAGCATACTGTTCTTTTAACTATATGGTGTCATCAGCTGGAACATCAGGGTTAATGTGGTTCCAGGAGAGACAGTTGGAGAGCTGCGGGCTGATTACTGGAGACTGTCTGGAAGTGAATGCAATAAACTATATTCTCCAGAAAAGAGTATGTCTACTTCTTGTCATGTGGCGACGAGCTGGGGGCATCCAATTCAAATTAAGCAACCCCGTGTGAACCCCGACAGTCGTGGGACACTTTCGGAGCTGGCTCATGTATGCGGATATTGAAAATAAACATAATCGTTATAGACTTTGGCAGCAGGTACTGTTTGGCTGGCTGCGTGCTCCACTCATTTTTGTTTTGGCGCCGTTTATTTATTCATTTGTATTTTTTTGGTGTCTGACATTTTCCATGTCGGAAGACCAATGCTGCGCAGGCGGTCTTCATGAAGCATAGGACTTGACCTCGAGTGCTCGGCTGTTGGTGTATGGTGAAGTAAAGGACGATTAAAGCGCGTGTGTACACGCGGAGACTATGAGCAGCAGTCTTCACAAGACATGGGGGCATATTATCAAGAATGGCGTTAAAAATTATCGCTGGTTTAGCGGCAGAAAACTGCCGCTAAAGCGGCGATAATGGGCTTGATAATATGCCCTTGAGAATTCCCATAGAAGCCCAGGTTCTGGTGTGAACATGGGCTTCTATGGGAATTCTCCAAGGCATATTATCAAGCCCATTATCACCGCTTTAGCGGCAGTTCTGCCGCTAAACCGGCGATAATTTTAGCGCCGTCCTTGATAATATGACCCATAGAACGTACCTCGAGCCTCAAGTGTTAGCGTGTGCATTGCAACAGTCAGTAGAGAATGGAGACTGTGAGGAGAAGACAAGGAATCCTATGCATGCACTTTAGTTTATGCGCGCTGTTCTGCATATGTCCTGGCACTTACTAAACTAGTATCTATTCCCACTTGTTCTTACCGTATCATACTGGGGCACTTGCCTACTGTGTCTTTTCCTGCTATGACGCTCCTGCAAAATATTGAGGAAGTGATTCTGTGCTACTGAATTTTATTGGCGCTTGCCATTGATCTGGAAGTAATTGGTTACAAGTGAATGTGCAGGTTGATTGTCTAATTTGCACACTTGCACTGGGGAATGAACCTGCCACTATCCACAAGTTAGTGCTTGTTGTGTTTTTTGTTACTTATTTAGTCAGTCTCGCAGCCAGTTAATATTGGATCAATCAGCACTACGTCTTTGTTTTAATTAATTGTGGTAACTTATTATATTAGTTTGTTATATTAGTTTATTTTGCTAGATTGTTATTTTAAATTGCTTTTCAGGATTATTTCAACAGGTTACATCATTCACAGCTCAGCATGTCGCCACCACCACACTTTCTATCAGAACATGGAGAAACGATTTTACATGGAATAAATGGATCTGCCTCTTTGACTCCTATTTAGTTGCCGTGGGGGAGGGATTCTCTCCTGCTAGAAAGCAAGGTATTCTTTTCATAATTTAGGCATTGCGGGCAGGAATATTTATGATAGCCCCGACTCAGTAGTCATTGGTAATGCAGAAGGCCAGTAGACATATATGAAATGGCCATGATAATGCTGAAATTGCATTTAAGCATGTTGGTGCTCGTTTTAATGTTGTTATAGAATATTTTTAAAAGAGTCCAAGCAAAAGATGAAAGGGTGGGGAATTACATTCCTTCTCTTTAAACCCTTGAACAAACATGCGAGTTTGCTGATCTGACGGAGACCCTGATTAGAGATCAATTGGGGAATTGCACCAATAACCCGAGAGTACAAGAAAAGGTGTTAGTGAGGTATCCTAATTTACAGGAAGACATAACCAATGTTGAGAGTATAGAACATGCGACTTTCTGGGTTAAAGCGATGAAAGATACATGATCTAATGCGACATTATCCAGAGTCTCTACATCAGAAATTAATGAGGAGTTGGAACATATATAAAAGGTGACTGGTCGTCTCATGATAAGCGATGCGCAAATCGACAAGCAAAAAGACTCTAAAATTATATGTTATAAATGTGGCAGCCCTGGACATTTAGCTAATATTCTTACGTGCTTCGCTCGAAATGTTACTTGCCAGAATTGTGGGAGGAGAGACTACTTTGCAAGGGTTTGTTTGAGTTTCAATGTGAATAGTGTGGATGAACCAGTACTAAATCAACAGATGGTACTGCATGTTAGCTGCTCTGCTGCGAATACCAATCGGGTTGAAGTCAATAACTGAACCATGCTTAATTGTGATATGGAGATTGGTGGAAAAAATCTTCCAGTTTCTGCTGACTCCGGATTCCCTTTTACCTTAAATGCTGATAAGAACTGGGAGGACAATATTAAACTGTTAACACCAACATTAACCTGGTGGGGTGGGGGAGACAGAAAATTTATGTGTTTGGCTGTAGCGGTCCGTGGAGGGAGTTCCGTGGGTCGGTGAGGCGGGGCGGGGGAGGGGCAGCGTGGGGAAATGTAAACACCGGAATATGGATGAACGGAGGTAAGTACACATTTAAATAAATAAAACTAATTCCTTTGCCCGCGCTGCATCGCAAAATGCGATGCAGCGCGCGCAACGAAATGCCCCCACCCTGCCCCTTCCCCGCCCCGCCTCACCGCCCCACGAAACTCCCTCCACGGACCGCTACTGGTGTTTGGTTATTCCATCATGATTGTAAAGTTCAACGAATGTGGAACAGTGGGGAAAGTTTAGTTAGCCAAACGTGGAGATGATCTTTTGGGATCGCATCACCCAAGGGATGTTATCTCATGTGAGTGATGAAGCAGATGTCCTAGGGGAATTTCCTGATGTTTTCCAAAACAAGCTTGGTCTGTTAAATAATTTTAAATTTAGGATCATTTTGAAATCTGGTGCCAACCCAGTAACCTCGCCTTATGTTGAAGCCACTGCAAGAAGAATTGGACTTGTTACTGCAACTAGGGCTGATTGAAGAGATTGAAGCCTCTCAGTCATTGGCATCCATTGTCTTGGTTCCCAAAGCCAATGGTGATAGGATCAGGATGTGTGTGGACTTAAGGGCGCTCAACCAACGTATTTGGGTTGACCGTCGACCTCTACCAAACATCAGTGAAACCCTGACAATGACGTCAGCACCCACTCCCTCTGACAAGGAGCAAGTGAGGTAATTTCTTGGCCTTGCAGAGTATTATTCAAAATTTGTTCCAGACCATGCAAGTGTGTTACAACTGTTGAGGCTGCTTTTGAAGAAAGGAGCAAGCTTTGTATGATCTCTGGAATGTATGGAAGCTTTTGCGGTGGTTAAGAACAGGAGTGCGAGCATGCCGTTTTAATGTGAGATGGAAAATGTTGCTCAGCACAGATGCTAGTATGAGGGGTCTTGGAGCGGTTCTCTCTCAAGTGGTTGAAGGAGAAGAGAAACAGTGGCATTTGCCTCAGTCTGAAGGGCTGAATAGTGCTGTTCTGTGGTGGAACATGAGGCACTTGTTTGTGCGTGGGCCATGAGTAATTGTAAGTACTATCTATGGGTTTTCCTTTAGTGGTAAGGAGTGATCACAGGCTGCTGGTCCAATTGTTTGCTTGTAGGAATTTTGAAAACACCACTCCTCGAATTAAGCAATGGCTGGGCAGTCTTATTGAATTCAATTTAAAAGACGAATATTTACCAGGCAAAAGGAATATTCCAGCTGACTGGCTCTCTAGGTTGCCTTTGGAAGATGGTACGGTTTCAGTGGCAGACATTCCTGTACTGTGGGTGAAAAAATCAGCCCTCAGTAAGGTGGAATGGGAGCTGGAGTCGGACAAAGACATGACTAGTAAGCTGGTGGTTGAGTATGTCGTTGGAGGTTGGCCCAATCATAGCGCCATTTCAGATGAAGCAAGGCAATTTTTGAGAGCCACGGAAGAGTTGAGAATTGTGCAAGGAGAATTGTACAGAAGTGACAGGTGCAACCCACTAGTTGGTTTAATCAACCAAATCATTAACTTAGCCCATGAAGGGCATCTAGACAGGAATCTTACCAAAGCTAGTGTTAGGGAGTGTTATTGGTGGCCAGGCCTTGACTGGGAAGTGGGAGGTGTTGTAAAAGACTGCATAGGATGTGCTAGTAATAATATATCCATAGTTGTGAGGATGGCTCCTTTGTCTCCTGTTCCTGGTGAGCCCTGGTGCAAATTAGGTTTAGGTCTTGTAGGGCCTTATGATTTACATCCATCTAGTTAGAGATGTGTTATTGTTCTGATAGATTACACCTCAAGTGGGTCACAGGGTGTTGTGTACACTCCATTACCACCAAGAGTGTTTTGGAATTTCTTTAAAATGTTTTCTCCTGCAAAGGGATTCAAAGACTATAGTGATGGATAATGGGGTCCAGTTTGCCTCACAACAGATGAAGGCCTTCCTCAATGACTTGTCTATTGCTCATTCCTGCACTGTTCTTTATGCTCCCCAAGTAAATGGTCTGGTGGAGAAAATTAACCAATTGGTAAGGGCTAGAGTGCAGACTGTGTTGAACAACAAATTACCGCTCAAGGCTGTCCTCCCTGAGAAGTTCTGGACTCATATAAATGCACTCAACTGTGTGACTGTGATTTCTCCTTTCCTTATGTTGAAAGGTAGGTTGACTGGATGCAAGCTGAACCCCTTGTGGTTAAGTTTGAAGAGGTGAGTAAGGTCTGTGGTAACTGAGAGTGTTGTAACCAATCGTGGCAAGATAAAAGACAAATTTAAAAGACATTTTGATGAGAAATACTGTGCGCGCCAATTTGAATGGAATGTTGGTGATGTAGTGTGTATTAAAAAACCTAATTAGTGTGTTAAAGGGGAGTCTAAGTTTAGAGGGCCAAGAAGAATTGTCGAGGAAGTGAGGAATGTGGATGGACCGGATGGTGGTGATGTTTGGAGTGTGTCACGGTTAGCAAAGTGTTCTAGTAGTGAGTCTGAATTTCAGAGAGAGACCAAGAAGTGTGACTGTGAGCATGCAAGGGTCAGGAGAAATGTTTGGTCTAGAAAACTGTATTTTAGAGATTATGCAATAGAGTATCTCATGCATTGATTATTGTGTGCATTATATGACTTCTAGAGTATGAAAACTTCCAGTTTATTGATTATCATTTTATCTCTGATTTATTATATTTTAGCATTAATATCTTTATCGCTGTTACCAATGTGATTGAGAAAATTATTAATTCATTGTATTGTGACAATTTTATTCTCGTTTATTCTTTGTTGCTTTCGTCTCCTCGGAGTATACTTACTTGCATGTTGTATTATTTGTATATATGTTTTGTTTAAAGGGTGGAGATATGTTATGGCCTGTACTCACCCAGCCTAATGTTCCTTTAACCATATGGTGTCATCAGCTGGAACCGCATGGTTCATTGGGTTTCAGGAGGGCCGATTGGAGAGCTGTACTGATTACTCGAGGTTGGTGCAGCAGGTCCACTAATAGCTTTGAATTTACAGGCACTGGGTATATGTAGTACCACTGAAATAGGGACTTACAATTAAGTTAAAAGTGCCAATTGGGTTTAAGTCCTAATGCCAGCAAAACAAAGTCATCAAAAACAGGAGGTTGGAAGGCAAAATAGAGGAAAACCACACTAAGGATGTCAGACCCAACTGACAGCAGGGAGAACTACCTAACTTCATTGGAGTTCTCATCGCTCAGGCAGAAGAACCTGGAGAGACCATCAGCTCTGGCATGGTCAGTTCCAAAGTGATGCTCCATTGTAAAGTCCATTCCCTGTAGGGAGATGGACCACCTCAACAGTTTGTGGTTCGCACCCCTCATTTGCATTAGGCATCTGAGGGGTTAATGGTCTGTCTGAACCTGGAAGCGAGCCACAAACAGGTATGATCTCAACTTCTTCTGTGGCCTTCTGTTTGTTTAGCACTGCACCTCTGTACCCTGGAAAATAATCTCCTGCTGCTGAAGGCTACTGGTTGATCTAGGCCCACTCCATTTAGCTGTGAGAGCCTGGCCCCTATGCCATGCTCTGAGGCATTGGTTTGCATGAGGAACTCATGGGCCTTGAGCAGAGGTGCCATGCACACGGTCTCCCTCATGGTGTCAAAAACAGTCTGGCATGCCTCCCTCCAGAGCACTTGCTTAGGCTGCTTATTCGAAGTAATCTCTGTCAAGGGAGCAACAATGGTGCCATAGCCATTGACAAATCTCCTGTAGCACTGGGTGAGGTCCAGGAAGGCCCACACCTCTGTCTGGATCTTGGAGGGTTCCCGAACCAGAATAGTTTGAATCATACCTGGAGGGGGTATATCTTGCCCCTCCAACTTGGTGACCTGAGTAGACCCCTGAACCCTTCTCTATCTTGAACTTAGTGGCCTTGATAGTCAGGCCTGCTCTCTACAGAGCTAGAAGCACGTTCTTCTATGGTGGCACACATGGTCCTCCCAGCTGGATCTGAAGAACGCAATGTCGTCTAGGTAGGAGGCACTGAAGATCTCCATTCCAGCCAGGACCTGATTGTCCAACCTCTAGAAGGTGGCAGGGGCATTCTTCAACCTAGAGGGCATCACCGGAAACTAGAAGTGGTCTTCTGGGGGACAGAACGCAGACCTCTCTTTTTTTTTAATCTTCATTCACCTCAGACCTTAGTAAACATACGAGCCGCCCATACCGTTACTCGATAGCAGAGAAGTGTAGGCTATTTGGATAGGGACCAGGAGGAAGTGCCCCACCTACCAGTACAGCGGCATACTTGGATGACACTAACCCTAAAGGACAGGGGGCGGTCACTCTCCCAATTGGTCCAGATGACCCTAGAGACTGTTGATGTTGGCAAAGAGTGGATGGAAAAACTGGGACTGCCCAACAATATAGCCTGAAGAGTTTCAAGGAGGCATAATCATCGGACCAAAGTTTTCTTGTGAGTCAATACTGATACATATACATTAATAAATAAATAAATAAAGATGGAAGCGGTCTATCAGGTCTCCCAAACCTAAGCATTGGACCAATTCTTTAAAAAATCCCATAGTGCTCTCTTTTTCTTGCCTAGAGTTCTACACAGATCTCTCCTAGATGTCGAAAACAACAAGGACAGCCAGTCAGAGTACAGAGGAGGAACAGCTTCTACCCATCTTCTGCATATTTCCCTCCTGGCCAGCAGTATAGCATAGAAAATGAAAGATCTAGCGAGACCTCTCTTTGTCCCACTCAGTTAAGGCAATCTGCCTGTGCCCAAACATCAGATTAAGCGTGCTGACGAACTTTGCAGCCCCTTACCAATTAATGAGCTCATCATCTGGGTAGTGGGGTTGAGCCCATTGTAACCCACACAAGTCCAGAGTTTGGGGTGGTAGCTGGAGAGGCAGCCTTGGGTACCAGCACCACTGAGCTGGACCAAGGGCTGCTTGATGGCACAATTACCCCTTGCTCCAGCATTTTGGAGACTTCCTCCCTTATGCTGAATCTCACCTCGTCAGATAGCCTGTAGATGTTATTTATCAAAGGCATCCTGTCCCAATTGTCAATATCATGGGTACACCATGTAGTGAGCACTTGTGTTAGGGAGAAGAGAGAGGCAAACTGCCCCAACACTTGCTGACAGTCCCTCTGCTGCTCTACGGTCAGGGTAGGTGAGAGCTTGACATCCTTTTCTGACCCATCCTGCTCCTTGGAAGAAAGGAGGTTAGGGAGAGGCTCACTCTTGTCCTCCACTACATCATCCATAAACAGTAGTATGGTAACCATGGACCTCTCAAAGTGGGGTTTGAGGCGATAGACATGCTGGACTCGCAAAAGGTTGCTGGGGGTGTTGAGGTCCACTAGGTAGGTACCATCCTTCACTTTTTGGCCAGGCTGAAACACGACCAGATTGGCCTTCTGGTCATACCAAAGCTTCATAACCGCTTGGCTGGCTTCTGGATTCTCCTTTGCTTTCTTCCAAAAGCGATTCATCTGAGTAGGGATAGCCAGCACGTGGCTGACCACATCCTGAGGGGCTTTTTGGGAGCTTGCTCCCAACCCTCCTTCACCAGGCTGAGAGACCCTCTGGCAGAGTGCTCATACAGAAGTTCAAAGAGGCTGAAGCCAACACCCTTCTGCTGTACCTCCCTGTAAGCAAACAATAGGCATGGCAAGAGAACATCAGAAAACAGGAACCAAGTTAGGCCCACTGAACTAGGTACCTTAATTCCTGGTTGCGGAGCGTTGTGACATTCTGCATCAAGGATACATAATGCCCTTTGTGAATTCCCACAGTTGAAAACATAGATGTTTGTGGTAAGTTTAAACCAAAATTTTAAGTTTAACTTTGGGAATTGGGCCCAGCATTTTCAAGAGATTTGTTTAGTTGGAAGCCAATGATTTTGGAGCACATGTGATAAAACTGAGTCAGACGTTTTTTGTTAAAAAAACAGTATGGCTGGGATGTCAAGCCTTGAATGCACAGTAACCTCTTAAATGTCTTATTAGGAAGCCCTACATAAGAAGAGTTATGGGAATCAAGTTGGGAATGAGTGAAAGCATTCAAGATAAGAATTGTTTATAAAAATGCTATAAAATTGTGAAATTCTTTGGAGAATTTACATTTTATAGAAGCAGTATTTGGATACAGCAAATATCTAACCCAGCAGTGCCATTTTAGCATCAATCATCGCTTCAAGGATGCAAATTAGTCCAAACAAAGTATAATAGGCAACCATTGAAATATGCCAAAAACTGTACTGGTGTATCCATTTTTTTCCCCAGTGAGCTTGCTACATCTACTTCAATCACCAAGCGTACTCCTCTCCTATAAAGTTTAAATGCTTCATAAACTCACAAAATGTTACTTTTCGAGTCCACATTTTTGTCAATAATATAATTTAACATGCTAATAAATTAAATGCCTAGAGTCCCAATGTGGTCACTCATCGGTCCTTGAGCAAAACCATATTTTGAAAAAGAATTTTAGAAGAAGCACCGTCTTGACTGTCTGTCCAGATTTACTTGATTACATGTGCATTACCCTGCTCAACCTACTTTAATGAATACCTTGATATACCCCCATATCACATGCGCAATATCACATGACCACATCACTTCTTTTACATCGAGCTGAATACTACAGTGCAAGTTAAATATAGCTAGAAGTAAGTAAGATATTACGTATATACTTAACATAACAAACTAGTGGGTTATGATATTATTGTAGGTCCATATTATTGACTTTGATATAGCAGCATAAAATAAATACTCATAATAACATAAACCTGGAGCACATATATTTATTTTAACTTGTGCGAAAACAAAAACATGATTTTATGGCTACCTCCATGACACGTATCGTTTGGCCCTGATCCAGGGTGAGCTCCCGCAAGATCTTAGACAAGCACTTCCATAACTCCAAGGCAGCTACCAGAAGATAGCACCGCGGACAAGCCAATATCCCTCTGGAATGTGGAAACATAAGTGCTTTCAAAAGTCTTAGCAAACGTCCTTCTGCAGGTGGTTGACAGCGTGGTGGCTCTGGAACAGTCTAGCTTTATGCCTCAAAGGCCCACACGGCATACTCTCTGGCGGTTCTTCGGCTGTCTTGCTACACGGTTTCAGGTGAAGCAGTTGGCGGCACTGCCTGGCATTGGATGCTGACCGCTGAGAAGGCATTTGATTCCCTTGAATGACCTTACCTGATGACCTTTTTGGAGCGTATGGGCTTCGGCCCAGCATAATGGACCTTGGTGATGCTCTTCTTAAACAGGCCGTCCACGAGTGTGCGGGTGAAGGGGACACCTCAGAAAAATGTGGCCTTGGGAGGGGTACCTGACTGGGATGTTCCCTTTACCCACTGCTTTTCACTGTAGCTCTGGAACTGCTAGCTAATTGGATCAGGCCGAACGTGCTGCTGCTGCCGGGCCTCCTCGAGGTCAGTGATTGGGAGGATGTCATCTCCCTATATGCAGACAATGTCTTACTATTTCTTGCTGACCCGCAGCCAGTGCTTAATTTGGCAAAAAAAGAAATGCCAGGGCCCTCGTCAGGAGGCCACCACAGCTTGCACCAAACCTTGCCACTGCCAGCCCTGCCAATGAAAGTACTAACGCAACTAGTAAGCATCACACTGCTACAGGTGTGCCAATTCAGACTGTTAGAGGCTACCATAGCTATATTAATGGGTTGGTCAGCAGGTATTCGTTGTTTTTAATGTATATTGAATTAACAAACAACTATTGTTCTGCTCATCTCCAAATTACACAAACAGTGCCACCAAGTTCCAGCTGTCATTAGTACCAGAGTTGACAATTAAGTGCCGGTGCCAAGCCCCGGAAACCACCGGCTCAAATTAAGCACTGCCTGTAGCAGTCCCAACCAGTGGTTCTGGAGATCCTGTGAATATTTGGTTGTTTCACTGGCATAACAAACAAGTGGGGGAACTCTATAACATTTCCGCTGTCTCAATGGATGCCACATGGTGTATGACCCAAATTGCTGGTGTGGACCGATGTTTGTTTAACCTACCTGGGATTATATGTGAATCAAGGACCCCAAACTGTTCACTGACACCAATGTGGAACAATGGTGAAGGCTTCCTTTATTCTGACTGGGCTGTGAGGCCCTATTTAAAATGATCTATCTCCCAAAATCCTCTATATGCTGCAAAATTCATTGTGCAGTGACCCCAACAGGTTCTTCCGGGCAGTGAAGATGGAGGTAAGAACCTTTCTCTGGGATGGGGCGCAGATTCCACTCAGAATGTTGGCTTTGTGGCCAATGAACAGGGGTATCGCACTGCCAGACCTTAAACTGTACAACCGGAGACTTGCCTCCTGATAGTTGATAACTGGTCCTTTGCGGTCCAGAGGGAGCTGGCCCTGTTGGCAAACCAGCAGGCACTGGTGCCCCACTTTTTCACAAACTGTCTCTACGATGCAGGGAAATTGGTGGCCCTCCCAGAGCCCACTGCCTCGGTGATCAGGGCCTGGAGAAGCGCAACACGGAGGTTGGGTTGGGCAGGGCGACTGACATTGGAGATGTCACTGTGAGACACAAGAATGTTGGCGGCGCTCCAGAGGCTCTCAGGACATCAAAGTTGGGACATGATTGGATCTCTAAGATGGGTCACATGGTGGCTGACATTCACAGACTTGCAGAGTCATTATGACATGCCATGGGGACAGTTTCTGCGCAGCCTGCGGGCCAGGCCCATGCTGAACCCATGGACCTCCTGCCCTCAGGACCTGGAGGACGAGAGCTCACTGGTGCATTGAACGCTATGGGCCCACTCCATAGACATGCCATAACCCGACTGTATTCCACACTCCTTTGTAATAGCCAGGCCCCACTGCAGAAACTAAGGGAAAAGTGGGAGGGAGACCTAGGCAAGCTGGAAGACTATGATTGGGGGGGGGGGGCAGCCTGCACATACTCTGGGAATGTTGTCATCAGGGCGGGGTTTCAGCCTGTGCAGCTAAATCTGCTGCACTGAGTTTACCTGACACACATAAGGCCCTATGTCTTGGGGCTCAGCAACTCTGACCGATGCCTAAGGAAATGTGACTAAAGGGGAACGTTGGTCCACATGCTACGGGACTGCCCTAAAGTGAGAGCGTTTTGGACAGGGGTACAACGGAAGCTTTCCAGGGTGCTGGTGGAGTCCCTAGAAATCTCTCCGCCAACTGATCCTCCTGGGTGTCTGGAGGGAGGTGACCCTGGATAGATACACACTTATCTTCTGCCGCGCAGCCCTGGAGGTTGCGAGATGGGATGGGATACGATATTGGGTTGCGCTCAGAGCCCGACTTTGAGAGACTGGGTATCTAACTTGGAATAGTGCAAGAAAGCAGAGGAGCCAATATAACGAGCAATGGGGTTGCTCCCGAGAATTTGCAAAGATATGGGACCCCTGGTCAGAGGTGGAGGGAAAATGAGGGAAGGGGTACCTGTAGAGAAAACGTCAGAGGGAAACAAACCCGGTGGCCACGAGCAACCTGGAGGGGGGTACGTCTCGGGGGGCTTGGAAGGATATGGACCCAAAAATGGACTTGCAGTACCTATGGAACTGAGTATTGTTTGATTAATATCAAAACTGTCATTTGCCATATCCTGCAGAGTTACATGCCACAGGGGTGGTTTGGTTGGTTCATGTAACATTGAATGCGTTATTGTTTGTGCCACGGCATAATATACATAAAAAGAAGTTTTTTAAAAAAACATGATTACGACTACCGCACTTTTATTGTGTGACGTGGAAATGGCTTTGCTATGCCATACTTTTATTCAAAGTATTGTTTATTAGCAAACAATTAAAAATAAAACATATGACTAAAGTGAAAAAATACACATTTAACATTTCTAGTAATCAACACCTGTAAAGCTCTCTTGTGCCATCACTCGAGCATCATAAAACAAGATGATGTGATCACTTATGTAGATGCACTGACGCAAGTGATCGTTGGTGACACACTTAAGGCATTAGAAACGTGTTGGGTAATGAAACCTGTGCTTTCAAAAGGCGCATATTGTAATAAACTAATGAGATCCAGAAACAACAGGAATCCATTACTTTTTCAAAGAAACAACCAACAAAACCTCTGAAATTGCTAACCGGCCACTGTGAAGGATAACGCCTGCCAAATACGAAGCCTGCCCTCTGAGTGCCCTTCGATCAGTGGCAATGACTCCTTTTTTTCTCGTTTTCAATATGCAGCAATTAGAAAATCAACATTAATTAGTCGTTCTTGTTTTTGTGTCCTTTTCTGGTGCAGTCGTGACATTCTTCTCATGAGATTTCTTTTCTCCGCTTCATTTGGCTTTTCGCTGGCACCATGGAGGCGGACATCAGGGACTCGAGCCTCGGTCCGCAGCCAGCCGTCATTACAGACCCCGACGTTTGATATTGACATGCTTCTCCGTGCACCAATGTTCTTTAGAAGCCGCTTGACTAATTTGTTTGGCCCAAAGAGCAGGGTATCTCTGAGTCTGTATCTGTCAGGCTAATGGCCCTGCGTTTTTTTGACTGAAGATTGAAAGTGGTGCGAGGCGTCTGCATCTCTTTTCAAAGTCATTTCCATATAATTTCTTGCTTCCATAATTGCTTCGCTACATCAAGGTGCTCAAATTGCACAGTTTACATGTAAACATGACAGGGCATGATTCAGCACTTGTGTGATATGCAAGGGCTTTTCTGGCTCTAGCTACTCCATCTAGGTGGCCATTAGCGTGGCGATATTGCCCCGTCATTGTTGTGTGTGACCGTGTTAAATGAGCGGGTTAATGGACTTGTAAGTGAGCACTAATTCTATAATTAACTCTCAGTCACATTAAAATACACGGTGTTGCAGCCAAATTAACTGAGGTGCCAGAACCGCCCCCTCTTGGCACGCGGCCATCCCGGCATCATAAAATGACATTTAAATTTGAAGCAGCCAGGCAGGTTTTTCAAATCAAACCCTAGCTTTAGCAGCACCAGTGGCGACCTGAAAGGTTTGTCACAACTTCTCTGAGACGTGATGGAAAAGCGTCATAAGTTATAGTGCTTGAGGGTGGAAATATTTCAATTTCACTATTAAAAAGTAATATTGTAATTTTTTGAGACTGTAAATACCAGCAAAGCATAGTGGTCACACCTGCAATGGAGTATGCAGCCTTTTCTCTCTGACTACTGCACACTTAATAATTTTAAAAAAACAGTAAATAGGGCTTTTAACAAATGTTTCTTGGTATGAGTTGGCCTAGTTTCGTGTGATTTTTTGTGTGGTTATAATGGCTACATCAGAAAGGGAAAGAATCTTAAAACTATGCAACGCTGCCATGCTGTGCCTAGGGGCGTGTTGAGCAATAGGAGCATAAATGCAAGTAGGCAACAAACATTTCTTTTTCTGAAACGCTCAAATAATTCGTATTCACCTTCTAAGTAGTTTGCTAAAATTGCTCATACTTAATTTACTGCAATATAGTTCAATAGAGCCCCCCTTGCCGCCATCGTCAGACAGAATGGGCTCAGCATCATATCCTACGCCAACAACACCCAGCTCATCCTCCCCTACTCACGAAGAATCCCGAAGACACCAGACTCTGCTTCCAGGAAGGAATGAAAAACGTGGCAGCATGGATGCAGGACAGCTGTTTGAAGCTCAACTCAGAGAAGACCTCGGACCCTGCACCTCCGCCTGGGACATCACCTGGTGGCCCTCTGCCCTTGGGAACCCAACCAGCCCGACAGAACTCGCTCGGAACCTCTGCATCATCCTTGACTCCTCCCTCTCCATGAACCGCCAGATCAACGCCGTCGCTTCCACTAGTTTCAACTGCCTTTGCATCCTTCGTAAGACCTTCAAATGGATCCCCTCTAACTGCAGAAAGACCTTCACCCACGCACTCATAACCTACAGACTGGACTCCGGGAACGCCCTCTACGCCGGAATCAGAAGAGCTCTACTACGCAAACTACAAACCATCCAGAACGCCGCAGCCAGACTCGCCCTCGGGTCTCCGCGTCACAAACACATGACCCAACACCTACGAGGACTCCACAAGCTCCCTGTCGAGAAGAGGGTCACCTTCCAACTCCTCACCCACGCCTACAAGTCCCTCAACAACATCGGACCCAAATACCTCAACGAGAGAGTGTCCTTCCACGTACCCAAGAGGAACCTCCGCTCCGCCGACCTCGCCCTGGCCGAGGTTCCCCGCATCCGCAGAACCAAAACAGGCAGGAGAGCTTTCTCCTGCATCGCTGCCAAGACCTGGAACAAGCTCCCGGTGAACATCAGATGCTCCCCGACCTGGCACACATTCAGGAAGGACCTCAAGACCTGGCTCTTCGACTGATCTGGAGCCCCCCCCCCCAGCACCTTGAGTCCCTCACGGTTGAGTAGAGCGCTTTACAAACCCCTGATTGATTGATATAATGTAAATATATTGGGGCAGATTCACAAGCCCCTTGAGCCACATTTGCGTCACTTTTAACATGGGAAAAGTGACGCAAAAGTGGCGCAAGGGGCTTGTAAATCTGCCCCAATATATTTACATTATATCAATCAATCAATCAATCAGGGGTTTGTAAAGCGCGCTACTTTCTTTGGTTTAGTGTTTCCGTAAAGATGGTGGTGGCCTGTATAAATCCCTCGGGTCTTATGTGGGCTTCAGAAACAGGGCAACCTGTTTATATCCTTGAATTCTTCAGTGCTTAATTTAATCTGGTGGTTGCAGGTGGAGCCCACCGGTACTGATTTTGGGGGCTGACAAGTATTTTTCTTCATCGGCATATGATCTCTGGACAGAAAAACACACAAAGAGAAAGCAGGAAAACCCGTAAAAAGAGAGAAAGAGCAAATCTACAAGTCAGAAAAAGTGGCAACGAGTATCTGGTGGTGGACTACATAGTTAGGAGGTGGAATCAAGACTGCACAGCCTTGGCATTCGGCACGACGATATTCATTAGGGCAGGCTTCTGAGTAAAAACGTGGGCCCTACCACTAATTAATTAAGCACATGACCTCACTCACTGTGATACACACAAGACCAGTGATTAACTCTGATGCTGAAATATTTCATTGCGAAGGTTGTGAACAATACCATAAATGCTTTGCCATTGCAAAGTGACACCCCCTGTTAATGTTTGAAAAGAGAATGCAACACGGTGGCAACGCTGCAAAATCTCTTAGGACAGAGGTCTTCAAATTTGTTGGCGGCCCCCCTCAGGGTGGGCCTTAATTGATCGGGGGGGGGGGAGGGTTAGGGGGGGGCAGGACGGACGGGGTAACGCAAGGCTCTGACTGAGAGGAGCATCATGCTGATAAAAGTGCTTTCCTTCAAGTGGAAAACATGAGTGTCAGTAAGCCACTCTGTAATGGGCCATCACCAACACCTTTTGTCATTTATATACTGGCTGGGAGAAGGTGTCAAAAGGGAAGAAACTCCAAATATTACGTAAACCTCCCCCTCCTACCACAACTGATAATCACTCTGCGGATACATTTACGCTTTATTAGGGCCTGGCTGACCAGAATAGTAATCATGTATTTGTTTACATTTTTAGAAAGGGTTACAGAACTTAACACCAATATTTAAATATGTTAGAGATATTTAAACATTGCAAAGTTATTAGAATAATTGTTAGAAATTCTGGGAGGGTGATGATTTTTTTTTTTATGGAAGGGCCCGGCTTTAAAAAGATTGAAGGCCACTGTCCTAGGAAATTATGCAAGCTAGAGTGGCCTGGCTTTGTGTTAAAATATTGTGCCAAATGAAAGCAAGTGGAATATTGTGTGATATTTACAAATAGATCATGTGTAATGTCTGAGAATTTACACAATTTATCCGTTTTACACTTTACTATTTGTTATCATGTTGAAATTTGTGCTGGAGGGTGTACAACTATAAATCTTATGATAGATGTGGATGGTTCACCCTTGTGCTGCAGCACAGCGCTTTGTACGATACTTAATAGTTGTGTGTGTGAGTGCAGCTGATAATATCATCACTGGCGTACAACTCATAATAAATCTTGCACTGCATAATCTTTAAACAGATGCTACACTGCTGATTTTCACTGAGTACTGTATTGCATGGCTCTTTTTAGGTCTAGAACAGGATTTATATGCTTAGCCCTATAGGGTCAGAAATTGCAGTTTCTGGTTGGCAGAAGTATGCACCCTGTCCAATCAGGAACCACAGTCATAGTCTGGGTAAGTCGCAAACACTCCCTAAATTAACCCGTGCTCACCCTCTGTTAGCTTGGCACAGAGCAGTCAGGCTTAATTTAAGAGGCAATGTGTAAAGTATTTGTGCAACATTTCAAACGATAAAACTGTGAAAACACCAAACAAAAAGTTACCACACCTGGTTAGAAAAATAGAACTTAATTAAAAGAATAAAACAAGACCAAAAATGAAAAAAATCCAATAAGTAGAACTTGAGATATGAATTGTTAAAGAATAAACTGTAAAATAGTGCTTTAGAAGCAATTAGCGCCAATTTGGGTATCTGGTCGTACTGGACCAGGAACAAGTCAAAAGTTCAGGCTGACCCAGATGGAGCATGGGCCTGCTACAGGGACCAGACTTGACCCGCTGAGAAAGTACCTTGTTGCGCTGACGACGATTATGAGATGCGGAGTGCAGACGAGGTGATGCGTCGATGACGGTCCAAACAGCGACGGCGAAGTCTTGGTTCTGAGGGCGATGTGCTGGTTCCAAAGGTACGTTGACTCTGCTCCAGCAGAGGACGCATCAATTCCGAAGACAATAATCTGGTTCCATAGGTGATGCATTTGTTCTGCTCCCACAACATCGGCGATGTGCCAGTTCTGCTTTCATAGCAGAGGATGCTTCGGTTCCGATGAAGCAAACACCATAGACCCACTTCCAATGGTACAGGTGTAGGAGCAGGGTGGTTGGAAGTTTTTTATGTCACTGAGAAATCAGATCAGGATGCCAGTCAACTAGCCCTTGGAGTAACGCTGGGTTGTGGGCAGAAGAGAGGCAGGCCCAGTCCTTCTCACCCAGGTAAAGAGGGAAGCAGGCAGCAGGTTCAGGACAGTAAGAAAGCAGTTCTTCCAGAGCGGTAGTCCAGAAGAGTGGCTGCCCTTCAGCAGCACAGCAGTCAGGGGCGGCTTCTCCGTTAGAGCAGAGGAGCATCCCCCCACTAACTAAAATGCCCACAGAGATGAAAAATAAACCAGTAATAAAGTTATTTTATTACAATTGTATTTTTCACCAACCTGTCCCGAACCGAGTGTTAGGACACGGTGAGGCCTGCTGAGTGGCAGCAGCAGGGAGGAGTGGTGAGCTGCCTAGGCACTAATTTAAATAGCGCTTGTCTCTTTGGCTGGCAGTCATGCGATGGCCAGCCAGACATGTGCACTTTAAACTTCTCAACCCAGCTATCTTCGACTTAGGGTCTGAAGGCCAGTTCTTCTACCCAGTGGTACCTTTGAAGTGGGGAAGACTTCAAAGAAGGGCTTTGGAGTGCACAGAGGCCCTCCCTTCTTGGCGTGGCTTCAGACTCACTACATGGGGGTATGCAGCCCTTTGCGTGATGACAGGACACAGTCTGTTCAGGTGTAAGTGTGAGGATGTGCCCAGCTCCTCCCTCCCATCCTGCCAGGTAGGCCCATCGCGTCACACCTAAGCTCCCTTTGTGTGTGACCGTCTAGAGGGAATATACAAAGCCCAGCTGTCACCCAACCCAGACATGCAATCAGAGACAGGCTGCAGGCACACAGGGCTAAGTGGAGGAAAATGCCACTTTTTTAAAAGTGGCATTATCAAAATTGTAATGTCAAATTCAACTTTGCCATTAAAGAAGATTTTTCATCATAATTCAATAGGTATTAAACATGATCACTCTACCTCCTCTCAACCAGGAATGACATCTTATTAAGTGTAATAAGGAATCTCCAATGTTATCCGAAAAGAAGGGTAGGCCTCCCAGTAGAGAAAACATGAATTTGGGGAGATTTTCACTATCAGCACATGTAAAACTTCAAAACAAATGTCCTACCTTTTAAGTATATAGCACCCTGCCCTATGGGCTACATAGGGACTACCTGAGGGGTTCTCTATATGTACAAATAAATGGGAGTTTAAGGCTTGGCAAGGGTTATGAAATGCCAGGTCGACATGGTAGTGTAAACTGCTCCCACAGGCTCTGCAGTGGCAGGCCTGAGACATGTTTAAAGGACTACTTGGGTGGGTGGCACAATCAGTGCTGCTGGACCACTAGTAGCATTTAATGTACAGGCCCTGGGCACATGTAGTGCACTTTACTAGGGACTTATAGGCAAATTAAATATGGCAATTGTGGATAAGAGACTAAACCATGTTAAGTGAAGTGCACACAAGCACTTTAGCAATGGTTAGCAGTGGTAAAGTGCACAGAGTCCTAAGGCCAACAAAAACGAATGCAGCAAAATTGGAGGCAAGCAGGCAACACGTTTGGTGGAAGACCATCCTAAGGCTGATAGGTCTACCATAACTTAATGTACAATTTATAGAGCAGGAAAAAGGGCGAAGTATACATTGAATTCTTTTAATCACACAGTCAGTCCTCCTTTGCAAATCCTGTGCTCTTACATTTAGTATTAGCAATTGATGGAATCAGAGTTATTGGTATTGTTTTGGCTTCTGAACGAGTTTAATTCATCTTACGTAATCTTCAAATATCTCCTTACATTTCATCTCTTAAAAGGCATCAACTCTAACATGCTGTTGTTCATTGATTGATAAGTGTTCTTTCTTTAATATTTCAAATCATCCATTGAAATATGGTACCATTTTTGGTTCACGTCGAGCATCAATGACTTTATGCAAACTAATTTACAATTCATGGTTTCATTTTTCAAATAAACTTCACCATACCAAAACCTAGTTGTTATATAAATGTATTACTCCTGTATCTGATCTAGATAATTGTACTGTGCATATTTAACTCCAGGTGAACGTGACTTTGTGTTAGAAATATGGATCCCTGAAGTCAGGAAGAAACAGACATATGATTTAACAAGTTCTTAATAGCTCTCAAACATAGCTCCAAACTGTGCAATGACGTTACTAGTGATCATTTCCGTCTCTTGTCATCTGTACACTCTCATCAGTACTTTAACCACACAGAAAACGTTTGTGCTACTTTTCATTTAAAAGTACATGTGACTAACACCAAGATTTGAGCGATTCTTGTTTTGATACCTTGCCATTTTTTGAAGGAATCTGCCCCAGAGGCATGTTTTGGTTTTGCTGCAATAGTCCAATCAGACAAACTAGATATAAAGTCGGACAAGCATAGCATTGGCCATGGAAATGGCCATACAATGGTAAAAACCAGCAGCTGTTACAGAAGATATCAGGCTGTAATCATACACCTCAGAATTCACCTTCCACATTACACATTGAGTGCTATAGAACTGATGTTGATGTTTATTTTCATTTGCCTTAAAACAGGTGTTACTAGAAACTGGGTAATTATTATCCATATTCTATCCTAGTCAGCACGAGCAGGTGCGTAGCTTAGTCACTGAGATGGGTGGGGGGAGGTGAATCTCAAATCTGCCAATTAAAAAGGCAGTGGTCTGTAGGATGGTGGGATGACCAAAGTTCAGATAAACATGAGGGACAGGGTAAGTACTGATTTGCATCAGGTGGGCGTCGGTCTAGAGTGGCACAATGGGTGAAAGAGGATGGGTTGGAATGCAACCCTGAGCAATTGACAGTAGTTAGACTACTTGCATGCATTTGTTCCATCATCTTTTGGTGGTTGTCATTGGTAAGTCTGGAAACTTGAGACTGACGCAGCTTTCTGAGCCTACAACTAGCAATGTTTGTAAATTCCAAAAAAGAAGTAAATTCACACCCTTCAAGGAGTACTTCTATGGGTACAGATTCACAACTTTTTTGGTATAGCAGTCACAAAGGGGTATATTCACAAGAACGTGTGATAACTACCGCAAGAGTAGCGTAACGCACCTTTCAATATCGCAGCCCATCGCGGAAAATAACCCTGTGTCAACATGGAATTCACAACAAGGGGGTACCATGCAATAGCAATCAGATAACGCGGACAATGTCAGCGTCAAAATCAATGCCACGCCGCAAAAATGCAAAACGCGAACGTGAAAAAACATGCGATGAGGCCAATCGCGGTACAGAAATCAGCGAAGACCAGCCACAGGCCTGCAAATCCCACGCGTCTGGTGGAACAATGCACTATAAATGCAAGAAAAAAAAAGCCACAAAACAATTCAATCTGCGTAGCAACATGGATGCACCTGGACCGAGTGCAGAGGACAAAGCGAATACCACAAGCCCCTCAGCGGACCAGCCAGGAACCCAGCATCCGGGGAAGGGCAAGGACAAGAGGAAGAGGAAGAGGGGGTTCAGTCCATCGGAAAACCGGATCATCGTCACGGAGGTGACCCGACACCATCAACAACTGTTCGGCACCTCCGCTGCGGCACTGGCAACCCAAAGAGAAATATGGCAGGCCATCGTCACCAACGTCAATGCAGTGGGAGTGTCGAGGAGGTCACTGGAGAACGTCAAGAGGCACTGGCATGACCTGTAAAGTCAGACCAAACAAGTTCGCTGCCAACAGGGAGGTAGCAACGGCAACTGGATATGGGCCTCCTGCGACATAGGAGGAGCTGGATGAGCTGGAGCAAATGGTGGCCACAGTCAGCAGTGAGGAGACGGTGGCAGGATTGGGGGGCCTAGACACAGCACGATATGACCTGACACAACAGCAACAGGGTGACTAACGACCAGCGACTGGGGGGACGGGGGAAGATGGGCACAATGGCACACATGCACAATCAAGTCTAGCACACTGCACACCCACAATGACCGTGGAACATGTCCCTGATTGGCTTGTCACACTGCAGTACACATAGAAATTCCAAGTAGGCCTCCACCCACAATTTGCACAGAGGGCCCCCCATCACCAATATCACAACCAACCCATGCACATGTGCTGAATCCAGCAAAGCAGTGGCTCTGTGACCCACAATGACTATGCAAGTAACACTGCATATCCGATAGCATGGCAGCAGCCAAAACAAATTACATGGCCCACGAATCGACATGAAGGTAGTATAGTGCGGATCACTTCCTTCAAGGAGCAGGTCACACTCTGACATGTCCACGTGCACCCACAACCCATGCCGTACAATACACGCAGCAGACGAACAATGCACCAGGCCACAAAATCTGTCAGAGAGCCATATGACCCAAGTCAAAAGCAAATCAGGCACCGAAAAGTACACAATTCAAAGGCACCCCACCTCAAAGGGAGAAGGCTACACGAAATCAGAGCTGCAGGGGCTAATCCCCCACAATGCAGCACACACACATAGCAAGGACAGAACATCAGCAACGACAGCAATGTGGTACAATGTGCAACACCAGCACCACAGAACAGAGCTCACAACAGGTTCCGCTTGTGCGTAGTAACTGTCCACTCACATCTGGCATTGCCTGACAAAGTATGATAATGAACGGGTACTACCACACATCCGTCATGTATTCGGAAAACACACTGATTGCCATCAAATAGCCAACTCCTCCCAAACAGTCACAATGTACATTGGCATGCAGTCTGAATGTAAACATCTGAAAATCAACAACATACATGTGAAACTTTGTTAACCTGCATCTCCCCTTAACATTTCAGAGGGACAATCACCACCTACTGCAGAGCAGAACACAAACCCCATCATTGATGATGTAGATGACAACCTGCACATTTGTCAAGATACCCTTCAACGGATACTGGACAGCCTCTGCACCCCACCCCTGGAGCAGGGCAGGCCAGCTGCCTCCAGGTGACCCCACCACCTGCACAGCCCACTCAGCAGGAAACACACACCACCACGGCTGTCTCCCAGGACCCCCCGACTAATACATGGAGCACATACAATGTGTGTGGTTTTCCCAGGTGGAGTTGGCTGAACAGCTGCGGGTGGGTTTTGAGCTCATGGCAGCCAAACTCGATGCCATACGTGGGTGTCTGAGTCCCATCAGGGACCACGTACAGTCCCTATCGGACACCCCCTGTCCGGACCATGCTCAGCCACAGATGACTGCAGCAGGAATATCGACACACACAGCTCCGACCTCTGATGTGTCCGTGGCACACAGTGTTGCTGCCTCATCATCTTCGTAGTCTGATGTGCCAGTGGCACACAGTGATGCAGCCCCATCACCTTCGCAGTCTGATGTGCAAGTGGCACACAGTAATGCAGCCATCACTCCACCACACACACCGGACACAGAACCCATATCAGGATAGTAAGAAGGGGATGTGAACTACTGTGTGAGGAAGGAGGCAGTAGCAGACATCACCCCTGAATGGCCGGTACCTGCCTGGTTATGTCCTATGCATCATGGCCTGGGAAACCCCTCCTTGTGACCCTCGGAACACTCTGTGGCTTTCATCCTGACTCCAACACGGACTGCCTTTCATCACCGCAGGCCAATTACAAAGCTATCCTGCTGCGGACTGCACTCTCTCCTTCCCAATCACTGTGCAATCCCCAAAGGACTCTGGTTGGCCCACCACTGGGCTTCCATGTAATGTGGGCTTGGATGGCCATGTACAGCCCCAGCTCCGTCATTCACCTGAATCTGAATAAAACATTCTAAATCAGACAAATGTGTCATCACTATGTTCACTCACGTATGGAATTGTTGCTGTATGTAGGAACTACTTTTGCACATGAAGGTACACCCTGGTAACTGACATCTATGCGCATGTGTATCCCTGCGACACATGGCCAATTGGCTGACTGTGAAGGTGAGTACTAGCTGTGTCCCCATTGCACATCACCAACAATCTCACAACCCCCAACGTAGGCACACGTCCATGTACTGAATAGGACTGTGTGTAGGACTGACCCAAACTAAAGCAGGCCAGGAGTGGTGTCCTAGACCACATGTGATACCAGAAGTTCTTGTCGCATACCTACGCACACACAGCTGTGTGGACACATTCTGTTGTGATATATGACATTGCACCACATGGTCAGAGGTTGGACACCATACTCACATTGCTGTAGTCACGTAAGTGCACATGAAGTCTAGCACCAATCCAAAAACACTGTCTGGCTCACAGAGGTGGAGTTTGCCAAAGGGACCCCCATTGCACAAGCGTCAGTCAGTTCCTCCCCGTGTAGGGATGATGCTTATTGTACCATTCGAGTGGACAATCCAAACAACACACCTCACAGTTAGACACCAGTGGAGTTGCATTGACTTTATTGACGTGTGCGTGTTAGTACAGTGAGGCCACAACAGGCAGGGATATGCTTGAGACACTTACATGCAGCATGGGTACATGTTGAGGCTCAGTAAATGTTGGGGATAAAATGGGCAGCATTCATCACGGTTGGCAACACTCTCAGTCCACCTTGCCTTGCTGGATGAGTCGTGTTTTGTTTGGTATATGCCCATTGCCCTGTGTGAGAGGGCATGACTCACTGCCCATGGGATCTACATGGTGCTCTGCCTCCGGAGTGCGCCGATTGTCTGCTCTGCTGACGGTGATCAGGTGTGAAGGTCCGACAGGTTCACATGTCGTGCTACTTTGCCATGTGTGTGCTCTTCCCCAGCAGTGTGTCTGAATTGCAAACTTTGCCAAACGACGCTGTGTTGCACTGGGCATGGACCTGCATCAACTTGCACATGTGTGTGTACACAGGCGTTGTACCACACACATGCATCCAGAGCCCGGACGAAGGCAGGCGTTTTCCATGTTGTGGTGGGATATGTGAGCAATCCCCACGATACAACAAGTTGTTGGGAAATGTGCTGTGGGTGACAATCGGATTTGGCTGCAGGAATGTAGTTACTCGTCCATGAATGCCCGTGCAGCTTCATTTGCAATGTGTTCCAAAAGTACGTCGTTGTCGTGTTCAAGGAACCCCAGGGTGAGCCAATCCATTAAGTGGTCCAGGCAGGTGTGCTCAGCCCACGCCGTTTCACCAATCCGCATCACAGCCCAATAGGGGAGCGCCTCGATGTGGTCACTGCACACGAGGAATTGTGCAATCTCCAATGCACAACTACCAATACATACGCAGTATGTCAGGGCATTCCATGCACGGCTGTCTCAGTTACACACCTGTTCGTGATCCAACAGGGGGTGCAGACACAGGTCATAGTCCAATTCATCAACAGTTATTATTAGTCCGATTTATAACGCGCATGGCTGACCCAGCAACGGGGCGTCCCAGCGCGAACCCAACCAAGACCAGCATCCCAGAGACAGAAACAAGATGAGAGCTAGACATATAAAGATTTAGCAGGGCCAGAGAAAAGCCAGGTTTTTATTGCTGTGCGGAAGGCCAAGTGCTTCTGAATAACTCTGATAGAAACAGGTAATGAGTTCCAGAGTTTGGCGGCTAAGTTTCGAAAGGAGCGGCCGCCTGCTCTGGCTTTGAAAACGCGAGGGGTGCAGACCAGGGCGCAGCCAGCCGATCTTAATAGGCGTTGTGGGGTGTATACCTCAAGTAGATTGGACAAGCCCACAGGAGCCTGACCAGACAAGATTTTATGCGCCACACATAAAGCCTTAAACTGGATGCGTTTTTCCACAGGCAGCCAGTGCAGTTTAGGAAGCAGAGCGGCCACTGAGCTAGACTTTGGAAGTGCTACCAGCAGCCGCGCAGCGGCATTCTGGACCCGCTGCAAACGCTTGATACTGGCCTTATTAGCGCCCAAATATAGTACGTTACCATAGTCCAGCCTAGACAAAATTAGGGCCTGGACTATGGTTTGACGCACTTTGGGGGGGAAAATCCAATCACGGGTCTAAGACCTCGTAAAAGTCCAAAACACACCCCAGCCACTGTTTTGGATTGCACTTCAAACGTCAAACCCTGATCAAACCAAATCCCTAGATTCTTCACAACCTTTTTGTCAGAGGGCGCAGGTTTAAGACGCTCAGGCCAGCACTTTTCGGACCATAGTTCCCGGTCCTTCCCAAACAGTAGGATCTCTGATTTGCTAGCGTTGAGCTGCAGAAAGTTAGCCGCCATCCAGTCAGCCACTGCTAGAAGATCCTCCTTGAATTTCCCCAGATTGGCATCACAGTTCTTGGAGAAGGAGATCAACAGTTGGGTGTCATCGGCATATGACACCAATACAAGCCCTCTGTTTTTAGCTACCGCAGCCAAGGGGCGAACATAGATATTAAACAAAAGCGGGCTCAAAACTGAGCCCTGTGGTACTCCCTGATGCAGAGCAATCTCCTGGGAATGGAACGGAGGCTTGGAGACTTGAAAAGACCTTTCCTCCAGGAAGGAGCGGAACCAGCCCAAAGCCTCACCCTCAACACCAATTTCCTGCAGACGAGTAAATAAAATTGCATGTGAAATGGTGTCGAAGGCGGCACTTAGATCCAAAAGGACCAAAGCAACGGAGTCACCCCTATCCAGATTATCCCTAATAGCTTCTGACACTGCCAAAAGTGCAGATTCGGTCCCATGACGCACATGGAAGCCATGTTGCGAGGGGTCCAGAATGTAGTTTTGATCTATGTACTCCGAGAGGAAAGAGTTGATATAGGATTCCGTCACCTTTGCCAGAAACGGGAGCAGGGAGATAGGCCGATAATTGCCCGGTTCCCCAGGGTCCAGGGAGGGTTTCTTAAGCAATGGAACAACTTTGGCATGTTTCCAAACCCTGGGAACCACTGCAGAAGACAAGGATAAATTCACTAAGCCCACATCTCAAGGAGCGATCACAGAGTGGAATTGACTAAATAAGGCAGGAGTCAGGGGATCAGCTGGAGATCCAGACTTGATCTTCAAACAGAGTACATCAAACTCGCTGGAAGATAAAGATGGAAAGGATACCAGGCTGCTACCCGCCATGGTGCCAGATGTAATAGAAGACTCACTCCCAGCACACAGATCTTCCGGCGGCAGATTGGAATGGATGTGCTCAACCTTATCCAGGAAGTGACGAGCTAGCTCACTACACTGTTGGTTGGAGAAAATCGGGGAGGATACCACAGAGCCTGCACTTTTCATACCTTTGAGCAGGGCAAACACTGACTTGGCCGGATTAGTGCTTGCCAAGATTTCTTTAGCCACATACTCAGCTCGCACCTTACGGATAAGTCGGTGGTACTGTTTAATGGCAGCCCGATATTCTAACTTAGCTGAGACGTCATAAGAACGTCTCCAGACACGTTCCAGCTGCTTACAACCCTTTTTGGCTGACACAAGTGATGTGTCAAACCAAGGGTTGGAAGACCCTCTACTTCTTGCTCCCAGACGGGCCGGGATACAAGTATCCAGGCCCAGAACAACCCATTCATGGAAGCAAGAAATTGCTGCCTCCATGTCAGAGGGCATTAAAGGCCTATTATCAGCCAGGCAAGCCGATAGTTGGCAGAGATCTAATTTATGCCAGGGACACATCAGCACGGGGACAGAGCGTACGGGTACAGCTTTTCCCTGCAGTCTCAGTACAAAAGAGACTAAGAAATGATCCGTCCAGGCCTGGGGAACTGGAGAGGAGACCTGTAAAGGATGTAGATTCAAAAATATAGGGTCCAGTAAATGCCCTGCCTCATGAGTACTCTCAAGAACGCATTGCACCAACTGAAGGGCCTCCAAATCTGCCAATAAGTTCGAAATCACCGCTTTCTCATGCATCTCAAAATGAAAGTTGAGATCCCCTAAAATAGTAAAATTCGACGCCCTGCCCGCATAGAGTGCAATTTTACTCAGAAAGTCCTCCCTGAAGCCGGTTGCGGGATCCGGGGGCTGATAGACTAAAAGGCCTGACATAGTGAAATTAGGGGTCAGCATAACTTTAAACGCTGCACTTTCACATTCCGCAATAGTTTCTTTTATAAAACTACAGTTATAGATATCTTTAATAATAATTGCAATACCACCACCACACCCCACCTCTCTATTAACTGTCTTCAGCACATAGCCCTGAGGAAGGGCAAGCCAGGGCACGGCCACTGAGTCCTGCGTGAGCCAGGTCTCAGTTAAAAATAAGGCATCTGGGGCCTCATCAGTTAGTAAGTCGAACACCTCCGCATGATGTTTCAGGAGGGACCGACAGTTCAAGCTAAGAGACTTGTACTCTGTGGCCTCAGGTGCAGAAGGTGCCCTATCAGTTCCTGACAGCTGGAATAAACAGGACTTACACTTATAGGAAGCAACCTGGGGCTCCCAGCGAGACGTAGAGCACTTAACCTCCAGCCCCAACAGTTCCGCACGCGAATAACTGATGAGATCGGAGGGAACTCGGGCAGGGTGCCTGGCGACCGGCGACTGACGTGCGTGGACGGGCGCAGACGGGCTTGCCTTAGGCGCGCCTTCGGCGCACCCGCGGCGCGCCCGCTGCGCGCATCCACTGCGCGGCCGCAGTAGTGCCGACATTTTAAGGTCGCGTTGCACAACAACTAGCCCGTCAACCCACACCCAGCCAAGATGGCGCCTGACCTCCTCCCAGCCCCTCCGCTTCTACCGCCGTCAGCCCACCTTGCTGCCCGTCGCAAATACCACGAAGCGGCAGGAGATGAGGTAAGATCTAAAAGATTTTATTTATTTATAAAACAATCTAGTGCAATTCTAATTAAAAATCAGCCTCACAAGCAACAAAGTAATTCTACACAGCGCAGCCAGGAAAGCAAAAACACATACAGCGCCACACAGCACACAGCACTCTGCCCGATACTGCCTCCCGGCTCAAGCCTCAGGAGTCAGGGGTCTGCGCGGCTGCAGTAGTGCCGACATTTTAAGGTCGTGTTGCACAACAACTAGCCCCTCAACCCACACCCAGCCAAGATGGCGCCTGACCTCCTCCCAGCCCCTCCGCTTTTACCGCCGTTGTGTTGGATAGGCAGACATCCATGGGACACTCAAATGTGCATGTTTGGCAGTGGAACCAGGGCTGGACGCACGTGACGTAGGCAAGGCGGAAACTGAGCCGGTAACTGATCCGCAGCACTGCCAGCGGCACTGCGCCCAGTAAATGCAGCATACGTGCACGGTACCGTTCCACATGACGGGGTTTGTGCATGTGCCTGGTGTGGCCTGCCATTGCGTTGGTGCGTCTCGTGGAACCGGCACTCTTCTGAACTGCGGCAGTTGTGTCGAGGATATGCCATAGCTCTGAGCAATGATTCGAATGTGTGTGCAACGTTGGGGAGAGTGGCTTTCTGATTTTGTGTGTGTCAAGGGCATCTCATGAGAGGGTACCACAGGCAGGGGCTTCTGTGTGTGGGGTGTGGATGAGTCAGATAGTTCATTTGTGGAATGCATGGTGTGGGAGTCGTACCTGTATGCCATGGCATCTTGCTCAGGGTGTTTCAGGTGCGTTCTGGACCAAGGTCAGAGGTGCAGGTGTCCTCCCGACTTCTACATTGGAACAATGGAGCTTTCATCCCTGATGTTTGTCTGACTACTACTTGTGTTTTAGGGATGTGATGTGGCTTTGGCGCTGAGCTCATGGTGTACGGATGGCGATACACACAAACATGTTGGCATGTGGAGCCAGGTGGCCGAGAGGCCTTGCGCTGCATGTGCAATCTCAGGCTGTCTCTCTCCCTCGCTCTCTCCCTCTCTCTCCTTTGTTGGGGGCATGGCACACCTTCTTCTCTGTGATTTAGTCTTCCAGGCTGTGTGCTACGGATTGTCCAGTGAGGAGCCGCTAGGACTCGTCCTAAGGGTTGTCTCTGCTTTTTTTTGTATGGTGTTTTGTGTTGGTGATTGCATTGCTGTTTGACTGAGTCTCCATTTTCTGGACACGCAGATCTGTTGAATTTCCTGCTTGTGCGACATCAGGCAAAATGTTTGTATTGGGATTAGTGTTGTTGGTGTGCAGTTTCTTTGTACGGGGTTGGGGGAGGTCCCGGGGGGTGGGGGTGGAGTGTTGCGAGCCCGGGTGTGGTGTCGGTGGGTGTTGTGGCCCTGGGCTGGTCTCCCTTTTGTGGTGCTGGCTGCCGTCCGTAGATTTCCTGGTGCTAACGCGCCTTATCGCCGTTTTTGTGTTCTTATCGCCGATCTAGCTGGTCGTTGTGAATGTTGAGGAATGGTGTTGTTGCGGCTTTTGGCATGCAACGCCTACTCTGCATCTCATTAGCGATAGTTGCGGGTATCCTCTGTGGCGATATGTTTTGCGGTTGCTATCGCGGGTAAACTGGTGCTGTGGGCTGTTAGCACCAGCTTGTGAATGGGGAGGTAAATTTATCATGACTTTGGCTGCGATAAAGTCCTGGTAATTCGGCGATGGCTCCTTGTGAATATGGCCCTAAGTTTAGTTCCCAATCCAAAATATACTCTGAGTAAATAGGCACAAGACAAACCAACACAGACAAAGCAGACCTGACTCAGGGCTCTTGGGGTGTGACACACTCCAACCTCCCTTAGTCCCCTCACCCCCCACCTCCCGAAACTATCCCCCTGAGTATGAAAGACAGCAAGACCTTTGTCTGAATTATCTGACAAAACTAAAACCCGCAAACATAAAGAATTTGATTTCTTTTTAATGGGACTGGTAAAATAGGAATGAAGAAAGGAAAGGAGGCAGGGTCACACTATAACTCTTTTGATTTCTACTAAGAGGAGAACTTCCCACGCACAAACTGGAAGAGATGTGATTGGGGGATCATTAGGGAGAAAAGGTAAGATGCGTTGGAGAGGGGAGCACCATTAATTATTTGTATTTTTGTTAAAAGGGAGCCAAGGAGGAGACGGGCAGCACTGGGAGGAGTAGAGGAGAGAAGTGTTATACAGGAGGCATAGAGGAACACAAAGAGGGAAAGTTTAGGGAACACTAAGCAGGAAACCAGAAAAGGAGAGAGAGAGAGAGAGAGAGAGAGAGAGAGAGAGAGAGAGAGAGAGAGAGAGAGAGAGAGAGAGAGATATGATGGCACAGAGCATCGCTCAAGAAGAAAGCTGGAGTGGTGGATTGCATTGAAGAGGGAGTTCCAGGTAGAGGGGATTCTTTTGCTCTCATAAATGGCAGAGGGGGCATAGAATTTAAGTGATCCATGAGGACAAGCAATCTTGTTAAATCAGTTCTGTTATGAAAAAGTTTTTTTAAGGTTGAATTTGCCAGCCTGGACAATTGCATTAACTATGAATATTGAGGCATTCATTTCTTCGGGAATAATTTGTCAGGATGGGTCTTATCAACCTTGTTATTCTCAGGGTCACATAGATATATTTCCAGTGGCATTAGGACTTTTGGAACATTGTGCAAAGTGTTCTTTGGCCCCTTGTGAGAGGTTGCCTATATTCCTTCGGTGTCTGAAATTAGACTTACGTCTTCACTTGTGTATGGCCATCATTTGTCTTTCAACTCAACTGCCTTTATCATTGAGGCTGATAGTCTTTTGTACTAACTGCAAGAGGAAGCTACAATATCTGTGTTCGATTTCCAATTTTATAGGAACCTACTGATACATTTCTGAAATGCTTGTGCTCTGTGGTGTTGCTATTCATTTTCAGTTATATAATAAAAAATGTTATTTAATATGCTAATTATTTCTACATTAAGCCTAGGTAGAAAACATGTAATGGAATGTAGCTCTAGCTGTCCACAATCACATGGTTCAAATGACATGTATTTCTAACAATCGTAAAGTACATGAGTGCTGAGGCTACAGTTGTTTGTTAACACCATTATTGCAGCAGTGCTCCATTTTCAGTTTTTATTGCTCTATAGGATACAAAGCTCTGCACAACAAAGGACCAGCTTACATCAACACTTGCTTGACCTTCCACCAACAAGCCAGACATGTATGATCACCTTCAATCTTCCACGCAGACACCCCATGGATCTCCCGAAGCAACAGCGGAGGATGCTCCTTCTCAAAGTGGCCAAAGCTTGGAATGACCTTCCCCTGCACCTCAGGACCACCCCTTCGCTCCAGTAATTCATGAAAAAACTGAAGACCTGACTGTTTGAATGAATGGATTACCATGAAGCCTACAGGAACCCCAGCACCTTGAGACCCTCACGGGTGATTTTCACACTCTTTACAAACCTTTGATTGATTGATCTGGCTACAGACAATGTGCCAGTGGAATACCTAGTGTCTTCAGTTCTCTCAAAAACTTCAATAATCAGTATACACAGAGAGAGTGGGTTTTGGGAAGCCCCTTTCAACCATTGTGTAGCATGCATTTCGCATGGTTTACCCATGCTTGTATGGCGGTCCATCCAAAATATGGCACGTCAAGCATGGCTGCTTTCAGCTATTGACTTCCATGTACTCAAAATGGTGTGCTATTGCTTGTTTGGGCTGTCCATCAAGACTATGGTATGTCATTGTTGGACACATTGTCTCATCTGTGTTCGATTAGGTTTTAATGGGGGCATCAAGCAGCCATTTTGTTAATATGAATATAAGACATGGAGTGTAGCTTATAACTGAGTGTACTTTGTGATCTTTGCTGCATTTACTTTGCTGGCACTAGGACATTTTACTTGCTGATTTATGACAGTTTGGTTTAGGAAGTGGGCACTACTTAAATGCACTATAGCTGTTATAAAGATGTTGTTATTCGCTGATCACCCCTGTACTTTCATTTGTTTTGCTTTGACATCATGGTAAATTTTACAGCTTAGTGGCGCGCTCCAAATGGGGTGGATTGGGATGGTGTTAACATCAGTTTCATGAGGCAATGTGTCCCAGAGAAAAGGTACAAAACAATATTTCAAAATACAGTTAAATACTGAAAGAACTGACTCAAAATGTGAGTTCTAGAACAAAATAAAAAAATAATGAAGTTTATTAGAAAATTCAAAGGGATACAACATAGAACTGGTAAAGTACAGATGCAGCAAATCTTATTTAAATACATAAAAGTATTGCCATGAAGGCTCTCAGGAATAGGAGCAATGCAGAGTTATAGTCAAAATCTATACTAGTCTAAGGGCCAGATGTACGAGCACTGAATTTTGCGACAAATTGCGAGTTGCAATTTGCGAGTCGCAAAGTTCAATGTACAACAGTGTCTCAGACATTGTTTGCGATTCCCAATGGGGTTGCAAATTACATGCCTCATGAATATTAATGAGGCTGTCGCAATTTGCGACCCCATTTGGAAAGGCTGGCACTCCCAGGGATGGTGCAAAAGGGGGTGGTGATGGACGGAGCATCAGAACCAATCAAACACTCACACCCAGTCAACAGATCTGGGTTTGATCCATCACCGTTCTTTAGCCCACTCTGCCACCCCAGTTCAGACATGGCCATATGCAAATCAGTCTGACCCTGTGCCTCATGGGAACAGTCCAGCCCGAACTGCCAAGCCATGCCTTCCCTGGACCGGAAACAAGCTTCCTAGCACCGGTTTCTGGCATTTCAGCCGTCTTCAGCCAGGCTTGCTTGAATCCAGTGGCAAAGTGAGCAAGGGACTCACGTCTGAGCATACCCTGCCAACTTATGGCGAACAAAGCGGTACAAAAGGGGGTGGTGATGGACGGAGCATCAGAACCAATCAAACACTCACACCCAGTCAACAGATCTGGGTTTGATCCATCACCGTTCTTTAGCCCACTCTGCCACCCCAGTTCAGACATGGCCATATGCAAATCAGTCTGACCCTGTGCCTCATGGGAACAGTCCAGCCCGAACTGCCAAGCCATGCCTTCCCTGGACCGGAAACAAGCTTCCTAGGACCGGTTTCTGGCATTTCAGCCGTCTTCAGCCAGGCTTGCTTGAATCCAGTGGCAAAGTGAGCAAGGGACTCACGTCTGAGCATACCCTGCCAACTTATGGCGAACAAAGCGGTACAAAAGGGGGTGGTGATGGACGGAGCATCAGAACCAATCAAACACTCACACCCAGTCAACAGATCTGGGTTTGATCCATCACCGTTCTTTAGCCCACTCTGCCACCCCAGTTCAGACATGGCCATATGCAAATCAGTCTGACCCTGTGCCTCATGGGAACAGTCCAGCCCGAACTGCCAAGCCATGCCTTCCCTGGACCGGAAACAAGCTTCCTAGGACCGGTTTCTGGCATTTCAGCCGTCTTCAGCCAGGCTTGCTTGAATCCAGTGGCAAAGTGAGCAAGGGACTCACGTCTGAGCATACCCTGCCAACTTATGGCGAACAAAGCGGTACAAAAGGGGGGGGTGATGGACGGAGCATCAGAACCAATCAAACACTCACACCCAGTCAACAGATCTGGGTTTGATCCATCACCGTTCTTTAGCCCACTCTGCCACCCCAGTTCAGACATGGCCATATATAAATCAGTCTGACCCTGTGCCTCATGGGAACAGTCCAGCCCGAACTGCCAAGCCATGCCTTCCCTGGACCGGAAACAAGCTTCCTAGGACCGGTTTCTGGCATTTCAGCCGTCTTCAGCCAGGCTTGCTTGAATCCAGTGGCAAAGTGAGCAAGGGACTCACGTCTGAGCATACCCTGCCAACTTATGGCGAACAAAGCGGTACAAAAGGGGGTGGTGATGGACGGAGCATCAGAACCAATCAAACACTCACACCCAGTCAACAGATCTGGGTTTGATCCATCACCGTTCTTTAGCCCACTCTGCCACCCCAGTTCAGACATGGCCATATGCAAATCAGTCTGACCCTGTGCCTCATGGGAACAGTCCAGCCCGAACTGCCAAACCATGCCTTCCCTGGACCGGAAACAAGCTTCCTAGGACCGGTTTCTGGCATTTCAGCCGTCTTCAGCCAGGCTTGCTTGAATCCAGTGGCAAAGTGAGCAAGGGACTCACGTCTGAGCATACCCTGCCAACTTATGGCGAACAAAGCGGTACAAAAGGGGGTGGTGATGGACGGAGCATCAGAACCAATCAAACACTCACACCCAGTCAACAGATCTGGGTTTGATCCATCACCGTTCTTTAGCCCACTCTGCCACCCCAGTTCAGACATGGCCATATGCAAATCAGTCTGACACTGTGCCTCATGGGAACAGTCCAGCCCGAACTGCCAAGCCATGCCTTCCCTGGACCGGAAACAAGCTTCCTAGGACCGGTTTCTGGCATTTCAGCCGTCTTCAGCCAGGCTTGCTTGAATCCAGTGGCAAAGTGAGCAAGGGACTCACGTCTGAGCATACCCTGCCAACTTATGGCGAACAAAGCGGTACAAAAGGGGGTGGTGATGGACGGAGCATCAGAACCAATCAAACACTCACACCCAGTCAACAGATCTGGGTGTGATCCATCACCGTTCTTTAGCCCACTCTGCCACCCCAGTTCAGACATGGCCATATGCAAATCAGTCTGACCCTGTGCCTCATGGGAACAGTCCAGCCCGAACTGCCAAGCCATGCCTTCCCTGGACCGGAAACAAGCTTCCTAGGACCGGTTTCTGGCATTTCAGCCGTCTTCAGCCAGGCTTGCTTGAATCCATTGGCAAAGTGAGCAAGGGACTCACGTCTGAGCATACCCTGCCAACTTATGGCGAACAAAGCGGTACAAAAGGGGGTGGTGATGGACGGAGCATCAGAACCAATCAAACACTCACACCCAGTCAACAGATCTGGGTTTGATCCATCACCGTTCTTTAGCCCACTCTGCCACCCCAGTTCAGACATGGCCATATGCAAATCAGTCTGACCCTGTGCCTCATGGGAACAGTCCAGCCCGAACTGCCAAGCCATGCCTTCCCTGGACCGGAAACAAGCTTCCTAGGACCGGATGGTGGCCTGCTGGGGTCAGCACACCACCATGCCTTGGACTGCTTTGTCAATAAAGCAGTTTTTTTTTTAATGCAGCCCGTTTTCCTTAAAGGAAAACAGGATGCATTTAAAAAAGAAAAATGAAACTTTTCAGTTTCATTTTTTAAGGGCAGGCAGTGGTCCCTGGGCTCTTAAAAAATATTTGTGTATCCATTCACAAAGGGGAAGGGGTCCCAGGGGACCCCTTCTCATTTGTGTGTGGCTTACCACCCTTCTGAGAAGGGTGGTAAACTGTGAGTGCAAAACAATCATACACCGGGTATGGACTTGCTATTAGGAAGGGATGCCCTTGGAACGCCCCTTCTTAACAGCGAGTTGCTAACCCTATTTTGTGAGTCGCTAATAGATTAGCGACTCGCAAAATAGGGTTAGTACATTGTGCATCTGTTTTCTGCAGCCGCAAACGGGCCAAATGCCCCTTTGCGACTGCAAAAACAGTGGTACATCTGGCCCTAAGTCTCAAATGTGCAGCATAACTAGAAATAAATCTGTCAGAATCCCTAGTAGACACCTAAAAAGATCTGGCTCACCCCCTTATTCAAGGGTTAAATAGCCAATTCAGCAATGTGAACAAAGAAATACATTTTCAACGTATCAGAATACAACATTTTAAATTGTCACGTAACCCTAACACCTTAGCACTAACTCACTCCATGAATATTATGAACATTGATTCAGCCCCTTGCAACCTAATGTTACCAGAGTTGTAAGAAAAACTAGTTGCATAAACAACACTGAAACACTGTGAATGAATTCAGTACTGCATGCGAGCGGAAGGTCCTTGGAAAAATGTTACAGAACCTGTGGCTTTTCTTCCAGAGCAGTTCATACAGAAATAAACAAATTCACATGTTGCCGGACTACATGCAGAAGGAGCACAAACAAAGTATTAACTTGATCCACCATCCACTTTGGACACGATAGCGTTGAGGCCTAGCTGAAGGTTAGTTAGCATACGCCAGGAAAACACACTTGAACAAGAATTAGGAAAATCGTTTCAACTGCATTAGTTCCATTGCAGTGTACTCATGCAAATTCAAGTGTAGATTAATTGCTCATCACACCATCAATCATGCACATTTTGAATAAGATCCATAAACGTGTCATCAATAACATGTTCGTGAAGTTATATTTTATACATGTACAAATTAAATACGTTCACACACATTCATTCCTAAAGATACAACAAAAATACTCGTTTTTTTTCCAATGTCATTGTCAAGTGCCAAAGTAATGATGTGTGTACACACAGACTTTCTTAAAATGTAACAAATTGTTTGTCTTTATCTATCCACTGATTTCTAACAATCACCCTGCCACAATTTCCTTTGCCAACTCAGCATCCACTTACCACTAAAAGTAAGCTTTTTTGATAACATATTCAACAATCATTTTCTACCACAATTCTTTTGCACCAGCACTATTATAGCAAACTACTACCATCCCATCCCAACAAGCACCTTGAACATTTATTTCTAAAATAATAAATATAAACTTCTTTCAATTTGTTCAAATAATGTATTTACATATATAGATGTTCACTTAAATATTTGCTTTCTAGATATAACCAACTTGATACACAATTTTTCAACATAGTACCGAGCTGTCCCATTATTAATCATATCTCTCAAAAGAACAGGGGTTGCACATGCAGGAAAGCTGGTTATTAGGTTTATTTTCTCAACAATATTAGAAGAAAGGGGGCAGCAGGTTCATTTATTAAGCATTTGTGTTAGCAACAAGGGCCAGATTGATGCAGTAGAGAACCTCACCACTACCTAGTAAATGTACGAAGGATTCTACTGAACCTATTGTTATTGAATTGTATATCAACTTCCATTGAAGTAGCAGAAAGATCTTCCTTTTGCATAGCATTCCAAATGCACTCCATACAGCTCCTTTATTCACATTCTTTATAGTGTGTGCCACATCCAGCTTCTCAACTCTAATACCTGCTATTTATTTCATGTGACGTTTTTAAATTTGGTGCAGATTAGCAGTGTCCATAATTGTATTATGTGAAAGACACATTTCATTTAAATTTGCTTTAGCACTACTTGGACAAGTCACTGTTTTATAACTTTACATACCCTCATAATAAAACTCATCTAACTTATCTGAAAGGTTACTGATGCCTTCAACTTCAGTAAGTTCTCCAACAACTTTTTTCCTTAGTAAAAAGCTGCAAAGTCTATATTTAATATCCTAATATGGAGAGAAACAAAGGAGGTTGTTATTTGGCTCTAATATACAGGAAATAAAGAGGATTATTTATGTCTACATTGTAAACAGTGCTATGCAAACAAATGATGGACGGAATGCTGAATTAATCATACATTCACCCCCAGTCAAGAGATCTGGGTTAAATCCATCGTTCTTTTGCTCACCATGCCACCCCAGTTTAGACCCAGCCATATGCAAGTCAGTCTTGACCCTGTGCCTCATGGAAACAGTCCAGACCGAACTGCCAGGCCAGATCCTCTCTGGACCGGAAACAAGCATCCTGGGCTCGGTTTCAGGGTATGTCACCCTTCTCCAGCCAGGCAAGCTTGAATCCCATGGCACAGTGAGCAAGGGACCCACGTCTGGGCATACTCATCCCACATAGGGCGAAAAGTGCTACGCAAACAAATGATGGACGGAATGCTGAATGAATCATACATTCGCCCCCAGTCAAGAGATCTGGGTTAAATCCATCGTTCCTTTGCTCACCATGCCACCCCAGTTTAGACCCACTGGATTCAAGCTAGCCTGGCTTATGAAGGGTAATACCCAGAAACCGGTCCCAAGATGCTTGTTTCTGGTCTAGGCTTGGCAGTTCGGTCTGGACTGTTCCCATGAGGCACAGGGTCAAGACTGATTTCCATATGGCTGGGTCTAAACTGGGGTGGCATGGTGAGTGAAAGAAGGATGAATTTAACCCAGCTCTCTTGACTGGGGATGAATGTATGATTTATTCAGCATTCCGTCCATCATTTGGTTGCGTAACACTTTTCACCCTAAGTGGGATGGGTATGCCCAGACATGGGTCCCTTGCTCACTGTGCCACCGGATTCCAGCTAGCCTGGCTGATGAAGGGTAATACCCAGAAACCGGTCCCAGGATGCTTGTTTCCGGTCCAGGGAGGATCTGACTTTGCAGTTCGGTCTGGACTGTTCCCATGAGGCACAGGGTCAAGACTGATTTGCATATGGCTGGGTCCAAACTGGGGTGGCATGGTGAGCAACAGAAGGATGGATTTAACCCAGATCTCTTGACTGGGGGTGAATTTATGATTTATTCAGCATTCCGTCCATCATTTGTTTGCATAGTACATTGTAAACAGGTCATATCTATTAAGTACTGTGATTCTGAAGTGGCAATCCTATATGTGATTGTGGTGTGCAAAATAATAATTCCCTAGGCCAAGTATGCAAAGTTTATACCCTTCTTCAATTTCAGACTGGGGATGAAGTTTTTGCACCACAAAAACATTTTGGGAGAGAATATTTGCCACCCAAAAAATAACTGCATGAAACAGTTTATACTAAAATGAGGCTTTACAAGATTTTTCTTTGTAAACCTTTCTTCTACTAAATCATTTCAACTGATGTAAAAATATCACCCAGCAATGTTGTGGTACACAATACATGGAACAATTTCACTGTAACAGTGGCCTTTGCTGGGGATCCAAAGATTTAATGTGTCAATCTTAGAAATAAACAATGCCCAATTACACACATCTTCATACCACAGATTATGAACCCCGGGCTAAAACAAAACCCAGAAATGAGTGCATTAGACAAACAATACAAAATTGATCACAACAGAAAATGCTGGGGAAACATATCATCATAAATTTGAGATGTTTATATGCTTTCTCATTCTCTATCTCTGCAAGGTGTCTGCTGCTATTGGTAAAAGTATGAGACGTAGGAGCCGGAAATCCCTGTATAAAAATCTGTGTCTCATTTCCATATTGTAGTCTTGAGTTGTGAGGTCTCTAGTCACCTATAATAATGAAATGATGTACATCTGGGTTGTGACATCAGAAAGCCTGTTGTCAGCTAGAGCCAGAAGCCACGGTGAAAGGCAGGTCACAGAGCATAATTAAAGCTGCAGTTTAAACAAAATAAGTAAAACTGGCTTCTCTTTCTTGTAATCCTTTTTTGTCAAAGGAATAGTGATGAACAGAAAGGAGATATTAATGAGAACATGTATATTTTTTGCACAGTGAAGTGTCGTGTAGTTTCCAGTTTACAGTACGAACTGCTTGTTTGTTGGGCAACATAATCTCTGGGCTGATGCCAGACTGTTCTGAGCACCCCCTCAGGATATGTTGTCCTAAAAGCAAGCTAGCTCACAGTGCCACCATAAGCACTTCCGACTTCCCCAGGCCTCTTTGTAAGCCCTAAAGCTAAACTCCGGACTATGGACAGAATGTAATGTGCCTATTGCATATTTCCTGATGAAGACTCGCAAATCCTTTATAACAGTTCAAGTGTCAGTGGTTCGCTATGGACATACCCATAGGAATCGAGAGCAGGAATCCACTGCTACCAAGATATACTTGTAAGCCCCATCTGATGACTAAGGGCCGCAGTGGTCCAAATAAACATAAGCCAGAAGCTTGTTTGAAATCAGTAGAGGTGTCTGTGGTGGATGCGCCATGATGGAACCCTTCCTCTGTTGACAGGTGTCACATTTAAGGATGAAGTCCTTGGTCTGTTTGTTAAGACCTGGCCACCAGTAGCGTTGCTGTAATAAATTAAATCGTGGCAGCCACCCCTACATGTGCAGATGCCAGACCTTTGTGTGCAGCTAATATTAAACCCATTCTGTGATTAGTGTTTGGTATTACTCTGTCCACCACTTCAAGAATGTGATCATATGGAATGTTTTGTGCATCTAACTTGTAGGAGTACTTGAGTTGAAAGCCATTCGGCAGTTGGGTGTCGTTGCGAGCAGTGTTGATCATCCTTGCACTTGAACGAGTGCTTGCAGCAACCGCAGCAGTGCGAATTGTTGCTTTCTTGGCTTCATCAGCCATGGAATTCCCTGCAACGTGAACACCAGCGCGTTGATGGCTCAATGTATGTATTACATGAGTCAGTGGCAAGCAGTGTTTCAGCTTTGCCACTTGCTCCCAAAGCATCTTGTGCTTTATTGTGCAACCCTTTGAGTCTCTGAATCCATTCTAGCTCCAATAATGTATATATTCATTATAAGACTGGACATAGTAATACAAATTACAAACGATGAGTGTGAGGAATCCGCGATCTGTATCCTCCAATGCCAGAATTATAGCCTTTAGTTCTGCTAGCTGTGCTGTGCAGTCACCAAGTGAATGCGTGTAGGTTTACTCCGGATGAAAATCTCCATTGTGCATGTGCCTTTTCATAATTGTGCATGGTGCTGACTATTGGTGATTTGTCCCTACAGCCGGCTGGACAGAACCATCAGTGTATATGATGTAATCATAGCATTCTAGAGGCATTATTTTGTTAGACAGAGGATATTCTTGTTTGTACTACAGAAAAGCTGGTGTTTGTAGTGTAATCTACATCTGTTGCAATGACTGAGTTAGCCCATTGAATCCATCATGGATGTTATGCTTTAGCATGTGGAACGCTCGCTCTGGTCAGTATCAGGATCATGACAATAATGCGTTTACCCTGAACTAGCACTCGCCCTCTCACCACAGCAGTCTGTACATCTGCCAGTATTTTTTCTGTAGGTGCAAATGCATTTCAGCATTAGTGTACAAATGTGATTTATTTGCAACCGATACAGTGTCACTTTCATTAAACGTGGTGTAGATGTACCCTGTTGCCCCGCGATGACACAGATCACCAGGTTTGTTGTGTTTACACATGTGTGTAAGTGTTTTGAAGCTATCATGTTAGCTTGTATGGAACATAAGATATTTGTGCGTTTCTTCATCCAATATGTACTGGAATAGTCTGGACATATTAAATCATAGAACGGTTTCACCCATTCTGCGTAATCAGGAAGGTAAGTTCTGCCAAAATTAGGAAAACCCAATATAGATTGTAATCTCTTCAACGTAATTGGAGGTTGAAGCAGCATACACTTTTCTAAGAAGTGTGTCATAAGGCTTTTGTCTTCTCTTGACAGCTCATATCCTAGAAAAAGGATGTTAAGATGGGCAATTTTTGATTTCTTGAAGTTAAGTTTGGAATTCATATGAGAAACCTTCAAAGTTATGCGGTCTGCTCTGGTCAAGTGTTTCATGAGGTCACCATCCATCAGATATTTGTCGTCGATATAGGACAATGTCTGGTCATCAAACCTTTCCAGTAGCTCTGTTACTCTGACTGAAAACAGCCTGGGGCTCTTCTTATACCCCTGGGGCAATTAGCAGAATTGCACCTGAGAGCCTAGTGCTGAGAATGCAGTCAGATATTTGTTTCCAGTCACTATATTTTGGAGGCAAAAATCCATTTGAGATATCAAGTGTTGTTTTGTATTTCTCACAGTCTATGATGTTCATTAGTGCGGCACTGTGTGCATTTTGTACTGCAAATGTGTGAATAGCTGTGTTTCAGTGTCTATAGTCTTATATTAGACGTATGAATGATTGGGTTTCATTACGGAAAACAAGGGATTAATAATTGATGAGGTGCAACTGTCTATTACACCTGGGTATTCAAGTTGTTGGAGAATTTCCCTAACTTGTTTTTTAGCTTCATGCTTGATTGGGTATTGTCTTTCATGGTGATGGGAGCTGTTATCCCACCCCACATGGTTGGGGTATAATGCAGAAGCTAGTGCTGGCACCCACTCCTTAGCGTATGAGTGTTGAACTTATTCTGGGACAAGGTCAGATAAAGCAGTTAAAATTACTATTTCCTCATTTGGGCACTCCATTACAAAATCAGGTAGCCATTCCTTTTTAGCCAAAAGAATATCTTAACCTTGTGTTAATTCCTCCCAACAGAGACATCAATATTCCTGGCGATATCCCCCTCCAATTGGAGTTGTATTTTGTATAAACGATGCGGGACCCTTACCCTAGTATCAGGTTCCTCCACAGTGATATACTCACTCAGCGCTACTCCAACCAGACAATCCAACAGGTTCTTGTGAAATATTGTGACTTCTGCGGTGCTGTTCAGCATTGTGCTGCCCATTTCCCGCTTAGAAGCAAAGTCCTCAACATCCAGGGCATGCTTGGCCTTAAGCCCGGCTACCTTCTTTTTTAGTTGAGGCTTGGAAGGCTTCGGTTTATCTTCCTGTTTAATGATGTAGTCAGATGAGTGTAGTGTGTCCTTCTTTGTTTTCATATGCTCTTACAATTTGAGTTCTGACCATCCACCTTTCTCCGGTCTTTTTTTGGATGACTCCTGAAAGGAACGAGATGAATGTGTATCAGTATCCTAATACCTGTCAGGCGATCTAATATTATCACAGTTTTGCAAGTTATAGCATTTTTCAGTGGCTTCCTGTTGAGGAGACCCATTCTGTGACTTAGTTTTGTCTTTGATTTTCTTATTGTCCCACTTCTTCTTTGCGCAAGAGTTGGATGCTTACTTAGAGCTATCCTTTTAAAAATTACTCTTTAATTGTGGTTTCCCAGGTCTAGCTCCCAAATTACCTCTATCCCAGAAGCACTGAAGTATAGCCTTAGCTGCTGCTACCCTCTTAATGTTACTCAACATAATAGTGGATACTGTGGCAAAATTGCCCATCAGTTTAATCCCTAAGTCCAGGGCAGGTGCTGGCCCATACTCATTCTGGATCTGTTTTAGCACTTCAGGCAAAACAGCCAACGAAGGGGTACCTTGTGTTTTGGTATATACTACAGCAAAGACTGTGTCCCAAGTTATGTAGTCTTCTACAGGTGGAGCAATCGCTATTGGCAAACAAATAGTCAGTATCCTGTGTTTTTCCTGATGGCCCATATGGGGAAGCACCGCCTCAAGCAGACTTGTTTTTGTGTGCAATCCAGAACAGAATCTCCTCCCGTCTGATGGTGGTGGATCACTAGAGACCCCATTTCTAACAGACCAGAACTTTTCCCATGACTGCATTTAGCGATTTTTGGCTGATGCCTGGGGTAGCCAATTGTGGTTGTGCAGCTTGAACAGTTTGTGTAGGGTTCAATGTTAGTGTTTGCATAACAAACTGTACGTCATCTGTATATTGTTACTAAATCTTTGTATAGTGTCTGCACCCCTGCTGCTGATAAATTTTATCAATGTTATGATGCAGTGTGTATCCGGCTAAGACTGGCCATGTTGCTCCCTTGTTGCTAAACAGACCGAGTCTAACATTTTATGGTGTGTGTGGTAGGGCACCATTTAACCTCTTGGTGTGTGAATGGCATTTCTATTTCTTTGTATGGTGTATATTTTTCTGGTATTTCACCCTCTTTGTAGGTGTAAAAAACCCTTGTTGTGTTAACTGCAGCCAGGAATGGAACCCAAGATTAGAACACCTTCGTTCTATATGCTTCATGAGCCTCAACCACGAAGGTGACATCTCCACCAGCAAGCGTGAGAAAATGTTGTAGTCAATTCTGTGTAACCGCATGTCTGCAGTTCTCAGCAATGTAAAGTCCTCTATCTTCAGACATTGTTGTAAATGGGTAAATGAATTTACAGAGAGGGTAACACAACGGGAATAGATCCTTTGAAGAGTTCAAGCTTGAACAACAAACAGCCAATAAATAGGAGTTATTTACTCAGCTTAGGAGGAAAGCCCCTACCACCACAGACATATCCAGTTAGGTTAGCTGAGAAAGCACAATAGAACTACTCAGGTGATCCATTAAATAAGAACCTATTCTACCAACGTTGATGGTGCCATGTCATGTAGTTTCCTCTTTCCAGTAGGAACTGCATGTTTGTTGGGCAACATAAACTTTGGGATGGTGCCCGATTGATTCTGAGCACCCCCTCAGGATATGTTGTCCTAAAGGCCGGCTAGCTGACAGGGCCATCATAAGCACCCCTAAACCTAGGCAGGTAGCAGATGTTTTTGTGAACCACAGACATGACAACCCTGATCCCTCCCAGGAATCATGGAAACAGATCTAGAACCCTTTTGCTCAGTCACTCGTGCTCTCTTTCTCTCAGAGAAATTTTCAGAGAATACACAGAGGGGCATTTCTCAATATTTATTGAACCATTTTGATTTTTGTATAGAATATATGTGCTGCAATGATCAATAGACAGAAGCAGATAAGAGTAATTTAACAGTGTACATAAGCGCTCCCTACCTAAGTGTCTAGGGTGTGTATGCGTTCTGCCAAGAATCCCCTATTGGATGATCCACCCCATTACCTGAAGGGAAATAATGTAGTTCCCCGTCTTGTTCCCAAGTTGGACATCCCTCCTTGCAGAGAGATCAGCATTCAGCTGGGCTGATATTTCAGCATGTATTAACCTCGTAATGACAGCTAGAGGGCCTCTGCCTAAAACCTGGAAATGCTTGTTTAAACAAAAAGCATTGTTGCTCCCAGCTGAGAACTTTATTTAGTCCACCATACTTTATGTTCTATGGATAGTTACATCGCTGTATGGACGAACAACACACAATCACATTTCCACAATGTATGTTCAGACCTTGTACGGGATCTTCAAGGTGTCATGATAATGTTCTTACTAAGTGGCATTTGTAACCAATGTAGTTTCAGAGAAACTAATCCTGCATTGTTGCACACGCAAATGTGTGCCAAAAGTCATTGAGTCAAAGGGAAGACAACTTAGGGAAAACATGTGCCTGTAAAATGGCAGTGTTCCCACTGGCCTATCTGGGACACATGACAAAGGTCACTACAGGAAAAATATATTATCTCTAGATTTATCTACACATTGTAAACCTCATTATTTTTGTAACCTGATTTATGTTAAACTGATTCCAATATCTGTTTGCAACGAAATACCAACTGCTTTTTGATGTGTCACATTATACACTGCATTCTGCCTTTATTCTTCATGTCTGCAACTATATTATCTCGTTCATACGAAAAGCAAGACATCAACATTTTAAGCAGTTTGAGGAAAGAGCGACGCAGTGACCTTTTAATATAAGGAATACAATACCATCTGGCATACATTTAAGGATAGTGTTAGTCACCTTGGAGTTCCAAGATCTTATACATGATCACAGAACTTGGTGACTTCCATTATCCTTCTACTGTATGGCAGGGGCTACTTTATCCCTTATATGTCTTAGCAAGATGCGGATGTGTTTAGATAATTTCATGTAAGGAGTCAAATGGAATGCACGGATGAGTAAAGTAATGTCACACAGACCGCGGCTTCCGCCTAAAGAATTGTGCTCTAGATTTCTGCATTAACAAACTTCATGTGGTCAATATGGACCACAACCAATTGAAGTTTGATGTCCGAAGTGTTACTATGAGAGACAACCACCCCTTTTTCTTTTTCATGAAGTGCACCTTATGTTTATGGGTTCCTTCCACAAGAATGAAAAAGTGCACTATTGCTTGACTTTTCAGGTTTACATATACTGTGCTGGTGCTGCTGCAACTCTGCACTGATATTGGTGCAGCTTGACAAATGTAAAATAAAGAACTTTACATCAAATGACAACTGCAACAAAAGGCACTTTGTGCCTTTCATCAATAAAAGGTTGCGCAAGAGCGATCTATGTCATCCAGTGACATTGTTACAAAATTGCAACTTCACAGGTGAAATCTACCTAATCCCATGTTTTATACATACCAAACATTCATTTATGCTCTGAAGATTAAGGCTATTAGTGACATACACTTGGTCACATGGATGTGCCTACATGCATACTGATAAATGTCCAAGGGAAGATATTGCTCCAGAACATTTTACTCAAGGAGATCAAGCTGTACTGTCTGTCATTGAAACACACTGCCTGCAATCTATCGAGCTGTCCTCAGCTCAATCACTCAGAGGCAGGGACAGAGCAGGAGGCGCAGCAGGGGCCTCCTTATTCAAGATTTCAGGAAGAATTATGCACGCTCCTTGAGAAATGGTTCCGAGGTCGAAATGGGAGGCTGTGGAAGCATGATTCAGAAATGTAAAAAAATATATAAGTGTTCAAATCAGGCTCCCTGTTAAGGGGTCCTCAGATAATCTCTTTTATCTTTAAATTAGGACTGTGTTAGATTTAGCTGAGCTCATTTTACTGAACTGATATAGTCTGAAGTTAGCCGCCAATTCTGCTCAAAGTACATCCTACATTGACATGGTTACATCTTTGGTCCCTGTGAAGTTGCTTAAACTTATTTCAGTAGCATTTTTCAAGACAAAGATGAGGTCACTGGATGTTTACAGTTGTGTGTGTAGTGAATTAAGAATGAAAGACTGCTAAAAAAACATTTCGCAGAAAACATTGATCATTGTTTTTGCCAGCTGATGTTTTTATCGCAAAAACGTAGTATAATTTGAGATGAGAAAAACCAATCATTATTTCTTTCATTCAGACTTTCCCTAGCACCACAGTGAATGGAAACGTATAATTGGCAAATTAAAAACAAAAAAACAAAAGCATGACAATGGACATTGGCAACCACCAACTCAAATTAAGCACTGCAAAACTGAAACCTTCACCTTCCTGGCTGAGAAATAGTTACTTCTGTCTGACACACACAACTGCTCTGTTTCCTAGCTGCAGGAATTATCACCCATAAAAAGGTCCCCAAAAATGAGTGCTGGTGGCTGCCACCGGCAACCACCCACTCAAATTAAGCACTGCAAAACTGAAAGCTTCACCTTCCTGGCTGAGACATAGTTACTCTGTCTGACATACACACAACTCGTCTGTTTCCTAGCTGCACCCATAAAAAGGGGGCATCCTGTGACTGGAAAGGCATCAGAGGTTGTAGAAAGTGTCGGGGACCGGTGTGGGTCGTGGCTCGGAGAATGGAGGCTTGGGAAGAGAGCACACAGGGATCAGGGTGGAGCACCCAGACCGGTGGAAATTACTATGAAGGGATAATTCAGCATTAGACAGGACAAGCTGTTCAAAGTGTGGTAGAGGACATGCCAGCAGGGGTCTCAAAAGGAGGGCGATTGTTAAAAGGCATCAGCCCACTCACAGTTGTTCCCAGCAACAGGAATAGTTTACTGCTCCCATAGATGTCTGATGATGCATTTTTTATGCAAATTCTGCGCTTTGTTAAACGTACAAATTAGAAAAAAACAGATGCATATCGGATAAATCTGTAACTGCACACACACCTAGATCCACATTTGAGGGGTCTGTTAAACCCCCTCCTTATTACGTCATCCCTAAATTGACAATACTGGGTGTCCTGATAAGTATGGTTGCTTTCATTAGGCCTATTTACATGACGCATCTAGGAAGATGTGTCAACTTGTAAAGCCCTGAGCCACATTACACCTGCATCAGGTATAATGTATGCAGGGTGGGCGTTCCCACGCAGGAAAGCCTTGTAGAAGTGACACAGTGAAATCTACAAGATTTCACTGCATCACTTCTAGGACGCCATTGCGTCAAAACCTTACTCCTGGTTGGAGCTGGCGTAAGGAGTGACGCAGTGCATTGTGAATAGATCTCCCCATGCACTGCTGGAGTTGTGTCGTGCTTGCGATATGACTCCAGCAATGCATGACTTCTGCGCCAACAGATGTGTCAGAATTTCTGATGCATCTGTCAATCCTTGCGGCATGGTGCGCCGTATTGTAAATAAAGCGCATCCATTGTGGCGCAAGGGTTTCGCATGGAGGCACATGGAAACTTGACGCATCTGTTGAGATTGATGCGTCAGTTTCTTGTAAATCTGCCTCTCAGTTTACATCTGGTTTCCACTCATAATGGACTGGATATTCCCCACCCCTGGAGTTACTGGAACCCCAGGTATCGATAACTCTGGAGGAAGGTGGTCCAGGACATTTCCTAGGTCACTTGTAATAATGGCCACAGTGTGAACTTTACCCTCTTCTTTATGTACACCCATCAGGAGTAGCCACAGTACTAGCTGCTACCCCAACTTGTCCTTTCATGCCCTAAACCTGCCCTTCCTACCCATAAACTTAGGAACGCAAGGACAAGGAACAGAAAGAAAATGAAGAGCCATGTTTAATTCCTGTACTTTTCACTCCTAGCCCCTTTAGATGTCGAGCACCAATGAACCCTGCACCTGTCAGTCATTTCACTTACTTGCCCGCAGAAGTTATTCAGCAGATCCAACACATACATCTATATATCCAGAACTAAATACTATCTCGGGGAAAAGTGGGTGGGTAACCATCTGTAAAGAGACAGCGTTTATTTTTCACAACAAATGATGGCTTGTGTGCATTCGCTTTCCCCTTGACTGTTCTTAACTGCTAAGATTAATATGATGACTAGAGGGTACAGTGACTGCAAGAACACGATTAGTGTACACATGAAAGGCAGTGATTGACTGAGTTTACAAGTATGGCTCACACTTTCCTTTCGCTGCAAATCAGAGCTTATGAATGGTGCAGAGTGGAAACTCTCCTTGAAAGAGCACAGGATAGCGTGTCAGGTCCGTGCCTTTACCAGCACAATATGCAAATAAAGGAAGGCAGGATTCAGTACAACTGCCCCATCTCAGTACACTTCCTTCTGAACCCATTGGTGCAAATTGAAAACTTTTTTTTCAAATCTGAACAAGAGGAAACTTAAACTTGGAAACTGAGGCTATTCAGTGTTTTCCAGTGTACTAGAGTCCTAAGGCATGTGGTGAAAATCTATACTATGTCAGAATATATCATGGTGTGCCAGTGTGTACCCTAATTATCGAAGCCAGAATATCGAGAGAGGCAAATATTGAGGACACAACAGCTAATTCAAAATATTGATAGATTTTTTGTACCTAACTCTACATCTAATATACTGTGATGTGTGATGATATATCAAGGTCGCCGTAGGTAGTTATAGTTCGAACCTAGTTTCCAGAAGAAAAGCATTATTTGTTTTGCCAATAACTTTGGTGCTGTTTGACAAATCTTCACAAAATCAGCTCCTGTCTTAAAAGTTTCGGGGTGATTGGTCAAGGGGAGGCCCAGAAAAAAGGGGGTTCCAAAACCTGTTTGCTCCATGTTAATTTCCAGAAGAAACTTTAAACACGGGGGCGTGGCCTGACAGCATGGCCAGCTAGACGCATCTCGGGTCAGCTCCAGCCCCGAGGGAGGACGGTCTGCAGTCGAGGAAATTGTCTCTCGAAACCTGGAGACGCGTCGGGTCGCCTGAATGCAAGATGGCGGCGTCGACCTGGCCGGGAGATCGGGGGCATTTCTGGGCTGTTGATTCTCACGGGCTCCAGGGTGAAGACCCGAGTTGCGGACCCGGACGAAGCCCTTACCTTCGGGGGTCTTCTGGTGGCGGAGGTCGGAGGTGAGCAGCTGCGGCGGATCCCCCGGCCGATCTGAGCCTGGAAACCCGGGAGTGCGCGCTACGCGAGCCCGGTGTTGGAGATACGACGTGTCCGGCCCACCCGCTATCCCGCTGCGCGAACCTGGAGTTGCCCATGATGGAGACGGGGGTGCGGCGTCCCCGCAGAGTGGCAGAGTCTGGACAGAAGGCTTGGGGCTCCCGGTGAGGAGGTGTGCCTGCCGTCCCCGTGTGCACCCAGCAGACGTGGCGATCTGGGCCGTCGCTTTGTGGCAGTGGCCGGCGACCGGGGAACTCCCTGCGAGGGTCGGTGGGGGAGCTGCCCGGCCGGGGGCCTGCGGAGGAGGGGTGGCGGGCCCCGATCAATGACCCGGGGACGACACTGGCAGGCCTCGTGCTGGAAGGACGGAAGCCTGTGGGACGGTCTGCTCTGGGACACGAGGTGCATTCACCGAAGGTGCTGAAGACAGGAGCATCCCTCGTGAGTTGTATATGGGCCCTGATCTAACAAAGGGGATGGTACGGCCTACAGGCCTGCACTTGATGGCGAAGTAGACGAGCATTAGAGGAGCTCCTGCCCCGACTAGCGGGCTGCGAGACGGCGTCTACAGAACAGCCCCCGGTGTGGGAGAACTACAGATCGGGAGGGAGGAGACGGGACCTCACGAGACGGCAAAGACACCAACGCGAGGCCGGGGCGAAGCGGTCGGCCTGGTAATTGGTCTGAAGACTACGTGGTGATTGCCTGAGGACCTGGCTGAGGACCCCGAATATCTGGGGGCTGCATCTCGGGTCCGGCGGCGGGGGAGTGCTGCCCACACGTGCCTGGGCACGACTTCCCCTCGGAAGATTGGCATTTGCTGAGACGTGCGGCTGGAGATAGGCCCGGATAGTGGCAAAGGGGGCGAGGTGTGACCTACCTCCGCTGCGGCGGGGGAATCGGAGAACAGTTTGGCGACGACGTGGGAGATGGGCAGTGGTTCGCAGTGAGCTTGGTGGTGGTGCCCCGGGGGGAGAGGGGCCTCCCGCTCCTTCGAGCTGCGTGTACGAGGATCGGGCTCACGGGGGTGCCCCACTTGACCAGCCCGGCGTGCCTGGAGAACGGAGGCGGATGGCCTGGTAATTGCTCCGCGCGGCGGACGGATGGCCAGCTCGGTGTAGACGACACTGAGCCCCCTGTTGAGGGGGTGGACTGCTGGTTCGCTTGGATGGAGGGGCCACTGCGATATCTCTGAAGACGGCCCCGTGGAAGATGGGGAAGGACCGTCCCTTGAGAGGGGCCCAGATGAACAAAATTGTGCAATACACGATCCCGGGGCAGACGGTGACAGATCGCCTTCGTGCAGATATGGAGCAGGGACCCCACCTGGATTCGGCCGCACGGGATAAAGCAGATATATTGGCAGCGATTCGAGACTCCAGGGTGGCGTTAGAGACAAAAATGGATGGGATGGCCATTGACATTAATCACTTGTGCCTGGATCTCAGGAAGGTGGCGGACAGGGTCACCACTACGGAGGGAGACCTGAATACGCTGCAGTCGGAGGTCAGGCAGCTGCGGGAGATGGTGACGGCCCTCCAGGACCATACTGCCCGACTGGAGGACAGGGCGGAAGACGCCGAAGGACGCTCTAGGCAAAACAATCTCCGCTTTTTGGGTTTTCCGGAAAAGGTGGAGGGGCCGGCAGCAGACCTCTTTCTGGAAGACTGGATTGGCAGAGCGTTCCCCCAGCTGAGACTATCCAAAATGTTTGCGGTGGAACATGCGCATAGATCGCTGGGGCCACCACCAAAACCGGGATCCCCGCCCAGAGCCTTGATTGCCCGTTTGTTTAACTTTAGGGACCGGGACATGATTTTACAGTATATTCGGGCCAAAGGCCCTCCTCGGTTTGAAGGCCAAGACATTCATATCTATCCCGACTATACTAAAAAAGTGCAAGACCAGCGGACCGATTTCCTGGGTGTTAAACGACGGATGCGTAGCCATAATATAAAATATAGCCTGATGTTTCCAGCCAAGCTCCGAGTGCAGCACGCTGACAAAGTCCACTTCTTTGGTACCCCGTCTGAGGCAGCGGACTGGATGGATTCGCTGGGACTGGCCGGCCCGGACCAGAACCAGGAATGGCAGGAACAGAGACGTCGGAGCAATCGACCGAGGTACCAGCAACGCCGTGAAGAAGGGCGAAGGCGGCGAGACTGAGATCGAGCAGAAGAGGGTCGCATCGTGGTGGGACCAGATGGCACGCTCCTTGAGGAGGGAGAGGGGATCCAGACGCAGAACCAGTTCTCCCCACTCTGCTTGGTGCAGGAAACACAGTCGGACCTGGAGGGTGCCACCGGCCCAGATGTGGTAGGCTCTGAAAGCAAGTGAGGGGGAGCCCCGACACTGTGATTCAGGGATAGATCGCCATAGACACTGTGAGTACCGTGGTTGGCCCGCTGGGCACTTGACTTTACTGTGAGACGATGGCGCACGAACATTGAGCCCTATGAACTTGCGGGGGAGGGGGGGTTTTGAGAACTGATGGAAGAAGATACTTTATTCCGCCTACACGCTGGTTAGGTTTGCCGGCTGTGGAGTGCCGAGGCGGCCTGGCTAGACCTTGGTCGGGCGGGGGTGCACGGTACCAGGCAGTCGGCTGATTAGCAGAGTTAAAGGAGGTTTGGAAGTTTACAAGGTTTTGGGTGGGTAAGTGCGGTGGTAATTGGGTTTTTTCTTAAGTTGAGAGGGGTATTTTGAGGGGTGGGAGGAGCTTTGGGGCAGGGTTCAGAGTCCTCAAACCAGGACTGGTTGTGAGAATGATGGGCTACCGCCTGTGGGTGGGGGGAGTTGGGGTTTTCAGTTGGGGGATTGTTGGGGTTGCTGCCGGGTCTGGTTATGTTGGTACACAGGGGATCGAAGACTTATTTCTCAGGTGGGGGCACGCTATGACACTGATGGGGGGTCCGCGCACCATCGGCGGGGGATTCGGATGTTGACAACTGTCCACTCATGACAGGGGATAACCAGAAATATAAACTAATTACTTGGAACGTTCGGGGGCTCAATAACAGGGTGAAACGGTTCCGGGTAACTTCGTACCTAAGGCGATATGGGGTCAGTGTAGCTCGACTTCAGGAAACCCACCTATGGGGAGACTGCCTTAAATTTGTCCAACGCAGGTGTAGGGGTCAGTTCTTTGCTACATCCTACTCAGGGTTTGCCCGGGGTGTGCTAATATGGGTGGCACCGGGAGTCCCCTTCCAGGCTCTGCATGTTAAACAGGATCCAGATGGGAGGTATGTAGCGGTGAGGGGGACCCTTGATGGGTGCAGTATATGCCTGGTGAATGTCTATGCCCTGAATAGTGACGATGGTGGGTTTTTACGCCGTGTGATGGGAGGGCTGGATCTGGACCCCAATACAGAATTGGTGGTGGCAGGGGATTTTAATTGTGCCCTAGATGGGGAGCTCGACAGGTTCCCCCCTAAACTGGATGCCAAGCCTCATGTCAGAGAAGCGATGAGCCAAATGCTTCTCAATTATGGCCTGCTGGACGCGTGGCGCCACCATAACCCTAGTCGTAGAGTGTATTCGTGTCCCACACCTGCTGCCAATACCTTTAGCAGATTGGACTACTTCTTCATCCAACAGACGGCGATCTATCGGGTAATGGAGACGCAATATCTAGCCCGATATCTGTCGGACCATTCCCCGCTCTTGATTGCCTACTCGCTGGCCCGACCGAGATCGAAGGTACCACTTTGGAGGCTCAATATTGAAGCCTTAGGCGACCCGATTTATAAGGACGCCATATCAACTGGGCTGATTGAGTATATGGAGATCAACTGGGGTTCCGCTAGCAACAGGGCGACTGAGTGGGATGCTATGAAAGTGGTGGTTCGGGGGATATGTCGGTCCACGGAGGCGGGGGTCAAAAACGTGTTGGAGCGTTACCTGCGGCGGCAGGAGGAACGATTGGAGGCGTTAGAAAAGGAACTCCCCACGAATAATAAGAGGTCGGCTGATAGGGACGACGTGCGGCGGAGGATAGGAGATTTACGGGACTCGTTAGGCAAATATGCTAGAACGACGAGTAGGCGACGCTGGTACACGGAAGGGGATAAAGCAGGACGGCTGTTGGCACGCCTTATTCGGGCGGAGACTCAGCCTCACCTGATCTTGGCACCTAACAACGATCTGGGGCAGATGGTGTATACCCAACATGAAATTAATAGCGTATTCGTGGCCCACTTACGTAAAATATACTCTGAGACGCATTCTCCCTCGGCCCTCGGGGCGGTGGAGGCCTATCTGGTTGAGATGGAACTGCCCAGCATAGACGTAGATGACCAGGAAACCCTGGGGGGCCCCTTTAGTGGGGAAGAACTGCGGGCTGCAATCGCCCACCTAAAGACAGCAAAATCCCCGGGACTGGACGGCATATCCGCCGAGCTCTATAAAGAGTTCGGCGGACTGCTGGTCCCCAAATTACAAGAGACCACGATGGAGGCCGAGAAACGCGGTACGCTCCCGGACTCCATGAGGGAAGCATTGATTGTGATGCTCCCCAAGCCGGGGGAGGATCCCCTCCTCCCCGGCTCTTATAGGCCCATTTCTATGCTGAATGTGGATCTTAAAATTATCAGTCAGGTGTTGGTGTCTAGGCTCCTCCCTTATCTTCGGCGGCTGATCCATGATGACCAGTCCGGCTTTATACCAGGCAGAAATACACTGCGGAATATTCGTCGCCTGGCGCACATTATGCAATCTGTGGAAGGACGGGCCCAACAGAGCACCTTGGTGTTCCTTGATATCGAACAAGCGTTCGATTCAATCAGGTGGGAGTACCTATGGCAGGTTCTGCTTAAAATGGGCTTGGGGGTGGGGTTTGTTAACTGGATTAAGTTACTATATGCCGGGCCGAAGGCACGGGTCCGTACGGGTCGGTACGTGTCGTATGCCTTAAACATAGCGAGGGGAACGAGGCAGGGCTGCCTGCTTTCCCCATTGCTCTTCGCCCTGGCAATGGAGCCTTTGGCGTGTCATCTGTGCAGGATCCTTGTAGGACAAGGCATACGGGTGGGGAATACGGAGCATGTGGTGTCACTGTACGCCGATGACACGTTAATATACTTGAGTCGACCGACCCAATCACTGCCGATATTGTTAACAGCGCTGGCCCAATTCGCTGACGCCTCCGGACTCTATATTAACAGATCGAAGTCACAGCTCTACATGATTGACACGGAGATCGACTGGGTGGCGGACCAGAGACCAGAGCTGGAACTTCCATGGGCGGAGGACACGATCCGATACCTAGGGATATGGCTTGATAGGTCCGAGGAGGGGTTTTATCAGCGTAATATGGGGAGGATAATCCGTGGGTTGCAGGGTAGTATTACCTTTTGGAATTCTCTTAACCTCTCCCTGATGGGGAAGATTGCACTCATAAAGATGGTAGTCCTGCCTCGATGCCTTTATACCATGCAAGGTTCCTTCTTCGAGATCCCACACCGGGTTTTTCGGGAACTCGATTCACTGCTGGTCCAACTGTTATGGAACGGTAAGAGATGCAGGGTCAGTTTAGCCGTCCTGAAACGTAGTTGGGGGAGAGGGGGTCTGGAGGTCCCCGATTTGGAGCTTTACTACTTTGCGTCACAGTTGCAACACGCCATAGCCTGGTTGGACGCGGATCCCTCTTGGGAGAGGTCCCTGCTGGCAGGTACGTACGGGGACCGACAGCTCGGGGCATTGTTGTGGCGGGTTGGGGGGCTTGGGGTGCCCGGTCCGCCTCTGGTGCGGCTCGGGCCGCAATTTGGAATCGAGTGGTTCGCAAAATTATTCAGGGCCGACCCTTTGCCCCGGAGGCGGACCTCTGGCAGCTGCCGCCCTTTGCTCAGATTGACCAGGTTATGTCGACGGAGGCGTGGAAGTCAGGGGGCTGCCTGATGCTGGCTGACCTGTACCCGGACAGTAACTTTATCACGTATCAGGAGGCGGTGACCGCCTTTGAGTTGGGAGCAGGTCAGTTTCTACAATATGCAAAAATAGCGGCAACAGCACGACAATTGTGGCCTACGTTTACGGAGGCCTCGGGGCACACCCAGACGCTGGTCGCTATGATTGCCATGGCGGGAGGGCGAAAATGTGTCACTTACCTCTATAGGGCGTTAAGGGACGATAAAAAGTCCGGCCCCCTAAAAATAGAAGAAAAATGGCAGCAGGTGTGTCCACAGGAGCTCACGCCACGGGACTGGCTAAGGATACACGAGAGTGTGCGGAAGGTGGCAGTGAGTAACCGCTTTAAGCAAATCCAATACAACATGGTACATATGACGTACCTCTCCCCTAGAAGGTTGCACGCCATTGATGGCTCCAGAGACCGCCAATGTCGCAGATGTCGCTATGATCCAGCAGATTTTCTGCATATGGTTTGGACGTGTCCGTCGATTCAGACGTACTGGTGGCAGGTTCTTGGTGAACTGACCCGGATAACCGGGTGGACTATTGCATTGGATCCCCACATCTGTTTACTGGGCTTGATTCCGCGGGACCCGAAACGCAAGATAAGCAGGTGGTTTCTGACCCTGGGGCTAGTCATAGCCAAGAGGCGTATAGCAATCCACTGGTTGACGCAACAAGGACCGCTATTGGTAAAGTGGAGGTCAGACCTACGGGAGTGGGCCCTAGCCGAGGAGGGGCACATACGGAGCACCAGGAGGAATGCCAAACTGCCTGAGGTGCTACTGGCATGGGGAGCAATGATGCAGGAGATAGCGGGACAGGCCTCCCAAGTCACTATATCCAGTACTGCTGAGATGCCCATTGGAGAGGGGGAGACCCCAGGACAGGGGAGGGAGTTGGATGGTGGGCCCGTATGAGTACTTCGATACATGGACCTTGAGTTGCGTGGACCCGGCAGAGGGAGGGGAGGGCAGGGGGGGGGTAGTTGGGTTGGGGGTAGGGGTTGAGGGGTGGGCGGGGGGGAGTTTCTAAAGCTGGTTTTGATAAGGATAGTGTGAAGCCAACAAGACACTGGATGATAAACGTTGAAGCAAATGGACTTTCCATGGTGTTGAACTCAGACATTGGTGTTCTTGGGTACCTTTACTGTGTGGTTCGTCGCCTTCGCAGAGGTGGACTCCATATAGAATTGTCGAGCGGGAGGTGAGAGGTAAGATTGGTGACAACCTAATACCAGAATGATGGATCCTGCAACACTTCGTGAACTTAATGGTTACACGGGTCAAAAAAAAAAAGAAACTTTAAACACGGCTACAGCCTGAACTGCTGAATGGAATTACACCACATTTGGCACAGAGATAGCTCTTGGTTCAGAAAGCATGTTGTTTTTACATGGTGTAATTCTGTTCAGTAGATTTTGAGATATTTAAAGATTTACAGATATCGATATTTGAGAATTGTGAGATCTGATTGGCTGAGCCCTCTCGAGCACGAGCTTGCCTCTGATTGACTGCCAACACTTCAAACCAGGAAGTGTTGGCAGCCAGGAGAGGGAAAGAGGTAAGAAAAACTTTAAAAAACAAAAAAAGGGGGCAGGGTAGGAACCCCCTGACCCCCAGGCCTGCTCACGGGGGCTCACGGGGTCCCACAGGGACCACCAGGCCCAAAAAAAGCATCTTTTTAAAATATTTTTGGCCTGATCACTCTGGGTGCGCGAACCCGGTCTAAAATGGGAAAAAAAACGACGTGCAGGCTCCCGCGCTTCGTTTTTTGAAAGCCCCCGGGTGGGCCAGGTCCAGGGGGCATTTCTTAATTGTGTAGCTGGGCCCCGTGGTGGCCCCGCAACCCCGGGGACCACCACCTCCCCAGGGCTTTATAATATATACACTAGGGGCCACCACCTCCCCGGGGCACTAATCAATTGAATGCGGGGGTCTGTTGCGGACCGCCGGGCCCCGGGGACCACCACTTCCCTGGGGCTTTCAAAATGTAGGGAGGGGGCCACGCCCCCTTCCTGGAGCTCTTGATGGCCCTGGGGACTGCCACCCCCCAATATCCTGCAATATCCCAGGGTGCCCACCCCCAGGACACTGCTGTTTGCTATGACAGGACGGGAGCACAGCATGGTTAGTGACATCACTGATGACATCACTGATTGAGACTTTTTTAATGTCACAAGATGGCTGCCATCACTTCCTGGTTTGAAGTGTTGGCAGCCAATCAGAGCCAAGCTCATGCTTGGGAGGGCTCGGCCCATCAGATCTCACAATTCTCAACTATTGATGTCTGTAAATCATTAAATATCTCAAAAACTACTGAACAGAATTACACTGTTTAAGAAAGGCTTGCTTTTTGGACCAAGAGCTATCTTTGTGCCAAATTTGGTGTAATTCCGTTCAGCAGTTCAGGCTGGAGCTGTGTCTAAATTTTCCTATGAAAATGAACAATGAGAAATCAGGTTTTAGAACCCCCCTTTTTTCTCGCCCCCCCCTGACAAAACTTTTACCTTGATATACCATTGCACATCACAGTATAATAGATGCAGAGTTATGTACAAACAATCTATCGGTATTTTGAATTAGCTGTTGTGTCCTCGATATTTGCCTCTCTTGATATTCTGGCTTCGATATTCAGGGTACACACCTGCATACCAAAACTTTCAAGACAGTAGCTGACCTGAGCGGGCCAAATGTTTTGTAAAGTTTGTGAAGATTTGTTAAACGGCGCCAAAGTTATTTGCAAATCAAAAAACACTTTTCCTATGAAAACTATGACCTAACTATAACTACCTACAGGAAACCACCAGTAGGTAATATATATATATTCATATATATATTACCTACTGGCGGTCACCAGTAGGTAGTTATAGTTAGGACCTATTATCCATAGGAAAATCGTAACATTATTTTCCCAATAACTTTGGCGTCGGTTGACAAATCTTCACAAAATTTTCAAAACTCGTGGGGCGCTCCGGTCAGCTCATATCTTAAAAGAATAGGACGAGAAAAAAGAGGGGTCCCAAAACGTGTTTTCTCCATGTTAATTCCCATAGGAAACTTTAGACACGGCTACAGCCCGAACTGCTGAACGGAATTACACCAAATTTGGCGAAAAGGTAGCCCTTGGTTCAGAAGGATCCCATTTGTTAAATGGTGTAAATCCGTCGTGAGATCTGATTGGCTGTCAGCACTTCATCCTGGAATTTCTGGCAGCCATCTTGGGACCAATATACATGATAGTACCTGTTGGAAATGGCCCTTTTTGCAGGGTTATTCCCAAACTTTTTGCTTCTTCCTCCTTTGTTTTTCCTGACCCGTGGTTGTTGGCTATAGGACTCTTGGCACTTTACCACTGCTGATCAGTGCTAAAGTGCATATGCTCTCTGTATAAATTGTTACTATGATTGGTTATCCATGATTGGCAGATTTGGTTAATCAGTAGGTCCCTAGTAAAGTGCACCGAGTGTGCCAGGGCTGGTGATTCAAATTCTACTAGTGGGCCCACAGCACTGATTGTGCCACCCACTTGAGTAGTCCTAAAATGGTGTCTCAGGACTGCCACCGCAGTGCCTGTGTGCAGTTGCTAACTGTCATGCTGACTGGGCAAGTGCACCCACTTGACAGTCCCTAAACCTTCCCTTTTCTGCATATTAGTTACCCCTATGGTAGGCCCAAGGGCAGGGTGCATTGTAAGTATAAGGTAGGACATGCCCTGGTGTGTGTGGCATGTCCTAATAGTGAATTACAGCCATTTTCGTTTTTCACTATTGCAAGGCTACCTGTTCCCCATAGGCCAGAATGGGCAGTTTGATTATTACATCCTATAATCCTAACTGACCCAGGGAGCATGGTAGAAATTCGAGTTTAGTATGCCTGAACTCAGAATGATAAAATACATCTTTTAGTGAAGTTGGTTTTAACATTCTGTGTTTGAAAATACCACTTTTAGGAAGTAGGTATTTTCTTGCCTAACTATACAAACCTGCCTCTGCTAGGTTTTGTATTCCTTGTCTGGAGTTTGACTGACAGGGGCTGGGGAATTCCAGGGGGCTGGGGAATTCCCGGAGACAGGGTGAGTCAGCACAGGGCTGAATAGAGATATTTCTATGTAGATGGGCGGGTGGAGTTGCACCTGGGACCTGAATAGGGCTGTGCTTTCCCTCCACAATGCAGGCTCCACCTCCTGAGGTGCGTCTGATGGCCCTGGCATACACTGTCAAAGGAAAGAAGGAGTCCTGTAAACAGAGTGCTACAGGACGGACCAGAACTGGTTCTGACTAGGCAAAGGCCCCTCTGCCTTCAGAGAACAAAGAGAATATTTGTATAAATACTGGGACCCAGACCCCAGAACTTGAGATCATCCTGGAATCAAGAAGAAACCTCTGCCAAGGAGAAAGCTGGAAGACTGAAGAGGAAGGAATGTCCTGCTGTGTGTTTGTGGGCTGACCTGCAGTTGCTTTGCTGCCAAGGAGAGGGGAAGGACTTTGCTGTTGCTGTGCCCCCTTGCTTGAAGAGATCTCAAGGGCCTGAGGAGAGCTGGCCTCCTGTTAGGCAGTCCCAGGAACAAAAGGACTTTACCCTCAGCTTCCCCCCATACTCTGCTGAGTGAGTTCGGCCCTTCCTAGAGTGCTTGATCCAATTGTGGATCCAAATCTGGAAGTTGTGCCTGCTGTTTGGGGAGCTGGACAAGAAGTAAAGAAGAAGATCTGCAACTTTCACGCATCGCTAGCTTGCGGAGCGCCTCGTCCACAGTGCGAGAAAATTCTCGCTGCCGCGAAGATCGCCACAGCGCCTGTTGCTGCTGCAACAGCCGGCGCATCGCTCGCTTGCGGAGCGCATCGCCCCGGTGAGGGAAGATTCCTGTCGCTGCAAATATCGTCGCAGAGCCTGTCGCCACTGGGTGAGATCGTCGCACGGCTTGCTTGCAGACCGCATCACGTCGCTGCGAACATCGTCGCAGAGGGGCCGCGAGAGGAGAAGATCGATGCTGCGCCGCACATCGCCGCTGCACCTGAGATCGTCAATGCCCCGAAGATTGTCGCATCGTGCCTGTGCGAGACGCTTCCTACCGAACCTGCGCACCGGAATCCATGCAAGGTATCACATCCCTCCTCATACAGACCGGATTCGTCGCAACACACCCGCTGCGTGCAGCGGGGCTGTCACATCACCTCCCCAGGGTCTCAGGAGTGACGCATCGCTTGTTTTTCAACGCTGCAGCTTCCATTTGGAACTTTTGTCGCATCTACAGGTACTTTGGGCTAAACGTGACGCAACTGTGAATTATTTTGACGCAAACCCTAGAACTCTTTTAAAATCATATTCTTGAACTGTGCCTGTTGGATTGTTTAGTTTAGATTAAGTACTTTTATTTTTCTAAACTGGTGTGGAGTCCATTTGTGGTGTTTTCACTGTGTTACTGTGAGTGTTGGTACAAATACTTTACACATTGCATTTGATAAGCCTGTCTGCTCGTGCCAAGCTACCAAGGGGGTGAGCAGGGGTTATCTAAAGTGTATCCCCCTTACCCTGACTAGAAGCAAGGGTCCCTATATGGACAGTGGTACCTACCTCTGCCAACTAGAGACCCCCAGATCTAACAGTACCCCATTGAAATGCATTGTTGTAAATCGAAGATTTTGAGGGTTACCAAAAGGAGAACTATAAAGGGTGATAACAGACTTCAGTTATATTAGAATTCATTTGTTGATGGTACCAAACTAATTTCAGGAATTTTTGTGTGTTCTAGGGTGATTTTACCCTGTGAAAAACCTTCTGGGATATCATGAATCATGTGTGGGAGAAAACTGAAGCTAAAATGAGAGCGTATTTTCTGTAAATTCACATTATCTTTCTCAGTCATGTGAGAATGAAGTCTGTAATTCTCAGTAAAGCATGTACATCCAACAAGGGCAGAGACTGTCAGTTGATTCCTTTGTGTTCCACTGCAGCTTCCCAGAGTGTTCTAAAGAACAACTACAGCGCTAACAGCCTTACTTATGACAAAAGTATGGCACATCTGAAGCCATCTTGATTGGAATAAACTGGTAACACTAAAAACATTTAATTTAAAAAGGAACAAAATGATGGGGTTCATTTTGTCATAGAAATTATGGTTAGTGCTGTAGAAAGAAAAATTAGGACATATTTCAAGTATGATATCAAATATCTTCCTGTTATATTTCAACAGGAGCAGCCTGTCAGTTGATGCCATTGTGTTCTACTCAGCTTCCCAGAGTGTTCTAAAGAACAACTAGAGCGCTAACAGTCTTACTTACGACAAAATTATGGCACACCTGAAGCCATCTTGATTGGAATAAACTGGTAACTCTTAAAACATTTAATTTAAAAAGGAACAAAATGAGGGGGTTCATTTTGTCATAGAAATTATGGTTAGTGCTGTAGAAAGAAAAATTAGGGCATGTTTTAAGTGAGATCTCAAATCCTCGTCTATTTCATTAGAAAATTCTGACATGCAGACTGAAACAATCACTTTCAATACCAGCAGTAGACTTCCAGTTAACTCCTGGTGAGCAGTAGCTTTACTACAGTGATCTAATGAACAACTAGAGTGCTAACATTCTGAATTTATGGCAAATGTGTGACACATCTGAATGCCTTCTTGATGGAATCAAAGTAAAAAACTGAAAGCATTTCCTACTGAGGAGACTGCAGTAAATGAGGAAATTAGGAAACTTCATAACAAATAAGTCTCCCAAGATGGCCACCAGAAAAAAAAGAGCCCAAATGTAGCACAAATATCACTCAGATGTAGCCCATATATAGCCCAATGACAGAAGTGTGCAAAACACTTTTTATTTTTAGTTTTTCTGCAGCTTTATATAGTGCAGACTGGTCAGGTATTGGAGCCTTACATCTTACTTGGACCCCTTATTGCGTATTTCGCACGAAGTACAGGAGTTTGATCTTGGCAAACATTGAACTTTACGATTCTGTTAACCTGAAGTTGCTTTGAACCGGGCTTGGTAACCGTTTTTACCTACTGGTTTTAATTGATTCTCACTGTATTGTATTAGGAAAGAGGATTTACTATTTTTATGTACACTTTTATGATCTATGTTTCTAAATCAGATCGAATAAAGTTTAATGAATTCTATGGCAGGACAGAGGCGAGGATTATGCATATCTTTCCTCACTTTATTTGCATAGCAGTTCAAAGAAAACGTAACACAATAATCATTAAACAAAAGACTACACAACTCATGAACCATTAGGGGGGTAGTCTCCAAGGCAACTATAGTCCAATCATATCACAGTCCATCGTATATAATATTGTGACGTCCCTTCCGCTTCGTCTTTCTTCACTGCTCGTCAGTTAAGTGCATTCCTTACATTCTTGGCTTAATCTGACGTTGTTGCTGTTTGTATAGCGGTTTCTCGTGTACGTTATTAGCATTATTGCCTTGGTATTGTTTCATTTTCCCTCTCTTGACCGAGAATGTTCTCTCCCTCTCAGTTTCTCCCGCTGTGCACTCTGCGCGCGGTGAGATCCTGTCAGGCGCGTCTGGTCCGAGCGAGGCAGCTCCGTCAAGCGCTCCCGCTGGTATTGACGCGCGTTTGGGAATCTGGTCACTCCTTTAGTGTCCGCTTGATTCCCGACCAACCCACGCCTAATCTTGACACCGCTATGCGGTGATTTCCCCACACGAGTGGCGGTGTGTAACAGGATGTATAGATGTATGAGTACATATGATAAGTGAGTACATATATGAGTGACTGTATAGGGACTGTTGGTGAATGAGTGGATGTGTGTGTAGATCTTGGAATTACTGAATAGGTGTGTTGTAACTGGTATTGGTATGTCCATTGTTTTGAAAATATTAGTTTGTATTTTTGAGTGTGTGTATCAAAGGTTATATTAGGGTGAGAGGAGGTCTGCCACTTTATCACAAGGATGATGTCATTTGAGATGTCATCAGTGATGTCACTGACCATGTCATGAGTGATGTAATATGTGACATCATCAGCAGTGCATTGCAGGCGCGTGAGTTATAGTTAGCTGAACTAACTATAATGGGGGAATTTCTATGGTTTTGTATGAGTGAAATGTCCAACTAACTATAACGCCCCTGAAACCTATCTTTCAGTGAATACATATATATATATATATATATATATATATATATATATATATATACATATACTATCTACTGGCGGTCGTCAGTAGATAGTTATAGTTAGGACCGAGTTTCCATGGGAAATCTGAAAATTCTATTTTGAATAACTTTGGCGCCGGTTGATGAATCCTCGCGAAATTTTCAAAACTAATGGGGCGCTCTGCTCAGCTCCTACCCTGAAAGTCTCGGGGTGATTCGTCAAGCGGGGGCTGAGAAAAAAGGGGGGTCCCAAAACACGTTTTCCCCATGCATTTTCCCATAGGACCTTTAGTCGAAGATACAGCCCGAACGGCTGAACAGAATTACTTGAAATTTGGCAAAGAGGTAGTCCTCAGGTCAGGGATGTGCCTTTTGCATATATGGAGTCAATCTGTTCAGTAGTTCCTGAGAAAATTGCAGTTAAAAGTACATAAATATCTATAGGCGCGCACCGTGCACGCACAGTGAGCACACCTTAACGTGCGCGAGCGTAATTCTGATTGGTGGTTACATGTCAGTCAACGTTCGAATCGGTCGAAATCAGGAAGAGTCGGCCGCCATTTTGTGTGTTTTGTGTGTGACAGTGAAAAAGAAAGGTGGAGAACGTGAAAAGGGGGCAGGGTAGAGAGTTCCTGACCCCCTAGTCTTTGTCAGGGGGTCCCTGAAGGACCCCGAAGGGTGAAAAAAACATTTTATTTTTTTTTTTAAAAATCGCGGGGTGCGCGCGCCGTGCGCGCGCGGTGAAAAACCTTCAACAAAAAAAAATATATAATAAAACATACATAACTTAGCATTTCAAAAACCTTGCAAATTCACTTAAAAAACCATTGGTTTCACACACGTTATAGTTAGGAATTAGCATTTAAAAAACATTGCAAATTCACTTAAAAAACCATAGGTTTCACACATGTTATAGTTAGCTGGACATTTCACTCATAAAAAACCATTGAAATTCCCCCGTTATAGTTAGTTCAGATAACTATAACTCGCGCGACCGCCACTCTATCACAAGGATGATGTCATCAGTGATGCCACTGACCATGTCATGAGTGATGTAATATGTGGAGAAGTGTGGCTCAAGTGGAGAAGTGTGGCTCAATGATTAGAGTGGCAGACCCTGATGCAGAGGTCTAGCCTGGGACCAGGGTTCAATTCCCTGCCTTGGCGGGTCTTGGGCTAAAAAATTCCACGGACCTGATAATTCTCGCCTCGGTGCCTATTGCAATCATTGAGTCCCACTCTGCAACTCTGGGCAATAACTTGCTTAATCTCCACAACGGCCCCTACAACGCTAAGGATGCCTGGTCTCCACCTTGGGGGTGCCCAGGAGTGGATGCCTCACAGGGAAAGCCTGGATGGGTTCCACAGCGGTATTCGTACAAGCGCCTTGAGACCCTTGCAGGTGAGTAGTGCGCTATACAAGTATTGAATTTACATTACATTTACATATGTGACGTCATGAGCAGTGGATTGCACGCACGCGAGTTACAGTTATCTGAACTAACTAAAACGGGGGAATTTCAATGCTCCACCTAACTATAACATGTGTGAAACCTATGGTTTTTTAAGTGAATTTGCAAGGTTTTTTAAATGCTAATTCCTAGCTATAACGTGTGTGAAACCTATGGTTTTTTAAGTGAATATATATATATATATTTATATATATATATCTTTTCAGGCATCGAGTGATGCAAAATTATGCAAAAAAGAAGCATAGATCTCTTGGTAGTTCTCAAGTTTAGGTGGAAAGCAGCTCCTGTGTACTGCACTCTCAACACCAGCGACACTCTAAATTTGCTCACCTTAAGTGTCTGCTTTTCTGGCAAAGTCTTTTAGCATAGGATTAGCACGTGCCATCCACGCCGAGATAGAAAGGGACAAAGTCTTTTGCCATTTATACAGCACAGTTTTTAAGCATAGGACTAGCACAGTGCCATCCATATCAAGCTGTAAAATAACAAAAGCCTTTTACCACTTCAGGCACAGTATTAAAGCTTTGAATTGGCAAAATACCAACCAAGCCAACCTGAAATGAATAAAAGCAACCCCTGACACATGTTTCACTCTCATTGGAGCTCATGAGAGAGGTCTAGCTTTGTCAAGACGCAAGGGAGCACCAAGTAAGAGTCAAAACAATACCCTTTCAGGCATAGAGTGATGCATAAATATATATATATATTTACCTTGAACATGGTATAATAGCTGTTGAGTTACATATATATATATATATGTATTTTCTGAGATATGTGTGTGTGTGTTTGTACATATATATATATGTATTTTGTTTTCTTTCACTAAAAAAACAAAGGTTACAGGGACTTTAAAGTTATGCTCAGATTTAACTCGTACAAAACCAGTGAAATTCAGCAGTTATATCTACCTGAGCCAACCACAACTTACGCCCACGTAATGCACTGCTTTTGACCTTACAAATTACATCATTCTTGACATGATCAGTGACATCTCAAATTATATCACTGATGACATCATCCCATGACTCTAAGTGTTTCATAAATGTTTGCAAGACTCAAAGATATATACTAAGCTAAAGCATAAGTTAAATTACTATTCTTTCTGTACTAGTAATTAGTCATATTATTTCTAACATATCTAATCTGAGTGGCTCGGTGAATTTATGTGTCTGTATGAGTGGCTGCATAGGTGTGAGTGGATGTGTGGGTGGCTGTATGGGTGAGGGAGTGGGTGTATAAGTGGTTGTATGGGTGAGTGAGTAGCTACTCTAGTGTGTGTATAGGTAAGTGAATGTGTGTGAGTGGCTGTATTGGAGGCTAAGGGTCTGTGAGTGGTTGTAAGAGTGAGTGAGTGTGTGTGAGGTGTTGTATGGATGTGTGAATGGGTATATGAGTGGTTTTGTGGGTGTGTGAGTGGTGTTTGGCTGAATGTGAGGCTGGGTCAGTGGCTGTATGGGTAAGTGAGTGGGTGTGTGACTAGCTATATTGGTGAGTGAGTGACACTGTGAGTGGCTGTATGAGCGAGTGTGTCGGTGTGAGTACCTGTATGGGTGAGTGAGTGGCTGTGTGAGTTTCTGTATGGGTGATTGTATGGGTGTGTGAGTACCTGTATTGGTACTTAAGTGGCTATGTGAGATTCTGTATGGGTGATCGGATGGGTGTGTGAGTGGCAGTATGAGTGAGTAGATGTGTGAGTGGCTTTATAGATGAGTGATTGGTTGTGGGAATACTAGTATGGGTCTGTGAATGGGTATGTGATGGGATTTATGGGAGTGGGTGTATGAGAGGTTCTATGTGGGTGTGTTAGTAGTTCTGTAGATTTATTTATATGTTTTATGTAGCGCCTAAATGTCGCAGCCTTGGATCCTCAGGGTCATATGTTGCTCTTTATGGTCCACCTCTCGATACCACCACTGTCTGGTTTAGCATTACAGACTCAATGGAGGGATCAAGCGGGGAAAGGGAAGGATGGGAACAGTGGGGAGGGAGACCTGCAAAGAATAACAACCTGGTAAGGCACAGTGAACACACATACAAACTGGAGCCTACAAATAGACTACAGACACATTTTACTCTGTCTATGTACCTGTAAAGAAAAATTCCTCCGTAGTCTAGCCAGCATATAGTAGTTATCAAGGCTTCATACACATCTATGAATAAAACAACACATTAACACCAAGTGTGCACTAACTCACTTACCTCTCGCTTATTTCAGGTGCTAACACCTACCCAAGGATGTACTGTGCGTGGCTTAACAGGGGTGCAGGGCTGACTTGAGTGAATACACGTTCCCCTGTAGTAAAATAACACAAAGAAGGCCCAATGCATAAGCACTTAAACATATGGTGAACGAACATGGAGATCCTTCAAATCAGGAATGGGTAATAACACAACTACTCAGTAGACAAGATATTTGGTAGTGGAATAAGAACCCAAAGTGTCTGATACTTCTCAGAACTTAACCATAAAGAATAAATTTGTTGTTTTCGCTTTCTATGCAGAGATAGTTTTCTCACAACAGTAGCATGTCATAACGCACTCTCTCCGTCCTCCTTGCATGGGAATTCAAAGGAAGATCCACAACAGTGTGCTCTTCAAAGTTTCAACCATGAAGAAAAACAAGCCTTTGGAAATGCAGTTTGTTCAATTATATTTACGCGTTCTCTCTGCACAAGTATCAAGGTTGCCAAACAAGAGAGAATGCCTCAAGAGTTTAAGGAAGGCAGCCGCCTCCCTACCGTATCACAAAGAGGCCAGCACCCAGCTTGTTAACCCAGAAGAAGCAAGTGGGGTTTGCTCTGCTCTCCCGCAAGAACCTGGTACTGGGTTCAGCCAACGGGACAGCAGCAGAATATTACGTGATTGTCAAGGTTTGCCGCATCCGCTGAGCAACACAGAAATGGAACAAGGAGATGTGGTGCAAAGTGAACCCTTAACGGACTTCTACGGACTTCGGCGTCTCAGCGGCAAGAGTAACCGGCACCCGCTGCTTCCGCGTCGAAGATTGAATACCTTCCTTCCGGGTACGCGATGATGTCATCAACGCAGCCCCCGCATAGACTCATGGGTATTGTAGTCCGGATCACTTCCGCGACCTATTTGCAATACCTGATGCCTCTTCAGTGTTTTCTCGGGTGAAAACTGACACTGAATCCCCCCGAAGGGGTATCTCTGCGCTGCGAACAGTGCTGCGGGAAGGCTGACAGGCAGTTTTAAGAGCAGGGCTGTCTTGAGAAGCCTTCTGAATTGAAGATATTCAGAACATTGTCTCAGAAGGATGGGGAGCTGGTTCCAATAAAGGGGAGCGAGGTAGGAAAAGCTTTCCCACCCAACCTAGATTTTCTGAGCCAGGGGACCAAGAGAAGAGATTTGGTTCCTGAGTGAAGAGTCCTGCAGGGAACATAGTGATTACATTTCTCAGCAAGATAGGAGGGGCCATTGTTATACAAGGCCTTATGGATCGTGCAGCAGGTTTTGAACTTAAGCCGCTAGCGCACCCGGAGCCAATGATGCTGTTGGGGGAGAGAAAGGGAGGCAGTTTTCGGGGGGGGGAGGGCATTCAAGACAAGGCGCGCTGAGGTGTTCTGAACCACCAGCAATCTGCATAACAAGGACTTGTTGGCTGAGACCAGGGGAGCGTTGCAGTAGTCCAATCGGCTTAATACCATTGTCTGAGCAAGGGTATTACGTGAAGAATCTGGGAGAAAAGGAAAGACTCGCCGTAATAAACCCATCACGTGGAAGCAGAAGCCAGCAGTATAAGCGGCATGCTCCTTCAAGGTCAGAGCCTGATCTAGGCGGATGCCCAGGTTCTTGACAAGGGTCTTGGGGGCAGGAGGAGCACCAAGGTCCACCGGCCACCACTCTGGTGTCCATAGCAAAGGTGCCTCTCCGAAAAGCATAATCTCATTCTTCCCTACGTTGAATTGGAGAAAATTGCTTCTCATCCAATTTGAGATGGCTATCATTCCAGCAGAGAAAATAGACTATACAGAGAGAGTGGATTTAATAAATGATGTTATCACCAATGTCATTTGAGATGTCATCAGTGATGTCATCAGTGATGTCACTGACCATGTCATGAATGATGTAATATGTGAGGTCATAAGCAGTGCATTGCTGTTGCGGAAGTTATAGTTAGCTCAGGTAACTAAACTACTGAGTTTCACTGGTTTTGTACCAGTGAAATCTGAGCCTAACAACAACATCCATGTAACCTTTGTTTTTTTCAGTAAATTTCTAAGGTTTTTTTATGCTGTTTCCCAACTATACTGTCCCTGTAACCTTTATTTTTTCAGTGAATTTCTATGTTTTTTTTCATTCTATTTCTTAACTATAACATCCCTGAAAGCTTTGTTTTTAAATACATTTCTAAGGTTTTAAAAAAAAAAATCCTAAGTGTAACCTGTAACCTTTGAGAGTGAGTTTGTGAGTGAGTGCATGAGTGTGTGAGTGAGTGTGTGTGTGAGTATCCCAATAGGTGTGTGAGTGGGTGTGTGAGTGCCTAAGTGGGCCTGCGGGTGACTGCATAAGTGCCTCACTGGGTGTGTGAGTCAGTGTGTGAGTGCCTGAGTGGGTCTGTGAGTGGGTGTGAGAATGTAGGATGCTGGCTCTTCATATAGTGCACTAAAATGAAGTACACAGTGAGATCCAAATTGGTATACAGAGGCAAAAGTAGATAATACTAACGTTCTGTTTGTGGTAGTGTGGACGAGCAGTTAGGCTTATGAGCGGGTAGTGCTAAACACGTGTTGTACTCACAGATGCAATAAATGAGAGATATGCTCAAAAACTAAATCTGAGACCAATTTGTAAAAATAACATTGATTTTTATATAATTTTTCAGTCAAAAACTTCGTTCCAAGGGAAGTACTTTTTAAGTTATAAACTTTAAAAGTTTGCAAAAGAAATCAATTTTGTGTGCAATTATGCACAATATAAGTTAAACGGGAATAAGTAGGAAAAAGCATAGAAAATCACAAGGTGGGTTCTTGAGGTTCACCTTCTAACTAGCGAGACCAGGTTCTATGTTCCAGCAGCAGATGCACATGGAAACACACTGGGCAGGAGGACTTAAAGGTAAATCCAAGGAATCCCACTCGGGAGAGCAGGTTGGAAGGGCCTCAATAGCACAGCTGGATAGTGGCTACCCAAGCAGGCAGGCTGGGTGCAGAGCAGATAGGGCAGCCAAGAGTCATGCTTCGAGATAGTCCTCTCGGTCAGGAGCAGGCAGGTTGCAAAGGCGATTCCGGGACAACTGGGCCACTCACAGAGCAGGTCTTAGGGGTCTTAAAGTTCCTCGATGAGTGTCTGCGTCCTGTATTGTTAAAGCCCCAATTGGATTCTTTCTTCTCAGTCCTCAGTATGGGGGTCTGGTACCCCAGGTATTGGTACAACATGGCTCTGTTAGGTCCTGGTGTTCTCCCATTTGGTGGAGGGACAGATCTGACCCTTTGAAGCAGATGTACCTCTCCGTGCTTGGGTGCTGTAGCAGAGTAGCTGGGGAGCAGCAGATTGGTAAACCAGACTTCATGATTTGGTGCCTGCAGACTGACGGGAGTAGCTCTTCTACTCCAAGGGAAGTTTTTGAAAAATTTTAAAAGGCTGGAGGTGCTCTGGGGTTTTGGATTCCTCGTAGTTTCAGGACGAGACCACAGGCAATGATTTTTTAGCCCTGGGAGCAACCACAAGGATTTGTCGCGCCAATTTTCTGCAGCAGGTCTTCGGTTCTCAGGTCAGCTGCTCTTCTTTGTCCATTGCTCTTCTTTGGTCCATTGAATCTAAAATTCAGGGTCCAGGGATGCCACCTAAATACTAAATGTACATGCCTTAAAGGGGGAGACAGGTATGAGCCAATGGGCTACCTCCCTTTGGGGTTTCTAAACCCTATTAGTGACCACTTCCTGTGGGAAGGGGCACTTCCCTAACCCTGCTAGGTTGTTTTCCTACTATCTCAAGATGTAGGATTTGGGAAAGTGGGGTCCACATCGCCTGCCACACCTTAGGGGTGGTGCTGGCTAAATGTGGGCATACCTCCTCATCAAATTAATGATGCAGCCTTTCCTCCTGCTAAAAGTGGAGCAGTAAAAGGGGGTTGACATCCAGCACTATCTGGAGATGGCTGGGTTGCATTTCAAAGTCAGGTTCGCCTTTGAAGCTTCCCATCTTGGAAGGCCATCCTGTAATGGGAGAGGTGTGTAACACCTCTGCCCAGAGCAGGCTTTGTTCCTGGCCTCTAAGAGTGCTGGCCCGCACCCATGAGGTCATAAACATGTCTGGTGGTGGCAGACTGGCTAAGACTAGTCAGAGACCAAACCATTGCTTGGTAGGTTTTCAGGGATCCCTTTAAAAGGTCTCCGGTGTGCATTTATTAATAATTCCAACACTGGCCTCAGTGAGGATTTATTAAGATGAGATGTTTGGTACCAAGCATTTTAGGGTACAGTGAAGCCATCATGGAGCTAGGAAACTCGTAATGACAAGTATTCAGCCCATGTACTCTCTATGGCTTCCCTGTGCACTCACAATATCCAGGAATGGATTCGATATTGAAGGGTCATATCTGCTCATGCAGATATGCCCACACATGGGATATAGTGCACCCTTCTTAGGGCTGTAAGGCCTGCAGTAGGGGTATCTTACCTATACCTCATGCAGTGATTGGGGGCATGACAAACAGGGCTGTGTGTCATGTTGTCTCTTCGATTTTCTCTGCACCAAGACATACAGCCTGCAATGGTACCATTTACTAGGGACTTACAGGAGTTGCTGAAGTGGTGCCAATCGTGGTACAGTTTTGGGAAAGAGATCTGGCACTGACAATCTGGCTAGCAGGCACCCAGTGCACTTTCAATTCAAAATCACATCAGGCAAAAAGTGGGAGCTGACCATGCCAAAAGAAGCACTATCTGACTCTCCCTGAGGCCCGGCCTTAATTTAATAGGGGAGGGTGGCCCAGCTCCCTTTCCTATGTTGACTTCAGACCAGGGACTCCATTTCCCGTGGTCAGGACTCGTTATTGTGGTGCCTTGGAGCCCACCCAGTCACCACTGTTGAAGACCTTGGAGGGAGCTGCAAGGCCCCCGTAGTCCCTGCCTGATCCCGCCTTCTGCAGAAGCCGGCATTGCTCTCACAGACAGGGAGCTACTAAACAATCAGCTCCCTGTTCGTGAGAGTAATCATTTTGTCCATTTCCCGGAATCAGTTGAAAACTCTACTGCCAACAAGCAGGAGTGATTTCTCAGCTCTAGCTCGCTGAGAGCAGAGTTCATGTTTGCTCTGACTTGCCAGGAGCTGTCGAAGCTCCCACCAAGTCAGAGCAAACAGCTATGTCCCAGGAGTGGGCACCCCAGGACATAGCAGGAGCCAGCCCGGGGGGAGTTCTATAGATCATCATAACACAAAACTCAGTAAGACTTGTCTGTTAATCTTTATGGAGAATAAAGTCCATTGTTACAACCTTTTCCACATACCCCAATCGGTCAATGTCTACAGTCCTGATATTGTCCCAGACCTCTTGCACAGCCTTAGACACACCAGAAGGAAATAAACCTCATGCCACCATGTCTGTCAAACTGACAAGGCCACAATCTTCCACCTTAAACTCACAATTCTTCAAACACATCTTGAATTCCTACTAAGTGTTGCTGGTGACATGAACCTCTGATACGTTTTTTCTTACTTTCTCATCACCTTCAATCACATACAAATTATGTTCACACTCTCTCCTGATCTGACTGCAAGTTATAAGAACCAAAGCCTCTTACTAATTTAATATCTTAAATGGTGTTTTTATCAGTAGAAGAATACTATATAAGAATAATCCTAAGCACATAACAACATAGCAGCAAGGGCATGTGCTTACCAACAGCCATGCGTACACATCCTCCAACAACTTTTTTGAGATACTCCACCAAACAATTGTATTTTAGCCCTAGGTGATTACAAAATTACTTCATATCCTTTTGCTGATAGTACATATTTGGGAAGTCCTTTTCTTGAAAAACAATATGTGTTAGAAAACTCAGCACCCATCTTCTTGCCTTCTTTTGGGGACATACAGAAAGAAAAGGTTACTCCACTGGATTGAACATTCTAGAACTACAATGGCAAATACGAATTCCTTTCATAATGCATGAAATATTCCAATGACATCCATTGCAACTACGTCCCTTAATTTACACAGGAAAGGCATTGAGTGCAGAGGCCCTATCTCACAATGGAATGTATTGTCATTGGTATTGCACACACGTAACACCTGTTCTTCTTAAAAGAAGTGTTGGCATTAGCACCATCAACAGTGTCCTTATTACTTATACGTATGTGAAGGATATAAAGAAAGTAATCATTCAAAGTACTTCAAGACAAATTGGTACTCAAGACTAATTTAGGTGAAATCTGAGTTAAAATTAAATAGTTAAGTCTATTTAGCAGACTGACCTGGACTGTTTGATGTGATGCAGAGTTTCACTTAAGACCCAGAATGCTGAAGTAGGATATCATAGAAATGTAATAGAAATTTAACTTTATTGGTCATAAGAGTCTTATTAATTTATTTCACAAAATAAAATATTTTTATAACCTCTTCTTAGGCAGTATGCTCCTTCTTATCATGCACAATAAACAGGATAAATGTTGTGAATAATTAAATAAAACAGTTCACATTCTAGAATCGTATAATGAGTTGGAGGGCTGTGTTTTTGGGGTACTGTGTCCCTGGATAGTCTGAAGAAATGTTAGGCTGCCATTATCTTCTATATGATCAATATTCATATGTCATTAAAACTCTACCTAATTGCACAGACTGCATTTTCTACTATTCCTAAGTATGATTCTCGCTTGTTACATTGACTTAGCACCTGGCAGTAACGTCTCCTTTATTGAGATTCAATTTCCAATTTGTGCCTTGGCCAGAGGCAAAGTTCTTGGCAAGATAGTATCATGACCTTTCCCTACCAAACCCCCTTCCACATTGTTATTCTCTTTACCCTCCTATGTTACTTGATGCTCCATATTGTCTGTAGTTTTTTCAATATCCCAAAAGACCTATAGAGAAATCTGTAAGATACAGGGTCCTTAAGAAAACGTTATCGGTCTCCAGGTCCCACAGCACACTCCAATACATTTTCTGGATCCTTTCACCCTCATTCAAGATGTTCAGGAGTAGTTTCTAACATCATCTAGCTTGCATGCACTGATGAGTATGGGAGCTGCTACTGGAACTCAAAGCCCCAGGCTGCAGAACACCGAATGAATGTCGTCCATAGCAGCCTTTTACCAGCTTCCATGTCCTGTTAGCGGCAGGATCCAACAGCAAAAGGGTCTCCATAACTATGTGCACAGAAATTGGAGATGCACGACTCCGCTTATCGTATTGTGCTGCATTCACTCGTCCTTTTCATGTTTCTGTAACACAATGAACAGTACAGGCAGACAAAACTGCAAGATACCTGTGGGATTACCGGTCCCATAATGGTTGCAAGCCCCAGAACCCTTTTGCTTGCCACTTTTAACTTGCAAGGGCAGCACCTTTGTAAAGAGTGCACATTGAGAATGGCTGAGATGTCTGTGCAAATCCATGACACTTTAAAGACTTCAGCACTAAACAGATTTGTCTACCCTGCCAAGAGAATACATCATTGAAACAAAGGGTATCAAAGCCAAACACAAAATATGGAGGGGTGCATGAGGTACTCCTTCATCCTCTAAATACCGCACTTATCACCTCTTGGTTCTACACCTTCTTAGAGACCATAATGACCAGGTTGTGATGGATTACAAAGAAGATAGGCCTCTGAACAGAGACTCGACTTGGAGTGGGCAAGAGCTGAGAAATGTTGAGCACAGCATCTAGACCCCTTGCTGCTGATCTATTGAATATGGTTATTTAAGCCACTACACCTGGAGATAGTATCATTGAGTAAGCTGTTTATCTGCATAGGGAGATGCATTTTAACTAGCATTGGTGAGTGCCATGAATGTATTATACCTACCTGATGGTATTTTCCAGTTTCAATGTCATGCGATTGTTCCTGGACTTGCTGATTATTCACAACAATGCAGTCTGACTGGAGTGGGCAAGGGAGTGATGGATAGTAAATGTGAGGCTCAGGCATTGGCAGTCAGGTTCTCCTGCAGCCAGTCTTGCAAGGAAACCTGTTGCAGGAGAGCTGTCTCTGGCTAAGTTGGTAACTAGTAGATAATTTACTGGCTTGACATTGATGTAGCGCTTAGAAGGTTGAAAATCGTAGGGGTGCGTTATATTCACTGTTAGTCGGCACCCGCATATAATCAATGTGTACTCAGGTATTTTTGTGTGCAATATATTAAGAATTGTATAACCTATGTCGATTTCAATAGAAGTGTTAGCTATGTACAAGCATATTGTGTACGTTTTAGGGAAATGTATAGAGTTTAGCTTACATGAAAAGTAATGTGGTGTTAGAAATGTGTAACTTAGAATTCGTGTCTGTAGACTGTTTAGTTTGACCACACATGAAAGAAAGACGTAAATGTCAATACTGTGATTTAGACCTGCTTGTGTAACCGAAGTAGTGGCCAGAATTCGCATATATCGTTGAGGCGAAAGGCCTGGTATTTTCTTATGTTAGCCAAGGGCAATAGGCCAAAAAGGATTTATTCCAGTAGAGGTTTTAGGCTGTAGTAAATTGCAAGTTAAAAGATGTGAAGTATGTCTGCCTTGCATGATCTCACCCCAGGTGCAAGGACAGTTGCTCGTTAGTAGAGAAGCTCTTTGTTCACAAATTGACTTATGTAGTAAAAGCCAGACATGGGAGTGCATTGGAATGTGCCAATCATAACTCCTAGTGCGGATGGCGTCTGGGACTCAAGGCCAAGCGATGGACGATGGAACTGGACAGCGCTCTGTGGAAAATTACTGAAAGTCGACCCCGCAGAAGAGGAGGCGCAAAGGGCGTGTTCTGAGATTTGGGGTTCTGTATTAGGGAAAGCGCCCCGAGGGTGGAGGCAGATCAGAGCGGCCCTGAGCAGAGGAAGGCTAGGCGAAGAGATAGAGGGGGCAACTTAGACCAAGCTCTCTAAGTGAAGACTTCTTAGGAAGTTTCACTCTGACACCTTTTACTCGATTGGGGGTCTTGGGGATTGCTAAGTAGGGATGTCATCTAGTACAGAGTAGGGACAGAGATGGTATGGTCCAGTGTCCCTAATATCGACATTGGCTTGGTAGTTTTCTACCTCATGCTTTTAGAAATTGTGCTTTTAGTTATTTTTAGCCGTATGCGGATTCTTCGTAGAGTAGCATTTGTGTTAGTGCCTATGTACTTGTTGTGCCTCGTATTGAGGACTCTGTATCTTCAAATCTTTATGCTGATAATAAAAGCCAGAGAGCCAAGAGATTAAGTTTCGCGTCCTTGATTATGGCAAATTGTGGACAGTAATTTTGATAATTGTGTTTATTCCCTCTACGCTATTGGGCAAGTAAAAAGTTCCATCCGACCAGAGTGGGTTCTAGTAGATAATTGCGAGATACTAAAATGGGCCGGAGCAGTTGGTAGCAGAAGAGGATGGTTACTTCCGATAGCGAGGGATGATTAGATTAGATAAGGATAAGTGATCCTCGAGGCCCAAAAGACGATAAGTGATGCTGAATCATCAGATGGCGAGCAGCAGACGGCAGCAGATGAGCATCGACGGCGAGTAGCGGCGCGGCCGAAAGCAGCAGTTCCAGGAGTGAGTATGAAAAGGAGATGTTGTAGATTGCGGTGTTTATTTGTTGTGTGATGTCTTGCGGAGTTGATGTGTATGTCGTGTGATTGTGAGATCAGGCTGTGAGCGCACGCAGCCCGGGTATTGTGGTGTAGAAGACACCTGAGATAGATTTTGTTGACCACCCAAAGGAGATCGTGAGGTACCATCGATCACCTGGATCGAGATAGGGGGAGCGAACGTGTGTGTGTATGGCAACTTAACGCTGGTCGTGGGTTGTTGTGTGCGGATCGGAGTGTTAGTAACCTATCAGTGGCGATCTGTCTGGCCGGACGGGGGCAGACGGGCGCCAAACGAGGTCAACAAGGTCGAGAGACTGTGGACGAACAGTCAGAGGCTGTGGACGGACAGCCAGAGAAGTAACTTAATTGGTTATTTCAGTGTATGAATGGGACGAGAGCAAGCGTGAAACGTGTTTGGAGAAGGGGACTGCTGCGAACGGAGGAAGGTGACGTCAGAGGGTGTCGCGCTGTGATAGGCCAGTTGGTGTGAGTCGCGCTGTTATTGGAGGATTTAAGAACAAGAAGTAAACAGAGCGTGAGATCGAATTCACGCATCATGAAGTGTCTCAGGGTTTTGCGAGAATTGTGTAGAGGTGATAAACATGTGGTCGTGCGAGAGGGAGAAGAAGCCCCTCCCGAGGACACCCCAGCACATTACATGGCGAAGAATGTGGGGTTACATACTATAGTTTGGATTGAGAATTGGCACAAGATTACACAAGGTGAAGGGGAATTAGCTTTCCCGAGGTATGGCTCATTTAGATTAGCAGTGCTGTACCAACTGAAGACGGTGATGGGGTCCTTAAGACCCTTGCCAAGACCGGCGCAGTTCGAAGCATTACATGCGTGGATTAGAGCAGCGCATGATAAGGAAAAGGGAAGAAGTCAGGAGAGGATGAGGAAGTCGATTAGGGCATTTCAGGATGCCAAGTGGGACGCAGCGGAGAAAAGATGGAGAGTGCAGACAATTGAGGAAGAGAAACTGTATCCCTTGCTGATAGACTCGACGGGGATAAGGCATGTGAAAGCACAGGAAGAGGAGAGTGACTCCGATGATGGGGTATTGCAAAGACTGTTAGACGAGAGACCACCTCCTTATAATCCGGACGGAGAGGATGATAGGTGGGGTGAGAGGGGAGAAGCTAGAAGGATAACGATCCAACCTGAGACCCGAGTAGAAGGGTTGGTTTCGTTTGAAACAGCGAGTTCACAGGGTCAGTCTGAGGCTAGTGGGAGGATTGAAAGAGAGATGAGGTTACCGGATGCATTGAGGGTACCGGTCACCATTGGACCGATTGTGTCGATATACAGTCCGGAATCAGAGGAAAGAGAGAGGGCTGAACGAGTGGCAGAAAGAACGAGGAGAGAAAGCGGGGAAAGTGGGTTGGAAGGGGCAACGGCCCGACCTCCAAGCCCTGTCCAATGGAGTACACCATTAGCAGCGGTGTCAGATACATCTAGGGGCGAAGAGGACCAGAGATCGGGGAGGCCGAGGACTCTGATGGAGTCGAGATCAGATTTAAGGTCATGGGTACCGTCGGAGAGGCACCTGAACCGGAATGTGGGCCAAGCAGAGAAAACTCAAGATGACTTTAAGAGTTATTCTGCTCCCATAGAAACACCAGAAGAGAGGAGAGGGAAGGAACCAGAATGTGAATATGATGAGGGACGTGGAGCAAGTTGTCAGGTGTTGAAAGGAGCTTTGAAGGCAGGGATGATAGATATAGTAAGGCTCAAGGCAGAGGTAGATGAAATTATATATGGAAGTCTACCTCTTGAGAGGATAGTATCTTACAATCCAGATGAGCTGTTTTTCGTGGCGAAAGATGTGACGCGGAAAGCACGAATGGCACACGAGAAATTGAGGGGATTGGCGAAGGAATATGATGTGGATTTATCCAAGACTAGGGTGTTGCAAGGAAGCCATAGGATGCATTATACTGAGCGAGAGTTGGAGGAGAAGAGGGTTGTTGGATTGAGGTCACATGCCAGAGAACTGGTCCTAGCCATGCGGCCATGGCTGACGCTGGATAAATGGGAAGAGAAATGGTCAAAGAAAAAGACCTCTAGGGGAGCGGAAGGAGGGACCCCGGGTGAAGGGTTGTTACTAGCAAAGACCTTTCCCCTGCGGGAAGTGGCGAATGGAGGGTATGTGCATGTACCATGGAGCAGGGGGGATTTGGCATCATTTACGAATGATTTTCCCAGGCTCAGGGAGAAGCCTGCAGAGTGGTACAAGCAAGTTGAGCGTTTTGTTAAGATTTCGAAGGTATTGTGGATAGACCTGAACACCTTATTTGATATTGTGGTTCCAGGAGATCTGTGGAACGCATGTAAAATTGCTGTTGATTGGCCGGACTATGAGCCTGAGAGGAATATGATTACAAATGGTCCGTCGCCCGCGGTGATGAGGCTGTATGAGAAAGTAATTACCTGGTTGAAATCGAAGGTTTCACCCCAAGACATTGATTGGGTGAAAATAGACAGGACGGTGCAGGAGCCTAAGGAGACAGTACATGAGTTTTATGAGAGACTTTTGAAGGCTTTTAAGCAATACAGTGGCCTAGATGAGCTGGAAACGAAGGATATGGGACAGTTTGTGTCTAAGTTCGTGCTGGGTTTGAAGCCCGAGGTTAGTCTCATGATACAGCAGCATTTAATTTGTTGGCAGAATAAGCCCGTAGATGAAATCTTGCGGTACGCCAGGTACTGCACGGATGAGATTGAGTCGAAACACAAGAAGATGAAGGATAACCTATTGCTCATTCAGATGCAAGCTGCTCAGGGACCGCCGAATGGGGGTCCAGTGGTGAGGAGACAGGGAAACTACCAGACAGGGAATCAGAACGTGCAGGATCAGGGAAGGCCGAGGCCCGTAGACCCTAGGACAGGCATAGATGTAGCAATACTGAAAAAGACGACAGCTTGTCACCAGTGTCACCAGGTGGGACACTGGAGGCGCGAGTGTCCCTTGAACCCCTATAATCAGCCACAGATAGAGGGAGGAATGGGTCAGGTCCCTGGGGCGGAACAGGTACAGACGGTGACTGTACCGAGAATGATGCAAGGGGGGACCGGCATCTCGCAAGTGCAGGTTCCCCAGCCACCCAGAATACAGAACATACAGCAGGGAGCTCGAACTTATTTACAGATGCCCATGTTTGAAGTAAGCGAGGAGAAAGATGTGGATTTGCTGGCCCAGTTGAGTTTAGGCCAGGACGATGATTGCATACTTAGGGCCATTCTAGAGGTGGATCAGAGAGGACCCTTTGTGGAAGCAGAACTCGATGGACACCCTACTACCTTTTTGGTTGATACGGGGGCTACCAGGTCAACTATAAGATCAGCAGTAGTTCCGGGTGTAGCCCTTTCGGGAGAAAGCATACAAGTGGTTGGAGTAGCGAACAAAAGGCTAGTTAGCCCCTTGACAGAACCGATTCCAGTCAGGATAGGAAACTTTAGGGATCGACATCAGTTCGTGGTGTGCGATTCTAGTCCTGTTTGTTTGTTGGGGAGAGACTTATTGTGCAAGCTCAATTGCACAATTTACTGTACCCCGAAAGGAGTAGAGGTGCAGACAAGAGATGAGGATGCGACCTTTAAGGTTGCAAATCAGCGGGTGTGCGTGGAAATGTACCCAGCTTTGACAGTGGAAGAGCTTCCACAGGATTTGAGGGAATCAGTATCGGCTGACGTGTGGGACCTAAGTGGAGAGGAGATTGGCTTAGTCAGGGGAGTGGAACCAGTGAAGATTCAGGTTAAGCCAAACGCGGCATTCCCGAGAACACCTCAGTATAAATTATCCCCTGAAACGATTGCTGGGATCAAATCTGTGATCGAGTCTATGATTAGGCAGGGAATACTGGTGGAGATTATGGGTAGTCCATGTAATTCGCCCATTATGGGATTGCAGAAACCAAGTGGGAAGTTCAGGATAGTGCAAGACCTGCGGAAAATAAACGACATAGTCGTTCCATGTTGTCCAGTGGTACCGAATCCATCTGTGATACTGTTTCAGATCCCATGTGAAGCTGGATGGTTCACGGTGATTGACTTGTGTCAAGCATTTTTTTCGATTCCCCTACACGAAGAGAGCAGATTTCTTTTTGCATTTAGACTAGAAAATCGGATATTAACGTGGTGTCGTATCCCACAGGGGTATACGGAGAGCCCATCGATTTTTAATCAGCTCCTAAAGAAGAATCTCGAAAGTCTTGTGTTGCCGCGAAATTCTGTTTTGGTGCAATACATTGACGACCTGCTTGTTGCGTCAGAAACAGAAGACGCTTGCAGGACTGATACAATTGCGTTGCTGAACTTCTTGGGAGAAAATGGTCACAAGGTGTCTCCAAGCAAGTTGCAATACTGTTTACCTGAGGTACAGTATTTGGGGCACAGAATCGAAAAGGGTAAAAGAAAGGTGTCTCCAGATCGCATTGATGCGATTCTGAGAATGCCAGTTCCCTCGACGCAGAGGGAAGTTAGAATGTTTTTGGGAATGGTGGGCTATTGTCGCCAGTGGATCCCAAACTTTTCCTTTGAAGCGAAGCCTTTACAGCGGCTGACGCGAAAGGATGTAAGTGATCCGGTACCATGGGACGACGACTGTTTGAAATCATTTCTGAGGCTGAGAGAAGCCTTATGTAGCGCTCCTGCGTTGGGAATGCCGGATTACAACAAGGCATTTGCATTGTTCTGCTGCGAAAGAGAAGGTTGCGCATTAGCAGTGTTAACTCAGAATCATGGAGGTGTCCGTAGACCAGTTGCCTATTTCTCAGCTACTTTAGATCCAGTAGCTTCTGCATTGCCCGGATGTCTCAGATCCGTTGCGGCAACAGGTGTCAGCATCGAGAGATGTGAGAGCATTGTGATGGGTCATCCTCTTACTGTACATGTGCCACATTCTGTTGAATTGTTAATGACTAGGACTAAAACGCAGCACCTCACGAACAATAGGTTGACTCGGTATGAGCAAGTTGTCCTTGCAGCCGATAATGTGACATTGAAGAGATGTGCTGTTTTAAATCCTGCTACACTGTTACCTGTTCCCAAAATAGATGATAATGAAGATTGTGAGGACCATGATTGTCTTGACGTTACGGAACTATGCACCAAACCGAGACCTGACATTGTCGATGAACCACTCCCAGTTTCAGATGAGATTTTCTTTGTGGACGGTTCATGTTTAAGAGACAGTGTCGGTCGACTGAGAGCAGCGTTTGCTGTATGCACCATCACGGGTGTGGTTGAAGCCGCTTGTCTAGAAGGAGTACACTCCGCGCAGGTGGCCGAGCTCATTGCTTTGACTCGTGCCTGTTTGGCAGCTGAGAAGATCCGTGTAACGATTTACACAGACAGCCAATATGGGTTTGGTGTGGTTCATGACTTCGGACAGCTATGGTCCCAGAGAGGGTTTATGACGTCGTCAGGTTCACCCATAAGAAATGGTGACCATGTACGAAAATTGCTTGAGGCATTGCGAGGCCCTGATGAAATTGCCGTTGTTAAATGTGCTGCACATACGAAGGGGAATGATTTTGTTTCGTTGGGTAACAACTATGCTGATGAAGTAGCTCGGTTTTGTGCAGAGCAGGGATGCAATTTTACGGGGACTCACATTGAAGAAACTGAGAAGGAATTGGTGTATGATCAAATGTTAGCAATGGCAGACTCATGGGAAGAATTGAAACAGCTTCAGGAAGGGGTTTCTGATCAGGAGCGAGACAGTTGGATACGAGCTGGATGTGAGAAAGGAGATGTGGATATATGGGTTTCGAATGATGGACGAGCAGTGTTGCCGGAAGGGTTGTTGAACCCCATGGCGAGGCTGATACATGGTGCTGTGCATCTTGGGAGAGACGCAATGATGAGAGTGTTTCGTCAGACTTGGTACAACCCAAAGTTTCGGGCAGTGGCTGAAACCGTGTGCCAGAGGTGTGTTACTTGTCAACAGATGAATGTAGGAAAGAGGACAGCTGTGACGTTGAGCCACATAGGGAGGTCAGGAGGACCTTTCAATAGGATGCAGCTGGATTTTGTTGAAATGCCGAAGTGTAATGGATTGAGGTACATATTAGTCATAGTATGTGTCTTTTCCAGGTGGGTGGAGGCATACCCTACACGCAGATGTGACACACTCACGGTAGCAAAACTACTATTGAGAGAACTCATTCCAAGGTACGGGTTCCCGACGTCCTTTGAATCGGACAGAGGAACTCATTTCCATAGCGAAGTTATGAAGTTGCTTTGTGATGCCCTGAATATAGATCAGAGACTACATTGTAGCTATAGACCAGAAGCTTCAGGGATAGTGGAGCAGGTGAATGGAACTCTGAAGGCTCGGATGGCGAAAGTATGTTCGTCTACGTCTCTGAAGTGGCCTGATGCATTACCCTTGGTCCTTATGAGCTTCCGAAGTGTGCCTGATAGAAGAACTGGGTTGTCTCCCCATGAAATCCTCATGGGAAGAGTGATGCGTTTGCCTGCAATACCTGCCACTGCTCTGATAAATATCACTGATGATATGATCCTGGACTATTGTAAAGGCCTTGCTGACGTGGTCCGTTCTGTGTCTCAGCAGGTGCAGACAGCAACGGTTCCAGCTGCGAGTGACTTGTGCCACGACCTGTGTCCAGGCGACTGGGTCCTAGTTCGCAAGCACGTGAGGAAGAGTTGCTTGGACGCAAGGTGGCGCGGCCCGTTTCAAGTGATCCTCATTACGAACACAGCTGTCAAGTGTGGAGGTTTACCGAACTGGGTGCATGCTTCCCATACCCGCCGAGTCCCAGCACCCTTAGAAGATACAGCCCCTCTCGAGATCGAAAGTCCAGCTGAGCCGGTAGAATCACCTGAGAGGGCCAGTCAAGCTGTAAGGGTTGCTGAAGCGGCTGATGGTGCACTGAATCGAGTTGGGGAAGGACGTGAAAGAAGTACTGACCCAGAAACAGGCGAAGGAGCAGGAGGTGTAGTGGGTAGTACGGCATCGAGTTCTGCCGAAGAGGAGGAGATCAGTGCACAGGGTATCGAAGGGAAGACCGGAGGTGCCACCGAAGCAGAAAGGGTTTGGCCCGCAAGACAGAACCGGGTAAACCTGAGGTCGGTACCGGACACAGATCTTGCACCAGTTTCGGAGGAGCCAGAAGAAGAATCAGGCGACGAGGAGAATCCTCAAGGTGTGAGAAGATCAAAGAGAACAAGAGTGCCAAGTCGGAAGTACGCTTCACCAGAGTGGGCATATCAAGTGACTGATGCCAGGGTTACCGAGCACGGGAAGATTGAGGTCGATGACATTGGTCAACAGTGTCCCGCTCCAGAGAGTGGAAGTGTTGTTGAAAGTTCCGGGATTGGAGATCGAAGGAATTCTGACAATTCATATTCCGAGTCCGCCTTTCCTGAGTGTCATTCGAGGTATGATCTTGGACAATTTGGAGTTCCCGACGTTCACTACTGTGCGAGACCCACAAGAACTGATCATTCTTAAGCTCGAAATATTGCAGGGAGTCCTGGAACTGTTGGGACCAGCAGTTATGTTGGATTGATTTGAGAGGGTTGCAAGCAGAGAAGAAGATAACCTAGACCCGAGCGGAAGAAGAACAAAATCAGGGATTTTTCCGTTATAGAACGAAGAAGAGTTAGGGAGGTTTGCCTAAGTTCACGAAAGAGACATTAATGAGAAAGAGACTTACCTTTCCAGAGACTGTATTGGACACTGAGTATATTCCGAAGATGGCAGATCCTGCAAACCCACATCGTAGGGCTAAATTGATAATAGGCACATTGATAGGAGTTGTGATAGTCACCATATTTGCAGTGGTGATAAGTTCGTACATGGTGGCTCACAAGCAAGAGGGAAAGGTTCAGGGAGCACCCACACCTATTACCCCAGAACAGGGAGGTGTCAGTATCAGAGAGCAGGGAACATCGAAGTTGAGGGATGATCGCAGACTCCACATGGATTTGTCGAGGGGTGATTTTAAGCTTAACGCGTATGCAAAGCTGCTGTATGAGTATGTTGATGCGATGGATGTGAAGGATTGCTATGTGTGTATGCAGTTGCCTGCTTCAGTGGATGAAGGTATCAAGTATCATCATCTCCCATTGACATATGGGATTTCTTGTAGTTTATTGCTTAGTCTATTTTATGACAGGAGGCAGTTCGAGTACTTCTTTTCGAATTTTGATACGGTACTTCCTGAAGTTCCAGCAATCAAGCATTTGAATAAGTATGACTACTATAAGAAAGAGGACAGACTCCTGAAGTATTTTAGACCGACTGTGAAGTTGGATACGGCGCATGCTCACAGGAATAACCTGACATGTGCGTTATCTGAGACGGAGAAAAAATTCATTGATCAGGTAGAAGACAGGTATAGAAAGTTGACCCAGACACGAGACACCGGAGATAGTCCAGTAGATTGGACAGAGGAGGAGAGGGCTCACAGATCCAAGGGAAGTTATGGACCAATAGCGTTAGATGAAGTGCAGAGAGGGAATTTGTGCATTGGGCGGCCTCAATCTGCCACAGAGAAGGTTGCGGTAGGACATAGCACCTGTTCTCAGACTTTCACTCTGGACGCTTCTGTTAAGGGCTTTATGCAAGGTCCAGTAGAAGTGATTCCGACAGTGTATTATGTCTGTGGGAAGAATGCGTATGTCAGGCTACCCGCGAATTGGTATGGCATATGCTATTTGGCTATCATATTCCCGAAGATTTATCACACAGAGGACTTGGAGTTGTTAGAGACGAAGCGACATTCTAGAAGACGGAGGGCTGCAAACGCAGGTGCAGTGATTGGGGACATATACGGAGCAATGATACCTAGTATGGGTGTGGTGTTGAATGACGTGAAGATCAGGAGGTTGGCGACTGTAGTTGATGAGTTGTCTATGAACACTGCGAGGTCGCTGTTGTTGGTGGCTGGAGAGATGTTGTCGATACGAAATATGGTTATGCAGAATCGCCTTGCGTTAGACGTGTTATTAGCCAAAGAAGGCGGAGTCTGCAAATTATTGAAGGTTCAAGAATGCTGCACCTATATTCCAGACAACACGAAGGAGATAGGGAAGTACATAGATAACATCACAACTATTCACAAGGAGATTATGGACTTGACGGAGGAGAATGTATTGGAGAAGATTGGACAAGGATTTGGAAGAGTGGGAACGTGGTTTGCGAATTTGGGAAGAGGATTTCTTGGATCAGTGTTGAAGCCAATTATCATTGCTGTAGTTTGCGTGATTTGTTTGTGGGGATGCGTGAAAGCATGGAAGTGGTATCAAGGAGGCAAGGTTGAGAGAGCTCTTAGGGCAAACGAGAAAAGGATGGCGAAGCTCCAGGAGCAGCAATATGAGAGTCTTAAAAGAATGGAGGGAATTAGACATGGCGGAGCCATGACTAGTATGGTTTAAATCAGTTCAGAAAGAGGGGATTGTAATGGTGCGATGACAGATGTCATCAAAGGGGGGGAACTGATGTAGCGCTTAGAAGGTTGAAAATCGTAGGGGTGCGTTATATTCACTGTTAGTCGGCACCCGCATATAATCAATGTGTACTCAGGTATTTTTGTGTGCAATATATTAAGAATTGTATAACCTATGTCGATTTCAATAGAAGTGTTAGCTATGTACAAGCATATTGTGTACGTTTTAGGGAAATGTATAGAGTTTAGCTTACATGAAAAGTAATGTGGTGTTAGAAATGTGTAACTTAGAATTCGTGTCTGTAGACTGTTTAGTTTGACCACACATGAAAGAAAGACGTAAATGTCAATACTGTGATTTAGACCTGCTTGTGTAACCGAAGTAGTGGCCAGAATTCGCATATATCGTTGAGGCGAAAGGCCTGGTATTTTCTTATGTTAGCCAAGGGCAATAGGCCAAAAAGGATTTATTCCAGTAGAGGTTTTAGGCTGTAGTAAATTGCAAGTTAAAAGATGTGAAGTATGTCTGCCTTGCATGATCTCACCCCAGGTGCAAGGACAGTTGCTCGTTAGTAGAGAAGCTCTTTGTTCACAAATTGACTTATGTAGTAAAAGCCAGACATGGGAGTGCATTGGAATGTGCCAATCGTAACTCCTAGTGCGGATGGCGTCTGGGACTCAAGGCCAAGCGATGGACGATGGAACTGGACAGCGCTCTGTGGAAAATTACTGAAAGTCGACCCCGCAGAAGAGGAGGCGCAAAGGGCGTGTTCTGAGATTTGGGGTTCTGTATTAGGGAAAGCGCCCCGAGGGTGGAGGCAGATCAGAGCGGCCCTGAGCAGAGGAAGGCTAGGCGAAGAGATATAGGGGGCAACTTAGACCAAGCTCTCTAAGTGAAGACTTCTTAGGAAGTTTCACTCTGACACCTTTTACTCGATTGGGGGTCTTGGGGATTGCTAAGTAGGGATGTCATCTAGTACAGAGTAGGGACAGAGATGGTATGGTCCAGTGTCCCTAATATCGACATTGGCTTGGTAGTTTTCTACCTCATGCTTTTAGAAATTGTGCTTTTAGTTATTTTAAGCCGTATGCGGATTCTTCGTAGAGTAGCATTTGTGTTAGTGCCTATGTACTTCTTGTGCCTCGTATTGAGGACTCTGTATCTTCAAATCTTTATGCTGATAATAAAAGCCAGAGAGCCAAGAGATTAAGTTTCGCGTCCTTGATTATGGCAAATTGTGGACAGTAATTTTGATAATTGTGTTTATTCCCTCTACGCTATTGGGCAAGTAAAAAGTTCCATCCGACAAGAGTGGGTTCTAGTAGATAATTGCGAGATACTAAAATGGGCCGGAGCAACATGGCAATTGTCACACGTTTCAACAGTGATTTTTGGTGACTTCCTAATTAACATCCATGCTAAAATAAATCTCTCTTGCTTGGAATTAGTTCATGGGCCGGTCTTGCTCCAGATTACAGCTGCACTTGTGGAATGACTGATAAATCTACTTGACCATTGCAGCAGCACTATTCCATCCATAAAACTTTGCGGCTATATTTATGGCAAAGTGGAGCAGCGCAGCAAGTCACCTTGCGGCACTGCACTGCATCACTGGGAAATTGCACGAAGTGCCGTATTTAAGGCATATAGCACATTCTTGTCCTTTCCCTGTTCACTGCAGCACAATGGGCTGCCTAGTGCCAGCACAGGCCCCTTTTCACAATGGTGCAAGAGTACCTGCGCTGAATGCAGGATTGTTTTTGTGCAGGAAGGGGCATCTTCATGCACAAAAACAATTGTTAGAGGAATATTGCTCTATCTATGTGCCCTGCAGAATGCAGCACACATAGAAAGAGGAAGTAACGAGGAGATAGAAAGATATTTCTCCTCGTTATGCTCCCCTGGAGAGGCATCTATTTACTCCAGTATTATAACTCTCACTGATTGACATGCTTGAACCATTCCCCGTCTTCGAGTTGGGGGTCCCACATTACTTTATAATAGTAATGAAATGTTAAACATGGACTAGAAAGTCTCTAGGCCCTTCAGCTTTTTAGCATAGCAAAGTAATTTTTTTTAAAAGAGACCAAAATTAGGTTTGAACCAATCAGCATGCCTGCCCCCCAAAAATACTCCTGTGAGAAGCCAAAGTCTCCGATTTTATATCACACGTCATGCTAGAGAGTCCACACTGAGCTCTGCTATACCTGTTCTGCACTACTCCAAGGATTTCCAAACCATCTTGTTTCTTAAGAAGATCTACATATTCATCATTAATAACAGTCAGTCTGTATTTCTTCACTTCAACTCTGGCTTCATCGTGTCAGATAAAAAAAACAAGAGTCTTTTTGAGGGCCTGTTCTACTTGCGGTAAAAAAGGTTCCATTTGGATGATCCTCACTGTTTATGTTGTCTTCATCCAGAGCATTATGCCAAAGAATGTAAGGTATGTCACACCTTTTCTAAAAAACTCAGAAGGACTGTGAAGGCAGGCTTCTGAGGTGGCTCAAAACACTTAAAAAAAGAAAGGAGCCGGTATCTGATGATGACAGTGAGGACTCTTCATCCGCCTCAAGTAGTTCACAAAAGAGGGAGAGATCATCCCATTCTCATTCTTCTCTGGAGCAGCCTAAAGAAGCCTAAAAAAAACCTCCCATGGGTCTTACAGAGGGCACAGTCCATCAAAATTAACCCTGGGCGTAGTACTACGCTACGCTCGCGGAGTGTGCGGAGTTTGGGCTTCTACGCACTACGCGAATTGCACGTTGCACAGTGCAAAAACGCCTAGCAGGCATTTTTTACTTGCTCGCGGTCCTCAACATCAAGTTGGCAACCGCGAGCGAGCAAAATCAACATCCCGGCGAGACTTTTTCCTCGTTCGCGACCTGCAACATCAAGTTGCCGATCGCGAGCGTGGAAAATAAACCTACCGGCGAGATTCTCAACAAGGGGAGGTCAGGTTTCTCATTGCGAGTGGTCGCGTATGCTCGCGACCGCTCGCAATGAGAAACTACCAGTCCGTGTTGAGAAAGCTGCCGCTCGAGTGCAAATCACTGTGCAAGATGCCATTTGCAATGATTGCACAGTGCTGACAAGCGTCCGGCACTGTGCAATCAGTGCGAACAGCATTTCCATACCGCACTACGCAGTTCGCGCAGCTACGCGTAGCGTGCGTAGTGTGAAGTGCACTAAGCGTAGCTACGCAAAGCGCTACTACGCAAACTACGCCCAGGGTTAAAATATCTGCTCAGGAGGGTGAGGTTCCTTCTAGGCGAAAGGTGAAAAAGGAACTATCTGCCTTGTCAAACAGACTAGAACAGGCTAGGTCTGAACCGCCTACACTACATCCTAAAGCCTCTTGCTCCTTCAAGAAACTGTTGGCTGCTCCATCTATAGACAGATCATCAACAAGCATCTATTTGTTGATAAAAATCTCGTAATCAGCGCCGTCATCACGCTGACTACAACTTCGTTGTTCTCGACGAAGACATCCTTGTCAATGACCCATACACCTAGACGTCAATGCTGAAGATTACTCTGACCTTATTGTCGACGACAGAGAAGATTATTCCTCCGTCGACAACGAAGTATCTCTCATCGATGGAAGACACGATCTTTCAACATCATCGCTGCCACTTCAAGAGATTTGCCGGGTCGCTAAATGGAAAAATAGGCACATCTTAAAAAAGCATTACTTGGAATCTGTAGTTCACAGCGACACAGCAGTGGTTCAAGTGCTAAGACATCTTTTTCTGTGAAGGTGAGGTATCTCCTTCTTCTCACCATCCTCTTACTAGTTTCACACATCTTCTCATGATACTTGTAGATGTATATCCTTCACCACTTCCGGTCTCCACAGTTTCACTGCCAGAAAGATGACACTGCAAACCGAAGGTTAGTTTCCAAACGTTTATTTATTTTGAAGGGCTGCTACGCGTTTTGGCAGAATCCCCTGCCTTGCTCACACAACGAACCACAATTCATAACATCATTTTTAAACTCTCTTTCTGACATCACATGTTGATAGACACTGACAACATACTCCATGTGTCTATTTTCTATCGCAGTTTTTTTCTTTAATTGCTTATTTTCAATGTCCCTGTTTTGAGACCATTCTTATTTTTACCATACATCTCGTACAAACATATATTTATTTTGTTTTGTATTTTCAAGTTTTTTGTTTTTGTTTTTTTGCTTACGTCAGAATGGCTACCATCTGCATTATGTACATTTAAAAACTTTTTATTGTACCACAGTATTTGAATTTTTGTATCAGGGATAGGTATATATTCACTCAAAATGCCCATGCATTAGAGACACACTCCTCCAGCCGGTGAGTTTGAAACCCTTTTATTGCATAGGAACAGGATTGCAGTTCTGCTTTAATTGTCCATCTGCCTGACGCGTTTCAAAGCATTCATGCTCTTTCTTCAGAGGCAGTTTAAAAGCACATCTCATTTACATGTTCCCACAGTTCCCTGCATGCTTGATTACTTTATTGGCCTGCGGTGTGCCATTCTCAGTAGAATCAGTTCCGATGCACGCCGGAACTTGCAGTTACAATTCCATGCATTATATTCACCTCCAGTGATTGTGTGCATTTTAAACAATTCCTGGACCGATAACAGCCCTCCAGTGGGCCTCAGAGTTGAAAGCTTGTTCCACGTTTGCGGCACCAGCTACGCCGTCCTTGTCCTGATCTGTTCAGGTCAGGCAATCCCCTTACAATGTTTAAAGGCGGTGCGAACTCCCACGGATGGACCAGCCGCGTGTAAATATTCACTCAAAAATGCCCATGCATCAGAGACGCACTCCTCCATCCAGTGAGTTTGAAACCCTTTTATTGCACAGGAACAGGATTGCAGCTTCGCTTTAATTGTCCATCTGCCTGACACATTTCAGAGCATTCATGCTCTTTCTTCAGAGGCAGTTTAAAAGCACATCTCATTTACATGTTCCTCATTTGAGATGTCATCAGTGATGTCACTGACCATGTCACGAATGATGTAATATGTGACGTCATCAGTAGTGCATTGCGGGGGCGCGAGTTATAGTTAGCTGAACTAACTATAACGGCGGAATTTCTCAGGTTTTGCATGAGAGAAATGTCCAACTAACTATCACGTCCCTGAAACCTATGTTTTTTTCAGTGAATTTCTAAGGTTTTTTAAATGCTAATTTCTAACTATAACGTGCCTGAAACCTATGGTTTTTTTAGTAAATTTCAAAGGTTTTTTAAATGCTAATTTCTAACTCTAACGTCCCCGAAACCTATGTCTTTTTCAGTGAATTTCAAAGTTATTTTAAAATGCTAATTTCTAACTATAACATAGCAGTCGCATTTGCAGAGTGGTTAAGAAAGGTGAGCACAGCCTCCAAACACTTTTTAGCAATCCCACTGTGAGGGATTTAGCGGAGGTAACAGGAGGGATAGTTAGCCTCCAAAGTCAACTTGTGCTCGGAGGATGAAGTTCACTTGTGTCCTGAGGTCCTCAGGACACAAGATGACCTCATCACCCCAGCAGCAGTGCATCCAGAAGTCGTGTTTGCAGAGTGGTGTAAAAAGGGGCATGGCTTCAGACCACCTCTCCTCAACACAGCTCTGTGGCGCTTACTGGAGGTACCTGGTGGGCTAGTTGGCCACTAGGGACCCTCAGGATGGAAGGGGACTTAATCCCCCAATTTACAATGCGCCAGGGGTCGTGTTTGCACACTGTTATATCAGGCCCATCCCCCTCCCCGCACCACTGTGAAAACGCACTCTCTGGCGCATTGTAAGTTGGGGGATTAAGTCCCCTTGAATCCTGATGGTCCCTGGGGGCCAACTAGCCCACCAGGTACCTCCAGTAAGCGCCGCAGAGCTGTGTTGCAGAGAGGTGTAAAAAGGGGCATGACCTCGAACCACCTCTCTGCAATGCAGCTCTGTGGCGCTTACTGGAGGTACCTAGTGGACTAGTTGGCCCCCAGGGACCCTCAGGATTGAAGGTGACTTAATCCCCAAATTTACAATGTTCCAGGGGGCACATTTGCACACTTATTATGTCAGGCCCGCCCCTTCCCTGCACCACTGTGCAAACGCGCCCCCAACCTAGAACGCGCCAGGGGGCACATTTGCAGAGTGGTGCAGGGAGGGGGCGGGGCCTCCGACAAGTTGCCGGTTTCTTTTTTATTTTATTTTTATTCTTATTTTCTGGAAGGGGGCTGCGTGGCCTCCCTTCCCTGGGCTACTTTTGGCCCTGGCGACCCCATCCCCCAGGGCCTGGCCTGGTTCATGGTTTTTTTTTCTGGGGAGGGGGGCAGCGTGGCCCCTCTCCCGGGCTACTCCTGGCCCCGGGGACCCCGGGGAGGTAGTGGTCCCAGGGGCATGGTCCCAGGCCATGGTGTCCACTACGGCCCCCCGCATTTTAAATTAGTTTGTGCCCTAGAGAGGTAGTGGTCATGTGGGGGGGCTCTTTTCCCCACACATCATTTCAAAATAAAACCAGAACCCCGGGGAGGTGGTGGTCCCCGGGGCCAGGGTGTCCACTATGGCCCTCCGCATTTTAAATCAGTTTGTGCCCCGGGGAGGTAGTGATCCTGGGGGCGTGTGGGGGGGTTCTTTTCCACACACATCATTTCAAAATAAAACCAGAGCCCCGGGGAGGTGGTGGTCCCTGGGGTTTGGGAGGGCCGCGTGCCCCCTGCGGTTCATTTTCAAAGCCTCAGGGAGGTGGCGGTCCCCGGGGCTGCGTGGGCCCCCGCAAATTATTTGGTGAGTGCCCCCGGGACCTGGCCCACCCAGGAGATTTCAAAAACGAAGCACGGGAGACCGCGCTTTGATTTTTTTTACATTTTCACGAACGGATTCACGACCCCAGCGTGAATTCGAACGATTTTAAAAACAAATGCTTTTCTTGACCCTGGGGGTCCTTGTGGGACCCCCTGAGCAGTCCTAGGGGGTCAGGGTGTTTCCACCCTGCCTCCTTTTCTTGTTTCTTTAATGTTTTTTTCACTGTTTTCTTGGCTGCCAACAGTTCCTCGTTTGGAGTATTGGCAGCCAATCAGAATTGAGCTTGTGCTCGGGAGGGTTCGCAACTCCTCCTCAGTGCTCAGATATCAATATTTTTCTTTTTTTAATTTCTCAGGAACTACTGAACAGATTTACACCATTTAGCAAAAAAAGGCGCAGTCTAAACCAAGACCTACCTTTTTGCCAAATTTGGTGTAATTCTGTTCAGCAGGTCGGGCTGTAGCCTGTAATAAAGTTCCTATGGAAAATAACATGGAGAAAACACGCTTTGGAACCCCCCTTTTTTCTTGGTCCCCGCTTGACGAATCACCCCAAAACTTTCAACACACAAACCAAGCGGTCCAACCCTATTTTTTGGGAAATTTCACAAAGTTTCGTTGAACAGCGCCAAAGATATTGGCAAATCAAAAATACTTTTCCTATGGAAACTAGGTGCTAACTATAACTACATGCAGTAGGTAATATATATATATATATATTGGCACCATAGCGTGCAATATACAAATACATTGGCTTGTCAAGTTTACATGTCTCTATTCAGGACATGTGATACATTGATTCTGTGCATTTACCAGCAGGCCCAATATGCTTTGATTTTTGGTGATAATATGTTTAGTGTGCACTATACTGATATTTAAGCTTTATCATGTATATTAATGGGAATTTAAACGATGTATTAGGATCAAACATAACACTATTGCTGCAATTTTGCGGTGTGTTGCAACAGCTAAAGTCCATTTTCTATGTTTATGCCTTGGTGGTGTTGGCTATTTAAATTCGAATTCTGTATGGCGCCAAATAGATTGATAAAGGCTGCTGTGCAGCCGAACAGCGTATCTCTCCTACTGCGAGGGGCGTGGGAGACCTGAAAAATAAATAAGCCTTACCCTTACTTACCTACTAGTTCATAAATATATATATATATATATATATATATATATATATATATATATATATGTATATATATATATGTATATATTATCTACTGGCGGTCGCCAGTAGATAGCTATAGTTAGGACCGTGTTTCCATAGGAAATCTGAAAATTCTATTTTGAATAACTTTGACGCCGGTTGACGAATCCTCGCGAATTTTTCAAAATAGGTGGGGCGCTCCGCTCCGCTCCTACCCTGAAAGTCTCGGGGTGATTAGTCAAGTGGGGGCCGAGAAAAAAGGGGGATCCCAAAACACGTTTTCCCCATGCATTTTTCCATAGGGACCTTTAGTCCAAGGTACAGCCCGAACGGCTGAACAGAATTACTTGAAATTTGGCAGAGAGGTAGTCCTCAGGTCAGGGATGTGCCTTTTGAATATATGGAGTCAATCTGTTCAGTAGTTCCTGAGAAAATTTCAGTTAAAAGTACATATATATCTATAAGCGCGCACCGTGATTGGTTGTTAGATGTCAGTAAACATTCGAATCGGTCGAAATCAGGAAGTGTCGGCCGCCATTTTGTCTCTCGCAGTCTGAGGCAGTGAAAAACAAAGGTGGAGAACGTGAAAAGGGGGCAGGGTGGACAGTTCCTGACCCCCTAGCCTTTGTCAGGGGGTCACTGAAGGACCCCCAAGGGTGGAAAAAACATTTATATTTTTGACGAAAAAACGCGGCACGCACAACGCATCGAGTGCCCACAGCGAGCGCACGGTGCGCAAAGCGCACGGTGCGCGCACGGTGAAAAACCTGAAAAAAAAAGTATTAATAAATACATAACTTAGCATTTAAAAAACCGTACAAATTCACTTAAAAAACCATAGGTTTCACACACGTTATAGTTAGGAATTAGCATTTAAAAAACCTTGCAAATTCACTTAAAAAACCATAGGTTTCACACATGTTATAGTTAGCTGGACATTTCCCTCGTAAAAAACCAATGAAATTTCCCCGTTGTAGTTAGTGCAGGCAACTATAACTCACGCGACCGCAATCCTCTGCTGATGACGTCAGATATTACATCACTGATTACATATGTGTCTTTCTGAAAAATAAATATTTGTAATATATGTATAGCTAAAGATTAATGGAAGAAGACATGGGTGAATAGGTGTCTAAATACAGTGATGTAATATCTGACGTCATCAGCAGAGGATTGCAGTCGCGTGAGTTATAGTTGCCTGCACTAACTATAACGGGAGAATTTCATTGGTTTTTTACGAGGGAAATGTCCAGCTAACTATAACATGTGTGAAACCTTTGGTTTTTTAAGTGAATATAGATATGTATATACACAAATAATGTGTGGGGCCGTGCGGACCACCACCTCCCCGGGCAACTTCTAACATAGGAGGGGGGCCTCTCCTGGAGCTATATAAATTCCTGGCAACAACCCCCCTCAGGGCCAGATCCGGCTATGTCCCAGGGTGCCCAACCCCAGGACATAGCTGTTTGCTATGGCTTGGCGGAAGCTTTACTGCTCCCGCCAAGCACTAGCAAATTGTGCTCTGCTTTGATCAAGTGAGAGAATTTTGCACTTGCTTGCTCAAATCTGAACACAATTGCTTTGACAGAGAGGGAGCTGCATATTCAGCAAGTCCCTCTGTGTCAAAGCAATGTGTTGTAATGAAACGAGGATCCCGTTCCAGGGTAACTTAAACTAGTATTTATTCAAGTACATGGTTCAAGATAAAAGGTACCGAGAGCCCCACCAGGAGCAGCCTTTCTGCTGCTCAGCCCATTCTCAAACTTGCAGCCTCACTCATCCAACATCCTGCAGCATCATCCACACCAACATGCCACACCACACTCACACTGGCTCAGCAGCAGGTACAACACAATGCCGGCTCCCACAGGAGGCAGGAAGCCGGCAGTGACTGCTGGGGCCTTGAGGCTTCCAACGCAGTCCCCAACACTACAATGTGGGTGCCCTGGGTGGGACCAGGGCACCCACACTAGAGGCAGGCCCTGGGGAATGGGGTCTCCAGGGCTGAAATCGGCCAAGAGGGGGTACTTGCCTCACACTCCCATTATTTATTTGTTTAAAAAAAATTGAAAAGGCTGGGCCCTGGGGATGGGGTACCTGGGCCAAAATCAAGCCAGGGAAGGGGCGGGCACGCATCCCCTCTCCCCAAATAAATTAAAAATAAAATTTTAAACAGACCGATAAGTCGCTGGAGGCCCCACGCCCTTTCTTCACCACTCTGCATGCGCGCCTCCTGGTACACTGTTGGTTGGGGGATAAAGTCTCCCTGAATGCTGTGGGTCCTTGGGGGCCAACAGGAACTCCTGCTATCTTCAGTCAGTACTTGTTGGGGGAATTTCAGAAGTTATAGTTAGCTGAGCTAACTTACGCCCCCTCAATGCACTACTTATAACCTAACATATTACATCTCTCATAACGTGGTCAGTGACATCACTCATGACATGACATCACTGATGACAAATTTTATATGCGTATACATGCATACATTTAATATATACATATATATATATATATATACACATCTATATGTGTGTGTGTCATCACTGCAATCTAAACTGATTCAAGCATGTGAATCTATGAAAGTCTGTAATTGTACCTCTCCAGAATTGGAATCTTTCAAAGATTTCCATGCGATTCACTGTTCTCCCCTGAGAAGCTCACCTTCTCTTTTTTGCTTTCTATCTCTTTGTGGGTGTATCTCCTACAATCTTGCTTTTGAATGACTTGGATATGTTATAAAACTGAAGGGCCTTTCTAGACTATGTTTAACATCGCATTGCTATTATAAGGTACCATGCCATGGGACTACCATCTCGATGACAGGGAAGGATTCAAGCATGTGAATCTATGAAAGATTCCAATACTGGAGAACTACCGTTACAGTTAAGAAACTTATTTTCTTTTGGTGCATTCCCAGGTTTACCAGGTTTGGTTAAACTACAAATGCGTCAAAAACCATGGGAGTTGCGTGGGAACACCCATCCATGTCCATGTGCAGAGTAATGCAACGCAGCAATTTGTGCTACGTTGCATTACTCCAGATTTTAAAGCCTTTCAGAGCCATGCAAAGTGGCTTTGTGTGGCTTCAAAAATCTGACTTAGAGATTTGCATTACGTATATACTGCATTGTGTGGAGCAAGCACGATTCAAAACTCTTGTAAATATTCCCCTGGGTGTACAATATTGCCATTGAGAATTCCTTATTGCTTTTGTGGTTGCTTGGTTAATTTACTCGGTGACGTCGTAGTAATGCTCAATGTCAATGTGTCTTGGGGCTTCCCTGCTTCGAATAATGACTTAGTGGGGGTCTCCAGATTCCTGTAATGATTCGGTGGGGCCCACATAAGTCAAAAGGTTGAGAACCATTGCTCTAGGAAATTCAAATTGCACTAAGCTTCTGGGAAGGAACTTAGGACCCTTGCAAGATACCAATAATCCTACATAGGAACTGATAACGTAGGCCCCTGTTCTCTTATGAGTTGTAATGTTGCACTGGAGGGATTCCCAACCATTCAAACATAAGAAGGTTGAGAGGAACAACACAAGTGCGGCGAGACCAGCAGTAGTCCTACTTCCCTTCTCATGCCACAACCTAAAAAATAAACTTCCAATTATAAAAATATTTTCAAGAATCATAAAGCACAGCACATTGACAGTTCATTCTTCTTTCCACATGTTTTAGAAAAGCTAACTAGAATAAAGTAATTTTATTCATAATTATAAAAGCGATTCCATGGCAGTTTAAAACCTTATCATTTAAAAGCGACACATACAAAACAATTTGGGATATCCAAAACATGAGCTGCATTTAGCTATGCAGTTCCTGACATTCATCCATTAGAGTAAAGGCTATAACTTTACTAATTGTACAGACTGCAGCTCCATAAATAAAATTCAGATTACTTTACGTAAATATTCACACTTTGGTGATGCAACACCAACCTACTTTAAAATCAACAGAGATTCTGCAAGACTACTGCACCACTTCCCACACCCACTTCGTGGATTGGTTGTGGGATTGTGGGAATGACCACCTCTCTGTCTCACATTTAGAGGACGTTTTGTGTCAGCCTCTCCTCTCAGTGACGAACGTTCCAGAACACGGATTAAAGGGATATGAGTAGGTAGAATTGGTAGCACATATTCAGATCTGGCCTGATTATTTGTACACAGGTCTTTTACAAATATTACCATCACTCTGACTATGTATAACAAGAGCCAGTGGTGGCCTTCACCACCTATGAGCCTGTATAGAGCATAGTACTTATGTTCTGACTGGAATGTTCCAAATACCAGGTAATAACTACTTCTCAAAAATTGGCTAGCACAAGAATCAAAACAAACAGCAGGTTTCAGAGAATCAACACAAACAGCAGGTCTCAGAGTGAGAGCAGTAGGACTTGAAGGATGTTGACGTAGAAAATTACCTAAGTGAGAATGGCATCAGACCTTGCACATTCACTGACTCATCCACCTACGCAGTGAGTTAAACACCCGCTCTATAGATCTACCTGTTACCTACATGCCACTTGTGTCTTAACTGTATGTCATGTGAGCGTGAAAGCTGTACTAGTCTCACCTACTGAATGTGTTTTGCAGGGAATCAAATATTGGACTAGCTGCCTTCTGTGAGATAGAGAAGCTTGTTTTGTTACTACTATAGCCACACGCAATTTTAACATAGGTCTGACACTTTAAGAAAGGCAGAACTTAAATGCTGATATAGTGGACATAACTGCCCCCAATATCAGGAACCTATAACTAGGAGAATGTACAACCAGTGAACAGAAGTATACTTAGAATTTTCCAAGGGCTAGGTATGGAACCCACTGATGAAGCATGAAACACTAGGCAGGTGAGGGTTTATCATCTTATGCGAGTATATGAAGAGATTTCGATTTTTTTTCATGAGTGTACTCACCCTAGAGGTTGGTGTGATTTAAGTGGTGCACCTGCAGCACCACAGTAATGGGCCTTACCTTTAACTGGCTCAGCACATGCTGCAGGTGCTGCCCCAACAGAGCTGCCAGTGGGCCAAGAGCCAGAGGACGCACAGAGGCTCTGAGCACTAATTTGTGTAATTCTTTTACTTTCTCACAGTACTGGTGTGGTGGCCTGAGAATGCAGACAGCCACTTTGTTTTTGTCACATTTACCATCTTTGGAAATTAAACACATTTGCATATGCCAATACAACATAACCAATTTTACTAAGTGCATCGTTACACTGGGGATTTGAATTTACCAATGTCATTCATTTTTTTTTAATCATTTAGAGTAATTGCCTAATGGTGTCTTAACCCAGGCTTTGAGAGCAGGCTCTCTATTTCTATGCCTATGTTCGTTGGAACTTAGCTATCATGTTTGCTGCCTTACAAGGAAGTGATGTGATCTCCCTACATACAAGTTGTTAAGGTGAAGCAAATGATAAGCAACAGCTCACTTGCAGGAGGGCACAGTTATAAGCCCAATATGTAAACCTTTATCAATCAAAACAATAACTAAATAGTTTAATCCACACAGGGGTCAGGTCTTTATTGTACTGTAGCACAAGTTCTTCCTTTCTAACAGACATGAATGAATGAAGGAATGAAAGAAATAATTTTAGAAAGCGCACAATTACCTGAAGGTGTCTTAGCGCTACAAATGGACCATAAAAAACCTCCCGCCAGATTAAAGACAACTCTTGAAGCATCTTAACTGACCAGTTGGATAAAAAGCCAAGTCTTCAACTGCTTCCTAAATTGCTATAGTGTGGGTTGGGAGCGTAAAGTGAGAGGCAAGAGTTCCAGAGTTTCCATCCACAGGTGGAGAACATTCTTCCACCCCATTTTGATTTATTTATCCTCGGGACAGTGACCATTCATGCTGAACTCGATCTAAGGTTCCTACTGGGAGTATGCCAGGAGAACCTTTCCTGAAAGTAAGTAGGACCGGCTCGATAAAGGGCCTTATGGTTTACGCACAGTGCTTTGAAAATAATCATTTTTTTCACCGGGATCCAGTGCAAACCGTGTATTAATTGAGACATAGGTGCAAACTTAGGGATTTTCAACAGCACTCTTGCTGCCGCATTCTGCTAAGACTGCAGTTTCTTTATCAGGTGTTTATGAGTACCTAAATATAGAGCATTGCAGTAATCCATCTTCAAAAAGATGAGAGCCAAGCCATCATCACAGTTTTTTGTAGGTCAAAAGAAATAAATAGGAGAATATTTTGGAGAACCTTCAGCATAAAAAATCCCGTTGTGGAAACAGAATTAATTTGGTCTGAGAAACATAATTTGGTGTCACAAATGACACCCAAATATCTTGCCTTCTGGACTGGCCTCAGTAATGTACCTAGGTCTGTGGTCCACCATGATGCATCCCAAAATGTTGTCTCATTTTCGAAGAGCAGAACCTCAGTTTTTTTCCGAGTTCAACTTCGGGCAGTTTCTTTGCATCCAGTTTGCAACATGGGACATACATCTACAAAAATTACTTGCCTCCTTTTTGACGTCCGATGAGATAGACACCACTTTTTGAGTATCATCGGCGCAGGAGAATACAGCCAGGCCATAACTGCAAATTAGATTAACAAGGGGGTAACATATACATTGAAAAGTGTGGGTCTAAGAGCAGACACATGGGGCACACCACCGGGGAGAGAGAAAGGCATGGAGCTTGTATACCCCATCTCTACCCTTAGATGTCTATCATTTAGGAACAAACTCAGCAGTGTTAGTGCAGCATTTCTGAAACCCAGCGAGTGGAGCTGATTGATGAGGAGTGAGTGGTGAACTGTATCAAAGACAGAAGAGAGGTCTAATAAAGTCAGTATAGCTCTCCTGCCCTTATCAACCACCCTTTTTAATTCTTCTGATGCTCCTACCAGAGGTGATTCAGTGCAATGGTTTGCTCTGAAACCATATTGAGAAAAATCAAGCAACTGGTTACCATCTAAAAATTTTAGTATTTCCTCATTCACTGCTTTCTCCAATATCTTGGCAGGGAAAAGGTGGCGAGATATGGGTCTATAACTTTCCATCTTTTTTGGATCCAAAGAGAATTTTTTCACCAAGGAAAGGATGGAAACCTTTTTCCGGATAATCTGAAATTGCCCTGTAATCAATATCTCATTCAGTAAGTCCATAAGTGGTCCGGCAACAGTGATGGCCACTAAGTTAATAACCTGTGGAGGACAGGGGTCTGAGGGAGCCCTGGATTTGATTGAATTAATGAGACTGATTATTTATTCCTTAGTGAAAGGAGAGAACCTTTCACATTGAGGTTTGTCTGAAGGCCCAGGATCTAATTGGGGGTTCAGTACCTCAACCTGGACTGAACCACATCCTGTACTCTGCGTATTCAAGGAAGAGGACAACGCTTGAAAGATAGAATCCACGTTGAGTTAAAAAAAATCTGCTAGCTTGTTGCAGAAAGAGTCGTCAATTTTGAAGATATTACTGTTGTTCCTTTTGGACAAAGATTTAACTGTTTTAAAAAGTTCCCTCGTAGAATTTATTGCTGAGCTTCTTTTTCACGGAAAATACATAGTCTTTGCTGCTTTAATTAATTCCTCATCGTTTGTGAGTAATTTTCTTTCTTAATTTTTTCTTCTAGACAGTATTCATTCCTCTTTTTGCACTCTTGAAGCCTGCGCTTCAGTTGCGAAATTTTTAATTCTTGCGAGAACCATGGGGCTGATGGATTTTCCTGTAACTCTTGAATATTTTTTCCAGGACCAGTCTAAGGGTCGCTGTATCTAACCAGTGTGTATAGTTGATTGCTGCGTTATTCACATTATTATCTAGTACAGGATTTGATTTAGAGAGAATATCATTCAGTGTCTCAACATTAAGATTTTGCCAGGGTCGGTACTTAACTGATCTGGCTTTGTTGTTGCAAGGAGCTTCATTAAGGGGAACCTTAATTGAGAAGATGCAGAAACTCTGTGAGGCTGGTCTTGGACCCAAATCCTCATCGGACTTCATTTCCCGGCAGGCAGTCTGCTTCAAGGGAGATGCTACGCAAGCCGCGCTCGTGCCAGGAGGTGCTCATTACCGGCACGGTCCCCGCAACTCGAGACGCATGCAGGCGGGCCTGTCTGCGCCTGTCAGAGCTCGGAGGAGGCTGGGTTGGGCCATACTTCTAACGTCGACGTCCCAGCACTAGGACCACCAGGCCCACCATGGGGAAGACTAAACTGCGAGCAACAGAGGAGGTAACTGTAACCTCTTTAGACACCTTTCCGGCCAAAGCTACATTGGCCCTAGAAAAAGAAATTGCTCTCACGGAAAGGAGACTTTCGTTGCGTCCAGGGGCAGGGCACCCATCTCATATGGCTGCTTCTTTAATACAGGGGGGTGAAACAAAAGTAGATGGGCCGGCTTTTACAGAACCAATGGTGGCATCAAAGTTACCCAGAGAACACTCACAGTCCGACATAACTCACAGAGAGAATCTAATAGTGCCCTCCACCATTAATGGGAAACGCAAAAGGGGCCATGCGCCATTGCCTTCCAACGGTCCAGCCAAGAAAACCAGAAAGGTCACCACCCCAGTGAGCTCAACTTTCACGAACGGCCAGCAACGCTTAAATTCTATATCTCCAACAGACTGGGACAATTTATTCAACAAATGTAAACAACTTTTACAACCAATTGATGCCCGCTTTGACTTTACAGACTCATTTTACAAGGTTTTACTCAGACCAAACTGGTAAAACAAACAGTGACAGATCATGGTGCTAGCTTAGCCTCCTATAGCTCTCAGTTAAAATCTATGACCACCTCTGCAGTTTGCACAGTACCAAAAGTTAATAATTGTGAAAAACATAGTCTGTGTACTAAATGTAAAAAATCAGTCTGGTCGTACGCTAAATAATTCACTCTCTTCCTCCACAGCATGTCATCCCTGTGGAGTCAATCAGCTGGTTTCTAGCAGAGTTCCTATGGGTGGTGTCCTTGTGGGCTCAGACTCTAAGTGTTATCCTCTACAGGCGACTACACTAGATATAATGGATAAGGGACAAACCCATAATATAGCAAAACCACTTCTCAAGGCAAATCTACCTTCCACCCAGACTCAAAGTAGTTTAAATCAACAGTACATGAACCTCCCCCGCAGCCTGCCCTTATGTCTTAATTTTAGTAAACGTCCCCTTACTTCGCCCAGATTTGAATGAATACCCACTTAATTTAATGGCCAAGGTTAGCCACTGACTGAATCAAAATTCAAACATTGGCCATTTGATTCAAAATCCCTTGTTAATGCCCAGAAGAATGTAGTGGATCGGGTCGGATATAAAAATAGACAAAAATGACTGTTATTTAAAACTTTGATAACGAAAGGCTAGTAAGAGACTTACTAGGAAGCTTACCAGTTGCCCCATCCCAATATTCTCAGATTTATGCAGTTTCTCTGGGCTTTTTTATAGGCCTATATAAGTTTTTAGTCATCCTGAAAAAACCCAGGGTTATCCCTCGGTGACCTCCTGCTATAAGTCTGTCCAGGGGGTCACTGATACCCTTGTTCTATCAAGCAGGTATTCAGTGCTGGATGATATAGAATCTTGCGATTGACTGAGCCCTGATTGAAGGGTTACTCAACTGGTATCTGAAGAGAGGGTTCGGTCGGCTGGTTTAGTTTCATACAATGCTGATATGTCGCAACCAAATGAACCCACTATACCCTTCCCTCCAGCACTGCTGGGACACTCCCCACAAGAGCCTTCCAATGACGTAAAGTTTCTCTCTTGGAACATAGCGGGATACGAAAATAAAAAAGATAATCATAGCTGGTACAAAATGTTCATGAAGATGGATATGTATATGTTTCCAGGAAACTTGGTCAGAGTTGCCCGTGTATGTTAATGGTTATCGCTCCTATGTTACCCCAGCAGTCCCTTCATCAGCAGGTAGATCCAAGGGGATCTACTTACACTTATGAACTTCATTATTATTTCCCCAAACTTCCATGTCATGATAGCTGAATGCTTTGGAAAAATTGATCTGTTACTGATTAACTTCTATAATAATAACTTCAAGAAACCTACACAGGTAAAAGAGGAGCTGGGGGAAGTATTGGAAGCCCTATTAATACACAACTCGCGATCAGTCTTTTTTACTTTGGGCTGGGGACTTTAATGTACACCGTTGCCGTAAAACGGATCAGCGCATTTGTGGGGTAACTGATTCTGATTACCAGTTGCTTGTCCATTTCAAGCATTATAACTATGGAAACCTTTTGAATAGCCTTCTACTAACTTGGGACCCAGTAATAATTAATCCTTGTGACAGCATGACAGGCCAATTCCTTCCTTCTTTTCAACGTACTGATGTTATTTCAACAATCGATTTAACTATTATTCAGGCCAAATATAGGAGTTGTATTAAGTCTTCTGGAGTACAGTTAACAGAGTTTAGTGATCATGCTCTCCTCTTCTTTGGTTTGGCTGGGTTGTTACCAACTAAGTTAAGATCTATATGTGCCCCAAAACCGATACTGAGAAGGAAAAATGGTTTTACCCTCAAGTGGGAGAAAATGGAACCAATTCTATTTCTCCCAAAGGTTGTAAAGGTGGTACTTCCTGAGAGAGAATCCTGTTTAGGTATAAACACCAATAGCCATCAGTTAGTAACAGCCTTCAATAAAATTCTAACTTCTATTACCTTTAACCTTATGTGCCCAGCCATAAGCAATACTCCTCCTAAGACAAGGTGGTTTGAAGCCAACTGCTCGAAAGCCTCCAGAGAACTACGTATTGCTCTTAAAACGAACCCCAGAAATAAAGATTTAATAAGGAAGTTACGTGCTGAATATAAGACAGCCAGAATGGCGAGAAAAAAAGAGCTACGAGAAGAAGCGTGGGTTAATTTGGGTGAAGCATCGAGGAGCAAAGATAGTTTTGGAAAGTGGTAAATGCTCCCTTTTTGCAAGATCAGGGGGGCATCTCTCTTGAAACTCATATAGGTGAATCCACATGGCGCCTTCATTTTCAGAGTATTTTTAATGTTGCGAAGGATAGTGACACAAAACAATTGGGTGACTTAACGATTGCCCACGTGGGAATGGAATTCTTGTTAGAGAAAATCCAGCTTGCACTTTCCCAATTGCCTATTTTAAAGGCAGCAGGGCCGGACGGAGTTCCTTTTGGATATCTTCTTAGGATGCAAGAACCTATGGTCTTTTTAATGCTATCTCTAAAGTGGGACCTCCAGCATCATGGAAACAATCAGTGATTATCCCCATATATAAGAAAGGGGACCCCATTAATCCAGCAAATCACCTCCCAATTTCTTTGCTGGGCAGCACAGCAAAACTAATGGGGAGAGTGCTCCTAAACAGACTGGAGGATTGGGCTGCTGCCAATAATGTTTTAGCAGAGACCCAATATGGGTTTAGAAAAGGGAGGGGTACGATAGATCAAGGACTTAACCTGGCTTTACTTGCAGCAAAGTATGTCTGCTCAAAAAAGGGCCACTTTTATATGGGTTTTGTGGATCTGTCCACGGCCTTTGACAGAGTACACCACATAAAATTGTGGGCCCTCTTGGAGATGACGGGCGTGGACAATTCCAATATTCTTTTTATCAGGGAGCTCCACAGAGAGGCGAGGGCTTTAGTCAGGTATGTTAAACAAGGGGAATGTACAGAAACCTTTAAAATTGAAAAGGGGGTGCGCCAGGGGTGTGTCCTTGCCACCTTTTTATTTTCCATGTACACCAATAAATGTAACGAAGTCCTGACCGCTTAATGCATAGATATTCCATCAACGGGCGGCATATCGCTGCCTGCCCTCTTCTATGCAGACGATGCGGTTTTGATGGCCAGGACACCCCTGACCTTACAACGCCTGATTGGCTCCAACTGAACTTTTATGGCCGAACTGGGATTGTTAGTTAATAGATCGAAAACTTATATTATGATAGCGGGATGGGAAAGAAGAAGTCTATATCATTTTATTTAGACAGGGGCTCAGAGTTCTTTATGTATATTGGTCTCTTCTTTGACTCCAAACTTAATTTGGCGACCATGGTTGCAAACAGAATCAACATGTTGCAAAGTAGTATTGCCGCCCTGAGTAAATTCGCCTCTAAATTGGGGAAAAAATCAATTAGTGAAATGCTAGAAATATACACAGCAAAATCAATAGCTATAGCTACCTACGGAGCGGCAATATGGGCGTAGTCGAAGTGGGTGCCTTACAGAAAGTTGAGGACAAGTTTGATAAAATAATTGTTATCAGTCAAACCGGCCTGTTTGAATTTGATTGCCCACAAAGACCTTGCCCTCCCTTTTATTACTGACACAATTAAATTGTCCCCACTTCTTTTATGGTTGCGCATCTGGAAAAGGGACATGGTTGGGTTAAATCAAACCATAATAAAAGTTGTAATTAACCTAGACCAGGCAAATAGTATCCCCCGGCTAGTATATGTTAGAAAGTCTCTCACAGACCTGGGTTTAGCCGATTTGTATATAACACCAAATAAATGTTTGTCCTTTTCCAAGACTAAGCTGAAAGAGGCCTTCTTCAAAAAATGTGAGCTAGAAAGATGGCAATGCAACCAAAGTAAAGCTACAGTTACTCATTACCATACTCTGCCCAGAATCCCCAAGGGCCATGAATCCTATCTCTCCTTTCTTACTAACAATATGCATCAATACCTTTAACAAGGATGAGGCTAATTTTTTTCCCCTTGATGGTAGGATACCCAGCACACCAACACTCACTAAATAACTTGTCGCAATGCCCTTGTGATGGGTTGTCTTCCCAAACCATGTCCCATATTTTATTCTTCTGTCATTTTTATAAAATGGAAAGAAAAAAGTATATCCTCCCCTTGATAACAAAATTGAGCCTATATCCACATTCTTCAGCTTTTGCCGTCATTAACTCCCTGTAAACACCATATATTTGTTTTACGGCTGCAAAACCTTTATATTCAGTTCTTCGTTCTAGGAGAAGTACAACATACAGGGGTGTTGTTTTATTTGATCATTTATACTAAATTCCCACTTTTTGAAAATGACTTACTGTATGGTTTTAAAATATTCTATTTGGATTTGCTTTGGGGGAGGTGTATTCTTAATTGTATGCTGCAACAAATTCTTCTTATAATAAATTGATGTCGGTTTTAGCAACAAGGTTATTTGTAAATATAGCTATTTTAATGGATAGAGCATAAAATTAACTATTAACTAATTTTAGATTCTCTTTTGATCAAGTGGCATTAGGAAAATTTGATTCTGTACTGTTATGAATATATCAAATGCGAATAAAGGTATTTGATTGATTGATTGATTGAGAAGATGATGGCCTTATGGTCTGACCATATAACTGGTAGGCCTTTATCTACTTTTAGCTCCTGATTATTTGTGAATATTCCATCCAGAGTGTGGTTGACCAGAAGGATGGGTTCTTATCTTAACTGGTTTAAGTTAAAACTCTTAAGGGTATCGACCAAGTGATCCGTATCCGAGTTGGTTAAAAGCTCAAGGTGAAAATTGAAATCACCTACAATTGTACAACTCGTGTAATTTATGCAGGATTCCATGAAGGCCTGCTTTTTTAAAATAAAATTGGCCCTTGGGACTGGTGGTGGATAGACTTATAGTCCCTGAAACGTGTATGAGTTAATTAGTTTTATGCTAAAACTAAGGGCTTTGCAGTCCAGGTGGGGTATGGGTTGAAAGATGGCATTAATTGAGCTGCACTACACAATCGCAATCTTCCCCACCTCTCTTATCTGTTCTGTCCAGCATTTCAATATTGAAGCCATTAGGGATGGCAATTTTGAGATCTGGGTCAGAGAAGCTATCTGCCCAGGTAAGAAAGGGGATGTTGGATCATAAAATCTGCATATTCATATTTATTTTTTAATAAGGGACCTTGAATTAAGTAACATACAGGAGTATACTCTCTCTGCAACTTGCCTATCTATTGCCTCTACAGAAGACACTGTAGGAGTGTCATGACCCTGCTGATCCTTGTCATCTTTCTGAAAGACAAAGATGCAGGCTCGACATTTGTAACTATCTGTGCTGAAACACCATTTGTGGGCATGGCAGATACTGGTTTTTCTGGTGTACTGTAGTGCCAAAAGTTCTCCTCTCGTAAATCTTACTGAAGGAGCAGGGGTCCTGGCGCCTGGCGCCGTCTAGGTGTGGACAGGCACAGACAAGCTTGCCTTTGTCAAAAAAGATACGCAATGCCCAGAATGCAATAAAAACAATTAACCAAACTTTTAAAAACTCTGGTTATACTGGCCAACATTGAGTGACCAGTCTATTCGTTATTGTGGGTTACAACAAAAGAAAAGAAAAATGAAAAAAACTTTAAAAGGAACGCATCAATGTTAATTGCAGCATAGGCCCAGTCGGCACGTTTTGTCAGCAAAGCCAAAGGTGACATGCTGTTGTATCATAGCAACTCATGGTAGGCACATCCTTATATCCCCTATCAAACATAACAGGCCAACAGTGCTAAATTGGGTGTAGGGGCGTTGGTCTGACAGACCTCACTATGCTGAGGTAATTGAGCGTTATATCACTCATCAACCATGAGACTTGCTACTCAGGATAGCAGTGCTGCCTGTGGCCCTGCACACCGGCACCCCAACTTGATGCAACAACCAGAGGGGCTATTCAGTGGGGTGGCCTGTCTCAACCTTTGGGAGGGACTATCAACCTGCTTCCCCCGTTCAGCGAATTGAGTGACCTGGCAATAGCAGAACCGCGCTGGTTACCTGGATTGCCAAACTTAATAACTACTTTAAACCCACGAGAGAAACAGATGATGAAGTGAAGAGATCGCTGCTTCTACGCTATACTGGTGAGAAATATTCCACCTGTTCAGCAATCTTCCAGACACTGGAGAAGACAATGAGAATGACAAAGCAGTAATAATGCTTTGAGCATTTCAAACTGCTCCAGGCTCGACAATGGGTGTGTGAATTTATCAATTCTTTCTACGCACAGTTGTGCCAGCCCACCAGCATGTGCACCGAAGACAACCCTCAGAAGGAGGTGAGGGCCAAACGGATCCAAGTGTTCCAGTTCCAGTGTGATCCAGTGTTTTTAAGCACCACATTCTGAGGCACCTCAGCGCTAAACTTGAGGACATTGTCATGTTAGCATGCTCTCATGAACTATCCAATGAAAGGGCAGGAACGATGGAGATCGCACTCACCACCATACTCTCTAAGATGGAATCATGGAACCCTACACCCATCAAAGTAGGTTAAGAGGCCAGAAGCTTCAAACCCAGTCCGTGCAGAGGTTGGATGCGGCACTAATGAAGAAATACTCCGGGTACTGTGGCTTTTCAATACATACACTGCAGGACTGTCAGGCGAGGGGCAAGCCGTCCACCAATTGTCAATGCCTTGAAACCCTCTGCTTGCATTTAGGACATCACACCTAGCCACAGCTCACCAAAGACCCCACCAGACATCAAGGGATTCTAGCTGTGTCATCCATGCTTCTAACCACCTCATATGAATGGGACAACCCAGATCCCCCTGACTGTCCAAACCTGGATGAGGAAAACAAGGTGTTCCTTGTCTCTTGAATGAGTGGAACCATGACTTACATAAGCGGCCAAATTCCATCTGCCTCATCATGGTGGATGTCACACCTGCCACATCCCTAATCAAGATTAGAGCATCTTTCAAAATAATGAGCAAGAAACAATACACTGCCTTGCAACTGCAGCCCCACCTGCACCCAATGAAAGCCAAGATATTTGCAATGGGACGACTCACCCATTGCCCTAGAGGAAACATTTGACTGCTTTGTGTCCCACGCCAACTATTCATGAAACACGAAGATCATCGTTGACTCCAGAGGCATTGAAACACTGTTCAGTTGCTCCACCACAGGAAATTTCAGACTTATTCTCTTAGCCAGCAGATTGCAGACATTGATCTGACACTCAACAAGGCCAAATGTAATTTCCTACAGAAAGAGATGAAGGTCTTTGGTTACACATTTTCAGAGGACATATCTGAATTGACCCTGATAAAATCAAAGTCATAAAAACTGATCCACTCCGACACCATCAGAAGTGAGGAGTTCCTTTGGCCTTGCCACCCATTGTTGGTGATTCATTACAAAATTGGCCACCCTCGCCAGACATCTTAAGGGAACTCACTAAGATGTCAGAAACATGGCACTGGGAAGAAGAAGAGCAGGTATTCAGCAGCATAAAAGAGTCTCTTCAGCAAAACACAACAAGGGCATATTTTGACCCAGCAAAAGAATCCGAAACAATTGTTGACGCTGGTCCTATCAGACTTGGTGCCATGCTACTACAGCCCACTGTGTAAAATGAGTTGCCACCCATAGCTTTTGTATGTAGAGCACTCACCAACACAGAGAAACACTACATTGACATTGAAAAAGAAGCACTAATGCAATCGCACGCTAGTAGTTAGTTGGTATTCAGTTTGACTGATGGGAGAATGCCCAGTTTTGCTACTGTTACTGCTTAGGTAATTTATTTTCTGTTCTTTAATTAATTTCTGCTTTGTGAATCTGACTGTAAAATAGACAACACAAGCACTGTTAGTTAGAAGTCTGACGTAGAATAGTGGGAAAGGATAGTCGCTGTGGATTGTATGATTGCTTTTATTTCATACGTATGTGATCATTTTTTCTTGTTCTAATCTGCTGCAGGTATTTACCTTGTGATGATCATCTATGGTATCGTATGTGTACCTGATAGAAACCAATAAGGAATGTTTGAAAAAAGAAGCATCAGACATCTCAATTTTTCTCACTTACGCTCACCAACTTAACGTTGGCGAGCCATATACAAGAAAAATGCCATCACGTGATGGTTTGCGGAGTTTTTACAGAACTCCGTGCTCAACGCGGAGCAAAACTCCATGAACTCAGCCTGCGGAAAGGAGTTTACTGCCTCCTCTAATCATCAATTTAATTTCTCTCCACATTTGGCTTCCAATTGTGCAAAAAAGAACACATTTAGCAAAATTGCCTCTGAATCACAATAGTATGGGAAACCCCAGATTCAGACCTGTAAAAATAACCACTGGTCATTATTTTTGACTATCTTTAAAAATGCAAATCTTTCCTTCATGGTAATTTTAGCGTATTTTTGGACCTCCAACTATATATTTCTGAGACCAGAAGCATCTGCCGGATGTAATGGTGCCTTAGGTTGGTCAATCAGCCATCAGTGTGCCATTTTACAGTTGTCACCTATTTCTATTTGTTTCTACAGCTTTTCATTATTTTTCAAATTCAAAAATGTGTTTCTTTAGAAAACCATGAGTAATCTATGCAAATGGCTTCTTGCGTAGTTTTGAAATATTCATTATTTTAAAAAATGTACAGATTTTTTGATGTCCCAAAACTTTCATACGTTTCTACCCAAAAAAACCTCTTTTTTTAAAACTCTGCCTGTTCCTGAAAGCTGGGAAGATGGTGTTCTGTGCACAGCAAACCTTTTATTCCTGCCATTTCTAGAGAAAAAAATCACTTCTTGCACAGATCTCTATGTCCATTTTATAACACCCTCATCATCACAATTTTGTTATCTTTGCCTATTTTCTCGGTTTTATTCGGGGAAATCCACAAACCCTGGGTTTTTAAGCACAAAGTCCTTCAAACATAAAAAGGCTCAGCAGTCTAGGGGTTAAAAGTGTCATTGTTCATCACATGCCTCTTGTGTGAATAAAGCTTCAGACTGTGAGAGTGGAGACAAGGAGATGAGATTTGAATTCAAGAGAATTTAATTTTTTGAAAGTTAAGCATGAAGATTCCAACCCTGGCATAGATCTGGAATAGAAGCAAGCCCTCAATATGTTTTCAAGGACATGGAAATCAGTATAGGATTATACCAAGAGGTCCGAAAATGTAGTCTCTGAGAAGAAATAAATCCTGGTTGCCTACATGGATCTTGAATCGAATGCCAGTTTTGAATATGAAGCTGGAAGCCAGAACAGGGATGTGTCACAAGCTCAGGGACCATAATTGACTATTTGATAGTCCCCAGGGAATGTCCTCTCAAAAGGGGGACTATCATGACTGAAGGATCTTCTTTGAAGAGCCCACAGCAACATAGGCGGCAGATATATTTTCAGGTACCATTCTTACTCTAATAGGCCTACCTAATAAATGAGCGGTCCAAGACTCATTTGTAAGCAAAATGTTCATTATAAAGGGGAGTTGACTGGCAAGGTATTAGGGTGCAACACAAGCTCGCCATCAAACCTAAGCCTTGATGGGAAGATTATCAATCATTGGAACATTCCGATCCCTTGCAAGATCTGCTGACAATAATGCTGAGGTACAACTGTTTACATATTTAAGTGCAACAACAATAGTAAATACAATTTGTTTGTTGTGTCTGTTAAATGCTATACCTAAGAGGGGGTGGTTTAAATTATTGTCATGTATTTATAGATATTATGTGCTACTGTGAATGGCCAGGAAATCGATATACCTACTGTTCCATGCGTGTTATCTTTGGTCTGATTACTGATAGTCCATTGAGTTTTCCTGATTGTTAAATGTTGTGGATTGCTTTCAAATGGCTTGTTATTGTGTGTGCCTGGGCTTCTTGAAGCAATGAATAGAAAAATCCATTTAGATTTTCAGAACTACCAAATGATATGCAAATGACCGCCACTGAAATTAATTAATGGTAATCTTCTTTATACATATTCATTGTCTATATCCTGAAACCCTCACTACTGGGCTTTGGTGGGTTGACAAGCCCAGACATACTTTTTTGCTACATGTTTTAATCTAGTAAATGAATTTGTGTGAGGACTGGTTGCACATAGGCCATTGGGCACTGGCGATTGTGCAACAACTTACAAGTGATTTTCTAAACAGGAAATTGATTAAGGATTTAATTTGTATACATGGTGCTTTACATTTTAAAAGTATGCCATCTTGACCAGTGTTTGTTGCTAATAATGGCCTCTGTGTCAGCAGTAATGCTCTGTAAATTTGAGTATGTTGGAAAAATATTATTTTCCCTATACTTAATATTCTTGAACAAATACCCATTTCAGTTACCAGTATGGCGAAGTCTAGCTAGCTAGAACACTGAGCATGGAGAGGTTGTTGCATTACGGCCAAAGCTACTGACTTTGGAGCTAGGGAACCAGGTTCGAGTCTCTGTGCCGGCTCAACATCCGGTAATTTTGGGCAAATCATTTAATCTCCCCATGCGCGTAAAAATGAATGCATCCTTCTGTAATGTAACTGGAACTCATGTAAAGCATGACAAGTCCTTCCAGTCAACTTCACGCTATATAAAACAGGCTATGACTAGCGACAAGGTGGGGCACAGGTATGCAGTGACGTGAGCAAAGTGGAGGGAGGGAATGGCCAGCAACGAATGGGGAAGGGCATACAGCGACTGAAGTAAGGTGGAGGTAGGGATGGGCAAGCAACAAACAGAATGCTGATGCTGGAAAGTTAAAAAAATATATGTTACAAGTATGCAGACAGTGAGTGGAAGGACAGAAGGATACTGGCCGCCAGAAGCAGTGCATGGTCCAAGCTCCACAGCAAGAATTAAGACATGAAGCTGAGCAGGAAGCTGAAGGCAGGGGGAGGCACTGACCAACAGGAAGAAAGGAAACGAGAGTGAGGTGGGAGTCAACCAATGATAAGTGAAGGTAAGCAATGGGCAGGCTCTAAGCCCCATTTAAGATTTTTTTTTTGTTACAAGAGATTTTGTAAATAGAAACCTAAAAACGGTGTCAGCAAGCACCACACAGACAATTTATTATTGTGATTAGTACTTGAATATCTTCATTAACAGTTTTAAAGGTCATTTATACATTGCTTTTTCAAAAAATTTGTTTTCTGTTTTCATGGATGCTCTTTCCTTTCTATGTGTTTATTGTTCTTATTTTAGTGGTAAATATATTTTACCCCATTATTTCACCGTGTCAAACCAAAGCTATGCGTTTGCACACTTCCTGAACACGTTTAGTTCTGCATATTGTGACTGGGCGTGCAGCCGTAGTATCCTGTGCTCCGGAAGCCATCCGCTGTATCAGTTTAATCAGTAAACAGTATAAAAATCATAGCTGTAGCTTAATTAATCTCAAATTATAATACGAGGGCTGGCGACGTGGGGGGTTAGTTGCAAGAGATTGTTATTTTCAGAAGTTATCAGCGATTCCAATTTTAGATAAAAACATGCCCCTGCAGGTGCAGCTCGCCCCTCTTGCACAGTTGCAGCTGTGGCATTTGTTGGGCAAGGTGACGGATTGGCAGTGCGCCTGAACATAACACGTGAAGGCTGCGAAATAAATTGCATGGAAAGTTTGCGAGTTAAAGTGCAAGGACAAAATGGATTAATGCTTAAGTTAAGATAAATTATGCCAGCTCGCAGTGGCTTCGGCAGGCTGTACTCGCCGGATCTGACCAACGCTGCTCTCCACACCTGCAAGGTATTTAAAAATGATTGATTGGGCTGACACTATCTGCGAATCGTACCTCCGCACCATCTTTCTTCTGCCTCCCGCGAAATCATATTTCACATTAATAGAGTGGCAGAGAAGTGGCAAAGCTAACAGCGTATCCTTCAAACGCAAAGGAAAGATACGTCCAGGCTCCCTGCGACATATTGATACGCGTCTTCTATTCAGCACGCGGGAAGTGGGGCAGAAATGCAAAACTCTTTGCTGCATTGGTTACTAGACATAGAGCAATGAACGTGATTCAGTCTGCTCGGGGCATGCCCCCCCTATGCACGGCTGAACCCCTAGCCAGCTCTCCCAATGATGCCCATGCCTAGGGAAATCTACTGCTAGGCTGAAAACCCAGGTCAGGCGAATTTGATAGGTCTCCTGTGGGCCGGGTCAATCTACAACAGGCCGTTCTGCACTGCTGTGTGACACTCTCACTGGGTTGGTTAGGCACAACAAGTATACTTAAAGCAGAATGGTGAAATCCGCACCATTCCTCTCTGCCCCTCTCCACTGGCTAAAGAGCATTCAACTTCACTTTTTCAGAATATTACCGGTTGTCTGAGTGACCAAAACGCCAACCAGGTAGGGGACCCAAACACAGAAGAACATGACTCTCGTGTTCTGATTGCAATCAGTGGGGTATTTCTCAAGGAGTGTGTTGAGCCATGGTCTGCTGAATGATCAAAAGTTGAGGGCTCAGGGTGCCGACACGCTAGGGTGCTTGACAGAGGGGCATTTAAAAACGTATGCCCAGACCTGCTTACCGCCATCCTCCTCTCCTACCTCATGCCAACAACGCTCACAAGTGGCCCCAGCCTATTGATTTTTTGGAGTTGCTCTAGGTATAATGGGCTAGGTTTCCTCCAAAGCCTTCAGCATGTACCCATCAGGGACATGTGAAGGTTCAAAGATGTTCTTCTGCAATCTTGGCGAAATTTTCTTGAAAATGTTGAAAACTTCGCAACTTCTATAAAGCCTTGAAAGTTTAAGTCTTGAGAAAACATTACACAAACATAAGCTTTGTGGGAAAAAGTGTGATCTGAGAGCGGTGTCAGCATTGTAGATGTTTTAGAATTTAATAGATTTTGACTAATCATGAAATACGGTTTTCGGGGCAGGATCTAGTTTTAAGAACCGTCAGCATCTTTCCGAAGGCAGAAATGCTTCTATCTCTATAAGTCTGGTAAATGTAATACCATGTATAATTCCTTGTTATGATAGTACCATCTAGATGAGGAGCTATGAGCCACATACGCCAGGCTACAGGATGATTTAAAAATAAAAAAAAGACCACAAGCAATAGTTCTTAAAAAGTGATGTTCTACAGAAGAGCTCTTTAATTTCATCCAAATCACTTGAGTGCAAAACTAAAATCTATAAAAGTTGATGCTTCATCGTAGCACCAATCTGCGATATGCCAGGCTATCAAAAATAATTCCTGGACGAGATCTTCAAGGTGGATCTCCACCTGCATTGCAGAAGATACTACTAAAACCGTGCATTTACATATGGGCAGGCATGCCAAACAACTAGAGAAAGCAGCTGAACTACTTGACATTTGGAAGCATTAGACTTATAATATATTTTGAGGGGCCCCTTTCATACAGCTAGATATACTCTGTACATAAATTTTGCACAGAAGGTCTAAACAGACACTCCTGAAGTACAACCGCTAACATGGCAAGATAATTCACTGATCACTCTACATTTCTCAGAAATAAAACAGATTCTATAATTGCATCATTAGGGCAGGAAACACCCCTGTACCAAACTCAACAGCATCCTACGCCTGGTATTGTTGAAAAAACAAACGCAATGTTACAAAAAAATGACAAAACAAAGAAAAATCTTGTCTGACCTCCAACCCTGAACATAACAAAATAAAAACCTCTAACCTCCTTATTGAATATGACTCAACCCTGTGTATAAAGAAAAGTCTCTGTATTCTGTCCCCAATATCACTGACCTAATCAATGCTTCAATAACCAAAAGCAATGTATAAAATGTATGTATTGTATGCTTGGACGTGAAAATCCGCTCCCTTCCCAGAGTTTGCAGAGTTTTTCCCACTTCGCACTCCATGTATTGCGTGGAGTTCTGAAAAACTCTGCGGAGCGGAGTGTTTTCCTCGCTCGCCAGCTTTAAGTAGGCTAGCTTGAGTGATGAAAATCTTACTCCAGACCCCCTCCCAGCGAGATCTCAACGTGGGCGATCGCAGATGGTCGCTACCGCTTGCTTTGAGAAACCTTCCGTTCGAGTTGAGGAAGCTGCTGCTCGAGTAGAGCGTCATCTTGAGGGCAGAAAGAATCAGCGCCTTCTTGCACTGCGCATGGTGCAGTTTACGCTGATTTTACAGCCTGGGACAAACACCAGTCACTAACAGTCTGCGAGAACGGCACGACGTAATGCACTCCGTCACTTGCAGAACTCCAAGTAGCGCGGCAGAGGTTTTGGGTGACTCCACCCAGGCATAATGTATAGTATGTTGTAAAGGAATCTCAGTCACTCATTCCTGAAGAAGTGTGTGCAAATCTCAAAATCCTTGCACGATCCTTTAAATTGTAGTGACAAGAGAGGTGTGACAGCATGAGGAAAACAGAAAAGTTACTCCATGAACACCAATCAGGACTAATACCAATGAGAGGTACAGAAACCACCATAGCACAGGTAACATTGCTGGTGACAAAACTATGCCAGATTTTCATAAGACATTGAGCTGAAAACAAATTACGTCTGCGATAAGATTTGCCAACATTCCTTTTCAAATGCTACCATCAAAAACTGAAAGAACAGCACTCAAGGCACAAAGTAAGACAAAATGATTTGTTTGAGTACAGGGGATGCTAATCTCACAGCCTCCTCCGCCAGCAGCAACTTTCCTCTCGCCTCCCTCTGGCCACATACAGCATCCATCTTAATTCGGTACTCTACCTTCTGGAACACTACAGCATGCAGTAGAATGTAGCAGCAAACCACAAATGGTTTTGCTCTTGTGAAACAGAAAATGTAACCGCAATTGACAAGAAGTATCACTGGATTCGACAGAAAAGTAGTAAAAAGGGTCAAATGTCACATAAAAAAGGCTGCATGAGTTCTAAACGTAAGATATACGGGGATCTTTCGAAATAACTAAAAGTCTCTCTCTACTGGGTGAGCAATGTGAAATAATAACGACCTTGTGACTGTTTTCCATGTAAATTATCATAATGCCAAAATATTAAATAATGTCCACACATTATTTTACTTCTCAGCGTACAGTGGCATGCTAACAAAAACTGAAAAGTAACTTTGTACCACAGGTCTGAAAAAACATGTTTTCTACTTGTCAAGATGCTTTCAAACTAAAAATGAATAACAGTGACAATTTATAATGAAATACAAACTGCTTCATATTGCGATGTGAATAGAACATGGGCTGCAGTGTTCTTGAACTCTTCTGGTGCGTTGGCCGACAAACGTCAAATAAGTTATGCACCAATGCGCCCTGCTGTTTTACAGAAAAAATCTGTAATCACAATTTTGCCAGTTGGCATTTCAGTGGAGCCATCTGTTATCAAGGGCTATTCAAATGGGATTTTTTACTAGAAGACAAGGGCTTGCAACCTGCTACTGTAGCATTCAAGAGCTGCAGAGGATAGCTTTAGGGCATTAATTACCATTGACTTCACCTCATGCTGCCTTCAGAAAGTCATACCTGCTTGCCCGAGTAAGGCAGACTTATCTGCATTTGCATCTGAACAGATTTATACATTATTCCCACAGATATGTATGCGGACCAAATTTTAAATGTCAGCAGGATCGTAAGAAAGAACAAGTATTAACCCTAGGAACACATGGAACACTACAAATTGTTATTCTTTACAATTTCAGTAACGAGGAAATCATTCAAGAATAATTTATTTCAGAAAGTAGATAGTAAGTGACGACGAATGTCATCTTGCATCCGAGCATTAAAAGTCTTGTAAGTGTCTGCGTATATGTAACCTCCCTTTACAGAGTGCCGGCACTTGAAGAACTTTAGTAGTCTACATCACTATTTTTTCATGAACTCAATCCATTACTGATTCCTTTTTGATCATCCGAGAGAAGACTGGCTATTTTAGACCGAAAACACAGTGGCTTTGGAAAAATTTTAAAAGGTGTCTTCTGTTGCTTTTGCCACGCTCTGGATAGTCATACGGACGCATCACAACACTGGAGAATACCTGATCTTTGCCTTACACCTCCACTTTTGCTAGTTTTGTTTTTGTTGGCCTTAGAACTTTTTTTCACTTTACCACTGCTAAGCAGTGCTAAGTTTTGTGTGCTCTCTCCTCTAAACATGGTGAAATTGGCTTACCCACAATTGACACATTTAATTTACTGGTAGGTCCCTCGTAAAGTGCCACTACATGCACCTAGGACATGTAAATGAAATGCTACAAGTGGGCCTACAGCACATATGGTGCCATCTACTTATGTAGCTTTTTAAACATGTATCAGGCCTGCTATTGCAGCCTAAGTGTGCAGTTTTAAACTGTCATTTCGACCTGGCCTAGATCTTCCTTTTTAATACTTATTGGTCACCCTAGTGTAGGCCCTACATAGCCGTTAGGGTAGGGTGCACTGTATTTATTATGTTGAACTTGTACTTGTAACATTTAAATGTCCTGGTAGTGAAAACCTCTTAAATTAATTTTCACTACTGCAAGGCCTACCTCTCCCATAGGATAATATTGGGTTAACTTACTACATTTAATAAGGGATAACTTTTAATTGGAAGCAAGTAGGCATGTCGAGTTTGGTGTCTTAAAACTTGAAATTGAATGCTCTTTTTAATGGTAAAGTCTGATTTAAAGTCACAATTCTGAAAATTTCACTTCTAGAAATGTTCTCCTCCCCACCATTGGGTGTTCGCCAGCCTGTATCCTGATTAAATGACTAGGTGTCTCTGTCATTTGGTCTTTGTATATTGCTCCCAGACAGTGGAACAAAGGGCAATATGTATTGACAGAATGTGCCATCTCTGACTTGATGAGGGAGGGGCTGACACCTACCACACCTGCACATCACAATGGCTCTGCCTCTTTGCACTCACAAAAGGTTTGACACTAGTATTTCGTGACCCCCAGACAAGCTGGGGCCAGAGCAGTGAGGCAGGAAATTCCAAATACCTCTGGAGGGGATGGGCACCAGAACCTTCTCCTACTTCAAAGTTGGACCAGGTATAAAAAATGGACCCTCAGACCCAACTCTTCAGTATCCCCCTTCACCTGTGGAAGACTCAGAAAGACTGGTGTGCTTCGCTGCAAGGTGAATGCTACTCTGCTACTCTGCTGCCCCACTGCCTTAGTGAAAGGACTGGAACTACATCTTGAACCCAGGATCACCAGAGTGACTCCAGGGCTAGTTGACCGGCCTCCTGATCAGAGCCTCAGGGACAGAAAGGACTACAACCACCTTGAACTCAGTACCTGGTCTGTACCAGTCTGCTTTGAGTTTTTCTACCCCCAAGTAGTGCCACCTCAGTCCCGGAACCTTGGGAGTGGGCCTAAAGGTGCTCTGCCAGCCCAGCTGTGGTCCCATGAGCAGAACCGATGGAGCGTGACCCTTCTCACATCGCAGTCTCCTAGGAACTGCCACTGCACAACATATCCACGAGCTCTTCGTCAACGAGATCCTCAAAGATGATGGATGACTTCACACTACAGCCCTGCGGCTTCTTCGGAACTGCCAATGAGCGATACACCTTCAAGGAAGGACTTGGCATCACAAGCCCCTCATTGACAACATCCTCGATGAAGATACAGGACTCAACTTCGTAGCCCTGCAACTACCTTAGAATGCACATCTGCACAACGCATCCTCAACATGGGATCTTGCAATGCTCTGCAAACCAGTATTTAAGGTACTTTGTTCAGCTGGCAGAACTTGGTCACTGTCTCCAGCATGGGCTCCATTGTGGTCAGCTTAAACTTGTGACACTTGTCTCGGGCCAGATAACAACAGATGGCGCTTTTTGCTTCTCTGCAGTGTTTTTACTTAAATCTTAAAATTACACATCTTAAGTTCTACTAATTGGATTTTGTTGTTTTGGTATCAAATAATTTACTATTTTCCTAAATTAGTTTGGGATTTTACTTGTGTCCTGTTTTCACTGTCCTGTTTTCATTTTATTACTGTCTGAATTGCTGCATAAATACTTTACACATTGCCGCTAGGTTAAGCCTGGTGGCTTTGTGCCAAGCTACAGAGGGTTAAGCCCAGGTTAATTTGAGGTTTGCTTGTGTTTCCCCTGACAGAGATTGTGGTTGCTGCTTGAGTAGGGTCTCACTCCCCTCAACCAATAACCCAATTTCCAGCAATTAGCATTCTGTGATTCAGCACCTTAATTATTGTAATTTAAATTTTTCAGCTGGAACTGAGCCACTAACAATAGGCTTCATTATAAACACAGACAGAAGGAAACATATCAGTTTTAGGGTGTGTTTGAACTGTAAGAATGTAAGAATCTAGTGAATGCACAGCAAGGGGTACAGTATCGAAAATGACTGGAATAAGTAGCGAGTAATGATTCACAAAACAGATGGAAGAGAATATGTGGGAAGATGCATGTGTTTGTGCTGAAAACCTTCCCATATAATGCGTGGATTTATAATCCAGACACAATCAAATGGAAACATTGCTCAACATGTAGTCAGTAAAACGCTCATGAATGATGGGAAATGGGGTATATGTTTCTGAGCCTGCCTTATTTTGGTTCAGTTCAATTTGATTGAGTGAATGCTGTTAAGGTTGAGGTAAGGTATAATCGGTGGAATTATGGTAATTTAGCAATGGTAGCGCTGATGATTATAGACATCATGATCAGATGATCAGTAAGTTACAAATATTTTCACAGTGTTCTAGCTAGTGGGAAGCAACCTTTTTAACGTATACCTCTATGTGGACCTTATTAATGTCCTTGCTGAACTCATTAACGCCTTTAAACACAGGTGCCACAACTATGCTGAAGTAATGCAAATCATTCTCAGGCTTGAACTCTTTGTAGATCACGACTCTTGGGCCGGGAATGCCTAGACATGGGTCACAGGCTCACTGTGCCTCTGGAATCAAGCTATACTTGGCTAAAGATCCCTAACTAGAGCGAAACCAGTCCTAGGTTGCTTGTATTCTGCTTCCTGGAGGACCTAGCCTGGGAGCTGGGGCCGGACTGTTCCCATGAGGAGCAGGGTCAAGGCTGATTTGCATATGGCTGGATCCAAACTGAGGTGGCATTATGGGCAAGAAAAGATGGATTTGGATGCCTGAGCGCTTGGCAGTGGATGAGATTAATTCAAGCATTCCATCCATGACCTTGTTGTTTTTCCTTTTGCCGCTCTAAGTGTGCAGAGTGTGTGCAAGCATGGGTCCCAGGTTCACTGTGCCCCTGGAGCCAAGCTGTCCCTGGCTGAAGAATCCCTAACTAGGGCAAAACGGGTCCTAGGTATAATGTGCTCTGGTTTAGGGAGGACTGGGCCTGGCATTGCAGGCTGGACTGTTCCGATTATGAGCAGGGTCAAGACTGATTTGCATATGGCTAGGTCTAAACTAAGGTAGCATGGTGGGCACAAAACAATGGAATGGGATGTGGCCCGAGTGATTGCCTGTGGCTGAAATTAATTCAAGCATTCCATTCATCACCTTGTGTTTTTCCTGTGCCACTGAGCACTACCTTCAAGTTGTCAAGGTCTGGATATGAATTAACAATTGTCACGTTCTGGATGTGAATTGACAATTGTACTTGTCACATACATATGGAAAGTGGCAAATATCTCACTACTTCTGTTTCTAGCCACACAAACACAGTCCACCCTAAATTCTCTCTACACATTAGGAATTCTGAAGTCATTATGAACTTCAAACATCCCTTGTAGCACAAGTAAATCGAGTTACTAAAGAAATATTCTTCACCATGAGGTTCTTAAACCACATTTTCCTTATAGAGGTTTCCCTCAATGCTTTTGTCCTCTCACATCTCGATTATACCAGCCCTCTTTACCTTGAAACCCTTCTTGGTCCACGTCACAGGTTCCAGTGCAACCATAGCCCGGAAGTCAGACAACTCCGGAACCTATATCTCAGACTATAGTTCACTTGCCCTCCAAGCTTTAGAACGACTACCTGTGGTAAGGTATATCACTTTAAAACTGTGTGCATTGCATATAAATCAATTCGTAGCACTGGATCACTCATACTTCAACAAACTCTGCACTTATCTCAAAAAGGGACCACTTCGTTCCAGACCAGATCCTTACATGTTTTCTGTTTAACATCAGGCGCGGCCAGTTCAGGTAAGAGTGGTGGGGCTATGGGGGGGTGGGGCGGGGAAGTCGATAGATAATGGGATAGGACAAATAAAATAAATAAAACCACTTACCTTGCCAGGGCCACACTGGGAACCGAAACAGGCCCTGGCAAACTGCTCGGACGGCCCTCTTGGGGTGGGGGGGGAAATGGTGTGGCCGAGCGGTTTGCTAGAGCTGATTTTGTTACAGGGGGCCGATATTACCGGCCCCCGGTAACAAAAACGGCCTCTCAGGTGCCCAAAACTGGCCCCCCACTGGGGAAATGGCCGGTGCCCGCAACTTCCAGTCTGGCCCTGTACCTTGCTCTCGCCCCATTGCCGAGTCAGCGAAGCGATGAGTGCAAGGTAAGTGGTTTTATTTAGTTATTTATTTATTTATTCTATCCTGTCGTCTGCCGACTTCCCCCCACCTCACCCCGCCACACCGCTCTTACCTGCACCAGCGACGCCTGTTTAACATATCATATAACATGCCTGTGCCTTTTGCCATCCTGAATGTCAGAACACTGCACACTCAAAGGATAACATTAAGGCTTAGATTATGCTTTTCCGTCACAAGGCACGTACCTTTTACAACTTCCTGTATGGCCATGTGATGACCAATCATCACAAACTACCCTACATTTTATGTTATCCTGTAAATTGTATTAGTTGCTGAGGAAACGCTATTTGTTGCCCATCCTCAGGGCGGCCAATATTGTTTACTGTAGAGCCGCCTTTATCTAACTGTAAACCTTACCCACAATCAAGATCTTCTTCTCTGCTGCTACATATAATGAAAGCGCCATCAAGCAGATGGCTACTTTTTATGTGATGTTTTAGAAATTCTAGGTGGATACTTAAATGGATTTTTTTTTTACTGACTGCTGTGCCTTTTATCGATGTATTGATTGTCCCTAATATATCTGATCTCTTGCTTAGATATCCCGGGGGACATAGCGGTCACCTAATGACTTCCCTCTTAAGGACTTCTTTTGAGATTTTTGTTCCTTTGGTTTTATCTGAGCTTGGTGGTAATTCACCTGACTACTGATGCTGTGCGACTATTTACTTACTATTAGGAACACTGATTTGTATTTATATTGTTTTTAAGTATTTTTACTATTTTGCACTGTGTACTTTTATGGTTCAGTTGAGCTGAAATAAAGTCGATTGAATTAAATTGAGTTGCACTGTGCAGGAGGTCTGAAATGACCAGGGCTGGACTTTTATTGCCATAATTTCACACCTGCACCATGTAATTACAAGTTCAACCTGCTGTATTTGGGAATAACTAACTTTACAGGGCCCTTTCCATTTTAGAAACGGCACAGTTTTCCCAATTATGACCCATTGAACTCTCCCATTTAACACCTGCTCTTACAAGGTGGTAAATGGGAGCAGCAGGCACTTTTCAATTCTATAGCCATCTTAGTGCCCCTGCTGTAGCACACATCTGCACCTATGAAGTACAATCATCCAGGGTTGTATTACACATAGTGCCCTGTGGGAGCAACAGGCATGTGCACCTGTTTTTTGTACCCCTGTGGCATTATGGTATTTCAGAAGGGGTGCTGCTGCTTCTGTAATACTGATAGCTCAGGCACACATGTGCCACCAGCTATATCTTCTGAGGGCATTTCCACATATGTCTGGGAGCGAGGGAATCACTATTGCTCTGTACCTATGCACTATTATGGATGCAGGCACAGAGGCAAACAGGTGCGCTAACAGTGTGTCACAAAATGTTGGCCCACTGTGAGTGTGCCTCCTTAAGCTAGCCCTCTGGGGGTAGCAAAGGGGATCCCATGGACCCTGAAGACATCACCATGCAGACAGGTGCAGTCTCTCACTGCACCTGCCTTCAAGGGGATCTCTCTCCCCTTTTTAAAGTGCAGACGGCATTCTGTCTGCAGTGTGTAACAAGGAGCAACTTGTTAATAGCTATATCTATTTTACTTAATACTCTGCCCCGCAGAGCAGGAGCGAGTTTGCAGCTACCCTGAGGGTAGCCCATTAATTGTAATAGGGCCCACTGTCCCTGTTTGTGCCCCGCTTACGTGTTTAAAAGTGTGCCATTGTGCAAACAAACTCAATAAAATGAGAGAGTTACCCTAATAGGACCAAAAGGGACCGGGTAGTTTTTTACTGTTCACAAAAGAAATTCCCTTATGTGTCAACATGCATTCAAAGTACCACTTTAAGTTATCACTGAACCAAAAGGATATCCCTAGTATTTAAATATCATAACACGTTTTTACTTTAATAAAAATATCTTTATTCCACACTTTGTGTTATTTATGATTGTATCATCTCAAAAAATAGATTATACATTTTTTACATCATTCCTGTACACAATATCAAAAAAATAATATCTCATAATCGTTTTACTTTACATTAAAAATTATGTCATCAGTAAGTCAATCAAAAAACTTTTGACCACAAAGTGGTGTAACAATTCAGAACTTCATAAACATTTCATACAATTTATGTATATTCATTTCGCAATGTGTATTGTCCTTATTCATATGATGCACATAAAAAGAGTTAAAAACAACTACAGTCTTTATCTGTCCAAGTATCAGCTCAATAAAAACAATGTTTATCTGTCCAAGTGTCGACGCATTTCTGTGTCTTTTATTGTTCTTCTACACCTTCATCAGGACTTAATTAAAAAATCGTAATCCATAATAACAGACCAAATATCCAATATTTGATTTCGCAGAATAATCACGATAGTATATATGGTTTGATATGCTTTGCCATATGTACCAGGTACTCCTCCTTTGGATGTGAGGGTTCGCCTTTGGGATCAGGATGAAGCACTTTCGTCACCGTAATTCAGTTATTCTTGTCTTTTGTAATGTGACCAATATATAGTCAGTCTTTCCATAGATCGAAATCTTTGTTTGAAGACTGGATTTATTCACAGTGATAAAAGGTTTCTTATTTATTATTTCTTACGACCGTTTTTTTTTTCAATTAGTTCTTGTCGAGGCTCCTTTTGAATTGGAGCAGCGTTACCACAGTCGGGGGTTCTGGTGTTCGTTCGAGGATTGTGCAAACAAAGACAGTGTGCCCCATTTGTAATCTGGTTGAGAGGAACAGTGGTCTCAGTGAGGCCTCACAGGTCCTTGTGTAGCCTGGGCTACTATTACTAGGTGAGGTATTAATCAACAGAAACACTTGGCAGAGGAGGGGTTATCCTCTAAGCCAAGATTATTTAGTAGCCTCTACCAATACTGAACAGATCCCCATTTTCAACCTTTCCAGTCACCAACTCTCCTCTACTGAAATCTCCTTACTTAGCAAAGGACTATCCTATGTCCTCACCGAAAAACCTGACTGGTTCAGCATACAGACAGATATCTTCCAATTCTTTAGGAAAATAATATTAAAATCCTTTTTTTCTCCATAAGGAATCACCACCTAACTATGACACCACAGGACTTCGCCCTAAATCTACCTTTAATCCACCCACAGGTTGTCTACCCCACAGAAGTAGTCTCCTTTGAGAATCTAGTCCTTAAAGACCTAGAGAAGTTAAAAAAAACAGCATAACTTCATCCTCTACAACATCAGCCTAGAAGAGAAGAAGAGTCTGAACAAACTGAAAAATGTAGATCACATCATCATAAAGCCCTGTGACAAAGGTGGTGGCATCACCATTGAGGACAAAACCACGTATGACTATGAGATCATGCGCCAACTAAGTAACACCACTCACTACTGAGACACAACCCCCTTGTGGAGATGAAACATCTGATCCAGACAACCACCAAGGCAGCTGAAGACCTATGCTACCTTAGTCATAATGAGTTCCTCTATCTAAATAAACAAAACCCCAGGACACCAGTGCTATACACACTGCCTAAGGTTCATAAAAACCTTGAAAATCCCCCAGGCAGACCAATCCTTTCAGGGTGTGGCTCCAGTCTTGAAGCACTAGGAAGGTATGTGGATTTCTTTATACATGACCTCGTACAAGACACCATAGCCTATGTCAAGGACACCACACATTTTATTTTATTAACTTGGTAGAACGGGAACAATTTAACCCCACATGTGAAATCTTAGTCACACTGGACATAGAGTCCCTTTATACCAATATTCCACAGGATAGAGGCACCAGAGTTATTGAGACCCATCTTAACAACAGACCCAGACCACATAAAATCCCCACTGAATTTATTATCTCCCTTCTTGAGATAGCCTTGACGAAAAATTACTTTGTGTTCAATGAAAAATTCTACAAACAGCGCAAAGGTACCTCTATGGGGGCAGTTTTTGCCCCCAATTTTGCCATACTCTTTGTGGACGACATAGAGAAATCATTTGTCCTTAACCAGATCAACGCACATCGAAGCAAAATTAAGAGCTGGCATCGATACATCGACGATGTGTTCATGATCTGGCAGGGCAACACATCTGAACTAGACGCCTTTTGCAAATGGCTTCATAACTGCCAACCTGACCTTAAGTTTACCTACAACTCTAGCAATACCCAGATAAACTATCTAGATGTCAATGTCAAAACAGCTGAGGGCAGGCTCTATACCGCCTTGTACAGGAAGCTGACAGAAAAAAACACCCTACTTCACTATAAAAGTGCCCACCCTAGAGCACTCAGGGATGGCCTCCCCTTTAGCAATCTTTTAAGAATTCGCAGAAACTGCAAGCTCAAAGAAGATTACCTAAGGGAAGCAGACACACTATCCGAAAAACTCCTCACCAGAGGCTACCCAAGACGCCTTGTAAAAAGATCTATGAAAAGGGCTTGGTACTCGCACAGGGAAGTCCTACCGGAACCCAAGCCAAAAAGACAATGTCACGCATTGCATGCATTACCACGTTCTGTCCGGCAAGCAACCAAATAACCAAAGTGATTAAAAAACACTGGCCACTCATAACCTCAATCAACATTACCAATGGGGCTCCTCTGTTCTCTTTTAAACGAGGGCGTAACATTAAGGACCATTTGGTCAGAGCACAACAACCACTACGCAAGGACAACACTATGCAGGCATGCCTAGGTCTCCCACCAGTAGTGGGTCATTTCAAGTGTGGTAATTGCGCTGCATGACCTCTCACAAAAAACACAAAAACGTTTGAAGATGGCACAGTCACACACAAGCTGAACTTCTTTTTGAACTGTAATTCGGTGTATGTAATTTACTGCATCCAATGCCCGTGTAACCTCATTTATGCTGGCCAAACAACCCAGAAGGTGAAAGCAAGAATAAGCCAGCACAAAAGCAGAATACGTTGCCAAGTCATCACTGCACCGCTGGTCGAGCACTTCATGAGCAAAGGACATTCAGAACAAGATCTCCGCTGGCAAGTCATTGACATTGTTCGTCCGTGCAGCAGAGGCGGGGACCCTCAAGCAATCCTCAATAGAATTGAATGCAAATGGATGTTCAATTGCTGTTCCATTGAGAATGGACTCAATACGCTCGACGAATGGAACATGATTCTGTAAATACCCTGTTAACTGCTATAAGTGCAATGTATATACCTGTACCTAGTTTTATCATGTATATAAACACAGTCACTCTTTTTAACTGTCTCACTTATCTATCCTACCTCTACTGTTAGGGCCGACTCTGGGCCCGTGTCTGGACCTCCTACGGCCCCTCTATTCTACTCCATGGGCATTCAGAGCCTCCTTGTATCATGTCCCCACCTACAGAATACCGCACATAGGTCCTCCACCTTGTCATGCTACCTACTCTAAATTAATCTTATGAAGCATCCCACTCCCTTGTGATGTTTAATTATCCCTCCTGCGTTGTAGGCTGGTTCACGCCTTGCCATTTCCTCTCCGCGTACCCATCCAATATAGCCGCCACCCTTAGCCATCCTGTTCACGGCAGGAGCACTAGATTAGATCAGCTCGCGCCGCGCATGCGCACCGGCGCACGCGCCACGATTTAACCTGACTCATTGTTCCCTCAGTCATCCACCGGATTGACTTTGGCTGCACTACGTTCCCTTACGCTCTACTCAGGACGACTCAGAATTGACACCGGGCCACAAGTAAGTGCTCTGTCCCGCTTGGCCGTCGGCATAGTTGGTCTGCCCTCGTCTACATGTCCTGACCCACTTCCCTTCCCTTTTGGATTGTCCATCGCTGGCAAAGATTCCTTCCACGGCTCCCTGGAATTTAACCCCGTAAGTAATTTTGTGGCTACGGTAGTTCCTTCGAGGTTACTCCACCTGGGAACTTACACCCCTTCTGTTTTTCAGGAACCTTGATTCATTCACTACGCCCCTCCGGCTCCGAGCATCAGCTCCACGCCACCATTCCCACATCCTCTAATTGAGACACCCTAATTAGGCGTGTACTTGGTTTCTTCCCGCGCCAGTTCGCTTGCATGCTTCTAATCAGGACCCCATCAAGTACCCTCCTGCACATAGCGCAGTCAGCTCACCTCCACCGTTGTTCCTACTTTCCGGACACCGCGCAGGCTTCACCGTATGGCCTCCCTTGGTTAATGTCCTCACTGACCATTAACATGATGCGTCTGAGCTAATTTGATGCGTCTGAGTCATATTGTCTTCCCTGACTTGTCTTGCAAACCGTGTAGGCTTCAGCAATATCCCTTTGTCTTTCACTGTCATCACCGAACATGTATTGATGCCTCTGATGTTTGTTGTCCTACTTGACTAGTAATATAAATTGCAATTTCCCTCTCCATAACTCACATTAACTCATGCGTAATAGGAATTCAGTTCCGCCTTCTCGTGTTTCCTAAATTGTATTTTCCATCCTCTTGCACCACCATGATTGAGCCATATGCAAAATTACTGTATTGATCGCCCTTTAATGTTGTAACTATTCCAATCACAGATTGTGCAACCTTAATTTTTGTCCTCATGCTCGGGACACTTGGTTACTCCGATTTTTCTCCTTCTATAGATTCTACTGCTCACACTACAGTCCTGATGATGATCTTTATTTAACAAGATCGAAATGCCATCGACCTCACAACCAGAACTCCTCCATTATAATTGAATAGATTGGAGTTCTGTAGTTTGTTGTCAATGCGATGTAAAGCTTTTAATGTCACCAAGCAATTTTTCACTTCACGCACTTGCACTTTTTCGTGTGAGCACGAGAACTATTACTGATGCATTTTGAATGACACTCCATTTATGCTGCTAATAAATGTGATGTCATTTTGTACCTTGTGTCCCTGCATAGATTGCTTAATGAGTCCCGCCTGGACTACCCTTGAAAGTGTTTCTGTTGATTAATACGGCACATAGTAATAGTAGCCCAGGCTACACGAGGACCTGTGAGGACTCACTGAGACCACTGTTCCTCTCAACCAATTATACCACCCCTGGTCTTACTACAGGGGTACCCTTGTTTTCAACATATATCCATTTGTAATCTGAGCCCCATATGGCCATTTGTGCAGCATGTGAAGATTTGAAGATCTGAACTCTACTATGCAGCATCTTCCCACATCAACCAATCCTGGGGCAGTATAGTCTGCTGTAAAAGAATTATCTGTCCTTACTGATGGCAGCTCTATGAATGTGCTTTGCAGAATCTAATGCATTGTTTACTGTGATTTAGTGTCCCTCTTAAAACTATGTAAACTTTTTCTGTAGGCGTGCACATTTACTTTGCACTGAAAACCTACTTGCTACTAAAAAAATAAAGCTACATTTTCATTTCACATTATATCTATTGTAAAAAATAAAAATAAATAAGTAATTTTAAGATTCGGTATGCTAGGAATACTGTTAGAAATGGGGGTCTCTAGTTGGCAGTGGCTTGTACCCTATCCAAGTTCGAACCCTTCCTTCTAGTCAGGGTAAGGGAGTTACACACCCAAGATAACCCCTGCTCACCCCCTTGGTAGCTTGGCACGAGCAGTGAGGCCTATCTCAGAGGCAATGTGTAAAGTACTTGTACATAAACACACAGTAACACAGTGCAAACTCTACAAAGGGACACCACACCAGTTTAGAAAAATAAATAATCTTCATCTAGACTAAACAAGACCAAAATGACAAAAATCAAACATACATAACTCAAAATATCACTTTTAAAAGGTTTAACCAATTCAGTCCATAGAACTCAATGGATGCCTTGATTTTTAGCACAAAGTAGCTTTGATGCATCAAACTCCAAGTCAGAAAACAGCCACAAGCCCAGTTCTTTCACTGCCCACAGACAGAAGCAGCAACTTCAGGACCAACTCAGCAAAGCAAAGGGGCAGTCCTCAGTCCAAAAGTGTTCTAAAGATGTGGAGTTATAGGTCCAATACTTACACTCCTTTTGGCCTTTGAAGTAGGCATACTTCAAAGGAAAGTCTTTGTTGTCCACAATATCCTGCCTTGCCCTGCTTTGGCTTCAGACACTTTACAGGGGGCATAGACAGCATTGTGAGAGGCCAGGCACAGCCCTATTCAGGTGTCAGTGACAATTTCTCCCACCACTGTAGTTCGAGAAGGCCCATAAGCCTGGTGATGGGCCATCGGGATATACATGGCACACCTCAGCTCTGTGTGAGCGAATGTCTACAGTGAATGCAACCCAGCTGTCAGCCTAAACCAGATGTGGATTCCACAGTCAGGCAGATATACAGAATGGCAAAGCAAAAAAATGTCCACTTTCAAAAAGTGGCATTTTCAAACACATAATTTAAAAATCAACTTCACTAAATTATTTATTTTTAAATACTGAGTTCATGGAACCCAAACTCTAAATCTCTACCTTTTCCCAATTGAAGGTTACATTTGTAATATGTTACAAGGCAGCTTCTTTGGGAGAGATAGTCCTTACAATAGTGAAAAACTAAATTGCCAGTATTTCACTACCAGGACATGTAAAACATGTCCTACCTGTCACATACATTGCACCCTGACCACAGGGCTACAGTGGGCCTACTTTAGTGGTGCCTTATATGTAAAAAAAGGAAAGGTTTGGGCCTGGCCAGTGGGTGCACTGGCTAGGCCGACATAGCAGTTTAAAACTGCACTCACAAACACTGCAATGGGGGATCAGAGACAAGCTTACAGGGCTACTCATACAGGTGGTGCAGTGTCCTGCTGGACACGTTCTAGTGTTCTGCCTCTGTAATACACCCACACTAACACCCTCACATCGCAGGCATCACCAGTCAGGGGACCGTGCTAATAAAAGGAGACCTGGCGCACGTGCCCTGTGCCAGTTCCAGTAGTGTACCCACTGTGTCGGTGTGATTACTTCCTCAGCATGTGGGCCCAGGGCCCACAACACCACAGGTGGCACAATCAGTGCTGCAGGTTCACTAGTCGCATTTGACTTACAGGCCCTGGGTACACACAGTGTACTTTACTAGGGACTTACCAGTAAATGAAATATGCCAATCATCGATGACCAATCCTAATCACAATTTACACAGGGAGCACTTGCACTTTATCACTGATCAGCAGTGATAAAGTGCCCAGAGTACACACACCCAAAAAACAAAGTTCAGCATACAGTCAAAAATACAGGAGGTAGAGGCAAAAAGACAGGGGAAACCATGCCAAGGATGTCAGGTCTAACAAATACTATCCAACATTTCATTTAATTTCCCGGAAGGATTTGAACATTGTTGTAAAATCTTTTTGGAGGGTAAAATCACAATTTCTATTCATATGAATGTGCAATCCTAGGAGGGAAGTATTACTGGGGAATAGAACATTCGTGGAAAACTCAGACGAAAAAGAAAGGTTTAAAGATAAATTAAATTGTGTGCAGACAAAACAGAAACTTGCTGCAAGGAATTACCGACATATTTTTTTTGTCAATTAAGTTTTCCGGCAATGCGTTTACAGTGGTTTTAAGCAGTAACATATGTCAACAACGATTAAAGCCAGACTCATACTAATATAAGGTGACGTGCCACAGGCCCGTGACAGCGCAATGCAGTGCTGCACCAAGTTCATGATATCTCAAAAGCCGTCAGGTTTACCATCTCTGGGCACCGGATGAGCAACGTGCTCCAGATTCACCACTGCCAGCGGTAGGGTGACCAACCGTCCGTAAATTTCACGGACAGTCCGTAATTTCGGCCGTCTGTCCGTTGTCCGTGAAGGATTCTTTAACGGACGGCATTTGTCCGTAATTTTAACCGGGCACCGCTCGCACAAACCTAGGCACAGCTTCCACCCACCTCCCTTCTTGACGCCGATGCTGCTGAGGTCGGGTGTAACAGACTCCGATGCAGAACCAAAGCTCATCTACCCAGCAGCATTGGAGAGGCACAGCGGGATGGCAACCCTCACACCTTCCGCCCTTGATGAGCTGTTAAGAGGTGTTTGAAGGTGACTGAGAGGGAGGGGCTGCAGCTTCAGGAGCATCTATTCAGATGCAAACAGCCCTGAATGCGTCATGTCTCTGCAATTTAGAGGGGCCTCACACATTCCCTTTCTGCCCAGGGCCCCAAAAATCGTAGAACCGGCCCTGATTACACCGAGGCAGCACATGGTTCTCTTCACAGAGCTTAATTACTGTCACTAAATTGTAAGCAAACCTTGGTTCTTCAAACATGCAGTCTATAATGTAATAAAATAAAGAAATGGCACAAACACACCCACACTGATTAACAAAGTATGGAGGACAATCAGTTAAATCAGTTCTCTTGGAGTATCTCCTTTAAGTACTGTACATCACAGTGGGGGATGGCAAAACTAACATTTTAGAAAGAGAGCCTGTCGTCTCATTGTCTTGTCCTGGAGGGGGTGAGGAGCCCTACCCCACCCTGGAAGAGACCAAGATGATACTAGAATACTGCATACCCACCCTGGTGGATCCTGTTCCCCCGCCTATGATGGCTCCTGCCCCCTCCCCTTGTGGTGGATCCTGTCCCAGTCCTGGAATGGCTCCTGCAGCGAGAGTAAAGTTCATGATGGGCCTCTTCTCAAAAAGGATCACCTCAAAATTAATATGAAAAGGTGGGCGAGTGAGTAAGTGAAGGGATGGGTGGATGGCTGGATGAATTAGTGAAAGGGTGAATGGATGAATGAAAGATTGAATAGATGGATAATGAGAGAGGATGGATGGATTGATGAGTGAGTGGAAGGATGAATGAGAGAAAAGGTAAATAGCTGGATGTATGGGTGGAAGGGTAGCTGGATGGGTAAAAGGGTGGATGGATGAGTGAAAAGGTGGATGATGAGTGAGTGGGTGGATGGATGAGTGAAATGATGGATGGATTGATGAATTGATAAGTGCAAGGGTGGATGGAGGGATGAGTGAAAGGGGGGTAGATGGACAAAAGGATGAATAGATGAGTGAAGGAATGAAAGGATAGATGGATGAGAGAAAGGATGGATGAGTGATAGGGTCAATGGATGGATTCATGAGTGGATGAGTAGATGGATGGGTGGGTGGATGGATGGAATGAAGGATGGCTAAGTGAAAGGGTCGATGGCGAGAGAAAGGGAGGATGGATAGATGACTGAAAGGGTGGATGGGTGGAAGGATGAGTGACTGGGTGGATGGATGAGTAAGTGAAAAGATGGCTGGATGAGTGAAAGGGTAAATGGCTGGATGGATGGATGAGTGAATGGATGGGTAGAAGAGTGGATGGATGAGTGTACAGATGGATAGGGTGAAAGGGTGGATGGATGGATAATGGATGGATGAGTGAAAGGATGGATGAAGGGATGGATGAGTGAAATGATAGATGGAAGGATACATGATGGATAGGTTTGCAAATGGTTGAATATGTTTGGATATGGCTGGGCTTACTTATATACTATTGCGCGACCTCCTCAGATGTGTCTGTAAAACGTACCTATTGTCCTGAATTTTGACCTCCTGTCCTGAATTTGTGTCCTGAATTTTGACCCTTTGTCCTGAATTTTTACTCTCACCGTCCTGAATTTGCACCAATGCCAGTTGGTCACCCTAGCCAGCGGTCACAGGGTGCGACTTCCTGCTGTCTGGAATGGAAGGAAGAAGCAGCTCACTGCGTGGCAGCTGATGCAAGTTCTGGCTCTCAGAAAGTCCTAGCAACCTTGAGTGACAGACAGAAGAGAAAACATATTCCGGCAGCGGGAAGTCCCGCGAGACCTTAGGATGCAGGGAATGTGTTTGGGTGATGCAGAATTTCACGCCGGGCTAAATCAACAATTTCTACATGTTTTCACAAAGGGTAAACTTTCCCAATGTTGCCCAATAACTCAGATGAAGATTCGTAGTCCACTTCTACCTTAATATAGTCATGAAGTGGGCCTCAATTAAATTTTCCACAACAAACAGCACACACTTTTTAGCGTGAACAATCGAGGACTGCAGCGACAGTGAATGTGTGCTGTGAGCGATCTGGAACAGGCGCTTCAATAGGTAGCCAGAACATGTCAATGTATACTGTAGGGTTACTTGTCTGGAACGTATGCTACCCAGAGGCTCCTCCAAATGGCGGCACCTAGAGACCACTAGGCGCTACCTCAGTCATTCCCAGAAAGCTCTAGTCCCACCACTTCCACGGGGCGTGTTGAGCACAAGAGGTGGTCTTACAAATCACACATCTTCTTGGGGATGTTTGTTGGGGGGCGTAATGAGCACTTTCTACCCCTCTGGCTGTTCATCCTCATACAGGTTTGTGGTGTGTAGCTTTTATTCGTTCATGCCCCTCAAAATTATTGTTTAACAAAACAGCTCTGCAAAGCTTGTTTTGTTATTCGCTACTCTCTATGCTACATAAATGGCAGCCTCATCAAATGCCTCTCCCACACTAAGAAATTGCATAATTCATTAAATAGTTTTAAGGTTTGCATACGCAGAACTTCTAAACGGTTCAAGATTGCATTTATGAAGCTCGAATTTCTACGGAAGAGAAAGGGCCTCTGCCTAGATATGCGTTTTCAATCTATGAATATTTTTGAAATACTTCTGGGCAGATTTACAGTATAACATAACAAGCATTTGCAATGCAATCGGTCTCGCCTTTGGGACCTTATATGTATTTAGCTATGCAGCACATTAGCCTGGGTGCTGAAACATATCCTGTTCATTACCATGGAGGTAAAGTAAGCACCAAACTGCTGAAGACGCCAGGAATGGGAAAACATGGAGAGAAATACTGCCTATCAGCGGGAAATTATATTGGCCAAAGCTCTGTTTTTAATATAAAATAGGCCCCTTCAGGGGTCATGTCACTGAAAATACAAGCTTTGAAAAAAATATTATTGTCTACGGGTGCTCGTTAAATGCAAGTTTCTATGGCCTGGAATCTAGGGAATGCTAAAGTGATTCTGGTATTTTACTGACCTCTACTGGTAATTTTCTATCAAGACAGTTAATTAAAGGCAGTTGAACAAGCAGAAAGCAATTCTGGTATTTTACTGACCTCTACTGGTCGTTTTCTATCAAGACAGTTAAATAGAGACAGTTCAACAGAAAAAAAAGTCCCTAAGCAAAGGCGGAAACAGACAAATCCTAGGGCTGATCTCCAGATCCCACAAAGTAGATACAAAAAGATCTTACAGACAGTGCAAGCGCTGTCTATGCTCAACTTAAAAAGCATGACATGTTATTGCTATGTGCCTGCACAACATATTTGATAGCACACCGTTTCCTGTTATTTTTGTAAAAATTTTAATCAGAACAATCCTACTGACACATGAGATTGCCTGGAGACATATTTACTGGAAGTCGCACGAAGCAAGGAACCGTGGCCAGTTGTGAAGAAAAGAAAAGTTCGGAGAGTGCAGCAGAAAATTATGAGCCTGCAACCACTCGCCTTTCCTAGGCTTGGGATAACACTGAGGGAGTCTATAAGCAGTACGTCCTGGAGGTGATCTGGTGCAGGCTGCCTCATATATTTCATTAAATGGCGTTTCATTCTAGTAAATTTTAACCATACCCTAATGTTAACATCAACGAAAACCTAATTGGAATTACAATTTACTAACTTTATAAACGTGTGTTAAATTAAATATATACCATTAACCTTACCCTAAATGAAATCAAATCAAAATAAATGGAATAAAATTCCTTAACACATCCACAATGCTAAAACTAACACTGATGTTAAATGAAATAAAATAAAATTAAATAGGTTACCTCGGCCCTAATGCTAACTATGACCCTAAGTCAAGTTAAATTTAATGAATAAAAAATGGTAACTTTACTTATTTATTTGTAGAGTTTTGTATAGCTTGAACTTCACCCAAAGGTATCAGAGCACTTTACATAGTTGGGAGCGTAACAGTTGCACAATTTACATATGTGTAGATACAATTACATATGATAGTAGCAAATACAAAACAACAGCACACATAGAAGCATATTGAGACCAGTGAAAGATTATACCTATGACTTTTGAAATGGAAGCGGTTACATAGGATAAACACAGATAGACGCAATGGTGTATACAAAGGGTAGTGGGGGATAGGGTATGCCGGCCTGTGTAGTGGTGTGTGCGTGAGCAGCATGTAAGATAAGATGAGCAATAATAGCAAGTAAACTTAATCTAACCCTAATACTAATCTTTAAATGTGACCTATTTAAAGTAGTGGCAGCCTCAGTAGTAACATTCTCTGTAGTAACCTTGATTTAGTGGCTTTTCAAAGTAGTAGATTGAGGTCATGGAGGTTCCCTTCACCAACTTGCTGACATAAATCACAAAGTTAGTGACAACCACTCTCTCATTATAGTTTATTTGGTAGCCTGATAGTGCCAGTGGAGTAACACAGGCCCCTGCAGCCCCTACAGGGCCGGGGGCCCCCAAGCTCCAAGGGGCCCCCTCAGCACAGTACTTTGGCCAGAGATCTCCTGAGAAAGAAATGAAAATATGTTTGCCAAATAGTGCATTTTAAAGCAAATTAATGTAATGATAAAGCACGGCTTATTAAGCAGTGGGAACGTATAGTTTTGAAATATTAAACACATTAAAAACTGTCCCATATCTTTCTGCATTAATTTGTTCAACAGTTACTGTAATGTGTAAATTGTTCAGCATGACAACTTTGGCCCTTTAAAATGTATGCTCGCCCAGTGTCTTGCATTGCATGCAGCATTAACTTTAGAAAAATATGCTCTAACCAGACTTCGAGAAGCACCCACAGATGCTGGCATAACCAATCATATAAAAATATGTGCAGACAGGTCTTCAAGTGAGATAAAATAAAGTGGGTGCTCTCTATAAAGGAACATGTCAAATACATTTCTGTGGTTCCCATAGTGTGCCACCTGACTAGTATTTTGGTTTCGCACTGAGATGTAATTTTATCCAGATAAATGGCAAAACAAATGACATACACCTAAAGCCTGTCAGTATGATTGGCTTTGTCACTGGTGTTAGCTGTTTAAGATAAATGAGTAACAACTATGATTTCTTATAAATAATTTAACATTGGAAATGTTTAAATTCTGAAATAGTGAGTCTGTGAATTAAATAGCATTGAGGCCTGTGGAAGGAGTTTTGGCCTTCAATTATGGGTGCTTTATGTTAGATATGTATCCTCTTTTTCTCTGCATGTCTTGTTCAGCCGCACATCTTCAACCCCCTCTCTTTCCTCTTCAGCATCCTCTTTTCACTCTTCCCCGAATTCACTTCCTCGCACTCCCTGTCACTTCAACGCCCCCAACATGCAGTGCACTCCCTCAAATATAAGCACCTTAATTTCTCTTACGTTTGCCTTGCAAATGTTTTGACATCTGTGTACCCCCTTCAGACACATATCCACAGAAATTCAGTTGCAAATGGAATACACAAACATTGTTCTGTGTGCTCTGCAGAGAGGCCAACCCACTGACAGGCACTTTGGCTTCAGCCTAAGCGCCTGAGGACTCAATCAAAGCCCCTCATAAACACCTGACATGGCTCAAGCCTCAAATAAAGATAAACAACATTATAAAATAGCTAACTCTTGGGAAATGCAAGATTAAGTAAAGCATGTGAAATAAGAGAGGAACTAAATCGCTGAAATGCATTCCAATGACCTTTTTAACATTCATTGTTTGCAAGTCAATCCATATTTTTGGCATCAGGGTTAACTTAGGGGCATGAAAACAGGGCCAGTTTTAATGTCAAAACATCAGAGAACTGGCCACTGTAAACACATGTTCCACAGTAAGCACATATCTCTCACTTTGGGCTTGCATAGGGTATTTGGATCAACTTCTTAAGGGAACAAGAACAAACTCTGCTCCTTATTTGCATCCATTTTACAAGGGAGCAAATGCCGCAGCACCACTTGTGCAGCAAGGGCGTGGGGTGGCACAGTGGAGGAGGTTAGCGTGATGAGGGGTCTCAGCACAATATACATTACACAGCATTCACTTGCAAACACATACCATTACCGAAAACAAGGCACCGGATCAGACATGCTTGCAGCCACTCTCACGTATGACAAAAGGGTGGGAACTACGCCTTTGAATGATGGACATCTGAAATCACGCAGGGATGAAGTCTCCGACGCCCAAAACTGTGACGCTTATGCATCACTGGTCTACAATGTTCATATAACCCATGACCACAATGGCACTGAATGGCTTTTAAACAGAAAGCCCTGCGTCGTGCATACTGTTAAGAAAGTTTATTTACTGCCTGGCTTCCGTCTCCTGCTTCACAGAGAGGCAGGGCAGGCAGCTTGAAACAGACAGTCCAGACTTAAATACATCAATCTATTTAGAGATGTGATCCTATCTCTAAATAAATCGATCTATTTAATTTTTATTTAAGTAAATGTCGAGGAATTTCAGAGGGGAGGAACCACCCCTGCTCCACGTGACTTGCAGGGGGGCCCCCTCAAGATTTGTTACACCAGTGGATAGGACATGCTATTTCTTAACCCTTAATAACTTTAATTTTCAGGATTTAAATCATGATTTCACAAAACATAATATTTCAAGTAAATCTCGATTTCGTATATGCAAATCAAAAGATTTAGGGCCCAATTTAGATTTTGACAGACGGGTTACTCCAACACAAACTTGTTGGTTTTTTCTCTGCCGCATTTCAAGTCCACCATGTCCTAAGGCACTTGTAATATGATGGCTGGAATATCTGTCTCATTTGTGACGGAGTAACACATCCAGTAGACTCTAAGCCAGGCCCTAAGTTCCTATTTCCATGGAAAATAGTTACTTTGTTGTGTTAATAACTTTTGGTGCAGCTTAATAAATGCATAAAATTTGAAACACATATGTTGTTGAGATTTGACATTTTAATTTTTGATCCTTCTAGAGAAAGGAAAATATCAATGTGAGGATGGGCCAAGAAGTTTTCATTACTCTGCTTGGTTTTATTTATTCATTTATTCATGGCTTCTATTGCAACTATTAACCACATTAACCAGAAATACATAAGTGTGCTTTACACAAATAACTAGTACAATACAAATGTTAAATACAAAATGCAATACAGAAAAACCAGTAGGAAAATATGCCATGGAGAGTAGAATAATGAGAACTAACCATAGTACGAGCAGAGGAGATGACCAAAAGTGGTGATTTAAGGTAAGTCAGATTGAGTTCTAATGGACAAAGAAAGGGAGTTTCAGAAGCTAATAATGACCTCCAAAAATATTGATTTAGTACTAGAGAAACGTTGAGGGTGGAAAAGAGGAAGTCTTCTCTCTCAACTAGAGCTGCAATGTAAAGCAGGAATTTAAAATGTGTTAGAAATGATTACCATTTGCATGGTGTATCCCTAGATTTGTGTCTTGCTGGTTCTACACTGCTAACCAGTGGTAAAGTACCTGTACTTCCCCTTTCAGCATGATGAAACTGTCATACACCTTACTGGCCTCTTTAATTTACCTATAAGTCCCCGGAATATAGTACCTAAAATGTATCAAGCGCCTGTGAGTTAAATGTCACCAGTGGGCTGAAGCACACATTGTGCCACCCAGTACATTGAGAGGCTACCCATGACTGAAGGCATGCCATGTGCTGCAAAGTAGTGCAGGTTTTAACTGGAAATTGGACCTGTCAAAATAAGCCATTTTGACAGTCTTAAAGCCTATTTTTACATATTCATAAGCCATCTGTAAGTAGGCCTTACTGCCCAGTAAGGCAGGGTGCAGGGTATGTAGGAGCAGGACAAGTAAAGGTTTATTGTTAAACATGGCCCTTTGTGGAAAGGCCCAAAAGGCTATTTTCTCTGTAGCAGGGTAAGCTGTTACATAGGAGAGCATGGGGACACAATATTAAATGTAATATTTATATCTCCACTAAGGCATCAGCTGCAGTAGTCATTCTTGAATTTTTTAAAATATTTATTACAATCTCAATTCATTGGTAAAGCCATAATTGTAATAAACATTTTAGAATAGATACTTTTGAAGACGTTGCTTATTACCTGCCTAAAACCTCTAGATGCCCATTTGCAAGACCTTCCAACTGTTACTCAGGAGCCACCTTAAAGAGGTGTGAGCTTGTTCCTAGAGCGGAGACAGCGGCCTTGGGTGTCAGGAGGTGTTCTGCTTCAATGGCAGGCTGGCCATCTTGACTCTGTCCAGGAACTTAATTAACTTCAAAGGAGCCTGGCCTGTCACATGCAGATGTCGGGCCTGCCCTCCTCCTTTGTCCCCCTAGCCAGTCAGGCACTAGGCTGAATGGGAGAGAAGCTGCCCCTAGAACCGGTTTAAAAGTGACCAAAGAGGAGGGGTTGCTAATTTCCTTGGCCATACCTCTAGTGTGGGTACATGAGTTCCAATCAGGGGAAAAACATTTCTGTCATGTTGACTTTGACTCACAGGAAGTGCTGCAAAAGTGTGTAGGGTCACCCTGGGATAACTTTTATCCCAGTGGTCAAGGACTGACTAGGAGTGTCTCCGACCCACAAATTGGCACTGGGCAGAAGTGTAACATCCCCAGTCCCCCCCAGATCACTTCTGGAGTTGAGGAAGAACAGAAGAGGATTGTTCCTGCAGTATGTGACCTGAGAAGATCCCTGAAAACTGGAACTGCTCTCCCTCTTCTAACATGGAAATAGAAGTTTGAGCTACAGGAATACAACAAGCTTCAAGAGGCCTTTATTCTGCATTTGCAGCAGGTTAGCTCCAACTGGACCCACCATGGACCAGCTGCCTCACCACTCTTACCTGCACGGGCCATAGCTGCCATGGACCCTGCAACTGACCTCTGTTGGCATGAGTCTTCACACCCAAGTGCTGTCCTCAAGGTCCTGGACCCTTGGCTGGTGTCAAAGTGTGCTCCTTCCAACTTTTTGCTCTGAGATCCGGCAGGGGTCCATGACCAACCTGCCAAGCCGATCCGATGAAGGTACAAGGCTGTGGGTCATAAATTCAGATTAGTCCCAACATGTTCTACTCTGCAGTGGGAAATATGATTCAGTGAGACCTTGCAGAGACGGTATTCGCCATTTTGGAGATCTCTTTGGCGGCAGCCTTTCAGCGCTGGGAGAATCCAAGCTTCACAATGTGACTAAATCCAAAGGTAGAAAACTTCACTTGACAAAAGCATGAAAAGTATCCAGCTAATTAGAGACCTACTGGGGTGTGAAATTCAAATTTCTCCAAATGGAATCTTTCCCAATAAAAGTCAGCGGCTTCACCGAGAACACATGCAGAGTTTAACTGATGTTGTGGAGCCCTCTTCTGTCACAGCCAGCTGCCTTGACCTGCTTAAGCCTTATTCTTGCTCTTATCAAGAGCAGCCAGATGACTGAGGTTGGTGCTTAATGCTTTGTGGCACTATTTTGAATCTTAAACTATAAAAATTCATAACTTCAGTTCCATTGATTCGATTTTTGTTATTTTTGGTTTCATTTTATTTATTACAATTTAATCCATTGATCCGAATTGATTTGGAGTTTTATTGTTTTGTGTTTTGACTTTATTTCTGTTTGAATACTGCATAAATACGTTTCTCATTGCCTCTAGGTTAAGCCTGTATGCTGTGTACCAAATCTACCAGGGGGTTGGGCTCAGGTAAAGTTAACAACTTTAAGGGTTCACCCTGACAGGGACTCTGGTTATTATTTGATATGGGTACTCACCTGTCTCAATAATACCTTAATTTCTCACAAGATGAATGGCCTTGGGGGCAAGAAATGCTTTTTTAAATTGAATTTCGGCTTACGTGTAGAGTCAGGTGGGTTCCCAAAGAACTGGAGCCATTGATCAAATTTCCTTGAGGAGACCAGACAGAGAGTTGCAAGGAAGATCGCTTTGATGGGGGTGAGAGAAGCCTTTGGGAGACCTGCTAGACCTGCATTGCAATAGTCAAGATAGGAGACAATTTAGTATCAAGCTGCAGTTCTCAGTTGATTTGGTGTTAGTAGCTGCATTATGTTTTCAGAGCGTTAAGGAAATAATTAGCTTATTGAACTTGCTGATTTTAACTAACTTCTTCTGTGGGATAAGGCCAGGGACAGGGAAATGTCGCTGAAAAAGCAGAGATTTTACATTAGGTAACAGGAGGGAAGTTATTGTGAGAGAGAGAGTTCAGTATATTTAGGTACAGTTTGTGTTTTTTTGTACGAGCAATGAGTAAAAATATCTGTTTTATGCATATTTAGGTGGAGGACGTTGATTGACATCCTTGCTGGAATTTTAGTAGGCAGGCCCTCGTGATGTGAATGTCTTTCAGGCATGACGTCTTCATGTAAAGCTGAATATCATCAGCATAGTGATGTATAAATATGTCAAACACTTTCGAATGTCCAGTTAGAGCTCTAGGTACAGATTAAGTTGCATCAGGGCTAGGATAGAGCCCTGGGGTATGCACACAATACATAGAGTACCATGAGGAGGTCTTAGCTATTTTGACCAGATATCTAGGATTACGAATGTAGGAAGCGAACCAACTGAGGACTTGGTCATGAATGCCTATTCTGTGTTCTAGTAATTTTAATTGACTTGGGTGATCTACTGTGTCAAACTCTGATGACAGATCAAATAGGACAAGAGACAGTAAATGTCTCAATACTGAACCCATATCTGAAACCTGAATGGTATGTCTTGAACCTGGACTGGTATGTCCTGAGGTTATTTTCAGTGGCACAGTTAGTAAACTACACAGTGACACAGTGTTTTATAGATTTCTCAAACCAGGCTAGATCAGAGGTTGGTTTGTACTTGGGGAGATTTCAGGTGTCCAGATTAGGGTTTTCTTAAAATGGGGATGATTTCACCAAAAGCAAGTGAGTTGAGGCCTTTCAATTTAAAGAGTTTATTATAATTAGGGGTGGGCATCCCCTAGTGTGGTTTTTTTATGCAGGCAGTCACTTGCATATGTTGTCAGAGGGCCACCGTTCAAGTAGATCTGCTGCAGCTCGGATAGATTTTCTACTCGAGTGGCATCAAAATCAACTTGAATGGCTGTGCGCTCTTGTGCAATGCATGGCGCCGGTTGCACAGATTTTCAGTGCTGTTCAAACTTCCGCCACTAAATTGTAGCACGAGCAGTGCATGCTGCATAACTCCGCGGAATTCCGTGGAGTGAAACTCCATGAGTTCCGACACCCCTGATCATGGTGGGCCAGGCTTTTCAAAGAGGTGGAATCTGAATTTGATGTTATGGACTCGGATGAATTCTTGAAAGTAATATGCAGGCTTTTGGGAGTTTTGATATTTTGGGGCCGATGACAATGTCGGTCGGTACCCAGTCTGACTGCCCAATTATGATGTAGGTGGTCGGAGTTTAAACTGGTGGGTCATTCCGGCTGGCTTACGACGGGCTTAAGGAGCCCGTTGACCAGTCAGAAACCTTTCAATAATCCCCTATGGATGGCGTTTCTGCTGTCATGATTATGATGACAGATTCCGGCAGAATTTTCATGTCGGACTTTCCGACATGCAAAGCCTGTCAGAAAGCAACTTTGGGAGCCCCTAGAAGGGCCCCCATCCCTGAGTGGCCTTCGATTGGGGGCAGCGGGGGCACCTATGGTTTCACCCTGTTAATCCCTGCACCATTACGGTGCCTGTCACACGGTGCAGGGATTAGCAGAAGCTAGTATTTCTCCATGGGAGCTTGTGCTGCAGCTGGTTTCTGATAGAGAAATGGGAGCTTGCAACCACACCATGTGTGTTCGCATTGTAGTTGCGGTGACGGGACCGCCGACCAGAGGTCGGTTAGTCTCGAGAACCGAAAGAGTCCACCTGAAATCGTAATAATGCACTTTCAGCCTCATGCATCAACAAAGACTTTTGCGATTCCTTAATAGCGATTTTTAAGGAATCGCAATTAAGGAATTGCAAAAGCCTATGCATGTAGGAATCGCTATAAAAATAGCAATTCCTTAAAATTCCTTAATTGCTAGTCGCAAATAGCGAGTAGCAATTAAGGAAAGCCGTCCCATTCATTCCTATGGACCTCCAGGCCCATAGGAATGACTTGGAGATTGCATGAGCAAATTGCGAGTACCAGTAGGTACTCGCAAATTGCTCATGCAATTTCAAGGGTGCAAGGGTGTCCAAATGACACCCTATTGCACCCCTGAAATTGTTCTGTGCACAAATGTTGCACACACACATGCTCTAAGGGCATGTGTGTGTGCAACATGAAACTTTGAAAAATGCACAAAAGTGCATTTTCCAAAGTTATTGCAAATTACCATGAAGTTCAACTTCATGGTAATTTGCTCCCCCTATTAGCGAAATCGCTAATTTTTTAACTTTAATGCATTGCATTTAAGGGATCTCAATTTGGGATTCCTTAAATGCAATCGTAATTTAAGGAATCGCTATTTACTGATTCCTTGAATTCCGATTTTTGCATTTGGTTGATGCATTGGGATTCGTTTTTTTTTACTCGCTAACGGGTGTTATTAGCGAATCGGTATTTTACCGACTGGATTTTGGCTTGATGCATGAGGCTGATAATGCTTTGTACATATCTGTAAATAGGGAAAAAGCTGAAGAGGGATAAAAAAGAAGTATTTTCAGTTTTAAATCCCATTAGAAATCTGCTTCTTTTTACTACAGAAAACAATCCAAAATGCAATACATCACATTTGGCAGTAAAGTACACATTTTCTCAGACTAGGCACGATTTGGTGTAAATGTTTTTTTTTTTTTGTTTGTTTTTTTTTAGATATTTCCATCACAAAAAGATGCTGGGTTGGCGTCAAACACTCTAAATGAATGTATATCTTCACTGTCTGTTTTCAAACTATTCAAAGAACAGGATCAGAGATTAAACATTTTGGATAATAATCAAATTAGTGTGCACGTGGTAGCTTCATTTCTTATCACTCACTGCGGGATCTGTAGACCCTGAACAGATCTAGGTATTTGGCTTATTTAATTTGTTAAAACAACAATTGATGGACAGAATGCAGAACAATGTCATACATTCACCCCAGTACAGAGATCTGGGCCTAAATCCATCGTTTTTTTGCTCACCATGCCATTCCAGTTTGAACCCACCCATATGCAAAAGAATGATGGATTTAACCCAGATCTCTTGACTGGGGGTGAATGTTTTGATTTGTTCTGCATTCCGTCCATCAATTGTGTGTCTTTTGCTTTCTCGCCCTAAGTGCGCCAGGTATGCCCAGACGTGGGTCCTGGGCTCACTGTGCCACTGGAATCAAGCTATCCTGGCTGAAGAGGGGTGAAACCCCGAAACCAGTCCTAGGATGCTTGATTCCGGTCCAGGGAAGACATGGCTTGGCAGTTCAGGCTGGACTGTTCCCATAAGGCACAGGTTCAAGACTGATTTGCATATGGCCAGGTCTAAACTGGGGTGGCATGGTGAGCAAAATAATGATGGATGTAACCCAGATCTCTTGACTGGGGGTGAATGTTTTAATTTGTTCTGCATTCCATCCATCAATTGTGTGCCTTTTGCTTTTTATTTAATTTGTTAGCCATGACTAATATTTCTTGTACCATGCACCACAACACAGCGCAATAAATTTGCAAAAGTTTCTTGATATTGCATTGCAAACACAAATTGGAGGATACTGGGCTAAGGTGGGACATACTCTGACTGCAGGAACAATAGGAAGATATACACCGATTTACTGGAAGGACCAGGGGATAACACGTTCAACATTTTACTCACCAGATTAGTACATAACGTTCCAATTGTAATGACAGGGGAAAAAGTATATCATCATGTTTTAGAGGGCTCTGGAAACAACCCACAAACCGTTTGAGAATGTGTTGGGGTCACGAAAAATAAAAAATAAAATAAAATCCATCACCAGCATATTAGTTTCATATCGTGGGCACCATTTTGGATCCATGGATCCAATAAATGATTCATGAAGTTTAAAAAAGCAATTAAGCCCAAAGTGCCAATGTACATGATCAAAGGAGTTATGCTGTTGATTCTTTACATTTTGTGGGTACTGAGCTGGGTGAGGGTCCTCTACCCAAACTTGCGTCACTTATCTAAAAGTCATGTAAAGCTGGGTCAGTAACAACAGGACTGTTCCATGATCTTAGGTGGAAGGCTATTCTAGTGGACACAGATTAAAGCTATTTCAGGGGGCTAAAGTATGTCTTAACAAACCACCAAAAACGCCAAAACATTCACAGAAATACCTTTATTAAAGGAGACTAATTGTAATGTTTGTAAACTTTATTAAAAACAGAGACTTTTGGCTAATAATGTTTAGTAGCTGGGGCATTATAACACAAAACCCAGCTGAAATTGAACAGTTTTGGTGATCAGTTGAAGCTGGTATTGGAGCTCGGGCACTCAGGATTGAAGCGCAGGAGCAGAATAAAAGCCAGTCCCTCCACTCACAGCATCTTTGATGTAATTCATGCCCATTGCCACTTAGGGATAAGGGGATGTAAAGGGCAGGGCCTCGCCAAGAGTCAAGTTATTTTTACAGGTCAAATTTTTCAGTTTAAACCTGCACTGGCCTACAGTCATGTTTTGACTTGTCACTTTAGGTGTGACACAGTAAGTGCTGCAGTTGAATGAATGAATTAATGAATAAGCACTTGTAGAGCACATGGCTACCAGAGGCTTCCCAGCGCTAAGAGACAAAGCCACCAAACAATCAAGCGATCAGAAAGTTCCGGCGAACAGCAGAGTCTTCAGTTGTTTGCGAAAGGCGAGATGATTGGCCTCGAGTCGGATATGATCTGGGAGGTGATTCCAGCCTTTGGCCGAGATGAGGGAAAAAAGACGTCCCCTACTCAGAGCTCGGAATACTCTGGGAATTATGGCTAGATTTTTTTCTCAGAGCGTAAAGATCTTTTTGGGAGGTACAGGGAGATCATGGATCGGAGGATCGGCGGGGCCTTAGCTGAGAGTACCTTATGGGCAATTCCTAAAGCCTTAAACTGAATTCTCTCAGCCACTGGGAGCCAATGCAGGGATTTAATGTGAGGTTTAGCTGATTCCTGCATATGAACCTGCAACAGCAGTCGGGCCGCACAGTTTTGAACCATTTGCAATTTTTTAATGGTTGCGGCTGGAGACCCATGATAAAGCACATTGGCATAAAAAAGCCTCGAGAAAATCAAGGTTTGCACCAAATGCTTCCTGACAGCAAATGGCAAAAGTGGAAGAACCTTCCTAATCATTTTTAGAATGCCATAGCAGGTGCCTGCCACCCTGCAATTGACACTAGTGACATGTAGCTTGCATTCCCTGGATACGCTTTGTACCATATAGTAGGGACTTAAAATAATGTTAAATATGTAATTTAGGACTCTAGACTATTTTAATATAATTTAGTGGTCATAGCACAAGCAATGGAGCCTAGTTAACAGAGTCTCAGTGCACAGAGTCAAAAACACAGCAGAAACAGTCCAAAAAATTAGGATAATCATACAAAAAGAGTCATTTTTTAACGCTATTTACAGTTATGGACAAATTTCATTGCCAATAAAATTGTCACATAATATAATATCCCAATGCCTATGGAGTATTCAACCAACCTTAGTAGTAGATTCTACATTATATGTGGTCACAAACCTTGTTAACAGTTTCATCAGTTTTCTTGTTTACTTTCCTCTTGCTAAAAAGTACCTCCTTACTCGTTATTCGGTCAATGGCTTTATTTAGAACTCCTTTGGGGTACTCTTTTCCCTTAACTACTGGATAGTGGTTTTTATTTCTCAAGTTGAAAGTTCGCATCATTACTGCAATTCCTTTGGAACCTTACAGGTTCTCGGTGAGGGTTCACCCTTAAATCTCTCGGGATGCATACTGTGAGCATCAAGTAGGACCTTCTTCGCTGTAGGTTTCATGGACTTATTTTTTCCCAAATTATTTTCTCCAACTGATACCTTAAAATCCAGGAAATCAATAGGCGTATTGTTGCCAATTAAATATATGTTCAAATCATTCTAATTCAAGTGTTCAACTAATTGCCATGCTGTGCAGATCTGTGGACTGGGTGTGAGTGTTTGATTGGTTCTGATGCTCCGTCCATCACCACCCCCTTTTGTACCGCTTTGTTCACCATAAGTTGGCAGGGTATGCTCAGACGTGAGTCCCTTGCTCACTTTGCCACTGGATTCAAGCAAGCCTGGCTGAAGACGGCTGAAATGCTAGAAACCGGTCCTAGGAAGCTTGTTTCCGGTCCAGGGAAGGCATGGCTTGGCAGTTCGGGCTGGACTGTTCCCATGAGGCACAGGGTCAGACTGATTTGCATATGGCCATGTCTGAACTGGGGTGGCAGAGTGGGCTAAAGAACGGTGATGGATCAAACCCAGATCTGTGGACTGGGTGTGAGTGTTTGATTGATTCTGATGCTCCGTCCATCACCACCCCCTTTTGTAGTGCTTTGAGGTTCCTTCCATAAAATGAATAAATCAGCTATATAAAGGAGCAAAATATGGACATATTAAGTATATCTTGCCAAATTGTGTGCACAGGATACCTCTTCCTCATAAAAGCCCATGAACAAATTAGCAAAACTGTGGCCGTGAATGGCTGAATTCCCAACAATGCAGATAGCAGAGGCTCTGGTGTGAAGAACATGGCAAATTCCCCACCGCTAATGAGCCAGAGGAACATCAGGTCTGGTGGTGCAGAGCCTAGCGGAATTGCAGCAGGTCCAATTCACTTCTAAACCTCACATGAGATGCTTACAAGGTCATTAAAAGTGTAGCGGGCAGTCATACATGTAGGCGGGGATGATCTTACCAAAACTACTCTTGCTGGCACTGCAGAAGCACTTTTGGCAAAACTGAAATGCAAGTCATCCACCAATTCAGGACAGTCGGTCAGTATACTTTTTTTATTTTGCAAAAACAAACTCGCAAACAGGGGATTTAATTATGCAAATAAAAAAAATCTATGTCCCTGGCATGGTCCTTTGGTGGATGGGCTCCCGGCAAAGGCTACCATGTAGCTGATGTTCAGCCTTGGGGCATGGGCCAGCCAGCAGTTTCCCTCACTTTGAAATGAGGTGGGGGGCTGCAATCAAGACAAGGCAAGAGAACTACTGATATATTACATTTATCGCATCCCAACAAAAAAAAAACCTTGTGTTTCCTGTGTCTCTAGTTTTGTGGTCACTCTTCCACCATTTGTGAACTGATTATGACACTGTGGGGATTTACCATTTACTCATGCAGAGCAAGAGTTGCAAATGGTGCGCTGCATGAAAAGGAAAGACGAGAAGAGTGCCATATTTCCAGAAAAGTGGCTCTCTCCTCCCCTTTTCCCAGCGCCGGTGCTGCAATCAACTTGCGTGTGCCATGGAGACACATTCACACGATAGTGCAAGGGTGTCTCTGTGAGTCTAGCATAGGTTTTGTACCAGAAGGGTGCCCTTCCAGTACAAAATACTATGCTAAGACACAATTTAATCCATGTTTGTATGTGTGATGTGTGCTGTAAAGTGGTGCATAAGTACAAAGCCGGAAAAGGAAGGAGGAATGAAAGCATTTTTCCTAGGTTGCTCCTCCTTCAAAATTGTGCCATTTCCTGATGCTAAACCCTGTCTATTTTATTTAGTAAATAGGGTTTTATCGTCAGAAACCTTGGGTGGATACATGGGAATGCCCATGCTCCACCCATGGTATGCCCCCTTGGCGCTAAGTAATGCAAAGCACTGCTATGCACTGCTTTGCATTACTTTTACGTTATTTCCAGTGCCAAACAAGTTTAGCGCTGGAAATTAAATCCAAAAAACCTGATTTCGTGCTGGTTTGCGTCCCTCACAGACTGGAACAAGCATTGGTAAATACATTGGGCTTCGCGTATGTCATTAATAATAAGCTGTTTTGGTGTAAGTTGTAGCTTGCTGAGTAGTTGTACAAAATAAGCTATAGAAAGTCTGTTAAAGTGTTATGACTTATTTATGTACAAAAAGGCAATGTATTGTGCTTTTACCAGTGGTCTAGTGCAGGTAAGTGATAGCAAAATTTTGAAAAATTAAAGAGGGAAATAATATAATTCATTGATGTAATAGCAATACTATGTGTTTAGAGGAGTTCTGACAAATTTTGGGACCAATGCCACTGCACCTGCTGCACCATTAAAATCATAACCCTATTGCCTGTGAGATAACTGCACTTGTGACTGCCTGTTTAGTAGTAAACTAGTGCCAATAGCTGGTGTTTAGAGGGGTTCCTAGAGCTTTGGTGTCTGGTGTTATCTGTATCTGTTGCATCATTAAAATCATGTCTCAAGTGCCTACAAGGTAACTGCACATGTGACTGCTTATTTAGGCCCACATGCATCAAAGCAAAAATCAGAATCTGCCCCTTTGCGACCGGTATTTTTGCATTTGGGATGCATCATCCCAAATGCGAAAATCTCTAAATTGCGATTACTTAAATTGCGATTGCATTTAAGGAATCTCAAATTGAGATTCCTTAAATGCAATGCATTAAAGTAAAAATATTAGCGATTTCGCTAATAGGGGGAGCAAATTACCATGAAGTTGAACTTCACGGTAATTTGCTAAAACTTTGAAAAATGCACTAAAGTGCATTTTTCAAAGTTCCATTTCACACACACACACGTGTCCTTGGGGCATGTGTGTGTGCAAGATGTACTCATATGCAGATTTCAGGGTTGCAACAGGGTGTCCTTTTGACACCCTGGCACCCATGAAATTGCATGAGCAATTTGCGATTCTCTAATTGAGAATCGCAAATTGAGAAAGTCTTCCCATTCATTCCTATGGGCCTCTAGGCCCATAGGAATAAATGGGGAGGCATTCCTTAATTGCGACTCGCAATTTGCGAGTCGCAATTAAGGAATGTTTAGAAATCGCTATTTTGTAAGCGATTTCTACATGCATAGCCTTTTGCTATTCCTAATTAGCGAATCCTTATTTTTCGCTAATAAGGAATCGCAAATGGCATTGTTGATGCATCTGCCAGTAAGTAGATAAATATAGAATTTTTAGTGTTTAGAGGAGTTCTGGCAACCTTTTAACACTGGTGCCACTGCACCTCGAGCACCATTAAATTCATGGCCCAAGTGCCTGCTGGATAACTGCGCTTGTAACTGCCTGTTTAATTGTACAATTTAGCAATATTCTGTGTTTAGTGGAGTCCCTAGAGATTTGTGCCCCAGTGCCACTGCACCATTCAAATCAAGCCCCTTTTAATCTGCAAGATAACTGAATTTGTGTCTGCCTGTATGGTAGTAAAATATAGCAATATTTGGTGTTTACAGGAGTTCTGACAACTTTTGGGCCCGATGACACTGCACCTGCTGCACCATTCAAATCATGACCCTGTTGTCTGCAAGGTAACTTCACTTGTGACTGCCCGTTTAGTAGTAAAATATAGCAATATTTGGTGTTTAGTGAGTCACATAGAGCTTTTGGTCCTGGTGCTACTGCACCTGCTGCACCATTCAAATCATGACCCTATTGCCTGCTAGATAAATACACTTGTGACTGTCTTGTTTAGTTGTAAAATGTAGCAATAATCTGGGTTTAGCTGTGTCCCCAGAGCTTTTAGCCCCGGAAACACTGCACCAGCTGCACCATTCAAATCCAGTCCCTTTTAACTGCAAGGTAACTGCAATATTGAGTGTTTGGAGGAGTTCTGACAACTTTTGGGCCCGATGACACTGCACCTGCTGCACCATTCAAATCATAACCCTGTTGTCTAAAAGGTAACTGCACTTGTAGCTTTCTGTTTAGTAGTAAAATATAGCATAGCTCTTTTATAGTAAATTTATTTTTATAGCGCAATGTTTATTGCAACATTTAGAATTTGATCATAAATATAAAATAGATTATTAATTTACAACAAAAAAATCCGATAATGCCTACAATGTGTAAAAAGGTACTGAGGCATTAATAGGAAATGCACAAACATACTAAGGCCTAAACATCTGCTTTACAAAACTAAGTAATACAAGCATTGGCATAGCCAATAGGTCTTACCTTTTGGACCTTATCAGTGTTTAGCCATGCAGCACATTATCCTGGCTGCTGTGCCCTCAGGGATTGAAGAGTTGCACCAGCAAAGCTCCATATTTTATAATTTCATTATTTGTTTTTATAAACCTGGAAATGCCTTTAAACTTTTAAAGACCATAAAAATGATTGCCATTAAAGGGTCTACTGTTCAAATGCCACAAAAGCTTGCACACACAAGTCTCCTTTTGAAGTCAAAGAATGAAAGTAAACAGGCCTCTCAGATAAGAACATGGTTTACAAACCTTTTACAGAGGAGCATGGAGCAGGAATCGTAATATTGTGTTTTTTTCACTTCTTGGTGTAAAGAAGGGGTTGCTGTTTCTTTCTAGAAAGACTGCTATTTCCGCTTTACTATAAAGAAAATCTGCGTTTAGATATATATGGAAAAGTGCTGGAAATAACGTAAAAATACATACATGCCACAGAGGTGGATGAAAGTACAGTTTATATTGCCCCGTAGTGCTGTTCACCAGGCCTAGGTTCCGGCGGAAGTGGGATCAGCTGCTTCAGGTGAGAACTCTTTCCTGTTGGGAGGTGACATGACGTCAGTAGTATCGCCTGCCTTCGCCTGGGCTAAACATGTTGCTTTCCATACTGGGAAGGGTACTCTGCACAGAGGAATGCACCGCAGCCTATACAGGCAGACAGAGGACACAGAGACAGATGAACACACCAAACACCATAACCCAGACATGGGAGAGGGTGCAAGCCGTGATGCATGTACACGACACACCACAACCAGATTATCATATATCATAGGTGCTTTGTTATGTCAACAGGGATTTATATAATGCTGTATGCCGTTATTATACCTCGCATCGCTGTGATGTTTGGGTAACTTTACATGGAAAAACCGCCATCTGTTTACCAAAACACAGATACACCTACATGCTACTTCTCAAACATTCACACACACATGACAGCCCTGATAGACCACCACAAGGAGAGACAAACTCACACACATCTGCACAAAAACACTCGCCAACAAACACACGTTTAGGAGTTTTCCACAATCCAAATATAGAGATTAGGTAAACTGACATACACAAACAAAGTAAAACAATATAACCAAAAAAGAGACATGGGGATACACCCAAGACAGGCATGTGGACATACACACAAACTTGCGAAACCTAGCTCAAAAAGAACAAGCATTGGCATAGCTAATAGGTCTCGCCTTTAGGACCTTATAAGTGTTTAGCCATGAAACAGTTGCATAAATAAATACTTATAAGGTCCAAAAAGCGAGACCTATTGGCTATGCCAATGCTTGTTTCTGTTTATTACTGCTCTGTAGTAATGGCGCAACTCGTGCATTAGCTTAAACGTCTTAAGCTAAAGTCGGGTGCCGAGATTGCTTCAAAAGTAAATAATTGTCCATTTCTTTACTTTTGAAGCAATCTCAGCACCCGACTTTCGCCTAAGATGTTTAAGCTAAAGCACGGGTGCCGCCATTACTGCATAGAAGTAATAAACAGAAAAAAATAGCACGCGCCTGCTTCGCGAAATGACTGCTGTGGCGGGGGAAAAATGCTACTGTACTGTGCGTGCTGATGCTGCCCACCCTCACATGCAAGCAACAACTTGAATTAGAGGGGTCCATAACAGAGCAGGAAATAAAAGGGGTGATAAAAGAACTGAACATGCGGAAGACATGGGGTTCAGATTGGTTGCCAGTAGAATGGTATCAAACGTTTGCAGGTGCGCGAGAGGAAGGGGAACTGTCCAAATCCATGAGCAAGGACCCCGGTATTCTCCTCCCCTAACCGAGGAAGGACACCCAAACTGGAAATCCCATCACCCACTGTCTCTAATCAATAAAGACAATAAAATACTAGGAAAGCCACTATGTTTCATGTACCACCGTAAGTGGCATGCGTATGCCCAGAAGTGAGTCTCATGCTCACTGTGTCACTGGAACTAAGTTGTACCCATAACTAGGACGAAACCGGTCCAAGATTGCTTGTGTTCCGGTGCAGGGAGGACCTGGCCTGGCAGTTCAGGCTGGCCTGTTCCCATCAGGAACAGGGTCAAGACTGAATTGCATATGGCTGTATCCAAACTGAGGTGGCATGGTGAGCAAAAGAATGATCGGTTGGAGTGCCACCCCGAACTATTGCCACTGGTTAGACTTATTGCTAGCAGCCTCCCATCACCTTTTGTGCATTTCATGTACCGCCCTAAGTGGCATGGCTATTCCCAGACGTGGGCTCCACGCTCACTCTGTCACTGGAACCAAGCAGTACCCGGCTGATATGCCCATAATTAGGGCAAAACTGATTCTGGGTTGCTTGTGTTCCGGTGCATGGAGGACCTGGCCTGGCAGTTCGGGCTGGCCTGTTCCCATCAGGAACAGGGTTAAGACTGAATTGCATATGGCTGTATCCAAACTGAGGTGGCATGGTGAGCAAAAGAATGATTGGTTAGAGTGCTATCCCAAGCTATTGCCAGTGGATAGACTCATTGCAAGCAGCCTTCCATCACTTTTTCTGAGTTCTTAGGCAAGATACTGGCCATGCGACTCAAGGGAGTAATTATGTCACTGATGCAACCGAAACAGAACAGTTTTATATCGGGCAGGAGAATGGCACTAAACATAAGGCATCTGGCCAGTCAGCTTGGGGTGGTTTGACGCAGGGACCAAGAAATTGCAATGGTGTCACTGGATACAGAAAATGCATTTGATACAATAATATGACACTACTCGTTTGAGACACTCAGGGCAATGAAATCTGGACTGCGCTTCACTACAATGGTCTCCTTATTGACCAACCCTCTGGCATGGCTTCACACCAACAACATGTTTTCGGTGGAATAGGTAACTGGGTAAGGTACCCAAAAGGACTGCCCGCTGTCACCTCTGCCGTTTGCTCTTGCAATTGAACCCCTAGCATATAGGTTACAGGAGGTGCTCAGTGACTGGGCGATACAAACCTGAGACAGTTGCCATGTAGTGTCCCTTTAAGCTGAAGATACATTAGTATACCAAACCAACCCGAGAATATCCTTGAATGACCTGCTCAGTGAGCTGGGCACATTCAGGCTGCAGTTAGTTCTCAAAGTCAACAGGCAAAAGTCGACAATATTTCCTATTGGAGGTTTCAGCGGGATGACTTCAGAACAGCTTAGGCTGGTAGAGATACGCTGGGAACTAACCTTATTTTCTACACTTGGGGATTCAGGTAACCAATGACAGCACTGAATCCAGTCAGATGTACAGGGCAGATTGGATTACTGGATATCCCTTCCTCTGTCCATGTCAGGCAGGACAGCCACAGCAAAGATACTTTTACTACCCAGATGCTTGTACATTTTTCAGTACACTATGTTCCCATTTCCCTGAGAGATACTAATTAAACTAAAATCTGCACTTACCAGCTTAGTTTGGCGAAGAGGAGTAGAGCAAAAATGGAAAAACTACAATGCACCTACGAACCGGCAGTACACCGGGTCCCAAACCTGGAAGTATACCATCAGGCCTCACAACCTTAATTTATAGGTGGTTGGTATGAGACCGAAAGCAGTATTGATAGATCTCTGCTTAAGGGAGCGAAGACGCAGTTGGAGCTCACTCGGGAATTATACAGAACGGGGCAGCACAGTTCTCCGACAAGCGAATTGTACAAATCTCCCTGCATGCATGGGAACTGTTTGGAGCCCGATGGGGAACAAAGTGCCCTTTTTGCAGGACAGTGCAGCTCTGGGACCTCCCTGAATTTTGGCATTTAGACGGGGAACTTAATAGGAGAATCTGGAAAATAGGAGGTGGGCAATTCATATGTGGTTGGATATTTCCTCTCTTGGCCCCAAGGGCAAGATCTCTTCTAAGAAGGGGGACGGACACTTTTTACACTATCAGGAGAAACGTTGGGTGGCCCAAAAAGCAGAAGGATCACATGATAATAAACCATGCATTTTGGATACACGAACACTAATCTTGCAAGCAGATAAGCGCATTGAAGTTAGAACATGGCTTTACCAGGCAATCTGCTGAGACACAACCAAACAACAGTTACTCAAAAAGCGCAAGTGGATGGTAGACAGTAGTGGACAGCTTCAGGTAAACAATGACAGGAAGGGCTCACACTTCTCTTCCAGGTGATACAATTTAATTTTATGCACTGTACATTTGTAACACCAGCCATGCTCCACAGGCTGGACAATACAAAGTCACTTCAATGTCTTAAGTGCGATCAAGATAGAAGTGCATATATCCATCTGACGTGGGCATGCACACAGATACCAAGATACTTGGAGGAGGTAGCACGCATATATACAGCCATGCTAAGCCTGGAACTACCGGCAACTCCACAGCTCTTTCTGCTGGGGAATGGGGAAGAGTTTGATTTTACCCTACTGCTTGCCAGATAGCGACTGGCGATTCACTGGTTGAGTAATAGGTTCCTGATGATGGAGAGCTGGTTGAAAAATACAGCAGAGTGGAGCTTAGCTGAAGGGGCTAGGGTGAGGTTGGTTCGAACAGACCTCAGGCTTGCAGATGACCTGGACAGGCAGGGGAGGCGCCTCTGTTTCCGTTGAAGAGCGTCATCCCACTTAAAGCCACCCCTTCCCAATGTGAATCCGAACATTAACCCCTTCGACGCGGCAGGAATTCCGCTGCGGCGCTGGGGGGGGTTTGGAGGCAGTTGGGGTGCCGCTGTGCTCGTGACGGAACCACTCCGTCACGAGTCACGGGTGAGCTGTGCTCATGACGGAGTGGTTCCGTCACGTCTCCGCCCACTGCGCTAATCGCCCGCACAGGCGGGGAATTACCGCCGCGTGGGCGGAGCGGCCGCCAACGGCCGCAGCATGACGGAACCACTCCGTCATGAGCACACGGCACCCGTGGCTCATGACGGAGTGGTTCCGTCATGAGCACGGAAAGGGTTAAGGAAGACCCGTGGTGGACTATGGTGAATGTATTGAAGTGCAATAAAACAAAAAATTAATATGAAACAAAATAAAACTACAGGGAAGGCCTTATTAACTTAATATTCCAAAATGTTGCTGAGACAGTCTGGGTGGCAGGGCCTTCTCTGAAGTGGCAGTTTGAAGTCGTATTGCACAGCAATTCTACTTTTTAGCCAAAGTTTTTAGATAAAGTTGCACTCCAAGACTTGCAATTTTACTGTTAACACTTAAATTATGGGTTCAAAGCGTAGCAGGAGATTTTAAGGAGATGTGGCTGGGGCGCTCAACCTTGTTCCATGGGGAACTAGACTCGAACCCTGGCTTTTGCGCAACATCCCGTGGTTCGAATCCTGTCGTGGGCTCAGTGTGCTGTGTTTTTGGGCAAATCATTTAATTTACCTGTGCTAGAAATGAGCGTGTAAAGCAAAGTGGCACTGCTGTAAAGCGCTCTGATGCCCATGGCCAGATTTGCACTAGAAAACAGCAGTTCTAAAAAGCGACGCTATCTAAAAAGGCAGTAGTTTTGAAGGTGGCACATGCATCGAACTTTATTACAGTACTAACTGCCGGCTCTTTATGAGTCACGGATCTGACGAGTCGATACAACTTCGGATTTACTCTTAACCTATCCTCACACGCTGGTCCATGGCTGGATGTTTATTTGCCAAGTTAAGGAGACCTGGGGTGAAAGGTTGGGGGAGTTGGGGGTGGGGGGGTGGGTGGGGGTGTGTGTGTGTGTGTGTGTGGGGGGGGTGGTGTTGAGCTGTGGCGTCAGCAAATATGTGCACCACTATTAGCGGCAGCCACTCTATTCTCGTCCAATAATGCATGGTGTGCAGAGTGCACGAGCCCGCGGTCAGTAAGCGCCTCCGATGCAGGTGCCCAAGACCCTCCCGGAAGTCTCCGAGCATCCATCCGCTGTGAAAGGCTGAAGGGAAGAAAGAAAAAAAAACAGCAAACTAACACTTTGTTCCACTTCCGCCCACACACAGCTGATGCGGTGCCTCTCCCATCATCCAACTGTACTCTTCCCCCAAGTCTTTATAGTGAATGGTTCACTGTGTGGTTTAGGGGGTACCGAGGCCATGCTTCTCTGCACCGTTCTATAATATGATTTACTTAGGTCTTTAATGCAGCGCCATATGCCCCTTATTGGCCCATTTCCGAGTGAGTTTCTAAACAAAAACAAGCATTGGTCGCGCGGCAGTAAAAGTAACGCCGCGCGGCCGTACAATAGCAGCCCGGGAGTTGTGCGCGCGAGCGCGCTAAAAGAAAATTTATAAAAGAAGAAGCGTTGGCCACGAAAGTCATCGCGATCACGATCGCTGTGAAAGCGAAAGTGATTGTGATGACGTAGAAAGGCGTTCATGAGTGCTGCTGGCTGGCCTAGCGCATGGCAGCTGCGCGCGTGCACACTCACATGTACGAAAGCGCTAGGCCAGCCAGCAGCACTTAAAAAACTCACATACAAAATGTCTCTCCGAGCCAGCGCATTCGCTGGGCTCAGCGAGACCTAAAAACGGGGATGCGCATACTGACACATTTGCAGCAACACACTACACGCCACTGACTGACACTGGACTACAACTCTAACATGCCACCAACACACCACAACTCAGACAGATAGACACATTGAAGTACACTTGCATATTCACACAATAACGTATAAAGGCTAAGACCAGGGCCACTGGAATTATACGGCAGGGCTATGTGTCAAGAGAAGGCAAAATTACATCAACTCACCACAACGCAAACAGACTAGGCATGGAGATAGGTTGATAAGCTCAAGACCTCAAACACACATACAGTCACATATCACAGCTTAAACAAAAACACGAACACTCACACACATCTACGGAGGTCAACCGACTAAAACAAAGATACCTGAACAAACACTCTCGAAGATAGACAATTATACATAAACGCGCACACAAAAGGTTAGACATGGAGACATACTTATGGGCACATAGTTGGACACAGACGTATGTATACACAGAGATAAGCACTGCCACTACAGAGACAGTTGGGCACACAGCTATCGTATTATAATTGCTTTTATTCCAACGTAAAGACAGACACGCACATGTGCCACACATACATCTATTGTCAATTTGTGTGCAGTTTTATACGCAACGAACTTTAACCAAAGGTACCAGAGCACTTTACATGAGGACCACATTACACAAGATCAGATTACTTACTTGAGCACTGGACATTTCAGTGATGTGCCCAGAACGCCAGGGTGTGAGCCGACGCGAGACTCAAACCTGGTTCCCCAGATGGCAGCTCAGGCCTATAGGCCGCACTTTATTACAATCAAGCGAGCAGTACGAATTCTTAAAAAGCGATACGCCACATCGTAGGTAGAATCCTATGGACATTCCGTGTGATTTTTGTTTTACATCTGTGTGCTCCACTCGCACTCTGTTTCATGTTCTAAGAATGCGTGTAAATACAAAAAGGCGGGGGAGGAGCCGGCCCAAAGCTTCTTGCAGCACGAGCACCTCAGCCCTTTGAAGCCGCGTGTACAAAGAATGCCTGGAGGAGTGGCGTCTTGGAGGGGGGCATTTGGAGCTGTATTTTCCCCTCTTGCCCCTGCCCTTTGAAGAGTAGGACACAGACTGATAACCAGGGTGAGGGGCATTGACCAGGGCTGGAGAGGGTCGCTTGGCATTGGGTGATTGGAACATCTGAACCCGTAGCTCAGCGAATCAATTTGCTTTGCCGGTCTCTTTCAGTTGCCAGCTGGAGCTTTGTGCACCCACGTTTTTTGTTGCTCATTTGCATATTAGCTCCACACAATGCAATACACTGAGTCGGCTTTGTAATGGCAAAACCAAGCTCATAGATATACCCTTTGAGGCTTCATCAATGCTATGACGTTGATGCTTCAAATAAGTACTCCTGAGTATATGGCTGCCGCCGCTGCTCGAAAAAGCATGAGCACGAAAGTGAAAGCGAATTAGAGAAAAACAGATGGCCCCTGTGCGCGCCTCTGCTTGAAAAAGCACAAACCTGAAAGCTAATTAAACAAGGGAGAGCAAGGGGAGACAGGCAGTGGAAGAACAAGTGTGCAGGGCCACGCTAATTACAAACAGATGGCCCCTGCGCGCCGCTGCTCGCTCCCGCAAGGTGGATGCCACCACAAGCATGAATGTGAGGAAAAGTGCAGACCGATTTCTAAAGGTTATCTCCTAGAGCAGCGAATGCTCAACCTAAAAAGCAAGCATTCCAGCATACTGTTAGAAGCTGTCTGCCTTTGCCGTGGGAAGAGATCTCATCTTGACAGTGAATGGGGCTTAAACAGTTTGAACAGCTTTAGTATTGTAAAAGCATGCAGCCAGGGGAAGTTAACACATAAAAAGAATTCCAGACAAAAGTGAATGAACACAGTAATTTGGCTATGGGAACTGATAGGATATATTAATTACAAGAGATTTCACAAGCACAGTGCAATCAATGTGCAGGCGAAACCTAAAAATAAGTGCAATCCATGTACTCCTCTATCTGTGCAGAAGACATTCCGTCTATTACTTCTGGTACTTCGGACCTCTGACTCTTTATTTTTAGAGCATATGCAACACATGGAACAGGCTCCACTAGTCAGGGGAGGTTGGGTTCAGGAATTGGCCATTCCACCTATGTGCACAACTAAGACAATAAGAAACAGAAATCCACAACACACCCACTATAATTTCTTCACAATTAAATTAACCTCACAATATTTTATTTGGAAGAAGAATATTTGTGTAGGTGAGTGAACATCATCAAGTGTAGGGGTCTGTACAGAGTACAGAATTCAGATGTCTTAGTGAAATGGGGTAAAATTGTGTACTGTTTACAGTTAATGTCCACAAAAGAGTGCCGCAGTTTCACTCCATGAGTATGTTTTGCTACCTCAATTATAGTGAGTTGTGACCACAGTACGCGGGGGTGGTTATGAATAATTTGGGGAGCTACAAGTCACATTTGGTGATGCATACAAATTACATGGCTGCCTTTTAATGGAGTCACTCTCTTCATGCCAATGAACTCCAGTGCCTGATTTTTCTGTGAGCATGTCTTACTCCTGGAAGTTCAGGAATAGGTGTACTGAAGTAAAGAGTATGATACATCTACTCACAGAAGTGCTTAGTAAATCAGATCATAAATTACTATTTCTGATACAAATAGGCTGTTGGAAATATACAAGTGTCAAATGTTCCTCTTCTTTCAGTGCTTTCTTCACCAGTACTCTATGATTAGATTATTTAGTGTACCGTTTGATTTTGATACAATATTTTAGAAATATTAAAATCCTGTAAAAAAAATAGTAATTATAACACATTATTTTTAAAACAAAGGGGGAAAGAGGTACAACAAACTGCTAAATGTTGCAACAAAGAAAAACTGGTCTTACTAATATGTAACTTGTGGGAGTTCCAGCCCGGTCAATGTACATCAATGTCAGCAATAAACATGTATAGCCAACTAACAATGAATTAAATATGCCTTAGCTTGTCATAACGCTAACATATTTTTTTTTTTTATTAATGTACTAAAAACCTTCCATCCCTTGGCAGACAAATGAATTTGGCCTTTTTGGCTAAAGCATAAACATGAGACTGAAGAAAGGAATTTTTGTTTCTGTAAGGGGGCTAAGTCATCCACCATTTCACAACACTCTCTTTTTTTATTAACTACTGATTTATTATACTTCTTGCATCCCAACAAAAAAAAAACTTGTGTCTCCAGTTTTGTGATCACTCTTCCACCGTTTGTGAACTTACTATGACACTTTGGGTAGATTTACCACTTACTCATGCAAAGCAGCAGCCGCAAATGGTGTGCTGCATGCATGAAAAAGAGAGACAAGAAGAGTGTCATATTTACAGAAATATGGCGCTCTCCTCTCCTTTTCCTAGCACCGGCGCTGAAATCAGCTTGTGTGTGCCCACCAGAGCCTCCACTGAGTGCAGGAAAATCAAAATTGCTCTCATGTTGTGTGAGACACGACACTCAAGTCCTTGTGGCTCCTGGAGACACTTGACAAACTGTTGCTGCAGAGCCAGTTACAGAATTTGCTGGCATTTCTCTGCGTCGACCTGTGAAACAAAGAAGACAAAAACAACAAAATTTGCAGGAAAAACCACACAAAGAAACTTAAACCTGGCACCCCTGACAAGCGACGTCCTGTTTGCTGAGTGGTGAGCAGAAAAGAGACTGCTTCGGCGCTCCACATCCCTTTATGGATGGGGCCTGACGCAAACAGGAATGGACGCGACCCAGAAGTTCTTAGGCCACTTTCGGGTCACCGAGCGCATAAGTGACCCATTCCCCAGCGACAGTGCTGCTAAGTGGTGGCAGCGTACCATGCGCCACCCCCAAACCATGGACTGGTCCAGCGTGACCACCAGAGGCATGGCTCCCCCGATTTGGGGCTCCTTGGCATATGGCCAGGTACCGCCGAGACCCAGACCCTCCCATGACTGACCACGGATCCTGTCACCTGTACCTCCATCAACCACAAATTTTAAACTATTGGGTTAGGGGTCGCAAACCCTGGCCGTATTTATTAGAATAACAAACAAATCACATTAAGAAATGCACTCAATATCACTTTTCAAAATTACACGCAGAAACCCCATTACAATGTACAGCATTACTCACAATTTTGATGGATGGTTGACCTTAACATAGAGTCTAATACATGGAAAATTCCAAAAGTTATCTGAACTTGTCCCTGCGTATCCAGTGTTGAGCCTAAGAATGAGATTATGACTGGTCAACCTGCGAGGGCCCCTCCCTACTGGGAGGTGCCCACCTCTCTGCATCCCTCCCTGGAGTAAGTTTGTGCAGGTGGCCCTCTGTCTGCCAGGTTACTCTCCTCGAGCACCCCGTACACCCGCTGTGTCCCTACCCAGAGTAAGCTTGTGCAGGGGGTCTGTCTACCCGTCAGGTTACTTACCTCAGGCACCCCCATACACCTCCATTATCCCCAACACTGGATACGCAGAGACACGGTTAGATATGTTTAGGAATTTTCTATGTGTTAAGAGTCTATGTTAAGGTCAGGTATCCATCAAAATTGTGAGTAATGCTGTACATTGCTATGGGGATTCTGCGTATAATTTTGAAAAGTGATATTGAGTGCATTTCTTAATGTGATTTTTTGTTATCTTCATAAATACGGTAGAGGGTTTACGACCCCTAACCCAAAAGTTAAAAAAAGTGTGGTGTGCGCTGCCTTTAGGAATGGGGGACGATGAAGGTATAGGTGGGAGGATCCATGGTCAGTCATGAGAGGGGCTGGGGCTTGGCTGTACCTGGCCATAAGCTCTCTCATTCAAGGTCAACCTCTCTTTGCTTTCTATTCGTATTTTTTGCATTTTCTATTCTCTTTGCCTTAGAGAGAACCCCCTGCAAAGATATTATACCCAATTCCCCCAAAACTGTTCCAGCTGTGTAACCTTTATTTCATCCTTTCTTAATTGTGTTATATTTTCATGTATATTTTCACTACTTCTTTGCTTTGCCGTTTTCCTGCAAATGCATAAAACATGCCAAATGCAATACAAAAAGTGAAAAAAATAAAAATTGTTTCTGGCAAGGCATAAAAGGAACATGGTGTTCACTACTGGACTAGCAGGAGGTCAGGTCATTTTCCTGCAGGAATTTCGGTGCAACTCTGAGAAAAGTTCCCCTAATCATTAGGAAAAAAGCGAGGCAATGTGGGATTGATCTTGAGAAACAGAGTGAGAGATTACTAATGATGTAGGAGGATCATGACGGATGCCGAATATTGCTAGTAAATCGCTAGGGCCAGGGACAAGATTGCTTTAGGGTAAAAGACGATATTTTTTTTTAAGGTTGACCATGATTAATTTACCCCTCGTAATAAAGGTGGGGCTTGACATGGCTCTCAGCTCTATAAAATGGAACCCTATACACGATACTTTTATTGGGTGAGAAAATAGGAATCATCAGCAGCATCTCTCTTATTTGGCCTGCTTGAGGATTATGGCTGGCCCATTGTTTGGTGGATGCATCATCCTGCACTATAAGGGCTTACATATATCAGTAAGGAACAGTGGCTGCTCGCATAGGGCGTGCTGTGGGGCAGTGGGGCGGGGCAGGGTGGCGGGGTAGTAAACTCAACATACAACGGAATGGAGGAACGTATTAATTACTTTCCTCCTTTCCATCGTAAGTCTGAGTTTACTACCCCCCACCCTGCCCCTCTCCAGCCCTGCCTCACCGCCATGCAGCACCCCCTATGCGAGCCACCACTGGTAAGAAAGCAGAAAACTAAGAGGTACTGGCCTATTTGGTTGTCTCAAGAGCACTGCACTGCATAACTCTTTAATTATGCCTACTGTTGTTCTGAACATTCCTCACTCATGACTCAGTAGTTTCTTTCTGGAAAAGGTATGTAAAACTGAAAAACACCTTAGGGTGTTAAATTAGGCGTTGCTGGTTTAAAGGTTGCAGGAGTAGATTCGCGAATTCTGGCCAATCAATTGGCATTTGAGGAAGTGTCCGCTTTCTGGCATATAGCTTGTGTTTTGTTCAAAGCTTTCTTCACACAGCCGGCCATACAATATGTAACTAGAAAAGACAAAAATGGAAGCTGATTTAACTATTCAATTAGAAATCAAGGATCAGAATCACTCGTTCCAGTTGATTGTGCCTTTGTCTGCACTTCTGCTTCGAGATATATTAATAGGATTGGAAAAGGAGGGTAGCTGTGACAGACTTAAAAGAAACATTTAGCAGCTGAGACCCATCATCATAGCAAGCTGCTCCAGAAGAATTTCAAACAAGGTAATAGGGTAGACAGGTTTTCAGATTGACAGGCCAAGGGAAGAAAGAGTCAAATATCTGAACCTGAAGAGAGATTCTGAAGTATTGATGACGGAAAGGAACAAAATAGAAATCATTTGTTGATGGCCTGCTCTAGCCTATAGTGTGATTAACTGTCCCTAGATGAGCAAATCAGGACCTCTTTTTTACAGTTCACTGTTATCATTAGCTTCGTTTTACCAAGCTGCATCGATTGATTATATATACATCTGGTTATTACTAGTTGATCCTCTCCAATGGGCAATAGATGTGCAGACCTGTTTTTCAGGCCAAATTCCACACAGAATGTTCAGTTTGGAGTGGAAGGGGTGGCAGAGGGAACAGGAGGGTGTGGCCTAGTAAGGGGGAACATTGAAGGCTCCCCACGCCTTGGAAGGAGGTCGATGAGGGCTGAAAACCAACACTGGGCTCCCTTACCAACACAATCCCAAAGCAAGTTTATGGGATAGTATGAGAAACTGGGTTATTAGTTGATTGGGGTGTGAGCCCTGGTCAAGTAGCTACCACAGTCCTTGTCAAGGTAAGGCACAAGCAAACACCAAATTAACCTGTGCTCAACCCCCGGTAGCTTGGCATAAGGCAGTCAGGCTTAACTTAGAGGCAGTGTGAAAAGTATTTGTGCAACACTTCAAACAGTAATAAAGTGAAAACACCACACAAATAGACTCCCACACCAAGTTAGAAAGATAGAGCGTAATTTAATAATTAAAACAAGACCAAAATGATAGAATCCAATTAGTAGAACCGGAGTTATGAATTTTTAAAGAGTAAAGTGTAAAATACCAGCTAAAAGCATAAAGCCTCAACCACAACTATCTGGTTGTGCCGAATTGGGTCAAATTCAAAAGTTCAGGCCGACTGTGATGGAGCACAGGTCAGCTATAGTCCCACATTAGTCCTGTTGAAGTTTTATCTTCTCACATTTTGTGCCAAGAGTCCAGTTCTCTTTGGAGAGGGCTGCAAGGAGCAAGAAGAGTGTCGCAGGAGGCTGTTGGCGTGGCACAAAGAGCAAGTCAGGCTTTGCGGTCGGGAGGGCTTGAGTTGCACATTGGTAGTCCCCTGTGTGCTAATTTTCAATGCGAGCGGTGCAGTCTTAGTTGGAACGGGCCCATTTGCGATTGCGAAGAGCAGAAAAGCTTGATTTAAGCATGCTGAGCCACACCAAGGGTACGGATCCTGGGGGCACCACTTGGGGGCTCAGGAATTCGCTGCAGCAGGGTCAAGAAGCTGTTTGGGAGTCTTTTATGTCCCCGAGGCTCAGATCACGAGGTTTGCAGACTAGCCCTTGGAGGCATTCTGGGGTACTGGGTTCAAGATGATTTTGTAGGTCCAGTTCTTCCTTACTAGGTAAGAGTGCAGCAGGCACTAGGTCAGGAGAGCAGGGAAGTAGCTCCTTCAGAGTAGCAGTCCAGCGGAGTTACAGTCCTTTCAACAGCACATCAGTTCTCCTTCCTGGCAGAGTTTCCATAGGTCGAAAAGTGTACTGAAGAGTTGTTGTCTGATGTCCAGTATTTATTCCCAGTTGTGCCTCTGAAGTGAGGGGGAAGCTTCTAGAAGTTTCTCTTTGAAGTTCCCAGGCATCCTGCCTTCCCTGTCCTGGTTGCAGATTAACTACAGTGGGTATGCAGCCCTTTCGGTGGAGGCAGGACACAGCCTATTCGAGTGAATGTGAGGCTGTGCCCAGCTTCTCTATCCTATCCTGCTAGTTGTGGCTCACCCACCCAGGCACACCTAAGCTTCCTATTGTGTGTGGATGTCTAAGAGGAATACACAAAGCTTAACTGTCAGCGTGACCCAGATGCAGGCTACAGGCACTAAATAGCTAAGGCAGTAAAATTGCAACAATATAAAAGTGACATTTTCTGATTTACAATTTAAAATCCGACTTCACCAAACATGAACTGGTCACCTATTCTCATTTGGAAATGTAATAAGGTAACTCCAATGTTATTCTGTGGAAGAGGTAGGCCTTGCAGTAGTGAAAAATGAATGTAAGAGTTTCTCACTACCAGGACATGTAAAACTTAAAAGTACATGTTCTTTTTTAATACATTGCACCCTGCCCTCTGGGCTTTCTAGGGCTACCTTAGGGGTGAATTATATGTATTAAAGAGGAAGGTTTGGGCCTGCCAAAAGGTTTACTTTGCCATATCGAAATGGAAGTTTAAAAACTGCACACAGGTGCTGCAATGGTAGGCCTGAGATATGTTTTAAATGGCTACTGAAGTGGGTGGCACATTCAGTGCTGCAGACCCACTAGTAGCATTTAAAACACAGTCCCCGGGTTAATGTAGTGCCATTTTACTAGGGACTTATACGTAAATTAAATATGCTAATTGGTTATAAGCTAATCTAACATGTTTTGAGGAGAGAGCACAAGCACTTTAGAAGTGCTTAGTGCTCAGAGTCCTAGGGCCAACAAAAACAAAATTCTGCAAAGAGTGGAGGGCAAAGTCAAACGGTTTGGGCATGGCCCTGCAGAGAGGGCCAGGTGCAACAGATGGATTTTTCGTGTCTGTAAAATTGGGTCTGACGTTTACATACCCAGGAAGTCATGATCAGGCAGAGAGGTATTCCACATGGGGTACCTATCTGCCGAACTAGAAATCCGCTGCTCCATAGAGATCAACATGTAATACCTGTATTTATGAGGGGAGCTACCAGCTGAAATGTTATTTCCGGCCACACGGAATCCTCGTTCATAAATCCACATTACTTTTATACTGGACCTTTAAACAATCAAACGCATAGACAGACTAACTCATATATCTGCAGGCAGGCAAATTGACATACAGACAAATTAAAGAGCAAACATAAAAAGGAGTCCTTTTTCCAATCAATGCCGTATTGATTGCCTTTGAAAATAAGCCGCAGATTTGAAACAAAGCACGCCGTATGTATCGACTGTTGGATTTAATATTGTCAAATGCGCACTAGTACAGGCTAATTACAGGGCTCCTCCCCAACAAAGCAGGGTAGGGCAGCTCTGGGAAAGCAGTATTTTTTTCCTTAAGAAGTGTTTTTTTTCTCCAATAAATAAACCTGGGCAGTTTACATAGTCCTTCGAGGCTGAACAGCGAGCTACAGCAAGTTCAATGTTTGACATATTTTGTCTGCAGGCTGACCGGCTTCATTCAGCGTTTTAATGTTTAAATAAGCGGCTGCCCGAATCAATAAGAAGCGAAGTCATTCACTCACGCAAATCTCTCCAGCCTGCCGGCAGCCTCTTAGCATCTTCCGGAACCGGGCCTCTCTCGGGCTGGACCGCATGGTGTGTTCCCTTCTCTGTGCCTACTGTGCTGAATGTGCAAAGGCGTGGGGGCAGGGAGGACCCTGAAACAGAGCTGCTCCTGAAGTTTTCGGTACATGTTGTCGTGCGTGGGTCGTTCTGTACCAGGGGCGTAGCTGTCAGTTGCACCAGTGGCACCGGGCACAGATGGGCGAGGGGCCCAATGTGCCCTGCATCAGCTGCAGTTAACTTGAAAGATCACCAGCACGGACTTGTTTTCCGCGTGCCGGCCTGAATCCAGCAATTGTGTTTCTTCTAATAGGATAACATGGATAGAAAAACGAGAACCATACTTAGGGATTGCAGGAATCCAAATTAACGATAACGTGCTGATATAGGGAAACATGCTTTACCCTGCAGTCAGAATTATGACTTTCCTTTAAAGTCACTACCCCGAATGTGGCGTTACCACACATTACTTTACCCTGCAAGTCAATATAACAATTGCTTTAGGGTTCAAGTTGTTGGGCTGGTGCTGTATTTTGAGTCCAACACCTTCCCTACTGATACGCTGGCTGGAGTTGGAATAGTAATATATACTAATCCAAAGTCCAGCACCCCTCTAAGGCAAGTTGTTCCAGAGATAGAGGAAAGTTCACATGAAAGAGATACACGGGGGAAAGGACAGGTACATTTTCTCCTATATTTCTGGAACAACTTCCACTTTCTCTCTCCTATATCTCTTCCGTGATGGACAAAGATGGAGAGAAAGAGGAGGTGGTGTGAGAAATATTAGAGAAAAGTTGGAGAGAAGAGAAAGTAGCACAAGGATAGAAACAAGCATTTACAATGCAATCGTTCTCGCCTTTGGGGCCTTATATGTATTTAGCTATGCAGCACATTTGCCTGGGTGCTGAAACACCTACTGTTCTTTAACATGGAGGGAGGGAAAGTAAGCACCAAACTGTGTGACACGCCAGGTATGGGAACACATGGAGAGAAATATTGCCTTTCAGCGGGAAATGGTATATACCAAAGCTCTGTTTTTAATCTAAAATCAGGCCCTTTGGTTGTCATATTACTGAAAATACAAGATTTTTTAAAAATATTATTGTCTCCAGGTGCTTGCGGAAGACAATATCTATGGACTGGAATCTAGAGAATGCTAAAGTGATTCTGGTATTTACTTACCTCTGCTGGTCTTTTTCTATCAAGAAAGTTAAATAGAGTAAGTTGCCAGAGAAAAAAATAAAAATAAAAAAGTCTCTCAGCAGAAAGCAATTCTGGTATTTTACGGACCTCTGCTGGTCGTTTTCTATTAAGACAGTTAAATAGAGGCATTTGAACAGAAAAAAAGTCCCTAAGCGGAAGCAGACAAGTCCTAGGGCTGATTTCCAGAGCCCACATAGTACATACACATATAAGTATATAATAAGTATATACAAGAGGTCTCGAATGCTCGACCTAAAAAGTGTCGAGAATGCTAAGAGGACAAGAAGAGCAGAGAAATATGGTGGTTGGTGGAGGGAGAGTGAAAGGTAGAAATTAGCGAGATACAGAGGGAGACTAGAGATATACAGGAAAGAATGTAGAGATATGTGGAGCATTGTAAGATGGCACAAGAGCCTAGAGATAAAAGCGTAAGTGGGGCAGTGTGAAAGGTGCAAAGTAGCTTGATACAGATGAATAGAGATAGAGGGGAGAGTGGTCGAAGGGAGGAAATTGTGAAGGTGGAAGAGCATCGTCCCACTGCTCAAAAGGAAAAATACAATGATAATAACATATCGTTATTATCATTTTATTTATCCTATGGAAGTCAGTGGGTCACGGGACGGGTCGGTGCTGGGCAGCGAGGGGGAGGAGTGGTTTGCATGCACTCCCTAAAGTGGGCCAGCCAAGCAGTCATGTGCACTTTGCATCTTCCCCACCAGGCTACATTAGACAGCCTGTTGAGGAACATGCAAAGCCTCCCAGTCCCTGTCTGAGCACCGAACCACGGTGTTCAGACCAAATCACAACGCTGCACTGCAGCGTAGTGATTGGGTATGGGTAGCCAATCACAACACTGCATTGCAGTGTTGTTATTGGCTCCGAAGAGCCTGTGTGCTGGGTGATTCCTGCTGCTGTTGCCAGCCAGGACTGGAGACCAGACGATGAAGAGGACGGAGGCGCGGCAGCCATCTGCCTGTCTGTTACAGGTAAGTAATTTTTATTTATTTCCTTTTTCCCCACCCCCTCCCCGCCATCCCTGTTTGGTAGCAGCCGCTACTGGTGAAAAGAGAGAATGGGAATTAAAAGGGTCAGTAATGCTGCAGGAGAAATGGAGAGGTGTAGAGCTAAATGAAATCTTGGATCTAAAAATCACTTGAGAATGGAGACGTGGTAACGGAAAGTGGAGAGACAGGTTTGATCAGTGGAACGTATAAGATGGAAAGAAGTGAGATACAGAGGAAGTGAGAGACGCAAAGCGATATACAAGAAAGCATGTAGAGATATGGGAAGAACAGGGGAGAGTAGGGGAGATTAATAGAACAGAGAGAGGGGATGGTGTGAAATGTAGCCATCAATGGAAAATGGCGTGGGGAAGGGAACGGTAAAGTTGAAAGGAAATGGAGGATTTGCAAGTGAGGAAGGGGCTGGAAGCTTTCATTGAATCAAGCAGGGGTATGATAGAATGGCAAGGTCAAGGAGCATACCTATCATTAGTGCATCAGGTGCAGTGACACCAGTGCCGCAGGGTGTGAGGGGCCCAGTGCATCACAATTCTGGTCTTGTTACTAGCAGGCATGGAGGTGGTTGTGAGGAGTCTTTATTGACTTAAAAATAAAAAAAGGACTAGGCTGCTAGACATTATACAGTTATGACTGGGATGAGGAGAATCTTAATCTGGGAAATGAAGTTTACCTGATTAAGGTTCTCCTCATCCCAGTTATAACATTACAATGCATGGCCGCAATGCTATGCTATTGTTTCAAGGATCAAACGCTGCACTAAAAAAAACATAGCTAACATACCTGGTCAACTGCATAAGATTTCAATGTCAAGATTACAAACTGATGTCAATAAAGACTTAAGGTAATTCAGATGCAGCCCATTGTGAATGTATGCGCCATATGATTTCCTGTGAAGAACCTCCAGTTGGCATAGACTCAATATGCATGGAGCCAGGAGATTTATTTCTACATGTGGATAGTCAGTTGCCTAGGCTTCACAAATTACATCAAACTAAAGACAGGTGACATTTCTACTTTTATAAAAAACAAATTCACCTTTCTTTTTTGGGATGCTGAGTATATGGAAATTGGAGTCCATGCACCGCAAATGCATTTTGCCTGAATGCTTCAGATATATCAAAAATGGTACTACTTGCTTTTCATTGAGGCAATGCCGTTCTGGGGAGAGCAGGCCTCCTTATGGCTGTATATTAACTCCACTATGCTCTTGTTGCTCAACTCTCCCACTGCCCTACCCTACTACTGCCCCCCTCACACACTCTTAATTCACTGGCACTTCCACCAGTATTGTTTACAGATACATCTCAGGGCATGGCTAACAAAATGGAAGGCCTAGTATGAGTATTGAAGTAGGTTGTCCTGTAAGGCAAGATGTCTACTAGCGAGCAATTCCAGCCACTCCTCTAGTACCACAAAACCAAACTAGCCAGCCGTCGCAGATCCATCTGTGGTCCCCATCCTACCCTTGCAGCCCTTGTGCTCCCATAAAGGCCACCACATATTCGACCCTATGACTCTTAACAATCACTTGTGTCAAAATAGTAGTATGGCTAGCAGGGGCGTAACACAGGCCCCAGGAAGCCCCCGCGTTGTGGGGGGACCCCAAGCTCCAGGGGGCCCCCTCAGCATAGCACTTCGGCCCTCCTAAGCACATTCTTCTTTTGAAGAGCTGGTTTTGTCCCTCCCAGACTATTTCAGAAACTGCAGGGGTGCGCGTGCTGGGACCCAATTAAAAAAGCTGGCTACTTTGATTTCAATTCAACAGGTTTTAGTGACCGTTTTCGTCTTGACCAAATTGTGTGACCCTGTGCAGATTCCGCTATGCCTCAGTTCATTTTCGTGCCAAAAGTTATGAGCACTCCGAAGCAGGCTAAATGCAAGTGCATATCTCTTTACACACTTTGGAACATATTCTTGGAGGGACTCCATCACAGAGATTCTGCAATGTTGAGTAACATGGTTCTGGAGTGAAATATGTCCTTGTGCGCAATTCTCCCAGCTGTTGAATGTGCCACTGCCTGACCTCTTCACATAGGGACTACTAATAGCATTCACTATTTCTATACCACCACCCCCACCAAAGCAAACTACTTTTGATGGTTTATTCACAGTATGACTTAACATAATAGTACTTATTTTACCGGCCTGTGAAGGATGCGAGGCTGAGCTGATCTTTCGTACGGACATGCTAAGCACATGTTCATGCGGTGTATGTATGTTGGTGGCATGTTTCCAGTCTTGTCGTTCATTTTACTATTTTCACCAAGGCTAGGATCTTTTGAGATATCAAACTCCTGGTTTGCTTCATCTGAGACCCTGAGTATAAATACAGAATCAAAGCACTTCTTATGGCTTTTGGGAGGTTGTGTGTAATGCAGGGCTCTCAAAATACCTTCATGGTACCCGAACTGGGAGCCTTTCAGAGGGCTGTAGGATTCCAAGTTAACTGTGTTGCATGCAGCCACACAGCCCTGAATGACTTCTCATCTAGACTGAGCGCACGTCCTACATCATGGCACACACATTTTCCAGGGGGCAAAAAGTTTGGGCTCTCGTGTGACCGTTGGCCGCATTGATGTCAGCAGGATGGCAGAAGCTGTCCAAGTAAAATAGCAACCCAGGCACTCAGATGGTGAACATAACAACTGGCTTGCCTCTTAGTTCACTATTTTCATTGCCGCCAGGGTTGGGGGAAGCATGAATGTTTCAAAATTCGTGTTTGCAAACTATTGCTTAAAAAAATACTTCTCAATGCACTGATATACTAGTGTGAAATGCTTCTGCATGTTAAAGTAATGCATTTGTTTGGATTTAACTAGAGACGCTCACATTTTGTTCACGTTTGTTGCAAGATGTCTTTAAAAAAGAATGTGTTCCTAAAGTTAAGTGGTGCAGGACACCTTTACTACTTTTTTCTATTTATTTTTCTACTGTAGTTAATAAGTTACTTTAGTTGGAAATAAATGCTTGCCTCTTTAGTTAACATCTTTATGAATATTTGTGTTCCCACAAGTAAGCAGCAGCCCAGTGCGGTTCACCAGGAGGCCACAGCCAAAGTTTGGGAGGGCCGCAAGCAGCCCCCGGGCCGTACTTTGAGTATCACCGTTTCATAAAGCAGGCATTAGCAATACCATTGTGTCTAGTTTGCCTATAAAACTTGCAGCAGGCAGGCACATGGCGGCGCCAATATTTTATCTACCCCAAATTGTGCTCACTTCTGACGTGGGGTAAATTACAATATGTGCACATCTGTGATATGCCTTAGGTATGTATTATGGATCTCATTAGCGGCCCTGAAGCCAGATGCTAAAAAGAAAATAAGGGTTAATTATAATGCACACTGAAGTTGTTGTTGTAATTACAATTGTATTTATATAGTGCTAACTACCCCTGACCATCGTTGAATCTCTTTTCGGCGAGTAGCATATTACTCCGGAACCCAAAGTGGAATAGTGGTGGTTAAGGGTAGGAAAAATATGTTTTTAATTCGAAAGTTAGACATGTTAGTTTGTTAGTTGGATTGAATAGGACAGAGGAGGGAAGAGTCTAGAAAGTGTTATTTTGGAGCTCGTAGTAGTAAAATGAGGTTTGGGATGCGTCTAAGGAGTCTAAGGAGTGATAGAGGGGGGAAGACTCTAGAAAGGGTTATATGGGAGAAAATAGTAGTTAAATTATGTTTGGCGTGAGTCAGAGTGGAGGTACAGGGGCGTAATACAGGCCCCGCATCCCCTGCGGTGCGGGGGGGGGGCAAGCTCCAGGGGCCTCTTCAGCAGAGTACTCCGGCCGGAGAGCTCCTGATTGTGTCCAGAGGGGGCCCCTCCACGTACCTTGCAGGGGGGCCTCCTCAAGTTTTGTTACGCCACTGATGGCTAGGACTACATTTCTTGATTTGGCTCATAGGCATGATCACTTGGTGGTTTCAGATTTGTGAGAGCATGAAGTTGATGACAAGAATTTCTTCATTTTGCAAACAAAAACATAGTTAAATAGAAAATGCAAAAGTCTATGCTAAATAACATATAAATATTATTTAACATTTTTGTAGTAAATGTTACTTGAGCTGGAAATCCCTTAAAAACACATAACACAAGAGGTGTTTGGTAAAAAAGGAACCGTTTGTTTATTTAAGCATTACAGCCGGGAGAACAGTTACAGGCCCAAGGTCTCAGGACTGTCTCAATTTGAAATCAGTATGTGTTCTTATTTTATACAAAACATGATAGGTGTAAAAGTTTCTGGCGTACCATATATGGTGAGAAATGTTGGTTGCTGCTTTTGGAGTAATAAATTAATGGTCTATTTGTTACCACAGGTGGGTCTCGACCTCACGTGGACACAATGTGGCCAGTGGATAACATGTCCAGATGTCCGGCATGGGGAGCACATGATCCCTGTGTGTTCCTAACTCCTATGTCTTCTGACCTTTGATTGTTTTAGGAGCGCGCATAGTCATACCCCCTCTGCCCTTGTGTGCTTTATTGGGGCGATCTCCCTTGTCCCTTGTAATGTCCCTGCGCCAATACGTTGGATTGATCAAGTGTTTCCTGAACATTTGCCTGCTAGCTATGCATCCTCCCACCTATGACCTGTAAATCAGCTATCCCGGGTCTTGGTCTCAGGGCCTAATTGACTACATATTTGCGTGGCTGATGTGGAGTTTACAACAGGTGATTCAGCTACTAAGGACGAGTTTTAATTTTCATCGAAGAATGCATCGATTTCCATAATAACACATGTAACCATACTTAGGAATTGCACACATCCAAATTAACGATAACATGCTGATATAGGGAAACATCCTTTACCCTGCAGTCAGAATTATTACTTGCCTTTAGAATGAAGTCACTACCCAGAAATTGGCGTTACAACACACTACTTTACCCTGCAAGTCAATATAACAATTGCTTTAGGGGTCGAGTTGTTGGACTGGTGTTGGATTTTGAGTCCAACACCTTCCCTACTGATACACTGGCTGGAGTTGGAATAGTAATATATTCTATTCCAAAGTCCAGCACCCCTCTAAGGCAAGTTGTTCTAATGACTTGAGTGGTAAATGCATGCAAGGTAAATGTCTAAGGGGTTCCATCATACATTCGCTGATATAAGTTAACCTAACTACTGATGCCATATTAACATTGATTTCTACATTAGAATTGAACGACCATTCACATTAAAATGTGATTTTGCATTATATGTTTTTCTCTTCCACTGCAGATGCTGCAACGTTCCAGAAGCCATCTGTTAGTGGATAGGCATTTGTTATGCATTTGTTATGTATTAGACAACTGATAGTGCAGTTCTCTGTGGGAGGAGAGGAGATGGTATGAAATATGACTCATGGGAAGAACTGTCTGAATGGCATGCTGTGGATGATGTATTGTTTCAAGAACGTGATTCTACGGCTTCTTTTTAAAGACGTGGGAAACTAGGAAGTTACCTTCTCCAAAGGTTTGCTGAAATACAATTGGGTGCTGAGTACATTGAATTTTGTATTATTTTGTGTTCCTAGTATAGGTTGGCACATTCTAGATTCTCTTATTGAGATTTTTAGATTTACCTTCCTTCAGGAGAGATCCCATTTGAGCCCTTCTCTTTTTCAGAAATGTCTGCTGATTTATAGCTGAGAATACTTTCCATCTTCCTAAAATTATTTATTGCTTAAATGCAAAGCCTTAATGCTTCTGCAATTTATTCTCTCAACAGAACTCTCTAATAGGGTTTCTGAGCTGACCCCTTTCCATGCTTATTGGGGAAATTGCCATTGCATGCTTAATCTAGATAAGGGAATTCCTTTATGGAACATGCATTCTGTATTATCTCTATTATTTTGTAATACTCATTAACTTGGCATTTTACCTTGTTTTGAAATACCAATTCATGGAATTTTTGAATTTGTAATAATGATGACTAAATGGTTATTTGCTGAATAAAACAAATTAACCTTATTGTATTGATAATAAAACCTTTTAACTTGCTCAAATTCTTTTTATTGACTACTGTGAAGCACTAAATCTACTTCATTGCTTATGAAGTTTAATGTAAATTATTGCTACTTTCCATTGCTCCTTGTCAGTGAACAAAGGCCCACACGACCATTGGCGGAGCTTATTTAATGATTTCACATGAAGACTATGATCCAATAATACTGCACCCTCAGGGATATGACTCCCAGTCCCTAATGGACTCCGATCATGAGCCTCAGACATTCAGTGGCATAACAAGGGTGCCCTGGGCCCTAATGTAACAAGGAAATTGAGCCTCAGATACCCTGGTTTGGTAATAAGAAAAAGCCTCTAAATGTGGTGGCATGGGTCCCTCACACCCTATTGTACCAATGCCATTACAACTGCTGCACGATTGATAACTACACACATGTAGACACAGCTTTCTGGATTCGAAATTATGGAGAGTCCAAGAGAGCAGACCAGCCTTTGCCTCCCTACTCTGCATCTCCTTTGAGCTTCAAGCACCAGGATGCAAGGAATTTGATGTACTCAGGGCAATCGCAAAGCCTCTCACAGCCCTTTCCCTCGGGGGGAAAAGTCAGGGGCGGCTCCTCCATGTGGGCGGAGAAGCTTCGTCCCACAGCTTTCTCACAGTGCGAGAAGCCGAAACATAAAATGGTATTCTAAGTACCATTTTATGTTTCGGCTTCTCGCACTGCAAGAAATCAGAAGGGTTTGGTTGAGGGCAGGCGGGTGGGCAGGCCTGCTTGAGGGCAGGGGAGGAGGGGCTTTCCCAATGCTGCGGGCCCTGACTATTTGGTCAGCCCTGACCAAACCAGTCATGTGCACTCTCCCTTTTCTCCATGTAGGCTACATGCAGCCTACATGGAGAAAATGGCCACCCTATAGACACCTATGTGGTCGGCGTCCTAACCAATCACAATGTTGTCATTGCAGTGTTGTGATTGGCTGAGGGGAGGGAGGCTGTCTGCTTCCTGTTCCTGCGCAGGCAGGATTGCAGGAGCAGACTGAGCTGTGAACACTCCGGACCCGGGAAAGGTATGCTTAAAAAAAATTATTTAACCCCCCCCACCCCGCGTGACCACCCCTTCCCTCATGACCACTCGTCTGTCCTCACCCACTCCCACCCCCGTGCCCAGCTCCTCACCCCTTGAGCCACGCCAGACGCGACTGGAAAAAGTGCTCCATTCCACGGTTCAGATTTTCAACTTCTAGCTGGCACCCAATGCAAGCATTTACAGTCACTCATCCTCTGATGTCTCTGGAGACAGAAACCTCTCAATAGGCATATGATCACCGGATCGTGCGGGCAATGATGGAGGCCTCCTCACAGCTTGAACACAGCATCAGCGAGGTTGTCTGGACCCAAGAATGCTTAAAGTGATGAAGTGCAAACACTGCATTTACAAAAGCTCACCACAACCGACCTACCAATTCAACCTGCATCCAGAAGGTCCTCACATCACCTGATACTGGAAACGTTACGCAATTTCTCAGCTGTGCAGTTATAGTCAATTGATCATTAAAACTTTAAACTGTTATTGCTCCCTTTCCTATGTTTGGCTGCATGTGTTTTTAGTTAGAGGCTTTCATTTGCATTACATGGCATGTCTCTATGTAGTAAGTTTCATAATCGATGACAAAACACACTTAAAAGCATACCTAATTTTCTAACATTGTTAGTCTCAAATAGCAGTCCTTTCTTTCTATCCGCAGCTATCTGTCATCATTTGCAGGCAAATCATAGGACACTAAGTTGTTGTTGGTTTTCGAGCTATCTCTATTGATGTGAATAGCTTAGGGACATAACCTGTTTTAAAAAAGATATTCCATAACAAACTCTTTTAGCAATAGCACATATATATGCTCTCACCGCCTGGGCTCCTGCTGCTTGCCCCTACTCACGGACTTCTGCGGGTTGGTCCAGGAGGACCACAACTCCCACAACGCTTAGCGCGTGGACGCGTTTGAAGAGGACGATGCCGGCCCACAGCACGGGACGTGCGCTGGGACGCGGCCGGGCCAAGAGTGGGCCAGTCCACGCCCGTAGGAGCCCGGAGGAGGCTGGGCCACCCCATCTAACGTCCAGTATCTGACTAAAGGTACTGTACCATTTCGTGGGCTTATTTCTGTATTATCATTATGGGAAAGTGCAAAGGTCCTATGGAAAGAGTGGGGGGAGGGACAGCAGCAACATTGGATGCATTCTTGTCCAGAGCAGCTAGCGTCCTCACCCATAAATAGAATTAACAGAGAGGCGCCTATCAATGGAACCCCTTCTTTTTCTCTCGGAGCCACTCACAGAGAGCATTCAGGAGGTATTATCAAAAATCATTTGCCTCACCTGATAACATCTGCTGAACTTCCATTAGGCCAACAGGAATTATCACGTGCAAATATTTCTCCTTCCAACGAAATTAGAAGCGACCCAGCATCTCCAGTTCCCATTATTTTATCACGAGACCCTATAAATGATCCTCCTGCCAAGCGGAGAAGGGCTAGCGCGATCACTAAACCCAAGCAAACTAAACACATTTGCGCCCCCAAACCAAGGGGCACACATCCTAAAGCACCCACGCCGAGCCACCTTGCACCAAAAACTATCCTAACTTCAAACACACAATCCCCACAAGTCCCATTTAACAAGGAACTATGGACAGAAGTAAGTAAAAGGCTGATGACAGTCCTGGACCCTATTCTGACCAAGCTAACGCAGATCAAACAGCGTCTAGCTGGTTTGAAAGCACTTAATATACCCGCTCTATGTCTGAGTGAGCTCCATAGAGTGCAACCAACATGCGCATCTGCAGAGGCAGCTTTAGCTCACCATATTGAGGCCCAAACACGGCCAACTTCATCATCAGCGCCGGAAATTTTAATTAACCACGGAAGTAGGGCCTGTGGGCCATATCTTACAACGAATGAGCACGTAAATGCACAAAGGGAGGCTCGGACTCTACAATATATGGGCCAAAGTGATATATTACAGTAGGCATCTCTAGTGAGGGAGGATTCAAGAGTACCCAACCAGGCAACAGGAACACAAAACACTTACCTCACGCATATAGGCGACTACCAGCTACCAGCTCTCCGCCTTCCACTGGAAGCTTCTCCTTTGGCAGTGATTCTGGCTAACGTACCACCGCTCCGGGACAACCAGCTTGAATCAACATCACAGTAAATGGACAAATCCCTTCATTGGCTTTCAAACAATCTTAAGAACTCGGGCATGAGGAACCATTATCTGGCCAATAAAATTATCATGGCCAGAAGAGTGGGGTGGGTGGGCAGCTCAGCGAAGACTATCGCGGGGGATTGTGTAGTGATATACTTTAATACCGCATAGGTGGGTTATATGCTGCTGGACATTCTCTATAGGTCTCCACCCAGGTGCACCCAGATTATTCCCCAACCACTGGAGCATTTCAATAAGCAGGGTATAAGCTCAAGGGAGGGTATGAGGCCAAGGTTGGGTCAACTGCCTCTAACATCTTCCAGGGGATAAGACTTCAAAATAGATTTTCTCCCCTTTCAGACCTGGAATCATGTGATTGACCACTACCGCCCAATGGGAGAACATCTCTATCAGTTGATGCAGCACAGGTAGTACAGACAACACCCATGTCCCCTCCCTCACAACATATAGTTGAAGAAAATAGGATTACCCTAGCTTCCTGGAATGTGGCAGGAATTGCCTCAAAGGTAGGCAATGAGCAATGGCTGAACCTTTGGGATATCCTGGAGATTATCTGTTTCCAGGAAACATGGGCTAAGGACCCGGTGTTCTTCCCTGGATTCCGCACTTTCCATACTCCTGCAGCACCATCTAGCTTGGGTAGAGCAAAGGGGGGTTATTGACTATTATTTCAAAAACCGTCCCTCTACAAGTAAAACAGGTTGTTTCACCAAACACCCATTTCCAGCTCTTATATATTGACCACAGAAATAAAGGACCCTGGATTTTAATAAACTTTTACAACAATTAATTTGGGAGAAACATGAAGAAAGTGGTGCTATATAAAATTAAGAAAATCAAACCCCACATTATTTGGATGGGGGACTTCAACACACACCTTTGCAAACAGAAAGAGTCTAAGGTGTGTGGCCTAGCTGACCCTCAGGGTAATCCTCTAACACATTTCTCACATATTGAGTACGATGATAGCCTAAATAATCTCCTATTTGCGAGTAATCTGGGAATAATTATTAATTTAATTTCCGGCCAAACAAGAAAACTTATAGTCGGAGCAGTCAGGAGTCAACATTTGACTTCATTTTAGTCTCCTCTTTGTTAAGCAGAAAAGTGGACCATTTAGATAACCTGTTCACATGCTATAGCGATCATACCATCTTATTTATATCTCTAAACCTTCCCTGTAAGACGAAAAAACACCAACATATAGAGGCCGATTCCGATCCTGTATTTTTTTTCCCGTACGACTCGTATCGGTAAGTTTTTCCATACAAATCGTACAAGTCCCGTCCGACCCGTGAAGTACGATTCGTACGGGAAAAATAAACATTTTCCCGATCCGATTTGTACGGATCGGCCCGATCCGTACAAATTGGATCGGGGAAAGTTGTACGAGACGGACCCGGACACTGTTCCATACAAATTGTAAAAATGCAGTCCGACCGTACTAGTACGATCCGGACCGGCTTTCCGATTTGTATGGAAAACGTCCCGTACACGGGGATTGCCATTACCCGCTACGAAGCGAACTTTCTACGACTCGTATCCCGGGAAAAGTTGTTCTGGGGTGCGAGTCGTACAGGGGTACGAGTCGTACAGGCATACACCCTGTGCGTTGTGTATGTACGGTGCGTACCCCCAGTGCACATATACTGTGCGTACCCCCAGTGCGCCTGTACTGTGCGTACCCCCAGTGCGCATGTACTGTGCATACCCCCAACATCGCGTACCCCAACATCGCGTACCCCAACATCGCGTATGTACAGTGCGTACATTCGCGATGTTGGGGTATGCGATGTTGGGGTACACGATGTTGGGGTACGCGATGTTGGGGTACGTGATGTTGGGGGTACGCACAGTACATATGCGATGTTGGGGTATGCGATGTTGGGGTACGTGATGTTGGGGTGCGCGATGTTGGGGGTACGCGATGTTGGGGGTACGCACAGTACATGCACACTGGGGGTACGCACAGTACAAGCGCACTGGAGGTACACACCGTACATACACAACACACGGGGGTGTATGCCTGTACGACTCGTACCCCTGGGGACTCTGCTTTTACGGCTGTTTTTGGCTCCCGTAAGAAAAGAGCCGTACGGAGTGCCGTAGGGACGAATCGTACTTGCTGGGCCGGAAACCGCTGCTTAAATACGTACAGACGTCGCGTACAAGCTGTTCCGGATCAGAATTGTTGGTTTATTTTAGCCGTATGGTCTTTTGTACGATTTGTATGGAAAGAGGCTTTCTGTACGAATCGTACTTCCTAGGTTGTAAGAAAAGTTTACCGGGTACAAGTCGTAGGGGAAAAACGCTCCATACAACGATTTGTAAAGTCTTTTTCCAGGATTGGAATCAGCCCCATAGTAGACAATATATCGCTAACTAGGAAAAACAGCTACCAGTTAAAATGGGCACAGGTTGTGAAGCTGAACTTGGGCAATGAAATAATAGCTCATGTAAAGGAAGATATTATAAAGTGCCTGAGTGAGGGGTGTTCACCTTTACACATAGTCATCCAGTTCATAGTCCTCTTAACAAAATTAAAAAAGGCACGTACTCGCCCTAAGCCTGCCAATTCCCATCAAACCAGAGGATGGTTTGACCATGAATGTTCCACAGCAAGGAAGGACCTCAATACAGCCATAAAACCCCCCACAGAGATTCAGCAGTGATAAAATCTCTACGAAGTAAATATGAGCAGACGAGGAGACGAAGAGAGAAGGACATTAGGGAGAAGGCCGGGAACGACCTTGAGCAAGCTGCTGCCTCGGGCAGAAGCAGAGAATTTTGGAGAGTTATAAATGCCCCTTATTTCAAAGATGTCAAGGACCCCTGTTTGGACTCACACGTTGATGAGGACACATGGGTTCGCCACTTTAAAAGTATTTTTGGTTCCAACACCCCCCTGGTCACATCATCTACAGGCCAATCCCGATCGCCACAAAGTACCTTGATATTTTCGCTAGCAGAAGTTAGAAGAGGGCTGGAGTCTTGTGCACCCGGGAAGGTCCTGGGTCCTGATGGGACCCCAATCGATCTTTTCCAGCAGAACTATGACATGTAGGTTCCCCTATTAACGAATGTTTTAAATAGCATAGCAATAGAGGGTCCTCCCCCATCTTGGAATCAGAGCGTAATTGTCCCTATCTATAAGAAAGGGGATAGGGGCATTCCTAAGAACTATCGTCCTATTTCCCTTCTGGATACCGCCGCAAAGCTGATGGGCAGGGTCTTATTATCTAGATTGGAGGACTGGGCTGAAGAGAACAATATATTGATGCAGGCCCAATATGGGTTCCAGAAGGGAAAGGGGACGGTGGATCAATGCCTTAATTTATCACTCTGCATTGACAAATACACCAAAGTGAAAGGGGAGGATCTACATGGCCTTTATGGACCTCTCGGTGGCTTTCGATTGTGTGTCCCATCAGAAGTTGTGGCCTATCCTGGAGGGGATGGGGATTGATCCCTTGATAATCCGCTTTAACCACCAGCTGTACACCAATGCCACCGTCTGTGTTCGGTATGGTGCAAATGGGGAATGTACACGTTCATTTAAGATCAAGAGGAGAGTCAGGCAGGGATGCGTCCTCGCTCCATTTCTTTTTTCCATCTATACAAACAGGGTGGAGGCCGCCCTGACTGGCTCACCTCTGGACGTGCCTACATTTGATAACACCCACCTTCCGATATTGGCGTACGCTGACGATGCGGTTTTAATGGCCCGGACAGGGGTTGCCTTGCAATCTCTTATAACTTCATATGCTGCATTCATGGCTTCATTAGATCTTAGGGTAAATGAAAGAAAATCATTTGTTATCATAGTGGGAGGCAAAAGAGGAGCGAAACTCCCCCATTTCCAGCTGGCCTCAAAGAAAATCGAAGTGGTGGACTCCTTCCCATAGCTGGGGGTCTTATTCGATAAGAACCACTCCTGGAAAAACCTGGTGGCAGCAAGGGCTCTAGGTATGGAGAGGAGTCTACAAGCTATCAAGGGCTTTGCAAGGAAGCTGGGAGCCGGTTCTCTGGACACGAAAAAAAATATCTATTGTGTTAAAACGAAGGCAATGGTAACAAACGGAGCGGGAGTGTGGGGGGTGGCATCCTCGGACCATCTACAAAGTATGGAAGATAACTTTTTTTTTTATCGGGTGTCTTTACCCCACTCACAATCAAACTATAGTCTACATCTTGAATTGGGGTTACCGTACTTGCTGGATTCCATCAGATTGGCTCCAATCTTGTTGTGCCTCTCGATTTGGCGCAGGTCCACTGTCAATTTAACTCAACATATAATTGGCAGTTGTCTGAAGCTGGACCACTACCACAGGATTGGGTGGCTTAGATATGTGCAAGCTGAGTTGACCGCACTTGGGCAGGGAGAGCTCATCAGGGACCCCTTACTCTGCAGGAAGGTCTCTAAACAGCAAATCACTGACCTGTTTCTACAGCGGGCCAACTTCCTTCGGAGGGAAAAGAATCAGCAACAAAAGGCGTTATGTGCATATGATCTTATCCCACCCAGATTAGGGGAAGGATTTTCATACCTCTCGTGGACTTACATGAAGTTTTATTTTGTACGTTTTATCAAACTGAGAGGGAAGCTTTTATCCTAATGATTCTATGGTGCCACAATTTTTCGCAATGCAGAATGGCACTGTACTTTTTAAAGGCACTATCTGATTCCTTTGTCTGCTTCTCTGTAGCATGTTTCCTATGGGCATGTGTGAGAAAGAGGAAGAACCGGGGTATGCTGATTTGAATCATTGCAGTAACGGGATTCTCATTAGTAATGTGAACTTAAGAAGCCAAAACATCTTATAAAGACTGTGTCAGTTCCGTTATATGGTTTTAAATATTACCCTTTTCTCTGCAAGCTCCATTGGTTGAAATTCGCAATAACTTTTAAAAGATTTTAAATGTTTTAATTGTCTTTTATATGGTTTTATAAGATTATTTATGGTGTACCTGATGAAATGATGCTTTTATGATCTGTTTTGAAAAGACATCAAATAAAGATTATGATGATGATTTGAAAATATTCCTTTAAAAAAGTATTTTAAGACTTACCTATTTTATTTTTAGTTGATTAGGGACTTTTTCTGCAATTGGGGGACAATTCTGTATGTTTAGGAGTATGGGTGGGTATTGGAGGCAACCGGTTGTGCACCAAAGGAATTCCAAAAGCAAGCCTGTCTGTTCCCATGAGCCACTCTGCTGATTTTCCCCACAGAAGGAGTAGGTAATACTGGGATAGGCCCTCAGCCTGCGATAACTTATCCTTTAGAAGATTTCTTGACATTAGAAGGGCAAGGAAAGACATTCCTTTGGGATCATGCTTGTTTGCGGAAAGATATCTAATTCTACAGATGAGTTTAAAAAGCCTTGGTTGAGTTGAGGGCTAATACATTTCCTGTCCAAACATTCACAAGAAATACACAATGTATGAACTACAACTAACCAAGATATTCTTTAGGTTACAGAGACGTGGACTACAGCATTGTCCAACACTGATCTAGTGGCTCAGTGCCTCCTGGGTTTCCATCTGCCAAGAATTGAGAAAAGGGATAAGGGGAAGGCAGCAATCTTACGGAAAAAAAGACCTGAACATTGCACCTTTTAACCCTACCCATTTTAACCTACCAGGGGGAATTTCTTTTGTATACTACTCATATCTCACTTGACCCTACCGTTGTTGGGCGACTTTCATGTTTTGGCCAAATTACCAGACAATGCATTGGCCTCATCATTGATCACCTCCATGTGTGCACTCGGTCTGTTTCAAAATGAGTCTGGGCCCACACATGTTGCCGGTCACATCTTAAATGTCATTTTCAGTACACCCAATACAGTGACGGTCAAAGGTGTATTCACAGTCGACTGGATTGATCATTATCTAGTAGCTTTCTCAGTAGACAATAATAAGGTAACCTATATTCAGTATCCAACTACAACCTTTAAAACTCCTATATGCCATTGGTCTCCATTATCTTTAAAGGAGTTCAAAGGGGTATTAACAGAGCTCAAGCCAGGCAAATTATCAGCTACTATCGAAGAGGTGTATTTTACCTTCTCTATCCGGATTACCTCTGCTATGGAATACGTACTTCCTTTGTCTACACCTTTGGTGGTGCGTAGCAACCTGTCAGGCCTGTGGCACACCGCCTTCCTTAAAGAGGGTAAACAGGGCGGTAAAAAGCTTGACTATGAATGGAGGGCTGTTTTCAATGGTGATTCTAAAGTCAACGTTTGGAAAGCCAACAGGCAAAATGTATCTTACAAGCGCAATGCATCAAAGAAGGTATTTTCTAAAGTCAAATCATTGGCCTCTCCCCCTTGTGCAATGCGATCTGTCAACCATTCCCAATCACTTCATTATAAACCTTTCATTTTTTTCATGCAAAGATCAAACATATAACTTTCTGTTTTCTACATCTCCTTGATATTCAAACTGGGACAGAGGCATTACCTTTTGGCAATCAGACTTCCTTGTATAATTTCCAGCTTCTTTTTTCAGGAGAACTAAATAACCTCTTTCGAAGTACAGACTGTGGTTCTCCGTCAGATCCTTTACCCCCCACAATTCGGAAATAACAGTAGTTAGAATAGCAGAGTTGTGCAGTGCAGTACTCCTTAGACAAATAAATAGCCCAGCCCTGCTTAGTTTTCAGCTTACTTACTGATATATGTAAGCCCTTATAGTGCAGGTTGATGCATCCACCAAACATTGGGCTGGTCATAATTCTCAAGCAGGCCAAATAAGAGAGATGCTGATTCCTTTCTTGATGAAGTTCTGTAATTTATCAGTCATGATGGAGACAGTTGCCTGGGCATTGACGTAAGCGTTGGCGATACCTTTGCTTAAAAAGCCTTCAGCTGACCCGTTGAGCCCTAACATTTAACGATCTATCTCTCAGTTCCTTTTTCGTATAGAAATTCTGTAAAAAGCTCTAAACAAAAGACTCTCATCCCTTCTCGAGAAACGTACGCAGCTAGACACTGCTCAGCTGGGTTTTCACCCTGGGCAAGGAACCAAGTCGTCACTGGTATCAGTCCCAGGTGACCTGAGTTTGTTTGTTGATCAAGGCAGGTACTTTGCATTGACTTGACCACTTCTATGGAAGGATCTCCAACTTCTGTATTCCCCAGGTTTCAGAACTATATGTAGGCAGTGGCCTCTTGGCTCTCAGATAACTCCTGCAAACTAAATGTTTTTTAATGATATCAAGATTATGCCCAGCTCTAGCATCTCCGCTGAACTTCTTGTGTGCTGCTCTCATGCAAATGCCCAACCTAGTCTCTTCTATGAGGAACCAATGTTTTTAATTTGATTCCTCTCTATCATTCGTTAGCCAAGTGAGTTATCTTTCCTCGACCTGCTTTGTCTTGATGAGGATTTTGCAGAAAATCCTGCCCCTATTATGCTGAGACATTTGCCCAAAAGTAATCCATTTGGCCAGATTATTGTAACACACCTTACACTGGTGCAGCTGCTGGGCTACTAGGCAGATTGGAACACATTGATTGAAGGGCAACTGCCTCTGCAGCATTGGCTGCCCTTCATTGGCTCCCCATAAAAATGAATTATGCTTACATCACTTTGCATGGCAACTTTTTAATAGTTCTTAAATGCTATGACTCAGCAAATTCTGGAATGTCTGTACTCATGAGTACCAGTAAACAACAACAAGAGAACATCCCGCATGCCAGGTTGAGACCTGGTTTAGTATAATATCCTACGACAATGTGTCTCAACAGGTATAAATATAGAAATTATTTGCACAAAGTGAAGTAATTACATAGTAAAAGAAGAGAAACACCAAAGGTTGATTATTGTGGTCTGAGCATAAAAATACATTCAAACAGCAATTATATGATTACTCTATGGATGTGCAATCAGGCATGGCCGGAACAGGTAAGAGCGGTGTGGCAGTGGGGCGGAGTATTCTGTCGTCATTTGATGGTAACAGCGATGGGAGTTTTTTTTTTTTTTTTTTTTAAATGATACAAAACATGAATATTGGAGGAAACAATTTGACAGAAGCATGTTGAGCGCCAAAGGTCATAAATCTGCTGGTTTGTGTCATTTCGGCCTTTATCACGTCAGGCCATCATCAGAACAGAGATTGCAGAGGGAGACGCGCGAGCGCGCGAAACAAGATGGCCGCCGTGTAGAGAGCTCCGGCGTTTTTTCACCCGTTTTTCGTTAAAAACGACGATTCCTGTCAGTTTTTTACCGCAAATGAGGTCGCTTGAATGCTGAGCATCTTACCTGTCGATTGCTGAGCTTTTCTTTGAATTTGGGCGCTGTTTGAGGCGTTTTCCAGTGTCCAGCCTCTGCCTCCAGCTCTCCCTTCAGGTATTCCCAGCTTTGTCTGTCAGGGGGCGGAGCAAGCATTCAGGAAAGGGCCTGGCTTGGGCCTAGCCACTCCCATAGCCTGTTATAGCTGCTGCACCAGCTTTAATAAGGATATTCTTACTGCTGCAGTATTCTTTTCCTTCATTTTTTCTGCGTTGTTGCTGTTATTTTTGCAATTTTGATATTTTATTTTATTGTTATTATTATTATCCTACTTTTGCTACCAAATCAACATGGATAATAAAAATATTCATCCTAAAAGAAAGCAGCAGGTTTCACCTCCGCCAATTAAATCAAAGGCGGTAGAGTCAACAGAACCTTCATTATCCTTAATTTTGGAGGAAATTCAAGCGCTTCGTGTTAACACAGATGCTATTGCCTCAGAGATTAAAAATGTTCGAAAGGAAATGGCGAGTATGTCAATGAAAATATCTGATAATGCAATTAAAATACACGATAATAAGGCTAAGCTTGAGACTTTCACTTCTCTTGTAGCTAAAATATCTCCTTTGTCTACCCGGCTCCTAGAGATGGAAAATCGTAACAGACAATACAATTTACGCATTTTTAATTTACCAGAGGATGTGGAGAGTGGCAACTGTAGGTTGTATTTGGAAAATTTGATTCCTGGGCTTCTACAAATTAAATTTCCAGAAAAATTTGAGATTGACAAGGCCCATAGAATCCCTTCACATCGCAATCCTCAACATACCAAACCTCGTCAAATGATTTTCAAAGTCCTCAGACATCATCATTTGGTTTTGATTCTAAAGGCAGCACGAGAGATTCCTTCCTTAATGGTCAATGGGAATAAAATTTTTATTCATCAAGACTTTGCCAAGGAAACAGTCTCAATCCGCAAGGAATTTTCTACTCTTCGGCCTCAACTGCGAAGTCTTGGATTCAAATATGGTCTTTTTGACCCTTCAACAATGCGTATCTGGAAAGACAATCTGTCAAAATCTTTTCAACGTCCTGAGGACTTGCGTCAGTTTTTGGATCAACGTTCACAGCAATCCATGGATACTCATGACTCTAATACCTGATTATAGCTAACTTCCTTTTTGTTTTCTGACAGGTTAATGAACCATTACTACATTGGGCTCCAACGGTTAGGTCATGCTTGTTGAGCGTATGTGCGTCTCATCTTTGATATTTTTTTACCCTGTTTGTCGTTTTCTCCTTTTTTTAATTTTTTCACCTCCTTTTACTTGTTCTGGAGCTACTATTTTCTCTCATTATTGTTCTCCTTCTTTTCTTTTTCTCCTCTTCTTGATTTTTTCTTCTTTCTCTCTTCATTATGGCTAATATCCACAATATTAAAGTTGTTTCACTAAATGTTAAAGGTTTACGTCATCCAGTTAAGCGTACAAAAATCTTAGATTATTTAGGTAGTTGTAAGGCAGATATTTGTTTTCTTCAAGAGACTCATATAGATGACAACATCTTAAATTATATGAAAAAGAAATGGGTAGATACTATTGTTTCATCACCTGCAATTGGTAAAAAAAATGGGGTGGCTATTTTTGTTGCGAAAAAATTGCATTGCCAAGTCTTAAGCAAAATTTCGGATGCAGATGGAAGATTTATTATAGCTAAAATTAAAATTCATGATTCAGTCATATTTTTGCTCAATGTTTATGGTCCTACTGCGGATGACCCTCTTTTTTGGTCTAATATTACCACCGAGGTTCTAAAGTTGGGTAAAGTTCCTTTAATTGTTGGAGGTGACTTTAATGTTATTGCTGACCCATTATTGGATAGAATATCTAGTACTAAATTTCGCCCTCCTAAGGTTTTTCATGCTTTTAAGTCATTTATTCATAACACCAAGTTAGTTGACATTTGGCGTTTGCACTTTCCCACAGAAAAATGTTTTACATTTTTCTCTAATCCACATAATTCGCATTCTAGAATTGATTATTTTTTAGTCTCCACACAATTAGTCCAATCTGTTAAGACTCCTAAGATTGGTAATATTGATATCTCAGATCATGCCTTGATTTCTTTTGTTCTGAATTTAACTTCAACTTTTGCAAACCAAACTAGATGGCGTATGAATACTGGAATTGTTCTTAATGAACATAATAAGCCTAAAATCTTAAATGCTATTCAGGACTATTTTTTACTCAATCCTGAAGGTTCCACTTCCATGGTCAATAGATGGGACGCCTTTAAAGCTTACATTAGGGGTGTAACTATTTCAATTATGGCCTATGAAAATAAAACATTCAACGCACGTATCAGGTGTTTGGAAAAACAAATTGCGAAATTTGAAAGGCTTTTTATTTCATCAAATGATCCTCAATTTAAAGTCAAGCTACAAAAGCTTCGATATGAATTTAACTCAATCCTTAGTACTAGAGCGGGCATCCAAATTTCTAATTCTAAGGCTAAGTTCCGTTTTAATGCCAACAGATCTGGGAAGCTTTTAGCTAATTATTTACGTATAAAAAAAGATAGAACACAAATTACCTCAATTCATGGCCCTAATGGTAACATTGCAATATCTCATAATGATATTGTTAAGGAATTTTTGGATTTTTACTCTACTTTATATAATAAGCCTGATCCTCATGATCCTTCCATACTGGACTCTTTTTTAGATACATGTGATTTGCCCAAAATCTCACACTCGGACAGGCTTAGGCTAGATTTACCCATTACTACTGAGGAAATTTTAGCTGCTATTAAATCCATAAAAAAAAAAAAATCCCCTGGCCCAGATGGTATCCCAGCTGAGTTTTATAAAGAGTTCCAGTCCCAACTTTTGCCTTATTTATTTCAACTTTTTACTTTTTTTGGTTCTTCAGGAACGATCTCAGGTTCCTTTACTGATGCTTTAATTATTGTACTTCCTAAACCAGATAAAGACCCCACTCTTGTTTCAAATTATCGCCCTATTTCCTTAATTAATCAAGATTGTAAATTGTATGCTAAAATACTTGCTTCTAGACTGTCCCCTATATTGGATTCTATTATACATCTTGATCAATCTGGTTTTATGAAGAATAGATATTCTACAAATAACACAAGAACCTTATTACACATTATTGAACAGAGTTCCACTTTAAGTTCCCCCGCAGGAATTTTGGCTTTAGATGCAGAGAAAGCTTTCGACAAAATCCATTGGCAATTTTTATTTCAAACCTTATTATCATTTAATTTTGGTGCTTCGTTTATACGCATGATTTCTGCTCTGTATTATGCCCCTACTGCTCGTTTATTTATTAATGGTCAAGTATCTAGTCAGTTTTCTCTTTTTAGAGGCACAAGACAAGGTTGTCCCCTCTCTCCACTTTTATTTCTCATTGGAATTGAACCTTTCCTTACTCATATAAGAAATTGTGTTAATATCAAAGGTATTCAGATTAAGGAGATTAATATCAAAGCTTTAGCCTATGCTGATGATGTGCTGTTATTTATTAGTGAACCTCTATCCTCAATGCCTGCCCTATTAGAAATTATTACAAAATATTCCATGGTTTCTGGTTATAAACTTAATATTAATAAAACTGAATTCTTCCCTTTAAACATTTTTTGTACTCCTGATATGTTACCCATGGCTGATATTGTGTGGCAAAAAGATAAATTAAAATATCTTGGGATTCTATTTGCGTCCTCCGTAAAAGCAACATTAACATTAAATAGTAATTTTATTCTGAATTATATCAAAGATAAAACGTCTAAATGGTCTTCACTTCACCTCTCTTGGTGGGGTAGAATGGACTCCATCAAAATGACTATTGCTCCTAAAAATTTTTATACACTTGCTATGATTTCTATTCAATTTCCTTTACAATTCTATAAAAACATTGATAGACTTCTCTCCAAATTTCTCTGGAATAATAAATCAACTCGTATTGGTTATAAAAAATTAAAAGTACCTAAATGCAATGCTGGATTTGGTTTGCCTGACTTTTTTCTATATCACAAAGCATTTATACTGAAACAAAGTTCCATATGGTTTTCTCCTTCCTCTTTAAAGAACCAACCTACATGGTTTCATATAGAGCAGTCTCTTGTGGATCCTTTTCCATTGACCACCTTGCTAACAATGTCCAATAGGTCAATATATGTGCATAAATCGGTTATTATTAAATCCACTACACTCATTTGTAATGACCTGGATTCAATCTTTTTGATCCCTATGACTCATACTGAAGATATGTCATTGTGGCATAGTAATGTGATTAAATTGAATAGAAATGTTACTTTTTGGAATGCTTGGATTAAAGCTGGTATCTTTTATCTTAAAGATATCTATTTTGACAATGTTTTTATTTCTTTTGAAGCTTTACAAATGAAATTTAATTTACCTCAATCTGATTTTATTAAATATGAATCGTTATGTAATTCAATTTTAGACTCCTTCCCTCATGGTATTCCATTTAATGTTAAAGCAGATTTAGCACTATATATTCGAACTATCTCTACGTCATCACATACTGTCTCTATTTTATATAAAAAATTATCTAATTCTATAGGAAACAATCTAAATATTATTTCAACATTTTGGAATGATGAGCTTTCCCTTTCTTTGTCCAACGATACATGGACGACTGTTTGGCTTAATAGTATTTCAGGATGGCTGCCTGTTTCACTTTACCAAACCAATTCTTATATTTTATTTAATTGTTTATGGACCCCAGTGCGTTTATTTCGTGCTAAGCTGATGCAAGACGACATTTGTTGGCATTGTAAATTACTCTCTGGTTCACTACGACATATGCTTTTTGAATGTCCATTAATTTTTAAATTTTGGTCTGATGTTTGGGATATTATTCAACAAATATTTCATATTCATGATGTTATTTCTTACAAAATATTAATATGTAAAGCTGTTGATCTTACGCATAACTTAACTGAATTAGAAGGTAAACTGTTTAACTTCCTAATATCAGCTGCTTTAAAGTCCATTACATTTTGCTGGAAGGATATTTCGTCTTTATCGGTTCATGCTTGGTGGTCATGGGTCATTTTTACAAGAAGAGGTGCTCAATTATCCCTGAAAGGGATCAATCACAATTCTAATTTGTTTCACTCGTTTTGGTTACCCATAGATGTATACTTATCTTTATAATTGTATATGTATACTTGATTCACCGTTTTACAGTCATTCTATTTAACGCCTTATATGATGAATGTAGCTCCTTTTTCTAATAAGTTGACAATGCAATTTTTCATGGCTCCCTCCCTGCCCTTCTTTTTAGTTTATCTCCCCTCCTTCTAATTGATTATATATACATCTTTAACTATTGTATTTAGAATTGCTTTTAGAAATGTTTTATTTTATATAGGTATTTTCGCTTGTGATAAATTTTTTCTGTATTGTCTGTATTTGTTCATTCTTATGGAAAATCTAATAAAACATTTTGAACTCAAAAAAAAAAAAAAAAAAAAGAACAGAGATTGCAGACATCAATTTTTTTACTGTCAGAGAAAAGTAAAGGAAAAGCGGAAAATAAGAGTGGGGCCCGAAATGAATTTATACTCAGTAAATGAGGCCCATTACAAGAAGAGATTAGCTACCTGGGTGCAGTATGTTAACGTGTAAAAGAAATGCATATAACAAGGCTTATGTTAGAAACTGAATGGAAAGGGGGACGTAATTGGAGGTTAGAGAGATAATTCTCCAAAAAAGCACCAATTTACATGAGTGTAGGTTAGGTGCTGGGAAGCGGTGTCTGATGTAAGAAAAGTGACCTCACCATAAGACAAGAGGTCCATCTTTGAAATTAAATCTGAGGGTCTAAGGACCCTACACTGTGAAGCATAACCGGTAATGGATAATGAAAGTTGGAGCAACAGGCTTCACTAATTGAAGTGGTGAGTTTTTCAACACTCCTTTCTCTGCACACTCTCATGCCCCCCTCATTCAGGATGGTCCAACTTTTATTATCCATTACAGGTTGTGGTTGATAGAGTGACCAATTGGTACGCTTCAGGGTCCTTCCACCCTAGGATTTTATTTAAAAAATTGACCTCTTCCCTCATGGTGAGGTCATCTTTCTTAAACCTGACCTATTTTTCTCCAATAGCAAAAAATTTACTTGTGCAATCTCTGTCCTGATGATGACCTGACGACATCGACATAAACGAGCGGCTTAACTGCCTCAGGCCCTTAACATGCTTCTGTAAAATTGTTTCCTCCTATATTTATGTTTTATACAGTGATAAAGTAACGCCCCCTCATGGTAACCATCACTCTTCCACATGCCTCACAAGCGCCATTCACATTTTTCATGAGGATTATGGGGCAGATTTACAAGAAAGTGACGCATCTGTAGAGATGCGTCACTTTCCCTGCACCAACTTGCCAAAGCCTTGCGTCACCATGGATGCGCCGTATTTACAATACAGCGCACCATGGCGCAAGGATTGACAGATGCATCAGAAATTCTGACGCATCTGTTGACGGAAAAGTCACGCATTGCTGGAGTCGTGTCGCAAGCACGACGCAACTCCAGCAATGATCAGGGCCGCCCTATGCCTAATATGCTGCGTCAATTCTTACACCTGCTTCAAGCAGGCGCAGGGTTTTGACGCAGCATGGACGTAAAAGTGACTCAGTGAAATCTTGTAGATTTCACTGCGTCACTTTTGCGGGGCTTCCTGCAACAGAACGCCCACACTGCATACATTACACCTGACGCAGGTTTAATGTGGGGCAGGGCTTCACAACGTGACGCATCTCCCTAGATGCGTCACGTTGTAAATGGGCCACAAAAGTGACGCAACAACGGTGCAAAAGTGACGCAAGGGGCTTGTAAATCTGCCCCTATGTGTCCACTTTATATCGATTGCACATCCATAGAGTAATCATGTTATTATTCTCCTGTATACCTTCCCTGGTGACCACATCCTAATTGTCTGAAGGCTGTGGATAACTGGACCAGGCACTGCTCCAGAAGGACGCCAACGGGTAAGTCATCTCTGCTCTCTAGACACACCAATTGCTTAGCAATGGTCTATTTGACATGGTGGGGCCTTTATACCCTTTTTAGTTAAAGATGGACCATAAGATTTCAAACTCGTGTGGGGCCTAATCTGGAAGTTTCTAGCTGGTTCTGGAAACTTCTAGCAGGTTCTAGAAGCTTCTAGGAGGTTGTGGAAGCTTCATAGTTCAGTTCAGGAAGTTTCTAGCAGATTCTGGAAGCTTCTAGGGGGTTCCTGCTGCTTCACTACATTAGGTTACCTTATTACAAATAATAAGTGCAAATTTGTTATAAAGATCAGGAAGAAAAGTCATGGTTAGTGAGTGAGGAAATGTAATGTAAAATCCTCTTTAATATTAAAGTCAAATTTTAAGTCACAATCCCGAAAAATGCCCAATTTGGAAAGTTGCCATTTTCTTATCCTAACAAATTGGTGCCTGTAGCCTGTTCCTGGGTCACATAACTGGGTGTAGTTGGCAATTGGCCTTTGTGTAATCCTCCTAGACAGCCACACAATTTAAGGCCTAGGTGTGCCTGAATGGACCATTTTAGACAGGATGGTGGGGCATAGTTGGGCACAGCCCTACGTGAACTTCAATAGACTGTGCCCTGCTCCATACAAAGAACTTCATTCTAGTCTATTGTGTCCGCAGGCAGGGAGGTGGGTAGGAAATTCCAGACACCTCAAAGAGGGGAAGCCTCCAGAAGCTTCTCCCACTTCAGAGGAGGCCCCAGATATAAAAAGAGGGCCCTCAGACCCGCTCTTAAGTGCACTCTTGGACCTGGGATACCACAGAAGAAGGATGCCTTGCTTCCCTGCTGCTTGAGGCCTTCCCTTCTTGCTCAAAAAGAAGACTGGACCAGTTCCCTTCATCCCAGACTGAGTGACTCCAAGGGTCACCTGAATTACCTCTTGTTCTGAGCTACAGAGACATAACAAACTCTAGAGGCCTCCCTGCATCTGCCCAGCTAACTTGCTGCCTAGACCTGCAGCCGGAATAGCCTGAGCCCTGCAGTCCCTGATCTTCAAGAGGTGATTCCCCAGGTCCTGGACCCATGGCTGGCATCAGAGTGCACTCCTCTGACTCCAAAAAGGAGAAACCCAGATGTTTTGGCCCGTTCACGCCCAGATCATGCTGCCTGCTCTGACTGTGAATACGCAGCTCTGGTGAACCCAATTATCTGCGATCCAGCAACCGCCAGAGAAGACTGGCAAGGCTAGATCTGCTTGTCCAGTTACAATATTGACAACCCGCTGTCACTACCAGTTTGAATCTCCAGCAACGACCGTCCGCAACGCCCATCCTGTTCTCCGTGCTACATCAACGACATTCACAAAACTCCCTCTGCTCCTCTCAGCCTCCTCCACTGGGAACAGAACTATTCGCACTGGACTTTAGATGGTACGTTTTTCAGCATGACTAACCTGGTCCATCTTTCTGGCCCATGATCCACCGCAGTCAGCCTGAACTTGTGACTTTCACTTGGTCTTGCATGACCCGATTACCGTGAGTTGCACTTGGTGCTTTTAGGCACTATACTTACCTTACACTGTAAAATTGCATATTTCAGTTTCTAATGCTTGGACTTTTATTGTTTTGGTCAAAACATTTATTAACTTATTACTCTATTTTTCGAAATCGATTTGGGATATTTATTGTATTATGTTTTCCCTATATTACTGTTTGATTGCTGCACACATTATTTACACATTGTCTCTAAATTAATCCTGATTGCTTCAGTGTCAAGCTACCAGAGAGTTAAGCACAGGTTAATTTAGTTACTTTTTGTTGTTCACCCTAACAAGGACTGTGGCTGTTGCTTGAGTAGGCCTTCACCCCCCACCCCCTTTACCAACAACCCAATTTCTCACACAGTGCAATTTATAAGTGTCATTTACATTACAGTACATTACGTATTGGAGTCAAGCACACATTTTGACATTAAGGAATGAACGCCATATTGGCGTATTTAGCTATGGGGACAATATACCTTTGTACTTATATTGTATTATAACTACATTAATCATCTCTGACTCTATTACAGCATCTTTTTTAATCTAAATACTAGTTTATCTAAAGCATAGTCTGTCTCTTACAACTGGTAACATAAATAATCATTCTCACATTCAGCACTTTTTGACATGAAACTTCACCTACAGCACATCTCCTTTCTCAAATCCAAAATATAATAGTTGCTGTAGTGACGGAAATCTTCTTGTTGCAAAGGGAAGCTGTGTCAGTCTTTACCTCTTTGAATGCTCTGTCCTGCCTTTTTATTGTCTTCCACTGTGCTCAGCTATCTTTTAGTCCACTGGAGAAGCTCAAGGTTCCTCTGTTATTCCCAGGCTGTTCTCTTTTAGTCTACTGGAGAAACTCTATGTTCTGCTGTTATTCCCCAGGGTCTTCTCTTTTAGTCCGCAGGAGAAGGCTACGTTCCGCTGTTGTTCCCCATGCTCCACTGGCTAGGAAATGCACTCATATTCAAAGGTGTTTACTGCATCTACTTAATGTTGACAAATATAGATGCTTAATAGCAAAGTTATTGATTTATTTGTTTACGAAAAAATAATACATTCTAATTGTTTTTTTGAGAATCAATGAGGAAATGAAAACATCTATATTGCAAGACTTTAAAAGCGATATGGTAGAAAAGGAATAGCTTCTTGAGGAAAAAGAAACTAGCTATTCAAAAATGTAATTTATTTCATGTTTTACCCTGCACTCTAAAACATGAAGAAACAGATTCACAAATGTGTTTTCCAAACCTGCACTAGCACGGATTACGATAACACCTAATTTTACGGACGCACAAATTCGCTAACTGAATTTGAGTGCTTGCAAAATGTCCAGTGTGCACACAATTTGCATTAGATTCGCACACCTGTCCCCCTGGAAAGCTTGCACTCAGGAGCATGCCAGGGTATGTGAAGACACAGTGGGGGATACGTACTATGAAGTGTCGGAGAGTGCCGTTAGCCTCCTGGGCTTAATGACACGCTCCGCCACTTCGGAAAAGCATCGCTGCACCATAGTCACAAGAATGTGGTGCAGCCTTGCGTTTCCCTCTGCGATGGCGCAAGTAGAATATTCACAAAGATCATTGGTGGTTGCGATAAGGGTAGTGTTCAACTGGGTAATCACCTCAAAATAAGGGTCAGTCAAGTCCCAACTTGAAATCCATGTCCTCTGTATTCCCTGGTTGCGGCATGTCGGCCTGCTATGAAGACTTCTTAGCTGGGCTTGACTGACCCTTATTGTAGGGCGATTACCCGGTCGAACACTACCATTATCGCAACCACCAAGATCTTTCTGAAGGTTCTACTAGATTAACCAAGCCCCAATGAAGTTTCTTATGCAAAATTAACGAAATGCGGTGGCTGATGGCTGATTTGATTTCAATCATAAATAAAGAAGGATAATGGACTAAACTTGCTATCCTGACTTCATTTCTGGTGCACCTTCCATTTTCAAGTGCTTTCTCCTTTCTGGATGCCAGTGGGGCTCAACGGTGGCAAGTGCCAGGAAAATTAACTTATGCGACAGGGATTGATGTGCTGAACCTTTGGTCAGCCGTTGGGAGTATTGTCCATTACTGTAATTATAGTTGTAATGACCTCAAATGTGTCTTGACATATCCATCAAATTATTTTATGATTTATGTATTATTATATTATTTTAACTATTGCAATGTTTTAAATTGTGCTCTTTCCTCGTAATGATTGGGCTTAATTTTCCATCCTTTATCCATGCGTGAATGTGAGTTTGTTTTTGGCTACCAATTATCTGGGATGCTCCAAGCATCTCAGCAGAGAGCACACGCCTTGTTCATAATACTAATTTAAACATATAAAAATATATCCCATGTTTTTAAAGATCTTCAATGTCTCAATTCGCCATTTATCATTTGTGTTTACGCTGCATGTTTACCATCATTCGCACATCAAGCCTATTGTGCCTTGGCTTTCTCTTGGTGCTTACTGATTAGAGTTTAGGTCAGTAAAGGGCCTATTACATTAAGCATTTTAATGTCTTATTTGTTTTTACATCGTTTTTTATTGAACTGGTCATTTTCTAGAGGTCATTCCTTTGTCACCATGATCTTACTAATTTTCCCGAGATTTTGTGAACTGAAGTCTTCCCCCCTGTAATGCAAGGGTATTATGAGCACACATATTGGACAGCATCATCCCACCAATCGCACACACAACGCAACACTTTCTTAATGTCAACAGATTGTGCATAGAACTACAAAGTTCTAGGACCTTACACACAGCACGCAACTGCATCGCGTATGTGACTTGATTTAGATAGGACATTTGTATTCTACACTGCAAGGATTATCACAGCTACTATGAACCTGCATTTCATCAATCCCAGAGACTGATCACGGATATGTGTGACGTCTCGCGCTAGCTTCAGATTGTGTAATATTTTGCACACAAGAATGCATTAAACAGAAGATCACCAGCTTTATCCAAATTACAGTGGCAGGTAAAGATTGCAATCGAACCAATGTGTGAATTGAATGAGAGCTGGGGAATGCTGGCAATATTAGTAGGATACCTGACCTTATATTATTTTCAAGCAGTTGAGTAGGATGGAGTGGACGTGGATATGGGTGGGAGCAGCGTGGTTACACTCCTGCTGCTAGCAGTATTAATCCGTGCTGTTTTAACTCAAAGGCTGTGGCATTACACAGTGGGCATGATTGCCCACAGCTGCTAATTGTGATTGCATGGTTGGCTCCATTGCCGACTTGGCTGCATTTATGGATAATGTACAATTCAATTTAAGGATTACCCTTTTTCTTTCCTTCTTCTCCTCTTCTTCCTCTCTCCTCCTTCTTTTTCTTCTATTCTTTCCTTCTCTTTCTACTTAAAATCCTAAAAAGCATTTGACTCTGTATAGTTTTTTTCTTTTTTTTTTTCTGAGGTGTGATTCATTCCTTATTTTTTCTTTATCTTACTATTACATTTATTCTGGGATTGCCACTCCTCATCTTATAACTTGTATTGATGTTCTACTATGTTTATTACTTCAATAAAGCTTTCTAAACTAGAATTTAAGGATTACCCTATTTCCAAGTGAGCCATTCTGATGCATAACTCCCAGAAGGCATATCGGAAATGTCAGGAGTTGACTCTGTGCTATTTGAATGGTGGTATATGTTAATATTATACTACTAGGATATTTCTTCTAACTCAAGTCTTATCCAACTCAAAAATCCCAACTCTTTCAAAATGTCTGCCTGCCACCGTGAAGAAAAACATGATGTGAAACTATCAAAAATCTGCACCAGTCAAACAGCTATCAAACCTGCCACTCATTCCAGATAATCAGGGAGCTGTATGATGCCGGAAGTGTTCTCGCGGGAGCTCTGTCTTGTTTTGTGTTTTTCCTCACTTTGTTTTCTTTAGGGAAGAATGCGCACATCTACTTCCCCAAGGAACTGATTAGCAGTGGCTCTGCTCACATCCTTCATCATAGCTTGGGAGGCACAGGCTGTTCCGCGCCGTGCTGAGAGCTCCCCCCAGAATAATGCTGTCTGTAGAGGGGAGTTGGGGGTGGGGGGAGATTCTCTTAGCTTTAGTACATTTCATGGAGTCACAGTTTCTTTTCCTGTCCTTCTTGCAAACTCACAGAGTGAGACAAGATCAGAGAAAGTTTTATCCAGATTAAAGGCTGATCTGGTGATGGTTACTAGGTATTAACCAAGTGAATGCATTCTCAAAAAAGTGAAAGGTGAACTTTTGTTAACTCTGAACAATTCAGAGTTCACACAGAGCTTTGTATGTACGAGGGAGAGGCAGGGCATGTGAGCCTGTAAATGTCCTGAGTTTGGATCCCTTGAACGAACATCAAATGAGGAGTAGGATGTCTGACCCCGCACCTACATGTTCTGACTTTGTTACCCTTTAAAAAGAATTGGTGTTGAAGCTGAGGAGAGTGGAGAGAATGATGAAGTGGGTATAATGAGTCTAGATCAGTGTCATTGCTGATGCTGGGTAGGAACTGTGGGCCCGATTCACAAAGGTAAACTTAGACGTTTGGTCTAAACTTAGTCCAAATGTCTAAGTTTACGACTTTGGGAATTCACAAAGTTAATTTATGAGTACTACCTTTACATCAGTCGAGTGTGGACATAAAGATAGTACTCGTCAATGCCCTTTGTAAATTCCCAAAATGATAAACGTAGACATTTAGTCCAGTTTAGAGTTTAGACCAAACGAATACCTGCCAACTCACGGGGTGCCACAGAGTGATACATGATATCGGCTCCCATCACATGGTCACACTGTGAGGAGCAGATATCACACAGTGGAAGGGAAAACAAGCTGAATACCACTGAAAACACCGGGGGCCTCATTTAAGAGTTTTTGCCGTAGGCTAGCACGACAGGCCTTCCTGCTGCGCTGACCTACGGTAAAAGAAAAGGCCAGGAATGCACCATATCGATCAGATGCGGTGCATCCCTGTCCTTTTCCCCTTCACTGGCACATAATGGGCTGCCGTGCGCCAACTCAGACACCTTTGCACTATGGTCCAGGGGTTCCTGCATTGTGGGGATGGCTATTTTTGTACAGGAAGGTAAACCTTCCTGCACAAAAACACTGACACAAGGCTTTTTCCTCTTTCTATGTGTGCTGCAGCAGCACACATAGAAAAAGGAAACACAAGGAGAAATAAAAACATTTCTCTTCATTGTGCCTCCCTTATGCCTCCTATGGGGAGGCTTATGTTTTTGGCACTGCCTCAGAGTTACGAGTTCTTGTAAATCTGGGGCAGTGTCAAAAACACAGCCAGACTGGGAGCAGAAACCAGCCCTGGCAATTCAGCTCGACCGGCCTGCAGGGGGGTGCAGGGGGAGGGGTGCCAGTGTCAAGCACCACTGCTGCTTTTGTTACAGGGGGCAGATATTGCAGCACTGCTGTAAAACCGGCCCCTAATAACAAAACTGCCCCCCACAGGTCAAAAACTGGCCCTTGCAGCCCACCGGAACAATACCCGGTGCCCGCTACAGCCAGTCCAGCCCTGGTCAAAAAGCCATGGCTGTTGCTGGGAACACCCCCAGCAATACCCATTGCACACCCCTTTAATGCAGAAACGATATTTACAAGGCAGCATTAGGCCCAAAAAAGTGGCTTAGTGCTGCCTGGTAAATATGGAGCAGGCTCCTTTGTCACCGGAGCATCACAAGAAGTGACACACCGAAGGTGCAAGCCCTTGGATTTTCAACTTGTTTTCTTTAAATTGCCGACGTCTGTTAAGGGGTGTGAAAACACCCCAGGACATCGGCACCAGCCTCAACAACCTTTTTTGGGGGGAGGAGGGGCAGGAGGGATCTTGCCGGCATGGTGGGATTCACAAGTGCCTCTTATGTATTTCTTGGCACGAGGCCCCGCCTCCTCCTCACACAGTGAGATTTTTGTTCTAATTGGCAGGTATGCAAACGTCTGTATACCGCTGGGAAACGGCCCTGAGTGTTCCTCCTGAAGCAACGCTCTATGACATTCTCAGGCCCTACATGCAGCATATCTTTTCACTACCATGTGCCAAGGTCCGTTGGCCTGAGTAGGCCCTTTCTATGTTAATTTACATTGTTATCCTTAAAATGTGGTCTCATCCGGCCATTATGGACTTATGTTGGGCACACATGCTTTATACTGTAACTTCACCCACGTTGAATTTAGCACATATTTGCAAGTTCTCGTTAATTACAAAACTCCGGCCGCCCTGGCGCCCGCAGGGTGCCCTAAGGAGGGCGAGCCTCTAGTGCCAGCAAGACACCAGCCCACTCCCCTTCTTCTAAGTGTGGGGACCCCTCGGGGAGGAGTACCCCTACTCTGGCAGCCAGGGGCTGTGGCGCGCAGGGCGCGTCATTTCCGGTGCGCGAGGAACAGGGGGGGTATATAGGCCTCCCCCACCCACTGGCATTCCTCTTTTGCGCCCTGGACACGCCGTCTAAACTACAGCTGCCAGTGTCCTACTTCTGTTGCAACTTGAGCGATTCTCAGAGGGCCGCAGGAGTATTATTCATGTTGCAACAGATGAAGGGTCCAGGAAATGGTCCTTACAAAATGTGCAACTCATCCAGGAGTAATACATCCTACAAATGCACCATTGTATTGTGCTACCCAATGATACATCTCCTGCTAACAACTTAAGACATCTTCCCCCTAAAACACGAAACGGAACCACAATTATTTACGTTTGACTCCCAGCAATGATGGCTCACTATTTCCATCAGTCTTTTCACCTACTTTTCTACCTGCTGGATACGAATGATTTGAATGCACAAAAACTTTAATTGTTTTGAGCAGATTTGTTTTTTCCCACTCCAAACAGTTTTTGACCTCAGCATATAGTGCAGTCAACATTATACCACTTGCCACTACTTGGAATTCTTTCACATGAATAACGTGCTTTTTGCTATCCACGTCCTTTAGCAGCTCTAGAGAGAGGTTCTTAATTACAGGCGTGCTCGGTTTATTCTGACCAAAAACACCAAGTTGCACTCGACTGTATCTCCCTCTAATGGCCTCCGGATTGATTTACCGCTCGAACTATATCATGTGGAAGAACGTGACATGTTATGTTTACAAATGGAAGATGTTTCTGATTGCAGAACTCTATGCAAGAATCTCAGGCTGTGTCGGGGTTCAGCTGAGATGCTGTTTTCAGTTTTATCATTTTTTGCGCCCATCAAACTCATCACTCAAAGAAACAGAACAGTGCACTTATCCTACTCAAACGATCATTAATTCTTTTTTCTTAATAAAGAGTGTCTGTATTTTATTCCTTTGGCCCATTACAATTTATTATATTTAAGGCTTCGGCTTCTGGAAGAGAGCAATATATGTGTAAATCAAAAATTTAGCCTGCTCCAATTCTCTGTTTAATAATAAGGATAAATGCTCGATCCAGACTCCAGATTAATGTCAAGGAATGGAATAAATAACGACGTTTTACCAATGATTTTGAATAAAAATGTATTTGTGTTTCATTTTGTAAATGCTACGCATAGTTATCTCAACCATGATGCCTGTTTTCTTAAAAAAAAAACAAAAAAAACCACAACACATATTTGAGGTCCAGCCTTTGATGCAGCTTTAACTGTTTCACCAGATTATTGTTTCCACTAAAAAAGGTATACATCGTATATAGTCAGAGAGGGGCCATTGGTCAGTGGGCTTCATCCATTGATCTGCTAAAGTTTCTTTCCTCCCACTTGCTGCAGGCATATTGCATGGGGCAGTGGTTCACTAGCAATCCCCATGGGCTTCCTTCACTTTGAGGGACTGCACAAAGCCAGTGCATATAGTTCACATCCACCTAAAACAGTTCCTTTCTCTTCAGCAATAAAGCTGGCTCAAGTGTGAATCATTCATTTTTAATATTAATAACTATTTATATTTCCTGCCCTCTGGGTGCCGAGATAGATGGTGATTTATCTTCCTACCCTTCCTAAAATTGTTGTTGTCAAGTCTTTAAGGAACACTGTAACATGGTAACTGCCTGCAGTTGGAGTTCTTGGTTTGCTGCTCATTTACTATTGCTCCCTTCACACATAATAAAATACAAGGCACAACTGAAAGGATCGCATGATAAAAGTCATCAATATTAAAGTGGCCACCTCAGTGAATGTTAGGAATTTTTTTTAATTCCAAGCATATGCACATTTGTGTGTTTCAAATGCCCACGAGCACTCTCAAATGAGTAGAGAACAATCAACAGTAGAGGCAAATAATATTTCTGTAGTCTTTTATTTGAGTCTCTTCATAAGATCCAGAGGCCTCTTGAAACCCACACAAGCCAACACAGCATCGCCTCCGACTACATCAGGGCTATAAGTAAATATATCACATTTATTATAGTTGTTTCATGAACTAAACACTAATTATCCCTCCACCAGTTTTAATAGTTTATGGGATAAAGTAGCGTAGGTAAAGAGGTACTGTTTATAAAATACGAAATTAGTGCACAAAGAGACCCTAAATACATAGGTGAAACAATAATAACACCTGTGTCTAGCTCGATACATAGTTTGCAATATAATTGTGTTACATAATCTTGATAACACCAACCTATGACAGACCTTAACTTGTGTCCCCATCAACTCATGCTTCTTAGCATTGAGATTAAATACAAACACCCATGTGTTAAGCAAAGTGTCTGTGACACATATATGTATATATATATTTATATATGTATATATATATTTATATATGCACAAAACAACACCGCCCCACTCCGTTGCTCTCTGCAGTGCGGGTGCGCCACTTGCGCGGGCAATAGCGCAATCAATTACTGCCAAACACCACGTCTCTAGAAAGAACGTGCGGCGCACTCGGGCTCAATCCAAAGAAATTAACTTTATTCGTTCTTCTCCGTGAAGACTAACAAACACACGCGTTCCGGGACCCTGCCCTTCGTCAGTGTTAGTTTGTCAAGTTCAAAGTTCAAAGTGCCTGGCAACAGGGTAAGTTGTGTCACGGTTCGTGATTGCCCGTGTGTGCTCCAAAACACGTTTCTTGGCAGGGTGGAGTGTACTACCGATGTATTGGAGACCACACGGGCAAACCAGGCAATAAACAACAAAACTGGTATTACAGTTCAAAAATTTGTTGATGCTGCGTGTTCCTATTCTGCCTGGAACACTGTATTCCTTCACGCAATTGTGCAATCTAGCAAGATGCTTTCGGTCTTTGACTTAGTGTTCATGTCATTGTCTGGTCACTGGATAACCTTTTTTAACCTTTTTTGACATCTTGGAAAATGAATTGCATATGTTGAATTAATTGTGTAGTTTATCATTAGCATGACATTATGCACACTTTGTAGTAAATTGTGATCCAATGACGTGTCACGAGGTACAATACATGATTTACATGTTTGCAAGGTCATTCAAGTATGGCCGCTATGGTTACGATGAAATGTGGTTGACCAGCTGTAAAGTCCTATGTCGATGTCACTCGCTAGTCCAATCGACCAATGATTGTATTTGTTATTTAAATGTGAACTTTGAACTTGACAAACTAACACTGACGAAGGGCAGGGTCCCGGAACGCGTGTGTTTGTTAGTCTTCACGGAGAAGAACGAATAAAGTTAATTTCTTTGGATTGAGCCCGAGTGCGCCGCACGTTCTTTCTAGAGACGTGGTGTTTGGCGATATATTTATATATATATATGTCATATATACACACACACATATATATATATATATATATATTCACTGAAGAAACCATAGGTTTCAGGGGCGTTATAGTTAGCTGGACTTTTCACTCGTACTAAACCATTGAAATTCCCCCGTTATAGTTAGTTCAGCTAACTATAACTCGCGCGCCCGCAATGCACTGCTGATGACGTCACATATTACATCACTCATGACATGGTCAGTGACATCACTCATGACATCACTGATGACATCTCAAATGACATCACTGATGATATCATCCAGTGAATGTGTGTTTTACTGAAAATTGCATATGTTTTATATATGTATATCTCAAGGTCGATGGAAGAATAAATGGGTATATAAGTGTCTAAATGGATGATTTGTTTTTGAATAATTGATTGTATAACTGACTGATTAAGTGTATCTTAGTGAATACATGGCTTAGTGAGTAATGTTTAAATGTGTAAATATCTATATCAGTCTCTCACTTTGTGTATAAGTGACTGCATGGGTTGGTGAGTAGCTACATGAGTGTCTATATAGGTTATTAGTTGGTTTTTTGAGTATCAGTATGAGTGTCTGAATGGTTCGGTGGGGGTATTACGTAGTGCATAGGTGCATGAATGGGTGACTTACTGTTTGTATGTGTTGAAGACAGCATGTGTGCAGGACTGTATGGGTGGATGAGTGTGTGCATGGGTGTGTTAGTGAGTGATAGACTGTCTCAATAGTGTCTTTATGAGTAACTACATATGTTTTAAACTAGTATATGTGACTATTGGTGTATATAAGTGAGTATATGTGAGAGTGAGAGATTGAAAGAGTTCCTGTATGAATAAGTATGTGTTTCTATAAGTGATTGTTTAAAAGACTAAGTATGTGTAAGTTTCTGTAGAAGTAAGTGTGGTGGTGTGTGTATAACTGTATATGCAAGTAAATGGATGTTTGATTCTTTATTAGCATGAGTGACTATGTGTGTGAGTAACTCTATGGATGAGTGGCGTTGTGTAACAGGATGTATAGGTGTGTGAGTACATATGATGAGTGAGTACATGTATGAGTGACTGTATAGGACTGTTGGTGAATGAGTGGATGTGTATGTGGATCTTAGAATTACTGAATAGGTTGTTGTAACTGGTATTGGTTTGTCCATTGTTTTGAACATTGTAGTTTCTATTTTTGAATGTGTGTATCAAAGGTTATATTAGGGGAAGAGGAGGTCTGCCACTCTATCACAAGGATGATGTCATCAGTGATGTCATTAGTGATGTCATTTGAGATGTCATCAGTGATGTCATGAGTGATGTCACTGACAATGTCATGAGTGATGTAATATGTAACGTCATCAGCAGTGCATTACGGGCACGCGAGTTATAGTTAGCTGAACTAACTATATCGGGGGAATTTCAATGGTTTTGTATGAGTGAAAAGTCCAGCTAACTATAACGCCCCTGAAACCTATGGTTTTTTCAGTGAATTTCTAAGGTTTTTTTCAGTGCTAATTCCCAACTATAACGTGCCTGAAACCTATGGTTTTTTCAGTGAATTTTAAATGCTAATTTCTAACTATGCCTACAGAGATAGGACATGTGAAGAAAGAAGAAAAAACGCACAGAAAGAAAAAAAAGAAACGCAGAAAGAAGCAACAGAAGTCCTCAAAGACGAAGAAAAGTGCAGGAAGAAGGATAACGTGCAGAAAGAACAAACAGAAGAGCAGAAAGAAGCCTTGTTGCAAAATCATCCTGTACCCTCAAATTTTTCAGACGGATACTGGTGGTAACTGAGTCTGACTAACCAGTCCTAGAGCCAGTGCTATGTTAAAAGACACTCAGAATACTGTGAAAACACCTACATACACTAGGGAACACTATGCGTTGGGGTCCCCCTGTGATCAGCATGACCTCCTCTGTAAGCCCCTAGTATATAATAGGGCAGGGGATTAAAACTACCTCTTAAAACGCGCCACAGGGCGTGTTTGCACACGTCACCTCAGGCCCCGTCCCCTCACTTCCCCACTGTGTAAACACGCCCTGTGGCCATTTTAAGTTGGGAGATTAAGTCCCCTTGAATCCTGAGGGTCCCTAGGGTCCAACTAGACGACTAGGTACCTCCAGTAAGCGCCACAGAGCTGCGTTGCGGAGAGATGTAAAAAGGGGCACGGTCTAGACCACCTCTCTGCAACGCAGCGGAGTGGTGCTTACTGGAAGCACCTGGTGGGCTAGTTGGCCCCCAGGGTCCCTCAGGATTGAAGGGGAATTATTTCCCCAACTTAAAACGTGCCACAGGGCTTGTTTGCACACGTTAACTCAGGCCCCGTCCCCTCCCTTCACCACTGTGTAAACATGCCCTGTGGCCGTTTTTAGTTGGGAGATTAAGTTCATTTGAATCCTGAGGATCCCTAGGGGCAAAATAGCCCATTAGGTACGTCCAGTAAGCGCCATTGCAGAGAGGTGTAAAAAGGGGCACGGCCTGAACCACCTCTCTGCAACGCAGAGCAGTGGCACTTACTGGAAGCACCTGGTGGGCTAGTTGGCCCCCAGGGTCCCTCAGGATTGAAAGGGAATTATTTCCCCAACTTAAAACGCGCCACAGGGCATGTTTGCACACGTCACCTCAGGCCTCGTACCCTCCCTTCACCACTGTGTAAACGCGCCCTGTGGCCGTTCTAAGTTGAGAGATTAAGTTCCCTTGAATCCTAAGGGTCCCTAGGGTCAAACTAGCCCACTAGGTACCTCTAGTAAGCGCCACAGAGCTGCGTTGCATAGAGGTGTAAAAAGGGGCTTCAGAACACCTGTCTGCAACGCAGCTCCCTGGCGCACACTGGAGATACCTGTTGGGCTAGTTGGCCCTCAGGGACTCTCAGTATTGAAGGGGAATTAATTCCCCAACTTACAACTGGCCAGGGGGCGCGTTTGCAGAGTGCTGCAAGGAGGGGGCGTGGCCTCCAGCGCGATGCCGGTCTTTTATTTATTTTATTTTATTAAGAAGGAGGGCAGTGTGGCCCCCCTTCTTTTTCTAATTTACTGGCCCTGGGGACCCCATCCCCCAGGGCCTGCACGCTAATTTTTTTTGTTGAAAAAAATACATTTGGCCATCCCAAGGCCTTAATTGGCCCCGGGGACCCCAACCCCCGGGTCATGGCCTTTTTTTAATTTAAATTCTTTAGGAGGGGGCTGCGTTGCCCCCCTCCTCAGGCCACTTATGGCTCCGGGGACCCCATCCCCCGGGGCCGGCCTTTGTTTTTTATTATTTTAAAAATATATATATTTATAGAAACACCTAGGACATGCTGGACAAACCATATGTACCGATCACCATGACGATTTGCGTGATATTCATTAAAAGGCGACTATGCATAGAATGAATCTACATGGGATGTATTTACACCGCTAGTGAAGCTCTGACGTGTCTGACACCCTACCGTGCCTAATCCCAGCGCCCCCGCCGGTGGGTACTCTCCAAGTAGACACCCTTGTCGTTTATTTATACAAACATGGGTAGCTATTGACGGGCACATTTAATATACACGCACACCAAGCCATTCAAAGGGGATTCGACAAAAATTCGACCAAACTATGCAAGAAACCCCCCTCACGGTTAATAAAAAACACATCCACCGCCGGATGTGTAATACTTTTTATTTTACTCTCTGAAAAGGAGACAAACCTCACTTGAGAGTCACAGCGTGCTCCTGGATGAGCCCAATGCTGTGTTACACCCACCAGTGCCCGCCGATTGCCTCACACCTCTGTGTTGTATTCCACCAGCTAGTGCGTATGCTATGACACTCTCTAGCCCATGTGCACTGTAACATCACCCCATGAATATGTCATGCCACACTTGCCTTCGCACGGGTTATATTGCCCCATCTAATGTGCCTTCCTCGATGTGTATGTTATAACGCACAGCGCTATGCCATACATATTACAATCTGGGATCCATATCTTTGTCACAGTGCATATGCAACGTTACACTCCCCAGCACATATTTTATATTACAACTTTAGAGACTAGTTATGTTACACAACACTGCCCTGTGCATATTACACTCCAAGGCGCATATCGCATAGCACGCGCTAGTGCCTGTGCTATCTCGCGCTCTCCAATGAATCTGTCATTGCGCACAATGTATTGCATATTATATTTCACGCCCCGGTTCATCTTATATCACACATTTTGGTGCATAGTTTATACCCTATACTACATCTAGTTTTCATTTTCAATCGTGCTCTCAGGACTATGTTCTATTTAACACTGCGTCCACCTACCCTTTTCACGGGCATTACATTTTGCGATGGGGGTGGAGGGTCAGGGGGTGTTTCTGCCAAGTGAGCCCGGAGTCACAGTCACAAACGTCCTCTTCTTCCTGTATAAAAGTGAGATTATGCTGCATACTTGTTCATATTTTAAGTAGTTCGCACAGACACACATTTTAAAAACAATAAAGGTCCTAATTTCTCTGAACAGTTAGCTTGCTCCCCATCCACCTCCTCCCTATCCTCTGTTGTCTGAATCCATGGACTAGCCTCCTCCCTCCTGCCATGCATGATCTGATGTGCTGCCACTGCCATCCATTTAGCATAATGTACCAGTCCACTCCTCCTGCCCTCCATTGCCCAATTCTATGGCCCATCATTGACCTCCTGCTTAGCCTCTGTGCTTAGCTTGCTGCCCCTATTCTCCTTCCCCCTGCCCCCGATGTCTTTGTGCATGCCCCTGCTCCATCCTTTTTGCCCACTATGTTCCATGGACCTGCCACTCCTATCTACTCTGAGTGTTCTGTTGAGCTGCCACTCCCCTCCCACCTGCCTAGCATTGTCAGATGACTGTAACCTGTCCCTGCCACCTCCACCCTGCCGGTCCACATGCCATGCCCCTATCCCCTTCCTCCTGTCCTCCATGGTCCATTTTACTGCCACACCCTTCTGCCCTCCCTGATCTGTTGTGCTGCAACTGCTCCTCCTGCCTGCCCCGCGCGGTCTGTTGTGAGGCCCCTTCCCCTGAACTCTCTTGTCTGTGCCCAGGTCCTGACCCTCCCTTCTATCCTCCATGGTCCTTTGTGCATGCCCCTGCACCCTCCCGCTTGCGAATGCATGGTCTTCTGTGCTGCCATGGCCCCTCCCACCTTCCCTGTGTGGTCAGCTAGCTGCCCCTGACACCCTCCCACCTTCCCTCCATGGTCTGTGTGTATGCCACCATAGTCTCATTGTTGCTCTCCATGGTGTGTCTTGTTTCTAGTGCCCATCCTGACTGACCTCCATGGTCATCTTGCTGCTCCTGCCCTGCCACCTTGCCCCCAGCCCTCTGTTTCCATGTGCAGACCCCCTATTCCCTCCCTCCTGGCTTGTCTGTTCCATTGTAATGCCCCTGATCCGTCCCTCCTGCCCTTTATGGTTTGTTATGCTGCAGCTTTCTCTCCCGTCTGTCCATTATGGTCAGCTAGCTACCATTGCCTCTTTCCCATCTGTTCTCTGTTGTCCATGTGCATGGTCCTGTCCCCTCCCTATTGCTTTCTATGGATTGTTGTGCTGCACTCCCGTCCCGCATGTGCTGTGTGGTGTATTGTGCTGCTGCAAACCCTGATGCCTGGCCTGTAGGGTCAGTTTGGTGCACCTCTCCATGTCCCTCCTGTCCTCTGTTTTCCGAGTCCATGTCCCTACCCCAATTCCTCCTGCCTACCATGATTCAATGTACCATACTTGCGAACATTTTGAACTCGGTAAGAGGGAGATTTTGAAAAAAAACTGGGGTATTGATTTTTCCCTTTGAGTTACATTGAAAAAGAGGAGATTGTAGACAGGAGACAGATCAAATAAAGCCCATTTGAGCTTAAAAACATTGGACGTTTCCTGGCTGAAACGGGTCTGTTGGCATGTATGGTTGTACTACCACTGCCTCTTCCTTCTGCCCACAATGGTCTATTATATTGCCACAGCCTCTCTTGCCAGTCCTGTATTGTTGGTTTGTTGCCCCTGCCCCCTTTACCACTGCCCTCCATAGTCTGTTGTGCTGCCACTGCCCTTCCTGCCTGCCCAGTGTGGTCAAATTGTTGCCTCTGCACCCTCCTACCTGCCTTCAATTTTCAGAGTCCGTGCCCCTGGCCTCTGCCTATCAACAGTATCCCAATGAACAACTAGATTGCTAACATTCTATATTTATTACAAAAGTGTGAAACGCCTGACGTCATCTTGATGTAATCAAAACTGTAATACCTAGAGTATTTCCTTTAGAAATTACATATATGAGAGGGTCTTATTTGCATCAAAATTATGGTTAGTGCTCTAAAAAACTAAAATGAGGACATATTTCTGAGTTTTCAAATAGCGACAAAGAACTTTTAAATTATTTGTAATCTTTATGTTTTTTTATCCAGTTGACCACTTGATTAAATGTTGCACCTTGGCGAGAGGATGTGGTGTTACTTCCAGAGCTGCAGACTTTGCAACTGGGGAACCAGGTTGGAGTTTCTGCTTCAGCTCAACATTCTGTGATTGTGGTCAAATCACTTAATCTCCCCATGTCTACAACCAAAATGAATTTGATCTTGTGTGATGTAACCAATGCTCATGTAAAGCATTCCAATAGCTGACAAGTCTGCACTATATAAAACTGCAAATACACAAAAAATAAGTGTTTTGCACACTTCTGTCATTGGGCTACATGTGGGCTACATCTGGGTGATATTTGTGCTGCATTTAGGCTCTTTTGTGTCTGGTGGCCATTTTGGGAGATTTATTTGTTATGAAGTTTCCTAATTTCCTCATTTACTGCAGTCTCCTCAGTGGGAATACTTTCAGTTTTTTATTTTGGTTCCATCAAGAAGGCAATCAGATGTGTCACATATTTGCCATAAATTCTGAATGTTAGCACTCTAGTTGCTCATTAGATCACTGTAGTAAAACTACTGCTCAACCAGGGAAGTCTGCTGCTGGTATTCAAAGTGCATGTTTCAGTCTACATGTCAGAATTTGTTTATGAAATAGAAGAGGATTTGAGAAGTCAAAATGTGCCCTAATTTTTCTTTCTGCAGAACTAAAAATAATTTCTATGGCAAAATGAACCCCCTCATTTTGTTCCTTTGTAAATTAAAGTTTTAAGTGTTACCACTTTATTCCAATCAAGATGGCTTCAGGTGTGCCATACTTTTGTCATAATGAAGACAGTAAGCGCTCTAGTTGTTTTTAAGAACACTCTGGGACATTCTGTCATTGGGCTATACTTGGGCTACATCTTGGTGATATTTGGGCTATATTTGGGCTCTTTTGTCTCTGGTGGCCATCTTGGGAGATTTATTTGTTATGAAGTTTCCTAATTTCCTCATTTACTGCAGTCTCCTCAGTAGGAAATACTTTCAGTTTTTTACTTGGTTCCATCAAGAAGGCATTCAGATGTGTCACACATTTGCCATAAATTCAGAATGTTAGCACTCTAGTTGCTCATTAGATCACTGTAGTAAAGCTACTGCTCACCAGGGAAGTCTGCTGCTGGTATTCAAAGTCCATGTTTCAGTCTGCATGTCAGAATTTTTTTATGACATAGAAGAGGATTTGAGAAGTCAAAATGTGCCCTAATTTTTCTTTCTGCAGCACTAATCATAATTTCTATGGCAAAATGAATCCCCTCATTGTGTTCCTTTGTAAATTAAATGTTTTAAGTGTTACCACTTTATTCCATTCAAGATGGCTTCAGGTGTGCCATACTTTTGTCATAAGTAAGACTGTTAGCGCGCTAGTTGTTCGTTAGACCACTCTGGGACATTCTGTCATTGGGCTATACTTGGGCTACATCTGGGTGATATTTGGGCTACATTTGGGCTCTTTTGTCTCTGGTGGCCATTTTGGGAGACTTATTTGTTATGATGTTTCCTAATTTCCTCATTTACTACAGTCTCCTCAGTAGGAAATACTTTCAGTTTTTTACTTTGATTCCATCAAGAAGGCATTCAGATGTGTCACAAATTTGCCAGAAATTCAGAATGTTAGCACTCTAGTTGCTTATTAGATCACTGTAGTAAAGCTACTGCTCACCAGGGAAGTCTGCTGCTGGTATTGAAAGTGCATGTTTCAGTCTGCATGTCAGAATCTTTTAATGAAATAGAAGAGGATTTGAGAAGTCACTCAAAATGTGCGCTAATTTTTCTTTCTGCAGCACTAATCATACTTTCTATGGCAAAATGAACCCCCTCATTTTGTTCCTTTTTAAATTAAATGTTTTAAGAATTACCACTTGGCTTCAGGTGTACCATACGTTTGTCATAAGTAGGACTGTTAGCGCTCTAGTTGTTCTTTAGAACACTCTGGGAAGCTGCAGTAGAACACAAAGGAATCAACTGACAGTCTCTTCCCTTGTTGGATGTACATGTTTTACTGAGAATGTCAGACTTCATTCTCACATGACTGAGAAAGATAATGTGAATTTACAGAAAATATGCTCTCAGTTAGCTTATAGGTCACCTTCCAAACCTCTGTGGGAAAAGCATGAGAAAATAGTTTCTCTCAAACATGATTCATGATATCACAGCAGAAGGCTTTTTCACATGGTAAAATCACCTTAGAACACACCACAATTCCTAAAATGAGTATGGTACCATCAACAAATGATTTATAATGTAACTAAAGTCTTAAAACCTTCTATTAACTGCAATGCTTTTTAATGAGGTGCTATCATGTATATTGGTCCCAAGATGGCTGCCAACACTTCTTGGATGAAGTGCTGACAGCCAATCAGATCTCACGATGAGATGTGTGGTTAGGCTCCGCCCAGATATATATGTGATTTTACTTTTGATTTTCTCAGGAACTACTGAACGGATTTACACCATTTAAGCAAAAGGCACATGCCTGACCTGAGGACTACCTCTTTGCCAAATTTCAAGTAATTCTGTTCAGCCGTTCGGGCTGTACCTTCGACTAAAGGTCCTATGGGAAAATGCATGGGGAAAACGCGTTTTGGGACCTCCCTTTTTTCTCAGCCCCCGCTTGACGAATCACCCCGAGACTTTCAGGGTAGGAGCTGAGCGGAGCACCTCATTAGTTTTGAAAATTTCACGAAGATAAGTCAACCGGCGCCAAAGTTATTCAAAATAGAATTTTCAGATTTCCTATGGGAACTCGGTCCTAACTATGACCATCTACTGGCGACCGCCAGTAGATAATATATACATGTACATGTACATATGTATAAGGGATACCTCATGAATACATTCTTGCTTATCCAATAAACATGCCAAGTTAGGAATGATAAAATAATATTAATTCCAAAATTAGCACTGAGCCAGCAAAGTTAAAATACACTAACATACATCAAGCAACATCTTACCTAGTCATCGATGGAGTAGGGAGCAAACTCCGAAGGTCCCACCTTGTGAACCCCATCCAGCACCATCTTGACCATATCTGGGGGCTGAGGGGGCACTTGAAGTGTACCCTTCACCCCCGACATCTGGAACTGCCTGGGTGCCAACTGGTTACCTGGAGGAGTAAGTGGCGGGGAAGACGGATCCAATTACCAGGAGCCACTTTAAAAATAGTTCACCTATGCTGTGATGTTCCCTGCCAGACTAAGGGTGATGACCCTGAACAGAGTGCAATTCTTCCAGGCCCCAGAGGACATCTGAGAGTGGATTGACCAACTCTCACCCTCAGGCTCACCCTAGCAATCACACCGAGGGAGGGTTGAATGAGTCAGATCGAAATAAAGAGCCAAAAGCAGTAGCAGAGTGGGAACCTCCAGGGTGGAGGCCCAACAGGAATGACAGTGGGCGATGGGCGTGTTGGTGACAGTGAGCAGCAGTGGTCTGAGCCCGTCCTCTGTGGCAGGGGGTGACGGCACCCATGATTCCGATTCTGATCACAGGTCCACCTCATTTGTGGCTTCGGAAGCCAGCCTTCCCAAAGTAACTCCAGAAACTGCTGACAAACTTATTTAGTGCACATGTGTTGTTAGTATCATAAAAGGTTCCTTCTATTGGGGAGTGTCTTGACCAGGGTTTCCATTAGCTTGTTGTGGCTGTACTTTGCTTCCTCTTGGCCACTGCAGTCTATTTTACCCATGTACACTACTGGGTGGTGGGAAGACAGACATGGGGGTCCTGGGTACACCTATGAGTGGTTGCTGTTTGATTGTAGGTTTGGATGGTGGGGTTTGGTCTACTCGTCTTGGTGTGTGGGAGGTGAGTTATTTTTTGTTGGTTTGTTGATTGGGGAACTATGAGTCATGCCCCACTGGCCCTTTCTTATTTTTGACCACAAAATTGTTCAAACAACAGTTTGAGCAAAGGCGCACTATCCACCCGCCCTTAGAGGTGCAATATAAACATGTGATTAGATTTTAAAGAGTAAACTGCACGTGAAGTTAATTAGTGAACAAACATTAGTTATCACAAAGGAAAACAAAACACTTAATGACAGTGTAAGATGCAAGCCAGTTTCAAATGCGAACCAAAATTGTAATCCAAAATGAAACTCGAGAAGGTAACTGCATCGAGAATAAGTTCATAATTGCTTAATGCGTATCAATGTTCTTCAACGATAACACCAGAGATGACTGTGAGGCAGAAGTCAAAACTCTTCTTTATTTTCTTATGCAGAAAGCATTAGTAATTTCAAAACAACGTCATGGTATCCCAATGCATTTCGGTGTCAAAACCTTCATCAGGGGAATGCTGTAAAATATATGTATATTGTTTGTACAAATGTCATCTTTAAAGATGCAAGACAAATTAGTTAAACAGAGCATATATTGTATTTCATATATAGCATTGTTAAAGCATTAACATCCAGTATTTTTGCCAGCCAATAACGTATCCGGACATGAAACAAAGACGAACGGTGCTGTTAAACAGAGCAATCCATGGCTAGAGGAATCCAATGATAGAGCAGGGGCTAAAGGTGGGTGCTGCAAGGTGTTCTTAGATGCAATCAATGATGACCACTTTATCCTATAAATTTATGTCCTGGAAGATAATGGGGATGGCGACAATGGCTAAGCGACATAAAGTGTTTTCGCATCTCAGTAGAAGGGGGTCCACATAGCACTGTTGCAGGAGACCCACCTTACAGCTAAAGATGGACAGCATTACTGAGAAGGGGGCGTGGACATGCATATTACACCACATACTCAGTTACTTACTTTATACTCATCTGGATACGTCCAGGGGTCCCATTCCAACACTCTGGAACCTTAGTTCGATCCTACAGGTAGAAATGTGGTGATAACAGGGCACCTGGCGGAGTATGACATAACAATAATTAACATCTATGCCCGAATGTGGATCGCTTAGCATTTCTAGAGGACTTGTCTAGGGCCCTGGCACAGCACCTGGTACACTATGTCATTATGTCACAATGTCATTATGGGAGGATCCTGCTTTGGATCGCTCCCCCTTGGGAGATTCCCAAGTTATAGGATTAGCACATTCCTTTGCAAACTGGCAGTACACTTGGGGTTTGGTTGACCCTTGGGGCTGTATGCATCCCTTGGTCAGATCTCCAGGAACTACATGTGCATCTGGATACCTTTCTCTGTACCCCAGATGTTAATGGGATAGTACGAGATGTTGAATACTTTGCCAGAACCATTTTGGACAATAACCTGGTCTGGTAACAGTTGCAGCCCTGTATTCCTACTTTGAGACTGAAGCCGGAGTCTCTGGAAGACCAACTTTTTCGTGTTCCCATACAGGACTACATACAAAAATATTTTTAGGCTAATGCTGGCACAGCATCATCCACACTAGTGGAGTAGGGCTCCTTTCAAACAGTGGTCAGTGGGAAATGCATCTCAGAGACTATGAGTGTTAGGCGTATGGTGGTGTCTGACGTGGTGGCTACAGAAGTGGAATTAAGAGAAGTGGAGCTACGTCCATTGGGCATCCTGGAACTGCAGCAAATACTCCTTGATACTAAGGAGAGGCTGGCGGGTCAGGTTGAGAAACTCAGATGTTACGATTACGAGGTATGCATGATCAGGACCCATGCAGAACAGGACCGCATTGGCAGCTGTTGGTTTGGTTCACAAACCTGGAAAGCGTGGCTCACTTACAGTGAAACTCAAGACAGATTCGGGGACCGGGCTATATAGAGAGGCAAACATCAACTAACACTTCAGTTAATACTATACTGGCCTCTATGCGAGTGCCTATGAACACACTGGGGAATATATCACCAGGTTTTGTGACCATATGCCTCTCCCGACTAATCCCCGAGGAGGCAAATAAACTAGGAGGAGATATTCCACCTCAGGAGATAAGGGAGCTCCGAATTGGATGACCCAGAAGAAAATATCTAGAACAGATGGGTTTCCCGTCGAGTTCTACGCCACGTACCCGAATCTATTGACTCCTAAGCTAGTTGACCAATACGCAGCGCCTAGGGAAGCGGCCATGCCCTACTCTCCACCTGTGAGGAAATGGTAATCCCTCTATTGAAACCTGGCAGACCAGCACATGATTGCACAGCATACAGGCCACTGTCAATGCTTAACATCAACTATAAGATCCTTAATAGGATCCTGGCCATCAGACTACTCCCATGTATGCACACACAATCAGGCAGGATTCATACCTGGCTGAAATACGGCGATCAACATCAGGAGACTGCTGGCCCTATAAGAAGGTAGAAACATATAAAAGGGAAAAGGCATCAAACTTTGCTGTGGAATTAGAAGGAGCCTTGGATAGCTTGGTTTGGTATTTCAGTACGGGGTTATGGAATGCCTGGGATTAGGATGAGGCTTCATTGTCTGAACACGCATACTTTATATAAACCCTAGAGCTAGAGTCAAAACAGGCCGCACCATATCTGAGAGGTACGTGGTGGACTGAGGAACTAGACAGGGATGTCCCTGGTAGCCTCTACTCTTCCAACTGGCGATGGAGCCTTTGACTAGCCGTGCCAGATCGGGGGACAACTATCATGGCCTGATGGTCAGGGGCCAGCTACAATGTATCGCTTTGTATGCAGATGACTCCCTACTATTCCTTGGTGATACAGCTGTGTACCTCACAGGGACCAGACAGCTATTGGAGAAATTCAGATCATTATCAGGATTAAAGGTCAATTGGTGGAATTCAAAGCTATTTCAAACATTAGCAGACTGGAAACCACGTGAGCGGCTAACCCTGCTCCAATGGGAACCCTGGTGCCTACTATACTTAGTGGTTAAATCTTTCATGACCCGACTGACTTGCTAGATGGAATGTTGAAGGGACAGTCTGTGCGCTTAGAATGTTTATCCATTTCTGGGCGCCCCTCCCATTTTCAGTAGAATGATGGATTGCCCTCTTAAAATTGTGACATTCCCCCGGTTACTATAATTCTTTGTGACTCTGCCAGTGGGGATGCCTTGGGCCATATTTTAAGAACTAAATTTACTCATGGTGGCCTCCCTATGGGGTAGAGGTGGCAGATGAGTGGCACTGACGGCACTGAATCAACTTGTAGATGAAGGAGGTATAATGCTCCCTGAATTTGAGTCTTATTACCTCACAGCACAACTTCAGTGGCTCACCCAGTGGATAGCACATAGGTCATCCCAGCAATGTGAGGAGGGACAATCTCTCCCCGAGTTCCCAAAACTATTCTGTGCACTTGTATTTTTTTTGTGTGCAGATTTATATAGCGCAAACTCAACCCACAGGTATTGGAGCGCCTTACATGAGCACCAGTTACATTACACAAGAACACATTCATTTTTTTTTTTTTGTAGGCACGGGGAGATTACGTGATTTGCCCAGAACCACAGGATGTGGAGTCGACCCCAAGGCTCGAACCTTGGTTTCCCAGCTCCAAGGTCGGCAGTCTAGCCGTGAGACCACATCCTCTCCCCATGTATCCTCTCTCCATAGTATGGAGTGATGAGACCTTCGCTGAGGATACCACTGAATTCAAGGTGCTGAGACTATGTTGGAACAGGTGTTTACAGAATACCAGCACATGGGTCCCATACTCTGCACATATGCCTTTAGGCATGCTGTGGGTATTACCACATGGGGTAGTGGCCGGGCCTAGGTAACTGGGAGGCTGCAGGAGCAACGCAAGGGGAAATATGTGCTGCAATGAGGAACTGCTCCCCTTTGAGGATTTTTGCATGGAGTTTGACTTACCCCGGGGACGCTTCCTGCTCCATAGTACAGTTACTGCAGTTATCAGTGCACAGTGGGGGGCAAGCTTATCGGAACCACCACACCACATTACCTGTTAATATAGAGTCATGTCCTAAGGCCCCTTTAAAGCTGTTTCCTGCTTGTATAGGGAGATCAGGAATGACTTGTTGCAACCATTGGATACATTAAGAGTCCGCTAGGAGAAGGATTTGGGGATTGAGATACCTCAGGACGATTGGGTGAATATGCTGGAACCGGTGCCCAAAGTTTTGAAAAACACCAGTTTTATGTTAATTATTACTAAATTCTCCACAGGCCGTACCTTACCCTCAAAAGAGTGAATAAGTATTTTGACACAAATGGGGAGAGATGCAAGAGATGTGGAGTAGTTAGGGCCAAATTTTTACATATGTTCTGGGACTGCCCACAACTGTTGTCCTACTGTGAATAAGTCACAACGACTGCGTCAGACATTACCGAGAAGGAAATTCCCCAATTCTCTGTGCATTGCTTACAAAGCTGGTTCCTACGCATGTCTAAGACCAGGGTTATTAGAAGGTTCCAGGACTTGGCCTTCATCCTGGCTAAATTTGCTAATTATGAGGTCATAGTACGGCATAGAGAGCTGGTAAGATGGGCGGGATAGGAAGGCACTGCTTGGTTATAGAGGCAAGGTGAGGACAAGGCTCATTGAATGTGGCCAGGGCATGGGAGGAGCTGGCCGATAGTTTGAAGGACCCAGATCCCCCATCCCAGGAGGCAGTCCCCGGTGCCTTGAGAACCCCAAAACCTGAGTTGAATTGGCTGCCACATCTGCAGACCTGCTTAATGAACGCTGCCCTACACAGATAGTTCCATGCAATTCATTATGCTTTATATTCTACATTGCTTGCTCTATTACACATTTATCATTGAGATGGGTAGAATTGATTATCCACAGAGAGAGCGTGACTCGGGGGGAGTGGGGAGTGTGGAGATGTTGTGAGTGAGAGATGGTCACGGTTGGGAAACATTGTTTACAACGCACGCATTACAACACGTTTCATTACAACGAATGTTTTACAACGCTAAATCCATTCCAACGCATGTCATAACATCGCATAATCCATTACAACGCATTCCCCAAAGTAACACCCCAGCGGAGTTAGAATAGTAATTGCGTTGTAATGGATTATGCGTTGTAATGACATGCGTTGTAACGACATGCGTTGTGATGGATTTTGCGATGTAAAAAATGTGTTGTAATGACATGCATTGTAACCCATGCGTTGTAAAGTGTCATATTCGGTCACGGTCGCACTCAAATATGTACTGCTTATAAGATGTGTTGATAATATTTGAACTGTTGCTCCTGGAGAGCTTCTAAACCAATTAAAAAAAAAATTCAAAAGCAACATCTTACCTAGTCATGTGAGTAATACGTTGATATTCATTTACCGTGTGATATAGGGAATTGTATCCCAACAGAACCTAGAAGTTATGTAATCATATAATGAAAGTCTATTCTTTATGATACTGCATAATTCACATCAAATTATACTGTCCATAATAGAACAAAAATTATCTTCACCCAGTCAAACCATTACATATTTATAGGCCCATCATGACTTCATGATAAAACATCTTAAATCAGTGTCCGGTCAATATAGGGTTTCACTAAATGTATTGAGCAACATAAATGTCTTAAACCACATTAATTATTATCTAAAGCTCATACCATACATAAAAATATTTTTCGATATATCATAATTCTCTGCATTATACCAGAACCCTACAAACTAATTTACAAAGGAGTTTTATTGGCTGGCCTGTGTTTTGAGGAGAGGAAACTTATTAGTAGTTCCTGTAGGCTTTTTACCAAAAAGAGTGTTGGTTAAAACCCAGGAAGATTGTAATATACCCTATGCTAAGGTCAGTCAAGATGATCTTCCCTGGTGAAAATAGCATTGGGCATTATGAGTCCTAAGGTACCCAAAGGTCATGCCAAGTTTGTACAACCTGTTAAAGTAGAAGCTATTTGTGGCAATGCTGTCAAAATCAGAGGGAAGGATCTAAAAACACTGGATGATATGATAAAGCCAAATCAAATTTAGTGAATATCTAGGCTCCAGCAAAAGTAGTAATGATGTCATCGATTCTTTGTAAGGAATGTAAATCAACCCATATTTCCTTATTTAGACTGTAAATCAATGCATACTCTTAAGGATCCATTTCTTTCCTGCAATAACACAACAGGCTATAACCACAAGTATGATTCTATAGATTCAATGACTCCTTCTTTATACTTCTTTCTGAGCTTGTCTGCTAAATTCTACCTGATACTAAAAGGAACATTTTGTAACTTGTGTTTAACTGCAGTAGACCCATCCTAGACTTTAATTTTGTGACTGAAACCGTTGACTTGCTTTAAGGTTTCAGAGAAAACATCTTTGAAAGCATCTTCTTTCTTCTTTTCGCACACAAATGTTTCACTAAGTGATATCTAGTATTTGGTAGCTGGTCTCAGAGTCATGTTAAACAAATCTTGGTGATACCATCCAGGGATATTTAGACCTTTCTTTCACTACATAAACCTTCCCCTATATGGTTTTATTTTTGAACTTCAAAATAAGTATGATGTAACCTGGGAAATCTATTTCGTGCCTGCATATGACACTGGATTTCTATCAGGTGGCTCAAGCATCTTCTTGTTCCCCCATTTTTAATCAAACATTTCTCGGGTCATCATGGTCATTCCAGCTGCTAAGTCCACTAATAGGTTGAACTTCCTGTTATCTGCACTAATGACAGTATATGGATCAACATACATGACAGAATTTTCTTTGATCGGGAAAACTACTTAATTAGATATACTCTACCCTGCCAATGTGTCTTCACTAACATTTTCTTCTAAAGACATACAGCTGACCCTGGAATTACTCTGAAACACTTTAGAAAAATGTCCTTGTTTCCCACAATTACAAGCAGCAGATATGCCTGGACAAGCACAACCATTTGGAATGTGTGAAGCAAAACCACATCTAAAACAAACATTCTTCTGCCTGAAAAATAATTCTATTTGTATTTCTTTTTAGTTTTTCCTTGGACAAAATTCTTACAGAAATTTCCTTTGGGAGTTGTTTGGAAAAGCATATTACATTAAAGCTTATGGACACTTGCCCAATAAATCAAAGGGTCCTGCCACGCACATTGTGTGTGGGTCCTCTCTTTTGCAGATTGAGCTTGTTTTTCCTGCTCACCCAAAGCTTCAAGATGGCTGTTGATATTTTGTCTAACTTTGACTTGCTTAGTCTTGATTTTGCCTTTTGTAAAAGTTCCAACCTTTCACAATGGCTGCTTTACTTTCTATGGCTTATTGGGCTTGTTTAACCTGATGTCCCAACCCTTCAACATGGCTGTGGATGCTTGCTCTTATTTTGAGAGTAAATCGGGCTTACCAGTGAAGTTGCACCCGTCCTCTTTTTTTGACAGGAAATTGGGCTTACCAGTCACATACCACCCATCCTCTGAGTTTTCTATTTCTTTTCCACAGAAATGCTGATCTTGGCTCGCTTGTACTGAAACAGATAACGCAGAGATGATAGCACATCGATCACCACAAATGCTGATGTTTTCTGGATATAGAATGAACGTTTGCACGATGGTTAGTTGGTTTCCACAGACTTCCACTCAGTAGGTTGCACTCATTGGTCAAGGAAGATAAAATCTACTCATCACCAAAATTGTACTGTTGTTCTTTAAAGATAAACACTTAGAGAAACAATAAAGGAAGAGAAGCTTTTATTGTGCCGCAGTTGTTCAGCTCTTCAGGAATCAACTGACATCAAACTCATGGAAAAGTATGAAGGCAGCATTCTAAATAGAACTTTGAAAATGTAACAGGAGAACTGCATTACTACAGTTGTCTATGTGCCCCAATGTAGACCGAATCATCCACAAGGAAAGTAGTGATTGAGTCAAAGGATGTGTTGCCTTTGCAAAGTTGGATGAGGGACTATGTGATAACATGACAGCATTTTGTGGTGACAAATCATACAGAGCAATGGCATATTTTTTGTCCAGTTATTACTATATTGTAAGATGGCATTTTATTTTATGTAATATACTTTTCAATGTAATAGACTATTCAATTCATTTTCTGTATTTATTTATTTAAAAAAAGTTATAGTTAATTTTGGTAAGAAACTGAAACATGTCTTATTGTAGTCCTTATATTGTGGGCTACTGCTGGAGCCTAGTGGGCATACACCCTCATTCAGAATATGACTATTGACATTGCGAAGTTCTGTTCTGACTGCAGCAGTTGCTAGCTGGTCCTCTGTTGGATCAGAATCGGAGTGCCGTCTCCATTTCAAAGACGCATGCAGAACTTACTGAAGGAATGAAGGAGATCTACTTCAGGTTCCTGGGTGCTCTGGATACACTGAGATGAGTACATCATCAAATTCTCCCCTCTCCCTTCAAGCTCACGAGTCCTTTTGTGCTCTTTCAGTGTCTATTGGAGAAGAAGGGTGTGATTTCCGTTCCTGTGTCAGCTATACATTTTGGAGTTGACACAATCATTTACCTTCTTCCCTGGTAATCAGGAGGCTACATGATTGTGATAGTCAATTGTTGAGTGAAGTTTTACATGCCGTGCTAGTTAAAATCTCCTAAATTCGTTTTTCACTACTCTGAGGCCTACACCTACCATAGGATAACATTGGGGATTTCTTATTACATTTAGTAAGCTGTAATTTACAATTATTGTGAGCAGGTAGCTCTGTCATGTTTGGTGGCCTTAGAATTGTAATGAAAGGCCCTATTTAATGGCAAAGCCAGGTTTTTGATTATACTTTTGAAAATGACACTTTTAGAAAGTTAACAACACGATGGAAGAATCTAGACGAATGTCTAGAAAAACAAATGCACTTCTTATGCCCAGGAGGGGCGTATTCGTATTTGAACATGAAAAAGTAGCTTAAATGTAGCATATGTCTCAAAAAGATAAACAATTGTTCACAAAGACACCACGATAAAACATTGAATACATTAACATAGATGATTTTCCACACAACGAAGACAAATTGACAGTGGAACTGAATCCATATATCCTTTTAATTTAATGAATAAAGAAAAAAGGCTTGACAGAGCGTTGCTTTTTCTCAGCAAAAAGGTCTGTATTCCCGATTTCATATAACAAATCCCAATGCATTTCGGGCTTTCAATTCAGCCCTTCATCAGGGGAATCTATAAAAACGAACAATAATTGTATCAATTGAGGCAAAAACATCATAGATTGTCATAATCAGTACATGTACAATTCTGCTGGTCAAGGAAAGGCAGGGGAATAGCATTCTGGTCTTTGCAACAGAAGCGAAATGCCACCACCACAAGAATTGTGAAAAGAAAACGAAAAAGTGAAAGCACTATGTGCCTAAAATATGTGCTAATTACAAAAAGCAATATGTGCTCAACAAAGAAACAGTTCGTACCTTAAGAAACTACGATGAGTAGAACACGGTTAGAATGTCAAAAACAAAGGACTAGGTGTATCTGAACCAATCCTGAAGTTACGCTGCAAAAACTAAATAAAACCGAAACCTCAAAACATCGTCCCAATTGAACGAACACCGATCCAATCATTGTAAGAAAAACTTACCAACACTATATCTCAATGTAATGTAGATAATCCAAATAAGTCTCCATTAGTTATCACAATCGGCAACCCGCGTCAAGTTTAAAGCTGCAGTTGCAGTAGTAATCAGCGTTCTGACTCTAAAAATAACGAGACCCAAATATCAAAATGCTGGTCTCCCAAACGCTAATTAAGATTTAAGTTTCAGAAATAAGGAAAAAGCGCTTACCTAAACCAACTGTATTCCACCCGAACTAACCACCAACACTGGCTTCTGAAAAGCTGTCCGTGTCGGCGTGTTTAAAACAAAGATAGTCATAGAAACAGGACTAGCGTGTAGACTATCCTAATATGATGACACAAAGCCGCCATCTTAAAAAATTCAACCAAAGCTAAAAACTAATTGAAATAGGAAACCCAGAATCAACAGAAAGAAGAAAAAAAGGAAAAAACCAAGATGATGAAAATAAACAAAAGATGCAAATGAAAGAAGAAAAAGATGAGAAGCCACTGATGCAAGAAACCTGTAATGCTTTACAACAAGTAGGGGTATATTTAAAAAAATGAAGTCAACACAGTGCATGAATAATCATTGGTAGATGTGCATTTACCAAAGGGTGAACTTTAAAGAAAACAAGCCAATTCAAACTTATCATTAAGCCCCTTGGGCAAGAGGCTTTGCATGAACCAGATCCAATAGGCTTCACGCTGTAACAGAAACTTAGTGGTATCTCTGTCAGGACGTAATGTTACTTTCTCTAGAATACCAAAACGTAATTGAGCTATAGAGTGCTTTTTATCTGATCAGTGAGCTGCTAGCGGTGAACTTGTGGTTTTGGTCCGGATTCTGCTCTTGTGTTCGGTAATTCGAACACGGATCGACCTTTCAGTTTTACCAACATAAAACATCTCACATGGACACTTAATGAAATAAATAACATGGTGACTGTTACAATTAGCATCAAAATTAAGAATGATCTTTTTGCCTGTCCATGGGTGTGTTACATATCTGCCAGTAATGGCATTGTGACAATGTGAGCAGTTCATACAAGTAGTCATGCCTTTGAATGACGTAGTTGGTTTAACTGTGGTCTGATTAAGCATCTCTTTTAAGTTGTTGGATCGTTTGTACGCGAATAGCGGTTGCTCAGTGAAGAGATTTCGGAAATCAGCTTCATTTTGAAGTAGATCCCATCGTTGCAGGATGCTTTTCTTGATGAAATTGGAATTGCTAGAGAAAGTAGATACAAATACTTCACGACTAGAGGAAACCGGTTTATCCTGCTTAAGCAAAAGTGATTCACGACTCTTCGTCATTGCTCGGCTTGCGGCCTCATTCACCACTTTGGGGGGATAACCCCTAGCTAGAAATTTGTCTTTGAAATCATGCATGGTCTGCATGCCAACATCTTCATGCTTAAATATGAAACAGAGCATATTCTATATAATCCATTGTGGTCATCTAATCTCCTCATGTATCGTCGATATATCGATGATATTTTAGTTGTATGGCAGGGGTCTAAAAATGAACTAGTGTCATGTATACAACAGCTGAATGTGATTAACCCTCGAATTCAATTCACATATTCAATTGATTCTCAAAGCATTTCATATCTTGATGTTATCCTAACAAGGATGGGCACTAACATTGAGACTGCGGTGTATAAGAAACAAACTGACCATAATAATGCTTTGCATTACCAGAGTTTTCATCCTTGGTCCCTTAAAAGACATCTACCTTTTTCTCAACTGCTAAGAATTAGACGTATTTCCTCTGACTTTGAGTCCAGCGTGCAGACCATGCATGAATTCAAAGACAAATTTCTAGCTAGGGGTTATCCCCTCAAAGTGGTGAATGAGGCTGCAAGCCGAGCAATGACGAAGAGTCGTGAATCACTTTTGCTTAAGCAGGATAAACCGGTTTCCTCTAGTCGTGAAGTATTTGTATCTACTTTCTCTAGCAATTCCAATTTCATCAAGAAAAGCATCCTACAGCGATGGGATCTACTTCAAAATGAAGCTGATTTCCGAAATCTCTTCACTGAGCAACCGCTATTCGCGTACAAACGATCCAACAACTTAAAAGAGATGCTTTATCAGACCACAGTTAAACCAACTACGTCATTCAAAGGCATGACTACTTGTATGAACTGCTCACATTGTCACAATGCCATTACTGGCAGATATGTAACACACCCATGGACAGGCAAAAAGATCATTCTTAATTTTGATGCTAATTGTAACAGTCACCATGTTATTTATTTCATTAAGTGTCCATGTGAGATGTTTTACGTTGGTAAAACTGAAAGGTCGATCCGTGTTCGAATTACCGAACACAAGAGCAGAATCCGGACCAAAACCACAAGTTCACCGCTAGCAGCTCACTGGTCAGATAAAAAGCACTCTATAGCTCAATTACGTTTTGGTATTCTAGAGAAAGTAACATTACGTCCTGACAGAGATACCACTAAGTTTCTGTTACAGCGTGAAGCCTATTGGATCTGGTTCATGCAAAGCCTCTTGCCCAAGGGGCTTAATGATAAGTTCGAATTGGCTTGTTTTCTTTAAAGTTCACCCTTTGGTAAATGCACATCTACCAATGATTATTCATGCACTGTGTTGACTTCATTTTTTAAAATATACCCCTACTTGTTGTAAAGCATTACAGGTTTCTTGCATCAGTGGCTTCTCATCTTTTTCTTCTTTCATTTGCATCTTTTGTTTATTTTCATCATCTTGGTTTTTTCCTTTTTTTCTTCTTTCTGTTGATTCTGGGTTTCCTATTTCAATTAGTTTTTAGCTTTGGTTGAATTTTTTAAGATGGCGGCTTTGTGTCATCATATTAGGATAGTCTACACGCTAGTCCTGTTTCTATGACTATCTTTGTTTTAAACACGCCGACACGGACAGCTTTTCAGAAGCCAGTGTTGGTGGTTAGTTCGGGTGGAATACAGTTGGTTTAGGTAAGCGCTTTTTCCTTATTTCTGAAACTTAAATCTTAATTAGCGTTTGGGAGACCAGCATTTTGATATTTGGGTCTCGTTATTTTTAGAGTCAGAACGCTGATTACTACTGCAACTGCAGCTTTAAACTTGACGCGGGTTGCCGATTGTGATAACTAATGGAGACTTATTTGGATTATCTACATTACATTGAGATATAGTGTTGGTAAGTTTTTCTTACAATGATTGGATCGGTGTTCGTTCAATTGGGACGATGTTTTGAGGTTTCGGTTTTATTTAGTTTTTGCAGCGTAACTTCAGGATTGGTTCAGATACACCTAGTCCTTTGTTTTTGACATTCTAACCGTGTTCTACTCATCGTAGTTTCTTAAGGTACGAACTGTTTCTTTGTTGAGCACATATTGCTTTTTGTAATTAGCACATATTTTAGGCACATAGTGCTTTCACTTTTCGGTTTCTTTTCACAATTCTCGTGGTGGTGGCATTTCGCTTCTGTTGCAAAGACCAGAATGCTATTCCCCTGCCTTTCCTTGACCAGCAGAATTGTACATGTACTGATTATGACAATCTATGATGTTTTTGCCTCAATTGATACAATTATTGTTCGTTTTTATAGATTCCCCTGATGAAGGGCTGAATTGAAAGCCCGAAATGCATTGGGATTTGTTATATGAAATCGGGAATACAGACCTTTTTGCTGAGAAAAAGCAACGCTCTGTCAAGCCTTTTTTCTTTATTCATTAAATTAAAAGGATATATGGATTCAGTACCACTGTCAATTTGTCTTCGTTGTGTGGAAAATCATCTATGTTAATGTATTCAATGTTTTATCGTGGTGTCTTTGTGAACAATTGTTTATCTTTTTGAGACATATGCTACATTTAAGCTACTTTTTCATGTTCAAATACGAATACGCCCCTCCTGGGCATAAGTAGTGCATTTGTTTTTCTAGACATTCGTCTACATTCTTCCATCGTGTTGTTCTACTTAGGTGGCTGGCAGTGCCACTTCTCAGGTGCACACTAAATTAGTTGATGTACGTATCACTTTTGAGTAAAATTGAGACAACAGTTGGAGTTTGGTTTAATTGAGTGCATACCTAGCTGCTTTTGTATAAATACTTTTAGAAAGTTGGCATTTTTCTACCCTTAGCCCTTTTGTGCCTGTGCCTGTCTTGGGTCATATTTTTGGGTTAGACTTAGTGAATTCCTCCTAGAGAGTCACACAATAAAGGGATTAGGTGTGACTTAATGGGCCATCTGCTGTGAGGATGAGGGGGCGGAGCTGAGCACAGCCCCACTTGGATCTAAATAGCAAGTGCTCTGCCCTCACAAAAAGGACCTATAACCTACCCATTGTCACTATAGCCAGCTTGGAGCCAGGGACAGGGAGCCAGGAAATTCCATGTACTGCAAAGCCACTGTCTACCAGCTTCTCCCACCTTCCAGGAGCAGGGTGGTATTAAAAGGGGACCTCAGACACCAACTCTTCAATACACTTCTGGACCTGTTTTTACTCTACCAGGAAGAGGGCTGTTGTGCTGCTGAAAGGACTGTCACTCTACTGGACTGCTGACCTGCTGCTGCCTTGCTGAATGACGACCTTTCTGCCCTGCTGTCCTCTTGTTTGGGTAAGAAGGACCTGAGTTGCAACTTGGCCCCAGGACCTCCAGAGTTACCCCAAAGGGCTAATTTTTTGGCCTCCTGTTCTGAGCCTCAGACACAGAAAAGACTCCCTTCACTTTGGACCCCCACCTGAATCCAGCCTGAGTGAGTTCCGACCCACCATGTGGTGCCTGCCTAGGCCTGGATCCTTGAAAGTAGTGCTGAAGGTGACCAAATAGCAAAAACTCAAAAGTTAGGACTTTTTAGGCTAAAAACGAACCTGAGATCCGGAAAAAGACTGCAGCCAACCTGCTCACCTATCCACTCACGGTTCATCACCAATTGGATTGACATCGCCGATTCTCCTGCTACGTTCTTCTCAGCAACAGCAAATCTGTGTCAGTGGTCCTTTCCAACAGGGGTATCCGGCCTCATGGAGCAGTCTTTAGATACAGCCCTCTGCCTCGTCCTGCTGGAGATTACTGACTTCAATTTCAGAGACTAAGTCCGAATGTCGAAATCTTCACTGCTGCTTTGACCGAAGACACCTCCTGCAGCCTTGCCCTACTGACCTTTACCTTCTCAGAACATTTTTCTCCGAAGGTAAGCACTGACCGGGCCCACTCTAATTCTTGTATCCGAACTGCTTTCTATTGCGGTCTGCTACATTATTTTACTTTGACCCGGTTTTGTGCGACTAAAGGTTCGCAGTTGGTGCTTTCATCTATTAGGCACTAGTTTTTACAAACAAATCTGAAAATGTATAACTCCAGTCAAATTGTTGCGGGGATTCTGCTCATGCAAAGAACTATGCACAGGAAACCAGGGCCTCAGTGAATTGTGGTGTACCAAAAAACTCACCTCAGTACCCAGAACCCATATCCGACTAGCATCAGTGTATCATTCATTCTCCGTATCATCTCAACGCTACCAATGATTAGACAACCCAGAACAAGCGACTTAGAGTACTCTCAGGAATGGTGGGAATCAGAAACACCTTTTTGTTATTATTCTCATATCAGTCCAAAACAAGAGTAATCAGAGACACAGAAAAGTTTAAAATGTTTATTTGTAACTATGTGCTCTAAGGTGCAGTACTTTGGCTAACATAAGCAGACAAATGATTAGAAATAAAACCATCAGCATTGTTACAATTCCATAGAAAATGAAGGGAGAAATCATATTAAAAATGATAGTGGAAAACAGGTCCAATATTACCTTGTGAACCACCCCCCCCTTCACTAGTAAGCCAGTTTTATATCCTATTAGAAGGTCTCTAGGTTTGAATGGGGAACCTCATACCTCAAAGATCAGCTTAGGTGAATCACATCACAGGATCAGCTCTGCTCTCTGTGTCTGGAAAGGTTTTCTCCAAGTGCCTGAATCATGCATGCAAATGCAATATTAAAGGCACCCGAGTTTCAGATATTTGCAGCTGTGTGTTTGTTGTGTCTAGAGCGTGGGCCAATCAACCTGAATTCAACAGCATACATTGTCATTTGACCTTGACGGCTTCTGCACACGGTGTTCAGACTAAGGTTGCGGTGCACGTCTAGGGATGTGAACAACAGACCGTTCTCATGTGAAGAAAAGCGAGCAAGCAGTTTCACTTGTAATAACAGCTACCTGTAGTGTCGTGTGCAAAAGCAGCAAAGTGGCAAGATGGCGTTTAACTTCTAAAGCGCTTATGCTACTATATAGCAATGTGTGCACATAAAACCCTATCTCCACTAAACCCTCCCTTGATCGGACCACAAACAGAATAGGGAAGCAATGTAGGAACGCAGAGTTCAAGTTTGAGTGAGACAGAACCAAGTTCATATATTGCCAATCCATATAATTGGTAGTGAAAGTTCGAAAAATGTGTTGGGACAAAGGTAAAACATCTCTCAGGGGCAGAATACAGCCCATAGTAGAGTAAAAAAGAAAAATTAAAAAATCAGGATTAATCCATCAATGTGTAGGCACAATATGTTGCAACCGCCTCCAAGTGGAAGTCATTGTAATGTTCAGTAAATGAGTGAGCCATCCAATCAAGTAAAGTAAATGAACATACATGTTCTTCGGCAACCGGAGCCTCTAGCACCATCAGAGGACAACTTGCATGTTCTTCAAGATAACTTCGCATCAGGAAGTCATAGGCTGCAGCATATATATCCCAATTCCCAAGGATTCCGTGTGCCACTCCACAGGCCATAATCCCGATACCAGAACAGTCCAACTCAGAAGCCACTAAGGGACTCATTAGTCGATCATAATCCGGGGCAGGAGAGCCGTGTTCGACAGGCACAAATCCAGAGCCCATTCGAATGGAAAATCGAGGCAATGGAAAACAGGTTGCACGCAAGTAAAATATGAGAACCGGAAGGACAATGCATAGGCTACTCTTAAAGTGGCCAGTGGTAGTGTTCCATAGTATTCAAGCATCCGGCTGCGCAGTTGAAGCAGCCGGGGCCGGCTATCGTGTGGCAAAGATCGTTCAGCCATTGCGGAGCAAACAAATCAACAGCAGCACACCAGCAGTCAAGGCGAGAATTAACGGAAGCCCGCCGAAGACGCTGGAAAAAATAGAATGAAAAATGCCGGTATCACACCAAATATTGTTTGGAACGAGGTCACAAGGACGGAGCCCACAACTTTGAAAAAATGCACCAAGTTGTTGATGAGGCATTGAATATAGTGTGAATCAGAGCACCAAAATGAAGTGGGAGATCAGTATTTAAAAGCGCATGCACATCGGTGCGGGTGTTTGCTACATGAAGGACAAATGTTTCACGGGAGGAAGTTAGGGCGACTTCTTTTTGAGACAATAGAGCCCTTATTCTGCTCATCCTGTTGAACTCTGCTTTCAAGGTTGGTATGGAAGGCCAGATGGATACATCCAGTGTCCCATGGGGGGGGGTGGGAACATGACATTCTTAAAACAGACTACTCATTGTGAGACAGTTACAATGTACGGAATCCCTACTAGCATCACGCAGCATGCTTCATTATTTAAAAGCAAATAGCTACCGTTAGCTAATAACGTAAAAGTTGGTGTAATCGCTGGCACAGGATTTCCCTTCAAAATGCAAGCTAAATTTGGGCCGTGAACGTTACAAGCGCCATGCAATTGGATGTTCCTACAAACTACTGAGTGATCAGGTGTGGAACTGCATTCCTCTCCTTTTTAAATAAACCTCTTTACCATCTCTCAGGCACCTGTACGTAAATGGGAGTGACCAAACTTCATGTAGGAAAGCGGTACCCAAGGGTTCATATCTGCCTAAGGCATAGTGTTTCATACATGAACTGAACTTAAACAATGGAAATGGAAGAGTGATTAATCTATGGATAAGCCACACAGCTGAGTTTGATTCGGCCACCGAGAATGGTAAAGGTTCCAACTTTTCAATATGCAATAATGAGTATGTTGCATCCTTCATGGACATGAACTGTTGTTTATCAGTCAGATTGAATGGCAAGAATAAAGATGAAGTATTCATGTAGTCCCAGGGAACTTTCCCAGCCTTCAATGTTTGTAAAGTCCATGCAAACTGCATTATAGAACGCAATTGATTTTGACCATGTTATAAAACAGACATATCATCCTGTACAATATCCACAACAGATGAAACAATATTATCTAATGTGTAAATTCTGGACAGCAAGCACTTTTCCCAAATGTGCTTGATCAATAGCTCTTAATCTAGAAGCAGCTTCAATTTGAGATAATTTTCAAACTTCGTTGTAAACAGCATACACCCATCTTTTGGACCTGCCACCCACAGGGCCCTTAACAAAATCATTCAAATCTACTTTGTCATTAATTTGGACAAATGAAGTTTAACAGATGCCAAGGTAGAGTGTTGCAGCCAATTTTGACATAATTTACCTACGGAATATGTAGTGACCGAATGTGAAGTTTCAAATCGGAGGTCCACCCTAACCTGTGTATAACCGGGGAGGAGACCCAGAAAATGATGTTGACAGGAAATTGAACTTTTCTGCCATAATAACCAGCCTTTGGGATCCAAGGTTGAAATATTGAAGTACGTATTAGTGATGAATGACTGCAATTCATCAAGGGACAGATCTGTGTGATTATCCCATGTTGGATAAGCGCCCAGATCAGGAATAGAAGGGGAATTCATATTTTTAGAAGTAGCCAATCCAAAGCAGGTGGTTTGAAAAATAGTCGAATTCAAAAACAACAGGTGGTTAGGTATAAGACATGCACGATGCAGTGCTTCTTCGCCTTGTACCTGCCATGCTTTAGAACCCCACACTGATTCAAGATCAATGGTATTTTTCCACAGCTCATAGCCCCCTATAGCTAATTGATCCAAAAAGGACTTTGAGTACAATAATTTAGTGTGGGTCAGTCTAACTTTGGAAGCTGACTCATTAGCCATTTTAAAATAAAAGGCTTCAGGTTTAGAAAAATATGTACATTTTTCACCAGGGTTTTGGAGCTGCCTTCAATCGGTGCTGGACAATGTTCCCATTGCGTATAATTAACGACATTTCTAAATGTATTTGCTTTATACAGGAAATGATTGCCATAGTGTTGATAACAAAACAATTCTCCATAATTTGCTGTGTCTAAATAAATAATCTTCAGCATCAAAAGCAGCATAATATTTCAATTCAGAAAAAAGAGCCTCTACGGCTTGGACATCCCAATCATCAGAGCGTATGTTTTGTTTCACAACATCCCCCATAGCAACACAAAGTACATTGGGGACATTAATCACCTCTGTGGGACCATGAATTTCAAATTTTACAGCTTCCCATACAATCCCATCTAAAACGGGCCAGGCAGAAATATTAACAAAAGTCTGGTCCCTCTTCATGATGTGTGATGAGGAGTGGGAAGCCAAAGTTCCATCAATTAATCTAATTGCAGATTTTTTGGTTAGATAATGTCCATTTACTAGACGAAAAAAGACAACTACAAATCCAATAGACATGAACAAAAAAATCGATATGAGCACCAGCCAAATGTAAGTCCAAGGGGGAATAAAAAAATGTCTTTTAAACCAAACAGCAAAAAATAGAAATTTTCGATGGGGCATTCGAATTTATAGAGTTAATGTCAAATGAAAAACATGACTGGTCAACTGCACTTGATTGTAAACCAGGCAACGACACATCTGTGGGATAAGTATACTCAGTATCTTCAACTGGACCACCAGCCGGTGAAGTCAATTAAGGATTAGTAACTGTATGCATCTCGATGGCAACGTCAGGCCTGTTGGTATTTGCCGGAGCCAAAATAGAATTTCTCAGCATTTCTAAATGTATTTGCTTTATACAGGAAATGATTGCCATAGTGTTGATAACAAAACAAATCTCCATAATTTGCTGTGTCTAAATAAAAATCTTCAGCATCAAAAGCAGCATAATATTTCAATTCAGAAAAAAGAGCCTCTATGGCTTGGACATCCCAATCATCAGAGCGTATGTTTTGTTTCACAACATCCCCCATAGCAACACGAAGTACATTGGGGATATTAATCACCTCTGTGGGACCATGAATTTGAAATTTTACACCATCCCATACAATCCCATCTAAAACGGGCCAGGCAGTAATATTAACAAAAGTCTGGTCCCTCTTCATGATGTGTGATGAGGAGTGGGGAGCCAAAGTTTCATCAATTAATCTAATTGCAGATTTTTTGGTTAGATATTGTCCATTTACTAGACGAAAAAAGACAACTACAAATCCAATAGACATGAACAAAAAAATCGATATGAGCACCAGCCAAATGTAAGTCCAAGGGGGAATAAAAAAATGTCTTTTAAACCAAACAGCAAAAATAGAAATTTTCGATGGGGCATTCGTAGTTATAGAGTTAATGTCAAATGAAAAACGTGACTGGTCAACTGCACTTGATTGTAAACCAGGCAACGACACATCTGTGGGATAAGTATACTCAGTATCTTCAACTGGACCACCAGCTGGTGAAGTCAATAAAGGATTAGTAACTGTATGCATCTCGATGGTAACGTCAGGCCTGTTGGTATTTGCCGGAGCCAAAACAGAATTTCTCAGCATTGCTGGACAAGAGAGCGCCGGAGTCATACTAAGAAGAATCGGCCACTCGTTGTAGTTTGACATTGTCAATGGAGATTTACCTGTTATCCTTGCGACCAGGAAGTGGAGGTAAAATGACTGTTCTTGTACCCTGCATGCCAAGCACTGGAACCGGTGCACAATAAGAGGGGCCGAACTGCTTCTTGTTCTCCACCTTCTCATGGACCAGGTCACCAACTCGAGGTAGCCAGCCAACTACCGGAATCTGAAGTGCAGCATAAGTTGTGGAGGGCAAGTGTTCCTTTGCAAGACTGTCTCGGGTCTCTTGTAGATTCTGTAATACAGCAGAATGATCATCTACTGTCAAAACACAGTACTCTATGGCCATGGCAGACTTACGTAAATACAACTTTAAGGCCTACGCCACTCGAATACACAAGTAGAGAGACAAAACGGGCACACTCCTAGCATGGTTAGCAAAACAGGACACAGACACGAAACCCATCACCGAAATAATAGACTCCACCGGTAACTTAGTGCGATCCCAAATAGACATCCTACGTGCATTCCAGCAATACTGTACCACGATTTACCGCACCCCGACACTGCTCAGACAGGAGGCGATAAGCCACTTTCTGGACCCCCTACCTATCCCACACATTACGGAAGCAGAGAAAACCACACTAGACGCCAAAATAACGCCGACTGATGTCCGCCCATGCGATCCGTGCATATGAACAGATCCTGCGACCCTTAGTCCACCCGGATCAGTGCGGGTTTGTTCCCGGCAGAAATACGTCCCAAAACATACGTCGCTTGTTCCACATTCAGGATCAAGTGGGAGATATGCACCCTAATGCGGCCTGCTTAATTTTAGACCTCGAAAAGGCCTTTGATACTCTCACGTGGCCATACCTTTTCGCCGTTCTACAACGCGCAGGAATAGGTCCAACTCTCCTAACATACACGCAGCTTCTCTACACCAAGCTTACATCTCGCATTCGAATTGGCTGATACGTATCTTCCCCATTTAAGGTGGAGAGAGGTACAAGGCAAGGATGTCCACTATCACCCTTGATCTTTGCCCTGGCGGTAGAACCTTTTGCAATACGATTATGCCAGGAGGGACCCGAATGGGGCATTCCCATAGCGGACACCATTCATAGCGTTTCCATGTACGCAGACGACCTCCTCCTATATATCCGTGATATCACCGCGGATCTCACATCCATCTGGACAATCCTGACGGAGTTCGCGGAGGCATCCGGACTCAAAGTAAATTGGGATAAATCCACAATCTATCCGCTGCATCCTAACCTCGTACCGCAGGAGGTGCGCATTGGTGCGCAGAACCTATCTTGGAGCACAAACGCCCCCCGATATCTTGACGTCCGCCTGTACCACTCCCCCGCCGACATTTATGAGGGTAATCATTGCAAAGTGCTGGCCGGCATCAGATCGTTGGTGGGATTTTGGAAAACTCTCCCGCTGGCCCCGATAGGCCGCGTGGCCATAGCTAAGATGATCATCGTCCCCCGGCTGCTATACCACTTCACAAACTTACCGGTAATCCCTCCCAAAGCCTTTTTTCACGACCTAGACTCGCTCCTCCGCTCGCTCATCTGGGGGGCACGTGGACACCGGATAGCCCTCACTAAACTGCAACTGCCCACCACACAAGGAGGTCTAGGCGCCCCCTCCTTCAAATCGTATTTTCTGGCGTCGCAGTTACAATGGCTATCGTACTGGACGGCGGGTAGGCATACAGGTGAAACACATACGTCCCGAGGCCCGGTCCCTATCCCGGAACTCCGTCGCATGCTGCTCCCAAGTACCAAACCACGACGGACTTATCCGTTACAAGTATCGGCGGCCTGTCAATGCATGCAAAGAATCCACCGTGTGTCGGCAGAGACCCCACACTACTCCCCTCGGTTGCCGCTGGTCGGCTGGCCCAAACGGGAGAAGTACTTCACGACTACCATGCTCCATACGTGGACGGACCGCGAAATAACCGAGGCTGAATCGCTGTTCACAGATGGACAACTTAGGCCTTATGACCAGCTTATGGAAGACTACGATCTCCCATCGGGACAGTTTTTGACCCACCGACATCTCCTAGAAAATTACCAGACACACTTTGACCTTTCTACGGGCAAGCCAACAACACACCCGGTCATCCACACCATCCTGTATATGGGTACAGGCCGGCACTTAGTCACATGGCTGTATAAGTCCATACGAGAACTTACCAACAAACCACTACTTGCTCTCCGAGCCAAATGGGAGGACGAGCTTGGGCGTCAATTACACGACAGGGAGTGGGAAAGGGCATTAGAGTACCCAAAGATAGTGTCTAGGAATGCGCGCTTTAAAAATATACAGTAATACGTCCTACATAGAGCGTATCAAACATCAGCACGCCTACAGCGATTCTACCCGGACACCCAATTCCACTGCCCCAGATGTCATTCACCAGACGCACACTTTAGGCACATGTTTTGGAGCTGCCCCACCTTGCAACCGTACTGGTCCATAATCCTCGAGACACTCAAAGCACTCACAGGCCTCACAGACATACACACGTGGGAGGCAGTCGCTCTCTTCGAATCTTCCGACGACAAAAAACGCACAAAGTACCTGTCCGTTTCACGTCGCTTGCAACGCTCCTAACAAAAAGAAGCATCGCCATGAACTGGCGAGCCACACTGGGCCCCCCGATAGAGGCGTGGGTGGGAGCAGTGCAGAAATGGGCGGCGGCAGAAGAAGAAACACTGCGGAAGGAGGAGGTGAAGGGACTACAAAAGCATCCCGTAGCTATGGAATGGGCCCTATTATCCCACCAGTTCAAACAATTTCACACGTGTACCGACCCAAGTACTTCTCAACGCAACCCACCTGACTCAGAAGCATGAACCTCGCACGGGAGTACACAGGACACCACCCCCACCACCCCAACCAATACATAATGCACAATAACTCCACAATGTACTGCACCGTATAATGCTACTAGCAACGTTGTCCAAATGATAGCCCGCAAACAACGCTGTGACGCACCTACAGACTGTAGCTGACATAACCCAGATGCCCTACTCGATGCACACACCCTGAGTACCCCCTCAAGGTACCCCCAGTTCATTCTCCCCGGTTCCCCCCGACATCACTTTACAGAGAAGGCAAGTGGGCTATAACGACAGATACACCCTCTGAATACAGGATGTATGCCCTACGGCTGAAAAAAAAAAATTCAAGGAAAGTCTGCAGTCTGCGTTGGGAATCAATCTGTCACCAACGTCGTTAATTCTTACATAGGGAACCTTATCAGGAATTAAATGATAAGAGTATTTAGAAGGGAAACCACAAGGGTAATTATCACCCTTCTCTGTTACAGCAATGACTGCCAAGATGTCATCATCAATCTTACTTTTGGATCTTGTAACATTTTGGTCTTATGATTGAGACGCCTTAGTAGTGCTTGTATTTGTCCACAATACCCTCACTCTTGTTTCCGGTTGGCGGGAGTGACGGTTTAAACCTACCTATATAGTTGATTTATAGGTTCTTTCAAGCTTGACAATTAAAAAGGTTTTCTTTTTCAATTACTACCCTTTTTGTTCTACGGATTAATACAGATTGTTTTTTCTTCTCTGCGTCCTTATGGCTGTAGTCGCTATTGCAGCTCATAGTCCTGCACCTCTCCGGCATCATTTGACACAGTTCGGGGTGGCAGACGATGGAATGTCTATTATCTTTGTAGTGAGTGCCGATGCCTTGTTCCCCCATGAGCTGTTTTACTCTTGGGTTACTTTTCCGAAGGTGAATGCGGATGATAAGACGTTTCACGCATACACTCCTACGGCTGTTCCAGCTAAGTACATGCCACATAGGATGCAAGAGATTCCTATTTCTGCTTGGCAGCATCGTATTTGGTTCAATGGTGCCCTCCCCCAAACCGTTACACCGGTTCGTTTGGGTCCCTTGTCTATTCCAGGGGCCACTTGGCCAGTCTTGGCCGGGTTCACACCGCATCCACGATATTTGCAAGCCCCGCTGGATGACTTACGTCAGCTCCACACCACCTTGATTGCGGTGCGTAGGGCATTAGTGCAATACGTCTCTCGCAATGTCCATGTGGGGGCACCTGGGGTTGCGACGCAACCGGCTTGACCGGTTGTGATTACTATTAGTCCCGTCATGGTTAATTCGGTAATGCGCAAGCGCCCCCAGAATAAGGACGATATGCCTTATTGGCTTGCTGAGAAATTTGACCAGCTGGAAGCGGTATTTCTGAATTCTACTCCTGTGGAAAAACACTGGATCCTTACCATTAGTTTGCAGAAAGACTTGGTCCCAGAGGTAACTGATTGTGAGAACTTGGGTAAAGTGTTTGCAGCAGTCTACTCGAAGTGCTTTAGCACAACGTCTATGACTGTACTGCCCTCTGTGATCAAGCGTGTTCATGATCAGCGCGGTCCGGAGGAGGCGGTCGAGTTAGGAATGATGCTTGTTGGCGTGTTCGACGTAGTTGCTGGTCTCATCCTTGCTAACGTCAAGGGAGATGCGGTTAACTTTCGAGTGTCGAATGAGCTGCACCTTGTCGCCGACATCGATAAACCCCAGCAGTTACTGAAAATTATTGCCGAGGCTTATAAGACCATTGGCCGCAATAGTTTGGGCGTAAAGCTTTTTGCTAAAACAGCAGCACAACCACAAACTCAGACGGTTACGTCTACTACAGACGACCGTCCAGCTTTTCCTAAACAGAATTGGAGAACTAAGAAACAGGGGAAGCAGCAACAGAAACAGGGGTCTCGTTCAGCGTCACTGGTACAAGTGACTGCTGAACGCACTTATGAATTGCGCAATCGCACTAGAATTAGGTCTCCTGATAGATTTCAGGTTCCTGAACAACGTTCTCCTCGTTCTTCACCGGAAACATCGGTCTCATAGTCCTATGGAGGAGAACGTGGCAGAGGTCGGGGTGCCCCACAAGGACGTGAGCAGCCCCGCCCGGCTGACGGTAAAGGCAAGCAGGAAGAGGTTGCACGTCAACAACCTCCGTTTCAGGAAAAGAATGTTGCTGCACTAACAGCGACGTATGCCACAGATAGTGAGAACGCAGCTTCGGAACCTGACATGGGCACAGCGCAGCGGAGGTTACAATAGTGTGGCAAGCACTGTGCCCATATCTGAAGGCGACAGGAACTGACACATTTATCACTGTAGAAACTGCTGACACTAGAGTGGCTCCCCCTGACAGACTATATGACATAGTCCTTTTAATAGAAGGTGACAAACAACGTACTATAAAAGGGAATTTTGGGGAAAATCTGACCTCTACATATGACATTTTTCTAGCAGAGGTGGACTGGCCTCCAGCTTTCGTTTTGGCTGCTCCTAGAGGGGAGGAGCTAATCCTCCCATCTTCCGCCCACACTGTGCCGAAGGAGCAAGCTCAGAACTTTGCAGAAGAGTGGGCACAGGTGCTTGCTGCGGTGTTGTACCGTACTCAGGTCAGGTGGGATAAATTATAAGAAGCCATGAGATTCCGTTACGGTCTATGCCACAGCCACAACCCCAATATTCCATTTGCCGCGAAGCTAGATCTCACGTCGCAGAAATCCTTGAACAATTGGAATATCAAGGTGTAATTGAAACATGTGTGTCACCCATGAATAATCCTCTTTTTACTGTAACCAAACCTGATGGGTCGTACCGCCTAGTTTTGGATTATTGACATTTGAACACGTTGGGGGATTCTGCTCATGCACAGTACTATGCACAGGAAACCAGGACCTCAGTGAATTGTGGTGTACCAAAAAACTCACTTCAGTACCCAGAACCCCTATCCGACTAGCATCAGTGTCTCATTTGTTCTCCGTATCATCTCGAAGCTACCAATGATTAGACAACTCAGAACAAGCGACTTGGAGTACTCTCAAGAATGGTGGGAATCAGAAACACCTTTTCGTTATTATTCTCATATCAGTCCATAACAAGAGTAGTCAGAGACACGGAAAAGTTTAAAATGTTTATTTTTAACTACGTGCTCTTAGGTGCAGTACTTTGGCTAACATAAGCAGACAAATGATTAGAAATAAAACCATCAACATTGTTACAATTCCATAGAAAATGAAGGGAGAAATCATATTAAAAATGATAATGGAAAACAGGTCCTATAATACCTTGTGAACCACCCCCCTTCACTAGTAAGCTAGTTGTATATGCTATTAGAAGGTCTCTAGGTTTTAATGGGGAACCCCATACCTCAAAGATCAGCTTAGGTGAATCACATCACAGGATCAGCTCTGCTCTCTGTGTCTGGAAAGGTTTTCTCCAAGTGCCTGAATCATGCATGCAAATGCAATATGAAAGGCACCCGAGTTTCAGATATTTGCAGATGTGTGTTTGTTGTGTCTAGAGCGTGGGCCGATCAACCTGAATTCAACAGCATTACATTGTTATTTGACCTTGACGGCTACTGCACACAGTGTTCAGACTAAGGTTGCGGTGCACGTCTAGGGATATGAACAACAGACCGTTCTCATGTGAAGAAAAAGCGAGCAAGCAGTTTCACTTGTAATAACAGCTACCTGTAGTGTCGTGTGCAAAAGCAGCAAAGTGGCAAGATGGCGTTTAACTTCTAAAGCGCTTATGCTAACATAGCAATGTGTGCACATAAAACCCTGTCTCCACTGCAAAATATTTTATTAAAATGTGTTCTTTTTTTTAATTAGTTTGGGATTTTTCTTGTGTTATGTTATCACTTTATTACCATTTGTGTGCTGCATAAATACTCTACACATTGTCTCTAAGTTAACCCTGACTGCTTTTTGTGGCAAGGTACTCAGAGACAAGCACCAGTTAATTTATTGACTTTTTGTGGTTCACCCTGGAAGGGATTGTGGCTGTTGCTTGATCAGGGCTCACACCCCAGTCAACCAACAACCCAATTTCTCGCTCTCTGGCAGTTTGTATTTTATAGACTTTCACCTTTAACTCACCTGTAACTGCAACTGAAAACATAAAAGGCATTTAAGTGTACAGACCAGAGTAACAAACTTTGTTAAGGTCCACATTCGGAATGATCATTTAGAATCATCCAGAGATAGCCATTTCATTCTGTATCTGTAAACATTTTAAAAGCACCAGAGTTTAGAGCACAGCTGTTTTTATGTTTCTTTGTAGGCCTCGCATACTCATTGTCCACCCTGAAGATAACAGCAAGCAATAGATGTCCCAGAACTGTTGAACTTCATTCAGGGATAAAAGAAGTACTTTTTGCTCCTGAATCCTCCTCTGGCCCTCCTTTTGCTGTCACAACTAAGATTCGTACATAAATAAGCCTCAATAATATACCCCCTAATGATAAAATTTAAGCAAGGTGATAGCAGTCAGGATTACCAGGGCCTTAAAGAATCACAGCAACTGTCAATTGCAGAGTAGATGTGTAAGAACCAAAAAATCATTCAAGCTGTCGCTTATTGATGAACCAGTTAGATCGATATCTAGATAGTAACCTAATCAATCTAATTTGTATTCACAAATATGCAGCAATAGAAGGAAGACCTTATTTTTGAAAGGTTTTTTTTATGTATACACATTTATACATTGTTAAACCTGGCATTGTTAGTGTGGTTTCCCCTGTTTTTTTGCCTTTGCCTTCTGTATTTTTGCTGTGTGCTGGATTTTGTTTTTGTGGGTCTAGATGCTTTGGGCATTTTGCTACTGCTGATCAGTGCCAAAGTGCAAGTGCGCCCACTGTAAATTGTGAATCTGGATTGGTGTTTCAATGAATGGCTTGTTTGACTTACTACCGAGTCCCAAGTACAGTGCACTGTGTGTGCCCAGGGCCTGTAAGTCAAATGATGCTAGTGGGCCTGCAGCACTGATTGTGCCACCCACACAAGCAGCGTTTACAGGGGTCTCAGACCTGCCACTGCAGTGTCTGTACACAGTCTCTACTGCCATGTCGACCAGGCAAGTGCACCCACTTGACAGGCCCTAAACTTCTCTTTTATTACATGTGAGTCACCCCTTAGGTAGACCCAAGCTATGCTTGTGGGAATGGTGCAGTGTATGTGAAAGGTAAGACATGTTATAATGTGTGTGACATGTCCTGATAGTGAAATATGGTGTATTTCATTTTTCACTATTGAAAGGCTATCTGTCCCATAGGATAGAATGGGAGTTTATTTATGACATCTTATAAGTATAAAATCTAATCGGGACAAGATAGAAAGATGGAGTTTAGTATGCCTGAACTCAGAATATAAAAATATATCTTTTAGTAAAGATGATTTTTGTATTGTGTGTTTGAAAGTACCAGTTTTAGAAAGTGGGTATTTTCTTGCTTAGCTATCCTGTGTGCCTCTGCTGGTTTGTGGATTGACCGTCTGGCTTTGGAGTGACAGGGGATGGGAATGTGCATTAACTGCAGACAGCCACTGTGGGTTTGAGGTGTGTCCTGCCTTTAATAAATGAGTAAGGTCTGGGCTGAATAGACCTGGGCTGCATTTAGAGTAGTGGGATGAGATTTCCTACGAACTGAATGGGCCAGGTCTGCCTTACACAATGCTGTCTCCACCTCCTGCCAGGAAACTGGGCCAAAGAGGACGGAACTGGTTTTGACTGAGCACATAGCCTTTCTGCTTCAAGAGAACAAAGATAAATTGAGTATAAATATTGAGGCCCAGACCCCAGAAATTTAGAATGCTTCTGGACTCAAGAGGAACCTATGCCAAAGAGAAGAGCTGAGAAAGCTGAAGGAGAAGTACTTCTCTTTTGCTGTGTGCAGTCTTGGGTTGGCCTTCAGTGGCAGTTTCTGTCAAGGAGAGAGCAAAGACTTTGCGGTGTGCTGTGCATCCTGCTGGAAGAAGATCTCCAAGGGCTTGAAGTATAGCTTGCCTCCTGTTCTGAAATCTCAGGGACACAAAGACTTCACCACCAGTTCCCCTGAATTTACTTGCTGGGAGTTCTGACTTACCAAGAGGTGCTTGCGGGAAGAATTTCCACGCATCACCATCGTGCCGCTGAAGAAACTGATGCAGCACCTGCCCACGACTGGAGAAATGGCCCCACGCCAAGTTTCGTGCACCAATCTCCAAAAGTCCGAGATCACCACACCGACTCCAACGCAGGCCCAGCTGTGCGACTGCAAAAACCAATGCAATTGGGACCGCGGCTGTAGAGATCAATGCAGTGCTGTTGCCACCACCGCAACATCGAGAACCGACGCTTCCCCGAATCCCCACGCATCAAACTGGGATGCCAAGTCTACAGCAACACCAGGCCCCAGTAAGAAACCAATGCATCACCTCCTCTTCAGTAAGGCACCGATGCATCACCTTCCCTGCGGCTGATTTTGCTTATGAGTTTGTTGCATCCAAGGTAAGTGCCACATCTATAGTATGCTATGGACAGAACTTTTTTTTACCTTTTTAAAGACATATCTTGATAACTGTATGTTGGATTTTTGTCATTTTGGTCTTGTTTGCTTTAGATAAAGATTAATTATTTTTTTAAACTGGTGTGGTGTCTATTTGTAGTATTTTCACTGTATTACTGTATGTGTGCACAAATGCTTTATACACTGCCTCTGAGATAAGCCTGCATGCTCATGCCAAGATACCAAGGGTGTGAGCAGGGGTTATTTTAGAAGTGTATCCCCCTTACCCTGACTAGGAAGAAGGGACCCTACTTGGACAAAGGTGCAAACCATTGCCAATGAGAGACCCCCCTTTCTAACATACATGAACCATGATTTTAAATCAAATAGTTGAGTACACATAAATAGGTCTAAAATATTCTCAGTGCTCTTTGTAGTCAGTAGTCACACAGTGCAAGAGGTGAAAATAATAAACCTAAGAAAACAAAATCCTAGTATGACTAGTGAAGACAGCAATAGATCAAAAGATTTCAGCAAACTGATACAGTTACAAAATGTCCGTAGCAAATACTCTTCTGGGTACAATTATGCAATGCACAAAATTGCTTGCTGGTCATCAACATTTTCAAAAGGAGTCTTTTTGCCAGGAATTGTTGAAGGTGTTTTGACCCGAAAGCAGTCATTCAAGGGTCATCATCAAGACAGACTAGGTACGAGAGCAGATCCAATACAGAGATATTCAAAGCAACTGAGGAGGAGAATGTTCATAGAAGCCAACTCAAAATGTCTGGAGTGTCCAGTTTTTGAAGAGATGATTGTTGCTGAGAACTGCCACCTCCATGTTTGAAAAGGGGGGACCCGCTGAGTATGAGTAAACAGTGGAGGGAAAACTAAATCCATCAGTTGGTAAAAACTGAACGGCTTCTTTATGAGAGTCTTGCATCACTTTTGCACCACATAAAGTGGTACATGCGTGATACAGGGCGCTCATACAGTTTCTTAAGTCCCGCAAAGCAATCCTGCGTGGCTTTGAGTGGCCTCATAAGGCGTTCCATGGGAGTTGTGGTGGGTTTTTCCACGCAACACCCATGGAATTTATTGCTACCCCAGATTTAGAAAGTGATGTAAACTAGGGGAAGTGCCAAATCTGTACTCCTTTCGAGGTGAGGCGTAACGAGGAGAAATATATTTATTTCTTCTAATGTTTTCCTCTTTCCATGTATGCTGCATTCTGCAGCACTTATAGAAAGAGCAGCACGCCTCGTAGGGTTGTTTTTGTGCAGGAAGGTGTCCGTTCCTGCACCAAAGCAATCCTGTCTGCAACAGTGGCACCCATGCACCAAGGTGCAAGGGTTCCTACATTGGCGCTATGCTTCCAAAATGGTGCCAGCGCAGGGAGAAGGGACAAGAATGTACCGTATTGCTTGAATATGGTAAATTCCTGGACTTTCACTTTGGCATAGGGCAGCGCAGCAAGATGCCTTCCTGCACTGTCCTATGCCAAAATGCCATACATAAGACCCTAAGAATATAAGCCAAAGCCATCGAATAAATCCTTCAGTCAGCACGTCTGAGTTGGCACTGCCATGCAGACTAATTAGAGAAGGCAAGATACCGTTGTATTGCGTTCTAGTTCCAGCGTGGCCGTTGGCAGTCACAGCTGGTGCTGGTGATGACAAAGGTGTTTCCGTCGTAGATTGAAACGTCCAATGGTTGGGTCCCTGATATTCACTGGAATGCATACTTGTTCTTCCCACTTGTTCCAGAAAGATTTTGTGACAGCTAGGAAGTGATGAGAATAGAAAATGTGCTGCTCACCCTACTCTTAGAAGAAATGTGTGATAACGCATCTGCCACCGCGTTCTAACTTTCGGAACAGTAAGAACTTTAAAGTGAAAATGCAGTGGAAATGCTACAACTAGTGCAACTTGTAGCTCCTATTTAATCAGAGAGACTTCTCCCCTCGCTTTTATTAGGGGCCTTGTATTATCAAGATGCATTAGTTTCACTTTAAATCTATATTCGGCTACAATAGCCATACAAGTTGATAACAATTAACACATCACTTATTAAAAACAGATCCTAAATACATAATCAAACATGAATTTAAAGGAAATTTCCATAAAATGTTAAAACATCAGACACATCCAGCACCCTTTCGATAGTTCTCATCCTACAGCTCTTCAATACAATTTTCAGGTTTTCAAGGCACTTTGAATGCAATGAATTACCGCCTAACAGCTTTTTCCGGGTGTGAGAAGTTGTAAAATAACAGCTGCAGGACTACACTGTTTAAAGTTTAATGTGCGCAATAATGCTACCAAGCAGCGTTTCTTGAACCATCATAAAATCTACAGAAAAAACATGAAGTGCATTGTGCTTTGTTCCGACAGTTTTTCACAAGGGCATCTGGGGTGATCCACAGACCAAGTGTCACGGATGGGAAACGAAAAAAGAAAATGCACGATGATAAGTATGAAATGGGGCAGATAAAATCTGTGCTGAGACTTCTTCACAAGAAAATAAAAACTCACACCTTCCACTGTCCCCAAATTAATATGGGCTAGCACAGATATCTAGACGATGCACTAATAGATTTTGCATTGGTGAAAATCTCAGAAACTCCAACTAAGGGCCCGATTACGATGTCGTTCGGAAACTGTCCCGAACGAATCGGTCTCGGAATCGTTTCTGAGCGAATCGGGTCCTGCAAGTTCGAACGACCGATTGCAATGCTTTCCAACATCATTCGGTCGGACTCGCATTGACTTCAATGGGAGTCTGTGTACCGAATGAGAACACAGGCTCCCTAAAGGGGGTGATTGGGGCAAACCTTGCACCCTGTTGCCTTCCACATCTTGCATGGTTGGACCCCGTTCGGCTGCCTTTGGGTGAAGGGGGCCCGCAACAGGTCCCCAAAGACAGATTCTGACAGCCTTTTCTTGTTGGGCAGACAGAATGGGAACGGCTGTCCAAATCGGTCAACGTAATCGCTCGTCCGGAAACCATGTCCCTAGAGCTGTACGAATTGGCTCCGAAATACTCGGGCTGTCCGCAAATTGGCTCCGAAATACTCGGGCTGTCCGAATGCCTTTTGTAACCGATTCGGACTGCCCGAACGGTTTCCAGGCATCGTAGTCGGTAATTGGGAAATGTGTACGATTAGTTCGGAAACCAGGCTTTCAAATCTGATTCTGCACTTCCAAATCCCATTCTGAGCCCTTCTGAATGACATCGTAATCAGCCCCTAAGTGTAAAACTCCTTTAAGTGAATGAGCCGAGGAATAAGTAGCTTATTATCCAGAGACATACACTCCCTTGTCACAGCTCACGTAAAACAAAGCTCCTGGTTTGCTCCTGCTGAGATCCACAGTAGTAGCAGACACATTTGTATTGGTCCTAAATATAGGACAACTTCAACTATGTATGGCATACATAAGGGAAACAACCTCGTGGCACTGCTTCAAGTCTTCTCAGAAAGCTATTCTCGACCCTCTGAAAAACTTCTGCTTCTGAGTAGCCCCACAGTCTAGCTCCATATGAGGCTGTGGACAGTCACTTATGCATATAGATTGTTATCATATGTTTTACTGGTTTCTGTACCGACTCTGCCTGCAAACCTATTTATGGCTTCTGTAGAGCTTGAAAATTGTTGTTGCCTTTGAGTATGCAAATGTCCCCAGGCAAGAGATGCATGTAAAGATATTCACAAGTAAATTACAATTCTTACCAATCCTACTGCTGTGTCATTGATGTAACAGGGTCTCTTTTTCGCATTTCTGGGCCAACAAATATCATATTCCATGATTAAGTTACATTTGTTTTGAAATAGGAATCATTCATAAAACATGTGAAATTATCATGTAGCCCTTGGAGCCCAATTGCTGCGCTGGCCAGCAGCACTGCATTGTCTACATACAGCAGGACGAGTATTGCCCATTTGTCCAACTGGGGCAGATCCTTTCCATTTTTCACTAAATAGTCCTCCAAGCCGTCTATGTACAGAGTAAAAAGGAATGTTGCCAGGGCAGATCCTGGGCAAACCACCTTGTTAGATTTCATATGCTTTGTACATTCACAGTTCGTGCCGTATGGGACCCTTACTGTGACATTCCTATGCATCTGCCTCAACAGGGATATTAACCCCTTCAGTGCCCATGACGAGCTGGACTCGTCATGGGCCGCGGTGGCGCTGTGCCCATGACGAGTCCAGCTCGTCATAGACCCCGCCCGCTAATGCAACGGCCGGCACTGGGCTGGGAAAGGGGCGGGCACTGAAGGGGTTAAAGGTTCCTCAACCCTCTTCTCAGCCATATAGGACCAGAGCTTTGACCAATTTATGTTCTCAAATGCACAGCTCTGGTCAATAAATGCCAGATGCACTGCACCCTCCCTGGCATTGGAGTATTTTCTTCAATAAGAATACATAGATTTAAATATTGTTATAGTGGCCCTAATCCATGGCGGAAAGCATACTGCATTCCTAAGAGGATCGTATTTTGCTCAGCCCAGGTTTCCAGTCTGACCAGCAGGTTTTAGCCATAGAGTCAAGTATATGTGTAAAATATAGTAGATACTGGGTGAAAACAACTGGGGTAGTTTCTCACGCCTTGTGTAAATATCTGAACAATTATAGCCTCTGACCAAGACAGAGGGACTGTGCTCTTCATGGTAGCCCTAACCACGTTAGTTAATATAGGGGTCCACAGAGCATCAATATGGGAGCAAGGGCGAGAGCGTCTTTTAGGGTCTTACATTGACTGACTGACTGACTGAATGTATTTGTAGAGCGCACTTATGCCGAGGCGTCTTGGCGCTAGGTAGCCATATCTGGGAAACACTGATGCTAGTTTTGTAAGAAAAGCCTAGTTTTTATGGCCTTTAGGAAAATTGAGCGAGAGGGCTGAAGGCGTAGTGAGACAGGGAGGGCGTTCCATAGTTTGGCCACCAGGAATGAAAAGCGTTTACCACCCCATCTTACCCTTCTGATTTTAGGGGGAAGGACCAGCCCGACGTCAGAAGATCGTAGGCAGCGAGTTGGAGTGTAGCGAGGAAAAAGGGATTGAACATCTTCGGCCCGCCTCCATAGAGGGCTTTGTGAACAAGGCAAAGGGCCTTGAAGTCAATCCTGCGTCTTACCGGAAGCCAGGGAAGAGCTTTGATGCTTGCGGAGGTAGGATGGTGTTTCGGAAGGCCACATAAGACTCGGGCAGCAGCGTTTTGAAGAGATTGAAGTTTGGTAAGCTGTTTGGCCCCTGAGCCCAGATAGAGTGCGTTACAATAATCTATCCTAGATAGAATAAGAGCACCCACTACAGTTTTCCTGAGGGAAGGCATGATGAATGGGAGAATTTTGTAGAGGAGTTTAAGTGTGAAGAAACAGGCGGAGACCACTTGGTTGATTTGGGGGGCACAGGTAAACCCCTCATCGAGGAGAAAACCAAGGTTTCTAGCCTTGGCTACTGGAGAGGGGCACAAACCGGCCTCCCGGGGCCACCAGTGCTGGTTCCATATGGAGGGTTTATTTCCGAACTCAAGCACCTCGGTTCTACCCTAGCATTACCCAGAAATGTATATCTATCAATAAGAATGTGAGTGAAGCCTACCAGAAAAAGCAAAAAAACTCTCCGATAGTTTGGTAGAGATTCCCTTTTATTTTCTATACCTTTTATATCATGTCTTTGGTGTCCTGGAAGACCGGTAGGCATGCAATCCATGAACTTCTTCGTACCGCCAACATTTCCTACCATATGTATGCGGACGATACCCAAATATACATCAATATCTCTTCGCTCGAGGAGATCCTCTCCCTGAACGAGACCCTGAAACTGACTGTCCAATGGCTAGCCGCTAACCAACTAAAACTCAACGTCAAGAAAACCGAATTTCTCCTAATCTCCCCTTTTAAAGCCAACCCTGAGATTCAGATGTGGATCAAGGCCATCACAGCCCTAAACCGCCCGCCGACCATTGTGGACTCTGCCAAATCCCTGGGCATAATCCTAGAATGTAACCTGAACATGCGGGACCACATCAACTCAATGGCTAAAGCAGCTAGATTCCACCTGAGCTACCTTTGGAAGCTGAAACCTTTCATTGATGCTCCTGACTTAAAAATGCCAGTTCAAGCACTAGTCATCTCCAGACTGGAATATGGTTGCTCCACCCTCACTGGTCTACCCAAGATCTCCCTAGCACCCTTAAAAGCTTGCCGCAACGCGCCCGCCAGACTACTCACCGGCACCAGGAAATTCGACCACATCTCTCCACATAGGAAAGCTCTGAACTGGCTCCCTCTAGAGCATGGGTACTTTCTCTTGGGGGCCAAATTTACAGTGTGGTTTGTGGCCGAGGGCCGCACCGGTGGGGGCAGGGTCAGAGGGGGAGGGGCGGGGCTAAAGCAAAAAAAAAAACAACTGTGACCATGAGGGTGAACACAGGTCCCTGCAGCAGACGCCTTCATCCACTGAGCCACCAGACCCGGCATACACACATCTCTCGCTCTCTCTCTTTCTCTCTCCCTCTCACCCTCCTTCCCCTCTCCCTTCCCCTCCCCCTCCCTCCCCCTCTTCCTCCCTCTCTCGCCCTCCCTCTCCCTCCCTCTCCCTCTCTCCCCCTCCCTCTCCCTCCTTCCCCCTCCCTCTCTCTCTCTCTCCCCCTGTCTCTCTCTCCCTGTCTCTCTCTCCCTGTCTCTCTCCCCGTCTCTCTCCCTGTCTCCCTCACTCTGTCGCCCTCCCTCCGGTGCCCTCCATCTGTCGCCCTCCCTCCGTCGCCCTCCTCCCTCTGTCTCCCTCCTCCCTCTGTTTCCCTCCCTCCCACCCTGTCTCTCTCCCTCTCCCTCTGTCTTTCTCCCTCCATCTCCCTCCCTCTTCCTCCATCTCCCTCCGTCTCTCTCCGTCTCCCTCCCTTTGTCTCCCTCCCTCCATCAGTCTCCCTCCCTCCATCAGTCTCCCTCCCTCCCTCCCTCCGTCTCCCTCCCTCCCTCTGTCTTCCTCCCTCTGTCTCCCGCTCTCCATCTCCCTCCCTCTGTCTCCCTTCCTCCCTCTGTCACCCTCCGTCTCCCTCCATCTCTCTCTCCCACCATCTCCTCTCTCCATCTCCCTCCTTCCGTCTCCCTCCCTCCGTCTCTCTCTCTCTCTCTCTGTCTCCCTCCCTCTATCTCTCCCTGTCTCTCTCCCTTCCTCTGTCTCCCTCCCTCTCCCTCTGTCTCTCTCCCTCTGTCTCCCTTCCTATCTCCCTCTCCCTCCCTCTGTCTCCCTTCCTCCGTCTGTCACCCTCCGTCTCCCTCCCTGTCTCCCTCCCTCTGTCTCTCTCCCTCCATCTCCCTCCCTCTCCCTCTGTCTCTCTCCCTCCATCTCCCTCCCTCTCCCTCCATCTCCCCCGTCTCCCTCTGCCTCCCTCCATCTCCCTCCCTGCGTCTTCCTCCCTCTGTCTCCCTCCCTCCGTCTCTCTCTCTCTGTCTCCCTCCCTCTATCTCTCCGTGTCTCTCTGCCTGTCTCTCTCCCTCCCTCTCCCTCTGTCTCTCTCCCTCCCTGTCTCCCTCTCCCTCCCTCTGTCTCTCTCCCTCCCTCTGTCACCCTCCGTCTCCCTCCCTGTCTCCCTCACTCTCCCTCTGTCTCTCTCCCTCCCTCTCCTTCCATCTCCCTCCGTCTCCCTCTGTCTCCCTCCGTCTCTCTCCGTCTCCCTCCCTCTGTCTCCCTCCGTCTCCCTCCCTCCCTCTGTCTCCCTCCCTCCGTCTCTCTCTGTCTCCCTCTCTCTATCTCTCCCTGTCTCTCTCCCTCCCTCCCTCTGTCTCCCTCTGTCTGCCTCCCTCTGTCTCTCTCGCTCTGTCTCCCTCTCCCTCCCTCTCCCTCCCTCTGTCACCCTCCATCTCCCTCCCTCCGTCTCCCTCCATCTGTCTCCCTCTCTGCCTCCCTCTATGCCTCCCTCTCTCTGTCTCTCTCTGTCTCCCTTCCTCTCCCTCCCTCTGCCTCCCTCCCTCTCCCTCTGTCTCCCTCCCTCTGTCTTCCCCAGACTGCGCCTCTCTGTCAACCTCTGTCTCCCTCTCCCTCCCTCCTTCACCCTCTGTCATCTTAATCTGTGTGTGTGTGTCAGCCCTCAGCCTGGGCTGAGACAGCTTCCCAGCACACGCACACAGCCGCACTGAGACAGCTTCCCAGCGCACACACACAGTCGCACCGAGTACTTCACAGGTCTTTAAAATACCATTTACATGTTAATAAAGATTTGTTGTATTTCACCTCTTAGGCCCCTGCATCTTCACTTTGACAATCACTGGAATCCCCCGGCCCCCACAGAGCAGAGTCTCAGAGTCCGGGCAGCTGCACCCGGCAGTGTTTGCTAAGAACATTGAATTATTTTGTTTTTTTTAAACACAGGTAGGATGTCTGCAAGGTACGCGGGCCACCAGGGAAGGCTTGCCGGGCCGCTGGCGGCCCGCGGGCTGTACTATGAGTAACTGTGCTCTAGAGGCCAGAATTCAGCTGAAACTGGCATGCATCACACACAAGGCTCTTTACTCAAACTCCCCTGCTTATCTGGCACAAAAACTAGTGGTATCTGGAGGAAGCAGGAACTCCCGGTCCGCCAGAAACCTCTTACTCCAACTGCCTTTTTTCAGAAAAAAACAACCTACAATAGGGCATTCACCGGGGCAGCACCAAGAATCTGGAACTCTTTCCCAACCGCCATCAGAAGAATCCAAAACCAAAACTTTCCTCATGGGTAAATTCCTCATCTAATGCCTGCCATGGCTGACCACAAGTCTGATGATTCTAAGACTATCGCCTCTTCCCCAGATCCAGATCACCAACTCTCCCGGCAGAGAATTTATGGGGCCTTTATTTTTTATCGACTTTATCTATGATTGCAATCTTACTTTTGTATCCCCATTATCCCCTATGTTCCCTACACCCCTGACCCTCGCCATCCTTTTGTATAGTACTGTATATTTCTGCACCTTAGACTTTGTTTGTAAACCTCTATATATCATGTAAGGCACTCTGATACCCTCACGGGTGAAGTTCGCGCTCTACAAAACACTAAAAATAAAATACATTAAAAAAATAAACTTGCTGGTAGCTAGCAACAAGCCTCCTAAATCTCGATATGAACTAATGTTGACTGAGCATCAATCAATTAGAACAATGGAAAAGGCAGAACGTTCCCAGTTTGTGATTGAAATTACATTCAAAGAGGTTCCTTTGAGGAAACTCACTTTATCATTCATCTCTAACTGAAGGCAATTTCAATCCACCTTCTCCTTCTAGTTCAATCTGTGAAAATACAGTCTTGGTGTCCCTACTTCCCTGAATAACAAAAGAGTACCGTCTCTCTTTTCCGTCGTATTTTCTCAGCCCTACTGACCCATTGCTTCACAACAGTGAATGGATTTGTAAGTTTGAAGGCTCTCAGTCTCATGCTGTTTCACTGTAAATAGCAGTAACTGCCTTGTCCAGTAATTTTATCAGAAAAGGAAGCTGAGAAATAGGTCCAAAATTACTAGGACATGCAGAGTCGGCAGTAGATGTTTAAAAAGGAATCATAAATTTCTATTTCCAGGCATAAGGCCATGTTGTCTCACAAATAGATTTATTACATAACACGAACAAAGACTATTGCATACCCCAGTCTTTTGGGGGAACTTGGTTTAGCTGAGAACCAAAAGAGATGGCCGACATTATTTTGGTTAGCTCCTCCTGAAACAAAAGTGTGAAATGATCTAAAACTGGATAAGTAACAGAATAATCACTACTAGACTCAAAGATCTTATCTGCGAACTACTCGGATAGTTTATTGCAAAACTGTTGAATGATTAATAGTTTGCGCAGAACAAGAAGGTGAGATTAGGGAGTTCATTACAGAAAGTGCCTCCTTTGAGGCATTGTAGAAAGCTGGCTCTGTTTAGACTATACCAAAATGAGGTATAGTGTGCACAGAGTCTAGTGGAACTTCAAGACATAGGCAGAGGTAAAAGTAGATAGCACCTTCTCTCTATTTATGGTAGTGTGGGCGAGTACTAAGGCTTCATCAGAGGGTAGTGTTAAGCATTTGTTGTACACACTCAATCAGCAAATGATGTCACACACTCAAAGACTGAACTCAGACCAATTTTGTTTGTATAAAAATATTATTACGTTATTTTATTTCTAGAAACAAGCCAAGTCTGGCACAGGTAAGTGAAATAAATGCTTTGCAAAATCTTATTCAGTGTTTTACAATTGAATGCAGGCTGAAACGCAGTTGATTGAAATACAGATACGTCAATGTTAAAATTACTTTTCAGATTACTTTTCAGATTACTTTTTGAGTTACTTTTTCTACTCAGTGTGATATGCTTAGATATCACACTGGGACATTTCCTAGAGAAAAGGTAAGTAGAATCCGTTTTGCACAGTTGTAGTTTTTCAGGTTGTCATACAAATCAACACCACACACTAAACATTTTTCAAGGGAAAACAGTCAATGTATTCCTATGGAGAGAAATTAAGTTATTGGTTAACAGGTAACTACTCAGTCTTTGGGGTTGAGTTTCTGGGGTTAGAATAAGGGTTCCCCCAGGGTCATGGATGCACTCTCAAAGCACCCTCAGCCGCACTAGGGCAACCAGGTGCAGAGTGTTGAGTCCCAATGTTATCCAATGGGGTAAAGGGGGTCTCCGGTTGGTGGTTGCTCACGAGCAGACCACAGGGTTGTGGGAGCAAAGCTCCTGGTGATAGGCTCAAGACAAAGGGGGATCCGAGTTAGTACCCAAAGTACACCCGCAGCGGCGCAGGGACGGCTGGGTGCAGGGTGCTGTTTTGGCATCGGGTGCCCTGTTGGTTTCAATAGGGATTCTCGGGTTTGGACAAAGTCTGCAGGCTCGGGGACAAAGTCTGCTGGAGGTGACTACTGGTTGGAGAGCTAAGTTGAGATGCCTGGGGATGCTGGGACTCCATCAGTTGGGCACCCAAGGCTGTGGGACTTCAGGTGCAGGGGAGTTTTTAGTTGTCGGATTTTCTTACCTGCTCCGGTTGCGGTTGGGGGGATCTTCCAGAAAGAGAATGCACGCTTCATAGAGAGGGTCAAGGCAGGTCAGAGATCACCAGGATTGCCGGGGAGTCCTCCTTGTGGTGTTGGGCCACTAGAACTCGGGCCGAGGGCGTCAGGTGCAGAATGGTGCAGACTCGCGCATTTGGCCGGAGTCTGTGGGTGAGCAAATCTGGTTCTCACAGGAGACAGAGTCTTTTCTGTGGAAGGCAGGGCAGGTTCTAGAGGTTCTTGGGGTTACTGGCTGCAGGACACACCAGGATTTCGCTTCTGCAGGTTCAAGGTGGGGACAGGCTGGTAGGGCTGGGGCCAAGTCAGTGGGTGTCCTCCTCTACTTAACCTTGTCACGGCTTCTTCGTCCTTCTTCTTTTCTTCTTAGTCGGTTCTTGTCTGAGGAGGCAAGGTTCAGGGGTGCCCCTAAATATTAGAATTAGGGGCATTACAGGTAAGTAAAGGTTGAGACCAATGGGTCCCTTCCTTGGGGTGGGCACACCCTCTTTTATGCCACCCTCCAGTGGGAGGGAGGCATATGCCTCACTCTGGTTGGCAGGGACCCCCAACTGCAAGATGGCGGGGACTGATAGTTGGCCTTTACCTCACCTCCCCATCTGAGGGGGACGGGTTGGCAAAGGTTGGTACACCTCCCTTCCTCACTTGGTTTCTCTGCCAGTTCTCCCACCCAAAGTGGGGGGTCAGAACCGGTGGGGGCCAGTTGCTGGAAGCAGCAAAAGGCCTGGGGAAGCTCACAAAGGCAGCAAGCCTTTGAAGCTTCCCCTTCGTGGACCCTGCCCATCCTGGGGGAGGAGGCTTGGCACCTCGTTGCAGGATGTGCATTATTTCAGACTCCCGAGAGCAGCAGGCTCTCGACACAGGGGTCAAAAACCATGCCTGGTGGTGGCAGCCTGGACACTAGTGTTAGGTCTTTTTTCAGGGGGCATCTCTAAGATGCCCTCTTTGTGCATTTTTCATTAAATCACACACCGGCATCACTGTGGGTTTAATGTGCTGACTAGTTTGATACCAAACTTTCCAGTTTTCAGTAAAGCCATTATGGTACTGTGGAGTTTGTAATGACAAACTCCCAGCACCATATACTCTTAATGGCATTACTACACTTACAATGTCTAAGAATTGGCTTAGAAACTGTAGGGGTACAAGGCTCATGCACCTGTACCCTCATCACTGGTATAGTGCACCCAGCTAGAGGGGTGGCTGATCTATGCCAGGGCAGTGGGTTGTAGGCATGGCACCCAGGGATGTGTGCCATGTCAACTCTTCGCTTTGTTCTGTATCAAAACATGCAGCCTGCAAAGGCAGTGTGTGCGTGTAAAGGTACAGCGCCTCTAAGTGTGGCACAATAAGTGCTGCAGCCCTTAGAGACCTACCCTGGCCATGGTGCCCTTGGTACATGTGGTACCATTTACAAGAGGCTTACCTGTGGCCAGAGAGTGGCAATTCGGTTTTGTTTTCAATGCAGTTTTAGGGAACAAACATAGGCCCTGGGTACCTGTTTGGCAGAAGCCCAGTGCACACTCAGTCAAAGTAAATCAGCAGTTTAGCTAAACGTGGGGGCATCCATGCAAAAAGAGGGCACTTTCTTACAGGCATTACTTGCTTTTAGAATCCTATTTGCATAATAATTACCTTTCAACGCTAAAACTAGATTTATAAGATTTGAAAGTCAATTTCGGTCTGGGTTTTGCCTCTAGTGCATTGTCTACATGCCACTTCTACTCTTTTGCAATTTAGTTCAGGATCACATAATGAGGATCCTGCTGTCAAGGATGGAAATCAACATTTATAACTATGAGTAGACTTGGCAAGAGGTTTGTTAATCCCTTGAGAATGCCAACTAACCAAGTTCTCATAGTCAGAGTAGATAATAGAGTCAAACATTAATGATACCAGATTTTTTAGAGCAGTAGATAGAGTCTCCACAATAAGCCTAGATTAGGGTCTTTTGGTGCATAATTTCAGAGCAGAATATTGTGGAGTAATAAACCTAAAATGAATCACAGTGTGGTCATATATTAAAATTGTACCCACACACTAAAATCCCCTAGAACAATGAAAGTTGAATTTTAATAGTGACAGTGAATCTGAAAAAACAGCTAAATTAGGACAAATATCCAGTAGGACGTAACAAACAATACCTCAATTTGTGGGGGATGGAGAAAGAACTAGAGATAAACCCAAAATGTCAGCATGAGGGAAAGGATTTAGGGAAATACATTTTAATATTGGATGTTCCCCACTCCTCTTTTCGAAAGGGGTGGTAAATGCCAGGCTTTATAGCCCTCTAGCCACCCTTCCGCTATTGCAGAGTGAAAGATTTTGACAGTTCATGACTCCATGATCAATAATAAATGGAGTTCTTGCTCCAGTAGAAGGTCATGGATTTTGGTCTTATGGTTGACCAAAGATTGAGCAGTAATCAAAACACAATTAAGACCATTCAATTCTATCTTAGCTACACTGTCTTGTTGGAAAAAAACTGGTGCAATCACTGCATACCAGGATACTCCACTGTGTTGGGCTCAGCCTAACGCAGTTTTCTTCCACCACTCTCACTTCTATATTCCCAGAAAGATAACGAAGTGACACAGACAAGATGTGAGCTATTTTAACTGCCACCTATCTCAAAACTTATTGAAATTTTGCAAAAGGATGAAGGGCCAACAAAACTGGCATTTGCTCAGGGCTCCACTGCAAGTGAAAGAAATGGGCTGATGAGTACTCCCCATCAGGGAAGTAGTCCAGCCTATTGTTTAGACAGAACAAATCTAAAGACTAAAACAAAACATTTGTGGAGTGCATTTGATGGGCAACTGTAAGGATTCAACAGAGAAAGTTTCATGGTCAGAGAAAAGGTCATGGCAGAAGTAGAAAGAGCAGGCCAGTTGGATGGCATGAAAAGTTTGGAATAACCGGGGCCCCATGCAGGTAAGAGCGGTGAGGCCCGGCGGGGGTGGAGGGGGGGAGAATTCAAACAGATGACGGTGAGGGAAAATTAATTATTTATTTATTTTTCCCTTGTCATCATTCATCGAAATTCCCCCCACCGTACCCCACTGGGCCCCACCGCTCCTACCTGCATGGGCCACGGCTGGTTTGGAATACCTGATTATGGAGGGTGGGTTTGAAAAGGTGGATGGCTTTAAGGGGCAAAGTGAGAGTCAGATCAATTGCAGACCTAGGTTCACGAGAGCTAGCACTTCCAGGGCAGCATAGGAGGCATAGTAGCAAAACCATGCTGCCTCTCATCTTTTCTTGTTCCATGGTTCCTGCTTGCGTCAATTTGCACACTGTTTAGGTTCCCTCACCTTTGTTATATTTACCCACTCTCAATCTTTCTGAATTTTCCGTCCCTTCTCCATCCCACCATTTCAGCAGTTATCTCAGATTCACACCTTTCATGCTCAATGTACCTTACTGAAAGATTCGCTGTTGCTTCTTCATCCTTGGCATCCAGGTGCTCCCGAGCATGAGGTGGTCTTCCTGGTACATCCTTGGGTTGTTAACTGCTGTTATCACTAAAGCATCAGGAAGGCTATTAGTATGGGAGGTGCTGACAATTCCTCTTTTACCCAAGCTAGTACTCATATGTTTTTTTCTAAAGATCCTTGCCTGACTAAACCATCAAAGCAGGACATATCCCATAGCAAGGCCCGTGAAAGAAGGATCATGTCTCTTGTGTTTTCTCACTCCCTTCTCTAGTCCCCAGTTCCTCATTTTTCCCTGCTGAGATTGCATAGACAATGGTGTACATCCACGCAGTCTCATGTCTCCTTATTGAAGAGGACTGGAGGATTATTGTGGGAGTTTCTGTCACCTAGTTTTCCCAGCTATTCACTAATCATGACAGTGACTTATGGCCACCTATTGTATGAGTAAAGAGTTGTTCATCTAACCATAACTGTCCATGTTCAGGGGTTTTTCAATTTAGTTTCCTACCGATTAACTTTTCTTACAACTCTATCTGAAATTTAAAAAAATACTTTAATGTCATTTGACAAGGGAGTTGTTCTCCTGTTATCCATTTCGAAACTGAGGACACAAAGAGAGGCTCATGGACCCAAGCTCTGTGATTGACTAGCCACAGCTTGAAAAAAATGTTTTAGCTCCCATTGAAGGATGCAGAGACCCCATCTGCATGTCCTACAAAATAAAAATGATAATCCTCAGGTAAGAGGAGCCTCCATGCAGCAGTGGGTGGGCCTGAAAGGGACCTTCCGTTTGTGCAATCTAAGAAAACATTTTGCCACAGGGTTTGCTGACCCCGGGTCTTAGGATGTCCTTCAAGCTCCGCAACCTTCACTTGAAGTCTGTTAACCCCTTCAAGGTCTTGTGCACAAATGTTGGACCCACTACAGAATTAATGGAGATGGTGCTGGTCCAATATAGGCCAATGAACCAGTGGTAGTTTGTGAACCCAAAACAAAAGGAAAACGGAGGCCAGACTCCTCACGGCCTCCAAAGGTCATGCACAGCAGAGGCAGACATGGTGGATTGGGCACAGGGCCTAGGTGAAGGTCTGGTTCTGTGGCCAATCTTCATTCCATAGGGATGGAGGCCATCCACAGCAGGGGAGGCTGCCCACAGAAGACTGGGTGCAGTGCCATGCCATAGGCCGGGGCTTGTGGCAAATCCTCTCAATGCATGGTGGGTCGGGCAAAGAGCCTAGTCGAATGCCAGGACCTGCGGCCAACTCCTTCTGGGCTTAGGGAAAGGCCAAAGGTAACTAGCACAAGGTAGGGGATACTTTTACATATGTTGGTTATAGTATTTGATTTGAAACACTTCACAGAAAGAAAACAAAGTCAAAGCCAAGTTATGGTTAACACAGGAAAAAACCCTCAGAAATTCCCTAACAAAACAGTTACCATATAGTTATGGTTACAAATGAAAATTGAAAAACACTAAAATTCTAAAGTTATGCTTAGATCTGAAATCTATACTTGCACAACGGGGAGGAAAACCATTAACTTGCAAAACAAATGCAGTGCTTCTGACCTTACAAAAATAACCAATATCCTACAAGTAACCACATATAAAAGCACAACATCAATACAGGTACAAAAATAAATAACACTTGAGGATTTTGGAGGTATTAGTTGAGGGGGGAGGTCAACTATCTCAAGGAAAAGCCACAACCCTTGTCTGGCTGAATCACTACAGTCACTAAATTACCCTAAGCTCAACTCCCTGGTAGTTCTGACACCGAGCAGAGAGACTTAAATTAAAGGCAATGTGTTAAGTATTTATGCAGTATCAGAACAGTAATAAAGCCAAAGCACAACACAAGAAAAATCCTAGCCAATGTAGAAAAACAGAGTACATTTTATTAAATAAAAAGACACCAAGATAACAAAGATTCAATAAGGAGATTAGGATATATGAATTTGAAACTGTTAAGGTTTAAAATACCACCAAAAAGCGCTAAGCACCATCCGCAGTCAACTGGTCACTGTAGGCTGAGACCTAAGTGCGGTTTGAAGCCCACCACAATGGAGCACGGATCTGATACAGAAACCAGTTTTGACCCGGCCAGAAGTTTTACTTTCAGACTTAGGCCTTAGTTACAAGTTTGGTGATAAAAATAACTAAACTTGCACAACCAGTACATGCCGATTCCATGAGGTTCAGTAAATAACACTTGTTAAATTACACTGATTATTTTGTTTTACATTGCACTAGGGGTTTGTTATTTAACTCATGTGTTAAATTCCAAATGTGTGGTATTTAGCACATGTGACAAATACCACACCCGATAAATAGGACATGAACAAAACATCCTGTAGCCTTATGGCCCCTGGAGCCAAATGTCTGTGCCCTGCGTACAGGAGGGTGAGCATTTCCAGTCTTCCAGGCTCTGCTCAGACAGATGTTCAGTCCTCTTCTGATCTTTTACAGGTCCAGTAGTGTTCTGAGGAGAGTACTATGGGTGCCATTTTTATGCCTAGCAACAGCCTGTGGGTGGGGTGACTCCCACGGTGTTCCTCTCTACCTAGAAACAAGCTGCCAGAACTGCCCCTGTGCCACTCCACTGGCCATCCTTTCAAGGGAACAACAGAACCTCCTCACACCCAAGGCCTTTTTCCTACTCTGGGAGCAGTGTTCATACCTCATCAAGGGGGCTATTAAGCTTCCAGCTGACAGTTGGAACACAACCAAATGGGCCTCAGAGGCTTTAGATAGGGTAAAGGTAAATTTCTAAAAGTACCTTTCCTTAATAGTCATTTAAAATTTGATTTTATCATTAAGTTAGATTTTGAGTAACTATTGAAATAGTATTTGAATCATATTTCTAGCTCTTTCCTAACTGAAATAAGCATTTCTAAATGTAGTAATATAACCTAGTGTTTTCTATGGAACAAACAGCCTAGCTAAAGTGAAAATAGCTGTGGAACATTTTCACTGTAGGGACATATTTAACATTAAACTCTTACATGCCCTACTTTTAAACCATGCATCCTGCTTTATAGACAATAAGGAAATCATAGAGGTGACTTGTAAATAGTTTAAAGAAAGGGTTGACCTGTCAAAGGGGGTTATTTTAGCAGGTTGAATTTGCAGTTTAAAATTGCAACAGCCAGGCTGCAAATGGTAGACCGGCAGTCATCTTTCCACTGTCACAGTAGTGGATGACACAATGGGTATTGCCGTCTACTAGTGACATTTAACTTACATGCACTGGGTAAGCTTTATACCATACACTAGGAACTTTTAGGTAAGTTAAAAGTACCAAATGGGGCGGGGGGGTGATGTCAATTTCATCATGTTGAAATAGGAAGCATAGGTACCACTTATTTGCAAGGGTAAAGTGCACAGAGTTCCACAGCCAGCAAAAACGTACAAGGCAAAAATCTGGGGGTACACCACACAAAGATGCCCATTTCCTACAACACTGTAATGTTTGTTGTTTCATTGGTAGTATTAATGTCATAAGCAATTATACAAATTTTAATTGCATCTGATGTCACGTGAGTATTCAGAACCACAACTCACTTTCTAATGATGGTCTTGTACGTGAATTTTCTATGGAAGTGTGCTTATTTTTCTATGTGTAAACGTTTTCATCCAATCAAACTCCTTTATTTTTTGCTGTTTCAGGATTTGCAAATAATTTGCAGATCCACCAATAGTCACAATATTATGCCATTGCAAGTCTTTTTTAGGGTTTGCGGGAGCAAGATTCAGTTATGGTAGAATGTGCTGTCACATATTTTTTCTGATGAACATTCTAGCAAATAACAATGCAATTTATTTAATTTTCTTACTCCAGAACATTCAAACTTTTACAAAATGTTTATTTTCTGCTTGATACATCTCAGTTTGTAGACTTTAAAAAATAGTCTAAATTTTTCCATACATTTTAACCTGACTGCACAGTGCTGAACAAAATCATTGATGCTCTGGTTTTCCGTGATGTCTTAGAGCCATGGTTGAGCTTCCACATTTTTTGTCAGGTACTAAGCTTTCCTTTGTCAGTTGTTTTCCATTTAATATAACACTTACTATCAGTTCTATGTCATACAATAATGATCTCCACACCCTATGAAAATACTCTCATGATGTAGGGGGCATCCGTTTTTTGTCTTTTAAAAACAAACTCATTGATTTGACAGTCTGTTTTTGAAAAACAAAAAAAGTTTGAAACATTTTGACAGCCGGTCTTGATGGCTGACAGTACTGTCCATCAATCTTTTCCTACATTGACAGCAATCTTTTCAAAGGTGAGGGTTGTTTTTAGGTCTGGTGGATTCTTCTAATTTTGATGGGAGAGGGTCCCTTAGGATCTCAGGTTGACCGCCAACCTGCAGAGTAAACTCTGTCTGCCAAACTCTGATCAGGCCCTAATTCAGATTCCAACTAACGTTTCTGGGACAGTGACAGATAGATACAGTGGGAAGAAAAGGAACAGAGAGTGTGAGAGAGAGTCAGATATATAAGTATATAAAGGGAGTAATTTAAATGGATATTGTGAGCTAGAAAGATATAGGAGGGGGAGGCTGCTAATATAAGGAGCTTCCAAGATATTGATATAAATGGAGAGACATAGTTACAGAGAAAGGGGGCTTGGACTAGGAGGAGTGTACTTTTTTAATTAGTGTCACTTTAATCTTTAAAAGGTATTACACATTAGCAGTATGATAGATAGCAATTTGATCATTTGAACCTTTTTTTAATAAATACTTAAATATTGCAATACTGAAACAGTTGATTAGCATCCTCTTTTTAAATTCAGATTGTCTCTTATGCAGCAACACAAGTTACATGTACAATTTTGTTTCTTTGAAATGTTAATTTTTTTTCGGTGTATACTATTACATTTTGCTGCAGAAACCAAGCAGGCAATGTGACAGATTAATATTGAAACTGCACAAGAAATAAGCTTCACTAACCTCAAAAAGTTTAATCCCAAAAAAAAAATAGAACACAAATTGTGTTTCATATTGTTTGGAAAACAGAATAAGAAAAAGCACCCAGCAGATAAATGTGGTGGACTGTCTTGGTGTGAGGCAGATACACGAAGAGACAAAAAAAATATGTATTTCATTATTTTGAAGGGTTGAACTCAGAAGATAGCATTATTACCCCATTCAGAGGGAAATTGATATTGAACTTAAGTTATACACTCATCACACAGCCATGACCATATAATGTGTGAGAGAAACTTTAATTAGCAGTACAGCCTAATGCCAGAAAAGCTATATGGCTGAAACATTTTTCCCCATCACTAAGGGTAGATTATTCAAAATGTATTACATGTAAAAAGGAGAAGCAGAAAGACAAGAATTGGATTTAATTGAGAGAAAGGCTAATACTAGCTATAATTTTCCCTGACCTTCTCCATTGTCTTTATTTGAGCTAACAACATCTAAATGTTGAAATAACAAATAAATAATTAGACAGACAGAGACTCACACATACTATGGGAATGAGAGAGAGTAAGTGGCATGAACTTAAGTTATACACTCATCACACAGCCATGACCATATAATGTGTGAGAGAAACTTTAATTAGCAGTACAGCCTAATGCCAGAAAAGCTATATGGCTGAAACATTTTTCCCCATCACTAAGGGTAGATTATTCAAAATGTATTACATGTAAAAAGGAGAAGCAGAAAGACAAGAATTGGATTTAATTGAGAGAAAGGCTAATACTAGCTATAATTTTCCCTGACCTTCTCCATTGTCTTTATTTGAGCTAACAACATCTAAATGTTGAAATAACAAATAAATAATTAGACAGACAGAGACTCACACATACTATGGGAATGAGAGAGAGTAAGTGGCATGAAGAAGGACTGCAAACTATGCACAGCTGGGAGGGAGGCTAAATGGCACAAGGAGCAATAGCAACAGTGAGTATGCCATGTCCACCTCCATTTAGCAATGTTCCACCTGGATATTGTTCTCATGCAATGTCACAGGCATGGACACATTTTTTTCTGTTCTAAGCAACTTTAATGTCAAGTCAAGTAAGTCTTTATTTCGAATATTTCATCTTAAAAGACATAAAAACAAATCCATTATTACAATTAATTAAAAAGGGATAAAAATTAGCATAATAGGCAAAAGAGCCAATTAAAGAATAACACAGTAAAAACATGATAAGAAGAGTATTAAATTTGCAAATAAATAATGACTTTAATGGGAATAAAACTTCACCCGATCACACTAACATTATATAGGACCGGGGGGATTAAGGCTAACACGCCTATTCCGTAGGAGCCATGCCCATCTAATAAATTTGGCCACACCAGTAACCACAAAAACTGATGTATCAGATTTTAAAATTCTTGTGGCATCCTGTGCGGACCTAACACCCATTTCACGACAGACAGGGCGCAGCCAAAGACGTCGCGGTTGCTGGTACTCAGGGCAAACATACAAAAAATGGTCAACTGGTTCAAACTGGTCCTCACAAAAGGGACATGTGCCATTACCAGTTAGGTTCCACCCTTTGGTAAAACATCGTAGGGGAAGAGTACCTACTCTAAATTGGTGGAATAGTTTCCGATCCAGCTGCTGTGATATGACGTCCCAATACACCTCGAAGATACAGTCATCCTTAACTGACAGGTATGTATTGGTCAGGGAACTACCTGACAGGGAAGCATGACGTCTACCTTTAATCCAAAGCCAATAGGTGTCCCTGAAGCTCTTTTTCGGGGGGAAAACAGCAGACTCGGGGTATGTCCAAAGATCACCCATGCCCGAGTCAATCAAAATAGATTTGATTTCAGATAGCCAGCTGATTTTGTGAGAGCCCCCAAGGGCTCTAACTTCCAACAAAGCCTTGGCATATAAGGACAGTTCGGGAGTGGTCCATAGGTGTCGCCAAAACGCCAGTGGCCTGTACCGCACCATGTCCTCGACAGGCTGACAGCCTAAATCATAAAGGAGAGGAATACGGGGGGATGATTGGGGGAGCCCAACTGCAGTCCTTAAGAATTTATTTTGTGCCACCTTCAAGGGGTCCAAATTACTAAACCCCCATAATTCAGCTCCATACATCACTGCGGGAAGTATTTTGGACCCGTATATTTTAATCGGAGGGGACATGGGCTTAGTCTTGGATTACCTGTGTTCTTTAAGGAGGGCTCCACCTAGTTGAGAGTGCTTGAGGGTAAGAATATCAATCTGGGGCTTCCAACCTAGATTATCACTAAGTGTGACCCCCAAATAAGTGAAGCTTGAGGTCTGTTCTAAGGTTGCACCGCCCATTTCAACCCTTGCTTTAACCGGTCGAGCACCTCGAAGGACCATAAACTTGGTCTTGCCCACGTTTACCTCCAGCTCATGATCGCGGCAAAACAACTCGAACCGAGACTGTGCTGATTGGAGTCCCTGGCGTGTCTTTGATAATATAAGAGTGTCATCCGCGAACATGAGCAGGAGAACTTTCATGCCAGCCAAAGAGGGTGCATCTGTTGGAAAGTTTGAAAAGTAATTGGTTACTCCATTGATAAACAAGGAGCATAAAGTGGGGGCCAGGACACAACCCTGTCTAACACCCTTGGATACCTCAAATCTTGGTGTTACTTCCCCTGGTTTTCCCCAACGAACCTGGGCATATGTGTGTGCGTGCAGATTGATCAACAGCTTCAGAAATTCTAGTGGCATAGCCATATCCCGAAGTACTTCCCACAGTTTGGACCTAGGCACAGAATCGAAAGCGGATCTTAGATCTACAAGGGCCGCAAAGAGCATGCCACCCCCAAGATATACTTCTTTCCAGTACAGAAGCATGAGCCTAAAAGCTTGGTCAATGGTCCCTACATGCGTCCGAAAACCCGCCTGTAAAGGCGAAAGTATGTCATTATCGGATATCCAGCTCGTTATCCTGCCCAGTAACAAACGAGCTGTGATTTTCTGCACAGCATCTATCAAACTAATTGGCCTATAATTGGCCGGGGCGGAGCGATCACCTTTCAATGTTCCTCCTGGATATTGTTCTCATGCAATGTCACAGGCATGGACACATTTTTTTCTGTTCTAAGCAACTTTAATGATTTGAACCTCAAAACAATACACTAAAATGCAGAAACAAGCATTCATCCAACAGACACATAAATGATTAAATATAATTATTAAAAGAAACATTTAAATAAACAAAATTTTAATTTTATTGGGAATGTTAGAGCTTTTCTAACGTCAATTGAGGCTGCCCGTCATCCATACTATATTCTGTTTGATACTCCTACACTGACCCCACAATTCAATCTGAGAATAACAGCTTCATTTTTAGCCTCCAATTTCAAATTACTTCACACTCACAGAAAGGTTTAAAATGTTTAATTGTATTCTTTGCTTCATTAATTATATATACTTCATTCATCTGTTAATATTATTTCTTTTTTTACACAATCAGGGACCCAAGAGAGGCCTCGCAGACCCCGCGGTGTAGGGATCACAGGTTAAGAAGCACTGTTCTAAGGGATTGTCATATAAAACTGAAGCAAAAGCAAGTTGAAAAACGAGCATTAAAGACATGCAGCCATCATGCAGCTCACTTTTGTTTCTAGTCAAGGATGTATGTTTGCAATATTTCTATTGGTCTCTTTCTTAGAACTAGTGTTCATTGGTACATTTAGTAATGTTTTATGTCACAGGTTCATACTTGGCACCTACCATGATACTATCTATGGGATTAATATTCAGCACATGCACATACACATGCTGTCCAATTCCATAGCAAACCTTTCTCTGGCTTTCTATGGGAATGTCGCTCCAGTAGGTGATGCACCAATGGATCCAAGGCATGAACGAACAACAGTGGGGACATAGGACATCCCTGTCTGGTGCTGCATTCAAGGAGGAATTCTGGCGACAGCGTCCCATTGAGTCGAATGCGTGCTGTTGGTTGCATGTACAGCAATCGTACAATCGCCAAGAACCGGCCCGGCACTCCTGACCTGCTCATGGTAGCGTGGAGGCAAGGCCATTCGAGTCGAATTCCTTTCCAGCATCAAGTAGCACTTGTAGCAATAAGTTGAAATCTCCTCCCATACAAATCAGGTCAACCCCCATGTGCAGTATGTGTGTATGAATGGTTTAAAAAAACTCTGGGTCGTCAGCATTTGGTGCATACACATTCACAAACAATACAGAGTGCTCCAGCAGTGAACCCTTAAGTAGAATGTAGCGACCCCCAGGATCACTGACCACCTCTAGCTCCCTGAATGGTACTCGCAGGGTATTTTCCTCGCGGCACACTGCCACCAAGTATAGTCTGCAAAAACACAGTGGGAAGAAGTTGGTGTAGCATTGCGTATCCTAAAGAGAAAACGCTATATTTATAAGGTTGCACACTGTTGCTAAGCTGCTGATCCAGTGATTGTAATGAAGTGAAAGTTCTAGAAGCTGATTACTCCGCTGCACGAGATTTTGAAAATCTTAGGCACTTTTTGTCTCTTAGGGTATAAATAACCTACCTATGTGAACCACGCCTTGGTAGGTTATCGTGGTTGAGAGAAGAGACGCCCTGTGAAAATCGGAGAGGAAACGAAGCAGAATTTCCAAAGGTCGCCACATTAAGGGCCTCATGTAGGTAGCCAAATACCGGTCGGTAACGGCCGATTTTCGGTAAATATGCCGTTACCGACCGGTATTCAGACAAGTGAGATGTAGGAGTCCCAAAACCAATTTTCGGTAAATATGAGGCGGTAAATACCGATTCATATTTACCGAATTCCAAAATACCGATTCAGAGTTACCGAATACATAATTAACGAATCGGTAAATATGAAGTGGTAAATATGAAGTGGTAAAAATGAAAATGACATGTAGGAGCACTCGGTAATTAAGAAATCCAAGAAAATCGGTAAATTAGAGTCGGTAATTAACACGGATTGAAAGCAGGTGGTAACCATCAACAATGCATATGAGCAATCCCAAAATGCTACAGCGTGGACAACATGGCCGCTATGTACGTCATTGCAAGGCGCCTACGTCTACAGGCAGCAGGACTGAGGGTGTGGCGACGGGAGGAACAAATCTACAGACAGCGCATCACACTATTCCAGCTGACTGATGCAGAGATACATGAGAGGTACAGGCTAGACCCCGAAACCATCATGGACTTAATCAGGGACCTACAGCCACTCCTGGACCATCCAATAAGAAGGGCGCACGCCATACCCCCACATGTGCAGGTGCTCTGCAGCCTACATCTGCTGGCATCCGGCAGTTATCAGGTGGTGATAGCTGCGGTGGGTGGGGTATCCCAGAGTTGCCTGTCACGTTTCTTCAGGAAGTTCCTGGATGCCATGATGCAGAGAATGCACCACTACATAAGCTTCCCAAACACACAGGCTGCACTGCAGAAAACAAAAACAGACTTTTATCACATGGCACAGTTCCCCCATGTCATCGGCTGTATTGATGGTACACACATCCCAATCTGTCCACCAGCTGATACAGAGCACATCTACAGGAACAGGAAGTCCACCCACTCCATCAATGTGCAGGTGATCTGTGATGCAGGGAACATCATCACAGATATTGTTGCAAAGTTTCCTGGGAGCACCCACGACTCTTACATCTTCCAGAATAGTGGGATCTACACACGACTGAGTGCCGGAGAATTCGGAGAGGGATACCTGCTAGGTAAGTAACAGTGACGCCCCTTGAAACCTGCAAATCATAGTGCATAGAGGCATGTAACTGATGGTTCCCTTTTACTCATCCAGGCGACAGTGCATATGCATGCCGGTCATTCATCCTCACTCCCTACCTACACCCAGCAACCCAGAGTGAGAGACGATACAACGTGGCACACAAAACAACACGCAATGTGGTGGAGCGCACGTTTGGACTACTGAAGAGCAGGTTCCGCTGCCTGCACAAGAGCGGAGGCGCACGCCAGTACAAACCCATCACCTGCTGCAAGATTATTGCCACTTGTGCAATGCTGCACAACCTTGCCACGAAAAAAGGTACAGATGTGGAACTGACATATTTTGAGGACAACGAGGATGAGTCAGGCCAGCCAGAGGGCAACGCAGCTAGAGTGCCAACTGCAATCGATGGGAGAGAGAGACGGGCAGATATCACATGCAACTATTTCTGAGTAAGTAAGGGGACACAGCGAGTTGTGAGAAGTCCTGACGTAGTTTTAATGTGGCACCACGCCATGAACACATGAACAGGCCAATCTGGCAATATACCATCTATACAAGGAGTATGTCCAGGGTTACGTCACCCAATGGGAAGTGGCTAAGCAGGGCTACATCAATGTTTGCGCATACGCGCTGCAGTGGTGGATTGCACGGCCTGTGCATCCTCACTAGAGCCAACCCCAAGCCGCCTGCTGCTCCTGCGTGCTTCTGGGACGGGGGGTGTGATGCTGCTGCTGGTGTCGATGCTCTCCGCAGCATCCCCTGCAGCAGTTGTCGACGCCTGACTAGTCAATAGCACCCCTAGTGCACTTGTCACCTGCACCATCCCCCGAGACAGGTCGCTGCAGCACTGTGTTAGGCCCTCCTGCATCGTCACAGAGCGCCGGCACAGTAGAGAAGTCGCAGTTGCCAGACGGTTGAGTGCCCTGCTGGTAGTGTCCCTTCTCTGGCATTCCCGGCGCCGTGCTTCGATGTCAGCATCTAATTTGCTGCACAACTGCTGGATTGACTGGGACATGTCCCGAATGCCCGCAGCCATGCCGCTAATGTTGGTGTCCATGTTGACTAATGTTGTCTTCATCACCCGCATGTGCCTCTGGACTGACATGACTGCCTTTGATTGCAGGCGCTGTTGCTTCAACATTTGGCCCTCGAGCCCCAAGAAGACACCATGGCCGTCAGTGGGTGCTGGTGGACTCTGGACACGCGACCTGCGGCGCCCTCTTGCTTCCGTCTGTGCTGCCTGTGAGGTGTGGGGCACAGTGGCATGGCTCCCTTCCTGGGGCCTGGTGCGGTCTTCTGGGCCCATGCTGTCGTCTGACGAGGTGTCTAAGGCTCGTAGCCTGGCTGCTGGACGCCTCCTCATTCTCACACCTGCAAGCGGAGATGTGGCCGGTGATTCGAACATGAGTGGCGATGCTGGCTCTGGTGGTGGTGATGCTGGCTCTCGGTGAGGTGATGCTGGCTCTGTGTGCGGCGAGGCTGGCTGTGTTGGTGGTGCGGCTGCCAGTGGGCCTGCTCCCTGGTCTGAACTGGTGCTGGCTAGAGGTGATTTATGTGGCCGGTGTGCCGTCTCTCCTGCAGCATGCCCTGTCCTGCATGATGTCACATCTGTGGACAGAAATACAACATTGGCTCAGTGTCCCCGAAGGGCTGCATTGCAAGCGTCACAATAAATCATTTCACATTCCAATATGTCCCCTGTCTCCTTGTGCCTCGAGTGCGTGACATGCCTTGTTGCCCTGTAACATTTACGTCATGGTTAGTGTTGCCCTGACTACATCTCCCGGAATGCATTGACTGTCTGCACTGACACGTGTGGACTGCAGTGTGATTCTCGTTTCACAATGGGGGATGTGGGATAGGGGTAGGGGGGGCTACATTGCTGTGCTTTCGTCTTACCTTGGTGTGTTGCGGCTCTGGCAGAGCTGTCGGCGTCCCCAAGACCCACGACGCTCTCTTGCTCGATTGTGGCCGCCACCAGCTCCTCCAGTTCGGTGAGGGCAGGTGCCCTGTTGGTTCCACCTCCGGTCTGGCTGGCCTCCTTCTGGATGTCGCCCATCTTCCTCTTGGTTACAATCCGGAGGTCATACCAGCGCTTTTTGAGGACCTCAATGTCCCTGTGGGTCACTCCCACAGCATTGACCTGCGCCTGGATGGCCAGCCATATGTTGCGCTTTTCAGCCTCAGGCACTTGCAGGGATTGCCTTCCAAACAGCTTCTGGTGCTGCTTCACCACCTCCTCCACCAGCACCTGGAGTTCCTTGGGGCTAAATTTCAGCTTCCTCCTCCTTTCCCCTCCGTCTTTCTGTGTTCTCTGGCTGGACATGCTGTTCGTTTACCCGCTCGCACATGCAACGGCTCCCTGCCTCTCCTCTGCACTCCATACCGATTCGGTATTTTCCGATTCGGTAAATACCACCTCGGTATTTACCGATTCGGTAAATAACACCTCGGTATTTACCGAATCGGTAAATACCACCTCGGTATTTACCGATTCGGTGAATTCCGATTCGTGATTACCGAATGTTACCGAATCGGTAACTGTTACCGAATTTTTACCTACATATAACTTACCGATTCTAATTTACCGATTCGGTACGGCTCGGTATTTAAGAACCGGTAAAATTTATTTACCTACATGAGGCCCTAAGTGATAAAATATGCGGCATCTCCTGAAAAGTGAGAAAACAAAGAAGATAAATACCAACTAGTGCCAGTAATTTAACTACCAGCAGCAATTTTTTCATACACAGTCTTTTCTGTTTAAAGTTAGCAGTCATTTCAGATAATGATTTGAACGCACTACTAATTCAAAAGCGAAAGACTGTGAAAAGATTTTAGATAAGATACAAGTTTGGAAGAAAGGGCCTGATTCACAAGGGTAAACTTACATTTTTGTGTAACTTCAGTATTTTTGTGCTATTCACAAACTACCAGTTAATAATATGATTATGACTGTGAAGAGATTCCACAGTCGGTGTGGAGAAATTCGAACATAAACAGATTGGCCTGTCCTTTCCTTTCTCCTGGGCTGAAAGCTCCTCCCCCCAGGTACTTTATATTGTGCTACTTAAACACTACTTTTAATGCAATTATACAAATTGATAATAACTACAGAACATAATTTCAATTAAATAGCACACACATGCATATATACTTACTCATCTGTAGTTTAGGTTTTTACGAATTCTAGATGAAGTAAGAGGCACACCAGTTTATTATGATTTCTAAATGAAGGGAAAGACAAAGTTGTTTATGAGCAGTTCCATACAACAGTTTATTAACTGTTCTACATTTTAAAATCGTTTTGTTCACTCACTCCCCTCTCACTCGCCTGTTTCTCGTGAGGTGCCTCCTTGTTCCACCACGAATTGTTCCTATTGAGTGGAGGGAGCTGACACCACCCAAAGTGACGCAAAACACTCTCGCCGGATTCCCGACCTCAGGTCAGCAGTTCAGCTGCCTGAAACTGTAAGAACAGATGCCCTACCTGACGCGCAGCGGACGCGCTTGAGGCTACCAAAGGGTAATTGACAAAAACATTAGTACACTCGGTACTGCAGAACTTGGAGCGCCTGGAAAATGGGCTCCTTAAATCAGAAATATTAGCGCTTGCTCGCTTTGACCCAGCTTTGTTTTTAAAACTTCTACACTTTTAAAATCGTTTTGTTCATTGACTGGGAGCACCTGGGAAAGGGCTCCTTGAATCGGAAATACTAGCGCTTGCTCGCTTTAATCAGGCTTTTTTTTTTTTTTTAAACTGTTCTACATTTAAAATCGTTTTGTTCACTCACTCCCCTCTCACTCACCTGTTTCTCCTGGGGTGCCTCCCTGTTCCACCACGGATTGTTCCGATTGTGTGGAGGGAGCTGACACCACCCGGAAGTGACGCAGAACACTCTCACCGGATTCCCGACCTCAGGTCAGCAGTTCAGCTGCCTGAAACTATAAGAACAGATGCCCTACCTGACGCGCCTAAGGCAAGCCCGTCTGCGCCCATCTGCACCTGGACGTCGCCAGAACCCCTGCCGGTCTGCTCACAGACCCGGCTAGCAATATGGGAGCCCATCATTACTATTTCAGCCATGACTTGGTGAGAATCAGAGACAGTCAATGTCTGCCCAAAATGCCTACCACCAACACATGTACTATACCGATAGTGGCAGAAGGTCCTTTTGCTTGCAGAACCTGTGCCTACCAGTGCACGATATCCACACTACCAAGAAACAGCATAATAGCAGATGACTCAGAAACTAGCTGCCCACACAGCTCTGACATTGAAGAATATGCCTTACATACCATCCACAAATATGGAGAATGGAATTATTTTCTGGCAAATGTTAGATCACTCCCCAAACACGCTGTTAACATTTGGGACATGCTCTCCTCCTTCCTCCCCCACATCGGGTTTTTAACGGAAACCTGGACTAATCCATCCTCCAATCCGGCCATTGCACTTGAGCTACCAGACAGTTATCACATCCAAAAACTGGACAGACCATGCAGGATGGGGGGAGGGGTAGCTATCATTTACAAAGACCCCATTAAAGTCTCCATCCTAGATCAATTAAGCAATGACAAATTTGAAATTCTGGTGTTTAAAATTGATCTGCATGCACAACTTAGCTGGAAAGGAGCTCTTGTATACCGCCCCCCGGGACCACTCCTTAATTCCACCGCTCAACTTGTGGACCTTATCTCCCCCTATGTCATTGCGACCAAAACTTTTTGCTTCGCGGTAATTTCAATGTGCACAGCAAAAATCCCGATAATCCTGATGCCTCCTCATTCCTGACAGACCTGTCCACACTTGAGCTGACCAAAATTAATAACGAACCCTCCCACGTGGCAGGGCACATGCTAGACTTAATCCTTACTAATTTGCCATACATTGTTTGTGGAACAACCTGTCACATGGTCAGACCATTCTAAGATCGAGTTCCGAATTACCGGCCCTAAGGACATAGCTCATAGAACTAACACCACTAGGAGGTACGGACAGTGGCACAAACTAACGCCCACTCTCTTCCAAGACACTTTTGTTCCACCCTAGCACTCAGATCCTGACAGCGTGGAGTAATGCTTAACCACTTTTAAAACAAACCTGCAATCCACAATCGACACTCTGGCTCCCTTGAAAACATCCCCTCTGGTCCCAAAACGCCCTCAGACACCTTGGTACACCCCCAATCTTCGGTCCGAAAAAAGTCACTGCAAAAAACTGGAAATACGTTGGTGCCGCACACATGACCCGCTTGACAAAGAAATGTTTAAATTTGCTTTGTCCAAATATCATCGCGACCTGAAAACTGCCCAAAAAGTGCATATTGCTCTTCAACTCAAACAGGCAGATAACTCCTCCAAAGCACTATTTCAGGTCCTAAAATCATTTACCAACCCCACGGTGTGCAACACAAGAGGCTCCATCCCAGATCCTTTGTGATAATATTGCAGAATACCTTATACTGAAAATAGATAAAATATACACCAAGATCACTGCGGCTAACGGCTCTCGTTTAAGTCACATATCTGAACCCCCTACTACTGCTCCCAGCACTTTTAAACTAGAGGAATTTCCAGCACTCCACTTGGAGGAGGCCGAGTCATTATTAAAAATGATTAAATCAGGATCCCCTTTAGATCTGATTCCAGCCAGGACCACCGGCTTGCTCGCCAAGCAACTGACAGCGCCTATTTGCTCCATTTTAAACAGCTCCTTGAAGCAAGGCATGCTTACAAAGAAGTGGAAAGTAGCGCAGATTCTTCCTATCAGGAAAAATCCCATAATCCCCTCAGAAGATGTCTCCAACTACCTCCCTATTTCTTTGCTCCCCCTATTTAGTAAGCTTCTTGAGAAGCACATAAATAAGCACCTGTCGGAATTTATTGAATCCTCCAACTGCCTGGACTCCTCACAATCAGGATTCCGACCTAAACATAGCACGTATTCTGCGTTGGTGATAGTTACAGATAACATTCGACTGCTAGCAGACAATGGTCAGGCAGTGCTTCTAATACTGCTTGACCTGTCTGCAGCATTCGACACCATCTCCCACCAGTCCCTGCTTAGGAGACTCCGAGACATAGGAATTCAGGGGAACGCTCTAAAATGGATGACTGATTTTCTAGCTGAGAGAACACAGACCATCAACCTGGGCCCTTTCAGATCCCAGACCACTTGTGTAACCAAGGGCGTACCCCAGGGCTCATGTTTCAGCCCTACCCTATTCAACGTATATGTCACCCCATTAGCAGGTTTACTAAGGAACCTAGGTTTTATTCCAATTTCCTACGCCAACAACACCCAACTGGTTCTCTCCTTTGATAAAAATAACACTACCATCCAGACCTCCTTTTCGGAGGACATGAAAGCCATCACCGATTGGATGAATAACAACTACCTGCAGTTGAATCCTGGCAAAACCGAAAATATGTTATTTAGAGAAGCAGAAGTGAGGTGGTCGCCCAACTGGTGGCCAGAGGAACTGGGCCCGGTCCCCGCCCCAAAACAAGGGGTAAAGAATCTAGGTGTACAAATTGACCAAAAGCTCACCCAATAGGAGCATGCCTCCACAACAGCAGGGGCCTGCTTCCACACACTTAGCCTCCTCTGCAAAGTCTTCCCCCTCCTACCACTCTCCACGTGGAAGACCCTGATGCAAGCATTGGTCCTGAGCCGCCTTGACTACTGCAATGCTTTGTTGATTTCAGCCAAGGAAGGAATCTTCCTTGAACAAAATGCAGGTAGTCTCTAACAAAGAGAGAGGGACCCCTACACCAAGGGAGAGGGGTGCCAAGTAAGACCGTAGTCAAAAAAGAGGGACCTCCCTTGGATCTATATATGCCAACAATCATGCAACACTCAAAACTTTACTTTAAAAAATATAACAGGGTAGGAACCGGCATCAACGAAGCAAACAAAAAAGCTACTAAATCATTGGTTTATTAAAATTAGTCACATAAATCTCACAAAAAATGAGCAGTTGTACACATATATTAAAAAACAATTGTTAACCAATTTATCAGAGTACACAAAAAGATAAAAATCAATAAAAATGTACATGTGATTCAATGACATATAATGCAATGACAACACAGCAGTAATACTCACTGTCAGTATACAATACACAATTTAATAAAAACAAGAAAATTGGGAAAAGAAAAGGAAGAAGAACAGGAAGATTATTCCTACTTCCAAAAGGGAGAATCGCTTAATCATAGACTGATTAGTTGTGACCCTAGTAACATTTGATTACGTTATGTATTTCGCACAACCCTTATTGTCATAGATTTTATCCGATTCCCCTTTAAATGAGCAAATTGCAGGTAGCCCAGAATACAGCAGCCTGGCTAGTGACCAATGCGCCCCCCAGAACAGCCTCCCTCCCCCTATTCAAAAAGCTACACTGGCTACCTATCCACACAAGGATCAAATTCAAGATTTGTTGCATGGTCTTTAAATCCCTAAACAACTTAAGGTCACGATATCTGACAGATAAGCTTGTCAGATATTTACCAACCAGGACCCTTTGTTCTGGGTCCAAGGATCTCCTCCACATGCCCGTATACAGCAAACTTGAAGGGGAAAGCTCTCTCCTATCTGGCTCCACTCTACTGAAACCAAATGTCCCCCATCTACGGCTTTGCTCCAACTATCTAGTTTTCAGAAAGCTGCTAAAAACCACACTGTTTTAATGCTCTTTTCCCTGGTAGGATAAGGCAGTCACATCGCGGAGATACCCGGTCGGGGTGATTCAGGCGCTATATAAATAATATAAAGAAAGTAGATAGATGAGATAGAGATAAAACAGGTAATGATAAGGGTTGTGCAAACTTTGCATAATTTTTTGGTGTAATTATGTGAGTTTCCAGGAAAAGTATGTGCAATTATACGTAATTACATAAAATGCAAATCTGGCATTTAGCGCTATATTTTGCACAAAATGTGTCCTTGTGTCTATTTTGGATGCGAGGACGCATTTCACACCAATAAATAACATCAAACATGAGTGTTGTTCACAACAGCCACTCACATTCTGATTGTTTACCTTGTTCCTGCGCTCCCACACTATAATTTTGCCACACATGAAGCTCAATTGCACTTATGGAATAAAGGCATAATTTTGAGAGTTCCCCATAACATGAAATTCCCAAAATTATACCTGTGTAGTTGACATTTTTCCTGTGCCCAGTAAAGTTAATTTTGCATAATGCAAGTCACAAATTCAAACCACCAAGATGGTCAGCTCAGTGTCACTTGCAAAAAGAAGAAATGATGGACGGAACGCTGGCCAATGTCAAACACTCACCTCCTGAATGTTGGACAATGTCAAACACTCACCCCCAGTACAGAGATCTGGACTTAAATCCAACATTGTTTTGCTCACCACATCATTCCAGTTTGGACCCAAATATATGTAAATCAGTCTTGACCCTGCACCCCATTGGAACAGTTCAGCCCGTGCTGCCAGGCCAGGTCTTCTCCGGACCAGAAACAAGCCTCCAGGGACCAGTTTCGGGGTATCAGCCCTCATCAGCCAGGATAGCTTGACTCTGGTTGTATGGCGAACCTGGGACCCACATCTGGGCATATCCATCCCACATATGGCAACAAATGCGAAAAGAACAAATAATGGACGGATTACATGTGACTGGGTCCAAACTCAGGTGGCATGGGGAGCACAAAACGATAGATTTAACCCAGATCTCAGACTGGGGGTGCATGTTTGACAATGTACATCATTTCGTCCATCATCTATTTGTATTGCTACAGCTCTGTGTCGCATCATTCTGAGGTTGGTAGACTGAATACCAATAGATAGAACAATAGTCACAAATTACGCACAGAACTTCAGAAGTGTGCTACAAAGCACTTTATGAAAAAAAAGAAGCTAATATCAATGTTAATTATATTCAGTATTTTAAAGGATTAGCAGCTTTAACCCACGTTACTACGAGATATGTAAACTAATAAAGCAATCCGTCGAAACTCCTAAACAAGCATTTGCAATGTAATCTGTCTCGCCTTTGGGACCTTATATGTATTTAGCTATGCAGCATATTAGCCAGGGTGCTGAAACATCTACTGTTCTTTAACATGGAGGGAAAGTAAGCACCAAACAGCGTGACATGGCAGGTATGGGAACACATGGAGAGAAATATTGTCTTTCAGCGGGAAATGGTATAGTCCAAAGCTCTGCTTTTAACATAAAATCAGGGACTGGTGGTCATATCACTGAAAATACAAGATTTAAAAAAAATATTATTGTCTACGGGTGCTCGTGGATCTAGAGAATGCTAAACTGATTCTGGTATTTTACTGACCTCTGCTGGTCATTTTCTATCACGAAAGTTAAATAGAGGCATTTGCCAGAAAAATTAAAAAAAGAAAGTCCCTCAGCAGAAAGCAGTTCTGGTATTTTTTGACCTCTACTGGTCGTTTTCTATCAAGACAGTTAAATAGAGGCAGTTGAACAGGAAAAAAAGTCCCACAGTGGAAGCAGACAAGTCCTAGGGCTGATCTCCACAGTAAGTACATACACATATAAGTACATACTCTAATGCTCAACCTAAAAAGACCTGTTTCGAAATCTTGACAACATCTTCTCTCTGAATGTAAGGAGCTTATTTTTTAATGGACAAAAAACAAACATAGGCAAAGAGAATGTGTTTTTGCAGGTTGAGAATGGGGATATTTTTGCCTCTAGTTTTGTAACACGGTGTGTGGGGAAAAGACTGGTTCTTTTGCTATGAGTGGGGCACGTGTCTGATGGAAATCGGTAGTGCACCTGCTGTAAGTTTTATATTTGTTAAGAGATCTGAAAATGTGTTAGCGGCCTGTCTAGTGAGTACATTATTGCACTCTGCTTTACAGAATCTGTTCGGTGACGTTTTGGCAGTTACACTTATGCTCTTCACCAAATGGACGGCACACAAATTTCTTGCATACTTTGTAATGGTTTCTCTAATGAAGCTCTGTTGAATACACTTATCTATAAAAAGGTTATTCAGCAAGCGTTGTAATTGCCCTTCTGTGTAAAAAAATGACGTGTGGTTAATTTGGCTTTCTTATGAAAGGCTTCTTAAGTGAGATGTTATTGTTTAAACTATTTACATAGGGTCTGTCAAGTGTTTTGAATGGTGCTTTGAAGCACATCGTGCTACGAGCGCTAGTTAAGATGTGAAGGCACTTTACAGTGGAGTTTTTTGATCCATCCAAAGTGAATTGTATATTACGAAATCAGTGCCAATTTTCTGTCGATCAAAGTGAGGGGAATTATATATTTAACTACACAATGTCCATTTGACATCGAAAAAACCGTAATAGATTGTAAGGGCACATTTAACCAGCAGAGTTCAGTGGGCCACTGGGCCCCAGTGCCACTGCACCTGCTGCACTAGGGCAGCTACGCCCCCTGTTAGAGTTTAGAGCCAAAGAATTCCGCTGCCCTGGCGCCTGCAGGGTGCCCTAGAAGGGCGGGCCTCTAGTGCCAGCAAGGCACCAGCCCACCCCCTTCCTCTAATTATGGGGACTCCTATGGGAGGAGTCCCCCTTACACTGGCAGCCAGGGGCTGCGGCGCGCAGGGCGCATCATTTCCAGGGCGCGAGGAACGGGGGTATATATGCCTCCCCCACCCTCTGTCCTTTCTCTTCGCGCCCTGGACACGCCGTCGTCTGGTCGCACCGAGTTGCGGTCGTTTTGTTCTCTTCTGGACATGCGATTCCCGCCGTCTTGTCCCTGGTCTGGCGTTGGTTGTCGCAGGTTGAGTCGGTGTTTTGAGCGGTGAGTCAGGGCGCATTGAGGAAGTTCTTTGAGCTTTTATTTGCGGTTTTGTAGCGATGTGGGCAGCCATCGGGGTTCTCCCCTCCCCCAGCCCTTGCCCCATGCTGTGCGGGGGTCGGTTTATGGGCAGTGTTTTGATACCCCGGCGGTAGTTGGCTTGACGGGGGCTTGGAGATTGGCGGGGAGCAGAGACGGGTGCCGTGGTCACATGGGCCTTGATTGGTCAATGCGATGGAGTGAGGTGGCAATCCTAAGCTTGCACCCATGTGAGTGATGAAATGTCAAAAAGACACCAACGCCTCAGAGCGTGCCGCATACTCGGCCTGCAAGGGCATATTATGTAGCACATTGCCTCAAAAGAATTCGCGTTTCCTCGCTGTTTGCCTCAGGCGACCCTGCCACATAATTTAGTGCTGTTTTAGCAGTGGCGCATGATGATGGGGTGAGAATCAAAACGGGCGTATGAGTCAAGTGCAGATGATTTTGGGGCACCGCATTTTGGGGAGTTGGGTTGTGCGAGCATTGCTAGTGGCCAGTAGCAAATGAGCTGAGGCAGCATATGTATCGCGATTGGAGTATGGGGGCTAGCCAACTCCGGTGTGCCCTGCGACTGCGACGAGGCTACAGCGGGTCTGAAGCCTCTAGGGACGCTTTCTGACTGATTTCCCATTGCCACCCTCAGCTAGGCCAAGCCCTGGTTTCCGCGCAAACACTCTCGAACGGGTTGATTTCTCTATCAATGCGCTGGATGGATTGTTTTGGCATAACGCTTCCCACAGTGCTTTGTACCAGCAGGTACTGTTGCTTTGAAGGGAAATTTAGATGTAGATATGGCATACTTTGAAGCACATTTTGTTGATTCCGGCAGATGCGTTTATTTTGCAATCATTTCTCCTTTGACAATGCTCTTGGAATACATACAGACAGAGTGCCATTTTGGACAAGCAAGATATTCAGCTGTTGGGACGTGCTGCGAAGTGGCACGGTAGCTCAGGGCGTGGGGCTGGGGAACAGCGCTGCGTGCAATACCCATTTGTTCCCCCAGACAGTAGGCGCTTCTCCAGACATGCCAACCCTCCCCTCAGCGGAGGTTCCGGAGGCCGTGGGGGCTGTGTTTTGCTTGTGGGTTGGGGGGGGCATCTTTTCCGCCTGGGGGCTTTGCGGTGCTCGCTATTGCCTGCGGTGCGGGGCTGATTTTGCGCCTTTGTTGCCGCTGTTGAGGGAGGGTTCATCGTTGTGTCGGCCGCGACTGTAGGGGTCAATTTGTGGTGGCTGTCACCTCCTCATGGTGGGGGGGGCGCGTGAGGCCGGTTTCGGCTCTGGGTGGCGGCCGACCCTGGGTGTGGTGCAGTGCCGTCGGGCAGTTCATTGGCACCCCGAGTCCACCGGATGCTACTGCGTGTGCCACGGTGGGCCATTGCGGGGGGGTTCTCTCTGGTGGTTTGGCTCCACCAATTGCACCGCCATGTGGGTTGGTGGTGCAGGCTGGCACAGATTGCTGGGTTCTGGGTGCGGGTTGATGGATCTTCGGGTTGACGTTTGGCACAGCTGCTGCTCATGTGTAGCGCTCCAGTGGTCTGCCTGTTCCCGCCACGAGGGTGGGGGTGCGGCACCCAGGCCCCGATGCAGTGGCCCAAGGGAGAGCTCACGCTGCCTCGCCAAGGGAGGATGGGGGTGGCGGATGATTGGCGCATAGGCCACCACGGGTTGTGGGTCTCCAGTAAATGTAGGTGTTGCGCAATCACGAATATCAGGAAACCATAATTGGGACATATTAAAAGGGAATAACCCTGTTAACATTGTGACTAATATCCAAAGATGAGCCTGCTCACCAGCACTCCCTGCTCTTGCGCATAAGGAAGCTAATATCCTCACCGGCTAAATTTTCCTGCCCAAGATCACGATCTGTGGGGAGCCGGTATTAGAACCAATGCCTTCTAAGGAGGACGATAGGAACTGGCCACTTATCTGCTGCCTGATCGAACTGTAATTCTTTTCAGCGCTCACATGCTCAGTTAAGATGTTGTATGTAGTCATGTAAGGCCAGTCTGTGGATTTCCCTTCTCTGTTTGAAACTCTAAGTGAAAGCATTTCAATATCCTATACAAAACATAGTGCCGCCTAGCCCCTTAGGCTCTAACAACCTGTACAAAGCCAAGAACCCTGACATGCTGCTGGTATGATGTTCTTGCTGTATCATATACCTGGAAGGCAGGTGCAGAAACAGCAACATACTAGCCGGGAGACACTCCATGCTATGCAAAGAACTTTACTGGCACAGGTCAGCCCCCCCCCCCCTTATCCTTCGCACAGAGGAGAGTAGGCTTTGCGGTTACTGCCACCGAGGGGCTCTTTACGTTTAGTTATCGTATCCCAGCACGGTGCAGGGGTGTTTTCATACGCACCTTCTTCTGCTCACAGGGTATTTCAGGGTAGTAGGGCATTGGGATCCGGTAGTGCGCACGCTCCTTCCTTCCTTAATGCTAACTTTTGAGACGTGGAAGTTTCAGGTTGGCTTGAATTTGTAAGTTTCTCTTGGTTCGAATGTGTTTCTGCCTGCAATGCTGAGGCAAGGGCAATGATGGCTTGGTCACTTACACTAGGAGAGATACGTCGGTAGAGAGAATTCAGGAAACAGTAGTTTCACTTGATGAACACCGAATCGTCTACTCATCTCAGGGTCTTGGGGTACTGTAGGTTACCCATATAGGTTCAGTTCCACAGCCATATGGATGTAAATATATGGGTAGGTTGGGAAGGGGTGTTTTTTTCCTCGAGGTAACACAGGTCGGGCACGTGATTGAAGCTTGGATGCTTCACTTGTAATGCACAGGTGCCACTTAAAGGAGCAATTTACAGCCGGTTCGCCTTTCGTTTGCATGTGTTGGCTCTTGGGTGGGGTCCACGAGGAAGGGGGGTGCGGCAAGTGGTGCCATCTGTGGGGTTACTATTAGCCAGGCCTACCGGTAACGGTCACTATGATCCAACTAGTCAGAGCTACGAATTGTATGGCCTTAGGCTACCGTACACTGGTATGTTTGTGTAATTGCTGATATCGATAGGTCTTCAATGTCACTCATACTTGCACTGATATGACAATCCACAGTGCTGCTTATTTACCTTAGGCAACCCTCAACCTGTGACAAAGCCAAGACCCCTGACATGTTGCAGGGATGGTGTTCTTGCTTTTTCATATCCTGAAATGCAAGGGGAGAAACAGCAACATTCCAGCTGGGTGACACAACTGTTATGCAAAGAATTTTGCTTGCACGGGTTAGCCATACCCTTTACCCTCGTTCGGAGGAGAAGGTTTTGCGAGGGACTTTCGATGTTTAGTTATCGTATCACAGCAAATGTTGATGGTCGGCGGGGGAACCACAGACGTGCCTGATGGTGCCGGGGGGGCACATGGATTGATTAACACCTTTGCTCTGTTGGCAATGCACAGCCTTCTTCAGGATGCGTGGGGGGCTCTGGCGCGTTTAGCACAGCATGCTGTAGGTTCGAGGCCAGGAGTGCCTACTCGTGCAATACAGCACATGCGGTAGTATTAGCAGCTGCCCTTGGTAGAAACTTATTTGGGCCCCTCCCCCCCTTTTGGAACAGCGTTGAAACTAACACAGTCCAGTTCTTTTATGCCCAATTTTGGAAAGTTACTGACAGTGCACAGACACACTCTTCCAATTTCTAAATGAGTTTGCATACAATAATCGGGGATCGTGACGTGTTTTTAACATGGTCACAGCAGCAGCTCACTGTTATTACTGGGAATAATAGGTGACTCTGCCACGTAGCATATAGGAGGTTCTGTTTTGATCAAAAAGAAACCTTTTAGTGATGTTGTAAGTGTTGAACACATTGCCCAAGCAGCGCATGGGGAAGCTTTGCAGGTAGGCATACAGGGGTCGGTAATCGGAGCGCTGTGGGTCGGTAGTGCGACCATGGATGTTAGTTTGGCTCTCACAGAAGGAAGGATGTAATGACACTAGTTCTTGGTTGGCGCCAATCTGATAAGGGACGGTGTTCTTGGCAAGCACATGGAGTTGGCTAACCGGTGGGGGGGCTAACAGATAATCAAGGGACCATTCATAAATGTGGCCATTTCCAAAGGTGGTCTAAGCATCCTTATGCATCAGAGGTTTAAAGCATTCAAGAAGGCTATTAAGGGATCATTTTCAACATGCTCTGGTACCCCTAAAGGTGTCGATTGTCTCACGACTTCAGCTTTGCGAGTATAAACTCCTGAGGAGTTGCCTCGGTTCACTGGTCTCCATTTAAGTAGCTTCATGGCTGCAGTTCCAGAGTTTTCATTTTCCTTCGGTTCAGGTATAGCACGCCACCAGCCTAGGTCACATGACCGCAGATTATGCGGAGGCAGGCAATGAAAGCACCTTATTCGAGGTTCCCCTTACAGCAAGAACCTTTGCACCGCGGGGAGCTGTTACAGTTGATATGCCTCCTTTAAGTCACTTGGCATTCTGAATGATTATAGAGTTTCAGATAGAAGGGACAGGTTGTCTAGTATCGGTCACGTCTTTACAAATGCCCCATATAACTGCTTCTATGGTTTCGTCTGGCTATGGCTGGGTTTAATATACGTTCCAGATTTTACAGGGGTGTATGGTGGATTTGCGTTGATTGGTGGTGTTGCTTACTGTATTGGTCCCATTTGCGGTTGAGCTTGCTATTCATTGAAGGCGTGGTTCAGGGGTGAACCCTTCAGCGGTGTCTTGGTGAGTGACTTGCTAACGCTAACGCTTAGTTTAGTGCTGCTGCCTTGTTTTAACCTGCTTTTAAAATTAATTGGCATTTTGTATTGCGCGCAGTTATTCCGGCGCTTTGTACTTTCGGTGGCATATTTTACGGGGGGTTAGCTAGATCATACCCGCACGTTAAAACTTGTCAAACCCACCTGCACTTTGCGGGATCTAGTCAGTTGTTGGGGGGCTACTCAGGACGCGATCGCGGCGTTCCCGCCGCCATCTTTGGTGAGGCTCATTGGATTGGGTCCACCTCGGGGGCCATCTTTGGTGGGGATAGAGGTGTGTCCTCGCAGGACTCCCGCGCACCAGACAGCATATTTAGGCGCCTTGCGGCGGCCTCAGGTAGACCTTATACCTAACGCTAACGCTTAGTTTAGTGCTGCTGCCTTGTTTTAACCTGCTTTTAAAATTAATTTGCATTTTGTATTGCGCGCAGTTATTCCGGCGCTTTGTACTTTCGGTGGCATATTTTACGGGGGGTTAGCTAGATCATACCCGCACGTTAAAACTTGTCAAACCCACCTGCACTTTGCGGGATCTAGTCAGCTGTTGGGGGGCTACTCAGGACGCGATCGCGGCGTTCCCGCCGCCATCTTTGGTGAGGCTCATTGGATTGGGTCCACCTCGGGGGCCATCTTTGGTGGGGATAGAGGTGTGTCCTCGCAGGACTCCCGCGCACCAGACAGCATATTTAGGCGCCTTGCGGCGGCCTCAGGTAGACCTTATACCTAACGCTAACGCTTAGTTTAGTGCTGCTGCCTTGTTTTAACCTGCTTTTAAAATTAATTGGCATTTTGTATTGCGCGCAGTTATTCCGGCGCTTTGTACTTTCGGTGGCATATTTTACGGGGGGTTAGCTAGATCATACCCGCACGTTAAAACTTGTCAAACCCACCTGCACTTTGCGGGATCTAGTCAGCTGTTGGGGGGCTACTCAGGACGCGATCGCGGCGTTCCCGCCGCCATCTTTGGTGAGGCTCATTGGATTGGGTCCACCTCGGGGGCCATCTTTGGTGGGGATAGAGGTGTGTCCTCGCAGGACTCCCGCGCACCAGACAGCATATTTAGGCGCCTTGCGGCGGCCTCAGGTAGACCTTATACCTAACGCTAACGCTTAGTTTAGTGCTGCTGCCTTGTTTTAACCTGCTTTTAAAATTAATTTGCATTTTGTAGTGCGCGCAGTTATTCCGGCGCTTTGTACTTTCGGTGGCATATTTTACGGGGGGTTAGCTAGATCATACCCGCACGTTAAAACTTGTCAAACCCACCTGCACTTTGCGGGATCTAGTCAGCTGTTGGGGGGCTACTCAGGACGCGATCGCGGCGTTCCCGCCGCCATCTTTGGTGAGGCTCATTGGATTGGGTCCACCTCGGGGGCCATCTTTGGTGGGGATAGAGGTGTGTCCTCGCAGGACTCCCGCGCACCAGACAGCATATTTAGGCGCCTTGCGGCGGCCTCAGGTAGACCTTATACCTAACGCTAACGCTTAGTTTAGTGCTGCTGCCTTGTTTTAACCTGCTTTTAAAATTAATTGGCATTTTGTATTGCGCGCAGTTATTCCGGCGCTTTGTACTTTCGGTGGCATATTTTACGGGGGGTTAGCTAGATCATACCCGCACGTTAAAACTTGTCAAACCCACCTGCACTTTGCGGGATCTAGTCAGCTGTTGGGGGGCTACTCAGGACGCGATCGCAGCGTTCCCGCCGCCATCTTTGGTGAGGCTCATTGGATTGGGTCCACCTCGGGGGCCATCTTTGGTGGGGATAGAGGTGTGTCCTCGCAGGACTCCCGCGCACCAGACAGCATATTTAGGCGCCTTGCGGCGGCCTCAGGTAGACCTTATACCTAACGCTAACGCTTAGTTTAGTGCTGCTGCCTTGTTTAAACCTGCTTTTAAAATTAATTTGCATTTTGTATTGCGCGCAGTTATTCCGGCGCTTTGTACTTTCGGTGGCATATTTTACGGGGGGTTAGCTAGATCATACCCGCACGTTAAAACTTGTCAAACCCACCTGCACTTTGCGGGATCTAGTCAGCTGTTGGGGGGCTACTCAGGACGCGATCGCGGCGTTCCCGCCGCCATCTTTGGTGAGGCTCATTGGATTGGGTCCACCTCGGGGGCCATCTTTGGTGGGGATAGAGGTGTGTCCTCGCAGGACTCCCGCGCACCAGACAGCATATTTAGGCGCCTTGCGGCGGCCTCAGGTAGACCTTATACCTAACGCTAACGCTTAGTTTAGTGCTGCTGCCTTGTTTTAACCTGCTTTTAAAATTAATTTGCATTTTGTATTGCGCGCAGTTATTCCGGCGCTTTGTACTTTCGGTGGCATATTTTACGGGGGGTTAGCTAGATCATACCCGCACGTTAAAACTTGTCAAACCCACCTGCACTTTGCGGGATCTAGTCAGCTGTTGGGGGGCTACTCAGGACGCGATCGCGGCGTTCCCGCCGCCATCTTTGGTGAGGCTCATTGGATTGGGTCCACCTCGGGGGCCATCTTTGGTGGGGATAGAGGTGTGTCCTCGCAGGACTCCCGCGCGGTTTACTGACACAGTATTTAAGGGATGTGTGTTCCAGCGCGCAGCGTTGGCGCGCAGCGAGCGCGACGGCGGCGCGCCGGAGGTGCGCCAGAGGTAAGCCCGTTTGCGCCCGTTCGCGCACAGGTCGTGCCGAGGGCCGGGAACTCTGCTCCACTGCCCGATGGTCGGTTACCTTATTCCAGAGACATGTTGTTACAACTAAATCCAGGCACGAACACTTGTCATCAGCCGCATGTCGTAGAGCGGGGAGAACAGGCTCTGATATGTGGTTTGCTCAACGTGAGGTCTCTGAGTAAACATCACATGGAAATTGCTTTACTTATAGACTCCTACAGGTTAGACATTCTGTTCATGACGGAAACATGGACTAGAGCGGACTGTGCAGTGGAACTAGGGCTAGCCTGCCCTCCTGGATTCAAGATCAGACATAACCCACGAGAGGGAGCTAGAGGAGGTGGGGTCGGCCTTATATTTAGGGAGTCGCTTGATGTTTCAGTGCTTGACACAAGGCGCATTCTGGGCTGCGAAACTTTGGCCTTCTCTCTGAAAGGGCATGGAGGAACTCTCTACTCTGGGCTGCTGTGCTACCGGCCCCCTGCCAGCTCTTTATCAGCAGTACCAGAGCTAATTGATTTAATCTACGAGCTCTCCAATACCCATGCCAGGACTTTACTGCTGGGAGATTTTAACCTGTGTTCGGATGGGCCTACAAAGTCGGCTCTCTCGGATTTGACTCAGGCTTGCAGCGATATTAATCTGCAGCAGCTGGTGCATTCACAGACCCACATCAAGGGTCACATTCTTGACCTGGTTTTTTGCCAATACTAGCCAGTTTGTGGTTCGGGATATTCTTCCGCAGTGCTGGACAGACCATGCTTTGGTCCTTCTCTCCGTGACATGTCCCATGGCTACAACTGGGAATGGAAGTACTGGCACTAAGACCAGGCTGGGCAGGCAATGGTCAAGGTTACTCAGACAACCTAGCCTGCCGTCCCTGCTTGCCGGGGAAACTCCCCTTTTAGGAGTCTCTGTGGACGCAAGCTACGAGAGCCTTAGTCAGAAAATTGTTAACTCCTTAGAGGTGCTGGCTCCTCTGCGCAAAATTAGAAATAGATCCAGGATTGCTATGCCTTGGTTCACCGCGGAGTTGTCGCATTTGAAGCTCCGCTGTAAACGCGCGGAGCGAGCTTGGAGGAAACACTATTTAGAACCCGATAAAGCCCTCTTTAAGCAGGCCTTGCTGACCTATAAAGTGCAGATTAAAAGCGCCAAAGCACGTTTCTTGGAGGAATCGCTCCTGAATGCACCGAATAAAACGCAGGCCTTGTTCAAAATTGTTGGGGATCTTTCTCGCCCTGCTTCTGTGGCTAATGACATTCCTGCCTCCCAAGCTTTATGCTCTTCTTTAGCGCAGGCGTTTGAAGAGAAGATCGCCTTGATCCTAAGTAAGCTTACTCCTACAACTACAATTGTCACTCAGCCCGTACTTGGCTCTACTTTAGCGGCCGAAAGGGAGGCAGTAAGGGTAGTTGATAGACAGGCACAGTTGGATAGCTTTCCCCTTCCGTCTTTTGAGGAGTTTTGCCTGCTGGCTAACAGCATATCCTCCGGTTCTCCTTTAGACCCATTGCCTCATAAATATTGGAAAGTTTTCCAGATGGAGCTTTTTCCTCCGCTGTATGCTATCTGCTGCCAGTCTCTCTCTTTGGCACGTGTTCCAAAATGTTGGAAATTAGCAGTGGTCTCACCTTTGTTGAAGAAGGAAACTTTGGATCCCACCTGTCCAGCGAATTATAGACCTATATCGCTGCTTCCTTTTCCCATTAAGATCTTAGAGAAACTGGTTACTAAACATCTGTCCAGTTTCCTGGAGACCAACTGCTGTTTGGACGCGTCTCAATTTGGCTTCAGACCAGCACATGGCACGGAATCAGCCCTGGTGACCGTGTTGGACGATCTTCGTTCGCGGGCCGACATTGGGCGAGCGGCCTTCTTAGTGCTGCTCGACATGTCGGCCGCTTTTGACACAGTCAACCATGACATCTTGGTCAGAAGACTTGAGGATGCAGGGGTGAGGGGTTCGGCTCGCGATTGGCTGTTTTCTTATTTAGGAAACAGACGCCAGGTAGTGGCCTTACCACCATTCCAGTCAGAGATTAAAACAGTTGAGCAGGGCGTACCGCAAGGGTCTGCCATCAGCCCTATACTGTTTAATCTTTATCTTCGCCCTCTGGTGAGTTTGGTCAAATCATTTGGCATCTCGGTTATTAACTATGCCGATGATACGCAGCTCATCTTTTCCATCGAGGGCAAAGACGCGGTGTCGCTGGAGACTTTCCATCAATGTATGGCGTCAACTGCGGACTGGTTGAGGCAGAATTCTCTGCAGTTTAACAGCTCTAAAACAGAGGTTCTACACTGCTCACTAGACCACATCCCTCGGCCACTGCCTCCTGATTTCTGGCCGGCCTCCTTCCAGGAAGTTCCTTCTGCAGCAGTATCTGCCAGGAACTTGGGCGTTGTGTTTGGGTCTGATCTCCAACTGGATCTTTTCGTAAATCAAACCGTGTCCACATGCATGATGCTGCTACGCATGCTGTGGAAGATTCTTCCGCTGCTGCCGGCCCATGTTCGCCCAGAAGTAGTTCGCGGTACCATTCTGAGTAGGCTAGACTACTGCAACGCACTACTTCTGGGAGCCCCAAACAAATTGCTGGCCAAGCTACAACGCGTGCAGAATATGGCAGCCAAGCTAGCCCTGTCCCGTCGTCGATCTGACTCATCATCTACGGCGCTAGCCGATCTTCACTGGCTACCGGTTTCACAGCGAGTCATCTTTAAGGCGCTTTGCCTGGTGTTTAAGGGACTTCATGGACAAGGACCGGTTCCACTGCAGGAGCTGTTCCAGTGGTATGTGCCCACTCGCTCCCTTAGGTCACTGTCAGCACATCTTGTGGTAGTCCCAAAGGTATTGAGGGCTCGCATGGGCGGCCGAGCCTTTGGTTTTGTGGCGGCCAAATATTGGAATTCTCTCCCTTTGTTGTTGAGAAGCTCTAGGGAGTTTCTCTCTTTTAAGAAAGAATTAAAAACGTTTCTCTTCCCTAGGTTAGCTTAATTTCATCTGTCTGCTATGTGTGGTGTTGGTATAATTGTCTAAAGCGCCAGGATACCCTTCGGGTGACAGTCTGCGCTATACAAATATGCCATACAATACAATACAATACAATACTTGCGCAGGGGGTTGGGTGTGGTGCCTTTCCTTATGATTTGGGATTTTCAGTGTAAACCTCGGTGTCCTGTCCTGCGCCGGGGTGGTGTGCGCCGTGAGAAGCCTGTTTCGTGTTATTGCATTGAGCGAAGATTTCGCTGCTTGGGCAACAAGGTCCTTTGGCCACCATGATTGATGCATGCGGCCCGTATCAATGTCTTATTGATGGATGTGCTGCTGATGACAATGGTAAAATGGTTGTCGGTTTTGGCCGGGCGGCAAGTTTGGTTTCATCTTTCTCACCTAACACTTGAGCATCACCGGCCTAGAAGCCAAGTATACTTCACGGGGCTCTGCTCACACCAAAGTGGGCCAAGATCACACATAGCCCAGGATGAGAGTGCAGTGTCAGTCACATATGGCGAATTATGAGAAACATGCCAGTGGCAGCGTATACGACATCACAGAGTTGATCAGTGATATGATCATGGTTCATCCTTTGTCCCAATATAGACAAAAGTTACGGTCAGGCTGTTTTGCAAAGAATAGTTATTTTGTCTCCGCATGTGCCTCTCCCGCAGCACAACAAGGTATTTTTTGTCTCCAACGCGGGGATTGTGCACCACTATTCCGTTTCCAAATTGCTTCCGCTTTTGGCACCTGGATTACGTGCAGGTGACCTGTCTGGCTGTGTGGAAGTTGATTAGTGTAATGGTCCCATTTGCGGTTGAGCTTGCTATTCATCAAAGGGAGACATTTAATGTATGTTCAACACGCTAAGGTGACAGTCCCACCAGTTCAGTATGGAAACAATTTTAATATGCTACGCAGGGAAGCCAGAATTGTGGCTTCAGTTATCTTATACAACTAACAAGCGTTGTTAAAGCCAAGGGTACTGGCGTGTAGTAGGTACTGTGGTTTTGTAGTATTTATCCGGAGGCAATGTCAGAAGCCGCATTCCCCTGCAGCCAAGGGCTGGTATGAGGTAGATTCAGTTAAGACATATTCACCCACGCTTCAACCAGGGCAGCAGGCGGGTGGTGGTAGTTGTCAGCTAACAAGTGTGCTGTGGCGCGGTCAAGTTCGGTAAACACGGCGTAGTGCCATATGGCGACAGGGTAATTTCGACCTTTTGGCGTCCCAAAATTCAGGAAAGGGCAGTTATTTGCACATAACCTTTCCCTCTGGTTCCACAGACTTGTCTGCCCCCCCCCCCCCCCGGGTTATCCTTCTGCGGGCTAGAACCAGACAGTAGAGGGGGCATCTTTTGGGACTGGGATCCCTAACACATTGATAGTCAAGCGCTGGGGTAGATGTACCATGAAAGGCATAGTCACTACTGGGGTTGTCCCCAAGTTCTGGGGTCAAACTGGGTGGGAGCAGTAAGTCTTCAGTCCTTGGGTAGCATCCAGCAACCCTCCACTCCAAGTAAGGGCAGTTAGCGATAGATAAGTTATCAGCGAGTGGGTAACATACACTGGCTAGGCAGCGACATCGTGCCCCAGGGGCATGCGCACTGTACAATTACACTAAGCTGCAACCAGCAGTGTGCCAAGTGGCATAGACCAGTAAAGAGGTTTAATATGTGTGTCTTTGGTGTTACAGCTGGGTGGAGCCAGTCCCATTTGGAGGCACGTATGGGGGAAAATTGTGTGCTCCTTTAGTTCCCATGACCTAGGCAGTGTGTGGCATCTCCCACATCATGTTAGGCACTAGATTCAGACAGTGCGCCCTGTATCGAACCAGACAGATTCTCTAAGTGGGTAGGCCTAGGGGGCTTCTCCAGAGGGAGCTGAGCGGATGAAATTTTCAATTTAAAAAAAAATAATAATAATAAAATATGGGATGCAGGGCAAGTGCTAGGGTGAAGCCGTGCCCAGTGTTCATGCGCCTGTGATGGACACCCGCGTGCGCATTGATTTAGCAAGTAAAGGGACGGTGCCAGGGTTAAGCATTATCTCCCTCGCCCTAATAGCCTAAGCTGGCGAGCGGGGGGAGGAACGGTCTCCCAACAAGCGAGCTGCTGTCCCGGAGTTGGGAGCCACATGGGTCCAGACACACATGGTGTTAGAAGGGCGGCAGCCAGTGTGATCAGCAAATAGGTGGGGCATCGTGAGCCAGGGTGTCTGAAACTGTCCCACCCTGAGTGGGACGGGGCTGAGTCATGCGACGCAGTGGATCTTTGCAGTGTGAGGGGAATAGTGCTTGCTCAGCTTCACAGGCATAGGGCGTTTTGTTTCATCAGACACTAACTGATCCAAGATAACATCTAGGGCTATTGGGATATAAATGGGGCATCGATAACCAGTAGGGATGTCCCATTTTAGCTGATTTGCAGGAGGCTCTAGAATGGAGAGTTAGCGGGCAAGACGATAGCTATTTTGGTGGGGGGCTCTGGCGGCGACGATGGCCGCCTCCAGAACTGTGGCGGAGTTACAGGGCAATCTGGTAGCAAATGGGTACCGAAGGGTACCTCTGCGCGGCACCATAGGGGGGGCCACAGCCCAGGAGCCTCATGGGAGGTTCCTGGAAAACTGCGTCGGCGCCCCGTTAGTCCTTTGGGCGGTTGTGGGCCTGAACAACCGGGAGCTTGCCTTGCTACGCTCCTCCCTGAAAGGGGTGTGAGTAATAAGGGACTGTGCTCCGGGAAGAGGATCACCGAAGGGGCAGCACAGATGGGGTTCGCCCCGGTGCTGCTTGGCTCATCAGGCGGGCAGGCAGCCCAGATGGTTGCCTGCCCTTGGAACGCCCGTAAGATAACCCTCCATATTACACAACGGTGTATGTAATAAACCTGCAGCAGTTTCTTACCCAAACAAAATTTGTGTGGTGTGTTTTATTTATGCGTAGAACATGCATGCTATTGTGTGGGGAGTGTTGCCTCCTGCTGGCACTAGAGGTAAGTGCGGGTTTGTTTAAATCTCCCTTTCATTCATTGGCCCCTCTCCAAGATCCTCACTGTCCATGGTCATTGGAATGCTGTGCATGTAGGTGTGTTTTGTGTCCAGATTTGAAATAAGGAATACATTTGTTTTTTTCGATTGATGTACCCTGTATCTTTTTGAAAGAGTCTTTGTCGGTAGAGGTCTAATGCAATTGCAAAGAGTATGATACTTGTTTGTTGAGGAGAAAGAGTGCATTTGTTACATGTTTGATATTTCTCAAAGGACCAAGGGAGCTTTTTAGACCTTGTTTTGATGCTCCACCGTTCCGTCAAAAGAGTGGAGGTCATGACCGTCTACAGAGGTCTCGACCGTCTACCCTATTTAGAAATACTCAGCTGGTGGGAAGGAATCTGTGTGTTGTAAAGCATGCCACCACCCCGTGGTTTGCCGAACAGGCAATTTAATGTAAGCGCCCACCCTGCATACGTTTTTGTTAAAAGAAAACAAAAAAAACTCTGTAAGTAGGTGTTTGTTTTCTTTGAGCAAAAACGAAATGTCCCACACAGGTAGGGAGTCATCTAACATTTTCCCTTTCCACAGACAACGAAAATGAGTGACGATTGCCCTGCCCTCATTAAGACAGGGCGACCATCACAGTGACCAAGAGGCCTTTAGTAAACAAACCCTCAGGTCAAAGATATTCACCAGTAGAGCTGACAGAGTCACCTAAGTCATTTAGGAATCACCAGTGGTCACAGCTGCAACCCCTAGCGTGCCCCTTGCCAACCCTTGCACTGCCTTTGCAACCCCTGACCTCATTGGTGGCAGCATTGTGCCAAAAACACAGGGCAGCTCACACATCATTATCAGGGCTTCAATCTTGTTACTTTTTTTATTGCACTTATAGTGAATTATACTTTGGTAATCACTATTAGTGTAATACAAAATGAAATACCAGGAGCTGGAATAAGACCTTCACTGGCAGCTGAGGTGGGTAAAAAGAAAATGGTTGTAACTTTATGTTGTGTGCGAGTGAGAATATGTCTGAGTGAGAGATAGTGTGTATGTGTGAGTATATGTGTCTGTATGTGTGAGAGTGAAACTGAGTGAGTGACGTAGCTTGTATGCCAAAATACCACTGTCATACTGAAAATAATTTGTATTTGTGGCATTTCTAAAGCGAATTTGACCAGAAGGCATCAAAGCGCTTTGAACAGAGGATTACAAAGTGAACCATGGCAACCCGAAGCAGACAAACCCACTGTAATACAATCCTTAACAGAAGCCTAATCCACAAAAAGCCATGTATTCATTTGCTTACGGAACAGAAGGCACAAGCTCAGGCTCCAGATATGTTCAGGGAGTGAGTTCCACCGCCTGGCAGCCACGACTGTAAAAACACACTCACCCACCTGGCTTTCTTAAATTGTGGAATCGCGAACTTATGGTGTCACACTGATATCAGAGGTCTCCTGGGGACATACCAATTCAGGGTTGTCCTAAAATAGCTCAATCCCTGAGAGTGAAAATAATTCTCAGCATTACAACAGAAATGGCAAAATGTTGGTACTGGCACATTGGAGGTAATTCTTGGAATTAAGGTAGGTCAACTGTGGCATGTCGGAGGGCACCATGTGCAACTGCAGGTCCTGAAATACTAAAAGTAATTTTTGACATAAGGCTCATCCATGGTATATGGATGGAACCAAAGGCAAAATTCTGGCACTGGAAAATAGCATGCAATTTGTGGTGTAAGGGAAGTCCCCATAGCTATAGGCCATGCATGACTACATTCTGACCCTGGCACAAAGAAGGCAAGCTGTTTTTTGTTTACTTATTGTCCTCCCACAGCACATTCTAAAAAAAATTCGATCAACTCCTATGGAAAATTAGTTTTCATTCAGCTAGTACACAATGAAAGAACTTGAATATTTATTGAGTGTTTATGCTGTCCCTCTGGCTTTTGACCAAATTTATGTGAAAATTGTGCTTTAAAATTCACTATTTGACTCCATTTTTTCTCTCTAGAAGAGGTCAGGCCATCTCGCTTACTTCCATTCACAGCAAGTAGTACACACCTTTACTTACAAAGATCAGCAGCCACCACTGACTTACAGTAGGAAAACATTGTCTTGATGAGGACTGGTTGCTCTCTGCTGCTTTCACTGGGGCCTGGATATTACGCACTAGGTTTTGTGAAATAAATACGTTTAGAAGTACAATTCACACTCGTCTGAAAAAATGATCTAAAGCATAAACACATTTATAAGCAAGTCAGTATATCTGGAATTGCACCAAAATTGTGTGCCTCCCGCGGATGATGTAACATGGAGAAATGTTTTTATTTCTCTTCATTACTTCCTCTGTCTGTGCGTGATGCATTCCACATCACATATACAAATTGGAAATTGCCTCTTAACATTGTGTTGGTGCCGAAAGGTATGCCTTCCTGCACAAAAACAATGCTGCCTGTAACACAAGCAGCCTTGCACCATGGCACAAGGGTGTCTGCATTTGGCACTAGGCAGCACACAGTGCACAGCACAAGAAGGGAACCGAAGTGTGCCATAACTTAGTAGATATGGAACATTTCTGTTCTTCCCATTTCATGCAACAAAGTACAGCATGCTCCCTTGCTGCACTGTGTGAAGTTTTAGTAAATCTGGCCTAAGGAATCATAGTGTGTAATTTTTGTACAGGAAATGTTAAATAGGTGTAAGAAAGTTGGTTGTTGTTTGACTGAGCTGTGAGTCCGGGTCAAGCAGGAACCACAATCCTAGTCAGGGTAAGGCCCAAGCAAACATAACATTGACCTTTGATCACCCCCTGGTAGCTTGGCACAAAGCAGTCAAACTTAACTTAGAGGTAATGTGTAAAGAATTTGTGCAAAACTTTAAACAGTAACACAGTGAAAACACATCTCAAAAGGAGCCCACAACAGAGGTAGAAACACAGGGTAGTTTTTCATAAATTAAACAAGACCAATATGACTAAAATCCAGTTAGAACCAGAGATATTGAATTTTAAAGCTTTTAGAGAAAATAGCGACAAAACGTATAAAGCACCAAATGTGGATATTTGGTCGTGCCAGACCAGGACAAAGTCACAAGTTCCAGTCGACCGTAATGGAGCATGACCACTGCGCCTTCCGGCCTGGTCACCCCCACGCTCCTGTGCCTGTGCCTGCTCCCGCAGCCCCAGCCACCCGAGGGCCGCCGAGCCCACACCAGCCTCCCGCAGCCCCAGCCACCCGAGGGCCGCCAAGCCCGCTCCAGCTTCCCGCCGCCCCAGCCCGTGTCCCCGCCCCCCCGCCAGCCGATTGGCTCGCGCTCCCGCCTCCCCGCAGACCCTCCCGACCGGCTCCCTTCTTATGACGTCCCCAGAGCGACCGCGCAGCGGACGCGCGCAGCGGGAGCACCGATTGAGCGCCGAAGGTGCGCCAAAGGTAAGCCCGTCTATGCCCGTCCGCGCCTGGACCGTGCCCAGCGCCAGGACCCCTGGCCCCCGCAGACCCCAGCCCACCCGCCGGACGTACGACGCCGCCACCCTCAACGCACTCAATGCCGGCCGAAGCCCAGGATGCTACCGAGCCACCCCGAGACGCACCCACGGACCCTTCTGCTGCAACTCCTGCAAGTTCACCTGCATCCGGACCTGCACTACTCCAGCACCAACCAAGACCAAGACGAGCAACAGCAGCAGCCACCTAAAATGCATCCTGCTCAACACCCGCTCCGTCCACAGACACGCCGTCAAGCTCTGGAACCTGCTCGACACCACAGCCCCAGACGTCGCCTTCCTCACGGAAACCTGGATGAACGCCTCCTCAACGCCGGACATTGCCATCGCCATCCCAGACGGCTACAAGATCATCCGAAGGGACCGCATCAACCACACCGGAGGAGGCATCGCCATCATCCACAGGAACACCATCCGCATCACGACCAACACCGACGACACCCTCGCACCCGCCGAGCACCTGCACTTCCAGGTCCACATCAATCCCAAGACCACCCTCAGAGGCACCCTCATCTACAGACCCCCGGGACCACGCATACAATTCAGCAAAGACATCGCCGACTTCATCAGCCCGCACGCCCTCCCCTCCGCTGACTACATCCTCCTCGGGCACCTCAACTTCCACCTGGAGAACAACAACGACCGCAACACCACCACCCTGCTGGACAACCTCGCCAACCTTGGACTCAAGCAGCTGGTCACCACCCCCACCCACTACGCCAGACACACACTCGACCCCGTCTTCTCATCCAGCAAGGACATCGCCTTCAGCCACGCCACCGGACTCCACTGGACGGACCACAGCTGCGTCCACTTCAGCTTCAGAAGGACCACGATCCACCACCACCAGCAACAGGTTGCACGCAGAAGCTGGAACAAGATCACAGCCGACCAGCTCGTGACCGCCCTGAGCAAGAACCCACCCACCAGCGCAACGAACCCCAGCCAAGCGGCCACCAACCTCACGAAGTGGATCAGCGACTGCGCAGACGACCTCGCCCCTCTGAAGACCCCGACTAGCAGACCCGGTAGCAAGAAAGCCCCATGGTTCACCGACGAACTCAAGAGCTCCAAGAAGAACTGCCGAGCCCTCGAGAGAACCTGGTGCAGAGACCCAACACCGGACAACATGACTGCCCTCAAGCTCGCCACCCGAAAACACCACCAACTCATCCACGCCACCAAGAAAACCGCATTCAAGGAACGACTGGACAACAACGCACACAACAGCAAGGAACTCTTCAACATCGTCAAAGAGCTCTCCAACCCCAACGCCGGTAACAACGACATCACCCCTTCACAAGACCTCTGCAACTCCCTCGCCTCCTACTTCCACAACAAGATCGCGGACATACACAACAGCTTCAGCACTCAACCGACGCATGCCACGACCGAACCACCGCCCCCCACCACCACCCTCCGCGCCTGGACCCCGATCAGCACCGAAGACACCGTCCGCACGATGAACTCCATCCACTCCGGATCTCCTACCGACCCCTGCCCTCACCACGTCTTCAACAAGGCCGACGCTGTCATCGCACCCCACCTGCGGGACATCATCAACACCTCCTTCGACACCGCTACCTTCCCGGAGAGCTGGAAGCACGCCGAACTCAGCGCTCTACTAAAGAAGCCATCAGCCGACCCCACCGACCTCAAGAACTACCGCCCCATCTCGCTGCTCCCGTTTCCTGCAAAAGTCATCGAGAAGACCGTCAACAAGCAGCTGGCCGCCTTCCTCGAGACGAACGGATCCCTCGACCTCTCGCAGTCTGGCTTCCGGGCCAACCACAGCACCGAGACCGCCCTGATCGCAGCCACCGATGACATCCGAGCTCTGCTTGACAACGGAGAAACAGCGGCCCTCATCCTCCTAGACCTCTCCGTGGCCTTCGACACTGTCTGCCACCGTACACTAGTGCAGTGACTCAGCAACGTCGGAATCCAGGAGAAGGCACTGAAGTGGATCATCTCCTTCCTCGCCAGAAGGACACAGAGAGTCCGCCTCCCCCCGTTCAGATCTGAAGCCACCGAAGTCATCTGCGGCGTTCCTCAAGGCTCCTCGCTCAGTCCAACCCTATTCAACGTGTACATGAGCCCCCTCGCAGTCATCGCACGCCAGCACAACCTCAACATCATCTCCTACGCCGACGACACCCAGCTTATTCTCTCCCTCACCAACGACCGCGCCACCGCCAGAGCCAACCTCCACGAAGGGATGAAAGAGGTAGCCGAATGGATGAAGAACAGCCGCCTGAAACTGAACTCGGACAAGACGGAAGTCCTCATCCTGGGATCCTCACCCTCCGCCTGGGACGACTCCTGGTGGCCCCCCGCCCTAGGCAGCGCACCCAAACCAACAGACCACGCACGCAACCTGGGCTTCATCCTGGACTCCACCCTCTCCATGACCAGACAAGTCAACGCCGTCTCCTCGTCGTGCTTCAACATCCTGCGCATGCTACGAAAGATCTTCCGGTGTATCCCCACCGAGACCAGGAAGACGGTCACCCAGGCCCTCGTCACCAGCCGTCTGGACTACGGCAACTCCCTCTACGCCGGAACCACCGCCAAACTCCAGAAAAGACTTCAGCGGATCCAGAACGCCTCAGCACGACTCATCCTGGACATCCCCCGTTGCAGCCACATCTCCGGACACTGGCTCCCGGTCACCAAGAGAATCACCTTCCGTCTCCTTACCCACGCACACAAAGCCCTACACAACCAAGGCCCAGGATACCTCAACAGCCGCCTCAACTTCTACGCTCCCAAACACCAGCTTCGATCGACCGGCCACACCCTCGCCACCGTCCCCCGCATCCGAAGAGCCATCACAGGGGGACGGTCCATCTCCTTCCTCGCCGCCAGGACGTGGAACTCCCTCCCGACCCACCTCCGCCTGACCCAGGACCACCTCGCCTTCAGGAAGCAACTCAAGACCTGGCTGTTCGAGCAGTAGCGGACCCCCCTCCCCTAGCGCCTTGAGACCCTCTGGGTGAGTAGTGCGCTAAATAAATGCTTTGATTAATTGATTGATTGATTGGGTTGGCTTCAGGGACCCAGTTATGCCTATTGAACAAAAGTAACTTCAATCCTGGTTTGTGGAGCATTGCATGAATCCGCATCACAGATGCATCGCACAGAGGAAGCGATGTGTCAGTTCCGAGATGCGTCAAGGTTTCGGTGTGAGGTCCTGTTGAGTCAATGTCGAGGATCCCGTTGACGGGACTGGCGACATGAAGTCTGGCATTACGGATGCAACGCTCAGTTGGGGTGATGCGTCGGTTCTGAGGAGCTGCAAGGCTGTGATGTGTCATCGTCGAGGCTAAAGTCTATAAGAGATGCGAGGGCCTGTGTCCAGGATGCATTACACAGTGGCGGTTTCAAAGGAAATGTGGGCTGCGGCAGCATTGCAAGTCAATTGGTATCGGACCAATCCACACAGCAGTGGAGATGCATCAGTTCTCTTTGGGGTTGCACCGCACAGCAGAGGAGATGCATTGGTTTTTCTGAGTCCACAGGCTGGCAAAGCATCTTAGGCTAACTTCCAAGGGTCCAGGACCGGGGTGTCACCACTTGGCAGGGTAGACTTACTGATGGCAGAGTCCAGGTGGAGATGCAAGGTTGTTGGAAGCCTAGTATGTCCCTGTGGCTTCAGATCAGCGCTTGGAGTCACTCTGGGTTCAAAAGATTATGGTCAGCATAGCAAAGCAGAGTCCAGCGAAGTAAAGTCCAGCAGAATGGTAGTCCTACAGAGCACAGCAGTCCTTCTTCCTGGCAGAGTATCCAGAAGTGTACTGAACTAGTGGTGTCGGAGGTCAATCATTTATACCCTGGTGCCCTGTTTCTGGAAGGTAGGAGAGGCTTCTAGACAGTGGGTTTGAAGTGCAAGGTGCAATGAATCCCCTGCCCTGGCTCCAAGCTGGTTGGAGTAACAATGCAGGGTCATTAAGCCCTTTGTGTGGAGACAGGACACAGCCTGTTAAGGATTAAGTTAGGCTGTGTCCAGCTCCTTCCTCCCATACTGAAAGTGATAGCCCATCCAGTCACATTTAAGCTCCTATTGTGTGTGGCTGTCTAGGAGGAATACACAAAGCTCAATTGCAAACTACCCCCAGTCATATGACCAGAGTCAGGCTGCAGGCACCAAATGGCTAAGGGAAGAAATTGCCAACTTTCTAAAAGTGGCATTTTCAAAATTGTAATTTAAAATACAATGTTATCACAAGGTAGGGCTTTAAATTAGGATTCCAAAGATATCAAGCATGAACGGGTTTCTCTCTTCCTATTTGGAAAGTAGACTTTGTAATAAGGCAACTCCAATGTTGTCCTATGGGAGAGATAGGGCTTGAGGTAGTGAAAAACAAATGTAGGAGTTTTCACTACCAGGGCATGTAAAACTTAAAAGCAGTAGCAGCTGCTACCCGACTTGGGTGGTGGAGCGGTAGCAGGGGGATTTTTTTTAAAACACTTACCTGTGACGGCTGGCAGGCCGCTGCCTCTCCTCCGTTCTCTTCTTCCTGACTCCAGTCCAGCAGCAGGAGGCTGGAAGCCGCTGGAAACACCCAGCTCCCAGTCTCCCGATAGCCAATCATAACATTGGTCTGAGTGCCGTGGATCGGTGCTCAGCCAGGGAATGGGGGCCTGGGCATGTTCTCCACGCAGGCTCTAATGTAGCCTGCATGGAGAAGATGAAAAAGTGCACATGAATGCTTGGCCGGCCCGAGAGGCCTGGCCAAACAGATATGTTCACTTAGGAGTGGGTAAACCCATCCTCCCCTGCTCTTTTGTCTTCGGAGCAGCCCTGTTACAAACGCAAAGCTGCAGCAGAAGGAAACATAAAATGATAATAACTTTCATTATTATCATTTTATGTTTCCTTTACTTCACTGCTGCAAAGCAGTGGGGCAGTGCTCCTCCGCCTTAGCGGAGGAGCCACCACTGCTGGAAAGTACATGTTGTACTTTTAAAATACATCCTCTGGGCTGTCCAGGTCTTCCCTGGCGTGACATATATATTAACAAGCATTTGAAATGCAATAGGTCTCTCATTTGCGAGTTAGAGCTAATGGCAATGTAAATGACAATGTCTTTTACCTATATGTTACATATTGTGTAACATATGTGGGTAACATATTTTGAGGAAAACCTGTGCCTAGAAGCAATGCTTTGTGTGACTGAGCACACTGTGGCAGAAAAAAAGTGCTATGACATGGCTAGAGATGGCGGCGTTATAGTACTATTTCATGTGGGGAGCCGCAAGGCAAACAACAAACATGGGAGGATAAGCAACAATGGGGGCAGGGGGTCAAATAACGACAGGAGGTAGGCGGGTGCAAGCAATGAGCAAGAGGACTGAGAAGCAATGACTAAGGAAAGGAAACAACAAGCATTGTGAAGAGAGAAAGTTAATGAGAAATCCACGCCAGGCATTCAAGTTATGAGGGAGGGAGACAAATTGACATGAAGGAGAGACGATACTCAGGATGAGATGAAGACCATATGAATAAAGGCAGACATATGAAAGGAGAGACGAGAAGAGCTATGGATATTGGAAAGCAGAGGCATGCTTTAGACAGGGGACAGGAAGAGCAGCAGACAGAGTGCCTTACAAAGAGACAGATGCCAGCATAGTAGCAAATACATGTGATCGCTAACTACTTAACTTGCTACTAAGTGTGGACAGCCATCTTAAGCCCCGCATAGCCATAGTACCCCCAGGGGCACCCCGCTTACCCCCCCTCCCCCAAATTAGGTTACCCAATGAAGACACAAGAAACAGTTGTAAGTGGGTAACAAATGCTGCAGGTTTATTACATAATTCCAGGATATGTAATAGGTGGGTTATCTTACGGGCGATCCAAGGGCAGGCGGCCATCTACTTCACCTGCCCGCCTGATGAGCCGGGCAGCAAGGGGACGACCCCCAAGTGCTGCCCCCCAAGTGATTCTTTTTCGATCACGTGCCGTTGTAAATTCTACTCACACCCCCCCTCTCGGGGCGGAGCGTCGCATAGCAAGCCCCCGGTTGTTCAGGCCCACAACCGCCCGCAGGCCTAGCGGGGCGCCGACCGGCTTCCGGGACCTCTCTGGAGGCTCCTCGTTTTGGCTCAGGCACCACGTGGTGCCGCGCAGAGGTACCCTTTGTACCGGCCTGCTTCCAGATCGCCCTGTAACTCCGCCTGCAACGAAAAGGAAAACATTAAAACGTTCAGCAAAAAACCCCACCCCACCACACCTACGCCGGGTAAGCGGTAGGGAGGGTAAAAAGGCGAGGTGGGCGACAAAGAGGTCGCCAGTGAGGGTGGGGGAAGGCTAAATAGCCTCCCCCTCACACCTGGGCCCGGAAGTGACGCGTATTCCGCGTCACTTCCGGCCCTGACACGGAAGGGGGGGGGGGGGGGGCACCAATCTGAGTCCCTGCCCCCCCCCCAAAGGAGAGAGTGGGGAGGGGTGACCGGGGCCCCGGGGCCACTAAGGCGCCGACCGCCGAGTGGCCCCCTGCGGGGTCCGCGGTCAGCGGCATAGTACCCCCAGGGGCACCCCGCTTACCCCCCCTCCCCCAAATTAGGTTACCCAATGAAGACACAAGAAACAGTTGTAAGTGGGTAACAAATGCTGCAGGTTTATTACATAATTCCAGGATATGTAATAGGTGGGTTATCTTACGGGCGATCCAAGGGCAGGCGGCCATCTACTTCACCTGCCCGCCTGATGAGCCGGGCAGCAAGGGGACGACCCCCAAGTGCTGCCCCCCAAGTGATTCTTTTTTGATCACGTGCCGTTGTAAATTCTACTCACACCCCCCCTCTCGGGGCGGAGCGTCGCAGAGCAAGCCCCCGGTTGTTCAGGCCCACAACCGCCCGCAGGCCTAGCGGGGCGCCGACCGGCTTCCGGGACCTCTCTGGAGGCTCCTCGTTTTGGCTCAGGCACCACGTGGTGCCGCGCAGAGGTACCCTTTGTACCGGCCTGCTTCCAGATCGCCCTGTAACTCCACCACAGCCCTGGAGGCGGCTAACCGTCGCAGCCAGGGCCCCCCACCAACTTAGCTCTTACCTGCACCCTCTGTTCACTAATGCTTCGCTTAAATCCAACAAAAACAGGTCCATGCCTATTTGGGAGAGGTGTACTCCATCTAAGTCGAAGTACCCCTTTACATTCCCCCGAATCATCTCATGGCGAAGAAAGCCCAAACCCCTTTGGGACGTGAACTTACGCATTGCTCCATTAATGCGCCTCCTGGAGTGCTCTACCGCTTCTAAGGATTTAGCCCCACGCCAGGACCTGCGGGGGATGATCTCCGACCAGATGATCTCACACTTGCCCAGACGCTTGCAGATTTCCCCTAAGTCTCTTTTCATGGCTAATAGCAGCAATCGTCTCCCTAGGGTAACAAGGTCGTTCCCCCCCAGGTGGATCACCAACAGGTGGGGCAAGGTGGATCCGTGTGCTCTTAGTCTCTGCTCGATCTTATTCCTGAGTTCGAACCATCTCATCCCTGGCACCCCCATCCATTCCACTTTGGTCTGAGAGAAGCGTCGCATCCAATTCCGATGCGATGCCCATTGGGCAGCCCGAGCGACAAATGAATGCCCGATCACCCACACCACTCGTCCTAATAAAGAGGAGACATGGTGTACACACAAGTTATTTAATCAGAAAGGGTGATTCCAACGATACACACTATATAATCACAAAACACGTTAACTAAAGGCTGCCTCACGGGCGAACATATATCTTATAACAATCAGATTCCCAACGCCCTAATTTCTTCACCTGTGCGGCCTCTAATCCCGCCAGGTGAGCGGCGGTGGCAGCGCCAATGCGGAAGGAGTGGCTGGAATACCTTCTGTCCGGCCGGGCGAGCCCCGCCCTGGCTAAACTGGCCCTGATTACCTGCTCGAACTGGTATCTAGTTACGGGGGTACCATTTGAATGCAACAGAAGATAACCGGGGCCGGGCGGTCTGTGCTCCAACAACGCCTTTACCCATTGTACTGGGCAGAACCTGGGGTCACCTAGGGGCTGAAGAACCACCCTGATCCCCCGCCCCGCCTGATCAGTCTTGGACTTGCGTAAATGAATGGTTAGTGCCCCGGAAATAGACACATCTGAAATTGCCAGCGCATCCCCTGAACAGTCGACCTTGGACCTAGCCACTAACTCACTGACTCTGAAAGCCCCGAAAAATGCTAAACAGAATGTGGCTGAAAATAGCGTGGCCTCGTAGTGAGAGTAGGTGACTAACTCGAGGGCCCCTAGCATGCCTTTCAGGATTTCGAAATCAATGGGCGCTCGATTATCAGGGGCCCTGGGCTCCTCCCTAGCCCAACCCTTCAAGGCGGCCCGGATGGGATAGGAGTTAGTGGGATCCGCCCTGCCAGACAGCCTAGTGTCGTGGCTTACGGCTGCCAAGTGACTGCCCACCCATGAACGGCTTTTTCCCTGTCCCCTAGCCCACACCAGAAATGCTCGGACCTGGGACACCAACGCAGCCCCTGAAGTACCCAGCGCTACAGAAGTTGCTCTGAATGTTGCCATGTGGGCGCTGTAACGCTTTCTGGTACCTGGGGCCAGAGCTCTTTCTCCCATCGCTTTCAGGCTCAGTCCCACTGCAGGATCCTCCATAGATGGTCCGGGAATGGGGTCATCTGCGCTCTCGCCCGCGGCCAGGCCTCCCTGAATCGGAGCCACTGAAAACGAGAAAGAGCGTCAGCTGCCACATTCTGAATACCCTCAATGTGCCTGGCTTTAAACTCCACATTGATACGCAGGCATGCCCGGACCAACTCCCTTAGTAAGCACAGCACCAACCGGCACCTGGCGGACTGGTTGTTAATTGCTTGAACGACCGCCATGTTGTCAGACCAGAATACCACCTTTCTGTCTGACAATGCCGCCGGCCATAGGTGTAATGCAACAACAATCGGGAAGAGCTCCAGCACAGTAACATTTTTGGTGATCCTACGCCTGCGCCAAACATTGGGCCATCCCTGAGCGCACCATTCCTCACCCAAGATAGCCCCGAAACCTTCCCTGCCTGAGGCATCTGTGAAAAGACAAAGTTTCTGACTGTCAATCCAGGGCTGCTTCCAAATTACCGTCCCATTAAAGCGGGCTAGGAATTCGCTCCACACGACCAGATCCTGTTTCAAACCTGTCCCCAGCTTGACCCAGTGATGTTTCTTTTTCACACCAGCGGTTACCCTTGCTAACCTGCGGGCAAAGACCCTCCCCATGGGTATGACCTTTACCGCAAAATTCAGAGTCCCTAGCAGGCATTGGATTTCACCCAGAGTAGCCTTGTCCCTACCCAGTAGATCGCAGATCTCCTGACGCAAGGCCTGTACCTTATCCGCAGGGAGTCGGGACACGCCCTTTACCGTGTCCAACTCGATGCCCAAGAATACCAAAACCTGCGCCGGACCCTCGGTCTTACCAGGAGCTAAAGGTACGCCCAAGTGTCCTGCCAATTCCTTGAAACATTGTAGCGCCCGCGCACATTCTTGCGAGTCAGCTCCCCCGATGAACAGGAAATCATCCAGGTAGTGGGTCACTCCCTCAATGCCATACCTGTTTGTTAAGGCCCACTGCAGGAAGGAGCTGAAAGCCTCAAAGTACGCACAAGACACCGAGCAACCCATGGGCATACACCTATCATAAAAGACCTGGTCCCCCCACTTGAAGCCCAGAAGGTGTTGGCTGTCCGGGTGTACTGGTAGCAGCCTGAAAGCCGATTCGATATCCGACTTGGCCAACCAGGCTCCCTTCCCTGCCCTCCTGATCATGTTGACTGCCAGGTCTAGGGAGCAGTAAGACACTGAGCATCTACCTTCATCGAGCCAGGAATTCACGGAGTCCCCTTCTGGGTGTGATAGGTTGTGAATAAGTCGGAAAGCCCCTGGCTCCTTTTTTGGTACCACCCCCAGGGGAGAAATCACAAAGTGGGGCATAGGGGGTGAGGAAAATGGGCCCGCCACCCTGCCCAAAGACACCTCCTTCGCTATTTTATCCCGCACTACCTCCGGGTATTCCCTAGCTGATTTCTGATTTTCCGCATCCCTGCTCACTAAGGGGCCTTGATAAGGAATGCGGAAACCGTCTAAGAAACCCTCCGAAATGAGGGACCCTTCCCTGCTAGTGTAACCGCGGAGTGCGCTGAGGAGGTTCTTTACGCTGATGGGAGAGGGCCCCTTCACATGGTCGTGTGGGGCAAGGTCATGCGCGCTGGCAGATGTGTTCGCAGGGGGCCAGGGCGCAGGAGGGGGGAACCCCCCTGGGCTACTTGCTCGAGGAAGGCTTGTCGGCAGTGTCGCGCTTGGAGCATGCGGTGGCGGCATGGGGTGCCCCGCACACACTGCAATTGTGTGAGAAACGGCATGTTTTGTCCCAGGAGCAGAACCCTGCATTGAAGAGCCTGCAAGTTCCAGAAGACCGTGCCCGAAAGCCAGGCCTGCGGCCCCCCCCACGACCGCCCCGAAAGGACTTCCTGTTCTGCCATTTCCCCACCTGTTTATCCTCTTTCTCTTTGCTCTTTACGCCACTCTCTGTACCTGACTTTGTCGTAGACACCTCAGTATGCTTGCCCATGTGTTTCACCCATAAACGGACCTCCAACTGGTCCCACTCAAGATCTGGGCAGATTGCTCTCTGTCTGCGGAAGTCACAGTCATAGTGGTACCATCCCATGCCCCCACCCTTAGCAGCCTCTTCTGTAACCACGCTTGCATAGTGAAAAAGGCCTGGCCCTTCGTCTGGGAATTTCTCCACTATTACTGCCGCAAAGATGGCAAAGGCCTGACCCCAGGTCACAATCTTTTTTGCAGGATATAAATGATACCGCACCCTCTTGTCCTCCTCCTTGTTGCCCATCCTCCTGGTATCCACCCCCTCAGCCCCATGCATGAGAAGGGTGAAGATATCAATAAATTCCCTGCGCCAAATCCCTTCTTTGGCGACTAAAGGGACCATCCAAGCGAGTGAGCAGCGGCCCGACACTAGCGGGGCCGTAGTAACTAGAGGCTTAGGCACAACGGCTAGTGTTGGTGCCGGCATGGGTACCACCGGGGGAACCACTACTGCGGGATTGACCGCACTTGCCGCGTTCTCAGCCACAGCAGCAGCTGGGGGTGGGGGCCGCGGGGGTTCCACCGCAGCCGACTGCTGACCCCAGACATGCGTGAAGCCCCCCGGCGCCGGGGTTACACTCGGTGGTGGTGGGGCGGACGGGCCGACCACCAGGGGGGACCTGGCAAGCAACAGACCAGATCTGACCTCAGCCATGAAGTCTTTTAAAGTATCTGAAAGCTTACCCAGTTCCTCTGCTGATGCAAATGTCGCCTGGGGAGGGCAAGGTAGTCCGATGTTCGTCCCCGTCCCCAAACCGACCGCCGCCTGGGGGGTCATTGAGGCCCTGTGGGGGGGAGCCGCTCTATTTCGTGCCGGCGGTTGCTCAACCGGAAAATCCTTGCTCGTGGGGCGGCGAATTCTTTTTGACCGAGACGGGCCCGCACCTTCCCTACATCCTTATCTGTAGATGGAACGTCCATCGCTATCCCAGAGTCTGGGGGGGTACTGGCTTTCAATAGTTCAGTTGCCCAGGCTAAACCCTTGGCCCTTGTCAGCTCCAAGAAGGCGGCAATCCGGGCTTCCTCCGAAGTGCCCGGCACGGACTCCTCAACCTGTGTCCCTGGTGTGAAAAGGGGGGGGGGATAATCCTTGGCTGTCCATCTCTTAACGGTTGCTCTCTCTTATCTGCAATTGGGAAAGAGAGAAAATTAACCGCCTGTTCGCCCCCTTTGAGGCAGATTCGATGCTCCAGAGTGCCAGATGCTACTCCGAAAGGTACCCCCTTCCCCCGCCTGCCCGTAATTACTCCCGTCCGAGCCCCGAATACGGGGGATGTTTGGCTCGCGTCTCCCTGTTGCCACTTAATAAACCTCCAGTCACCGCCAGCGGACGAATGTACTGAAAGAGAAACCAGCATGAGCACCAGAAATAGGCAAACAGGAAAAGGGGCGCGACTGAACGAAGAAAAAAGGGGGGGGGGGTGGGGGTCAAATGGGTGCGGGGGGTTAAACAGGTGTTATTACAAATCACTTTAAACCACGCACACCCTGCACGCCTCTACCCCTATCCCCACCTCGAACATGGCAAGCCACATGGCGCTCGCCTGCGCCACACCACTGTACTTTCCTGGTGGGCATTTGCCCAAAAGTTGCTGTTTCTCGGGGCACTAGCGAATTTTATGCGCGCTTTACATTACGCATTCAGGCACGGGGAGCAGGAGCTCAGGAAACGGATGTGGACGCGATGTCCCGATGCCCCCAGAGCACTACAAATTGCGTGTCCGCCGGAGGCACCCAAACGCGGGAAACGTACTTGCCAAATTACGGCATTTAACGTAATTGTACCGCGCGCACTCGCCGCTAGTAGATTCTTGGCGCGCTTTACAGTACACATTCAGGCACGGGGGGGCAGGGGCTCAAGGAAAAGGACATGGACCGATGTCCCGATGCCCCGAGGGCACTACACATTACGATTCCACCAGAGCCCCCCAACGTGGGAAACGGACTTTCCAAATTACCGCATTTAACGTAATTGTACCGCGCGCACTTTCAGCTAGTAAATTCTTGGCACGCTTTACAGTACGCATTCAGGCACGGGGGGCAGGAGCTCAAGGAAAGGGATACGCGGGAAACGAACTTTCCCAATTACAGCATTTAACGTAATTGTACCGCGCGCACTTGCCTCTAGTAAATTCTTGGCGCGCTTTACAGTACGCATTCAGGCACGGGGGGCAGGAGCTCAAGGAAAAGGACATGGACACGATGTCCCGATGCCCCGTGAGCACTACACATTACGATTCCACCAGAGCCCCCCCAACTTGGGAAACGTACCTTCCAAATTACCGCATTTAACGTAATTGTACCGCGCGCACTTGCAGCTAGTAAATTCGTGGCGCGCTTCACAGTACGCATTCAGGCACGGGGGGCAGGAGCTCAAGGAAAGGGATACGTGGGAAACGGACTTTCCAAATTACCGCATTTAACGTAATTGTACCGTGCGCACTTGCAGCTAGCAAATTCTTGGCGCGCTTTACAGTACGCATTCAAGGCACGGGGGGCAGGGGCTCAAAGATAAGGATATGGACACGTTGTCCCGATGCCCCGAGAGCACTACACATTATGAGTCCACCAGAGGCCCCAAACGCGGGAAAAGTACTTGTCAATTTACCGCATTTTGCGTAATTGTCCCAACGCGCACTCGCGTGTAGTAAATTAATCGCGCCCTCTACATTACGCATTCAGGCACGGGGAGCAGGAGCCCAGGAAACAGACGTGGACACGATGTCCCGATTAGCGCTCTAAAATTACCCGCGCTGGTGAGGGTTGATAAGGTAATTCGATCGCGTTCTCAGTCCCAGCGCAGCCCCACAATGCAGCGGGCTAAGTCCGCCTTCCTCGTCCACACGTGCCCGGACAGGGACTCTCACTGACCCCGCGCGGGGAAACTACCTGAAAACACGCTGCTCTTCCTAGAAAGCCCCCATAAAGCACCGCGGGACCCGGTTTGCATCGGCCGGAACGAGACGCACGGGCCAGTAGTAGAAGCAGCACCCCATAACATATGGCGCTTGACGCGGGCCTATAACGTGGGGGACCCCCGTGACAAGTTCCCATACCCGCCGCCTACAGGAATATCGAACCAGTGAACCTAGGCGCAACATATAATACAATACATCCCTGCGCCGTGGAGAAACATGCTATGCCCCACACCCAAGATGGAAGCCAGCTAGGGGGGGGGGATGGTCGGCCGGTTGCGTCCCGCCTTCGACTCCTCGCGCCCACCTGCGATAGCCATCCGTGGCAGCGGGAAACACGCAGCAAAACACAGCTTCCCTCAACTATCGCACGTTCCGTTAAACTTAAACAAAACACGAGCCTTGCTCTGTGCACGGTCCCCCCCCGCCCGCGGTACTCCGACCACAGGGCCCCGTCTCCTGGTACTGCCCAGGGACAGGGCCGGGGCGAGGGAGCAATCCGGCAACTCACCACAAGTATTTAGTAGTTCTACGGCAAGGCGACAACGACGACGATCCCCGCGAGACGGTTCGGCGTCCGATAAAAAGGCGAGGTGGGCGACAAAGAGGTCGCCAGTGAGGGTGGGGGAAGGCTAAATAGCCTCCCCCTCACACCTGGGCCCGGAAGTGACGCGTATTCTGCGTCACTTCCGGCCCTGACACGGAAGGGGGGGGGGCACCAATCTGAGTCCCTGCCCCCCCCCCAAAGGAGAGAGTGGGGAGGGGTGACCGGGGCCCCGGGGCCACTAAGGCGCCGACCGCCGAGTGGCCCCCTGCGGGGTCCGCGGTCAGCGGCAGAGTGGATGAACCTACATCGTTAAATTGGATGTGCACACCAAGGGCTCCTCACCTTTTATTCAAGCTCAGAGGAAACTGTGCCAAGTTAGCTACTAGTTTGTCTCTATAGACCGGCCCCTTCAAATACCGGAGTCCATCGGCCAATCAGGTCCCTAAGTCTGCAAACGTCCGTTCACTGTGTTCTGAGTATACTACACGGCGGCCATTATTAAAGCGGTAGAAACCAGAACTACCTATTAGCGCAATGTTAGAAAACGTAAGGAATGAAGAATAATATAATGAAAAAACTGCGGTCCTGTGCTTGATAATTTGCAACAAATCAAACAGTCCTCAATGATGTCTGTTCACAATGTCCTTTATAGCACCCCATGACCACGCGCGTCCAGTATATCATCTCCCCAGATTCCTGCGGGCGATCCCCCACAACCGCGACCAGTGGGACTGCAACAGATTCCCTCCCACCTGTAACGGGATGCTGACCAAGGTGCACTAAACCTATTATTGTTAGGATTAACTACTGAGAGAGGTGGGCAAGTAATACCCCAGAATTTACAGCAGGAGGGAAGAGGAAAGCAGCCCGAGGAGAGGGAGCGAGCCAGTGAGAAAAAGGGGGCGGAGTGCAGGCAGCGTCAGCAAAGAGCAGAAAATTTGCTGGCAGCCGCGAATTTGGCACCGTACTGTGTAACAGCTGTTCAGAAAACCACGACGAGTGATTTGCCCAGAATCACAGGATGTTGCGCATACCTGCCATGACTCAAACCTCTTTCCTCAGCTCCGAGGTCGACCGCCCTAGCCGTTAGGCCAACTCCTCTACCCTAGGCCAACTCTTCTCTCCTATTCTCTGTGTGTATGTGTGTTTATATACATTTAGGTGAGGACAAGAAACTGGTAAGCATTGGGCTTCACTGCATACGGGGGGCTAATTGGTAATCCATCATGTGGTTGCTTCCTCTTGCATCATCTGGTGGCTATCCCAGGCATGTAAGGATTATTGTTGGCATTTGAGCAGGAAACTTGACATCTGGTGATTAGACCACAAACATGATGGGTATCTGAAAATCTTGGTGAATATATATGCCATCTAGCGGCCTATTATGTAAAGGGTGCACTTTCCCAGTTTGTGACCGGACATCTTAAATCAGGTGCGCCAGGCGCAAACAGGGAACGTGCACCCTATTACATGGAATGAGCTGCCCCCAGCTGCAAACTCGCGCTGCCCCAGGGCAGCGCTTTATTGTGAAAAACTGAGAGGCTGCTTTGAAGCCACTCTGTGTTTTCACTGTGCAGGCGGCACATGCCTGCACTTTCAAAGGGGATTAGAGATCCCCTTGCAGGAGGGTGCAGTCAGTGACTCCACCCGCCTGCCAGGGCTGCCAAGAGGGGACGCACTGAAAAATCACCACCTTTTAGATGGTGCATTGTCAGTGTGCCTCCTGATAGCTTCTTTGCCTCTGCGACCGTGTCTGTAATACGGCGGGGGTGCAGAGGCAAAGGGATTCCCGCATTTGCATGGGACATGCCCCCATGCAAATGAGGGAACCCCCTCAAGATAGCACTACAAAATGGGCCACACAAGCCTTTGAGGTCCCTTCTGTAATACCAAAGTGCCCTGGGGCACGCAAAGAGGACACAAATGCCCGCTGCACCCCGGCACAGCCTCTGTAATACGGCCCCAGATGGCCACTGCTGGAAATTGTTAGTCACCCATGTTATATAGTGGCTGTGCTTGGCTTTGAACACACAAAACGTGATGGGAGGAATGCTTGCAATAAGTCTAAACACTTACAATCACTCCGGTAGCATTCCAACCCATCATTCTTTACCCACCGTGCTACCTGAGTTTCTACCCAGCCATATGCAAATCAGTTTTCACCCTGCATATGCCTGAGAGATTGCCAGTGGTTAGACTTTTTGCAAGCATTCATCCCATCACCTTTTGTCTGTTTGATGTGATGCCCTAAGTAGCCACGGGTATACCCAGACATGGGTTCCTTGCTCACTGTGCTGCTGTTGCTTATTTGATGTAATGGCCTACGTGCCTAAGGGTATGCCCAGACATGGGTCATTTGCTCACTGTGCTGCTGGATTCAAGATACACCTCACTGACAGGCCCCACTCAGGGTGAAACATATCCTGGATTCTTGTGTTCTGCTACAAAGAGTACCTGGCTCGACAATTTGGGCTGGACTGCGACTATTGGAGCAGGACCAGGACGGATGTGCAAATGGCTGTGTCTAATCTGAGTTGGCATGGTGGGCAAAAGATAGATGAGTGGGAATGCACCCCGAGCCATTGCCAGTGGTTAGAATAATTCCAATAATTCCTCCCATCACCTTTTATGTGTTTGAACTAATGCTTTAATTGGCCAAGGGTATGCCCAAACTGAAGGCCCTTCCTCACTTTGTCACTGGAACCAAGCTACACATTCTGACAAGCCCCAGTCAGGACAAACAGATCTTGGGTTGCTTATGTTCTGGTTCGAGAGGACCTGGGTTGGCAGTTCGGCTTTGAATGTTCCTATTGGGGAAGGACCAGGAATGATTTGATTATGGCTGGGTCTAATCTGAGGTGGCATGGTGGGCAAAAGAACGATAAGTTAGAATTCTATCCTGAGCAATTGCCATTGAAAAGACAAAGACAAGGGCTGATTGGCTGAGTGATTATTCAGTATTGTGGTACTGGGATTGGTCCCGTGTTACCAAGCAATCTGATTGGTTGGTCACAATTCTGATGAAAATGTTGCAGCTGCCATTACAGGACTCAGTCCCAAGTGTCTTGACAATATTTTTTATGTGTAAAGGTGTATGGTAGGGACACGCTGATTCTCTGCCACTAGTGGGGAACCCAGAAGGACACCCCTTTGTGTGCATTTATTTTCCTGTCGCAGGTACTGCAGTACTCCCAAAAGACTCAGTACGGGCTTCCTGTGAGATACTGCGGTGCTCCCATAGAAGCCCCCTTTCATGTTTCAGCCCCAAGGTAGAGTGGAACCATGCAAATCCTCCTAAGAGAAGCTTGCACCGTGCCGCAGAACAAAGGGGGTGAATCTTGAGCACATGTACTGCAGGCATCCCGTGGGTGTGCAGCGGTATGGGCAAACATTTTTTTAAAGGAAAAAAAATATATATGTGTCTGCACTGGCTGGGCATCTGCTGGGACTGGGTGCAGGGCCTGTTCAGAAACCAGACGTTGTGTTAAATCTTACATTGCACATGGCTGAAGGCTGTGCACACTCGAAGTTTGGTTGCCCGTTAGGGATTATGTGCAGGGCCTAGCCAGAGGCCAGATCTTTTGGCCAAAGCTCCACTGCACTCAGCCTGTGGCCATGCACAGCGGGATGTTGGATGCCTGTAGCGGAGCGGGCCAAAAATGCCTTTCCAAAAGCTAGGCCATAGAGCCAGCACCTCGCTGTGAACTGCATTATGGCTCAAGTGACAGGCTCCCGAGAAAATGTGAGTTATGAATTTTAGCAGCAGCAATGCAGCATTATTGTCAAGAAATTGATATAAATTTACCAAACCAAATTAATTTAAAAAAAAAAAATGGTTATAATAAAAATGTCTACTTTCAAAAATTGTTTCAACATAGTTTTATCCAAATCAGTCACCAAAGCCCAATCATGCACCAAACTTTACGCAGCAACTAGCAAGTTGCTTCACCTCACATGAGTTGAAATGCCCGGGGCTGTTTGTTGCCATATTGGCTCCAGCATACTTCCTTCTGTGAAATTCAGTGGCAGGCTTACTCACCTCTTCCTGGTAATTTAGCCAAAGGGAAAATCGCAGGTGTCCATTCCCTCTTCTTCACATTCTCACATGCTGGATATCCCATACAGGGAAGCAATAGAAATTGAGATCCAACAGAATCCTCGCTGCATTCCACCAATTCTCTCAATTTAGGGGACATACATACTGCAGGACACAGTCCAGCTGGGTACCAACACATCTTAGATCCACCCTGGCTCATCAGCCTCTACAAAGGAAGGACACAGGCCTAGCAGCAGATCAGTTCAAGCAAATCACTGTTTGTAGGGTCAGCACTGCCAGCCCACCTTGAAACAGACAGCAAGGCTTCTCCTCATTCGACCTTGGTGAGAATAAGGGAGTATTCACAACCTATTTTTTTACCTATACATGTCAGGAGCAGGAATCTTCCACTAGCCCTTATAACAGTGGTGAACAATAAAGCTAATCTGTATTCTTGCTTTTAAAGATTCCCTGTGAATGCTTTTAACCCTGGGCAACCTACTTTATAGTTAGGCTTTCCTGTTTTCAGTTTACATTTTTGGTAAATTCTGGTGGGGTGTATTCAGTGTTTTCAATAACCCCGGGCGTAGTACTACCCTTCGCCCACGTAGTGTACGTAGCGCTGCCTGCTTTGCAGTTTTCGAAGTAGGCGAAGCAGGCAGTGCAACGCACATGCCAGGGCGAAGCGAAACTGCCTGCCGCCCGCCACCCGCCTCCCGCTCTCCCTCCTTTTAAAATAATGTCATGTATGATAAAACAATTAAATATAAAGACTTACCTGCAGCGCGGTGTCTCCGGGGCTCCCTCTTCCTCGTTCACAACTTCTTGTCACAAATGCGCATGCGCGGACGCATTTCTTGCGAGAAATGTGCATGCGCGGGCAAACAATATCACTCCAATCCTTGTTGAACCTGGAAAGAACCTTATAGCAGCAGCATTCCAAGTGACACTGCGTTCTAATTTTTTTCAAACGTCTGGTGTCATGTTTTCACCACTATCCCATATGCTTGGTGATAGCACTCTTTTTTTCACATATACTGGTCACTAAACCTTGCATTGAATGTTTAAAGCCTGGGGTGTTGGCAATTCACCTACTATCAATACTGGCTCACTAGAAACTGGGGGCTGATGTATTAAGGGTTTTTACCCATTTTCTGTGGGTAAATGTGATGGCACATATTGGGAAAGATTCTTATGAAACCAGCCATTTTAACTATCAGTGAAAAACTCCAAATCTGCCAAAATATCAAATATGATTTTGATATGTTCAGATTCTCTACAGTTTGTAAAATAACGGAAAAAGACATAAAACATGCTTCTTAACCGTGCATCTTTAGACCAAAGACGACAAAACCGAAAAAAGGAAGAAGAAATAATATTTTTGTGACATCCCTAAACAACAAAACTCAAACAGAATAATGTTAGCCAAGTCTTTCTTGCTGCTAGCTTGTATAACAAAGTTATATTGTATTGGCCCCTTTAGGAAGAAAAAAAATGACTCTTTCACTCTTCTTTTCCTTTCTTTGAAAGGCATCTATTTTGTGGTTGTGCAGGTGTTTTTTCAGTGTTTATATGTTTACACTGACGAGGTCTATTTCTCCTTTGGTGGGGTTTTATCAGTTATTATAGGTTTAAACCTAAAACCGGACAGCCTATTTATAGTAGTACCCAGCTGTGGTTGATGTAAAAACTTAGCCTAACCTGGCTACGTTCCCTCACTGGTCACGGGCAGTTATTTGAACCCTTCCTTTCATTTATAGCCACAGTAATTTCAGAAAGCACTATTCAAAGATGGTACAGGGAGTCTCTAGTCTGCTGGCTGTCTATGCTCCCTAGACCAGCAAACAGGCAGGTTCTATCTAAAAAAATGGTCCTTCTCTCTACTTCAAATAAAACCCCCGCCTAATGATTGCCCCATCCTGGGTGCAAGGAGCAAGGGTGGCTAAAGAAAGGGGAAAAGCATTTACATTGCATGTGCTTCATCGCATGCAATTACAAAGCGGCTGTTACAACGACCGTGTTGTTACAACGCAAACCATTATATCGCAAGTCGTTTCTACGACTTGGTGTCGGGGGCACACTAAGGAATTTTATAATTTACTATTCCAGCACCTTCCCTACTGTTGCACAGGCTGGAGTTAAAATAGTAAATTATGCTATTCCTAAGTCCAGCGCTCCCCTACAGCAAGTCGTAGAAATGACTTGCGATTTAATGGTTTGCGTTGTAACATCACGGTCATTGTAACGACCGCGTTGTAATCGCATGCGATGTAGGGCATTCCTTATAACATCGCATATTCCTAAAGAAAGACCTACAACAGTGAATCATGCTAGCAGTATGTGAGAAGAGAGGCCAGTCAACCTGCTCATATCCATGGGGCCAAGTCCACTCAATTTTTCAATTTAATTTTTTTCCCCACCAGGATCATTGCCAGACCAGAGCTCTTTTTACAGCAGGGAAGGCTAGCTCCATTTATTGACAAGTTGACCTACGCTGCGTATGCTGAGCAGATAACTCCTAGCAGTGGCAGCTGGTGACATTTGAAAGTGGTAGGCATAAGCTTTCTGTCGGAGTGCACCGTGGCGAGCGCAGCGAGAGAGCATGAACATCTTAAAAAAAGAGTGGGTAAATGGTGCATTTTCAAGCAAATTTGAGAAGTACAGAGACTAGAGCTGCAAACACACATTGAGCCCGCTGCAGCACTGTGACTAGGACTGGTGCCACACACAGAGCCAGCTGCAGCACAGAGACTAGAGCAGTAGATAAGTGGTAGAACTAGAAACAAATCGAAGTGCCATACATATACTAAACAGAACACGCTTTCAAATAACAGAAACCCCAAAGAAAGGATGCTCCATACCCAGATGAGCGCAATGGGCAATTGAAAATCAAAATAAATGGCACACGTAGTATACACATGGAAACAGAAATTCCCGAAATACCACACACACACTCAGCAGCAAGCAGAACGTGGACATCAAATACAAACAAAAGGCAGGCCCAAATACAGAAATCATCACAGACACTCTGAAACGCTAAATGTCACATACATATTAAATGGCATAAAGGACAACTGGCACAAACATACACACACGTACCGTCTGGTATATAAAGATAAGCAGCAAACACAATAAATGCTATACGTACAAACGAAATGGAACACATCCACCCAAATGACAACACCCTCGCACCAAAAACTCAAACGTACATAATACCAAAGAGGAGACAGAAACTAGTTGAGAGATATACAAGTAAATTAAATAAACTCCAAATAGCACAAAACAAGTGAAATACATACAAACCAAAAGTCCTCGAATGCAGCTAAAATGCCCATCCCGATCATTAATCTGTGACTGAAGCACAAATGATGAATCACACAGGGGCTGGATATGTATCTGCCAACCAGCGCTTATTAACCGAAGACAACTATTGCTCTGAAACGATTACTTCTTTCCAGGCAGAAGGGATTTATTCAGTTTTCAATGTGAAACAAGTCCCCAATTCTATTCCTCTTAGAAAAGCACACAAAAAGGATCACAATGCCAGCCAATGTACAGAATAGAGCAGGTGGCCAGCTCTGCCACATTACAAAGCAAAAAACTGTTTCTCATTGGAACACAAATGCAAATAAAAATTCCTGACGTCGAGAATATTTTCCAAGTGGGCTGGACCTGCCCACTTCCCTCCCGCACCATTTCACACTTCTGTTTCTGCAAAGAACTTGATAAATCCTCTTTCCCATTGGTGATAGAAAAACGTAACACCCCAAAATACTAATTTAAACATGCAAACGTTTGAAATGTGCAGCAAAACGAAACTAGACCGAGACTGCGGAGCCAAAGTGGCAAAAAAACTTGTCTGCAAGAGCCAAGCATACCCATGGCCAGCTTGAAGTCACATTTATACGTCAGTCACATCATGGCGCTGCACTGAGAAGTCCTTAGTAAAAGTAATAGTTTAGAAACAAACTATCAATCAGTGCACTAAGGGGCAAGAGATGTCAAAGCTTCAGGTCAAGTCAGGTGTAATAGAAATACACATTTTTGAACTTTGAAACGACTTTATCTTATTTTAATCATGTTGTGTGATATACATAGCAAACTTTTCATGGCTCGGCTCGTGCACCGCCTGTAAGATCCGAGCCAGATCCTCGGCTCGGCTCTGGCTCAGGCTACTCATCTGCAGTCCTTGTGCTGTTTAAATGCTGGTCAAATGGATATAGAGAAAGCAAGCTATCCTGCAATTGGCTTTCCATTGGTTTGCGGAGATGGGGAAGCAGAAGCATGGAGCTCATTAGATATCCATCTCTATCTCTCATTTTCAAAATGGAGCCGGTTGTGTTCCTGAAGCTCGTGATCGAAACTTTCTGTCTGAGCTCGCACGCTAGAAGACATGCTGAGCTTAGGAAGCCTGGGTTCAAACTGGAAAGGCATGGTGAGCAAAAAAACGATGGATTTAGGCCCAGATCTCTGTACTGGGGTGAATGTATGACATTGTTCTGCATTCTGTCCATCTATTGTTGCTTGAGCTTAGGAAGGGAGCACAGCCCTCCTGCAGTAACCTCCCGATAAAGCATTCACCAACAAAGAAATGCATGCATTTGTTTTCTTAAACAGATATGTCGATCCTTACACTGTTGTTGCACCTGTCCCAGCCTTGCTGCTAGTGTCACGAGGTGCCCGTTTAGTTGTGGGAACTTTGGAATCAAGGTCTTGTGATCTGTTTGTGCTATTATGGTCTGCGCCTGTGCAGAGTCATTCCACCAGTCCCTGCTGACAGCCACTTTCGCCATCTATTGAAATGTGCCATCGAGTGTTTTAAGGGCTTTCACCTCATTCACAGCCACTTTCACCTCCCTTACTGTTCTGAGGCACATTCAGGTTCTCTATCTAGACTCTCTGTATTTCTCTCTATCCCATATCTCTGTGTCTCTCCCCTCTCTCTCTCCTCTCGCTTTCTCCTGCAAATACTGGGCAAATACTGGTATTAAGCGCTACAAACTACTCCTGCCCTTCCCTCCTAGACATTGGTTTGCGCCCGAGGCGCTGTCCCTGTGCCGGTCTTTGGGGTACTCATTTACTGAGAACCTTGACCTTCTGCGCTTCAAGGCTCTGTGAACAGGACCTGTGGCTCACGATGCAGCCTACTGCACCCCCTCCTGCTCCGGCGCCCTCGGGCTGATGACTCCCACTCTCCTAAACTAGTGCTAACGGGTAGCTGTGGGTGCCTCGAGGCGCGTGGCATGGACAGTAATCCCTAGTGCCCTGTGTGTCAGCCTTGAGGCAGGATGGCCCTGTGACGTACCAGTCCTGCTCCTCTGAAGTAAATTAGTTTCTCAAAGTGCACAGAGTGGGTGTCGCCCGTTATAACATTGATTACGCCAACTTGCACCCTTTATCTATCCTACTAGGTTGGCGCCTATGGTCTTTTATTTACCTACTAAAGGTGGTTGAGGGGAGCAAAACAATTCAGAGTTATTCTTCAATATATACATGCCTTAAAGGACCACAGACTCAGAACTTCAGTTTTGTCAATTTATTAAAAGGCCAAAAACAATTTGATGTAGACACAACGAAGAATCAAATTATATAGGTATAGAAAGCTCAATATAGAGCTGAGTCTACGAATATAGGTTATACGACCCAAAAGGCATAGGATGATAAACTCCAAAATCAGAACGCAACAAAGAATAGATGCGGAGTTCAGATCCTTTTTCATTAGGAAGAATCAAAAACTTTTCCTACACTATTCTAAATGGAGACCCTACCTAATTCCCTTCCATCATACCCCAAAGGTGTCAGTACGTGTTGACTTCCTAAGAAGTACTCACGTCAAGTGGGTTGATTAGCTTAAGGCTATGGAGCTCGCTCTAAGATGCTCCTTCTCCTCCGAAAGCTAGCAGAAGTCTGGTCTCCCTGTCCCTGAGCATCATACAAAATAAAATGGGGTTTGACTGATAATACGTCATTAGAAAATTTCCATTGCAACTTTGTCAGTGTGGTGATTTTCCAGTCAGGGGCATGATGAACCTTCTTTGCTAGGAGTACCTTAGTTCCCAGATAGGCCAGACACGGAAGGCATCCTCCCATCTCCCCTTTCAGCCATCTTCAAAGAAATGCCGGGTATCTCCTTCAATCTGAAAATAATTAGTTTGCATTCTGGCACCTGCAGTAGGATGAGAACACTCTGTTTTTCTAACACAACATGTATTTAATTATTTATTTCTCGAGAGACCAAGGAGATGTGAAACTATAAACACTCTGCGTCTTTGGGCCTAGACTCGGACAACTTAAACTAAACACAAATTCATTATGTGAGTATAATATCATCCTGTACCTTATACATACAGGATTTACAATGCATACATGGTCCTACTTAAATGTATCCACTACACGTATTGTTAAATGATTCCACTAAATACATCTTAATAATCATAAAACACTGCAAACGATAAGAATACACATGAGTGCGTTTTAACCATGAGTATAATGCAACCATACAATATAGAGTGCAGAAAGCACTCTATCAGTTCCCCCCTCTTATGACTAGTGTCATGACACCATTTGCTATTCTCTCACAGTTCTGCTCCTTGTAGAAACGACCGACCTAAACAGAAGCTGTAGCTTGCCGTCCCTGTCAAAATCTTTCTAACCCTTTAAGGTGCTGATAATGACTGTCCTGCAGTCGTTCCAGTTCCTGTTCTCGTTTTTTCAACACATTCTCCTTGTGTCTTGCCCTTTGCCATTTGTATGCTTTGATAGCTCCCAGTAAGACAATTATACAAATGACAGCTATGATGATGGGTTTCAAAATGTATCCCATTATTCCCTGCCCCAAACTTCCAAACCAGCTCCCAATCTTTCCGAATCCCTTCCCAATTTGGTCTCAGAGTCCTTCAGCAGCCAGATTACATAACTCTTAATGCATATCTGAGATATTATTAATATATTTCCTTATATCCTGACTGTTTTCAGGTATATAAGTACAGCACTGTTGGACTCTCAATAACGTACAGACTCCTCCGGCTTTTGCTAATAATACGTCTAAAGCAATACGATTTTGAAGAACCATAGCCCTTATCGAGACCATCTCTCCATCAACTAATAATAGAATTTAGGCTGTATTCACAGAGAGTTTGTCTACTAACGTTGCCAACTTTCTGATCTTCACATCATTCAAAATCACACCCATACTGGGTATCATAGCTCCAAACACATCACCAATGATTTCTCCTGCGCTCATACCACGTTTTTCTCTGTGAGGACCTTTCCCTTCCAAAGGCCATAAATCATCCACATGGAAGATTTGGGGAAATACTACAGCCAAATAACACGTACCATACCAATTCTTGGGCAACTTCACGTAGGCATTCTTTCCACATACAAAATACACATTGGGCACTATGGTTAACTTATCCAGTAGTGCTTTTCTAATTGATTCTTCAGTCAGGAAAATGTGTTCACAATCACTCTCACCTACGAAGATCTTATCATAGTATGTTGACGGATGTTTAATGCACAGCTTTCCTCTCTGCTGGAAGTCTAAAGCTATTGGTCCAGAACTCCCTTTTTCCTTATGATCTATTTCTTCTTTGGTCCATGGAATAACTTTATGCTTATTTAAACCAGATCCTAAGCTCTGCCTATGCCGATCTTCTATCTGATCTACAAACTTCTTTTCAATGTCTGTTAACATGCAGGTCAAATTATGTCTGTGGGCATAAGATGTATCTAAAGTAATGGTAGGCACAAAATATGTAGACATTCGCTCTACCTGCTTAAATTAATCATATTTGTTCATATACTTAAGAACTGGGACTTCTGCATGTACCACATCGTAATTTGAGAAATAGTACTCAAAATGTGCCTTGCTATAAAATATGCTCAACAACACAGTACATGTAATCTCATAGGTCAAAGGCAAATGATGGTATCGAATACCTTCTTCTACTGATGCTGGTAGTTGCATACACACATAACAGTCTTTCGCTTCCATGGTGTCTACATACTCATACAATAAACAAGCATATGCATTCAGCGTGAAATCACCTTTTGACAAATCTACATGTAATCTGCGACTAGTTTTCTTGATCATCTCTTTATCTTCTAAATGTGAGATGGGTGTGGTAAATGAGGTCTGTTCCCCCTTCTTGTCAGCATCTTGAGACTCAACCAAAGAGGTAACAATCACCATAATTATAACAATAAGCACTACAACAATAAGAGTACCAATTATGCATTTTTGTTTGCGTCCTGAATTTTCGGAAGCCATGTTTCCACTTATTCGATTGTGAAGCACAAAGGGAACGATAAAGTCTCTTCTCTCACTGTACTTCGCTTATACTGTTGTTCACATTATCTCTTTCATTTGCTCTTTCTGTTCAATTATTGCAATATTCAGTCCATTAATACTAAACCTATTGAAGAGATGTAGTCAGCCCTAATTTTCAGTTCTTCTTCTATTTGAAAGTTCCTAATTTTAAATCTTCTTCCACTTGGAGCTAGGTTATCTTCTTTCTAAAGCCTAATGCATTCTTCCATCACAGGTCAAGCTTCATCTGTAATGATATTCGAGCCAAGTACGGTAAGGACAAATTGCAGAATTTCTGCACGGATTTCTCCCAATTTTTGTGCAGTAAGCTGTCGACCAAATGAGGGAAAAACAACCCGATTGAGGATCAAAAATCTCAAACCACTCAGCCTTAGTGGATTAGGGACTGTCGGTGTTAGGGTTCCAAAGTTTTCTACTCTAGGGACAAGTAACTGAATATCAATCGAGAGGGTGTCCCCTCCGTAGCTCACTGTTCCAGTCTCCAATCTCCCGGAATTCTTCGGTCTCTGCATCTGCAACCAGATACGTCCACTCAGGAGATGCGTACTTTTAAGACGGTAACCTCTTTATTCTGGATCGTCTTAGACCATCCGATCCTGCTTCTGTTTCACTTTGATCAGATTCAGACGTTTCAGGAATTGGAGTGAGATTTTTCTCAGATGCGAGCCGTATATTCAGCCTTTCCTTTCTTGCTGGCCACTTCACTGCTCCTGCATCTGTTCTCCTCACTTCCTCTTGAGCTGATCCTTCTGCGCCAGGCCGTTCATCCAGGTCTGGTTCAAAGTGCACATCCCCAATCTCATCGATCTCAGGATCTGTAATCAACTCTGAGGCAGTATGCTCTCTTCTTTCCTGCTCAGTTGACGGTTCAACTGCATCAGCACCATTCACACCTTGATCTGTTCCATCAATTTGAGTTGCATTTTCAGTTGTTCTGCTTGGAACAAGGAAAATCGTTTCTTCCACGGGCTATGGAACTCGAAGAGTATGTGAAGTGTGGATCCATTTCAGTAATCCCCCACACTTCACAGCGGTACTTGTGACCAATATCACCTGATATGGTCCTCTCCAACGAGCATCAAGGCAGCTCTGCCTCACGTGCTTGCGAACCAGCACCCAGTCACCAGGGTAAAGCTCATGCAGCAAGTCTCTCGAGGTGGATGCAGTCGCAGCCTTGACCTGGTGAGATACAGAATTAACCACATCAGCCAGTCCTCTACAATAATCCAACACCATATCATCTGTGTTGTTTATTAATGCTGTAGCTGGCACCATAGGCAATCTCATAGCTCGTCCAGTTAATATCTCATGGGGGGAGAGCCCTGTTCTCCTGTCAAGAGTGCTACGTAGACTCTTAAGACTAATGGTAACGCGTCTGGCCATTTCAATGCAGTCGACAAGCAAACCTAAGCCACTCTCATTTTGATTGTGGCATTTACCTGTTCCACAAGACCAGATGCTTCCGGCCTGTAACTACAGTGCAACCTCTGATCAATGTTCAAGGCAGCACACAACAATTTCATGAGTTCGCTATGGAAGTGTGTTCCTTTATCTGTCTCCTCAGAGGTCGGAAATTCATACCTCGGTATCAGTTCCCTTAAGAGCAGTTTTGCCACTGTGAGGCTATCACATCGCCTAGATGGATAAGCCTCCACCCAACGTGAAAAGATACACACCACCAAAAAAACATATCTCAGCCTGTTACATCTTGGCATTTCAATAAAATCCAATTGTATCCCATTGAAAGGGCCTCCTGAACTTCCAATGGGACTCATAGTGACCACAGTTTTCTTTCCGATGTTCATTTGCTGACACGTAACACACCTGTAACACACTTCTTCAGCATTCACACAAAATCGTAGATTAAACCACGTTTGCCTGAACACTCGCACCATGGCATCTCTTCCTAAATGAACTGCTCCGTGAATCTGTCTTGCCATCGGGCTCAATTGGCAATTGGGTAATACTGCTCTGTCATCGGTTGACACCCAAATGCTATCTTCTCTCTTTTCGCAGCCTGCTCTAACCCTTGAAGCAGCTTCTTCCTCCGAGACCTAATCCTGCAACCGCTTTACCTCATCCCACGTTTCAGATACAGCCAACATCATGCTGAGCTCGATCTCTTCTGTGCTCTCTCCTATATATTCTCCATTGAAAACACAAGCATGTATAGCACAAAAACAAGCTACTTCGTCTGCTTAGTTGTTTCCCTTTGTAACAAAGTCCTTCCCCCTCCCATGAGCAGCACATTTAACCACAGCAATCTCTTTGGGTTTCTGCAAAGTGTCCAATAATTGGCGCTCATATTCCTCATTACGGATTGGGGACCCTGAGGACGTTAGAAATTCATTCGAGATGGTACAGGCTTGTATTAGAGCAATAATTTTGGTTACCTGAGCAGAGTATACTCTATTCAAACAGGCAGCTTCCACCCCTCCCATGATGGTGCACACAGGAAACGCTGCTCTCAAGTACCCTTCATTGTCTCTTAAGCATGAACCATCAACAAAAAGGATCAAATCAGATTCGGGCAAAGGTTCATCAACAATGTCAGGTCTGGGTTTGGTAGATGGCTCAGTTACATTGAGGCAGTCATGCTCTTCACAATCCTCATCTCTTTCTCCTTGCGGAATGGGTAACAATGTAGCAGGGTTTAAAGTGGTACAACGTTTCACAGTGACATTTTCAGAAGTCAAAATAACCTGCTCATACTTAGTCAGTCTGTTATTGGTGAGATACTGTCTTAGTTCTTATCAATAACAATTCTACTGAATGTGGCACTTAAACAATAAGTGGATGACCCATCACTATGCTATCACATCTCTCAATGCTGACACCTGTTGCAGCAACGGATTTGAGACATCCGGGCAACGCAGAAGCTACAGGATCTAATGTAGCTGAAAAATAAGCCACTGGTCTATGGGCACCCCATGTGTCTGTACAAGGACTAAGGACTGCTAATGCACATCCTTCCTTCTTACAGCAGAAGAGCAAAAACGCTTTATTATGATTTCGCATTCCAAGAGATGGAGCGCGACATATGCTTTCTCTCAGTTCACGGAAGGCTCTCAAAAATTCTCAATCTCATGGTACCGGATCACTAATGTCTTTTCGAGTCAGTCTCAACAGTGGCTTTGCTTGCAAAGAGAAGTTTGGGATCCACTGTCCACAATAGTTGACTATTCCCAAACAATTCGGACTTCTTTTTGTGTTTTCGAAGTTCCCATTTGCAGGATCGCCTCTATGCGATCCGGTGACACCCTTCGTTTCCCTTTCTCAATCCGGTGTCCTAGATACTGTACTTCAGGCAAACAATACTGAAGTTTGTTTGGGGACACTTTGTGTCAATTCTCTGCCAAATATTTCAACAAAGCCACAGTGTCAATCCTACAAGCGTCTTCGGTTTCTGAAGCGACCAGGAGGTCGTCAATGTATTGAATCAGGACTGACCTTTGAGGCATCACCAGTCCTTCAAGATTCTTTTTCAAACACTGACTAAAGATGGAAGGGCTTTCTGTATACCCTTGAGGGATTATACACCATGTTAAGACATGGTCACCCATCCAGAATGCAAATAAATACTGGCTCTCTTCATGCAATGGTATGGAGAAAATTGCCTGACATAGATCTATAACTGTAAACCATTCTGCTTCACATGGTATCTGGAATAGAATACCGGCTGGATTCTGTACCACAGGACAACATGGGATCACAATTTCATTAACCCTGCGTAGGTCTTGCACTTTTCTGTACTTCCCACTAGGTTTCTGCAGTACCATGATAGGTGAGTTACAGGGACCTCGAATCTCCTTAAGAATGCCTTGTGCAATCATGGACTCAATAACTGGTTTTATTCCGGCCACAGTTTCGGGAGACAATTTATACTGCGGCGTTCGTGGAAATTCAGCATTTGGGTTGACCTGTATCTTAACAGGATCAACCCCTCGGATCAGACCAATCTCTTCACCTGTGAAATCCCACACTTTTGAGGAAACCGAATCTCTCAAGTCATGCGGTAATTCCTCGATGGTGGGAACACAAACATATTTGCACACATGCTCGTATTAGCCATTTTGATCTCGGCATCAACATCACAGGTCTGCAACTCCACACCTCTCGTAGTGCACAATATGGTACAATTTAGTTTACATAACAGGTCTCGCCCTAATAGACAGACTGGTCTTGTAGTGCACACTACGAATTGATGTCTATCTCGGAACGGCCCTATTATCACAGGTAACTCATTTGTCAATGGATTAGTCATTTTCCGATTACTGACTCCCACTACTTGAATCAATTGTCCTGAAAGGGATACATTTGGAACCCCTTCTGTTCTTACTGTAGAACGCGCATCTCCAGTGTCTAACAAGAAAGTAACAGGATTTCCATTCACTTCTGCATCTACAAACGGTCCACTCTGATCTACTTCCAGAATGGTGCCCAAAGTGCATCCTTTCTGCACCCCCCTCTGGCACTCCTGCGGATCCTGATCAAATCTGTCTTGTATTTCAAAGTAAGGCATCTGATGATATGTCTGATTCTGCATAGGTATTCTTGGGGGTTGAGGTATCTGCACTTGTGACTCATATCCTCCATACATAGACCTAGGTCTAGTCACAGTATTAAAAGTCTCGGACATCTGTCCCTCTCCCTCATTCTGTAATTGATTTGCTGGATTCAATCGACACACGCGCTTCCAATGTCCGGTTTTGGGACAATAATGGCATGCAGTGACCTTCTTTTGTTGTGCCACCCACTCACTTGTACTCATGTCCATGCCTGTTCCATGACCAGGTTGGGTCAACATCTGTTGACCCATTCCTATACCACCTTGTCTGCCTCGACCCATTCCACCTTGCAGTTGATCGGGCCTTTCGGCATTCCTCAACTGCACCAACAACTTGTCTTTCAATTTCTTTTGTGTCGATTCCACCTGATCACTATAGTATTTTGCATACCGCAGAATTTCATCCACCGTTTTATTTTGCCAACATATCAAATGCATCTGTATCATCAAACTAATATCAGACCTTAATCCCAACACAAACTTTGAGACAAACAGTCCTATATCTTTCTGCTCAATAGTGTCCAGACCACTAGGCTGTTTAAAGGCCACTAACAATCGCTCATAATAGTCATGTACCGACTCTTTCGGTTCTTGAGTAGTGCGATCAATCTTAAGCCAATCAACAGTTTGGGGAGATACCTTCGATTGTAACCAGGTAATCACCTGTTCATATTTTTTCATTACCTCAGGTGAAGGACCATTATTCACCGGATCTCTAGCTGGTTCTGCCACTGGCCACTCAATGGCAATTTTACATGCAGCCCACAAGTCACCTGGAATCACTATATCAAACAAGTTGTTCAAATCAATCCATAACACTTTCGAGATCTTCACAAATTGATCTAATTGTTTGTACCAGTCAGCAGATTTCTCCCTCAGCCGAGGAAAATCATAAGTGAATGCTGCCAAATCACCCCTGCTCCATGGCACATGTACATACCCTCCATTTTGTACTTCTCTCAAAGGGAAATTTCCTGTAGCTCCCGTCCCTCCACCCGGAGGCAGAGTATTTACTGTCCAATTCTTGGCACTTTTCTTTTTAGCCCACCTCTCTTCCCATTTATTCAGTTCTTTCCAACCTCGCATCCCTATCACCAGTTCCCTGATGTGCGTTTTTAGTCCTATCATTCGCTTCTCTTCCAATTCCTTTTCTGCGTAATTCAATCGGCAGGTTCCTTGCATCATTTTAGTCTTTGTCAAATCCACCTCATACCTTCGGGCCAATTGTGACAAGGCATCATGAGCTCGATTTGCATTTCTTGTAATATCCTTAGCTACAAATAGCAGTTCACCTGGGTCATACGTCTCAATTCTCTCCAATGACAGATTCCCTTCAACCACCTCTTCTAATTCTACCTTTATTCTCACTACATCTAACAGTGGTGCCTTCATTGCAACCTGTAAAACTCTCTGACCTCTCTCATTTCCTGAGTCCTCCCTGTCGCAACCTTGTGTTCCCCCTTCTTCCATTCTCTGATCTTAGCGACTTTCTCTGTCCCAGCTTCGACTTCTCCAATGATTACCTGGACATATAACCTGTGGCCCAGACAGTACCCTAGGTGTTGCTTGTCTCATCCCCATTTCATCTCCCGATATCACAGACTCTCTTACTGGTGGAACCCACAAACTGATGTCTGACCTGGAATTTGAAGGGGTGAATTGAGCATATTTTCATTTCTTCTCTCTCTGTTGCAGCATGATGAATTAATGTGATGCACAATTTAAAAATGCCAAAATGATTTAAGAAATGTGAATTATGTTTGCCACGATGACTAGTTGATACACATATTATTGTAACATATGTGGTAGAAATGTAATTCAAGTAGGAGATATTGATTGCATATATCTATTTAAAACAGGATAGTGAAACCAGAAATCACGTCTGAGAAAACCAATATTATTTGTCTTGAGAAAGATGGAAATATAAGCAAAATCCATCGAAACGCGTCAACGCAGTTGTAAGCACAATCTAGAAGATCGACAAAGACTTGTAGATGTAAGTGTGTTGGAACATATCATAAGCCATGTTTTGAAGTCTATGGTCCTATTTGATGTGCAACATATGACAAAGTGAATTGTCTCATAGATGTTGTTTTCTCTGTTTTGCTGGCTCATAACGGTTGTTTTAATTTGTGTTATAAATTATTTTTTATTGTATCAATTGGTTCTGATGAGGGATTGTGACATGACATGTTTTTAACCCTGTATAACGTATGTTTTTTAACTAAATAAATGTAGTATTGTACGAACTGAACGTGGAAGTTTATAATTGGACATTAGGGTGTTTAAAATCACAAGAGGTGTTTGGCACTAGTTGATTAAATAATATAATTTGCTCTGTCAAGGGATAACTGTCTTTTACTTGTTTAGAGTACCATAATTCCCTTGAGTATCTCAAGGGGTCTCTCTCTGTTCTACATTCATTATTAGCACAACCTGTTGGTTGGAGAGGTTTTCTGTTTTTTTCTGTTTTTCTCTATTTGAGATATTTATACCGACCAAACTGGACCAAACTGGACCTTTTTTTAGGCAGACGCCAGAATTGAGGGCAAAGGGGTTACAGGAACTACAATCGGCAGGAACCTATGAGGAACCATCAACCTCAGAATGCAGGACAGGAGTACCTCACAACCAGAAGCAAACAATACTGAAGGTAGATGAACTCCCTATAATAAACCTATCAAAAAAGAAATTGACAAAAGATGAACAAGAGATTTTAAAGAAAGGTTTTAGTTTTGCACCTACGGCTCCCCATAATATGTTTGAATTAGAGACGATTTAAAAAGTTTTTTTAGAAAAATTAGATTGAATAAATTCTTTGAAGATAAACCTTATGAAGCTCCACTTAATGTGTCAGGCTTTAAACCCAAATCGATGTTCACCCCTAGTCTAGGTCAAATTAATAAAAATGTAGAAATATTTGAGAAGGTAGTTGAGATGGAGATTAAAAACATGAGGAGTACAGTCTCTAAGTATTACAATAATAACCTTTCAGTTGATCAGAAAAAAGCTTTGAAATCATTGCAGGAATGCATTCAAATCACCAACAAACCCGCCGATAAGGGCATAGGAGTGGTGATCTTTGACTCTCCAGATTATGAGAAAAGAATGAGGGAACTTCACAATGTAAAAGAACATTATCAACTTCTTCGCTTTTCCGCTATAGGTGATTTGAAAAAAGAGGTTGCATCTCTCTTGAATCAAGGTAAAGAAGAGGGCTGGATTTGTGACAATGAATATAAGTTTTTATTTAATGCACACCCAGTTTTGCCTGCTATTTACGGATTACCTAAAATCCACAAAAATATAATCAATCCTCCAATGATGCCCATTGTGAGCAGTGTTGGCTCAATATTGGAGCCCCTTAGCAGATATGTGGATTTTTTCCTCAAACCCATAGTACAAAAACAAAGATCATACCTAAAAGAAACAGCTCATGCTATATCCATATTTGAGGGACAGGGCTTTCAACAGGGTGACCCAAATTTGGGTCAGCCTTGATATTGAAGCCTTGTACACAAATATCCCTCAGGATGATACTATCAAGGTGATCTCCACCATTTTGGGCCAGGAGGAATTGAATGGAGCCAACAAAGGATTCATTATGGCATGCATAGAGATGGTATTTAAAAATAATATTTTTCTGTTCAAGGATGTAGCATACATTCAAATCAAAGGGACCAGCATAGGGGCCACCTGTGCCCCTAGTCTGGCCTGCCTCTATGCGGGCGACTTTGAGCAGAGGCATTTTTTTAATGAGATTGCTCCATATTATGAAAACATCACTTGCTGGCACCGTTTCATAGATGATATTATTTTTGTCTGGAGTCTGGAACGGTGCCAGCCATGAGTTGGAGTCTTTTTTAGAATGGATCAACTTGGGTGATCCAAATTTAAAATTAACCGCACATTACAGGGATTCAAGTGTAGAGTTCCTGGATATTAGGATAAAAAATGTGATAGATGTACTAGACGTGGAGCTATATACGATGCCCATGGATAAGAATACACTTCTACTATATGGGAGTCATCATCCACGTTCTCAGAAGGACAATATTCCCTTTGGGGAATTTTTAAGATTGAGACGTAACTGTACCACTATATCAGATTTTTATTATCATGCAGAGTGTTTAAAGATAAAATTGAAAGCCAGAGGTTACCCTTGTAAATTGATCAAACACTCACTAAAAAGAGCGAGATTTTACAACCGAGACTGTCTATTAGAGATAAATAAGAAAAAGAGAGACACAGCGACAGGGAGAATTGTTTTTGTCACTCAGTTTTCCAATATTAGCAATCAAATAAAAAATATAGTCAATAGAAATTGGAAACTTTTAAACTATGGAACTAATACCCAACTAGAAAAACCATTGTTTTCATTCAGACGAAATAGGACCATCCGTAACTCCCTAGTGAGAACTTATAAAAACACATCTAGATTCCAAACCACGCTAAATGGAGAGATAGCGAGAGGCAACTACAAATGTGGTATGTGCTCAATATGCCCACACTGCAATGAAGCTAAGAGCATAGTATATGCCAATAATCAGTGATCGCAACAACCCTAAACAATTGCCTAAGTAAAAACTTTCATATATCTTTTAATCTGCCCAAGTGGGCTAGGTTATGTGGGAGAAATGAGCAGAGAACTGAGCACACGTCTATTAGAGCACAAATCAGCCATCAGAACGAAAAAAGAAAATGCTCCACTAACAGATCATTTTGTGAAGTTCAACCACGATTGTAATCAATTTTAGTGGTTCATTCTTGAAAAAATTGTCATTGACAGGAGAGGAGGTGAGTTCAATGCCAAAAGAAAGAAAGGAGAACAATGGTATATGTGCCACTTTAATACAGTGGTTGCCGGCTTAAATTCCAGGGAAGACTGGATGAGGATTGTAGCTATGTAACGCCCTGAACGTCTCAGGATCGTTTAACAGACACGATAATGAGAACGCAACCACTTGTGAAGGTTTAGTTATTTTAATGAAGGCAAAAATAATACAAGGAATAAACAAAGGTTATAGTCACTGGAATCCTCCAGGCTAAGTACGTTACCAGCCCACAGCACGGATGGTCCTAGCCGTCCTCTGCATATACGCCGATCCCGGCGTATGCCAACAGAGGGCAGAAATGAAATGGCCGACAATGCCAATCGGTAGGCTGTGAGGGGCACGAAGAGTGTTGGGGAGAATCGAGGAGTCAGGGAAACACCCAGCCGGGGTCTCTACCTGAAGGGAGCAGCCGCTCAACCTCTTCCTCAGACTGCACCGGGACGCGGAGTCACCTCCTGGTGATGCGTCACCGATACCCCAATCACAAGCAAAGAAGACTGAACCGAGAGCAGCCGCTCGATCGATCCTGTGGACCTCCGAGTCTGTAACGCGGCAAACACCTCCTGGTGTGCGTTTACAGCTGGCAGTCCCTGTATCTCTGGTCGGGCTGGGAGTTACGACTCCAACCAGCAAAAGCGCCACTGCGCTTTGACTCAGCCGAGTCAAAAAGCGAAGCTCAATGGTTATCCGGTAGAGCTTCCGGGTCCTTCACAGGTGACGATGGGGCAAGACACGGCCCAGGGAGTAACGACTCGACCTACCTCCGTTCTTGCCTTACTGGAGCACCACTCCGGAACACTGCTCTTCACTAAGCAGGTACGTCGGTGTAAACACAATATCCGACAGCGTTGTACCTCCCGGTTCCTCCCTTTATAGGGCGTGTTTTCCTTGAGTTATGTAACAGCTCTCCTGTTTACATAAGGGCGTGTTTTCCTTGAGTTATGTAACAGCTCTCCTGTTTACATAAGGGCGTGTTTTCCTTGAGTTATGTAACAGCTCTCCTGTTTACATAAGGGCGTGTTTTCCTTGAGTTATGTAACAGCTCTCCTGTTTACATAACCTCTCAACCGCTAAGCATCCTGGGAGATGTAGTCCGTTTTCGCTGGTTACCGTTTTCCTCCCCTCGCATGACAGGAATTCTTGACAGTACATCCTCCCTCTCAGCGGCTCCCCACGGGTCCAGCGCTGGCAGGAAAACGCCGATGGAACAAGGAGACCAAGCGCGGAGCATGAACCCCTTCAGCCGGCTCCCATGACTGCTCCTCCGGGCCATAGCCTTTCCATGCAACCAGGTACCACAGCTTCCCCCTGCGCCATTTGGACGCCCGTATGCCCGACACTTCATACTCCACCTCCGACTCCACGCATACCGGCCTAGGTGTCCCAGACGGCTTGGAGGGCGCTGGTTTGAGCAATGATACATGAAAGACAGGGTGTATCCGCAATGACTGGGGCAAGCACACCTTCACGTTCACGGGACCCATACACTTGGTAATTCGATAGGGGCCCATGTACTTGGGATGGAACACACTGTTCTTTCGAAACCTCATGTTTCTTGTGGATATCCAGACGTAGTCTCCAGTGCGGTACAGTGGCCCGGGCCTTCTCTTCCTGTCCGCCGCAGCCTTGTATCTTCTCTTGGCCTCTATTAGGACAGCCCTTGAGCGCATCAACGTGTCTTTTATGTGTGCCACCCTGTCCGCTGTGGCGGGAATCCTGTCCTCTCTGAACGGATGTAGAAATGGCAAGAACCTGGGATGTTGGCCATAGTTGCTATAGAACGGAGATGCCTGTGTGGAGCTGTGAGTGGCGTTGTTATAGGCTATCTCTGCAACCCATAGCAAGTCGACCCATTCTTCCCTGCCCTGGTCCACAAAACATCGCAGATACTGTTTGAGCGTTTGGTTCAGGCGCTCGGTTTGGCCGTCCGTTTGAGGGTGGTAGCTGGTGGACAGGGCGGTCTTAACATGCAGCGCAGTGCACCAAGTCTTCCAGAATTGCGCAGTAAACTGCGACCCCCGGTCCGACACGATCACCCCAGGTAATCCATGCAGTCGTACCACATTCTTTAGGAGTAGTGACGCCAATTCCCCGGCCATAGGGACTCTCTTGCAGGGGATGAAGTGCCCCATTTTCGTCAAGTAATCCACCACCACCAGTATTGCCGTCATCCCCTGGTCTACCGGTAGGCCCACCACGAAGTCCAGTGATATGCTATCCCATGGTCTATCCGGGGTCGGAAGTGGATGTAAGAGCCCTTGGGTTCGGCCATGGTCGGCCTTCATGGTAGCACACGTATGACACTCCTGTCCCCACCTCCTGACATCCACTCTTATGGTTGGCCACCAGAAATACCGTCCCATGCTAGCCACCGTTTTTTCAAAGCCCAAATGACCTGCGCATGGAGAGTCATGGCACCAGATGAATGCTTGTTTCCTTAGCCTAGGCGTGGGTATCAATAGGCACCTACCCTTCAGGGGTATCCCGTCCTTCAGCTGCCATTCTCTGTGACTGAGGAGCCACCTCCGCCATGCGAATGACCTGATCCCTCTCTTTATTCCCCTCAGGAAAGTATCCGGTTGGATAACCCCCAATACCATCCTCGGGGAAATGATGGAATGCTCGGTCGCAGGCAATGGTTCCTTAACTGCAGATTGACGGGACAGGGCGTCCGCCTTCCGGTTTTCCGTCCCCGGCCGATATGTGATGCGGAAGTTGAACCCCGCAAAGAAGATCATCCACCGCAGCTGTCTGGGAGAAAGGTGTCTTGTGGCCGTCCTGAACTGTAGGTTCCGATGGTCCGTGTACACCGATACCACATGTCTTGCCCCCATCAACCAATGCCTCCATTCGGTGAAGGCGTCCTTGATTGCGAGAAGCTCCTTCTCCGCAATATGGTAGTTGCGTTTGGCGTCGTTGAGTTTGCGGGACATGTACGCAACGGGATGAAGCACCCCTGTGTCGTGGTTGCGTTGGGACAAGAGAGCCCCCAGCGCCACATCCGATGCGTCCGCTTCCACCACGTAGGGGAGATCCGGATCGGGGTGAGCCAACACCGGCGCCTTACCAAAGGCGCTTTTCAGGGCCTCAAAGGCTTTGTTCGCTTCAGGGGACCAGACAAACTCCTTGGACTTCCTCAGTAGCTGTGTGATTGGGGCCACCAATCCTGAAAATCCATCTATAAACCGCCTGTAAAAGTTGGCGAAGCCAATGAAACTTTGGACGTCCTTCACGCTTTGGGGCACCGGCCATTCTTTCACCGCCTTGATCTTTCGTTCTGCCATCTCCTGTCCCTCTGGACTCAGCATCACTCCGAGGAATTCCACGGATGTGACGTGGAAGTCACACTTGCTGAGTTTACAAAACAGCATGTTTTCCCTCAGCTTTTGGAGCACAGCTTTGACGTGGTGTACGTGCTCCTCCACACTGGACGAATAGATGAGGATGTCGTCGATATATACGACCACGTAGATATCCAACTCCTCTCTGAATACCTCATTCAAAAAGTACTGAAAGGCTGCTGGGGCGTTGCACAGACCGAACGGCATGACAAGGTACTCAAAAAGGCCGAACCTGGTCTTAAAGGCGGTCTTCCACTCGTCTCCGTCCCTCATGCGCACCAGATGGTATGCCCCTTTCAAATCCAACTTGGTGTAGATACGAGCTTTCTTGACCTGTTCCAGAAGTACACTGATGAGAGGCAAGGGGTACCGATTCTTTACGGTTATCGCATTCAATGCCCTAAAGTCCACACAGGCTCTCAGCTCCCCATTAGCCTTCGGGATGAAGAAGAGTGGCGAGGCGGCCGGAGACTTGGACGGGCGGATGAATCCTAGCTTGAGAAGTTTATCCAGGTACCCCCGGAGATGCACGTTTTCAGGCTCCGTCAGGGCATACAGCCTGCCGCTGGGAACGCTGGCCCCTGGCACCAGGTCGATCTGGCAGTCAAACTGTCTATGTGGTGGTAGCACTTCCGCCTTCACCTCATCAAATACATCCTCAAAACTGTGATAAGCCTGGGGGAGAGCCACATCTTTTTTTGCCGCTGTAGCCACCGTCTGACTCCCGCTCTCATCTGCGTCAAGGGATTCCGTTCTTATTCCACAATGCAGGATGCAATACGGTGACGTCAGTTCGATGCGATGTGTTGGCCAATCCACAGAGGGGTTGTGTTTCTGTAGCCACGGCAATCCCAATATGACGCCATATTGGGGCGCTCGGATGATGTTAAAATCGATTTGTTCCAAATGGTTCCTCCCACATCTCATCGGAAGGACCCCGTGTGCTGCCCGATGGGCCCCGTCACCAATCGCCTTCCGTCTACAGCATAGACGTCTTCGGGTACAGCTTTGGGAAGAAGCACTAGCCCTAGCCTGCATGCCTCGTTGTGGTCCATAAACATGCCAGTGGCCCCTGAATCCACCATAGCCACAACGGGTATCCACTGGTCATGCACTCCCACGTGCACCGTGAGAAACAGGTGTCGTTGTCCCTTAGTGACCGAGTTGGAAAGTGAAGGGATGGATGAGTGACTCCGAGATGCCCCTTCTTTGGTCTGGGAGTCCTCTAGTTTTCCGCCGGTACGTCCACCACGGCTGTTACCGACCGGTTGGCCCGATAACGTGACGTCTTCGGTTTGGCAGGGCATTCACATACGTAGTGGCCTTTTTTGCCACAATATAGGCAAAATCCTTGTTTACGGCGTGACTCTTTCTCCGTGGCTGTGAGGCTCGCTCGTATTGCGCCGATGTCCATGGGTTCTCCCTTGGATGCGGTGGAAGGTTCAGGACTTCCCACTGTCACATAGGATGGAAGGGAGTTTCCTTTTCTCCCATGATCCCCCTTTCTTTCACTTAGCCTATGTTCCAGCCGTAATACCAGGTTGATAAGGCCCTCACATGTCTTGGGTTGTGGGTCAATACGAGCCACGGCATCCTTGAGCTCATCGCACAGCCCGTGATGGAAGAGCACCGTCTGTTTAGCAACAGGCCACTTGGTTTCCGCAACCAGCCTTCGGAACGCGTTGAGATACTGCACCAGGTTGTTGGATCCCTGTCTCAACTCAAGCATTTCACGGTCCGCCGTGTACGAGTCAGCCCTTCTGTCGAAGACTTTCAGGAATTCCTCGCGAAAAGCACCCCAATCACATAAGATGGGGTCGTCCCTGCTCACCAGAGGTACGGCCCATTGTGCCGCGTTTCCAGCCAAATAGGATATAAGGAAAGCCACACGAGCCTGACTCGTGGGGAACGCCCTTGGTTTGCACGATAAATGTAGCGCCACTTGTGTGAGGAATACCTGCACTGTGTTAGGATCCCCACTGTACCTCTCTGGTGTTGCCAAGGGGACGGCTACCGGCATTTCCACTACTACCGCAGGGGTCTGGTTCGTGAGGGAGGTGCTGGGCGTGAGCGGGTCCAATTGGATAGCATCCAGTCTGGCTTTTACATCGGCTGTTTCTTGCCTGGAGGCAGCCAATTCAATTTGCACGGTCGCTAAAGCAGCCAGCACATCATCAAGTGTTGCCATGTCTGTTATCGACCGGGAGACAGTTAGTGTTATTAAGGTCGGATATTTTGTAACGCCCTGAACGTCTCAGGATCGTTTAACAGACACGATAATGAGAACGCAACCACTTGTGAAGGTTTAGTTATTTTAATGAAGGCAAAAATAATACACGGAATAAACAAAGGTTATAGTCACTGGAATCCTCCAGGCTAAGTACGTTACCAGCCCACAGCACGGATGGTCCTAGCCGTCCTCTGCATATACGCCGATCCCGGCGTATGCCAACAGAGGCAGAAATGAAATGGCCGACAATGCCAATCGGTAGGCTGTGAGGGGCACGAAGAGTGTTGGGGAGAATCGAGGAGTCAGGGAAACACCCAGCCGGGGTCTCTACCTGAAGGGAGCAGCCGCTCAACCTCTTCCTCAGACTGCACCGGGACGCGGAGTCACCTCCTGGTGATGCGTCACCGATACCCCAATCACAAGCAAAGAAGACTGAACCGAGAGCAGCCGCTCGATCGATCCTGTGGACCTCCGAGTCTGTAACGCGGCAAACACCTCCTGGTGTGCGTTTACAGCTGGCAGTCCCTGTATCTCTGGTCGGGCGTTACGACTCCAACCAGCAAAAGCGCCACTGCGCTTTGACTCAGCCGAGTCAAAAAGCGAAGCTCAATGGTTATCCGGTAGAGCTTCCGGGTCCTTCACAGGTGACGATGGGGCAAGACACGGCCCAGGGAGTAACGACTCGACCTACCTCCGTTCTTGCCTTACTGGAGCACCACTCCGGAACACTGCTCTTCACTAAGCAGGTACGTCGGTGTAAACACAATATCCGACAGCGTTGTACCTCCCGGTTCCTCCCTTTATAGGGCGTGTTTTCCTTGAGTTATGTAACAGCTCTCCTGTTTACATAAGGGCGTGTTTTCCTTGAGTTATGTAACAGCTCTCCTGTTTACATAAGGGCGTGTTTTCCTTGAGTTATGTAACAGCTCTCCTGTTTACATAAGGGCGTGTTTTCCTTGAGTTATGTAACAGCTCTCCTGTTTACATAACCTCTCAACCGCTAAGCATCCTGGGAGATGTAGTCCGTTTTCGCTGGTTACCGTTTTCCTCCCCTCGCATGACAGGAATTCTTGACAAGCTACATGAGATCATAGGGAAATAGGACTTCTATAAATATAAGATAATCAGCGCAGGGGTATTGTTATAAATATTAAATAGAATAGCGCTTATACTAGTAAATAGATCAATACTACAGGAGTGTGTAAGTTCATATAGAACTTTGAGACCTACAATAAATCTTTAGAACCATTAAATTACGCCCGCAGAAGCCCAGGGGCAGAGATAGCACATGTCGAAAATAGTATCGAGTAACGTGTATGGAAACACTTCCGTGATCGTAGATGAGTCCAGGCAGAGTCAGCTCTTGTCGTATAGAGGAAAGGAAACCTGATCATGTTCCACCTTGGAATACGTAAAGGAGGGTAAGGAAAGAAAAAAAGGGAAAAAAAAGAACCACATCGTTGACTTAATTTGAAATGAATGGCACAGATTTAACATCAAGAAAGATAAAAATACTGGCCTAAATTAAGACAAGGTTACGTTGGCGACCATTCAAGAAACAATAAAACGGTAAAAAAATAGGGACGTTGGTCACGTGAGTCAGTGACCAATCATAGAAGAGATTACACTGGTCAAATAAAAGTAGATGTAATGAGCGAGTAAGATAGACGCCATAGAAGAACACTCTCATCTACGACAGAACGCGACACATTTAGAGGTGAGGCTGGCATAATAAGGAATGCAATTTTAGCCGTCGTGTGACACGCCTAGTCGGCCGGCTCACATATTTATAAACTCGGAGTAACTTGGCCGAACGACGTAACTAATAGGTTGTATGCTCTCTCACCCTGCATTAGGCGGAATATGTAAGAAGGGGGATTTTTGTGGACCTCCAATGCCCGCCGTAGTGAGAAAACATCTAACTAGAAAACACAGTGGTTTTTAGAACGCAGCAACAAGGTAGGCATTCTGAAGTAGTGAACTAAGATTAGAACAGCACACATGATATTGTTTGCTTTCGGGGGTAACAGTATGTTAATTTGTTGTAGACTAGATGGGCGTGCAGCGTTTTTGAAAATCTTCCTGAATACAGACAATATAAGAAAGCCTGCCGTACATAACAGAGGCTTCGTAAATTTGCATATTCAATAAGGTGAAAATCACACAATTAAGGTGAGTAGAATTACAATATAAGTAATGTTTTTATAAGTGCCGCTAACAGATTGATATGTATAATGGACGACTGGTTCTGGTGACGAATATCCCCATGATTTACTTCGATGTAGGGTGTTAAGAAGCCCCAGGTCAATGCTAAGAAGGACATGAAAGGTTAACTTAGAGATTGGGAGTATACAGATTAATCAGAAGGATATCGGGTGCAGAAACATTAGCCAGGAGGTTAACCCCTTCGCTGCTGCGGACATTCCGCTGCAGCGCTGGGGGGGGCAGGGGGGCAGCGCGGTGGGCCTGTGCTCATGACGGAGCCGCTCCGTCATGAGCCACAGTTGAGCTGTGCTCATGACGGAACGGTTCCGTCATGACTCCGCCCATTTGCGTTGTCGCCCCGCACAGGCGGGGAAACAGCGCCGCGCAGGCGGAGCGGCCGCCAACAGGATTGTCATGACGGAACCGTTCCGTCATGAGCACACGCCAACCGTGGCTCATGACGGAACGGTTCCGTCATGAGCGGGGAAGGGGTTAAATAGGAGAAAGCATGAAGATGGTATATAACAATATGCCCGGAGGAAAGTAGAGCCCCAGCTATAGACACCCTACTATGAAAGGGTGAATTGAGCATATTTTCAGTTCTTCTCTCTTTGTTGCAGCATGATGAATTATTGTGATGCACAATTTAAAAATGCTAAAACGATTTAAGAAATGTGAACTATGTTTGCCACAATGACTAGTTAACAGGTTCTACCATGAAGGGGTGAATTGAGCATATTTTCATTTCTTCTCTCTCTGTTGCAGCATGATGAATTAATATGATGCACAATTTAAAAATGCCAAAATGATTTAAGAAATGTGAATTATGTTTGCCACAATGACTAGTTGATACACATATTATTGTAACATAAGTGGTAGAAATGTAATTCGAGTAGGAGATATTGATTGCATATATCTATTTAAAACAGGATAGTGAAACCAGAAATCACGTCTGAGAAAACCAATATTATTTGTCTTGAGAAAGATGGAAATATAAGCAATATCCATCGAATCAGGTCGACGCAGTTGTAAGCACAATCTAGAGGATCGACAAAGACTTGTAGATATAAGTGTGTTGGAACGTGTCACAAGCCATGTTTTGAAGTGTATCGTCCTATTTGATGTGCAACATATGACAAAGTGTATTGTCTCATAGATGTTGTTTTCTCTGTTATGCTGGTTCATAACGGTTGTTTTAATTTGTGTTATAAATTCTTTTTTATTGTATCAATTGGTTCTGATGTGGGATTGTGACATGACATGTTTTTAACCCTGTATAACGTATGTTTTTTAATGAAATAAATTTAGTATTGTACGAACTGAACGTGGAAGTTTATAATTGGACATTAGGGTGTTTAAAATCACAAGAGGTGTTTGGCACTAGTTGATTAAATAATATAATTTGCTCAGTCAAGGGATAACTGTCTTTTACTTGACCTGAAATTTGCCAAAGCTCCTGTCCGTCTTCGTTCTGACCCGCTGTCCATTCTCGATGGTTCAGCCGTAGCTAGCAGTGGAGTACTGATTTCCACGGGCACCTGCGCTATGCCTGTCCCACTTATTGCAAGTATCCCTCCAGATATAGTCTCTTTCCCTTCTCCGGTATGCTATTGACTATCACGTGCTCTCTCTCTGGGGTTATATATTGAAAGCACTGGTCCAATAGTAACTGGCACTGACAGAGAAACTGGTAACTGCATATTTCCTGCAAGTTCTGTTGGCTTAGAATTTGGATACCATATTCCTCCAGGGATTTGTCTTCCCACTGACATCCTCCCCCTTACTCCTGTTGGCTGCTCCTCTGAACCCACTTGCCTCCCTCCAAGAGTTTCTTCTGTCTGTTGCGTCCTCTCTGCCTCGGACCTAGAGTCACAGGGTGGAAGACGTTCTGCTAACAGTCTATCAAGAAAACTATCATCAGTATCACTGTCCTCTCCTGTCTTACTCTTTTCACCAGATGCTTCTGCTAACGCCCTAAATGGATACAATCACTCTCCCTCTATTGTGTCTACTCTCCACCTTTTTAACAGCGCATCCCACCTAGTATCCTGATATGCCTTCCTCGCTTTCCTCATTCTTAAGGGCTACCAAGAAAACATATATAAAAAAAGGCCTTTTTGTCTGATTGTTAGCAAAGGAATTTAATTGTTAGTGGTGCTTTGATTTTTAATGAAATAGTATATATATTTTTATAATATGTTTGGAAGAATTATTATAAAATTAGAGATTTGAGATTGTTTTTATATATGTTTTCTTGGTAGCCCTGAAGAAGTCTCGTGTGAGACGAAACGCGTTGGCTACGGCTATGTGAACATATGAATTACAAGAAATCTTCAACCAAGAGAAATAAAGAAGAAAATCTCTATAATTTGTGTCACATGCTCTGATTATATGATAAGTGTATAGTGCTGAACCACTTGTGTCTACATAGGTTGGCGCAGATGGTATTTTATTTACCTACTAAAGGTGGTTGATGGGAGCAAAACAACTCAGGGTTATACTTCAATATATACATGCCTTAAAGGACCACAGACTCTGAACTTCAGTGTTGTCGATTTATTACAAGGCCAAAAACAGTTGGATGTAGACACAACGAAGAATCAAATTATATAGGTATAGAAAGATCAATGCAGAGCTGAGTCTACGAATATAGGTTATACGACCCAAAATGCATAGGATGATAAACTCCAAAATCAGAACGCAACAAAGAATAGATGCGGAGTCCAGGTCCTTTTTCATTAGGAAGAAACAAAAACTTTCCCTACACTATTCTAAATGGAGACCCTACCTAATTCCCTTCCATCATTTTCCAAAGGTGTCAGCACGTGTTGACTTCCTGAGAAGTACTGACGTCAAATGCTCCTTCTCCTCCCGAAAGCTAGCAGAAGTCTGTTCTCACTGACCCTGCGCATCATACAAAAAAAAATGGGGTTCGACTGATAATACGTCATTAGAAAATTTCCATTGCAACTTTGTCAATGTGGTGATTTTCCAGTCAGGGGCATGATGAACCTTCTTTGTTCGGATGGCCTTGGTTCCCAGATAGGCCAGACACGGAAGGCATCCTCCCTTCTCGCCTTTCAGCCATCTTCACAGACATTCCGGGTATCTCCTTCAATCTGAAAATAATTTGTTTGCATTCCGGCACCTGCAGTAGGATGAGAACACTCTGTTTTTCGAACCAACATGTATGTATTTATTTCTCGAGAGACCAAGGAGATGTGAAACTATAAACACTCTGTGACTTTGGGCCTAGACTCGGGCAACTTAAACTAAAAACAAAAATACATTATATGAATGTATGAGTATAATATCATCTTGTACCTTATACATTCAGGACTTACAATGAATACATGGTCCTACTTAAATGTATCCACTACACTTATTGATAAATGATTCCACTAAATACATCTTAATAATCATAAAACACTGCAAACGATAAGTGTAGTGTTTTTACTGGGTAACAGAAAGTAACTGGACAAGACGGTGCTGACAGTCACGGCGTGCAGTACTCGTGGGGGGGTCGCATGGGGGCCGGGGGAGTTTAAAATAAAAATAAAAAAATAAGAAAACTTACCTGACCGGGTCTGGACCGTGCCCCCTCTGCTCCTGGGGCGGGGTCCCACGTTGGGACATTCAACGTCTTCTGAGGAACAACCGCATCCCTGGCAGTGGCAACCCATCTCAGCCAATACTGACGCTGCTCCAGCAGCTCTAGGATTGGCTTAGCAGGGTTACTCGCCTCCCGCCCGCCCATTAGGAGACCGGGGGGTTGTGGCGTTAATCAACCCTCTCTCTCCTAATGCGCAGCCATCAGGCAGATCAAACACTAGTGCGCATGACTGGGCTGGTCAGAAAAATTCTCCGACCTAAACCCAACATGCACACTTGTGCTGCTGCCAGCTGTGCGCTCCGCGCCACCCCTTGGCCTGCTGACTCTGACAATGCATGTCAGAAAGCATGACGCCGGACCGCCCACCTGCTTCAGACTCTGAAGGGGGTGGACAGTCCCGTGTCATGCTGACTGACATGCATTGTCAGTTCAGACGTGCGTGGCTTGTGGGTCAACGCCCCAGCGCCCTAATGGACGCACCGCCACTGAATGTATCTAATGTTAGGGAAGGTCTGTTATGTGTCAAAATGATTTTAGTGAGGAAGGTTAGGACTTTAGGATCCTAACGTGATGCATTTAAAGTCTTACATAAGGATGATATAAACTTGCACCAAATCCAGTGGCGGGCAATTGACATTCATGTCAACTTTCACACCTGTACACATTTTGTCTTCAGCCTTACCTAATAGTCAAACCAGTGAAATGGCTTTTCACGGCTATATGCATGTGTCAGGAGCACAGCACATGTGCTATAAAGTGTATAGCAGCCCACCATGGGTCAAAATAAGCAAGAAATCCAATCCTAAAAAATGTAAAAACGTGAGAGGATCATGTGAAAATGTCAGATGTCTACTGGCTTAGAGACAACTAGTCTCTATCATAACATCACCTTTTGGGGACCATAGTTGATGGTTGCTCTATTCTTCTGACACCCCTGCCAACTAAGATTTACCTCTATGTCCAAGGCTGTCTTACTGACTGTACTTCCTCAATGGCTTTACGTTCGTGCCCAGATTTCCTTAGCATATTTGTGCAACACATCAAATTAATAACTGATTTGAGGTGCTCTAATACGTTCTAGGAGTTAAATAATATAACAAGGATTATTCTTTTTCAACAGAGAACAAAATCGTCTATGCAAATGTCGTAAGTAGTGATAGTTATGGTTGTCCTGTCTATGGAAATCGTTCGGTCACCCACCAACAAATGAGTACGTGGAAAAATAACTCAGCCTAAAGCGAAGTGCTTTAAATCTGAGTACCCCAGCCTAAGGTCAGTGGGCACAAGAGATGATGGACTTAATTCAGGTATTTATGCACGAGACACAAACATTTGAACTTAATCCTGGCTGCTACACATGAATCCAATTTCTAATGCTTCAAGCTGTCGATAATCTCTTCTTCCTTCTCCTGGACCAGACAAACCCTAGCACATATTTGCCTACAGACTATGTTTTTTCAAATGTTTAAGGTAATGGTAAAACAATGTGAGTTTGGATAATCCAACACAGGGTTTGCATTAGAGACAGTGATAACATTGCCTAAGCGTAGAGGGGACAACGTCGGTGACAGAGATCATAACATATACTTTTCTACATAAAATTCAAGAGGTTCCATGGAGCAACTCATGCAAATAGACTCCAAGATTATTGAGCGAATGGGCTGCCACTTGTTTGTGATCTAAGACATTCCTCAGAGTGCTCTGTTAAGCATCAAATCGTCTTGCAGCTTAAGCCCTAATGCTGGACAAAATAAATTCTGTAATACCCACATTTCATTGTAGCCAGCAGTATTGCCTCGAATTTAATATATATAGGTAATCAGAGTCAACGTTTCATACTGTGTGGCTGCCATGAGTTTAGAGATGATCTGTGTGTCATTTGCAGATGATTAAAAAGCATGTCCATAAACTCTGAGGTGATAGAAGAGATGCCGAATATATTTAATAAGAGGAGAAAAGAGGAGAACTCAAATCCACATGTCAAATCACTGGAAGGAAGACACACAACCATGCAGTGACACAACTATAACAGGTATTCAAGAGGGAGAAATGCCAGAATAGAGTGAACTATCTCACTTCAGGTTCTTTTTTACATTTTTTGGCCGAATGTCAGCTGTTCCACAGTTTCCGCAGTTGTGGAGTGCACCAGGAAGACAAGTAATTCCCATCATGGTCCAACTTTAGAAGAGCATTGTAAATCCTAGTGCAGGGTTGAGATCCTGATTGTCGAATGAGTGGATGTCAAACCATGGGGTTCTAAATCATTTTTAAGTTCTGAGGGAAGAATGTTTTCAATCCTTTCGCTGGTCCTGGATAGAATCTCCTATAAAAATTAGGAACAATATTCAATAAAGGAGCATTGATGGCCTTCTTCAGAGAGTCAGATAGAATTATTTCACAATGAGTCATATTATTGAGGGAGCATACATAGCAAAGGGGGGAGATTTCTATTAAACCTATCCACAAGTGAACCAGAATACCTGTTAAATGGTTATTCACTGGGTTTGAGAACGCATAAAAGTCAACAATATTCTCAATTGTCAATGGGAGACAATCTCAAGATTGTAGGAGCACATAAGTGGCTATAGATAATTGGCAGGAGGAATAAGGGAGCAGCACTTTTGATGCAGTGCCTGGTTTAGCGGTAATCGAGACACCTTCTTTTAAAATATCAACTGTAGTCTTCTTAATGTTTGCTGGTTTATTAGAAAAATCTTGTGCAGTTGACGTAGGTATTGAGACCATTAGGTGGGGGAGTAAGTTGAACTTCAACTGAGAAAAATAACACTTTTGAGCTGTTGTGTACTGCAAATTTTTAATTGTGTCTGAAACGTGTTGTGGCTGTGTAGATGACATTTTCACTGTAATAGCCCCTTGTAAACTGGCACTAAAACCTTCAAAATGTATTGGGGTTGCTTTGAAAGGCCCAGGACAAAGGGGTTCTGGTGATAAGCAGCAGTTTGATATTCGAGTATGATAGTTTTTCGCACCATACTGGATTCCACCCTAGTCACAACCAGTGCTTAATCTGTAAAAAACATAAGTGCCAGCTCCCTTCTCAGGAGACCACTACAGCTTGCACCACCAAATGCCTCTACCAGCTCTGCAAAGCCAGTACCAACACAACTATAAACCATCACACTCTTACAAGTGTGACAATTCGGATTATTAAAGGGCGCCAAAATCTATTAGAATGACGTGAGTGGCAGGTTTTTGTTTTTTTAAATGTTTCATGTAAATTGAATTAAAAACTCTGTTGTGCTCACATTAAAATTGGAGAAAGAGCGCCACCATGTTGTGGGCTTTCATAAGTGCTGGTGTTGAGAATGAAGTGCGGGAGCTGAGAACCGGCAAACACCAGCTCAAATTAAGCACTGGTCACAATCCAGTCAGGATATCCTAATCACCTGCCAGTCGCACCCATCCCAATTTAGAACTAAGCTTATCTACCCATCAAGATGAAAGTCACACAAAGAAACACATGTGTTGGAGGCACGGTAGGAAAGTAAGCATGCGCTGTCAAAATTAGAGGTGAGCGAAATATTTCGTTCCGCCCACGTTATTGGTGGAAATTTGGTCACTCCGCGTTACTCTTTAACACGAAGTTCTGGCCAAATTTCAATATCGCCTTACGCATAGTACATATGCTTCACAAAGCAAGTGTGAACAGTAGTTTTGCTTCCGAAGGAATAAATCACTTCTACTACATACAAACCATTTTTTCGCATTATTTTTTCACTTTCAGAATATCCTTGTTTTTCAGAATTTCTCTAAGTAGAGGTCCCATGCCTCAATGCCCTCATCTCATTAAATAGAGATGATATCCTAAATATAAGACATTTTACTCCCATGCTCCTATGCATGGATAAGACAATATTTTTCCAAGTGCAATATTTTTAATCAATACTTTTCTAAGAAACTATGTCCCTTCCAGGCTTCCGGCTAACAAAAAAAGAAAACAGTTTTATGAAACGCTGAATATTTTAACCCAGCCAATGTAAATGGCAACCTCTAAGGGAACTAACTTTCCTTTTTTTTAATATGACAAACAGGAAAACTTAATGAATCCCCTCACTCCACAGACGGCTGTGGTAAATGTTAGCACACCTGCTGCATCTCGCTTCATATCACGTTGCCGTTATGAAAAATAGTTTGCTATTTTGGAACCCCCTGGCAACCAGAGTGAATCACTGAGGGCCCAGAGCTCATTTATCTTGTGTCAAAACTGAAGCCAAATGAACGCCATCTCGCCCAGCAGCTGAAGAATGGGGAGAAAGGCTTTGCGAGTAAAAATAACCGGCCGCGCGCACAATGCTGCAAAGACAAGTGGCTTCTCGCGGGGAATGGGGGGCTCCTTACGGCTCAATCGGCGGAGCCAGCCCTCCTCCGCTGCCGCGGTGCCTCGCGCGCTGCGCGGAAAAACCTTCGGACCACTTTTGACCTGGGCACGGGCCGATGTCTAATCAAGTTTTGATTAAATTAAAAAAAGTGATAATAAAATTAACTTGTATTTTTTTTCATTGTCAAAGCGTTAAAGGAATGCAATTTAATGTGTGAATGTTGGGGTAAACAACTGCACCTGTAAACGAGTTCACGTTTGTTTTCATGGGTTTGAAATGTGTGCCAGGGCAATAAATGGGAGACATTTTAGTACTTTGCTGTGCTGCTTTACCCGCGTGTTCCTCTTCTACGTCGCCTTACTTGAGGTAAGGCTAATGATGGGTGGTGAGCTTTCATATAGGTGGAACGCAAATTACCGCCTTATTTTACATCCTGCAACAAGGTAAACTGAGGGAGTTTGACTCCACTTCTTCACCCCTCCCTCCAATTCACCCCCGCCTCCTCCCCCCTCGGCCTTCCTGGAGGGTCTAAAGGGTTCGCCACTACTGAAAAAATGCGCTTAAGTGGTTCGTTTGGTAGCATAATTTCTCGTGGGCACTGGGAGGGCTTCTCTGCTTGGACTGGTTAAGAAGCTGTGACTGAGCCCCAGGAAAAACCCCCAGCTGGCAGGGGTGGGGGGAGAGCCCCCAACCTCGGGCTCCCTTCTCCACCCCGCTCTGTCACACCCCAGGATGGGGTCATGAAGGTCCATGGAGGACTGCCTTGCTTGGCTGGGTAAAAAAATTCTGACCAGGCACTGGGTCTGAGCTCCTGCCTGCCCTGGGGTGGATACCCCTACCACGGCACTCCCTACTCCAGCCCACCGTATCAATTGGAGCCCATGAAGGAGTCACACAGGCCTGGGGAGGGCTCCCATGGTTGGCCAGGTGAAAATGTTTCGACCAGACCGTAGGTCAGAGCTTTGGCTGGCTCTGGGGGGGAAGCTCCCAGGCTGGGCTCGCTTCTCTCGCCCACTATGTCAATTAGAGCCCTAAATGGGGTTCTCCATGCCCAGGGAGGGCTTCCCCGCCTGGCTGTCTGGAAAAGATTTGATCCAGCCCTGAGTCAGAGCTCAAGCTGGCCCTAGGTTGGAACCCACTATCCTGGGGCTCTATTCTCTCGCCCACCTGTGTGCCGGGCTGGGATTCTACCAGCACCGGGTCTGTCACACTGCTTTTGTGGTGAAAAGGTGCATCTGAGCTCCGTGAGGACCCCACAACCCTGTGCCTGAGGCCCAGCTCGTTCTCCAACAACCCAATCCGGGGATCCCCTGGCCCTTTCAAGGTTGAACAAAATCTGATTCATAAGACATGGTGTTAGAAATTGGTTTGCTGACTGGCAGGTGTATGCACCCTGTTCAAGCAGGAACCTTAAACCTAGTCAGGATAAGCGTAGTACACACTAAAAGTTTACCTGCGCTCACCCCCTGGTTGCTTGGCACAGAGATGTCAGGCTAAACTAAAGAGGCAATGTGTAAAGTATTTGAACACACATGAAAGAACACAGTGAAAATGCCACAAAAGTCGTGCACACCAGTTTAGAAAATCGTTCATATTCATTTGAGTAAAGCAATACCAAAGCAATAAAAATCGAACATACACAAGTCAAGATACTAATTTTGCAAGATTAAATCAAACTTAAGTACTTGGAAATCAATAACTCCAACTGTGGCTATCTGGTCACTCTTGACCGGGGCAAATCTAAACGTTCAGTCCAGGTCACGTAAACCGGCTGACAGTACCCGAGTCGAAGCTCAAAGATGATGCGTTGCACGAATGAAGAGATGCATCGTTGTCGAAGGCGATGTGTCATTTCCGAATTAGGGCAACGTCATTGATAGATTGATGTCAAGAAGCGATGTGCAGCTGGTTGATGCGTTGATATTGAACTGCTGGGTTGCATCGGGGTCCAGTGATGGTGCATCATAGCTGTCAGCAATGCAGTGTCTGAGGACAGGGCAGCAGTGGTGATGTGGTGGCAGTGCATTGGCAAAGTCGGGGCTGCATTGTAAGTCACAGTCATTGTGTCGCAGTCTGCAGGCAGTGGCGATGCGTTGAGATTGCAGGGAAATACGCTGGTTCCGATCAATGTTTCAGGGTCAGTCTATTGGTTTCTTGGGTTGCAGCACCAAACACTCACTCAGAGCAGGACTCATAGCAGAGGAGCCCAGGTGCTGGTAGCAAGATGCAGGTGAAGTCTTTGATGTAGAAACAGGAGGCAATCCCAACAAGCTCTTGCAGAACCTTTAGAGATGCAGGACGTAGAGAGTCAAGTCAAGTCCTCTCTCCCAGGCAAGAAGTGGTAGGCAGCAGGCTAACACAGCAAAGCAAGCAGCAAAGCAGCAGTCTCTCCTGGCAGCACAACAGCTCTTCTTCCTGGTAGAATGTCCTCAGTTCCAGAAGTGTTCCGAGTATGTGATGTCAGAGGTCCAGTACATATACCCATTTTAGCCTTTGAAGTAGGGAGACTTCAAAGAAAGGTATTTTAATGCACAAGACCCTGCCCTTTCCTGCTCTGGCACCAGACTCGCTACAGAGGGGTATGCAACCCTTTGTGTGCGGACAGGCATTGTCCTATTCAGGTGCAAGTATCAGCTCCTCCCCCTTTTTCCATGGGCCTTGTGATAGCCCATCAACATGTGTGTGGCACACCTCAGATCCCTTTGTGTGTGACTGTCTAGAGGGAAAGCACAAAGCCCAACTGTCATCCAACTCAGACTTGTATTCCAGAGACAGGCAGTAAGCACAGAATGACTAAAGTAAGAAAATGGCAACTTCTAAAAGTGGCATTTTCAGACCTGCAATTTAAAAACCAACTTCACAAAAATTGTATTCTTATATTGCGAGTCCAGAGACACAATACTTTCTCTTCCTATCTTTTCACAATTGGAATTTACAGTTGTAAAATGTTACAAGGCAGCTCCAATTTCAATCTTTGGGAGAGACAGACCTTGCAGCAGTGAAATAAGAAGTAAACAGTATTTCACTACCAGGATATGTGAAACTGAAAAGTACCTGTCCTACCTTTTAAGTACACTGCATCCTGCCTATGAGCTGTCAAGGGGCTACACTAGTGGTGACCTATGTGTAATAAAAAAGAAGGGTTAGGCCTGACAAGTAGGGTAACTTGGCAGGTTTAAATGGTTTAAATGTAACCTTCCTGAACTGGTGACAGTTATTGGGTCCTGAGAGTGTGTTATTTTGCAATGCGAAGCAAGCTTTGGATATATATATATATATATTTTTTTCAAACAAAGAGATGTCACGCTGAAGTACTTTATGAATCAGATGGTTTTATTCACCACTGCCACCTTTAACACGTTTCACCATCAAGGCTTGATCATGGTTAGGGAAGTCCTTCCATTATTTTTAATTTATACTACTACTCCCTTGTGCCCACAATGAGGCATTATGGGATATGTTGTTCTACATATCAGTATCATGTGTTACAATTATGGGGGCGTGGCTTGGCAGCCGACGGGCATGGACGCGTGAGCACAGAGCTCCGCATCCAGACCAGCCGAAATCCTGCATTAATCGTGGCCCCGGTGTTCCGAGAGCCCTGGAGGGCATCCCCGCTTGGACCGGACCCCGTGGGCGGCGCTGCAGAGCGGAGCGCGGGGCCGGGGGCTGGCGCCACTGCCAGAACCGTGGAGGACGCAAGACGCTGCCGGCCATTTTGTGCGGCCTGTGAGAAGAGGGGCAGCCGCAGCCCACAGTGAATTGGTGGCCGCCCGGCGGCGAGGCACGCCCGGGCAGGGAGACCGGAAGTGGCGGTTCCGCCGAAGCGGAGGTTAGAGCGGGACAGCGTCAGGCTGGGACGGAGAGGCTTGGTGCTGGGGGCCCTTCCGCGGCAGTCCAACTGTTGCGGATGATCGGAGGAGAGGCAGCTGCCTGGAGCGTTGCGTGAGGCCTGTGGCGGGGCGGCGTCCCCGGAGACGGAGCGGGAGCCCTAGAGGCGCTGGCTGGTGACCGGAGGGTGGACGGCCGGCTCCGTGGGAGCCACGGAGGAGGTGGATTGGCTGGGCCTGGTCTGCGGCCTGGACCGAACAGCTGGAGAGCGGCGCCTGCATTGGAGGAGCGGCATGAGGACGACGCGCCGGACAGTGGTGAGGCCGCATCCTGTTACACTGCACGGCGGAGGGGACGGCCTTCAGGGAGAGGTGTGGGGTCTCCTCACCGGTGCGCCTTGTGGAGTGCGGACAGCGAGCACTGGCGTCATCGTCGTTCAGTGGTGGGGGAGCGTAACGCCCAGCGGCAGGTGAGGGCAGTGTCGGCGCCCCGTGGTGGCCACTGCTTTGGGGAATTGGCCTGGAGGACGATTGACTTGTGGCTTCCTGGTGTGCTTCCTTCCCATATAGCATGGGCAAGCCGCGACCCAAACTGGGAGGGAACCCGCCGGACCCCGTGGAGGACCCAACCGGGGACCGGGATGGCGGGACATGCGCTGACTCCGCGGCGGGCCTCCAGCAACGCCAAATGGACCAAATCCTGCAGGCCATAGCAGACACGCGAGCTGCGTTGCAGACTGACATTGCGCAGGTGTCGTCGGATCTGGGGCTGCTTCGGGCGGACCACAGGAAGCTGGCGGACAGGGTCAAGCAAACGGAGGACACGTTGGACTTGGTGGCCCCGGCGCAGAAAATATCAGAGGCTCAGACGGTGGATCTTCTACGACGGGTGCTGATCCTGGAGAAGAGGGCCGAGGATGCAGAAGGGCGTAACCGCCGTAACAACATTTGTGTGGTGGGTCTGCCTGAAAAGATTGAAGGAGGAGACATGTTGACTTATTTGGAGACCTGGCTAAAGGAGGTGGTGGCGCCCGGGGGGCTCACGCAGTTTTACACCTTGGAAAGGGCGCACAGGGTCCCGGCTCGCCCCCCGGATCCGGGCCGACCTCCCCGGCCGGTAGTGGCCCGCTTGTTGCATCACAGGGACAGCGATATTATTCTTCAGAAGGCAAGAACCATGGGCCCCTACCAGGTGGAGAATGTCCCGGTCTCTATCTACCCTGATTACCCCATGGAGGTCCAGCGCAGGTGCTCCTCTTTTCAGCCGGTGAAAAAGGTGTTACGGGACGAGGGATTGCAGTACTCCTTATTGTTCCCGGCCCGACTCAGAGTGGTGCTGGACGGTAAGACATTCTTCTTTAATGACCCCGCAGCAGCCTGGAGTTGGCTGGAATCGGTCCGGACTGGAGCTGCGGCGCATACTGATGGAGAGGTGCCGTCGGGGACCCGGGCGAGGGCCCGTCGCGGCAGACGTACCAAGACACGGGGGTCAGATCACCGGAGGCGTCCCAGATGGTGCTGGAGAGACAGGCGGCGCTGAGGGCGGTCTCAGTGATATCGGGGGCCGCGGCCTCCCAGCCCGGTGAAGAATCGGGCTCCCAGAAGGGTTCTGAGGCCTCCCTCTCAGATGGCATTGGCGGGGAGGCAGAGTTGCTGCCTGATGTTACCCCAGGGACAGCGGATGAACTGCTGGACGCTTGAAGGTTTGGGGTTTCGCCTGGATACCGTAAGAGGGACATGGGCAGGGTGGGTGCTGCTTGGAGGGGGGGCCTCGCCTGGCTTTGCGGGGTTGGGGGAGAGGCCGGTGCCTGACGACGGACTGTGGGCGGGCCCTGTTGAGGGGACCTGGAGGAGGGAGCGGGGGGTCTGAGGGGCAGGGAACACCGGGGGGGGACTTGCAGAGACTGGGCGTGGATGTACAGAAGGGGACAGTCGACAAGCCCGTCTGGCGCAGAGCCACCACCTCACCCTCACAGCTGTTGTGAGACCCTGGTGGATACCAGAGTGTTTGGTTTTTTCTTGGGGTGGTATTTGGATGCGTAACTGTGGTTTAGCACCTGTTCTGGGGACGGGAGGGGGTTTGGGGAGTTGGGGAGTTCCGTGGTTTCAAGGGGATGTCAGTGTGCCTCGGAGGGTCAGGAGAGGACGGTTGGTTAAGCGATGGGATGGGGACCCCACCTGAATTGAGATTTCTGACCTGGAATGTGAGGGGGCTCACCTCCATGGGGAAGAGATACAAAGTCCATGCCTACTTGGTACGGAGAGGGGTCCAGGTAGCCTTCCTACAAGAAACCCACTTAGACTGAGAGGAGGGGAAGGCTTTGCATCGGCGCTGGCGGGGCCAATTGTTCTATACTACCTTTTCGAAGTTTGCCCGGGGTGCCCTGATTTGGGTGAGGGCGGGAGTGCCTTTTCAGCCTTTGATGACGCTTGTGGACCTGGAGGGCATTTTTGTAGCAGTACAGGGGCGACTGGACGGGAGGGACATAGCTTTATGCAGTGTGTACGCCCCTAATGTAGATCAGGCTGCCTTCTTCTCCCGACTGTCGGGGCAATTAGCGGCGTATTTGACAGGAACGGTGGTGATGGGAGGGGACTTCAATTCCGTGACTGATGTTGAGTTGGATAGGTCCCACCCGCCCCTTGCACAGTCGGTGGTCCGTCGGGTGGTCAATAGTAGACGGGCTTGGCAGAACACTTTGGGGTTGGTGGACACTTGGCGGGCACGTCACCCGATGGATAGGGATTACTCCTTCTACTCAGCACCCCACGAGTTGTATGTCCGATTAGATAGCATACTGTGCTCACCTGATGCTCAGACTTTGATGTGGCATAGTGAATACTTGGCAAAAACCATCTCTGACCATAAGCCCTGTATGGGGGTGCTGCAATGGTCCAGGTAGCGACAGGTGATTCCTACTTGGCGTCTTAACCCCCTGCTGCTGGAGGACCCAGTTTTCCGGGCTGAGGTTAGTGGTTGTGTGGAGCAGTATTTTGGGAACAACTCGGAAACGGCATCGAGTCGGGCGACGGAATGGGATGCGTTTAAGGCGGTTGTCCGAGGGGTTTGTATATCATCCACGGCTGGAGTGCGGAGAACATTGCTGCGGGAGGTGGAGGGGGCGGAGACCCAACTGCGGACGGCTGAACGCGCGCATCAGGCGGGGAAGGGCACGATGGTTGCGGTTATCGAGGCGCGTGAGGGAGTGGCGGTGCGAGTGGAGAAACTCCGCTGTTTTGATCATAAAGACTATCTCACCCGGGCGCACGCGGAAAGAGATAAGGTGGGATCCCTCCTGGCATGGTTGGCGACCCCGACGGCCCGCGGCACCCCGATACTTTCTCTGGTCGAGGCAGGGGGAACTCCGGTCTACTCTCAGGCGGGGATAAATAAGCAGTTTGCTAGTTACTATGGAGGGTTGTACGATAGCACTTTGCGGGGGGAACCGGACGGCCTGGACGAATTTTTGGGGACGGCTCGGCTGCCCCGGCTGGACCCAGAGACAGTGAAGGACCTAGGGGGTGCCATATCGCTGGGCGAGATTCGTGCAGCGATTAAGCACATGGCCCGGCGAAAGACCCCACGGGCCGACGGCTTGCCAGTCGAGTTTTATGCGGCTTACCCGGATTTGCTGGCGCCGCAGTTGCAGGTCCTTTACAGCGAGGCCTGGCGAGTCGGGCGCTTACCTGCCTCCGCTCGGGAGGCGATTGTGGTGCCCCTGTTGAAGCCTGGAGGGGAGGCCAGCGCCCGCACGGCGTACCGTCCGCTCTCCATGCTGACGGTGGATTATAAAATCTTGAGTAAAATATTGGCGGCCCGCCTGTTGACCCACATGACCACCCTGATTCACCCGGATCAGGCGGGCTTTATCCCTCGGCGTAACACGGCCACCTCCGTCCGACGGTTGCTGCGGGTGATGGAGATGGACCGGGATGAATACCCGGAGGCCTGCACGCTGTCGGTCGACATAGAAAAGGCCTTTGATAGTGTAGAGTGGCCCTATTTATATCGCGTGCTGCGGGCATTTGGCCTGGGGGATGGTTTTGTGCGCTGGACCACCTTGCTCTATAACGATGCCACAGCCCGTGTGAGGACGGGGGCGACCATATCGGCCCCCTACCAAGTGAGGAGGGGGACGAGGCAGGGCTTCTCGCTCTCCCCGTTGTTGTTTGCCCTGGCCATTGAACCGTTGGCGGCGCAAGCCCGGCTGGGGCGCTCCTATGCTGGAGTACAATTGAGGGGGGAAGCCCACTATATATCCCTGTATGCAGACGATCTGCTGATGTTCTTGGCGGAGGCGGAGGGTGCGCTCCGAGGGGCAATCGCCTTGTTGGAGGCCTTTGGTCGCCTGTCTGGGCTCAAGGTCAACTGGGGCAAGACATGCTTGTTCCCGCTGGCGCCGGGCGGACGGGCCCCCCAATCGCTGGGGGCGATCAGATGGGAAGGTAGCTGCCTGCGATATTTGGGGGTTGGTATTTACCATACCCAGCCTGACTTGCTGGAGGGGAATATTGGCAGAGCCATTCGAGGCTTGCGTGGTAGTATGGGTTTCTGGAGCACACTCCCACTTTCGTGCGCCGGGAGGGTAGCGCTGCTGAAGATGGTGGCGTTGCCACGCCTCCTCTACTTCTTTCGCACCTTGCCCGTATGGATACCTGCGTTGTTTTTCGCGCGGCTTCGGGCATTGTCTACGGGCTTCATTTGGGGCTCGGGAAGGCGGCGGGTGGTTTGACCACATTGCGGCGGCCGAGAGCGGAGGGGGGCCTGGCGGTCCCGGACTTTGAAGGGTACTACCTGGCAGCCCAACTCCAATGGCTCACGCAGGTGGTGGCCAGGGAGTATAGAGGCCCGGAGGGCCCGCAGGGTAGGTTAATTCCGCGGCATGTGCTTGCCTTCATAGTCCTTCAGCAGCGGTTGGAACTTGCCCAGCTTACTCTGGAGGAGCGTACCCTCCGATTGTGCTGGAACAGGTGTCAGAGGAGGGCCGCCATAGCGCACCCCTATGCCCCGGAGAACCCCTTGGGAATGTGTACGGCGCTCCTGCATGGGGGCGATTGGTCTAGACTAGCCGTTTGGGAGGAGCTGGGCGTGCAGGTAGTGGGCGATTTATTCAGAGACGGGGTGCTGTTGCCCTTCCAGGACTTGCAGGACTCTTATGGGCTTCCGCGGGGGGAATATTTACTCCACGCGGCCCTTGTAGTGAGCCTCCAGCGACATTGGATTATGGGGCTCTCGGAGAAACCGGTCGGCGCCGGTTTGCCAATATGTAGTGATGGCGGCGGGGACGGCCAAGGCCGTTACCTGCCTCTACCGCAGGCTATCGACGGAAGGCCTACAGCCCCTTGCCGCGTTGAGAGGTAAGTGGGAATCGGACCTTGCGAAATCGATCCCCGAGACTACGTGGTCCACGCTGGTGTGGCGGGCCTGGAAGGGAACGCGTAATGCCCGGTTTCAGTTGGTTCAGTTTTTTACGCTGCACAGGGCTTATCTGACGCCGGTTAAGGTATTGCAATATTTTGGGGGTGCTCACTCTCAGTGCCCGCGGTGTGGGGGAGAGGGGGCTGATTATCGACACATGTTTTGGTCCTGCGTGCAGTTGGGTGACTATTGGGCAGATGTTATGGATTGCCTGAATCAGGTGACCGACCGCTCTATTGCTCCGGAAATGGGGGCCTGCTTGTTGCTTTGGTTTCCCCACACGCGCCGGACGAAGGTTACCAGCAAGTTCTACGATTTAGGGTTGATTATGGCCAAGAGGGAACTGACTATGCACTGGAAATCCCGGGCGGGCCGAGCTTCTCGTGGTGGAGGGCGGCGTTTGCGAGATGGGCAGGCGTGGAGGGTACGCTCCGGTTGCAATTGGCCCTTCGGAGGGATGACGAGAAGGCTCTGGCGACGGCCCGAGCATGGGAGGCGCTGGTGGTGGAACTTCAGGGGCTGATGTCTGACGCGGGGGGGGGCAGGGAGCACATCTGACAGACAGGAGGATGCGATGAGTGGGGAGTAGGAGAGGAGCGGTGGTGGGCACTGGACGCATTAAAAGTAGTCAGCCTTGGTTTTCTAGGGACGGTTGAGCACCCATACAGGACTTATTGTAGGGGAGGGGCACATAAAGAGAGGGGAAGGCAGAGGGGGGCACACTGACATGTGGTGGGAGAGGGTGGAGGGGAGGGTCCACATGGGAAGGATGTTTATGCTCCTGGATATTTGGTAGCAACGATAACTGTAAGGTTCTCCTTCCGATGGCGGAGGTAGCGGGGCTGGTACTGTGTTGTTGTTATGAAAACAATAAAAAATGTTTCACAAAAAAAATCATGTGTTACAATTATATTTACAATATTTACAAAGTTTCTTGATTCCATCGATTACATTTGCATCAATTATATTGTATACATTTTTTGTTGGGGAAACTTTATTGGAACATATTGTTTTTTACGTATTTTGTCTTAGTGACATTTTAATACATATTTCACCTATTTCTATGATATTTTATTTAGATTTAAAAGGATCTAAATAGTTAGTCCTTTTAATTAGGTCTCTCCATGGCGTTCCTATATTACTATGTTTCATCAAGCTATGTAGCTTGCAAAGTTCAATTCTGCCTTAGTGGCTTTATGATGACCCCAATAATGTTCTACTCAATAATGTTCAATCTCAATATTTTCATGATTAAGTTCTTATAGATGGACAAAAAGATCTTCGTCTGCATTCAGATCTATTGGTTGTTTACTACTGAATCTTATGATCAGTTTGGATTCAAGTTGTCATAATTTTTGCGTTCTGTTACCTCCTCTCTCATGGTTTGAAATGTGAGCAATTCCGATGTATCTGATGTTTTCCCACGTAAAGTTATCATGTGTTTCAAAATGTTTTGTGATGGCATAGTTGGTATCTCCATTTTTAATTGCTCGTATGTGCTCCAAGATCCTTTTCTTTAATGGACATATCGTATTCCTGATTTACCTTTTGCCGCAATCACATGTGGTCATGTAAACTACGTATGTGATTTCACATGTTATTCTGTGTTTGATTGTGAACACCTACCCATTCCTTGAAGTCAGTCAGGCGTTTGAAGTTATTGCCAATTTAACAAGCCTTGCACTTACCACATTTTGTGAATCCTTTTTGTCTGTTTCTTAGCCATGTTTCGATTTTAATTATCATGAAATGGCCGCTAGTCAGTTTGTCTTTTAATGATGGCGTTTTTCTGACAGATACATCAATGGCTTCAGTTCAGTTGTTTCCTATATCTGGATCTTTTCTCAGAATATACCCGTATTTATTCATGATCCTTGTGATCAGAAGGTGTTCTTTATTGTACGTCATGATGAATCGTATCTTTTGATTTTCCTTTTCCACTTTGGTTTTATTCCTTTGATCTCCTTTCAATGTCTCTTCTTGTGTTAATGTTTCAGTTTTTTTCTACCTTCCTCAATATCTTCTTCCCTGTATCCTCTCGATTTGAATTTGTATACTGTTTCTTTTGATTTTTCTTTAAAAATCTGATCATCCGTACAGTTTCTCCGCATTTTTAACATTTTGCCATATGGTATGCTTTTTTTGAGAGCACGCAGATGAAAACTTGACCCGTGCAGAATACGGTTAGTAGCTGTTGGTTTGATATATGTCGTGGTTTTGATCTGACCCTTTTCAACATATACAGTAAGATCAAGAAATTCTACAGCTTTGTCACTCATGTTGTAGGTAAATGATAATCCTATTGCATTTTCATCGAAGGCGGAAAAATATTCTTCAAACTCTTGTTTTGTGCCATCCAAGATGATAAACAAATCATCGATGAATCGCAGCCAAAGATGAATTTTATCCATGTATTTCTTGTTGTCTTCCCCCCAAGACACCATCTTCTCCCACCACTCCATGGTGAGATTCGCGTAGCTCGGCGAGAAGGAAACTCCCATGGCAGTTCCACGGGTCTGGATATTCATCTGTTTATCAAATAGAAAAATGTTGTTACGTAGACAAATGTCTGTCATCTCCAAGATTGTCTCTGATTTTTTCAGGTATTGAATATTTTGCTGTGTAAGAAAGTATCTCAGAGCAGTGAATCCCACGTCATGATTGATCGATATGTAAAGTGAGACCACGTCGATGGTTATTAATTTTAGACCTTGGTGTCATTTAATATTTGCCAGATGTTTCAAAAAGTCTGCAGTATCTTTTATATATGAATTGAGTGAAGTTACCAAAGGTACTAATACATTATCTATGTATATGGATAAATTTTGATACAATGAGCATCAACTGGATATGATTGGTCTGCATGGATTGATTAATGTTTTATGTACCTTGGGCAGAACATATATTGTGGGATTATTGGATTCTCCATTAATAATTCAGCTTCCTTGTCATTAATGATGCTTTGTTCTCTCCACTTTTTGATGTTATGTCCAAGATCCATGATTAAATCATTTATGGGTTTTTTCGCTAACTTGGTGTAATTGTTAGGATCATTGAGTTGTCTTCTGGCTTCTCTGATATATTGTAATTTCTCCATTATCACAATATTGGCCCTTTTGTCCGCTGGTTTAATTTCAGTTGTGTCGCATTCCATCAGTTCCTTAAGGGCTTCACGTTCTCCTTTGGTTAGATTCTCTCTCCGTGTTTGATTTTTATTTTTGAGTTTCTCCAAATCTGCTATTACAAGGTCATGATACGTGTCTATTCAATTTTCCGATGGTAAATTGGGACAACATTTTGATTTGTTTCTTAGTTTTGTGGTTTGGTGCCCACAGGTATCAATTTCCAGTAAATCAAGTATTTCACTGGCTGTACTTGATTTTCTGCCAAATTCCTCATTAGTTCATATGACGTAGCCACGCCTGAGGCTTGATCAATGGTTAATTCTGTTTCCGGCCTTCTTTGGGCGGATGAATTTGTTTGGACTTTATTTTTAGAAAATATTTTTGCTAATTTTAATTTCCTGATGAATTTATAAATGTGAATTTTGACCTCAGTGTAATCATGGTGTTGCTCAGACAGAAAGTGAGGCCTTTATTAAGAAGGGTTTTCTGATCCTTGGTTAGTTCAAATTTTGACAGATTAATGATTAAGTTGTTGTCTTCTTGTCTGTCTTCGGTCAATTTCAGAGGGGATAATTCTCCCTTCTTCCGTCTCCCTCCTCTTCTGCCTCTGCGGTTCTTGCACGGCTTGTAGATCGGGCATTTGAGTACCCTCTTCCTCGTCCTCTCATTCTTCCTCTGCCACGACTTGCCCCTGGTCGTTGGTCGATGTAAACTAATTTAATCTCCTCTAAAAAAGAAGCTTTAGGTATTCTATTGTTACTTCATTCGCGCTCACTCACATCTGTATCCGATTCACTAATTGTGCTGTCTGATTCCACTACAATTCCTGTCTTATGTCTCATTTGTTTGTTCAGGACATCAAACCTTTTTGTAAATGTGAATATTGTCCCAATTTCATAGTCTCGTACATCTATACGAAACTCACGATGATTCCTTTCTTCTATTTCCGTTTCGTGTTTTGTCAAATCTCAATTCCATCTCAGTTCTGAGTTTCGTTATCTCTTCATTCTTTTTTAGGGTTTTTATCTGTGTTTCAATGCCGGCAATTGTTTTATGTAATTCTTCTATATCTTGTTTGGAGTATTTAATTATAATTCTCATCATGTTCCTTGAACAGTCCATGTTGTTTAAACTCCACTCCTCCAGCATTTCCGGTCTAGTTTCGTGGTGATTCGGTAAAGTGAAGATTCTTAATCCCTGTGGTACTCTGTCAAGTTCTAAATATTTCTCCAACGTGATAATTTCACAGCTCTTGGATATTTCTTTCCTCAGTTGGCGTTCTAATTGAGAAAACAGATTTTTCGCATTTGCTTCAGGTTCTCTTGATGGTCCTTTTTCTGTTTGACGAGGTCTGATAATTCTATTGTCCTTTGTAAATAACGTTTCAGCCTTCTGCAATCTTGTTGCTGCCCTTTGCTCCATTTTCTGATGTTTACTATCCTTGATTCTTGTATATTTATGTTATTATGGCACCTGGTTGCTGTTTGTTTGCTACATAAGTATATTTTCCTATTTTCACTTATTTCTGTCTATGTTCCAATGTTTATTTCCTTTGTAATTAATCCAATGTTTTTATCACATTCCCTGTTTCCATTTCTGTTCAGTTATTCAATGCTTCATTCTGTTCAGACACGCTATTTTTATGTGTTGATGTCCTCTTTTATTACCATTCGTCTAATTATTTTATTTTTTTATGGACACTGTTCTTTATACAATAGGTGCATTGTATACTGATTTTCACTCTTTATGCCTTTATTCCTTTTTGCTCCAAAGTATCATATTGAGTTTTTTAGGTTGCGGTTTTAATTGAAAAAAGAAAAAGTTCCCCAGGCAGTGGTTGCTAAAGTTTTTCCTTTAATTAACAATTTCCTCTTAATACCGGCAGCTACCTTTCCAGGCTCTGATTACGAACAGTTCAACTTTCAGAGCCTCGTGCTGCTGATGTCGGTGTCGCTGTAAATCAGCAAGTATACTTTTGTGGTCACAAATTGAGAGTCTATGAATATGTGCCCACGCTCTCCCTTAATAGATGCAGGGTCTCATTACTCGTTGTTGTCATGCAATTCAAACGCTGTCATGATGCACTGATTTACGCGCTAGTCCGTTATGCCGAGCACTTACTTATGATTAGGCGGCGTCCTCCGACCCCGTTTCCTCGTTTACTTTACTTGTCAACCACGGCTTCACATTAATAGGTATTTTGCACTCTTCCGCAGTGTTTTAACTCTCGATTAGGGGTGGGCGGAATTTGCGAAATTCACTTTTGCAAATTATCGCGAAAATGTTAAAAATCTCTGCAAACACGCGGAAATATCACGAAGATGCGGAAGTTTTTTTCCCGCCCGTTCGCGGTATTTTCTGCATGGTCTCGGCTCGCCAACTTACCCATGTGGTTGCTCGCTGGCGCGGCAATCTTGTTTTCACTTGTCTCGCGGTGCATGATCGCGAGAAGAAAGACGTGATCGAGCGATGAATGACGTCACTGCGGGCGTGAACTGTCGCGAGACAGCGCAAATGGCTACCAACAATCCAACATCTCATGGAGAACGCGACCGGATCGGGAAAACTTGTCGGCGAATGCGGGGATTCAGGTAATGCGATCGCGCGCACGCGAGAATGTAATATTTTACAGCGCGAGCAAGCAAAATATTTCCGGTAAAATGCAGATTGCGGAAATTTTGACATTTTCACGCTGTCCGTGGAACGCGAAAATGTCAAATTATCGCAATTTCCGTGACCGGAACTGAATTTAAGCCCAGGCCTACTCTCGATCTCTTCAATTCCACTTTTCGAGATTATTATAATACCTCGTTGTTTGACTAGCGTTCTTTCAGATGTACAGCTATATGAGCTGAAGTCACATTTTCTTCAGTTGCTCGCACTTGTTGCACTTTGATTTTCTAACCAAATTGTAAGTAATTGCATGAATTCCACCGGGGGCTGCTGCTTTCCAGAAATCTGAGCAAACAAATTGATTCCTTTAGCCAAGCAGCACCCTCCACCATCCAGTGCATACATCAAGATTAGGTGGAATCAGATCCCCTGTCATTTTTTCAATAAAGAGATGTCGCACTCCAGTACTTTGTGAAACAGAGGGTTTTATTCACCACTGCCACCTTAACGCGTTTCATCATCACGGCTTGTTCACGGTTAGGGAAGTCCTTCCATTATTTTTAATTTATACTACTACGCCCTTGTGCCCACAATGAGGCATTATGGGATATGTAGTTTTACATATCAGAATCATGTGTTACAATTATATTTACAATATTTACAAAGTTTCTTGATTTGATCGATTACATTTGCATCAATTATATTGTATACTTTTTTTGTTGGGGAAACTTTACTGGAACATATTGTATGTTGGTTGGCTGGATGGATGGATGGATGGTGGGGTGCGCTGCTTGATTAAGGGAATCAATTTGTTTGCTCATATATATATATATATATATATATATGTGATCAAGGCTGTGTGTCAAAAGCCGAAACGCGTCAAGCTGACCGTGGAGAAATAAATTAAGCACGTTAAACTTTCAGTGCACGTTGTGGTTTGTACCTGTTCAGCAATTGAGAATACAGGACTGTTGGAGAAAATATATATATATATATTCACTGAAAAAACCATAGGTTTCACACAAGTTATAGTTAGCTGTACATTTCACTCGTAAAAAACCAATGAAATTCCACGTTATAGTTAGTGCAGGCAACTATAACGCACGCGACCGCAATCCTCTGCTGATGACATATGTGTCTTTATGAAAAAAATAATATTTGTAATATATGTATAGCTAAAATTTAATGGAAGAAGACATGGGCAAATAAGTGTCTAAATACAGTATTAGCATCAGCAGAGGATTGCGGTCGCGTGAGTTATAGTTGCCTGCACTAACTATAACGTGGAATTTCATTGGTTTTTTACGAGTGAAATGTACAGCTAACTATAACTTGTGTGAAACCTATGGTTTTTTCAGTGAATTTGCAAGGTTTTTTAAATGCTAATTCCTAACTATAACGTGTGTGAAACCTATGGTTTTTTCAGTGAATTTGTACGTTTTTTTAAATGCTAAGTTACTTTACGCCGTTCGTGGCGTGCGCGCCCACTTCACGCAGTTCGTTCCGTGCGCGCACGGTGCGCTTCGCGCACCGTGTGCGCACCAGTGAGCATGCGGTGCGCAAAGCGCACCGCGCGCCCACTTTACGCAGTTTGTGCCGTGCACGCACGGTGGGCATGCGGTGCGCTATGCGCACCGCGTGCCCACGTTACGCTGATCTAAGATCTAACAGCCAATCAGAATCGCCCTCGCGCACGGCACCGTACGCGTACGGTAAGCTTACGGTGCGTGCTCGGAGCGCGCTTACAGATATATATATTGATTTAAATGCTATTTTCTTAGGAAATACTGAACAGATTTACACCAAACCTACAAAAGGCACATCCTTGACCTGTAGACTACCTCTCTGCCAAATTTCAAGTAACTCTGTTCAGCCGTTCGGGCTGTAGCTGTGTCTAAAGGTCCTATGGAAAAATGCATGGGGAAAACGCGTTTTGGGACCCCCCTTTTTTCTCAGTCCCCGCTTGACGAATCCCCCCGAGACTTTCAGGGTAGGAGCGGAGCGTAGCGCCCCATTAGTTTTGAAAATTTCGCGAGGATTCGTCGACCGGCGCCAAAGTTATTCCAAATAGAATGTTGCGGATTTCCTATGGAAACATGGTCCTAACTATAACTATCTACTGGCGACCGCCAGTAGATAATATATATATATATATATATATATATTTCAAAATGGATATATCCAAGCAATCTCAATGAATAATCCAGCGGCACACCCAGGACAAAACAATAAGTTTTATTATTGTTTCAAACGAACAGAACTACGCGTTTCGGCGAAGCCTTTGTCAAGTTGGTGACCCCTGCCCAAATTCCCTTAGAAATACAGGTCAAGGTTAATGAATAGTGAGAAAATACTATCGAGATCAAACACTTCAATTGTGTACATACTCGTAATGTTGATCAAAATAACGCATTATAATATTTACATTCATATAATTATTCACAAGTCCATCAAATAAAGGAAAATAGTCAATTAACATTTTGATATAATGTCTCACTGGTAACTCGAACTCATATACCCCGAGTACAATAAGTGATAGATAGTAAAGAAATACTTCCGAACTCCACAATTTCACCATTTCAATTGTGTGTGTTTGCCAGATTCATAACAAATCCTGGTAATTTCTAAAACATGCTGCTAATTATAAAGCTAGGCATTCAATTCTATATTAGAATTTCACACTGTTGGATAAATTTAATATGAGTTTGAGTTACCAGTGAGACATTATATCAAAATGTTAATTGACTATTTTCCTTTATTTGATGGACTTGTGAATAATTATATGAATGTAAATATTATAATGCGTTATTTTGATCAACATTACGAGTATGTACACAATTGAAGTGTTTGATCTCGATAGTATTTTCTCACTATTCATTAACCTTGACCTGTATTTCTAAGGGAATTTGGGCAGGGGTCACCAACTTGACAAAGGCTTCGCCGAAACGCGTAGTTCTGTTCGTTTGAAACAATAATAAAACTTATTGTTTTGTCCTGGGTGTGCCGCTGGATTATTCATTGAGATTGCTTGGATATATCCATTTTGAAATACTTAAAACGGAGTTGCGACTGAGGCAGGCACCGGCGTCGATAGGAAGGAGAGCGGAGGTTCGCAACAATCTTTGTGCAAAATATATATATATATATATATATATATATATATATATATATATATATATATATATATATATATATATATATATATTATCTACTGGCGGTCGCCAGTAGATAGTTATAGTTACAACCTATTTTCCATAGGAAATCAGAAAATTCTATTTGGAATAACTTTGGCGCCGATTGCCGAATCCTCGCGAAATTTTCAAAATAGGTGGAGCGCTCCGCTCCGCTCCGCTCCGCTCGTACCCTGAAAGTCTCGGGGTGATTCGTCAAGCGGGGGCCTGATGACATATGTGTCTTTCTGAAAAATAAATATTTGTAATATATGTATAGCTAAAGATTAATGGAAGAAGACATGGGTAAATAAGTGTCTAAATACAGTGATGTAATATCTGACGTCATCAGCAGAGGATTGCGGTCGCGTGAGTTATAGTTGCCAGCACTAACTATAACGGGGGAATTTCATTGGTTTCTTACGAGTGAAATGTCCAGCTAACTATAACATATGTGAAACCTATGGTTTTTTAAGTGAATTTGCAAGGTTTTTTAAATACTAATTTGTAACTATAACGTGTGTGAAACCTATGGTTTTTTCAGTGAATATATATATATATATATATATATATATATTTACACATACACCGATCCTGACAAAGGATAATGGCAGTCAAGAAAATGTGCAAAATTATTTTTTAGAGCTATCCAGCCTCATTTCCAGTGAAGTAGTCCCTCTTCTACAATGGGTTACCCGCTTGTAAATTCATTTCCTACATTCACCCCAGCCCAACCCGGAGAATGTCCTATCTAGACAGCCCCATTGTTGTCAAATTCTGTTTTTCCTTGGAAGTATAACGATATATTAGTAGCGGTCCACAGAGCCTGTTACAAGCGGCTCTCAGACTCAGCCGGGTATTGAATTGACTGCAGTTCTTTAAATGGCTAACCCATGCCTAGTGCCGGAGCTCACAGAATGAGCTCAGGAGACAGTGTGTGGGCTCTGATCATTATTAATACATGGGTTATCCTTGTATCAGACAATGAACTTGTTTCTAAAGTGCTCATGTACTCGCTGAGTACTGGTTATTTATTTATGAGAACCTCTGCTCCGGGAAGTAACCGCTTGAGCATCGTGCTGTTTGCAGAAAGACCCTGCGGGAGCTGCTCAAATAACTACAGACGCACAGACACACACAAATCCATCCTGCAGGGCTCCGTTCAAAACGCACCCCACCATCTCACAGCCAGGAAGTATTTTCAACTGCCGGGTCTTAGAATTAAGAAGTTGGGAGCAACATTTGTTAACTACGGGAATCTACAATAACCATAGATTGCTAAGGTGTGATATTTGTGCAACTGATTGTTTACTGAGCAGTTTAGCTCATGTTTGTTTGGGGCACAAGTTTGACTTTAGCTCTAGAAGTTGTTATACATGCTTGCTATGCGAAAAAATACCACAAACTATGTGTGTGTGCACACACTGATGATGTAAAAAGAGCAGCTCAGCCAAGCTCTCAGGTGTACACCTTGTTCTTTCATGCAGGAGCTCAGCCAATAGGAGGTGAGGACAGGTACCAAGTTGGGCATTGAGTATGCGACACCTTTTGCTACCTGCACATGTCCCTGCCCTCACCACTACATCTGTTGCAACAGCAGCCCTCGGCCTGGCACCTGCTTTGGCCTGTTTCAGGGCTGGTGTTGATGACTCCTCTGGTTATTGAGACAAAGAGATGCTGAATTCTGGGTTTTGAAGCGGAAACTCATCTCCCTGTGGTTGGGCACTTAGTGTCCGCATATCATAGTCAGAATAATGCTAGAGATAAATGTCATGTCCTAAATATTATTTACAAAACTAGTCCCCAATTGGAGTTATTAGAAAATGTACACCCACCATGATTATGTTGTAAATACTATTTAGGACACAATATGGATGTCAGACTATATTTCTGTTATTAAAATTCTGACATACATCTACTTGCTGGATGAACACAATCACCTCCCCAACCCCTGCTGGATACCAACACAGGGTAGTGCTCCCTTGGCCAGAGGAAGCATAGTGAAGTCTTCTGCAGTGGGCTTTAATTTGCAGTTAAGTACAAAGTTAAACGATTTGGGGCTATGAGATTATGTGTGTGGGTGTTTGTGTATCTGCCTTTTAATAAGAGTGTGGATCAATGTCTATCGCTGTGTAGTAGAGCATTACTGGCCTAATGGTAGACCTGGCTTAAATTAGGGCTGCAAGGTATTATTGAAGACACCAGTAGTATAATTGTAGCCCGAGCAGAGTGAGTTCCTTTTTGGAAATAAGGAAGCCAACCGTAGCCTAATGTTATCCATGGCTTTCTATGGAATGTGAATGTATGTAATGGTATTTCTATACAGCAAACCTAGCCAAAAGTCAACTAAGTTCTGGTCATGGTCAGTTCACGGTTGAACGGAGGCTTGGTTCTGAAATGTTTAATCTGTACATCGCCCCTCTTGCCCTTCTCGCTGAAAAGCATGGTGCTAAAATAGTGTCATATGCGGATGACACTCAGCTGTTGTTCACTTGTGAAAAGGGCTCGGAGTTTGATGGGGACGGTATAAAAAACTGCCTTGGGGAGATTTTTGCATGGTTTAACCAATTAAAATGCAACTCTGATAAATCGGAGATCTTCTTTTTTGGCTCCCAAACCCATGAAGCTTGGCTTTCCTGGTGGCCACAGGACATGTCTCCCCCACTCTCGGAAGTCACGATTGTGAAGAATCTGGGGGTCAAATTGGACTCTACTCCTTCTATGAAGATGCAAGTCCAATCTGTGGCTGCCACTTGCTTTGGGATTTTGAAGATGTTGAAAAAGTTTCTTCCACTTCTCCCAGTATCACATCGTAAAACAGTGGTCCAGGACGTGGTGTTGTCGAGACTGGATTATGTTAATTTGCTGTATCTGGGACTTCCCGAGTATCTACTGAGTCGGCTACAAATCATCCAGAATATAGCTGCCAGGGCTACTTTTCTAACTAAGCCCAGAACGCATACCTCACATCTGCTGTCTTCACTCCACTGGCTTCCAGTGAAAAAAATAATTTATTTTAAAGCCTTGGTTCTGGTCTTTAAGGCTCTCCATGAGATCGGGGCCCCGTATTTACGGGAAAGATTTCAGCCCTATGTACCTCAGCGCTCTTTAAGATCCTCCTCCCAGTCTCTGACCTTAATTCCAAGGATCAGGCTTTCGCGGGTTGGAGGAAGATCATTTCAGGTTATGGCCTCCCGACTTTGGAACGGCCTCCCTCTCTCACTGCGTCAGAGCTCGAACCTTCTGACCTTTAGACGAAACTTGAAGACGTGGCTTTTTCAGCTTTAGGTCTCCTTTTTTTTCTAGGACGGCGACTAGGGGCGTTTTTCGTTTTGGTTGGTTGTTGGTGGTTTTCTGTAGCATCGGGACACTCCTTGGAGTAGCCGCGCGCTGTATAAATCATGAATAACATAACATAACATAACGCAAACTTAAAGTTGGCAACCAATAGTAGAGGAAGCGGAGGAGTGGATGGTTAATGCATTGTGATGTAGTGTTCTTTAAAGAAGTGAGTCTTCAATCCTTTCCTAAATTGTAGCAGCGTTGTGGCGGTTCTGATGGATTTTGGGATGTTGTTCCAAATCCTGGGTGCATAGAAGTAAAAGGGCTCTTGCCTATTTTTTTTCTTCTTTTTTACACTTCCTAGTCTGCAGTCTGATGGTGTCATGTGACTGTGGGTGTGCCGAGAACAACAAGAGATGATGAGCTTGTCTGCAATATAAGCAGGGATGTCGGCTGTGTTAGTATAGTAAATGAGGAAAGTTAGTTATGAAGATGGTGTAATCTGGCAATGAGAGCCAACAGAGTTCACTCAGGTTGTGGGTGAGGTGATCATTTTTCCTGAGGCCCTGGACGAGAGGTGCTGTGGCATTTAGGATGCTCTTAAGAGAAGCCAATGTAGATTCTGGGAGGCCATAGAGTAGGGCATTACCACCATCCACATACAAGAGTACAAGAGATTGAACAGCAGTTCTGAATTCGCTTGCTGGAATATTGTGCCCCACTTTGGCATCATGGTAGCCATCCCTGAGAAAATGGTTGTGCTTGGTATATTGTGTTCTTCCTTGGCAAATGTCAGCTTTTTTGCATTAAGGAGGCCACCTTTGACATTACTGTTGCCACTCCTGGCATATAGTGGCAAATACTGGCTATGGATTAGCATCCCTAACATTTGGTTGTTAATCAGTCCTTATAGTGGGTATAACTTGCTCCTCGATCCTGGGATTTTTTGGGAAAGAGCTCTTACTTCGTCATTTTAGTTGTTCCACTCACTGGACGTCATTTTGTGTAGATGGTGGCCTAGTGGTTACAGTAGAGGCGGGGACTGCAGGGAAGGATGATACAAGCAGATCGATGGCTCTGACACATTAGTCCGATGCAAGTGCTGTTGACTCTTTCTGCACTTTTGGGGACTGTGAACAGGCTATTTTAATAATCTATTTGTATGTTGAGAAGTATTTTTACTGTTTGTTTTTTTATTTTAACTTGCTCCTTGACCCTGTCATTTTTAGGAGAGAGCTCTTATTTCACCATTTTATTTGTTCCACTCACTGGACGCCATTTTGTGTAGCAGATGATGCAGTGGTTACAGGAGAAGTATTGAATGAGCAGACCCGTGGTACAGAAGTGCTGGGGGGGGGCAAGCCTTTCTTGCCTAAGGCAAGCCCGCCTGTGCCCGTTTCACGTCCAGTCATGCTGCTGGTTTTAAGCTAGCTTATATACCTCCTACAGCATACTACCCTATGTGTCTCAGAGATTTAAGTGAATTACCCCTGTGTGAGGCCGAACTGGACTTTAGGAATGTTGTATGCCCATTATCATGTCTGAAATGCAAACAACCAATTACATTTTAAAGAGAGACCACAATACTCCAAGAAAGGATAAGAGGTGAACTTAAACCTATAAGCTCTAAGACGGTGGATAAAGACATCAGTTTTTGGGGTGCCCTTATGAACGTGCAGTCCCTCCCTAAGCATTCCATTGAAATCTATAATTTATTAGTTGAAAAGGATTTAGATTTCTTGTTTATCATTGAAACTTGGCTTACGGACTTCTCCAACCTTGAAATAGGGATCGCAATCCCTTCTAGTAACTCTATCCACCATCTTGATAGGAAAGAATTTAGAGGAGGCGATTTTGCCATTATTTTTTACAACACCTTCCAATGCTTCTTTTTCAGTTCAGAGAACTTAAATTGAGAAAAGAGTCTTGGTTTCTACCTTAGAATTTCTCAACAAAGTTATTTCACTAGTGTATTAATTAGTTTATCATCCTCTCGGGACAGAGCTCAAAGTTCCTGATTCATTCGGAGAAGCTCTCACCCCTGATTGTTTACAAAATGCAAATTTTATGGCACCGAGGAATTTTAATGGTCATGCTGATGATGAACATAATCTGGCAGCCAAGACATTAACTGACAGTTTATCTATCTTAAATCCCTCCCAGCATGTCAGAGGTCCTACACACTCCACTGGCCGCTCCTTGGACCTAATATTTATCAATCATCATTCATTTCAAGCTTACCAACCTGAACTACAGGTCCGGTCAGACTATATGTTTATTCATTTATTGTTATCTGTTGACTCTAAGAGAGCCAAGAATAGGCCTGAAGTCAATCATAGTAAGGGTTTTCTTCATTGAAGTTAGGTACAAGATACTAGCTTTAGAAATCTTCTGTCGAGTTCCATCCTGACTATAACTGGGGAGTTAGATAAAAAACTGAATAGATTAAATAAAGAGGTTTTTAACGCTATAGATGGGTCAGCATAGCTGACATTTTGTGGTCGAACCAACAGGCCTCATCAGTCCCTTGGTTCTCACCCTCTTTGGCTAGGCAGAGACTAGCTTGTAAAAGGCTTGAAATGAGATGGAGATCTCACTATCTTTCAAAGGATAAGGCTCGTTATAAAGTAGCCATGAAAAGCTACTGTAATTCAAATAAAAGCTAAAAAGAATTACTTCACTACCAAATAGCAATGTCAAAGAATGCTCCTCAGGAGATTTTCCAGATTGCAGCAGGTTTTCTTCACTCCAAAGTTTGCTCCGTTGAAATTCAGCCAATTCAAGAACTGTGTGGTAGATTATCAGAATTATTCAAACAGAAGATAGAAGTGATTCAAGCAGGGCTCACTAACAACAAGTTTGGGCCAGTGAAGATACAGTGACTCCCAGTCTTAACCCCTCTGCGATCCAAGAGCTCACTTGCCGAGTTTCAACTAATCACTTTGCTGCAATCTGAAGGTGCTCTTAAGAATTGCAAATCTGGCTCACCTATCGACCCTTCTCCTCTGGCAATTCTTGTAAAAGCCATGGACATTACCAATCCTAAATTGAATCCCATCCTAAATGTGCCACAACACTTGCCCTAGTACCAGAAAGATGTGTCACATGCTTTATTATTACAGCGCCTTGTCAACATCAGAATTTGTGGCCAAGATTGAATATGGTTTCAATCATGTCTTTTAGATAGAAAACAGGTGGTCACGATCGGCCATTTCAGCTCAGGGTAAAAATGCTAAAATGCAGTTGCATGACAGAATCACGCAGGCCTAAACCACGTGTGTCTTAACAACGCAGTCTAAACAACTACTGCATTGTTACCACGCGTTCCTTTAGCACGCAAGTAGTTACAACAACTTGCCTTAGGGAAGTGCTAGACTTTAGAATTGTATAATTTACGATTCCAACTCCAGTATGTATATCAGTAGCGAATGTGTTGGATTTAAAATCTAACACCAGTCCAACACCGCGTTCCTTAAAGCAAGCTGCTATAACGACTAGCGTGCTAATGTAACAAGTGGTAAAAACACAGTTGTTGTTCAGACTGCATTGTAAAGACATTGTGTGGTTCAGACTGCGTGTTAAATGATGCTTCCCCTAAATATAGAGTCCCCCAGGACTCATCTCTTAGTCCAACATTGTTCAATATTTGCATGCACCTGTTGGTTTCTCTTATTAAATTGTAGTGGTCACTGCTACTCCATATGCAGATGATGCCTAACTGATTCTATGTTTAGATCAAAATTAGTTTTGTTCTGAATTAAACGTCAACAATTGTATCACCCAAGTCATTGGCTGAATGGAATGGAATCATCTATAGTGTAACGCTAAAAAAACTGAAATTCTCCTGTTTGGGAAAAAAACCCTTTTCCCCTCTAGACTGGTGGCCTGATGGACTTTCCCAGCCCTTGCTCTCCTTCTGATGTGAATTTAGGGGTGAAATTTGACACAGATTTAGCTTTTGGTCCACAAGTTCTGACTGTGTCTGGAACCTGTTTCTGCCTCATTAAATCTCTTTAAAAGTTTTTGGAGTTTCTTCCTTTAGCTGCCTGTAGACAGTGGTTTATGCATTAATCACTCCAGGATTGACTCTTGCAATAGGCTCTACTAAGATATTTCTGAATACTTAGGGCCTGATTTAGATTTCAGCAGATGGGTTACTCCATTACAACGGTGCCGAAATCTAAATCCCAGAAAATGCTATGGGATTTATATTTAAGAGGACGGGATCACCCCTACCGTTGTGACGGAGTAGCACGTCTGCCGAAACCTAATTTAGGGCCTTAATCAACAGATTGCCGGTAATGCAAAATGCTGCTGCAAGATTGATGCTTAAACGTCCTTGTAGGAGTCCTATGTAACCCTGGGCGTAGTACTATGCTACGCTCACGGAGCGTGCGTAGTTTGTGCTGCTACGCACTACGCGCGGAGCACAGTGTAAAACGCGTAGCGTAGCAGGCATTTGTTGCTTGCTCGCGGTCCTCAACCTCAAGTTGGCGACCGCGAGCAAGCAAAATCAACATCCCGGTGAGACTTTTTCCTTGTTCGCGATCAACAACATCAAGTTGCCGATCGCGAGCGTAGAAAATAAACCTCCCAGCGAGATTCTCAACGCGGGGAGGTCAGGTTTCTCATTGCGAGAGGTCGTGTATGCTCGCGACCGCTCGCGATGACAAACTACCAGTCCGCGTTGAGAAAGCTGCCGCTCGAGTACAAATCTACTCAAGTGGCAGAAAACGACCTCTTGCACCGTTCAAGATGCCGTTTGCAATGATTGCACAGTGCGGAGAAGCATCTGGCACTGTGCAATCAGTGCGAACAGCATTTCCCTCCCGCACTACGCAGTTCGCGTAGCTACGGGTAGCGTGCGTAGTGCGAAGTGCACTTCGCGTCGCTACACATAGTACTACTATGCAAACTATGCCCAGGGTTAGGCCTCTATTCGAGTGACTTAGGGTACTCCACTGGTTACTCGTGCAGAAATATTTCTCTGATCAAATTACACACTATGGTACTCACAGAATTTTAAGATCTACTAATACTAAACTCTTACAGACTCCTAACTTCAGATTGAATACCAGAGGTGGAAGATATTTCTCCGTTTTAGGAGCCAAAGCTTGGAACCAGCTTCCCATTTCCTTGAGACGGGTTGAAAATGGGGACATTTTCAGGCAGCTTTTGAAGACCATGTTGTTCTCCTTACCGTAGGAGTACTTCTTTCGCCATCTTTAACTGTTCAGTTTCTGTTCTTTAATTTGCAGTAACGGTTAGACATGTCAGCCATTGTGCGGTCTTCCTCCAAACCTTTTGCCTTCTCCCCTCCTGTTATGTGGAATTCGTTTTTGTTGGCCTTAGGACTCTGTGCACTTTACAACTGCCAACCAGTGCTAAAGGGCTTGTGCTCACTCTTTTTAGCATGGGAACATTGGCTTAAGGCTGATTGCCATATTTAATTTACTTGTAAGTATAGTATGCCTGGGCATGAAATTCCGCTTGCGGAGTTTGCAGAGTTTTTTGCAAGCGAGAATGAGGAAAATCGTATGCCAGAGCACCTCCTGGCAAGATTTCTCAACGCAGGCAGTCACAGATGGTCGCCACCGTTCCATTGAGAAACCTTCCGTTCACATTGAGTTAGCTGCCGCTTGAGTAGATCATCTACTCAAGCAGCAGAAAGAAGCAGCACCCTCTTGTGTTACACATGGTGCTGTTCACGCTGATTTTACAGCATGGGACAAAGACCCAGCACTAAAAATCTGTGCAAACGGCGAGACATAGCGCACTGCACCGCTTTCGGAACTCCATGTAGTGTGGCAGAGTATTTTGGTCACTTATCAGAGTTCCGCCTGGCTGACCTCTGCAAACTCTGCCCAGGCCTACTTGAAAGTCCTTAGTAAAGTGGGATACCATGTACCCAAGGCGGGGAAATTAGATGCTACTAGAAGACAGGGTGGATTGCATATAAAAAGTTGGACATTCACGTTTATGTTTTCCATGTTCTGGTAGTGAAAAACTCACATATTTGTTTTTCAGTACTGTGAGGCCTAACTCTCCCATAAGATAACATTAGGTTATTTTATTACATTTCATAAGTGCTAACTTTTGTTTGAGAGCAGGTGGAAATGTCATGTGTGGTATCTAAGGAATTCTAATATAAAGCCTTCTTTAATTGTAAAGTCAGATTGCAAGTCACAATTCTGAAAATGCCACTTTTAGAAAGTTTCCATTTTCTTGTTCTAACCATTTGGTGTCAGCAGCCTGTTTCCTGGGTCTCATTACTAGGTGCAGTTGGCGGTTGGCCATTGTACATTGCACCCAGACCGTCACACAACAGGGGTACTCAGAATTGGCAGTGTGGGCCATCCTGACAGGATGTGAGTGGTGGAACTGTTCACAACCCCACTTGCACTTCAAATACGCTGCCTCAGCCATCACACAAAGAACTTCACACTAGCCTTTGGGCCTCCAGATATGCTGGAACCAGGGCAGCAAAGCAGAACATTATAGAGACGTCTGTGTGTGAAACTCCAGAAGTTTCTTCCAATTCAAAGCTGACAGCAGGTATAAAGTTAGGACCCTCAGACCCACTGTTCTTTTCACTTCTGGACCTGCAGATGACTCTTAGGGACTGCCCTCCTGCCTGTGGTCTGCTGTGTAGTTTGGAGTACTGCCCTGCTTCCTGAAGCCTGCCCTGTGCCCTCAGAAGACTGCCACGATGCTTGAAGCCTGCCTCCCTGCTTGAACCCAGGGCTACCAGAGTGCTAGTTGACTGGCCACCTTCAATCCACACCTGAACCCAGCCTGAGTGAGTCCCGACCCTCCAAAAGGTACCTCTTCAGTTTTGGATCCTGAAAGTGGTGCTAAAGGAGTCCAGACGGCCCAAATCTAAAATAGGAATTGGGAAAATGTTCCACTAAAAAGTACCCGGAGAACCAAGAGGAGACCGGAACCTACCGGTCCACCGATCTGTCTACTGTGCATCGCCAGTCAGCCTAACTTCGTGGTAGCACCCACTATGTTCTTCTCTGAAGCAGCAAATCATGTTCAGTAATTCCTCATCAAATGAGAGGTTTAGAACCCTCGTCAGCCACAGCCTGCAACTTCATCCCACTGGAGCTCTTTGACTTTCAGAAAAGACAATAAGTCAGAACAAAGCAATCTACACAGTGACCTCTCCCAGTGGCTCCCCTCAGACACCCCCGACTGCCTTGCCCTGCTGAACTTTACCTTCTAAGATAATTTTCCTCAAAAATTTCTCCAAGTCTGAAGGTAAACCAACACCAGGCCCAATCCATGTTGTTGAACCGTGCTCCATCACAGTCGACCTTAACTTTCGACTGGTCTCGCATGACTAGTTTGCCGCGGTTGGCACTTTGTTCTTTTTTGCACTATTTTGCCCTTTAAACTTTAAAAATGTATAACTCTGATTCTACTGATTGAATTTTGCCATTTTGGCTTATTTTGTGTCAAATAATTTATCAAAATGTACTCTATTTTTCTAAATTGATGTCGTCTTTTTCTCGTGTTGTCTTTTCATATATCCTAGACGAAGCATCTCGTATCGCAGCCAACATCTACTCAGAACCACCACTGTACTACACATCCTTGATGCAGGACCTCGCACCACAGCTCCTCAGAAGCACCACTGCGCAATGCATCCTCAATGCGGAACTCAGCATCGCATCTAGCAGATCCTTGGAACCGCCATTGTACGACGCATCCTCAGCACGGATTTAAGGTACTTTGTTCAATGGACCTAACTTGGCCATTGTATGCGGTCCACTCTCCATCATGGTCGGCCTGAATGTGTGACCTTGTCCATGTCTGGCACAACCATGGGACTGTAGTAGATGTCCAATTGCACTGCATGCGTGAATTAAATATTTTTGCAGGTTAACGTTTGGACTTGTGCATTGTCATGTTACATATCCCTGGGGTTACAAATGTGATTTGCCTGGTTGTGCACATTTGCCGGTCCAGATGTGTCCTGTGTTCAGTTGTGGAGGGCTTGCTGTTTGTACCGGGATATTGCCAATGTTGAGGTGCACTTCTGCTTATATGCGTATGCTGCACGGTGGTTGTGCCGCTCCAGTAACCCCTATGCTCTTGTCACTGATTTTGCCACCTCTGAAGCCAGGGGTCCTAAAGGCAGTACCACGGTTTTCTTGGGGGTAGCCAGAGCTGCGATCCCTGGTGACCTCTAAATGACGTCCATGTATATAGCCTGAAATTATTTTCAGATAAGGATAGTCCCCAAAAGAACAATGTGAATAAGAAGAAAGGGGCTTTTTAGAGTTTGGCAGATGCAAGACAGCCCCCAAAATAGCTGGATGACCCGTCTCCCCTATTTAGAGTTCATAGCTATGTATAGACTCTGAATAGGTCAGACAGGACATATGCTTATTTTTAGCACATATCACACAATTGCTAAATACTAAATAACCCCCAAAGTACCTTAGACAACACTCTGGGTTTAACTGACAGCCAGTGGAGAGCCCGTACAAGAGGTTTTGCCTAGCTAAAACTTGAGGCTCTGGGAACAGGCCTGGCTCTCTCAAGGTGGATTAGATGCAGTTTCATTTGTAAAGAGGCAGGAAGCACTCAATAATATGAATTACAATAGTCTAAGCATGCACAAATATAGCAAAACCACTGTAGTTGTCTCTAAAACAACCAATAGGTGATGACTCTACAGAGTTTCCTTAAGAAAAAGTTGAAGGGAGTTACCACACCATTAATTTGTGTATCCATATCCAACTGAAGACGATCACTTGTCATAATCCCCAAAATTCCACTTTCTTTGCAGTAATGGAGCAAGTCTCCATTTCCTTCGGCCAGAATGATGGAGCCCAGAGATCTTCCCTGCTGTCTACATAAGAATCTCTGTATTCTCAGAATTCAGCTTCAGCCAGCTGCCCCCCCATACACTAGTAAAAGACAGCAAGAAAAACAATCAGTGGCCAAGCCAATAGGTCTCCCCTATGAGAGAGCTATTAGCATTGTCAATGTCTTTTAGCCATGTTGAACAGCAGTGCATCGGGTGTGCATCATGGCTGAAAGGCAAAAGAAAAGCTCTGTGATGTGGACAGAAAATGGAGAGGCTGGTGGGCTGATCCAAGATAGAAAATGGACAACAATGGAAGGAGAGAAGGCAGTGTCTTTTAGCCATGCTGTATGGCATGGCTGCTGTGCAGCACGGCTGAAAGTAATAAATTAAACATATATACATTATAATATGCCCACGGCTTTCCTTTTTTTGCAGTGAGGATGAAAGGCAACACAGAGGGAGGGATGGTGTTTGGGAAGGCAACACGGACAACTGAGTGTACGGACAAAAAAGTCTTAGGAAGTGGTCAGCACTGGCTGCACCTTAGTCCCTTTTTTGCAGGGTGAGCAGCAACACAGAGGGGGGCAGAAGGCAACAGAGAGGGAAGGCGACAGCAGGAAACATGGACAACGACACGGACAAGGGAGGGTGAAGGGCAAGCTGACACAACAGAGGGTGGAAGGGGCTGGGGCAAGGAACAACATGGAGAACAACAGAAGAAGGGAGGGCGGGAGGGCGGGAGGAGGCAAGTCACAACATGGACAATAACAAAGGGAGGGTGGGTGTGGTGGAACAACATGAATGAGGGAGGGAGAGAAGAACACAAAGTGGGGAAAAGCATACGAGGAGGCCAACTGAAAAAAGACACACTCTGGTAGAGTGCTTAAGAAAAAAAGAAAGTGGCGCCAAAAATAATGAGCAGTGGAAAGAGAAAGTAACGTGTCCGTGGTCCATGGTAGGGATATACACATGAAAAGGAAGGGAGCCTAAGACAACTGACCAATAAGAAGTAACCAAATGAGAGTGCCACTTCAGCCAACAAATAGTAAGCAATGGACGGCCTCTAATCCCACTGTTAGAAAACAAACGTCTCGCAGACACCTAAAAAGGGACAGTAGATGTCTACCCAAAGAAAGGAAATGGCTGTCAGCCTCGGATGCTTAATGCATATCCCCATCAGAAAGAAGTACAAGGCAATGAAGGTATGCCCTATTCCACTGCATGCATGGAACTGGCTTGTCTGCATTTGATAATGTCCAGCAGGTTGAAGTGGGTGTATCACATTTTAGTCTGCTTAAAATTGGTGACACTTTGCTGTGTGCAGAATCGTATTAGTAACAAAGCAACCGAATCTCGTACAGCAAATTATTACCAAAGGACAGCGGGGAACCAGGTAGAAACTGCAATCTAGTCAGGGCCTTAGATAACATAATATGTAATGAAATAGTCCAACCCGATGGTCTGACGTCGCTATCTAGCAAAATGTGTAACTATATTACGGCCCCTGAGCAAATGATGCAGCTCATGGACCTGAGTACTGTTAAATGGTTGCGAGATATCATGTTGGCGCTATAATAACACACGAAAAAATTACATGTACAGATGAACTGATTTAAAGCGTTAATGTCTGTATGAAATCAACTGTTTCTGTACAATGGTAGGTTTTAAATTAAAAAATAGCAATTCCACACTTACAGACGGCGAAACACTTGAAAGGTACTTTGAAGAAATGTGAGAGCAAATGTAATTGTTGTCCCGCCTTGTAAATTAAATTTACCGCTTTCTAGGAAAAGCTACTCTGAGGATTCTGTTCTTTACAGTGAAGGCTTTATTGAACCTTTTTTTCCTGCTTGGAAATTATATTAGGAGTTGCATATGAGTTGACACCAAAAATGAATACCATATATCAACAGAGCTTCTATCTCGAACTGTGTGTATGAAAAAAACAAACTACACAAAACGCCGAACTCTCCCCACTTGAGCAACAACAATAGGCGTCTTATTTGACTTCAATGAGCAATATGGGTGCCAAATTTTAAAAACGATGGTATATCAATTTAATAGTATTGTAAAATGCTAGTAATGACTGAAGTTCCACTGACAACACAAAAGCGATGGAAAACGTGAAAATGTTAACAATGGCTGCATGCGCAGCCACACTATGACTCCAAACGATTGTACTGTAGGATTAATGTATCACTTCACACCTCATTTTGGGGCCCCTTTTTCAGGCGCGTGGCACATTACTCCTTGGAGCAGAGCAAGATTGACAGTGTTGTGTTTTCTGTGATATCGCGTGGGAAGCATTTGCTGTGGCGCCTGAGTGACCAGTGATGTGCTCATATCTTGTCTTTGGGCACAGCGCCTAGCAACGTGATGGAGAAAGAAGCGTGGGAGACTACTCTACGGGTCCCCGTTTGTGTTTCATGGTTTCTATTACGCCAGAGGCGTGAATTTACCTGTATGGTGTGTGCTGTAGGTAGTCCAGTTGGTGGAGTGCAGGGCCTAAATCATATAGGCAGCTACACTGAGCACACCTAGAGGGCAGTAGAGATCTGTGCACAACAAAATGGCTAATCAGAGTAGGCCCCGTAAGAAGCGGAAGTGCAATCAAGGTTGCGGCCTGAGCAGAAACTATACAATCTTTTTATCGAGTTAAGCACAGGCGAGTGAAATGATGACCTGCTTACCTTATGGCAAAATTGTGGAAGGACGGGATGTGTAAAAAAAGCCATATTTTCACTCGTCTTGAAGATGGTGTATGTTAATACCTAGAAGATTCTGCTGCACACATTCTGTTTCACAATGTAATGTGCGTGGAATGTTTCCTGAATCCTGCTTTAGAAGGAATGTTATGGCATGAGGGGGAGTTAAACTTCTTAACCAGGAAAAACACAATGTCTGATCTCCAGTGATGGAGACAGAGGAGGAGTGCCTATCCTCCAAAGGGGTGGACACCTTAGATGCCCCCCAGAGCAGGTGTCCACCAGAGCAGGAATGTGAGGTGTTTAAACCCTGTTCCCTAGGAATAGGAGTGGACATTGACCTCATCCTTTGAGAAGGCAGGTTTTATGGGAATTGGAAATGAGGAATGAGTCCACGAGGCTTGAAGGAAATCCTCGTGCAGATAGATTTGGACTCAATGCTAGCTCTGCAGGGCTATAATTAGGCATGATGCATGTCCTCCAGCAAAGGGATGGGCATGGTGCAATTCCTCAAGAAAGCGGTGGAGAGATGATCTCTGTCATCTGCTTAACTGATGCTAGTTCTTAAGGAGAAATGTGGGAGCCGGGGCTTGTTCTAATGGGACTGGTATATGTCCTCAAGTGAAGGGGCTTAATGTCCTCCACCTCCAGAAGAGCACATATTGGATTATCCCATTAGATGAATGGAGGTGGGCTATTTTGGGTGGGTAACAGCTTTGAACAGTATGAAATACTCACACGTTCGCTCTTTTACTTGGTCTGATTATCCTTTACTTCCTTCAAGGGGCTCCTTGTTCAACTTCTATGTTGTGGTGGTTTGTGTTTCCTCAAAGGGTCTGTATTTGCCTCATACGTGTCTATCATTTTCCGGGTGATGGATGGTGACAGTTAACTTTATATTTGATATTTCTATAGCTTTTATACCTTTGGTGTAACAAAAGATGATTCTAAAGAAGTCTGTGGGGGCAGCTACTTTGTGGAACATGTACAAATGATGAAGTGAGCAACACTCTTTAATAATGTGAGTAACACCCTATAAAGCATGCAATATGATACAATAGTCAATGCTCATTCTCCAAGACTGATGGAAAAGTTTCGCTCTCCCTCCCCATGCAGTCATAAGGTCAGATGGCACAGTACCATCTCACAGTTGATAGGTTTTTTGGACTCCTTCATTATCTTTGCCTGAGGAACCTTAGACTCCACCACCATCTTAGCTCTGTGTTCCGTGAGCACCACCTCTGCTCCTGGCCCTGAGGGGTGACTCCCTCCTGTCGCTAGGAAAATGATTTATACGACTCAAACATGTCAGAAAACATGCTTATAAATATTGCAGAGAAACAATGTAAGAAGAAACATGCAAGGGGGTATGTGCACAATAGCAGTGGGTTTAGAACACATGCAATACATTCAAATACGGACCCTTGGAGACACAAAAAAAACACGTCAGCATAGCAAAAGGGGAAGAAACATCTGAACAAGACATTGGAGAAACTGGCCAAGTAATAGAGCTAGTGGTCTAGCGCACAAACATTTTATACAGACGTATAGATTAGATTTAGAAAGCACACCAGTCATCCTGAGAGACAGATTTAGGTGTTAAGAGAGATTGTATCTCTCTCAAGGAACCTCGGTATGGACGCTCAACAAGGTTCTCCTACAAGAATGCAAGGAGTAATGAATTTATTTAGAATACTGTATTGGCAAACATGTGTCTACTTCAGTGAAGTCTGATTCTCTGGTAGGGTTTGGTGTCTCGAGCAGTAATTCATTGGTCTTCTCACACAGCTCAGAGTTTTCTATACTGCATGCAGTAGGTCAGATGCTTGTTCTAATGGCATCCTTGGTGTTCAGACTTTCTGAGCAGAAGAGGATTCCTTGGCCATACTTATCACGGCAGGACCCTCAATTTCACCAGAGGTGGCCCATGCAGATATGGAATCATAGCTTGAGTCTTTTCTTCTCAAGGTGGCTAGCACTGCTACAGGGGTGCACCATGATTATGCTGGCATATGTAAGTGCAGTTGCATTATAGACTGACATATGCCAGTGGAAAGGGGGGGGCACCAGACCATAATAGAATGGTAGTAGTATTGTTGTAGTCTCAGTCAAAGATTGGGCATTTACTTCCTGATTGTCTGGATTACTTTCCATTTCTTTTAGAACTGCAGTGGCAAGAAATCTTGTATCTCAATGTGTTGTTTATTTTTTGACTGCGGGTGTGTAACTTTTGTCTGTAACCTTTTCCAAGCTGCTCAGTTTACTGCGTTTTTTCATATTAGCCATAATAATTGGGGTTAAAGCTAGCGCCTCCTCATACAGTGTTAATTACTAGCTGCATTCAGTTCTATTGAGAATATTGGTTCCGACATTTTGTTCACCATGAACTACAATCTCTTGCTAAATTTAATTATTGTGAGGAATTATTGGGCACTTGTAAACCTTACATGTATATTGTTTCAAGGAAAATCACCAATAAATACCATGAACTACCAAGAGCAGTAGTAAAGGTACTGCTGTTTACCCCAGTATTGGAACTTTCATAGATTCTCATGCTTTGTATCATTCCCCGTCGTCGGAATGGGAGCCTCGGTAAATAAAAAATATATCATAACCATAGAAACAAAAGAGAAAATAGGCTTAGGCCTCATCTCATTTTGTAGTATATCACCCTCTTTGTGTAAAAGAGCCCAAACTTTTGCCTGGACCAATCAGCACAGCCTCACCCCTTGGAACCTTCCTGAGAGAGCTCAGAGCCTCAGATTTTTCTACCGCACGTTGTGCTAGGGAGTCTCCACTGAGCTCTGCTCAGTTTTCTCAAATTTTTCTTTCAGAAATCTTCATTTTAACTTCTATAGTGACATTATGTCAGAAAAGGAAAAGAAAGCCTTATTCAGACCCTGTGCTTCTTGTGGAAAGAAGAGACTTTTCATTGAGGATAAGCATGAGAGTTGTATTTACTGCTTATACCCGGAACACAAGGCCACAGACTGCAAGATTTGTCGGACCTTATCTTCCAAGGCTTTGCGGGACAGAGAAGGTCGGTTGCTGACGTGGCTGCAAAAGCTGAAGACCAGGAAGGAGGTTCTCTCTTCAGATGAGGAGGATTCGATTTCTGGCACCTCCTCCAGGAGATCAAAGAAGAGGGGTAGGTCATCTCCCTCCATCTCTGCGGAACCCCCTGTCAAAGCCCCTCACGGGATCTCTGAAAGGTCTGAGGAGGCTGGTCCCATGAAATCTCCTCACAGAAGTGAAAAGGAGAGGCAGGGACAGGCTGCTGGTGTGGACACAGCCTCTAGGGACAAAAAGGAGGTTTCTATATCTTCTCCTCCGTCCCAAAAGGAAAAGCCTGCTAAGAAACACTCTGCAGGAACTCCACAGATGGCTCCGGCGAAGAAACAGCGTCCGTCGACGCTGACTAAAGCAGGTACGTCGACGACGATTTCCACAGTAAAGACTTTTTCCTTGGTTTCGTCGACGGCTTCATTCTCGTCTTCGACGACGGTTTCCATGAAGCTCCTGTCGACGGCGGTGTCGACGACGAAGACCACGACGACGATGACAACGACGGCGACGTCGTCGTCGATGCTGATGACGACGAGTTCGTCGACGAGACCATCGACGGTTGTCCCGTCGACGATGAAGAAAGCTCCGTCGACGAGCTTGCCGTCGACGAAGAAAAAGGCTCCGTCGACGATCCTACCGTTGACGACGATTCAAGCATCGTCGACGACCTCATTGTCGACGACGATTCACACTCCGTCGACGAAGACTATCGTGCCGTCGGCGATTTCATCGTCGATTTCGACGACGCTTGGGATCCCTTCGACAACGACTCCGTCGACGAGACCGTCGACGAGACCGTCGACGGGTTAAAATTAAGGATTTTCAATACAGAGGTTGAAAATTACACCGGACATGACTTCACCTAGGCGGGTTACGCCTTTACCACCATCTATGCTACTAGATGAGTCGGAGGACGAGGATGAGGTTGAGCAGTATGGGGATGCCTACAGTCCCTCAGATCTGCATGTAAAGCAGCAAGAGACTGATACTGAGGTGTATTATGCTCAGGATGAACAGGAGGAACAACAATATATTCAACAGGAAGTACATCCTCGCACTTTGAGACAGGACATGATAGCTTTACCAGTTGCTCTGGTTACGGACTTGCAGATGATGTTGCAGGACTACAGAGCTCGTTTTCCATCACACCCTGACGTTCCACCAGTGCACCCATCTACATCAGTGGTTCCGCGTGGGCCGGCAATGGACTTGCCACCTCTTCCTAAAGACATACCGCGTACCTCACCAGTGGTGGTACCAGTAGTGGTTCCTCAGACTTCGTATCCGGAACCTACAAATGAGGATACACAGGATTTGGATACGGATGACGACGATGAGGGGCACGTGGTCCCACTTACTGATCCAGGAGATCCGGATGTGGATCCTGATGACACTGGAATGCAAGATCCGGATGCTGCAGGGCGGGAGACGAACGTGTCGCCTCTGGCAGATATTGGGGGGTTCCATAATCTTATGGAGCGTGCATCCAAAAGGTTTGGTCTGCCTCTCACAGTGGAACTGTCGGACTGTTTTCTATATGACTTTAAGGCGCAGTATAAAAAGTCTGTCAGGTCAATTCCCATCATTGAGCATGTGTGGGATGAGGGAATCAAGGTTATGCAGAACCCAGCTACTGTCATCCCGGTTCTTCCCCGGCTGGAGAAGAAATACAAGGCCCCTGAGGGCAGTCCTGCATGTCTTCTAGGACAACCAAAGCCTGACTCTGTGATATCTCAGGCCGCACAAAGCCAGTCCAAGAATCCGTCAACACCTTTGACTATGCCTCCGGATAAGGATGGCAGGCGGCTGGACAATGTAGGGAAGAGATTTTCCACCATGGCCAGTTTGTTGGTTCGGGCGGCAAATTCATTAGCCATTCTAGGCAGATATGACCGTCAAATGTGGTGCGACATGGAGCCATTTATGGATCTATTACCAGATTCTAGTCAGGAGGAGGCCAAGCAGGTTCTCATGGAAGGAGAGAGATGTTCCTCTGAAGTCATTTACTGTGCTATGGACATAGCCTCTACCGCTTTCAGGGCGTTGGCAGGGTCAGCGGTCTTGCGCCGTCAAGGCTGGTTAAAAGCAACCTGGTTCCGTCAGGAGGTCCAAAATAAGATCCTGGACCTTCCATTTGACGGGGAAATGCTTTTTGGCAAGCATGTCGATGAGGCCCTGCAAAGCATAAACAAGGACACGGACACAGCAAAGTCCTTAGGATCCTTAAATTATCGCAAGGTTCCATTCAAAGGAGCTCGTGGACGAGGGTTCTCTTCTTATAGAGGCAACCAGCGTCAGTATTCAACGCAGTCAGGACAATCATATAAGAATCAGTACTCAAACCAACGCCAAGGTCAATCGGCGTCTTTCTCTCGTCAGTCCCAGAGAGGACGTCAGAATCGTCAGGGACGAGACAATGCCAAGAGGCAATAGCGGCCTCCTGGCTCTGACTACTGTTCCTCCCCTACCAAGGACACCGGTTGGGGGCAGGATCTCCTATTGTCTGGACAGCTGGGTCCTTATAACATCGGACCGGTGGGTTTTGAATATTGTTCAGAGTGGCCACACGTTGGAATTCCTAGATCTTCCTCCAACGAGAGCTCCGGACGCCCGTCCCTCAAAACATCTCCAACTGTTACATCTCGAAGCCCACCAACTATTCATCAAGGGGGCGATAGAACCGGTACCTCTTTCGCAGAGGGGCAAGGGTTTCTATTCCAGGTTCTTCCTGGTTCGGAATACGAAATATACGTGGCGTCCTATATTAGACCTAAGGGAGCTCAACACCTATCTCATCAAGCTCTCATTCAGGATGGTCACTCTCCAGGATATTCTCCGTCTACTGAATACGGGCGATTTTTTGGGCGTCCCTGGATTTAGAGGATGCGTACTTCCACGTTCCAATCCACCCAGCTCACAGGCAATATCTACGCTTCACAGTAGGCAAGAGCCATTTCCAGTTCAAGGTGCTTCCATTTGGCCTTCGGTCTGCACCTCGGATATTCACGAAGATGCTGGCACCAGTCGCTGCTTTTCTCAGAAAGCAATCCCTAGAAGTGTTCCCATACTTGGACGACTGGCTCGTCAAGGCTCCATCGCTCACGGCAACTTCTCAAGCCATTTCAACTTGCATTCAATTGTTCGCCCACTTGGGTCTACAGCTCAACAGGTCCAAGTCGGTGCTGATACCCTCCAGGTCGCAAAGGTTCCTTGGAGCTATTCTGGACACGACACTATGCACCGCTTGTCCGTCGGAGGAGCGTCAACGCAAGCTGTTCGCCTCCGCTCGTCAAGTGCTGCAGAGGAAAAATGTGTTGGTTCGCCGGTACAAGTCCTTACTCGGATCGATATCATCCTGCATACCTTTAATACCGCATTGCAGGCTTCATATGCGTCCTCTGCAGGAGGAGGTAGACAAACAATGGCGCCAGGCAGAAGGGTCGTTCAGCGACAAGGTGTGGATAACACCAGGTATGCGCAAGGCCTGCGAGTGGTGGCTGGTAAAGGAGAACATCGCAGTAGGATTAACATTCCGGACTCCTCCTTCTCCTATGGTGGTGACCACAGATGCCTCCTTAGAAGGCTGGGGAGCGGTACTCCAGGAGCTTCAAATCAGCGGTCACTGGAGTCCAGCGCAGAGCCTAAACCACATCAACCTCTTGGAGCTGATGGCTATTCGTTTAGCCTTGCTGGCGTTCCTTCCCAGACTTCAGAATCGTGCAGTGCTGGTCCGGACAGACAACACGACGGTCATGCACTATATCAACAAGCAAGGGGGAACAAGATCGCGAACTCTGTTTAAGGAAGCTCAGACGATCTGGGATTTTGCGATTTCTCACAAGATCACCCTTCAAGCCGAGCACCTAGCAGGTTGCCTCAACATCACGGCGGATGCTCTGAGTCGTCAGACGGAAGTGACTCACGAGTGGGAATTAGACCAAGCCACGCTGGAGGGAGTGTTCGAGATATGGGGTACTCCGACCATAGACCTCTTTGCGTCCCCGGAGAACGCCAAATGTCGGTTTTACGCAAGCAAGGTTCCCCATCGAGGATCTCTGGGGAATGCCCTTTCGATTGCTTGGTTCGGCGCATTTTGCTACGCTTTTCCTCCCATTCCTCTCATTCCTCGAGTTCTAAGGAAGGTCAGGGCGGAGCCGTGCAAGATGATTCTCATTGCTCCAGCATGGGCCCGGCAGTTCTGGTTCACGAACTCCTGCTTCTCTCCCAGGATCGCCCATTTCGCTTGCCGCTGATTCCATCTCTGTTGTCGCGGGATCAGGGACAGGTGCTCCATCCGGATCCGAAGTCGCTACACTTGACAGCGTGGCTCCTGAATACAGAGAATTCCATCATCTGAATCTCTCCAGGGAGTGCAGGGATGTTTTGTCTCAGGCGCGGGCGCCAAGCACTAATAAGACATACAGGGCAAAATGGAAGAGGTTTTGTCTGTGGTGCCAGAGGAATAAACTCCATCCTTATAAATCCCTGCCACATCAGGTTTTGCCTTACATCCTGTCGCTGGCTAAATCAGGTTTGGCGCACTCTTCTGTCAAGGTACATCTGGCTGCTATATCCCGTTTTCGACAAAAGACGTCGGGGCCATCTCTATGGTCCGCGAGGATTGTAAAACAGTTTCTTAAAGGGTTGTTTCGGATGTATCCTCCGGTCCGAGCACCTCCACCGATCTGGCAGCTCAACCTAGCACTGGCTCAGCTCATGAAAGCTCCCTTTGAGCCGATTCACAGGGCGGACTTGAAGTTCCACTCTTGGAAGCTAGCCCTCCTCTTAGCGTTGACATCGGCTAGGAGGGTTAGTGAACTCCAGGCTCTGTCCATAGTGGAGCCATTTCTGCAGTTCAAAAAGGATGTGCTAATATTGTGAACCAACCCAAAATTCATTCCGAAGGTGCCTTCGGGTTTTCATCTGAATGAACCCTTGATTTTGAATTCATTTTTTCCACGTCCTTCGACCCAGGCGGAACGAACATTGCATTCTTTGGATGTCCAGAGATGTCTGAAATTCTATCTCGAGCGCACACGCTCTTTCAGGAAGTCTACACAGTTATTTATTTCCTACAGTGCACCACGGAAGGGGTTGCCTCTCGCTAAGAGTGGCATTTCCCGCTGGATCTCCAGTGCAATTCAATTCTGTCATCAGGCTGCGGGCAAACCTTTGGACAGAAGGGCCCGTGCTCATTCTACAAGAGCGATGGCATCTTCAGTGGCTCTTTTTGCTGGAGTTGCTATCAAAGACATTTGCAGGGCAGCAACATGGAGCAGTGTACACACCTTCACGAAACACTACTGCCTGGAGTCGGTGGGACGAGATGACGCTGTTGTTGGTCAAGCAGTCCTCAGGAATCTTTTTCATTGAGAGGTGAGCTTTCCCTACAATCCCTCCATCCTGGTAAGCACATTTGGTTCAGTCATAATTGTTTTTCTTGATTACCATGTACTAGTTTTTACTGTAAACTCAGATGGTTATGTGAGGCCAAGTGTCTACCAAAATGTGCTTTTGTGATTTACTGCTAACTATTCTGATACAAAGCATGAGAATCCCTGAAAGTTCCAATACTGGGGTAAGAAAACAAGTTACTTACCTGTAACTTTGGTTCCCCAGTATTGGTAACTTTCATAGATTCTCATGCGCCCACCCACCTCCCCTGGGAAAGCTCTGCCGGTTCACTGAGGTAGTGGCTGTTTGCACAACGGCTACGAAAATCTGAGGCTCTGAGCTCTCTCAGGAAGGTTCCAAGGGGTGAGGCTGTGCTGATTGGTCCTGGCAAAAGTTTGGGCTCTTTTACACAAAGAGGGTGATATACTACAAAATGAGATGAGGCCTAAGCCTATTTTCTCTTTTGTTTCTATGGTTATGATATATTTTTTATTTACCGAGGCTCACATTCCGACGACGGGGAATGATACAAAGCATGAGAATCTATGAAAGTTACCAATACTGGGGAACCAAAGTTACAGGTAAGTAACTTGTTTTCTTGCCAGCCCTTGACAAAGACAATTTGTGTGGATACCTAGGGGCCGATTCCGATCTTGTATTTTTTTTCCCCGTACGACTCGTATCCGTATTTTTTTATGTACGAATCGTACAAGTACCGTACAAACGGTGAAGTATGATTCGTACGGGAAAAATACATACGAATCGCCTCGGGAACAGTCTACGAGACGTCCCGGGACAGTTTTATGTACGAGTCCTAAAACTGAAGTCCAAGCGCACAAGTCCGATCCGTACCGGCGTTCTGAATGCACAAGCGTATGGAAAACGTCCCGTACGGAGCAAACTGTGTACGAGCCCTATCCCGGTTACACTTGTGCCCGGGGTACGAGTCGTACGGCCCCCCCCCGTATGTGCGCGCCGTACCCCCAGCCCCCCGTATGTACGCGCTGTACCCCCAGCCCCGTATGTATGTGCTGTACCCCCAGCCCCCCCGTATGTACGTGCCGTACCCCCAGCCCTGTATGTACGTGCCGTATCCCCAGCCCCCCCGTATGTACGCGCAGTACCCCCAGCCCCGTATGTACGTGCGGTACCCCCAGCCCCCCGTATGTACGCGCCGTACCCCCAGCCTCATATGTATGCACCGTACCCCTTGCGCTACGCGCTGGGGGTACGGCGCATACATACGGGGGCTGGGGGTACGGCGCGTACATACGGGGCTGGGGGTACGGCGCATACATAACGGGGGGCTGGGGGTATGGCGCGTACATACAGGCTGGGGGTACGGCGCATACATACGGGGGGGCTGGGGGTACGGCGCGTACATACGGGGGAGCTGGGGGTACGGTCCGTACATATGCAATGTTGGGGTACGCACCGTACATGATGACACGTACGATGTGGGTGATGGTGTGTACGGTGCGTACCGGGCCCCTTTTCCTCGCGCATCGCGGCGTACTTAGCTTTTCCGGCACTTTTTGGCTCCCGTAAAAATATAGCCGTGCGGAGTGCTGTGGGTACGAATCGTACTTGCTGGTCCGTAAAACGCTGCCTGACTCCGTGCGGAGGTCGCGTACGCGCTGTCCAGGATCGGAATTGTATGTATTTTTTAGCCGTTCGGTGTTTTTTACGATTCGTACGGAAATGGTATTTCTGTACGAATCGTACTTGCTGGTTTGTACGGTGGAATTCCTGGGGAAGTTTCGTACGGAGAAAACGCTCCGTACGACCATTTGTACCCGGGTTTTACAGGATCAGAATCGGCACCCTAATGTTAGAAATTGGGTATTTGATTTGGGTTAACCACAAAAGTCACAAAATTAAACTGGGCTTAACCATTTGGTAGCATGGTACAAAAGCAGTCAGGTTGAACTTAGAGGCAACGTGTAACATATTTATGCAGCACACAAAGAGTAATAAAGTGAAAACATCACATAAGATACATCCCACACAAATTAAGAACAATAGAATACATTCTAATAAACAAAACAAGACCAAAATAACAAAAATCCAAACAGTAGAACCGGAGATAAATTTCTAATATTTAAGTATGAATATGCCCAAAAATACATAGCGCCACTCATGGTGATCTGGTCCTGTTGGACCAGGGGAAAGTCGCAAGTTCAGGCCAATCGTGATGGAGCACAGGCTGGATACAGGGACTAGGATAGTCCTGCTGAAAAGTTACCTTCTCAATGTCTAGCGCGAAAAGCAGGCTAGGCTTTGCAGACAGTTGTTACTACAGTGTGAAGATCCTGTTAGGCATCACAGACAGTTGTTGCTGTACCTTTGCATTGGTGGTCTGCACTGGCTATTGCGTCTGTAGTGCAAAGTGCAGATCTCACTTTGCCATTTGTCTCTGGTGGTCACTGTTGCTCAAAGAGTCGGGTTAATCAGATCTTCGCACTGTCCGTCATTATGGGTGGCAAGATCTTGGCACAAACTGGCTCATTCTTGAAGAGACCAACTTCAGAATTTCTCCCTCTTGTGACAGGAGGAGCTCAACTGAGGCTATACAAGGGTCCAGGATCTGGAGAGGCACCTCTTGGACAGGGGATGGGTTAGGACTAGGTACAAGGCTGTTTTTTTTTTTATCTGTCGGGATGTTGTGCACAATGTCAAGGTTTTCCATAGGGACCCTGGCAGAAAGTAGGAGGGAAATGATCTGGCATTTGAAAGGTAGGGTTAGTTACTGGAGAAAGCTGCAAAGCAGTCAGAGCTCACCCACTCTCCCTTAAATCCCCATGCAGCAGCATGAGCAGTTTCCCAATGGCACAAAGTGTTGCTGGAGTTCCACATCTATAAACACTTTGCTAGATTCACACTTCACGAACTTGCAATGTTTAACAAAATAAATGAAGTTGCAAACCAAATGATTGCAGATTTGTACTCCCCTACACTACGAGGATTGGCCATGCCCTAGGAGCATCCGTATCAGCTCAGTGGCACTTATAGTTATTACTCTTTGATAACCAGAAATTCAGAAGACTTCTTTGATTCAGTGGCAAATATTGCTGCCTAGATTATTTCATGGTCGATAGGATGAGGTCTTAAAAGGCATTGGTGGAAAAAAATCATACAGCTCCCTTTCCCTAAAATAGCAAGTCGGTCAGCTCCCGCCAAGTCCAATGATGTTTAGCATTGAGCCAATGCCTTAATTGTTCTTCCTAAAGAGAAAGGATGATTTATTTATTTAGTTATTTTTTTGCTTATTTATTTAACTATGTATTTACAGATCACAGCTGTTGCTTATAGGCATCCTTTTTTTAAAATGTATTTATAATCCTCATATCACCAAACAAGCGTCTGCAATACTTTATGGAGCAGCCCTCTGAACTGTGCGCCCCGCGGCCACTGCATTCGCTTAGGTCTGCAAACCTTACCAGACCCACACCTTTGTTGGTGTCATGGTGTAATCATTGGACCAAGGGAAGGTATTCGAAACCCAAGGCTCTACTCCATATCAGAAAGTCATGCCAAATATTGAGGTTGTTCTCCTTCACCACTGCTTGATCTAAACGTTACTGCTTGATCTAAACGGTCAATTTTAATTTTGGGCTCTTCAGCCACTTACTGATTTTAAGCAGAACATGTGAGAGGGTCCAACTCTGGGGCATACCACAGTTTAATGGAAGCCCCTTGGGTGTGATGTGCAGGAAAACCATTGGCTGGGCCGTTCATTGAGAAAGGACATAAACTGGTCAAAAAGTTGGGCCGGGAAAGGCAACTTCCGCCAACCAATCAATGAATATGGGGTGACTGACCATGTCAAAGGTGCAGAAATGTCTAAGAGGATTAAGCCAGCAAGCAGGTCCAGATCCCTTATGTTTCTCTGCTCAACAAGCCTATCTGGCAGGAATGACTTGGCACTAGTTCTGGGGCAAATACTCCTGCCTGAGACCAGCCTAAGATTCCGGAAGATCCCAGAAGGCCAGAGAACCAGATTTTACCCTATCATTTAGCAATGGCCACCAAATGGGTGATGGGCCTGTAGTTTTGGAAGTTACTAGGATAATCCAGGAGAAACGGCAGTGCAGCTAGAAATAAACCATCTCCACCTCAAACACTGAAGAATTTTAACTACATTGAGGATCTTTGAATTCAGGCCTCATTCGTTTCAATAATAGCGGGCTCCAGTTTTTCACATATTTGCCCAGAAGGTAATTCAAGAAAGCCATAAAGACACTAGACCTTCAGAATGTTTTTTTTCGAAGATCCTATTTATCCTCACCATTGAAAATAGGTGCCTACATATAAACAAGCAGGTGATGCAGTGGCTGGCCCATCACAGTACTCCCAGGATGTACTACACTTCCTGAATGTACTGGAGGCACAGACTTCTCAGAAACCTTTGAACCAGAACCCATTGCAATAGCTGGAATTCATCACTGTCTATTTTCATCAGGGCCATTCTTTGAGCTGTAGGGAGCGCGCAATGATCATCCAAAGGCTGATGATGTTTGCAGATTGGTTGAAAGGAACACAAATGTTATCCAGTGAAGGCAATTATCACTCTTCAACAGGGAACTGTGTCAAAAATAGAGTTCATGTCCTATTTATGGTAGAGTGCTATTTGCTGCTATTAGTGTACCTGTCCAGCAGGGAGAACTTGTGAGTGGATCAGTACAATTCCATCTACCTGTAAGTTATTGATTTACAACTCAATGCAGAGGTCTTGTCTCATACAGGGAAATGTTTGAAGATGATTATAGCTCCTCCTTCTACAAGAATGGCCTCTTTTGAAATACAGAATGAAAATGCTCCATCAAGCGAGAGGCATGCAGATTCTCAGTAATGATACTGTGGGCTGTAACTGTTCCAAGCATTTATATGCATTTCCCATTCAGTGCCAGCTTTCACGATCGCTGATAGAGGCTGACCAGTAATTAATTGTCACAGGGACACCATACTCATTACAGTTAGGTCTTTCTGTAGTATTAACCCCTGATTTTAAAACATACCTACGAAGAGCAGGAATAAAATATTAGCTCACTAACTAGGTATTTTTAACCTATTGTTCCCACTCCACATCACTGCACCACACATATTTTCCAAAAACTATGTGCTCCTACGTAGTTCACAAGTCGCAACACGCCTCAATCCGCAGCAGATAGAGAGGACCCCAATGATGACGCATGTCACCTGGGGGTAACCCTGGTGGGTGAGGGGACTATAGAAAATTATTTTTCTTTCAGCAAAGAGGGTTTTTCACACATGTCAGTGGAATCCCTGTTCTTCCGATGGTTAGGTTTCTAATTCCGGTATTCCGGGTGTTGTGGAACAGTAATTAATTGTGTCCCTAGCTTGTGTGCTAGACAAGATATTCCATGCTCCATAAGGGACAAATTGTTAATCAGCCCCCCACAAGGTTCATGATCTTACATAAAGTATCTCATTGCAGGAAAGAATTTCCATGTACTCGGGATATAGAGAGATGTGGATAGCCAGACTATTTCCCCCAGTGCATAGGTCAGAACACTTCACTTATTGCTGTGCATGTAGTATGTATAGCTTTATTTAGCCTTACCTAAATACATACATATATTCTGGTGGGTTGCTTGGGGCGTACATATTATTATGTCATTAGACACTTTGATTGGAAAAGTAGTAAATGATGGCAATTCATGTAAAACAAATATAGGAAAGCCACCTTGAAAATATGCACCTAATTATGGTATGCATCTTATGCGGTACTCAACAGATTGAGCAGCTGTTGAAGAGTGAAACAGCATATATACTCCATCAGGCTTTGATCTTTATATTTCGGTCGGCCATTCTCTTCAGGACTCTATCTCTATTTGTACTATAGATCTGTGCCCAAGAATATTCAGATTTTCTTCCAAGACTGGGAAGAAAATTACAATCCTTGGCCCAATATTACCAATGATAGGACATCATATAAACAAAGGGCCTCATTTATGAAAAGTGACGCATCACTGCGTGAAAACAGTGATGCGTCACTTTTCACTGCGCCCTCCCTGCGACTCCAGTGATGCGTCATATTTACAGTATGACGCATCATGTCGCAAGGAGTCACAGATACGTCAGTATTTCTGACGTATCTGTAGGCGCAAAAGTGACGCATTGCTGGAGTGTGTCACAAAAGTGACGCAACTCCAGCAATGTGTCCTTTCACATGGGGCAAGCCCCATGTGATAGGGCCTGCATCAGTCTTACGCCTGCTGTGAGGCAGGCGTAAGATATTGACGCATTTGCACCCTAGAAGTGGCGCAGTGAAATCTCGTAGATTTCACTGCGTCACTTCTACGATGCTTACTTACATGGGAATGCCCACCCTGCATACAATATACCTGACGCAGGTATAATGTAGCGCAGGGGTTTACAAAGTGACGCATCTCGGTAGATGCTTCACTTTGTAAATATGGCGCATCATGGCGCATGTTTTACGCCACTGGTGCGTCACAAAAAGTGACGCACCAGTGGCGCAAAAGTGACGCAGGGGCTCATAAATGAGCACCAAAGTCTTTTGACTTTGTTTACATGATGACTGAGACCATCAAAGGTAGAACCATTAGGCACACCATTAACGCTTATGTAATATGCCATTTCAGAGACGGCATACACTGTGATTAAATCCTATGGTCTTTGACAAATAAACTACATAGAAAGGAGTAAACAATTGACATTAGCTTGGCAGAGTGGATAAGGGGCACAGTAGCACTATGGAGTTCTTTCATGCGGGTTAGGTGCATGCACACATTGCACTGTTGATCGTAGAGCATGACGTTGTTGGCCAAAAGGTTAACTTCATAATAACTGAAGAGTCTCACATTGAGCAAAATGGCGGACAACATTTGAGAGAGAAATGCAAAGAATGGATGTCATATTTGTGAAGTGATGGGTCAGAGTGCCCATTTATAATGAATATTTCAGAACAAGCACTTTCTTTCTTAGTTTCTTGGGGAATATATTCATGTAGGAAGGCTAGCATGAGACCAGGCATAACACAGATGCTTATAAGATGGCTTTCACAGCCAGAATTACATTCAGAATGTGTTGTATCATACACAGAGTTATCTACAAAAACACATCATCCTGTGTAGCCATTATAGTCACAATCACTGGTGGTTTAGAAGGTAGCAAATCCTTCTTTCTCCTAGAACTACCCAAATTTACAAAGGCTGAAGCACAGAAATAAGCTACCATAAGAGAAGCCACAACAGCCTATAACTCATTGCCCCCAAAACTCAGAGCTTTGGCCTCTAGCTCAGCCTTCCTCTAGCATCTCAAAGTTTGCAGTTTTTAAACAATTCCTAACCTATCAACTTTATGAACTATTCTGTTAATCTTGGAATCAAACGAAACCTATATGTCTTATTTTTGCTGCCTCTTCCCCATCTCGATGTAATTCCATGTTGTCTTAGAGACTGATCTAGAGTTTGTCAGTTTGTACCCCACCAATCAGGCGGTGGACAATATTAAGAGATCACCACTGGCCTGGTGGTGATCTCTTTACCTTGATAGAAACCACAGTCATGGGGGTTCTTGTCAAGGTACGAAATGGTGGTGGACGGCCTCTCTCAGTTTTTACCACTAAGATTTAAGAAAGTTTATTGCTTTCAATTGTGGGAGTTTGTTATTGAACAAGAAACAACTAATGACCGCCACACTCAGGGAGGTTTTTGTTCTGGGTGTGGGGGCAATTATTTGTTTTTAAATATCCCTCACCACTGAATTCTAACTGGCTTTAATAGAAAGAAAAATTTACATCACTCCATTCACTATCAATAGAGCGGGATGTGCAATGCCCTCCATCTGATGGCCACTAGTCCATCAACCCTTTGCACGAAGGTTTCTGTTGACAGAGCAACTTGGGACTCCATTATCAGAAAGGTGGAGGTCTCCCTGGCCCTAGATAGAGTAGTTGGACCATCGGTTTGGTGGGTAGGGCACTATGCTGCATTTTCTATGGAATACCCTCTCTACCAAACTCTGAGCTAGCCCCTTAGTTTATATATTTGAAATGTAAAACACCTTCATTATGCTTGGCCCAGCCATGCTATATAAGTTTTTAAATAAAAATAAATGAAAATCGTTGACCAGCATGGGTTGTCACAAAAACACACAACGTTCAATGTCTGGTTAGAGAGCAGTCGAGTGAGATAAAGCATCTGCTATGCTGTTTTGAATACAAAGATAATATATAATCACAAAATCATCTAAAGGAAATACAGGGACACCACGCCTGGTGAGTGCTGAGGGATCTGGTAATCCAGGTGAGATTAAGAGATGCAGTGATGTTTTGTAGTAGGAGAATGCAATAATATGTTCATATAATATTCTTATGCCAGGCTCATAGATAGAATTGAGACACTTCAAGTAGAGGAGGGTGAGCCAACCGCTTTTAAAGGAAGAGCCGAGCCAAGGGTCTGACTTGGCTCTAAGATCTTGTGTATGAGCCAAGCCTTGAAAATATTTGGCATGTAAATCAGACAACAAGCTTCATCGGAAAATACGATAAAGTTTCTATGAAATTTAATAAGTGTATCTCTTTAACACGCAGAAACGTTTTACTTTAGTACATTGGATATTATCACTGAATTGAGAGACATTTATTAAAAGTGATCTAGTTTAGGACACCCCCCGCGCCGCACGGCCACCAGCTGCTGCGTGTGCCCCCCAACTATCTGCCTCTGTGCTCCGGCTGCCGCCGCGAGACCACGCCCCCTGCCTCGAGCAGCGTGGTCTGTGCTCTCTATCCTGCCTTGCGCCACTGTTTCTGCTGATTTGTGTCTCTAATTGTACTTGCTGTATATTGTAAATTGTTTTCCTTTTCCCCCTTTTTTGCCTGTTGTCCTTGTTCGCCCCGTCTCCTCCCTCCCCGCTCCCGCTTCCCACCACCGCCGCTAAACCCCGCCCCTTCTTCATTCTGTACCCTCCCCGCTCCCGCCTCCCAGCTGCTCCGCCCCCCCTCGCACTTGGCCATAAATGGCGACCGTGCGACGCAGGTGAGTGTGACCTAGTTTAGGACACCCCCCGCGCCGCACGGCCACCAGCTGCTGCGTGTGCCCCCCAACTACCTGCCTCTGTGCTCCGGCTGCCGCCGCGAGACCACGCCCCCTGCCTCGAGCAGCGTGGTCTGTGCTCTCTATCCTGCCTTGAGCCACTGTTTCTGCTGATTTGTGTCTCTAATTGTACTTGCTGTATATTGTAAATTGTTTTCCTTTTCCCCCTTTTTTGCCTGTTGTCCTTGTTCGCCCCGTCTCCTCCCTCCCCGCTCCCACTTCCCGCCACCGCCGCTAAACCCCGCCCCTTCTTCATTCTGTACCCTCCCCGCTCCCGCCTCCCAGCTGCTCCGCCCCCCCTCGCACTTGGCCATAAATGGCGACCGTGCGACGCAGGTGAGTGTGACCTAGTTTAGGACACCCCCCGCGCCGCACGGCCACCAGCTGCTGCGTGTGCACCCCAACTACCTGCCTCTGTGCTCCGGCTGCCGCCGCGAGACCACGCCCCCTGCCTCGAGCAGCGTGGTCTGTGCTCTCTATCCTGCCTTGAGCCACTGTTTCTGCTGATTTGTGTCTCTAATTGTACTTGCTGTATATTGTAAATTGTTTTCCTTTTCCCCCTTTTTTGCCTGTTGTCCTTGTTCGCCCCGTCTCCTCCCTCCCCGCTCCCACTTCCCGCCACCGCCGCTAAACCCCGCCCCTTCTTCATTCTGTACCCTCCCCGCTCCCGCCTCCCAGCTGCTCCGCCCCCCCTCGCACTTGGCCATAAATGGCGACCGTGCGACGCAGGTGAGTGTGACCTAGTTTAGGACACCCCCCGCGCCGCACGGCCACCAGCTGCTGCGTGTGCCCCCCAACTACCTGCCTCTGTGCTCCGGCTGCCGCCGCGAGACCACGCCCCCTGCCTCGAGCAGCGTGGTCTGTGCTCTCTATCCTGCCTTGCGCCACTGTTTCTGCTGATTTGTGTCTCTAATTGTACTTGCTGTATATTGTAAATTGTTTTCCTTTTCCCCCTTTTTTGCCTGTTGTCCTTGTTCGCCCCGTCTCCTCCCTCCCCGCTCCCGCTTCCCGCCACTGCCGCTAAACCCCGCCCCTTCTTCATTCTGTACCCTCCCCGCTCCCGCCTCCCAGCTGCTCCGCCCCCCCTCGCACTTGGCCATAAATGGCGACCGTGCGACGCAGGTGAGTGTGACCTAGTTTAGGACACCCCCCGCGCCGCACGGCCACCAGCTGCTGCGTGTGCCCCCCAACTACCTGCCTCTGTGCTCCGGCTGCCGCCGCGAGACCACGCCCCCTGCCTCGAGCAGCGTGGTCTGTGCTCTCTATCCTGCCTTGCGCCACTGTTTCTGCTGATTTGTGTCTCTAATTGTACTTGCTGTATATTGTAAATTGTTTTCCTTTTCCCCCTTTTTTGCCTGTTGTCCTTGTTCGCCCCGTCTCCTCCCTCCCCGCTCCCGCTTCCCGCCACCGCCGCTAAACCCCGCCCCTTCTTCATTCTGTACCCTCCCCGCTCCCGCCTCCCAGCTGCTCCGCCCCCCCCTCGCACTTCGCCATAAATGGCGACCGTGCGAACGCGCAGCGGTCACGCGCAGCGGGCGCGCCGATTGTGCGCCGAAGGCGCGCCAAAGGTAAGCCCGTCTGCGCCCGTCCGCGCCTGGACCGCGCCCAGTGCCAGGACCCCTGGCCCTCGAGGACTCCTGCCCACCCGCTTGACGTACACCGCCGCCACCCTCATCGCTCTCAACTCCGGCCGAATCCCAGGTTGCCACCGAGCCACCCCACGACGCACCCACGGACCCTTCAGCTGCCACGCCTGCAAGTTCACCTGCATTCGGACCTGCCCTACTCCAGCACCCGCCAAGCCGAACACCAGCAGAAACCACCTCAAGTGCATCCTGCTCAACACCCGCTCCGTCCACAGACATACCATCGAACTCTGGAACCTCCTCGACACCACAGCTCCTGACGTCGCCTTCCTCACGGAAACATGGATGAACGCCTCTTCTGCGCCCGACATCGCCATCGCCATCCCAGAGGGATACAAGATCACCCGGAGGGACCGCTCCGCCAGCCAGATGGGAGGAGGCATCGCCGTCATCCACAGGAACACCATCCGCATCACGACCGACACCGACGACACCCTGACAAGCGCCGAACACCTGCACTTCCAGATCCACACCGACCCGAAGACCACCCTCAGAGGCACCCTGATCTACCGACCCCCGGGACCACGCACACAATTCAGCGAGGACATCGCCGACTTCATCAGCCCGCATGCCCTCCGCTCCGCCGACTACATCCTCCTGGGGGACCTCAACTTCCACCTGGAGAACAACAACGACCGCAACACCTCCACCCTGCTCGACAACCTCGCCAACCTCGGACTCAAGCAGCTGGTGTTCACCCCCACCCACCTCGCCGGACACACACTCGACGCCATCTTCTCATCCAGCAAAGACATCACCTTCAGCCACGCCACAGGACTCCACTGGACGGACCACAGCTGCGTCCACTTCACCTTCAAAAGAACGACGATCCACCACCACCAGCAACAGGCTGCCCGAAGAAGCTGGAACAAGATCACAGCCGACCAGCTCGCCGCTTCCCTGAGCCAGCACCCTCCTGCCAGCTCAGCGAACCCCAGCCAGGCCGCCAACAACCTCACGAAGTGGATCAGCAACTGCGCGGATGAACTCGCCCCACCGAGAACCCCGCCCAGCAGACCCGGCAGCAAGAAGGCCCCATGGTTCACGACGAACTCAAGAGCTCCAAGACGAATTGCCGAGCCCTCGAGAAAGCCTGGAGAAAGGAACCAACACCGGACAACATGACCACTCTCAAGCTTGCCACCCGGAAGCACCACCAACTGATCCGCGCCGCCAAGAAAACTGCATTCAAGGACCGGCTGGACAACAACGCACACAACTGCAAGGAACTCTTCAACATCGTGAAAGAGCTCTCCAACCCCAACGCCGGAAACAACGACATCACCCCATCGCAAGACCTCTGCAACTCCCTCGCCTCCTACTTCCACAACAAGATCGCGGACATACACAACAGCTTCAGCATTCAACCGACGCACGCCACGACCACAGCAACGCCGCCCACCACCACCCTCCGCGCCTGGACTCCGACCACCACAGAAGACACCATCCGAATGAAGAACTCCGTCCACTCCGGATCTCCGACCGACCCCTGCCCTCACCACTTCTTCAACAAGGCCGACGCTGTCATCGCACCCCACCTGCGGGACATTATCAACACCTCCTTCAACACCGCCACCTTCCCTGAGAGCTGGAAGCACGCCAAACTCAGCGCTCTACTCAAGAAACCTACAGCGGACCCCACCGAACTCAAGAACTACCGCCCCATCTCACTCCTCCCGTTTCCTGCAAAAGTCATCGAGAAGACCGTCAACAGACAGCTTGCCGCCTTCCTCGAGACAAATGGATCCCTCGACCCCTCACAGTCTGGCTTCCGAGCCAACCACAGCACCGAGACCGCCCTCATCGCCGCCACCGACGACATCCGGGCCCTGATGGACAACGGAGAAACAGCGGCCCTCATCCTCCTAGACCTCTCCGCGGCATTCGACACTGTCTGCCACCGCACCCTAGTGCAGCGCCTCAGCAATGTCGGAATCCAGGAGAAGGCACTGGAATGGATCGTCTCCTTCCTCGACGGAAGAACACAGAGAGTCCGCCTACCACCGTACAAGTCAGAGGCCACCGAAGTCATCTGCGGCGTCCCTCAAGGATCCTCGCTGAGCCCCACCCTCTTCAACGTCTACATGAGCCCCCTCGCGGCCATCGCACGCCAGCACAACCTCAACATCATCTCCTACGCTGACGACACCCAGCTGATCCTCTCCCTGACCAACGACCCCGCCGCCGCCAGAGCCAACCTACACGAAGGGATGAAAGATGTAGCCGAGTGGATGACGACCAGCCGCCTGAAACTGAACTCAGACAAGACGGAGGTCCTCATCTTGGGCCCCTCGCCCTCCGCCTGGGACGACTCCTGGTGGCCCCCCGCCCTGGGCACCGCACCCAAACCGACGGACCATGCACGCAACCTGGGCTTCATCCTGGACTCCTCCCTCTCCATGACCAGACAAGTCAACACCGTCTCCTCGTCATGATTCAACATCCTGCGCATGCTACGGAAGATCTTCTGGTGGATCCCCACGGAGACCAGGAAGACAGTCACCCAGGCCCTCGTCACCCGCCGACTGGACTACGGCAACGCCCTCTACGCCAGAACCACCGCCAAGCTCCAGAAGAGACTCCAGCGGATCCAGAACGCCTCAGCCAGTCTCATCCTCGACATCCCACGAAACAGCCACATCTCTGGACACCTGAGGAACCTGCACTGGCTCCCCGTCAACAAAAGAATCACCTTCCGTCTCCTCACCCACGCACACAAAGCCCTACACGATCAAGGCCCGAGCTACCTCAACAACCGAATCAACTTCTACGCTCCCAAACGCCACCTCCGATCAGCCAGCCACGCCCTCGCCGCCGTCCCCCGCATCCGAAGAGCGACTACAGGAGGAAGGTCCTTCTCCTACCTGGCCGCCAAGACCTGGAACTCCCTCCCGACTGACCTGCCCTTGACCCAAGACCATCTTTCCTTCAGGAAGAAGCTCAAGACCTGGCTGTTCGAGCAGTAGCGGCACCCCCCTCCCCCCCCAAGCGCCTTGAGACCCTACGGGTGAGTAGTGCGCTCTATAAATGTCACTGATTGATTGATTGATTGATTGATTGTTTTTAAACAGCCTTTCCTCTTCTCCACATGCTGACATGAATGCCACTAATGAGCTAAGGGACAAGTCACTTGTTATGTGTATGCTATAATATTTGGCTTTAAATCAAACCCAAGAATTTTTCATACAGTGCACATCTAAAACTTGCATATTTCAAGGTGATAATCAAGAAAAAAAGATGTTTGGTCAAATAAATGATTTTTTAATGATCACACAATTTTATGAAGCAGGTAAACCAGTAGTAATCCCAGGTTTTCTAATTCTGGATTGTACAATTCAGCCACAAAATGAGTATTTCAACTCGGAAAAGAGAGAAGTCCTCAACCTTGGCTCCACCCCCTACGCATGGAACAAGTCCTGGTGGCCCTCTGCCCTCGGAAATCGCCCCACCCCAACGGACCATACCCGAAAACTTAGCATCATAATAGACTCATCACTGCCAATGAATCGCCAGATCAACGTTGTCTCCTCGACCTGCTTCAACACCCTTCGCATGCTTCAAAAGTCCTTCAGATGGATCCCAACAGAATCCAGAAAAACTGTCACACACGCACTCAGTAGCAGACTGAATTACGGCAATGCTCTCTACACCAGCGTCAACAAGAAACTTCTTCGCAAACTCCAGACTATCCAGAATGCCGCAGGGAGATTTATCCTCGGCATCCTCCGTTGCAGTCACATCACCCAACACCTCCGCGATCTCCACTGGCTTCCAGTCGAAATAAGAATAACCTTTAAAGTCCTAATGCACGCATACAAGGCTCTTCACAATACCGGACCCACATACCTGAACAGCCGCCTCTCCTTCCACGCACCCAATAGACACCTCAGATCAGCCTAGCTCTCACTGGTCACCTTCCTACATATCAGAAATACTAGAATGGGAGGAAAGTCCTTCCCCTACCTCGCAGCCAAAGCCCAGAACACCCTCCCTCTCAACCTCCGGCAGTCTCCCACATTGCCCCTGTTCAGGAGGGTCCTCAAGATCTGGCTTTTTTCGGGTAACCCCGGCATTCAACTGAGCCATCCTCCCTCACGTGTGAGTAGTTGCACTTTACCAACCCTGATTGATTTATTGATCTTTTCAGTTCAAAGGTCTCTGCTTTGCCTATAATTGTTGGCTGCGGCGCACGACTAGAGAGCCTGGCTACAGCTCTCAGTGGCTCGCCCACCTCTAACTTCAAGAATGCTCTTTGCATGGCCCTAAACTCCTCCTGAGTGATAGTGTACTGCCAGAGAGAAACCCTTCTGGAATAACACCCCAAGGACCGTGTTATGATGGCTCTGCACGGAGGGGAGCGTCTGAGAAAAACTGTCAAGTTCGAACATATAACTGGGAATTTCTCCGAGATGATGCATGAGCAGGACAAGTCGTAAACAGCGAGCAGAGATGGACGCTCTCTGTCTACGACTTGTTCTGTTCAAAGTTCACACAGAGCCATCATGATCCGAACCCAATCTATTAGCATCTGGATTACACAAAACAGAACCTCCCACAATGCGTCTCTGATACCTTAGCCTTGGTGACACAGGTAAAATAGGGGATTGATGTTCTAACACTGGAGATGTGTGTAAAGAGTTTACAGATTACATCAGCTTGATGTGAACATGTGTGTAGCACATCATTACAGGCTGACTATGTTAGGGGAAGATGAGTTCCGAAAACAGTAGAAAGATCTGCCTGAAAATAAGTAAAGCCAATCTAGCTTTAATTGATCCGTTTTACTGACACAGCACAAGAAGTGACTTTTAAGTCATATGAATCCTTAGGCACCCCATTTAGGACATCAGTGACACACTCAAGGAACTGGGATACATCCATCTTAGCATACAGATTCTGTTCTTTTAAACTCCACAGTACCACTGGGACATGTTTCACATGTTCTGCAAGAAATTAAGAGAAAATTACAAAATAATTTTGGCTAAGCATATTAGCATATACCTTGCTAACCTCGAACAGCATTAAGTGGTAATTACAAAGACCTGCTCGGCACAAAATGCAATTTTCCACCAGTCTCGCGTTTGCATTTGGACCAAATTGTATGGCATTTCCGTGGCCCCTCTAGTGCGCCTCGTGAAATGTCGAATGGTCCAAAGTAAGTGAGTAAGTAAGTGCAGAACAATGGCCTCACTATAGCTCAAGTTTACCACCGTTAACGTAACCGCGCCAGGATACCCTCGAGGGTGATAGGAGAGGATGCAATACACATAACATAACATGACGCAGCAGTCTTTGGGAACCTGCAGGGCAGCATTGCACTATTATTTTGTTAAAATGTGTAGAGACAATTCTATTGAGAGTCGCGCACTGATGTCCTCAGCTGTGTTAGCAGACAAAAAGCCTGTGAGTGTGATGCTAAGCGTTTCACTGTGGCCCCAAAGCAAGGCAGAGGTGTCTACAGAGATCTGCACTAGAGATATACCCTCCAGCGCAACGTCATACACAGTAACAGCCAGCAAATGGTAGACTTTGTAAAATGTGACATCTTGTGGACATTTTTATCCATTGTATACGAATAACGCACGATATTCCACTTGCCTTTGTCTGCGCCTCTAATGAAGAATACGCATATGGGTGGTTCCAAAATGAGATTTATTCTTTAGGTAGGAACAGCACATCAGGTACGAGGCGGACAATGTAGTAACCACAGCGTGTTGACGCCCACTCAGACCTCAACTGACAGGCTTATCAGCTGGCGTTCTAGAACGCCAGCTGCTACGTCATAACATTAGTGGCACGCGTGGGGGTACGGGTGCCCAGGTGGTGGGAGAGGGGAGGGGAGGGCGGGGAAGGAAGAGAGGAAATACATTGCAACACATCTCCTTCCTAATGGCGAGGAAGGAGAAACAAAAAAAACAGAAGAAAGCGGTTTAGCAACAACACAACAGTAGTGCAAAGAAACATTTTGTATGCATTTGGTAACCAAGCAGGCAGTGGTGCCTAATGACCATTTGTTAATAACACTCGAAGTCATTAAACCAACACGGTTTGGCTATTGCACGTCCGGTCCTGGTCGTGCTGATTTCTCTATTGGTCTTGTTTACCTCAGAAGTGTCGCGAGCATCGGGCGGACTCGCTGAGGCATGACTCTGAACCTCCCTCACACCTGCATCACTGTTCGCATCACTCTCAAGTGGGTTTGCAACAGCGGGTGGTATCTCCACACCTTGGGTCTGGTCATACCCACCGTGCGTGTCTACATCTGAATCAGAATCATACACATTACCCATACTAATTTTTCTGTGCACACCATCCTCCTCATGTACTGGGTCAGCATTTGTATAGCTTTTGTCCAACCGCACACTCTTCCTCTTACTCCTAGGGCCTCATGTAGGTAGCGAAATACCGGTCGGTAACGGCCGAATTTCGGTAAATATGCCGTTACCGACCGGTATACAGACAAGTGAGATGTAGGAGTCCAAAAACCACTTTTCGGTAAATATGAGGCGGTAAATACCGATTCATAGTTACCGAATACATAATTAACGAATCGGTAAACATGAAGTGGTAAATATGAAGTGGAAATAATTAAAATGACATGTAGGAGCACTCGGTAAATAAGAAATCCAGGAAAATCGGTAAATAAGAGTCGGTAATTAACACGGATTGAAAGCAGGTGGTAACCAACAGCAGTGCAGCTCAGCAATCCCAAAATGCAACAGCGTGGACAGCCTGGCAGCCATGCACGTCATTGCAATGCGCCTACGTCTACAGGCAGCAGGACTGAGGGTTTGGCGACGGAAGGAACGCATCCACAGACAGCGCATCACACTATTCCAGCTGACTGATGCAGAGATACATGAGAGGTACAGGCTACACCCCGAAACCATCATGGACTTAAGCAGGGACCTACACCCACTCCTGGACCAGCCAATAAGAAGGGCGCACGCCATACCCCCACATGTGCAGGTGCTCTGCAGCCCACATCTGCTGGCATCCGGCATTTCGCAGGTGGTGACAGCTGCGGTGGGTGGTGTATCCCAGAGTTGCCTGTCCCGTTCCTTCAGGAATTCATTCCCCCATTACATTGGCTGCATTGATGGGACACACATCCCACTCTGTCCACCAGCTGACACAGAGCACATCTACAGGATCAGGAAGTCCACCCACTCCATCAATGTGCATACCGAATGGAATGTTATTGTGAAAGGTCCCGTGGGTGGCAGAACCAAAAGGTGCGCGTATGCTATTTACAACGAGGTCTGCAAGTTGTCGCACAGTGAGGCGGCTTCCAGACTGAGAGCCATTGACCAAGCGAACATGGAGAAGGCCTAAGCCGTTATAGATATTAGCACTAGCACTCTCACTCCTAGGATTCATGCATGAGACAATGGGCACATGCAAGTACACGGCGCATGCAATGTACAAGCCCCGATTTCGGCGTGCGTCCTACGAGGTATCCCAGTGCCTGTGATTACACCTTCTTTCACTGTGCTTGCAAACGGTATTCATTTAAATATGATAAATGATGTTTGCTGCGGGATGTGAGTGGTAATCCCGTACATAACTGTCTCGCATGAAGTTGTCTGCTGCAATACTGTTCTTATTCCACCCCCGCATGGGCGGCGGGATGTTTCCATCTGACCTTCGATTCCAACCTTGAAAGCAGAGTCCAACTAGTTGAGCAGAATAGAGCGCCATTGTCCCACAAACAGGTGCCTTTGACTTCCCTCGTGAAATATTTGTCCTTCACGTTGCTACTACGCGCACTGAGGAACAGGCGCTTCTGAATACTGACCTCCCCCTGCATTTCGGCTCTTTGATCCAATGTATTGTCAATGCCTCGTCCACGACCGGCCTGGCTCAATTTGTGTGAACATGTGGGGCTCGGGTCTCGTGACCTCCTTCCACACTATTATTTGTGTAATTTCGGCATTTTACATTCACTGTTCCCGAGCATCTTTGGAGGTGTTCCGCTGCATCTGGCGCTGGTGGAAGGTGTGCTGCTTTTACTTTTCATACTACGGAATGGCTGCTCCTTCTGTGCCACACGAGCGCCTGTCCCGTCTGCATCTTCTTCGTGATAGGATGCTTGACTTCTATGGTACTTTGCCATTGGCGACTTTGAGCCTGGCTTATGGATTATCCTTCAGGTATTCCTACTTCACCTGCGTACAACCTGTATTGCACTGCCTGGATTGTCCCTTTGAATGGCCTCTGGATTTGTGCTTGACCAACATGCTGTCTCCGGTGCCGGATTTCGATCGACTGATGCGGCCCTTAGTGTCTCACGAGTTGTCCTGTTATGGTGTCCGGATCATGGAGTGTGGAGCGGCGCTTGGTATCCTGGGTAATTGGGACATCTCAGCGGCAGCCTACGACTTCTTGTCCATGAGCTATTTGGAGGAACATTCCGGGTGCCCTCAGATTGTGCTAGAGGCTCCGTTGGTTGGAGCACACGTATGTTCCTTTTCTTTACTCAATTGGATGGCTGAGACTTTTAGTGGCCCTGAAAACGATTGGCTGTTGGAAGCCGTGGCCACATATGCTGCCTATACATTCATGGATTGACTGGATAGTCGTCCATTGCGCCTGTGCTACTGGACAGCACCCTGGCGCGACATTCATTTCTTTTATTTCTCGTTTTTCTCTTCCTGATGGTCTGCTTGAGTTGTTTACTATATATGCATTGTGTTTTTTACAATTGTATGCTGCAATTAATTGGACTGTAGGACTTTGGCGCTGCATTGGTTATGCCCTGTCCTGCTCTGACCAAACTGAACTCTGCTTTCTCTCTTTTCTTGCCTATTACATATTGCTTCGCTCAAGGGGGCGTGTAGTGAGTTCTCCCTGCATACGAACATGCATTGTTCAGTTGGCATGACCGCGTTGAATGTTATGTAGCCATATTTGTGTCTTTGCACACGACACTGCGTTTACATGTTCTTTCTTGAATAAACTGATGACTCGAAAATTCCTTCAGACGAGTGCATTATGTTGTTCCCATCCCAAGCACTGCGCAGCGACCTTGGTCTGTACATGCTGTGACACACAGTCTGGAATTTTACACAATGCATGTTTTCCACTCTGGGTTGTTCGACCCACGATTTAGCCATGGCACACGCGCAGCTGCACATACCTGAAAGTTGGTGCTTTTAATATCACAGACATCATGTTTATTGTTCAGACCGAAGGCGAGCCTTCCTGCGAGGAGACTCCTGATGCTCCTGTGATGTGATTTCACTGAGCTGATCTTTGAGGTATGGGGTCCCCTATTCAAGCCTGAGAGACCTTCTATGATGGCATGATTGTGATATTGGCTACTTGGTTAAGGGTAGGTGGTAGTATCCTCGGTATTTTCCGAATCGCTAAATACCACCTCGGTATTTACCGAATCGGTGGATTCCACCTCGGTATTTACCGAATCGGTGGATTCCACCTCGGTATTTACCGATTCGGTGTATTCCGATTCGTAATTACCGAATGTTACCGAATCGGTAACTGTTACCGAATTTTTACCTACATATAACTTACCGATTCTAATTTACCGATTCGGTACGGCTCGGTATTTACGAACCGGTAAAATTTATTTACCTACATGAGGCCCCTAGAGAGTGCCGAACAGTGCCATACCTTACCGTCGCTCAGCAAGGCTGAATTGCACTAAATGTTCTTTACCTCTAAGGGGTGGGTGTAGCGAATCTGCCCTTTCTCTATGAACCCAGTACATCTTACTCTGACCATGTCACCTACCTCCAGGGACACTGGTTTGCATTTGTGTTTAGAATCGTGATGTTCCTTGCTACTCTCTTGTGAGCATAACAAGTTCTCTTTCACAGCGTCCGGGGGCCATTCAGCCCTCTAGACCATTTCCTGCCATCCAACATTGTCTTTGCACATGGGTGTTCTACCTCTCATTAAGACAAAGGGACTCGAGCCTGTGCATTCATTGGGAGTCACTCTGTACGCCCACACCATTTTGAACAATTCATTTTTCCAGGCTAAACCATTATTGTTTGCCAGCTGCACTATGCCTTTGATGACCCGGTTGAATCGTTCCACCGCACCATTACCAGCAGGGTGGTACACCGAGGTGGTTTTGTGAGTTATGCCATTCCTATCCATATACCTTTTGAAGTTGTCAGCCAGGAACTGGGGCCCGTTGTCACTTATGATGGACTTGGGTAAACCCTCCCATATGAAAATCTCATCGAGGAATTTGGTGATGCTGCCTGAGTCGGTTTTGTATAGTATGCCCACCATGGGCCATTTGGAGAAATGATCCACCACTACCACAATGTACACCTGTTCATCCTGCTCTTTTATGGGTCCCATTATATGAATGCCAATTCTCTCACAAGGCATTTCCAGGCTAGACAGGGGGTGTAACATGGGTCTGAAAGGTACCTGAGACTTATCTGAGTTCTCACATTTCATGCAATCCCTCACCTTTCTCTCAATGGCAATGTCACATCCAGGCCCCCAGTACCACAGCTTGACTCTGCCCTTTGTTTTGCTTATTCCTAAATGCCCTTCATGGCAAATCTCTAAGATTCTTCGTCTTAAGGTTTCAGGGGGTACTACCTTGCCTTGTCTCAACATTAAACCTCCTTCCCATGACAATTCGTTTCTGAGTTCCCAAAAAGGTCTGAGTTCCTTGCGGACCTTTCTCTTTTCTGGTCCACTGCCCTGTATCATTCTGCTTACTTCTTGCAATGTGTCATCGTCACCTTGTGCCTTCAGCCATTCATCCTTTGAAATCCCCGGAAACTCCTCAATGACATTGGCCTCGCAAAACTCCTCACCCACATCCTCAACACATTCATCCATGGGGAGGGGCAGGCGGCTAAGGAAATCCGCAACCACGTTCTTGGTGCCTGGGACTTACTGCACCTCTTAATTAAAATCCAACAACCTCACCAACATGCAAGCCAATCTGGGCGAGGCTGCATACATCCCTTTGGTGGTTAACACTTTGGTAAGCGGCTTGTGGTAACTTCTCAACAACACTTTCTTGCCCCATACAAATTGGCGGAAGTGCTCCAGAGCCCACACGCATGCAAGAGCTTCACCTCTGTGGGAGTCAATGAGCGTGAAGCAAACGCAATTGTGTCCTCATTGCCATTAATATCCCACTGGGTGAGTACCGCCCCGATGCCCCTCCCGCTAGCGTCAGTGGTGACTATGCTTGGCAGGTTGGGATCAAATCCCTGTAAGGCGGGGCGTTGCAAATATCCCCTTGAGAGAAACAAAAGCTCTTTGTCATTAAAGGGTCCATTCAAATTTGTTTCATACTTTTCAACAATTGTCTGATATCATACGTCTTAGTAGAGAAATTCTTCACAAACTTGGAATAAAATTCCACCAACCCCAAGAATACACGTACCTCTTCTTTGTTTTCAGGCACAGGAGCCTCTCTTATGGCACCCAACAATTCTGTTTTGGGTCTGATGCCATCCTGTGTGATCTCGTGGCCTAAGTATGTCACCTGTTTCTGAGCGAACTTACACTTGTTGTAGTCCGCTGTCAAACCTTTTTCCTGCAATTTGCGCAACACATTACATAAATTAAGGTCATGCTCCTACCCATCACCAAAATATCATCTTGAAAGATGAGCTGACTCTCAAAACCCTTGAATAGTACATGGCTGAGCCTTTGAAACATAGCGACTGCTGATGCCAGCCCGAAGGGAACTCTTTTAAATCTGTAACACCCGAAAGGTGTCATGAATGTTGTTAGTGCTCTGCTTTCAGGGTGTAAGGATACCTGGTGATAGCCTGCTGTGAGGTCGACAGTGGAGAACCATCGCATGTGTTTCGGTCAAGCCAACATCTCATTGATCTTGGGCAGGGGATGCTAATCCATTGTGCTTTGCACGTGTGGGTTTGTATCCCACCCTCGTCGCCATTCTAATGAAGAATGCGCATATGGGTGGTTCCAAAAGGAGATTTATTCTTCAGGTAGTAACAGCACATCAGGTACGAGGCGGACAATGTAGTAACCACAGCGTGTTGACGCCCACTCAGACCTCAACTGACAGGCTTATCAGCTGGCGTTCTATAACGCCAGCTGATACGTCATAACATTAGTGGCACGCGCGGGGGTACGGGTGCCCAGGTGGTGGGAGAGGGGAGGGCAGGGGAGGAAGAGAGGGAATACATTGCAACAGCACCTGGTTTCATCTGGCTCTGCTTGAAAACCTTTGGGTGATTGTGCTGATCCAGCATTATTACCCTTTGTAGATAATGTAGGAGATTTTTGTTCTGTTAAGCCGTTTTGCACTGCTCTGTTTGCTTCACTTTAAGTTACTTGGTGACGCAAGAGCACCCGCCATAACTAATTGTGAATCTAGGCTCAGGTGTGGACAGTGTGTAAATGTTTGAGCACATGCCCGTGGGTAGAGTTCATGCCTTGGCTTATTTCTCATCCTTTGTGAACGTTGGCCAAACTATACGTGCTTATATTCATCATGATAATTTCCAGGTATAACTCCACCTATGTTTGGAAAAAACATTTATGGGTAATTCCCTCCCTGGTTTAGCAACACAATTTAATGAAGGGAAGCATGCGGTGTGTTTGAAGTTGAAACAAAGCTTGGCTCTTCATCCATCTTTCACAAATATCGTTTTTTTTAAAAGTTCATCAACCCACTCATATGTTGCTATTATGTGAGACACACATTTTTTAATTCTACACTGCACTTCAACCATAAATGTATTTCATAATACATGTAAACATTTCTGTCAATTCGCAAGCAAAATATATTTCTCAAATAAGGCAGTGTGACATCTGAGAAGCCATTGAGCACTGTGTTTCCACCCTCCGGATGCAAAAGTACAAGGGCTTGAACGGCATTTCTGAAGTTGCTTTCTGAAAGACACAGTTTAATTTTCTTCAGAAGAGAGAGCCGGTACCAGGGCATCTTTGTTTTTTTGGCAATGTGCTCCTCGAGAGTGAGGTTGGTGTATCCTGTGAATCCAAATGACACTGGCATTGAGCCAGGTTTCTACTGTATTTTGTTTGCTGTTCTTTGTAAATAGCATGAATTCTGTCTCGGTCGGGTTGAGTTTCAGGTAGGCGCAATACTTCCAGGCCTAGAGTAGGTACAAGCAGTGTTTGAGGCATTGGATCTCTGAAGTGGGAGTGAGATTCTCAAGTAGAGTTCAGTATCCTATGGTTGAACCTTGATGCTGTCATCTGTGAGTAGAGCACCAAGTGGCACCATGTACCGACTGAAGATGACAGGAAACAATTTGGAAATCTGAGGGTTCTACAGAAATAGGGATTTTTTGTGACCTGGAGGTGTCCATGTGAACAAACTGGTGTCAGGTGGAAAGGTAGGAGGAGAACCAGTGAAGGACATTGCCAGTGAATCCCACTCAAGACTCAATGGTACGTTGTAGAATGGATGTTTGACTGTCACAGAAATCTAAGAAGGCTGGCAATAACAGGAGGCAGGGGTCATACTTGTCTGTGGTCAAGAGTATAAGATAGTGGTCTCTGCCCTAGTGTCACTTGCAGTCATTGAGGAGACAGTTATCATTAATGTGATCTTGGAGTCAAACATAGACTGCTTTTTCAATGAGCTTGCCAATGAATGGTCGGTGAGTTATGTGCCGAAGTTAGTGAGGTTAATCAGGGTGTATTGAAGGTTTCTTTAGGGGTGGGAGGATCTTGCACTTTTGAAATCATGCTGTCAGGATATAGCCTGACATCTAAAAGAAATCCTAAAGATTGTGAGAAGTCCACCAGCATAGCTTGAGTACTATCTTCAGTGAGACGTAATTTGCATGACTGGGGTGCAAGGCTGTTTCCCTAATCATAGTAAATACATCTCCAGAGTCAATAAACTCTAGAAACGCAAACCTCAACTAGAATTCAGTCACTGAAGTATATCTCTCAAGTAATTTATATTGGCACTCATAAAGGAAGTGGTGTATCATAGCATATGTGGAATACCAACAGCCAGCAGCAACCTACATCCCTATAAGCAGACAATGGAAATATACTGCTACAGCACTGAAGATTCAACCACAGAAAATGACCATGATGAATCCACATAGGCACATTGAATGTATCAATCATAACTAGATTCACAAAGTTAGGTATGAACACTCTTGACTTCCTCTTGTTATACTCCTGGCTTGCTCTTAAATCTTTGTGAATGAGGCGTAATATGTCCTGTGTGTGTACTAACCTGGTGGGGTGACATGCGAAAAAAACACCAAAAAAATGTTCTGTTTTGGGCAGGACTGATGGTTCATTACTATATCAGCCGTTCTTCTGGTACAATGTGAGGAAGGGGTCATGGGCACTGTTCCCGTTAAGGTGGGCGCGCGCACCTCTATTAATGTGAGCGCGCACTGCCCGATGGGCAGCGCGCACACACCCACGACATCCCGGGAGTGATTCGCATTTTAAAGCAGCGGCACGATTCGGGAGTGAAGGTAAGGAGGGCTTTGGGGCTTGGGGGCTTGCGGCTGTCGGCACCTGCGGGCAGATTTTGGGCTTTTAAGTATTCATGTTAATCACAGCCCCTTCACGAGCTGTGATTAACATAAATACTTAAACAAAAGCCCACACTCTTCCCCACCAGGCCCGGTTCCAGCCAAACAGGAGCCTTGGCCCTCGCAGTGAGGGCTTGAAGGCATGCGCGCAACGCCATGGGGCTCAAAGTGCTGCAACCCCCCCTTGTGTGTGTCAGCCCGGGACGAGACAGCTTCCTGGGCGCACACAGACAGTTTTAGAGATTATCGTAGCCGCACCTGAGTACTTCACAGGTCTTTAAAAGACCATTTACATGGTAACAAGGCTTTGTTTATTTTTTCACCCCTTCATCTCCACATGGCGAAAGGCGACAAATCCTTTCTTTGGCACTGGTAACCTTTGCCTACTGTTCTGCTGCGTGGATTTTTCTTTTTCTATGCAGCGCATGGGGAGAAGAAGTTTATTTATTCCTATTTACCTTTCCTGACCCCTGCAGCGGCTCATCACATCAGGCTGTGACACAAAGTTTGACTAATGGAGTAGGTACGAGAATGTGTTACTACATTTTGTTTCTTTTTAAAATCTGCACAGTGTGTGCTTCATTTAAACAGTTTTTATCATTATCATGGCAGATGCAGGACAACAATAAGACAGTACAAAATGCCAAGATAACACTGGTGATCCTGCTGGAGAGCAATCATTTGTCTGTCAGATGAACTGTATTTTATGTGGATAGCTCAGTGGGTTACTGCCTTTGCCACAGAGATCCTTGTGTTACTTGCAATTCAGAAGTTACAATCCTAACATAGGACAGTGACCAATGAACTGTTATCAAAGAGCTGCAGACAATTTGTGATATAGCTAGAACGTCCCCAGTCTTTCATTATTCTAATGTTGCTAAAATGAGTATGTTTGGGCAGATATACATTTTTATCAGTAAAGCTGACCCCCATGGAATACTCTTTAAATCCTAAGGTTGTGTTTCCCCAGACCAAACCCTCCTAAAATATACTGCCCACCAGTATGGATGACATGTGATTCCTACACCTTGTAATCCTCATTGGCTTATGTGACATTCCCTGTAGACTGATTTACATATTTGTATGATTCATTGTCTCTGTATAATGTGTGCGTGGTGTAAAGTACTGACACACACTACACTGATATGAGTAGCGCTATATAACAAATGAAATGCATATGAGAGAGGGGCTACGTAAAGATGAGGGGCACTGTTGGAGAGTGGCAGTGAGGGAATCTGAGGAAGAGGTCATGGGATTCTAGCTAGTCACTTTGTGGTTTGAGACGTATAGAGGTTGGCTGTTATTTAGGCATCTATTTTAGTATTTGAGGAACTCCCTTGAATCGGCTGCCCTACTGTGCCTTGTTCTGTGTTTTGTTTAAACTTATCTGCAAGTAAAACATGATTGAAGGTTGTTCCTCTTGATGCCGATTTTTAAATTTCAGGCTGAATTTTTCTATTTACTGTTCAAAAACACCCTTACGTTCTTACAATCAAAAGCTATATTACTCTTCCGTTCGGGTGGTCTGTCGCAGGTTTTCTGCCATTGCAATGAATGGAAATGCAGCTCTTTGATAGTTAATAGCTTACTGTTCTATATTAGGATTTAAACTTATAAACTGCAAGTAACAAAAGGGGCAACATTTCCCCACCCAATGAACAGTGCTCCAGTTAAGAATCTTTAATAAAATCTTATGATGGTACCACCGTTGTGGGCATATTATCAAGAATGGCGTTAAAATGTTCGCTGCTTTAGCAGCAGGAAACTGTCGCTAAAGCGGCAATAATGGGCTTGATATTATGCCCTTGAGCATTCCAACAGAAGCCCAGGTTCACACCAAAACATGGGCTTCTAGTGGAATTCTCAAGGGCATATTATCAAGCCCATTATCGCCGCTTTAGCGGCAGTTTCCTGCTGCTAAAGCAGCGATAATTTTAACGCCGTTCTTGATAATATGCCCCTTGGAGTCTTGTGCTTTTCTAAACCTGAAGTGTACTTGCCTGTGTAACCAATTCATGTCATGGAGTGTTTATCCAATTTGCACACCGACCTTAAGACCCTTAACGTGGAGCTGTATGTGTAAAAATGCACCATCTTTTCACTTTTTAAAGTAAACGTTTGGAGTGACATTTGGCGCTGCACACGCGCGCGGTCTGGTTCCTGGCACACATAGCCAAGGTTGCAGCGCACAGAGACCCTCCACTGCCGCACACAGAGGAAAAAAATTAGAGGGAACATTGGTCATGGGACATATACCCATTTTCTATGTCCTTCTGGAGTGGTATGTATACATTCAGATCCTGAGGGCAATAGGTAATACACTAGGTATGATTAAAATCTTTGTATGCCTCATGTTGGGGGCTGACTTGAGACGTTGTGCTGGGGTGGATATTTAATAGGGGGTATGGACTGTTGCAGAGTGGTGGTAGTCCCCCTTCAGCTGTTTGAGGCCATTCCATTCAACGTGAATGGTTTCCTATTGCAACACAGGGCTGTTTGAACAGCCTTTTTTAAATTTCTAAAGCTCTGAAAGTTTAATAAGTATTGGCCAAGCCAATATGTCCCACCTATGCAAGAGCTATTGACTTTGGCAATGTGTTTTAGCCATTTTGTACACCAGCGTGGCTGCTGTTCAGCATGGCTAACTGTTTGTGGCGTGGGGTAGATTGGGGTAAAGTGGAATGGGGTAGATTGGGGTAGAGTGGAGTGGGGTAGCTTGGTGTAGAGTGGAGTGGGGGTAGAGTTGGGTAGAATGGAGTGGGTGGATTGGGGTATATTGGAGTGGGGTGGAGTGGGGTAGATTGGAATGGGGCATATTGGAGTGGGGAAGGTGGGTAGATTAGCGTTGTAGATTGGAGTGGGATAGATTGAATTGGGGTAGATTATGGTGGAGTGGGGAAGATTGAGGTGGAGAGGGGTAGATTAGAGTGGAGTATATTGGGATAGATTAGAGTGAGGTAGATAGGAGTATGATAGATCGGTGTAGATTGGGACAGAGTTGAGTGGGATATATTGGAGCGGAGTGGGGTAGATTGTGAAGAGTGGAGTGGGTTGGATTGGGGTAGATTGGAGTGGAGTGTGGTAGACTGGAGTGGAGCGGGTAAATTCAAGGGGGGTAGATTGGGTGGATTATAGTAGAGAAGAATATAATGTGGTGGGGTAGATTGGAGTAGTTTGAACTGGTGTAGATCAAGATAGACTGGAGTGTTGTGGATTGAGGATGTGAGGTAGATTGGAGTAGTGTGGGGTAGATTGGGATGGGTTGGGGTAGATGGTGGTAGATTGTAGTGAGGTAGATTGTAGTGAAGTGGGGTCAATTGTACTGGAGTAGGGTAGGTTAGAGTGGAGGTGAGTTGAATAGATTTCAGTGGTGTTTGGAGAGGAATGGGGTGAGGTAAATTGGAATTGAGTGGGATAACTTGGACTGGGGTAGATTGGGGTAGAGTGGATTAGAGTGGAGAGGGGTAGAGTGAGTTAGGTAGATTGGAGTGAAGTCGAGTGGATTTGAGTGGAATGGATTGGACTGAGATGCACTGGAGTGAGGTAGAATGGATTGAAGGGGACTGGATTTGAGTGGAGTAGCCTGGGGTAGATTGGAGCAGAGTGGGGTAGATTTGAGTCGAGTGCAGTAGATTGGGGTGGAGTGGGGTAGAATGGAGTGGGTTGGGGTAGACTGTCGTACATTGGTGTGAAGTGGAGTAGGATAGATTGGAGTAGGGAAGACTGGAGTGGGTAAAGTTGTGTGAAGTGGAGGGGCGTAGAGTGGAGTGGTGTGTTGTGTCATGGAGTGAGTGACCTAGTTTGGAGTGGCATAGAGTCAAGAGTCATGGAGTGTCGTAGAGTGTCTTAGAGTGGAGTGGCATAGAATGGAGTGGCGTGACATTGAGTGGAGAAGCATAGGGTGGAGTGATGTAGTTTAGAGTATGCATGATGTGGTAGTGCACTACCATTATAGGCAACACATTTTCAATTGAAATTACCATTACATTTGCAGTGAAATACGGTTTTACTGCCACACAAATGGTAATGTGTGCAAATGTCCTCACCTAGGGCCATATGTAGGTAGCCTCACATTTACCGATTCATAAATACCAAATTTTACCGATTCGGTATTTATGAATCGGTAAATGTGATGTAGGTAATGATTCGGTAAAGTTTACCGAATTGGAAAAATTCGGAAATTATGAATCGGTATTTACCGATTCGGTAATGAGGCATACCTTCCCATTGATTCCTATGGGCCTGGAGGCCCATAGGAATCAATGGGAAGGTATGCCTCATTACCGAATCGGTAAATACCGATTCGGTAATGGGGGGAGCATATACAAGGGTGGCAGGGTGTCACATTGACACCCTGTTGCACCCCTGAATCTTGCATGTGTGCACATGTGGCGCACATACATGCCCTAAGGGCATGTATGTCTGCCAAATGGCACTCTTAAATCAGCAAAATATTGCTTTTAGCAAGGTATTCGTTATTTATCACCAACCTGTATTTGGTGGTATTGTATTGTATTGTATTGTATTGTATAAAATTCTTCTATAGCGCTTTCTGTCACCCTACGGGTATCCTGGCGCTAAATCCTGGTGGTAAATAACGAATTCTTGATACTGATATACACTCTTTAGAGTGCTCCCTACATTGCATTTCTGGATTCGGTATTTACCGAATCGGTATTTTACCGATTTCTTCATTTCCGATTCGGTAAATACCGAATCCAGAAATCAGCCCCCTACATAGCAAATGCCTAAATACCGGTCGGTAACGGGATATTTACCGAATTTCGGCCGTTACCGACCGGTATTTAGCTACCTACATATGGCCCCTAGTGTATTGATGAGTTTTGATCTCATTCAAATATTTGTTTCCACCCCACTTTCAGAATTACAAAAAATTGTGCTTTATTTGTACTAATTCTGATATATTCTGAAACATCAGCCCAGTTAATTTTATTGTTTGTGTGCTAGAAAAATCCATTCTACACTCGTTCCTGTCACATGGATACCCAGCAGGATTGTCACATAATTCTTTCACTTTGAAGTCAGAGAATGAAAAATAAACAACAACCACCCTCACTTGACATTTGACCTCTGTCTTTGAATGCACAGCAAAAATGACAAGATAAGAATACAATACAATACAAAGGCCTTTGTAGAGTGCGCGGCTACTCCAGAGGGAGCATTCCCACGCCAACACCAAAACTGCAATAAAGAATGAAATGGAGCTAAGCCTTAAACAGGTGGGTCTTTAGGCCTTTTCTGAAGAGCTTTTCTGAAGGTGCAAGACGAAGACTGGATGGAAGCGTATGCCAAACCTTATCCGTCAAGAAGGTAAAGGACCTACCACCACATCTGGCCTTATAGATCCCCGGGATATGTAGGAGCCTCTGGACATTAGACCTGAGGGATCTGCTCTGGTGGTAGGCCTGGGCCTGCATCTCAGGTATAGAGGTCCCTTGTTCTCCAAGGCTCTATACGCGGAAATTAGCACCTTGAATTTGATATGACTGCTCACAGGGAGCCAGTGGAGCTGGTAAAGATATACGGACAATAATTGAGGTATCGAGATCTTGAGGATGAGGTGGGCAGCGGCATTCTGTATAATCTTCAGCCATTGCAAAATGTAAAGGCCTGCTCACGGGACGAATGAACCCAAGCTGGACAGCCTAAAGCAAATAAAGCAATCAAACAGAAAGCCAGAAAATGTGAGTTACAAACCACTAAGCCATTGGTAAGCAACGGGCAGAATGAATTCCTAGGTCAGCTTTCTGAATGTCCCCAAAATGTCTTTGGTAAACCAGACAGCTGCGTTGTCTGGTAGGTTTCAACCTAAAAAGGAAAAATATTGTACGTTGTCCAATTTCACAACTTTACACCCTCCTAACAAAAGCAGTCAACCAGACTTCACATATCTGGTGGTAAGGATAGGCAGCAGTGCGCTGTAGTCAACCTTATCAAATAGATGTTGCGAGGACATCCATTACACATGCAAGAACATCAGAAGTGAGAAGCAGACTATCCCTTTGTGTGTTGACTGTGTCTTTGCTTTGACAGTGTACAGCGTTCCATTGCCTTTCGGCTAGTTTTGTTCCATATAAATATAAATAACACATACATACGTACATACATACTTCAAATGTCGCGGTCTTAGTGCTCTGTCTTGGGTGACTCCCGAACTGATTTGGATTTTAAATATTGGTACATTTTAAATGTGGTTGAAATATGGTCCCTTCTTAATAATTTTGCTATGAAAAGGTAAACTCGTAACGGACCAAAATGTACTAAGAATTGATGAATGAAGGTTGTAAACCAGAGTTAATGTAATGGAGCAATATGCAGTTTTGTTGTTGCCCTGTATTTTACTAGACTACATCAATATGCAAGACTGTGCCCCATTATGCCTTTGATCTGTTTATGACTGCATGAGATGTTCAATTAGGCGTATTTGGTATGGTATGTGTGACAGGTGAGAGGACAAATGCAGATTACACTTTCCATCTTGAGCAGAGGGTAAAACTGTGCTTGGAAAGAAATTTGGTGACTGTCAACTGGAATGGTTTTCAATGCTCAAGACTGTAATCAAGTAAGCAATTGTGGAAGTCAAGCAGGCCAAGGACAACCTCATGTTGAATAGTAACACATACTCAAAAGATCTCTTTACATTTTGACTCTCTGACATGTGGAGAGACAGTGGGGAGCTATGTAGAAATCAGTCAGGCTAAGAATGAAGACACAAGACCCACAGAAACAGTTCATGTAACAGAAGGATGTGTGCTTTCATTGCAAAGGTACTCAATTTCAAACCAGTTGAAGTAGCAGAACACCCCAACTTGTAGACAGCGGGCAATTTATTAATCACAGCCACTGCATAATCTCACAACAATTCTCTCAATCTACTAAATTCTGATTAAACCTCACATGTGGCAAAGTGCTTACTATCTTAAATGCCAGTGCCTAGTCTGAGAACCCTGTATTAACACCTGTTTTAAAACTGCCCAAACTATGACTTGTGGTCACAGAAATTCTAAGGTTTTGAATCACACAGACTTGGGAGCCCTGCAATTAAAAATAGCTTTATAAATGACTGAGCATGGGAGGAAAGGGAAACTGCTTCATTGGAAATAACAGTTCTAAAGATGGCTGAAGTTGCTGTTCAGCATTCTCATATCATTTGAGTATAACATTAAATGAAAAGGAAAGCAATTAGGACACCTTGGTTCTAAATGAGGAAATGATAAATGCAGGACTGTGTCCTGGCTCTGTTCTCTTTCAATGCCTGCATGATAAATTTACCAATTATGTATATTTAAAAAATATTTGCTAATGATCAGGCTTTTGCTGTGCTATATGAAGATGACTTTAATTCTTATTGAGACTCTTACTGGTATCAGGTCACAATGGCCTTTTCATAAAACCATAAGAGTTATAAGAATTTGAGGGAAGTTAATACTCGGTACAACACAAAGGTGCCAATTCCGATCCGGGTTGGACAGCACTCCGACTGAGCAGGATCCGGAGTGTTTTCCGACCGAGCCGGAGTCCTGCAGTCCGACCGAGCAAGTACGTTGCAGCTGTATGCTCCCAGACTCGGTTCGGTCAGACTCCCATAGAAGTCAATGGGAGCCGGTCGTACGACGCGTACATAGGCTCCCATTGACTGAATGGGTACGTCTCGCGCAAGGGCACCCCCTACAGTGGGTACGCGTCTGTGCCATCTGCACCGTACATGCCTGTGTTGGGGGGACCTTTGGGTCTCCATCTGTGTCCAAGTCGTAGGGCTGCGGGTGACAGGGGGTCCGACGCAGACCCCCAAAGGCAACCACCGGGACATTTTGTGAGTCGGACACTCCGGCTCGCACAGGCTGTCCAACGCGTGCATCGAACTGGCTCGGTCATAAATCGCATCCATTGCACGCCACGGTTGGCTTCCGACCGAGACGTACGGAGCGGTTCGGACCCGGAAACGACTCGGTCGGTGAATTTCACGTAGCTCGCATCGTACTTGCTCGCTCGTACAGCTGTACGAGTCGGGCGGAAAACACGCGTATGGCTCGCATTGTTTCCGGCCGGATCGCGTTCGGAGCCCTTCCGACACCAAGTGGCATATTTAAAAGGAGTTAACGCCACCAGAACATCACTTTTTGCGATGTGGTGTTTAGTCACTCTTCTTATTTACAAGACGGCGTTAAGCGACTTAACGTGGCTTAACACCAAATATGCCCCTATTCACAGAGTACTTATTGTGAAAGGGACGTGCAATTGGTGTTGAAGTAGGCGTTCCCGCGCAACACCCATTTCTTTTTCACGTTGCCCATATTTACAAGGTATGGGGCAGTGCAAAAAATAAGACCAGGAAATACCTGGTCTTAAACAGGCGATGGGAGGAAAAATGTTTTATTTCTCCTCGTATATTGCTCTTTCCACATGTGCTACATTCTGCAGCACACATAGTAAGAGCAAATCGCCTATTAAGATTGTTTATGTGCAGGAAGGTGTCCCTTCCTGCATGTAAACGATCGCTCCTGCAGCACAGGCACCCTAGCTCAGTGGGGCATGGGTGCCTGCACTGGTGCTAGGCAGCTTTTTAAGTTCCAGTGCTAGGGGAAATGCAGGGTTGTGCCATATTTTTGTAAATACGGCACATCCCTGGATTTTAAAACGTTGGAGCGCAATGTTACCAATTTCCCTTGACGAAGGGTTAGACCCGAAATGCATCGGGGAGCTCAATGTCACTGGAAGTTACATATGGTACTTTAAAGTTCGTTTGCTCAACATGAGATGTACAATGTGAAGGAGCAACAGTTTTTTGAAGAACTTTATTAAAATTGCTAACATAAGGAAAATCATAAAAGTGTTCAACCTACTTTCTTTTTGTTTGAGACACTTTAAAGCGCCAATGCGCCCACACAGAGTGCTGACGTGAGTCCGTCTTTTCCTTGTAGGAGGACGTTTTTGCTACCAATTTTGGAGTAACACAGCGCTCCGCCAGTTTATTGTAAATATGCTCCCAACTTTTATAGTAAGATAGTACCTTAACTTTAACTCTTGCCATCACATGAAAGATGTAAATGAGGTGTTGTTGAGAGACAATATTGATGAGTGTGAAGAGATTGTATCAACGTTTGACTAAATAATTAAGTACACATTATGGGCTCACAGTTCTTTAAGTATGCTACCGATGACTGACACGGTCAACTATACGTGTATCAATGCTTGCTTTTAAGATCATATTGTTTATTATTTATTATGCATGTTATTAAAATCAATAGAATATACTTCAAAATAAATGTATGACTAAGTAACTGGAGCGAGAGTGAATCAAAAGACAACTGTGCAATTATTTCTTTCGTGTAGATATTAGTATTTGATAAGAGACTGATATTGTGCATGATTGGCCGATTTTTTGTTACAGTTTTGAAATACTATAGTATGTGTATTCCTTACATGCCAGTGTATGGCAGTACTTTGCATATTGCATGATGGTGTTGCATGCTTTTGTCCCAGAAACCTTGGGTTATTAGTTGATTGTAGATCATGTCATTACTAATAGTTTAGATTGTATAATGTGGTGTTGTGCGGGCAAAGATGTTCAACAGGGGTAAGAGTGTGTGGCAGCTGTGGGATTTAATTCTGAGGTACTTACTACCTTAAGTAGTTGATTGAATAAGAACAGCTCAATTCGATAAATAACATTTATATAAATGAAATTCAGTAAAGGAGACAGCACTCGTACACTACTGAAGTTCGCCTGAGCGGGAGCACGGTCAGAGGAGCTGATTGCCGTCTCCCGGTGTGCCGGCCTGAGCTGGCCCTGCCCAATAAAGGGAGAGCTGCAGCCATCAGCTCCCTGCCTCTCCCAGCGGGAGCACGGTCGGAAGAGCTGATTGCCGTCTCCCGGTGTGCCGGCCTGAGCTGGCCCTGCCCAATAAAGGGAGAGCTGCAGCCATCAGCTCCCTGCCTCTCCCAGCGGGAGCACGGTCGGAGGAGCTGATTGCCGTCTCCCGGTGTGCAGGCCTGAGCTGGCTCTGCCCAATAAAGGGAGAGCTGCAGCCATCAGCTCCCTGCCTCTCCCAGCGGGAGCACGGTCGGAGGAGCTGATTGCCGTCTCCCGGTGTGCCGGCCTGAGCTGGCCCTGCCCAATAAAGGGAGAGCTGCAGCCATCAGCTCCCTGCCTCTCCCAGCGGAGCACGGTCGGAGGAGCTGATTGCCGTCTCCCGGTGTGCCGGCCTGAGCTGGCCCTGCCCAATAAAGGGAGAGTTGCAGCCATCAGCTCCCTGCCTCTCCCAGCGGGAGCACGGTCGGAGGAGCTGATTGCCGTCTCCCGGTGTGCCGGCCTGAGCTGGCCCTGCCCAATAAAGGGAGAGCTGCAGCCATCAGCTCCCTGCCTCTCCCAGCGCGAGCACGGTCGGAGGAGCTGATTGCCGTCTCCCGGTGTGCCGGCCTGAGCTGGCCCTGCCCAATAAAGGGAGAGTTGCAGCCATCAGCTCCCTGCCTCTCCCAGCGGGAGCACGGTCAGAGGAGCTGATTGCCGTCTCCCGGTGTGCAGGCCTGAGCTGGCCCTGCCCAATAAAGGGAGAGCTGCAGCCATCAGCTCCCTGCCTCTCCCAGCGCGAGCACGGTCGGAGGAGCTGATTGCCGTCTCCCGGTGTGCCGGCCTGAGCTGGCCCTGCCCAATAAAGGGAGAGCTGCAGCCATCAGCTCCCTGCCTCTCCCAGCGGGAGCACGGTCGGAGGAGCTGATTGCCGTCTCCCGGTGTGCCGGCCTGAGCTGGCCCTGCCCAATAAAGGGAGAGTTGCAGCCATCAGCTCCCTGCCTCTCCCAGCTCATAAAGCTCGTGTGAAAGGGAAAGCAATTAGGCACCCGCTGATGCAGTGTGGAGTTGATGACCCGTGGCTACTGCTTTGTACATAAATCTCCAAGGACGGCAATTTTACAGCGCGTTCCTCGGGTTCTCTCTCCGGTGGCCAGTTAAACACAACCAATGGACATTTGCTCCGGGCGTCGGAATGGATAGACACATAAAAAGATTCATCCCACCCAGGCAGTTTTTCTTTCAATTGCCAAAGTGGTGGTAATATAGACTGTCATTGTTTAAACGATAGATACAGTGCGTTTACATTTCCTCGCACATTAGATCTGTTTACCACTGTAATAAAACGTACTGGGCTGCATTTACTGATGATACATTTGGCTGTAGTTATAGAACAAGCATTTGCAATGCAATAGGTCTCGCTTTCGCAGGAGTTTGAGCTATTGGCATTGTAAATGACAATGCCTTTTATTTATGTGTTTTGAAAACATGCAAGGGGCGTGTAAACATGCATTTTGTACTTATTGTCCTTGTTTGGAGAAGCAAGGCTGTCAGTAAAAGAGCCGCAGTTACTGCCAGCTTTGCTTCTCGTAAGCAATGACTAAGTGGAAAGTATGTGTTTACGCATTACTTTCAGGTTTTTAAAAACACAAATAAAAGGCATTGTCATTTACAATGCCATTAGCTCAAAGTACAGCAAATGCGAGACCTATTGCATTGCAAATGCCTATTAAGCATATTCATGTGACACTGCCATTGTAGAGGCCTTTGGAAAGGGAGGGGAGGTGTGGGCTGAATATGCGGCTCTGGGTTTGTATTGTGCACAGTTCATAAAGCAGTTTATAAAGCCGTATTAGAGTACAATTGCTTGTAAGTGTGGAAATTAATCAATAAGGGCAAAATGAAATGTGATGAAGCAGATTAAATGTGGGTAGTAATAGTGTGTGGGCTTATGTTTATTGAGGGATAGCGGCTTAAAACAGCTACAGCGTTTGTTTATTGCTATACGATCTTTTGATCAGCAGTAGAAAATGTCAAAGGAGGGTCAACACGTGGGGGGGGGGGGAGGTAAAAAGAAAGTAACGGGCGAATAGATTTATGCGGCAAGGCGCTGCCAGATGGTGCGAAAGATAAGATTTAGAAAACAGTGTTTGAAGCAGCCGAAAAGGGCTGGAGGGCATGTGTTGAAGCCGACTGTTTATACTTGCGTTGGTGTGTGACTAGCAGCAATTGAGTGGAGAGAGGAGGGGCTGGGCCGAGAAGAGAAAGTGTGTGCGCAAAGGGATACAAAAAGGGTGGGGGGAGTAAAACCTAAAATTATACAGAGCTGTAAGGGGAAACAAGTAAACTGTTAAACTACACATAGACATGCAGACAGAAGCGCACACGGGTGCGCCGACACCTACACACAAACAGCAAACCAGACAAACAGACGCTGCCCACATATATACAACACCCGCACGTCCGGGACACCAGGGCGAACGTTCAAAGACGAGGAGGGAGGGGAAGAAGGGGTAGGGGGGAGAGGGGGGGGGGGGCTCGGCACCTCAGAGCAGTGGGCCGGTAACATTTTGCCGCTGAGTACTTGTTAGGAGCCAGCCCTCCACCAGCGCACTACGGAGCTCAGAGTGCACGGGGTGACATTCAGCTCCCAGCCTTAAGAGAAGAGCTGTACACCTTTGCTGCTGAGCACCCAGGGGCGGGGAACACTTCAGAGCTAAACTCTGTGCACCAGCCCCTGACCACGGGCTGTGAACAGCCAGGCACTGGGCCCCGGTCCCAAACCAGCTCAGCTCCACAGAGCAATGCAGGCTGTGAAGTGCTTAGAAGATAGCACTTAGCACCAGGCAGAGGGCTGCTCTGGTTTATACACAGATGTGAAAGCCGAACGTTTTTATACAGTTAATGCCATACAAAGCTGACTCTGCTAAGAAAAAATCTAAGCAAAAACGTTATCATTGCTACATACCACCCATTTATATAAATAACCAACTTAAGAGTTTGCTGAAAGCAGGTTCAAATCACAGCGCTAGCTCAGACATTTTATTATTGTGGACAAGCTTGTAATCCCCATGCCTACAAAGAACGAAACCTATTGCATTTTTATTGCTTGTTTAACCAATGAAGCCAACTTTTGTACAGGCCTCTAACAAGAGCCAGAGGAATCGTGCAGCTAAATTATGTGGCAAGGAAATACGCATTGTGCGGCGTCATTCGGCCTTTTGTTTGTCACAGTATTACATCATTAGTGTTCTTTCCTACAATGTTAACACTGAGCAGAAGTTGCCGCGCATTAGTGTTATTTTAACACCTAAAGGCAACAATCAGCAAAAGAAAGACCTGTCACCGCACATTAAAAGAGCAATGACAGGCCACTGAGCTGCAACGTGTGGCGAGTTTTCAGTAACTTTTGATCCACTTGAGCTACAAACTATTTTCTTGCTAAATCTGCAAATTATGGATTATGTGGCAAGTTCATAACTATGGTGAAATCTGATAGTTCCAGTGGCCCAACCTATAATGCCGTCTACGCGGTACTTGAGTTATTTCCGAAGCACTGACCTTAAGTCTCTTGATTGAATATCACGTGCCAACAACTGCAGGCAGGCCCTCTTGGCGCTATGACAGAGTTCCACATATACCCTTCTCCCTTAATCACATAGTGGAGCTGACAGGTATATATGTGTGTGTGTATTTATAACTTCATTATTGTTAAGGGTTGTGCGCATAGGGGTTGGACACAAGAGGCGGCATCTTTGAAGAAATATAGTGCGCCTTCTACACTTTCAGAGAAGTGAGCATTACAGTGTTCTGTTTTGGGGGTCGAGGGTGAGGTAAATTGTTTCTTTTGTAGGGCGGTTGTCTTTCTTTCGTGATTTCCCAATGTTTCGCGACACACATTGTGCGTCAATACGAGTGAGAGGCACAACGGTGTGTTGCTTTGCGTAATTCGACAAAAGTTGCTATGTTGACACAATCTCGTTACTTTGTGCTCTGCGGTCACAATATACGTCTACAAAGGAGACACTTTGTCATGGAGCCGCTTGTCCTCTTCAGAAGCAGGATTCCTGTGTTTTTTGACGTGTTTGTTGATTTGTTCGCCCCCTCCAAGGCAAGTTAAAAGGCGGATGAAAAGCGGTTCACTTTTACGTCACCGGATCCTCGTTTGAGGGCTGCGTTGGTGCTTTGTACAGGTGACGTTAAAACTGAACTGAAGGAGAGTGTACTCAGTGCTACGATGCCAAAATAATGGCCACGGAGCACTATACAAGTCATTTGTGAATGTAAAACCCGGGCTGCTTAGAGCATACAGAAGCATTGGCTGCGAAAAGCAGGCCAGAGAGCGCCAGGGCTGAGCAACGTGTGACCTTGGCGCTGTAAGTGGCGCTGTAAGTGGCGTGCAGTGTTATATAAATAAATTATATTGTATGTGGGGGGCTACAATATCATTTATTTATATAATCATAGCACTTTTGAACCGATTTTCGCTCAGGTTAATCTTCTGTCTTTCTGGGTGTAGACAGCGGCAATCCCCAACACTGTTTAAATGCCGGGTTTTTTGTCTGCTATTCAGAGATGAAACTTTTTTGAAAGCGGTGCGGCACGTGGGGCTTTTTGGGTGGTGTTACGAGGCTCAGCTGCCAAAGTAAATTGGATTAAATCACAGTCGGCTGCTATTAATAAACATTGACAGGTGTGTTTAGTTGCCAAAATATATCCTCACAGAACTCCTCATAGGACTCTGCCATGAAGGCCCTTATACCCCCTACTGGAAGTGAAAAGCGGTTTAATGTAACAGAAATGGAGTTTATCGAATCCGTTTCTCGGAGTCTGACACTTTCTTGTGTTGTGTAGACTGTCGCTCCCTCTGTGTGTAGTCTAATAAAGGATTATTATGATCGTGTTGGGATTAAACAGAGCTTTATTCTCTCACGAGCCCTGCCCGCTGAAATGCTCCTATAAAAACACCCCCGGGGCCGGTAATGGTAGGGCCGTGTACACAGTGCACCGAATGCAAACCTGCCTCCTTGGAGGGTGTGCGGAGCAGCGCCGCTTCCAGCGCCCAACGGCATCAGTTTAAAATAAGCGGTGCCACGAGCGATTTATAGTACGGATCCTTCATTAAACCAGCTGCACGAGAGCGTTCTTTTGAAATAATTAGGCGAAAATGCCATTCATATACCTGCACAACTCCTTGCAGTGAGCACCTCACCTTAAAACGGCAGCATGAAGAAGCTGTCTCCGTGGAGCCAACGGGGAGGGAAAGTAATTTACTGATGGATTAGCAAAGCCACGTGATACGACCAGGCTTGAAAGTAGCATGCTGGGCTGGAGGAATGCCGCTGTTCTATCGCGAACACGGAGAGCGTGACTTAAATAAATAAACAAACGCGGCGTGAGAAACAGATGGCACACTGCAGCTAATTAAAACAAGTGCGAGTTGCGGATGAAAACTGTACTTAGGCGCCGCTGCTTTGGAACTACACGGAAGTAACTGGAGGATCAACAGCCAACAGAAAGTACTAACACAACACAATGCCTCAGGTAAACCAATCACAAGCGTAAAAACAAATTAGACTAAATTTCAGCCAACATAGAGATTACTTTAGGTCTCGCTGAGACAGCGCATGCGCTGCCAAACGCGAGACCTAAAAAGCACGTGTTGTTAGACCATCCTAACCCGACAGCACGTGTGCCCCGTACAGAGAAGCCGCTGGCTTACTGTGGTGATATTCATGCCTTGCTCGTGGTTGTTTGGGGACATAATATGTGAATTAGTAGAGCCATATTCAGACCATACCACACGTACAACATAGTACCAACACTCAATGTGTGATCACCTTCAATGTATGCATCATGTGCTCTCACCTAATACATTCCGTACAAAGAATTTGAAAATAGGATTTTTGATCTATACAGCACAGCACTAGCAAGTTTGGTTTGTATTCAGTAGTGTTATTTTGCAGTGACAGTTCAAAATTCCTCGTCAGGACTCGTAAGCGCTATATAATTTACATTTGCAACTAAAATTTACAATTACATAACTAGAAATCGAATAGTGCCCCTAAAAAATGTGCACTTAGTGAACAGTCGAAAAATACATTGTCACCAGGCTAGTGATGCAAATGTTGGTGAATTTTCAAAGGACTGACAGAAAAGTACACACCCCTATCTCATGTAATTTGATTGGGTCCCGCTTAACTCCATTTGTCTCATTTCCCTTCAGTTGTTCGTTATTTTTCTCTCACAGTTTTCTTCTGATTAGAAAATATGTTGTCTAGCAAACAATTCACAGTTCTGTACCTTTAGGTCTGCTTTAGCATGAGAGAAACAGAACACAGATGACATAGAGTGCAAATGCGCTGGTTCTATTTTGCACCAACATTTCAGAGCAGCACAGAATGTGAAAGTGAAATTTTACTATGACATTAAAAACGACCGCCCTTTGCAAAAAGTACTTTGTGCACTGTTCAGACATAGTAAATTGCAGTTTTGCACTTCTCAGGCTTTCTAACTGCCTTTGCAGAAAGACGCCCGTGGCAGTAATGTTGGTGCAAAGTTGCTAAGGCACCGGAGCCAATTAGGTTATTCGACTCATCAAGTGTACTTAAGTTCTACTGGAAAAAAGGTACTAACAATGAGGTAAAAGTTACATTTATGGAAGCAGTGGGTGTTAGCCTAGGATTTTCAATTAAAGAAACTGATCTCCTTGAGCTCTCTGAAAATTATTCTTTGAAGCAGTATGTTGCCCATTTCCAAAATGGGAAAAAAAAACCTTGGGGGAGATTTTCAAAGACGTCACGCAATGCAGCGCAGCCCCCGCGAGGCTGTGCTGCGTTGCGCTACAGGGAGGGAGCAGGAGAGCACCATATCTTCAGAGATATGGGTCTCTCCTCCCCTTTCCCTTGCGCCTGTGCTGATTTCAGCTGTTGTGCACCATGCACACACCTTAGCGCCGTAGCGCTAGGGTGTGTAGCATAGGTTTGTGTACAGAGAGGATGCCCTTCCTGTACAAAATACTATGCTAGGCACAATGCGAAACTTTTCCCACTTTGCATTCCTGCTGCACAGTGCCGCACGCATACAAAGTCGGAAAAGCACAGAGAAATGAAAGCATTTCTCCTGTTAACGCCTCCTTTGAAGGGGTGTTAACTTTTGACGCAAAACCATGTTCACGAATCATTGTAAATATGGTTTTGCATCACAAGGCATGGGTGGTCACATGGGACCTCCCATGTACCACCCATGTAATGCTCCCACGGCACAAAGTAATGCAAAGCAGTGCTTTGCACTGCTTTGCACTACTTAGAGGGTTCTTTCCAGCGCTAAACAAGTTTGGCGCTGGAAAGAAAATAGCAACAACAAAAAATCTGCACTGTTTAGAGTCACTTTTGTGACGCAAATCCAGCGCAAAAGGTTTGAAAATCCCTCCCTTGTTTTGTATCAAGTAGAACGTTATGGAATCTCATCCGTAACAAAACCCTTCTTTGAAGGTTGCATGTGGTATGCATAGGAATGGAAAGATAAGGAATCTGTGACTATAAGTTACTAGAAACACACCAACACTGTGCATTACACTTACTACAAATGTACAACTATTCCCTCATTCTCCATAATGAAATTTACCGTTGCGTCGGTATATATGTACATATGTGATATCACATATGTATACATGGTATCACATATCTGTATTGGAGTTGGAGGCCAGATAATAGTGCATACATTTTGGGGCTCTCATGCCTCCCGCCGAGGGGGCTAGTTGCAATGTGTGTGATGCCACTCTTTTCTATCCGGTACCCCAGATCAGGTCATGGAGCATTGAGTCTAGGCGTCGGAGTGTACTACCTGGGATTGGTGCAGATCAGGGCATATAAATTCTCCCTACTTCCACGGATAGAGTAATTTCACAGATACACGCACATACACTCACCATACGCTTGGGCCCATTTCACTAACATACACTCAGATTACTCTATCAGTGCCAACCATGGAGAGAGAAACCTCCTAAACACCCTGCATCTACAGTGAGGTCAATGAGACCAAATTGACACTGTCTTGAGTCATGATTTAAACAACAATAATCATAATAGAGTACTCAATAAATGACAAGAAATAACCACCAACACTGTATTTAAAATAATGGTACTTTATCTAAAATTAGTTCAAATGAAAAAATCAATTTAAAAGCAAAATCATTATTCTCATAGTTACCTATTCTAGCTAAATGTCATAAATGGGTCAGGACAGGTCTCTCAGTAGAAGTTTCCCGAGTCGCCGTCCTCACAGCATCGATCCTCACCAACGCAGGTTTGGGAAGAAGTGGCCTTAGACCCTCCCTAGGCTAACAATACTTATAGCAAATTTTACAAAATAAAGCCACATAAAATGTTCTGAATATCCGTTGAGCCGCTGAACAGAGCGAGCAGGAAAGGATGTAGCATCGCTACATTTGAAAAATCTCCGCTCAGAAAAATCACAAAAATAAAAATACGGAAGAAGGAAACTCGAGTTTGCAAATGTAACTTTTAAAAATGTTCTTCCTCAGAACCATAGCGAAACACCACTGTAATCACAAAGTTCATTGTGGCTCTCTTTTCCTCCAAGGTTACTTGGACGATTGCCTGGAGTCGCTGTCATCACGGAAACTTTCAAAACTCCAGCAGAAGCCATAGTCAGGTGACTTTCAACAAGGCCTCTCGTCATCTCATTTCACTCGAGCACAGGCTGTAAACGGCAGCCATTTTCTCTTAGGCCAAAACGAACCATCTTAATCGAAGGAAACACAAACAACGTTACTACATCATCGCAATGATTAAACAGTGTTAATTCCCACTAATACCCTTATTTGTATGTAATTAACTAGCCATCTGCAACATATCTAAGCATTAGTACACGTTATTTCAAAAGCGTTTTGTGCTTTAAAACAAACAGCACTTAGCAACATTCATTTAATTAAACCTGCACATTATTATTAAGCAACATATATGCATTCCCACGTGTAATTTCTCTTGTTAATTGTGTTGGTTAGTCAGAATTTTCACACAAAACAAATAATTAATGATTACAAATTAGTATTTTAATTCTCAACATATAGACAAAACTGGAGCTTAAAAACCCGATACATTTTCAACAGAAAACTCTGCTCCAACAATCCCCCCTTTTGGTGATATTATCACCAAATAAACAACCCAAAAAAAAAATTTAGTAAATTTAGTCCCATTTTAGGAGAAATTGGAAATGTCTTTTTTCTTTTTCACAACACTACACACCAGACTCCCTTTCATCATCCCTCTTCATTTCCAAGTAAACACTCTCCCTCAATTCTTCTAATTCTATTTCTTGTGGATCTCTTTTTGACCTTTTATGTTTCTTTTCACTATTTCTTTTAATTAATTTCTTTTTCCCTCCCCTGTTTTTACAACACAAACTCCCCAATCTTAGTATCAATAAAGCAACAATTACACAAGTCAAAGGAAACAATATCTTACCTATAATAGTACTACCTATTTTTGCAATAAAACTCTTAACAGTAACTATTTTATTAGCTATTTTGGTCCAGATACTTTCAGCTTCCAGTGGTACCAATTCTTCATGCAAATCAGTAATATTTTTAATATAGACCTTCAGGTCTTTGCTTTCATCAGGAATGTAAGTGCAACAATGTTGAACTTTCAGCATTCCACAAACCCCACCCTCCTTGGCCAATAGAATATCAAGGGCAAGTCGATTTTGCATAGACATGGCACGTACGGCAATCATCTCCATATTCACCAAAAGAAACCCTCCAGCGGTATTTGTGGATAAACGATCCACCACTGTTGACAGTTTCCGAATTCCATATGCATTTAAAGAAATTCCCACTGCTGGAATTAAAGCTCCAAAGATATTACCTACAATTTCGGACCAAGTTTCTCTCTTAAAACGTGTTAGTAAATTAATATGTTCTACATCTTCTATTCTATCTATATGAAAGATCTTTGGAAAAACCAGGCCCACATAACATGTGCCATACCAATGGTCAGGCAACCTGTAATAAGCCTTGTTCCCACAAACATAATACACTCCTGGGAAAACTGGATCCTCTCCTCCTTTGAAACCCCATCCTGTTGCAATAAAGTATGTATCATGACACTCACTAGTCCCAACAAAATATGTATCATATTGGGATTTCTTTCTTGTAATACATAGCTTACCCTTCTGTGGTGCATCTAGAGCTAAAGTTGGACTAGCCCCATTTCTCAATTCTTTCCCCATCTCAATGTCCCAAACTGTCTCACTCACTTTGTATTTCCCTGCCTTTTCATGCATGCTCATTCTCCTTTCCTCTACCATGTTTAGGAAAGCCTTCTCCTCTTCTTTCAAACTGCAAGTTAAATTGTTCTTAAAAATGTAATCTAATGTTAATTCTTCTTTTTCAATAAAAATCTCACCAAAAATGTTAGCTTCTTTAGCTGGATTCAGCTTTTTGTTCATAGGCAATTGCCCAAAAATATTATCTTTGTTAGACATCACATAATCTATTTTCCCTAACAAATAAAAAAACACTACTTAACACACTACATGAAATTCCATACGTTGCTGGTAAATGGTGATAAGTAACACCCTCTGAAACGGATGCAGGTAACTGCATACATACGTAGCAATCCCTTACTTCCATTGTCTTCACGTATTCATATAACAATTTTGAAAAAACATTACTAGAAAAATCATTAATTGACCTATCTTTATGTATGTAAGTATTACTAATTCTAGTTGGGACTACTTTCTGTGAATTCTTCTCTACATTAGTCACATTCTCAGTGTGTATCTCAAATGTACCTATTGTAACTCTAAAAGTAACTAATAAAGCTAATACACCCCATAGTAGCATTAATAATCCAGTACAGCAACAGCACATTCTACACCATCTTTTCAAGAAGGCACATCTACTTTGATTATTCTCTATGTTAGCCATTTTACTACTTTGACCGTGTCTTTTGACTTAGCCTCTACTACTCCACTACTGGAATTTCTAGAACTCTGGATTACTTTAAACAGCTAAATTTCAGACTTTCTTCTTTTCACTTTTCTCCAAGTGATTTCTTCTGTTCACTCAATTTGGATATTCATCACTCTTCACTTCATCTTCTTCAACATCAAATTGTATTAGATCTCCAACATCATCCTCAGTATCCGACTTTTCTCCAATGTCAGTCAAGATTACTTTCAGGATTTCACCTGTATCTTCCTCAACCACTTCACGTAAGGTCTCCTCTAGATTTCCCTGACTTTCTGCCTCTTCACCTTCAGACAGTGCCACGTACGTCCATTCCGGCGACCTATACTTCTGGTTAGGTTTTCTTATCCTTTTGATCTCCTCTGGTTCTTTCGACTCTTTTCGCTTTTCACCTTTTGCTGGATTCTGACTCGACACCTCATTCACTTGCTCAGCTTTCGAGGTATTTGCTCTTGTCAGTCTGTATCTCAGCCTCTTTACTCTGTTGTTAGGCCAAAGATCTCCTTTCACAACCTTTTTCGGTCTTGTTTCCTTATTATTTCTTTCTCCAATCCAAGTTCTCTTTCTCAGAACTCGACCCTCCGATTTCTCATTCTCACTTTCATCCGATTCTGTTTCAAATGCCTCTTGTTCTTCAGCAGTTTTCTTTCGCTCCACAGTCCTTTTTCACCACTGTTTGAGACTTCCCTATTTCTGTCCCTCCTCGGGTCTCCAACACGCAATCTTCTTGCTGTCTACTTGTCCCTTCACCTAGCTTATCAAGAATGTTCCCTACACCTCCTCGGGGGTCTTCCGCAATCTGTCCCTCTCTATCTTCTTCTGACCCTGCTTCTTCAGGTGTAATCTCAAGTGGATTTTCAACCTCCTCATCTGATTCAGGAGTAGTCTCTGCGGAACTGCTCTTTTCTCTTCTTTCTTCTCCACTGCTTGTTGGAACTTCAGGCTCTCTTACAGAATCTGATCTCCCTTTTGAAACTCTCAATGTTCCTCTTGAAGCTTCTCCTGGAAAGAAAGAATCACCTGACTCTCTTTCTCCTTCAGCACTTTCAAAATTCCGATTCCTTCTCACTGGTTCTGTTTCTTCATCATCACTGGAATCTGACTCTTCAAAATACTCCTTACCAGTCCCATCTTTTGGGTTTGGAACTCTCAGAGTATGACTTGCATGTACCCAGTTTTTCACACCAGCACACTTCACTGCAGTTGTCGTAGTCAGAATAACTTGTCTTGGCCTTCCCCACCTTGGAACCAAGCAATTTCTTCTTCTGTGCACTTTAATCCTCACCCAGTCCCCTGGACTCAGATCATGAGCTTGCTTCTTCTCAAGTGTGGTAGCGTCTCCTCCAACCTGGTGAAACACAGAATGAACTGCGTCAGCCAGGCCTTTACAGTAATCCAAAATCATGTCATCAGTTATTGTCATCAACTTATTGACAGGCACAAATGCATGACGCATTGCACGTCCCATCAAAATCTCGTGTGGACTCAAACCAGTAGTTCTATCTGGAGTAGATCTAATAGTCATTAGCACTAGAGGCAAGACATCAGGCCATTTCATTCCAGTGGCTAAACACATCTTACCAATCCTGTTCTTGATTGTGCCGTTCATCTGCTCCACAACACCAGAAGCCTCTGGTCTGTAAGCACAATATAGCTTCTGCTGTATGCTCAATGCTTCACAAATCAAACTCATGAGCTCATTATAGAAGTGTCCACCTCTATCAGACTCAATCGTTACTGGAAACCCGTACCTAGGAATCAGCTCTCTTAACAGTAACTTTGCCACTGTTATTCCATCATTTCTCCTAGTCGGATAGGCCTCCACCCATCTTGAAAACAAACAGACTACCACTAGAACATACCTCAATCTGTTCACTTGTGGCATTTCAATGAAATCAATCTGCATTCTCGTAAAAGGACCACCTTCTCTGCCTATCGTTCCCAGACTCACCACTGTCTTTTTCCCAGTGTTAAATTGCTGGCAAATCAAACATCTTTGACAGATGCTCTCTGCAATCATCCTGAACTTTGCATTGTACCAAGTCTGTTTAAAAGACCTGATCATCGCATCCCTTCCCAAATGTCCCTGGCCATGATACATCCTTGCCATTGTCGACAACATAGAGTTAGGCATGACTGGTCTACCATCTCTATAGACCCAAACATGATCTGTTTCTCTTGGGGCACAACCTGCCTTGATCCAGTCTTTCTTTTCTTCCTTTCCTGCCTCATCCTGCAACTGTTTCACCTCATCCCATGTTTCTAGGACATTAGTAAACATCACAGAACAAAAAGACATTTCCCCTTCTCGTTCCCTATTAATCGAGTGATTATTTTTAGCACAATATTGTGCTATATCGTTCGCGAAGCGATTTCCAAGAGTTACAAAATCATCTCCTTGTCCATGAGCAGCACATTTTACAACTGCTAATTCTTTAGGCAGCTGTATCGCCTCAAGTAATTTTCCAATCACTTCAGCATTCTTTATTGGAGTCCCACTCGACGTCAAGAAACCTCTCTGTAGCCAAAGCTGGCCAAAATCATGCACAACTCCAAATCCATATTGACTATCAGTCATCACAGTCACTCTCAGATCCTTCCCAATCTTGCAAGCTTTCGTCAATGCCACCAATTCAGCAACTTGTGCAGATTTCACTCCTTTCAATGGTGAAGCTTCCATAACTTCTGAAACCTTGCACACTGCATATGCTGCACTCAGCACACCCTCATCATTTCTCAGACATAATCCATCCACAAACAGCACATGATCACTCTCAGGCAATGGAAGATCTCTTATGTCTGGTCTCGGTTTTGTACAGTAATCAAGCACATCCAAACAATTGTGATCATCTTCTGTCTTTATACCCACACTTTCATTATCTGGCAATAATGTTGCTGGATTCACATTCACACATCTCTCAAGAGTCACATTTGATGCTCCCAAAATGACTTTCTCATATTTAGTCAGCCGACTATGTGACATGTACTGAGTTCTGCTTCTTGTCAAAAGAATTGCCACATTATGAGGTACAAATACCCTTACAGGATATCCCATTATAATTCCCTCACTCTGTTCCAGACTTCTGCATGTTGCAGCTACAGATTTCAGACAACCTGGTAAACCTACAGCTACAGGGTCAAGTGTCGATGAGAAGTACGCAATAGGCCTTCTCAGTTGTCCATGCTTCTGGATTAACACTGAAAGTGCACATCCATTTCTCTCACTGCAGTACAACTCAAACTCTTTTTCATAGTCTGGCATACCCAAAGCAGGGGCTTCACACATTCTGCTCTTCAACTCCTCAAATGCTGCCATTTGTTCTCCATCTAGTTCCAATGGGTCTTTCATCTCACTCTTTGTCAGCTTAATCAGTGGCTTTGCTATCAGGGAGAAATTACTAATCCACTGACGACAATAACCCACCATCCCCAGAAACATCCTCACTTCTCTCTGGGTCCTTGGGGCTCTCATTCCCCTGATAATTTTGATTCTGTCATCAGTCACCTTTCTCAGACCTTTTTCAATATTGTGTCCAAGATAATGCACCTCTTTCTTGCAAAATTGCAATTTGGCTGGAGATACCTTTAACCCTCCATCTGCCAGATGATTCAGTAAAGCTATGGTATCTACTTCACAAGCTTCACGTGTCTTTGATGCCACGAGTAGGTCATCAATATACTGCACTAGTACTGAGTTTTCAGGCATGATCAAACTCTCCAATGATTTTTTCAATAACTGATTGAATATTGACGGACTCTCCGTGTACCCCTGTGGGATTCGACACCATGCTAAAATACGCTGGCCAAACCTAAATGCAAAAATCGGCTGGCTGTCATGATGCAATGGAATTGAAAAGAAAGCATGACACAAATCAATCACTGTGTACCACTCAGCCTCATGTGGAATCTGATACAAAATCACTGACGGATTTGGCACAATGGGACAACATGCCACCACAATTTTGTTAATTTTTCTCAAATCTTGTACAATCCTGAACTTCCCATTAGGTTTCTTTAGCCCCATTATCGGTGAATTACACGGGCTACTCAGTAGTTCTCTCAAAACTCCTTGCTGAATAATTTTCTCAATTATAGGAGTTATTCCTTCAATTATTTCTGGTGTCATTTTGTACTGAGGAATGTTAGGATAAGTAATTCCCTCTTTCACTGAAATTTTTACAGGATCTACATTATTCATCAGTCCCACATCCTCTCCAGTAAAATCCCAAACTGTCTTTTTCACTGTGTCTCTCAGCTCTTGAGGCAAATCCTCTGGATTAAACACAGCATAGGTACCAACCATCTCACTTTCTCTATTATCTAGAGTCATTCGGTACAAAACATCCTCATCTTGTGTTTCAAAAGCTATTCCATCCGGAGTACAAAAAATTGTACAATTCATCTTGCATAGCAGGTCCCTGCCCAACAAGTTCACTGGACTAGTGTCACAGACCACAAATCTGTGCATGTCTGAAAATTTCCCTATTTGTACCCTTACTGGTTCAGTAAGACGTGTCTTGATTTGTGTATTGGCTACACCAACTACTTGGATTGCTTCATCCGAGAGAGGAAGATTTCTAATATCTGCTGACCTGACAGTTGATCTTGTCGCACCTGTGTCTACTAAAAAAGTAACACTTTCTTCATTTATTTTCCCATCCACAAATGGTCCTGCCTGGTCTACTTCTAGAGTTGCACCAAGTATGCACTCTTCCTCCTCTCCTCGGCACCGTCAATAATCACCTTCAGACTCACTCCCTTCATTCTTTAACAAATACTGTTGTACCTGGTTAGAACGCCTTGGTTTGTTTACCTGCTCCTCATTGTAGAATCCCGAATCCTGATTGTACTTTTGTGACCCTCTATTCTGCAGCAAGGGCGGTTTTGGCTCTTGGCTCTGCTGTCTCACAACCTTCTGTTGTTGCTGCTGTTGATTATTTCCCTCGTTCTGCACCTGTTTATTTAATGACTTACTCTCATTATTCCCTAATGGTGGATTGGTATATTCAGATCTCCAATGTCCCAGTTGGCCACAGTTGTGACAAGGAAACTTTTTCTTAGCTTCCTCCAGATTCCCCTTTCCTTTCCCTGCATATCTGGGCCTATTCCCTGGATTATTTGCCTGTTCCACCAACTGTGCTTCTTGTCTCTCCGCAACCTTCACTTGTGCCCACATTGCCTTTTCTTTCAGCTTTCTCTGTTTTGCATCAATTTCATCACTGAAGTACTTTGCATGTCTCAGAATCTCATCTATTTTCTTACTCTGCCAGTCCACTGTATGCTCACGAATTCTCTCACTAATCTCAGGTCTCAGGCCATATACAAATCTGTATACAAAATGACTCAAATCCTTGTCACCCAGGTGCTCATCCCCACTGAATTGTTTAAAAGCCAGTATCAGCCTCTCATAAAAAGCATGAACTGATTCTTTTGCTTCCTGATGTGTTCGATCTATCTTAACCCAGTCTGTCTCTTTTGGAGGAACTTTACTTTTCAGGTATACAATCACCTGATCGTACTTCCTCATTACCTCTGGATCTGGTGCTCCTGTTCTCTGATCTCTTGGATATTCCTCAGTAGGCCAACTTACAACTATTTTACACTCAGCCCACAAGTCTGCTGGAACAATTATATCAAACAGACTATTCAGGTCAATCCACAGCACTTTTGACAATTTCACAAACCTGTCTACCTGCCTATACCACTCGACGGGCTTTTCTCTCAGTCGAGGGAAATCATTCGTAAACGATAAAATATCCTGTCTGGTCCATGGAGCATGTACATATCCTCCTCCAAGTATTTCTCTCATAGGATAAACATCCACTGTTTTCTCTTTTTCTCTCACAGGAAATGCTGAATAAGTCCTGTCCACTGATTCTTCCCTTTTCTTGTACCACCTATCCTTCCATTTTTCTACATCACCCCATTTTCGCAACAATGCAATCATTTCCTTAATCTGTCCTGTTCTACCAGCACCATTCAGATTTTCAATATCTTTGTCCGTGAAATCCATCCTGTAAGTCTTCTGCAATGCTTTCACCTTATCAATGTCTACTCCTTGTTCATTCGCTATTGCTCTTAACCTGTCATGTGTATGTTTAGCTCTCCAGGTAATGTTTTTGCACATGAACAACAATTCTCCATCATGATGATTTTTTAGAATGTCTGTAGGAATTGTCCCTCCAACAAGCTCCTCTAATTCTATGCGTAACCTGGCCACATCAATTGCCTGGGAATCTTTATCCCTCTTTTGAAGGACTCTCATCCAATCATTCAAATCTTCAGCTGTTATTTCAGTAGTTCTTTTCACTGGAACCACTTTTTCTGGCTTCCTCTGTGGTTCTAAAATTGGCATCCCTGAACAACTAGCATCACTAGCATCCAATCTCGAATTAGACTGTACCTCTAATCCTCCACTGCATGTGTCACGTCTGGATTTTCTCAAATCATCATTACTTTCTGTCCTTTTTCCTGAGTCTCCTGAGGGACCAGCCAAACTTGTCAATCTATTCCCAACATATGGAACCACCAAACCATTTTCACCCGTCCTCTGCTTATCAAAAACAGGCATAACCGGACCTATGGTTACAGGCACCGTAACAGCTTCTAGATTCTTCGTCAGTTCTCTAATCTTTTCAGTCAGTTCAGATGTAGTTCTGGCTAATTCTCTCGTATTCTCATCACCACATCTTTTATCTCTCTCTTTTTCTCTGAAAGGGTTACCACTTCTTAATTCAGGTGTCACAACTTCTGTCTCAATGATACGCAATGTATCTCTTATCGGAGAAACAACTGGTGTGCTCTCTTCTGGTTCTGGTCTATATGGCGGTGGTCTCTTGTAAATCATGTCATTCAAGACCTCATCCTCATAATCACTAACTCTATCTTTTCACTTCTGCCTCAGGAACCCTTTCCGTACCCTTCCTTTCTTCCCTCTCGTCAACTGTTCTCATAGGATATAATCCCTCTGACATACTAGCATCTCGCCATCTCCTCATTCGATCATGATGAGTTTCACGATCATGTTTCCTCCCAAACATGTATCTGTAGTTGCCTCCAGACCTCTGTTTTTCTCGTTCATGTACTTCCTCTTCCCATTCCACCAAAGCCTCAAACTGTGTCGGCCTTGGTCTAGGCTCTAGGCTCATCATTTTCTCCCGCAAATTTCTCAACACGGCCAGATTAAATGACCCATGTTCTGGGAATGCTAGGACACCATCTTCCTTAGTATACCTAGCCCAATTCTCCAACCATATACAGGTATGATACCCATATCTCGCAACCATGAAGGATGCAGGCGTTTTCGTTGGAGGGAACAATTCACCTTCTCTTGTTTTAACATCTTTATCCTTGTCAAACCATCTTTTAATTTTTCCGAACAAGGATTTCTTCTTTTTCTCTTCTTGGTAATACATTTTAGCGTTTACCAAAACTTTCTAATCCCTTCCGTAATACAACTGTACAGTACGATATTTTATCCAATAACAGCGCGACTCACACCAACGCACCAATCCTGGAGCGTCTACGTCACCTTGTACCCCTTCCAATCCTTGCGCGGCTCACACCAACGCACCAATCCCAGCGCGAGCACTGTTCTGATCTACTATCCAATCAGAGCGCGGTCTATTTGACGTCAGCAGTCGCTGCAGTCGCTCCTGCTCCTGTCTCCTGTCACTCGTCTACCCCTCCTTTACAAAATCTTCTCAGTAGACTTCGTGTCAAATTCTACAAAATCTGTTAGTTACAACATATAAACATCTCCATTGTCTGCTACACTAACCACAGAATAGTAAAGAAAATCTATTTCACAAGAATCCCGTCTTTTCCCTGAAACAGCACTCACTTCTGCTCCACTACGGAATTAATACTCTCGTTGACACAGTAGCACATCCCTCTACTCTGCCCTTCTAACATGCATCCATTAACTGTTTCCTCTAGGACTGCTCCAAAGAGTTTTACAATCAATTAAATGCTCATACATTCACGCACTTTCATACAAGAAAATATAGTACATACATACAGAATCCTGCTTTCCCGAGAACAGCGAACAGTCTGTCCTACTACAGAATTATAACACACGTTAACCAAGCAGTGTTTACCTCTGCCCAGTCCTTCAGACAAGCTCAGAGAATACCTATTAATTCTCCCGCGATAAGCTTTAACGGCGAACCTTACGGATCCCTGGGACTTAAGACCAGATAACCTTCGCCATCATACACACTCCTTTTATACCAGAAATATATCCCTAATAGTAACACACGACGATGTCACTGATTCCAAACCCAGACAATGTGACGCGCAACTTCAATTGTCACACGTTTCTCCTGTATACATACAGGACCAACAATCCCGTCTTTCCCGAGAGCAGTATATACTTCCCTCTGCCCTACTACGGAACTGCTACCAGCTCCCAAGTTCCAGAAGCGCTACATAAAACTCAATACGACGACTCCAACATATAGTATTAGTACATATACCAACATCAATCAATAATCAATGAATCCAAAAAGCCAATGTACAAGCAATCTAATCAGATCAAGACAATAATCAAAACCATCAAATTCTGCTACCAGGAAATTGGTGCAGATCAGGGCATATAAATTCTCCCTACTTCCACGGATAGAGTAATTTCACAGATACACGCACATACACTCACCATACGCTTGGGCCCATTTCACTAACATACACTCAGATTACTCTATCAGTGCCAACCATGGAGAGAGAAACCTCCTAAACACCCTGCATCTACAGTGAGGTCAATGAGACCAAATTGACACTGTCTTGAGTCATGATTTAAACAACAATAATCATAATAGAGTACTCAATAAATGACAAGAAATAACCACCAACACTGTATTTAAAATAATGGTACTTTATCTAAAATTAGTTCAAATGAAAAAATCAATTTAAAAGCAAAATCATTATTCTCATAGTTACCTATTCTAGCTAAATGTCATAAATGGGTCAGGACAGGTCTCTCAGTAGAAGTTTCCCGAGTCGCCGTCCTCACAGCATCGATCCTCACCAACGCAGGTTTGGGAAGAAGTGGCCTTAGACCCTCCCTAGGCTAACAATACTTATAGCAAATTTTACAAAATAAAGCCACATAAAATGTTCTGAATATCCGTTGAGCCGCTGAACAGAGCGAGCAGGAAAGGATGTAGCATCGCTACATTTGAAAAATCTCCGCTCAGAAAAATCACAAAAATAAAAATACGGAAGAAGGAAACTCGAGTTTGCAAATGTAACTTTTAAAAATGTTCTTCCTCAGAACCATAGCGAAACACCACTGTAATCACAAAGTTCATTGTGGCTCTCTTTTCCTCCAGGGTTACTTGGACGATTGCCTGGAGTCGCTGTCATCACGGAAACTTTCAAAACTCCAGCAGAAGCCATAGTCAGGTGACTTTCAACAAGGCCTCTCGTCATCTCATTTCACTCGAGCACAGGCTGTAAACGGCAGCCATTTTCTCTTAGGCCAAAACGAACCATCTTAATCGAAGGAAACACAAACAACGTTACTACATCATCGCAATGATTAAACAGTGTTAATTCCCACTAATACCCTTATTTGTATGTAATTAACTAGCCATCTGCAACATATCTAAGCATTAGTACACGTTATTTCAAAAGCGTTTTGTGCTTTAAAACAAACAGCACTTAGCAACATTCATTTAATTAAACCTGCACATTATTATTAAGCAACATATATGCATTCCCACGTGTAATTTCTCTTGTTAATTGTGTTGGTTAGTCAGAATTTTCACACAAAACAAATAATTAATGATTACAAATTAGTATTTTAATTCTCAACATATAGACAAAACTGGAGCTTAAAAACCCGATAAATTTTCAACAGAAAACTCTGCTCCAGCAGCATCACCACCGGTAGTTTGGCAAAGTAGTCCAGTAGTCAGGCTACTCTGAACGTGTATAGTACTGTCATCTGCAGTGCAGTCTTCTTTTCCACACTCATAACTGGTATCCAATAAACGTCAGAACTGCAGGTTTCTCTCACAAACAAACATACAATTGATATACAATTGGCAACAACAGACCATGCTTCCTTTACAGTTACAGAACAGGTGCTGCTGCATTGTGGGCTTGGTCCTCTGGTATCCTACACTTTGCACGTTTGCACCCTGCACTCTAAACTACCTTTTCCCCTCCAGTCCCCACTCCTTGTGCTCCTCCATGTAAATGCCCCTGCCCCCCCCCACCCCATTACACAACGTACCCTACACTCTATTCTTTAAAAGTGACAATCACTACTTGGAGAGGTGGCCACCAAGCTTCTCCATTATAAACTAAGAACAGCTACCTGACCAGATCCAATGGGTATTACCATGCAGAGTTTGTCTAGGCACAGAACTTGTACTGGAAGGATATGCTAAGCTACACTTTTGGTAGACAATGGAGAAATTGCCTCAGTAGGAGCTTGGGGCCAATCATGTAGCTGCAATATTTTCCACAGTTTGAAGCAGGCAACATGCTGCCTGTGAATTGCTAAATCGAATATGGCATACATTTTTGAAAATGTATAGTAACATTTTAAAAGCACCTGCTGCCTCATTCTTGGCCTCCAGCAACTTTCAAACATCAATTAAAATGTCAAGAGAAGTCCTGGGATTAATCGTCTTCCTGGAAAGAGATTGGAGGTTTGTCTAGTGGAAATTTTGACTCATCCTAAGGTAGTGCAGTGGGTTAAAAGGCCTGCTGCTAGGAACATGTACCATGCAGATAAGGAAGTGAATATAATGTAAATAGGTCAGTGGGTTAATGCTTCTGTAGGAGAGCTCCTTTTCTTACTTGTCGTTTCTTAGTAAAAATCCTAATATAGAACATTGAACTATTCACTGTCACCATAAAGCTGCTGCAAACTGCAAGGTATATGTTAGAACTATATGTTTTTTTGCCCAGTCTTTCATTGTCCTAATCTTGGGAAAAAGGTTCCTTTGGGTAGAAAACAATTCTTATTATGAAAGAGAACCTCTAACGATGTTACGTTTTAAATTCTAAATTTGTGCCTTTCCTGAATAAGAACTTTAACTATATTGCCTACTAGTATCGATGACACGTCACTCCTACACTACACCTTGTAGTACTGTCTGATGTAACATTTCCTATACACTGATTTACACACACATGATTGTCTCTGTGCAATGTGTGTGTGATGTAAAGTGCTCTGACACCTCACACTGGTATGAGTGGCACTATAAAACTAAATGAATCTGAGTGACTGTGGTTATGGAGACTTGAGAGGCACTGTTAAAGGGTGCTAGTTAGGAAATCCATGGCAGAGGTGGTCATTGGAGGGGGCGCCAACAGAAATTGTCGCACAGGGTGCCACCAGCGCTAAAGCCGGCCCTGGTAGAAGATTGTTGATTTAGATTAAAATACTATTTTTCAACTAAGCGAGTGCAAAGTTCTGAAGGTTTTTAGTCCACAGCGTTGGGATGTTATTAAAAAAACTTCATAATCTTTGTTTATGTTGTGAAGTTTGATGCGTTTTAATAAAAAAAGGTAATAGAAAAAAGCATCTGCTCAAAGTTGGTTTGGGAAAAAAAAAACATTTTTAATCAAAAACTTCTCTTGCAGAACTGCTTCGTGCAGAAAGCAAAATCTCCCAAAAGCTAAGGCAAGTTAAGTAGTAAACTCGGCTAGCTTCACAGGCTATAAAAGTATGAAGTATTCTAACTTTGTCCAAATTTGACATTGTGACCGCCCCTCCATTTTCTTTTTTTAACAACTTTATTTAAACCATTTTCAAAGGCCATTACAGTATAGTAATCATTTCTCATCATGCTTACACTTAAACTCATGAAAGAACAGGCAAGGTGGTAAGATATGGAAGACCAATCCCATTGACAACAACGTGCAATTCTACAGTCCGAGTCCTGCGAAGTGCTAATTTTTGGTTCTCCAACTCCCTCTAATCTCACTAGGTCTGGGGGTCATGGTAGTCTACTATCTCGTTTTACATTAGTATGAAAAGGGGTCCACACCCTTTTGAATTTAGAGAAGGTGTCTCTAAGGGTGGCCTTGAGGCGTTCCAGTGCATGAATAACACATACCTTAACCCACCACTGGTTTGCCGTTGGTAGTGTAGTATTCCAGCATCTCTGGGCTACCACCAGTCGGGCTGCTAATAAAGGTGGCTTCATTCGTTTTTCTTTGGCCCGAAAAAGGGGGTAAAGTTCAGCGACCGCAATGTAGTTCAAAAGTACTGTTTGTGGTAGTCTTGGTAAGTCAATGTTCATGATTCCTTTAATGCGATCCAAAACCTGGTCCCAAAACTGCTGTTCCTTTTTTGGCTGCCCGCTACATATTAATATATGTCCCCTGTGACTCACAATCTCTCAGACAGTTATCTGGAGCATTACACATCGCCTTCAGGTGGACTTGGGTGAAGTACCACTGCAGCATACATTTGAATTAATTCGCCCTTTGCTGGAGGCATAGAGAAGATGTTGCCTCATTGCCCCAGATTTGTATCCAGTCGATGCGAGAATGAGGTCTGCAGGCCATTTTTCAGTGTATGCTAATTTTGTATGGGAAGAATCAATCTAGGGCTCGTTAAAGATGTGAAAGTGCTTTATTGGTGTCCCCATTGGCCAACTTTTAATGAGATCATCATCCCTCTTGCCCCCAATTCCCTCACTCTGGGTTGTCTGGCCCAATATAGGATCTGCGTGATATAGCAGAGGTCCTTGGGTCACAGCTTGAAATCATTGGCACACTGGGCTCTAGTTTTAGGAGTACCATTAGAATAAAGATGGGCAAGACAGAGTAAGTCACTCCTCTCCCAAGATAGGTCCCCCATTGGTCATACCCGATGGGATATCAGGGTTCCCCAAACCTGGGGTCAGTGGAAAAGTGTAGGTGGTAACTTGTCTGGTCCAAACAGCTTTGTTCCAATTTTGTAACATCACCTCTGTATCCCATGTCAGAACCTCCAGAGAGTGGTGTGTCCGAAGGATATCTAAAGCAAGTGAGGATACTTTCTGCTCCAGACAGCACCAGAATTTATTGGCATGAGGGGAGCATCAAGTGAGGGCCCGTGTGAGTTGGGCTACCAGTATATATTCCCATCTCCACTGGGTTCATGACCATAAGAGCTTTGGCAATACGAGGTGCTTTGTTGTTCCAAATAAAGGCCCAAATTTCAGTTTTTAAGGATTTCAGGACCTCTTGGGTAACCATCACAGGCAGTCATAGACAAAGGTAAAGCAGGCATGGTAAAAAACTCATTTTGATCTAGTTGATCCTGCCCCCTTTATGAAATCTCCAGCTGGCACCATCAATAGAGGTCTTTGAACAGGGTGTCAAGAAGCAGAGGTACAATTACTCTGGTATATATCAGTATCAGTATATATTCAGGATATATATGGCTCTTTCCTACTCCCATCGCTTTGGATTCATGGTTAATCTTAAAACCAGTCAGCCATTGGAAATGATCTAACTCCTCCATCAATGCTGGGAGTGAGGCGGCAGGATTAGTTAAGAAGCATAAGATGTCATAATCAAGGAGAGCCATCTTCACCTGCCCATTCGTTGTCTCCAGACAGGTGATTGCGGGGTTAGCCTGGATATGCTGGCACAATGGCTACAGCGTCAAAGCAAATATTGCAGCTGAGAGGGGATAGCCCTGGAGCTTCCCCTGGGTCAGTCCTATAGAGTCTGAGAGGAGTGATTGTATTCTGATTCTGGCAGATGGCCTTGCTTAGTACGCCAAATAAAGGATTTCATCTGAGGCCTGAGTGTAGTTTCGTCTAAAGTGTTAATTAAGAAATTCCAGTCAACACAATCAAACACCTTCTCCGCTTTAAGCAAGAGATGGACAATTTGCGTATTTGTGACTGTGGCTTTTGTCTCTTATGTTGAATTCATCTCTCCATTTTCAATAGCTTTAACCAGTGCAAAAACCTGTGCATACTCCTAAGCATGGTGCAGATCCTAAAAATTGACCATCGATGATATTTGACATTGACATCGAATTATTGTGACTACAAAAATATCAAAGTAGGGAATATTGAGAATAAGTTAATTGCTTTATCGCAGTTTAAAATAGGGATTACCAAACTATTGTGTTGTGTAATATCTTTTTTTAGACTATGCCATTTAACGATTTTTTTTGTTAAAATTATATTTTATTAATAATATAATATATAGAGTAAAAATTATTAGTTTTTATTTTGGGAGTTTTTTGGGTTATATGGGTTATACTGGGTAGTAGTCTATCAAAAATTATTTGTATGCTTTTTATGTTTCAATTAATTTTGTAGGATATTTCTTTTATTAACATATGTTATTATTGTATCAAATATTGCTTTATTTATGCACTTTTTAATGGATTTAGTGTGGGTACTGTTTTAGATGTAAAATGAGTAGTCATAAATTATTAGATTTTCTAAACTAGCATCTTTGTTATTATTTATAATAATGTTGATTATCGAATAAATTAAAATATTCAAATAATATGTTACTAAATTATAAATAATTAAATATCACACAGCGTTCTGATTTTTAAATATTAGTAGTTTTTTTTCTTGATTCATTCAATTTTATTTATTTTTAGAAATATTAAAAATATATAAATATATCTATATACTAAGGCTATATTAAATCCATTAACATATTATATATGTATTCACTGAAAAAAACATAGGTTTCAGACATGTTATAGTTAGGAATTAGCATTTAAAAAACCTTAGAAATTCACAGAAAAAAACCATAGGTTTCAGGGGTGTTATAGTTAGCTGGACATTTCACTCGTACGAAACCATTGAAATTCCTCCGTTCTAGTTAGTTCTACTAACTATAACTCGCTCGCCCGCAATCCACTGCTGATGATGTCACATATTACATCTACTGGACGATGTCATCAGTGATGTCATCAGTGATGTCATTTGAGATGTCATCAGTGATGTCATCAGTGATGTCACTGTCCATGTCATGAATGATGTAATATGGGACATCAACAGCAGTGGATTGCGTGCACGCAAGTTATAGTTAGTAGAACTAACTATAACGGAGGAATTTCAATGGTTTTGTGTGAAATGTCCAGCTAACTATAACACCCCTGAAACCTATGTTTTTTTCTGTGAATTTTTAAGGTTTTTTAAATGCTAATTCCTAACTATAACATGTCTGAAACCTATGGTTTTTTCATTGAATTTCAAAGGTTTTTTAAATGCTAATTCCTAACTATAACATGTCTGAAACCTATGTTTTTTTCAGTGAATTTCAAAGATTTCTTAAATGACAATTTTTAAATGTAATAATAGTTATATTTATTTTTTTGATACTAATTTTCTACATTTTTTTAACTATTTATTTTTACATATTTTATTTTTTAAATTGCATTACATATTTTTAATATCAATGGATTTTTTTAAAATATTGAAACTGGTTATTTTTGTTTTATATTTTTTAAATATATTTATATTATTTTCTTTACTGTTTTAAAAAAAAAATGTAGGAGTTGCGCACCCAAAGCGCACCTTTCTCGGAACCTAGTGGCCATTTTAGGATTGTTGTGTGCGATGGGTGCGTATTTTCATGCATGATCGCCATACGACCGGTACGCGACTCCAGGCGCATACGCAACACATACATCTTACTTTAAGAGACGCTCACACACTTGCGCGTGACATTATATACATGTTCGACGTATTAGGAGTTGCGCACCCAGCGGGTGCACACCTGGGGGCCGCTCTGAGTGCCGTGCTGGGTGCACGACTCCTAATTTGCCCGTAAAAAAAGATTTGCACCTATCAGTAATTTCTATTCTCCCCGGGGACCCCATCCCCTGGGGCCTATATACAACTTTGGGGACCATGGGGGAAGCCCCAATGCCCCCACGGTCCCAGCCAGCTCCCCACGTCCTTCGGGAGCTGGCATTGCTTTTCCACATGGGAGCTGCTAACATGCAGCTCCCCGTGTGGAAAAGCCATATGGTTTGCATTTTGAAAGAGAGAGCAGGTTTCCTGCTCTCTCTGTCAAAATCCAAACCAAGTTTGCTATGACCAGGCGGGAGCCTCGGCTCACGCCCTGCCATAGCAAACAGCAGTGTCTTGGGGATGGGGACCCCGAGACACTGCAGGAGCCGGCCCTGGGGGGTGGGGGTCCCAGGGCCATTGACGGCTCCAGAAGGGGGGCCAAGCGGTCCCCCTCCCACAGGCGGTAATGGTCCTTGGGGGGAACTTTGAGCCCCCCCACCCCTTTATTTTGTAGCACCGGGGGGTGGCGGTCCCTGGGGCTGGGAGGGCTCCTCTGGGCCTCCATCAAATTTTATGTTTCGGGGGAAAATTATTAAAGTAGCACGGGAGCCCGCGCTTCGTTTTATTTATTTTTTACAGCAGGATCCGCGCACCCAGCGGGCATTTTGCCGTTTAAAAAAAACAAAAAAATTGGGGGACCCTGGGGATCCTTGTGGGACCCCTTAAGCAGTTCTAGAGGGTCAGGTCATTTCTACCCTGCCCCCTTTATACGTTTTGCACACTTCATCTACTGATTTCTTAAGCCTCGCTCTACCGAGGCACAAAATGGCTGCCAACACTTCCTGGTTTGGAGTGTTTACAGCCAGTTGATAGCCAATTAGCATGCAGCTCGTGATTGGGAGGGTGCGCGCTGGGTGCGCATAGGATGCGCGGATCCTCCAAGGCCATAGATATATCTATGATTTTACTTTTGATTTTCTCAGCAACTACTGAACAGATTTACACCATTTAACCAAAAGGCACGAGTGTGAACCAAGGGCTAACTTTTTGCCAAATTTTGTGTAATTCCGTTCAGCAGTTCGGGCAGCAGCTGCGAGTAACGGTTCCTACAGAAAATTGCATGGGGAAAACATGTTTTGGGACCCCCCTTTTTTCTCGGCCCCCGCTTGATGAATCACCCTGATACTTTCATGATAGGAGCGGACCGGAGCGCCACACCAGTTTTGAAAATTTCGCGAAGATTCTTCAATCGGCGCCAAAGTTATTTCAAATAGAATGTTGCATATTTCCTATGGATAATAGGTCCTAACTATAACTAACTACTGGCGACCGCCAGTAGGTAATATATATATATATATATATATATATATATATATATATATATCCCGGAGCCTCCTACACTGACCCTCCTCGTTTTGGCGCACTCCGCTGCCGGCAAACTGAGTGGATTTTCTTTGTTAACAAGGAAAGCTGAGAGCCCCCCCCAAGCCGATACTACGGTGATACGCAAGGTGTGACTACGCGTACATGAGTATCCTGTCTCTCGTGATTGCCGGAGGGCAGACCGGTATCCAGGTAAGCTCACAGTGTGATCCCTCTTTTGCGTCTGTTTCCGCTCAGGTGGCTTATGGGAGAGTGAGTTCTGTAGGGTTCGTAACTTACAGACAGTGGGTGTTTAAAAAATATGCTATTCCACAATAATGGCTGAGGATTGGATCAGAGATCGAGAAGCGGCAGCGATTGACATATTCAGTGATAAGGGAGGAAATGTTGCTAATACCAGAGGAATCACGCAACTAACAGTAGCAGGAAGTGGAGTAAAGCAGCTATTGGGCGAATTGGAGAAATTACGAAGACATGAGGTGGCTAAGTGGTGGGAGTGCACATCCTTAAAAAGATATCTCGAGGTGGGGCGGATACCGAGGGGTCTGAGGATTTTAGTGGCACCGACCTATGAAAACCCTGATCCCGCTATGCTCCAAGAATGGGCTGAGAATAGTGCCCAATCATCCAGGAACATGTTAGAAATACTAATCAAGTTTGCGTCAACGGACAGAGAAAAAATTCTATTACGCATTGATGAAATATGTAAAGAACTTGACAAAGCCTCCAATCAAGAGGAAGTGAATAAGGGTCTGCTGGATATCAAAAATCGTGTTTTGAAATATGAACAAACTATTAAGGAAAGAAAGGCTAACAAATTCCAACGAGATAGGAATGATTATGTTTATGGCCGTATCTACACTTTTTCGAGAAAATTCGATAACATTCGCCGCCAACAACTATCAACAACCAGTAGCGGCACCAGTGGATATCCTGTACCCAGCGAATCCGAATTAAGTTCGGAAATCGAATCTGACCCTGAAGGTCCTGGAGGTGGACCTCAAGCAAGTAAAGCCCCAACACCTGCACAAGAGCTGGGTTTTTTACGTGTAGAACGCCTAATGAGCCTACGTCCCAGACCCCAGCAACGTGAGTTCACATCAAACCGAACTCCAAATCAAAGAGCAGACGGAGAAAAGACAGGAGATGGGGAAAGCGGTCAACAACATTATACAAAACCGACTTACAGACGGAACAGATGAAGATAACTGACCTCACAGAGTCTGACAACACAGTTATAAATCTTTCCACCATGACTTTGACACAAGCGGAGGAACAAATTTTGGCCCTTGGCCTATCTTTCTGTAAACCAACGAACTTTGATTACATACAGACCAGGATAGACCTCTATCATTTCATAAGAAACTTGAAATTACGCAAACATTTTTTCAATATGAAAAGTAAAAAGAACAAAGAAGCAGAGAATAATTTTTCACCTATGGCATTAGATGTGGCTGACATGACGATTCTTAGAGACATGGTAGAGTTGGAGTACAACGAAGAAATCGATCAAATGAGCATGAGCCAAGCTGCAGGCAGATCAGATGTGAACATTTACACAACTGTTCGGACTCCATTCAAACCTAAATCGGTTTTTAATCCAATAATGCCAAGAGATAACATCGACATCTTCTCTGATAAAGTGATTACAGACCTCAAGAAATTGGCAATCAACAGCAGTAACAACTTTCAACAGACTTTGAATAAACAAGCAATGCAATATTCCTCAGTCATGCAAAAAATCAAAGAACGTACAGACATAGTTATACGGTGGTCAGACAAAGGAGGGAACGTAGTGCTGTGGCCAATTGAAATGTATAACAGAGAAGCCATGTCACAACTCTTGCATAAAAATTGTTACACCCGGATAACTGCTACGAATATAATCAGTATCAAAGAAAGATACCATGGTTGTTTATACGAATGGAGAGGAAAAGGTCTCATCTCAAAATTGGAACTTGACTATCTGAAAAATGATTACCCTATCACTCCACAACTTTATCTACTCCCCAAAATTCACAAAAATGCAGAATGTCCACCGGGTAGGCCCATCATCTCTGCCATTGGAAGCCTTTTTGAGAACACCAGCAAATACATAGACTTTTTTCTTCAACCGTTTGTGCAAACACTACCTGCATATTTAAAGGACACTGGAGATTTTCTGTTTTTTTTTTTCGATAGTAATTGGGAAAAAGACTTTGTTTTCATGACATTGGATGTACAAAGCCTATATACAAGTATTAGACATGTTGATGGATTGAATGCAGTGAAACATTATCTAAGTACAAGAAATATAGGTTTTCATCAACATACTCTCATGCTGCTAAACATGATCGAATGGTGTTTAGAAAACAATATTTTCATGTTTGACAGACTTCTGTACAAACAATTACAAGGTACAGCAATGGGTACTTGCTTCGCTCCCAGTTATGCTAATTTGCATATGGGCTGGTGGGAGGAGCAAGTACTCATGCAAGAATTCTCCACACACATGTCAGAAAATGTAGTGATATACCAGCGCTACATAGACGACATTTTCATTTTGTGGAGAGGTACTGAACAGGAAGCCATCGATTTTGCTACTAAACTTAATGTGAATGACTTAAATCTTAAATTCACCTGTACTACTAGCACTACATCTATAGTATTTCTTGATTTAGAGCTCTATATTAGTAGCAACAAAGTACAGTCTCGCACATTTAGAAAAACAACATCAGGAAATGCGATCTTACACGCCCAGAGTTTCCATCCAACTAATCTGATAGAAAGTATTCCCTATGCGGAGTGTCTGCGGATGAAACGCAATTGCAGTACCCCAGAGAGTTTACAAGCCTCCACGCAGAATTTATGTACAAGACTCAGCAATAGAGGATATAGAACACAAACCTTGGAAAAAGCCAAACAAAAGTGTGTAGGCATTACCAGAGAAAATTTGATTTTCAAAAAATCCGAAGAAAAACTGATCCAGAAAGTTCAAACCCCTAGATTAGTTACATGGTACAATATGTATCATAATAATCTAAGAAAAATTTTGTACAGACACTGGCCATTAGTTCAATGTGATCCCATCATAGGCCCCTCGTGTACTAAGCTCCCTCAATTAACATTCAGAAGAGCCAAGTCCATGAAAAGTGAATTAGTTGTCAATGCCCCTGTGAATGAGAAAGGTAGTAGTTGGCTAAAATTGCAAAAGGGATTTTACAAATGTTCAAGATGCAAAGCCTGCAGACATGGAGTTAATATTAGATCAGTCTCCACTCCCCTGAGAAAAACTCCGCTAGAAATCCGTGACCATTACACATGTAAAACGGATTTCGCGGTTTATGTACTACAATGTACATGTAATAAAATGTACGTAGGCAGTACGATCCACCCCGCAAATGTCATGATATTGCAACACCTAAGGGCAATTAACAATGACGACCCGACATATCCTGTGGCCCGACACATAAACTCAGTACATGGTGGGAGAGCAGAGGATCTAAAATATTTTGTCATCGATAGTGTGAAAAAGAATGTCAGGGGAGGAAATAGGCAATTGGCACTGCGGAGATTGGAATCCAAATATATAATCTTGTTGGATTGTAAAATTCCCAATGGTATGAATGCAGACGAAGCGTTGAGTACACATCTGTAATCCCTTGTTTAGTGAAACCGCATAATGATGTCCGAATTATCACTTAGTATTGTAAAGTCGCTGCAAACTTTAAAATCCCTGAAGCAATCCTTAATTTGTTTATTGTTTTTCCCCCCCTTTTTTCTGACTCACTCCTTAGATTTGAGCAAATTCTGCTTTGATTCAGTTTTCTGTGATTATGAACATATTATAAGATTAGACTCACGTTACTAGGCCAACTGTTCTTGGAATTTTGATTTTTTTGTAATTTTTTGTAATTTTGGATTTTTTGGTGTTTTCTATATTTTCTTGATTAATCACTGCCCACTTGGGCTCAATGGTCTGAGCACTTTGGTTCACTCATGAGTTGCATTTAGGCAAACCACCAAATTGAATTATTTGAATTACGAGAGCTAACAAAGTTGACCAATGTTTAAACTTGACAAAAAGTGTAATTTAATTTGACATTTGGGTCTTTTCTGTGTTTTACGTGAGTCAACCATCAGTATTTCACTTATCTTAAGAACTCTTCTATGTCTTTTACTGACCTTGTGTTGCCAAGGTAACCCCTTGTGCTGTGTACGAGTGCTGAAAACTGTGAAAGGACCGCATTTGAGTGAAATCAGACAAGTGAACAAGGCGGACCCGTCCGCCGAAACGCGTCTTGGGTTGGAGCGTTCTTGATGGAATAAAGAATCTTTGAAATATCCCACGGTGTCAGTGCCTGTTCGTAACGAAGACAAGCAGGATTGGACTAAATATATATATATATATGTATGTATATATATATATATATATATATATATATATTACCTACTGGCGGTCGCCAGTAGGTAGTTATAGTTAGGACCCCTTTTCCATAGGAAAACCGCAACATTCTATTTTGATTAACTTTGGCGCCGGTTGACGAATCCTCGCGAATTTCTCAAAATGGGTGGGGCGCTACGCTCCGCTCCTAACATGAAAGTCTCGGGGGGATTCGTCAAGCGGGGGCTGAGATAAAAGGGGGGTCCCAAAACGCGTTTTCCCCATGCATTTTTCCATAGGACCTTTAGAACGAGCTACAGCCCGAACGGCTGAACAGAATTACTAGAAATTTGGCAGAGAGGTAGTCCTCAGGTCAAGGAAGTGCCTTTTGTAGGTTTGGTGTAAATCTGTTCAGTAGATTCTGAGAAAATAGCCTTTAAATCAATATATATATCTGAGCCAGCTTACGGTACGCTTACGGTACGCTTACCGTACGCGTACGGTGGCGTGCGCGAGCGCGATTCTGATTGGCTCTTAGATCTTAGTAAACATTCGAATCGGCCGAAACCAGGAAGCGGCGGCCGCCATTTTGTGTATTTCAGTCTGAAAAAAAAGAGTGAAAACAAGAAAAGGGGGCAATGAGGAGAGTTACAGACCCCCTAACATTTGTAAGGGGGTCAAAGAAGGACAGAAAAGTACAAAAAAAACATTTATTGATTTTTAAAAAAATCGCGGGGTACGCGTACGGTAAGCTAACCGTACGCGTACGGTAGAAAAAAAAAATAAAAATAAATAAAATTCAGATTTAAGTGTTTAGATATTAGGGGGCTCTAAAAAGAGCCGTTGTGTTTTTGAAGTGATTTTTTAGTGGTACCTACAAGTAAGTACCGATGCAGAGTCTAAGGTTCAAAAGGAAGACTCTGTTCCCTTCATCATTGAAGTGCACACCATCTCCTCTATAAATGTCTTGCATGTCATAACGCAAGTTGTTGTGGTAAATGGCACCCATACCATAGTCACGGAGGAAAGCAGAAACAGATTTGTTGACGTGCTTTCTTGCTTTGTCAATCTGCGGACAGAAATGATTGGACCAGTTCCATTTTTGCCTTTGGCATATGTTGGAAAACACAAAGGCAGTTTTAGGGAAAAGTGAAAACAGTTGTGCAAAGGTGTCCTTCATATGCATTTCCAGACCTACCCCAGTCAAAGTGCCTAGGTCATTGCCACCACAGTGCACTATTATGAGGTCAGGGTGTTGGATTTGCATGAAGGATTTCACCAATGGCATCAACTGGTGCCACTTTAACCCTCTCTGACCAATCCATTTAATGTCTACATTTGGCAAAGCAAGGTCTCTCACCATATCTGTTTTCTCTGCAAACTTTTCACTCCAGAAGACATAGCTGTGCCCTACAATCCACACTGTGAACATCTTCAAAGGAGAACTGGATGCACTCAGGAGGTGTCTTTCAGTAGAATGGCAATATGAAAAGAAAGACAGTTTGGAAATAGAGGCATACATATTTTTTTCAAAACAAAAAGAACTGATTGGCTGTTTCATACCATTCTAGAATAAAAACTAGGCTGTATGTGTTAAATAATAGAAGCATGTTTTGTATTGGTACAGAAAAATGTGTTACCAAAGAACAGTACTATGGATTTGCTGTTAGGTTTGAAAAGTCAAGCACTCTTGCTCTGTGGAATTGAAACATTGTGTGGCGAACTTCTGACCTAACTCCACACAGCAGTGTTCCATGAGCTGTTGCTATGGTAGCAGGCAGAAGTCAAGTTGGGGGAAGGGTACTAGGCAGAAGTCAAGTTGGGGGCAGGGTACTTTTGGAAAAGGGTTGGTTTTCAACCAATAGAAATGTGTGATTACATTTGAAAAAAAGGGGGAAGCACTGAGATTTGAAACTTACATGTATATGTGTGGAAAAATAGAGGGAAAGTTTGCCATTATCTGGTTCTGCTGAGAGGAGAGAGGTGAACACAACAGAGATCCTGGCTCTGATAATCTGCTGTTTGAGTGCCACATTTCTTTCACAACTAACTAATTTTAAAGGTGAGGATAGAGTTTGAGAGGAGATGTATATGGTAAATTAAGAAATGAATAATAGAAATGGAAATTCTTTTTGTTGAAGTTGCGTTTATCATTTTCTGTTTTGGGAGAAATTTAAATGTGAGGAACATGTAAAATAATATGGACTATGTTTTCACAATAAATTAAGGTGTACTGGAAAAAAAAAGAATAGTTTAAGGGTTTGAGGTTGGACTCAGTAATGCAAATACATTCAGCATCACTAAGGCTGGTTGCCCTTGCTGGAGTGTAGGCAGCCACCCAGGTTACACATGGTGGTAGTCTGAAAAAGAAGTTTGGACATGTGCATTTAAGAAAATCAAAAAAGTGGTTTCATAATGTGTCAGTCTGTAAAAGTGATTTTCACTTGCCAAAAAAAAAAGAGCAGTAAGTGTGCTTTCAAATTGGCAAAGAAATTTCGTTTTGGGACTAATGTGAAAACATGACTCTGTGTGCAAAGAGGAATTATAGGCAGAGATGTATTGCGTTTTTTTCTGGTGATTTCACAGTTGCATTAGTAGGAAAAAGGGGGAGCGATTTTTTGGGGGAAGAAGCAGACTCTTAGCACACACCCATGTGCTTGCCATGTATAATCATGCACAGTATTTACAAGCGAGTGGGGTTTTCAGGTTTCAGTCTGTAATGCAAATACATTCAGCATCACTAAGGCTGGTTGCCCTTGCTGGAGTGTAGGCAGCCACCCAGGTTACACATGGTGGTGGTCTGAAAAAGCAGTTTGGGCATGTGCATTTAAGAAAATCAAAAAAGTGGTTTCATAATGTGTCAGTCTGTAAAAGTGATTTTCACTTGCCAAAAAAAAAGAGCAGTAAGTGTGCTATCAAATTGGCAAAGAAATTTCGTTTTGGGACTAATGTGAAAACATGACTCTGTGCAAAGAGGAATTATAGGCAGAGATTTATTGCGTTTTTATTTGGTGATTTCACAGTTGCATTAGATGGAAAGGGGGAGCTATTTTTTGGGGGAAGAAGCAGACTCTTAGCACACACCCATGTGCTTGCCATGTATAATCATGCACAGTATTTACAAGCGAGTGGGGGTTTTCAGGTTTCAGTCTGTAATGCAAATACATTCAGCATCACTAAGGCTGGTTGCCCTTGCTGGAGTGTAGGCAGCCACCCAGGTTACACATGGTGGTAGTTTGAAAAAGAAGTTTGGACATGTGCATTTAAGAAAATCAAAAAAGTGGTTTCATAATGTGTCAGTCTGTAAAAGTGATTTTCACTTGCCAAAAAAAAAGAGCAGTAAGTGTGCTATCAAATTGGCAAAGAACTTTTGTTTTGTGCCTAATGTGAAAACATGACTCTGTGTGCAAAGAGGAATTATAGGCAGAGATTTATTGCGTTTTGCTCTGGTGATTTCACAGTTGCATTAGATGGAAAGGGGGAGCGATTTTTTGGGGGAAGAAGCAGACTCTTAGCACACACCCATGTGCTTGCCATGTATAATCATGCACAGTATTTACAAGCGAGTGGGGTTTTCAGGTTTCAGTCTGTAATGCAAATACATTCAGCATCACTAAGGCTGGTTGCCCTTGCTGGAGTGTAGGCAGCCACCCAGGTTACACATGGTGGTGGTCTGAAAAAGCAGTTTGGGCATGTGCATTTAAGAAAATCCAAAAAGTGGTTTCATAATGTGTCAGTCTGTAAAAGTGATTTTCACTTGCCCAAAAAAAAAGAGCAGTAAGTGTGGTTTCAAATTGGCAAAGAAATTTCGTTTTGGGACTAATGTGAAAACATGACTCTGTGTGCAAAGAGGAATTATAGGCAGGGATTTATTGCGTTTTGCTCTGGTGATTTCACAGTTGCATTAGATGGAAAGGGGGAGCGATTTTTTGGGGGAAGAAGTAGACTCTTAGCACACACCCATGTGCTTGCCATGTATAATCATGCACAGTATTTACAAGCGAGTGGGGTTTTCAGGTTTCAGTCTGTTAATGCAAATACATTCAGCATCACTAAGGCTGGTTGCCCTTGCTGGAGTGTAGGCAGCCACCCAGGTTACACATGGTGGTGGTCTGAAAAAGAAGTTTGGACATGTGCATTTAAGAAAATCAAAAAAGTGGTTTCATAATGTGTCAGTCTGTAAAAGTGATTTTCACTTGCCCAAAAAAAAAGAGCAGTAAGTGTGCTTTCAAATTGGCAAAGAAATTTCGTTTTGGGACTAATGTGAAAACATGACTCTGTGTGCAAAGAGGAATTATAGGCAGAGATTTATTGCGTTTTTTTCTGGTGATTTCACAGTTGCATTAGTAGGAAAAAGGGGGAGCGATTTTTGGGGAGAAGAAGCAGAGTCTTAGCACACACCCATGTGCTTGCCATGTATAATCATGCACAGTATTTACAAGCGAGTGGGGTTTTCAGGTTTCAGTCTGTAATGCAAATACATTCAGCATCACTAAGGCTGGTTGCCCTTGCTGGAGTGTAGGCAGCCACCCAGGTTACACATGGTGGTGGTCTGAAAAAGAAGTTTGGGCATGTGCATTTAAGAAAATCAAAAAAGTAGTTTCATAATGTGTCAGTCTGTAAAAGTGATTTTCACTTGCCAAAAAAAAAAGAGCAGTAAGTGTGCATTCAAATTGGCAAAGAAATTTCGTTTTGGGACTAATGTGAAAACATGACTCTGTGTGCAAAGAGGAATTATAGGCAGAGATTTATTGCGTTTTTTTCTGGTGATTTCACAGTTGCATTAGATGGAAAGGGAGAGCGATTTTTTGGGGGAAGAAGCAGACTCTTAGCACACACCCATCTGCTTGCCATGTATAATCATGCACAGTATTTACAAGCGAGCGGGGTTTTCAGGTTTCAGTCTGTAATGCAAAAACATTCAGCATCACTAAGGCTGGTTGCCCTTGCTGGAGTGTAGGCAGCCACCCAGGTTACACATGGTGGTGGTCTGAAAAAGAAGTTTGGGCATGTGCATTTAAGAAAATCAAAAAAGTGGTTTCATAATGTGTCAGTCTGTAAAAGTGATTTTCACTTGCCAAAAAAAAAAGAGCAGTAAGTGTGCATTCAAATTGGCAAAGAAATTTCGTTTTGGGACTAATGTGAAAACATGACTCTGTGTGCAAAGAGGAATTATAGGCAGAGATTTATTGCGTTTTTTTCTGGTGATTTCACAGTTGCATTAGATGGAAAGGGGGAGCGATTTTTTGGGGGAAGAAGCAGACTCTTAGCACACACCCATCTGCTTGCCATGTATAATCATGCACAGTATTTACAAGCGAGTGGGGTTTTCAGGTTTCAGTCTGTAATGCAAAAACATTCAGCATCACTAAGGCTGGTTGCCCTTGCTGGAGTGTAGCAGTCTGGACATGGGCTTTTTAAAAAATCTGAAAAGTGGTTTCATAATGTGTCAGTCTGTAAAAGTGATTTTCACTTGCCAAAACAAAAGAGCAGTAAGTGTGCATTCAAATTGGCAAAGAAATTTCGTTTTGTGAGTATTGTGAAAAGAAATGTAGTAATATATTTAAATAAAATAAAGGAATTTTTTTTTTAGTTATTTTCAGGTATTGCTGAAGAGCAGTGAACAAAATTTAAGATGCCTACAAAATCCAGAGTTCAAAAAACGCTAAAAAAAAAACTATATTTGAAGACAACTAGAGGATCAAAGTTAGTAGAAGATGCTGATGTTGGGAGGAAGAAAAAATCTTCTGGTAAGCAAAAAAAAGATTTTCTAAGGAATATATTCAAAAAAAGGAAAAATGTACAAAATGTCTGTACAGGAAAGAATGATTTCAAACAAAAAGGACAAGAAAAAATTGAGAATTTAGTTAATGCAAATATACCTTCTGCAACTAAAAAGTTAAACTTAAACAGAAAAACAGCGTTTAAAGAGATACGTAGAAAAATGTTTCAGAGAAGAGTTATGTCCAATTTGATAAAGGATGTGAAGAAATATAAGCAAAAGGCAAAATATTACAAGAGAAAAAAAGAAATTGAAGCCATTGCAGCAAAGGCATTAGAATTAAAAAGGAAACTATTCATATTAATTTTGAATAGGATGCGTACATTAGACAAAATGGTTAATGTACTGAAATCACATAGCAAAAGGAAAAGAGTAGTGAACAGAACAAACTTTTGTAAAGTGTTTTTAGGAAAGTGGATGCATAGTTCAAGTAGTGAACCTTTTTTTAATGAAGAGAGCTATTTTCAAAGTAATAGTTTGCTGCATGCAGTTGACACCAGAGGTCGTTCATACGAAGTAAAAAATGGTTGCATAATGGAGAAGGAGATAATGGTTCCAAGAGATGAGGTACAAGTGATGGCAGATGAGGCAATGGGGAGACGTCCTAAAGCCCCAGTGTACACTTGGAATTGTAGTAGTATTTGCACTGTGCGTCAGGAATCTATTGACAAATTTCGAGAGTTTCTAAGAGAATATAGTAAAAAAAGTATAAAACAGAAGATTAAGGTGCTTCAAAGTCTGGATCCATGCAGAGTGAGAGAGAATACTGGTTTGCAGGGTCATTCTCTGGCTTGTCTATCTAGAAAAGTGTGCAATAGTGTTTTCCATCATTTTAGGATGCTGGCTGTTCATCATACTGAAATGAGAAAGTTTGTGAGACGGTTGTATTTTGCCAAAAGTCCAGCAATAAAGTTAAATGAATTGAATAGGGCTCTGTTCCGAGGAACGGTATCAGATGTAGAGAAGGTTGTTGATGAAATTCAGTTTTGTTACTTTGGTCCTGAACAAAACAGTGCAGAGAAGGACACAGTAAATGAGGAAGAAGTGGAAGAGAATGTAGAACCCTCTGTAAGTAACACATTTAATGATCACATAACAAAATTTGCAATAGTCTCTAATGAAAGACCAAATTTTACTTGTATTTGTTGCCGCAGAACTCATTATAGAAAACAAACTAGGAATGTTGATCTCTACAGAAAGAGTGAAAATGAAGATAATTATAAGTGGAAGGATTTTGCCACATATATATTTCTAGAAAATTGTTTTGAATTGGGTGAAGATCAGCGTATTTGTAAATACTGTTACAACAAGTTAGAGGAAAATAGAATGCCGACCAGAGCTGTACATAATAATTTAGAATTGGATGCTATTCCTGCTGAACTTTCTGAATTAAATACATATGAGTCTATACTCATTCAATGTGTTCATCCGTTCCAGACCATAGTACGTATGGAGCCCAAAACTGGTAAATTACCTCCTTCAGATTTACTGAGAGGTTTAAAAGGTAGAGTGGTGTATTTGCCCTTGGATTTGAAAAAAAATATGGAAACTATTGATGCAGATACTTTGGAAACTGAACCATTAATTATTCTGGTTAATGGGGTACCTACAAAGAATAAGAAGATTTGGCAGGAGCTGGTAGATGTACGGAAAGTACAAAAAGCAAATTTGTATTTGAAAAGGAATAACAAATGGTATGAATCAATTTATATAGAAGAAGAAGAAGAAGAAGAAGATTTACAAGAAGACACAGAAACACCAACTGGACAAATTGAAAAAGTGGACAAGTCAAAGGAAGAAGAAATTTATGAACATTTTAGCATACATCCTCTTCATTCAAAAGAAGTTATGGGAGACAATATTGATCTCTTTCAGATGAAGAAAGCAAAAGGAACTCCCGTGAGTGTATGGGAGGAGAGCTTGGAAGCTCGATGTTTTCCCCAGCTGTTTCCTAAAGGAAAAGGAGGACGATACGATGAACGTCCAGAACAGATTCCAGCTTCTGAGTATCGGACTACAAGACTATATGCTGAAGATCCCAGATTTCGACAAAGTATTCCTTATTTGTTCCATCTTTTATTTGAAAGCGACTTGTCTGCACTGTCTTATGCATTAAATCACATTTTAAAAAGTGGAGTACATTTACAAAATGTGTCTGCTAAGGATTTTATGGAGAAAGTGCAGCACCGAGATGATCATTTGGAAACACAACTGATCAATCTGATGGCTTGTCAGCGTGGGACAAATGAATATTGGTACCGACGCCATGGTGAACTAAAATGCATGTTACGGAATTTAGGAACACCAACATGGTTCCTTACCCTAAGCTGTGCCGAGTACGCTTGGGATGATTTACTGGATTTTCTACGAGAGGCAAATTCAAACATTAAAAACATCGAATACAAGACAGCAGGAGAACTGTGCTCATTGGATCCGGTTAATGTTTGCAGATATTTCAATCATAGATTTGAGGCTATGATGTCCTTCATCTGCAATAAAAAAAATCCACCTCTTGGAGAAGTAGTGGATTTCTTTTGGAGAAAAGAGTACCAGGCAAGAGGTGCTCCTCATATTCATATGCTGTTGTGGATCAAGGATGCCCCAAAGTTTGGAACAGATACTGATGAAGCAGTGTTATCTTACATTGAAGAATATGCAACATGTGCTATACCAAAAAGCACAGAAGAGAAAAAGTTAAAGGAGCAAGTTTTACGTTTCCAAAGTCATCGGTGTGGAAAATACTGTCGACGGAAATACAAGAGCAAAGAAAAATACTACACTAAATGTCAATTTGGATTTCCTAGACCTGTTCTTTCAAATGGAAGAGTAAACAGTTTTATGTCAGCTGTGAGACATACTATCACAAGAAAATCACCAAAGAATACCTACAACCTTAAAAGAAAAGAAGAATCAAAAAATATAAATGACTACAACCCAGTCATTTTATCCATGTGGAACGCTAACATGGATATACAATATGTTGCTGAAAATTCCATTGCTGTTGCTCGATATGTAACGTCTTACATTACGAAATCAGAAAAAACAGAATTGAAGGAAATGTGGGAAGAGATTTCTCACGAGAAGACTGTCAGTAAGAAGCTGTACAGTTTCAGTTTGAAGATGTTATCGCATCGAGAAATTGGATCCTACGAATGTTCAGATAGGTTATCTTCTGCAAGTCTCTACTCGAAGTCAAGAAGAATAATTTGGGCAAGTTTAGGCCTTGCAGCAATGAGAAATCGGGTACCGAAATCTGTAGGAGAAATTGAATATTTGGCCGAGAATGACCCAGAAAGTACAGATATTTTGAAATCAAACATGTTGGACACTTATTATCCCAAGAGAAGTCATCATCTGGAGAACATGTGTCTCTATGAAGTGTTGCAGAACTACATTTATTCACGGAAAGCTGCAGAAGACATCAACAATGGAAAATATAAAGTCGTTGGTGAAGAAGGATGTTTGGTGAAGCAAACAAAAGGAAGTTTGATAAATCACCGGAAGCTGAGTTGTGACACTACTGACAAGAAGGAATTTTACTACTTGGCTCTTTTACAGTTGTTTAAACCATGGCGTACAGAGGATGAACTACTGGGAGAATTTCAAAGCTATGAAGATTCTTTTAATGCTTGCAAAGACAGCATACAATGCAGTACATTCTCAACTTATCTGCAAATGTTAAATGAAGAAATTGAACAGGAAACTACAATTGCAGCAGAAATAGCTAGAGACAGTTCTCAGGACAGCCAAACTTCAGGAACACTCAGTCAAGATCCCCTAGGACAACCAATCGTTGAAAATGAAGCATCAATAGCCATGAATGAAGTGGAAACGGCTATGAATCAAGCTCAAGAAGAATTTATAGACTTAGAAAATTTGGAAAGACAACTGAATCAAGAGCAGCAACAAATTCATGAAGAGATCAAAAACAAAATTGATCACGGATTTCTACATGAAAAAAAAGAGTGCTCATGCACATCATTTCATCCAATCAGGATGTATGTAAGCGGACAAGCTGGAACTGGAAAAAGTTTCCTAATAAAAGTCATCAGAAGCTACCTAAAGCAAAAAACGGATTCTACTTTGTCTTGTGTGGTTACTGCTCCAACTGGGTTAGCAGCATATAACATAAAAGGAATCACTTTACATCGTTTGCTAATGTTACCAGTGGAGCATGAGAACAAAATACAATTCAACAAGCTAACTGGAGAAGCATCCTTGGAAGTTTCAAGAGTATTGAAGAAGATGCAAGTTCTCATTATTGATGAGGTGAGCATGGTATCAAACTTAATGCTTGCCTTTGTGCATTTAAGAATGCAGCAAATTTTGAAGACAGACTATGACATGTTATTTGGTGGAAAACACGTCATAGTTTTTGGAGATCTTTTGCAACTTACTCCAGTTAAAGGACAACCAGTGTTTAGTACTGTCACACATGAAGACACAAAGAAGTCATTGGGAAGCATCGGAAATACAAATATTTGGTCCTTCTTTGAGTACAAGGAACTTACTACTAATATGAGGCAAGCAAGCGATGAAGAATATGGAAGTATTCTGAAGGATATCAGAATTGGACTACTCACAGAAGTTGGCAAAAAAGCATTACAGAGTCGGCTGCTACATAATTTATTTCCAAAGGAAGAAATAGTTGCAGAGAAGATATACAAGAACATTGCAGAAAACAAAAGTGTCATCTGCTTAATGCCAACTCTACGTGAATGCTCAATATTCAATGAGGAGCTTTTGAAATTGGAAAAGGAAGAGATCAGGAAATTGGAAGCAGTGGACAAAATTGAGGATGGAAGAATTACTGTCACAGTAACAGGCAAACTGAAAAATAAATTGGACTCACTAGAGAAGAACATCTCCAAAACAGCTGGATTAGAAAAAAATCTATATGTTTGCATGAACTGTAGAGTATTTTTAAGGAGAAATTTGAATGTTGAAAAAGGTTTAGTTAATGGAGCTATGGGAAGAGTTGTGGGTTTTCTTAATTATCAGAAAAAAGATGGAATTGAATGTTTAAAAATAAAATTTGATCAGATAGAAGAAGTTAAAGACATTTGTCGTTGTACAGTTTGTTTCATGCTTGTGAAAGACTTATATGTACGTAGGAAGCAGTTTCCGTTTTCTCTAGCATATGCTGTAACTATTCACAAGTCTCAAGGATTGACTGTAGATTGTGCATTTGTGAACATTGGTTCAACTGTGTTCAAAGAAGGTATGGCATATGTTGCTTTGTCACGAGTGAAAACATTATCAGGTTTATTCATGATAGACTTTTATGACTCAAAAGTTAGTGCTGATACAAACTGTGTAAAGGAGTATAATAGATTAAGAAGAAGCTATGCTCCTCATTTAGGTCAGTATCCTGTGTTAGAGAAACGTGTAGTTTCTCGTAAAAGAAAAAATGACAATATCTGTAATGAAGATGTAGAGAAGAGGAAAAAAAAGAGGAGTGATGTAATTGCAAGCAAAAAGAAAAAGGAAAATGAAGAACAGGTTGTAGGATGTCATTTTGAAAATAGCTCTGGTGTCAACTGCTACGCAAATGTAGTGCTGAATGTTGCATTTTATCTGGAAAGTTTGCAAGAGCAGATAATAGTAAATCAGGGAAAAAGATTCTGTTCAGAGCTGAGTCTCCTTTTTCTTAAGCTGAGTAAAGATAAAACTCAAATAGAAAGTGCTACTGAAATTAGAAAACTTTTAGATATATGTTCAGGACGAACACAGTTTTCTCAAAATGAACAGCAAGATGCACACGAATTTTTGATGTATTTTCTTCAGGTAGTGGAAGAAGAAGGAGTTCCCATTGACATTTTTTTTGGTCTCTCTTATAAATGGGAACATAGTTGTGATAATTGTTATAATATATGTGGTTCTAATGTTGATAATGAAAGGTTTATTTATTTGACATTGCCAGAAAGTAAAACAGTTACTTTTGCAAAATTAGTTAAAGATGCTAATCATAGCATGAAATGTGGTGAGAGTAAATCTGACATGTTTTCAACATTAATTTTAAAGGAATACGGACAGTATGTAATTTTAATGATGCAACGATGTAGAGCTGATGGTTCAAAATTGGATACTTTAATAAAGAAGTTTACAGGACAGCAATTATCAATTTCAGGAAAAACTTTTGTAACTGTTGCAATAATTTTCCATGATGGACCTACTGTTACTTCTGGACATTACACAGTTTATCTTAAATGTGAAAAAGGCTGGACACTGTGTAATGATTCCCAATTGATTTTCAAACAACGTTTGCCTTTTGATTTAGCAAATTCCTATCTAATCTTCCTGAAACCTAAATTTTAGACAGATTTGGCAAGATCTGGACAAAATAATTTTACCATTTTACTGCATTACCATTACAATTTTGTAGAAAAATGATTTTTTAAATTATCATTTGGCCTAATGGAAAGATAACCAATTGTAATGTGGACTTTTTTAATTTTTAATGAAACTTTGAAAAACCAATAATTTAGAGATAATCGGTAACATCTGCACAATTTAAATTTTGGAATGTTATTGGACTGCCATTGGAATTTTTTTCAAAAATGATTAAAAAAATTACTATTTGGCCATGCGAAAAAGTAACCAATTCTATTGTGGACTTAATAAATTATTCCAAAAATTTTCGTGAACCAAAATGTAACAGAGAATCAGTGAGATCTGGACAAATTAAACTTTAGAATTTTATTTGATTACTGTTGGAAATTTATTCCAAACAAAATTTTAAAATTACTATTTGCCCTAAAGGAAATGGAATCAGATGTATTGTGGAGTTATTTGAGATATAATATTGTGATTATACTTCTGAAACAAACATATCAGACGGTATTTTAAAGAAATAACTATTGGTATTAGATGATATTTTTTTAGAATATTATGCATTTCTATAATGTTAAGTTTAAGTAAAAAGAGATTCTGGGCTTTTTTATTACAATCTTTGTGATTGTTATTTTTTTTTGCCCGCTGTAAAATGATGAATGCAATTGCTTTCACAATTTATAGTGAAATGCAATATATTCTGAAAACAGCAAAAATAAGGCAAAAATATTTTTGGGAAAAAAATGTAAATATGTGTACTGTATTATAAAATGTTTTAAAAATATTAATACTTTTTTCTTTTTTTTCAGATTCATATAGAAAATTTTTGAAAACTAGAACCATTTTTAAAGCTATTTTTAAAAAAAACAAATGAATAAATATTTTTTTGAGTGAGTATGGTAAGTCAATAATAATAATTGTAGTCTCTCAAGGACCTTGTAATGTGATAATTGATTTTTAGTGTTTTTTTTTAAAAAATAAAAAAAAAGTACGCGCACCGTACGCGTACGGTAAAAAAAAAAAAAAAAAAGTTTTTAAAAACATATATAAAAAATAGATGAAAGGTAAGGTTGGCTCTTAAAAGAGCCGTTGTGTTCATGCAGGGACAGAGGAAAGAAAGATTGGGAATATTAGACGGTACGACAAGTGTGCTGATCTATTTTACTGTTCACTAGGGAAACACTGGTCTCCCTATAAGTAATTAGATCGTGACAAGTGGCGCACCGTACTTCAACCCTCGCAAACCGAGGGTTAATTTCCAGAGGGCCAGCAAAAGGAGATGCTCCCCCCACAGATGAAGGGCTCACCTGACCTGCAGAAGAAGGAGTCAGCTCTGCAGATGATGGTCCAGGCTGAGCTGCTGTGGATGTACTTGCTTGTCTTTCTGAAGAGTTACCTCCAAAAAGATGACCATGTGTCCTTTTGTGTACATCCTTGAGGTGTCTCTTCATGGTGTGATTCCCAAAGGAATACTTCCTGTCAGGATTACCTCTAGAAAGTACACGCTGACACAGCCTGCAAGTTACTAAGGGTGCATTCACCTTTTGCTGGCCTTCAGGAAAAGTAAAATAATCCCATACATAAGAGGGCTTTTGTTTCCTCGATCTCTGCCTCAAGACAGTGCTGCTAGTGCTAGCCTCACTCTCAGAAGAGCTCTGCTGTTCTGCCATCGTATCCCAAAGACAAACCAGCTCCTTCTCCTAAGGGATCACAAGCAGAAATGAGGGGAATGGGTGTGGTGTAGGAGAGTTCTAGAACTGAAAGTAATTTCAACCAATCAAAAGTTGTGTTTCATGATCACATGACCTACCGTACGCTTACGGTACGCTTACGGCAAAAGTGCGCATGCGCGTAAAAAAGACACGCGCTTGCGCGCATGCGCATAACAGACACTACCCGACACTTCCGCGTAACGTGCGCGTGTAGCGCACACGCGTACGCGTCCCACGCGGAGTACGCGCGGCTACGCAAATTGCGTAACTATACGCAAGCAGCGTGGATAAATTACGGACGTTGCGTAAACCGTACGCTTACCGTAAGCTTACGGTACGCGTACTAAAAAAATAATTTAAAAAAAAAAAAAATGTACTGCAAATACATTTTACATGTTTATTTTAAAAAATATATTAAAAAAAAACATATTAAAGAATTTTAAAAATTTAACCATAGTCTTTATAAAAGGTAAGAAAAATAAAATAAAAATATGTTAAAAAAAATAGAAGAAAAAAAAAACAATTAGCATTTAAAAAACCTTGCAAATTCACTGAAAAAACCATGGGTTTCACACACGTTATAGTTAGGACTTAGCATTTAAAAAACCATAGAAATTCAGTGAAAAAACCATAGGTTTCACACACGTTATAGTTAGGAATTAGCATTTGTTGTGTAATAGGATGTATAGGTGTATGAGTACATATGATAAGTGAGTACATGTATGAGTGACTGTATTGGACTGTTGGTGAATGAGTGGATGTGTATGTGGATCTTAGAATTACTGAAGAGGTTGTTGTAACTGTTATTGGTATGTCCATTGTTTAGTCTCTATTTTTGATTGTGTGTATCAAAGGTTTTATTAGGGGAAGAGGAGGTCTGCCACTCTATCACAAGGATGATGTCATCAGTGAGGTCATCAGTGATGTCATTTGAGATGTCATCAGTGATGTCATGAGTGATGTCACTGACCATGTCATGAGTGATGTAATATGTGACGTCATCAGCAGTGCATTGCGGGCGCGCGAGTTATAGTTAGCTGAACTAACTATAACGGGGGAATTTCATTGGTTTTTTACGAGTAAAATGTCCAGCTAACTATAACATGTGTGAAACCTATGGTTTTTTCACTGAATTTCTAAGGTTTTTTAAATGCTAATTCCTAACTATAACGTGTGTGAAACCTATGGTTTTTTCACTGAATATATATATATATATATATATATATATATATATATATATATATATATATATATATATATATATATATATATATATTGTTTGGAAATGAGAAATATGTGTGTAGCATTAGATACTGATCTTTTTAAAGTAAACCTTTAAAATATGTTCTAAAAGGTGTCTTTTGGAAATTCAGGGTCCTATTTTTACGCCTGGACATAGTTCATGGAGTTTTGCTAAGTGGAACTCCGCGAAGTTACAAAAAAACTCCTTAAGTTCCACAAGTAGCGGAGTGTGGTGTGAATTGCTGTTCACGCTGGTCTTCCCTCCACTCGGGTAGAATTCTACCCGAGTGGCAGCTCGCGAACTTACCATTCGGGAGCGCAAGCGGGGAAAAAGCTCAGCTGCACTATGCAAACCAGAGTTTTCTGCACCCCACGAGCACCGCGGGGCAGAGTGCAAAAAACTCAGCAAACTCCGCGAACCGAACAGAGTTCACCGCCAAGGGCTAGTCCTATTACGATGCTGGTCGGATGAACGTCCAATCGGCATTGTGGCGGACACCGAACCCCCGACAAGGGTTCAGAGGTCCTGCAGTCGGCCCGCCATCGAAAGGCTGTCAGAAAGGGACATCGTAATCCCTCCTGCGGTGCCTGAGCTGGCACTGGCCATATAGTAGGGATTACGTTCCAACCGCTGCCCCGATGGGCTCCATGAGCCCAATGGAAAGGCAGCAGTAGGATCCACTGCCCGCTGCCTCTGACCGCCCCATCAGAATGAGGCAGTCGGACTTCACTGATAGATGTCAGTTGGACTGCAACCGACGCCCTGTCGGTTGCGGTCTGACTGACGTCATAATGTGGCCCTAAGTTTTATTATTAATTGTGACCCCCCCCAACTATATGTATGTACCACAGTATTTGAAGGGTTGGAGTTAGAATAGTATGTGTGCCCCCAACCTCCAATTATATAAAATACTAAGGGCATCATTTACAAGGCTTTGGAGTCTGGCGGGGCAGCAAGGAATCTTGCTACACTGTACTGCATCAAAAGAAAAGGGCAGAAATGCTCTGTATCTATGAGATACCGCGTATTTCTATCCTTTTCCCCTGCGCTGGTGCACAATGGGCTGCCATGCACCAACGGAGGCACCCATCGCCATGGTGTAAGAGTGTCTGTGTTTTAGGGGTGTTTTGTTTTTGTGTAGAAAGGGACACCTTACAACACAAAAACAATTACTAGAGGTGATTTCCTCTTTCTATGTGTGCTACATTCTGCAGCACACATAGAAAAAGGAAAAAACAAGGAGAAATAAGGATATTTGTTTCCCCTTGTTGGACCTCCCTAATGCCACCTCTGTGGTGTTGTTAGAATCTGACGCCTTGCCAGGTTTCCTATTCCTCATGCAACTGGGAATGCTTCAGATTCCTTGGGTGTTCCGTGGGAACACCCACAGCAACACCAATGCAATGCCCCTCTCAAGTAGTGTTCTGCGTGAAAGGGGCACCTATTTACAAGGCCATGAAAAGCCACGTAACGTGGTTTTGCGTGACCTTCTAAATATGCTGCTCCACATTGCACCACAGGAGCGTAAAAAAGTGATGTTCTAGCACCGCAAAAGTGGCCCTACAGGCCTCATGAATGAGGTCCTATAATTGTAGGTGGACTGGAGTTAGACTAGTAAATATGCTGTCCTCCCCACCCGGGCTCCGCTCCAATTATATGCACTTACCTCAATACTTTTAGGACTGGAGTTAGATTAGCTTGTCAAACTCCCCATCTCAAATATTTGCATTGAGCCCACTGTGTACCTTTTGTTACTTCAGGGTTTGTCTTATGTATATATTTTAATTTATTAAAAATGTAAATCCATTAGAAATGTTTTATGTTTTCTCAGTTCTAAAAGATTACTTTGTATTTAAAAAATAAAAATAAATGTATTTGTGAAGATATTTTATTTTATTTTTTGTTAGATAAACAGATGTTTACAAGCATTATTTTGTGTTTTATAATTGATCTGTTTTAAACAATGACCATTTAATAATTGAAGCATGTTATATTATTTTCTGATTATATTTAATGTAAAAAAAACTTTTCAAAGAATAATCACAAAATAGATTAATTGTAAATATGAAAACATGGACTAGTATTAACATTTTCTAGAGTTTATAATTGTTTTTAATTAAATGCATATCATATTTGTAAGTTATATTATTATTTGTCACTTTTTTATGGTTTTCTCTATGTTTGTTAATACTAATTTAAAAACTCAATATTATTCTACTTTATATTTTTGGGGTGGATGTTTTTTAACTTTTGATATTTCTGTAGGACTTTATTTTAGAAGCAATATTTTTGTTATTATAGTTATAAGTATTGGTTTGACAATACTTTGGTAGGGAATATTTTGACACAGACATTTTGCTAGGTTGATTTGTTTGTAATTAATATTCGGAAAAAGAAACTCCAAGGATCTTCTCCCATCCAATATTTTTCCTGTGTGGAGTCATTAACTGTTGATTCAATGTTGTAATAATGCTGTCATTTAATTAGCTTTATATAGTTTATTGAACCTGTCAGCCTTCAGCAATATGGTCAATCGCATTAGTGACCAATTTATTGTTTTACTAGAATTATCTAGAAACTATTTGATATTAAATGATTGAATAACCACCAACACAAAATGCAAACACAAACCATGTTTTGGTTCAGGTCTTTTTTGGAGAGCTTCTCTCTTCTCAGCAAATTATTGACTAAAGATTATGTATAAAATTATAGATGGGTGACAGTGAATTATGGAGATGCTTTTCACCTAGGGGTTCTTAGTGTTATCAAATAGGTAACGAGAACAAAGCTCCAGTTTTCCATGATGGCACTAAGAACTCTGAGGTGAAAAACATCCCCATAATCCACTTTTTGCTCATCTATAATTGTATGTTATTTATGGGCCTAAAAAAAATGGGGGTGCCAGACACATCATGGCCTCTCCTCCCCTATCCAAGTGTGAAAAAACACACCTTTACTGTGATCCTTAATACCCCCACCTTTCCTGCCTTCTTTCTCCCTCCTCCTGCAGCTGTGATTTCTGTTTTCAGTCAAACAGGCAAACAGTGTTGCATTGTTAAGCTCTTAGAGAGCTCTGTCAGCTTGGCCTGGAAGGCATTTATGATGTAGTGACAGTGGGTAACACGTTTGTTATTAACTGTTGCGACGTCATAGCAATGAGGTAGCAGATTTATCTGTTGTGAATGATAGAGGATTGCTATTAAAGTCCTGTGTAGCAATGATATAGGTTCTAATTTCATCAGCCAAGTGCCTTGGGTAGGCCAAAGGAGAGCACTGTCAATTGAAAATGCTCTTTGGACCACCTGAAACCACAGGTAACACCTGTAAGACTGCAGTACAGGAATGTGGAAATATGCGTCAAACAAATACAGTGCTATGATCCAGTCTCCTGGATCGAATGCAGATAGAACTTGGTCCAGTGTGAGCAACTTGAACTTGTCTTTACCTTACAAAGAAGTTCACAGGGCAATGTTCTAAGATGAGATGAAAACCTCTGTCCTTTTTCAGTATCAGAAAGTAACCACTGGTTCTACAGGAACCCCAATCTATGTCTTCAATGCCTATGCATCACTCTCTAGAAATTATTATGTTCACAAATTTTGGCTACAGTAGAAACTAAAGAAATTAAACGAGAAGCTCAAAATTCAGGACTCTGCTAAAGGCTAAAGCAAAGGTATTTTGCAACTGAAATGTCTAATTCCATTAACAATCTCAGACATCTCTCCAAGAATAGTAATACCATTCAAACCCCTTCCTCCCTTTTCCACCCCAGTTTCACTTTGCAGATCCTGTGATCTGGCAATCAATTGATAGAAAGACTAAAAATCAATCTGACAATACACCAGTGCCCAATTCATTAGCATGTCTCCTATCATCTACCTTCCTGTTCCTTGCAAGACCATGCCATGAAGAACCAAAGAGAGTGACACTAACCTTATTTGCAAGTGTTTCTGCATACTTAGAGGATGCAAGCTCCTCTTAGAAAAAACTGTACTGCATAGCTGTCTTGTCATGTATTTCTTCCAGGGCTGCTCCACCCAGTTGCTGGCATGTCTCTGACTTGTGAGTGACAAAGAAGTAAGGCAGTCTTGCTCTCCCTGGGTACCACCCACCCTTCCTTTTGACTCACATTGGATTTCTGGTCTCAACTTCCAGCGGAATCCCCACTCTCTTTAGCCTTGAATAAATGGCTGTTAGGCAGGGTCCCTCAAGAACAGTCAAGATAGGAAGGGGAGTGTCTTCAACATCGGAGGTCACCATTGGCAGTCTACAAGCAATGTTATCTGAGGCTTTCCCTGCTGCCTAAACAAGATACCCGTGGGGTCTCAGGACACCCAACCATTTGTCTCCCTCTAGAACGATCCTCCTACCCCAAGACTGTGCACATGGGAGTAGGTGAGACTGGTAGTCCTAGAACAAATAGGGAGAGACAGAAGAAGAAATAAAAGATGCAGAAAAAGTCTGAAAGAAACCCTGAGTGGGGGGCTGTTGAGGAGGCCATAATGTATGCGCAAGAACAATTCTCACCCATGTCCAATGATCTAAAGGGCCAAGAGGAAGAGACAGGCCTACTGAATATCAAAGCTCAATGGAAAAAAAACCTGTACTCAGCCTTGTCCCAAACTATTTTATCCACTCTCCTTTCAACTCATTCTCTGACACTCTTTTCAACAAATCTGCCATTTCTGCCTTCTACCTAATGTGCCAAAAACGATACAGACTACCTAGATCCAACTCTTGCCATATTCGCCCAAATAGGACAAGTCTCAACAAGCATTTTTCTTTGTAAACCACACCTGTACATCACAATAAATTTCATAAAGTATTGGCAGCACCCTTACTAATTTCAGGCCGGTTTTCATAAAGTTTGGAGCCTGATTTAGAGCATGGCAGATGGGGTACTCCATCACTAACGTGACGGATAATCCGTCTACCCTATTACAAGTGCCTTTGAATATAATGTACTTGTAATACAGTCGATGGGATATTTGTCACGTTTTTGATTGAGTATCCAATTTTCTAAACTCTAAATCTGGCCCTTAGTTAGTTGACATAAAGAAGTGGGACTCTAGAGTTCCTATTCCGAGTGTGACGACTGAAATGAAAATTCTTGTGACTCATCTTCTGAGCACTCACAAGGTCACCTAATACCTGTGTTTTTTTCTGATGAAATATCTTCTTTTGTATCCAACAACTTTAATCTCTGGACAGTTCTGTGAAGACACAATTTGAAAAATGTCCAATTCAAAAAGGCCTGTCACTGTGTCATAACAAATGGCTGTCGAGTTTGGCCTCTTACTCTCACAACAAGCACTTCTGTAAGGTTCACGTGGACTACTGTGTCTGGATACTCCTGAAACTCATAACAGCCATTTCCTGATACAATGCGGGAGGTTACAAGGAGACCATTTTACTGGTCACCCGGTTGCACACCATTTCAGACATATCCTGTAGTCCATTTCAGGAAGCACCTGAAAACCTTTCAACTCTTTAAACCTGGAGGGTACTTCATAGGTCAGGGACAGTCAGACCCACACCTGAATTTCAGCATGTGCACATAATATAAATGTACATGCATTTAATATACATGAAGCTCATTTACATAATGTGTAACAATCCTGAAAATCTGGGATGGAGCTGGCCCTCTTGGACCACTGTTGGACAACACTGCTTGCTCTAAGACAACTATTTTGCTCACCCGAGCACCAAAGATCCAGGAAGGCAGGAGAAAGCAGAGCTCACATCTAAAAACCATTTGGTTCGCAGTGAGTATTTTTCAAGAATAAAGACAATAAAAAATATGAAATACAAACGGTACACTTGTGTTATGAAACTCTGGGAAGTAAACGTTGATGGTATCTACCATGCATGGGCATATTTGTTCTTGTCAAAAGAGATCTTCGGGAAAGAATTCACCGTTCTCTAAAGTGTGATCATCAACGCGGCAGCTTTCACTCTGGCACAGTGTTAATCCAGTTGATACACTTATCGAGCTCCAGCTATCGCTCTCTTTAAGCATATGGCAATCACACTGCTAAAAATACAGCACCATCCTCAGGCGCTCAAGATGGCTCGATGAGGTCTGTGCATCACAAGACCCGCTTCAAATCAGTCTAATTGCACAAAGCAATTGTTGTGCTTAAAGGGGGAAATCATGGACCTGCTCGGGGAAGAGTTCGCGCTCCTCTTCTGAGCTGTGAGAAAAGTTTAGGTTGAAAGTAGAGCAGGAGACAGGGACCGTTGCACGTATTTGCGATTGCTGATTGGCTACTCGTAGGCAGGACAGGGCAGGGGTTGGCTTTACACTATAATTGCTGCCCTCAAAACCCGAAATACAAGAGACTGGCTTAGCATAATTTACTACAAAAACAGTGCACAAGGGGAGCGACTCAAGCTCACGGAGAACTGGAATCTCTGCCATGTGCAGGGTCGAGGCGAAGGAGGGATGGTGGCTCGAAAAGTTGTCACCGCTGGAAATCTCTGTTGCCCAATTAGAGTCAAGAATCTGTCAGAAACTTTTCCTTCTCTGTAAAGGTCTTCAGACTTTTGCTTTGACTATTAATTTCCTGACTGCGGCTTTCTATTTAAGGACGCACTCTTCTGAGCCGGCCAATAACAGTGTCACAAAGAGCTGGCATGGGATTCAGGAATGCGGAAGTCAGGAGAGATTCCATCTTTGTCAAATGTGATGACCATGATTTGATGAGCAAAAAAACTTCTATGTATCTCGCATAATTGTAGAAAAGAGTTCAAGTGCTTAATTTAGAAAGGCAACTTGCATCTCTGCAATATTGCGCAACCATCTCAATGACAATTTTATTTCTCTGCAAAATTTCTGCCCCACTCGCGAAATTCACATAAATGTACAAATATGGCAGCTGTAAAATTTTGCATAATTGTGGTCCATGGGAGACTATTTGAAGTAGAAACAATGCTCTTGCATGACTTTTTAATGTGTATAATACCTAAGAAAAAAGTTGCACTTTTGCGCATGCCTAGATGGGCTCATCACAAACTCCAACAAACTAGGGCTGCTGCTAACACAGAATGCAGAGTATATTGCTGAGTGCAATATATTCCTGAGTGCACGCGCACTGCACTTATTCTGATGGGAGTAATTCAGCATGAGATGGGGTGTAATCAATTGCTGGACCGATCATAAATTGAACATGTTGCACGACTTGAAAAATCATGCCTTATCGCTGACTCTCTTTTGTGCATATTTATAGTTAAAGATGTCATCATCATCAAATTTTCTTTATTCGATTTGCAATAGCAATCACAAAAGCACGGTACAAACAATTAAAACAGTTAAAAATCTTCAGTGAATACATGAGCTATCCAGAAGCTACAAATTCATATATACGCATAAAACACCCCTGATACAAATCTAGATGAATAGCAGCATACATTACACAATTATTACTATTGTTAAAGCTGTCATTCCCACATTTTTGTATGTGCACTTCTTCTAAAGCACTACGCGCGGCTGAAACTTGCCAAGACAATTTTGTGAAGAAACCCTGCACAGTCAATCAGGCAACTCCCTGTTAGCATTGTAGCAGGTGTCATTCCTCTGCTGTACTATCCGTGTCAAGGAGAAGTAAACAGTAAGAGAAGTTGCGTATCTCAACTCTCCTCCCACCAATAAGATCAGAGCATTCGCCATTGGCAGCGTAATGAGCGTTCCCTAGTCACTATCTGAAAGCTTTGTATACGGAATATCGAGTGGACAATATTGAGACACCTTAATATCATAGCCAATATATCAACAAACAAAACATCGACAGGTAAATAGGTACAGGTTTTCTATATCTAGCTCGACATGTTTGTATCTTAACAATATGTATATCATCAAGGTACATATATGTGGAGTTAAGAATAGTAAATCTATTAATTCTATACCTATATATACGTACCTCCTCGATATTTTGGCCCTGTATATTTTAGTTGTATCATTAAGGTATCTCAATATTGTCTACTTGCTATACGAGACTGCAGCCTTTCTAAAGCAGAGCCTAACTCTGACATCAAAGAGAGTTAACATATATTGCGTTATGTGAGGCAAAAGTTGTCAGCCACCGATTTTTGGTAAACATCTGTTTGAAGACCAAAGCAGAATTATTAGTTGAAGCAGTTTTGTTCACCTAGCCGATAGCATTAACCAGATTTGCTACACAATGTCAAAATTTCAGTCATTTTAATGTGCAGTAGGGGTCTTCAAATGAGTGGCACTCGGTGTCAAATTCCCGGAGTTGCAAGTTACTGAATTTGCTATAGATTTTTTTCCAACACTGGCTTTCAACAGAGCACATCAGCATGAAGGCACATCATGAAAACAAGATCAGCATAGTGCTGCTACTGTTCTTTTTTGCATAAGTGGTGCTCTCTGACATAGGGCTTCACGGACGGAAACGGTCGGAAATGGGACTACAATTTGTCGGTCCTGCCAGCCGAATTAGGATGCAACTGCCACCTCGGTGGTCTCAATGTCTATATTTTGTATTGCGAAGGGTGCTGTGGTCTGCAGCACATGCTGCCTTTCAAAAAATTGACATTACACATATCTCTGCACTATGTGGCAGGCACCATGCGGTGCCTGCCACATGATGCAGGGATACGTAGTAGGGCACTGATGGTGTGCCCCTTAACCCAAAACAGAGAGCCAGGGGGGAAGGAGGGGCCCATCCCTTTCTACCAGCCTTTTGATTACGGGTAAACCCCCATGAAACAGCCAGCGGGGAGGCACCTCATAATCCCTATGGGGTGCCTGGCAGGCACCGCCACCATTGTAGCGATCGATATTCCCTCCAACGGTCCGAAGGCTGTGGCGGTCGGTCTCTCCGACCGCCACCCATCCACCCACCATCCTAATATGTGGCAGTCGGTCTCTCAGACCACCACTCATCCGCCCGCTATCCTAATGTGGTGGGCGGAAAACAATATTGAGATGGTGGTGGGACCGCCACTGACTGGCTGTCGGTGGCGGTCCCACTGTCGTCGTAATCAGGTCCATAGTTCTCAGAAAAGGAGTAGTTACCTTAGGCACAGTTCCTGAGATATATTTAAAGATACGAGATGTGCTAGTAACTCATGCTGCCTTGAAGCTCCTTGAGATTACTGAAAGAGTAAGTACCTTGACAGCCCTTCTTTACTTGAATTGCTCTGTCGGTGGCGGGCCTTCTGCCATCGTACTGCAGTTTTCCCCCGGCCATATTATGATGGCGGCGGGAATCATTGGGTATGCGTGGCAGACGTAAAGATCGTCTGCCACAGTTCTGACAGGAGGTCCTTTTCCGACCGCCTGTCGGAACTGATACATAGCCCAACATTTCGGCAATGGCACCGCTGTAGGGATTAGGATATCCCTTTCATCCATTCGTTTTGGGGCAGACAAACCGCAGCAAAACAAATGGCGGAATTAGATCGGGGGGCCCGTAGCAGACCCCCCTTGATCCCTGGGACTGGGTCAAAGGCACTGGGGGGCACCATAGCATATCCCTGCACCATGTGGCAGGCACCGCATGGTGCCTGCCATGTAGTGAAGGGATATGCAAGTGCCTTTATTTTTGCATTGTGGCAGGGGCTGTTGAATGCATCTCTGCCACAATGCAAAATATAGGTCATGTGACCACCATGGTGCCAGTCGCATCATAATTCGGGTTGTGAGGAGGCCGCCTCATGGGCGGCCGGTCCCAAATCCGAAACGATGGCAGATGGACGGAAGTCCCTCCGCCTTTGTAATGAGCCCCTAAGTTTGGCCTGCTGAGAGTGGTACCTTATGTCCTTGATGTCAGGTCTGCATGGCGTTGATTTGAGAGGCTTTGCGTCGGCCGGTTTATTTTCCGATAAGGCTGTGCGTTGAGGATCTGCGGGACCTTGCGTCGCTTGGCTGTGGTTCCAATGAAGATTGAAGCTGGATGGAGAGGCTTTGCAGGGCTTCGCATTGCTTGGCATCAGTTCTAATGGAACTTTCAGGCCAGGAGGAGTTCTCTCTGAGGCCAGCCAAGGATCAAGGACCTGGGAGGCACCTCTTAGGGATCAGGAACTCACTCCAGCAGAGACCAGCAGGACTCTGACAAGTGCAGTTGCAGGTCCAGTGCAGCAGGACAGCTGGGAAGTTGCGGGAAGGCCTCTGGAACTTATTGTATCTCTATAGCTCAGAACAGGAGGTCAGCCAACTGCCCCTTGTAGCAATTCATGTCTTCCTGAGCTGGTCCTCTTTTCTTCAAACAGCAAGTCCAGCCTCAACCACCAGGGCAGTTCAGTGAAGAAAAATACAGGCCTCAAGCAACAGGGCAGTCCTCTGTGTACAAGTCAATTCTTCTGAATTCTTCCACAGATCCAGGAGTGTACTGAAGAGTTGGTCTGAGGCTCCAATATTTATACTTTGTGCCAGACTTTGAAGTGGGATAAACTTCTAGACTTTACCCACATCTTCCTTCCTTGCCCAGGCTCCAAGAGATCTAGGGTATCAAGAGACTAGTGCCCGTTCTTTGTTAGTGTGCTGAGGCAGCCCCTTTGAAATGTAAGTGGGTCAGGAAACTTTTCTGCCCCTCTCATACTGGCAGTATGACCCATCCAGCCAACATCTATTACCCTTTGTATCATTGTCTGTGAGGAATACAAAAGACCAACTGAACCCATGCATGAGACCCAGGACACAGAAGGCTGCAGGTACTATATGGTTTGGACAAGAAAGTTCCAACTTTCTAAATGTGGCCTTTTCAGAAATGTGACTTAAAATCTGACTTTACCATTAAAGAAGATTTTGACTTACCATTCTTTTGTGACCAAACCTTTCTATCTGTTCTCAAACAAAAGTTAGCATTTGGTAAATGTAATAAGGTAATCTAATGTTATCCTATAGGAGAGGTAGGCCTTACAGTTAGTGACATGTAAAACTTAAAAACACATGTCCTACCTTTTAAATACAATGCACTCTACACTATGGACATGTATGGCCTACTTTGACTTATACATATAAAAAAAGGAAGATTTAAGCCTGGCTAAAGGTTTATTTTGTCAGATCAAATTTGCAGTTTTCTAGCTACAAACTCAGGCTGCAGAGGCAGGCTTGAAGACATGTTTTGTCTTCTCATTTTAGTGGTGTGGCACAATAGGTGCTATAGTCCACTAGTGACCTTTATCCTACAGGCCCTGGATACACAGACTACAATTTACTAGGGATTTATAGGTAAGCCAATCAGGGAATATCCAATTCTACATGTTTTTAGGGGTCAGAGCGCATGCACTGGGCACTGGACAGCAACACCCAAGTGTTCAGATTCCATTCACCAGCAATACAATCTTGCAAAAAGTGTGTGTGTGGGGGGAACTGACCACAAAAAAGAACAATTTTCTCAAAGCATTGTCAATGCTTGTTTTACACTTTGAGACCCTGGCGATTCAATTACCTCTGCTAGCTAACCTCTCTACCTTTACCTCTACCAATGCACAGACATGACCTCCAGCAGGCCAGATGTAAGCATTTTGTGCACCTGAGGGGGGCGAAAATTGAAAAGAATTTTCGAGTGCTCATTAACAAGTTTTCAGGGGAATAGTGTGAAAAATTGCTGTTCAGTATGATAAAGAGTCTTGATAAGGCTGTTTTGCTCAAGACATAAATCCATTCTTTGTAGATTGTAGTGAAAACTGTAAAGACTGAATTTATGTAAGTAAACGTAAATAACAGGGTGCCCATTTGGTCAGATTGATTCATTTCTTTACCACAGTGGGTACTTCTCTATTACATTTTAATTTTGAGCATTGTTTAGTGTGAATTTAAAGCAAACCTGCTGCAACAAGACATCTCAATGGTGAGTTGCCTATTTCTATTTCATCTATAATTCACAGTACAGTGGGCAGCAATATTTGTGTTTATTCATGCCATTGAACTTCCTTAAAAGGCAAAATAAATCTTTTATCCATTTACCAGAGAATAAGGGACTAGGCAGCCAAGCAAGGTCAAAATAAAGGTTACATAAAACGAAAAAGATCAAGCACTCCAAACAGTGGTAACGCTGCCAGAGGGCTTTTTGGTTGGTTTTTGAGCCTTGGATCTTAAACAAACTACTGTCAGCCTTTTACAGTTCCGTACTTAATACACACTATCACTGAACGCCTGATTCTGGATGTTTATGATGTCTGTGCATTGTTTTTCGGATTTCACATTACCATGATATTCATCTTCAGTTGTTATCTTGCTGTGTTGAGGGTTTTGTGACAGACGAGATCTGGAACGATGGACCTCTAGTATGGCCTAAGGTACTGCAGCCTGCTACAGAAAATATTTGTGTCTGTCTCGAAGGACCTCTAGTACAGCTGGATCGGCTGTATTTGTGTCTGGTTCCAGGGACTCCTCGAAAAAGGTCTTAGGTACTGGTACGCTGCAGTAGTATTTGTGTCTGCTTCAAAGGACCTCTAGTAATGGCCCATGGTTCTGCAGCCTAATACAGAAAGGACTCTGTCTTAAAGGACCTCTAGTAACATTCTAGTGAACTGCAGCATGCAAAAGCTGTAGTTGTGCCTGACTCTAGGGGCTGCTAGTAAACTCTATGGTTCTGCAGTCTTCTAAAGCTATGACTTTATCTGATTTGAGGAATCTCTAGTGAAAGCCTGGGGTACTGCAGCTATTTATGTCTGACTCAAAGGACCTCTAACAGAAGCTAAGACACTGCAGCCTGCACCATAATTATTTGTGTAAGATTTCAGGGACCTTTAGTAACAGCCTAGAGGTAGGGAAACAGCATTTACAAAGCAGTCTAAATAATGATGTACCTTTACAATGCAATCTTAACCATGCTTTAGAGTTTGTTATACGGTTTTCCAACTTCTATGTCTATACCACTAGCGTCATTACCACGCATAAGTTAACAACTGTTTTTGGATCTAGATATTCAGCTAGCATGTGTCATTACCAAACATTATTTTACTACTAGTGTCATTAGTACTTATGTTTTTACAACTAGTGTCATTACCACAAATATCTTTACCATGCATTAATATGTAAGTATATGGATAAGTATATAAGTAAGTATATGTTATCGGTATTTGGTAAATATACATTTTATAAATATTTTTATAGATTTTTTTAATGATAATTTTTAGGGACGGGATGTAAGGCATATAGGGGTATTGGGTGGGAAAGTGTATTAATACTCAGGTATTAATTTACATATATTTTAAAATTATAATATGTAAGGGACATAGGAGTATTGGGTGGTTAAGTGTATTAATGCTCAACTATTCATTAACCCTATATATTTTTTCAATTATAATACGTTTTAGGGATGGAATGTTAGGGATATAGGGGTATTGGGTGGGGAAGTGTATTAATACTTGGGAATTAATTGTAATACTTTAGTATTCATATTGTAATTGTTTTAAATTAATGATAATTTTAATGTTTTAATGGATGTAATAAAAATGCAAAATTAGTATTTAGGGACGGGATGCAAGAAATATAGGGGTATTTGGCGAGGAACTGCTCTGAGGTAAATATTCAGTGGAGTTAGAAAAACAATATTTTATAAAGCTGCAATATCGTTCGATGTAAAATAATTTAAAATATATGAACCCAGAATGTTTTCGTTGGGCCAACTTTTGTTAAATGTATGGTTGAAATCTGTAAGTTTAGGCGAAAATAAGTTATTAGATGTGCGTATAACTAGGCAGTGCGAATATAAGTATTTTTTTGTGAAAGTTCCACCTACTTGGATGTGTAGATGGTATAGTTTGTGGAAATCAAGTCTTGCTTCGTAAGAATTTCTGCGTGCTCCCAAACTCAATCACTGTAGTAGTCGATGTAAAATGGTGGGCGGCCCTTTTTATATGTGTTTTGTAGTAGATGAAAATTTAAACAAAGATATGTGTTGTAATGTACATTTTACACTGAGTTGTATTGTATAGTTTATTATTTCATTCATAAAAAGAAAACATTTATTTCACTTCCTGTCATAAAACAAGAGTCATTTTTATTTGCCGTATTATGTCATGATTCATTTATTATACTTAATTGTAGAATGTGTTTTGGAAGATATTAGTTTGTACATTTTTTGTAATTTTTTTTAATTTCTATAATTTTTTTTACATTTTGTGAATAAAAATGCTTTTCTGCTTTGCTTGTAACAGTGCGTTGTATTGGTATGCTTGCTGATGTAATGCATGGTAAAGATATGCGTGGTAATAACACATTTAATGATACTCTATGTATATGCGTGGTAGTGTGTTTAGTGGTGAAAACATGTGTTGTAAAAACTGCCTTGTTTAGGCGTACGTGGTAAAGGCACTCATTGTTCAATCATACATCCCTAGAGGTAATGCAGCCTGCTAAAGAAATGACATATGTTCTTATGTTCCTAAGGCCATGTACAGTCAATCACTGCTGCTAGTCTGTCGACCTTATTATGAGTCTGATGGTCCATGGACAGCCAGACTCGCGCGGTGGTGGCAGTCCAGCCACTGCCGCACCAGCAGTCCGACTGCGGTATTGTAGTTTGGCAGCCAGACCACCATTTGACTGCCGCAACTGCCAGGGAACTGTGTTCCCTGGTGTTGGCCCGGAGGTCAGGGGTTCAGAATATGCTGCCGGTGCTGCTGCCGCACGCCCATGCATATTTTCAGTTTCCCCACCGCCAGCCTTATATGGCAGTAGGTGCATGCAGCTGGGCACATGTTGTGCTCCCCTGTGTGCAAGCACCCCCACAGTTCCAGCACGACGTGGACTTTACAGTCTATGCCGTGCTGGAACGAGCTGCGGTGGTCCCATGGCAGGGCAGTATTAAAGGCTCATTGAGCTTTTTTACAGCACTGCCGCAGGACCGCCATGCTGCCTGCCCACCAGACAAAGATTTGTTTCGTAATCTGGCGGGCGCTCAGCGTTCAGGTTTGGCGGTGCGGGCGGTGGTGAACCACCCAGCTCCTGCACTGCAAAACTCATAGTAAGGCCCTGTATCTGTACTTGTGTCCTTTGCAGTATCTATCACAAAGCTAGTGGTGCATTTTTAATAGGCACTGAAATGGGGATACCAAAAGACATGGGGATACCAAAAAACCACCCGCCAGACAACGAGATTACTCGCAATCTGGCTGGTGGTGGCGGGTGGCTGGCAGTCGATTTTGGCAGTCCTGGTTTAAGGCTCTGGCATGGCAGCCCACTCCAGGACTGCCAAACTCGCAATTAGGTCCTAAGAGTTTCTCTCAGCATTCGTCGTCTGAATGATTCTGACAAGCATTGATCAATAACTCTAAGACGAAAAGATTCTTCATCATTAAAATCTTAAAGTGTCTGATGAGTGTATCGAATCTCGCCACAAATTCATCAATGGTTTCACCAACGTTTGGGCGTTCTTGACTGAAAATGTATCTTTCTTAATCAATGTTTGCTCCTGGATTGAACTTGCGATTCAGCATTTCTTTAATCTGACAGTATTTGATTTCTTCGTCAGTTCGCGGCATTTTCTTTATGACTTCTTTCACATCAACACTAGCAAGATTCTTGATAATCTTTTTGTTATCAGTCTCTTCAAGTGCATCAATGAAATCATCAAATGTCTCTAGTCAAGCAGTCCATCTATCACCAATATTTTGCGTATTGACGGTATTGAAATGTGGTGGTGGTTTTGTGGAAATTTAGCTTGTAACTGAACATTATCTGCGCCATCTTGCCTCTCCCCAGCGCCACGCACAGCGAACGCACGGCCGCCATTTTAGGCACCCCACTCTCTCTCCCCGCTCATTGCCGATCACCAGCGTGCCCCTCAGGCGCTGCGAACATCCCCCGCGCGCTGGCCACCCCCGCTCTCTCTCATACATGGGCCGTAAAACCTCTCCTTCTGCGCGACCCTGCCATGGAATCGCACCCCGTGCCTGACCAACACCTCCTTTCATCCCATACATGGTCATACATCATTTCTGATAACCCCCATCCTCCGCGCACGATTGTCCGAACCGATCCCAGGCCATCACCTAGCCCTGCGGATGCAGTTTATTGCCCCTACTGTAAGGAAAACACCCCACATCAAAGGGATTACAGCAGATCAAGGCCCCCACCCCCTGAGACCCGACCGGTTGCACACACCCCCGGGAATTGGCGGAATGTCCAGCTGTGTGATAGCCATCTCCTACTGTAGGTGGGGTGGGGACTTCCATTGAAGATATGTGTGGGAACGAGCTCGAAGTGGGGATTCCGAGGATGTTCTTTCTTGTATCAAGACAATCTCAAGAATGTGCCATGTGTGATAAACCTGCAATAAAGTCATAAACCTGTGTATAAGAGGCCAGGCCTCAGAGATGCAGTTAGAGCACCTCGTGACGATACCTTGCTGTCTGATCTGATGTGTTCTGCTCCGACGGAATAAAACTTTGTTTCCTGCCTTCCAGTCTCCGGCGCCTGCCTCTTTCATTGGTAAATTATCGAATGGTATGAGAGGCGATTACCGCCGGGCAATACTTGAAAGGTTATCGACCGAAACTGCCGCTACCATTTAACAATTGGCGTCCCAAGCGTGTGGCCCATCAGCGACACGTGGATCCAGTGGGAGAGGTCCCGACGACAGAGTGAACGACTGCAACGATCGGGAGAGCTCCTGCCCGATAGACCCTCGTCTGGCAGCCGATCATCCGAACTTCACTGATTCCGAGCAGACCTCTCTCGAGCGATCTACGGTCCTGACTGGGAACCATCAGGAGTGCCGCGGCAATAACGGAGAGTAGAGGACGATCGGGCGCTGGAGGCGGAAGACGAGAAACTGTCCACGCGGTCCGGGTAAGGTCGTGAAACACGACAAATTGCGAAACGATTGATTGATTGATGGAAAAATACTAGTATTGCTTATTGATTGTTCTCTTTGAGATATTCGCTGTCTACAAACGGGGAGGAGTAGAAATACTCTCTCTCTCTCCCTTTGCAGATAGTGAAGGGTAGGTAACGCAGACTTTTGTCCCCGTTGTAACCCGTTGTGCCTATCTTTATCTCCCCACTGATTGATTGTCCGAACATTGATTGGTTTGAAGGATAGTGCTCTTTGAGATATTCTCTGTTTGCAAATAACGTAGAATAGAAATATTCTGTCTAGTCTTTGCAAATAGTGAAGGGTAGGTAACGCAGACTTTTGTCCCCATTGTAACCCGTCGTGCCTATCTTTATCTCCCCATTGATTGATTGATTGTCCGAACACTAGTTGTTCGATATTGGTTCTTTGGAGGTATTCTCTGCTTACAAATAACGAGGAATAGAGATATTCTGTCTAGTCTTTGCAAGCAGTGAAAAGATAGGTAGTGCTGACTTTTGTCCCCGTTGTAACCCGTCATGCCTATCTTCTCCCCACTGATTGGTAGTTGGTTCTGCCCGGACCGCTTATTAGAGGTGAACCATCTGGCTCCACTGGAGGGCACCCCTAATAAGGACATGTTCACTAAATATGGACTAGTCGCCGTAGCTTATAGCAAGCTATGGCATAAATATACAAAGGGGGACCCCGAGAGTCAGTGGCCACTGGTGGGATCTTTTTTTGACCCTACAAAACTAAAAAGACGCTAGGAAATAGCCCTTTGTGGGATATATGAAACTAGGGGAAGGAGCCAAGCTCACGGTCAAGACGGCCACGAGGTAGTTCGGCTCCATCGCTCTCGCTGCCTATACATGTCTGCCCTACCACCCACCCCGCCCAGTAAACACGACAAAAATCCCACACAACCGGAAGCCTGCTGATACCCACCATCGACGTCACCGAACTGGACTAGGATCACGCACAAATTGGACTATGCCATTTTCCGATTACACAGTAACTAGATTGCAAATATGTACAATACTCCAACAAGGTAGTATGATTAAAACATTTTAATAACTTATAGGTATAACAACATTCCGACAAGGTGAACAAGTTAAAACACGTTTTAAACAACTATTTACATGACAATCTGCTGCAACCTCCATCCCAAAGCATTTACGTCCGCTTGACACCGTCCTCGCCTCTCCTTCCTCGAAGTTGCAACATTGGCCTGTTTTGGGCGGTCCTTTTAGTCGGCTTTGGGCTATAAAAGCCATGCAAAAAAAATCATCGACATCAGTGGCGGACAACTGTGCGAATAGGCCGGAAGCTACATGCGGCGCCAAGACCCTGGCAACGCCGAGGTGGGGTCTGCCACGTTGTGCGGATCTTCCCATTCTCTTCTTCTTCCTTCAACAACGAAGGGTGCCCTGGCGGGGGGAAGCGACGCGGACGGGCCTCCCCCACCTCCCCAGGTGGAGGCTCGCCAGCAGATGAGGGCACCCCAGCCGTCTCTTTCACCGACCAGCTGAGTTGCACCCTGCCATTTTACTCACCGGCCAGCTGAGTTGCACCCCAGCCGTCTCTTTCACCGACCAGCTGAGTTGCACCCTGCCATTTTACTCGCCGGCCAGCTGAGTTGCACCCCGCCGTTTCTTTCACCGGCCAGCTGAGTTGCACCCAGCCATCTCACTCGCCGCCCAGATGAGTGGGCGCCCCTGCACTCACCGACCGGCTGCAACGGGACAGCCATTCAAGTCTTGCCTGCCGGGTAGCCACTCAGGCGCAGATCCACTAAGATTGCCATTAGCGTTTCACCCGAGAAATGGGCCCCCGCGGCCGAGGGATCGAGGGGCCCACCCCGGTGGCTGTAACGAAGAGCTGATGCTGCTGCTGCCTTTGGACTCCGGCGGTCGGTCCTTCGGATCCAGGCCTAGCCCACCGTGAGACGGCCCTGGACTCGGAGGCTTGTCTGCTCGGGCGTGGGCCCCACCCCTTGAAAAACACCCTCTCAGCTTTGCAGGTTCTGCGGGAGTCATTGACATTCGACTCCCGTGGGCCTCCGGTGGGGACAATCGCCGCTATTTTTCTTGATTATTCCACGTTAACTTGTCCTTGCCCCGGGCAGCAGCCATCTCGCCTCCGTTTGGTGTCGTAAAAGAAAGACTGATTCAGGGCGACGGCGGAAGAACCCGCCTGCTGTCCCGCCCCAAGGACAAACCACGGCATCGCTACAAGACCGCGGTGACGCCATGCTGACGCAAGCTGACGCTGATGAAAAACTCTCGAACTACCGAAGGGGATTCTGGTCCGGCAGCTAGTTAGTGGAAAGACTTATAATTGTGCACTGAACCCACCCGACCTCGCCCCAAAATGGCGCCGAGACGCCTCTCACACCGTGGCCGGCCTGAACGGTTGTAGGCCCGTATTTGTATACTGACATTGTTTTAAATAAAGGGCTTCTTAAAGGAATTACGGAATCAGTGTCATGACAAACCATCTAGGTTGGTAAAGGTTTTCTTTTGAATAAATGATTGTTACTCCCAAGCAATAGAAAACATATAATGCAGACCCCATTTACCTGAATCTTTTTTATTAACGGAATTTGTACCTGTCACATCTGTCTTTTTCCAAGAGTTGTCAGAAAATGATCGACTATAGCTTGAGGTATATGCCGAATGCAAGGTATGGTATCTTGCACCATAATATACGACCGATTGAGAAATACATGTACGACCAGGGAACCCGAATTTAGGAGATGAATGAAATAGAGCGTCTTTGTTTCGGAAGAAAAGAATAATAGGTCTTTGGTATTACCCACTCCTGCGGCTAGCCTGGTACGTGGTAAGTAGAACTTTTTCATGTCTACGCGCGCTAATGTACTTTGAATACTGCACATCCCCTCCCCTCTTTTCCCCCTCTATAGGTCACGACGAAGTTCCGACTAAAGAATGGAGTGGACATGGACCGCACCATGTTCAATGTAGGGAAAAACATAGACGAACGTTGTGGGATAATGCGCAAAGTGCAGACCACCATTGGGAACATGAAAAACTGTATGATATGATTGTGCGTGTGTGCTACGATTATGCGGCATGAATGTGTATGCATTTCATGCTTGGGTCGCTTGAGGAGAGCGTCATCGTATGATTGAAGTGCTTGTCTATCAATCAAAGGGAGGGGAGTAAAAGGTCCGACACCCCCCCCTCAAGATAGACTACAAGATACTGAAAATACGCAGCATGCATAGGAAAGAGGACAAGAAAGGAAAGGTCCCCATACTCAACGTAGCCCTGTATCTCCGTCTTAAGTTTCTGCGCTTGATGTATGTACTGACACGCCCTATCCGGTATTTTTGTGTACGTGATCACCAAATTTATGTCTTTCCCCCACTTGTGTTTTCTTACATAGAACTGACCCATGCTACTCCAATATTGTGTGTGCACAGAGTAGCCTATTATCGTACACATGTTACTCTCTCTCTCTCTCGTTTTGTGTCATACGTATGCCAAATAGCCTACTTGATGCGCACGCCTCTCTCTGTCTCTCTCTCTCTCTCTCTCTCTCTCTCTCTTACTCTCTCTCCCTCCCTCGCTGAAGGCTTTCTTGCCCTCTTTGTTTTTTTTTAACAAATTAACAACACATACCTCCTCAGTATGTGTATAATTGGCCTCGAACGCGGCGGTGTTCGAACAAATTGACAGAAACAAAAACGACCGTAGTTTACCACGTTACTACCTCTCCTTTCTGCAAATGTTGAACTTAATTGGCTGAGAAAGAAAGGACAGGTAAGACGACTGATGTCTCCCAATTTGGCCCTCATCACGGGGACTATATGTCAGTGGTTTTCGTTTTTAGAGCTTTAACAACACCATCTCCACCGCCCAGAATTGCCCCCACCCAATTACCCCGAACTAGAATGTCTAAGCACCCCGTTCTCCCAAAATAACCCCAGCCCCGTACTAGCCGTCTCAGAGTATTTCGAACGAAACAGCTGATGACCTTATTCTCTAAAGGTACATCGCCTAAGCTGATAAGGGTTACCTATTGTCTCCAGCAAGAAAAATGTTTAGCTTATGTCCCTCCCCGAAATAGATACCTGTGAACCCATGACAGTAGCCCCTCGCATTTTTTTCTTTTCATAAACTTAGCAGTCTTCGGAGGAAAATGTGTATTAACAGAACTTGTGTTAAGATGAACGAGTCTCTACCGGAGAAGCCGGTTCGAATTTTTGATAAATCAGAAAGTCAACAGATGTCAGGCTTCCTGCAACGATTATAGGGCACAGGAATCAACACCTAGCAGGCCAGACGATGAACAGGAACACCCACAGAAACCTGCACCACAGCAATGATTAATAGATTAGTAACACACACCGACATAAGAGTTAATAGACATCAATCATGCAGCGACCGACAAAAGCATTTCCCTAACTACTCGGTGGTTGGGAGAGAGGATGAAGTGTGTAAATGTCTTCCCTGCCAACTCTCTAAGATTTTGTTTCTTGTACTCATTCAAAGATAACCTGCGGCCATCGGAAGAGAGGGGTCGGACGTGACGCACAGCCTGGCTGCGGACCATGGAACATCTATGGCATCGACCAAGGGGGAAGCAACGAAGCAAAAAGGGCGTGAGACGAGGCACCATTATCAGGATGATAAGCGATAGAACGAAGGGCTATCTCGAGGCCCCCTGCTCACTGACCAGCGTGCCTGAAGTCCCAACCCGTCGGGCCCGATTGATGGGCCCAGTGCTGGAAGATTCTGCTCTCCTTGGTCCGCTTTTTGATCCGATCCCACTCCACCCCCTCTTCCCTCGGCATCCCGAAGCACGCCACACCCCTTCTCTCTCTCTCTCCCTCTTTTATATGGATTTTGAATTTGACTTAACTACAGAAGAACAAAAAGCGGGTACCCCGTCTCAAAGTACCTATGATAAAATGTGTTAGGGAACAGGACTGTGATCGGAGAACAACGAATGGTCACACCCTGCTACGTGAAAACTTGGATTTGAGCTGGACCTTAGCTCCACCGCCGGTGCTCAACAGTGCCAACAAAAGAAGAACAACAATAAGAGCTTACCAGTGATGGCTCGTTATAATAGGACACTGGAAAGAAGAACTCCCTTCCATGACTGTAACTCATGTTAAGTTGAATTCCTCTCCCAACCACCTTTTTATATTGACTATCTTCCTATCGAGTTTTCATGATATTGCGTCAGTCACTTCCAACTGTACATTGATAAGTTAAGAAACTCTAACTTTGTATAATGACATTCGTATAACACCAGCCGTGCACACGACTATGCTGACTATTTTTGATCCACACGAAGTCTGGGCCTTAAGTAATGTATGAAATATCCCTTGTTTTGCCAGAAACATTTTTGCTTTACGGTATCATGTTTGTGCTCAAACAAGCTCCCCTCCTCCTATCCCTGGGCCTGACATGCGGCACAGCTGATGTAATTTTGTATGCACTACCTCCTCGCCTACTTTATCAACTGTATGTAACTATGTACAATTGTGTCAGATTGCTCCTGCCTGTCCTAAAAACTCTGTACTTTTAAGGAATGCATGAAAAACATTCACGGTATTATAGCTAAAGGGTTAACAAAGGTGAATGTCGGCCAGGCAAGCTGGCGAGATATGTTAAAAGGGAGGACTGTGGAAATTTAGCTTGTAACTGAACATTATCTGCGCCATCTTGCCTCTCCCCAGCGCCACGCACAGCGAACGCACAGCCGCCATTTTAGGCACCCCACTCTCTCTACCCGCTTATTGCCGATCACCAGCGTGCCCCTCAGGCGCTGCGAACATCCCCCGCGTGCTGGCCACCCCCGCTCTTTCTCATACATGGGCCGTAAAACCTCTCCTTCTGCGCGACCCTGCCATGGAATCGCACCCCGTGCCTGACCAACACCTCCTTTCATCCCATACATGGTCATACATCCTTTCTGATAACCCCCATCCTCCGCGCCCGATTGTCCGAACCGATCCCAGGCCATCACCTAGCCCTGCGGATGCAGTTTATTGCCCCTACTGTAAGGAAAACACCCCACATCAAAGGGATTACAGCAGATCAAGGCCCCCACCCCCTGAGACCCGACCGGTTGCACACACCCCCGGGAATTGGCGGAATGTCCAGCTGTGTGATAGCCATCTCCTACTGTGGGTGGGGTGGGGACTTCCATTGAAGATATGTGTGGGAACGAGCTCGGAGTGGGGATTCCGAGGATGTTCTTTCTTGTATCAAGACAATCTCAAGAATGTGCCATGTGTGATAAACCTGCAATAAAGTCATAAACCTGTGTATAAGAGGCCAGGCCTCAGAGACGCAGTTAGAGCACCTCGTGACGATACCTTGCTGTCTGATCTGATGTGTTCTGCTCCGACGGAATAAAACTTTGTTTCCTGCCTTCCAGTCTCCGGCGCCTGCCTCTTTCATTGGTAAATTATCGAATGGTATGAGAGGCGATTACCGCCGGGCAATACTTGAAAGGTTATCGACCGAAACTGCCGCTACCATTTAACAGTTTCAGGAACGCAGCAGCATTGTTGACCAGTGTGGAACTTAATGAGACTGCTGATGGATCACTGTGACTTGGTTTAGGCAACTCATCGGGAGACCTTGCAACGTGCTGGCCTCTGAATCTTTTTAATGCTATTAGAAATGTGGCTTACTTTGCTGTCATCTGAAAAATCTCACTATTTTGAGAGTCGCTCTATAAGGTGGTAGTGCCTGGGTATACAATGCTGTACCTGATATATGATGGTGGCACTTAGAACTATGGTGGCAGTACCTAAACATGTAAAGGTATATGTTATGCAAGACAGAAGAGAAAGGTTTGTTCAAATGTAAAGGAGTCAATAGTGAGAATGGGGACTACTTACCTAAACTATTTATAAAACAAATGCCACTTAAATGAATTAACATGGATCATGAAAACCAGGCCTACTGGCTTTGCTGACTGAAGACAGGTTTGAGAATTCTGTAAGGATCACAAATCTGATGTTCTAGAACCCACTAACACTCAAGAATGTGCAATTTGCACAATGCCTGGTTTGAGAATGTGTGTGCAATTTGAAATTCCCACTATAAACCAATAAATCTCATTGCAAATTGCTCATTCGCAGGGGGTCACAAGTCATTACATTTACAAACATTTGATACATATTTGTGACTCCTAAATTGGAAGCTGATGTCCATTTCATTTCTTTATATGTGTCTTACACTTTGAAAGCGACTCTGACTTCACAAACCCTGTGATTTTGCAAATTGCACCGTGTGTGACAACAAAATGGCTTGGTACATCAGGCCCTAGACCATTAAGTCACGTAGCATGCACAGCATTACACTACATAAAAAAGATCGAAAATACAGTTTACACAGTTATCATTGCAACCAACCACAGTTATCATTCCAACTAACCATAATTCTTAAAAAAACAAATTTGTTATCATTGCTTCTACACTTGCTGTGAATATGCAGGACACGTTTGAACCGGACTCATTCATATTTTGTCCAACATAACCTATTCCTTAGAACAATTTTGCAACAACCCAGGCAATTTTAACCTAGAATCCCAAGTCGAAAATGCTACTTAGTATTGGAAAAGTTCATAATTTAAATATATTTAAAAAAATCTTCCATTAAAAAGAAATCCATATATTTAATAACAATTTGATGTTAATATCGCCAATTACACATGTAATGTCTGATTTTAATTCATGCTTTCACTTTCAGAAACATGTAATGTCTGATTTGAATTCGTGCTTTCACTTTCAGAGTAAGATTTATCTGTGCGCTGCCTGTGCACTGCCTCCCAGTCTAGATGTCTGGTGGATCTTTTGCTAAGTTTTGCTCATGGTGTAAAGTTGTTGGGCACCTATTTTACGTTTCACAGCCATTTGGCATGCTTTGCTTAAGTCTCTCAGATGACTTATTGGCATGCCACTATTGAAGAAAAACTCAATATTAAGGCATACCTTAGGCTTGCCCTGATGTTTATGATCTTGTACTAATACAATGTTTTCTATGTATGCACTGCGTAGAACAATCTATTGGCTTCCACACAACTCTCTCTTGCTGGCTCAAAGTAAGGAATGTGAGGCCAGAACACCCCTTTAGTGGAAGCTCTGAGGGATCTTCAGGGTGTTGTAATGCTGTGAGCATTCTAGTAGTTGGTGGGGCGGAGCCTTGGGGTGAGGGGAAGAGGAGGAGCGAGGAAAGAAGCGGGCAGTTAGAGTAGGGACGAGTTAGGGGCAGGAGGTGTCGGAATGGAGAGAGAATAAAGAGCGTCAACGCTAACCACGTGTCAGTCGTTATTGGGGGTCACGACATGACAGCTGGCGACGAGGGTGGGATTAAGAGCCTGCCCCCCCCCTTGAATATTGAAGGAAACGTGGCCCGTCCCCGAGCTGAGGGCAGAGGCAGCCGCCGTCGCGACCTGTGAGCCCCGACCAGATCGCCGTCCGCCTAAAGACCAGCGATCCCTGAAGCACTCCGCGATTCCTAGATCGCGTCGAGTATTGGGCACCGAGGACGCAAGCTCAAGTGACCGGAGTGACCGGAGAGCTGGCTGAGGCCGAAGAGATGGAAGTGAGTGCCCCGGTGCAAGGGCTGCAACACGCGCGCGCCAGGAGAAGCAGAGACTGAAGCGCTGCGCACCTGACAAAGCCTTGAGGGACCCAGCACAGCGTAAGAGCTCGAGGGAAGCTGGTGAGTGGAGCGCCGGTGCAGCCCCGAGCGTGTATGGAGAAGTGGCTGAGCCTCGTGTAAACGTGTGACGTCGGCCCGGGGGCCATCTTGGAGTCAGGCGGCCACAGGTAGACACCCTTGTGAAAAGAGTAGGCGGCCATCTTAGAGTCAGGCGCCCAGAAGTTTTCAACAAAGCATTGGCAAAAGCAATAAACAACCCCGAGCAAACACACAAAGAGACATGCAGCAATAGGAATAAGGATAAGTGAAAGACGTCAAGCAAGATAGTGGGAGAGCATAGAGACAGTCCAACTGGAGGAGTGGAAATAAACAAGCACAAGCAAGTGCAAGAAGACGCCACAATAAACAGAGCCCTGTGTGAGTGAGTCGCGATGTCGAACCACGGATCCCCTGCACGCCTGGACACAAAACATATCATGGTGGGATTGTCGCACCTGCGCCCTCCGGAGCCCCTGGCGCTCGTGGTTGGTGGAAGCATGGGGCCCAGGTGGGAAGAATGGATCGAAGATTTTGAAGACTATATCAAAGGATCCAAGGTAACCGGTGACGAAGACCAATTAATCGCGCTCCGCAATCTCATAGGAAAGGACATTAGCAAAATGATTAAAGAACTTCCGGCTGCGGACGCAGGGACGTACGCCCAAGTACGTGAGGCGTTGGATAGGAAATTTCTACACAAGAAGAATGTGGACTACGAGAGGCATGTGTTCCAGCGGGCGCACCAGGGAAAAGATGAGATGATGGATACATACATAACTCGACTACGCCGGCTGGCACGCCACTGCAACTTTGATGCGTTCTCGACGGACGACGCCATCCGGCTGCGCGTTATCGATGGGTGCCAGTCCGAGACGCTCAGGAGAAAACTATTGAAGAAAAGTCACACCCTCGACGAAATAGAAGAAATGACGAGGGTGCACGATCAGGCTGAGGAGCACGCCAGGACCATGGAAGCAGGACGTACGGAACGCCGGGAACAAGTATGCCATGGGCGGACCAGTCGCCCCCGCCGAGGGTCCAGGGAACGAGGGCGGCACTCCCGGCTGTCGTCGCGCCGCCGTTATTCTGGACATCGCCAACCGGAAGCAAGGCGGAGAAGCAAGCGTCAGGATCATGTAAGAAAAACGCCAGCACGGAAATGCTACAGATGCGGGTATGATTTCCTGCACACCGGAGCCTGCCCAGCCCTGGGTCAGCAGTGCCGCAAGTGTGGGCGGCGCAACCACTTTGAAGCCATGTGCAGCGAGTATCGTCGGGAGAAGGACAAGAACGCGCACAGGACGTCGCGCGGCGACACCCGCCAACACCACGCGCGAGCGATGGACGACCGCCCAAAGTCGTCGTCCAGATCCTCTCACTCCAGTCGGGAGTCGCAGACATCCCGATGGTCGAGGAGATCACCATCCAGAGACTCCAGGTCAACATCGGACGAACAAGAATATTCAGTTGAATATGCGAGTATGGTTGCTGACCCGGACCAACTCAAGAAATATTCCCGACTGGACATCAGCGTCGGTGGACATGCCACCAAATTCGTGATGGACAGTGGAGCGTCCCTAAATTACATTCCGGTGACGGAGTACAAAAAAATGAACCCTCTCCCGCGCCTAAGTCCTGCATTTGTTCGGGTCTACACCTGGATGTCCAGGAAGCCACTTCCCTGTCTCGGGAAGTTTTCAACTACGCTGAGACACAACACAATGTCAGTTCCCGCTGTGATCCACGTCATAGAACGGCCGGAGGCTGACTGCCTTCTTAGTCTGCCGACGGCCGAAAGGCTGCGTCTGGTGGAAGTCCTCTATCGTGTCAGCAATGACATTGACATTGTGCACAAACCAGGCAAGTCAGTCAACCTGGCCGGTTACATGTCACGACACCCCAGGGCATCACACACACCTGGGCTGTCCATTGTAGAGGAAGATGTCCATCTCGTGGAGGATCAAGCTCGACCGCCTGCAGCTTCCCTGGAGACCATTCAACATGTCACCCCGAAGGAGTGTCCACAGTGTCCAGTAGTAGGGCACGGTGACTCTCCAGCCCCAAGTCAGATGACACCGCCGTCGCCTGGAGTGTGGCACGAACTAGCCCTAGACTTTTATGGCCCGATGCAATCAGGCAACTATGTTCTCGTAATAATGGACGAATACTCACGTTTTCCCATTGCCCAGTTTGTGCCATCCACCAGTGCTGCCGCCACCATTGCAGTTCTAGATGAAGTCTTTGCAGCCTGGGGTGTGCCCAAGGAACTGAGAACAAACAATGGTCCACCGTTCACTGGACGGAAATTCAGCGATTTTGCGAAATCATTGGGTGTCCAGCATCGGCGGATAACACATGTGTGGTCACAAGCCAATGGCACTAGTGAAAGGTTTATGGACATACTCAAAGAGACTTTCCAGCAAGCTACCCTTGATAGACGGGATCCACAAATGGCTCTCACTGAAGTGCTTCGAGCATATCGAACAATACCCCATGCCACTACAGGCAAATGTCCAGCGACACTCATGCTAGGGCGCCCCATCTGGACGAGGATACCCGCCTGGGAGGATGCATTAAGACCGGTGTCACCAGGTCGTCGTCACCAAGAAGTAGTAACTGATGCTGATCGCGTCGGCAAGGAGAGCATGAAAGCTTATGCGGACCACAGGAGACGAGCTAGATCTTTCTCGCCTCATGAAAGATCATGAGGCGTATAACACCAGCCCTGCACACGACTATGCTGACTATTTTTGATCCACACGAAGTCTGGGCCTTAAGTAATGTATGAAATATCCCTTGTTTTGCCAGAAACATTTTTGCTTTACGGTATCATGTTTGTGCTCAAACAAGCTCCCCTCCTCCTATCCCTGGGCCTGACATGCGGCACAGCTGATGTAATTTTGTATGCACTACCTCCTCGCCTACTTTATCAACTGTATGTAACTATGTACAATTGTGTCAGATTGCTCCTGCCTGTCCTAAAAACTCTGTACTTTTAAGGAATGCATGAAAAACATTCACGGTATTATAGCTAAAGGGTTAACAAAGGTGAATGTCGGCCAGGCAAGCTGGCGAGATATGTTAAAAGGGAGGACTGTGGAAATTTAGCTTGTAACTGAACATTATCTGCGCCATCTTGCCTCTCCCCAGCGCCACACACAGCGAACGCACGGCCGCCATTTTAGGCACCCCACTCTCTCTCCCCGCTTATTGCCGATCACCAGCGTGCCCCTCAGGCGCTGCGAACATCCCCCGCGCGCTGGCCACCCCCGCTCTCTCTCATACATGGGCCGTAAAACCTCTCCTTCTGCGCGACCCTGCCATGGAATCGCACCCCGTGCCTGACCAACACCTCCTTTCATCCCATACATGGTCATACATCCTTTCTGATAACCCCCATCCTCCGCGCCTGATTGTCCGAACCGATCCCAGGCCATCACCTAGCCCTGCGGATGCAGTTTATTGCCCCTACTGTAAGGAAAACACCCCACATCAAAGGGATTACAGCAGATCAAGGCCCCCACCCCCTGAGACCCGACCGGTTGCACACACCCCCGGGAATTGGCGGAATGTCCAGCTGTGTGATAGCCATCTCCTACTGTGGGTGGGGTGGGGACTTCCATTGAAGATATGTGTGGGAACGAGCTCGGAGTGGGGATTCCGAGGATGTTCTTTCTTGTATCAAGACAATCTCAAGAATGTGCCATGTGTGATAAACCTGCAATAAAGTCATAAACCTGTGTATAAGAGGCCAGGCCTCAGAGACGCAGTTAGAGCACCTCGTGACGATACCTTGCTGTCTGATCTGATGTGTTCTGCTCCGACGGAATAAAACTTTGTTTCCTGCCTTCCAGTCTCCGGCGCCTGCCTCTTTCATTGGTAAATTATCGAATGGTATGAGAGGCGATTACCGCCGGGCAATACTTGAAAGGTTATCGACCGAAACTGCCGCTACCATTTAACAGTTTCAGGAACGCAGCAGCATTGTTGACCAGTGTGGAACTTAATGAGACTGCTGATGGATCACTGTGACTTGGTTTAGGCAACTCATCGGGAGACCTTGCAACGTGCTGGCCTCTGAATCTTTTTAATGCTATTAGAAATGTGGCTTACTTTGCTGTCATCTGAAAAATCTCACTATTTTGAGAGTCGCTCTATAAGGTGGTAGTGCCTGGGTATACAATGCTGTACCTGATATATGATGGTGGCACTTAGAACTATGGTGGCAGTACCTAAACATGTAAAGGTATATGTTATGCAAGACAGAAGAGAAAGGTTTGTTCAAATGTAAAGGAGTCAATAGTGAGAATGGGGACTACTTACCTAAACTATTTATAAAACAAATGCCACTTAAATGAATTAACATGGATCATGAAAACCAGGCCTACTGGCTTTGCTGACTGAAGACAGGTTTGAGAATTCTGTAAGGATCACAAATCTGATGTTCTAGAACCCACTAACACTCAAGAATGTGCAATTTGCACAATGCCTGGTTTGAGAATGTGTGTGCAATTTGAAATTCCCACTATAAACCAATAAATCTCATTGCAAATTGCTCATTCGCAGGGGGTCACAAGTCATTACATTTACAAACATTTGATACATATTTGTGACTCCTAAATTGGAAGCTGATGTCCATTTCATTTCTTTATATGTGTCTTACACTTTGAAAGCGACTCTGACTTCACAAACCCTGTGATTTTGCAAATTGCACCGTGTGTGACAACAAAATGGCTTGGTACATCAGGCCCTAGACCATTAAGTCACGTAGCATGCACAGCATTACACTACATAAAAAAGATCGAAAATACAGTTTACACAGTTATCATTGCAACCAACCACAGTTATCATTCCAACTAACCATAATTCTTAAAAAAACAAATTTGTTATCATTGCTTCTACACTTGCTGTGAATATGCAGGACACGTTTGAACCGGACTCATTCATATTTTGTCCAACATAACCTATTCCTTAGAACAATTTTGCAACAACCCAGGCAATTTTAACCTAGAATCCCAAGTCGAAAATGCTACTTAGTATTGGAAAAGTTCATAATTTAAATATATTTAAAAAAATCTTCCATTAAAAAGAAATCCATATATTTAATAACAATTTGATGTTAATATCGCCAATTACACATGTAATGTCTGATTTTAATTCATGCTTTCACTTTCAGAAACATGTAATGTCTGATTTGAATTCGTGCTTTCACTTTCAGATTAAGATTTATCTGTGCGCTGCCTGTGCACTGCCTCCCAGTCTAAATGTCTGGTGGATCTTTTGCTAAGTTTTGCTCATGGTGTAAAGTTGTTGGGCACCTATTTTACGTTTCACAGCCATTTGGCATGCTTTGCTTAAGTCTCTCAGATGACTTATTGGCATGCCACTATTGAAGAAAAACTCAATATTAAGGCATACCTTAGGCTTGCCCTGATGTTTATGATCTTGTACTAACTAATACAATGTTTTCTATGTATGCACTGCGTAGAACAATCTATTGGCTTCCACACAACTCTCTCTTGCTGGCTCAAAGTAAGGAATGTGAGGCCAGAACACCCCTTTAGTGGAAGCTCTGAGGGATCTTCAGGGTGTTGTAATGCTGTGAGCATTCTAGTAGTTGGTGGGGCGGAGCCTTGGGGTGAGGGGAAGAGGAGGTGCGAGGAAAGAAGCGGGCAGTTAGAGTAGGGACGAGTTAGGGGCAGGAGGTGTCGGAATGGAGAGAGAATAAAGAGCGTCAACGCTAACCACGTGTCAGTCGTTATTGGGGGTCACGACATGACAGCTGGCGACGAGGGTGGGATTAAGAGCCTGCCCCCCCCCCTTGAATATTGAAGGAAACGTGGCCCGTCCCCGAGCTGAGGGCAGAGGCAGCCGCCGTCGCGACCTGTGAGCCCCGACCAGATCGCCGTCCGCCTAAAGACCAGCGATCCCTGAAGCACTCCGCGATTCCTAGATCGCGTCGAGTATTGGGCACCGAGGACGCAAGCTCAAGTGACCGGAGTGACCGGAGAGCTGGCTGAGGCCGAAGAGATGGAAGTGAGTGCCCCGGTGCAAGGGCTGCAACACGCGCGCACCAGGAGAAGCAGAGACTGAAGCGCTGCGCACCTGACAAAGCCTTGAGGGACCCAGCACAGCGTAGGAGCTCGAGGGAAGCTGGTGAGTGGAGCGCCGGTGCAGCCCCGAGCGTGTATGGAGAAGTGGCTGAGCCTCGTGTAAACGTGTGACGTCGGCCCGGGGGCCATCTTGGAGTCAGGCGGCCACAGGTAGACACCCTTGTGAAAAGAGTAGGCGGCCATCTTAGAGTCAGGCGCCCAGAAGTTTTCAACAAAGCATTGGCAAAAGCAATAAACAACCCCGAGCAAACACACAAAGAGACATGCAGCAATAGGAATAAGGATAAGTGAAAGACGTCAAGCAAGATAGTGGGAGAGCATAGAGACAGTCCAACTGGAGGAGTGGAAATAAACAAGCACAAGCAAGTGCAAGAAGACGCCACAATAAACAGAGCCCTGTGTGAGTGAGTCGCGATGTCGAACCACGGATCCCCTGCACGGCTGGACGCAAAACATATCATGGTGGGATTGTCGCACCTGCGCCCTCCGGAGCCCCTGGCGCTCGTGGTTGGTGGAAGCATGGGGCCCAGGTGGGAAGAATGGATCGAAGATTTTGAAGACTATATCAAAGGATCCAAGGTAACCGGTGACGAAGACCAATTAATCGCGCTCCGCAATCTCATAGGAAAGGACATTAGCAAAATGATTAAAGAACTTCCGGCTGCGGACGCAGGGACGTACGCCCAAGTACGTGAGGCGTTGGATAGGAAATTTCTACACAAGAAGAATGTGGACTACGAGAGGCATGTGTTCCAGCGGGCGCACCAGGGAAAAGATGAGATGATGGATACATACATAACTCGACTACGCCGGCTGGCACGCCACTGCAAATTTGATGCGTTCTCGACGGACGACGCCATCCGGCTGCGCGTTATCGATGGGTGCCAGTCCGAGACGCTCAGGAGAAAACTATTGAAGAAAAGTCACACCCTCGACGAAATAGAAGAAATGACGAGGGTGCACGATCAGGCTGAGGAGCACGCCAGGACCATGGAAGCAGGACGTACGGAACGCCGGGAACAAGTATGCCATGGGCGGACCAGTCGCCCCCGCCGAGGGTCCAGGGAACGAGGGCGGCACTCCCGGCTGTCGTCGCGCCGCCGTTATTCTGGACATCGCCAACCGGAAGCAAGGCGGAGAAGCAAGCGTCAGGATCATGTAAGAAAAACGCCAGCACGGAAATGCTACAGATGCGGGTATGATTTCCTGCACACCGGAGCCTGCCCAGCCCTGGGTCAGCAGTGCCGCAAGTGTGGGCTGTGCAACCACTTTGAAGCCATGTGCAGCGAGTATCGTCGGGAGAAGGACAAGAACGCGCACAGGACGTCGCGCGGCGACACCCGCCAACACCACGCGCGAGCGATGGACGACCGCCCAAAGTCGTCGTCCAGATCCTCTCACTCCAGTCGGGAGTCGCAGACATCCCGATGGTCGAGGAGATCACCATCCAGAGACTCCAGGTCAACATCGGACGAACAAGAATATTCAGTTGAATATGCGAGTATGGTTGCTGACCCGGACCAACTCAAGAAATATTCCCGACTGGACATCAGCGTCGGTGGACATGCCACCAAATTCGTGATGGACAGTGGAGCGTCACTAAATTACATTCCGGTGACGGAGTACAAAAAAATGAACCCTCTCCCGCGCCTAAGTCCTGCATTTGTTCGGGTCTACACCTGGATGTCCAGGAAGCCACTTCCCTGTCTCGGGAAGTTTTCAACTACGCTGAGACACAACACAATGTCAGTTCCCGCTGTGATCCACGTCATAGAAGGGCCGGAGGCTGACTGCCTTCTTAGTCTGCCGACGGCCGAAAGGCTGCGTCTGGTGGAAGTCCTCTATCGTGTCAGCAATGACATTGACATTGTGCACAAACCAGGCAAGTCAGTCAACCTGGCCGGTTACATGTCACGACACCCCAGGGCATCACACACACCTGGGCTGTCCATTGTAGAGGAAGATGTCCATCTCGTGGAGGATCAAGCTCGACCGCCTGCAGCTTCCCTGGAGACCATTCAACATGTCACCCCGAAGGAGTGTCCACAGTGTCCAGTAGTAGGGCACGGTGACTCTCCAGCCCCAAGTCAGATGACACCGCCGTCGCCTGGAGTGTGGCACGAACTAGCCCTAGACTTTTATGGCCCGATGCAATCAGGCAACTATGTTCTCGTAATAATGGACGAATACTCACGTTTTCCCATTGCCCAGTTTGTGCCGTCCACCAGTGCTGCCGCCACCATTGCAGTTCTAGATGAAGTCTTTGCAGCCTGGGGTGTGCCCAAGGAACTGAGAACAAACAATGGTCCACCGTTCACTGGACGGAAATCCAGCGATTTTGCGAAATCATTGGGTGTCCAGCATCGGCGGATAACACATGTGTGGTCACAAGCCAATGGCACTAGTGAAAGGTTTATGGACATACTCAAAGAGACTTTCCAGCAAGCTACCCTTGATAGACGGGATCCACAAATGGCTCTCACTGAAGTGCTTCGAGCATATCGAACAATACCCCATGCCACTACAGGCAAATGTCCAGCGACACTCATGCTAGGGCGCCCCATCTGGATGAGGATACCCGCCTGGGAGGATGCATTAAGACCGGTGTCACCAGGTCGTCGTCACCAAGAAGTAGTAACTGATGCTGATCGCGCCGGCAAGGAGAGCATGAAAGCTTATGCGGACCACAGGAGACGAGCTAGATCTTTCTCGCCTCATGAAAGAGACTGCGTCGTGGTCAAACAAGAACCAAGTAAAGAAACGGACTGTTGGTTCCGGGCAAAGCCCCCCCTGGTCACCAGACAAAAGGGCACCGCGCTGACGGCTGAGTCGGAGAACAGGCGCATCACTTGCAATATCCCCCACTTTCAAAGATGCAGTTCCATCATGAAAGAGACACTCACGCCGGGGCCTACAACGTCTGTGACTGAACACGGTGAAGGACATGATCGGATACCTATAGGTCAGGAACGGGACGCTGAGGGCAGCAATGGAACTGCGTCTGAAGGCATGTCCCTCCGGACAAGAAGAGACATTCAAAAACCTAGACGGTTGATCGAAGAGATGTGAGCACTGGTCACAAGCTTTATTAACAAAGGGGGAGATGTAATGCTGTGAGCATTCTAGTAGTTGGTGGGGCGGAGCCTTGGGGTGAGGGGAAGAGGAGGAGCGAGGAAAGAAGCGGGCAGTTAGAGTAGGGACAAGTTAGGGGCAGGAGGTGTCGGAATGGAGAGAGAATAAAGAGCGTCAACGCTAACCACGTGTCAGTCGTTATTGGGGGTCACGACATGACAGGTGTCAATCAGTTCTATAAGGTGCAAGACAAAAAGAGAGGCTCAGAAAAAACCCAAAGAACGGTCTTGATGCGAATGCTGGCATTAGTCCTAATGACTCATATTTGCTCTGAGGCACATTCCATTCCCTCGTCTTTGCTCTCTTTGATAAGCACATGCAATTCAGTCTTGGTTTTGCCTCAAAAGAGACAATCCTTCTCTTTTTGTTTTGCATGATAGGCCATACAAAGCATGGGGTACTTGTTCAGTAACAAACAAAAGACCATCGCATAGAAGGAAGGATGCGAAGTCAGTCATGGTCTCCCCCGGTGTTTCCTGCAGCAGACACCAAGGAGCTTTTAAACCGGATAGAATGACTGCTTAGAGGCGAGTTACAAATATTGGGTACTTTACGTTTTGTTCCAGATTTATGCAGGATTGTTCTGATCATGGTAGTTAGGCTAGAAAGAGATGTTTTGTTGCTTGAAATGTATAGACAAAGAACGTTTAACTTCCTCGCCTTTACATATTCTATGTACCACTTTATATATTAAATTTCAGAACATTGTCGTACCTGAACTGTAACAAACCTATTTTGAAAATGAGTATCAACTTATACTGTATATTCCTATTCATGATCCTGTGTGGGGCTATTAAAATTATTCGTTTGAATAGACTGAAAGCCTAAGGAAGATTTGTAATAAATAGCGCTTTTGCGAATAAATCTGTTTACCGTTAATTGCCTTTGTGGCAGGAGCAACTGTGGAAATGGTCAGTGGTACAGTCATTTGCATCCGACTGAATGGCATCCTAGCAGTGACCAATGTTCTACGTTTTCATTGAAACCCAAATCAATGCTTGGTGACTGTTCTTAGTTTTTACCTAAAATAGACCCCTGCAGACCTAATTTGCATGGATTACTGGATATCACTACCGATGGCTGTCCTGGTGCCACGTGTCTATTTCCCTAATGCCCCCACTTCATTTTTTATCATTCATTCATTTCGGTTTGCTACCTGTGTCCATCACCATGGAATTCTCATATTTGTGTCTCAATTTTATTTTTCATTCATCACCCTAATTTGCCAAACTGTATCTCAAAACTGTTTGTGCATCCAAATTCCAAAGTCCCAAATCTCTCTCTCCTCCATGGTGCTGCATCCGACTTCCATTGTCCCCTTATGTATATGCATTGTGGTCTCACATCCAACTTCCAGTGTCCCCTCATCCACCCCCACAGTGCCCATATCAATCTCTCCATTGTGGCTACTTATACCTTCCGGCCTGTTGACAGCTCTCGTTATGAGATTTTGTTGTTTTATGTAAGGATCTTCTTGACCTCATTCACTGTTTTGGATAAGTGTTCTCTTTCCCTGGGGCCACTTAATACATAAACTTCCTCCACCTCAGTTTTGCCAGTTTCTATGTCTCACTTGAGAGTACACCTATGTCCCTCAGTAGCCATATCTTTTTTCCCTGTGGCTACCCTGCACAAAAGAGTCCCACTTTTATTTTCCAGCCACCGGTGTCTGAGCTAGGAATTAATTTAATGTATATATACCATAAGTGATACAAAGAGCACATGCTCCAGGTTGGTTAATCTTCGGGTGCACATCTAAGCTAGTGAAAGGGTTTCTGTTCATCAGAGTGAGTGGCAGGGTACTCGGCATGCTACAAGTTTGCACTATTGATGCCCTGTTAAAATCTAAAAATATCAAAGTGTCAGTGCTTCGAACTTTAGCAGATCTAAGGGGAGATGGGCCATAGTACAGCTGTCAACTGCTGGTCATACATTTACACACAAGATGATGGACGGAATGTTGCACATTGGCAAAACATTCACCCCTGGTCATACATTTACCATATGTTTGGTTTATGGCCCTAATATCGATATTCCTGACATATTTCACTTTTTAAATACTGAATTATTGGGGTGGGGCGGGGATCTGATTATTATGGGGGATTTTATTTGTATAATGGACCCGAAAATTAACACCACAAATTGTAATACATTGGGCAGAATGCACAGAACCCTAGCTACAATTTTCAAGCTTATGCGCATTTATCAACTTGAAGATGCGTGGAGGACGCTCATTCCTGTGCTACCAGGGTTCACATTCTCTTCTAAACCAGATAAACACTATTTACGTATCGATATGATTTTTGCAAAAAGATTGCTTATGGTAAACGCCCAAATGGAAATCTGCCCCAAAGTAACATCTGATCATAACCCTCTGACATTAAGACTACGGGTGGAGCAGAATGTAAGGGGTGGTCACCGACCTTTCTCATTTCCGAGGTACTTACTTAACAACCCAGACTATTGTACCCATTCTAGTGCTGCACTGGGAGAATATTTAGGTAACAACAAGGGCACTGCTGCGGCTCATGTAGTTTGGGACTCTATGAAGGTTTTTATTAGAGGGGCAACCCAACAGTTTATTTTGGCTCAGAACAGGCGATTAGCTCAAGAAACGGAACAAAATCGCAGTGAATATTTTAGTTTAGAACAACGGCATGCACAGGCAGTTAAGTCCAAGGATACAACTGAACGCGAGATCTATTTACAGCTGTTAAAAAACCATTTATCTTGAGTAGAAGACTTATGGAGAAAATTGCTGTCAATTTTAATAAGTACAATGCTAAACAATATGAATACGGGGAGAAGGTTGGTCAACTTCTGGCATTACAGATAGCAAATAGGGTTCTATGTTGCAACTATGACATCCCCAACCACGGCTTCTCTAACCACGGGGTCGCAACCACGACCTCGTCTAAATGATTTCTTTTACCACGCATTCCTTTACCATGATTTTCGTGGGAAAAGAATGTAAGTTAAAAAAATGCTTTCCAACTAGTACCCCGAGTCCCCAACCCTTAAAAACTATTTCCCCCCACCCTAAAAGTAAACACGATCACCCACGCACACTATACTAATGACCCCACCCTAAAATGAAATATACGATTACCAACACACCCTAAAAACAAACATGTTCACCCACACCCCCAACCCCTGTATACTAACCCCAAACACCCCGCCCTCTATAATCTAATTCCCCCACTCTAAAATTGAACATGATCACCCACAATCCCCAATAACTAATTCCCCCCACCCTAATAATAACATGCATGTTTAAGCCTGAATCGTTGTTCGGGCAAGTAGTTGTTCGGCTTGCATGACTCCAGAACTCGTTGTTTCGGAGTCATTGTTCAGGATTTTTCCCAGCAGATAGCAAGGCAAAATCGAATGTTAAAGTAATTAAGGGAGAAGACGGGCTTCCCTACAGGCAACCTCACAAGATTGGGGAACAGTTTGAAGCCCTTTACGCTAAATTATATGGGGAATCTGTTTTGAATAAAAGCAGGCTTACTGATTATCTACGAGAGAGTCATCTTCCACGACTTGATATTGATGAATCAATGACATTACAAGAAGAAATATCATTAAGCGAGGTGGAGGGTGCAATCAAGGCTCTGCCCACGGGTAAAGCCACTGGCGAGGATACAATTCCTCTGGAGTTTTATAAAGTGTTTGGGGATATCTTGGCTCCAGAGTTTACGGATCTTACTATATATTTCTCTGATGGAGGGCAAGCTCCGGCTTCATGTTGCCGGACCACTATTATCGTTTTTCCTAAGAAGGGAAAGTCGCCGTAAGACAGAAGCTCCTATGGTCCCAACTCTGATTAACTAGGAAGCCAAAGTATTCTCAAAGATCTTGGCCACACGTTTGGCTTCTAATATACATCAGCTTGTTTCTCCACAGCAGCATGGTTTTGTTCCTGGGAGAGATACAGTGTCGCACATTAACATCATTTTAGCGGCCTTTGACGTATCCGGCAAACTAGTAACATTGATCAGTATGATCATGCTGGACGCCGAGAAGGCTTTTGATAGGGTAGCATGGGAGCATGGGAGGCACTTTTGGGGACAATGTTAGAATTTGGACTGGGGACCCAGTTTGTCACTCTCGTTCAGAAACTATATATTAATCCAGTCGCGGTTGTTAATGTGTACGGGCTATCATCTACACAATTCCCTGTCCAAAGTGGCACCCGCCAGTGTTGTCCACAATACACACTACTCTTCATACTTTACATTGTGCCCTTTATCAGACATCTCTTGCAAAATACCGGTATTCTCCCAATCAGCCTGAATAGTATGGAATTGAAAGTCACCGCATATGCGGACGATATTGCTGACTATTCTGTGAACCCTGTTGAAGCGGTAGCTCTTATAACAAATGAAGCCAAACAGTTCGGTTCATTCTCCGGCTATAAGCTGAACTTATCAAAAAATCAAACAATCCTTAACTACCAACCTGATATCTTACCAACATCTTTGGGGGTCACTAATACAGCCACATACCTCAGTATACGCCTTTGTAGCAGGGTATACGAGCTTATATCCTCGAATTATGAACCACTCCTTGAAGCTGTCACTACCAAATTTCTCTGCCTCTGCTGCATTATTATACAGTTTTATGGGGCAACCCTACTCTGCCTGATATATTCCAGGATGCAGTTGGAAGAACTTGGCAGTCTTCAGGCATTATTTGGCTGGGTCAATTATATAACAATCAGGGTTTGCGTTAATTTATGGAGCTCAGAGATGAGTTTGGGTTTCCTTCTAACTCTTTTTTAAAATATCTCCATGTCAGAGATTATCTTTTAAATGGGATAAAATCACTTACGCCACCATATACATATGAGTTATTGACTGGTATTTATAAGAACAATAGAAAAGGCACCATAGGTGTAATATATCAGAAACTCATGGCATTTGTTCTTGATGACAACTTGCGTATATCTAGGAAACTAAGTCGGCTAGTGAATACCGATATCACGGCCGAAGAAGTGTAGGAGTCACTGGGTATCCTAGATAGAGCAGTTGTCTCTATCAATTTTAAACTGCAGCAACACAAAACAGTGTTTATGCTCTACTATACTCCCGAGCTCATATCTAAGTGGACAGCATCCCGATTCTCCGATAAGTAATTTTGTCCCAAATGCAATTTGTATGCCGCAGACCTTTAGCATATGCTATTGGACTGCCCAATGCTTAGGACTTATTGGCAGCATGTTTTAACAACACTAGCAGCGCAAGGCGGTCGACAGGTCCAGCTTACTGATAAAGAAATCTTTCTTGGCCTTAAGCATGACGTTAATAAGTCTTTTTTTTTGTTTTCAATTTTTATTAAAGGAAAATAATTAACAATTGCAAAATAGCATATATACGATACAGATATGGAAATTTAACACAAATCTAAAAAAGAAATATGAATAATCAGCTACACAGGAAGGAACAATAGGGGGTAAGACGGGGGGTGAGTCTTCTACGGTGTGTGTTCTTTGTTTTAGTTTATTCTGGCTATCATACCGGGGAATTTAGATTTTTTATGGTTTCCGAGGTGTGAGCAGTGAGTGGGACGTACAGGGGGGTAATGTCACTATGTCTGGACATTGACCGGCCTCGGGGGAAGATCCGGCCTCTTCGCTTCCAGAGGCCCCCAAGAAGTTCCGGAGACGATGCTTGGTAGGTTTGCGGAGCCTGTTGTAAGTATGTGCAACAAACACACCATATGTCTTTAGGTTTCGAGGTTGGGGGCTGCAGTGTGGCATAAATGTCAGTCTGCAGACTACAATAGGACATGCTGCGTATCCATGCTGCTTTAGTAGGGTAATGTTTGGTGCCCCAGTGTATTGCTATTTCTCGTTTTGCTACCATCAGTGCTATGGCCACGAATCTACGGTAACATGGTTTAATGTGGTTGACCAACCCTTACAGGCCTAGCCTCGGAGAGTGAATGAGAGGTGCGGCGATAATTTGAGCTATTGTTTGAAATACCTCTACTCAGTATGCAATGATTTGGGGACATGACCAGGTCATGTGAGCAAAATCGGCTTTCAGTGCCCTGCATTTAGGGCAACCTGAATATTTGGTGGGATTAAATTTGGCCAATTGACGCGGGGTAATGTAGACCCTGTGAGCGAATTTAAAATGAAGGAGTTTGTGTCTATGATTTGGGGAAGTGTTCTGTATTTGATCAAGATAAAACGCCCATTCTTTATCCATCAGTGGATGCCCTAGGTCATCCGTCAGTGGATGCCCTAGGTCTTCTTCCCAGCGTTGTCTGATCTCCCTGTCTTTGGCTTGTCTGAGTGACAAGCAGGCCTTTTATAGCTTGGTAACCAAGTGAGTTCCCTCTTTATCCGAGATAAGCAGTGTGAGTGGGGTGAAGTCTACTGGCGGGGATGGGAAGGAGGTGAACATAGAACGAAGTGTACCCAGCAATCGGGCGGCTATAAAGTTATCCATGTATGTCATCTTAGGCTGTGTAGACATTTCGGTCAATGTGCGTGCCCAGCCCTCGGGAATAGGGAGCCAAGAGTACCCAAGCCTAGTTTAGCAAGAGTGTGTTGTACCCTCTTCTCGGAGGTCAGCGGGAGAAATGGGTTATTTGTTAGGGGAATGGCCGGAGAGTAGATAAGGCCTCTGCCCAGTATGTTGTTAAGTTTACGCCACACCCAGATAGTAGTTGTATGGGGTTGAATGTCATGAGGATCCAGTGGTATGCCCTTTGGAAGCAGGGCTTCCAATGTTGTGGGAGCCGCCAAGTCACATTCAGGCTTCGTGTAAGGTATACGAGCATCTGGGTGGAACCAGTGATGAGCGAATGTCGCCTGAGCCACTAAGAAATAAAGTTGGGGATCATGGTACCGCAAACCCGCCCTGGTTATATGGGAGTGTCAGGGTTTCCCAAGAAACTCTCAGTCTGCGCCCTGCCCATATCAGTCGTATAAGTAACCCCCTCAATTGACAGAAGAAAGCATTGGTGAGTGGGATGGGTATAGTGCCGAATAGATATAAGAATCTGGGCAGCACTTTCATTTTGATAAGAGCGATGCGACCGGCCATAGACAGGGGCAATTGGATCCATCTTTCGACCTGCGTAGTAAGCTATTCAATTGCAGGTCCATAATTTAGACGTACAACCTGTTCTTTATCTCTGCGCAGGTGCACACCAAGGTACTTGGTGGTGTCGCCTGCCTTTCGCAAGGGAAGTTTGGTCTCATCCGCCAAGGCTGCAGTCATGATAGGAAGCAGTTCTGATTTGTCCCAGTTTATCTTCAGCTCAGACATGGCCCCATACCGGCCAATCTCCTTTATGAGGGGTTGTAGGTTATCATTGGGATGACGTATAAATAACAAGATATCGTCCGCGTACATGGACATTAGCAAAGGACCCGAGTGGAATTGCAGACCCCGAAAACCTGTGCTTGTCCTGCATATGGCGAAGCAATGGGTCCAAAGCTATTATAAAGAGCAACTGGGATAGAGGACACCCCTGTCATGTCCCGCGTGTAATCGGAATTGGAGATGACAGAGAACGATTTACTCGAAGCCGAGCGGTTGGAGATGAATAAAGCAATGCAGTCAAGGCAATACAATTGCCTGGGATGCCCAGCTTGCACAGCGTGGTGGTGAGGAAAGGCCATTCGAGAGAATCATAGGCCTTTTCTGGATGTTAATAATGCTGAGAAGGCTTTTTACTCTATCGCTATTGCCTGTGCCCCCCCCCCCTGTATCGCTAGGTCTTGGATAAGTCTCATCAGTCCAAATGTTAAAGATTTCTGGGCACTCCTCAGACAGGTGTTTAAATATGAGTTAGCACAAGCTAAGGCTAGAGGCCTTCGTGCACCCAACAGGGTCTTGGCCGGTCTACAATGCGTTTAGCCACTTACCACTTCTTATCATTTGTAGTCATCTTTTTCTTTTTTCGTACGCTCTTTCATTTTCAGCTTCCTACTTTGGTAATAACTTCTTTAATATGACCAAATAAATATATATCCTTTTTTGCTGTATTTGTTTTTCCTATTGCTGTATTTATCCAGTGTACTCATGGCTTTAAAAATATCAAATAAAAAAATATATATATATATATGTAAAAAGATTGCACTATTGATTGTTGGGCTCAAAATACCAAGTCACTTCCCCACCACAAGTTGAAATTCCAAGTGGACAGAAAAAGGACAATGAATGTTTTATGTATGTTCACTCCCACCTGTTCTACTCCTTTAATATATTCTGGAAATGCAGGAACCAGTTCTAATGATAAAAAAAAACATTCTAAATGCACTGTTCCCAGTCTTTGGAGAGGTTTGAAAACATATCAGAAAACCTTAATTGTGAACTTAATTCCCATCAATGTGACAGCAAACCCGGGGCCCAAAACCCACAGCTGACTCCAACCTGCAGGAACAAGTGCAGGTGGGGCTAGGGGTCTATCACTATCATTTTGTCGCCTTTCTCAATTCTCCAAATGTCCATGACGGATTGAAATCCTGTTCACATTCCTTCGTCTAGCATCTGCTAGCCTCTCTGGTTGTCCACCTTGATATGGACTCAAGAATATTGTGGTACTAAAATATAATGACCAAAATATCGAGGATCAAAATATTGAGAAGATAAGTATATGAAGGTAATTATAGATGGACTTTACTTAACTCCACATATATAAATCTTCTAGTTATGTAAATGTGGAGTTAAGAACAGTAACTCTATTCTTACCTATGTGCACTAGCCTTTTCAAGTGCTCCCCAATATTTTGGTCACAATATTTTGGCAGCACAATGTCTCTGTAGTTGATATTTCAAGTTACTATCGGCTCACCTCCACCTCTAGCCTCACCGCATTAATGGGCTCAGACCACCTTGCTGTTCCTTTACCAGCATCAGCAGTTTTTTAATACAAATCAATGCCCTACCTGAATGCTTTCCAGACAATGTCTTCCCTGTCTGCTATCCATATACTTTTTCAACTTCTCGTGATATCTCACGACTTCCCCTTGGAAAGTGTTCCTGATTGAACCTTTTTTCTTGATTTCAACCAAGGCATCAAAATTGGCTGCTGGCTTACAAACTTCCAACAAGTCAAAAGTGTGTTTATGGACAATTTTTCACCATACTATAGACGGCTGAACCCATGGTGGCGGTCTGACCACCTCCACACTGCGAGACCACCCGCAGTATTAAGAATGCGGTGGTCGGACCACCACTCGACCACCGCCACCACCAGGATGAAGGATCCTGCTTGGCTGGTGGTCTTTTGGCAGAAATATGCTAGTGGTGCAGCAGCTGGCACCGCCGAGCATATTCTGAGTTGCCATATCACCACCCTTTTCATGGCTGTAAGCCAGCCATGAAAAGGGTGGTGGAATGGCAACAAAGGGGGCCCTAACAGGGCCCCCTGCCGGATATGGGACTGGGGGTGCATGCAGGCGGGCACATGTAGTGCCCCCCCCCAGTATTTGAACCCCCACTTCCTGCATGGTGCGGCATGTATGCCACTTCGTGCAGAAAGGTGCTGTTGGCGCTCTGGCAGCAGCAGTCTGCGTGTGAGACTCTTCTTTGAGCCTCACAGACCATCGCTGTCAGACTGCCACAGGACCACCCTCCAGACCATGATTTGACTCCTAATCTGGCGGGCGGACACACCACGGCTGTGAGGGTCCTACAGCGGACGTCGCATTGCACCATCCACTGTAAGACTGCCAAAGTCGTAATAAGGCATAAAATCCCTTCACCTGACAAATGCCTTCTTGTGATACAAAGCCATCATTTTGTGTGTGATTCCTCCCCTTTCTCCAGAAAGTCTTGCTTTTTGCAACTGGAAATGTACACCACTACCTGACACTGTTTTTATTTCCCAGATGTTCTTCCCCACAAATTGTGTTTTCCAGGAATTCGATGACCACATCCCTTTTAACACTCCAACCAAATATGCCTCCCGCCACTTTTCTGAGACAGGACAGAAAATGGACAAATGTTGTCTTTGGCTAACTTTCTACTCTACACAAAGACGGAGCTAACAAAGCCTTCACTGACATCACTCCTATCACTCTACTACACAACTAGAATAAATAGCACCATGAAAATAGGCAGCCATCATTCAAAGCAGAAATAATTAACACATCCACTACTTCCTCACTGCAAGGTCACCACTCAGCTCCTGACTGCAAACTTACCTCTCCTTTAATCCACATCCTCATCACCAGTGTGAGGATGACCGTAAATATCTCATCAAAACCCTCTGGGAGTTCTAAGGTTACAATTCCTTAAAAGAAAGGCACAAGAGCAGCCCTTTATGGTGCCATCTTTTCACAAATCATTACTATAACTGACTATAGTTTAACTCTCACTCTGCATAAAATTTAGTTCTCCTCTTTTTCACAAAGGAATGGCACACACCAACATTGTACATTCCAAACATACCGTCAAACACATGATCAAAATACCATGGATACCAGGAAATAAAGATAATTTCTTTGTACAAAGATGTAGTCCATGAAGAATAGTGTCCATTGTGTAGGATATAGATACTACAATTGTGGATTGATTGTTACAAGTAAACAAGGGCTCCACATCTAACCTTTTCATAGGTTTCCCAAATTTATGTTTCCTGTGAGTTGTCCTGGTGAGATATAGAGGGAGAGAACTTAGAAATATATTGAGAAAGACATTAAGCACAACCAAAAAACGAATTCCCTACAAACACAATAGCAAGACGGAAACAAACAATAATGTCAGGGAGTCCTCTTAGAAGAATCTGAGGTTCACTAGTAGCTGGTTAGATGGCTCATTGAGAAGAATACTCACAGCTTACATCCCCTGAGATCTGCAGGTCCTAAGCCTGTTAAGACTAATACTACCTTCCATTATTTAGATGTTGGTAAATTAAGATGTATTAAATTAGGTAACAGTGCTACTTGTTATTTACAGGTGTTTTAAATGGCAAATGGGTATTATGAGGCAATACATAAAAAGAAGTTTAAAAAAAGGGTTGATTGGCCCAATTTTGTTATAATCATAAACTCCCTAATAGCACTCTGCAGTATCCCTGCCTCCTTAGAGGAGTAACACATCACTAGTAGATGGGGGGCAGGCAGACTCGCATTCAATTTGAACATTTCTCAATAGAATCTGGAGGATGCCACAGCTATTGCTATGGGGTCTCTAACCTTCTACCCTTCAGCCATCTTAACACTAACGACTGATCTCTGCTAGCCAGAGATCAATGCATTGCTGAATCACTATTGTAGATTGTCAGGTTTAGCCCCTCAATAACTGGCCCATTTTGAGAGGTGAGCCAGATATTGTGCGCCTCACCTAACAGTAGTTGGCAATAATGCATAGAGATCTTAAATGTGGAAGGGTAATGTGGCCCACTGATGTACATGCTGAGGACTTTCAGCAAAGGATAACCCTGATAATACCCCTAATGGTTTGAGTAGTATTAGTTAACAATTTATAAGGATCTTTGTGTACTGCAGACTATCCCACATAAAATACCAGCACAGTGTCAGGAATCAACCTCATGTTTGGGGTTCTCCAGTGGTGAGCCCTACAGAGAAGCATCAGAAAAAGTCACCACAGGGAGTTATAACATCCTTTTCCAAGCTGCAGTAGTGGCACAAACATACACCTTGAATATGTGGAAGTGGAGACTGGAGTGGCACTTTGCAGCCTGGCCATCCAGAACTCAGGTTATTAGACCAAGAAACTGATTTCTCTTCAAGGCTGTGACAAGCAGTGGCAGGTAAAAGGACAGCAAACATGGAGGACAATGCTTGACAACAGCAATTTTTGGCTCCCTCCAATTCAGTCTCAGTTGGCACACATTTGGCATACCCAGACATTTGCAGTGTTTTCTCTGTCCACTGTTCCCACAGCAGTTAGTTCACTCTCAGGCAGAATTCTAACATCTCCCTCCTCTGCTTTCCTACAGTCCAGTGCTTCTCACCATTTGGCATTCCTCTATCTTCTTGGTCTGCTTACTAAAGGCTCATTGACTGATGACTCGCTTCTCTGCCAGTTTCCTGGTAGCTGGAAGGCTAATTACAGTGCTTTCGCTACCCAACCCAGGTAAACAATTTGCCGAGTTTGTGCCTTTCTAGAGTTTAACATTAATTTACAGATTTGTTTCTAATGTTTCATGTGCTTCCTGGTGGTCTAGTTAGCCCTTGTGAACACCCTGTAATGTGTGGTGCCATATCAACATGAGGACCTTACCTGACTTTCTTTCCCCTTCCCCTGTTATCTTCAGATTTGTCTCTCTTCATGCTGAGGCTATTCTGTTTGCATGAGAGAAATCACAACCAGCATCAATTTGTGATAGTATGCCAAGCTAAATCATAGTGGTTCTCATGGAGTCTGTGGTGAATCTGCTATAGGCGATGTCTCAAGCCATTAGTAATATTCAAGACAATTTATGATCACCCAGTCAGTAGAGGGTGCATTTGTTAGACTGCATTAACAAGATGGCACCTGGAACTGCTACAAGTTCTCAGACCAGTAGTACCACTACCACTCCTCTCTCCCCTCCAGCTTCAGGAATTGTCTTGCCACAGGATGAAGCAGATTGGTTTGGGATTACATGACTTAGTGGCAGTACAAAGACATATGCAGGTGATCCTCACACATTCCCTTCATTACTTGGCTTGCCCACAAGCATTTACAACTGATAAAGCCAAAGTCTATCTAATTTGTCATATTTATGACGAGATGCAATGGACTGGGATACCCCTCTGATCATCAATCCTCATTCTTGTCTTCAGAATTATAGATTGTTTCTGAGAAATGTTAGGTCTTTATTTAATGAGATGTAAGGTAAACACGATGCTCATGTGAGCTTCTTAACCACTGAATAAAGTCCACAAAACAGGGTCTTATATATTAGCCTATTTTGGCTATTGTTGGCGGAGGCCGCCTGCACCAATGAAGCAGCAGTTACTGCTTTTTACCATGAACTTTGCAAAGAACCAAAAGATTCCTTGGCTGGGTGGTTAATCGCCCTGATACCTTTAATAAATTGATTTAGTGAGTGCTGCAGATTTAATCTCAGCAAAAAAGGCACTGCTTGGAGAAATGAAGAACAACATCATGTTTTTGTTTTTTTGGGCTAATCCAAAAGAATCATGGGCCAGATGTATGAAGACATTTACCATTTGCAAAGCCTGCGATTCACCAAATCACAAGGATTGTGACCGATAAATGGCTTGTAGAAATGTACTAAACTATTTTACATTTCGATTACCGGTTACCAAATCACAAAATGAATTTAGAAATGCATTATGAATTGAGGTTTGAAAGGGATGTGTTTTATGCGTCTCTTTCAAATTCTGATTTACAACACTATGGGGCATATTCACAAGGACCGGCGATACCTATTGCAAACGCCAGTTAGCGGCAGTTTTCTTATCGCCGCCTAACCCTAAAAACTATCACCATGTTAGTGGCGTATTAACAAGCCGTCGCTACATGGCGATAGTATCAGGGAACGGCGGTGAAAACTGCCGCTAACATTAGCGCAATGGCGATAGGAAATCCGGCGTTTGCGGGCGATACCTAGCGATAGGCTCATTAGCGGCAGAAAGCTGACGCTAATGCAGCGATAACTCCTTGCACGCCAGGTAACACTGGTGGGAATTAGGGACCTGCCCCGGTCAAAGGAGGGACACCCCTGTGTTTTGGAAGAGGTGAAGTGCGTTTAATGATTTATGATTGGCATGTAATTGTATTGCTTGTTGGGGGATGGGCGCTGCAGTGACTGGTGCATAGCGTGGGAGCGTAAATGCCTATTGTTGCCTCTAGTGTGCATGGGCCACACCAAAACAAGCATACACAAACATCACAACACGCAGCCATACGCACACATATACAGCACAAGAGCACACGCACATAACCGCACACACACATGGACTCATACAAGACAGAAGCTTGCCTATTCACACACGTGCAGCACAAGAGCACACACATAAACACATACACATACAAGACAGCAGCATGCATACTCACACACCACACATGCTGCAAAAGAGTACACACACACATCAACACACACTGACACACACATACAAGACAGAAGTAGGCATACTCGCAAAACCAAAGTACAGATAGATATGCATATACACAATACATGATTGCGCACCGGCACTACACCACAAGGGCTCACAAATAGCACAGGTGCACACACCAGCACAGACTAAGGCGCATACCGAAGGTGGGAACACGCACTCAAACACTAGCCTGCATGTGCAGTTTATACAGTCACAGAGGCAAATACACACATGCACCAAAGAAACACAAGCAAACCAGAGAAGTACCCTGCGTGCCATCCTTGGGGCTACCTTTAGTGCATTGCATTCTCGTGTGGCCCTTGTCACACACACGCCCCGGGAAGCTTGGTTCGGTCACTACACTAATTTACGATGGAAAAAGAAGCCACCCCAGGGCTGATGTACGTGTGGTGGTTTTTTATGTTTGTTTTTCTGTTGTTTTTATCTTTTTGGAGAAGGCGAAGAGAAGCTGTGTGCCGCTTCCTGTGTGGGGAAGGCATGAGGGTGGATTCTCCAGTAGTAGGTGCCATTCCTCGGTTTCTGATGTGGACATAGTACACTGCGCCGGTGCACATACCTGCCTCTCGGCGCGAGCTGCAGGGGATGAATGCATCATTCATGCCCTACGCCAACCAGAGATAGCCATGGGAACGGCAGGCCTCCGGGAGCGGGTGCCTCTAACCTCACCCACCTCAGAGGCCTGGCCTGTGCGTCCACCCACGGTGCCCACCAACGGATGGGTGAGGGATCGCCTGCAGCCAGTCCACTGACGGCCATGCAGCACCGACAGCCCTATCAGGGCCAGATCATTTCAGTTCTAACACGAACAGATCATGTTAAAAAACTGTTGCATCATTTAGAACCTGCAGCCCGGGGCAGCAGTGGCAGCGGCGGCAGTCTTTTCATTTCAGGGCTGCCTGTCCTGATAAAATATTTACATTTTGAGAATGTGGCTGTGAAAATGCTATGGAGAGGGCAGTGCCAGCCCTTCCAGGGACATGAATGACGCTCTTGACGGCCTAAGCTTGCACTTAACACGTTTAGGGGTATGTCTCTGCAGCACTCCAGAGTGCCTGGGGCAGGCTTGTTGGCGCCCCTCTCCTGGGCTACCCTCCCAGGCTGGCCAGTGCCACCTCAAAGACTACAGTTCAGGCTCTCTGGTGCCCCCCACCACGGCTGCCTATCCAGACTACCATGTACCCCGTCATGAATTACACACCTAGGTTCACGTGCGCCTCCCACCTCGCCTTCCCCCCAGGCCCACAGAGGGGCATCAAGTGCAGTGCACCCTCCCGGGCTGCACGATGCACCTCATGGGATACCTACCCAGGTTGATCTGTGCCCCCTGGAGGACTGCACATGGAGGCTCTGCAGTGACCTTCTTGGGGGTTCCTTTCCCTGCCAGGCCAGGGCCGACCTCAAAGTCTGCACCTCCCCAGGTGCTCCTCTCTTGGGCCGGCCGCCCAGGCTTCAAAGTGTGCCCCTCGTGGGCTTCAGGATGCCCAGTTCTACCCTCATGTGATGCCCTTCATACACCCAGGTGCCACCCATAAAGGCTGTCCCACAGGGTGCCCTCCTGATGGACGGACCTCTCAGGTTTCTAGGTGCCCTGTGAAGGACTGCCCTCCTCACGGCACCAGAGTTATAGGTGCTCGGTAAAGAGCTGCCAGCGCCCTTCTAATGGGTACCAGGTTTGGCAGTACTCTGTGAAGGGCTGCCCTCCCTGGATGCCTGGTGCCTGCCTCATGGGCTGACCTCCAAGAATGCCCTCATCATGGGCTGCCTTCCCAGGTTTCCAGGTGCCCTGTGAAGGGCCAGCCTGGTAGGATGCCCGGTGGTCTCTTGTGGGCTCACCACACAGGAGCTCAGATGGACCTCCAGGGTTTCCAGGTACCCTACCAGGTTGCCCGGTGCTCTCTCGCGGACCTCCTTTCCAGAGTGCTCTATGCCCCCTCAAGGACAACACTGCAAGGCACCTGTTCCCCTACCTACCCAAGATCACCACTCCACCCCTGAAGGGCCACCATGCCTAGGCTCCCAGATGCCCCTTATGAGCTCCCTTCCCTGGATGCCCGGTGTTGCTTCTGCCCCCCCCCCTTCTAGGGTTTTCCTTCCAGGCTGCACTGTGCACATGCTCTTACTGCCTGCCTCTGTGCTCCTCGGGACAGGCTTGCCCCTTCCATGCTGGCTGGTGCTTCCTCAGAATGGCACTCTATGCACCTCCCATAAGGGCACTCTATGCCCCTCTCATAAGGGCACTCCATGCTCTTCCACGCTCAAGTTTGCGTGACATCAAGTCGTTCTCCCAGGCCACTCCCCCGCATTCCCTTATCAAAGCTTTTTGACTCTCCCCCTCCCTGAAGGACCGCCCAGTGGCACATACCCTTCATGGATGGGCGACCCAACACTGGAGGACACTCGCCGGCACCTGTCCCCCATCACCCAGACTAACTTTCGAGTTACCCGATGCCCTACCACCTGGCTGCCCTCACAGCTTTCCAGCCCACAGCACTTCTCAATGGTGGCTGCTGTGCACCCATGCACAGCGAGCGTACCACTCATGTGCCATAGGCACATACGTAGTTGCGACGCATGCCATAACATTGCATTCCATTCCAGTGCATACTCATACTAGGCACATTACAACAGTAAAGTCGATGTTGCATAGCTTAGATATAAATATCACTATTCCCGCTTCAGTGAGTGCAACCCAAAACTAACCTTTGCACCTCAAACCTGACCGTGAACCCTGGAATTCCTTTTTGAGACCCCAAAACACACCCAAAAATCAATTTTTACCCCAAAACACACCCCAATATTCATATTTCACCCCAAAACACACCCCAATTTCCTGATCAGACATCCGAAACCCATACCCAACCAAACAACTTTTAATTGCCCCATTACAGACCTCACAATGTGTTGTAATCAAATGTGATGTTAAGGCACCTGCGTTGTCGGAGTTGCGTTGTTAACGATGTACTGTCGGCATTGTAATGGTCGTCTCCCATGCCAAAGGCAATCCATAGGCTACATCGTTTGCGTCCGTCTGCCCCTGGACAGCGCTCAGCACCAAGGAGCCTTCCTCTTGGACACTCCACCGCTACGACGCCGGCACCCTCCTCGCCATCAACCCTGGATGCCACCTCGCCTGCCAGGACCAACCTCTGCTCAGGACCGGACATCGCCATCGCCATCACTGACGGCTGCAGTATCACCCGCAAGGGGCACCCCAACCATCAAGGAGGAGGCATTGCCATCACCTACAGAAAACACACTCCGACTGACCACGCACTCTAATGACCCAAGGGTGAGCATGGACCACCTCAACTCCCAAATCCGGACTTAGCCCAAGTACTTTCTCTGCAGCACCCTCATGTGCAGGCCCCCGGGCCATGGCCACCTATTCTCCAATACCAATGTAGACCTCATTTCACCCCACGGTCTCCTATCCACCGACGACATCCTACTCGATGAACTCAAGTTCCTCTTGGACAACCCCAGTGACCAGAACACCACCCCCTCCAGGGGACGGTCCCCTATATCAGACGTAAGCAGCAAGTTGCCTCAACAAGCCACATAGCAGGACACACGGTCAAGCACGTCACCTGTGCCAGCGGGAACTTCAACTACAGCCACAACACCGGACTCTCCAGGACCGACCATCATTGGTAATATCACGTCTTCACCTTGCCCACCGGACGCCATCGCCATCATTGCACCCCCTCGCAGCTGGATCAAGGCCACCGAAGAATGTCTCATCAACTCCCTCCGCACCAACACTCCACCAATGCTTCCATACAATGACACCGCAGCGTGCAACCACCACCGATGGATCTCCAACAGCGCCGACATTCGGGCACCCCTCATGAACGGCACAGCATCAGTACCTTCAGCCTGCCTGATGGCAGGCGTGAGGGTGACACAATGCCACAGGGATAGGCTGGCCCCATGCATTGATGGAGTTGTGTCATGGTTGTGACACGACTGCAGCAATGCATGACTTTAGCGTAGACAGATACGTCAAGATTCATGACGTATCTGTCATTACTTGCTTCATGGAGCGTTGTCCAGTGAATACAGCACATCCATGCATTCGCAAGAAGGGCGTAGTGAGAAGTGTTGCAACGCTGCCTTGTCACAGCGCTGCAACACTTTACATGACTGGCGCCCAGGAATGTGCACTGTCTTATTAGTTTTGTCGCAGGGCAATGCTGCAATATTGCTTGCAGCGCTGTCCAGCACCAAAACCTGCTGAGATGAGGCCCCAAGTGTTATCCCCATTTTTAGACCAGCTATTTTCTGGTCTTAAGTAACTCTCTTTAACTGTAGTTAGCGACAGTTGTTTTGGTCCTCAGAACTTCAAGGATCCCCTTGTAAATATGGAGAAGTGGGGTTTGCGGCCGTTTTTGCATGGGAATGCATCTCCTGCATACAATTATCGCTAACAGATCTTTACAACAGACGTTTTCACCTAAAAACTGTCGCTAACATCTGTTAGTGGCAGCTTGGTAATAAGGCGATACAATTATCGCCGCATTAGCGACAGAAAGCTGCCCCTAACGCGGCGATAACTACTTGTGAATATGCCCCTATGTATCAATGGCTTCCAACTGCAGGTTAGGTTGAAAACCATTGCTAGGTTACCGACTCTTCAAAGGAGATGGTAACCCCTTCCCCTTTGTGAATGAAAGAAAAAGTTTAGGAGTGGGCAATCGTGCAGTGGACATTGCCAACTCTCATAAAAAGTTTGTTTTTTCTTCAATGCAGAACCGTTTCCCTTGAGGAAAACAGGCGGCACTGAAATGTTTTACTTTATTTAAATGCGATCACAGTTTTGGTGGTTTGCTGACCCCAACAGACCACCCTGCCTGTGATGGCATCCAATCGCAAAGAAACTGGGAAGGCTTTACGAGTCTCATCGTAATGAGGCCCTTAATGTTATAATGAGAGCAAAAGTCCAGCCACGACTACCTTATTGCAGTGGAAAGGCATTCCATAACCAAAATAAGGCAAGGGCATGTCGCCATGCCTTACCTCCGGAACAGGCGGCACCATTAGAAGAAAGCAATAAGACGGTCTCATTATGTGACTGGTATTAGTGAAGCAATTCATTGTGCAGAAAAGGAGTAGCACCTTCGTGCAGTGATTAGTGGCTGGATCCAGGCGCGCAACACCCATTGGGATCACGGGGCTTCAGCCCCCCACCTTCCCCCGCTGTGTGTGTCATCTAAGGGTGGGCGGAATTTGCGAAATTGACTCGCAAATTATCGCGAAATTGCGCAAAATCTCAGTGAGCATGCGAAACTTTCGCAAAGATGCGGAGATTGCTTTTCCGGCCCGTTCGCGATGTGTTTTTGCGGGAAACTATATCTCCAACTTGCCCATGCAGTCGTTAATGGGCGTGGCCATCTTGCTCGCGATGCTTATTTCCTGTTCGCGATCGCAATGACGTGTTCGCGATCGCAAACTCTTGTGGGATAGCGCGACTGGCTATCAACAATCCAACATCTTGTGGCGCGCGTGAATGGATAGGAAAACTCGTCGGCGAATGCGGGGACCCGGTAAGTTGCGACCGCGTGCGCGAGAATGCATTTTTAAAGCGCGAACAAGAAAAAACTTCAGTTTCACGGCAGGTTGCGAAAGTTTTGACATTTTCGCGCTCTCCGCGGAACGCGAAAATGTCAAAATATCGCAAATTCCGCGAGCAGAACGAAATTTACCTCCCAGGCCTAGTGTCAGCCCGGCTGAGACAGATTCGCGCGCTGGCGACCCTCTCATTGCAGCCGCACCCGAGTACTTCACAGGTCTTTAAAATACCATTTACTTGTTAATGAGGCTTTTGTTGTGTTTTCACCCTCACTTAGAGCCACTCTGCCTATGGCTCGAAGAATTAGCCCACCCCCGAAATCTTTTCTAGCTCCTCCCCCCCACCCTCCCCCAAATTTGGCTCTAGTTGCCCGCCTGGATCATACCACCAACCCTCGGAACGAGAGGCAGCAAATGCAGGATACACAGAGCAGCTGAAACATTGTCGGCCGACACAGCCCTTCCCCCACAAACTTCTCTCAAGGCGTGAAGGAGGCTGAATTCTGTACCCTGTATGAGGTGTAGAAGTTACCCAGAGAAACCCAAACATGTGCTTATCATCTAGACAAAGCGTGACAGCACAAAGCCTGTTATTGTCAGCAACACCGTGGGTAATTCCTAAATATGGAAGTTTTCAGTGTCACACCGAGCCATTTGATTTGGCTGAGGGTCTAATCTGGGTTTCCAGGGAGCGTGTTTCTTCACCAGTAATTCTAGATTCTAACGCGTGTGGCTGGATTAGGACATCAGTCAAAGTCTGTGTTTCTCAGATTGTAGGATTTCTAATTTACAGGTTAGACCCAAAGATAAATAACTCTGACTTCATAAAGTTGACTTGTAATTTAGCTGCACTCGTCCAACTCTTTATGGCCGTAGGACACAATTGGGGCAACTCTTCCAGCTCTTTATGGCCTTGGGGCGTGAGTGGGGCAACTCTTCCAACTCTTTATGCCCGTGGGACGTGATTGGTGCAACTCTTCCAGCTCTTTATGGCCTTGGGGCGTGAGTGGGGCAACTCTTCCAACTCTTTATGCCCGTGGGACGTGATTGGTGCAACTCTTCCAGCTCTTTATGGCCGTAGGACACGATTGGGGCAACTCTTCCAGCTCTTTATGGCCGTAGGGCGTGATTGGTGCAACTCTTCCAGCTCTTTATGGCCGTGGGACGTGATGGTGCAAATCGCCTTTTGCCGATGTATGTTTCGATATAGTTAACAAGAGCTGAATATCACTGACATGTTTATAAACCTAAAAGCCATAAATCGCCATCATATTTATGTAAGGCAATAAGTACATTTAAAAAACATTAGGAACAGTGCAGATCCTCACGGGTCTCCACATGTTGAGGGGAGCTAGATTTAAATGGCAGCAACAAAATACTATCATGCATGATCATGCATTTAAAGTGCGCAACAGTAAAACTTGTCTATTATTTTGTAATAATCTTAAGTGATCAATGTCCATTAAGCAGAATGAAAACTTTTTTGAAGGGACAAGTAGGAAGTTCCTCTCCTGCAAACGGCACATTAAAAGTGCACCGGTGTGATGTGTGACCCTGCGGTTCCAGCAGCAAATGTCATTTAGAGGATTAGCTAACGTCCCCCGCAGCATCCTCTGCTGCTCCTGAATTCCCACACATTTATCCAAGGAACAATCCGGGTGCATTTAATTACCGGGGTCAACGGATAATAGGAGCATCATTCCAGCAGCTAGAGTCCTGTTGGGCATGCTAGAGAGGACTGGCCAAGCGTCGCTGCGGCTCTGCCCTCAGGGAGCGTTCATTAGCTGGCAGGGGTTGGGATTCAATGCACGGGAAGGTTATTAGAAAGACACCGTGCGCGGGAATGTGTACTGTAAAGTGAATCCTTACAAAACAAGCATTTGCAATGCAAATAGGTCTCGCATTTGTGAGTTAGAGCTATTGACATTGTAAATGGCAATGTTTTTTTACCTACACGTTTTATTTTTGGAGTGAATGTATGTAGGTTGCAAAATCCCTTGGAAAGGTCCTGCACTTCGTAAAAAAATATATTAAAAAAGACGGAAAGTGTGGATTGTGTCAACAATTGCTTGGCACGTACTTCATGGGTGAAGTGTCGCCACACATGCACACCATGGTGCTTTACTAATGCGAAACTCATTAATAAAAGTAGTGCTTACGGACTAACCAACGCAGTCAGGATTGGAGCATGTGAATCCGAATCCCGGCTTCTCTTTCACTGTCCTGCGTCTTGGTTATCCCCCAAACACTGGGAGACAATCAAGTTTGCCAAGGGGGCGGGGGCAGGAGGGCTTCGGGGGTACATGAAAATGTATTCATTGCCTAGTTGTCAAAGGTCGTCCGGTGCTATTAGTTAAAAGTGTCCAGATTTCATTAAGATATTAGGGGTATATTCACAAGAACGTGTGATAACTACCGCAAGAGTAGCCTAACGCAACTTTCAATATTGCAGCCTATCACGGGAAAATAACCCCGTCCCAACGTGGAATTCACAAAAAGGCGGTAGCATGCGATAGTCACCAGATAACTCGCCAAATCTCCGTGTGAAAATCAACGCCACGCCGCATAAATGCGATACGCGAACGCAAAAAAACCATGCGATGAGGCCAACCGCGGTACAAAAAGTACCAAAAACCAGCCACAGGCAGGCAAATCCCTCGCATCTGGCGGAACAATGCACCATAAAAACCACAGAAAAAATACACCAAAAACAATCCAAAGCGTGTAGCAACATGGATGCACCCTGACACAGCGCAGGGGCCAACTCGAACCCCACAACCCCCACAGACTACCAGCAAGGAACAACGGGGTCGGGAAGGCCAAGGGAGAGGAAGACGGGGTGCAGACCGCAGGAAAACAAGACCAGCGTCACGGAGATGACAGAACACTATCAGCAACTGACCCACTAGCAGACCACCTGGATTGCACTCGGAGTGCCGAGGAGGCCAATCCAGGAGGCCAATAGGCGCTGGCATGACGTGACTACCTAAACCAGGCACAAACCCACTGCCAACAGGAAGGCAGCAACGGCGACAGGAGGTGGCAGTCCTGCGCAACCTGAGGAACTGAAGGAAACCCAGGCCACAGTCATCAGTGTGGAGACGGTGCAAGGAGTAGGGCGTACGGACACAGCTCGAGAGGACCTGACACAACATCGATAGGGAGTGCAATGAACAGGGACTGGGGGGACGGAGGGAGTGGGCACTATGGCATAAATGCACAATGAGGTGTAGCACACTGCACACCCACAATCACCCAGGTCCATGGGCCCGATCCCCTTGGCACACTTCAGCACACACACATAGCACGAACAGCACACCCACATTGACGACAATGAGGAACAACGCACATAGCTGACACTGCAGAACAGAGGACACAACTGGCTCCGCACATGCACAGAAACATGCCTACTACATCTGAAGGACCGGGAAACTTTGAAATGGAAATGTATGCGTACAACATCACATCCGTCATGTAGACCAAATGTACACTGTCCCGCATAAGAATCCAGCACCCCCAGACAGTCACTATGTACATTGCCATACAGTCTGCGTGCAAACCTGCACAATGCGCCAACATACATGTTAACGCAAAGTCAATACGCACCTCCCCTTCACATCGCTGAGGGGCACACAACACCTTCAGAAGAGCACAGACTACAACACATCAGTGATGCCGGAGAGGACCACCACACCTTCGACACCGACGTCCTACAACAGCACAAGGATATCCCATGCAAACCCCCACCAGGACCCGTACAGCCAAGCTACCCAGAGGAGAACACTGAGCCTGCAATAGACCACACAGCAGTAGGCACCCACAAGCTCAGCTGGCCCACGACACTTGCACATTCACAGTGCTGAACCATGGGCAGGGGCGCTCAAATATCAATCACACACCCAGGTTGGCTCTGCGTACGACGGTGACGACAAAGCTACATGTCCAAGCTCCAACCCCCTGCCTGCGGTGACACATCTGCATTCAATGAACACAGCACAATGTAATGGCGTTGGGCCCAGTGTCCTCATGCATACAACAAGACCACAGGGGCACATGCAGATATTACGTTGAACTGGCTACGGTCACGTGCGCACGGCCCCTTTATTGGCAGGGCCACATGTACAGTGACACCTGTGCTGGATGTGTGTAAGCCAGCACGCACAGAATGTCTGGTGCTGGCAACCACTTGAACATTAGACACCAGTGCAATGGAAACAGAAAGCACATGCATAAAAGAGTCAACTGCTGAGCAACAAGGAGGGAGCCGGAGAAAGTCCAGAGGACAGCCAACATGCAAACAGAAGTGTCCGTGATTTGCAGTGCACTGGAGATGGGACACCAGAGATGAGCACGCCCATGTGAAGAAAAAGTCTCGGATTGTGTCCCTCCGACAGATACCTGATGCAGATGCAGTGGGGTGTGTCATACCTGCATCATCTTCCCCATCAACATCTCAGGGCCCCCACACTGTTTGAGGTGACATAGCTGCGCAACCTCTCCACAGCCCAAAACTCAATATGTAACGGACAATGGCTTGTGGTGCACTGAGTCACTGGCACCTGGAGTGCTGAGCAGGGTATCAGGCCGATGATGGCATCCACGACAGGTCTGAGCAACTCTGTAAGTCTGACAGGACCACCTTGTCGACATTGGCAGATGGCTGTTGGAGGTGGTCCTTGCGGTGGTGGCGTGTGCCTTCTGCGGTGATGCCTCGCCCGGGCCGGGCATGACTCGATTTGGTGTGTGAACCCTGGTGGGATGCTGTTGGGCCCAGAGGCTGAGGCATAAAAAAAGTAGATTTCCCGTATATAAGGGGTATCGGACCTATATTATGTTAGCATGAAGCATCTATACGTATACACCCTGTTTGATATGTATGCTTTTGTATGGAGCAAATTCATTTATTTCCTCCTCGTATATCTATTCCTAAAAGAGTAGGCCGAGAACCATACAGACGCCATCTTCTGATCATATGCTCAAGCATGGGCCGCGATCACGTGTTGATCATGTGCAGTTGTCAGGCCCCAGTTCATTTGAGTTACTGGTAGCAGCTGAAGGTAGGCTGTTTTTACTCGCCTGTTCTAAGACTCAAGGTCGCATCTGGCTTTGGGGGCCAATAAGTGCATTCCTGGAGGCGCCGTATCTGCACTCCCAGGCATCAAGATGAAAGGGAGTCACCCTCCTGACCTCCTCAGCAATAGATAGTCAAGCCTTTGTACTGATCTGATGTGTGCCATATATGGTCCTTCCCTGGAGCTCGAGGGCCAACTGGTATTGTTCCTTTTACAGTGAGTGTATGTGTTGAACCGAAAAGTATATAACCTCTTCAGAGTATCCCCTGCTGCTAGTGACCCTTCACCGGAGTCCTACGGGCGTAACCCAGGAGCTGACCGTGTTGGTCTTCAGGAGTTGGCAGTGGAGAACATGCGATTGTACCTGTGTGCACCAAGTGAGTGGAATTGTTTTGATGATTTTGGCATGCACTGTTGAGCAGTGCTTTTGAAGCAGTTAACTGTGCAAGTATTTGGTGGTCAGTGTACAACGGAGAATCTTGGGGGTCTGACGGGGCAGCATTGTGGTGGCTGCACGTGTAGATGCTCCACGGACCTTTTGTGAATAATAGAGACGCCGAACGGACACCCGGTGTGGCACGTGTGGTGCGCGCCCGGCCGGACTGCTCTCGGAAAAGCCTGTGGCTATATCTGGGTAGCCTTGGGAACACATCTGAAGTGGCGCTAATGAAGTGGGCTTAGTCAGAATAGTCCCAGGAGTGAACCAGGAAGGCTACGGGATGGTCTGTAGGTCGGTCTGTGGTTATACCTGTCTGACGGTCTGTTGGTAGTCTTTGGACTGCTTGATTTTGGTATCTGTCGGTCTTGGAATTTGAATTTGATTGATTCTCCACGAACAGGAGTCGAAGGGCTCTGTTCTTTGTTTGAAAGGACGTCAATTTGAATATCTTTGTATGTATTTATATATTATTGTCTTGTGTATGTTTGAATGAGCGTGAGGTTGTATGTTTTGTGAATGTTTGAACATGGCCATGTTTGGAAGTTTATTCTTATGATCAAATGAGGAACGCGTGACGACAATAACCATGCCGTGTTTTAGTAGATTGAGTTATTTTGGATGTTGTTGTCGCCCTAATGATACACGTTTGGCTGAAAGTCAACCTGCCCCGCCTGAGGGAAGCCCAAGTTATGATATGTATGTTAAGCATGGTATTACACCTCTCTTGTTTAATACATTATGGCACAAATATGCTAAAGATAATGTGGAATTACAATGGCCCTTAACCGGGTCTTTTGATGAGAAAAAGATACATTTTCTGCAGTATCGATTATTTTCTAAACGTAGTCGACAGTCAATGTTTGACTCCCTAAGCCTGTGGCAGAAGGAAGCAAAGCGTAGACGTATGCGGGAGGAGAAAGTATGTAGGATGAAAGGAAATCAGACGATTACGCAGAAAGCTATAGCTTATGATAAAGCATGAACTGAACAAGGGACTGATTGTGCAGACAGACAATTTAGATTGCAAGTGGATAAGACTTATGTGGCTAGGACTGAAGCGGAAGATGAGATAGAGGAATTATTAGATACTCGTCCACCTCCGCCTTATGGCCCACAGCGTATATATCCTGTTGTTCCCCTTACTTTAGTACAGGCCCCTTCAGCTTCCGCCCCTGTTGATTCCTCTTCCCTTGCCTCCCCGGGAATGTCCTCTGTTTTGTCTCCTAAAGTGTCTGAGATGGCTACTTTATGGCCTGTTACATTGCCGTCTTCCGTTACGGCCACAGCTATTTTGTCTCCCCCCCACCCCTGTGTGGACCTCCCTTTCTGCGAGCACAACCCCATCTCCAGCTGTTTCGACTCCATTTCGTGCTCCGAGGGATCTCGACGCGCGGAAGTTGTTTACTCATTCGGCTGTGGGACCGACTGAGAAACAGATGATTGAGGATCAGTCATCCCAGTGGATGCGACAGCCTATTTACACTATAACTGACATATGGAACACGCTTCGAGACTATGAGCCTGTTATGCAGCAACATGCGTTGAAACACATGGCTGCATGTATCATTACTCTCTGGCAACAGTGTTTTCCAGGAGGGATGGCCCCCCAAGTGATGTATGACATCCGGGACAGGGCTCATAAGTCTGAACTTAGCCCAGAGGAAGTTTATAGAAATGTGGAGATTTTATTAAATTATCGCGGATGCATCAAAAGTGTCCCTTGAGGGACTCTAAGCATCCTATGCGAGAAGTTCACCCTATCTTTCATCCTGAAATACCGGAGCTAAAGGATGACCATGGTGTGGTGACTAGACCTCATGTAGAGGCCCGAGTGCAGGAGCAATGGGTTTATACCCCCTGGAAGAGAAGTGAAGTCCTCTCGCTAAAATCACAATTACCCGACCCCCGTAAGAATCCCACGGCTTATTATAAAGAACTCACAGAGGCGGCCTCTTCGGCCGTCATGACCTTAGCTGACATAGAGCTATTTTTTGCATTATTAGTTCCCGTTGACGTATGGCGTCAGGTGCATGATCAAGACCATGCTCAAGAATTCGGCGGAACATGGGATCAGATAAAAGATTGGGATAAGGATCGTAAGCCTGGGGATAAGCCGAGACCTGAATTATTGGCATTACCTGGCAGTATTATCACTTACATGCATTCCTTAATTCCGCCTCGTAAGGTGGATTGGGACAAATTGACCGCATGTAAACAGAAGAAAGATGAAAGTGTTTCTGATTTTTTCACTAGATTTGAGGGCGTATTCATCGACTTTAGTGGACAGGATTTATCGTTGGAAGGCGGTATACGATTATTTGTTAATCGTTTTGTGACCAATTTGTTACCAGAAGTCTCTGCACGGCTACAAGCCGCTGAAAGTAACTGGTCCACTTCCACGACCTCGGTAATATTGAGTATGGCCCAATATTACGAACATAGAGAAAATGAGAGTAAGGATAAGACGGAAAGAAAGCAAAGGATCTTAAAACACGGGTGTTGTTGCAACAAGTTGCTCAAGGACGAGGCAGAGAGAGAGGCGGTAGAGGATTCGTCCCGAGGGGGGTGGGAACTGGACGAGGCAGAGGGCCGGCTGTCGTTTTGGGAGTAAATCAGTGTGCTTATTGTAAGGAGGAAGGGTATTGGCGATTTCAGTGTCTGTTGTTGCTGGCCCAGAACGGGGCTTTGAGAAGTAGAGGAAGAGGTCGGGGAAGTGTGGATCGCAGTGATATGCGACGAGTTGGACAAGAGAAGAATTATTTTGATAATCCAAGAGGTAGGCAGTATTACAATGAGGAGTGTGCAACGGACGCGACCGAAGGGTATGCTTATACATAGGATGGCCATGGACAGAGTGAGGGCCAGGTGTCAGTACCCGTTGATCAGCAAGGACCTTATGGAGAGGCGCATTTGATGGGGACATCTGAAAAGTTTTTAGTTGATACGGGTGCAATGAATAGTTCTATTTATCGTTCCCTGGTACCAGGGGCTGCTCTGTCCGGGCACAATAATGTTTCGGTAGGATTCGTGGGAATTCTGGTGGTGAGCCCCATCTTCAAACCTATTCCTTTCACTATTGGTCCTGTTACGATAGACTCCCCGTTTCTTTTGACTTCCCATTGTGGTGAAAATTTGTTGGGCTTGGATTTGTTGAAAAAATTACATGCTAGGATTCATTGTTCACCTGATGGTATTTATTTGACTATTAATTCCCTTGGGAAGCATACTTTGCAGTGTTTCTCTAAAAATGAACCCCTCCCTCCTGAGTTTGCTGCTATTCCAGCAACATTGTGGGCCACCGGGGACACAGATGTAGGATTATTAAAGATTACACCCTTTTCTATTACTTTGAAGTAAAATGCCCTGCTTCCTCGTATACCTCAGTACAAAATTTCTCCGGCAGGTGAGAAGGCTTTGCTCTCCATCATACAAGATTTGGTGAAAAAAGGTGTAGTGGAAGAGACAGCTGCCAATGTGTGTAACAGCCCCAATTTGCCTATCTTAAAGAGAGCCCCTGTTGGAAGTGATACTGACTATACTGATACTTATCGTTTTGTGATTGATTTGCGTGAAATTAATACAATAGTGGTGCCCCAATACCCTGTGGTTTCAGACATTACTGCTATTCTCACTATGATTCCTCCTACTGCTAAATATTTCTCTGTGATCGATTTGAAAAATGCTTTCTTGAGCATTCCGATTCATCCTGATAGCCGTCATATTTTTGGCTTCTCATTATCTGATCGCAGCTTCCGGTTCTGCCGCGCTCCCCAGGGGTACACAGAGAGTCCTAGTATTTATAATCAAGCTTTGCAAACATTGTTGGATGATTTGGTCTTGCCCTCTGGTAATGTTCTTTTGCAATACGTAGATGATTTGTTAGTGGCTTCTGATACCGAGGAAGGTTGTAAGAAGGCCACCGTACTATTATTGTCTCATTTGGCTGCTAACGGCAATAAAGTCTCCATTTCTAAATTTCAATATTGTCGACAGGAGGTGACCTAACTCGGTCATCTACTGTCGAAGGAGGGGAGGAGACTAACCCCTGAGCATGTAACTACCATTTTTAATATGTCTGTACCTCGTACTCAGTGTGATGTTCATGCATTTCTCAGCATAACTTCTTACTGTCGCCAATGGATCCCTAATTTTTCCTTCTTACTAAACCTCTTCTGTATCTAACCACCAAAAATGTGCATGAACCTTTACCCTGGAATGATGCTTGTCAAGATGCTTTTGACTCTTTGAAATCTACGCTTTGTTCTGCACCTGTTCTTGGTACTCCTGACTACCGAAAATGTTTTGTGCTTTACGTACATGAGGTGGACGGTTGCTCGCTTTCTGTGTTAACACAAGGATTTGGTGGTAAGCAGAGACCTTGTGCCTATTTCTCGGCAGTGTTGGATAACGTCGCCAGAGCACTTCCTAGCTGTTTAAGAGCTACTGCTGCGGTTGCGGTGGCTATTCGACAGTTGGAAGGGCTTGTTCTGAACACTGACCTCACAGTGATGGTACCGCATGCTGTGGATACATTATTGATCAAGACAAAGACCCAGCACCTTACGAGTGCGTGTCTTACTGGATATACGAATTGACTTTGTTTGCTCCACACATTACGATTAAACGATGTGCCACTCTGAACCCTGCCACGTTACTACCCCTCCCTTCGAACGATTGTATATTTCGGACTGAGGAAGAAACGAAGGGACGAGTAGACCTGACTGACACTCCTCTAGCTGACCCCCAAGGGGAGTTGTACGTTGATGGCTCTTGTTTTAAGTTACCAGATTGCACGACAACTGCTGCATATGCGATAGCTACTCTTCACTAAGGGTGGGCGTAGTGGGCGTAGTGGGGCTACGTGAAGCAGCACGTAGTGTGCCCAAATCTACGCACACTACGCGCTTCGCGTAGCCCCACTACGCGCCACCCGCCACCCACCCACCCTACGTTTAAAAGATAAAATGAATTTGTAATAAAGCAAATTAAAGGCACTTACCTGACGCGCGGCGTCTCCCGGGGCTCCCTCTTCCTGTTTTTCAATTTTCCTGACAAATGCGCATGACGGGAGCCCCGGCAGACGCCGCGCGTCAGGTAAGTGCCTAATTTGCTTTATTACAAATTTATTTTACCTTTTAAAAGTACGGCGGGCGGGAGGCGGGTGGTGGGCGGCAGGCAGCTACGCTTCGCCCACGTAGTGTACGTAGGCGCTGCCTGCTTCGCCTAGTTCGAAAACTGCGAAGCAGGCAGCGCTACGTACACTACGTGGGCGAAGCGTAGTGTCGCGCCCAGGGTTACTCTTCACACTATAGTCGAGGCTTCTCGAGTACCCTATCAGTCAGCACAGGCGGCTGTATTAGTGGCATTGTTTCGGGCTTGTGAGTTAAGTGAAGGACTGCGAGTAAATATTTACACTGACAGCCAGTACGCCTTTGGCGTGGCTCATAGTTTTGGTAGATTTTGGGCAGAAAGAGGTTTTCTTACTTCCAATGTTCAGCGAATACAGCATGGCCCCTTGATTTAGCGATTACTGACAGCATTGACGTTACCAGAAATAGTGGCTGTATTCAAATGTAGTGCACACAAGGCAGTGGTTGATGCAGTGGGGGAGGGCAATGCGTTTGCCGATCAAGTCGCTAAGGAAACTGCAAAATCCAAATTGACCCCAATGTTTGTGACTAGTTCTGCTAGGTGGGTGGCTGAAACAGAGATGTTTGATAATACCATGGAGAGTGTCCGAGAAATACAGAAAGAAGCTACCCCTATTGAACTGGCTCACTGGAAAGAGCGAATTGGGAGATTAGATGCAGATCGTTGTTGAATCGATTTGACAGAAAAGCAGCAGTGGCTATTGCCAAAGCATTACTGAATGCGGTGGTGACAATGGCACATGGTTCAGCTCATATTGGGGTGAAAGGTATTTGTGCATTATTAGATCCTGTATTGTACTATCCCAATATTTCTAGGACCGCTGCTCATTTGGTACAATATTGCATGGTTTGCTTATGACATAATCCAGGGGGCAGGGAGACTGTTCTGAGTGGAAACTTTGCACCACCATCTTTGCCTTTTGAGGTGCTTCAAATGGACTATATCCAGCTGGAGTGTGTCAACAATTTGTAGTATGTCCTGGTCGTGGTATGCACTTTCAGCAAGTGGGTGGAAGCCTACCCAACAAAAGAAATTACTGCTTTGGTAACGGCAAAAACGTTGGTAAAGGAGTACTTCCCTCACTACGGATTGCCTCGTGTGATCTGGAGTGATAACGGAAGCCATTTTAATGCAGAACTCATCACATATATATGTAATGGACTACAGATTAAACAGAAATTCCATGCGGCTCGACACCCCCAGTCCGCTGGGTTGGTTGAGAAGTATAATGGGATATTAAAGCTCAAATTAGCTAAAATTCAAGAAAGTACTGGATTGAGGTGGCCAGATGCTCTGCCGCTGGCATTAATGTCAATACGAGTTACCCCACATTCTCGTTCTGGTTTGTCTCCGTATGAGGTCATTTTTGGGCACCCTGCTAATGTTTTGGGCGTCCCGAGACCCAGAACATTTCGTGATATAGAGAACCCTATGCTGACAGACTATTTGTATACTTTGACTAAAGATCTTCGTTCCATTCATCAAAAGGTCTCAGCAGTTTTGCAGCCCCTGCCGGAGGGTCCTGGACATCATTTGGAACCAGGACAATGGGTGCTGGTCCGTAACTATCAGTGAAAATCCAGCTTGGATCCTCGTTGGTCTGAACCATTTCAAGTCGTGTTGGCTACGCGGACGGCGGTAAAAGTGAATGGCAAGCAACACTGGATTCATGTGTCACATTTGAAAAAACTACCCATCCCGCTTCCATATGATCAGCGAATCCAGGACGGGGTTCTGACTCAGGAAGGTGAGCGAGTTTCTCGATTCATCCCTTTTTCTGACGCCCAGGTAATTGGAGAAGGGCAAGGAGAAGGTGCACCGGGCTCGGAAGGGGCTCTGTCATCAGCACAATTGATCGCCCCAGATTCTGTTGTTCCTGCAGCTAACCCAGAGGCTCGCAGTACCCCTGTTTCACCGGATTCATCATCCCCTGTTTTGTTCTCTGATCAAGAAGTGCCTGGCCATACTCTGTACAACCTGCGGCCCAGAAAACAACACGGTACACCAGGTGAACACGGTAGGAGATAGGGAGAGACTTGAGTAATAGGGTACAGATCTGTGCTATTAATGTCTGTTAGATACGCTTCTGGTGTACTGAGCGAGAGACTGGACTGAACGCGCTGAGAGCCTTGAACACTTGTTTGCTCTGTTCAGAAAGAAAGACTGAATTTTATGTTCAAAGGGACCCAGGTTGTGTTTTCTTCAAGGGTTGTGTGAGAACATAACTCCAACGTGAGAAGTTTGTATTGGTATTATCTGAGATGAACGATAGGAGCCTGTCTGTGAGGATCTAAACGGACACAGGAAAGAAGCACCCTCTGGCAGGTTGGACTGCATTGCCCCAGTTTATTGTTGGACTTTTAGTTAGCATGTATCCCTTTGCTCGTTTTGTTCCTGAAGAGGACCGTCCTTTTGTACCACACTATTTTTCTGCATATATGCCTGTTTTTTCTAGTTGGACCGATCGTGTTAAAATTGCATTTGTAGCTAATATAGCAATATTGTTAATTATATTACTGGGAGTGTTCATATATTTGGATTTTCGCCACCCTATGCATACTGTTTTAGGAACAACTACCCCACCTCCGGAACATGTGGGTCATACTTTAGCTCCTCATAAGGAAAGGCATCGTCAGACCAATGTGAAAAATGCATTCATTGAAATGCTTCATCAAGCACACAGTGCTACCAATACTACAAATTGCTGGGTTTATGGTCTCTTACCATCTGTTATGCATAAGCACGACTTATTTATATCCCTACCTTTGTCTCATCTGGGAAGTTGTGAGGCTTGGTTCAAATTGCTTTCTATGATGTACATGCATTAGACTGTGGACTCTCAGAGAGGGATTATGAAATGATTTTAGCATATATTGAGGTTCATCAAGGATTTAACCCCGAAGGGAACAATGGAGAGGGAACTTTAGAGCCGAATGCTTGTATGAATATGTATATGACGTATGAAAATACCACTTGGTTGAAAAATGAAATTATGGACTTTGTTGAATTCAATTTCACTCAATATTATCGACACTTTCAGGACCGTAATGTTACTGAAGATAGGGCTATTCCAGTGCCTGTATTAAATAGTACCTCTACGTTTTGTGTTCAACGAGCAGGGTATATATCAGTAGGAGAAAGCCGATGTAATTATACTTATCGGTTGCGTACCTTGAGCAGTCTTCCGTTGCTAACCCCTCCTAATGTATATTTTGTCTGTGGAGAAAGTGCCTATACTTGGCTTCCAAGAGGTTGGACTGGACGTTGCTACCTGTCCTTCCTGTTCCCTCCAGTCTATATTGCCCCTTCTAATTATCACAAGGATCACCGGCTAGATAAACGTAGTGTGCTTAGTAGAAGAAATAAAAGGGAGATAGATACCACCGATATAGATCAGACCGATGCTCCACTGCAGCATTTTATCGACATTATGAAGGGAGTGCTTCCCTTTTGGGGGCCTATGCTTACTAGCCGAGAAGTATGACGTTTGTCTAGAGTAGTTGAAGGGGTAATTAACACTACTGCAGGAATACTGACCAATATAACTGTAGAGCTACAGGCGACCAGACTCGTTTCGCTTCAGATTCAGAACCGTATGGTTTTGGACGTTTTCTTGGCAGATCGAGGAGGAGCATGCCTTGTGATCGGCAGCTCTTGCTGTGTTTATATTCCTGACTCCGCCCCCTCTGTTCATTTGGCTATACAGAAGTTACATCGTTTAGCTTCCGATATACATGTAGGAACTGGTACGTGGTCTCTCTCTGGTTGGTTCTGGGGTTTGTTGTCTACTTGGGGGTGGAAAAGTTTGATGGTGCTGGCATGTATAGCCGGTATCATATTCACATGTTGTGTTTGTGTACAATGTGGACCTGCATGTTGCTCTTATTGTGCGACAAAACTCACTTCTTCTGTGTCGGGTCCATCCCCAGCAGTGGTAAAAGCTCAGTTAGTTCAACAGGAGCTCAAAGACTTAATGCAGATTGATGAGGGAATATTTGAAGATTGAACGGTTTTTGTTAGCTACATCATGCTAAAAGGGCCGTTCTGAGGGATAAAAAAGTAGATTTCCCGTATATAAGGGGTATTGGACCTATATTATGTTAGCATGATGCATCTATACGTATACTCCCTGTTTGATATGTAGGCTTTTGTAAGGAGGAAATTCGTTTATTTCCTCCTCGTATATCTATTCCTAAAAGAGTAGGCCGAGAACCATACAGACGCCATCTTCTGATCATATGCTCGAGCACGGGCCGTGATCACGTGTTGATCACGTGCAGTTGTCAGGCCCCAGTTCATTTGAGTTACTGGTAGCAGCTGAAGGTAGGCTGTTTTTACTCGACTGTTCTAAGACTCAGGGTCGCATCTGGCTTTGGGGGGCGATAAGCGCATTCCTGGAGGCGCCGTGTCTGCACTCCCAGGCACCAAGACGAAAGGGAGTCAACCTCCTGACCTTCTCAGCAATAGATAGTCAAGTCTTTGTACTGATCTGATGTGTGCCATATATGGTCCTTCCCTGGAGCTCGAGGGCCAACTGGTATTTTTCCTTTTACAGTGATTGTATGTGTTGAACCGAAAAGTATATAACCTTTTGTTTGAATACGAGCCAAAAGTCTTCTCGGCGCACCTGTTGGGTGAGGGTTGGGGAGGCTCCTCTATAGAGTATTTTGTCTAATAAACAGTTGAACCTTCTTCACTGCTAATTGACTGATCATTTGGTAATGGTATTGGGACTATTGGTAGGTATAGTCCTTTAGTTTATTTTATGGGTACATCAAGGCTACGTACAGTGCAGGGCCACAGAGAAATAGCGTTGATGACCCCAAGGCCAACGCTTCAGGGCCCATCCAATATCTCAGAAGAAGGGGTCCCAGACCTGATCAGCACAGAGTAAGTGGCCCCGGATGCACAGCGGCCGGCACAGGCACACAGCCACGGGACAGTGACTTGCGGTGCAGTCAGATGGGCCATGCGAGCTGAGCGGGTCACATCAATGTCCGAGATGTATGTTGTGGAGGGTTTGGGGGGACAGTGGAAGGTGTCCTCCAGGGCATGACACCAAAAGGTTTGATTTTATCCAGAAGCAGCAAATGGAGAAGTGGAATGCGACAGCCTCGTTGCCACCACCAATTTGGTATCAGCTACATGAGGATGAAAACTGCCCTCTAGTCCATAGACTCAGACGCCATCAAAGTTCGACCAGAGAGTGTCCATGATTGGCGGGGAACAGACTTAGTGGCACCCCCTACTGCTGAGAGGGGATGCTGTCTGTGATGATGCCGGTACGCTGATATGAACTCAGCCATTGCAAAATGAAGAGTCTGTGACCTACTGGACTGCAGTGCAGGCCGGAGGCAGTGGTCAGCAGTGGCCCACAGCCATGTGTCGTTGGCTGGCGAGGCACAGAGTTAGTGACACAAGGGCAGTTGTCGGTAGTGTTCAATCACCTCTGTAACGATGATCTTGTTTCCTCCGGACTGCAACACATCATCCTCTTACTCCTCTCCGTGCATGCGATGACATGTATTCTGCCTTTTGAATAACCGATCTTCAGTTCCAAATCTGCGACCCACTCGTGCGCAGCGTAGGTCAAGGGCAGTAGTCCGCGTAGGGCCACAGACACGTGTGGTTGTGATGCCATGCAGAGACTTGTTGGCACCATATTGAAAATGAGTATAGTGACTTGTCCTATGCCTTAAATGGTGTTCACTGCCATGGTGTAATCAAAACTCAGTTCCAAATGTGTGACCTACCTGACTGTGGTGTAGGCCTGAGGCAGCGGTCAGCACAGGCCATTCACCGAGTGTCGCCGGCACAGGTTGGATGGCCCCAACGGCTTGCGTAGTTCAGTTTCAGTGGCACCACGTATTCCCGGCTGGCGTTGTACAGGGTTAGTGGCACCACGTATCGCTGGCTGGCGTGGAACAGGGTTAGTGGTACCACGTGTTGCGATAACTCCATATGGAACTATACCTCACTGATCGGGTGGGGCCTGGTGCTGTTGCCGCTGGCCCGGATTTGGGGTCACTGCCATTCATGACTCGGGACACAGTTTCACACATGGGACCTACTGGGCCGAGGAGTAGGCCTGAGGCGTCAGTAGAGTACCTCAACGAAAAAGGACTAAAGTGGGCCCATGTGGTGGAGGCTGTGATGGTCTGAGGAGGCAACCAAGGTCACGGGACTCGGGCCTGGAGCTTTCGCCGGAACGTGGTGGGCCCTCCTTGACACACGCCGGTGTCAGCAGGTGTTCAGTGAGGCCTGGCTGCGCAGGAGCGGGCCTGACAGGTTTGTGGTCTGGCAGGCGCACAGCGTCCCAGGCAACTCCGCTCTAGAGAACGGCATCGGCCTCGTGGCGGGATGAGAGGCGCCACCCTGGCAGAGATGTTGGGCTTTCCGGAAGAAGACCACGCTCAGCGCTACGTGCTTCTTATTCACACCCCTACGATGGCGTTGCGTAAGCTGGGCCATCCCACTCCAATCACCCTAAGGGGGGGGCGTAACAGGCAAGATTTCCGCTAGGTCCCCCACTGGCTGTGGTGACATGTTTGCGTCTACTGTCCACTACACTCCATACACCAGAGGTGTATGTCGCCATGGATATGGGTGTGTGCTGCATACTGCGGTCTGTCCAGCACATCTCTGCCACTCTTGGCATTGTGTACTTTCCCAATCATGGTACTGCTGCATCCTTCACACATGCCTGTTTGCCACCTCTCCCCACATTGTTGTGTGGCTGAGGTGCCATGCCGTTGACAGTTCATGTTCACGGCTTGGCCAGGTAACCATTGTGGGTTGTTCTGTCGTGTCTGGTGGGTGGGGTTGTTGTTGTGCATGTTGGTTGTGATTTTGTGACATGTGCATTGCCAGAGTTGTGATATGCATGGTTGTGGAGTTAAGGTGAGTGGGGTGTTCATTTGGAACCCTGGGTACACTGGTTGATGATGGACGGTCGGAGGATGAAGGAATCATGCACACTGGCTGTGTATTTGAAGGCGACATTGTTGGAGGTTCCACAGTGTTCTGTTGTTGCCTGCACATTGGAGTGGGACGTGTGCTTTCTGTTGCGGTGATTGTGTACTGTGTCATCAGGGGGCACAGGTGGGACATGTGTGCTGTGGATTGCCCCCAACATGTGCGTGCATCCTGCTATGGCGTCTGATCCTTGCTTGGTCTCCAGCGTGACCTGCGCATTGTGTTGGACGTATGGGGACTGGGGTACCAGGGTGATGGTGATGTCCAGGACAGGTGTGAGGGACTTGGATGTGGTTGGCAGTGAAACTCCTCAGACTCTGGTGGGTGTTGGTTGGGGGGTACCAGGGGTGCCAGGGGCCAACAGGTGCAGCCAAGCTAGCAGCCTGGTGTGGGGTGGGTTGTTGGTTGTCTGCTTTGTTGGTGCCGTAGGCCTGTTGGGCGATGATGGTTGGGATGCGTGGGATAGTTGTCCCTTTCAGACTGTGGTGGATGGTGACATTATCAGAGGTTGGGTCTGTGAGGCTGGTACGCTTCCTGGGGGTCCGCTGTCTTTGTCTGTGCTGCATCTGTGGTGGTCCAGGGGGGGTGTTTCGGGTGTGGGTTGTGGTCCTCGGGTGGTGTGGGTGGGTGTTGTGGCCCTCTTGGGTGTCCGGGCCGCATGATGGGGGCTCCATGACATCCGTTGCCCTTCAGATGTGGCCCTGGGCTGTGCTCCCTTTTGTTGTGCAGGCTGCCGTCCGACTTTACACCAGGTGAGAGCAGGTGTAGATTTCCTGGTGCTAACGCGCCTTATCGACTGTTTTGTTTTTATCGCAGTTCTGTCTGGTCGTTGAGAATGTTGAGGTGTGATGTTGTCGCAGTTTTTGGCACGGGAACTCCCACTCTGCATCTCATCAGCGATAGTTGAGGTGTGCCTCTGTGGCGATGTTTTTTGCAGCTGCTATCGCGGGTAATCTTGGTCCTGTGGGCTGTTTACACAGGCTTGTGAATGGGGAGGTATTTTTATCCTGACCTTGGCTGTGATAAAGGGACGTTGGTTCGGCGATAGTTCCTTGTGAATATGCCCCTAACTTTACTTGCATCTATGAGAAAATAGAATTTAACTAAACAAAATGCCAGAATGCGTGTCAGTTTTCACAGTGTTGTCGACAGTACTGGTTGCTTAGTTTCATTGCATTCATTTTTGTCTTTACTCTTTTACACAGCATCTAAAATAGATTACCTAATGCCAAAGCCCCGAGTTGTTAAATGACCCATCGAAGGGAGCGTTTTACAGTTGAGCAAATGTGTCCAAATGTAATTTTGGGAGTGCCATGGAACGATCAGCCAATGAGGTACTCGATGAGCAGGTATTTAACTACACGTTCAAAACGTACGGTATTGTGACTGTTGTTTGTTTGTACACAACCACCTCTCTAAATGTGTTTAATAACACAAAGCTTCATCTACCAGACAGTGCTCACAGAGGGGCGACTAAAGCACAGAACAAAATGTATTCATTTATCCTGTGTGTGTAGGCACCCAGAAGGCTTAGGTGCCCGCCTGGAGAGGCTAGGGATCCCAGCGCTTCTACAGACTCTGCCGTGCTCCTCTGCACCAGCAGGGCACAGCTCAGAATCTGCCACTTCTGCAAAGAATAGGTGAGGGAGATGAGGTTGGGGCATGCAGGAGTTGCCGGCAGATTTCCAGGTTATTGAAAGTGATGATTCTGACGTGAGGCAATAGAGACTGACTTTGTCTTTTTGTCTGCACCAGTCTATTTCTCTACCATCTACTGTGCTCACTGTCATGTATCTATTCATCTCTCTTTGTTAGAGGTGCACAAGCCAATATATTAATTAACAGGTAGAGCCAGCCGGAGACGAGCCAAGCGTATACGAGCCAGTGGGCGAGCCGTGAAAATGATCGGCATGTTAATCATACAGTAAACATGATGTAAATGTGCGATAATGTCTCTTCAGAATTCGAAAAAGTGCATTTCTTTAGCACGTCACTTCAGTCCACAACATTATAGCACTGAATTGAGAGGAAGTTATTAAAAGTGCTAGTTTTAAGCATGAGTTAAAACACTGCAGCTCCTCCCGGCCGACAACAATGCCATTTGTGAACTAAGAGGCGTCAGTGGCCATGCATACCACAAATGTTGACTAGAGTCTTATTATATTTAGAGTAACATTAAAATCTAGTTCATTAAACACAAGAAGTTTATGTACAGCATGCATCTTGAACTCATTAGTTCAAGGTGGCTATAATAAAGAAGAAAACGGAAGTGCCAGCAGGCAAGAAAACACAAACGGGAGTGGGGGGAGGCAGGGGAGGGTGAGAAGTCACAGACTGAGGGAGGGGGCGGTGGGGTGGGGAGACAGGGAAGAAAATAGTGTTAGGAGTAAAGGGGCCAATAGCCATGGAAGGATACAAATGATGAATGAGGAGGGACTAATAAGCCTCAAACCAATCGGAAGGCAGCATTTAAGACAAAGGTCAATGGGCAGAGAGTGGGCGGAGCTTCCACGAAGCTTCCACACGACAGTATATACTGCATGTCTCGTAAAGTGATGCAGCGCATTCGCGCTGCAACGCTAGGCAAGACCTAAAAGAAAATAGTGTCAGGAGTAAAAGGGCGAATATCCGTGGAAGGATACAAATGATGAATGAGGAGGGACTAACAAGCCTCAAACCAATCGGAAGGCAGCAATTAAGATAAAAGCCAATGGGCAGAGAGTAGGCGGAGCTTCCACGAAGCTTCCACACTACAGTATATACTGCATGCCTCGCAAAGCGATGACAACTCATTCGCGCTCCAACGATAGGCTAGACCTAAAAAGGTCCGAATGCAGGGTAAGTATGATGGCTGGCAGGTATACCTGGAAATACCATAAGTCCACGCAGATAACTTCGCTGCTATTTGGCAGTATTGTTAGAGTTTCTGGTTATATTCAGAGACAGGTGAAGTTTCATTACTCGTACACTGTCACTTGTACGCAAAATACCATGTAAGTGATAAGAAACAATAGGATAAACGTGTGGGAAACAAGTAGAGCGGACAAATTCCAGGGCTGGACTGGCCATTCAGCCTCTCTGGCATTTTCCATGTGGGCAGTGATCTAGTGGGCTTCCTGAGATGCTTTAAGGCAGGGTCGAAGTAAGCAATTGCCCAGGGCCTCCTACAGTCCAAGAAGCCCTGCAGTAAAGTGATGGAACGGGCAGAAGCCTCACAGTCAAAAGTGTGCATTAAAAAGATTCACCTAGTGTGCACGCTTGGATTGCACAACCTTAACTCATCAGCTCGCAGGCAGTTGAAGGCAGTTTAACCGGAAAAAATATTTTTTTCTCTTGTCATTCTTTTTACGTTTCCTCACCTCTTCTACCTCAACCCTCTCTGCCTCTTCTTTTGGTACCTGTTCTACATCTAACTCATCTCTAGTTCGACTCTCTCTACTTCACTTTCTCTCAATACACGTCCCGCCACACTGCCTCTCATTAGCTTACCTCTCCCTACATACCTGTACATCTAAGCCGGTCTGCCCACTCCCTCTACCTCAGCTCTCTATCTTTACCACCCCCTGTTTGTGCACCTCACTGCACACGTTTCATCCCTGTATCTCTCCACCATCCACTTCACCCCTTTCACTACATCTCTCTTTATTCACCTCTCGGTCTCCTTCTCCATCTTTCAATACCTTCCCTCTGTTTACCTCTTGTCCAAACCTGTTTCTGTCTCACAACTCTACCTTTACTCTTTTCATCATCTCTCTCGTTCTTGAATCTCACACATCCTCAATTCCTACCCAGTTTTTAACCTTTGGTCCTGCAGCTCACATTCTAAATTCACCCGACCTTCCATTTGTTACCTAACCACATGAACTCCTTGCCTTCCTACCTTTGTGCTTGCCATCTCACCTCTATTATTGTCTCTCCTATTGTCTTATGTACTTATCATTATCTCTATTTGTTAGTGTCTGCCTCCTTTTCTCTATCTTTACCTCCTCTCTCATTTCTCTTCGCAGCTTCCCCTATATTTCAACTTATATTTCTCTACCTCACCTCTCTCTACTGCTCTCTTTCTTTATACATCTCTGTTCCTCCCATCTCTGTTTCTCTCCAGCCAAGAACTCTCTCAGGACCTCACCCCCCCCCCTCTATCTCTACCTCTTTATTTACCTTCTATTTTATTCTAAAACTCCCATTTGTTTCTCTTCATCATCCCAATCTCTATCTTTCTATTTGCCTTACTCCTCTCTTTACTGGACCTCTCCTTCTACACCTTTTCTTATTTTACCCCTCTGCCTACCATATCACGCTCTGTACCTTTTGATTCTCTCTCTTTGCTTCTCTTAATAACTCACCTTTCCACCTGTCCTTATATACCTCTCTACCTCAACTTCTCTCTATTTCACCTCTTTCTACCTTACCTCACTCTTAAACCTTCCCTTCCGGGTATCGCTTTACTCAACTTCTCTCTTCATTTCCTTCTCCAAATCTCTAGCCGTCTCTACCTCTCTAACTCTGTCTGTCCATCTCTTCTTCTCTATCTACTTCTTCCTCCTTCTATGTTTAGATATCTTTCTGTCTTGCTACCTCACATTTCTCTCTTGTTCTTTTGTCTCTCCCTACATCACCTATTCCTATAGCTAATCTCTATGTCTGGCTCCCTCTACTTCACCTCTCGCTTTACTAGTCTCTTCAGCTCTAAGACCTTCTCCTGTCAGCCAACTCTCTTATTACACTCACTCTGCAAGTCAGATGGCACTCTCTAGTCAGAGAAGTGCACACTTACAAAAAGAAGAGGAGGAATAAGGACAAGGCAGGGCAAGAAAATTGAGAAAAATTATCTGATTCCGCCCGATAAAATTATGGAAATCTCTTAAGCAATGCTCTTATTTTCTCTTTTCCAGCAAACATGCCAGCTATGAAGGGGGGTGTGTTGGTGATATGAATATATGGTAATTAAAGCTCCAATTTCAATCACTATATTCAATTTTTCAATTTAATATCATGCACTATTCCATTAAGCAACCAGCAAGTCACCTGTAATAAGGGCCATGAGGAAAACGGACTATGCACCAAAATAGATGCAGGGGAAAAGCCGAAGAGATGGTAGGTGAGCTTGCTAAAATTAGTACGGTGTTTAGATAAAATATCGGATACAAATGTATATCGTGTTGCAGAAATATTTTGTCAAGAATATCGAGATCTCATATATATCATGGGCAGGAATATTGAAGGTAAAAATATAGTTTTAAGTGTTGTATTTTATATCCGTGTAAAAAATATCGATGTATTAAATATTACTGGATATCATATCGTTTTTTAGTGTAAAATTGTATGTAATGTATTTTTTTTTTTTATTCTGTGTTTACACTTTTTTATATGTTTTAATTTTAGAATAATTTGTATTTAATAAACTGTTATAATTTGTAAATTTTATTTGTTTTAATGTTCTTTTAAGAATTGAAATTTTCTGTTAGTAGCTGGATGTTGGGTTAGAAAGAGAAAAATTACATACTGCTTTGATGTCAAACATTTTAGTAATTTTGTGAAATGTATTTAAAAATCTTTTTTTTGTAAAAAGAAAATAGTTGTACTATTAAAAAAAGTAAATGGTAGATAATATTAATTGCAGTTTTCGAAATTTGCTAATTAAATAAAAATTTGTTCTCATTTTTTACTTATATAAATAATAGTAGTTGAAATGAGTGTGTTATAGTAGAACATTTTAGAAAAATATATAATTTCCTAAAGTGTGATAATTTGTTGCATTACTTATGTATTTTGTATTTGTAAAATGTTATATTGTAGGTAAAAAGTTTAATTTGAATTGGATTTCATTCACCAAGTTTGTTACAATTTGAGTGGGAATAGTAAATACCACCCCTTTAGTGTCCAACATTTTCCCCAGGTTTGTTTAGATTGGAGTCAGAATAGTAAATTTCACCCCTTTACTACCCAAAACCTTCCCTAAGTTGCTTTAGGTTGGAGTGGGCGTAGTAAAGGTTACCCATTTACTGTACAACACTTTTTCTGAGTTTGTTTATATTGAAGTGGGAATAATAAATGTCACCATTTTAGTGTTCCACACCTTGCCCAAGTTGGCTGAGATTGGAGTGGGATAAGTAAATGTCACCCCTTTAGTGTCCAACACCTTTACCAAATTTGTTTAGATTAGAGTGGGAATAGTGAATGTCACCCCTTTAGTGTCCAACACCTTCCTTGAGTTGGTTTAGATTGGAGTGGAAATAGTAAGTTTCATCATTTTAATGTCCAACACATTTCCCAAATTGGTTTAGAATGGAGTGGGAATAGTAAATGTCACCCCTTTAGTGTCAAACACCTTCCCTGAGTTGGTTTAGATTGGAGTGGGAATAGTAAATATTATCCCTTTAGTGTCCAACACCTTCCCCAAATTGGTTTAGATTGGAGTGGGACTAGTAAATGTCGACCCTTTAGGGCCCTATTTTGATGTCGATCGGAAAGCTTCCGATTTCTGGTCAGGGGCTTTTTTGAAACTGACATCTGCGGTTTCACTTTCGACCGCCGTGTTACAATGACGGCGTTCGGAAGTGACACTGACCTGGCATTCCGGCTGGCTACCAATGGGCTTAAGGAGCCCGTAGGCCAGTCGGAACCAGCACATAATCCCTTAAGGACAGTGTTTCCGCCATTGGGATTACGATGTTGGTTACCCTCAGGCTTTTCATGTCTGACATGAAAAGCCTGTTGGAAAGTGACTTAGGGGGCCCCTAGCAGGGTCCCCTTGCAAAAGCAGCCTCCGGTTAGGGGCCTATGGTTTATCTACCGCCTTGTCATGCGGTGCAGGGATTAACAAAAACTCACATTTCTCCATGGGAGCTTGTGGAGTATGCGACCGCACAATGTGCGGTCGCATTGTAATAGCGGTGTCGGGACCGCCGACCAGAGGTCAGTCATTCCTGAGACCACAGCGGTGTCGGGCAGTATAACATAATGAGGCTCTTAGTGTCCAACACCTTCCCCGAATTTAGTATTTAAGATTTTACCGAAATTAGTACAATAAAAAGATGGTACAAATATTTTTTTAATTTTATATTTTAACAATTGTAATTTATTGTATACTTCTACATTTTGTCAAACATATTTTTAAAATAAAAATGATAGCAATTTTAAAGTTAAGTAAATAAAGTAATTTATTTTTTAATTGTGAAAAACTGAAAAAAATCATATTTTATACATATTTGTATAATGTACATTTTCACATGTTATTTTATTGTCAATATAATTTGTACACATTTTAAAAACGTTTTACATGCATTTTTAAACATTGTTTAACATATTTATTATTAGTATCTATTAAATAATGATATATATGTTATACTATTATTTAATCCTTGCTTCATAATTTTTGTAACATTTTGTAAAACATTGACCTACTTGAACATTTTAATATATATATATTTTTTTTAATTCAATAAACGTGTTTAATATTGTTCCCATTCAATTCTATTTTTTAGTTTAGTCTGCTGGCCATTTTGTTACCACTAGCTTCTATTTTGCAGTTTTTGGGGGTAATTTTGGGCAGTTTTTACAGGAGGCAAGTCACAGTTATGTGCTACTGTTCGCTGGAACAGGTAGGGTAACTTTTTAGTTTTTTTTTAGGGGTATGATGTATATCTGAGTGAATGGTATGGGACACATGTTGAAGGTCACATCCATCCTCTAGGTTTGGCATTAGGTAAGTTTCATTAAGTACTTTGCAGTGGAGAAGATTAGCATTCGCTTTTCAATATTTTTATTTCCATGCAAAAGGAAGGGTTCTTTTTGTGTAATTGTTAAACTGTCTGGTATGTCTATGTTCTGGTATCTTCTAGGAGCAGGTGGGGTGTCGCTCGTGGCTTTTTTAGTGCTCGTAATTAAAAGTTTTAAAGTGGGAATGGATGGTAGTTTGCCTGTTATGTGTTCAGGAACTTCTGGTAGTATGTCTTTAAGAATTTTGGTTGTGGGTTCCTGAGAACTAGTTCTTGCACTCTTAAGTCTTGTAAACATTCTCTCACTTCTATTTCTGTAACATCTGGGGGTGGTTGTGGTCTTTTACATTAACCACAGCATTTTCTTTAGTAGATGTTCTCCCCTAGCATAAATTAGAATAATATTTAGTATACTTCCAGTTTATAGTTTCTTTTGATGCACTTTCTTGGAAGTAGGTGTAGCCCATATGACTCAATAATTGCTTTTATGTTTGTAAAGTGATACATTTGCCACCTTCTGTCATTATATCTGTAAGTAGATTAATAATATAAATATATATTATAGTTAAATTTTGCATGTTAGTTATTAATATATAAAAAAAATTCAGTTACTTTTATTTTAGTTACAGGGCTACAGGGGCACTTTGGATGTCAGGGTATCATAGAGGCAGGCGCCACCCTGCCTCAGCAGATTCAGCAATACACAACATACAAGACATGAGTACCGTGCTCTCCTTGGCGGGGAGAAGTAGCGGTACTTGAAGGGATAAAAATAAGAAGTGCCGGTAATCAGTACCGGTGAGTACCGGACATTTAAAGCACTGCCTAGTGCCCAGGCTGCCCACGGATCAAAATGAAGATGGTTTGGCAGAGCCAGGAGAAACATCCACGAGGGCGACGGAGCAAGATGGGTGGGTGGGGAAATTGAGGTAATGCCGGGCGCCCGTGCTGTTTTTGAAAGCGGCCACCCATGTGCTGCCTGCAGTAAGAGAAACTTATCAATGAATATAGTGCTCACAGGCTTAAGAAGGCGTACATGTAACAACTGAAGTAAAAGGGCCAGTCACCATGGGAGGGTACAAATGGAGAAAAGGCGGTACTAAGGAGGGACTAACAAGCTTGTTTGCAAATCAGACACCAGTATTTATGAAGGACACTGGCACAAGCCGATGGTAAATATGGCCGGAGAGTGGGCGGAGCTTCCACTACATAGTCCACCACAGAAAGTCTCCCCTAGAGCAGCGCATGCGAGCTGACTCTACACTTGACCTAAAAAAAATAGATGCCGTAGCAACTGTTTGACTTTTAAATGAGTCAACATTATCAATAGCAAATCTTGCCCTCTCTAATGCAGAAAGTACAACATTTCCCCTTAACAACTTTTCACTGTTAGAAGTATAGTGAATGACAGACACCCTCTTATTATTAGCTGACATCTAAACATTTCTGAAGTGACCAATTTTGCCACACCTGAAGCATTCTTTATGATTTGCCGGACAAGTTTTAAATTGTGAAGAATTATTTTTTTGAACCACAGCGATTACATAGATTTTCTTACACTACTACTAGATGAATATGAATGAATACTTGTTTTGCTTTACCATACTTCCCTTTCACATTAACCTCTTTGACTGAATCCTTCATAGCTAGTGCAGCAATATCATTAGATACCTTTCATATTAACAGATTTGAATCAATAGATTGTTTTGCACATTTGGCTGTTTCAGTAGTTTCTTGAAGTGCTTTATTGCGTTGACGAAAACGCTGTTCCTGTATATTTTTTATTAGAGCTACGAATGATCAACTGATCTCTTATAAATATCGACTTCCACACCAAAAGCACAATCCACGGACAAAATTCTTAACGCTGGTACATAAGCATCAACTGGCTCATTTACATGTTGATGTATTGTAAAGAAATTAAATCGATGTGTGGTTCCTCTGTAAACCTCCTATTTAGTCAATCCAGTGCCTCAGTAAAACAATCACAGTCTCTGGCAAATACCCCGTTTGGGATGGTACAATAGGAGGCAAATATTCGAAGACATCCTCAGCTTCCATACCAATCAAAATGAAAAGAATTGATCAGAATCAAACAAATCACCATTTAAAGCTAGCTTGTAGTTTTTAAAATGTGTCAACCATTTTTCACACTTTATGCTTGGTTGATCTGGCCCAGAGACAGAAGGTGATGGTGGGTTTCCATGTGTAACACTGATGTTAAATGTTGAATATATTCAGACTCAGAGCTGTCAGAGTTTACTACAGTGAATATCCATCTGAAAACAGTTAACAGCAAGAAAATGGTTGGAACATAAATGGTAACTTAATGAGTTGTGGGCTTCTAAAACAGAATGTTACATGTACCTCCTTCTAATAATAGAAATTAGAACATTGGAATGTTGGAAGCTCCATTGAAAACAATGGAGTGCTCCAGGCTCATAATGGCTGGTATAAGCCCGGAGCGCCAACATTCCAATGTGTCTTTGTTCACAGCTCTGGCTGTGAACAAAGGCTTCAGGGAGCCTGAGGGGATTTTCGCGTTGCCTGAAGGCTTTGTTTTGTTAGAACATTCTGCCCTCTAGTGGCAGAATGTTCTAATAGCCTTATAGCCCTTCGTAGCAGGGCTATACCGGCTTTTAAAGTCCCTCTGCTTTGTTAAAGTCCCTCGCCTTCGGCTCAGGCCTTTAACGCTGCAGCGGGCCTTTAACAGCCGGAATAGCCCGCTACGGCGGGCTATAAGGCTATATTAAACTTCGGTTTAAGCATCACTTTTCTCTCTAAGGGGCATATCAACAAGGGCTTCATCTCTGCTTTTTTGGCTTTAAAAGCCACAAAAGCAGAGATAAAACTAGCACCCTATCAACAACAGGGTGCTAACATGCAAATTTGCAGGTTAACACCCTTTTACTCTACGCTTCCCCTTGCATCTCTAATGAGATGCAAAGGGGGCGTTCCAGACTAAAATAATAGGAGAAATGTCGCTAAGCGACATTTCTCCTATTATCAAGAATATCGCTAACCCTGTTAGAGACAAAAAAAGCAGCGCTAACCGCGGTTAACGCTGCTTTTTTACGTCTGGTATTTTTCTGACTTAGCCATGATATCCTATGGAAGGAGGATATCATGGCTAAGTTTGTCTGTCCCTATCAACAAGCTAACGTGAGATTATCGCTGGGTTTCCAGCGATAATCTCATGTTAGCCACTTAGCGTGAGGATTTTTATCGCTATTGAGATAAGTGTTGCTAATAGCACGCTATCTCAGCGATAAAAATCAACGCTAGCCGGCGATAATTATCCTAGCGCTAAGTGCGCTTAGCGATAATTATCGCCGGTTGTTGTTGATGTGCCCCTAAATGATGATAACACTGGTCACTGTAAATTATTCCTCAAAGACAAACCGCGTTATTTCAATGAGTTAGTGCCAGTATCTCATAACAATACGTCAGTTTGCTGATATTTGCATATCAGTCCCAGGATGCAAACCACCACTTGTTAGATGAAAAACATCGTAAGCCAAAAAATGTCATCCATTTTAGTCCGTTTGAATCAATTTCCTTGTAAAGTTTATTGTCCGTTTAGATAAATAGGTGAAACATGGTTCTTCCGATATTCAAATGCGTGTATAATGCCACAGCCTTTAATACAGCATGTCGGATTCGCACATTTCATTATAATATTTAACCCAATGCATTTCGGCCTTTCAGCCTTCGTCAGGGGTAACTCTAGAGTAAAGAAAAAATATATCGTATCATGAACAGTTTCACAAAATCTAAAAAACAATTTTTCTCATAAATGAAATTAAAAAACACTCTCCAATGATTAGTCCCCCGTTTCTTGTGCACAATTAATTCCACTGTTTGCTCAAAACCCATAACATTAAAAAGAAACCACCACATTGAGCTCAAAATCATCAAATATTATTAAACCCCTATGTTACTCAGCGAGGTGCGCTACATTGTATCTAGTTCATACCTTCAATATTTCTGCAATCTAATTCAAAGACGTTCGTCTGTGCCCGCCCTTGCGGGTTGCAAAAATTAATTGCGCACAAGAAACGGGGGACTAATCATTGGAGAGTGTTTTTTAATTTCATTTATGAGAAAAATTGTTTTTTAGATTTTGTGAAACTGTTCATGATACGATATATTTTTTCTTTACTCTAGAGTTACCCCTGACGAAGGCTGAAAGGCCGAAATGCATTGGGTTAAATATTATAATGAAATGTGCGAATCCGACATGCTGTATTAAAGGCTGTGGCATTATACACGCATTTGAATATCGGAAGAACCATGTTTCACCTATTTATCTAAACGGACAATAAACTTTACAAGGAAATTGATTAAAACGGACTAAAATGGATGACATTTTTTGGCTTACGATGTTTTTCATCTAACAAGTGGTGGTTTGCATCCTGGGACTGATATGCAAATATCAGCAAACTGACGTATTTCCATAGTGCTTTATGACATAGCACTTGCCAGGATAGCACCCCGAAATAACTAGACTTGATGAACTTTGAAGAAGCAGGTGTGCGGGACGTATCTAGAATTGAGTATCTCATAACAAAGCAGATGTGAAATTGCACCTTTCCCTTTACACAAAATGGCGCTTGTTACTGATGTATGACAGATGCCACAAACACAAGTTAGAACTCAAACCTATGGAAGCAAAATGACGCTTGTGTATGGCATGTGACGCACAGCATCGACTTTTACAGAATCAGAGCTGATCGAAGGAATTGCCTTCCACTCTCAACATATACTTTTCACTGGAACCCCATTATTTGTTGAGCAATGTTTAAGCAGGTAATTTCTCTAAACCAGTTGACAAACCTAATTTATGTGTGCCGTTATGTCTTTGAGTACAATCTTCGTTCTAAGAGTTTTTCGAGAAGACTTCATTAAATTGGCTAACTTTTTGTACACTCTGTACTGTGCACTAAAACAAGCGATTGTAGCTATGAGCGCACCAGAATCCTCGTAATTCTTTTCGTCAAATGTGGTTCTGTAATACGAAGAAAGTAGAGTAGAAGATGAGCATTCTTTTTCACCACCAACACCCCCTGCTCTAGGCTGGTAACTCCACCAATCGCTGCGGAACGTTGAATACATTTGGAACCAAGCAATATACTTGGCCAATCATGAACAATAGAACATCAATATTGAACAAAATCATGAGATAATATTACTAACAGAAAACTCTAAAATAGTACACAGACTTACTTGTACATTACTTCAAAGTCCTTTTGAAACTACCAAAAAACACCCTCTCTTCCTGGCAAAGAGTGCAGAACATAAAGGCCATAACTGATCCGAATCTTTCATATTAAAAATGTGTCACTCGTATTGAGAGAAAATTCCATTGAAATTAATGATGGTCTTGTGTTTTACCTACAATTCTCAACCCGATATAAGCAACTAAAGCAGCTTTCCTCCCTGCCTACTGTCAGTCATGTCTGCTTCTTCAGCCTCCTGGCAGTATTGTTCATGTTTGGGCATCTGCCTGCTCCCAACAGCCCTCACTACACTTTCTTCCATGGAGGTTGCAGATTTCTCTGTACTGCTGCCGACAGTGGACATAATAGTCAGTCTGCGCATTTCATCGCTCCTCTCATACTACAGGAAATATTTAAAACTTGCTGATATGCCTGGGAATACCGTAGGGCTGATGTTGTGTTTATGAGAGAATCTAACCTATTTTTAATAGTGCACTCCCTGCTGTAGGACTTTTGTATCATTGGTAGGCTGTTGTACCTCCATGCTGATATTTCTGGGCATTTTGTGAGAGTGTTGTGCGAATACTGGGTTACCACAGTCTCTTGCTGTTATACCTGAATATGCAAAAGGGGCAGAGGTCGTGTCAGAACTAGTACATCCACTTCCTGGGAGACCAGTGTGTGCTAGGAGGTGCTATGTTGTTGGAGTTCTGTCTCATACCCTGCCCAGGAATGCTGTAGAGATGCTCCTGTACTATTGCTGCTTGGGTAGCAGTACGTCTTTGGTGAAGAGGAGTGCAAAATATACCCTCTCTGGTAAGTGTAAAAGGTCATATTTATTGTATGCAAGTATAGATGACATTATAATAAGCATCCTTCGGCTTAGCGCAATCAGGACGCTCCCTCTAACCTAAAACATTACCACCCATTAACCTTCTAAAACTTTTGCTTCTTAATTCAAATTCAGCAACTTGAGCAGTCCCATTTCTCAATATTACCAATTTCTGTTGCTATCAAACAATCATTCGCATCCAGCCTGCTCCCACTAGGACCTGATATGGCTCTTATTCATCGTTTGAAACATTTTCTCCCCTGCACTTCCCATCCACAGATTTTCCCTGCTACGCCTTGGACTAGTCTGAGCTATTTATCTCCTTTTGCCTCTGTCAACTAATACAATGCAAAAACTCTTTACCCACCCAGCCTCCCTCCAACCCCCCCTTAACTCTTTGTGGGTATTCGCTGCACAGGTGAACTATGGATTTCGGATTGTGCATACACTGAATGTTTACACAATTCCGCGGATGCCCATGATGTGCTGCCTCATTGCATTCACTCAATATCCCCAGGTAGAGGGGGTGCTCCTTCCCCTCTGCCCGGGCCCGCCTTGTCAACGGGGTCCCACCGATATACTCAAATAATCCAGCTGCTCTTTAAAGTGCACTTTGAACTTTGACCCGCTATATTGATGTTTTCATGTTTTCCTCATAGGAATAAGCCCTTACTTGTACTGATTGTTTCTAGTGACAACGTGCAACAAGAAATAAATATGTACACAATATATGCATTTTTCATGAATGTGATTTCTTTGAATAACTCATTTTGTGGATGCCGCACATTGCTGTGAGTGCTGTAAATATTGGGGTACAAGTTTACTGACAACTCTTATAAAAATTCTTAGTGTGGTGGCCAATCATTTCTGTCCCCTCTTTTCAGTCTCTTCCTGAGACCTCAACTCTGCTGCCCCCCACAGGGCTACTGTGCCAGTGGCAGATTCAGAATCAGGGTACTGAGGGCCTCCATGAAAAGGTGGACCAGGTTATCTCATTCCAGTAGGTCTCAACAGTTTTCTTTCTTTTTTCTTTGAGTGGTACTGTAGCCTCTTCAATGAAAAACTGGACTCTGTATCCCGAATTCTGAATGCATTTTAAGCAAAACCAAAATCAAAAGTGACAAAGTCTGAACCGTCACAGATGTGATATGAAGCTGAATTTCCTTTGGCAAGAATCCTTAAGGTAAAGTTTAAGTTGCGGTATAAAAATAACACTCGAAATCTTAACTAGGTGAGCCGAAAAGGGCAAACAATGATGGTGAAAGTCGGGGAGGGTTAGCTAAAACAGATTGCAACATAGATGCCTCTCTGTGCTTCAGAAACACACACGGACTAATGAGAAGAAAAGAAAGAATCAAGTGCACATAAAAAGGAACGGGTTCTGCTTTAATTGTGAAAAGAACTGTTCCAGGAGTGTGATAATGGTTTAGAAAAGTAGGAAACATTCACAGTGAAAATAAAAGTGGTGTAATACTGTACCTATAAGATCCTGCTCACATTCCCAAGATCAGGCTTCTCCAACGAGCAGCTCATGAGCAACTGGTAGCTCTCCAGCTACCTGGAAGTAGCTCTCCTGTGTCAGTGGCGGACGGTGACTTTTGAAAGTGGTGTGGCGTAAAATGTTTGTCATACTTCAGCATAGCGAGCGAGCCATGGCGAGCGAGCCCGAAAAACCTAAAGAGGGTTCGGGGGTTCTCCCCCCGAGAAAATTTTGAAAAAAGAGTGGAAAAATGGTGCATTTTCAAGCAAATTTCCAGCTGTCTCGCAATCAAGCTCCCCCGTCCACTTTTTACTTTACTTTCTTTGAGCCCTTCCTCTGATCTTTGTTTGCTTCTCTCTGCCCTTCTCCTTTCTTGCCTTATTTTCTTTCCAGTTTCCCTCCGTTCCATCGTATTTCCATTTTCTTGTCTCCCCTCCTTCTCTATTTATTTTATTCCTTGCCCCTTTCCTTCCTCGCTCGTTCACACTTCCTCTCATCGCTGCATTTACATCTATAACAACATTTCCCTCTCTTTGCATCTCTTCTATCTTCCTCTCGTGTGCTCCTCATTCTACTCCCTCGTAATTGCTTTCTTCCTTCCTCTTCCTCTTATTGACCTTGTCCTACCCCATCTCACCCCTCTCTGTCTTGTACTCTCTCACCTTTGCACTTCATGCGCTCATTTCTCTCCCCTGTCTCTTCTTTTTCCCCCCCGCTTCACCATTCCTTTCTACATCCTTTTTTATCTCTACTCCGTTGTCCCCTTTTTCTCTGTTGTCACTATTGTTTTCACTTCCTGTCTCCCCTTTGCCTCCCCCGTTCTCTTCTCTCCCTCTTGCGGTTCATTACACTCTTCCTCCCACGTCTTTTTCTGCGCCATTTCCCTCCATCTGTCTCTGTTTGCTCTCCCCTTCTCTTGGGTGCATCCCCTCGCTTCGTACTTGACAGCAGGATTGGGAGCATTCCTTGTATTTTATTAGCTTTCTTTTATACTACTTAGTGTGTGTTGTGTGATGTTATGCTCTCTCGCTGTGCCGTCTGTACTCCTCCACTCTAGCAGCGCACTTCTTCCTAATAAGCCTTGTGCCACACACACAGGCCCCTGTCCGACCACCACTGGAGGCGGGAAGGGGGCCTCATCCACCCCTCCATCTGCCCTAGGTCTACCCCAAAGGGTGAGTCGCAGTCGTACACCCCGTTCTCTTGTCCCGGAGCCCGGGGACAGGGTTTTATGTTAGTCAGATTTATTTCATTCTGTCAAAATGACGAAAGGGTATAGAAATGGAAAGGAAGCTCTGATATTTAGGATGGAAAGTAACTAATCATTAAAAAAAATTGCATTTTCAGCCCGAAAAAGATAGTGTCAGATTTTTCTGTAGAGGTATTTTGGAGGATAGAAACACTTGTAGATAACTACTTTTGTGTGTATTTTTTCAATTTAAATTGGGACTAGTGTGTAAGATAACAGAATGAAGCAAAAATACCCCAAATGGGAGCCCTCGTGCCTATGAGTTGGTCGATACCTCCTACCGGAGGCACCTCAGAGCAGGGACTGGCCCTGCCTGGCCTGGGCTCACCGAGGGTGCTGTTATTTTGCCTGTTGCTAGGGTGTAGACTGCACTTTTAAGAGCACATTCCTGGATCCTAATTGAGAATAAGTTGAAGAGTGGAGGTGGGGGCCGGGGTGAGGAGAAGAATTGTCTTGGAACTGTACAGTCGAACCTGGGTGCAAGGAGGGATCTTCGTGCTGTGACGGGAGGGGCTGGGGCAGTCCGGTGTATGAAGAAAGCATTTTTAGGCCAGAGCATGGACCGCCGGCTCGCTAGAGTGCTGGGTAAGTGCAAGTGAGGAGAGAGAGGGGTTCTTATGTGTAAGGGACTGGGCCTCAGTCGAAGGGCTCGGTGACGGTGTACTGTACAGTGTACACATTACAAAATACAAAAGCTTAAGCCTCCACATTATAGTGAGTGATACATACTAGAGTCAAAACTCGCTGCTGGCCGCTGCACTGTGTCTCGTCTGCTCGTCGTGCTCGCTCCGACTCGTGACTCTCTCTGACCGTGACTCCTCGCACCTCGTGTGTGTCGTCTCGTGTGTGTCGTGTGGCAGGCAGCAGGCGCAGTGACATGGTGCGCCGACAGTGTAGAGAGAGACTGAAATGGCCAATCACTACTGCATGGCTTCACATTGCCGCAGTGTGATTGGCCATACCATACGTACGGCGCACCATGACTCACTCGACTGCTGCACTGCGCACGCTGCGCGGACCGCGGTGAATAGACTCAGCCAACCCTGGCGCTGCATTACCAGCGCCACTGTGCCAGCAGCGCCAGGATTGGCTTAAGAGCAGGGTTAGTCCCTGCCCATAATGAGACCCGGGGGGCTGCGTTATGAGATGCACCCTCGGGTCCCAGTCACCACTGTAGTAGTCAAAGTTTCTAAGTGCCACACACACACGTGTGCGCATGTTCAGGCCAGGATTCGAGAATAGAGCCCAAAATTTGACATGTGCATTGCGCACTGCTGTCTGCTGGACTGCTGCGTGCCGCTATTTCCACGTCAGCAGCAGCCCCGCCCCCACACACACCCACAGACTGCGACGTGCACTCAGTGAAACTGAAAAGGACTTTCAGGCAGGATTGGAACGTAAATGCTCTTGCAGGAGTTTGCGTCCATTGGGGGCGTTGGGGCTGTTCCAGCTTAGTGGGGCAACGCCCCAACGCCCCCAATGGACGCACCGCCACTGTCCTGTGTGCAGCACAGCATACGAGAGGTGTGGTGCAGCTGGGACTTCGGAGCACAAGGCTCACAGTTCGATCACCGGCTCCAGCAGCAGCTCAGCACCATGTGACTCTGGGCAATAGCTCACTTAATTTCCACAACGGCCCCCAGCGCCTTAAGACCCGTAAGGGTGAGTCGTTCGCGCTTTACAAATACATATTTACATTTACATACTAAATGATAAGCTTTTGTTGGGTAGAATCAACATAGGTATCCCAAAATTGAAAGGTGTGTCTTTGAGATGAAAATGTGTGTGGGGTAAAATAGATTTCCAAAATATATTTAAAGCTTATATTTAAATGATAAATCATGTAATATTACTAATATACCCTTATGACGGGGGCATTCTAACTATTACTGCTCAGTATCACCCACATAGAGGAATTCCAAATTGAAAAACATTTTTTACATTAGTGCTGACAAATCTGCATGATGCACTGGGGTGATCGCTGCTGGCAATCTTGCTTGGGGTGGCCACTAAAGTAGTCTTATCTTACGTGGTCACTATTCAAACACTAATAGCATTAGTAGCTCGGGATCACTTTCATTGGTCACGAGCTTCCTAGATAAATAGCAGCCTCCATTTTCATTGTTTCCTTGTGTTCACCTGTAAAGCCTAAAATAAAGATATATTTTTAAGAGATAAGGTTATATCGCTGCACTACTCGAGATCAGAGCCAACGCGCGCAAAATGACTTATTTCAAGTAGTAAATATTTTATCACCCACTGCCTAAGAACGAGGAGTGATTTTCAGCTGCGATTTTAACCTGACACAGAGAATGTTTAAGATTAATTTATTCCCCCACTGGTATCTTGAGAAAACTGTACCTTTCTGTGTAGTGTCAAAATTGTGAATGTATTTATATTCAGGTTTCACCCAAGAGAAGAATTTGTGTATAATTCAGTGATATCCTTCAGAGAGCAGTAAACCTTTAGGCCACAATATGTAGTTAATATTCAGAATTAAGTCAGTTTATTATGCATCAAGTGGTAGGTCAAATCCTGCTTTGTGTGCTATAATTTATAATACAGTTTCTTTGCCCACAGCAACATGGAGGCCCCGGAGCACAGCTGTGAATTATTACAACGCTATCTGAACGCTTCTTTCCAGAGCCCACACCGTTGTTTGCTTTCCTCTTGCGTCCTGCAAGCATACCTGGTCTGAAAGCCCCCTGGCATTTTGGGCAGCTAAATAAAATATCAGTTTACGACCTATCTAGGATGCAGACGGTTGGTTTCTGTATCCTCATTGCTCAAATGCAGCCCTAGCTTTGTAATGATGTACAATTTTTACAATATTAAATGCTTGTCTTTTAGAGGCTTTTAATGAGCATTTCTCCATTTCAGGCCTTCTTTATGCCTCGCTCATGTGAATATAATGAGAGAAGCATTTCTATCACGCGTTCTACCAAAATATAGTTTTTGCTTTTTATATGAATCTGTACTTGCATAGGCTGCACAATATCGACTATTGTCAGACGTGGCCGGTGCAGGTAAGATTGGTGGGGTGGGGTGGGGTGCGGTGCAGCTGACTCGGCAATGCGGCGAGCGCAAAGTAAGTGTTTTTTTATTTTTATTTTATTCTCCTTCGTCGTCATATGTCAACTCCTCCCCACCCTGCCCCTCTGGTCCCCCGCTCTTACCTGCACATGCCGCGGCTGTATATTGTCAAGTTAAGTAGATGTTAATAGTAAATATATACTTTGCTACATCTGCTTACCTTGGTGATATGTTGGAAGGTGATATTCTGGAGTAGATATGTGTGCTGGTCGATATTATTATAAATATTATATTAACCTAGATGTTTTGACGTACAACCTCTATGAACACTTAATACATCAGGCCATTGGCTGCAGAAATATTACAAGGAGAGGTGGTAAAATGTCCTTGCGATCACTCAGGCTAACTCAGATGTCTGAGCCAGTCTTCACCCCTGGTTGAGCTCCAGCCCCTCCCATGCTCATGGTGTTTTCAGATGTACTCTCTGAAGATATTATTTTCACATACATAAGCTTCACAGAAAGTCAATCTTACATTTCTCTGCACCTTTATTTATCAATAGCTGCTGGTGGAATTTTATAGGGGTGTTGCGCCGCTTGTATGCATTTACTATGCAGGAGCATTTCACTTTAATACATCAGTTACATCGCTAGCTTGAGAGGCATTTATTCAAACTGTTTTAATAATTGCCTCTCACTATAGTGATATAAAGTGATGTACTAAAGTGAAACGCTCGCACATGTTAAAAGAATACAAAGGGAGCACTTTTAAATAGATGAGTTCACTCCATCCAGCGACTGTGCTAGCCATTGCATCTGAGAGGCCAGGAAATAAAGCTCAAAATTCAGCACCCCCAGGCCACCCTCCATTATGGAGCGCTGCAGTGTCTCCAATGTGACCCTCTGCCGTCCATCCCCCAGATTAGATCCCACAGCAAGGAGTTCAATTGTTGAAACCATCCTGTGGACAGTGAGATCGGGAGATTGATGAAAAAATACAATAGGTGTGGCAGCATGACCATTTTAGCCAGGGAAATCCTAGCCATAATAGGTAACCGCAAAGAGCATCAAAAAGGAACGCGTGATCTAAGGGCCCAAAAAGCCCTATCCAGATTACTCTCTCTCAGATCATCAAGAGAGTGAAAGATATGATTACCCAAACACTTAAAAGTAGTGGGCGTCGAATTCAGATTCACAGGGAGATCTGGGGGTTGGGGTAGGGCTCCAGCCACAGGGAACAGGTAAGTCTTGCTTTTATTGACCCGTAAACCCGACAGGTGCTCAAAGTGTCCCAGGAGACCAAGCACCATGCCAGAGCCCACTACAGCATCCTTCAGGTAAGTACGGAGATCATCAGCATAAAGGGATTTTATAGGGTCTCGTCCATCCACCTTCAGACCCATTCCCTCACCCCCATCGGAACAGTGCGGCCAGAGGTTCGATTGCCAAAGCAAATAAAAGGGGTGATAGAGGGCAACCCTGCCAGGTGCCATGACTGATCACATACTGTGTAGCTAATGTTTTACCCATCCCCACCCATGCTGTAGGGCAATCATATAACACTTTCACCCACCTCACCCAGCCCTCTCCAAGACCCATACTTGCCATTGCCTCGAATAAATAGTCCCAACCCATAGTGTCGAAAGCCTTTTCCAGGTCTATTGACAGGAGAGCAGCTCGTGGGTGGGATCGTGCCCCAGAGTGGTACAGTACTAGGTACTGTCTGTGCAGGTTAAAGAAAGTATTCCAGGATGGGATAAAGCCACTTTGGTCCATGTGGATTAAGGCGGGTATGTAGGGAAGCCGGCACAGAACCAATAACTTACTATGTGTTTTAAAATCTATGTTGAGAATGGAAAGAGGTCTGTAATCCACGACCGGGACTCCTGAGATCGTAATCTTGGGAAGTGGAATCACAAGTGTGTCCTGCGTGAATTCTGGAAGCTGCCCAAGTCTCAGAGATTCTGCCTACCTCGAGGCATATACTGAATACATTTCTGCAGGGAGTCCGTCCGTCCCGGCGTTTTCCCCTTGGCCATGTTGGTGATAGCCTCTCGGATGGCATATGCTGAAAAAGAGGTCACAAAGATCATCCCCCTCCATCTTCTCCGTAATTTCTCCACCTCCCCCCACAAGAGGTGTGTCTCCTGTAGCAGGGCTACTTGTACCCCGCTGTCTCAGATATCTGTGCACATTGTGCCTCTTAACTGCTGATCCCATCTCCCTCATATATCAAATGTCAGGAACTTCAATGTACACTGCGTGGGTGCCATGGTAGGAAGCAAACATTCAAACACTGCCCATCCTTGTACCCACACCCACCCCACTCCCTGAGAAAGGATTCATTATCACCCCTGCAATTGTGATAAACCAAACTGTAAGAAAAACACCCACAAACGACAATTCCCCAATCCCAGAGCAGTCTGACAACGGCCAGCAGCCCAAACTGTGGGTAAACCATCAATATCGGTGAAGGATCCAGCCCACCCAAGGGAAGGGTCCTACTGGGGGGGGGGGTCCGGGAATTAAAGAAGCAATCTCTCAGTCATGCTACGCCGGCCCAAACTTCATCAAGGCACAGCCAGGCCATAAATAAGTTCAATAAGGCTCAACCCAGACCGAGGAGGAACAGGCGCCATGTTTGTTTAATCCCTTTTTCAAATGATGTCATCCGCAGTCCCTGGGGTAACTATCAGTAAAGTGACACTGTCCCCAGGGAAGGAGTTCAAATACGAACCCTCAGTCCCCTTCACCGAGTGGGAGCCAGCCTCTGAGACAGTTCCCTTATTTTGCATGATGTCAGCCACTGCCTGAAGGGCCCCAGTCCTTTCCCTCTCAGTTTGAGATGGGCTTGGTTTCTTTGGCGGGCCCTGTTTGGACCTTCTTCTGGATCTCTTCTAGGGTTCCAGAGCTCGGGCCTTGCATCAGGCCCTGCCCCGGGTGGTGGTCCCCCAGACTTGTAGTCCTCAAGCCATTCCCATGCCGTCTTTGGGTCCTCACAGAAGTGTCTCTTCCCTTCCAACGCTTTGCAGAGGTGGGCAGGGAACATCAAGGAGTATTATAGACCCGCCTCCCATAGGGCTTTCTTGACTTCAAGGAAAGAGGTTTGTCTCTGTTGGACTGCAATTGTATAATCGGGGAATATGGAGACTTTAAAATTGTCTACTACAAATGGGCCTTCGGTCCTTGCTCTTTGTAACAGCACGTCTCTGTCTTTTAGTGCAGAAGCCTGGCTACGACTGGCCGCGGGGGGTAACCCAGTACTGGCGGATGGGTCGAGACACGATTAGCCCTATCAAGAGTGTAGAATGTCGACAAGCCCTCTGGTGCGACTACTGTATGAAGCCAGGGTTTGTGGAAGGCGATCATGACTCCGTCCTCCAATCCCTCGGGCAGGCTTACCACCCTAATGTTGTTTCTTCTATTGCGGCCTTCTGCATCTTCAGCCCTGTGTTCTAGTGTGCTGACCTTATCCAAGAGCTCTGCAACTTGGCGCGACAATGCTTGCTGTGCAGGGTGGAGATCTGCAATCGAACACTCTGCTGCTTTCACCCTGTCTGCTAGTTTATGGTGTTCTGCTCTGAGGATCTCCAACCCCACCGACACAGTGCTAATGTCCTGATGCAGCATTGATTTGGTGTCGGCAATAGCTTAGATATTTTGGTCATCTGCTGTTGCACTGGGTCGACCGCGATTGATGACCCCAATTTCCCTTGTTTCTGCTCCGTGAGGTCATCTATCGCAGTACCTCTCCAGGGTATTCCTGCAGGTGAGGGGAGTCCCAAAACCAGGGATCAGATGGCTATAGTCTATATCAAGGCCACCTCTTTATGCCTGGTTCCCAGTAAGGTAATGGTCAGCCTCTTTCATTAGCCACCAGCTGTGGGGGACCCCAGGCCACTGCAGACATTGCAAGGAAGAGGAGCAATTCAGGGGGCATCCCCAGCAGGGCAGCTCTGCCAAACAGTCCAATGCCTCTGTCCGCAGCAGAGCCGGGCCCAAAGTCCAATCACAACACCAAGCGGGGGGGCTCACCTGCAGAAGGAGGAGGCGAGACCCGGGAGGTCACCCCTGATAGGCAGACCACTGCTAGGCTTTAAGCTGGGCCCCTGTAGGGGCATGTCACCACCGAGGATCCGATATAGCAGTAACTTGCGCTGGTTACAGGTGGCAACACTGCCTCGGGCAGACCAGCACCCGACTGCCACTCTCCGAACATGGTTGAGGCCCGCCACCTAACTCATGGTGTTGAACAGGATCTCACACAGGGGAGGAGCATGGGGGAGCCCAGCCAGGCTGCACCAAGTGTCGCGCCTCCCACCGGGCCCTGAACTAGGCCCCAAGTATCCACCACACAGTGGGCCCCCCCACTCGCCGCACCTCCCTCTGTCTCAACAGCTCTCAATTCGGCCAGACGTTGACACGTGTGCTTGTCCCAAGCAGTAGCAGGCCTGTTACCGAACTCGCCAGGTCCGCCTCCTCCACCCGTTGCAGCTACGCTAATGCCAGGGCCCCTCAGCGTTGAAGCGCGCCCTCACCTCAGGGCCGCAGTTTCAGTGCAGTCATTAGGGCAGCACCAAAACCCTCCAACATCAGATGGGCCCGGCGTCTCTCAGCGCTTCAGGCCGCACCGGCTCTACAGATCAAAATACCAAGGCCGCCATCTTGAGAGCTCGGGTGCGTCTCTTGACTCTCCGATCCTGGGCAGTCTGACGTCTCCTCCGCTCCCAGGCAGCACTCTGTGTCTTTCGTGTCTCCCCGTGTCAGGGGATATGTTCCGCTTCCGGTCACGGGCCTGGTCTGTGACAGAAAGTATAGGATAAAAATCGGGCCGGCACGGAGCAGCAAGTTCACGCATCCGTCATCGGTGGCTGCCAAGCCACGCCCAAGCCTATTGTTGTTTACCTGGTTAATTCTGAAATTCTTTTTCTCTTTTTCGTTTTTGTTATATTTGTTGGTCCATCAGTGTATTATGTTAAATATTAGGTTCTGTTTTATTGTTGTATTGATTTTCTGTAGGTAGTTTAGAGGTGTGAGAATACCTTTTTTAATGAACGTTGTGAGAGATGTATGGGCGTGTGAATTTGGGTATTAGTGGGGTTAGCTCCATGGTGCTTAAATGTATGGTACATCAATTCTTTGTATTTTTGTAATGTTTTGTACAGTGATGTATATTGATATATGTATCTTCATATGATGATGATTACAATAAATATCTTATATTTTTGATAAAACTTTGGACGAAGGTATTGATGACTATTTATATGTTTAATCAATTTTATTGTGATCGATATATACATACACACTAAGACTCCGCAATAACTTGGTAAGCATCCTTGAAGTATGGCGAGATACTCCCTGTTAAGTAATGAGCGCTTAAACGATTCAACAAGGTATTTATTTAAAGAAGCTTGCGAGTACAGAAAGTAAATTGATCAGTCTCACGTCCAGGCAATCAGTGAGTCACAACCTCTTGCTCGCTCCACGTTCCATGTTCTATGGAACATGAAGCAGCACGAGGAAACATACAGTGAAATACATTACATGAAGCCTACATAACACATCCCTTTTTCTTTGAAAACAAAAAATAAAAGCATACTATATACATAAGAACAGAGAGAACCAGGAAAGAGGAAAGAGAAGATAATTAAAAAAATATAAGAAACAAGAAGGAAACAAAAACAGAATACATGTTACAACAAGCTTGTGCCAGTTACAGTTACAAAGGAAAATGATCAGAAATGTAATCCTTTAACCAAACAGGAGGTCTTCTCTCCCGCTTACCATGAGTGACCTCAGAAGAGGACATAACATCCTCTCCCCCTGATCAGAAGTACTAGAGGATTGTACAAAAGTACTGGGAGCATCGCTGAGGACCGTAGTGGAAGAATTTACATTTGTGGATACATCCGTGTTAACAATGATGTTGTCGCTAGTACAATCCTTGTCAACACAATCCTCAAGATCAAACAGCACAGGAACCCTATTTGTGACAGATGAAGGTGCAGAACATTTAGCAACTCTTTTAAGATTCCACACTTTCCCATCAGAAAGACGAACAGCATTATTCATGATTTCAATGACTTGGAATGGTTCAAAAAACTTCTTTAGGGATTTTACCAGGTTTTATAACTCTAACCCACTGCCCAATCATTATATCAGAATCTTTAGTATTGTGTTTGAAATCGTACCAATCCTTCCTTTTAGCTTGAAGAGCGATAGCTTTTTGTCTTACACCCTCTTCAGACCAATGCACAATGTTATGTTTGAATAACCAACCAGGAGCAAATTTAGTAGTGGGATTCCTGCCACGCATCAATACAAAAGGCGGATAACCCGTGGCATCACAAATTGATACTCTATAGGCCCAAACCATTTTTTTAACCTGTGTTTCCCAATCACCCTGTTCGGTAGCCATTTGGATAGTGTTTTTAATAACTCTGTTAAAACGCTCAACCACTCCATTGCTGCTAGGGTTATAAAGAGTTGTGGTTTTGTGTTTTATGCAAAGTTTGTCAAGGTATTTCTTAGCCTTGTTTGATGTAAACTGAACACCATTATCACTCAGAAGGACAGAAGGGATACCTTCTAATAGAAAAGATGTGTCAATAAATTTCAGAACAGAGTCAGTATCAGCCCTGGAAACTATTTTGTCAATTGGCCATCTAGAAAATAAATCCATTAGGATCAGAATGAACTTTTGTTCACAGCCAATAGGACCCATGATATCAATAGCCGTATGTTCCCATGGAGAACTGGGTCTTGACATAATACCTAAAGGCGGTTTACACAAAACAAGAGACTTATCAGCAAACTTACATACATCACAATTGCGAACGAACAAGTCAATTTCGGCATCCATGTTTGGCCACCAGAATGAAGCTTTGACAGTTTGTTTAGAGCGAACAATGCCAAAATGGCCCTCGTGGCATAAAGCAATAATAGGAGAGCGTAAGGTTTTAGGCGGAATAACTCTTTCTCCTCTCCAAATATTATCATCACGAACACTTAGCTCAAATCTGACTTCCCAAAAGGGTTTCAAAGGGTGGTGAGTATCTATTTTCCTCGGCCAAGATTGATCTAAGCAAGCTCTGACATCGCATAATGAACTATCTTTCCTATGTTCTTCATCCCATTTCTTTTTAGCAATACCATGGTTGCCATAGTCTTGAACAAAAGCAATCTGGAAAGAATTCCAATTTTCATCTTCACACTCATCAAGTTGTTTAGGCATCCTAGACGAGAAATCAGCCATGCAATTTCTTTTTCCCAGAATATATTCAATTTCATAACAATAATCCTGTAATCTGATCGCTAACCGGGCAACTCTGGCAGACGTATGAATTGTGCTTTCAGTGGTAAGCACTTTAAGCAGAGGTTTATGGTCGCAACGCAACGTGAACTGTTTACTCCACACAAAAGCTCTGAAATGATCAACGGCCCAAGCACAAGCTAGAGTTTCGTTTTCTATCACTGAGTATCTTTCCCCAGTAGGTGATAAGGATCTCGAGGCATATGCTATAATATGTTCATTTCCATGGGCATCAATCTGCGAAAGAACCGCGCCCAAACCTTTAATGCTAGCATCAGTGGTAATTATGCTATTGGCTTCAGGGTTGAAACTTCTTAAAGAAGCAATTCTGGAAATGCAATCTTTAATGTCTTCAAAATCCCGTTGACAATCTGAGGACCATTCAAACTTGTTTCTGCTCTTTAACAACTGTCTGATGTTGTATGTTCTAGCTGAGAAATTTTGGATGTATTTGGAGCAGAACTCAGCAATACCAATGAATGACCTTACATCATCCTTGCAATTTGACGCGGGGACAGACCTAATAGAGTCAACGAGATTCTGCTTAGGTTTAATTCCTTTGCTATCAATAACGTGTCCTAAATAAGAAACACTATCATTAGCAAACGTACATTCGGAATACTCTATAGTCAAACCCTTAGAATCCAAAATGGACAGCACTTCCAATAGGGTTTTGTCATGGTCTGCTTTGTCTTTACCAAAAATTAAAATATCATCTTGAAAGAATTTTGTGTTTTTAATATTTGCAAAGAGATGATGCATTAAGCGCTGAAAAACAGCAGCAGCGGATGCTAGTCCAAAGGGCATCCTTTTAAATTGAAAACACCCCTGTGGTGTAACAAAGGTGGTGAGCTTTTTGCTATCTTTGTGTAATGGGATCTGATGGTAGGCCGCAGATAAATCAACTGTGGAAAACACTTTTGCACCATCTAGTAAGGCTAGCATTTCATTTATTTTGGGCAAAGGAAATTGATCAATAATTATGTTTTGATTTAGATAGCGTAAATCGACACATAGTCTCAATTTGCCATTGCTACGTTTAACAACGACTAAGGGAGAAACCCATTCAGAAGCTTCCACGGGTTCTATTATGTCAGCAGAGATAAGTCTATCTAGTTCTTTAGCTACATCATCCCTTAAGGAGATAGGAACACTCCTTACCTTGTGAATTTTTGGAAGAGCATTTTCCTTAAGAATTATTTCATGTTCAAAACCCTTAAGTTTGCCAATGTATTTTTTAAAAACTGAAGGAAATTTTCTTAACAGTTTTTCACCCATTCTGATGCCATCATCCATTACTAAAACCTGTTCATCAGAGTTAGGATCAAGAATTATATGCAAATTCTTTTGGTCTTTCCACCCAAGCACGGATGGTCCTTTTTTTGAAATATACAATTTACCATAAGTGTGACGGTTTTTAAATTCAAACTTAAACCAACGACATCCAAGTATGCTGATTTATTCTCCCCGTACCCTTCAGGGTCTATATCCGAGGGAAATAGTTTAGAACCAACTTTACCCGTAAACAGTTTCTGCCATTCTTCTTCATTCACGATTGAATACGGTGAACCAGAATCTGCATACATCTTAACACGCACACGACCAATGTAGATCCAACACTCAGGTTTGTTTTCGATTATGAGGCATCCATCCCTAATATTTAACATCAATTTCTTTTGAGTGCAACAGAACAATTAGAAACTTGATCATCATTGCTGCTTAAATCACTGTCTGCTTCTGGTTCATCTTGAATACATTTAACTGATTTCGTCTTTCTCCTGCAAGATTTTGTGTAGTGACCATGAATACCACATGCACTACATCTAACTTTTCTAGCAGGGCACGACTGTGCATAGGCTAAATGTTCTAAACTACCACACCTGTAACATTTAGGAGGTTCATTGTTAGGTCTATACTTGTTCCCTACATCAGACTTAGTTTTAACATACAAGTTTTTTTTAGGATTAGATTTGATTTTGCCACTGTTTCTTTTACAGCTTCATCTATTTTTAAAGCATTAGCACACCTACTGGAGGTTTCAGATTTGCGGACTATAGCTAGAATGTCATTAAGACACGCGTCGCCATTTATCCACAAGCGTTCCTGAATAGCTGGGTTAGAAGCATGAATTACAACTTGGTCGCGCACTAAATCTTCCAATAATACCCCAAAAGCACAATCAGCTGCTAATTTCTTTAACTCTCCCAACGTAATCATCAACAGATTCATTTTTAAGTTGTTTCCTCTGGAAAAACTTGTACCGAGTTATACCAATACAAACTTGAGGAGCAAAATACTTATCCAAGTTGGCAAGTGCTACTGTAAAAACATTACTGTCACCATCACCAACTACTGGTTCATTTGAATATATGTTTTCAACCCATAAGGACCCAAAGAGTGTAAAAGGATCCTTTTTTGTGTTGAGCAGCCATTTTTCCATCCGAATCTACAGTTTCTATGTAATTTAAAAAATATTCCTTCCATTCGGTCCATTTGAGAGAAGGCTCGGAACCTGATGACCAAAAGGCTTGAGGATGGCTGAGAAAAAATGTTTGTTGACTCATGGCAGAACAGATAAGCAACAAAAAAAAATTTGATGTTAAGTAAAAGTTAAAGTCTCACTTGTAATGGGCAGAATAATAAAAAAAAAAACTGAGTGGACTAGTTCAGTGATATGGTTTTATGCACTGTCCATGCTTCACCACTTCAATCCAAATAAAAAGAATGTAGAAAGCCACAACAAGCAGACAATGGTACAATGGTAAGAATAAAACTTACAAAAATTGTAGATAGAACAAGCAAAAACAGTTCAGTTACCAGAAACAGTAAAGTGAAGCAATCCGTAGCGCTGACTGATCGGTATCACCACGTTTTTGTTGATCGCTTCAGCATTACGAGTGGGTTCTTCTTTTTTTTTTTTTAAACGCGACCTTCCCACTTCAAAATGGCCGCTGCGCGTTGACGTGATGACGCGCTGTTTCCTGTTCGCGCATTAACACAGTGACGCGCTACGTTCTTCTATTCTTGGCAGAACGTTGCGTGCGAGGAGCTCTGAGAGGGTGATCACGAGCGGGGGCTCAACGTTGCTAAGCAAAGGCTGTTTTTGAATTCACGAGTTCGATGCAACGGAAGCTGCTCCGAGGTACAATCTTCTTAGTTATAATGAAGAAATGCTTACCACGCATACGCCAGATGCTCGTGAATAAGTCCTCTATTTTCTCAGCTCCATAAGTCACGATGAGGTAGCGCTCAGCAACAGCTTCGATTTCAAATACCTTAGTTTAATTGATCCGCCAAAAAAAAAATTCTTCTCCATTTGTTGAATCTTCTCCTTGTGCAGCGTGGTCCCAGGTCGTCGCCAATTTTGTTAAGTAATGAGCGCTTAAACGATTCAACAAGGTATTTATTTAAAGAAGCTTGTGAGTACAGAAAGTAAACCGATCAGTCTCACGTCCAGGCAATCAGTCAGTCACAACCTCTTGCTCGCTCCACGTTCCATGTTCTATGGAACGTGAAGCAGCACGAGGAAACATACAGTGAAATACATGACATGAAGCCTTCATAACACTCCCCCAATCAATACATCTACAGGCAGTTTTTTTTTTTTTTGGGTAATTGCACTGATCCTGCTGGAACACAGAAGCAACTCTGCTGCAGCAAATGCTTTTAAACCAGGTTATTTTCTAATGCAGAAAGTGCCCCCCAACTTAGCCCCCCCGAACTCAGTGCCAGATACTCACCGCCCTAAAAGCCGGCGCTGTCTGCTGGTCACCCAAAACCACATACACCAGTTTTAAACTTCAAATGCACGTTACCAGAATCATGTAAACATGCAGTTTTTATTGTCTGATAAGCACTTGTTGGCAGGACAATACATACAAACATGAAACTCATACATCAGGGTTTCCGACCAAGTCAGTTAAGTACATAAACATGGCAGCTACACATGTGGCCTGTGGCAGACAAAAATGGGAAAAAAACCTAAAGAGCGTCATCAGTCTCCCCACCAGCCTAGTTCACCTGTTTTTTCACTAGCAAGCACAGCACTCCTGAGTCCGGGAATTCCAATTGTAGATTAAATCAGCAACCAGAGATATCAATTTAAGGATGCTGCTCAAGCATCTTTCACTGACAGTGGTTCCACACCCTGGCAAAGGTATGAAGGAATGTGTTAGAGTTAAGTCACTGAGGGGTCACCTCAGCAACACAGTGAAGTGAGTGACAGGCAGAGAGAGGCCCATTGCTCTGGCACGATTTTGCCAATTTCCTTCTGATGTGTGCTTTGAGCTCGGGGTCCTCCCTGCCTGTGCTGTCACGTACTGTCTCCCTCCTCCTGGGCCCAGTAATCTTAGTAAAATAAACACATGATTACAGGCAGCTGAACCGATTGTGCTGCCTCGTAACTGACAGAGCAATTATTTGGGGGGGTGTTCCACCCCCTACACCTCGCTGAAGCTACGTCCCTGTAATCTTCGAACAATGTTTGAATGACTTTGGTGCTTTGGCATGTCGATCTTTCCTTGGCTGACATTTTTCTTCACAAGTGGCCAAACCAACATATGCACACTATTCTGAGGCAAACATCAACATGGCATAATAATTTTCATCACTTGCACTTGATACTTGAATAGAACTGTTTGATGATGATTTAGATGACGATCAACTTCGTTCAGCTTTGATTTGTCTTACCTGATATCGCCGCTTGGCCTTGTGGGTGTGCATTGAATGTTACTTCTGGAACGTTTTCTGACAGCTATTTTGTCTTTGCGCCTTGATGCACGTATTTTTTTATTTCATTTGCAAACTGTCATAAATAGGTTTTCCTTCCCACAGCCTTTACAAATCTGTCCAAGAATGGGATATTTATCTTCGTGTGGAAACGAAAATCCACATCTAAAATATAACTTATCTTTACAGGTAGACATTACTTTGTGTCCTTCAGTCTTTTGTTTTAGCTCACTTTTCATACTCATGACTAATTCATTCTGGGCAACTCCAGCCTCCATGTCAGCAGCTGGTCTATCAGCACGCTCTTCAGCTCTGGCAGTCATTAACATTCACTCCAGACTAAGGGCCTTATTACGAGTCTGGTGGTCCTCCTGCAGTGCTGCCACTGGGCCGACTGCAAGAGGACTGCCAAATCCATGGTGCGCCCGCCCTCCAGGTTACAATTGTAATCCATGGTGGGCAGGCTGTGCTGCAGTGGTCTCAATGTGGTGGGCTGTGGTTTGCTCATAGCAGAGCCTATCGTGCAGCCCGCCGCTGTGACAGCGCCTGCTGCATGTTCCTGCACGATGTGGCATGTATGACATACTGTGCAGGAACTGGGGTGCAATTCCAGGGGTGCACAAAATATGCACTCCTGCATGCACACCCAGGAGCGGCAGGGGGGCCCTGTTAGGGCCCCTGTGGTTGCCTCTCTGCCATCCTTTCCATGGCGGGCTCACCGCTATTAAAAGGGCAGTGGACATGCAACTCAGAATATGCTCAGCGGTGCTCCATGTTCCTGCTCCTGACCACTGCGTGACCGCTGCAGCATCCTGGATCCTCCACAAACGCAGCGGTCCTCTGGCAGTCCAACCGCCACACTCGTAATACTATGGGCGGGCCCGCAGTGTGGCGGTGGTTGGACTGCCACTGCGAGTGCGGCTGTCCTATGGACTGCCATACTCATAATAATGCCCTAAGAGTTTATCTCAGCATTTGTCATCAAAATGAATCTGACAAGCATCCATCAATAACTCTCAGACACATAGCTTCTTCATCATTAAATCATTAAATTTATTATACGAATCATGTCTGATGAGTGTGTCGTGTCTCTCCAAAAATTCAGCAATGGTTTCACCAACTTTCTAGCATTCTTGGCTGAAGATGTATCATTCATAATCAACATTCGGCACTGGATTAAATTTGAGATTCAACACTTCTTTAATCTGGCGATATGTGACTTCTTCGTCAGTCCGCAGCATTTTAGTATGACTTCTTTTACACCAGCGCCAGCAGGATGTTTTAGATACTTGATAATCTTTTTGTTATCAGTCTCTTCAAGTGCAACAATTAAATCATCAAGGGCCATATGTAGGAAGCCTAATACCGGTCGGTAACGGCCGATTTCCAGTAAATATCCCGTTACCGACCGGTATTCAGGCTTTTGGTATGTAGGGGGCATATTTCAGGATTCGGTAATTTACCGAATCGGTAAAATTACCGAATCGGTAATTTTACCGATTCGGTAAATACCGAATCCTGAAATGATATGTAGGGGGAGTGTGTCGTTGGTGTGGGGATTCGTTATTTACCACCAACTAAAAGTTGATGGTAAATGACGAATACCTGTAAAAAAAGCATTTGTTTACCATTTGAAGTGTGCAATGTGGCAGACATACATGCCCTTAGGGCATGTATGTGCGCCACATGTGCACACATGTACGAATCAGGGGTGCAACAGGGTGTCAATGTGACACCCTGCCACCCATGATGATGCCTCCCCCATTACCGATTCGGTATTTACCGAATCGGTAATGGCAACTGGCTTCCCATTCATTCCTATGGGCCTCCAGGCCCATAGGAATGAATGGGTAGCCAGTTGCCATTACCGAATCGGTAAATACCGATTCTAAAATACCGACATATACCGAATCGGTAATTATTTACCTACATTACATTTACCGATTCATAAATACAGAATCGGTAAAATTCGGTATTTAAGAATCGGTAAATGTAATTTACCTACATATGGCCCCAAATGTCTCTATCCAAGCAGTCCATCTATCACCAATCTTTAGCTTTTTGGCATTGTTAAGTGGTGGTAGTGGTTTCAAGGAAACAGCAGTGTTGTAGCCACTTATGGAAGTTGCTAATGTCGAGGGTGGAGCTCTCTCCGGCTACCCTGGTTGTTCATCTTGAACCTGTTTGTGTGAGCCATCTCTAAAACCTTGAGACGTGCTCGCCTCTGGATTATCCTTGATAACTTTTAGAAACATAGCTTTGGTCTTGTCCTACATTGGAAAAGTAGTGTTTTACTATTCCAAAGATATCAGAGATTGCAGTGATGGTCATGTACTTGTCAAACACATCCTCTGTGCTTGGTCTGGTTTGTGGCACATGGCACTGATGTCATACCATCTCACTTTACTCAGGTTCTGGTGGGTAAGTAATTGTTTTATCCTTTGGCGGCTCTTTGTGTGCTCTTTGTTTAAACCGCTTTCTAATTGTAACGTTATCTTGCAATTTGTGTTTATTAATAGCTGCTCTTTGAAAACTTGGTTGTATCTGCCTTCAGCATTAACTCTCCTGATTACGAATGACTGTATATTGCGTAGCAGCTCGATACCTTTATGTACGGTCTGGCCAACTGGTTCTCGGTCACCGATATGTAGATTTCTTTGCAATGCTTTTGTTGCTTTGAAATTCTGTACAGCCGCTGGAGTTGCTCTTTGACTCTACATATGTTAAGCCTCGGTTCCGTACTTTAAAAGTAACACATGTGGAACGCATGAGCAGTTTGCTCAGGCCACAGCAAACTCTCTAGGAGAGCATGGTCGATCTTCGGGTTACTTATCCACTAACTTGCCACCAGTTGTACCGCCCTCCTCAGCCTGGATACCTGCCAATGACTATGCCACACACAGAGCTTAGTATAACACGTCTTTATTTGTCTGTGTGTAACTGCAAATTCGACATTCTAAACCAGCCTTCATTTCATTCCACTCTAACACTTATGTCACTGAAGAGTTGGGTCTGAGGGTCAATTATTTATAACTGGTGCCTACTTTGAAGTAGGAGAAGGCTCTGGAGGTTTCCACCCCCAGAGGTGTTCAGAATATACTGCCTCCCTGCCCTTGACCGAGCTTATCTTGTTCACAAGAAACTAGTGTCAAACCCTTTGTGAGTGTGCTCAGGCAGAGGCTTTGTGTTGTGCAAACATGGCAGGTAACAGCTCCTCACCCTCATCAAGTCAGAGATGGCTCCTACTGCCAAGAGCTATTCTCCTTTGCCTCACTGGGAGCACTACACAAAGACCAACTGCCAGCTACACCTAGTCATGTGACCCATGTTACAGGCTGCAGACGCTAAATGGTTAGGACTAGAAAAAGTCAACTTTCTAAAAGTGGCATTTTCAGAATTGTGACTTAAAATTCAACTTTACCATTAAAGAGGGGTTTAAATTACAATTTGTTAGACATCAAACTCAACATTCCTATCTGAGCCGAATTGAAAGTTGTCACTTATTAAATGTAATAAGGTAACCCAATGTTATCCTATCAGAGAAAGTCCTGGCAATAGTGAACAATGAAATTAAGAGCTTTTCTCTACTAGAAAAGAACATGTCCAATTTTTTAAATACACTGCACTTTGCCCTAAACACTGTTTAGGGCCTACCCTAGGGATGACTTATATCTATCAAAAAGGAAGGTTTATTCTGCCAGTTTCAAATGCTAATATAAACTGCACACAAAAGCTGCAATGGTAGCCCTGAGACATGTCTAAAGGGTTACTTAAGTGGGTGACACAATCAGTGCTGCAGGTCCACTAATAGCATTTCATTTACAGGCCCTGGGGACATGAGGTACAAATGTACTAGTGACCTACAAGTAAATGAAATGTGCCAAATGGATGTAAGCCAGTTCTACCATGTTTAGCGGCGAGAGCACCCACACTTTAGCAATGATTAGCAGTGGTAAAGTGTGCAGAGTCCTAAGGCCAACAAAAATGAGATGAACAAAAATTGAGGAAGAATGCAAAAGGTTTGGAGGGAGACCACTCTAAGGCTGTCAAGTCTAACACATGCCCACCCCCACCAGCTGAAAGTGGGGAGAACTACCCAACCTCCTAGGAGCTCTCATCACTAAGACGGGAGAACCTGGAGAGACCATCCACACTGATGTGATCTGACCCAGGGCGGTGTTCCACCATAAAATAAGTACTAGTAGGTAGAAGGACCATCTCAACAGCTTCGGATTCTCAACCCTCATTTGCATGAGCCATCTGAGGGGCCAGTGGTCTGTCTGAACCCAGAAGTGTGTCCCGAATAGCTATGGTTTGAGCTTCTTCAGTACCCAGACCACACCAAAGGCCTCTCTCTTTATAGCACTCCACCTCTCTTCCTGGGGAAATAGCCTTCTGCTAATGAAGGTTACAGGTTGGTCAAGACCTACTCATTAAACTGTGTTAAGACAGCCCCTATGCACTCTGCTCTGAAGCGCCCGTCTGTATAATGAACTCCTTGAAGCAGTCAGGAGCCTTGAGTACCGTTGCTGTTCACATGGCTTCCTTCAGGTAGTAAAATGCTTTCTAATAATACTCTCTCAAGTTGACCTTTTGGGCTGCTTCTTTGAAGTCAGCTCCGTTAAGGAGGAAACAATGTTGCCGCAACCCTTAACAAACCTCCTGTATTATCTTGTGAGGCTCAGAAAGTCTCTCATTTCAGTCTGAGATTTGGGGGCTTGCAAGGCCAGGATAGTCTCAATCTTGGCCTAGAGGGCCTGCACCTTGCCCTGCCCACCATGTGGCCCAGATACATCACAGTATCCTGCCCTATTTGGCACCTACTGGCCGTGTTAGTCAGGCCTTCCTGCTGCAGGGTGTGAAGCATCTCCTGGAGGTGGTACAGGCGTTCCTTCCAGCTGGAGATAAAGACAGCTATGTCATCCAGGTAGGCAGCACCAAATGCCTCCTTCCCAGCCAGGACCCTGTACACCAACCTCTGAAAGGTGGGAATCGCATTATTCAAGCCAAAGGGTATCACACTGAACTAGAAGTGGCCCTCTGGATTCGAGAATGAAGAACTTACTTTTTCCCTCCCAGTCAGAGCAATCTCCCTGTACCCTGATGTCAGATAAAAAGTAGTGAGGAAATTGGTAGCACCCAGCCTGTCTACGAGCTCATCAGTTCAAGGGATGTGTTGAGTGTCACTCTTGGTGACTGAATTGAGTCCACTGTAGTTCACACAGACTCTTTCTGGAGTGGCACCTGGTGGGGCAGCCTTGGGAACCACCACAGCTGGGCTGGATGAGGGACTGCTAGAGATCTCAATCACCCCTAGGGTCAGCATCTTGGGGAACTTTTCCTTGATACTGGCCCTCACCCTATCCAACAACCTGTAAATCTTGTTTTGCCAGGCATACTGTCATCAGTATCAATCTCATGGGTACACAAATGTGTAAGCGCCGGGTGAGGGAGAACATGGAACAAAACTGCCCCTGTAACTGGGTGAGAGTCATTCTGCTGTTCGGGGGTCAGGATATGGGAGTGGTTAACACCCTCTACTGACCCATCATGTTCCTGTTTAAACAGGAGGTCAGAGAGAGATTTACACTCCTCTTCCACTCCATCTCTGTCACCAAGACCATGGACCTCTCAGAGTGTGGATTGTGGTGGTTTATGTGAAAAACCCTTAAAGGATTTCTAGGGAGATTGAGATCCATAAGGTAGGTGGCATCACTTTTCCACCCCTTCACTTCATATGGGCCTGTCCAACAGTTTTGGAGAGCTCTGGTCTCTACAGGCTCCATGACCCACCCCTTCTGGCCATACTGAAACTCACCTGAGGAGCCTTCTTGTCATACCAGAGTTTCATAACTCCTTGACTGGCCTTAAGATTTTCTTTAGCTTTCCTCCAGAAGTCCTGTATCTGGTAGGATAGTATATATGTTTAACGTACAAAAACTCCTAGAAATGTATGTCATGAGTGAAATAATATGTGAGGTCATAAGCAGTGCATTGTGGGGACGGAAGTTATACTTAGCTCAGGTAACTATAAATGCTTAATTTCAATGGTTTTGTATGAGTGAAATCTGAGCCGAACTATAACGTCCCCTTAACCTTTGTTTATCAGTAAATATATATATTCAGTAGGTAGTTATAGTTAGGACCATGTTTCTGTAAGAAAAGCGTTTTTTGGCGCTGTTTGACAAATCTTCACAAAATTCTTCAAAAAAGTGCAATGGTGATTCTTGTTGAACATGTGGAGTTTTGGGGTGATCCGCCAAGTGGGGGCCAAGAAAAAGAGAGGGTCTAAAAAAGTGCATTTCCCATGTTAATTCGCATAGGAGCTTTGCACATGACTACAGCCTGAACTGCTGGATGGATTTACACCAAATTTGCCAGATCACACTTTCACATATTTGGTGTAAATCCATTAAGAAGTTGTTGGGAAATTTACGGAAATCCAAATTTGTTTATGTGAGATCGCGTCTAATTTGCAAATAATAATGAGCTCATGCAAGGAACTGTCGGACCCCGTCCATTGGCTGCAAGAGCCCCGGGGACCACCACCTCCTCAGGGATTTCTTTATTTTTTTACAAGGAGGGAGGAATCACGGCCCTCTCTAGGGCCATTCTCAGCCCCAGGGACCAATGCCTCCCCTAGTCAGGCCACTGAATTTGGAAGAAGGGGGGCCACATGCCCCCCTTGTGGAACCATTAATTGCCCTGGGGACGGCCACCACCCACAGCCAGCTCCTGCTATGTCCTTGGGTGCCCACCCCCAGGACATAGCTGTTTACTCTGACTTGACAGGAACTTTGACAGCTCCATCCACGTCAGAGCAAACACTCCACTTCCAGTTAGTGGGAGCTGACAAAATGCTCTCGCTTGCTGGAAGTGAAGGTTTCATCTGTTTCCCTGCCCCCTGTCAAGCGGGCAGGGAAACAGATGAAACGATTGCTCTCCCAGACAAGGAGCTGCATCTTTTGCAGCTCCCTGTGTGTGAGAGCAATGCAGGCTCCTGCAGGAAGCAGGGAGCTGGCAGGGACGGGGCCCACATTGATTCCCAGCCCCGGGAACCACCACCTCCCCGGGGCCAAATACAAGAAAGGAGGCAGGCTGCGTGCCCTCCCTCCTTGAGCCATTAATTGCCCAATTTACCACCACCCCGAGGGCCAAATCCTACTATATACTGGGGTGACCACCCCCAGGATATAGTTGTTTGCTTCTGCTTAGAGGGGGTTGACAGCTCCAGCCACGCAAAAGCAAACACTCCAGTGCCAGTGGGTGTGAGCTGTCAAAGTGCTCATGCTTGCTGTAAGCAGAGGTTTCATCTCTTTCCCTGCCCGCATACATGAAGGATGAAAGTATTGCTCCTGAACGCAGGAAGTAGCATTTCAAGCAGCTTCCTGTGTGCAGCAGCAATACCGGTTCCTGCAGGCGGAGGAAGAGCCGTCTGGGACCGCAGGGGCCTTGAGGCTCCCCCACAGTCCCTGGGGAATGACAGAAGGGAGCAGAAAGAGGCAGAATTAAGGTCAGAAACAAGCAGAAAGAGTCAAGATAAAGGTGAGAAACAAGCAGAAAGAGGCAGAATAAAGGTCAGCAACGAGTAGAAAGAAGCAAGATAGAGGTAAGAAATGGGCAGAAAGAGGCAGAATAAACATCAGCAACATGCAGAAAGAGGCAAGATAAAGGATAGAAACGAGCTGAAAGATGCAGAATAAAGATCAGCAACAAGTAGAAAGAGCAGAATTAAGGTCAGAAACAAGCAGAGAGTCAAGATAAAGGTGAGAAATGAGCAGAAAGAGGCAGAATAAAGGTCAACAACAAGCAGAAAGAGGCAAGATAAAGGATAGAAACGAGCTGAAAGAGGCAGAATAAAGATCAGCAACAAGCAGAAGGAGGCAGAATAAAGGTCAGAAACAAGCAGAAAGCGGCAAAATAGAGAACAGAAATGAGCAGCAAGAGGCAGAATACAAGTCAGAGTAAATTTGTGGGCTCTAGTCCACATACTATAGGAATGATTGACACAGACACAAGTTAGTGGGTAACTCACCTGGCCATGAGATTGAGCGCTCGGGCCCTTTTATTAGCAGGCCCACATCACTTGTGACACCTGTGGTGGTTAGGTGTGGGAGTAGAAACCAGCCCTCTGGGGAGTTGCTGGTATGAAACACTAGAATGTGTCCATGAAGACACTATATTCTTCCCAAATTTTATTAAAAGCAAAAACAAGTCCAAACTGGGACTAAAACAAAACACAAGATACCAATTAGTCTCTCGGCCTCAAGTGACAATCCGTAGGACAGGTGCAGTTGGGCATCTCTGCACGCATCCATGGTGTAACCAGATTCCGCTGGGCACGAAAACTGTGTAGATGGAGTCCGGATTCTTTGACAGCATGTCTGTTGGGTCAATGTCCACTGTTGGATGTTCCTGCGCGCTCTCCCGGTGGTGCGGGTGGTGTCAAACAGTTCCAACTCAGTGTATCTGGAGCATGGTCAGAGACCATTGCGAAAGTTTAACAATGGTGCTGCTTGATCCACTTAAGACAGTCTTGGAATGCTATGACCTGTTGGAGTTTCTGTTACACAGTCTGGCTACCTCCTGGAATCCATCAGTGGGGAAAAGTCAAGTCCATCTCTCGCACTTGAGGGAGGCCCCTTGGTCAGGTTGAGTGTGTGCCTCCATTTGTGCAGCTGCAGGACCGCCTAGGAGTCGCTTGTGCAACCTCAGGGGTAGATGTATCCTGTTTAGGCCTGGGCGGAAAACTACGCTACGCTCGCGGAGTGTGCGGAGTTTGCGCAACTACGCACTACGCGATTCGCACGTAGCACAGTGCAAAAACATGTAGAGGGCATTTTTTGTTCGCTCGCGGTCCTCAAAGTCAAGTTGGCGACTGCGAGCTAGCAAAATCAACAACCCGGCGAGACTTTTTCCTCATTCGTGATCGGCAACATCAAGTTGCCGATCGCGAGAGTGGAAAATAAACCTCCCGGCGAGATTCTCAGCGCGGGGTGGTCAGGTTTCTCATTGCGAGTGGTCGCGTATGTTCGCGACCGCTCGCGATGAGAAACTACCAGTCCGCGTTGAGAAAGCTGCCGCTCGAGTACAAATCTACTCGAGCGACAGAAAACGACCTCTTGCACTGTGCATGATGCCATTAGCAATGATTGCACAGTGCGGACATGAATCCGGCACTGTGCAATCATTGCGAACAGCATATCCCTATCGCACTATGCAGTTCGCGTAGCTACGCGTAGCGTGTGTAGTACAAAGTGCACTTCGCGTAGCTATGCGTAGCGCGACTGCGCAAACTACGCCAAGGGTTAATCCTGTTCAGAACGAGCACTCGCTACCGGGATCAGGATGCAAGCCAGATAAGTAGTTAGTCACTGGTTCTCCAGATCACCACTGGTGCTTCTTGTCAGTTGGTATGGCAATGGTGCAGGACTCCAGTCTGGTTATTTGTTAATTCAGGGATGGTGGTAATGCACATGGTAATGATGGATTGGTTGTTATTTGATGACCTAGACGACAGGTAGTATGCACTTACAGGAGTGCGGATGACTGGGGTGACATCATGGCCATTTGCCTTCTTACGTCGTGGGTGTGGTTCTTCTTTGGCATGGGCGGTTACCTGCTTTAAGCAGTCGGTGACAGGTGGCTAGACAATCACACTATGAAGCATGGGGCAGATACGCGGTTCACGCATTCAGACGGCTTATGTTCGGTTCTCCCGCTGGGCTGTCTCCAGTGTGACCTCACTGCACCCCAGGGGGTTCTTGTGTCTGTGGGTGCACTTTAAGGTAGTGGATCGAGTCCTATGTCTCTTCACCCTTTGATCTTTTGCCCTTGTGCATCTGTGGTCCTCCGGTCTTTCTATGTGAGAAGTCGGGTAATACACTTCTCTTTCTTCCTCAGTTCTTGCTTATTATATGGCATACTGCCATGTGTTGCACGTGTTCTGTTCACCTTTTGTGAGGTAGCATCAGGCCGCGTTCTGTCAGTTCTCCTCACTGGAACCTCCTGCCATCTCAGTCGTGTTTGTTGGACTGCGCATCTTCTCCCATCTTGGACCATTCGCAGATCCGGTCCTGTCTGTAGGACTAGGCATCTTCTCGCATGTGTGTCAGCCATTTTGTAGACAGCAGTGGAGGTAGGTGTGCTTTGATGGATCTGGTCTGCAGCCTGTTCCATACCTTTCTTCTCCTTGACAAGATATTCTGGTTGCAGATCAGGATCGCTGTGGGAGGTGAATGTCTCTTTCTTTTGCAGTGGTGGCAGCTTGCCACTAGGGGACGTTCGACTCTCCTCATGCCTGTAATGGGTTAAAGTGCAACACAGTCTTAAGGCAGTGTTAGGAGCACTCTCTGAATAGTCTCTGGCCCACTGCAGGGCAGTGCTAGTGCAGTTAGGGTGTAGGTGATCCCCTTCCTGCATTCAACCACCCTAGGCTTTTCCTCCTCTCTTGTCTCTGGGGAGCTCTGGTGTTGCTGAGTGTGTGTGTAGTGGGGCAGATGGCAGGCCGCTCCCTACTTGTGGTGTGGAGCAGGGCCAGTCTTCCTCCTCATTGCACCAGCTGCAGCATATTTCTTGCAGGCACCTGGTAGGCAACCAGACACTTTATGTAGTTGGTGTTGTCTCTGTGGGCAAGTCCTCAGCCATCTGTGCACCAACATCTTCTTTTCTTCACTCTAGAGGATAGTGCTGGTGCCTCGACACTATGCTGCCATGGCACTGGCTCCTGCCTGGGTTCAGGCATGCTTAGCAGGGTTGGTCACTTTGTGTTACATGTGCAATGACTGGCCAATGGTGGCCATTCTGTGCTGTGGATGGCCAGCTGGGTAGTGGCGGGGCTTGTGGACAGCCTCTCTACGGGTGGCCTCTTCTCTCAGGCCAATGCACTTTGAGCCTTCTCTGGCAGCCTGTGGCTCCATGGCTCATGCTGCTCTCCGTCTTAGGCACTTGGTCTATGCGTCACTAAATTGGCCATACTTTTCTCGGCTGGGGCAGCTTTAGGCTTCTTGGGGCTCCTTCTTCTCCAGGGGTCCATAGTCTCTCCCCTCCAAACAGAAGGCAACCCACAGGGGGTGGGTGTGTTAGGCTCACTTGGCCAGTCTCTTCATCCACCTGGAGGTGGCAGCCTTTCTGATGCTGCTGGGCTGTGAGTGATCTGTGAGTAGAGGCCTCTTAGTTGCTCTGGGGCTGCCGTGTAGAGCAACATCGCGAGGGCACCACAGGCCTTTTTCCATGCAGGTGGCTGGATTGTACCACTTTTCTCCTGCCGTGGCATATGAGGTACTTGCTTGCTTAGTCCATTGCAACAGGCTGCCACTAGGTGGTGCAGTAGCCACTGCTCACCTCCGGCCGCAGCAGCTTCCCTGATGCCACGGGCCCTGCAGTTCACTCCAGCTTTGTGCAGAAACGTGCTGGGGGTGCGCTGTGCAGGTGCGGCCTTGGTATGCTCAGGGCTGGGTCGGGTCCAGTCCCACTGCTAGTGGGGTGGTGCACCCACCGAACTCCAAGCAATGATGCCGCGCTTGCACAGCAGCTGTCAGTGTGCTTGACTATTTAGGGCTTCCCGTGGGAGCATTGGGAGGGCCGCCTTAATGACTCACATTTCACAGCACCCATGCGGTGCAGCAAAATGCCGCTTGGTGGCTCCGTGGCTGCTCCTTCTCCTCCCCGACACTTCTACTCCGAGCAATGAGATGACAGGCAGCATGCTGCGGCCACTTCTGCCGGCAGTAGCCATGCACCAGCGGGCACTTCTCCCTCCTTTTCCCCAGGGTGGATGGCTGCAGGTGGGCCACTGAGTGGCACTTCAGCGGGTAGGGGGTACCTCTGGGATAGGTTATGTGTCTGGCAGCCAGTACCAACTCCGAATGATGCTTACAATCAAATAGCGCAATATCTCCACCTCAAAAAAAAAGGTCATGATGGTCAGAAACCTGCCAATAGTGTAAATGCCCAGATCAACAGCAAAATAAATTCTGAGATGCAAATAGCTACAGCAGGGAAGATACTTTTTATTCCCAACTATGAGCCTCAAGGCACTCAGGATTACCTTAACCGAGGAAATATTCTCCACCTCACATCAACCATCCCAAGCTTAAGCCACCTAACATCCGGGGACCTACTATCAATTGAATTTGTCTCATTAGGAGACAATGTGCCCAGAGAAGGCACACTTGCCACCTGGAGGAATTTAGAAGTGGCTAAACGCATCCTCACAGAAGTGAATAAATTTGAAGAGTGGGGAATTTCTCTGAAAGAACAAACAAAAAAGGGCTACCCGTCACCGCTGCTAAGAAGATGTAGGAAAAGAGATGATCCTGCAAACCCGACAACTCGCTCAATATTACACGGTGCCAGGGGGCCGAAACCACAATTAATAGTCACCAGAGACAGTTATTGGGCATTTATGGTAATTGAACCAATCGTGAGATAGTCAAAATTGAAGGAAACGTAATAAAACTGCTCTCCTGGAACATCGCAGGAGCAAAACACATCCTAAATCACAGTAGAAAGACAGCAACCTGGGACCAATATGACATCATAGCGCTGCAGGAAACATGGTCAATGGAGCCAATTGATATACCAGGAAGATTATGTTTCCATGAAAGCGCGACGCGCACTCGGCGCTATGGCCGCGCAAGGGGGGGTTTATCTATTTACGTTTCCACTGCATTAAAGATAAACACCTCGCATATGCCTATATCAACACCGGACATGCAAATTATTAAGCTGGAGAGTATACCAAAACGCGTGGCAAGAACAATGGTCTTACTCAACATATACGCCCACCCGAAAAAACAGCAAAAAAAAGAACTATTCCAACGAGTTGTCAACGTTGTAACTACCATCCGTCTTGACCATCCAAGTTGGGAGATAATTGCTACGGGTGACTTTAATTCCAACCTTCTACATCAACCGGAGGAAGAGGATAACATCTTTGTGGCAAATGAAATGTGGAACGTTGAACCCCAGGAGGTCACACCAGCCTCGAAGAGAGACAAACTGGGCATGCAATTGGTGTGGGACCTGGAACGACTCGGTTTACGGGTAATCAATGGAAGATGTATGCATGATAAACCCCCCGCAGCCACATATATAGGTCACAATACAATTTCCATCCTGGACTACACATTAGTAACTTTGCCCTTGCTGAGTCTAGTCAAAAAATTCCAAATAATCAGCTCCCTGGACAGCGATCACTCAATGCAACACATTGAGATGAAACTAATTGCTCCCAGGTACGCAAATGCTCCAGCTGTACCAGGCCAACTCTCAAAAACCAATTTGAAGCGGTTAAAGTGGACAAGCAACACATTACCCCAAATAGCGTTGGACGCTAAGAATCTAATACAAACAGCCACGGCAAAGAAAGATCTATGTTCAAAAACTTGGGCCGATTTCCTGGAAACATTACCAAGATCAAACAGTAAGGCTAAGAGACAGAGCTGTCCTACAACCAAAACTAAACTCTCAATAACAACGCTAGCTATGAAGAAACATCTTCAACAGCTAATAAGACGGATTCAAGGTTCAAGGACAAACCAAAGCGTCTGGCAAGAAGTTCGGTCGACAAGGAAACAATATAAAAAGCTAGTATGGATGGAAAAAAAGGAATAATATCAATGACTTCTGGGCCAAATTGGTGTATAATACAAAAAAAGCAGACTCCAGGGCGTTTTGGGTACAAGTCAATTCTATCAATAGACCAGTACAACCCATAAGTATGACATGTATCCCCGAACATATTTGGGCCCAGCACATAGTCGACACATTTTCGGTAAAGCCTGTGGAGCACCAGGTCACGATGCCTACAACGGCATTCGAATCTCCAAGAAAAATGGTACAGGAAAACAAGCCTGTTTTCAGACTTAATGATATACCCAACCACCAGGAGAGCCAAGATCAATCAACGTGGTCAGCTGACGAGCAACGTATATCATCTATAATTAAGAAAGGCAAGCAAGAGAGTGCACCAGGGCCAAATGGCATCCCGCAGGCAATCTATAAAGAAGACCCTAAGTTCTGGGCATGCAAATTCAACCTCCTGTTCCGGACAATCAGTAACTCAGGACGGGTCCCGGAAAGTTGGAGAGGTGCCATCATTAATCCTATCTATAAAGGTGGAGATCGCAAAAATCCAACAAATTACCGCTTAATAGCCCTGATCGATGCAGAGGCAAAATACTATGCATCCCTGGTGCTAGCTGATTTAGCACAATGGTCGGACACGAACAACAAGATCCCGCTAAATCAGACAGGGTTTCGTCGCGGAACAGGTACCATGGCTAATGCAATGGCACTGTGCTTGATTGGCGAAAACAGTTTGGATAATCATCGGGAACTATATACCTGTTTCGTCGATTTTAAGGCGGCCTTTGACCGTGTTAATAGGAATTTACTATGGGCCAAACTGAAGCAGCAGGGCTTACCGGATTCAATCCTTATGCCGATCATCAACCTGTATAGTAACACCTGGATGCAGGTAAAAATCAACAATGGGCAAAGGTTAACTAGGAAGATCCACACCTTTGACGGACTAAAACAAGGCTGTGTGTTGGCTCCCCATCTTTTCAACTTGTTCATGGCCGACCTAACAGCAAGCCTTGACCTGATCAACGCACATCCTCCCCAGCTGGGCACACTTCGTATAACACACCAATCCTATGCAGACGATGTGGTCCTGCTAAGCCAGACAAGAGTAGGCTTGCAACGCCTTTTACAGGAGCTGACCCGCTACACAAAACAGAACATGCCAGAAATAAATAGCATGAAAACAAAAACAATGGTCATAACGCGACGTCACAAACCATCACCAACGTTTTTAATAGATAATGTTAAACTTGAAGCGGTTGGAAGTTACAAGTATCTTGGGATACAGTTGGACAAGCGCCTTAATTTCCACGTACAATTCACTAGCATGGAAAAGAAGGGCATGGCCCTAATGCACGCCTTTATGAGTCTAGCAACTGAACTCAAAGGTCCTTTGGTTTCGCCTCTGCTAACAATAATGAAAGCTAAACTAATCCCAACTATAGCTTACGGGAGTGTACTGCATCATGGCAAAAGTGCACAACTTTTGGACAAACTGCAAATGAAAATCTATAAACGCGTCTTTGCGCTACCAACCAACGCATCACCGGCCCAAGTAAGATTGGAATTCGGCCTGAAATCCCAAGTGCTGCTGAGAAAATATGAGACCATAAAATTCTGGTATCATGTCTGGATGAATCAAGAGATCATGCTCTATCGAGCTATGTGGGAAACTATCTCCAAAAATCCAAACTTAAATCAAGTACTTCAAAACATCAATAGAGTCAACAAATCTGGCCAGCCTCTGGGAATCTAAGCTCCCAGTACCCTCATTCAAACAGTTGGTCAGGAAGGCAGCCATGAAACACTCATTGCTGGACGATAAAACAGCTTTTAGCCGCCGGTCACATGCCTGGATGACAATCCATTCCTACAAAAAACTAATCCCGGCGCTTTTCTTGGACCTTGCTTTTTCGCCTTTTATCAAACGCAAATACCTTAACATAAGGCTGGGCAATCTGCCAACTAACACTGAGCAACCAAAGTGGAAGCCCCAAGAAAGTGAAGGGTGCGGGTTATTTGGCGCAGCAAGGCAAGATTTCATCCACCTGATTTGTATATGCCCGGCGCTTATACAGGAACGTCGGAATTGGTTGAAAAACAAATTCAAGGAGTATGGAATACGTACATGTCGGTCCGCTGTCATACAAACCCTATGTACAGTAGACCCACAATTCATCTGCAGAGCAATCAAATTCATTGAACAGTTTGAGAAAAAGCAAAAAGCATTAGCAAATTGCTGAACTTGGAATATGTTATTTTTATAGTAGAAAGATATCTGTTTTATCTTCATTTTTTTTAGTTTTATCATATGAACGGTAGTGTAAATTTTCTGTGTTTTAACATATCGTCATATTTACATTTTGTAATGGTTTTTATTAACTATACAATAAAGCATTTACTTACTTACTTACTTACTGCCCATATGGGAACTGCCAGAACGGGGAAGGCCTCTTGCCTCTGCAGGAAGGTTGATGGCACAGTGATATCTGTGATGCTTCCCACCATTGTATAATTCCACTGACCTCATGCTGCAGGGCTGGGTAGCATTACAGCTGCAGGGGCATCAGTAAGCGGGTGGCTGCAGGGGCTTCACAGAGGGCGCCGGTGTATAGATTGGGAAGCCTTAATCTCTCCCTGCGTCAGTTGGCCTTAGTTGCGGGGTGACCCCTAGACTCTGATCACTTTTACCCCCATGACAAACTGAAAAAACTGCTGCCAGCTGACACGCGGGAACAGACCCGCTTGTCGCCAATGTAAATTCTTGGGCCCTAGGCACATACTATAGAAATGATTGACACAGACACAAGTTAGTGGGTTACTCAACTGGCCACGAGCTCTAGCGCCCTGTGGTGGATGGGTGTGGGTGGGATGGGAGTAGAAACCAGCCCTCATGGGAGCGGCTGGTATGAACACTAGAATATGTCCAGTAGGACACTACAGTAAGCAACAAGCAGAAAGAAGCAACAAAAAGGTGAGAAAAGAGCAGTAAAACCATGAATAAAGGTCAGAAATTAGCAGAAAGAGGCAGAATAAAGGTCAGAAACGAGCAGAAAGAGGTTGAATAAAGGTCAGAAACAAGTATGAAGAGGCAAAATAAAGGTCTGAAATGAGCAGAAAGAGGCAGAATAGAGGTGAGAAATGAACAGGATGAAGCAAAGTTGAGGTCAGAAATGAGCAGCAAAAGGCAGAATAGAGGTAAGAAGCTAGCAGAAAGAGGCAGAATAGAGGGCATAAATTAGCAGAATGAGGCACAATAAAGATGAGAACAAGAAGAAAGAGGCAGATTACAGGTCAGAAACAAGCAGAAAAAGGCAGAATAGAGGTCAGAAATGAGCAAAAAGAAGCACAACATAGGTCAGAAACAAGCAGCAATAGGCAAAATAAAGATCAGCAACCAGCAGAAGGGGCAGTATAAAGGTCAGAGGGGAGCAGAAAGAGGCAAAATAAAGGTGTGAAATGAGCAGAAAGAGGCAGAATAAATGTCGGAACGGAGCAGAACGAAGGAGAATAAAGCTCAGAAATGAGCAGAAAGAGGCAGAGAGGCAGATTAAAGGTCAGAAATTAGCCAAAAGAGCCAAAATAAAGTCCAGGAGCAAGCAGAAATAGTGGACAAATTGAGCAGAAAGAGGCACAATAGAGGAGAAAAACGAGCAGCAAGAGGCAAAATAGTGGTCAGAAATGAGCAGTAAGAGGCAGAATAAAGGTCAGGAGCAAGCAGAAAGAAGCAAAATAATGGGCAGAATGAGCAGAAAGAGGCAACATAGAGGGCAGGAGCAAGTAGAGAAGAGGTAGAAAAATTAGCAAAAAACGAGCAGAGGAAGCACAAAACCAAAGGCAGCAGAGGGTAGCAGACTCCAGGCAAGCTGGACAAGAGAACCACAGGGGGAGCTGGCATGAAGATCTGCTCCCGTTTGCCCCCTACTTTTTTACCACACACCCAGTAAGAGACCCACTCACACACTCACGCACCCACTGACAGACACACTCAGACACTCATGCACCCACTCACAGATCAATTCAAGCACTCATTTACCCACTCACAGACCCAATGAGAGACTCACACACATGCATACACTCACGTACCCACTCACAGACCCACTCAGAGACTTACACACCCACTCACAGACCCACTCAGACACTCATGCACCCATTCACAGATCCACTCAGACACTCATGCACCCACTCACAGATCTACCCAGAGACTCATGTACCCACTCCCAGTCCCACTCAGAGACTCATGCACTCACTCACAGACTCACTTACAGACTCATACTGGTACTCCCCCATGGATAGGATGAAGCATAGACCCACGTACATAGTCATGCATCCCCTCACAGACCCAGTGAAACACTCACACATCCACTCAGAGACCTGCACAGGCATTTCTACACCCACTTACACAGCCATGTACACACCCATACAGTCACTCACACACCCACTCACAGACTGATACAGCCACTTGCACACCCTCAAAACCCCTCACACACTCATTCAGAGACCCATAGAGCCACACACACACTCACCTACCTTTACAGCCACTCACACACTCACTCTCAAAGGTTACAGGTTACCGTTAGGAAATAAAAATTCAAAAAATGTTGAAATTCTCTGAATAAACCAAAGGTTACAGGGACGTTATAGTTAAGAAAAAGAAGTTAAAAAAATATTAGAAACTCACTGTAAAACAACAAAAGATACAAGGATGTTATAGTTTTTCTCAGAAAACCATATATATATCTTTGAAACATTGATTGTGATCAGTGGCCACATGTGCCCTTTGGTGCAGTGTCAAAAAGGAAATTTTATTTATGAGCATGGTACCTTGTTCTTGCAAAGGGGGTTTAAATGTTAGTATGTGCCACTCACTTAAATAAAAGCAGTGTGAGCATGAGAGTGTGGTAAATAATTTAATTACCGGGACTTAATTTGATACAGAAACATAATAAAAATAGCTCAATAAATAAGAGGCAGAATCCGTGGTATTAGAGGTTCGGAATGGGCTTTATTCCAATGGACGATTCGAATCGGTTGCTCCAAGTTCCATCACCACGAAGGTTCAGGAAGTGAAGTACATACATTATTGATAATTAATCACTTTTATACAATAGGCATTACAGCGAAGCAAATGCAAGAGGCGTAACAATTGATAGCAAAGATAACATTTCACATGAGTAGCTGAAGGAGGCGTAATTGGGAGTAACAAGGAAACGTCATTGGTTGTGATGTCACATATGGGTGGACCTATGAAATAATTTCGCAATGTCAGCAGAAATATTTGGCAAAGATGCGCGCGCAGCAGCATGACGTATGATTGACGTGCGACTAGGGGGTGAAGGGGATTTGACATTTAGCTCTACATGTGGCGACAGATGTCTGGAGGGTCAAGTCAACCTAATCCCCAAATCATATCTAACATCCTATGTTTAAAGAACTATGTTATCCAAAAGAGAGGTCTCTTAGAGTGGAATCTTATTCTATACTGACTATACTGACTGTTAGTACGTGTACAAGCGTCTAAGTGTCTACACTAGATGCGAGGGCAGGAATCTTCCATAGTAACAGGGCTATGAATTACTTGCATAAAGACAGAGAAACCGGGCCTTTGCTCGGTAGCTGGAAGAATGTTTACTTAAACTACTAGACAGGAATGCATTGGGCAGGGAGCGGAGCAGATAATTTCGAAGGTGAAATACAGTTTCTTGGCAGGCAACAGGCTGATGTCAGGCTTCGTGAGCCGCGCAGGGAATGAGACAAAGTTCATGGTCACAGATGCAGGCTCAGACTGGAGCTTTCAGAGACAGAAGGCAAGAAAAGCTTGATGACAGAATCAGGGCCTACTTGCCTGGACTGTAAAATGGCATAAGTGAACCATATAAAGTCGGTGGCCTTTCATACTTAGGAATGGAATATCCGGCCCATTCATGGCTGATCTGAAAGAGGACATGTTGACGGTGGACGCACATGTGTTTGCGTCTTCATAACTGGAACTGGAGGGAACATACATGTACTTGTGATTCATACATGAAACCGTTGGGGTCCAAGATAGGGGACATAACTGATCAGAAAAATCCATATTTCCACATTCCCTCCTTGTCCCCTACTTGCCCGTCAAGAGATATCAATCTTCATTAATCCATTGATCTGTTCATATAGCATCATTTGTTCTTCTTTTTTCTTCTGGGACGAATGAAATCTTGGTGATGGAATACACGATGTGGCACACAGACCACAAATCGCTGGTCCACATTGTAGGCATAGACAACAACTGAATAGTATGAGGAAGCCAATACCTAGGAAAGATAGGACCTTCCATCCAAAGGTAGATAATACACTCCAAAACCAACCGGACCAAGTCCAGGTGCCTGGATTCTGGTGTATCTGGCTTACAATCTTATGAAGGCGGGTTATGGCTTTATATACAGATGGCGAATTTTCTGGTATGAAAATGCAACAACTTGATCCGATGACCCTACAAGCTCCGCCCCTATCGGCCAGGATGACGTCAAGGACAAGACGATTTTGAAGCACAACAATCCGCATAGCAGACTGCTCTTCTGTTAAATTGCCTAAGGCGGAAATAGTTTCGTTCACTACTGCTTCAAGGGTTCTAGTTAATCTACGTATCAGCTTACTATTAGTAACGGTACCTATATAGGGAAAGAGACCTTTATTGAAATCTGTGTATTTTTCCCACGCTGTTTCAGTGTAATCGACAATTGGGAGATCTCTCCTTTCTCTATTGTGTACTAAATGAGTATTTCTGTGATAATCGGGAGGAGCTAGGAAAACAGGTGGCAAAAGGAATCCAATGTAGCAGGTACCATCCCAATCTAGAGGCAAACGTACATATGCCGTCTGACCACATATAAAATAGGAATGGCGGGAAGCTCTAAATGTCGACTTGCCTTGATCACTGAATTCTATTACAGTGGTGCATCTACTATGGCCCATATGTATGGAACCATTCTTTCTTACACATAATTCACCTTTTACTGGAAATACTGACATGGCGGGCAAAATTGGAGTAGCTTCGGATTCGACATTTAGGATCATAAGATTAAGCGTAAAATTACCTAATCCATATACTTCATTTTCTAGATCAGTTCCTGTTCTCTTGGGAAGTCCCTCCTTGTTAGGGTAGCAGACTTTAAGTAAAACTAAGTTTAAATTTCCCCATACCCAGTTGTCTTGATAAACTGCAGAATTTGAATCTAGGGGATTAATTAAACTAAACCATGCTCCACAGGAGCCGTTGTGTGTGAACGGGTATGGAAAAAGAGGTAGAATTCCTTTATAATTCTGATAGGGAGGGAGTCGGCCACATATCCAACAATTTGTAGCATTGCTAACCTGATGGGAATGATGTAACATACTAATAAACGTATTATTGCGCAGCGCAAATCTATAAGACAACTCATGCGGAGGTAATTCACTAAAAGAATGTTCAGCAGTAACATTATAAACATGTCTAGAAATAGGATAATATATGTGCAACAATATACTTGCAGTAATTATTAAAAGACTTAAGAAAAACAAAATTAATAACGTCACTGTGCAATGACTACGCAGTGATTTACAGTATGCATGTCGTTTCAACATTTTTCGGGTGTTTTCTCTATTCAGATCTAAGGGATACATGTCAGAGACAAATTCAACCGCTTCACCTTGGAGAGGACTTAAACAATCAAATTTCCCGACTGGTTAGATCTGAGTTTTAGTTTATATTGTTCGTGACTACTTGATTCAACAAAAGGAAGTTTTGAATCAATGGGTGAAGACACACAAGGTGTGGTGTTTACATCCGATGGTAGTCCATGAAATTTCTTGATATGACTTGAATGCACCCAGCCTTTCCTGCCTTCGATCTTCACGGCTGTCCTTGTGATGAGCAAGACCAGTTGCGGTGACTTCCACCTAGGATCCAGCTGAGTCTTTCGATCAAAGTTCCTCACGAGGACCAGGTCCCCCGGAATTATATCATGGGGTTTCACCTCAGTGTTGTCGGGAAAGGCTGCAGCTACCTGTGAACGACAAGATTGTAGTGCAGACATCAAGGAAGCCAAATAATCTGTCAGCATATTACAGTCAATATCAGTTATTTTTCGTGGTATAGGCGTCCCCCACATATTTGGTGGTCTGCCAAAGATCACCTCATACGGGGATAGCCCTGTTCGAGAGTGTGCTACCATTCTCATGTAAAAGAGTGCAACTGGTAAGGCTACTACCCAGTCGACACCTTTCTCTCTGCATATTTTGGACAATCTGATTTTCAGGATCTGATTATGTCTTTCTACGAGACCTGCTGCCTCGGGGTGTCGGACACAGTGGAATTTCCACTGATAGCCTAACAAAAGTGAAACGTGTTTCATTAGTTCGGATGAGAACGGCTGGCCGTTATCTGAGTAGACAACACGTGGTAAACCGTATCGTGGGAAGAATTCTCGAACTAACTGTTTGGCAGTAGTCGGGGCAGTGTAATCTGAAACCGGGTATGCCTCTGTCCAACGGGAAAGAGCACAGACAACTACGAGAACATATTTGAATCCTCGACATCGTTCCATCTGGATATAATCCATCTGGAGCACTTCAAAAGGGTGATCAGGAGGCTGAAATCCACCCTGTTCTACGGGAACGCTTTTTCCTGGGTTGAACTGACAACAGATCATACAGGTACGAACTTTTTGCTTGGCTGCTGCTCGTAAATGTTTATTGAACCAAATGTGTTGGATGCTGTCTAGCATAGCTTTTTCTCCTAGATGCGCTGGACTATGTATAGTGTTAATAATAACTTGGACCATTGAATCAGGAAGGAACCACACAGATTTTTCCTTCGTCATCCATCCTTGGTCCGTTTGAATCCCTCCTAATTCAGTCCATTTCTTTATTTCGTCTGGTGTAGCATGTGTCTGTATGTCAATTACATCAAGAGCGGGATCTTTAATCGTCATACAATGTGTTGGCGTCGGGACTATTGTCTTTGTCATGTCGGATGTTTGAGTTTGAGCAGTCTGTTTAGCTGTTCTGTCAGCTAGATCATTGCCTTGAGAAATGATATCAGTAACTTTCGTATGAGCTTTACATTTCATAATTGATATTGCAGTGGGTAGATGTATTGCATCTAATAAGGCATGAATGAGGGGTCCGTGCTGAATGTGGGCACCGTGAGAAGTTAAATAACCTCTCTCTCGCCACAGCACGCCGAAGTCATGTACAACTCCGAATGCATAACGTGAATCAGTGTATATGTTAACTCTTTTATTTGTGGCTTGAATACAGGCTTGTGTCAGAGCGACGAGCTCTGCTGCTTGAGCGGACAAGGTATTTATGCAATTTGTTTCAATGATTTCAGTGTCTGTTGTGACTGCGTAAGCGGCCACTAACTCTCCTGTACTTGTTCTCATACACGAACCATCTACATACAACGTTAGGTCTGGGTCTGACAATGGGACATCTTTCAAGTCTTGTCTGGGTTTCGTCGTGATTGTAATAACATCAATACAATCATGAGCTAGTGGGTCTGTTCCGATTATGGGTAAAAGTGTGGCAGGATTCAATGTGTTACAACGTCTGATTTCTATATGTGGTTGAAACAATGTTAATTCATACCCTGTAAGTCGCGCTATAGTCAAGTGCTGTGTTTGCGTTCTATTCACAAGAACCTCTACTGCATGTGGTACTTGAACTGTCAATGGATGTCCTAACACTATGGCATCGCTTTGTCTTATTGCTAAAGCTGTTGCTGCCACCGATTTCAGGCATGCAGGCAAAGCCTGAGCTACGGGATCTAATGTACTAGAAAAATAAGCACATGGTTTGTGGGATCCTGCCTGTTCCTGTGTGAGTACTGACAAGGCAGTACCTTCGCGTTCTGTAACAAAGAGTGTAAACTGTTTATTGTAACATGGTGTTGCTAAAACCGGTGCTTGGCATAAGGCTTTCTTTAGGCTTTCAAAAGCTTGTGTATGTTCCTGAGTCCAAGGGAGAACAGTCGATGTGGCTGCCTCCTGTGTTGTCAATTGAATGAGTGGTTTTGCTAGAAATGCATACTGAGGGATCCACTGCCTACAATATGAAGTGAGGCCTATAAAAGCCCGCACCTCCTTTTGTGTCTTGGGTATTGGCATGTTAGCTATTAACTGAATGCGGTCGGGTGTAAGCTGCCTTCCCTCCTTGGACAGCGAGTGTCCAAGATAAACAACTCGCTGGACACAGAATTGCAGCTTAGAAGGGGACACCTTGTGCCCCTTTTCGGCTAGAAATTGTAAAACTGTCAGTGATGCTTTCTCACATTCAGGTTCGCTTCTAGCGGTGATCAGCAGATCATCGACATATTGAAGCAGGGCAGTGTTTACTGGCATGTGGATACTGTCGAGTTCTCGTTTCAGTGCTTGGCTATAGATGCTGGGGCTTTCTGTAAATCCTTGAGGTGCGCGTGAGAATTTAAAGCTACGTCCATTTAAACTAAATCCGAACAAGTATTGGCTTTCCGGATCTATAGGGACGCTGAAAAAGGCATTTTTGAGATCAATTACAGTAAAGAATGTTGCTTCGGAATCAATAGCTGTCAGTAATGACGAGATATCTGGGACCACAGGGAATTGTGGCACAATGCATTTGTTCAATTCGCGCAGATCAATAACCAATCGATATACTGGCGGGGCCTTCGGATCTGTTCGTTTAAGAATCGGAATTATCGGTGAATTACATACATTGGAGTCTGTTTCTACAACCACTCCTTGGGCAATGAGCTCGTCAATGATTTGTAGTAAAGCCACTACAGCATCTGGTGGTAACTTGTATTGTCGCATTCGTGGTAGTACCACTCCTGCCTTTAGTGTAACTCGATATGGTGTAATATTCATGCAACCAACATCAGTAGGGCCTTGTGCCCATAGATGTGTAGGTAAAGTCTGCAGTCGGGTATCCATGTCTCGAGACACATAGTGACCTTTGAAATCACGTAAAAACAATCTTACTCCTTCCGGGGAACAACATATTATAGCTCCTAGAGCTTTCAGTGTTTTTATACCTAACAAGTTTTCTGGACATGATTTAGTAAGCAATAAATCTGTAGTTCTGGTCAAGGGTCCTATCGTAAGTGGAAGAGGCTGTGATACTTCATTAACAATAGGTTTTCCTGAAAAACCAAGGGAAATATTCTGTGAGCCTGAGAGGGGTGCCCCTGGAACTTCACTACGTTTTATGGTTGTTCGACTTGCCCCTGTATCAAGTAAAAATTTTCTATCTTGGCCTAATAATTCACTATGTACATAAGGTCCTTCTTGGTCTACTGGGACCTCGATAAGGGGTAAGTCAACTTCCCTCTCTAGGCTGGTTCATGCATATCGTTGATAATCAGGATAGTCATACTGTGCGGTCTGGTACAGCTGTCGTGTCGTGGTTTGTGTGGCAGCAACCGGCAGCGCTGGTGCAGCTGGCACGAACTGTATAGACTGTTGTGGAGCTGGCATGGACTGTGCATGCTGCGGGGCTCCTTGTTCATTCTGATCCTGTCTAAGTGGCCGTGGTCTTTCTTTTGTAATACCTGTGGCGATATTACGCTTCAGGACTGGGCAATCGTGTATATAATGACCTGGTTGTTTACAATAGTTGCATGTCCCTTTTACAGGTCCTGCTGAATCACCGGAATGTGTCGTACCCTTTTTATGTCCTTCAGCTGGAACTGTCTGGGAGACTAGCATTTTCATTTTCGTGTCTTTCATGCGTCTTTGTTCATGTTCTTGTTCCTCTCTAATTCTATTGTAATGGTACTGTAACATTTGTAACATTTGTGATGGGGTATTACCTTGCCAGGTACTCTCGAATTTTAATACTCTATTCTTCACTTGGGGTAAGGAATTTTCAACTAATTTTGTCACAAACAGATGTGGGTATGATTCGCTACTTGCTTTTATGCCACTATTTATACCAAAACATTTTTCAAATCGGGCATAGAAATCACTAGTGTCTTCATCTTGCTTTTGTTTACAGGCTGAGATTGCACCCCAGTCTTCCTTTTTCGTAGTTAATAAACGCGGCAGTACCTGTACTAGTAAACCTGGTAGTGCTTTAGTTTTGTCCCCGAGTCCCGAACCTGGACCTCGGGCCTTTTCTTCATTTTCTAATGCTGTCCAGTCTATCTTTTGGTCTCCCACCTCCCACTCTTTTTCCTTGAGTTTTTCATAAATGCCAGCAGGCATCAATACCTTTAATATTGTCATAATGTCGGGATAGGTATACTCTCCCATGAGTAACATGTCTTTAATTTCTCGGTGGAAACCCGCTGGGTCTTTGTCATGACTGGGTACCACTTTCTTCATTTCTAACAATTCTATTTTCGATATGGGCGTATATACAAATACACGTTTAAACTGATTGTCCTCGCCCTTTATTGGGTGTACTTCTCGTAAGGGATTCTGTCTGTCCATGTAATACATCGGTCTTTCCTTGATGGGCAGTGAGACATGTTCTGGACATACAAAAAGAATGTACTGCTTTCTTGATTCTAGTATTTCTTTAATTAGCTTAGTACCTGAACCTCTCCATCTATTCGTGAGTAATTCAGTCAATATATCAGGTAAGGGACCAGGATCTGAATGTTGGCTTTTATATAGTATAAGAAGTTGTTGAATCATATAAATCCCAGCTAAACGCTGTTCGTCTGGGGTGAGGTTCAAAAATGTGTGTGCTACTGTATCATCACCATATTTTCCGGGACTGTCAACCCAATGAACGGCTGACCTGGCTAATTCTTGTTCATCCATAGAATCGAGTAAATGATAACCCCTTCGTTCTCGCAGTAATTTGTCAGCGGCTTGGAACGAATGCTCGGGGGACTTTATATTTATTACAGGTGTTTGGAAATTCCTGTTATTATCTGGACATATCGGACGTATCGGGTCAGTAAAACATCTAGTACTATTACAAGATCTTCCTCTACCTACATAGGCTATGGTGTCTGACTGTCCTGTGGGCAGTCCTAATCCTTCCTCCTCGCTTTGTTCGAACTGGTCTACCGCTAATCTCTCTTCGTGTAGGCGTTCTATTTCTTTACGGATCTTTCGGCACATGGCTATTATACAGTTTTGCTTATCATGTCTCCCTTCTGATATATTCTGGCTCCATCTGGTAAGAATCTGCATTGCTTCCGGGTCTACCCCCGGTCGGTCTTGATTTCTGATCACACAATTTATGAGGAAACGTAACAGTTCCCCCTGTATTTCCACTTTCTGGTATTCCATAGCTCTGTTAATACATTCAGAATCTCGCCCTGTTTGGACAAAATTATATATATTATCTAGATGCATAGTCATTCCTGGTAACTTCCCTAAATACACCGCGGCTCGTCTGATACGTAATGATGCCATGATCATTTCGTCCTCTTTGCCGGGCACAGGGTCATATCTACAATCTACAAGAAGTTCCTTAAGCGTGCGGGAATTTATGAGTTTGGGGGTACGTGGATGTGCTGACTCTTGAAAAGTAAGTTTATTTATTCTGGGTGGCGTAGAAAAAATATTGGTAGCACCTCCGGTAGCCCCGTCTGGGGTATCGGGCGTGAAAGGATTCGTTGAACGCGATACAGCAACTATAGGTGTGGGCACAGCTGTAGAAGCAGCTGTAGGAACAGACGTGGAAACAGGTGTGCTTGCCGGATCTTGTGTCAGGATTTGTTGTTGTAGAGATACAGATACAGGATCTTGGCGTTGAACCTCCCCGGCCGACGGTCTATGCGGGGCGGGGTTAGCATACTCGGGAGCTGCGTCATCTAAATATGAGGAAAGAAAAACATCTTCTGCGGTTCTAGGATGCCCCTTGGGATGTACTTTTATTGGAAATAATGGGGGTGGCAAGTCTTTTGGTATCCCCGGAGTAGCCTTAGGTAATCCCTCGGCCAGAAGGGGATACATACCCTTCATAAGGGCATTTCTTTGTCTGTCTACTTGTTCTGATTTCACTCGTGTACCTTCTTCAATTAATAGATTTTCTCGGACTTTATTTGAATTCTCTTTACTCTTCTCTTCCTGTCTACGTGCTTTTTCTGTACGTCTATACGATTCTTTACGCCATAACTCAACGGCGTCTTTCTGTGACTGTCTGGCTTTCCTTTTCCATAACTCTTCCTCTACTTTCACGATGCAATCTGCATCCCAGGTCCCAGCTGCGGGCCATCTCTGACTTTCTGGTAATTCCTTGGTGTAGTCTACCCATAAATCAAGAAATAATATAGCGTCTAAGCCATGTTTATGATACATGAAGTACCCTGGAGTGTCCCTAGGAGGAATAGGAACAGCTTCTTCGAGTACCCCTTTTCTAGTTGTGATCTGTCTTAATTTCGAAAAGAGCGGCATTTTGAGAACTGATCTGATACTTGATCTTGAACAAACTTAATACAATAAACACGATAATGAACAGTCATTCATACCACAATATGCAGGACGTATTAACACATTTAACATTTAACATTTAAATGAGCAAACAATGATGATGACGATCTAAGGAAAACTTAATCACTAAACATAATACTCGGCATTATCTGAATTATTCTGAATTTATATACTTGATATACTAGATATACTGCTAAACAGTACAGATACACTGCTGAAACAGTGCAGACCGGATTTGTGTACCCAAACCCGTCTTGACCGGCACAACCTATGTGCACGCCAGAACGCCTCCCCAGTAATGGTACTCACCGGGTAGCTCGGAACGGAAGGCCTCGGAACGGAACTGAACTGAACTGGACCGGACTGGACTCGACTCGACAACTTCGGACACTTCTGAGCTTCGGAAACCTGGTGGGCCTCTGTATACCTCGGATCTTGCTCTCTCAGCTAGGCTCTGGTCGGGATACTTCGCACTTCTCACCGCCTCGTCTGGGTGTTGATCGCAGCCTCAGTCGCCCTCGCTTAACCGGAGGGAGATACAGGAAATCCTGCTGGTACGCGTTGTTGTCCGTCCAGCTGTGGCAGGAGACCGGGCCTGCAACGCACCGCCGGCGCGTGAGATGAGAAAGTGTCCCTGTTCGGGCGCCATTCATGTGGTAAATAATTTAATTACCGGGACTTAATTTGATACAGAAACATAATAAAAATAGCTCAATAAATAAGAGGCAGAATCCGTGGTATTAGAGGTTCGGAATGGGCTTTATTCCAATGGACGATTCGAATCGGTTGCTCCAAGTTCCATCACCACGAAGGTTCAGGAAGTGAAGTACATACATTATTGATAATTAATCACTTTTATACAATAGGCATTACAGCGAAGCAAATGCAAGAGGCGTAACAATTGATAGCAAAGATAACATTTCACATGAGTAGCTGAAGGAGGCGTAATTGGGAGTAACAAGGAAACGTCATTGGTTGTGATGTCACATATGGGTGGACCTATGAAATAATTTCGCAATGTCAGCAGAAATATTTGGCAAAGATGCGCGCGCAGCAGCATGACGTATGATTGACGTGCGACTAGGGGGTGAAGGGGATTTGACATTTAGCTCTACATGTGGCGACAGATGTCTGGAGGGTCAAGTCAACCTAATCCCCAAATCATATCTAACATCCTATGTTTAAAGAACTATGTTATCCAAAAGAGAGGTCTCTTAGAGTGGAATCTTATTCTATACTGACTATACTGACTGTTAGTACGTGTACAAGCGTCTAAGTGTCTACACTAGATGCGAGGGCAGGAATCTTCCATAGTAACAGGGCTATGAATTACTTGCATAAAGACAGAGAAACCGGGCCTTTGCTCGGTAGCTGGAAGAATGTTTACTTAAACTACTAGACAGGAATGCATTGGGCAGGGAGCGGAGCAGATAATTTCGAAGGTGAAATACAGTTTCTTGGCAGGCAACAGGCTGATGTCAGGCTTCGTGAGCCGCGCAGGGAATGAGACAAAGTTCATGGTCACAGATGCAGGCTCAGACTGGAGCTTTCAGAGACAGAAGGCAAGAAAAGCTTGATGACAGAATCAGGGCCTACTTGCCTGGACTGTAAAATGGCATAAGTGAACCATATAAAGCCGGTGGCCTTTCATACTTAGGAATGGAATATCCGGCCCATTCATGGCTGATCTGAAAGAGGACATGTTGACGGTGGACGCACATGTGTTTGCGTCTTCATAACTGGAACTGGAGGGAACATACATGTACTTGTGATTCATACATGAAACCGTTGGGGTCCAAGATAGGGGACATAACTGATCAGAAAAATCCATATTTCCACAAGAGAGTGCTTGCAGTTGCATCCACTGTCTTTGTTCTAGAAGGAGTGTGGGCATGATATAATAATAATACACCAGGGTTTATCAATACAGCACTGAGTGCATCAGTGGGCAGGGCCCAGAGTTATCAAACCTTTGTGCAGGGCAGCAAGACAACTTACTGCGCTGCGTCTAAGGAAGAGAGAAGGAATGTGGCATTTATTTATTAAGATCCCTCATTTCCTGATGTCACCCGCGCTGCCACACCGACTGCTGCCTAATTCACCAATACGGGCACCCTTGCTACATTAGGGTGCACGGGTGCTGTGTTACACGGCACAGCAACCAGGATTGTTTTGTTCAGGAAGAGACACCTCCCTGCCTAAAAACAGTCCTTAGAGGCAAGGGCAACACAAACCTTGATAGAGTAGTGGTGCATGGTGCCAGCCTAACGGAGAGGATGTATGAACTTAGGAACATGTGAGGGGAGTAGAAGTCAAGTGAATGATACTGCCAGGATTCTGTTCCAGCTAAGCAGGTGCTCGCTTGGGCTGATTTAAGCTGTGATTGTCAAATAATCATGCCACTCACTCTTACAATGATAGTATATCAGGGGTGATGCGTAACTTGCGCTCTTCTCAGTGGATTTATGTAGCTCATAGTCCAAGTCTCCCAGATGTGCAGTACGCAAAGGGGGATCAACTTGACTCATCAAAATGTGGTGGAGAAGCAAAGATCATTCTTTGGAATGCAATAGTTTAAAATATTATTTTTTGAGGTTTAAGATTATGAAACAAGGAATAGACTACCTGATTTTAAAAGTACAATGCTGTGCCTGTCAAAATATTTTTTTGTAAGAGTACCACCAAACATTGTTCTTTGTCTACTTTCTTATGCACCCAAGGGCATGAGGGCACCTAGGTGACCGTGGCAACCACCACCAGCACCAGCACCTCAGCCACAGCAGATGGTTCTGCTGCCCCCTGTAATTCATGTCTATTTTCGACTTCTAAAATTATGTTCTTGTGTATAATTACTAGGTTTCTTTTCAACTCCATTTGAATGTTGTTTGTTATCCCTGTATTTCCCTTAGTTTTTTTCCATATATCCTGTTTCTGCAGCTGACTTTCTCCTGTCTTTAGCTTTCTTCTGTTCCCTTTCTTCATAAGCTTCCACTTGCTCCTCTTTTACATGTCTTATTGTGTAGGGCTAAGAGGGGAAAATATTTTTGGTAACGTAAAGAGGATCACACAGGCAGGTCCTCTAACTACTCTAGTCACCCAACATGTTGGTGGTGTTCTTGATCAAACAGTCCAGCCAAAATGTATGGGGCAGAGATAAAGTGGTCATCATGGTCACAGACCGCCAATGTTCTCTTATACTAGCAGTTTCCATGACAGTGCAGCATGGCAGGAATGAGATGCAACAACCAATACAGTATGTCCTTTGCTTTCCCTTCTACCGCTTATGCATTTGTAGCATTACGTTATACCCTTCCCTTATTATCCCTCTATTGGAAGAAACAAGTTTTTGGTTGACTCGATGAATACTTGGTTTTGAAAAAATGTTGTCAAGCAACAAACAAAGTAAAACAAACCTCAAAAAGTGATTACCTTCAATAGAAGAAGATACTGATAGCTAACCCAACTGTAGAGAGGTATTGCTGTTGTACCTTGTTAGGGGGCTATGTGGTATCTAAAATGGGTGCCTAATGTTTTTCTCTAGGTGCACTGGTCACCACCAGTGTTGTCAGCACAGGGACGTCTGAGGGGGCACAGCCATTTGAGAGAGAGGGATAATTCCCAGTGGTGGCAAGAAGAAGTGGTAGGATACCTTGCTTTCTTATTGATAATACAGTATTTGTTAAGCAAGACAGATAACCTCCCATTACACCCATCACACCCAGAGTCTTGTTCCTGCCCTCTACATTTCACCACCTAAAACTGCAGCGTGGTTTAATTTGATGTTGCAGAGCAGGCAGTGAAATCATGTGCGTCTGCTCTGGTGCAGAGGCTTAATGGACCTAAGTCTATAAAGTGCAAACCAAAGATAAGTTGTGTTTCCCAGTGCCCATTCAGTCACCTACTAGTACTTCACTTTATCATTCTGTCTTTCTGTCCCAGCCTACCTAAAAAAGTAAATTCGTTCTTGGCATGTGATATCTGTGCCACATTTTCTGCCCAAGTCAAGTCATATTTCATGGCTTACATTATGCATTTACGGTTTCAATGCTTTTCCTCCCATCAATCAATGTGACTAAGCAAAAGAGTAGTACATGATCAGTGACACCCACCCATTCCATAGATAAACCTCTAACTAGCCTAATACCTTTAACCCCTTCCCCGCTCATGACGGAACCACTCCGTCATGAGCCACGGTTGCGCTGTGCTCATGACGGAGTGGTTCCGTCATGCTGCGGCCGTTGGCGGCCGCTCCGCCCACGCGGCGCTAATTCGCCGCCTGTGCGGGCGATTAGCGCAGTGGGCGGAGACGTGACGGAACCACTCCGTCATGAGCACAGCTCAACCGTGACTCGTGACGGAGTGGTTCCGTCACAAGCACAGCGGACCCGCAACTGCCCCCAAACCCCCCCAGCGCCGCGGCGGAATTCCTGCCGCGGCGAAGGGGTTAACTTACGTCCCTGTGGACTAATTTTCCCCACTAGCAATTGAAGGTATTTCTTCAGAATAATCTGTGTTGGAGGCCAGGGTGTAATGTGGGACTAAGGGCCTGATTTAAACTTTGGTGGATGGGATACTCAGTGACAAATAAAATATCCTGTTCGCTGTACTATAGTTCATCATTTATATTCTATGCACTGTCTACTGTAATACAGTGGAAGAGATATCCGTTATCCGCCGTGTGTGTTCCATCTGCCAGACTCTATCAGTCTAAACCTATAAACCTACCATTGGACTTATGGTAGTAGAATTTAAGAGGGACTTCGAAAATAGCAGAGCCATTGGAATTATGCATTAATAACATAGCATATCCCTGAGTGGGTAAGTGGGACTGCCGTGGGTTGTTGTTCAGGTAAGAAGATTCAAGTTGGTGATCCATTTATGCTGCAAATTTGTAAGTCACTCCTAATATATCACACAGCCTGTGGGAAGAGGGTTAGGGGTTTGATGAATGGATGGGAACGGGAGATGGGCAAAGGTGTGACAAAGACAAACACAACAACAACATTCATCAGGTGAAATAGCAGTACATCATCATCAAATCTGTTGTGGGAGGAAATAAAGGAATGACACATTTCAGTTAATAAATGCACTGCAAACAGTCCTTCAGCCCCAGAGACCCAAGTTATTATCATTCTAAATGTTCTGTACCCTAGGTTTAAAAAATACAAGTTAAGAAGGCGTAGACCCACACAGTTCTAAAAATTATGATTGTTAAGAAAAGAAAAAGTATACTGTCTATAAATGCCAAACTGGGTGGTGCATCTGCATTCTTCCTTTCTGAATGTACGTCTTGGGTGCATGGCTGAACCGGCCCGGTAAGGTAAGCAGGAGTGATATGGAGCTTTTGTGCAATAGAAGGGAACGTCTGTGGATTGCAAAACAGAAAATGTTGATATTGTAGAGTCAAGGAGAAGGTAAGCTTCATGAGGAGCAAGAGTCAAAGAGCATAGGCTACTACAATCATGACTCATCTGTGATTAACTGAGAAGCGAGAACAATTTTACAAACAATTTTACAACCAATCCCAGACACGTAGCTGCTTGTACCTGACTGATCAATCTTACAATTGTCATAAGATTTAGCCGAGTGCGTCCATCATGTGACATGTCTCCAGTTGCAGTCACCCCCTACCACAACCTCTTCATTAGAGGAGTTTGACATTTGAGCCAGCAAACTACTTTTTTCTCAAATCAACGCACCTCTCTCCAGTTCACAGGGCTGAGTAGGCCTCTTTGAGTCATGTTGGTATCCCTTTGCCCACACCACATGTTCAACCTTGCAAAAAACACCACCAGGAAGGAACTCACCACCATCATCAACGCATTCATCACCTCCGCCTCCTTCCCCAAAGGATGGAAACACGCGGAAATCAAACCACTCCTCAAAAAACCCACTGCAGACCCCAAAGACTTCAAAAACTACCGCCCAATCTTTCTACTGCCATTTCCAGTCAAAGTATTCAAGAAAGCAATACTCCTCCAGCTCACCACCTACCTGGAAAACAACAGCCTACTGGACACCTCACAATCCCGATTCCGCTCAAATCACAGCACCGAACCCACCCTGATTGTGGCCACAGATGACATCAGAACTTTCCTAGACAGGGAAGAAACCATCGCCTTAATTCTCCTTGATCTCTCCATAGCATTCAATACTGTATCCCGCTTCACACAACTGCTTGGTCTCTACCAAATGGGCCTCCATCACGAGTGAGGCACCATTTTTATTGGGAGACCTGGGGGAACGCTGGGTGGTAGGAAATTTGTGTCAGCCCGGTGATGCCACAACTTTACCACACAAAAATGTGTGTAAAAATTTATTTTTCAGCTAAATTTGAGGTTTGCAGGGGATTCTGGGTAAGAAAACGTTGGAGCATCCATGCAAGCCATACCTCCCTGAAATCCCCCGGTTGTCTAGTTTTCAGCAATATGTGGGTTTGGTAGGTTTCCCTAGCCGGCAGCTGAGCATGGAACCAAAAACCCCCCTTGCAAAACCAGGTCCTATTGTGATAGGCAATTTTGATGTCACCCCAATACGTTTTGGACCCTTGCCTGTCGCGGGTACTTGGGCCTCCCACACGAGTGAGGCACAATTTGTATCGGGAGACCTGGGGGGACGCTGGTAGGTAGGAAATTTGTGTCAGCCCTGAAATGCCACAACTTTCCCTCACAAAAATTTGTGGGAAAAGTGATTTACTCAGCTAAATTTGAGGTTTGCAGGGGATTCTGGGTAAGAAAACGTTGGGGGATCCATGCAAGCCATACCTCCCTGGAATCCCCCGGGTGTCTAGTTTTAAAAAATGTATAGTTTTGCTAGGCTTCCCTCCGTGCCGGTAGAGATAGGGTTCAAAATCTACAGCAGCCACTTTGCAAAAAAGGGTCAGTTTTTGCTGTGAACATTTGGTGAGTCCATGTTGTGTTTTGGGCCGTTTCCTGTTGCGGGCACTAGGCCTACCCACACAAGTGAGGTACCATTTTTCTCAGAAGACTTTGGGGAATGCAGGGTGCGTGGAATTTTGTGGATCCACGCAGATTCCAGAACTTTCCACTACAGAAATGTGAGGAAAATGTGGGTTTTTAAAAACATTTTTAGGTTTGCAAGGGATTCTGGGTAACAGAACCTGGTGGGAGCCAGGCAAGTCACCCTATCCTGGATTCCCCTGGGTGTCTAGTTTTCAATAATGTATAGGTTTGCTAGGTTTCCCTAGGTGCCGGCAGAGCTAGGGTTCAAAATCCACAGCTAGGCACTTTACAACAAAAGGGTCAATTTTCACTATAAAAAATAAAGTGTGTCCTTGATGCGTTTTGAGACGTTTCCTGTCACGGGCACTAGGCCTACCCACACAAGTGAGGTAACATTTTTATTGGGAGACTTAGGGTAACACAGAATTGTAGAACAATTGTTATTACCTATTCACTTTTGATGCATTTCTGCCTTCCAAATGAAAGATAATGTGTAAAAAAGAAGTCATTTTGAAAAATGACCTATATTTCTCATGCTAGTATGGGTACTCACAATTTGGGAACTGTGCAAATATCTACTGTTTCCAAACTCTATATTTTGTTCCAATTTCAGAAATACATAGGTGTCTTTCATACCAATTTTTCCATGTATATATTTTCCCAAATGAATTGCTATATACCCGGCACATGAATAAAAAAACATTGCAAGACGCTGCTCAGTTATTGGCTCTGGGTTCGTCGGGTTCTTGGTGAACCTACAAGTCCTATATATCCCCACAACCAGAAAGGTCCAGCAGATGTAACTGTATATTACTTTTAAACAGCTGTCATAATTAGAAGAAGTTACTGTTGAAAACGTTGACACAAATGGCTGTTTTTTTCAACTAATTTTCAATTGTTCCCATATTCAACGGTTAGTTTCTATAAAGAAACCTTGAAGAATCTACACAAATGACCTCTTGCTGAATTTAAAATTATGTCTTCTTTTCAAAAATGTATAGCTTACCAGGATCCATTATCCCTTTCATACCCATTTCTACCATTAACTGGAAGGAGGTTGAAAGCACAAAAAATAGCACAAATAGGCTGTGGCTCAGAAAAATGCTAAAACTGTGTAAAAACGTTTGGTTTTCTGACAAAAGTTGGCTTGTCCCTGAAAGCTGGGGAAATGATGATTTCAGCACCACAACCCCTTTTTTGATACCATTTGCAGAGAAAAAAATAGATGCTTTCATCTGTAGCCTTTTTTTCCACAAAAAAAAGAAATGTTGCTGTATTTAGGATAATTTCTGGCTCTCCTCCAGGGGAATCCACAAACCCTGGATACCTTTAAAGCCCTCATGATGTTGGAAAAAAAGGGACGCAAATTTGGCATGGATACCTCATGTGGTGAAAAAGTTACGGGGGCCTAAGCTACCCCAAATAGCCAAAAAAAAAAGGCTTAGCACGGGGGGGGGGGCAGTGAAGGCCTAGCAGCGAAGGGGTTAAGCGAATGGGGAGGCTTCTTCTATGCACACTGGTCCAACTCCAGTCCAGTCCATACATGTGAATAAAGGGCCAGGCTGCATAAGTCAGATACCAAATATATAAATGTTCTTCAAGCTATAGCCGTCTTTTTTTTGCAAAGCAGTTCAAAGATAATGTGAAAATTCTATTGTGACTTACTCAGTCATGGAAGTAGAGTTCATCCTTAAACTCAAGGAGTTCACTCAGAAGTTGGTCATCTAATGCACTTGAGTCTAACCAATCACCCTCATCCTCCTCCTGTGTTGTTTTAGGAACAGTGTAATCCTGTGGTGTGAAATGTTGGTTCATTTTAATCACAGCCAATCTCTCCACGTTTTGAGGCGAGAGACTAGTCCTTCTGACTGCGACAACGGCATCAGCTGCACTGAACCCACACTCAGCAGAAACACTGGCTACTATACAAGCCAGATACTTTATTGCGAGCCAGCTGAGCTCTGACCATAGGTGCATTTTCCCATACCAATATTAAAATGGGTTTTGATCCAGGTAGATCTCTTTTGGGTCCCACAGATAGTCCTCTGAACAGTCATTGGTATGGCCACTTGTTTGGTCTCTGTTGCCTTTGCACGTGACTCAAGCCCTGCCACTTGAAACCAAGCCATTGCAGATTTTGGGCCCTATTATTCTTTTGCTGGTGTTGTTGCTGATGTTACAGCTGGTATTGCTGGTGCTGGTTGCTGTGAGACAACAGCACTGCCATCTCTGGAAGTTGAAGGCTCAACGCCAGAACGTCTGCCCAGGACTCTAACTTCCAGGTGTTCTTCTTCTAGGTCTCTCGCTCGGTCAGTAATCTAAGTCTTGTATTGTGAAACATCCCTGTATGAAAAAGTAATGAAAGTGTCCAGTATTTCTTTGTACCGTGGATCAACTATTGTGGCACATATATATTCTGTAGAAGACACAATTCTCTTTGCAGCCTTGTATTTACAGCCAAGCAAAGGATTAAGCTCTGAACCAACTCATACGCTTCTTCATTCCCACCAGCAAACCTTTGCAATTCCTTTTTTAACTGGTGCTATAGCAGATGCAGCATCGGGACTGCTTGGCTCAACGTACTGTCCTCCTTACTGACTTCACATGTGAAAACCTCAAAAGGAAGTTGCATTTGTGTCAGGCATTTGACTACCCCCTTTTTGTTCATCTCCATGGTCATGCTTTTCTCTGTTGCATCCCCTCCTCTTTGAAGAAAATATTCAGTGATCAGTCTGTACTGCTCAAACTGACGTTGAAAGATGTAGTAGGTCAAGTTCCAACGTGTTGGCACCTCCTGTATGATGGCTTTAACCGGTACTCTATTAGCATGCTGAATGATCCTCAACTGCTTCGGGGCTTTGAAAGAATGACTAAAATGAGTGGAGATTCTTCTTCAGGTGGCCAGCATGTTATTGACTATGTCTTCTTTTTGAGAACGTCCTGCACAATCAGGTTGATGCAATGCACCAAACATAGGACCCTGAAATATCCACCCACTGCCATGGCCTTTACTATATGAATGTCATTGTCTGTGGCAACAAATCAAATTCTGAGACCTCTGGGTCGCAGCCATTCAAACACCTTGCTGTTAAAGTATTACAAGATGTTTGCAGCTGTATGAGATTTCTCCATGGCGAACATTGCTACTGTTCTATGCCACTGGACGCCCTTAAAACTTTCTTCAGTGTGGAGACCAGCAGATAGCTGTTGCCTAACCCCAACAAAAGTGTTACCTTACCACTGATTCTCCTGCAGAAATTATTTCAATGCATAGACTCCCTACTCCATGATCTTATCTGGCCTTCAGAATTCTGCAAGATGGTGATGGATAAAATTAGACTGCTGGTAGACAGGGTAGGCTGGGTTGCCCCAACTTTTAGCATCATTACTACCTGGCAGCACAGCTACTGGGGTTATTCCACTGGCTCTCTGGATGGGACCTAGAGGGGCTCTCGGCCCGATGCATGACCAGGAACTATCTCGATTTATCCGCTCTCCAGCTCCCAGGTACTAGATGCCCCTGGGACACACCTCAACTTTTGAAAGTGAGGCTATAATACTTTATGCTAAGCCTACACATTACCAGGTATGTAGTACCTTATACCATGGTAATACCTCTCCTTAATTTTTCTCAACAATTCTTCTGACTGCAGAGTGCTGAGTTGGGTTACTGGGAGGAAGTCGACATACAATCTGTGAGAGCTCTGTTCCTTGACAGGCATCTTCACTCATTCACCTCTCTCCAAGAACAATTTGGACTACATGAATGTCAGTTTCTGTAAAAAGGGCTCTATTACACACACCCCAGTCTCTATGGGTGATCACTAAAATTGAACCTGAGACCATGCACTAGCACAGAACATATAAACTATGGGCAGAGGCTGTAGGATCTTAAGATGGCTTTATAAAGCTATCCAATCACACACTCAAATTTCACTGCAGTCGCTTAGAGGGATCTAGAAGTCTGAGTTACTCAGAGCACTACATGAATGGGAATTTGCTAAGGCCCTTGAGTACCCACATAACAGATCACGTAATGCTCACTTAAAATTAATACAGCGTTACCTTTTCCACAGGGCGTACTTTACCCCAGCTAAAATTAACCAATTGTTCCCTGCAGCTGACACAGCCTGTTCATTCTGTCTGGTTGTAATGTAATCTAAGGAAGCAGGGGATTACTTAAACAAGATTTACTCCAAATAGGAGTACCACCTGGACAAGTGCCTTCCTTCTCTCAGCTCTCCCCACAACTGTCATGGTGTCCACCCCATCATGCCAAACTGGAATACGGAGTGTGCATCATGAGGGTGCGGCACAAGCAAAAGTAAACACAACACATCCTCTTCTTTTTAAATAAATAATACAAATAAAATAAACATTACAATGAAATGGGAAATGAAATAGATACAAATCTATATACAAGAGAAATAACATACAATAAAATGCAAAAACAATAAGAATAAAAATGTTGCGCAATGAATTACAACATCATCTACACAAACATAACAAGGAGTCAAATTATTACCTATGTGACATAATCAGGCATCCATTCAGGCTTCCTTCTAATCCTCTTCTCTCCTGAGTTTACCTCTTCTCTAGTACCTTGTACAGAACCTCCATCTTTCGCCATAGCCTCCTTCAATTCACAATCTTGCGCTGCAGTTTCTCTCAGTAGTTCTCTATCCTCACATTGAGCATCCATGTCACTCTCACAATCACTGAAAAAGTGGGACTGTGCCTTGCTATATTCCTGTGTTTCCTCTTTAGAATTGCCATTCTTTTATGATTCCAAACCTTTCCATCATTAAGTCTCACTGCATTCTTTAAAACATCCATGACTTCATACGGCCCTGAAAATGGACTCTCCTTATTCCACTCTCCAAGGCTTCTTTACTTTGCCCCACATTCCAACCGTGATGTTTAAACCGCTAACTGATCCCTTCCCACAGTCATACTTTGATTTATATCCTTTGTGATGTCCTCAATTTTTATATATATTCATTTATATACACATTAACAGCAGGTGATTACACCAGCCATGAACGGTTTCTCTTCATTCTAGGTACCTCCCACTCATAATTTCTAAAGGAGAGCAACCAGCCATGTCATTAATAATGGTTCTATACATCCATACTGTCTTGTGTACTTGTAACTCCCATTCATCATTGTCAAATCCTGCAATTTGGATGGCACCTTTCAGTACTCTATTAAATCGCTCTATCATGCCATTCCCACTGGGATAATAAATGGATATAGTGCTATGTTTTATGCCAACTCTATTGGATTGAAATAACCCTTAGCTCTTCCTGATAAAAACTGCATACCATTATCAGTCATAATCTGAATTGGTAACCTTTCCTCAGTGAATACGCGTTTCAGAAAACACAAAACAGTATCCGTGTCCACCTTGTCTACAATCTTTACAGCAGGCCATCTAGAAAATACATCTATAGCAGAAATTACACACTTAAATTATTTGACCCTATCAGACCCATAATGTCCATCGTAATAGTCTCCCACAGGTATTTCGGAATGCATAGCTCACTCATGTTAGGCCTTAAAAGTTTTTAATGATTTGTCTGCATTGGCACACGTCACACAATTCCTGACTAGTCTTTCAACAAATATGCCTAAACCTGCCCATCAAAATCCGTTTTTGACAGACTGTTTAGTTCTTACAATACCCCCAAGACCCTCATGCCATTGTATGGTACTCAACCTTCTTAATTTGTTAGGAGGAACAGCTCTATCACCTCTCCACAAAATGCCATTAACATAGGTAAGTTCATTTCTGACTTTCCAGAAACATCGTGAGTCTGACTTTTGTGATCCGTCAGTAGGCCAACCATTATTTTTATATATCTGAGAACATCCTGCAATATCTCATCTTTCACATATTCTTCCACCCAAGTTTTTTTCTCAATGAAATGTATGCCTTCATCATGCACTAGAGGCATGTGACATTCATCCCATTCTCCACTCACATCTTTTATTATTTGCAACAGCATTCTTAATAAAACATCTGCAGACATATTGTCCTTACCTGGGACATAAAATATCTTGAATAAAAAATCCTAAAGTATAGACATTCTAGCAACACATGCTGACGCCTTGATCACTCTGTCAGTAGTAAGTAGTAAGTAACCATTGCTTATCCCACACAAAGATCTAAAATGCTCTAGAGCCCATAAACAAGCAAAGGTTTCTCTTTCAATGAGAAAGTAGTTTTCTTCAGCAGCAGTAAGAGCTCTAGATGCTTATGCTATAATAGACTCACCCCCTTCTTTTAACTTTTGTGATAAAACAGCACCCAGAGCTTTAGAGCTGGTATCGGTAATGATTACACTGGTTAGGTTAGGATCAAAACCACATAAACCAGTGGCCTTAGCAAGGGCCTTAACAGCACCAAATAATTTTACACACTCCTTTCACCAATTGAATTTGCTTTGTGTTTTTAAGTAATTGTTTTCTATGAAAAGTTCTGCATGAAAAATTGCTTTTATACTTAGTTTAAAATTCTGTGAGGTATAAAATGGACCTTACATCATCTTTACTTAACAGCGCAGGTGCTAATTGTATCGCTTCCACCAACTTCAGTTTAGGTCTCACACCATCCACGCTCAATACATGACTAAATATGTCACTGGTTTTACAGCAATATTCATTTGGAATACTTCACAGCCAAACCCCTCGTATCCAAAATTCCCAACACATTCTCCAAAATGTGATAGTGTTCTTCTTTGTCCCTTCCATATATCAGGATATCGTCCTGGAAGCACTGGGCATTTGGTATTTCCCAAATAGCGTATACATCAACCTATGAGACAAAAGCAGCCAACGCCAGCCCAAAATGCATCCTCTTGTTTTGCTAGTACCCCACAGGTGTTATAAAGGCAGTGTAACTCTTACAATTTTCTTGCAAAGCAATTTGATGATAAGCTGCAGAGAGGCCTATTGTTGAGAAAATGTTGGCATTCTTTACTGAAGCTAGCATCTCTGATATCCTGGGCAAAGGAAACTGATCTAACAAGACATTATTATTTAAGTGGCGTAGTTCAAAACACAACCTATTTCCATTGGCTCTTATGGCTGCCACAATTGGGGAAGCTCATTTGGATTATTCTATTTTTTCAACTATATCATCTTCAACCAATTGTTCTAGTCATTTCTCAACTTCTTTTCTGACAGTAATAGGATTTTTCATAACCTTGTAAGTCTTTTTTTAACATAATTTGATGTTAAAAATAAGTTAACCTATCAATTTTCCCATTGAATACATTAGGACATTTTTTAAGCATGACATTGCCTATGCTCGCTCCTTCATCCATAACCATTACCGGCTCTGGGCTGTTTGCATTTTACATCATACCCAGTTCTCCTTGATCGTACCAGCCTAATACCGAGGGTACTTTTCTTGCTACATACAGCTTATCAATACTTTCTAGATATTTTAACTTAATAACCAATGTGCAGTTACCCAACCTCTCAATCTTTTCTCCTGAGTATCCCTCAGGATTGATATCAGGTTCTTCCAGTTTACTGCCTAACTTATCTGCAAACTTGGGCTTCCATATATTTGCATTAATAATTGAATATGGTGAGCCCGAATCTGCATAGATTTGTATACCAATACCTCCAATTGTCATGTCACATAAAGGTTTTTTCTTAATCATTACATTGTCAGCATTTAATATGTAGTTTTTACCCTATTTAATATTCAAAACAAATGTTTCATCCATCTGTGTGTCATATGTTGATGTTTCATCCTCACTTACATCACCCTCATCTACACACTTGACCTTTTGTTTCTTTTCCTCTACAAACTTTAGAAAAATGCTCGATCACCCCATAATTGCAACATTTTTGTTTAACGGCTGGACAGGTTTTGCTATATGCAGGATGAGATTTGCTATCACACCGAAAACATCTCAAATCCTCTCTGTTTCCTTCAAATTGCCTCTCTCTGTTCCCTATATGTTGCTTATTATCTGGTTTCTGAAATCCCCCATTTTTCTGTGCAGGTTTGCCTTTGCCTATACATTCAGCACATTTTACATTAGAATCTGCTTGTACTACTTTAGCACTTCTGCTTGACAACTCTTCCCTTGACAGCAGCTTTCCTGACAATAGGTAAGATAAGTTGTAAATGTGCATCCCCATTAACCCACAACCTTTCTTGTATAGGTGGATCCTTTATATGCATTGCCACTTGATCTCTTATTAAATATTCTTGTAGAGCTCCAAACTTATATCTAGTGACAACGTTCTTAGCGCCGCTATGTAATTGTCACTGGACTCATCATCCTTATTACGGTACCTTACGATACCTAAGCAAATCATAGGAGAGACATAATGGTCAGAATCTGCATTGGCACAATCAAAAACATTTCTATCCCCTTGCCCACCAATCACCTTAGTCATTTGAGTAAAAGCTTTTAAACCTTCAGGACCAACGCAATGTGAAAAAATCATTTTTTTCTTTTCCGCAGACATTTTTCCTTGTTCATCAACCATGTCTATATGTTCAAGAAATAGGCTTTCCATTCAGCCCCTTTCATACAAGGCACGCCTCCTAAAGGCCAGAAAGACTGTGGAGGAGCCAACGAAAACTTCTGTGCACCCATTTTGAGAAACAATGACTTGTACAAATAAACAGTGTTCGTTCTTCACCCCCACTTGCTGTGTGTGGCAAAGGACTAGTTCACTGTATGGCAAGAACCATTTCTCACTCTTCACCTTCTCAACAAATTTAAACAATGCTGTTTAAAGGTGTGAGAATACCTTGAGAATATGCCTTATGCAGCAGAAAGCTTTGGGGCATATTTACAATGCCCCTACTGCACTTTTATGCCACTGGAGCATCACTTTTTTGTGATGCTCCGGAGGCGCAGTGTTATGGCCATATTTACTAGACCACGTAAAGCCACCCTGAGTGGCTTTTCATGGTCTTGTAAATATGGTCCCCTATCACAAATTACTATGCATGAAAGGGGCATTCCATGGGTGTTGCTGTGGGTGTTCCACATTTTCCACTTTACAAGGTTTCGTAAACCTGGGAATGCTTCAGATTCTAATACCTCCCCAGGTGTCCCTTCCCGCACAAAAACAATCATCCCTGCAAATTAGGCACTCTTGCACCATAGAGCAATGGTGCCTACATTGGCGCTAGGCAGCAAATTGTGCAGCAATGCAGAAGAAAGCACAGGGATGCGTCATATTGCTGTAAATACAACACATTTGTGCACTTTCCTAATGATGCAGCTCATCACAACAAGATGGCTTGCAACGCCGCACTGCATCATTTTCTAGTAAATATGGCCCTATGAGTTGGACAGCACCAATCAAATATTAAGATAGGATTAAAATAAACATATCCGACGTTACCAATAACTTCACTGACACATAGAGAGCACCTTTTATGGCACGCTGTGTAAATGGTAGTGTCGCACTGAAGAGCAAGAGTCATTCCAATGCAAATTAGCCTAAAATGGCGTCATGTTGCACACATAGTTATACGCCATGAAAGAGTAGACCACGTTGTGAAATTGCATTCAATTTGGCATTACGAGGGCATAGACGTCGTGACATCCGAAGTCTGACATACACTGACATACACTGAACAATGTGACTCCATAGTTCGATGCATAAAAGCGTAGTGTTGCTAGACAACCAACATCGTTGAAGTGACGTGTATATCCCACGACAATATTCAGCATGTCAACAAATGCCCACAAGACAGGAATGAGCGTATTTCACCAGCATTTCAAATGACGCCATCAACTGAAAACTTATTTCAGCCGTGAGTCAAAAGTCTAATTATTTTCAAAAATGAAGCCTTACCTGCTGGGGTCAAAACGTAAACTCTCACCAAAAACAGTAAAACGATACTCCTTTGTAGAATGAAATCCGAAGAGTAGGAAGCAACTTCGAGGCTGAAATTTCTTGTGGCGTGAAGGTTTGCTGGGGTGGTGCTCTTGCTCGTCGCCACTTTGTAAAGTAATTAAAGGAAGAAGGAGATTACTTAAACAAGACATATTCCAAATAAGAGCATAATCTTTCTTGTCTCTGCGTCTTCCCACAACTCTCACAGTGACCACACCACCCTCCGTCTAGGTCCACTCTCTCCCTGCAGCTCCGCTGTGCCGTCTCTAGCCTCCAGACCTCGATCTCCTCCTTGGGAGGTTCAAGAATGCTACCCGCTCCTGCGCCTGCTGCCCGCTCCAACTGGGATCAGACTGCCTGCAACCACCGTAACCTTTCTCAGCCGTTTTTTTCTTAATTTTTCCCTGTTGTGCCATATATTCTCTCTGTGCATGTTGCCATTGCTTGTGTTCCCTGCCCAAGTCCACCATGCCTCACGTGGTAGACGCGGCTATGGAAAATCTGCATCAGGAGGACCACCCTAAATTGGGCGGACCTCCTTATGCATTAAAGGCTGGTGGTCGGCCAATAATGCTTATGGACTGGCAGAGTCATAAGATGCTCCCGTTCCCCACTTCTAAAAGAGGTAAAAATAATCACGGTACTCACCACCATTAAATACGCCCCTGAGTCTGGAAATATTATGCAATACCCGGATTTATTATGCAACACCTGAACATGTTCTTGCTGAAGGTGGGCATAAGAGGCTGCACTCAACATGTAATAAAAACAGCCTCACTGCTTTTATCAATGCGTGTTAATATGATTATTTTTATGATTTATAATAGTCGTTGTAATTTTTTATTACATAGCACTGTACAAAGGAGCCCCTGTAATTTCCAAATACTATTAACTATATCAGCAATACTGATGCTATCAAACCACCAGGGGAGCTGCCGACTAGGATGGAGACCCATGACACATCAATGTCGTCAGCCCTTGCTCCATTTTGCCACATTTCAGGTTTACCTATCTGCTAGACCCCTTGGCAGGGGTTCAGCGGGTCCAGCGTGGCAGGATCTGCCGTGCTGGAATGTACGACAGCAGCGGCTGCTCTTCGGCTGCCCCAGCAGCAATCCACGCATCCTCTGACTGCAGCATCTTAGAAACCCCATTGGCCGCTATGCTGCTGAAGAATGTAAAAGCTGCTCTTCTTCAGCAGTGCCCAGTTTCTCCGCGTCTGCTGCTCCTTCCCAGGAGCGCCTCTGCTGGCAAGTTCTGTGCTGTACAGCCTTGAGGGACCCATTTCCACTTCCACGGCCGCGGTCCTGCTTCAAGAGGGTGGGCCTCTTTGTATAATGTTATATAATATAACATAACATAACATAACAGAATAGAACAAAACATAGTATCAATCAATCAATCATGACATGATTGATTGAGTATATCATAACACAACATAACATAGTATAATATAATATCCAATAATATAATATATTATCAAATAATATAATATGGGGTAACAGTGCACAGACCTACTGTGCGCATGCTTAAGGAGATCAAAAGGTTAATCATTTGGCAAAATAAATGATATTTGTGGATATTAAATTAGCATTTTTTTCTATACATATTCTAAATCTTTAACTTATATTGATATTGTGGAAACAAATGAGAGCCGTTTTCTAAAGACAATCACAGAGTTTAGTCATTGGAACCAGTTCTTTCTTGCTGCAGTCTTTTCTCGAGGAAAGCCAGCTTTTCTGGGATCTGGCACAGCCGTGTCCAAAAGACTGTATCTCCATCAAGGAGAGTAAACTCTTAGAACTGAAAGAACGGCAGAACTGCGGGTGAATATCAGTAAAAACTCCATTACCATGAATGTATGACTTCTTTGCCAGTGTGAGTATTCCTGAAGAGAGCAGCCATCTGTGGCCATCTGCTGCCTATTTAATTTTTAACCACCTCTCCCTTGGACCACTCTTTGCTTTAGTCTCGCTTTGTCTTAACAAATTGGCCATCATCTAATGGCGCCATCTGGGGCTCCCGCAAAGGAAAAATTTCCTAGTGTTCTGCCCCCGGCCCATGGGGCACACTGAGCCAGGTGACCCGCCTTGAACTGCCATTTGTTGGCCACATCTGTTAAATGCAAATTAATGTATACCTTCTTAACTCAAATCAAATGAAAAAACAAGGTAGGAAAATTGAAATAAAACAAAGTACAAGTCTAATCAGGTTTGCATTGATGTGAATGCTCCATGGCAGTACTGTATATCAGGAAGGGTAAAATTTAGGCGCTACTAGATTTTGTTCTAGAGGGTGGTATAACTGTGTTTTTTAGGACTCCCGAAAACGTATATCCCATCTAGTGAGCGGGAGCCGAGGCAAGCTATTGTGAACCTATAACTCCTCGGTGGTCCACACCACACCTTCTTACTATGTAAGTCAAATGCTTGTAGAAAGTAGACGGCAACTCTGGTGTCTAATTTGTAATAAAGCATAAGTGCAGAGGCGTAAAGCTTTTCTTAAGAGCTCAATGCTGAGTACCCAGACTTCCCAACACTGAATTGACCACCTGCCTCTTTCTTCCACAATCCTACACTTTCTAGCTTTGCATCTCAGTCTTGAAGGTTCATTTCAATCCATGCTTTTTCCCTTTGTCACTGTTTTTCACTCTTTCTCCTACTCCTTTCTCCCATTACTGCTTTTCAATCTCTTGCTCTGCATCAGTGACTGATGGTGAAACACAAGGCACAGGCCTAAAAAATGAGTGCTGGTTCCCACTTCCACAAATTAAGCACTGTGCAACTCCATGAATGCCTTCTTCCCAACAAATGAAATACAGAACTGGCAAAACTTGAAGTTGCTGGACATTACTTTGTAGCACACCAGGCCTTCTTCTCTCCAAATACTTACACAGGGTATTATTTTATATTATCTTATGTATTGTCTTTTGTAGAACTTACCTCGATAGGGGCCCTGTGATATAGCAATTGTAAGAGGTCAGTGATGTTGCCAAGAGCTAACAGTGGTAAGAGGTATTTGTTTTCAAAGCAACAGAATTCCATAGTGAGGTTCATACCCTCTAGTTAGCAAAGGATTTTTTTCAAACAAATTGCAAATATGGTGCATTTTGCACATTTTTCAATATCAAATCTTGTGTAATAATTGACTGGATGAATGGAGAGTGAAGACAGAGATACAATGCTAAATGGATGAATAGTTGGTGAATGAATAAATACAAGAATAGATGGCAGTGAATAAAGACTTTTAGCTATGTGGAGCAAATCGTCTCAATGTATTGACCAAGGGAGAGTGCTCTGTTTTTCAGTTTATCTTCCACATTAAAACATCACCTGCCCCAACCACTACCAAAATATGAACCATGCATAGCCTGGATGCATTTAATACAGTGACTGATTTAGTACCTCAAATAATTAAGCATTAAGCTTTGATCTAAAATGGGAGAGGGAATAAGATAGCCATGTAGTGGCTATATTGCACAAAAACCCTGCATCAATCCTGTTATACTTGACCACGTTGTCAGATCCTAGGCAGTTACATTTGTTTTTACAGTACCTTCTTTTTCTTCATTATCACACGAGAGCACCTTGAAATACATCAGTTAGGAGTGTGAGCTGCACAAAAGCAAAAGACTATATATAATGGTACTCTATCCGTGATAACACCCTAGGCCATGTAGAGGGAACAAAAGACGGGTGTTTTCACTTGGTTCACTAATAGCATCATCATCAGGGCATTGGTGGTGAGGGCATGAATGTATTTAAGTTACTAAGTAGAATCTGTCACTTCCAATTGCCACTCAATGCAATCATATAATTTCATACACTAAATTGAAATGTGATGCTGTTGTAAATGGCCCTTTTTGCATGGTTATCCCCAAACTTTTTGCTTCTTCCTCCTATTTTTCCTGAACTGTTTTTGTTGGGTTTAGGACTCTGGACTCTTTACCACCGCTAATCAGTGCCAACGTGTGTATGCTCTCTCTGTGAATTGTGATTATAATTGGTTATACCTGATTGACATATTTGATTTGCTGGTAAATCCACAGTAAAGTGCACTAAGTGTCCCCAGGGCCTGTAAATCAAATGCTACTGCTGGGCTGGCAGCACTGGTTGTGCCACCCACATGAGCAGCCCTTAAAGGTATCTCAGACCTGCCACTGCAGTTCCTGCGCGCAGTTTTAAAACTGCCATTTCAACCTGACAAGTGCAGCCACTTGACAGGCCCCCACCTTCCTCTTTTCTTACATGTAAGGCAACCTTTAGGTAGGCCCAAGATACCCCCATGTGCAGGGTGCAGTGTAGGTAAAAGGTAGGACATGTGCTGGTGTGTTTCCCATGTCCTGATAGTGAAATACTGCCTATTTCGTTTTTCACTATTGCAAGGCTATCTGTACCATAGGTTAATATGGGAGGTACTTTGTAACATCTTACAAGTATAACTTTCCATTGGGACAATCTGAACTCAGAATGTAATAACTCATCTTTTTAGGGAGATGGTTTTTAAATTGCGTGTTTGGAAATGCCACTAAGTAGGCATTTTCTTACTGAACCATTCTGTGTGCTTCTGCTGGTTTGTGTATTGACTGTCTGCTTTTGAACTGACAGGGGCTGGCGATGTGCATTCACTGTAGACAGTCACAAGGGGGCTGAGGTGTATCCTGCCTTTCCTGGGTGACTCAAAACTTAGCTGAATAGACCCTGGCTGCATTTAGAGTGGTGGGAGGAGTTTCACTTACACCTGAATATGCAGTGTTTCATCTGCACAATGCTGTTTCCACCTCCTGTAATGATGCTGCACTAGAGAGGACAGACCTGGTTTGGACTGGGCTCAGGGACCCTTGCCACCAAGAGCACAAAGACAAAATGGGGTATAGGTATTGGACCTTAAACCACAGAAAATTAGATCACTTCTGGACTCAAGAGGAACATTTTGCAAAGGAGAAGAGCTGGAGAGCTGTAAGGAGGAGTACTGCCCCTTTGCTGCGTGCTTTGCTGGGTTGGCCTGCAGTTGCTGATTCTCCCAAGGAATAGGACAAAGACTGGTACTTTGCTGAGAACCTGCTTGAAGAAGAATCTCCAAGGGCTTGTATGTGCTGGCCTATTCTAAAGTCTCAGGGACACAAAGACTTCACGACCAGCTCCCCTGAACTCCACTGCTGGGAGTTTTGACCTGCCAGGAGGCACCTATTCCAGTTTTGGGCCTCTAGAGTTTGTTCCTGCTGTTGGGAGCTGGAAGAAACATAAAGACAGCAAGAAAAACAACTCTGTACTAATCTTGCTGCAGCGCGTTGAACCATCTGAAGTTTACGGAGGACTGATTATTAGTTCCTGCATAAAGGCTGTTGCAATAATCCAGTCTCAAAGTGATCAAAGCTGTAGCAACCGTCTGCCTTGTCGAAAGAGGAAGTAGATCAAAAACCTTTTTAGTGATTTGATTAAGTGAAGGCAGGTGCCAGCTACGGAGAGTGCCTGTTGATGGAAAGACAATGTAGAATCGAATCTAACCCCAAAATCAAATATGCCAATCATGTATAACCAATTATAATCATAATTTACACAGAGAGCATACACACTTTTCCACTGATTAGCGGTGGTAAAGAGCCCAGAGTCCTAAACCCAACAAAAACAGTTGAGGAAAAATAGGAGGAAAGTGCCGGTTACAGGATGCTTGTTTCCGGTCCAGGGAGGTCCTGGCTTGGCAGTTCAGGCTGGACTGTACCCATGAGGCACAGGGCCAAGACTGATTTGCATATGGCTGGGTCTAAACTGGGGTGGCATGGTGAGCAAAAGAATTATGGATTTAACCTAGATCTAATGACTAGGGGTGAATGTTTGATTTACTCTGCATTCTGTCCATCGTCTGTGTGTCTTTTGCATTCATAACATGGCACAAGCACAGAGGCAAACAAATTCCCTCATTTGCATGGGTCCGCACAACCATGCAAATGAGGGAACGTCCCCTCATGATAGCGCTGGTGCACATGCACACCAGCACTATCAATATTATAGAAGGGGCTGCACAAGCAACTTCATCTACTTCTGTAATAGCAAAGTGTCCTGTAGAAAGGGCGGGGGCTAAGGTGAAGCCACTTTGAACTACAGGGGGAAACTCCAATTGACACACTAACAGAGGCTTCTCTTTTGTGGTGTGATCTATTGTTGGCAGTGTTAGCACCAAGTGTGCTTGCCAGGGCTCAGTCTTACATGTGGCTGTTTACTTTGTAATCGAATTTGTAAGCTAGGGACGATGAGGAAGATGGTCACTACTTGCACTGTAATGTGTGTAAAGTGTGGCAAGTGCAGTTTAGCACCATAAACATTTTCCTTTACATCATTTACACCATAGTGTGTGTGAAAGTGTAACCTAATTTTACATATTGCACTATTACAATTGCGGCTGTGTCATTTGCATAGGTCTGAGAAGCATAGCCAGAGTCTCTTCATAAAAGGAACAGAGACATGAACTCATGCAGCCTGCTAAGAAGAATTGCAAAAATGACAACAAACCAACCAAAGCACGAGGGCAACAGTGACTAGACCCTCGACGATTCATGTACACTGATTCGTGTTAGTATTCACAGTGGAGAGGTGTGCCCTTTTAAAGGTGTTTTTGTTTGTGGGTCCACCAGTAGGGATAAATGTGAAAGTGAACCTGCTATGTATGACCTTGGATGTAATTACCATGTGGTGCATGAGTACTAACATCCTTGTGTCTTACTATTTTCCACAGCGCCTTATTGACCTACAGAGTTGATTTTAGTTCTCTCATCCGTCTCAGGCTCCTGAGGATGATGTTGTCTTTGCTGATTGGAAGCAATGTGTCTTCTTGGACCTTTCCTGACTCTGAAACATCACAAGGTGTAAATATATGTTTCGAGCAGCACAGGAAAGACCTTCGGGCTTTTTTTCGAGAGAAGCTGAGTTTGTGCCCAGACCAGGACAAACTGTTTCATCTCGACAGAGAAATTGTTGCTGTCATGCTGCCATGACTTCTGGGAGTTCAGGTTATTTCACGGACTGTATCACATTCAGCAGGGCCAGACATCTCTCCACTTTATTAAAATCATTTTCCGCTGGAGGATAAATCAGCTGTGCGGCTCGCTGCATGATGTCCTAAAAGCGCTCTTTGAACTCCGAGGGTAGAGTGGGGTCAGCGGCTGAGAACAGAGTGGACGAGGAGGAGATTGATGATCAGTGTCCAGCCAAGAGTCAAGCAAAGGAGAGCTGGACTGAAGTCTTCAAGGGCAGACCTGCCAAGGGCTACCTGCGGTGGGGGGGAATGATGGGACTGAGGCTAATCTCGCGAGGCAAACTTCATCCAAAATAGCCTGATGGTCAGCAATTGGGGTTGCATTAGGATCAAAATTAGGCCTGGGCACCCTAAACAAAAGTGGCCCACATTTGCAGATTGCGACTTTTCACAAAACACTGCTTCAGTGTTTTAAGTATTATGAAAATAAGGGGGTCGTTTCTATAAAAGAGGCAGGTTTTCTTAACTTCACTGAGAATTTTAAAAAAATGCTGCCAGGACTGTGTGCACGGATTAGTTCACAATGGTGAACCACACCTGAATGTAAGTGAGGCCTCTTCTGCTGAGGTCCCCCCCTCCTGCTCAATCTGCATTCATAAATTAGCCGGCCAAGCGAGAGACTGGGAAAGACCCTTCGCCTGTTGGTAAAAGGGAGGTAACAGAGGCCCATCTACTTCTGGAGAGGTCGCTCAGGCCGTTCAAGCCCCCAGTGGGCAACTGGAGACATCTGAACAGCACAGGCACAGCCCAAATCAGTGACCACAGCTGCAACTCAGATCCCGGCCCATTGGTCCAGTGCCCGCCTTACCAATCCGACTCTATCAGCAACCAACCAGAGTGAGGCTGTGTAAATTATAATTCAACCAGTGAGATTATGGGAGAATGTCAAACTTGGCAACGCCATGAATTTTCAACGTTTGCAACCATCATAAACCTTCGTCTGGGCTGAAAATTCTAGTATCAAAAAGCAATTCTACTCCAGTGCAGTTTTTGCTCTACAATTTGGCTTCAAAGGCATTGTTTTTCATCTACAGCAAAAGGAAATTTCTGTGTAGATAACGCAGATACAGCACATGAGGAGCAGCTAAATTGTAGTTTAAAATGGTAAGTCTCCAACTGCTTGTGGAAAAGCACCAAGGAGAGAATCAGACAGACACTGGAAATTCCAGTGTCAAATCTGGTTCCCAATAGAAAAACCTATTTGAGTCTCCTTGACTTTTTGGGGTATCAGGATGAAAAACCTCTTTGGTAAAATAGAAAGAATGCTCCCATTAGGACATAAACATATGTTACACACATAATTAATGTTAAAATAAATACTTATTAACCTAGAACTGTTAAACCTAGTAACCTAGAAGTATTGCTTGGCTTACTCCAAAGGTGGGTTGGAGAACATTTGAGACAGTTTTGACACGTTAGGGCTGTAGTAATTTTAGAAGTAGAGTATGTGAGTAGCAAAGGTCTTAATCATTTTTAGTGAATGCTTGTATTACCATATCCCTCTCTACACTCACTCATAAGTCTGCCTGACAAAACATAACATAACTCCCTTCCATATGTCCACCGCTCCAAATAACAATTTATATTTCCCTATATTAATCCACCACTAATCCATTTTGTGTTCAGGAGTAGCATGCTACTTGTCAAAAAGCTTTTCAATGCCTTGTCAGAGGTAGTAATCGCTATATAAATACAATTACGATTACACTCCTCCTCAAATTAAGTAAATCCCTCCCGTTTTGTAGTAGGTATTCTCTATTTTTGACATTTATCACAAAAAAGTATACCTAAAAATGCAGAGATTCTGTGTAGAAAAGATAGGAGATGCAGAGGCAAAGATCTCCGGCTGTAGATTTGTGGCTATGTAGTATGTGAACAGAGCAATTGTAGTACTATTTTAAGTACCACAAATTGCAGTTTGTGAGTAGGCATCCTCGAGACTGTGGAAATGGTTCCGGACTGAAGTTTATCCATTTATAGGTGAGTACAAATAATTGTATTATGAAGCAATAGTTTAATATTGCCACGGCCAGACTAGGAAATCAAAACCAGTCCTAGCAAAAATGCTCAAACCAGCTCTGCTTCCTTCATTTCCTTGTGCAATACCTCTCTTCCAATCCAGACATTCTCCTTCGCTCTTCCTCTATGTCTTCTCCCTTTCTGATTGCTTTCTCTCTACCTTTAACCTCTCTACCTCTCTCTTGAAGCCTCCCCCTGTCTGCTGCAATTAACCTTGATGTTTCAGAATTTACCTAGAAGGTATCTCATCAATGTTGCCACAAATGTTACCAGGGGGCATGTTCCTTTCATTTGGTGCTCCTGGTAATGTGAATCAAATGTTTCCTGCCTGTGGAAAAAATAGTGAAAAAACAAGTTTGCATTGGTATTTTTCTGCTCTGTACTCTTGATATTTACATTTTCTTTACTTCTTCCTTTTCCGCTTCTATACATTCAACTCTTTTTTGTCTGTGGTTAGCTTACTTTAATTCATCACACACATATTCCACATGATCTAGCGGAGGTGTGGTTTCTACTTCCGTCCCTTTGCTTTTCACTTTGTTTTCTATAATCTTCCTTTGCCTTTTCCAATCCTTACCATATTCAGTTTATCATATCTTTTACGGCCATTTTATGGTATATTTTTAATGAGAGAATTTATATTTCACACATTATCGTCCTTCAAAAAGGAAATACATGTTTGGAAAAATAAGTAAAAAACTGTTTGGCTTTCCTGCATGTGGAGTATTTCCACCCCTAAACCCAAATATCTTTTTATGCAGACACGCATCTGATGTAGCCTTGACCCATCCTTGAATCATTGCCTGAAGGTAGCGTCTGACTGGCGTGGGCGAGAGGATAACACCGCTCCATGATCTAGCGCCCTTCTGGTTCTTCCTCCTCCTGGTGGTATGGTTTCTACTGCCTAGTGGCCACCAGTGAGGTCCTTCAGGTCTTCCTCTTGAAAGTTATTCCTCACTGTAGATCCCAGTTGGGACAAGGTCATGAGTTGAGGTTGCGATGTCCTCTCACAGGCATCTCATTTGAGTCCTGGATGCAGCTACAAACACCACAAATATATCTGTAGGATTCCAGTCTGCTCTTAGTGTCCCGATTTATACTTTCCCCTTGCCTTTTCCTCTCTAGTCTTCTATGTTTCCTCTTCCCTTTTCTTTCCGTACTTGAAGTTTCTCTATCCTTTTAATCTTGCGTCTGTGTCGCTTCTTACTTAGCTTCCTACAGGATGCGTCATGATTGGCGACTGCCCTGTTAGATGATGAGTTCACCTGAATGCAGCAGGTAAGTGATCTTTATCACACATGCATGGCAAGGCTCCCCCTGTTTAGGTTAGGGTTTCAAAAGCCATGTATATTGTGATTGTTCCTGTGTCAGACAGTATGACAGTGTAGGACACACAATAACAATGTTATTCTCAGGCATTAGGAGAACATTCACAGGAAAGTATTTTAACTTTTTCCATACCGAACCAAACCCTGCTTTGTTGGTTTATCTTTGAAAAATAAATAAAATAATGCACTGTTCATCATGCCATCAAACATGCAGCCAAAACTCAGAATGCCAGGCACTGTATGTTTCTGCAGAAGCTTCTCTCCCGTTAGGAGCATTTTGATGAAATAAAGGCCTGACACACTGGTAGCAAACTCTAGATTTGGCTGATGAGCTACAGAGCCTTCATTGCCCTAGGTATGTGAGGCCTACCTGACAAGCCCTAAATGAGGCCATTAGTTTAATATAGGAGCCATGTAATTGAAAGAAAAGGCAGCCATGCCAAAGACCACACACCTCATGTGACCAAAAGGATTACAAGCAGGCGAGGATATCAATCACACAAGATTTTCACATTTTTACATTTTGTCTATGCGAGATTTGTTGCTGCATTGACGTTAAAATAACTTCCTCAGATATAATGCTTCAACTTTGAAAAAAGATTATGTAAAGTTCGCATTTTTTTTCATGTTCTCAAAATTATTAGGGGCATATCAACAAGGGGCGGCGATAATATTATTGCGGCTTTAGAGCCCGTTTTCGGGCAAAAAGCGTCGATAATATTATCGCATTATCAACAAGGACACGCTACCGCGAGTTTCCTTGCATTAGCGCCCCTTGTCAGCACGCCTCCCATCGCAATGCTAATGAGATGCAAAGGAGGCATGTCTGACAAAACACCATGGGAAAATATCGCTAACCCAGCTTTGTCATATTAACAACGAGGGTTAGCGATATTTGAAATCGCGTTAAGTATGCCTTAACGCAAGAGTTTAACGTCTGTTAAATTCCTGACTAAGGCATACCTAACATGGGGGGTGGAAGTGTGGCTAAGACCACAGGCCCTATCACCAAGGATATCGCCGTTTTTCATGGAACATCGCTGGAAAACCAGCGATGTTCCATGGAAAACACCGCTATCACTGGAATAATTATCGCCATTGCGCTATGCGTTGTTGATACAGCGCTAGCATGGCGATAATTTCCAGCGATAGCCAGCGATAACAATCCTCACGCCAAGAGCGGCCAGCGATAATTATCGCTGCCGCTTGTTGATATGCCCCTTAGAATTTCATAAAACGTGACAGGGTGTGTGAGAGGCAGGCGCGCCGGCCTGGTGATTCGAGGCAAGGCAGTCACAAAGATAATAATAATTCATATTAGTCAAGTGTGAACATATTGCCCCATTAAGTGTTTCAAGGCGCTGGCAAGGTCGGACAGGCCGTAGAGGGCACCAGGCATTCTCCCAGTGGGCCGAACAGGTGAGGGCCAATTTGGGACCCGTGGGGGTTTCGTTTGTTACGGTGGGGCTGGTTTTGTTTCAGTGCGGCAATATCGGCCCCCCTGTAACAAAAGTGGGAGCAGTGCTTCTCACTAGCACCTCCCCTCTTTCTACCGGGCCTGGTTGAGCAGATTGCCAGGACTGGTTGCTGTTCCCAGTCCGGCCGTGGGCGCTGGGGAAATTAAGTGAGCTTTTGCCCAGAGTCACATGATGCTGAGCTGAGCTGCCACCGGTGATCGAAAGGGGAGCCCCATTTTCCGAAGTCAACTGGCCTGGCCTGGCCATTACACCACACCCCTCCACAAGAAAAGATAATGCTGCAGGTTACAATGCTAGACCATAATTCATTTTCGTGAAGATTTTTTATCTATTATTTCATTGATTCATTCAAAGAAAACAAATCCTGCATTTTGGGATGCTTTGAGTCGGTGCAGGCATACTGTAAGGTTGCCTATTTATGTCAGTTCTTGAGTCTGGCAGCTAAAAATAAACTGTAAACCTTTTATGAAAGTGTTTTATTTATGTTGTCTTCTAATGAAGAGCTGGGGTCTGTGTCTTTTTGAGGGTACCTTACACTGTTTTTTCTCACGAATAGATCCCACCAGCCTAGCCATAGGCCAGACCAGATTTGGCCCTGCTTAAGCGCTAGGTTACCCGCCAGGTTATAGAGCGCTCAAAAAGTACACATAACATAACTTTAACACTTTGATTGTGAAAGTAACTAAGTGTGCAAATATCTTTAAAAAAAATGATCAAGTTTAAATAGAGCAATGGTTTGTTTAACTAATAGTCTTTGTTTCCGTGAAAATCAGGTGACTTAATGAATTGTCTTTGCAACTGTACGAAAATGGCCAAGCTTCCTAAAAATATATAATTTAATAAATACAGACATCAGTCCATGAACAGTCAGAGATCTCACATTGTCTCATGGCAAGTGGTAGTGTGTTAGCTAGTCCTGTCTTTCTTTTCTTTTGTCTGTAGGCCTTTTATTTTTTAATGGTAGATGGCAAGGAGAACAGGACTAAAAAGCAGTTAATCGCTGATATGAAGCAACTGGATATCTCTCACTGGGTAACTGAGAGAGGATAACGATTCTCTCATTAACATTCAAAATTAATCTTGATTTCATTAAAGACAACTGAGGCCAACATTATGCAATAACTTTTTATTGCTTCCCCAACATACAGCCCTTTAAATAATAGTAAGTAACACATCATAAAACATTAAATCCACATTCATGGAGGTGGCTCCTGTCATACTAGGGATCCCACTTATAGCTGCAGTAGCCACTCCAGAATTTCCAGTTATATTAGCGCTTCCACCTCTTATTGTTTGGGTCTCATTATACAGAGGTGAGCATTCTGAAAACAACACGTTTATAAGCCATGTCACTAGTCACTAAAACTGTTTTCATCTCTCTCATCTTGTTCCTTTAACTCATCCCCTTTTCCCCTTTTCTTCCTTTCTTTCTTTCTCTTCTCTAATTCATCACCTGTTAATGCAGGCCATAACCTAGCTCACTCTATTATATGCGTTCTCCACCTCCTCTGTTCTGCATCACTCCTCACATCAACGTAAGTACATACTGCTTTTTTAGCTCTCTCCTGATACCTTTCTTTCTCTTGGGCATGAGCTGCATGCTCCCAAGCCTTGAGCACATCAAACTGCATAGGTCTAGGGTGTGGTTTCATCTCATAAAATATCCTCCTGAAATTTTCAATAATTCGCACATTGAATGTAACATAGCGTTGAAATGCCAGCGCACCTTCTTTCACAGTGATCTTAGGTCATTGCTTAAGCCAAATACAAGTGTGGAGCCCTACATTTATCGCCATATAATGACCCTCAGTACCCTCGGGTGATGCCTCTTCTCCTTCCCTAATGGGTATCGTCACATCTTCCCTAATCAAATCTCATACAAATTTAAAATATTTCATTTTCAGGTAAGAATGTCAATAATCACAATTAGATTTTCGTCTCTGAGTTGGAACTAATAGTTTACTCATAATTCTTGTTCTAAAATAAACAACCAGTACCAGCATGGCACTCTGTGATGTAGGCAACAAATAACAGTACGGCGTTACACCAACCAATCTCAGCATAGCACAACGTGACATCAATCTCACTGCAGTAGCTCACCCTCCTTTTCAATTTCCACAAACACACTTAGCAATACGCATGCAAAAAAATAGAAAACAATTGTAACAAAATACCGATGTCGGCTCCACTAAAGAAATCGACAGTATTTAATTATACAAGAAATAATTTAGAAAAACACTTTCTGACCCACTCGAACATGCTCGAAAGAGGCCTTGATCTGTTGAGACTCATCTCGATTAGTACACATTCTCCATATGCAAAAGGTCCACCACACTAATCACACCTCGCTTTCACACACAATGATAAATGTCCTTATCTCAATTGTGCTGTCTATGACATCTCACAACAGGCATCACAAATCTTTAGCAGACAATTACAATACAGTGTCTTCCACACTTTTTAACTTCATCCCGGGATCTTAGGTCACGTCAGACCCGGTAACAACTACAACTTCTCATATTAAGTACCACATTCACACGACATCCAAAACATATTCGCCAAACATCCCACAATCTTAATATCCACCACAAGCTAAGCACAATCCATTAGAACTCGCAAACGTATTAATACTCACACCTTCATTGATACAATTCTTTCTCAAACTGTAGGAACTCAGCAATCCTCCAGATGGAAACATGGACTCTAGAACTGGGATTGGGTCTGCACTACTTAAACACATTTTCCTAACTTTCCCTATTCCAGGACCTAACCATCCTCCCTTTGCCACCATCTGCTAGAGCACTGAGCCTTCTGTCCGAATTTCCCTTCAATGGACCCTTTTCAAGAGCCTAAGGAATAAAAGTGAGTTAACATCATCCACAAGTTCAATTTACAGTGTAACCAATTTGGCCACACAGTAAGGACTCAAAGTCGATAAATTAGATTAAGAGTGGGTTTATTGCAAATTCAAAGCCAGACTAATGCATGAAAGTCTCAAAATATATTGTAAAAGTACAGAATCCCTACTGGCAGGCCAAATCGTCTACCATAATTCAGTCTTAATGACATAAAGCATACAAGTAATTTCGTGATAGCAATGCAGAAAATAAGGAATAAAATGTGATGATCAGTATAAGATTTGCATCTCCTAAACTAAGCTTGAACTAAGAGCACTGATTGGGAAAACCCTAATCAGATCCAGCAATGTAAGAAGGTGTCAGCATAGCAGAAGTTCTGTAGTAGTTCTCCAAAATAAAGAGCATTGTATAGCATAAAGCCACACAACAGAGATGTACCCCTCTGAGTCTAAAAGGAATCTGATTAAAGCTGATGTGTGATCACCAATTAAAATCTGCAAAAGAACATTTGAGAATCCCATATCACATGTCTCATTACTTTCCATTTTCCCATGGAAAGACTTGAAAACTACACTTGAAACTCTTTTCATTTGGTAAGCACTTTAGAACGTCCTTGGATACCTCTCTTCTCCCAATTTCACATGGATAGTAGTCTTTCCTTTGTTCGTTAAGGCTTCTCGTCCTTGCCAAAAGTACTCCTCCAGAACCTCACTGTCTTTCATACACAATGTGCCTTTCTTTATTCATGAGATCATATGACTGCACCTGCAGAGGAGAGAAAAAACACTGGAACACAAGCAAACGTTCACGTAGAAGGTCAAACATAAAATTCAAATGCTAAGGCCTATGGTCAAGTTAACATGGCGAGCATCTCAGTTACACGTTTAAATGCATGGGTATAGATACATATTCAATTAGAAAATAAATGCAGAATACTATTCCAAGGAGTACGCGAATATGTAAGGATTAACAGTATTATTCAAATCTCAAAAATGCAGCTATAGATGAGAACAGCAATTCAATGTTACTGTAAAGAAACCATTAGTATGCACACTTGTATAAATGTCAAGATTACACGTGAATGCACCTTCAGTGGCTGTTCAGTGCACCACATCATGTTAATGATATTAAGTCATATGAATACATGAGGCCATATGTAAATATATACGTGGCCTGGTAAAACTTAAAAAGCCTGGAGACAAAGTTACACTCCTCCAACAGTCAATTGCCTTTCACCAATCCCGGGGAGAACTGCATGAATTTAGCATCAAACTCCTGACGGTATTTAAGTAAAGGTCTAATCTCTCCTGCTTATTTCAGCACCAATATTAATAGCATATAGTTTTGTTTTTACCCCTGATTACTCAAGCTCTGTTTGTGAGACATGGGTCTATCTGCGGAAGGTGAACCAATCTATATTATATAAAACAATAATGAATTTGGGGGGTTTCTAGTACCTAACAATTAACACAAGTCATGGCACCTTTTTTGGACCACATTGTGTGTGCCAAATAATTATTTAACCTGACATTTCAAGGCAGTTGGATATTGTTTAATGTCAGAAGAGAGGCCACTGACTGCAATCATGTTCTCATTGTAAGGTCTTCACCAGATCTTGTGGCAGGAAGTGATTACTGGGAATTAACCATGGTGGACATTGTTTACCACTAGACACGATTCACAGAAACTGCATGTTACATTCACATTTGCCAGTGTAAGGGTTGCCTTGCAGAAAGAGGTCCTTGTGCGACGAGGTGACTTTTGCAGTTTGCTGTCTGGTATAATGCATCCTCCCGACTGATGTTCACTGCCTTGCTGTTAAGCCAGCGTGTGAGGTCATTAGAATGTTGAGAGAGTTTGTGCTTGGATAAGAGTTAGTTGGAGTATTTTGGCTGAGCAGGAAGGAGGCTGCTCCTGGTGGGGCATTACATTGGAACCTACCATCTTCCTGTAACTGAAGATATAACTTGAAGAATAAACATATATATATTTTTTCTACATGACCTGACTATGTGGCATACTTCATTTTAGAAGTGACACAGTGGAGAGTGTTCAGCCCACTTTAGGGTAAGGTTGGATCCTAATAACTTAGCCAGGATATCCTGAAATCTGTAAGTTTGTTTGATGGAGAGAGAGAGATGGTGCTAAAGATTTTGAGATCGGCGTTGCTGTGTGTATGCTGTTGTGAAAACCCTGGGATTCATTCCATCCATGCGTTTTTTCTCTTATGTCCGCAGTGTCCAATAAACCATCAGGCCTATGCATTTACATGCAATTGTCTTATTCAATCATGTATACTTGTTGAATGTTGAAGTGACTGTCTCCAGTGTAGGAAAAGACTAGTCAAACTCGCAAGCCAGTAATCTAGACCATATTGCCTAAAGCAGATGCTATAAACCTGTTTCACAATAAAATCTTAAATTCTCCAAAATATATGGAGAGAGTGGGTGCAATTTCCTGATTTCCAGTCAGACCATTTGACAGAGTTTGTGCTACTTCTGGTAAACATAGCCACCAGACACGAAAATAAAGCATCTTCAGGTCTACCTTTAAGATAGAAATGCAGGGGCTTGTGCACCACCAGAACATCACTTTTATTGACATTCTGAAGGCGCACAGTGCAGTGCCATATCTACAAGGCCACGTAAAGTCAGCCTGCGTGGTTTTTCATGGCCATGTAGATTTGGTGTGAGCTAACACAGCCATGTTGCTGCGTTGCCTCCCACTGCGATGGGGAGGCATGCCATTGGCGTCACCGTGGGTATTTCTTTGTAACACCCATGGCATTTGGAACATTCCCAGATTTACAATATCCTTTAAACCTAGGAATACGTTGAATGGCTATATCTTTTGAAGGGACAGCATAGGGGAAGCGTAACGAGGAAAAATAACTTTATTTCTCCTCTTCTTTTCCTCTTTCTATGTGTGCTGCATTCAGAAGCACACTTCGGGCCGATTCCGAAGGCCGGTCGGACAGCTGTCCGTAGCCTTACCGTGCGACCGACACGTACCCGGTGCCGGTCCGTCCTGTAGAGGAAGTACGATGTGCATAACTGCCAAAAACCCGACCGACACGTAGGCTGTGAATCAAGCCCCATTCTCCGTCCCAGCCGTAACTCCTAAAGATGAACCGAGTCGCCCGGAAGCAGTATCCATAGCAGTTTCCGGCATGACAAGTACGATGCGTACTTCCTACGCGCCGGATGGGTCGTCACGCACGGGACGTCACAGCATCCAGAAAACAAGCATATCAGCTATGATTCGCGCCACAAATCAATACACGGCTACGAGACGGACCAGCTTGCAGCGGGTAGGAGACGGAGCAACAAGCAGAGTGAACGACACGAACATATCATGAATCCGATCGTGCAGGTCATACCAGTACTCTACATCTATGTCCGGATCAGGGACCGATGCCGGCGGTAAGTCAGACACCTACAACACAAACAAACGACACGTACCCGCAAACTGGTACACACACACAGGGGATCCACATCCTGGCCACTAACAACAGCCCACCATAGGGGTTGCATGGCCGCCACCACAAACCCCCCCATCCATAGTGGATCTGTTGCCCATCACTACTGCCACCCCCAGCCATAGGGCTTATGTTGCCCATCACCCCTGCCACCCCAGCCATAGCGCTCATGTTGCCCATCACCCCTGCCACCCCCACTCACAGGAGACCTGTTGCCCATCACCCCTGCCACCCCCAGCCATAGGGCTTATGTTGCCCATCACCCCTGCCACCCCCAGCCATAGGGCTCATGTTGCCCATCACTCCTGCCACCCCCACTCACAGGGGACTTGTTGCCCATCACTCCTGCCACCCCCACTCACAGGGGACCTGTTGCCCATCACCCCTGCCACCCCCAGCCATAGGGCTTATTTTGCCCATCACCCCTGCTCACGCAGCCATAGGGCTCATGTTGCCCATCACCCCTGCCACCCCCACTCACAGGGAACCTGTTGCCCATCACCCCTGCCACCCCCACTCACAGGGGACCTATTTCCCATCATCCCTGCCACCCCCACTCAAAGGGGACCTGTTGCCCATCACCCCTGCCACCCCCAACCATAGGGCTTATGTTGCCCATCACCCCTGCCACGCCCAGCCATAGGGCTCATGTTGCCCATCACCCCTGCCACCCCCACTCACAGGGGACCTGTTGCCTATCACCCCTGCCACCCCCACTCACAGGGGACCTGTTGCCCATCACCCCTGCCACACCCAGCCATAGAGCTTATGTTGCCCATCACCCCTGCCACCCCCAGCCATAGGGCTTATGTTGCCCATCACCCCTGCCACCCCCACTCACAGGGGACTTGTTGCCCATCACCCCTGCCACCCCCAGTCACAGGGGACCTGTTGCCCATCACCCCTGCCACCCCCAGCCATAGGGCTGATGTTTCCCATCACCCCTGCCACCCCCACTCACAGGGGACCTGTTGCCCATCACCCCTGCCACCCCCACTCACAGGGACCTGTTGCCCATCACCCCTGCCTCCCCCAGCCATAGGGGACCTGTTGCCCATCACCCCTGCCACCCCCAGCCATAGGGCTCATGTTTCCCATCACCCCTGCCACCCCCACTCACAGGGGACCTGTTGCCCATCACCCCTGCCACCCCAGCCATAGGGCTCATGTTGCCCATCACCCCTGCCACCCCCACTCACAGGGGACCTGTTGCCCATCACCCCTGCCACCCCCACTAACAGGGGATCTGTTGCCCATCACCCTGCCACCCCCAGCCAAAGGGCTGATGTTGCCCATCACCCCTGCCACCCCAGCCATAGGGGACCTGTTGCCCATCACCCCTGCCACCCCCACTCACAGGGGACCTGTTGCCCATCACTCCTGCCACCCCACTCACAGGGGACCTGTTGCCCATCACCCCTGCCACCCCCACTCACAGGGGACCTGTTGCTCATCACCCCTGCCACCCCCAGCCACAGGGCTTATGTTGCCCATCACCCCTGCCACCCCCAGCCATAGGGCTCATGTTGCCCATCACCCCTGCCACCCCCACTCACAGGGGACCTGTTGCCCATCACCCCTGCCACCCCCAGCCATAGGGGACTTGTTGCCCATCACCCCTGCCACCCCCAGCCATAGGGCTCATGTTACCCATCACCCCTGCCACCCCCACTCACAGGGGACCTGTTGCCCATCACCCCTGCCACCCCAGCCATAGGGCTCATGTTGCCCATCACCCCTACCACCCCCACTCACAGGGGACCTGTTGCCCATCACCCCTGCCACCCCCACTAACAGGGGATCTGTTTCCCATCACCCTGCCACCCCCAGCCAAAGGGCTGATGTTGCCCATCACCCCTGCCACCCCAGCCATAGGGGACCTGTTGCCCATCACCCCTGCCACCCCCACTCACAGGGGACCTGTTGCCCATCACCCCTGCCACCCCACTCACAGGGGACCTGTTGCCCATCACCCCTGCCACCCCCACTCACAGGGGACCTGTTGCTCATCACCCCTGCCACCCCCAGCCACAGGGCTTATGTTGCCCATCACCCCTGCCACCCCCAGCCATAGGTCTCATGTTGCCCATCACCCCTGCCACCCCCAATCACAGGGGACCTGTTGCCCATCACCCCTGCCACCCCCAGCCATAGGGCTCATGTTGCCCATCACCCCTGCCACCCCCACTCACAGGAGACCTGTTGCCCATCACCCCTGCCACCCCCAGCCATAGGGCTTATGTTGCCCATCACCCCTGCCACCCCCAGCCATAGGGCTCATGTTGCCCATCACCCCTGCCACCCCCACTCACAGGGGACCTGTTGCCCATCACCCCTGCCACCCCCACTCACAGAGGACCTGTTGCCCATCACCCATGCCACCCCCAGCCATAGGGCTTATGTTGCCCATCACCCCTGCCACACGCATCCCTAGGGCTCATGCTGCCCATCACCCCTGCCACCCCCACTCACAGGGAACCTGTTGCCCATCACCCCTGCCATCCCCACTCACAGGGAACCTGTTGCCCATCACCTCTGCCACCCCCACTCACAGGTGACCTGTTGCCCATCACCCCTGCCAACCCCAGCCATAGGGCTCATGTTGCCCATCACCCCTGCCACCCCCACTCACAGGGGACCTGTTGCCCATCACCCCTGCCACCCCCACTCACAGGGAACCTGTTGCCCATCACCCCTGCCACCCACAGCCATAGGGCTTATGTTGCCCATCACCCCTGCCACACGCAGCCATATGGCTCATGTTGCTCATCACCCCTGCCACCCCCACTCACAGGGAACCAGTAGCCCATCACCCCTGCCACCCCCAGCCATAGGGCTGATGTTGCCCATCACCCCTGCCACACCCAGCCATAGGGAACCTGTTGCCCATCACCCCTGCCACCCCCACTCACAGGGGACCTATTGCCCATCACCCCTGCCACCCCCAGCCATAGGGCTTATGTTGCCAATCACCCCTGCCACTCCCAGCCATAGCGCTCATGTTGTCCATCACCCCTGCCACCCTCACTCACATGGTACCTGTTGCCCATCACCCCTGCCACACCCAGCCATAGGGCTTATGTTGCCCATCACCCCTGCCACCCCCAGACATAGGGCTCATGTTGTCCATCACCCCTGCCACCCCCACTCACAGAGGACCTGTTGCCCATCACCCATGCCACCCCCAGCCATAGGGCTTATGTTGCCCATCACCCCTGCCACACGCAGCCATAGGGCTCATGTTGCCCATCACCCCTGCCACCCCCACTCACAGGGAACCTGTTGCCCATCACCCCTGCCACCCCCAGCCATAGGGCTCATGTTGCTCATCACCCCTGCCACTCCCAGCCATGTGGCTCATGTTGCCCATCACCCCTGCCACTCCCTCTCACAGGGGACCTGTTGCCCTTCACCCCTGCCACCCCCACTCACAGGGGACCTGTTGCCCATCACCCCTGCCACCCCCACTCACAGGGGACCTGTTGACCATCACCCCTGCCACCCCCAGCCATAGGGCTGATGTTGCCCATCACCCCTGCCCATCACCCCTGCCACCCCCAGCCATAGGATGGGTGATGCGCAACACATCCAGCATACTCCAACATCAGGTATGTCCGCAAAATACATCCCCCATAACATCATGACAACAGTGTGTAGTGTGTGACAAATGCCCACAACAGTGATTATGGCTAAGAGCATACAATGTAAGTAACAGCACATGTGTGACCAACACATGCGTGTGACATACACAAGGCAAGCCTCACCATAGCACTGTGACAATGTAAAAAGAACACCCCCTCACTGTGTAGAACAGAAGTTAAGTGGGGGCTCACAAAATGCAGCAGATGTGGAGCATTGTGGTGATGGGGACCAAATCCCCCTCATCACAGTGACCAAAAGGTAAGTGTCATCATGGTCAAAGCTGCAAATAATAAACAGCAGGTATGATCCCTGCTCCCAACACATCAAACACTTCTGGGGCAAAGTAGTGGTTGTGTCCCATACACACAGAGATGTGGTGAGGCTAACAGTGCTGTGAAAACATTACACACTCTCGGCCATGTGCAGACAAGCACCACACATGGGGGATGGGGATGACAATGCATACAGCGTACAATGACACAACAGCAGAAGTGACCATCACCAAGCATGCACACATCTCGAAAATAGACACACCAATCAAAACAACATGTGTGGACTGTAGGTGTCAGCTCACAAACTCACATTCCATGCCAGCAATGGCACCCAACAACCAGGATGAATGTGCACAATGATGTGAAATGACTCACAGGGACAGCAGGCAAAAACACAGAAACAGCATCCAGACAAAGGCCCACAACAGCAATACCAATGCACTGGTGCAGATGCACAAACACAAACAGGCAAACTCACACTGCACTTCGGACACAACATGTGTGTGTGTGTGTCATAGCATCCCCAGGCAACTACACAACACATGAGGGGGGCTGAACCACAGTGACACAGATGCGGACACAGTGCCATACAAAAGTAAACCATCATTGGGACACCCTCAGTGGGCAATCAGGCATTGGGAGATGAGAGGGAGCACAACAGACACATGTGACACAAGCTGGAATAAACACCAACTAACACAGCAAGAGACTGACACACAACACCACTACCCCCAGAGACCAGACAGTGGGGTGACACAAGCATGCATGACACCTCCACTGTGATGACAAAGGCAGATGTCGTACAAACTGGGAAACCCAGACATGTGTCCTGTGCCACAAACGTACATCACACATACACAAACACAAATCACTCAGCATGGCCCCTCATCCATGGACAAACGGGAGCTAGGGGACCATCCATGCAAACATTCACATCAGTCCACCCTCAACTCCACACACCCTGAACTGCAACAATGTGTATCTGTGAAGCCCACATGGACAGGTGACATTGCACATGCACCCATGACAAACACAGGAATGTTGAGATGAACTAAGGTGCACAGACACATCACACAAGGACAGTTTACAACTATGGGGAATGACAGACATACCGCACAGTATGCGGGACATGGCCATGACCTCAGAGCTCATGTAACAGTCACAATGCAGATGCCAAGGAGAAGCACAAGGCACACATGCTGACACCTGCCAGCATCGCAGCCGTGAACCCGACAAGTGGGAGCAGTCACACACACATACACATGTCTCAATCACTGAAAACTACCACCTAGGGACAACTACATGATATTGCGAACAAACAAGTGCCTTGAGGAACCCTGACTGTGTCCCATCTGTGTCTAACAACATCATCACCACTCAGAACTGACAAATCCCAATGATTATACACCAATTAAAAGTAGTGTGTCATGCACCCACACATCTGGTAGCCCATTGGAAAAGTAGTGGGATGAACCCAGTACCACTCAGCAAGCATCAACAACAGGAACACATCAAGGGAACACTGTCTGTGTATGAACAGGGTTGTGGACACACACACATGCTCATACAACACACACCATGGGCCCAGGCCATGTCACTGGACAACACACTTACTTGAGGGGACACAACTCCTGTGGTAGCCCAGCTGTGCCAAACATATTCAATGCAAGTCCCACTCATGTCTGCAGAACACTTGGTCAGTCGACCATCAGTTACCACACAATTAAGGCTCTGGTCACAACAGCCTGGGTACGGGAGTCTCCCCTAAGTCATCTGCACATACCCAAAACATATGTCTAGCAAGTTGCACAGAGGCCCCAGTTGCTCCTATTACAATGATGCCCACACCTGTAGGTCCAGTGTTGATGAGCACAAAGTATGTGGAAGTGACAAATTGGACAATGGGAAGCACATCATATGTGCAGGAGTGCAAGCCACAGATGTGACCATGCAAATGAAATGCTCACAGAGAGATGTACACAAATAGTTGATCCTGATACACCCAGGTAGCTGAAAAGGATGACATGGATACCCACCAGAATAGGATACATATCTCATGGACCACAGGGAGTACCTCACATCAACACATCAGTATTCAACATTGTAAACCAAGCATTACAGGTGCAAGGGCATGTAAAACAACATCAACATAATGTACAGCTAAATCAAGTTTTATTCAGCATATTAAAAGTGAAACGTCTGTTCTAACAAAAGGCCAATGGCCAGTCCATGTCCAAATGCCAAGGAGTGAACTAGAGTGACAAATTCAGTATATGAAAATCTAAACGTCTGTGCAAACAAAGGGCCAATGGCCAGTCCATGTCCAAATGCCAAGGAGTGAACTAGAGTGACAACTGTCACACCTTGCTTGCCTGCACTGCTAAGGACCGGGGTCATCCCCACGGAGGAGCATACATGGGGGCAGGCCAGGCACTGCAGGGACAGGATCAGGGCGCAGCAGAAGGAGGCAGTGAAGAGGTGATGGATGCAGGCGAGACACTTGCAACTACAGTGGAGCTGACTGAAGTGGTGGGTGCTGTCACAACTGTGGGGCTCATGTCAGATGGGGTGGGTGCCGGCACAACTCCAGTGGGCAGGTCAGATGGAGTGGATTGGCTCACCACTGCAGTGCCCAAGTCAGGCGGGTTGGTTGTGGACTCCAAAGCAGTGCCTACATCCATGGGAGCGGAATGGGGACAGGTGAGGTCGGCAGGGCGGGGGGGACACGGTCCCCACATCAGTGGCACCAAATGTCTGACCAGGTGTGGAGGAGCAAGTACTAGGGGGGATGGCCTTAGCATTTTGGGGATGGTGTATCTGTGTGTGGAGGAACCCGGGGCAGGGAGTGACAGGGGAACCTCTGGAGTGGTGGCCTGGGAGATGGAGGACGGAGACTTTGCCTTGGAGCTGCGTGCTGGCGGGGGGGGGTCTTGCTCTTCTGGCGCCGGGGGGACTTACGGGTGGGCGTCTCGGTCTGACTGCGCCTGCGGGAGGGTGTCTGGGTGTGAGGGGCACTCTCTTCTGTGTGTGGGGACTTCCTCTTCCCCTTGTAATCTGGATCTGCAGGGTCGGTGGGAAAGAGGCCAAGGTCACAGAGGAAGAGCTTCTGGGGGGATGGGGTTGCAGGTGAGGCAAGGGAAGGGGACTGGGAGGGAGAGGTCTCGTAGGACTGTGGAGTGGTTGTGGATGACTGTGTGTGTGTCAGCAAACCAGCCCCTGTGATTGTGGAATCAGTCCCCTGCGCTTGCTTGTGTGCACGTCAAGACCTTGGGTTTGGGGTTTCTGTGCTTGGGACAGGTAGGGTGTTAGGAATTGTGGGTGGTGCAGGGGTAGGAGGGGTGCAGGACTGTTGGAGGAGGGACACTGCTGCCGTCACGGAGGAGGCCACGGACTGATTGGTCCTCTGTAGGGCAGACATGCCCGAGGAAATGCCCTCCATGAATGACACCAGTTGTGTCAACAGACCTGTGTGTGCATGGAGGACCTTCAGCATCGATGTCTGCCCTACATGGATCTGTGAAAGTAAGTCCACAGACTCCTCACTCAGGGCAGCAGGGGCAGCAGGGACAGCAGGGGACACAGGGGCAGGGGGTGCAGTGCCTGGCATGAAGGAGACATGCTCATGAACTCGGGAGCCCATAGGGACCTCTGGGATGGGAGCCGATGGGAGGGGGGTGGTGGTGGTGGTTGTGGCGGAGACAGCCTCACTAGCTGGGGTTTGGTGGCTGCTGACACCCGACTCCACAAGGGAGTCATCCTCAGAGCTGCTGTGGCCCTCAGCTGGGGGGGATGGTGCTGACGACTCCTCTGTGTGGCTCAACTCGCCCTCCGTGCCACTGGGTCCACCCAACTCCCCTCCTTCTGTCCCAATAAGGCTCTGTGGCTCCTGCTGGTCCGTGGAGCTGTCCCCTTCTGTGGCCGTGGATGTATCTAGATAGGAATAGGAAGTAACACAACTAAATCAGTCACCTGCACCGACTGCACACACCACAGTGAGTACATCACATCACAGGGCAAGCCCTGGCATCATCAGCTGAACACAGCTCAAAGTGCCAACACTGTTTAGGATAAGACAATTGTCATTCTCAACAGCAACCATGGCACACATATCCCTCCTTGACTTTCACACATATGTCCGTTGCATGTTGGATGCTAAGACCCCAATGTCCCAACATGCACCACCCACACATCAGGTGTACATGCAAGTGAACATGTAAGAGTATGTCACTATACACACAGCACTTCTCTTGCTACTGACTCAGTACAGGTGTCCGGGTGAAGGGATGGGCAGAGACTCATTCCACATGCTTGTGATGCATGCCAGCAACACACACTATGATGTACTCCTGTCCTGATGGTCAATGCCACAATGTGGTGCATGGTGCTCACTTGAACACAATGCAGGCTCACTCATAGCAAGTTAAATGTAACCCTGGACGTAGTGGGCGTAGTGGGGCTACGTGGAACTTCGCGTAGTGTGGCCAAATCTACGCACACTCGCGCGCTCCATGTAGCCCCACTACGCGCCGCCCGCCTCCCGCCCACCCTCATTTTAAAATAATTTTACCTATTTTAAAGTATGAAAATTCCTTACCTGAGGTCGGCGTCCTGGGGCTCCCTCATCCTCGCGAGAAATGCGCATGCGTGGGCATCCGCGAATGCGCATTTGCGAGGAAGAAGTTGCGGTTGCACCAGGAAGAGGGAGTCCCGGGACGCCGACCTCAGGTAAGGAATTTTCATACTTTAAAATAGTTCAAATTATTTTAAAATGAGGGCGGGCGGGAGGCGGGTGGCGGGCAGCTCTGCCCCGCCGCACCGTGTGCGTAGTGCTGCCTGCTACGCCTACTTCGTGGAGCACGAAGCAGGCAGCACTACGTACACTCCGTGGGCGGAGCGGAGTACTCCGCCCACCTCTAGTTAAATGCCATGGCACTGGTATGCCCTGAAAGTCAGTCAACACTGTCTCCTGTCACAGGGGCAGGGCATCCAGACAATAACAATATGCACTGACTCACAATCCTAGCTCTGGGGTAAAGCAAATTCAGCAGATGACCGGCACACTTGCCCATCCCATGCAAACAACATATCCAGGACTCAGAATACCCCACATTATGCAAATCAGACATATGAGTGTCAGCAAACACAAATCCCTGTACATTAACACATCACAGTCTGCCATGCATGTAACCCAGCTGCATGAAGGACACAGTTGCATACACCATTGTGCACCGTCAGATGATCACACACCTATATGTCACACAGGTCTTGTCTCTCACAGTCACATCGCAGATGTCATGCTGACCCTCTGAATCATGGACACCCCAGTTGTAAGTAGCAACAAGCCACACCCTGATGACACAGAGGCAGACACCTGAGGGCACATGTCACTGAGCACAACCTGCAATTTCATACACAGGAGTGGGATTACATCGTGTTTGTAAATGCCCTTGGGGGGCATGACTGGCCAGGACTGAGTGGAACAGTGTTTGGCCCTGGACAGTAGTCAGGTGGCTAAGCAAGTGAGACATACTTGCTATACATACTCCTGAGGCCCCTAAATTGGAGTCCCATGCTGCATGGGTTTGTTTGGAATACCCCAGCCACATGTTGCGAGTCAGACCAGCAATTGGTACACATCTCAAGGGCACACACAGATCACATGTCAGATCTCAGGCATTGTGTAAACAATTGACCCACCCATGAAACACACAACAGATTCACGGGAACTGATGCTGACCGGTACCTGAAGCACAGCTGACTGCAGGGACACAGTGCCCTAGTGACACAAGTAACAGATTGGAGGGGCCACACCTGTGGAACAGATGAGGAGGGTGCATCACACAAATGAGGGACCTGAGTTTGGGACTACAAGAGCTACGTAACGTGGAAGTGTGAGCAGGACAAAAGACTGCTATTTGCATGTCAGACAAAGTACACAGATCAGACATGGACTCACCCCCTTCCTGCTGCTGTCTGGCCTTCAGCTGCCTATCCAGGTCCGGGAAGACCACCACCAGGATCCGGAGCATGTGAGGAGTCAGGGTCCGGTATCCACCCCTCCTGTGTGGAGGTGACAGCTTCAGCTGAACTCTAGCTATCCTCCGGGTCAAGCCCCGAAGGTCCTGCCACCTCTTCTGGCAGTTGTGGATCCGGCGCTTGTAGACCCCCACAGAACGAACAGCCCGGGCGATGGTCAGCCAGATCTCCTGCTTCTGGTGGGCATCAACCTGTGAGGAGGACAAAGTGAAAAGTACATTAACACACATACCCCAGATTGCTGCAGCACACATTTGGATAGACATGTCATCATCACAAAGGGAAATAAATTACACAGGTAGTGCAACCATGGGAATTGCAAAAGCACATGCATGTCTGACATGTTAACAATGCCTGGATAGTTTGAGCTTGCAATAATGCGCTTTAGCAGCAGGAAAACTATTCATTGCATGTACCTACACACTTTGGGGGATGAAAGCAGTCATTGAGACTGCTTGCCACTGGTGTACACACTGCTAGTACTGCTAGTCAAACAACATGCATAATTAGGAAGGCAGTGGACTGCACACTCACCTGCTCCCCTGGTTTCCCATAGAGCTTTCTGTACTCTAGAAGGAGCCCGTCCAGCAGGGCCTGGTTCTCCTCCTCAGTGAAGGCTGGGGCCCTCTCCAGAGTACGTGCCATAGCAGGAGCCAGAGGATGCATAGACAGCAGCAGTGGTAGCAGGGATGTAGTCCAGTAGCATGTAGTGCAGGCAAGTGAGCTCCCTGGGGGCTAGCCAGCCTTATATCTGTGCTGCAGAGGCAGACTTGTGCCATGTGTCCCAAGTGATAGGTCCAACACGGTTGCATTCTATGAATCTGGCCAATCCATTTAAAAGTACGACTCGTACACGCCTTCCGCATCGTTCAAATCTTCACCTTCATGGAACACTTGAAATTGCAACATTGTTGTAGGCATCCAACTGAATTTCCAGTGCACAACTCGTACAACTTTTGAATACGCATCCATCTCCATGACAGTCCAGAGCCAATGGGCGTGCATGGCTCGTTCAACTGACTGTACAATGCGTATTTTGAATGTACACAAGCACCCGTCTCCATACGATTCAACGACCAAGGCGTACGCCTGTCTCGGACCATGCCTGTCCGATGCGTATGCATGATAGTCACCCGCGTCGGACCTCATTGCATTCAATGACAAAGCGTACGCACGGCTCGGACATGACCCGTGCAGTGCGTACGCATTGTCACCCGCGTCGGACCTCATTGCATTCAATGACAAAGCGTACGCACGGCTCGGATATGACCCGTGCAATGCGTACGCATTGTCACCTGCGTCGGACCTCATTGCATTCAATGACAAAGCGTACGCACGGTTCGGACATGACCCATGCAATGCGTACGCATTGTCACCCGTGTCGGACCTCATTAGTGTGACTATCATACGGATGCAACTCACATATACTGGCCATGGACACCTGCGCACACCTGCCACACTATAGCATTGGCCACACAGTGTCCCATGGCATGTAAGGCTGCATTCCCTGGGTGTTTGAGGGGGCCACAGCAGTTTTGTTGGCTGGCACTTTGTGCAGCCACTCCCAGGCTGTGCACGTGTACATGTGGGCAGAATCCTTTGTGTGTTGTGCACATTACCACTGTGATGTGCAATTGTACAGTAATGGTCATGAGTCAAGGCCACTGTGTCAGGTTGGAAATGTTTAGGACATGTCACATACACCCTGAGTCCTGGGGGTGATGGCATGTACGTCACAGTGAGACCTGTAGCCACAATACTGATGTGCACCCACAGTCTGTGTGCATGTTGTGTCTCAGATGTGTCTGATCACGTTACCAATGGGTGACAGTCTCCCCATCCATGTGGTATATGCATCAACCCTGATGGGGTGGGTGTCTAAGAGACATACATGTAGGGCCGGCAGGAACAACAGTGGCCACTACCTGTGGGACTTACGCTTGCCTTGTGGTGTGTACGTGCTACGCCATGTCCATTGCTGTGTTGATGTGGCAGTGCAGGGAGCCTGGGTTTCTGCATGGCAAAGATCTGTGATGCCTGGGAGACATGAGGCCTCAATTGTCACTGGGCTGTGTTTTTTTAACGTTGCAGCAGCACATAGGTTGGGTGACACAGCCAGATGATTGGCCATTGCACTACATGGACTCATGTGGACATGTGGAATTGAGATGTGAGGTGGTGGTCTTGTTGGTGACATATGTGTCCATGCCCAACAGCACACACCTCAGTACATTGTGTAATGTCATGAACTAGAATGTGATAGTGAGCGTGGTCATGGCCACATGGGTGGATGTACTGACAATCTTCCTTTGTGCATCTCTGTTCTGCAGGGCACCAGCTGTCCATCGTCATTTCCCAGACCTTGCAACCATTCAGGAACGCGACTGCATCAGACGGTACCGCTTCACAAGGCCACTGATTGAGGAGTTGGCGGAGCAGTTGGCGCCACATCTGCTACCTGGCCGGACATACCCTACAGCACTGACCCCAGAGGTGAAGGTGAAGGTGATGGCAGCCCTGCATTTCTTTGCTACCGGTACCTTCCAGTACACTGTGGCTACTGCTGGTGGTATGTCGCAAACAATGTTTAGTCAGGTGCTACACAATGTCTTGGAGGGGATGTTGCAATTCCTCAACCTGTATATCAAGTTCCCGAGCCCAGATGAACTCCCTGTAATTAAGGATGCCTTTTATACACTGGGGAGGATGCCGAGCATCATCGGATCTATTGATGGGATACATGTTGCCCTGATACCACCACAGGCACATGAGCAGGCATACCGGAACAGGAAGCACTACCATTCGATCAATGCTCTGGTGGTCTGTCTTGCTGACATGTCGATCACACATGTGTTTGCACAGTTCCCTGGTTCAGCGCACAATGCCTACATTATGAGGAGTAGTCGCATTGCAACGCTGATGTCACAGATGCCAGCTCAGAGTGCCTGGCTTGTCGATGTGTACTGACTGTTTCTCATTATGTGTGTTTGTCACTGTTGTATTCCGCACTCCTACAAAACTCAGCTACTTGTTCATTTTTGTGTGTGGAGGTGACTCCGGATACCCCAACATGCCGTGGTTACTGACACCCCTTAGGAGCCCTGTGACACCAGCCAAACTGCGCTACAATGAGGCACATGGTCGGAGCAGGAGGGTGATTGAGTGGACATTCGGCCTCCTGAAAAGCCGCTTTCGCTGCCTGGACAAGACCGGAGGTGCCCTCCCATATGAGCCTGCAAAGGTGTGCAAAATAATAATTGTCTGCTGCATGCTACACAACATGGCGGTGCGGAAGGAGGTGCCTCTCATCCAGGATGACGATGACCAACCTCCGGCACCTGTGGAGGATCCCGGCCTGGGCCAAGATGCCAGTGATGATGAAGATGATGGTGACGTCCGCTCCCAGCTCATCAACAACTTCTTCACCTGAATGTGAGTTTCCAGGGTTGTTATGTGAATGTATGGAGGTAGCCTGGAATGTGTTGAGCCAGCACTGTTGCTGTCTGAGTGTGTCTGTGTGTCACTTGACTGGATGCATGCTGTGATGTGTCCATTCAGGTGGTGTGTACTCCACAATAGGGTAGTACTGCTAACTAGTGTTTGTATAGGTGTTTTGCAACATGTTTTGTGCATGTGTATTGCATTTCTCTCCTGTTCTTCTGTGCTTTTGACTGTAACTTGTCTGTCCTTCCCAGGGTCCTTTGCCTGTTGTGTGGTCAACACTGACCCCCAACACCCAGAAGCCAACACCAGTGTGGAAGTTGACAATTCCCATCAACTGATGTACCACACATCCCTGGACTTCCATTCTCCAACACATTGTGAGCGTGTGTCCACTGTTACGTAGAATTACCATGCAACTAGTGTGGAATAAACGTGTTGCTGATGTGTAATGAACCTGTGCTATGCTTTGTTATGTGTGTTGTCTGTCTTCCCACATCTGAGTGACATCTGCTTACCTCACCTGTGGACTTGTTACCACTGACTGGGCTTGGTGTTGTGTCTGTGCATGCCAATGTGTTTCAGGTGAACATCATTGTGTGTGATGAGTAACATGGCCATGGTGAGTATGTTTTATGTTGCCATACTGGTGTGTGTCCCTCACATGTGTCACATCCCCATGGCTCACCTTACGTTGGTCACATTGTTGCAGTATTTGGCATGTACTGCGTTGTGTAGCAGATCGACATCTTCCGAAACATGACAAGTTTGAATCACAACAGAGGCTGGTGTACTGGTGAGTTTATTTACAAACACGTGTGAGGGAAGTGCACAGGATGGTGGGTGCTGTACAGTGGTTTGGGAATCCAAAGTTCACATTGGAGTTGGAAGTGCTGGTAGATGAAATGTCCAGAGTAAAGTCCACAGTCATCTGATACATTGGCCCAACATGAACCCTCCATGTCATGTGGGTGAGTTGTGTGTGATTGGACAAGGTGAACGGGTTGCGCACAAAGAACATTGTCCAGAACAGATTTGGAGGCCCTGGGGGATGTGCTGGGACATCTGCCTCTCACATGTCCTTCTTCGGACGACCCCTCTTCTTCCGGGGGGGGGGATCCTCATTTGCAGGCCTCTGCGGTGCAAGGGACACTCCGCCAGAGTCCTCCTCCCTCCCTGTGGCGCTGTCAGATGGTGTTGCGACAGATGTTGTGGGCACACAGGGGGGTGTGGACAGGTTGGTGTTGATCTGGCGGAGGCATTGTAGTATGTCCCGATGCACCGCAGTGATGTCATGCCACTTGGCCTCTATGCGGGCATGGTGGGCGACCTGCTCGTGTTGCATGTTCTTGAGGATCCCCACTACCTGGCCAAATCCTCCGGTGCTATCCTGGTACGCATCTAAGATGCGTGCCAGTAGGGGGTCATCATGCAGTCCAGACCCCTCTGCAAGGCGTGCCCTGTGCCTCCCACCCCTCCCAGCACCCCTCTCCACATGAGCAGGACCAGCGGCGGTACGCACAGGTTACACTGGGACACCTTGGGTGGTGTTGCTGGTGGTGTTGGCTGTAGCTTCCGGGGGTTACTGTGTCCCTGTGCTGTGGGTATTGATTGTCCTTGGTCTGTCCGTGTTGGTGGGGGTGCCCTGTCGGTGTCCAGATGCTGGAGGCGTGGGTACAGGGGGGGCAGATGTTGATGCTGCTGGTGCTGCATGATGGCTCACACCGGAGGGGCCAGGTTGGTCGTCGTCATCCGAAGAGGACAGTGAGAGAGTCAGACCAGAGAGCTCAGTGTCCACCAGAGTCTGGGACTGGGTATCCTCGTCATTTGGTGCTGGGTGCCCAGCACCACCTGTGTTTGGAAGAGATACACAATGTGATTTATATTTCTACATGCATCGTTGGTTCACATGGTGCAGATCGGAGCTTCCGAATCCCCACTACTTCCACGGACGGAGTGATTTCTCAGTCACACGCACACACACACATCACACGCTGGTGGGGCCCATAACACCGTCTAGTTACTCTAAGATGCCTGCTATAAATAGTTTGAGCTAATAGGTTCCCTTATTTTCTATTTTATTTTTTATATATTTTTTTATTTCTTAAACAGACTTAGTAACCCGCCTTGTAAGTTAGTGTATTTCATTTTATTTTATTTTATTTTATCCACAATCATAATAATGTTGCATTTAACTCCTAATTAGTGTGTCTATTGACTCTACGTCGATAATGTTCTTTGCTGACATCGGGATGACTTTTCTGAGACCGACTTAAAATGGCTGCCATAGTGATAGTAGTGCGTTTAATTATTAAATGAAGTATTCTGATCTATGGTGACTATAAGTTAATAATTTTTTTTTTTTAAGATTGCCACAAATTTTTGGTTAAGCAGATTTCCCAAAGACGTATTTACGCTCAGGGGTAGGTTAAGCACCATGCATTCCGCGAGCTATTAAGATGGCCGCCAGAGTAACATAAGTGTGATCTATCTTTAGGTACCTATGTCTGCCTCTTGCTGTACTAACGAAAATACCACTATAGACCCCCTTATTCAACAAAAGTACAGTAAAGATATAAAAAATAAGTAGATAATCTGATCAATTTAACACGTGATCATCATTCAGAAGCGTCTCAACGGGTATAAATAGACCGCGACCCGGAAGCTCTTTATTCGACCACATCCGGAGTTGCCGTCAGAGCAGGGAGGCCGACTTGTAACAAACAGGTATGTTTCCAAATCGATGAAATGCTGCTATATTCTTAACTCCAGGCTCTGCTATTGCCGTATCGCTACGAATAATTTTTCCTGCGATGTAAATCTTTTTTAAATACGTTTTAACCTTTTTCAAATAATGACTTCTTACAGTCCCTTTGCAGACTCCCGTCTCAGGGCTATAGCATTGAGTATGTAACAACATTGACTATCTCATGGCCTGTAGCAGATCACCATTACTGAGCAGTATTATTGAGGACTTAAATAAATGTGGCCACTAGAACACTATGTGCCCAAAATTCTGAATAATACTACGTTTATCAGAAAATAAATTTGCCCTTTATAAAAAGGTGTGCTAGAATCATTAAACACAACTCTGGCGTGTATAACTATAATAAATTGGATCGTTAATACATTTTAAATAACATATCCATAACGTTGCCTATATTAGACGCACACTAAGCGAGTGGTGAATATTTAATATTACTTGTATCATTGTTTGTAGATTCTAAATCTGATGTACCCATCAATACAAAGAGGAATCAATACCAGGTACATTAATTAACGAGGTTGGAGATGATAAACCCCTACGTTATTGGCTTTACTATAATATAGGTAAGCTCCCTCTATACAAACATCATAATTTATAAAACTGTAGTGACATATCCCATCTCATGTTTAAGCCTGAGATTTATACTTTTTTTCATAGAGTTGCCTATTATTAAGAAGCTCATGGTCCCCATTCTTTCCGATACGGTGGCTCTGACGGCGATAAAAAAGGATCTATATATCTATAGGTACATCATCCTCTGTACATGGTTTTTTCTGTGCATATTATTGGTATCCAAAAGGGATGATTAATAATGAAATGATTCATTGGTTGTCTTTTTATTGTAGAAGTTCCCTTTATGTAACACAAATAGAGGAGATTATTCTCTCTACCTCCAAAGACTATGCTTATGACGAGTCATAGTTTATTGCTGCACTAAGGTACAAGATATTGTATTATCAACCATTAGGTTTATGTTCTTTAATAGGAGCATGTCAATCGTTAATGATGCGACTCAAAATAAGGCCCCTTAACCCTGTTATAACAGTCAAAATTGTATTATCATTAAATGTCGTATATAGTCGCAATGATTTTCAAGTTTGAACTGTTTCTTTTCGAGTACCTATGTCGCAAGTTAAACTATATGAGCATAATTAATTATTTATTAAATGGTGGTGAAATATATTCTTTAAAATATACCCAGTATTAGCTAGCTTGCCCAAATTTCATTTTATTTTCTGTATTTTTATGTCTAGATTGAAAGTTTTTTGTCCTGAAGAAGGTGAATATACTCAACACCGAAACGCCGCGTCGACTTGTTTTTAATAATCTTGGATGTGTAGATGTTTTTATAACGTTTAGATTGTAACCTGTATTGGGAGGCAGATTATTATTGATTCTTCCTCTAATACACAACTTCTTGTTTTAATAAAATAACATTGTGCAATACCTTTTTATTCCATTTTTAATGTTTTTTTGTGTGAAATAGATGCTGTACTGTGTTACTTCCACCAGGAGTTTTGTTTCTGAGTCACCATTGTTTTTGCGAAAAGAATGCCAGATAGGTGATAATGATCATAGCTAGACCTTTCTAGACCCACACTTTTTGATTTGATAGAGATATACTGTTCTCTTTCGACTTTTGACATTGGGACTTGTGTTTGGCTAGGGGCCCATAACACCAACATTCATCCTACCACTCTATCCGTGCCATGTATAAGGGAAACACTTTTCTTTACCCAACCAATCTGCATGTACCCTGAGGTCAATGAGATCAACTAGCTGCTATAGATTTGGTGATACAACTTAACACTCTAAATATTCAATAAACATAACAATAAAATAACCACCCGACACAGTAATTCAAACAGAATATTGTTTATCTAAATCAAATTGTAAGAAAATCCACTTAAATGCAAGATCATTATTCTCCATATTTACCTATTCTGGCTAAAAGTTGTTTTCTAAGTCAGAACTGGTCCTCAGCAAAAAGTTAAAGATTTCTAGCCGTCATGTAGAGTCACCGTCCTCTCCGTCAGCGTCGGGACCTCTGATCATTGGTTCGGGAAGAAGTGGCGCTAGACCTCTCTAGTCTACTAATATTTATACTAAAATTTACATTCCAAATGTTGCAAACATAACTTTCAAAACATTCGATTGGCGGAAATATGTCGTCTTGGTACATTAAGCTACACCATTAAATTTTCTCATGTATTGATAGTTTCAAATTCTAAATAGAAATTAGAAGTCCATAGCTAATTCGTTACTTCTACGGATGTCTCTTCAGGATAAAATGTATCTCATCCATGGGACCATTATAAGTTCATCAGGTCGGATTTTGGGTTGCAACATTTCTTCACGTTCAGGGGCATCTGGCAACACTCCCAGATCTGTCGTCATGTACATAGCTTTTCAGTTCAATCAGAGGACAGGGTCACAGTCAGCGCAAAGCCTCTTTTCATATTTTCATCTACTCGAATGCAGGCTGCGGGTGGTGGCCATTGTACAGCAGGCCACAATGGTCAACTTAAGCGAAGAAAACACAAAATCATAATTACTACATGGAAATGATTATACAGTGTTATTCCCCTGCTAATACCCTTATGTGTATGTATTTATCTAGCCATTTGCGACATCAAAAGCCATTAATGCATATTTGTTATAAGCGCAAAACACAAAACATCACATAAGCAGCATCTATTACTGTCAATTTGCTCACCAACTTAATTCACTTATTATTTTCGCCATGCAATTGCATTCCCATGTGTAATTCTTCTGTTAAAAAGGTTGGTTAGACAAGACTCGACAAATCTTTAGTAATTACTAATTAATCAGTAGTACTTTAAAAATGACATACGAAAATGAAACAGGTATTTGGTTTTAAATTAAAAACCCTGCTCCAGCAATCCCCCCTTTGGTGATATTTTATCACCACAAAAATCAAAACCCAAAATCAATTTAATTTCCCCTTTTTGAAGAAATTCAAAATGTCTTCTTGTTCATTTTTAAACTCTTGTTTCTTTATCATCTTCTCTTTTTGTTTCTATATACATACTTTCCCTCAATTCTTCTAATTCTATTTCTTGTGGATCTCTTTCTGGTTTCTTTTGTCTCTTTTTAACATTTTCTCGTGTTATTTTCTTTTTATTTCTTCTGTATCTACAACACATACACCCTAATCTAAGAATTAATAATGCAACAATTACACAGGTTAATGGAAATAATACCTTACCAAATATGGTACTACCTATTTTAGCTATAAAAATCTTAATAGCAATCATCGTATTAGCCATTTTAGTCCAGATACATTCAGCTTCCAGTGGTACTAATTCTTCATGCAAATCAGTAATATTTTTGATATAGACCTTTAGATCTTTGCTTTCATCAGGAATGTAAGTGCAACAATGTTGAACTTTTAGCATTCCACAGACTCCACCCTCTTTTGCCAATAGAATGTCAAGGGCAAGTCGATTTTGCATCGCCATAGCGCGTAAAGCAACCATTTCAGTATTTACCAAAAGAAAGCCTTCAGCTGTGCTTGTTGACAAGCGATCCACCACTGTTGACAGATTCCGAATGCCATATGCATTCAATGAAATTCCCACTGCTGGTATTAAAGCTCCAAAAATATCTCCTACAATTTCTGTCCATGTTTCTCTTCTATAGCGTGTTAATGGATTAGTTTGTTCAGCATTTTCTACTCTGTCCATGTGAAAAATCTTTGGAAAGACCAGGCCAACATAACATGTGCCATACCAATGATCAGGCAACCTGTAATAAGCCTTGTTCCTACAAATATAATACACTCCCGGAAAGACTGGATCTTCTCCACCTCTAAATCTCCATCCGGTTGCAATAAAGTATGTATCATGGCACTCACTAGTCCCTATGAAATAATAATCATACTGGGATTTCTTCCTGGTAATGCATAGTTTGCCTTTCTGTGGTGCATCTATAGCCATAGTTGGACTGGCTCCATTTTTCAACTCTTTTTCTTTCTCAATGTCCCACACTGTTTCACTCATCTTATGTCCTTCTGCTTTCTTATGCATGTTCAACCTTCTTCTCTCAACCATGTCTAGAAAAGGTTTCTCTTCTTCCTTCAAACTGCAAGTTAAATTGTTTCTAAAAACATATTCTAATGTTAATTCTCTAGTTTCGATAAAAATCTCACCTAAAGTGTTAGCTACTTTAGCAGGATTCAGTTCTTTATTCATAGGCAGTTGCCCAAGAATATTATCTACATTAGACATGTTATAATCTAATTTCCCTAATTGATAAAATATACTAATCAACACACTACATGAAATTCCATACGTAGCCGGAAGGTGATGATAAGTCACTCCTTCTGAAACAGAGGCAGGTAATTGCATACAGACGTAGCAATCCCTTACATCCATTGTCTTTACATATTCGTACAATAATTTTGAAAACACGTTGCTAAAAAAATCATTAATAGACCTATCCTTATGTACATATACATTGCTAGTTCTAGTTGGAACTATCTTCTGTGAACTCTTCCCTATGTTAGTCATGTTCTCAGTATGTCCTTCTAATGTGTCTATTGTTACTCTAAAAGAGATCAGTAGAGCAAGCACGCTCCAAAGCAGCATTAATAATCCTGTACAGCAGCAGCACATCTTGCACCATCTTTTCATGAAGGTACATCTACTTTGATTATTCTCAGTTTTAGCCAACTTGTTAACTTGACCGTGTCTTTTAACTTAGCCTCTTCTACTCCACTACCAAACTTTTAGGGCAGCAAGTACCCAACAGATTATTTTACTTCTTCACTTTCTTTTTCAAGTGACTTCTTTGGATTTACTCAATTTGGGTTTTCATCACTTTTCACTCTTTCCTCATCATCATCAAACTGTATTAGGTCCTGAACATCCGTTTCTTCTCCAATGTCGGACAAGATAACTCTCAGGATTCCAACTGCTTCTTCTTCTTCAACCACTTTCAGTAAAGCCTCCTCTGGATTTCCTTGACTGTCTGCCTGTTCACCTTGTTCAGGCAGTGCCACATACGTCCATTCTGGCGACTTATACTTCTGGTTTGGTTTTCTGATTCTTTTAGTTTCTTCAGATATCTTTGTTTCCTCTCCTTTCGTTTGGTTTTGACTTGACACTTCGTTCACCTGTTCAGCTTTCGAAGAGTTAACTCGTGTCAGTCGATATCTCAGTCTCTTTATCTTGTTGGGCCAAAGATCTCCTTTAGTATTTCTTTTTTGTTTTCCTTCTTTACTGTTTCTCTCTCCAATCCAAGTTCTCTTTCTCAGAACTCGTCCTTCATGTATCTCATTTCCACTTTCATCAGATTCCGTCTCAGTTGCCTCTTGTTCATCAACAATTTTCCCTTCTCCAACAACTTTCTTTTCTCCAACAATCTCTTTTTCCACTGATTGAGATTTCCCTACTTCTATCCCTCCTCGGGTCTCCGACACGCAATCTTCTTGCTGTCTACTTGTCCCTTCACCTAGCTTGTTGTCAATGTTCCCTACACCTCCTCGGGGTTTTTCCGCAATCTGTCCCTCTCTTTCTTTTTCTGTCCCTTCCTCTTCAAGAATTATCTCAGGTGGAACTTTTCCAATTTTCTCATTTGGTTCAGGTGTCACTTCTGTTGGAATGTTCTTTTCTTTTCTTTCTTTCTTTTTGTGTTCGTCACTGTTAGTTGGGTTTTCAGGCACTTCTTCAGAATCTGGACTTGTCTCTGAAGTTTGTAATGTTCTTTTCAGAATTCCTTCTGGTGGGAGAAAAGTTGCTCCTGACCCACTTTCCCCCCTTTCAGGATTCTTTTTTCTTTTTACTGCCTCACTGTCTGCATCATCACTGGAATCTGATTCCTCAAAGTATTCTTTTCCAGTGCCGTCACTTGGATTTGGAACTCTCAGAGTGTGACTTGCATGTATCCAATTTTTCACCCCAACACACTTCACAGCAGTCGTTGTGGTCAGTACGACTTGCCTTGGCCTTCCCCACCTTGGAACCAGGCAATTTCTCCTTCTGTGGACTTTTATTCTTACCCAGTCCCCTGGGCTCAGATCATGGGCTGGTTTTCTTTCAAGTGTGGTGGCGTCTTCTCCAACCTGGTGAAACACAGAATGAACTGCGTCAGCCAGGCCTTTACAGTAATCCAAAATCATGTCATCAGTTATAGTCATCAGCTTGTTGACTGGTACAAACGCATGTCTCATAGCACGTCCCATGATGATTTCATGTGGACTCAAACCTGTTGTTCTATCTGGAGTAGACCTAATTGTCATCAGGACTAGAGGCAAGACAACAGGCCATTTCATTCCTGTGGCCAGGCACATTTTGCCAATTCTGTTTTTGATGGTACCATTCATTTGTTCAACCACACCAGAAGCCTCTGGTTGGTAAGCACAATGTAGCTTGTGCTGTACACTTAATGCTTCACAGATCAAACCCATGATTTCATTATAAAAGTGTCCTCCTCTGTCTGATTCAATTGTCACTGGGAACCCATACCTTGGGATGAATTCTCTTAACAATAGCTTGGCCACTGTTATCCCATCATTTCTTCTTGTTGGAAATGCCTCCACCCACCTGGAGAACAAACAGACTACCACCAGGACATACCTTAATCTATTGACTTGGGGCATTTCGATGAAGTCTATCTGCATTCTGGTGAAGGGTCCTCCCTCTCTGCCTATTGTACCTAGGCTCACCACTGTTTTCTTTCCAGGATTGAATTGCTGACATATCAGGCATCTCTGACAAAGACTCTCTGCTAGCAGCCTGAATTTTGCATTGTACCAGGTTTGCTTAAAGGCCCTTATCATAGCATCCCTCCCCAGGTGTCCCTGGCCATGATACATCCGTGCCATTGTTAACAACATGCTATTGGGCATGACTGGTCTTCCATCCCTATAGACCCACACGTGGTCTTTTTCCCTTGGTGCACAACCTGCTTTCACCCAATCTTTGATTTCCTCATCTCCTGCCTCATCCTGCAACTGCTTCACCTCCTCCCATGTTCCCACCACATTAGTAAACATTAAGGAACAAGAAGACATTTCCCTTTCCTTACTCCGGTTAATGGAGTGATTATTCCTTGCACAATACTGTGCTATGTCATTGGCAAATTTGTTCCCAAGGGTGATGAAATCATCACCTTGACTATGAGCAGCACATTTTACAACTGCTAGTTCTTTAGGCAGCTGTATCGCCTCAAGCAATTTTCCAACCACTTCAGCATTCTTTATGGGAGTTCCACGTGAAACCTCTTTGTAGCCATAACTGGCCAAAATCATGGACAACTCCGAAGCCATACTGGCTGTCAGTCATTACAGTCACTTTCCCATTCCTTCCAATCTTGCAAGCCTTCGTTAGTGCCACCAATTCTGCCACTTGAGCAGATTTAACTCCTTTCAAAGGTGATGCTTCCACAACTCCTGAAACTGTCCACACAGCATATGCGGCACTCAGCATTCCTTCATCAGTTCTCAGACAGGATCCATCCACAAACAACACATGATCACTTTCAGGCAGTGGCAGATCTCTTATGTCTGGTCTTGGTTTTGTACAGTAATCAAGCACATCCAGGCAATCATGATCAACATCATCTCTTACACCCACACTTTCAGCATCTGGCAACAGCGTTGCTGGATTCACATTCACGCATCTCTCAAGACTCACATTTGATGCACCAAGAATGACTTTCTCATATTTAGTCAACCGACTATGAGACATAAACTGTGTCCGGCTCCTTGTTAAAAGGATTGCCACATCATGAGGTACGAATACCCGTACAGGATATCCCATTATAATTCCCTCACTTTGTTCCAGACTTCTGCATGTAGCAGCTACTGCTTTCAGGCAACCTGGTAAACCCACAGCTACTGGGTCAAGTGTTGATGAGAAGTACGCAATTGGCCTCCTCAGACGTCCATGTTTCTGGATTAACACTGAAAGTGCACATCCATTCCTCTCACTACAGTACAGCTCAAATTCTTTTCCGTAATCTGGCATTCCTAGGGCAGGAGCTTCACATAGCCTGTTCTTTAATTCTTTGAATGCTGCCATTTCCTCTGGGTTTAATTCCAATGGGTCTTTCACCTCACTTTTAGTCAATTTAATCAATGGCTTGGCAATTAAGGAAAAGTTACGTATCCACTGACGACAATAACCAACCATTCCCAGGAACATTCTCACTTCTCTTTGTGTCATTGGGGCTCTCATCCCTCTGATGATTTTGATCCTATCAATGGTCACTTTCCTCAGGCCTTTCTCAATATTATGTCCCAGATACTGGACTTCTCTCTTGCAGAATTGCAATTTGGCTGGAGATACTTTTAATCCTCCATCTGCCAAGTGATTCAGTAAAGCAATGGTGTCTACTTCACAAGCTTCACGTGTTTTTGATGCCACAAGCAGGTCATCAATGTACTGGACCAAAACTGAATTGTTAAACTCTCCAGAGATTTCTTCAGCAATTGATTAAATATCGAAGGGCTCTCTGTATACCCTTGTGGAATTCGGCACCATGCCAAAATTCGCTCTCCAAACCGAAATGCAAAAATCGGCTGGCTGTCATGATGCAACAGGATTGAAAAGAAAGCATGGCACAAATCAATTACTGTGTACCATTCTGCATCATGGGGAATCTGATACAAAATCACTGATGGATTTGGCACAATGGGACAGCATGACACAACAATCTTGTTGATTTTTCTCAAATCCTGTACTATTCTGAACTTCCCATTGGGTTTCTTCAGTCCCATTACAGGTGAATTAAATGGGCTGCTCAATATTTCCCTTAACACCCCCTGCTGGATCATTTTCTCAATTATAGGTGTTATTCCTTCAATTATTTCAGGTGTCAGTCTGTATTGGGGGATGTTTGGGTAAACTATTCCATCTTTTACAGTAATTTTTACTGGATCTACATTTCTCATCAGGCCCACATCTTCTCCAGTAAAATCCCAAACTGCTGCTTTTACTGTCTGTTTTAATTCTGGGGGTAATCCGTCCGGATTGAACACAGCATATGTTCCAATAGCCTCACTTTCCCTGTTATCTAGGGTCATTCTGTATAGGACATCCTCATCTGGTGTCTCAAAGGCTATTCCATCTGGGGTACAAAAAATAGTGCAATTCATCTTGCACAGCAAATCCCTGCCTAACAAGTTCACAGGACTGGTGTCACACACCACGAATCGGTGCATGTCTGAGAATTTCCCTATTCTAACCCTTACTGGTTCAGCAAAATGAGTTTTGAGCTGTGTTTTGGACACACCAACCACTTGGATTGCTTCATCCGAGAGAGGAAGATTCTTTATATCTGCTGACCTGACAGTCGATCTCGTAGCTCCTGTGTCAACTAGAAAAGTAACACTTTCACCATTGATTTTTCCATCTACAAAAGGTCCTGCCGGGTCTATTTCTAGAGTTGCGCCAAGTACGCACTCTTCCTCCTCTCTTCGGCACCGTCAGAAGTCTCCCTCAGAATCACTTCCCTCATTCCTTAGCCAATATTGTGACACAGTGCTTGCGCGTTTTGGCTTGTTTACCTGTTCTTCATTGTAGAACCCCGAATCCTGGCTGCACTTCTGGGATCCTCTGTTTTGTGGCAAGGGCGGTTTTGGCACCTGATTCTGCTGCTTAACAGCCTTCTGCTGTTGCTGCTGCTGATCACACCCCTCACTCTGCACCTGTGAATTCAATGATGGATTGTCATCGTTAGCAGACGGTGGATTCTTACACTCGGATTTCCAGTGCCCTAATTTTCCACAGTTGTGGCAGGGAAACCTTTTCTTTGCTTCCTCAATATTGCCTTTCCCTTTTCCTGGGCCAAATCTAGGTTTATTTCCTGGGTTATTTGCTTGTTCAACCAACTGTGCTTCCTGTCTTTCTGCAACTTTCACCTGTGCCCACATTGCCTTCTCTTTCAGTTTTCTTTGCTTTGCTTCAATCTCATCACTAAAGTATTTTGCATGTCTCAGGATCTCATCAATCTTTTTGCTCTGCCAGTCTACGGTATGCTGCCTTATCATTTCACTGATTTCAGGTCGCAGGCCATACACAAATCTATATACATAATGGCTCAGATCCTTGTCACCCAGATATTCATCTCCACTGAACTGTTTGAAAGCTAGTATTAGTCTTTCATAGTAAGCATGGACTGATTCTTTCACTTCTTGATGTGTTCGATCTATTTTAACCCAGTCTGTTTCTTTGGGAGGTACCTATTTTTTCAGGAAAGCCGTTTTGGCTTGTTTACCTGTTCTTCATTGTAGAACCCCGAATCCTGGCTGCACTTCTGGGATCCTCTGTTTTGTGGCAAGGGCGGTTTTGGCACCTGATTCTGCTGCTTAACAGCCTTCTGCTGTTGCTGCTGCTGATCACACCCCTCACTCTGCACCTGTGAATTCAATGATGGATTGTCATCGTTAGCAGACGGTGGATTCTTACACTCGGATTTCCAGTGCCCTAATTTTCCACAGTTGTGGCAGGGAAACCTTTTCTTTGCTTCCTCAATATTGCCTTTCCCTTTTCCTGGGCCAAATCTAGGTTTATTTCCTGGGTTATTTGCTTGTTCAACCAACTGTGCTTCCTGTCTTTCTGCAACTTTCACCTGTGCCCACATTGCCTTCTCTTTCAGTTTTCTTTGCTTTGCTTCAATCTCATCACTAAAGTATTTTGCATGTCTCAGGATCTCATCAATCTTTTTGCTCTGCCAGTCTACGGTATGCTGCCTTATCATTTCGCTGATTTCAGGTCGCAAGCCATACACAAATCTATATACATAATGGCTCAGATCCTTGTCACCCAGATATTCATCTCCACTGAACTGTTTGAAAGCTAGTATTAGTCTTTCATAGTAAGCATGGACTGATTCTTTCACTTCTTGATGTGTTCGATCTATTTTAACCCAGTCTGTTTCTTTGGGAGGTACCTTATTTTTCAGGAAAGCCATAACCTGCTCATACTTTTTCATTACCTCCGGGTCTGAAGCTCCTGTCTTGGGATCTCTCGGGTATTCTTTAGTGGGCCAGTCTATGACTATCTTACATTCTGCCCACAAGTCTGCTGGTACAATTATATCAAACAGACTATTCAGGTCAATCCACAGCACCTTTGACAACTTCACAAATCTGTCAACCTGTCTATACCACTCGACGGGCTTCTCTCTCAGTCGAGGGAAATCATTGGTAAATGACAAAATATCTTGTCTGGTCCATGGGACATGTATATACCCTCCTCCTGGAATCTCCCTCATGGGATAAGCTGTCACTGTTTTCTCTTTTTCTCTCATAGGGAATGTTGAGTAAGTTCTGTCTGCTGCATCTTCTCGTTTTTTATACCATCTATCTTTCCATTTCTCCACATCTCCCCATTTTCGCAGCAAAGCAATCATCTCCTTAATCTGCCCTGCTCGGCCTGTATTATTCAGATTCTCGATGTCTTTATCTGTAAAATCCGCTCGGTAAGGCTTTTGTAAAGCTTTTACCTTGTCCATGTCAATTCCCATTTCACTGGCTATTCCTTTCAACCTGTCATGTGTGTTCTTTGCTCTCCATGTGATGCTCTTGCACAAAAATAGTAATTCCCCATCCTGGTACTTTTTCAGCGTTTCTGTAGGAATTGTTCCTACTATTAGCTCCTCCAATTCCATACGTAGTCTAGCTACATCAATTGCCTGGGATTCCTTGTCTTTCCCCTGCAAAACTTTTAGCCAATCATTAAAATCTTCAGCAGTTATCCCCATAGATTTTTCTGCACCCACTGGTTCTGTCACTCTTTGTGGTTCTAAGATCGATCCTCCAATGATTCTGTTCCCTTCCACACAACCGGAATTCAAAACCGGGTTAGTCTGCACATTCAACTCTCCTCCACATATGGTGTGTCTCCACTGATTTTCTCCTGATCTCCACTGATTTTCTCCTGATCTCATTTCTGTCTGTTCTGGAGGAACAACCAGTCTGTTGCCTACATATGGAACTGTTAAACCACCTTCACCAATCCTCTGCTTCTCAAAAATAGGCATAACCGGACCTATTGTTACAGGCACCGTAACTGCTTCAAGATTTTTAGTCAGTTCTCTTATTTTCTCTGTCAATTCAAATGTGGTTCTTGCTAGTTCTCTTGTCTTTTCATCCTCAATTTCATTCTCCCTTTCTCTCTCTCTCTCTGCAAGAGAACTACTGCTTTTCAACTCAGGGGTCATGACTTCCGTCTTTATAATCCGCAGGGTGTCTCTCATTGGGGTAACTGGTGTTCCTACTTCTGGTTCTCGTCTATACGGGGGTGGTCTTTTGTAGAACATGTCATCTAAGACATCGTCTTCAGACTCATTCGCCCCATACCTCCTTGTTTCTACATTATGTTCTTTCTCTGTACACTTTCTCCCTTCTGTCTCCCCTGTAGTTCTTACAGGATATAATCCCTCAGTCATACTGGCATCTCGCCATCTTCTCATCCGATCATGATGAGTTTCACGATCATACTTTCGCCCGAACATGTATCGGTAGTTTCCTCCACTCCTCTGCTTTTCTCGCTCATGTATTTCATCTTCCCATGCAGTCAACGCCTCAAACTGTGTCGGCCTAGGCCGAGGCTCTAGATTCATCATCCTCTCCCGTAAGTTTCTTAATATGGCCAGATTAAATGAGCCATGTTCCGGGAAAGCTAAAACTCCATCTTCTTTGGTGTACTTTGCCCAATTGTCTAACCAAATACAGGAATGATACCCATATTTTGCAACCATGAAGGATGCGGGGGTTCTTATCGGAGGAAGTAACTGTCCTTCCCTAGTCACAATATCCTTATCCTTATCCTTGTCAAACCAGGTCTTAACCTTACTAAACAAGGATTTCTTTTTCTTTTCCTCAGCGTGGTAATACATTTTCTTGTTTTCCGCAACCCTTTAGTCTTTTCTACAACTGTACGATCTCCTGTCCAATTGCAGCGCGACTCACACTAACGCACCAATCCGGAGCGTTTACGTCACTGACTCAGTCCACGAATCCCAGCGCGACTCACACTGACGCACCAATCCTGGAGCGTCTACGTCACCCTGTATGTCTCCCAATCCTTGCGCGGCGTACACCAGCACACCAATCACCATGCTTCCACCGTTCTAACCCACTGTCCAATCACAGCGCGGTCTTCCTGATGTCAGCAGTCGCTGCAGCAGCTCCTGCTCCTGTCTCTCGTCTACCCCTCCTTTACAAAACTACTCGGTAGACTTTGTTTCAACTTCTACGAGTCTGTTAGTTACAACATACAAACATCTCCATTGTCTGCTTCGCTAACCACAGAACAGCAAAAGACCTTTCCCACGAGAATTCCGCCTTTCCCGAGAGCAGCGCTTACCACTGCCCTACTACGGAATCATTACTTCCGTTGATAAAGTAGCACATCCCTCTACTCTATCCTTCTAGCAAGCACCAATTAACTGTTTTCTCCGGAATGCTCCTAAGAGTTTCACAATTAACCAGAATGCCTTCTCATTCACGCACTTTCACACCAGAAAATGTAGTACATTCACACAAAATCCTGTCTTTCCCGAGAACAGCGAACAGTCTGTCCTACTACAAAATCATAACACACGTTAACAAAGCAGCGCTTACCTCTGCTCTGTCCTTCTAACAAGCTCAGAGAATACCTATTACCTTTCTAGTGATAAGCGTTATCGGAATGCCATAAGGATCCCTGATACATAAGACCAGAACTTCACAGGTAACCTTCGCTATCATATACACTTCTCCCACACAGGAAATAAGTTTCTAATGGCAACACACGGCGATGCTACCTCATCGAACCCAGACAATGCGACGCGCAACTTTAGTTGTCACCCGTTTTCCCCTGTCTATATACAGGGCCAACAATCCCGCCTCTTCCGAGAGCAGCGCTTCCCTCTGCCCTACTACGGAACTGTCACCGACTTCCTACTTCCCAGAAGCCGTACACACTACATAAAACTCAACACGACTTCAACATATAGTGTTAGTACATATATCAATACCAATCAATAATCAATAAGCTTATATACTCGCAAATTCACCAAATCAAGACAATAGTTAACCATCATTTTGCTACCAAGAAACTGGTGCAGATCGGAGCTTCCGAATCCCCACTACTTCCACGGACGGAGTGATTTCTCAGTCACACGCACACACACACATCATACGCTGGTGGGGCCCATAACACCAACATTCATCCTACCACTCTATCCGTGCCATGTATAAGGGAAACCCTTTTCTTTACCCAACCAATCTGCATGTACCCTGAGGTCAATGAGATCAACTAGTTGCTATAGATTTGGTGATACAACTTAACACTCTAAATATTCAATAAACATAACAATAAAATAACCACCCGACACAGTAATTCAAACAGAATATTGTTTATCTATATCAAATTGTAAGAAAAGGCAATTAAATGCAAGATCATTTTTCTCCATATTTACCTATTCTGGCTAAAAGTCGTTTTCTAAGTCAGAACTGGTCCTCAGCAAAAAGTTAAAGATTTCTAGCCGTCATGTAGAGTCACCGTTCTCTCCGTCAGCGTCTGGACCTCTGATCATTGGTTCGGGAAGAAGTGGCGCTAGACCTCTCTAGTCTACTAATATTTATACTAAAATTTACATTCCAAATGTTGCAAACATAACTTTCAAAACATTCGATTGGCGGAAATATGTCGTCTTGGTACATTAAGCTACACCATTAAATTTTCTCATGTATTGATAGTTTCAAATTCTAAATAGAAATTAGAAGTCCATAGCTAATTCGTTACTTCTACGGATGTCTCTTCAGGATAAAATGTATCTCATCCATGGGACCATTATAAGTTCATCAGGTCGGATTTTGGGTTGCAACATTTCTTCACGTTCAGGGGCATCTGGCAACACTCCCAGATCTGTCGTCATGTACATAGCTTTTCAGTTCAATCAGAGGACAGGGTCACAGTCAGCGCAAAGCCTCTTTTCATATTTTCATCTACTCGAATGCAGGCTGCGGGTGGTGGCCATTTTACAGCAGGCCACAATGGTCAACTTAAGCGAAGAAAACACAAAATCATAATTACTACATGGAAATGATTATACAGTGTTATTCCCCTGCTAATACCCTTATGTGTATGTATTTATCTAGCCATTTGCGACATCAAAAGCCATTAATGCATATTTGTTATAAGCGCAAAACACAAAACATCACATAAGCAACATCTATTACTGTCAATTTGCTCACCAACTTAATTCACTTATTATTTTAGCCATGCAATTGCATTCCCACATGTAAGTCTTCTGTTAATAAGGTTGGTTAGACAAGACTCGACAAATCTTTAGTAATTACTAATTAATCAGTAGTACTTTAATAATGACATACAAAAATGAAACAGGTATTTGGTTTTAAATTAAAAACCCTGCTCAAGCACACAAACATGACATTTTCTACTTTTCAAACAGATGCCTGCCTGTACACTGCTTTTTCCCAGCTTGTCACAGACAGAGTTTGATATTATTGTTGGCCATTTCCCAGCATGGCCTTGTGCTCCCCACAAGAGATCCCAGTGTCAGACATCTTGTCAGTCCCTTCCCACTCCCTGTGAGGCGAGTATGGTTCAGTTTGCTCTTGCAGGGCCATGTGGGTGGGTGTAGGTTGTCTGTGACTGCAACTCCCATCATACTCTTGGCTACACCCCCCTTCCCAGTATGCCCATGCTTCCTCCCTCTTGAAACTGCTTCCCTGTAAGGGGGTGTGACAGCAATGGCAAGATGGTTGACTGTGTAGTCCTGATGTATGATGCTGGCCATTTCCCAGCATGGCCTTGTGCTCCCCACGACAGAGCCCAGTGTCAGACATCTTGTCAGTCCCTTCCCACTCCATGTAAGGCGAGTATGGTTCAGTTTGAACTTGCTGGGCCATGTGGGTGGGTGTAGGTTGTCTGTGACTGCGTGTCCCATCATACTCTTGGCTACACCCCCCTTCCCAGCATGCCCATGCTTCCTCCCTCTTGACTCTGCTTCCCTGTGAGGGGGTGTGACAGCAATGGCAAGATGGCTGACTGTGAAATCCTGGTGTTTGTTTGACTACAAGTCCCAGCATGGCCTTGTGCTCCCCACAACAGAGCCCAGTGTCAGACTTCTTGTCCGTCCCTTCCCACTCCCTGTGAGGCGAGTATGGTTCAGTTTGCTCTTGCAGGGCCATGTGGGTGGGTGTAGGTTGTCTGTGACTGCGAGTCCCATCATACTCTTGGCTACACTCCCCTTCCCAGCATGCCCATGCTTCCTCCCTCTTGACTCTGCTTCCCTGTGAGGGGGTGTGACAGCAATGGTAAGATGGCTGACTGTGAAATCCTGGTGTTTGTTTGGCTACACGTCCCAGCATGGCCTTGTGCTCCCCACAACAGAGCCCAGTGTCAGACTTCTTGTCAGTCCCTTCCCACTCCCTGTGAGGCGAGTATGGTTCAGTTTGATCTTGCTGGGCCATGTGGGTGGGTGTAGGTTGTCTGTGACTGCGTGTCCCATCATACTCTTGGCTACACCCCCCTTCCCAGCATGCCCATGCTTCCTCCCTCTTGACTCTGCTTCCCTGTGAGGGGGTGTGACAGCAATGGCAAGATGGCTGACTGTGAAATCCTGGTGTTTGTTTGACTACAAGTCCCAGCATGGCCTTGTGCTCCCCATAACAGAGCCCAGTGTCAGACTTCTTGTCCGTCCCTTCCCACTCCCTGTGAGGCGAGTATGGTTCAGTTTGCTCTTGCAGGGCCATGTGGGTGGGTATAGGTTGTCTGTGACTGCGAGTCCCATCATACTCTTGGCTACACTCCCCTTCCCAGCATGCCCATGCTTCCTCCCTCTTGACTCTGCTTCCCTGTGAGGGGGTGTGACAGCAATGGCAAGATGTCTGAATGTGAAATCCTGGTGTTTGTTTGGCTACAAGTCCCAGCATGGCCTTGTGCTCCCCACAACAGAGCCCAGTGTCAGACTTTTTGTCAGTCCCTTCCCACTCCCTGTGAGGCGAGTATGGTTCAGTTTGATCTTGCTGGGTCATGTGGGTGGGTGTAGGTTGTCTGTGACTGCGTGTCCCATCATACTCTTGGCTACACCCCCCTTCCCAGCATGCCCATGCTTCCTCCCTCTTGACTCTGCTTCCCTGTGAGGGGGTGTGACAGCAATGGCAAGATGGCTGACTGTGAAATCCTGGTGTTTGTTTGACTACAAGTCCCAGCATGGCCTTGTGCTCCCCACAACAGAGCCCAGTGTCAGACTTCTTGTCCGTCCCTTCCCACTCCATGTGAGGTGAGTATGGTTCAGTTTGCTCTTGCAGGGCCATGTGGGTGGGTGTAGGTTGTCTGTGACTGCGAGTCCCATCATACTCTTGGCTACACCCCCCTACCCAGCATGCCCATGCTTCCTCCCTCTTGACTCTACTTCCCTGTGAGGGGGTGTGACAGCAATGGCAAGATGGCTGACTGTGAAATCCTGGTGTTTGCTTGGCTACAAGTCCCAAGTGAGCCCCTGTGCTTTACACAGCAGCACCCAGTACGGGGTACCTTTTGCTGATATTTTAATGAGGTGTGTGTCAATGCATTGTACCCGGTGAGTTGTGTGGAGTTTGTGTTGGGGGGGTGTCTCCCCATGTTGAGTAGTATGGTCAGGGCTGTCAGTCCTCCTCCCCATCATGAAACGTGCTTCCATTGTAGGGCGTGCAAGTTGTCTTTCAGGATGTCAATCAGTGGTGTCCTGCTTCTGATTTGCACACACGCCCTAGCAGGGCCTTGTACTCCCCACAGCAGGACTAAGTGTCAGCCGTCTTGTCAGTCATTTTCCACTCCCTGTGATGTGGGCATGTTTCAGAGAGGTCTTGATGGGCCAATCAGGAGGGTGTGCATTATCTGTGACTAGAGGCCCCATCATGCTTTTGGCTACACTCACTTCACCTGCATCCCCACTATTCCTTCCTGACAGTCAGCTGCACTGTGAGGTGGTGTGTTTGTGGTGGCAAACTGTCTGGCAGGGTCTATTTGGCTTAGTGCCACTGGCTTGCTCTATTTGTTTGTAGGTTGGTGCATGTCATGACACAGTCCCCAGTCACTATGAGATGGCAGGTATTGTGTGTGTCTGACTGGCGTACACATCTTGGGCTGATTATCTATTGTTTAGTGTAGCTTTGCTTGGGGTGCATGGGTTCACTGTCCCCTTGCCACACAATCTTGGGTATGTTGTTTGTGTACTCACCAGGCTCTGGGATTTGTGTTAGGCCATGGACGCTCTCTGGTGGTAGGATATCCCGCACCTTCTCCTCCCAGGTCCTGAAGTAGACTGGTTTGGCAGGAGGGCCACCACCGGTGCACTGACTCAGGGCGTGATCTTTTTCGATGAATTTCTTGACCCTCCTGCACACGTCATACCACCTGTTCTGGATGTTGTCCTTTGTGCGCCTTGCTGGTGCTTGTGCGTTCACCTTTTCCACAATCCTCGCCCACATCTTGGTTTTCTGTGAGATGGGGGTCCTTTGAACCAAAGTACCAAACAAATGTGGCTCTACTCTGATGATCTCGTCTACCAGCACTTCTAACTCACTATCTGTGAACTTTGGTTTCTTCTTTGGAGGCATGGTGATGGGTGGTGGTGGTGAGTGATGTGTGTGTGAGGGTGCTAGTGATGGTGGGTTGGTGTTGGTTTTGCTGTGTGTATGTGTGTGTGCTTTTGTATGAGGTGCTGATGCTGTGTTAGTTGTCTGATGTGTGAGTTGTGAGTGTGTCTGTGGTTGCTGTGTACTGGTGTTTGCTGCTGGCTGTGTCTCCTGTTTGCAAGGGATGATGGTAGTGATTGTAGTCCTTTATATAGTTGGAGTTGTGGGTGTGTCTTTGTCCCACTTTTTTTTTGTTGGTATTTATTGGCTTTGTCATTGCTTGTTTGGTCCTTTTTGTGTCTTTTTTCCTTTGTGTTTTGTAGGCATGAAGGAGACGTTCATGTGACGGACGTGCGGGCTTCTCCGCCTCGTTCACGCTGCCTGTCTTCTGTGTTTGGTACGCGTCGTTTGCGGCGGTCTCTATTGCTTGTGTGCCGGATTGTCTGTGCGTTTCGGTCGTACGGCTTGGTCTCCGTGCGAGTCGGTCTGGTTTTACACGCATTGCATCGTACTGCGCTAATCGTACATCGCGGGTACGGGTCGGTTGGGTTCATTCCGGGTTCGTGTCGGTCGGTGAAAATCGCGTCGGTTTTCCGGCCGGATCACTATTTTCCCTACGACTCGGTCGTACGGCTTGTATTTCGTACGTGTCGGTTGGAATTCACACACGTTGCATCGTACTGCACAGGTCGTACGGCACTGGTCCGTGTCGGTCGGTATTCAGTCTGGGTCCGTGTCGGTCGGTTCGTTTTGCAGCCGGAATCATAATCGGCTCAATAGAAGGAGTAAATCACTGCCATTGATTGTTTTTGTGCAGGACCTTCCTGCACAAAAACAATAATTCCCTCAATGCAAACACCCGTGCACCATGGTGCAAGGGTGCCTGCATTGGAGCATGGCATCGAATTGTGTGCCAGCGCTGGGGAAGAGGACAGGAATGCGGCGTATCTCATAGATACGGCACTTTCCTGACCTTTTCTTTTGACATAGGGCAGCGCAGCAAGAAGGTTTGCTGCGCTGCCCTACATGAAAAGTTTGTAAATGAGGCCAGGAGTCCAGATGGAAATCATATATGCAGTGTTCAAATAGGGCATACAAAACTCTTCTGACCGAAAACCAATCAAACACTTTATATCCTCTATCTGAATTAGTTACTAATATGTGGACTTAACTGCAATACACAACAAATGCTGACCTCAGAAGACTTACTTGGCACAAATGGAGGTAGAAAGCAGTGCATGAAACCTAAGTACTGTGACTAATGATTGTGCGATGCAACCAAGAGGAATAAGGATGGAAAGCTTCCCAGGCATGCCTCAGAAGGCCAATCAGAAGAGTATAATGTATGTAAATTTAAAAATTCAGGACCATGCTCCTGGTTATATCCTGCCAATGAACAGCATGAACCGGGAGACATTGAGGACAGCGTGCTAATTGAGAATTATGGTGTGGAAGTATACTATGATAAATGAGTAATCAAATTAAGAAATATATAAATAAGCATGGCAGGATGTGATGGAGAATTGGTACTCACTGTTATTATAATTAGAAAACACGCCTCGGTGAGATGCATTGAAAATGCGTGCAGAGCCTGCAGTTGGTGTATGTACTTAGGCTGAGGAATTATGTTTCGTAAGACTAACTACCAAGCACCAGAGTACTGTACAAAGCTGGAACTAACAGGGCAAGTGTAAAGAAGTGGGAAGAGTTAGAGAATGCAGGCTGGAGAGCGGGTTATTTTACTTGGGGACTGGTATTTAAGGCTTTCACAGTAATGCGTTGTTTCTGGAAGAGGAGGGTCTTCAGTTCCTTATGGGGATTTGCTGGAGCTGGGGGTGAAAGAAGTGACAGATGTTAGAAGCACAGCAAGAGAAGGTTTGGCATCTCTCTCCTTTTTGAAAGTCTTCTTTCTCAAAACATGCACATTATGAGACTGTGGTTATGTGGCTCACTAGACATCTTGATCATGCTTTCAAGAAATGATGGAGGGATTGAGGGTTTCTGATTTGTTTGTGATTTAGCAGACTTTGAGGGAGATGCCAGATGTCAGGGAAAGAGGTGGCATTCTTTGAGGATGCAAGAAATTCTTTCAAACGTCGTGAGACCTTTGAACAGCTAGGCATTGGCCTGAAGGATGCTCGTCTGGGGGCACAGATGTGATTTTGGTATTGTGGCAAGCAGTGTTCTACGTCTGTCGAGTTAGGCGGAGTTTGTAGGTCGTTATGAAGTCTGCTTCAGCAAGGAAACATTTCACTTTGAGGATCATGAAGATTTGATGCCACATAGCTTATGTCTCTTTTTGAAAAGCCAGTCAGAAGTTGATGTGCTGCTCATGTGAAATCGTATCTGTTCGGTGCACTTGTTCAGCTGAGTGTGAGCTTTAAGGGCCACATGTAAGACCGCTTCATTTTGCGAGTTCCTAATTGCCACTTTTTACGACTCGCAATTAGGAGGTCTCAAAATGTGATGTACTAATATGTCTCAGACACATTTAGCAATTCCTAATGGGGTCGCAATTGACCTACCTCATCAGTATTCATGAGATAGGTCGCAAATTGTGACCCATTGGGAATTGCTAAAAGCACAGAGATGGTGGACTGCTGGGGACAGTAGATCAACATGTCTGCATTTGCTTTTAAATAAAGCAACTTTTTTTATTATATTTAAATATAGCTTGTTTTCTTTAAAGAAAAACAGGATGTGTTTCAAAGAGAAAAATTAAACTTTTCAGTTTCATTTTAAAAAGCAGACAGTGGTCCTCACTGCCTGCTCTTAAAAATCGTTTTGGCAACCATTCAAAAAGGGAAAGGAGTTCCCTTTATGTAGGCAGCAAATTGCTAATGTTTTGCAACCACATTCCGATTGCAAAACATTCATACATACCCCTACGACTCGCTATTGGGAAGGGACACTCTTGACACACCCCTTCCTAATACCGGCTCGCAAACCCTATTTTGCAAGTTGGTAATGGGAGATCGACTTGGAAAATAGGGTAAGTACCTGTCAATAGGCTATTTAGCTGTTGCAAACTACCCGATTCTCCATTTGGGACTGCTAAAACCTTTTGTACGTGTGGACCTAAATGTTCTCCACTGAAAGATTTTCATGTTAGTTTTTCTGAGAATTTTTGCTAACTTTGACTTTGGGGGACTGAGCTTCAATATCAGGACAACGGGACAACCGCTCAAGATGGCCGCCCGGTGAGGCGCTCCGGCCGGGGGCTCCCGGCCAGACTTAGCCTTTTTGACTAAAATCCCTAGATTCCCACCTCCTCCGGGGATAAACCTACTCACCTGGGTTTCCAACCTCAACTGCGGTCCTCGATGCTCCATTCCTGCGCTTGTGAGCATGAGATTCTCATCAGAATTGGCGCTTGAGGCTTTCTCCCGTGGAGTTCCAGGACCAGCATGGCCGATGTCCGGTGGAGCCACTCTATTCAGCTTAAGGGGAGTCTGGCCCCGGTATCTCGCCGCGGCCGACACCTACCCAGCCGGGCATCGGGCACAGATCCCCTCTTAACTCTGCTGCTCATCTTCCTCCTCCCCCGCCTTCTCTCTGAAGTCCCTGGTGACCAAGGTTCGGCAGAATCCTTTACAACGCTGCTGATGCCTCTCTGATCTCTCTGGATGGCCGCAGAGGAGCCGGGCGGAGGTTCTACCCTCCTGACTCTTCGCTGCCTCCGGGTTCGATTACCGCTGCCTTCCCCTACATTTACCACGCCTGCTGCACCTCCCGTAAGTCAACTGGGATGATTTGGGGTTTAGCGGAGGTAAGAACTATCAGCACTGCTCTACGTGGCGTTTTGAGCCTGTCACCCTCCTGTCCGTGCCGGTGAAGCACCCATGCTGGTTCCAACTTTGCTGCCTCCTGATCTCTTGGTCTGCTGCCTTGGTGCCCATAACAGTAACTCCCCTGACCTATCAATAATGGATCGGACACCACTGCCCAGATCATTTGCACATGGACGGCACGGCTGTGACTCGAAAATAGACTGCCCCCCCCCCGCCCACCTGACTATCTGGCTCTTTTCCCTATCTAGTGCCTCTCCATGAAATCAGTTCTTATTTTTCTTTTTTCTCTGGACTTAGCCCCCTGGCTTCTGGTCTTGGACCCTTATGCTCCCCACCATTTTGGGACTATCTTCCACTGCCTCTCCTACCCTCGATCCACCATGTTAGCAATCCCTGTCCCATCCTCCGTCCCCGCTGGTCTCCTGCTGGGCGACTTCACAATTGTCTCTCGTTCACCACGGACCTGCTCCTCGTTTTTCTGATTTTGTTGCCATCTCTGATGCCTTTTCCGTTTTGTTTGCCTCTCACTTTCCTGTCCTTATCTGCTTTCCTTGCCCTTTCCTTTCTGTACTCTGCCTTTTTCTTCCCCTGCCCCTTAGGCTTAACTTCCGCTTTTCCTGTTATACCTCTAGCTGTTTCTTGCCTCATCATGCTTCTTCTCATTGCCATCCTCGAGTATTCTCATATCCTTAACTCGTGTTTTTTTTCTACTGTGTAACATTGTGTAATTATTTTGTAACCTTGTGTAACTTGCTTCGTGCTGATACTCTGTAAAGCGCTCTGATACCTCCGGGCCTAGCCAGCGCTATATAAAACTCATCAAATAAATAAAATAAAATAAAAATATGAGTTGAACATTAGGCATGGAGGATGGAAAAGCAATCTTTGAGCCAAGTGATTTTATTTTCCAATTCAATTTTTAGATAGCATTAGAACAACGAGGTTCTGCGAAACTTCATGTGACCCTAGGTGTGACAGGCAGCTTGTGTCTACGTTGTAACAAAAATCTTATGATGACTTAAGAACTTTTTATTGCTATTTTCTTTTTCTGTTAAAAATGTTAGGGGAAATATTTGCAGGCCTTTTAGATGAGCAAGTCGAATTCCCCCAAAAGTCCTAATTTACATACATCTAACTTACAGGGGGCCATATTTACAAGCTGGCAATAAAAAATTATCAACGCTCTTTCGACGATTTTGTGGCTGTTTTTTGGCCGAAAAGCGGCGATAATTTTATCGCCTAATTAGCAAGGCCACGCTAACGCGTGAAACCTTGCTTTAGCGTGGGGATTCCTAACACCCAGCTTTGCATCTCTAATGAGATGCAAAGTGGGCGTTCCTGACCTAACATGACAGGAGAAATGTAGCTAAGCGACATTTCTCCTATCATCAAGCCCCACGCTATGAAGCAAAGCTTACGCCTGCTTCATGACTGACTTAGCCATGATATCCTATGGAAGGTGGATATCATGGCTAAGTTTGTGAGTCCCTATCAGCAAGGTAACGCCACACTACGTGAGATTATCGCTGGGTTTCCAGCGATAATCTCACGTTAGGCAGTTAGCATGAGGATTTTTATCGCTGAGGAGATAAGCGTTGCTAATAGCACGCTATCTCAGCGATAAAAATCCACGTTACCCGGCGATAATTATCCTCACGCTAAGAGCTCTGAGCGATAATTATCGCCGGGTGTTGCTGATATGCCCCAGGGTGTTCACAGTACCAACAAGCATTGGCAATGCCAATCGGTCTCGCCATATTGATGAGGTTTGCGTTTTTATTTTAGAAATAATGTGTGATAGTATTTTTATATGGTATAATTGTGTGTAATAAAAGCTATGGGATCACTTAGTTTCTTTGTAGAAATTTTTATTTGTATCTAAACATTTGAAAGCATGAAAACAGTAAGTAATACAGTAAATCCAACTAATAATTGGTATATTATTAAAAGTTTGCATTTTGCTAATTTAAACTTATATACAATATGGAAAAATAATTGTTTATGATGAAGTGATGGCATCCATGTTTGTAACCTTGTAATATATTGTCAAGCATATTTTAGCTGAGCTATAGGGCCTCAAGAGTGAAATTGCTTCCAAACAGAACTTGTTATACACACAAAAGCCACATAGCAAACATTTGAAAACCATCAAAGCAGTAACTAATACAGTAAATCCAACTAATAATTGTTAACTTATACAAAAAGTTTGCAGTTTGTTATTTTAGACTTATATACAATAAAAAAATATTGTTTTTATGATGTAGTGATAGCAAACATGTTTAACTTTGAAAGTAAATGAAAGTGGTATTCAGTTGATATTGCTTTTTTGTGTGAATTTGCTGCAGTGCTGATTTGTGGGTATAGCGTTAGGTTGTGGGTTATTAATATTTAGCATTAAAGGAAATAAAGTGCATAGAATAATTAAATATTAGAATAAATTCAATTGCGCGTGTTGCATTGCATTGCTGCATTACAGGTGTGCACTGTAATTTGGTTTATGTATTTATTAAGTGAATTTCTTTTGGTTTAATGTAGGAGACAAGTACTTTTTACCTTGCTCGTTTTTGCTTTCCCAACTGCTCTGCAGTAGTTCTATTTTGAGTTCTAGTGGCAGTTAATATGGAATGGTATGAAAAGAGAAAGTGCAAAAACACACATACACTGTTACACGGGTAGTAGCGAACATATTAGAGTGCGGATCGATAAGAAATCATGGCTAGCAATTTAATAAGCGGCGGCGGTTTGTTAATTAGCTCCGTATATGTCATACCCGTTCACCTCTCACATAAATGTATAGCGCTGCTTAATTGGTAAACATAATTGTAGTTTCTGCCTAAATCAATATGATGTCCAAACTACTTTTCATCCCAAACACCCGAACCAATCCCTTAGTGCCATTGCTGAGCTTTAAAACGCGTTTATGCTAAATAAGAAGGAAGTTTGCTGCAGTGACACAAAATGCAGTTCTGTCCATCTCTGCTTTGGATGCGCACCCTCTCTCAAAGAATGTCACACAGAGTAGCGCTACGCATTAAAAATGATGGCGAGCACTTTGCTACTTTGCTGGTAACAGCCCAGCCTCGTTAATCTTTATACACCAGCAGCAGTTACATTGGTGACATTTAAACGGGCATGCTAGTATAGCAATATGTGTTCATATGTGGAAGCCGGGGCTATTGCGGCAAATAAAATAGCAACATTAGCAGGGGCGCTGCATGCGCTCGACGACAAGTGTCTGCTTACGGGTTTCAAGGCGTGTGGGGCCCCCGATTTTATAAGGCTAAATTCCACGCTTTTAAAACAACACACAATCCCAAGCAGCAGTCGCTCTGCATGTGCTGGACAACAAGTTTCTGCTTACGGGTTTAAAGGAGTGTGGGGCCCCCGTTTTTTTAAGGCTAAATTCCACGGTTTTAAAACAGCATCCAATACCAAGTGGCAAGCGCTCTGCAGGCTCTGGACAAGTGTCTGCTTACGGGTTTAAAGGCGTATGGGGCCCCCGTGTTTTTTAAGGCTAAATTCCACGGTTTTAAAACAGCACCCAATACCAAGTGGCAGGCGTGCTGGATGCGCTGTACAGAGAGTGTTTGCGTACAGGTTTAAAGATGAGTGGGGCTCACGATTTGTTTGGATAAATTGCACACTTTTAAAAAGACCTCATAACTTGTGCAATATTTTTTTTACGTTGTCACAGTATTTTTATTCTTACAGTTAAACCATAAATAGACATATAATACTACATATCAAGCAGAGATAATTATTAAAAGACATAGGAAAACGAGGCCTACATTTATCACACAAGAAATCTTCAACACAACATTTATAACACAGCACCAGATGCAGCTAACCTCTGAAAAAGGTTTGTAAACAAACGTCGAGTGAAAAGTGCTAAAACCCACACCCCCGCTTCACTTCTAAAGAGAACACAAGGAATTATATGGTGGACCAAAAGGTTCCAATAAAACTTGTTTATCTCTGGGAACCACAATAAAGATGTGCGTCTGTACTCAAGAAAGCATGCCATGCAAGCTACTTTACATAAAGTATCACATGTGCAATACGCACAGGGCAAAGGAGTACACCATTTATAGCATACACTTGTTTTCTTACATTCATATGTTTTGCTTTTGATTAATTATCACGCAGAGAGACTGCTTATTTAAAACTAAAGAGCCCTATGGCATAGCGCTCCGCTTACAGTACTAGCGATTTCACTTGTAAATATGAAAGACTCTTTTACGTAAATCATCTGTCTCTGCTGCAAAAACTGTCAACTCACATCGGCGTGTTCGCCATGCATAACTCTAGCTGTACTTAAAATGTATGTTATACTACAGGGTGTGGACATATGCTGCCCGGATGCGAAACATTTCAAAACATAAGGGCAGGAGGTGAAAACACTGTAGTTCACGTAAGCAAACGGTGTGCAGCATCAATGGAGGCCCATGTTCCCAGACAGCAGAAACGGTTCCTCAATGGCATGGCCCCGGTCTGAAACTACATTTATGCGAAATCAATAGAGATTTGCACGCAGAGATATCAAATCCAGTTCCATTCACCTCTATGCGCCTAGCTTTGTATCCGTGCACATTATACATAGTACATAAGATCAATCCCCTCGTGCTAACAAAGCGAATGTGTTTTGGGTAATGTAAATAGTGCTGATAAAAAGCACGGCTATATCTACGGGTCGAATCGTCAAAGAATAAAACTTGCAATTTAATAAGCGGGCACTGTTTCAATATGCTGTCCAAGCTACTTTTCATGGAAGCCTCCTAATTCACAGTAACAATAGAGTTTTTTACACATATGCAGGCTATTTGCAAACACTTGTGAAGTAGTTACTTGTGGCTCCAACAAGACAGACGTCAAGCTATGCAGCTACTTTGAAGTTATTTGGTTTCGTTGTGCCCCTGAAGCATACGATTTCAAGAAGAGCTGTGAAGTACTTGGGTGCGGCTTTAACACCGAGCGATTCTGCCACAGCTTTCCCAGACAAGTCACACAGCACGTCAAAAAATAAAACCTGAAATCACATTTATATCCCTAAGCAGCTGCGAGTCAGAGCTACATAGGCAAATTATAAAGAAATAAATCGGGGGCAGGCTCATAAACTTGATGAATAAATATAGACTGTGTGCATATAGTGTGCGTCATAATATTATGTGTAGCAGAGCATTTGACAAAAATACATTGAATTGCTGAAACATCCAGGCACTCCATTAACATCACGGGCTTGAACGGAAAAAAACAAAAAAGAAACACAGCGCTGCATCGTCAAATTTTATAAATTAGCATCAGCTCTAGTTATATCCAAAGGGTGTCACACATTTAAAAGCATATTTTAAAAGCATATTTTCCTTAAAATAACGCCAGATCAGAAGCAACAGACAAGCTAAATACATCGCTCACAGGGTACAAAGCATATGGAGCCCTCCTCTGCTTACGGGTTGAAAGGCGTGCGGGACCTCCGTTTTTAGAAGGCTAAATACCACACTTTAAAACAACATCTCATCCTAAGTGGCAGGCGCGCTGCATGCGCTGTACAACGAGTGGTTGCTTACTGTTTAAAAGCGTGTGGGACACTCCATTAACATCACGGACTTCAATGAAAGAAAAAAAAACATAATCTCATCCTCTTTCTATGACTAAATTGCTTGCTAAGTAAACAAAGCAGTGATGGTGTGAACTCGGTTTACCTTTAATGCCAGGGAGTAAACCTTAGCTTGAAGCGAACCTAGCTTGTTTCCGTCCCTTTCATTATGTTAGCAGACAATCCAGTGTCATCAAGGACATTCTGGTCCAGTGTCAGGAGCCTGAAACTACATTATAAATGCTTTAAGATTGCCATGTCGCACCCAATGTGTGAAATCACCTAAGGGCACTCGGGCCCCTGCACATCACATGCTTGAATCTCAGCAGGACCGACTCAGCCTTCCATTCTTCCGAGGTCAATTGAACGAGCAGCAATGGGTTGAGTGAAATAAACGCCTGGACCCCGTGTCTCTCTCCACTCTGCAGCGAAGAGTATTTAGGGATCTCTGAATGAAAGTGGTTGAGCTCGCGTGGTAGAGATACCAAGTACACTGCACCCCTAGAAAAGCTTGCGAATAAGAACGTTTTTTCCATAGCTGTAAAAACAAACAAGCATTGCGCAGCCCCCCACTATCCTAATGCTGATGGCGGCATGCGCGCTTTGGCTTTAAACATCTGAAGCTTAAGAGCGTGTGCCGGGATTGCTTGAAAAGTAAGGAAAAAGAAACTGTGCATTTTTTTCTATTTCTTTACTTCTCAAATAATCCCGGCACTCGTGCTTTAGCTTCAGATGTTTCAAGCTAAAGCACGGGTACAGCAATTGAAACCACAGTAAACAAATAGGGAAAAAATGGCCACCTAACGTTTCTATCCTTTTATTCACTTACTTTTGTTGTAATGGTGGCACCCGCGCGGGTGCCCCATTGTAACAAAAATAAGTAAACAGGGAAGAAAAATAATGCATGTAATCAGTTCCCCCATTTCTAAAACGTTGTCTATAGCTGGAGAGGCTGTGGTTTAGCGGTTAGAGCTGACCACTAAAGAGCTGGGGGCCAGGGTTCGAGCCTTGGCATCGGCTCAACATTTATTAATTATTTGCAAATTACGATTTTGTAATTACGGGAAGAAAAATACAGCATGTAATCAGTTGTCCCATTTGCTGGAGAGGCTGTGGTTTAGCGGTTAGAACTGCCGACTTGAGACCTGGGGGCCAGTGTTCGAGTCTCGGAATGGCTCAACATTTGTTAAGTAATTGCAAATTTCGATCTTCCAATAATAAATAAACACAGGGATCTTGGCGCGCCGGGAGAAAAGAAATTCACGTACCTACTGATAAAACTTGTTAACATGCGACTCCCAAAATTAAAGTCATAACATAACTTTGCAATAACAAAAACATGTTTATATGTACTTGGACACACGCAGCAAAGGTTTCAAAGTCTAAGTCTGTCAATATAATAAGCTTGCTTTGAGCTCGTAAGTTTGAAACGTGTGACAATATCACATGCTTGCCTTGAACTAAAAAACAAAAGAAAGGCACATTAAAAAAAAAGAGGCCCCCGAAAGACCCAGAAAAAATTGACTAATAATTGCGATCCCAAGCAGCTGCCGCTCTGTAAGCAGCAGCCGCTCTGAATACGTTACACAACGAGTGTCTGCTTACAGGTTTAAAGGTTTGCAAGGCACTCGTCTTTCTGTAGTTGTACAAAAAAGACTATAAAACATCCAGGCACTCCATTAACATCACGGGCTTGAACGAAGAAAAAAAAAAACAACGTAAACAAGGGCACCATATGTGTGTGCCTAGGGAGCATTCCATCAGCATCACGTGCAGATGAAAAAGTCCGTGCCTGGGAGGCACTCCATTAACGTCACGTGCCTTAACGATGTGTTGCTGCCTAAATCAAGTGCTTTAACGATGTGTTTCTGCCTAGAGAGCATTCCATCAGCATCACGTGGTCAGCATCACGTGCAGGAAATAAAACAAAGTCCAACAACCAAAGCAACGCCCCTAATACAAGTAAAGGGGCCAATAGCCATAGGCGTGGCTAACAGCTCAAAAGGAGGGACTTCAAACACTTGTAACCAATACCAAGTAGAAACAGTTTGAGAGGCACATTGAAGAACGAATGAGAACAACTATTTAAAAAGAGGCGGTCAGACCCTCACTAAAGTATATACTGCATGTCTCAACGAGACAGCGCAAGCGCTGCCTAGGCGAGACCTAAAAATGACTCGATTGTGCTAAAAAAATCGAACTTGTTTGTTACCCAAAGGAAATGTATGAGCTATTGCATAAATTGTGCACGAGTCCGTTGTGAGCAGGTGTGACATTGTAGAGCTCCCTAGAGTGTCTTTCTCTGCACAATGAGTGCATACACACAGAGCATGGAGTAGGGGTGTGTTTAATTAAGCACATTCCGGTCTCCTGCTTTTGTAATCTCTGCATCCTGTTGATGACTTTCTTCGTGATCCCAGTGTAGATGGCGTTATCTTAGCCTAAACCAGGAGTGGGTGAAGGTTAATCTAAACCTACCAAGGTGAGGAGCTCAAGAATGTTTGCCTCAGGGCTAGTTTTGGTTTTCCCTCGGCACTGCATCCATTTGGTGAATGGCTACAGCTGTCCAGCAAACACTTCTGCGGGTTTAAGGCAGTAGTATGTGGCACCTGTGAAGCAGGGCACTTCTGGTGTCAGGGACCTGTTTGGTGAACTGCTACGTTTGTCGATCAAGCAGCAAAAGCTTGCAGGCGGCCCTGTTACCAACCAACACGAATATAAAACATGCAGGTTGAACATCACCAATGGTTGAGTTTCTCACAGCTAGCGACACAATTCCGCACCGTTAAATGAGGCAAAAGCAAGGAAGGAGGAGTATTGGTGATTGATCGGTGAGTCACATTCAGATCCCTAGCTGCTACTTCCAACACCAAGGAAAATGAAGATCACGTGCCCCCAAAATAGAGGCTCCTTTGGGTGCAAGAAACACCCCAGATGTAAGGAGTTGACATTAAATGCTGTCAGAAGAAAGAGGAATAGAAAACCACACAAACCAGACTTTAGTGTCTGCCTTTGGGTTCTGAATCAGGCAAAGCAACGAGTAAACCAGTGAAAGAATTGAGAAAACATAGGAAACAGAACATAAGAACATATAAAGTGACTTAAGAAGTAAAAGTCTACCTCAGTAAGGTGTCAAATCTGCTGCTTTTCAAGACAATGGTTTTGAAAATATGTAACGATTCTGATAAAGCTCCCATTTCAAGAGCTTAACCACTGGAAAAAACTGATCAGGTCATAGAGAGCATAGAAAAAAGTATAATTTCCTTTACAGAAGAAGAAAACCAATTGACTTAACTACTGCTCTGCAGCTTGGTATGAAAGTCAGCCTGTAAGGGCCAAACAAAGGAATAAGGGATTTGCTGCACTGTAGAGCGAAACAATGTCCTCAAACATTAATGAATAATGTTGAAACCAGAGGGCATTATATCAAAGAGATTCCCAAAAGGAATATACAAGGAAATAACCTTAAACAGAGTTCTGCTTTCAAAATAATCAGGAAAAAACATAGGCAGTTATCTCGAAATACAAAGCCACTAGTAGCAAACGTTGAGCAGTTCTTCCACCACACAACTGCCATGTGTGGCTCTGGCCTTCTAAACCAGAAAATGCCCATAATTCAAACAAATGAGACAACACCAGAGCACGACCTTGCTTAGTCAAGTGCATAAAGTGTCACTAAACCATGCAACATTCAGCGGCCATCAGTTGAACTAAAGACCAAGCCCACAAGATCCAGAAAAGCTCCTACTCTGATCCAGATGGAAGAATAATGGGCCAGCAGAGGCAGAGGTTGTTATTGCATCTGGAATTCTAAAATTAAATTATACTATCAAGACAGCTAGAAAAACCATGCATCGAATCTAAACAATAAAACATTAAGAAGGCGATATAGAACGAAAGGCGTCCCTATTTCTTTAAAAATCCATTTGAAGAGTCAGCAAAGGTACTTACCACAGCATCTTGGGCCCTGTAGTCCCTGTGCGACTCACACTCCACCAATTCTGAAAAACAACTCTGTCATACAAATTATGAACAGAGTCACTGCAACACTGGCAAAGGGTTGTAGGACACAACCATGCATGCCTAAACCACGTGTTCCTTAACAGCGAGGTCGGAACAAGGAATGTGTCTTAACCATGCATTCCTTTATCAGGCAAGTCGTTTCGACGACTTGCCTTAGAGAAAGCTCTGGCTGGGTTTTGGAACAGTATAATTTACTATTCCAACTCCAATCCTCACAACAGTAGGGAAAGCGTTAAACTTTAAAGTCCAACGCCGCTTTACCTAAGGCATGTAGATGTAACAACATGCGTGGTAAAGGAATGTGTGGTTAAGACACATTAGTTGTCCTTAAAATTGCAAAAGCAACACGTGGTTCATCCGTCATCGTAGTTGCTGTTTCCCCTAGGAAAGCGCAATAACAGAATATATGATAGGTTTTTATTAATGTGCACAAGTCTCCACATTCATGTTCTTGTACAATAGCTCCACGCACCAAGCGAGCCTTGAAACAAGCCAGCATTGTCATAACCACAATGCTGTTAGGTCTAATCTGACCAGAAACTGAATGCATCCGAAAAGCAACTTGACTGTCCTATCCAAGCAGAAATTCCACCGGAGTGTAGAGATGAAGAACTAACCTCCAGAAGGTCATCAAAATGACCAACTCGGCAAGGGAAAAAGGCCAAGGTGGATTCAATAGGGAACAGCACCTGACACTGCAGGCCACACAACAGCAGTGAGTGTGGAACCCACTGCATTCTCTCTCCGGTGATTTATGTATGAAAACAAGTACGCCTGTCATAGTGAGGCGGTATACAGTCTGCAATTGCTTTTGCCCACTAAACAGCAACAAACCAAACAGTTCTTTGGATAGCATTACCGTTATCATGTAGAACTTCTTTGCATAGCATTACCGCTATCATTAAGAAGCAAACAGAGAGGTACTTATCTGAGGAAATTCATCTCAGTGTTCAACATTGTCAGCCAGGTACCTTAGTCTCTGGCATCTTCCTGCTGGTAAACTATCTTGTGCAATTGTTCTGTTGTTCATGGTTCTTCTGAGAATGTCTTCCAATAGAGCCTGCAATTGTTTCAGCCTCCCTTAAAGAATGGAGTATTGAAGTTTGAGGAGAGACTTGGACAAATACAGAAGTTTTTAGCAGCACAAGAATAACACCTATATGGAGGAAAAAAAACAACTGCAGTACCTCCTACTAAATTGTAAGAAGTGAGGGGAGGGTGTCCAGTGATACAATTTTGAAAAGGTTCTTGAAGAATAAAAGCAAGATGTAGGCTACTGGCGCAGACCACCCATTTTGTTGCTGGGCAGAGCGGCCCTTTATAAAATTAAAGCACTGACAAAATTCATATATGCTGGGGAACATGCTATTTGACTTCCCCGGAAAAAAAAATCTGGATAGTAGATGCAGTGATATGACTGCTGCTATGGGACGGAGGACCTAGCATATCTGACTAGGAACCCCAACCCCTATAACGAGGGAATCGTGGATCAGCAGGAGCCGGCAATGAGAGATGACAGATATGGCATGGGCACAAGCGGATACCCCTTTGGACTGCATGCCCTGCTCAACCAGCTCGAAGCCAGAGTCCAACAGACACCATGGTTGGGTTATGAAAAAAAGCTATGCTATGATGGGAGGAGAAAGTTACACTGGAAACCTCTCTGTGGGTCTTCAATGTCCAAGCAGACTTAAAGTTGCTAGAGGAGCTAAAACATTGGGATAAGATGGCCATATCTAAATTGGGTGACACCTGGTACATGCAGGGACTTCTCCCTTTCGAAGATTTGCAGAAACAATAGCATTTGGTGGAGTCCCAGCGATATAGAAACACACAAGTGAAGCACGCCCAGGCAAGATATAGGGACATGCTGTGGAATGTAGAGTATAGGATATTGGCAGCCCTCTTGCACAAACTTGCAATATCACAGATCTACAGAACACATGTGAGAAATATCCAGTCCCCTTTAGATACACTGAAGTGAAAATGTGAAAGAGATTTGGGGGGATGACACATGGAGAAAAGCATGTCAACACCCTTGGGAGGTGGCAATGTGGGCATAGTTTTGGGTTCTGCATATCTTAGAGCCCTGCATGTAGAGTTGTATGTAAGGAATGTTAGGGTTTAAATAACGAGGAGTTAGGAGGAAGGAAGAAGCTGAAGGAAGTAAGGAAGGAAGCTGAGGTGTACAACGTCTCTTAAATAAACATCTCATATTAACTGATATAAGTGGGCATTCATCTTTACAACTACACTCTACCATATGGGGAGGGCAGATAACGAGAATTGCCTGAGAGGCTGTGGTCAGACTGGCACACTGCTTCATACCTTTTGGGGCTGCCCACGTATTCAGTTCTTCTGAACTAGGGGTAAGCCACAGTATGGGGAGGTCACAGGGGGATATATACCATATCTAGGAGAGGAGTTGGCCTAACGGCTAGGGCGGTCGACCTCGAATCTGGGGAACTGGGTTTGAGTTGCCTCAATGACGCTGAACATCCTGTGATTCTGGGCAAATTACTTAATCTCCCCGTGCCTAAGAAAAAAAAATGAATGTGTCCTCATGTAATGCAACTGGTGCTATGTAAAGTGCTCTGATACCCAATGAGGGTCAAGTTCATGCTATATAAAACTCAGTAAAAAAAAAAGCACTTGGGCTGCTGCTGGCTGTATTGGGCATTTTGGGGTGTGTATCTAGGAAGACACTTCCTAGATACACTCTATTTCTGTGCAGCATATCACTAATGGCCAGAAGACACATTATCAGACTGTATGGCAAACTAGACATTACGGGGCTGGAACAATGATTATCAAACATGGACTAGTGCATGCTGGCAGAGCAGTCTGTTTAAAAGGCATGGCCCTGTCCTCAGAAATTTGAACATTCATTGGATTCATGGAGAGACTCTCGAGACATGGGCTAAGCCCCCTTTAAGGCGAGAAGACTCAAGGTAGCTGAATGGAGTTTAGAGTTTTTTCTGTTGAGAGGAATTGGGGACAAGAATGGAAGGAAGGGTTCTCAGTGGAGATTAATTTCTTGATTTACCTGGAAGTCCTCAGTGGCCGTCTGTTATATCTTCAGTTTTCGACTGATAACATCTTAATAAAAAGAGTTTAAGAAAAGTGAGAGTAGGGTAAAGACCATGTCCATATATGTCTTGACTGCCAAATAATCCAGGAGGGTCAAGCCATTGCAGCCCCATCAAAGAAAACTGGATTACTCTGGACAGACGGGGGGTAATAAACCTTCATAAAAAACTTTCTACTCCCAACACGATCCGGGTAGTTATAGCAGTTGCAGGGGCCCCTTTTCAAGGGGTGAGTTGGTCATGGCTGATATTTCACCTCTCAATGAGAACAACTCCTCACCTTGTACACAATCAAAGGGATTTGGCCGAAGGTACCCCAAAACTTCTGCTCCACACACACACAAGTCATGTAAAGGCAAGAATCCTGCAGCATGGAAACCAGGGGGCATATCAGCAACACCCGGCGATAATTATCGCTCAGCGCTCTTAGCGTGAGGATAACTATCGCCGGGTAACGTAGATTTGTATCGCTGAGATAGCGTGCTATTAGCAACGCTTATCTCCTCAGCGATAAAAATCCTCACGCTAACTGCCTAACGTGAGATTATCGCTGGAAACCCAGCGATAATCTCACGCAATGTGGCGTTAGCTTGCTGATAGGGACTTACATACTTAGCCATGATATCCACCTTTCATAGGATATCATGGCTAAGTCAGTCCTGAAGCAGGCGTAAGGAAAGTAGCGATAACAGGGGTTATCGCTACTTTTCCTGCCGCTATGCTTCATAGCGTGGGGCTTGATGATAGGAGAAATGTCGCTTAGCGACATTTCTCCTGTCATGTTAGGTCAGGAGCGCCCACTTTGCATCTCATTAGAGATGCAAAGCTGGGCGTTAGGAATCCCCACGCTAAAGCAAGGTTTCACGCGTCAGCGTGGCCTAGCTAATTAGGCGATAAAATTATCGCCGCTTTTCGGCCAAAAACGTCCGCAAAAGCGGCGATAATTTTTTATCGCCAGCTTGTAAATATGCCTCCAGGTATGGAAGAGAAGGCAAGGAGAAGCGCATTCTGCTCAGCAGGAGCATTGCAAAGGCCCCAGAGTCGAAGAACTCCAAATCCTCTCAGTGGGCAATGTAAAGTAACTCAAGGACATCAGAGTTTCAGCCTACTCATCTAAGTTCATCCTCATAAACAGTAATAGGAATCAATCTAGCTCCTGGATATGCCCCCAAGAGTCCTTCCTACACAAAGGTGAACTCTTCATAGAACATCCAAGCATATAGCATTAAAACAGGAAATAACATTTGGCTAAAGGGCTTTATGCAGAACTTTTCCTGGGCTGAGTGTTGGGAGCGATGAGGTGTTCTAAGATGGTCTATCCTTGCTATTATGCAATTCACTAGGCTGCCCCACTGTTTCAAGTGTAGAAACTCAAACTTGTTTTGCCGGCCTTTCTTCATTGCTGGGAACACATTGCTGAGGTCTCTTTCTGCTTACTCGCCTTTAGCCCCTATATTGTTTTCTCTGGATAAGTGTACATGTCTGTTGTTGTTCATTCTTATAAGGGGCAGGCCAACGTTTTCTTTTTCCACTCGATTTTCTGTGTAAAACTGTTGGATTTTGTTTTAGGAAAATGTTTGTCAGTTTCACTTATTTTTTTTCTAAATGGTAAATATTTTGGTTTTTAAAATGTGTATTTTTGCTGGTACAGAATGTCCTTGCATAAACTATATCTGTAACTTGTTAAAAAAAAGATGGCTACTGTTGTTTGAGTAACGTGTTTGGTGGTGATTTGTTTTCCTGCACTGAGTGTTGCAGACGCATAAAATGTCCTTTCCTTGTGATGCTAAAAATTGGCTGGCCTTCCCCATCTCAGAATCTCATGTGACAATGAAGAGTCACACTCTCAGTACCTCTCTGGAAAGAAGGCACAATGCCTGGCGCGCATTGATACAGGTCGTGCCAGACCATTCCGATCACACACAAAAAAGAGTCGCAAACTCCATACCTCCCTGGAAATTATGCAAAATGTCTGGGGCGCATTGATATTGTTCGCATCAGAAAATTCCGGTCACACATGGGGCCCAAGTTTAGCAATGCCACATGAGGTAGAATGAGGCATTACTACAGCTACGCCCCCAACTCTGAGGGTCACAACCTGTGAATCAGACACCGCACACAATGAGCATGCTGTCAGCATGTTGCACGAGAGGGATGCAACACAATTGACGAAGCAGGCCATGCTGGATCCCGCAACCGGTGAATCCACTCACCACCAACAAGATGCCTATGCATGTTGATATTTTCTCGATGCAGGAGCCACACAACTTAGATGTGTGCAAGACTTCTGGGGCTTCACACAAGGCAATCCAGTCTCCAGTCACAATTCTTAGTTCCACACTCACGCTACACTGTCAGTTGGGATCCAGCAGATGATGTGGGCACTTAAGAGAGCACCGCTCTCCAGGTGTCACAAATAGACTGTGTGGGTCTCTCGTAGGAGATCTTTGATGTCCCTGAGACATCCTAAAGAACAAGGGGCAAGCCAGCAAGCCTTTGGAGAGCACACTTCAGGGTGCCACACAGCAGCAGGTAGTCAGCCCAGGCCAGCCACTATTCAGGAAGGGCACATGGTCCCTTTCAATGGCAGTAATCCTCCGTGTACACAACAGATTCCTCTGGCAGTGTGCACCACGCAGTTCCAGGTTCTCTGTTACCAAGTCCCCACAAGTGTATCTCTGCCCTGCTGAAGTATGGCACCAGTAGGTATACTGTAGTGTGCCTTTGAAGTTGGGGGTGGTTCAGAGGGTTTCCCTTTGAACCACAGATGTCTCCCCTACATTTTAGTCCTGTCTGCCTTGAGGCCGCTGAATGCAGATCTTAATCTTTAGTGGGGCCATGATCTGGCTCCTAGAGGGCAAGTGTCAAAACCTCTCCCTCCAATCTATCCCGCCAGGGCTTGAAATGGCAGTGGTCTGTCGTTCCAGTTGCATCCCCAATGTTTTATAGCTGTCACTGTGGAATGCCCAGATGTGCTCCCCAGCCTCCAGGGTGGGATGGAGTCAAACTAAAAGCCACACAATGAGTTACAGAGCAGAGAAATGCCCACTTTCTAAAAGAGGCACATCTAAGCTAGTAATGACTAAACCACCTTTACCAGAGGAAAGGGTTTGTCGTTGTGAATCCAATGCCAGGAAACATTATGAGGCTGCTCCACTGTAATCCACTATTACAGCCTAAAGTAATTTCACCCATTTACCTATGTTAGCCAATCCGAAGAGCAAACCTCATAGGTAGTGAAAACACACAATTTGCTCGGCCTTTCACATACCACTCACTTCTCCCTTCAAGGTGTGCCCTAGGGATGCTCTAGCGGTAGTGAAAGGTTCTCTCAGGATTGGCTAGCGATTTAGAAGATTTACAAGATTTTTGCCTGTGCAATCTTTTTTTAGATTTGCTTATTTTTTTCAGTGTAATTTCACTATTTCTCTCTTCCTTTTGTTTGGTTGTTCTTTCATCTATAACTTCCTCTCCTTTTATGCCACCCCCGTTTTCTTCAATTTCCCACTCATTTCCTGTCGCTGGCAGCAATCTGGTTTAAGTTGCTATCAGAGTAGATGGTTGCTTATGTATAGATACGTACAGATAATAGATTTCCCAAGTATCCTGTCAAAGATGCGTATGTGCTATGTCAGAGAGACGCACAGGTTGCCTTCTAAAGTCCCATAGGCATTTAAGCAGAATACAGGTAGCCAACTGTCAGAAAGTGGACTATTAATTTGAGATGATGTGGCCCTTACCAACTGATGAAACACCATCTCATTATGTAAAAACAGCTTTGAGGAAATCTCTGCTCAGTCCCTTAAAGCTATGGCACAAACAGCAGACCTTACCAACAGAAGTACTTAAAAAATAGAGACATATGTAATGGGTAAAAAGACACCAAGATCATTAAAATAGGGTAAAGAGTGGGTGTGGCCAGCCAAAATGGCTGTGTGGACGTGATCCATGATGGCTCCGCTACCACAGTTCGATAAAAGTAGATTAATGGACACCAACGACACGTATTCTAGCGCAAACTCATGTTGACTCTTCCAGTGAGCCATGCCGTTGCAAATGGAGGGTCTGTGGCGATGACAAGAGGTTCTGATGGCAGCAGATAGTGCGGGCCATGGTGAGGAGCTTGCCTGATTGGCGAGACTCCTGGCGGCTGGCCTGGTGGATCCCATGCAGCTCAGCACTGCGACTCTGCAGTGCCGCGATGGGCGACGAGCCCAGTCTCCACACTCGCCATGACCTCCGGAGCATCCGCTGATCTCTCTCCAAACGACGGTGAGTGTGGAGCGGGCGACATAGGCCGCTCTATCACGGCTCGGATTTCACTGACGAAGCACGCCTGGGTGTAAACAGGGAGCCCCCAGACTTGGAGGGAGGCACCGGCCCCAGCCGAGGGCAGCGAAGGTGAGAGGGCAGTGCTGGGAGTTGCCAAAAGCACAGCAGGAACGTACCACAGGCCCCCCCGGTTGGCCTGACCTTAAGATGGCGCCCACCCGATACAGGCCATGAGCAGAGGATGGCTTCAGACATCAGAAAGGGGTAGATTCACCGCCTGTGAGGCAAATTAGTTGCAGAGCCTAAATGCTGGACACACGACTCCCTAATGAAGTGTCATTGCGATAGAGTTCCTCTTTATACCACCCAAAAAACAAAAGACTAATAGAGTTTCTTCCTACTTTGGCCCCTCAGCAGCCAAGGAACAACAATTGACTACGGTAGGGGATAACAGCATGGCGCTAACCAAAAAAGACCTTCTTGTTTCTCTGCAGAAATTCAAACAAGAGCTAAGAGAGGAACTCAGGGCAGACATGACCACCGCCCTGTAAATATTGAAGGCGGACCTCAGTGGTAGGCTAATCACACTTCAGCAGGATGTGAATTAGGTGGTGTCTAGGGTGATGGATATGGAGACCAAATCTTTAGACCTTGAACAACGAATGGACCAAATGACAACATTTACGCAAGATCTCCAAACACAACTACATGCGGTTCTCCTGAAAAATGAAGACTTAGAGAACCGGTCCAGGTGAGACAACATTAGAATCCGGAATCTGGAGGAAGGGGTGGACGGCCCGACCTAGAAGCCTTTGTAGTAGGACTCTTCTCTGAAATTTTGGGAACAACAACTGTCAAAATTAAATTGGAGAGAGTACACAGGGTGGGGAAGCACATCCAAAGGGACAAATGGTACCCGAGAGACATCTCAGCAGAACTACACTCGTTCAAAACTAAAGAGATAATACTACAAGCAACCAGGAAAATGGACACAGTGAATTTTCAGGGATTTCCATGCAAACTATACCAAGATATAGCACCAACGTCCCTAGCACGACACCAGCAATTCAGACCACTCACGGAACACTCAGACGAGATTACATTATATACAGTTGGACCTACACTTTTGGCTTGGGCTTCGAATTCCAGAATAAAGCACACCACATCACTGAAGTGAAAGAGGCTCTCACACTATTGGGACAAGAGGATGACAATGGCTTTGACAGAATGGAGCACCAGGGTGCCTCCCCCGCAGACAGGAGGGGGGCCCAAAGCAAGTTCAACGCCCCCCTAGATCACAGAGGAAAACGATGACTACCTAGAATCCCATGCACTAGATCATCTTATTCGGCCTCAACCATGCAATTGGAACACTGTCACACACACATGCCAACAATGGGCATATTTAGTCATCACTTTATCTGGATTGAAATCTGAATGTACGCTGTCTATCTCCTTCAGCCCTGTTAGCCCACATATTGGCGAAGCCTACGGACACTCACCAGTAACTCACCATCAGAGTTTCCCTCCATGACACACACTGGCATTGCTGGTGCCTAACTTCTCAAATAGAAATCACACAGGAACTTTGGTAGCCACATTGGTCCAATTCACCTCCAATGCTCTACGGACATCACATACGTAGACTGAACTGGGGACATGTTGTCCCAACATTATCAGTTTAATGTATTGAGTTTCTTTTTTTTTTACAGGGGCCAGGGAGACTGGGTTGGCATTCAGGGATCCACGACAACCATCAAGAACTGAAAATATGCACTTGGGGAGTCCAGTTGGAGGAGGTAGGGGCTGTAGGGGGTGAGAGAGGATGGGGGAGAGGAAGATGCAAGAGGAGGGCACTCAAAGGCTGGTAAAGGAGATACCACTGTCACATGTAATGTCTGAGGCATAAATGCCCCCCCAAACATCAGAGGATTTGGAAATACCTACAGACCAACACTATGATATTATAGAATTTCAAGAGACCCACCTCAAGAGTACAGAAGATCATAGACTAAAACACAAGACATATCCTTTGATATACAAATCCTCCGCCTCTACAAAACATAATAGAATAGCCCTCCTCTTTCACTCTTCTCTGAAGTTTCAACCAGAGGACTACAAATCTGACAAGGAGGGGAGGGTTGTATTAGTGAATTGCCGAAACCGGGGGGAAACCATGTACAATTGTGTCAGTTTCTGCCCCAATACTAACCAGGCTGTGTTCATAAACACTACATTGACTCTGCTGGGTGGATTTCCAGCAGGAGACATAATCATGATGGCAGACTTCAACCTCACCTGGCATTCAGGGACCGATAGCACGCATCCAGATAGAGCCCCCACAGGTAGTTTCCGGAAAAATCTGAAGCAAGCAATCCGAGAAATGGGAAATGAGTCTTATCAATGCCTGGAGGGAGGCGTACCCAGAAGACAGAGATTATACCTTCTTCTCACATGTCCATCATACTTACTCCAGATTAGACTATATATTCTTAAACCAGACCCCAGGTAAACACACTACAGAAGCTATAATACACCCCATCCTCATCTCTGACCACGCTCCGGTATCCGTCTCCTTGGAATGGAGCAACCTGCGCCCAAATTTAGTTGATGGTTCTTCCCTAATGCGTTGGCCCGTGACAAAATACTGCAGGATACGCTAAGAATGACCGTCAGGGAATACTTCCTGCTAAATAACCTCCAAGACACCTCACTTGCTAGCACCTGGGACACATTCAAGGCGGTAGTTAGGGGTTAATATCTGACCTTGATGGCCGCCCTCAACAAACAGAGAACCACAGAACGGCTGATGCTAGAAGGGAAACTGAGAACCCTAAAACAAGCTCATAAAGCTAACCCCAGTCTAACCCTCCAAAGAAAGGTCACAGCTTAGAAAGGGAAACTAAATGCGGTTTAATCTAACAGGACGGAACTGCCTCAAGCAGACATCTTATACAAAAGGCAACAAGGTGGGTTCACATCTAGTGCGTCAACTAAGAATTAGAAGAGAGAAGGACTATATTGGGGACATACAGGAACTCTCAGGAGCCCCGATGCCGGAAGACCTAGGGAAAGCTCGACTCTTCAAGGAATTCTACAGTACATTATACTCTGAAGACCAATCTAATGCACAGACACAACTAGAGTACCTGAGATCAATGGATCTCCCACAATTCACCCCAGCTCAGAATTAACAGTTGGGAGACCCTATAACCAAAGAGGAAGTATGCCAGGCAATAGGGACTTTGAAATTACACAAATCCCCAGGCCCAGATGGCTTGACAACACAATTCTACAAAACATTCAGCGCAGAATTAATCCTCCACTTGACCAGCCTTTTTAATCACATCTCGGACACCAAGCATGTGACTCATACCATGCACGAAGACCTTATCACAGTGATCCCTAAACAAGGGGAAGATCCTCAACAGTGCAGTTCCTATCGCCCCATAGCACTCCTCAATTTGGACGCAAAACTATATTCCAAAATACTGGCCACTCGATTAGAGAACTTGATGTCGGGCTTGATTCATCCGAATCAATCTGGCTTCATCAAGGGCAGACAAATATATGACAATGTATGCAGGGTAATCCACCTAATAGAGAAGACTACCAAAAACAAATTCCAGCAGTACTGCTTGGCTTAGACACCGAGAAGGCATTTGACCTAGTGGACTGGTCCTTTTTATTCCACTCCCTCCAGAGATTTGGCTTTTTTGAAACATTTATAGCAATGATTCAGGCAAACTTCGCTGCTCCGGGCGCGAGATTATTGATCAATGGGGGGAACTCTGACCCCTTGTTGCTGGGTAGTGGGACGAGACAGGGATGCCCCCTCGCCCCACTCCTCTTTGCACTTAGCATTGAACCCTTAGCCGTAAAGATAAGAGAGAACCAGATGATCAGTGGTAATAAATTTGGTCTTGATGATCATAAGATCTTGCTGTTCGTCGATGACATCTTATTGACACGTACTGACCCTCAGCGATCCCTGATAACCCTTCAGGAGGAGCTGAGACAATTCAAAGAGGTGGCCGGTCTACGCATCAACATACCCAAGTCCTTTCTCCTAATCTTAACACTGTCAGGCGCGGAGCTGGAAGCCCTAGTGGCTACAACTCCCAGGATCTCAGGGTTGTTTGCAGATAATTACCCACCCCTCCTACGACAATTAAAGATTGATCTCAAGAGATGTGCGCATATGTACCTGACCTGGCTTGGTAGACTACACACCATAAACATATTTGTGCTTCCAAAATGACTACACCTTTTCCAGAGCTTTCCCATCGATCTGGAGAGAGAATTCCTACAGGGTGTCCACGCACTCCTAAGAAACCCTTTAATCTCCTCCGGAGATCGAAGGATGTGCAGGGACTGGCACTTCCTGACCTGGCCCTCTGTTAAAAGGCAGACCAGCTCTGAGTTATTACCGAGTGTTCCTAACGGCAGGCGGACAAACACTAGCTACACATGGACAGGGCAATAATGGGAAGGGTCATATGGGACGTCCTTTGGAAACCAAGCCTGGGATGACATGCTAAGATAGACAGCATGGACGACATTCTACTCGCCATTTACCCCCATACACCACAATCCGGCCTTTCCCCTTTCCATCAGCTTTACACCCAAGGCCCTTTTTATGTATGGAGGGAGGGGGGATGCCTAACCCTATCAGCCATCTTTCATAACTGGGACACACTAACTTTTGAACATTGCCAACGAGACTTCCACCTTCTAGACACAGAATATTTCCACTACCTCCAGCTACGCCGCAGGGTCCTACAACCCAAGATTCGGGAAGGGGCGACCAGGGAACTGATGCCACTAGAACGCCTTGTGAAGGTGGCAGGGACTATCAATGGGACTATATCTTTCCTTTATTCTCTCCTTCTGCACACATTTCCCTCAGGGCGACCACGCCACCTTCAATTTTGGGAACACACACTAGGTCATGACATCACAGACACACAATGGAAGGCACTATGGAAAGATATAAGGTGGCATAATCAGTCCCTAGGGCAACGTGAGGCGCACAATAAGATACTCTACAACTGGTACCTATACCCCACCAAACAAAAAAAGATATTTCCCAATACATCGGATCTCTGTTGGAGAGGGTGTGGGCTCCTAGGGGATTATCGCCACATATGGTGGGATTGCACAACAATTTGTCCCTTTTGGCTCGAAATCCTAGCCCAAATTAAAGAAATTCTGGGATACCATATACCAGACACCCCTTATGTCATGCTTCTCGGCCTGCAGGATACAGGCCTAAAATATCAAAATATAGCAGACCGGGCCATAATGTGGCTCTGCCTGGGGGCCGGCAAGACGGCAATTGCCGCAGGGTGGAAAAATAAAGATGCCCCGGCCCTGATACATTGGCATGCACGACTGCGGCAAGCAGTTATTATGGAGCGAATGATCTTCATCTTTAGAGATGACTTTAATAACTTTGAATACGTTTGTGGCCCCCTGATCAGTTATATTTCTCGAGGAATCCCACTTATTACCTGCCCCTCGAGGGTGAGAGCATTGCACCTCTTTCAGTTCTAATTAGTGAAATCATCCCCACTAGAGCATAAATCATGAGACACGTCCTCACCCCCCACGCCACCCGAGTCTCCTGAAAGGCCCAATTTCTTTGTTTCTTGTTTTGGTTTCTGTCTTTCTCTTATTCTTTCCTTTCTCTTCTTTTCTCACTAGCTATAACGCACCACCAGAGGGTTTTGTTTTTCATTCGATTTTGTTTACGGGGGAGGGATAGGGGAGGAGGGGAGTGATCAATTTTTGGGGGATTGTTAAAGATATGTTTTATTTGTATTCCGGTAATACTTGAACATGTAAGAGAATACGCTGATGAACCGATAAACAATGTGCAATGATATAGATATTGGGCAGCTATAAAGGGAGATTCTGATTGAATGTATTACCATGCTAATGTTTTGAAAATCAAGAAAAACAGGTTTGACAAAACAAAAATAGGGTAAAGAGAACTGGAGATATGTGCTGTTGGCAATATTAAGTCAAAAAGCTCCTAGAAAGATAAAACACCATTGAAAAAACATGATTTGGGGTTGACCAGTAACTCAGAGCAATTTCAGGCTAACCACTTTGGAAAGGAGGTTGAATACACAAAGCAGGTTATCCCAGTAGATGATTTTACCTTCAAACTTAGCCTCCAACTGTCGGGAAAGTTCCTTCTGTTCAAATCCAATGTTGCTAGCTCCTCATGGCAGGCCTCTTGTCATGAGGTCCACCTCCAGCAAGGTTTCTTGCACATTTGGTCCTCTGTGGTGAGCCAGGCACTCATTGAATTTGGAGTACTGCTGTTTGTATCCCTAAAGCAGGTAAAAAGGAGGGCACCCGTGAGCCTTGCACAGAAGTTCCAGTTTCTGGGTGTCAACAGTGGTCAGCAGTCTTTGAGTGTTTGAGTGAGTCCTCTACTTCCAGAAGGAGTGAGGTGTCATCTTTCTTCCAGCAGGGCCATCTTCTGCAGGAGGAATCTTCCCAGGTACTGGAATGTTTGAAGGAGGTGATGGTTGAGGTGCTAGATTTATACTAGCCTATCTCCTTTTGCAGTGCTTCCTGTTTGCCTTACTATAAAATTACCCACTACCCCTGTTCTTTCAATATGGTAGAACACTTCTGCTAGCAAGCAGGCCTGTCTTCAGCTCCTAAGCCCCTCCTCTATATAGTTGAGCGCTCCTACTTTTCAGGGTCCAACCCTGTGTTCTCTCTCATGACTGGAGCAAGGCTTTTCATGAGGATCCTGGAAATGAACAAGATAAGCTCTGCCTGTTATCTCCAAGTCAAAAGAGGTAATCCTAAAATTGTCCTTTGTTTTATCAACTGTCCCTATCCACTCCCAGATAGCTAATCCATGCTGAGTAATCAGTAGTTACACCCTACTTGGCATTCCTGGGTTCAGAGACAGGCCATTGACTTCAGACAAAGAATCATTAACACTCCCATCCGAGGATGTTCATTCCAGCTCTGGAGGTGTGATGAGTGGCAGAACTGATTTTAAGCCAGTTCTGTCTCAGGCAGCATTAAGTACAATTTTATATAGTTATGAAAAATTTGATTTCCTGATAAAATCAGGTTTTGATAATTGAGTGGAAAATAACTGAAACATATTTCTAGCACTTCCGCAGGCGGTGACAAGAAAAGAAGATTTTATTCCCAGCTGGGCCTTCTCATGCTCTCCATGTGTGTCTCCTCCATCCTGCCATCCATGGTTTGTTGTGCTGCATTGTGGTGCTCCTCTGTCCTGCTCTCCATGGTTTGTTGTACTGCCACTTCCCTTCCTGCCTGCCCTGTGCGGTCTATTGTGCTGCCACTGCCCCACCTGCCTGCCCTCCATGGTCAGCTTACCTGCCTCTGGTCCCTTACCCCTGCCGCTACTGTCTCAGTTCATGCACCTGCCCCCTCTCTGCCAGTTTTACACAATATTTTTGTGCTCAACATTATGACATACAAACAGGGTGGGTCTTGGAGTCACTGCACCTGCTGCACTAATAACAGCTACTTCCCATAGAGTCAATAACCCCTTACTAAACATTGGACTGTTGTGAGCCATGAGCCTAAGGCCTCACTTTTCTCTCCACATCTAAGAATGACCAGGAAAGATAAGCACCAGTCAGCCCAAAGTCTGACACAACCAAGGAGTGGCTTATAATGTTTGTGGCAATGAACCTTCAGCCTCAGCTTCTCCATAGTTGTGCCACATTCCTTACCTATTCACAGCTTAGGAGAGTGTTGTTTATGGATAGAACAAAATAATCTGGGAATTTTGGGTCAAGAAAGGACTCCTAAAAGAGGTCAACAGTTAACAATGACGTAACCTGACAGATCTTCCACTTCCTAAGTCACAATCAGAAGGCAGCTGGCAGGACTAGGGCCTCTAACTACCCTTCAGAACTCGACTCAGCTGCATGTCCCAAACAATTACTCAAAAATATTGGCACTGACCTGACAGAACTATTACATGTATCCTTGCTGCCAGACTGTGTGCTGGATATCAACCTAATATTTTAACAAAAAATAGCAGTCCCCCAATTAGATCTCCAAACAGGGCCCTATCATCTCACCAATGAAAGGTGCCCCTCTACTCAACCTCATTTTTTTTTTCTAGCAAATTTGTATTGGTTTTCGGAAGAAGCCATATGGACAGCCCCATGGGCAGTACAGAGAAGCAGTTGGAAAGGCAATATCCCTCTCCTCAATCTCATGAAGCAGCTATCACTGTACACAGATTAAACCGTCACAAAATAATGCACCCCAAAAACTATGATGCTGAGGCATGCAGAGTTAGGGTAAGAGGGCATGAAATTACAAATTACTGTGCTACAAAGTCAATAAAAGGAAATGCATTACAAATACAGTCCTGCTGTTTCTAATACATAACATATACTTAGAGTGGACTTTGGTTCAACCCTGTACTCTTGATTGTCTGGCTTTGTTGTTTATCTCAGGTGTCTGCTCTTGATTTGATGACTTTCCTCCATATTTCTTATGTTTGTCCTGCACAAGTGTATTTTGGTCTCACTGTGTCCTGACTGGATAAGTTGTATCATTTGAATTTGGTCTCACTGTGTCCTGACTGGATAAGTTGTATCATTTGAATGCATACGTGAGGGGATTCTTGTATTTCTTATCCAGCACTCCATGGGAGTGCATGTGTTTGCTTGCTTTCCCACTGTTTCCTTTTTTATGCTCCCAAACCACACATCCATGTGTTGGCTTCCCCTCCATCACCTGTTGCTTCCTTCTCTGCTTCCCATTCCACTGCCTATGTTTATTTATTTACATTTTCTGAAGACTCAGTACCTTCAATATGCTGTTGGGTTGTTTACTTTGTTACCCACACTTTGTGCACACTTTTGTAATGTTTTATTTTACCATACTAAGATGGTCATCCACTACAAAAGCATCATGAAGCATTCACGTCCATAATCGGCTGTAAGAAACTGTGATATTTGTTGAGGGGTAATCACCCATTTCAAGTAATAATCACAATCCTTGTCAGGGTGAACCACTAAAGGCCTTTGAGCTCAACCCCTGGTAACTACAGGCCAGAGCAGATAGGCTTAACTTAGAACCTATGTGTAAAATATGTATGAGTAGTAACACAGTAAAAAAGTTGAAATACAAAACAAAACAGCCAATCCTTTGGAAAGAGGCATGGGTATTCTTTAAACCAAAGAGCATCCCTTTAAACTGAAAGCGGGTCTGTGCATTGGAAAATGTTGACCTCTCATTGGTCCCCTCTGTTAGGGCAATCTGCCAATACCCTGATACCATACTGAGTAACGTGACAGCCCCCAACTGATCAATGAGCTTATCAGCTCTGGGGATTGGGTGAGCATTAGTCTTGGTGGCTGAAATGAGACCCCTATAGTCCACACAGAACCTTAGTTCTGGAGTGGTGCCCGGTAGGGCAGCCTTGGGTACCAATGCCACTGGACTGGACTAGAGACTATAGGAGTGCACAATCACTCCCAACTCCAGAATCTTAGACACATCACCTTTGGTGCTGGCTCTCACCTTGTCATACAGCCTGTAAATGCTTATAACAAGCATGCTGTCCCCTGTGTCAATGTCTTGGGTACACCACTTTGGCCATTTTTAAGATAGCCAAACTCTTCAATCACACTAAACTTGGGCTCTGAGTGCTGTGGATCAGTTTTGGAAGTGTGCTATGGTAATCCTAGTGCCCTCCCATATCTAACATCAAAATCCAGTTTTAGGTAGACCCTGTACACCCAATAATCTCTGGTAGAACAAAGCTGAACTTTCAGCAACCAGATAGCGGATACGCACAAATTGTTTCAGAATTCTGTTTCCCTCCTTTGAAGTGCACCCCAAATGTCATATGAAAAAACTCAGCAAACCTGTCCAGCAGGTCTTGACACTCCTGCAGGATTTGACACTGTGGTGTTAAAAAGAGGCCCACTGTGATGGAGGCCGGTCAGGTTGGCGGGGCAAAAGAAGGGTGAAGACCTGGTTGTTAACAACTGCTTGTGACAGGGTAGGCCTCTTTGAAGTTCTTGGGCCCTGGTCCCAGGCCATCTTTTCAAGGGCACAACAACACCTCCTCACACATAAGGCCTTTTGTTCCTGTCCTGGGAGCAAGTGTATACCCTATTCAAGCCTATTGAAATACTAATTCCTGGCTGAAAGAAGAAAGACAGCAAAATGCAGATTTCGCTTCCAGGGACTTCAGGCAGGACAAAGGTTACTGTTAAAAGTTTACTTTTCCATAATATCTTCAAAAAAGCCGACTTCAGCATTGAATTGGATTTTTTATAACTATTAAAATTTGATAGATCTATTTGGGAGTTTAAAAACTGCTCTGCCAGGCTGCATGGTAGGCCTGGGGACGCGTTTGTGGAGTGACTGCAGTGGGTGGCACACTGTGTGTGGCAGCCCACTGGTGACATTTAACTTACAGGCCCTGGGTACAATCTGCACCATATAATAGGGAGTTATATGCAAGTTAAATGTGCCAACCAGTTTCCTACCAATGTCCTTATGTTTAAAGGGGGGAGCACAAGCATTTTATCATTGGTTAGAAGAGTAAAGAGTTCTCTGGCCAAACAAAAAATAGTCAAGGTAGAAATCTGGGGGAATATCACATAAAAGATGGTCATTTACAACATTGACCAACTTGGACTAAGGTTTCTTTAATAAAAGATCTATTCCAGTATTTGGCAGCCAAGCATACATATGTATACTGATGCAAAGCCAGTAGCTTGGAATTTAAAAACTGAGGCTTCCTGACTTTGCAAATACGTGTTTCATTTTTTAAGAAAAGCATCTGCAGCTGTCAGGACTGGTGAAAGCTTGCAGTGGGACAATGTTTTATCTCTTCTCAGTCGGAATCGTGCCCTCCTATGCACACCTTGAACTGCTATCCTTCCGCTTCGGGAGCAGCTTGCAAATCACTGCGCTTTTCCGATTTTAGGCTCTCTGTTATCTTACTGATGATCACCCTGCTATGGTACATCTTTTGAACTGCCAGTAAATAATCTCCTATCATTGTAATGCAGATTCGTGAGGCCCAGAGGACTCAAGGTACCATCTTACCCAGATTGAACTGACATATTCAGATTGCAAGGATGCACGGACTGCACTGGTGCCGGTGCTATTTCGCATTCATATTTCCAATGCATGACGAGTGCAAAAATAACACTTGCACCCATTGGCTTGTTGGTTAAAATGCTATTGCAAAATAGTGCCTTCGAAATGTATTCTATGTAATCCGGATATCAAAGTGATTTCCGTTCAGACGAGCATAAGGGTCACATTTTGCAGTAAAACAGCCATGTGACTCTTGCAGGACGTTCGCGGCTGTGGCTACTGCTGCAGCTGAGGACGACATTCGCGCGTGCCCTGAGGGTGCTGGGTCCCGGGTCGGCAGATGGCCCGGTGATTATTATTTTCCAGCCTGCCTTGCCTGACCGTTGTCCCTTCGCTCCATGAACAGCTGTTCCCCTCACTCCCGTGCTGCCCGGCCCGGTGAGCTATATTTCTTCTGCCCTTTCCTTTGCACTCCACATAAATCTTTCCTTTGTTTTTTTCGCCCGGCCTGGCCTGCAGTTCCTTCCACCTGTGCTAGCCTGGAGTCATGAGCACTTGCCAGTTTGCTGTTCCCTTCCCAGCCTTCGCTTTCAGCATACAACTTTCCTTTGTTTTGATGAAGTGCCCGTTCATTAGGGTTTAATTAAGCTCCTATTTTCTGTGCTTTTATTAAAATTCTACATAGAACATTCTAAAAGCAGACTGGAGCCCTATAAACATCCTGAAGGGCTGACTGTTGGGACCAGCCAGGAACGTTGTAGAACTGCAATATACCGCCCACAGATGGAAGCACTTGACTGTCGCATCCGACAAACATTTAAAAAAGATTACAATAAGAAATATTAAAAAATGACCAGCATTTCAGAAGTTGTGAAATGATTTCCATCTCAAAAAAATGTGACTAGCTGAAAGAAGAAAACTGCAATTTCATGCTCTCAAACATCAGATATGATCAACAAATGCAGTCCAGCCTATATTAATAATGATAAACCAATGCCACAAGTACCAACAATGAAAAAAAGCAATTGATAAGCATAGACGTTAGTTTTCATGAGAAGGTTCGTAAGGAGGTGGAGAGATGACCTTGGACATGCGATGGAATTTATTTGCATTCTGCACTGGGGGAAAAAAATCAGGACCCCTTTTGGAGTTTCTATGTAAAACTGTGATCCTCTGCAACCCATCCGATAAAAACACTCTACCACCATGCTGTGGTTAGCAACAAGGCCAGGGATGGCCTTGTGTGAGGGATATAGATTAACCCCCTCTTTAAAACTTGCTGCGCTGCTTGAATGAGGCGAGGAAACTCTTTTAAACTTCTGTCCTGTCCCTCGTGCGAGGAGAGGGCTGGTGTAAACGGGAGCATGCACACCACGGTCATTAATGTGCTGTCTCACTTGGCCCTACCACAAAAATCAGGATATATTTTTATTTAATTTAGAAATATTGGAATGCCAGGGCAGTCCTTGAAAAACCAAGGCTGTCTGGGCGAATCCGGGACGTCTAGTCATCCTATTTATAGGGGAATCATATAATGCCCTGCTAAACGCTGTGGCTTTCGGTGGCACAGTGTCCTTCTCTAAACAGTTTTCAAGGAAGCACCGTTTTGTGGTTATGAATGGTTTCAGAGCCTTTGACTGGATACAATTTTAAGTTGGCAGACTTGGCGTGTATGTTGTACACTATAGAAATGGGCAAGCCACGAAAAGCTGAAGTCTGGAAAACACACTGGGGGGAGGCATAGAGTGACCCAAAGAAAAGGAGAAGAAGAAAATAAAAGACAAACAGTAAAATAGCTAAGAGAACTAGAGGGAACTGTTTCACATTAGGTTTGACTAACAAGAGACGCTGTGGGCAACCATGGCACCATGCATTTTTGCCATCAGTTTCACAAACAGCCAGATGTTCTTACCGGAGTGCATTGTCTCTCTTAGTAGATGAAAGACTGAGCAGCCCCCATCTGTGAGAAAATATATAATTCATTTATCACCTGATCTAATTAGATTGAAATGTTGTGAACTAAGGGGAATGTGCTGGGCAGGAGTGGAGGCAGGGCATGTGAGAGGATTAGGGAGTGAATGGAAAACAGATGCCCTGTCAAAAAGCACGAGCAGGGGTTACATGCCAGCAGTAAAATAGAGTCTGGTATTTCCACATCTGGGAAAACCAATTGCAGGAACACCTGGCCAAACATAATCAGGTGGGATACCACCGGGGATACTGCTCCACCTGATTCGTTATGGGGGTCTTAGTGGCACCTTCAACCCAGCAGGGAAGCACACCAACAAAGACCATCTAAAACACATGCAGCTGTTTCCTCAGCTCTTGTGCATCGGAAGTAAATCAAGACATCTCAGGATCCCTCGCCATTCATCCACAGAGATTGCTTCATCATCCTCAATTTCTGAAGTATGGTATCACAAAAATCGTATAACCGCCATGATTGGTCCTCCATCATTGAAATTTGTGAGTGTCAAAAACATGAACGTGAGCCTAAATGCCTCTCTAAGGTACTTATGACCCGCACCCCTAATGCCCTTCAGCATCTTTTAGATACATTTGTAAATTTTATGGAGACCCTGGGTCTTTTAATAAACATAGGTAAAACGTACGTTATGAAAGCCGGTCGAAAGCTAGCCAAGGGACGCAAGATTTTAATAGGAAATGAAATTTTACCCCAAACATCAACTTTTTCATATTTGGGAATCCTATTCGATAGTAATGGCAACTGGAAAAGTGCAGTGAAATTGAGAAGAATGCAGCTCCTAAGATCGATTGCGTGTCTGAATACTTTTTCTAGGAAAATGGGACGTAAATCTCCCTGGGATATGATGAGCATTTATAACGCCAAATGCCGATCAGTAGCGATGTACGGCTCTGAGTTGTGGGGACATGTAGATGTCGATTCCTTACAGCTGGTAGTAAATGGGTTTCTTAAAAATCTTCTGGGGCTCCCAACCAGTTGCTCAAACTTTGTGTGTCACGCAGAGTTGGGCGTAACTTATTTAGAAGATTTAATAAGGGTGCAGCCAGTGCTTCTATGGCACAAGCTCTGGACATCGGACCACACAGGCTTTAACAGAGCCATTGTACAGGACTGTTGTGGTGCCGACCATGCATTGAAAATTCCATGGCTGAAGTACATAAAGAATTTTATGCAGGAAATTTGTCATTCTGAATATTACGATAATCCTGAAACTTTGTTGCATACATCAAGAGCATCTTTAAAGAAAATATGTCTGAACAATTTAGAGGAAAAGAGATTAACATCGGAACTTGTGAAGCCCACCGTACAACATAATGAAATGGTACTGACCTGTTATACGATGCAACCATATTTAATTGGTGTTTTAAATGCTCAACATAGATTTGTATTGACACGTCTTAGGTTAGATATTTTTCATCGTTTGACAACCTTTCCCACCACCAACAACTGGTCTCGTCAATTAATATGCTGTCCTTGCGACCAGATTTCTAAACAGTCAACTATTCATGTACTGTTTTCTGCAAATTTTATACAGACCTAAGGATTATTTTTATAAAGTCTCTAATGAAATCCTTAAATTTTAGACAATGCAGACCAGCCTACTTGTACCTACAACTGCTCCCGGACTTGTTTACATGTGTGGTAGTGGCAAGATTCTTGAGGTCTGTTATCACTAAAAGGAAGTTTTTAACTGCCGCATTTTAAATCGGCACGCGTTTTTACTGTACCTGTTTTTTAATGATTTGATTAACTCTTCCCATTTTCAAATTTGTACTGAACTGTAAGCCTTTACGATTCTTTGTCTGAATCGAATAAAGTTGAGCTGTTGTTGTTGCCTCTCTAAGTCAAGAAGATTTTTTTCTGCCCTGCCTGGCAGCCCGTCATTAGGGACAGAGGGGCTCTACCCCCTCGATTTTGTAAAGTATGATGAGTGCAAAGGTCAGCCTGACAGACATTCACCATGTTAGGGTCAGGCAGCCAGGTGCTTTACTTGCGGTAAATGCACAGGACTCTAGCAGCCTTAGCCAAGATTAGCCAGGTTGAAGATTTCACAGCCCTGAGGGCGTGACCTCATCAGCCTCGCAAACCCGAAAGAGAGCCTCCCCTTATGGCAAGGGGGAGCATCCCTGATAGACTCAGACCTGGACACTTCAAGTTTAAGTCCTGAAGTGCCCAGGACTGACTTTCTATCAGTGACGCCACATCAAAGAATGGGGTGAGGGCAGCAAATCTCACTGATCCCAGTCCAATCTGTGACAAGTTAGGGAAGAGCCTCCTCTTATTGGCTCAATCAATCAATCAAAGACACTTATAGAGCGCGCTACATACCCGTAGGGTCTCAAGGCGCTGGGGGAGGGGGGGTGCCGCTACTGCTCGAACAGCCAGGTCTTCAGCTTCTTCCTGAAGGAGAGGTGGTCTTGGGTCAGGCGCAGGTCGGCCGGGAGGGAGTTCCAGGTCTTGGCGGCCAGGTAGGAGAAGGACCTTCCTCCTGTAGTCGCTCTTCGGATGCGGGGGATGGCGGCGAGGGCGTGGTAGGCTGATCGGAGGTGGCGTTTAGGAGCGTAGAAGTTGATGCGGCTGTTGAGGTAACTCGGGCCTTGGTCATGTAGGGCTTTGTGTGCGTGGGTGAGGAGGCGGAAGGTGATTCTTTTGTTGACGGGGAGCCAGTGAAGGTCTCTCAGATGTCCGGAGATGTGGCTGGTTCGTGGGATGTCGAGGATGAGTCTGGCTGAGGCGTTCTGGATCCGCTGGAGTCTCTTCTGGAGCTTGGCGGTGGTACCGGCGTAGAGGGCGTTGCCGTAGTCCAGTCGGCTGGTGACGAGGGCCTGGGTGACGGTCTTCCTGGTCTCGGTGGGGATCCACCAGAAGATCTTCCGTAGCATGCGTAGGATGTTGAAGCACGCCGAGGAGACGTTGTTGACTTGCCTGGTCATGGAGAGGGAGGAGTCCAGGATGAAGCCCAGGTTGCGTGCATGGTCTGTCGGTTTGGGTGCGGTGCCCAGGGCGGGAGGCCACCAGGAGTCGTCCCAGGCGGAGGGTGAAGAGCCCAGGATGAGGACCTCCGTCTTGTCAGAGTTCAGTTTCAGGCGGCTGGTCGTCATCCACTCGGCTACCTCTTTCATCCCTTCGTGTAGGTTGGCTCTGGCGGTGGCGGGGTCGTTGGTCAGGGAGAGGATCAGCTGGGTGTCGTCGGCGTAGGAGATTATGCTGAGGTTGTGTTGGCGTGCGATGGCCGCGAGGGGGCTCATGTAGACGTTGAAGAGGGTGGGGCTCAGAGAGGATCCTTGAGGGACGCCGCAGATGACTTCGGAGGCCTCTGATTTGTACGGTGGTAGGCGGACTCTCTGAGTTCTTCCGTCGAGGAAGGAGATGATCCATTCCAGCGCCTTGTCCTGGATTCCGACGTTGCTGAGGCGCTGTACTAGGGTGCGGTGGCAGACAGTGTCGAATGCCGCGGAGAGGTCTAGGAGGATGAGGGCCGCTGTTTCTCCGTTGTCCATCAGGGCTCGGATTTCATCGGTGGCGGCGATGAGGGCGGTCTCGGTGCTGTGATTGGCTCGGAAGCCGGACTGTGAAGGGTCGAGGGATCCATTCGTCTCGAGGAAGGCGGCCATCTGCTTGTTGACGGTCTTCTCGATGACTTTGGCTGGAAACGGGAGGAGCGAGATGGGGCGGTAGTTCTTGAGTTCGGTGGGGTCCGCTGTTGGTTTTTTGAGTAGAGCGCTGAGTTCGGCGTGCTTCCAGCTCTCAGGGAAGGTGGCGGTGTTGAAGGATGTGTTGATGATGTCTCGCAGGTGGGGTGCGATGACAGCGTCGGCCTTGTTGAAGACGTGGTGAGGGCAGGGGTCGGTTGGTGATCCGGAGTGGATGGAGTTCATCGTGCGGATGGTGTCTTCGGTGCTGATCGGGGTCCAGGCGTGGAGGGTGGTGGTGGGGGGTGGTTGTTCGGTCATGGTGTGCGTTGGTTGGTTGTTGAAGCTGTTGTGTATGTCCGCGATCTTGTTGTGGAAGTATGAAGCGAGGGAGTTGCAGAGGTCTTGCGATGGGGTGATGTCGTTGTTTCCTGCGCTGGGGTTGGATAGCTCTTTCACGATGTTGAAGAGTTCCTTGCTGTTGTGTGCGTTGTTGTCCAGCCGGTCCTTGAATGCAGTTTTCTTGGCGGCGCGGATCAGCTGGTGGTGCTTCCGAGTAGCCTGCTTGAGGGTGGTCCTGTTGTCCGGTGTAGGTTCCCTTCTCCAGACTTTCTCGAGGGCTCGGCAGTTCTTCTTGGAGCTCATGAGTTCGTCGGTGAACCACGGGGCTTTCTTGCTGCCGGGTCTGCTGGGCGGGGTCCTCAGCGGGGCGAGCTCGTCCGCGCAGTTGCTGATCCACTTCGTGAGGTTGTCGGCGGCCTGGCTGGGGTTCGCTGAGCTGGCAGGAGGGTGCTGGCTCAGGGATGTGGCGAGCTGGTCTGCTGAGATCTTGTTCCAGCTTCTGCGGGCGGCCTCTTGCTGGTGGTGGTGGGTCGTCGTTCTCTTGAAGGTGATGTGGACGCAGCTGTGGTCCGTCCATTGAAGCTCTGTGGCGTGGCTGAAGTTGATGTCTGTGCTGGAGGAGAAGACTGCGTCGAGTGGGTGTCCGGCGCGGTGGGTGGGGGTGGACACCAGCTGCTTGAGTCCAAGATTGGCGAGGTTGTCGAGCAGGGTGCTGGTGTTGCGGTCGTTGTTGTTCTCCAGATGGAAGTTGAGGTCTCCCAGGAGGATGTAGTCAGCGGAGGGGAGGGCATGCGGGCTGACGAAGTCGGCGATGTCCTCGCTGAATGGGGTGCGTGGTCCCGGGGGTCGGTAGATCAGGGTGCCTCTGAGGGTGGTGTTCGGGTTGGTGTGGATCTGGAAGTGCAGGTGTTCTGCGCTGGTCAGGGTGTTGTCGGTGCTGGTCGTGAGACGGATGGTGTTCCTGTGGATGATGGCGATGCCTCCTCCCATCTGGTTGGCGTTGCGGTCCCTCCGGACGATCTTGTAGCCCTCTGGGATGGCGATGGCGATGTCGGGAGCTGAAGAGGCGTTCATCCAGGTCTCCGTGAGGAAGGCAACGTCAGGGGCTGTGGCGTCTAGGAGGTTCCAGAGTTCGATGGCGTGTCTGTGGACGGAGCGGGTGTTGAGCAGGATGCACTTGAGGTGGGTGCTGCTGGTGTTTGACTTGGCGGGTGCTGGAGCGAGGCAGGTCCGGATGCAGGAGAATTTGCAGGCGTGGCAGCTGAAAGGTCCGTGGGTGCGTCGTGGTGTGGCTTGGTGGCAGTCTGGAAGTCGGCCGGTGTTGAGTGCGATGAGGGTGGCGGCGGAGTACGTCAGGCGGGTAGGTCGGGGTCTTCGTGGGCCAGGGGTCCTGGCGCTGGTCGCGATCCGGTCGCGGACGGGCGCAGACGGGCTTACCTTTGGCGCGCCTTCGGCGCACAATTGGCGCGCCCGCTGCGCGTGACCGCTGCGCGTTCGCACGGTCGCCATTTAAGGCGAAGTGCGCGGGTGGGCGGAGCAGCTGGGAGGCGGGAGCGGGGAGGGAACAGAAGAAAAAAGGGGCGGGGCAAATGGCGGTGGCGGGAAGCGGGAAGCGGGGAGGGAGAGCGGAGGGCGGCGAGGTAGGCGGGCAAGCAGGAAGGAAACTGAGACACGGCACAGGGACTACACCAAATTAAACAGGCACAAATGGAGGGCAAAACAAATGGCAGAAACAGTGAGAGAAGCGATGTCACGGCAAAAATTGGCTAAGCCATCACAAGGCCAAATAATGAGAGGCGGTGCTGGAATCTTCCAGTTTTTAATTTCCCTCCAGGGAGCATCTACTTCCTTCCAGTGCCATCTTCTTCCCCTCCCGCCATCTGCTGCTGAGAATAGTTTAAAAAAAAAAAATGTTTGGGTGTGTGTGTACATGTGTGAATCTATGTGTATTTGCATGCATGTGGATGCGTGTGCATGTATTTGCTTGTGAATGGTAGGAGTGAGTATTTGTGTGTGTTTGGGAGAGTATGGGTGTGAGCACATGTGCCCACCTGTGCCCACCACACTTGTTAATATTTACGAGCCATCGTTGCCAACAGGTTCAAGTGTTTCGCTAAGAAAGATTGCACCACCATTCTGATTGATTACTCTGGTGGATTTGCTGAGTAGCACAAGACTCCACCATTGCCGGCATTCTCGCGTTATCTTAGGTGCCAATCTTGTTCTCAAGGATCACCATAGACTTCACCGTGTAATTTAGCATTTCTCTGTGCCCCTGGATTTCAGAACAGGCCTGACCCACACGGCCCTCCAAACACTTGATGTGGGTTCACTCTCCACCACCGAAATGTCACATACCACAAATCTGGCCTCCATTCTCATCGACGTTGTGCACTTTTTTAAATTAACCATTAAACCGGCATTTTTAAAAAAATAATAAAAATACAACTTAATAGAGTTGGGTACATTCATATATCAATGTCCATCAATTAAGCAGTGAACGTCATTACTCAATGTTTCACATCTATTAACCCACCTATGGCACGTTCATGTTTCTTGGAATATCACCTCATTTCACTGATCTGTTTCGCCAGGATCCTGCAATGATACAGGCCTGCTGTCGATTTGGTGATTTCAGGAGCTCCGATCACTTCCAAGTCTGTGCAATGTCCCTTTTTGCAATAATGAAACCTAAACACACAACATCCTTATGATATCTGTCCAATGTAATCCCATCTAGAACATTTAACAATAATGTATTACAACTGGCGGGGGGGGGGGGGTGGTTATAGTGTATTGCAAGCACCACGTTTGTTAATCCTGATGTAACTAAGCCTTTTGTAATGGAAACTGATGCTTTCGATCGTGCATTAGGATCGCTGCTTTATTGAAGAAATACACATGAACACGAGCATCCTATTGCATTCCATTCTCATAAATTGAGCAAAGTGGAAACTAATTATTCAATCATGAAAATGTAATCATTAGAGAAAAAAAGCCTTCAACGAATGGCAAGACTTTTTGTAAGCAGAATAATATCTAGTCACTGTCAGAACTATATAAAATCGTTGTTGTGTAATTAATAAAAATCATTACAAACAAATAGTATATAAATTGCATTTATTTTTACAAATAAGTTTTAAAGTGATTAAAATAACAGATCTAATTTAACAAATCATCAAATTAAGAGTAGTACATTACGGGGGCGTGGCTTGGCGCCCGCGGATGGTGGCGGCGTTCGCCTGAGGCTCCGAGGCGTCGCCGAGAGACCAGCATGTCTCCGCTTTCGCATCACGGAAGAACACTGTTTATGATGAGTCGGAAGCTGCCCTGACCTCGCTGGTGCTGTTGATGATCCCTATTCCTGTTCGTAGCGCTCCAAATTCCACCCGTAAGTTCTGACGGACCTTCCTATGAGATGACGGCCGCCATTTTAGGCTTCCTGACTGAGGCGCGTTTACGTTGTCACCGTCGCGCTATCAAATTAACTGTTTATGAAGCATTTTCACCCTTCAGCTTTTACTAACGCTGTGATACTGGCGCTTACACTTCTAGCATTCAGCGTGTGTTGCCTCTTATTGTTTGAATAGTCACCTCCTTGCAGACCGGCAGACCTGTGACTGGACCAATATTTATACCACTTCTCGCCTCGCCTGCTGTGACCGCGCCACGTTGACAACGCAGTGGTGCTTCCTACATTATTGGCTACTCTGCATTGACTGTGATGGGCGCTTATTTTCACTTCATATTTTTTCCCTCAAGTCCCTGTTTCAGCTAACAGAAGCGTGTAGGGAGTTATGCTCTGGTGTCTCTTCACCAGCTCATGGTGGTAGCCTCGTCGCACACTGCAGCTAGGAATCGCTCATTTATGGTTTTTCCTGGGCGTTCCAAGACCCATCAGGTGGCTCTACAGTAGTTTTACCGGAACTTTTTCAGAAGGCGGTTCTGTGGCATTCGCATAGACCCTGTGTACAGTGCTCTGGTGACAACATCATTCGAGTTTTCTGGAGTAGATTGTGCGCCCTTACATTGCGCTTACTCACCCTTATCCGCCTGTTGTGTTAAGCCTGGTGCTCTCCACACTTTGTTCTTCTGCACGTGGCTGGGCTATTATTCCTATGGACTGATGCATGGGTAGACTCAAGTCAATGTCGCATCTGCCTCGCTCGACCAAACTTCGCATTGTAAAGAATTCCAAGGTTTTTTCTGCCTTTTCACAGTTGGAGGACTCCCTTACCTCATCGATCTCGGATACATCAATGGATCCTCCCAGAATTGCGCAGGACACTTCTAAATCCAATACGAAGCGGCTCAAGTCAAATTCTCTCTCACCTCCTAAGCATCCAGGGCCTGTTTCCATGGAATTATTGCTAGATGAAATAAGATCCCTACGTCCTTTTATGGAAGAGACTAACCTCAAGCTTCAGGTCCTCACAGATAACTGGTCACAAATGGAAACAAGGGTTACTTCTATCGAGACTTCTGTTCAGTCTTTTCAAGAGACCTCCTCTGCTGTTTCAGCCTTAAAATCTCAAGTTTCGGACCTGCAGCAGCATGTCGAGCAGTTGGAAAACAGGAATAGGCGTAATAATCTCCGTATTTATGGCCTGGTTGAGGGATCAGAGGGGTCTGACCCAATCGCTTTCTTCAAGTCGTTCCTCCCCAAGATCCTGCATCTGCCACAAGACAAATCCCTCAACATCCAGCGTGCCCATCGATTGGGTCGGCCGTCCTCCTCTGCTTCCTCTTCACAAAAACCTAGAGGGGTCATCCTCTACTTCCTGGAATACACAGATCTCCTGATGGTTTTGACAGCGGCCAAGTCCCTCCCACATCTTACTTGGTCTGGTTCGTCCCTGTTCTTCACCCAGGACTATGCCAAGGCTACTGCCAATCGCCGCAAGGCTTTCCTAGGATTCCGAAATGATCTGCGGGCGATGGGAGCACGATATGGTCTCTACCACCCTTGTCTTTTTAAAGTGACCTATAATAATCATACCACCACCTATGAGGATCCTGTGCGCTTGCAAAGCTTCATCAACGCGCACAGATCTTCTGCTATGGACGCCTCCGGTCCATCCTCCTCTGCTCCTGGTTGATTACTGACTCTCTGTTTTTGTTGATTTCCTTGCTGTGATTACAGCTGAGTTTTCCTTATCTCAGGCTGTTCATTATGTTGGTTCTTAATATGTATGCTTAGTGGTTTGCCTGTTGCTTGGATGTTTCTTATGGTCTCATTGTATTTTCCTGATTTGCCTTATTCTTTCGTTCTCCATTTGTTCTATAGGTAATTTTGTTCTCGTGTTCTGATGATGTCTCCTGGTCCTTGCCTCGTTGCTCCTGGATGTGTCGCCTCACCCAAATGGCTCCTTCCCTCCTCCATCTTACCTCACACCCCTCCTTTGTAGGTATGTTCCTTTTCCATTTCCTCATATGTTTCCCTTGTTTATCCGCTGCTCCTACCTCCTTTTCCTCCCCTCCTCCCTTCTCAGCTCTAGTCGGGCTTTTTTGCCTCTGTCAGTGTTGCATTTCCTGTTTTTCCCTATGTATTTGTTTTCCATCCTCTCCTTCTTTTTTAATTCTCTATCTCAATTTGGATACAACTGTCTTTTATTCTCATTTCCTTACTACGGCCCTTGTTTTTACCTACCTATTCCTTTTCTTTTATCTTAGTATCTCTTCACTGATCCTCTTCCTTTTCTATTTTCACTCCTTTGCAGGAATCTTTCCTTCTTTGATCCTGCTCTCCATACTATTTTTGGCTAAGTTATCGATATGTCATTGAATTTACTGTCATGGAATGTGAAGGGCATCAACTCTCCGATTAAGCGTCAACGGATCTTGTCACACTTGGCTAAACTAAATGTTGACATTGCATTTCTTCAGGAAACGCATTTAACTGATGTCGAATCGGTTAAGCTCAAACGTGGTTGGGTGGGTGAACTTTTTTATTCTCAAGGTGATGGCAAACGAAACGGAGTAGCAATTTTATGTCGCAAGTCTCTTCCTTTTCAGGTCCTTACCCATGAATCAGATGTTTCTGGCCGATGGGTTTATGCTAAGTTATTGCTAAAAGGTGTTCCAATTTCTTTGCTCAATGTCTACGGCCCAACCACGGGTGAACCTTCTTTTTGGGCTGTTTTTTCTCCACTCTTAACCAAATTTATGGATTACAATTTTGTTCTGGCGGGGGATTTCAATCAGCCACTAGATCCCTTCGTTGACAGGTCGTCCAAGGCTCCATACACTCCCAACAGACCTCATAAGTTGTTCACCCATGTCATAGCGCAGCATAAGTTAATAGACTCTTGGCGCCTATGCAACCCAACTACACGGGAGTACACTTTTTACTCTCCTTGTCATCACTCCCATTCACGACTCGATTACATCTTTGTTTCCCATAATCTTGCCCAGTCACTTCTACATTCTGAGATAGGCCCTATTTTACTTTCTGATCATGCTCCCGTTCTCACAAGTGTTGACGTACTCCCTAATCCTACTGGCCCTAGAAGATGGCGGTTCAACAACTCACTTCTTGCAGATCCCAAGTTTACAAGTGCCTTCTCCTCATTTTTTGATGAATTTCGTCAGATTAATGACGATGCCACTCTCCCTGCCCATATTATTTGGGACGCTTTTAAAGCGGCTGCACGTGACTTTATTATTAGTTACGTTGCGAACAAGCGCAAAAACGCACGAAGGTTCACCAAAAATCTCCTTTCTGACATTAAGAAATTAGAACATGCATATTTCACCTCTCACTCTGCTGATAGTTTGACCGCCCTTGTTGCTGCAAAAATGAAATTTAATGAGAAATCCACGGAGGACGCCTCCTTATATTTGCTGAAATCCACTGCTAAGTTTTATGGGGGTAGGAATAAAGCAGGAAAACTTTTAGCTAATTACTTGAAAATTAAACATAATAAGTTAAATATTGAATCTGTGTATGACTCTGTGGGTGCCTTGAAGCACACGGATGTTGAAATTCTTGCCGAATTTTCAAGTTTTTATGAAGCTTTGTACACATCTGAAACTCACTCCTCTCCCAACTCCCTTGCACATTACTTTTCTACTATTCACACACCATCTGATTCCCCCCCCCCGATCTTTCCTCTTTAGAGTCTGACGTTACACAAAAGGAATTATTCACTGCATTACAACACCTCAAACCTAACAAAGCTCCTGGCCCCGACGGTTTCACCGTCGAATTTTATACTCACTTTTCTAAATTATTGATCCCTCGACTGCACTCCCTTCTTCACACTTTTATTGCTCAAGGCGCCTCTTCGGGGACATTTTCCGATGCCCATATTTGTCTGATCCCTAAACCTGGGAAAGATGCCAAACACTGCAAAAATTACAGGCCCATATCGTTAGTCAATATTGACTATAAACTTTTCGCTAAAGCATTGGCAATCCGACTGGATCATCTTCTCCCCGACCTTCTTGGTGAAGAACAATCCGGGTTTGTCAAGGGTCGGTATATCACGGATAATACTAGACTTCTATTTAACGTCCTGTCGAAATCTTCCCGTTGTCAACACCCGCTCGCAGCAATCGCCCTTGACGCTGAAAAAGCGTTCGATCGGGTTGAATGGCGCTACCTTTTCCATAATCTTACTTGGTTCGGTTTTGGCCCTAGATTTATCTCTTTAGTTTCCCTGCTATATTCACACCCTAGAGCTGCAATCTTTGCAAATGGTCAACTCTCCTCCTATTTTGATTTAGGCCGTGGTGTTCGCCAGGGCTGTCCTCTATCTCCCTTTCTCTTTAATCTCGCTCTAGAGCCTTTTCTTTCCAGGTTGCGTCAGAATCCCGCCATTCACGACTTCCAGATTGCAGATTCCCACATCAAACTTGCTGCCTATGCAGATGATGTTTTACTTTTCCTTTCCAACCCTGCAGAATCTATTCCTGCCTTTCTAAATGAAGTCCGTAATTACTCCTCCATCTCTGGTTAGAAACTTAATCACGACAAATGCGAGATCCTTCCCCTAACCAAGTTCACTTTCAAACAAGACTTTCAAGACTCCCAGTTCACTTGGTGTCCCTCTCATAATAAATATTTGGGTTTATACATTACCTCCTCCATTCCAGCTACTGTCTCTTTATGCATGTCCAAATGTATGCAAAAGATTGCTGATCTCACAATAAGATGGCATCCCTTATACCTTTCCTGGTGGGGTCCTCTCGACACCATTAAAATGATGATCTCCCCTATTGTTCTTTACACACTTTCCAATATTCCTGTACCTATTCCCGCGAAATTCTTTACAAAAATCAACTCACTGTTATCTTCATTTTTGTGGAATTCCAAAAAGCCTAGAATGTCTCTTGCCAGGCTTATACGTCCTGCCTCTGAGGGTGGTGTTAATTTTCCTGATTTTCCTGCGTACCAGAAGGCCTTTTTATTACGTCAAGCCTCCCTTTGGCTTCAAGATTCCACTTCCCCTTGCCCTTTATGGGTTAAAGTTGAGCGTGCTCTCCTTTCTCCGTTTTCTTTTGCAGAATATCTGGCTTTTTCTCGTAAACCCTCTTTGCTTCCTACTTCTATTCACAAACATACTCTCAAGCTTTTGCTATCTGCTGCCCCTGGTCCACCTCTAACTGTTGCGGATTTCCTTTCTTCCACCATTTGGCATAATAAGTATCTCTTAATTGGTCTTAAGCCCTTTTATTGGAAGTCTTGGAGGACCCGAGGATTGATTTGGATTTCGCAACTCTTTTCTGGTTCCACTTTCCTCTCTTTTCCTGCTCTGCGTTCTTCCTTCGGCTTACCTTTATCTTTTCTCCCCAAATATCTTTTACTTAAGGCTGCGGTTCTAGCGGTTCCTGACCGACTCTTGGTTTCCTCTCCTTCCCCTGTCTCGCAAACTCCCATTTCTCGCCTTCACTCTCTCTTGCGTACCGCACCTACACCGTCTCATCTTTATAAATACCTTCATACCCATGACCTACTCAGACCCAAATCCAAGGTTGAATCCCAATGGGAAGCTGATCTTGAAGTAGTTTGGCCGGTATCCTTATGGGACAAAATTTGGATAAAATTACGTAAAACCTCCAGAGCCGCTTCCTTGACACAATCCTTATTTTATATTTATAACAGACTTCTTCACACTCCTGCTACGCTTCATAAACGATTCCCCAATACCTCACACAATTGCTGGTCCTGTGACGCCCCTAACGCTACCCTACTCCACATGCTCTTTCTTTGCAAACATGTGCACGCTTTCTGGTTACAGGTGTGGGCTCAAATTAATGTTATTTTTCATACTCGTATCCCTTTTTCTCTACCTCATCTTTTTTTGGGCAGTTTATCTCCTAGTTGTGATGATGTAGATATGTGTGTTCGCATTATTGATTTACTACTAGCCACTGCTTTTCAACAGATTACTGTTAACTGGAAAAATACGTCTAATATTTCTTTCAAAGCATGGTGGTTTAATGTTTGTTATAATCATAGACTTGACACTGCCTTTGTTTTTCCTATTCAAGTAGCTGCTAAGCGTGCGGAGCTCTGGCTCCCCATTACGTTATATTTAGACAACTGTGTTACTCGTTCTTCTCGTCCATCACCTGAACAGCAAGAAGTTTCCAAACCCCCATGATGCCCTTACTAAGTCCATAACTCTCTATACATATCGCTTGTCTTTTTATTTCTTTTGTACTTAGCTGTCTAGGTTATAATTAATAGGATTAATGTAATTTTTATTTCACTTTCTTCCGATTGCCCATGATTATTGTTTGGATGTACATGCCCTCTTGCATATTGTATTCAGCATTCCCACTCCCTCCCTTCCCTTACCCTTTCCTCCTGTTCCCCCTTTTCCCAGCGGAAACTTGTTGTATTGTATTCTCATTTTTCATTACCTAATAAAATTCTTTTAAACTTAAAAAGAGTAGTACATTACATAGATTGAGGTGATTTAGCACTAGCGTGCCAAACTGGATCATTTAAATCACTTAAACACATCACTAAAATTACATTTCGTTCTGCAGCTTACAGATCCTAGATTTAGGATTCCATTTCATTGTCAAACCGGGCTTCTGTATAAACAGGTTAAAACTTCCAAGCATTCAATCATTACTTCGTTTAACTGCAGGTATCCTATATTTAGAATGTCACCGGGCTTCTTCTTCAAACAGAATTACTGTTGTTAAAGTCATATTTTACAGATAATAGAATTTTGAACTCAATCTATAGAGTGGCTCTGTGCTTCTCAAAACGTAGCTAAATTTGTTATAGTCATTTTTCACGAGACATAAAATTCCAAACAATTTGGTGCAACACATACTGAGATTTGGGAAACTATAAGGTGACTGTGCTTGCTTCTTTATAAAAAACTCTATTTCTCAATACTACATTTCTTCAGTCATCGGGACCAAAGACATTCTATTTCAGCATTTATGTCAACATTTTAATCGGTAATTTGGTACAAATATTCGCTAGGCTAACTTACATTTATTGATATCACATTTTGTATGTCAGCTAAGACTGTGAGCTATCCCTAATAGGATAATTTGGTTAAATAAGTGCAACCATGAGAAGCAGAGTAATATGATTTATTTAAATGCAAATAGAACAATAGAGTGCAAACATCCTTTTAATTTTAATAGTAATTTTATTAAAGTTATAAAATATAAAATCATCTGTCATAAGACAAATGGGTCAAATAATTAAATATAGTAATCATTGTGGGTCTTCTAGGTTAATAGGTCAATAAAGGGTTTCTAAACTGAGACCCTTTTCTACCCTCCACTTTGGGTATTTGGAGATTTCAATAAACAATATTACCATGCTTGGGTCTCACAACTGCACAGATTTTACACATAAATGTACAGGTAAGTAATCCTGATTGCAGGTTAAAACTGCTTACCATTCCTATCCAGACGACATTTCGTAGTCTAAGTTTAACATTTTTTTCTGCTATGAGGATGAACTTAACAAATTGAACTGATAGAATTCCCAGAAAGGCAAAATATAATCACTTGCCGACACATCCTCACCCCATTTTCCTTAAAGATTGATTTTAACAATATTTGCCTCACCTGTCGCAATCGGGGGCAGATACATACAATATGTAGTGATGTTTAATTCAGAAGGCCACATAATCTACAACTGTGTGTTGACCAATTTTGTAGCCATCTTGGGTTTCCATCCTTTGTTGGATAGCAGCCAAATCTCAGCATGAGGATTGTACTCTTATATATGGTTTTAAATAAATAATTAGGTACGGTTGATGCTCAATTTTATTATAAGAGTTGATGACCGACCAGGCATGCTTTTTTTTAGATCTTCTCCTTATCTATTAGAGAGGATAATAAATGTGCAGATTGGTTTAATATTTGTTTATTAAACCAAGCGGCACATTTTTTCGTGTCAGAACTGATTATTGAGACCTACAGGTATTATAAAAAGCTGGATATCGATACAGTTGCCTCAATAGGCTTATTTTTTTCCACCATTATAATTTTATCATAACTTACATTCCTGGTTTCATCAACACCGTTGCTGACTGTCTAGCCAGAATGCATATTAAAAGAGAAGAATCTCATTAGAAAGAATGGATACTATCATCAAATAACTTTATAAATACATTCTCCATTATGAACTCTTTTAATAATCTTGCTCAGTTTATGTGAATAAATAAGATCTGAATAAATAAATTTGCATCAAAAGGAAGAAGGATGTTCAAAGAGTGTAAGGAATGATTTTTATCGATAAGACTTTTTTCACCCACTAAGATACTTAAAAGATTTATTCTGCAAGTTATGCATGATTCCCGTCAATCTAGCCATCGCTGTTGAAGATAACTGCAGATCTCATTCTACATACGTTTTGATGGCCCTCCGTTTATCCGTTTATCAAGATGTTAAAGACTAGGGGCCAGAGTTACTTACTTTCCATTCACAAATAGTGGTCGCAAGTTGTGCACCAACTTTTTGCGAATGGATTCTGATTTTTGAAACAACCTCAGAAAGCTGAGAGTAAAAATATCTCCTGGCATTCAGTACTGGGGAATGTCGAACAGGAAGGCTATCCTCAGTCACTCTTGGGATACAGACAGGTACAGGTGGCTTGCCTTTGGTGAGCACGGTGTGAAAATGCTACAGATGTCCCTATTTAGCCCTCCAAGAGCTGGCACATGACTGAGAAAACTGAGTGAACCGGGACTTTCAAAGGTAAGATCAAAGGTAGCTGAGCTTCCTCAGTGGTAATAATCTTTTACAAGTGAAATTAAGATGAATAAAACCCTACTGTCCCCCACTATTTGCCATACGCCATGCTGACTTTTCAAGCAGGCATATTTAATGTAAGTTCTTCACTCACACACTATTTTGATATTCAGGATCTTCTTACAGGATTGCACCTTTAGTGCAATTTTATTGTAGGTATCTGAGTTTATAGCCCAGTACAAGGCATCTGAACATCACTTACCCTTCTAGTATAGTTTAAAGTCAATTAAAATGTAATGGTCATGACGCACAATAAGTTCAAACATCTAAACAAATAATAGTAAAGCAAATCTGTTAAAGTTGATCCTTCAACACAGCCTTTATTACCCTCTGATTTCTGTTATGGCCACAGCTATTCATCAATGCATCATATTTGATGTTCCATTCCAAGTAAGAGCAAAGATGTTCCATTGACACTCAGCAGCAGCCGAAACATGCTGTACTGCAGTCTTGCACTATCAAGGATTATTAGTAATTGAAGGGAGGCATTTTTACAAAATGCTTGACAATTAATGAGCCACAGTGTAGATATACACCTTGGTTACATTATGTTAAATGAGTGTCCTATCTACATAAAATGTAATATCCTTGTCATGGGGCTGTTTGATTGATGGCAAAAGACTGAAACCTCCACCATTATAATTTTAATAGATTTGCATATAGGCTTGTTTTTTATAATGGAACTTTGGCTATGTGAAAAACAGTGGGCCTGATATTGTCAGCACAGTATGGGATGGATTTAAGATTCACCATTTTGAAATTCAGATATGTGGAGGAATGAGTATTCTTTACTGCCAACCCCTCAAAGTTTCTTTAGTTCCTATTGCAAGGACTCCACAAGAAGAAATTCTTGCATTTAATTTTGCTATCAATTTGACGTTCACAGTCACAGTACTGCTGGTGTACCATGCTCCAAATTCCGCAATAAACTTTGTGCAGTTTATATCCCAGATTGCTCTGATGGAATCTAGACTCTTGTTACTGGGTGATTTTTAACATCAAAGCAGATGACCCAAATGCCCCAATCACTGAGGGGCCGATTCACAGAACTAACTTAAGACAAAATCCTAAACTTAATACTTTTGGTATTCACAAAAGTTAGGATTTTGTCTTAAGTTTGTCTTAAGACAAACTTAAGACAGACTTAAGACAGACTTAAGACAGACTTAAGACAAACTTAAGACAGACTTAAGACAGACTTAAGACAGACTTAAAATAAACTTAAGACAAAATCCTAACTTAAGTCTGTCTTAAGTTTGTCTTAAGTCTGTCTTAAGTCTGTCTTAAGTCTGTCTTAAGTTTGTCTTAAAACAAACTTAAGACCAAATCCTAACTTTTGTGAATACCAAAAGTAGTAGGTTTAGGATTTTGTCTCAAGTTAGTTCTGTGAATCGGGCCCACTATGCCTTATTGAATCCTGCTCATTTTAGAATTTACTCTACTAATTGATTTTTCTATGCATCAGCCTGGATAATGTACAAAGGTACTGTTCACCACATACAACTTTGTAACGCAAATTAATAGTCAGGTACTAAGTTTGTCAGATCACCATCTGTTAGACCTGGCATCCTTGGCGTGGGTTTCCCCTGTATGTTTGTCTTTGCCTCCTGTGTTTTTACTGTGTTTTGCACTTCGTTTTTGCTGGTCTAGATGATTTGGGCACTTTGCCCCTGCTGTTCAGTGCCAACGTGCAAGTGCTCCCTCTGTAAATTATTGTCATGGATTCGTATTTCCATAATTGGCTTATTTGGTTTGCTGTTAAGTCCCTAGTACAGAGCACCATGTGTGCCCAAGGTCTGTAAACCAAATGCTTCTAGTGGGCCTGCAGCACTGATTGTGCTACCCACATGAGCTGCCAGTAAATGTAACTCAGACCGGCCACTGCAGTGTCTGTGCGCAGTTGCTACTGCCATGTCGACCTGGTAAGTGCACCTACCTGCCAGGCTCCAACCTTCCCTTTTCTTACATGTGAATCACCCCTCAGGTAGGATCAAGGTACCACTGTGGGCAGGGTGCAGTGTATGTGAAAGGTAGGACATGCACTGATGAGTGTGGCATGTCCTGATAGTCAAATACTGCGAATTTTGTTTTTCACTATTGGAAGGCTATCTGTCCCATAGGATAGAATGGGAGTTCATTTATATAAATTTATAAATATAACTTCCAATTTGGACAAGAAAGGAAAGTAAAGTTTAGTATGCCTGAACTCAGAATATAAAAAAATATGTACCTTTTAGTGAAGATGATTTTTACATTCTGTGTTTGAAAATACCACTTTTAGAAAGTAGGTATTTTCTTTCCTAGCCATCTTGTGTACCTCTGCTAGGTTCTGTATTGACTGTCTGACTTTCGAGTGACAGGGGCTGGGGACGTGCATTCTGTTCAGACAGCCACTTGGGGAAGGTGAGATGTGTCTTGCTTTTCCAGGGTGAGTCAGGGCTGGGCTGAATAGACATGGGCTGCATTCAGAGTAGGGGGCGGAGATTTCTTTCACACCTAAATGGGCCTCGTCTGCCTTGGACAATGCTGTCTCCATCTCCTGCCAGGAAGCTGCACCAGAGAGAACTGAACTGGTTTTGGCTGGGCAAAGAGCTTTGCTGCCACCAGACAACAAATGAATTTGAGCTCTAAAGAATAGGGCCCAGATCCTGAACTTTAGATTACTTCTGGAATTCAAGATGAATCTTTGCCAAGGAGAAGAGCTGGAGAAACTGAAGGAGAAGTACTGCCCCTTTGTTGTGTGCTGTCTGGGGTTGGCCTGCACTGGCTGTTTCTGCCAAGGAAAGGACAAGGACTTTGCTGTGTGCTGTGTCCCCTGCTTGATGAAGATCTGAAGTAGAGCTTGCCTCCTGTTTTGAAGTCTCAGGGATACAAATACTTCACCCTCAGCTCCCCTGAAATTCCTTGATGGGAGTCCTGACCTGTCAAGAGGTGCCTGTTGCTGTTCTGGGCCTCCGAAGGATGTTCTTGCTGTTGGGAGCTGGAAATGTAATGCAACGAAGAGACGCACGATGCATCTGCACCTGTTTCCGACGCATCGCCGAAGAAACCGATGAAGCGCCGCATCGGGTGCTCTAATCTACGAAGTTTGAGATCACTGCACCGATTCCAGCGCAGGCCGTGCTGTGAGGCAGCAAGAACTAACGCATTGTGGGACCGCGGCTGGGGAAACCAATGCAGCGCCATTACCGCCGCTGCATCGAGAACTGACATATCCCCGATCCTCACACATTGCACTGGGGCTCCAAGTCTACACTAACGCTGGGGTTGCAGTAGGAAACTGACACATCACCTCCCCTTTAGTAAGAAACCGACGCATTGAAAGTTATATTTTGATTACTGTATTGTGGATTTTTGTCGTTTTGGTCTTGTTTGGTTGAAATAAAGAATACTTATTTTTCTAAACTGGTGTGGTGTCCATTTGTAGTGTTTTCACTTTATTGCTGTATGTGTGCACAAATGCTTTACTTCCTGCCTCTGAGATAAGCATGTCTGCTCGTGCCAAGCTACCAAGCGGGTGAGCAGGGGTTATTTTAGAAGTATATCCCCCTTACCCTGACTAGGAAGAAGGGTCCCTACTTGGACAATGATGCAAACCATTGCCAACTAGATACCCCCATTTCTAACACCATGTCATTGCTTTCAGGTTTGCCTTTTTGTGGGGTAGTAAACATGTGTATTACCAGTCCTTGTAAAATTCTTGAAAGTATTTACTCTAAAGTTACAATCAACAATCTGTCCCCTTAATTGTCTGAGGATGTTCCACTTCTGGGGTCTAATTTGGAAATGTCCACAAGAGATATCAACTTGTAGTTTTCCGGTGAACTTGAGCAAATTGCACCACTTAGGAAAATAAAGCCACTGAGAAAACACCAGTGTGCCCATGACATTTAAAAACACTGAGAATATCAAAATGTTCCTTTAAAGTTTTGGAATTAATCTGATGCGAAGATTATTACCAAGTGAGTAAGTCTTGGTACAATCAAGTTATTAAATTATACAAATAGGAATTGAATGTTGCACGGCCTGAATTCTATGTTGACCGGATCTCTTCTGGCAGGATATATGCTTAAGAATTATTCAAGTTCATATTAATCACCAATAATACTCCAGATCCGCTGGAATTTGTGAAACACTTTTTTCTTGAAAATTCATTCAATTTATTTGAACTTTATTTCGAATTAGGCTTTAGTCACCCGGGCATTATGAAGCCCATAGATTTCAATACCAGTGATCCTATGCAGCCACTACTCACAGAATTCTTTTTGTCAGTCAGTTGGTGCTTCCAGCCCTAGGCAGGCCCATCGAGTCAAGATCCTTGTTAACTTTGTACCCGGTCATGATCTTTCATACAATCATTGATGTCATTGTTCCCACCTTGGTTTCTTTTTGGTAATACCTCCTTCTCCAAAGCCATGGTTTCATCATGAAGGAATTAAGTGCTGGTGATTCATCTGCTCAAAAAGAAAGCAATTGGCCTGACCATCTTGAGCAATTGCTGAGTGATCTCTCTCCTACCTTCATGGCTACTGTGGCTGATTAATTGGTTAATTACCTAATGTCCACCTTTATTGAAGCAAATTACATCTTTGAGGAGGTGCGGGAGGCTAATATGAACCAGCTACCAATGATACAAGATGAAGGTGGGTGATTGCTACCCTTATATCCTTAGATGTCTCTTAGGCATTTGCCATCATCTCTTATGTAATATTCCTAACTTAACTATGTGAGCATGTGTCATTGGAAAGACATCTCTTATGTAATATTCCTAACTTAACTATGTGAGCATGTGTCATTGGAAAGACTCTTTGCTGATGTGACTCCCTTTTACAGAAATAATATCAGACAGTAACTATTATTTCCTTCAAGTGCAAATGCTAAGACTTCACCTGCGGTGTCCTACAGGGCTCATCTCTTAGGGTAACATTATTCAATATATGCGTGGCCCTACTGGATGGGGACATGAATATTGCACAAACTATATTCCACGCCTGTCTTTCTTCAGTTGCTAACTGGATGCAGAGAAAATATTTGACACTTAATCTGACATGACTGAGGTACTGTGAGTGGGGTGCTCTTCTGATGTCAGATTTTGGTGGACAGCTTCCCTACACCCGCTACCAAAGTATGTAACCTGGAGTTTATCTGTAACTGCAAGTTGGCCTACTCAGTACAAATTTCAAAATGTTCTTCTTCCTGTTTTCTCTACTTGAAGAATTTGAGAAAAATTCTAAAAAATGTTTCTCATAGTCTCTCGATTTACGATTATCTGTGGTCTCAATTACATTAGTTTAGATTACTGCAAATTACTCTATCTGACCCTGCCCTAATACAATCCAAAAACATTAAATTATCCAAAATGTCATTGTCAGTCTATTGCTTTTACGGCTTCAGTAGGTACCTAGTTCTCATTAAGTGAAGCATCTACATTCTCTACTCATTGAATAACCAGTTAAGTTAAAAAGCGTGTGTATCTGTCACAGAGCCATTTATAGTAGCCGACATTCATATGGAAGCTAATAATTCTTTATCCTAACTTCAGCACTCTGCATTTAACTTCATCTGGATCATGGGCCATTCCTAAAATTCACAAATGCAGAACTGGAGATCAATCTTTCTTCTGTGAAACAGCAAGGACATGGAATTCTCTTACTCTTTCATTATGTCTTGATGCAGATCACACGTGTAGGAAGCCGGTTTGCTATATGGTATGCGAAAAATAGGTATACGGTTCAAAGAGTCCAGGTATTCACTTACTAGCAGACAGGGGCTTGCTCTAGCAGTGCCAAGGTTCACTTGTAGGGGGTAGTGTGGTCGAGCAGCCTTAGGCCTTTCGGAGAGGAATGTTAGACATCTGAAAATACACACAATAGTCAATAAATGATGCACACGACTCAATAAGGAGATCTAAACCAATTTATAAAAAACAACACATATCTTTATATATGTCTAGGCACTGTAATCAATATGATCAATTTATAAAAAACAACACATATCTTTATATATGTCTAGGCACTGTAATCAATATGATCAGGTAAGTACATTTTTCAAGGAAAATACTTTGCGATTAAAAAGTTGACGCTGCATTTTTCAGAAGCGGCAATTTTATCCTATGGGAGTAAAAACCAGTACGACATTCAGGTACAGTACTGCGGCTTATGGGTCCAGTCTCCTGGACTTAAGGTTAGTATGGGGAAAGGTTAAAGGCAGCACCCACAGGTCTTTTCGGGCAGCACTGGGGCAGCCGGGTGCAGAGGTACTTTTCAGCATCGGGTGCCAATGTTATCCCAAGGAGGAAGCACATGTACTCCATTTGGGCACTTCACAGTGACTTACAAGACCAATCTCCTGGACTTAAGGTAAGTATGGGGCAAGGTCCAAGCAACACCAACAGGTCACCTCGGGCAGCACTGGGGCACCGGGTGGAGAGGTGCTTTTCAGCTTCGGGGCCCAATGTTATCAAATGGGGCTCGGTCTGGTAGAAAAGTGGCTGCAGGCTTGGACTGGGAAGCCAGTCAGTCTGAACCACAAACTGGGGCTCAGGTCTCACAATGCTTGGGGATGTGGGGACACCTTTGATCCTCTTCTCTACAGGCCAGGGGGAAAGGTGCAGAGGTGCCCTCAGGCATCAGAGTTTCATCACCCGAAGTACTTGCTATAAAGGGGGCCTACAAACAGAGGCTGCAGGCGGTGTCGGAAAGTCTACAGTGGGCAAGTCCAGGATGGGCTTTGTTTCTGGAGGACCATGCTGGCACCATTGGTTCACTTCAGCTCGGGCTAGATGGCACAAGTGCAGTGGTGCTTTCCGGTGTCAGGTTTTGGCAGTCCGGAGTCCTCTCAGGTCTCTTTGGGTGCTGGCAGTCCTCCCAGGCTTTTGGAGGCACAACAGCTTGCAGAATGAGTCGGCATTGGCGCAATCCTTGGGAACAGCAGACAGGATGGCAGGATTGGCACCAAGTCAGTTGCTTCTTCCTCAGATCTTGATTTTTGCAGCTTTTCGATCCTTCTTCTTTCAGTCATCTGGGTCTGATTTCCTGTAGCCAGGGCTCCTCTAAATACTGAATTTAGGGGCATTAGGGGAGTATAGGGTAGGATCCCATGAGTTACTTACCTCTGGGGACACTCTACCCCTTATATGACCACTTCCTGGGGTAGTGGGCATAACCCTGTCCCAGAGATCCTAAAGTTGCCGTAACAAAGATGGTAACTTCTGAAAAGTTGCATCTACTTCAGGTAACCCAGTTCAGAGGTGGTGCTCGCCTGAGGATGGACACACCTGGCTTTCCTCGCTAATTTTCCCGGATTTCGAGTGCCATGGGCTCTGACCAAGAAGGTCAGTTTCCTCTTCAGTGAGAGATACCAGATTCACATACCAAAGACAGTGGACCTTTTCGAAGCTCCCAGGCTTGGAATGCTTAATCTGCAGGTCATGCTGTGGGCAGGGGTGCAAGGCACCCCTGCTCGAGCAGGCTTGGCTTATGGCCCCAGGAGAGCAGACGTCCTCACACTTGGGGGTCAGATACTGGTCTCTGGTGGCAGGCTGACGAAATCCAGTCAGTCAGTCAGCGCCAGGGGCTGGTAGGTTTTCAGGGAGCACCTCTAAGGTGCCCTTTGTGTGCATGTATTACTAAATCCGCCACTGACATTAGTGTGAGTTTATTAATATGAGATGTTTGATACCAAACATCCCTCTTTTCAGTTAAGACACCATGTAGCTGGGAAACTCGTTTTCACCAGTGTCAAGCTCATGTTTTAAAATGGCTTCCCTGTTCCCTTATACTGGCAGCAATGGAACCAGCACAGGGGCATATCTGCTCATGTAGATATGTCCTCACATGTAATATAAGGCACCCGGCCTTAGGGCTGTAAGGCTGTCATAGGGGTGACTTGCAAACAAAACATGCAGTGTTCAGGGACATGGCACACAGGAATGTGTGTCATGACATGTTTACTCTTTTGACTGCACCAAGACATACAGCCTGCAGTGGCTGTTTGCCTGAGCTTGGTGAGGGGTCCTTAGGGTGGCATAAATCTGGCTGCAGCCCCTAGGGACCATCTTTAGTACCTCAGGACCAAGGTGCTGGGGGTGCCATTTACCGGGGACTTACAGAAGGTACTAAAGGTTTTGCCACTTGGGGAAAACAATTGCACAGTTTTGGGAAAGAGATCTGGCACTGGGGACCTGGCTAGCAGGAACCCAGGGCACTTCTAGTCGAAATCACATCAAATACCAGGCAAAAAGTGGGGGCGACCAAGTCAAGAAGGGCACTTTCGCACAACACTTCTTTTAGAAAATCCTTAAAAAGCCTTTCTTTGCTGATTCACAGACATTCTAGTCAAGACGCCATGTGATAGGCATAGAGCCAGGATGGCCATGAGGATAATAGGGTGCACTACAAATGCAAACATAATGCAATTACTCTGAATTCATTGGAGGGTAAATTAATACATTTGCAAAAGATACACAGAGAGAGTACGTGTAGAACTACCATGGCGTCGGACAGAGTGCGTACCTTCAGGTTTAAACTTTGTGTGGTGTGACATGGTACAATTCAAACTCATGAAAGCAAGTACTTACTTCATCTGGCAAGGTAGAAAGCAAAATGATTAAATACAACGTTGTAACATTTCGCATTCACTTTACGTTGACAGTGGGATAAGTTATTTGAATGTACTTTCTATACCCAAATAAAACATTCCAAAGTATTAAAGATGTGAAATATTAAAACAGGTCAGATGTGAAGAACCTTTTCATTGGAAGAGTGCGCATCAATAAGTGTCTTATTATACAGAGTGCTATTATTATTTTCCAGAGTTTGTGAGCTGCCTAAATTGGCCACCAAATACTCCCTTGCACAGTGTAATGGAGCAGGGGAAACAAAGGATACTTTCTGGACCCTGATGGGCCCTCAGCTCCCCTGTAAAAACTCTCCAGGAGCCAAGAGAGAAAGGCATGCAAACCACTCAAGAGCCGTGGGATGATTGGCTGAGGGCTATGACGTTTTCATTTTGTTGTTCCATTACATACCCTCCACAGACCTGCTAGTCCCTGGTGTTGGCAAGTCAACCGTCCTTATGAACTTCTATAAAGGAAAATCATGATAAATGTCGGGATCTGTGGGCCTATTAGGAGACACAACTTTGAGGGGAACTAATTGCGCCAACATTTTCCGAAATCAGCCCTGTAGGGAAGCCCTCATCAAAAAGAACCAGCGCGGTCATTTCTCAGCATCGACGAAGGCCCTTGGTCATTTGAGCCGCATCACCACGAGCACAATTCGGCCCGTGGGATCTTGTCAAGAAATCCCTCGTTCTTTTCTTTCTTTCCTCAGCATAGACAACGTTAGGCCGCCTGCTGCACTCCGGAACATGCCGTGCGTTACCGGAGCCAACTTCTACCCGATTATTAATTTTCCGCCAAATTAAGGAAAATAGTTGGGTAGAAGGCTTCCGGGTTCAAGGGAAAACAATGAAGCTGCAGGTGAAGTGATCGGATCATACATGGGAGCGAGCTGGACACTCTAAGGGGAACAGCATTAATAGCATTGGGAGGGGCTGCTCGGAGAGAGGCTGCAGTAGCCGCCTCTCCGCAATACTAATAAGGGACATTTTGGCTGCGCATACAGAAAAAAACAAAGTTATGCATGAGGAGAAAGCTAAAACTGTTTTTGTGCTATAATCAGAAAATCACTTTTCAAATTTCAGGACTAAAGGTCACCCCGGGATCTTAATTAGCCACCTCTGCAGCTGGAGAGGGGGTCTGAAGCGATGTCTTTCAATTACACAGCTGATCTACTACTATGATTAACGAGCATATGTCAGCCCCACGCTGTGACGTAGCACAGGGTGGCACGGACGAACGCTGCACAGTGCTGCGCGTCTGACAGCACCTTGAGAAATAAAGCTTTTTACAGCTCTTCCGTCTTTGGAATGGTGGGCGCGTGCGACATGGCCAGTCTAGAGCAGGCGTGCGTCTCCTGTGTCTAAAGTGAATATCACGCGTCACTAGGTGGATGCGGACCGCACGGGTGACACCATGAGTTACCGCACTGGGTGACACCAACCCTAGTGACGCCGCTGAATATCAGCAGTACAAGAGACACTGGGTCAGAGGGGGCCTGCCTTTATGGTTCTCAATTTCAGAATTGCAGTACGCGAGATGCATGCACTCTCTTACCCTCTATCGTGGTGGAGTGTGACTATAAGGCAATACTGCAGGACCGAGAGCGTGCATCTGCAGGGCACCTGCCTTGGCAAGTCGATGTTCATATAGAGCTAGGGTGACCAACTGGCATGGGTGCAAATTCAGGAACGTAAGTGTGAAAATTCAGGACAAAGGGTCAAAATTCAGGACAAAAAATCAGGACAGAAGGTCAAATTTAAGGACAAAACTTCGGGACAAAAGTTAAGTTCTACAGACACCTCAGAGGAAGTTGCTCAATAGTGTAAACGTAAGTAAATAGACAACCACTTAAGTACATGTCAAAAATATGGTTATATTAGGTTGAGACAATCATGCACTTTACCGTTTTCCGGAATGCGCGCAGCTTTGAGCAATTGTGCAGGTCTTTTTGTGGTATTTCATATGAAAATAATGTATTTATATGGTTACTGCACTGGGTTTCCAGTCTGATATTTTGTTTACAACTCATGGTCCTGAGCAGGCATGTTTGGTGAGAGAAGTGGTCAGGTAGATCTGCTCGGATAGACTTTGTTACTAGCATCTTATATCTGAGTGTCATTGTGAGATGTAACGCGGCAAGCATAGGTGAACTAAAAGGAGGATTGCTGTGATGAACCCACTATAGAGAACGCATTATGGTTCAGCAAGTGGAACTTAAAATATGGAATCTGACTTTGCTTATGGGGGCTTCGCAGAGAGTTGCACAAGCTGATGGAAGTCACAAAGGTGCTTTTCCCTGCAGCTTTCTTAAAGAAGGCACTGCCGATACACTATTACATAGTTTATTTTTGACGCCTTGCCTATTGCTACAAACACAATATACATCTCAAGCACCGCTCATGGCACTGTGAGGCTCTCCCTAAAACCTTGCACCTTAAACATAATTGCAAACATTTGCAATTACGAGTGTAACATTCAAGTAGCAGTTGGGTGTCACTCAAAATGTCTTATGAATGATGTATAGATACCACGCATAAGCAGACAGCAAATACAAAATAGTAACACATAGGAAAGGGAGTAGCCAGAAAATGTAAATACCTCCCAGTCTGAACTGTTATGCTCTGTTATGTGTAGGGCTCCCAGTTTTCCGTTTTTACTGATTTTTACAGATAAATACAGACAGCAATTGATTTATTTTCCTGTCTGTATTTATTTTTAAATACAGAAAAATATGGAAAATAGGTCTACTTAGGATGATTTTTTCTACTGTCAATCATGAGTGCCAGGTCAGCAGGTGTACAGATTGAGAGATGGGGGGGGGGGGGGGGGTGAAAAAGATTTCCCAATTAAGTGCAGATCTACAGTTAATTATGCTATTCTACAATACAATGTTTTCAGATAACGCTATTGCACCGTATACTGCTGAAACCTTTCAGACATTTAAATGCGAGTATACCTTTATCAGTCAAATAAACGTGGAAAAATACCCATTGACGCTTCATTTATACAGAAAACACAAAATAAAAATGGATAAATACAGAAAAAAACAACAAAAAATAAATATGGATAAATACAGACGGAAATGTTGAAAATATAAATACCGTAAAACCGGGAGCCCTAGTTATGTGCTATTGTATATTGTGGTTTACTGCCATTTCTTACGGCACTCTTCAGATTGTGGAATAATGCATGGTTATGGTAGTCATGGGCAGTACTGTGTTTAGTGTGGGGAAGGTGGTATCTTGTGTCCTTGAAAAGACTGGCAAATTCAGCTATTTCGATTGAGTTGAAAGGTTCAGTTTGGGAGACATGCACTGCATCTCCTTTCCACGGTGTTAAGTTATTCTGGGCTATTTACTTTCTTCAGTTTTCGTGGAGTCTCTCAATACATGGATCATTTTAAAGATTTAACATAACATAACATAACATGTTTGTAAAGCTCACATTCACCCAAGAGGGTATCTTGGTGCAGAATTACAGATGTTTATTGTTACCCAACTCAATGGTACTCATTTTATCGACCTCAGAAGGATGAAAGGCTGAGTGGGCCTACAGAGAGTTGAACCAGTAACCATGAGATCAAGCACAAGCCCCTACAGTGGACGCATTAGTACACTAAACAAACCACACCCGGCTGGCCTGATAGCTCTCTATTCATGATTTCAGTTTTGCAGTGTTCAGAGGAATGCTGTTTTACCCACGTCATAGTCACTCAACTTTAGCCCTTGCTTTAATGCTACTCTTTCAGATTCAGTCTATTACCTTCATGACTCTCATTTTGACCGGACAAGGATTTTTTCTATGTTGCCAATCTTATTGTTTTTTGAAAAGTTAGGTTAGCCTTCCTTGTCCCAGGGACTTTAGTTTGTTTAACTTCCCTCCTCTCGGAGAGGAGTAGTTGCTTCCTCAACTGATTCCTCTCTAGAATTGGGTAGAATGAGTCATCTTAAAAGAATAAACATTCTGTCCAATCTCTCCTGTACTTTCTACTTCGTCCACGTGTTCTCCTGGCCTCTTTCTAGACAGCCCTGTATCGGCTCCACAGCTATAGATTGTGCTTGACTTTAAATCTGCAGTTTCCCCATTCTTGCCTTTCCTTGTGTTTGATAGGCCATCTTAAAAGACAAGAGACCCGAATGGGGAATATCTTTACTCATTTAACCCATGAGGCCAGATGAGCCTGATCGGCATGTTGTACAGGGTTTACGGTGGGAAAGTTCAAATTAATAGTTCCAAGTCTATTCTCTCTCTCACTTTATCTTTCTTTTTCTTCTTCTCTCTTAGCTGTTCTTTTACAATTCTCATCGTCATAATGAGGAGAGCTTCAGTGAGAGCAGAGTAACTTACACACAGCGCAGCTGACAAAACGAAAGGAAATCCGGCCTTCTGGGACCACAACCTGAGTAGGGATGTACAACGGCAGATGGGGTTGGCCTCCATTTCCTGGGGTGAATGGGGGTTCTGTTGCGAATACTTCATGGTGTAATAAAGTACAGTTTAGAGAAACATGAAATACCTCTGCTGTAACACCCTAGGAAATGTCAGGGCAAAATGGGGTCGTAAAGTCTACGGCTATGTGTCCCTTCGTGGATTCAGTCAACACTGTTTGGCTCCAGCAAATGGGTTGCTAGCAGCAGCTGTTCCTGAATTAGGAATGCATTTATTTGTGTTTATGCAAGAATGTTTTTGCATAGGACTGACATAGTTGGGTAAGCAGCAGAGCACCTATGGAGATTAAAACAATACAATGAGGTGAGCAAAAGGCACTTGTGTTTGCTTGCTAGTATTAAATAGTCCAGAAAATAATAATGGGAGCAAAGAAAAGGATCAAGAGGAGAGATTGACTAATACACGGTTTGACCGAATAGCATTTACTACATGTGATATTTTAGTGATGCATGGGACAAAGGGTCCACAAGCCAAACTTGGTTCAGGTTGCTTGACTTTATGCTAAATGTAAGGGCAGATGAAAGGTACATTTATTATATATTCGTTGGTGCTACAGGAGAAATATTGATTTACATTGTTACTACTGAGTGAAGATTGCTCGAGCAGATGAACAGGGCTATTCACTGCTTCTTGGTAGCAATATTTGCCTCAGGAGAGCGGCCTTCAACCTAACTAGGCAAATGCATATGCTGTTACATCCATTGAGCTCTTTAACTAAATATGTAGACCTGATGGAGATCATTAGGCATTTGTTACCAACAGTGGCGTAGCAAGGGGGGGGGGGTCCACCCTGGGCGGCACAAGTTTTTGAGGTGGCGACCCTCCTCCCTACCCCCGCTCTTACCTGCGGCTGTCGCTGTGCGGCGGCTGAAGGAATTGCCAGCATCCCCCCGCTTACAAATGGCCACCGCTGGGCAGCAAACGCCTTTGGCCGGCCCGGACAGCTAAAGGTCTAGCTACGCCACTGACTACCAAAAGAGGAGGAGCATACCACCAGGCTGTAATTCTGTTTACTTCCTGATGATTTTCTACCGCAGTGTATGTAAAGGTGGAGAGTAATTAACCAAGTGCCCTGCCAGTAGTAGAAGTCTGCCAGTACTGGTCTGGTCTGAAAGGTCAATGTGTGGGCTGGTTTTGTAGCAGTTTGTGGGCCTGCTTTATGGTCTGGTGGGCTGGTCTTTACTGCTGATTGCCCTGATAATAACACAAACGCTGCCTGCAGCACGCACAAATCCATGAGGTCTTCAATGCCTCGCACACCACTTAAATGACGTGCCTTTACTCGTTTAGAACAGCCCCGATTTGCAAACATGGGCCATTTTAATAACTTTCTAATTAACTAATAGGTTTCACTTTTATTTTCTGTCCCAGTCCAACCCTGTGCCAGTAGAGCACTCCGCCAGGTTTATATACACTGGGGAAACTGCTTTCTAAAATAGAAAATCTCTCTTAGAATAATTAAGAGCAAACTTTCCCTAGTTTGCAATCTGACTGCTTTATGTTCTGGGTTCTTATAGGCCCCAACCAGGAATCCTCACTTCCAAAGGTCAAGACGTCACCATAATATGACTGCCCCATTCCACTCACTGGAAACATTTCCACTCAACTGACAGAGCAGTAAAGCTTTCCATTCGCTCCTTGTGCTGCCTTCATAGGATTTACATTTGTAATTCCTCTGTGAATGGAAATTACCACCCGGTGACAACATCTACTTCTTGTCTTTGTAATTTTATGTGATAAGGGCCCAAATCATTCCAGAGTTCCTCCGGCACACTGTGATAATACAATTTTCTTGATCAATTTACATAAAAGGTGTGACTTCTGAACAGCATTTGCTAGTGCAGTGCCCAGAAAGCATTCAGATGTTCAGAAGAAGCAGAAGCCCTTTTGCATTTAATCAAGTTGCATTCAGTTCAGTAGGCGTTTTTTTTTCATCAATACCGCCTGTCAGTCTGGGGTCGACTAAAGTGTCATTGAACAGCGGGGAGTTAAGTGATGGGGATCTCTTGTGCTTATGATCGAGCTGTGCAGGGAGCAGCCGTGTCTACACAGGTCCACAATGTTAAGTCTCTGATTAAGCTTCTAATACCTTTGAGATTTCTTACAAAACATTTGTTTCTGAAGCAGTCAAGTACATGATGTTTGTTCAGGTCTAGGGCAGCATCTAATTAAAGCTTTTTGAGTTGAGTTGTCATCTTGGCTATGCTGAAAGTCTGCAGCAGTATTGATACAGAGGTTGACTGCATCTACCAGATAATATATACGTGGGAAAGTGCCCTTTTTGTATGGTCACCCCCACACACTTTTTGCTCAAATGCTGATGGTTATGACTCAGAAAGTGCACTGGAGCCTGCTGCCCCAGTGCCAGTGCTCTCGCCCTAAAACTGATATGTGTGACTTGGTAATCCCAAATTGCAAGGACTTTAACCCTCTTATAAGTCCCTAGAAAATGTTACCAGTAGTGTTAAAAGGGGTCACCAGGGCTTGAAGCACTGTTTGTGCCACCCTGAGTTATCTAAGTAAACTACTGACAGCTGGAGTGCCATTGCAGACTGCAGTAACAGTGCACACTGCCTGAACTCCACTTTGCCCTCACCATGGGGCATATTAACAAAAAACTGCGATAAATATCGCAGAGCGCGCTTAGCACGATTTTGTTTAATGCCGGCTATTGCTGGATTTAATCGCCAAGATAACGTGTTATTATCAACGATTATCGCCACGGCGATATAAAATCCGGCGATAGTGGCGAAATGAGGGAACATCACTGGAAATCCAGCGATACAACTGCAGCGATAATGGAATCCTTGGTAATAGGGAGATGTGGACTTAGCCTTAGAATCCACCTCCCTTTATAAATAAAGCTAAGTCAGAAATGTTGCAGATGTTAGCTTACGGCGATAACCGCGGTTAGCGCGGCTTTTAATATCGCTATGGGTGTCCTGGGCCGGCTTGTTAATACAGAGTAGTGCAGTTAGCGATATATTCCATGTTGTTTTGGAAAGAAACGCCTACTTTGCATCTCGTTAGCGATGCGAGGTGAGGCGTTTTGAGAACGGCTGGTAACATGCGCTAATGCATGTTAGAACCGCCTTGTAAATAGGGCGAAAATATTATCTCCGCTTTTCTGGTGTTCAAAGCCAGAAAAGCAGAGATAGGGCCCTTGATAATATGCCCCCATGTGTGGTAAAGCCAATGCACTATTTTTAATATTAGTCAGTCACACCTAAGGAAGGACTCCTGAGCCTAAGAGTCAGGGTGCATTATATTAAAGATGTGGACATGTAAGTGAAAGCATATATGCCCCAATAGTGGCCTTTATCATTAAAGGCCACTATAAGTGATACACAAATATCAAGTGGAGAGTGAATCACTGGTCCTGAAAAACCAGGGTATGCAAAACCAGTACAGAGTACTGTTAAGAAACCCTCATTCACGTTTTTGTGGGTGGACTAAAGCGGTATATTACGATTCTTTGCTCTGTTGTTAACAACGTGACAGCATCATCATTGGGTTAATCAAATGCTTCCTCCGCCCGGAGGTCGACCCACTGGTTATTTCAGTAGTGATCGTAGAAAAAAGGGGGGTGTTGGTGTTTAAGTGAAGTGATGTGTAGTGGAATTTTTAAAAATCTCGTAAAACCAGTACGTTCCTTTAATTAGACTGGGTTCAAGATTATTTAAAAAAGAACAGAGGGCAGAGTCAGCACTGGTAACGCACCCACGCCGAAGAGAGCGTGAGCGACCTCCTCTATCACCCGATGTAGCCCACAACAAGAGATACAAGGTTCAAATAGAACAAGACACATGGAATAAAATTTCCACCCTTTTTCACCGGAGACCCCTGACGAGTAGGGTCCCCTTCACTTGGTAAGGTCCTGAAGAAAGCCCACTTGACCCTTTTGGGCATTTTAGAGGGCTGAAACATGTCGACCTTTTTATGGACATTTTTATAGTGCACCAGACCATAATTAGTCTAATTTGTGCACACAGAGTAATCTTTTTTAAATAATCTTGAACCCAGTCTAATTAAAGGAACGTACTGGTTTTACAAGATTTTTAAAAATCCCACTACACATCACTTCACTTAAACACTAACACCCCCCTTTTTTCTACGATCACTACTGAAATAACCAGTGGGTCGACCTCCGGGCGGAGGAAGCATTTGTTAACCCAATGATGATGCTGTCACGTTGTTAACAACAGAGTGGTGAATCGTAATATACCGCTTTAGTCCACCCACAAAAACGTGAATGAGGGTTTCTTAACAGTACTCTGTACTGGTTTTGCATACCCTGGTTTTTCAGGACCAGTGATTCACTCTCTACTTGATATTTGTGAATTTGAGAAAAATAAGCTGAGTGGATCACATACTCTTCTTGCTCCCTCCTATTTTGATTATTATACTATAAGTGATAGGCAGCCCATAAGGTAACATGGGCTGGCACAAGGGCAAACACGAGCTTGACAGCACCATTATGGTACTGCCAAAATATGTCATGTTTAGTATCAAACAACGGAGCCCCTTACCACTTGCATGAATCTGGTGCCAAGGACAATCTGGCAAGCACCCAATCTGCAGTTTGGTGCATGTCACAACCTGGTTGCCACAGCCTTTCCTGTGCTCTGGCTGCCAGCCCGTAGCTACTGCTACCAAGACAGGAATCTGACCCCTGCCAGGAGATGTAAACATTCCCAGGAGTCAAAAACAAAGGCCCTGATAGGAAGGAGGTCACACACCCGCTCCCTGAAAGGATGCCTAGTTAAGTGGTAAAGTGGTACATCAAGTCGGTGAGTTTCAAAGACTTCACTGGCTGTGATATGCAACCAGGATGCCTTCCAAAGGAGGAAACAGCCACCAGGCCCATTTGCACCTGGGCAGGTGGGAAAATGCAGTATTCAGGAGGTGTACACCGCAGATTAGCCACAACTCTAGCGTGTGCTACCTGGTCTGTACAGCTCAGGAAGACTTCTGTCATTTTTTTAAAAGTGGTAGAATAGAGGATTCTAGGTAGAAAAATTGATGCACACACCCGGATGTGGTCACCTCAGTGACGAATTAGCCACTGGGGCTAGTAGCACATTGGCCTCTTGCACCTTCACACACCTAACTCCCCTAAATCTAGGATTTAAGTGCTACCACTGACACCAGAAACTCAGTTCTGATCTGACTTGCAACAAAGGACAAACAGGGGACCTGTGTCTGCGACAACAGGATCTGCACAAAGCAAAGACATGATACTCTGCACCTGTGGCAACCTTCCTGGAACTGCACGACTGCGACTCGTCCTGGACCAAAGATCGGTTCTCCCAGACAGAGGGATCCTTTTGAGAGCCAAAGGCAAATCCAGACTCACCTGGGGTAGTGGCACTAGTCTCCTGTACACTGCAGTTAAAAAAAGTGTACCGGGACCAAAGAATCGCTGGCCAGCGGGCCCTCAGAGGGATCGTTCAAAAGTAGATGGTCCAGTGCATTGTGGAAAACATAGTCCTGACCTCCACAAAGTTTCAGGCAACTATAATTTCCCTTGGATCGCCAGACGTCAAAATACCTTTATGCTGAGCTTACAACTGACAAGGCTTCTTGGCCGCCAGCCCAGTAACCACCCACTGTACTCAAAGCTGCACTTTGTGGGAACTTTGCAAAACCTTCATCTGACATTAGCAGTGGCTTTGTGGTCAACTTTTTGCACCCAGTTCCCCACCAGCAGCGTGTAAGCTGTAAAACCAATCCTCCCACAGCTCCCGCTTCTGCACCAAGGACAGCCAGTACAACTCTGCACCCAGGCTTCTAGAGTGAGGTAAAATCAAACCGCATCACCTTTTCCCTCCTTGCGTTTCACGCAACTCAACTTGCAAGTGAACAATTGCCACCAGTGTTTTTTTACCATTGCCCACAATGATAAAGTTTTACAAGTACATTTCTTCACTGATTTAATAGTGTTTTCAAAATCCATAACTCCAGTTATACTCATCCGATTGTCTTCGTTTTGGTGTCTAAATTTAGATAAAAATCTGCTTTGTTTTTATAAATTGGTGTCTGATTTCTTTTTAGTCGTATCAATTACTTATTGTGCATGTTGGTACTCTGAAATGCTTAACACATGTTGCTCTAGTAAAGTCTGACTGCTCTTTGCCACTCTGCAAGGAATGAGCTAAGGATTTATTGTTTTGAATCCAAAGACCATCTTTGGAGCATTATGAGAGTGCTGCATGGTGAAGCCCAACCAGCATCACCCCATTAGGCCTGGGTGGTATACTCCGCTCCGCAGAGTTCACAGAGTTTTTGACACTCCACGCTACGCCTACGCTGAGTGGCGGAGTTTACCGGTGACACTCACCCCTAATAAATGCCACTTATGTACTGCATAATTGTCTATTGATAGCATGATATGCTTCCACAACTTAATCTGTGTTCACTTCGTCATGGAATACGGCGGCATACCACCTTCATTTTTCTCTCTGTTGCTGATTCTCTGTAGTCCTAACACAGCGTCCGTGAACTACACTTCACATAGATGAGTGGGCGCTGGTGCCATACGGCATATGATGTCACGTGCCATGTGAATCACCTCTTAGGAGTCTCCCAGCCAAGCTTCACTTTGGCTTTCGCTTTCTCTCGCACAGCCTATTCGCAGTCTTTCGGTAGCAGCGTGATACCACATTTTCCTAGGATCTTACCTGGCAGACCAGGGCACAGAGGAAGCTTGCTAAAAAAGATGCCTTACAGTCAAATTAATGATTTTTTTAAGGCTTTTTGTGAGGTCCACAAAGCTATATGGTAGAATGACCCTGTGTACCTACCCCCCTGTCACAATGACCGACTTCCACAAATGTACCTACTGGTGGGTACTTAGCATGCCATTGCTCAGTCCTCTCCAGTCACAACCCTCGCAAACCCTTAGGAACCCAGTGAAGTCAATATATTCCAGTACTCTGCTGTACAAGTGTGCAGAACTAGTACACACGCCTACTGTTGTCACAATACCCACTCACCTACACCTAAAAGCTCACACTCTGGCATGCAACCAATACACTTTTCTTCAATCCAATACCCATGATATAATGCTGGAATTACAGAAGCAGAAGGCCAGCCGAGGTGGATTCCAGCGCATGCATTTCAGAGTTTCGAGGCCTTCTGAAGTAGGGGCCTAGTCAAAATGTGATGGACAGCCTGTAAGCTGGAGGCAAAGTCCCGGGCTGCCTGCAGACAAACTCTCTACGGGCCTCATTTACGGACAAGGTGCTCTTGAAACGGGGGTTGTGGGGTGCACCAGGCACTCTGGAAACATTCCCTCAAATGCCTTTGAGTTAGTGCAAGATGTTTGCAGCAATTAACTATGACCAAATGATGCCCACAGAGCATGATTTCTGATCGAAGAAGTCATTAGTAAGTGACATGTGGTGAAGTGCATTGCCCGGCCTGCTTTAGTATGAAGTATTATGAAATATTTGTAGGCAACAGGGAAGACTCCTGGGTATTGTGAAGACCACGACAGTAAAGATCGGATGTAGAATAAAATTACAGTTCCCAAATGGTCCCCATCCATCCTGAATATTTTATGCATGTTTCCTCTTTGTCACGGGAAGCCCAGTGGGACTTGTTACACACAAGGATATTAATGGAAACAAGACCCACTGAACCATAAGGAATTATATTTCCTTTAACATGTTCAGCGCGTTCCTCCTTAACTATGCATCAAGGTAGAGTCTAGCCTGCAGGGACCAGTCTCGCCGACCTTTGGCACACACTAGATTCAGCGCAGGTATATGTAAGGGGCCACTTTGTAGTGTGCGCTTCAGAACTGCTCGCTCTGCAGGACAACATGCTTGTCGCAGAAACACAGTTCACGAGGCCCAGTGGGGTTTCCGAAAAGAACAGGCAATTACCGGCATAATGTGAGACACAGAATGCTACCGTGGATGTAACCTCCAGAAATATAAGGAGTTTAAGACAAGAATACAGAATTATCCCTTGTAGAAACTCTATATTGCACTCGTACAGTCGATCAATATTTTAATTTTTACCAAAAATGAATTCATTCTGCATAATCATTCAAAACTCAGTCGGTGAAAGTGAGTCTTTGGGGTGGAAATGACCTTCTCATATGTGCTCTCAGCGCCATTTTCCCTTCACATGCACTTGAGGATGTGTGGCTGCGCCACAGCAGAGATACAGACTCGGGAAGCTAATAATTATGGGAAATCACTGCCTCAAAATAATGAACTTGCCAGCAACTTGAAGGCCCAGAATATATACCGTTATTTTTCATCATGTTATGTCCTTCTCTCTTTCATCAGAGTACAGCCAGTTCAGGGAAGCACACGCCATATTGAAAAGGTATGGCTTCGATAAAATTACAATGGGCTTTTAAACTGTCTCCCTCCTCCTCCTCCTCCTCCTCCAAGGCGGTATATTATGAATAGTGTCTCCCACCAGAGGCCTATCTTTAATTTGTCAAGTGATCTCAAGCAAATATTCTCGCCGCTCGCAGGGTGGGAGGGGAGACATGATGAGAAAGCGGAGGGCCAGTAAATAATTTGTACATTAATACCTCGACCCACTTCCTGGCCCCAGTGCTTGCAACTCGAAAACTACCAAGCTAAACTGATCCTGTGGGAACCATGCAAACCTGCTACGCATGAGAGATTTAATGCCACCTCATTCAGAATTAGTCAAAAGTTTACCGTAGTTGAAGACTGCTCTGCAGATACAAATGCTACATCACCTGTTCAACATTTAGTGAGTGACAAATGAAAGGAGGTTCCCCTGGGTGGGTTCCTGCAGACAGCACCCTGCAGACTCTCTTTATGGGCCACTAACTGGATTTTGTCTTACCTGGACTGCTGCAGGATTGTTTCCTCGTATTTGTCCCGTCCCTTACGTTAGCAACTCGCCGGACCCGCTTCGCGGGTCCCGCAGCGCGCTACACTACCATAGGAGTTGCCAGTGGGGGCTGCTTTCTAACAGGGGCTACTGCATCTTCAACATTGCCCAGGAGTCCCAGTGACCCCAACCAGTTCCAACTGGGCTGCTCTCCCTGGTCGCCACGCCCCCACCGGCCGTTATTTCCACTATTTTAGGAACACAGTTAACCGCTGCGCGGGAGCGTGCGGGTGCGCCCGGGGCTAAGGCCGGGCAAAGGGCGGGCCGTTTGAGGCCGTTCGAGGACCGGAGAGACCGGACCGGGCCATCTCTCCATTAACAATTTGTCCCGGAACTCTTAGCAAAGTTGCATGCTTTGGTCCACTATTGTTATTACACCTGTGTGCTTTTAAAATACATATTCGCGCAGATTCGTTTTTTTTTTAATAAGTTGCTAAATCCCTGTTTTGATTTAATTGGCACTATGGTGCTAACTAGAGGAAATAATATTAAACCCAAAGTACCGGCGGGCGGGGGCAAGCTTTTAGGTCCCATGGACGATTTCATTACTAAGGCTAATACATTCATTGACCAAACCATCAGTCTGATGGATGATAGGGTATCCTTGGATCTAGCACTTGCCAAAAAAAGATCTTCCATGGGTAAACTAGCTGACGTAAGATCTCCCGTAAATCATGTCCGAGGATCGCTTTGTGAGGGTAGGCGTAGTCTACCAAACAATGTGGACCTGTCGGTCTCTCAGCTTTCAGATTCCCAGATAAGCTCCGACTTAGAAAGGTCGCCAGATTTGCTACCCCAAATGACCCCGGATGAAACAAGGAAAGCAAGGGGGAGGAGGGAGGGCGCTACAAAGAAAAGGTCAAAGAACAGAAAGAAGATTGTGAAAAATCCCATCCCTAATGAGACTAGTAATACGAATACTAGTAAAGAGAACGCACTTTCTGGAATCGAACAGGCTGTAGACTCTGCGCCTATAAATCATTCATTACCTCATACCCCAGACCCCATTTGTTTGGAATCTCCCTCTCAATTAATCTGTATAAAGGAAATAACCAATAGCGATAATTCGCAGCTGTTAAAAAATATAGCAGATTTACTGAAATCTCTTCTTGCCCCAGTGGAAGTTAGACTATCGCAGATAGAAAACCACTTAACTAGGTGTATAAACCTCATAAATTTGAAGCAAGCGTTGGGGGATCATAAAACAGGGATTAAGAAACAACCCTTTTCGAAGCCTGGAGCTCCTCAAATGAACGTACCTATATCCTTAGCTGTATCAACTAAATCAACATTCCCCGTTACATCAAATATTAAAAGGGTAGTAAAACCTTCCACGAGCGTTGCCACAACCCTATCTCAGGGTAATGCTCCGGTAGAAACAACGTTGGCACCCTTAACTTTGGAACCTATAAAATCTCCCCCCAAAACCCAGGTTTCTAAAACACCTTTTCTAAAAACCTTGGCATCAGCATCCATCAGTGGGGGCCCTGGGGGTCCTTCAGAAGTGAGATTTACCGTTGATATGCCACCGGAAGCATGTCCTTTCGTAGTAGTAATGACTGGCGTCCCGGAACTGGTGGAACATAAAGCAGAACCTACATGCTCATGGATAAATAAAGTTCGACACTGGCTAAACACCTACCGTCCTATTCCACCAACCCGGTCATGTAGGATCTTGATGGCACATAGGATTCCCTGGGTGGGAAATGGCAGAAAAATAATAGCGGGAGATTGTATCGTGATTACATTAGATGATCCTCGAGTGGTAGACCATATTTGTTCTTGGGATCACTCGAATTTAAACGGAGGTATAACCACGAAGCGACTCTCCTTTTTCTACCCTTGCCGACATCGTAATACTCCTTTTAATGATTACGTGAGCCCTTGGGATGAAGTAGTTTCTCACCATAGTCAATACGGCAACTCTAGTCAAACAGAGGGCTCTCGTCCCCACGATTATGATTATTCTTGGTACACAGTGGGGACACGTAACCAGGGAAGAGGTTGGGAAGAACGGGGCTCGAATACGCAGAGGAGGGCTTACAGAGAGCTACCTTGTAGGGATCCATGGTTTAGTATTCCGACAATGAATAGGTTTAATGGCCTCGAAATGGTTGATTGACCATCAATGGAGACTGAACCCATTAACCTTAAGACTCCATCTTCAGCGCCCAAAGTAGAAAACATTTCTCTAGTAGATGAATCTTTGGTGTTAAACAAAGAATCACAATCCTTATCTATTTTATCATGGAACGTTGCGGGTCTTCGTCCTAAAATTGAAGATGGAACTGCTTTGAATCTCTTGGAGCTGGGTAAAATTATCTGTCTCCAGGAGACGTGGTCCACCATGGAGCTCCACCTTTTAGGCTATAAAACGTATTTTCTCCCAGCCCTGAGCAGTGGTGTAGGTAGACCCAAGGGAGGGCTGGCTACGTACATTGCTAATACCTTGAACCACTTGAAAGTATCTATGGTGGATTCCGATTCGAATTTTCAACTACTTACTCTTTCTTTTAAAAAGAAAGAATCGATTCTCGTCCTTAATCTTTATAACAACTTAGAGGAGGATCAATTTTTGACCCTTCTTGTTAAGATCCAGGCGAAACTAACTCATCATCTTCAAAATAAGGCAAGAAAAGGGGTGGTTCATCTTTTTTGGGGAGGAGATTTTAATTTGCATCCATGCCCACACAATGGAAAAAATCGGTGTGGGATAGTCGATGAAAATGAAATCCCCCTCATGCATTTTGCCCACTCTAAGGCTGGAATTGCTATGAATAACGTGCTAACCGCACTAGAACTTTCAATAGCAAATGAGCCAATATCAGGCTCATATCTTTTTCAACCGACTTATGTGGGACGGGGATGCAAAACGACAGTTGATTTCATCCTCCTGTCGTTGGGATTGACGTCTAGACCAAGCTCTTTTGAGATCCTGACTAATACCTTAAGTGATCATTCTGCTTTGAGGTTGGATCTCCATCTTACTAATTCCCAACCCCGAATTGCCACTATAACTAAAACTCTTGCCCAGAATAAATTGGATTTAGACAAGCATAATGGTTATACCCTAAAGTGGGAAAAGATCAATCCTGTCGAGATTACAGACAAAGTGGTAAAAGCGGCATACTCAAATATAATCAAATGCCTTGACCTTTCAGAAACAGATGATGAAGTGCTAAAAAACTGTTCCCAGATACTAGAGAAAACTAAGGGTCTCCTTGTAGTAAAACAGAAGAATTTGAATCCAACTACTAGAGGGTGGTTCAACCATAGTTGTACAACGGCCTTAACTAAATTAAAAGTAGCCCTAAACAAACCAGACAGAGATTCGGACCAGATTCAGCTTCTGAGACAGCATTACGGACGGGCACGTACACAAAGAATACTAGAATTAAAGCAGAAACTATGGGATGATCTGCACACTAGTGCTCTCTCTAAAAATAGTGAGGCCTTTTGGCGAACAGTTAAATCCCCCTATCTACTAGACAACAATAGTCCTAAAATAGAAGTGGCCATAGAGAAAGACACTTGGGTGCCCACTTTGCCAAAATTTTTAAAAAAACAGCAATTCCAGTGGGAACAGATATTATTCATCCAATAGTCGAATATCCAATATCCTTGCAGTTTGACATCACTGAGGTACTAGTAGCACTGGAAACAAGCAAAAACGGTAAAGCCCCAGGCCCAGATGGGGTCCCAGTGTATCTTTTTAAATTTAATTTGGACCTCTGGGCCCCCATTCTTACAAGAGTGTGCACTGCAGCTGCAAAAGTGGGCCTGATTAAATCTTGGACCAAATCTATAATGGTCCCAATTTTTAAAAAGGGGGATTGTCAAGACCCTAAATGTTACCGTCCCATCTCGCTACTGGATTCTCTGGGCAAAGTCGTTGGCAGGGTTGTCCTGGAGCGACTACGGCAGTGGGCTGAGATGGGAGGTATCATTTCTGATCTCCAATTTGGATTCCGGGAGGGCTTTGGAACAGTGGAGCAGGCTCTTAACCTCAGCTTAATAGTGGGGAAATACTTTCAAGCTTAGAAGGACACGGTCTACATGGTATATGTAGACCTGTCCGCTGCTTTTGATTGCATGTCACACGCTAAACTTTGGATGGTTCTGAGACAAATGGGTGTGGAGCCCTCTCTCTTGGATTTTCTAACAGAGCTTTACTCCAAAGCTTCGGCGAGGGTACGCTTTGGCGTGAAGGGGGAGTTGACAGCGTCCTTTGGAGTGGAGCGTGGAGTCAGGCAAGGGTGTGTCCTAGCCCCCTTTCTTTTCTCCCTGTACACTAACGGTCTGGAAGAAGAGATGCTGAGGGGGGGCCTGGATCTCCCACGGGTAAAACACCGCCCGATTCCCGCTCTGCTTTACGCAGATGACGCTGTCATTTTGGCGCGTACCCCGCGCAAACTACAGTCCTCCATGAATAAGTACGTGGATTTCATGGGTGGCCTGGACCTTCATGTGAACGTGAAAAAAACGTTCGTTATGGTAGTAGGTAATGGGAAAAAACGAGCAAAGGACATTTATCTCAAAGATCAAAAACTCGAGATAACTGCTCAGTACCCGTATTTGGGCATCATGATCGACGAAAGGTTGAACTGGCGGCCTGCTGTAGAAGCCAGGTGTCATCTTTTCAAAAGAGCCATAGTGGCCCTGATGGGCTTCTCGCAGAGACTGGGGAGCAGGACACCGGTGGAGCTTTTAAAAATTTATAGTGCAAAGTGTCAGGCTATTGCGCTGTATGGGGCAGGCGTCTGGGGACACGTAGATGTTAGCGCCCTTCAGGTGGCAGAAAATACTTTCCTCAGATTCCTTCTAGCAACACCAAGACATACATCAATATATGCATCCCACTTGGAATTAGGAATTCCGTATATAAAGGACCTAATAATGATCCAACCATTATTGCTTTGGCGCCGCGTTTGGACCTCCGATAAAAACGCACTGACACAGGCAATCGCCCTTGATCATTCAAAAAAAATAACCTGGCTCTGGTTTGTTAGAAACTTTCTTAATGATCTTGGTTTGGAGAAATATTATCTCGAACCTAAAGATATTATTGATCTACCAAAGAGACAGCTGAAACAACTGGCTTTGAGCCATCTAGAGTCCTTGAGACTGACCTCGGATTCAACAAAACCCTTGGTCACTCATGCCAATAGTATCCAGACTACCTTTTCCATTCACCCTTATTTAACTCTTCAAATCAGTACTTATGATAGAATGCTACTAACAAGATTCAGACTAGACTTCTTTTATAGATTAGTAGCTTTCCCCGAGAAAAATAAGTGGGACTTAGCTCTTACTGTTTGTCCTTGCGATGAGGAATCAATACAGTCCAATCTACATACTATTTTGTTCTGTAAATTCCATCATCCACATCGAAAAATATGGCTACTACCACTATTAAGGCGATGGGGTCTTAGACAATGTCGCCCTGCAATGTTACGCCTCCAAATGCTGGAATCCGAATTGGTTTGCTTTAACGTTCTTAATTTCTTTAAAACTATTATGAAGCATAGGAAAAACTTGTAAAACTTATACTGATTTTAGAATGAAATAACTTGATTCGATGATTTTAGTATATTAATTCTGTCTGTTTTGAAACTTTAATTTATAAGATGTTTTCTTTTCCTTCTGAAATTGTAATGTCAATTGTTGCTTTTATGGTTTTCCTATGTGCAAAGCCAAATAAAGAAATTATTATTATTATTATCTTTATGTTCTACTCTTGCAAACTTATTTGATCAAACTGGGAAACTCCAGCTTGGAGACGCCAGCGGCCGCAGAGTTAGCCAGATACATCCACCTGCTCAGAGTGGCAGTGAAATGTCTGCGGTCTGACTCTGAGTGATATGGACTCTGACAAAAGTAGTGTGGCAAGGACTGTCATCAACTGCTGTCCCTATATCCTTGAGCTGAGGAAAGATAAGGTCCTGTGAAAAAAGTTACTTGGACATCCCCTTAGGTGGGAAAGAACAAGAGGCCCACATTACTAAGTGCTCAGGCATGAATGAAGCTGACGTATAGTCCTCTGCAAAGGACTGCTCTACACCCGCCTAGCCATCCAATGGATGAGTAGTTACAAGATAAATAACACTGTCAGAGAGGATGTTCGCATGGATCTCCTCCAAACGAATTGAAGGAGGGCTTGCAAGAACAACTGGTGTCAAGAGAAGGTTGGGGAAAGGCACCATTGTCCCACTACAAGGTCTAGCTAGATGATCCCCTTTCAACAGCCTAGAATTATAGACCAGGTTTTAGCAAGGATATAAATCAAAAACTTCTGTCTCTTTAACATGAATACAGACAAATTGAGTATTAAACTTTCTCCAAGAACGTCAACCAACACAGAAACAAGGTGCTTCATTTCCCAATTACCCAATAACTACAAAAGGATTTGCAGTGGCTAGCGTAAGCCTTCAGAGGCATCAGCTTTTGGGATTGTAATACAGTCAGTGCTAGCCCCTCGGAGAGACATAGAAGATAGAGAATGAGCCACTGGTTTTCTAACCATCAGCTCGATATGCTGCAGCTAAGACAGGTAAAGGGGAGGACAGAGGATCAGAAAAGGAGACCACACTGCTTCTACTTCAACAGAGAAAGAGACCCAAGATCTCCTGCACCTAAAAGTAAGACGAAAGAAAAAGGAGCCTCTCCTTCCTGATCTTTTAGAGCTTTCTGCCTAATGAGCAAAAACAAATGGAAGACAGTAGGTCTAATGGAAGGAAGGGGAGTCCAAATGCAATCCTGCTGGATCCTGCTGAGCGGATTACTAGATTGAGCAAGTCTCTTCTCTCCAAAAGCAAACATGTCCATGGAAGTAGAAGTCCTCAATCGTGCAAAGTTGAAGCATTGAGCATCTGAGAAAGAATTATCCATAAGAAGGAAACAGCCAGTTCAGAGAGTTTGACTAACTGTTTGCTAGGGCTAAGATGTAAGATGCTTTTTGCAAGTATATGTTTTCTTCCGCTCATATAAACAGAACCCTGGGCATCTAAACTCAGAGCCTAGGCCTGGTTCCCCCTTCTTAGTTTATATAACTCATGGTGATACTATTGTCGGATCTGACCAAAATGGCTCTTTTTCTAAGAACGTGGGCAAATAACATGACCATGCCAATGGGAGAAAGGTAGGGCAATATAACCTATGCTGACTACCCCTTGCCCTTAAGCGTGCCAACCTTTCTAATCAAGCTAGCATCTAATTTGAGTTCTAGAGCTTATGCCAATGTAGGCCCATCCCCCTGTCGAGGTTTAGGTGCTGATCTCCACCGAAGGACTCTCTTGAGAAAGGGACATCCAAGTGGCCTGGTTTTAACTCTGTAAGTTTGGAGCCCAGTAAAGAAGGACATGTCATGGCACTGGTTTCAAAGGCATCTTCACCTAGGGAACTACAATTATACAAACAGCCATATCACACTGTAAAGAAAGAAAAACAAAGAAGCAATTTGCAGAATGATGAAACCGTAGCCACAGCTAGTTACATGGGCCATATTCTACTCCAACATTTTCATTGACCACTATCTCACTCGAGAAAAGGATAGTCTTGGTCCTGTCCAACTGGAACAGTCCAGACCAAATCGTCAGGCCAAGTCTTCTCTAGATGGGAAGACAATAAACCCCAAATGACAGAAATAGAGACTGGAGTAATTAGTAGCCATCTATCTTTTTCTTATCTGACAGCAACCTCACTGACTGTGACAGGCATTCCCAGTCCCAGTCAGCCGAAAGAAATAACGGGGACACAAGCAGTAAATTAACAAAAAACAAGCAGACACAAGGAAACAATTGTACTGACAAGGTAAGGGCAAATATAGAGCTAGAGGATATATGCATGCCTTTTCCACGCGGCTTTTACCATACATGCCTTTATCATGCATGATAAGTATAATAAGGTGATTGCAAGCCATGATGGGGGGTTGGACGCAGGACTTGGCACCCAAACCCCCGTGGGTGCACGTTTCATTATGTGATGTTAAAGCATAAAGGGTGTCATTTTAGGTAAGACAGACCTGCGGACTTTGTCAACGGGGCATAGCACCACAATATAAAAAGTGGGCCTATTGGCTTTATAAGGGGGTCAGCATACTAAGATATATAAAGCACACCAATTCTTTTTGTCAAAAAATCACCAATAATTATAATCAAATAAATATTTCATTAATTCACACAGTACAATGTTTAATAAAAGTGATTGTCAAAAAAAAGTTTTTTTAACAAAAACATGTCTTTGAGTCTTAATGCAGCCATAGAACCAACCACAAGGGGGCTTTGCACTCCAGCTGAACAGCATGGAGCTCCAGCTAGGAGTGCTTTAAAAAATATGGTAAGTTTCCTGGGATCATGGATTTAAGACTTACAGTTTTTTTATGATGCTGGGAGGGTCCTGCACTCTCTGCAGCTCCCGCAACATTAAAAAAAGTATTGGTGAAGCCCTTGCCCCTTCTAGACACACCACCAGGCTACAAAAAATATATTTAAAAAGCCCTCACAGGGTATTATGAGGTGCTCCATACCAGGAGCAGTGAATAATAAATGAGCAGCTCCTGCCGCTCATTTATTGTTCTTTTTTTAATGATTGTTTGGATGTCCCAGTGCCCACCCTGGACACCCACATGTTTAATGTTTGTTGATGGCCAGGGGGGAATCCTTGGGGCCCCCAAGACCCAGCCGGCTCCCTACTAGCACAGGAGCTCGGAACTTAATTTTATTTTTTGTTTTTACTGTGGTGCCCATTGCCAACCCGGGATACCCTATATCATTTGCTACAGTGGGGGTTGCTGGGGGAGCCCAAGGACCCTGCAACCCCATCGGTTTCCCTGCCAGGGCTCCTCCTTGGTGCTAGCAGAAGCCAGTCGGACCAGCCCAACTGGATCAGATTTTCTTTTCCTCATGCCGGGCAGGTGCAATTCTGTAAATCCCTCCCCAAGAACACAGGCAGAGAAAATGTTTGGTGCTCCTGCCAGATGGAAGCAGGTTACACATTCATGCTTGTGCTCGCAGGCAGGGAAAAGTTGGTTGGTGTCCCAGGGATTGGGGGTTGCTGAGCCGGTCCTGTGGGATGGGAATTCCCAGGCAGTACCAGGCGTGCCACCTTCCCATTTTGAAAATTCTGTCCCCAGCGGATGGGGTCTCCACGGCCTCATTGAGGCTTGGGAACAGTGGCGGATCTTCCACAATGGCGGAGGAGCATCCTCCCACTGGCTGGTTCAGAGCCAGCAAATGTAAAATAAAACAATGTTTTTGCATTATTTTATTTAGCATTTGGCGGCTCTTAGCCAGAGGTGTTGGAAGGGGCGGGGTGAGGCCGAGACATGGGAGGGGGAGAAGGAGTGCTACATGCACTGCACTCCCTAAGTGCTCCTGAGTGTTTGTCCGGCCGTCTAGGCCAACCAAAACACACATGCACACTTAGGTTGGAGAAACCCCACAGACTCCCTGGTCTGAGCAGGGCGTCTTTCCTGCCCGCTCAGACCAATCCTCGTGCTGCTCAGTAGCACTGGGCTTGGACAGGGCGTCTGTCCCAGGGGCTGCTGGGACCAGGCAGGAAGAGGAGAGGCGGCGCAATGAGATGCAACACTGTACGTTTTTAAAATATTGTATTTCTAACCCCCACGCAACGCCTCCTGCGTAACCCCACCTGCCTCACCACCCTTTGTTTATGATGGCCGCTGCTGCTTGGAGAGGGTGGCTGAGAATCTCCATCCCCATTTTTAAAATATCGGCACTAGAGAATAGGGTCCCCGGGGTCTCATTGAGGCTCGGGGAGAGAGGGGGCACTGTCCCCCCTCTCCATTTATAAAACACCAGCCCTGGAGGATGAGGTCCCCCAGGTCTAAAAAAGGCTTACAGAAGGGGGCCACACATTCCCTTCCCATGAAAATAGAATGCATAGAACCTTTGGGCCATGGCCCTCTCTGGGGGGTTATATAAAAAAATGTGGGAGACCATCACATTTTAGTTTGATTCGGTGCCAAGATCTGTGTATCCTCCGCACCATTTAAAAAAAATAAAAAAACACTTTTTTGCGGCAGGGGACTCAGTACCCTGTTCTGTGACAAAGATAAAAACAAACATTTAGGGAAGCAGGTGTCAATAACCTACCGCCTACATTTTGTTGTTTTACTTTGTTACAGGACAGGTGCCATCGTTGATGCGGTGGCAGCCAATCAGATCTTATCTTAAGATCTGTTGTCTCCGCAGATCATCTACAGTGCGAACATTTTCAAAAACTACTGAACAGATTTGCACCAAATCAAAAAAAGCACACTTTCTGAACAAAGACCTTGCTTTCTGCCAAAGTTGGTGTAATTCCTTTTAGCCGGTTGTGCTGTAACTGTCCCTAAATTTCCTATGGGAAAATGAATGGGAAAAAAACATTTTTGGACATCGCCTTCCATGAAGTAGCTAACGTGAAGATTTTTCTGAAGATAAAAGCAAACGAAAGAATGTTTTTCCTAGGGAAACATGGTCCAAACTATAACTACTCAGTGGTGACCACCACTGGGTAATATGGATTGAGAAAAATAAATATTAAAGGAATGTTATACTTAGGTGAAAATGTCAGTAAAAACATGCCATTTTAAAAGAACAAAACCACTGGAATTCAGCAGGTATAGTTATGTTAATATGGATATCGATGCATTTAACGATAAAAATGAGCTTTCATCCTTATTAATAGATTCACCCGTTGTGAACTCCACATCCACCTCGACACACAGGTATGTAGTCAGACAGGCTCTGCGACCTAGGCCCAGGATTACTGATTGATGGGTCACAGGTGGGAGGGTGCATAGCTGGCAGGCAAACACTCAGGCAGGAAACTCTTGATCAATCCCACAGATAGGCACAGAAACATTACAATGGTATGGATAGATTACCCCAATAAAGCATACATGGCCGGAGAGGATGTGCGCGCTCCTAAAAACACCATAAAGTCAGATGCCACATGAGTTAAGAACACATAGCCAATCAGGAACTATCACATGTAGTGATCATGCGATCCCCATGCCGGATATCTGGACACATTCATCACTGGCCACACTGTGTCCACACGAGGTAAGGACCCACCTGTAGTAACCATTGACCATTAATTTATGACTCAAAAGGCAGCAACCAACATTCCTTACCATATGTGGTACACCAGAAACTTTGTATTGCTATTGTAATTTTGTATATAAGAAGAGCACAAACACAATGTAAATTGAGACATTACTCAGACCTAGTGCCTGTAACTGTTCTCCCAGCCGAATTGTTCAATTAAACAAACTGTTCCTGTTTTGCCTAACACCTCTTGTCTTCTATTTTTTAAGGAAATCCGATTCGAGCAACAAGTATCTCAGGCAGCTGTAGCTCATGCCCTATAGTAACTATAACTGCGCCCCACCATGCACAGTGTTGCCATCAATGATGTCATATCATGTGTTGCAGTGATGTTATCAATGATGTCATAGAACATGGCACGAGTGATGCAATAAGTGAGATAATTAGCACTGCATGGCCAGGTTGCGAGTTATAGTTATTTTAGGGCACGGGTTATAGTTGCTTGAGATAACTGTAACTGCTGAATTTCAGTGGTTCCGAACATTCCTTTAATATTTCATTTTTTCTGTGAACTTTTAAGGTGTTTTAAAAATGTAAAGTTACATATTATTACAATTCCTAACAATAACGTCACTTTAGCCTTTTTTTCTGTTAATTTCTGTGTTTTTTTAAACGTAAAGTAAGATGTTGAATACCATGCATGTCGTGGTGTTGACCACAGGGCAAGGCCTGCGTCCAGGCACTGCTCCCAACCCCTTGCTGATGACCCACACTCCACTTGGAACAGCCTTTGGCTGTGCATAGCATGCGGTTGGGCGCATTGCTAGCTTCCAACCCATCAATGGCACACAACCTTTAGCCGTATGTTCCACGGGGTTGGACGCAGGGTTGGCCTGCAGCCAGGCCCTGTGCCGAACCTCCCTAGCCGGACTTTGTGATGTTATAATATAAAGGGTGTTATTTTAAGCAAGGCAGACTTACTGACTCTGTCAAAGGCCCAGAATATCAAAATATACAAAAGAGGCCTATTGGCTTTATCAAGGGCTCAGCATTTCAATATATATATATATATAAAGCAGGCCTATTGTCTTTGTCAAAAAATCACCAAAAATTATAATCAAATGTATATTTTATTAATTCACACATCACAATGTTTAATAAAAGTGATTGTCAGAAAAAATATAAAGTTTTAGAAAAAGAAATCATTGTTGTTGAGTCATTTAACATTTTTCAGCTCACCAAATCCAGCCATAAAACAACCCCAAGGGAGCCCTGCACTCCAGCTGAAGGATATAGAGCTCCAGTTAAAAGTGCATAATCTCTCCTGGGGCCACACATTTAATGACCCAGGAGACTTTGTTTTTTATGATTTTGGAGAGGCTTCTGCACCCCCTGAAGTCTGCCACAAAATTAACAAACGTGCTTGGTGGTGCCCCGGCCCCTTCTGGTGGCACCAACAGAATCTTAAAAATGTAATTAAGAAGTCCTCATACAGCATTATTGGGTGCTCCATGCTGGAAAAGTGAATTATAAATGAGCAGCTTATTCTTTTTGTATTATTTTTGTTTGTGTGCCCGGTGCCCCCCTGGGGCACCCATATCTTAATTATTTTTGTTGGGGGATATGGGGCATCCCCAGGGCTCCTTCAGCCCCCCAGCTCCCAAGTTCTAAAAATAAAATGTATTCACAGAAACTGGGATGCCTCTGTGACAACCTGGGCAACTCATAGCATTTATTTTTATGTCGGGGCTTAAGGGGGTCCCAGGGCACCTGAGGCCCCATCTGGATCCTTGCAAGTTCCCCCATGCTACGGGGCTATGCAGGAGGAAGTCATATATTTTTTAACTGGGGCAGCATTGGCAGTGTTAGAGGCTGTGGGGGGAGACCCAAGGCCCTCAAAGCCCCAACTGCTCCCCTGCCAGTACTCATCCAGATGTGTCGGGTATTGACATTGCTTCTACCCGGTGGAAGCAGCCTTACTTTTGATCCCACTAGGGCGAAGCAATTCTGTGTTCCCTGCCCTTTTTTCACAGGAACGCAGATCGGCAGATCCTCTGGGAATCCACAGACCCGTCGAAAAAAAAACCTTCAGTTTTTGGCCCCAGGGGGCCTCAGGAACCCCCTCGCCCTCACCAGGCCTCGGGGCAGGATATCCCTACACTGCCCCCTATGTTTCTTTGTATACTTTTTAAATGAGAGGGGACTGAGTCCCGAGCCCTAAAATGTCACCACATCATCCTTGATGTCAGCGCAACCAATCAGATCATATCTTTTGTGATAGCCTTGCAAATGTTTATTCAAGCAAAAGTAAACTTGGTACACCAAGAACTTTCTCTAAACATTCAGATTGATAAAATATCATCATATTATTTGGATTCTTCTGTTAACAGGAAAGATGCATGAATGGAATTTGCACCCCTTCCAGCGGAGGAGGTGCAACATTTATTTTTTTCTCCACTAAATCAAGAGCCTCCTCAGATCCCTGTACCCCTAACATTTTGCGACTTGCTCCTGAGATCATTGCTAAGCATCTTAAAGAGTTGTGTTATCAGGACAGGACAATTTCCTAAACCATGGAAAAGGGCTTCAGTGCTGCCATCACTCAAAAAACCTTCACTTATTCCAGAGGACATAAGTAGTTACCGTCCTATCTCCAGACAGCCCCTACCAGCTAAAGTTCTTAAGGAAACTATGAATATAGGGGCATATTTATCATTGTATGACAGAGAAAGGGCTGTCATGCGCCCCATGTAACATAATACAGCTCATTACTGCCTTTTTATTAGTGCTGACGCACAATGTGCTGCTTAGCGCCAATGCAGGCACTCTTGCACCATGGTGAAAGGGTGCCTGCATTGTAAGCACCTGAGGCATTTTCCTCTTTCAATGTGTGCTGTAGGATGCAGCACACATAGAAAGAGGAAAAAACGAGGAGAAATAAACATATTTCTCCTCGTTTTGCCTTCCCTGGGAAGGCATAGCATTTTGGCGCATGACCAGGTCTATCAGTAATGGTAAATCTGGAAATGTGCCAACATCCATGAGTTTTGCTCCGTGGGAACACCCATGGAACACCTCCCTAGGGCAGAATAACGCAATACAGCGATTTCCACTGCATTGCGCTACTCCAGATTTATCAAGACACTCAAATCGCACTTGCATCCATTTGCATGGTGCATAAGTGACACAACCCTTTATTAAATATGGCCCTTAGAACTCTCTGCTTTCTTTGACAACAACACTCTCTCTAACCATGGCTTTAGAGGGGGACATAGTACAGAGTCTGCTTTAGTTCTTTCAACGGATGAGATCAGATCAATAGTAGATGAGGGGGGCAAGACCGTGATTTATTCTGCTAGATCTGCCGCCCGCATTTGAAACTGTCAATCACGCTGTATGGATTGGACATGTGGAGAGCTTCAGGATCAAATAATTGGCTTTAGCTCTATTAAGCTAATTTCTTTCAGACAGAGAACAGTCTGTTACCCTGAACAACTATGTCTCCAAGCCATTCTGTCTTCGCTGTGTGGTCCCGCAGGGTTCTCACTCAGCCCCACACTGTTCAATATTATGTTACAGCTTTAGCTAAACTCTTTTGGTCTTTTGGGTTTTCAGTAGTATCCTACACACATAATACCCAGATTACTGTTTCCATCATGAGCAATGAGAAGGAGACAGCAAGCAGGTTCCTTAATTCTATGATGGAAATTGGAAACTGGTTGAAAACAATTATACACAACAAAAACTGAAGTCCTGCTGTTTGTTAATAAGACTTCTTTGTGGACCTCTTTGTGATGGCCTCTCCTGTCCCCCTTCAGAAAGGCAAATAGTTTGGGAGTGCTCTTCGATGATAACTTAACCTTTTCAAACCAAATCAGTCATGTTACTTTTTCATGTTTTTACATTTTAAGAATGCTGAAGAAAACGTTTCCTTGCATTCCACCTGACTTGCAGAAAACAGTTAGTTGCTTTGGTACTATCACAAATTGCTCTCCCTAATGCACTCTATGTCAATTTACAACAGCAATGTTTGAATAACTTACAAACTCTTCAAATTGCAGCAGCTTGCCTGCTCCTCAACATTCCTAAATTTCAGGCTGTATACCTGGCTCTACCGAAGCTGCATTTGCTTCCTATGTAAAAACGCATTGCTTTTAAGGCCCTTTGCTTAGGGCATAAGGCCTTACACAATTATGGACGGAACTACATCAGATTTAGATTTCAATGGTATGCCCCTAGTAGAAAGCTCTGATCTTCATCTGCTGAAAATGTGATGGTGCCCAGAGTAAAGCGGGCATTTTGGGAAGGTAGAAGCTATACTTTTGCTATGGGAAAATTACGGATTAGTCTTTTGTTGCACATGAAAAATTCTGACTAACCATTGCCGTTTAGGAAAGCACCGAAAACCTGGCTTATTTCAAATGAAGAGTCTGGAAAAGGGTGTTTTTTGTTCATTGACAGTAGCTTCCGCCCCAAGATGCCTACAGGGAGTAGCGCGCTTTATAAATATCCATTTCATTTGACTTCATCTGCTAGACCCTCCGCGTACATATACCAGTCTTTCTCCCTCCAACAGGAAAAAAGTGTGACCATGCTCCTCCGGGGGACTTAAAAGCGGCTTTATTTGTTGTCAATGCACAAGCATAAAAAGGGGTCCCTGAAACACTTGGCAGACGCGTTTCTTCCTTCAAATGGATTCCTCAGTGCCTTTTTCAGTTGTATCCTTGTCAGGGGTCCATTACTGTGGTGTTTTATCAGCTGTGACCACTCCCAGTCACGTGATCACGCCCCTCCTCTGCCTCACAGGTGCGAAGCTCCTTGTGCTGTGCCTGCTCCCCCACTGCATGCTGGTCATCGTAGTTCGCCGCAGGGACCCATACAGTGAAGGGACCCACTGAACACCAAGTGATGCTTCCAACTCCGGTTGGTCAGCGTTCCACAGCCGCTGCAGTGCGGAAGGCAGGTAACAAAGTCCTCTTAGGTCCCCCTTATCAGGCAGATAAATACTGCCTCCTCTCTCCCCATGCGCTGAGACAGCACCAGGGGCGGCGACGCAAGTGCTGTGTCCAGCAAAATACCAAAATGTTCACAGGAAATTCGCGTAGCACCAGACCAAGAGGGCGGTCACATAACCAGCACCTGCTAGCTGGCATAACATAGTTACCAGTCTTTCTCCCTCCAACAGGAAAAAAGGGTGACCATGCTCCCGGGGACTCCCCCACTGCATGCTGGTCATCGTAGTTCGCCGCAGGGACCCATGCAGTGAAGGGACCCACTGAACACCAAGTGATGCTTCCAACTCCGGTTGGTCGGCGTTTTTGGAGCATTTATATTTTTGCGGGGCACCACCGCAACCAGGCACCCGCCCGCAGAGTGCTTTGCCTGATCGGTGCATCAGGAGCGAGATATATATATATATATATATATATATATATATTCACAGAAAAAACCATAGGTTTCAGGCACGTTATAGTTAGGAGTTAGCATTTAAAAAACCTCAGAAATTCACTGAAAAAACCATAGGTTTCAGGGGTGTTATAGTTAGCTGGACTTTTCACTTGTACAAAACCATTGAAATTCCCCCGTTATAGTTAGTTCAGCTAACTATAACTCGCGCGCCCGCAATGCACTGCTGATGACGTCACATATTACATCACTCATGACATGGTCAGTGACATCACTCATGACATCACTGATGACATCTGAAATGATATCACTGATGACATCACTGATGACATCATCCAGTGAATGTGTGCTTTTCTGAAAATTAAATATCTTTTATATATGTATATCTCAAGGTCGATGGAAGAATAAATGGGTATATAAGTGTCTAAATGGATGATTTGTTTTTGAAAAATTGATTGTGTAACTGACTGATTAAGTGTATCATAGTGAATAAATGGCTTAGTGAGTAATGTTTAAATATGTAAATATCTGCATCAGTCTCTCACTTTGTGTATAAGTGGCTGCATGGGTTGGTGAGTAGCTACATGGGTGTCTATATAGGTTATTAGTTGTTTTTTTGAGTATCAGTCTGAGTGTCTGCATGGTTCGGTGGAGGGTATTACGTAGTGCATAGGGGCATGAATGAGTGACTCACTGTTTGTATGTGTTGAACACAGCATGTGTGCAGGACTGTATGGGTGGATGAGTGTGTGTATGGGTGTGTTAGTGAGTGAATGACTGTCTCAATAGTGTCTTTATGAGTAACTACATATGTTTTAAACTAGTATATGTGACTATTGGTGTATATATGTGAGTATATGTGAGAGTGAGAGATTGAAAGAGTTCCTGTATGAATAAGTATGTGTTTCTATAAGTGATTGTTTAAAAGACTAAGTATGTGTAAGTTTCCGTAGAAGTAAGTGTGGTGGTGTGTGTATAACTGTATATGCAAGTAAATGTATGTTTGATTCTTTATTAGCATGAGTGACTATGTGTGTGAGTAACTCTATGGATGAGTGGCATTGTGTAACAGGATGTATAGGTGTATGAGTACATATGATGAGTGAGTACATGTATGAGTGACTGTATAGGACTGTTGGTGAATGAGTGGATGTGTATGTGGATCTTAGAATTACTGAAGAGGTTGTTGTAACTGGTATTGGTATGTCCATTGTTTTGAAAATTTTAGTCTCTATTTTTGAATGTGTGTATCAAAGGTTATATTAGGGTGAGAGGAGGTCTGCCACTCTATCACAAGGATGATGTCATCAGTGATGTCATCAGTGATGTCATTTGAGATGTCATCAGTGATGTCATGGGTGATGTCACTGACCATGCCATGAGTGATGTAATATGTGACGTCATCAGCAGTGCATTGCGGGGGCGCGAGTTATAGTTAGCTGAACTAACTATAACGGGGGAATTTCAATGGTTTTGTACAAGTGAAAAGTCCAGCTAACTGTAACACCCCTGAAACCTATGGTTTTTTCAGTGAATTTCTGAGGTTTTTTAAATGCTAATTCCTAACTATAACGTGCCTGAAACCTATGGTTTTTTCTGTGAATTTCAAAGGTTTTTTAAATGCTAATTTCTAACTATGCCTACAGAGATAGGACATGTGAAGAAAGAAGAAAAAATGCACAGAAAGAAACAAAAGAAGTGCAGAAAGAAGCAACAGAAGTCCTCAAATACGAAGATAAGTGCAGGAAGAAGGATAACGTGCAGAAAGAACAAAAAGAAGAGCAGAAAGAAGCCTTGTTGCAAAATCATCCTGTACCCTTAACTTTTTCAGACGGATACTGGTGTTAACTGAGTCTGACTAACCAGTCCTAGAGCCAGTGCTATGTTAAAAGACACTTAGAATACAGTGAAAACACCTACATACACTAGGGAACATTATGCGTTGGGGTCCCCCTGTGATTAGCATGACCTCCTCTGTAAGCCCCTAGTAAATAATAGGGCATGGGGATTAAAACTACCTCTTAAAACAGGCCACCGGGCGTTTTTGCACACGTTAACTCAGGCCCCGTCCCCTCCCTTCACCACTGTGTAAACACGCCCTGTGTCCGTTTTTAGTTGGGAGATTAAGTTCATTTGAATCCTGAGGGTCCCTAGGGTCCAACTAGCCCACTAGGTACCTCCAGTAAGTGCCACAGAGCTGCGTTGCAGAGAGGTGTAAAAAGTGGCACGGCCTGGACCACCTCTCTGCAATGCAGCTCAGTGGCGCTTACTGGAAGCACTTGGTGGGCTAGTTAGCCCCCAGGGGCCCTCAGTATTGAAGGGAAATTATATCCCCAATTTAAAACGTGCCATAGTGCGTGTTTGCACATGTCACCTCAGGCCCCGTCCCTTCCCTTCACCACTGTGTAAACGCGCCCTGTGGCTGTTCTAAGTTGAGAGATTAAGTCCCCTTGAATCCTAAGGGTCCCTAGGGTCAAACTAGACCACTAGGTACCTCCAGTAAGCGCCACAGAGCTGCGTTGCAGAGAGCTGTAAAAAGGGGCTTGGCCTCAGAACACCTGTCTGCAGCGCAGCTCCCTGGCGCATACTGGAGATGCCTGTTGGGGGCGCGTTTGCAGAGTGCTGCACGGAGGGGGCATGGCCTCCGGCACAATGCCAGTCTTTTATTTATTTTAATTTTTTAAGAAGGGGGGCTGTGTGGTTCCCCTTCTTATTCTAATTTATTGGCCCTGATGACCCCATCCCCCAGGGCCTGTCTCGTAATTATATTTTTTTGACCCCAATCCCCAGGGCCGGCCACTATTTTTTATAATTTTTAAAAAATATATATTTCTAGACACACCTAGGACATGCTGGACAAACCGTACGTACCTATCACCATGACGATTTGCGTGATATTCATTAAAAGGTGACTATGCATGCAATGAATCCACGTGGAATTTATTTACACCACTAGTGAAGCTCTGACATGTCTGATGCCCTACCGTGCCTAATCTCGGTAGACACCCTTGTCGTTTATTTATACAAACATGGGTAGCTATTGACGGGCACATTTAATACACATGCACACCAAGCCATTCAAAGGGGATTCGACGAAAATTCGACCAAAACTATGCAAGAAACCCCCCTCACGGTTAATAAAACACACATCCACTGCCGGATGTGTAATACTTTTTATTTTACTCTCTGGAAAGGGGACGAACATCACTTGAGAGTCACAGCGCGCTCCTGACAGAGCCCAATGCTGTGTTACACCCACCATTGCCTGCCGAGTGCCACACACCTCTGTGTTGTATTCCACTAGCTAGTGCATATGCTATGACACTCTCTAGCCCATGTGCACTGTAACACCACCCCGTGAATATGTCATGCCACACTTGTCTTCGCACGGGTTATATTGCCCCATCTAACGTGCCTTCCTCGATGCCTATGTTATAACGCACAGTGCTATGCCATACATATTACAATCTGGGATCCATATCTTTGTCACAGTGCATATGCAACGTTACACTCCCCAGCACATATTTGATATTACAACTTTAGAGACTAGTTAGGTTACACAACACTGCCCTGTGCATATTACATCCAAGGCGCATATCGCATAGCACGCGCTAGTGCCTGTGCTATCTCGCGCTCTCCAATGAATCTGTCATTGCGCACAATGTATTGCATATTATATTTCACGCCCGGTATATCTTATATCACACTTTTTGGTGCATAGTTTATACCATACACTATATCTAGTTTTCATTTTCAATCGTGCTCTCAGGACTATGTTCTATATAACACTGTGTTCACCTACCCTTTTCACGGCCATTACATTTTGCGATAGGGGGTGGAGGGTGAGGGGGTGTTTCTGCCAAGTGAGCCCGGAGTCACAGTCACAAACGTCCTCTTCTTCCTGAATAAAAGTGAGATTATGCTGCATACTTGTTCATATTTTAAGTAGTTTGCACAGACACAATGTTTTAAAAACAATAAAGTTCCTAATACCCGCCTTCTCTGAACAGTTAGCTTGCTGCCCCATCCCCCTCCTCCCTATCCTCTGTTGTGTGAATCCATGGACTAGCCTCCTCCCTCCTGCCATGCATGGTCTGATGTGCTGCCACTGCCTTCAATTTAGTATGATGTACCAGTCCAATCCTACTGCCCTCCATTGCCCAATTCTATGCCCCATCATTGACCTCCTGCTTAAACTCTGTGCTTAGCTTGCTGCCCCTATTCTCCTTCCCCCTGCCCTCCGATGTCTTTGTGCATGCCCCTGCTCCATCCTTTTTGCCCACCATGTCCCATGGACCTGCCACTCCTATCTACTCTTGAGTGTTCTGTTGAGCTGCCACTCCCCTCCCACCTGCCTAGCATTGTCAGATGACTGTAACCTGTCCCTGCCACCTCCACCCTGCCTGTCCACATGCCATGCCCCTATCCTCTTCCTCCTGTCCTACATGGTCCATTGTACTGCCACACCCTTCTGCCCTCCCTGGTCTGTTGTGCTGCAACTGCTCCTCCTGCCTGCCCCGTGTGGTCTGTTGTGAGGCCCCTTCTCCTGAACTTTCTTGTCTGTGCACAGGTCCTGACCCACCCTTCTATCCTCCATCGTCCTTTGTGCATGCCCCTGCACCCTCCTTCTTGCCCATCATAGCCATTGTGCTGCCACTAACCCTCCCACTTGCCATACATGGTTTTCTGTGCTGCCATGGCCCCTCCCACCTTCCCTGTGTGGTCAGTTAGCTGCCCCTGACCCCCTCCCACCTTCCTTCCATGGTCTGTGTGTATGCCATCACAGTCTCACTGTTGCTTTTCATGGTGTGTCTTGCTTCTAGTGCCCATCCTGCCTGACCTCCATGGCTATCTTGCTGCTCCTGCCCTGCCCCCTTGCCCCCAACCCTCTGTTTACATGTGCAGACCCCTACTCCCTCCCTCCTGGCTTGTCTGTTCCATTGTAATGCCCCTGATCCGTCCCTCCTGCCCTTTATTGTCTGTTATGCTGCAGCTTTCTCTCCTGTCTGTCCATTATGGTCAGCTAGCTACCATTGCCTCTTGCCCCTCTGTTCTCTGTTGTCCATGTGCATGGTCCTGTCCCCTCCCTCTTGCTTTCTATGGATTGTTGTGCTGCACTCCAGTCCTGCATGCCCTGTGTGGTGTATTGTGCTGCTGCAAACCCTGATGCCTGCCCTGCAGGGTCAGTTTGGTGCACCTCTCCATGTCCCTCCTGTCCTCTGTTATCCAAGTCCATGTCCCTATCCCATTTCCTTCCATGATCCAATGTACCATACTTGCAAACATTTTGAACTTGGTAAGAGGGAGATTTTGAAAAAAAAACTGGGGTATTGATTTTCCCCTTTGAGTTACATTGAAGAAGAGGAGATTGTAGACAGGAGACAGATCAAATAAAGCCCATTTGAGCTTAAAAACATTGGACGTTTCCTGGCTGAATCGGGTCTGTTGGCATGTATGGTTGTACTACCATTGCCTCTTCCTTCTGCCCACAATGGTCTATTACATTGCCACAGCCTCTCTTGCAAGTCCTGTATTGTTGGTTTGTTGTTGTTGCCCCTGCCCCCCTTCCCACTGCCCTCCATAGTCTGTTGTGCTTCCACGACCCTTCCTGCCTGCTCAGTGTGGTTACATTGTTGCCTTTGCACCCTCCTACCTGCCTTCAATTTTCAGAGTCCGTGCCCCTGGCCTCTGCCTCTCAACAGTATCCTATTGAACAACTAGATTGCTAACATTCTATATTTATTACAAAAATGTGGAACGCCTGACATCATCTTGATGTAATCAAAACTGTAATACCTAGAGCATTTCCTTTAGAAATTACATATATGAGAGGGTCTTATTGGCATCAAAATTATGGTTAGTGCTCTAAAAGACTAAAATAAGGACATATTTTCTGAGTTTTCAAATAGCGACAAAGCACGTTTAAATTATTTGTTATCTTTATGTTTTTTTATCCAGTTGACCACTTGATTAAATGTTGCACTTCGGGGAGAGGATGTGGTGTTACTTCCAGAACTGCAGACTTTGCAACTGGGGAACCAGGTTGAAGTTTCTGCTTCAGCTCGACATTCTGTGATTCTGGTCAAATCACTTAGTTTCCCCATGTCTACAACCAAAATGAATTTGTTCTTTTGTGATGTAACCAATGCTCATGTAAAGCACTCCAATACCTGACAAGTCTGCACTATATAACACTGCAAAAACACAAAATAATAAGTGTTTTGCACACTTCTGTCATTGGGCTATATTTGGGCTACATCTGGGTGATTTTGGGCAACATTTGGTCTCTTTTGTCTCCGGTGGCCATCTTGGGAGATTTATTTGTTATGAAGTTTCCTAATTTCCTCATGTACTGCAGTCTCCTCAGTAGGAAATGCTTTCAGTTTTTTACTTTGATTCCATCATGAAGGTATTCAGATATGGCACACATTTGCCATAAATTCTGAATGTTAGCACTCTAGTTGCTCATTAGATCACTGTAGTAAAACTCCAGTTCACCATGGAAGTCTGCTCCTGGTATTAAAAGTGCATGTTTCAGTCTGCATGTCAGAATTTTTTAATGAAATAGAAGAGGATTTGAGAAGTCACTCAAAATGTGCCCTCATTTTCTTTCTTCAGCATTAATCATAATTTCTATGGCAAAATGAACCCCCTCATTGTGTTCCTTTTTAAATTAAATGTTTTAAGTGTTACCAGTTTATTCCAATCAAGATGGCTTCAGGTGTGCCATACTTTTGTCATAATGAAGACAGTAAGCGCTCTAGTTGTTTTTAAGAACATTCTGGGACATTCTGTCATTGGGCTATACTTGGGCTACATCTGGGTGATATTTGGGCTACATTTGGGCTCTTTTGTCTCTGGTGGCCATCTTGGGAGACTTATTTGTTATGAAGTTTCCTAATTTCCTCATTTACTGCAGTCTCCTCAGTAGGAAATACTTTCAGTTTTTTACTTTGATTCCATCAAGAAGGCATTCAGATGTGTCACACATTTGCCATAAATTCAGAATGTTAGCACTCTTTTTGCTCATTAGATCACTGTAGTGAAGCTACTGCTCACCAGGGAAAACTGCTGCTGGTATTGAAAGTGCATGTTTCAGTCTGCATGTCAGAATTTTTTTAATGAAATAGAAGAGGATTTGAGAAGTCACTCAAAATGTGCCCTCATTTTTCTTTCTGCAGCACTAATCATACTTTTTATGGAAAAATGAACCCCCTCATTTTGTTCCTTTTTAAAATAAATGTTTTAAGAGTTACCACTTTAATCCAAGCAAGATGGCTTCAGGTGTGCCATACGTTTATCATAAGTAGGACTGTTAGCGCTCTAGTAGTTCTTTGGAACACTCTGGGAAGCTGCAGTAGAACACAAAGGAATCAACTGACAGTCTCGGCCCTTGTTGGATGTACATGTTTTACTGAGAATGTCAGACTTCATTCTCACATGACTCAGAAAGATAATGTGAATTTACAGAAAATAAGCTCTCAGTTTAGCTTATAGATCACCTTCCAAACCTCTGTGGTAAAAGCATGAGAAAATATTTTTCTCTCAATCATGATATCCCAGCAGAAGGCTTTTTCACATGGTGAAATCACCTTAGAACATACCACAATTCCTAAAATGAGTATGGTACCATCAACAAATGATTTATAATGTAACTAAAGTCTTAAAACCTTCTATTCACTGCAATGCTTTTTAATGAGGTGCTATCATGTATATTGGTCCCTAGATGGCTGCCAACACTTCTTGGATGAAGTGCTGACAGCCAATCAGATCTCAGGGTGAGATGTGTGGTTAGGCTCCGCCCACATATATGTATGCTTTTAAATGCTATTTTCTCAGGAAATACTGAACAGATTTACACCAGACCTGCAAAAGGCACTTCCTTGAACTTTTGGCTACCTCTCTGCCAAATTTCAAGTAATTCTGTTCAGCCGTTCGGGCTGTAGCTGTGTCGAAAGGTCCTATGGAAAAATGCATGGGGAAAACGCGTTTTGGGACCCCCCTTTTTTCTTGGCCCCTGCTTGACGAACCACCCCGAGACTTTCAGGGTAGGAGCTGAACGGAGCGCCCCATTAGTTTTGAAAATTTCGCGAGGATTCGTCAACGGGCGCCAAAGTTATTAAAAATAGAATTTTGAGATTTCCTATGGAAAATAGGTTGTAACTATAACTATCTACTGGCGACCGCCAGTAGATATATTACCTACTGGCGGTCGCCAGTAGGTAGTTATAGTTAGGACCCTGTTTCCATAGGAAAACCGCAACATTCTATTTGGAATAACTTTGGCGCCGGTCGACGAATTCTCGCGAAATTTTCAAAATAGGTGGGGCGCTACGCTCCGCTCCTACCCTGAAAGTCTCGGGGGGATTCGTCAAGCGGGGGCTGAGAAAAAAGGGGGGTCCCAAAACGCGTTTTTCCCATGCATTTTTCCATAGGACCTTTAGACACAGCTACAGCCCGAACGGCTGAACAGAGTTACTTGAAATTTGGCAGAGAGGTAGTCCTCAGGTCAAGGAAGTGCCTTTTGTAGGTCTGGTGTAAATCTGTTCAGTAGTTCCTGAGAAAATAGCATTTAAATCAATATATATATCTGTGGCAGCTTACGGTGCGCTTACGGTGCGCTTACGGTAAGCTTACCGTACGCGTACGGTGACGTGCGCGAGCGCGATTCTGATTGGCTGTTAGATCTTAGTAAACATTCGAATCGGTCGAAACCAGGAAGCGGCGGCCGCCATTTTGTGTGTTTCACACAGAAAAAAAAGGGTGATAACTTGAAAAGGGGGCAAGGAGGAGAGTTACAGACCCCCTAACATTTGAAAGGGGGTCAAAGAAGGACAGAAAAGTACAAAAAAACCATTTATTAATTTAAAAAAAAAATCGCGGGGTACGCGTACGGTAAGCTTACGGTAAGCTTACCGTACGCGTACGGTAGAAAAAAATAAATAAAAAAAGAAATAAAATTCAGATTTAAGTGTTTAGATATTAGGGGGCTCTAAAAAGAGCCGTTGTGTTTATGAAGTGATTTTTTATTGGTACCTACAAGTAAGTACCGATGCAGAGTCTAAGGTTCAAGAGGAAGACTCTGTTCCCTTCATCAGTAAAGTGTACACCATCTCCTCTATAAATGTCTTGCATGTCGTAACGCAAGTTGTTGTGGTAAATGGAACCCATACCATAGTCACGGAGGAAAGCAGAAACAGATTTGTTGACGTGCTTTCATGCTTTGTCAATCTGTGGACAAAAATGATTGGACCAGTTCCATTTTTGCCTTTGGCATATGTTAGAATACGCAAAGGCAGTTTTAGGGAAAAGTGAAAACAGTTGTGCAAAGGTCTCCTTCATAAGCATTTCCAGACCTACCCCAGTCAAAGTGCCTAGGTCATTGCCACCACAGTGCACTATTATGAGGTCAGGGTGTTGGATTTGCATGAAGGATTTCACCAATGGCATTAATTGGTGCCACTTTAACCCTCTCTGACCAATCCATTTAATGTCTACATTTGGCAAAGCAAGGTCTCTCACCATACCTGTTTTCTCTGCAAACTTTTCACTCCAGAAAACATAGCTGTGCCCTACAATCCACACTGTGAACATCTTCCAAGGAGATCTGGATGCACTCAGGAGGTGTATTTCAGTAGAATGGGAAAATGAAATGAAAGACAGTTTGGAAATGGAGGCATACATATTTTTTTTAAATAAAATGAACTCATTGGCTGTTTCATACCATTCTACACTAAAAACTAGGCTGTATGTGTAAATTTATAGAAGCATGTTTTGTATTGGTACAGAAAAATGTGTTACCAAAGAACAGTACTATGGATTTGCTGTTAGGTTTGAAAAGTCAAGCACTCCTGCTCTTTGGAAATGAAACATTGTGTGGCGAACTTCTGACCTAACTCTACACAGCAGTGTTTCAAGAGCAGTTGCTATGGTAGCAGGCAGAAGTCAAGTTGGGGGAAGGGTACTAGGCAGAAGTCAAGTTGGGGGAAGGGTACTTTTGGAAAAGGGTTGGTTTTCAACCAATAGAAATGTGTGATTACATTTGAAAAAAAGGGGGAAGCACTGAGATTTGAAACTAACATGTATATGTGTGGAAAAAGAGAGGGAAAGTTTGCCATTATCTGGTTCTACTGAGAGGAGAGAGGTGAACAGAACAGAGATCCTGGCTCTGATAATCTGCTGTTTGAGTGCCACATTTCTTTCACAACTAACTAATTTTAAAGGTGAGTTTAGAGTTTGAGAGGGGATGTATATGGTAAATTAAGAAATGAATAATAGAATTGGAATTCCTTTTGTTGAAGTTGTGTTTATTATTTTCTGTTTTGGGAGAAATTTAAATGTGAGGAACATGTAAAATAATATGGACTATGTTTTCACGAAAATTTAAGGTGTACTGGCAAAAATAAGAAATACTTTAAGGGTTTGAGGTTGCACTCAGTAATGCAAATACATTCAGCATCAGTGAGGCTGGTTGCCCTTGCTGGAGTGTAGTGAGTCACCCAGGTTATACATGTTGCTGGTCTCAGAAAGCTGTTTGGTATTGCTCTGGTGATTTTACATTTGCATTAGATGGAAAGGGGGAGGTTTTTTTTATGCAGAAGCAGACTCTTAGCACACAGCCAGCTGGTTATCCTGTGGAATCATGGATAGTTTTCACAACCGAGTGGGGTTTGAGGTTTCAGTTAGTAATGCAAATACATTCAGCATTACTAAGGCTGGTTGCCATTGCTGGAGTGTAGTCAGTCACCCAGGTCACACATGGTGCTGGTTTCAAAAAGCAGTTTGGACATGTGCTGTTTTCAGAATCTGAAAAGTGGATTCAAAATGTGTCAGTCTGTAAAAGTGTTTATCACTTGCCAAAAAAAAGAGTAGTAAGTGTGCTTTCAAATTGGCAAAGAAATTTCGTTTTGTGACTAATATGAAAACATGACTCTGTGTGCAAATAGGAATTACAGGCAGAGATTTATTGCATATTGCTCTGGTGATTTTACATTTGCATTAGATGGAAAGGGGGAGCCATTTTTTTGTATGCAGAAGCAGACTCTTAGCACACAGCCAGCTGCTTATCCTGTGGAATCATGCATAGTATTCACAACCGAGTGGGGTTTGAGGTTTCAGTCAGTAATGCAAATACATTCAGCATCACTAAGGCTGGTTGCCCTTGCTGGAGTGTAGTCAGTCACCCAGGTTACACATGGTGCTGGTCTGAAAAAAGCAGTTTGGACATGTGCTTTTATCAGAATCTGAAAAGTGCATTCATAATGTGTCAGTCTGTAAAAGCGTTTATCACTTGCCAAAAAAAGAGTAGTAAGTGTGCTTTCAAATTGGCAAAGAAATTTCTTTTTGTGACTATTGTGAAAACATGACTCTGTGTGCAAATAGGAATTACAGGCAGAGATTTATTGCGTATTGCTCTGGTGATTTTACATTTGCATTAGATGTAAAGGGGGAGCCATTTTTTTGTATGCAGAAGCAGACTCTTAGCACACAGCCAGCTGCTTATCCTGTGGAATCATGCATAGTATTTACAACCGAGTGGGGTTTGAGGTTTCAGTCAGTAATGCAAATATATTCAGCATCACTAAGGCTGGTTGCCCTTGCTGGAGTGTAGTCAGTCACCCAGGTTACACATGGTGCTGGTCTGAAAAAAGCAGTTTGGACATGTGCTTTTATCAGAATCTGAAAAGTGGATTCATAATGTGTCAGTCTGTAAAAGTGTTTATCACTTGCCAAAAAAAAGAGTAGTAAGTGTGCTTTCAAATTGGCAAAGAAATTTCGTTTTGTGACTAATATGAAAACATGACTCTGTGTGCAAATAGGAATTACAGGCAGAGATTTATTGCGTATTGCTCTGGTGATTTTACATTTGCATTAGATGGAAAGGGGGAGCCATTTTTTTGTATGCAGAAGCAGACTCTTAGCACACAGCCAGCTGCTTATCCTGTGGAATCATGCATAGTATTCACAACCGAGTGGGGTTTGAGGTTTCAGTCAGTAATGCAAATACATTCAGCATCACTAAGGCTGGTTGCCCTTGCTGGAGTGTAGTCAGTCACCCAGGTTACACATGGTGCTGGTCTGAAAAAGCAGTTTGGACATGTGCTTTTATCAGAATCTGAAAAGTGGATTCATAATGTGTCAGTCTGTAAAATTGTTTATCACTTGCCAAAAAAAAGAGTAGTAAGTGTGCTTTCAAATTGGCAAAGAAATTTCGTTTTGTGACTAATGTGAAAACATGACTCTGTGTGTAAATAGGAATTACAGGCAGAGATTTATTGCGTATTGCTCTGGTGATTTTACATTTGTATTAGATGGAAAGGGGGAGCCATTTTTTTGTGCAGAAGCAGACTCTTAGCACACAGCCAGCTGGTTATCCTGTGGAATCATGGATAGTATTCACAACCGAGTGGGGTTTGAGGTTTCAGTCAGTAATGCAAATACATTCAGCATCACTAAGGCTGGTTGCCCTTGCTGGAGTGTAGTTAGTCACCCAGGTTACACATGGTGCTGGTCTGAAAAAGCAGTTTGGACATGTGCTTTTATCAGAATCTGAAAAGTGGATTCATAATGTGTCAGTCTGTAAAAGTGTTTATCACTTGCCAAAAAAAAGAGTAGTAAGTGTGCTTTCAAATTGGCAAAGAAATTTCGTTTTGTGACTAATGTGAAAACATGACTCTGTGTGTAAATAGGAATTACAGGCAGAGATTTATTGCGTATTGCTCTGGTGATTTTACATTTGTATTAGATGGAAAGGGGGAGCCATTTTTTTGTGCAGAAGCAGACTCTTAGCACACAGCCAGCTGGTTATCCTGTGGAATCATGGATAGTATTCACAACCGAGTGGGGTTTGAGGTTTCAGTCAGTAATGCAAATACATTCAGCATCACTAAGGCTGGTTGCCCTTGCTGGAGTGTAGTCAGTCACCCAGGTTACACATGGTGCTGGTCTTACAAAGCAGTTTGGACATGTGCTTTTATCAGAATCTGAAAAGTGGATTCATAATGTGTCAGTCTGTAAAAGTGTTTATCACTTGCCAAAAAAAAAGAGTAGTAAGTGTGCTTTCAAATTGGCAAAGAAATTTCGTTTTGTGACTAATGTGAAAACATGACTCTGTGTGTAAATAGGAATTACAGGCAGAGATGTATTGCGTATTGCTCTGGTGATTTTACATTTGCATTAGATGGAAAGGGGGAGCCATTTTTTTGTGCAGAAGCAGACTCTTAGCACACACCCAGCTGCTTATCCTGTGGAATCATGCACAGTATTCACAACCGAGTGGGGTTTGAGGTTTCAGTCAGTAATGCAAATACATGCAGCATCACTAAGGCTGGTTGCCCTTGCTGGAGTGTAGTCAGTCACCCAGGTTACACATGGTGCTGGTCTGAAAAAGCAGTTTGGACATGTGCTTTTATCAGAATCTGAAAAGTGGATTCATAATGTGTCAGTCTGTAAAAGTGTTTATCACTTGCCAAAAAAAAGAGTAGTAAGTGTGCTTTCAAATTGGCAAAGAAATTTCGTTTTGTGACTAATGTGAAAACATGACTCTGTGTGCAAATAGGAATTACAGGCAGAGATTTATTGCATATTGCTCTGGTGATTTTACATTTGCATTAGATGGAAAGGGGGAGCCATTTTTTTGTATGCAGAAGCAGACTCTTAGCACACAGCCAGCTGCTTATCCTGTGGAATCATGCATAGTATTCACAACCGAGTGGGGTTTGAGGTTTCAGTCAGTAATGCAAATACATTCAGCATCACTAAGGCTGGTTGCCCTTGCTGGAGTGTAGTCAGTCACCCAGGTTACACATGGTGCTGGTCTGAAAAAAGCAGTTTGGACATGTGCTTTTATCAGAATCTGAAAAGTGCATTCATAATGTGTCAGTCTGTAAAAGCGTTTATCACTTGCCAAAAAAAGAGTAGTAAGTGTGCTTTCAAATTGGCAAAGAAATTTCTTTTTGTGACTATTGTGAAAACATGACTCTGTGTGCAAATAGGAATTACAGGCAGAGATTTATTGCGTATTGCTCTGGTGATTTTACATTTGCATTAGATGTAAAGGGGGAGCCATTTTTTTGTATGCAGAAGCAGACTCTTAGCACACAGCCAGCTGCTTATCCTGTGGAATCATGCATAGTATTTACAACCGAGTGGGGTTTGAGGTTTCAGTCAGTAATGCAAATATATTCAGCATCACTAAGGCTGGTTGCCCTTGCTGGAGTGTAGTCAGTCACCCAGGTTACACATGGTGCTGGTCTGAAAAAAGCAGTTTGGACATGTGCTTTTATCAGAATCTGAAAAGTGGATTCATAATGTGTCAGTCTGTAAAAGTGTTTATCACTTGCCAAAAAAAAGAGTAGTAAGTGTGCTTTCAAATTGGCAAAGAAATTTCGTTTTGTGACTAATATGAAAACATGACTCTGTGTGCAAATAGGAATTACAGGCAGAGATTTATTGCGTATTGCTCTGGTGATTTTACATTTGCATTAGATGGAAAGGGGGAGCCATTTTTTTGTATGCAGAAGCAGACTCTTAGCACACAGCCAGCTGCTTATCCTGTGGAATCATGCATAGTATTCACAACCGAGTGGGGTTTGAGGTTTCAGTCAGTAATGCAAATACATTCAGCATCACTAAGGCTGGTTGCCCTTGCTGGAGTGTAGTCAGTCACCCAGGTTACACATGGTGCTGGTCTGAAAAAGCAGTTTGGACATGTGCTTTTATCAGAATCTGAAAAGTGGATTCATAATGTGTCAGTCTGTAAAATTGTTTATCACTTGCCAAAAAAAAGAGTAGTAAGTGTGCTTTCAAATTGGCAAAGAAATTTCGTTTTGTGACTAATGTGAAAACATGACTCTGTGTGTAAATAGGAATTACAGGCAGAGATTTATTGCGTATTGCTCTGGTGATTTTACATTTGTATTAGATGGAAAGGGGGAGCCATTTTTTTGTGCAGAAGCAGACTCTTAGCACACAGCCAGCTGGTTATCCTGTGGAATCATGGATAGTATTCACAACCGAGTGGGGTTTGAGGTTTCAGTCAGTAATGCAAATACATTCAGCATCACTAAGGCTGGTTGCCCTTGCTGGAGTGTAGTTAGTCACCCAGGTTACACATGGTGCTGGTCTGAAAAAGCAGTTTGGACATGTGCTTTTATCAGAATCTGAAAAGTGGATTCATAATGTGTCAGTCTGTAAAAGTGTTTATCACTTGCCAAAAAAAAGAGTAGTAAGTGTGCTTTCAAATTGGCAAAGAAATTTCGTTTTGTGACTAATGTGAAAACATGACTCTGTGTGTAAATAGGAATTACAGGCAGAGATTTATTGCGTATTGCTCTGGTGATTTTACATTTGTATTAGATGGAAAGGGGGAGCCATTTTTTTGTGCAGAAGCAGACTCTTAGCACACAGCCAGCTGGTTATCCTGTGGAATCATGGATAGTATTCACAACCGAGTGGGGTTTGAGGTTTCAGTCAGTAATGCAAATACATTCAGCATCACTAAGGCTGGTTGCCCTTGCTGGAGTGTAGTCAGTCACCCAGGTTACACATGGTGCTGGTCTTACAAAGCAGTTTGGACATGTGCTTTTATCAGAATCTGAAAAGTGGATTCATAATGTGTCAGTCTGTAAAAGTGTTTATCACTTGCCAAAAAAAAAGAGTAGTAAGTGTGCTTTCAAATTGGCAAAGAAATTTCGTTTTGTGACTAATGTGAAAACATGACTCTGTGTGTAAATAGGAATTACAGGCAGAGATGTATTGCGTATTGCTCTGGTGATTTTACATTTGCATTAGATGGAAAGGGGGAGCCATTTTTTTGTGCAGAAGCAGACTCTTAGCACACACCCAGCTGCTTATCCTGTGGAATCATGCACAGTATTCACAACCGAGTGGGGTTTGAGGTTTCAGTCAGTAATGCAAATACATGCAGCATCACTAAGGCTGGTTGCCCTTGCTGGAGTGTAGTCAGTCACCCAGGTTACACATGGTGCTGGTCTGAAAAAGCAGTTTGGACATGTGCTTTTATCAGAATCTGAAAAGTGGATTCATAATGTGTCAGTCTGTAAAAGTGTTTATCACTTGCCAAAAAAAAGAGTAGTAAGTGTGCTTTCAAATTGGCAAAGAAATTTCGTTTTGTGACTAATGTGAAAACATGACTCTGTGTGCAAATAGGAATTACAGGCAGAGATTTATTGCATATTGCTCTGGTGATTTTACATTTGCATTAGATGGAAAGGGGGAGCCATTTTTTTGTATGCAGAAGCAGACTCTTAGCACACAGCCAGCTGCTTATCCTGTGGAATCATGCATAGTATTCACAACCGAGTGGGGTTTGAGGTTTCAGTCAGTAATGCAAATACATTCAGCATCACTAAGGCTGGTTGCCCTTGCTGGAGTGTAGTCAGTCACCCAGGTTACACATGGTGCTGGTCTGAAAAAAGCAGTTTGGACATGTGCTTTTATCAGAATCTGAAAAGTGCATTCATAATGTGTCAGTCTGTAAAAGCGTTTATCACTTGCCAAAAAAAGAGTAGTAAGTGTGCTTTCAAATTGGCAAAGAAATTTCTTTTTGTGACTATTGTGAAAACATGACTCTGTGTGCAAATAGGAATTACAGGCAGAGATTTATTGCGTATTGCTCTGGTGATTTTACATTTGCATTAGATGTAAAGGGGGAGCCATTTTTTTGTATGCAGAAGCAGACTCTTAGCACACAGCCAGCTGCTTATCCTGTGGAATCATGCATAGTATTTACAACCGAGTGGGGTTTGAGGTTTCAGTCAGTAATGCAAATATATTCAGCATCACTAAGGCTGGTTGCCCTTGCTGGAGTGTAGTCAGTCACCCAGGTTACACATGGTGCTGGTCTGAAAAAAGCAGTTTGGACATGTGCTTTTATCAGAATCTGAAAAGTGGATTCATAATGTGTCAGTCTGTAAAAGTGTTTATCACTTGCCAAAAAAAAGAGTAGTAAGTGTGCTTTCAAATTGGCAAAGAAATTTCGTTTTGTGACTAATATGAAAACATGACTCTGTGTGCAAATAGGAATTACAGGCAGAGATTTATTGCGTATTGCTCTGGTGATTTTACATTTGCATTAGATGGAAAGGGGGAGCCATTTTTTTGTATGCAGAAGCAGACTCTTAGCACACAGCCAGCTGCTTATCCTGTGGAATCATGCATAGTATTCACAACCGAGTGGGGTTTGAGGTTTCAGTCAGTAATGCAAATACATTCAGCATCACTAAGGCTGGTTGCCCTTGCTGGAGTGTAGTCAGTCACCCAGGTTACACATGGTGCTGGTCTGAAAAAGCAGTTTGGACATGTGCTTTTATCAGAATCTGAAAAGTGGATTCATAATGTGTCAGTCTGTAAAATTGTTTATCACTTGCCAAAAAAAAGAGTAGTAGGTGTGCTTTCAAATTGGCAAAGAAATTTCGTTTTGTGACTAATGTGAAAACATGACTCTGTGTGTAAATAGGAATTACAGGCAGAGATTTATTGCGTATTGCTCTGGTGATTTTACATTTGTATTAGATGGAAAGGGGGAGCCATTTTTTTGTGCAGAAGCAGACTCTTAGCACACAGCCAGCTGGTTATCCTGTGGAATCATGGATAGTATTCACAACCGAGTGGGGTTTGAGGTTTCAGTCAGTAATGCAAATACATTCAGCATCACTAAGGCTGGTTGCCCTTGCTGGAGTGTAGTTAGTCACCCAGGTTACACATGGTGCTGGTCTGAAAAAGCAGTTTGGACATGTGCTTTTATCAGAATCTGAAAAGTGGATTCATAATGTGTCAGTCTGTAAAAGTGTTTATCACTTGCCAAAAAAAAGAGTAGTAAGTGTGCTTTCAAATTGGCAAAGAAATTTCGTTTTGTGACTAATGTGAAAACATGACTCTGTGTGTAAATAGGAATTACAGGCAGAGATTTATTGCGTATTGCTCTGGTGATTTTACATTTGTATTAGATGGAAAGGGGGAGCCATTTTTTTGTGCAGAAGCAGACTCTTAGCACACAGCCAGCTGGTTATCCTGTGGAATCATGGATAGTATTCACAACCGAGTGGGGTTTGAGGTTTCAGTCAGTAATGCAAATACATTCAGCATCACTAAGGCTGGTTGCCCTTGCTGGAGTGTAGTCAGTCACCCAGGTTACACATGGTGCTGGTCTTAAAAAGCAGTTTGGACATGTGCTTTTATCAGAATCTGAAAAGTGGATTCATAATGTGTCAGTCTGTAAAAGTGTTTATCACTTGCCAAAAAAAAAGAGTAGTAAGTGTGCTTTCAAATTGGCAAAGAAATTTCGTTTTGTGACTAATGTGAAAACATGACTCTGTGTGTAAATAGGAATTACAGGCAGAGATGTATTGCGTATTGCTCTGGTGATTTTACATTTGCATTAGATGGAAAGGGGGAGCCATTTTTTTGTGCAGAAGCAGACTCTTAGCACACACCCAGCTGCTTATCCTGTGGAATCATGCACAGTATTCACAACCGAGTGGGGTTTGAGGTTTCAGTCAGTAATGCAAATACATGCAGCATCACTAAGGCTGGTTGCCCTTGCTGGAGTGTAGTCAGTCACCCAGGTTACACATGGTGCTGGTCTGAAAAAGCAGTTTGGACATGTGCTTTTATCAGAATCTGAAAAGTGGATTCATAATGTGTCAGTCTGTAAAAGTGTTTATCACTTGCCAAAAAAAAGAGTAGTAAGTGTGCTTTCAAATTGGCAAAGAAATTTCGTTTTGTGACTAATGTGAAAACATGACTCTGTGTGCAAATAGGAATTACAGGCAGAGATTTATTGCGTATTGCTCTGGTGATTTTACATTTGCATTAGATGGAAAGGGGGAGCCATTTTTTTGTGCAGAAGCAGACTCTTAGCACACACCCAGCTGCTTATCCTGTGGAATCATGCACAGTATTCACAACCGAGTGGGGTTTGAGGTTTCAGTCAGTAATGCAAATACATTCAGCATCACTAAGGCTGGTTGCCCTTGCTGGAGTGTAGTCAGTCACCCAGGTTACACATGGTGCTGGTCTGAAAAAGCAGTTTGGACATGTGCTTTTTTAAGAATCTGAAAAGTGGATTCAAAATATGTCAGTCTGTAAAAGTGTTTATCACTTGCCAAAAAAAAGAGTAGTAAGTGTGCTTTCAAATTGGCAAAGAAATTTCGTTTTGTGACTAAGATGAAAACATGACTCTGTGTGCAAATAAGAATTACAGGCAGAGATTTATTGCGTATTGTTTTGGTGAATTTACATTTGCATTAGATGTAAAGGGGGAGCCATTTTTTTGTGCAGAAGCAGACTCTTAGCACACAGCCAGCTGCTTATCCTGTGGAATCATGCATAGTAATGACAACCGAGTGGGGTTTGAGGTTTCAGTCAGTAATGCAAATACATTCAGCATCAGTAAGGCTGGTTGCCCTTGCTGGAGTGTAGTCAGTCACCCAGGTTACACATGTTGCTGGTCTCAAAAAGGTGTTTGGTATTGCTCTGGTGATTTTACATTTGCAATAGATGGAAAGGGGGTGTTATTTTTTTATGCAGAAGCAGACTCTTAGCACACAACCAGCTGCTTATCCTGTGGAATCAAGCACAGTATTCACAACCGAGTGGGGTTTGAAGTTTTAATCAGTAATGCAAATACATTCAGCATCACAAAGGCTGGTTGCCCTTGCTGGAGTGTAGTCAGTCACCCAGGTTACACATGTTGCTGGTCTGAAAAAGCTGTTTGGACATGTGCTGTTTTCAGAATCTGAAAAGTGGATTCAAAATGTGTCAGACTGTAAAAGTACTTATCACTTGCCAAAAAAGTAGTAGAAAGTGTGCTTTGCAATTGGCAAAGAAATTTCGTTTTCTGCCTAATTTCAAACCATGACTCTGTGTGCACACAGGAATTGTTTTTAGATATTTAATTTGTGATGGTGTTATTGTGATTTTCACTTGTAGGAAAGGGGTACATAGTATTTTAAGATTTGAAAAGATCATAACAAATGTAGTAATATATTTAAATAAAATAAAGGATTTTTTTTTTAGTTTTTTTCAGGTATTGCTGAAGAGCAGTGAACAAAATTTAAGATGCCTACAAAATCCAGACTAAAGAAAGACCACAAAAAAAACCTATATTTGAAGACAACTGGAGGACCTAAGTTAGTTGGAGATGCTCATGTTGGGAAAAAGAACAAATCTTCTGGTAAGCAGACAAAAGATTTTTTAAAGAACATCTTCAAAAAAAGGAAAAATGTACAAAATGTCTGTACTGGAAAGAATGTTTTCAATAGAAAAAAACAGGAAAAAATTGAGAATTTAGTTAATGCAAATATACCTTCTGCAACAACAAAGATTAACTTAAACAGAAAAACAGCGTTTAAAGAGATACGTAGAAAAATGTTTCAGAGAAGGGTTATGTCCAATTTGATAAAGGATGTGAAGAAATATAAGCAAAAGGCAAAATATTACAAGAGAAAAAAAGAAATTGAAGCCATTGCAGCAAAGGCATTAGAATTAAAAAGGAAACTGTTCATTTTAATTTTGAATAGGATGCGTACATTAGATAAAATGGTTAATGTACTAAAATCACAAAGCAAAAGGAAAAGAGTAGTGAACAGAACAAACTTTTGTAAAGTGTTTTTAGGAAAATGGATGCATAGTTCAAGTAGTGAACCTTTTTTTAATGAAGAGAGTTATTTTCAAAGTAATAGTTTGCTGCATGCAGTTGACACCAGAGGTCGTGCTTATGAAGTGAAAAATGGTTGCATAATGGAGAAGGAGATAATGGTTCCAAGAGATGAGGTACAAGTGATGGCGGATGAGGCTATGGGGAGACGTCCTAAAGCCCCAGTGTACACTTGGAATTGTAGTAGTATTTGCACTGTGCGTCAGGAATCTATTGATAAATTTCGTGAGTTTCTAAGAGAATATAGTAAAAAAAAGTGTAAAACAGAAGATTAAGGTGCTTCAAAGTCTAGATCCATGCAGAGTGAGAGAGAATACTGGTTTGCAGGGTCATTCTCTGGCTTGTCTATCTAGAAAAGTGTGTAATAGTGTTTTCCATCATTTTAGGATGCTGGCTGTTCATCATACTGAAATGAGAAAGTTTGTGAGACGGTTGTATTTTGCTAAAAGTCCAGCAATAAAGTTAGATGAATTGAATAGGGCTCTGTTCCGTGGATCGGTATCAGATGTAGAGAAGGTTGTTGATGAAATTCAGTTTTGTTACTTTGGTCCTGAACAAAACAGTGCAGAAAAGGACACAGTAAATGAGGAAGAAGTGGAAGAGAATGTAGAACCCTCTGTAAGTAAGACATGATCACATAACAAAATTTGAAAAAATCTCTAATGAAAGACCAAATATTACTTGTATTTGTTGCCGCAGAACTCATTATAGAAAACAAACTAGGAATGTTGATCTCTACAGAAAGAGTGAAAATGAAGATAATTATAAGTGGAAAGATTTTGCCACATATATATTTCTAGAAAATTGTTTTGAATTGGGTGAAGATCAGCGTATTTGTAAATACTGTTACAACAAGTTAGAGGAAAATAGAATGCCGACCAGAGCTGTACATAATAATTTAGAATTGGATGCTATTCCTGCTGAACTTTCTGAATTAAATACATATGAGTCTATACTTATTCAATGTGTTCATCCGTTCCAGACCATAGTACGTATGGAGCCCAAAACTGGTAAATTACCTCCTTCAGATTTACTGAGAGGTTTAAAAGGTAGAGTGGTGTATTTGCCCTTGGATTTGAAAAAAAATATGGAAACTATTGATGCGGATACTTTGGAAACTGAACCATTAGTTATTCTGGTTAATGGTGTACCTACAAAGAATAAGAAGATTTGGCAGGAGCTGGTAGATGTACGGAAAGTACAAAGAGCAAATTTGTATTTGAAAAGGAATAACAAATGGTATGAATCAATTTATATAGAAGAAGAAGAAGAAGATTTACAAGAAGACACAGAAACATCAACTGGACAAATTGAAAAAGTGGACAAGTCAAAGGAAGAAGAAATTTATGAACATTTTAGCATACATCCTCTTCGTTCAAAAGAAGTTATGGGAGACAATATTGATCTGTTTCAGATGAAGAAAGCAAAAGGAACTCCCGTGAGTGTATGGGAGGAGAGCTTGGAAGCTCGATGTTTTCCTCAGCTGTTTCCTAAAGGAAAAGGAGGACGATACGATGAACGTCCAGAACAGATTCCAGCTTCTGAGTATCGGACTACAAGACTATATGCTGAAGATCCCAGATTTCGACAAAGTATTCCTTATTTGTTCCATCTTTTATTTGAAAGCGACTTGTCTGCACTGTCTTATGCAGTAAATCACATTTTAAAAAGTGGAGTACATTTACAAAATGTGTCTGCTAAGGATTTTATGGAGAAAGTGCAGCACCGAGATGATCATTTGGAAACACAACTGATCAATCTGATGGCTTGTCAGCGTGGGACAAATGAATATTGGTACCGACGCCATGGTGAATTAAAATGCATGTTACGGAATTTAGGAACACCAACATGGTTCCTTACCCTAAGCTGTGCTGAGTACGCTTGGGATGATTTACTGGATTTTCTACGAGAGGCAAATTCAAACATTAAAAACATCGAATACAAGACAGCAGGAGAACTGTGCTCATTGGATCCGGTTAAAGTTTGCAGATATTTCAATCATAGATTTGAGGCTATGATGTCCTTCATCTGCAATAAAAAAAATCCACCTCTAGGAGAAGTAGTGGATTTCTTTTGGAGAAAAGAGTACCAGGCAAGAGGTGCTCCTCATATTCATATGCTGTTGTGGATCAAGGATGCCCCAAAGTTTGGAACAGATGCTGATGAAGCAGTGTTGCACATCTTACATTGAAGAATATGCAACATGTGCTATACCAAAAAGCACAGAAGAGAAAAAGTTAAAGGAGCAAGTTTTACGTTTCCAAAGTCATCGGTGTGGAAAATACTGTCGACGGAAATACAAGAGCAAAGAAAAATACTACACTAAATGTCGATTTGGATTTCCTAGACCTGTTCTTTCAAATGGAAGAGTAAACAGTTTTATGTCATCTGTGAGACATACTATCACAAGAAAATCACCTAAGAATACCTACAACCTAAAAAGAAAAGAAGAATCAAAAAATATAAATGACTACAACCCAGTCATTTTATCCATGTGGAATGCTAACATGGATATACAGTATGTAGCTGACAATTCCATTGCCGTTGCTCGATATGTAACGTCTTACATTACTAAATCTGAAAAAACTGAATTGAAAGAAATGTGGGAAGAGATTTCTCACGAGAAGACTGTCAGTAAGAAGCTGTACAGTTTCAGTTTAAAGATGTTATCGCATCGAGAAATTGGATCCTACGAATGTTCAGATAGGTTATCTTCTGCAAGTCTCTACTCGAAATCAAGAAGAATAATTTGGGCAAGTTTAGGCCTTGCAGCAATGAGAAATCGGGTACTGAAATCTGTTGGAGAAATTGAATATTTGGCCGAGAATGACCCAGAAAGTACAGATATTTTGAAATCAAACATGTTGGACACATATTATCCAAAAAGAAGTCATCATCTGGAGAACATGTGTCTCTATGAAGTGCTGCAGAACTACATTTATTCACGGAAAGCCGCAGAAGACATCAACAATGGAAAATATAAAGTCATTGGTGAGGAAGGATGTTTGGTGAAGCAAACAAAAGGAAGTTTGATAAATCACAGGAAGCTGAGTTGCGACACTACTGACAAAAAGGAATTTTACTACTTGGCTCTTTTACAGCTGTTTAAACCATGGCGTACAGAGGATGAACTACTGGGAGAATTTCAAAGCTATGAAGATTCATTTAATGCTTGCAAAGACAGCATACAATGCAGTACATTCACAACTTATCTGCAAATGTTAAATGAAGAAATTGAACAGGAAACTACAATTGCAGCAGAAGTAGCTAGAGACAGTTCTCAAGACAGCCAAAGTTCAGGAACACTCAGTCAAGATCCCCTAGGACAACCAATCGTTGAAAATGAAGCATCAATAGCCATGAATGAAGTGGAAACGGCTATGAATCAAGCTCAAGAAGAATTTATAGACTTACAAAATTTGGAAAGACAACTAAATGAAGAGCAGCAACAAATTTATGAAGAGATCAGAAACAAAATTGATCACGGATTTCTACATGAAAAAAAAGAGGGCTCATGCACATCATTTCATCCAATCAGGATGTATGTAAGCGGACAAGCTGGGACTGGAAATAGTTTCCTAATAAAAGTCATCAGAAGCTACCTACAGCAAAAAACGGATTCTACTTTGTCTTGTGTGGTTACTGCTCCAACTGGGTTAGCAGCCTATAACATAAAAGGAATTACCTTACATCGCTTGCTAATGTTACCAGTGGAGCATGAGAACAAAATACAATACAACAAGCTAACTGGAGAAGCATGCTTGGAAGTTTCAAGAGTATTGAAGAAGATGCAAGTTCTCATTATTGATGAGATGAGCATGGTATCAAACTTAATGCTTGCCTTTGTGCATTTAAGAATGCAGCAAATTCTAAGGACAGACTGTGACGTGTTATTTGGTGGAAAACATGTCATAGTTTTTGGGGATCTTCTACAACTTACTCCAGTTAAAGGACAACCAGTGTTTAATACTGTGACACATGAAGACACAAAGAAGTCATTGGGAAGCATCGGTAATGCAAATATTTGGTCCTTCTTTGAGTACAAGGAACTTACTACTAATATGAGGCAAGCAAACGATGAAGAATATGGAAGTATTCTGAAAGATATCAGAATTGGACTACTCACAGAAGTTGGCAAAAAAGCATTACAGAGTCGGCTGCTACATAATTTATTTCCAAAGGAAGAAATAGTTGCAGAGAAGATATACAAGAACATTGCAGAAAAGAAAAGTGTCATCTGCTTAATGCCAACTCTACGTGAATGCTCAATATTCAATGAGGAGCTTTTAAAATTGGAAAAGGAAGATATCAGGAAATTGGAAGCAGTGGACAAAATTGAGGATGGAAGAATTACTATCACATTAACAGGCTCACTGAAAAATAAATTGGATTCACTAGAGAAGAACATTTCCAAAACAGCTGGATTAGAAAAAAATCTATATGTTTGCATGAACTGTAGAGTATTTTTAAGGAGAAATTTGGATGTTGAAAAAGGTTTAGTTAATGGAGCTATGGGAAGAGTTGTGGGTTTTATTAATTATCAGAAAAAAGATGGAATTGAATGTTTAAAAATAAAATTTGATCAGATAGAAGAAGTTAAAGACATTTGTCGTTGTTCAGTTCGTTTCATGCTTGTGAAAGACTTATATGTACGTAGGAAGCAGTTTCCGTTTTCGCTAGCATATGCTGTAACTATTCACAAGTCTCAAGGATTGACTGTAGATTGTGCTTTTGTGAACATTGGTTCAACTGTGTTCAAAGAAGGTATGGCTTATGTAGCTTTGTCACGAGTGAAAACATTATCTGGTTTATTCATGATAGACTTTGATGACTCAAAAGTTAGTGCTGATACAAATTGTGTAAAGGAGTATAATAGATTAAGAAGAACCTATGCTCCTCATTTAGGCCAGTATCCTGTGTTGGAGAAATGTGTAGTTTCTCGTAAAAGGAGAAATGAGAATATCTGTAATGAAGATGTAGAGAGGAGGAAAAAAAAGAGGAGTGATGTAATTGCAAGCAAAAAGAAAAAGGAAAATGAAGAACAGGGTGTAGGATGTCATTTTGAAAATAGCTCTGGTGTCAACTGCTACGCTAATGTAGTGCTGAATGTTGCATTTTATCTGGAAAGTGTGCAAGAGCAGATAATAGTAAATCAGGGAAAAAGATTCTGTTCTGAGTTGAGTCTCCTTTTTCAAAAGCTGAGTAATGATAAAACTCAAATAGAAAGTGCTACTGAAATTAGAAAACTTTTAGATGTATGTTCAGGACGAACACAGTTTTCTCAAAATGTACAGCAAGACGCACAGGAATTCTTGATGTTTTTTCTTCAGGTACTGGAAGAAGAAGGGTTTCCTATTGAAAATTTGTTTGGTCTCTCTTATAAATGGGAACATAGTTGTGAAAACTGTTACAATATATGTGGCTCTAATGTTGATTCTGAAAGGTTTATTTATTTAACATTGCCAGAAAGTAAAACAGTCACTTTTGCTAAATTAGTTAAAGATGCTAATCATAGCATGGAATGCAGTGAGTGTAAATCTGAAATGTTTTCAACGTTAATTTTAAAGGAATACGGACAATATGTAATTTTAATGATGCAACGATGTAAAGCTGATGGTTCAAAATTAGATACTTTAATAAAGAAGTTTACAGGACAGCAATTATCAATTTCAGGAAAAACTTTTGTAACAGTTGCAATAATTTTCCATGAAGGACCTACTGTTACTTCTGGACATTACACAGTTTATCTTAAATGTGAAAAAGGCTGGACACTGTGTAATGATTCCCAATTGATTTTCAAGCAACGTTTGCCTTTTGATTTAGCAAATTCCTATCTAATCTTCCTGAAACCTAAATTTTAGAGAGACTTGGCAAGATGTGTACAAAACAATTTTACCATTTTATTGGATTACCATTGGAATTTTCAAAAAAAATGATTTTTCAAATTATCATTTGGCCTAATGGAAAGGTAACCAATTGTAATGTGGACTTTTAAAATTTTTAATGAATCTTTGGAAAACCAAAAATTTAGACAAAATCGGTAACATCTGCACAATTTAAATTTTGGAATGTTATTGGATTGCCATTGGAAATTTATTCAAAAAATATTTTTAAAATTACTATTTGGCCATGAGGAAAGGTAAACAATTGTATTGTGGACTTATTTAATTATTAATTAATCTTTCGGAAACCAAAATGTTACAGAGAATCGGTGAGATCTGTACAATTTAAACTTTAGAATTTTATTGGATTACCATTGGAAATTTAATCAAAAAAGAATTTTAAAATTACTATTTGGCCTAAAGGAAATGGAACCAGATGTATTGTGGAGTTATTTGAGATATATTTTTGTGATTATACTTCTGAAACAAAAATGTCAGACGGTATTTTAAAGAAATAAGTATTGATATTAGTTGATATTTTTTTAGAATATTATGCATTTCTATAATGTTATGTTTAAGTTAAAAGAGATTCTGGGCTTTTTTTATACAATCTTTGAGATTGTTATTTTTTTTTTGCCCGCTGTTAAATGATGAATGCAATTGCTTTCACAATTTAGAGTGAAATGCAATATATTCTGAAAACAGCAAAAAAAAGGCAAAACATTTTTGGGGAAATTTTCAAAAAAAAACAACCATTTTTTCAAGTAATTTCAATTACATTTTAATTAAAAATTAAATTGTTGGGTGGGACAGGTAACTGAGAAATTAGAAGGTCTCTTTCTTCCACTTTATCTCAAAAAGATTTTTAGTATTTAGTTATTAATTCCTCAAGGATCTTGAGATGTGGTAATTGATTTTTAGTGTTTTAAAAAAAAATAAAAAAAAAAATACGCTTACCGTACGCGTACGGTAAAAAAAAAAAAAAAGTTTTAAAGAAAAAATAAAAAAAGTTGAGAGGTAAGGTTGGCTCTTAAAAGAGCCGTTGTGTTCATGCAGGGACAGAGGAAAGGAAGTATGGGAACATTAGCTGGTTGGACATTTGTGCTGATCTATTTTGTTGTTAATGAGGGAAACACTGGTCTCCCTATGAACAATTAGATCATGGCAAAATGAACACCGCATAGTAACCCTACCAAACCGAGGGTTCATTTCCAGAGGTTCAGAAAAAGGTGAATGTGCCCCCACAGATGAAGGGCTCTGCTGAGCTTCCGAAGAAGGACTCGGCTGAGCTGCTGTGGATGTGCTTGCTCGACTTACTGAAGGGTTGCCCCTAGTATGTCGTGCATGTGTCCTAGGATGCACATCCTCAAGGTGTCTCAACATAGTGTGATTCCCAAAGGAATACTTCTTGTTGGGATTACCTCGCGAAAGTACACGCTGGCACAGCTTGCAAGTCACCAAGGCAGCATTGACTTTTTTCTCACCCTCTGGAAAACTGAAATACTCCCATATGAAAGAGCTCTTCTGTTTCCTCTTTCTCTGCCTGATGGTGGTGCTGCTAGCCTCACTCTCAGCAGAAGAGTGCTGTTCTGCCATCGTATCACAAAGACAAGTCAGCTCCTTCTCCTAAGGGATCACAAGCAGAAATGAGGGGAATGGGTGTGGTGTAGGATAGTTCTAGAACTGAAAGTAGTTTCAACCAATCAAAAGTTGTGTTTCATGATCACATGATCCACCGTGCGCGTACGTTATGCTTACGTTACGCTTACGGTGCGCTTACGGTAAAAATGCGCATGCGCGTAAAAAAGACACGCGCTCGCGCGCATGAGCAAAACAGTCACTCTACAACACTTCCGCGTAACGTGCGCGTGTAGCGTACACGCCTACACGCCCCACGCACAGTACGCGCGGCTACGCAAATTGCGTAACTATACGCAAACAGAGTAGATAAATTACGGACATTGCGTAAACCGTACGCTTACCGTACGCTTACCGTACGCGCACTAAAAAAAAAAATATATATATTTTCTATGTTATACTAATATATTTTACCTGTTTGGTGAAAAAAAAAGAGAAAACTTGATATATTGCATATTTTTTTTCAAAAAAACATAGTGTTTTAAGAGAATAAAAAGTTTTAAAAAAACTTGTTTTTTTTAAAAAAAAAAACACATTTAAGATAAGAATTTATAATAAAAAAATCATACAAAATCAATAAAAAAAAATATGGGAATCACATATGTTATAGGTAAGAATTAGCATTTAAAAAACCATACAAATTCACTGAAAAAAACATGGGTTTCACACACGTTATAGTCAGAAATTAGCATTTAAAAAACCTTGCAAATTCACTGAAAAAACCATAGGTTTCACACATGTTATAGTTAGGGATTAGCATTTAAAAAACCTTGCAAATTCACTGAAAAAACCATAGGTTTCACACATGTTATAGTTAGGAATTAGCATTTAAAAAACCTTGCAAATTCAGTGAAAAAACCATAGGTTTCACACACGTTATAGTTAGCTGGACATTTCACTCGTAAAAAACCAATGAAATTTCCCCGTTATAGTTAGTTAAGCTAACTATAACTCGCGCGCCCGCAATGCACTGCTGATGACGTCACATATTACATCACTCATGACATGGTCAGTGACATCACTGATGACATCACTGATGACATCTCAAATGACATCACTGATGACATCACTGATGACTTCATCCATGTGATGGAGTGGCAGATCTCCTCTCACCCTAATATAACCTTTGATACACACATTCAAAAATAGAGACTGAAATTTTCAAAAAAATGGACATACCAATACCAATTACAACAACCTCTTCAATAATTCTAAGAACCACATAAACATCCACTCATTCACCAACAGTCCTGTACAGTCACTCATTCGTGTACTCACACATCATATGTACTCATACACCAATACATCCTGTTACACAATGCCACTCATCCACAGAGTTACTGACACATATAGTCACTCATGAAAAAAAGAAAGAAACATACATTTACTTGCATATACAGTTATACACACACCACCACACTTACTTCTACAGAAACTTACACATACTTAGTCTTTTAAACAATCACTTATAGAAACACATACTTATTCATACAGGAACTCTTTCAATCTCTCACTCTCACATATACTCACTTATATACACCAATAGTCACATATACTAGTTTAAAACATATGTAGTTACTCATAAAGACACTATTGAGACAGCCATTCACTCACTAACACACCCATACACACACTCTTCCACCCATACAGTCCTGCACATATGCTGTCTTCAACACATACAAACAGTGAGTCACTCATCCATGCACCTATGCACTACGTAATACCCCCCACCGAACCATATAGACACTGATACTCAAAAAACCAACTAATAACCTATATAGACACTCATGTAGCTACTCACCAACCCATGCAGCCACTTATACACAAAGTGAGAGACTGATACTGATATTTACATATTTAAACAATACTCACTAAGCCATGTACTCACTAAGATACACTTAATCAGTCAGTTATACAAACAATTTTTCAAAAACAAATCATCCATTTAGACACTTATATACCCATTTATTCTTCCATCGACCTTGGGATATACATATATAAAACATATGTAATTTTCAGAAAAACACACATTCACTGGATGATGTCATCAGTGATGTCATCAGTGATGTCATTTGAGATGTCATCAGTGATGTCATCAGTGATGTCACTGACCATGTCATGAGTGATGTAATATGTGACGTCATCAGCAGTGCATTGCGGGCGCGCGAGTTATAGTTAGCTTAACTAACTATAACGGGGAAATTTCATTGGTTTTTTACGAGTGAAATGTCCAGCTAACTATAACGTGTGTGAAACCTATGGTTTTTTGACTGAATATATATATACTTTCGCTTGAAAAGTATCGTGATGCAGGCAGGGTGCCGCGAGGACTGCGAGTTATGATTGCACCCTCTTATGAGAATCCACACCCTGACATGCTCTCAGAATGGGCTACCAACAACCTTCAAGCCTCTATGAACATGGTTCATATTTTAATCAAATATGCTGTGATTGATAGAAAAACGGATTCTAAAGGAGATCGATGAATTAAACAACGTTCTCGATGCCCATGATCAAAAGGATATCATTGCCAAGGGAAGAATCACAATAGCCAACAAACTGAAACAGTACGAGGACACTATCAAAACAAGTAAGGCTTTCAAATTTGCAAGGGATAGAGATGATTACTTGGCGGGAAGGGTTTTCACGTTTTCACGCAAATTTGATAACATGAAAAGAAAGGCTCTTACTGATCAGGTTCCCTCTAACCGTACCAATGTTGACAATGATAATACTACCATTGAAGTTGAATCTGATACTAACTCGCTCACCAGCGGGGATTCGGAGGAAGGCCCCGGTATACAAGCTACATCCAGCATTGTGACAATAAGACATACTTTAGGGGAGGAGCTTACGTTTTTTAACTATGGACAGGCGAGCAACTCTCCGCCCCAGGAATCCCCAGAGCCAAACCAACGCAGCATCAGCCAGCGTCGGAGAGAGAGGCGCAGGCAGCGCCTCAAGGCCATCAAACAGGGGCAGAGGAGGACGGAAATGGAAACGTAAGACTCTCATGATAACACCATCATCAATTTAACGGACACTGTACTATCTGAAGCTGAGAAACATCTATTAATGCTAGGTTTGTCATTTTGTCCTGAGTCCAACTTTTCATATAAACAGTCTCGCATTGATGACTATAAATTTATTCGCAAGATCAAGCTAAAGAAGTTCTTCCAACTTAACAAGTCCACTACTGAGGTCACTACCTCTAACATTATGCTGGATGCCTTACAAGTCCGGGACTCTAATATGTTACAAATGATGCAATCCTTGGCTAAGGAAAGCTCGGACTCTCCAATTCTTGACAATGATTGTGAACAACTTGAAGGGATTAACACGGGATTGGCGGCTGCCAGTCCGTTTCGCCCTCCGTCTTGCTTTTACCCAATGATGCCTAAAGATTCTGTAGATGTTTTTAGTGACATGGTAATTGATGACTTGAAAAAATTAAATTTGTTGACTCACTCTAAATGTGGTAAAATTAATTGGAAATTGAGGAATTATTGGGCATTAATCAAAAAGATTCGTGATAATGGTCAGATTGTGGTCATGGGTGCTGACAAGGGAGGGAACATAGTTTTATGGCCTAAACTTGATTATCTCCAGGAGGCACAACGCCACTTATCGGATACTGATTGCTATTGCAAAGTAGGTCGAGACTATCTCACACAAATCAAAAAAACTGTCTCCTCCCTGCTGGCACAATGGAAAAGAATGGGGCTTCTTTCCAAAAATGAGTATTTATTTCTCAAGAATGATTATCCAACCACAGCCACCCTTTACTTTATTCCTAAGGTTCACAAGGGTATTCACCCTATACCTGGCAGACCCATCATCTCTGCCAGGAAGAGCCTTTTGGAAGCCATGTCTAAGTATGTTGACTATTTTCTTCAGTCACATATGATTGCTTTGCCGTCCTTTATTAAGGACACTGGCGATTTTTTGAAGAAAATACAAGAAGTTCATTGGCAACCGAATTTCATGTTGATCACGCTAGACATTGCGTCCCTCTATACGACCATAATACACTCACAAGGGTTGGAGGCTATAGAGTACTTCTTGGGCTTTCGCTCCATTAATTTCAAAGAGCATAATGATATGCTTCTTCAAATGATTGACCTTTGCCTCAATAACAATGTATTTCTCTTCAATAAAGTTTTATACAAACAACTCAGGGGCGTGGCCATGGGGGCATGTTTTTCCCCAACCTATGCCTGCCTTTTGGTGGGTTGGTGGGAGGAACATGTCCTCCGAGCCACACACAAGAACATGTGGGATTCACATATTCGATACTATGGCAGGTACATAGACGATATTTTTATCGTTTGGGAAGGATCTAAAGAGGAGGCTTTCTCTTTTGTGAATTCAATCAACACTAACACTATGAATTTACAGTTTACGGCGAACATCAGTAATGAGAGGGTGGAATGTTTGGATGTGGAGGTCTTTATTTTAGACAACCTCATAGAAACCAAATTGCATAGAAAAAGCACAGCTGGAAATTCCATCTTACATGCCAGCAGTGCCCATCCACCCCACCTCATATACAGCATACCTTATGGGGAATTTCTTCGCCTACGACGTATTTGCAGCCGCCAATCTGACCTTGAACAATATCAGAAGGAAGCCTTTGATCGATTCCTTGCCCGAGGTTACAATCAATTTAACCTTAAAAGAGCACTTGATAAAGCTAATCTTTGCTCACGTGAATCCTGCCTTCCCACTGAACAACCCCACACCACATCTCTTGAGAGTGGAGTAACAAATGAGGTTACGCAACCTACTAGACTAATTACCACTTTTTGCAAACAACATAAAAATTTCCGTGGTATCATTTACAAACATTGGCCCATTGTTCTGACTGACATGACCCTCAAATTCTTGTTGCCTGATTTACCTAGCATCACATTTAGGAGAGCACCCTCTATGAGGGATGCCTTAGTTAAATCTAACCCTGAAGTCACGGAAACAGTCACTTGGTTATCACGTTCTGGCTTTTTCAAATGCATTTCATGCCGTGCTTGTAAATTTGGAACCAATGTTTCTGAATACACTACAGCGTTCAGTAACATTCCAGTACAAATAAAACACCATTACACCTGTCGTACGGACTATGCAGTTTATGTGCTGGAATGCACTTGTCATCTCAAGTATGTGGGCAGTACCAAATTACCGGTTTTCAATCGCATTTTGCAACATCTTCGTGCGATTGTTAACTCGGATTCCACATACCCCGTTGCCCGACATTTTAAAGCCATCCATTCCAACAAAATCAGTGACTTGAAATATTTTGTCATTGGGGCAGTGCCCCCTTTTATCCGTGGGGGCAACAGAGAGAAACAACTTCGTCAGCTAGAATCCTCCTTCATCCTATTGCTTGACACTAAAATGCCAAATGGGCTGAATACGAGTGAGGACCTGCATAACTTCTTGTAAATATTTCATAAATTCTGTCTCTGATCCTTTGGATGTTTTTTTATGCGGATGTGCTAAAAACTTTTTGATTAGTCACTTACACATCTAGTTGTTCTATGCTTCCCTGGAAGTCTCAATATCAATTCTATTTTTTAGGATTATTTTTCTTTATTGTCTTCTGCTTTACCTCATTTTCTTTTTCCTTTCTTTTCACCGCTTTATTACTTTGATTCTCTTTTATCCCTAAAAACTTTATATTTTAGGATTTTAAGTAATTATTGTTTACTTAACTTTCAAGTTTTCATTCAGAGAATATGAGCATGAAACTGTGTTATTATTAACCAATGAACCGTGGATTTTGTGTTTTAGTACATTTTAATCTTGATTGAGATTTATTACTGTATTCAATTAATTCTGGGGCACTTGCCAGATATTTCTTACAGTCAATGTATGCTCAACATTATGATTTGTACTATTCTTTGTGATTTGTTAGAGTGTTGAACTCTTTTAAATGAATTCACGTCAGTTTCATGGTGATTCCTCAGTTCTCTAGTATTTTGTTTATTTTCATTGAGCACGAAAGAATTGATTGGGTGTTACTATCTTTTTAAAGGAAGGTCCGGTCTCAGCGCGTCATGTGATCAAGATCGCGGAGGCGATCGAAACGCGTCTGAGGCGGACACTTGTCTGACTTAATGGAATAAATCAGAAATGAAACTTTAAACTGCTTGGCATATCTTCTTTGGACAACAGCAACGTGTATGGTTCGAGGTCCGTACCTGTTTTCTAGACTCCCCAGCTCGATTGGGAGTTCAGGACTTGTCTTCATATATATATATATATTCACTGAAAAAACCATAGGTTTCACACACGTTATAGTTAGGAATTATCATTTAAAAAACCTTGCAAATTCACTTAAAAAACCATAGGTTTCACACATGTTATAGTTAGCTGTACATTTCACTCGTAAAAAACCAATGAAATTCCACGTTATAGTTAGATCAGGTAACTATAACTTGCGCGCCCACAATAAACTGCTGATGACATCACATATTACATCACTCATGACATGGTCAGTGACATCACTCATGACATCAATGATGACATCTGAAATTACACATTGTGGATTGCGGTCGCGCAAGTTATAGTTACCTGATCTAACTATAACGTGGAATTTCATTGGTTTTTTACGAGTGAAATGTACAGCTAACTATAACATGTGTGAAACCTATGGTTTTTTAAGTGAATTTGCAAGGTTTTTTCAATGATAATTCCTAACTATAACGTGTGTGAAACCTATGGTTTTTTCAGTGAATTTGTACGGTTTTTTAAATGCTAAGTTATGTATTTATTTTTCATTTTTTTTTCTGGTTTTTCACTGTGCGCACACCCTGCGCGCACGGTGCGCTTCGCGAACCGTGCGCGCCTCGCCTTTTTTTAGACATTAACATTTGTTTTTTTCTCCCTTGTGGGTCCTTTAATTTATTTAATAAATGTGATTGTTTTTTTTTTTTTTTTTGCCGTGCCCGTACGGTAAGCTTACCGTACGCGTACCCCGCGATTTTTTTTTAAAATTATTAAATTTATTTTTCGTACTTTTGGGTCCTTCTTGGACCCCCTGACAAACACTAGGGGGTCTGCAACTCTCTTCGTTGCCCCCGTTTCACGTTCCCTACCTTTGTTTCTCAGTGCGAGAGACAGAAAATGGCGGCCGACACTTCCTGATTTCGACCGATTCGAATGTTTACAGTCATGTAACCACCAATCAGAATTGAGCTCGCGCACGGCACCGTACGCGTACGGTAAGCTTACGGTAAGCGCACGGAGCGCGCTTACAGATATATATATTGATTTAAATGCTATTTTCTCAGGACCTACTGAACAGATTTACACCAGACCTACAAAAGGCACATCCTTGACCTGAGGACTACCTCTCTGCCAAATTTCAAGTAATTCTGTTCAGCCGTTCGGGCTGTAGCTGTGTCTAAAGGTCCTATGGAAAAATGCATGGGGAAAACGCATTTTGGGACCCCCCTTTTTTCTCAGCCCCCGCTTGACGAATCCCCCCGAGACTTTCAGGGTAGGAGCGGAGCGTAGCGCCCCATTAGTTTTGAAAATTTCGCGAGGATTCGTCGACCGGCGCCAAAGTTATTCCACTTTTAATTATAGATTAAACCTTTAATAGTGATACATATATAGTAAGGAAAGAATAAGGAGAGGTTGCGGAAAAACTAATTGATGTTTTAAATGTTTTTAAACATGTCCACATTTATATCATTAATGTATGCCTATGTCGGGTCGCACAAAGGTATTGGTTCATTTCAAAAATGTATGTAACTGTAAAAATATTTAAAGTTACTGTTCACAAAGTTTATTTCTTAACTTCGGAACTAAAAATAAGAGAAAAATAATAGCGTATTCGTAAATTTTGGGAAATAATGATTGAATATAAATTGGTGTTTATGCAGCAATGTGCATTTTGGATAATGGCTTGACATGTACAATTTAGATTGGTTTGTTTTTTGGTGAATTTTTAGGTCGGTAATTAAAAAAGAAGTTTTTTGTAATTAAACTAATGGCGTTCGGTTGTTGAAAAATTGGTCCAATGCTATGGAACAGCAGATTTGATGACATTGGTAGTTTTGCTAGAAATGAAGAATTGAAAAAAAAAAAAGGACCCGACATGTTAGTTTGAAATTTTTTTTAAAAAAAACATTGTATGCCAATTGTAATTTAAAAATATTTAAATTTGAAGCAAAGCAAGAAAGTAAGTACAAAACTAATTTTAGAAAGAAAGAATGTTAGAAAGATTTTCCAGGTAGTCTATAGCCACACACAACGAAAATTGTTGTACAATAGCCAATAGTCTCTCAGACATTTCCCTTGTTTTGACAGTTACTCGTGGGTTTAGACTACCTGCAAGTGTTTGGGCTATTCTCATTTCTTGAAAACTTTGCTCCTTCTTCAAAGTTTCCAAAAAAGAGTAGAAGTTTGGATGAGGTTTGCCAATTGTGTGGTTGAAGGAGTTATGCCATCCCTCAATGGCATTGTTTGTTTTTGCTTCTCCCTCTAAACAACTCGTGTAGCAGTTCCACCACTCCACATGGAATCGTGGCTTCCTCCTGCGACCCGATCTGCTTAGGTGTCCAATCCATGTGTCCTCGAAATAATTTAGAATGGGTGCCAATTTTTCTTCGTTACTTGTATAATAAACAGATTCTATAATTGCAGTGTAGTACTCGTCCACACTATCGGGAGCAACAAAACAATTTAATTTTTTTAGTTCAAATTGTAGTTTGCTATCACGAGAATATTCTGCAACTAGGGATGTTTTTTGTAATTTACGCCAAAATGCCTGGGAAAAATGAAAAAAACATCCCCGAATTTGGGTATCCGTGTACGTTTTATTGATCACATTGATCATGCTCAATTCAAAATCTATAATTATTTTCCTAGGACTTTGAGATGTTTTACTTTTAATCACTGATAAAAGTTCAGTGTATGTTGCAGAAGTCTTATCAGGTAGCAAACTATATACTAAGGGGATTACACTATTGTTAATTTTGGCATGTATAGTGTAAATTTGAGTGAAAGGATGGGGTGTACTTTTAAATGTCCCAGCCATCATCCAAATTTCACTACTTTCTAACTTTGCAAGGTTACGTGGGGTACTAAAAATGAGAATTCGTTTCTGAGGGTTTTCGTTGTCATGCAGAAGGAAAGGTTCATCAGAAAAAGAAATAGAAAGATCATGTGGAATTCTAATGTCAGAGAAAGAATGTGGTGTAGATAATTGAATGTTACTTGCCTGCTTTTGTCTTTGAATAATTCTTCTCAAATTAGGAATTATAGGCATGTTACTAGCAACATGACTGGGGACATGCTGTGCAACCTCTCTTAAAATTGATCCTGTAGAATCATTGGAGGTGCTTGCAATAGCTTTCATTTCGTTAACTGTTTCTCTAATTTCTACCTCCATTGCAGAGGCAGAGTGGTTATGTTCTGTGGTTTTCACAACTAAATTATCAAGAGTAACCGCTCTGCCACTGCAATGGGTAGTGTAGTATTGCACACACCTCCAATGATTTCTAGTTAAACTTATTCTTTCCTTACTATATATGTATCCTCCATGGTTTAATAAATTTGTTCCCTTCCTGGATTTAATGTACTTCGCAGCTTCAAGACTAGACATTATCTGAAAAGAGAAGAGAAGAAAAACAAATTAGGCTGAAAAAGTAAATGCAAAACCTAAAATGCAACACTTACACCTTCCCACACTTTCCCTACTGTTGCACCTTCCTGGAGTATGAATAGTAAATTGGACCACAACACCATCCAACACTTTCCCTACTGCTGCACCTTCCTGGAGTTGGAATAGTAAATTATACCCTTACACCTTCCCACACTTTCCCTACTGCTGCACCTTCCTGGAGTTAGAATAGTAAATATTACCCCTACACCATCCAGCACTTTCCCTACTGCTGCACCTTCCTGGAGTTGGAATAGTAAATTGCACCCCTACACCATCCAACACTTTCCCTACTGCTGCACCTTCCTGGAGTTGGAATAGTAAATTATACCCCTACACCATCCAACACTTTCCCTACTGCTGCACCTTCCTGGAGTTAGAATAGTAAATATTACCCCTACACCATCCAACACTTTCCCTACTGCTGCACCTTCCTGGAGTTGGAATAGTAAATTGCACCCCTACACCATCCCACACTTTTCCCTACTGCTGCACCTTCCTGGAGTTAGAATAGTAAATATTACCCCTACACCATCCAACACTTTCCCTACTGCTGCACCTTCCTGGAGTTGGAATAGTAAATTGCACCCCTAAACCATCCAACACTTTCCCTACTGCTGCACCTTCCTGGAGTTGGAATAGTAAATTATACCCCTACACCATCCAACACTTTCCCTACTGCTGCACCTTCCTGGAGTTAGAATAGTAAATATTACCCCTACACCATCCAACACTTTCCCTACTGCTGCACCTTCCTGGAGTTACAATAGTAAATTGCACCCATTCACCATCCAACACTTTCCCTACTGCTGCACCTTCCTGGAGTTGGAATAGTAAATTGCACCCCTACACCATCCAACACTTTCCCTACTGCTGCACCTTCCTGGAGTTAGAATAGTAAATATTACCCCTACACCATCCAACACTTTCCCTACTGCTGCACCTTCCTGGAGTTGGAATAGTAAATTATACCCCTACACCATCCAACACTTTCCCTACTGCTGCACCTTCCTGGAGTTGGAATAGTAAATTATACCCCTACACCATCCGACACTTTCCCTACTGCTGCACCTTCCTGGAGTTGGATTAGTAAATTATACCCCTACACCATCCAACACTTTCCCTACTGCTGTACCTTACTGAAGTTGGAATAGTAAAATGCACCCCTACACCATCCAACACTTTTCCTACTGCTGCACCTTCAAGGAGTAAGAAAAAAAAATTCTTCAATCTGAAATCTTTATGTTCTACATTTTGGGAATATTTTAAAAATAAAAAGTAAATTGGTTGTTTAACTAATTGATGGTTTAAATACAATGTTGTATAAAAATACCTTGTTTTTTTGGAATTGGTTTCCTTGGTGAGGCTTTTGAAGTGGAATTGGCCTGCTGGCTGGAGTTGACACTTATGTGTTGGATGGAATCGTACAAAACAAACAATTGTCTGGAATAGTGATAAAAGGATAAAATGAGAAAACTGAACGTTGTTGAGAAATGCAAATTTAAAATAACTTTTTGCAAAAATGATATTCAATATAACTAATAGTACATAACACTTTCCCTACTGCTGTACCTTCCTGGAGTTAGAATAGAAAATTGGACCCCAACACCATCCAACAATTTCCCTACTGTTGCACCTTCCTGGAGTAAGAATAGTCAATTGGACCCCTACACCATCCAACACTTTCCCTACTGTTGCACCTTCCTGGAGTAAGAATAGTAAATTGCACCCCTACACCATCCAACACTTTTGTAACTACTGCACCTTCCTGGAGTTAGAATAGAAAAATGTACCCCTACACCATCCAACACTTTCCCTACTGCTGCACCTTCCAGGAGTAAGAATAGTAAATTGCACCCCAACACCATCCAACACTTTCCCTACTGCTGCACCTTCCTGGAGTTGGAATAGTAAATTGCACCCCTACACCATCCAACACTTTCCCTACTGCTGCACCTTCCTGGAGTTGGAATAGTAAATTATACCCCTACACCATCCAACACTTTCCCTACCGCTGCACCAACCTGGAGTTAGGAAAACAAATTCTTCAAACTGCAACTCTTATTTTAATTATTTTGGGATTATATTAACATTAAAAATAAAATGGTTAGTCTAAACTTATTGATGGTTTAAATACAATGCTGTATAACAATACCTTGGCTTGTTTTTTTGGAATTGCTTTCCTTGGTGAGGCTTCTGAAGTGGAATTGGCCTGTTGGCTGGAGTTGTCACTTATGTGATGGACTGAATCTTTCAGCAAAGAAACAAACAATTGTCTTGGAAAAAAAAAAAAAGAGAAAATAAAATAACTTAACGTTGTTGACAAATGCAAATTCTGAATAACTTTTTAAAATTATGACATAGAATATAACTAATAGTACATAACACTTTCCTAACTGCTGCACCTTCCTGGAGTTAGAATAGAAAAATGTACCCCTACACCATCCAACACTTTCCCTACTGTTGCACCTTCCTGGAGTTGGAATAGTTAATTGTACCCCTACACTATCCATCACTTACCCTACTTCTGCACTTTACTGGAGTAACAATAGCAAAAGGAATGACTATTAGATTGTGGAAATTATAACTCTGAAAATATAAAATACCTTTTTCTGTTGTTGTTTGTTTTCGTGGCTTTTTGGTAATGCTGGCTGCAGGATTAAGTTATTTTTTAAATTTATTTAATCCACAAACTTGTAACCGATTTACTGTGGAAATGAATTTTTTTTTTCATAAATTAATGTTACTTAGTCAACGTTGGTTAAAGCAAAAAAACAAATTTTTTGTAAATATGATATTTGACAAATGAGTATGAGTAACAATTGGTAAAGCAAAACATAATACACTTTGAATGCATTATTAAATAAGAGTAATAATGAGTAATAATGGATACACCTACACCATCACTCAATTACTCTACTGCTGAACATTCTGGGACTTAGAATAGTAATAGTTACCCTAGTAACATGAAACGCTTTTTCAAATGTAGTACCTAACTGAAGTCATATTAGTAATTGTTACCCCTGCACCATGGTATTATTTCGTTTATGATGTAGTGTGAATGAGTAAAAAATTAATATAATCACCTTAACCATACAACACTTTTGCTAATGCTAAAAATATATTTTTAATGTAAATATTTACAATTAAATAACATTTACCTTCACAATAGTAAAGGTGAGTCGATTACGTTGAGATGATGCAAAATTAGGTACACGAATTCTTGATTTTGAAAAAATAGCAAGTTTCTGTTTTTGGAAAAGAAAGTAGTTGTTTTAAGTTGGTATATATTTTTAGTGATAACAAATTAGAAACAGTACATTTTAAAAGTTAATATAAAAAATTTTAAAACATATTTTGTATGGAAAGCAAACATATTTTATGCTAAAGCAAGGTGTTAAAATATTTTACTGACTTACTAGTAGTTGCAAACTAATAATGCTTTTCCAAACGAATTCAGTGCTCTCTCTGAGGAGGTCGCAGTGGAGGTGACAGAGGGTCAGGTTTTGACGTCTGGTCTCTCTAGTAGTTGATAATCAACTGATTGCAAAATGGTGTCTTCCTGGTATTTATAAGTTTTACTCAGTGTCACTATTAATTTTTTAAAAAAGTGCGTTCGTTGTGTTTTTTTTTATACTTTATTTTACTGTGGAAAATGATAATTTAAAAAAGCATTTAAAAATGTATTGTTTTCATTCATTTGCTCCGTTTTGGCATCCATTTTGGAACATGTCTTTTGGTATTGTTTTCATAGAAAGTGTTGTAGGACAAGTTTTACAAGTGAGATGGATAAAATGGCGCCTATGTGTATGTGTCTTCTGTTTTACTCTTTTTACTTACTTTCCGATGTAATCATGATAAAAATGTGTATGTACTGTTGTTAAATTTTTCGTTCTTTGTGTAAAACTTTGATATGTGTGAAAACGGAATTTTAGGGGGGATTTTGAGTATTAATTTTAATACTCGAGTATTAATTTTAATGCTCGAGTATTAATTTGGTAATGCATTTCAGTAGATTTACGTACAGTTTTCTCCGCATTTTAATACACTTCCCCACCCTAAAACCCCTAATTTCCCTGCATCCCGTGCCAGATTTTATTGTACTTTTTAAAAAAAAAAAAAAAATTCGCGTTGTAATGGTATGCGTTGTAATAGATTTCGTTGTAACTGCACTTTTAAGTATTTTAATAGGTTTTGCGTTGTAAAAGTATTCGTTGTAAAGTAATGCGTTGTAGTAGTATTTGCGTTGTAAAAAATGCGTTGTAATGGTATGCGTTGTAATAGCATGCGTTGTAACGTCATACATCCCTCCCACACACATAGCCATGTTGAGGGAGTCCCCAAAGATCCCCCATGGCCAAAAACGGAATTTTTATTTTTTCGGTAATTTCACCGATTACGCTTACCCTACGAGTACGGTACAAAATTATAAAAAAAAAAAAATTATCCTCACTCTCCCCACCCCGTGTGCAATTGGTGCCCGAAGGGCACCAATTGTGCATGGCTTATTAGAGATGAGATAAACTAAAATTTGAAAAAAAAAAATAATAAAAAAAAAATTATCCACACTCTCTCCACCCCGTGTGCAAATGGTGCCTGAAGGGCACCATTTGTGCATGGCTTATAACATATACGAAAAATTAAAATATTACCTTTCAAAACGAAGTGCATCATATGTCCTCCATGTGCGCACGGTGCGCGAAGCGCATCGTGCGTACATGGCCCATCTAGCGTAACGTGGGCACGCGGTGCGCGTAGCGCACCGCGTGCCCACCATGCGTGCACGGCACTAACTGCGTAAAGTGGGCGCGCGGTGCGCGAAGCGCACCGTGCGCGCACGGAACGAACTGCGTTAAGTGGGCGCGCACGCCACGAATGGCGTAAAGTAACTTAGCATTTAAAAAACCGTACAAATTCACTGAAAAAACCATAGGTTTCACACACGTTATAGTTAGGAATTAGCATTTAAAAAACCTTGCAAATTCACTGAAAAAACCATAGGTTTCACACATGTTATAGTTAGCGGAAATTTTACTGATAAAAAACCAATGAAATTCCCCCGTTATAGTTAGTGCAGGCAACTATAACTCACGCGACCGCAATCTTCTGCTGATGACATATGTGTCTTTATGAAAAAAAAATATTTGTAATATATGTATAGCTAAAAATGTATGGAAGAAGACATGGGCAAATAAGTGTCTAAATACAGTATTAGCATCAGCAGAGGATTGCGGTCGCGTGAGTTATAGTTGCCTGCACTAACTATAACGGGGGAATTTCATTGGTTTTTTATCAGTAAAATTTCCGCTAACTATAACATGTGTGAAACCTATGTTTTTTTCAGTGAATATATATATATATATATATATATTCTATTTTGATGCAGCACATCAAGCTAAGTTGTATTCGTGTTGCGGTCTTAATTTATAGGTTCCCTAATATTAAGTACAAAATTAAATTGATCTTTTGCCTGAAACAACTTATATAACTCTAAAGCTCGCTCTATGAAAACAATACATTTCATTACCTCTTTTTTGCACTATTTTTACCGATATGATGAATTTTTTAAATTTTATTTATATGATTTTAACAATATTATCCAGAAATGGTTCTTTTATTGTTAACAATATTTATATATATTTATTCAATCATTCGGTAGGCACTTTAATGAATATTTGCACTTAAAGGCACAGTTTTGCACAGTGGATTGATTGCTGCTTTGTTATTTGCACTTTAATGACTATTTAGTATTCAATGGATTCTGTTTGAATTATGCAATTGAGATAGATGCATTATATTGGTTCATATGTGTTTAGTGGCTGGGCCATACGCCTTATCTATTTTGGTAACAGTCAATGACAATAGACTGGTTCAGTTTGTACTAGGTGGAATCTAACGAAAGACAATAGAATCTTGTTATAAAATATTGCGGAAAAATCTACCTATTACCCATGTATTTATACAGACTAAGTAACTACAGCGAACCTACATTTAGAAGTCCAGTCACAACAAACTAACCACATATATATGCATCCAATAGCATCATTTTATATCTGAGATTTAACTCAACATTATGTGAATTCACTTGGAGTGTTAAGCTCATGATACAGAATCAATAGTATTTTCTCACTGTTTATGGTCACATGACCAAACACAAGTGGGTTGTGGGAGTACACCTTTAAGCATTTAAAATGAATCATGCTCACTGTGACCGGTGTGTGATCAAGGGCTCTTGGGCTCGAAACGCGTCACTGCTGTAACTTGGGCTGAATAAATACCATCTCGCCAAATCTTCGTGGTCCGTCTCCTTCTTCGCCAGTTCCTGCTAGCTGGAGGTCGTTTGGAGTGATATTTTCTTGAATATATATATATATATATATATATATATATATATATTATCTACTGGCGGTCGCCAGTAGATAGTTGTAGTTAGGACCGTGTTTCCATAGGAAATCCGCAACATTCTATTTGGAATAACTTTGGCGCCGGTTGACGAATCCTCGCAAAATTTTCAAAATAGGTGGGGCGCTCTGCTCCTACCCTGAAAGTCTCGGGGTGATTCGTCAAGCGGGGGCCGAGAAAAATGGGGGGTCCAAAAACGCGTTTTCCCCATGCATTTTTCCATAGGACCTTTAGTCGAAGGTACAGCCCGAACGGCTGAACAGAATTACTTGAAATTTGGCAGAGAGGTAGTCCTCAGGTCAGGGAAGTGCCTTTTGCAGGTCTGGTGTCAATCTGTTCAGTAGTTCCTGAGAAAATCAAAAGTAAAATCATATATATATGTGGGCGGAGCCTAACCACACATCTCATCCTGAGATCTGATTGGCTGTCAGCACTTCATCCAAGAAGTGTTGGCAGCCATCTTGGGACCAATATACATGATAGCACCTCATTAAAAAGCATTGCAGTTAATAGAAGGTTTTAAGACTTTAGTTACATTATAAATCATTTGTTGATGGTACCATACTCATTTTAGGAATTGTGGTATGTTCTAAGGTGATTTCACCATGTGAAAAAGCCTTCTGCTGGGATATCATGATTGAGAGAAAAATATTTTCTCATGCTTTTCCCACAGAGGTTTGGAAGGTGATCTATAAGCGAAACTGAGAGCTTATTTTCTGTAAATTCATATTATCTTTCTCAGTCATGTGAGAATGAAGTCTGACATTCTCAGTAAAACATGTACATCCAACAAGGGCAGAGACTGTCAGTTGATTCCTTTGTGTTCTACTGCAGCTTCCCCAGAGTGTTCCAAAGAACAACTGGAGCGCTAACAGTCCTACTTATGATAAACGTATGGCACACCTGAAACCATCTTGCTTGGATTAAAGTGGTAACTCTTAAAACATTTATTTTAAAACGGAACAAAATGAGGGGGTTCATTTTTCCATAAAAAGTTGGATTAGTGCTGCAGAAAGAAAAATTAGGGCACATTTTGAGTGACTTCTCAAATCCTCTTCTATTTCATTAAAAAATTCTGACATGCAGACTGAAACATGCACTTTCAATACCAGCAGCAGTTTTCCCTGGTGAGCAGTAGCTTTACTACAGTGATCTAATGAGCAAAAAGAGTGCTAACATTCTGAATTTATGGCAAATGTGTGACACATCTGAATGCCTTCTTGATGGAATCAAAGTAAAAAACTGAAAGTATTTCCTACTGAGGAGACTGCAGTAAATGAGGAAATTAGGAAACTTCATAACAAAGAAGTCTCCCAAGATGGACACCAGAGACAAAAGAGCCCAAATGTAGCCCAAATATCACCCAGATGTAGCCCAAGTATAGCCCAATGACAGAATGTCCCAGAGTGTTCTTAAAAACAACTAGAGCGCTTACTGTCTTCATTATGACAAAAGTATGGCACACCTGAAGCCATCTTGATTGGAATAAACTGGTAACACTTAAAACATTTAATTTAAAAAGGAACACAACGAGGGAGTTCATTTTGCCATAGAAATTATGATTAATGCTGAAGAAAGAAAATGAGGGCACATTTTGAGTGACTTCTCAAATCCTCTTCTATTTCATTAAAAAATTCTGACATGCAGACTGAAACATGCACTTTTAATACCAGGAGCAGACTTCCATGGTGAACAGTAGTTTTACTACAGTGATCTAATGAGCAACTAGAGTGCTAACATTCAGAATTTGTGGCAAATGTGTGACATATCTGAATACCTTCATGATGGAATCAAAGTAAAAAACTGAAAGCATTTCCTACTGAGGAGACTGCAGTACATGAGGAAATTAGGAAACTTCATAACAAATAAATCTCCCAAGATGGCCACCGGAGACAAAAGAGCCCAAATGTAGCCCAAAATCACCCAGATGTAGCCCAAATATAGCCCAATGACAGAAGTGTGCAAAACACTTATTATTTTGTGTTTTTGCAGTGTTATATAGTGCAGACTTGTCAGGTATTGGAGTGCTTTACATCAGCAATGGTTACATCACACAAGAACAAATTCATTTTGGTTGTAGACATGGGGAGACTAAGGGCCATATGTAGGTAGCCTAATACCGGTCGGTAACGGCCGATTTTCGGTAAAAATCCCGTTACCGACCGGTATTCAGGCTTTTGGTATGTAGGGGGGACATTTCAGGATTCGGTAATTTACCGAATCGGTAAAATTACCGAATCCGTAATTTTACCGATTCGGTAAATACCGAATCCTGAAATGAGATGTAGGGGGAGTGTGTGGGTGTTGTGTGGATTCGTTATTTACCACCAACTAAAAGTTGGTGGTAAATGACGAATGGCTTAGAAAAAGCATTTTTTGGCACTCAGAAGTGTGCAATGTGGCAGACATACATGCCCTTAGGGCATGTATGTGTGCCACATGTGCACACATGCAGGAATCAGGGGTGCAACAGGGTGTCACTGTGACACCCTGCCACCCTTGATTGTGCTCCCCCCATTACCGAATCGGTATTTACCGAATTGGTAATGGTAACTGGCTTACCATTGATTCCTATGGGCCTCCTGGCCCATAGGAATCAATGGAAAGCCAGTTACCATTACCGAATTGGTAAATACCGATTCTAAATTACCGACCAATTCCGATTAGGTTATTTTTACCGACTGATTACCTACAGAGCATTTACCACTTCATAAATACCGAATCGGTAAAATTCGGTATTTATGAAGTGGTAAATGTTAGGCTACCTACATAAGGCCCTAAGTGATTTGACCAGAATCACAGAATGTCGAGCTGAAGCAGAAACTCCAACCTGGTTCCCCAGTTGCAAAGTCTGCAGTTCTGGAAGTAACACCACATCATCTCCCAACATTTCTCTGCAACATTTAATCAAGTGGTCAGCTGGATAAAAAAACATAAAGAGAACAAATAATTTAAAAGTGCTTTGTCGCTATTTGAAAACTCAGAAAATATGTCCTTATTTTAGTCTTTTAGAGCACTAACCATTATTTTGATGCCAATAAGACCCTCTCATATATGTAATTTCTAAAGGAAATGCTCTAGGTATTACAGTTTTGATTACATCAAGATGACGTCAGGCGTTCCACACTTTTGTAATAAATATAGAATGTTAGCAATCTAGTTGTTCATTAGGATACTGTTGAGAGGCAGAGGCCAGGGGCACGGACTCTGAAAATTGAAGGCAGGTAGGAGGGTGCAAAGGCAACAATTTAACCACACTGAGCAGGCAGTAAGGGCCATGGCAGCACAACAGACTATGGTGGGCAGTGGAAAGGGGGGCAGGGGCAACAAACCAACAATACAGGACTTGCAAGAGAGGCTGTGGCAATGTAATAGACCATTGTGGGCAGAAGGAAGAGGCAATGGTAGTACAACCATACATGCCAGATTCAGCCAGGAAACGTCCAATGTTTTTAAGCTCAAATGGGCTTTATTTGATCTGTCTCCTGTCTACAATCTCCTCTTTTTCAATGTAACTCAAAGGGGAAAATCAATACCCCAGTTTTTTTTCAAAATCTCCCTCTTACCAAGTTCAAAATGTTCGCAAATATGGTACATTGGATCATGGAAGGAAATGGGGTAGGGACATGGACTTGGATAACAGAGGCCAGGAGGGAGATGGAGAGGTGCACCAAACTGACCCTGCAGGGCAGGCATCAGGGTTTGCAGCAGCACAATACACCACACAGGGCATGCGGGACGGGAGTGCAGCACAACAATCCATAGAAAGCAAGAGGGAGGGGACAGGACCATGCACATGGACAACAGAGAACAGAGGGGCAAGAGGCAATGGTAGCTAGCTGACCATAATGGACAGACAGGAGAGAAAGCTGCAGCATAACAGACCATAAAGGGCAGGAGGGACGGATCAGGGGCATTACTATGGAACAGACAAGCCAGGAGGGAGGGAGTAGGTGTCTGCACATGTAAACAGAGGGCTGGGGGCAAGGGGGCAGGGCAGGAGCAGCAAGATAGCTATGGAGGTGAGGCAGGATGGGCACTAGAAGCAAGACACACCATGAAGAGCAACAGTGAGACTGTGATGGCATACACACAGACCATGGAGGGAAGGTGGGAGGGGGTCAGGGGCAGCTAACTGACCACACAGGAAAGGTGGGAGGGGCCATGGCAGCACAGAAGACCATGCATGGCAAGTGGGAGGGTTAGTGGCAGCACCATAGCTATGATGGGCAAGAAGGATGGTGCAGGGGCATGCACAAAGGACGATGGAGGATAGAAGGGAGGGTCAGGACCTGTGCACAGACAAGAAAGTTCAGGGGAAGGGGCCTCACAACAGACCGCACGGGGCAGGCAGGAGGAGCAGTTGCAGCACAACAGACCAGGGAGGGCAGAAGGGTGTGGCAGTACAATGGACCATGTAGGACAGGAGGAAGAGGATAGGGGCATGGCATGTGGACAGGCAGGGTGGAGGTGGCAGGGACAGGTTACAGTCATCTGACCATGCTAGGCAGGTGGGAGGGGAGTGGCAGCTCAACAGAACAGTCAGAGTAGATAGGAGTGGCAGGTCCATGGAACATGGTGGGCAAAAAGGATGGAGCAGGGGCATGCACAAAGACATCGGAGGGCAGTGGGAAAGAGAATAGGGGCAGCAAGCTAAGCACAGAGTTTAAGCAGGAGGTCAATGATGGGGCATAGAATTGGGCAATGGAGGGCAGGAGGAGTGGACTGGTACATCATACTAAATTGAGGGCAGTGGCAGCACATCAGACCATGCATGGCAGGAGGGAGGAGGCTAGTCCATGGATTCACACAACAGAGGATAGGGAGGAGGGGGATGGGGCAGCAAGCTAACTGTTCAGAGAAGGCGGGTATTAGGAACTTTATTGTTTTTAAAACGTGTGTCTGTGCGAACTACTTAAAATATGAACAAGTATTCAGCATAATCTCACTTTTATTCAGGAAGAAGAGGACGTTTGTGACTGTGACTCCGGGCTCACTTGGCAGAAACACCCCCTGACCCTCCACCCCCTATTGCAAAATGTAATGCTCGTGAAAAGGGTAGGTGAACACAGTGTTATATAGAACATAGTCCTGAGAGCACGATTGAAAATGAAAACTAGACATAGTGTATGGTGTAAACTATGCACCAAAAAGTGTGATATAAGATGAACCGGGCGTGAAATATAATATGTATTACATTGTGCGCAATGACAGATTCATTAGAGAACACGAGATAGCACAGGCACTAGCGCGTGCTATGCGATATGCGCCTTGGAGTGTAATATGCACAGGGCAGTGTTTTGTAACCTAACTAGTCTCTAAAGTTGTAATTTAAAATATGTGCTGGGGAGTGTAACGTTGCATATGTACTGTGAAAAAGATATGGATCCCAGATTGTAATATGTATGGCATAGCACTGTGCGTTATAACATAGGCATCGAGGAAGGCACGTTAGATGGGGCAATATAACCTGTGCGAAGACAAGTGTGGCATGACATATTCACGGGGTGGTGTTACAGTGCACATGGGCTAGAGAGTGTCATAGCATATGCACTAGCTAGTGGAATACAACACAGAGGCGTGTGGCACTCAGCAGGCAATGGTGGGTGTAACACAGCATTGGGCTCTGCCAGGAGCACCCTGTGACTCTCAAGTGATGTTCGTCCCCTTTCCAGAGAGTAAAATAAAAAGTATTACACATCCGGCAGTGGATGTGTGTTTTATTCACCGTGAGGGGGGTTTCTTGCATAGTTTTGGTCGAATTTTTGTCAAATCCCCTTTGAATGGCTTGGTGTGCATGTGTATTAAATGTGCCCGTCAATAGCTACCCATGTTTGTATAAATAAACGACAAGGGTGTCTACCGGGATTAGGCACGGTAGGGCATCAGACATGTCAGAGCTTCACTAGTGGTGTAAATACATTCCACGTGGAATCATTGTATGCATAGTCGCCTTTTAATGAATATCACGCAAATCGTCATGGTGATAGGTACGTATGGTTTGTCCAGCATGTCCTGTGTGTGTCTATAAATATATATTTTTTTAAAATAGTAAAAAACAGTGGCCGGCCCTGGGGATTAGGGTCAAAAAAATATAATTAGGAGACAGGCCCTGAGGGATGGGGTCATCAGGGCCAATAAATAAGAATAAGAAGGGAAACCACACAGCCCCCCTTCTTAAAAAATTAAAATAAATAAAAGACTGGCATCGTGCCGGAGGCCACGCCCCCTCCTTGCAGCACTCTGTAAACGCGCCCCCTGGAGAGTTGTAAGTTGGGGAATTAATTCCTCTTCAATACTGAGGGTCCCTGAGGGCCAACTAGCCCAACAGGCATCTCCAGTATGCGCCAGGGAGCTGCGCTGCAGACAGGTGTTCTGAGGCCAAGCCCCTTTTTACACCTCTCTGCATCGCAGCTCTGTGGCGCTTACTGGAGGTACCTAGTGGTCTAGTTTGACCCTAGGGACCCTTAGGATTCAAGGGGACTTAATCTCTCAACTTAGAACAGCCACAGGGGGCGTTTACACAGTGGTGAAGGGAGGGGACGGGGCCTGAGGTGACGTGTGCAAACACACACTATGGCACGTTTTAAATTGGGGATATAATTTCCCTTCAATACTGAGGGCCCCTGGGGGCTAAGTAGCCCACTAAGTGCTTCCAGTAAGCGCCACTGAGCTGCATTGCAGAGAGGTGGTCCAGGCCGTGCCACTTTTTACACCTCTCTGCAACGCAGCTCTGTGGCACTTACTGGAGGTACCTAGTGGGCTAGTTGGACCCTAGGGACCCTCAGGATTCAAATTAACTTAATCTCCCAACTAAAAACGGACACAGGGCGTGTTTACACAGTGGTGAAGGGAGGGGACGGGGCCTGAGTTAACGTGTGCAAAAACGCCCTGTGGCCTTTTTTAAGAGGTAGTTTTAATCCCCATGGCCTATTATATACTAGGGGCTTACAGATGAGGTCATGCTAATCACAGGGGGACCCCAATGCATAATGTTCCCTAGTGTATGTAGATGTTTTCACTGTATTCTAAGTGTCTTTTAACATAGCACTGGCTCTAGGACTGGTTAGTCAGACTCAGTTACCACGAGTATCCGTCTGAAAAAGTTGAGGGTACAGGATGATTTTGCAACAAGGCTTCTTTCTGCTCTTCTTTTTGTTCTTTCTGCACGTTATCCTTCTTCCTGCACTTATCTTCGTATTTGAGGACTTCTGTTGCTTCTTTCTGCACTTCTTTTGTTTCTTTCTGTGCATTTTTTCTTCTTTCTTCACATGTCCTATCTCTGTAGGCATAGTTAGAAATTAGCATTTAAAAAACCTTTGAAATTCACAGAAAAAACCAAAGGTTTCAGGCACGTTATAGTTAGGAATTAGCATTTAAAAAACCTCCGAAATTCACTGAAAAAACAATAGGTTTCAGGGGTGTTATAGTTAGCTGGACTTTTCACTTGTACAAAACCATTGAAATTCCCCCGTTATAGTTAGTTCAGCTAACTATAACTCGCTCAAAATTTTAGTCTCTATTTTTGAATGTGTGTATCAAAGGTTATATTAGGGTGAGAGGAGGTCTGCCACTCTATCACAAGGATGATGTCATCAGTGATGTCATTTGAGATGTCTTTAGTGATGTCACTGACCATGTCATGAGTGATGTAATATGTGACGTCATCAGCAGTGCATTGCGGGCGCGCGAGTTATAGTTAGCTGAACTAACTATAACGGGGGAATTTCAATGGTTTTGTACAAGTGAAAAGTCCAGCTAACTATAACACCCCTGAAACCTATGGTTTTTTCAGTGAATTTATATATATATATCACACATTTTGAAGCTTAATTTCTCAAAAGCTACTTAACGGATTTACACAAAATTACAAAGAACATGCCTTCTGGACCAAGATCTGGTTTTCTGCCTAATTCCTTTCAGCTGTTTTTGCATTATGATGTTCAATTTCCTATGGGAACGTGGTCCTAAGTATTACTACCCAGTAGTGTCTGCCATTTGGTAATATGTGTGTGTGTGTTTGTGTGTCTGCGTATGTGTTTAGAAATATATGGGCATGAGATATGGTGTGCATAATGTGTTGCACACCATAACTGGTGGGTTTCTGTGTGTATTCATTTTTGTATTATCTGAATCACAAATGGCCTTTAGCTGTGGAATTTCCCGAAAAAAAGTATATATTTAAATGTATATTTATTTATCTTATGCAGTGAAAATAAATATGCCCTAATAATAACAGGTTATTTAAAGCTACTGTACTAATAAGGGCACATTCACACATTTATTACTACAGTGCAAAGGTGACATTTGATTTTATTAGAGAGGGACAGTAACACTAACATGAGAAAAACACTTTTACCTGCCTCACAGAGTGCATATAACAAATACTTTACACTAGGTAACAACTCTCCCAATAGTCGCAAGGTTGTTTCCTAATGATTCTACCATACTGCACAAGATTAACCCCTTTATCCTGTTTCAGTTAAATACCATTTATTGAAACAAGTACACATGAAAATATGTCATGGCATAAACCACATATAGATGCACAAGCTATAATATGCAATTTATTACCATTTTAGAGGGAGGGAATGGCTATATCACCGGAAAAAAACACAAAGATTTTTAGTTAGCTAAAACTTGCCTCTCCCCGCCATGCACTTCTTATGACCTCACATATTACATCACTCATGACAAATTTATTGACATCATTGATGACATCACGGACGATATACGGAATGACATCACCTAGCCCTAAGGCACTTGGAGACCCAAATTTCTATTGCCTCTTTACTGCCAATGGATGTAAGATTTAACAACATGTTTGGGCTTTTAATGGGTGTTGGGTGAGTGAAGGGAGTGATCTCTCCATGAGCAGTTGTGCACAGGACACATGTCTTATTAACTATCAACAAAATGTCAGCTATCTGCAAAAGCTTTGCTAAAAGGCGATGGGTGTATGTAAAAGGTACGTGGTCTCCAGGTGGACTTGAGTGTCTGGAGGGAGTGGGCTCTGCATGAGACTTTGTGTAAAGGAGTAAAGAATGTATGTGCCAAGTACTAGCCCACCCATCTGTGCTTGATTGCCCACAGTAAGTTGGATAGCGGCAAACGTTTCAGTACAGGCTGAATGCTATGCAAAGTAGGGCTTACACCACGTAAGAGGCCTTGCATGTTTAGAGGGAGTGGGCTCTCCGTGGAGGAGGTCTGCAGAGGACAAAGACTGTTTGCAGTAGATACTTCCCTACCCATGCCTTGTTCTTAGTATCTTACCTAACTATAAAATTACTTTAACCTTAGATTCTTCCAGTGAATAGCTGAGATTTTTTTAACATAATGTAAGATTCCATTACCGTACCTAACTGTAACATGATTTTAACCTTCAGTTCTTGTCAGTGTTTTTCTGATCATATTTACCCAACTCACTCACTGAGCATACCGTTTGACCGTGTGCAGTAAGGAGCTGGATGTAGCATCTAGACGTAGGGCCTGGCCCAAACCCACACAGGATGCCAGCCCTTCACTGTTCAGGGCCTTTGGGCATGCTTGCCGTCTGGTTGGCCACAAACATTTTTTAGTGTTTTTTACCAGTAGTGCAATACTCACAATATGCTCCTGAGGTGGTGCATGGGGAGCTGTGTTTTTTAAATGTTTACCCAGGATGTTCATTTTGGACGCCCCCAACAAGGGCCAGGGGTCAGGGAACCCCTAACCTGCCACTAATGTCTTTTAACTCACACAAATTCAGGACTTTTATTTTTATTTGTTGATAACGCGGGTGCACTGTGGGAGCTAGCATGGCCCGGGCACTCTCGTGGGATTCCTGTAGGAGATGAAGTGTAATACTGGCTCCCACGGGACACTTGCAGAACAAAGAAAGCACAATTAATAGTTTTTTTATTTGGCCCCAGGAGTGGTACCTCTGGGACTGCTACTCCGCCTATAAGGTCCAGGTCATCAGAGTACCCTTACCCTGCCCCATTATACCTTTTAAAAAAAATTCGGGACAAAGACACTCCCATGTCCTGAAATTGCGGCAGTATCATTACTCTTCATGTTGCGGCCAGCCAATCGGAGCACAAGCTTCCACCAAATCACAAAAGCACCCTTTCTGAACTAAGATCTTCCTTTCTGCCAAATCTGGTGTAATTCTGTTCAGCCGTTTTGGCTGTAGCTGTGTCTAAATTTCCTATGGAAAAATGAACGGGGAAAACACGTTTAGGATGGCCCCTTTTTCTCAGGCCTTGCTTAACGTATCACCTCAAAACTTTCCAGGAAGGAGCTGAGGTGGATGAACTTGTTTTTGGAAAGTTTTGTGAATATTCGTCAAGTGGCGCGAAGTAATTAGCAAACCAATGAAACTCTTCCTATGGCAACTAGTTCCTAACAATCTGTGCCATTTGCAAATTAGTGTTTTGATCATGGCGAGCGGCATGTGTTATGGCCTCAGGTCCCGCTTCCCCGTTGCACTGTTGGGCTCCCTGAACAGCATCCAGCCTCATTCGCCTTTGGCCTTTTTCCTCCTTTTTCTCCTTCTCTTTGCATCCACTATCCTTTCTTTGGCCTCTGCCCCGTTTTCATTCTCATTCATCGGCTTCTCTAAGCCTCTCTTGGCCTTTCTCCTCCCTTTTTCCCTCGCATTCATTGCCTCTTCTAAGCCTCTTTTTTGCCTTTCTTCACCTTTTTGCCCCAGTAGTTGCCTTGTGGGTCACCTGCTTTTGTCACCTTTTTCCTGCTCTTTCCCTCCCCTGCCCCACACCCTTCTGCTTTTCCGCCTCCCACTAGGCCCACTCTCTGCCACCCAGCAGCCCTCCAACTTCCCAGAACCTGCTTAATGGAGGTTGCAGGGCAACTGTGCACCAAATGCAAGGCCTTCTGTTCCCGTCCATGCCTGTACCGCACCCAGCGGCAAGAACCCTGGCTCCCGGCCCACCCGCAGATATGACGCTGCCATCCTCCACTCTCTAAACACCATATGACCCAACGAACATTGCTACCAAACCCCACTCCACAGTAGGACCGGTCTACTGCACCAGATGCACCTTATCCTGCACCAGTATGTTCACCGCTATGCCGCACCACGCTGACCTCTTGCCACACCACATCAGAAGTGACCCACTGACTTCAATTCCTACCCATCAGCACATACTCGATATGAAAGCACTCCACTGAGTTATGCAATCTCATCACCACCCTCACACCTGACATCGTCTTCCTCCCTGAGACCTGGCTCAACCCCGCATCTGCCCCTGACATCACTACAGAGATCCCCGATGGATACAAAATCACCCACCATGGTTGGACCAACAAGCCAGAGAGGAGGAACAGCTATCATCCACAAAGAGACCATACAGTGCACCACCAGTACCACTACTCTCATGGAAAACCTCAGCTTCAAGCTCCACATGGACAACAAGACCATCAGAGGGACCCTATCAACCCCCGGGCCCGAGTTCCAGTTTCTGCAACACAATCACACACTTCATTGAACCCCTAGCCCTGGACTCATAAGACTACATCTTCCTCAGTGACCTCAATTTCTACATTGATGACTCAAACAACAACATCACCATACCCAGGACAGTATGAGCTGCCTCGGACTAACTAAGATTGTCCACGACCCCACCTACATCACAGGACACATGCTGGACCCCAGCTCCACCTCAATCAACCACATCAAATAAAGCCAAGTCACAGAACTTGCATGGACCGATCACTCCATCATCCACTTCAGCATTCCCAGCCCCCGCACCGCCATCCGCAAGATGGCCAACGGCCCCCACCACAGTTGGAGCAAACTTTCAGAGACCAGCTTGATTGATGCAGTCAACACCTCAACCCCAGCTGTCTTCATCAACTTGGAACAGGGGATCAAGAACTTCAGTTCCTGGATCACCAACTGCATCAACAGCGTCACCTCCATCAAGAGCAAAAATCAGAGAAGATCCACCAAAATGCCCAGCTGGTACACCCAATCAATCAATCAGGGATTTGTAGAGCGCACTATTCACTCGTGAGGGTCTCAAGGCACGGGGGGGTTGGGTAGCTCCGTTCTTCCAAAAAGCTAGGTCTTAGGGACTCGTCCTGCATCTGGTCATCCGAAGAGCCAGGTCTTGAGACTATTCCTGAATGCTTGCAGTGTGGGGCTCCATCTGATGCTGAGAGGGAATTAGTTCCAGGTCTTGGCCGCGATGTACGAGAAGGGTCTGCCTCCCGTTCTGGCTTTGTGGATGCAGGGGATTTTGGCCAAGGCCAGGTCAGCAGATCGGAGGTTTCTCTTTGGGGGCGTAGAAGGAGACTCTTTCATTGAGGTATTGGGATCCGGTGTTGTGGAGGGCTTTGTAGGTGTGTGTGAGCAGCTTGAAGATCACTCTTTTTTTGACGGAGAGGCAGTGGAGGTCTCGTAGGTGCTGGGTGATGTGGTCTTGTCATGGGATGCTGAGGACAAGTCTGGCTGCGGCGTTCTGGACAGTCTGGAGTTTGTGGAGTAGAGATTTGTTGTTCCGGCATAGAGGGTGTTCCCATAGTCCAGCCTGCTGGTGATGAGTGCGTTGGTGACAGTCTTCCTGGATTCGGGGGGATCCATTTGAAGGCCCAGGAACTCAGAGCAGCGAAACGTGTCAGCAAAGAGCTGGAGAGAAGAGCAAGGACACCTCTGACAGGGCAGCCTTCAAGACCTCCTTTAACCTCTACCACCCCCTGCTGATAACAACAAGGAAGACAGCGCTAGCCCCCACTAACAACAGCAAGGAACTCTTCAACATCATTAAGGAATTCTCCAACCCAGCTGCCAGCAAGAATAACATCACACCTTTACAAGAGCTGTGTCACAACCTCACCAACTTCTTCCATGACAAGATTGCAACCATATTCAGATTCTTCGAACCCCAACCTACACCCATGGACTTCCTAGACAGATACAACCATAACCCAACTGATATGAACCACAGACTAAATACCTGGAATCTCCTTCCTACCCAGGACACCACCTCCATCATGAAATATACCCACTCAGGAGCTGAAACAGACTCATGCCCGCACCACACCTTCAACCTTGGAAACTGAAGGATTGGCCAGGAACTCAACACTGTTCTCAACACCTCAGTAACCACTGTAACATATCCTGATAACTGAAAACATGCAGTAGTTAGACCATTTATCAAGAAACCCTCCACCAACCCCAGCAAGCTCAAAAACTACCAGCCAATCTCATTCTTCCCATTTCCAGCCAAGGTACTGGAAAAGATTATCAACAAGCAGAACCAGCGACTCAACACCTCCCAATACAGCTTCTACAGTAATCACAATACCAAGACCACCCTAACTGCAGACACAAACAACATCCAAACCCTCCTCGACCAAGGAGACACAGCGACCCTGATCCTCTGGACCTCTTGGCAGCCTTCAACACTGTATCCCACCAACACTGATAGAAAGAGTCGACAAATCGGCAATCAAGTGGACGCACTCAGATGGATCACCTCATTGGAAGAACACAGAAGATAAACCTACTACCTTTTACCTCTCAACAGAAGCATATCATCTGCGGTATCCCCCAGGGCTCATCCCTCAGCCCAGCACTCTTCAACGCCTCCATAACCCTACTTGCCAACATCTTCAAATCTCACAGTCTCACGTAAGATCCTACGCAGATGACACCCAACTCATCCTCCCACTCACCGATGACCCTACCAGGACCAACTTCCACAGATCGATGACAAGCGTTGCAGACTGGATAAGGAACAACTGCCTGAAACTGAACATGGACAAGACAGAAGTACTGATTTTTGGCAACAACAGCAACCCATGGAATGACTCCTGGTGGCCCTCGGACCTAGGATCTGCACCAACAACCTCCGAACACGCCAAAAACCGAGAAATCATCATTGACAACAAGCTCACCATGAAATCACAGATCAACCCAGTCTCCTCTGCCTGCTTCCTCACTCTGCGCATTCTATGTAAGAGCTTCAAATGGCAACCCCCTGCACACGAGATGCACTGTGACACAGGCCCTCATCACCAGTCGACTGTACTACAGCAATGCTCCCTATGTTGGAATCACTGCACACCTCTTACAGAGACTGCAGACCATACAGAACATCGCAACTAGACTCATCCTCGACTCCCCCAATGAACCCACATCACACTCCACCTCAAGCAACTCTACTGGCTCCCTGAAAAGAAGAGATGCCTATTCAAGCTGCTGACCCACACACACGGCTTTGCACAACCAAGGACCCAACTACATAAACCACCGCTTGAACTGCCACCAACCAGCAAGAAGATTACGCTCCGCCTCCCTATGACTTGCTCACATTCCCCGCAATTACTGAAGCAAAAGTGAAGGATGCTCCTTCTGTATTGCAGCAAAGATCTGGAACAGTCTCCTCACACAGCTCCGGTCCAATTCCGAAAAGCCCTCAATACCTGGCTGTTTAAATGAGCCTCTGGGACCTGCTAGCGCCTGGATTCCTGACTAGGTGATTAGCTGCGCTCTATAAATCTTGACTGATTGATTAATTACCGAATATTTTCTGTGCAACCCATGGTGACTGCTTAACCTGAAACCTTTTGGTGCCGTGCAGCGGGCCTCTGCTTAGGGCCTGTACTTAAACTGTCATCCCCATGCAGCACAAGTTTGGATGCAGGACCTGGCCTGTAGCAGGAACTGCACCCAACCTGCCAAGGGCAACCACCACCCACCATGCAAGGGGGGATTGAGCACAATATCTTGCCTGTCGCTTTGTCCAGCCCCAACCTTCAGCAGGCACTATGCGGCGGGGCTTAAACACATGTTTCCATGGCCTGAACGCTACGCCCTGGCTTACAAGCACAGCCAGGCACTCATTTAGTGCTTGAATTTGCTTGTACTTGTTTACACTGCTCACACGTTTGTCTCTGGCACATAATGGTGGTAAAATCCAGCACATACGACAGCTGCCGTATTCACAAGGCAGCTCTGTCCGGTGTCCACTGCCTTCAGTTGTGCGCAGCGGTTGATGGGTGTAGGGCTTGGCATATATGAAGGCCTTGAGCCCAAACCGCTGCTGTGGGTAATACCTACTGCATAGGACATTTAGGTGCCGATTCGGATCCTGGAAAAATTTCCCCCGGCCGAATTGAATCTGGATTTTTTTACCGTACGAATCGTACAAGTAGCGTACAAACTGAAAAGTACGATTCGCATGGGAAAAACTCCATACGAATCACATCCGGAACATTTCCCCACACGTCCTCGGGTCGGAAATTGTGTCCGACACATCCCCGGACGATTTACCGTACGAATCGGAAAAATGAAGTCCGACCGCGCTAGTACGATCACTCCCGTCCTCTCGATTTCACAACTGTATGCAAAAAACACCGTACGGACCGAACTCCCACAGCAAGCATGGAGACACGTGTCCGCATACGCGCCGAACACCCCACCACAGACCCCGCATGTACGCGCAAAATGCCCCCCGGCCGCAGATGTACGCGCCGAACCCCCACCCCACCCGTGTATGTACGGACCGTACCCCCACCCCACCAGTGTATGTACGGACCGTACCCCCACCCCACCAGTGTATGTACGGACCGTACCCCCACCCCACCCGTGTATGTACGGACCGAACCCCCACCCCACCCGTGTATCTACAGACCGTACCCCCACCCGTGTATGAATGGAGCGTACCAACACCCCACCCGTGTATGTACAGACCGTACCGCCACCCGTGTATGAATGGAGCGTACCAACACCCCACCCGTGTATGTACGGACCGTACCCCCACCCCACCAGTGTATGTACGGACCGTACCCCCACCCCACCAGTGTATGTACGGACCGTACCCTCACCCCACCAGTGTATGTACGGACCGTACCCCCACCCCACCCGTGTATGTACGGACCGAACCCCCACCCCACCCGTGTATCTATGGACCGTACCCCCACCCGTGTATGAATGGAGCGTACCAACACCCCACCCGTGTATGTACGGACCGTACCCCCACCCGTGTATGAATGGAGCGTACCAACACCCCACCCGTGTATGTACGGACTGTACCCCCACCCGTGTATGAATGGAGCTTACCCCCACCCCACCAGTGTATGTACAGACTGTACCCCCACCCCACCAGTGTATGTACGGACCGTACCCCCACCCCACCCGTTTATGTATGGACCGAACCCCCACCCCACCCGTGTATCTACGGACCGTACCCCCACCCGTGTATGAATGGAGCGTACCAACACCCCACCCGTGTATCTACGGACCGTACCCCCACCCTTGTATGAATGTTTACACTGCTCACACGTTTGTCTCTGGCACATAATGGTGGTAAAATCCAGCACATACGACAGCTGCCGTATTCACAAGGCAGCTCTGTCCGGTGTCCACTGCCTTCAGTTGTGCGCAGCGGTTGATGGGTGTAGGGCTTGGCATATATGAAGGCCTTGAGCCCAAACCGCTGCTGTGGGTAATACCTACTGCATAGGACATTTAGGTGCCGATTCGGATCCTGGAAAAATGTCCCCCGGCCGAATTGAATCTGGATTTTTTACCGTACGAATCGTACAAGTAGCGTACAAACTGCCAAGTACGATTCGCATGGGAAAAACTCCATACGAATCACATCCGGAACATTTCCCCACATGTCCTCGGGTCGGAAATTGTGTCCGACACATCCCCGGACGATTTACCGTGCGAATCGGAAAAATGAAGTCCGACCGCGCTAGTACGATCACTCCCGTCCTCTTGATTTCACAACTGTATGCAAAAAACACCGTACGGACCGAACTCCCACAGCAAGCATGGAGACACGTGTCCGCATACGCGCCGAACACCCCACCACCGACCCCGCATGTACGCGCAAAATGCCCCCCGGCCGCGGATGTACGCGCCGAACCCCCACCCCACCCGTGTATGTTGTCGCCGTCCAAGTGTCCTCAGAGTCGCACGATGCTGTAAGGGGTCCACCTCCCGATAACCCCTTGGTCTGATATATATAGAACAGACACAGAAGGGTGATCAGGCGAGGGAAGGAAAGGAAGGGGACAGCAGGGAGGGAGATCTGAAAGAGCAAGAACAACATGCAATGGTTACATCAATCCCTCGCTCTCTATCACCCCGTTCGTCCCTAACTCCCCCCCCCTTTACCTGTAAAAGAAAGAATGCGCTCAGGGAACAGGAGACTGGAAGGACCTGATCGCAAGGCAACTGGAACCCTACAGACAAGATACTAATCAGCAGATGTCGTAGTACACTAGCACCCCTCGTATGTCCCCTCAGCTACAGGACCTACCATGAGTTCTGGATTCTTCTCTGTACAGGGGGGGAAGGACGTATGCCAGCAGTCACCTTTCCACCCCTGTATGGAGTACAAATGAACACACATAAAATGCAGCAGGGCACGTGAGGAGGATACTTCTCCTGGTCGCCCTACAGGTTTTCAAGACGAACCTCTGTCACACTGTTACACTACCTTCAAGCAGTGTTTACGATCTACAGAGACGAAACTATACGTTCCCTGATGCGACCATACTCCACTGTCTGGTATGCCAACAACACCACCGCGAGTATATCGCACTCGGAAAGTTAATGCAGCCCTCCGCCCTATTATATGTCAAGAGGCGGAATTGGGCAGCTGAGAGTAATGACCGGAACGAACACCATACCTAGGTGTTTGCGACCCCGCACGCCTTAGCTCGGCATCCAACGGGGCCACGGAAATCAGGGCAGGGACAAACAAGGCTATGCTCCGCCTTGCTATGACTGATGGACTTAACCAACACTGTTCAACGGAACTTGCGACCCCGCACGCCTCAACGCGGCATCCAACGGGGCCACTGCACTTAGTCACAGAATGACAAGGCGAACCTCGCCTTGGTACAACAGCGAAACAAACGAACACCGAATGACAGAAGTCAGCAAAGAACCACAGATTTGGTGCAGAGCACCCCTACCAGGACGCTGTTCTCCGCTCGTACTTCTGACCTGGATTCAAAATAACCGGCACCTGACAGAAGCCGGATGTTTCCTTTTCTTCGCCTGAGCGTCCAGCGTGCTGACGTCATGCGCGTCAGCACGCATTGCCCCATGGGAATGGTAGTTCCCGTCATGTCCGCCTACCGCGGTTGGTTGCCGCTCGGAATGGCAGGGCTCTCTTGCGCAACCTGTGGGCCACAACAGTACATCCCTCCCCCGAAGAGCACTGACAGAAACAAGCTTTCTTAGGATATTTTGTGTGGAATTGAGCCACCAGGGCAGGGGCGTGGACACTGGAAGCTGGTTCCCAAGAGTTTTCCTCATCCCCATATCCCTTCCAGGCCAGCAAATACCACAACCTGGAGCGATGTATCTTGGAATCCAGAACCCCTCTCACCTCATACTCTGCTTCGCTATTTACAATGACTGGAGCAGGGGTTTTAATCGGCTTTACCAGAGCTGGCTTCACTAGAGACATGTGAAAAGCCGGATGAATGCGCAAGGAGGAGGGCAAAGAAAGTTTAACCACTACCGGATTCACCAATTTCACCACCCGATAGGGACCTATGTACTTGGGGATGAATACGCTATAGCGCTTGAACCGGATGTTTCTTGTGGACAACCACACGTAATCTCCCACTTTATATACTGGTCCCGGCCGTCTACTTTTGTCGGCTGAAGCCTTGTATCTGCGCTTAGCCTCTCGCAAATTGGTTTTTGCCACCTGTAAGGTGGTTTGAATGCGCTCTATTCTGCTCTGCGCCTCTGGAACCTTTGTTGTTTGTATTGGATTAAGGAAGGGCGAAAACCAAGGATGGAAACCATAAGTGCAATAGTAAGGAGTAAGTTTGGTGGATGCATGCGACGCGCTATTATACGCCACTTCTGCCAACCATAGTAAGTCCACCCAATCGTTTTTAGAAGCGCTGGAGTAACACCTTAGGTATTGCTTAAGGGTTTGATTGACCCTTTCGGTCTGTCCATCGGTTTGCGGGTGAAAACTAGTGGAGATGTTGGACTCTATCCCTAACGACGAACACCAGGTTTTCCAGAAGTTTGCTGTGAATTGGCTCCCGCGGTCTGAGACAATCCTCCTAGGCAGACCGTGTAGACGGACCACGTTAACTAAGAGTAGATGCGCCAACTGTCCTGACGTGGGTAGTTTCTCACAGGCTACGAAGTGTGCCATCTTTGTTAAATAGTCCACTATGACCGTGATAACGGTACATCCCTTGTTGCAAGGCATTCCCACGATGAAGTCCACCAAAATGTTTTCCCAAGGGAGATTAGGAGTGGGGAGAGGCTGTAGCAAACCTGCTGGTTTGGAATGTGAGGCCTTCATTTGACTGCATACTCTGCACTCCTTTACCCATGTGCCCACATCCTCCCGTACCGAAGGCCACCAGAATTGCCTCAGGACTCTGTCAAGGGTTTTCTCCCTGCCGTTGTGACTTGCGCAGGGTAGAATATGACACCATTTAAATGCTTGAAGACGTAAGGCCCGAATGGGAAGGAGTAGCTGCTTTCCCCGTATCGGTATGTTATGTATCAATTTCCAGCCAGGATTGCTTCTCAGCCAGTTCTTCCATCTGTTTGTCTTGACGTTCCGGGATACACTCCTCAAGAACGGATCCGTGCACGTCGCCCCTATCACGTGTTCAGGGCTGATGATGGCTCCTTTAGGGGAATTAGGGAGAGTGGCCTGGGATGCTTGCCTGGATAAAGCGTCTGCTTTTTTGTTTTCCTTTCCTGGCCTATAAGTAACCAGAAAGTTATATCCCGCAAAAAAGAGAGTCCACCTCAGTTGACGGGGGTTAGGTGTCTAGCTGCCGTCATGAACTGTAAGTTCCTGTGGTCAGTATAGACCGTAACCACGTGTCTGGCACCCATTAAATGATGCCTCCATTCACTGAAGGCGTCTTTGATGGCAAGCAGCTCTTTTTCGGCTATGTTGTAATTGCACTCAGCGGGATTTAATTTTCGTGACATGTATGCCACTGGATGCAGTTGCCCTGTTTCGACGTGTCTTTGGGACAACACAGCTCCCAGCGCTGTGTCGGAGGCATCGGCCTCCACGATGAATGGATATTCCGGGTGTGCATGAGCCAACACCGGGGCCGTAGAAAACGCCTCTATTAGCTCTTCGAAACCCTTTTGGGCACCAGCGGTCCACTGGAACACCGACTTCTTGCGCAACAGCTGGGTGACAGGGGTTGCCAATTCTGAGAAGTGGTTGATAAAACGACGATAGAAATTGGCAAACCCCAAGAAACACTGTACATCTCTGAGGTTGTGGGGAGTAGGCCATTGTTTTACTGCCAATACCTTCCTTTCTGACATTTCCTGGCCCCAGGGCGTGAGGTTCACCCCTTGAAATTCCACAGACGTCACACCAAACTCACACTTACTGATTTTGCAAAATAAGTGGTGTTTTCGTAGGGTTTGAAGGATGGTTTTTACGTGTTGCGTATGCTCCCTGGTGTCCTGTGAGTAGATCAAGATGTCATCTATGTACACTATGACAAAGTGGTCAAGATATTCGCAGAGCACATAGTTTAGGAAGAATTGAAAGGCCGCGGGGGCATTGCACAGCCCGAAGGGCATAACCAAATACTCATAGAGCCCGAATCTGGTTTTAAACGCGGTCTTCCATTCGTCCCCTCTCCTCATTCGGAGTAAATGGTATGCCCCCTTCATGTCTAAGCGCGTGTAGATCACTGCCTCTTTTACCTGCTCCAGCAGAACATTGATTAGCGGTAGAGGATACCGGTTCTTCACGGTAATGGCGTTTAATGCCCTGTAGTCCACGCACGCGCGAAGTTCGCCATTGGCCTTAGGAATAAAGAAGAGAGGCGACGCTGCTGGAGATTTCGATACTCTTATAAACCCCAGGCCCAAATATTTATCCAAATACTCCCTGAGGTATTTATGTTCTGGCTCTGTTAGGGCATACACCCGTCCCGCGGGAATGACCGCCCCAGGTATCAGGTCTATTTGACAATCGTACGACCTGTGAGGAGGCAGGACTTCGGCGTTGTCCTCGTCGAAGACATCATCGTATTCTTTATAGACCTCGGGTAATGCTACGACTTGTTCAACTGCGGTCGCCACCTGGTAACAAGTTGCCAATGATGTGGCAGGGTTTCTTGGGGGAATGTTGCAGTTAGCTAAACAGTAGTCGGATGTAAACATCAGGGTTTTTTCGAGCCAGTTTATGAGAGGATTGTGGAGGCGTAACCAAGGCAACCCTAGTATTAATCCGTAATGGGGTGCTGGAATAACATTAAAGGAAATCAACTCCTGGTGCTCCTTCCCCTGTTTTACCGATAAGGGTCCAGTATGGTATCTCACCGGTCCTGAATCCAACATTTTTCCATCAACCGCAAACACCATCTCCGGCATACTTTTCTCTTGTAACGTTATTCCGAGCCGTACCACCTGATCCTGGTCCATAAAACACCCCGTGGCCCCAGAATCCAATAACGCCCGGACTGGCAACCACATGTCTTGCACCAAAATGTGTACGTCCACATAAAAATGGTTTCTTTCCTTGGTCTTTAAGTCTTCCAACGAAGGGATGTACATCGCGCTCAAAGGGTTCCCTTCTTCCTCCTTTAAGCTGGAGCGTTTCCCGCCTCTGAGTGGGTGGTTCTGGTAACCGCAGCTTTCTGTTCCTGTCGTGGAGCCTTGGGCCGCAGACTGCATTCGCGAATGAAATGCCCCTTCCATCCGCAATACAAGCATAGGCCTCTCTTCCGCCTATACTCTCGTTCTTCGGAGGTGAGCGGGGAACGGACAGCTCCAATTTCCATGGGCTCTGGTTTTGAGGAAACTTGGTGATTTGCTGACCTAGTAGGCTCCACACTAGGCACCGGTCTCTCCCTCCGTCTGTGATCCCCTTTTCTCATGCTTAGGCGATGATCCAGCCTTAACACCAGACTGATGAGCGCGTCACAGGTGACAGGTTGTGGGTCGATCTGTGCCACCACATCCTTCAGTTCTTCGCTTAGCCCTTGATGGAAAAGAGCCGCTTGCTTCTCTTCTGGCCACTCGGTTTCCGTGATCAATCTCCTGAAATCGTTAAGATAGGAGATTACATCCCTATTGCCTTGTCGCAATTCTAGCAGATCTCTGTCGGCCGAGAGCGTGGCTGCTCGACGGTTGAATGTTTTCTCGAATTCCACCAGAAAGGCATTCCAATCATAGAGGAGTTGATCGTCCCTTCTCACCAATGGGACTGCCCATTGAGCTGCGTCCCCAGATAAATACGAGAGAAGAAAGGCGACCTTTGAATGGTTGGTGTTAAACGCCCTCGCCCTACAGGTAAAATGTAACATTACTTGTGTGAGAAAGACTTGCATCTTCCCACCTTCCCCGCTGTACCTTTCAGGGGTAGCTAATGGAACTGGTGTGGGAATCTCTACAACTACGGGGGCCGTTGGGGTGGCGCGGGGTAAGCCTGCATCAAAGGGATTGCGTTCCATGCGATCAACCTGCGCCTGTAGTGTTGCTGTTTCTGTTCTAGAAGCAGCTACCTCAGCCTGCAACAGGGCCAACGCAGCTATGACATCCTCTAAGGTGGCCATCCCACCGTGCGACTGGGAGGACAGTTATCCGTGGGCCGGTTATTTTGTCGCCGTCCAAGTGTCCTCAGAGTCGCACGATGCTGTAAGGGGTCCACCTCCCGATAACCCCTTGGTCTGATATATATAGAACAGACACAGAAGGGTGATCAGGCGAGGGAAGGAAAGGAAGGGGACAGCAGGGAGGGAGATCTGAAAGAGAAAGAACAACATGCAATGGTTACATCAATCCCTCGCTCTCTATCACCCTGTTCGTCCCTAACTCCCCCCCCCCTTTACCTGTAAAAGAAAGAATGCGCTCGGGGAACAGGAGACTGGAAGGACCTGATCGCAAGGCAACTGGAACCCTACAGACAAGATACTAATCAGCAGATGTCATAGTACACTAGCACCCCTCGTATGTCCCCTCAGCTACAGGACCTACTATGAGTTCTGGATTCTTCTCTGTACAGGGGGGGAAGGACTTATGCCAGCAGTCACCTTTCCACCCCTGTATGGAGTACAAATGAACACACATAAAATGCAGCAGGGCACGTGAGCAGGATACTTCTCCTGGTCGCCCTACAGGTTTTCAAGACGAACCTCTGTCACACTGTTACACTACCTTCAAGCAGTGTTTACAATCTACAGAGACGAAACTATACGTTCCCTGATGCGACCATACTCCACTGTCTGGAATGCCAACAACACCACCGCGAGTATATCGCACTCGGAAAGTTAATGCAGCCCTCCGCCCTATTATATGTCAAGAGGCGGAATTGGGCAGCTGAGAGTAATGACCGGAACGAACACCGTACCTAGGTGTTTGCGACCCCGCACGCCTTAGCTCGGCATCCAACGGGGCCACGGAAATCAGGGCAGGGACAAACAAGGCTATGCTCCGCCTTGCTATGACTGATGGACTTAACCAACACTGTTCAACGGAACTTGCGACCCCGCACGCCTCAACGCGGCATCCAAAGGGGCCACTGCACTTAGTCACAGAATGACAAGGCGAACCTCGCCTTGGTACAACAGCGAAACAAACGAACACCGAACGACAGAAGTCAGCAAAGAACCACAGATTTGGTGCAGAGCACCCCTACCGGGACGCTGTTCTCCGCTCGTACTTCTGACCTGGATTCAAAATAACCGGCACCTGACAGAAGCCGGATGTTTCCTTTTCTTCGCCTGAGCGTCCAGCGTGCTGACGTCACGCGCGTCAGCACGCATTGCCCCATGGGAATGGTAGTTCCCGTCATGTCCGCCTACCGCGGTTGGTTGCCGCTCGGAATGGCAGGGCTCTCCTGCGCAACCTGTGGGCCACAACATATGTACGGACCGTACCCCCACCCCACCAGTGTATGTACGGACCGTACCCCCACCCTGTATGAATGGAGCATACCCCCACCCCACCAGTGTATGTACGGACCGTACCCCCACCCCACCCGTGTATCTATGGACCGTACCCCCACCCGTGTATGAATGGAGCGTACCAACACCCCACCCGTGTATGTACGGACCGTACCCCCACCCCACCAGTGTATGTACAGACCGTACCCCCACCCCACCAGTGTATGTACGGACCGTACCCCAGGCCCACACACCAGCACCCTCACCCAACATCGGGCATGTACGAGTCGTACTAAGCCATACCAAAGGACAGCACTGTACAACAACATGGCCCATGTACGCACCGTACAGACGCTAAAAACACTCCTACTGAACCATGACTAACCAAAAAAACACAAGGACAGTCAATCCGAGGCCCACAACACCACTAAACATATCCAACAAGGCCAAATACATCCTATACACTGACCTGCAACTGACAAACAGATAAAGAGAGGCCCAAACCACTACCACTCCTTATAACACACCCACCCAAAGTTCAAACACAGCCACACCCACAAATGGACCAATAAAAAGGCCCAACACACACAAACCATGATCCTTTGCAACAGATCCACTGCTGCCAGACCCCAGAGACAACGCACTGCACCATACTTCAACCATCAATACACCTTACACTTGCACTCTTTCACACAACCACCATCACAAACACACCCTCATCACATTCACACACACACACACCCACAATCATCCACACCCCCACTCCCACAACCATCCACACCCACACCCCACACCATGCCCACCAACAAGAATCCAAAGTTCACAAAGGACGAGCTGGAGTCCCTTGTCGACGAAATCAGTCGAGCCACAGCTCTTTGGAACATTGGTCAGACGGACCAGCATATCAGAAAAAACTGCCATGTGGGAGAGGATAGTCAATTCCGTGAATGCTGTTGGGTCCACCAGAAGGACCAGGCATGAGTGCCAAGCCAGGTGGTACGATCTGCGGAGGACGGTCCGCCGCAAAATGACAGACGAGCACAACCAGGCCAACATCACTGGAGGAGGGCCATCCCGCAGACCGGTACACTACCATCCCTGGGAGGAGAAGGTGATGACCTCGCTGGAGCTGTTGGCATGTGACGGACTAGAAGGAGTCCGAGAGCCTGGTGAGTACACAAACAACTCACCTCACATGGGGGGAACGCCATATACAACCCAAATACCAATCATGCACGCAACCCCCACAAAGCCAGCACCGGACACAACCACACTCCAAAAACACACACATGCCACTAGCGCCTCCATGCCCCATGCCCCAAGAAAGGCCAGGCCAAGTCACAGGCCACACAAAACACAAACACAAGACAGGATGTCCCCGATGCCAGGAGGGTGGGCCTCAAAACTAACATAGAGCAACTCTGAAGCACACAACAATGCCCTCAGCCCATATGGATACCAACAGTGTATCCCCACACAGTACTGTTTTGCCTGCTATGGTGGCCGCGTTGCAGGACGACATGAGTATGAAGGCACAATTTGCACATAACAGCAGCCAATGAAGATGCAGCACACTGAAAGAGTGTCAGCACACACCGCCACAGCAGCAGCGCAGACTCACACACTCCGCCCAATGGGTGCCCGCAGAGAAGAAACAAACCCACATGAACAAGCCAATGGCCTTTGCAAGACCTGCAAACTGTGTGTGCCCAGGAAGCTGGGCTGAGGTGACAGAGGGTGACACACAGAGGGAGGGAGAGGGGCAGAGAGAGGGACAGAGACAGAGGTGGACACAGGGAGACAGACAGAGGGAGGGAGGAGGCTGACAGAGGGAGGGAGAAAGGGAGATGGACAGAGGGAGGAGGCTGACAGAGGGAGGGAGAAAGGGAGAGGGACAGAGGGAGGAGGCTGACAGAGGGAGGGAGTAAAGGGAGACGTACAGTGGGAGGAGGCTGACAGAGGGAGGGAGTAAGGGAGACAGAGGGAGACCAAATCACCCTTGGGTGGTGTGGCCATGTCCGCTCGTCAGCAGGTGGACTGTGTGCATGTAGACAAGGTTTGGCAGTGCCTTAACCCCCCCTTCAACCTTTGATAAACACTAGGCCATGTGTCAATCTGTGCACGAGTACATCCGTGCTGCAGGCACAAACAGAACCTTACACCCAGTATACCTACCCACTGTGTTCGTCAGAACCCTGTCACAAATTGTTAAGTTACCTACCTGCATTCTCAAATAGCATGGAAAAAACACCATTTGGCCACGTACAGTGCAACACGTAAGGCGGCTCCGCATGGCTTGCTACGCCCGCTCACTACACTGCTGACTGCGTTCCCAAAATATGCATCAACTAAGATTGTGTCACACATAGGTAAAGTGTGGAAAGCTGTGGCCAAGGGACATACCCATGCACAAGTGCACTGTGTGAGGAATGCTAGCCAAATCCAACCACCCAGAGGAACTGTGCCAAATCAAAAAAGAATGAAACATGGATGTCGCATGTAACACAATTAACACTGTCTCTCTCACACACAGGTCAACGTCGTCGATCTCCCCCCAACACTGGGGGGAAGACTCACAGGACCAGGCTCTGCGTGAAGAGGACCCCAACGCCAGCGACGACTCTCACCACTCCGTGGATGACCCAGACCAACCTGGCCCCTCTGGTGTCCAACCACCTGCAGCACCTGCGTCAGGTACAACTGTGCCAACCACCACCCCCATTCCTGCCACATCCCAGGAGACACCCAAGAGCCCTGCCCGCACACAACAACGCAGCCAGTCTGTCCAGGAGGGACAAGGTTCTTCAGGCACCCAGGAGGAGGCAGGCGACACCGCAAATGCCATCCCTCAGGGGTCCCGGAGACTCGATGTGCCCACAACGGCAGGCCAGGCGCAAGTGGGCAGGGGTGGTGGGAGTGGAGGACGGCGGAGGCCCGAACCTGCCCAGTTGGCTCAGGACCCGGCTATGGCACACGTCAGAACCATCCTGGATGCATACCGGTGTGACTCCAGAGGCATCGCCCAGGTAGTGGAGACCCTCAATGAGATGAAGGCCCTGCAGGTTGAGCATCATGCCAGGATGGAGGCAAGACATGCAGAGCACTTGGCGGTGCACAGGGACATGAGCCAATCCCTCCGTCAGATCGCCCAAAGCCTGGCAAACCCTCCCTGTGCCAGCAGGCGTAGAGCAGCACCAGCCCCAGGGAGGGAGGAGGAGGAGGAATCATCTGACGGAGTGTCCCTTGCACCGTCAAGCCAGGCGTCTGAGGGTCCCTACAGGAAGGTGGGTCGTCCACGCAAGAGACCGTGAGAGTCAGCGGAACATCACCATCTCCCAGGTCACCTGGCCTGGCACCTGACCCTATGGCCCAACAGCAGCACAGCAGCAAAGGACATTCTCTGCCACATGGCCTTGCTGGTCACTGTCTGACCAATGTTGACAAAGACTGTGGCACAGACTCTGATGACTGTCAATGGCAAGGACACCAACTCCCCCTGTGAACTTTGGATTCTACTCTCCCGCCAAGCACCTCTTGTCACCCTCCCAAACACGTACCCCAGCACTAATAAAATTCATCACAATCACAAGATGATGCCGTCATTTTGCATTATTCCACTACATGTGTGTGTTGTAAAGTCAAACCATGCCTGATTTCTGAATTTACTCCGAACCACCATACCCTGGGGTCTGAGTCTGGCACAGGACACACATGGGTCACAACGTACCATCCAAGACAGACATGGAGCACCATACTCACCCGTGATGGGCCCAACCAGCTGAGGGGGTGCCCGCACAACTGTGCCCACAGACCTATTTAGAAGAGCAACAGTCATGCACAGGGGTAAGGGATCATGTGGAGTGTCCTGGGGTGGGAGTCCCAGGTATGTGTAGACACGTGGCAGAACCATGTCCTGCATGCTTGAGTCAGGTGGATGTGGCGAATGGTGGGCCAGCCAAGGTTGGATGCATGGAGATGGCACAATTGGGTGTTGGGTGAAAGAATAGGGGTGCCCCTGAGATAGGTTCCTAGATCAGGGTGCTTGTAACATTCGTTTGCAAAAACAATTTAGGCACAATGTTCAAAACACAAAAAACCTACAAAGCGGACAAATAGATTGAATATAAACTAGTAGATACAAAATAGCAAAGTATACTTTATTTATATCTCTTTATATGTAAATTGTAAAAAGGATTACATATCTTATTCATATATTTTGATAACAATGGAGACAAAAAATATATCAAACATGTTTCTCATACAATGTTATAAACAATTCATTTGTTTTAGTATAAAAAGAGAGGAGGTTAGGTCAGAAATCAGACATGATCAATGAGCTGAGATATGTATCTATGATAGATTAGTACAAAATCACAGAGTTTCAATTGTGGGTAGTCATGGCTTGGTCGATGTTAGATCCTACGCGCGTTTCGGCTTGAAGCCTTCATCAGGATGCCATGTAACTGTGCTTTCGTAATCCTCAATAAGATCGCGATGTTCCCAGAGAGGAGTCAGTGTTTCAACATGTGCGGATCGGTCTTGAAATGTGTGTCCAAGGTAGGTAGAGGAAATGGCCTTATTAGAGTAGCTTGGTAATGGATGCGGCCATATATTAGTATAGGTATGGACTTCTTAGACTGAACAGTAAACAGATACTGTGGACTCAAGGGGAGTCTGAAATGCAGCGATGCTCAACTCGGTTCCCTACAAGATTGCCACTGTGCTTGAGGGGGAGATTATATAGTAGACCGTGTGTCCTCACTGTGTTGGAGGAGTTAAGTATTCTTTGCAAGTATTGTGCTCACCTATCCGTGTAGGCGGACTTCAAGGATAAGTGGATGCTCCCGACTTTTATGGAATCCTTATTCGGGGCCCACTGTGTTCCGTAACGAGCTGATAATCCGAGTGCCGGGTAACCGCAGGTAAGGTAGAGTGATGTTGGGTGTTGGATCACAGTGCCACAAGGTTGTGTTGTGTTGTGGGTGTGGGCTGCATCCTGAAGGTGTGCATGGATTGAGAAGGTCATCCTGCAGCTGGCAGTGATCCACTCCCCCCATCTCTGTTGGACGTTGATGTGGCCTGGTCGCCGGATGTAGTAGCAGAGCTGTGCAGATGCACCCTGGATGTGGACAAGTATCATGGGATTTCTAACGCACATGTCCGTAGAGTGCAGGGTAGGAGTAGACACGGATGTCATAGTTGACCTGGGGGGATGGTCTCCCTCTTGCCTTGAGGTGGATGGAACTGGGGATCTTGTGCATAATGCAGAGTGTGCTGCCGCATGAAGCACAGATGCTGCTGATCAGCATAGTACATGTCAGCAAGCAATCCATGATGGACACCAGCTCGTTTGCGTGGACACTGGGTGCCCTTGCAGCAGGGCCTGCAGCAGCATGCGCCATGTCAAGGAAACAATGCCACAAGTAGCACACAAAGACAAGGATCTCAGGAAGGAACCATGCAAAAGGTGCATGTCAAGGAAGGAATGTCTGGTTCAACATGGCACACACACACACAATGGATTCACATGCGGCACAGTGGCCGTCGTGGAGAATGACAGGCCACAAAACCTACACAGCCATGAACATCATGCACAATACAGAATCTAATCCCTGACAAACAGCTTGCATCTTGCTACTCTACACATAGACTCATATGCACCATCTCTGAGAACAATGCCAGACATGCCGCATGCACAGTGGCAACAGACCACCATTGACAGAGATGAGGCACCTTGGAGGCAGAGGGACACCTTTATTAGTCATGTGTGTCGGAATGCTAATGCAACTCTGTCTACACATACACAGGTCATGTGGATGAAGACGTGGGACCAACACTGGCACCCCCCTTAGCACCACAGATGCTGGAAATCCATGGCACTGGCACACAAGTGACGGGTTACAGCTAAACACCCCCTGCTGCTCACGGAGAGCCTGCTATACACCATTGAGCCCCTAATGGGGAATTCACACACCATGTCAACCCGGTGCAACCCGTATGTTTCCGAGGCCAGTGTCACACACATTGATGGCTCCATCACAATCCTATTACAGATGACTGTCACCAAGTCTGACCATCAATTCAGGTGAATTCTGCTCCAGGTCATGTGCCCCATGGTGATTTTACATGTATGCAAAGTAACCAAACATGAACAGGAGCAGTGCACACACATTCAAAACAAATACCACTCCCAAAAAGCCGTGCTGCATCCCTTACCCGAAGGAGATTTTCAAACTTGTCCGTGCATGTAACGCTGATTCAGCACATGTTGCTGTGATCATGAGGAATAGCAGGAGCACAACAATGCCACCAGCAGACAGCATGCGCAAGTACCTGTGGATGGGAGACACACCAGAAGTCAGCCAAAAGAAGTACATCCGCATGCATGTGCATGTACTCGACACGTATTAGGTTGTCAACATGCTAGGTGACAATGATGACTCTGGAAAAACATTCTTCTATTGCACCATCACTCGAGTGACACATCCAAACACACCTCAGACTCACTTGGAAGACATGCATATGGACACACACATTGCAACACATGCCACACACAGCCCAATGCATGCACACTCAGACACTGGAACTCACCACTAAGCAAAGAAGTCGCGTATGAGCCGACTCCGCATGTCCTCCACCGCCTCCTCCTCCTCCACATCACTTGCCTCGTGCCCAAGCCCTTCATGCTCCATGGGTGGATGGTCCTGCTCATCTGGATCCAGGATGAGTGGCACAGCTTTCTCCACTGCCATGTTGTGCAGCATGCAGCACACGAGGAATATCTTGCAGACCTTCACCGGTGCATATGGGAGTGCGCCACCGGTCTTGAGGAGGCAACGGAATCGCCTCTTCAGGAGGCCAAACGTCCTCTCTATCACTCGCCGGGTCCGCCCATGGGCGTTGTTGTAGCGGTGATCGGCAGCCGTGCTGGGGTTGCGGAGAGGCGTGATCAGCCATGGCATATTGGGATAGCCAGCGTCCCCTACATGGAAACATCATGGACAAGAGTGGGTCAGGAGAAGCAGTAAGACAGGAAGATGACGTTAAATACAGGACTGCCAGAGTATACCCACCAACAATGCATGCTCGTTCGTTGCGCAGCTGCAGCATCATTTCAGGCACCCTGCTACGCCTCATGATGTACGCATCGTGTGCTGATCCTGGAAAACGAGCACAGACATGTGAAATCACCATGTTGGCAAGACACACCGCAAGGGCATTAATGGAGTGGTAATGCTTGCGGTTGCGGAAGGCTACCTCCTGTGCCTGTGGTGGTACCAAAGCCACATGTGTTCCATCTATGGACCCAATGACATGGGGCATCCCTCCCAGGGCATAGAACTCACGCTTGACAGCTGTCAACTGCTCAGGAGTTGGGAATTTTATGAACTCATCAAGGTGCTCTAACATGGCCTCTAAAAAATCATGCAGAACACGGCTTAACATGGTTTGGGACATCCCACCCACATGGGCAATGGTATGTTGAAAGGTACCCGTGGCCAAGAAATGTAGGACTGCCATCACCTTCACCTTGGGTGTCAGTGCACCAGGATACCTGTGTAGCGGTTGGAGGTGTGCTGCCAGCCGTGTCGTCAGGTCCTCAATCAAACGTTGGGGGAAGCGGTAGCGGCGTATACAGTCATTTTCCCGCATGTCAGCCAAGTCCGGAATTGCTCGAGGGAGAGGCGGAGCCCTGCAGTGAATTAGAAGGGACAACGAAGAGTGAGTACAGTACACCACCAATGTCAATGTACTGAGCACATGGTCAACAGGCAATACACATATGCTACATACAGAGTCAGGTCTGTGCAATATGCCCTGGACACGTATGCCAGCCATGTGACACTCCTACCAAGAGACAGCTCCAAACGTTTATTCTCAACCTCATAATGCCATGCCATGCCATGCCATGAAACTAGCTGTGGGCCAGTGTAAGTGAGCAGGCAGACGCATTACAGGAGTTACAGACAACCAAATATGTGCAGAGGAAGGATGTTGATTGTACAGACAGGTTGCGGAACACTAGAGGCACAGGTCACATGTAATGGAAAAAGGACAGACCACACACCTTGCCATGAAGGATTACATTTCAATAATGATCCCACATACATTGAGAGTATGCAGATATGTCCTTGTTTTGAAACTCCGTGTCGATGCATACACACACACCTTACGTCGGATTCCACATGTGGCGTGGTATGCGTAACACTGTGCCATGGCCATCTACACACAGACACATGTTGGTTGCAGCAACTGCAGATGCATTTGACCAAACACCTACAGCAAGCCCATGGGAACACACGACACATACATGACATAGTCACATAGTGCAACGCGGGTAGTCACATGTCAGGTGTGAAAACCCCTGTAGCTGGCATCAGGGGACAGTTGCGTGTGTTGTTGACTGTGCCATGGCAGTGACGCTTTTCACAAGTGTTCTGTACTACATGCACACATGTCAAAGGAGTGAAGGGGATGTCTGGCACATAGTCCACCATCACACATGACATCTGTACACATCTCATCATACATCTATTGCCTTCACAACTCAGGAGTAATGTGTCACATTACAGCCTGACACACCTGTGCCCCACACATGTAGTACTGCACAGACAATGCCTTGATGTCCAGCCTTGGACAAGTATGTCAGCTCTATTCCTTTCTGTGTGCTGCCTGTCACCACTGTCAGGTGTGGAATGCACCGTACATGCGCTCTGAGGGCGTGTGTTCATTCCCCATCACTATGGGAGTGCTGCCGTAGGCCTACCCATAGAGAAACGGCCCGTCCACGTGTGTGTACGGGGCATATCACTATGGGTACGCAAGTCATAGTGAAACGGCCCGTAGACACGCGTGTACGGGGCGTATCACTATGGGTACGCATGCGCGAGCAAAGCCATAGTGATACGCCCCGTGTACGGGCTGTTTCACTATGGCTTTGCTCGCGTATGCGTACCCATAGTGATACACCCCGTACACGCACGTGTACGGGCCGTTTCTATGCATTTGGGGTGCCCTAGGGCCCTGGAACTCACCGTACCTGTGTGTGAATGTCCAAATTACATAGGGGACACATGAGGGACAAGTATAAAGCCCTACATGCATGCTGATTGTCATGGAGACCGAGTTTACAGTTTGAATTTTTTCATCAGGTGCCCAGCTAAAGTCGGTTTGAAAGAATCTACGTTGTTGCAAAGTGGTTGTTGAGGTGACATCATGCTCAATAAAAAAAAAAGCAAAGCCACTGACTGTGGTAGGTTTAAAGGGATTGGAGGAAACATAGGATGCAAATGTGAGTGACCAATCACTCTGTACTCCTGTGAATGAAACAGGGGAGGAAGGTAGATATAAGGCTTGCAAGGTCCCATTAGAGAGCACTTGCCTGCACATACTTTGATTCAACTACACTGCTGCTGCTCATGAATCCTCTGGCACCATGTCCAGGTCTGTGGAGAGGGCCCAGCCTTTCACCCAGGAGGAGAACCAAGCCCTGCTGGATGTGATCCTCCCACAGTACCCCATGCTGTATGGCCGACCAGGGGTTCAGGTGAGTGCTGAGTCCACTAGCAAAGACTGTGCCCCTTTTTTGTGACTGTGACTTCTGACATTGTGTCCAGGTGTAACACACATGCAATGTACTGTAGGGTGGGTCCTGGGTGGGGGAATGCCTAATGTCTCCCAGCCAGAGCATGCTGTGGTGCATCTCTGCTCTCCTCACTTGCATTGTGTGTACTGTGACAATCACTGCATGTGGCATTACACATTCAGCCTGTCTAATCCTCCTGGGAATGTTATTACTACAGTCCTTATGTGAATCTGTGGTCCCCCCAGTGTGACAGGTGGCAGTACCCACAGATGTGTGTTTGTTTAGTGTACATGTGCTGAGAGTGTCCAAGTGTTTGTCCCCTGGACATTGGTGTGTGTGTGTAAGTCCCCTGTCATGTGGATGAGTGCATATGTGGAGTGTAGCACCCCAGCTGCATGAGGGATGGATATTGAAGTACTGGGAATTTTAAGCCCAGCGGTGCAGGGGAACACACCCTATGACTTTGGGTTCTTCCTGTTTCAGACCTACAGAAACACAGAGTCTTCTGGGTGAAGTCAGAGATCAGTTTATTGGCTGCAGACCAATTACAGGTACCCAAGAAGTACAACAGCGTGTATGTTCTTAGGAGACTGATAAAAGTTACAGAAACGGGCTTCTCCTTAAATACAAAATATCCTGCTTCAGGCATACATTCCTTGTTTTATGGCATGGTCATTCATATGTATACATTTCAAACGAAAAGGCAGAGTCATGATGACCATCCCACATTCCAGTTAAGCCAGCCCGCAATTATTTACCCAGCAAGGCTCAGATCCCACATCAGATATCGATAGGCCCCAATAAACATGAGCATCTCCTGTTTGGAAAACAAGCCATAAAGCAGGAACAGTCAGGTGTGAAAGAGATTAGCTGGAGGCTCGTGTGGGATGAAAAGGCTTTATGGTGTGTCAAGCCCTGATGCTAATCACAGGTGGCCAGAGGACGGGGAGCTTGTGGGACCGGACTGACCTGGGGCAGCGGAGCCAAGCTGCCCAGGTCACAGAGAAGTCAAAGGAAGGCACATGTGCTCTAAAAGGCCCGTATTTGCTTCATGATATGTAGCCTATGTGAGGGAAACCATAAGATGGCCACCGCTCTAAGATGGGACCCACGTAGTGATGTATAATAACGTATACACAGTGCATTCATAGCTAAAACGTTACACAAAGCACTTGTACATACCGCATTGACCATTCGCGGTTCACTAATACCGGGATAGACAGGGGTAGGGCCCTGCCTCCTACGCGGTCCCAAATTGCAAAGTACGACAGACCCTCCTTTTGCCCTTACATAGGCAATAACTATACTTATTTCAATCCGAGTCTAGGTCAATATTCACGAAGTCATGGAGATGTTGCTGTAGCATCATCCTATTACTTAGCTCGTCCCTCGATACAGGTTTCCTTACACATAATGTAGCACAGAAGCCACATATTGCAGGAGCACACTGTATGCACAGACAGAACAGGAAAAGGATGGCTAAGATCATTCCAATGACCATCAGAACTTTCCAACCCCAGGCAGATATCAGTTCCCAGAACCACCCCACCAGTGACCAATCTCCTTTATCCACGTGTATGGACTCAGATATTTTATGTAGTTTGGAGATGGCTTGATAAACTGTTGGAGCGTTATCTGGTATGAAAATGCAACAACTAGATTGGATAACCTTACATACCCCACCGCGGTCTGCAAGTATAACGTCTAGAACCATGCGGTTCTGCAAAGTCATGAGGCGATCCGCTTGGAGCTCAGCTGTTAAATTACCAAGGGCACCAGCAGTAACATTAACGGTGGATTCAACCACACGAGTCAGTTGTCTCAGGTTCCTACTATTGACCATAGGTCCCCAAAACGGCAGGAAACCCAAAAAGAAATCTCCCGCTTCCTGACCAGCAGTATCCTCCTTACTAATCACGCCTCTCACAACTCTGGTCTTGTGATAGTCAGAGGCGGCAGTAAATGTTGGCGGTAGCAGATTTGCAATATAACATGTGCCCGAGAAGTCAGGGGGCAACCATGTATATGCTCGGTCATTGCAGATAAAATATGTACCCTTGGCAGCCAAAAACGCAGGGGAAAACTGTGACGGAAAAGTGTACGTTTCAGTACAGTCACTTCTCCCCAGTTGAGCTCTAGGATTCTGACCATTACCTTGCAAACAGAACCGACCTATGTGGGGTATGACCCAGATTGGGGATGAGATTTTTCGCTGTCTTTCACCCAGACTAATACTATACCCCGTCGCGTTCCACCCTACATAATCTCTCAACTCTTCTTTGGGAACAGATGAGTATGCATCGATATCTCTGCTCATATCGGCAACTCCTTTCATTAAAGCTTTATTATTTGTGCTAGGTCTGATGGAACGCGGTTGTCGCGGGGAGTACGCATCTAGTGCAAAGAGAAACATGGTCTGGAATGCCCATGACGATCCATTGTAACTAAACGGCAGCACTAGATAAGGAATACCCTTATTAATGGTATGTGGCATTAAACCACACACCCAACAATTGGTGGTATTCACGACTAGTTGGTGCTGGTGCAGGAGCTGAATAAACGAGATGTTTACAAACTCAGACCGTCTAGCTTGTTCGTGTTCAGGCAGAGGGTGAAAAGAGTGTGAGGAGACAGTAGGAGGAGGTATAGGCTGTACAGTGGGTGCAATGGGCTCTTGAGAGGAGAAGAATACAGATCCTACAGTAAACACTACCATACTACATAATATAAACAGACATAAAAATACAAAACTTTTGCTCTTCATTATTTTACATATTTTCGCTTTAAAGTTCATTTCCTCAGCGAGTCTCTCCATCTTGAAAAACTCCATCCTCTAATCGTGCCGCTCGCGGCGGGTGAGTATCTTCTGCTAAGGAGTACGCCTGTTAGTCCAGGGAACGCCCTAGACCAACCAGAACCGTTGACCTAACGTCTTCGGCCTGTACCCCAAAGTCTTGGCACCGCGACCCTGCGGCTGAACCCGGATGGTGGTTCGAAAAACAAAAATCAAGAAAGTCCTTCAGATGGGAGAGCTATGGTATCAAAAAATAAAAAGGTAAAAGAAAAAGAATATTTATTTGTCCATAGGCCTTGGTCTTAGATTATAGTGGAGACGGCCAGGTACTGTTTGATCTTGAAACAAGAGTTCAGGCTCTGTGGTGTCCAATCGAATTGACGGTGGCACAGCTTCTTGCAAAATATCGTCACTCTGTTGTGCTGAAGTTGTGCCTTTTATGCGTGCATCACTGAACGGCACAAAGCGAGGTACAGTGTCTGTTTCAGAGTCTGCGATACCCTCCTGGACCCACTGGTCATACGGCAGAGGCAAAGGGATTCTTTTAACGTGGGCGCCGTGGATCCAGTTCTTCTTCCCCTTTACTCGAACAGCTGATTTTGTAGACAGAAGTACGAGATGAGGGCCGATCCAACGAGGCTCATCGTTGCTTTTGCGCTGGAAATTTTTCACCAGAACCCACGTGCCAGGGTCGATAGGGTGTCCTGGAGCTTCAGAGGCCTGGGGAAGAGTATCGTGCACCTGTTGGTGTAAAACACGCAATTTAGCTGTCAATTCATACAAGTGAAGTAGTACTGGATGTTCGATTTCACTGAATTTCGCCGGTCTTGGCACACCCCATACATTAGCCGGGCGGCCAAAAATAACCTCGTATGGGCTAAGTCCCACTCGTGAGTGTACGGTCATTCTGGTGGACAGGAGTGCTAGAGGCAGAGCGTCAGGCCATTTAAGACCTGAGCTAGCCTGGATTTTGGCCAGCTTGAGTTTTAGAGCGCCATTGTAGCGCTCTACTAATCCAGCTGATTGGGGGTGATTTGCAGCGTGGAACTTCTGCTTTATCCCCAATCCCTCACACACATTCTTCATCACTTGACCCACAAACTCACTCCCATTGTCACTGCACACCATTCTTGGCATTCCAAACCTAGGGAAAAATTCCTTCACAAGGGCTTTGGCTGTGGATAGAGCAGTGTTGTCCTTTATGGGATAGGCTTCTATCCATTTTGAAAAAGCGCAAACAACCACCAATACATATTTCAGGTTGTTGCACCTCTCCATGTGGATAAAATCTAGCTGCAAAACTTCAAATGGATATGATGGAGGCGCAAAATGACCAGCTGGAGTTGGGGTTCCCCTACCAGGGTTGTACTTCAAGCATACCATACAATTCTTGACCACATTCTCTGCACACTTGGGAATTCCAGCATTCTGCCATACTGGAGCCAACAACTTACAGATTCCTTTCATACTGATATGTGCCATTCCATGTGCCATAGTAACCACTGGAAGCACATATGCATCAGGTAACAACCATCGCCTATGTTCTGACAGATCAATCCAACAACCATTCTCATCCAACTTACCCATACTTTCTCTCCACTTGCTCAACTCTTTCTCTGTGGCTTCAGCTTGAAGGGACTTCACACTTTCTATTGTGTTTTCACACATTCCAACATCACCAACCCATCTTGCAGGGCCTGCAACATACATTCGAGTCTTTACATCTTTTGCTGTTTCTTTCGCGGTTTCATCAGCAAACGCATTACCACGACCAACATCATCAGTGATTTTCTTGTGCGCACTGCATTTCATAATCGCAACTTGTAACGGTAGGGTCAGCGACTCAAGGAGATCATTCACCAACTTGCCATTCTGAATCTTAGCTCCATGCGAAGTCAGGAACCCACGTTCTTTCCACAATCGCCCAAAACTATGAGCCACGCCAAAGGCGTATTGGCTATCCGTATATATGTTCACTTTCATTCCTTCAGACAACACGCATGCTCTCGTAAGGGCAATCAATTCTGCTGCTTGAGCCGAATTTTGTGGCACACGTGCAGTTTCCACAATCGTGTGCAAAGTCGTGATAGCATATGCAGCAGTCGTATCACCATTCGGAAGCTTGAAACACGAACCATCCACCCATAAAGTACCATCACACTCAGTCAGGGGAGTATCTTTAAGATCTACTCTCCCTTTCGTCTCTTCTTCTGTTCTGAACAGACAATCATGTTGCTCAATCTCATCTAGGTCTGCTGGAATTGGTAATAGTGTAGCTGGATTCAACATGTTGCATCTCTTTATGTGTATATGGTTTGCTAACAGTGTCAGCTCATATCCGGATAGCCGCGCACTAGTTAAGTGTTGTGTCTTGGTCCTGTTTAACAATGTGTCCACAGCATGTGGAACCATAACAATCAATGTATTATCCATTACTAGGCCAGCAGACTGTCGAATAGACATAGCTGCGGCGGCTGTGGCTCTCAGACAACTTGGCAATGCCCTCGCTACCGGGTCCAAGGTTGACGAAAAATACGTGCATGGACGCGGTCTGTCGCCAAAAGGCTGTGTTAACACTGATAATGCGCAACCATCTTTCTCATGAACATACAATGTAAAAGGCTTGCTGTAGTCAGGGGTACCCAACACAGGAGCTGAACACAATGCATTGCGCAATTCCCAAAAACTTTTCTGACACTCTTCAGACCATGGGATAGGATTCGGTGTATCTTTGCATGTTAATGCTAACAAAGGTTTTGCCAGCAAGGAAAAATTAGGAATCCAATGCCTACAGTATGAAGTAATGCCCAAGAAAGCACGCACTTCTCTCTGTGTTCTAGGCACACTCAACTGTGCAATGGCTTGAATTCTCTCTGGGGTCAGTTTCCTTCCCTCCTTCGATAAGAGATGACCTAAGTAGGTCACTTCTTGTCGACAATATTGCAGCTTTGAGAGAGACACTTTGTGATGAAAGGCAGACAAATGACGCAACAATGAAGCTATTTATGGTATTTTGAGGCGGAAGAGGACGCGCGTTCTGGGGAACATTTCACGCCCTCTGCCTCTAGGAGCTTGCTGACCACCTCTACCTCTTGCGCCACACGCATTACTGTTGCGCTGCATTAATTGAGGGCAACTATATTTAAAATGACCTTCCTCTTTGCAATATGAACATTGGTTGGGACCTACAGGGATGCGTGGTTGATAATACCCGTTCATTTGCTGATTACTCTGAAACTGTTGGGGCTGCTGATAGATACCTTGTGTTTGCCTATAATTATTCTGTCCTCCACATGGCGGATAAGCCTGCTGCAAGAGGACCTTTGTTTTCAGTTCTTTAGTTTTCTTATTTGTTCTATCTTTCTCATCTTTGTCTCTATTTTCATAATACTGTGCAGTAGCCAGTATTTGCGCTGAAGAGGAAACAGCCCAGGAACTTTCTGAGTCTTTTAATTTTTTACACAACTCAGGAAGTAGATTCTGCACAAATTTATCAACAAATAACCGTTGGCCACCTTCAGTGCTCATGTCTTGACCACTGTGGTCGATAAACGTTTCTTCAAACCTTGTAAAGAAATCTGACACTGTCTCATCCTTCTTCTGCTTGCATGCGGACAGTTTATCCCAAATTACGCGTATCGCGGGCATTATAGTTTTCATGTATGTAATAATTCTACCAGGGAGTTCTGCTACTAAAGGGTCAGGCTTCGCGCCACCAACTTGTCCAGCATCTGCAGCAATGATATTAGCCCATGTGTTACCCAATTCTGCAGCGTGATCTACATTACGAATGGATCCCCATAAAGGCTGTGGAACCACATTCCCAAACAGCATATCTATGTCAGCCAAATTCATTACACATGATTCTGCAGTTTGTGATAACTCCTTATAATAACCGGTAGGGTTTTTACGGGGGTCAGGCAATGTCTGCTTAAGCGCTAACACCTCAGATCGCTTCCATGGGACATGCACCCAAACACGCTGAAAATATGGCTGAACAAGTGGGTTAGCAGCTAAATCACCAGGTCTCCAAACTGGAGGAACCTCACGCATTGGATATTGGCGTGCTTTTACCTTCTTCCCCACAGGGAAATCTTGTTCAAACAACGACTGTTGACAATCACCATTTCTGAAGGACAGTAGAATTGCAACTGCTTTATCTACATTGGGGCCCACAATTGTACCTTTTTCAAAATCAAATCGCACTCGACACAATTCCTGTGGGTTTGGGTTTGCACCATTATCCTCCAATTCCTCACAGAGGAATTCACACATTTTGTCAAAGACATACCTCTGTGTTGGGGCATCCCATTGGTGAAAAACGTTAACAACTGATTCCACATTATAGAGTAAAGGGAAACCAATCCACCTACGCGCCAGATGATCTAACACCTCTTTCTCGTCGGGAGCAGGCAGCTGACTGCGCAATTGCTTACGCTGTAAGCCAGGAGTCGCACTCGATGACCCAAAGAGAGGCGACATTAAACTAGTAACTACATTAGCTAGTCGTTGTCGTGCTGAAGGAGAAGTTGAGGCGAGAACGGGGGGATAAACAGAGGGAATAAAAGCAGAATCAGATACAGGTACCTGGGTAGTGTAAGAAGGAGCGCCAGGGGAAGCCGCTGGCGTGCTAGGCAAAGTCGCAGGAAGCGCGGGGGTAACAGGTAACAAAACTGGCGGCCCTTGAGAGGGCTGCACTGCAGGGATAGGAGCCAGCTGAGGAGGAGCTGGCGGCTGCGGGAAGGCTTGCGGCATATTTACTGGAGGCTGCACATTTACAAGCTGTGGGGGTGCTGTGGCATTTTGCGCATATGGGGGTGGTGAACTTAACAAATGGGACATTAGGGAATCTTTCTCTTTCTCTTTTGTCTCATCTTGCACAAGGGGTGACAAAACAGGGTAACATTTATCAATCCCTAGTTTGCGCTGTCTGTGCAATTGCTCATTCATTTGTTCCTCCTCATTATCTTTAAATTGCACAGCTGCTTGCATCACTGACATACCTCTCTCTCTCTTATTTCTTTTCGCTAGCTTAATTTCCTTCTGTTTGGCTTCCTTTCGCCATAGGCGGAAAGAATCAAACATCGCCGGCCGGGCTTTCTTTTTAAACAATTTCACTTCCAAATTATCTAAGATATCTGTATCGAAACTACCATTTTGGGGCCATTTTAAAACACCGTCCTTTCTGGTGTATCGGATCCATACTTCATTATATGCAATGGGGCCCACGCCATGTTTTACATAAAGCTCATAAGTTGGAGTTCCAATTGGAGGAACCGGACACGAATCCTCTAACTGGAAATCCCTTCCACAACCCAAACAAAATAATCTTCCAAATACACTAGCACCAGGCATCTTCGCTCACTAGTCTAGTTCCAAACTTCAAAGGATTATCGATTACGATAGTCTTGTGAATACACGAGTCCTCTGGCTTTGGTGTTTGCAAACTCCAAATCAAAATAATCCCGAAGGATACCAAATTCAAACCGGGAGACGCTCCACTTATACTTAACTGAATATCGATGATCAATGGCGTCACCAGAAGACTCTCTCGATTGTTTCGCTCTACCAAAATCGTCAAGGGTCCAAAACAGGGCGATTAATCAGGGCAGCAGCCCTTCGTAGCCGTCGGGACGCGGAGAACCTCGCAGAAAAGACTTTCGGACCACGTCGACATGCAGGGGTCGATGAAGTGGCGGCCTTCCTCCAGAATTTCCACACGAAGCTCCTCACGAACCTCTGGCTTGGACCGGTACCGCTGAAATCGCGCCGAGTTGGGCGCCAACTGAAGTACTGGGAATTTTAAGCCCAGCGGTGCAGGGGAACACACCCTATGACTTCGGGTTCTTCCTGTTTCAGACCTACAGAAACACAGAGTCTTCTGGGTGAAGTCAGAGATCAGTTTATTGGCTGCAGACCAATTACAGGTATCCAAGAAGTACAACAGCGTGTATGTTCTTAGGAGACTGCTAAAAGTTACAGAAACAGGCTTCTCCTTAAATACAAAATATCCTGCTTCAGGCATACATTCCTTGTTTTATGGCATGGTCATTCATATGTATACATTTCAAACGAAAAGGCAGAGTCATGATGACCATCCCACATTCCAGTTAATCCAGCCCGCAATTATTTACCCAGCAAGGCTCAGATCCCACATCAGATATCGATAGGCCCCAATAAACATGAGCATCTCCTGTTTGGAAAACAAGCCATAAAGCAGTCAGGTGTGAAAGAGATTAGCTGGAGGCTCGTGTGGGATGAAAAGGCTTTATGGTGTGTCAAGCCCTGATGCTAATCACAGGTGGCCAGAGGACGGGGAGCTCGTGGGACCGGACTGACCTGGGGCAGCGGAGCCAAGCTGCCCAGGTCACAGAGAAGTCAAAGGAAGGCACATGTGCTCAAAAAGGCCCGTATTTGCTTCATGATATGTAGCCTATGTGAGGGCAACCATAAGATGGCCACCGCTCTAAGATGGGACCCACGTAGTGATGTATAATAACGTATACACAGTGCATTCATAGCTAAAACGTTACACAAAGCACTTGTACATACCGCATTGACCATTCGTGGTTCACTAATACCGGGATAGACACGGGTAGGGCCCTGCCTCCTACGCGGTCCCAAATTGCAAAGTACGACAATATACCCTGCCCATCTGATGTGAGCAGGGAGCAGTGCTGTGTGTCTGCGGTGATGGGCCAGCCCCACACCTGTGACACCCCCCAGTCTAGTGGCACATGTGCTGAGTGAGGTGTGTAGCTGCAGTTGTCAATGTCAGGTGATTGTCCTGTGGCTGTGTGTGTCTGTGTACTCTGCTGAGGGCGCCTCAGTGGCCTGTGGCATGTGACTGCTTTGAGGTGCTGCACATAATCCTGGTGTCGCTTGTGATGCACAGTGTGAGCCTGGATGATTGATTGTGTCGTACCCCTCATGCCACCTGTGTACTCTACAATGCCACCTAGTGCTTTTTGCCTTCCACAGAGGAAAGTGTCCCTATGACACAGGTGTAATGAGTTTGATGCATTCTATGCCCTGTTAAAACCAGCCAAATTGTTCTAATGTGTGTCTCTGTGACATGTCGCAGGTGTATTGATGTTGTCTCACTTTTTCATCCTCACAGGTAGGCGCCTGTGCCAAGGAGCAGATCTGGAAGGACGCCGTCAGTGCCGTGAGACAGACAGATGGTCGGAAGCGGCGCCTAGCCCAGGTGAGGAAACGCTGGCAGGATATCCGGTGCTGGACGTGGAGGATCGCACGGGTCCTGCTGGGGGACTCACCTGTGAGCCAAAAGAACCATGGGCGCCGCCGTCTGACCCACATCCACAAGCGTGTGCTGGCGGTCGTCTTCCCTGACATGGACAGGCGCTTACGGGAAAAGCAGCAGCAGGAAGGGGGTAGGTACATGTGTGTTTGTTGCGTGTCACCAGCATTTGTAAGTGCAAGTGCACAGTTGCATGAATACACTGCCAGGGTTTACATGTGCAGTGCAGTTCCTGGTCCCCAAAGTGTAGCGGTGCTGTCCTTCCTCCCTTCCCCTCCTTGGCATGTGTACCCTGGTCTGTGTGTAGTCACACTTGCACAAGGTTATCTAGGCTGCCAGTTTATTGATGTGCCCAATGCTTGCAGCTTCATGTGTGGGGGTGGTGTGTAACAGGTTTTGGGACCTTGCCTGTGCCCTGTCCAGTTCAGTACTTGTGGGGTCCATGTCAGTTGTCACCGATGCTGAGTCCAGACATAGGAGTGTGTCTCTAAAGTGTATTGCTTTACAGCATGCATGTCCTATTTTGTGGCCTGTGACATGATGTGCATGAGTGTGAGATATGCAGAGGGCAGGGATGGTGGCTTGTGTTGCAGTCATTACCATTCAGGACCATGGAGTGGTGTGGCCACTACTGTCCCCTGGGGCATCTTTTCCTAGGTATCATGTGTGTAATCCAAAAATGTAGACAATCTCTGTGTCTACAGCATAGGTTGTGCTCTGTGCCATTGTACCCTGGCACCATTTGTGTCTACGTAAACTCTGCTACATGTGTCCACTGTACAGGCTGACCAAATGTCCCTTGTTCATACTCACGGGGGCCAGTGTCTGTGTGTCTAGGTAAAATGATCTGATGATGGCCATTTGTAGATGATGTATTTGTACCGGCGCACCAGGGGTATTTGGTGTCCAATCAGGATTTCTTGCAGGCCATGTGTTTTTATTCCAGACTAAGAGATGTAAGTGCTTCCTGTGTCTCAATAAATTGTCTCATGTAGGGGGTGGTTGGTACGGGCAAGGCCTACATGTCTGGACCTGAAGTCTCCTTGCTAGGTCTGGCCAGTGTGTGATGTTTGTCTGGACATACACTCAAGGTGCAGTGACCCATTAATGTTGGGCATGTTTTAAAGTATTGCCTTTGCAGCATGTGCCTACAGTTAATAGACATGGTTCCTGCTCATCCCTTTTTACGCCAACGCTGTGTGCTGCAGATGCTGTGCTGGATTGTCCCCAGTGCCTGGCTCCTCTGTCCAAATCCATATCATGTTATTTGCTATTGTGTCATGCTCTCCATAGTTGGTCAGTGGCATGGTGGGTCAACCAACTGTGTGTTGCAGGGCCTACATATGTGCCTTGTATTGTAGATGTTACTCATGTTGCTTTTCAGGCTATGCACTGTGACCTATGTGGATTTGACTCATGTGACATATGTATACAGGTGTCTGATTATTTCCTGTCTCTTCACCTTGCTCACAGCATCGTCGGGGGACACCGAGGGAGACACTGGCACGGACCGTGAGGAGGGAGCGAGCACCAGTGCCAGCTGTGCAGAGTTGTCTGGCACATCGAGTGGCACGGAGGCCGACGGGAGTGCAGCGGAGGACCTGTCCAGTCAATCCACCACCGACTATGACGCAGACGGGTCCGAGGCTGAGCACTCCGAGGGGGCGTTGGCTGGTCCCACAGCTGACACCAGCACTCCATCACTACCCGTCCCCTCCATTCCGATCACCGGCCTCCCACTTGCTCGTGTCCCTTCCTGCCGTGCTCGGTCAGCACGTGTCTCCTTCTTGCCAGGCACCGCACCCCCTGCCCCTGTCTCCACTGCTGCCACCAATGGCGAGTCTGTGGACATCCTGCGGCAGTTGCGGGTTGGTCAGACTGCGACGCTTAATGTCCTCCATGGCCACAGCCAAGTGCTCAACCAGATGGAGGCATACTTGGAGGGCATTTCAGCCGCGCAGTCTGACCAACGCAACTTGCTGAGGTCCATAGACTGGACACTGACTGCAGCAGTGGGTCTCCTGCAGCGCTACGTCCCACCCCCTACCCCTGCCCCAGCCACACTTCCCACTCCCATGCCTGTCCCACGTACACCCAGACGTCAGCATGCACGCACAACACCAGACACAGGCACCACACCAGCAGGGCAAGCGCACACCTCCTGGCACACACACACACAGGGTGAGGTAGGCACACCCACTGGGTCGGGGGGCAAACGTAAGTCACGCAGCCAGAGTGGGAGTCCGCATTCCGCCAAATCCACTCCCTCCAAATCCACTCCCCTCAGCTCTCCTGGCCATGAATCCAGCAAAGATTCCTTCATGGCCGCTCTGTCCCTGAGCCCAACAGTGACACCACCCAGCAAGCGGGCAAAGGAATCCCCGGTCAGGGTAGTTGAGTGCCCCCCCTGTCCACACCCTCCCCCAGTGGCGCTGTAACCCATTCCTTCCCCCCCCCCTCCTTGGGGCCTGTGGTTCCTTCGGGTGCAGGGGATACGCTTGGGGACCTTGCTGACGTGTGCAGCGCCATCCTCACCACCTCCTTTGGCGCTGCCCCAACCCCTGTGGTGGAGTCCTCGGTCCCTGCACCCACAACGCCTGCCCTTGCCCCTCCTGTCCCTGCGGTGCCTGGGCCTTCCCCCCCACATGATGCCCCCCCCCTGTGGAAGACAGGGTGGTCTGAACTGTGCAGGCAAGCTAGGGGACACGCGTCCCACTGTGTCCCCCATACAGCTGTGACTAATGGACTGCTCTATGGGCTTTGTAAATATTGAACTTTATCCACACAAACATTTTTTGCTAATGCTGAATAAAGCATTTTTTTTTCTTAGAACACTACTGCTTTTGTGGTATTGCTGTTGGTGGGGCTGCTCCATGATTTTGGGTTGTGTTCATGTGTTGGGTGTGTGGGAAATGTAGTAGTGTGCTGGTCATAGGGGGGACCCTGGTATCTGTGTGCCATCACAAGGTGTTAGCTAAGTTTCTTTGTTCATGTAGGCAGTTACTGCATGGTGAAATTGTCCCAAGGTGTGTTCCTTCCTCTGTGTACCCTGACATCTTCCCTGCAGGGTGTTTCCAATATGTTGCGCTGAGCTGTGTCTACATTAGCTGGGTGTGTGACGGACCCCTTCAACTTTGGCCATGCATGCAGAGCGATGTCTCCACCTGCATCATTCGTGGCATCCTGGGTGATCACTGTACTTGTGTATGTAGTCTGTTGACATGACTTCATGTGGACATGTTCCCTTTTAGGCAGTATGCATATGTGTACTCCCAGCCTCGCACACATGTCTTACATGTACTACAGGGTGTTTGTGCACCTGACTGACAATTGTGGCAATTGGATCTGTGGGTACTCCACCCTTTTTCTTTCCATGGGCACTGCTGGGGGCCACTGCACACAACCCTCCTGCGTCTGGGCACTGCTGGGAATGATAGGCACACACCCCTTCTGTGTCTGGGCACTGCTGGGGGGACTCTGCACCCACCCCTCCTGTGTCTGGGCACTGCTGGGAGGACTCTGCACACACCCCTCCTGCGTCTGGGCACTGCTGGGAGGACTCTGCACCCACCCCTCCTGTGTCTGGGCACTGCTGGGAGGACTCTGCACACACCCCTCCTGTGTCTGGGCACTGCTGGGGGGACTCTGCACCCACTCCTCCTGTGTCTGGGCACTGCTGGGAGGACTCTGCACACACCCCTCCTACGTCTGGGCACTGCTGGGAATGATAGGCACACACCCCTCCTGTGTCTGGGCACTGCTGGGGGGACTCTGCACCCACCCCTCCTGTGTCTGGGCACTGCTGGGAGGACTCTGCACACACCCCTCCTGTGTCTGGGCACTGCTGGGGGGACTCTGCACACACCCCTCCTGCGTCTGGGCACTGCTGGGAATGATAGGCACACACCCCTCCTGTGTCTGGGCACTGCTGGGAGGACTCTGCACACACCCCTCCTGCGTCTGGGCACTGCTGGGAATGATAGGCACACACCCCTCCTGTGTCTGGGCACTGCTGGGAGGACTCTGCACACACCCCTCCTGTGTCTGGGCACTGCTGGGAGGACTCTGCACACACCCCTCCTGCGTCTGGGCACTGCTGGGAGGACTCTGCACCCACCCCTCCTGTGTCTGGGCACTGCTGGGAGGACTCTGCACACACCCCTCCTGTGTCTGGGCACTGGTGGGAATGATAGGCACACACCCCTCCTATGTCTGGGCACTGCTGGGAGGACTCTGCACAAACCCCTCCTGCATCTGGGCACTGCTGGGAGGACTCTGCACACACCCCTCCTGTGTCTGGGCACTGCTGGGAGGACTCTGCACCCACCCCTCCTGCGTCTGGGCACTGCTGGGAATGATAGGTACACACCCCTTCTGTGTCTGGGCACTGCTGGGGGGACTCTGCACCCACCCCTCCTGTGTCTGGGCACTGCTGGGAGGACTCTGCACACACCCCTCCTGTGTCTGGGCACTGCTGGGAGGACTCTGCACACACCCCTCCTGTGTCTGGCCATGTACGCTCCATACATACACGGGTGGGGGTACGGTCCGTACATACACTGTTGGGGTGGGGGTACGCTCCATACATACACTGTTGGGGTGGGGGTATGCTCCATACATACACTGTTGGGGTGGGGGTACGGTCTATACATACACTGTTGGGGTGGGGTTACGCTCCATACGTACGCGGGTGTGGGTACAGTCAGTACATACACGGGTGGGGGTACGCTCCGAACATACGCGGGTCTGGGTACGCTCCATGCATACACGGGTGGGGGTACGGTCCGTACATACACTGTTGGGGTGGGGGTATGCTCCATACGTATGCGGGTGTGGGTACGGTCCCTACATACACGGGTGGGGGTACGCTCCGAACATACACGGGTCTGGGTACGCTCCATGCATACACGGGTGGGGGTACGGTCCGTACATACACTGTAGGGGTGGGGGTACGCTCCATACATACACTGTTGGGGTGGGGGTACGCTCCATACATACACTGTTGGGGTGGGGGTATGGTCCATACATACACTGTTGGGGTGGGGGTACGCTCCATACGTACGCGGGTGTGGGTACGGTCCGAACTTACACGGGTGGGGGTACGCTCCGAACATACGCGGGTCTGGGTACGCTCCATGCATACACGGGTGGGGGTACGGTCTGTACATACACTGTTGGGGTGGGGGTACGCTCCATACATACACTGTTGGGGTGGGGGTACGGTCCATACATACACTGTTGGGGTGGGGGTATGCTCCATACGTACGCGGGTGTGGGTACGGTCCGTACATACACGGGTGGGGGTACGCTCCGAACATACGCGGGTCTGGGTACGCTCCATGCATACACGGGTGGGGTACGGTCCGTACATACACTGTTGGGGTGGGGGTACGCTCCATACGTACGCGGGTGTGGGTATGGTCCCTACATACACAGGTGGGGGTACGCTCCGAACATACACGGGTCTGGGTACGCTCCATGCATACACGGGTGGGGGTACGGTCCGTGCATACACTGTTGGGGTGGGGGTACGCTCCATACGTACGCGGGTGTGGGTACAGTCCCTACATACACGAGTGGGGGTACGCTCCGAACATACGTGGGTCTGGGTACGCTCCATGCATACACGGGTGTGGGTACGGTCCGTACATGCACTGTTGGGGTGTTGGGAAGCACCGTACATACACGGGTGGGGGTGCGGCCCGTACACAGGCCTTTGGAACATGGGTACAGGCCGTACTGCCATTATTGGGGTGACGTAGGGGTGGGCATGGTACGACTCGTACCCACGCTCTTAAGGCGTGGGTACGGTACGTACTGGACTTGTTGTGTTGCCGGTTCGCGTGTACATCCACTTCTGTTGCTGGACACGCCCCCACCCCCTCGAAGTGACCAGGCCCTGAAGGTCAGGTATGTCCAGGGCATGTATGATTTGTGACTTGGGTGGAGGTTTTGTGTCCTGCCCCAGCCCCCCCCTTTGCCCCTGGGTGTTGTTCTGACCTTCTGCGGCGTCTGTGGCGGTTCCTGTAGAGCAGGTGGACTGCTATGAGGGCTGGGATGACACGTAGGTTCGGGTCCATGGCTGTCCGTCGCGTACAGGTGCACCTTGCGCACGTCGTCCTGATTTCCCGGCAGTTTTTGGCAGGCGGAGAATTTTATCCGTGCGGGGTGACGTCGGTGCGGTTCGTACTTCCTGGTTCGTGAAACGCAGCCTGAATTCGTCCCGACGTCATGTCGGCGCTTTCCCCGGATCACATTTGTATGTATATTTTCATCAGTCGGTGTTTTGTACGAATCGTACGGAAATGGTGTTTCCGTGCGAATCGTACTTCCATGTTTGTAATGTTTTTTTCCCGGGTACGAGTCGGACGGAGAAAACGCTCCGACCGACGGTTCGTACCTGGTTTTTCCAGGATCAGAATCGGCACCTTAGTCATTCCCAGCTAAGAATGGTGCAAGGCTTAGCCTGTGGCCAGGCCCTTCCCCAACCCTGCCATGGTGCCCCAGTCAACAGTGCTCTTCAGAAAAACTGCATAGTCACCTGAATTAGTGTTGAAGTCTTTCTGGAATATGATGGCAATTGTGGTGCATATTTTTACATCTAGATATATGTTTATACTTTAAATTGTTTATTTCAGCATAATTTTTCGGCCCATTTGTATTGTACCTCAGTAACAATAAGACAGGATACTTGCCAACTTCTCTAGTTCTTAGGTTTGCCTAAGTGCCTCGTGTGCAGTTACATACAAAATTGTGGATTGCATTGTTTCAGTGCTTAGGAAAAATAAAAGCATTTTTCCTTTTTAGGTCTCGCCTAGGCAGAGCATGCGCTGTCTCGACAAGAGATGCTGTATACACTTTATTGGGGGAAGCTCCGCCCACTCTCCGCCATTCTTTTTCATTGGCTTCAGTCAGTAAATGCTGCCTTCCAATTGGTTTAAGGCTTGTTAGTCCCTCCTCATGACGATTATGTCGTCATATGTATCCTTCCAAGGCTATTGGCCCCTTTACTCACCGCACTTTCTTCTGGCACGCAGCCTAATCACAAGAGCGCGCACACTATGACTGCTCTCTTCCTGGCCGGCTTTACAGAAGGCAGCATCACGTGATCCGCGTTCACCACCACCGGCAGCAGTTGCAACGGCCCGCACGCGATGACGTGCTCTCTTCCTCATTAACCCTATTTGGGCAAAGGTTTCCCTTCAATGGCATCATCTTGACACCCACATACAGCAATACCGAACCGAGAGAGAAGCCGCTTGTGTTTGCAAAGGGTCATCAGTGCGTGGCAACACCAGAGGTAGCATCTTTAGTGCTTTTTTTGCTAAAATCTGCAAATTGTAGCGCAAGAGATGAATTATGTGGCAGGGGGGGATAATCATGCACAAAACTCCGCAGCTGTAGGATTGCATAATTTCTGTATCTGTGCCTATAATTAACATCAGTTCAATCCCCTATACGGGCAGACGTTTCTTTGCACATCTTGAAATAACCAGACGCTCAACTCCCTCACAAGCAGGCGCACGTATACCTAACTTCAGATAGACAAGCAGCCATCTCCTGTACAAACAAGCGTGCATAACGTCGGACAGACATCCATCTCCCGTACTGAAAGGCGTGCATAACGTCGGACAGACAGACATCCATCTCCCGTTCAGACAGGCATACATAACGTTGAACAGACAGACATCCATCTTCTGTACAGACAGGCGTACATAACTACGTACAGACAGACATCCATCTCCCGTACCGGCAGGCATACATAACTGTAGGCATGCCTTAACACCCCCCGCAATCCCCCCACCCCTAGGTAGACATACTTATACTTCAGGCAGACAAATGTTCAGTTTACTACAGGCATGCACATACTTTACTTCAGACAGACAGACATTCACTCCCAGACTGATATAAATCGACCCCCTAGTAAGTATATTCATCTCGAGTACAGTTCAGTTTCGCATCTCTGAGCGGTGTAAGTGATGTGATGGCTATTTTAATTTACTGACTATGGAAGGATTGAAGTCGGAGTTGGTCTTACTAGGATTCGAACTTAATACCTAAAGAGCACTGCAATTATCAGCAGTGAGTGTTTAACTCCCTGAGATGTCCTTCAGACATTCTGAGGTACATCTGTAGACATCCAGTTAGAAAGACATCCAGCCTCAGACCAGCAGATCATTAACCCATAGATAAACATTCGACTAACAAGGGAAGGTGCTTAGCTTGAGACAGACATCGAAGCAGTAGACAAAGAGACAGACCGCCACCTCCGACAGAGACATTCACCTCCTTAAAGGCACGGACGCGCGAGTTCCACAGAGACAGATATTCATCCCTCGGCACCCAGTTGCCGAGTCCTTACAGACATACCCTAACAGCCTCCAGGCATTCACCCTCTGAGAGGCAGGCCCTCCCCCATGTACAGACGGACATGTGCACACATACACCCCAGACATGCACCCATGCCAGACATGACTCTTTGTTCCCGTGAGTAACAGTAACATGTGTTGTCACCTAGCACAGGTCTACAGCCTGCAACAAGCACGTGGCTCAATTGTCATTCAATGATCACGAACACTGGCAGGATGAAGGGCACAGTAGGCACCATGGAGGTGACTGCACAAAGTGCATTGACTTACTAAGCTACCTATGCAACCAGTGTCATTTTTTAGGTCTCGCCTGACCCAGTGCATGCGCTGGTCTGGCGAGACTTATTGAGAGGGCTCCAAAAAGTGCTACCAGGCCAGCCTAGAGTTACAGTGCATGTGCGCGGGCACGCGCGCCGCGCTTGACGATGATTACTTTCACTTTCGCTTTGATGTTTGATCGCGATCCCGATCGCTATCACTCTCACTTTCGCGGCCGCACGAGCGCTTGGCATAGCCAATAGGTCTCGCTTTTGGGACCTTAGAAGTATTTCGTTATGCAACTGTTGCATGACTATACACTTATAAGGTCCCAAAGGCGAGACCTATTGGCTATGCCAATGCTTGTTATAACTTTAGCTCCACACTACTCTACAGAAGGAAGCCGGTAGAGTCACGGCATTCGTGACACCCTGTTGCTTCACTCCCCTGTGCCCGCCCGCCCTCCCTGGACGTTCCAGCAGCAGGGGAGGGGGCTCTCTGTCCCTGCAGACTTCTTCTGTCTCCCGGTCCCTTTCTCCAGTGCTTTCAATGGAGAATTTGCAGTGTATGTGCAGTGAGCTCAACCACTGGCAGTGCTTGCCTTATCAATAACATTGCTGTTCTCCTTAGAAATGCCAGCCCCCTTTCCTTGCATTGAAGTCGGGTAGGCGCTCCGCAGCCGCCATCTCCCGATACTTACTCCCCAGAATATATGGCACAGTCTGTCCCATTGAAGCTATAACAGCGACGGTGGCTTTAAAGCGTCAGTACTTGTTTCATCTGGAGTATCGTTGATACTGCCCACTGAAAAGACACCTTTTGAAGTACTTTGCAGAATGTGCATTAAGATCAAAACACGTCGCCCAAACATAAACACCACAGCAATTAACGTTTTCGGCACCCATGTAACCAGACACTCAGAAATGTTTTCACCCTGAGAGTAGCTACACCACGGACTAATTAGCCCGACTGGCAAACCTCAAACTGTCCCACGCCAGGAGTGTGCAGTCCTTTCCCACAATTTAATTATTTACAGTCTCATAATTGTTCCCTTTCCTGAAAATGGTGGTGTCACTCACAAGACATCAAGGTCACTCCCTTTACGGTTATGGCAGCTTAGGTGTTGATACCTGATAGTACATTTGGGCTTAGTCTTTTTTGTTTATTTTTTAGCTCAAATTTTCACTTTTCATAAACGTTCATGGTGAAAATTATTAGAGCAGGATGACATACTTGCATCTGAAATAAGACAATGTGAGAGTCTGACTCGTCAAAGGTTTATCGGCAGTAACCGCAAAGATGTAACTCAATTGTAGAAACACCATCAGTGCTTTAAGTGGGCCGGGTCCTGCTGGTGCTCAGCAGGGCAGTTCTTAAAAGCATGCATAACCACTTCTCAAAGCCTTTGATGTAACTTCGAAGAGACTTGTTTTAGTTCGTTCACAGTCTCAAGATTTCACAACTGAAGCCTTTTCAATATTATACACAACAAAGCCATAGTTGTTGCTTATTTCTCTTATGCAACTAACCATTGACAAAAGCCAATAATCCTGACTTTTTTAGGTGTAATGTTATGTGTTGTAGTATATAGCTGGATTTAATGACAGGAGCAGCAAAATACCAGTCGGGGAGTTTGTGTTTTTAAGCCCTGTCCTTAATTGCATCAGCCATGCCCCTGTGAGAGACCCCGCAGTTCTTAGATTCCACTTAAAGCCCTGAACACCATGGTACCAAGTTGAGAGACTCAACTAATGACGTTTAATCCAACAAACACCTCAAATACTCTCCTTCAGCTGTCTCTCTTCCTTTTAAAAGATGCTCTCAGACTCCTTCTCTGTGCATCATTCTATGTGGAATAAGTTGTTGTACATGTATAGTATTTATATTGTCTTCCAGTCTCAGACAACTTGAAAAGCTGACTGTTTGCTTTAAAACTTTAAAGGCCAGATGTGTGAAGCGTTTTTAGGTCGAGACTAGCAGATTGCATGCGCTGCGAGGCACAGTGTATTCAGTACATAGACTTCAAGCCGGCCCTTCGCTTGTCATTCATTGGTTGTTCAGGGTGCCTTTCTAAATTCCTTACTTTTTGAATGGTAAATCGTGCCCAATTGTCACTCCTTTTGGTCTGTCGTCCCCTCCCATAGTGACTGGCCCCGTTACAGGGCTCATTTCGCTTCTGTCCATTTCAGTTTGTTTCACGCACTATTTTTTCCGATTGCCTGCCTGGTGTGCTGGAAATGTTGCAAACGTGAGCAGCTGACCAGTGTCACTGCTTTCCCCTAACACCCACGTTTTCTCCGTGTGTTCTCCCTTTCGCACCTTAGCTTCCACTTATAATCTACAGAGTCTGGGTTACTGAAGATCAAGCTGAGCAGTCACAAAATTAAGATGTTAAAAATGTGACTTTACTCGCTAGCTCCCTTTCACATAAGCTTTAGTTTTTAGCATTAATTATCTTTCACTCGCTGTGAGCTCTCTGTTGCTCCGTTTCTGTAAACAGAGCTGTAATTCTTGGTCTTTTTCTGTCACAAATGTGGCAGCTGTGTCTCTGATCCCAGTGGTAATTCCCCATTCTTAGTCCTCTAGGCAGTCCTGCAGCTGCGGCTATGGTCCTAGTGCTAATTCCTCATTCTTTGTCCTATAGACAGTGCTGCAGCTCCTTCTCTAGTCCCAGTGGTAATTCCTAAATCGAAGTCCTTTAGACAGTGCTGCTAGCTGCTTCTCTGGTCCCAGGGTTAATTCCTCATTGTAAGTGCTGTAGGCAGTGCTGCTAGTTGCTACTCTGGCTGGGTCGGTAATTCCTCATTCTAAGTCCTCTGGGCAGTACTGCAGCTGTGTCTCTGGCCACAGTGGTAATTCCTCATTCTGAGTTCTCTACACAGTGCTGCAGCTGCTTCTCTGGTCCCATTAGTAATTCCTCATTCTTTGTCCCCTAGGCAGTACTTGTTAGAGTCGGGGATCTCTGGTTGGCGCAAGGTTGCCCTTGTGTCAAGCAGGAACCCTCTCCTCCACGTCAGGGCGCAGGATAACCCCTCGCGAATGACCCTTGCTCACCCTCTAGGTGCGTGGCGTGAGCAGCCAAGGCGATTCCTCAGGCGTTGTTGGTTAAGCACTTACAATCGTACACACAGTAAATACATCAATCCCCCCAGAAACGGACACCAGACTTGGATATATATAAAAATACGATTCTTTATGTAAAAATAAGGTATATATATCTCAGCAGACTTATCACAAGACCAATAACGTTTTCGCTATGCCACCAGGTTGTAAAGCGGGCAAATGTTCGTTGTTCGTAGCTTCAAATGGATAGTTCGTAGTCTCTTTACTTGTAGTTCCAGTACTCACAGAGATCGGTTCCTGCGAACGGGGGAAATAAGGCGTTGCGGGCCCCGAGCCCGATACTGGAACTTCTTTCGTGATGTGGAGAGTCGGCACAGGTCGGTGCGACTCTCAGCTTGGGAAGTGTTCTTGGGTCCTCAATCAGCAGGTGTGGGCACGTAGGCAGGCGCGGCCAGCGACCCTTTAGCACGGCGGTGCCGGAGGGTCTCCACAGCGGGGGCGGCGCGGCCTGAGATGTCCGGGGATAGCGAAGCGGGGTCGCAGGGCACGGTCAGTGCAGCTGGATGACCCGGCGTAGATCACAGTCGTCGGACGGCTTCCGGCGGGAGGGGTGATAGCGCGGTCAGCGCGCTCCAGTAGCAGGCGGTGACAGGGATGCAGGCGGCCTGGCCCGGGGACAGAGAGCGACTCGGGACGGAGCGGGGCTCTCACGGGTTTGAGGCAGGCGAGCTTCTGGGTGTCACGGCCCTAGGAGGGGCGATGAGGGGCGCAGTCTCTTTCCAGCGGGATGCACACACGGCTCGAATTGGAGGACGAGCAAGAAGCACAGAGAACCCACTGTTCCTGGGGTTCAGTTCAGGGGGCAAGCTCAGATCAAGCCCTTGGAGAATGTTCAAGCACAAAGTAGCAAAGTCTTCTCAGTAAGTCTCTTCCTCTCCTTTCTCAGCAAGGCAAGCAGCAGGCCAGCTCCTCCAGCGTCTTCTTCTCCTTCTAGTCGGGCAGAGGTTCTTTGTGGTAAACAGGATTCTGATTTCTTAGGAGCCAGGCTCCTACTTTTATACCATGATTCTTTTGTTCTTTAGCGCCAGGGGGCCTAGGCCTGGCTCAGTCCAGTTCTGGAGCACTTTGTTATGGTGACTCTGCTCTTTCCTTTCAGCAGCAGGGCAGAGACATCAGCCGCCCCACAGGGGGTGGCGCCGGCTTTGTGGTGGCAGAGCACAGGTCTATTCAAGAGTCAAGGTGTACTCCTCCCACCCATCCAGGTGTAATCTCTCTACCCACCACCTGGCAGCCAACCTGTCTCTGGGGATTCCCCCACCCTGCTCCTTACTGTTGCTGGGCAGAACACACACACATACAGCAGAGGCGGACTGAGATGGTCAGGTCAGTAAATACTAACTTTCTAAAAGTAGTATTTACAAACCCAGGATATTAAAATAAACTTGACTACAAGAAGTATTTTATCATCCTGAGTTCAGGCATACTAAACTTGACACTTCTACCATGCTCTCTGAGTCCACTGGGGTCACAGCGTTGGCGTGATCCCAGCAGCCCATTCTGGCCTATGGAGAGCAGGTAGCCTTCAATAGTGAAAAACGACAAGGGCTGTAATTCACTACTAAGACAGGCCACACACACCAGGGCATGTCTTACCTTATGCCTACAATGCACCCTGCCCTTGGGCCTACCAGAGGGGTGGCTAATATGTAGGTAAGGGAAGGTTTAGGGACTGGCAAGTGGGGGCACTTGCGCAGTCAGCGCGACGGTCCCGGACCGCGCACAGGGTCTGCGGTGGCAGGCCCTAGACACATTTTACAAGGCCGCTTCCGTGGGTGGCGCAACCAGCGCTGCAAGCCCACCAGCAGCATTGGCATTCACAAGCCCTGGCACCCCTGGTGCACTTTACTGGGGACTGACAGTGAATCCAATAACCCAATCATGGACATCAATTACAGGTACACTTTACCTAGGGAGCACTTGCACTGCGGCACGGATTAGCCGTGGCGCAGTGCCCTGAGCGGACAACACCAGCAAAACAATCGAGGCACACCATCAAAAAGTGGAAGGGAAACTCACGCCAAGGTGCCAGGTCTAACACGTGTCCCCTCCAGCTGAAATGTGGGGAGAACTACCCTTGCCCAGGGGGTTCCTCGTCACTAAGGCGGAAATACCTGGACAGACCGTCAGCGTTGTCGTGATCTGTACCAGGACGGTGTTCCACCGTAAAGTCCATACCCTGTAGGGAGATGGACCACCTCAACAGCTTCGGGTTTTCACCCCTCATTTGCATCAACCATCTGAGGGGCCTGTGGTCCGTCTGAACCCGGAAGTGAGACCCAAACAAGTAGGGTCTTAGCTTCTTCAGCGCCCAGACCACAGCAAATGCTTCTCGCTCAATTGCACTCCACCTACTTTCCCGTGGAAGTAACCTCCTACTGATGAAGGCTACGGGTTGGTCCCAGCCCTCCTCAGTCATCTGTGAAAGAACAGCCCCTACACCATGCTCTGAAGCGTCTGTCTGCACTAGGAATTCCTTGGAGAAGTCAGGGGCCAAGAGCACGGGCGCCGTGCACATGGCAGTCTTCAGGGTGTCGAAAGCTTTCTGACAGGTGTCAGTCCAAATCACGTTCCTGGGCTGCTTCTTCGAAGTCAGCTCTGTCAAGGGGGCAACGATCGTTCCATAGCCCTTGACAAACCTCCTGTAGTACCCAGTGAGCCCCAGGAAGGCCCTCACTGCGGTCTGCGTCTTGGGGGGTTCCCAAGCCAGGATGGTCTCAATTTTGGGTTGCAAGGGTGCCACCTTGCCACTCCCCACTTGGTGTCCCAAGTACACCACGGAACCCTGCCCGATCTGGCACTTGCTTGCCTTGATCGTGAGGCCTGCTCGGCGCAGCGCCATCAACACTTCCCAGAGGTGGCGCAGGTGTTCAGGCCAGGTGGCACTGAACACTGCGATGTCATCCAGGTAGGCGGCACTGAACGCATCCAGCCCAACCAGTACCTGGTTGACCAACCTCTGAAAGGTGGCAGGGGCATTCTTCATCCCAAATGGCATGACTCGGAACTGGAAGTGCCCATCTGGGGTAGAGAATGCTGACCTCTCTTTGGCCCCATCGGTCAAGGCGATCTGCCAGTACCCAGACGTTAAATCAAACGTACTGAGGAACCGGGCAGCCCCCAGCCGATCAATGAGCTCATCAGCTCTGGGGATGGGGTGCGCGTCAGTCTTCGTGACTGAATTGAGTCCTCTGTAGTCCACACAGAACCGGAGTTCAGGTGTGGCTCCCGGCGCAGCAGCCTTTGGGACCAAGACCACGGGGCTGGACCAAGGACTGCTGGAGGACTCAACCACCCCTAGCGCAAGCATTTTGGAGACCTCCTCCTTGATGCAAGCTCTGACCCTGTCAGTTACCCTGTAAGCCTTGTGCTTCACAGGTAAGCTGTCTCCTGTGTCCACATCATGGACGCACCAATCTGTGACACCAGGAACCAGGGAGAATCGGTCGGAAAATTGTCCCAGCAAGTGGCGGCAGTCTTCCTGTTGTTCGGGCGTCAGGGTGGGTGAGAGGTTAACTCCATCCACTGACCCATCTTTCTCAGAGGCCACTAAGAGGTCAGGAAGAGGCTCGGTCTCCTCTTCCATTCCATCATCAGTGGCCAGCAGCATGCCCACTTCGGTCCTCTCTAAGTGGGGCTTAAGGCGGTTAACATGTAGGACCCTCAAAGGGTTCCTGGGAGTCTGCATGTCCACCAAGTAGGTGATAGGACTTTTGCGCTCCACAACCTCAAATGGACCGGTCCACTTATCCTGAAGTGCACACGGCTCCACTGGGGCCAAGACCCACACCTTTTGTCCAGGTTGAAGCTCTACCAGAGTGACATTCCGGTCGTACCACCGCTTCATCTCCTCCTGGCTGGCTTCCAGATTTGCCTCAGCAAGTTGCCTGAAACGCCGAGTCTGGTTTCGGAAGGCCAGCATGTAACTATATACATTCTGGGGAGTTTTCCTGGGAGATTGCTCCCAGCCTTCCTTTACCAAACTCAGAGGTCCTCTTACCGGGTGACCGTACAGAAGCTCAAAGGGGCTGAACCCTAGAGACTTCTGTGGCACCTCTCGGTAAGCGAAGAGCAGGCATGGCAAGAGGACGTCCCACTTACGCCTCATTGGACCGTCCAGGCCCATGATCATGCCTTTGAGGGTTCGGTTGAATCTCTCAACCAACCCATTTCCTTGGGGGTGGTAAGGAGTGGTGAACTTGTAAGTTACCCCACACTCCTTCCACAGGGATTTCATATATGTGGATATGAAATTGGTCCCCCTGTCGCTCACCACCTCTAGAGGGAATCCCACTCGGGAGAAAATCCCCATCAGTGCCCGTCCCACCACGGGGGCCGTTACTGTCCTCAGAGGGATGGCTTCAGGGTACCGGGTGGCATGGTCCACCAAGACCAGGATGAACCTGTTGCCCAGGGCTGTCTTGGGGTCCAGAGGCCCCACAATATCAATACCCACTCGTTGGAATGGCGTACCGACCACAGGGAAAGGTTGCAGAGGAGCCTTATGCTTCCCTCCGCTCTTACCACTTGCCTGGCAAGTCTGACAGGTTCGGCAGTAGGAATCTGAATTCTTGTGCATTTGGGGCCAGTAAAAGTGGGTGACAAGCCTGTCATAGGTCTTGTCCATCCCCAAATGTCCTGCTAACGGCACATCATGAGCCAGCCCCAGTAGGAAGGTTCTGAACTTCTGGGGTACCACCAGCACACGGGCTGACCCAGGTTCAGCAGCCTTAGGCTCGGAATACAGGAGGTCACTCTCCCAGTACACGTAGTGTGTTTTGGCCTGAACACCATTGGCCTGGTCTGCAGCCTGTTGCCGCATACCCACGAGAGAAGGGCATTCTTTCTGCTCCCTGCAGAATTCCTCCCTGGAGGGACCTCCTTCTTGCTGCCAATGGGTCAGCTCAGGCAGATCTCCCAGTTCGGCAATCTGTTCCCCGGTAGGCTCCAGAGCATCCCCCTCAGGGTCTACTTCCTCCTGGGCCGTGGGAACTTCGGGGGCCGGTTTCCCGCGCCTCCTGCGCCTTCTCCCTAAGGCCGGTTCCTGGACCTCTCCCTCAGGCTCCAGGACCCTCTCAACACCCCTACTGGCTGCCATGGACCGGGTGGTCACGCACGCCCAGTCGGGTAGACCCACCATCCTCAGATGCGTGGTCTTCTCCACCTTTTCCCAAGGGGAACTCTCCAGGTCGTTCCCTAGCAGACAGTCTACAGGCATGTCAGTTCTCACAGCGACTTGTAGAGTACCAGAGACCTCCCCCCACTCAAAGGGAACTTGAGCCATTGGACAACGACTCTCTACGTTGTCAGCATTGACAACCCTACAGTAGGCATTGGGTACAATTTGCTCTTGAGACACCAGGTGTTGCCTCACCGAGGTCACGCTGGCTCCTGTATCTCTAAGAGCCTCAACCTTCTTTCCATTGATGGTCACCACTTGCCCATATTTCTTAGTGTTCGAGGGCAGGTAGGTTACAGGGACCATCTCACTGTCTCCTAGCGAGACTAGGGTCATCTGCCCGGGACCCCCACCCTCCTGGACGGCTACTTCCTCCCCAAAGTTAACACTAGCTACTTGCCGGGGTGGAGCACCAGTGGGTGCGGTCTTACCAAACAGGCGACACTTAGGATCAGAGGCAATGTGACCCGGATCACCACACTTATAACAATTGAAGGGCCCCTTTGGAACAGGTCTACCTGTCGGGGCCCCGTTCTGCTGCGGGGGTGGGGGAGGCTGAGAACCCTTCTGCTGGTTCCCTTGGGAATTACTTTGGGGGCCTTTTTGGAACCCCTTCTGTTTACCCCTGTCCCCCCCACTCTTCTGCTGGGGACCCTGCCCACCTTTGGCGGAGTCTCCCACTTGACCCTTGTGGACCCTGGTGCTGAGCCAGCGGTCCGCCTCCTCAGCAAGCTTCCTCGGGTTGGACAGCTTGCTATCAATCAGGTGCTGGCGTAGCTCAGGAAAACATTGACTGGACAAGTGCTCCCATGCAATTAAATCAAGCAGCCCTTGATAATCATTCACTTTGCTACCCTTCACCCAACCATCCAGCGCTCTGCAGAAAAAGGTCACATACTCCACATACGTACTCTCAGGGATCTTCTTGGTCTCCCTGAACCTCTGTCTATATAGCTCAGGAGTTAACCCATACCTGGTCATTAAAGCTTCCTTCATATGGGGGTATGAGGTCTGGACTTCTAAGGGCAAATCTAACAGTGTGTCCCGCCCTTCCGCAAGGAACCTTCCCCACAACCCCGCTCCCCAGTCTTTCTCAGGGACCCGGTGTGAGGACATGGCCACCTCGTAGGCTCTAAACCACTGCCCTATGTCATCCTTTCTAAAATACTCCTTTACTACATCTTTGGGGATGTACACCTTGGACTCTACCTGCGCTGGTGGAGTGCTGCCACCAGAAGGAGCGGTGTCCAAACTTTTCGCCTTCAGCTCCAACTCCTTCAATCTGATATCATGATCCATTTGGCGTTGTTGTGCCTCCAGGGCCAACTTCTGCTTTTCCATTTCCATTTGTCCTGCCAACTTTGCCATCTCCATTGCATGCGCCCTGTCTGCTGCCCTGTCTGCCAGCTCCTCTGGCGACCGGACTCTGCTGGGCTCCTCAAGGTTGTCGGGTGGAACGATGTCCCCCGCATTCCGTAGGTCTCGTGACTCCTTCCAGGCTCTCAACGCCTTGGTGTACTGGGGCTTCCTCTTGCATCCAGCATGGGGGACTCTGAATTTTACACTGTAGCCTTTCAATTGCTCCATCGTGTAGCCTTCCAGTCTCTCCCAATCCACCTCATCTATTCCAGAAATCACAGAGAGCGCTCTTCCAGCAGAGAGTGAGCCAGGCATGGTTGCAGTAATGGCAGATGTCTCGACAAAGTTCAACAAATGAAGACCTGTGGCTGCGTTACTTGGTCTGCTCTCACTATCTGGTGATTAATAACTCACTGTATGCAAATTACAAGTGCAAATCCGAAATCCCAACCGCTGCCAACAATGTTAGAGTCGGGGATCTCTGGTTGGCGCAAGGTTGCCCTTGTGTCAAGCAGGAACCCTCTCCTCCACGTCAGGGCGCAGGATAACCCCTCGCGAATGACCCTTGCTCACCCTCTAGGTGCGTGGCGTGAGCAGCCAAGGCGATTCCTCAGGCGTTGTTGGTTAAGCACTTACAATCGTACACACAGTAAATACATCAATCCCCCCAGAAACGGACACCAGACTTGGATATATATAAAAATACGATTCTTTATGTAAAAATAAGGTATATATATCTCAGCAGACTTATCACAAGACCAATAACGTTTTCGCTATGCCACCAGGTTGTAAAGCGGGCAAATGTTCGTTGTTCGTAGCTTCAAATGGATAGTTCGTAGTCTCTTTACTTGTAGTTCCAGTACTCACAGAGATCGGTTCCTGCGAACGGGGGAAATAAGGCGTTGCGGGCCCCGAGCCCGATACTGGAACTTCTTTCGTGATGTGGAGAGTCGGCACAGGTCGGTGCGACTCTCAGCTTGGGAAGTGTTCTTGGGTCCTCAATCAGCAGGTGTGGGCACGTAGGCAGGCGCGGCCAGCGACCCTTTAGCACGGCGGTGCCGGAGGGTCTCCACAGCGGGGGCGGCGCGGCCTGAGATGTCCGGGGATAGCGAAGCGGGGTCGCAGGGCACGGTCAGTGCAGCTGGATGACCCGGCGTAGATCACAGTCGTCGGACGGCTTCCGGCGGGAGGGGTGATAGCGCGGTCAGCGCGCTCCAGTAGCAGGCGGTGACAGGGATGCAGGCGGCCTGGCCCGGGGACAGAGAGCGACTCGGGACGGAGCGGGGCTCTCACGGGTTTGAGGCAGGCGAGCTTCTGGGTGTCACGGCCCTAGGAGGGGCGATGAGGGGCGCAGTCTCTTTCCAGCGGGATGCACACACGGCTCGAATTGGAGGACGAGCAAGAAGCACAGAGAACCCACTGTTCCTGGGGTTCAGTTAAGGGGGCAAGCTCAGATCAAGCCCTTGGAGAATGTTCAAGCACAAAGTAGCAAAGTCTTCTCAGTAAGTCTCTTCCTCTCCTTTCTCAGCAAGGCAAGCAGCAGGCCAGCTCCTCCAGCGTCTTCTTCTCCTTCTAGTCGGGCAGAGGTTCTTTGTGGTAAACAGGATTCTGATTTCTTAGGAGCCAGGCTCCTACTTTTATACCATGATTCTTTTGTTCTTTAGCGCCAGGGGGCCTAGGCCTGGCTCAGTCCAGTTCTGGAGCACTTTGTTATGGTGACTCTGCTCTTTCCTTTCAGCAGCAGGGCAGAGACATCAGCCGCCCCACAGGGGGTGGCGCCGGCTTTGTGGTGGCAGAGCACAGGTCTATTCAAGAGTCAAGGTGTACTCCTCCCACCCATCCAGGTGTAATCTCTCTACCCACCACCTGGCAGCCAACCTGTCTCTGGGGATTCCCCCACCCTGCTCCTTACTGTTGCTGGGCAGAACACACACACATACAGCAGAGGCGGACTGAGATGGTCAGGTCAGTAAATACTAACTTTCTAAAAGTAGTATTTACAAACCCAGGATATTAAAATAAACTTGACTACAAGAAGTATTTTATCATCCTGAGTTCAGGCATACTAAACTTGACACTTCTACCATGCTCTCTGAGTCCACTGGGGTCACAGCGTTGGCGTGATCCCAGCAGCCCATTCTGGCCTATGGAGAGCAGGTAGCCTTCAATAGTGAAAAACGACAAGGGCTGTAATTCACTACTAAGACAGGCCACACACACCAGGGCATGTCTTACCTTATGCCTACAATGCACCCTGCCCTTGGGCCTACCAGAGGGGTGGCTAATATGTAGGTAAGGGAAGGTTTAGGGACTGGCAAGTGGGGGCACTTGCGCAGTCAGCGCGACGGTCCCGGACCGCGCACAGGGTCTGCGGTGGCAGGCCCTAGACACATTTTACAAGGCCGCTTCCGTGGGTGGCGCAACCAGCGCTGCAAGCCCACCAGCAGCATTGGCATTCACAAGCCCTGGCACCCCTGGTGCACTTTACTGGGGACTGACAGTGAATCCAATAACCCAATCATGGACATCAATTACAGGTACACTTTACCTAGGGAGCACTTGCACTGCGGCACGGATTAGCCGTGGCGCAGTGCCCTGAGCGGACAACACCAGCAAAACAATCGAGGCACACCATCAAAAAGTGGAAGGGAAACTCACGCCAAGGTGCCAGGTCTAACACGTGTCCCCTCCAGCTGAAATGTGGGGAGAACTACCCTTGCCCAGGGGGTTCCTCGTCACTAAGGCGGAAATACCTGGACAGACCGTCAGCGTTGGCGTGATCTGTACCAGGACGGTGTTCCACCGTAAAGTCCATACCCTGTAGGGAGATGGACCACCTCAACAGCTTCGGGTTTTCACCCCTCATTTGCATCAACCATCTGAGGGGCCTGTGGTCCGTCTGAACCCGGAAGTGAGACCCAAACAAGTAGGGTCTTAGCTGCAGCTGCTTCTCTGGTCCCATTAGTAATTCCTCATTCTTTGTCCCCTAGGCAGTACTGCTAGCTGCTTATCTGGTCCCATCGAAAATTTCTCATTATAAGTCTTATAGGCAGTGCTGCAGCTGTGCTTCTGGTCACAGTGGTAATCCCTCCTTCTAAGTCTTCCAGACAATGCTGCCAGCTGCTACTCTGGTCCCGTTGGATATTCCCACGTTCTGAGTTCTCTAGGCAGTGCTGCAGTTGTGTCTCTGTTCTCAGTGGGTATTACTCATTCATAGTCCTCTAGGCACTGCTATTGTTTAATATTTCTGGCAACTGCCTCAATGTAACTTTTTCTTAATACAAAACGACCGGCAAAGGTCAGTGAAATACCAGAATCATTTTAGCATTCTCTAGATTCCAGTCCATAGAAATTGTCTTCCACGGGCACCTGCAGACAATAATATTTTTTCAAATACTGCATTTTCAGTGATATGACCACTGAATGGCCTGATTTTATATTAAAAACAGAGCTTTGGACTATACCATTTCCCGCTAGAAGGCAATATTTCTCTCCCTGTGTTCCCATACCTAGCGTGTCACGCAGTTTGATGCTTACTTTCTCGCCATGCTAAAGAACAGTAGATGTTTCAGCACCCAGGCTAATGTGCTGCATAGCTAAATACAGATAAGGTCCCAAAGGCGAGACCGATTGCATTGCAAATGCTTGTTGATGCCTGCTGTCAAGTAGTCTTACATTTTGGCACAAAACCCTGTCTACGATTGTTAGTAGATAGGGTTTTGCGCCAAAAACAATGGGTGGGTGCACAAGAACACACATGTACCACCCATGGTACGCCCCCTTGAAGCAGAGTGATGCAAAGTAGCGCAGTGTGCGTGTTTGCTTTACTGTTACTTCCAAACCACTGCAAATACAATTAGCATCTATTTATCAATCCTGAAAAGGATTGTGCATCGGGTCTGTGCTATAAAAGTAACACAAACCCGAAGCAAAACCCTCCTAAATCTGGCCCAAAGTTTTCTAGGCGAAATTCTGTTTTCTTTACTTGTGCTGCCAAGAATCCTTTAGTTGTAAAGAATTGTCCGTGGGTATGCCTTCTCATCCTAACTGGCTTAAAATATCGAACTATCGGGCATCTTGTTATTAACTGTCACATTTCCACTCTGTTTGACAAGAATTTTCCGATCTGCCAGGTATGTTGTCCATGGTTGTGTTTTGTTATATATCTGTCTTATTTCCGTGTTTTTCATTCTTCTTTTCCTTTTGGTTTTGCTGTTCTTTTCTTGTCTTCTGATATATGATACAGTTCAATTTGAAGACCATAAGCGCTTCCAAGTCTATTACATTCCCTAAGGCAACTGACTTCTGCATGAACTTGTCTGTTGTCAAAATCTGGCAGGTACAGTCCTGAGAATGTTTTCATTCTTGACATAGCCACTGAGGCCATTAATTCCTTAAAGACCAATTTTCCCTTCATAAACTATGGCTTCATACATGCTGAGACCTTGTGATTTATGAATCTTCATTTCATGTGCAAGGTGGCGTGGAAAGTGCTTCCGATGAATTTACAGACCTTTAAATAATAGAAACCTAATACTGGATGGACCTAGATACCTTTTATGCTTCTCCAAAACAAGCATTCCGAATTAGGATGCACTTAATGACATCAATATTTTGGTAAGTAGTGAATTTCACTACATAACCCACAGATCCATTCCATTTAATAAACCTGGCTCACGTTTAGATTTCTGTGCAGAATCACTAAATTGATGCACTTTTTCAAACCCTTCCTTTTTTAAACTGCTTTTCAAGTTCATTCACTCTATTAGCTGTTTTGCATTATTCAGAAGTACATACCGTCGTGCCCCAGCTGATCAATTGTTGATAATGCTACAGTTTTTTTTGCTTTACTGACTCTAGCACGGCAGAGTTAAAGTTTGACATTGCTGTAGTGTTGTGTGCTGTACTGTTGGCATTACTCACAGGGCCTTTGTGAACTTTGTGGTCAGTTTCTGTTTCACATCTCCACTACTGTATGCCAACTCCTGTTTATGTTTTCAACATTTAACCATACTCTGTGTCTGTAGGATGGTGCACATTCTTTACTATCCTATCAAAGCTGTTTCTTGCTTGTGTTAACTGCTGTAAATCGCCAAAGAGAATGAATCTCATGCTGACCATCAAACAACTCATCATATCCTGTCCGTAATCCTTCCTGAATTTTAGAGTGGATGAAATCAAGCATCACATTGGATAACATGCTTCCTCCATCCATGATCAACAGCTTCCTTTTATACAGGACAAAATTAAGCTCGTTTGACATCTCTGTATTAAAGTTCAATTTATTATAATTTCTTAGGCAATGTGAAGTACCAATGAGTAGTTACTACTTTGATATTGTGGGCACCAGTCCTGTTGGTGCTTTAATATAGTCTTATAGCCCGCCGTAGCGGGCTATACCGGCTATTAAAGGCTCGCTGCATCGTGAAAGGCCTGAGCCAAAGGCGAGGGAGGGACTTTAACAAAGCAGAGGGACTTTAAAAGCCAGTATAGCCCTGCTACGAAGGGCTATAAGGCTATTAGAACATTCTGCCACTAGAGGGCAGAATGTTCTAACAAATAAAAACAAAGCCTTCAGGGAGCGCGAGGGGATTCAAATCCCCTCAGGCTCCCTGAAGCCTTTGTTCACAGCCAGAACTGTGAACAAAGAAACATTGGAATGTTGGAGCTCTGGGCTTATACCAGCCATTATAAGGCCGGAGCACTCCATTGTTTTCAATGGAGCTTCCAACATTCCAATGTTCTAATATAATACATAGGTCCTAGGATGCTTGTTTCCAGTCCAGGGAGGACCTGGCTTGGCAGTTCGGGCTGGACTGTACCCATGAGGCACAGGGTCAAGACTGATTTGCATATGGCTGGGTTCAAACTGGAACGGCATGGTGAGCAAAAAAATGATGGATTTAGGCCCAGATCTCTGTACTGGGGTGAATGTATGACATTGTTCTGCATTCTGTCCATCAACTGTTGTTTTTGCAATTGTCACCCCGAGTGGGAAGGGTATGCCCAGACGTGGGGCCCGTGCTCTCCATGCCACTGGAATCAAGCTATCCTGGCTGAAGAGGGGTGAAACCCCAAAACCGGTCCTAGGATGCTTGTTTCCAGTCCAGGGAGGACCTGGCTTGGCAGTTCGGGCTGGACTGTACCCATGAGGCACAGGGTCAAGACTGATTTGCATATGGCTGGGTTCAAACTGGAACGGCATGGTGAGCAAAAAAATGATGGATTTAGGCCCAGATCTCTGTACTGGGATGAATGTATGACATTGTTCTGCATTCTGTCCATCAACTGTTGTTTTTGCAATTGTCACCCCGAGTGGGAAGGGTATGCCCAGACGTGGGGCCCGTGCTCTCCATGCCACTGGAATCAAGCTATCCTGGCTGAAGAGGGTTGAAACCCCGAAACCGGTCCTAGGATGCTTGTTTCCAGTTCAGGGAGGACCTGGCTTGGCAGTTCGGGCTGGACTGTACCCATGAGGCACAGGGTCAAGACTGATTTGCATATGGCTGGGTTCAAACTGGAACAGCATGGTGAGCAAAAAAACGATGGATTTAGGCCCAGATCTCTGTACTGGGGTGAATGTATGACATTGTTCTGCATTCTGTCCATCAACTGTTGTTTTTGCAATTAATATAATACATGACAGTTTCAATCATGTCTTCTGATGCACATGGACCATTAAAGCCTAAATGGCATAACGGCTGTCTGAGCTTGATTGACCACTCACATATTGAGTAATAGTAAGGTGCAAAAAAGGGGGTAATTTAACAAACAGTATTTTATACATACTAATTTTCAATTGAATTAAATAAACTTTAAAGAGTGGTAAATAAAAAGAAAAAAAGGTAAACAATTTTTCAAGAAAGGCGTAGATAATAAGAAAAAAAATTACTTCTGCAAGGAGAAATATAACATCTCATCATACTCTAAAATCAAGTTGCAGCAAATTATATATAGGGGTTATTTGTTCTAGCATGCAGCTAGTCAGAAGCGGTACATCTGGTGGCCTTCTACTCTGGTAGCCTATTGCTCTCGAACCTTATTCTTATTTGTTGGAAAACCACTCCCACCCTAGAAGGGGTGGTGGTGGTCTTCCGGACACACTGTGGTAGCTTGGCTCGAGTGGTCAGGAAACAGGCGCAGTGCTAAGCATACAATATACCCATACAATAACCATGCGTGCATCCGTTCCAAAAACGACTCTACACCGTAAAAATTATGAAAATATTCTTTCTTTATCTTTTTCTCTTAGTTGCTGATTGGAAAAATAAATAGGTCAATCACAATATACAAGTTTCAATTAGTGCAGGTCAAATAAATATTGGCTGTTTGATGAAATAAATAGGGGTGATCATAAATAACAGGGCATAAATACAAGTGCAATATATACAGACAATTAAATACTTTGAGGCAATAAATACTGTACCAATAAATATTGTACACCAACAAGTCCTGTGGACCTATAAATATAGTGCAGCAATAAATAGGTAAAAATTCAATAAATACAGTATCCCCAATAAATAATTAAAAGTATACAGCAACACTCATGTAATCAGATGACACTTCAATTCTTAAGGGCTGATTTGGCCCAGGCACAGCTTGTAGGGTTGTGGAAGGCTTGAGGGGGGGCTACTCCCTGGCTGGGACAAGGCTGAGGCCTAAGCTGAGGTAGATCAAAGGGGGGAATACCAGTGCCCTGGCTTTCTCTCTCCACACAACCTCTCTAGGTTAGTCCCGGTTCACCCCAGGCACAGTCAGGTTGGTTTCAGCACCTCCCTAGCCCCTTAGAGCAGTCTCTCAGGTCTCCACAGGGCCTTAGGCGCCCTCTACTCCACTTACTGCCCTTTTTCTGATGTTCCGACGCCGCTGGAGTCGTGTCGACGCCGTGAGGCGGTTCCGGTTCGGTCTCGGCGGCCTCGGCACAATGTCAGTTCTTTGTCGACGCCGGCAGGCGGTTCCGGTCCGATGTCGGTGGCCTCGGTTCGATCTCGACCCCTGATTCGACGGCGTCGGGCAGTCTCCTCACGATGTCGACTTCGGGCGGCTCCGGTCCGATGGCGCTCTCGGCTCCGATGACGTCGGCCGGCCTGGCCTCGATGTCGACTTCCGGCGACTCCGGGGTGCGATCCTCACCCCCGACCTCCGGTGTTCCTCCTCACAGGCTCCGGGCGACTCCGGAGTGCGATCCTCACTCCCGACCTCCGGTGCTCCTCTACCTCGGTCTCCGACGACTCCGGAGGGCGGACTTCACTCCTCCGATGACGCCGCTCGCTCGACCTCGGTTCACTTCCTCCTCGACCTCTGGTATTCCTCACGACCTCCGTCGGCGCCCTCTCACGACCTCAGGCGGCTCCGGGTACGACGTCTGCTACTTCAGTCAGCGCCGCTTCTCCACCTCGGGCTCCAGGTCTTCAGGCTACTCGACGCCGGACTCCAGGGAAACCAGTTCTCAGGTCAGAATCTTGCTGTTTTCTTGGTTCTAAGGCCTGTTCCTGCTGTCCAGGTCCTTAGGATAAGTTTCTTCTGTCTTCCTCCCACACAGGGCTATAGGCTGGGATCCATCAGTAGGGACAAGTATCAAGGGTGGGTTTATGGACCCCACTCCAGGCACAAGTTTCCACCCCTGCTGCTTCACTCCTTCCTCCTACACTGTTGTGCTCCTCTCTCTTCACCAGTCAGGTGCCAACTGCCAGCTCCAACTGCCAACTGCCTCTCTTATCCTCCCAACATTCTAAACGGTCTCCAACTGTCACAGAGTTCTGGAATCTCCTGGAATGTTCTGGAAGGTGCTGGTAGGTTCCAGTGGATGCTGGTGATGTCACAGGTGGCCACCATCTTGTGCTCCAGGCCCTCAGACAGAAGTTTCAGGGGTAGCTAAAATGGCTCCCTGAATCTGCAGCAACACGGAAAAAGTCTGGTGGTTCCCAAAAAGGAAAAATTCAAACAGGGTTTGAGGCAAAAGTGGGACAAAATAAATAATGATGAGGAGGGACCACCCAAAGGGCTGACAGGTCTAACACGCGTCCCCCCCAGCTGAAAGTGGGGAGAGCTACCCAACCCCTTGGGAGTTCTCATCACTAAGGCGGAAATACCTTGAGAGACCATCTGCATTGGCGTGGTCCACTCCAGGCCGATGTTCCACCTGAAAGTCCATCCCCTGTAGGGAAATAGACCACCTCAACAACTTGGGATTCTCCCCCTTCATTTGCATCAGCCAACGAAGGGGTCGGTGGTCGGTCTGAACTAGGAAGTGCGAGCCAAACAGGTATGGCCGCAACTTCTTCAGAGCCCATACCACTGCAAAGGCTTCACGCTCTATTGCACTCCACTTCTGTTCCCTGGGAAGTAGTCTCCTGGATAGGAAGACCACGGGTTGATCCAGACCCTCTTCGTTGAGTTGCGATAACACTGCCCCAATGCCATGTTCTGATGCATCTGTCTGGACAATGAACTTCTTGGAAAAGTCTGGGGCCCTTAAGACCGGGGCCTCGCACATGGCTTTCTTCAATTTCTCAAAGGCTTGCTGACAAGCCTCCGTCCAGACTACCCGTCGAGGTTGTTTCTTGGACGTGAGCTCCGTGAGAGGGGCTACGATGGTACCGTACCCCTTCACGAAGCGGCGATAGTATCCCGTGAGGCCCAAAAATGCTCGGACCTCAGTCTGTGTCTTGGGGGGTTCCCAGGCCATGATGGCCTCGATCTTCGCCTGGAGGGGTTGCACCGTTCCCCTACCCACCAAGTGTCCAAGGTACACTACCGACCCCTGCCCGATCTGGCACTTGCTGGCCTTGATCGTCAATCCAGCTTGTCTCAGGGCCTGGAGAACAGCTTGCAGGTGACGCAAGTGATCCTCCCAGCTGTTACTGAAGACGGCTATGTCATCCAGATAAGCAGCAGAGAAACTCTCCATCCCGGTGAGGATCTGGTTTACCAGGCGCTGAAACGTGGCAGGTGCGTTCTTGAGCCCAAAGGGCATCACACAGAACTGGTAGTGGCCATTGGGCGTGGAGAAGGCTGACCTTTCCCTTGCTCCATCAGTCAAAGAGATCTGCCAGTACCCCGAAGTAAGGTCAAAGGTACTTAGATATTGGGCAGCTCCCAGCCGGTCAATTAATTCATCCGCCCTAGGGATCGGATGAGCATCAGTTTTTGTCACTGAATTCAGTCCCCGGTAGTCCACACAGAACCTCAGTTCTGGTTGGGCACCCGGTGGTGCAGCTTTTGGTACTAGCACCACCGGACTGGACCAGGGGCTGCTAGAAGGTTCAATCACTCCTAGCTCCAGCATCTTAGTGACCTCACTATGAATGCTGGCCTTCACCTTGTCTGACATCCGGTAGATCTTGGACTTCACAGGTGGGCTGTCTCCTGTGTCCACGTCATGGACGCACAGGTGAGTCCTACCCGGGACAAGGGAGAACAACGCAGAGTACTGCCCCAGGGCCTGGCGACAGTCCTCCTGCTGTTCAGGAGTTAGAGATGGGGAGAGAATCACTCCCTCCACCGACCCATCCTTTTCCTGAGACGCAAACAGATCAGGGAGAGGCTCGCTTTCCACGTCCTCTCCTCCGTCAGTCACCATCATCAAGATGACTTCGGGCCTCTCGTGGTGGGGTTTGAGGCGGTTGGCATGCAGCACCCGCAGGGGCTGACGAGGGGTCTTCAGGTCCACCAAGTAGGTAGCCTTACCCTTCTTCTCCAACACCTCAAAGGGTCCTGACCAGCGATCCTGGAGGGCACTAAGCTCTCCTGGTTCGATCACCCACACCTTCTGGCCAGGCTCCAACTCCACCGGGTGAGCGTTGTGGTCATACCACGCCTTCATCACTGCTTGGCTGGCTTCCAAGTTGTCAGAAGCTTGCTTCCACAACTTAGCCATTTGGCTCCGGAAGGCCAGCATGTAGCTCACCACATCCTGGGGGAGCTTTCTGGGAGTTCTTTCCCATCCGTCTCTCACCAGGTTAAGAGGTCCGCGTACAGGGTGCCCATACAGAAGCTCGAAGGGGCTGAAGCCCACTCCCTTCTGTGGCACTTCCCTGTATGAAAAAAGTAAACAGGGTAGGAGGACGTCCCATTTCCTCCGCAGGCTTTCAGGCAGACTTCTGATCATGCCTTTCAAGGTTTTATTAAACCTCTCCACCAGACCATTGGTCTGGGGGTGGTAAGGAGTCGTGAACCGGTAGGTCACTCCACACTCCTTCCACATTGCCCGCATATACGCTGACATGAAGTTGGTCCCCCTGTCGGACACAACTTCCTTGGGAAAACCCACTCGGGTAAAGATTCCCATCAGGGCCCTTGCCACAACAGGTGCTGTTATGGTCCTCAGAGGTATTGCCTCTGGGTACCGTGTGGCATGATCCACCAGAACCAGGATAAACCTGTGACCAGCTGTAGTCGGTGGATCTAATGGACCCACAATGTCGATGCCCACCCTTTCAAAGGGGGTGCTAACGACAGGAAGTGGTTCCAGGGGAGCTTTCAGCTTCACCCCTGTTTTCCCACTGGCTTGGCAAGACACACATGTCCGGCAGTAGGTATCGGACGACACTTTCATCTGAGGCCAATAAAAGTGTGGGACAAGACGGGCGAAGGTCTTGTCTTGCCCCAGGTGTCCTGCCAAGGGTATCTCGTGAGCCAACTCTAAAAGGAAGGCTCGATAACGTTGAGGAACTACCAAGGCTCGTGACGATCCATGTAGGGGTGCCTTGGGTTCACTGTAGAGGAGGCCATCCTCCCAGTAAACACTGTAGTTCCCTTCAACGTTCCCTGCTGCCTGGGCTTCGGCCTGTCGCCTCAGCCCCTCAAGGGTAGGGCACTCCCTCTGGCCCTGGCAGAATTCCTCCCTGGACGGGCCTCCCTCCACGTGCCACTCGGCCGGGATGGGTAGGTCCTCCAGGTTGGTAACGTCCCCCTCCGCAGACTCCTGGTCCACCACCTCCGGTGGCCTATCCGTCCTACGGGGTGGAGACGCCGAGGCAGGCTCCTCCTGTCCTCGGTTCTTCCCTTGACTGGCAGCTGGCTGGGCCTTTGTTCCAGGCTCCAGCCGGAATGAACTCCCTCTTCGGGTAGTCTCGGACCTTGTGCTAACACAGGCCCAGTCAGGTGTACCCAGCATCTCGGTGTGAGTCCGGTATTCCACCTCCTTCCAAGCGTTGTGCTCCATGTCATTGCCCAGCAGACAATCGACTGGCACGGCAGGGCTTACGGCAACTCGAAGTGAACCTGCAACCCCCCCCCCATTCAAAGGGAACCTCGGCCACTGGATAGTGACCTGTTCTGCCGTCAGCCATCGCGGCTGGGTGGAGTACATCGGGAATTACCTGCTCTGGAGACACCAGCTGGCTACGCACCATAGTCATACTGGCTCCTGTGTCTCTCAGAGCCTCCCCTCTTTGGCCGTTGATGGTGATCCACTGCCCATACTTTGCGGTATTTGCGGGCACCTGGATCTTAGGAACCATCTCCCGTTCTCCCAGGGACACTAAAGTGACACCCGCCCACTCCCTTCCCTTAGTTAAGGGCATCTCCTCCCCGAGCACTACACTAGCTACTCCGGGGGTCTTTCCTCCAGTGGGAGGGGGTGATCGTTTCTGACACTTCGGGTCTCCTTTATAGTGTCCAACGCCACCGCACTCGTAGCAATGGACAACCCTTGGCTGCTGACTCTGGCCAGGATTAGGGTTTCTGGGTGGGTTAGCCTTAGAGGTGAATCCTGTTCCCTTCCCTTGGAAGTTATTTTGGGGGCCTTTGGAGAACTCCTTTTTCTTTTCCCCTCCTTCTTTCTTCTGGGGGGCGCCCTGTCCGGCCTTTTGAGTATCCCCTCCAGTCCCCCTTGTGGACACCCGGGTACTAGCCCAAATGTCCGCCTCCTCAGCAAGCTTCCGGGGACTGGTCAGCTTGCTATCCACCAGGTGTTGCCGCAGTTCAGGGAAACATTTCTCGAGTAGGTGTTCCTTCAGTACTAGGTCAAACAGCTCCTCGTAGTTCCTTACTTCACTGCCCTGAATCCAACCTTCCAGTGCCTTCTTTGCATAGTCCAGGAAGTCCACCCAATTCTGTGTGCCCAGTTTGTGACTACCCCTGAACTTCTGTCTGTACTTTTCAGGTGTTAGTCCAAACTTTCTGAGGAGCGCCAGTTTCATGGCGGGGTAGTGGGTCTGCTCATCCTCTTCGAGGGCCAATAAAGCATCCCTACCAGCTGGAGGCATGTACTTATACAATCCCCCTCCCCAGTACTTCACTGGAACCCCATGGGCCCTCAACGAGACCTCATAGGCTGCTAGCCACTTGGCGATGTCATCACCCACCCCATAGCTAGCTACTATGTCCTTTGGCAGGTAAGGTTTGGGTTCCCTGGTGGACTCTTGGATTTGGCTGCCACCATTAGGAACAGTTGGTGCCCCAATTCTTAGGATCTGAAGCTCTATCTCTTTCAGTCTTATCTCATGAGCCATCCTCTCTTTCTCCGTCTCATGAGCCAACCTCTGTTCCTCCTTCTCCTTCTCCAGCTTTGCTAAATCCCATGTGAGCTGTCTTTTCTCTCTCCGATCTGCTAACTCCACGCTGGATAAGCCCCCGCTAGAGACAGTGCTGCCCTTCCTAGAAAGTGTCCTGGGCCCTGCTGACAGGTTCCCCACCTCAGGTTGGTACATCTCAGCCCCCTCGGGGTCAGGCTCTCCATCCCTGTCTTCCTCCTCAGCCTTGCTTTCTCTGCGTGCCTCCCCCCAAGCCCTTAAGCTGGTTTGGAGTGCACCCTTCTTTGCTCCTGGGGGACAGTACACCCCCTCCCGCTGGCAAAACTCCCTGAGTTGGGCCACAGTGTACGTTTCTAAATCTTCCAGTACAAACTCCATCTTGCCCACTCAGGTTAGAGGACAGGTTTTGTGCAGTAACAATGTAGGGTGGTACCTTTAGTAATACCTCCTCCCACCACCAGAGTAAATTTGGAAAAAACAAAAACCCACAATTAGGAAGGCCGCTCTTGAGAAAACTCCCGGTGTAGGCCTATGGACTACCCACAGTTATTGTTGAGTATATGTAGGCACAGCTCTATCCCACCACTGAACACCAATTTATGTTGGAAAACCACTCCCACCCTAGAAGGGGTGGTGGTGGTCTTCCGGACACACTGTGGTAGCTTGGCTCGAGTGGTCAGGAAACAGGCGCAGTGCTAAGCATACAATATACCCATACAATAACCATGCGTGCATCCGTTCCAAAAACGACTCTACACCGTAAAAATTATGAAAATATTCTTTCTTTATCTTTTTCTCTTAGTTGCTGATTGGAAAAATAAATAGGTCAATCACAATATACAAGTTTCAATTAGTGCAGGTCAAATAAATATTGGCTGTTTGATGAAATAAATAGGGGTGATCATAAATAACAGGGCATAAATACAAGTGCAATATATACAGACAATTAAATACTTTGAGGCAATAAATACTGTACCAATAAATATTGTACACCAACAAGTCCTGTGGACCTATAAATATAGTGCAGCAATAAATAGGTAAAAATTCAATAAATACAGTATCCCCAATAAATAATTAAAAGTATACAGCAACACTCATGTAATCAGATGACACTTCAATTCTTAAGGGCTGATTTGGCCCAGGCACAGCTTGTAGGGTTGTGGAAGGCTTGAGGGGGGGCTACTCCCTGGCTGGGACAAGGCTGAGGCCTAAGCTGAGGTAGATCAAAGGGGGGAATACCAGTGCCCTGGCTTTCTCTCTCCACACAACCTCTCTAGGTTAGTCCCGGTTCACCCCAGGCACAGTCAGGTTGGTTTCAGCACCTCCCTAGCCCCTTAGAGCAGTCTCTCAGGTCTCCACAGGGCCTTAGGCGCCCTCTACTCCACTTACTGCCCTTTTTCTGATGTTCCGACGCCGCTGGAGTCGTGTCGACGCCGTGAGGCGGTTCCGGTTCGGTCTCGGCGGCCTCGGCACAATGTCAGTTCTTTGTCGACGCCGGCAGGCGGTTCCGGTCCGATGTCGGTGGCCTCGGTTCGATCTCGACCTCCGATTCGACGGCGTCGGGCAGTCTCCTCACGATGTCGACTTCGGGCGGCTCCGGTCCGATGGCGCTCTCGGCTCCGATGACGTCGGCCGGCCTGGCCTCGATGTCGACTTCCGGCGACTCCGGGGTGCGATCCTCACCCCCGACCTCCGGTGTTCCTCCTCACAGGCTCCGGGCGACTCCGGAGTGCGATCCTCACTCCCGACCTCCGGTGCTCCTCTACCTCGGTCTCCGACGACTCCGGAGGGCGGACTTCACTCCTCCGATGACGCCGCTCGCTCGACCTCGGTTCACTTCCTCCTCGACCTCTGGTATTCCTCACGACCTCCGTCGGCGCCCTCTCACGACCTCAGGCGGCTCCGGGTACGACGTCTGCTACTTCAGTCAGCGCCGCTTCTCCACCTCGGGCTCCAGGTCTTCAGGCTACTCGACGCCGGACTCCAGGGAAACCAGTTCTCAGGTCAGAATCTTGCTGTTTTCTTGGTTCTAAGGCCTGTTCCTGCTGTCCAGGTCCTTAGGATAAGTTTCTTCTGTCTTCCTCCCACACAGGGCTATAGGCTGGGATCCATCAGTAGGGACAAGTATCAAGGGTGGGTTTATGGACCCCACTCCAGGCACAAGTTTCCACCCCTGCTGCTTCACTCCTTCCTCCTACACTGTTGTGCTCCTCTCTCTTCACCAGTCAGGTGCCAACTGCCAGCTCCAACTGCCAACTGCCTCTCTTATCCTCCCAACATTCTAAACGGTCTCCAACTGTCACAGAGTTCTGGAATCTCCTGGAATGTTCTGGAAGGTGCTGGTAGGTTCCAGTGGATGCTGGTGATGTCACAGGTGGCCACCATCTTGTGCTCCAGGCCCTCAGACAGAAGTTTCAGGGGTAGCTAAAATGGCTCCCTGAATCTGCAGCAACACGGAAAAAGTCTGGTGGTTCCCAAAAAGGAAAAATTCAAACAGGGTTTGAGGCAAAAGTGGGACAAAATAAATAATGATGAGGAGGGACCACCCAAAGGGCTGACAGGTCTAACACGCGTCCCCCCCAGCTGAAAGTGGGGAGAGCTACCCAACCCCTTGGGAGTTCTCATCACTAAGGCGGAAATACCTTGAGAGACCATCTGCATTGGCGTGGTCCACTCCAGGCCGATGTTCCACCTGAAAGTCCATCCCCTGTAGGGAAATAGACCACCTCAACAACTTGGGATTCTCCCCCTTCATTTGCATCAGCCAACGAAGGGGTCGGTGGTCGGTCTGAACTAGGAAGTGCGAGCCAAACAGGTATGGCCGCAACTTCTTCAGAGCCCATACCACTGCAAAGGCTTCACGCTCTATTGCACTCCACTTCTGTTCCCTGGGAAGTAGTCTCCTGGATAGGAAGACCACGGGTTGATCCAGACCCTCTTCGTTGAGTTGCGATAACACTGCCCCAATGCCATGTTCTGATGCATCTGTCTGGACAATGAACTTCTTGGAAAAGTCTGGGGCCCTTAAGACCGGGGCCTCGCACATGGCTTTCTTCAATTTCTCAAAGGCTTGCTGACAAGCCTCCGTCCAGACTACCCGTCGAGGTTGTTTCTTGGACGTGAGCTCCGTGAGAGGGGCTACGATGGTACCGTACCCCTTCACGAAGCGGCGATAGTATCCCGTGAGGCCCAAAAATGCTCGGACCTCAGTCTGTGTCTTGGGGGGTTCCCAGGCCATGATGGCCTCGATCTTCGCCTGGAGGGGTTGCACCGTTCCCCTACCCACCAAGTGTCCAAGGTACACTACCGACCCCTGCCCGATCTGGCACTTGCTGGCCTTGATCGTCAATCCAGCTTGTCTCAGGGCCTGGAGAACAGCTTGCAGGTGACGCAAGTGATCCTCCCAGCTGTTACTGAAGACGGCTATGTCATCCAGATAAGCAGCAGAGAAACTCTCCATCCCGGTGAGGATCTGGTTTACCAGGCGCTGAAACGTGGCAGGTGCGTTCTTGAGCCCAAAGGGCATCACACAGAACTGGTAGTGGCCATTGGGCGTGGAGAAGGCTGACCTTTCCCTTGCTCCATCAGTCAAAGAGATCTGCCAGTACCCCGAAGTAAGGTCAAAGGTACTTAGATATTGGGCAGCTCCCAGCCGGTCAATTAATTCATCCGCCCTAGGGATCGGATGAGCATCAGTTTTTGTCACTGAATTCAGTCCCCGGTAGTCCACACAGAACCTCAGTTCTGGTTGGGCACCCGGTGGTGCAGCTTTTGGTACTAGCACCACCGGACTGGACCAGGGGCTGCTAGAAGGTTCAATCACTCCTAGCTCCAGCATCTTAGTGACCTCACTATGAATGCTGGCCTTCACCTTGTCTGACATCCGGTAGATCTTGGACTTCACAGGTGGGCTGTCTCCTGTGTCCACGTCATGGACGCACAGGTGAGTCCTACCCGGGACAAGGGAGAACAACGCAGAGTACTGCCCCAGGGCCTGGCGACAGTCCTCCTGCTGTTCAGGAGTTAGAGATGGGGAGAGAATCACTCCCTCCACCGACCCATCCTTTTCCTGAGACGCAAACAGATCAGGGAGAGGCTCGCTTTCCACGTCCTCTCCTCCGTCAGTCACCATCATCAAGATGACTTCGGGCCTCTCGTGGTGGGGTTTGAGGCGGTTGGCATGCAGCACCCGCAGGGGCTGACGAGGGGTCTTCAGGTCCACCAAGTAGGTAGCCTTACCCTTCTTCTCCAACACCTCAAAGGGTCCTGACCAGCGATCCTGGAGGGCACTAAGCTCTCCTGGTTCGATCACCCACACCTTCTGGCCAGGCTCCAACTCCACCGGGTGAGCGTTGTGGTCATACCACGCCTTCATCACTGCTTGGCTGGCTTCCAAGTTGTCAGAAGCTTGCTTCCACAACTTAGCCATTTGGCTCCGGAAGGCCAGCATGTAGCTCACCACATCCTGGGGGAGCTTTCTGGGAGTTCTTTCCCATCCGTCTCTCACCAGGTTAAGAGGTCCGCGTACAGGGTGCCCATACAGAAGCTCGAAGGGGCTGAAGCCCACTCCCTTCTGTGGCACTTCCCTGTATGAAAAAAGTAAACAGGGTAGGAGGACGTCCCATTTCCTCCGCAGGCTTTCAGGCAGACTTCTGATCATGCCTTTCAAGGTTTTATTAAACCTCTCCACCAGACCATTGGTCTGGGGGTGGTAAGGAGTCGTGAACCGGTAGGTCACTCCACACTCCTTCCACATTGCCCGCATATACGCTGACATGAAGTTGGTCCCCCTGTCGGACACAACTTCCTTGGGAAAACCCACTCGGGTAAAGATTCCCATCAGGGCCCTTGCCACAACAGGTGCTGGTATGGTCCTCAGAGGTATTGCCTCTGGGTACCGTGTGGCATGATCCACCAGAACCAGGATAAACCTGTGACCAGCTGTAGTCGGTGGATCTAATGGACCCACAATGTCGATGCCCACCCTTTCAAAGGGGGTGCTAACGACAGGAAGTGGTTCCAGGGGAGCTTTCAGCTTCACCCCTGTTTTCCCACTGGCTTGGCAAGACACACATGTCCGGCAGTAGGTATCGGACGACACTTTCATCTGAGGCCAATAAAAGTGTGGGACAAGACGGGCGAAGGTCTTGTCTTGCCCCAGGTGTCCTGCCAAGGGTATCTCGTGAGCCAACTCTAAAAGGAAGGCTCGATAACGTTGAGGAACTACCAAGGCTCGTGACGATCCATGTAGGGGTGCCTTGGGTTCACTGTAGAGGAGGCCATCCTCCCAGTAAACACTGTAGTTCCCTTCAACGTTCCCTGCTGCCTGGGCTTCGGCCTGTCGCCTCAGCCCCTCAAGGGTAGGGCACTCCCTCTGGCCCTGGCAGAATTCCTCCCTGGACGGGCCTCCCTCCACGTGCCACTCGGCCGGGATGGGTAGGTCCTCCAGGTTGGTAACGTCCCCCTCCGCAGACTCCTGGTCCACCACCTCCGGTGGCCTATCCGTCCTACGGGGTGGAGACGCCGAGGCAGGCTCCTCCTGTCCTCGGTTCTTCCCTTGACTGGCAGCTGGCTGGGCCTTTGTTCCAGGCTCCAGCCGGAATGAACTCCCTCTTCGGGTAGTCTCGGACCTTGTGCTAACACAGGCCCAGTCAGGTGTACCCAGCATCTCGGTGTGAGTCCGGTATTCCACCTCCTTCCAAGCGTTGTGCTCCATGTCATTGCCCAGCAGACAATCGACTGGCACGGCAGGGCTTACGGCAACTCGAAGTGAACCTGCAACCCCCCCCCATTCAAAGGGAACCTCGGCCACTGGATAGTGACCTGTTCTGCCGTCAGCCATCGCGGCTGGGTGGAGTACATCGGGAATTACCTGCTCTGGAGACACCAGCTGGCTACGCACCATAGTCATACTGGCTCCTGTGTCTCTCAGAGCCTCCCCTCTTTGGCCGTTGATGGTGATCCACTGCCCATACTTTGCGGTATTTGCGGGCACCTGGATCTTAGGAACCATCTCCCGTTCTCCCAGGGACACTAAAGTGACACCCGCCCACTCCCTTCCCTTAGTTAAGGGCATCTCCTCCCCGAGCACTACACTAGCTACTCCGGGGGTCTTTCCTCCAGTGGGAGGGGGTGATCGTTTCTGACACTTCGGGTCTCCTTTATAGTGTCCAACGCCACCGCACTCGTAGCAATGGACAACCCTTGGCTGCTGACTCTGGCCAGGATTAGGGTTTCTGGGTGGGTTAGCCTTAGAGGTGAATCCTGTTCCCTTCCCTTGGAAGTTATTTTGGGGGCCTTTGGAGAACTCCTTTTTCTTTTCCCCTCCTTCTTTCTTCTGGGGGGCGCCCTGTCCGGCCTTTTGAGTATCCCCTCCAGTCCCCCTTGTGGACACCCGGGTACTAGCCCAAATGTCCGCCTCCTCAGCAAGCTTCCGGGGACTGGTCAGCTTGCTATCCACCAGGTGTTGCCGCAGTTCAGGGAAACATTTCTCGAGTAGGTGTTCCTTCAGTACTAGGTCAAACAGCTCCTCGTAGTTCCTTACTTCACTGCCCTGAATCCAACCTTCCAGTGCCTTCTTTGCATAGTCCAGGAAGTCCACCCAATTCTGTGTGCCCAGTTTGTGACTACCCCTGAACTTCTGTCTGTACTTTTCAGGTGTTAGTCCAAACTTTCTGAGGAGCGCCAGTTTCATGGCGGGGTAGTGGGTCTGCTCATCCTCTTCGAGGGCCAATAAAGCATCCCTACCAGCTGGAGGCATGTACTTATACAATCCCCCTCCCCAGTACTTCACTGGAACCCCATGGGCCCTCAACGAGACCTCATAGGCTGCTAGCCACTTGGCGATGTCATCACCCACCCCATAGCTAGCTACTATGTCCTTTGGCAGGTAAGGTTTGGGTTCCCTGGTGGACTCTTGGATTTGGCTGCCACCATTAGGAACAGTTGGTGCCCCAATTCTTAGGATCTGAAGCTCTATCTCTTTCAGTCTTATCTCATGAGCCATCCTCTCTTTCTCCGTCTCATGAGCCAACCTCTGTTCCTCCTTCTCCTTCTCCAGCTTTGCTAAATCCCATGTGAGCTGTCTTTTCTCTCTCCGATCTGCTAACTCCACGCTGGATAAGCCCCCGCTAGAGACAGTGCTGCCCTTCCTAGAAAGTGTCCTGGGCCCTGCTGACAGGTTCCCCACCTCAGGTTGGTACATCTCAGCCCCCTCGGGGTCAGGCTCTCCATCCCTGTCTTCCTCCTCAGCCTTGCTTTCTCTGCGTGCCTCCCCCCAAGCCCTTAAGCTGGTTTGGAGTGCACCCTTCTTTGCTCCTGGGGGACAGTACACCCCCTCCCGCTGGCAAAACTCCCTGAGTTGGGCCACAGTGTACGTTTCTAAATCTTCCAGTACAAACTCCATCTTGCCCACTCAGGTTAGAGGACAGGTTTTGTGCAGTAACAATGTAGGGTGGTACCTTTAGTAATACCTCCTCCCACCACCAGAGTAAATTTGGAAAAAACAAAAACCCACAATTAGGAAGGCCGCTCTTGAGAAAACTCCCGGTGTAGGCCTATGGACTACCCACAGTTATTGTTGAGTATATGTAGGCACAGCTCTATCCCACCACTGAACACCAATTTATGTTGGAAAACCACTCCCACCCTAGAAGGGGTGGTGGTGGTCTTCCGGACACACTGTGGTAGCTTGGCTCGAGTGGTCAGGAAACAGGCGCAGTGCTAAGCATACAATATACCCATACAATAACCATGCGTGCATCCGTTCCAAAAACGACTCTACACCGTAAAAATTATGAAAATATTCTTTCTTTATCTTTTTCTCTTAGTTGCTGATTGGAAAAATAAATAGGTCAATCACAATATACAAGTTTCAATTAGTGCAGGTCAAATAAATATTGGCTGTTTGATGAAATAAATAGGGGTGATCATAAATAACAGGGCATAAATACAAGTGCAATATATACAGACAATTAAATACTTTGAGGCAATAAATACTGTACCAATAAATATTGTACACCAACAAGTCCTGTGGACCTATAAATATAGTGCAGCAATAAATAGGTAAAAATTCAATAAATACAGTATCCCCAATAAATAATTAAAAGTATACAGCAACACTCATGTAATCAGATGACACTTCAATTCTTAAGGGCTGATTTGGCCCAGGCACAGCTTGTAGGGTTGTGGAAGGCTTGAGGGGGGGCTACTCCCTGGCTGGGACAAGGCTGAGGCCTAAGCTGAGGTAGATCAAAGGGGGGAATACCAGTGCCCTGGCTTTCTCTCTCCACACAACCTCTCTAGGTTAGTCCCGGTTCACCCCAGGCACAGTCAGGTTGGTTTCAGCACCTCCCTAGCCCCTTAGAGCAGTCTCTCAGGTCTCCACAGGGCCTTAGGCGCCCTCTACTCCACTTACTGCCCTTTTTCTGATGTTCCGACGCCGCTGGAGTCGTGTCGACGCCGTGAGGCGGTTCCGGTTCGGTCTCGGCGGCCTCGGCACAATGTCAGTTCTTTGTCGACGCCGGCAGGCGGTTCCGGTCCGATGTCGGTGGCCTCGGTTCGATCTCGACCTCCGATTCGACGGCGTCGGGCAGTCTCCTCACGATGTCGACTTCGGGCGGCTCCGGTCCGATGGCGCTCTCGGCTCCGATGACGTCGGCCGGCCTGGCCTCGATGTCGACTTCCGGCGACTCCGGGGTGCGATCCTCACCCCCGACCTCCGGTGTTCCTCCTCACAGGCTCCGGGCGACTCCGGAGTGCGATCCTCACTCCCGACCTCCGGTGCTCCTCTACCTCGGTCTCCGACGACTCCGGAGGGCGGACTTCACTCCTCCGATGACGCCGCTCGCTCGACCTCGGTTCACTTCCTCCTCGACCTCTGGTATTCCTCACGACCTCCGTCGGCGCCCTCTCACGACCTCAGGCGGCTCCGGGTACGACGTCTGCTACTTCAGTCAGCGCCGCTTCTCCACCTCGGGCTCCAGGTCTTCAGGCTACTCGACGCCGGACTCCAGGGAAACCAGTTCTCAGGTCAGAATCTTGCTGTTTTCTTGGTTCTAAGGCCTGTTCCTGCTGTCCAGGTCCTTAGGATAAGTTTCTTCTGTCTTCCTCCCACACAGGGCTATAGGCTGGGATCCATCAGTAGGGACAAGTATCAAGGGTGGGTTTATGGACCCCACTCCAGGCACAAGTTTCCACCCCTGCTGCTTCACTCCTTCCTCCTACACTGTTGTGCTCCTCTCTCTTCACCAGTCAGGTGCCAACTGCCAGCTCCAACTGCCAACTGCCTCTCTTATCCTCCCAACATTCTAAACGGTCTCCAACTGTCACAGAGTTCTGGAATCTCCTGGAATGTTCTGGAAGGTGCTGGTAGGTTCCAGTGGATGCTGGTGATGTCACAGGTGGCCACCATCTTGTGCTCCAGGCCCTCAGACAGAAGTTTCAGGGGTAGCTAAAATGGCTCCCTGAATCTGCAGCAACACGGAAAAAGTCTGGTGGTTCCCAAAAAGGAAAAATTCAAACAGGGTTTGAGGCAAAAGTGGGACAAAATAAATAATGATGAGGAGGGACCACCCAAAGGGCTGACAGGTCTAACATTATTAGACTGCAACTGCACTATCATTGGAAACTGCAGGCGATAAAGGAGGCGTTTGTTCAGTGGGGACAATATCTTATAGGGGCATTATATAAGATAACTGCCTGGACTGATCATACAATTTATTGTATCTACGATCTCTGAGGTGTTTGAATGCAAGACATGCTCAATTTTATCACTTCTTCTCTAGGTTACAGTATTATGTCACCTACAGACCAATATATCATCATGGCACAGCAGATGTTTTGTAGAGGTAAGGGCAAGAAATGGAAGAACCTTACCCAGCTCCAACATTTCATCTACCAATGATCCAGTGGGTTACCAACCTCAGGTACTCAACTACCATATACACACCTGGGCCCATAAACACACACACATTCACATAGGCTAGTAGATACTGCTGGGGTCAATTTGTTGTACTAATACCTGTAAGATGAATTTATCTAATCATTTCTTACCAAACCTTTCTGACCAAATGTACTTTCCTCTGGTCAATAGACCTTTTACTTAACTTTTGTAGGTAAAACTTGACATAGAATACAATCTTTTAAATAACCACAGACTCGGGAGAGTTTTAAATGTTTATCTATTTAAATTCAATGTGAGCCAAGAACCCAAATACAATTCGTACACCATTTCTCCAAGGAAGGAAATAAAATATGAGTCAGAAAAATCATTAAACAATGTTATTACGATGAGAGTACCTAAATAGGGAGAAACAGAGAGAGCAATACAATGACAAACTATACAGAATTATAGTTACCTAGGATGGGGTGGCCAAGGAGTTGGAAAGGTCCCCTGGGACAGATCAGGTGACAGAGGTTCAGGACAGGATAGATGACATCTTCTAGATATACGACGCCTGCGTCGCACCCCTCTCTGACACTATCTTCCTCCTTGATTCTTCCGGTATCTTCTTCTAATGAATTAGGGTTTAGGCTCTAAGTCTGCAAATCGATTCTTAAGTCAATTTCACTGTGTGTATCCCATTTGATGGCACCGTGTCCAAATGGGCACCATAGATTTAAACAAAAAGAAGTTTGTCAGGTGCGGAAAACCACTCCCTGGCTGCCGGTTGCACTTAACTACAAAACAAAACAGTTTTTTTAAACGAATATTCTCAGAATGTTCTTCAATGTGTGTCCAACAATGAAGAACTTTAAGTCATGTAACACCAATTTCGTTATTGGATGTAAAATTTAAAATGTTCTGTATCCATCATGATTTTCAATAGTCAGCAGTTTACAATGTAATTTATCCAAAAATTATGCCCAATGCATTTTGGGTCCTCTATGACCCTTCATCAGGGGCCTTCAGATTACAGAACCTAAAACATAATTGAAACAATAGTCCACACAATCTAATCCTCAATGAAATGAAACTATGCCTGACATGTGCCCATGCTCAAACCTAATTACCTGGTTATATACAAACCGAAATAGCTGTGTGATTTATAACCAAAACATAGTATTCATGCTGTGACACGGGATGAGAAACCAAAAACCTTTCTATGCACATGCTTAAGAAAAGTGCTCTGCGTGCCTCGAAGATTTCCGTCTCCGAAATTAACCGCACATGCGATTAACACTACATACAACCATGCTGCATGCTCCCCAGTAGTAAATTGAGTGAAACAACGAAAGTATACAAAAAGTGCTCACGCATTCAGTGCCGAACATTTAGGAGCCTACCTCATAAACCAGCTATTAATACCCGCGTTTCATCTCCAAAATGAATGGTTGTGATGACCTATTCGGAAGCGATGTTTATGTGCGTGTCATCGCAAAGTCTTAACATGCCCAAAATAAGAGTTCTTAAAGGTGAATACCTTATCAAAAACTAAGTATTCCATGAGGGAGATCCAGACTCCAAAACGTGATACCTATGTAGCTCAAAACTCAGAGGTGTAAATATAAAGTGCAACTATAAATGATATTGGTACCACAACAAATCGAGCATGTATTAAACAATGAAAAACCAACCAAACCATAAATACACAATGGTGGTCAATAATAAGGAATCAATAATAAGTCTGGTTACACATGGGTAAATCAAGCATCATAAAAAACAAACAAATTCCAATCTGTCATTCATCCCATGTGGGTAAATAGTATTCAGTTTTTTTTACCCAAAAGAATTTGTATCTTGCCAATTGTTTGTGAGGGTCCATATCAGGTCTGGATTTTATGGCTTCCAAGATAGTAAAGCGTAATTGTGCTTTGTTGTGTCCTGCTTGAATCCAGTGCATTGCCACAGTTGAATTAGCATTACTGTTTCTGATGTTGCTTTTATGTTCGGATATCCGGATTTTAATTTTTCTTTCAGTTTTTCCCACATACAATTTGCCACATGGGCATTTCAAAGCATAAATGTTAGAGGTTTAACTTGCCAGGTCAACATGGCAGTTTAAAACTGCACACACAGGATCTGTAATGGTAAGCCTGAGATAACCAATCAATCAATCAAGACATTTGTAAAGCGCGCTACTCACCCGTGAGGGTCTCAAGGCGCTGGGGGGGGTGCTGCTACTGCTCGAACAGACAGGTCTTGAGTAGCCTCCTGAAGGTTAGTAGGGCTTCAGTTTGCCGTAGGAGGACGGGGAGGGTGTTCCAGGACTTGGCGGCGAGGTAGGAGAATGATCTGCCGCCAGTGGTCCCTCTCCTGGTGCGGGGACGGTGGCGAGGTCAGCAGACGGAGCTGGCGGTTCGGGGTTTAGAAGCTGATCCGTTTGTTGAGGTATGCTGGTCCGGTGTTATGGAGAGCTTTGTGTGCGTGGGTGAGGAGCTTGAAGGTGATCCTCTTGTTGACGGGAAGCCAGTGCAGGTCTCTCAGTTGGGGTGTGATGTGGCTGTGGTGAGGGATGTCGAGGATCAGGCGGGCGGAGGCGCTCTGAATGCGTTGCAGTCGTTTCAGCAGTTTGGCCGGGGCTCCCGCGTAGACGGCGTTTCCATAGTCCAGTCTGCTGCTGACGAGGGCCTGGGTGACCGTTCTTCTGGTGTCGGTGGGTATCCACTTGTAGATCTTTTGGAGCATGCAGAGGGTGTTGAAGCAGGAGGATGAGATGGTGTTGACTTGCTTGGTCATGGAGAGTGTAGAGTCGAGGATGAATCCTAGGTTGCGTGCGTGGTCAGTGGGTGTTGGAGCTGCTCCTAGGGCGGTGGGCCACCAGGAGTCGTCCCAGGCTGAAGGCCTGGAGCCGAGGATGAGGAACTCCGTCTTTTCTGAGTTCAGCTTCTGACGACTGTTCTTCATCCATTCGGCGACGGCTTTCATACCTTCGTGGAGGTTGGTTTTGGCGGTGAGAGGGTCTTTGGTGAGTGAAAGGATCAGTTGTGTGTCATCTGCGTAGGAGATGATGTTGAGGTCATGCAGTCTGGCGACGTGGGCGAGTGGGACCATGTAGATGTTGAACAGCGTCGGGCTGAGGGAGGATCCTTGGGGTACGTCGCAGATGATCTTGGTGGCTTCGGATCAGAAGGGAGGGAGGCGGACGCTCTGTGTTCTGCCGGAGAGAAAGGAGGTGGTCCAGTCCAGTGCTTTGCCTCGGATTCCTGCGTCGTGGAGGCGGGTGCGTAGGGTGCAGTGGCAGACAGTGTCGAAGGCAGCTGACAGGTCCAGGAGGATGAGGGCCACGGTCTCGCCGTTGTCCAGCAGGGCCCTGATGTCGTCGGTGGCGGCGATGAGGGCCGTTTCAGTGCCGTAGTTGCTGCGGAAACCGGACTGGGACGGGTCCAGGATGTTTTTCTCCTCTAGGTAGCGGGTTACCTGTTTGTTGATAGTTTTCTCGATGACCTTCATCAGGAATGGGAGCAGGGATATGGGCCAGAAGTTCTTGAGGTCCTTGGGGTCTGCTTTGGGTTTCTTGAGCAGGGCATTGATCTCGGCGTGCTTCCAGCTCTCCGGGAAGGTCGCGGTCTCGAAGGAGATGTTGATGGCTTTGCGTAGGTAGGGTGCGATGGTGGCGCTGACTTTGTTGGAGATGTGGTGGGGGCACGGGTCTGAAGGGGAGCCGGAGTGGATGGTGCTCATGATTTTGATGGTGTAGTCGTCGTTGATGTTGGTCCAGGTGAGAAGAGGGTTGCCGTGGGTGGAGGCCGTGGGGTCAGAGGTGTTGTTGGCTGTAGTGGAGGCCTGGTTGTCGAAGCCGTCGTGGATGTCTGTGATTTTGCGGTGGAAGAAGGAGGCCAGGGAGTCGCACAGGTCTTGCGAGGGTGGGATGTTGATGGTGTTGGCGCTGGGGTTGGAGAGTTCCTTCACAATGTTGAAGAGCTCTTTGCTGTTATGTGCGTTGTTGTCGAGGCGGTCCTTGAAGGAGGTCTTCTTGGCGGATCTGATGAGGTGATGATGTTGGCGCATGGTGTTCTTGTAGACTGCTTGGTTCTCTGGTGTCTGTTCGTGGCGCCATTTCTTCTTCAGCTTTCGGCAGTTTGGCTTGGAGGTCTGTAGGTCTGCGGTGAACCAGCTGGCAGTCTTGTTGGTGCGGCTGTTGGGGAAATTCTTGATCGGGGCGGGGGTGTTGGCGCAGTCTTCGATTCAGCATCTGAGGTTGCTGGCGGCGGCGTCTGGGCCGGTGGGGTCTGTGGGTGGTCTTCGGGTGAGGGCGGTGTGTGGCTGGTCTTCAGTGATTTTGCTCCAGCAACAGCGGGGAATCTGTTGGGTGCGGTGGTGCGTGGTGGGCTTCTCAAAGGTGAAGTGGACGCAGCGATGGTCGGTCCAGTGAAGTTCGTTGGTGTGGCTGAAGGAGATGTGGGAGCTTGCGGAGAAGATGGGATCGAGCGTGTGTCCGGCAGAGTGGGTGGGAGTTGTGACGAACTGTTTGAGTCCGAGGTTATCGAGCAGGGTGGTGGAGTTGGTGTCGTTGTTTTTCTCGAGGTGGAAGTTCAGGTCCCCGAGGGGGATGTAGTCCGTGAATGTGAGTGGGTGCGTGCTGATGAAGTCGGAGATGGAGTCGCTGAACTGTGGCCGGGGTCCAGGGGGCCTGTAGACCAGAGTTCCTCGGAGGGTGGTGTTGGGATCAGTGTGGATCTGGAAGTGCAGGTGTTCGGCGGTGTTGAGGGTGTCGTCAGAGTTGGTCGAGACCTTGAGGGTGGAGTTGTGGATGATGGCGAATCCTACTCCATTGGTGCGGTCTCTGCGGGTGATCTTGTAGCCGTCCGGGATGGCCATGGCGATGTCGGGTGCCAAGGAGTGCCAAGGAGTCGTTCATCCAGGTCTCTGACAGGAAGGCGATGTCCGGGGAGGACGTGTCGAGCAGGTCCCAGAGTTCGACGGTGTGTTTGCGTGCGGTGTGGGTGTTCAGGAGTATGCATCTGAGGTGGTTGCATCCTGTCTTGGTGGGTGGATTGGCGGGTCTGGTGCTGTTGAAACTGCAGTCCCGGCAGGAGAAGGGTCCATGGGTGCGCTTCGGGGCGGCCTGGAAGCAGAAATGTGCTCGTCCGGTGTTGAGTGCGTGGATGGTGCTGGCATCGTAGCAGAGTCGGGCATCGTGGTGTTTGTGGGGGCCATGTGTACTGGCGCTGGACGCGGTCCAGGCACAGACGGGCGCAGACGGGCTTGCCTTAGGCGCGCCTTTGGCGCGGCCGCCATGAGAGGGGAGGTGGGAGGCAGGAGCAGCTGGGAGGGGGGAGCCTATGAATGGGAGCGGGGGCGGGACCGCAGGGGACGCAGCGGCGGGAAGCAGGACCGGCGAAGGAACGGAAGGCAAAACGGGCACAACAATCGGGGGGAATGAGGGGAGGAGGAAAAAAGCACAAAATACACAGTACAAAACAGGCACAACAATCAGGGGCAATGAAAGGAGGAGGAAACAAGCACAAAATATACAGTACAGAACGGGCACAACAATCAGGGGCAATGAAAGGAGGAGGAAACAAGCACAAAATATACAGTACAAAACGGGCACAACAATCAGGGGCAATGAAAGGCAGAGGAAACAAGCAATACAGTACAGGCAAAAATAGTAAAGGCAGAAAGTCAAAACAGCAGTGAAACAGGCAAAAGCAAACCAAAGGCCTACCACTGGCCACCAGGGATGAGGCACAGGTGGTAGCCTGCGGGTGGAGGTGGGCCTCGAACTCGCAGCAGCAGCTGGGCTCAAGACACGGGTGCAGTCAGGTGGAGCTGCAAGGCGTGGGGAGCGACTTGCCTGGAAACAGGGTCAAGGGTTATACAATCAGTGCTTCAAGCCCACTGGTAGCATTTAATTTTTAGGCACTGGTCACAAGTAGCGCACATTACTAGGGACTTTTAGCTAAATTAAATAAGCCAATTGTGGATAAGTCAAAATTACCACGCTTTAGGTAAAGAGCACAAGCACTTTAGCACTGGATGGCAGTGATAAAGTGTGCAGAATCCTAAGGCCAGCAAAAACAAAGGGGGAGATATACTACGCTTTTGCGCTGTGTTTTCGTCACAAAAGTGAAGCAAAATGACGCAAAATCTTTGTTTTGTAATATACTTTTCAGCGCTAAACTTGGCGCGGGAAATAACATAAAAATAATGCAAAGCTTTCGCGTTACTTTGCGCCATGGGGGCGTACCAAGGGTGGTGCATGGGCGTTCCCATGCAACCACCCAAGATTTCTCACGCTAAATCCAATTTACTAAAAACAGTAGATTGAGTATACCGTGAGAAAACTGCGCCCTTTTCAACTAGGCGCAAGGAAGGAGAAATGCTTTAATTTCTCCTTCCTTTTCCAAGTTTGCATGCATGCTGCATTGTGCAGCATACATACAAAGTGAGAAAAACTTTCCCTTGTGTCGAGCATAGTATTTTGTACAGGAAGATTAGCCTTCCTGAACAAAAACTATGCTGGACTCATGCACACACCCGAGCGCTGTGGCGCTAATGTGTGTGCATGGCACACAGCAGCTGTAATCAGCGCCAGCACAAGGAAAAGGGGAGGAAATAGCCATAACTTTGAAGATATGGCGCTCTCCTGCGCCCTCCTTGTCGCGGAACGCAGCGCAGCCTCGCTGGGAGCTGTGCTGCGTTGCGTGACTTTTTCGTAAATCTCCTCCAAAGTTCTCAAAAAAAGTTGGTCTGAAGGCAAGAAGTTAGGGGAAATGAACTATGCCAAGGATGTCAGGTCAAACAGTAAGTTCTTCATAAAAATTTGTTCAATGTTCATGAACATAATACTTATGTTTGCAAACATTTCACTGATAAAATTACTGTTCAAATACAAACAAATTAATTGTAACCTTCTTGGAAGCCCAAGAGGGTACCTACGAAAATGTTGTGGTAAAGAAAATTAGACAGGATATGACAATACAAAAAAAGGGAAACGTATTAAATAGAATGTACCTTTAGTGTTTTTTATGGACTATCAGCATGTTGTTCACGAACGCGACAAAACACAATTCCTCACTGCTTTTTTCATCACTGCATATGTACCTGTCAAAGTGATCACAAGCAAGAGAACAAGACGCAAGCCGACACGAGACCACTTTCTGTGTATTGAAACAGGTGCATATCACAATTTGCACTAAGAACCTCACTATACAAGAATTTCCTGACCCCTTGTTCCTCTTCCCACCCCTATGATCCCCACATCAGATCCCCCCACCCCACGAAATACAACATAACATTCCATTACCATAATCTTGCCCAATCCTACACAATGTAGCATTTCCAAATCCCAAACTCCCCTGACCCTAATCTCTACCTGCCTTTGTGCTACTGTAACTAACCAACCTCTAATCTAAACGTATCCTACCTGGTTACCCTTTCCCTGCTCCTGCTCACAAACTACCAACATATAACAAAAAACTACAACCAATCCCAGCCAACTGTCAACCACCCCTCCTGCACCTGTTCCAAGCGACACATACCATTTATAACAACCCCTATGTACCTGTTCCAACAAATGCCACCGACAAAAACCCAAATGACCAAATAGAAACCATAAAAATGCCCCCCCCAAATAGCTAAAAACTGGGGAGGGAGGGGGACAAGAAACCTAACTATATCAGTGCTCCAAGCCACCAAGTCACCAATCCTAAAATGGTGGCTGGGGAGGCGGGAAAATGCAATAAATACCCCTTGGGCTACATATCCCAATATTGGGCTACAATTGGACTAGTTCCAATGTAGCCCAAAAGCATCTAAAATGGCCGCTCGCCGGCTACTCCCCCCCCTTCCCAATCTGCCCGGGGGCAGACCTCGCCGTGCTCGGCTGCCCCCCAAACCCCCATTGGGAGATAAAGGGGGGGGGGGAGAAAGCCAACACAAGACCACTTTCTGTGTGTGAAAAAGGCCGCTTTATTGAAACAGGTGCATATCACAATTTTTAACCCTTGGCAACTGCCTTCTAAAACTAAAAACCTCACTATACAAGATTTTCCTGACCCCTTGTTCCTCCCCCCACCCCTACGATCCCCACATCAGATCCCCCACCCCACGAAATACAACATAACATTCCATAACCATAATCTTACCCAATCCTACACAATGTAGCATTTCCAAATCCTAAACTCCCCTGACCCTAATCCCTAACTGTCTTTGTGCTACTGTAACTAAAAAACCTCTAATCTAAATTTATCCTACCTGGTTACCCTTTCCCTGCTCCTGCTCACAAACAACCAACATATAACAAAAAACTACAGCCAATCACGGCCAATGCTCCAACTCCGTTCTCAACACCTATAAACACCCAGCAACCTGGCCAACACCTCTCTCAACTCCAATAAGTCCATGCCCAGCCGGGATAAATGGACCCCATCATCTCTGAAAAATTCCGGCATGTCATACCTAATATCTTTATGCGCAATCCTGCAAATCCCCATCTGCCGACAAAATCTCACCATTTCCATGTTCAACTTCCTCCTGGCCTTGTCCACCGCACCCGGGTTAACCGCCCCTCTCCAAACCCTGCGAGGAACAAACTCTGTCCAGACAATAGTACAACCAGCCCACTGAGCTTTAATCAAAGCCAAGTCCTTTTCATGCAATGCATAAGTGCCAAGCCAGTCTCCCTGACCATGTCGTTCTCCCCTAAGTGAAGTACCAGCACATCCGGGCACCTACCAGCCATCAAAATCCTGTTAAGAACCTGTAATAGCTTGTTCCACCACATACCACCCCTACCACGCCAACTCACAGAAAAAAGATCTTTATTAAACCCCAAACTTTCCCCAAAATAGCTGGAGCGGTTCTGGAATTGCGCCCTTTTCACAAAAGAATGGCTGATAATCCAAATGGACATCTCCCTGGCGAGGGGACCCATCACCGAACCTGCAACGAGAAACATGAATGAACAGCAGGAAAAAAAAAAGGGGGAACAAACGCGCTAGAACCCCCCAGGTACACTGCACACATAACGGTGATAGCAGTCCGAAGACCACCTGCCCAACCTCATAATGTCCCATCGCTCCCAGCCTCTAGAGTGAGCTTCTGAAGCTGCACCAGTCCGAAACAAATGCGTCCCAAAAGCCTTCCCGTCGATCCCCAGCCTGCTCAACGCTTTCCTCAGCACCGCTAATAGCTGTGAAGCCTTGACGCACCACCCGTCCCCATGCCCAAAGACCAAACCCCCAAAAGCCCCAGAAAAAGACCTCCACCTCAGACCCCACTGATAAGGACAAACCTGTGAAGCCATTCTCTTTTGCAAAGAAGCCCACTTTCCCCTGACCCTCTGATCCGTCTTCGCTTTCCTCAGCCATATGTGCACCCTATCAACACCAAAAGAACAGCCCCTGTTCCGCTTTAGTGCCCAACAATTCCGAGACTCGAAAGGCCCCGAAAAACATCCAAGACATCAATGTGGAGAAAAGAACCATTTCTCCAACGTCAAAGCACAACCCAGGCAACACCCCAATCACCCCTTCCAACAGCTCCCAGGACAAAGGATTCCTCACCCGGAATGCCTGTCTGCATTCACGCGCCCAACCCTCCAAAATGCAAGCCCCAAGTTCCCCCGCGGGGGGGGGGGGCATAGCCCCACAATAATTTCCCGACAAAAGCAATCTCCGCCAATTTGCCCGCTATCGTGACCTTCGTGAGACCCTTCTCCACCAAATGCAAGATAAACTGAAGAACATCCTCCTGTCTAGCCGCCAAAGAAACCCACCGCCGTGCACCAGAGCACAAAAACTCCTCCCATGCCGCCTGATAAGCTGTTTTTGTGGAGTGAGCTAGAGAACCTAAAACCAGTTGCAACATCCTGTGTTGCCTACGTACCACAGCTGGTGCGGCATTCTGGTCGGGGTCCTGTCCGCGTCCTTGGCGAGCCCACGGAATCTCCCCCACTGTGAACGAGACAAAGCATCCGCAAAGTCATTGTCCACACCCGGCACATGCACCGCGCGAAAAGCAATATCATGCCTCAAACAGCCCAGCACGAAGACCCGCAACAACTTCAGAACCTGCTCATCTCGGGCAGACTGGCGATTTACAATGTGAACCAAAAATATCCGAAATATCGGAATAAAGAACCTAGCTACAGACAAAGTTTTTCACTCAATGTGGAGTAAGCAAAAAAACAATGTATGAAAGGAAAAATGTCCTTTCTTGAGTCCCCTCACTCACCAGGGTTTCCCCACGGTGACATGCTTCATCATAGGTGTCATCCCAACCCACTGCGGGTTGAGGCGTGCTACGACTTGCGACACGACGTAGGAGCACTGTTTTTGAGTGACTATGTGTAGTGCAGTGATGTGCGTGGAGTGGGTGAGTTTAAAAATATCTAACTAGTGGGTCAAATTACTTTAATCGGGCCCCTAGTTGATATATTAAAAACGGGGTCGGTCTCTAGGGTACCTGTCTGTTTTGAGTCAGGAGTCCCTAGTGGACGTCAACTAGTTTAGAGCTTCCCCAGTGCTCTTCATCAGGACAAACACAAGGTCCAGCCCTGTGTGTACCACTCCTAAAGTGACCTAAAGTGAGGAAAGAAATCAGATCGTGCTGCAATTATTTAGGCAAGCGTGGTTAATACATACGATATATTAATCAGTAGTATCTGTGAAGTAAAAAGAGAAGAGTTATCACATATAACCTACTCCTCTTGGTGTAGGCGAAATGGTTTTTATAAAGCAGTATACATATTCACTCATTCGTTAGTGTCCGTGCTTTTTTGCCATGCTTGGTTAGTAAGACACAAAGAAAAATGCACTCTTCTAATTTTAGCCATACCAAAATAAGTGGCGCTGTGAAATTGCGCCTAGGTGAAACATTGGAATTATATAGAAAAAACAAACAACAAAGAATTTCACCCGTGACACTGTGAAATGAACATGATGGATAGATTGGTTAGATAACTGGTTACCAAAGATCATGCGTTCTGGTAAGTAGCAAGGTAAAACAATCGGTAAAACACCCCGCGCGGTCTCTTTACGCGGTGTTGTCTAAAAACGCGGTTTTGGCGGGTTAACAGACTCTTACTGGTGTGGTACAAGACATACAACATGTAAAAACATATATAAGGTCAGGAAAAGACATACTAATGATGAAGCAACATTGTGCCTCATGGTCGTCGGGGGGCTGAGAAGTTCTTACTGGAACCCTGTGGGTAAATAATGAGGAGGAAGCAATCTTGAAAGCTTTGTGGTGAACAAGGGAGGGAAAACGCGGGGGAGCCGTAGTTGATCCCGCCGACTGCCCGGTCTGTACCTGTAAATCTAAAACTCTACTTACATGAAAGGAAAACCTTTCTGATGGGTTCGCCTCTCCTCGAGACCGCATATTGACAAGTGTGTCTCGGGAGGAGGTTTTATGGGTGAAGTCACCGCCTAGTCATGCTGCAATGACTAGAGCGGAAACAATAGGCAACATGGCCGCCAAGATTGGCTCTAGTGCTGGCTCTCTTGGGAGGGGGCGGGAGTGACGAGCTTTTCTATGGGAAACTAAAAATAGAAATACTCGGGGCACAGAAAAATGGAACGCTCGTGCTCAAAAGCTACAATAGAGCTGGAAAAGGAGAATATTAAAAACTAACAGTAAAATTGCATTTTTTTTTATAACTAAAAATAAATAATAACATTAAGGTGCCGATTACGATCCTGGAAAAACCGGGTACGAACCGTCGGTCGAAGCGTTTTCTCCGTCCGACTCGTACCCGGTTGTAAAACTTTACAAACATGGAAGTACGATTCGCACGGAAACACCATTTCCGTACGAATCGTAAAAAACACCGTCCGACGAAATTATACATACCAATGTGATCCGGGAATGCGCCGACGTGACGTCGGAACGCTGTCAGGCAGCGTTTCACGACCCAGGAAGTACGATTCGAACCGACAGCAGTCCAGACGTCAATATTTTCACGGCACCCAAAAAGTGCCGGAAATGCAAAGTACGGCATGCAACGACCAGAATAGGGGGCCCGGTACGCGCCGTACCCCCCCCAGCCCCCGTGAGTACGCGCCGTACCCCCCCAGCCCCTGTACGTTCGAGTCGTACCCCCGTGTATGTACACCCGTGTACGTGTCGAACCCCCTGTGTATGTACACCCGTGTTCGAGTCGTACCCCCGTGTATGTACACCCGTGTACGTGTCGAACCCCCCGTGTATGTACACCCTTGTTCGAGTCGTACCCCCGTGTATGTACACCCGTGTTCGAGTCGTACCCCCGTGTATGTACACCCGTGTACGTGTCGTACCCCCTGTGTATGTACACCCGTGTTCGAGTCGTACCCCCGTGTATGTACACCCGTGTACGTTCGAGTCGTACCCCCACCCGTGTATGTACGGTGCGTACCCCCAGCACGTACGACTCGAACACGGGTGTACATACACGGGGGGTTCGACACGTACACCGGTGTACATACACGGGGGGGTACGACTCGAACACGGGTGTACATACACGGGGGGTTAGACACGTACACGGGTGTACATACATGGGGGTTCGACACGTACACGGGTGTACATACACGGGGGGGTACGACTCGAACGTACGGGGGCTGGGGGGGGTACGGCACGTATGTGGGCACATGTCTCCATGGTTGCAATGGGAGTTGGGTGCGGACGGTGTTTTTTCCATACGGTTGTGACATCAGATGCACGGGATGGATCGTACTTGCGCGGTCGGACTTCACTTTTCACGTTTGTATGGTAAATCGTCCGGGGAAGTGTCGGACACATTTTCCGACCCGAGGACGTGTGGGGAATTATTCCCAATGCGACTCGTATGGAGTTTTTCCCATGCGAATCGTACTTGCCAGTTTGTACGGCACTTGTACGATTCGTACGGTAAAAAGACCGGATACAAATCATACGGGGAAAATGTTTCCAGGATCCTAATCGGCACCCCAATGGGGGAAAAAAATACACTACAATAATATAAGTAGACAAACATGGTCAGCTAATTAATATAGCTAAAAACAAATGATAGTAAACCATAATGGGGGAAATAAATACAAAACAAAACATACATATAGACAAACATGGTGTGTGTTTGGCTGTGAGAATTGTAATATGATTTGCCAAGTTACAAATCATTGTCAGTGTTAAAAAGGGGGGGGTGTTATTTCAAGGCTGTCTCATGAATAGGGGTGCTGATGTTTCTGTCACTTGGTAAAATGCCCCATGGTATGCCATCATTTAGGCCTTGGCTGTCTGTACGAAGTTTGAAAACTCAACGTTGCTCTTTTTCAAGTAGTTTTTTCTCTAAACTGTCATTACTTTTGATGTGTTCAAGCACTACCCAATTCATGTCGTTGGGTGTGTTGTTTTTCAATGTAGTGTGACGTCATTTGCGTAGTGGCTCGCTTGCACCTGATATTACTGCGGTGCTCGACAATCTTGGTGCTTACTTTTCGTGTGGTCATGCCCACGTAATGAAGGTTACAGGTGCAGGTGATAAGGTATACCACCCTGAAGTGTTGCAATTTGTGAAACTTCGCAACTCCCAAGTCATTTGGTTATTGAATGTCACCTTTTTGGTTGCAGTCGTTAGGTGACATACACTGCAGTTGCTGCATGGGTAGTGTCCTTGGGGTAATCCTTGTAAAGTTCTTTGACCATCTGATTTTTCATTGTCTTTTGGACGCGTGTGGACAAAAAAGTTTCGTAAATTTTTGCCTTTTCTGTGGCTAAACATGGGTTTAGGTATGTTTAGCTTAGCACTGTTTAGTGTCCGCCAGTGTTTTTGATGATTTTGGTTACTTTATTTGAGGTATTATTAAAAGTGGTGATGCATATTGGTCTCTCGTCCTGCATCGTAGTTTCTGTTTGTCTATTTTCTAGCAGTGCCTCCCTGTTGTTGTTTGCGGCTCGTTTTTTTGCTAAGTAAGTAGTTTTAGATTTACAGACCAGGCAGTCGGCGGGATCAACGACGGCTCCCCCGCGTTCTTCCTCCCTTGTTCACCACGAAGCTTTCAACATTGCTTCCTCCTTATTTTTTACCCACAGGGTTCCAGTAAGAACTTCTCAACCCCCCGACGACCATGAGGCACAATGTTGCTTCATAATTAGTATGTCTTTCTAGACCTTATATATGTTTTTACATGTTGTATGTCTTGTACCACACCAGTAAGAGTCTGTTAAGCTGCCAAAACCGTGTTTTTAGACAACACCACGTAAAGAGACCGCACGGGGTGTTTTACTGATTGTTTTACCTTGCTACTTACCAGAACGCATGATCTTTGGTAACCAGTTATCTAACCAATCTATCCATCATGTTCATGACACAGTGTCACAGTTGAAATTCTTTGTTGTTTGTTTTTTCTATATAATTCTAATGTTTCACTTAGGTGCAATTTGACGGCGCCACTAATTTTGGTATGGCTAAAATTAGAAGAGTGCGTTTTTCTTTGTGTCTTACTAACCAAGCATGGCAAAAAAGCGCGCGCACTAACGAATGAGTGAATATGTATACTGCTTTATAAAAACCATTTCGCCTACACCAATAGGAGTAGGTTATATGTGATAACTCTTCTCTTTTTTCTTCACAGATACTACTGATTAATATATCGTATGTATTAACCACGCTTGCCTAAATAATTGCAGCACGATCTGATTTCTTTCCTCACTTTAGGAGTGGTACACACAGGGTTGGACCCTGTGTTTGTCCTGATGAAGAGCACTGGGGAAGCTCGAAACTAGTTGACGTCCACTAGGGACTCCTGACTCAAAACAGACAGGTACCCTAGAGCCCGACCCCGTTTTTAATATATCAATTAGGGGCCCAATTAAAGTAATTTTACCCACTAGTTAGATATTTTTAAACTCACCCACTCCACGCACATCACTGCACTACACATAGTCACGCAAAAACAGTGCTCCTACGTCGTGTCGCAAGTCGTAGCACACCTCAAACCGCAGTGGGTTGGGATGGCCCCTATGATGAAGCATGTCACCCTGGTGAGTGAGGGGACTCAAGAAAGGACATTTTTCCTTTCATGCATTGTTTTTTTGCTTACTCCACATTGAGTGAAAAACTTTGTCTGTAGCTAGGTTCTTTATTCCGATACTTCGGATATTTTTGGTTCACGTTTGATACAGGAGGGTGGACCTAGCTTTTCCCTTCCCTCTTACTCCCCCCTTTTTCTGAATTTTTGATTTACAATGTGCACCACTGCCATATTATCAATTCGGAAAGTGACTTTCTTGTGCGCCAATAGATCCCCCCAAAGTGTGATTGCCACCACCAGGGGGAAAAATTCCAAAAAGGCAATGCTCTTGCCCCCTTCCAACCACTCCTCAGGCCACTGCTCTGCACACCACCTCCCTTGCCAGTACAAACCAAATCCAGTATTCCCCGCCGCGTCCGAAAAAATGTGAACATCCCATACCATGTCAGCCTCCCTCGTCAAAGGTATGCCATTGAAATGACGCAAGAAAAACTGCCACATCCTCAAGTCCTCCCGCACGCCCGCTGACAGTCGTACATGATGATTCTGAGGCCTCTGCTCCGCAAGTGCCCTACACAGTCATCTACAAAAAGTCCTCCCTACTCTGACCACCCGACAAGCAAAATTGAGGTGACCCAGCAGCACCTGAATGTCTTTAACCGTGACCTTGTGTTTTGCCAACATTATCTCAAGCAGCCCCAACATCTGCTGCTTTTTGTCAACCGGAAGTCGTGCCTCCATCAACCGTGAGTCCAATTCAATTCCCAAAACGGAAAGGGCCGAGCTAGGTCCCATAGTCTTCTACGGTGCCAACGGCACGCCCAGTCCCCTTGTGATCTCATGGAAACTGTCCAGTGCTCTCTGGCAGTCCGTGGAGCCTGAGGTGCCAACAAAAAAGAAGTAATCCAGGTAGTGCGTAACTCCTTGGTGACCCGTCCGTTCCGTAAACAACCATTGTAGGAACGTGCTGAAACACTCAAAAAGCGCGCATGACATAGAGCAGCCCATCGGCATCGCTTTGTCCACGTACCAGTGACCGCCAAACTGGATACCTAAAAGATCCCAGTCATCCGGGTGAACTGGAAGCAGCCGGAAAGCCGACTTTATGTCGCACTTTGCCATCATTGCTGTTGCGCCCGCGGTCACTACTAGTGACATGGCTACGTCAACAGATGAATACGACACAGCAGCCTCCCGCTCGTCAATGAAATCATTCACCGAACCTCCTTCAGGCCACGACAAATGTTGAATGAGACAAAACTGACCTTGCTCTTTTTTAGGCACCACACCAATGGGTGACACAATCAAATTAGGTAAAGGCCAATCTTGAAAGGGACCCGCCATGAGACCCTCACGCACTTCCTTATCAAGCTTGTCTTGCACTACCTGAGAGTGCTCTCTTGCCGTTTTTAGATTGTCAGACCACCTCCTCACCCTTGGCCCCTCGTACCCCAGTCTGAAACCCTCTAGAAACCCCAGTTGCAACCGCTCCGCAGCCTCCCTCTCCGGATACCCCTGCAAGGTTGCCAACAAGTTATCCACATTAACCGGAGTACGAGCCCTTGGGGCCAGGCCCCTTAGCCCCTCGCCCTCCTCCCATCTGCTGCTGCTGCTGACCCCCTGCTTTAAAACCTCCCATCTGCCACTGCTGTGAGCCCTGCGCCTGCCCCTGGCCGCCCTAACAGTTGACCAAAGCATGTCTTCCTCCACACCCGGAACAATCGTGCCGGAAACGGCACTACTCCCTGGTGCATAACCCTTTGTTATAATCCCAGCAAGCCCCTTTTGCCCCCGGCTGCCCCCTGCCTGCTCCTCCCACCCCCCCCCCACGGGTGGGGCCTCCTTGAAAGGGCCGATACACGAGCGGGAGCCCGCTGGCCGTAAAAGTAGTTTTACCAGACCCCGCTAGCCCCATCATATGTTGCAACAAATCCGAATCAAGCTCTCCCCCTTTTGCCTCCGGGTTCAACACCATGCGTGCCCGGAATTCCTCATAGTACTGTGCCCAGACGTAGCCACCACCTTTAATTTGAGCCATCCTGATGACGTCCATGTATTTAAACATGGCCACCGACCTGTCCGGGAATTTTTCGCAATATACGCTGGCGTATATTAGAAACCGTGCTGTCCAATTCTCAATCGTCAACGGCACCTTTGGCCTTTTAGCCAACTCAAATTCCTCCTCTTTGGAACCCTACTTTGCCCTCACCTCCCTATGGAGGAGTTTGAGCATCTCAACATACTCCCCTTTCCAAATCTTTTCTTTGGTGGATAACATCAGATGCGCGCCCAAAGGTTTAGTAACCCCCATGTATGGCAGCTGTTTTATTTTCACCTCCTTACTCTCCAACTTGGTCTCCCCTTCCCCTGTCTGATCCTCCCCAATCACCTTCTTGTCCGTCATGCTCTCCACGTCTCTCACAGTCTTACCTGACCCTTCGACCGCACCCTTACCTGCATCCTCGGTTCCTACCCCAACATCCAACACATAGGCACCTTTGTTCAAACTACCCCCCACCCCCTCCTCCCCTCCAGCCCCACCCACTCCCACTGACACCATCACAGGACGCCCGCGCAGTGACCTTTTACCTGGCGCCAAGGACTCCGTCCGCCGTTCCACCCTGCGTCCTGACCGAGGGGCCGAGCTGTCCTCCCATCACGATGTCTGACCCGTGGGCAGTGCCTGGCGCCGTGACACCTGGAAAATACTAGACACAACATTAATCGGCCCCCCTCTCCCTCTACATCAACATCTCGCACCTCTCCCTCTTCCATACTATCCTCCTCATAATCTAGTTCCTCCTGTCTCACGCCCCCAACGCTCCCCGCTGGTGGCGCCGAATGAACGCTACGAGAAAAATAACACTTGTCCTCAGCGTCGCTCCGTCGTCGGCGTTGCCCCCCGGGACGTTGCGTACCCGTGGGTGTTGGGGCCGGCGAGTCCGTCCCGGGCCTACTTATGCCAGCCACGCTAGGATCCCACGCCGGTACTGGGAACGCCGCCCGAGGCTCCACCCTCCCTTCTCCTTGGTGCCATTGGGCCGCTCCCAGCCCTACCAAGTCTGGCACCCTGCGATGTTCTGGTCGTCGCTCCACCACCAGTAACAAAAAGGGATGGTCTGGTGTGCTGGGCCTACCTCTCTTCTCTCTCCCATCCCAACCCCTCTTACTCGCAGCCCCCAACGTGCTCGCCACCCATGACCACCCTACCGCGCTGAGGTCTACTACCTCCTCTTTGACCCCCCGACTTCCTCCCCACCACTCCACACCAAACCCCTTGCCCCAGCCCCCCCCGCCAGCTTGGCCCAGCCCCCTCCTCCTCTATATCCCCACCCGCCAAAAGCGCCGCAAAGCCTTCCCCCCTACCAGAAACCTCAGGACCGACCCCCGAACGCAACCGACCCCCGAACGCAACCTGCCCCGCTCCCCCGACCCTTGAGTCCCAGAAACCCCTTCCGCCCACGATGGAAATATGTCCAAACCCCCCCAATCCCGTTCACTCCCGTCTGACTCTATGAGAAGAGGTGACTCCCCCCTGACCGCCTCCCCCTCTACCCCCCCAGAGACCCCCATCTCCCCCTCCAGGCCTACCTGCCCCGCACCCCCGTTCCGCCTACCAAGTGGGCCTGTGTCCCTAGCCCTGGTGCCCCACCCCCTCTCCCCGTCGCAATAGACACCTGTTGTCCCCACCACGGCCGCCAACTGCGTCTGTACCATAACTGGGCTCCCTGCACCTTCCCAGGCCACCATACCAAACCCCCACCTGTTGCCCCAACCGAGGCCGCTCTTCTCACATAAGAGCGGCCCCTCTCAGATTGTGAACACGGAGGGGAGCCACGCAACGCGCTCCGCCTCCGATTCTGCTGCTGACCCCCACTTTGCACACTCGCGGCAGAATCCCCCCCGCCCGTCTTTCTAAAGACTTCTTGGCAGCGCTTTGCAACCTCGCGGCAGAATCCCCCCCGCCCGCCTCCCTAAAGAGTTCTTGGCAGCGCGCTCATTGCACACGCTGCCTGATTGCCCACAAGCTGTGTCATCCGGCAGGGCCGCTCCACTACCTGAGCGGCCCTCGCCAGTCTGCCCCTTATTCCGGGCAGCGCTCACATTTTGCACGTTGCCCATGATCACCAAATCAACATTGTCAGGTGGGGCCGCTCCACTGCACGAGCGGCCCTTGCCCGACTGCCACACCATACTTTTTCCCCCTGGGGCCGCTCCACTGGCATCTGAGCTGCCCCCAACAACCTGCCGGCCCAGCGGGGAGATGCGCGACGTGCTCACCCGCCGCACCGCTGTGCCCTCTGCAACTCCCCCCGCCCCTCCCGTGAACCCATCCGCCAACGCTCTCACATTCGGGGCCGCGCTCCTAGCATCTGCGCGGCCCCCACCGCTCACCTTGGATTTCACGGCCTTCTGAGGGAGCGAGCAGGTCGCAATGGCAGCCGCCACCCCGGCCGAAGCACGCCTCACCGGGCACGGGGGCACGGACACCGCGGGGATCAGGAGATCCATCCGCCCGCCTCACGTAGAAGCCGCAGTGCTTCTTGCACACAAATATCACCGCCAGCCATGACCACCCTTAAATGAAGACGCCCACAAAAGCACCACAGAACCTGACAAAAAACCTAACTATGTCAGCGCTCCCAGCCACCAGGTCACCAAACCTAAAATGGTGGCTGGGGAGGCGCGAAAATGCAATAAATACCCCTTGGGCTACATTTCCCAATATTGGGCTACAATTGGGCTAGTTCCAATGTAGCCCAAAAGCATCTAAAATGGCCGCTCGCCTGCCACTCCCCCCCTTCCCAATCTGCCCGGGGGGCAGACCTCGCTATGCTCGGGTGCCCCCCAAGCCCCCATTGTGCACCCAGTTTGGAATCACATTGCAGCGGAACGACCTGTCTCTGAGGATTGGTTGTGGTAGTGTCTCTAAAGCAGATTCACAAAGTCTGAGGAGAGTCACACATGCTCCTTGAGACTTGGCCCTGTGTCCAGTTGCAGTCTTTTAGAGCTTCCACGAGGTGAAGAAACAAGGTGAGCTGCACGAGGTGAGGAAACAATGTGAGCTGCACGAGGTGAGGAAACAATGTGAGCTGCACGATGTGAAGAAACAATGTGAGCTGCACGAGGTGAAGAAACAAGGTGAGCTGCACGATGTGAAGAAACAATGTAAGCTGCACGAGGTAACGAAACAAGGTGAGATGTTCTGGGAATGGGGAGTGACCTGGTGTTATAAGGTCTACATTTGCACAAGCTGAACTTTGCTATTAATGTGTGGCTCGGAAGCAGGATCTGAAGCAGATGCTGAGGAGGAACTGGAGCAGGAATGAAATATTTACTAAGTGGGAGCAGACAACTGTGAGGCAGTCTCTAGTACTGCACAGGCATCATAATCCAAAACCGGCTGTGATGCCTAGTGCTGACATTAATGGTCCAATCCCAAATGTGTATCACGACCCCCATGGATTTCTAATGCAGCATTGATCCCTGGTTTTCAACATGTGATTGTTTAGAATCCCTCTAAATGATTCCAGACAATCATTTTGTGTAATGTTCTGTAACATACTCACTTTTGAGTAATCAACAGAGAAATGCTCAGTTTAAAAAAGTCGCAATGTTCATGAAAGTTGAGTGAAATGCATAGCACTGGTTCATGGACATTTTGGCTTATAAATCAAAATGGATACGGGTGAAAATTCACCAAAGTAAGAAAAAGGACTCAAGAAGCAGCCACCTTCCCTGCAAAATGTGTTGGACTTTTATTATTTTTGAGTTATCTATTGAGAGAATTACCTGTGGTAATTCCCATACTATTGGAAAATGTTCAAGTTGTGGGACCCCTTAAAAGTTTTGAACCCTTTTACCAATCTAGACAGCAAATTTGATATGCTTAAGAGTTTAATCTTCCCTGTCATACTGTCCAAGATTCGTACAAATTGATTAAGTGTTCGGGTGTCAAAAAAAAGGTATTATGGAAGCAACAATGGGATTTTCTGTGGTGTGGAGCCTCAACCAGACTTACAGGAGTGACACATATTTCATAAGTACCGAGAGACAGCATTCAAGCACTTGCCTTGCTTTAAGGGTATAGTACCATCAAACCAACTAAACCGACTGATTTCAATTCCCTTTCTTAAACACTTATGTTAGATTTGAGTCTCGAATCTGATGCGCACATTCCAGAGTCCAGAGCCTTTGAAATTAGAGTGTCTGCTCCCTCCAACCAGCCATCTCAAAGGCATGGAATGCTAGCCAAAGTTTCACAGAATAACGCAGCCCCTCTAACAGGCACATATGTCGGAAACAGTGTTTTGTATAAATTAAGTATTTTGGAAGACAAGATAATGTGTAGAACATCGAAAGAGCTTTAAATAGGTACAGCTTCCTAATTGATAAACAAATCAGTCTCTCCAAGGTGGCTCACATGTTGTTAATTTTACTTGCGCAGTTTTGAGAAGTTGGTACTATTCACATATTAAGTTAATTTTCACTACGTGTAATAGGCTCTTTTCAATGTAATTGAACCAGGCCAAGGTGTAAAATGTGTGCAAACATTATATCTGTATATCTACCTATTACATAGCCTTTCTAAGCACATTGGCAATCTTGTCCATAACCTTTCTCTACCAGTCATCGCTAGCAGAGCTTTTCCACTGTACTGTATAGGAGAAGAACATCAGCTGTTTTCTGCAAAGTGGATCATGTGCATAGTGTTAAACGGATGACGTTTGCTATGTAAATTTTAGCAAAACTCAGGGGCATAGTCACAAGGAGCTATCGCCGAATTAACAGCACTTTATTGCAGCAAAAGTCGTGATAAATTTACCTCCCCATTCACAAGCTGGTGTTAACAGCCCACAGCACCAGTTTACCCTCGACAGCAGCAGCAACAAACATTGCCACAGAGGATCCTCACAACTATCACTAATGAGATCAGAGTAGGCGTTCCCATGCCAAAAGCCGTGACCACACCACTCCTCAACATTCTCAACGACCAGACAGATTGGCGATAAAAACACAAAACAGGCGATAAGGCGCGTTAGCACCAGTAAATCTACACCTGCTCTGACCTGGTGTTAAGTCGGACGGTAACCAGGACCACCAAAGGGAGCCCAGCCCAGGACCACATCAGAAGGGCAACAGAGGCCATGGAGCCACACATCATGCGGCCCGGACACACAAGAGGAGGACAACACCCACCGACACCACCCCCGGGACCAACCCTCCCTGGCACCCCCACCCCCAAAGACATGCCATATCAGCTACATAATCTGGGTTCAGGTTCAGGTGGTTGTGAGCCTGTTATGACCCTGGGGCCCTGGACAAGAGGCAAGCTGATTAGCCTTGGAGTCACCCTGGGAGACCTGGGTTCAGGTGCAGGTTTAATCCCTCTGACTCATGTAGGAGGGCAGTATGGCAGCCATCCAGTCTTTCTTCCTGGCAGAGTCTCAAAAGGTCCAGAAGTGTACTGAATAGTTGGTGTCTGAGGTGTCCAATATTTATACCAGGTGCCATTTTTGAAGTGGGAGAAGTTTCTAGATGTTTTCCATTAAAGTGCACAAGTTTCCGACCTCCCCTGCCCTGCATCCAGACTAACTACTGGGGGTAAACATCCCTTTGTGTGGAGGTGTCAGAACGCAGCCAGCAGACACTAAAAAGAGGTTGTCAGTTAATGTGGTCACGCATCGGGCATCACGCAGGGTTAGGAATAGAGTAGCTAGAGTTAGATGCAACACTTGGAGGAACCCTAAGATGGCCGCCAGAAGAACAGGAAAGGTCACAGGTTAGCGCTCTAGTGTTTGTAGTGGGCAAAAGAACGATGGATTTAACCCAGATCTCTTGACTGGGGGAGAATGTCTGCATTGTCAGCATTCCGTCCATCATTTGTTTGTTGTAACGCTTTTCGCCCTAAGTGGGATGGGTATTCCCAGACGTGGGACCCGTGCTCACTACGCCACTGGAGTCAAGCTATCCTGGCTGATGACGGCTGATAGCCAGAAACTGGTCCTAGGATGCTTGATTCCGGTCCAGGGAAGACATGGCTTGGCAGTTCTGGCTGGACTGTTCCCATGAGGCACAGGGTCAAGACTGATTTGCATATGGCCATGTCTAAACTGGGGTGGTGTAGTGGGCAAAAGAACGATGGATTTAACCCAGATCTCTTGACTGGGGGAGAATGTCTGCATTGTCAGCATTCCGTCCATCATTTGTTTGTTGTAACGCTTTTCGCCCTAAGTGGGATGGGTATTCCCAGACGTGGGACCCGTGCTCACTACGCCACTGGAGTCAAGCTATCCTGGCTGATGACGGCTGATAGCCAGAAACCGGTCCTAGGATGCTTGATTCCGGTCCAGGCAAGACATGGCTTGGCAGTTCGGGCTGGACTGTTCCCATGAGGCACAGGGTCAAGACTGATTTGCATATGGCCATGTCTAAACTGGGGTGGTGTAGTGGGCAAAAGAACGATGGATTTAACCCAGATCTCTTGACTGGGGGAGAATGTCTGCATTGTCAGCATTCCGTCCATCATTTGTTTGTTGTAACGCTTTTCGCCCTAAGTGGGATGGGTATTCCCAGACGTGGGACCCGTGCTCACTACGCCACTGGAGTCAAGCTATCCTGGCTGATGACGGCTGATAGCCAGAAACCGGTCCTAGGATGCTTGATTCCGGTCCAGGGAAGACATGGCTTGGCAGTTCGGGCTGGACTGTTCCCATGAGGCACAGGGTCAAGACTGATTTGCATATGGCCATGTCTAAACTGGGGTGGTGTAGTGGGCAAAAGAACGATGGATTTAACCCAGATCTCTTGACTGGGGGAGAATGTCTGCATTGTCAGCATTCCTTCCATCATTTGTTTGTTGTAACGCTTTTCGCCCTAAGTGGGATGGGTATTCCCAGACGTGGGACCCGTGCTCACTACGCCACTGGAGTCAAGCTATCCTGGCTGATGACGGCTGATAGCCAGAAACCGGTCCTAGGATGCTTGATTCCGGTCCAGGGAAGACATGGCTTGGCAGTTCGGGCTGGACTGTTCCCATGAGGCACAGGGTCAAGACTGATTTGCATATGGCCATGTCTAAACTGGGGTGGTGTAGTGGGCAAAAGAACGATGGATTTAACCCAGATCTCTTGACTGGGGGAGAATGTCTGCATTGTCAGCATTCCGTCCATCATTTGTTTGTTGTAACGCTAGTGTTTCGGGGGCTTTGAAGCCAGAGTTAGAACTTTGACAGCTGAGGCATTAGAATCCTCGCACTTCACCAGAGGAACTTGGAGGTAACAGTCGTTTTTTAGAGTTGGTGCGCTAGTTAGATAAGGTAGCATTTCGTCGATTTGGTCGTCACTTGTTTATAGTTGCAACGCGTTTCCGCCCTTTGAACAGTGAAGTACAGAATTCCATGTATTTAGTATTTTGAGACTTAGTAAATGATTTCCTCAAGTTTATCAATTTTAGCTTGGGTATTGTGTGTAACTTTTCTGTTTACGCGATTTGCGTCTCAGTTAAATCGCAATTATTGAGAAGAGGAGAAAGTTCTGGCAACTGAAGTTAGTGTCTTCATCGTGCGCAGGTGTCCATGGGTGCATTTTGACGAAACTGTTCGTGCTCATGTTTCTAGTGTTCCACCTAGTGTCAGCGTAAGGTGAACTGAGGGAAGGAATTCTTGTTTGCCCATGAGTATATCAGAGTCACTTTTCTAAGTAGTGCTATATACACGATACATGCAGGAGTGAAAAAATCAATAGTGTTTAGAGGCGCATGCCTTGTTTTGATCGGGGTTTCCTTTGGAGCATTTTCTTTAGTTCTCCAGTGAGGAATTTGCCTCCGAGTGAATGCGTAACTAGGAAAATAAGGTTGTTAACACAGTGTATACCTTTTCAATTTCCCAGTTAGTTTTCCTATTTATTGAAGGGTTTTGGACATTGTGTAATTTGCTAATATCGTACCCCATGTTTTAAGGTGAGTAGTGCATTTATAAACCATACTTACCACAGCTCCATTACTGCTTACTGGTTCCTTGTTGCATATTCATCCTGAAGAATACCTGAAGAAAAAAGAGAACAGCCAGTTAAAGAAGACAGTTTATAATTAAGCTATATGCTGAAAGCTTATAACAGAAGAGAGGCAAAAGCTACTAAATAATTGGGTGCGTGATTATAGAGACACAATAGTAAAGAATTAAGGTTCTGAATTAAATTAACAACTGTGATACATTAAGGTTTTTTTCCTTGCAGTTCAACACCCTCAGATGATATGCAATAACCAGTGAGGAGAACCAGATGGAAGGGTATCTGTCTCTTCTTTGTCCCCTACACCTTTCCCCCGTTGGTTTCTTCAGCCTAATTGCATTAAAAGGCATTTGGCTGGGAAAGTGATTAGGGGAGTTGGGAATTAGCATCAATCTGCTTCCGTGCAAGTCAATTTAGTGCAGTCCTGACAGGAGGTAGGATACAGCCTATTCAATTGTAAATAGGGCTGTGCCCAGCTACGCCCTTCCTATCCTGACACACTTAAACTCTCTATTGTGTGTGGGTGTCTAGGAGGAATACACAAAGCCCAACTGTCAACTACACCCAGTGATGTGAAACAGAGACATGCTGCAGGCACTAAATGGCTAAGTCAGGAAAATGCCAACTTTCTAAAAGTGGAATTTTCAAACTCGTATTCAAAATTCCGACTTTACCATAACAGAGGATTTTTCATTTAATTCCAAAGGCACCAAAATATGAACTGGTTACCTGTTTACCTGTTCCCAATCAAACGTTAGCACTTATTAAATGTAATAAGGCAACCCAATGTTTTCCTATGAGAGAGGTAGGCCTCACAGTAGTCAAAAAATAACTTTAGAATTTTTAACTACCAGGACAGGTAAAACTTAAAAGTGCATGTCCAATTTTTTAAATACAGTGCACCCTGCCTTATGGGCTGTTTAGGGTCAAACCTAGCGGTGACTTATATGTACTTAAAAGGAAGGTTCAGGTCTTGCAAAAAAATTATTTTGCCAGGTCAAGATGGTAATTTAAAGCTGCACACATGGACTGCAATGGCAGGTCTGAGACTTGTTTAAAGGGCTAGTTAAGTGGGTGTCACAAACAATTCTGCAGGCCCACCAGTAGCATTTAATGTATTGGAACTGGATACATGCAGTACCACTTTACTGTTGAATTATAATTAAATTGAATATACCAAATGGAGATAAGCCAATGTTACCATGTTTTAAGGAGTGAGCACAATCACCTTTGCACTGGTTAGCATCCAACTATGTGTAGAATTTGGTGGACATGCTTATTAAAGAAGGACAGGGATTTAATTTTTTTAAGTCTGCACTAGGGTCATTAGTATGACTGATGTCCTCCTGTTGATTAGTGCCATGAGTTCTAGTAAGTGTACTTATACCTTTCACTTGGGTTGACTCCCTTCGAGACCAGTTCTGAAACACTGATATCAGCTGATGCTTCTTTCACTCCTCTAATGTACTGTGTGCGACAGCCCAAGCAGCTCATCACCAATAACTAAGTCGGAAATGGCAGCCAATAACATCCTTGGCTCTATGTTCCTGAAGAAAATACCAAAGTTATATATCCACCTGCCAAATCCCAACTCTCTTGCAATGAGCATGAGCCTGTAGGTGGAAATATGGAATCGTAGTCAGTGGCACAGTGGTATCATGATCCACCTCACCACGCACTTACGAGTAACTAGGTCTCGTGAAACTCCTTCAGAACAATCTGAAGCAGAAGGGATGCACTGGCTGCAGAATTAGTGACTTTGGTGACTATCAACAGGACCCGCCTTGGGCCAGCGATGTGAGCAGTATATGTGCCTAGAAGGCAGAGAGTTTGTAATTGTGTGGTGGAACTTCAACTTTTATGTACCCCACTGAACAGTAACTACTCTTCATTCCTATATTTATTGTTTTCTCTATAAATTGTTCAATGGCCCCTTTATTCTTCTGTTTCTTATTTGCAGTTCTGTAATTGCAGTGTTCATGCATCCTTATAGCCCGTGACCATATTCGTATATCCTCCTCTGTCCAAATATCACGTGTCTAAGGACATAGGCACCAGGAAAGAAATTCCAAGAATATCATTTGCCTGGAATTCATTTTCATATAGAGGAGTCCTTGTATGCAAGAGTCCTGTCTTGGGTGCAACATTGCGTTTCGCGTGTCTTTTTGTGTGTGCGTCAGTGTACCCATGTACCTTAAGGCATTACCTGTCGGCAAATCAGAAGATAAGACCGAGGATGACACTGTACATATGGTTCAAACGCCTCCACCAACAAAACCTGGGGCGCTAGCATCTGTTCCCCTTAAATCTCCAGCAGAAAATGAACCAGTGGCTTACAGCCTCAGTAGACCTCGATAGACACTGCACAGGTAAGCCTCCAAACAATGGCAAGTGCCACCTGCCATTGATCACTTGCTTGAAGTGCAGCTGGAGTCTTTCATCACTGTCGCTCCTGCAACCAAGGGGAAATTGAGATGGATTTTAGAGTGTCAGGAGCGCACGGTTCTATAATTGAGTCTCTTTCATTAAAACTTTGAGACTTTAAATGTCAGCCAATGGTTGTTCATCAAAGTGCCGAGCGTTCAGCTGGCATGATGGCTTGTCAGGGAATGGCAGCGGCACAGCCTGTCACTATTCGGCTGATAAATGCAGGATGTCACTCCTAGGCCAGGCCTTGCGCAGATCAGTCTGTGCGAGAGCAGAAAGGACTCCTTTGGTGAGTACCCAAAGCCAAGAATGTGTACCTCACGCTTCTGATACGAAGCTTTGAGGCAAAAATGTAAACACACGTTTTCCATGCACATTACAATGCTTCTAGGCTGAATTGACGTCTTTTCTTAAAACAAAGACAAAACACAGCAGCTTTGGTTTAAATCAATTCTGAACCTCGCCCGACTAATAACAGAAGCAGAACTGATAAAAGGCTACAAAAATCCACAGAATTATCTAATATCTAACCTACGCATCTCTGTACTCCTGGAAGCAACTGTGCAATAATGTAATTTAATCAAAAGTATAAAAACTTGAGGTTTAGAGCAAAGGAAAACATCCTCTGGGAATACTTAGTACACACAGAAATAAGAAATGGAAGGATTGTAAAAGCCTGTGCTCTGACGCTTGAGTATGCGAGTTAAAGGTTGCAGTACAGCTGTTTTCAGTCTTATTGGAAAAAAGGCAATAGTGTATGATTGTATATGGCGGCAAGGTAACCGTAGCAATTAAAATCAATTTCCATTTTATCCTGGCTAGCTGGTGTATTAAAACGTATTTCATTGTTTTACATATAAAACAAGACAGTTTCGAGTAATCAAGTTCGATCTCAGTGTGGATGCCTGAGCGTCGTACTCCTTCATGGTGTTACAGTTGGGCCATAGGCGAAGGAACTGTACCACTTGGTCCTGGTGAAACGTCATGGATCCCTCCTGGACCACAATGGCGTGAAACATGTTGACCCGACCCACACCACTTGCACTCACGACTAAATTGTGTTTCCTCATTGTTGGGAAGTAACAGTTTAGCTATTGCTTTTAGCCTTCTCAGAGGGACCCAGGAATACATTTCACCCTTAGTGATCCTCTGTGGCATTTTTAACCTACAGTTCCACACACCTGCACTCACACTCATGGCGTTTTTACTTTAAAAGATCTCCGCCAAAGAGCTCTCTCGTGGGGCATATGGGGTATTGTAGCGCCGACCCCACGGGGAGCAAAAATGCTCAGTGATACAGGATGACACCTTCGCAGGTGTGTGAGGGCATCACTTTCTAAGAAGGAAGCTTCCTTTCCCCCCCTAGATCTTTTTGCATTTTCCTGCCTGTATTTTGTTATCTCTTTAGGAACAGCGACAATCTTGTGTGCCTCATACACAGCAGCCAAAAAGATTTAGAATTAAAATAAAATATCCTCGAAATTCTAGAACTCTTTAGACCTGTATAATAACATAGAACACTGAGCCATCTTCCTTCCTTTCTTGCAGTAACAACAATCTGAGTCCAAAAAAGCAGGTAAACTTCAAATTTCATCCATTGCCGTTAAAGCATGTCTCTTCCGATGCCAAACTCTTTCCTACTGCTTTCTCCTCAGCTCTGTCCCAGAAAAAACAATAAAAAATCAAACTCATCAAAAAGGTAGGGTACTCACAGGGAGTGATAACATTAGCCAATGCGTATTTAATAAAATCACGAGTTTACTTCCCATTAAAACTGTGGAAAATATGCATTTTATGGCAAGGCAGGGAGGCCAATATTATGCATGTTTAAAGCTCACCCATAACTCTCTGAACAATATTTTCCACACGTTTAAAGTAAAAACTCAAACATTGATTCACTTCACCAATTTGCTGCCTTCATAATAGAACTTAAACTTAAGCCTATCACATAATCTTTACTTCCCATTGCACCCCTCGCCTAGTGTGTCCCGAACACACTCACATCTACTCCTGACAACTTCCTAACCTCTTTCACCCACCCTGCCAATGTGGGCACAGATACTTCTCTGAAAGGCTGCCTATAAGAAATTAGCAACTGTGAACATCCTTGCTCTCTCAACCTCCTTGTTCTTTCCTCATATTGTTTCAAATATCATACCACACACAACAAATCATGTCCTTCCATCATTAGATAGAGAATCATCCTATATATAGTTATATATATATATAGTCACCTCGAATGCCCTTATATCTGATACCCTCCTTAAAGACACCAAACATAACAATATCGCCATCTTCCATGACGATAACTTTAATGACATCTCCTCATTACTCCCCCATCCTTCAACTTCTTTTAACACCTGCGACACATCCCATAAAGATGAATACTTCGCCTTAGGAGAAAACTCCAATCTTACCTCTCTACTATTCTTTTAACCAAAGCATGCTGCCCTATCGGAATATGGTCCACCAACTCATGCCCTGCCGAAAACCATGATCTACTCAAATTCACCAAATTGTAGGCTAAACCCTTCCTAATCAATTCTTATAAATTATTCACCACTCTTCCACACGTGCTGATACGGGATCTAAACTTCTTGCAGCACACCAACCAGATCATCTTCTCCATACCGACCTGTATGCCTTTGAAGTTCCTGGTGCACATGACTCCTTAATAAGGTCTGTAGCCTCCTGCAATAACCCAGACACTTGCCACACTCTTCTGAAATCAACCATTCCATCAGAACCGACTGGCCTACTGTTACCAACTCGTAACAATTCCCATGAGCATCCACCAAAAGCTGCAGAAATCATGGTAACAGCACCAGATCGTCCATCAACAGACTCATCACATCCGGGAACCACACCTGTGACTGCCAAAACAGAGTTATTAACACTGACTCTCTCTCCTGACCTTCATGAGTACCCACTGAATTAACAAGAATGGAGGGAGCGCATACAGCCTCCCTTTCCCCCAAATCTGACGGAAAGCGTCCACTCCATATTCCTCTGGATCTGGTCTCCAACTGTAAAACTTCTGAAGTTGTGTATTCAACCTGTCTGCGAATAGGCCCACCTCTAATGGGCCCCATTTCTGATCCAAACTCCAAAATACCTCCCTGTCCAACCTTTAATTGATTGCAGCCTGAAGATTCCACGAATATCAATCTGCTCCACATTGCTCTTCACAGGAATATGTTGAGCCTGAAAAATAATATCCCTGTCCAGGTAGTAACTCAAAAACTCCTTTGCCAATGCCACTAAACCCGTTCATTTTGGACCTCCCAACTTGTTGACATAGCGGACCGTTGATACATTGTCTATTTTCAGCAACACACAGCACCTCACTTGATACTTCACAAAACTCCGTACAGCAAACGGACCTACCAGCAACTCCAAAGAATTGATATGCATCTCCTCCTCCCGCCATCACCATTCCACACCTTGCTCTCCTACCATAAAGACTTGCATTTGACTCTATCACCACCTCTAGAACTTACCCAAAAATGGCCCATCCGTTCCATGCCTCCATGTTCATTAACCACCAATCCACCTCCTGCAATGCCTCCTGACTCATCTCTATCTTCTGTGAATACTTTGCTCCCATGCGTAAATAATAACCTTTCAATCGATAATGCAGGGTTTCTGAAAAAATCACCTGAATGGGCACAGATAAGAGACCCAACAACCTTGCTATCTGATGCACCGATATAAGAACTGACTGCCTCACTCTCCTCAACTCCTTGAGTATCTTCTTCACTTTTGCCATATGTAACTTCAACACACCATCCAAGGTTTGTATCTGAAAACCTAAAAATCACATCTCCTGTGCTGGTACCAAACAAGACCTTTCCTTGTTCACCACAAATTCCAGATCCTCTAACTTCCTCACAGCCAACTCCATCTGATCCACTGCCAACTCCCTTTTCTCTAGCATTATAAGCACATCATCCAAATATACAATCAATAGTAACCCTCTCAATCTCAACCAACCCATCACAGGTTTCATGACCTTCGTAAAACACCCTGGGGCTGACGTCAGTCCAAATGGTAGACTTTTGAATCTCCATTGTTTCCCCTCCCACCTGAACTGCAGGTAATATATGTGCTCGTCACACACCGGGGTTGTAAGATAAGCATCCTTAATGTCCAGCCTTATAACCAATCCCCTTTTCTTAACAAATCTTTCAACATATGTATCCATTCCATCTGGAAGTGATTGTAACATACCCAATTGTTTAGATCTTTCAGGTTTATTACCAGGCTCATCTCTTTGTCCTTTTTCTCCACTAAAAAGATACTGCTTACAAAACCCATTGTACTCTGTCGCGCCCTCTTGATGGCCCCTTTTTTGTAAAGAGCATCCACCTCATGTGTTTCCAACTTCTCTTGCTCCTTTGAGAAACTCAGAAGCCTTGGACAGCATTCCTGCACTGTTATCTTGACAAAATCGATATGATACCCATGAACGGTCCTTATCACCCAATTATCCTGTGTAATTTCTCTCCATCTCATATCAAACTGAGCTAGTCTGCCACCCAGTTCTACAAGGGTACATAAAACTAAAAGGCCATCTCTTAAACTCACCTGTTCCACCTCTTGCTCTTCTCTCACCACGTGATCCACGCATCCTTGCTCTCTGTCGCTGAAGGTAAAAACCTCCTTGCTCAGATCTATACACATAACCATAGGGTCTGAAACCTCGCATGAATGAACCACAAGTGATCCCTTGTCCTCGGCCGGGGAATCAACCCCACATCCTCCTGACCCCACCAAAAACCTTCTGTATGTCCTTTTGCGCTATCTGCAGAGAAAAGTGCCTACATATCACAGCATATCCTTGATGAACTCCTCGCTAAACAACATTCCATTGCTGTCTTCCCAAAACTCTTTATTTGCTTACTCCACTAACTTAGGGTCTATTTTCATCAAAATGCTTTTGCGCCTTTCCATACACAAGGCTGCATGAGTATTACCCAATAAGCATATCGCCCTCTGAACCCACTGATGAAGCTCAAAAACATCCACACTTCACCGTGGACCACCACAGTACAAACTCAGCACCAGGGCAGCCCCAACAGAGCATCAGAGCTGCACCACCTCAGCACCAGCGCAGGACTACCTCAGCAGCACTTCAGCACCAATGCAGCACCACTTCTGCATTAAAACAGCATCACCTCAACACCAGGTCAGCATCACTTCAGCACCAGCACAGCACCAACTCAGCATCACTACATGAGCACCAGAACAGAATTACCTAAGCAGCAACAAAGCATCACTCAGCACCACCTGAGTACGACCTCTGCACAAACACCCCACCACCTCAGTATCACTCAGCACAACCTCAGCACCAGTACAACATCAGCGCAGCACAGCACCACCTCAGCATCAGCAGAGCACCACATGAGCACCATCTCAGCATAAACACAGCATCATCTCCTCATCAGTGCACCACCACTACTGTAGCACCAACCCAGTGTAGGCCAACTTCCGCACCAGCACAGCCCCACCTCAGCATCAGCACAGCACCACCTCACTATTTCTCAGCACCACCTGAACAACAGCTCAGCACCACCTGAGCACCAGTTCAGCAACACCTGAGCACCAGTGCAAAACCACCACCTCGGCATTACTCAACACCACCACAGCATCACTTAACACCACCACAGCATCATTCAGCAGCACCAAAGCATCACTCAGCACCACCACAGCAACCCTCAATGCCACCTCAGCATCAGCACAGCACCATCTGAGCACCACCATGGCACCACCTCAGCATCAGCACACCATCTCAGCATTAGCACAGCACCACCGCAGCACCAGCACAGCACCACCTCAGCACCAGTGCAATACCATCTCAACATCAGCATGACACCATCTCAGCATAAGCACAGCACCACCTCTGCATCAGTGCACCACCACCACCAGCGCAGCCCCACCTTAGCAGCAGCTCAGTACCAATGCAGCACCACTTCAGTATCAGCGCAGCACCATCTCAGCCTCAGTGCGGCATTGCCTCAGCACAGCACCACCACAGCATCACTCAGCACCATCAAAGCATCACTCAGCACCACCACAGCATCAGTCAGCACCACCACAGCATCCCTCAACACCACCTCAGCATCAGCAAAGCACCACATGAGCACCACCTCAGCATCAGCACACCATCTCAGCATCAGCACAGCACCAACTCTGCATCAGTGCTCCACCACCAGCGCATCTCCACCTCAACAGCAGCTCAGCACCAACACAGCACCACTACACCATCAGCACAGCACCATCTCAACATCAGCACATCTTCACCTCAGCACAGCATCAGCTCAGCTTCACTCAGTACCACCTGAGCATCAGCTCAGCAACACCTTATCAACACCTTATCACCAGTGCAGAACCACCACGTTGGCATGTCTCAGCAGCACCCCAGCATCACTCAGCACCACCACAGTCATCAATCAACACCCCACCAGCATCACTCAGGCCCACCAAAGCATCACTCAGCACCACCACAGTATCACTCAGCACTACTTTAGCATCCCTCAACAATACGTCAGCATCAGACACCATCTCAGTATCAGAACAGCACCACCTCCTCATTGAGGCACCACCACCAGTGCAGCACCAACTCAGCATGAGTGCAGCACCACCTCAGCACCGGCGCAGAACCACCACAGCACACGCACAGCATCACTTGAACACCATCACTACACCACCACACCATCAGCACAGCACCATCCCAGCATCAGCACAGTATCACCTCCTCATCAGTGCACCACAACCACTGTAGCACCAACTCAGCATCAGTGCAAACCCAGCACAGCAACACTTCAGCACCATTTTAGCACCAGTGCAACACCACCTCAAAATCATCACAGCACAATCTCACCATCCATGCCAGCACCACCAGTGCAGCCCCACGTCTGCACCACCACAGCCCCACCGCACCAATGCAGCACCACTTCAGCATCAGCGCAGCACCATCTCAGCACCAGCGCAGCATCCCCTCAGCAAAGCAGCAACTCAGCATCACTCAGCACCACCTGTGCACCAGCTCAGTAACAGATGAGTGCAGAGCCACCACCTCAGCATGACTAAGCACCACTACAGCAACACTTATCACCACCACAGCATCACTCAACACCACCACAGCATCACTCAGCATCACCACAGCATTGCTCAGGACCACCTCAGCACCAGCACAGCACCACCTGAGCACTACCACAACACCACTTCAGTATCAGCACACCAGCTCAGCTTCAGCACAGCACCACCTCCTCATCAGTGCACCGCCACCAGTGCAGCACCAGCTCAGCATCAGCGCAGCACCAGCACAGCTCCACCACAGCACCAGTGCAGCATCACCTTAAAATCAGCACAGCACCATCTCCTCAGCATCAGCACAGCACCACCTCCGCATCAGTGCACCACGGCCAGCACAGCCCTAGCTCAGCACCAGTGCAGCCCTACTTCAGCAGCAACAGTACACCACTTCAGCATTGGCGCAGCACCACCTCAGCCTCAGTGCCGCATCACCTCAGCACTTCACCAACTCGCTATCACTCAGCACCACCAGAGTACTAGCTCAGCAACACCTAAGCACCAGCTCAGCACCACCTGACCATGAGCACAGCACCACCCCCTCAGCATGACTCACCACCACAGCATCACCTCAGCACCAGCACGGCATTGCTCAGGAGTGGACCACCTCAGCACCAGCTCAGTATCTCCTCAGCATCACTCAACACCACCACATCACCACTTCAGCACCAGCACAGCCCCACCACAGCATCAACGCAGCACCACCTCCACATCAGTGCACCATCAGTGCAGCCCCACCTCCTCACCAGAACAGCCCCACCTCAGCACCAACTCAGCACCCCCTTGCACACTGCAGTACTACCACTTTGGCAAGACTCATCATCACCACAGCATCACTCAGCATCACCACAGCATCATTCAGCACCACCACAGCATCACTCAGCACTACCACAGCATCACTCAGCACCACTTCAGCATCAGCACAGTACCACCTGAGCACCACCACAGTACCACCTCACCATCATCACAGCATCACCTCATCATCAGCAGAGCACCACCTCCTCATCAGTGCACCACTTCCAATGTAGCACAAACTCAGCATCAGCACAGAACCACCTTAGCACCAGCACAGCACCAGCACTAAACCACCTCAAAATCAGCACCGGACCATTTCAGCATCAGAGCACCACCATCAGCACATTCCACCTCAGCACCACCACAGCCTTAACTCAGCAGCAACTCTGCACCAAAGCAGCAGCACTTGTGCATCAGCACAGCACCACCTCAGCATCGGTGCATCAACTCAGCACTGCACCAACTCACTATCACTCAGCACCAGCTCAGCACCACCTGAGAACAAGTGCAATATCACCAATGCAGCATGACTCAGCACAACCACAGCATCACTCAGCACCAACACAGCATCATTCAGCTCCACAACAGCATCACTTTGCACCACCTCAGCAACAGTGCAGCATCTCATCAGTATCACTCAACACCACCACAGCACCAATTTAGCATCAGAATAGCATCACCTCTGCATCAGTGCATCACCACCAGTGCAGCACCAACTCAGCACCAGTGCAGCCCCAACACAGCATAAGCACAACACCACCTCAGCAGCAATTCAGCACCAATGCAGCACAACTTCAGCATTAGCGCAGCATCAGTGCAGCATCACCTCAGCACCAGTGCAGCACCAACTCAGCATCACTCAGCACCAACACAGCATCACCTGAGCACCACCAAAGCAAGACTCAGCACCGCCTCAATGGCACTCAGCACCACCTGAGCACCACCTCCTCACAAACACATCACCACCTCAGCACCAGTGTAGCACCACCTCGGCATCAGCACAGCACCACCTCACCATCATCACAGCATCACCTCATCATCAGCAGAGCACTACCTGAGCACCACCACAGCACCACTTCAGCATCAGCACAGCACTATTTCAGCATTAGCACAGCACCACCTTCTCATCAGTGCACCACCACCAGCTCAACACAACCTCAGCACCAGCGCAGCATCATCCCAACATCAGCACAGCACCATTTCAGCATCAGCACAGCACCACCTCCACATCAGTGCACCAGCGCAGTCACACCTCAGCACCAATGCAGCACCACTTCAGCATTAGCGTAATGTCATCTCCGCACAACACCAACTCAGCATCACTCAGCACCATCTGAGCACCAGCTCAGCACCACCTGAGCCCCAAAGCAGCACCACCACCTCAGCATCACTAAGCACCACCCCAGTATCACTCAGCATCACCTGACCACCACAACAGCACCACCTCAGCATCATCACAGCACCATCTCAGCATCAGCACAGCACCACCTCCTCATCAGTGACCACCCCCAGTGCAGCACCAACTCAGCATCAGAGCAGAACCACCTCATGACCAGCACAGCACCACCACAGCACCCATGCAGCACCACCTCAATGTCGGCAGTAGCACCATCTCAGCATCAGCACAGCACCACTTCCTTATCAGTGCACCACCACCAGCGCAGCTTCCACTCAGTATCAGCACAGCTCCACCTCAGCATCAGCACAGCATCACCTCAGCACAGCACCAACTCAGCATTACTCAGCACCACTTACGCACCTTCTCAGCACCTTTTCTGCATCAGAGCACCACCATCAGCATATTCCACCTCAGCACCACCACAGCCTTACCTCAGCAGCAACTCAGCACCAAAGCAGAAGCACTTCTGCATCAGCACAGCACTACCTCAGCATTGGTGCATCAACTCAGCAATGCACCAACTCACTATCACTCAGCACCAGCTCAGCACCACCTGAGAACCAGTGCAGTATCACTAATGCAGCATGAATCAGCAGAACCACAGCATCACTCAGCACCAACACAGCATCATTCAGCTCCACTACAGCATCACTTTGGACCACCTCAGCAACAGTGCAGCATCTCATAAGCATCACTCAACACCACCACAGCACCTATTTACCATCGGCAAAGCATCACCTTTGCATCAGTGCATCACCACCAGTGCATCACCAACTCAGCACCAGTGCAGTCCCACCACAGCATCAGCACAGCACCACCTCAGCAGCAGCTCAGCAACAATTCAGAACAACTTCAGCATTAGCGCAGCACCAGTGCAGCGTCACCTCAGCACCAGTGCAGCACCAACTCAGCATCACTCAGCACCAGCACAGCATCACCTGAGCACCACCAAAGCAAGACTCAGCACCACCTCAATGGCACTCAGCACCTCCTGAGCACCACCTCCTCACGAGCACACCACCACCTCAGCACCAGTGTAAAACCACCTCAGCATCAGCACAGCACCACCTCACCATCAGCGCAGCATCACCTCAGCATCAGCACAGCACTACCTGAGCACCACCACAGCACCACTTCAGCATCAGCACAGCTATATTTCAGCATTAGCACAGCACCACCACCATCACCAGCACAACACAACCTCAGCACTAGCGCAGCATCATCCCAACATCAGCACAGCACCATCCTAGCATAAGCACATCACCACCTCATCACCAGCACAACCCCACCGCAGCAGCAATTCAGCACCAACGCGGTACCACTTCAGCTACAGTGCAGCACCAACTCAGCATCTGTCTAGCATCATCTCAGCACCAACTCAAAATCTCTCTGCACCACCTGAGCACCAGTACAGTACCTTCTCAGCATCAGCACTGCAAAACCTCTGCATCAGTCATCTCCACCAGTGCAGCCACACCTCAGCATCCAGTGCAGACCTCACCGTAGCACCAGCACAGCCCCACCTCAGCAGCAATTTGGCACCAATGCAGCACCACCTCAGCATCAGCGCAACACCACCTGAGCATCAGCTCAGAATCACTTCAGCACAGCACCACCTGAGCACCAGTGCAACACAGCCACCTCAGCATGACTCAGTACCACCTCAGCACAACCTCAGTATAACTCAGCATCACATGAGCATCGCCTTCGCACCAGCACACCTCCATCATTCAGCATCACCTGAGCATCACCTCTGCACCATCCCACCACCACTTCAGCATCACTCAGCACCAACTCAGTCTGCCCTCGGAATCTGGCATTTGTTATGTTATGTTAATATGTTTTGTACAGCGCATCTACCCAAAAGGCGTCTTGGTGCTGTGTCTAAGGGAGTGTCACATCACAGGTGAAGGACAAGGACCTAATCAATGGACAACAGGGAATAGCCAGGTTTTTAGGAGCTTTCTGAAGCTGAGCAGATTAGTTTGTGCTCTCAAGTGGTCAGGCAGAGTATTTCACTAATTACAGGTAGTGTAGGAAAAGCTTTTCCCTCCCCAGCGAGCTTTCTTTATCCACAACCATTTTGGCAGTTAGGGATCGAAGGTTGCTTGAAGGTATGTACCAATTAAACTTCGATTTAAGGGAGAGAGGGACAACCTTTTGGAGGGCCTAATGGGCCAAGCACAGGGCTTTAAATTGTATTCGCTCGCTAATGGGTAGCCAATGGAAATTACACATACTCTGAGCGGTGGGACTAAACTTAGGGAGAGTTAACAGGAAACAGGTAGCAGCAATCTGCAGCATTTGGAGTTTATTAAGACTATTCTGCTGTGAGCCCACATATAATGTGTTACAGTAATCCAGCCTTGAGATTACTGGGGCAGAGATTACTGTTTTCTTTAACTCCAGAGGAAGAAATAGGAGGATTTTTTTCCAAAACCTTTAAGGTAAAAAAGCAGGTATAGTCAACATGGTTTACATGGTCGGAGAAATCAACTTGGTGTCAAAAATGCCCCCTAGACTTCTGTCTTTGTGCACTGGTACTGGGGGAGCCCAACTGTGAGGGCCACCAAGCTGAACTCGAAAAGCATTACCTCTGTTTTTTATGAATTTATTTTTATGCAGTTATTCTGCATCCATTCTACTACATTCCTCATGCAAAAATTAAATCTATGGGCAACTATCTCAGGGTTTGAAGAGATTGGCACTGCAATATGGGTGTTGTCTGCATAAGAGAGGACTGCGAACCCATGGGATCTAATTAGCCCAATGAGGGGATTGATGTAAATATTAAAGAGGGTTGGACTTAGCGAGGGCCCCTGGGGGACCCAGCACAGCAATGTAACAGGATCAGAGTCAAAGTTACCAAGAGCCACCATCTGCTCTTGATTAGACAAAAACGATTTTAGTGGGTTTAGGGCTTGAGCTACAAAAACAATCTGTGTGAGACGGTTGAACAACAATACATGGTCAACCATGCCAAAATCAGCTAAAGGATCTAGCAAAATTAAGACTGCTTGTCCACGATTGTCAACAATGGCCCTGATTTCCTCCGTCGCCTCAAGAAGAGCAAATTCAATGGATTGGTTTGATCTGAAGCCGAATTGTTCTTGAATCCAAATTTAGTTATTTTTCCAGGATCTTCACTGGAAGTGGAGCCGGGAGATTGGCCTATAGTTTTTTACCTCCAGTGGGTCGAGAGACGCTTTTTTGAGAATGGGTAATATGGATGCTTTCCTCGGTGATAAGGGAAAGCAGCCTGAGTCAATAATTTTGTTTTAAAAAGTTGTAAGCTGCGCTGATATTGTGTTACCAACTGGGTGCAAGACCTGAGGAGGACATGGATCTGATGGGGCGCCCGACCTGGATTCTTGAATCAATTTGGTTACCATATCCTCTGACAGAGGTGTCAAAGTGGTACACAAAGCTAGGCCTTGCACTGATATAGAGGGGATAGAGCCCTCAGATGACTTGTTAAATACTGGAATCTCTGTATTAGTAGCTAAGGCAGTAAATTCACTGAAGATGTTGGTTACTTAAGAGAGAAATAATGCAGCTAATTTATCACAGAATGGTTGATCAGGAGTCGTAGTAATTTTAGAGCCAAATTTGGAATGGCTGTTGACTGTGTTAAAAACCTCCTTAAGTGAGTTCTTAGCAGAATTTATTTTGCAGGTAAAAAAAATGACTTTCACACTATTTATTTTCTTTTTGGAGTCTTAAATCATCTTTTTATATTGAGTTTTCTCAACGGGGCAGTCATTATTTCAGCATCCTAAGTTCTTGAGAATACCATGGTGCAGTGGTTAAGGTTATGTAATTATTTTTTAGGAGGAACTAAGTACGTAATTTCTGTATCTATCCAGCCGGTAAACTCAGCTGCAACTGGATCAATAAACATATTGGGGCAGATTTACAACAAAGTAACGCAGCACGGCGCAGCAAGTCATTTTGCTGCGCCGTGCTGCGTTAGTTTGGAAAGCACAGAGATGCGACATATTTACTAGAATATTTCGGATCTCTGTTTTTCCCCTGCGCTGGTGCACAAACTACAGCCATGCGCCGGCACAGGCACCCTTGCACCATGGTGCAAGGATTCCTGCGTCGTGGGGAAATTGTTTTTGTGCAGGAAGGGACACCTTCCTGCACAAAAACAATCAAAAGAGGCTTTTTCCTCTTTCAATGCGTGCTGTAGAATGCAGCACGCATTGAAAGAGGAAAAAACGAGGAAAAATGAAAACATTTCTCCTCGTTGCGCCTCGCTACGCCACCTCTAGAGTGGCGTAGCATTCACACGCATCTCCAGATTTACGATTTCTCGTACATCTGGAGATGTGTCTTGTTCCATGGGTGTTGCGTGGGAACACATACAGCAACACCCATAGAACGCCCCTTCAATGCACAGTGCTGCGTGTAAAGGGGCCATATTTACGAGGAGAGGTAAAGTCACGCAGGGTGGCTTTTCCTCTCCTTGTAAATATGGAGGAGCCCCCAGCGCCACCAGTAGTCATGAAAAGTGATGTAGTGGTGGCGCAGGGGGCTTGTAAATCTGCCCCATAGTTCGCAAAAGAGGGATGAGATTCAATCAGTAGCATATTTAATTTGGTAGTATCTAACTTATTCCACTGACACATAACAAGTGGTGTGGCTACATTGTGAGCATAGGGGTTGATTCTTGGAGTATTTAAAATAAAGTTAAGTTCAGGCAAGAGGGGTAATCTCCTTTATGGCTGAATCAGGATCATTGGCAAAAATACCGTTGAGCGTATGGCCCGCTTTGTGAGTACATGATTTAACCAGTTGATTTATCTCTAGATTGGACAACATATCTAGAAGCAGTTTTGTGTCCCTATCTTCTATTGCTTCTAGATGAAAATCACCCAAAATGGTGAAGTTTGGGAGCCCTAAACATGATTCGATGATATCTAATAGAGCTTTAGTGAAATCTTCTCTAGGTCCCGGCGGCCGGTAAACTAACAAACCACTAAAGGTATAAGTGTTGCTAATCTTCAGATTGAGCAGAAATGTCTCACAACTTGCAAGTGGTAGGGACTTACACATGGGCTTGAGGTGACTGTGGTATACTGTTGCTATCCCACCACCTCGTCTGCTGCTCCTAACACATCTAGCTACCTCATAGCCTTCGGAAATGGCAATAATAAATTGGAGTGGGATGTTACTTCGGCCCAGGTTTCAGTGAGGAATGAGACATCAGGTTTCATTAACTATATCAGGTCTGCAAATTCCTGACTGTGTTTGATGAGGGACCTTGTGTTTAAAAGCAGAAATGTGATTGACTGGTTGGAACGGGTTAAGCACTCCTACATGGGGCAAAATATTAACATTGAATCTGTTGATTGTCCCCTAATGTCCGTCTGCTGCTCGTGGTGTAATTCAGGTACTATTTCCCAACTTCTACCCTCCTGTTGTGTATGTCCCACCCCCCATTACAAGATAAAAGCTATAACAAACAAGTATTAGAGCAGGCAGGAAGAAGTTTCCAGCAATGCAAGGACAAAAAAACTGGAAGACAATTTTTATATTAATTGGTTTTTTAATAGTGTGGTTCAGTTGTACATAATGTCTTCTTGGTTATATATAAGGTAACAAGAATACTTATAACACTTTTATTTAATTATAACTTTTCAAAATGCTGCACAGCAGCCACAATGCTGTACAATATAGCTTAAATACATTGGCAACACTAATAGCTCTGGCTAAACATTTACAAGGTCCCAAAGGCAAGACCTATTGGCTATGCCAATGCTTGTTCTATTATCCCTCGTGGCAGGACCCACGGCCAGCAATGCAGGAGAGACAAAGGACGACATGAGAGTGACTGCTGCCGTAAATCTGTCTGAGGTTTGTGTGTAAAGGTGTTTGAGAAAGCTAGTTTGAGTACATTGCAATCCCTGCACCCCTATTGTTGAACATCGCACTTTCTGCATGGTCATACCCAATTTTTTTGCTGTCATCCTCCTATTCCATTGGACAGGGTACAATATATTAGAAAGGTTGAACATGTACTTTTAACTTTTACATGTCCTGGAATTTGTTCACTACTACAAGGCCTGCCTATCCCATAGAATAACATTGGGTTACCTTAATACATTTTTTTTAGTGATAACTTTCAATTAGGAGCAGGTAGGAGGGTTGAGTTTGGTCTCTAAAGAATTGTCATTTAAAACACTCTTTAGTGGTAAAGTTGAATTTTATGTCAAAATTCGGAAAATATCACTTTTAGAAAGTTTTAATTTTCTTGTCCTAAACATTTGGTGCTTGCAGCCTGTATCATGGGTTGCTGCGGGGATTCTGCTCATGCACAGAACTATGCACAGGAAACCAGGACCTCAGTGAATTGTGGTGTACCAAAAAACTCACCTCAGTACCCAGAACCCCTATCCGACCAGCATCAGTGTCTGATTCGTTCTCCGTACTACAGCGAAGCTGCCAATGATTAGACAACCCAGAACAAGCGACTTTGGGTACTCTCAGGAATGGTGGGAATCATGAACACACTTTTGTTTTTAGACTCATACCAGTCCACACATGAGTAATCAGAGATACGGAAAAGTTTAAAATGTTTATTTTTAGCTACATGCTCTAAGATGCAGTATTTTGGCTAACATAAGCAGGCAAATGATTAGAAATAAAACAATCAGCATTGTTACAATTCCATAAAACAAAGGGAGAAATCATGTTATGATGATAGTGGAAACAGGTCTTATAGCGCCTTGTGTACCACCCTCCCCTGGCTAGAATCTAGGTTTTATAATAATAGGAGGTCTCTAGGTTTAAACTGGGAACCCCATACCTCCAAAATCAGCTGAGGTAAATCATATCACAGGATCAGCAACGCTCTCTGTGGATGGAAACATTTTCTCCAAGTGCCAGGATCATGCATTCAATGCAATATAAAAGGCACCCGAGTTTCAGATATTTGCAGCTGTGTGAGTGTTGTGTCTAGAGCATGGGCCGATCAACCTGGATCAACAGCATACATTGGTATTTGACCTTGAAGGCTTTTGCACACAGTGTACAGACTGAGGTCGCTGTGTAAGTCTAGGGATTTGAAAAACAGACCGTTCTCATGCGAAGAAAGCAAGCAGTTTAACTTACAACAACAGATACCTGTAGTGTCGTGTGAAAAAGCGGCAAAGTGGCAAGATGGTGTTTAACTTCTAATACGCAAATGCTAACATAGCAATGTGTGCAAGCAGAACCCTGTCTTCACTACACCCTCCCCTGATCGGACCACGAACAAAAAGGGAAGCAATTTAGGAACGCAGAGTTCAAGTTCAAATGAGACAGAACTAAGTTCATATTTTGTTAAACCAGATAATTTGGAAGTGATAAGTTCGAAGTTGTGAGGTAAAAAATAAAAGTGACCACAAAGGGGTGGTACAACGCCCATCATTGAAAAAGGAGAGAAAAAAAGAGCAAATTTTAAGAACCGTATGCTTTGAAGACGGACAAGTGCCAATTTAATCCATCAGCGTATAGGCACAATATGTTGCAACAGCCTCTAAGAGGAAGTCATTGTTATCAACAGTAAAGGCTTCAGCCATCCAATTTAATAAAGTAAACGAACATACATGTTCTTCGATAGCCAGAGCCTCTAGCACCATCAGAGGACAACTTGCGTGTTCTTCGAGGTAACTTCTTGCCAGGAAGTCAAGTGCCGCTGCACTTATATCCCAATTACCTAGGACTCCACGCGCAGCCGCGCAGGCCATTATCCCGATGCCAGAACAGTCCAACTCATGAGTCACTAAGGGACTCATCAGTCGATCATAATCCAGGGCAGGAGATGCCGTATTGGAGAGACACAAATCCAGAGTCCATTCAAATGAACAATCCAGGCAGTGGAAAACAGGTTGGACGCAAGCAAAGTATGAGAACCGGTAGGGTAATCCATAGGCTACACTCAAAGTGGCCAGAGGTCGCGTTCCATAGTATTCAAGCATCCGGTTGCGAAGATGGAAGAGCCGGGGCAGGCTGTCTTGTGACACAGATTGTGCAGCTATTTCGGAGTAAACAAATCAACAGCAGCACACCGGCAGCCAAGGTGAGAATTAATGGTAACCCGTTGAAGATGCTGGAAAAATAGAATGAACAAATGCCGGTATCACCCCAAATATTGTTTGGAACAAGGTTACAAGGCCGGAGCACACAACTTTGAAAAAATACGCCAAGCCAGTTGTTGACGAGGCATTGAATATAGTGTGAATCAGAGCACCGAACTGAGTTGGGAGATCAGTATTCAAAAGTGCATGCACCTTGGTGCGGGTGTTAGCTACGTGAAGGACAAATGTTTCACGAGAGGAAGTTAGGGCGAGTTCTTTTTGGGACAATAGAGCCCTTATTCTGCTCATCTTGTTGAACTCTGCTTTCAAGGTTGGTATGGAAGGCCAGATGGATATGTCGAGTCTCCCATGCGGGGGTGGGAAAAGCACATTTTTACAGCAAACTACACGTTGGGAGACAGTTACAATGTACGGAATCCCTGCTAGCATCCCGCAGCACGCTTCATTATTTAAAAGCAAATAACTACTGTTAGCTAGTAACGTGAAAGTGGGTGTTATTGCTGGCACTGGATTTCCCTTTAAAATGCAAGCTAAATTCGGGGCTTGGGTGTTACACGCGCCGTGCAATTGTATATTTTTGCACACTAGTGAGTGATCAGGTGTAGAAGTGCACTCCTCTCCCTTCAAATAAACTTCTTTTGCCTCTCTCAGGCACCTGTATATGAATGGGAGTGACTAAACTTCATGGAGAAAAGCGCTATCCAACGGCTCATATCTGCCTAAGGCATAGTGTTTCATACAAACAAAGAGAAAGGTAGTTGTTATAATGAAAAAGATGCACGTCAGGCAGGAGTAAGTAACGAAGTGTCCTTTATTACCGGTCATCCACTCTCAACTGGAGAATGCATTCTCAACATTCTACGGTAAGCTCCCGGGCATACTAACTAAGGGAGAGGGGAGGGGGTGGGTGGAAGGTACCAAGGTAGAGGGAAATAGAGATTACAACACATCTCCTACCCACTGCATGATGTGGACAAAAGGGGAGGAGGAGAGAGATTACAACACATCTCTACCCACAGAATGATGTATAGCATACAGGGAAGTGAAACACAGTTTACATAACCAGTCTGTCCCCACTCCAGAATTGTCCATCCTCCAATTGCACCACATTATTCCTGAAACTCTTTACATTTTGAGGAGGAAAAAATTTGCTCTGTCCTACTTGTACCCGGGTAGGTTTTCTTAGCACTGCTGGATAGCTAACTGGGGGATTACATTCTTTCACACCATGTTTCCTGTTATACCACTCTTTGTACTCTGACTGATGTTTTAGGACCTTAAGATTAGGCCTGGGCAAAAATTTCGTTCCGTTCGCGGAAATTGCGATAATTTTACATTTTTGCGTTCCGCGGAGTGCGCGAAAATGTCAAAAATTCCGGTTTCCGCAGCTTGGCGATAATTTGTTTCTTGCTCGCGCTGTAAAATGATACATTCTCGCGCGCGCGCGATCGCCTTACCTGAATCCCTGCGTTCGCCGACAAGTTTTCTTGATCCGGTCGCGTTCTCCATGAGATGTTGTATTGTTTTTAGCCATTTGCGCTGTCTCGCGACAGTTCGCGCCCGCAGTGACGTCATGCGTCGCGCGATCACGTCTTTCTTCTCGCGATCATGCACCGCGAGAACAACTCAAAACAAGATGGCCGCGCCCGCAAGCAACCACATGGGTAAGTTGGCGACCCGCAACCATGCAGAAAATCTCGCGAACATGCCGGAAAAAAACTTCCGCATCTTTGCGATATTTCTGCTTGTTTGCGATAATTTTAAACATTCTCGCGATAATTTGCGAAGGTTAATTCCGCAAATTCCGCCCACCCCTACTTAAGATGACTCTCCTTCCTGTTGTAATCCACACTTTTACCCCCGTCCAACCAGAGTGGGTTGAGTTTGGTGCCAGGCTCTCTCCCTCTTAGGGCCACAAATGGAGATATACCACTTACCAAGTTGGGAGCCATATGATAGGCCCATAAACAGTCTCTGAGTGAATCGTCAATGTTGAGCTAGTTGGAGATTGCCAGTTGGATATGATCTTTAATCATGCGGTTAGTTCTTTCAGCTAACCGGTTTGCCTTGGGACAGTAGAGAGCCGTCCTTTCGTGCTTGATGTTGAGATTTTGAAGGAAAGCTTTCATCTCATCAGAGGTAAACTGCACCCCATTATCAGTTACTAGGATAGCCGGTATCCCTTCGAATGAAAAAACAGACTTGAGGACTGTGATGAGATTATTAGTTGTGGTAGATGAGGTGAACTTGACATTTACCCAGTGCGAGGTGTAGTCCACCAGAACAAACATATACTTTTTTTGCGGTCCTAAAGCCACCATTGGACCAATGATGTCCATAGCAAGCTTGGTCCAAGGAATTTCCGGCACTTCTACTGGAGACAAGGGAACCTTGTGTAAAATTTTTGACTTGTCGCTTCTAGCGCAACTGATGCATTCCTTCACTTTAAGCTCCACCAGTGAATCTAGATTAGGAAACCAAAAACTGTTCCTTACTTTCTTTTCTGTAATACTCCTCCCTAAGTGTCCCTCTTGGGCGAGGTCTATGATCTTATCTCTCAGGGCCTCAGGAGTAACTGCTTTATTGTTACGGAAAATAGTGTTGTCACAGATGGATAACTCATTTCTTACCTCCCAAAACTTCTTCAACTCCTCTCGGACATTGCAACATTTCTCTGGCCATCCATTTATTATTAGATTTTTTAAGTCAATCATGTTAGAGTCATTCTTCATTTCTTCCACCCATTCTTCCTTCGTGAGAGCAGGAAGAAGAATAGATAGAATGGGGGCGTCTAAAGTTTCCTCATTATGTTCAATATCGAGAGGTGACCTTGATAAAAAATCGGCAACCACATTAAGCTGCCCCGGGAGGTACTCAATCCTGAAGCAAAAATTCTCCAACTCAAGGACCCATTTTGCAATCCTAGGGGAATCACAAAGAACTTTTTTTGAAGTAAATATGTGTGTTAAAGGCTTGTGGTCTGTACGGACCGTGAATTTTATTCCCCAAAGGAAATATTTGAAATGAATAATGGCCCAGTAACATGCCAAGGCCTCTCTTTCAATAACGGAATAGTTCCTTTCAGACTGACTGAGGGTGCGGGAGGCAAAGGCTATAATAGTTTCACCACCTTCACCTTTCTGAGATAGGGTTGCTCCCAGACCTTTTTTTGAGGCATCAGTGCTTAGATGGTCGAAGGAGCCAAGTGCGCGAGACCCCAAGATTTATTTTTTTAGATTGTTTATACACTCGGAGTGTCTCTCTTCCCACTTGAATTCTTGTTTATTCTTCAGAAGATCACGTAAGCTATCACATTTCTCAGAAAATCTTGGTATGAATTTAGCCATGTACTCGATCAAACCTAAGAATGACTTCAGATCTTCTTTATTTGCGGGTAATGGTGCGTCTACTACTTCCTGAATTAGATTGTGTTTAGGCCTGATTCCATCACCTGAGAGTTGATGTCCTAGGTAATCAACTTGGGATAAATTAATTTTACATTTTTCACGCTTTACTGTCAAACCTGCTTCCGACAATCTTGCACAAACTTTTCTGAACACGGAGTCATGTTCGCCTTCGTTTGCCCCATAGACTAAGACGTCGTCTTGGAAACACATGCTGTTCGGGATGCCATCCAGCACTTTCTGCATCATTTATTGGAAGACAGCGGCCGCCGAGGCAAGGCCAAAAGGCATCCTACAGAAAGTATATATGCCGAAAGGAGATGAGAAAGTGGTCAAGGGCCTGGACTCCGGGTGGAGTTCAACTTGGTAATACGCCATAGACAGATCTATAACTGAGAAAAATTTAGCTTTGCCAATTGAGCTCAACATTTCGTTAATATTTGGGAGAGGGAACCGCTCCACCCAAATATTCTCATTGAGACTGCGTAAATCAATGCAAAGGCGGATGCCTTGGCCACCCGCTTTCGAAGCAATAACAATGGGAGCCAACCACTCCGAGGCATCAATGGGTTGTATAACACCTAAATGGCACAGTTTATCGAGCTCGTTCTTCAGTGGCTGCCTCAACATAAAAGGAACTTGGCGAGTTTTATGGACCACTGGTTTTGCGCCCTGTTTGATTTTTATCTTATGTTGATATTGCTTCAACAGCCCCAGATCGTCAGAAAAAAGGTGTGGGAATTCATCACAGAGGGTACTTTCCAGGTCATCATCCTCAACCAGAATGACCTAGTCCTTTTTGTTAGGGTCGAGAATGATGCCAAGCTCTTTTTGGAGTCTCCACCCCAAAAGGTTAGACCCTGTGCTCACCAGATTCACTTTTCCTATCGTGGATCTTCCCTTAAATTTTATTTACGCATCCAGCACACCCACCAGAGGAATAGGATCTTTTGTGTAACCATGAGGTGTGATATCAGGTTTGTTGATTAACATGCCCTTAACTCACAGACATTTCCTATAATCTTCAACATTTAATAAAGTAAAGGAAGAACATGAGTCAGCAAACATTTTAAAATTTACATCATTAATTAGAATGTTGCATTTAGGGTATTCCGCCACCCAACTACCACACACGCTTTTCACTTGGAACACAAATTTGAGTTGATCACCACAACCATCATTAATAGCTTTGACTTGAACACTCTCACCCTCCCTATACACTCTTGCAATATGACCTCTTCTATTCCACTTTTTGCATAGGGCATTACGTGCAGTGCATAATGGATTATTGGCTAAATGGTTATTGCTTTCGCATCTGTAACATTTAAGGTTAGAATGTTCCCTTACAGATCTGTTTGTCAGTTCCCCTTTGTTTTTAACTTTCATTACACTACTGGTGAGACTGTCGTCCTGCACTGCAGCTACCACCTCCTCAGATACCTTTATTTCTTTCATGCATTTGGCAGTGTGTTCTATAGATTGAGCTAAGGAGATGGCCTCCTCTAACGTGGGGTTTTTAGACAACAACTTTTCTTGGATCTTGCTGTTGCTAGTACATCTCACTAACTGGTCACGTATGAGGGTGTCATTTAGTTCCCCAAAATCACACCTCTGAGTTAGGCCTCTTAGAGCCGCAATATAATTTTTTACGGATTCATTCTTCCCTTGTGTACGGTTGAAGAATTTGTGGTGTTCTAAAACCACGTTAATTTTATCACCAAAGTGGTTTCCTAACTTCAACAGGGTGATCTCATAAGCATCCAGATCATCTTCATCCTCTAATTCTGGTTCAGGTAGAGTCTTGTAAACTTTGCGACCATGAATACCCAAGTTATGTAATAGGATGTGCTGCTTGCGCAAAGCCGAGAACCTTTCCCCCCCCATAGCAATCAAATAAGACTCAAATAGTTTAGTCCATTCCTTCCAGTAGATATCTGGTTCTCCGCAATCATTTAAAAATGACAGAGGTTGACAGATCCCTGGTGTGCCCATGCCTGACAGGATACAAATAACGATAGGGGGCACCCTGGAATGGAATAAATGGCCAGAGGATAAATAGCTCCCAAAATGAACTTAAAATTAAGGATAAAGATAGAGGAGCTGGACAACGTTAGTACACACCCCTATACAGTTCAGGGACAAGGATGTACGACCAACAATGGGTTAAAGTAAAGCGCTGTATTTGCTTCAGCTGTATCCAAAATGCAATCAAGTGAAGGAAGGGAGAAAAATGGTAAGGTATATGGCCCTCCTGATAATACCAAACGAATTTAAATCAAAGTGATAAAAATGTTAGTCAAAGTTCTTGAATGAAGAAATGAGGATGACTCAGGTAGCGCTGAAAATGAAAAACAGTTCACCTCACCTTAAATGTGTAGCAGCCAAGGGATAGCTTGTAAGTAGAGCTTCCATCCTGCGCTGAGAAGTTCCTCCTTTCAAAAATGAGTTGACCTCGGCAATGCAACCTCACCGTAAGCTGTAGGGTAGCCCCTCTGCAAAAACAACCAATACCGGAGGCTCCGCCCGCAGTGGTCGTGAAAATGTTGCAAGGAAGCACGTCAGTAATTGCGGGGACGCTGGGAGATCCGCCGGTGAGAAACGGAAACCACCGCTACAGAGACGCTGAAAGAATGATCCCAGGAAGTGAGGGAAACGGTGCCGGGGAAGGGCGCTCAAAACCCACAGGAAGGTAAATCTGGCGAGGTACCTGCAGGCTGCGAAGGGATTACTTCCAGCGAGTTTGAGTAGGCACGGCTACTCATCCAGCGACGACGGGAGACAAGAACCTTCCCGCACCACAGCTGACATGCCGATCGCCTCACAACAGAACTTGCATAACCGATGCTCCACTCTGTAGATTGCTCCAGGGTACAATCCCCATCTGGCACGCACCCGGAGAGTACACAGTAGGGAAGTGCCCTCCTCCGGTCGCTTCAGCAAAGCAACACGCCCGACCAAAGTCCGTCGAATACTTCAGACAGCACCGGAGACCTACTTCAGATCGCTGAACGATGGCAGTATGTGGGGAATACCTTTGAGAAATCTGTGTGTCCCCACCAGCCTTCAACTTGTAGTGCCATACACCCACGACCAAGGCAGTTATCCTCTTGAAGTACGCAGCGGGGATTCTTCCAGCACTTCAACACACGTGACGAAGCTTAACCTTCAGTTAACGAGAGTGCACACAAGGGGGAGATGACCAGTACAGCCCCCCACACAGGATCGTCGCCAGTGTTATAAGGAAAAAGATGCACGTCAGGCAGGAGTAAGTAACGAAGTGTCCTTTATTACCGGTCATCCACTCTCAACTGGAGAATGTATTCTCAACATTCTACGGTAAGCTCCCGGGCATACTAACTAAGGGAGAGGGGAGGGGGTGGGTGGAAGGTACCAAGGTAGAGGGAAATAGAGATTACAACAGTAGTGTTATCAACCCATAAATAAGCCATACAGCTGAGTTTGATTTGGCCACAGAAAATGGTAAAGGTTCCAACTTTTCAATGTGCAAAAGTGAATTTGTCGCTTCCTTCATTGACATGAACTGTTGTTTTTCAGTCAGATTAAATGGTAAAAACAGAGATGATGTATTCATGTAGTCCCAAGGAACTTTCCCAGATTTCAATGTTTGTAAAGTCCACGCAAACTGCATTATGGAACGCAATTGATTTTGACCATGGTATAAAACAGACATTTCATCCTATACAATATTCACAACAGATGAAACAATATTATCTAATGTGTAAATTCTGGAAGAAAGAGTATTAATGCTATTATCAATGACAGCAAGCACTTTTTCTAAATTAGCTTGATCAGTAGCCCTCAATCTAGAAGCAGCTTCAAGTTGAGATAATTACCAAACCTCGTTGTAAATAGCATAAACCCTTCTTTTGGACCTTCCTCCTACAGGGCCTTTAACAAAGTCATTCAAATCAACATCGTCAGTCAATTGGGACAAATGAAGTTTAACTGATGCTAAGCTGGAATGTTTAAGCCAGTTTTGACGTAATCTGCCTCCTGAATAGGTAATAACAGAATGGGAGTTTTCAAAACGGGTGTCCACCCTAACCTGTGTATAGCCTGGGGCCAGATCCAGAAAACGATGTTGGAATGAATCTGAACTTTTTTGCCATAATAACCATCCTTGGGGATCCAAGCTGGAAATATTGAAGGAGGTATTAGTAATTAGGGACTGCAATTCATCAAGGGACAGATCTGTGTGATTGTTCCAAGTAGGATAAGCACCTAGATCAGGAATGGTAGGGGCATTTGTTTTTTTAGAAGTAGCCAATCCAAAAAAAAGTGCTTTGGAAAATAGCTGAATTTAAAAACAACACGTGGTTCGGGAATGAGACATGCACTATGTAAAGCCTTGGTGTCCCGCACCTGCCAGCCTTTAGAACCCCAAACAGATTTTAGATCAATTGTATCTTTCCACACCTCATAGCCCCCTATAGCTAATTGATCCATAAAAGACTTGGAATACAGTAATTTAGTGTGTGTGAGTCTGACTTTGGAAGTGGACTGAGTATTCATTTTGAAATATTGGATCGACTAAAATCGGTAAAATATGTACATTTTTTCAATACAGTTTTCGAACTACCTTCAATGGGAGCTGGGCAATGTTCCCATTGTGTATAATTAATCACATTTCGAAATGTATTTGTTTTATGCAGGAAATGACTGCCATAGTGTTGATAACAAAATAACTCTGCATAATGTGCTGACTCCAAGTACAAATCTTCAGCATCAAATGCAGAATAATATTTCAAATCAGAAAAAAGAGCCTCAATCGGTTTGGACATCCCAATCATCAGAGTGTATGTTTTGTTTCACAACGTCCCCCATAGAAACACGAAGTACATTGGGGACATTAATCACCTCTGTTGGGCCATGAATTTGAAATTTTACATCATCCCATACAATACAATCTAACACAGGCCAGGCAGTGATATTGACAAAAGTCTGGTCCCTCTTCATGATGTGTGATGAGGAGTGGGGTGCCAAAGTTCCATCAATTAATCTAATTGCAGATCTTTTGGTAAGATAATGTCCATTTACTAGACGAATAAAGGCAACCACAAATCCAATCGACATGAACACAAAAATAGAGATGCGCACCAACCACATGTAAGTCCAAGGGGGAATTAAAAAATGTCTTTCAAACCAAACAGCAAAAATAGACATTTTCGATAGGGCACTTGATGTGGTACAGTTTGTGTCAAATGAAAAACGTGACGGGTCAACTGTACTTGTCTGCACACCAGGCAACGGCACATCTGTGGGATAGGTATACTCAGTATCTCCATGGGTACCACCATCCGGTGGATTCAATAATGGATTGGTAACTGAATACATCTCGATGGCAATGTCAGGCCTGTTCGTATTCGCCGAGGCCAAAATAGAATTTGTCAGCATTGCTGGACAAGAGAACGCTGGAGTCATACTAAGAAGAATCGGCCACTCGTTGTAGTTTGACATCGTCAATGGAGATGTACTTGTTATCCTTGCGACCAGGAAGTGGAGGTAAAATAACGGTTCTTGCACCCAGCACGCCAAGCACTGGAACAGGTGCACGATAAAAGGGGCCGAACTCCTTCTTGTTCTCCACCTTCTCACGGGCCAGGTCAATGACTCGAGGTAGCCAGCCAACTACCGGAATTCGAAGTGCAGCATCAGTTGTGGGGGGCAAGTGGACTGTCTCGAGCCTCTTGTAGGTTCTGTAACACAGCAGAATGATCATCTACGTCAAAGGGTGCGGCTGACGCCGCCATGTATAGACCATCAAGGTCCGGGAAAAACATTTTTATGCCAAAGAGCATTTTGTATGGGGTCCGCCCACCCAGAGACCTTCTAGGGAGATTATTAAGTACACGTTGTACGCTATACAAAAGGGCCAACCAGTTTCTGCCAGTACCTAAAACCCTAGCTGTCAAGGATTGCTTTAAGTCACGGTTCATTCGCTCCACAACAGCATTGCCCTCAGGCTGGTACGGAGACGAAAATTTGACTTGGACCCCCAAAGACTTCATGGCTTCTTTGTACGCCTTAGAGGCGAACGCCGGACCCTGGTCCGAATGGAGGGTGCCACATGCAAAAATTCCGACAAAGACACGCAAATCCCTGATGACAGTTCGAGCATCAGCACTTATTTGTGGCCAAACCCATAGAAAGCGTGTGCACGAATCCACTGCAACTAAGATGAGCTTATACACAGTATCAGAGGAGAAAGGGCCGCAGTGATCTAAATAAACACACCCAAGTGATTTATTTGATATGTACAACTGTGTTTGAGGTGGACGCGCAGCAGTTGAAGGCTTAATCTGCTGGGAAATGTCACAAGTAAGGACACAATCACGAGTCTGTTTATACAATCCGCGCCACCAGTAACGTTGCTGCAAGATAGTCACAGGCGCTGAAACGACTGCATGAGCCGAGGCCATGCCTTCATGAGCAGCTTTTATCAAGGAAAGCCTGCGGTCCGCGTTGGGAACCAATCTGTCACCAACGTCGTTAATTCTCACATAGGGAACTTTATCAGGACTTAAATGATAAGAGTATTTAGAAGGGAAACCTCTAGGGCAATTATCTCCCTTCTCGTTTGCAGCAATAGCTGCCAAGTTGTCATCATCAATCTTACTTTTGGATCTTGTAACTACTGCTACTCAATATGTTGCCACTGCTGTTTTCGCTGCTTCGACAGCAAAACTGTTACCAACAGCGTGTACTACTACGTGCTGGTGACCAAGATTATGAATTAAATTCACGAGAGGCAGATGTTCTTTAAGTTCTGCAACTCGAACCCAAAGAATGTTATGTTTGATTGTGCTACCTTTGGAATCACGATATCCATTTTGAATCCAAAAGAATAAATTGTTGTTGAAAGACTGAACACAGTAGTAAGAGTCACTTACAATAAGAGTAGTCACACGGGGATCAGCAAACTCTAGTGCAAGCACCAGAGCATGTAGCTCTGTCAACTGAGCGGTACAGTCCCCTAATGTCTGCGTGTGCACGACATCGGGCTTGAATTCACCATTCACCATGGTACCTACCACTATTGCGCAGGCCGCTGAATAAGCATGCTTAGATCCTGTCACCGGTTGCTCCGAACCATCAGTGTAAATGATACAATTGTAATCCTCAAGCGGGCACATGGATTGAGGAGCAGGATGAACAAATTCATACTGCAAGTACTCCTCAGTTTGCAATGAGGAATCAAAGATAAACGTGACATCTGGAGACGTCAAGGAAGTGGCCCATTGTATCCAACGTGGATGCAAAGCTTTAGAATTCGGTACACTGGCTTTCATCACTGCCTCAAGGGCAGGATACGGTGTGACAACCAACATGCGTTTCCCCTGCGAGAGCGCTCTCTCTTTTAGAATCGCCATCTGCACAGCAGTTAATACTTTTTCGACAGAAGAAAAGCGCATTTCAGCCGAAGTGTACAAGTGTGACTTGTAAGCAATAGGGACTGAATCTCCCTCATTAAACTTCAAATACGTGAAACCCACTGCGCCTGGCACAATTCTTATTACCAGGTTTGTGGGGTTGTCAAGTTTCAGTAAGTATTTAGATTCAAGAAGATCAGACTGCAAGGATTGCTGTATAGCTGAATGTTCTGGAAGCCAGCAAGATTTGGTAAAAGTAGGTTGTATCAAGGCATATAGCGGCTTGATAAGCTGGGCATAATCGGGAATGTAAGTACGACTGAAGTTCAAAAAACCCAGCAAAGATTGTAGCTTTATCAGAGTTGTTGGAGTGCGCAAACATGTGCATTTCTCCAGGAAGTGAGGTGCTAAACCTCGTCTTTCGTTGTTGAGCTCATAGCCCAAAAACAACACTGTGTACTCCACAATGTGTGATTTCGCAAAGTTAAATTTGTAACCGAAGTCCGCAAACATGACAATGATGCGGTCAACGTGACACAGATGCAGCCATAATTCGTCGTCTGTGAGATAAATATCATCAACATACGAGTATGCATCAGTGTCAATGCTCTCTAACAGAGAGACAACACGTGCGGCAAAGACACCCGGGCTGTTTTTATAGCCCATGGCTAATCTTTTGAACTGTTTTTATTTGCCGCCAGAAGTAAAGGCTGTCCATTGACTACTAATAGAGGTCTGGTTATGACTATAAAAACCATTTAAAAGTCAAGTGTGGTCTTAAACCTTTTTCTCACAAGACTATCAACCAGGGCAGAACTGTGGGTATTCTGTACCGTGACATCCGACAATGAGAGTTCAAATGCCAATAATCCAAATCTAGGCAGTACGACCCATCAGGTTTGGTTACAGTGAAAAGAGGATTATTCATGGGTGACACACATGTTTCAATTACACCTTGATATTCCAATTGTTCAAGGATTTCTGCAACGGAAGCTTTCGCTTCTCGCCACATGGGATATTGGGGTTGTGGCTGTGGCATTGACCGCAATGGAATCTCATGTCTGGGCGATGGTTTATCCCATCCGACCTGGGTACGGTACAACACCGGTGCAAGCACCTGAGCCCACTCTTCTGCAAAGCTCTGTGCCTGCTCCTTTGGCACAGTGTGTGCGAAACTAGGGAGGATTACCTCCTCTCCTCTCGGAGCGGCCAAAACGAAAGTTGGGGGCCAGTAAGCCTCCGCTAACAAAATGTCATATGTCAGATTTTCCCCAAAAATCCCTCTTATTGTACGTGGTATGTCACCTTCAATTCAAAGTACTATTTCATATAGTCTGTCAGGGGGAGCCACTCTAGTGTCAGCAGTTTCTACAGTAATAAACGTGTCAGTTGCTGTCGCCTTCAGATACGGACGCAGTGCTTGCCACACTATTGTAACCTCCGCTGCGCTGTCTAGCAGCGTGAGCGCCCATGTCAGGTTCCGAAGCTGTGTTCTCACTATCTGTGGCATTCCTTGCGGTTAATGCAGCAACTTTATTTTTCTGAAACTGAGGGCGTTGACGTGGAAAGTCGTCCTGCTTGCTTTACCATCAACCGTGCGGGGCTGCTCACGTCCTTGCGGGGCACCCCGACCTCTGCCATGTTCTCATCCACCGGCTTGCGAGACCGATGTTTCCTGTGAAGAACGAGGAGAACTTTGATCAGGAACCTGAAATCTATCAGGAAACCTAATTCCCGTGTGATCGCGCAACTCATATGTGCGTTCAGTAAACATTGGTATTGGCGATGCAGGACGTGACCCTTGTTTCTGTTGCTGCTTCCCTTGCTTTTTATTTTTCCAATTTTGTTTAGGAAAAACTGTACGGTCGTCTTTAGTAGACATAACCGTCTGAGTTTGCGGTTGAGCTGCTATTTTAGCAAAAGGCTTAACACCCAAACTATAGCGGCCAATAGACTTATAAGCCTCCGCAATAATCTTCGGTAACTGCCGGGGTTTATCGGCGTTGGCAACAAGGCGCAAATCATTAGACACTTGAAAGTTAACCGCATCTTCCTTGAAGTTAGCAAGGATGAGATCAGCAACCACATCAAACACTCCGACAAGCCTCATTCCCAACTAAACCGCCGCCTCCAGACCGTGCTCATCCTGAACACGCTTAATCATGGAGGGTAGTACAGTCATAGACGGTGTGCCGAAGCACTTCGCATAGACTGCTGCAAATAATTTACCCCAGTTCTCACAATCCGTCACCTCAGGTTTTAGTCTTTCTGCAAACTAATCGTCAGATTCCTGTGTTTTTCCACAGGAGTCGTATTAGGAAATACTGCTTTGAGCTGGTCAAATTTCTCAGCAAGCCAATAAGGCATATCGTCCTTTTTCTGGGGCGCTTGCCCATTACCAAATTAACCATGACGGTACTAATAGAAATCCCAGCCGGTCCAACTGGTTGCGTCGCAACCCCAGGTGCCCCCACCTGGAGGTTGCATGAGACGTATTGCACTAAAGCCCTGTGTACCGCTATCAAGGCGGTATGTAGCTGACATACGTTGTCCACTGGGGCTTGCAAATAACGTGGATGTGGTGTGAACACGGCCAAGACTGGCCAAGTGGCCCCAGGGATAGACAAGGGGCCTAACCGAACCGGAGTTACGGCTTAGGGGAGGGCGCCATTAAATCAAATACGATGCTGCCATGCCAAAATCTGAATCTCCTGTGTCCTATATAGTGTGTAATTTGCAGGTATCGCAGTGGGAGTGTAAGTATGGAATGTTTCATCATCCGCATTTACTGCAGAAAACGTAACCCAAGAGTAGAAAAGCTCAAAGGGGAACGCTGCATCCACACTCACCACAAAGATTACTGACGTACCATCGTCGGGCACCCCAAACTGCATCAAATGATGCCGGAGCGCTGCGCGACTATGCGGTGCTATATTAATATCACCCATAAGGACACAGAGAAGAAAAACAATCTATATGAAAATGTAGCACAAACAGGGCAGTATTCAAAATGTAAACCTTTTTTATTGTCAAGCTTGAATGAATTTATCCACATAGGTAGGTCAATCCGTCACTTCTGTCAACCGGAAACAGGAGTGAGGGTGTTGTTGACAAATATAAGCACTACTGCTAAAGCGTCTTGAAAACAAGACCAAAGGTTAGGTGCCCCATGTTGCGGGGATTCTGCTCATGCACAGAACTATGCACAGGAAACCAGGACCTCAGTGAATTGTGGTGTACCAAAAAACTCACCTCAGTACCCAGAACCCCTATCCGACTAGCATCAGTGTCTGATTTGTTCTCCGTACTACAGCGAAGCTACCAATGATTAGACAACTCAGAACAAGCGACTTAGGGTACTCTCAGGAATGGTGGGAATCAAGAACACTCTTTCATTTTTAGTCTCATACCGTCCACAAAATGAGTAATCAGAGACAAGGAAAAGTTTAAAATGTTTATTTTTAAGTACGTGCTCTAAGATGCAGTATTTTGGCGAACATAAGCAGGCAAATGATTAGAAATAAAACAATCAGCATTGTAACAATTCCATAAAACACAAAGGGAGAAATCATGTTATAATGATAGTGGAAACAGGTCTTATAGTGCCTTGTGTACCACCCTCTCCCAGCTAGGAGCTTAGTTTTAAAATAATAGAAGGTCTCTAGGTTTAAACGGGGAACCCCATACCAAGATCAGCTGAGGAAAATCACATCACAGGATCAGCAACGCTCTCTGTGGATGGAAAAGTTTTCTCCAAGTGCTAGGATCATGCATGCAATGCAATATTAAAGGCACCTGAGTTTCAGATATTTGCAGCTGTGTGAGTGTTGTGTTTAGAGCGTGGGCCGATCAACCTGGATCAACAGCGTACATTGTTATTTGACCTTGAAGGCTTCTGCACACAGTGTACAGACTGAGGTCGCAGTGAAAGTCTAGGGATTTGAAAAACAGACCGTTCTCACGCGAAGAAAGCAAGCAGTTTAACTTATAACAACAGATACCTGTATTGTCGTGTGCAAAAGCAGCAAAGTGGCAAGATGGCGTTTAACTTCTAATACGCTTATGCTAACATAGCAATGTGTGCAAGCAGAACCCTGTCTTCACTACAGGGTCACATGACTAGGTTTAGCTGGCAGTTAGTCTTTGGGTATTGCTCCCAGACAGTGAGCCAAAGGGGTAATAGGTGTTGGCAGGATGGCAATCTCTGATTTGATGAGGGGGAGTAGCTATCACCTACAACATTTGAACATCACAAAGGTTCTGCCTCAGCACACTAACAAAGGGTTTGACACAAGTTTTTTGTGACCCAATGACAAACTGGAGCCAGGGCAGGGAGGCAGGAAATTCCAAGCACCTCTGGGGTTGGAAGCCTCTAGAAACTTCATGTACTTCAAAGAGGGCACCAGGTAACAATTATGGACTCTTCTGCCCAACTCTTCAGTACACCTTTGGACCTGTGGAAGTCTCAGAAGAACTGCTGTGCTGCTCTGCGAGAAGGACTACTCTGCTGCCCTGCTTCCTGAGTGAGAAGTACTGGACCTGCATCTTGAACCCAGTACGTCAGAGTGTTTCAAAGGGCTAATTGGCTGGCCTCCTGATCAGAGTCTCAGGGACAGAAAAGTCTCCAACTACCTTGAACCCAGCACCTGGACTCTGTCTACTGTGAGTGCTACCCTCCCCCCCACCCCCAAGTGGTGCCATACCAGTTCTAAACCCTTAGAAGTGGGCCTGAAGGTGCTCTGTCAGCCAATGCCGAGGCCCTGTAAGGAGGATCAGCATAGAGTAACGCAACTTCTCACAGCTGTATTGGAACTGCTGTTGCGCAACACATCCTTGATGCAGGACCCAGCATCGCAGCCTATAACTTCATCGGAACTGCCAATGTGTGACGCATCCATGACGCAGGCCTTCGCATTCCAAGGCCGTCGTCAACACCATCATTGACGACAATGCTGGACTCTGCATCATAGCACCGCAGTTTCATCCTAACCACTACTTTGCGATGAATCCTCGATACAGGATCTCGCAACGCTCCACAAACCAGGATTTAAGGAACTTTGTTCAGTGGGCCTAATTTGGTCCCTGTATCCGGCCCATGCTCTATCGCAGTCGGCCATAACTTCTAGGCACTATTTTCACTTAGATCTTTAAAATTGCATATCTCATGTTCTAATGATTGGATTTTTGTTGTTTTGGTCTTGAATAATTAATTCAACTTTACTCTATTTTTTAAAGTTGGTATGTGCCATGCCTGCCTCGATCCGACTGTTGGATGCCGTAGAGGCGGAACGAATGTGCATAAAAGAAGCACAGGGACGACAGTAAGGTGTTTGGTATTCTAGCAGTTCTTTGTGTCTGCAGTTTCCTACCATCGGATTTAATCTGCTTCTGGTTTTCACCACGCTATCTCGGCGTTCTCGGAGGTGGTGTTGTTTCCTATGGCATCGGCTGTCTTTCCTGTTGTTCTTGTTCCGGCGGTTCGCACAGCAGACAGCAAATCTGCAAAACAAAGAAAGAAAAGCACTTTAAAGACTCAACAAGCTCTAGTTGTGGGTAACACGCTCAGCACTAAATGTAAAGCATTTTACAGAGATACTTATCTGATGATATTGTGTATTGTGTTGCCATAAAGACTCCGATGCTTCTTGGTGGTATAGTCATGCCTATGTACATAAAGACAACAAAGGTAAAGAAACATTGTGTGTTGGTACTACTTATTATTTAGGCAAAACGGTCCTGTATTTTTGTTTTACCTTTTATCCTTGGGAGTAGAGTCATAAGACATCCGGGGAGGAATAGGTGTCTTTTTTCTCCAATTGTTATTAGTTAGATTTTTTGGGACCTATTTTTCTTCATACACAATGGGGATATTCTCAAGAACGTGTGATAACCATCGCAAATTTAGCTTAACGCAACTTTGCATATCGCAGTCTATCACGGGAAAACAACACCGTGTTAACGTAGTATTCTCAACCTGGCAGCACCATACGATAATCACACGATAACGCATCAAATGACCGCGTTAAAATCAACGCTACGCCTCAAAAATGCGAAACACGAATGTGAATAAAGTTGCGATGTGGCCAACCTCAATACAAAAATCAGCACTAACCAGCGACAGGCCTGCAATTCCCACGCATCATGCGGGATAATGCACGATAAAAGCAACCAACAAAAAAAAAGGGAGAAAAAAAGAAACTGATTAGCACCATGGATTCTCCCGGACAGGGTACAGTCTGCAGGAAAACCAGATCAGCGTCACGGAGGTGGCAGAACACCACCATCCACTGAACGTCAATATGACAAACGTGAATGCAGTCGGAGTGTCGAGGAGGTCTATGGAGGAGGACAAGAGACGCTGGCATGATGTGAAAAACCAAACCAAGCACAAACCCGCTGCCAACAGGAAGGCAGCGCAGCAACGCCGACAGGAGGTGGGAGTCCGGAAACAGCTCGATAGGACCTGAGACAACATCAACCGGGTGATAAACGACCAGGGGCTGGGGGGACGGGGGGAGATGGGCACAATGGCACACATGCACAACGATGTGTAGCACACTGCACAACCACAATGACCCTGGATCATGTCCCTGATCCCTGTGGCACACTGCAGCAAACCCACATAGAAATAACAGCACATCCGATGACAATATGGTACAAAGTGCAACACTGACACTGCAGAACAGAGGACACAACTGGGTCTGCCTATGCAAAGAAACAGGCCAATCACATCTAACATAGCAGGAAACTGCGAGATGGAAATGTACATGTACAACCTCACATCCGTCATGCAGTCCAAGTGTCCACTTTTCCGCATCAATTATACAGCACCTCCCAAACAGTCACAATGTACATTGTCATACAATCTGCATGTAAACTAGAACAATGCGCCAACATACATGGCAACACAATGTCAACATGCATCTCCCTTTCAGATTGCAGAGGGACAAATAACACCTCCAGCAGAGCAGACCAGACTACTCATCAGTGATGCTGGAGAGGACTACCACACCTGTGACACCGACGCCCTTCAATACACAATGGACATCTTAGGCAACCCACCCACAGGAGCAGGGCAGCCAAGCTACATAGAGGAGATCCCAGCCCCTGCACAGACCACACAGCAGGAAGCACCCGCCTCCACGGCTGGCTCCCAACACTCCACCTTGGCACACATCGCATTCCAACGCCAGGTGTCAGAATGCCAAAAGGAGGTGGCTGAACAGGTGCGGGTGGGGTCAGAGCACATGGAAGCCGAACTAGATCACATACGTGGGTGTTCAAGTCCCACCAGGGACCAACTAAACCCCACAAAGGAGACCCACACCTCGACAGAGACACATGCATTTGCACATTTCCTGCAATTAACCATGCTCAGAGCCCAGGAATCATCATTCGCACCTCCACACTGGAACTCCGTACAACGGCCCAGTCCACTCCTCTCAAGTATTGAGTGGGTAGCGACAAAGCTACATGTCCAAGGTCTTATCCGCTGCCAGCGGTGACATGGTTGTGTCCACTGTCCACTACACTGCATACACCAGTGGTGTATGTCGAAATGGATATGGGTGTGTTCTGCATATTGCAGTCTGTCCAGCACATCTCCGCCACACTTGGCATTGTGTACTTTCCCATTCATGGGTCACTTGCCTCCTTTGCACATGCCTGATTCCCACCTCTCCCCACATTCTGCTATTATGTGCTGAGGTGCCATGACGTTGATGGCTCATGTACATGGCTAGCCCAGGTTACCACAGTGAGTTGTGCTGTCGTGTCTGGTGGGTGGACATGTTGTTTTGCATGTTGGTTGTGATTTTGTGACATGAGCGTTGCCAGAATTGTGAGTTACATGATTGTGGAGTTGAGGTGTGTGGGGTGTTCACTTTGTACTTGCATTCCCATTGGTGCCTTCCAGGGAGCACTGTTTGATGTTGGACTGTCGGAAGATGAAGTTATCATGCACACTGCCTGGGTAGTTGGCGACAACATTGGTGGCGATTCCCCAGTAGTCAACTGTTGCCTGCACATTGATGGAATGTGTGTGCTTTCCCTTGTGGTAATTGTGTGCTGTGTCACCAGGGGGCACAAGTAGGACATGTGTGCTGTCGATTGCCTCCAACACGTGCGTGCATCCAGCTATGGCGTATAGACCTTGCTTGGTCTTCAGCTGTTCCTGAGCATTGTGGGGGGCGTATAGGTACTGGGGTACCAGGCTAATGATGGCATCCAGGACAGGTGTGAGGGACTTGGATGTGGCTGGCTGTGAGACTCCTCCGACTCTGGCGGTTGTTGGTTGGGAGGTACCAGAGGCCAACAGGTGCAGCACAGCCAGCAGCTTTGTCTGAGGTGGGATGTTGGTTGTCCGCTGTGTTGGTGCCGTCAGCCTGTTGTGCGATGATGGTCAGGATGCGTAGGATGGTTGTCCGTTTGAGCCTGTAGTGGACAAAGACATTTTCTGGTGTTAGGTCTGTGAGGCTGATGCATTTCCTGAGGGTCCACTGTCTTTGTCCGCGCTGCCTCTGTGGTGATCCGGGGGTGGGGTCTGGGGGGCTGGTGGTCCTGGGTGTGGTGGCGGTGGGTATTGTGGCCCTGTTGGGGCTCCGAGCTGCATGATCAGTGGCTCCATGGCATCTGTTGGTCTTCAGGTGTGACTGTGGTCTGGGCTCCCTTTTCTGTTGCCGGTTGTCGTCCGACTTTGCACTAGGTCAGAGCAGGTGTTAATTTCCTGCTGCTAACGCGCATTATCGCATGTTTTGTGATCTTATCGCCGATGTGGCTGGTCGTTGAGAATGTTGAGGTGTAGTGTTGCCGCGCCTTTTTGCACGGGAACGCCTACTCTCATTAGCGATAGTTGCCGTTGTCATCTGTAGCAATGTTTTTTGAGGATGCTATCGCCGGAAATCTGGTGATATGGGCTGTTTGCACCAGCTTGTGAATGGGGCGTAAATTTATCCCGACTTTGGCTGCGATAAAGTGCCGATAATTCGGTGATAGCTCCTTGCGAATATGCCCCAATATATGTTACGGTAGGTGGAAGCACAGAAAAGATCTTCATTAGTTTCATAGACTTTAGTGATCCTCGCCTTATACATATGTGTTTTCTGTCTTTTAGACCAATCCCAGCAAAGAATGTTAGGCTCATTTGCTGATTCAATCGATAAGGGGGAGTGCATGAGGTATATGTGTAGGACCTCTTTTTACTTATCTTCGCCCCCAACCTCACTAACTGTCTCTGACTTTCTCTTTTCCTCTTTTTGATAGGAAGAACCTTACTGGTCCTGAGTAGACAGTAGTAGCCAAGAGCAGTCTGAAAGAGACATTTGTTTTCTCTCTTCCCATCCCCTCTACCCCATCATGCTCGGTAAACTTTGACTTTGTTGGGATTCCTAGTTCAAGGGAGAAATGGAGAATTCTATTTATGGCTTCCTGTCGCTCCTGCGAAAACACAGAAGGTGAGAACCTGACAGTGTGGGATTTTTCTTGTGTTCTGTTTTCACTTTATTACTGTTTGAAGTACCACATAAATACTTTACACATTACCTCTAAGTTAAGCCTGACTGCTTTTGTGCTGAGCTACCAGAGGGTTAAACACAGGTTAATTTGGAGTTTGCTTGTGCCTTCATGCTGACAGGAATTGTGGATGCTGCTTGAAAAGGGGTTCACCCTCCTCAACCAGTAACCCAGTTTCCTACACCCATGTTACAAGAATAGGGGTTCAGGAGTCTTTTTATTTCCCGGATGGTGGAAGAACCCTGCAGCAGCTCAGAGCAGAATATGGGACCTCGGCAAACTAACAGTGCTTTCATATGTCCATGACTCTAAATAGCTACGTGGAGCTTTGTGGCTGATCGTTCTAATGCCCAGGATTGGTATATGTCGCTCCCGGGACCAGGCTATCCAATTGAGCAACAATCCTTTACCATGCATGAGGGTGGAGTGATACATTGCATATCAGTCCATCAATTACTTTACTTCCTTTCTGAAGACATAAGTATCTTTAACAGTTCTTAGTTTAGTCATAAAGGAGTTCCATAGTTGTGGGACGTATGCTGAAAATGATCCCCCTGTGAACATCAACTTTATTGCTGAAATTTTCGAAGGGCACTTACCAGAGGATCGTAAGGATATTGGTGCCTACTACATGCACTCCATTACGTTAAAGCATACCTTTTGGAAAGTGACAGTCCTGTCCCATCTATATAATAATAGCACCCATGATGAAGTTGTAGTCCTGAGAGAAGTGCAACTGCCCTGCTTAGAGGTCCTGAAACTGTACTTATTAAAACATGATCTTCCCCCTGGAAAGAGCGGGAGCGGTACTCCTGAAGGTATAGGAGCGCGCTTGTGAAGTGCTTATACTGCTCAGTAAAATGCGTAGCAGCCCTTCAGAGAAGTCCCACAGTTGCCCAAACAAAAATATGAAAGCTTTTTAAGAAGTACAACTAGTAACCTTTAACCCCATATCAGCTCTGCTGGAAAGTGTTAGCTCTGTCCAAATTATAACATACTATAACATGGCAGCCCTCCTGGTAAGAGCCCAGGTTGTTCCACTATAAGTACAGCAGTCTGCTAAAGCCGGAGTACGCGTGGTTGGAAGAGCTATAAAGCCTACCCAGATGCACTCCGGCTAAAAGGAAAAACAAGCATTGGCAATGCCAATCGGTCTCGCCATTAGGATATTATATGTATTTAGCTATGCAGCCGATTAGCGTGGGTGCTGAATCACTTTCGCACTAGAAGTCAGGGTAACTGCGTATGAATAAGGATGGTGCTTTTTGAGGCAGCAGAAGCCCTCTGCCGACATCAGCTAAAATGCTGAGTGTCTAGCTCCCCCTCTGCTTATTTGCTGTACAGCTAAATACATATAAGATCCCAATGGCGAGACCGATTGGCATTGCTGTGGAGTGCATGCACTGTATTTCAAAATATCTTCACTGCCGACTCCACTTGCGATGGGCCTGGGGCCCGGAGTCACCGGATATTGAGCCTATGAGGGGACTCGAACCTGGTTTATCATCCTACAATCGGCAGGTAAAGTTATGCCCCATCTTGTTAACATAATTAGGTACTGTGTACCCATGAGGGCGTGTCATGGGCACCTGCCCACACACCCACAATGACAACTTGCTTTATCCGGCAATTTGCACAGACCCTTGAAGGATGAAAGGCTGAGCTGCGCTGCTTTCCCACGAATAATAAAGCTTTCTAATCCAGCGAACCGTATGATGAAAGGCGGGGTTGCACTGACCACATGGGAAACACAGGCCGGTGCTTTTCAAATGTCATGGGGTGCAACAGACACCTGCTTGCACATGCCTAATACGGTCTTATCCGACCGAGTGTACATGCCCTGCAGGATGACAAGCCATGCTGCACTGCCAACCTCCATGGGCAGCACAGGCAGGTGCCGTTCAGGAACGTGCTGGTGGGGGGAGGGGTGCAGCAGCACCTGACTGGCCTGGCAAATATTTAATAACACCAGCAAACTTTCCTGGGGGCCTATGCTGAGGCTCGAAGCCGGGTCTCCAGGACTCCAGTCAGCAGCTTTGTTTGTTATGCCACACCCCTCCTAAAGGCTGAGTGGAGTCAAAGGGGTTCAACCTGTGACCATGCCATTAAATACATATTCCTAAAGTGAATGCTTTATTCCCCAGAACCACCAGCGCAGACTAACGTGGGAGCATTGAAAACCTTCAAAAACATAAGCAGACACAGCCATAAACTAGGTTTGCTGGTGGTATTTAAATGGATCATTTCGACTTTTATGAGCGTGAAATAGGCTCTCTAAATACTTGTGCCTTTTTTGTAAATGGTGAAAACAAACAGAACAGAATAAAAGGGAAAAAACAGTAGCGAGTGAACTACGGATTATTTGCAAGAAACTACTTGAGAATCTGCTGCTATGTATGTGAAAAATATCAGATGTTTTCACTGACACATATTTATTCACCATTCCAAAGAAGTCCTACCCCCGGGCAGTGCCGACCTTTTGAATGACTGCCCACTCGCAATATAGCGCAGGCAAACCGTTGCGCGTGCAGCGTCTAAACTTCCCAATCCGCCTACGGTGTCATCTAAGAGCACTAGGTTTTGCCCACATACACCCCCCGCTGTGCCCTGTAGGCTCTACGTGCCCAATTGAAATCAAAAAGGAAAATGTTACATAGAGCCCTCAGCTCCGGCTACTTGCAGCGCCAATGAACCCGATTGAAAAGAAAACCCTGCGAGGCTGCGACTATTGCTACTGACTCACTGGATCAGGCGACTGTGGGCACATTTCTCTATGTTTAATTGCACTACGGGGTTGCGAGGACATTTATTTTGTGAGTGTGCCAGTCTGCATATCAGCCTAACTTTCTATCATGTGCCCTAAGTAATGGCCACACTCCAACTACTCTCTATGGGACCCCAGTGTGTCCAATGTTCCCATCCTTCGTATCCTATTGCTGTATAGGAACCCCTTACGCACATGCCTGTATTCTTTTTAGGTGAAGCTTAGACCGGCTAGACAAGCTTTAATAAGCGCTCGGCCCCCTCGAAAGTGGCGCAGGATGCCATGATTATGTGTTATAGGCTACAAGCAGGAACTCAAAGACTGGCATGACACAATCCTTTCCTTTGATGGGTGCCCCTGAGCTAAACCAACCACCTGCAACCGCAGATACAATCGCATCAGAGTCCGGCGCTCAAACTTTAATAGGAGTTATTAAGTGAATGATAAGAAGCAACCCCCCCAAAAGACCCATACAAGGGATGGGCCCCTTTGCCAAACATTGCAAATGTGCTCAGGACATTGGATCGCGTCCTTCCCCCGTCCTGCCATCGTTCAATCTACCGACGATGTACATTTTTAATTACAGTCACAAAACATGGGGACGGAAGGAGGTTGGCAAATAAATTGCAATTTCAGCACCCCTCCTGGTAAAAACATCAAAGCCTACTTAAATAAAAGAATAAACGTAATGACTTTTTATTTTGATGATGGTTAATTTCGGTCGATCCGGGGATCGAACCTGTGAACTTCAGGCTATTAGCAGAAAAGCTCTAATCAACTGAGCTAACTGGTCTACACCGAAACATTTGTCAGTCATTGAGAGATATGTGCGTTATCGTTATAATGCAGGCGCAGGGAAAGATGGATTCGCATCAGCTGCAATTATCTAGGCCACTGTTGGCGGCTAAACTGTAGTACATGATTTTAATAATAACTCCTTCCGGCTAGCCTGCGTTTCGTTTTCGTCATCAAAGAGCTTGGTGTTCAGTCGGCAAGCCCTCCTGCCTGCAAGAGCTTGTAGGCACCTCTGTGTATGTCGGAAAGGCAGCCAGTCTCCCAACGCGAGCTGCCCCGATCGATTCTTCTTGGCCCCAGGCAGGCTGCTCCTGTTGCATCCGGGAGGCCCGCCCGGTTTTGCTTTCCTCATTGCACGTCGAGTGGCAGCCGCCAGTGTTTCTGCTGCTGCTCCTGGGCACCTGTCTCCCATTACAGCTAGGGGGTTCCGAGAAGTTACGGACTGCCTGGGTGGGGGGGCGGCGGGGAGGGGACAAGAAATGGAAGAAAATAGTGCTGGGGGGAGTGTTTAATGAGGCAGGAAGAGACCACGTCATCTGGCCGTTTCAGCTGCTGCGGGTGCTGGTGAACGCGGATCACGTGATGCTGCCTTCGGTAAAGCCGGCCAGGAAGAGACCACGTCATCGTGTGCGTGTGGTTGTGGTTAGGCCCTGCGCCAGAAGAAAGTGCGGTGAGTAAAGGGGGCAGTAGCCTTGGAAGGATACAAATGACGACATAATCGTCATGAGGCGGGACTAACAAGTTGTAAACCAATTGGAAGGCAGCATTGAGAGTGGGCGGAGCTTCCACGAAGCTTCCACACTAAAGTGTATACTGCATGTCTCGGAGAGACAGCGCAAGCGCTGTCTAGGCGAGACCTAAAAACGAGTAAACAGACCGGTTGCTTTTCCTATCAGTATTTTATCACATCAAAGTGACTACAAGATTTACTGAGACATGTGCTGGTTTTTATCTACATTTGGATCTGGCATTTTTCCGTAATTGTAACCAGCTGGAGGGAGGTCTTATTAACAGAATTCCAACCATCCAAGAAACAGGTGTTTGCTTCTCAAAACAACTAATAAGCAAATAAAGTGACCTTGCAAATCATCCAATCACCCTAAAAACTGCATTAAAATAACAAGTTTGGCTCTTGTCCAATCAGCAAGATGTTAAATCCATTGACGAGTCCATTACTAACATACACGTACTATTAGACTTGTACGAACAAAAGCGTTGCCTGCCATACTAAGACTATGCGTTAACCAAGCAGAGGTTAAGGAAGATCCTCTTTGCAAGACTCATGGCTCTCCCAATCAAAGATTTAAACAGCTGCTAGAAGTCACTTGCGAATACTGATACATGCAGCTTTATAAAAGAGGAATCCCTGGATCGTCTGATCTGTATATGCCCCGCTCTCCTAAATGCACTCTGCACATTATTAAAGCCACTCTTCTTAAATTACCGGGCCCATTCCGTTCCTGTGATAAGGCAATCTGGAAGCTGGGGTAGAGCTGGCAAGATTTGCCAAATTCATTGATCTAACTCAAAAGCTGCTAACCGTCCAGACACTTAGAAACACTGCTGGCTCAGATAATACCTTTTAAGCTCAGCAAGATCCAGAACAGAGTCTCTTTAAATATAATTGGTTCAATGGTCCTACACCTGGCACACCGCACTTTAAGTTAAGGCTGTGTTATAACTAGAGCCGCAAACACAAGCTTGTGTGCTTTCAGCAGGACTCAGAAAATCAGCTGACTCAGAACTGATATAACACAAGATACTGTGTGCCCCGCCGATCTCTTATAAGACTCAAAAGCACTGCACCTGCCCGACAGACTTGGACCGGTTAGCACAGTAATACACCATACAGCATTATGCACTTTAGATACTGATGGAGCGCAATGGTGTTCTAGAATTGTAGGGGTGCATCATAATCATGGATAGTCCGCACCCGCAAATATTCTTGTGTTGTGCTAATCTTGGTTGGTAAACTCGAATTGTAATAACAAATGGTGCAAGTGAAATAATAGAAAGTATTTTGTGTTACGCAAAGAGAAATGAAATGCTGCCTAGATTGAAATTGTAATCCTTGGGATGTTGCAGTTGCCTAAGGGAAAGGTTTATGTGTAGTAAAATGCATTTTGGTTTAAATGTGCACCAAGATGAAGATTGCACGAAGAAATAATGAGAGATGCTTAACGTGTAATAACTTTAGATGTTTGTAGCACAAAGCATTATTAATTCAAGTGCCTAATTTGATGTGTACAGACCTACATGAAATGTTCACGTTGTAGTATGAAAGGCCTATTCGCTTATTCTTACGTTGGTTAAATTGTGTAGGCCCGAAAATTTAATTTCCCTGGTGTGCTCTCGTGTTTAGAAATAGTCAGTGAATTTCATGTGTATGCAAGGATGTTCTGTTCTCACGTTTCAGTTGCAGGTGGAAGAAGCTGCCTTTGTTAGTTAGAACTAACGCCTTTTGTTTTAGTAGTTAGGCATGGAGGAGAAGTAAAACAATGTACACATAAAATCGATAATTGTGAGCTGGTGTTCCTTCTTGCTGAGGAGGCCGGGAAACCAAGGTCAACGGAATACACATGGAGAAGACGGTGGAAAACTACCTAGGAGAGGTGTCAAGTAGCATGAGGTGATCCGTGGGCATGTTTTACATTTTTGTATTAGGGAAAGTTCCCCGAGGGAGGAGGGTCAGAAGAAGTCAGGATGAGTTAGGAGAAGGGGTTAGAGGATTGATTTGGGAAGAGTATCTTAGAACAAATTCCCTTTCTTTAGTCATCTGACTTTACACTGTGAATGTGCTTCTTAAGAAGTCTTCACAAGCTGACACCTTTTTACTGACTTTGTCTGGGAAATGCTAAGTAGGGATGTCACCTTAGATATAGTGTAGGGATAGTCTAATGCTTTTCACTTTTCAGCCACAAATGAAGTCTGACTTAAATATTGGAGCAGTCCTTGCTTGTGTTTTATTTCTAGAGTTGTTTATTCTCTTCATGATCCACCGGAGCAGACTAATCCGTAGGTTCGGTTTTGTGTTAGTTCCCATGTCTTTCTACAACCTCGTCTTGAGGCGTTTGAATATTCAGTTGTTTTTGGCTTTGTAATAAATTCCCTAAACTGAAGTTGGAGTCTGTGATCTTTGAGTCTTAGTTAGTATTGGAAAGTCAATTGTGGTGCTGTGCTGTTTCTCCCCTTTACACTTCTCAGCAGGTAAAAAGAGACATCGACCTGGGGTTCCTTGTTAAATTTCTTTAGTGGAACCCAGCCTTATCAGTTGGTAGAGAGAGGACGGTTACCTCTGTTGTAAGGGGAGAAGTTAGGGAAAGGCTAGGAAAACCCCATAGAGCCCAAGAGATGGTTGGCCAGAAGATCGAGAGAGGAGAACAACGGTGTTTGGCGGAGACCGACAGAGAGTGATGGTGCGGTGGAAGCAGCACTTCGCGGAGGAGTGAGTATGAATAGGGATGTTGTTAGATAGCGGTGATGATTTGATTGTGTGATGTCTTGCGGAGTTGGAATGAGAGTTGAGTGATTGTGGTTTTGGACTATGAGCTCGCGCGGTCCATGTGATTTTGATGTCAGGCTCAATGAGTAGCCTAAGATCCCGGCATAGACAGATTGTGGTGTAGAAGACACCCAGTGCGTAATTATCGACCATTGATTGTGGGAGTCGTGAGACGTCATCGACAAACCCACACGAGATAGGGAACGAGAGAGTGAGTACTTGAGTGACCAACGCAGGTCGTGAGTTACTTTGCGTGTGAAATCGAGTGATTGGATCCTATCAACTATTTATGTGATCATCTGGCCATTCGTGGGCAGATGGTCGAGGGCAGTTGTCAGGTCGTTTTGCGGACAGACAATTGTCAGATTGAGGTAGACAATTACGAGTGACTGTCCGGTCATATGGTGGACAGACAGTCGATCAAGTCATTGTCCGGTCGTTTGGTGGACAGACAGTTACTTGCTGTATGAGTGAGATGTGCGAGAGTGTTCGAGACGAATTGTGAAGGAGGGGACCTGCTGAGTGAGCAGGGAAAGTGACGTTGAGGGGTGCTGCGCTGTGATAGGTCGGTTATTGTAAAGCTGCGCTGGTATTGGTGCATTGATATCAGGAAGTAAATGAAAACACTGTGGGTAAAAGAGTTGATTTCATCATGAAATGTTTTAGAGTATTGCGAGACCTATGTAAGGGAGATAGAGTAGTAGTAACTCGAGTGGGGGAAGAAGCACCGCCTGAGGATACCCCAGCTCATTACATGGCTACGAACGTAGGGCTCCATACTATACTTTGGCTTCAGAATTGGCAAAAGATGACTGAGAAGGAGGGAGATTTGGCTTTCCCATGCTATTGTTCATTCAGATTTGATGTGTTGTATCACTTGTAGTCAGTGATGCCTGCATTGCGACCTTTACCTAGACCAACACAGTTTGAGACACTAGATGAATGGGTAAGAGCAGCACATGAAAGGAAAAGAGATCGAAGTCAGGAAAGTGTGAAGAAGTCGATCAGGGCATTTTAAGATGCATGGTGGGACGCAGTGACGAAAAGATGGAGGGTAGATACTATTGAGGAAGATATATTATTTCCATTGTTGGTAAAGGTAGCAGATGCCCAAAAGAGAAGAGAAGAGGAAGATGATATTGACACAGATGACAGTCTATTGGTGAGGTTGTTGGCAGAACGTCCACCTCCATATAACCCAGATTCAGAAGGAGGAATGGGAGCTTCTACAAGGGAAACGGGGGAGCAGCAGACAAATCCTGCTGTGGGAGTAAGAGAAAGGATTTCATCAGGAACAGAGAGAATGGGGACACAACCACTAAGAGGAATGGAGGCAAATGAGGTTAAGACAGTTACCAGACTACCAGAAGCTCTTACAGTACCTGTCACCTTTGGCCCTATAGTGTCAGTATACAATCCAGATCAGACAGGAAATGGAAGTTTAGTACGGTCAGTAATGGGAGAGGGTACTGGTTCCGGAGGGAATGGGACAGCGAATGGAAGTGGTCACTCTTCGAGGCCCATAGAATCAAGTACGCAGTTGCCAGCCACAGCAGACTTCTCTAGGGGACAGGTGGAACAGAGAGCACCGAGGACAGGGTCCTTGGCTGATTCACGCTCTGACTTGAGGATGTGGGAACCCCCAGTGAGAGGCCCTAGTGGAAGGATGATGGGAGGTAGTCATAGTCAGGGAGTTTCGGGGAGTCAATCTGTCTCACGGAACTTACTGGAAGGAAATCAGCGGGAAGATCAGAGTAGTGAGAGTGGAGAATCGAGTAGTGCATTGAGTCGAGGGATGATTAAAGCTGATCTGAGGGCCAAGGTACTGGATGTGGTGAGATTAAAGGCAGAAGTGGAGGAGATACTTAGTGGGAACTTGCCTTTGGAAAGGATCGAACTCTATGAGCCAGATGAATTGTTGTTTGTGGCAAAAGATGTAACTCACAAGGCAAGGAAAGCACATGAGAAATTGACAGAGTTGGCATAGAGGTATGATGTGGATTTGTCTAAAACGAAAATGTTACAGGGAAACCATAGGTTAAATTACAGTGATTAGGAACTAGAGGAGAAAAGACTCGTAGGTTTGAAAACACACATTTGGGAATTGATCATAGGGATATGTGTGTGGAGCATGCTTGACAAGTGGGAGGAAAAATGGTCAAAGAAGAAGAGTGCCAGAAAGAGCATCGGAGAAACGCCACCTCCGGTAGGTGGAACAATGAGAGTAGAGGCCTTTCCATTGTGAGAGGTACCGATTGGAGGGTATGTGCATGTGCCTTGGAGTAGAGGTAAATTAGCAGCGTTTACCAATGAATTTCCTCGGTTGAGGGAAAAACCTGTTGAGTGGTACAAGCAAGTTGATCTGTTTGTCAAAATTTCAAAAGTACTGTGGATTGATTTGAATACATTGTTTGATATTGTGGTACCAAGTGATTTGTGGTCAGCCTGTAAAATTGCTGTTGAGTGTCCGTCTTCGGAGCTTGAACGAGATTCTGTTACGCATGGTCCTTCACCTATGGTTATGAAAAAGTATGAGCAGGTAATCACATGGTTGCCGTCTAAGATTTCGCCAAAAGATATTGATTGGGTTAAGATAGACAGAACTGTTCAGGAGCCAAAGGAGATGGCACATGCCTACTATGGGAGGCTCTTGCAAGCCTTCAAGTAGTACAGTGGGTTGGATACCCTTCACCCAAAGGATATGGGGCAGTTCATCTCCAAATTTGTGTTAGGATTGAGACCAGAAGTTAGCCTTATGATCCAGCAGCACTTGATTCGCTGGCAGAATAAATCTGTGGATGAGATTCTACGGTATACCAGATACTGTAGTGATGAAGTGGACTCGAAGCAAAAGAATCTTAAGGAAGCTGATGCTGGTCCAAATGCAGAATGCAGAAAAGGAAGATTAGACACAGTCAAATGGAGGAACGTTAGGAAGAAGGCAGGAAAATAATCAAGGAGGGACTAAGAATACACCAGGTCAGAGACAAGGGAAACCCATAGGTCCTAAGACAGGAATAGACGTTGCCACCCTAATGAAGACCACTGCATATCATAACTGTCACAAGATCGGGCATTGGAAGCGCGAGTGTAGATCGAATCCAGCTAACCAGATTCAGCAGGAGGAAGTGGCGCAGACACCTGAGGTCGTCAATACAGTGATGAGACCCAGATCTGTACAAGGGGGGACAATAGGTCCACAGGTACAAGTTTCTCTGCCACCGAGAATCCCACTGGGAAATCGAACTTACCAGCAGATACCTTTTATTGAGACCTTTGATGAACTCGATTCAGACCCATTACAACGACGGTGCCTGAGGGGGGAGGAAGACTGTACCCTTGGAGCAGTCTTGGAGGTAGATCAGAGAGGACAGTATGTAGAGGCGGATGTTGATGGTCACCCAACTACCTTCTTGGTTGATACGGGTGCTACCCGTTCTACTGTGAGATCTGCAATAGTTCCCAACTTACCCCTCTCTGGACAATCAATTCAAGTTGTAGGAGTGGCGAATAAGAAAATGATTAATCCTTTGACTGAACCCATACCTGTGAGAATAGGGAGCTTTCATGATCGACACCAATTTGTGGTATGAGACTCAAGTCCAGTCTGTTTGTTGGGTCGTGATCTTTTGTGCAAATTAAACTGCACCATCTATTGCTCGCCCAAAGGAGTAGAGCTACAGACTAGTGATGATGATGCTACATTTAAGGTGGTAAACCAGAATTTGTGTATAGAGGAATTTCCTATGTTAAAAGTTGAGGAACTCGCACTTGACCTGAGGGACTCTGTCTCTTTGGACGTATGGGACTTCATGGGGAAAGAGATAGGACTGATCAAAGGAGTTGAGCCAGTTAAGATCCAAGTCAAACCTAATGCTGAGTTTCTGAGAACACCTCAGTATAATCTGTCATCAGAGACTATTGCAGGAATCAAGACTGTGATCGAGTCTATGGTCGAACAGGGAATTCTGAAGGATATAATGGGGAGTCCATATAACTCACCGATCATGGGACTGTAGAAACCGAGTGGAAAGTATAGGATGGTGCGAGATCTGCGAAAGGTTAACATGGTTCCATGTTGTCCTGTGGTACTGAATCCATCAGTGATACTGTTTCAGATCTCATGTGAAGCTGAATGGTTCACTGTGATAGATCTGTGTCAAGCATTCTTTTCAATACCATTGCATGAGGAGAGCCAATTTTTATTTGCTTTCCAGCTGGAAGATTGTGTGTTAACATGGTGTCGAATCCCTCAAGGGTATACAGAGAGTCCATCGATCTTTAATCAGCTATTGAAGAAGAATCTTGAGAGTCTCGTTCTTGCTACAGAATTCAGTTCCCGTACAGTACATTGACGATTTTCTGATCGCGTCCTAGACGGAGGATGCTTGCAGGATCGATACTGTTGCTTTACTGAACCACCTAGCGAAGAATGGACACAAGGTGTCCCCAAACAAGTTACAGTATTGTTTGACTGGGTCATCGAATAGAAAAAGGCAAAAGGAAGGTATCACCAGATCGGATTGAGGTGATTAAGAAAATGACTGTGCCCACCGCACAGAAGGATTGGTACTGTCGCCAGTGGATCCAGAATTTTTCCTTGAAGGTGAAGCCTTTACAGAGGGTGATGCACAAGGATGTGAGCGATCCAGTACCATGGGATCATGACTGTCTGGTATCATTTTTGGAGTTGAGCGAGGATCTATGTCGTGTTCCATCTCTGGGGATGTCAGATTATAACAAGTTAAATCATTAGTATTGTTTCTCTTGTCAGTTACCATTAGAATAGGTATAAGAACAGTTAATAGTATCCACATAAATGTTAATAACAAGACACTACATAAGCAAGCTTTAATACACCTACATTTTAAACTAGGTTTTGGAAGTTCAGTCACTTCTGCTTCAGCCATTTTTCTTTCTATAAAAAAAGTAAAAATCTATCTATACCTCTAAATTTCTAAAACAATTTATAAAAAAAATAATGTATAGTAGTGTAATCCTACACTTCAAGGCTTTCTTCTTTGCACCCTTTCTTTTTCTTCTTTTTCTTTGGTTCTTTGGTCTGCTTTGAATTTTTATTTCATTTGAATCACCATGGTTGCCATTGATTTGTCACAGATCTTTAAGGAGGTCTTAGTTTGCTTTCATCAACTTGCTCAGTGTCAGAATTTTCTTTTATCTTTTCTTGGATGTACGCTTTCAATTCCTTCCAGTATCACATAAGTCAACTCAGGTGCTCTATATTTTCTATTTGGAATTCTGACTCTTCTTGAACTGTTTGACTTGAGACCTCATTACTTTTTTCTGGTCTTTTTCTTAACCTTTTCTTCACAAGAGTGTATTTTAGTCTTTTCACTCCACTTATCACCTTTTCTTGGGTTCTTTGCTTTGACCTCATTTTCACCTTCTACATCTGGTTCAAGGGTTCTTTTGTATGCCCTTTCTTCTGGATGACTTTTTTCTTGATTTTCAGTTTCTTCCTGTTCTTCTGTTCCTATAATAACTTCTCTTTCAACTGTGAACTCACTTCCTTCTGGTTTGAATACAGTTTCACCTGGAAGTTCACTTTCTTCTGGTGCATTAGTGAACTCTCTTTCTTTTGGTTCAACTACAGTTTCACCTGTTTCAGGTTCGGTTGGAAGTTCACTTTCTTCTGGATCATCAGTGAACTCACTTTCTTTTGGTTTAACGACAGTCGTGGAACCCTAGAATTACTCGTCCACTCTACTCAACTTGTGCTTGGCTGTTCACCATCTGTTGGTTTGTTAGAATCTATTACTCTAGATTCATCAGCTTCACACACTTCAGCCACTGACCTTTGTTTGTGATTCACCGGTTGTGGCTCTTTCAGTCTTTCAGGTGGATCTAGAGTTCCTTTGGTGTGGCTCGCGTGAATCCAATTTGGTAAGCCAGCACACTTCACTGACAATGTCATCACCAGGATGATATGATAAGGTCTGTGCCACCTGGGGTATAAACACAATTTTCTTATGTGTTTCTTGATGTAGACCCACTTGCCAGGACTCAGATCATGAGCTTGATTTCGATGTATTGTTGTTGCTTCTTCTCCAACCTGGTGAGACACGGAACGTACTAGTTCACCCAATCCTCTGCAATAGTCAAGCACCAGATCATCAGATATACTCATTAGTTTGTTCGCTGGTACATATGACTGTCTCATTGCTCTTCCCATGAGGATTTCGTGGGGACTCATTAGAGTCTTTTTGTCAGGAATGCTTCTCAGACTCATCAGCACAAGGGGTAAAGCATCAGGCCATTTCAGTGATGTGGATGCACACACTTTCCCTAAACTGGATTTTATAATGCCATTAATTTGCTTGACTACTCCAGATGCTTCAGGTCGATAGGCACAATGCAGCTTCTGTTCAATTTTAAATGCTGCACAAATCAGCCAACTTATCAGCTTTCCGGAAAGCAGTGAAAACTTTTCTATTCCCTTGCCTGTAACCCTTCCTCTGTCCATGGACTCTCCACGCTTAGGATCTGATCTGGGTTCCAGCGCCGGGACGCCTCATTGCCGGGGCAGCTGTAGCGCTTTACCAAAACAATAAGATAAGATAAGATAAGATATCTCATTATTAAAATGAGTTCCTCTATCTGTTTCCAAAGTGACTGGAATTCCAAACCTTGGGATCAATTCTCTTAAACGTAGTTTGGCTACTGTGAGGCTGTCATTTCTTTTCGTGGGGTAGGCTTCCACCCAGCGAGAGAATAAGCAAACAATGACTAAAACATTTTTCTGCCCATTGCAAGGGGGAAGCTCGATAAAATCAAACTGGAGTCTGGTAAATGGACCTCCTGCTCTCCCAATTCGTCCCCAACTTACAACAGTCTTTCTTCCTGGATTTCGCTGCTGACATATAATACACCTCTGGCAAAGGCTCTCTGCAATGACCCTGAACTCCGATTATTCCATGTCTGCTTGAAGAGTCTGATCATTGCATCTCTTCAAATATGTGCGTGTCCATGGTACACCCTGGCCATGTGAGAAAGCAGAGTCTGGTAAAACTGGTCTCTCATTCTGATAAACCCATAGTTCATCATCTGATCTTTTTCTACAGCCTGTAATTTTCCAAATTTCCTTTTCCTCATCACTTGCCTCTTCCTGCATTTGTCTCACTTCATCCCAAGTCTAAAACGTAGTGGTAGTTATAAACACAAGATGGCATTCTGTATTTCCTCTTTCAATTGATCTGTTTAAAGCCATTGCATTCTGGGCACAGTAATGTGCAATTTGGTCTGCGTATCTATTGCCTTTTGTCAAATAATCATCTCCTGATTGATGTGCGGCACATTTGACTACTGCAATTCTTTTGGGCAATTGTAAAGCATCCAATAGCTCTTTCACAATGTTACCATATCGTATAGGGGAACCTGAAGAAGTCAGAAATCCCCTTTGCATCCATAGCTGGCCGAAATCGTGTACTATTCCAAATCCATATTGGCTGTCTGTGAAAATTGTTACTTTCAGACTTTTGGCAACTTTGCATGCTCTAGTCAGAGCTAGCAGCTCAGCTATCTGGGCGGAGTTTACTCCTTTCAGACAGGATGCTTCAATAACTCCTTCTAGGGTGCAAACAGCATAACAGTGCGTAATTCACCTCTTTCATTCCTCAAGCATGATCCATCAACAAATATCTCACAATCAGATTCTTCCAGAGGACTATCCTCTATATCTGGTCTAGGTTTCGTGCATAACTCTGTCACATCCAGGCAATCATGATCCACTTCCTCTCTCACTTCCTCACAGCGAGAATTTGTGCACCTGACCACAGTCACATTTTCAGCACCCAGAATCACTCTTTCATACTTTGTCAGCCGACTAGAAGTGAGATACTGGGTCCTAGTGCGAGTCAAAAGAATCTCAACAGAATGTGGCACATACACTATGACAGGGTAACCCATCACAATCGGTTCACTCTGTTCCAGACTCATGCAAGTAGCTGCTACTGCTTTCAGACATCCTGGCAAGACTGCAGCCACTGTATCCAGAGTAGCAGAAAAATATGCTACTGGACGTCGTGCCATTCCATGTTTCTGAGTTAGAACTGAGAGTGCACATCCGTCTCTCTCACAACAGTACAGTGCAAATTATTTTGTATAGTCTGGCATTCCTAGTGCAAGTGCTCTACAGAGACTGCTTCTCAATTTTATGAAAGCATTCATACCTTCATTGTCCAGAACAATCGGATCTTTCACATCCTTTTGTGTCAATATCTGTAGGGGTTTTGCAATCAATGAGAAATCACATATCCACTGGCGACAATATCCAACCATTCCCAAAAACATTCGCACCTCTTTCTGAGTTTTCGGTGGATTCATCTGTTTGATCACACAGATTCTTTCTGGGGTTACTTTTCTGAATCCCTTTTCTATTTTTTGTCCAAGGTACTGCACTTCCTGTTTAGAAAATTGTAATTTTGCTTGGGAAACCTTGTGTCCTCCATTTGCTAAATGGTTCAACAGGGCAATTTTGTCTGTTACACATGCCTCTCGTGTCCTTGATTCCACCAGTAGGTCATCAATGTATTGAACCAAAACCGAATTTCCTGTCATGACTAAAGTCTCTAAGCATTATTTCAAGATCTGATTAAAGATTGAGGGGCTCTCTGTGTACCCTGGAGGGACTCGGCACCATGCCAAAACACGGTCTTCAAACTGGAAAGCGAGAAAATATCGGCTATCCGGATGCAAAGGAATCGAGAAAAATGCTAGGCACAAATCAATCACTGTGTACCATTCAGCATTACATGGAATTTGATAAAGAATCAATGCTGGATTTGGCACTACTGGGCAACAGGGAACTACAATTTTATTTATTTTGCGTAAATCCTGCACTATCAGGTACTTCCCACTGGGCTTTTTGATACTTATGATAGGCGAATTATAAGGACTGCTCATTATTTCTTTTAGGATTCCCTGCTCAATCATTTGGTCAATTACTGTAGCAACTTCTGCAATCACTTCTGGACTCATTTTGTATTGTGGTGTGTTTGGATACACAGCACCATTCTTCAGCATTATCTGAATTGGATGTACTCTTGTCATTAAACCAATTTCCTTTTCTGTAAAATCCCACACATTTGGATTCACTGTGCTTTTTAATTCTCAGGCAGATTGTCTTCAGTAAGACGTGAAAACAATTCATTCACTTTTGTCCCTTGCTTTGCTAACATCATCTTAAAATCAACATCTTCATCTGGGGTTTGAAATGAAATTCCATCTGGGGTACAATAGATGGTGCCATTCATTTTGCACAGCAAGTCTCTTACCAAGAGATTTACCGGGCTTGAGTCACATACCACAAACCGATGCATGTCTTTAAAGTTTCCAATATGAACTTCTATTGGGTTCGTGACTGGCGTCTTAATGTGCTTATTCGAAACTCCTACAACTTAGATAGTTTCTCCCGAGAGGGGTAGGTTCGGAATTTCTGCTGCTCTCACAGTAGAACGGGTAGCACAGTGTCCACTAAAATGTAATATCATTTCCTTCCACCTTTCCGTCAGCAGAGGGACCTGACAGATCTACCGCCAAGGATGCGCCAAGTACGCACTCTTCCTCCCCCCTCAGGCACAGTCATAGAGATGAGTCTGAATCATTTCCATTACATTGCATCCAATACTGCTGACTCACACCTTGATTCTTACCAAGCGGTTCTCCTCAGTGATATCCGGTGTTCACATTGCACCTTTGCATCTGAGCATTCACATTATTTTGTAGGGGAGCTTGTTACACCTGTAACTGTTGCATAAGTGTCTGCTGCTGCTGTTGATTTACACCCACCTCATTCTGCATCTGTGGAATTAAGTTTTGATTTCCCCCGTTATTCCTTTTAGCAGATCTACACTCCTTTCTCCAATGTCCAAACTTTCCGCTCGCATAATAGGAAATTTCTTCATAGCTTCTTCCTTACTCATCTTTCCCTTTCCTTTACCTCCGGTGTAATTCTGCCCGTTCTGACTCTGTCCACTTGTTTGATTATTACTGTTTTCTTGTTGTTCCGCTACCTTCACTTGCGCCCACATCATTTTCTCGTTTAACATTTTCTGTTTACTATCAATTTCATCACTACAATACTTTGCATACCGTAGGATTTCATCCACTGTCTTGCTCTGCCAACAGATGAAATGCCGCTATATCATGTTGCTAATCTCAGGCCTCAATCCAAACACAAAACAATATACAAAATGTCCCATGTCTTTATCTTCAATATTTTCAAAACCACTATACTGTTTAAATACTTGTAGCAACCGTTCGTACTGACTCTTTTGGTTCCTGGGTAGTTCTGTCAATCTCAACCCAATCTGTTTCTTTTGGAGAGATTTTTCCCTTTAAGTGATTACCTGATTATACTTTTTCATTACTTCTTCTGATGGTGCACCTGTTTTAGGATCCCTAGGATATTCCTCTTTTGGCCAAACAACAGTACTCTGTCCATAAATCAGCTGGAACAAAAATATCAAACAGACCATCTAAATCTTTTAACAAGACCTTTGATACTTTTTCAAATCTGTCTACCTGCTTGTACCATTCGACCGGTTTTTCTCTTAACCTAGGGAAATCATTTGTGAAAGACAATATATCCTGTCTAGTCCAAGGAACATGAACATATCCACCACCTGGAACTTCTCTCATCAGACACGCAGTTTCAACCTGTTCGGTTTCTTTCATGGGAACCATAGTCGCTCCTTTATTTGTTGCATCTTTCTTCCTTTTAGACCACCTAACTTTCCAACGATCTACATCTTCCCATTTTTTCAAAATAGTCATTATTTCCTTTATCTGTAACCTTTTTCCTGACACATTCAAACTTTCGAAGTTCTTGTCAGTGAATGCCAACCTGTGCGATTTATGCAATACTTTCAAATTCTCTATGTCTGCTCCATACTCACTAGCAGCTTCAGATATTTTCTCATGTAAATTCATTGTCCTCCAGGTAATACTCTTACACAAAAACAACAATTCTTCATCATGATAGGTCCCTAATCTGTCTGGGCTTAATGTTTCAATAATCATCTCTTCCAAGTCAACCTACAACTGGCTCACATTTATACTCTGTGGTTGTGGTTTTGGCTTTGTGATTTCTTTTATCCAATTGTTTAATTCTTCTGGTGAGGGACCTGCTGATCTCCCTGCTATTGGAGTATCATTTGGTCCTATTCTTCTGGGCTCAAATTGAACATTTCTCTGGGGGACTTAGTTATCAGCTTGTTAATCCGAAGTGCTAACAATGTATTATTCACATTTGCCTGTCCATCCCCATTTGCACTACTACTAATGCCTGGCGCGGCTAATGCATGTACTTTAGATACATTTTGTCTTTCTCCATACAATGGCACTATAGGGCCAATCGTTACCGGTACCGTCAATGCTTCTGCATTCAAACTCAACTGATTCATTTTCTGAACCTGTTCTAATCTGGCCTTATTCAACATCTTTGCTCCATTTTCTTTCATTACTTTCGCTATATCTGTAACTTGCGGAGTCAACGGGGTTCCCACTTGCGGGGCACTTGGAGTCACAACCCCTACATTTTCTGCATATGATGGAGGTTTTTTATTCATGATGACTTCTATCAATTCATCATCATCAGAATCATTCATATCACCTCTTACACTTGGAGTCTATAAATGGTCTCTTTTTTCTTTACATTTACTTCCAGTCTGCTCATCAACCGTTAAAACTGAGTATAAACCTTCCGTTACTACAGCTCTTCTCCATCTTTTCGGTTTTCCTCCCCTTCTGTCAAATGGGTATCTGAACATCATACTCCTGTGGCCTCTGTTACCAATACTATATTTTTCTCTCTCAAATGCTTCCACTTCCCATTGTTCCAATGCTTCGTACTGAGTCAATCTAGGATTTGGGACTAAGGAATTCATTCGATTTCTCACATTTTGCAATATCCTCACATTAAATGTACCATGTTGTGGAAAAGCTAAAACACCATTACCTTTTGTATACTTAATCCAATTTTCCAACCACATATACGTGTGATATCCTCGTTCTATCATCATAAAAGAAGCAGGCATTTTTGGAATCGGAATTGGAATTCCTTCTCTAGTCACAATTGGTTTGTCCTTCTTGAAAAAATTCTTTATTCTTACTCTATTGGTTAACTTTCGTCCTATACCAGCGCGTCTCACACCAACCAACCAATTAGAACACTACCACGTAAGCAAAGTCTCAACCAATACTAGTGCGGCTCACACCAACCAACCAATCACAGTCCATCACACGCCCGCAGCCTGACCAATGTAAGTGCGGCCTTTTCTGACGTCAGTATTACTCCTTCTACTGACCCTCCCTTTACAAAATTATACGGCAATATTTTTCTGTGTTTTCTTTAGTCTGAGTTCTATTAGTGACAACATAAAACAATGCTACTTTGTCCGTTCCACTAAATAAAGAGACAGTTTTCACCTTTTCAGAGATTTTCACACTCTGAGTCCTAATAACGACCAGCGCTATTTTTACCCTTCAAAAACGGTCCAGGTGGACCTATTACTTTTCTAGGGATAACACCAAGATTTCACAAGAGGGCTTTTTAGTGTGAAAAGGAGTCTTGCTATTTTCCTGGAAATAAAGCTAGAATTTCGGAAATGGACCCGTCACTATTCAAACACTCTACTCTCATATGAAATTTCCCTAAATATAACATCTACAGACCTCCGTAGCTTTTAGGCATTATTTCAACAGACAAACTACATCTGCATGATACTAGCCTTTTTGTGTTAGGAACACATAATCAATAATCATAACCAAACAAATCAATAATTAAACCGTCCTCTGCTACCAAGAAACTGATCCAGCACCAATACCAATAATTGATCAGTGATCGATACTCAACAAATCACTACAATGGCCCATACACATTCACCCAGTATCCCTGATGCGCTGGTGTCAATTTGTTTCGTACATCACAAATTTTCTTTATCGATCTCTGAAGGACATCCGTTTAATGACTAATCTTGATATCAACTCTTCTTCTATTTGGTCGATGGACCAATTAGTTGAATAGTTGAGGGAATTATAAATACTAACTCACCAACCCTTGGTCAAAAATGAATTGCAGACTCCCGATAAGGTTAATAGATTACATTTTATCTTAGAATTCAAAGTAAATGCTCATCTGCATCTGGTCACAATCATAAACACCAAATCTCATGACAGGAATAGTTTTAAATGTTATACATTCTCATTATACAATGACATTATGCAATGAAGGAGTGGATAGAATAAGAGACAAAAGATTCAGCAAATAATTATGCCAAACAATAAATGCCTAACGAAGGAATAGATGAAGAGACAATAGGTTCATCTAGAATAATACATATCAATATATTGTTGACGGAGTGGATAGGTGGAGAGACAAAAGATACAGAGACAAAATACATTAATGCTGAAATTCTGAGAATGATATAGGCTAAATACAAACCTATCGGTCTACAGGAAAACCACCCCTTGTACCCAGGAGATGATGAGGGTTCCCCAGAAGGTAATCAGGAAACGCAAGATATTTGGACAGGAACAGGGCAGGGTAGGAACAGCTAGGCCTCTCTGCAAACCGACGAACAGCGGCGCATCTCCCCTCTTCTCTCCTATCAGCCTAAGCTTCTTGACACACCCCTAAAGTCACCCTAATTATAGTCTAAATTGACATGTTCATCCCTCAAATGTTGCATTTTACCTTCTAACTCACACAGGGATTGGTGGGCTGGGGAGGTGGAGTTGTCACACCACCATGACTTTACATTTATTCAACAACTTTATTGTGTACAAAAGTTCCCATGGTCAGAATCTCAGCTTATCCACATGTTCCCCGCACAAGTAACAAATTTAGGGGCATATCAGCAACAACCGGCGATAATTATCGCTCAGCGCTCTTAGCGTGAGGATAATTATTGCCGGGTAACGTGGATTTGTATCGCTGAGACAGCATGCTATTAGCAACGCTTATCTCCTCAGCGATAAAAATCCTCACGCTAACTGCCTAACGTGAGATTATCGCTGGAAACCCAGCGATAATCTCACGTAGTGTGGTGTTAGCTTGCTGATAGGGACTCACAAACTTAGCCATGATATCCACCTTCCATAGGATATCATGGCTAAGTCAGTCCTGAAGCAGGCGTAAGGAAAGTAGCGATAACAGGGGTTATCGCTACTTTTCCTGATGCTATGCTTCATAGCGTGGGGCTTGATGATAGGAGAAATGTCGCTTAGCGACATTTCTCCTGTCATGATAGGTCAGGAACGCCCACTTTGCATCTCATTAGAGATGCAAAGCTGGGCGTTAGGAATCCCCATGCTAAAGCAAGGTTTCACGCGTTAGCGTGACCTTGCTAATTAGGCGATAAGGTTATCGCCGAAAACGGCCGCAAAAGCGGCGATAATTTTTTATCGCCAGCTTGTAAATATGCCCCTTGAATTCTTTTTATTATGAACTAAAGTAATTTCCAGTGAACATCTCCGGTCCCAAGCTCGGGTACAGGAGTTGGAAGGCGACTGACACACTGGCCTTCACTCCTTCATGTCATATGCGGTGCACAGCACATCTTTTTCTCCTCATCGCAGAAAGAACTCGCTCCTAAAAATTACCTCCTCCCACCATAGCTAAGTTAAATAAGATGGCGTCTTCATCGAGTACACTAAAGTAAATAGAAATGAATATTTAATAATTATGTGATAATGAAACCATCACTGTTTACCTCCCACCATTCACTACTTCCCGGTAATGTTACCTAGCATACGTCTAGTGCGGAAAGCAGCGTTAATCATTACTTTTAAAGCAGAAATGCGACATGCAAATACTGAAGCACTTGTGGCTTATTCATGCAATTTCTCAGTTTCTTCAAAATCATAAAAGTTATTACAATACTGTGTGATTACGTGTTAATTCAGGCATTCGCACAGCAGTTCCCATGTGTTTATGTGGGTGCACGTTAGGTTTACTGCGTCTTCTTACTGTTAGCACGTATTATGGGGGTACTTGATTCAAGGAGGTTTCATTTTGTGAAACCCTGCTCCATCAGGCTTATCTTGAAGTAATGTTAAGCTGCTTGTTTTACCAAGTTTAATCAATAGTGTACATTAGATGGGAAAGAATCACACAGTGTTTATGAAAAATAAGTATATTTATTAACACAACACAATCACTACTACTTGGTATACCTCCTGCCCGGATATGTATTAACAATACACATAAGAATACTTAATAGAAAACAGGTAAGTAGCACAAATTTACACTGGTCTCCTGGGGGAGACCAAACCATATACTAAAGAAGTGGAATGTAAACCTCAAAGGTGCTCATGACTTGGACCAAAGGACTCAGAAGAGCTTGCAGAACCATGAAGCACCCAAGGTAAGGAACCCCAAGGAAGCTGTGTGCAGAGTGGAAACACAGCTGCGTACCCAATATTAGTCAAAGGAAAAGTCACGTTTCCAGTTTTAAAGAAAAAGGACCCTTCACAGAGGACCCTGAAGAAACCCTTTGGAGGATGGAAGGTTGGAGAGCCACCCCATTCATGGAGGCCCCAGGAACCAGGTTACCTGCACAGGGAAGATGGGTGCATAGGGGCGAAGTGGCGTTGGACCCGCCCATAGACGACAATGGAAGACTTGGGCAGAAAGGCCTCTGGAAAGAGTCTGTGAAGAAGTGTGGTGGATTCCAAGGGTGGATTCTTGAATATGTGAACCTGCATGCAGAGGGGACAGACTGTTTGCCACTCGGAGGTGACCAGGAGGCATGGAAGCACAATACCCACTTTTGTCAGGAAGTTCAGAAGAGTTCACAAGGACCTTCTCGCTGCAGCTGTGAGGACCAGGCAATGCTGTGGAAGACCAGGAGCTGTACAGGAGCAGTCGCATGTCGGATATCAGTGTCCAGGTAGTTTATGTCCGGCGGGAGCACCATCAAGCCTTGGTACCTGCAACATACTTGGAAGATGAAAAGATGCCATCGTTGGGACCAGCAAGGTCCAGGGGACTCACCATGTGCAGGAGAGTCAGAGCAGGCCCCAAGAAACCAGGGAAAACCCCAAAGCAGAACACCCTCAAGATGACCCACAGGTCGGAGGCACAGGAGTCACAAGAGGACCTCAGGCAGCTCACCAAAGATGGAAGCCCATGATGCAGGAGATGCAGGGAGGATGCTGCACTTCGAGGGATGAGGTGCTGGAGGCTGGAGCTTCTTGTAGCCTGAAGATCTCTGGAGTTCAGAGCCAACAAGCCTGTACAACGACATGTTAACAAGGTGGATAGGTGTTTGGTCCCAGCGGCAGGGAATACTGTCCTCTGAATTGCAGGGAAGACAGGTCGGGCCCCTGTAGAGCCACTGAACCACCACCTATATTGCTGAGCCTCGGGAAGTCCATAGGATGACAGGGAGATTATTTTGGATGTCTTTGATGCCCACAGGGCTTTTGGAGAACCTGAGTGAAGCACAGACACAGACAAGGCAGAATACTTGCAGAACAGCGAGAACAGGAGCACCAGGGGGCTTCCTTGATGCAGTCTCGGTTCCAGGCAAAGTCCAGCAGAGTCCAGGTGTCCAGACAGTCGAAGAGTGTCTTGGTTTCAGAGGTGAGTCTTGTTCCATGACGAATCTGTGCACCCCCCCACGGGGAGCCCTTAAATACCCAAGGAAATGGTTGGAACAACTCAGTGACCCCTCCCAGAAGAGGGGCTGGATAGCGGGGAGGAGACTGTGTCTTCAGAAACCCCATTTCCCTTCCATAAATTTCATTTTTTGCCAGATGACATTCTGTCATTTTCCCCTCTCAGATTTCAGATTTTCCCATTGATATGACGTCAGGCTCGCCTTTTGCTTTGTTTGGGACATGCACTCTATCTTTTTTTATTTAAGTCAGATGCAGCCATATTTACATACCACTATTTGAATGTGATTACATTTACTGTTTGCAAAAACGCAATCTGTGAATTTACTCCATTAAAATCGTACAGCACATGTTCTTAATTTAAGTGACGCTAACATACTTTTCCCGGTCGCTGTGTCATGGATCTTTCCACCACCGACACACTAATAATGACTATGCAGAGGAGTGGCTGTGCCCTGGTTCTGTAAACTTACTTGGCTTTTGGAACCACATAGCTTCTGGCTATCTGGCTCTGTTTACTTTCAATCTGTTTATGTATTCCTTTTTAAAGAATGACTATTTGAGGAAACAGCAGTTTGATTTCATTCAAAGTTTATGTTTAAGCTTATATTTCCCAACTAAAAAAGCAGTGGGCTGAATAGGAGGCGGGGAGGGTGAGATGCCCAAGGTTTGGAATGTGGGCTGTTTCCATGAGGAACAGGATCAGTACTTATTTGCATTAATCTCTAGATTGGCACAGTGATAGAATCACAATGGTTTGCAATGCAACCCCGCACGATTGCCACTGGATAAACTATTTGCAGTCATTCTTTTCATCACCTTTTGGGGTTTTGATTGTCCGTAGTAGGCCTGTGAAACCAGAGACTGGTGCAACTTTCCAAGCCTACCAATGTTTGTGGATTCCAAAAAGTTGTACATTTGCACCCACCCAGGGCGTTTTTCTATGGGTACAGAGTTACTATTTTCTGGTAAACTGGCCACATATTTATTTATGTTTCTGCTTAAAAATTAGCAAGTTAAAAGCTCTTAGTGAAATCAGAACAACAGAAAAAACTGATACAGACACAGCAAACCTTACTCAGGGCCCCCAGACCTAACTACAAAGCCAAGAATGCACTTGGGGAGTGTCACTCCGCAAGCAGCTCCCTGAAGCTACGTCCCTAACTATCCCACCTGGGCCTGGTAATTCTGCCTGGGAACTCATGATTACCATCATGTACAACACAACAACCTAGAGACCCTGACTTGGGATCACTTTTTAAAATGTATTTTCACTTCATGCACTGTTCCTCGTCACTGCTATGAGAAGCCTTGAGGGTAGAGTTGTCAAATCCGTGCATGTAGGCAGGGCTCCATGTTTCCATCTTCAACTTTTGCAGATCATTTGATCAAGTGACTGATGGCCCTGTATTAAGTCCAAGTTGCAAATAGAGTAATGGTTTGTTGGCCAATTAATAGGGTGAGCCTAGCCGGGGCCGAGTATTGGCTGAAAGAGATGGCATGAAATCGGTTGGCATGTATGTCGTGCAACAAACATAATGTAAACATAGGATACAGTCTTTTCAAAATCAAATCAAAGGGAGCCTGTGTTATGCCCCTGTCTTAACTCAGTACATCAGATGATATCAATTGATGGACAGACATTTATTAAAAGTGATCTTTTTTAAACAGGAACTTAGACACATTAATGCCTCATGTGTCAATGACAATGCCATTAGTGCACTAAGAGGCAAGTCAGTAGTCATGTAAATATAAACGGGGCCTAGATTCTTATAATAGATAGAGCAACATTATAGTCTATTAAATCAAAGATAAGAGGTGCTTGTACAATGCACATCCTAAACGCAGTTATTTAAAGTGCTCTCATATGTGATAATAAAGAAAAAGTAGGCTTGTGAAATAAAATGTTTACTTAGGGTCACACATTTTGGACGAGCAGGGAAGCTGGTTTTGATTCTAGGTGCTAGTTTCACAATTTGAAATTCAGCCACCTGATGTATTTCTCTGTCCCTCTCTGTCTCTCTCTCTCTACATCGAAGGTTAGGTTGTGTCTGGTATTCGTGACAGAAAACCGACACCGAAAAGCAGACCAGAGTCGGGCCCCCAGACTCCAAAGCCAAGAATACATTTATTTGAGGGTCACACCCTAAACACTGCCTCCTAAAGGTACGCCCTCGCACATGGGCAGGTCTCTGTCCCCGCATTTTACATTCCCACATGGGAATTTTTGTTTCCAAAAAAGAGGGCGGAGGGTGTCCAATATGGTGCCCAAGTAGGAACATTTATGTGGGCTTCTCCGCTGAATAAACCACAGATATTGGCAGGGAACACCTTGAGGATGACAGTACTTCAGGGCGGCAGCCACAAACCAAGATGGCCAAGTACATTTCCCGGGGGCCACTATGAATGAGGCTGAGGTGTGAAGGCTGACGCCATGGCACAGGGGTTGCACCTCCTGCGAACACTGGAACTGCACACGGCTGCAAGGGCAACTCGAACGAAGAAGCCGTGGGAGCTTCGGAACGTAACACGCACATTACAAGACTGCGAAATAGGGACAGGGCAGAGTGGCCGGCCAACCGAACTACCGGCTGGGCAGGGCTGGGGCGGACGCGCACAACAGAGACAGTGAAGTACCAAAGGGGAGAAGCACAGTGGTGAAACTACTGGGACCAGATCCTGTCTAAACTCCCCTCCTGAAGGTCATGGTGACGGGTGACCCAGAGGGCGCTTGGAGGAGACTGGACCCTGCTGATAGCTGAATAAGCCACTGGTCATATGTGTCATTTCTTTACTGATAGACGATGGACGGGGGCGCACGCTGCAAATAGAAGTGGGGGCACAGGAGAAGGGAGCCAGAAGTGTGAAATCAATGGGACAGTGGAGACTCGCCCTCCCCCTCTTGGGAGGGTCCGTGGGGTAGGCCGCCCCTTGGTGTACCTTCAGAATCGGGAGGGCCCTCTTAACCGTTGATCAGATGGCATCAGTGTGATATCACTAAGAGGGCCCGCTGACCCCAGTGTGCTGCACCACCAAGCAGCTAGATTAAGAAACCACAGCAGAACACCCTCCAGGAAGATCCTAGTGCCACCATGGCAGCACACCACGCTAAAAAAGACACCACGCTGGAAAATATGCTTACCAAGCCCTCTGCCAAGAAACTTGACCAATCTTGAGACGCCTCGCCTGTCCCACAAGCATCCGGTAAGCCAGCAGACTCATATCACCTGGAAAGAGAGGACCCAATCAAGCACTTCTTCATAGAAACGCTCTTCAGCACTCTCCAGAATGACATTGCTGCCCTGCAAAAGAAAGTTGCTTCAGACATCAAGGCATCAAAAAAGATGTGGAGGAGATGGGCCCCCAGGTGTCCACTCTGAAGCAAACCAGCAACCCGAGGGAGGAGGAACTTGACGATCACAGACTCGAATTGCTAGCACTACGGGATCGAAACGCAGAATTGCAGCGCCCCCTGGAAGATTTCAAAAATAGATTCCATTGCTCCAACAATAGAATTAAAGAAGCCCCATTCCAGGCTGAGACTAGTCCAGAACCTAGAGAATTACGTGATCCGCCTCTTTTGTCAAATTCTCACAGAACTTGCAGAGAAGGACATTGTCCTTGACAACACTCATAAAGTTGGCCACCCGTCAAAAGCACTGTGGAAGTTTCAGGACACCTTAATATCTGTGCACCTCTACTGTCAGGAGGAAGCCCTAATGCCAGCAGTGTGAGATGGGAACTCAATAACTTCCACAGGGACAAAAGTGTGACAATATCAGGAATCATGGTACAAGCTTGGTGTACGCTCACCAAAACCCATGGCGGACGTATTACCTTTCAGCACATTGAAAGGAACCGCTGTGATTGTAGTTCATTTCAATGCACAGAGATGACTAAAGGGCTGGCAGTCATCACCCAGCAAATTTACAGGTGTTCCTGTAGGATGGTGAGGTAGCTTCCTCCACAATCCTGATGGGCACTACTCCATTCCTCACCTCTAAATCAGGCCCTTAGTCACTTATTTTTTTCCACTTTTCTACAATTGGTGGGGCAGGCTTATAGTCACAAGATATCTCTCTCCAATCAGGGCTACTGCATGGTCCAGTCCTCTGTGGGCTGTTGGGCCCTCATGCAGTTAGGAGTTCTTCTGCTTATTCTCTCCCTGGAGCAGGCAAACAGGAGGGCATCCACTTGATTCTCAGAGAGCAGTTCCAATCCCTGGGTGCCTTTAGGAGTCCTTGACTCCCCTTCATTCAGCATGAATCAGGAACATTCTTTCTTCTAGCAGGGTGTTTTTCTTCAAGTGAAGTCTACCCATGTCCTGGAATAATCTGAGAGGTGGTGGTGAGGAATTAGTCATATCCTCTGCACCACTAGCCAGTGTTTGGAGAATGTTCCCTACCTAATCCTTGCTAATTTCTCACCCTATGCTGCACCCTCCTCCAGTTGCAGCACTTCCTCTTTACCCTATTTTAAAATTAACCAGGCGCCTCTGTTTCAAACGGGCAAAATTGTTCTGCCACCAACTAGGCCTCTTTTCAGCTCCATAGCATCTCCCCAACACAGGCAAGCTCTCCTCCATGTGACATCGTCAAACCTTGTTCTCCCTACTACTGGGGTTTGAGCCAAATGGTTTAGGAATGCTCTGGGAATGACTAGAAGCACATCCTGTCTACACCATTAGGGAAGAGCAAGTCAGAACACTAATTACGATGTCAGTCGGAGTTGCCTCCGACTGACACCGTTTTGTGGAAGGAACCGCCCGACCATAGGTCGGCAGTTCTGACTATACAATTAGGATGCAACCGTACATTGTGCGGTTGCAAGCTTAAATTTTTCAATGGGAGCTTGTGCGGTGGGCTGAAGTTGAAGTTTTTAAACATACCTGCACCGTGTGGTAGGCACCCCATGGTGCCTGCCACATGGTGCAGGGATGTTAAGGGGGGCACCCTCCAGGGCCAAATGTGGAGGGCCAGCTGGGAAGGGAGCCCTGCTAGGGGCCCCCAAAGTCAGTTTCGTACACCCAATCCATGTTGGAAATGCCAACATGGATTGGTTGTTGAAACACAAAATCATAATGCTGACTGCGGAAATGTCATCTTTAAGGGATTATGAGGGCTTTCCAACTGGCCGACTGCCTCCTTGAGCCCCTCGAAACTGCGACCGATTCCCCGGCCGGTTAAAACTCCGACCGCTATCATAATATGACTGTCGGACCTTAAACCTTCCATGTCGGTTGGAAAGCCTCTGACCAGCAGTCGGAGGTCTTCCGACTGACATCATAATAGGCCCAAAGTGTTAAGGCTGCACTTTGTTCTGTATACCAACATGCACCCCTTCCAGATGTCTAACCCCTGACAATAATTAAATGGCCACTAGTTAAGAACATCCTTTTTTCCTGGGCTCAGAAGTATTATTTTGTCTTCTGAGCCAGGACTGTCAACTCTTGTGGGGGGTGTGATTAATAAAAGATATGGTTTTAAACTAGTTCTGGTTCAGACACCTCAAAATACACTTTATATAGTTGTTTTTCCAATTACGTTTTCAAAAATCGGAATTCACCACAAAATTAGATTTTGAAAATAAGTGTTAAATAACTTTGAATAACAATTCTAGCATTTTCCCAAGTGAAGATGGAAAATAGATATGCCAATGACACCTAGGTCTGTCTGACGAAAATGTAGCTCAACCTATATAGCGGAAAAAGCTTTTAGCCTTCAGTCACTTTTTAAATCAATAGATTGCCACTTTTTTGTTATCTATTAGGCCCCCTGCCCTGAGGTCACAGTTTAGGGGTGACATTAATACATAAAAACATGGCGTGGCTGATTTCCTTGCAATGTGATGCCATGTGCTACTGCAGTGCCTATCAATTGTAGTCCAGTTAGAGCGCAGTGGTGCTCCTGGCGTCCATATATTTTTGTCATGTATGTGGTTGGTGTAAATACACTTTTGCCTCCATATGATATTTATCTCCCATGCCATTGGTGCATTTTGATCACGTTAAATATATCAGTTCTCTGAACCCAGCTGTGCCAATGATATTTAAGGCAGTTTTTCAGCATACATAGTCCAAATAACAGCAAAAATAGGATCCAGAAGTAGGCAAAACATCTGGGGTGATCATGAAACAAAAGCAGATATGCTTCATGGGGCATTATATGAGCTTTTAGTAATTTTAGTCTTGCCTACCATCCACTCACTCTAATTATTTTAGATTATGCAGTTATCATGAATGTGGCTTTAATGATTTATGTCCTCTGAAACGTGGCGCAAAGACTTTTTTATTGCCCACTGCAAAGAATCTGTTTCAGTAAAATATGAAAATGTGATTTTCATTATAATATGGGATTACAGGCACAGCAGCTGTTTTCATGTATGTCGAAGGCTGATATAGGAGAGTGTTTGTAAAACAGATATGTATGTGCATTAATGAGTAGGATGAATTACCTGTTAATGATTATTGTTTATTTTTCTCTGTAATAGCTGGTTTTAAATCCATCAAAATCGACATAGTTTTGTAAAGAGGCATATAATATTATGGAATTGTCTATGCACTTTGTACAGGAATATGTCTTTGAAAAAGAAAGTTGATACAGTTTCTTTTTATTCAGATTTTTAATTAAGCACTTGTAATCTCACCGTGGGGCCACATTATTTTTTTATTAGTTGTGATACTCCTTTCCCTGTTATTTTGGGGTGTCCACGTACATGTTTTAAGGGAGGATCTACCGAAAAGCCAAAACTATTTCTGATCTCTGATAGTGGCACATTATGTTTGCCTCGATCGATGCTACACATCCCGATCTAGGTCTTGGATAAATATTCATGTGCTTACAAACAGAATACCTTATTGGTTGAGTTGAAGGCAATTCCATCGTTTTATTATATAGAAACCACACTGTTCAAAATCCCTAGTGAAAAATCATGTTGGGAAGTGTTTTTTATCAAAGACATGAATCTATACTTTTATCTCCATACTCGCTACAGAAATTGTTTATTAGAAATAGAAATGCTCGAATTTGTGACGGTGATAACAATATCAGTATCAAATACAGCTACATCCTCCCCAGTAATGATGGCTTAGTAAAAGAATAAAAGGACAACCTCGCCAACCTCGGACTGAAACAGCTCGTCTTCACCCCCACTCACAGAGCCGGACACACCCTCGACCCCATCTTCGCAGGAGGGACGAACATCCACTTCAGCCACACCACGCAACCACTCTGGACAGACCACCACTGCGTACACTTTCAGCTTCAACACCACCATCGCACCCAAACCCCTCGCGCCCACCACGAAGGAACTGGAGCAGGATCACAGAGGAACACCTCAACACCACCCTCCTCCATGAATCCCCCTCCACCACGGCCAAAGCCAGCACCGCAGCCAAAGAATTACACCGCTGGATTGCCGGCAGTGCTGACAAGCTCCCACCCTTCTGCCACCCTGCCAAACAACGCCCCCTGAAGGCCGCCTGGTTCACCACCGACCTCCAAGAACCCAGGCGCTCCTGCAGATGCCTTGAGAAACTCTGGCGGAACAGGAAAACCACCAAAGACCAGAACAACTACAGGAACGCCATGAAAGAATACCACCAAAGCATAAGAACCACCAAGCGGACCTTTATCAAGAAGAAAATCCACACCAACACAAGTAACGCAAAAGAACTCTTCAATGTCATACAACAGTTCACAAACCCCCCAGTGAAGCCACAGATGTCACACCATCTCAGGACCTCTGCAACAAGCTCAGCTCCTATTTCCACCGAAAAATCAAGGCCCTCTACGACAACTTCAGTGAACAAACGTCAGACATCACCCCCCCTCCACCACCGACAACCAGCTGACCATCACCACTTGGAAACCTGCCTCCACTGAAGACACCTCCACGACCATGAAGAACACCCACTCATGATCCCCCATGGACCCCTGTCCTCTGCACAACCACCACAGAGCCGCCGCCGCCATAGCACCTGAACTAGGTGAACTACCCTCAAATCTGGCATCTCCCCCGACGACTGGAAGAGGGCAGAGGTCAAGCCTCTCCTCAAGAAACCCTTGGTTGACCCGACAGACCTGAAAAACTACCGGCCCATCTCTCTCCTTCCCTTCGCAGCCAAAGTCACTGAGCGATTTATAAACGCCCACCTGACCACCTTCATCGAAGAGAATACCATCCTCGACTCCTCCCAGTCTGGTTTCCGCAGCAACCACAGCACCGAAACCGCCCTCCTCATATCTACCGACAACATCCGCATGCTACTCCACCAGGGCCACACCACGGCCCTCATCCTACTAGACCTCTCTGCAGCTTTCAACACCTTCTCACACCGTACTCTCACAGCCAGACTCCACGATGCCGGTATACGAGGAACCGCCCTCGACTGGATCTGCTCCTTTCTATCCGGCAGAACCCAAAGGATCAGACTCCCTCCCTTCCTCTCCAAACCTACTGTGGTGTATCCCAAGGTTCCTCGCTCAGCCCCACGCTCTTCAACATCTACATGGCCCACCTCGCCGCCATCGTCAGACAGCATGGGCTCAGCATAGTATCCTACGCAGACGACACCCCGCTCATCCTCTCTCTCATGAAGAACCCCGAAGACAGCAGACTCAGCTTCCAAGAAGGAATTAAGGACGTAGCAGCCTGGATGAGCGACAGCTGCCTAAAACTGAACTCGGAGAAGACAGAGGTCCTCGTCCTTGAACCCTCCCACACTGCGTGGGACAGCGCTTGGTGGCCCCCTGCCTTCGGAAACCCCCCCTACCCCTACGGACCACGTCCGGAACATCGGCATCATCCTGGATTCCTCCCTCACCCTGACCCTCCAGATCAAAACAGTCACCTCCACCTGCTTTAACACCCTCCGCATCCTCTGTAAGACCTTCAAATGGATCCCCCTGAATGCAGAAAGACCATCACCCACGCACTCATAACCAGCAGACTGGACTACGGTAACACCCTCCCTGCCGGAATCAACAAGACCCTGATACACAAGCTCCAAACCATCCAGAACACCGCAGCCAGACTCGTCCTCGGAACCCCACAACATGAGTGCATGACCCAGCACCTAGGAGACCTCCACCAGCTCCCCATCGAGAGGAGAGTAACCTTCATGCTACTCACCCATGCCTACAAATCCCTCCACAACATCGGAACCAAATACCTCAACAAAAGAGTCTCCTTCCCCGTACCCAAAGGGAACCTCCGCTCCGACGACCTCGCCCTAGAGAGACCCCATGCATCCGCAGAACCAGAGCAGGTGGAAGAGCCTTCTCCTACATCGCAGCAAAGATCTGGAACGAGCTCCCAGTCAACATCAGACGCTCCCCACACTGCACACCTTCAGGAAGAGCCTCAAGACCTGGCTTTTCGACTGATCCAGAACTGCACCCCCCCATCGCCTTGAGACCCTCACAGGTGAGTAGCGTGCTCTATAAACCCCTGATTGATTGATTTCTATGTAGTCATTAATTTTACTTTATTAGATGCATACACTAGGTCTCCAAAGTGCAGGGTAACATAGAAAGCGGCACAATCCACAAACAATGTTAAAGAATTATCACATAATTATGAACAAGAAAATGATGAAAGGAGATGATGCCTGAGTTTGTAACCAAAAAAGTGGGCAATGGAAAGTGAAAGATTAGCAAGAGGAAGGTTATTTCCAGTGTTTGGCTGTTAGAAGGGGTCAAGAATGGAATCGAGATTGACGACAGAATGCATGCGGGTGACAAGCGCAGCAGGGAAGCAGATCATACTTTACAGACAAGGGTGTACAGCAAAAAAAGCATGGCGATAGGAGAGGGCCATTTATGAATCCAACCAAAGAAAATACAGAGAAAAAGATAAAGGTTAGGAGTGTAAAGGTAACAACCAAGAACCAGAAGGGGAAAATAAGAGGGTTTAAGACTGGAGTGAAGAACAAGAGGAGAAGAATGGCGAAAGTGACAATATTAGAGGGGAGAATCAAAGTTTTGCTTACATGAAAAGTGAGGAAAATTGTATATTTGAAACTAGCAGTTATGGAAAACAGTTGAAATATGGCTTTACATCTAGAATCATTACATCATGGTAAGTACATCTGGAATGTTTACACCAGAATGGTCTTTACTTCACATCATTATTGGTATTTTAAATATGTATGTATATATATATATATATATATATATATATATATATATATATATATATATATACACACACACACACACACACACACGTGTGTTGTAGCAATATAAAAACATATAAAAGTGAATGTTTAGAAACCAAAAAACTGTGAAATTCACCAGTTATCATTTACTGATCGAACTATAACTTGTGCTCCGGTCATGCATTGCTTATGGCCTAAAATATTAAATCACTCAATGTCATGGTAAATGGCATAATTGATGACTTCACTGATGACATCTGAAATGACAAATATTTAGTTTTAAAAAAAATAATAATACTGCTGAAGCCTAAAAACGAATTTTCCCAAAAAGCTACGTATCCCTGAACCTTAAAGATCTCTTTAACTCATAATTAAAAACTACATCCCAAACCCTTAAAAAATCTTATACCCAGACAATTCCCAAAAACATAAAACTCCCCATTATTTATTTTATTTATTTTTATTTTGAGTGTTTTGTATAGCGCGAACAAGACCCTTGTGGGTTATCAGAGAGCTTTACAGGGCAGAGAAAGGTGGTAGACATAAGCATACAAATACTGTGAGTTAGATAAATACAGAAATGGTAGCTCATATATACATGAATGTAAAAATAGTTCAAGTGAATTTGGCCAAAAGGGTCGCTTTCACGTTTTTAAAAAAAAATGTCGTGGAGGGGTTCAGTCTTGTGTCAGGAGGCAAGGCGTTCCATATCCTGGGGGCCATTCCTGAGAAGGTACGGTTGTATGTTTTCTTCTTGGAAAATCATTGTGGTTTCAGTAGAAGGTTATCAGAACTCCTGGTAGTTCTGATACCACCCGATGGTACCAATTTCTCCGCTAGATATCTTGGGGTTTGTGGTGCAGTGCCTTGTGTGTCATGCAGGCAATTTTCAATTGGATTCTGGCTTCGAGAGGTAGCCAGTTGAGGGCAAGAAGGTCAGAGGAGATGCAAGAGTTTCTTTTGGAACCTGTGATGAGTCTAGCCGCTGAGTTGATTTAGGCTCTAAGGGGGGCTGTCGTAGATCTGGGAAGGCCGCAGACAGCGACACTCCCATAGTCCACTCTGGGAATTATAAGAGTCTGACCTGCCTGTTTAAACTCATTTGCGGGTATGAAGGGGTTCAATCTTCTCAGGGTATTCATTTGAAAATGTGCTCCTTTTGTTGCTGCGCTGATGTGATTCTGCATATTAAGCTTATTATCCAAAGTTATTCCTAGTGATTTCACAGAGTCTATAATCCGAGGTTGGCTGTCGAGTGCAGTTAGGTTCTTCATCCACTCACGGATGATGGTTGTTTGGCTGGGGGGCGATTAGGAGGAATTCTGTTTTGAGGGTGTTTAGCTTTAAGTGGTTTTTGGCGAGCCAGGTCTGTGTTTTCTGTAGCGTCAAGTTAAGGGACGTTGGGCCATATGTATGAACACATTTTCCCATAGACACAGAATGGGTAAAACCCTTTGATACATCTGGCCCTTGATGTCTCCAAGTGAGTGGACCTTAATGTAGAGTTGTGTGTCGTCAGCATACATGTGATATTGGACATTTGAGGAGTTGAGAAGCACAGTGAGTGGTTCCATAAACAAATTGAAGAGTGTCGCAGAGAGGGAAGAACCCTGGGGTACTCCTAGAGTGACAGGGGTGGGCTTGGATAAAGATTGATTGATCTTGACTCTTTGTGTTCTGTTTTGGAGGAAGGAAGTGAACCAAATTAGAACTGTTCCAGATAATCCCATTCTATGTGTCAGGAGGTCTAGTAGGTTTTCGTGTTTACGGTATCAAAGGCTGAGGATAGGTCAAGCAGGATTAGCAAACAAGCTTTGTTTTCGTCCAATATTTGTAATGCGTCATCTATAATGTGGGTCATAGCTGATTCCGTGCTGTGCCCGGTCCGAAAACCAGATTGGAATTGATCGAGCAAGTTGAAGTGGTCTATGTGGTTGCTAAGCTGCTTGTGAACACATTTTTCTAATAGTTTGGCCAGGGTAGGAATGTTGGATATAGGGCGATAGTTATTCAGGTCAGACGGGTCCGCCGAAGGTTTCTTCAGGTTGGGGGATACCTGTCCAGCTTTGAGGATATATAGGATGGCTCCTTGGAGAAGGGAAGAGTTTATGATCCTAGTCCATAGAGGCACTAACATTGGAATGAAGTCTTTTAGGTGGGTTCATGGGAGAGGGTCAATAACGTGATTGGAGGGATTCAGAGTTCTGAGTGTTTTTAGAAAATTTTCTTTGCTGTAGAGAAACCATTCCCATCTATGAATCCGAGAAACCCATTACTCCCAAAACACTACCCATCTCTGAACCCTAACAATCCCATTAAATCATAACAATTCATAACAAAAACTATCTATGAACCTTTAAAAAAAGGTAAAACCTTATACTAAAACTTCCCCCAATACCTTAAAACTCCCCCTTAGCCTTCCACACCTCTGCACTCTAAAGTCCTTATGCCCTGATTACGAATGGGCTGGTAAATCCAACCCATGCATAAACACCTGATATTGCACGGGTCGGAATTACAAGTTTGGCTGTAGTAAACGCGTCCAATAATTATTGGATGCTTTAAAAACCTCTGTTGTCATTGAATGTCAGGCTAAACCTTCCAAAATTTAACAGGGGAAATTGTACGGTATTTACCGAACCATGTGGATTTTGGCGCATTAAAAATCAAAATCCACATATTATTCCCCATAAACTTGTGATAGGTGTTATCTATTGCACACAATAAATAACTTACCCTGTGATATAGTTATTTATCATTTGCGATAAATAACACCTAAACTCGTAATCAGGGCCTATATGTTTATTGTGTGTCTGCATGTGTGTGTGTGTGTGTGTGTGTGTGTGTGTGTGTGTGCGTGTGTGTGTGTGTGTGTGTATATATATATATATATATATATATATATATATATATAATCTTGCATTTTATTTCCAATATCTCTAGACAGAGGATACATAATGGGTAACTGTGTAATAAGGACCTATACTGTAATTGAGTGCTTCTGATGATATCTATAAAGCACAATGCCAAATACAGAATGACTTATATAATCTGAACCCCAAGATGACAATACAGAACCATATTCCACATGTTACTCATTATGTATCTTTTATATTATGTGAAGTTGTTGACAGATTTAGTACACTTTTGAAAACGTTGGAGCATTTGAGTGTCATCTATTTAGTATTCATTGTTTGCCTGAGACTGCTGATATGTCTGTCAATGTTCTGAGAAATGTGTTAATACTTAAAATTGGTTTATACAACAATGTTGTAAGAAAATGCCTCTTTCGACATGGTTTGCCCCACTTTTTGCATAATATGTGATTTTGAACAGTAAGTGCATTGGGTCCCTGCTACCCAGGTTGTCATTGACCGATCTATCTCTTTCCTAAAGACTGTACCATCATTGGCACAACTTCAGCTACTCCTGTAAGTCCCTAGTAAATGGTACCCTTCGTACCTAGGGCATTGGTATTGAAGAGGATCCACTGGGGCTGCTGCATGTATTATGCCACCCCAGGGTCCCCTCGCCAAGACTATGCATATTGCCATTGCAGGAAGCGTGTCTTGGTGAAGAGAAATACGAAGAGTCGACATGGCACACAGCCCTGTGTGTCATGCCCCTCAAAGACGGCATAAGGTATAGGTAAGTCACCCCTACTGCATGCCTTTTGCCCTAAGGTAGTGTGTACTATAGCCTATTTGTGCGCATATCAGCATAAGCAGCTATGCCCCTACAATATCCAGTCTATTCTGCGATATTGTATGCACACAGGGAAGCCATAAAGAGTGTATGGGCTGCATACTTCTCAAAATGATTATCCTAGCTCCATGATGGCTTCACTGATCTCTAAGGTGTTTGGTACCAAACATCTTGTATAAATAAATCATCACTGATTCCAGTGGTGGATTTATTAATAAATTTACACAGGAGGCCCTTTTAGAGGTTCCCCAGGAAAACTACCAAGCACTGGTGTAGTCTCTGACTTGTTTTTGCCAGTCTCCCACCACCAGATGTTTCTGACCTCATGGGGTGAGAGCCAACGCTCTCAGAGGACAGAGACAAAGCCTGCTCTGGGCAGAGGTGCTTCACACCTCCTCCAGGAGAGGATGGCCTTCTCAGGTGGGAAGCTTCAAAGGCGATGCCACCTTTGAAATTCAACACAGGAACCTACAGTAGTGGGGGAGGCAAACCCTCTTTCCTGCTCCCCTTTTGGTGGGTGGAAAGGCGGGAAAATTAGTTTGATTAGGAGGAGGGTCCCCACTTAGCATACACCATCTCTAGGGTGGGGCAGGCGAGGTGAACCCCTCTCATGAATTTCCACCATCATGGAATGGTGGAGAAACAAGCTATCAGGGCAAGGGTAGTGCCCCTGGTCACTAGAGGGTGTAAACACCCTAAAGGAACGTAGCCCATTGGCTACTACCTTTCTCCCCTTGTAAACCCCCTAAATTCAGTATTTAGGTGGCTTACCAAGACCAAAACATCAGATCTGATGTACAAGAGAAGGAAAAGTACAAAGAAGAGCTGCTGCCCAAAGACTGAGTCCCTCCTGCAGAAGAAATTGGCACCAAACCCTGCCTGTTGCGTGGAAGACTCGACAATCGTGGTGTGCCGTCTTGTCCTGCAACTGTGAGACCTCCAAGAACCCCAAAGCTTCTCCAACCCTCAAGAAATCACAAAAGAGCCACCCTTGGACTGAAGGTAATACCTCCCCTGCACACCGCAGGCACCGAACCCGTGAAGTCTGGTTTGTCGACTTGCTGCTCCCCAACAACCACAACACAGCACCAAAGCAGGAAAAAGGTATAACCACTCCGGAGGGTCAAGTTTATCCCCTTACCAAGTTTGTAGACATCAGGACCTACCGTAGCCGCGGTGTACCAATACCTGGGGTACCAGAGCTCCAACGACAAGCACTGAGAAGAAGAGTCCTCCCTGGACTCCAACAACTCCAGAAGCAAGCACCCATCGAGGTACCTTGAGACTCCTGAGATCCAGTTCCAGAGTATCAAAGCTGTCCTGAGATCGCCTCTCCAAGTTGCCTGCTCCTGTCCGCGATGATCTTAAGACGTACGACACCCGGCTGACCTATCTACTCTGCACACTGCCCCACCGGCCCTATTAATGATGAACCAGTAATGTTCCTGTGGGACCTTGGCCCTTTCAACCTCCTCCCTCCAAGGAGACCCATCGGACTTACCTGCAAGTCCTCCTTTGCAGTGTGTTTTAAAGTGACCCCTTTCTCTTTGCGCACCAGCTTCCACGACCCTTAGCACACTGCTCCAGGCCAAACTGTGATGCTCCCGAACTTCTCCTGCTGGAACTTTGGACCTAGTCCCAAAAACTACCTAAAACAAGAAGGTGAAGGTCGTGAAACTATTGGCTAATTTTATATTCATTTTTCTGATTTCTCCCCATGGTTTTCCATGGTGTGTAATTGCTCACAAAAATGATATATTGTCCGAACTTTGAAAAAGTGTAACTCCGCAAGTACTTACCTTAGAACTGTCTTCTTGGTCTTAAAAATTACATAAATATTGCTACTATTTTTTATAAATTGGTCTTGGATTTATTCTTGAGTGTGTTACTCTGTGAGTACAACAAATGCTTAGCACTACCCTCTGATAATCCTAACTGCTCACCCTCATCACAACAAAAAGAGCATTAGTATTATCTAATTTAGCCTCTGTGTACCAGTAAGGAATCCACTGGACTCTCAGCACAGTATAAGTTATTTTAATACACTATATAGAGAGCCAGGTTGCTACAAATATTTTTTTATTATAAATCAATTTTTAAATGAAATTAAAAACATGTATTCTGAAACATGCTTTTATTTAGGAGTACATTTAACCTTTAGAGTAGATTTAAAAAAATAATATATATAGAGAAAGAGTAAAGTGGAATGTGGGAAAGTATAACTTTTTGCTGACAGCGCTCTGCTTTTACAATGTTTATTTTCACACGCTGAGGAGGATTTACAGGTAGATGCTTTCATCAAGGGTGGGTCTGCAAGAGTGAGTTTATCAGATGTGTGTCACAAATTCAGTACTGCATATGTGAAGATGTTGAGGTCAATCCCTCCCTCACCCCCTGGCATCGAACCACACTCTAAATGAAGTCAAGTGTGATAACAAACACGCAGGATATGGGGGGATAGGCGGTGAGGGAAGGGAGAGAGAGAGAGACACCCCTGCAAGTTGGTAGTTGGAAGATCCAGACTGCAGTGCTTAATTTTTATATATATATTATATATATATATATATATTATATATATTATATATATATATATATATTCACTGAAAAAAACATAGGTTTCACACACGTTATAGTTAGGAATTAGCATTTAAAAAACCTTGCAAATTCACTGAAAAAACCATAGGTTTCACACATGTTATAGTTAGCGGAAATTTTACTGATAAAAAACCAATGAAATTCCCCCGTTATAGTTACTGCAGGCAACTATAACTCACGCGACCGCAATCCTCTGCTGATGCTAATATTGTATTTAGACACTTATTTGCCCATGTCTTCTTCCATACATTTTTAGCTATACATATATTACAAATATTTTTTTTTTATAAAGACACATATGTCATCAGCAGAAGATTGCGGTCGCGTGAGTTATAGTTGCCTGCAGTGCGTGCCCACGTTACGCTAGATGGGCCATGTACGCACGATGCGCTTCGCGCACCGTGCGCACATGGAGGACATATGATGCACTTCGTTTTGAAAGGTAATATTTAAATTTTTTGTATATTTTATAAGCCATGCACAAATGGGGCCCTTCGGGCACCATTTGCACACGGGGTGGAGAGAGTGTGGATAATTTTTTTTGTTATTATTTTTTGGTTAAATATTTTAGTTTATCTCAGCTGTAATAAGCCATGCACGATTGGTGCCCTTCGGGCGCCAATTGCACACGGGGTGGAGAAAGTGTGGATAATTTTTTTTTTTTAATAATTTTTTACCGTACGCGTACGGTAAGCGTAATCGGCGAAATTAACGAAAAAATAAAAATTCCGTTTTTGGCCTTGGGGGGTCTTTTGGAACTCCTTCATCATGGCTATGTGTGTGGGATTTGTCTAGACAGCCCCTTTACATGTTTTTGGACTGTATATATTAAAAATCACTCTCAGTGCGAGAGAGAAAATGGCGGCCGCCGCTTCCTGGTGCCGGCCGATTCGAATGTTTACTAAGATCTAAGAGCCAATCAGAATTGCGCTCGCGCACGCCACCGTACGCGTACGGTAAGCGTACCGTAAGCGCACCGTAAGCTGGCTCAGATATATATATTGATTTAAAGGCTATTTTCTCAGAATCTACTGAACAGATTTACACCAAACCTACAAAAGGCACTTCCTTGACCTGAGGACTACCTCTCTGCCAAATTTCTAGTAATTCTGTTCAGCCGTTCGGGCTGTAGCCCTGTCTAAAGGTCCTATGGAAAAATGCATGGGAAAAACGCGTTTTGGGACCCCCCTTTTATCTCAGCCCCCGCTTGACGAATCCCCCCGAGACTTTCAGGGAAGGAGCGGAGCGTAGCGCCCCACCTATTTTGAAAAATTTGCGAAGATTCGTCGACCGGCGCCAAAGTTATTCAAAATAGAATGTTGCGGATTTCCTATGGAAACGTGGTCCTAACTATAACTACCTACTGGCGACCGCCAGTAGGTAATATATATATATATATATATATATATATATATATATATATATATATATATATATATATATATATATATATTTATTTATATATAAATATATATATACATATATATATTCACTGAAAAAAACCATAGGTTTCAGGGGCGTTATAGTTAGCTGGACTTTTCACTCATACAAAACCATAGAAATTCCCCCGTTATAGTTAGTTCAGCTAACTATAACTCGCACGCCCGCAATGCACTGCTGATGACGTCACATATTACATCACTCATGACATGGTCAGTGACATCACTCATGACATCACTGATGACATCTCAAATGACATCACTGATGACATCCCTGATGTCATCATCCAGTGAATGTGTGTTGTTCTGAAAATTACATATGTTTTATATATGTATATCTCAAGGTCGATGGAAGAATAAATGGGTATATAAGTGTCTAAATGGATGATTTGTTTTTGAAAAATTGATTGTATAACTGACTGATTAAGTGTATCTTAGTGAATACATGGCTTAGTGAGTAATGTTGAAATGTGTAAATATCTGTATCAGTATCTCACTTTGTGTATAAGTGGCTGCATGGGTTGGTGAGTAGCTACATGAGTGTCTATATAGGTTATTAGTTGGTTTTTGAGTATCTGTATAAGTGTCTGATGTCTGTATGGTTCGGTGGGGGGTATTACGTAGTGCATAGGTGCATGAATGAGTGACTCACTGTTTGTATGTGTTGAAGACAGCATGTGTGCAGGACTGTATGGGTGGATGAGCACGTGCATGGGTGTGTTAGTGAGTGAATGACTGTCTCAATAGTGTCTCTATGAGTAACTACATATGTTTTAAACTAGTATATGTGACTATTGGTGTATATAAGTGAGTATATGTGAGAGTGAGAGATTGAAAGAGTTCCTGTATGAATAAGTATGTGTTTCTATAAGTGATTGTTTAAAAGACTAAGTATGTGTAAGTTTCTGTAGAAGTAAGTGTGGTGGTGTGTGTATAACTGTATATGCAGGTAAACGGATGTTTGATTCTTTATTAGCATGAGTGACTATGTGTGTGAGTAACTTTATGGATGAGTGGCGTTGTGTAACAGGATGTATAGGTGTATGTGTACATATGATGCGTGAGTACATGTATGAGTGACTGTATAGGACTGTTGGTGAATGAGTGGATGTGGATCTTACAATTACTGAGTAGGTAGTTGTAACTGGTATTGGTATGTCCATTGTTTTGAAAATTGTAATTTCCATTTTTGAATGTGTGTATCAAAGGTTATATTAGGGGGAGAGGAGGTCTGCCACTCTATCACAAGGATGATGTCATCAGTGATGTCATCAGTGATGTCATGAGTGATGTCACTGACCATGTCATGAGTGATGTAATATGTGACGTCATCAGCAGTGCATTGCGGGCGCGCGAGTTATAGTTAGCTGAACTAACTATAACGGGGGAATTTCTATGGTTTTGTACGAGTGAAAAGTCCAGCTAACTATAACGCCCCTGAAACCTTTGGTTTTTTCAGTGAATTTCTAAGGTTTTTTAAATGCTAATTCCTAGCTATAACGTGCCTGAAACCTATGTTTTTTTCAGTGAATTTCAAAGGTTTTTTAAATGCTAATTTCTAGCTATGCCTACAGAGATAGGACATGTGAAGAAAGAAGGAAAAACGCACAGAAAGAAAAAAGAAGAAATGCAGAAAGAAGCAACAGAAGTCCTCAAAGACAAGCCTTGTTGCAAAATCATCCTGTACCCTGAACTTTTTCAGACGGATACTGGTGGTAACTGAGTCTGACTAACCAGTCCTAGAGCCAGTGCTATGTTAAAAGACACTCAGAATACAGTGAAAACACCTACATACACTAGGGCACACTATGCATTGGGGTCCCCTGTGATTAACATGACCTCCTCTGTAAGCCCCTAGTATATAATAGGGCAGGGGATTAAAACTACCTCTTAAAACGCACCACAGGGCGTGTTTGAACACGTCACCTCATGCCCCGTCCCCTCCCTTCCCCACTGTGTAAACACGCCCTGTAGCCGTTTTAAGTTGGGAGATTAAGTCCCCTTGAATCCTGAGGGTCCCTAGGGTCCAACTAGACCACTAGGTACCTCCAGTAAGCGCCACAGAGCTGCGTTGCATGGAGGTGTAAAAAGGGGCGTGGCCTCATAACACCTGTCTGCAACGCAGCTCCCTGGCGCATACTGGAGATACCTGTTCGGCTAGTTGGCCCTCAGGGACCCTCAGTATTGAAGGGGAATTAATTCCTCAACTTACAACTGGCCAGGGGGCGCGTTTGCAGAGTGCTGCAAGGAGGGGGCGTGGCCCCCTTTCTTTTTCTAATTTATTAGCCCTGGGGACCCCAACCCCCAGGGCCTGCACCCTAATTTTTTTTGTTTAAAAAAATTAATTTGGCCCTCCCAAGGCCTTATTCGGCCCCGGGGACCCCAACCCACGGGTCATGGCCTATCTTTTTTTTTTTATTCTTTAGGAGGGGGGCTGTGTTGCCCCCCTCCTCAGGCCACTTATGGCCCCGGGGACCCCATCCCCCTGGGCCGGCCTTTGATTTTTATTATTTTAAAAAAATATATATTTATAGAAACACCTAGGACATGCTGGACAAACCGTATGTACCTATCACCATGACGATTTGCGTGATATTCATTAAAAGGCGACTATGCATACAATGAATCCACGTAGAATGTATTCACACCGCTAGTGAAGCTCTGACATGTCTGACACCCTACCGTGCCTAATCCCGGCGCCCCCGCTGGTGGGTACTCTCCAAGTAGACACCCTTGTCGTTTATTTATACAAACATGGGTAGCTATTGACGGGCACATTTAATACACATGCACACCAAGCCATTCAAAGGGGATTCGACAAAAATTCGACCAAACTATGCAAGAAACCCCCTCACGGTTAATAAAACACACATCCACCGCCGGATGTGTAATACTTTTTATTTTACTCTCTGGAAAGGAGACAAACCTCACTTGAGAGTCACAGTGTGCTCCTGGCTGAGCCCAATGCTGTGTTACACCCACCAGTGCCCACCGAGTGCCACACACCTCTGTGTTGTATTCCACCAGCTAGTGCGTATGCTATGACACTCTCTAGCCCATGTGCACTGTAACACTACCCCATGAATATGTCATGCCACACTTGCCTTCGCACGGGTTATATTGCCCCATCTAACGTGCCTTCCTCGGTGCCTATGTTAAAAGCACAGCGCTATGCCATACATATTATAATCTGGGATCCATATCTTTGTCACAGTGCATATGCAATTTTACACTACCCAGCACATATTTTATATTACAACTTTAGAGACTACTTAGGTTTTACAACACTGCCCTGTGCATATAACACTCCAAGGCGCATATCACATAGCAAGCGCTAGTGCCTGTGCTATCTCGCACTCTCCAATGAATCTGTCATTGCACACAATGTATTGCATATTATATTTCAAGGCCCGGTTCATCTTATATCACACTTTTTGGTGCCTAGTTTATACCATATACTATATCTAGTTTTCATTTTCAATCGTGCTCTCAGGACTATGTTCTATATAACACTGCGTCCACCTACCCTTTTCACGGGCATTACATTTTGCGATGGGGGTGGAGGGTCAGGGGATGTTTCTGCCAAGTGAGCCCGGAGTCACAGTCCCAAACGTCCTCTTCTTCCTGAATAAAAGTGAGTTTATGCTGCATACTTGTTCATATTTTAAGTAGTTCGCACAGACACACATTTTGAAAACAATAAAGTTCCTAATAGCCACCTTCTATGAACAGTTAGCTTGCTGCCCCATCCACCTCCTCCCTATCCTCTGTTGTCTGAATCCATGGACTAGCCTCCTCCCTCCTGCCATGCATGGTCTGATGTGCTGCCACTGCCCTCCATTTAGCATGATGTACCAGTCCACTCCTCCTGCCCTCCATTGCCCAATTCTATGGCCCATCATTGACCTCCTGCTTAGCCTCTGTGCTTAGCTTGCTGCCCCTATTCTCCTTCCCCCTGCCCTCCGATGTCTTTGTGCATGACCCTGCTCCATCCTTTTTGACCACCATGTTCCATGGACCTGCACTCCTATCTACTCTGAGTGTTTTGTTGAGCTCCCCTCCCACCTGCCTAGCATTGTCAGATGACTGTAACCTGTCCCTGCCACCTCCACCCTGCCTGTCCACATGCCATGCCCCTATCCCCTTCCTCCTGTCCTCCATTGTCCATTTTACTGCCACACCCATCTGCCCTCCCTGGTCTGTTGTGCTGCAACTGCTCCTCCTGCCTGCCCCGCGCGGTCTGTTGTGAGGCCCCTTCCCCTGAACTCTCGTCTGTGCCCAGGTCCTGACCCTCCTTTCTATCCTCCATGGGCCTTTGTGCATGCCCCTGCACCCTCCTTCTTGCCCATCATAGCCATTGTGCTGCCACTTACCCTCCCGCTTGCCATGCATGGTCTTCTGTGCTGCCATGGCCCCTCCCACCTTCCCTGTGTGGTCAGCTAGCTGCTCCTGACCCCCTCCCACCTTCCCTCCATGGTCTGTGTGTATGCCATCATAGTCTCACTGTTGCTCTCCATGGTGTGTCTTGCTTCTAGTGCCCATCCTGCCTGACCTCCATGGTCATCTTGCTGCTCCTGCCCTGCCCCCTTGCCCCCAGCCCTCTGTTTCCATGTGCAGACCCCTATTCCCTCCCTCCTGGCTTGTCGGTTCCATTGTAATGCCCCTGATCCGTCCCTCCTGCCCTTTATGGTCTGTTATGCTGCAGCTTTCTCTCCTGTCTGTCCATTATGGTCAGCTAGCTACCATTGCCTCTTTCCCCTCTGTTGTCTGTTGTCCATGTGCATGGTCCTGTCCCCTCCTTATTGCTTTCTATGGATTGTTGTGCTGCACTCCCGTCCCGCATGCCCTGTGTGGTGTATTGTGCTGCTGCAAACCTTGATGCCTGCCCTGTAGGGTCAGTTTGGTGCACCTCTCAATGTCCCTCCTGTCCTCTGTTATCCGAGTCCATGTCCCTACCCCAATTCCTCCTGTCTACCATGATCCAATGTACCATACTTGCGAACATTTGGAACTTGGTAAGAGGGAGATTTTGAAATAAAACTGGGGTATTGATTTTCCCCTTTGAGTTACATTGAAAAAGAGAAGATTGTAGACAGGAAACAGATCAAGTAAAGCCCATTTGAGCTTAAAAACATTGGACGTTTCCTGGCTGAAACGGGTCTGTTGGCATGTATGGTTGTATGACCGCTGCCTCTTCCTTCTGCACACAATGGTCTATTATATTGCCACAGCCTCTCTTGCCAGTCCTGTATTGTTGGTTTGTTGCCCCTGCCCCCCTTTCCACTGCCCTCCATAGTCTGTTGTGCTGCCACTGCCCTTCCTGCCTGCCTAGTGTGGTCAAATTGTTGCCTCTGCACTCTCCTACCTGCCTTCAATTTTCAGAGTCCGTGCCCCTGACCTCTGCCTCTCAACAGTATCCCAATGAACAACTAGATTGCTAACATTCTATATTTATTACAAAAGTGTGGAACGCCTGACGTCATCTCGATGTAATTAAAACTGTAATGCCTAGAGCATATATGAGAGGGTCTTATTTGCATCAAAATTATGGTTAGTGCTCTAAAAAACTAAAATGAGGACATATTTTCTGAGTTTTCAAATAGCGACAAAGAACTTTTAAATTATTTGTAATCTTAGTTTTTTTATCCAGTTGACCACTTGATTAAATGTTGCATCCAAGGGAAGAGGGTGTGGTGTTACTTCCAGAGCTGCAGACTTTGCAACTGGGGAACCAGGTTGGAGTTTCTGCTTCAGCTCAACATTCTGTGATTCTGGTCAAATCACTTAATCTCCCCATGTCTACAACCAAAATGAATTTGATCTTGTGTGATGTAACCAATGCTCATGTAAAGCACTCCAATACCTGACAAGTCTGCACTATATAAAACTGCAAATACACAAAAAATAAGTGTTATGCACACTTCTGTCATTGGGCTACATTTGGGCTACATCTGGGTGATATTTGGGCTACATTTGGGCTACATTTGGGCTCTTTTGTCTCTGGTGGCCATTTTAGGAGATTTATTTGTTATGAAGTTTCCTAATTTCCTCATTTACTGCAGTCTCCTCAGTAGGAAATGCTTTCAGTTTTTTACTTTGATTCCGTCAAGAAGGTATTCAGATATGTCACACATTTGCCATAAATTCTGAATGTTAGCACTCTAGTTGCTCATTAGATCACTGTAGTAAAGCTACTGCTCACCACGGAAGTCTGCTGCTAGTATTAGAAGTGCATGTTTCAGTCTGCATATCAGAATTTTTTAATGAAATAGAAGAGGATTTGAGAAGTCACTCACAATGTGCCCTAATTTTTCTTTCTTCAGCACTAATCATAATTTCTATGGCAAAATGAACCCCCTCATTGTGTTCCTTTTTAAATTAAATGGTTTAAGTGTTACCAGTTTATTCCAATCAAGATGGCTTCAGGTGTGCCATACATTTGCCATAAGACAGTAAGCACTCTAGTTGTTCTTAAGAACACTCTGGGACATTCTGTCATTGGGCTATACTTGGGCTACATCTGGGTGATATTTGGGCTACATTTGGGCTCTTTTGTCTCTGGTGGCCATCTTGGGAGATTTATTTATTATGAAGTTTCCTAATTTCCTCATTTACTACAGTCTCCTCAGTAGGAAATACTTTCAGTTTTTTACTTTGATTCCATCAAGAAGACATTCAGATGTGTCACACATTTTTCATAAATTCTGAATGTTAGCACTCTAGTTGCTCATTAGATCACTGTAGTAAAGCTATTGCTCACCAGGCAAGTCTGCTGCTGGTATTCAAAGTGCATGTTTCAGTCTGCATGTTAGAATTTTTTTTATGAAATAAAAGAGGATTTCAGAAGTCAAAATGTGCCCTAGTTTTTCTTTCTGCAGCACTAATCATAATTTATATGGCAAAATGAACCCCCTCATTTTGTTCCTTTGTAAATTAAATGTTTTAAGTGTTACCACTTTATTCCAATCAAGATGGCTTCAGGTGTGCCATACTTTTATCATAAGTAAGACTGTTAGCGCTCTAGTTGTTCTTTAGAGCACTCTGGGAAGCTGCAGTAGAACACAAAGGAATCAACTGACAGTCTCTGCCCTTGTTGGATGTACATGTTTTACTGAGAATGTCAGACTTCATTCTCACATGACTGAGAAAGATAATGTGAATTTACAGAAAATATGCTCTCAGTTTAGCTTATAGATCACCTTCCAAACCTCTGTGGGAAAAGCATGAGAAAATAGTTTTCTCTCAAACATGGTTCATGATATCACAGCAGAAGGCTTTTTCACATGGTAAAATCACCTTAGAACACACCACAATTCCGAAAATGAGTATGGTACCATCAACAAATGATTTATAATGTAACTAAAGTCTTAAAACCTTCTATTAACTGCAATGCTTTTTAATGAGGTGCTATCATGTATATTGGTCCCTAGATGGCTGCCAACACTTCTTGGATGAAGTACTGACAGCCAATCAGATCTCACGATGAGATGTGTCGTTAGGCTCCGCCCAGATATGTATGTGATTTTACTTTTGATTTTCTCAGGAACTACTGAACAGATTGACACCATATATGCAAAAGGCACATCCCTGAGCTGAGGACTACCTCTCTGCCAAATTTCAAGTAATTCTGTTCAGCCGTTCGGGCTGTACCTTGGACTAAATGTCCCTATGGAAAATTGCATGGGAAAAACGCGTTTTGGGACCCCCCTTTTTTCTCAGCCCCCGCTTGACGAATCCCCCCTAGACTTTTAGGGTAGGAGCAGAGCGGAGCGCCCCACCTATTTTGAAAATTTCGCGAGGATTCGTCAACCGGCGCCAAAGTTATTCCAAATAGAATAATGCGGATTTCCTATGGAAACACGGTCCTAACTATAACTATCTACTGGCGACCGCCAGTAGATAATATATAATATATATAATATATATATATGTACCTCTTACAGAGTGGTCGTTACCACTCAGTAGTTATAGTTAGGGTCACCAGAGATTGCGATTTATGTTGTGTTTGTCACTTGATAACTTGTTTGACAAATGTCCGCAAAACTTTGCAGACCTGTTGCATCTGTTTCATTGTCATACGACTGAAAATTTTGCAGCATTTGGTCAAGGGGGTGCAAAGAAAAAAGGGGAGTCCCAATACGGGCTTGAAATCCAATATATTTTACATAAACTTTTGTATTTCACGTAGCGCAAAAATGCCAATCGGATTTAGCTGAAATTTGGCAGCATTAGATATTAGGGTGCACAGATTATTCGTTTGGGTACAGCAGGAAAGTAGAGTAAGTATTTTTTAAGTTATAAGGTTTTTCAACTTAGTGATATCATGTAGCACAATACTACTAAGAGTAGCAAGGAAGGCCAAAAAACAAACTAGACTGCATATGTTAAGTTTCAGATTTACTACATGAAAAACTGAAACACCCATTTTGGGTCACATGCTAATTGGAACCTATGAACAAATACACAAAGAACAGAATGCATGTTAACCTACATACATTTTCTTTGCATGCTCTCTGACTCACAAAATAAAAGTGGCCAAACAGGCCAAACAAAAACCATCTTTCTTATTCACCCCTTTGCAACAAAATGAAAAATTGCCCAGCAGTGAGCCACACACACTACTATATAGAGGACATGATAATTAGCCATTCGGAAAAAAAAGAATCCTAAATTTTATAACAACAATCATTGACTTTCTATCACTTTGTGCTTCATATGTAGCATAAACCTACTAAAAGTAGCAATGAAGCCCAAAAAAAAACAAGACTGCATATGTAAAGTTTCAGAATTACTACATGAACAACAATGATTTGCTTTCTATCACTTTGTGCTTCATATGTAGCATAATCCTACTAAAAGTAGCAAGGAAGCCCAAAAAAAAAAACAAGACTGCTTATGTAAAGTTTCAGAATTACTACATGAGCAACTGAAAAACACATGCATGGTCACATGATTATGTAAAACAATAAACAAAATATATAACAAATACAATAGATAAAAAGAAAGAAATCTCATTAAATCTGAATCTTAAATAAGCTGGCCCTGGTACAGTAGAGTGGAGTGGCATAGAGTAGAGTGGCGTAGAGTGGAATAGCATCAAGTGGAGTGGCGTAGAGTTTAGTGGCATAGAGTGCAATGGCGTAGAGTGAAGTGGCATAGAATGGAGTGGCGTACAATGTAATGACATAGAGTGGAGTGGCGCACAGTGGAGTGTCGCAGAGTCGAAAGGCATACAGTGGAATAGCATAGAGCAGAGTGGAATTGAGATGAGTGGCGTAGAGTGGAAGGCCTTACAGTGGAAGCTCATAAACTGAAATGGTGTACAGTGGAGTGACATAGAGGGAAATAGTGTACAGTGGAGTGGCATAGAGTGGAGTGGCGTACAGTGTTATGGTATAGATTGCAGTGACTTAGACTGGAGTGGCGTAGAGTGGAATAACATAGTGTGGAGTGGCGTAGAGTGGCATAGAGTGGAGTAGCATAGAGTGGGTAAACATTGAGTGGAGTGGAGTAGAGTCGAGGTGCACATGTTATGTTATGTTAATTTTTTATAGAGTGCAAATTCCAAAATGGCGTCTTGGCACTAGTGTCTACGCAGACTCCTAGGAGAAGGGATCTAAGACCTATTTAGCAGCAGGAGGAAAAAGCCAGGTTATTAGTTGTCCCCTCAATATTAAGATATCTGGCTGAAGTCTGAGATGGTGAAGCAGTGCATTACCCCATTTACATGTGGTGTGTGAGAAGCTTCTTCCTCCCCAGTGTATTCTGAAGACTACTACCTTTCTCAATGCAGTAGACCGCAACTTGCAAGTAGGTGCACACCATTTAAAAATCTTTTTTAAAGAGTGAGGGCCAACCTTGTGTAGAGCCTTATGGGCCCAACACAAAGCTTAGAACTTAATCCGCTCCCTGATTGGTAACCAATGCAGATCAGAAATAGTTTGTGAGATAGAGCTAAATTTGGGAAGATTCATCAGCACTCGGGCTGCGGTGTTATGGGGAATCTGTAGTTTGTTTAGTAGGCACTGCTGGGAGCCTACATACAAAGCATTGCAGTAATCTAGCTTTGAGATTTACAAAGCAAAAATCACTGTTTTTCACAGCTCTATGGTGAGAAAAGGAAAGATTTTCTTTTAGATTTTTATCGTAAGAAAGCAGGAAGATGTTACCTGATTGATACTATCAGCAAATGCTAATTTAATGTAAAAAAAAAAATCCCTAAATTCATTGCTTTTTGGACCGGGGATGGAAGTGATCGTTAGTTGGAGGGCCACCAAGAGGTATTCTAGAAGGAGGGGTTACTGCCAAAAATCAATACCTCAGTCTTCTCTGAAATTAATTTCAAAAACTTTTCCGCATCCAAACACGATGTTCCTCATGCAGATGTTAAATTGTTGGCTACTTTTTACGGGTTAGAGGAGGCTAACACCCCTATCTGGGTGGTGTCGGCGTAGGAAAATACTGATCTAATAATTGCAATTAGAAGGGTGACGTAAACATTGAAAAGGATGGGACTAAGCAAGGATCTCTGGGGGGCCACGAAGGAAAGTATGAAGGGGCCTGAGGTGAAGTACTCTAAAGTGACCACTTGCTCACGGTTGGACAGAAAAGAGCTATGCAGTTCTAGTGCTAAACCCTTAATGCTGATGCATTCAAACCGGTTGAACAGAATAGAGTGATTAACCGTATGGACCGCAGCTGAAATATTGAGTAGGATCACGGCTACCATTGTCTACAATGACTCTAATTTCTTCAGGAACTTCCATAAGGGTTGGCTCTATGCAGCAGTTGGGTCTAAACCAGTGCTGCAATGGATCAAGGAGACAGTTTCCAGAAAGGCCATCATTTCTTGGTTCAACATTTTTTCTGGAATCTTAGCCGGATGTTGGAGTCAGGAAATCCGCCTATAGTTCTGTACTTCATGGGGATCGAGCAAGGATTTTTTGTAAATGGCAGTATGAAAGCTTTCTTCCAGGCTGATGGAGAGTGTCCGTACTTTGTTCAGGAGTGCCGTGAGGTGGACTGAGATAGTTTTTGATATCGCATGCAGGACATGTGGATTAAGTTTGCAACATTCTCTTCTATAAGAGTGGTGAAGGTAGTAAGCATTAGTGGCCCTTGCTCTGTAATGGAGGCGAGAACTTCCTCTAACATCTCTATCCTGGAGGGAATGTCAGCAACAAAGCCGTAAGCTCCAGGAATATATTATTAACTACAGATAGAGTGGAGTGGAATGGAGTGGGGTGGTATAGAGTGGAGTGGATGGTGTAGAGTGGAGTGGCCTAGAGTGTTATGACGAAGAGCATAATGGTGTAGAGTGAAATGCCATATGTGGAGTGGTGTAGAGTTATGCCGCATACACAGGAGTAGAATAAATTGGACTGGTGTATAGTGCAGTGGCATAGAGTGAAGTGGCGTACCGTAGAGCGTGCTCCGTAGAGTGGAGTTATGTAGAGTGAAATGGCATAGAGTAGAAGAGCGTAAAATGGTGTGGCATGTTGTAGACTAGATAGTAGTTGCATAAGGGTGGAGTGGTGTGTCATACAGCAAAGTGAACAGTTGTGTCATAGAGTAGTGTGTCATACAGTGTGTTACAGTGGAGTGTCGTAGACTGGAGTGGAGAAGGGTGGAGTGTGCAGTGGAGTGTAGAGTGCAGTGGTGTACTGTGGAGTGGCATATAGTGGATTGGCGTACAGCAGAGTGGTGTAGATAGGAGTGGGCTACAGAGAAATAGCATAGAGTTGAGTGGCATAGAGTGGAGTGCAGTGGAGTGCAGTGGAGTGGCATAGAGTGGAATAGCATAAATTGGAGTGGCTTACACTAGAGTTGCATAGATTGGAGAGGCATAGAGTGGCATGGTGTAGAGTGGAGTGGCGTAGAGTGTGGTGGCCTAGAGCAGAACTGCATAGAGCGGAGAGGAGTGGCGTAGACAGTAGTTGGTAGAGTGTAGTGGCATAGAGACTGGTGGCTTACAGTGTAATGATGTGGAGAGTAGTGGCACAGAGCGGAGTGACAAACAGTGGAGTGGAGTAAAGTGGAAGGGCATAGAGTGGAGTGGCGTAGAATTAAATAGCGTAGAGTGGAGAGGCATAGATTGGAGTGGCGTAGAGTAGCATAGAGTGTAGTGGTGTACAGTCCAATAGTATACAGTGAGTGACATAGAGTGGGGTGGCATAGAGTGGAGTGGCATACAGTGGAGTGCCCTAAAGTGGAATAGGGTAGAATGGAATGGCATAGAGCAGAGTGCCGAAGTGTGGAATAGGGTAGAATGGAGTAACGTAGAGTTGAGTTGCATAAAATGGTGTAGGGTGGAGTGGCATAGAGTAGAGTGCATACAGTGGAGGGGTGTAGACTGGTGTGGCATAAAGTTGAGTGGCGTGGAGTGGAATGGCATAGAGTGGAGTGGCTTAGAGTCAAGTGGCATACAGTGGAATAGCATAGAGTGGAGTGGCATACATCAGATTGGCATAGAGTGGAGTGGTATAGAATGTCATGTCATAGAGTGTCATGGCATATAGTGTTGTGATGTACAGTGTCGTAGAGTCAAATGGGGTAGAGTACGATGTCGTGGAGTCGAGTCGAGTGTTACTCAGTGGTATAGAATGGAGTAGAGTGTTGTAATATGGAGGTGCATAGAGTGTTGTAGAGATGAGTAGAGTGTTGTTGAGTGTCTTACACTGGAGGGGTGTACAGTGGAGTGGCGTAAAGTGAAGTCAGATGTCACAGAGTGGAGTGATGTAGAGTGGAGTAGCATGTCAAACAGTGAAATGGCATGTGGTACAGTGGAGTGGAGTGTCATAGAGTGGAGTGGATTGAACTGTTGCAGAGTAGAGTGGCAGGTCGTAGAGAGGATTGGTAAGTCATAGAGTGGAGAAGTGTGTCGTAAAGTGGAGTGGTGTATCGTAGAGTAGATTACAGTGGTGTAGAGTGGAGGGGCATATATTTTTTTTATTGAGTTTTATATAGCGCGAACTAGACCCGAAGGTATCAGAGCACTTTACATGAGCACCAGTTGCATTACAGATGGCCACATTCATTTTTATTAGGCACGGGGAAATTAAGTTATTTGCCCAGAATCACAGGATATTGAACGTCCCTGCTGAGACTCAAGCCCGTTTCCCCAGCCCTGAGGTCGACGCTTTAGCCGTTAGGCTACATCCTCTCCATAGAGTGAAGTAGAGAGTTGCAGAGTTGCAGAGATCGTAGTGGTGTGTCAAACAGTAGAGTAGAGTTGCATATCATAGAGAGGAGTATCATATAGTATCTTAGCGTGGAGAGGCATATATTGCAATGGCATCGAGTTGAGTGGCATGTTCTAGACTGGGGTGGCCTGTGGTAAAGTGGAGTGGCTTGTCATACAGTGGAGTGGTATGTCATACAGTGGAGTGGCACGTCGTGTTATAGTGTTGAGTCGACTGTTGTAGAGTGCAGTGGCGTGTTGCAGAGTGATTTGGCATAGAATAAAGTGGCATGACACACACTAGAGTGGAATGGCATGTTATAGAGTGGTGTGTTAGACAGTGTCTTATAGTGGAGGGGCATAGAGTGGAGCTGGTGTAGAGTGGAGTGGCATAGAGTGGAATAGCACAGAGTGGAGGAGCGTGCAGAGGAGTGGCATGTTGTAGAGTAGAGTGGAGTGGCATAGAGAGGAATATTGTTGCATACAGTTCAGTACAGTGTCATGTCATAGAGTGGTGAGTCATACGCTAAAGTGGCTTGGTGTGCCATTGAGAGGCATGTGGTACAGTGTCCTAGCACGGAGGGGTATAGAGTGGAGTGGCAAAGAGTGAATTGGGATGTCATAGAGTGGATTGACATATCGTAAAGTGAAGTGACATGTGGTAGAGTGGAGTGGCATGTGGTAGAGTAGTGTGACATGGATTGTCATAAAGTGGAGTGGACTTTTGTAGAGTGGAATGAGGTGGAGTGGCATGCCATACTCTGGAGTGGCATCTTGTACTTTAGTGTGGAGTGGCAAGGTGTTTTGTGTCATTAAATGTTATGGAAAAACAGGTAGTGTCAAAATGGCTGAATGGATTTTAATGAAAGTTAACACAACTACAAAACTATGGGGTGAAAAGAGTCCTTTTTGGTACTAGATCTAAATTGGTTCAGTGGTTTTAAAGTTAGATGGCATGAACTCCTAGGGATATTATATTGGGCTGCTGTATACCATGGTAATTTTACAGTATACTGCGGTACATGGCGATGACAAAGCAGTTTATGTTTAGGTAATGGAAGCCCTTACAAATTTAAAAGGCAGCCATATTATTTAAACCATACCTACTCTGTGTTCTGGAGTTTGGGGGGAAATATAGTGTACTAATCTACTCTAAGGGCATAGGAAGGCTTGGTTCACTTTAGGTAAGCTGTAAAGGTAGTAAAATGTAGTTTGATTACCTTATATGTTTTTTAATAAGTTCACAACCAAAGTATTGTTAAAACAACATGGCTGTCTTTACTGTTGTAAAGGCAGTCAGTACAGGCAGTATATAATGTTTTGTCTTCTGCATGAACCACTATAATGGCGGTTCCTGTTCCTGACAATGTACAGAGATGTCTGTGGGGCCAGCAGACATCTCTAAATTTAGCAGGTGGAGTGAAGACTGGCTGATGTAAAGTCTTCCACCACCCTGTCTGCCTTTACTCCGTCCAACAACCCCTAAATCAGGCCCCCTGTCTAGAGAGACACAGTGGGCGATAAACAAATGCTACCCTATGCAATCGCCAGTGATTAGACTATTTACAAGCATTTGTCCTACCACCTTCTGGATTTTGATTGTCAGTAGTATGACCTGAAAACCTGAGACCTGTGCAGTTTTCCAACACTGCTACTGACAATATTTGTGAAGTTCAAAAAGTAGTACATTTGCATCCATTCAGGGAATACTTATATGGGTACAGATTTACTACGTTTTTTGTAAACTGGTCACTATGGGGCAGATTTATGAGCCCCTTGCGCCACTTTTGCGTCACTTTTCCCATGTTAAAAGTGACGCAAAAGTGGCGCAAGGGGCTCATAAATCTGCCCCTATATATTTAGGTTTTAGATCCAATAAATAAGTTAAAATCTGTTAGTGAAATCAGGACAAAGAGGAAAACCTACACAGGCATAGCAGAGCCAAGCTCAGAGTCCCAAAGACCCAATTGGCAAGTCAAGAATGTATTTATTTGGTGGGTCTCATAGGCCAAAGACCCCTTGGCCCCGAAGCTACACTGATTGTAGTAATAGGGTTTGCTTGGTCTGCATCAGTACCATGCCATTCGTCTCCAGAGATTGTAAATACTTCATCTCAATACTTGGCTTCTCTACAATGTAGACAGCAAACTACTCTGACCTTATGTTCCATACATTGGCTCCCAAAGTCGAAGAATTGGATATTCAAATAATTTCCATGGAGTGGTTAGCCTCCAAAGCAAAAATGGTTTATTGGAAGTCGTCAATAACATTGAAATCATCTGAAAAGTGGCCTATAAAAATTCCAGGAATAAAGATGTGCCTAGGGTGGGTATGTTTTTTCACCACAAAGCCTAAATCTATAATATACCCTTTGCTATCAACTCATAAATAATTAAGGTACATTTGTCTTCAATAAGGAGTTAAACTCATTGATGTTTCCAATAGACTAATTTGCAGTATATTTTATTCTATCCAAATACATAATGCTGCTCAATAGGATACCCTGACTCTGGGGACTGACCTTTAATGATCTTAACTTTAAGATGCTGAACTCCACATGCCCTTATAGAGCATGATTCATGGATATATCAAAGCAGTGCATGACTGTTGTGCATTTAAACTGATAGCATTAGAACTTCTTGACCGAGATATATTCTTAAAAGGACAGTACTGGAACTTGTCAGCAGAACTGCTATCCTTGCAATTTGGCAGAACAGTAACTTATAACCAGGATTGATAAACTATTAATAGTCCAGTGCTGACAGCAAAGAGGCCGGTACTAGGGGTGAACGAAATTCATGGAATTTGACTCTGCAGAATACCATACACTAACACTCTGCGAGATTCCGTGAAGTTCCACCAATGGCTGGAAAATATGCATTGCGCGCTTCAATTTAACGCCGGTAGAACAAGCAGCGCTGAAAATCAACTTAACAGCACCATGCGTTGCGCAAGAGCGCACAGCCATTCCAGTTGATTTTGCTGTCGCTTGAGTAGAAAATCTGCTTGAGTGGCAGCAATCTTCTAGAATGCCAATACTCTGACCACCACAGCCCGCATTAGAAAATGACTCTAGGGATGCCAAATACTGCTCAGGCTTGCCAGCTTGCATTTACTGGAGTATCATGGGAGAAAAAGTCCGCCATGTGCCGAATGTGGAATTTTGACAGAACTCCATGTTATAGAATAACACAGAGTGACTAAAATTTCAGCAATTCCTCTCCGCCCACCCCTACTGAATATGTGACTGGGTGCATCCTGTGGACTCCTCGTGTATGCTCCTGAGCAGGTATGAAGGATAGTGGAATGGCATCCTCAACAGGGTAAGCTTTTCTTATGAACAGTTCTAGCTCAGGCATCTGCCATGCAAGCTTCAAAAAGAGCAAGGTCAGTACCAGCAGCCATAGTTCAAGCGTCTCTCACCAACACAAAACAGGCACAGTAAAGAGAAAAGCAAGGCAAGCTTGTCTGGTACACACATATGACAGGTACAGCAAGAACATCAGTAGTCAATAACATTTGTTTAATTTCTTTGCACATGCTTCGTATTTTCAGTTTCAACAATGGCTTCATAAAATCAGAACGACAGTGACCAGAATTACACAATCAAACCCATGATTACATGACTTAGCTACTTTAAATAAGGTTTTTGGAGCTCTCTGAAAAATTGCCAACATATAGTGCAAACTCAAAGACCTTATGTCAGGTATGACTAGTTGATCGTATCCTCTTTATACTTTGCATTCTGGTGCTTGCAGTTTTATTTTTCCTTTACAAATGCAGAAACACAAGCATCAAGATGCAAAGGAAGAATACAATACAAATAACTTGCCATGGCCTGCCTAAACAAAAAATGATTTAAATAAATTCTTGGGGATATTCTCAAGAATGTGCGATAATCATCGCCAAAATAGGTTAACGCAATGTTTCATATCGCCGTCTATCGTGGGAAAATAACTCTGTGTTAACGTCCTATTCACAACAAGGTGGTAACATGCGATAGTTTTTCAAATGTCCGTGACAAAATTACTGGGACGGCGATAAAAATCTAAACCGGAACATGAAAAAAGTTGCGATGGGCCCAACCACGATAACAAATTCTGCGATAATCTGCACCAGGCCTGCAATTCACCCACATCAGGTGGGAAAAATCACTATAAAAGTAGCAGAAAAAAAACCACAAACACAACCAAAACAACTGCGAAGCACAATGGAGGTAGCCGGAGCAAATACAGAGGACAACCAGAACCCCACAAGCCCCACGGAGGACCAGCCTGGGACCTCGGGGTCAGGGAAGGGCAAGGAGAATAAGAAGAGGAAGACGCGGTTCAGTCTGCAGGAAAACAGGATCCTGATAACAGAGGTGATAGAACACCATCAACTACTGTTCGTCACTGCCACTGTGTCATTGGCAACAAAAAATAGACTATGGCAGTCCATCGTGGACAAGGTGAATGCAGTCGGATTGCTGAGGAGGACAATGGAAGAGGTCAAGAGGCACTGGAATGATGTGAAGCGCAAAACCAAGCAGAAACTCGGCAACAACCAGAAGGCAGCAATGCAGACTGGAGGTGGGAGTCCAGCGCCACAGGAGGAGCTCAATGAGATGGAGGAAATGGTGGCCACAGTCATCAGTGTGGAGATGGTGGCAGGAGTTGGGGGACCGGACACTGCTCAACATGATCTGGAGCACAGAGGTGTCAAGCAACGGCTGGCATTGGGGTTGGTTGTGCAGGAACACTACGAATTTGAACTGGCGTGTAGTGTGGATCCAAGGCCCGCCGTTGCTTTTGTGGACATGCATCTGAGACATGTGTGAGGAAGTTTGATAGGGCTGGCTGTGAGACTCCTCCGACTCTGGCAGTTGTTCGTTTGGAGGTACCAGAGGCCAACAGGTGCGGCAAAGCCAGCAGCTTTGTCTGCAGAGGGATGTTGGTTGTCCGCTGTGTTGGTACCGTCAGCCTGTGGGCAATGTGGGTCAGGATGCGGAGGATGGTTGTCCTTTTGAGCCTGTAGTGGGAAATGAGATCCTCTGGCGTTGAGTTTCTGAGGCTGGTGCATTTTAGGAACGTCCGCTGTCTCATTCTGCGCTGCCTAGGTGGTAGTTTGGGGGTGTGGCCCGGGGGGGGGGGGACCTGGAGGTGGTGGTGGTGGGTGTTGTGGCCCTCTTGGGGCTCCGAGCTGCATGAACAGTAGCTCCATGACATGTGTTGGTCTTCAAATGTGGCTCTGGGCTGGGCTCCCTTTCATACTGCAGGTTGTCGTCCTGCTTAACACCAGTAAAAGGCAGGTGTTAAAGCCCTGCTGCTAACGCGCCTTATCGCCTGTTTTTGGATCGCATCGCAGATCCGGCTGGTCGTTGAGAATATCGCAAAGTGGTGTTTTCGTGTGTTGTTGCACGGGAACGCCTACTCTGCATATCATTAGCGTTAGTTGTCGCTCTCATCTGTGGCAATGTTTTTTGCGGCAGCTATCGCTGGAAAACTGGCGATATATTTGCAGTTTGCACCAGCTTTGGAATCGGGCAATAAATCTATCTCCACTTTTGCTGCGCTAAAGTGCAGATAAATCGGCGATAAGTCCTTGAGAATATGCCCCTTGATTGTATAAGATATCAGTGTCTAAATTGTGCTGCCAGCTTTATAAAGCTTGAAGTGAAAAAAAAACCAATCAGAGATTTAGTTTAGTTTTTGTCTCTCTTCGGGCAGGCACCAGATGATCAGCTGACTGAGGGATGTCGAGCTTTTGGCTCTGATGACACATGTCAGTGTTAATGAACAAACTTTAACTCAGTGGTCCATAAACTATGGCAGAGCCTCCCTGAGGAAGAGGGGTTTAAGGAGTGGGGTTGAAGAAGGGAATGGAAGAGGGCTTACAGGCTCTAGGCAACAGTAAGTTATTTTATAATATATTATGTTATGTTATGTTACATTACGCAGATTGTAGAGCACACATTCACGTGGGAGGGTATCCTGCCTCTGAGCAGGTGTGAGCGTAGCCAAACCAAGGGTGTAGTGGGATTACTCGAGAAGCTAAGTCTTCAGCTTTTTGCGGAATTCAAGAAATGAGGTTCGTGTAGCAGCAGATCATTCTATGTTATAGGAGCAATGTAGAAGGTTTGATCACTGGATCTGGTGTTCTGTATGTGTGAGATGTCTGCAAATAGGAGTACGGAAAAGCGGAGGTGTCTGGAATTTGTAAAAGCAGATGCAATTGTTGAAGAATGCTGGGCCAGTATTTGTAGCTCCTTCAAAGTGGGAGTGATAAGTTTAAATTGTGCTCGTGTGTGCATGGGGAGCCAAAGGAGCTTCTTCAGGTGTATTATGGTCGGTTGAGAGTGATTCTGGCCGCTGAGTTCTGAATGGTCTGCAGCCTTCTGCTGAGTTTTTTGTTGACCCTGACATAGAGGGTGTTCCTGTAGCCAAACCTACTAGTGATGAGGGGATGTGTGATGGTTTTCCGGATGCTGATCGGGAGACATTTTAAAATCATCCTCAGCATCTTGAGGGCATGAAAGTATAAGGCGGTGATGGCGTTGACATGGATGATCGTGTTGAGTTTGCTGTCAATGACGTAGTGTCTGTGAGGGCCAGAATGATTTGCGTTTCATCAGTGTATGAGAAGTTGGATGTTGATGTCATGCGAGCAGATGATGCTGGCTAAAGGGACCATATATGTGTTGAAGAGAGTTGGGCTGAGGGAGGATCATTGTGAAACTCTGCAGATGTGATAACTGGTGTCAGATGTGTACAGTGCCAGACTGACTGACTGGGTCCCTCCAGTCAGGAAGAAGCAGATCCATTGGTGTGCACTTTCTTGGATTTCAATGTCATGTAGCCACTGGATAGGGATGGGGTGGGAAAATGTGTCTAACACTGCAAAGAAGTGCTGTAACTACTGATGCCCCAGTGTTCTTGCAAATACTGCTCACACATGCACTACATAATACAAATGTGTACCTAAACATACTCGAAATCATTTAACCCCTTCGCTGCTAGGCCTTTTCCCCTCCTGTGCTAAGCCCTTTTTGGGCTATTTGAGGTAGTGCGCGCTTAGGCCCCTGTAACTTTTTGACCACATTAGGTATCCACGCCAAATTTGCGTCCTTTTCTTCCAACATCTTGGGGATTCTAAAGGTACCCAGGGTTTGTGGATTCTCCTAGAGGGGTCACAGAAATTAGTCAAAATACAGCAATTTTTTTTTTTTTTTGTGAAAAATGTGAAAAACGGGCTGCAAATGAAAGCTTCTGGGTTTTTCTCTGCAAATGGTATCAAAAAAGGGTTTGTGGGGCTGAAATCACAATTTCTCCAGCTTTTAGGGAATGACAGACTTTTGTTAGAAAACCAACATTTTTTACACAGTTTTGGCATTTTTCTGGGACATACCCTATTTTTGCTATTTTTTGTGCTTTCAACCTCCTTCCAGTTAACGGTAGAAAAGGGTAACAAAACAATACTGGATCCTGGAAAGCTATACATTTTTGAAAAGTAGACAAAATTCTGAATTCAGCAAGGGGTCATTTGCGTAGATCCATCAAGGTTTCTTTATAGAAATTTACAGGCAAATATAGGAGAAATTAAAAATTTGTTGAAAAAAGCAGCCTCTTGAGTCAACGTTTTTACCTGTAACTTCTTCGAATTATGACATCTCTTTGAAAGCAATGTACCGTTACATCCGGTAGACCTTCCTGGTTGTGTGGACATATAGGACTTGTAGGTTCATCAAGAGCCCAACGAACCCAGAGTAGAAAAATGAGCAGCATTTTGTAATGTATTTTTTTTTTGGTCCGGGTATATAGCAATTATTGTGGGAAAATGTATACTTGGAAAAATCGGTATGAAAGTCACCTATGTATTTCTGAAATGGGAACAAATTACAGAGTTCAGAAACAGTGCATATTTGCACATTTTCGAAATTGGGAATACTCATATTTGCATGACAATTATTGGTCATTTTTCAAAATGACTTTTTTTTTACACAATGTCTTTCATTTGGAAGGGAGAAATGCATCAAAAATCAACAGGTAATAACAGTTGCTTTACAAATTCGAACTACCCTAAGTCTCCCGAGAAAAATGGTACCTCACTTGTGTGGGTAGGCATAGTGCCCACGACAGGAAGTGGCTCAAAACCTAAGGTGAACACACCACATTTTCACACTGAAAATTTACACTTTTTTTGCAAAGAGTCTAGCTGTAGTTTTTGAACCCTAGCCCTGCCGGCACCTAGGGAAACCTAGCAAACCTATACATTTTTGAAAACTAGACACCCAGGGGAATCCAGGATGAGGTGACTTGACTGCCTCCCACCATGGTCTGTTACCCAGAATCCCTTGCAAACGTAAAAAATTGAAAAAAAAAACACATTTTCCCCACATTTCTGTGATGGAAAGTTCTGGAATCTGCGTGGATCCACAAATTTCCACCCACCCCGCGTTCCCCAAAGTCCTACGAGAAAAATGGTACCTCACTTGTGCGGGTCGGCCTAGTGCCCGCGACAGGAAACGGCGCAAAACGCAACGTGGTTTTGGAGTGAAAAATGACCCTTTTTTTGGCAAAGTGACTAGCTGTAGATTTTGTACCCTAGCCCTGCCGGCACCTAGGGAAACCTAGCAAACCTATACATTTCTGAAAACTAGACACCCAGGGGAATCCAGGATGGGGTGACTTGACTGCCTCCCACCATGGTCTGTTACCCAGAATCCCTTGCAAACGTAACAAATTGAAAAAAAACCCACATTTTCCCCACATTTCTGTGATGGAAAGTTCTGGAATTTGCGTGGATCCACAAATTTCCACCCACCCCGCGTTCCCCAAAGTCCTACGAGAAAAATGGTACCTCACTTGTGCGGGTCGGCCTAGTGCCCGCGACAGGAAACGGCGCAAAACGCAACGTGGTTTTGGAGTGAAAAATGACCCTTTTTTTGGCAAAGTGACTAGCTGTAGATTTTGTACCCTAGCCCTGCCGGCACCTAGGGAAACCTAGCAAACCTATACATTTTTGAAAACTAGACACCCAGGGGAATCCAGGATGGGGTGACTTGACTGCCTCCCACCATGGTCTGTTACCCAGAATCCCTTGCAAACGTAAAAAATTGAAAAAAAAACCACATTTTCCCCACATTTCTGTGATGGAAAGTTCTGGAATCTGCGTGGATCCACAAATTTCCACCCACCCCGTGTTCCCCAAAGTCCTACGAGAAAAATGGTACCTCACTTGTGCGGGTCGGCCTAGTGCCCGCGACAGGAAACGGCGCAAAACGCAACGTGGTTTTGGAGTGAAAAATGACCCTTTTTTTGGCAAAGTGACTAGCTGTAGATTTTGTACCCTAGCCCTGCCGGCACCTAGGGAAACCTAGCAAACCTATACATTTCTGAAAACTAGACACCCAGGGGAATCCAGGATGGGGTGACTTGACTGCCTCCCACCATGGTCTGTTACCCAGAATCCCTTGCAAACGTAAAAAATTGACAAAAAAAACACATTTTCCCCACATTTCTGTGATGGAAAGTTCTGGAATCTGCGTGGATCCACAAATTTCCACCCACCCCGCGTTCCCCAAAGTCCTACGAGAAAAATGGTACCTCACTTGTGCGGGTTGGCCTAGTGCCCGCGACAGGAAACGGCGCAAAACGCAACGTGGTTTTGGAGTGAAAAATGACCCTTTTTTTGGCAAAGTGACTAGCTGTACATTTTGTACCCTAGCCCTGCCGGCACCTAGGGAAACCTAGCAAACCTATACATTTCTGAAAACTAGACACCCAGGGGAATCCAGGATGGGGTGACTTGACTGCCTCCCACCATGGTCTGTTACCCAGAATCCCTTGCAAACGTAAAAAATTGACAAAAAAAACACATTTTCCCCACATTTCTGTGATGGAAAGTTCTGGAATCTGCGTGGATCCACAAATTTCCACCCACCCCGCGTTCCCCAAAGTCCTACGAGAAAAATGGTACCTCACTTGTGCGGGTTGGCCTAGTGCCCGCGACAGGAAACGGCGCAAAACGCAACGTGGTTTTGGAGTGAAAAATGACCCTTTTTTTGGCAAAGTGACTAGCTGTACATTTTGTACCCTAGCCCTGCCGGCACCTAGGGAAACCTAGCAAACCTATACATTTCTGAAAACTAGACACCCAGGGGAATCCAGGATGGGGTGACTTGACTGCCTCCCACCATGGTCTGTTACCCAGAATCCCTTGCAAACGTAAAAAATTGACAAAAAAAACACATTTTCCCCACATTTCTGTGATGGAAAGTTCTGGAATCTGCGTGGATCCACAAATTTCCACCCACCCCGCGTTCCCCAAAGTCCTACGAGAAAAATGGTACCTCACTTGTGCGGGTCGGCCTAGTGCCCGCGACAGGAAACGGCGCAAAACGCAACGTGGTTTTGGAGTGAAAAATGACCCTTTTTTTGGCAAAGTGACTAGCTGTAGATTTTGTACCCTAGCCCTGCCGGCACCTAGGGAAACCTAGCAAACCTATACATTTCTGAAAACTAGACACCCAGGGGAATCCAGGATGGGGTGACTTGACTGCCTCCCACCATGGTCTGTTACCCAGAATCCCTTGCAAACGTAAAAAATTGACAAAAAAAACACATTTTTCCCACATTTCTGTGATGGAAAGTTCTGGAATCTGCGTGGATCCACAAATTTCCACCCACCCCGCGTTCCCCAAAATCCTACGACAAAAATGGTACCTCACTTGTGCGGGTCGGCCTAGTGCCCGCGACAGGAAACGGCGCAAAACGCAACGTGGTTTTGGAGTGAAAAATGACCCTTTTTTTGGCAAAGTGACTAGCTGTACATTTTGTACCCTAGCCCTGCCGGCACCTAGGGAAACCTAGCAAACCTATACATTTCTGAAAACTAGACACCCAGGGGAATCCAGGATGGGGTGACTTGACTGCCTCCCACCATGGTCTGTTACCCAGAATCCCTTGCAAACGTAAAAAATTGACAAAAAAAACACATTTTCCCCACATTTCTGTGATGGAAAGTTCTGGAATCTGCGTGGATCCACAAATTTCCACCCACCCCGCGTTCCCCAAAGTCCTACGACAAAAATGGTACCTCACTTGTGCGGGTTGGCCTAGTGCCCGCGACAGGAAACGGCGCAAAACGCAACGTGGTTTTGGAGTGAAAAATGACCCTTTTTTTGGCAAAGTGACTAGCTGTACATTTTGTACCCTAGCCCTGCCGGCACCTAGGGAAACCTAGCAAACCTATACATTTCTGACAACTAGACACCCAGGGGAATCCAGGATGGGGTGACTTGACTGCCTCCCACCATGGTCTGTTACCCAGAATCCCTTGCAAACGTAAAAAATTGACAAAAAAAACACATTTTCCCCACATTTCTGTGATGGAAAGTTCTGGAATCTGCGTGGATCCACAAATTTCCACCCACCCCGCGTTCCCCAAAGTCCTACGAGAAAAATGGTACCTCACTTGTGCGGGTTGGCCTAGTGCCCGCGACAGGAAACGGCGCAAAACGCAACGTGGTTTTGGAGTGAAAAATGACCCTTTTTTTGGCAAAGTGACTAGCTGTACATTTTGTACCCTAGCCCTGCCGGCACCTAGGGAAACCTAGCAAACCTATACATTTCTGAAAACTAGACACCCAGGGGAATCCAGGATGGGGTGACTTGACTGCCTCCCACCATGGTCTGTTACCCAGAATCCCTTGCAAACGTAAAAAATTGACAAAAAAAACACATTTTCCCCACATTTCTGTGATGGAAAGTTCTGGAATCTGCGTGGATCCACAAATTTCCACCCACCCCGCGTTCCCCAAAGTCCTACGACAAAAATGGTACCTCACTTGTGCGGGTTGGCCTAGTGCCCGCGACAGGAAACGGCGCAAAACGCAACGTGGTTTTGGAGTGAAAAATGACCCTTTTTTTGGCAAAGTGACTAGCTGTAGATTTTGTACCCTAGCCCTGCCGGCACCTAGGGAAACCTAGCAAACCTATACATTTCTGAAAACTAGACACCCGGCGGCTTCCAGGGAGGTATGGCTTGCGTGGATCCCCCAACGTTTCCTTACCCAGAATCCCCTGCAAACCTCAATTTTTGCTCAAAAAATCATTTTTTTCACACATTTTGGGGTGGGAAAGTAGTGGCATCACCGGGCTCACACAAATTTACCACCACCCAGCGTTCCCCCAGGTCTCCCGGTAAAAATGGTGCCTCACTTGTGTGGGAGGCCCAAGTACCCGCGGCAGGCAAGGGCCCCAAAGGTAGTGAGGCCACCTCAAGATGGCCTATCGCCAAACCACCTGGTTTTGCAAGGGGGGTCACTTTGGTTTTTGGCCCGGTGCGCGGCGGCCATCTAGGGAAACCTACCAAACCCAGGCATTTTTGAAAACTAGACACCCGGCGGCTTCCAGGGAGGTATGGCTTGCGTGGATCCCCCAACGTTTCCTTACCCAGAATCCCCTGCAAACCTCAATTTTTGCTCAAAAAATCACTTTTTTCACACATTTTGGGGTGGGAAAGTAGTGGCATCACCGGGCTCACACAAATTTACCACCACCCAGCGTTCCCCCAGGTCTCCCGGTAAAAATGGTGCCTCACTTGTGTGGGAGGCCCAAGTACCCGCGGCAGGCAAGGGCCCCAAAGGTAGTGAGGCCACCTCAAGATGGCCTATCGCCAAACCACCTGGTTTTGCAAGGGGGGTCACTTTGGTTTTTGGCCCGGTGCGCGGCGGCCATCTAGGGAAACCTACCAAACCCAGGCATTTTTGAAAACTAGACACCCGGCGGCTTCCAGGGAGGTATGGCTTGCGTGGATCCCCCAACGTTTCCTTACCCAGAATCCCCTGCAAACCTCAATTTTTGCTCAAAAAATCACTTTTTTCACACATTTTGGGGTGGGAAAGTAGTGGCATCACCGGGCTCACACAAATTTACCACCACCCAGCGTTCCCCCAGGTCTCCCGGTAAAAATGGTGCCTCACTTGTGTGGGAGGCCCAAGTACCCGCGGCAGGCAAGGGCCCCAAAGGTAGTGAGGCCACCTCAAGATGGCCTATCGCCAAACCACCTGGTTTTGCAAGGGGGGTCACTTTGGTTTTTGGCCCGGTGCGCGGCGGCCATCTAGGGAAACCTACCAAACCCAGGCATTTTTGAAAACTAGACACCCGGCGGCTTCCAGGGAGGTATGGCTTGCGTGGATCCCCCAACGTTTCCTTACCCAGAATCCCCTGCAAACCTCAATTTTTGCTCAAAAAATCACTTTTTTCACACATTTTGGGGTGGGAAAGTAGTGGCATCACCGGGCTCACCCAAATTTACCACCACCCAGCGTTCCCCCAGGTCTCCCGGTAAAAATGGTGCCTCACTTGTGTGGGAGGCCCAAGTACCCGCGGCAGGCAAGGGCCCCAAACGTAGTGAGGCCACCTCAAGATGGCCTATCGCCAAACCACCTGGTTTTGCAAGGGGGGTCACTTTGGTTTTTGGCCCGGTGCGCGGCGGCCATCTAGGGAAACCTACCAAACCCAGGCATTTTTGAAAACTAGACACCCGGCGGCTTCCAGGGAGGTATGGCTTGCGTGGATCCCCCAACGTTTCCTTACCCAGAATCCCCTGCAAACCTCAATTTTTGCTCAAAAAATCACTTTTTTCACACATTTTGGGGTGGCAAAGTAGTGGCATCACCGGGCTCACACAAATTTACCACCACCCAGCGTTCCCCCAGGTCTCCCGGTAAAAATGGTGCCTCACTTGTGTGGGAGGCCCAAGTACCCGCGGCAGGCAAGGGCCCCAAACGTAGTGAGGCCACCTCAAGATGGCCTATCGCCAAACCACCTGGTTTTGCAAGGGGGGTCACTTTGGTTTTTGGCCCGGTGCGCGGCGGCCATCTAGGGAAACCTACCAAACCCAGGCATTTTTGAAAACTAGACACCCGGCGGCTTCCAGGGAGGTATGGCTTGCGTGGATCCCCCAACGTTTCCTTACCCAGAATCCCCTGCAAACCTCAATTTTTGCCCAAAAAATCACTTTTTTCACACATTTTGGGGTGGGAAAGTAGTGGCATCACCGGGCTCACACAAATTTACCACCACCCAGCGTTCCCCCAGGTCTCCCGGTAAAAATGGTGCCTCACTTGTGTGGGAGGCCCAAGTACCCGCGGCAGGCAAGGGCCCCAAAGGTAGTGAGGCGACCTCAAGATGGCCTATCGCCAAACCACCTGGTTTTGCAAGGGGGGTCACTTTGGTTTTTGGCCCGGTGCGCGGCGGCCATCTAGGGAAACCTACCAAACCCAGGCATTTTTGAAAACTAGACACCCGGCGGCTTCCAGGGAGGTATGGCTTGCGTGGATCCCCCAACGTTTCCTTACCCAGAATCCCCTGCAAACCTCAATTTTTGCCCAAAAAATCACTTTTTTCACACATTTTGGGGTGGGAAAGTAGTGGCATCACCGGGCTCACACAAATTTACCACCACCCAGCGTTCCCTCAGGTCTCCCGGTAAAAATGGTGCCTCACTTGTGTGGGAGGCCCAAGTACCCGCGGCAGGCAAGGGCCCCAAAGGTAGTGAGGCGACCTCAAGATGGCCTATCGCCAAACCACCTGGTTTTGCAAGGGGGGTCACTTTGGTTTTTGGCCCGGTGCGCGGCGGCCATCTAGGGAAACCTACCAAACCCAGGCATTTTTGAAAACTAGACACCCGGCGGCTTCCAGGGAGGTATGGCTTGCGTGGATCCCCCAACGTTTCCTTACCCAGAATCCCCTGCAAACCTCAATTTTTGCTCAAAAAATCACTTTTTTCACACATTTTGGGGTGGGAAAGTAGTGGCATCACCGGGCTCACACAAATTTACCACCACCCAGCGTTCCCCCAGGTCTCCCGGTAAAAATGGTGCCTCACTTGTGTGGGAGGCCCAAGTACCCGCGGCAGGCAAGGGCCCCAAAGGTAGTGAGGCCACCTCAAGATGGCCTATCGCCAAACCACCTGGTTTTGCAAGGGGGGTCACTTTGGTTTTTGGCCCGGTGCGCGGCGGCCATCTAGGGAAACCTACCAAACCCAGGCATTTTTGAAAACTAGACACCCGGCGGCTTCCAGGGAGGTATGGCTTGCGTGGATCCCCCAACGTTTCCTTACCCAGAATCCCCTGCAAACCTCAATTTTTGCTCAAAAAATCACTTTTTTCACACATTTTGGGGTGGGAAAGTAGTGGCATCACCGGGCTCACACAAATTTACCACCACCCAGCGTTCCCCCAGGTCTCCCGGTAAAAATGGTGCCTCACTTGTGTGGGAGGCCCAAGTACCCGCGGCAGGCAAGGGCCCCAAAGGTAGTGAGGCCACCTCAAGATGGCCTATCGCCAAACCACCTGGTTTTGCAAGGGGGGTCACTTTGGTTTTTGGCCCGGTGCGCGGCGGCCATCTAGGGAAACCTACCAAACCCAGGCATTTTTGAAAACTAGACACCCGGCGGCTTCCAGGGAGGTATGGCTTGCGTGGATCCCCCAACGTTTCCTTACCCAGAATCCCCTGCAAACCTCAATTTTTGCTCAAAAAATCACTTTTTTCACACATTTTGGGGTGGGAAAGTAGTGGCATCACCGGGCTCACACAAATTTACCACCACCCAGCGTTCCCCCAGGTCTCCCGGTAAAAATGGTGCCTCACTTGTGTGGGAGGCCCAAGTACCCGCGGCAGGCAAGGGCCCCAAACGTAGTGAGGCAACATCAACATTGCCTATCCCAAATGTCGCCTCACTACGTTTGTTGTCCTTGCCTGCCGCGGGTACTTAGACCTCCCACACAAGTGAGGCACCATTTTTACCGGGAGACCTGGGGGAACGCTGGGTGGTGGTAAATTTGTGTGAGCCCGGTGATGCCACTACTTTCCCACCCCAAAATGTGTGAAAAAAGTGATTTTTTGAGCAAAAATTGAGGTTTGCAGGGGATTCTGGGTAAGGAAACGTTGGGGGATCCACGCAAGCCATACCTCCCTGGAAGCCGCCGGGTGTCTAGTTTTCAAAAATGCCTGGGTTTGGTAGGTTTCCCTAGATGGCCGCCGCGCACCGGGCCAAAAACCAAAGTGACCCCCCTTGCAAAACCAGGTGGTTTGGCGATAGGCCATCTTGAGGTGGCCTCACTACCTTTGGGGCCCTTGCCTGCCGCGGGTACTTGGGCCTCCCACACAAGTGAGGCACCATTTTTACCGGGAGACCTGGGGGAACGCTGGGTGGTGGTAAATTTGTGTGAGCCCGGTGATGCCACTACTTTCCCACCCCAAAATGTGTGAAAAAAGTGATTTTTTGAGCAAAAATTGAGGTTTGCAGGGGATTCTGGGTAAGGAAACGTTGGGGGATCCACGCAAGCCATACCTCCCTGGAAGCCGCCGGGTGTCTAGTTTTCAAAAATGCCTGGGTTTGGTAGGTTTCCCTAGATGGCCGCCGCGCACCGGGCCAAAAACCAAAGTGACCCCCCTTGCAAAACCAGGTGGTTTGGCGATAGGCCATCTTGAGGTGGCCTCACTACCTTTGGGGCCCTTGCCTGCCGCGGGTACTTGGGCCTCCCACACAAGTGAGGCACCATTTTTACCGGGAGACCTGGGGGAACGCTGGGTGGTGGTAAATTTGTGTGAGCCCGGTGATGCCACTACTTTCCCACCCCAAAATGTGTGAAAAAAGTGATTTTTTGAGCAAAAATTGAGGTTTGCAGGGGATTCTGGGTAAGGAAACGTTGGGGGATCCACGCAAGCCATACCTCCCTGGAAGCCGCCGGGTGTCTAGTTTTCAAAAATGCCTGGGTTTGGTAGGTTTCCCTAGATGGCCGCCGCGCACCGGGCCAAAAACCAAAGTGACCCCCCTTGCAAAACCAGGTGGTTTGGCGATAGGCCATCTTGAGGTGGCCTCACTACGTTTGGGGCCCTTGCCTGCCGCGGGTACTTGGGCCTCCCACACAAGTGAGGCACCATTTTTACCGGGAGACCTGGGGGAACGCTGGGTGGTGGTAAATTTGTGTGAGCCCGGTGATGCCACTACTTTCCCACCCCAAAATGTGGAAAAAAGTGATTTTTTGAGCAAAAATTGAGGTTTGCAGGGGATTCTGGGTAAGGAAACGTTGGGGGATCCACGCAAGCCATACCTCCCTGGAAGCCGCCGGGTGTCTAGTTTTCAAAAATGCCTGGGTTTGGTAGGTTTCCCTAGATGGCCGCCGCGCACCGGGCCAAAAACCAAAGTGACCCCCCTTGCAAAACCAGGTGGTTTGGCGATAGGCCATCTTGAGGTGGCCTCACTACCTTTGGGGCCCTTGCCTGCCGCGGGTACTTGGGCCTCCCACACAAGTGAGGCACCATTTTTACCGGGAGACCTGGGGGAACGCTGGGTGGTGGTAAATTTGTGTGAGCCCGGTGATGCCACTACTTTCCCACCCCAAAATGTGTGAAAAAAGTGATTTTTTGAGCAAAAATTGAGGTTTGCAGGGGATTCTGGGTAAGGAAACGTTGGGGGATCCACGCAAGCCATACCTCCCTGGAAGCCGCCGGGTGTCTAGTTTTCAAAAATGCCTGGGTTTGGTAGGTTTCCCTAGATGGCCGCCGCGCACCGGGCCAAAAACCAAAGTGACCCCCCTTGCAAAACCAGGTGGTTTGGCGATAGGCCATCTTGAGGTGGCCTCACTACCTTTGGGGCCCTTGCCTGCCGCGGGTACTTGGGCCTCCCACACAAGTGAGGCACCATTTTTACCGGGAGACCTGGGGGAACGCTGGGTGGTGGTAAATTTGTGTGAGCCCGGTGATGCCACTACTTTCCCACCCCAAAATGTGTGAAAAAAGTGATTTTTTGAGCAAAAATTGAGGTTTGCAGGGGATTCTGGGTAAGGAAACGTTGGGGGATCCACGCAAGCCATACCTCCCTGGAAGCCGCCGGGTGTCTAGTTTTCAAAAATGCCTGGGTTTGGTAGGTTTCCCTAGATGGCCGCCGCGCACCGGGCCAAAAACCAAAGTGACCCCCCTTGCAAAACCAGGTGGTTTGGCGATAGGCCATCTTGAGGTGGCCTCACTACCTTTGGGGCCCTTGCCTGCCGCGGGTACTTGGGCCTCCCACACAAGTGAGGCACCATTTTTACCGGGAGACCTGGGGGAACGCTGGGTGGTGGTAAATTTGTGTGAGCCCGGTGATGCCACTACTTTCCCACCCCAAAATGTGTGAAAAAAGTGATTTTTTGAGCAAAAATTGAGGTTTGCAGGGGATTCTGGGTAAGGAAACGTTGGGGGATCCACGCAAGCCATACCTCCCTGGAAGCCGCCGGGTGTCTAGTTTTTAAAAATGCCTGGGTTTGGTAGGTTTCCCTAGATGGCCGCCGCGCACCGGGCCAAAAACCAAAGTGACCCCCCTTGCAAAACCAGGTGGTTTGGCGATAGGCCATCTTGAGGTGGCCTCACTACGTTTGGGGCCCTTGCCTGCCGCGGGTACTTGGGCCTCCCACACAAGTGAGGCACCATTTTTACCGGGAGACCTGGGGGAACGCTGGGTGGTGGTAAATTTGTGTGAGCCCGGTGATGCCACTACTTTCCCACCCCAAAATGTGTGAAAAAAGTGATTTTTTGAGCAAAAATTGAGGTTTGCAGGGGATTCTGGGTAAGGAAACGTTGGGGGATCCACGCAAGCCATACCTCCCTGGAAGCCGCCGGGTGTCTAGTTTTCAAAAATGCCTGGGTTTGGTAGGTTTCCCTAGATGGCCGCCGGGCACCGGGCCAAAAACCAAAGTGACCCCCCTTGCAAAACCAGGTGGTTTGGCGATAGGCCATCTTGAGGTGGCCTCACTACCTTTGGGGCCCTTGCCTGCCGCGGGTACTTGGGCCTCCCACACAAGTGAGGCACCATTTTTACCGGGAGACCTGGGGGAACGCTGGGTGGTGGTAAATTTGTGTGAGCCCGGTGATGCCACTACTTTCCCACCCCAAAATGTGTGAAAAAAGTGATTTTTTGAGCAAAAATTGAGGTTTGCAGGGGATTCTGGGTAAGGAAACGTTGGGGGATCCACGCAAGCCATACCTCCCTGGAAGCCGCCGGGTGTCTAGTTTTCAAAAATGCCTGGGTTTGGTAGGTTTCCCTAGATGGCCGCCGCGCACCGGGCCAAAAACCAAAGTGACCCCCCTTGCAAAACCAGGTGGTTTGGCGATAGGCCATCTTGAGGTGGCCTCACTACCTTTGGGGCCCTTGCCTGCCGCGGGTACTTGGGCCTCCCACACAAGTGAGGCACCATTTTTACCGGGAGACCTGGGGGAACGCTGGGTGGTGGTAAATTTGTGTGAGCCCGGTGATGCCACTACTTTCCCACCCCAAAATGTGTGAAAAAAGTGATTTTTTGAGCAAAAATTGAGGTTTGCAGGGGATTCTGGGTAAGGAAACGTTGGGGGATCCACGCAAGCCATACCTCCCTGGAAGCCGCCGGGTGTCTAGTTTTCAAAAATGCCTGGGTTTGGTAGGTTTCCCTAGATGGCCGCCGCGCACCGGGCCAAAAACCAAAGTGACCCCCCTTGCAAAACCAGGTGGTTTGGCGATAGGCCATCTTGAGGTGGCCTCACTACCTTTGGGGCCCTTGCCTGCCGCGGGTACTTGGGCCTCCCACACAAGTGAGGCACCATTTTTACCGGGAGACCTGGGGGAACGCTGGGTGGTGGTAAATTTGTGTGAGCCCGGTGATGCCACTACTTTCCCACCCCAAAATGTGTGAAAAAAGTGATTTTTTGAGCAAAAATTGAGGTTTGCAGGGGATTCTGGGTAAGGAAACGTTGGGGGATCCACGCAAGCCATACCTCCCTGGAAGCCGCCGGGTGTCTAGTTTTCAAAAATGCCTGGGTTTGGTAGGTTTCCCTAGATGGCCGCCGCGCACCGGGCCAAAAACCAAAGTGACCCCCCTTGCAAAACCAGGTGGTTTGGCGATAGGCCATCTTGAGGTGGCCTCACTACCTTTGGGGCCCTTGCCTGCCGCGGGTACTTGGGCCTCCCACACAAGTGAGGCACTATTTTTACCGGGAGACCTGGGGGAACGCTGGGTGGTGGTAAATTTGTGTGAGCCCGGTGATGCCACTACTTTCCTTCCCCAAAATGTGTGAAAAAAGTGATTTTTTGAGCAAAAATTGAGGTTTGCAGGGGATTCTGGGTAAGGAAACGTTGGGGGATCCACGCAAGCCATACCTCCCTGGAAGCCGCCGGGTGTCTAGTTTTCAAAAATGCCTGGGTTTGGTAGGTTTCCCTAGATGGCCGCCGCGCACCGGGCCAAAAACCAAAGTGACCCCCCTTGCAAAACCAGGTGGTTTGGCGATAGGCCATCTTGAGGTGGCCTCACTACGTTTGGGGCCCTTGCCTGCCGCGGGTACTTGGGCCTCCCACACAAGTGAGGCACCATTTTTACCGGGAGACCTGGGGGAACGCTGGGTGGTGGTAAATTTGTGTGAGCCCGGTGATGCCACTACTTTCCCACCCCAAAATGTGTGAAAAAAGTGATTTTTTGAGCAAAAATTGAGGTTTGCAGGGGATTCTGGGTAAGGAAACGTTGGGGGATCCACGCAAGCCATACCTCCCTGGAAGCCGCCGGGTGTCTAGTTTTCAAAAATGCCTGGGTTTGGTAGGTTTCCCTAGATGGCCGCCGCGCACCGGGCCAAAAACCAAAGTGACCCCCCTTGCAAAACCAGGTGGTTTGGCGATAGGCCATCTTGAGGTGGCCTCACTACCTTTGGGGCCCTTGCCTGCCGCGGGTACTTGGGCCTCCCACACAAGTGAGGCACTATTTTTACCGGGAGACCTGGGGGAACGCTGGGTGGTGGTAAATTTGTGTGAGCCCGGTGATGCCACTACTTTCCTTCCCCAAAATGTGTGAAAAAAGTGATTTTTTGAGCAAAAATTGAGGTTTGCAGGGGATTCTGGGTAAGGAAACGTTGGGGGATCCACGCAAGCCATACCTCCCTGGAAGCCGCCGGGTGTCTAGTTTTCAAAAATATCTGGGTTTGGTAGGTTTCCCTAGATGGCCGCCGCGCACCGGGCCAAAAACCAAAGTGACCCCCCTTGCAAAACCAGGTGGTTTGGCGATAGGCCATCTTGAGGTGGCCTCACTACCTTTGGGGCCCTTGCCTGCCGCGGGTACTTGGGCCTCCCACACAAGTGAGGCACCATTTTTACCGGGAGACCTGGGGGAACGCTGGGTGGTGGTAAATTTGTGTGAGCCCGGTGATGCCACTACTTTCCCACCCCAAAATGTGTGAAAAAAGTGATTTTTTGAGCAAAAATTGAGGTTTGCAGGGGATTCTGGGTAAGGAAACGTTGGGGGATCCACGCAAGCCATACCTCCCTGGAAGCCGCCGGGTGTCTAGTTTTCAAAAATGCCTGGGTTTGGTAGGTTTCCCTAGATGGCCGCCGAGCCCTGGGCAAAAAACAAAAGTAACCCCCCTTGCATAACCAGATTACCTATTGTTACTACAGCGTGAGAATTTAGGAATAATACTGCAAAGAAAATGTGGCAGACAATTTGAGGTTTACAGGACAATGGGGATAAAAAATATTTTTCAAATCACTAGAGAGACATCACCATGAACTCCCAAAGGTTTTCGACAATATCTACAGTTGGTGGGTTATTCTTACATGGAAAGTGTACCTTGGCAGAGAAACAAAAAAAAAAGTTTCCTGCACAACCATCTATTCCTCAAACACACACACATACTGGTTGGATTTGGCACGAGGGCAAGTCATGGTTCAGTGTATTAAATTTTATTAACAAGAGATTTCACAAATATGAAATGCACTGTCAATAATTAAATTCACAAAAAACCAAACCAATGACTTGCAGCTCGTGAGCTGTAAAGCCACGTCAAGGCACCAACCGCTTTACAGGCCATTCACACACCTTTCATACGTGATACAAACAAGACCATTCGCACCACCAGGTACAAAAGCAACACAGTACAAAAATCACCAAAAAGGGACAAGGTACACCCTGCTTCAAAAAAACAAATATTACTGCACAGTCATCTAACCCGCAAGCACACGCACATACTGGTTGGATTTGGCACGAGGGTGAGTGATGGTTCAGTAGATAAAATTGTATTACCAAGTGATTTCACAAAAAATGAAATGCACTGGTAATAATTGAAAGGGCAAGAAACTGAACCATTGACTCACAGCTCGTGAGCTGTAAAGCCACGACAAGGCACCAACCTCTTTACAGGCCATTCATACACCTTTCATACGTGTGAGACATACAAAACCATTCACACCGCCAGCCGCGGGCCCATCACATAACAAAACTCACACCGGCACACAGCGCCATTCAAGGGCCCATCACTTTCACACGCCCACAATCCAGACACAGCAACTACACAGGCAGAAGGATTGCGTGGAGTGGCACTCAGCTAGCAGTGTGTGTAGTGACCAGCAGAAAGTCACTACTCACACACAGCCAGCCAAGCACCGGTCGACACACACCGCTAGCCAAACGCCAGTCCACGCACACCGCTAGCCAAGCGCCAGTCCAGGCACACCGCCATCCAATCGCCAGTCCAGGCACACCGGCAGCCAATCGCCAATCCACCTACACCGCCAGCCAAGCTCCAGTCCACGGACACCACCAGACAAGCACCATTCCACGCACACCGCCAGCCAAGCACCAGTCCACACACACCACCAGACAAGCTCCAGTCCACGGACACCACCAGCCAAGCTCCAGTCCACGGACACCACCAGCCAAACACCAGTCCGCACACACCACCAGTCCACACACACTGCCAGCCAAGAACCAGTCCACGCACAGCGCCAGCCAAGCACCATTCCACGCACACCACCAGCCAAGCACCATTCCACGCACACCGCCAGCCAAGCACCATTCCACGCACACCACCAGCCACGCACACCGCCAGCCAAGCACCATTCCACGCACACCACCAGCCACGCACCAGTCCACGCACACCGCCAGTCCATGCACACCGCCAGTCCACGCACACCGTCAGCCAAGCACCATTCCACGCACACCACCAACCAAGTGCCAGTCCACACACACCAACAGCCAAGCGCAAGCCTACACACACCGCCATCACATTTTGGATTTTTTTAGAAAAAAATAAAAACACAAACAAATTGCAAATAGATAAAAATCTTCTAACAGAAAATCAGCAACTAAATACATTGCACTAACACCAACATTGAAACAGAATCAAATTATCCAAAGAATACAGACCAGCCAGTTCACTTTACCACTCAAGAATCCTCCCAAAAAATTTTTCGCGTGTGGTACGCTCTAAAACAAGCAGAGAGACACAGTGCAGGATGAGAGGGACAATCGGGGCAGTACATACGACTCTCCTTCCGCGTACCTCTTCGCCAACAGACTCTACATCTCCTACTGGGAAAATCTTTTGCGGGTGTGGGAGGAATGTGATCTGGAAAGTGGCGTTCTTTCAATCTAGCAACATCCTCCACCAGTCCAACTCTAGGAACACTTGCCTGTTCCACTACAACAAGGCTGCCTATTACAGACTCCTGAAACTTAACAAAAGTCATCTTTGACTCAGGGCAAGAATCCTGGAACACAACAAAAGCATTAAACATTGCCAAGTGGAAAAGATGGATAGCCAACTTCTTGTACCAAATGTAAGCCTTACGAAGAGCAGTGTAAGGTTCCAACCTCTGATCTACTCTGTCAACACCACCCATGTACCTATTATAGTCTAAAACACATACAGGTTTGCGCGCTTCAGCGACCTGACCCCAAACAGTCACAGGTGCAGTGCTTTCATCATGGATGGAAGTCAGCATGTAGACATCTCTCCTGTCTGTAAACTTCACAGCAAGAAGCTCCTGGCAACGCAACGCACTGCACTGTCCCCGCACAAGCTTTTGACAAACAAGTTCTTTCGGAAAACCTTTACGGTTACAGCGGACTGTGCCACAAGCAAAAGTGTCCACTTTGGCCAATTCCCTGAACAACCGTACACCAGTGTAGAAGTTATCTACATATAAATGGTGGCCTTTGTTAAAAAATCCTCTTCCAAGTTCCCAAACAATTTTCTCAGTCACTCCAAAAGTGGACGGACAACCAGGGAGGTTAAACCTAGATTCCTTACCGGTGTACACCCTGAAATTAGAGACATATCCAGTCCTACTGTCACACAGCATATACAGCTTTATTCCATAGCGTGCCCTCTTACTAGGAATGTATTGCCTAAAAACCAAGCGGCCCTTGAACAACACCAAAGACTCATCCACTGCAATTTCTCTACCAGGGGCATAAATCTCAGAAAATCGATCAACAAAGTGATCAAGGACAGGCCTAATCTTAAAAAGACGGTCACAATCAGGGTGATCTCGTGGCAACGCTAAACCATTATCTACAAAGTGCATCATCCGAAGCAGAAGCAAATACCTGTCACGACTCATGACTGCCGGAAAAATAGACGTTGCCATCAAGGGACTGCTAGACCAATATGAAGCCAATGATGGCTTCCTTAGCAAGCCCATCAAAAAAGTTAAACCCAAGAACTTCTTCATCTCTTCAACATTTGTGGGAGTCCACCGGGTAGCTCTAGAGTGTGGCTTAAGACTGGCACTGTTGTCCCTCAAAAACTGTTCGGCATACAAATTAGTCTGCTCAACAATCTCTGCCAAAAACACATCGTCCATAAACAACTGAAAAAAATTTACAGGCAAAAAGTTCTCGGTATTCACTCTAGACCCTGGAACACCAGTAAACTCAGGAAATTCCGGCTGCACCATGCCAGGGGCAACCCAGAGGTCATCACTTTCAACGGGAAGACTTGCAGCCCCAGCCTGCAGCCCAGATGTCTCTTGCCACACTACACCAACGGAAAGGCTTGCAGCCCCAGCCTGCAGCCCAGATGCCTCTTGCCGCACTACACCAACGGGAAGCCTTGCAGTCCCAGCCTGCAGCCCAGATGTCTCTTGCCGCACTACACCAACGGGAAGCCTTGCAGCCGCAGGCTGCAGCCCAGATGCCTCTTGCCGCACTATCGGCACATCAGTCTCCTCCTCTAACACAGGCACTTCATCCGCGCTAAGAGTATCTTCATCATCCGATGACCCCATACGGAGAGAAAACTCACTGCCAGAATCGTCCCCTGCCCCCTCTCCCTCAGAAGCAGAGTCAGTCTCTGACCCAATATCAGAGGAAGACTCAAACAGCAAACCAACAACCTGCTGAGCAGTCATCCTGCGGCTAGCCATTATACCTACTAAGATGGAAGACTGCACAAACAAGTCAACAACAACCAACAATGTGCAAACCAAGTAAGTAAAGAAATGTGTACCTTATATCAATAAGATCAATGTACTCAAAAACTATACAATCCAAAATCAAAAGAGACAGCTACACTCACCAGAAACAAACTCTGCAGTGACACAGCAAAGACCAACGATATCAAACTAGAAAGAAGAAAAAAAAACAAATTACTCACAAGACAACAAAATACACATCATGCACCAATGCAAAAAGTTTTTGAAACTCAAAAACCAAACATACTGCTATTATTACACCATTTGCAAAAAAAAACAGGCAGAGAAATCAAACACATTTGCATTGTACAAAAAAACAGTCTCTTACCAAACTACACAAACAGCAAAACCACCAGAACCAAAATGTCACCGTGAACAGAAGAAAAGCCTTCACCTAGAACAAAAAAGTAAACAAAAAAAACATTACAATTGGAAATCACAAAACATATAACAATAAACATTATAACATGCCATGTCACTACCCAAATGGTCAATCGGTTTGTGTGCCAGGTCAGGCAGAAAACAGCAGGAAAAAAAAGGCTATTCAGTCCCGGGGCAGGTGACCCAAATACATATAACAAATTGCACCCTGGAAGCGAGGGGTCACTTCTATTTCTAATTGAACTAATTCCCTGGTGTCTAGTGGGCTTTTCTGCCTCCAATGGGAGCAGAAACGGCAAAAAAATAAAACCGATCTGCCCACAGAGGGGGCAGAAAAGTCTTCAAAACATTTAGGGGCCCAAGGAAGCGACCCTTGCCCAAGGGGTCGCTTCCTACAATAATATTTATATCCCTGGTGTCTAGTGGGCTTTTCTGCCCCCCCCCCAAAGAGCAGAAACGGACAGAAAGACGACCAATCTGCCCCCAGGGGGGGCAGAAAAGTATTCTAAAAAATTAGGCCGCAAAGGAAGCGACCCTTGCCCAAGGGGTCGCTTCCTACATAAAGAAAAAGACATCCCTGGTGTCTAGTGGGCTTTTCTGCCCCCCCTGGGGGCAGAAACGGGCAGAAAGACGACCGATCTGCCCCCAGGGGGGGCAGAAAAGTCTCCTAATCACTTTACCACCCTAGGAAGCGACCCTTGCCCAAGGGGTCGCTTCCTACATAACGAAATAGACATCCCTGGTGTCTAGGGGGCTTTTCTGCCCCCCCTAGGGGGAGAAACGGGCAGAAAGAAGACCGATCTGCCCCCAGGGGGGGCAGAAAAGTCTTCAAATTATTTGGCCCCCAAAGGAAGCGACCCTTGCCTAAGGGGTCGCTTCCTACATAGCATAAACAATATCCCTGGTGTCTAGTGGGCTTTTCTGCCCCCCCCGGGGGCAGAAACGCGCAGAAAGCGGACCGATCTGCCCCCAGGGGGGGGCAGAAAAGACTTCCACAAAATTTGCCCCCAAGGAAGCGACCCTTGCCCAAGGGGTCGCTTCCTACATAGTAAAAACAGCATCCCTGGTGACTAGTGGGCTTTTCTGCCCCCCCTGGGGGCAGAAACGCACAGAAAGCGGGCCGATCTGCCCCCAGGGGGGGCAGAAAAGACTTTGCCAAATAATCGTGCCCAAGGAAGCGACCCTTGCCTAAGGGGTCGCTTCCCAACCTCCAAATACAAAATCCCTGGTGTCTAGTGGGGCATCCCTACTCCACGATCGCGACGCTGTGCGCGATCGTGGAGCAGGAATGCCCTGTATTGAGAGATCGGGGGAGAGGAAATACTCTTTCCTCTCCCCCGATGCCTCAATACTAGAGATTTCACCGCCGCGGCCCCCACCAGACGCCAAACACCTACCTCTGCTCCCCTCGGACGCGCTGGAAGAAATGGATTCCAGCGCGTCCAACGCTTCCTGATGACGCCGGCGCGCGCTGTGCGCGCTGACGTCATCAGAAAGCGTGGGGGGGTTCGGGGGGGGTCGGGGGTGGCAGCGGAAGCTCTTCCGCTGCCACCCCCGTAAAGGGGGCCAAGATCGAGGGACAAGGGGGGGAGCGCCAGCGCTTCCCCCGGGGGCTGTCCTCATGACGGAACGGTTCCGTCATGAGCACAGCCCAACCGATGCTCATGACGGAACCGTTCCGTCATGAGCATCGAAGGGGTTAAAGGTCTCGGATGTTTGTAGTCAAATCTATTTCCAATATTTATCGCATATATTAGAGTAAGATTTGGCTGAAGCCCATGCACATGAGTGGATGGCTTTGCTGTTTATCTCAGTTATCTGATTTGCATTCTGTACTCCCTATTATTATGTTGATACTTCCCTGAAGCAAAATCGTCTCACAGTGTTTTGATTGGATGAATTGTATCTTTCCACTGCTATTTGAGGGACTATTTTTTTTATTTGTTTTTGGGCAAAACCCTGGTTTTCTTTAGAAACAGTTTGGCCATTCAAAAGCGATACCGATTGGATTTAAAACTGCGTGTTTAGTAAGCGTGCAATTAGGGTGTGAAAAAGTCTTTAATGTCCCCATGTTTTTTCGAGAGTGGTAGTGAAAAGGATTTTTCCACATGTAAAGTATCTTACACGGGGAGGAGTAACAAAGGCTCCTGTTTAGGTTTGGAGAGTCTAAGAATTGTATACCTTTCTAGTTTCTAGACGTTCGCTTTAAGGTTTTGTAAATCCAGAAAATGTAGAAAGGAACACCAGAGGGATAACTAGGCCTGTGATGCGCACAGATGTATTTCCTCCTCATGTTTTACCAATTGACGATTATTAATGTGCAGTAAGATTTTTTAGACTTTTTTCGAAGTTATGCCCGGGGTGGGAATTGAAGGAACAGTATGAGCAAATGCCTCGCCCTTAAAGTTATCTTCAATTCTCGTAAATGCTTGACAGCACGAGAAGACAGAACTAGTATCTTGAATAAAATGATAACGGGAGAAACGTAAGGGTCACGTGAGTGGCTACGGAGAGTCTGCTGTATTGCAGTGATTAGGGAGATGGGTCGTATAGGAAGAGGCTAGACAGTTCTAACATGGCGTCAAATTTCTATATTTTTTTAAGATGCTGTAATTGGGATACGAGTTACACTTTTTGTTTTAAATTGTACAAAGCGTTTGTTCTGAAGCGAAAACAAAAGCGTAGCATTCGACTAGTTTCACGCACACTTTTTTTATTTCAATATTCGTGCTAAAGCTAGGAGTTCCGCGCTTCTTGCTGATGGAGACATTTGTTTCTCACATCCATAGAAAATGCAACCGAAAAGAGAAGTGCGTTTCAAAGTTGGACTGTGTCTCCATCTTGTGGACACCTTAAGGATAACATGCTTGGCAGGCATTTATAGGAATGTCAGGCTGTTTAATTGCTAATTTGTTACTGGGGCCAGTTTGACTTTTAATTCGAATTGAATTTATATAGCGCTGCCTACCTCTCACGAGGCGTTGAAGCGCTTTACGCTTGAAGAATGCCATTCCATGCATTTAATCCAGTGTCTTTGTGGCGGATTGAATTAGTATGTTATTTCGGTGCTTTCTCTGTAAAGCGCTCTGATATCTTCGGGTCAAATTCGCGCTATATACAACTCTGAGATAGTAAATACATAAATAAATAGGCATGATCATTAGTGGGGGCGGGAGAGTATGTGAGTTGATGCAGATGGTAGGTAGGATTAGGAGATGAGCTAGCTAGAGGAGATAAGGTATTTTAGGGTGCATAGCATACTGTCATAGAAGGACAGGTTATTATCTTTGAGATAAGGGGTGCTGCCAATTTGCGGAAATACAAAAGTATAAAGTTAAGGCCAACATGCTTGTAGTGTCCTAGCAGGGACACGTTCTAGTGTTCCTATGTGTGTGTATCCCACTATACACCCACCCACCACAGACGTCACTGGGTCAGGTGACGCTGCTAATAAAAGGGCCGAGCGCACGTGCTCGAGGCCAGTTAACCCACTACCCCAGCCATGCGTCCTGTGTCACTCCTTTACATAGCATGAGGGCCTAGGGCCCAACATAACACATGCTTATGACTTAGATAGGTTTAACTCAAAGAGAAGAGGCAAGCAGAGGACGGAAGATAAGGAGAGGGTCGTTCAAAAGTCGGAAACTTTAAGTCATGGTAAAACTTTTCATGCACGGTTATAGGAACTTAGAGTAGGTTTTTGACATAGCATGCACTCTAGGGTGTGTAGCATTGGCAGGTTGGCACATGCCTTGGCAGAACATGCAATGAAGGTTTAAAAGGACTAATAATATGAAGTAAAACATGAATAAATAGGGAACGGGTGATCTTGCTCACAGTAAAAGTGTGGCAGTGTGCCTGAAAGGAGCGGTGATATACTGTGATGCTCTCCTTTCTTGTTATCGTGCCAACAGGCTCACGGGGTTGAAATCGCGATAACTGAGGCTTTATTCAGGCCGAGTCCCAGCAACCATCTATCATGCACCCCATGCATGTTGAATATACTACATTTAACAGTGCTAAATAAGTGAATAGGTGCTATGAAATCAATAAATGGCTACACCTAGTGATTTTGAAAGAAATCTTTAATAAATTAACACATTTATTTATATACAATAATGTGTTGATTTTCTTGTAGATCAGTGTTGGCCTAATTTCCCAAAATGTTATTGTAGGGTAACAGTGATGCTCCTGGAATTTGGTAATGGTTTTTCTGCTGGAAACCTTACCTCCCTGCAGATCCCTCACCTTTTGAATCCTATCAGAGGATAGATTGAGGGTTGGTGCAAGGAAGGGGCGACCTCTGCATATGGCATTGTGCCCGAGTTCCTCCAGCGGGCCCCACACACCTCTGGATCTGAAGTATTATAGATTGCCTGTGGCTGCAGTGGATAGCTGCTGCAGGTCCAGAGCACACCCCATCTTCCACCTTTGAAAACTTGTGTAGTGGGCTTCAGATGGCTGTATTCATCCAAAAGTGGGCCTTAAAGTATTCTACACCATGAAAGGTCGGAGTGGGAGTAAAGCATTTAAACACTAAATCCTGAGGGAGGAGTGTAAAGGACGGGACCATGACAAATTAATGTAATCCTGAATGAGAGGTGTCCTTGAGGGAAGTAAAATTGAGGGTTTGATGATATGAAATGTGACCATGGTAAAGAGATGTGATCCTAGGAAAGAGGGTGATCTGGGCAAAGAAATGCAAGCCTGAGAAATCGAGGAAACGCCAAAGGGAAGGAAGTAAATCTGACAGAGGGGATTAGATTGGAGGAAAGGAAATCAACAAATGTAAGGGAGGGAGATAGGGAGAGAGAGGTGAACTTAATGGGGGAAGCCGATCCTGAGTTATAGATTTGACCCAGAAGGTACAATAGAATGTACGTGATCCTTATAGTGGTATGTGACTTTTAATAATAAGTTTAACCATGAGAGTGGAAACTGAAGGGATGTGATCATCGGGAAGTATTGAGGGAAAGATGTAAAACCATGTGACACTGATCAAAGTGTGGAATTCTGACAAAGTGATGTGACCTTGAGGATGAGATGTGACTCAGAGGAAGATATGTCAAAGGATGCGATACTAGGAGAGGGAGGTTACCCTAAGGGATAAAGATGACCCTGAGAGACAGACTTGATGCTGAAGATGGGATGCAAGTGCACGCGACCTTGATAGTGGAATTACACTTGATTTAACAATGAATGAGTGTTTTAAATTGCATTGATGGTTCAGGAAGGTGTGAGCCCTTCTCAAGCCTCTATCCTTGTCAGGGCGAACCACTATAGTCACTAAATTAACTTGTGCTCACCCTCTTGTTAGCTTGCCACAACAGCAGTCAGTCTTAACTTAGAGGCAATGTGTAAAGTATTTATGCAACATTCATAAAGTAATAAAGAGAAAACACAACACAAGAAAAACCCCATCCCAATTAAGAAATATAGGAAAATATAATAAATGAGTTGACACCACAATGACAAAAATCCGTTCAGTAGAGCCCGAGATATGCAAGGTAAGCATAGTGCATAAAAGCACAAAGCGCCACTCATGGTTATCTGGTTGTGGGAGACTGGGTGAAAGTCACAAGTTCAGGCTGACTGCGATGGAGCATGGACCGGATACAGGGAGTAGGTTAGTCCCACTGAAAATCTTACAAAGAGTTTCTTCAGCAGTGGAGGAGGCCCTGAGAAGCAGGGAGAGTCTCATGGATGGTCATCACTGTAGCACGAAGAGCAGGCCAGGTGTTACAGAAGGTCATCGCTGTAGCACAAGTATCCTGTAGGCATTGCTAATGGTCGCTGCAGGAGCTTCGCTTTGGAGGTCACTACGGGATGTTGATGCTGTAGCCCGAAGTGCAGATCACTCACTGCTGTCATTACTGGCAGTCTCTGTAGCCCAAAGAGACGGGTTCACCAGAGTTTTGCATTGGCGATCAGCATGAGAGGCCTTGGATCTTGACACAAACTGGCCTGTTCGCTGTCCTGAGGAGCCCAAAACTTCAGGATATCTCCATTTCTTCAAGGAGGAGCTAAACTAATGCCTCAACAAGGGTCCAGGATCTGGCTGGGCTGAACCTCTTGGGGATCAGAAACTCACTACAGCAGAGGCCAGCAGGGCTCAGGCAGGTCCAGTAGCGGTCTAGTGTAGCAGATCAGATGGGCAGTAAAGAAAGGCCTCTGGAGCTTGTTGTGTTCCTGTAGCTCAGTCAGCAGACCATTACAGTCACTTCAGTCTGGGATGAAGGGTACATGTCCAGTGTTCCTTCTCAGACAGCAGGGCATCAGATCCAGTGCAACAGGCCAGATGGGCAGTCCTTGTGTTGTTTCTAAAGGTCCCGGAGTCTAATGAAAAGTTGGTCTGAGGGTTTCATACCTGATGTCCAATTTGAAGTGGAAGAAACTTCTAGGGGGATATTTACAATCCCCATCGCCACCACAACATCACTTTTAGTGATGTTGTGATGGTGATAGGGGCTTCGTCTTATTTACAAGGCAGCATTAAGCCACTTAACATGGCTTAATGCTGCCTTTTAAATAAGGCACCCTTTCACACAGTACTCAGCATGAAAGGGGAGGGCAATGGGTGTTGCGGTAGCCGTTTCACCACAACACCCATTGATGTGAATGCTGCCCCCTATTTACAAGGGTGGCGTAAATAGGTGGCATCGCCAAAATTAAAATCAGGGAAACCTGGTCTTACCCTGGCGCAACGAGGAGAAATGCTTTATTTCTCCTCGTTTTTGCTGTTTCCATGTGAGCTGCCTTGCACCACACATAGAAACAGCAAATTGCCATTGATTGTGTATGTGCAGGAAAGTGACCCTTTCTGCACGTAAACAATCAAAATAAATAAATAACGTTTTGCAACTTCTATGTGTACTGCATTAAGCAGCACACATAGAAGTTTCAAAACGCCATGAATGATTGTTCATGTGCAGGATGGGAGACCTTCCTGAACATAAACAATAATTTCTGCCAACGCAGACACCCTTGCACATCATGGTCCGAGGGTGCCTGCGTTGGTGCTAGGCAGCTGAACTCACTGCCAGCACTAGGGGAAACGCAGGGGTGTGCCGCATTCTTGTGAATACGGAGCATCCCTGCGTTTTCAGAATGGTGTAGCGATGTTGCTTAATGCCACATTTCTCCATTCTGTTGTGAATATGTCCCCTGGAATCTTCCCCATACAGAAGTATCTGGAATTTTCTGGCTCCCAGCCATGGTTCCTGTCTGTCTTCGATGGATTTAGGCCCAGATCTCTGTACTGGGGAGAATGTATGACATTGCTCTGCATTCTGTCTATCAACTGTTGTTTTTGCATTTGTCACCCCGAGTGGGAAGGGTATGCCCAGATGTGGGTCCCGTGCTCTCCATGACTCTGGAATCAAGCTATCCTGGCTTAAGAGGGGAGAAACCCCAGAACCGGTCCTAGGATGCTTGTTTCCAGTCCAGGGAGAACCTGGCTTGGCAGTTCGGGCTGGACTGTTCCCATGACGCACAGGGTCAAGGCTGATTTGCATATGGCTGGGTTCAAACTGGAATGGCATGGTGAGCAAAAAACACTATGGATTTAGGCCCAGATCTCTGTACTGGGGTAAATGTATGACATTGTTCTGCATTCTGTCCATCAACTGTTGTTTTTGCACCTGTCTGTCTTCAAGCACAATACGCTAGTGTGAAGTTCTATGTGTATGAACTGAAGCAGAGTCATGGAGTCCACGTGTCACAGGTGACAGCTACACCCCTTTAATCAAGTCAGGATGGTCCATCCTGCCAACATCCAGCTCCTCTGTTGAGTGGCTGTCTGGGAGGAATACAAAAAGGCTAACTGTCAACTACACCTTGTCATCTACCCAGGAACCAGCTGCAGACTCCAAATAGTTAGGGCCAGAAAAGGGCAACTTTCTAAAAGTAGCCTTTTCAGAATTGTGACTTAAAATACATCTTTACCCCATGAAAGAGGGTTTTAAATTTCAATTCCTAGGACACCAAACATGACATTTCTACCTGTGCCAAAACAAAAGTAATCACTTATTAAATGTATTAAGGTAAGCCAATGTGGTAGGCCTTGCAATAGTGGAAAACAAATTTGTGAGTTTTTGGAGTAACAGGACATGTATAAACATAAAAGCACATGTCCAGCTTGTTAAATACACTGCATCCTGCCCTATGGGCTGTTTAAGGACTACTCTTGGGGTGACTTACATGTGTTAAAAAGGAAGGTTTAGCACTGGCAAAAGGTTTATTTTGTAAGGTCAAAATGGCAGTTTAAAAACGCACACACAGACTGCATTGGCAAGTCTGAGACATATTTAAGGGGGTGTTTAAGTGGTTTGAACAATTTAGTGCTTCCGATCCTCTAGTAGCATTTAAGTTACAGGCCGTGGGTACATGTAGTACCACTTGACTGTGAACCTATAAGTAAATTAAATGTGTCAATGGGGTGTAGACACATTTTGCCATGTTTAGAAGAGAGATGCAAAAAGAACAATTGATGGACAGAAGGCAGAACAATGTCATACATTCACCAGAGCACAGAGATCTGGGCCTAAATCCATTGTTTTTTGCTCACCATGCCATTCCAGTTTGGACCCAGCAATATGCAAATCAGTCTTGACCCTGCGCCCAATGGGAACAGTCCAGACCGAACTGCCAGGCCAGGTCACATCACTGGGGTGGTGTGGTGAGCAAAAGAATGATGGATTAAACCCAGATCCTTGTGACTGGGGTGAGTGTTTGCATTGTTCAGCACTCCGTCCATCAATTGTTTCTTTTGCATTTGTCACCCTAAGTGGGAAGGATATGCCCAGACGTGGGTCCCATGCTCACTACACCACTGGATTCAAGGTAGCCTGGCTGATGAAAGGTGATGCCTGGAAACCAGTCCCAGGATGCTTGTCTCCGGTACAGGGAGGACCTGGCATGGCAGTTCGGGCTGGACTGTTCCCATAAGGAACATGGTCAAGACTGATTTGCATATGACTGGGTCCAAACTGGGGTGTTGTGGTGAGCAAAAGAACGATGGATTAAACCCAGATCCTTGTGACTGGGGGTGAGTGTTTGCATTGTCCAGCAACCGGTCCATCAATTGTTTCTTTTGCATTTGTCGCACTAAGTGGGAAGGGTATGCCCAGACTTGAATCCCGTGCTCACTACACCACTGTATTCAAGCTAGCCTGGCTGATGAAGGGTGATGCCCGGAAACCGGTCCCAGAATGCTTGTCTCCAGTCCAGGGAGGACCTGGCTTGGCAGTTCGGGCTGGACTGTTCCCATAAGGACCAGGGTCAAGACTGATTTGCATATGGCTGGGTCCAAACTGGGGTGGTGTGGTGAGCAAAAGAATGATGGATTGAACCCAGATCCTTGTGACTGGGGGTGAGTGTTTGCATTGTCCAGCACTCAGTCCATCAACTGTTTCTTTCGCATATGTCGCCCAAAGTGGGAAGGGTAAGCCCAGACGTGGGTCCCGTGCTCACTACACCACTGGATTCAAGCTAGCCTGGCAGATGCAGGGTGATGCCCTGTAAAAGGTCCCAGGATGCTTGTCTCCGGTCCAGGGAGGATCTGGCTTGGCAGTTCAGGCTGGACTGTTCCCATAAGGAGCAGGGTCAAGACGGATTTGTATATGGCTGGGTCCAAACTGGGGTGGTGTGGTGAGCAAATGAATGATGGATTAAACCGAGATCCTTGTGACTAGGGGTGAGTGTTTGCATTGACCAGCACTCAATTGTTTCTTTTGCACATGTTTAGAAGAGAGAGCACAAGAACTTCAGGTCCAGTGAGCAGCGTAAAGTGTGCAGAATACTAAAGGTAACAAAATGGGTTCAGAAAACAGATGGGGTAAAGGCAAAACATTTGTTGGCGACCCAATGGTGAAGGATCTGAATATATGTGACCCTGAAGGAGGGTAGATCCTTCGGGATGTTGTCCTGAGCTACGGATGTGAACATGAGAAAGGGATGTAAAGGCTTTTGACATAGGAAACAAATATGGCCCTGGGGGTGGAATGTGTCTGATAGCACCTCTTTCATTTGATCTTTTTCTCAAGGTGCCCAGCATTCTGAGCTCCTGCAGCCAATAAATATGGGGACACTACAGTCTGCCGAGTGCCTACCATGCTACATCCAGCAGGTAGGCAGGACACAGGTGCGCACATACTGTGCATTTTCTACAGTGATATTCCTCACAATGTACCTGCTGCTGTGAATAGTGAAAATCATTCTGCTTCCAGTGCTTCAAATCAGTCACACTGTAAATGGAGGATGGGGAGAGACTGAATCTTTTTCTAAGTTGAGGTAAAAGTAGATGCCTGTTGGGAAGGATGCTGGTGTATCAGGATGACTGAATCGGTTATGCCATGGCTCAGCGAGTTAAGAGCTTTGTGCTGACTCCAAGCATCTTGTATGCCTCAAGTTTGAACCCTGTGAGTCCTAAGACAGGTATACTTTTAAGGTCAATATTTTGAATAGCACTGCATGGTATATTAGTAAGTCCTGGTTATTTTTACTGCACAGAAATGGCAAGAACTGTGATATGGAGCACCAGGTTTCACTCTATCCTTCCAAACTCCACTTTCCCCATATGTCACAATTAGGGCTCCTAGTTTTATGGTAATTATTTTTGGGACATTTCAGTCTGTATTTATCCATATCTATTTCTTGCTAATTTTAACTGTATTCATCCATGTTTAATTTGTATTTTGTGGAAAAAGTAAGCTGAAATTAGTGTATTTCCACATTTGTTTAACCGGTGAATATGCACTCATGCTTGAATGCCTACTAGGTTTCAATGTTGTAAACACCCACAGAAGATAAATCAATGCACTTACAAGAAAATATGCACATTTCAGTATCAGCCTCATGCAGATCTACTGCTGTTTAAGCCTGTTTACTAAAATTCCTTTCTTTTTTAGCTCCCTTTCCTATCAATCCACACATCTATTGGCCTGGCAGTCATGGCAGGAAGTATTTCAAATTACTCAAAAAGCAACCCTATTTCCATTTTTATACACATTTAAAAATACATACAGACAAGAAAATAAATGTTTTCTGTCTGTAGTTATCTGTAAAAATCAGTAAAATTGGAAAACAGGGAGCCTTAGTCACAATCCCTCCTTGGGTCTAAGAGGTCTCAGGTTTCCCATCTGCATGCTCATTATACCTCAAAACCTGTAGACCTGGTTTTCCCCTTATATATTATAAAATCACGACCACAAGTATCAGAATATAGAGCAGAAACCTGGGCATGATTAGCCAGTCAAACATGATCTCAAAACATTTTAGGCTCTGAGGACTCATTTTCTCTGACAAGCCTTTACCTGACTTTCCTCAAGTGGACAATGATCTCACCGCATTTTCTTCACTTTTCCCATGGGTATCTCAGCGTCATTTTCTGTACTCTCTTTTAACCATTTCCTTTATTCCTCCTAGGAGCGGGGCTCAATCCTGGCTCCATCTGGCCTCACTTGCCCTGCCTGTGCTACTAAGGGAACAGTCGCTGGTGATTCACCGGTGCATGACTCAATCCACAGCTGCAGCGCTGACTCTGTAGGGATCGCACAGGAGTAATTGTTGGCTGAGTAATCTTCCCCGGCTTCATGCAGCCTCTGGAAAGGATTGTGGGTCACTGTCAAGCTTGGCATTTTGGCAGGTGAGGAGTCACCAAAAAAAGGCCTGTAACAGGATGACACACTCTGGCCTTACACCTGCGATGGTTCATTGGTTGTAACCGTCAGCCAGGGAGCAGGCGCTCACAGCAGGTGAAGAGCCACCAAGCACAAAGATGCAGGCCTCACATTAAGAGTAAATAGCAGGATTAATGGAATATGATGTGAGGGAGATCCTCAGTGCACAGAGGAAGAAGTCTTGATTTCTGGTTTTCTTCATTTTGCAATTGTTCACTCTGCACCTGTCAAAATCTAGAGTAGAATGCTTATTTGCTGCCTGATTTGGCACTTGCATAGGTTCTTGCTCATTTGTAGATGATTCAGCTTGTTCTGAATATGATGTAGGCCTGGAGTGGTAGTGGATGCAGGCTTTAGCCATATGGTTGTGTTTCTTCAGTTCTAGACACAACCAACAACATAATTCAGTGGGGAAAGGTGTAGAGGCAGAGCCCTATCCTCTTCCATGTGGAAGATGACCAAGGCTTTGTTATTTTGCAGTTGGAGTTGGGAAGGTAAAGCTTCATTTGAGATGGTACCATGCTGCTTTGGATTTCTTGTCATTATGTATCTTGAAGGGAGAATGGGAGGCTAGGGTTAATGAGAGCAATTTGACATTTGTGGTTAGCTGGGATATGAATCCACCTAGCCTCATGGCGATAGCCATGAGTGAATTTGGTTAATGTGGTGCTAGTTTTATTTTGTGGTGCTTGACATCCAGGTTGTCAGCCATTCTACGTTGTAAGTGGTCTTGTTACATTGCAACATTGATGGATTTTAATGGCGTTATTTGTGAGTAGAGTCCAAAGGCATTCCAGATACTGATTGAAGATGATGGAGCATAGGATGGATCCTTTAGATAAGACAATCTACAGCTACTGAACTAGAGTAGTTTATGGCAGTTTGCTAAATATCGAGTGAACTTCTCAATATGTTGTCTGAGGAACAATAGAAGGATCTCAGGATGTGGTCAGAGCATCATGGTTGATGCTGATTAAAAACTACAGTGAGTTTGAGTTGGTTCAACTGGCAGGGTTCACCTTTGGCATTTTTTTTTGGCAGAGTTTCATATAGCACGAACTTGACCCGAATCAGGTAGCAGGGCGCCTAACATAGCACCAGTTAAGTTACATGAAGACACATATTCATTTTTGTTAGGCACGGGGAGATTAAGTGATTTGCCCAGAATCACAGGATGTTCAGCATCATTGCCGAGACTTGAACCCAGTTCCCCAGATTCAAGGTTGACCGCCCTAGCCATTAGGCCAACTCCTTTCCCCAAGGAGGAGGAGGGCATCATCTATGGTTTGATTGGTTGCTGTCTTTTATTGCATTAAGGTCTGAAACTCAACTGGTAATCATGCATGAGGTGGTGTTATAAATTTGGTTGTACATGTGAATGGAAAATGATTTGCAGATTATCTTTCTGAATAATGGTACATTTGTGATGGGCCCGTAGCTTGGAAAGTGGTTTTGATCCAGGATTTGTTTCTTCAGTTGTGGTAAGATGTGTCTGATTTCAAAATGGAAAATACCTTGAGTGAGGGAAGTGTTTCAATGGTTGATGAAAAGCATCAGATCTTGTCCAGAATAAGACTTCACAATTGTTGACATAGGATGTTATCCTCATAATTAGTGGCTCGACAGCTTCGAAGAGGTTTGGTCCACTTTGTCATATTGTGGCTTACTTGTGATTTACTTGTCAGCTAGTTGTATGGAAGGAAGGAGGGTTTGTGACTGCTCCATACTACAAAAGTGAAGTCTGATCTTGGCTATCTGTTTGAAAAAAGCTCCTAATTGCATTGCATTTGTCCATGAAGTGCTGCATTTGTGGATTAAGAAAGGGACTGGAGCAATTTCTTACTTTTTTGAAGTGGACTTTGCTTCTGTTATTGGCCATAGGATTGGTGCTCGTAATTTTCAGCAACACTCTTGATTACTCAATAGTATATTACCAGAATATTTTAACATGGTCAATATACGTATAATTTTTTAGCTGGCTCTCCGATTTCTCAATGTGTCACTAGTAATTACTAATTTTAGTCCTATATCGCTTGCAATCTAGCACTTGTAGCCTTGCATTTATAATGGCAACAAATGAAGATGACACTGTAAAGCCATGTACATTATAAGCTGATAGACATGTATATGTGACCTATTACCTGATCAACCATTCACTTACCCACTCATTCAGCATGTATTTTGTGCGTGGGTGTGCATGCTATGTGATTGTGTAGCTTTCTTGAGTCTATGTGTGGCCAATTTACCTGCCGACAAGCTGCGATCAGGTCCCTTTGGGACCACCATGTATAGTGATGAAGATATGCATGCGCCTGCTCACTCACTCACATTCTTTGTCCCTGTGTATCTGTGGAAAATCCTATTAGGTGTTGTGTATGAGAAATGTCCATCCTAGAATTCTATCCTCAAATTTTAATGGGGATTTCCAGTTTTCATTGAAGAGAAAATCTAAGAGTTTTTTAAAAACAATGAGGTGCCTATAATATCTAGCATCTGCTTAATACAGAGCATGGCAGCAGCCTAGTGCAGATATAACAGACTAAAGGCAATATGATGTCCCTGGTAGTAGTAAGCAGCAGGTGCAGTGGCAAATGCCCTGTCTTATTACTTAATGAAACAGGAGCCAGGAAGCAGAGTCAGTCTGAACTTGAAGAAGTAGGAGCCAATCCAAACACCAAATGGGTGGAGGGGGAGAGTCATCAACTTCCAACAGAAAACGAAAGGCACTGCTGATCTACAAGCATGCTGAGATCAAGCAAACCTGAAAAAGAAGATGTATGAGAGGAGAAGACCAAGTCACTAATGAACCAGGAACAAATAGAACTTGTATAGTTGTATATTACAATAATAAATAGCAAACGAAATACAAGGATCCACCCAGAGAGGTGTGGGAGGGATATTATACATGCTTCATTGTCTTTAATAAAATCTTAGATTTCCTCCTTTCTATAGCTAGAAAAATTGCAATTTTATCACACGATAATTAGGTGATAGTATAAACAAGTTCAAAGCCCGGAGAGGACTCGAATAGCAATATCTTCAACTGGCTGAAAATGCAAGATCCTGAAGGTTGCTGCACAAGACCAATCAGCGATCCAAAGGATGGTCGCAAGCCTGGAGCCAGGTAAGAAGTGCTCGAAGCCAGAGCTGGAGTAAGTCAATACCAGCAGCAGACCTGGTTAGTATGGTCCAGTAGGCTATGAGTGCACATTAAATCGACTTTTGGGGGCTCTTGAAAGAAAGATGGAGCTGGTTCGAGCAACAAAGATGGGAAGTTTAGGAAATGGCATGAAAGGAGGAGACAAGACAAGATGGATCAAGATATCGTCTTGGTACAAGCTCAGATATAGAACATTGCCCCATCTGGAGAAAATGGGAAACTCAAATGAGAAAGAGCTTTAACATCACAGACTCTTCTCAAAAGATGATATATAAAAAGGATGCCAGTTTGAGGGAGAGATTTTTAAAGACAGCAGAACGCGAAAATTTGGTAATAATATTGGAAACATCTCATGTAGAAGTGTATGAGGCAGCAGACAAGGGGGTCTTAGGCTTACAGGGCAGAATTAAACACAGGAAGGTGAGCCACAATAGCAAAGTAGTTAATTGTTATGGTGAGAGTTTTGTTGAAAGACATTAACACATTTTGTCAGGTACAAAGGAGGGTATCCAAATTCTGTTTCTTGCACTAAAAAACTGATAGGCGTGTCAAGTGCCTGCGGTCTAGGACTCCATGACTAGGTCCTCAACAATGTCCAGAAGGTCTGGTTAGCTTAAGGATACTCAGAGATTTCCCAAGCCAGAGGGTGAACATGGCCCTGCAATGTGAGCTAGTTAGAATGGCCCATGGCTCTAGAAGAAGAGAGTTGAAAGAGGTGAGCAGGTGCGAAGGGTCTGTGGCTAAATCCAGCAGATGTGTAACCAGGCTAGAGAGTGTCAGTGAGGATGATCACAACTATCTTGGAATTAAATTTTTCACAAAGATAAGGACTTGAGGCAGAAAAAGATATCTGCAAAAATAATCTTGAAGATCCATCGCCCAGGCCTTTGGGTCTGGGCAACAACTCACAAAAGTGGAATCTGCCGGGACAAGCAGGAAGCGAAAAGCTCTATGTTAAGAGGCTCACAAAGCAGAGTAAGAGATAGAAAGATACTTGTATCTAGTCTCCAATCACAGGTGTCCAATAGATGTCTGTAAAATCAATGTGCAGTGGAGATGTAAACATCTGAAAGGTAATCCACGATCACCAATCACGAGGCATTGATATGGAGATTCCTATCAGATGGGGATCACATGACCCTGGTTGCCAGAGTTTTATGATTGCCACTTCAACCTGACTGGTACTTCTGTCATCTGAGTTGATAACCAGATCTGGGGAGGAACTAAGATAGTTTTTCCATTCCTGTCTTACATGATGAGAAGCTATCAATGATGTCCCAGATAGCAATTGTCATCCAAAGGAATATGGTCTGCTTAGAGGAGGCCTTGCAGAGAAGGTAGGTTTACCAGGTTTGGAGTGCTCGTTAGTGCAAAATAACCCAATAACCAAAAATATGGCTTGGACAAAGGCTTCCTCTACAGTAGTTAAAGAGTACAGGCAACCATGTCTTCAGTAAAGTCTAGGAAGTCTGTCATTGGAGACTGCATGCAGGATTTCTTTGTTTTAATTGATGAGGACGCTCAAGCTGTAGAGGAGGGACATGTTCAATTGTAGATGATAGGAGAGTATGGGCAGTGGCTGGGGTACCGTCATATTTATCATGTAAGTGGAACCTATGCTCTAAAGTTTCTACAGAATGCTGTGTTTTGAATTCCTGATGTCAGTTGTGGTGTAGGCTGCCAGGATAAAGGCATACTGTGGGAGGCTGATTAAAGCTTCAGTTTGATCTACTCTTACATGACTGCCAGTGGCGGCTCCTCCGCTATGGCGGAGGAGCGTCGCCCCACTGCTACTGTGCAGCAGTGAAAGAAAGGAAAAATAAAATTATAATAAAGTGATGTTATTATCATTTATTCATCGCTGCTTCGGCAGCATGAGGGCGGGGCTGCTCTGCTGACAGAGCAGGGCAGGAGTGGTCGGCACACTAAAGTGCACATGATGCTTTGGCTGGCCCTCTCGGGCCAGCTTAATAGGCATGCGTACTTTAACATCAAGCCAACAGTCATGCGTCCTTTAACATGTTCTCCATGCAGGCTGCATTACAGCTTACATGGAGAACACGCCCAGGCCCCCAGTCCCCGTCAAAGCGCCGAACCACGTCCCTCAGACCGATCACAGTGCTGCATTGCAGAGCTGTGATTGGTTTAGGGGAGCCAATCACAATGCTGCATGATTGGCTTAGGGGAGCCTGACTGCTTCCTGTTCAGCAGAGGGGAGACTACGTGGGAAAGTCCAGAGTTTGCGCATCACAGGAAAATAAATAAAAATAAATTATTATTATAAAAAAAATTCTCAAGAACAAATGCAGTTATATGCACACCATTTGTTACAAAGTGTTATTTATTGTTTTATATTCCCAGCATGGAACAAGTGTCAATTGCAGCGCCACCACCCTCTCTTCAACGACAGGGGGCGCCAGTGATCCAGGAGGAAGACTAGACTGATATGTTCGACAATTATTTGCTGCCTTTGGATAGTGAAGACTTTTGTTCTGAGAGAAAGAAAGCAACCCTTTTAAATTCCTTGGGTTGTCAAGGCCAAAAATGTTTACATTTCTGCCTAAAGTCTCGGATAATGTTTCGAGAATATAAAATGTTTACAGGGAAGTCAGAGTTAGATTGAGTAATAGGTTCACTACAGAAGCATATGTTGTAATGGCAAAATATACATTTTATACGCAACGTGTGTGAGAAACGATTGACGAATTTGTGTCAAGGGTTGGAGAGCTGTCAGTGAAGTGCCAATTTGGTTGTATGGGTGGTGAGTTAACAAGGGATCAACTCATTCGTGCAATGCAAAATTAGAAAAATACAATAGCGTTTGTGGGCTTTGAAAAATCCGACACTGTAAACTGCTAGTGAAAAGGTGAAAATTGTTGAAAAGTCTAAATATTGTATGAGAGAAATAATCAAACGTGCTGGAGTTAGTTCACAAGAGAAAGAAGAAGTGGCTGAAGTAGTTGGAGAGGTGGATAAGATGAGCAGTTATCTGCGGGGCTGTTGAAAAAAATAAAACACCACAAAAAGTACCTGAAAAAAAATATAATTCTGAGGCATGCAGCAGACGTGGGAGCAATTTCCATGAGAGTAAGTGTAAATCATGCTATGCCATTGTCAAAGAGTGCAAAAAATGTGGACACAAGGGCTATTTTGCACTTATGTGTAAGGAATGGTCTAAAACTAAGGTAGCAGTAATGAGTGATGAGGGTGGTGAACTTATTCATGACCGCATTTTAAGCTTAGGCGAGGATGATGGAGCTAAGAGGAGAAAGACCAGACCAAAAGCATGGTTTACTATTTATTAGAAAAATGTTAAACTAATGGTGGACACGGGTTATTCCCAAAGACATCTTTTATAAAAATGGGCCGCACTTGAGTTTGCATCCTAAACATATTTGTTTAGGGGGGTACCAGGGAGAAGAAATTGGTATACTTTGCTTATTTGTCTTCAACCATCGAATTTAAGACTCGGAAAACTCAAGGAAAAGTATATGTTGATGAATGTGGGCCTCCAACTTTAGGTTGGATGGAGCAATATTATATGAATATAATAGTGAACCCTAGAGCTCTAGAACAGGTGATGATTATAGAGGACATGAATAAGGATGACATTTTGAATGACGTGAAGGAAGTGTTTCGGGAGAAATTGGATGAATTAAAGAGGTATGTGCACGAGACCAGTGTGAAACCAGGCGCTGTATCTATAAAGCACAAAGTTAAAAAGGTCATCATATTAGTTAGAGACGAAGTCAGTGACATGTCACCAGGAGAGGTGCGGTGCAGCGGCCAGGGCAGCTGACTTCAGAGCACAGAGTTCACGGTTCGATCCCTGGCTCCGGTGGCAGCTCAGTAACATGTGACTCTTGGCAATAGCCCACTTAATTTCCACGAGTAGTTTGCGCTTTACAAATACGGATTTAAGATTTTTATATTTATTTTCAACATGGTTGAGGAGGGGCGAATTGAACCAGTGGAGGCTTCCAATTGGATATCACTGATGGTTACAACACAACAATCTGAAGGGTGTTTAGTTTTTTGTGTGGACCTTCGCAGTGTCAAGTAATAAATAATTACAGACAATTTTCCTTTACCAAACGTTTATGAATTACCGCTTTTGCTCAATGGTGGTAAGTACTTTTCAAAGTTATACTTGAAGAGAGATTACCATCAGATTCGGTTGCATGAGCATTCCAGAGACTTAATGGCTTTCATCACGATGGAAGGGACTTTCCGCTTCACAAGAATATCGTTTGGATTGTCTTCAGCGGCCAGTGTATTTCAAAGGATATTGTCACATATATTTAAGGATTTCACAAATGTGATCTTCTTCCATGAAGATATTTCAGTGTATTGAGCAACTGTTGGAAAACATAACCAAGTTTTGAGGAAAGTGCTTAAATAAGTGTTGGATGTAGGCCATACTCTGACAAGGAAAAGTGTTTGTTTCTATGCAAAGAGATCAAGTATTTGTGTCATACAATTTCTGGAGAAGGAGAAAAACCAGAAAAGAAAGCTATAAAGTTGGCTCCACAATACAAAGAGAAAGACCAGTTAAGGTTGTTTATGAGGCTCATGGTGTATTATGACAAATTTGTTGAAAACTTTGAGAACAATACTAGAGATTTTAAATTAATGTTAGAAAAAGAATGTACCTTCAGGTGGGATGTAGAACAATAAATATGCTTTGATGATATTAAGTAAAAGACGTGCAGCAGGAATTTTGGTTCTTTTTGATATCAAATTGAGTATCATTCTTACTGTGGATGCCAGTGCATCTGGGGTGGGTGCTGTCTAACCTCAACTTCATAAAGGGGTGGAAAAAACTGTGGCTTTTGCATCGCACTCATTGACAGAGACTGGGAAGAATTACTCTGTCATTGAGCGTGAGGCATTGATGGCGGCTTGGTCCGTGGAGTTTCTCAGGACATACTTATGGGGAGTGAGTTTCAAATTGAGAACCAACCAAACCCTTGTTAAAAGTTCTGACTCCTGGTAATGCAGGTAAGGGATCAGCAAGGTTATCAAGATTGGTGGCATGTTTGCAAGAATTCCAGTACATCATTGAGCACATTCCTGGTTGGTGCAATACTCAGGAATGAGGCTGGGACGAGGTAACGCAGCGCACACGTCTGAAACTCGGTAAACAGATGGCAACGGTTTGTGCCGCAAGGGTCCTTTGAATTCAGGATCTCTTTTACAACATGGTGGGGAGCTGGTATGAAATATGATGGCTTCTACCTGTCACCTAGGGTCAAAAAATTTGAGATCCAGTGTGGTGGTCTGGCCACAAGCCCTGAAGAAATTGCCGCAAAAAAGAGTGGCAATGAAACATGTTGGCCCATCTTAAAATGGTATGAAACATGCAGCCTGGTTTTAAATTTTAGTAGGTTCACACCATGGAATAAAATAAAATCATGTGAGTCATAACTATTTTTATTAGAGAAAAGTGTTTTCTCTTTTTCACAGCACAGGGCACTTTTTCTGTGACACAGAGCGTCTCTGTTCATACTCATTTATTTATTCACCTTGTATATTTTTGTCACACTGGACACTCTCTCTTTGTTTCTTTTTCTCTTCACGGATAAGAAAGTTACCGATGATGAGAAACGTGGGCTAACTGGTGAGTACCAACCAGCAGCTCCACTGGTGATGCTTACATGAGGTACTTTCTTTCCTTCACAACCTTTTTCTTTTTCCCCCTCTTATACACCTTCTACGGGGTAGGGGTTTTAACTGGGTTAAGCTGGTGAACTTTACATTTGGAAAGGATAACCTTTTGCTTAGATGGGACATTTCGGACTGGACATGACTGGATGAATCCCCGTCGGTCTCCTAAAAAAGTTTTTTGTGTCCTAAAAACGGTCAGGTTCTTGTGTGGATGGTGCAATACTCAGGCGAATGATCTTCCTCGTTTGTCAGTGAATTGGAGGGTTGTGGACAAAAAGGCAGTGATTTATAAAGAGAAGGAGAGTGCTGTTGCATGATTATAAGACATGGTCCAGAATGGAGTAGGTGTTTTTACAAAATGGGTGCAGGAAATGGCAAAGGATAATACTTTGAGAGAAGTGGGTCGAATGGTTGACAAAATATTAGATGAATTATTCATTAGTGAAAAGAGTGTTGCAATGAGGGGGGACAGGTTTGTAGCATCGGAAAATCTGAGGAGGATAATCATTCAGTTAGAGCATTAAGGTCATTTGGGATAGACCACGACACCAACGAAGGTGAAAGAAAACATCTGGTGGCGCGAGATAGATGCTCAAACCATCCAATGGGTAGAATGTTGTGTGTATTCCAAAGGAAAGAGAGAAAAGGCTTTAGGTCGGTACGCAGTCTGACTCGAGTCACATTCAAGATCCCAAAGAAGAGTGGCACAGTGTGCGTAAGAATTTTATAGGTCCATTAGCAGGAGTTTAACAAAAAATGTGACTTGCCATGTATTATGTATTTTCTAAATGGATGGAGGTCAAATTCACAAAGTAAGTGTCTACGCAGAGTGCCATTTGTAACTTGTTACACATTTTTAAGAGGGAAGGTTTTCCACCCACCCTAATAAAGGATAATGGTAATCAGCTGGCTTCGAGTGAAATGAAGGAGTTTTGGTGGATCATGGTATCAAACATCATCGCACACCTCTTTATAATCCTAAAGTCAATGGTATTATGGAATCGATGAACTGCATGGTAAAGGGTACCATTCAGTTAGCTGTGCAAAGTGGATCTTATGTAGGTGAAGCAGTTCAAGAATTAGTGTGAGCACATCGCAACACTGAAAATAGGATGCTACACAAATCACCTTTTGAGGTGATGAGAGGTCTCAAACCCAGGACCAAGCTGGTTGAAGGGCTATGATAAACCCAATTGTGCTCTACAAGGACATAAAATGTCAAATATTCAAGGTGGTGATTGGGTGAAAGTGAAAAGTGGACTCTGAGAAAGGAGACTGTTTACGTTAAGAGGTCCGCTCAGAGTCAAGCAGGCCTTTCATTGGTATGTGATTATGGAGAATGGGAATAAGTGGAACAAACATAGAGTAGTCTTGTATCAGAAAGGAGGAAAGTGTGCAATGTCTGATGTGGATAATAGTGAGGGGTGTATTAGATTTATGTTAATATGAGATGATGTGTCTTATTCAAATTTCAGGCAAGATCAAGAAGGTAGCGGTTCTGAAGATGGAGAGGGTGAAAGGGAAGTTGGTGATGGGAGTTTTGTGGAAAGTGAGAGAAGGTCGCATACGGAAAGAAAGAATACCTCCTGCTTATCTGTAGGATTATGTGCAGGAATTTGAGATATAATGGAAAGTTAATATGCATGACATGTTTTCTAATAGGTTAGGATATGTCATTCTGCTATTCTAGTTTCAGTTTCCTTTTCATGCTTAGGTTGTTATATTTATTGTACAAGTTATTTTTATCTTCTTGTTTACTATTACTAGTTGATTATTGTATAGTATATTTCAATATGATATGAGAAGGATGTGTCATATTTATGATGTAAGGAAACCTATGTTCTAAGGTTCCTTTAGAATGTTGTATTTTGACTTCCTGATGTCAGTTGCGATGAAGGCTGGCAGGATAAAGTCCCGCTGTGGCAGGCTGATTAAAGCTTCAGTTTGATCTACTCCTACATGACTGCCACTTTATTTACAACATGTGCCAGAAGGATATCTTATAAAGAGATGATGAGACCAATACCCCAGGTGATACTAAAGGGGATAATGGACGGAGCGCTTGAGCAAATCAAACACTCACCCCCAGTCAACTGATCTGGGTTTAATCCATCATCACTCTTTAGCTTACTCCACCACCCCAGTTCAGACATGGCCATATGCAAATCAGTCTCACCCTGTGCCTCATGGGAACAGTCCAGCCCGAACTGCCAAGCCATGTCTTCCCTGGACCGGAAACAAGCCTGGGACCGGTTTCGGTTTCATAACCCTCATCAGCCAGGCTACCTTGAATCCAGTGGCAAAGTGAGCAAGGGACCCACGTCTGGGCATACCCTGCCAACTTAGGGCGAACAAAGCGATACCAAAGGGGATAATGGACATAGCGCTTGAGCAAATCAAACACTCACCCCCAGTCAACTGATCTGGGTTTAATCCATTATCATCCTTTAGCTCACTCCACCACCCCAGTTCAGACATGGCCATATGCAAATCAGTCTGACCATGTGCCTCATGGGAACAGTCCAACCCAAACTGCCAAGCCATGTCTTCCCTGGCCCGGCAACAAGCATCCTGGGACCGGTTTCGGGTTCATAACCCTCATCAGCCAGGCTATCTTGAATCCAGTGGCAAAGTGAGCAAGGGACCCACGTCTGGGCATACCCTGCCAACTTAGGGCGAACAAAGCGATACCAAAGGGGATAATGGACGGAATTAGAAAGGCTTGGTGGTCGTCATAGACAGAAAATTACATTTCTATGAGGTAGAGCCTAGCTAGCCAGTCTCCAGGTAGAAGGGTTTCTTGTGAGGTCCTCAGCTGTTCATTGTGAAGTGATGGTATAAAATCCAATAGTTGTGAGACAGGAGATTAATAATTCAGCAAAGACATTTCTCCTTCTTGCAAATGACAAAAATCAAGCTTTTGAAACTTCCCTTAAAAGAGGCAGGAATGATGGCACCTCTTTGAGCCATTGTGAAACTTCCTGATCAACAATAGCAGCCTACTATGGTCGGAAGGGGATGAGGCGGAGGATCTGAGATGGACAATCCTAAAAATGTATCTGATATCAGAAGACGTTTTGTAGGACCTACGCGCACAACGTTTGGCGAAAGCTTGCTGATAGGGCAAGGCAGACTTAGCCATGATATCCACCTTCCATAGGATATCATGGCTCAGTCAGTTGAAAAGCAGGCGTAAGGAAAGTAGCGATAACCATGGTTAGCGCTACTTTTCTTATCACTATGCTTGTTAGCGATTCCCTTGATAATTGGAGAAATGTCGGTTAGCGAGTTATTTCAGGAAGGAACGCCCACTTTGCATCTCATTAGAGATGCAAAGCTGGGCGTTCAGAAAACAGGCGCTAAGGCAAGGATTCACGCAATAGCGCGACCTTGCTGATATAGCGATAAAATTATCGCCCCTTTTCAGCCGAAAACGGCCACAAAAGTGTTCCTAAAGTTAAGCGTAGCCCCATGCAAAAGAAAATATATATATTGTGTTGAGCCTGCACCATGCTACAGATACGGGCACAGAGACAAAGAGGCCATCAGGAAGTGCAATCAATATGTGCAACCAGTGGCGGCCAGCTTCAATAAAAATGGTGAAGCACGAAAATGGTGACGCACAAAGAATAGTTCCCAGGGGTTCCTTAAACATGCCCATATAGGCATAAGTAGTCACTCACTTTAACCACCTTTAGGTGATCTCTGTACCTCCTGGAAAAGCTGCTGTATTGCCACCTGCAGAGAAAGACAGTTTGATGGATTCAAATAGCCATTTAGGATTCACTTTTGCACTGTTCTCAGTCTAGGCGTGAGTTTGTACCTGCATGAGGAACAGCCAGGGCCATGGCCAGGAGTATATGTTTTGGGGAGCATGGCCCGGAATAAGGACAAGGAAGTGTTCAATGGAGGAGGCGTAGGTTAGGTGTGGCAGCTTCTGAAAAAAGGCTGTACTAACAGTGATATTTTGAAGCATTCAATAGGTTTATTTTGAGAGGAAAGAGGGTGTGAAATGGTTTATTTTGAAGCATGCTAGTCAAAACCGAACATGGTTCAAATATCCCTGATGGAATAGGTGAGGACTTTATTGTCCCAATTTGTGCACATTCCACATTTTGGCAGTAAAATTAGTCAAAATATGACCAGATTTACAGACAACTTTACAAGAGGTTTGGAGGTTCTTCTTCAATGGTCTTTTGTAATAATTTGTAGCACATGGACAATCAGAAACCAAATAGGATTTGTTAAAATGGCATACAATTTAAATACTAATTTACTGGTGATTTGGTGATCTTCCCTCTAACCAATGGGTACTCGCAAACATTTTCCCGGGGGCCAAAAGGTTTGGTTGCAGGTGTGACAGAGGGCTGCACAGATACCAGCAGGAAGTAGTATGGTGGAATGGGAGGAGTAAGGTGGGTGTGAAGGTAAGCTAAGCATGTACATATACTGGCTGAACTGAATTGCACAATGTGGAAACAGAAAACCTGGGAACATTTCCAGCTTCCCCGCTTGACCAAATTGTTTGATCCTGGGTAATTTAGTTATTTCATTTTCCCTGCTGTTCCCTCATTTTCACATACAAGAGGACCTCAAAATACATGACTTTAGAATGTGCACTGTACAACATTTTCTCATGTGTTTCATATGATCAACTATAATGTTCATGAATGATAGCAACCCCAGCCACCCAAAGGGTTCACATATTATATGACCTGCCTCTTAGTTCACTATTGGCATTGTTGCTAGGATGGTGGAGAAGCATGAATGTTTCTAAATTCATGTTTGAAAACTATCATCTTTTTAAAAACAATACTTCTCAATGCTCTGATAGAATCTTATTTACTAAGGTGAAAATTTCTGTACGTTAATGAAATGCAATTTTTGAATTTTGAAGAGATGTTATCCTATTTTTGCACGCTTACAACAAGATGCCTTTATAAAGGAAGGTGTTCCTAAAGTTATGTAGTTCAGGACACCCTATTTAATTCCTCTCTTTAACTGCAATTAACATTTAAATAAACGCTTGCCTGTTTATTTAACATATTTTAATGTTAACACTCTGTCGAGAAAATAACAGCCAAGGGCTGCTGTTGACCAGAGTGCCGCACCTAAAGGTAAGGAAGGCCGCATGCGGCCCCAGGGCCCTACTTTGAGTATCACTGCTCTAACCTAATGATTGTTTGAAATAATTGAGGGCAATGACGCATTTAGAAGACCAATCAGAAAGTAACATTGATGAAAACTGGATAGAATCAAAAGACAAGTTTATAGGCCAGGAGTTAGTATTTTCAGGAATACAAGAAAAAAATATATGTTTTAAAACAATGTTAGCCAACATGGTTCAATATCAGTCCTATAGATGACCTAACCATGATAGACAAAAGATTTTGGAATTAATACACATTAGCATCAGCTCCTAACTGTGGGTTCCGGTGTATGTGAGAAAGGAATCAAAGTATTTATTAATTCAATAGCCTCCCCGTTGGTCCTCTGGCCATGTATATCTGTAAGTGACTAAGCATGTTTTGCTTTTTTCACATTGTGTATTGATTTAAGTGTTTACTTATTATGGAATCATTCATTTTCCGCAGGCATCGTGTTTCATTTATTGAGGGACCATTGCGTCCCCATGTTGCCTGAGTTTTTCTTTGTTTTTCTTCGACCTCTGTAATGTAATCTTTTATTTTATGAGTTTTGCATGGCGTTCACTTTCATGTGGTGTGCTCCATGGTCTAATAACTCTGTGCACATTTTTAGACAATTTACTAATTAGTTTTTCTAGATTTGTCCTTGATTAATATTCTCTTTCTTTTTTATTAGTCTTAGATTGGTGAAGGACCCCTTCTTGGTTCGTTGAGCCTTTTTAATATGATTACCTCCCGTTTTTGGCACTCTATCTTTCAATTACACCCACAAAATAGGTTTCAGTACCCTTACTTATGATGATTATTTCTCCCTTCTCTAGTTTGAAAGATTTACAGTTCTTCCTTATTTGTTTCTGTCCTGATGATGACCTACTAAATGACTATGGTCGAAACGCCGTTGACGCCTTCCCTGGCAAAAAAATCAGAGGAAGCATTTAGTGTTTTTTATTTTTATGAGACCACAAACTTGTCCTTGTGTATAATTTTTTCCTTTCTTTGCCACTATTACTATTAATGTTTACACTAAAGTTTGTCTTTGTTATTGACATATGTCTGTGTAATCTTAGGAGCACTGTTTTTGGATCATTGTGTAGAATATTTCCTACTATATGAAAAAAAACAAATTTTGATAAATTACTTAAGGGTACTGTTTCCATTATTTTTCAATTATATGAATCATGTGAAGTCATAAATGTTTGTATTTAATCAAGAAGCCAAACCATTGTAGTTTTTATATTGTAATGGCAATGATGGCAGCTATGTATTGTTACTCATCTCAGTGGTGCTCTTTTATCAACATGGGAAGGATAAAGGGTTGGGTGGACCTTGAAATTTTAGTCTGTGAGCCAATGGTTAAACACAAGTTCCTGCTGTGGGTGACAAGCCCTTTTATGGATGAACTGCGTTGAAAGACATAGCAAGCATGGTTATACTTCTTTGTAATAATACCTTACTTTTCACATAGCTTCTAGTTCTGCAGTTTTCAGTGCCAAATAATAGTAAGTGACAGACATTAATATTATTCACATTAATGGTAGTTAATCTACTAGTCTGAGAAGGAAAAGAGGCTGAGATGGCCCAGCTAGGGATTCAAATTCATGAAAGATCTTAGCAGACTCACTTACTCTAGAAATACCTCCTTACACAAAAAGTGATAAAGTGAAAAGATTGCCTACCTGCTCAAATATAATATGATGAAGTACAAGAAGTTTGAACACACATTGTCCCTATTGACCAATAAAAGAATGTTACTCTCTACCTGCTTCTTTGCATCTATCTCCCCTTCACTTGTTTCTCCCTAGTTTCTCTCGTTAATGCCTAACCTTCCTTCCCTTATGTTCAGCAGCTCCCAAGCACTTTTCAAATTCAATGTCAGCTCTTGACTATCTTATTTGACTTACCTAGTTTCACTGTGCTTCTCATCAATCGGTTATAAATAGCACCTGCCCTGGTTTACAGGTCAAAGAAACAGAGAACCTTATAAGTATCAAAAGCAGTAATGCCATTCTAAGGTAGGGAGGCTAAAACAAAGAAAAACACAGAGGAAACCCCTCTGTCAGTTGATATTAAATGGAACAAATACCTTTAGAAGCTTTATCAGATTTACCTGGTTTTGGTGACAATAGTAGGTGAGCACAGACCTCAGGAGATGACTGTCATTTATTTGCAGTTCCACCATGAAAAAGTGTTAATAAAAAAAAGGGTTAATAAAGGGAGCAATATGGTGCATTTTCTAGCATTTTCCTTTCAGCATACTGTCGTTAGTGCTCCACAGCAGCATGCTGTGTAAAGCAAGCAGGGCAAAGGACAGTGCTACAAGGCCATGCTGATGCAGACCGTGCACTACCCAAATGACACTAACATACCATCATGTTTGTGCCAATGAGGGAAAATGTTCACTCAACAGAAGCACTGACTTCAATGTGAATCCCACTGGTTATGAACTACTACCAAGCAATGTCTTCTTTACGTTATTGTTATTCGAGAAGTAATCCTAGTGCAAGTGTTATTGTGGCTGAGAAGAGGTGGTGTCTGAGGAGGTTCTCTTTCTTCAAGTGGCTCTGTTTTGTTTAACATAGCTTGTCTATAGTTTGTAGTGACAGACTTACACCTTCCTCCAATGATATCAGATAAAAGCACTGAAACTCAAAATGAATTCAATAAAAGCAAGGTCTCCATGTATGAGACTAGACACATTTTGTGAAAGGGTTTCAGTTAGCATTCCTTATCAGCTGTGCCACAGTTTTTCTTGGAAGCCAGGGGTCTGTGCTGCTGAAAGCAGAAGCTGCTGAACACCAAGGCTGCCTAGCCATGATTCACCCTCATGCCTCTTCCTGCACCATTGTTTACTTCGTGCCTCTCAGTGTTGCAGGTTCTTTGGCATTATTGCCTTCCTGTTTTTGCCCTGTCATCCTATATTTGTTTTCTGGCTTCACTTTCCCAATTCTGCCTATCTCTTTCTTGATCTGGGTTTAGTTCTGATGATGAGTATTGTGCACCACCCAACAAAAATGAGTGTTAGTGCTGCCAGTATTAAAAGGCAATCCTGTGTGACACATACATACAATGCAATAATTGCTAGTTTGCAATGCTTATTAGCAGGATAAATCCAATGTGGATTCAAGAGTCATTGGGTGGAGGATAAAGCTGATCATAACTTAACGCAAACAGGCCCAGAGTAGGAGTGGGAAACTCATCAGGCATCACTTCATAAGCATTTATTCTTCCCCCTCACCTCGACTGGTTGTGGGCAGCAGTTACTAGGTAATTTCATTCATGATAAGGTGGTCGCCCATCTGGTCCAGATAGTCTGGTGAGTGGTGTCCATTCAGACCCAGATGCACTGACTTAGCGACAAGTATGGTAGTCAAGTTTTGGGAATGGACACACCCTTGCCAGGTGAGGTTATGGTCAAGATCCCTGAGTTGCCCGACTGAAGATCCATGTGTATCTCCTGATGAGATGGTGGCCTAGACAGCTTAAAGGCAGAGTAGGAAGGCTTTCAGTATTCATTGGTGGATTTGACTAGCTTGCAGAAATGGAGCAGAGCACACAGACTCTGCTCAGGGATGATGGTAGCTGCCGGCCACAGGGCCCAGCCAGTGATACTGGAGAGAATGCCCTCTTTAGTAGTCTTTGACGATAACAGTCTGTCTGGATAGACAGAGTCAAGCAGGAGCATGTTTGCACAACCCCTTGCCTTGGCACTCAGGCTCACTCTGTCTTTTGTTAGCCTTTTCCTAACTAAAAGTTACCAGCTCTGCAAGCAGGCTTACATGACACGCATAACATCATGCCTTGACCAGACCACAATGCAGCCTCCAGCAGATGCAGGCATGGTGGTGCTGGGCACTAAAGGCAGCCCTGATAAACATTCTTAAACAAGCTCTACACTGCACAGGTAAGTGAGGTCTGCAAGTGAACCACATGGTTTACATACTAGTATGCAGGTCACCTCCAAGTATTGGTGGCTAGTGATCTTTGAAAGTGTTGGGAGATAAATATTGACCCTGAATTGGATGGAGTGAACATAGCCAACAAGCCTGACATCCTGTAGAGCTCATGAGAATATTTTACCCCCACATTTTCACAAAACATAAATCAAATGGCTTTTTTGTACATCACTGTTCTTAAACAGATGTGCAACAGCTAGACTCCCAAAATATTCCAGCAGTTTCAAGGTGACAAGCAATTGGTGTGACTGACCCACCATAGTTGTGTTTGCGGGTTATTCACCAGAAAAACTTAGGGAAAAGTGATACGTGTTTAGCACAATTTTTTCTGAGGTCTAAAATGCCATATATAATACAGCAAATCTAAGAAATTGACATTCAAATGGCCAACCATTGTCTTAGCATCTTTCTTTACTTTTGCATTTTTACTTCCCGACTGCTCCTCCTAGTCACACTGTATGACTCAAAATATTCTTTGAGGGTGTATGGTAGAAAAATAACAAATCCACACATTTCTCAGTCCAGAAAGAGTAGAGCTGCAGACAGCAATAGTGATTATCAAACAAATACCGTTTTGATATATACTTGTGAAACGTTTCATTTTTTTCCCCGACATAAGTTTTTCAGTTTATGAAAATACATTAATATTGCTACTTAATATAACTTTATAATTACTTGTAGAATAATAAATTCAATTCTGAAAATCACAAGGTGATTGCTTTCATAAAACAAAATGCAATTTTGTTCTGAAATACAAGCATTCTATTTTTATTAAAATGTCCCAACATTCACTACTGCCACACATAGAAAGATTCTTCTTCCTTGCGTGTCCATGTATCATGCATTGTCCAGCATTCCGTCCATCAATTGTTTCTTTTGCATATGTCGCCCTAAGTGGGAAGGGTATGCCCAGATGTGAGTCCTGTGCTCACTACACCACTGGATTCAAGCTAGCCTGGCTGATGAAGGGTAATGCCCTGAAACCGGTCCTAGGATGCTTATTTTCCGTCCAGGGAGGACCTGGCTTGGCAGTTCGGGCTAGACTGTTCCCACAAGGAACAGGGTCAAGACTGATTTGCATAAGTCTGGGTCCAAATTGGGGTGGTGTGGTGAGCAAAAGAATGATGGATTTAACCCAGATCCTTTTGACTGGGGGTGAATGTTTGCATTGTCCTGCATTCCGTCCATCAATTGTTTCTGTTGCATATGTGGCCCTAAGTGGGAAGGGTTTGCCCAGACGCGGCCCCGTGCTCACTACACCACTGGATTCAAGCTAGCCTGGCTGATGAAGGGTGATGCCCTGAAACCGGTCCCGGGATGCTTGTTTCCGGTTACCGGGAGGACCTGGCTTGGCAGTTCGGGTTGGACTGTTCCCACAAGGAACAGGGTCAAGACTGATTTGCATATGGCTGGGTCAAAATTGGGGCGGTGTGGTGAAATAAAGAATGATGGATTTAACCCAGATCCCTGTGACTGGGGGTGAATGTTTGCATTTTCCAGCATTCCATCCATCAATTGTTTCTTTTGCATATGTCACCCTAAGTGGGAAGGGTTTGCCCAGACGTCAGTCCCATGCTCACTACACCACTGGATTCAAGCTAGCCTGGCTGATGACGGGTGATGCCTCGAAACCGGTCCCAGGATGCTTGTTTCCGGTCCAGGGAGGACCTGTCTTACCAGTTTGGGCTGGACTGTTCCCACATGGAACAGGGTCAAGACTGATTTGCATATGGCTGGGTCCAAACTGGGGGGGGTGTGGTGAGCAAAAGAATGATGAATTTAACCCAGATCCTTTTGACTGGGGTGAATGTTTGCATTGTCCAACATTCCGTCCATCAATTGTTTATTTTGCACATGTACCACCACTGTCGCTATTTAAGCGAATAATATCCCACACATTAACAATATTATTTCATGGCCAACGCTGTACAAGTGGTGAGCAGTGTCAGTGAGCCTATAACCCTCTCTCTCACATGCAAATTATACTTAGGGTATTTTATTCTGACAATAAAAAGCTTGTTTTGGTACAGAGCTGAGTACTGCAATTTTGCCATCTCTAACTCTATACAAACTAGATGGCATGGTTAAAAAATATATAGGGACAAAAATTATCAACATCAGGAGGATGGTGGGGGGAGGTGGTATACTGAGATTTCAGCTTATGACTTGGAGGGCTCACAAATATGTTAGGGCTAGTGAATAACTCACTGAGCAATCTTTCCAGCATTTCCACATGTATTGAAAGTCAATGTCAACACTATTTTACAGTTTGCTTTGATTGTGGAATTTCAGAACTTTACCATTCTTTAATCTCATATCAGAAATCGTGTAAGTGTAGTTACTTTAAAAGAAATAACTCTACATTTAAAACAACTTCAGCTACACATAATTTCTTTCATGAAACATAATAATGGAAAAGTTTTGAAAATGTCCAGTGATGGCAAACTATATTACAGTGCTGATATACACTAAAAACACAGATTCATTAAATGTGGAAACTCTGGCAAACCAGAACCCTGCAAAACAACACTGAGGGGGATATTATCAAGAAGTGGCGATAATTATCGCTAACCGCCGTTAGCGTGACTTTTTTTATCGCCGTCTACCACAGAAAATTATTATCCGTGTTAGCGGCGTATTAACAACACGCCACTAGCAGGCGATAGTTTCTCTTACCGGCTGAAATGTCTGGAGATAAAATTAGCGGACGGCGATAAAAATCCTCGCACTAACGTTCAAAAAGTGGTGATAAGCCAATTAGCGATAAAAAACGCACGTTAGCCAGCCCAACATGAGTGATTTTTCCCTCTAACTTAAAAAATAGCCTAACAGTCCACCTCCCATAAAAAAGATGCCCCAAACAAAAGGTTCATGCAGATTGGAGCAGCCAGGGCCACGTGCACCACACATCAACAACCCCCTCAAGCCACCCAACATCCAGGATGACCAGGATGAGAGCCTGGATGCCCCGCTGGACCTGTGCCTTGAGTCTGGATGCCTCCCTAGACCTGCGTCTGGAGCCTGGATGCCTCCCTGGACCTGCAGCTGGAATCTGGATGCCCTGCTGGACCTGTGTCTTGAGCCTGGATGCCTCCCTGGACGTGTGTCTAGAGCCTGGATGCCCCGCTGGACCTGCGTCTGGAGCCTGGAGGCCTCGCTGGACCTGCGTCTTGAGCCTGGATGCCTCCCAGGACCTGCATCTGGAGCCTGGATGCCCGGCTGGACCTGCGTCTGGAGCCTGGATGCCTCGCTGGACCTGCGTCTTGAGCCTGGATGCCTCCCTGGACCTTCGTCTGGAGCCTGGATGCCCCGCTGGACCTGCGTCTTGAGCCTGGATGCCTCGCTGGACCTGCATCTGGAGCATGGAGTGGGATGTGGACGAGCTGTGGAGTCGATGAGCCGTGGCAGGAGACATTGATGCACGACGATCACCAGTACCTGATGGTGAAGTCTGGCAGGTCTCATGGAGCCACTTAGCTGACCTGTGTGAGAAGACCGCCTTCCGACCCTTGGAGCAGTTAATGGTAGAGGCGCTCCTGCCCACCAACGTAGTGAGGTTCGCATCGCATAATACCATCCACCACTACACCGGGGTGCACAGGGGAGATTACCAAACGGTGTGTGGCGTCTCCCTGCATCACAGGCCGGATGATATTGGGCTGGCCATACGCTGTGGAGGCCGAGGCCCCTGTGCTACTGTGAACTTGTGTGGCGTGAGCGCTGCACCTTCACGGCTAAGGGGACCCTGCTGCATCAACTGCATCGGGAAGTCCACCAGCATACTAGGCGATGACTGCTGTACCCAGTCGGGTCAAATCACACCTGGCTGAGGCTCCTGCTGGCTGAGGCACAGATTTGGAGAGAGTGCAGTGGATTGCGCCACAGTGTCAATGTCCAGGTAAGGAGAAGGTGGGACGTATAGCACAAGAGGGCCGGAGGGTGAGCCTAACACACGTAGATGACACACCCCCAGTGGCGGCTCTTCCGCCACTGGGGGTGTAGCATCTATCATCTATTGCCCCACCGCCTCAAGCAGTACAGAAGAGGAACAATCATCACATGATGATAACTCAATCAATTAATCAATCAGGGGAATTGTAAGCACGCCACTCACCAGTGAGGGTATCAAGGCGCTGAAAGGGGGGGTGGGGGGTGCCGAAGAGCCAGGTCTTGAGGGTCTTCCTGAAGGTGTTCAGGGAGGGGGCGCGTCTGATTTCTACCAGCAGCTCGTTCCAGGTCTTGGATGCAATGTGGGAGAAGGATCTGCCACCTGCTCTGGCTCTGTGGATGCGCGGGGTTTCGGCCAGTGCAAGTTTGGAAGATCGGATGTCTCTTTTGAGTATGTGGTAATTGATTCTGTCGTTGAGGTATTTGGGTCCAGTGTTCTGTAGACCTTGAGTGAGGATTTTGAAGGTGACTCTTTTCTCCATGGGGAGCCAGTGGAGTCTACATAGGTGCTGGCTGATGTATCTGGAGTTTTCGGAGCAGGGACTTGTAAATGCTGGCATAGTATGCGTTTCATTAGTCCAGTCTGCTGGTGATGAGTGCATGGGTGACTGTCTTCCTTGACTCCGGGGGGCTCTATTTGAAAGTCTTGCAGAGGATGCGGACGGTGTTGAAGCAGCTGGAGTTGACGGTGTGGACCTGTCAGTTCATGGTGAGGGATGAGTCGAGTACGATGCCAAAGTTTTTGGCGTGGTCCGAGGGGGTAGGTGGGCTTCCGAGGGCAGCAGACACCAGTTGTTGTCCTATGCTGAAGGGGTGGTTCCAAGGACAAGGACAACTGTCTTCTCAGTGTTGAGCTACAGGCAGCTGTTGGTCATCCAGGCTTTGACGTCATGCATTCCTTTCTGGAAGTTGAGTCTGGCGGTGGTGGGGTCTTTGGTGAGGGAGCGGATGAGCTGGGTGTCATCAGCATAGGACACGATGTTGAGGCTGTGTTGTCGGACGATGGCGGCAAGGGGGGCAATGTAGATGTTGAAGAGGGTCAGGCTCAGAGATGACCCCTGTGGGACTCCGCAGGTGATTTACATGGGATCGGAGAGGAAGGGTGGCAGTCTGATCCTTTGGCTTCTTCTGGTGAGGAATGATCGGATCCAGTCTAGGGCTGTCCCTTGTATGCCGGCGTTGTGTAGTCTGGCGACTAGTGTGCGGTGGGAGATGGTGTCGAAGGCCGCTGAAAGGTTGAGTAGGATGAGGGCTGCAGAGTGGCCTTGGTCCAGGAGGGTGCGGATGTCGTCTGTGGCGGCGTGTAGAGTGATCTCGGTGCTGTAGTAGATGTGAGGAGGGCAGGGGTCGGTGGAGGCCTCCGAGTGGATGCCTTTCATAGTCGAGGCAGAATATTCGGTTGTGACCGGCGTCCAGGTGGAGATGGTGGGCTGGCTTGTGTGTCGGGGGGGACGGGGGACTGGCTGTGATGTCGGTGAAGTTGTTGTAGAGTTTTTTGATCTTGATGTGGAAGCAGGTTACATGTAGGGGGGTGGGCGGAATTTGCAAAAGCGACTTTCGCAAATTATCGCGAAAATGTTTAAAATCTCCGCAAACATGCGGAAATATCGCGAAGATGCAGACGTTTTTTTCCGCCCGTTCGCGGTATTTTCTGCATGTTCGCGGCTCGCCAACTTACCCATGCGGTTGCTTGCGGGCACGGCCATCTTGTTTTCACTCTTCTTGCGGTGCATGATCGCGAGAAGAAAGACGTGATCGCGCGACGCATGACGTTACTGCGGGCGCGAACTGTCGCGAGAAAGCGCAAATGGCTACCAACAATCCAACATCTCGTGGAGAACGCGACCGGATCGGGAAAACTTGTCGGCGAACGCGGGGATTCAGGTAAGGCAATCGTGCGCGCGCGAAAATGTATTATTTTTTAGCGCGAGCAAGAACCAAATTATCGCTAAGCTGCGGAATGCGGAAATTTTGACATTTTCGCGCTCTCCGCGGAACGCGAAAATGTCAAATTATCGCAATTTCCGCGAGCGGTACGGAAATTTAGCCCAGGCCTACATGCTTATCGCAGAGGTCTTAGGACATGGTGGTGTCTGTGGCTTTGCTGCGTGGGTTGGTAAATTCATGAATGACCTTGAAGAGTTGCTTGTAGTTGGTGGAGTTGTTGAGAATTTGGTTGTGGTAGTCCATCATGGGGTCCTTGTAGGTGGTGTAGATTTCGGGTGTCTTGGTGTTTCTCCAGTTCTTCTCCAGGCATCTGCAGGTGCGTCTTGCTTCTTGGAGATCAGTGGTGAACCAGGCGGCTTTGCTGGGGTGCTGTTTGTCGGACTTGCATAGCGGGGCGAGCTTGTATGCGCAGTTGGAGATCCATGTGTGGAGTTCTCTGGCTGCGACGCTGACACCGGATGTGTTGGGGGCCGGGGTGGTGGTTAAGGTCTGGTGGCAGAGTAGGCAGGAGAACTGCCCGTGGGTCGTGTTTGGCGAGGCCTGTTGTCAGTCTCTGAGTTTTCCGTGGTTGAGTGCATGGAGGGTGGATGAGCTGTAGCAGTGGCTGGCTCGAGATCCAGTGTTCCTGGTACTGGTCGCAGTCAGATCACGGACAGATGCAGATGGACTTGGCTTAGGTGTGCCTTCTGTGCGGCAGCAGCACATGTCTGCTGCGCAACCGCACACCTTCCGCCATTTAGGAGGGGGAGGAACGATCAGTTGGGAGGCGGCAATGGGCAAGGAGAAGGGTGCGGGGCCACAGTGGCAGCAGCGGCAGGAAGCGGGAAGTGCGGGCTCCGAGAAGCCAAAAAAACAGATCACAAGTTAAAAACAAGGGATAACTAACTGATGTAATCGTGCTATGTATCCTAAGGGGGTGGGAAGGTGGGTAGGATGGCTTCAAACACAGAGAGGGGCATGGGCTGATTGGCATGCCACTCAAGTGTGCAATGACTGTTTGGTGAGCCCACTCAGGCTATCCAAAGCAGTCATGCGCACTTCCATGTTCGCAATGCAGGCTGCATTACAGCCTGCATGGAGAACATGGCCACCCCTCCGGCCCCTGGCTGCATGACTTGTCCCGTTGCCGATTACCAATCGCAGCGTTGTGATTGACTCAGGGGAGGGAGCCTGGCTGCCTACTTCCTTTTCCTGGAAGCAGACGCAGGAGAACAGGAGCTACAAAGACACGGGACACAGCTTCGAGGTAAGACTTCCCTCAATACATTTTTAACAACACACGCTCACACACACATCCCCACGTCTACGCACCATCCAGTGTTTTTTCTGGCGTTTACCACCTCACAGCTGTCCAGCACACCCCGCACTTCTCAATTGTGGCCGCTGTGCGCCCATGCACAGCGGGCGTACCACTCGTGTGCCACAGGCACATACGTAGTTGCGACACATGCCATCACCTTGCATTCCATTCCAATGCATACTAATACTAGGCACATTGCAACAGTAGGTGTTGCATAGCAGAGACATAAAGATCACTGTTCCCACTTCAGTCAGTGCAACCCAAAACTAACCTTTGCACCACAAACTCAACCGTGGATCCTGGAATTCCTATTTTGAGCCCCCAATACACACACAAAAATCCCATTTGAGACAAATGCACACCCCATTTTTTATATTTTACCCCAACAAACACCTCATTTTTCAGATTTTACCCCAGAAATCACACAATTTTTCACATTTTACCCCAACAAACACCCCATTTTTCATATTTTACCCCAGAAAACACACAATTTTTTATATTTTACCCCAACAAACACCCCATTTTTCATATTTTACACCAAGAAAAACGGACATTTTCAAATTTTACCCCGAAACCCTTACACACCTGAGAAACTTTAAATTACCCCATTACTGACCTCACAATGCGTTGTCATCAAATGCGATGTTAAGGCACCCGTGTTGTCACAGTTGCCTGCATTGTAATGGTCTTCTCCCATGCCAAAGGCAACCCAGAGGCTACGCCGTTTGCGTCCGTCTGCCCCAGGACCTCGCTCAGCACCAAGGAGCATTCCTCTTGGACACTCCACCGCTACAACGCCAGCACCCTCCTCGCCATCAACCCTGGACGCCACCTCGCCTGCCAGGACCAACCTCTGTTCCATGCCGGACATCGCCTTTGCCATCCCTGATGGCTGCAGTATCACCCGCAAGCAGCACCCCGACCGTCAAGGAGGAGGCATTGCCGTCACCTACAGAGGCACACCGGACCAAGCCCAAGAAGATCCTCTGGGGCACCCTCATGTGGAGGCCCCCCAGGCCATGGACCCCCATTCTCAAATACCATTGTCGACCTCATTGCACCCCAGGGTCTCCCATCAACCGACGACATCCAACTTAGTGAACTCAAGTTCCACCTGGACAACCCCAGTGCACCACCCCTTCCTGGGGAGGGTCACTGACATCAGACGCAAACAGCAAGTTACCTCAACAGGCCACATAGCAGGACACACGGTCGAGCACGTCACCTCCGCCAGTGGGTACTTCAACTACAGCCACAACACCGGACTCTCCTGGACCGACCATGATTGGTAACATCACATCTTCACCTTGCCCACTGTACGCCACTGCCATCATCGCACCTCCTCGCAGCTGGATCAAGGCCAACGAAGAACATCTCGTCAACTCCCTCTGCACCAACACTCCACCAATGCTTCCAAACGATGACACCGCAGCGCGCAACCACCACCGATGGATCTCCAACAGCACCAACATTCGGGCTTCGCTCATGAACAGCACTGCATCAGTACCTTCCGCCTGCCTGATGGCAGGCATGAGGGTGAGGCATTGCCACAGGGATAGGCTGGCCTCATGCATTGCTGGAGTTGAATCATGGTTGTGACACGACTGCAGCAATGCGTGACTTTAGCGCAGGCAGATATGTCAGTATCTTTCATTACTTGTGTCATGGAGCGCTGTCCAGTGATTACAGCTCATCCATGCTGTCGCAAGAAGGGCGTAGTGAGAAGTGTTGCAACGCTGTCTTGTCGCAACGTGACTGTGGCACAGGAATGCGCACTATTTTACTGATTGTGTGCATTCCTGCACTGTAGTTTTGTCGCAGGGCGGCGCTGCAACATTGCTTGCAGCGCTGGACAGCGCCAAAACCTGCAGAGATATGGGCCCAAGTTGTATCACCATTTTTAAGACCAGCTATTTTCTGGTCTTAAGTAACTGGCTCTAACTGCAGCTAGAGACAGTTTTTTGGCTCTTCAGAATTTCAAGGACCCCCTTGATAATACGGAGTAGTGGTGTTTGCATGTCTTTTTGCATGGGAACGCCTACTTTGCATGTCATTAGCGATAAATATCGCTAACATGCTTTGAGATTAAAAACGGGCCGCTATCACCCAAAAACTTGCACTAAGGCCCGTTAGCTGCAGCTTGGTAATAGGACGATAAAATTATCGCTGCTTTAGCGGCAAAAAAGTGTTGCTAAAGCGGCGATAGGCCCTTGATAATATGCCCCAGAGCTCTTCACTCAGCATCACGCAGGCACAGCTCAGAAAACACATTGTTTTTCATCTGCCTGAAACAGAGGGGCATATTAGCAAGGACTTGCGATAATTATTGCAAAGCGCGCTTAGCGCTGTTTTTTTAATCGCCGGCTATCGCTGGATTGTATCGCAGAGATAACGTGTTATCATCAACGTTTATCTCAAAGGCAATATTAAATCCAGCGATAGCGGCGAATCCCAACAATAACGTGAGATATCCAGCGATAAAAATCCCATCACTAATGGAAATCTTGCTAATAGGCAGGTGAGGACCTAAAAGTAGAATTTACCTCCCATTGACTATAATGGGTAAGTCAGGTTTCTATCAGGTGTAAAATCTAAGCAATAAACGCGGTTAGCATGCGTTTTTTTATCGCTTTGCGGGCCTTGGTAATAGGCGGAAGGTGTGTTTGCGACTGCTTTCAGTCGCTTTCAAGTTGGGAACGCCTCCTTTACATGTCATTAGCGATAAATATCGCTGACATGCAAAGCGGTACAAAAACTGGCGCTATCACCTGTAAGCTGTCGCTAACAGCTGTTGGCGACAGCTTGCTAAGAGGGCGATAAAAATATCGCCGCTTTAGCGGCAAAAAGTGCCGCTAAAGCGGGGATACTGCCCTTGCTAATATGCCCCAGAATGCTTTCAATTGTGTGTTTTTGCAGCAGTATTTATATCCATCAACAAGTATTATGTAATTCATTTATCTGAAACTAATTTAAGGGTTGTTTAAATATAGAAAACTGTGCGTGCTTGTCAACCATTCACCTCTACCCTCTGCAAGGCCGCTCTACCCCTCTAAATAACCACAAAAAGTAAACTAACTCATTGCCTCATTGCTGCTGCAGTTTGAGAAAATCTCAGTCGGGCCCACCAAGCCGTACAATTCAAGCACAAGGAAAGTGCAGCACCATACTGGCTTCCAAATCCTCTGGGGGCATATCAGCAAGGGGCCGCGATACAATTATCGTCGCTTTAGCGTCCGTTTTTGGGCGAAAAGCGGCGATAATTGTATTGCACTATCACCATGGACACGCTAGCACATGTTTCCATGCCTCTGCGCCCTTTCCCTTAACGCCCAGCTTTGCATCTCTAATAATATGCAAAGTGGGCGTTCCTCACCACAATAACGTTGGAAATGTCGCTAACAGACATTTCTCCTATCAGCAATCTGCTCGCTAACCTGCGTAGCGATAATAAAAGTTGCACTAACCGCGCTTAACGCAGGTTTCATTACGCCTGCTTTTAATCTTACCTAGCCATTGTGTCCTATGGGAGGTGGATACTTTGGCTAAGCACACCCTACCCTATCAACAAGGTTTGCCATAGCACTGTGCTTTTATCGCTGGATTTCCAGCGATAATTGCACATTTGCCCGCTATCGCCGGATTTTTTATCGCTGTTGAAATATGCGTTGATAAAAGCGCATTATCTCGACAATTATATCCGGCGATAGCCGGCGTAAACAAATTTGCGCTAAGCGCACACTGCGATGTTTACCTGGTCTGGTAAGCTGCTTCCCAGCACTCCTCTTCGGGGAGGCCCCGCGCTGTCCTGCTTGGTGTGTAGCGCGATTTTACAGGGCAGGAAGAGTTTAGATGACCGTGTTCGGGGACGGTTTAAAGTACGCATGGTATTAATGCGCACTTAACGCCCTGGAGAAACGAAGAACTAATGTGCATTTGGAATGTTACAGCATCCGGCTATTGGTGAAAATAGAATGCCGCTGCAACATTTTTATTGGTTGCATTAAATATCTTGGGGCAGATTTACAAGCCCCTTGCGACACTTTTGCGTCACTTTTCCCATGTTAAAAGTGACGCAAAAGTGGCGCAAGGGGCTTGTAAATCTGCCCCCTTGTGGTTGAGGAATGCTGAAACCGGCAGCATACCAGGCCAAGGATTTCTAGATGTTCTGAAAGAGGGCAGGCCAGTCCTGGTGTTAAACAACATGAAGCTTGTCATTTTTAGGGTGCCCACCCTGAAATAAAGAGGGGGCCTGTGCACGTCCTTGCCCCTCCCCACCCCGCACCCCGTGGCTACGTCCTCCTGGGTTGAGACAGAATTAGGAATAAAAGCTAAATCAGTATAAACAACCTCAGAATAAAAACTGAACACGAACAGAAATGTACTGCCAGGCCATCAAGAATTTTTGAAAGAGGACATTGGTTGACTCGTATTTGAATGCGTACACGCAGGTAGTGGTCCGTAGATTTAAGGGGAGACAGTTCGAATTTCGAGTCGCACTCGCAGTGAAGGCCATCGTGGGTTCGCTTTAGAACGTTTGTGGTTCTGAGTATTGATATTAGCCCACCAGACCTTGATTTAGACATTGAACAGCCCTATGAATAAATAGCTCACATACATTCGGAAGGTGCATTGAAGAAAAGAAGTTAAAGTGATGGCTTGGTCTTTGTCTCCACCTAGTGGTCATTAGAGGAAATTGAAGTTTGAAATGAAATTATAGTCGAGTTTTGTAATTCCCGAGTGAACCAGGGTGCAGTTCAAATACGGGGCTTACACTCATTCACCGCATACGAAGACAGAATCCACTTTTAAGAATTACAGTTGGTCGCAAGCAGAGCATAAGTCCTAAACAAAGAAGTGAGGGGACTAAGCAAAGATAGGCAGGTTGAAAGTGACATCATTGCGCGTGACATCACAGTGAGTGACATCATGGCGTGTGACATTGCTTGTGGCATCACAGGAGGTGGCATCACAACCCATGACCTCACGAGAAGTGACATTAGATCTTAAGACCTCACACATATGTTTAGCAGGTCTAGCCTGAGCAGCAGCGGCCGCCCATTAGGGCAGAGGAGCGTCACCCCCCTTGCTGCCAGTGCAGCAAAGGTGAAAAATAAAATGGTAATAAAATAAATGATCATTATATTTTTCACTGTTCCCAGCCTGAGCAGCAGGGCTTTAAGTGGGCCGGGTCTCACCGGGTCTGAGCACCGGCAGATTTTTTAAGGGGGCCTCGAAACGGGTCTCTATCGGGCTCTGTTTTGTGCCCTGCCACAGGCTGTCCGTTTTGCAGGCACATCATATGCGTGTGGTGAGCGTTATAGAGGAAGGGAAATCCTTTGAAGAGAGTCATTTTCTCTCTGGATTTCCCTTCTCTTTTTGAAAGTCAGGAGCAACAACATTGTCCTGGTGTCACCAGGGCTTTTAGTGGACGTATTTTCAATATTATATACAAGCCATAGTTGCTGCTTATTTATCTTATGCAACTAGCAACCATTGACAAAGCCAATAGTCCTGACTTGTTGGTATGATGTGACTTGTTGTATCATATATCTGGACGTAATGACAGGAACAGCAAAATAGAAGTCGGGTGGCACACTTTGCTAAACACAGATTTTTAGCTTATGTGTTTTTAAGCCACGCCCTTAATTACATTGCCCACGCCCCTTTGTGAGACCCCCCTCAGTTTTTTCATCCCAGTTAAAGCCCTGCTGAGCAGTGTTCAAGGGCGGCGCCTTTGTTCCTGACCGGCAGAAGTGGAGTGCTGCTCACTTCACCTGTTTACACTACGCAAGTCACTTTGGCTGCGGTCTTGCAATGGCCAGCCTGACATGGGCAGTGTAAACCTCTCCACCTAGCTGTCTTCAAGAAGAAAACAAGAGGAGGAAGAATAGTAGACAAGTGCATTTTTTTATTTTCTTATCTTTTTGGCCCACTGACAGGCACTGTGAGACCCCCGCATTGCCTTGAGCCTCACCTTCAGAGCTCTCGGTCACGGGCTATTTTAAATCATTTAACGAGCCATGATTGAGAGCTTTAGCCTTTTAGCTTGAGATTTATTACAGTGGCTGCCACTGCATTTGGCTCTCCGTCCTCTCCACGCCCCTCCACTGTTGAGGATCACCAACCGCCAGTGAGCGTGAGTGCACTTGAGCACATTACAATATTTAACAAATGAGATTTTATGTCGGGTGTTGTGCCAAAAAAGTGACTCAACCCCAACACAAAATCTGGGTCTCATCTGTTCTGCTCAATTGGTTGCAAAGTCTGCATTTTAAAATATCTTATGGGGTCAATGCACTTGCTGCAGAGATCTTTGTGTGCCATGTAAATAGCAGGGAATTGTAAGGGTAAGATAACTATTTACTGGAGAGGTCTGTGATTTGTCTAGCCCCATTTTTTACTCAAAGTAGCATGGAGGGTTAATATGTCTCCTGCGAAGCATATTATGTAACACTCAGATGCCAGATTTTTATTTAATGTAAATGGGTAAGTGGGTTACTGATTTTAACACAGCAATCCTTTTGTTGCTGTTTACAAATTGTAACCATCTAATATAGCACATAGACCTATGAAGGACTTATGTTATGTGGGTCCGACACCTGGTAACCCTCACTGTGGGATTTTCACACATATGATTTATTGTCAATGCATAATGTTTAACATGTGAAGTAAAGTCCTCTCACATCCTGCAATGAGATGAGTAGCACTATAGTGCTATAAAAGAAATAAAACAAAAAGGTGGTATTTAAATTGGTATTTGTGTAAATACTGGCATAGACCAACACATCTGACATTCTTACAGTGCACGCACATCTCTTATATACAGAGACTGAACAAAGTCAAAAGCATGCCTCTCTTAAGTACCTGTGAAGTGATAAGCTGCATGTCTTTGTTTCCCCTCCATTGCATTTAGTTGTGAGGCTCCCCATAGTGCCCAGCCAAGATACTGCAACAAAAGGAGACCTGATGGCTTTTAACTTCGGCCTTCGTTATGGGTCCAGCTGGAATCCGATAAACTCTTCCCCGCCTGCACACTGTGGCTCCGAAGGAAAGCAGACAATGCACAGGCACTGCTAAATGTGTCCCGGTGTCTGAAAATTACATTGGTACAAGTTTACTGTATGTCTGTGTGACCCAACTTCTTGACAGGGCAGAGAGTGACCACCCTTTAAGAAGAGTGGGTAGAACTACCCGCGTGTACCCTCGACTCGTGCCCTGGTGGCAAGTACAAAATCTGGACAATATTTGGGAGAAGAGAACAAGACAAAAACATGGAGAAATGGAGAAGTGAAGGTTAAGTAAAAGAGACATGTAAGTACATTGGGAATAGGTTTTAAACAAGATGGGAATAAAGGGTGATTTCCAGATGGCCTCACTGTGCAAATAACTTCATCATCATCATCATAATCTTTGTTCGATTGTATAGATAAAATCACAAAAGACAGGTCATTTAAAAACAACATACAGAATATCAGTGTCATAGTCATTCATATTTTAAAACTCCCACCAGAAAGCGTACAAGAAAAAAGCAGGTAAAAGGTGAATTTAACAGCTGTAAAAAAGTAAGGCTGGCCTAATTTGGTTAAAATTGAGCGGTAATAAAATTGGGCGTATGAATTTGTGTCACAGGTAACTATATTTTGAGCAGCACATAACCACATGTAATGTATCATTAATCGATGTATTATGACAGTTGCAGGGGGGCAAATCTGAGTATTTAAAATAACCCCGATTAAAAGGGACCAATCAGTGAAATAAATGTAATCTAAAATATGTCATCAATCGGCGTTGGTAGCGAGGTATGTCCCAAGTCAGATAAAGGTCAACATTAGTAACTGTTTTTACCAACTCAAGCATGCCACATAAAGTGTTTTGTTAGAGCAACATCCTCGCGTCCTGATCTCAGCTTGTCCATAACAGCGGATTCAACCCCTTTCCCTTCAGCACGAGTTATGCTTGTGGTGTTAACAAACATATTCTGCCTCCCTACAGCCCGCAGGCTACGTGCCACATACACAAGCCATGGAATCTGCAGGGGCTTGTCAAATTTGAAGCTGTCGTGCAAGATCAGTCCACTAAAACCCAACTCCTCCTTTGTCCAGATTAAATTCCAGAGTTTTAGTGGATTGAGGTGAAGCCGATCAGTTAAATAGCCTGTGCCTAATTCGTCGTGGACAATTTCATAAGGTGTACTTTGGCAAACTCCCAAGAGACTACTTAAAAACGTATTTTCTGCTACTTGAAATGGTGCAACCTGGCTCTATCCCCAGATTCCGCTACCATGACACACTAAATACCTTATAAAAAACAAAACGGGCTGCAGGAGGAAACCCCGCCCCAAAACACAAAAATCGAAATTATCTTAATGCATAAACAATTGAAACCACAGGGACACAAATTAATTACTCGGAGATCAGTCTCCAGAGATTAACCTCAAAGTACAGTATGGTTCCAAAGTTATCACATTGGACTTAAAAAGAATCAGCAAAGACCCTTAACAGGAAATCAATTTGGAACTCAGTTGTAACTTGTCAGTTCAGGACATTTTAGCAAGATTTATTTCAGAAGGCAATTCCATAAATGCGCAGGGTTGATCAGGAATCTGCAGTGTTCACGGCATATTGGATCTGGTCCTGATGAGAGCTTTCCATCAGAACCATGGTAGAAGGAAATTCGGAATGCTGTAACCAAGATGCTAATGGGGGCATTCTTTGGCATTTGAAAGAAATGCGGCGGTGGCGTGCCTTGCTGTTGTGGCTGCCCTACTACGTTAATAAATATCGTGATGAAGTTGAGTTTGCTCTGGTCGTTTGTCAGGGGACTTGCCACAGAATCGCATAAGTCAATAACATCAGTCATAACTCTGTTTAACAAATACGTTTTCATTATATATGCAAACAAGGTTAACAAATGTTGCAGGAAAGGAAAATCGGCAAGACCTACTTGGCCTTTACCAAGAGATGACATTTCCTACATATTTGCACACTTTATGAATGTATTTACATGTGCAAATCTGTACCAGTAGCTTTACACAGTCATGTTAATTACACCCTCAGCTATGACAAGCAGCTTTATCGTGCTTGTGGCGTCATACAAAAGGCAAAAGATTAGAAAATGTATTTCTTCCTCCATGACGTGGTTGGAGCAAACACATACATATGGATTAACAGGAAACACATTTTGATGTAAACTATCTGAGAGGTAATAAACCAGTCTGTCTTTAATTTAAAGGCTTCTTGCAAAGGACTGTATCAGAGTATCTAAGCCACAAACAAAATTCCCTTTTGTGCACTCTCAATCAATAGGAACCAACATTTGCTTAACAAGGTCGAATGGAATTGCACTAAACAGTAATTTACACAATATAAAAACCTTGCCCACATATGTGTATAAGTAATCTCTGGCTCAATTCATGTCCTCAAAAAATATTTTCATTTATTTTCATAACAAACATTCATATGTATTATGCATTTCTAAAATCACATACATAGGTTAAAAAAGACTTTTCATGGTCCATCTAAATCTAATACATGTATGATTCCTAAAATTCATAACCACACAATTACTAATGACTTAAAATGAAACATTTAAAATAAAAATTATCTGTTGATGCAGCGTTTCAGTGGAAATCGTAATGGTTCGCACCACCTTTTTCAGGACAAAATTCATATATCACACAAATATTCTAGGAGACAGAGAGATGCAAATTACTGTGCATCTTTTTGTAAAACAGTTTAGTGTATAACATCGGTCTAGTCTTTACCTTAGTGCAATCCATTTGTCATTAAAACAACATCCCACTTTCATCTATATAAAACTCCACATGTATGTGCGTCATTCAGTTAATCTGATTCATTTGTTACATGATGTTTTTCTATTTTGTTCAGGTCAACCCCTCCAGCCCGAACGGCTGACCAGGTCCTCTCTGGACCGGAAACCAGCATACTGGTTGGGGTATCACCCCTCATCAGCCAGGCAACCTTGAATCCAGTGGCACAGAGAGTCTGGGACACTCGTCTGGGCCTACCCTTCCCACTTAATGCGAAAATTGCTATGGCAACAAGTGATGGACGGAATGCTGAATTAATAAAACATACTCCCCCAGTCAAGAGATCTGGGTTAAACCCATTTATCATGCACTCACTGCAGCGCTCTGCATCCTTCGTGTGTGGTACCTGTCATAAGCACATATGCATCCAGAACATGCATTTACCATGCACGCACTGCACAGCACTACATCCTCCATATTTACTACCACTCGTAGACACACATACATTAGGCTTGGGTGCATTTAATTACTCCGGCGTAATTCAGTAATTCTGAATTACTCTTGTGACGCGGAATTCCCAATTGTAACGCTATGATGCTATAAAGCATAATCGATTCTCCTGTTTGGGGAAAATTGGACTACCTGGACAGCGAGATGCACTGAAACCATGCAAGAGTGTGAATGCAGGTGCCCATGGGCAACATTTCGAGTAGATTTTCTACTCAAGCAGTCAGAAAATCAACTCAAAATGCAATTCCGAAGTGAAATTAAACCAAAACTGACCCTTTGGGTATTTTTTCAGCACAAGATGCACTTTCTTTTTAACAGTAAGGAAGTGACATAGAGGCTGGTATGCTACTGTACATACAGTGACAACTCCCTCTTCCTGTCCTGAATATTCCTCCCTCTGCTTTGTACAGCCCTTGGTTACTTTTGATTTGGATTTTGGAGGGAAAGCTTCACTCTCTGTCTCTTTTGTCTGCAATCCCTGCTTATCCAAACCATTGGAATATTAACTCTTTGGGAGAAATCAAGTAAGTTCAATGCAGCACTTCAGAAAAAGGTTTGTTGTTTGAGGGAGGGCTTGCACCAGTATTTTGTGCTCCTTTTTTGTTTTTATTATGTATTTTTGTTGGTGGGTTATATGGAGTAAGGGGGATCATGTGGGATTAAATTTTTAAAGATGAAATAGAAATGTTTGTACTTTTGTGTCACGTTGGTTCAGTCCTCGGGATCGGATTGTTGCTATATGTGGTCCACCTTTTGATCTACAAGGAACACAGATTCTATTGTGGTACCTGTAAAATAAAAAGACCGGCCCCAATAGAACCAGACCCTCTACCTCGGGCAGGGATGTTTTAGTCTTTCTTGGCGATGTATTTTTGCTGCAAGGGGGAATACATGTAATAAACAAGACATACATCAGAGCATTATTCCACAGTGAAGTTTAGCGCCTGCACAGTACTCTCGCTAATCTGGAACACACATGGTTACACCAGAACCTACCCTGATAGAGACTCCTCTGGGCTTCACAGGGATCGAGCGTATACAGCTACCACTCAGAGAACCCCTGTTAAAAGAGAGTCACAGGCAGAATAACAAACAGCAATACCAAACACCATAAATGCCTGAGGTTGTCTTAGAATGAGCCAGATACGTTTGCATGATCCAGGTTACCTCACCATGGAGTGGCAACGTGTGGTTGAAGGCGTAGTATAGCAAGGCAGGGAAGCCAAAACAATATAAGGTTCCACAATTGAACCATCAATGGCCGTTCTCACTTAGCCGGACACTACCGGGTTTGTCCCACAGCGGACACGATGATCAATATCACCCCTCTTTAAAACAAGTCTTAGTCTTTTAGGCAAAGAACATGATCCCGGAGCCTTTGCGTAAAGCTCCTGAACAGAAACCAGTAGCAAACATATATTACTGTATATATCAGGGGACTGGAACCCTCTTGGTGTCAAATGCTCTTCCAGTCTAGCGTATCAATTCTTCCTTCCTCCGCACGAGCTGGTGCAAAGCTCTCCAACGGGGAAGGGAAGGTAACTAACAGGGAGACTTGCACCGGGGGAGGGACTGGTGCACCACACTCTTAACCGACCGTATGCCGGTGAACAGTACTTCCGTGTCCGCCTCTACACGGACGGCTGAATCTGGGAAAATATCCAAGGGCCTTGCAGATAGAGAATATCTCCGGCGTCCGGACCTCCGGCAATCCACTCGAACTCCGGTCGTCTGAAAGAATTTCCGACGTGCGACCTCGCAGCGCTTCCGCTTTTGTGGAAGACGCCGCGACGTAACGCGCGTGCAGGAATGCTGGGAGGTGTAGTCTTTGTGCGGTCGCGCTAATCCTAACCGGACTAACGCGCTCTCGCACGTATGCCTGTAACATTTTGTGATGGTGGAGGCCACGGTTAAAGGAAATATAGATTTACTAATATTTTGTGAGGGTTTACGTTCTTTTTGATTTTATACTGATTTGCTTACTATTTTACTGTGATATTGGTTTACTGTTTGGGGCTTAGTCTTCTCTGCAATAGGCCTTGGTTGCGGTTATGTTTCACATTCTCACTGCTGCTGTGTTAGGGGCCTTTGAAAGACATGTACAGTGTTGTGGGTGGCTGTGCATTAAATGCAAAAAGTAGGTTATTTTATTTTTTGTCTGCTCGTGCCTGTTGCTTATGATATATCTTGGTAATACTTTCCCTGCAATGCTACATGGTGTTTTTTTCAGTTTCTTTTGCCATGCAGCGGTGGCCATTTTGTGTAGCCAGTGTGTGTGTTTGCCATAGACTGGCATGTGTTCTTTGTTCTCCATGCTCTTTCTTTGCTGGCCGTGTGGTGGTGTTGTTAAATGGTAGCGGCAGTTTCAGTCGGTATCCTTCCAAGTATTTGCCCGGCGGTAATCGCCTCTCATACCACTCGATAATTTACCAATAAAAGAGGCAGGCGCTGGAGACTGGAAGGCAGGAAACAAGGTTTTATTCCGTCGGAGCAGAACACATCAGATCAGACAGCAAGGTATCGTCACGAGGTGCTCTAACTGCATCTCTGAGACCTGGTCTCTTATACACTGGTTTATTGCTTTATTATACATAGTACATTCTTGAGATTCCCTTGATGCCTGAAAGAACATCCCCTGAAGCCCCCGGCTCAGATCTGATCCCACACATGGTTACAGTAGAGGTTCCCACCCTACCCGCAGTGGGAGATGGCTATCGCGCAGCAGGGAATTCCGCTAATTCCCGGGGGTGTGTGCAACCGGCCGGGTCTCAGGGGGTAGGGGCTTTGATCTACTGTAATCCCTTTGATGTGGGGTGTTTCCCTTACAGTAGGGGCAATAAACTGCATCCGCGGGGCTAGGTGATGGCCTGGGACCAGTTCAGACAATGGGGCGCAGGGGAGGGGGTTATCAAGGGAGAGGCATGACCATGTATGGGTTGTCGGTCGGAAGTGGTTCCGTAGCAGGGTCGCGCAGAAGGAGAGGGTTTATGGCCTGTATGAGAGAGCGGGGGTGGCCGGCGCGCGGGGGGATGCTCGCAGCGCCAGGGGAAAGCGCTGGCGGTCGAGAGTGAGCGGGGAGAGAGTGGGGTGCCTAAAATGGCGGCCGTGCATTCGCTGTGCGTGGCGCTGGGGAGGGGCAAGATGGCGCAGATAATGTTCAGTTTGCGAGCTAAATTTCCACAGTCCTCCCTTTTAACATATCTCGCCAGCTTGTCCGGCCAATATTCGCCTTTGTTAGCCTTTTAGTTACAGTATCGTCAATGTTCGTCACACATTTTAAAGATACAGAGTCGTTTAGGGTAGGCAGGAGTAATCTGACACATTTGTACATTGTCTCATACAGTTTGATAAAGTAGGCGAGGAGGAAGTACATTCAAAGTTGCAGTATAGTCGTGTACATGGCTGGTGTTGTATGAATGTTACTATACAAAGTTACATTTTCTTAACTTCTCAGTGTACAGTCGGAAGTGATTGATGCAACATCATGAAAACTTGATAAGAAGATAGTTAATATAATAAGGTGGTTGGGAGAGGATTTTCAACTTTGACATGGGTTCTTCTTTCCAGTGTCCTTGTTTCATAAAGAGCTATCACTGGTAAGCTCTCATTGTTGTTCTTCTTTCGTTGGCACTGTTGAGCACCGGCGGTGGAACTAAGGTCCAGCTCAAATCCGATTTCTTCATGTGGCAGGGTGCGACCACTCACTGTTCTTTGATTCCAGTCCTGTTCCTTAACACAGTTCACCACAGGTACCTTTGAGACAGGGTGCCGGCCTTTTGTTCCTCGGTAGTAGGTCAAAGTCATAGTCCAAATGAAAGAGGAAGAGAGAATGGGGTGGCATGGGATCGGATCAAAAATGCGGACCAAGGAGAGCAGAATCTTTTCAGCACTGGGCCCATCAATCGGGCCCGACGGGTTGAGACTTCAGGCACGCTGGTCAGTGAGCAGGGGCCTCGATGTAGCCCTTCGCGCTCATCGTTCTGATAATGGTGTCTCGTCTCACGCTCTTGTTGCTTCGTCGCTTCCCCCTTGGTCGATGTCATAGATGTTTTTATGATCCGCAGCCAGACTGTGCGTCACGTCCGACCCCTCTCTTCTGATGGCTGCAGGTTATCCTTGAATAGGTTATAAGAAACGAAAGTCTTAGAGATCTTGGCAGGGAAGACATTTACATACTTCATTCTCTCTCCCAACCACTGAGTAGTTGCGGAAATGCTCTTATCTGTTACTACATGATTGGTGCCTATTAACTCTGATGTTAATGTGCGTGTTACTAATCTATTAATTACTGTTGTGGTGCAGGGTTCTGTGGGTGTCCCTGTCCATCGTCTGGCCTTCTAGGTGTCGGTTTCTGCGCCTTATAATACAAGGTTTGGTAGTACCCGTAAGTGCGAGGTGCTACTGTCATGCGTTCATGAGTATCCTTTTCATACAGTAGGTGACCCTTTATCAGTTTAAAACAGGGCCATCAGTTGTTTCGTTCGGGATACTCCGAGACGGCTTAGTATAGGGCTGGAGTTATCTCTGGGAGAACAGGGTGCTTTAGACATTCTATTTCGGGCTAATTGGTCAGGGGTAATTCTGGGTGGTGGAGATGGTGTCCTTTAAGAACAAAAACCACTGACATATAGTCCCCGTGTTGAGGGTCAGATTGGGAGACATCAGTCGTCTTACCTGTCCTTTCCTTCTCAGCCGATTAGGCTTAACGTTTGCAGAAAGGAGAGGTAGTAATCGTGGTAAAGTATGGTCGTTTTTGTTTCTGTCAATTTTGTTCGAACACCACCGTGTTCGGGCCAATTATACACTTACCAAAGAGGTGTATGTCGTTAATTTATTCAAGAAGAAAGAGCCTTTTGCGAGGGAGGGGGAGAGAGAGTGAGAGAGAGAGAGAGAGAGAGAGAGAGAGAGAGAGAGACGTGTGCAGAGAGAGAGAGAGAGAGAGAGAGAGAGACGTGTGCATCAAGTAGGCTATTTTGGCGTACATACGACACAAAACAAGAGAGAGAGAGATGGGTAAGATAATAGGCCACTTGGTGCACACACAACATGGAGTAGCATGGGTCTGTTCCATGTAAGAAAACACAAGCGGGGAAAAGACATAAATTCGGTGACCACGTACACACAAATGCCGGATAGGGTGTGACAGTACATGCATCAAGACGGAGACTCAGGGCTGCGTCGAGCACGGGGACCTCTCCTTTCCTGTCCTCTATTCCTATGTATGCTGCGTACCTTTAGCATTTTGTAGTTTATCTTATGGGTTGTCTGACCCTTTATTCTCCTCCCTTTGATCGGTGGACGAGCACCTCAATCATACGATGACGCTCTCTTCAAGTGACCCGAACATGAAATGCATACACATTCATATCGTATAATCGCAGTACACACGCACAATCATATCATACAGTTTTTCATGTTCCCAATGGTGGTCTGTAATTTTACGCACTATCTCACAACGTTTGTCTATGTTTTCCCTGATATTGAACTTGGTTCGGTCCATGTCCACTCCACTCTTCAGTCGGAACTTCGTCGTGACCTATAGAGGGGAAAATAAGAGGGGAGGGGAGGGGAGGTGCAGTATTCAAAATACCCCAGCGCGCGCAGACACGAAAGGTTCTACCTACCATGTACCAGGCTAGCCGCAGGGGTGGGTAATACCACGGACCTATTATTCTTTAGTTCGAGGCAAAGATGCTCTAGTTCATTCATCTCCTAAATTCGGGTTCCCTGGTCGTGCATGTATTTCTCAATTGGTCGTGTATTATGGTGCAGGATACCATACCTTGTGTGCGACATATACCTTAAGTTATAGTTCATTATTGATTCGACAATTCTTGGAAAAAGGGCAGGCATGATGGGTACAAATTTCGTTAAACAAAAAGATTTTTAGGCAAATTGTGTCTGTATTATCTGTATGCTTTCGCTTAGGAGTAACAATCATTTATTTAAGAGAAAAACCTTCAACAACCCAGATGATTAGTCATGACACTGATTCCGTAATTCCTTTTTAAGAAGCCCTTTATTTAAAACAATGTCAGTGTAGAAATACGGGCCTACAGCCGCTATAGGCCGGCCACGGTGCGAGAGGCGTCGAGCAACATGAGCAACACTAGATTAACATAAAAATCGGTTCCCCCCTCTCCCCCATCGTCATGTGTGAAAGCATCGCATACATGTATATATATCTCTTTTTAACACGAATGTCACGTGACTGGAACGCCACAAGGAGTTGTAGGCCACTCCTACATCAGCGCCATCTTAGGGCGGGGTCGGGCCAGTGCACAGTCTAAGTCTTTCCATGAATTAGCAGTTGAACCAGAATTCCTTTCGGTAGTTCGAGAACTTTCGTTAGCGTCAACTTTGCGTCAGCATGGCGTCACTGCAACCTTGTAGCAATGCCACGGTTTGTTCTTAGGGCGGGGCAGCAGGCGGGTTCTTCCGCCGACGCTTTACTGTCTCACTGTATCAAGCGGAGGCAAGGTGGCTGCCGCCCGGGGGCAAAAAGAGCAATGGTGGTGGTTTTGTCCTTACCGGAAGTCCGCAGGAGTCGAACGTCAAATGACTCCAACCAATTCTGCAAGGCTGAGGGGAGCGTTCTGTCAAGGGTGGGGCCCATGCCCTAGCAAACAAGCTTTCGAGTCCAGAATTGTCTCACGGTGGGCCAGGCCTGGAACCGGAGGGGTCAACCGCCGGAGTTCAAGGGCAGCAGTAGCAGCAGCTCTTCGGTACAGTCACCGGAGAGGAGCCAGCAGCAGTAACAGCGGCAGTCCGGATGGTACTGCCACCGGGGTGATTCCAGTAGCAGTGACGACAGCAGTTTGGATGGTATCACCACCAGGGTGGGTCCCCGATTACCTTGCTGCGGGGGCCCACTCCTCACGTCGGGTGCTAGCGGCAGTCCTGGTGAACCCGGTGCTTGGGTGGTTGCCTGGCGGCCGCGTGCAGGGGTGCCGGCTCAGCCGAACGGCGAATGAAGTGGCAGGGCGCAACTCAGCTGGCTGACGTGTGAAAGATGCGGTTTGGGGTGCCCTCATCTGCTGGCGAGCCTCCACCTGGGGAGGTGGGGGAGGTCCGTCCGCGTCGCCTCCCCCCGCCAGGGCACCCTCCGTTATTGAAGGAAGAAGTGACTGGGAAGATCCGCACAGCGTGCCAGGGTGAAATTCAGCAGGCCGATGAAAAAGATGGCTGGGTGCAGCTTAGCTGGTCGGCGAGTTAAAGACGGTTGGGGTGCCTGGCGAGCCTCCACCTGGGGAGGTGGGGGAGGCCCGTCCGCGTCGCCTCCCCCCGCCAGGGCACCAGCCCTCATTAAAGAAAGAAGAGAAAGCGGAAAGGCCCGCACAGCGTGGCGGGCTCCGCCTTGGTGTTGCCAGAACTTCGGCGCTTCGTATAGCCTCCGGCCTATTCGCACAATCGCCCGCCACTGATGTCAAGGGATTTTTGCATGGCTTTTATAGCCCAAAGTCAACTAAGAGGGACCGCCCAAAACAGGCCAATGTTGCGATTTCGAGGAAGGAGAGGCGAGGACGGTGTCACGTGGACGTAAATGCTTTGGGATGCAGGTCGCAGCAGACTGTCATGTAAATAGTTGTTTAAAACATGTTCTAACCTGTTCATTTTGCCGGAATGTTGTTATACTTATAATTTATTAAAAATGTTTGACCATACTATTTTGCTGGAGCGTTGTACGTATCAGCGATCTGGTTAGCGTATTCGGAAAAATGGCGTTTGCTCGATTGCACGTGATCCTAATCAAGTGTGGTGACGTTGATGGTGGGTATCAACAAACTTCCGGTTGTGTCTATTGGGGTCCCTATTTTTGTTCAGTTCCAAAAGGACCGGGCACTGGGATTTCCAGTGTCCGAACCCTCTACAGAACGCACATTGATTCCCATCTAAGTCTCTCCGTCCGTTGTAGGGTGTAGGTGTATGGTCTCTAGGGGGTAGCTTTCTAGGGGCGGTTGGTTGGTAATTCTCCTTTGGGGGTTCCCTTCCTATGGTCACCCCTTGCAACTGTGCTACCATCACCCTCTCCTTTAATTCCTTTTTCTTCTTCTCTGACGCCCTATCGTTCTCGTTCTTCTGGTTTTCGTAGTATTGGGCCATCTGGAGAATTGCTGCGGGTTTGGAGGCTGCCCAACTGCTCTCGCTGGTCTGTAGCTTCTGGGAAACTTCTTGAGACAGACCCTTTACATAATTCTGGACAAAGAGGTGGTGTCCGGTTGCGGTGGTCATGTCTTGGCCACTGTAATCGGAGAACACAGTCTCGAATCGGGAGAAGTATTCAGACACATCCTCCTGGGGTTTCTGGCGGCAAGCCGTCACTATCGACCAGTCTACCTTTCTTTCTGGGATTAGAGTCTTCAGCTTTTGTACAATCTTGTCTGGGAGCTCTAAGATGGCTTTCGGGGGTTTCTGTCCTGGTTCTCGCTGTTTATCTATGGTATCGAGTTGTACCCAGGTATATCCGAACGGCTCAGCGTGGTCAACTTTCCGGATTTGTTTCCACACATCAGCCGGCAGGCATAGCCCAAAGAACAAGTCGATATCTGCTAACGTCATTATCGTTGAGCCTAAGGCTGTACCCAATTCAGTGTAGAAGGCAGTCGGGTTCTTTCTCAAGTCGGGTAGAGTCTTTCTAAAGGTCAAAATATCTTGCCGGTCCCACGGCTGGTAGACCCAGTTATATACAACCCTTCCCTTCGCATCTTGGTGGTTGATGTCGTCGTGTGTTCCCTGACCCCGTGGGGGGACCCAGTAGGGGGCAGCTTCTTTAATGGGCATCATGGCATCGGCCCTTCCTCCCTGGGGCTTAGTTGCTATGGGGGTTTCTGTTTTGGTGGTCTGTCCATGTTCTTTAAGGTGTCGGTAGACCTCGAGTGTACGAGTGAAGAGGTTCGTTACATCGCCCTCTCCTTCTTCCCCAATGTCTACCTTCCTATATAGGGCCGCTAAGCCTTCGGGACCTTTATCGTGGTATCTGTCCTCATATGCATTCAGGGCGTGATAACAGAGCCGTACGACGAAGTGTCGTCTGCGGCTGTCGGCATACTAGCTATACACGTCTGTTATATACTCCTCACTTTCTTTTCGCTCCACCAGCGTCCCTACTATCCTATCGATTCCTGCTCGTTCATCCTTAGTTAATCGATTCATTCTGGTGGACTCTTTCTTTCCCATCTCATGGTCATCTAGCGTTGTAGTCGATATTGGGTTCAGTACAAGAGGCTCAGCCGGCGCGGAGGCCGTGAGGGCCGAGGCCCCTGTACTGCTTTCGCTCGTGTTCGGGGGTTGTGGGTGTTGCACTACTGATTGGGAGGGTGCATACGGAGGGGGCATGTAAATGATCGGGGGACCTAACAGTAATTCGTCATTCGTTCGCTGCTTGGAGGACAACTCAGGGTAGAGCAAAGAAGGGGTCCTAACAGCGTACTGGCCTGAGGTTTCGGGCTCCTGTCTTAGTTTAGTTTCCCTTCTCTCCTTTATGTCTTCTTCTAACTTTTTAGCGGCAAGGTGAGCTGCCTTTCGTAATTCCTTTTCTGCTTTTACTTCTTCCCTCTTTTTCCGTTGCGTCGCTTCTTTGCGCCACATGCCAATACTGTCAAGCATAGTAGGCGTCGTCTTATTGCTACGCAGAGCTACTTCTAGCGCTTCTATCTTGCGGTCGTCGAAGGATCCCATCAGTGGCCACTGACTTTCGGGGTCCTTCTTGGTATATTTATGCCACAGCTTGCTATAAGCTACGGCGACTAGTCCATATTTAGTGAACATGTCCTTATTAGGGGTGCCTTCCAGTGGAGCCGGGTGGTTCACCTCTAATAAGCGGTCCGGGCAGAACCAACTACCAATCAGTGGGGAGAAGATAGGCATGACGGGTTTCAATGGGGACAAAAGTCAGCACTACCTATCTTTTCACTGCTTGCAAAGACTAGACAGAATATCTCTATTCTTCGTTATTTGTAAGCAGAGAATACCTCCAAAGAACCAATATCGAACAACTAGTGTTCGGACAATCAATCAATCAATCAATGGGGAGATAAAGATAGGCACGACGGGTTTCAACGGGGACAAAAGTCTGCGTTACCTACCCTTCACTATTTGCAAAGACTAGACAGAATATTCCTATTCTACGTTATTTGCAAACAGAGAATATCTCAAAGAGCACTATTCTTCAAAACAATCAATGTTCGGACAATCAATCAATGGGGAGATAAAGATAGGCACGACGGGTTTCAACGGGGACAAAAGTCTGCGTTACCTACCCTTCACTATCTGCAAAGGGAGAGAGAGAGAGAGTATTTCTACTCCTCCCCGTTTGTAGACAGCGAATATCTCAAAGAGAACAATCAATGAGCACAATCAATGAGCAATACTAGTATTTCCAGAGCATTAAACAATCAATCAATTATTTCTCAATTTGTCGTGTATCACGACCTTACCCGGACCGCGTGGACAGTTTCTCGTCTTCCGCCTCCAGCGCCCGATCGTCCTCTACTCTCCGTATTTGCCGCGGCACTCCTGATGGTTCCCAGTCAGGACCGTAGATCACTCGAGAGAGGTCTGCTCGGAACCAGTGAAGTTCGGATGATCGGCTGCCAGACGAGGGTCTATTGGGCAGGAGCTCTCCCGATCGTTGCAGTCGTTCACTCTGTCGTCGGGACCTCTCCCACTGGATCCACGTGTCGCTGATGGGCCCCACGTTTGGGACGCCAATTGTTAAATGGTAGCGGCAGTTTCAGTCGGTATCCTTCCAAGTATTTGCCCGGCGGTAATCGCCTCTCATACCACTCGATAATTTACCAATAAAAGAGGCAGGCGCTGGAGACTGGAAGGCAGGAAACAAGGTTTTATTCCGTCGGAGCAGAACACATCAGATCAGACAGCAAGGTATCGTCACGAGGTGCTCTAACTGCATCTCTGAGACCTGGTCTCTTATACACTGGTTTATTGCTTTATTATACATAGTACATTCTTGAGATTCCCTTGATGCCTGAAAGAACATCCCCTGAAGCCCCCGGCTCAGATCTGATCCCACACATGGTTACAGTAGAGGTTCCCACCCTACCCGCAGTGGGAGATGGCTATCGCGCAGCAGGGAATTCCGCTAATTCCCGGAGGTGTGTGCAACCGGCCGGGTCTCAGGGGGTAGGGGCTTTGATCTACTGTAATCCCTTTGATGTGGGGTGTTTCCCTTACAGTAGGGGCAATAAACTGCATCCGCGGGGCTAGGTGATGGCCTGGGACCAGTTCAGACAATGGGGCGCAGGGGAGGGGGTTATCAAGGGAGAGGCATGACCATGTATGGGTTGTCGGTCGGAAGTGGTTCCGTAGCAGGGTCGCGCAGAAGGAGAGGGTTTATGGCCTGTATGAGAGAGCGGGGGTGGCCGGCGCGCGTGGGGATGCTCGCAGCGCCAGGGGAAAGCGCTGGCGGTCGAGAGTGAGCGGGGAGAGAGTGGGGTGCCTAAAATGGCGGCCGTGCATTCGCTGTGCGTGGCGCTGGGGAGGGGCAAGATGGCGCAGATAATGTTCAGTTTGCGAGCTAAATTTCCACAGTGTGTGTGTGTGTGTGTGTGTGCGTGTGGACGTGGGTGTGTGCACTTGGGCGTACGTGTGTGTGGTGTCACAGTTGCCATTTTGTCTTTGTTCTCTATTCCTCCGTCTTTGCTGGCCATTGGGTGACCACCATTTAGTGGAACCAGTCAGTGTGTGTTTGCTTGGTGGCCATTTTATTTTTGTCTTTCAAGCCTTCTTGTTCAGTTGCCATGTGGTGGATCAGGCAGCTTCCACCATTTTGTTTAGCCAGTGTGTACTTCAATCCCTTAACTCCACATTTAAACACCATTTCCTGGGACTATTGATAGAAGAGGCCTATGACATTTACGTTCATTGTTTTCTCTTTAAATATATTTATTTGTGCTTGTGGCTGGTTGCAGTAGTGTGTTGCTGGTTTTTAATTATTTTATTGTGCCTGCCTCCCATGGAGTCCACATGGGCCCTTTGGCCTGGTGTGTGGAAATATGGATTTTCCTGGTCAGTTATGTCCCCTATCTTGGACCCCAACGGTTCTATGTGCATGTCGCAAGTACATGTATGTTCCCTCCAGTTCCAGTATTGATGACGCAAACACATGCGTGTCCACCGTCAACATGTCCTCTGCCAGATCCGCCATGAATAGGCCGGATATTCCATTCTTAAATATGAAAGGCCACCGGCTTTATATGGTTCACTTATGCCACTTTTCAGTCCAGGCAAGTAGGCCCTGATTCTGTCATCAAAACTCCTCTTGCCTTCTGCCTCTAAAAGCTCCAGCCCGAGCCTGCATCTGTGACCATGAACTTTGTCTCATTCTCTGCGCTGCTCACGAAGCCTGACATCAGCTTACTCTCTGCCAAGAACTGTATTTCACCTTCGAATTATCTGCTTCCCCCTCAGCCGATGCATTCCTGCCTAGTAGTTTAAGTAAACATTCTTCCAGTTACCAAGCAAAAAGACCCATCTTCTCTGTCCTCATGCAAGTAATTCATAGCCTTGTTACCATGGAATATTCCTACCCCCTCGCATTCAGTGTAGACACTTAGACGCTTGTACACGCACAGTCAGTATAGAATAGATTCTGTCCGAGAGTCCTCCTTTTTGGATAACATAGTTCTTTAAACATAGGATGTTAGATATGATTTGGGATTAGGTTGACTTGACCTCCCAGACTTCTCGTCTCCACATATAGAGCTAAATGTCAAGTCCCCGTCACCCCCTAGTTACACGTCAATTACACGTCATACTGCTGCGCGCGCATCCATGCCAAGTATTATCTTATAGATCCACCTATACATGACATCACAACCAATCATGTTCCTTTTTACTCATTATTACACCCATTTTCGGTTACGCAAACCAAACGTCAATGTCCTTATCAATTGTTACGCCTACTGTATTCACTTCATTATAATGTATGTATTATAAAAGTTACTGCTTGTCAATAAAGTATGTACTTCACTTCCTGAACCCCCGTGGTGATGGAACTTGAGGCATCCGATTATAATCGCTTATTGGAATAAAGCCCATTCCGAAACTCTAATATCACGGATTCTGCCTCTCATTTTACTGAGCTATTTTATAATGTTTCTGTACCAAATTCAGTCCCGGTAAAGGAGAAATATTTACCACATGATGGCGCCCGAATAGGGACACTTTCTCATCTCACGCGCCGGCGGTGCGTTGCAGGCCCGGTCTCCTGCCACAGCTGGACGGACAATAACGCGTACCAGCAGGATTTCCTGTATCTCCCTCCGGTCAAGCGGGGGCGACTGAGACTGCGATCAACACCCAGACGAGGCGGTGAGAAGTGCGAAGTATCCCGACCAGAGCCTAGTTGAGAGAGCAAGATCCGAGGTATATAGAGACCCACCAGTCCGAAGTCAAGCCCAGTGTCCGACGAGTCGAGTCGAGTCGAGTCCGGTCCGGTTCAAGTTCAAGTTACTGAGGCCTTCCGTTTCCTTTTTTTTTTTTTTTTAATTATATTTTTTATTTTTCATAAAAAGCACAGCAATTAATCATATATTTCATTTTACACTGGGTACATGAGAAGAAAAAGAAACCAAAATGGGGGGAAAAAAAAAAAGACTAAATAATAAAAGACTAAAACATAATACAACATAGATTTAGAGGTACATTGCAAAAAAGAGTAAAGCTAAGTGCATTCCTTTTTCTTTAGACTATAAATCACAAAATTAATTAGCTCGTACAGTACTACCTTGTAGCTCTTTCTTCCAATTCTGTACAGGACCCCAAATACGTTCCCCTAATATCCTCCCCTTCTTCCCTTTCCGATCATAAATTCCTCTTTCGAGGTTGAAGATTGAAAGAAGCCTGGAAATCCATTGCTGAAAGGTTGGTGGGTTAGGATCTAACCACGCCGTGCAGATACAGATTCGTAAGACCGCCATAGATAGAAATATAAAATATTCTGAGGTCCTTAATGCTGCATCTTCTTCCCCAATTCCCAACAGGATTATTGCTGAGTTAAGATGCAGCTTAATTTTTAGAGAATGGATAAAAAAATTCTCAATTTCTCCTTTTAAGTTCATCAGATTAGGACAGGTTGACATCATATGGATCAAATCTGCCTCATTACACTCGCATCTAGGGCACGTAATTCCCTCCTGCCCGCCCCATTGGGCGATTTTTGCAGGAGTATAATATAATGAAAAAATAGTTTTATAGTGTTGGGCCTGTAATCCTGCTAAACAAAGAACAGTTTGTCCCAGTTCTAGTGACCTTTCAAAAACCTCCTGTTTTATACCAAGTTTATCTCCCCATTTTTTACCATGTTTTTCAATGTCATCAGCCTTTAATAAAGCCAGATCAGAATATATTTTCTTAATAGTACATTCTTGACCCTTTTTTAGTGTATCCATAATTTTTATTGGGGAGAACCCAATCACCCCACCTGTCTTCTCCTTTAAAAAACTACGGATCTGTAGATATTTAAAGAAGTGTATTTTATCCACCCCATATGAAGCCTGGATTTCCGCAAAAGAAAAGATTCCCCTTACCCCCATAATGTCTCCAACCTTTTGGATTCCCAGTCGCCCCCAATCTGCCATAACTCTATCGGAAAAAGTTTCCGGAAAATTGGGGTTCTTATATAACTGTGTATAGTAATGTATCCTACCAATACCTATTTTCTTCCCTAATGCCCTCCAAATTTTATAAGCTGCCAAGATTGTCTTGAATCTAGTCCGCTTAAAGTAGCTAGGTTCTTTAAATTGTAGAAAACAATTAGTTGCTTCTTCTCCTAACAATAGTTTGTATATCTCTGGAAGACCATTTGATAGTTCCTTATCCTGCGCACCAACTAGAATCCCCATATATTGTAGAGCTGCAGCCCAATAATACATCCGAAAGTCAGGAACTGACCAGCCTCCTCTTTCCCTCGGGAGTGACATAAATCGCATTGCTCTTCTTGTTTTGCCATGGGCCCATATAAATCTGTTAACCAGATGTTCTAAGGTTACAAACCATCTTTTCTCAAATTCCAGAGGGATTGTCCTGAAAAGATATAGAATTTTGGGCAATATTATCATCTTAACAACATTAGTACATCCAACTATTGATAAATGGAGATTATTCATTCTATCCAAATCTTTTGTAACTTGTTGTATAATTGGTTTGATATTTCTCTCTACTAAAATATCCAAATCTGCGGTTATAACTATACCAAGATATGTTGCCGAGTCTACCACCCTAGAATCATCAATCACAGTCAGCTTATTTTTCACAATTTGCGTTTTTGTTTGATTAAGCGCATATCCAGAAACCGACCCGAAGACTGAAGCTTCGTTTTCAATTGCCACTAATGCTTCCCCAGGTTTAGAGGTTATCACCGCGATATCATCCGCGTAGGCCAGTATCTTAGACTCCAGTCCCTGTGATATAATTGGGTGTATTCCTTCAATGGCCTCTAATCTTCGGATAAGTGGATCGATATACAAAGCGAAAAGCAAGGGTGAAGATGGACAACCCTGCCGTGTACCACGCTTGATCGCCAAAGGTTCCGTATATCCGCCATTTATTTTTAGATGAGCCATTGGATCTCGATAGAGAGCCTGTATTGCATTTATATATCCAGCTCCGATCCCAAACCAGCTTAAAACAGCCCATAAATAGCCCCATGAGACCCGGTCAAAGGCTTTTTCAGCATCCATTAAAATTAAAGCCATAGGTTCTCCCGAGACTATTGTGGAGTCGAATAGTGTTATAACTCTACGTATATGTTGAGTAGTCCCTCTCCCTGATATAAATCCATGTTGACAGGGATGTACCATTTTGCCAATAATTAAATTAAGCCGCATTGCTAAAACCTTAGAATAGATCTTTGCATCACTATTCATTAGTGTGATAGGCCTATAGGAGCCAGGATCTCTTGGTAGCTTGCCTTTTTTAAGGAAGACTATTATCTCGGCCTTTGACCAGGATTCGGGCACAGCATGGCCTAACTGAGCCATCTTGATAATATTTATCAGGTCTGGGCCGATAGCCTCCTTAAATATTTTGTAAAATTCGAGAGGAATTCTATCAGGCCCAGCAGCTTTACCCGAGGGTAGGTCACTAAGTGCTGCGTAGATTTCATCCTGCGTAATTTCTCCTTCCAGGCTATCCCTTTCTATTTCTGTGATAGTTTCCCTAGAAATTTCTCCCAAATATTCTTGGATCCCGTTCTCCTCCATCAACTGCTCCTCGCTATATAAATTTAGATAATAGTTACGAAACACATTGCGAATCTCAGGTATGCTTGTTACAAGGGAGCCGTTACTATCGTTGATCTCAGAAATTTCTCCGATAGCACTCATTTGCCTTGTTCTAGCAGCTAATATTTGCCCCACCTTTTCACTATATTCATGACATATTTGTCTTTTTGCTAAGTATCGCGCAGCTATCTTTATTGTTGAGATATCCCCTATCTCTGATCGTATGGCTGCAATTCTAAGCATAATACTCTCCAATGAGTTGCAAGTAGCAATTGCGGTCAGCAATTCCTCTTCTGCCAATGCTAATGCTTTACAGAGTTTATCCAAAAGTGCTGCTTCCTTTTTTTGGCGTAGCAGACTATAACTTAGAGTTTCACCTCTCACTCCAGCCTTAAAGGCGTCCCAGACCATTCCTGCCCCTGTACTACCACGATTAACCCTCCAAAAAAGCGGTATCCATTGATTCATATGAGTTAGATATTCCGGTTCCACCAAGAGCCCTCTTTCAAATGTCCATTCTCGTTTCGGCTGAGAGCACCCCGTCAGAGTAACAGTAAGTACTAAAGGGTTGTGGTCAGAAACAACCCGGGGGTGTTTTTCTATACTACACCTAGCTAATATTGTGCTTGAAACAAAAAAGTAATCTAATCTGAAAATTGATTTGTGAGGTACAGAAAAAAAAGTGCTACCCGCATCATTGGGTCTGAGTCGCCCCCATACATCTACCAAAGCATTATTCCGCAAAAGATTGGTAAGGGCGCAGTAAACTTTTTTTTTTTCCGGCCGCTGTAAGCCCCTTCGGTGCCCCCCCAAGATCTACCAATACCATCAATGTTAAAATCCCCACACATTATCACTGGGGCAGGCCACAAAGCTAATTCTACTTCTAAAAATTCCAAAAGTTCTGGGTCGTCAGCTGTTGACCCGTATACAGTACAGATAGTAAATGTTTCCTCCTGGAGCATACATTCTACCAAGGCCCAGCGCCCCCATTTATCAGCAGCCTTTTTTTTAATCGTTAGTTTTTGGTGACTAGCTAGAACGGCTACACCCCTTGTCCTTACCCCTTGTTTAGTGGCTGTAAGTAACTTAAATCCCAGCTGTTCCAAAAGATACCCTCTTATTTCCTCAATGTGAGTCTCTTGCAAGCACAAAATATCTATGCGAAGTGTCCTAAGATATGCAGCTACTCTAAACCTCTTTTGTTGATCATTGAGACCACATACATTAATAGTTGCCACTCTAATACTCATTTTAATGATTTAACTAAAGCTTAATGTTATACCGTAGGCTTGTTACTCCAAAAATCCGACATCTCCCTAGTACCACCCAGAGTGCTCCGTGCTGTGCTGTGCTCTTACGTCTCCTTCCCCCTCCCACTTCTACTCCCCAGGCCTCGTTGAGACCAGCCCCCACCCCACCCACACCCCTACCCCCACTCCCACCCCCACTCCCACCCCCTCCCCCACCCCCCCCAATCCCATCACAGGCAAATAGGTCAAGCATGACCTATATGTGGTAGCTTAACTGATCAACTCTGGTCAGCGCTGCTACATCTCCCCCCTGGGTTCCCCCCGCCAGGTACTGGGTCTAGGCTAAGCTTTGGCTCTTTAATCCTTGTTATTTACCCCCATCCTTTTTTTTTTTAAACTCCACTCCTTGGCCTTCACTTAGTGGATTTCAATTCTAATAGATATTCTTGTGCTTTGATCTCTGACGTAAACATTCGGACCCGACCATTCAGCACCACCTTGAGCCTAGCTGGGTACAACAAGTATGCCTCGCAGCCCCTCTCCTGAAAGGGAGCAATCATCTGCCGCATTCTCCACCTTCTCTCTACTGTACTATGGCAGAAATCAGGCCTAGCAAAAAAGGTATGTCCGTTAAAGCACCGTTTAGTATGAGGTTTTGCCATATCTAATATGGCTTGCCTTAATAGAAAATTCCCAATATAGACAAGGATTACTCTAGGGTACATCGTCTGACCTGAATTCTGGCCCTTTCTAGCTGTAAGAGGATACCGATGTGCCCTCTGCACCTCGGTGGACCAGTCCCAATGAGAGAGATCTGGAAAGGCACCCTTCAGTAGGGATACCACAAAGGCCAGGATATCACCACCCTCGATATTTTCCTCAAGGCCCAGGAGTCTAACATTATTCCGTCTCTGCCGGTTCTCAAAGTCCTCAATTTTCCACATGAAATCTTCCGTTCGCTTCTCCTGTTCCTTCTTGGATACCTGAATCTTCTCTACTTCTTCCTCCAGTCTCTCAGTTCTTAACTCGACCTGGTCCACCCTTTCAACCATATCCGTATACAGCTTATTTACCTTTTGTAATGATATTTGAAGTTTTTTGGTCGCCTGACGTGCCCTGCGGCTCTCCTGCCTGGCCTCCCCTTGCATCTGCTTAAGGGTGGAGTATAGCAGATCAAGTGATGCCGGAGGGGCAGCTTCTCCAAGAGCTTCCGGTGCCACTGGTGTATCCCCATACACTTGGCTAGTAGCTGAGTAATCCCAGTTTAGTTCCTTGACTGCAGTCGCTTCTAATCTTGCATTCAGCAGTTGTTTTGACCTCCGCTTCAGGGTCATGCATCTGCGTGCTGCCGCCCCCTGGGAGGCAGAAGAAGCCGCTGAATCTGACTCTCCTGATGATTTTTCTTCACTGCTAGAAAAATTGTCTGAGTCCTCGCTTACCGAATAGAATTTATCGGCGTCCGAAGGGCTGAGTGGTACCCTGCCCTTAATAGTTATGCTGCTCCTTCGTTCTTGTACATTCTTCACACTTTGCTTGCCCAAGGCATTAAAGTCCTCATTAAAGTCTTCATTGAAATCTGCATCACTATTATTTCTGGAGCCGTTTATGGGAGAGTTTAGCTCAACTTGCGGTTTTTTTTTGCACACCATGATTAGCTCTTTCTTTGTAGCAGCTCCCTGTTGAACTTTTCTTAATCCACCTTCTCCATTATTTTCGTTTTGTGAATTTTTACCATCGTAGATTAAGCATTCAGGTGAAGCTTCTGTAGTGCACAGTACCTGCTTAGCCCCTGCAGGGGGAGCCCCAGGGTCAACTATGCTCCTTATTCGATTTCCTTGCTCGTCTCCCTCGTTTCCAGCTACAGTCTGCCCTCCGGTCTTCAAACTCGCTGCCAAATTTTCACTTGCAGATGCAGCCTGCACCGGGGAGCACATCGTCGTCCCGAACGCCTCCAGGACTGTAGATTGCCGTAGGGAGGGCTCCTTGGCCTCAGCTTGTTTACCACAAGCAGCAGAGGCATCCAGGGCACTCATAGAAATCGGGGCCGGTCCCACAGCATTAAAACCGGCTTTTTTTGTCGATTTCCCCTTGGCTGACACGGCTCGACCCCGGCCAGAAAATCCGGTAATCAATTGTGGCACTTGAGCGCCTTGGAGGGCAGGAGGCACCGCTGATCTTGATAATGCGCCAGATTTATCCCCCGTCATCCTCGCCGTTCTCGGATCCATTCTTTTACCGCCAACCATCGGATCTCTATCAGCGAAGCTTGCAGACAGCCAAGCGAGCAGCAGCCTCCTTGCAGCGATACTCGCCAAAACAGCTCTCCTCAAACAGCTCTTGAAAGACAGCCAGGTATGTGAGTAAATCACCATCCTTTCGTGTGCCAGCTTAATCGCAGCATCTCAGTTGGGGGCCAGTATCCAGTATCCAGTATACCCAGTGTCCAGTGTCCAGTGTAAACCCCCAGGGGGGGAGATGGTAGCAGCAACGACTACCACTGAGATCAGTCAGCGGCCATCTTGCCCCCTCCTGAGGCCTTCCGTTTCCGAAGCTACCCGGTGAGTACCATTGCTGGGGAGGCATTTCTGACGTGCACATAGGTTGTGCCGGTCAAGACGGGTTTGGGTACACAAATCCGGTCTGCACTGTTTTAGCAGTGTATCTGTACTGTTTAGCAGTATATCAAGTATTCCGAAGTATTCCGAAGTGTCTAGTTATTGTCTAGTTATTGTCGAGAATTAAGCTTGGTGATTAGTTATGCAGACGATCATCATTGTTGTTTCAGTTAATGGTTTAATGTTAAATGTTTAAAGTGTTTAAGTATGTTCTGAATATCGTGGTATGAATGACTGTTCATTATCGTGTTTATTGTATTAAGTCTGTTCAAATTCAAGTATCAGGTCAAAATCAAGTATAAGGTCAGTTCTCAATATGCCGCTCTTTTCGAAATTAAGACAGATCACTACCAGAAAAGGGGTTCTCGAAGAAGCCGTCCCTATTCCTCCTAGGGACACTCCAGGGCACTTTATGTATCACAAACATGGCTTAGACGCTATATTATTTCTTGATTTATGGGTAGACTATACCAAGGGATTACCAGAAAGTCAAAGGTGGCCCACAGCGGGGACCTGGGATGCAGAGTGCATCATGAAAGTCGAGGAAGAGTTATGGAAAAGAAAAGTCAGACAGTCACAGAAAGACGCCGTTGAATTATGGCGTAAAGAATCACATAGACGAACAGAAAAAGCACGTAGACAGGAGGAGAAGAGTAAAGAGAATTCCAATAAAGTTCGAGAGAATCTATTAATTGAGGAAGGTATCCGAGTAAAATCAGAACAAGTAGACAGACAAAGAAATGCCCTTATGAATGGTATGTATCCTCTCCTGGCCGAAGGATTACCTAAGGCTACTCCAGAGACACCAAAAGACTTGCCAACCCCATTGTTCCCAATAAAGGTACATCCTAAGGGGCATCCTAGAACCGCAGAAGATGTTTTTCTTTCCTCATATTTAGATGACGCAGCTCCCGAGTATGCTAACTCTGCCCTACATAGACCGCATACCAGGGAGGTTCAACGCCAAGATCCAGTACCCGTATCCCTGCAGCAACAAATCGAGTCACAAGTTCCGGCAAGCACATCTGTTTCTGTATCCGCTCCTACAGCTACTTCTATGGCTGTGTCCACACCTGTAGTTGCTGTGTCACGTTCGACGAATCCTTTTACACCCGACGCCCCAGATGGGGCCGCGGGAGGAGCTACCAATGTCTTTTCTACGCCACCCAGAATAAATAAACTTACTTTTCAAGAGTCAGCGCATTCACGTACACCCAAACTCCTTAGTACCCGTACGCTTAAGGAACTTCTTATAGACTGTAGATATGACCCGGTGCCTGGAAAGGAGGACGAAATGACCCTAGTATCATTGCGTATCAGACGAGCCGCAGTGTATTTAGCGAAGTTACCAGGAATGACTGCGCATCTAGATAATATATATCATTTTGTCCAAACAGGGCGAGATCCAGAATGTATTTACAGAGCTATGGAATACCAGAAAGTAGAGATACAGGGGGAACTGTTACGTTTCCTCATAAACTGTGTGATCAGAAATCAAGACCGACCGGGGGTAGACCCGGAAGCCATGAAAATTCTTACAAGATGGAGCCAGAATATATCGGAAGGGAGACATGATAAACAAAACTGTATAATAGCCATGTGCCGAAAGATCCGTAAAGAAATAGAACGCCTACACGAAGAGCGATTAGAGGTAGACGAGTTCGAACAAAACGAGGAAGAAGGGTCAGGACTGCCCACAGGACAGTCGGACACCATAGCCTATGTAGGTAGAGGAAGATCTTGTAATAGGAGTAAGACTAGATATCACACTGACTCAATACATCCGATATGTCCAGATAATAACAGAAATTTTCAAATACCTATAATTAACATAAGGTCCAACGAGCATTCGTTCCAAACCGCCGACAAACTACTACAAGAACGAAGGGGTTATCATTTCCTCGATTCTATGGATGAACAAGATTTAGCCAGGGCAGCTGTCCATTGGGTGGACAGTCCCGGAAAATATAGTGATGATACAGTAGTACGCACATTTTTGAATCTTACCCCAGATGAACAAAGGTTAGCTGGGATTTATATGATTCAACAACTCATTATACTATATCGGAGTCAGCATTCGGACCCTGGTCCCTTGCCTGACATACTGACTGAATTACTTATGAATAAATGGAGAGGTCCAGGTACTGAATTAATTAAAGAAATTCTAGAATCAAGAAAGCAGTATATTCTTTTTGTATGTTCAGAACATGTTCCATTGTCTGTCAAGGAAAGAACTACGTATCACATAGATAGACAGAATCCCTTACGAGAAGTGCACCCAATAAAGGGTGAGGACAACGAGTTTAAACGCGTATTTGTATATACGCCTATATCGAAAATAGAATTGTTAGAAATGAAGAAAGTAGTACCCAGTCATGACAAGGACCCAGCGGGGTTTCACCGAGAAATTAAAGACATGTTACTCATGGGAGAATATACCTACCCCGACATTATGACAATATTAAAGGTGTTGATGCCTGCTGGCATTTATGAGAAACTCAAGGAAAAAGAGTGGGAGGTAGGTGATCAAAAGATAGAATGGTCAGCATTAGAAGCAGAAGAACGGGCCCGAGGTCCAGGTTCGGGGCTTGGGGACAAAACTAAGGCATTACCAGGACTACTAGTACAGGTACTGCCACGTTTATTAACTACGAAAAAGGAAGATTGGGGTACAATTTCAGCCTGTAAACAGAAGCAAGACGAAGACACTAGTGATTACTATGCCCGTTTTGAAAAATGTTTTGGTATAAATAGTGGCATAAAAGCAAGTAGCGAATCATACCCACATCTGTTTGTAACAAAATTAGTAGAAAATGCTCTGCCCCCAGTAAAGAATAGAGTATTAAAATTTGAGAGTACCTGGCAAGGTAACACTCCAACACAAATGTTACAAATGTTACAGTACCACCACAATAGAATTAAAGAGGAACAAGAACATGAACACAGACGCATGAAAGATACGAAAATGAAAATGCTAGTTTCCCAGACAGTTCCAGCTGAAGGACATAAAAAGGGTATGACACATTCCGATTCAGCAGGACCTGTAAAGGGGACATGCAATTATTGTAAAAAGCCAGGCCATTACGTACACGATTGTCCAGTTTTAAAACATAATATCGCCATAGGTAAAACACAAGAAAGATCACGGCCACTAAGACAAGATCAGAATGAACAAGGAGCTATGCAGCATGCCCAGGCCATGCCAGCCTCACAACAGCCAATACAGTTTGTGCCAGCTGCACCACCGTTGCCTGCTGCTGCCACACAGACGACAACACGACAAATGTATCAGACCGCACAGTATGAATATCCCGAGTATCAGCGTTACGCATGAACAAGCCTAGAGAGGGAAGTTGACTTACCCCTTATCGAGATTCCTGTAGATCAAGAAGGACCTTATGTACATAGTAAATTATTAGGTCAAGATAGAAAATTTTTACTCGATACAGGGGCAAGTCGAACAACTATAAAACGTAGTGAAGTTCCAGGGGCACCCCTCTCAGGCTCACAGAATATTTCCCTTGGTTTTTCAGGAAAACCTATTGTTAATGAAGTATCACAGCCTTTGCCACTTACGATAGGACCTCTGACCCGAACTACAGATTTACTGCTTACTAAATCATGTCCAGAAAACTTGTTAGGAATAAAAACGTTGAAAGCCCTAGGAGCCATAATATGTTGTTCTCCGGAAGGAGTAAGGTTGTTTTTACGTGATTTTAAAGGTCACTATGTATCTAGAGACATGGATCCCCGACTGCAGATTTTACCTACACACCTATGGGCACAAGGCCCTACTGATGTTGGTTGCATGAATATTACACCATATCGAGTCACACTAAAGGCAGGAGTGGTGCTACCACGAATGCGACAATACAAGTTACCACCAGATGCTGTAGTGGCTTTACTACAAATCATTGACGAGCTCATTGCCCAAGGAGTAGTTGTGGAAACAGACTCCAATATATGTAATTCACCGATAATACCGATTCTTAAACGAACAGATCCTACAGCGCCGCCAGTATATCGATTGGTTATTGATCTGCGCGAATTAAACAAATGCATTGTGCCACAATTCCCTGTGGTCCCAGATATCTCGTCATTACTGACAGCCATTGATTCCGAAGCGACATTCTTTACTGTAATTGATCTCAAAAACGCCTTTTTCAGCGTCCCAATAGATCAGGAAAGCCAATATTTGTTCGGATTTAGTTTAAATGGGCGTAGCTTTAAATTCACACGCGCACCTCAAGGATTTACAGAAAGCCCCAGCATCTATAGCCAAGCACTGAAACGAGAACTTGACAGTATCCACATGCCAGTCAACACTGCTTTGCTTCAATATGTCGATGATCTGCTGATTACCGCAAGAAGCGAACCTGAATGTGAGAAAGCATCACTGACAGTTTTACAATTTCTGGCCGAAAAAGGGCACAAGGTGTCCCCTTCTAAGCTGCAATTCTGTGTCCAGCAAGTTGTTTATCTTGGACACTCGCTGGACAAGGAGGGAAGGCAGCTTACACCCGACCGTATTCAGTTAATAGCTAACATGCCAATACCCAAGACACAAAAGGAGGTACGGGCTTTCATAGGCCTCACTTCATATTGTAGGCAGTGGATCCCTCAGTATGCATTTCTAGCAAAACCACTCATTCAATTGACAACACAGGAGGCAGCCACATCGACTGTTCTCCCTTGGACTCAGGAACACACACAAGCTTTTGAAAGCCTAAAGAAAGCTTTATGTCAAGCACCCGTTTTAGCAACGCCATGTTACAAAAAACAGTTTACACTCTTTGTTACAGAACGCGAAGGTACTGCTTTGTCAGTACTCACACAGGATCAAGCAGGAGCACACAAACCATGTGCCTATTTCTCTAGTACATTAGATCCCGTAGCTCAGGCTCTGCCTGCGTGCCTGAAATCAGTAGCAGCGACAGCTTTAGCAATCAGACAAAGCGATGCCATAGTGTTAGGACATCCATTGACAGTTCAAGTACCCCACGCAGTAGAGGTTCTTGTAAATAGAACGCAAACACAACACTTGACTATAGCGCGACTTACAGGATATGAACTTACATTGTTTCAGCCACATATAGAAATAAGACGCTGTAACACATTGAATCCGGCCACACTTTTGCCAGTAACCGGAACAGACCCACTAGCCCATGACTGTATTGAAGTTATTACTGTAACGACAAAACCCAGACAAGACTTGACCGATGTTCCATTGTCAGATCCAGACTTGACATTTTATGTCGATGGTTCATGCATGAGAACAAGTACAGGAGAGTTAGTAGCCGCTTATGCAGTCACAACAGATACTGAAGTCATTGAAACTAATCGTATAAATACTTTGTCAGCTCAAGCCGCAGAGCTCATCGCTCTGACGCAAGCCTGTATTCAAGCCACGAATAAAAAAGTCAACATATACACTGATTCACGTTATGCATTCGGAGTTGTACATGACTTCGGCGTGCTGTGGCGAGAGAGAGGTTATTTAACTTCCCACGGTGCCCACATTCAGCACGGACCCCTCATTCACGCATTATTAAATGCAATACATCTACCCACTGAAATATCAATTATGAAATGTAAGGCCCATACGAAGGTTACTGATATCATTTCCCAAGGCAATGATCTAGCCGACAGAACAGCTAAACTGACTGCTCAAGCTCAGACCCCCGACATGACAAAGACAATAGTCCCGACACCGACACATTGTATGACCGTTAAAGATCCTACTCTTGACGTAATTGACATACAGACACATGCTACACCAGACGAAATAAAGAAATGGACCGAGTTAGGAGGGATCCAAACGGACCAAGGATGGATGATGAAGGAAAGGTCTGTATGGTTCCTTCCTGATTCAATGGTCCAAGTCGTAATTAACACTATACATAGTCCGGCACATCTAGGAGAAAAAGCTATGCTAGACAGCATTCAACACATTTGGTTCAATAAACATTTACGAGCAGCAGCAAAACAAAAGGTCCGTACCTGTATGATCTGTTGCCAGTTCAACCCAGGAAAAAGTGTTCCCGTAGAACAGGGTGGATTTCATCCTCCTGATCACCCTTTTGAAGTCCTACAGATGGATTATATCCAGATGGAACGATGTCGAGGATTCAAATATGTTCTCGTAGTTGTCTGCGCTCTGTCCCGTTGGACAGAGGCGTACCCGGTTTCAGATTACACTGCCCCGACTACTGCCAAACAGTTGGTTCGAGAATTCTTCCCACGATACGGTTTACCACGTGTTGTCTACTCAGATAACGGCCAGCCGTTCTCATCCGAATTAATGAAACACGTTTCACTTCTGCTAGGATATCAGTAGAAATTCCACTGTGTCCGACATCCCGAGGCAGCAGGTCTCGTAGAAAGACATAATCAGACACTGAAAATCAGACTGTCCAAAATATGCAGAGAGAAAGGTGTCGACTGGATAGTAGCATTACCAGTTGCACTTTTTTACATGAGAATGGTAGCACATTCTCGAACAGGGCTATCCCCGTATGAGGTGATCTTCGGTAGACCACCGAATATGTGGGGGACGCCTATACCACGCAAAATAACTGATATTGACTGTAATATGCTGACAGATTACTTGGCTTCCTTGATGTCTGCACTACAATCTTCTCGTTCACAGGTAGCTGCAGCCTTTCCCGACAATACTGAGGTGAAACCCCATGACGTGGTTCCGGGGGATCTTGTCTTTGTGAGAAATTTCGACCGAAAGACTCAACTGGAGCCCAGGTGGAAAGCACCCAAGTTGGTCCTGTTGACCACACGAACAGCCGTGAAGATCGAGGGCCGCAAGGGCTGGATTCATTCAAGCCACATCAAGAAATTTCATGGACTATCTTCGGATATAGACATTGTGCCCTGCACTCCCTCACAGACTGATACAAAGCTTCCTTTTGTTGAACCGAACAAATCTGAAAATTACAAACTAAAGCTTAGGCCCACCAAGTCGAGCAATTTGATTGTTTAAGTCCTCTCCAAGGTGAAGCGGTTGAATTGTCTCTGACATGTATCCCTTGGACCTGAGTAGAGAAAATACCCGAAAAATGTTGAAACGACAGGCGTATTGTAAATCACTGCGTAGCCACTGCATAGTGACATTATTAATTTTGTTTTTATTGAGTCTTTTAATAATTATTACAAGTATGTTGTTGCACATATATTACCCTATTTCTAGACATGTTTATAATGTTGCTGCTGAACATTCTTTTAGTGACTTACCTCCGCATGAATTGTCTTATAGACTTGCGCTGCGCAATAACACTTTCATTAGTATGTTACATCATTCCCATCAGACTAGTAACGCCACCAATTGTTGGGTGTGTGGCCGACTCCCTCCCTACCAGAATTATGAAGGAGTCCTGCCTTTCTTTCCACATCCATTTACACATAATGGCTCCTGTGGAGCATGGTTTAGTTTAATTAATTCCATAGACTCAGACACAGCAGTTTACCAAGACCATTGGATATGGGGAAACCTGAACCTAGTTTTATTCAAAGTCTGTTACCCTGACAAGGAGGGTCGCCCCAAAAGAACAGGAACTGATCTAGAAAATGAAGTATATGGATTAGGTAATTTTACACCTAATCTTATGATTCTAAATGTCGTATCCGAAGTTGAGCTAGTCTTACCCACCATGTCAGTATTCCCAGCAAAAGGTGAATTGTGTGTAAGAAAGGTTGGTTCCATACATATGGGCCATAGTAAATGCACTACTATAGTAGAATTCAGTGATCAAGGAAAATCTTCATTCAGAGCTCCTCGCCACTCCTACTTTATATGTGGTCAAACTGCATATATGCGTCTACCCCTAGATTGGGATGGTACCTGCTACATTGCATTCCTTTTGCCACCTGTTTTCCTAGCTCCTCCTGATTATTACAGAAATATTCATTTAGTACACAACAGAGAACGGAGAGATCTCCCCATTGTCGATTACACTGAGACGGCATGGGACAAGTATGTAGATTTTAATAAAGGCATCTTTCCCTATATAGGTACTGTTACTAATAGTAAGCTGATACGTAGATTAACTAGAACCCTTGAAGCAGTAGTGAATGAGACTATTTCCGCCTTAGGCAATTTAACGGAAGAGCAGTCTGCTATGCGGATTGTTGTGCTTCAAAATCGTCTTGTCCTTGACGTCATCCTGGCTGATAGGGGCGGAGCTTGTAGGGTCATCGGATCAAGCTGCTGCGTATTCATACCAGAAAATTCGCCATCTGTATATAAAGCCATCACTCGCCTTCATAAGATTGTAAGCCAGATACACCAGAACCCAGGCACTTGGACTTGGTCCAGTTGGTTTTGGAATGCGGTATCAGCCTGGGGATGGAGAGTTCTATCCTTCCTAGGTATTGGCCTTCTCATACTATTCAGTTGCTGTCTATGTCTACAATGTGGACCAGCGATTTGTGGTCTGTGTGCCACATCGTGTATCCCACATCAAGATTTTCATTCAAGATCCCGGAAGAAGAAAGAAGAACAAATGATGCTATATGAACAGATCAATGGATTGATGAAGATTGATATCTCTTGAAGGGCAAGTAGGGGACAAGGAGGGAATGTGGAAATATGGATTTTCCTGGTCAGTTATGTCCCCTATCTTGGACCCCAACGGTTCTATGTGCATGTCGCAAGTACATGTATGTTCCCTCCAGTTCCAGTATTGATGACGCAAACACATGCGTGTCCACCGTCAACATGTCCTCTGCCAGATCCGCCATGAATAGGCCGGATATTCCATTCTTAAATATGAAAGGCCACCGGCTTTATATGGTTCACTTATGCCACTTTTCAGTCCAGGCAAGTAGGCCCTGATTCTGTCATCAAAACTCCTCTTGCCTTCTGCCTCTAAAAGCTCCAGCCCGAGCCTGCATCTGTGACCATGAACTTTGTCTCATTCTCTGCGCTGCTCACGAAGCCTGACATCAGCTTACTCTCTGCCAAGAACTGTATTTCACCTTCGAATTATCTGCTTCCCCCTCAGCCGATGCATTCCTGCCTAGTAGTTTAAGTAAACATTCTTCCAGTTACCAAGCAAAAAGACCCATCTTCTCTGTCCTCATGCAAGTAATTCATAGCCTTGTTACCATGGAATATTCCTACCCCCTCGCATTCAGTGTAGACACTTAGACGCTTGTACACGCACAGTCAGTATAGAATAGATTCTGTCCGAGAGTCCTCCTTTTTGGATAACATAGTTCTTTAAACATAGGATGTTAGATATGATTTGGGATTAGGTTGACTTGACCTCCCAGACTTCTCGTCTCCACATATAGAGCTAAATGTCAAGTCCCCGTCACCCCCTAGTTACACGTCAATTACACGTCATACTGCTGCGCGCGCATCCATGCCAAGTATTATCTTATAGATCCACCTATACATGACATCACAACCAATCATGTTCCTTTTTACTCATTATTACACCCATTTTCGGTTACGCAAACCAAACGTCAATGTCCTTATCAATTGTTACGCCTACTGTATTCACTTCATTATAATGTATGTATTATAAAAGTTACTGCTTGTCAATAAAGTATGTACTTCACTTCCTGAACCCCCGTGGTGATGGAACTTGAGGCATCCGATTATAATCGCTTATTGGAATAAAGCCCATTCCGAAACTCTAATATCACGGATTCTGCCTCTCATTTTACTGAGCTATTTTATAATGTTTCTGTACCAAATTCAGTCCCGGTAAAGGAGAAATATTTACCACAGGTGGGTCACCTTCAATTATTTAAATATTGATTTAAATTTTTGCATGCCTCCCATTGAGTTCCCATGGGCCCTAGGGCCTGGTGGGCCTCCAGCAATTACATTTTCTTAATTATTATTTGTGCTGCCTCATCTGACCTGTAGAGTCTCCGTGGGACCTGGAGGACCTCCTGCAATTATTTAATGTATTTTTTTTCAATGGTTGCCTGCCTCCCCCTGCCTCCCGTAGAGTGCCAATGGCTATTGGGGCCCGGTGGGCCACCAGCAATTATTTAATGTCTTTTTTGTCCCTGGATCTCCTTCTTTCTATAGGGTTCCCATTTCCACCATGCCTCCGGAAGGACATAAACTAACATTTTCTGTGCAATGTTGCTGTTAACATACCCCTGTTAAGCATCTGGGATGATAATAATGATGACTTCACTTGAGTTACATTGGCTAGATTCTTGATATTGCACATCTTTCACAGATTGTATTTTGTTGCTTTGCTTGAAGGTGCAGCTGAAGACATCACACACAGTGCTAAAGTTCCTGAAGGAATCAGCTGAGAGTGACACCGTGGTCTTCCACTGCTAAGTGCTTCTTTTCCTAGTGATAAGTGCTAACAGCTAGGCCTAAGAAGATAGCTTCAAAGAAGGAGGCTCCTGTCAAGAAAGTGGCCACTTTGGAGGAGAAGAAGTTGGTTGCAAGTGCCACCACTGGCATCAAGCTCTCATCCTTTTTCAGAAAAAGTGACATCCCTGCTACAGCCTTTTTCTGGGCAGAAACCGTCTGAAATTGCTGCATCAACAGCACCACTACAGCCTACAGCCATGTCTCTCAGTGCTGCAGCGACTGCAGTTATGGAGAGCAGTGGATATGAATTGGAATTGCATCAGCCACAAACCGCATCATCACAAAAAAGTGGACAACAGGAGCCACAGTCAGCAATAGATCTTCTAGATGTAGGGGTAGAACAGGAGATTGAGATTCACTTCTCTTCCTCCATCAGATTTACAATCTACAGCAAGGAGAAGAAGGAGTTCTCCACCATCTTCTTTAAGCCCCCCTTCTGATCATCTGGACATTGATTGGACCCTGGCAGAGATACAAAGGAAAAAGAAGCTTCCTCAAAGCCTTGCAAGTGAAGGTGGTGATGGTGATGATGATGATGAGCCAATGATCATCATTGTGGGGAGTGGACATATAGATCACCTCTATTTAACCTGCTCAGATTCATGTAGTTTCAGCAACACTGACGGCTCCCATATTTGCAAGACCCCAGAAACCTGCAGCTACCACCAACCCTACCGCAGCATGCCAAACACCAAAACAACCAACTAGCTTTACCTCTAGTTCTTAAGGCTTTGTCACAATAAGAGAGTTCTCCTACACAGTCTGGTACTTCTTTACGCTTAGCCCACAGGAGGAAAACATTACAATATGCTCCGTTTGTCACAAGAAAGTTCATTGTGGTAAGCTAGGTGGGCACTACTGTACCAGAGGCCAAAAGCAGTACACAATCATGCGGGAAGAGCACCTTAAAAGCATAGGCACTGGTAGTGAGTGAGAACTAGCAGCTGAAGTGAAGCGAGAAGGCAGTGAGGAGAAGGAAGAAGAAGAGGATAGCTGCAGTGGCATCACACAAAGCAGCCTTCAAAGCCCCACATGAGTATACAATCCTCACCTGCAAGAACCTCTGCATGGCACAAGGCACAGCAGGATACAGCAACTCCCACCTCAAAGCGATCAGGCAACATATCTGCTGTTGGTGCCCATAGGTCACTTGGGCCGGTAGTACCTCAAGAAAATGTGTCTATTGTAAAGGCCATGTTTACTAAGGATGAGCCATTCCACAGGAACCACAAAAGAAGCCTGTTTATACAACGGGAAGTTGGCTAAATGTTAGCGCTTAACCTCTTCCCTTTATCCTTTGTGCAAGGGATGGGTCAAGGTGTTAGTTAGTGTAATTGTCTTGGTTGTCTTCGTCAAGGGACAAACTGCACATTGTCCACCGGGGAAATGTCCCGTTACAGGTGGCAAATTCCACAGGGTGTTCTGCGGTGGGGGAGTCTTTTTTCTGGGTCTAGTACTAATCAACAGGTCTGTAAGATTTGCTGTACGTTTAAATGCAAACCTAGGTGTGCTGGGGGCATGATCACCTACATGGAGAATCTTCCAATGTTTTTTTATAATTCGCCTGATCATGTTAGATTCTGTTGTAAAGGTGGTTACACATGTCAAATGATTGGTTATGACTCTTGGTTGTGTCTCAAGTAATGCCTCTCTGTTAGTATTAGACCCAGAAAAAAGACTTTCCTTGACGAAGGCAACCAAGGCAATTACATTAACTAACTCCTTGACCTGGTGACAAAACAAACACACAAACTGTAACACACGTAATTGCATTTATCTTACTACCCTCCCTTGCCAGTTACAATACATAGGTATGCCTACCCGCCCTGTCAAAACTCGAATCACCGAGCACAGAAGTAATATAAGATGCAGAAAAACCAACACAAAGATGTGTACTCACTTTGCTGAACATAATCATACTACCAACGATTTAAACTGGAAAATTTTGGAAGCACACCCACAAATATCAAAAGAGGCGTTGTTTAGGAAGGAACTGAACTGGGTATTTAAACTTTCCTCACACACACTGGGTCTCAATGACGACATACCGTGGGGCAGAGTTGAATCATTCTTGATCATGCCATTCATTATCCCTGCAGCTGGTCATGTCCCTGCCTACTTGTTCAACTTTGTGAAAATCTAACATAAATTAGATGACCCACTTGGGATTAACAACCTCTTTGGCAGAACAGGCGTGGCGATATCACTGCACTTCCGCCTCTGTCCAGCCATGATACAGTTTCCCCATATTGTTCCATTACAAAGTAGGAGACTCACTTGGGATCAGCAACCCCTCTGTCATTTTAGATGAGACTATATTATTTCACTCGCCTTTGACTTTCAACAATGCAGTCTCTTGCAACAGGCTTTTTTCCAGTTGGATCAATGCGTTTGAGTCCACTTATAACCTGACTACTAGCATCCATAGACTTACATATTACATATTCACCACCTGTCTATGAGAGATTAACTTTCTCCTCTAACACACCATCTTAAGGAATATACGATAACGTTTGCTATGAAACTTGTACTCACCCCTGGTCCACATGCTCTGCCCCGATCCTGAACTTTTCGGATCCTTTTGATACCCTAATTAAATGATGGCCCAAATATACCAATAGTTGACACCAGTCTGTTCCACCCATTTTTGTGTGGTTCCATCATTCCCATTATATGATCATAAACATGCCATTCAGATTGATAAGTCACCACATATAGTTCTCCCTATAACTATTACGATCCACCTTGGGTTCTTGTTCTTTTTATCTCCTCCCCTTCCCCTTCTCAGGTCTTCTTCCTCGGGGTCAATTGGACCCGGTTCACTTCCTGCATCTGGTTACTAATTAACTACACGAATCCATGAACCAGCACTGCGGTAGTGCTAGAGTACTACAAAATCCCTTTTTGGTCCTGATGAAGTGCCACCAGACCCGTTAGGGGCTACTTTGGCATGAAACATGTCGACCCTATGCACCACACTAGTCCTATAGGATCATTATATCCAGCCGGGGCTCACTATTTTTAGCTAGGCTCGTGCTTCCTGGGAATAAAGACATTTGTTAGGGATGCTCTACACCTATTTTATCATCACACTCACCGCACTACCTAGCCCACACACCTGTACTCACCCTACGGCTTCATCACCAAAAGATCTCCGCCAAAGAGCCCCTTCGTGGGTGCCCGTGGGGCATTGCATCACCGGCCCGACGAGGAACAGGCCCAATGATGAAGCATGACATCCTTCGGGTGTGTGAGGGCACTTTTTAGAAAGACCTGACTTTCCCCTGCACCTTTAGGAACTGCACATCCCTTGTGTTTCTCTTTACATTGTACATGTCAGGCTGGCTGTAGCAATAGAGCCGGCCAACCCGACACGCACACTGCAGAGGCAGCTGTAATCCTGCAATAGCAGGATTCAGCCCCACCACCTGCCCTCGCACTGCGATGTTTAAGTAAAATGGCATGCTATTTTACTTATTCCTATGTGCCTGCTGTGCTCCTCCGCTCAAACGGAGGAGCCGTCCCTGTAAACATGTTACCTGTCCAATGCGCAAAATAAAGCAAATGTTGTGGAATGCAGACGTGTCCAAGAGCAGTGCTTTAAACAAATTACTGGTTTATGGAGCGATCCCCCGATGTACGGGCGAAAGTAAATCTTTGGTGATGCAAAAAAATACATGTGAGGTATTATTTTCTAGGTTTCAAAGGAAATTGATTGAGGGTATTATGCAATACAACAACTACTCCAAAACTAAGAAAGTGAAAGCCACCATATTTACAGCAATATTCTAAGAACTATGAGGCTATCTACCTATACATATATTTATACATTTAGTAGGCTCTGAATGGCTACCGTCTGCCCTATAATGAAGAAGTGCTACAGTTGGCTTACATCAAGGGTGGACTGACCTTAGAAATGATGAGTGGGGTAGAGAGATAGATAGATAGATAGATAGATAGATAGATAGATAGATAGATAGATAGATAGATAGATAGATAGATAGATAGATAGATAGATAGATAGATAGATAGATAGATAGATAGATAGATAGATAGATAGATAGATAGATAGATAGATAGATAGATAGATAGATAGATAGATCAAATTTGATACCATGTTTTGGGATTAGTCATTGGAACGTAGACCGGCTGCTATACACAGACTGCCATGGCAGAGAGGGTTCCCTTGGAGTACAACAATTCACCCTAGTACACGTAGTATTCGAGAAGGAAGTGTAGGTTGGTGCAAGGAAGAGGAAAGAAGGGAAATCAAGACCAGGGAGCACTGATATTCAGCAGCCTAGGCATTTGGAAGTGATGGCGGCGTGCTCCCAGAAAATCTTGGAACCCTTTATAATAATGATCATAATAATATTAATAATAATAAATAAATTGGTGTCAAATTCTCAGTAACAATTTTTAATAAAACAAAATTGTACTTCAAAATGAATCATGTTATCGTTTATTTTTTCAAAAAGATTTGCACTGGAAATGGCGATTGGCTTCCCTAACAACGCTGTGCCCTAACATGAACCCTCGCCACCGCCACACCCTCCAGCCAAGCCCAGCCCCATCACTCTCAAACTTCACCAGCTGATACTGATGGCCCGCCTGTCCCCGAGTGCATATGTTGACAGCAAAGTGAAACATGATGTCTGCCCAGTGCTGATTTGAGATGGTGGTTTCCGGTGCCCAGCACTGGCACTTAATCATCAACACCAGCGCTTGAGCACCAGTTATGGACCAATACGTTTTTGGTATGCACAGGGAGTTGAAGTGATTTGCCGAGAATCACAGGACGTTGAGCTGACGCCGAGACTCGAGCCTGGTTCCAAAGCTACGAGGTCGGCAGCTTTGGACATTACACCACATCCTCTCCCCATTTGTAGGGTTTCATGGCTTCTGTTTTAGGAAACACTAACAGGAGAAATGGGCTGGTAGAAGCTGCCTCCTGACGAGAGCACTGGCACTTATTTAAAAAAAAGAAAAAAGAAATAACCATTGTGTCTGCCATAGAAAAGTGAGGAAAACAGGGGAGGGGAGTGAGAGACAGAGATGAACATCGGACTGAACTCGCTCTCCGACACCACAGCAACTGCCTCAGGGGAATACATATGGAAGATGGCCATTGATGGAATATTAAAATTGACACCACTGTAGAACAAGAATGAAAATGCAAGCACAGGGTCTGCTATAAATGCCAAATATGCAGGCACACGATTCTCAGCAACGATTTGGCTTTGATGAGTTTGAGCCAAACTGGAAACCAGTGGCTCACCCCAGGACGCTGCTGGCAGCACACCAGCCTGAATTGTGAGGGCAAAGCAGGAAATATTAAACACAGACAAAAGATTTACAAGAGACAAGGGACTGGGAATAAAGAGGGAATCAAACAGGGGGAAGAGGTGCAAGAATGAAGTATGAATGCGAACAACATGTAAGCAAAAAAAGCCAATGCAACTCATTGCCAGGCAAGGTGCATGGGTTCCCTTAAATCTGATAGAGGGCCCTCCTACTGATGTCTCAGCACTAACAGCAAACTCTGAAAGTAACGGGAGGAACTCCAGCTAGCAGTCCAGTGTTGCAAATCCTGAAAATAAGACAGCCAGCCAGAAGAGAGTGAAATAAGAGAATTAGCACCTTTGGTGGCTGATTCACAAAAGAGTGAAGTACACATTCAGTTTGTCAAGATTATGCATTCTGCGGCACCTTAGGCCTGGGTATGGTAGTATTGGAACCTTTGGATGGTGTACATCGTAAACGCGCAGAAGGGGTCATCATTCAACAAGTTGTTGATGTCCACTCAAATGAACCTTATGCCTGACACACGGGTGGTACTGCTGGGTTGTGATTGGCACTACAAAAGAAAGTACATCAACTAAACTGACCTTTCCACTTTCCCTTCATTAAAAGCTGGCCACTGGTTGCTTTTTTGGTCTGGCTTCTGGTCTGCATTTGTGGTTCCGGCTGTTGCCACTGCACTCTTTGAGTCCTCCTCTTCTTCTTCATTTGCCTCTGCCCCTACCTCTGTCTAAAAAAGGGGGGTGGTTAAAGTGTTGTGGAAAGTGTGGGGGGGTGGAAGAGCATGTGAAACTTAGGCAATCTAAACTCACTACTCCCTCACTCAGATACTTCATCAGAGCATCTTATTCTAAAGATCCCACTCAAAGGCCCCATTGCGCATTGCAGCGCTGGCCCAATGAGGAGCTGCCCAATGATGAAGAATGACAATCTTTTGGATGCGCGAGGACTATTGCTTCTGATCAATCGGATCCCACCGATCCTGCTGATCAGCTCTTTTCTGACTTAAAGCTTTTGCCCTCCTCTCTACTTCCCTGTTGAGGTACATTTCCCCTCTGTGATTTCTGATACATTTAAGGAGCATGTGTACTGAACCTGACAAAACACTCCTTGTCCCTCCTTAGTCTCCTTCTTAAGGTGCCTATTTGACGTGACCCACGCAGCCGCGGTCGGTAGTAGGAGTAACTGCAGCGCGGTGACGTGGGGGGGGGAGGGGCAGGGTGGAGGGTAGTAAACTATGGATTACGGAGGTTTACAGGTAAGTTAACATATAAATTAATAAAACGAATTTCGTTGCATGCCCTGCATCGCATTTGGGGATGCAGTGCACGCAACGAACTTTGTTTTATTAATTTATATGTTAACTTACCTGTGAACCTCCGTAATCCATAGTTTACTACCCCCCACCCTGCCCCTCCCCCTCCCCACGTCACCGCCCTGCAGTTACTCCTACTACCGACCGCGGCTGGACCCACGCCTCAGCTAGGCCAAGCTATCAAAAGACAAAGAGAGAAGAAACGTTGTTAGCATTTAAAGGTTACAATTGCAAGTCAGTTAAAGTGTGCTCATAAAGACAATGTAATGAAGAAATGGGCTGATATTTTGATCCCAGTTTAATTTAAAGAATAATTCTCTCTCTGGAATAAAGATTCCAGAATCGTGCGGTGTTTTCAAAGACATTTGAAAGAAGATTGTGAACCTTGTATATGAATGCACGTTTTGGTCTGGAGTTGATGGTTCCAGGTAAATTCCCTCCCTATAGCGCTAAAGACAATACCCTATTACTTGTTGCTAGAAAAGAGCATTGTAACTTCCCAAAGAAGATAACAGGTAAAATCCAAAGAGTGCATTTAGGAGATTTTCTTGAAGGGAGGGCAACTCAAGCTAATGCTTTTTTTTCACATCATTCCATAGAAAAGCCCTATTTACCAGCCTAGAGAGTGGCCAACCAGCCTTCACATGTGAAAGGGGGGACACTTAGGTGGGTAAAGTGTTAACTCTCAGCACACCTCTGTGGTTCCTTACCTTAAAAAGACAATTGAACTCTCGTCTTATGTGTCTTTTTTTGTGTACAGGTCGATTACCACTGCTGGAAGGCTGGAAGGCTCTGGGCAGAACGGGCAGTGTCAGAAGAGTAAAAAACAGGCAAGGAGTAGTAGTCATCAGTCTGGTGCGCAGTCAAGAAGCGTTGCGCCGTCAGAGGTTCAGTGCCATGGATGTCAATTCATCAAATTGCCTGGAGTAGCCGAAGTTACATTACACACCCTTTGTACTTATTGATATCAAAGGAAGTGACATCATATGACCTTTGACCCTGAATCTTCCCAGGAAGTGATGTGCGTTGACCTTAACCCGGGTCATAATAATCAACATTACTGAAGTTAAATTATTTTTGATTAAAATAAAAATACAACACAAATGTGTCTATTCGGGTGCTGCCATAACCTTTGAAAGTGATGGCATGTGTGTAATACAATACTTGCCCTAAATTGTACTGATCACAGCAAATGAATCAGCGCTCTTTTGAATGGGGTCAGGGGTAAGGAATTCTCTGCACAAAGAATTGGTAAAATAGTGCATTTTAAAGAAAATATTTCATATAAATGTTCTAAAAAGCCATGGGCTATTAAAGGGCACTTGGTAAATAATATATACGTCCTTTCATGGTGTCCAAACTAAGGAAACCTTTTTTTTAAATTTGCTATGGGTGCCCCCATATGCCCAAAAAAACTTTGACTGTGTGTAGGAAAGTGGCTCTATATGTACTGTTCCCAAATAGGTACATTGTGTATAGAGTCCACAGTCCCCAGAGGTTTGGCAGAGGCTAAAGTTAGATATAACATTACTCTCTAAAGTGGTAGCTTGGTCGAGCAGTAAGGCAGTATCAGAGGACAGTGTAAAGCATTTGTTGAACACACTCAGTCAGCAAATGGTCTCACACACTCAAGAACTGAACTCTAGGCCAATGGTTTGTATATAAAAATACATGGTTGTTTTATTTTAGAACCAACAATAGGTATCAAAATATACTTTCTCAGAATGAGATGCTTTAGTTAAATACTTTGCAAAAGGCAATTGACTTAGAATGCAATAGTTACCGTTTGTTACAATTGGCAACACAATTTCAAAAACAATAATACATTGAGCTCAATGGGAATTTTAAGTTATATGCAATTGATTACTTTCAGGATTACTTTTCTAACTCCAGGACAGGATCGTAGATTCAGTCCTGGGACAGTTCTTGGAAACAAGTGAGTAAATAAGTTTTAGTTACTGCTGTGATTTTTAAGCAATATTTTGCTATTTTAAAAGTTGACACAAAAACTTTTTCTGATCAAATTACCAATGTTATCCTATGGGAGGAAATTCAATTAGGAGGTAAGTGGGGTTATGGTTACTTTTTCTAGGTCAGTGTTGGATCCTGGATCCAGCACTAGTGTACCAACTGTAAGCAGTTGAGAAACTGTGTTTAAGTTATACAGGCGATTTATAATGAATATTTATAAGTTTGCAAAACCGACACAAAAGAAATTTCACAGAAAGTCAATGGTTTCCTATGGAAGACATTTCAAGTTACGGGTAAAGTATGTTCTCGTTACTTTTGTAATCCAGTGCTGGGCTCCTAGGCTCAGTACTGGGACATCTATCTAAAACAGGTAAGTAATTACGTTTTCACAGTTGGTACGATCTTTAAAGAATATTTGTAGTTTGCAAAAATCGACAGAAGAAATTTCACAGAAAAACAGTCAATGGTTTCCTATGGGAGAAAATTGAGTTAGTGGTAAGTACGGTCATAAGTACTTTTCAGGGTCAGTGCTGGGCACCAAGATCCAGCACTGGGATCTCTCCTGATAGCAGGTGAGTATTTCCGTTTTCTGTACTCAGTTGATATTAGGTGAATATTTTAAAGTTTATAAATTCCACACTTACACATGCTACCCTAGGGAAGAAAAGTGAGTTATCGGCTTTTGGGTAAGTACTCGACTGGAAGAGTTAAGGTTCTGGGCATAGACTCAGGGTTCTCCCAGGGTCAGGTAAGTACAGTTGTTACACCCTCAGCGGCACAGGGGCAGCGGGTGCAGAGTGAGTTAGGCCCAATGTTATCCTATGAGAGGATGGGGGCCCTTGGTTGGTGGCTGCTGACTAGCAGGCCACGCGGCTGTGGGAGCTGGGCTCCTGGTCGCTTGCTCAGGGCAAATGGGGAAGTAGGTACGGGTAGAAGTTGCACTGCCGGGGCCACTCGGGCGGCTGGGTGTAGGGTGCTTTTGAGCCTTCGGGCGCTCAATGGATTGCAATGGAAAAGCTCAAGGACGAACAAAGGCTGCAAGCTCGGGAACGAAGATTCTTCAGGTGTGACCACCACTTCGAGAGGTAAGTTGGGTAGTTGGAGGATAGGTAGGTACCCAGGAGTCGGGCACAGGGGGCCGCATGGCGCCGGGTGAAGGGGTGCCTTTTGGTGTCGGTAAATCTTACCCTCTGTTGATCGCTTTTGGGGGGGTCCCTGGTTCTGAGGCTGCAGGCGTCGTCTGGAGCGTCGAGGTGGGTCCTTGGGTGCCGGATTCGGGATCACAGTCACCGGGGGGACGTCCTCGGGGTCTTTGTCCACTCCAGCACAGGCCAGGCTTGGCGGGTGCAGAGTGTGCAGGGTTCCTGGCTGATGCCAGGGGTTAGATACTTGCTTTGAACAGAGTCACTGCTCATGGGAGTCCCAGGTGCTCAGAGTCACAAGGTAGCCAGGTCCTCCGGGGTTCGTGAGGTTGCTGGCCAGAGGAGGTGCCGGGATTTAGCAGGAGCAGGTTCGAGGGTCGACAGGCCGGTAGGGCTGGGGCCAAAGCAGTTGGTGTCTTCCTCTTGTTAGCAGCTGCACGGCAGGTCTTCTTTCTTCTTGTTCTTCTTTGCTGTTTTGGAATCTGGAATCTAAGGAAGGAAGGTTCAGGGTGCCCCTAAATACTACATTTAGGGGCGTTACAAGCAGGTAAAGGGCAGGGACCACTGGGTCCCTGTCCTGGGGTGGGTACACCCCCTATTCTGCCACTCTCCTGTGGGAGGGGGCAGTGGCCTAGTCCTGATTGAGCAGGGCTCCCCATCTTCAAGATGGCGAGAGCCCGGGGATGTGTTTCACCTCGCCTCCCCCACCTGAGGGGTGGGGTTGGCAGAGGCTGGCATACCCCCTGTCCTTCCTTGGGGTTTCCGGCCAGTCTTCCCACCGGAGTGGGGGTTTAGAACCAGTAGGGGCCAGTTGCTGAGTACAGCAAGTGGTCTGGAGAGGCTCACAAAGGCGGCATGCCTTTGAAGCTTCCCCTGCCCATCCTGGGGGAGGAGACCTAGCACCTCGCCCAGGATGTGCATTGTTGCAGGCCCAGGAGAGCAGATGGCTCTCTACCCAGGGGTCCAGCAACATGTCTGCTGTGTGCAGCATAGGCAGCCCCTCAGACCAGACGTGGATTGTAGGTTAGGTTCAGGGGGCATCTCTAAGATGCCCTCTGTCGTGCATTGTACATTAAATCCTGCACTGGCATCAGTGCGGGTTTAATGTGCTGAGAAGTTTGATACCAAACTTCTCAGTCTTCAGTGGAGCCATCATGGTGCTGTGGAGTTTGTGTTTGATGAGCTCCCAGCACCATTTACTCTTAAATGGCAGCACTGCACTTACAGTGCCCAGGAATGGACCTGGGTACTGTAGGTGCACAGGGTTCACTGGCATGGGGCACCCAGCTAGAGTGGTGGCTGATGTATGTCAGGGCAGTGTAGGTTGTGGGCATGGCACACAAGGATGTGTGCCATGTCGACTCTCTGTTTTGTCCTGTACCCAGACATTCAGCCTGCAAGGGCAGTGTGTTTGTGTTAGGGTACAGGGCCTCTAAAGGTGGCACAATAAGTGCTGCAGCCCTTAGAGGCCTTCCCTGGTCACAAGGCCCTGGGTACCTAGAGTACCATTTACCAGGGGCTGACATGTGGCCAGGGTTTGCCAATGTGGGTTTTAGGTTTTAGGGAAGGAACACCTGATTGGCAGGAGTCCAGGGCACACTCAGTCAAAGTACATTCAGCAATTCAGCATAAAGTGAGGGCATCCCATGCAAGAAAGATGGCACTTTCTCACACTTTGCCTGTGCCAGCATAAGCCATGGGTGCCCCGTTATGCCAACAATGACTTGTAATATGCCAGTTCTGGAATTTTGCTATTAATGTTATCTAAGTACTATGGGTTACCCTTATGAGGAAATCTTCCCCTAGGATGATGACCAGCATTCTTTCTACTATAGGTCACAGATGTCCCCTTTTATGCCAAGAATCACATCCAGCGTGCTAGCACAAGCATTTTGCCATGTATTTCCCATACCAAGAATTTCCTCCAGTATGCCTGTGCCGACCTTTTGCCATTGATGTTCCATATACCATGTATTATCTTTGGGATGCCAGGTTCCTGTTTGTTAATAATTGTCTCCAGTATGCCAACATGAGTATTTTGCAAGAGCAATGTGCAGACTTGTTGAAAACTAAAACAGCGATATGATTAAGCATTCACTGAAGACATGAATTCTCTACAGTCAAAACGTGTTTCTCGTCTTATGTTGACCACTGTCCGGACTCCATTTTGTATTGCCATGTCTCCACGTGCTTTGCACGAGAAGAGTCCTACCTTTTCGCTAGTTGCTCTTGTAATCTGCCTAGTAACAGTCTATAAATAGCTCCTTTGTCCGTCTGGCACATGCCCAGACTTGACCACATCTGTTATCAGTTAGTCCTTGTTTGACCATGTTTTCGCGGGCTCAGGAAATTGTTAACTCCGCCCATATATTGATCCTGTATTGAAAATGTCCATAAATGGTAATGAATTTTGCTCTATGTTGTATCCACCCACTTATGAGCCCCTCTGTTGTGTATAAAAGGGGACCGTGTACGCAAGTTCTGTGTGCTACTCTATGCAATACTGAAGAGTGTTGTGCAGGCTGTAGGACCACCCTTAAGGGTTAATAAACTCTGTCTTTGTATTTGCAGTTTCCGTGCCAACTTCCTTCTAGTTTTCGTACATAGGAGGACGAACCCTTGTATTTTGCGGGCCTAGCTGGGGCCTGTACTCATCAATTGGCGCCCGTCACGTGGGGCTCATCGGCGACTCGGATGCTCAAGGGACTGGTCGTGACGAAGGTGAGGAATTTGGCCGGGGATGTGATCACTGCCAGCGGCGTCTCTTATTCCTGGCATCCCGAGGTTTTTCTTCCTTCCCTTCCGAGCTGACCATCTGGGTGGCGCCGGTCCTCGACTGAGACCTCTTCTGTCGGTTTGCCGTGTGATAGCCGTTTTGGCGAATTTTGGAACTTGGCAGTTGGAATCTGGACGCTCTTGATTGGTAAGAACCGTTGTACGGTACTTGCTCCGAGTTTTGAAGCCTGGGTTGGCTATTTGAGTTTGATTTGTGATGACAGGTCATATTTTGTATTGATTACTGTGGGAATATATGCGTTGCAACACATATAGGCAGGTAATGTGGAGATATTTCTCCGGAGTTGTTTAAATTTGAACGGCGCAACGTTTAAGTGCCATTTTTGATAATACTGCATATTTTGCAGTATTTTTGAGCATGCCTGCTTTTAGCGCACTCCGTAAGTGGTGCTGCTGCTTTGGAAACCGGTTAAATCTTGAGGAACCTTCTCCAGCCCCCCCGGAGGGGACTCCTAATAGGGATATGTATGTGAATCATGGTCTTTCCTCTATAATGTACAGCACAGTGTGGAGGAAATACACCAAAAAGGATCCTGAGTTACGATGGCCTTTGTATGGATCGTTTGATATGCGTAAGATTGAACAGTGTATGTGTAAACGGCGTGCTAGGCAAGACATGTTTGAATGTGTACGGTTATGGGTGAAGGAAGTGCGTGAGCGAGAGAAACGTGAGAAAGCGCTGATTGATAAAGAGCAACGGAAAAATGATCATGTGAGAGCGCAGGAAGCGAAGCGTCGGGAGGAAAGAGAACTGGCGGAGAGACAAGAGAAAGAGCGTAGGTTGCAAGTATCGGGTCAATATGCTGTCCGCCAGCCACTTTATCCTGTCCTTACTAATTTTGAAGATGATTTTTATTTATTAGATCGCTCTCCGCCCCCTTATGTTGGCGCGTCTGCCCCGAGGTCACAGGATTCTGGATCGGTTTCAGATAAGGTAGACACGCGGTCCATGTTATCAACTGAACGTATGGGTGAGCTTCGGAAAATTTCTTTTCGTGCGCTTAAAGGCAAGCTATCTCTTACTGAATTATTGGCATCTTTGGAAAGTTGGCAGGATAGGGAAAAGTTATATTTTGCTGAAACTTTTTCTGACGAAGTGGTTACTGCCTTTCAGAAATATTCTGATGTGCTTGAGTCTGATGATATAGTATTAGATTCTAAAGCATTACGTAGCGATGTCTTTTCTCCCTCTAAGGTACCCGATGCGGTCCGACGGCTGTTTGCATTGCGGGACGCGATGTTTGAACTCAAATGGAAAGCGCGCCAAAAGACAGGGGAGGAGGAGCAATCGAATCCACATGTCGGCGGGAAACAGTCGGCTCTCCTTCAGTCAGATAAGAGTAAACTAGTGCATGCTAAACCGATGCGAGAGGCAGCACCTTTGTATGTTCCTCCTAAAGGAGCGGGAACTAGTTCAGACACGTCTTCCCCCGATGCTAGGGGATATTTTATGTATAATTGGGTTTATACTCCCTGGCATAGGACTGATGTTATGGCATTGATGAATGCATTGCCTGACCCCCGCAAGAATCCAGCGGCCTTTTATGAGGAGGTCGAAGGGGCCTTGAATTCTTGTACTATGACTTTAGCAGATATAGATTTGTTCTTTGGGCTCATTTTACCACCGGATATGTGGCGATCTGTGCGGAAGGTGGATGATCAGGCCGTTTTTAAGGCCAAATGGTCTGAGATTGAGGATGAGGATAGGGAGAGAAAGCCCGAGCAAAAACCGCCCCAGCTTATTTTAGATCTTCCTGCTGCTATCTTGACTAAGTTGAAAACGATTATTCCCCCGAAAAAGATTGACTGGAATATGTTAGCCTCGTGTAAACAGAAGGTTGATGAATCAGTTTCAGACTTCTTTACACGCTTTGAGGAAACATTTCATGATTTCAGTGGTCAGTCACTTACGGATGATACGGGTCGACATCTTTTTGTTGATAAATATGTGGCGAATTTATTACCGGGAATAGCAGCCCGATTAAAAGCGAGTGAAAGTTCTTGGTCCACCTCGTCTCCGGCATCCCTCCTGACTATGGCTCAGTATTATGAGCGTCAGGAACAAGAAGCGAAGGGTCATGAGGAGAAGAAATCGAAAGATTTGAAAACTAAGGTGATGTTAGCGCAAGTGTATGGTCCGCCTCGTCGGGGTGTTGAGAGAGGTAGAGGAGGATTTTATGGTTCCCCTTCGGGTCGGTCGGATGTTAATAGAAATCAATGTGCATATTGCAAACAGTTGGGTCATTGGGCCAGGGATTGTCCGGTATTATATGCATCTCGTCAGGGACGTGGTCAGGGACCGCCGAGAGGTAGAGGGGGCTTTTCGAACTTCAGAGGGAATTCCAATGATCGTGCTCGATTTGAGCCTAACGTGCAGCAACGAGATAGACCTAATGTATTTGATCGGCAAAATCAGTATCAAATGTCTGGGAATGACCGCCCTGGGTACCATGATTCGCAGCATGCATAGGATTGCGTTGGGTGGGGGTTGGAATCAGTTGAAGTGCCGGTTGATCAGAGGGGTCCCTATGTTACAGCAAATGTTCTGGGTTCTACTGATCGGTTCCTAGTTGATACAGGAGCTACTCGCAGTGCGCTGTCCAAACAATTGGTTCCGAGGGCTCCCCCATCTGGCTTAATGGTTACATCGGTAGGATTTGATGGTACACTCTCTCGAAGCCCTCTATCCCAACCCCTTGCATTTCATGTTGACCAACTTTCTGCACCCTGTCCGTTTTTGCTTGCTCCGAACACGCCTGACAACATTATGGGTCTTGATATGCTTAAGCACTTCAGAGCTACGATCCGCTGCTCCCCTACTGGAGTACGTGTGATATTAAATGATAATCACCCCATGACAGAACGGATGTGTGTGGTTGCAGAGGATACTGTATTAGCTTCTCTCCCGCGTACTTTGTGGGCCACTTCGGATACTGATGTGGGACAGATGGTGATTCCGCCTGTACACATTAGTGTCAAGGAGGGTGCTGTGTTACCACACCTCCCTCAATATCGCATTTCCCAGGAGGGGGAGGAGGCACTCATACAGATTGTGCAGGATTTGATTAAGGTGGGAGTAGTGGAGGAAGTTCCATACAATGTCTGCAATAGTCCTATTCTACCCATTTTGAAGAAAGATACTGATACTAGGGTTTATCGTTTTATTATTGACTTACGGGAGGTGAATAAGATAGTGATACCTCAGTATCCAGTGGTTTCTGATATTACGACGTTGCTTACTCTGGTCCCGCCAACGGCGACCACATTCTCGGTTATCGATTTGAAAAATGCTTTCTTTTCGATTCCTATTCATCCTGATAGCCGGTACCTCTTCGGCTTCACTTTGAATAATCGGTCTTATAGATTTTGTAGAGTCCCTCAGGGTTATACAGAGAGTCCTAGCATTTACAGTCAAGCATTGAAAAGACAATTGGATTCCTTTGTTCTGCCTGATGGTGTAGCCCTTATACAATATGTCGACGACATCTTGTTGGCGGCCGACACTCCTGAGCTATGTGAGGAGTGCACGTTATCCTTGCTTTCCTTTTTGGCATCTCACAATCACAAAGTGTCGAAGAAGAAATTGCAATTCTGTAGACCAAAGGTGACTTATTTGGTTCACCTTTTGTCTAAGGAGGGGCGTGCACTCACACCAGATCGTATTCAAGCAATTTTGGACACGCCAGTACCTTCCACACAGAAGGACGTGCGTGCATTTTTGGGTCTTGCTTCTTTTTGTAGGCAATGGATATTGGGGTTTTCATATATAGTTAAACCATTGTTAGCACTTTTGACAAAAGATACCCCAATTCCTCTTCCCTGGTCAAATGGTTGTGAAATTGCCTTTCAGCAATTGCGACAAGCCCTTTGTTCAGCACCAGTGTTAGGTACCCCTGATTATACGAAGCCCTTTACATTGTATGTACATGAGAGAGATGGATGTGCATTATCAGTTTTAGTGCAGATGCACGGCGACAAGCAGCGCCCTTGTGCATATTTTTCGTCCGTACTTGATCCTGTTGCCCGAGCATTGCCTGGTTGTTTTCGCTCGGTTGCGGCGACAGCTGTGTCAATACGCCAAAGCGAGGGAATTGTGTTATCTCATAAGCTGTTGGTATTAGTTCCCCATGCTGTTGATGCCCTGCTTAATCAGACAAAGACGCAGCATTTGACCAGTGCTCGTTTAACGGGATATGAATTGACGCTTTTGGCTCCTCATATTACGTTGAAGAGGTGTGCAACGTTAAATCCAGCCACATTGTTGCCGTTCCCGGAAACTCAGTCTGAAGCACAAAAAGCACATGACTGTATTCTCGTGACTGAGGAACAGACAAAGGGTCGTATTGATCTCCAGGATACGCCCTTTACAGATGTAGATGGAGAACTATGGGTGGACGGATCATGCCTGAAGCTACTAGATGGTACGACTTCAGCAGCATATGCAATTACCACATTACAAACAATAGTGGAGACAGCACGCATACCGCAGAAATCAGCTCAAGCAGCGGAACTGATAGCATTAACACGAGCATGTGAGCTCAGTACAGGATTGTGTGTGAATATTTATACAGATAGCCACTATGCCTTCGGAGTAGCGCACGATTTTGGCCTACTCTGGAAGGAGAGAGGGTTTCTAACGTCACATGGAGCACAGATAATGTATGGAGAGTTAGTTCACAACCTTTTGACTGCATTAACATATCCAAAGAAGATTGCTATAGTTAAATGTAGTGCCCACAAAAAGGTGGTTGATAAAGTTGGAGAAGGGAATGCTTTGGCAGACCGGGTGGCACGAGAGACTGCGATGCAGCCTGACTCTACTGCAATGTATGTTATGAAGTCACAGGCAGAAAGATGGCACGACGCTAGGAGAGAAGTGCTAGAGATACAGAGGACCGTTTCCGATAAGGAACGGGAGCAATGGTCCAATGATGGAGAATTGGATGATGAAGGGTGTTGGAGAAATAAGCCGATGGATAAATGGAAGTTACCCACAGCTTTCGTACAACCTATGGTTCAGATGGCACATGGACTAGCACATGTCGGAGCTTCCGCGATTGTAAAATTACTCACACGAGTTTGGGAGCATCCGGAGATCGCTAGCACGGCAAAGAGGGTAGAGCAGACTTGCATGATTTGCCTGAAGTATAACCCAGGAAAGGGTACACGAACTCCAGCAGGAGGATTTGCAACACCTACTGCAACCTTTGAGGTTTTGCAGATGGATTACATTCAGCTTGAGCGCTGTAACAATCTGAAGTATGTTCTAGTAGTGGTTTGTGCCTTCAGTAAGTGGGTTGAGGCATACCCTACGAAAGACAATACTGCAATGACTACAGCCAAGATGCTATTGAAGGAGTTCTTCCCTCGATATGGTGTTTGTAGATTGTTGTGGAGTGATAACGGACCTCATTTTATAGCAGACGTTATCAAGTATGTCCTGAAAGGACTGGGAATCACCCATAAATTTCATGCAGTGTTTCACCCTCAGTCTGCGGGATTGGTTGAGAAATATAACGGTACTTTGAAGCTTAAGATCGCTAAGATCCAAGCTTCAACTTCTTTGACTTGGCCAGACGCTTTACCGCTGGCATTATTGTCAATTAGATCGATACCGCATTCTCGGACTGGTCTCACGCCATATGAGATCGTGTTCGGACGCCCACTGAATATTTGGGGTCCACCGAAACCGAAGTCAGTGTATGATGTACCTTGTGTAATGATAAATGATTATCTGGCACAGTTAACTGATAATTTGGTTCCTATTCATCAACAGGTTCGAGAAGCGCTCCCTGATTGGTCCACAGGTGAAGGACATAACCTCCGGCCTGGAGACTATGTTATGCTCAAGGTGTTTGAAAGGATGAACAGTCTGGAGCCGAGATGGGTTGGTCCTGAGCAAGTCTTGCTCGCAACGAGGACAGCTGTGCGAGTCTCCAATCGGAAGAACTGGATCCACTCCCTGCACTGTCGTAAAGTGCCACCTGGATTAGTGGAGCCTGCTGTATTGACCGACCATCGAGAAATCCTGACTGCAGAGAAAGGCCGTGCTGTGGAACCAAACCACACTGAGGAGCTCTTCCCGGACCAAGCGATTCCTGGAGGAAGCAGATATCATCTCAGACCGAGGAAGTGATTTTTTTCCCGTATCAGGACACGTTGTCAGAACGGCCCTTAGGTTAGTGAAACGGAGAGCCAATGAGGCAAGGGGGGGGGATCAGCCCTGCATTAGTGTAGTGACACCCGTCTTGGCCCGCTGGTGAAGAAATCAACGGCTGCCTAAGGGGAAGAGTTCTGACAACCTATTAGTTTCAGGAAGATATTGACTTTTACTACAAAATGGAGAAGAAGAAGATTTTTTGTGCGACAAGTTTTATTATCATTGTAGCTATTGTTGGTATAACCACGTGGTTTGTTGAGGATGTGACTCCTGCCCGTGAGTTGCTTGTTTTGACTACTCCAGTGCCTGAGGAGCACTACTTTTACACCCTTCCGTATCAAGAATTGAAGCATCGTCAGTCTTATTTGAATAATACTTTTATCCAGATGTTGCATCATACCCATGTTGCTACAAATGCTACGAACTGTTGGATATGTGGTATGATGCCTGCTCATCAGAAGAAAGGAGGAACGCCGTTTATACCTCTTCCTTTCTCTCATAATGGCTCTTGTAGAGCATGGTACACCTTGCTTTTTGCCACACGGAAACCTACAGTGGGACGACTACTTTTTAGACTTAATAAGGAATGTCATCAAGATAAAGAAGGTTATCCACAAGCTAATGGGACAATATGGGAGTGGGAAGAATATCGACCAGATAACGAATCAACCCCCTACATCTTCACGAACACCAGAGACATTGTTGGAAATGAGAAATTTGTAATTCAAGTGGCGCAAGCTCAAGCGGACCTGTGTGTCCAGAGTGTCGGTCATATTCCTGTTGCTGTTAGTGATTGTATTATTGTTTTGAATATAGATGGATTAAATAATAGTACTTTCTTAGCTTCCCATAATACGTACTTCGTATGTGGGAATAAAGGTTATTATCGCTTACCTGCCGGCTGGTCCGGAGTATGTTATGTAGCGTTCCTATTACCCCCTGTATTCTTAGCACCTGCATCCTATCATAAAGACTTGAAGTTATTGAACAATGTAACTGTAAACATGTCAGGCTTGCCGGGTCCGAATCCTCAGGGCTGTGCCGATGCTCTATGGGGGCCCACCTCTGAATCGACCCAAGTCTGGCTGTGGATATACACAGACTTTTGGGGCAATTGAGCGGGGGAAGGAAAGGGTGGGGACTGCGGGGAGGGAGACCTGTGGGCGAGAGACAAGAAACACAATAAGCACTTTTATTCCCCCTTTCTCCCTTACTCTGTGCTTCACCCCCTCTCAATCCACCCTTTCTTACCTGTAAAGAAATAAGAGCGATGCAACTTGTTAAGAAGGAGATGCGGGGGCTGCAGCTTTGCGTATCTGGCTCTCTGAGGCTTAGGCGTACGTCTCTTGGACTATAAAAGAGAAGCACACACGTACACCAGAAAGGAAAGCAACAAAAGAATTGGAATGCTACCACTGCAGCGCTAAAGAAAATGTAGACCTGAATAGTTCTGAGATGGAGAAGGGGCTGGTACTCGTTAGGTGACTTTCTCCCTTCCTTTTCCGAAAGAGAGATTCCTGGTATACTGATTTGAACAAAGTCATGAAACAAATAACGTAGTATACTCTGTTTAGGAAATTTAGAGGAGTAGGGTTACACTCTTTCATCCATTCAAGGTTCCTTTATCAGGCACGATATAATGTTGTATAAACTGGTTGCGAGAATGTCTTGGGACAAACAAACACGATGTGCGCAACTTGGGGATGCCCAGAGGGTTATCGTCACACTCATTCATCCATCCAACGTTGCAAAGCATACCATTCGTGGGCGCGTATTCACCCCGCACGAAACCGGGACCGGTTTCTCCAACGGGGTCAATCTGGCAGCCCAAGCGCCACTAAGTGCGCGGTCGCTCCCCTGCACGGTGAATCTCTCACCTCCAACAGGGGAGTCACAGAAGTCGTTCTATGAATGTGTCAAAGACACTCAAGGGATGCGGTCGGAGGGTGTGTCCTTTGACACTCTTACCGCCAAAGTAACTGCAAGGCAAAGCGTCCAGCTTTCCCGCGGGAGATGTAGAATAATCGGCACCGCGGTCCGGACTGCAGGGCTTTTATTTCCTGCTTCCGGTCCGCTGCCGTCGTCCGATGCTCAACGTGCTCGCGTTGCCTATCGGGATTTGTAGTCTGTGTCGTTCCGCGTCTCGCGTCTCTGCCGTCTGCAGCGAGCGCGATCGCGGAAAGGCAAATCATGACAGCACATCCCCCTTTACCGGGAGCGTGAGCTGCAAGAGGGTCTTTCCGGGTGCAGACGATGAAACTTGGCAACTAACTTGGGAGCATGCACTGCCTCCATAGGTTCCCAGGAGTTCTCTTCAGGGCCGTAACCTTTCCAGGCAACCAAATACCACAACTTCCTTCCCACCCTCTTGGAGTCCAATATGTTTTGTACCACATATTCCAACTCCCCTTGCACTACCACAGGAGCAGGGCGAGATGAGATCTTACCCCGAGCGGGTTTCAGGAGGGAAACATGAAAGACGGGATAGATGCGCATATGGGAAGGTAGTTTTAGCCTCACTGCCACGGGATTGATATGTCTCTCTACCTGATAAGGGCCTATGTATTTCGGATTAAACACACTATACCTTCTAAACCTGATATGTTTCGTGGATAACCAAACCCTTTCCCCCTTGACATAGGTTGGACCTGGTCTACGCCGTTTGTCTGCTTGTGTTTTGTACCTTTCTTTTGCCTTGACTAGGTTGCCCTGTATGGCCACGAGGGTTTTGCGCATGTGCTGCAGTCGTGTGTGTACTTCAGGAATGCGTGTATTAGAACTGGGAAGCGTCAGTGGTGTGACTCTTGGGTGGAAACCATAGGTGCTACAAAACGGGGTGTATAGCGTGGAGGAATGTTTGGCGCTGTTGTAAGCGACTTCCGCTGCCCATAACCAGTCCACCCACTCATCGGTGTTAGCCTTCACATAGCACCTGAGGTATTGTTTTAAAGTCTGGTTGAGTCTTTCGGTCTGGCCATCCGTTTGGGGATGGAAACTGGTAGAGATGGAGGAGGCCATTTGTAGTTCGGAACACCATGTCTTCCAAAATCCAGCAGTGAACTGGGCCCCTCGGTCCGAAACAATATCCTGGGGAAGACCATGGAGACGGACAATGTGGATCAATAACAGCTTCGCCAGCTGACTGGCCGTAGGGGCTTGTTTCCACGCTATGAAATGGCCCAACTTCGTTAAATAGTCCACCACCACTATTATGGCGGTATTCCCTTGGTCTCTTGGTAAGCCCACTATGAAGTCGACCGAAATCCTTTCCCAGTGGACTGTCAGCGTAGGCATGATTTGTAACAGTCCTTGTGTGGCCTGGTGATCTGTTTTTGCTCGCACACACTTGTCGCATTCTTGGACCCACCTCAATACGTCTGGACGGATTGTGGGCCACCAAAACTGACGTAACATCTTCTCCAGTGTTTTGGCGCCTCCTGGATGGCCGGCACATGGTGTGTCGTGACACCATACATACGCAGCCCGACGAAGCTTGTAAGTAGGAAGCAATAGTTGTGGTCCTTTCATGGGAAGCCCTTGTCTCACTCTCCATTCTGGATGTGCCTGGAGCCAGCGTTTCCACGTGAAGTTTTGTATTCCCAGTCGGGTATCTTGTAGGAACCTTTCGGATCGTAGAGTGCATATCACCTTGTTAGGTTCGATGATAGAATCCTCGCTTGTTTTCTCTTCAGGGCAAGCGACTTCTTGTCTAGACAGAGCGTCTGCCTTCTTGTTCTGGGAACGAGGACGGAAGGTTACCACGAACTGGTATTCCGCAAAGAATAACATCCACCTGAGTTGGCGTGGTGTAAGATGTCGTGCCGCCTTCATAAACTGGAGGTTGCGATGATCAGAAAACACCGTAATTTTGTGTACTGCTCCCATTAACCAATGCCTCCATTCCATGAAAGCGTCTCGGATGGCTAATAGTTCCTTCTCTGCTATGGTGTAGTTCTGTTCAGCTGCGTTGAGTTTTCGAGACATAAAGGCAATGGGATGTAGGCTTCCCGTGGTTTCCTGATGTTGCGAAAGTACCGCTCCTATCGCTGACTCCGAAGCATCTGCTTCTACTATGAAAGGAAGGTCAGGATTGGCATGTGTAAGTATGGGAGCAGTGACAAACGCGTTCTTGAGAAGGTCAAAGGCTGCTTGGGTATTCTCGGTCCATAGGAACGGGACCTTTTTTCGAGTTAGTTTTGTCAATGGCGTGACCAATTCCGAGAAACTCCTGATAAATCGGCGATAGAAGTTCGCAAACCCCAACAGCCTCTGTATGTCTTTGACAGTATTCGGACGAGGCCAGTCGAGAATGGCTTTCACCTTTCTTTCCGCCATCACTTGTCCGGACGGGGTGAGCATCACTCCCAGGAATTCCACCGTTGTGACGTGAAATTCACACTTTGTGATCTTGCAGTACAACTGATGTTTTCGCAGAGCTTGTAAGACTAAACGTACATGATCAACATGATCTTCTTCGTTGTCCGAGTAGATTAAAATGTCGTCTATATAGACCACCACGAATACATCCAAATACCGTCTCAGAACCTCATTGAGAAAGAATTGGAATGCCGCGGGGGCGTTACATAGCCCGAAAGGCATTACCAGGTATTCATAAAGATCGTACCGGGTCTTGAAGGCGGTCTTCCATTCATCTCCTGCTTTGATGCGAACCAAGTGATACGCACCCCTTAAATCCAATTTTGTGTATATGCTTGCTGCTCTCACTTGTTCCAACAACACAGGGATGAGGGGGAGAGGATACCGATTCTTGATGGTAATCTCATTCAATGCCCTGTAGTCAATGCAACATCTCAAATCTCCATTGGCTTTGGGAATGAAAAAGAGGGGAGATGCCGCTGGTGATCTTGAAGGTCTAATAAACCCCAGCTCGAGGTATTTGTCCAAATATTCCCGCAGATACTTTGTTTCAGGTAGGGTAAGGGCGTATATTCTCCCACAGGGCACCACTGCTCCGGGAATCAAGTCTATGCGACAGTCGTACTCTCTGTGTGGTGGGAGTCTTTCGGCCTGGCTGTTGCTAAAGACATCTGCGTAGGGTGCATAGTATGATGGAAGCGCGACCTCTTTCTCAGCGGCAGTGGCTACATGGTGGCTATTGGCTAGAATCTTTGAAGGCCTGAGCGGCGATGCGGTACAATGGACTTTACAGTACTCCGACTCGAACCTCACGGTCTTGTGGGTCCACTGGATGGTGGGGTTGTGCTTTTGTAGCCATGGTAGGCATAGAATAACACCATATTGAGGAGCATGTATGATGCAGAACGTTATGTTTTCTCTATGGGACTCATCGTACACTATTTCGTACTCCAGCGTGTTATGGGTGATGGGACCAGTTTCCAGCTCTTGTCCATCCACCGCATACACTTTCTCCGGATAGGGTCGGGGAACCGTTTGCACCTTCAATCGTTGTGCTTCGTGGAGGTCCATAAAACATCCGGTGGCTCCAGAGTCTACCACTGCCATCAGGTGTTGGGTTTCGTGGTGTACTGTAATTGTCATCGGTATAAACAAATGGTTGGAGGTATCGATATCGTATGCAGCCACTGAAGGGATGGCATATTCGCCTGAAGACTTCCCTTCTTTCTTCTTCAAGCTTTGTCGTTTCCCTCCTCCTTTTCCACGGTTAGGGCGGTGGTTTGTCCTACCCTTCCCCTACCGTACTTAGGTTTCACTGGGCATTCTCTGAGGAAGTGTCCCTTTTTTCCGCAATAGAGACACAACCCTTGTTTCCGGCGATGGTCACGTTCGCTGAGCGTTAATGACGCTCTTACCGTGCCTATTTCCATGGGTTCTGGGTGGTTATTCGTTTTCTCCCCGCTGTAGCTTCGGTCGCTGAAACCAACCCCTTTTTCTTTCTTTTTGTTATCCCCTCGTCGTTCTTTAAGCCGGTGATCCAATCGAAGCGTTAAGTCTATCAGCTCTGCACACGTACGAGGTTGAGGATCGATTTGCGCCAATACATCTTTGAGGTCTTCTGAGAGCCCTTGGTAGAAGATAGCGGACTGTTTGGCTTCTGGCCAATCTGTCTCTGCTACGAGTCTCCTAAAGTTATTTAAATAACTAACCAACTCAGTGGTTCCTTGCCGTAATCCCAAGAGATCTCGGTCCGCTGAAAACGTGTCGGCTCTGCGGTCGAACGTTTTTTCGAAACTGTCCTTGAATTCATCCCAATCGTATAATTTCGGATCGTCTCTCCGCACAAGGGGAACTGCCCATTGAGCGGCTTCTCCTCCTAGGTAGGAAATTAAGAACGCCACATGGGCCTGATTCGTACTAAACATTTTGGGCTTACAGTTGAAATGTAGGAGGACTTGTGTGAGGAACACCTGTACCTTTTTAATGTCCCCAAAAAACCTTTCCGGTGGGGCTAGCTGAATTTGGGCTGGCATCTCTACCACTACTGAAGGTGTGTGTGTCGTGCCCCCTGCATCAAACGGATTTCTTTGTAGCCTATCTACTCGGGTATGAAGCGCCGCGGTTTCCTGACGTGAAGCGGCCAATTCAGCTTGTACAAGCGTTAGGGCCGCGACTACGTCTTCTAAGGTGGCCATGATAACTCAGCACAACCAGGAGGACACTGATTCGTGGGCCGATTATTCTGTCAGGCTTGCCGGGTCCGAATCCTCAGGGCTGTGCCGATGCTCTATGGGGGCCCACCTCTGAATCGACCCAAGTCTGGCTGTGGATATACACAGACTTTTGGGGCAATTGAGCGGGGGAAGGAAAGGGTGGGGACTGCGGGGAGGGAGACCTGTGGGCGAGAGACAAGAAACACAATAAGCACTTTTATTCCCCCTTTCTCCCTTACTCTGTGCTTCACCCCCTCTCAATCCACCCTTTCTTACCTGTAAAGAAATAAGAGCAATGCAACTTGTTAAGGAGGAGGTGCGGGGGCTGCAGCTTTGCGTATCTGCTCTCTGAGGCTTAGGCGTACGTCTCTTGGACTATAAAAGAGAAGCACACACGTACACCAGAAAGGAAAGCAACAAAAGAATTGGAATGCTACCACTGCAGCGCTAAAGAAAATGTAGACCTGAATAGTTCTGAGATGGAGAAGGGGCTGGTACTCGTTAGGTGACTTTCTCCCTTCCTTTTCCGAAAGAGAGATTCCTGGTATACTGATTTGAACAAAGTCATGAAACAAATAACGTAGTATACTCTGTTTAGGAAATTTAGAGGAGTAGGGTTACACTCATTCATCCATTCAAGGTTCCTTTATCAGGCACGATATAATGTTGTATAAACTGGTTGCGAGAATGTCTTGGGACAAACAAACACGATGTGCGCAACTTGGGGATGCCCAGAGGGTTATCGTCACACTCATTCATCCATCCAACGTTGCAAAGCATACCATTCGCGGGCGCGTATTCACCCCGCACGAAACTGGGACCGGTTTCTCCAACGGCGTCAATCTGGCAGCCCAAGCGCCACTAAGTGCGCGGTCGCTCCCCTGCACGGTGAATCTCTCACCTCCAACAGGGGAGTCACAGAAGTCGTTCTATGAATGTGTCAAAGACACTCAAGGGATGCGGTCGGAGGGTGTGTCCTTTGACACTCTTACCGCCAAAGTAACTGCAAGGCAAAGCGTCCAGCTTTCCCCGGGAGATGTAGAATAATCGGCACCGCGGTCCGGACTGCAGGGCTTTTATTTCCTGCTTCCGGTCCGCTGCCGTCGTCCGCTGCTCAACGTGCTCGCGTTGCCTATTGGGATTTGTAGTCTGTGTCGTTCCGCGTCTCGCGTCTCTGCCGTCTGCAGCGAGCGCGGGAAGGCAAATCATGACAAAACAGGTATAAACGTACTCTATCTATTGATGATGTTGACCAAACCGACACTAGCTTACAGCAGTATGTTGATTTTAACTTAGGATTGTTTTTCTTTGTTGGAGCTGCCCTAAATAGTAGGAAGGTTCGACGATTAACAAGAGTTGTAGAGGCTGTAACGAATCAAGCTGCTGCTGCTCTTGGGAATCTTACGGAAGAATTGCAAATCACTAGAATTGTTGCGTTACAGAATCGTATGGTACTAGATGTTATGTTAGCAGACAGAGGTGGAGCATGTAGGATTATCGGAAGTAGTTGTTGTGTATTTATTCCTGACCACACGCCATCAGTCTATAACGCTATTAATAAATTGCATAAAATCGCAGCTGAGATTCATACAGAAAATGGCACTTGGACCTTTTCTGGATGGTTTTGGGCATTGATCACTACATGGGATGGAAAGTCTTAACTGGTCTCTGTATTATTGTAGCAGTTTTGTTTTCCTGCTGCATTTGTGTTCAGTGTGGTCCCTTAGTCTGTTCTTTATGTGTGTCATTTTGTATTCCTGATAAGAAAGCTATTGCCAATGTCACCTATCAGAAAAACTTAAACAAGGAGGTGGAAGAGATGATGAAAATTGACATATATGACGATTATCCTAATAAGCCGAATGTCTTCAGTAAATGCTGAAAGGGTCGTCTGTTGAAAACTAAAACAGCGATATGATTAAGCATTCACTGAAGACATGAATTCTCTACAGTCAAAACGTGTTTCTTGTCTTATGTTGACCACTGTCCGGACTCCATTTTGTATTGCCATGTCTCCAAGTGCTTTGCACGAGAAGAGTCCTACCTTTTCGCTAGTTGCTCTTGTAATCTGCCTAGTAACAGTCTATAAATAGCTCCTTTGTCCGTCTGGCGCATGCCCAGACTTGACCACATCTGTTATCAGTTAGTCCTTGTTTGACCATGTTTTCGCGGGCTCAGGAAATTGTTAACTCCGCCCATATATTGATCCTGTATTGAAAATGTCCATAAATGGTAATGAATTTTGCTCTATGTTGTATCCACCCACTTATGAGCCCCTCTGTTGTGTATAAAAGGGGACCGTGTACGCAAGTTCTGTGTGCTACTCTATGCAATACTGAAGAGTGTTGTGCAGGTTGTAGGACCACCCTTAAGGGTTAATAAACTCTGTCTTTGTATTTGCAGTTTCCGTGCCAACTTCCTTCTAGTTTTCGTACATAGGAGGGCGAACCCTTGTATTTTGCCGGCCTAGCTGGGGCCTGTACTCATCAGACTCACACGCATACCAAGTTCTCATTCATGCTATTTTATATTCACTAACTCATACTCATTATTACCTACTCACTCCTACTCAACCATTCTCACTCTCTTGCACCCAATCTTACACTCACTCACACATTGTCACTCATTCTTACACTGATTAACTCACAGCTCCCCACTCACACTGACTTGCACTCACTCTTATCCTCACTCCATCATTATCACTCACCCTGACTCACTAATACTCACTCACTGACATTTAATCTCCTTTATTGCCACTCCTATCATTGACTGTCACTTTCAATCACACACATATACCCACATACACACATGCTTGCACAGAAACACTCCCTCTCTAACACAAACACACTCTCACCTGCAAGCACGCACACAACATACATTTAAAAACATATTTTACTTACCCGATACTCCAGCTTTTATTACACTAATGGTGAATAATGTACAATTATTCACTGTTAGCGTAATTTAATAATTGGCTGAAAAGAAGGGAAAAGCCACCCGTGTCTTCTTGGCACTGGTTTTGCCACCTCTGAGGCCAGAGGTCGCAAAGGCAGTCTCAGGGGTCGCAGTGAGCAAGCCAGAGGTCCTAGCTGCGACCACAGGCAACCCCTAAACGATGTCCATGTACAGAGCCCAAGGGCGGAGCTCCTGCTTCCGCTAGTGCTCTCGATGGAAGGCGAGGTTGGTGGTTTGGGCCTGGCACTTATGTAGGTTTGCTAAATCCATAAAGGTGGCCAAGCGGAGGGAGCTATAATTGGCCTTATATATCATCAGAAGATGCAAGAGTCCTGTCCTCTGGACCCTGAAGTTTGCGCCCACATGCAGAGGTACAAAAAGTGCCTTGAATATGTTGTTGGGGTATGGGCTATAAGCTGTGGTGGGACGAGTTCCTGACAACTGATCACTAGCATGCAATGGTGTCGGGTGTCATAAAAATACAGAAAAATGCTCAGCAATCTACATGAAATTACATGACAGGCATGCATACCTATGGGCCTAGAGGCCCATAGGAATGAATGGGAAGACATTCTCGATTTGCGATTCTCAATTAGAGAATCGCAAATTGAGAATGCAATTTCAAGGGTGCCAGGGTGTCAAAAGGTCACAATGTTGCACCCCTGAAATGTACATGTCTCACATGTGGTGCACATACATGCCCTAAGGGCATGTATGTGTGCCACATGGCACTTTGAAAAATGCAAAAAAGTGCATTTTTCAAAGAAATCGCAAATTACCACGAGCTTGAAGTTGGTGGTAATTTGCGATTCCTTAAGGTCAAATTGCACTTTTTCTGGGCCTCTTATTTTATATTTAAGGACTTCCAATTTGCGATTCCTTAAATGCAATCGCAAAATAAGGAATTGCAAATTTTGCGATTCCTTATTTTGCGAGGCTGTTTTCCTTTCATACATCCCACTTAGCTACATTGCAATCGCAAGCGCCGAAATTCTGCGAATTTTGAATGATACATATGGCCCTAAATCAATACATATGAATCCCCCACTTGCTGTATGCTTTATGAAGCTCTAGTATCTTTCATGTTTAATAACTATTGAGTTTAAATATGTGTTTCTTTGTCCAGGTGGATTGTTATAATGCAACAATGATTATTGCTTTACAAAGAAAGTTAAAATAATTTAACAGGAAACAGAATATTTACTGTTACTTCTAAGAAAGCGAATTTGAACTTAATGGTATTTTTTCATCTTCCTTTTATTGACTTTTCCTTCACTTCTGTTTACCCTTTATGTTGATTTTTGGTCCGCTTCATTTTATTCATTCATTTAATTTGCATATGTACACTTATTTATGTACAATTAGGCCCTGCATGCCCTGAGGATGCAATATCTTAACCTCTTCAGTGCCCATGACGAGATAGTCTCGTCATGGAGCACGGTTGCGCTGTGCCCATGACGAGACTATCTCGTCATGAACCCCACCCACTAGTGCAACGCCCGGCACAGGAGGGGGAAAGGGCGTGGCACTGAAGGGGTTAAAGTAGTAATAGTAAAACATATGTGGGACAACATTAAGCTTTGTCTTTTGTTGACCTTTATCATTATGAGAACAAAGAACTTGTTACAAATAAACTCCAAACGAAAAAATGTTGAATAAGAGTTTATTCCGGTCACTTCCTCAAGAAGCCTCAGCTGACTCTCAAATAACTGTCACCAAGCTCCGGGATGCGCTAGCGAGCCCGCAGCAAGATGGCCTCACACTAGTGCAGCTCTGCTGGTCAGGGCAGCAATCCGACAATTATCCTGTGTCTCTCGGTGGAATCTGGAATCGTACTGCAGCGTAATTGATTCCCCTGAATATGGGCAGCAGATCGCGGTGTTGAAAACGTCTGGCTGATCGCCTTACGAGCTGTTTTCCTGAAGGGATTGAGACCGCGTCTCTAGGCTTAAATAGCGGCGCGCGCCTCCTGATCACCGCGATTACACAGCGAGACGCGCTGCTGGACTATGGCTGGTGGAGTGGTGCCTTCCAGAACGGCGCGGAACAAAGACTTTGTTGTGCGCGGTGATTGGAGGTACGCGGCAGGAGTGCGTGAAACGGTTGGCGGCGCTGGCACTGTCGCCGAGGCCTGCATTACCCGGGTGAGTGGGTGGCGGCACGGCTCTGGTGCTGGAGACCCCTGCTGCAGCTGCCTGTGCTAGGAGCAGCGCTGCCGTGGGACCCTCGGCTGTGGTGTGGCAGCGATCGTCATCGGCACTGTTCGACAGGGACGCTCCTATGCTGCTTGCCGTTGACCTTCCACACGGTACATTATAGGGAGATGCGGACCCGTGCCGGGTAGCGAAGTGGGCCTCCCGTCTCTGATTAGCGCTGCAATATCGTAAGGCCGCCATTTTGAAGCACCAGCCTGCGAGTGAGGCCTGTTGCCTAGATTTCAGGCTATCGACCTACGAGGCTGCTATAAGATGTTCAGCAGTCTTATCTGTGAGACGCGTACTGCCTGCAGGTGGTGCTCTGCCTGGGGCCTGTTCTTGGATATCATTTTACTGGCCATCATCTGGCTAACAGGGGCATATCAGTGCAAAGCGGACTATCAGTCTGGAGGTGGTTTCTGGTGATTTCATTGGCAGTCTTCCCTTTGCAGCTGGAGATCACGACTCCTTGGATATCTGTATGGGAATCAGTCGGGCCTCCACATCTGTCATCCCCTGTGTGCTGGTTTGAGTAACAGGACAGAGGCCCTAATATAGCGCATTGACGCGGACCCTCCTTGTCGCCAACTGCCTGAGCTACATCCACTGACAGCGTGGGCAAGCTGGACAAGCAGGTACAATCCAAGCTATCCTTTGACTCGAAACAACTTAAAAAGTCAACTGCGCAAGCCACGTTGGACACAGAGACTGATGTTGATACCAGTGGCCTTAGTAAACTCGAGCAGATGATGTTTGCAATGCAGCAAAGTTTACATACCATTGATAGTAAAATAGATACGCTCGACCTTCGCATGGACAACATGGCGTCCAAACTGGATAAGCATGGGGCAAGCCTAATGGAAGCGGAACAGCGTATTTCAAACTCCGAGGACAAGATTGAAGACATCACCAAGTCCTGTGCGCAGATGGAAAAACTACTCTCGGTGATTAATGCAAAGAATGAGGTCTTGGAAGCCAGGTCCAGGCACAACAATCTGCAAATTATTGGGGTACCTGAATCCACCAACATTGTGAAAATGGAGCTGTACATTGAGGACATGCTTAAGTCGCTGTTTAGTGTGGAGAACTTTTCCAGCATGCTAGTGGTCGAGAGGGCGCACCGCTCCCTGACGCCTCGCCCAGCTCCCGGGGCTCCCCCACGTCCGATCATCGCCAAACTCCTCAATTATAGAGATCGCGATGTGGCACTCCGGATGGCGAGGGAAATGGGCACTACGAAATATCAAGGTACGGAGGTTCAGCTCTTCCCAGACTTTACGAAGGCGGTACAGCAAGCCAGGTTTGAGTTCCAGCCGATAAAAAAGAAACTACAGGTGCTGAAAGTTCAGTATGCGATGCTCTACCCGGCCCGGCTCAAGATTCAGCATGGCAGCAAGCACAGAATATTTATGACTCCAAAGGACGCTATGCTCTTTGTCAAACAGCTAGAGCGCAGGGCCGCATCGACGGAGGAAGGTGACGAAGCGGACAATGAGGATTGAAGCGGCTATGGACGTGTGGAGGACTGACTCTGTTGCTGTTATCCACAATGTTCTGGAGTAAGAGCTGGCGTATGTAATACACGCAATGTCATGCTATTATGTGTTTCTTTTTGTTTTCTATTTTTCGATGTATGGTTGAGGTTTAACTATGCTTGTTAAGCGTGTTCGTTCTATTCTAAATGCGTGTCATCAATGATGCTGCGTGAGGTTCGAGTTGGTGGCAGTTGGAGCTGGTCTGAGAGAGTGTGTGGAGCGGTGGCTCGTCGGACCTACTAATAAAGACTATCTACTTGACTATCGTGTGTGGAGTGGTACTTATGTCTACCAAGGATACCACATACATTTTGGCGACGACGGGGCGAGCCACCGGAGCTGTTGTGTAGCATTGGCAACAGTGAACACTACGAACGACTATCGCACTCTAGAAAGAGGAAACCAGAGAAACCCCATCACGTTTTTACCACGTCCAGCGCCACGAACCACAACAACGAACCACTACAACCGCGGGACGAAGCTACAAGCTTGCGCAGTTTTCTGTGGATGTCAAACTGTGTTCGTCGTCATCTTACCTCCTCCAGCGGCAGTTTCATTGACGAGAAGTCTGTGCTCTTCTCCGGCGGCAGTCTGTATTTCAAGTAAGAGGAGAGCAGTTGTGGTGAAAGTGACGTTTGGTGTTGTGTGGCGTGTACGACACACAGCAATTGGTGGTGGCTGGTTGCAGAGATCTATTGAGCGGGAGCTCCGTATTCGTTGATGGTCCTTCACGAATGATGACGCAATAGAACACTGCAGCGTGATTCGGTGAAACCGTGTTTGTTCAGCCAATTGAATACCTTTCAGTTCTTTCGTCAGTACGCGAAGGCAGTGTACAGATTGGTCAGCACTGTTTTCTCCTCAACCAATTGATAACTGTGTTTACACGAGTTACCACGGTAACGACCGTTGAGTGTCTGCGGTGGAGAACAGCGACGGTGAAGATCTTCGTGTGTCTGGTGTTTCACGGTGAAGAACATCGAGCTTTTGCGTGAACGTGTATTTGTGCTTAGAATTGGATGTAAGGGATTACTTTGACTTTGGCAAGCGGAAAGGAAAAAACATTACGAAACGAACTGAGGTGTTTTCATCTGAAATTGGAGTCTGGTATTAACTGTGTTAGGGAAAAGCGCAACATGGCAAATGTATTTACTGAGTTATTTATGCTGTGTGCCAATTAAGGAACATTTTTCCAGTTTACCAATTTGAGTCAACGACATAGTGAAGTTAGGTAGAACTTACAAGGGTCTTAGGCAGTCATGCAATCAGTGAATCCTCCTCCTCCTTTTTTAGAAAATCCGGGTACGCCTCAGATCCAATGGAGACAGTGGTTTGATGCGTTTGAAACGTATGTGGGTGCAATAGGTGCCTCACGTTACAGGGCAGAACGAAAGAAATTTCTATTGTTAAATTCATTGGGTTTTGAAGGTAGGGAAGTTTTTAAGCATCTTCCTGATATCGTTTTGGCAGAAGGAGAGGTGTTGGACGAGTATCAGGAAGCGGTAAAAAAACTCATTATAAAATTTGATGTTCAGCCAAGTCTAGTTGTCTTGAGGCACAAATTTTTTAAGAGGGTGCAGTTGCAATGTGAAGACGTAGACACATTTCTTAGCGCTTTGCGCAAACTTTGTGCGGAATGTCAGTTTGGGGAATACAGAGATCAGTTAGTCAGGGACCAGTTCATTGCACATTGTACTGACAAACAAATACAACAAAAACTACTCACTATGGGTAACCCCAGTCTAGAAGAGATTATTAAAGTAGCAAAAAGCGTGGAATTGGCACAGAATTCTATCAAAGAATTGAGTGCGAGCAGCACATCCAAAGAATTGGTAAATGCAGTTGCTACTTCTAGTGTTAATAGCAATTCTACTAACAAGGTGAAATCGAGTGACAAGGGGGCGCTTAACAAGAAGAATATTTGTTATAGGTGTGGGTACCCTCCTCATGGAAAAGATTATAAGTTTTGTCCAGGGAAAAATGCAAAGTGTCACAAGTGTGGTAGATTTGGGCATTTGGCCAAAGTATGTCAGACTGGTGGGAATAAGAGTGAAAAGGTTAATTGTATAAGAGATGAGCAACTGAGTGAAGGTGACATGGTGCAAAATTTTCAAGATATGATTGTCACGGTTACGGATGAGAGTGTTGTTTATGGAAATCCTTCGGATTGTGTTGATCCTTATGCTGAAATTACTGTGGGTACAGTGGTTTTGAGGTTATTAGTAGATTCAGGAGCTAGAATCACTATGATCACATATGAACTCTTTAAGAAGTCATGGGATGAAAGGACACTTTTTCCACCAGATAGAGAACCAGTTTCATATGAGGGACGGAAAATAGAGCTGGAGGGATACATTGAAGATGTTTTGCAATATAAAGATCGTAGAATTCATGGAAAAATCTATGTTGCTGTGCGTGGATTAAATATTCTCGGGTGGTATCACCAAGGCCTGTTTGGCATGATTCTGAGACCAGGAACTACTGAACAGGTACTAGTGGTACAGGATTTACCTGATCCAAGTGGTCTAGAAAAAGAGTTTCCGAGTGTGTTTTCTGACAAGCTAGGTAAGGTTGAAGGTTTCAAGCATATGATTAAGATAAAAGACAATGCGGTACCTGTGAAGCATAAAGTAAGGTCAGTGCCGTTTAGTCTTAGAGCTGATCTTAAGAATGAATTGGTCAGATTGGAGAGTGCTGGTGTGATTGAGCCTGTGGAGTCAAGTTTGTGGCTTAGTCCATTAGTTGTCGCGCGAAAACGGAATGGTGAGATTCGTTTGTGTGTTGATTTGAGGAGTCTCAATAAAGAGATATGGGTGGATGCACACCCTCTACCAAAAATTGGTGATTTACTTGAAGAATTGAGGGACGCTCAATGGTTCTCAAAAATAGATCTAGCGTCTGCATATCATCAAATACTTTTGGATGTGGATTCACGACACTACACTGCTTTCAACTCTCCTTTCGGGACTTTCCAATTCTGTCGTATGCCCTTTGGGTTAGCGTCAGCAGCTTCGGTTTTCCAAAGAGTGATGCAGGTTGTACTCCGAGGTGTTAAAGGTGTGGTCATTTTCCAAGATGATGTTTTGATATTCAGTAAGTATCTGGAGGAACATGATAAGATTTTAAGATCAGTTTTAGGTGTTTTTGAGAGTAAAGGTATTGTGGTGAAGAAAAGTAAATGTGAATTCTGGAAGAGGGAGATTGAATTTCTTGGACATTTGGTTTCGGGTGATGGGGTGAGCCCTAGACCCGGGTTGGTGAAGGCGGTTGTGGAGTGTCCGAGTCCAAAGAACAAGGATGAGTTGCGTTCATTTTTGGGTCTGTGTGAATTTTATTCACGGTTTATACCTGATTATGCTTCAAAAATGAAAGCTCTTTCTAATATGGTGAGATCCAAGGTCAATTTTGTTTGGGATGACAATTGTCAAGCGACTTTTGAATTGGTCAAGGCTGAAATGCTTAATGCAAAAACTCTTAGAGCCTATGATCCGGCGGTGCCGTGTGTGATCACGGTTGATGCTAGCCAGTATGGGTTAGGGGCAGTGCTCACACAGGGGACAGGTGAGAGTGAAGTGACTATTAGTTATGCTTCTAGAGTACTTAGAGATCCGGAGCTCAATTATTCTGTGATCGAAAAGGAGTTGTTAGCCTGTTACTGGGCGTGTGAAAAGTTTAGGACATATATTTGGGGAAGAAAATTTATCATACAAACAGATCACAAACCTCTGATATATATTCTAGGTGGCGAAAGGTTAAAATATGCCACTCCTCGTATTGCTAGGCTGACCACAAAACTTCTACAATATGATTTCATCACAAAACATATACCAGGTAAACAAAATGTAAGAGCTGATTTGTTGTCTAGGTTACCCCTGTCTGAGGAGGTAGTTGTGGATCAAGATGATGATAAAGAGGATTGCTTTATAGCAGTCGTTGATGCTGTGGATAACAAAGCGTGTAGCGAGGCAGAGTGGAAGAAGGCTGTGAGTGAGGATTTGACACTTGTCAGTGTGAAGGAGTACATTGTGAAGGGGTGGCCTCGAGAGAGGTGTGTATCACAGGACATTCAGCCTTTTTGGAAAATTGCAGAAGAATTGTCTATAGAAGATGGTGTGATTATGAGGGACGGTAGGTGTGTTCCTCCTTTGGGTGTGCGTGTGAAGTTAATTGACTGTGCGCATGAAGGTCACCTTGGAACTACCATGACAAAAAAACGTCTCAGGCTTCATTATTGGTGGCCCTCAATGGACAAAGATATAGAGTGTAGGGTCAAACAATGTGGGATTTGTTGGGGTGCTGAAAAAGGATTGAAAGTGGTCACTCCTCCGCTTCAACCTATTCCCTATCCCACGAAGCCAAGGCTTAAAGTGGGAATTGATCTGGTGGGTCCTTTTAATTTTCTGCCTCATAATTTGCGTTTTGCTTTTGTGCTCATGGATTTTCACAGCAAATGGCCTGAGGTTAAGTTTTGTGCTTCACCTACTGCTGGAAATGCTATTTTATTTCTCAAAGAGATCTTTATGAGAGAGGGGTTCCCGGAGGCCATGGTTTCAGATAATGGTGTACAATTTGTAAATCAAGAAATGAAGGAATTTTTGAATGAGTCAGGTGTGAAGCATTTGAGAAGTTCGGTTGGACATCCACAAACCAACGGGTTGGTTGAGAGAATGAATAGGGTGGTTGTGGAATGCATCAAGTGGGCCAAACACAATTGCTTAGATGTGGAAGGTGCTGTTAGGTCGATGCTGTGGTTTTATCGTACCACACCACATTCTTTGACGAAAATTGCACCTTTTGTTTCACTCAAGGGTAGAGTGCCAACTTCTACTCTCTATCCAGGATGGTTGTTGAGGACGGTGGGCAATAAGGTTGTGTCTAATGTAGATAGTGTTGCGTTGGAGACTCGTGTCAAAGCAGCACAAGAGAAGATGGCTATTATGTACAATCAGAAAAAGTCAGCCAAAGAAATAATGCTGTCACCTGGTGATATGGTCCGCATCAAGAACACAAGAGGTGTTAGGAAGGGTGGTGTGACTTTTGGTGAACCTGTATGTGTGGAAAGGGTTTGTGGTGGTGCGGTGATGGTTGAAGGTGGTCATTGGTGGAATATGAGTAAGGTGGTCAAAGTACAAGTGGTTTCAAACAAACCTGTGGAGTCATCAATTTCCACGGGGTGTCCTAATGTTCCCTCCAAAATGGGTCTGGGGACGAGTGTGTCTGGTCTGGAAAGGGAAAGGGAGAGGTCTTTGCGTGTTAGACGTCTTCCGTGGAAGCTGCGTTAACCATTTATTAATGTTCTGGTATTGGGAGCATTCATGGTACAGTTAAGATTACTGTAGAGTCTTAGTGGTATTGTTATGCCAATAGAAGTTGTGGTTTGTGTTTCTTATAACTTCACAATTGTTACTGATGCTGTTGTATATGTATTTTTTTTTATTTCACCATTGTTTATGTTTTCTCTATTTTATTTCTTTGTGTCTTTGTGTTTATTTTGTTGTTACAAAAAGAGGTAATATGTTGTGCTTAACTATGCTTGTTAAGCGTGTTCGTTCTATTCTAAATGCGTGTCATCAATGATGCTGCGTGAGGTTCGAGTTGGTGGCAGTTGGAGCTGGTCTGAGAGAGTGTGTGGAGCGGTGGCTCGTCGGACCTACTAATAAAGACTATCTACTTGACTATCGTGTGTGGAGTGGTACTTATGTCTACCAAGGATACCACACTATTATGTGTTTCTTTTTGTTTTCTATTTTTCGATGTATGGTTGAGGTTTGGACCTGAACTATGTAGCAACCACTATCCTCTGGACTTGTGGTATGCGTTTCCTTTTTTGAGACCATTAATGATCCGGTGTTGCTGGTTGCTCGTGCACTAGCCCTGTTGGGGGCCCCTATGTCTGCACGGGAATGAACTTAAAACTCAAGAGCACGGATTTGCTGGAACCGTGTTGTGCTAACACTTGTGCAGTCAGTAATTGGATGTGCGAACTTATAATATCCTTATGTTGCTGCATATGATATATGATTTGATGGTATTATACGTGCTATGGGCTGGGATGAGGGTTGTAATGCACCATGTTGCACATCTCTGAGAGTCGAGGGTGGTCAACGCTGCATGTCTTGGGTGTTGCATTTAAGTCTCGAGCTCATGTGTTTTCTATCTGCACTGGTTTTGATGCAACATGTTATGGTCTGCTCTGCTGAGGGGGAAACACGGGTATGGCTTTGACCCCCCCTCATTCCAACGAGGGGATATCTGGGCTGCTAGTGACCTCCATAAGGTTACACCCCAAGTGGTTCTACGTTTGTTACTAGGGTATGGGCAGGCTTTCTGCTTGTGGTGGGCGGAGGGGAGGTTTTTGGAGTGTTGAGTTTCTGAGGTAAACAACCTTTACAACGCAACTTTTACAACGCACTACCTTTACAACGCAATTTTTACAACGTATTTTCTTTTACACGCATGCATTTACAACGCATGTTTTTACAACGAAAGTACCTTTATTTCGCAAAGACTTTTACAACGGAAGTATTATATTTTAAATTATTATTTATTTAGTTATAAATTAATATTATTTATTCTAAAAAAAAAATTGAAAAGAATAATTAATTTAATTTTCAAATAATGAGAAGCTTATAAAATATTTTCATTAATATAATGCTATGTAAGATATTTATATTTATAATTAAATTAATTTGCTTAGTCAAAAAATAAAAAAGAAGATTTAATACTCTAGTAATAATCTAGTATATATAATTAAAAATAAAATGTGATTAATTAATTAAATTATTTATAAAATTATTTACTAAAAAAATCAATCAAATTGCAAAATAATACTCCTTAAAAATCAAATAAATATTAATATTAACAGTTATATAATAAATTAATATTTATTTAATTAAAAATTACAATTATTTGCTTAATCAAAAAAAATAAGGAGAAAATTAATACTCTAGTAATAATCTTGTATATATAATTAAAAATATACTGTGATTAATTAATTAAATTATTTATAAATTTAAATAATAAAAAAATCTATCAAAATGCAAAATAATACTCTTTACAAATTAAATAAATATTAATATTAACAGTTAAAAAAAAGACATAGAGCAAAGATATGTTGAAAATAATTTGCTTTATAAAAGATCCAAAAAAAAAAAAAATGAAAAAATATTACAACAATTTTCTTTAAAATGTAAAACAAATAAATTTATTTTTAAAATAATTTAGAAGTAGGAAATTTAATTAAAAAGATAAATAGAAAATAAATTCCCACGGTTTAGTATTGATTTGTATGGGTACAATTGTCCTTCATTTATTTCTATAGCTGAAGCTGGATGTCCCGCGGACTGGAAAGCAAGATGAGAAGAAAGAAGAAAGGGGAACTTTGGAAAGAAAATGATATAAGGGTAGAGGTAAGGATGGAATTAGGTTATTTTAGAAGTAAAAAGATAGAATAAATAAGTATTTATTAAAAAAATACATTAATACAAATAAAGAAAACATTGTTTCTGGTTTCGATTGTTTATTGAAAAAATAAAAAATAAATATTTATGATTTAATGTAATTTTACAAAATATTAACATATATTAAAAAAGTAACATTTAATTTATTTACATTAAATACATATTTGTCAAAATAATAGGAAAAAATAGTCCGTTTTTCATCTTTGAAGCTTTCAATGACGTAAGGACGTATACGTAAACGTAATCCGCCATTTTGAAGAGCATCGATGGAGGAAGCAGCTGGAAGCTGATCTACGTCCAGGTAGGAAACAATTTTAACTTTATTTATACATTTTAGATTAAAAAAGGATACATATATTGTTAAGAAAGGATAAGGAGAGGTTGCGGTGTTTGAATGTTTTGTAAAACTTGTTAAAAAAGCATGTCGGCGATCATTTTATTAGCGTATGCCTATGTCGGGTCTGTGAAAGTGAAAGTGAAATGTTTTTTAAATAATTATAAGTTGTAAACATTAAATACTTTATGCAAATTCATGTATAATACACAGTTTTTGGGTATTTGGTTGAAAATACTTCGAATGGTTACTTAGAAATACGATCTTGAATTTTGGTACGGAGTAAAAAAAAGGTTAAAATTAGATAACTATGGAAAAAAGAAAAGATAATTTGTTCACTATATTTACGAATGATTATTGGAAAGAATAAAAAAAAATTACATTGCGATAGTTTAACAATAGTAAAATGGAACATACAGTTACACTATTATTTGGAAGGTGGTAATAAATGCAACTTTGGTATGGATTGTCACATTAAGAAAAACATGAACAGGTTATTTCTCATTTTGAGTATGGTTTAATTTTGGAATTGGGTTTTTTGAATAATTGCATTTATTGTTGAAAAAAAAAAAAAGGTAGCTTCACCCGACTAATAATTTGGAAAAATGTTTTAGAAAAAGTCTATTGCCAATTGTAATTTGTGTTGGAGAAAATTTAATGCAAAGCAGGAAAGTAAATGTTGAAAAGGTAATTAGAAGTTTAGAATGTTAGAAACATTTTCAAGGTAGTCTAGAGCCACACACAACGAAAACTGTTGTATAATACCCAATAGTCTTTCTGACATTTCCTTTGTTTTATGAGAAACTCGTGGGTTTAAACTACCAGCTAATGTTTGTGAAAGTCTCATTTCTTGAAAACTTTGCTCCTTCTTCAAAGTTTCCAAGAAAGAGTAGAAATTAGGATGTGGTTTGCCAATTGTATGGTTGAAGGAGTTATGCCATCCCTCAATGGCATTGTTTGTTTTAGCTTCTCCCTCTAAACAGCTTGTGTAACAGTTCCACCACTCCACATGGAAACGTGGCTTCCTCCTGCGACCCGATCTGCTTAGGTGCCCAATCCATGTGTCTTCAAAATAATTTAGGATGGGTGCCAATTTGTCTTCATTAGTATTGTAATATTCAGATTCTGTAATGGCAGTGTAGTACTCGTCTATACTTTCGGGAGGAACAAAACAAAGAGCTGTTAATTTTTTTTAATTCACATTGAAGTTTGCTATCTCTTGAGTATTCTGCAACTAGGGATGTTTTTTGTAACTTACGCCAGAATGCCTGGGAAAAATGGAAAAAACACCCCTGAATTTGGGTATCCGTGTACGTTTTACTGATCACATTGATCATGCTCAATTCAAAATCTACAATTATTTTCCTAGGACTTTTTGATGTAGAATTTTTAATAACTGATAAAAGTTCAGAGTAAGTTGCAGAAGTCTTATCAGGTAGCAAACTATATACTAAGGGGATCACATTATGGTTAATTTTTGCGTGTATAGTGTAAATTTGAGTGAAAGGATGGGGTGTACTTTTAAACGTCCCATCCATCATCCAAATTTCACTATTTTCTAATTTAACAAGGTTACGTGGTGTGCTAAAAATAAGAATACGTTTTTGAGGGTTTTCGTTGTCATGGAGAAGGAACTGTTCATGAGCAAAAGAGATTGTTAGTTCATGTGGTATCACTATGTCAGAAAAGGTATGAGGTGTTGTGGTTTGTGTGTTACTTGCCTGCTTTTTTGTCTTTGAATAATTCGTCTCAAATTAGGAATTGTAGGCATATTACTAGCAACATGACTGGGGACATGCTGTGCAACCTCTCTTAATATGGATCCAGTGGAATCATTGGAGGTGCTTGCAATTTCTTTCATTTTGTTTAATGTTTCTCTAACATCAATCTCCATTGCAGAGGCAGAGTGGTTATGCTCTGCCACTGCAATGGGTTGAGTAGTATTGCACACACCTCCAATGATTTCTAGGAAAACTTATCCTTTCTTTACAATATATGTATCCTGAATGTTTCAGTAATTTGTCTCCTTTTCTGGATTTAATGTACCATGCAGTTTCTTGAGAAGACATTATCTGTGAAGACAAAATGATGTTTTTTACTATGTGGATAAAAAAGAAAATACATTAATAACTATATAATACTATTGAATTACAAACACACTTCTCTAGAGTTATAATAGAAAGTCCTGCATTTATACTATCCTCCACTTTCACTACTGTTTAAGTAGCTTACAACAAAATTAATAATTCATACATCTACACTATTCTAAAATTTTGAAATTCATTTTTCTTGCTCTTGTAACATTAGTAATTGTCATTCTTAAAATGATCCCACATTTTATCAACTACTACACCTACTTGGAGTTAGATTAGTCATTGGTACCCCTACACCATCCTATACTTTTTCTACTGCTGCACCTTCCTGGAGTTAGAATAGTAATTGTTACCCCTACACTATCCAACACTTTCCCTACTGATGTACCTACCTGGAGTTAGAATAGTAATTGTTACCCCTACACTATCCAACAATTTCCCTACTCATACAACTACCTGGAGCTAGAAAAGTCATTTTTACCTCTACACTATCCTACACTTTGCCTACTGCTGCACCATCCTGGATTTAGAATACTAATTGTTACCCCTACACTGTCCAACACTTTCTCTACTGCTGCACCTTGGTGGAGTTAGAATAGTAATTGTTACCCCTATATCATCCTACAGTTTCTGTTTTGTTGAATATTACATGAATATTTTCCAAGAAGTTTTGCTTATTAATTTCTTTTTCAGTAAGGATTGTTGATTTAAAATACCTTTTGCTGTTGGTGCTTTTTTTGCCCTTGCTTCTGGTGTTTTTTGTAGTTTTGTCTGTTTTTGTTGAGTTCGACTTCTTCTGAGATGTTGTTCTGATTTATGTCAGTATCTGGAAAAAAAAAATTAGCAAATGAAAACATTTTATACTGTTTTATTAAATAGACAAATCTACACAATAATGTGTATAAGTGACATTTTAAGTTTGACTATTTATATACTCTACTACACTTTCACTGCCAATGTAGCTATTATCAGTTATAATAGTAACTGTTACCCAGACAACAACCAAACTTTCCCTAATACTGCACCTTCTTGGAGTTAGAATAGTAATTGTTACCCATACACCATCCAACACTTTATCCAGTACTGCACCTTCCTGAAGTTAGAATAGTAATTGTTACCCCTACACTTTCCAACACTTTCTCTACTACTGCACCTTTCTGGATTTAGGATAGTAATTCTTACCCCTACACTATTCAACACTTTCCATACTGCTACACCTACTTAGAGTTGGAATACTATTGGTAACCCCTACACCATCCTACACTTTCCCTACTGCTGCACCTTCCAGGAGTTAGAATAATAATTGTTAGCCCTACACCATCCCACACTTTCTCTACTGCTGCACCTTGATGGAGTTAGAATAGTAATTGTTATCCCTACAGTATCCTACACTTTCTGTATTGTTGCATATTACATGATTATTTACTAATAACTTTTGCTTATTAATTTATTTTTAAGTAAGGATTGTTGATTTAAAATACCTTTTGCTTTTGGTGCTTTTTTCTTGGTCTTGTTTCTGGTTTGGTTTCTAGTTGGATAGTTTGATTGTATGGTTGTCTGGTCTTGTTGGTTTCGAGTTTTAATCAGATGTTGATCTGATTTATGTCAGTATCTGGAAAAAAAAAATTTTTGCAAATGAAAACATTTAATACTGTTTTAATAAATAGAAAAATTTAAACAATACTGTGTATAAGTGACATTTTAAGTTTAACAATCTATATACTCTACTACACTTTCACTGCCACTGTACGTATCATGAGTAATAATAGTAATTGTTACCCATACACCATCCCACACTTTCCCTACTGCTGCACCTTACTGAAGTTAGAATAGTAATTGTTACCCATACACCATCCAACATTTTGCCAAATACTGCACCTTCCTGGAGTAAGAATAGTAATTGTTACCCATACACCATCCAACACTTTAACCAATAATGCACCTTCCTGGAGTTAGAATAGTAATTGTTACCCCTACAATATCAAAAACTTTCCCTACTAATGCACCTAACTGCAGTTAGAATAGTAATTGTTACCCCTACACCATCCCACACTTTCCCTACTGCTGCACTTTCCTGGAGTTAGAATAGCAATTGTTACCCATACACCATCCAACATTTTGCCAAATACTGCACCTTCCTGGAGTAAGAATAATAATTGTTACCCATACACCATCCAACACTTTATCCAATAATGCACCTTCCTGGAGTTAGAATAGTAATTGTTACCCCTACACCATCCTACACTTTCCCTACTGCTGTACCTTCCTGGAGATAGAATAGTAATTGTTACCCCTACATCATCCCACACTTTCCCTACTGTTACACCTACCTGGAATTAGAATAGTAATTGATACTCGTACAGCATTCTACAATTTCTGTATTGTTACATATTATATGAATATTTTTGTAAAAGTTTAGCTTATTAATTTCGCTAAAAGTAAGGATTGTTAATTTAAAATACCTTTTGCTTTTTGTCTTTTTTTCTTGCCCTTCTTTTTGGCTTGTTTTCTACTTTGATAGCTTGATTTTATGGTTGTCTGGTTCTGTTGGTTTCCAGTTTTTCAGAAATGTTGATCTGATATATGTCAGTATCTGAAAAAAAAAAGCATTTTTGTAAATGTAAAATTAAAATACCATTTTAGAAAATATAACGAAGTACAAAATAGTGTGTATAATTGAGATATTATTTTTAACTAAATACATCCTAAACTACACTTTCAATGCCACTAGTAATTTTTACCCCTACAGTATCACACACTTTCTCTACTGTTGTAGGTTTCTGGATTTAAAATAGAAAATGTTATCTGTACACCATCCCATACTTTAACCACAGCTGACCCATTGTGGAGTTACAAATTTAATTATTACGTTTAAAATTACCAATTATTTTCCTAAAGGAAAACCTTTATGGAGGTAATTTGGTAGTTTTTATCCCTACAGTATCTAACAGTTTCACTAGTGCTGCACCTACTTTTATTTAGATTAATAATTGTTACCCCTAAAGAATTTCACAGTTTCGAAATTGTGTACCATTCTGGATTAAAACAATTTTTTTTTTTATCAAATACGATTCTACATTTTCGACAATGGTGCACTTTCAAGTAATGATCTCATTTTGCTTAAGAACTACACTATCTTACAGTTTCACAAAGTCTTTAGAATTAATGATGAAAGAAAATAATGGTATTCTTTTACGAACCAAATATTTACCTTATTTATAACTCGACGTTTCAATTTTGAAAGATGGTATTATTTTTAATTCACGTTATTGAATTTCTGTGTGGAAAAAAATATATATATGTGTGTTGACACAAGTTTTTGCTACTTGCTAATGTAAAATGGTGTATAAGTTTTTAAATTAAAATACCTCTAAATTATTGTCGATGATGAGTGTAGGTTATTTTGGAAAACAAGTTTTTTTTTATTAATTAATCTTTTTCGTCACATGTGACAAAAGTACTGATAAAGAAAAAAAAATCATTTTAGGAATTTGGAAAAATAGTAAAAAACATTATTTACTTGAAGAAACAATTATTAATAGATATTGGTCAGTACAAACATATTGACTGTATATGTTTATTGAGATATGATTCGAATACTATAGTAATACATTGATATTCGTTTTGACAAACAAAAATGGAAACAGAAAAATATTCGGTGCAGGCTATGAAATGTTTAACATGATAAATGTAAAAAAGAAATAGTAAGGTTCTTTTTTTTAGAAACGTACTTGTATGTCGACAAATAATGGTTCTGAAAAGGATTTCGGTCTTCTCTGGGTGAAGAGGTCAGAGGGTCAGCTTCAGGCGTCTGCTCTCTTTGGGAGTTGATAATCAACTGATTTTAAAATGGTGTCTGGCTCGTATTTATAAATTTTTGTCATTGTCATTGTTAATTTTTAGAAACACAGCGTTGGTTATATTTTTTTAAATTGTATTTATTGGTGTGGAAACTTATAATTTAAAAAAACATCTGAAGATGTGTATTTGTCGCATTTTAGTCCCGTTTTGGCATCCATTTTGAAAGTAGTGTTGTGGTATTATTTTAATGGAAAGTGTTGTAGGACAATTGTTTGATCTACAATGTTTAAAATGGCGCCTATGTGTATGTAAAATGTTTGTTTATCCGATTAGTTATTTGGTGAAGTAGTTATATTGAATTTAAATTATGTTTATTAATTTATTGTTTTTTTTAAAAAAATGCAAAGTTTAAAAAAATTGACCATTTCTAAAATACTTGAATATTAATTTTAATACGCAGTATTAATTTTAATACTCGAGTATTAATTTTGTATAATTATATGTAGTTCGATGCATTTACGTACAGATTTTCTCTACTTTTTAAAACACTTCCCCACCCAAAAACCCCTAATTTCCCTGCATCCCGTGCCAGGTTTTATTTAACAAAAAAATATATATATATATTTTTTTAAGCGTTGTAATTGTATGCGTTATAATTGTGTTCGTTGTAAAAGTACTGTTCATTAATTTACTCTATTTCGCGTTGTAACAGTATTCGTTGTAACAACATGCGTTGTAAATGTATTGGCGTTGTAAAAAATGCGTTGTAAAGGCACGCGTTGTAATGGTATGTGTTGTAACGTCATACATCCAGTTTCTGATAATGGGGCTGCTGGGCATGATTGGGATGCCTGTGTGGGTGGGGGGCATGGTTGTGTGTTTGTTTTCTTGCACTACTCTGCAACTTAGAATACATTGTAGTGGCCGAAGTGTGGCATACAGCTTGCATACAGTGACACAGTGTGATGCACTCATTATGATTGTAATAAATGGCGGTTGAGGTGGGCAAACTTACATGGATGACGTGGAACGTCAGGGGCCTTAGTAATCCGAGAAAAACAAGGCAGATGCTGGCCCACCTGGATAGGCACAATGTGCAGGTGGGGTTCCTCCAAGAAACGCACTTGACTAAGCAGGCGGCAGATAAAGAAGCCACAAAATGGGCGGAGGCAAAATGGGCATCATCCTACTCCTCCTATGCAAGGGGCGTAATGATTTTGATACGCAAGGGATATCCCTTCTCATCGACGCATGTGTACATAGATGATAATGGTAGATATATTATTGTCCAAGGGTGGTTATGTGGCATGATGCTGACTCTGCTTAATTTATATTGTCCTAATGTCGATGACCCTGAGTTCTTTGCTGAGGTCTGGAACAAAATACATCGGTTGCAACCAGCCCCTATTATTTGTGGGGGGGGATCTGGTTTTAGATTTGAACCTACACCGTAATTCCGTGGTGGAGCCTGTAGTTACGAAGGCCGCACAGGCCGTTAAAAAGGGCATGCAGGAACTCTCACTAATAGATATTTGGAGGCTCAGGCACCCCGGGCGGAGGGAGGGCACATGTCATTCTTACGAGCGTCACTCTTGGTCGCGTCTTTACTATTGGTTGGTTACAGATGAGGTGAACTCGCTGGTCACTGCTGTGTTACCCAGAACACTCTCCGATCATTCCCCGTCCTTATTTTAACTGATTATTCCCTCATTCACGCCATCTCAATATCAATGGAGGTTACAGGCCACAGCCCTGCAAGATCAGGTGTTCCGGGAGGGGGTAAGGGACACCATTGTAAATTACTTTGCTGAAAACGCTGGCTCGGTTGACAAGTTAAGTACGGTATCGGAAGCGTTTAAAGTTACAATCCAAGGTGTGTGTATAGGATTGCATGCAGGGGTACTCAAATCGCTGCGGGGATCTATGGAGCACTTAGAACAAGACCTGATAGAACTAGAAAGTCAATATGAAGCGACATTTGACAACCAGCTCTTGGTGACCATTCGGTCTAAAGTAACTGAATATAATGACTTAGCGGACTCGGAGGTCAAACATTTGTCGCATCAATGGGAGGCCAGATATTATGGTGAGGGCGGGAGGCCGGTAGGGCTCTAGCAAACAAACTCACAGGCTCATGGGCAAAAAGTAGTATGGTACACGCTATTGCAGATGGGGATGCTAGGTATTGTGACAGAGCGAGCATCCTTATTGCCTTTGTACAGTATTACACTGATATGTACAAAGCTAGACAGACGGCAGACGAAGATGAAATAGCACAATATCTGGAAGATATTGCCCTGGTGTGGTTGTCAAAACGACAACACGACTTTTTAATGCACCCTATAATGCCTGATGAACTCCGTGATGCGATCCTTGCTTTGCCCAATGGCAAAGCTACAGGCACGGATGGGCTCCCCGTGGAGTTCTATAAGGAATATATTGATCTTCTGGTGCCGCAATTGCATGCTATGTTTGAGGATGCCTATGAGCAAAAGACTCTACCAGATACACTGCGCGAGGCACTGATTGTAACCTTATTGAAACCTGGGAAAGAATCTGACAAGTGTGAGTCCTATCGACTGCTGTCATTAATTAATACGGATGTTAAAATACTCGCAAAGGTACTAGCCACGAGGTTGCAGCTATTGCTGCTTGTCATGGTACTGCCGGACCAATCAGGGTTTGTCCCAGCGCGATCCACAGCCCATAACTTGCGAACATTATTTGCAGTTTTACATTTCCTGGAACCTGCATTGCCTGCTGCGGCGGTCATCTTGGACGCCGCGAAGGCATTTGATTCCATCTCATGGCGGTATATGATAGCGGTGTTGCATTGTATGGGCGTGCCGTATATTTACACTAACTAGATTAAGATATTGTATGACAACCCTGTGGCCCGAGTGTGAGTGAATGGTAGGAACAGTTTCCAATTCGGGGTGGAACAAGACAGGGTTGTCCACTGTCGCCTATTCTTTTTGCGATAGTGCTGGAGCCCTTGGCTTGTATACTGCGGCAGCGTCACGCCAAGGCAGCGTTGTGTTTTCATCAAAGGCCATTGGCAGTTTCATTGTACGCCGATGACATGGTGTTATATGTGCATGAACTAGCAGTATACATGGAACAGATCATTAGGGAATATATACGGTTCGAGTGGCACTTTGGTTTAGGGATAAATTGGAATAAATCAGTGGTGCTCTCTCTGACGACATCCACAAAGCGGTTTGAGCTAGGATTTCCTTTGATGTGGAGTGACGACCCTGTTAAATATTTGGGAGTGCGGGTGCACAGGGATCTGCAATGCGTTCTTAGCAAAAACTATGGCACGGCAATCACCCGACTTGAGGAGCAGGTCGCTCGATGGATACGTCTTCCATTGACGTTTGTGGACCGTGTGGCCCTCATTAAAATGATAGTTTTACCAACATTTTTATATCTATTTACCACCATACCCATTATTTTGAAGTCGCATTTCTTTACCACACTCCGCGGCTTATTGACTACCCTGGTCTGGGGAGGGAAAAAAACGCATGTTCGATGGGAGGTCTCTGACAAGACCTTATGAAATGGGAGGCTTTCGTGTGCCTGATATGCATTTATATTACCTATGTGCCAAAGCGCAGTATGCCTTTTACTGGCAGGCAGCACTGCCAAATATACCACATGTAGCGGTTGAGGCTGGAGCAGTGCGACCAGTACCGTTGAAGGCGATGATCGTGAACAGCACCACGGCGTTCGAAAAAGGCAAAATAGATACAGTACAGTGTTCCACACATGCTTGGAAAGAACTTGGGAAGCGTGCTGCGAGATTGCCATTGTATGCACCGTCCATGCCACTGTTGCACCATGAGGGAATATCAGTATCTAGTGAGCCGGGTTCACTCTCAGTTTTGCACAGAGCAGGAATATACACTATGGGTGATGTTTATCCTGCTGGCAAATTTATTGACCTTCAGACATTTGTGGGGGAAGAACCCAGGCCTGCTATGGTGACGTTTGTATAGTCGCTTGAGAGCTGTGGTTCAGGCGTGGTAATCTGGGTTTCCTGACAATCCTCTCACTCTGTCAGCGTTACAAATCCTTTACACTTCGAAACTTCGGACTAAATTAATTACCAGGTACAACGCCTCACAGACTGATGAGAAGACTATTGCTCTGGGGGCAATGGGACGATGGAATGAGGTATTGGCACAGCCACTGACAGAGGAGGAGTGGGAGTCATGTTGTAGGGTAACGGGTCAATATGCATCAAATGGAAACTTGCGATTAATCCATTATAGGTATCTTCATCAAATGTATTATACGCCGGTGCAGCTCCATAAATATGGGCTCAGGGACTCTTACTGCCATTGGCACTGTGGGGTGGATAATGCTGACTTCTGTCACCTTGCCTGGAGCTGTCCGAAGGTGTCGGACTTCTGGGATAAAGTTACGAAGGCTCTGGGGGAAATGATTGATGAGAGTGTGGCCTGCGATATGACACTATGCCTCCTGGGGAATGTACTTAAGCTTAAATCCTGTAATCGTAGGCTGGCAGCAATGGGGCTGCTGTTGGCGAGACGCAGGGTTTCAATTCACTGGGATTGTAGACCTGCACCGCAGATGACACAATGGCTTAAAGATGTTGCATACTGTCATGATCAATTTGTGTGCTATGGGGAGGAGTTGCCGCAAGCCTCCAGGCCTCGCAACATTTGGGGTCCTTTTACTGCTTATGTGTTAACCCACCCACCTGCAAAATAATGCATCTAAATGCCCTCCTGCCATTGACGTATGATTTGCTATTTCACTGTGATTTGCTGGACTATACTTGAATCTGCCACAGTTGTCATGCAATGCTGCTATGTATTCTATACTATGTAACAAAGGATGAATATGTGTTCTTGCTGTTCGCACTTGAAAATTTCAATAAAATAAAAAAAAAAAAGAAACTGTCACCAAGCTCCAACATTCCAAAAAGTACCATCCATAATAGAGAAAGGGAAGCGGACACGGAATAAACAAATATAACAATACATGACTGTAGGAGGCAGGCTTAGTATATGGTGCTCACTTAGGCACAGGGTCAAGACTGATTTGCATATGGCCAGGTCTAAACTGAGGAGGCATGGTGAGCAAACGAATAATGGATTTAACCCAGATCACTTGACTCGGAGTGAATGTTTTGATTTGTTCTGCATTCTGCCCATCAATTGTGTGTCTTTCACTTATGTAAGTGTAGCACCCTGCACTAATCCAGACAACCCATATGGTGATTTAAGTGGTTTTAGACAACCTTAGAAAGTTCTCTAAGTGGTAGCTGTGGAGAGCCCCCTTCAGGCTAAGTCCAGAAGGAGTGTAAAGCAGCTTGTTTTACCAGATCTTAATCTTATTGGTAGGTTAAATGAAAAAGAACCACACAATGTATTTATAAAAATAGGTATTTATTATAAGACACCCACTAACACATAAAAATATCTCCTACCCGGAGATATAAGACAATGCACATAATACTTTGAAAATAAAACAGGTAAGTAGTTCAAATATACACTTGTCTCCAGGGGGAGACCAAACCATATACTAAAATAGTGGAATGCAAACCATGACCCAAGTCAGGACTGTACCCAGAAGACATAGAAGTGCTGGGGACCCAAGGAACCACCCGAGGTAAGTACCCAAGGAACCCCACGGAGGCAGTGTGCAGAGTGGGAACACAACTGAGTGATCAATGTATGTCAATGAGTACGTTGCGGTTGCAATTTTAAAGAAAAAGGACCATTGCCAGTGGACCCTGAAGAAACCCCATGGAAGACAGCAGGTTGGAGAGCCACCCTGCCCGTGGATACCAAAGGAACCAGAATACTTACACCAGGAAAGCCGAAATGCGAAGTGGCGTCAGAAACCACGTCTAACTGAATGGAGGACTTCGGGAAGATGACGCTGGTGAAGAAGGTGAAAGTGTCAGTGGAAACCAAAGGTGGATTCAAGATGTGAGGTACCTGCAAGCAGAGGGGACAGAGTCTATGCCACTCAGGAGTGACCAGGAGGCATGGAAGACGAATGTCCATTGATGTCGGGTGAGGCAGGAGAGCTGACGATGACATTGGAGCTGCAGCTGTCTTGACCAGGCGATGCTGAGGAAGACCAGGAGCAATTCACGAGCTATCCCACGTCGGATGTCGAGAGTTGAGGGGTCAGTGTCCGTCGGGAGCACCAACAAGCCTTGGCAACTACAAACAATGTGGCAAGCAAAAAAGGTGCAGGGTCTGGTCCAGCAAGGTCCAAGTGACTCACCACGAGCAGGGGAGTCGGAGTAGGCCCCAAGCAAACAAGGGAGCCCACAGGAGTCAAGGAAGACCCTCAAGAGGACCCACAGGCCAGAGGCGCAGGAGTCGCAAGAGGACCTCAAGCAGCTCACCAAAGATTCAGGCCCACGGTGCAAGAGATATGGGGAAGATAAATATCTTGGTTGAGGGAGATGCTAACAAGCCTTGGCAACGGCAAGTCACCGAGATTCACAGGGGGTTGGTTCCTGCGATTCCAACAAGGGATACTGGCCTCAAACTCGGTGAGAAGACAGTGCAGGTCTTGATAGAGTTGAATAACCACCACCTGTGTTACAGAACCTTTCAGAGTCCATGGGTGCCCTGTCAGCAGACCGGTCAGCTTGGCTGCGGTGCCTGCAGATGCAAGGAAGTGACTCCTTCACTTCAAGGGAGATTCCTTCAGGTGTCTTGGATGTCCACAGACCTTGGAAGGATCCTGCATGAAGCACAGGCACAGACCTTGCAGTAGATGAGCAGGACAATGAGACCAGGAGCAGCAGGAGTCTTCCCAGTTGTTGTCTCGGTGCCCAGAGCAAAGTCCAGCAAAGTCCGGAATACCCAGAAGGTCGAAGATGAAGTGGTCTCTGATCTGCATATTGTCCCACAACGAATCGAGGGACCCACCCACAGGTAAGCCCTTAAGTACACTAAGCAAAGGGTTGAGATGATTCAGGGGTCCCTCCAGAGGAGGGGCTAGACAGTGGGGAGGATACTCCTATGTCCTTTGTCCAGTTTCGTGCCAGACCGGAAGCAACAGCTCCCTGAACTGGTTGAACTGGAGTATGCAAGGAGGGCACCAAATGTGTCCTTCAAGCAGTCTCAGTGGCGCTGGCAAGCACCCCCCGCACCAATACACTAAACCCTGTCTGTGAGGTGACAGGATATCTATTGTTCCGCCTTCCCCTGCTTGAGCTTGGCTCAGCAGCAGGAGGGCAGAAACATGTTTATGGTCTGCAACAGACCTAGCTTGCTGTCTGGTTCTGGAAGATTGGTACAGGGAGCACTGAGGGCCTCCGGGGGGGCTTGTCATCGCATAATGACGCATAGCCACTCCATATACCGTTATGGCTGATGTACTTAAAACCCGAGAGAATGGACTCCGAAGGTTATAGGGGTGTCCTGCTCATGCAGGGGCACCCTCACACTTAGAACCGAGCACCCTGCCTTCAGGAGTGATAGGCCTGCCTTAGTGGTGACTTATAGGTTTTAAGTATAGTGACCTCAGATATAGGGAAACCTATATCTGTTGCAAATGGTATTAGCACCAGCTTACACAGGCTGCAATGGAAGGCCTGTAGTCTCAATTCGAGTGGTCTCCCATGGGTGGCATAATCCATGCTTTAGCCCATGGGGGACCCCCGGTGTACCTATGCCCTGGACTTACATGGGTACACCTGTAGCCAATCTGGGGTGTATCTAAGTACTCACCCTATTCAATTTAGGGGATAAAGCACAGGGACTGGGGTCCTGATTAGCAGGATCCCAGTCATACTAGTCAGAAACAGCATAACACCAGGCAAAAAAGTGGGGGTGACCATAAAAGCAAATCCTACTTTCCCACTGTTGGACTTGGCCCTTTTTCCCTGATTTTTTTCGTTTTTGTAGTGTTAAGGTGCAGGTGCTTACTTCGCCCAAGATGGCTGCCACAGACCCCTGCTACTGCAGGGTGGTCGTTTTTCATAGTAGCACCCTAGCTGCCAGGAGCTGGCTGGGACCCACAACAATGTTGCGACACCAGCCCGCCTTTTTGTCCCATAGTTAGAGTGGAGAAGCTCCTGGAAGAAGCTGGAACCTTCTAGAAGGGAGGTGGGGTTTTACTTTTGCCGCCTTGGCTAGAGGTCACCTGACCTAGGGCTACTTAAGAGTGGGAGGGAAACTTTTGAGGTGAGTTGGCCATTGGGGTGAAGCAGAGCTGGAAGAATCCACCAGGAGTGTAGGCGGTAGGGCCTAGCCAGGGACTTATGCCTCTGAGAGTGACAGGATTTAGGTACTGCCTCTTAAGTGAGTGAGGTGCCCTGTGAATCCCACTGATCTTGCCCAGTAGTAGGAGGACCCAGAGACTCTCTGCCAGCCTGACTAGGAAGGATCTAGTCGCCCTCTCCATTCCTACCCCCTGTAACAGAACCCCTTAAGGGCGCCAGATACATCTGCGCCAAAAGACTTCATCTGTCAACTGAGAACTGAAATCTAACTTTAAGAACTGAGACTGCATGACAAGAGCGAGCTGAAGCCTTGAATGCCAGAGCTGAGACTGCGTGTCCAAGCTACCCTAGTGAACAAAATACTAAGCCGATTGCCAAGTCCCCGGGGATCGACCAGGTACTAGCGCTGTGACCCCCGCGCTCCCTGCCCTGGTCTGGGACCCCCGGCAGCGTGCTCCGCTGAGCACTTTACCCCCATCCTTAATTTGAGCCCCCCCCTGCGACGACGAAGCCAGCGCGCTCACCGCCGCGGCCTGGAGGCCTGGGGGAGTGCCCTGCTGTGTCGCGAGGCCCAGGCGAAGTCCGGGGCCCCGTCGCTGCCGTCGCAGCCATGTGAGGAGGTGCGCAAGGTCGGGGCCGAGTTCCCCCAACGTCGTGAGGACGGACGCCTGCTGACGCCGAGACGGAGGTAAGCCCGGAGGCCGAGATCCCCCCTGGTGCGCCCCCTGCTGGTCCAGAAACCACACCGCACTTGGCCCGGGTTGTCCCCTCCTTGGGAATCCCCTCCCCTGCCTGCGCGACGGAGAGACCCCGCCGAGGGATCCTGTCCGTGTCCCCCCTTCTGTGCTACTGAGCGCGGTGCTCTGTGAACTGCACCGGAGCATAGGGACTCGCTCCTCAAGTCCAGTAATCCTCCCCGCTGGAAGCCGTTCAAAGTACTGACTGACATTACTCTCGTGTGGCGCTTCACGCCACCGACCCTGCTTCCTCAGCCGGAGAGACCGGGACGGCGAGTAACCCCATGTGTTATATGCACTGCTCGAAAGAAATTATATGCCAAGGAATGCGAGTAGCGCACTGTGTTATATGCTCTGCTCGAAAGTAATTACATGCCCAGGAATGCGAGTAGCGCATTGTGTTATATGCTCTGCTCGAAAGTAATTACATGCCAAGGAATGCGAGTAACGCATTGTGTTATATTCTCTACTCGAAAGTAATTACATGCCAAGGAATGCGAGTAGCTCACTATGTTATATGCTCTGCTCGAAAGTAATTATATGCCCAGGAATGCGCGTAGCGCACTGTGTTATATGCTCTGCTCAGAAGTAATTACATGCCCAGGAATGCGAGTAGCGCATTGTGTTATATGCTCTGCTCAAAGGTAATGATATGCGACTGATTACGAGTAACGCGTTGTGTTAAATGTTCTACGCAAACGTATCCACCTGCAACTGATTGCGCGTAGCGCTGTGTTTATATGCCTTGCTTCACAGTACTAGGGGCCATTGATCACGAAGAGCGCTCAGTTCTACAGGCGCCATGTTGATGAACCCAATGTTCCCCCTTACAAGGATTACGCTGTGTTAGACGGCCTGTTCAGGGACAGACTTTACATAAGCGCGCACCGCGCTAGAATCTCCTGCATTTAACCAGCAGGCGTGGGTACATGAACGAGGTTAGGCACTGCATAGATATCACCCAGAGTGTCGAATGTAATGTCACGATGGTATTATGATTCATGTATTACCTTGTTATTTCCTGAACTGCATCTGACCAGCTATACTTGGATAAACCTGAAGTATTTGCATAATTTAAACGGTGTGGCGTCCATTATTGTGTGTGACTCTAGTCCATGAGAAGCGTGTGGTGTATGGTTGCTTAACACATAGCCCTCTGGTTGCCTGACCGGCTCGCGCCACGCTACCGCCTATAGGGCCTGGTGACCCCAGGCTCCTACATTGGTGGCCAGCGGTGGGATCCTTGGGACTTGTGACCATACAGCACCCTTCCGTGAGGCGAAGGGCGCCACAATTAAACGCCTATCCTACATTTTTTTTGTTCCACAGCTCAGAAACCATTGTTGCTGGATCATTAGTCCACTGTCCAGGTAGAGAGTGCGAGAAGCCTGGTTAGCTATTGACTGTTGCCTACACCCTAGGAATTTTCTCCTTAGTGTCTAGGTCCCCACCTGCCAGAATGGAATCCCGGTTAGCTGACCTCGAGGGGTACACAGCGGAGCAACTAAGGGAGTTCGCGCAGGAGTTGGGGGTGCCTGGGATGCGGAGGGCCAAAGCGCCGGAACTCCGTACCGCCATTAGGGCATGGGTAGAAGCCCACCCAGAAGGGAGAGGGGATGAGGGACAGGAAGCGCCAGAGGCACCTCAGGAGGAGAGCGCCCAGGAAGTCCTAGACATCTTGAATGTAGACATGTCCGAGAATGTGCCCCCAGGAAGACGTTCTGGGGTCAGTAGTAGGACAGGGTCCAGGAGGAGCGCGTCTCCAGAAGAGTACGAGGACAGGAGGGAAGAGAGGCGATTAAAATGGGAACTTGCCAAATTAGAGCAGGAGAAAGAAAGAGAAATGGCCAGATTGGAACAGGAAAAGGAATTAGCAAAATTGAAATGGGCAATGGAGGAGAGGAGGATGGCGCACGAGCTTCGGATGAAGGAGTTGGAGCTGCGTGCCCTCCAGATGAATGTGTCCAGTGAGGACACTGGTGGCAGCATACCGGAAGCTCCACAGGAGCTAGAAGTTTATTTACCCCAGGATGACATCACCAGGGTGTCTGAGGAGGCATTGGGGTGTGAACCTGAAGGGGGTGGTGCAGGGATCTCCCAACCCAGCGAGGTGGGAGAAGTGGCAGATAGCCCAGCTAGGTCCCAGGGAGAGAGGGTTGTAGGGCCTCACGACCTATCTATAGGAAGGCGTGAGACGGGGAGGTGTCCCGAGGTGCCCCAACCGAAGTCTCAGGGCCTGGAGAGTTCCGCAAGGGAGCCCCAGGTTGGGAGCCTAGGCTGTCCCGATGTGCCATCCAGTGCAGGGGAGCCCCTAGTGTCAGGAGGACCCAGGGCGACTGTAACCAGCGCGCCTGAGGTTCTGGGGTTGGCCCAGTTTCAGGGTTTAGATCCTGGGCTGGGGTGCCAGGCTCAGGGGTTGCCTGACCTGGCGGGTGGGACCCATGTTAACAGAGTCCCCCCAGAGTTGACTTCCAGGGGTACCTTTCCAGGTGGGAGGGTGCTGAAATCTGGAAGGGGGTGCAGAGGGAGGAAGGTCTCGCCTCGGGCACCGGCTCAGCCTAAGGGTTTAGACCCTAGGTTGAGGAATCAGTTGAAGGGTCAAGGCCCTGTACTGAGGAGACAGTGGTGGTCTGAGGGTGCCCCGCAGGGTACGGTGAGGAACCCCAGAAGGAGAGTTAGGGGGAGGAGAGCCTCGCCCCTGAAGGCTGGTCAGCCTAAGGGTGTGAACCCCAGGAGGAAGGACCAGAGGCAGTTTAGGACTGCAAGGAGGAGGACCGGAGTGGTCCACGGGCACTACAGGCCTGGGGCTACCGCCCCCCACTCCGCGAGATCACCCGGGCCAGAGACATCTGGACGGCCCAGGGGCCGGTCCTGGCCACAACTAGCTAGGGAGCCCCAGTGGGGTGGTTTCGTTGGTCCAGGGAGGTTTGTTAGGGAACCATTGGGTTCCAGAGCGGCGGAGAACCTGCGGGTGCTCCTGCTGTTGCGGGCCTGCGTCCACCTTTTCTCGCCCCAAGCAGGGAAGACCATCAAGGCATTGATCGGTCTACCCTGGCTTTCGGCTGGAAGGGGGTTATGTTGGACTTGGCCCTTTTTCCCTGATTTTTTTCGTTTTTGTAGTGTTAAGGTGCAGGTGCTTACTTCGCCCAAGATGGCTGCCACAGACCCCTGCTACTGCAGGGTGGTCGTTTTTCATAGTAGCACCCTAGCTGGCAGGAGCTGGCTGGGACCCACAACAATGTTGCGACACCAGCCCGCCTTTTTGTCCCATAGTTAGAGTGGGGAAGCTCCTGGAAGAAGCTGGAACCTTCTAGAAGGGAGGTGGGGTTTTACTTTTGCCGCCTTGGCTAGAGGTCACCTGACCTAGGGCTACTTAAGAGTGGGAGGGAAACTTTTGAGGTGAGTTGGCCATTGGGGTGAAGCAGAGCTGGAAGAATCCACCAGGAGTGTAGGCGGTAGGGCCTAGCCAGGGACTTATGCCTCTGAGAGTGACAGGATTTAGGTACTGCCTCTTAAGTGAGTGAGGTGCCCTGTGAATCCCACTGATCTTGCCCAGTAGTAGGAGGACCCAGAGACTCTCTGCCAGCCTGACTAGGAAGGATCTAGTCGCCCTCTCCATTCCTACCCCCTGTAACAGAACCCCTTAAGGGCGCCAGATACATCTGCGCCAAAAGACTTCATCTGTCAACTGAGAACTGAAACCTAACTTTAAGAACTGAGACTGCATGACAAGAGCGAGCTGAAGCCTTGAATGCCAGAGCTGAGACTGCGTGTCCAAGCTACCCTAGTGAACAAAATACTAAGCCGATTGCCAAGTCACCGGGGATCGACCAGGTACTAGCGCTGTGACCCCCGCGCTCCCTGCCCTGGTCTGGGACCCCCGGCAGCGTGCTCCGCTGAGCACTTTACCCCCATCCTTAATTTGAGCCCCCCCCCTGCGACGACGAAGCCAGCGCGCTCACCGCCGCGGCCTGGAGGCCTGGAGGAGTGCCCTGCTGTGTCGCGAGGCCCCGGCGAAGTCCGGGGCCCCGTCGCTGCCGTCGCAGCCGTGTGAGGAGGTGCGCAAGGTCGGGGCCGAGTTCCCCCAACGTCGTGAGGACGGACGCCTGCTGACGCCGAGACGGAGGTAAGCCCGGAGGCCGAGATCCCCCCGGGTGCGCCCCCTGCCGGTCCGGAAACCACACCGCACTTGGCCCGGGTTGTCCCCTCCGTGGGAATCCCCTCCCCTGCCTGCGCGACGGAGAGACCCCGCCGAGGGATCCTGTCCGTGTCCCCCCTTCTGTGCTACTGAGCGCGGTGCTCTGTGAACTGCACCGGAGCATAGGGACTCGCTCCTCAAGTCCAGTAATCCTCCCCGCTGGAAGCCGTTCAAAGTACTGACTGACATTACTCTCGTGTGGCGCTTCACGCCACCGACCCTGCTTCCTCAGCCGGAGAGACCGGGACGGCGAGTAACCCCATGTGTTATATGCACTGCTCGAAAGAAATTATATGCCAAGGAATGCGAGTAGCGCACTGTGTTATATGCTCTGCTCGAAAGTAATTACATGCCCAGGAATGCGAGTAGCGCATTGTGTTATATGCTCTGCTCGAAAGTAATTACATGCCAAGGAATGCGAGTAGCGCATTGTGTTATATTCTCTACTCGAAAGTAATTACATGCCAAGGAATGCGAGTAGCGCACTGTGTTATATGCTCTGCTCGAAAGTAATTATATGCCCAGGAATGCGAGTAGCGCACTGTGTTATATGCTCTGCTCGGAAGTAATTACATGCCCAGGAATGCGAGTAGCGCATTGTGTTATATGCTCTGCTCAAAGGTAATGATATGCGACTGATTACGAGTAACGCGTTGTGTTAAATGTTCTACGCAAACGTATCCACCTGCAACTGATTGCGCGTAGCGCTGTGTTTATATGCCTTGCTTCACAGTACTAGGGGCCATTGATCACGAAGAGCGCTCAGTTCTACAGGCGCCATGTTGATGAACCCAATGTTCCCCCTTACAAGGATTACGCTGTGTTAGACGGCCTGTTCAGGGACAGACTTTACATAAGCGCGCACCGCGCTAGAATCTCCTGCATTTAACCAGCAGGCGTGGGTACATGAACGAGGTTAGGCACTGCATAGATATCACCCAGAGTGTCGAATGTAATGTCACGATGGTATTATGATTCATGTATTACCTTGTTATTTCCTGAACTGCATCTGACCAGCTATACTTGGATAAACCTGAAGTATTTGCATAATTTAAACGGTGTGGCGTCCCTTATTGTGTGTGACTCTAGTCCATGAGAAGCGTGTGGTGTATGGTTGCTTAACACATAGCCCTCTGGTTGCCTGACCGGCTCGCGCCACGCTACCGCCTATAGGGCCTGGTGACCCCAGGTCGCTACACCCACAATTACAATTCATGCTCATAAATTCATGAATACACATCAAATGTGAAAAGTATCCCATAGCTAAATTGTGCATACCAGCAAAGATATGATCTAAATACAACACATCTCAATCCCATAAAATGTTAATGGGAAACATAATCTTTGTGCCACACCGGAGGGTAGTGGTGACAGACACCACGGGTATCTGCATATTGATCATGACCATATGAAGAGGTGTCCTCAGTGATACAGTTGTCTCCCATGGTAGCTTCCTTACATTTCAAAATTCTGTCCATACTCCACACTCTTCCATCCGCCAATGTCACCACATTGGTTCTGACTTTACTTATTTTAATCAGTTTAGAGAAAACACTGTTCCTTTCAGCTAAACCAACAAGTGACTTGACCCCAACCCAGTCCCCCACCTTGCATCTTCCAACTTCTACTCCATGCCTCCTATCGTACCTTTTTATGTACCCTATTTGATGGCTTTTGATACGCTCATTTACTTCATCATGGTGAACCCACCTTGCTTCTTCTCCACCCAACCAATTGGGGAACAATTTTGTACCAGGCAATCTACCTTTGAGCATGGTAAAAGGCGCAACTCCTGTGACTGAGACTCCGGTTTCCAAAAACAACTTCATTTTTTTCAGAAGCAAACTGAACACCATTATCTGAAATGATGTTGCCAGGCATTCCCTCCAACAAAAATGTGTCTGAAAGGAAAATGATCATGTCCTGAGTAGTGATACGATTGACCACTTTAACCACTATCCAATGTGAACAGTAATCCACAAATACAATCATACATTTTCCAGACCATAAAGAACATTTGAAAGGACCTATTATGTCAAGACCAAGTTTTTGCCAGCACACTTACTGGGGACAGAGGAGCTTTCCCTACATGTTTGCTTTTATCGCTCGGAGAACACGTGACACATTCTTTCACTTTATTTTCCACCAGACAATCCATTCCAGGGAACCAATACATTGCACGCACTTTAGATTTAGTGACACTGCGCCCCAAGTGGCCTTCATGCACCACAACAACAATTCTTTCCCACAGCTTGCTAGGGGGAACAATTAGTACCCCTCTCATAACCATGTCATTTGCCCAATACAATTCATGTCTTACTTTCCAGTACCCTTGTAGGTTCTCTGGAAGACCATTGGACTTAGAAGGCCAATTCTCTCTTTTAACGCAATGATTACAGGGTCACTACCCATTCTTTGTTATACATTTCTGGCTGAGTCACAAGCAGCATAGGTTCCTCATCACAAATATCATTGTTCTCCACCTGCCCTTTACATGACAACCAAGAGAGGCAATCCGCTACCCAGTTCTTGTTTCCTTGGATAAAATCAATCTTAAAATTATAACCTTCCACGCCTAAGTAGCCTCCGTGACGTGATCCTGGCGCGCACGACGCCGATGACAGGCATGAGGCAGCATGGCACCACCTACTGGCGCGCAGGGTACTGCTAAGCAGAAAACTTTCCGGATCCAGACTGACGCCTGGGGAATATTCTAGGGTAAGGAATCTATCACTAACGTGTCTCTTTCAGATGCAAACATTATTACTCTTTCACTGCCATCCACCACTTAAACTAGAGATGCCCTTAACCCTTTGCTACTTTCATCAGTATACAAAATAGTTTTACGTCTGGGGTCAAAATTCCCCAGTGAAGGCGCCTTGACAATAGCCTGCTTAATATCTTTAAATGCACTCTCACAGGTGTCCTCCCACATAAAATGTGTTCCTTATTTAGGTCTCGCGTGGCGTGGCAGCGCAAAGCGCTGCTCACCTCGGCGAGATTTATTATGAACGAGGAATTTCAGTAGAGGGCTTAAAGCCTCGGCCCTCATTTCCATTGGCCGGCGTCACCGTTTATGCTAAACGGTGGCCTGCCATTGGAAATGAGGGTTTTTAGTTCACGCCCTTTCACCTGTGAGCAGGGCTGGCTCGCCTGCTTTGCGTCTGACGCAAAGTACTTTCTTATATTTATGGGGCCATGTGTTTCTAATTAGACACATGGCCCCATAAAGACAAGAGATCGATGCTTGTTCTACACTGTCATGCTCGCTCCGGTGTGGCAATCGTGAGCCCCGTGGGTGGGGAAAGCATACCCCGCGCCTGTCCTTCACATGGGTATGCCAAGGCCCAGCAGGCAGGCATATTCCTGCGGTGAGGTTGGAACAGCTGCCCGCCCACTTCCTGTCAGGTGAGCTTGAGTCACCGGGAGTGCCCCCCTCCGGGGGCCTTCCGAGCACCGAGACAGCATGGAGAGCGGGTCCTGGCTGAGCCCCCCCACCCAAGGTCATAGAACCCCTTACCCCATAGGCGTATGGGAATATACACTACACAGTTACCAGCACTGCTGAGATGTCCTTACTGTCAGTGACTGTGACCTCGGCCCTGATGGGGCACCCACTTACCACATGCGGGGCTAAGTCATGGTAGGGGTGGGGGGAGGCAGGATAGCGGTACGTACCTCACATAAAACAGTGTAGAACGGACAACCAGGGTGCAAGCGTCCCACACTCGAACAGACCAATTACAGCGAGTAATAGGATCGCAAGCTTCAAACACACAGTTGAGGTACACAGGTGGTGATTGAGCGAGCTTCCCTCACACACCCTAGTAAAGTATAGCGCAGGCAGTGGCAAATGGTGCTTCCCTCACATGCACTCGACAGGATCAGCGCAGTCAGGAGTAGACGAGTAGTGCAGGCTTCCTTCACATGTACCGGGCAGCTGCAGCACAGGCCCTGCCTGGGGCAGCATTGGCAAAGCAGGGTCAGCTGTGCAGCCACTGAGACCCGGGTCAGGTGGAGAACCTGGAACGAGGTGCCATGCTCCTCCCGCCCCCACTGCCGCCTGGATCACACCACTGCCGGTTGTTCCGCACATGGGATAAAAATAACCCGGTATCTGGAAGAAATATGCAAGGAATGTATAAGAGAGGTGGGTAGGGGAATCCGGGGATGCTGATGAGTGAGGTCACTGAACGAGGGCATCTGGATTGCAAGGCACCTGAAAAGCGAGACCAGTGAGCGGGGAAGTGGGGAGAAGATCGCTGGGGTGGAGACGCTTGAAGTAAGATCTCCATTTTGTTAACTTGGAGGAGAGATCGCAGTAGTGAAGTCACACAAGACACTAGGGGATGGCACCTGGAGAATGCGTTCACCGAGATTAGTGGGGGTTGGGGGTTTAGTTCCCGGTAGTGCAGTGACTGAGTTTGCTCACCTGAGATCGCCGGGTGCTGATCGGGGATGGAGGTGCGTGGGTAGGCTCGATGGGGCTGGCTGCTTTGAGGTGGGAGGGGCCTTTAGTTCACCATTGTGGGGATAGGTCCGGGTTGAGGCCACTAGCGGCGTCCTGGTGGTAAAGGTGGCTAACAAATTAACGGGGAGAACGGAGCCACGTTCCTGGCTCGGATCTTAGAGCCAGTGCATGAGCAGAGCCCAGGACATTCTTTTGCTGTGTAAATCGTGCAATAAATATCACATACAATATGATAAAATCTCTTCAAAATAAAAAAAGTGTATTTCTTTACATGTATAAGCTTTGACATTAATGCTCACATTATAACACTACACATTATAGCACAGAAGTACTTTATTAAAAGTGTAACGTTTTTAAACATGAACCTTTAGTGGCCTAAGAGGCAAGACGATTGTCATGTAACCCCTGTACTGAACCAGTTTATTAATCATAGAGTAACTTTCTTACGTTAAGGTTTTGTTTTTAGCTCTTTGAGCACATTTTATATAGTGCAAACTCGAGCCGAGGGTATTGGAGTGCTTTATATAAGCACCCGTCGCATTACACACTGCAAGCCACCATTCGTTGTTTATAGGCACGGGGAAATAAAGTGATTTGATCGGAGTCATAGGATGTTGAGTTAAGGATGAGACGAACGGGGTTCCCCAGGCCCCAAGTCGACAGCTCCAGGCCTTCATGCCGCATCACGGGAAAGGGAAGTGAGGCAGGCAGAACCACTTGAAAGCTCGGCTCGTAATGGGCTCGAGGCTCCAAAAGGACCTCGAGGTGAGCCAGAGCCGGGCTCCCGTCTTGAGCCTTGATCGAAAATTGAAGTCAGTAGTAGGAAGGACCATCTTATGGAGGGACGCTATTGGAGACAGGAGAGGGTTAATTTATTAGGAGGGGGAGTACCCGGTAGTGAGGTTAAATAGGGCATCAAAGGAGTGAGTCCTTAGGGTGAGGGGTGATGTGATGTCGGTAAGAGGGTGAGGGCCCTTGTGAGGGCTTTATGAGTGGTTGGGACTGGGAAAGTGAGAGTCAGGGAATAACAAGCCGACGGCACAGTTTTGACATTATATTCAGTGTTGGAATCAAGCTATTTTTATTGGGAGCTTTTAAAAAATGTTTTAATGATATTGGTAAGAAAGTGAGTTTATATTTACTTAAAATTTCTATAATTGTGAGATTAATAAAAGTAACCAAATAAGGCGATTTGGTATGTACCAGGAACGTGTATTGGGAGGGTGCTTGGGGTGTATGCTGTGAGAGTCAGTGCGTTCCAAAACATATGAGGGTTCAGGGTTGTGCCAGTACTGGGTTGTGCCCAGAGTGCACCACGGATCTGTTTTGCCGAAGAACCTGGGAAGACTTGTTAGGTCCAAGTAGGAACGCTCCGCCAATCGATGTCTCAAAACCCCATTTTTTTGAGGATTTGCTTCTTTTCTGCTCTCAGAATGGTGATCTGGGCTGTACCAGAATACTAACATGTGAAAAGAAATGTCTAAACAATTTCCCACCACGACCAGTGAGTTGTAATGGCTTCGAGCCCGGACTGCTGCTGCCCACCACTCAACACAGAACCGTGTAGCTGCACTAGACACAGCGTGTCTATCTGTTGCACCGGTCTCTGCAGGGTCAAAGGTCTCACCATGGAGTCTCTACTACAAGCGATGGCCGCCACCATGAGCCAACCACGTATGCACTGCAGATTTCACACAGAAACGTAGCTCTATACAAATTCTTCTACAGTGATCTGCAGTCCTTTTCTAGGCCGAATACACCTTATGGTCATTTTTATAGGCAGTGAAGGTCTGCCGTGATTGAGTGCCCCTAGCCCCCAACGTGAAGTTGGGCCTATTGAAACAGTTTTTTGCAGTTCTACACTAAAAAAAGTATATCCTCTGTGTCACCTGCTTGCCTCCAAGAGGGTGCAGTTTGTCACCACCATGAAATCTTTCAACACATGCGGGCATGGGCACAACCTAAACGATTACAATACTGTACCTGTAGGGTCATTGCACAGGTTCTGAAGCCCTGCGTTGTTGGCAATGCGTAATTCCCAGTGAAATGGTATGTATGCACCTGGAACGCGGGGTAGTGGAAGGGTGGAGTTGCTGAATCAGGGGGCCTCTTCTACTGGATATCATGTAATCCTGCACTTAATCTTCACTCACCATGATTAACGTAATGGTGATGTCGAGGGGTTGTGAGTATCTTGGACAAAATAAAATTATGCATTATGCAAAATTCGATACATTTCAAAAAAACATTTTGCATTACGCAATATCACATATTTTTCTTTGCGAGACACTGGGTTGCACAGAATCTGCCGCCTTCAGGTATGTTGACTGACTTTTCTATGAACACAAGATACTCTTTGCATGATTTTTTTTACTTAAGATCCGGGCAAACCACAATTTAAGGTAAAAGTTAAATTTCTCAAAGTCTTCAAAAAATTTTATGAAACTTGAAGAAAAAAATATCCATCATCCATCTGCATAGAAAGTGACATCACTGCATTTCCCATCCACATCTGCACCTAAAGAGACAACTCTCTTTAAAAGAAGAAGCTAAGCAAGAGGACTAATTGTCATCATCCAGGAAGTGACAGTGGTGTAGCTAGAGCTTTTGGTAATGCTGTACATGTATGTGCATGCTTGCCTATTTCTATGTCTATGCGCGCATGTGAGTCTGTGTTTGTATGTGCGCGTGAGTCTGTGTTTGTATGTGCTTGTGTGTTTCTGTATCTATGTACGTGGCTGCAGGTGGCTGTGTTCCCAAATGTGTGCATGTCTGTGTCTGCGTTTGTGTCTGTGTATGCGTGTTTCTTTGTATCTGTGTTTGCACGTTTGTGTGTGCATATCTGTGCATCTATGTTTATTTTGAAGGGTTTTTTATTGCACATAAGAGGCCCAGGGGGCACTTTGTACTTATAGTCCTTGCTTACAAGACGCAAGGCTGGCAGTAAAAGAGGCGTAGTTTCTGCCAGCCTTGCTTCCAGTAAGCAACAAGTATAAGTACAAATTGTGTGTTTACGCACTGCTGGCAGGTTTTCAAAACACATAAATAAAAGGCATTGTCATTTACAATGCCAATAGCTCAAACTCTCGCAAATGCGAGACCTATTGCATTGCAAATGCTTGTTTTAATAGGTGTCTTAACGGAGCAGTGTAGTCCTCAAAATTCTTAACACATTTGGCCATGTATTTCAACAACCCAAAAAAGATTTCAGCTCATCTTTGGAAGTCGGAGCAGGGGCATCTTTAACAGTAGCCACCAAATCCAATTTGGGTCTTATTTCTTCTTTGGACACATGATGACCTAAATAGTCTACAGACTCAACATAAAATTTGCACTTAACCAGTCTGACAGTAAGGCCTGCATTCTTAAGAATAGTAAGCACATTTTTAAGTGTGAAATTATGACTATGCACAGTCACCATTAATTAACATGTCATCTTGAAAGTACATCACATTTTTTGTGTCCTTTAGCAACTGACGCATCACCATCTTAAATATGGCAGCCGCAGGCACCTGGCCAAAAGTAATTCTGCGGAACCTGAAAGCACCAAAAGGTGTAATAAAAGAAGTGAGGGACTTAGAATCTGGGTGAAGCTCAATGTGATGATGTACAAAGATAAATCCATGATGCTAAAAAAACATGCATCACCAATCATACTAATCATGTTATTTATCATAGGCATGGGAAAACAATCGAACCAAATATTGTGGTTCAAATCCCTTAAGTCCACACATAACCTTATCCCTCTACCACCTGACTTCGGGGCAACCACAATGGGAGCCAACCAAAGCAATCTTTCAATGGGTTCTATGATTCCTTGATTAATGAATCTATTTATCTCTTCTTTTAACAGCTCATGCATCAGATTATGTATAGAACTAATCTTATGAACCACTGGCATGGCATTCTCTTTTAAAACAATCTGATGTTAGAAATCATTTAGATGGCCTATATTTTCTGCAAATACCTCTAGAAATTCCTCAGCAGCTCCATCCTACAACTCCGTTTGATTTATAACCATAACTTGTTCACTATTATTAGGATCTAATTTGATGCCCAAGTTGTTCTGATGTTTCCATCCCAGTAAATTAGAACCCCTTTCTTCAACTGACATCCTTTCCTTGAGTGGAGTGACCTTTAAAAGTAATACACACATCAATCATACCAATTAAGGGTATGGGATCTTGATTGTACCCTCCTGGTTTAACATCAGTACTTGTAAGTTTGTACCCTTTACTAGCTAACTTTTCATCAAAAGTTCTACTATCAATGATAGTGTAGGGCGAACATGAATCTGCAAACACTGTTACCAACACTCCATCCAACAATATCCCACAAGTGGGATAATCCGAACCGGTTGCATCCGAACCAGAAGAAACATAAAAAATAAACTTGTTGGTATTTAGATTGTTATTACCACCTTTAATATCCTCAATCACATGAAGTTATCTACTATCTTTATCCCCATTTTTGCACGTGCGTGCAAAATAGCCTCTCTTATTGCACTTCCTACCTACAATTGATCTTGCAGGACAGAATAGACTATTTGCTAAATGGTTATAATTTCCACAACAGTAACACTTCTTTCTTTTTCTCTTAACCCGTCACTATCTCTTCTTTGAATGGCACCAGGGTTTTTCTAGTGTGTCTTAGATTTTTTGTTATCTTCTTCAATCTTCCTTACCACATGTACTGTTTCCAACACACTGCTATTTTTAATTTCTTTAATACATTCAGCTGTACTGTTCAATACTCTTAGCCAATTTGATTGCTTCCTTTAACTCTGCAGTATGTGCTAAAAATTTCTCCTGCACCCAGGGATTGTTGGTGCACCTCACCAACTGATCTCTTATAAGAGAATCATATAATGGACCAAATTCGCATACATTGGCTAAACCTCTCAAACAAGCTATGTAACTGCTCACTTTCTCTTCTTTACCCTGAATCCTGCAAAAAAATTGTGTCTTTTCAACACAAGATTGGTTCTTTTCCCAAAATGATTTTGTAATTTGTGCAAGGTCATTCAGAACACATCATCCCCCCCTTCTTCATCTTCACTCTCAGAATAGGGTTTTGCTTAAGTCTCATACACTGTTCTACCTTGTACCCCTAGATTGTGAAGAAGACTGTGTTGTTTCCTTACAGAAGAAAAAGATTCTCCTCCTTTTGCAATTAAATAAGAATGAAACAATTTTTCCCACTCTTTCCATAGTAAAGCTGGCTCCCCTTCCTCATCCGGGAAGGGCGGTGGATGCGTCATGTTTTCTGTAGCCATAGTGAATTTGAAAATCGGTACACTTCCAAACATAATAGTCAGAAAATATAAAAAACAAAGACATAATACCAATACGAACCATTAATTTCTCAATATTCTGTGAAACTAAAGAGTTAAGACTAATTATTCCCTTCAGTAAATGAACACAGGAATACAGATGAATTTAACGTGAAGCATAATATAACAGGTAAAGTATTTTGAAACAAAATTCCTCCTAGAGAACATTGATACAAATAAGGCAGAAATAAGAAATTAAAGCTATTCTCTATGGCTTACAATCTCCTGTCTACACACTCTATCGTGATAAAAATTTAAGCAATTGCATGTAACAATGCTGAAACAGTTAAGTAACTTGCACGTTCAATAAATTGGCCATCCAGAAACAGTCAATATGGACTTGAAAGAGTTAAATCCACTCACTGCTGCCTGCGACCGCCTCGAGACTCTATAGCCTTTCACACTGCAACAGGAAATTGCGCCCACCCAGCGGGCGTTCCCAGCAAGCATGAGACAGGAAACCCGTTGAAGATAGAATTACACCACAGCATGAAAGGTAAAATCTCCATGTAATATCTTGAAAAGTAACAAAATATGCGCAATCAAAATAAATAACCTCCACAGGAACGGTTATACTACTCCTTGCTCACAGAGAGAATCGCCACACACTGTAGAACTGCTACCACAGAGCAACGAGCTTCAACAGTCTAAATGGGCTGAACAATTACATTGTACGATGCTCATAGCATTACAATTTCTCACGTAAGGACTTTATATCGAAAACAGCTAACACAATACACTTCACCTCATGCGACAACTTACTTCTTCACAGGACAGTGTAACCCAGTGATTTAAATGGGCCGGAACTCACCTGTACTAAGTACCGGCACTTCTAAAGTTTTTGCGCTTAACTACCGGAACTTCTTCTTGTCTCAAAGAGAGTACCGGTACTCATGGAGCAGCAAACCAACTTAGTGCAATTTGGCATGTAAAAAAAGAAGCGTGACACATCTAACAAGTCGGTACGTTTTTGTGAAGCACTCGAGTGCCATCTCCCCTCACAATGTGCAAATTGAGCAACACCACATGCATTCATTCGAAACTAGCAGGGAAGGGCCTGAGTCACACTGTGATTATTGACACAGTGTCCACTTAGGCTCTGTGGAGACAATATCACTGTAGGTGTGCAAGAAGGGCATGCTAACAGGCACATCTCGTGACTCGGGAAACCTAATTGAAGGCTTCCTGCAGGCATAGCAGAGTAGGGCAGCCAGATCGAGGAGGAAGGTGGTGATCCTGACGTTACGTTGTAGCACAGGGGAATCAAGGTTTAGTAAGGTGGACATCAGCGAATATGCGTTTCTAAAACAGATGAACTAAATACCCTGTCTGCGTGCATGAGTGCTTCTATGTCCATGTGCATGTTCTTGTATGAGTGAGTGTTGCTGCAGTGTGCATAGCTGCACACCAATTAAATCTCAATCAAATTAAATGTGTGCCTCTGGCCCATCCCTTAGCACTGCCCGTAGCCCCGCCCCATAGCCCTGCCCCCCTAACCCTGCCCCCTAGTCCACATCTCAGGGGAGTACCTGCATTTGTTTTTTCCATTTAAAGCACTGGTGTTACCACACACGTATACAGTATACAGAGTATGATAAGTACCGGAGCCGTACCTTCCGCATTCGCAACTAACAAACAAGGTTGTCGTTGCGAGGCTGTTCCCTGCACAGCTGGTAGTAATTCACAAAAAATCATTGCCAGTGTTACAAATAAACTCCAAATGAAGGAATGTTGATTAGGAATTTATTCCAGTCACAGCTTCAAGTCATCTCAGATAACTCTCGAATAACTGTCAACAAGCTCCATAATTCCAAACAAGTAGATTCCATAATAGACAAAGGGAAGGGGCACGGAATAAACCAATATAACAATACATTACAATACAAGCTAATAAATTCATGAATACACATCAGATGTGGAGAGTATCTGATAAATAATTAGTGCATAGCAGAAAAGATAAGATATAAATACAACAGAACTATTTTGATTCAAATTTTGTTTAGTGTCACAGGGTGGGCCACTATATGTTTATTGGTCAATGCAAGCCTTAAATACGTTTATTTCTGTCAAATTGCACAAGAGCCATAAGGAGGACACCATCTCTGTGAAACAAATTTGATTGTCATATCCTATATTGACATGGTACATTTTGCCAAAGGTAGTCTTTTGGCAACCTCGTAAAGGTGAAGTCATGACACAATTGACATTGTAACAGGCATTCTCCTTGGTATTGAAGATAGTAATGAAGAGCCTCTTTTAACACGGGGAAACATACAAAAAAATAAAGTGTGTATTGTGATACATGGCATGTAAAGAGGGCAAGAGTTGCCTTCATTATAAACAAAGCTGTGAATCTGAACTATGTCCAAGATCATTACCTCTTACATGTAAAATAATTGCATTGGGGGATTCAGACTGAACATATGCTGTAATGTAGGAACCTAAGCTCTCTATCTCATACAGTGAAATCCAAATCACTTTACCTTGACCCAGACCACTTGCCAAATTCTTTTCTACAGCATGCGGTTTGCCTGGTATACTCAGGCCTCTCTCGCAATCTTCAGAAGAACTGAGTTAAGTCATCTTTACACCTCCTGCAGGAATTACAAATGAATTGAAAGACAAGTTCACCAAAGAGGTAACATAAACCACCGACTGATACCAAACATGAAATTACTGAATATGTTACTTATTTTGCAAATAAATCACCGTCTATTGGTTACTCTCAATCTTGTTTTGTCGTCTCAATCAAATGTTAGTGAAGAGTTACTGATGTATGTCATCCAGTATTTAAAAAATGAGCTGAAGTTGATTAATTACTGTTTGTGACAATTCAGATCTTCATCAAACAGATGGAGAAAACCTGCCTAATGGGAAAACTATCCACACCAATAAAAATAAATCGCAACACTGTAGTCAAATATATTTTTAATATGGCAGTATATAACATTCATTGCATGCTTACAAAGCAAAAATAAAATCATAAACGTCTTCAAATTATCAAATAATGCAAACATTTTACTTAAATCCCGCTCACGTAAAACATCATGCAGTTTATATAACTAGAAAACTGAAGGATGAAGGGCAAACACAGGTGAATAATAGTGTAAAAATGTGGCACTTAATAAATACTTTACTGCCGATGCAATTTTCAACATAAGCACAAATGTGTAATCAAATTTAACTTTAACTTAGAAAATGAGTTACATTTAACTAATATGTTGATGGCGTCAACAGAGTTAAAATGCTACCTTCACCGTGTGCTCCAACTCGTCCAAAAAACGTCAATCTTAACCCCCACCCCCCTGGCAGAGATTCATTGAAATGTGAAACACAACTACAACTTTACAAACTGGACAGTCAACACCCCACCATCATTTAATAAATGCACACATTAAACATAATAATTTACAGCCATAATTTACAAACACAGCACCATCATACATGCCCCTACCCACCATCAAACACACCCTCAATAATACAACCATTCACCCAACATTAAAGATGGCCGTTCCCCAGCCATAGATCTAGATCTAACTATACACGCCCTATCACACAGTCTCATAGCAATTTTCATACACTATCTCTCATCAGCATATGTGCATACAGTCAGCATCAACTACTCATACACCCAACATTCCACAGAGGAACCATCGTAACCCAAAACACCTACATTCATACATGCAACAACTGAGCATAGTAGATGCTCAAAACAAAAATACACACGCACATTCATCAGCATATGCTATCATAGTGACCATCATACACTCACAAAACTAACATTTACCAACGATGTACACTTTTGCTACAAGGATTAAGTCAATCATACATTCTTTTATGCATTTAGAAACAAAATGTACAATTTTCTCTAACACATCCCATTTCAAGCTTGGGACGGCTGTCATCGTATATGTGTACTGTCATTATTATACACCAAAACAACTACTATCAAGCATTCAAACATCAAACATTTTACACATACATCAGCCAATATACACCCGCATCCCCACTATTATATGCCAATACAACAATCATCATGCACCTACACAGCCAACATTTACCAATAATTTAAAGTGTTACCTCAAAAACTTTGCCACACCATTGTGCAAGTTTTAACACACATAGAAACAAAGCCATTATTCTCTAGATCTCATCTATTTTCAAGCGTTCTCAAGTAATAATAAGGTTAGGGGTGAAGGTTTACTGTATACAGGTGGATTAGGACAAAATGTGAAGCTAACACCTTATTTTTTTGACTCTTTTTTATTTTATGGGAACTTTATTTGAGCCAGAATCATAATAACTCAGTGTTTAAGTGTGATTTTTTTATATATATATATATATATATATATATATATATATATATATATATATATATATTGAACACAGATTCTTCTGAGATCAATGTAAATCTAACATTCAAAAACAGAAACAGATGATAGGTCTTCTTATTCATTCGTTTTTATTCTTGTTCCGTCAGAAGTCAAAGTTCACAAAAATAACAAACAAAGTGCCAACACGTGTTTCGCGCCAACTGCGCTTCTTCAGGGCTGTCACATAAACAGAAAATAGTATACTTTAGAACTCATAAGGACATACTTTTCATTTACAAACTACACACATTTTAAAAAAATCAATATTCAAATAAAGAGGAACTCCATCATTGACTTATTCATATATACATACTTATTTGTATACAAATTACACATACATTGTACAGATCAATATATTCAAATTAAATTGAAGAGGAACTCCATCATTATACATTTTAACAGTACCCCGTGACTCAATACAGAAAGGAGTTGGAAAAAGGAGTGAAAAGAGAAAGAAACAGAAAAGTGATAATTGGGTAATTCAGTAATTCAGGGGATTCATGGAGGACTGGCCTAAGCTCAAAATTTTGTAAATGTGAGTATTTAATAGCTATGTGATCTATTAATTGGTTTAATGTACGAAAAAATTTGTACCTTTTGATTCCTTATGTAATCTCTGTTAGAGTGGCTCCAATGTTGTTCCAAATTATATCAGGCTTCCTATTTTAAAACCAGTTCCTAAGGGATAAATCTATTATTAAATATAATGTTCAATGACTTGTCTGATTAGACCCACATTTATTTATACCACACTAGAATAAAATAATCTCACCTTATTTATGTTCAAATTCCACTAATCAATATTAGTCAATTGGAATCCGGTAAAATTGAAGATTTATATATTTAGCGCTCCATGATAAGATCTAAAAAACAATCATTTAAAGCAAACTTTTAGATCACCCTGGACTTGCAGATATAATTCCTGTGTTGCAAAAGTAATACCGAATGGTAACATAATATTTTTGAGAGAAATAAAATAAAACAATACCTAGCATCTAAAATTGGGATTCGAACTCCTAACGCTGTAAACACATGAGTATACATCTCCTAGCCAGGTGAGCTATCATGTTATTTGTAAGCAAGATGTGTAATTAGAAGGATAGGTTATTTGAATTTATTACCCTGGACTTGCAGATATAATTCCTGTGTTACAAATGTAAAACCAAGCTGTCTACTGGGTTCCACTCTACTATCAATGTTCACTAGGAACCATCTATACACAATTAATACGGCGTTATGATCGCAGTGTTCATCTAGATAGAACAACACTGCAAATAATGAAGATAATACTGAAAGTAGATCACCACAGGTCAAATACCTTTCTATTTACTATCAGATAAGTTCTGAGAGTAGCAAGCAAAAGTACAGCTTCATCTAAGCAAGCAATATTTAAAACCCCACAGTTAGACTCAAATGCGGGTACGCATGGATTCCTTCTTACCGCTCAGTCGATTAGCATCCAGAACTCGATCCGTCTGTTCAGCAAGTGAACCAAACGGTGTTACCCTACTTCTATTTATACTCCTCCTCTAATTGGTAGATAGGAAAAAACGGCGGGAAAATATTTAAAGTGCCACCTCACTTCAATACATTATCAGGATTGCCGGTAAACACGTGAAATAATTTTAATTGAAAAACTTATTATCAGTCGAACCCATATATGCCTTGTTATTATCAATACAAAATAAATGGTAACATAATATTTTTGAGAAAAATAAAATAAAACAATACCTGGCATCTAAAATTGGGATTCGAACTCCAAACGCTGTAAACACATGAGTATACAACTTCTAACCAGGTGAGCTATCTTGTTATTTGTAAGCAAGATGTGTATTTAGAAGGATAAGTTATTTAAATTTATTACCAATATTTGTTACTCGATGATTGGAGTAAGAAATGCACATGGTGGCTACCCAATCTATATAATTTTTAAATGTAAAGAACAAGGATATCTATTTCAAATTTGTACCATATTATCAACACTCGATCCATCTATATATTTATTTGTAAATAAAAATTATATCAAAAGTCTATGTTTTTTTTACTCTTCGAGGTGGACTCAAACCCCCGTATTGCTAGCTGCGATAGTATGGGGTTTTAGTTAAGTGAGCTATCTCATAGGTTGACTTCATACTAAATTGATAACATATTAAACGTTAGATCATATAACACAATTCTTGGAAAGAAGTAAAGAAGAAAAAGAAGTAAAAGAAGTAAAAGACCGGGTTATAATTCCAATATAATAAAGTTTTGAGATCACCATCAAAGAGGAATACCTCAATATTGTTCGTTCATCTAACACATTAATTATTGATGCACAAGAGGTACGGGATCAATAAACAGTTTATAAATCAAAATCAAAAAAGATATATGTGAAAAAGATTTAATAACAGGACATTTAAAGTCCATATTATATCAGAAGGGTATAAATCTCTCTATCAATGTTAAGACCAAACTTAACCGCTTGTAGTTTATTAATCCAAAACGTTTCCCTGGATCTCAGTTTCGCTTCTAAATCACCTCCTCTCCGATCAATAGTGACTTGCTCAATTCCCATTAACTCAATATTGTTCAGTTCATTTCGTCTATGCTTTTCTTTAAAATGAACTGCCATTGGATATTTTGGGTCACAATTTTTAATAGCTCTCAAATGTTCCATCCATCTTGTTTTAAGCTTTCTCGTTGACGAACCTACATATATCTTTTTACATACACAAGTCATAACATATACGCAATAGCTTGTATTGCAATTAATAAAGGATTTGATTTTGTACGTTTTTTTGTTAGTAAAATCATTGAAGGTTGTCTTTTTATTTATGACATGTTTACAACAGATACACTGACTGCATCTGTATGAACCTGGTGTTGGTTGACTAGTTCGTGACCATTGATCATGATCAGTGTTTTGTACAGGATATGATCTCGTATCACTTGGACTAAGAATGCTATCTAGCAATACGGGGGTTTGAGTCCACCTCGAAGAGTCAAAAAAACATAGACTTTTGATATAATTTTTATTTACAAATAAATATATAGATGGATCGAGTGTTGATATAATGGTACAAATTTGAAATAGATATCCTTATTCTTTACATTTAAAAATTATATAGATTGGGTAGCCACCATGTGCATTTCTTACTCCAATCATCGAGTAACAAAGATTGGTAATAAATTTAAATAATTTATCCTTCTAAATCCACATCTTGCTTACAAATAACAAGATAGCTCACCTGGTTAGAAGTTGTATACTCATGTGTTTACAGCGTTTGGAGTTCGAATCCCAATTTTAGATGCCAGGTATTGTTTTATTTTATTTTTCTCAAAAATATTATGTTACCATTTATTTTGTATTGATAATAACAAGGCATATATGGGTTCGACTGATAATAAGTTTTACAATTAAAATTATTTCACGTGTTTACCGGCAATCCTGATAATGTATTGAAGTGAGGTGGCACTTTAAATATTTTCCCGCCGTTTTTTCCTATCTACCAATTAGAGGAGGAGTATAAATAGAAGTAGGGTAACACCGTATGGTTCACTTGCTGAACAGACGGATCGAGTTCTGGATGCTAATCGACTGAGCGGTAAGAAGGAATCCATGCGTACCCGCATTTGAGTCTAACTGTGGGGTTTTAAATATTGCTTGCTTAGATGAAGCTGTACTTTTGCTTGCTACTCTCAGAACTTATCTGATAGTAAATAGAAAGGTATTTGACCTGTGGTGATCTACTTTCAGTATTATCTTCATTATTTGCAGTGTTGTTCTATCTAGATGAACACTGCGATCATAACGCCGTATTAATTGTGTATAGATGGTTCCTAGTGAACATTGATAGTAGAGTGGAACCCAGTAGACAGCTTGGTTTTACCCGGATTAATTTTGAGGGGTCGTATTAGCCATGCAGCGTGAAAATGACATTGCACATTTCATCTAAGCAATCGTACATGAGAACTCTGAATAACAAAAACGAAATGCTTTCCATCAGGCTGTGAAGAATGTAACACACATAAACATGGCAGCCAGGAAGAGAGGTATTTGACCTTGAACTGTGTTTGTCCCTCATCACTGGCTATGATTATGTGCCTCTCCAATGAGATCGTTTTAAAATGTATTTAAACCTGCGCAATGGTTAATGCCAAGCTGACATGCACTAAAGAAGGCTAGACGCCGAAATGCATTTGCAATAAATAATTTCAACAGACTGCATCCCGTGAGTGCTCCGCATTTTGTACCCTGAATATATATACATATATACATATACATATATATATATATATCTATATATATATGTATATGTATATATATATATATATATATAACAAAATCCAAGTCTGGTCCTTCCGGGATCAGTCCCCTAGTCAGCTGGCGCGTTGTATCGGTAAACCCAAACCGGTTGTCAATATCCAAGCTGAGAAAAGTAATTTACGCACTCTCAGAGGTCTGCTTGCTTAAACCAAAAGCTTTATTCCTTAACCGCTACACGTTTCGACATTTAATGTGTCTTGATCACACGATAAGACAGCTTCACAAAGACGTGTATATATAAGCAGCAGACATGGAAGAGGGACTCGTATCATCGATAGCTCACATTACACAGTCAATGTGGCGGCCATTTTGTAACATGTATGAAAGTATTCACAATATATACTTGGCGCATCTTAGTACATTGAAGTCAATAAAGAGTGTTTATAAACGGTATGCTATGATTAATAGATCGTACCGTGATGCCATATAAAGTTTTATCTCACCATTCCCTGAGAGCTCATTGCGAGTCAGCGAGGTATTAAACTAAATGCAGACTTGTGCCACAATCTTCTTGTGCAGGAAAATAATTACAATCTCTATATAGCAATTTACATTACATTTCAGTTGATAAAGGTATAAATAAACAGTACTAAGCACCATATTGAATCAACATTTTGCATGAATATGCTGTAAACAGAATAAACGCGGACTAGTGCCACATTACCATACTTTAAAATCAATTTCGTGCAAAAACGTCTATGCTCTGATGACCCGTATTATTGAATAATAAATCCAGGTTTACATTTCAAATCTATTAGCAAAGTAGTAGGTGAAGGCGAACTAGTGCCTATGTGTCTATGAATCAGAACTTATTTAGAAGACGTGTTGACCACCATGTATAATCCTGCAACATACATGAGACAGCATATTGTGAGAATTATCATGAGCCAAGTGGCAATAGATCAGATGAGTACTCATTTCCTTCAACCATTCTCTAAAAGTGACCACAAAACAAAACTAAATAATATAGAACCTAACGTGGTAAAGTGCTATTAAAATGTCTCTCATCTTGTGATTAGTGTAGAAACCAGTCCTGGTGAAGAAAAGGGTAGGGAACCCGTGACATGACTTGAAAGGTGATGGGTCACTTCCTTTCCTCCTAAGAGAAAAACAAGACAAGAGAAATAATTAAAAACAGTATACCTCCTAGGCAAGGAGAGGTCAACAAAAAGTGCATTTCCCATGTTAATTCCCATAGAGATTTTAGTTGCAACTACATCCTGAACCGCTGAACGGAATTAGATCAGATTTGGCCGAAAGCTAGCTCTTGGTCCAGAAAATAACCCTTTTTACTTTTTTTGTGTAAATCCATTCAGTAGTTTAAGAGATATTAAAGGAAAAACAAATTGTATATCTAAAGGTGCAGACCCTTCGTGAATCTTACTGATCTTGTGCGGAGATCCGATTGGCTGCCAACACTTCAACCAGGAACTATTGGCAGCGATCTTGGGATACAGACTCAGCTGAGTCCCAAAGAAAAACATAAAAAAAAGAGAAGGGGCAGGGTAGGAATACCCTGACTCTCTAGGCCTGGTGGTGGGGCTCTTCAGTAATCCCACCAGAGCCAAAAAACATTTAAAGAAAAGTTTTGTGGTGAAAAACACAAAGATTTGTGAATCCCTGTAAAAATTTTAAACAAAAAAAAGTGTGTTTTCTGTACTTCTTATATTTTATCTCATGGGTTGGCCAGGTCCTGGTGACATTGGTCTTTTAAAAGGTGGAGCTCCTAAGAGACCTTGGGACCACCACCTTCCCGGGGCTTGATATTTACTTTGGAGGGGAGGAGTGGGGACCGCCCTAATAAGGCTCTTAGGAGCCCTGGGGACCACCAACTCCCTGGGGCTTAAATAGCTAATTGGAAGGGGGCCATGTGGACCCCTTTCCGTGGCCGATTAGGGCCCAGGGAACCACCATCTCCCTGGGGCCAGAAATACAAAATAAAGGGGGAAGAGTCCACGCAGCCCCCCACCCGCACCATATTCGGCCTTTTGGCCCATCACCTCTCTGCTGCAGGCCCTTCAAATTGAAAGGAGGGGGGCAATGCGGCCTCCTCCTGGAGGCCCTGGGGACCATCACCCCCAGGGCTGGCTCTCTATGTCTCGGGGTCCCCACCCCGGGACATAGCTGTTTGCTCTCACTTGGCGGGAGCTTTGAGAGGTCCTTCCAAATAAGAGAGAACAGTAAATCCACTCCCAGCAGTCACGAGCATGAACACTGCTCCCGCTTGCTGGGAGTGCACTTTTTGTCTGTTTTCCTGTCCGCTGTCAAGATCAAAGGATTGCTCTCACATGTAGGCAGTAGGATTTTTGGCTGCTCCCTGTGTGCTGGAGCAATGCCGACTACTGCTGGAGGCGGGGAGCCAGAAGGGACAGCGAGGGCATTAAGGCTCCTCCCGTGGTCCCCAGTGCTGCTGACAGGACCCAGGATCAAGAGGCTGGGCCCCTGGGAATGGGGTCCTCGTGGCTAAAATCAGCCCCCCTCCCCTTTATTATATAAGATAAAGATTCACCTCTTTGTAGTCTTGTTGTAAAAGTTACTTATCTTCGATAACGTAATATCTGGTAGAGACACAGTCTAGCCGCAGATTCATTAACTTTTCAATTCTCCCCACGTGCCAGTCTGGATCCGGAAGTTTATCAGCAGTACCTCTCCGCGGTCATATGGCTCTGCGATGATGTAAACTCTGGTCTTATAAGTTATCTCTGGCGTGCAGATTCCAGTTTATTCGGTGAAACCTTCCGCGCTAGAACGGGGATCCACTATAGAAACTGGTTGCGGAAACAGTGTTCCAAAACATTATTTAAAGAAGAACATTAAATGGTATGTTAATATCAGAGATAGATTTTTAAAGAAAACCCAGAAGGAATCAGCAAAGCACAGGGTTACAAAAAATCCTGCACCCTGGTGAATAACCAGAATGCAAGGGAAGAAAACCTTATACTCTATAGACCATTCATCAAAAATCTTTGAAACACTATGTCTTGGTTAATAACCCCCATATAAGGAAAGAAATACATACACTCTATAGCTCATTCATCAGTGGTAATGAGTGGCATGACAGTATCAAAACAAAACCTATAAAAGCAGCACCAGGCTGTTTATTGAATCACACCATTACGTGATATATTGATGGTGCCAATACTAGGTATGATGATACCAAATAAGGACTTTCAAAGAAAGAACAAATAAATCAATACTGCCCACTGGTGTCCAATCCAGTGTGAAATAGAAAACACCCCCCACCTTACTGGCCACTCACAATTGGAAATGGACTGTATGGTAACATCCAAACAAAACATATGTGGCCAGGCCACACGGTCTCAACATAAGTTGAGATAGTGATCCCCAGGTATGTAAAACCAGTACTGAAAAAGGGTATAACCCTTACCTCATAGGTCATTTGCAGAGTGGGCAGAATGGCAAGGGAGTTAATTAATCTGCGGCTAGACTGTGTCTCTACCAGATATTACGTTACAGAAGGTAAGTAACTTTTACATCTGATAGAGACATCTAGCCACATATTCCTTAACTTTTGAATTAAATACCATAGCTATACCCCCCCTGGAGGAGGCTGTGCAAACCAATCCTACAAAAGTTCTCAAAGAGAACCAGCCGGTCATAAGTAGCAACTGACCAAATGTATGTAGGAATGGCAGAACAAGAGCTTAGCTCTCAATAGAATCCATGATTACTATCACAGATCATATAAATAATAAACAACCCTACAGGCCGAGAGAAACGGCCCTTGAAGGAAAAGGGGAAAAAAAATTAAAGAACCATCTGTCAGTTATCAGACATTAACCTCTATCTCCCAAGGGTAAAGAAAACTTGCTGACTAAAAGGGCAGAGTGCAAGCAAAAGTCATATAACAACAATAAAGAAATATCAGAGAAAGATCTGTCCTGATAAAATCCAAAAGAAGGACTCTCAGAACTCATTTCATTATACCAAGATGACTGAACACCAATAGAAAAATGAACAATAATACCTCCATGGTATTGTTTTTAACAAAACGACCACTCGAAGGCTACATAATGCACAGTAAAGAGGCTAATAGGACACTAATAGGTTTGAATTTAATATTGATATTCATCAATTATGTCAGTGGTAAAAAAGAATCCCACAAATGTGTATCACCTGGACATACACATAATATATAAAGAACTGTGTCACAATAGACTCCGAGTGATCTGACAACACATAGAGCATCACTGGCCTACATTTACTGCAGGACCGCAGGTGTCACACAGCTTGCACCTGTATGGCCTTCAGTGTCATGGCCCAAAGGTCTACATACGACTCTGAGCCGCAGGCACGCTCAAAATACCAAGGCAAGCGAAAGAAGAAAAGGGAACGCACCTATAAGTGCTGTATCAAACCATTAAATAAGGAAAAGAAGAAACATTAAAGAGAAATAACATATAAAAACAATCCTTATTAGCAACAAGCGTATGCAAAAAGACTTGTGATACAAAACACAATTTGTTCACAAGCCCGCCTCAAGAAGTAACAGCCATGATTCTCAAGGACTTGTAAAGCATAGTGAAAATAGATACATACCCAAAAAGACATGTAGAATACAACCTCCAGACAGATTCAAAAAGCATTCAGGGAGAATAAAAAGAAGAGTTTCTTGTAAAGCTAAAAACTCTATAAATTTTATGACCAAAAACAGGTTGAGAAACGGCAGCTAGAAGTTTCCATCAGTATGTTTCCAACACTACCTGTCACACAGAATAAGATATAGAGTTCACCCCATATGTTCTAGAAATGAACAAATTAATTACCAATCCCCTCCATAGAGGTGAAGGTAACTAACTTGTGTCGTCCAAAGAATACACCATAAACTCTGAATTTACTCTCACAATTTTCCAAAATGCAAAGCACATATAATAAAAATGTAGATATGCAGTCCACTCAGATGGAGAAGACAACCTACACCATAAAAACACATAGACCAAGAGGACTTTAATGAAAGATGAACCATAAGAGCATGTATTCAAAAGAATACAGAACGGATGCCCTGAATATCGTCATAATAAATATGCACACCACAAGAGTAATGTGGACATACCACGTTGATCACTCTAACGAGTAAAGACGAGAGCATACCTATATACTAGACTTACTACCGGTATACCAACATGTCCCTATGAGAGACAACAAAAGGTCAAAACCATGCACAGTTTAGAATACTAAACTGCCTCAAAGAAGCTTGCGTCAGAAAATCTTCCATACAAGAAGACACGTCTCATGACAATAACCTCTTGAGAACAAAGCTCATCTTCAGAGGCCAAGGGACAAAGGGAAACCTCCCTCGGTAATCTAAATCAATACCAGCCTAAGAAAAGGAAAGAAATTGGTACTGAGAGTAAAACATCTGCTCTCACAGGACACCAAGTGGTCAAACCAATAACTGACCTTTAAAATGCTAACTTCCCTTGAAAGAAAAAGCCTACATCTCAAGTATAAGAACAAGTTACATCAGTAACAAACAACTAAAAGCTATGACTCTCAAGACCTCTGTCTTCCACAGAAGTGCCTTAATGCTGCATCAGCTTGCATCCCAAAAATATGGGCACCATCAAATGGCATGTTGACCATAGTTGACTGGACAGCCTCCGAAAAGCCCGAACTTGCCAACCAAGCCCTACGCCCTAATGCCACTGCCGATGCCATTGCGCGACCTACAGAGTCCGTGGTGTCCATACCACACCTTATGGAAAGCCTGGCAGCCTGTTGATCATCATTAATTAAATCACAAATCTCCGAGTGGACATCACCCGGAAGAGATGGTAACAAATTCTGCAGCAAATGCCATAAAGCATGGGAATATCGCACCAGCACACAAGATGTATTAGTGGATCTCAAGGCTGAGCTTGCTGAAGCACAGATGTGTTAACCACACGCATTGCAAATCCTAGACTCCTTACCCACTGGAGTCTTAGGAACAGAATCTACATCTTGCGAAGAATTCGCAACCTGAGTCACCATGCTACAGGTGGAAGGGTGTCTATGAAGACAAACTGGGACCCCATGTGCAGGCAGGTGTCTACGTGCAATATCTCAGTCCACTGAGGAACCCGACTCAGACTTGGCCCCAGTACCTAATAAAATATCAAAAAAGGCCTCCTCAAACGGAAGAACAGGTTCTTTCCCTGTCTGTCCCTGAAAAAGGACCTCAATCAAAGGATCTGTGGACCTTTGCACTGTAGTAAGTGACAAGTTTAAAATTGTAGCCACTTTTCTTAGCATGTCTGCAAAGGAGGAACTTGTCTCCATAGCAAGGCCAGGGGGAGAAAGCAAACCTGAAGCTGGAGATGACTCCAGGTACTCGCCTCTCTCAGAGCGGACAACCAGCTCTCCTCCATCTGAGGCACATTAAAGTCAGAAATGGGCTGAAAGAGCTCACCTCAAACGACCCCGCTGTCTCTCAACAACCTCTTCCTGAGGAGGAATCAAAAACTGCATATTCCCCTCAGTCTGAACAGTCAACTCAGCATCCGACATCACAAAAAGCCTGCACGGAGAAAGAGAAGCATCTTCAACTGATGCCGCCAACGTCAGTGTCGGAGTCCGCTGATCGGAGTCCATCGTCGTAGGCCTAGATCCTAGATCTTGAAGGACAGTGGACCTGTGCCAAAGCTTCGCCGGCCAACTTCGACCGGTGCCAATCCATGGACTCCAACTGCTCAACCGTCACCAAGGGCAACCCCTTTGGCGGCGCCCCACTCATTGGGCCTAAGGGCGCTCCAGAGGTAAATGGGTTCCCAAAGATGCAGCGCAAGGAATTATAATATTCCTTCATCTGAGCCATTGACGCACCAGCTCCCAGAAACATGGGGAGACATGGTAGGAAGTCGCGTATGGCCTCCTCAACCGTCAAGCGGGAGGAGCCATGGAAGAAGGAGTCCCCATACGGTAAAGTCCGAGAATGCCTCGACTTCAACCGCCCCTTACCTTTTGATTTTGATTAACTATAATGTCCTTGCGACCTTTGTTTTTTTCAGTGAATTTGAGGGTCCTTGGGGGCCAACTGCCCCTCCTGTCACCTCCAACAAGTCCCACACGCTGAGTTTGCTGAGAGGTTTTCGGTGGCCATGCCCTCTTTCTCCTCCACTCTGCTAACGTGCTCCCTGTTTCTCAAAGCAATGTCTGTTTCCCTGCTCGCTTGATAGCAGGAATAGAAACAAACATCTTCTGATTTCAGCAAGGGAGAGCATTTTCTGCTCTCGGTTGCTGAAAGCATAGCAATATAAAACTGCAATGTCCCAGGGTTGGGCACCCCGGGGCATTGCTGAAGCCAGCCTTGGAAGGTATGGGTCCCCAGTGACAATGAAAAATAAATGTATAAATCTGGGCGGAGCCTAACCACACATCTCATCGTGAGACCTGATTGGCTGTCAGCACTTCATCCAAAAAGTATTGGTAGCCATCTTCTTGAGACCAATATACATGATAGCTCCCCATTAAAATGCATTGTAGTGAATGGAAGGTTTTGAGGGTCACCAAAAGAGAACGTATAAAGTGTGATAACAGACTTTCTTTACATTATAAATCATTTGTTGATGGTACCATACTAATCTTAGGAATTGTGGTGTGTTATAAAGTGATTTTACCCTGTCAAAAAGCCTTCTTCTGGGATATCATGAATCATGTTTGAGAGAACTATTTTCTCATGTTTTTCCCCTAGAGGTTTGGAAGGTGCTCCAGAAGCTAAAATGAGAGCATATTTTCTGTAAATTCACATTATCTTTCTCAGTCATGTGAGAATGAAGTCTGACATTCATAGTAAAACATGTACATCCAACAAGAGCAGAGACTGTCAGTTGAATCATTTTTGTTCTACTGCAGCTTCCGAGAGTGTTCTGAAGAACAACTAGAGTGTCTTACTTATGACAAAAGTATGGTACACCTGAAGCCATCTTGATTGGAATATACTGGTAACACGTAAAACATTTAATTTAAAAAGGAACAAAATGAGGGGGTTCATTTTGCCATAGAAATTATGATTAGTGCTAAAGAAAGAAAAATGAGGGCACATTTTGAGTGACTTCTCAAATCCTCTTCTACTTCTTTAAAAAATTCTGACATGCAAACTGAAACATGCACTTTCAATACCAGCAGCAGACTTCCAGTTAACTCCCTGGTGAGCAGTAGCTTTACTACAGTGATCAAATGAGCAACTAGTGTGCCACTGCTAACATTCTGAATTTATGGCTAATGTGTGACATATCTGAATGCCTTCTTGATGGAATCAAAGTAAAAAACTGAAAGCCCAAATGTAGCACAAATCTCACCCAGATGTAGCCCACGTATAGCCCAATGACAGAAGTTTATTTTTTGTTGTTTTGCTGTCTTTTATAGTACAGACTGGTCAGGTATTGCAGCGTTGCATCTTAGTTGGACCCCTTATTGCATATTTTGCATGAAGTACGTGAGATTGATCTTGCAAAACATTGAACTTCAATATTCTGTTAAACTGAAGTTGCTCTGAGCCGGGCTTTGTAACACCTGTTTTACCTACTGGTTTAACCCCTTCGCTGCCAGGCCTTTTCCCCCTCCTGTGCCATGCCCTTTTTTGGCTATTTGGGGTAGTGTGCGCTGAGGCCCCTGTAACTTTTTGACCACATATGGTATCCACGCCAAATTTGCGTCCTTTTCTTCCAACATCATGGGGATTCTGAAGATACTCAGGGTTTGTGGATTCCCCTTGAGGGGTCACAGAAATGAGCCAAAATACAGCAAAATTTAGGTTTTTTGGGGGGAAAATGGGAAAAACGGGCTGCAAATGAAAGCATCTGGGTTTTTCCCTGCAAATGTTATCAAAAAAGGGTTTGTGGGGCTGAAATCACCATTTTCCCAGCTTTTAGGGGATACCAGACTTTTGTCAGAAACCCACCATTTTTTACACAGTTTTGGCATTTTTCTGGGACATAGCCTATTTGTGCTATTTTTTGTGCTTTCAACCTCCTTCCAGTTAATGGTAGAAATGGGTACAAAAGCAATAATGGATCCTGGAAAGCTATACATTTTAGAAAAGAAGATAAAATTCTGAATTCAGCAAGGGGTCATTTGTGTAGCTCCATCAAGGTTTCTTTATAGAAACTAACAGTTAAATATAGGATAAATTGAAAATTTGTTGAAAAAAAGCGCCTTTTGTGTCAACGTTTTCACCTGTAACTTCTTCTAATTTTGACAGGTCTTTCAAAGCAATATACCGTTACATCCACTGGACATTACTGGTTGTGGGGATATATAGGACTTGTAGGTTCACCAAGAACCCGACGAACCCAGAGCCAAAAACTGAGCAGCAACTTGCAATGGTTTTTTATTATGTACCGGGTATATAGTAATTATTCTGTAAAAATGTGTACATGGAAAAATCGGTATGAAAGACACCTATGTATTTCTGAAATGGGAACAAAATATAGAGTTTAGAAACAGTAGATATTTGCACATTTCCGAAATTGGGATACTCATACTAGCATGAGAATTATCAGTCATTTTTTAGAATGACTTCTTTTTTACACAATGTCTTACATTTGGAAGGCAGAAATGCATTGAAAGTCAATAGGTAATAACAGTTCCTTTACAAATCTGAATTACCCTAAGTCTCTCGATAAAAATGGTACCTCGCTTGTAGTGGTAGGCATAGTGCCCACGACAGGAAATGGCTCAAAACCCAACGTGAACACACCACATTTTCACAATGCAAAATTACCCTTTTTTAGCAAAGTGCCTAGCTGTTCTTTTTTAACCCTAGCTCTGCCGGCACCTAGGGAAACCTAGCAAACCTATACATTTTTGAAAACTAGACACCCAGGGGAATCCAGGATGGGGTGACTTGACTGCCTCCCATCAGGTTCTGTTACCCAGAATCCCTTGCAAACCTAAAAAATTGCCAAAAAAATACCTTTTCCCCACATTTCTCTGGTGGAAAGTTCTGGAATCTGCGTGGATCCACAAATTTCCACCCACCCCGCATTCCCCAAAGTCTTCAGAGAAAAATGGTACCTCACTTGTGTGGGTCAGCCTAGTGCCCGCGACAGGAAACGGCGCAAAACGTAAGGTGGACACACCTCAATTTCGCTTTGAAAAATGACCCTTTTTTGGCAAAGTGCCTAGCTGTAGTTTTTGAACCATAGCTCTGCCGGCACCTAGGGAAACCTAGCAAACCTATACATTTTTGAAAACTAGACACCCAGGGGAATCCAGGATGGGGTGACTTGACTGCCTCCCACCAGTTTCTGTTACCCAGAATCCCTTGCAAACCTAAATAATTGCCCAAAAAACGCATTTTCCCCACATTTCTCTGGTGGAAGTTCTGGAATCTGCGTGGATCCACAAATTTCCACTCACCCTGCATTCCCCAAAGTCTTCCGAGAAAAATGGTACCTCACTTGTGTGGGTCGGCCTAGTGCCCGTGACAGGAAACGGCACAAAACGTAACGTGGACACACCTCAATTTCACAGCGAAAAATGACCCTTTTTTGGCAAAGTGCCTAGCTGTAGTTTTTGAACCATAGCTCTGCCGTCACCTAGGGAAACCTAGCAAAACTATACATTTTTTAAAACTAGACACCCAGGGGAATCCAGGATGGGGTGACTTGACTGCCTCCCACCAGGTTCTGTTACCCAGAATCCCTTGTAAACCTAAAAAATTGCCAAAAAAAACACATTTTCTCCACATTTCTCTGGTGGAAAGTTCTGGAATCTGCGTGGATCCACACATTTCCACCCACCCCGCGTTCCCCGAAGTCTTCCAAGAAAGATGGTACCTCACTTGTGTGGGTCGGCCTAGTGCCCGCGACAGGAAACGGCGCAAAACGCAACGTGGATACACCTCAATTTCGCTGTGAAAAATGATCCTTTTTTGGCAAAGTGCCTAGCTGTAGTTTTTGAACCATAGCTCTGCCGGCACCTAGGGAAACCCCTATACATTTTTGAAAACTAGACACCCAGAGGAATCCAGGATGGGGTGACTTGACTGCCTCCCACCAGGTTATGTTACCCAGAATCCCTTGTAAACCTAAAAAAAGGCCAAAAAAAACACATTTTCTCCACATTTCTCTGGTGGAAAGTTCTGGAATCTGCGTGGATCCACACATTTCCACCCACCCCGCGTTCCCCGAAGTCTTCCGAGAAAGATGGTACCTCACTTGTGTGGGTCGGCCTAGTGCCCGCAACAGGAAACGGCGCAAAACGCAACGTGGACACACCTCAATTTCGCTGTCAAAAATGACCCTTTTTTGGCAAAGTGCCTAGCTGTAGTTTTTGAACCATGGCTCTGCCGGCACCTAGGGAAACCTAGCAAACCTATACATTTTTGAAAACTAGACACCCAGGGGAATCCAGGATGGGGTGACTTGACTGCCTCCCACCAGGTTCTGCTACCCAGAATCCCTTGCAAACCTAAAGAATTGCCAAAAAAACCACATTTTCCCCACATTTCTGTGGTGGAAAGATCTGGAATCTGCGTGGATCCACAAATTTCCACCCACCCCGTGGTACCCAAAGTCTTCCGATAAAAATGGTACCTCACTTGTGTGGGTCGGCCTAGTGCCCGTGACAGGAAACGGTGCAAAAAACATCAAATTTAGCTGAAAAATTCACCTTTTTCACACATTTTTGTGTGGGAAAGTTGTGGCATCACCGGGCTGACACAAATTTCCTACCACCCAGCGTTCCCCCGGGTCTCCCGATAAAAACAGTGCCTCACTCGTGTGGAAGGCCCAAGTACCCGCGACAGGCAAGGGCCCAAAACGTATTGAAGCGACATGAAAATTGCCTACCTCAAAACGACCTGGTTTTGCAAGGGGGGTCACCTGGGTTTTTGGCCCGGTGCTCGGCGGCCACCTAGGGGAACCTACCAAACCCACACATTTCTGAAAACTAGACACCCGGGCAAGGGCCCAAAACGTAGTGAGGCGCACTACGTTTAGGACCCTTGCCTGTTGAGGCGCACTACGTTTAGGACCCTTGCCTGTCGCGGGTACTTGGGCCTCCCACACGAGTGAGGCACCGTTTTTATCGGGAGACTCGGAGGAACGCTGGGTGGTAGGAAATTTGTGTCAGCCCGGTGATGCCACAACTTTCACACACAAAAATGTGTGAAAAAGTTGATTTTTTCAGCTAAATTTGAGGTTTGCAGAGCATTCTGGGTAAGGAAACGTTGGGGGATCCACGCAAGCCATACCTCCCTGGAATCCCCCGGGTATCTAGTTTTCAGAAATGTGTGGGTTTGGTAGGTTCCCCTAGGTGGACGCCGAGCACTGGGCCAAAAACCCAGGTGACCCCCCTTGCAAAACCAGGTCGTTTTGAGGTAGGCAATTTTCATGTCTCCTCAATATGTTTTGGGCCCTTGCCTGTCGCGGGTACTTGGGCCTCCCACACGAGTGAGGCACCGTTTTTATCGGGAGACCCGGGGGAACGCTGGGTGGTAGGAAATTTGTGTCAGCCCAGTGATGCCACAACTTTCCCACTTAAAAATGTGTGAAAAAGGTGATTTTTTCAGCTAAATTTGAAGTTTGCAGGTCATTCTGGGTAAGGAAACGTTGGGGGATCCACGCAAGCCATACCTCCCTGGAATCCCCCGGGTGTCTAGTTTTCAGAAATGTGTGGGTTTGGTAGAATCCCCTAGGTGGCCGCCGAGCACCGGGCCAAAAACCCAGGTGACCCCCCTTGCAAAACCAGGTCGTTTTGAGGTAGGCAATTTTCATGTCGCTTCACTACGTTTTGGGCCCTTGCCTGTCGCGGGTACTTGGGCCTCCCACACGAGTGAGGCACCGTTTTTATCGGAAGACCCGGGGGAACGCTGGGTGGTAGGAAATTTGTGTCAGCCTGGTGATGCCACAACTTTCCCACACAAAAATGTGTGAAAAAGGTGATTTTTTCAGCTACATTTTAGGTTTGCAGGGCATTCTGGGTAAGGAAACGTTGGGGGATCCACGCAAGCCATACCTCCCTGGAATCCCCCGGGTGTCTAGTTTTCAGAAATGTGTGGGTTTGGTAGGTTTCCCTAGATGGCCGCCAGGCCCGGGGCCAAAAACTCATGGGACCCCCTTTGCAAAACCAGGTTGTTTGGTGATAGGTAATTTTGATGTCTCCTCAATAGGTTTTGGGCCCTTGCCTGACGCGGACACTAGGCCTACCCACGCAAGTGAGGTACCATTTTTCTCTGAAGACTTTGGGGAACGCAGGGTGGGTGGAATTTTGTGGACCCACGCAGATTCCAGAACTTTCCACCACAGAAATGTGAGGAAAATTTGTTATTTTGGACACATTTTTAGGTTTGCAATGGATTCTGGGTAACAAAACCTGGTGAGAACCAGTGAAGTCACCCCATCCAGGATTCCCCTCGGTGTCTAGTTTAAAAAAAGGTACATGTTTGTAAGGTTTGCCTACGTGCCAACTGCGCTAGGGCCCAAAATCCACAGGTATGCACATTGCTAAAAAAAATTCGGAGCCCAGTGGGCTTTCTGCCACCCTGGGGGGGAATCGGGGAAGGGGGTTTCATCCTGATATGCCCCTAAAGGGGCAGAAAGACTGTGGCTATTTTTTGTGGGGGTGTGGGCATTGGTATGACCATTTTGGGCAGCCCCCACTCCCACGCATATAAAAAGCCTGCGTACTCGCTGGCGCCAAGTGGGCTTTCTGCCCCCCCCCAGGGGGCAGATCAGGGGCCACTGCCACCATCTGCCCTCCCGGGGGGGTCAGAAAGACTTGAATTTCTCTGGGGGTGGGGTGGGGTATTGTCATGCCCATTTTGGGGAGCCCCCACCCCTACACTAATAAAACAAAAAAGTCCATGGTTACTAGTGGGCATTCTGTGCCCCCAGGGGGGGCCAGATTGGGAGTTACAGCTCCCATCTGCCTCCTGGGGGCAGAAAGACTGTCATTTTTGTGGGGGGGAGGGTGGGGGCATTGGCATGCCCGTTTCGGGCAGCCCACACCCTAAAAACAATTGCACAAAAAAAATCCCTGGTGTTTAGTGGTCTTTCTGCCCCCCCCGAAGGGGCAGATTAGGGGCCTATGCCCCATCTGCCCCCCAGGGGGGGCAGAAAGACTGTAATAATTGGGGGGTGGGGTGGGGGCATGGGCCTGCCTGTTTTGGGAAGCCACCACCCCTATTTTTATTTTTTTTGCTATTCCCTGGTGTCTAGTGGTCTTTTTGCCCCCGGGGGGGCAGATTGGGGCCAATACCCCATCTGCCCCCCAGGGGGGCAGAAAGGCTATAATGGTGGTGGGTGGGTGGGTGGGGGCATTGGCGTGCACGTTTCGGGCATACCCCACCCTAAAAAAAAATGAAATGAAATCCCTGGTGTATAGTGGGCTTTCTGCCCCCCTGAAGGGGCAGATTAGGGGCCAATGCCCCATCTGCCCCCGGGGGGGGCAGAAAGACTGTGATGATTGGGGGTGGGGTGGGGGCATGGGCCTGCCCGTTTTGGGCAGCCCCCACCCCTATTTTTATTTTTAAAAAAATTCCCTGGTGTCTAGTGGGCATTTTGCCCCCCCCCGGGGGGGGCAGATTGGGGGCTACTGCCCCCATGTGCCCCCCTGGGAGGGCAAAAAGACTAAATTTGGCCAAAATTATTTGGGGGGAGCAAAGGCCCTTGCCAAAGGGGCGCTCCCCCCTCCCTGGTGTCTAGTGGCTGGATCCCTGCTTGGGGATTGCCCTCCTGTGGCGATCCCCAAGCAGGGATCCATTGGAAAGGGGAGATTCTCCCCTTTCCAACGATACCTCTCCCGTCTTTCTACGTGCTCAGGGGGCTGAGATAGCCCCCTGAGCACGTAGAAAGAGAAACAGAAATGAGCCTCTTGGCTCATTTCAGTTTCACTTTCAGTGTAATGACGTGCGCGCCGATCGTCATTACACTGAAAGCAGGGGCGGGGGGCCTCGGGAGCTGGGGAAGCTCTTCTCCAGCTCCTGTGGCTATTTTCACTAAAAGGGAATCCCTCTGGTGCCCGCACCAGACGGATTCCACAGGGAATGCCTCATGACGAGCTGGACTCGTCATGGGCACAGCGCGACTGTGCTCCATGACGAGTCCAGCTCGTCATGGGCTCACAAGGGGTTAATTAATTCTCATTGTATTGTATTAAGAAAGAGGATTTACAGTTTTTATGTACACTTTAATGATCTATGTTTCTAAATCAGATCGAATAAAGGTTATTGAATAGAAGTCTCCCAAGATGGCCACCAGAGTAAAAAAAGACCAAATGTAGTACAAATATCACCCAGGGGTAGCCCACGTATAGCCAAGTGACAGAAGTGTGGAAAACACTTTTTATTTTTTGTTTTTTGTAGTTTTATATAGTGCAGACTGGTCTGGTATTGGAGTGCTTTACATGAGCATTGGTTACATCACACAAGGACAAATTCATTTTGGTTGTATGCATGGGGAGATTAAGTGATTTGACCAGAATCTCAGAATGTCGAGCTGAAGCAGAAACTACAACCTGGTTCCCCAGTTGCACAGTCTGCAGCTCTGGAAGTAACACCACATCCTCTCCACTAAGTGCAACATTTAATCAAGTGGTCAACTGGATAAGAAAACATAAAGATAACAAATAATCTACTCAGAAAATATATCCTCAGTTTAGTTTTTTTGAGCACTAACTATAATTTTGATGCAATTAAGACCCTCTCATTTCTGTAATAAGGGCAGCGGCAGCAAAACAGATTATGGAGGGCAGTGGAAAGGGGGGCAGGGGCAACAAACTAACAATGCAGGACAGGTAAGAGAGGCTGTAGCAATATAATAGACCATTGTGGACAGAAGGAAGAGGCAGTGGTAGTGCAACCATACATGCCAACAGAACCGATTCAGCCAGGAAACGTCCAATGTTTTATAAGCCCAAATCGGCTTTATTTTATCTGTCTCCTGTGTACAATCTCCTCTTTTTCAATGTAAGTCAATGGGGAGAGTCAATTCCCCAGTTATTTTCCAAAATCTCCCTCTTAGTGACACGTTCTTGATACAGAGGAATTCTGAGGACAACTCCTCTAAACAAAGAAGCGCTTACTTCATATAGATAGGAGAAAGTACCCTTGTTTGGTGAAGAAACCCCTCTTTGTAGTCTCGTCTTCTTCTCCATACCAGGATTCATGTATTACAGAGTTCTGGATCAAGATGTTTGAGGAACAATCACATTGCTGAAATTACATGTACACAAGGTCACTGGAGACATTTCCTCGTGGTCCATTGTGCAGCTCCAGTGTAGAATATGCACTAGTTATTACCCAAAGAGGTAGCACTCACAAATTTTCAAGTAGAAAGTAATCCAGCTGGGTAGACTTTTTCTGCAAAACTGTGGACTCTTGTTGGATAAAGGGGCAGATGAGGTTTCATTCTGGCCCAGCTACTGACACTCCCACATAGACAAACACTCATACCCATTCACTCTCACATATTCTCAGTCCCACAAGTCACTCACACACCCATACAGCCACTCATAAACCTACTTCTATCACACAATACCACTGACATGCCCACTCACAGACCCCCACACCCACATAACCCATCACACAACCACTCACGGATCATACAGCCACTCACACACCCAGAAAACTACTCACACACTCACTCACAGAAGCACAGAGCTACTCACACACCCATTTACATATCAATATAGCCACTCACATACCCACTTTCAGATCCATACAGTCTGTCATACACCCATTCACTGATCCATACAGCCAATCACAGACCCATACAGCCACTCACAAAATCAGTCACACACCCACACAGCTACTCACATACCCACTCACAGACCCATACAACCACTCATATACCCAGTCACTGACCCATACAGCTCCTCACACACCTACTCATAGACCCATACAGTGATTCACATACCCACTCACAGACCATAGAGCCACTCACACACCCGCTCTCTGGCCTATAGAGCCAGTAACACACCTACTCTCAAAGGTTACAGGTTACAGTTAGGAAATAATTTTAAAAAACTTTTGAACTTCACCAAAAAAAAAACAAAGGTTACAGGGACGTTATAGTTAGGAAATAACATAAAAAAACATCGGAATTCACTTAAATCAACAAAGGCTACAAGGACATTATAGTTAGGAAATAACATTATATAACCTTTGAAATTCACAAAAAAACAAAGGTCACAAGGATGTTATAGTTAGGAAATAACATTAAAAAACCTTGGCAATTCAATGAAAAATCGAAGGTTACAGGGACGTTATAGTTAAGCTAAGATTTCTCATACAAAACCAGTGAAATTGAGCAGGTATAGTTATCTGAGCTTACTATATCTTACAAACCCTCCAATGCACTGTTTGTGACCTCACATATTGCATCACTCAAGAAATGGTCAGTGACATCAATCAAATTACATCACTTATGACATCATCTAGCAAAATAAACTTCAATTTACTTAATAAAATACCATGTATATGTTTTAAACATAAGAAAAAAACATAGGTAAGTGGGTGTGTGAGTAGCTGTATGAGTAGGTGAGTGGCTGTGTGAATATATGTGAATATATATATATATATATTCCATCTTTTCCTTTTCGCTTGGCCCGAGCCTTTTGATCCGGTGAGCCAGCGGTGGGGTTGCGGACCTCTAAATGGTGTTAATATACACACACTATCCCTAAATAAAGTTCTAGCGATTATAGTTCCATTCCCTTCACAGCGCATTTGAGATGTCATAAGTGATGTCACGAGTGATGTCACTAAGCATGTCAGGAATGATGTAATGTCTGAGGTCATAAGCATTGCATTGCAGGGGCTTAAGTTATAGTTAGCTCAGGTAACTATAACTGCTGAATTTCCCTGGTTTTCTACAAGTAAAATCTGAGTCTAACTATAACATCCCTGTAAATTTTGCTTTTTTCAGCGAATTTCTAGTTTTTTTTACATTAAGTAAGATGCCTATCACAATGGATGGTGGGGGTTGGAAGCAGGGCCTGGCATTGTGCTGCCCCCACCCAAGCTTGCTGCTCCTGCCTCCCCTCCTCCTTGCCATCCATTGTCCAAGTCGGTGCCCCTGCTTAATGAATACAGCCCTGTGTGGTCGGTGTTCTGCCACTGGCCTTCCCGCCTGAACAGTTAGCTTTCTGCCCCATCCACATCTTCCCTATCCTCTAATCCATGCACTAGCCTCCTCCCTCCTGCCATGCATGGTCTGATGTGCTGCCACTGCCCTCCATTTAACATGATGTCCCAGTCCACTCCTCCTGCCCTCCATTGCCCAAGTCTATGCCCGATCATTGACTTCCTGCTTAGCCTCTGTGCCTAGCTTGCTTCCCCTACTCTCCTTCCCGCCTGCCCTCCGATGTGCATGCCCCTGCTCCATCCTTTTTGCCCAACATGTTCCATGGACCTGCCCCTCCTATCTACTCTGAGTGTTCTGTTGAGGTGCCACTACCCTCCCACCTGCCTATCATTGTCAGATGACTGTAACCTGTCCCTGCAACCTCTACCCTGCCTGTCCACGTTCTATGCCCCTATCCCCTTCCTCGTGTCCTCCATGGTCCATTTTACTGCCATACCCTTCTGCCCTCCCTGGTCTGTTGTGCTCCAACTGCTCTTCCTGCCTGCCCCGCATGGTCTGTTCTGAGGCCCCTTCCCCTGAACTCTCTTGTATGTGCCCAGCTCCTACCCTTCCCTTTTATCCTCCATGGTGCTTTGTGCATGCCCCTGCCCCCTCCCTCTTGCCCATCATGGCCATTGTGCTGCCACTAAACCTCCCACTTGCCATGCATGGTATTCTGTGCTGTCACAGCCCTTCCCACCTTCCCTGTAACCCAAGTTGTATTAGAATATATATATATATCACAGGATCACAGGATTCGCCACAGCAACTAAAGTTCCCTTTTGGAACGACAAAAGCGACCCAAAGATCTTGGTTCAAAAAGGTGAATTTATTTCATGCCCAGCATATCTGCCATTAGGCGTTTCAGCCCCCATACGGGCCTTGATCACATGACGCGTTGCTCTGTACATAACCAGAATTTAAAGTGCTTGTGCAAATTGTAATGTGTGAAAAACAGGCAGGTGACCAATTCATAGACATAGTAAAAATATATTGTGAGCTTCTCAACAAAAGGTTCACCTAGTGCAAATATGCATACATTTTACATATCATAATAAATACATGAATGTATATATAAAACGATAAAAATGCATGAAGAATAAAACAATGGTACTGTAATGCAGCATTTAAAATCTATTAAAACATTCCTTGATTGGAAGTGTAAAAGCTAAAAATGCCACCATTTGCAACCAACTTATTTGGTTTTTACAAATACCATCATTATAATTGCACTTGATAATTAAAACCATTATGTAAAAAAATATTGGTGTCAAGATGTTACACTCTTTGTTATGTAGATGCTCCTTAAAATTAAGCCCAAGTGGGCTATAATGACATTATGTACAATTGTAGTCACCATGCTCTTAATTCCAAAAGGAAGTGTCACCCTACTGAACCAATAAAGGTGCAGAAAAGTGCAAAGTGCAAAATAAATAATTTAAGAAACATTGTTACTACGACAGGAGGGATTGATAAGCTGATTAAATGTGTAGTCTATGTGATAATTAGGCAAGATGGAACAAGCGTAACTATAAATATATACAGGTACACAGTCAACTAATCACTCAACCATACAGCCAGTCATGTACTCACTCACTTACCCATACAGCCACTTAGACACAAACTGACAGACAGATACAGACATTCACACAACCTGTCACTCACCCATACATTCACTGAGACACCTAATCAGTCTGAGGAAAATAAAAGTTTATGAGGCCTATGTGTCCCCATGTGCCCCCCCCCAACGCTTATGTGCACATGCATGTAACCTATGCATTTCCCCTCCATGGCCTTTCTATCATGATACTTATGCTATAACGTGGCCTGCCATCATTCAGTCCCCCATGAGAGAAACGACAAATCTGTATTGAGGCCTACACGTTTTGCATCATGTTTTCCTGCACCACATAAAAACCCGTGTTTGTGGCTCAGCCAGACCCGAACAGAGGTTTCAGGCCTCAGACGTTCAGAAAGCTGCAGCTGCGTATCCTTGGCCTTGCACACTTGGGCCTCAGCCAAAGGGGCCCTGTCACAAGGTGCCGAGACAGTATTGAGCACGGTTATCTGCTTACTCCTACAGAGCCGCATTCCTGCCTGGAGAAGGAGGGATCAACATAACCCATCTGCAAAGGAGAAAGCCTAGCCTTTCTGTCTCTGTTTGTGAGATTGCAAAGCTCACGTCAGTAAAAAGTCCATAGCCCCCATGTAAGGCCTCTGCAGTAAATGAAGTAAATGAAGAAATAGATGCCACATCGGCTCTTGGTGATGGGCAACCTATATCACAAATCAGTCCCTGCTCCAGACATCAGATATCAGATAAAACAAGATGTGCTGGTCGTCCTGACACTGAAGGCCTCACTCACTGAAGGCCTCACTTCCAGACTTCCCGGTTGCATAGCAACCCTTCCCCACGTCAGTTACACGTCATGCTCGAGTTGAGCACAAGTAAGGCAAAGTTCCAGTACAATTCCAGCAGATCACGCAACCCCCTCCAGGTATCCACCCACCTATGACAAATTACCCATTATCATCAAGTGGATGCCCACATGGACGCCCACCTTCACACCTACTTACACGCCCACATGCTCTTATCTCATTCTCTTTTGCTCTTTTCGCTTACGTACATTATAGAGATGTATATATACTGTACTCTGTGAATAATGTTTTGAGAATACTTTTGAGACCCTTCCTGATCCCTTGTGGTGATGGTACTATTCTCCCTATGACTCGAGTTATTGGAATAAAGCCCTTTTTGAACCTGATACCACAGACTCAGCCTCCTGCTTTATGCATGATCCTATTGATATTCTGAAATTCTGAGAGCGTAATATTTTATTTACGACAAGTCACTTATACAGTCACGCACCCAATGATTCATCCAAATGGGCACTCATACACCCACTGATTCACCAATACACATTGGTGTGTTTATATATATATATATATATATATATATATATATATATATATATATAATCTACTGGCGGTCGCCAGTAGATAGTTATAGTTAAGACCGTGTTTCCATAGGAAATCCGCAACATTCTATTTGGAATAACTTTGGTGCCGGTTGACGAATCCTCGCGAAATTTTCAAAACTAATGGGGCGCTACGCTCCGCTCCTACCCTGAAAGTCTCGGGGGGATTCGTCAAGCGGGGGCTGAGAAAAAAAGGGGGTCCCAAAACACGTTTTCCCCATGCATTTTCCCATAGGACGTTTAGTCCGAGCTACAGCCCGAACGGCTGAACAGAATTACTTGAAATTTGGCAGAGAGGTAGTCCTCAGGTCAAGGATGTGCCTTTTGTAGGTCTGGTGTAAATCTGTTCAGTAGGTCCTGAGAAAATAGCATTTAAATCAATATATATATCTGTAAGCGCGCTCCGTGCGCTTACCGTAAGCTTACCGTACGCGTACGGTGCCGTGTGCGAGCTCAATTCTGATTGGTGGTTACATGACTGTAAACATTCGAATCGGTCGAAATCAGGAAGTGTCGGCCGCCATTTTCTGTCTCTCGCACTGAGAAACAAAGGTGGGGAACGTGAAAAGGGGGCAACGAAGAGAGTTGCAGACCCCCTAGTGTTTGTCAGGGGGTCCAAGATGGACCCAAAAGTACGAAAAATACATTTAATAATTTAAAAAAAAAATCACGGAGTGCGCGTACGGTAAGCTTACCGTACGCGCACGGCAAAAAAAAATTAAAAAAATAAATAAAGAAGTAACAATCACATTTATTAAATAAATTAAAGGACCCACAAGGGAGAAAAAAACAAATGTTAATGAGTAAAAAAACGCGAGGCGCGCACGGCATGGACTGCGCAACGTGTGCGCTGGGTGCGCGAAGCGCACCGTGTGCCCACAGCGCGCGCACGGTGCGCGAAGCGCACCGTGCGCTCAGGGTGTGCGCACAATGAAAAAACAGAAAAAAAAATAAAAAATAAATACATAACTTAGCATTTAAAAAACCGTACAAATTCACTGAAAAAACCATAGGTTTCACACATGTTATAGTTAGCTGTACATTTCACTCGTAAAAAACCAATGAAATTCCACGTTATAGTTAGATCAGGTAACTATAACTTGCGCGACCGCAATCCACAATGTGTAATTTCAGATGTCATCATTGATGTCATGAGTGATGTCACTGACCATGTCATAAGTGATGTAATATGTGACGTCATCAGCAGTTTATTGTGGGCGCGCAAGTTATAGTTACCTGATCTAACTATAACGTGGAATTTCATTGGTTTTTTACGAGTGAAATGTACAGCTAACTATAACATGTGTGAAACCTATGGTTTTTTAAGTGAATTTGCAAGGTTTTGTAAATGATAATTCCTAACTATAAAGTGTGTGGAACCTATGGTTTTTTCAGTGAATATATATATATATATTACCTACTGGCAGTCGCCAGTAGGTAGTTATAGATAGGACCTATTTTCCATAGGAAATCCGCAACATTCTATTTTGGAATAACGTTGAAAATTTAACGGTGATTCGTCAAGCTGGGGGCGAGAAAAAAGGGGGGTCCCAAAACGCATTTTTCCCATTCATTTTCCCATAGGACCTGTTGACGCAGCTACAGCCCGAAGTGCTGAACGGAATTACACCAAATTTGGAAAATAGGTAGTCCTCAGTTCAGACTCGTGCCTTTTGCTTAAATGGTGTAAATCCATTCAGTAGTTCCTGGGAAAATCAAAAGTAAAATCACATAAATATCTGGGCAGAGCCTAACCACACATCTCATCGTGAGATCTGATTGGCTGTCAGCACTTCATCCAAGAAGTGTTGGCAGCCATCTTGGGACCAATATACATGATAGCACCTCATTAAAAAGCATTGCAGTTAATAGAAGGTTTTAAGACTTTAGTTACATTATAAATCATTTGTTGATGGTACCATACTCATTTTAGGAATTGTTGTGTGTTCTAAGGTGATTTTACCATGTGAAAAAGCCTTCTGCTGTGATATCATGAATCATGTTTGGGAGAAAACTATTTTCTCATGCTTTTCCCACAGATGTTTGGAAGGTGATCTATAAGCTAAACTGAGAGCATATTTTCTGTAAATTCACATTATCTTTCTCAGTCATGTGAAAATTAAGTCTGACATTCTCAGTAAAACATGTACATCCAACAAGGGCAGAGACTGTCAGTTGATTCCTTTGTGTTCTACTGCAGCTTCCCAGAGTGTTCTAAAGAACAACTAGAGCGCTAACAGTCCTACTTATGACAAACGTATGGCACACCTGAAGCCATCTTGGTTGGAATAAAGTGGTAACTCTTAAAACATTTGATTTAAAAAGGAACAAAATGAGGGGGTTCATTTTGCCATAGAAAGTATGATTAGTGCTGCAGAAAGAAAAATTAGGGCACATTTTGAGTGACTTCTCAAATCCTCTTCTATTTCATTAAAAAATTCTGACATGCAGACTGAAACATGCACTTTCAATACCAGCAGCAGACTTCCCTGGTGAGCAGTAGCTTTACTACAGTGATCTAATAGGCAACTAGAGTGCTAACATTCTGAATTTATGGCAAATGTGTGACACATCTGAATGCCTTCTTGATGGAATCAAAGTAAAAAACTGAAAGTATTTCCTACTGAGGAGACTGTAGTAAATGAGGAAATTAGGAAACATCATAACAAATAAGCCTCCCAAAATGGCCACCAGAGACAAAAGAGCCCAAATGTAGCCCAAATATCACCCAGATGTAGCCCAAGTATAGCCCAATGACAGAATGTCCCAGAGTGTTCTTAAAAACAACTAGAGCGCTTACTGTCTTCATTATGACAAAAGTATGGCACACCTGAAGCCATCTTGATTGGAATAAAGTGGTAACACTTAAAACATTTAATTTACAAAGGAACAAAATGAGGGGGTTCATTTTGCCATAGAAATTATGATTAGTGCTGCAGAAAGAAAAATTAGGGCACATTTTGACTTCTCAAATCCTCTTCTATTTTATAAACAAATTCTGACATGCAGACTGAAACATGCACGTGGAATACCAGCAGCAGACTTCCCTGGAGAGCAGTAGCTTTACTACAGTGATCTAATGAGCAACTAGAGTGCTAACATTCAGAATTTATGACAAATGTGTGACACATCTGAATGCCTTCTTGATGGAACCAAAGTAAAAAACAAAGTATTTCCTACTGAGGAGACTGCAGTAAATGAGGAAATTAGGAAACTTCATAACAAATAAATCTCCCAAGATGGCCACCGGAGACAAAAGAGCCCAAATGTAGCCCAAATATCACCCAGATGTAGCCCAAGTATAGCCCAATGACAGAATGTCCCAGAGTGTTCTAACAAACAACTAGAGCGCTAACAGTCTTACTTATGACAAAAGTATGGCACACCTGAAGCCATCTTGATTGGAATAAAGTGGTAACACTTAAAACATTTAATTTACAAAGGAACAAAATGAGGGTGTTCATTTTGCCATAGAAATTATGATTAGTGCTAAAGAAAGAAAAATTAGGGCACATTTTGAGTGGCTTCTCAAATCCTCTTCTATTTCATTAAAAAATTCTGATATGCAGACTGAAACATGCACTTTTAATACCAGCAGCAGACTTCTGTGGTGAGCAGTAGCTTTACTACAGTGATCTAATGAGCAACTAGAGTGCTAACATTCAGAATTTATGGCAAATGTGTGACATATCTGAATACCTTCTTGATGGAATCAAAGTAAAAAACTAAAAGCATTTCCTACTGAGGAGACTGCCGTAAATGAGGAAATTAGGAAACTTCATAAGAAATAAATCTCCCAAGATGGCCACCAGAGACAAAAGAGCCCAATTGCAGCACAAATATCACCCAGATGTAACCCACATGTAGCCCAATGACAGAAGTGTGCAAAACACTTATTTTTTGTGTATTTGCAGTTTTATATAGTGCAGACTTGTCAGGTATTGGAGTGCTTTACATGAGCATTGGTTACATCACACAAGATCAAATTCATTTTGGTTGTAGACATGGGGAGATTAAGTGATTTGACCAGAATCACCGAATGTTGAGCTGAAGCAGAAACTCCAACTTGGTTCCCCAGTTGCAAAGTCTGCAGCCCTGGAAGTAACACCACATCCTCTCCCCTAGGTGCAACATTTAATCAAGTGGTCAACTGGATAAAAAAACATAAAGATTACAAATAATTTATAAGTTCTTTGTCGCTATCTGAAAACTCAGAAAATATGTCCTCATTTTAGTTTTTTAGAGCACTAACCATAATTTTGATGCAAATAAGACCCTCTCATGTATTTCTAAAGGAAATACTCTAGGTATTACAGTTTTGATTACATCAAGATGACGTCAGGCGTTCCACACTTTTGTAATAAATATAGAATGTTAGCAATCTAGTTGTTCATTGGGATACTGTTGAGAGGCAGAGGCCAGGGGCACGGACTCTGAAAATTGAAGGCAGGTAGGAGAGTGCAGAGGCAATAATTTGACCACACTGGGCAGGCAGGAAGGGCAGTGGCAGCACAACAGACTATGGAGGGCAGTGGAAAGGGGGCCAGGGGCAACAAACCAACAATACAGGTCTGGCAAGAGAGGCTGTGGCAATATAATAGACTATTGTGGGCAGAAGGAAGAGGCAGTGGTAGTACAACCATACATGCCAACAGACCTGTTTCAGCCAGGAAACTTCCAATGTTTTTAAGCTCAAATGGGCTTTATTTGATCTGTCTCCTGTCTACAATCTCCTCTTTTTCAATGTAACTCAAAGGGGAAAATCAATACCCCAGTTTTTTTTTCAAAATCTCCCTCTTACCAAGTTCAAAATGTTCGCAAGTATGGTACATTGGATCATGGTAGGCAGGAGGAATTGGGGTAGGGACATGGACTCGGATAACAGAGGACCGGAGGGACATGGAGAGGTGCACCAAACTGACCCTACAGGGCAGGCATCAGGGTTTGCAGCAGCACAATACACCACACAGCGCATGCGGGACGGGAGTGCAGCACAACAATCCATAGAAAGCAATAGGGAGGGGACAGGACCATGCACATGGACAACAGAGAACAGAGGGGAAAGAGGCAATGGTAGCTAGCTGACCATAATGGACAGACAGGAGAGAAACCTGCAGCATAACAGACCATAAAGGGCAGGAGGAAGGGATCAGGGGCATTACAATGGAACAGACAAGCCAGGAGGGAGGGAATAAGGGTCTGCACATGGAAATAGAGGGCTGGGGGCAAGGGGGCAGGGCAGGAGCAGCAAGATGACCATGGAGGTCAGGCAGGATGGGCACTAGAAACAAGACACACCATGGAGAGCAACAGTGAGACTATGATGGCATACACACAGACCATGGAGGGAAGGTGGGAGGGGGTCAGGGGCAGCTATCTGACCACACAGGGAAGGTGGGAGGGGCCATGGCAGCACAGAAGACCATGCATGGCAAGCGGCAGGGTCAGTGGCAGCACAATGGCTATGATGGGCAAGAAGGAGGGTGCAGGGGCATGCACAAAGGACCATGGAGGATAGAAGGGAGGGTCAGGACCTGGGCACAGACAAGAGAGTTCAGAGGAAGGGGCCTCACAACAGACCGCGCGGGGCAGGCAGGAGGAGCAGTTGCAGCGCAACAGACCAGGGAGAGCAGAAGGCTGTGGCAGTAAAATGGAACATGGAGGACAGGAGGAAGGGGATAGGAGCATGGCATGTGGACAGGGACAGGTTACAGTCATCTGACAATGCTAGGCAGGTGGGAGGGGAGTGGCAGCTCAACAGAACACTCAGAGTAGATAGGAGTGGCAGGTCCATGGAACATGGTGGGCAAAAAGGATGGAGCAGGGGCATGCACAAAGACATCGGAGGGCAGGGGGAAGGAGAATAGGGGCAGCAAGATAAGCACAGAGGCTAAGCAGGAGGTCAATGATGGGCCATTGGGCAATGGAGGGCAGGAGGAGTGGACTGGTACATCATGCTAAATGGAGGGCAGTGGCAGCACATCAGACCATGCATGGCAGGAGGGGGGAGGCTAGTCCATGGATTCAGACAACAGAGGATAGGGAGGAGTTGGATGGGGCAGCAAGCTAACTGTTCAGAGAAGGTGGGTATTAGGAACTGTATTGTTTTTAAAATGTGTGTCTGTGCGAACTACTTAAAATATGAACAAGTATGCAGCATAATCTCACTTTTATTCAAGAAGAAGAGGACGTTTGTGACTGTGACTCCGGGCTCACTTGGCAGAAACACCCCCTGACCCTCCACCCCCCATCGCAAAATGTAATGCCCGTGAAAAGGGTAGGTGGACGCAGTTTTATATAGAACATAGTACTGAGAGCACAATTGAAAATGAAAACTAGATATAGTATATGGTATAAACAATGCACCAAAAAGTGTGATATAAGTTGAACCGGGGCATGAAATATAATATGCAATACATTGTGCGCAATGACAGATTCATTGGAGAGTGCGAGATAGCACAGGCACTAGCGCGTGCTATGCGATATGCGCCTTGGAGTGTAATATGCACAGGGCAGTGTTGTGTAACCTAACTTTTCTCTAAAGTTGTAATATAAAATATGTGCTGGGGAGTGTAACGTTGCATATGCACTGTGACAAAGATATGGATCCCAGATTGTAATATGTATGCCATAGCGCTGTGCGTTATAACATAGGCATTGAGGAAGGCACGTTAGATGGGACAATATAACCCATGCAAAGGCAAGTGTGGCATGACATATTCACGGGATGGTGTTACAGTGCACATGGGCGAGAGAGTGTCATAGCATACGCACTAGCTGGTGGAATACAAAACAGAGGTGTGAGACACTCGGCGGGCACTGGTGGGTGTAACACAGCATTGGGCTCAGCCAGGAGCACGCTGTGACTCTCAAGTGAGGTTCGTCTCCTTTCCAGAGAGTAAAATAAAAAGTATTACACATCCGGCGAGTTTCTCGCATAGTTTGGTCGAATTTTTGTCGAATCCCCTTTGAATGGCTTGGTGTGCGTGTATATTAAATGTGCCCGTCAATATCTACCCATGTTTGTATAAATAAACGACAAGGGTGTCTACTTGGAGAGTACCCAATGGCGGGGGCACCGGGATTAGGCACGGTAGGGCGTCAGACACGTCAGAGCTTCACTAGCGGTGTAAATACATTCCATGTGGATTTATTCTATGCATAGTCGCCTTTTAATGAATATCACGCAAATCGTCATGGTGATAGGTACGTACGGTTTGTCCAGCATGTCCAGCATGTCCAGCATGTCCTAGGTGTTTCTATAAATATATATTTTTTTAAAATAATAAAAAACAAAGGCCGGCTCCGGGGGATGGGGTCCCCAGGGCCATAAGTGGACTGAGGAGGGGGGCAACGCAGCCCCCTCCTAAAGAATAAAAAAAAAAAGCCCATGACCCGGGGGTTGGGGTCCCCGGGGCCGATTAAGGCCTTGGGAGGGCCAAATTAATCTTTTTCAACAAAAGAAATTAGGGTGCAGGCCCTGGGGGATGGGGTTCCCAGGGCCAGTAAATTAGAAAAAGAAGGGGGGCCACACAGCCCTCCTTCTTGAAAAAATAAAATAAATAAAAGACCGGCATCGCGCCGGAGGCCACGCCTCCTCCTTGCAGCACTCTGCAAACGCGCCCCCTGTCCAGTTGTAAGTTGGGGAAGGAATTCCCCTTCAATACTGAGGGTCCCTGAGGGCCAACTAGCCCAACAGGTATCTCCAGTATGCGCCAGGGAGCTGCGTTGCAGACAGGTGTTCTGAGGCCACGCCCCTTTTTACACCTCTATGCAACGCAGCTCTGTGGCGCTTACTGGAGGTACCCAGTGGGCTAGTTTGACCCTAGGGACCCTTAGGATTCATGGGGACTTAATCTCTCAACTTAGAACGGCCACTGGGCGCGTTTACACAGTGGTGAAGGGAGGGGACGGGGCCTGAGGTGACGTGTGCAAACATGCCCTGTGGCGCGTTTTAAGTTGGGGAAATAATTCCCTTTCAATCCTGTGGGACCCTGGGGGCCAACTAGCCCACCAGGTGCTTCCAGTAAGCACCACTGCTCTGTGTTGCAGAGAGGTGGTGCAGGCCGTGCCCCTTTTTACACCTCTCTGCAATGGCGCTTACTGGACGTACCTAGTGGGCCATTTTGCCCTTAGGGATCCTCAGGATTCAAGGGGGCTTAATCTCCCAACTTAAAAAACGGTCACAGGGCGTGTTTACACAGTGGGGAAGGGAGGGGATGGGGCCTGAGGTGATGTGTGCAAACACGCCCTATGGCGCGTTTTAAGTTGGGGAAATAATTCCCCTTCAATCCTGAGGGCCCCTGGAGCCCAACTAGCCCACCAGGTGCTTCCAGTAAGCGCCACTGAGCTGCGATGCAGAGAGGCGGTCCAGGCCGTGCCACTTTTTACACCTCTCTGCAACGCAGCTCTGTGGCGCTTACTGGAGGTACCTAGTGGGCTAGTTGGACCCTAGGGACCCTCAGGATTCAAATGAGCTTAATCTCCCAACTAAAAACGGCCACAGGGCGTGTTTACACAGTGGTGAAGGGAGGGGACGGGGCCTAAGTTAACGTGTGCAAACAAGCCCTTTGGCGTGTTATAAGTTGGTGGAAATAATTCCCCTTCAATCCTGAGGGACCCTGGGGCCCAACTAGCCCACCAGGTGCTTCCAGTAAGCGCCACTGCGCTGCGTTGCAGAGAGGTGGTCTAGGCCGTGACCCTTTTTACATCTCTCTGCAACGCAGCTCTGTCGCGCTTACTGGTGGTACCTAGTGGTCTAGTTGGACCCTAGGGACCCTCAGGATTCAAGGGGACTTAATCTCCCAACTTAAAACGGCCACAGGGCGTGTTTACAGAGTGGGGAAGTGAGTGGACGGGGCCTGAGGTGACGTGTGCAAACACGCCCTGTGGCGCGTTTTAAGAGGTAGTTTTAATCCCCTGCCCTATTATATACTAGGGGCTTACAGAGGAGGTCATGCTGATCACAGGGGACCCCAACGCATAGTGTTCCCTAGTGTATGTAGGTGTTTTCACTGTATTCTGAGTGTCTTTTAACATAGCACTGGCTCTAGGACTGGTTAGTCAGACTCAGTTACCACCAGTATCCGTCTGAAAAAGTTGAGGGTACAGGATGATTTTGCAACAAGGCTTCTTTCTGCTCTTCTGTTTGTTCTTTCTGCACGTTATCCTTCTTCCTGCACTTTTCTTCGTCTTTGAGGACTTCTGTTGCTTCTTTCTGCATTTCTTTTTTTTCTTTCTGTGCGTTTTTTCTTCTTTCTTCACAAGTCCTATCTCTGTAGGCATAGTTAGGAATTAGCATTTAAAAAACCTTAGAAATTCGCTGAAAAAACCATAGGTTTCAGGGGCGTTATAGTTAGCTGGAATTTTCACTCGTACAAAACGACTGAAATTCCCCCGTTATAGTTAGTTCAGCTAACTATAACTCACGCGCCCGCAATGCACTGCTGATGACGTCACATATTACATCACTCATGACATGGTCAGTGACATCACTCATGACATCACTGATGACATCTCAAATGACATCACTGATGACATCTCAAATGACATCACTGATGACATCATCATTGTGATAGAGTGGCAGACCTCCTCTACCCCTAATATAACCTTTGATACACACATTCAAAAATATAAACTAAAATTTTCAAAACAATGGACATACCAATATCAGTTACAACAACCTATTCAGTAATTCAAAGATCCACATACACATCCACTCATTCACCAACAGTCCTATACATGTCCCTCATACATGTACTCACTCATCATATGTACTCATACACCTATACATCCTGTTATATAACGCCACTCATCCATAGAGTTACACACACACATAGTCACTCATGCTAATAAAGAATCAAACATCCATTTACTTGCATATACAGTTATACACACACCACCACACTTACTTCTATAGAAACTTACACATACTTAGTCTTTTAAACAATCACTTATAGAAACACATACTTATTCATACAGGAACTCTTTCAATCTCTCACTCTCACATATACTCACTTATATACACCAATAGTCACATATACTAGTTTAAAACATATGCAGTTACTCATAAAGACACTATTGAGACAGGCATTCACTCACTAACACACCCATGCACATACTCATCCACCCATACAGTCCTGCACACATGCTGTCTTCAACACATACAAACAGTGAGTCACTCATTCATGCACCTATGCACTACGTAATACCCCCACCGAACCATACTGACACTCAGACACTCATACTGATACTCAAAAAAACAACTAATAACCTATATAGACACTCATGTAGCTACTCACCAACCCATGCAGCCACTTATACACAAAGTGAGAGACCGATACAGATATTTACATATTTAAACATTACTCACTAAGCCATGTATTCACTAAGATACACTTACTCAGTCAGTTATACAATCATTTTTTCAAAAACAAATCATCCATTTAGACACTTATATACCCATTTACTCTTCCATCGACCTTGAGATATACATATATAAAACATATGTAATTTACAGAAAAACACACATTCACTGGTTGATGTCATCAGTGATGTCATCAATGATGTCATTTGAGATGTCATCAGTATTGACATGAGTGATGTCACTGACCATGTCATGAGTGATGTAATATGTGACGTCATCAGCAGTGCTTTGCGGGCGCGCAGGTTATAGTTAGCTGAACTAACTATAACGGGGGAATTTCAATGGTTTTGTATGAGTGAAAAGTCCAGCTAATTATAACGCCCCTGAAACCTATGTTTTTTTCAGTGAATTTCTAAGGTTTTGTAAATGCTAATTCCTAACTATAACGTGCCTGAAACCTATGTTTTTTTCAGTGAATATATATATATATATATATATATATATATATATATATATATATATATATATATATATATATATATATATATATGTGTGTCAACTTCGACCGTCTGGACACTCTGGACTTCGCTGGACTTAGCTTTGGGAACCAAAACTGCACAGCGGAAGATGCCTGCTGCTCTTGGTCTCATTGTCCTGCTGGTCATCTGCAACATCCGTGTCCATGCTCCATATAGGTTCTTCACCAGGCCTGTGAACATCCAAGACACCTGAAGGAATCTCCCTTGGAGTGAAGGAGCCACTCCCCTGCATCTGCAGACACCTCAACACAGCTGACCGGTCTGCTGATCCTGGGCTCCCACAGACTCCGAAAGCCTCTGCAACACAGGTGGTGGTTCTGCAACTCTCTCGAGGCCTGCACTGTCTTCATACTGAGTTTTGAGGCCTACATTTATGGGGTTAATTTATTCAGCCACTGCCCAGCAACACTCACCAGAGCCTACAGCATTCTGGGAGCTGTAGTTGTGGCAGAACTACAGTGGAGTTGCACACATGTGACCGTGGGTCAGCGGATTTCCGCCAATGGCAGTGACTTTGGACAATGAAAGGTGGGGGTGGAGTTACCGCTTGCAAAGCAGCAGCATCTGAGGAAGGCCGTATGGCCGAAATGCATTATGCACAAGCTGTGAACAATTAAAGATCTTCCAACGTTACCCCTGTTGTGGCTTCTACCTGTTCTCGATGGAGTAGGAGTTTCTTTGATATATATATATATATATATATATATATGTCAACTTCGACCGTCTGGACACTCTGGACTTCGCTGGACTTAGCTTTGGGAACCAAGACTGCACAGCGGAAGATGCCTGCTGCTCTTGGTCTCGTTGTCCTGCTGGTCATCTGCAACATCTGTGTCCGTGCTCCATATAGGTTCTTCACCAGGCCTGTGAACATCCAAGACACCTGAAGGAATCTCCCTTGGAGTGAAGGAGCCACTCCCCTGCATCTGCAGACACCTCAATACAGCTGACCGGTCTGCTGATCCTGGGCTCCCACAGACTCCGAAAGACTCTGCAACACAGGTGGTGGTTCTGCAACTCTCTCGAGGCCTGCACTGTCTTCATACTGAGTTTTGAGGCCAGTATTCCCCGGCGAAACTACTGGAACAGAACCCCTGTGCACCGCGTTGACTTGCCGTTGCCAAGGCTTGTTGAATATCTCCTCCACAGATCTTTGGGCTCCAAGAGGCCCCAACCTCAAGCAATTCCTGCAGCCAAGATCTTCACCCTCACCACTTCCTCTGCACTGTGGTCCTTTTTCATTAGTGAGCTGCTTATGTCCTCTTGCGACTCCTGTGCTTTCAGCCCGTGGGTCCTCTTGAGGGTCTACTTTGGCTTCAGTGGGCTCCCCTGCTCGCTCGGGCCTGCTCCAACTTACTTAGTCGTGGTGAGTCACTTGGACTATGCTGGTCCCGACACTGCACCTTTTTCATCGACTATGTTGCTTGCCGCTTCCAAGGCTTGTTGGTGCCCCTGCCAGACACTGACCTCTTGGCCCTCGGCATCCAACGTGGGACAGCTTACAAACAGCTCCTAGTCTTCTACAGCTTCACCAGGTCCGCACAGCTGCAACTTCAAGGGCACCGACAACCTCTCCTACATCTCTGACATCAGTGGGCTTTCGTCACCCGGGCCTACTGGTCACTCCTGAGTGGCAAAGACTCTGTCCCCTCTGCTTGCAGGTACCCCTCATCCTGAATCTATCTTTGGGTTCCACTGGACTCCTTTATCTTCTTTTCCAGCAACATCTTTCCTGAAGTCCTTCAATGTGGTCTATGGCGGTTTTGACGTCACTTGACACCTATGCATCCAGCTTCCCTGGTGTAGGTATCCTGGTTCATGGGGTATCCATGGGTGGGGTGACTCTCCAACCTTCCATCTTCCACGGGGTTTCCTCAGGGTCCACTGGGAAGGGTTCTTCTTCTTTAAAATTACAACTGTAGTATTGTGTGTATTCTGTTTATATCCCCGGGTAGGACATAATACAATGTGTTAGTGAGAGTTTGTAATACATACTTTTATAACTATACTGTGTGACTCTTTTTCACTTAACCTATACCATAGGATTAAGTACTGGTAAAACAAACTACTTTACACTCCTTCTGGACTAAGCCTGAAGGCTGTTCTCCACAGCTACCGTGTGAGAGCTTTCTAAGGGTGTCTGAGACACCTTGGTATATGTCTAAGACCACTAAAATCACCATAAGGGTTGTCTGGATAAGTGCAGGGTGCTACACTTACAAAAGTGAGCACAATTTACTAAGCCAGCCTCTCATAGTATAGTTAGTACGTGGGTAAATAGATGAGTGCATGGGTAGTGCATGAGTGAATGGATCATGTCAAGGGTACTGCCTGACTAAATGAATGAGTGAAAGGATAACATCCAAGTGATTGGATGAGTGCAAGGTAGTGCCTGGGTAATTGCATGAGTGCAAGATTAGTGTCTGGGTGATTGGGTGAGTGCATGGTTAGTGCCTGGGTGATTGGGTGAATGAATGCATAGTGTCTGCGTGATTGGATGACTGCATGGGTAGTACGTCAGTGAATGGATGAGTGCATGGGTAGTGCCTGAGTGAATGGATGAGCGCATGTGTACTGCCTGAGTGAATGGATGAGTGCAAGGGTAGTGCCTGGATGCATGGATGAGTGCATGGATAATGGCTGGGTGAATGAATGACTGTATGGTTAGTGCATGGGTAAATGGATGAGTGCATGGGTAGTGGCTGAGTGAATTGAGGAGTGAATGGGTACTGCCTGAGTAAATGGATGAGTGCATGGATAATGTCTGGGTAAATGAATGAGTGTATGGTTAGTGCCTGGGTGATTGGATGAGTGCATGCATAGTGGCTGGGTGAATATATGAGTGTATGGGCAGTACTTTTGAATAAGGATGAGTAGAAAGTAGTGCCTAGGTGGATTCGATATGTGCATGGTTAGTACCTGGGTGAATAGATGACTGCATTGGTAGAGCACAAGTGAATGGATCAGTGCAACTGTAGTGCCTGCATAACTGAATAAGTGGAAGGGTAACGCATGAGTGATTGAATGAGTGCAAGATAGTGCCTCGGTAATTGCATTTGTGCAAGGGTAGTGCCTGGGTGATTGGGTGAGTGCATAGATAGTGCCTTGGTGATTGGGTGAATGAATGCATAGTGCCTGCATGATTGGGTGAGTACATGGATAGGGCTTGGGTGATTGGATGAGTGCATGGGTGGTGCCTCAGTGAATAGATGAGTGCATGGGTAGTGGCTGAGTGAAAGAATGAGCACAAGCGTAGTGCTTCAGTGAATGCATGAGTGCAAATGTAGAGCCTGAGTGAATGGATGAGTAGAAAGGTGGTGCCTGAGTGACTGGATGTGTGTATGGGTAGTATCTGGGTAAATAGATGAGTGCATGGGTACTACCTGGGTGAATAAATGAGAAGAAGTGCAGTGCCTGGGTGAATCCAATAGTGTAACTGTAGTGCCTAGGTGAATGCATGAGTGCATGGATTGTGTCAGACTAAATGGATGAGTGCATGGGTAGTGTGTGAGTGAATGGAAGAGTGCAAGTAGTGCCTGGGTGAGTGGATGAGTTCATGGGCAGTGCCTCAGTGAATGGGTGAGTACATACATAGTGTCTGGGTATTTGCATAGTGCATGGGCAGCGTCTGGGTGATTGGATGAGTTTCTGAGTAGTGGCTGGAAGATTAGATGAATTCAAATGCAGTACCTGAGTGATTGGATGACTGCTTAGGTAGTGGCCAAATGATTGAACTAGTGCAACTGTTGTGCCTGAGAGATGGGATGACTACATGAGTAGTAATTCAATAAATCCATTACTAGATGAGTAATTTGACACACGTAATTTATCTCGAACTCCAAAACACTGTAAAAAAAGTCAAACATGTATTAGAATTTCATTTCGAACATTAAACAACCAAACAACATACAGTATTTTTTTAAGCAAAACTTTAATTCAACATAGACACATGTTTTACAGTTTTTTCCTGGTTCAGCTTTCATACTTGTTCACTTTCAACAGTGCTTTGTATGAAGACTCATCATGAGACAGAAGAAAAAAACAATCAATGGTTTGTAAAAATAAATGTGCACAGTAGATCATTACAACTATGTCATACTGTTCACTGCACTCACTACAAGTTTTTTAATACTGGCTTGCTGATAACTTACTACCTTCATGAAAGTACCTATATGTTAAAATTGTTTCTGCTATTAGTATATATGGTACAAAATGTCCAACAATTATGAAGCAGTCTTCATTTTTTAATATCCTTTGTAAACATCATCCCTTTTAGGCCAAATGATTTCTAAAATGTTAGTCCATGTATGAAAAACACAACTTATAGTACTACGTGGAAGTTGCTGTAGCAGAAACAAAAAAGGGACTTTTTTTGTGGTGAAGAGACTTTTTACATGCAACTTAAGGTTACTGGTATTAGCATTCTTCCATTTACTTTTTATCTGTAGTAATACAATGTAGTCCTCCAATATTTATAAATTCCTTTCCCGCAGTTAAAAAAAACCCTTCATTTCTAACAGCTTGCTGTAGACAATACCCCCAAGAGGCTGAATAATATCTCTGAAACACATAATCCATATACATATCAACACAATGCCACATTCATTGTAATCTTAGATTCTCCTTGGAACTTCGGTTCTAGATACAGTAAATATGAGTTTGGTAACTTTTTGGATAGTCTTCATTTGAATGTCACTTGTATGTCAATGTACTCTGTCCATCCTGTTTGACATCTTAAATATATTGTGTAGTGCCCAGAAATTATATTAACTCCTTCATGAAATACGACTCCTATAGTTGTGAAAGTTCTTTATGAGATGGAAATTTGTGCAGCTTTAAGGTTTTTGATTTCCGTTCCTAACTCAGTACCATACACTCTGCATCGTTGTAGCATGACTATAATATATTTTCCATGCCTCTGTAGAAACAACGTTGACCTAAGTTCTGATCTGCAGTTTGGACAGGTCATAATTTGATGGGTGTTTGAAGTTAAATCTTCAAACAGCACAGCTTCACAATCTGGTAATGTCAAGTAGAGGAGTCATTCTGAATTGATTTCAGTGATAGACGAAAATTCACAATCTTCACAGTTATGGGTCAATTTATACGTTAAACCAAATAATTCATTGATATTCACATCTTCTTCATCTAATTGTCCCAGCATTACCATTAGAAATTCTTGAGCGTCCTGCTGAAGATTTTGAGAGAACACTACTGATCAAGTAGAGTCATCAGTGAGTTCTCTTTTCAGTAGCAGAATGTATAATACTTCTAATACTTCTTAATTCTTAAAGTAAACTACACAGTTGTGAAGACATTGTTTTATCTACCTTCTCTTTAATAGACTTTGTAAAATGAGGCAAATTATATAGTCCATTTAACACTACATTTGCACAACAGTTCACTCCAGATTTATTATCAAAGTGATAGCCTTGCATTTCCTTATTGTGCTTTAGTTTTCTTTTCTTTCCTCCTTGTTGGTTTTCTTTTTGTTCATCTTTCTGTTCAACTGTGATAGACTATTTAGATATTTTCCACTTTGGACACAGTATTGATTTTTGAACCATAGGATAGTGGCCAAAATGAGGTACAAATTGAGCTCTTAACTGATTATACTCTGTTACACCCCTCACATCAGCACTTACTTTCTTCTCATCAAAATCAATCAGAAATAAACAAGACAATTTTCTAATTCTCGACCAAGCAACATATGACATTTCTTCTTTGAATACACTACTACCAATATTAACAAGACCTGTGTCTACACTTAAACCTTGCGATTTATGAATAGTTACGGCATACACTAAAGACATTGGTAACTGCTTTCGCTTGATATACACATCTTTCACAAGTAGGAAACGTATATCACATCAACCAATCTGATTAACTTCAGCAATATCATAAAATGTTACAGTTAAGTATTCCACATCATTTCTGTTTGGATAATTAACAAATTTCATAACATTACCCATTTCACCATTCACTAGCCCTTCTTCAACATTTAAATTACGAAGTAAGATTAAATGACAATTTTTACAGATACATAAGTGTTTTTCTAATCTTGCAGTTTTCAATTGCAGTTTTTCTATTAGTAGCACTGTAACTCCTTGATGTTCCATTTTATCATTTGCTCTGATTTCGACAATCTCTTCTTTTTCCAGTTGCAATAATTGTTAATTGAATTCACTACACTCCTCAAGAGCTGGCATCAAACAATGGACTTCTCTTCCTTAACAAAGCTGCACATTACTTCAGCAGCTGAAACATTACTTGGAAACAAATTTTTGATGAGACGGATTTTTAATACTTTCTTTCCCTTTTTTGTGAAGACTCCCACTCTTATATCCTTTAGTATATCTGCATAATGCATATCTGATGCTTGGCGCATATTTTGGATTAACTCTGTGTATTGAAAGTTTTCCCAAATGTTTAGATTTCTAATATTTCCTAGTGAATTCCTTGTTTCAATATGTAGAAATTTCTTGAATACAGGTTGTCCATTTACGGGAGTTAGTTGTAGCAGGTCTCCAAAGTCTATTAAGTGTGTTCCTCCAAAAAGTACATCTTAGACAGTTTTTAATATCTGATGCATTCTTAAATGTATACAAGCTAGCATCAGGTTAGACACCATACTGACTTTGCCAATAATTATTAGCTATAATTTCTTTAATACTCTTCCCACTTCATGACAAGTAGCACAAGCTAATTTGTTGTATTGTAATTTGTTTTCTTGTTCAACAGGCAGCATTAACAATTAATCAAGGGTAACTCCTTTAACATTATAAGCAGCTAAGCCTGTTGGTGAAGTGACTACACACAACAAAGTGGACTATGTATTCTTCTGTAGGTAACTTGTCAGTACTTTAATCAAGAAGCGTTTTCCAGTTCCAGCTTGACCACTTATGTACAATAGACCTGGTTTATATGTAGAACATGCACACTTTTTACTCTCATGGAGAAACCATGAGATACTTTACCTTGTACCACTTCAAAAATGTCTTTCTGATCTGCATTCAATTGCTGTATTAGTAGTTCTGGATCTACAGTTTCCTGTCTTACTTGCTGTATTGCTTCCTCCACCTCATTCTTTTTCAATGATTGGCTGTCCACGAGGATCTTGACTTCCATGTGCTGAACTTTTGACTGCTCTGAGAACTCTCTCTTGCTATCTCAGCAACAACTGTTTCTTCTTGATCAATCTCATCTCTCAACACTCAAAGATACACTGGAAACACAGAGCACTCATTGCTGTCTTTCACAGCTTTGAAAGAGTCTTCATAACAGTCAAATTCTCCAAGTAGCTCACTTTCAGTTTGCCATAGCTTAAACAACTGTAACAAGGTTAAATAGAAAAACTCCCTTTTGTCTTGAGTTTGGTAACTTAGCTTTCAATGGTTGATTACATTTCCTTTGTTACGTCTCACCAAACATCCTTCACATCCAGCCACAGCAAATTTAACTTTATCTATGTTTTCACTGACATTACTTCTGAAAGTATAATGTTGAAGTATTTTATAAAGACACATCCTTTCCAAATGATGACTTCTTCTTGGATAGTACGTATCCAGCGTGTTACTCTTCACAATATCTGTACTGTTGGCTCAAATTGTGCAAGATATTGAATTTCACGAAAATAATTCAGTACTTTGTTACGAGTATTAGCAAGCCCTAAACTCACCCATAGAACTCCTCCAGATTTAGAAAACAAACTAGCTGAGCTTAACCGGTCAACACATTCATAGGAGCCTATCGCTCTATGAGAAAGAATTTTCAAACTAAAACTGTACAATTTTTTCGTAAAACTCTTTTCTGCTGAAATCTCCTCCCGCATCTCTTTCGTCTCAATTTTCTCTGACTTTGTTATATAAGATGTAACATACCGAGCAACAGCAATTGAGTTGTCTGCAACAAACTGCACATCCATATTTGCATTCCACATCTCCAGAATCACAGGGTTGTAGTCATTAATGTACTTGGAGGCGTCTGTTCTTAAGTTATATGTATTATTCAGTGATTTCCTTGTAAGTGTATGTCTGACTGCAGACAAAAAGCTGTTGACTCTTCCTTGTGAGATGACAGGTCGGGGAATCCAAAATGACATCTTGTATAACATTTCCCTTTTGCTCTGTGTCTTTGCTGACAGTATTTTCTGCATCTATGATTTTGGAATTGTAAAACTTGTTGTCTTAAAATGTTGTCAATACTCTCCTGTGGGATGGAGCAAGTTACATACTGCTCAATAAAAGACAACACAGGCTCATCACTGTCTGTTCCAAACCTTTGGGCATTTTTGACCCACAACAGCATGTGAATATGGGGAGGACCTCTGGCTTGGTACTTCACCAAAAGGTTTTGTTTTGTTCAAGATGAAAGCCATCATTGCTTGAAATCTCTGATTAAAATATCTGCAAACATTTGCAGGGTTTTGTGAGCACAGTTCTCCTGGCGTCTTCAGATAAATGCCTTTTATATTTGAATTTGTCTCCAGCAAGAAATCTAGCAGGTCATCCCAAGCACATTCAGCACAACTCAGCATCAGGAACCAAGTAGGTGCTCCAAGGTTCCTAAATTTACACTTAAGTTCACCATGAAACCGATACCAATATTCATTCATTAGTCCCACGCTGACATACATTAGGTTTATTAAATTGTATTCCAAGTGCTCATCTTTTCCTTGAACTTTTTCCAAAAGTTCTCTTGCTGATGTATTATGCAAATTAGCTCCTGTTTTTAGAATATGATTCACAGCATATGAGAGACCAGACAATTCACTCTCAAATAATAGGTAAAATATACATGCAATAAACTATCTAGAAAATCTAGGATCTTCTGAAAAATGTCTACTACATCTGTACCCAGCTGCAAGTATTTGCACAGGCCGCTAGCTGAAACCTGGGGTTTTTTCAGTGAATATCTAAGGTTTTTTAAATGCTAATTTCTAACTATAATGTCCCTGAAACCTGTGTTTTTTCCAGTGAATTTTATATATATGTATTCAATCTCCTCTCCCTCTTACAAGGAAGTAATCAGCACTCAGGTTGTAGTTTAGAAGTATCTAATCTGCAAAGGACGCCATCCACGCGTCTCGGCTCTTCGAAACCTTGATAATGATACAAGACGTCATTGTAGATTCCTTATTTAAAAGTACAAATGCCTCCAGTTTCCAACATTAACAAAGGACTACATATTACATTAATCCAAAAAGCTGGTGGCCATGCTGGCCTAGTCACGAAGCAAACATTCAGTAATCTATACAATAAAGAAAAGCAAACAACTGATGATATGCACACAATGTCATTTCAGCATATCTTGCCCCGTGGCCGCCGTACCGATATGTTCGTCAAAGTGACTTCTTCAAAATAAACATACTTATGATTGCAAACATCAACATAAACAAAGGACTACATATTACTTTAAAGTGAAAGGCTATCGGCCATATTGATCTAGGCACTTTGCGTATTAAAATGGTTCTTACATGAAAGAAAAGAAAAAAAAGTGGTGTTAATATACACACACTATCCCTAAATAAAGTTCTAGCGATTATAGTTCCATTCCCTTCACAGCGCATTTGAGATGTCATGAGTGATGTCACGAGTGATGTCACTAAGCATGTCACGAATGATGTAATGAATGAGGTCATAAGCATTGCATTCCAGGGGCGTAAGTTATAGTTAGCTCAGGTAACTATAACTGCTGAATTTCACTGGTTTTCTACGAGTAAAATCTGAGTCTAACTAAAACATCCTTGTAAATTTTGCTTTTTTCAGCGAATTTCAATTTTTTTTACATTAAGTAAGATGCCTATCACAATGGATGGTGGGGGTTGGAAGCAGGGCCTGGCATTGTGCTGCCCCCACCCAAGCTTGCTGCTCCTGCCTCCCCTCCTCCTTGCCATCCATTGTCTAAGTTCGTGCCCCTGCTCAATCAATACAGCCCTGTGTGGTCGGTGTTCTGCCACTGGCCTTCCCGCCTGAACAGTTGGCTTGCTGCCCCATCCATGTCCTCCCTATCCTCTAATCCATTCACTAGCCTCCTCCCTCCTGCCATGCATGGTCTGATGTGCTGCCACTGCCCTCCATTTAACACGATGTCCCAGTCCACTCCTCCTGCCCTCCATTGCCCTGTTCTATGCCCGATCATTGACTGCCTGCTTAGCCTCTGTGCCTAGCTTGCTTCCCCTACTCTCCTTCCCACCTGCCCTTCGATGTCTGTGTGCATGCCCCTGCTCCATCCTTTTTGCCCAACATGTTCCATGGACCTGCCCCGCCTATCTACTCTGAGTGTTCTGTTGAGGTGCCACTACCCTCCCACCTGCCTATCATTGTCAGATGACTGTAACCTGTCCCTGCAACCTCCACCCTGCCTGTCCGCGTTCTATGTCCCTATCCCCTTCCTCGTGTCCTCCATGGTCCATTTTACTGCCATACTCTTCTGCCCTCCCTGGTCTGTTGTGCTCCAACTGCTCTTCCTGCCTGCCCCGCATGGTCTGTTCTGAGGCCCCTTCCCCTGAACTCTCTAGATTGTGCCCAGCTCCTACCCTTCCCTTCTATCCTCAATGGTCCTTTGTGCATGCCCCTGCCCCCTCCTTCTTGCCCATCATGGCCATAGTGCTGCCACTAAACCTCCCGCTTGCCATGCATGGTATTCTGTGCTGTCACAGCCCTTCCCACCTTCCCTGTGTGGTCAGCTTCCTGCCCCTGACCCCTCCCACCTTCCCTCCATGGTCTGTGTGCATGGCCATTATAGTCTCACTGTTGCCCTCCATGGTGTGTTGTACTTCTAGTGCCCATCCTGTCAGACCTCCATGGTCAGCTTGCTGCTCCTGGTCTGCCCACTTGCCCCCTGCCCTCTGTTTTCTATGTGCAGACCCCTATTCCCTCCCTCCTGGCTTGTCTGTTCCATTGTAATGCCCCTGATCCCTTCCTCCTGCCCTTATGGTCCGTTATGCTGCAGCTTTCTCTCCTGTCTGTCCATTATGGTCAGCTTGCTGCCATTGCCTCTTTCCCCTCTGTTCTCTGTTGTCCATGGGCATGGCCCTGTCCCCTCCCTATTGCTTTTCATGGATTTTTGTGCTGCACTGCGATCCTGCATGCCCTGTGTGCTGTATTGTGCTGCTGCAAACCCTGATGCCTGCTCTGTAAGGTCAGTTTGGTGCACCTGTCCATGTCCCTCCTGTCCTCTGTTATCAGAGTCCATGTCCCTACCACAATTCCTCCTGCCTTCCATGATCCAATGTACCATACTTGCTAACATTTTGAACTTGGTAAGAGGGAGATTTGGAAAAAACTGGGGAATTGATTCTTACCATTGACTTACACTGAAAAAGAGGAGATTGTACACAGGAGACAGATAAAATAAAGCCCATTTGGGCTTAAAAACATTGGGCGTTTCCTGGCTGAATCAGGTCTGTTGGCATGTATGGTTGCACTACCACTGCCTCTTCCTTCTGTCCACAATGGTCTATTATATTGCCACAGCCTCTCTTGCCTGTCCTGCATTGTTAGTTTGTTGCCACTGCCCCCCTTTCCACTGCCCTCCATAGTCTGTTGTGCTCCCTCTGCCCTTAATACAGAAATGAGAGGGTCTTATTTGCATCAAAATTATAGTTGGTGCTCTAAAAAACTGAACTGAGGACATATTTTCTGAGTAGAGTATTTGTTATCTTTATGTTTTCTTATCCAGTTGACCACTTGATTAAATGTTGCTCTTAGGGGAGAGGATGTGGTGTTACTTCCAGAGCTGCAGACTGTGCAACTGGGGAACCAGGTTGTAGTTTCTGCTTCAGCTTGACATTCTGAGATTCTGGTTAAATCACTTAATCTCCCCATGCATACAACCAAAATGAATTTGTCCTTGTGTGATGTAACCAATGTCCATGTAAAGCACTCCAATACCAGATCAGTCTGCACTATATAAAACTGCAAGAAAATAAAAATAAAAAATGTTTTCCACACTTCTGTCATTTGGCTATACGTGGGCTACACCTGGGTGATATTTGTGCTACATTTGGGCTTTTTTTTCTCTGGTGGCCATCTTGGGAGACTTCAATTCTATAAACTTTATTCGATCTGATTTAGAAACATAGATCATAAAAATGTACATAAAAACTGTAAATCCTCTTTCTTAATACAATACAATGAGAATTAATTAAAACCAGTAGGTAAAAATGGGTGTTAAGCCCAGCTCAGAGCAACTTCTGTTTTGCAGAATATTAAAGTTCAATGTTTCGCAAGATCAATCTCGCGTACTTCATGCAAAATATGCAATAAGGGGTTCAACTAAGATGCAACGCTCCAATACCTGAACAGTCTGCACTATAAAATAACTGCAAAACAATAAAAAATAAAATGTGTTTTGCACACTTCTGTCATTGGGCTATACGTGGGCTACATCTGGGTGATATTTGTGCTACATTTGGGCTCTTTTTTCTCTGTTGGCCATCTTGGGAGACTTATTTGTTATGAAGTTTCCCCATTTCCTCATTTACTGCAGTCTCTTCAGTAGGAAATGTTTTCAGTTTTTTACTTTGATTCCATCAAGAAGGCATTCAGATGTGTCACACATTTGCCATAAATTCAGAATGTTAGCAGTAGCACTCTAGTTGCTCATTAGATCACTGTAGTAAAGCTACTGCTCACCAGGGAGTTAACTGGAAAATGGTGCTAGTATTGAAAGTGCATGTTTCAGTCTGCATGTCAGAATTGTTTTAATGAAATAGAAGAGGATTTGAGAAGTCACTCAAAATGTGCCCTCATTTTTCTTTCTTTAGCATTAATCATAATTTCTATGGCAAAATGAACCCCCTCATTGTGTTCCTTTTTAAATTAAATGTTTTGAGTGTTACCAGTATATTCCAATCAAGATGGCTTCAGGTATACCATACTTTTATCATAAGTAAGACTGTTAGCACTCTAGTTGTTCTTCAGAACACTCTGGGAAGCTGCAGTAGAACACAAAGGAATCAACTGACAGTCTCTGTTGTTGTTGGATGTACATGTTTTACTAGGAATGTCAGACTTCATTCTCACATGACTGAGAAAGACATTGTGAATTTACAGAAAATATGCTCTCATTTTAGCTTCTGGAGCACCTTCCAAACTCTAGGGGAAAAACATGAGAAAATAGTTTTCTCTCAAACATGATTCATGATATCCCAGAAGAATGCTTTTTGACAGGGTAAAATCACTTTAGAACACACCACAATTACTAAAATGAGTATGGTACCATCAAAAATGATTTATAAAGTCTGTTATCACCCTTTATACATTCTCTTTTGGTGACCCTCAAAACCTTCCATTCACTGCAATGCATTTTAATGGGGTGTTATCATGTATATTTGTCCCAAGATGGCTACCAACACTTTTTGGATGAAGTGCTGACAGCCAATCAGGTCTCACGGTGAGATGTGTGGTTAGGCTCCGCCCAGATTTATACATTTCTTTTTCATTGTCACTGGGGACCCAGGGCTGGCTTCAACAATGCATCGGGGTGCCCAACGCTGGGACATTGCAGTTTTCTATGGCTTGGTGGGACACCAAACCTGCTATGCTTTCAGCAACCGAGAGCAGAAAATGCTCTCCCTTGCTGAAATCAGAAGATGTTTGTTTCTATTCCTGCTATCAAGCGAGCAGGGAAATCGACATTGCTTTGAGAAACAGGGAGCACGTTAGCAGAGTGGAGGAGAAAGAGGGCATGGCCACCGAAAACCTCTCAGCAAACTCAGCGTGTGGGACTTGTTGGAGGTAACAGGAGGGGCAGTTGGCCCCCAAGGACCCTCTGTAGCCGAGGGGACTTCATGCCCCTACTAGTAGTGCACCAGGACACATGTTTACAGAGTTGTGGAGAAAGGGAGTGTAGCCTCCTACAAGGCCTAAGCAATCCACTGTGTGGGACTTACTAGAGGTAACAGGAGGGGTAGTTGTCCCCCAAGGATGTTCTTGGGGCCCAACTACTCCTCCTGTTATCTCCAGTAAGTCCCACACAGCGGGATATTTAAGAGGTCTTCAAAGGCCGTGCCTGCTTTCTCCACCACTCTTTAAACGCAGCTCATGGTGCACTACTGGTTTGGGGATGAAGTCCACTTTACTCCTGAGGTACCTTGGGTGCCAAGATGCCCTCCTGGTACCTCCTGTAAATCCTTCACCGTGGGATTCCTGAGAGCTGATCAGAGGCCCAGCCCCCACCACTCTGCAAACGTGATTACTACTTAAAATACCATAGAAATTCACTGAAAAAAAATAGGTTACAGGGACGTGATAGTTAGGAATGAGCATTTAAAAAACCGTTGAGATTCACTGAAAAAAACAAAAGTTATAGTGATATTAAAGTTAGGAAATGGAATACAAAAAACCTTAGAAATTCACTGAAAAAAACAAAGGTTACAGGGACGTTATGGTTAGGATCAGGTTTTACCTGTATAAAACCAGTGAAATTCAGCAGTTATAGTTAGCTGAGCCAAAGATAACTCACGCCCCTGCAATGCACTGCTTATGACCTCACATATTACATCACTCATGACATGGTCAGTGACATCACTCATGACATCACTCATGACATCTCAAATGACAACACTGATGACATCAATGATGATATCATCTACAGAATCTCTGATGCACCCACTCACAGCCCCATATAACCTTTTATACACCCACTCCAACTTCCACACTACCATTCTCAAATCTATTCATACACCCATACCAGTTCTTACACTGCTACTCACTGATTCAAAGATCAACACACATATCCACTCACTCACCCATACAGCCACTCACACACCCACTCACTCACTAATACAGCCACTGACTGATCTACTTATACACCCACACAGCCACTCACACACTGAGGCAGTCACCCATAGAGTTACTCACATACCTACTCAGTCACCCATACAGTCACACAGCCACTTACTTACTCATAGAGTACTCGTACAGATACTTCCACGTACTCACTCACCTATACAGTCACTGGCACAAGCACACATTCACCCATACAGCCACTTTCACATTCACTCACTCACCCATACTGTCACTCACATACCACATCACTCACCTATACTGCCTTTCACATACCCAGTCACTCACCCATGTATCACTGACACGCACTCACTCACCGACACAGCCATAAACACACTCACTCACACAGCCCTTCACACACACATTCACTAACCCATATAGCCACTGACTCACCCCCTCACTCATCCACACAGGCAGTCACACACCCCCTCACCCACCCCACAGACACTCAGACAACAATACAGGTACACAGTCAACCAATCACTCACCCATACAGCCAGTCATTTACTCACTCATTTACGCATACAGCCACTTAGACACAAACTGACAGACAGATACAGACATTCACACAACCTGTCATCCACCCATACATTCAATGAGACACCTAATCACTCACTTATACAGTCATGCACCCAATTATTCATCTAAATGGGCACTCATACACCCATACTCATACACCCACTGCTTCACCAATACACCTTGGTGTGTATATATATATGTATATATATATCCAATTACCGCTGGTGCACAAGGAAGACGATGAGCGTCAACGTTCCAAAATCACAAGCAGACACGGACCTTCGTTGCAGTGCGTATTTATTTCGTGGGGTTTGCCGTCATAACGTTTCGGCTCAGCAGAGCCTTGATCACATGACAACGTGTGCTTTAAACAAGAACCAATAAATAGCCAACACATAGAGTTCAAAGTGCAAATTTGTAAACATGTGACCTCTGGTGTTATAGACATAGTAAAAACACTACTCCACATTCATGGTAAAATGCAAAATACATTAAAGCCTAATCCAAATTTTTTTTTGTAGGAATTAAACCGTCTGGTTGTGCAAATTGCGCTGTTATTTAAATTTAAGACAATAAATAAATAAGTCAATAAAAACAGACCATCTATTTACAATGTAACTACACACCTTTCTGGTTTAAATAGAATTCATGGCATAAATGCCAGTTATAAAAGCAAATGCTATAGCCCTAGAGCGAAATGTTAGACTCTATGCAAATTATAGGTGGATAGTGCAAAAATAATGGCTTAAATGCCTCTAGCACCCGACATCCATACATTTTAGATACATATTGCTCTTAAGGGTAAACAGAGGGAAATAAATATAATCATTGCCTAAAAACATATGTAGTGGTAGTCGGTCTTAGATACAAATAGTCTAATGCAAATCTAATGTTATGTGTCTAAGCTAAAAGTGGATCATCAAATAAGTGCAAAAATAGTGCAAAAATACGGAAGGAATAAGGTAAAGACAAATCATATCCAATGTATAACGTGTAACGAGAAATATTTGGACAAATATGGGTGTAAAATGATCTCTGGGTCAAGGATGAGCTTCACGATTGGACTCAGATTTATGTATAAAAAATATATGCATCAAAGATATATATACAAATTATATATATAAACACAGGTTACTCGATTAAAATCCTGAAAAGGTAAAACCAGTCAAGTGCGATACATTGAGAATGCAAATCCGAATACTACATATAAATTCATAAGTCATCCCATGCATAGGAGACAAATACTATAGATAAAGCACAACTTTAAAAATTCGTTCAAGTCTAGCATCATCACAAAGTATTAACAGGTTTGTTTCCTTTGTTCATCTCATTATCCAATGGCATAATATTCTTTTAGGGTAAACAGGTATACAAATCCTCAGTTACATTAAGCCCCCTCGGGTGTTTCGTATCTAATTGTAAAATGTATTGAGTTTCCAACTTCCGGAGCTTAGCCTCTCTATTGCCCCCTCGCCTACTTGCATTGACTGCATCAATGACATAAAACTTAAGCAAACGGTTGTCACTGTGATGGGAATCCCTAAAATGTCTGGCCACTGGGTATGTATTGTCTTGATTAGAGATAGATCTGAGGTGCTGGAGAATTTGCTTGTGCACTGCTAATTTGGTGCTACCCACATATCGTAATGCACATGGACAAATTAAAATGTAAACTGCAAATTCAGTTTTACAAGTAAGTAACTTATTGATCCGATGTTCAAAGTTACTAAAGCCATCCTGGTATGATCTAGTATTCACTCCTTGGAGGCACGATTTGCATGTTTTACATTTGTAAAAACCCGTGTTGGTTTGTAGCCAGGTCGTTTTCTCAATAGTCTCAGGGTTAGTGTCCACAAGTAAGTCCCTCATAGAAGGTGCTCTACTGAAGGTAAGCGAGGCACGTGTTGGTAATGAAGTGGCCATAACTGGATCATTGAGTACAATGGGCCAGTTACGATTGATGATTTTATATAAATCCTTGTGCTGCTTGCTATACCCTGTGATGATTCTAAAAGTATTAACCATGGCAGAGGTGGTAAAAGCTAAACTGTCATCCATAACTGTCTGGTTATGTGCATAGGTGCTCAGTAGTTCCTCTCTAGTGTGTTGCATAGATTTACTAATAGCACTCTCTATGGTTTTTTTGGAATAACTTCTTTCCAAGAATATAATACTGCTTGAGAGTTGTGCAGATGCCAAGTCAGTGATATTGCTGCATACCCTTCTGATACGCAGCATTTCCCTGTAAGGGATACTTGCTATCAAATGAGCCGGGTGCGAGCTTCTGGCGTGTAAAAGTGTGTTGCCAGCTGTTTTTTTGCGGTATAGTCTTGTTTCCAATGTATCATTAAGGACATATACCTCAGTATCTAAAAACGTCACTGATGTCTGGCTCATAGTTGCAGTAAAAGCTAGGTTGTAATCATTGTTGTTAATGTCATTGATAACACTTTGAGCTTGGTTTTCATCACCTCTCCAAACAATGAATATATATATATATATTCACAGAAAAAACCATAGGTTTCAGGCACGTTATAGTTAGGAATTAGCATTTAAAAAACCTCAGAAATTCACTGAAAAAACCATAGGTTTCAGGGGTGTTATAGTTAGCTGGACTTTTCACTTGTACAAAACCATTGAAATTCCCCCGTTATAGTTAGTTCAGCTAACTATAACTCGCGCGCCCGCAATGCACTGCTGATGACGTCACATATTACATCATTCATGACATGGTCAGTGACATCACTCATGACATCACTGATGACATCTCAAATGACATCACTGATGACATAATCCAGTGAATGTGTGTTTTTCTGAAAATTAAATATGTTTTATATATGTATATCTCAAGGTCGATGGAAGAATAAATAGTCTAATGCAAATCTAATGTATATAAGTGTCTAAATGGATGATTTGTTTTTGAAAAATTGATTGTGTAACTGACTGATTAAGTGTATCATAGTGAATACATGGCTTAGTGAGTAATGTTTAAATATGTAAATATCTGTATCAGTCTCTCACTTTGTGTATAAGTGGCTGCATGGGTTGGTGAGTAGCTACATGGGTGTCTATATAGGTTATTAGTTGGTTTTTTGAGTATCAGTCTGAGTGCCTGCATGGTTCGGTGAGGGGTATTACGTAGTGCATAGGTGCATGAATGAGTGACTCACTGTTTGTATGTGTTGAAGACAGCATGTGTGCAGGACTGTATGGGTGGATGAGTGTGTGTATGGGTGTGTTAGTGAGTGAATGACTGTCTCAATAGTGTCTTTATGAGTAACTACATATGTTTTAAACTAGTATATGTGACTATTGGTGTATATAAGTGAGTATATGTGAGAGTGAGAGATTGAAAGAGTTCCTGTATGAATAAGTATGTGTTTCTATAAGTGATTGTTTAAAAGACTAAGTATGTGTAAGTTTCCGTAGAAGTAAGTGTGGTGGTGTGTGTATAACTGTATATGCAAGTAAATGTATTTTTGATTCTTTATTAGCATATGTGTGTGAGTAACTCTATGGATGAGTGGCATTGTGTAACAGGATGTATAGGTGTATGAGTACATATGATGAGTGAGTACATGTATGAGTGACTGTATAGGACTGTTGGTGAATGAGTGGATGTGTATGTGGATCTTAGAATTACTGAAGAGGTTGTTGTAACTGGTATTGGTATGTCCATTGTTTTGAAAAGTTTAGTCTCTATTTTTGAATGTGTGTATCAAAGGTTATATTAGGGTGAGAGGAGGTCTGCCACTCTATCACAAGGATGATGCCATCAGTGATGTCATCAGTGATGTCATTTGAAATGTCATCAGTGATGTCATGAGTGCATTCACTGACCATGTCATGAGTGATGTAATATGTGACATCATCAGCAGTGCATTGCGGGCGCGTGAGTTATAGTTAGCTGAACTAACTATAACGGGGGAATTTCAATGGTTTTGTACAAGTGAAAAGTCCAGCTAACTATAACACCCCTGAAACCTATGGTTTTTTCTGTGAATTTCTGAGGTTTTTTAAATGCTAATTCCTAACTATAACGTGCCTGAAACCTATGTTTTTTTCTGTGAATTTCAAAGGTTTTTTAAATGCTAATTTCTAACTATGCCTACAGAGATAGGACATGTGAAGAAAGAAGAAAAAATGCACAGAAAGAAAAAAAAGAAGTGCAGAAAGAAGCAACAGAAGTCCTCAAAGACGAAGAAAAGTGCAGGAAGAAGGATAACGTGCAGAAAGAACAAAAAGAAGAGCAGAAAGAAGCCTTGTTGCAAAATCATCCTGTACCCTCAACTTTTTCAGACGGATACTGGTGGTAACTGAGTCTGACTAACCAGTCCTAGAGCCAGTGCTATGTTAAAAGACACTTAGAATACAGTGAAAACACCTACATACACTAGGGAACATTATGCGTTGGGGTCCCCCTGTGATTACCATGACCTCCTCTGTAAGCCCCTAGTATATAATAGGGCAGGGGGATTAAAACTACCTCTTAAAACAGGCCACAGGGCGTTTTTGCACACGTTAACTCAGGCCCTGTCCCCTCCCTTCACCACTGTGTAAACACGCCCTGTGTCCGTTTTTAGTTGGGAGATTAAGTTCATTTGAATCCTGAGGGTCCAACTAGCCCACTAGGTACCTCCAGTAAGTGCCACAGAGCTGCGTTGCAGAGAGGTGTAAAAAGTGGCACGGCCTGGACCACCTCTCTGCAATGCAGCTCAGTGGCGCTTACTGGAAGCACTTGGTGGGCTAGTTAACCCCAGGGGCCCTCAGTATTGAAGGAAAATTATATCCCCAATTTAAAACGTGCCATAGTGCGTGTTTTCACACGTCACCTCAGGCCCCGTCCCCTCCCTTCACCACAGTGTAAACGCGCCCTGTGGCTGTTCTAAGTTGAGAGATTAAGTCCCCTTGAATCCTAAGGGTCCCTAGGGTCAAACTAGACCACTAGGTACCTCCAGTAAGCGCCACAGAGCTGCGTTGCAGAGAGGTTTAAAAAGGGGCTTGGCCTCAGAACACCTGTCTGCAGTGCAGCTCCCTGGCGCACACTGGAGATGCCTGTTGGGCTAGTTGGCCCTCAGGGACCCTCAGTATTGAAGAGGAATTAATTCCCCAACTTACAACTCGCCAGGGGCCGCGTTTGCAGAGTGCTGCAAGGAGAAGGCGTGGCCTCCGGCACGATGCCAGTCTTTTATTTATTTTAATTTTTTAAGAAGGGGGGCTGTGTGGTTCCCCTTCTTATTCTAATTCATTGGCCCTGATGACCCCATCCCCCAGGTCCTGTCTCCTAATTATATTTTTTTTACCCCAATCCCCAGGGCCGGCCACTGTTTTTTATTATTTTTAAAAAATATATATTTATAGACACACCTAGGACATGCTGGACAAACCGTCCGTACCTATCACCATGACGATTTGTGTGATATTCATTAAAAGGCGACTATGCATACAATGAATCCACGTGGAATGTATTTACACCACTAGTGAAGCTCTGACATGTCTGATGCCCTACCGTGCCTAATCCTGGTAGACACCCTTGTCGTTTATTTATACAAACATGGGTAGCTATTGACTGGCACATTTAATACACATGCACACCAAGCCATTCAAAGGGGATTCGACAAAAATTCGACAAAAACTATGCAAGAAACCCCCCTCACGGTTAATAAAACACACATCCACTGCCGGATTTGTAATACTTTTTATTTTACTCTCTGGAAAGGGGACGAACATCACTTGAGAGTCACAGCACGCTCCTGGCAGAGCCCAATGCTGTGTTACACCCACCATTGCCTGCTGAGTGCCACACACCTCTGTGTTGTATTCCACTAGCTAGTGCATATGCTATGACACTCTCTAGCCCATGTGCACTGTAACACCACCCCGTGAATATGTCATGCCACACTTGCCTTCGCACGGGTTATATTGCCCCATCTAACGTGCCTTCCTCGATGCCTATGTTATAACGCACAGTGCTATGCCATACATATTACAATCTGGGATCCATATCTTTGTCACAGTGCATATGCAAAGTTACACTCCCCAGCACATATTTTATATTACAACTTTAGAGACTAGTTAGGTTACACAACACTGCCCTGTGCATATTACACTCCAAGGCGCATATTGCATAGCACGCGCTAGTGCCTGTGCTATCTCGAACTCTACAATGAATCTGTCATTGCGCACAATGTATTGCATATTATATTTCACGCCCGGTTCATCTTATATCACACTTTTTGGTGCATAGTTTATACCATACACTATATCTAGTTTTCATTTTCAATCATGCTCTCAGGACTATGTTCCATATAACACTGTGTTCACCTACCCTTTTCACGGGCATTACATTTTGCGATAGGGGGTGGAGGGTCAGGGGGTGTTTCTGCCAAGTGAGCCCGGAGTCACAGTCACAAACGTCCTCTTCTTCCTGAATAAAAGTGAGATTATGCTGCATACTTGTTCATATTTTAAGTAGTTCGCACAGACACACGTTTTAAAAACAATAAAGTTCCTAATACCCACCTTCTCTGAACAGTTAGCTTGCTGCCCCACCCCCCTCCTCCCTATCCTCTGTTGTGTGAATCCATGGACTAGCCTCCTCCCTCCTACCATGCATGGTCTGATGTGCTGCCACTGCCCTCAATTTAGTATGATGTACCAGTCCACTCCTCCTGCCCTCCATTGCCCAATTCTATGCCCCATCATTGACCTCCTGCTTAAACTCTGTGCTTAGCTTGCTGCCCCTATTCTCCTTCCCCCTGCCCTCCGATGTCTTTGTGCATGCCCCTGCTGCATCCTTTTTGCCCACCATGTTCCATGGACCTGCCACTCCTATCTACTCTGAGTGTTCTGTTGAGCTGCCACTCCCCTCCCACCTGCCTAGCATTGTCAGATGACTGTAACTTGTCCCTGCCACCTCCACCCTGCCTGTCCACATGCCATGCCCCTATCCTCTTCCTCCTGTCCTACATGGTCCATTGTACTGCCACACCCTTCTGCCCTCCCTGGTCTGTTGTGCTGCAACTGCTCCTCCTGCCTGCCCCGTGCGGTCTGTTGTGAGGCCCCTTCCCCTGAACTTTCTTGTCTGTGCACAGGTCCTGACCCTCCCTTCTATCCTCCATCGTCCTTTGTGCATGCCCTGCACCCTCCTTCTTGCCCATCATAGCCATTGTGCTGCCACTAACCCTCCCACTTGCCATGCCTGGTCTTATGTGCTGCCATGGCCCCTCCCACCTTCCCTGTGTGGTCAGTTAGCTGCCCCTGAACCCCTCCCACCTTCCCTCCATGGTCTGTGTGTATGCCATCACAGTCTCACTGTTGCTCTTCATGGTGTGTCTTGCTTCTAGTGCCCATCCTGCCTGACCTCAATGGCTATCTTGCTGCTCCTGCCCTGCCCCCTTGCCCCCAGCCCTCTGTTTACATGTGCAGACCCCTACTCCCTCCCTCCTGGCTTGTCTGTTCCATTGTAATGCCCCTGATCCGTCCCTCCTGCCCTTTATGGTCTGTTATGCTGCAGCTTTCTCTCCTGTCTGTCCATTATGGTCAGCTAGCTACCATTGCCTCTTGCACCTCTGTTCTCTGTTGTCCATGTGCATGGTCCTGTCCCCTCCCTCTTGCTTTCTATGGATTGTTGTGCTGCACTCCCGTCCCGCATGCCCTGTGTGGTGTATTGTGCTGCTGCAAACCCTGATGCCTGCCCTGCAGGGTCAGTTTGGTGCACCTCTCCATGTCCCTCCTGTCCTCTGTTATCCAAGTCCATGTCCCTACCCCATTTCCTTCCATGATCCAATGTACCATACTTGCGAACATTTTGAACTTGGTAAGAGGGAGATTTTGAAAAAAAACTGGGGTATTGATTTTCCCCTTTGAGTTACATTGAAAAAGAGGAGATTGTAGACAAGAGACAGATCAAATAAAGCCCATTTGAGCTTAAAAACATTGGACGTTTCCTGGCTGAATCGGGTCTGTTGGCATGTATGGTTGTACTACCATTGCCTCTTCCTTCTGCCCACAATGGTCTATTACATTGCCACAGCCTCTCTTGCAAGTCCTGTATTGTTGGTTTGTTGCCCCTGCCCCCCTTTCCACTGCCCTCCATAGTCTGTTGTGCTGCCACGGCCCTTCCTGCCTGCTCAGTGTGGTTAAATTGTTGCCTTTGCACCCTCCTACCTGCCTTCAATTTTCAGAGTCCGTGCCCCTGGCCTCTGCCTCTCAACAGTATCCTAATGAACAACTAGATTGCTAACATTCTATATTTAGTACAAAAGTGTGGAACGCCGGACGTCATCTTGATGTAATCAAAACTGTAATACCTAGAGCATTTCCTTTAGAAATTACGTATCTGAGAGGGTCTTATTGGCATCAAAATTATGGTTAGTGCTCTAAAAGACTAAAATAGGGACATATTTTCTGAGTTTTCAAATAGCGACAAAGCACTTTTAAATTATTTGTTACCTTTATGTTTTTTTATCCAGTTGACCACGTGATTAAATGTTGCACTTAGGGGAGAGGATGTGGTGTTACTTCCAGAACTGCAGACTTTGCAACTGGGGAACCAGGTTGGAGTTTCTGCTTCAGCTCGACATTCTGTGATTCTGGTCAAATCACTTAGTCTCCCCATGTCTACAACCAAAATGAATTTGATCTTGTGTGATGTAACCAATGCTCATGTAAAGCACTCCAATACCTGACAAGTCTGCACTATATAACACTGCAAAAACACAAAATATTAAGTGTTTTGCACACTTCTGTCATTAGGCTATATTTGGGCTACATCTGGGTGATATTTGGGCTACATTTGGGCTCTTTTGTCTCTGGTGGCCGTCTTGGGAGACTTATTTGTTATGAAGTTTCCTAATTTCCTCATTTACTGCAGTCTCCTCAGTAGGAAATACTTTCAGTTTTTTACTTTGATTCCATCAAGAAGGCATTCCGATGTGTCACACATTTGCCATAAATTCAGAATGTTAGCACTCTTTTTGCTCATTAGATCACTGTAGTAAAGCTACTGCTCACCAGGGAAAACTGCTGCTGGTATTGAAAGTGCATGTTTCAGTCTGCATGTCAGAATTTTTTAATGAAATAGAAGAAGATTTGAGAAGTCACTCAAAATGTGCCCTAATTTTTCTTTCTGCAGCACTAATCATACTTTTTATGGAAAAATGAACCCCCTCATTTTGTTCCTTTTTAAATTTAATGTTTTAAGAGTTACCACTTTAATCCAAGCAAGATGGCTTCAGGTGTGCCATACGTTTATCATAAGTAGGACTGTTAGCGCTCTAGTTGTTCTTTGGAACACTCTGGGAAGCTGCAGTAGAACACAAAGGAATCAACTGACATTCTCTGGCCTTGTTGGATGTACATGTTTTACTGAGAATGTCAGACTTCATTCTCACATGACTGAGAAAGATAATGTGAATTTACAGAAAATAAGCTCACAGTTTAGCTTATGGATCACCTTCCAAACCTCTGTGGGAAAAGCATGAGAAAATATTTTTCTCTCAATCATGATATCCCAGCAAAAGGCTTTTTCACATGGTGAAATCACCTTAGAACATACCACAATTCCTAAAATGAGTATGGTACCATCAACAAATGATTTATAACGTAACTAAAGTCTTAAAACCTTCTATTAACTGCAATGCTTTTTAATGAGGTGCTATCATGTATATTGGTCCCAAGATGGCTGCCAACACTTCTTGGATGAAGTGCTGACAGCCAATCAGATCTCAGGATGAGATGTGTGGTTAGGCTCCGCCCACATATGTATATGATTTTACTTTTGATTTTCTCAGGAACTACTGAACAGATTGACACCAGACCTGCAAAAGGCACTTCCCTGACCTGAGGACTACCTCTCTGCCAAATTTCAAGTAATTCTGTTCAGCCGTTCGGGCTGTACCTTCGACTAAAGGTCCTATGGAAAAATGCATGGGGAAAATGCATTTTGGGACTCCCCTTTTTTCTCGGCCCCCGCTAGACGAATCACCCCGAGACTATCAGGGTAGGAGCGGAGAGGAGCGCCCCACCTATTTTGAAAATTTCGCCAGGATTCTTCAACCGGCGCCAAAGTTATTCCAAATAGAATGTTGCGGATTTCCTATGGAAACACGGTCCTAACTATAACTATCTAGTGGCGACCGCCAGTAGATAATATATATATATATATATATTATCTACTGGCGGTCGCCAGTAGATAGTTATAGTTAGGACCTATTTTCTATAGGAAATCCGCAACATTCTATTCCTAATAGGTCTGTTGCCGGTTGACGAATCCTCGCGAAATTTTCCAAACTTTTGGCCAGCTCCGCTCCGCTCCTACCCTGAAAGTTTCGTGGTGATTCGTCAAGCGGGGGCCGAGAAAAAAGGGGGGTCCCAAAACATGTTTTCCCCATGCAATTTCCCATAGGATCTGTTGTCGCAGCTACAGCCCGAACCGCTGAACGGAATGACACCAAATTTGACAAAGAGGTAGTCCTCAGTTCAGACTCGTGCCTTTTGCATAAATGGTGTGAATCCGTTTAGTAGTTCCTGAGAAAATTAGAGTTAGAAGTACATAAATATCTATGGCCGGGGAGGATCCGCGTACCCTACCCGCACCGTATGCGCACCCTCCCCGAACTGAGCGCGCACCCTCCAGATCACGCGCTGAATGCTAATTTGCTGTGAGTGTCTCTCTACATTCGAAACCAGGAACTGTAGGCGGCCATTTTCTGCCTCGGTTGAAGCGAGGCTGAAGAAGCAAGGGGAATAAGTGTGTAAAATATATAAAGGTGGCAGAGTAGAAATACTCTGACCCTCTAGAGGTGCTTAGGGGGTCCCAGAAGGACCCCCTCTGCCCCCCTTTTCTTAAAAAAAAAAACGGCGAAATGCGCGCACGGTGCGTGCATCCTATCGCGATGGGTGCGCGGATCCACGGATTTAAAAAAAAAAAAGACAAGAATTCATTGGTTGTATGACTACTTTGTACACTGAAAGGTAGGGTGTATATTTCAGTTTTTTAACCCCTTCAGTGCCCGCCCCTTTCCCCGCCCTGTGCCGGCCGTTTCATTAGCGGGCGGGGTTTATGACGAGCTGGTCTCGTCATGGGCACAGCGCAACCGTGGCCCATGACGAGACCAGCTCGTCATGTGCATTGAAGAGGTTAAAGGTATGATTCTTATTGGTTAACAAAAACAGATTGTAAGGAACATTATATATGATTAGCTGATATGTTGAAAGTGAAGCACACTTCCTCTCTTGTTTAGCAACATTGTGTGCTGAACTTCTGACCTGTGTGCTCAGTGCAGTGTTCCATGACCTGTTTCTATGGTAACAGGCAGAAGGCAGATTGGGGGAAGGGTTGAAATGTATTTCAGTTGGAAAGGGTTGAAATCTTTAACCAATAGAAATGTGTGTTTGCTTTTGAGTTTATGTGTGAAGGATTGTGATTTGATGTTTATATGTGTGGAAAATGAAAGGGAAACTTTTCCATTCTTTTTTTTTGCTGAGAGGTGCACAGTGCAGAAATTCTGTAAAAGAAAATATGGTGAGTGATTGATATACTTCTTAATCTACAAAAGAACTTGAAAGATGAATTATTTAATTGTGAGGGGATGTATGTAGACTATTTTGATTTTAATCAGACTAATGTATTTCTCCTGCTAAAGTGTAGGGAGTACTTTTTTTTCTCTACAATCTTATTGACAGTGTGTGTGCATGTAAAAACCATTCTGTGATAAGCATTTGTGTTTTTCATGTGTTTGCAGACAGATAACTGTGCTGTTTTTTATATTTTAGTAGAATTAGAAACCAGTCATTGTTTATGAATTTGTGAAATGAGTTATGTTATGTTTCTATACTAAAATGTAGTACTTCTTCTAGATGAATAAATGTGTTTTGGTATAGTGTAGGGATAGTGTTGTTTGTCTAGAATCACACAGTGAGTATGTGTGCATTTGGGAACCACTGTGAGAGAAGCATTTGGCAACATTGTGTATTTGCTGACAGATAAATGTTTTAAAACCTGTCTTGTTGTCAAGTTTTAGTAGCATTAGAATCCAGTCTTTGCTTATGCGTTGATTAAATGAGTCATGCTTTGACACTAATGTGCTGTACTTAAATATGTAGATTGTGTGCAGTACCATTAACTCTTCTAGACTAGTGAATGAGTTTTGGTAAACTCCTAGGATAGTGTTGCAGGTCTAAAATCACACAGTGAGTCTGTGTGCATTCGGGAACCACTGTGAGAGAAGCATTTGGTAACATCATGTATTTGGTTACAGATAACTGTTTTAAAACCTGTCATGTTGTTAAGTTTTAGTAACATTAGAAGCCAGTGTTTGCTTATGCTTTGATTAAATGAGTCAGGCTTTGACACAAAAGTGCAGTCCTGAAATATGAAGATTGTGTGCAGTTCCCTTACCACTTCCACAGTAGTGAATGATTTTTGGTAAACTCCTAGGTATAGTGGTTGTTGTCTAGAATCACACTGTGAGTCTGTGTGCATTTGGGAACCACTGTGAGAGAAGCGTTTGGTAACATCGTGTATTTTTTTAGCAGATAACTCTTTTAAAACCTGTCATGTTGTCAAGTTTTAGTAGCATTAGAAGCTAGTCTTTGCGTATGCATTGATAAAATGAGTCAGGGTTTGACACTAAGGTGCAGTACCATGTACTATTCTCTTCACTGTGGCAGAACTGAAAATTTAAAAGTTTTACCCAAGCACTGTCCTAGAAGTAGTCTGATGATTTAGTCAGTTTCTAAGTACCAAATAGACTGCTTCAAATGTCTATGCAGTATGCATGTAGTGTTCTAACATACTATACACTTGTCTTTTACACCTTCAATTCCCTAGTCAGTATCCATACACTTCCAGGAAACACCCTGTCACTCCCTTTGCAGTCCTCTAGTGACCCATTCAACACCCTGTACTAATCCATTCACTGTGCCAAAACCCAAACACTTATAAATTCACCAAGACACTCTCTTTCCAGTACTCTAATGATTCAGTCACTGCGTAAGTATTCATGCACTGAGCCAGGCCTTAGCACATGGACTTCTTCAAACCCCTATCCACTATGCATGCAGTCCTCTAACCACCTACACACTTGTCTTTCACACCTTCAATTCCCCGGTCAGTATCCATACACTTCCAGCAAACACCCTGTCACTCCCCTTGCACTCCTCTAGTGACCTTATTAAGCATCATGTACTAATCCATTCACTGCGCCAAACCCTAATAAATTCACCCAGGCACTCTCCTTGCAGTACTCTAATCATTCAGTCAGTACCCAAGTACTCATCCAGTGACCCAGGCCTTAGTATATGGACTGCTTCAAACCCCTATCCACTATGCATGCAGTCCTCTAACCACCTACACAATTGTCTTTCACCCCTTCAATTCCCTAGTCTGTATCCATTCACTTCCAGGAAACACCCTGTCACTCCCTCTGCAGTCCTCTAGTGACTCATTCAGCATCATGCACTAATCCATTCACTGTGCGAAAACTCAAACACTTATAAATTCACCAAGATACTATCTTTGCAGTACTCTAATCATTCAGTCAGTGCCTAAGTATTCATGCACTGAGCCAGGCCTTAGCACATGGACTGCTTCAAACCCCTATCCACTATGCATGCAGTATTCTAACCACCTAGACACTTGTATTTCACACTTTCAATTTCCTAGTCAGTATCCATACAGTCCAGCAAACATCTTGTCACTGCCTTTGCACTCCTCTAGTGACCCATTCAGTACCAAGTACTAATCCATTCCCTGTGCGAAAAGCCTAGCACTTATAAATTCACCTAGGCACTCTCCTTGCTGTACTCTAATCATTCAGTCAGTACCCAAGTAGTCATGCAGTGAGCCAGGCCTTAGCACATGGACTGCTTTAAATGCCTATGCAGTATGGATGCAGTCCTCTAATCACCTACACAGTTGTGTTTCACAACTTCAATTCCCTAGTTAGTATTCATACTCTTCTAGCAAACACCCTGTCACTCACCCAGTGTGTCTCCTTATAGTACTGTAATCATTTATTCAGTTAGCATGTAGAGTTTGAGTGAGGTATGCATGTAGTGTTTTAACCATCGTCACACTTGTGGTTCAGGGCCATAGTTTCTTAGTCAGTATTTATATAAAATGTGTTTGTACAGTAATGGAATAGTATAATTTTGAAAGTCATTAATATACATTTATTTGTGATTCTTTTTTACAGATACAGAACAGGAGTGTTTCTCATCTGTTTGCACTCTTCTCGTGCAAGATTGTTTGGATGAAGGGTCCTTAGGTGTTTCATCATACTTGCTGTGCCGCATGAGTATTTTTTGTTAGGATCCCCTCGTAACAGAACTCTTTTGAAAATCTTGTGCATGAGAAAGGTGGTATTGGTCTTTGTTTGTACCTCGAGAAAAGTAGAAAATTTCCACATCACTGAAGGAAAACGTTGTGGGCGTGGTGCATCCTCCAAAAATTCAACTTTAGATTTGGTGAATATTTCATAGCGACATCATTTACAGTTTTTGTAAGTTAAAGTAAAAACATTTTGTTAGCTGTGTGCATTTTATATTTCTGTGATTTGTATTTTGAGAATGTCATGTTGGGTTTTTTTTAACAATCTTTGAGATTGTGTTTTTTTTGCCCGCTGTTAAGTGATGAGTACGATTGAAATCACTATTTTTAGTGAACTTTAATATATTCTGAGAACAGCAAAAAAGGCAAATAAATTACTTTGTGGAAATTATGCTGTGTTGTAAAAAATGTATTAGTACATGTTATATTTTTATTTTCCTTTTCTTTCACAGATCCAAATTTTAAAATAAGCAATTTATATGAATTTATATTTGAATGAAAAACAGAAAAAAATGTATACCATTTTTTATTCCTATTACTGTGAAGGTAAGTTTAACTAAGTCTCAATATGCAGAATGAAGAGGCCTGCAAGAAGCTACAAAGTTGAAACACGTTTCTAAAAACACTCTGTTTATGTAGTTTTGAAATCTGACCATAATCAGATATCATGTGACCTGCAAAAAAAGAGATTTGAGGGGTTCATAATATTTCCTATTTTAGCTGTTGAAGGACCGCAATCATTTCAATCATTCTTCTTTGAACATCTTTGCAGACAAAACTCTGTGCTTACCTTCTATCATTCGCAAGGAAATTTAAAAACGGAAATATGTCACTTTTTGTAACATAGTTATTGTGCAAGATACTCTTTCATATTTACAAAGATAGGAAAAGGCACTCTGTGCACTTTTTATACTCCATGTAAATATAACCTCATCATGCACACCACTTTGTGTTGAAAGGGTGTTCTATAAGTGTTGTTGTGCATGATTGCACTTAATACTCATAGAACAAGACACATGTCTAGATTTATCAGAAATCATAAATCTCGATATGTGTGTGAATGCTGCACCATTCTAAAATTGGTGTAGGAAAGCACAACAAGGAGAATTGTTTTAATTTCTCCACATTTTTATATCTTCAATGCATGCTGCAATGTTTAGAATACATTGAAGAAGAAAAATGCATTTTCTCATTGTTTTTGTGCAGGAAGGTGTGTCTTCCTGCAGAAAAACAAACAGCACATGACACAGATATCCTTGCACTATGGTGCAAGGGTGCCTGTGTCACCACTTGGCTGCAGTTTAAGCAGCCGTGCAGAGAAGCATAGATTTGCAACATATTTATGTACATATGGTACATCCCTGTGCTTCGGAAGTACTACAGCACACTGCAGTTAAAGAGGTTACTGTGTGATGCTGCAGCACTTCCTCATAGTTCTGCACTTATACATTCACCATATGCTACTAATGCATTCATTCAGTCAATTACATACTACACATACATTCATCTAAACTAACACTAACAAAGAAATTTAGCTCTTTTTTTAAACCAGGAAAGTTAGTTCTTACATGAACTTTTTTTTTCTTCTTTCTTCTTTTATAATTTTTTGGGGGTTTTCTGAAAACTTTTTACATTTTTTTGGTTTTTCTGCAAAGAAAAAAACAAAACAAAAAACAGGAGAAACCAAACAATGAACTTCAGGGAACGATAAAAAAAAACAAAAAAAATAAAACTAGCAAATGTGACTTCAGATCGATCGACTGCTCACCATAGCACAAAGTCTTATTGCACTTAGTGCAGAGCACTTTTAAAAATTGAAATTGAGGACGGATGTCCAAGGTTTGGGCTGATGGATGCACTCTTGATGTGCTCGGCTGCGATGAGGTGGATGGCGCAGGAGCAGGAGTGTTTCTCATCCGTCGGCACTCTTCTTGTGCAAGATTGTTCAGATGAAGGTTTCTCATGTGCTTCATCATACTTGCCGTGCCGCAAGAGTATTTTTTGTTAGGATCCCCTCTCGATAGGTCTCTTTTGCAAATCTTGCACGTGACCAAGGTGGCATTGGTCTTATACTGCCCCTCGGGAAAAGTAAAACATTTCCACACCACTGAAGAAAAAAGTGCGCGATCGCAATGCGACAGGTACGCGACTCCCAGCCTATACGCGACACGTTCGATGTACGTAACGCGACATTTACGCGCTTCCGCGATGCGTCATGTGTGTCTATGACGCGGTAGGTGCGCGGATCCCGCAAAATATTTAACATTAAAAAAACATATATATATGTATTTCATGTAAATATTAATTTAAGACAAACTCTAAACTAGTCTTAAAAGTAATATATTTTTATATCTAATCCTATATTTCTTTTTAATTTAATTTCGCGGATGCGCGCTGGGTGCGTGCTGCGTACGCGCGGGGTGTGCGGATCCCATGTGACCTGCAAAAAAAGAGATTTGATTGGTTCATTACACTTCCTCTTCTAACTATTGAAAGACCCCACCCATTTCAATCATTCTTCTTTGACCTTCTTTAGAGCACCATCTCTTTGGAGAGAAGAAGATTTTTTAGACTAAGTTTACACTTAGCTCTAACTTTTTTCAACCAAAAATGGCTTCAGGGCAGCAGGCATCACCTGCATCACCTCATACTTCTAAGGATGAATTTTTGCCAAAGGTACCACCCAAAAAACGTTTTTCTTCAGTGGTGTGGAAATTTTGTACTTTTCCCGAGGGGCAGAATAAGACCAATGCCACCTTGGTTACGTGCAAGATTTGCAAAAGAGTCCTATCGAGAGGGGATCCTAACAAGAAATACTCTTGCGGCATGGCAAGTATGATGAAGCACATGAGGACCCTTCATCCGAACAATCTTGCACAAGAAGAGTGCAGACGGATGAGAAACACTCCTGCTCCTGCGCCATCCACCTCATCGCAGCCGAGCACATCAAGAGTGCATCCATCAGCCCAAACCTTGGACATCCGTCCTCAATTTCAATTTTTAAAAGTGCTCTGCACTAAGTGCAATAAGACTTTGTGCTATGGTGAGCAGTCGATCGATCTGATCTTCCGCCGGCAAGAAAGTCACATTTGCTATTTTTTTTTATTTTTTATTGTTCCCTGAAGTTCATTGTTTGGTTTCTCCTGTTTTGTTTTTTGTTTTTTGTTTTTGCAGAAAAAACAAAAAAAATTAAAAATTGTTCAGAAAACCCAAAACATTTATAAAAGAAGAAAGAAGAAAAAAAAAAGTTCTTGTAAGAACTAACTTTCCTGGTTTAAAAAAAGAGCTAAATTTCTTTGTTAGTGTTAATTTAGATGAATGTATGTGTAGTATGTAATTGACTGAATGAATGCATTAGTAGCGTATGGTGAATGTATAAGTGCAGAACTATGAGGAAGTGCTGCTGCATCACACAGTAACCTCTTTAACTGCAGTGTGCTGTAGTACTTCCGAAGCACAGGGATGCAACATATGTACATAAATATGTGGCAAATCTATGCTTCTCTCTGCACGGCTGCTTAAACTGCAACCATGTGGTGACACAGGCACCCTTGCACCATAGTGCAAGGATATCTGTGTCATGTGCTGTTTGTTTTTCTGCAGGAAGACACACCTTCCTGCACAAAAACAATGAGAAAATGCATTTTTCTTCTTCAATGTATGCTGAACATTTCAGCATGCATTGAAGATATAAAAATGTGGAGAAATTAAAATAATTCTCCTTGTTGTGCTTTCCTACACCAATTTTAGAATGGTGCAGCATTCACACACATATTGAGATTTATGATTTCTGATAAATCTAGACATGTGTCTTGTTCTATGAGTATTAAGTGCAATCATGCACAAAAACACTTATAGAACACCCTTTCAACACAAAGTGGTGTGCATGATGAGGTTATATTTACATGGAGTATAAAAAGTGCACAGAGTGCCTTTTCCTCTCTTTGTAAATATGAAAGAGTATCTTGCACAATAACTATGTTACAAAAAGTGACATATTTCCGTTTTTAAATTTCCTTGCGAATGATAGAAGGTAAGCACAGAGTTTTGTCTGCAAAGATGTTCAAAGAAGAATGATTGAAATGATTGCGGTCCTTCAACAGCTAAAATGGGAAATATTATGAACCCCTCAAATCTCTTTTTTTGCAGGTCACATGATATCTGATTATTGTCAGATTTCAAAACTACATAAACAGAGTGTATTTAGAAACGTGTTTAAACTTTGTAGCTTCTTGCAGGCCTCTTCATTCTGCATATTGAGACTTAGTTAAACTTACCTTCACAGTAATAGGAACAAAAAATGGTATACATTTTTTTCTGTTTTTCATTCAAATATAAATTCATATAAATTGCTTATTTTAAAAATTTGGATCTGTGAAAGAAAAGGAAAAATAAATTATAACATGTAATAATACATTTTTTACAACACAGCATAATTTCCACAAAGTAATTTATTTGCCTTTTTTGCTGTTCTCAGAATATATTAAATTTCACTAAAAATAGTGATTTCAATCGTACTCATCACTTAACAGCGGGCAAAAAAAACACAATCTCAATGATGGTTAAAAAAAAACAACATGCCATTCTCAAAATACAAATCACAGAAATATAAAATGCACACAGCTAACAATTTTTTAACTTTAACTTACAAAAACTGTAAATGATGTTGCTATAAAATATTCACAAAATCTAAAGTTGAATTTTTGGAGGATGCACCACGCCCACAACGTTTTCCTTCAGTGATGTGTAAATTTTCTACTTTTCTCGAGGGGCAAACAAAGACCAATACCACCTTTCTCATGCACAAGATTTTCAAAAGAGTTCTGTTACGAGGGGATCCTAACAAAAAATACTCATGCGGCACAGCTAGTATGATGAAACACCTAAGGACCCTTCATCCAAACAATCTTGCACGAGAAGAGTGCAAACAGATGAGAAACACTCCTGTTCTGTATCTGTAAAAAAGAATCACAAATAAATATATATTAATAACTTTCAAAATTATACTATTCCATTACTGTACAAACACATTTTATATAAATACTGACTAAGAAACTATGGCCCTGAACCACAATTGTGACAATGGTTAAAACACTACATGCATAGTGCATACTACTTTGAAGCAGTTCATGCCCTAAAGCCTACCTCACTAAAACTCTACTTGCTAACTGACTAACTGATTACAGTACTATAAGGAGACACCCTGGGTGAGTGACAGGGTGTTTGCTAGAAGAGTATGAATACTAACTAGGGAATTGAAGGTGTGAAACACAACTGTGTAGGTGATTAGAGGACTGCATCCATACTGCATAGGCATTTTAAGCAGTCCATGTGCTAAGGCCTTGGTCACTGCATGACTACTTGGGTACTGACTGAATGATTAGAGCACAGCAAGGAGAGTGCCTAGGTGAATTTATAAGTGCTAGGCTTTTTCGCACAGGGAATGGATTAGTACTTGGTACTGAATGGGTCACTAGAGGAGTGCAAAGGCAGTGACAAGATGTTTGCAGGACTGTATGGATACTGACCAGGAAATTAAAAGTGTGAAAGACAAGTGTCTAGGTGGTTAGAAGACTGCATGCATAGTGGATAGGGGTTTGAAGCAGTCCATGTGCTAAGGCCTGGCTCAGTGCATGAATACTTAGGCACTGACTGAATGATTAGAGTACTGCAAAGATAGTATCTTGGTGATTTTATAAGTGTTTGAGTTTTCGCACAGTGAATGGACTAGTACATGATGCTGAATGGGTCACTAGAGGACTGCAAAGGGAGTGACAGGGTGTTTCCTGGAAGTGTATGGATACTGACTAGGGAATTTAACCCCTTGCATGCCCGCCCCTTTCCCCGCCCAGTGCCGCGCCTTTCATTAGCGGGCGGAGTTCATGACGAGCTGGACTCGTCATGGGCACAGCGCCACCGCAGCCCATGACGAGTCCAGCTCGTCATGGGCACTGAAGGGGTTAAGGTGTGAAAGACAATTGTGTAGGTGGTTAGAGGACTGCATGCATAGTGGATAGGGGTTTGAAGCAGTCCATATACTGAGGCCTGGGTCACTAGATGAGTACTTGGGTACTGACTGAATGATTAGAGTACTGCAAGGAGAGTGCCTGGGTGAATTTATTAGGGTTTTGCACAGTGAATGGATTAGTACATGATGCTTAATAAGGTCACTAGAGGAGTGCAAGGGGAGTGACAGGGTGTTTGCTGGAAGTGTATAGATACTGACTGGGGAATTGAAGGTGTGAAAGACAAGTGTGCAGGTGGTTAGAGGACTGCATGCATAGTGGATAGAGGTTTGAAGAAGTCCATGAGCTAAGGCCTGGCTCAGTGCATGAATACTTAGGCAGTGACTGAATCATTAGAGTACTGGAAAGAGAGTGTCTTGGTGAATTTATAAGTGTTTGGGTTGTGGCACAGTGAATGGATTAGTACATGGTGTTGAATGGGTCACTAGAGGGCTGTAAAGGGAGTGACAGGGTGTTTCCTGGAAGTGTATGGATACTGACTAGGGAATTGAAGGTATAAAAGACAAGTGTATAGTATGTTAGAACACTACATGCATAGTGCATAGACATTTGAAGCAGTCTATTTGGTACTTAGAAACTGAATAAATAATCAGACTACTTCTAGGACAGTGCTTGGGTAAAACTTTTAGATTTTCAGTTCTGCCACAGTGAAGAGAATAGTACATGGTACTGCACCTTAGTGTCAAACCCTGACTCATTTTATCAATGCATAAGCAAAGACTAGCTTCTAATGCTACTAAAACTTGACAACATGACAGGTTTTAAAAGAGTTATCTGCTAAAAAATACACGATGTTACCAAATGCTTCTCTCACAGTGGTTCCCAAATGCACACAGACTCACAGTGTGATTCTAGACAACAACCACTATACCTAGGAGTTTACCAAAAATCATTCACTACTGTGGAAGTGGTAAGGGAACTGCACACAATCTTCATATTTCAGGACTGCACTTTTGTGTCAACGCCTGACTCATTTAATCAAAGCATAAGCAAAGACTGGCTTCTAATGATACTAAAACTTGACAACATGACCGGTTTTAAAACAGTTATCTGTCAGCAAATACATGATGTTACCAAATGCTTCTCTCACAGTGGTTCCCAAATGCACACATACTAACTGTGTGATTCTAGACAAACAACACTATCCCTTGCACTTTACCAAAACACATTTCTTCATCTAGAAGTAGTACTACATTTTAGTATAGAAACATAACATAACTCATTTCAAAAATTCATAAACAATGACTGGTTTCTAATTCTACCAAAATATAAAAACAGCACAGTTATCTCTCTGCAAACACATGAAAAAGACAAATGCTTATCACAGAATGGTTTCTACATTCACACACACTGTCAATAAGATTGTAGAGAAAAAACGTACTCCCTACACTTTAGCAGGAGAAATACATTAGTCTGATTAAAATCAAAATAGTCTACATACATCCCCTCACAATTAAATAACTCATCTTTCAAGTTCTTTTGTAGATTAAGAAGTATATCAATCACTCACCATATTTTCTTTTACAGAATCTCTGCACTGTGCACCTCTCATCAAAAACAAAGAATGGAAAGGTTTCCCTTTCATTTTCCACACATATACATGTAAACATCAAATCACAATCCTTCACACATAAACTCAAAAGCAAACACACATTTCTATTGGTTAAACATTTCAACCCTTTCCAACTGAAATACATTTCAACCCATCCCCCAATCTGCCTTCTGCCTGTTACCATAGAAACAGGTCATGGAACACTGCACTGAGCACACAGGTCAGAAGTTCAGCACACAATGTTCCTACACAAGAGAGGAAGTGTGCTTCACTTTTCAACATATCAGCTAATCATATATAATGTTCCTTACAATCTGTTTTTGTTAACCAATAAGAATCATACCTTTAAAAAAACGGAAATATACACCCTACCTTTCAGTGTACAAAGTAGTCACACAACCAATGATTTCTTGTCTTTTTTTTTAAAAATTCAGTGGATCCGCGCACCGAACGCGATAGGATGCACGCACCGTGCGCGCATTTTGCCGTTTAAAAAAAAAAGGGGGCCCCAGGGGTTCCTTCTGGGACCCCCTAAGCACCTCTAGAGGGTCAGAGAGTGTTTCCACTCTGCCCCCTTTATATGTTTTACACAATTATTCCCTTGCTTCTTCAGCCTCGCTTCTACCGAGGCAGAAAGTGGCCACCAACAGTTCCTGGTTTCGAACGTAGAGTGACACTCGACAGCCAATTAGCATTCAGCGTGCGATCGGGAGGGTGCGCGCTCGGTTCGGGGAGGGTGCGCTCACGGTGCGCGTAGGGTCCGCGGATCCTACGCGGCCATAGATATTTATGTACTTTTATCTCTAATTTTCTCAGGAACTACTGAATGGATTCACACCATTTATGCAAAAGGCACGAGTCTGAACTGAGGACTACCTCTTTGCCAAATTTGGTGTCATTCCGTTCAGCGGTTCGGGCTGTAGCTGTGACAACAAGTCCTATGGGAAATTGCATGGGGAAAACGTGTTTTGGGACCCCCCTTTTTTCTCGGCCCCCGCTTGACGAATCACCACGAAATTTTCAGGGTAGGAGCGGAGCAGAGCTGGCCAAAAGTTTGGAAAATTTTGCGAGGATTCGTCAACCGGCGCCAACATTATTGGGAATAGAATGTTGCGGATTTCCTATGGAAAATAGGTCCTAACTATAACTACCTACTGGCGACCGCCAGTAGGTAATATATATATATATATATATATATATATATATATATTCACTGAAAAAACCATAGGTTTCACACACGTTATAGTTAGGAATTAGCATTTAAAAAACCTTGCTAATTCAATGAAAAAACCATAGGTTTCACACATGTTATAGTTAGCTGGAAATTTTACTGATAAAAAAACCAATGAAATTCCCCCGTTATAGTTACTGTAGGCAACTATAACTCACGCGACCGTAATCCTCTGGTGATGACATATGTGTCTTTATGAAAAAAAAAAATTTGTAAAATATGTATAGCTAAAATTTAATGGAAGAAGACATGGGCAAATAAGTGTCTAAATACAGTATTAGCATCAGCAGAGGATTGCGGTCGCGTGAGTTATAGTTGCCTACAGTAACTATAACGGGGGAATTTCATTGGTTTTTTATCAGTAAAATTTCCAGCTAACTATAACATGTGTGAAACCTATGGTTTTTTCATTGAATATATATATATGTAAATATATATATATATATATATATATATATATATATATATATATATATATATGAACAAAAGATCCCTCCGTAAAGAAGACCAGAGGACACAGCGGGGAGTTTTCGGAGTTTCCTTTAATAACAATTGCTGCAAGGCATGATGCATTTCGGCGTAGTGCCTTCGTCAGATGCCGCCAGCCAAATTAGGTTCCTTCTCCTCCCTCCATTGCATTTCTATGGCCCTCCCAATGATGGCAGGTCAGCTGATTCCACTTGAATTGGGTGCAGCTGCAGTCTAATGTCAAAGACTACAGCTCCCAGCATTCCATATTGCGGTAAGTACCGATAGTGGAGCCAAAGTTCTCTTGCTGAATAGCGCTGAAATACCTGGCAATGATACGTGAAATGTCTCTTTATCGTTCTTTTCCTCGAACAAAGACACAGTGATGTTTTAATATTAGGTTGAATGGACTGCCTGCAGCCCACTTGGGATTTATTTTTCGAACTATCAGCCCCAGAATGCATCTGTGAAGTTTAACTCACCTGAGTGTGATTGTGACATGGAAATAAAGGAGGGACATACGCTGATAGTTGTGTAGCTGGCAGTCATTCAATTGCAGAAAAGCCTTTGAGAAAGGGAGTTATCCTGAAACGCGTCAGGCTCTGCTGATGCTGGGAGCATGGGGGCCTTCCCTTAACTGGAGTATGCTTACAGTGAGTGCATCCTGCTTGTGGACAATTGTGGAACTGAATTTAATCGGCCGACCCGGTCGAAGGAAGCACCGCCGCAGAAGTCAGCGGTCCCACTGCCGGTGCGACGCATCAGCGGAACTGGACTGATTAGCATGAAATTCGAACGGGGAAGGACTCTGCCTGTGCCCCTGTGATGTTTTAATATTAGGTTGAATGGACTGCCTGCAGCCCACTTGGGATTTATTTTTCGAACTATCAGCCCCAGAATGCATCTGTGAAGTTTAACTCACCTGAGTGTGATTGTGACATGGAAATAAAGGAGGGACATACGCTGATAGTTGTGTAGCTGGCAGTCATTCAATTGCAGAAAAGCCTTTGAGAAAGGGAGTTATCCTGAAACGCGTCAGGCTCTGCTGATGCTGGGAGCATGGGTGCCTTCCCTTAACTGGAGTATGCTTACAGTGAGTGCATCCTGCTTGTGGGCAATTGTGGAACTGAATTTAATCGGCCGACCCGGTCGAAGGAAGCACCGCCGCAGAAGTCAGCGGTCCCACTGCCGGTGCGACGCATCAGCGGAACTGGACTCATTAGCATGAAATTCGAACGGGGAAGGACTCTGCCTGTGCCCCTGTGATGTTTTAATATTAGGTTGAATGGACTGCCTGCAGCCCACTTGGGATTTATTTTTCGAACTATCAGCCCCAGAATGCATCTGTGAAGTTTAACTCACCTGAGTGTGATTGTGACATGGAAATAAAGGAGGGACATACGCTGATAGTTGTGTAGCTGGCAGTCATTCAATTAAAGAAAAGCCTTTGAGAAAGGGAGTTATCCTGAAACGCGTCAGGCTCTGCTGATGCTGGGAGCATGGGTGCCTTCCCTTAACTGGAGTATGCTTACAGTGAGTGCATCCTGCTTGTGGGCAATTGTGGAACTGAATTTAATCGGCCGACCCGGTCGAAGGAAGCACCGCCGCAGAAGTCAGCGGTCCCACTGCCGGTGCGACGCATCAGCGGAACTGGACTGATTAGCATGAAATTCGAACGGGGAAGGACTCTGCCTGTGCCCCTGTGATGTTTTAATATTAGGTTGAATGGACTGCCTGCAGCCCACTTGGGATTTATTTTTCGAACTATCAGCCCCAGAATGCATCTGTGAAGTTTAACTCACCTGAGTGTGATTGTGACATGGAAATAAAGGAGGGACATACGCTGATAGTTGTGTAGCTGGCAGTCATTCAATTGCAGAAAAGCCTTTGAGAAAGGGAGTTATCCTGAAACGCGTCAGGCTCTGCTGATGCTGGGAGCATGGGTGCCTTCCCTTAACTGGAGTATGCTTACAGTGAGTGCATCCTGCTTGTGGGCAATTGTGGAGCTGAATTTAATCGGCCGAACCGGTCGAAGGAAGCACCGCCGCAGAAGTCAGCGGTCCCACTGCCGGTGCGACGCATCAGCGGAACTGGACTGATTAGCATGAAATTCGAACGGGGAAGGACTCTGCCTGTGCCCCTGTGATGTTTTAATATTAGGTTGAATGGACTGCCTGCAGCCCACTTGGGATTTATTTTTCGAACTATCAGCCCCAGAATGCATCTGTGAAGTTTAACTCACCTGAGTGTGATTGTGACATGGAAATAAAGGAGGGACATACGCTGATAGTTGTGTAGCTGGCAGTCATTCAATTGCAGAAAAGCCTTTGAGAAAGGGAGTTATCCTGAAACGCGTCAGGCTCTGCTGATGCTGGGAGCATGGGTGCCTTCCCTTAACTGGAGTATGCTTACAGTGAGTGCATCCTGCTTGTGGGCAATTGTGGAACTGAATTTAATCGGCCGACCCGGTCGAAGGAAGCACCGCCGCAGAAGTCAGCGGTCCCACTGCCGGTGCGACGCATCAGCGGAACTGGACTGATTAGCATGAAATTCGAACGGGGAAGGACTCTGCCTGTGCCCCTGTGATGTTTTAATATTAGGTTGAATGGACTGCCTGCAGCCCACTTGGGATTTATTTTTCGAACTATCAGCCCCAGAATGCATCTGTGAAGTTTAACTCACCTGAGTGTGATTGTGACATGGAAATAAAGGAGGGACATACGCTGATAGTTGTGTAGCTGGCAGTCATTCAATTGCAGAAAAGCCTTTGAGAAAGGGAGTTATCCTGAAACGCGTCAGGCTCTGCTGATGCTGGGAGCATGGGTGCCTTCCCTTAACTGGAGTATGCTTACAGTGAGTGCATCCTGCTTGTGGGCAATTGTGGAACTGAATATATATATATATATATATATATATATATATATATATATATATATATATATATATATATATATATATATATATATATATATATATATATATATATATATATATATATATATATATATATATATATATATATATATATATATATATATATATATATATATATATATATATATATATATATATATATATATATATATATATATATATATATATATATATATATATATATATATATATATATATATATATATATATATATATATATATATATATATATATATATATATATATATATATATATATATATATATATATATATATATATATATATATATATATATATATATATATATATATATATATATATATATATATATATATATATATACAAAAGATCCCTCCGTAAAGAAGACCAGAGGACACAGCGGGGAGTTTTCGGAGGTTCCTTTAATAACAATTGCTGCAAGGCATGATGCATTTCGGCGTAGTGCCTTCGTCAGATGCCGCCAGCCAAATGAGGTTCCTTCTCCACCCTCCATTGCATTTCTATGGCCCTCCCAATGATGGCAGGTCAGCTGATTCCACTTGAATTGGGTGCAGCTGCAGTCTAATGTCAAAGACTACAGCTCCCAGCATTCCATATTGCGGTAAGTACCGATAGTGGAGCCAAAGTTCTCTTGCTGAATAGCGCTGAAATACCTGGCAATGATACGTGAAATGTCTCTTTATCGTTCTTTTCCTCGAACAAAGACACAGCGAACCCAGGAATGGTGCAGTTAATTTATTTCGAAGCCGTGCACCCAGCCATAAAGCGTTTCAGCCCTCGTGGGGCCTTGATCACATGACACATTAAGGAGGCAGACATAACCTTTTTAAAGTGACAGCACAGCAAATGGTGACGAAGAAATAATAGACATAGTGAAAATACTCGCATTGTTCAACATGATAACCATTAATGGTAAACATTTCCTACACATAATATGCGCAAACTGAGCAATGTGCAAGCTAATAAATACATATAAATAAATAAATGTTAAATATATGAATATAAAAGATGCAACCGCTCAGTGTAGGAATCAAACATTCCAAACCCGATGATAAAACTTGCTTTAAGAAAAAAAGTAAAACCAATGTAAACCTTTTTTGTCACAATAAAAGCATGTTACTCATCTTGGTATGCAAATATCTTTTTGCCCAGATCAAATGCAGAAACGACATTCATGATATTGCCCAAGTGGGCTGTAGTAATAATCACTGTTTGTCTACAATAAAGTGCAAGTGCTTGTAAAATATCCCCTAGTGAACCCGAGGATTCACATGTGCAAAATTGTGCTAAGTCATAAAACCACAGATGGTTAAAACAATCATAGTAAGGCAGCGACGAATTTTAAGACATTTTAAACAGACCTCTAACATCATAGATATGTAAAATATATATATTACCACACAATTCTTTTTAGGGAAAAGGTGAAGTCAGACTCACAAAAGGTGATTTTCCAAGCATTTATCTTTCAAAATTCCTCCAGGTTGAAAATCACCTTTTGTGAGTGCGACTTCATCTTGTCCCTGAAAAGGATTGTGTGGTAATATTTCATGGCATGGCTCTGCCGAGAAGTATGCACCGGTGTCAGATGAGCCGTGGGTTTAGCGTTATGTGAGCCAAAGAGGAGGATATATATATATATAATATATATTCACAGAAAAAAACATAGGTTTCAGGGGTCTTAAAGTTAGCTGGACATTTCACTCGCACAAAACCATAGAAATTCCTCTGTTATAGTTAGTTCTGCTAACTATAACTCGCGCGCCCGCAATGCACTGCTGATGATCTCACATATTACATCATTCATGACATGGTCAGTGACATCACTGATGACATCATCCAGTGAATGTGGTTTAGTTTGAAATTTAAATATGTATTATATATATACCAATCTGTATTGAAGATTGAGTGGATATATAACTGTCTGGATGGAGGATTTAGTAGCTGTCTGACTGTCTGTTTAAGTGAGTAATTAAAAGTGTCTCACTTAATACATGGATTAGTAACTAAACTATGTGAATGTGTGCATCACTGTCTCTGTTGTTGTATAACATGCTGCATCAGTTGGTCACTAACTACATGAGTGTGTATATTAGTTATTTAATAGTTGGGGGAGTGTTTGTATGGGACACAGAGTTTGTGTGTGGTTGGATGGGGTGTGTGTAACTCTATGCATAGATGTGTGAATGGTTGATTGACTAGGTGTATAGGTATAAGAGTGCATGTGGAAACAGTTGTTTGGGTGACTGAGTGTATTTATTTGTATGTTGGTGAGCGAATATATGTTTTAGTTGTACATCTTCAACAAAGTAAAAAAATAAAAGGCATTGTATGTGAGAGTTGGTATATATAAATAAGTATACATAAGAGTCAGTGATTGTGAGAGTAACTCTCTGAATGAGTGTATAATTGTAATGGTAATTTTTTAAAATATTAACTATGAGTTACTATGTGTTTGAATAAATGAGGTGTTGTGTGTATAATTGTGTAAGTGAGTAAATGTAAGTGTGATTATTTTTTTTCATGAGTGAGTAGGATGACTGCATAACCGACTAAGATTACTGTGGATGTGTTAATGTCTATATATGTGTATAAGTTCATTTGATAGTGCTCTATTAATTAGTGACTGCATGTATAAGTGATTCTGTTGTTGAATGGGTAGTTGTGTGTGTAGAATTAGGAATCAGTGAGTGGGTACGTAGTAACTGGTATTGGTGTGTCAATGGTTTCAAATATGGTACTCTGTATTTTACAGTGAGTGAAGAAAGGTTATACTAGTGTATGATGAGGTGTATCAGATTGTCACGTGGATGATGTCATCAGTGATGTAATTTGAGATGTCATCAGTGATGTCATCAGTGATGTCACTGACAATGATGTAATATGTGACATCATCAGTAGTGCATTGCGGGCGCGGGAGTTATAGTTAGCAGAACTAACTATAACGTACGAATTTCTATGGTTTTGTATGAGTGAAATGTCCAGCTAACTATAACACCCCTGAAACCTATGTTTTTTTCTGTGAATTTCTAAGGTTTTTTAAATGTTAATGGCCTTTCTCGAGCAACACTGAGTGAAGTGTAAGAAACTTATATGCTTCGGTGAACAGTCAGTGGATGCAGTTTGTGCTGCGCAACGCAACCATCGTTGTTAATTTTTTTGTTTTTTATTTTTGGAATGATAAGTAATTCCAAATATTTCCTGTTTTATTAGTTCTTTTTTTGTTAATTTTTTGAAAAAAACAAAAAAAATACTAAATTGTTCAAAATAATAAAATAAAAGTACAAAAGAAAAAAGAGGGAAAAAAAGTTCTTATCAGAACTACCTTATCTGGTTAAAGAAAGAACTATAATTGCAAGGTAATGTGTGAAAGTTTGGTTGAATATATGTATACAGCATGATTTACTGAAACAATGCATTAGTAGTGTATGGTGAATTTATAGGTGAAGATTTATGAGGAAGTACTGCAGCGTGACACTGCAAGCTGCACTGCACTGTGGCACCTCCGAAGCCCAGGGATGTGACATATGTACATGAATATGTTGCAACTCTGTGCTTCCCTCTGCACTGCTGCACAAACTGCAGCCATGCGGTGACACAGGCACCCTTGCACCATGGACCTTCCTGCAAAAAAAAACAGGCAGTAAAGGCATTTTCCTCTTTCAATATATGCTGTGGAATGCAGCATGCATTGAAAGAGGAAAAAATGAGGAGAAATGAAAACAATTCTCCTCATTGCGCCTTGCTACACAAACTCTAGGATAGCACAGCATTCACTCACATCTGCAGATTTACGATTTCTCATAAATCTGGGGATGTGTCTTGTTCTATGGGTGTTGCGTGGGAACACCCACAGCAACACCTATGGGACGCCCCTTCAAAACAAAGTTCTGTGTATGAAGGAGTCGTATTTACAAGGAGAGGAAAAACCACGCAGAGTGGCTTTTCCTCTACTTGTAAATATGAAGGAGTGCGTGGAGCCATCACTACGTTACAAAAAGTGACGTATTGGTGGCTCAGGGTGCTTGTAAATATGCCCCATAAGTGCTTAGGTATTGGCAGACTGATACAATAAGAACATAGTGCTGGATGGGTGATTGAAGAATTGCATGAGACTGACAGGAGGTATCCTACGCTGCATGGGTACTACTTCAGTATTTAATGGAGAGGACCAATAGTATGTATCTGCTTAGAGATTTGTAGGGATTATGCACAGAATATTTTATGTGTACTTGTGTTGGTGCCTAGGTCATTTTATAAGAATACCACTAGTAACTGGAATGATGACAGTGCTGCAAACAGAGTGAACACTTAATTTATAAGTGCTTTCGTATTGGTGGAGTGATAGGATAAGTAGATAGTGGTAGATAAGTGATTAAAGAAGTGCATGGGACAGACTGGACGATTCCTACACTGCATGAGTACTAACTGGGTATTTAGAAGAGTGTATCAATAGTATGTAGCTAGTTAGAGGTCTGCTTGGATAATGCACAAAATATTATAGATGTACTTGTCTTAGTAGCTAGGCCATTCCATAAGTTCATGACTAGTAACTAGAATAATTACAGTATTACAAACAGAGTGTATAGTGAATGTATAAGTGCTTAAGTATTGGTGGAGTAATACAATAAGTAGATAGTGCTGGATGGGTGATTGGAGAAATGCATGAGACAGACAGGAGGATTCCTACACTGCATAGGTACTAACTGGGTATTTAGAAGAGCATATCAATAGTTTGCCATGCATAGTGTACAAAATATTGTACCTGCACTTGTGTTTTTGACTATGCCATTTCTTAAGTATACGACTAATAACTGGAGTAATTTCAGTGTTGCTAAGAAAGTGCGTGCTGAATTTATAAGTGCTTAGGTATTGGTGGAGTGATAGGATACGTACATAGTGCTGGATGGGTGAATGGAGAAGTGAATGGGACAGACAGATGGATTCCTAGACTGCATAGGTACTAACTGGATATTTAGAAGAGCGTATCAATAGTATGTAGCTGGTTAGAGGTATGCATGCATAGTGTACAAAATATTGTACCTGCACTTGTGTTAGTGGCTAGGCCATTCCTTAAGTATATGACTAATAACTAGAGTAATTTCAGTGCTGCAAAGAGAGTGCATGCTAAATGTATTAGTGCTTAGGTATTGGCAGAGTGATAGGATACGTAGATAGTGCTGGATGGTTGAATGGAGAAGTGCATGGGACAGACAGAAGGATTCCTAGACTGCATAGGTACTAACTGAGTATTTAAAAGCCTGTATCAAAGCTATGTAGCTAATTAGAGGTCTGCATGCATAGTGCACAGAATATTGTAGCTGTACTAGTATTGGTGTGTCTATGGTTTTGAGAATGGTAGTCTGTATTTTAGGGTGTGAGGAGGTGCATCGGATTATCACGTAGATGATGTCATGAGTGATGTCATTTGAGATGTCATCATTGATGTCACTGACCATGTCATGAGTGATGTAATATGACATCATCAGCAGTGCATTACTTTAATCCAAAAAGCTGGCGGCCATATTGGCCTGGTCACGATGTGAAAATTCAGGAATTAATACAATAAAGAAAAGAAAACAAGTGTTAATATGCACACAATGTCATTTCAGCATATCTTTCCCCGTGACTGCCATACCTGTATATTTGTCAACGTGACTTAGTCATAATAAACATACTGTCAGTCAGTCATGAAAGCTTTATTCGATTTTCAGAGTAAAATCATAAAAGCGTACATACATATAAATAGAAGTTCATTACATATTTGAAACAAATAAAAGCAGTTAAAAAAGATAAAAAGACATAATATGGTTTTTAGGATGGTTGCATTGAGTTCCGAAATTTAATGACCAGTTTTAAAAAACTGATTACTGCAGAAGTAACACATTCGTCTTCTAATTGTAGAAGCCTAGTCATGGCAGGTCTGCAGGTACGGATTCCCCAGGCTTTTAAAATCGGTTTTAGGAAGGCACCTCTGGGCAACTGATAAAATTTACAAAATAGAATACAATGTATATTTGATCGGGCAGAAATATTGTCACAGGGGCACAATAAAATTTCATTAGACCAAAGGTTACAGACAGGGAATGTAATCATACGATAAAAGTTACCAAATCTAAGACGGGTCAATAGCGTTCGTGCATAGCAGTTTGGCTGAGTTAAGAGGTACCTTTGAAGGCCTTCATTGATAGTTACTTTTTGGAAATCAGTGACTGTAGTTTTAGTTTTTTCTAAAGTCCACCTCTTAGAAATTAGATGGTTGAGAGCCAGCTCTCTTAGAGTTTTTCTGGACACCATTTCCATACTTGATGGCCTCACAAAGAACTCCGAATGGCCAAGTTCGATCAACATATTTTTTACATATGCAAGCCATTTAATGTTTGTCAGACCATCGAGGCTAAAACAGTCAGTAATTAGATCTCTATTTAATGAGGTCTCCGGAGTAACCCAGATTTTATGCCACAAGAGTATGGGCGCAATTTTAATAACATCTGAGATGTACAGCATGCCCAACTCAATATGTATAAAATAAGTTGATGTTGATTTGGGGACTCCTAGTAGGTAGCGTAAAAACTGATTTTCTGTTTGTTGTATCAGAGATGGATTTTCGATCCCCCAAAGGCCTGCTCCATAGGTGGCAGTGGAAACGCATTTAGCTTTGTAGATTTCAATCAGCTCTTTCACTGGCCTGCCACCTATTTTCGAGGAGAACTTTTTTAGGGCGCCTGTTTCTCGAGTGAAGGCTACATTTCTGGCATTAATTGCTGCTAGCCAGTTTCCCTTCCTATCAAAATTTATACCTAGATAAGAAAATTGGTCTGTGGTCTCTATCCTCTTGTTGTCTAAGAAGATTGGGCAAGACATTTTCTTTGTACCGGGTCCACAGGCCATCGTGAAGGTTTTTGAAATATTAATTTTTAGCCCTCGTTCTTTCATATAATTAGAAAATTTCTGGACGGCCCTCTGGAGGCCGATGTTAGTTCGAGACATGATGGCAGCGTCATCAGCATAAAGAAATAATGGGGCAGGAGTGCCCAGAATTGTTGGGTAGTCATACTGAAATTCCATTAAGTGTTTGCCAATGGAGTTTATGTATAGGGTGAAAAGGAGGGGGGCTAAAATGCACCCCTGTCGCACCCCTCTCTTAATAGAAAATTTGCCAGAGCACTCCCCTTTGTTTCCAAAACGTACTCTGGCTCCTGCGTCGCTATAAAGTGCTTTTATAAAGTGTAAAATATTTAAATCTATACCCATCTCTGATAAAATGGACCATAATATCTCGTGATTCACGCAATCAAAAGCGGAACTCAGGTCCACAAACGTAACAAAAAGTTTTCCCTTTTTTGCCTGATTATATTTTGGTAGAACTAAGGCCAGATTTAGGCTCTGTTCTATAGTACCTTTACCAGGGCTAAATCCATACTGTAGGTGTGACACTATCTTGTTCTCTTCCGCCCAAAATTGTATTCTGTTTAAAATTGCCCGAGCTGCTACCTTCATTAGTGCGTCTAAAAGCGATATTGGCCGGTAACAGGTGGGGTCGTCTCTGTCTCCTTTCTTAAAAATCGGAACGACTATGGCTTCAGACCAAGACGGTGGGAACCCATGTCGATTAGAATGGTTTAAGACATTTGTTAGCAGGGGGCCCCACAAGTCAGGTTCGGCTTTGTACACATCTGTCGGAACGCCATCCGGACCTGGAGCTTTGCCTGAAGGGCTATCTTTGATTGCCTTTGTGATCTCCGGGCAAGAAAAGGTTATGTCTATTGGGAATGAGGTAAATAAAATTGTGGGTTTTTGAATGAGTAGCCCATCCGCCAGTGAATTGCTATAGTTGAGATCTTCATGTTTATCATATAGAAGTTTAAAATGATTCACCCAGGTTTCCCCATTAATGGCTATATCTATAGTGTCTGACTGGTTATTTCGTAGATAAGGAGCATTGACAGCTTTCCAGAAAGCTGTATTGTCCTTAGCTTTAGAGGCTTCAGTTAGGGCCAGCCAGGCCTCTTTACGTAATATTTGTTTCCTCGATTTTACAGCCAAGTTATATGCTTTTCTACAGCTGCGAATCTCGACTGGTGATTTGTTTGTTTCATGTAGCGCCCTTTTGAGAGCTTGAAGAGCTCCAGTGCAGTTTTTATCAAACCAGCCATGGCGGTTTTTAGGATTGGGACGATATTCTCTGGTTAACAGTTTTTTAAGCTCAAATTGGATTTTTGAGAAGGAGGTCATAATTTCTAGTGACTCCTCTTTTTCTGTTAAGCAGACAGATATGTCATTTCGGGAGATTTCCATTAGTTTATGAAGGAAATCTACGGGATTTACCCTATCCCATTTTATCGAGTAGCCATTTTTTGTGGCTAAATTAATGTTAGGGTGATAAGTAAACTTCTCTGTGAAGGTCTGATGTATATTTTTGATTTTTAGATTGAAGGAGATTGGGTAGTGATCGCCAAAAAGGGCATCATGCGTTACCCAATCTACAATTAACCCTGCGTTGGGTGAGGAAATAAGGGTAAAATCAATAATTGAGCTACAACCCCGCCCATGGAAAGTTGGTTGAAAGGGGATATTTGGGGTACATAGTTCATTTATAAAAGACAAGTTAAAATGAAAAAGCACGTTATTAAGAAGATTTCCCAGTTTAGAGTGAACAAAATGGGTTGGGTTATCGTCCTTGTGTTTACCAAGGCCGCAAATGCCTTTGGATCCATAAGGGCAGATTGTACAATTGAAGTCACCCACCCAAATCAAAAACGACTCATCTTCTTTCTGGGTCTTAATAATATTTATACTCTGAATAAGTATATCGATCTGGCTTTCTAGGCTGTTAGTTGGAATATTATTATAAAAATTAATAAGGGTCACAGATTTTACGTGGCCCCAGCTAATAAGTAAAATCTGATAGAAATCAGTGAATAAGTATTTAACAACTTTTATATCCTGTGTCGTAGAGAGATATATGGCCAGGCCTCCTTTATTTCTCCCTTGTGGGGTGAATTGTGCAGGTGCATGAAGAGTCTGGTATCCCAATATGTGGAGTTCATCAACAGCCCACGTTTCCTGGAGGCAGATGACACTAAAAGTAGATACGACGTCTAGCCAGGGTTGATGGGATATTTTGTTAATAAGACCTGCAATGTTCCATGAGATAATGTTGTGAGCCACCAGTGGCTTCTTTGTAAGGGAATCATTGATAATTTCATCTCTAGGTGTAGGGTTTAAAGTTGTAAGAGAACTGGGCTCAATGATAAGATCCGGTTGGGGAATAACTTCCAAAGGAGGTTTATCAGAGTTGGTATGAATCTGATCATTGACTACCTCTTTAATTAAGATTCCCTGAACACAATGGTTGTGAGCGTCCAAATCAGGGCTTCCAATGTTTGGGTAGAGATTGGGATTCACAAAAGACTGTTCATAGGAGTGAGTTTCCAGGAATACTTCCATCTGTCAGTCCGGATCGTCTAAGTCTGTCAGTACTTCGAAACGATTAGTAATAGGGACAGGCCATAAGGAATACTGAGGTGGATTACGAGTGTTTAGATGTTGATAAGAATAAGACCTGTGTGGAAAGAGTGGGGGGGGGAAAGTGGGCCGTCCACTGTCTTGTTGTACTAAGATGTTGAGGTAATGACGAATGTCTCACGTTTCTAAGTGTTTTAGAGGTGAATTCATTGTTACAAGGGGTGAGAAGAGATTGGGGATAGAAATAGCTCAAAGCGCGGGTTGATATTCCTTCCCTTCCTCTCTCAGAGAACCAGTCCGCTATGTGGGTTACTGCTCTTGGATCTTTAAAATTAGTAATTATGATGTCACCCTCTATGTCCTTGGGCCTACATCCCAACCAGGACAGCCTTCTCACATGTAATATCTCACCGTTGATATTGGGAGGCAGAGGCCTATGCTTGCTTAACCAATCAATTACTTTATTTTTAAGTTCTGTGAACCCCTCTTTCTTGCCCGATGCTAGTTTTGGGACTCCTGTCAGTATAGCGGCATAAGGTGCCGCCTCAGGTGGTAGATCTATGCGCACGTCCGTTCTTTTTGGAGACTTGTTCGGAGAAACTACCCTAACATTGTTTTTTTTTTTTTTTTTTTTTTTGAAACCGTTTATTGCAGTTTGAAAAAGTTACAGGTATGGGCCTACAACCACTCGGCCGGCCGCTAGAGTGACAAAAGCATATTGCATACATACAGTAAGAGTCTCTTGGCAGTGCAGATTAGCAAAACAGGAGAAATCAATGTTGCAGGCCGCATAGCTCCATGCCCACAGTACGGTTCCCTTTTATCAAAACAAAACAACACAAAAAACCACACCCGCAAGGCAACCCGCGATCCAAAGTGACAGCACGTGCTCCATAAGTGGGGGATCCCAACCAGCAGCAGAACTCTGGAGAGGGGAATGGGAATAGATCAGGGACTGGGGGACCGCGTGCCCAAGGCTGAGGGAGGGGGGCCATCTAGGGAGACGGAGCAGGCGAGGCAGCCGGTAGCTGTGGCGGCTCACAAATACCCCCGCGGTAGGCGTTCCAGGGGCCCCAGATTTTCACCCACGCCCCAGGCTTACCCCTCGCCACATACACCACCTTTTCACGAAATACCCTAACATTGTTAGTGGGTTTACAGCCTAAGATATTGGGTGGGGGTATTTGTTTCCCGTCTCCTGTGGTGCCTAGTGCGGTTCTAGATTTGGGCAGGGGATGTGCATTAGCTTTGGGTGATGGTGGAGGGTCCCTTGGGATGATAGTAGCAGGGGATTTATGAGTATCAGTTGTTTTAGAAGTTGCTAGATCTTTCAAAAGGATTGTATTTGAGGAGGATGCGGCTGCTAAAGTGTCTAATTGTTCGGTTAGCCTTTTAAGTCTCTCAGAGAATGGGAGTAATAAGGATTTGACTAAATGTTCAATCCTCTTAATTAAGTCGTCATTTAAGTCAGAGACAGCAGATGGTTGGTCCTTAGTAACTTGTGCAGGGTATAGTCTTGGTGTTTTTGGTCGGTTGCCTTTCATACCCTCGCCCCCCCGCTTTCTCTTTGCTGTTACCCCAGGTCTTGGTTTAATTTGAGGATTATTATTTTTATTAGGTTTTGATTTTTCTTTGGATGATATGGTGAGTGGGGCCTCTGACGGAGTGGAGTATGCAGAAGGGCCCGAGTTAATATTAATGATCACAGGTTCTGTTGGAGTATCCGCTATCAGTGGCTGAGTTTGTAGAAGCAAGGGAATGCCTGGATCACTTATTTGAATAGAGGTATTGGTCGTGGGTAGTAATGTGGGGGAGGGAATTGTTTGAATGGGGCCTAACGATGAACGTTTGTTAGGAAATGGGCCAAGCGACAGACGACGCTCTGTGTCCGCTATTTGATGGTCTAGTTTCGAGACAGCCTTTGCCAAAAAATGATCTAGAGTACCTTTCCGTGGGGGTCCTAATAGGGGAGATATCACTTTAGTTACGTTATCAAGCGGTTTGAGGGCCATTTTAGGGCGTATAGCAGACAAAGTGGTATTGGTAGGTGATAATAGCTTACGAAATCTATAAGCAGAATGACTAACAATCGTAATTAGCAGTATGGATATTATGACAAAGATGGAAAAGTCTTACTATCAATATTGCATTCAGTCCAGAATTCCAGAGCCAAGGGGGGGGGGGCCCGGCCTGGCCTCCCTTGGCCCCTGACGGCCACAGACGGCCTGCCCTCTGCCCGGGCTCAGCCCGCGCGCGGTCCCGCGTCGCGGGGATAGTGTCCGTTTTTTAAACTCCTCCGGGCGCGGGAGATGGCTTTGCGCTGCTTCCGGGGTGGGAACAAGGAGGGAGCCTGGGTATTGTAGTCTCTACCTCCCTCCACACTGCGGCCGCGGGATTGGAAACGCGGCGGCGGGAGGGAGGAGGCGGCAGGAACTGCTGATATGGCACCACTCAAGGAACAAGCAGCAAAGGTAGGACCCAGCAGGGACAAACAGTCGTTGTGTTTCAAAGACGCCCGCTCTGCCGAGGTAGTGTCCGTTTTTTAAACTCCTCCGGGCGCGGGAGATGGCTTTGCGCTGCATCTGGGGTGGGAACAAGGAGGGAGCCTGGGTATTGTAGTCTCTACCTCCCTCCACACTGCATCCGCGGGATTGGAAACGTGGCGGCGGGAGGGAGGAGGCGGCAGGAACTGCAGATATGGCACCACTCAAGGAACAAGCAGCAAAGGTAGGACCCAGCAGGGACAAACAGTCGTTGTGTTTCAAAGATAAACATACTTAGAATTGCAAACATCGGATATAAACAATGGACTACACATTACTTTAAAGTGAAAGGCTATCGGCCATATTAATCTGGGCACGTTACGTATTATAATGGGTCTTACACGAAAGAAAAGGAAAAAAAGGGGTGTTAATATACACACACTATCCCTAAATAAAGTTCTAGCGATTATAGTTCCATTCCATTCACAGCTCATTAGAGATGTCATGAGTGATGTCATGAGTGATGTAACTGACCATGTCATGAATGATGTAATGTCTGAGGTCATTAGAAGTACATTGCGGGGGCGTAAGTTATAGTTAGCTCAGGTAACTATAACTGCTGAATTTCACTGGTTGTGTATGAGTGAAAACTGAGTCTAACTATACCGTCCCTGTAATCTTTGTTTTTTTCAGCAAATTTTTAGTTTTTTTTTAACATTAAGTAAGATGCATATCACAATGGATGGTGGGGGGTTGGAAGCAGGGCCTGGCATTGTGCTGCCCCCACCCAAGCTCCTGCCTTCCCTCCTCCTAGCCATCCATTGTCCAAGTCCATGTCCCTGCTCCCTTATTACAGCCCTGTGTGGCCGTTGTTCTGCCACTGGCCTTCCCGCCTTCTCTGAACAGTTAGGTTGCTGCCCCATCCACCTGCTCCCTATCCTTTGTTGTCTGAATCCATGGACTAGCCTCCTCCCTCCTGCCATGCATGGTCTGATGTGCTGCCACTGCCCTCCATTTAGCATGATATACCAGTCCATTCCTCCTGCCCTCCATTGCCCAATTCTATACCCCATCATTGACCACCTGCTTAGCCTCTGTGCTTAGCTTGCTGCCCCTATTCTCCTTCCCCCTGCCCTCCGATGTCTTTGTGCATGCCCCTGCTCCATCCTTTTTGCCCACCATGTTCCATGGACCTGCCACTCCTTCTACTCCGAGTGTCCTGTTGAGCTGCCACTCCCCTCCCACCTGCCTAGCATTGTTAGATGACTGTAACCTGTCTCTGTCACCTCCACCCTGCCTGTCCACATTCCATGCCCCTATCCCCTTCCTCCTGTCCTCCATGGTCCATTTTACTGCCACACGCTTCTGCCCTCCCTGGTCTGTTTTGCTGCAACTGCTCCTCCTGCCTGCCCCACGTGGTCTGTGCTGAGGCCCCTTCCCGTGAACTCTCTTGTCTGTGCCCAGGTCCTGACCCTCCCTTCTATCCTCCATTACCTTTGTGCATGGCCCTGCACCCTCCTTCTTGCCCATCATAGCCATTGTGCTGCCACTAACCCTCCCGCTTGCCATGCATGGTCTTCTGTGCTGCCACGGCCCCTCCCACCTTCCCTGTGTGGTCAGCTAGCTGCCCCTGACCCCCTCCCACCTTCCCTCCATGGTGGTCTGTGTGTATGCCATCATAGTCTCACTGTTGCTCTCCATGGTGTGTCTTGCTTCTAGTGCCCATCCTGCCTGACCTTCATGGTCATCTTGCTGCTCCTGCCCTGCCCCCTTGCCCCCAGCCCTCTGTTTCCATGTGCAGACCCCTATTCCCTCCCTCCTGGCTTGTCTGTTCCATTGTAATGCCCCTGATCCGTCCCTCCTGCCCTTTCATGGTCTGTTATGCTGCAGCTTTCTCTCCTGTCTGTCCATTATGGTCAGCTAGCTACCATTGCCTCTTCCCCCTTTGTTCTCTGTTGTCCATGTGCATGGTCCTGTACCCTCCCTATTGCTTTCTATGGATTGTTGTGCTGCACTCCCGTCCCGCATGCCCTGTATGGTGTATTGTGCTGCTGCAAACTCTGATGCCTGCCCTGTAGGGTCAGGCAGGTATGGTCAGGTATGGTGCACCTCTCTATGTCCCTCCTGTCCTCTGTTATCCGAGTCCATGTCCCTACCCCAATTACTCCCGCCTTCCATGATCCAATGTACCATACTTGCGAACATTTTGAACTTGGTAAGAGGAGGATTTTGAAAAAAAACTGGGGTATTGATTTTCCCCTTTGAGTTAAATTGAAAAAGAGGAGATTGTAGACAGGAGACAGATCAAATAAAACCAATTTGAGCTTAAAAACATTGGACGTTTCCTGGCTGAATCGGGTCTGTTGGCATGTATGGTTGTACTACCGCTGCCTCTTCCTTCTGCCCACAATGGTCTATTAGATTACCACAGCCTCTCTTGCCAGTCCTGTATTGTTGGTTTGTTGTCCCTGCCCCCCTTTCCACTGCCCTCCATAGTCTGTTGTGCTGGCACTGCCCTTCCTGCCTGCCCAGTGTGGTCAAATTGTTGCCTCTGCACCCTCCTACCTGCCTTCACTTTTCAGAGTCCGTGCCCCTGGCGTCTGCCTCTCAACAGTATCCTAATGAACAACTAGATTGCTAACATTCTATATTTATTACAAAAGTGTGGAATGCCTGACGTCATCTTGATGTAATCAAAACTGTAATACCTAGAGCATTTCCTTTAGAAATTACATATATGAGAGGGTCTTATTTACATCAAAATTATGGTTAGTGCTCTAAAAAACTAAAATGAGGACATATTTTGTGAGTTTTCAAATAGCGACAAAGCACTTTTAAATTATTTGTAATCTTTATGTTTTTTATCCAGTTGACCACTTGATTAAATGTTGCACTTAGGGGAGAGGATGTGGTGTTACTTCCAGAGCTGCAGACTTTGCAACTGGGGAACCCGGTTGGAGTTTCTGCTTCAGCTCGACATTCTGTGATTCTGGTCAAATCACTTAATCTCCCCATGTCTACAACCAAAATGAATTTGTTCTTGTGTGATGTAACCAATGCTCATGTAAAGCACTCCAATACCTGACAAGTCTGCACTATATAAAACTGCAAAAACACAAAAAATAAAAAGTGTTTTGCACATATCTGTCATTGGGCTACATGTGGGCTACATCTGGGTGATATTTGTGCTGCATTTGGGCTCTTTTGTCTCTGGTGACCATCTTGGGAGATTTATTTGTTATGAAGTTTCCTAACTTCCTCATTTACTGCAGTCTCCTCAGTAGGAAATGCTTTCAGGTTTTTACTTTGATTCCATCAAGAAGGTATTCAGATATGTCACACATTTGCCATAAATTCTGAATGTTAGCACTCTAGTTGCTCATTAGATCACTGTAGTAAATATACTGCTCACCACGGAAGTCTGCTGCTGGTATTCAAAGTGCATGTTTCAGTCTGCATGTCAGAATTTGTTAATAAATAGAAGAGGATAGAAGAGAATAGAAAATGTGCCCTAATTTTTCTTTCCGTAGCACTAATCATACTTTCTATGGCAAAATGAACCCCCTCAATTTGTTTCTTTTTAAATTAAATGTTTTAAGAGTTACCACTTTATTCCAATCAAGATGGCTTCAGGTGTGTAATATGCTTGTCATAAGTAGGGCTGTAAGCGCTCTAGTTGTTCTTTAGAACACTCTGGGAAGCTGCAGTAGAACACAAAGGAATCAACTGACAGTCTCTGCCCTTGTTGGATGTACATGTTTTACTGAGAATGTAAGACTTCATTCTCACATGACTGAGAAAGATAATGTGAATTTACAGAAAATATGCTCTCAGTTTAGCTTATAGATCACCTTCCAAACCTCTGTGGGAAAAGCATGAGAAAACAGTTTTCTCTCAAACATGATTCATGATATGTATTTGTGTTTTTACTTTTCTGATTGGCCGCTGAGAATTTTCAGTAAAGAAAATGAGACGCATAATCCTCGCCTCGTGTCCTTAATAGAATTGAAAAATCTTGTCACGAATGTTCGCAAATTTGGAATAGTATGGGGAAAACACGTTTTGGGACCCCCCTTTTTTCTCGGCCCCTGCTTGACGAATCACCCTTAGACTTTCAGGATAGGAGCAGACTGGAGCTGGCGAAAAGTTTTGAAAATTTCACGAAGATTCGTCAACCAGCGCCAAAGTTATTGGGAATAGAATGTTGCGGATTTCCTATGGAAAATAGGTCCTAACTATAACTACCTACTGGCGACCACCAGTAGGTAATATATATATATATATATATATATATATATATATATATATATATATATATATATATATATATATATATATATATATGCAGCAGGGTGACCTTCTCCTCCAACTTCGGTCACAAATCGAGGCGCACTCTGACAACGGTATTTTAGAATCTAATCACACACACGAACGTGGACAGACACGTTTCGGCTGCACGCCTTCCTCAATGTCACATTCCGGTTTCAAAACAAATTCTTTTTATATACAAACAAACAGTGTTCTTTCCACAATCGAGATACAGAGAGGACTGGCATTTCATACAAACAGAAAAGGGGATCATTGCTGGCATTACTCAGTGACTGCGGTGGCCATGATGTAATGTCCAAAACATTTTTGAATATGCATCAATGTGTGAAAACATCAACTCAAATCATTCCTTATTCATATATAATGCATTATTTACAAAGGTCAAATAAATCAATTAATTGCAATTCATTCAATGTTATAATGCGTATAATGCACATTCCATGACATCATTTAGTTAAATCCTCAATGGGTGCCATGTCTCAACTTATTATGCCCTGAATGGGCTATGATCCATTAAGAAAGGTTACTTTCACTTTCCTCTTCCTATTCATCATTCTATGTGGACCCATAACTCTTCCTCATTGTTTAACCCTATTGGGCTTTTGGTTTACATTTCCACAATGTATCGCGGTGATTCAAATAATGCCGAATAAACAAGGTTTGAACACGCACGTGTGTGGCGCCTCAATGGCGGTGCAGCTTTCGTTTGGATATTTAGCTGCCATGCCCAGGTCGCGAGGCACCCCGCCCCTGACGAACGGCTCCTATGCGCTGGCATCAGTGATGTCATTTGAGATGTCATCAGTGATGTCACTGACCATGTCATGAATGATGTAATATGTGACATCATCAGCAGTGGATTGTGGGCGCGCAAGATGTAGTTAGTACAACTAACTATATCGGAGGAATTTCAATGGTTTTGTACGAGTGAAATGTCCAACTAACTATAACACCCCTAAAACCTATGGTTTTTTCAGTGAATTTCTAAGGTTTTTTAAATGCTAATTCCTAACTATATCAGGCCTGAAACCTATGGTTTTTTCTGTGAATTTCAAAGGTTTTGAAAATGACAAGTTATAATGTATTAATTGTTATACTGATTTTCTTTATACTGATTTACTACATTTTTTAAACTATTTATTTTTAGATATTTGATTTTTAAATTACATTATAATTACATTACAAATACAAAATATACTTTCTCCGAATGAATTACTTTAGTTTAAATACTTTGCAAATAGGCAATAGAATTTTAAGTACATTAGTTACAGTTGTTGCAATGGGCAACACAATTTCAAACACAATGCAACATTGAGCTAAATGTGAATTTCTAGTCAAATGCAATTAGTTACTTTATGGATTACTTTTCTAACCACAGGACTGTATCCTAGATTCAGTCCTAGGACATCTCCTGTAAACAGTTGAGTAAAAGCGTTTTGGTTACAGTAGTGATTTTTAAGGAATATTATTGTATTTTAAAAGTTGACACTTAGAAATTTTTCACATACAATCTCGAATATTATCCTATGGCAGAAAATTCACTTAGCAGTTAAGTAGTGTTATCGTTAGTTTTTCTTACTCAGTGGTGGATCCTGGATCCAGCACTGGTGCATCTCCTGTAAACAGTTGAAAGAATGTGTTTAAGTCATACAGACGATATTTTAGGAATATTTTTAGTTTGTGAAAATAGACACTTAGAAACTTTTCTGCTGAAAACCACACAATGGATTCCTATGGAAGGAAATACAAGTTACTGGTAAGTACGCTTAGAATTACTTTTCAGGGTTAGTGCTGGGCTAAAAGATGCAGGACTGGGTTCTCTCCTGATAACAGGTGAGTAAATCGGAATTCGTAGTTCGGCTGATTTTAGAGGAATATTTATACGTTTCAAAAATGGACACTTAGAAACTTTTCTGCTGAAAAACACACAATGGATTCCTATGGAAGGAAATACAAGTTACTGGTAAGTACACTTAGAATTACTTTTCAGGGTCAGTGCTGGGCTGTCCTGATGATGGCCTGAAATCAATCAGGCTGAAACGCCGTCGACCCCTCCCAGCAAAGAACTTTGGCATTGTTGTGGTCAATTTAATTTGTTCATTGTAAAAAAACTTCACTGTATATAAATGTTTTGTTTACTTTGACCACATCGTTACCTTATGACTTTTTCGCCATTCACGCTGCCTTTGACCCTTGTGTCACTGCGCCATTCACTATCACTAGCACGCCCAGTGCTCACTTGAGTGTTTTGGTCATTTTTGCTTTTATTGTATTGTAGTGCTGTAATAACTACCTACAATATAACCCTTTTCCTCATTCCCTTGTGGTCTCCCTTCCTTTTTTTCTCCCCTGCCCTACGTGATTTACATCACTAGTTATGTACTTGCTATGTTTTAAATGACTTCGAGTTGAGACGTTGTTGTTTGTTATAAAAAAAAAAGAAAAAAAAGGGCTAAATGATGCAGCACTGGGTTCTCTCCTGATAACAGGAGAGTAAATCAGAATTCGTAGTTCGGCTGATTTTAGAGGAATATTTGTACGTTTCAAAAATTGACACTTAGACACTTTTGTGCTGAAAACCACACAATGGATTCCTAAGGAAGGAAATACAAGTTACTGGTAAGTACGCTTAGAATTACTTTTCAGGGTCAGTGCTGGGCTAAAAAAAGCAGCACTGGGTTCTCTCCTGATAACATGTGAGTAAATCGGAATTCGTAGTCTGGCTGATTTTAGAGGAATATTTGTTCGTTTCAAAAATCGACACTTAGAAACTTTTCTTCTGAAAACCACACAATGGATTCCTATGGAAGGAAATACAAGTTACTGGTAAGTAAACTTAGAATTACTTTTCAGGGTCAGTGCCTGGCTAAAATATGCAGCACTGGGTTCTCTCCTGATAACAGGTGAGTAAATCGGAATTCGTAGTTCGGCTGATTTTAGAGGACTATATGTACAATGGTGAACACCCCTCTGCAACGCAGCTCCCTGGCGCATACTGGAGGGCGTGTTTGCACACATATCAACTCAGGCCCCGCCCCCTACCTTCACCACTATGCAAATGCGCCCTGTGGCGCGTTTTAAGTTGGGGGATTAAGTCCCCTTGAATCCTGAGGTCCCCTGGCGGCCAACTAGTCCACCAGGTACCTCCAGTAAGCGCCATGGAGCTGCGTTGCAGAGAGGTGTAAAAAGGGGTGTGGCTTCATTACACCTCTCTGCAACACAGCCCCCTTGCGCATACTGGAGGTTCCTGGTGGGCTAGTTGGCCCCCAGGGACCCCCAGTATTCAAGGGGAATTAGTTCCCCCTCTGCAAACGCACCAGGGGGGCGCGTTTGCAGAGTGGTGGAAGGAGGGGGATTGGCCTCCGGCCAGGTCCCGTTTTTTTTATTTTTTATTTTTTTAGAAGGGGGGCTGTGTAGCAAAAGGGGGGAGAGGGCTAATAGTTGCCGAGTAGATCCCGCATTACAGGTATTGGTGGCCGGCAGGAGGGTGAGGAAAAAAAGGAAGAGAAGTGCAGAAAGAAGCAGTAGGTGCTAAGAGAGGCGCTATGGTTGCAGAAAGAGCAAGAGAAGTGCAGAAAGAAGCAACAGATGTACAGAGGCAAGAGAGGAGCAGAAAGAGGGAACAGGGGTACGGAAAGTCGCAAGAGAGGTGCAGAAAGAGAAAAAAGGGGTGCAAAAATAGGTAAGAGGGGTGCAGAATGAAGCAAGTGAGGTACAGAAAGAGGCAAGATAATTCTGAAAGAAGCAACAGATGTGTAGAAAGAAGCAAGAGAAGTGCAGAAAGAGACAAGTGAGGTCAAAAAGAGAGGTGCAGAAAATGACAATAGAACAGCAGAAAAAGGCAAGAGGGATGCAAAAAAGGGTAGAAGGGTACAGAAAGAAGCAAGAGAGGTGCAGAAAGAGGCAATAGAAGTGCAGAAAGAGGCAAGTGGGGTGAAGAAAGAGGCAAGAGAACTGCAGAAAGAGGCAAGAGAGTTGCATAAACAGGCAAAAGGGGTGCAGAAAGAGGGAACAGGTGTGCAGACAGAGACATGAGAGTTGCAGAAAGGGGCAAGAGGGGTGTAGAAAGAGGTAGGCGAGATGCGTAAATTGGCAAGAGAGGTACAGAAAGAGGCAAGAGGGGTGCAGAAAGATGGAAGAGAAGTGCAGAAAGAAGCAACTGAGGTGCTGAAAGAGGCGCGAAGGGTGCAGAAAGAGGCATGAGAAGTGCAGAAAGAAGCAACAGAGATACAGAAAGAAACAAGTGAGGTGCAGAAACAGGCAGGAAAGGCGCAGAAAGAGCGAACAAGGGTGCAAAAAGAGGCAAGAGAGGTACTGAAAGAGGGAAGAGGGGTAGTGAAAGAGGGAAGAGGGGTGCAGAAAGAGGCAAGAGGGGTGCAGAAAGAAGCAAGTGAGGTGAGTAAAGAGGCAACAGAGGTGCAGAAAGACGCAAGAAAAGTGCAGAATGAAGCAAGAGAGGTGCAGAAAGAAGGAAGACGAGTTCAGAAAGGGACAACAAGGGTTCAGAAAGAGACAACAGGGGTGCAGAAAGAAACAAGAGAGGTGCAGAAAGAGGGAAAAAGGGTGCAAAAAGTGGCAAGAGAGGTACAGGAAGAGACAACAGTGGTGCAGAAAGAAGCAAAAGAGGTGCAGAAAGAGGGAAAAAGGGTGCAAAAAGAGGCAAGAGAGGTACAGGAAGAGACAACAGTGGTGCAGAAAGAAGCAAGAGAGGTGCAGAAAGAGGCAATAGAAGTGCAGAAAGAGGCAAGTGAGGTGCAGAAGGAGGCAAGAGAACTGCAGAAAGAGGCAAGAGAGTTGCAGAAAACAGCCTGTGAACAAGGAGCGAGGCAGCTCCAAAACACGTTAAGCATTTGAGTAATCTGGATGTCAATGTCGGATTGCCTAAATAAAGAATTCAGGGGAATAATCTGTTGCTGAGTGCGTCTTCAAGTGGGGACACAATTCGATGAAAATATTTATATATATATATATTCACTGAAAAAACCATAGGTTTCACACATGTTATAGTTAGCTGGACATTTTACTCATAAAAAACCAATGAAATTCCCCCGTTATAGTTAGTGCAGGCAACTATAACTCACGCGACCGCAATTCTCTGCTGATGCTAATACTGTATTTAGACACTTATTTGCCCATGTCTTCTTCCATTAAATTTTAGCTATACATATATTACAAATATTTTTTTTTCATAAAGACACATATGTCATCAGCAGAGGATTGCGGTCGCGTGAGTTATAGTTAGCTGAACTAACTATAACGGGGGAATTTCAATGTTGTTTACGAATGAAATGTCCAGCTAACTATAACATGTGTGAAACCTATGGTATTTTCAGTGAATTTGCAAGGTTTTTTAAATGCTAATTCCTTACTATAACGTCTGTGAAACCTATGGTTTTTTAAGTGAATTTGCAAGGTTTTTTAAATGCTAATTTCTAACTATAATGTGGGTGAAACCTATGGTTTTTTTTAGTGAATTTGTAAGGTTTTTTAAATGCTAATTTATGTATGTATTATTATATTTTTCATATATTTATTTTACAATAAACTACCTATGTATATAGTTATAGATTGACTGTATCCTGTAATATGGAATGGCTCAGCTATTTTTTTGAATTTGGATAAAGTTGAACAGCATAGTTAATATCTTCTATAAACTTATAAACAGTTTAAAATGTTTTTTTTTTTTAAGGGTTTTTCACCGTGCGCGCACGGTGCGCGCACCCCGCGATTTTTTGAAAAAATATAAAATGTTTTTTTCACCCTTCGGGGTCCTTCAGGGACCCCCTGACAAAGGCTAGGGGTCAGGAACTCTCTACCCTGCCCCCTTTTCACGTTCTCCACCTTTCTTTTTCACTGTCAAACACAAAATGGCGTCTGACACTTCCTGATTTCGACCGATTGGAATGTTGACAGACATCCAACCACCAATCAGAATTACGCTCGCGGACATTTGGTGCGCGCACGGTGCGCGCATATAGATATTTATGTACTTTTAACTGCAATTTTCTCAGGAACTACTGAACAGATTGACACCATATATGCAAAAGGCACATGCCTGACCTGAGGACTACCTCTTTGCCAAATTTCAAGTAATTCTGTTCAGCCGTTCGGGCTGTACCTTCGACTAAAGGTCCTATGGGAAAATGCATGGGGAAAACGTGTTATGGGACCCCCCTTTTTTCTCAGCCCCCGCTTGACGACTCACCCCAAGACTTTCAGGGTAGGAGCTGAGCGGAGCGCTCCATTAGTTTTGAAAATTTCACGAAGATAAGTCAACCGGCGCCAAAGTTATTCAAAATAGAATTTTCAGATTTCCTATGGGAACTCGGTCCTAACTATAACTATCTACTGGCAACCGCCAGTAGATAATATATATATATATATATATATATATATATATATATATATATATATATATATATATATATATATATATATATATATATATATATATATATATATATATATATATATATATATATATATATATATATATATATATATATATATATATATATATATATATATATATATATATATATATATATATATATATATTTATATATTATATATATACTCATTTGTATATATATATGAAAAATGATATATATATATATATTCACTGAAAAAACCATAGGTTTCAGGGGTGTTATAGTTAGCTGGACTTTTCACTTGTACAAAACCATTGAAATTCCCCCGTTATAGTTAGTTCAGCTAACTATAACTTGCGCGCCCGCAATGCACTGCTGATGACGTCACATATTACATCACTCATGACATGGTCAGTGACATCACTCATGACATCACTGATGACATCTCAAATGACATCACTGATGACATCACTGATGACATCATCCAGTGAATGTGTGTTATTCTGAAAATTAAATATGTTTTATATATGTATATCTCAAGGTCGATGGAAGAATAAATGGGTATATAAGTGTCTAAATGGATGATTTGTTTTTGAAAAATTGATTGTGTAACTGACTGATTAAGTGTATCATAGTGAATACATGGCTTAGTGAGTAATGTTTAAATATGTAAATATCTGTATCAGTCTCTCACTTTGTGTATAAGTGGCTGCATGGGTTGGTGAGTAGCTACATGGGTGTCTATATAGGTTATTAGTTGGTTTTTTGAGTATCAGTCTGAGTGTCTGCATGGTTCGGTGGGGGTATTACGTAGTGCATAGGTGCATGAATGAGTGACTCACTGTTTGTATGTGTTGAACACAGTATGTGTGCAGGACTGTATGGGTGGATGAGTGTGTGTATGGGTGTGTTAGTGAGTGAATGACTGTCTCAATAGTGTCTTTATGAGTAACTACATATGTTTTAAACTAGTATATGTGACTATTGGTGTATATATGTGAGTATATGTGAGAGTGAGAGATTGGAAGAGTTCCTGTATGAATAAGTATGTGTTTCTATAAGTGATTGTTTAAAAGACTAAGTATGTGTAAGTTTCCGTAGAAGTAAGTGTGGTGGTGTGTGTATAACTGTATATGCAAGTAAATGTATGTTTGATTCTTTATTAGCATGAGTGACTATGTGTGTGAGTAACTCTATGGATGAGTGGCATTGTGTAACAGGATGTATAGGTGTATGAGTACATATGATGAGTGAGTACATGTATGAGTGACTGTATTGGACTGTTGGTGAATGAGTGGATGTGAATGTGGATCTTAGAATTACTGAAGAGGTTGTTGTAACTGGTATTGGTATGTCTATTGTTTTTTAAAATTTTAGTCTCTATTTTTGAATGTGTGTATCAAAGGTTATATTAGGGTGAGAGGAGGTCTGCCACTCTATCACAAGGATGATGTCATCAGTGATGTCATCAGTGATGTCATTTGAGATGTCATCAGTGATGTCATGAGTGATGTCACTGACCATGTCATGAGTGATGTAATATGTGACGTCATCAGCAGTGCATTGCGGGCGCGCAAGTTATAGTTAGCTGAACTAACTATAACGGGGGAATTTCAATGGTTTTGTACAAGTGAAAAGTCCAGCTAACTATAACACCCCTGAAACCTATGGTTTTTTCAGTGAATTTCTGAGGTTTTTTAAATGCTAATTCCTAACTATAACGTGCCTGAAACCTATGGTTTTTTCTGTTAATTTCAAAGGATTTTTAAATGCTAATTTCTAACTATGCCTACAGAGATAGGACATGTGAAGAAAGAAGAAAAAATGCACAGAAAGAAACAAAAGAAGTGCAGAAAGAAGCAACAGAAGTCCTCAAATACGAAGATAAGTGCAGGAAGAAGGATAACGTGCAGAAAGAACAAAAAGAAGAGCAGAAAGAAGCCTTGTTGCAAAATCATCCTGTACCCTCAACTTTTTCAGACGGATACTGGTGGTAACTGAGTCTGACTAACCAGTCCTAGAGCCAGTGCTATGTTAAAAGACACTTAGAATACAGTGAAAACACCTACATACACTAGGGAACATTATGCGTTGGGGTCCCCCTGTGATTAGCCTTACCTCCTCTATAAGCCCCTAGTATATAATAGGGCATGGGGATTAAAACTACCTCTTAAAACAGGCCACAGGGCGTTTTTGCACACGTTAACTCAGGCCCCGTCCCCTCCTTTCACCATTGTGTAAACATGCCCTGTGTCCGTTTTTAGTTGGGAGATTAAGTTCATTTGAGTCCTGAGGGTCCCTAGGGTCCAACTAGCCCACTAGGTACCTCCAGTAAGTGCCACAGAGCTGCGTTGCAGAGAGGTGTAAAAAGTGGCACGGCCTGGACCACCTCTCTGCAATGCAGCTCAGTGGCGCTTACTGGAAGCACTTGGTGGGCTAGTTAGCCCCCAGGGGCCCTCAGTATTGAAGGGAAATTATATCCCCAATTTAAAACGCGCCATGGTGCGTGTTTGCACACGTCACCTCAGGCCCCGTCCCCTCCCTTCACCACTGTGTAAACGCGCCCTGTGGCTGTTCTAAGTTGAGAGATTAAGTCCCCTTGAATCCTAAGGGTCCCTAGGGTCACACTAGACCACTAGGTACCTCCAGTAAGCGCCACAGAGCTGCGTTGCAGAGAGGTGTAAAAAGGGGCTTGGCCTCAGAACACCTGTCTGCAGCGCAGCTCCCTGGCGCATACTGGAGATGCCTGTTGGGGGCGCGTTTGCAGAGTGCTGCATGGAGAGGGCATGGCCTCCGGCACGATGCCAGTCTTTTATTTATTTTATTTTTTTAAGAAGGGGGGCTGTGTGGTTCCCCTTCTTATTCTAATTTATTGGCCCTGATGACCCCATCCCCCAGGGCCTGTCTCCTAATTATATTTTTTTGACCCCAATCCCCAGGGCCGGCCACTGTTTTTTATTATTTTCAAAAAATATATATTTATAGACACACCTAGGACATGCTGGACAAACCGTACGTACCTATCACCATGACGATTTGCGTGATATTCATTAAAAGGCGACTATGCATGCAATTAATCCACGTGGAATGTATTTACACCCCTAGTGAAGCTCTGACATGTCTGATGCTCTACCGTGCCTAATCCCGGTAGACACCCTTGTCGTTTATTTATACAAACATGGGTAGCTATTGACGGGCACATTTAATACACATGCACACCAAGCCATTCAAAGGGGATTCGACAAAAATTCGACCAAAACTATGCAAGAAACCCCCCTCACAGTTAATAAAACACACATCCACTGCCGGATGTGTAATACTTTTTATTTTACTCTCTGGAAAGGGGACGAACATCACTTGCGAATCACAGCGCGCTCCTGACAGAGCCCAATGCTGTGTTACACCCACCATTGCCTGCCGAGTGCCACACACCTCTGTATTGTATTCCACTAGCTAGTGCATATGCTATGACACTCTCTAGCCCATGTGCACTGTAACACCACCCCGTGAAAATGTCATGCCACACTTGTCTTCGCACGGGTTATATTGCCCCATCTAACGTGCCTTCCTCGATGCCTATGTTATAACGCACAGTGCTATGCCATAGATATTACAATTTGGGATCCATATCTTTGTCACAGTGCATATGCAACGTTACACTCCCCAGCACATATTTTATATTACAACTTTAGAGACTAGTTAGGTTACACAACACTGCCCTGTGCATATTACACTCCAAGGCGCATATCGCATAGCACGCGCTAGTGCCTGTGCTATCTCGCGCTCTCCAATGAATCTGTCATTGCGCACAATGTATTGCATATTATATTTCACGCCTGGTTCATCTTATATCACACTTTTTGGTGCATAGTTTATACCATACACTATATCTAGTTTTCATTTTCAATCGTGCTCTCAGGACTATGTTCTATATAACACTGTGTTCACCTACCCTTTTCACGGGCATTACATTTTGCGATAGGGGGTGGAGGGTCAGGGGGTGTTTTTGCCAAGTGAGCCCGGAGTCACAGTCACTAACGTCTTCTTCTTCCTGAATAAAAGTGAGATTATGCTGCATACTTGTTCATATTTTAAGTAGTTTGCACAGACAAAATGTTTTAAAAACAATAAAGTTTCTAATACCCGCCTTCTCTGAACAGTTAGCTTGCTGCCCCATCCCCCTCCTCCCTATCCTCTGTTGTGTGAATCCATGGACTAGCCTCCTCCCTCCTGCCATGCATGGTCTGATGTGCTGCCACTGCCCTCAATTTAGTATGATGTACCAGTCCACTCCTCCTGCCCTCCATTGCCCAATTCTATGCCCCATCATTGACCTCCTGCTTAAACTCTGTGCTTAGCTTGCTGCCCCTATTCTCCTTCCCCCTGCCCTCCGATGTCTTTGTGCATGCCCCTGCTCCATCCTTTTTGCCCACCATGTCCCATGGACCTGCCACTCCTATCTACTCTGAGTGTTCTGTTGAGCTGCCACTCCCCTCCCACCTGCCTAGCATTGTCAGATGACTGTAACCTGTCCCTGCCACCTCCACCCTGCCTGTCCACATGCCATGCCTCTATCCTCTTCCTCCTGTCCTACATGGTCCATTGTACTGCCACACCCTTCTGCCCTCCCTGGTCTGTTGTGCTGCAACTGCTCCTCCTGCCTGCCCCGTGTGGTCTGTTGTGAGGCCCCTTCCCCTGAACTTTCTTGTCTGTGCACAGGTCCTGACCCTCCCTTCTATCCTCCATCGTCCTTTGTGCATGCCCCTGCACCCTCCTTCTTGCCCATCATAGCCATTGTGCTGCCACTAACCCTCCCACTTGCCATGCATGGTCTTCTGTGCTGCCATGGCCCCTCCCACCTTCCCTGTGTGGTCAGTTAGCTGCCCCTGACCCCCTCCCACCTTCCCTCCATGGTCTGTGTGTATGCCATCACAGTCTCACTGTTGCTCTTCATGTTGTGTCTTGCTTCTAGTGCCCATCCTGCCTGACCTCCATGGCTATCTTGCTGCTCCTGCCCTGCCCCCTTGCCCCCAGCCCTCTGTTTACATGTGCAGACCCCTACTCCCTCCCTCCTGGCTTGTCTGTTCCATTGTAATGCCCCTGATCCGTCCCTCCTGCCCTTTATGGTCTGTTATGCTGCAGCCTTCTCTCCTGTCTGTCCATTATGGTCAGCTAGCTACCATTGCCTCTTGCCCCTCTGTTCTCTGTTGTCCATGTGCATGGTCCTGTCCCCTCCCTCTTGCTTTCTATGGATTGTTGTGCTGCACTCCCGTCCTGCATGCCCTGTGTGGTGTATTGTGCTGCTGCAAACCCTGATGCCTGCCCTGCAGGGTCAGTTTGGTGCACCTCTCCATGTCTCTCCTGTCCTCTGTTATCCAAGTCCATGTCCCTATCCCATTTCCTTCCATGATCCAATGTACCATACTTGCGAACATTTTGAACTTGGTAAGAGGGAGATTTTGAAAAAAAACTGGGGTATTGATTTTCCCCTTTGAGTTACATTGAAAAAGAGGATATTGTAGACAGGAGACAGATCAAATAAAGCCCATTTGAGCTTAAAAACATTGGACGTTTCCTGGCTGAATTGGGTCTGTTGGCATGTATGGTTGTACTACCATTGCCTCTTCCTTCTGTCCACAATGGTCTATTACATTGCCACAGCCTTGAAGGAGGGTAGATTTTGTATCACAGGGGGCCCCTGGCCCGTTCTGTCCACACCTGAAGTATGAGACCCTTGTCCTTGCCCTGCCAGCCGCATTTGTAGGCCGTATTAAATTGACCAGCGGGTCCTGTGTTGCTATATAATTATCCTGAGACATCCTTACCACTCAGCCAGCATAAAACCCCTGTGTAGGCCCTTCTGTTCAATATGTAGGCCTCTTTGTTAAATTGACCATAGCTCTGCAATTTTAGTGTATAGCAGTCTGAAGGCAGGTCTGCGAGGCCTTCTGCTCCAAACTAGTAGCCTCCACCCTACCCGAGTGCTCCGTGCTCGGTATCAAAGTTCAACATCCCCCTGAAGCTGTCGACATACAGTAGGCTGCATCCTGGACTGGTACTTGCTTCCTGGGCAGGTTTCCCGCTTTTAAGGAAGTGGCAACCGCAGAGCGTCAAGTTAGGAGAACTGAGGAGATTTTATACATGAATATATTGAATTCCTGTACAATACCCATTATTTTCTGCTTGCTCTATGGAACTTACGATAAGCGATTGGCCTGAGAGACTGACCTTTTCACCCAGTCCATTGTCAGCATTAAGTGGGTAAATGACGAAATGTCTGGTAAAATCTGCAGACGAAGCTTTTGGGTAGCATACGTAGGTAGATGTAGCGTGCAAAGGAGCCCACAAAATTATATAAAAAGGGAGCACCCACAGATATCGACGGACAACCTCGCCGTCTGTATGTAGGTTAACAGGCTGTGCAGGTTTTCCCCAAGAACTGGGAGCTCTTGTCTTCCTTTGCTTAAAATGTCTTGCTCTGCTTTGCTTGAAGTATCTTATTCTATTTTACCTATATGAAATGTCATGTTATGTTTAACCATTGTTCTCTTTACTTTTGCATTTAAAAGATGTTGTATTGTAATTGCAGGAATGCTTGCTCTAAGAGTAAATGTGAGTGTCCCTAGGTAACATTTTCCTTGGTGTAACTTGTTTCTCATGATGCATTTATAGATGTGTTTTCTCTCTCTCTCTGTCAGTCCATTAATTGAGATACAGAGAATATCATGACAGCTGTATGATTATCTGGATTCTGTATTTTGTACTTTATGTCTCTATTCTGCGGTTTCTTTGAAATTGCATCTTCTCATTAAACTGCCATTGTATTCTGCCTCCAATTCCATGTCTCATATGTCTGTTTTCTTCATTTTTGGAGCAAGCGTTCCTAGGCACCCCGGCTCAAATTAAGGTGCCCCTTTTGTCCCTGACTCACTCTCCTGCTCAGTTCTGTGGTGGCTCCCGGGGCTCTGGGGACCGCCCCTAGCTTCCTTGACCCGTAATAGATCTTCCCTCCAACAGCCTCTCTTGCAAGTCCTGTATTGTTGGTTTGTTGCCCCTGCCCCCCTTTCCACTGCCCTCCATAGTCTGTTGTGCTTCCACGGCCCTTCCTGCCTGCTCAGTGTGGTTATATTGTTGCCTTTGCACCCTCCTACCTGCCTTCAATTTTCAGAGTCCGTGCCCCTGGCCTCTGCCTCTCAACAGTATCCTAATGAACAACTAGATTGCTAACATTCTATATTTATTACAAAAGTGTGGAACGCCTGACATCATCTTGATGTAATCAAAACTGTAATACCTAGAGCATTCCTTTAGAAATTGCATATATGAGAGGGTCTTATTGGCATCAAAATTATGGTTAGTGCTCTAAAACACTAAAATAAGGACATATTTTCTGAGTTTTCAAATAGCGACAAAGCACTTTTAAATTATTTGTTATCTTTATGTTTTTTTATCTAGTTGACAACTTGATTAAATGTTGCACTTAGGGGAGAGGATGTGGTGTTACTTCCAGAACTGCAGACTTTGCAACTGGGGAACCAGGTTGAAGTTTCTGCTTCAGCTCGACATTCTGTGATTCTGGTCAAATAACTTAGTCTCCCCATGTCTACAACCAAAATGAATTTGTTCTTGTGTGATGTAACCAAATGCTCATGTAAAGCACTCCAATACCTGACAAGTCTGCACTATATAACACTGCAAAAACACAAAATAATAAGTGTTTTGCACACTTCTGTCATTGGGCTATATTTGGGCTATATCTGGGTGATTTTGGGCTACATTTGGGCTCTTTTGTCTCCGGTGGCCATCTTGGGAGATTTATTTGTTATGAAGTTTCCTAATTTCCTCATGTACTGCAGTCTCCTCAGTCGGAAATGCTTTCAGTTTTTTACTTTGATTCAATCATGAAGGTATTCAGATATGTCACACATTTGCCATGAATTCTGAATGTTAGCACTCTAGTTGCTCATTAGATCACTGTAGTAAAACTACTGTTCACCATGGAAGTCTGCTCCTGGTATTAAAAGTGCATGTTTCAGTCTGCATGTCAGAATTTTTTAATGAAATAGAAGAGGATTTGAGAAGTCACTCAAAATGTGCCCTCATTTTCTTTCTTCAGCATTAATCATAATTTCTATGGCAAAATGAACCCCCTCATTGCGTTCCTTTTTAAATTAAATGTATTAAGTGTTACCAGTTTATTCCAATCAAGATGGCTTCAGGTGTGCCATACTTTTGTCATAATGAAGACAGTAAGTGCTCTAGTTGTTTTTAAGAACATTCTTGGACATTCTGTCATTGGGCTATACTTGGGCTACATCTGGGTGATATTTGGGCTACATTTGGGCTCTTTTGTCTCTGGTGGCCATCTTGGGAGACTTATTTGTTATGAAGTTTCCTAATTTCCTCATTTACTGCAGTCTCCTCAGTAGGAAATACTTTCAGTTTTTTACTTTGATTCCATCAAGAAGGCATTCAAATGTGTCACACATTTGCCATAAAATCAGAATGTTAGCACTCTTTTTGCTCATTAGATCACTGTAGTAAAGCTACTGCTCACCAGGGAAAACTGCTGCTGGTATTGAAAGTGCATGTTTCAGTCTGCATGTCAGGATTTGAGAAGTCACTCAAAATGTGCCCTAATTTTTCTTTCTGCAGCACTAATCATACTTTTTATGGAAAAATGAACCCCCTCATTTTGTTCCTTTTTAAATTAAATGTTTTAAGAGTTACCACTTTAATCCAAGCAAGATGGCTTCAGGTGTGCCATACATTTATCATAAGTAGGACGGTTAGCGCTCTAGTAGTTCTTTGGAACACTCTGGAAAGCTGCAGTAGAACACAAAGGAATCAACTGACAGTCTCTGCCCTTGTTGGATGTACATGTTTTACTGAGAATGTCAGACTTCATTCTCACATGACTGAGAAAGATAATGTGAATTTACAGAAAATAAGCTCTCAGTTTAGCTTATAGATCACCTTCCAAACCTCTGTGGTAAAAGCATGAGAAAATATTTTTCTCTCAATCATGATATCCCAGCAGAAGGCTTTTTCACATGGTGAAATCACCTTAGAACATACCACAATTCCTAAAATGAGTATGGTACCATCAACAAATGATTTATAATGTAACTAAAGTCTTAAAATCTTCTATTAACTGCAATGCTTTTTAATGAGGTGCTATCATGTATATTGGTCCCAAGATGGCTGCCAACACTTCTTGGATGAAGTGCTGACAGCCAATCAGATCTCAGGATGAGATGTGTGGTTAGGCTCCGCCCACATATATATATTGATTTAAATGCTATTTTCTCAGGAACTACTGAACAGATTTACACCAGACCTACAAAAGGCACTTCCTTGACCTGAGGACTACCTCTCTGCCAAATTTCAAGTAACTCTGTTCAGCCGTTCGGGCTGTAGCTGTGTCTAAAGGTCCTATGGAAAAATGCATGGGAAAAACGCGTTTTGGGACCCCCCTTTTTTCTCAGCCCCCGCTTGACGAATCCCCCCGAGACTTTCAGGGTAGGAGCGGAGCGTAGCGCCCCACCTATTTTGAAAATTTCGCGAGGATTCATCGACCGGCGCCAAAGTTATTCCAAATAGAATGTTGCGGATTTCCTATGGAAACAGGGTCCTAACTATAACTATCTACTGGCGACCGCCAGTAGATAATATATATATATATATATATATATAAAATGTATGGGTTGGGGTAAATAGAGGTATTGGGTGGTAACTGTTTTTAGGGTTTATAAGTGGGAAAGTCGATTGGGTGGTAAGGTGTTTTTACAGATTAGGGGTGGGTGGTAAGGTTATTTTTTGTAGGGTTTAGGGGTCAGTAGGGGTAATGGTTCGTAAAGGTCCCCCAATTTAAAAAAACTTTTTTTATATATATATATATATATATATATATATATATACAAAAAAAATTCAATACCCTTACCCACTCGTAAACCATGAAATCACCCTTACCACACAATGCTTCTACCTACCCCATAACCCTAAAAATACCCTTACCACCCACTACCCTTACCCACCGCTAAACCCTAAAATCCCCCTTACCCTCTATACACCTACCCTACCGACATATATATATATATATATTACCTACTGGCGGTCGCCAGTAGGTAGTTATAGTTAGGACCCCTTTTCCATAGGAAAACCTCAACATTCTATTTTGAATAACTTTGGCGCCGGTCGATGAATCCTCGCGAATTTCTCAAAATAGGTGGGGCGCTACGCTTCGCTCCTACCCTGAAAGTCTCGGGGGGATCCGTCAAGCGGAGGCTGAGATAAAAGGGGGGTCCCAAAACGCGTTTTCCCCATGCATTTTTCCATAGGACCTTTAGAACGAGCTACAGCCCGAACGGCTGAACAGAATTACTCGAAATTTGGCAGAGAGGTAGTCCCTAGGTCAAGGAAGTGCCTTTTGTAGGTTTGGTGTAAATCTGTTCAGTAGATTCTGAGAAAATAGCCTTTAAATCAATATATATATCTGAGCCCGCTTACGGTACGCTTACCGTACGCTTACCGTAAGCGTACGGTGGCGTGCGCGAGCGCGATTCTGATTGGCTCTTAGATCTTAGTAAACATTCGAATCGGCCGAAACCAGGAAGCGGCGGCCGCCATTTTGTGTATTTCACTCAGAAAAAAAAGAGTGAAAACAAGAAAAGGGGGCAATGAGGAGAGTTACAGACCCCCTTACATTTGTGAGGGGGTCAAAGAAGGACTGTAAAGTACAAAGAAAACATTTATTGATTTTAAAAAAAATCACGGGGTACGCGTACGGTAAGCTTACGGTAAGCGTACGGTAGAAAAAAAAAAAAAAAAAAATGAAAATCAGATTTAAGTGTTTAGATATTAGGGGGCTCTAAAAAGAGCCGTTGTGTTTATGAAATGATTTTTTAGTGGTACCTACAAGTAAGTACCGATGCAGAGTCTAAGGTTCAAGAGGAAGACTCTGTTCCCTTCATCATTGAAGTGCACACCATCTCCTCTATAAATGTCTTGCATGTCATAACGCAAGTTGTTGTGGTAAATGGCACCCATACCATAGTCACGGAGGAAAGCAGAAACAGATTTGTTGACGTGCTTTCTTGCTTTGTCATCGCACCGCGTGCCCACCGTGCGTGCACGGCACTAACTGCGTAAAGTGGGCGCGCGGTGCGCGAAGCGCACCGCGCGAAGCGCACCGCGTGCTCAATGTGCGCGCACGGTGCGCGAAGCGCACCGTGCTCGCACGGAACGAACTGCGTTAAGTGGGCGCGCACGCCACGAATGGCGTAAAGTAACTTAGCGTTTAAAAAACCTTGCAAATTCACTGAAAAAACCATAGGTTTCACACATGTTATAGTTAGCGGAAATTTTACTGATAAAAAACCAATGAAATTCCCCCGTTATAGTTAGTGCAGGCAACTATAACTCACGCGACCGCAATCTTCTGCTGATGACATATGTGTCTTTATGAAAAAAAAATATTTGTAATATATGTATAGCTAAAAATGTATGGAAGAAGACATGGGCAAATAAGTGTCTAAATACAGTATTAGCATCAGCAGAGGATTGCGGTCGCGTGAGTTATAGTTGCCTGCACTAACTATAACGGGGGAATTTCATTGGTTTTTTATCAGTAAAATTTCCGCTAACTATAACATGTGTGAAACCTATGGTTTTTTCAGTGAATATATATATATATATATATATATATATATATATATATATATATATATATATATTCATAAACATGGGAAGTCCAAAACGAGATGCACTCGAACACAGATGCGCTTTCCCCACACCTTTATTGCCGAGTGCAACTGTTTTTATCAAATAAAGCTGTGGGGAAAGCGCATCTGTGTTCGAGTGCATCTCGTTTTGGACTTCCCATGTTTATGAATCTATGAGCGGCCGTCCTGCCGCTGAGTTTGCACCGCCTCAGAAGCAGGGGACCACGGAGCCATGAGCACGGAGGTCCGACTGTGGGGCACAGATGATGAATTTTAAACAGCTGCACTTCTCAGGGCTCATGAAGAGCTTACAGCATAAATGGAAGAGCGCATCTATTCAAGATGAAAATACGGACCTCATCTCCCATAAGGCAACGTTTTGCCTCATTCAGAGCAGCCAATCATTGGCATACGATAGAGCCAAATAGGAAGGTGGGGCCTGACATGCGCTTTTAGACTGATAAACCGCCGAAGAAGGGATTTGCCCGAAACATGTCCGGAATACAGTCTGATGCTACATTGACTGTCGAGTGCAACTGTTTTTATCAAATAAAGCTGTGGGGAAAGCGCATCTGTGTTCGAGTGCATCTCGTTTTGGACTTCCCATGTTTATGAATCTATGAGCGGCCGTCCTGCCGCTGAGTTTGCACCGCCTCAGAAGCAGGGGACCACGGAGCCATGAGCACGGAGCTCCAACTGTGGGGCACAGATGATGAATTGTAAACAGCTGCACTTCTCAGGGCTCATGAAGAGCTTACAGCATAAATGGAAGAGCGCATCTATTCAAGATGAAAATACGGACCTCATTTCCCATAAGGCAACGTTTTGCCTCATTCAGAGCAGCCAATCATTGGCATACGATAGAGCCAAATAGGAAGGTGGGGCCTGACATGCGCTTTTAGACTGATAAACCGCCGAAGAAGGGATTTGCCCGAAACATGTCCGGAATACAGTCTGATGCTACATTGACTGTCAAGTGCAACTGTTTTTATCCAATAAAGCTGTGGGGAAAGCGCATCTGTGTTCGAGTGCATCTCGTTTTGGACTTGTTTATGAATATATATATGTATATATATATATTCACTGAAAAAACCAAAGGTTTCAGAGGCGTTATAGTTAGGAATTGGCATTTAAAAAACCTTAGAAATTCACTAAAGAAACCATAGGTTTCAGGGGCGTTATAGTTAGCTGGACATTTCCCTCGTACAAAACCCTAGAAATTCCCGCATTATAGTTAGTTCAACTAACAATAACTCGCGCCCCCGCAATGCACTGCTGATGACGTCACATATTACATCACTCATGACATGGTCAGTGACATCACTGATGACATCACTGATGACATCTCAAATGACATCACTGATGACATCACTGATGATGTCATCCAGTGAGTCTGTGTTTCTGTAAAGTTTTAATATGTTTAATATATATAGGGAAAGGCCTGTTGAAGAATGAGTGGGTGTAAAAGTGTGTGAATGGATGATTTTCTAGGTGCGTAACTGACTCTATAAGTGAGTCATTAAATGTATCTTACTGCAGACTAGTGACTAAACTGTGTGAATGTCTGTATGTGTCTGTGTGTTGGTGTATATGTGGCTGCATGGTTTTGTGAATACCTATATGGGTGTCTATATGGGTTATTGATTGGTTGTCTGAGTATCTGTATGGGTGCCTGAGTGTTTGTGTGGGTAGGGTGTGTGTGACTCTGTGCATAGATGTGTGAGTGGGTGATTCTATGGTGCATGGTTTTAAGAGTGCAACTGTGATGGACTGTTTGGTTGGGTGAGTGTATGTATGAGTTGTTAGTGACTGAATGTATATCTCAGTTGTACATGTGTCAGTAACTACATATGTGAAACGCAGTGTATATGTGTGTAAGAGTATATAACTATCTATATGTGAGAGTGTGTGATTGAGGGAGTGCCTGCATGGATGAGTGTGTGCTCGTATTAGTGATTGTATAAGAGTGTCAGAATTTGTTAGTATTTTTATGAGTAAGTGAACTTGAGTGTGTTTAACTGTATAGGTGAGTAAATTGGACTGTGATTAATTATTTGCATGACTGACTAGGTGTGTCAGTACCTCAATGATTGGCAGTGTGTGTGCATATGATAGTCCTGTACGGAGTGACTGTAAGTATGAGTGACTGTACAGGTGAGTGAGTGGAGATGTATGTAGACCTAAGAGTCAATGAGTGGGTATGTAGTTATTGGTATTGGAGTATCTATGGTTTTCAAAATGGCCTTCTGAAATTTTGAGTCGGTGTATCAAAGGTTATATTAGGGTGTGTGAAGATGCACTAATTTATCACATGGATGACGTCATCAGTGATGTCATCAGTGATGTCATTTGAGATGTCATCAGTTATGTCATCAGTGATGTCACTGACCATGTCATGAGTGATGTAATATGTGACGTCATCAGCAGTGCATTGCGGGGACGCGAGTTATAGTTAGCTGAACTAACTATAACGGGGGAATTCTAGGGTTTTGTACGAGGTAAATGTCCAGCTAACTATAACGCCCCTGAAAACCTATGGTGTTTTTAGTGAATTTCTAAGGTTTTTTAAATGCCAATTCCTAACTATAACGCCCCTGAAATCTTTGGTTTTTTCAGTGAATTTCAAAGGTTTTTTAAATGCCAATTCCTAACTTTAACGTGCATGAAACCTATGGTTTTTTCAGTGAATTTCAAAGGTTTTTTAAATGCTAATTCCTATCTATAACTTATCTCTGAAGATATCATGTTTAATGATTTTGATTGGATTTCTATATTTTTCAAATTCAGTGTGTCAATTTAATTAATTATCTTTTTTTAAAAATACTTTTAAAATCATTTTTTAGACTTATTTTTACAATTAATTCTTTTAAAAATTAACGGTTTTTTCAAACATTTTTTTTATATTTTTCAAAATATTTTTTTAACTATATGTTCAAAACTGTATTTTATATATATTTTTCAATGTTTTTGGGTCCGCGCACCCTATGCGCACCGATCTCGATCCCTACGCGATAGCATCCGTGCCTGGTACGAGTTGGGTTCGTGTTTAGTGTGCGATCGCAATGCGACAGGTACGCAACTCCCAGCCTATACGCGACACGTTCGATGTACATAACGCAACGTTTACGCGCTTCCGCGATGCGTCATGTGCGTCTATGACGCGGTAGGTGCGCGGATCCCGCGAAATATTTAACATTTAAAAAAACATATATATATGTATATCATGTGAATATTAATTGAAGACAAACTCTAAACTAGTCTTAAAAGTAATATATTTTTACATCTAATCCTATATTTCTTTTTAATTCAATTTCGCGGATGCGCGCTGGGTGCGTGCTGCGTACGCACAGGGTGCGCGGATCCCATGTGACCTGCAAAAAACGAGATTTGATTGGTTCATTACACTTCCTCTTCTAACTATTGAAAGACCCCACCCATTTCAATCATTCTTCTTTGACCTTCTTTAGAGCACCATCTCTTTGGAGAGAAGAAGAGTTTTTTAGACTAAGTTTACACTTAGCTCTAACTTTTTTCAACCAAAAATGGTTTCAGTGCAGCAGGCATCACCTGCATCACCTCATACTTCTGAGGATGAATTTTTGCCAGAGGCACCACCCAAAAAACGTTTTTCTTCAGTGGTGTGGAAATTTTGTACTTTTCCGGAGGGGCAGAATAAGACCAATGCCACCTTGGTCACGTGCAAGATTTGCAAAAGAGTCCTATCGAGGGGATCCTAACAAGAAATACTCTTGGGGCACAGCAAGTATGATGAAGCACATGAGGACCCTTCATCCGAATAATCTTGCACAAGAAGAGTGCCGACGGATGAGAAACACTCCTGCTCCTGCGCCATCCACCTCATCGCAGCCGAGCACATCAAGAGTGCATCCATCAGCCCAAACCTTGGACATCCGTATCAATTTCAATTTTTAAAAGTGCTCTGCACTAAGTGCAATAAGACTTTGTGCTATGGTGAGCAGTCGATAGATCTGATCTGCCGCCGGCAAGAAAGTCTCACATTTGCTAGTTTTTTTTTTTTAATTGTTCCCTGAAGTTCATTGTTTGGTTTCTCTTGTTGTTTTTTTTTTTTTGCAGAAAAACCCCAAAAATTAAAAAATTGTTCAGAAAACCCCCCAAAAATTATAAAAGAAGAAAGAAGTACAAAAAAAGTTCTTGTAAGAACTAACTTTCCTGGTTTAAAAAAAGAGCTAAATTTCTTTGTTAGTGTTAGTTTAGATGAATGTATGTGTAGTATGTAATTGACTGAATGAATGCATTAGTAGCGTATGGTGAATGTATAAGTGCAGAACAATGAGGAAGTGCTGCAGCATCACACAGTAACCTCTTTAACTGCAGTGTGATGTAGTACTTCCGAAGCACAGGGATGCAACATATGTACATAAATATGTTGCAAACCTATGCTTCTCTCTGCACGGCTGCTTAAACTGCAGCCATGTGGTGACACAGGCACCCTTGCACCATAGTGCAAGGATATCTGTGTCATGTGCTGTTTGTTTTTCTGCAGGAAGACACACCTTCCTGCACAAAAACAATGAGAAAATGCATTTTTCTTCTTCAATGTATGCTGAACATTTCAGCATGCATTAAAGATATAAAAATGTGGAGAAATTAAAACAATTCTCCTTGTTGTGCTTTCCTACACCAATTTTAGAATGGTGCAGCATTCACACACATATCGATATTTATGATTTCTGATAAATCTAGACATGTGTCTTGTTCTATGAGTATTAAGTGCAATCATGCACAACAACACTTATAGAACACCCTTTCAACACAAAGTGGTGTGCATGATGAGGTTATTATATTTACATGGAGTATAAAAAGTGCACAGAGTGCCTTTTCCTCTCTTTGTAAATATGAAAGAGTATCTTGCACAAAAACTATGTTACAAAAAGTGACATATTTCCGTTTTTAAATTTCCTTGCGAATGATAGAAGGTAAGCACAGAGTTTTGTCTGCAAAGATGTTCAAAGAAGAATGATTGAAATGATTGTGGTCCTTCAACAGCTAAAATGGGAAATATTATGAACCCCTCAAATCTCTTTTTTTGCAGGTCACATGATATCTGATTATGGTCAGATTTCAAAACGACATAAACAGAGGTGCCGATCACGATCCTGTAAAAACCGGGTACGAGCCGTCAGACGGAGCATATTCTCCGTCCGACGCGTACCCGGTCGTAACAATATACAAACATGGAAGTACGATTCGCACGGAAATACTATTTCCGTACGAATCATACAAAACCCCGACCGACGAAAATAAACATACAAATGTGATCCGGGAAAGCGCCGACATGACGTCGGGACGCACGCAGCCTGCCATTCACGAACAAGGAAGTACGATTCGCACCGACATCATCCTGCACGGACAATATTTTCCGGCAGCCAAAAACTGCCGGGAAATCAGGACGACGCGAACAAGGAGTACCTGCACGCGACGGACAGACATGGACCCGAACCTACGTGTCATCCCGGCCCTCATAGCAGTCGACCTCCTCTACAGGTTACGACGCAAACGCCGCAGAAGGTCAGAACAACAAAGGGAGGGGGGAAAGGGGGGGCAGGAGCAGAGGCAGGCCACAAAACCCCCACCAAAGTCACACAGCACACATGCCCTGGACATACCTGACCCCCAGGCCCTGGTCACTACGAGGGGGTGGGGGCGTGTCCAGCAAAGCCAGCGTCCGCCACAACGGAAGTGGTTGATGACGCGAACCGGCAACACAACAATACAGGTACGTCCCGTACCCACGTCTTAAGAGCGTGGGTACGAGTCGTACCACGCCCACACCTACGTCACCCCAACAATAGCGGGACGGCTGTACCCACGTGGCAAAGGCCTGGGGACGGCCCGCACAAGCATTCCATAGCGTGGGTACGGATATGTACGGACCGTACCCCCACCCCCGTATGCATGGAGCGTACCCCCCACCCCAACCGTGTATGTACGACCCGTACCCCCACCCCAACCGTGAATGTACGACCCGTACCCTCACCCGCGTATGTATGGAGCGTACCCCCCACCCCAACAGTGTAAGTACGACCCATACCCTCACCCGTGTACGTATGGAGCGTACCCCCCATGCCAACAGTGTACGTACGGACCGTACCCCCACCCCGTATGCATGGAGCGCACCCCCACCCCAACCGTGTATGTACAACCCATACCCCCACCCCAACCGTGTATGTACGACACGTACCCCCACCCCAACCGTGTATGTACAACCCGTACCCTCACCCGCGTATGTATGGAGCATACCCCCCACCCCAACAGTGTAAGTACGACCCGTACCCTCACCCGCGTACGTATGGAGCGTACCCCCCATGCCAACAGTGTACGTACGGACCGTACCCCCACCTTGTATGCATGGAGCGAACCCACACCCGTGTATGTTCTAAGCGTACATATCCTGAAATAGGAGGGTTGGGTGCAGAGGCCTCCCAGCAGTGCCCAGTCACAAGAGGGGTGTGTGCAGAGTCCTCCCAGCAGTGCCCAGACACAGGAGGGGTGTGTGCAGAGTCCTCCCAGCAGTGCCCAGACACAGGAGGGGTTGGTGCAGAGTCCTCCCAGCAGTGCCCAGTCATAAGAGGGGTATGTGCAGAGTCCTCCCAGCAGTGCCCAGACACAGGAAGGGTGGGTGCAGAGTCCTCCCAGCAGTGCCCAGTCATAAGAGGGGTGTGTGCAGAGTCCTCCCAGCAGTGCCAAGACACAGGAGGGGTGTGTGCAGAGTCCTCCCAGCAGTGCCCAGACACAGGAGGGGTGGGTGCCTAACACTCCCAGCAGTGCCCAGTCACAGGAGGGGTGTGTGCAGAGTCCTCCCAGCAGTGCCCAGACACAGGAGGGGTGTGTGCAGAGTCCTCCCAGCAGTGCCCAGACACAGGAGGGGTGGGTGCAGAGTCCTCCCAGCAGTGCCCAGTCACAAGAGGGGTGTGTGCAGAGGCCTCCCAGCAGTGCCCAGACACAAGAGGGGTGGGTGCAGAGTCCTCCCAGCAGTGCCCAGACACAGGAGGGGTGGGTGCAGAGTCCTCCCAGCAGTGCCCAGACACAGGAGGGGTGGGTGCAGAGTCCTCCCAGCAGTGCCCAGTCATAAGAGGGGTGTGTGCAGAGTCCTCCCAGCAGTGCCCAGTCACAAGAAGGGTGTGTGCAGAGTCCTCCCAGCAGTGCCCAGACACAGGAGGGGTGGGTGCCTAACACTCCCAGCAGTGCCCAGTCACAGGAGGGGTGTGTGCAGAGTCCTCCCAGCAGTGCCCAGACACAGGAGGGGTGGGTGCAGAGTCCTCCCAGCAGTGCCCAGTCATAAGAGGGGTGTGTGCAGAGTCCTCCCAGCAGTGCCCAGACACAGGAGGGGTGTGTGCAGAGTCCTCCCAGCAGTGCCCAGTCACAAGAGGGGTGTATACAGAGTCCTCCCAGCAGTGCCCAGACACAGGAGGGGTGGGTGCCTAACACTCCCAGCAGTGCCCAGTCACAGGAGGGGTGTGTGCAGAGTCCTACCAGCAGTGCCCAGACACAGGAGGGGTGGGTGCAGAGTCCTCCCAGCAGTGCCCAGACACAGGAGGGGTGTGTGCAGAGTCCTCCCAGCAGTGCCCAGACACAGGAGGGGTGGGTGCAGAGTCCTCCCAGCAGTGCCCAGTCACAAGAGGGGTGTGTGCAGAGTCCTCCCAGCAGTGCCCAGACACAGGAGGGGTGTGTGCAGAGTCCTCCCAGCCGTGCCCAGACACAGGAGGGGTGTGTGCAGAGTCCTCCCAGCAGTGCCCAGACACAGGAGGGGTGTGTGCAGAGTCCTCCCAGCAGTGCCCAGACACAGGAGGGGTGGGTGCCTAACACTCCCAGCAGTGCCCAGTCACAGGAGGGGTGTGTGCAGAGTCCTACCAGCAGTGCCCAGACACAGGAGGGGTGGGTGCAGAGTCCTCCCAGCAGTGCCCAGACACAGGAGGGGTGTGTGCAGAGTCCTCCCAGCAGTGCCCAGACACAGGAGGGGTGTGTGCAGAGTCCTCCCAGCAGTGCCCAGACACAGGAGGGGTGGGTGCAGAGTCCTCCCAGCAGTGCCCAGTCACAAGAGGGGTGTGTGCAGAGGCCTCCCAGCAGTGCCCAGACACAGGAGGGGTGGGTGCCTAAGACTCCCAGCAGTGCCCAGTCACAGGAGGGGTGTGTGCAGAGTCCTCCCAGCAGTGCCCAGACACAGGAGGGGTGGGTGCCTAACACTCACAGCAGTGCCCCTGCAAAGAAAAGGGTGGAGTACCCACAGATCCAATGCCCACAAATGTCAGTCAGGTGCACAAAGATCCTGCAGTACATATACCACATGTGTGCGAGGCTGGGAGTATACACATGCATAGCGCCAAAAAGAAAACATGTACACATGAAGTCATGACAACAGTCTACATACACAAGTACAGTGACCACCAAGGACGCCACGAATGATGCAGGTGGAGACATCGCTCAGCATGCATGGCCCAAGTCTAACGAGTCCGTCACACACCCAGCCAATGTAGACACAGCTCAGCACCACATATTGGAAAGACCCTGCAGGGAAGATGTCAGGTTACACAGAGGAAGGAACACACCTTGGGACGATGTCACCATGCAGTAACTGCTTACATGAACAAAGTTATGTAGCCAACAGCTTGTGATGGCACACAGATACCAGGATCCACCCTATGACCCGCACAAGACTACAATTCCCACACACCCAACACATAATCACCACCCAAAATAATGGGGCAGGTCGACCAACAGCAATACCAGACAGACAGTAGTGTACTAAGGAAAAATAAATTGCTTTATTCAGCATCCAAAAATCAGTTTGTCCCTTGAAAGTTCAAAATGTACAATGCCCATAGGGCAATCCAAAGTTCAAATCCAGGTGGGGGACACAGTGGGACGCGTGTCCCCTAGCTTGCCTGCACAGTCAGACTCCTTCGTCTTCCAGAGCGGGGAGGGCATCATGTGGGGGGGGAAGGACCAGGCACCCCAGGGACATGAGGGCGAAGGGTAGGCGTCATGAGTGCAGGGATGGAGGACTCCACCTTAGGGGGTGGGGCAGGCCCAAAGGCGGTGGCCAGGATGGCGCTGCACACCTTAGCAAGGTCCTCCAGCGACTCCCCTGCACCCGAAGGAACCACAGGCCCCAAGGAGGGGGGGGGCGGAGGGATGGGTCGCAGCGCCACTGGGGGAGGGTGTGGACAGGGGGGGGACTCAACCACCCTGACTGGGGACTCCCTTGACCGCTTGCGGGGTGGTGTCACTGTGGGGCTCAGGGACAGAGCGGCCATGAAGGAGTCTTTGCCGGATATGTGGCCAGGAGAGCTGAGGGGAGGGGATTTGGAGGGAGTGGATTTGGTGGAATGCGGACTCCCACTCTGGCTGCGTGTCTTACGTTTGCCCCCCGACCCAGTGGGTGTGCCTACTTCACCCTGTGTGTGCGTGGCAGGAGGTGTGCGTTTGACCTTCCCTGCTGGTGTGGTGCCTGTGTCTGTTGTGGTGGGTGCATGCTGACGTCTGGGTGTACGTGGGACAGGCATGGGAGTGGGAAGTGTGGATGGGTCAGGGGTAGGGGGTTGGACGTAGCGCTGCAGGAGACCCACTGCTGCAGTCAGTGTCGAGTCAATGGACCTCAGCAAGTTGCGTTGGTCAGCCTGCGATGAGAAAATGCCCTCCAAGTATGCCTCCATGTTGTTCAGCACTTGGCTGTGGCCATGGAGGACATTAAGCATCGCAGCCTGACCAACCTGCAACTGCCGCTGGATGTCCACAGACTCGGCATTGGCGGCAGCAGTGGAGACAGGGGCAGGGGGTGCGGTGCCTGGCAGGAAGGAGACATGTGGTGACTGGGCACGCTGGGAAGGGACACGAGCAAGTGGGAGGTGGCTGATGGCAATGGAGGGGGCGGGGAGAGATGTTGTGCCACTGTCAGCTGCTGGTGCAGCCTCCGCCCACTCGGAGAGATCATCCTCGGACCCGTCAGCTTCATATTCTATCGTGCCAGTGGACAGGTCCTCGGCCTCACTCTCCTCCGCCTCAGTTCCACTCGATGTGCCAGCCACGATGTCACCGCTGGCACTGGTGCTCGGTCCCTCCGCTCCGTCTGTGCTGATGTCTCCCTCCGTGTCCCCCGACGATGCTGTGGGCAAGGTGAAGAGACAGCAATTAATCATACACCTGTATACATATGTCACATGAGTTCAATCTACATAGGTTGCAGTGCATAGCCTGAAAAGAAAGATGAGTAACATCTACAAAACAAGGTACAGATGTAGGGCATGCAACACACAGTTGGTTGACCCACCATGCCACTGAAAAACTATGGAGAGCATGACACAATAGCAAATGACATGAAATGGAGTTTGACAGAGGAGCCAGGCCCTGGGGACAATCCAGCACTGCTTCTGCACCACACAGCGTTGCCGAAAATAGGGATGAGCAGGGACCATATCCATGAACTTGAGGCACATGCTGCATAGGTAATACTGAAAACATGCCCACCATGACTGGCTCACTGCACCTTGAGTGTATGTGCAGACAAACATCACACACTGGCCAGACCTAGCAAGGAGATATCAGGTTTTGACATGTAGGCTTTGCCCGCACCAACCACCCCCTACATGAGACAATTTGTTGAGACACAGGAAGCACTTACATCTCTTAGTCTGGGTGAAATACACATGAGCTGGATAAATGCAAGATTGGACACAAAATACCCAAGGTGCGCCTGTCCAAATAATCATGTACAAATGGTCACCATCAGATGATTGTAACAAGACACACAGGCACTGGCCACCGTGAGTATGAACAAGGAAAATCAGGTCAGGCTGTACAGTGGACACTTGTACAACATTTTACGTCAATATACATGGTGCCAGGGGACAATGGCACAGAGCACAACCTATGCTGTAGACACTGAGAGTGTCCACATTTTGTGATGACACACATGACACCTAGGAAAATATGCCCCAGGGGACAGTAGTGGCCACACAACTCCATGGTCCTGAATGGGAATGACTGCAACACACGCCACCATCCCTGCACTATGCGTATCGCACAGTCATGCACATCATGTCACAGGCCACAACATAGGACATGCGTGCTGTAAGGCATGACACTTGAGAGACTAACTCCCATGTCTGAACTCAGCATCAGTGCCAACTGACATGGAACCCACAAGTACTGAACTGGACAGGGCACAGGCAAGGTCCCAAAACCTGTTACACACCACCCCCACACATGATGCTACAGGCATAGTTCACGTGGATAAAGTGCCAGCCTACATAACCTTGTGAAGGAGTGACTACACACAGACCAGGGAACACATTGCAAGGAGGGGAAGGGAGGCAGGAGAGCACCGCTATACTGTGGGTAACAGGATCTGCACAGCACCTTTAAACCCTGGCAGTGTATCCATGCAACTGTGCACTTACAAATGCTGGTGACACACAACAAACACACATGTACCTACCCCCTTCCTGCTGCTGCTTCTCCTGTAAGCGCCTGTCCAAGTCTGGAAATACCACCGCCAGCACACGCTAGTGGATGTGGGTCAGACGGCGGCGCCCGCGGTTCTTATGGGTCTCAGGTGAGTCCCCCAGCAGGACCCGTGCGATCCTCCGCGTCCAGCACCGGATATCCTGCCAGTGTTTCCTCACCTAGGCCAGGCGCCGCTTGCGACCGTCCGTCCTCCTCACGGCACTGACGGCATTCATCCAGATCTGCTTCTTGGCAGAGGCGCCTACCTGTGAGGATGAACAAGTGACACTACATCAATACACCTGGCACATGTCACAGAGACACATTTTAGAACAAATTTGCTGCTTACAACAAGGCATAGTATGCATCCAACGCATTGCACCTTTGTCATAGGGACATGATCCTCTGGGGAAGGGCAAAAGCAGTACGTGCCATTGAAAGTACACAGGTGGAATGAGGGCAACGACACAATCAATGATCCAGGCTCACACTGTGCATCACAAGCTACACCAGGATAATGTGCAGCACCTCTAAGCAGTCACATGCCACAGGCCACTGACGCTACCTCAGCAGAGTACACAGACACACACAGGCACAGGACATTCACCTGCCATTGCCAAATGCAGCGACAAACCTCACTCTGCACATGTGCCACTAGACGGTGGGGGCTCACAGGTGTGGGGCTGGCTCTGCACGTCAGACACACAGCACTTCTCCCTGCTCACATCACATGGGCAGGGTATATCCATCCCTCATGCAGCCTGGGTGCCACACTCCACATATGCACCCACCCACATGACAGGGGACTTACACACACACCGATGTCCAGGGTACGAACACATCATGTGGACACTCTCAGCACAGGTACACAGAACTAACACACATCTGTGGGTACAGTCACCTGTCACACTGGGCTGACCACATAATCAAATGAGGACTGTAGAGGCTACATTCCCAGGAGGACAAGACAGGCAGAATGTGGCATGCACCATGCAGTGATTGTCACAGTAAACACAATGCAAGTGAGGACGGCAGACATGCACCACAGCATGCTCTGGCTGGGAGACATCAGGCATTCCCCCCCCTGGGACCCCCTCTACAGTACATAGCATGTGTGTCACACCTGGACACAATGCCAGAAGTCACAGTCACAAACAAGGGACACAGTCTGTGCTAGTAGACTCTGCACTCACCTGATACCCTGGTCGTCCATACAGCAGGGGGTACTGTGGGAGGATCACATCCAGCAATGCCAGGTTCTCCTCCAGGGTGAAAGGCTGTGCCCTCTCCACAGACCTTGACATGGTTCCAGGGAATCAGTAGCAGCAGCTGGGTCGTAGAATCCAAAGATGTGCAGGCAAGTGCTCCCTCATGGGACCTGGCTGCCTTATATCTGCCTTGCTGGCCTGTTTCATGCACAGGAGTACAGAGTGATTGGTCACTCACATTTGCATCCTATGTTTCCTCCAATCCCTTCAAACCTAGCACAGTCAGTGGGTTCTTATTGTGTTTTTTTCTTGAGCATGATGTCAACTCCAGAACCACATTGCAACAAAGTAGATTCATTCAAACTGACTTCTGCTGTGCACCTGCTGAAAAAAATTCAAACTTTAAACTTGGTCTCCATGACAACCAGCATGCATGTAGGCCTTTATACTTGTCCCTCATGTGTCCCCTATGTAATTTGGAGTTTCACACACAGGTACGGTGCGTACCGGGGCCCTAGGGCACCCCAAATGCATAGCAACGGCCCGTACAGGCGTGTGTACGGTCCGTATCACTATGGGTGTGCTCGCATATGCGTACCCATAGTGATAGTGAGCGTACAGGCGTGTGTACGGTCCGTATCACTATGGGTGTGCTCGCGTATGCATACCCATAGTGATAGTGAGCGTACAGGCGTGTGTATGGTCCGTATCACTATGGGTACGCATACGTGAGCACACCCATAGTGATACGGACCGTACACACGCCTGTACGCTCACTATCACTATGGGTACGCATACGCGAGCACACCCATAGTGATACGGACCGTACACACGCCTGTACGCTCACTATCACTATGGGTACGCATACGCGAGCACACCCATAGTGATACGGACCGTACACACGCCTGTACGCTCACTATCACTATGGGTACGCATACGCGAGCACACCCATAGTGAAATGGACCGTACACACGCCTGTACGCTCACTATCACTATGGGTGTGCTCGTGTATGCGTACCCATAGTGATACGGACCGTACACTCGCCTGTACACTCACTATCACTATGGGTGTGCTCGCGTATGCGTACCCATAGTGATAGTGAGCATACAGGCACGTGTACGGTCCATATCACTATGGGTACGCATACGCCAGCACACCCATAGTGATACGGACCGTACACGCGTGCGTACGCTCACTGTCACTATGGGTACGCATACAGCAGCACTCCCATAGTGATCGGGAACATACACAGGCCCTCTGAGCGAATGTACGGTGCCTTTCACACATCACAGTGGTGACAGGCAGCACACAGGAAGGAATAGAGCTGACATACTTGTCCATGGATGGACATCAAGGCATTGTCTGGGCATTACTACATGTGTGGGGCACAGGTGTGAAAGTCTGTGATGTGGCACATTACTCCTGAGTCGAGAAGGCAACAGATGTATGATGAGATGTGTACAGATGTTATGTGTGACGGTGCAATGTGTGCCAGGCATGCCCTTAACTCCTTTGACATGTGTGCATGTCGTACTGCACATTTGGGATGAGCGTCACTGGCATGGCACAGTCAACAACATACGCAAGTGTCCCCTGATGCCCGCTACAGGGGTTACCACACCAGACATGTCACTACCCACGGTGCACGATGTGTCTATGTCATGTATGTGTGGTGTGTTCCCATTAGCTTGATGTTGGTGCTCCCTCAAAAGCATCAGCTGTTGCAGCAACCAACATGTGTCTGTGTGTAGATGGACATGGCACACTGTTACGCACACCAGGCCACATGTGGTATCGGATGTGAGGTGCGTATGTATGCATGGGACACGGAGTAGCGTAACAAGGACATGTCTGCATCCTCTCAATGTATGTGTGGTGAGTCATTACATGTACACCTTATTGGCAAGGTGTGTGGGCTGTCCTAGTGTAATGTCATGTGACCTGTGGCTCTAGTGTTCCGCTACCTGTCTCTGAAATCGACATCCTACTTCTGCTGATGTGTTGATGTATGTCACTCCTGTGTTGCGTCTGGCTGTTCACTTACACTGGGACACAGCTAATCCCATGCCATGGCATGTGGAGGTTCACAATCTCCGTGTGTAGCTGGGTCTTGGTAGGAGTGTCACCTGGCAGCCATACGTGTCCAGGGCATGTGGCACATACCTGACTCCGTATGTAGCATATGTGTATTGACAGATTAACATGTGCTCAGTACAAATAAATTGTTGTTGTAGTGCACTCACTCTTCCTTGTCACTTCCAAATTACTGCAGAGCGCCGCCTCTTCCCCGACCAATTTCGGACTTGGCTGACATGCGGGAGAATGACTGTATCCGGTGCTACCGCTTCCCCCAACCGTTGATTGAGGAGTTGACGGCAAGGCTGGCACCACACCTGCAACCGCTGCACAGGTATCTTACGGCACTGACACCCAAGCTGAAGGTAATGGCAGCCCTACATTTTCTTGCCACGGGTACCTTTCAATATACCATAGCTCATGTTGGTGGCATGTCCCAGAGCATGTTCAGCCGTGTGCTGCATGATTTCTTAGAGGCCATGTTGCTTCACCTGGATGAGTTCATCCATTTCCCAACTCCTGAACTGTTGACTGGGGTCAAGCGTGGATTCTATGCCCTAGGAGGGATGCCCCATGTCATTGGGTCCATAGATGGGACACATGTGGCTTTGGTACCACCACAGGCACAGGAGGTAGCGTACAGGAATCGCAAACACTACCACTCCATCAATGCCCTTGTGGTGTGTCTGTCCAACATGGTGATTTCACATGTCTGTGCTCGTTTTCCAGGATCAGCACACGATGCCTACATCATGAGGCATAGCAGGGTGCCTGAAATGATGACGCAGCTGCGCAACGAACGAGCATGTGTTGTTGGTGGGTACACTCTGTCTGTCCTGTATTTTGCGTAGACTTCCAGCACGATCGCTTCTCCTGTCCTACTCATGTCCATGTGGTTTCCATGTAGGGGACGCTGGCTATCCCAACATGCCATGGCTGATCACACCTCTCCGCAACCCCATCACGCCGGCCCAGCTCCGCTACAACACCGCCCATGGCCGGACAAGGCGAGTGATAGAGAGGACATTTGGGGTGATGGTGCCAGTGATGAGTGTATTTCCCCAGTCATAATTGTGACCTAGCATGTTGTCATCCTTACATGTGTCGAGTACATGCACATGCAAGTGGCTGTGCTTTTTGTGGCTGACTTCTTGTGTGTCTCTCATCCCCAGGTACTTGCGCATGCCGTCTGCTGGTTGCATTGTTGTGGCACTGCTATTCCTCATGGACACGTCATCGTGTGCTGACTCAGCGTTACACGCACGGACAAGTTTGGAAGTCTCCTTAGGGTAAGGGATGCATCAGGGGTGTATTGGGTGTGGCTGTTGTTTCCGATGTGTGCACACTGCCCCTGTCGATGTTTGGTTCCTCTGCAGACATGCCGCATCACCATGGTACACATGACATGTAGCTGGGTACACCTGAATAGATGGTCAGACTTGTTGACAGTCATCTGTGATGGGATAGTGGATTGTGATGATGGCATCAATGTGTGTAACACTGCCCTCGGACACATACGGTTTGCATTGGCTTGAAATGGTGTGGGACTTCCACATCAGAGGATCAATGGTGTATGGCAGCCTCTCCGTGAGCAGCAGGGGGTGTTTAGCTGTTACCCGACACTTGTGTGCCAGTTCCATGGCTATCACGCATTTGTGCAGCAGAAGGGGGATTCCAGTGTTGGACCCACATGTTACTCCACATGACCTGTTTATGTGTACTCCGAGTTGCCTCTGCATTCCCGAATACATGAATAATAAAGGTGTCCCTATGCCTCCAAGGTGCCTATTCTCAGTCAATGCTGGTGTGTTGCCACGGTGCATACAGCATGTCTGGCATGGTTTTCCGTGATAGTGGCTATGTGTCTATGTGTCGAGTAGCAAGATGCAAGCTGTTTGTGTGGGATTAGACTGTGTATTGTGCATGATGTCCATGACTGTGTGGGTATTGTGACATGTGCCATCCCCATGCATCCAACGTTGGCCAGGCCACCATTCTCTGCATCCACCTGACTCAGGCTTGCAGGACATGGTTCTGCCACCTGTCCACACATACCTGGGTGCCCCCCAGGACACTCCACATGATCCCTGACCTCTGCGCATGGCTGTCGCTGTACTCAATATGTCTGTCGGCACGGTTGTGTGGCCACCCCCTCAGCTGGTTGGGCCCATCACGGGTGTGTATGGTGCTCCATGTGTGTCTTGCCTAATACATTGTGACCCATGTGTGTCCTGTGCCAGACTCAGGCCCCAGGGTGTGGATGGTTGGAGTCATATGAGAACTCAGGCATGGTTAGACTTAACAAGACACATGTAAGGTAATAATGCAAAATGTAGGCATCATATCTTTATCGTGTAACTTTTTATTTTTGTTGGGGTACGTGGGGGGGGGGGTATGACATGAGGGGCTTTCCGGGTTTTTGGAATCCAAAGTTCACTAGGGGAGTTGGTGTCCTTGCCATTGGAAATCCTCAGAGTCCATGCCACAGTCTTTGTCAACATTGGTCAGACAGTGACCAGCAAGTCCATGTGGCAGAGAATGTCTTTTGCTGATGTGCTGCTGTTGGTCCAGTGGGCCAGGTGACAGGCCAGGTGTCCTGGGAGATGGTGCTGTTGCGCCGACCCTCACGGTCTTTTCCGTTGATGACCCGCCCTCCTGCGGGAACCCTCAGAAGCAGGCCGTGATGATGTTTGGGATGCTCCGTCGGATGTCTCCTCCTCCTCCTGATCCCTCCCTGTGGGTGGTGATGTTCTACGCCTGGCGGCACAGGGAGGGTTGCCCATGTTGTCGGCTATCCGACGGAGTGTACTGTGAATTCCCGTGAACACCGTCACGAGCTCAGCCTGTCTGTCCTCCATCCGCCCTTGGTGTCGCAGTAGACAGGCATGTTGCTCCACATGTTGCTGGGCCTGCTGGGTCTTGATCTCCTCGAGGATGGACACAACCTGGGCCATGCCCGTGGTGTCCTGCCGGTATGTGTCCAGGATGTTTCTGACATGGGCATATACCGGTTCCGCAGCCAACTGGTCAGGCTCGCGCCTCCGCCGTCCTCCACTCCCACCACCCCTGCCCACTTGCACCTGGCCTGCCCTTGTGGGCACATCGGGTCTCCGGGACCCCTGAGGGGTGGCATTAGCATTGTCGCCTGCCTCCTCCTGGGTGCCCGGTACACCGTGTCCCTCCTGGTGAGCCTGGCTGCATTGTGGTGGTGGGGCAGGGTTCCTGGGTGTCTCCTGGGATGTGGCAGGAGTGGGGGTGGTGGTTGGCCCAGTTGTACCTGACGCAGGTGCTGCAGGTGGTAGGACACCAGAGGGGCCAGGTTGGTCGGGGTCGTCCACAGAGTGGTGAGAGTCGTCGCTGCCGGTGGGATCGGCATCCCGCAGAGCCGGGTCCTGTGAGTCTTCCCCCCCAGTGTTGGGGGGGGGATCCACAACGTTGACCTGTGTGTGAGAGAGACAATGTTATTTGTGTTCCATGCAACATCCATGTTTCATTCGTTTCAAAGTTGGCACATTTCCTCAGGGAATTTGGATATGTCTTGCATTCCATTCACAGTGCACTTGTGCATGGGTATGTCCCTTGGCCACAGCTTTTGAGACTTTACCTATGTGTGGCACAGTCTTACTTGCTTTGTCAATTGTGACTGCAGTCAGCAGTGGAGTGAGCAGGTGTGGCGAGCCATGCATTGGCGCCTTCCGTGTTGCACTGTACGTGGGCACATGGAGTTGTTCCACACACTTATATAATGCAGGTAGCTGGCGTTGTGCACGTGCACAGGTTGAGACATGGCCCTGTGTTTTGCCATGGAGAAGAGAGGGGGATTGAGGCACTGGCCACCCTTGTCTACATGCACGCAGTCCACCTGCTGACGAGCAGACTTTCCCACACCCCACAAGGCTGAATTGGTCTCCCTGTGTGTCCCTTTCTCACTCCCTCTCTGTCCCCCTCTCCCTCCCTCCCTGTGTCAGCCTCCTCCCTCTGTCCGTCTCCCTGTGTCTCCCTCCCTCTCTCTCCCCCTATCCCTCCCTCTGTGTGTCACCCTCTGTCACCTCAGCCCAGCTTCCTAGGCACACACTTTTAGCAGATCTTTGAATGGCCCTTGGCTTGTTGATGTGAGTTTGTTTCTGATCTCCAGGCACCCATTGGGTGTAGTGTCTGTGTCTACGCTGCTGCTGTGGTGGTGTGTGCTGCCACTCTTTCACAGTGTTGGCTGTTCATTAGCTGCTGTCATGTGCAAAAAGTGCCTTCACCCCCATGTCTTAATGCAAGGCGTCCGCCATTTGCTGGCAAGTCTTTCCTGTGTGGGGACACACTGTTTGTCTGGCTGTGACCTAGGCCATATGGGCAGAGGGCATTGTTGTCTGCTTCTGAGTTGCACTATGTGATTTTTGGGGCCCACACTCCCACCATCCGGCTTACCGTGTCTTGTGTTGGTGTTTTCTGTGGCCTGTGACTTGGCATTGTCCAGCTGGGTGCATGGGGCATGGTGGCGCTAGTGGCATGTGCGTGTTCATGGAGTGTGGTTGAGTCATGCGATAGCTCGGGGTGGTTGCGTGACTGATTGTGAGTTTGGTTGTGGATGACGTTCCCTCCATGTGAGGTGAGTTGTTTGTGTACTCACCCGGGTCTCGGAGTCCTTCTAATCCGTCCACTGCCACCACCGGCAGTATGGCCATCACTCTCTCCTCCCAGGGATGGTATTGTACGGGTCTGCGGGGCGGCCCTCCTCCAGTGATGTTGGCCTGGTTGTGGTCGTCGGTCATTTTGGCTCTGACCCTCCTCCGCAGATCGTACCACCTGGCTTCGCATTCATGCCTGGTCCTTCTGGTGGACGCAACAGCATTCACAGCATCAACAATCCTCTGCCACATGGCTGTTTTTTTGGAAATGCTGGTCTGTCTGACCAATGTTCCAAAGAGGTGTGGCTCGACTCTGAGGATTTCGTCGACAAGGACCTCCAACTCTTGGCTAGTGAACTTTGGATTCTTGTTAGTGGGCATGGTGAGGGGTGTGGGTGTGGATGGTTGTGGGTGGTGTGGGTGTGGATGGTTGTGGGTGTGTGGGTGTGGTTGTGCAGGTGTGTGTGAATGTGATGAGGGGGTGTTTGTGAAGGTGTGTGTGTGAAGGTGTGCAAGTGTAAGGTGTAGTAAAGGTTCAAGTATGGTGCTGTAGGTTGTCTGTGGGGTCTGGCAGCAGTGAGTCTGTTGCAAAGGCTCATGGTTTGTGTCTGTGGGCCCTTTTTATTGGTCCATTGGTGGGTGTGGCTGTGTTTTAACTTTGGGTGGGTGTGTTATAAGGAGAGGTTGTGTTTTGGGCCTCTGTTTGGGATTTTGGCAGTTGCAGGTCAGTGAATGTGTTGTATTTGTGCTTGTTGGACATGTTTTGTGGCTTTGTGCCATTCGAATAGTGTATTCTTGTGTTGTTGTGCTTTGTCCTGGTTGTGTACGTGCGCTTTTAGCGTGTGTACGGTGTGTACATCGGCAATTTTGTTGTACAGTGCTGTCCTTGTGTCTGGCTTGGTACGACTCGTACATGCGCGATGTTGGGTGAAGGTGCTGGTGTTGGGGCCTGGGGTGCACTCCGTACTTAGAATGTTGGGGTGGGGGTACGCTCCATACATACGCGGGTGAGGGTACGGGTCGTACATACACGGTTGGGGTGGGGGTACGCTCCATACATACGCGGGTGAGGGTACGGGTCGTACATACACGGTTGGGGTGGGGGTACGCTCCATACATACGCGGGTGAAGGTACAGGTCGTACATACATGGTTGGGGTGGGGGTACGCTCCATACATACGCGGCTGAGGGTACGGGTCGTACATACACGGTTGGGGTGGGGGTACGGGTCGTACATACACGGTTGGGGTGGGGGTATGCTCCATGCATACGCGGGTGAGGGTACGGGTCGTACATACACAGTTGGGGTGGGGGTACGGTCCGTACATACACGGTTGGGGTGGGGGTATGCTCCATACATACGCGGGTGAGGGTATGGGTCGTACATACACGGTTGGGGTGGGGGTACGGGCCGTACATACACGGTTGGGGTGGGGGTACGCTCCATACATACGCGGGTGAGGGTACGGGCCGTACATACACTGTTGGGGTGGGGGTACGCTCCATACGTACGCGGGTGAGGGTACGGGTCGTACATACATGGTTGGGGTGGGGGTACGCTCCATACATATGCGGCTGAGGGTACGGGTTGTACATACACGGTTGGGGTGGGGGTACGCTCCATACATACGCGGGTGAGGGTACGGGTCGTACATACACGGTTGGGGTGGGGGTACGGTGCGTACATACACGGTTGGGGTGGGGGTACGCTCCATACGTACACGGGTGAGGGTACGGGTCGTATACACAGTTGGGGTGGGGGTACGCTCCATACATACGCGGGTGAGGGTACGGGCCGTACATACACTGTTGGGGTGGGGGTACGCTCCATACGTACGTGGGTGAGGGTACGGGTCGTACATACACGGTTGGGGTGGGGGTACACTCCATACATACGCGGGTGGGGGTACGGGCTGTACGTACGAGGGTGTACATACACGGGTGGGGGTACGTCTTGTACATACATGGGTGTACATACACGGGTGTACATACACGGGTGTACATTCACGGGTGGGGGTGCGTCTCGTACATACACGGGTGTACATACACGGGTGGGGATTCGACTCGTACATAGGAGGGCTGGGGGAGTGTTGGGCGCGTATGCGGGCACATGTCTCTATGGTTGCTATTGGAGTTCTGTGCGGACGGTGTTTTTTCCATCCGGTTGTAACATCGGACGCACGGGATGGATCGTACTAGCGCGGTCGGACTTCACTTTTCACATTTGTACGGTAAATCGTCCGAGGATGTGTCGGACACATTTTCCGACCGGAGGACGTGTGGGGAATAATTCCCAATGCGATTCGTATGGTCTTTTTCCCATGCGAATCGTACTTGGCAGTTTGTACGGCACTTGTACGATTCGTACGGTAAAAAGACCAGATACGAGTCGTACGGGGAATTTTTTTACAGGATCGTAATCGGCACCAGAGTGTTTTTAGAAACGTGTTTCCACTTTGTAGCTTCTTACAGGCCTCTTCATTCTGCATATTGAAACTTAGTTAAACTTACCTTCACAGTAATAGGAATAAAAAATGGTATACATTTTTTTCTGTTTTTCATTCAAATATAAATTCATATAAATTGCTTATTTTAAAATTTGGATCTGTGAAAGAAAAGTAAAAAAAAATTATGACATGTAATAATACATTTTTTTACAACACAGCATAATTTCCACAAAGTAATTTTTTTGCCTTTTTTGCTGTTCTCAGAATATATTAAATCTCACTAAAAATAGTGATTTCAATCGTACTCATCACTTAACAGGGGGCAAAAAAAACACAATCTCAAAGATTGTTAAAAAAAACCAACATGCCATTCTCAAAATACAAATCACAGAAATATAAAATGCACACAGCTAACACATTTTTTTAAATTTAACTTACAAAAACTGTAAATGATGTCCCTATAAAATATTCACCAATTCTAAAGTTGGATTTTTGGAGGATGCACCATGCCCACAACGTTTTCCTTCAGTGATGTGGAAATTTTCTACTTTTCTCGAGGTGCAAACAAAGACCAATACCACCTTTCTCATGCACAAGATTTTCAAAAGAGTTCTGTTACGAGGGGATCCTAACAAAAAATACTCATGCGGCACAGCAAGTATGATGAAAAACCTAAGGACCCTTCATCCAAACAGTCTTGCACGAGAAGAGTGCAAACAGGTGAGAAACACTCCTGTTCTGTATCTGTAAAAAAGAATCACAAATAAATGTATATTAATAACTTTCAAAATTATACTATTCCATTACTGTACAAACACATTTTATATAAATACTGACTATGGCCCTGAACCACAATTGTGACGATGGTTAAAACACTACATGCATAGTGCATACTACTTTGAAGCAGTTCATGCCCTAAAGCCTACCTCACTAAAACTCGACATGCTAACTGACTAAATGATTACAGTACTATAAGGAGACACACTGGGTGAGTGACAGGGTGTTTGCTAGAAGAGTATGGATACATACTAGGGAATTGAAGGTGTGAAACACAACTGTGTAGGTGATTAGAGGACTGCATCCATACTGCATAGGAATTTAAAGCAGTCCATGTGCTAAGGCCTGGCTCACTGCATGACTACTTGGGTACTGACTGAATGATTAGAGTACAGCAAGGAGAGTGCCTAGGTGAATTTATAAGTGCTAGGCTTTTCGCACAGGGAATGGATTAGTACTTGGTACTGAATGGGTCACTAGAGGAGTGCAAAGGCAGTGACAAGATGTTTGCAGGACTGTATGGATACTGACTAGGAAATTGAAAGTGTGAAAGACAAGTGTCTAGGTGGTTAGAAGACTGCATGCATAGTGGATAGGGGTTTGAAGCAGTCAATGTGCTAAGGCCTGGCTCAGTGCATGAATACTTAGGCACTGACTGAATGATTAGAGTACTGCAAATATAGTATCTTGGTGATTTTATAAGTGTTTGAGTTTTCGCACAGTGAATGGACTAGTACATGATGCTGAATGGGTCACTAGAGGACTGCAAAGGGAGTGACAGGGTGTTTCCTGGAAGTGTATGGATACTGACTAGGGAATTGAAGGTGTGAAAGACAATTGTGTAGGTGGTTAGAGGACTGCATGCATAATGGATAGGGGTTTGAAGCAGTCCATATACTAAGGCCTGGGTCACTGGATGAGTACTTGGGTACTGACTGAATGATGAGAGTACTGCAAGGAGAGTGCCTGGGTGAATTTATTAGGGTTTGGCACAGTGAATGGATTAGTACATGATGCTTAATAAGGTCACTAGAGGAGTGCAAGGGGAGTGACAGGGTGTTTGCTGGATGTGTATGGATACTGACTGGGGAATGGAAGGTGTGAAAGACAAGAGTGCAGGTTGTTAGAGGACTGCATGCATAGTGGATAGAGGTTTGAAGAAGTCCATGTGCTAAGGCCTGGCTCAGTGCATGAATACTTAGGCAGTGACTGAATCATTAGAGTACTGGAAAGAGAGTGTCTTGGTGAATTTATAAGTGTTTGGGTTGTGGCACAGTGAATGGATTAGTACATGGTGTTGAATGGGTCACTAGAGGACTGTAAAGGGAGTGACAGGGTGTTTCCTGGAAGTGTATGGATACTGACTAGGGAATTGAAGGTATAAAATACAAGTGTATAGTATGTTAGAACACTACATGCATACTGCATAGACATTTGAAGCAGTCTATTTGGTACTTAGAAACTGAATAAATAATCAGACGACTTCTAGGACAGCGCTTGGGTAAAACTTTTAAATTTTCAGGTCTGCCACAGTGAAGAGAATAGTACATGGTTCTGCACCTTAGTGTCAAACCCTGACTCATTTTATCAATGCATAAGCAAAGACTAGCTTCTAATGCTACTAAAACTTGACAACATGACAGGTTTTAAAAGAGTTATCTGCTAAAAAATACACGATGTTACCAAATGCTTCTCTCACAATGGTTCCCAAATGCACACAGACTCACATTGTGATTCTAGACAACAACCATTATACCTAGGAGTTTACCAAAAATCATTCACTATTGTGGAAGTGGTAAGGGAACTGCACACAATCTTCATATTTCAGGACTGCACTTTTGTGTCAAAGCCTGACTCATTTAATCAAAGCATAAGCAAAGACTGGCTTCTAATGCTACTAAAACTTGACAACATGACCGGTTTTCAAACAGTTATCTGTCAGCAAATACACGATGTTACCAAATGCTTATCTCACAATCCTTACCCAAATGCACACAGACTCACAGTGTGATTTTAGACAAACAACACTATCCTAGGAGTTTACCAAAACTCATTCACTAGTCTAGAAGAGTTAATGGTACTGCACACAATCTACATATTTAAGTACAGCACATCAGTGTCAAAGCATGACTCATTTACTCAATGCATAAGCAAAGACTGGATTCTAATGCTGCTAAAACTTCACAACATGACAGCTTTAAAAAAAGTTATCTGTCAGCAAAAACATGATGTCAGCAAATGCTTCTCTCACAGTGATCCCAAATACAAACTAACTCACAGTGTGATTCTAGACAAGCACCACTATCCCTAGGAGTTTACCAAAACTCATTCACTACAGTGCAAGTGGTAAGGGAACTGCACACAATCTACATATTTCAGGACTGCACTTTTCTGTCAAAGCCTGACTCATTTAATCAAAGCATAAGCCATAACTGTCTTCTAATGCTACTAAAACTTCACAACATGACAGGTTAAAACAGTTATCTGTCAGCAAATACACGATGTTACCAAATGCTTCTCTCACAGTGGTTCCCAAATGCACACATACTCACTGTGTGATTCTAGACAAACAACACTATCCCTTGCACTTTACCAAAACACATTTCTTCATCTAGAAGTAGTACTACATTTTAGTATAGAAACATAACATAACTAATTTCACAAATTCATAAACAATGACTGGTTTCTAATTCTACCAAAATATAAAAACAGCACAGTTATCTGTCTGCAAACACATGAAAAACACAAATGCTTATCACAGAATGGTTTCTACATGCACACACACTGTCAATAAGATTGTAGAGAAAAAACATACTCCCTACACTTTAGCAGGAGAAATACATTAGTCTGATTAAAATCAAAATAGTCTACATACATCCCCTCACAATTAAATAACTCATCTTTCAAGTTCTTTTGTAGATTAAGAAGTATATCAGTCACTCACCATATTTTCTTTTACAGAATCTCTGCACTGTGCACCTCTCATCAAAATCAAAGAATGGAAAGGTTTCCCTTTCATTTTCCACACATATACATGTAAACATCAAATCACAATCCTTCACACATAAACTCAAAAGCAAACACACATTTCTATTGGTTAAACATTTCAACCCTTTCCAACTGAAATACATTTCAACCCTTCCCCCAATCTGCCTTCTGCCTGTTACCATAGAAACAGGTCATGGAACACTGCACTGAGCACACAGGTCAGAAGTTCAGCACACAATGTTCCTACACAAGAGAGGAAGTGTGCTTCACTTTTCAACATATCAGCTAATCATATATAATGTTCCTTACAATCTGTTTTTGTTAACCAATAAGAATCATACCTTTAAAAAACAGAAATATACACCCTACCTTTCAGTGTACAAAGTAGTCATACAACCAATGATTTCTTGTCTTTTTTTTAAAAAATTCAGTGGATCCGCGCACCCAACGCGATAGGATGCACGCTCCGTGCGCGCATTTCGTCGATTAAAAAAAAAAAAAAGGGGGCCCCAGGGGGTCCTTCTGGGACCCCCTAAGCACCTCTAGAGGGTCAGAGTGTTTCCACTCTGCCCCCTTTATATGTTTTACACACTTATTCCCCTTGCTTCTTCACCTTCGCTTCTACCGAGGCAGAAAGTGGCCGCCAACAGTTCCTGGTTTCGAATGTAGAGAGACACTCGACAGCCAATTAGCATTCAGCGTACGATCGGGAGGGTGCACGCTCGGTTTGGGGAGGGTGCGCTCACGGTGCGGGTAGGGTCCGCGGATCCTCCGCGGCCATAGATATTTATGTACTTTTATCTCTAATTTTCTCAGGAACTACTGAACGGATTCACACCATTTATGCAAAAGGCACGAGTCTGAACTGAGGACTACCTCTTTGCCAAATTTGGTGTCATTCCGTTCAGCGGTTCGGGCTGTAGCTGTGACAACAGGTCCTATGGTAAATTGCATGGGGAAAACGTGTTTTGGGACCCCCCTTTTTTCTTGGCCCCCGCTTTACGAATCACCACGAAATTTTCAGGGTAGGAGCGGAGCTGGCCAAAAGTTTGGAAAATTTCGCGAGGATTCGTCAACCGGCGCCAACATTATTGGGAATAGAATGTTGTGGATTTCCTATGGAAAATAGGTCCTAACTATAACTACCTACTGGCGACCGCCAGTAGGTAATATATATATATATATAGTATGGGCTGGGGTAGATAGAGGTATTGGGTGGTAACTGTTTTTAGGGTTTATCAGTGGGAAAGTCGATTGGGTGGTAAGGTGTTTTTACAGATTAGGGGCGGGTGGTAAGGTTATTTTTTGTAGGGTTTAGGGGTCAGTAGGCGTAAGGGTTTGTAAAGGTCCCCCAATTGAAAAAATCGGTTTTTTCAATATATATATATATATATATATATATATATACACAAAAAAATTCAATACCCTTACCCACTCGTAAACCATGAAATCACCCTTACCACACAATGCTTCTACCTACCCCATAACCATAAAAATACCCTTACCACCCACTACTAAACCCTAAAGTCCCCCTTACCCTCTATACACCTACCCTACCGACATATATATATATATATATATATATATATATATATATATATATATATATATATATATATATATATTCACTGAAAAAAACAAAGGTTTCAGGGGCGTTATAGTTAGGAATTGGCATTTAAAAAACCTTAGAAATTCACAAAAAAAACATAGGTTTCAGGGGCGTTATAGTTAGCTGGACATTTCCCTCGTACAAAACCCTAGAAATTCCCCCGTTATAGTTAGTTCAGCTAACTATAACTCGTGCCCCCGCAATGCACTGCTGATGATGTCACATATTACATCACTCATGACATGGTCAGTGACATCACTGATGACATCTCAAATGACAGCACTGATGATATCACTGATGACGTCATCCAGCGAGTCTGTGTTTCTGTAAAGTTTTAATATGTTTAATATATATAGGGAAAGGCCTGTTGAAGAATGAGTGGGTGTAAAAGTGTGTGAATGGATGATTTTCTAGGTGCGTAACTGACTCTATAAGTGAGTCATTAAATGTATCTTACTGCAGACTAGTGACTAAACTGTGTGAATGTCTGTATGTGTCCATGTGTTGGTGTATAAGTGGCTGCATGGTTTTGTGAATACCTATATGGGTGTCTATATGGGTTATTGATTGGTTGTCTGAGTATCTGTATGGGTGCCTGAGTGTTTGTGTGGGTAGGGTGTGTGTGACTCTGTGCATAGATGTGTGAGTGGGTGATTCTATGGTGCATGGTTTTAAGAGTGCAACTGTGATGGACTGTTTGGTTGGGTGAGTGTATGTATGAGTGTGTTAGAGACTGAATGTATATCTCAGTTGTACATGTGTCAGTAACTACATATGTGAAACGCAGTGTATATGTGTGTAAGAGTATATAACTATCTATATGTGAGAGTGTGTGATTGAGGGTGTGCCTGCATGGATGAGTGTGTGCTTGTATTAGTAATTGTATAAGAGTGTCAGAATTTGTTAGTATTTTTATGAGTAAGTGAACTTGAGTGTGTTTAACTGTATAGGTGAGTAAATTGGACTGTGATTAATTATTTGCATGACTGACTAGGTGTGTCAGTACCTCAATGGATGATTGGCAGTGTGTGAGTGTCTATATAGGTGTATGAATGCATATGATAGTCCTGTACGGAGTGACTGTAAGTATGAGTGACTGTACAGGTGAGTGAGTGGAGATGTATGTAGACCTAAGAGTCAATGAGTGGGTATGTAGTTATTGGTATTGGAGTATCTATGGTTTTCAAAATGGCCTTCTGAAATTTTGAGTCGGTGTATCAAAGGTTATATTAGGGTGTGTGAAGATGCACTAATTTATCACATGGATGACGTCATCAGTGATGTCATTTGAGATGTCATCAGTGATGTCATCAGTGATGTCACTGACCATGTCATGAGTGATGTAATATGTGACGTCATCAGCAGTGCATTGCGGGGGCGCGAGTTATAGTTAGCCGAACTATAACGGGGGAATTTCTAGGGTTTTGTACGAGGTAAATGTCCAGCTAACTATAACGCCCCTGAAACCTATGGTGTTTTTAGTACTGCACCTTAGTGTCAAACCCTGACTCATTTTATCAATGCATAAGCAAAGACTAGCTTCTAATGCTACTAAAACTTGACAACATGACAGGTTTTAAAAGAGTTATCTGCTAAAAAATACCCGATGTTACCAAATGCTTCTCTCAGAGTGGTTCCCAAATGCACACAGACTCACAGTGTGATTCTAGACAACAACCACTATACCTAGGAGTTTACCAAAAATCATTCACTACTGTGGAAGTGGTAAGGGAACTGCACACAATCTTCATATTTCAGGACTGCACTTTTGTGTCAAAGCCTGACTCATTTAATCAAAGCATAAGCAAAGACTGGCTTCTAATGCTACTAAAACTTGACAACATGACCAGTTTTAAAACAGTTATCTGTCAGCAAATACACGATGTTACCAAATGCTTATCTCACAATCCTTACCCAAATGCACACAGACTCACAGTGTGATTTTAGACAAGCAACAGTATCCTAGGAGTTTACTAAAATTCATTCACTAGTCTAGAAGAGTTAATGGTACTGCACACAATCTACATATTTAAGTGCAGCACATCAGTGTCAAAGCATGACTCATTTAATCAACGCATAAGCAAAGACTGGATTCTAATGCTACTAAAACTTCACAACATGACAGGTTTTAAAAAAGTTATCTGTCAACAAATACATGACGTCACCAAATGCTTCTCTCACAGTGATCCCAAATACACACTAACTCACAGTGTGATTCTAGACAAGCACCACTATCCCTAGGAGTTTACCAAAACTCATTCACTACAGTGCAAGTGGTAAGGGAACTGCACACAATCTACATATTTCAGGACTGCACTTTTCTGTCAAAGCCTGACTCATTTAATCAAAGCATAAGCCATAACTGTCTTCTAATGCTACTAAAACTTCACAACATGACAGGTTAAAACAGTTATCTGTCAGCAAATACACGATGTTACCAAATGCTTCTCTCACAGTGGTTCCCAAATGCACACATACTCACTGTGTGATTCTAGACAAACAACACTATCCCTTGCACTATACCAAATCACATTTCTTCTTTTAGAAGTAGTACTACATTTTAGTATAGAAACATAACATAACTCATTTCACAAATTCATAAAAAATGACTGGTTTCTAATTGTACCAAAATATAAAAACAGCACAGTTATCTGTCTGCAAACACATGAAAAACACAAATGCTTATCACAGAATGGTTTCTACATGCACACACACTGTCAATAAGATTGGAGAGAAAAAAAGGACTCCCTACACTTTAGCAGGAGAAATACATTAGTCTGATTAAAATCAAAATATTCTACATACATCCCCTCACAATTAAATAACTCATCTTTCAAGTTCTTTTGTAGATTAAGAAGTATATCAGTCACTTACCATATTTTCATTTACAGAATCTCTGCACTGTGCACCTCTCAGCAAAAACAAAGAATGGAAAAGTTTCCCTTTCATTTTCCACACATATACATGTAAACATCAAATCACAATCCTTCACACATAAACTCAAAAGCAAACACACATTTCTATTGGTTAAACATTTCAACCCTTTCCAACTGAAATACATTTCAACCCTTCCCCCAATCTGCCTTCTGCCTGTTACCATAGAAACAGGTCATTAAACACAGCACTGAGCACACAGGTCAGAAGTTCAGCACACAATGTTCCTACACAAGAGAGGAAGTGTGCTTCACTTTTCAACATATCAGCTAATCATATATAATGTTCCTTACAATCTGTTTTTGTTAACCAATAAGAATCATACCTTTAAAAAACAGAAATATACACCCTACCTTTCAGTGTACAAAGTAGTCATACAACCAATGATTTTTTGTCTTTTTTAAAAAAGATTCCGTGGATCCGCGCACCCAACGCGATATGATGCACGCACCATGCGCACATTTGGCCGTTTTTTTTTTTTTTAAAGGGGGCCCCAGGGGGTCCTTCTGGGACCCCCTAAGCACCTCTAGATGGTCAGAGTATTTCCACTCTGCCCCCTTTATATGTTTTACACACTTATTCCCCTTGCTTGTTCAGCCTCGCTTCTACCGAGGCAGAAAATGGCCGCCAACAGTTCCTGGTTTCAAATGTAGAGAGACACTCGACACCAATTAGCATTCAGCGTGCGATCGGGAGGGTGCGCGCTCGGTTCGGGGAGGGTGTGCTCACGGTGCGGGTAGGGTCCACGGATCCTCCGCGGCCATAGATATTTATGTACTTTTAACTCTAATTTTCTCAGGAACTACTGAACGGATTCACACCATTTATGCAAAAGGCACGAGTCTGAACTGAGGACTACCTCTTTGCCAAATTTGGTGTCATTCCGTTCAGCGGTTCGGGCTGTAGCTGCGACAACAGGTCTTATAGGAAATTGCATGGGGAAAACGTGTTTTGGGACCCCCTTTTATCTCGGCCCCCGCTTGACGAATCACCACGAAATTTTCAGGGTAGGAGCGGAGCGGAGCTTGCCAACAGTTTGGAAAATTTTGCGAGGAATCGTCAACCGGCGCCAGACTTATTGGGAATAGAATGTTGCGGATTTCCTATAGAAAATAGGTCCAGCTATAACTATATATATTCATAATGGGGCCGATTCACAGAACTAACTTAAGACAAAATCCTAAACTTACTACTTTTGGTATTCACAGAAGTTAGGGTTTTGTCTTAAGTTTGTCTTAAGACAAACTTAAGACAAACTTAACACAGACTTAAGACAAACTTAAGACAGACTTAAGTTAGTTCTGTGAATCGAGCCCAATGAGTCTGTTGTTGATTAGCCAAGAACTCCAAAGAATTTCACAGCGTCAATTCCACTCGGCTTAGGAAACAGAACACGGCTGTCTAAATTGTTGTTCAAACCGGTTGATTTTTACATGAAATTCATTACACTGGGTGCATCATAGCAGCATGAAGTGGCTATATATATATATATATTTGCACAACCTACTACTGCACCTTAAACCTTTGTAAACCACCAAGCATTTACAAGGTCGGGATATTTCCGTGAACAAAGAAAGGTATTTAGAAGCAGGTATATCTAATGATACAACTATGTAATACCTCAGACCCATGCTGTCACAAGTACTAACATATGTGTATTTGTTATATGTTTTTCATCACTAAAAAATTATTTTTAGACCAATGTATTTTTTCCATGTCTATGGTCACAAGCATCACGAGATTATAGAGTGCTCTCGAATTATAAAAGCTAAATGAATCAGCAGTTACTTCATGTGATCAAGGCCATCTGGTGGCCGAAACGCGTAATGGCGTGCTGTGTGGGTGCTGATTGTCATTAAAAACCTGTGAAGCACGATTTGGTGTCCGTGTGCTTCTTCCTCGCCGGTCGGAGACAGCCTGTTGGATTATACATATATATATATATATATATATATATATATATATATATATATATATATATATTCTCTCGTCAAACGGCCCAAAAGGAGAGCGCTCTTTCTCATAGCAGGTGCTAGTGTCGAGAACGGGCCAGTTCTCGTAATCAATTTATCACCAATTTCCCTCAAGAAGGAAACACTGCACACCAAGGAGGTTGTTCGTTTTGAAGATTTCAGGGGTTTTATTTCCGTGCAAATAATCACCAACATCCACCACCAACGCGTTTCAACCACAATCGGTCTTGCTCACGGTGTGTGAGTCCATTTTCAGTGTTCTTTATTTATAGTTCTGCCCCTATTGACCATTTAGGAGGAATTATGGGAGATGTAGTTTATACTCCTTATACCGTTTTTCAGCATGTTGAGTTCTTTCTTTCTGGATATATTTCCATTGTTTCAACAAGGGAGGTTCCCGTATCCTTATATTGTGATTATTTACATACAGTGTTTGTAGAAATAAATGTAATTAATCGGGATGATACGAATTCCTGTGATAACACTCAGTGTGTGTTATGCTTGAATTAGATTGCTGTTTGTCGCATCCTTGGAAAGGTGATTCATTCCTTACAGTACTCCCGGTAACATATTTGCTCAGTGCATGATTCCTAATAATTCTATGCTCAGTGCATGCAAGGAAACACTATGTATTTTATTCAGTTCATCAGACAAATACGGATACAAGTTCTTATTGGATTGCCCTTGATTTATTATCCATTGTGAGTTCATGTAACGCAGCAAGATCACAGATGGCTATGTAACTCCTCATCGCCATTGAGACCAAAGGGGACCTTAGTCTTGAATCGTATGATCATTTTGGATTCCAATCTTCGTAATTTCATTGTTCTGTTTCCTCCCCGCACACTTTTCGGCACAGTTGTCAGGCCAAAGTATCTTATGTTTTGTTTCATGTTTTCTTTATGGGTTTTTAGATGTTTAGCAATTGCATAGTTGGTGTCTTCATTCTGCACAGCTCGTAGATGTTCCAGGATTCTCTTTTTTAGCGGGCAGATGGTACTGCCTATGTACCAGAGTCCGCATCCACAGACAATAACATACACAACGTATGTAGATTCACAGTTGATTCTTTCTGTAATGTTGAATGTGTTACCCATGAAATCCACTGATTGTTTCATGTTTATGCCATGTTTACATGCCTTGCATGTGTTACAGCGTACGAAGCCTGTCTGTTTGGTCTCCAACCAGTTTTTTACTTTCTTGCTGGTTGTCATGTGGCTTTTCACCAATTTGTCTTTCAAGGAAGGTGCTTTCCGATATGAGATATTGGGTTGGTTGCCAATTGTGTGTCCAATATCTGGGTCCTTCTTCAAGATATCCCAGTGTTTTTTTAGGATATCTATAATTTGATAGTTTTCTTTGCTGTACGTTAGAATTACTCGAATCATGGCATTCTCCTCTGTTTGTTCTTTTTTGTATTTCAAAGTCTGTGCTCGTGGAATGGCTCTCGCTCTTTCCTGACCCTGATTGATGTCTTTATCACAGTATCCTCTTTGTTGAAATCTTATTGCTGTTTCCTTAAAGGTTTTTTCCATTTCTAGATCGTCAGAGCAATTGCGTCTCATTCGCAAGAATTCTCCATAAGGGATACTTTTTTTCAATTGAGGGGGATGGAAACTCTTTCCATGTAAAATGCTGTTTGTCGCAGTTGGTTTTCTGTATAATTTCGTTTTGATTTCATGGTTTTCTATGTACACTGTTACATCCAAGAATTGAATTTCTTGGTTGCTGATGTTATGCGTAAACTGTAGACCTATTTCATTGTTGTTCAGAATGGTCATATACTCTTCAAATTCCTTCTGGCTGCCACTCCAGATAAGGAATAAGTCGTCAATATAGCGCAACCATAATTCTGTTTTGGTAGTGTGTACTTAATTTTCATCTCTCCAAGCTATTAGTTTCTCCCACCAACCCATGGTGAGATTGGCATAGCTTGGAGAAAATGAAACTCCCATGGCGGTTCCGCACTGTTTGGAGTATATCTGACCGTCAAATATAAAAATGTTGTTACGAATACAAAGCTCTTTCATGTCTAAGAGCATTCTCGTGTGTTTTGATTGTTGTATATTGCGTTGTTTCAAGAAATATCCAACGGCTTGTAGTCCAATGTCGTGGTCGATGGAAGTGTACAATGATACTACATCGATTGTGGCTAAATAATAGCCTTCATGCCATCCAAGGTTTGATAGAAATCTTAAGAAATCCCCCGTGTCTTTTATATATGATGTTAAATTCGTTACTAGCGGTGCCAGGAAGAAATCTACGTAGTCTGATACATTTTCATACAATGAGTTGCAGCTCGACATTATAGGCCTAGCTGGAGGATTGATTAGGGTTTTATGTATCTTCGGTAAGAAGTACATCGTAGGCATCACTGGGCTTTCATTCTTTAAGAATAGAGATTCTTCTGATGTCAGTAATCCCTCTTCTTGCCACTTTTTAATTCTTAGCTCTAAATTTAGAGTTAACTCATTTAGTGGATTATGAGATAGTTTCACATAATTCTTGACGTCATCCAGCTGTCTGATGGCCTCTTTGATGTAGTCGGTTTTGTTTTGAATGACCACGTTGCCCCCCTTATCTGCAGGTTTGATTATGATCTTATTATTGTTCATAAGGGTATCAATTGCTTGTCTTTCCATTTTGTTCAAATTTTCTTTTTTATGGTTGTTGCTTACTTTGATCATTGTCTCCAAATCACTGACCACTAGGTCATGAAACGTATCTATTCTATTGCCTGGACTAAGGACAGGACAGAATTTCGATTTGGGTTTAAAAGTAGTGGGTTCTCTGTCATTGGTACGTAAGTTCAAATTCTCCAGAACTTGAGATTGATGTCATCATCACTGGTCATTAGTCCGTGTGTTGTGACTAAGACGGGTATGTCATTAACTGTGAGGTTACTTGTCTCAGGTGTCTTGTTTCTTTTGCTTGGTGCTTTTAAAGTTCGTAAATTTACTAAAGAATTTGGCAAGTTTCAGCTTTCTGACGAATTTGTAGATATCAATCCTGGTATCTACATGATTATAATGTTGTTCAGGACAGAAGCTTAGTCCTTTATTCAGTACATTCTGTTCATGAGAATTCAGTTTATAGTCAGATAGGTTGATGATTAGATTCACCTTCTCCTTTTTCAATTTTTTCAGTGTATTTACTTCTTCAAACGATTGCATAGAGGGTAGCTTTTTGTTTGTTCTGCCCCCTCTTCTCGTTTTTCTCCTTCTTTTGAAGATTGATGATAGACTCTTCCTCTCCCTCGTCCTCTTCCTTGACCTCTTGGGTTCTTCTGATCGATATACATCAACTTCATTTCCTCTAAAAAAAGACAGGTGTCCTGTTCTGGTTGTTCTTTCCTCTTCGCTTAAGTCTGACTCTGATTCGCTGGTTACTGGGATGCGACAAACAGCAATCTAATTCAAGCATAACACACACTGAGTGTTATCACAGGAATTCGTATCATCCCGATTAATTACATTTATTTCTACAAACACTGTATGTAAATAATCACAATATACGGATACGGGAACCTCCCTTGTTGAAACAATGGAAATATATCCAGAAAGAAAGAACTCAACATGCTGAAAAACGGTATAAGGAGTATAAACTACATCTCCCATAATTCCTCCTAAATGGTCAATATGGGCAGAACTATAAACAAAGAACACTGAAAATGGACTCACACACCGTGAGCAAGACCTATTGTGGTTGAAACGCGTTGGTGGTGGATGTTGGTGATTATTTGCACGGAAATAAAACCCCTGAAATCTTCGAAACGAACAACCTCCTTGGTGTGCAGTGCTTCCTTCTTGAGGGAAATTGGTGTAAAAAAAAAAATATATATATATATATATATATATATACAGATGCACACACACACACATATATACATAAATATATACAGTTTCACTTACCTAATATATATTCTTACCTTGTGTTGTTAATGCATGTGTGGTAAAGGTGTATGCGTGGTAAAAGACTGCTTTGTAAAGACAATGCTTGGTAAAGGCATTGTGTGGTAATGGATGCGGGTAAAGGCATACATTCTAAATGGAGGCATGGTTCTGTCATAAAACGCCCTGGCGTCAGGGATGGCTGGCTAGTGCTTGAACGCAGAACTTCTGCGCCCTCCATTATGGGGGCATCATATGTTGACCCCTCTCCACTATCCGTGTCATGTGAGAACGGGGCCATGAGATCGATAAGCCTCCATCAGAGCTGCGTCATCGTCTTGGTCACAATACAGGCAGGCACTTCGCCGGAAGTGGCACACCGCTACCCAGGGATACCTATATGAATCTGAGAATTGGCGGGCTGTGGAAAATCAGAGGCGAGGGCATTTGGGCTGGAGCCTGCTTCTGAGGCATAACATGAGGATAGGAAACTCCAAAGGGGCAATACTGCTTCTAGTCCTGCGAGCTTTTGGGCCCTCTCCCATACCAGTAGCCAAAGGCGGCTTAGAGCCTTGTGTCATCCAACAAGACACTTTTACAAGGGCCTCAGAGAGCCCATCCAACCGTTCTCAACACTGCCATGCCCATAGATGACATTACAATTACCAACTGCAAAGAGTGTAGCCCTCCCACATCTTCTCTCACAGTGGCAGGGAAAAGTGTAAAATCAAAAAAATCCCTTGCACATCGGAAGCTCCAGGCGGTGCAGAGATAAAAGCCTGTGATATTCTGTGGTAATACCATCTTCTGTTCCAAGACGTCACCCTTTACCCCCTAGATAAACACAGAGAATTCAAAGATGTAATCGCCTACCTTGCTGAGAGAAAATATACCCAACAGCTGATGGTATCCTTTCTGCCTTCACTTCACCCTCAAAGCCCATTGACTCACCATTAATAGCCTCAAAGATGTCTGCGTGGCACCAGGCCTGGTGCAGCCTCCGCAACATCAGAAACAAACACAGGACAGCTCAATCCCAGAGAGACCAGTAACAAATGGCAGCTTTCCCAATCTTTCAAATCACTCATAGGAGAATGACTGATGATTGCTGGAGAAAGAGGCTCGCCCTCCATTATCCGATCAAAATGGACCGCCCATGGGGTATCTCACCCAGGTGTATCAGAGTGCTGATCATGGTGACCGAGTGTTTTCCATCCATCTCCTGGTATGGCTCCCATAGATTTCAGCTGGGCAAGGGTGTTGGAGACCCTACCAGATTGAACAGCGTTATAACCAATTTTTGACTTGACTGCTGATTCTCAATGTGGTTCTTAGATAATTTATTATTGGATGGCCACCTTCATTCAGACCAGTTGGTCTCTCTTCAAAGGAACATTCTCCTCGGGCCTACTAGTTTAATAAACATGCAAAGATGACCTCTACCGGTATGGATGCCCTATTCCACTGCCGTGCACCAGGTCGTAAAATATGGTGTGTATCTTCTTCCCAACAGTCTGGCAATTTCTCAGCGTGCTGCAACCAATCCTACATTCCTAAAAGCTTGACATAAATCAAGGCAGGATTCTAAACATCTGACATCCCAAACAACATTACCCCAGTATGTGAAGGCACAGAGACGTCAGTGATGCTACTGAGGCATTCCACAACCTCCTTCCAAAACACACGTAACTACGGCATTCCAAATTAAGAAAAAAGTACATGGTTGGCTACATCCTCTCAAATGCAAATGATTATTCATTTTATCCAACCATCACATCTGTATTTGAGTGTAGTAGATTAGGCCTGGGCAAAAATTTCGTTCCGTTCGCGGAAATTGCGATAATTTGACATTTTTGCGTTCCGCGGAGAGCGCGAAAATGTCAAAAATTCCGGTTTCCGCAGCTTGGCGATAATTTGTTTCTTGCTCGCGCTGTAAAATGATACATTCTCGCGCGCGCGCGATCGCCTTACCTGAATCCCTGCGTTCGCCGACAAGTTTTCTTGATCCGGTCGCGTTCTCCATGAGATGTTGTATTGTTTTTAGCCATTTGCGCTGTCTCGCGACAGTTCGCGCCCGCAGTGACGTCATGCGTCGCGCGATCACGTCTTTCTTCTCGCGATCATGCACCGCGAGAACAACTCAAAACAAGATGGCCGCGCCCGCAAGCAACCACATGGGTAAGTTGGCGACCCGCAACCATGCAGAAAATCTCGCGAACATGCCGGAAAAAAACTTCCGCATCTTCGCGATATTTCTGCTTGTTTGCGATAATTTTAAACATTCTCGCGATAATTTGCGAAGGTTAATTCCGCAAATTCCGCCCACCCCTATAGTAGATACAGGCTCTCATTATGAGCTGCCCTTTAAATTTCAATATTTACAGTAACTCCAAATCCTGCACATATATGTATCAGTAGTAATAAGTAGTGAAATAAAAATCACATCCTCTGGATAAATTTCAGCAGGTCAAACCTGTGGATATTACTTGGAAGGGAGTGATGCCTGTAAATACCAGAACATGCTGATTATGATGTAGTAAGGACTAAAATCTGCGCATTATTCCCTATTATCGAGGAAAGACTCATAATTGGGTGGTATTTCTGTCACACAATAAATTCCAACTCAGAGTAGTTGGATTTTATTCGGAGTAATACATTTTGCACCAATTACTTGTAATCATAGTCTCTATGTAAAAGTTTATATTTTACCTGCCTGAAGCTTGGACGAATCCTCACAACTTTAGGCTACATCATTTATTCCTAAACAGTTTTCTCAATATGGCCTAGATCAGCTAGCCATTGAGCCTGGAGACATTTCAGACTACATGGTTGTTGTACAGAGGTTTGTAGATCTGGATACCATTTTGTATGAAAAGAATAATTTAACACGTTAAACTTTATGTGCGAGATGTCCTTTGCCTCACTCTCAATACCCCAGACCTACAACTCTTTTGTGGCATGGCGCAGATGCAGGTAACGAAAAGCCTCATTATCCACCATCTCATATTCAATTTTTAGTAAGTGAAATGCTTTTATACTCTTTGGTCCACATGGCGTCACTTCCGGGATCCCAGAGTTAGTGGCACTCATTGGGCTGAGCGGGTGTGCAACCTGCGATGGTGCCGGGTGCACTGGTATGTCCTCTACCATGGAATAATCAAGACCCAGCACCAAACTTGAGACATGTTGGGCTGCGGAGAGTGGCTGCATGGTGTGGAGGGTGCCATGTCCGCGGGCCCCGTGCTTGTGGCTTGCAGTGGCACGTGGTGGGACCTCCCGTCTACGCGCCGGTGGCGGAAGGTGAGCAGTGAGGCCTGGGTGTGCATGGGCGGGCATGCTCCGATGGGCGGCGGGAGGGGTTGGGGTGCCTCTGCCTGGGTGCGCATGGGCGGGCAGGCGATGGTGTCTTGTGCAGGTGTGTGTACTGGGCCAGTCATGTATCTGAACTCTGCTTCATCTGGCAGCTCTGACTCAGATGTGTGACCTGGTGAACCGCGATACATACCTGCACGTGGTTGGAGACACACCGGTGGCAGCAGGTCAGCAGTGTGGCCTGGGTGCGCAGGGGCGGCACTGTCTCTCTCTCTCTCCCCTCTCTTATTCTCTCTCTTCACCTCTCTTCTTCTCTCTCTCCCCCTCTCTTTTTCTCTTTCTCCCCCTCTCTTCGTCTCTCTCTCTCTCTCTCTTCTTCTCTCTCTCCCCCTCTCTTCTTTTCTCTCTCTCTCCCTCTCTCTTCTTCTCTCTCTCCCCTCTCTTCTTTTCTCTCTCTCTCTCTCCCCCTCTCTTCTTCTCTCTCTCTCTCTCTTCTTCTCTCTCTCTCTCTTCTTCTCTCTCTCTCCCTCCCCCTCTCTTCTCTCTCTCTCCCCCTCTCTTCTCTCTCTCTCCCCTGTCTTCTTCTCTCTCTCTCTCTCTTCTTCTTCTCTCTCTCTTCTTCTTCTTCTCTCTCTCTCTCTCTCTCCCCTGTGTTCTCTCTCTGTCCTTTGATGTGTGGAGGACACACCTTCTCATCATGATTTTTGTCTTGCAGGCTAGGACCTACGGATTGTCCCGAGGGGAGTGGCCATGTGTCTTCATTTCATTTCAGTGTTCATTTTAATAAAGTTTCATATGATGCTTTGAAAGTGAATGTGTGCTGCTCTTTTCTGTGTTGACACATGCATGTCACCAATTGTGATTGTGCGACATCAGGCGGTATTATTTTGTGCATGTTTAGGTGTAGCTGATGTGGCATGTCTTTGGTCGGTGGGGTGCCAGGGAGGGGTGGTCCTGGGGGTGGTGTCGGTGAGTGTTGTGTCTGCTCTGTAATCGTATTGTGTTGTATTTGTAATTGTATTGTATTTGCGCTGTAGTCTGTTTTCTCCTGCCCCTGTATTTCCTTCTCTGTCCGTTTTCCCCTCAGTCCTTCTTTGTGTTTTCAGCCGTCTCCTCTCCCGCTGCTGCGTCGCCTGTGGCCCCGCCCCCTCGCTCGCACAATCGCTCCAGCCTCCCAGCTGCTCCTCCCTCCCACCTCCCCTTCTTAGGGCGGCCGCTGCGCGGTGAAGAGAGCGACCCTGTTGTAGGCAGGTCGCTCCTCACGCCGCACAGCTCCACCAGTTGTGCCCATGTCCCTTGCTCCTATCTCTTGCTGCTGCTGCTAATTCGAGACCCTCCTCCACCTGCAAGCTCCCGCCTGCGCCTCATCCCTGGTGGCCCAGTGGTGAGCCGTAAATATCTGTCTGGTCGCTCTGTCCCTTGTTTGTATTTCTTTTCATTTCTTCTTAGCTGTAATTGTACTGTGTTGTATTTGTATTGTATTTACGCTGTAGTCTGTTTTCTACTGCCCCTGTATTTCGTTCTCTGTCCGTTTTCCCCTCAGCCCTTCTTTGTGTTTTCAGCCGTCTCCTCTCCCGCCGCTGCATCCCCTGCAGCCCCGCTCCCCTCGCTCGCCCAATCGCTCCTGCCTCCCAGCTGCTCCTCCCTCTCACCTCCCCTTCTTCTGGCGGCCGCTGCGCGGTGAAGACAGCGACCCTTGACCCTGTTGTTGGCAGGTCGCTTCCCACGCCGCACAGCTCCACCAGTTGTGCCCGTGTCCCTTGCTCCTATTACTCGCTGTTGCTGCAAATTCGAGACCCTCCTCCATCCGCAGGCTCCTGCCTGCGCCTCATCCCTGGTGGCCCAGTGGTGAGCCGTAAGTATCTGTCTGCTCGCTCTGCCCCTTGTTTGTATTTCTTTATTTCCTTTTTTCTTAGCTGTAATTGTACTGTGTTGTATTTGTAATTGTATTTGCGCTGTAGTCTGTTTTCTACTGCCCCTGTATTTCGTTCTCTGTCTGTTTTCCTCTCAGCCCTTCCTTGTGTTTTCAGCTGTCTCCTCTCCTGCCGCTGTGTCCCCTGCGGCGCCGCCCTCCTCGCTCGCCCAATCATTCCCACCTCGCAGCTGCTCCTCCCTCCCACCTCCCCTTCTTATGGTTGCCGCTGCGCCTAAGGCAAGCCTGTCTGCACCTGTCCGGGCCTGGACCACGGCCAGCACCAGACCCCCTCACCCCCGTGAAAGCCACAACGCTGCTACGCCGCCAGCACCCTCCACACACTCGACTCCGGCCGATAACACAACTACTTCCGGGCCACCCCAAAGCGCCCCCATGGACCCTTCTCCTGCCGGAACTGCAGCTTCACCAGCCTCCAAAATACCACGACGCCCACCAGAGCAGGACGCAACAGCCTCTGATGCATTCTACACAACACCCGCTCCGCACGCAAACACGCCATCGAACTCTGAGACCTACTCGACTCCTCCTCCCCAGACGTTGTCTTCCTGACGGAGACCTGGATGAACCCCTCCTCGGCACCCGACATCGCCATAGCCATCCCTGATGGCTACAAGATCACCCACAGGGAAGGCTCCAACAGAACAGGAGGAGATATTGCCATTGTCCACAGAAACACCCTCAGAATATCGACCAGCACCGACGACACGCTTATCGCCGCTGAACACCTGCACTTCCAGATCCACACCGACCCCAACACCAACCTCAGAGGAACCCTCATCTGCAGACCCCCCAGCCCCCGGCCACAGTTCAGTGACTCCATCGCCGACTTCATCAGCGCGCACGCCCTGGCCTCCTCGGAGACCTGAACTTCCACCTTGAGAACACCAACGACAGCAACTCCACCACCCTGCTCGACTACCACACCAACCTCCGACTCAAACAGCTCGTCTCAACTCCCACCCACTCCGCCGGACACCCGCTTGACCCCATCTTCTCCACCAGCAACCACGTCACCTTCAGCCACACCATCGAACTCCACTGGACCGTCCACCGCTGCATCCACTTCACCTTCGAGAAGCCTACCACACACCACCGCACACAACGGGCCCCTCGCCGCAGCTGGAGCAAAGTCACCGAAGACAAGCTAGTCACCACCCTCGCCCGAAACCCTCCAACGGACACTACCGACACAGACTCCACTGCCCGCAACCTCAGGCAGCGGATCGACCACTGCGCTAACACTCACCTCAATCAAGAAACCCTCGAACAGACGCACCAACAGAAAAGCCATCTGGTTCACCGCTGACCTCCAGGCATCCAAGCAGGCCTGCCATAGGCTCGAGAAGAAGTGGCACCACGAACAGACACCGGACAGCAACACAGCCTACAAGAGCGCCATCCGCAGACAACACCAACTCATCCGAACCGCCGAAAGGACCTACTTCAAAGAGCGCATTGACAACTACACACAGAACAGCAAAGAGCTCTTCAATATCGTGAAGGAACTCTTCAACCCCAGCTCCAACTCCAATTACATCCCGCCATCACAAGACCTCTGCGACTCCCTAGCCACCTTCTTCCACCGCAAGATCGCAGACATCCACAACAGCTTCAGTAACCAGGCCCTCCGACAGACACAGATACCTCAGACTCACCGCCCCCCAGCCACATTAACCACCTGCTTTCCTGGACCCCCATCAACGACGAGGACACCATCAAAATCATGAACACCATCCACTCTGGCTCACCATCTGACCCTTGCCCTCACCACATCTTCAACAAAGCAAGCTCCACCATTGCACCCCATCTCTGCAAGATCATCAACAGCTCCTTCGAGACCGCCACCTTCCTGGAGAGCTGGAAGCACGCAGAGATCAACGCCTTACTCAAGAATCCCAAAGCAGACCCCAAGGAACTCAAGAACTTCCGGCCCATCTCCCTTTTCCCTTTCCCAGCAAAAGTCATCGAGAAGATCGTCAACAGGCAACTGACCTCCTTCCTCGAACGGAGAAACCGTGGCCCTCATCCTCCTGGACCTTTCAGCCGCCTTCGACATAGTCTGCCACCATACCCTCCGCACACGCCTCCACAAAGCAGGGATCCGTGACAAAGCCCTGGACTGGACCACCTCCTTCCGCACCGGCAGAACCCAGAGTGTCCACCTCCCCCCATTCCATTCTAAAGACACCAAGATCATCTGCGACGTACCCCAAGGATCGTCCCTCAGCCCGACACTCTTCAATATCTACATGGCACCGCTCACCAACATCGTCCGATCGCACGACCTCAACATCATCTCATACGCCGACGACACCCAGCTGATCCTTTCCCTTACCAAGGCCCCCACCACTGCTGAATCCAACCTCCACAAAGGAATGAAGGCCATCGCCGAATGGATGTTGAACAGCCACCTGAAACTGAACTTGGACAAGACGGAGGTCCTCATCATCGGATCCACCCCCTCCGCCGACTCATGGTGGCCAACCGCACTGGGAGATGCACCGATGCCCACTGACCACGCACGCAACCTGGGGGTCATCCTGGACTCAGCGTGTCAATGACCCAGCAATTAAACGCCGTCTCCTCCTCCTGCTTAAACACCCTCCGCATTCTCCGCAAGATCTACAGATGGATCCCCACCGGAACCAGAAGGATGGTCACCCAGGCCCTCGTCAGCAGCAGACTGGACTACGGCAATGCTCTACACAGGAACCTCAGCCAAACTCCAGAAATGACTTAAACGCATACAGAACACCTCCGCACGCCTCGTCCTCGACATCCCCCGCCACAACCACATCACAGCCCACCTGAAAAACCTGCACTGGCTCCCAGTCAACAAGAGGATCACCTTTCAAGCTCCTCACCCACACACACAAAGCACTCCACAACACCAGACCAGCGTACCTCAACAAACGACTCACCTTCTACACCCCAAACCCCCTGCTTGCTCCGCCGACCTCGCCCTCGCCACCATCCCCCGCTTCCGACAAGCGACCGCCGGCGGCAGATCATTCTCCCACTTCACCGCAAAAACCTGGAACACCCTCCCCATCCGCCTACGACAGACCCAGGACCTGCTGGCCTTCAGGAGACTCCTCAAGACCTGGCTGTTCGAGCAGTAGCAGCACCCCCGCTCCCCCCCAGCACCTTGAGACCCTCACAGGTAAGTAGTGCGCACTATTTGTAATGATTGATTGATTGATTGATTGTGGCACTCTTGGGTGTCCGGGCCACATGATGGGTGGCTCCATGGCTTCTCTTGCCCTTCGGGTGGGGCCCTGGGCTGGTCTCCCTTTTTTGATGCAATCTGCCGTCCGACTTTACACCAGGTCAGAGCGTGTGTAGATTTCCTGGTGCTAACGTGCCTTATCGCCTGTTTTGTGTTTTTATCACCGATGTGGCTGGTCGTTGAGAATGTTGTGTTATGCTATTGTCGCGGATTTTGGCACGGGAACGCCCACTCTGCATATCAGTAGCGATAATTGCGCGGGTCCTCTGTGGCGATGTTTTTTGCGGCTGCTATCACGGGTAAACTGGTGCTGGGGCTGTTAACACAAGCTTGTGGTTGGGGCAATGGATTTATCGCAACTTTGGCTGCGATAAAGTGCCGTTGACTCGGCAATAGTTTCTTGTGAATATGCCCCTTAGATTACTGCAATAGCGTGTTCATGGAACAGGTGTGCAAAGGAGATTTGTATTGGGATGGAAAGGGGGGTGATTTTTCTAATGCTTTGGAGCTGATACTCTGTTCCTAAGCTGTGGAGGAGATGATTCCTCAATTGTGAATCAATAGCATCAATAATCATTCACTCGTTTCTCCCCGTAGAGGATGGAGTGATGGTCTCTGAGATGGGAAGGAGATGAGAAGGTTCGTGGAGTTTGGAAGTTTATCTATTTGATTTTACAGCATTAATTAGAAGGAAGTCCATGGCGATGTAGTAGCAAATAGTTAGGAGACAGGTAAATGAAAGGTAGAGATGTAGGAAGGTACCTTTAGGGTGAAAGGGGGGAAAGAGAAGATTTCAGTATCATCCACATTTATGAGTATAATACACCAAAGCAAGAAATAAGTGCTGCCTAAGAGGAGTTGTAAAGCATTCTCATTGTGGTGACCCCAACAGGATGAGAGATGGATGCTGAATAATCCGATATTGCAAAAAACAATTGGAGAGTTCAAAAGTGAACCACTCGAGCAACCCCATCGGTGACAAGGAGTGAGAAGAATTATTGGCTATGTGAATAACACAGAGTATTTTAAGATCACAGTAAGGATTCACATAAAATAAAAAGCTACAGATGTGTGTATGTTGGGTGCATAGGATGAAGTGAAGCAAAAAAAATATTTTGAGAGTGTGGGGAAGGAAAAAGGACACTGCAAAACTGTGTAGAAGTGCAACAAATAGATGTATGTGAAAATGTACAAGACGGTGTTAGAAGATTGTAAAAATAAGAAAAATGGGAACATGGTTGGCATCCATATGATGGAGATTAGAAAGAAATGGATAAACCACACTGTGTTGCTCAATATAAATGAGGGACATTTTGAAGATTCTGTAGCTTGTACACACTGATGAGCAAAGAATTATATATTCACATGCTTTATGTTTCTGATGATGGACTGGAATTGCGAAGGGCATAAACTCAATTGAAAGTATGATCAGAGAGGTGATGGAAACAGACCTCAGAATATTGTTCTACTTGTGGACAACGTCTTGAATGTAGTTGAAACGCAAAGGAAATTAATGCAACGATGGGTTTACATGGGATCATGTGTGCACAGAAAGGATTGAGAGCATAAAAACGATTACGAGTGAAGATCCTGTGTTGGTAATTTTGGTGCTAAATGTCGCACTACGTTTACCATGGATTCTAGTAATGTCTGTTTTTGAGGTTTTGGACACAGCTAATGGAAGAATAAAAAACTTGTTGCATTTGTCTCGTGGGGGTGAGTGGTGACGTATGGTATTCTGCAATGGATATGGAGGCATTTGAATATTGTGGATCAATCATTCAGTTTAAAGCTAAACTGATTTCAGACAAGAACAGCCAAAGGAATCAACTCTCTATAAAGAAGAGTCTAAGAACAGGGAATAATCCAGAAGTGTGACCACTGGACGAGGCAAAAGAATAAGAAGAGTGGCTATACTAGGAACACTCATTAATATAGGTTTTCTGAAATTGTATAATTATACAAAGGCGTCTTCACTTGATGAAGAATGAAAGTCTTCCATGTGATGGTGTCGCCAGTCGTGCGATGCATTTTCTTTCGATTTCCACGGTCTGCACTCGTCTTCAAGTTTGATAAAAATTGTATTATGTTTGTTACATGAGGGAGGGTTCTCATGAGAACCCTCTTACCTAAGCTAAGGATGCTATATACAAGCAAAAGGGGTATCGGGTAAAGACAGATTGCACCAAATCCTTTTGGTCAGGTCAAAAAGTGTCAAAACAATTCGGGTGCCTAGGATCATGAGGTTAAATACCCCTAAACCTCCTTAGGGCCAAACGACCCTATAACTATCAAACAATTCACTGTGATCCAGCACTCCATGAAATTATTTAATAATCGTAAAATATGACTGTCCATACGGCAGGTGTTACTTCAAAAGATTCTTTCTTTATTAGGTTCTTCTTTTCTTCACATATAGAAAAGATACATACAACGTAGCCAATGTTGCCGACGCGTTTCGTCCAAAAGGACTTCTTCAGGGCTACAACAGACAATTACAGAATATTTTTACCTACACAGTTTACAAAAAATATCACTAAATATATACATAGCATTAAAATATCATGTACTTTTCTAGATACATATAAATGCATTTCCTATATACAATATTGTTAAAAATACACCTGGTGAAGTTCTATAACTCCCTATACATATTACTCTGATCATCCAATAATACAAGATAAGTTCTCTAGAAATCTACACCTGCCAGAGAAAAGATATTAACATTTTTTACAAACATTTTAATTTACAGTTAGCATCAATTCTTTGGATAAGTGTCCAACCAATGGATCGAATGAAGGCACAAGGATAAAAACTGTAGTTAAATCTATTCTTTCAATAGAGACTTGAGTCTATTTTTTCAGTAGGGACTTAATTGTATATTACATCTTAGTATTTCTTATCAATCTATTCAGCATTTGACTAATTCTTACCAATTAGAGTTGGTTTTAGATATGAGACGGATGACTTTCCATTCTCCTCCAAAACGGGAAAAATTAGTGAATCTTCTTCTAATATGCCGTGCTAAATCATGCACCTTATTTAGATAAAAGAGAAAATATATATATGTGTATTAGCCTACCTATCAGATGATATGTTAGTCACTAGGTTAAACTTATTTTAAGATATATAAAAAGACCCACCAGTGCCTTTATTGTTTTATATGGCTAGAGTTTCTTCTCGTTATTTAAGTAATTAATCACCATATGTAAAATCCCTAGAAAGATCCACAGGTCAATTTTCTTTTTCGTGAGTTGCACCAAGTTGGCTATCCTAATGTAAAAGAGAAAATAATGCATGTTTCCCATATTAGCAAGGGATTTCATTAAGTTTCTCCATTCAAAAAGACACAAATTACCGGCAATGCCTACCTACCTGATTATTCTACATTTAGATATTCCAATTATATTGTGGTTTCTTGTTCTTCAATTTTAATTCACCCTTATACGGTTTCCTTCTGTGGATTCTAGGGAGAATGAGAAAACCCAAATTAGAAGTAATGTTCATACTAACTGTAGTATGAACTGACATAAGGGTTATAATTTTCATAACTAAGTTCAACCCAGACATGTGTTGAGGTCTTCTATTATTTTCTCTTTATCTCCAGATAGATTTAAAAACTAATGGATATCGCTCTGTTAAGTTTAAGTAAAGAAAACATTACAATTATGTCTATTTTTAGCAGAGCCAGGTCCTTTAAATATCAAGATTATGCTAGAAATATCTAAAGTTTCATGTGGGAAGATAATGTAGCAATAGGATTCTAATTAAAAGGACTAAAGTTTTTCCAAGTTCGTGTGGCTTACCAAAGATTCAGGAGCCGATTCCCTCCATCTCCAGGTCCTTGCAGTACTAATCTGCGTTTCTGGACCACCTTAAATACCCTAGAAAGGTACACACCTGAGGTGTGTTCAAAGTATAATTGCCTTAGGTCGTCAAGGTACGAAGGCGCCATCTTGGAATGGTGTATTAAGTCTCAGTACCCTGATTAGTTCTACACATATAATGTTCAATTCGTCTTCCCAAACCATGCAGCTAGAAGAAAAATCATCTCCCCTTGTTTTGTATGCTTGCTCGATTTTAATAATCTACATTTGACGTGTTTAAAGAAATCCAATTAGAAAACATCGTGGGTACGGTTGCCTTAGATCCTACGCATACGGAGCCGCCATTTTTAAACGTTGTGTTTGCTCTCGATATCATACTGTTGCCGCAATTAATTCTACTCGTTCAGAATTTGATTAATATGTTAAAACCCACCGCTCCAATAACGATAGGCTCACCTCATCTCACATAGTTGCTAGATTGGAATAATTTACATTTGGCGTGTTGAGAGGTTTTCTTAAATTAAACACAGTCGTGTATATAAGCGCCATATTGTAATGGTCAAAATACCGAACCGCCATCTTTGAATGGTGTATGTTCTCACCATATTAACCAAACTCTGATTGATATACCAAGGCCACTTCACATTATGAGCGCTAATATTTAAGAGTCTCACAAGGTTATGTGATCCTAATCATACACATTTGCCGCGTTAAAAAGATAGTTAATTAAATACGATCCTGTATATAGACGCCATATTGTAATGGTGTATAGTATTAACGCCATCTACCATATTTCATGGTACTATAGGTATAAATATTTAAATTCGATTAATCTGCCAAAGTCACATAGCTTGATGACTAATAGTCTTACCTCAACTCACCTGGTTATTCAATTTTAGTGATTTGTATTTAACTTGTTGAAAAGATTACTTTTATTAAACATATTCATATATATAAGCGCCATATTTTAATAGTCAAGATATCGAGCCGACATCTTTAGATGGTGTCTGTCCTTTCAATATCGACTAAAATTAGATTAATATTTCAAACCCACATAGGCTTGATAAGAGATAATCTATCCGAGTTTCACATTATTATGTATTTATAATTATAGACATTTATCGCGTGAACAAATTAATCAATTAAACAAGATCATGTCTATAAATGCTATATAGTTATGGTGTATAATATTACCGCCATCTGTTCATATAGTGATGAAAAAGGAATGTATATTTAAGAATACAGATTTATGGCAATGTCTATAATTTATATGATTGGCTCTAAGATTCTTAGGTTTGTTTGTGTATTAAGACCACACACAGCTCAAAGTGTAGAACCTAACAGCATTTCGTTATTAACATAATGTATTAAATTAGCTTTGGAAAACGGAGAATGAGACCGGTCATACACAGATTATCATAAAGTCATCTTGTGTAATCCCGCTATGGGTAATACAATAGTTAAAACACGAGATCATCACCCTATGATGTTATATAGTATTACCAACATTTTATGATGGAATACTTCCCCATTTTATTTCATCATAGACTCAGATAGTTTGGTTGAGGTTAAATCAAATCGGGCTGATGTGTTGACAGACATCCGATAAGGATATTTTACAGCCCTAGTATGTAGGAAAGGACCCACCTTTCATAGAAAGTGATACATTTCATTATTGATGTTCAATCCTCTACTGATAGTTCTAAGGCGGCAGATCCAACTTGCTTCAGCTTGCCTAAGTATCTTCTCTCTATCTCCACCCCTCTCTGGCACTTTTATGTGATCAATAGCATGAAACCAGATTGTTGTTTCTTCGGGATGTGATTCAGAGATATGGATGGCAATAGGATATTTGGTATCCCTATTTCGTATCGCTCTTACATGTGCCTGTATTCTAACCTTGAGGCAGCGAATACTACTGCCCACATAGATTTTAGCACAGGAACATCCAATTACGTATACAGTGTGTGTCGTGTTGCAGTTGATGGTGTTAATCCTGAATTCTCTTTCTGTGTTATATTTAAAACTAGATTTTTTATGTACCCCGAATCGGCAGATATTACACGATCCACATACAAAAAAGCCCAAAGGTTTTTGAGGGATCCATGTATTTGCTTGTTCTTTTCGTTGTTTCACATAGCTGGGACATAACACATTTTTAATGGTTTTGCCCTTTTTATAAACTACCATGGGTTTAGCTGAAATTGTACCAACTGGGAGTTCCGCTTTCATTAGTAAATGCCAGTTCTTTCTTAGTATGTTATAAATGTGACTACTCAAAGCATTACATTCAGTTATAAAGATCACCTTATCCCTGACTGTCTTGTTCTCATATTTATTGTCTTGTATAAGGGTGTTTTTTCTATCTAGTTTTCTAATTTTGGTCTCTGCAATTTTCAAAGTTTCTTAGAATAACCCCTTCTCATGAAATTGTTTTTTAGAGATCCAAGATTGGTATTAAAGGAATCGTCTTCACTGCAATTCCTACGTGTGCGAACCATTTCACCATAAGGTATTGCATTAAGGGTTGCACTGGGGTGGGCACTCTCCGCATGAAGCACACTATTGCATGCCGTTGGTTTTTTATGTACCTCACTTTGTATCTTTTGATCTTTTATATATAGTCTCAAGTCTAGGAATTCAATTTCTTTGTGAGAATGATTCATGGTTAGTTTGATATTAAACCTGTTCGTGTTCAGATAAGTCTGGTATTCTACAAGTTCTAATTCAGTGCCGCACCATACCATTAAAATGTCATCGATATATCTACCGAAGAATATGACATTATCGATCCATTTCTTTGCACCTGATCCCCAGGCATGCTCCACATCATACAAACCCATAAAGAGATTTGCATAAGACGGAGCAAACCTGGATCCCATGGCTGTGCCCTGTTTTTGCAGATACCAGAGACCATTGTGTAAGAAGACATTCATTGTCAAGATTATATGTGACATCTCCAAAAGCATGATGGAATGTTCGAGATGTTGAGCCTTCCTTTTATGTAGGAAATGTTGTAAAGCTTCCATACCACGTTCTGTGTGTATACATGTATAAAGGCTTTCAACATCCATAGTCACGAACCTAAGATTAGAGCTAGTCCATTCAAAATCTTCAAGTTTGCAGAGCACGTCCCTGCTGTCCTTGAGATAGGAGGGTAAATTCTTTACAAATGGTTGTAAAAAACCATCCACATACTCAGAGAGTCGCTCAGTGGGACCACCATTGCCAGAGATAATTGGTCTCCCAGGTGGAAATACTCCCCCTTTGTGTATTTTGGGGAGTATATATATACAGGGGTGTCTTGAATTATGTGCCTGTAGATAACGATACTCATGATCTGAAAGTAGTCCTGTTTCGTGCCAATCACATAATTTGGCATTAATAATCCTTTCTGTTTCTAAGATGGGTTTAGTAGTGATTCTCTCATAGCAGCTATCATTGCTAAGTTGTCTATCTATTTCACCAAGGTAATCCTTCAAGTCCATCACCACTACATTCCCCCCTTTGTCAGCTGCACGTATTACTAATTCTGGATCCTCTTGTAGATTTTTTAGAAGGGCTTCCTCTGTTTTTGAGAGATTGTGACGATGTAAGCAGTACGAGTTCTTTCCATGTCTATCATCAAGTTTATATAATTCATTCGTTACTTTTTCAATAAACTCCTGAATATAGGTATCTTGAGCTCCAGGTGGCATGAATCTGGATTTGTTCCTTAACCCACTGTCTATGGTGGTGTCTTCCCTTATGTCTAAGAGGCCGGCCATCTGTCTTATATCAACATCCAAATCATCCTCGTCAAGTGTGGCTAACAGGTGTATATCATGTCATTCTCTTATTGTCAATGACATTTCAGAATTATCATTTCTCAAAGCATGAGTAGGGATACATGGGTGTTCCGAAAAATATCTTTTTAATTGTAACTTACGTACAAATTTGAATACATCTGTATGCACATTGACAAAGTCACAGTTCTTAGTTATACAGAAGTTAAGACCTTTTTTTAGTACATTTTTTTCTTGATCATTTAAAGTTCTTGATGATAAATTTACAACATTTAATTCTTTATCTCCAGATTTTTCATCATCACTACAGCCATTTCTTAAACAATCTGTTATTTCCTCCCCTGTGTTATTCTGCTTTGTTGTCTGGTTTGCATTCCCATTTTTGCGCCTCTTCCCTCCCCGTCTTGTCCTTGGTTTAGATTTTTCTTTTGGTTTCCCAGCCTGTAACGCTGGACCTCTCGTAAAAAAAGGGAAGTGGAGGGTGTTCTTTCTAGGTTACTCGGTCCCTCCCCTGGGTCACTTTCTATTGATGATATGGAGGTGTTACTAGAAGAGACACTAGATACCTTCTCTTTCGTATTTGACTCAGTGCTTTGTTTGGGGACTATATCATCATACTTCCTTGAGAAAGTGAAGATCCTTCCCTGTTCGTAATCATTCTCATCTCTTATGATCTTTTTTTGTTTTTTATCCTTTATGTAAATCTGATAGCTAGTTAGTTCTTTTTTCAAAATCTCATAGTTTTTTGTAGTCGCCTCCTTTAAGTTCATGTCGAGAATTTCTTTTTCTAATGTCAGAATTTCTTCCCTGATCTTTTTCACCTTTCTCTCAGAGTTGGTGATTAGAATTCCCATCATTCTAAATGAGGAGTCATGTAGGCCCTCTTCCCACTCCTTTAGTAAGTCACTATCTAGATCTTCATAGTTTGGGAATATTAAGATTCTTAGTCCTCGGGGGATTCTCTTATTTTCCAAGTACTTTTTTAAGGTGGCCCCATCCCACCATTTCCCAAGTTCTTGTTTCTAAAGTCTTTCCAAACGAAAGAATTTATCCTTTAGGCCTTCACTCTTCTGACTACTGTTTTTTGAGGTCTCTGTTGTGGGATGTTCTTTATTACTATTCTTAAATAATTCCCCCAACAGTTCTTCTCTATTATCCTCAAAGTCCATTATCTATTCTGTTGTAAGACCCTTGATTGTGCAAATCCACCCAAATATAACACAATATACAAGCAAAAGGGGTATCGGGTAAAGACAGATTGCACCAAATCCTTTTGGTCAGGTCAAAAAGTGTCAAAACAATTCGGGTGCCTAGGATCATGAGGTTAAATACCCCTAAACCTCCTTAGGGCCAAACGACCCTATAACTATCAAACAATTCACTGTGATCCAGCACTCCATGAAATTATTTAATAATCGTAAAATATGACTGTCCATACGGCAGGTGTTACTTCAAAAGATTCTTTCTTTATTAGGTTCTTCTTTTCTTCACATATAGAAAAGATACATACAACGTAGCCAATGTAGCCGACGCGTTTCGTCCAAAAGGACTTCTTCAGGGCTACAACAGACAAATACAGAATATTTTTACCTACACAGTTTACAAAAAATATCACTAAATATATACATAGCATTAAAATATCATGTACTTTTCTAGATACATATAAATGCATTTCCTATATACAATATTGTTAAAAATACACCTGGTGAAGTTCTATAACTCCCTATACATATTACTCTGATCATCCAATAATACAAGATAAGTTCTCTAGAAATCTACACCTGCCAGAGAAAAGATATTAACATTTTTTACAAACATTTTAATTTACAGTTAGCATCAATTCTTTGGATAAGTGTCCAACCAATGGATCGAATGAAGGCACAAGGATAAAAACTGTAGTTAAATCTATTCTTTCAATAGAGACTTGAGTCTATTTTTTCAGTAGGGACTTAATTGTATATCACATCTTAGTATTTCTTATCAATCTATTCAGCATTTGACTAATTCTTACCAATTAGAGTTGGTTTTAGATATGAGACGGATGACTTTCCATTCTCCTCCAAAACGGGAAAAATTAGTGAATCTTCTTCTAATATGCCGTGCTAAATCACGCACCTTATTTAGATAAAAGAGAAAATATATATATGTGTATTAGCCTACCTATCAGATGATATGTTAGTCACTAGGTTAAACTTCTTTAAAAATATATAAAAAGACCCACCAGTGCCTTTATTGTTTTATATGGCTAGAGTTTCTTCTCGTTATTTAAGTAATTAATCACCATATGTAAAATCCCTAGAAAGATCCACAGGTCAATTTTCTTTTTCGTGAGTTGCACCAAGTTGGCTATCCTAATGTAAAAGAGAAAATAATGCATGTTTCCCATATTAGCACTGTACAAGGGATTTCATTAAGTTTCTCCATTCAAAAAGACACAAATTACCGGCAATGCCTACCTACCTGATTATTCTACATTTAGATATTCCAATTATATTGTGGTTTCTTGTTCTTCAATTTTAATTCACCCTTATACGGTTTCCTTCTGTGGATTCTAGGGAGAATGAGAAAACCCAAATTAGAAGTAATGTTCATACTAACTGTAGTATGAACTGACATAAGGGTTATAATTTTCATAACTAAGTTCAACCCAGACATGTGTTGAGGTCTTCTATTATTTTCTCTTTATCTCCAGATAGATTTAAAAACTAATGGATATCGCTCTGTTAAGTTTAAGTAAAGAAAACATTACAATTATGTCTATTTTTAGCAGAGCCAGGTCCTTTAAATATCAAGATTATGCTAGAAATATCTAAAGTTTCATTACCTAAGCTAAGGATGCTCTTTAAACTCATTGTTTAGACAAAAGCTAGTCAGCAACGGAGAGACAAGTATATATTTTATTCGGAAGCAATATTTTACAAAAGTCTATGTCACCATTTATTCTATATAAATCTAGTAAGCTCATAGTATTCTATTGCAATGATCTAACATGGAGTGAAAGGTTAAGCAAACATCTTATAGTCAGCACATTTCTAAGATGACATCAGTGCTAAGCAGACACACAGTACAGCTCCACTATGAGCAAAGGTTGAAAGAAATTCCTTTGGGCCTTGTTACTGTTCAGGATTCAATATAGCTGCCTGGTACATATTTTTTGAAAAACACTAATTTATCAATGAGTGATTTTAAAGACATCTTAAATTATTACATTAAGAAATAAAATACATTGCACAGTTTATTGATTAACATTCTATCAAAGTGCATTCATGTATCTGTATGTCTTCTTCCATGGCAAAATTTCATCAGCATTTTGATTATCTGATTTCAGAATGGGATGACATTCAGTAGTTGAGGTTGTGGGTTAAGGATGTGAAAGAAGTGGCTTTTGGCGTTTGTCTTTTGGGGTGTAAAAGTGAAGAAGATTGGTTAATATAGCAGTGTGGCAGTCATGCACATATTTGAGTGAGATTATTCAACAGGTTCACTGGCAAGAAGTGCAGAAGATTTGTTAGAATTGAGAAGTTGGGGAGCAGTAATGTTAAGGTAAGAGATAAAGGTTTTGATAAGGCTGGAATGAAGATGAGATTTCAGTATTAGTATGATTAGGTTTTAAACAAGAGAAGTGGTGAGGACAAGAAGCAAATGTTTTTTAAGATTTCAGGACTTTGATATTTTTTCCAGCTGCACATCTTGGATCGCACTTTAGGTATTAAAGATCAGTGCCAGGAAAGATCCAGGGTAATGTGCTTGTAATGTCATAGTTCACAAAGGGAAGTGTGAGTCTAATGTTAAGTGTAGTGTGTTGTGAGGTTACTGTAGGAGTTGGGATCAGGTGAAATAATGAGATTGTTGTGCACTGTGTTGTGGTAATCAGCGATGTCTGGAGATGGGTGATTTAGGTGACTACTGGGTGGAGGTACTGTGAGGAACAAGTGGATGAGGATGTGGTCAAAGGAGGATAATCACAGGAAGATTTGAGAGTTATTGATGTGCTGAGTGATTTTTATGCTGTCAAGAGGATTACAGTGTGATTGAATGGAATATGTAATGTTTAGCTTACGGTCAACAAGAAGTTGTGAGAAGAGTGTGTTTCTTTTGTCGTTCTTTAGTTGTGTACAGTCTCCAAATATAACCAGTGGCAAAGGACTTTAGTTTATCTAGTATGTTGTTCTAGATTCTTGAAAGTCTGGGTGGATGGGCAGATGACAATGTGTACCTAAAATGGGACAAAGATGCTAATGGTCAGTTGTTCAGGTGTCACCAAGTTGAAGTATGGACAGATAGCTCTCAATGATTTGTTTAGAAGAAGGCCTACTTTGTAGCCTGTTACGCATTATTGAGGTGAGTATGTGAAGGGCTGGTAATGTTGAATTGCTGTTATGTTGATTGTATGCCTTGAGGCAGATGCTGTGCAATAGTTCTGGTTATACGAGTATGGGGTGAATACGAGAGCTAGGGGTATTGTACACAGAGTTGTCAATGTGATCCTGATATAAATGTTCTAGTAGAAATATTTATCAAAATTGGTGGCTGCAAGAGTTTCTGAAGTGACAATATAGAATTTTGGAGGACAGTGATTGTAAGGAATGAAGAAGACATGTTGGATGAATCTGGATCGAAGATAAATATTTGTGGTTTTGTCAAGTTATAGCAAGGACAAGGAGTGGGCTTTTGTAAGTTTCCAGGTATTGAGGGGTACAGGGTTGATTCCAGCACTGCACTTGGGATTGTAGCATGCCGTTCAGAGATTGGACATCAAAAAGGATCCATTGCTCTGCTTGTGGTGCTGGAGGGTTAAAGGTTCTGACATGCAAGTGTGGATCTAAGAGTGAGGGAAGTGTGTTTCTGAGGTCATAGAAGATGTTGTGACTGGGTGAAGTAGAGAGATTGTTGTGCACTGTGGTACAGCAAGCAGGGAAATGGTACAGGATTTTAGAATCCAACTTTTTTATTGCGTGGTTGCGAGATCAATTATACACAGCTTAGCTACCTACATCAGGGTGCCGGCAGAGTGCAAAGCAAGGAGAATGACACAGCGTGAAGGTCTACATCCCGGAGGACGACCACGCGTTTAGTTCAAGCAAAAGCAAAATGCGGAGGCATCTAGCGAAGAAACCACTTTTAGTAACACATAAACAACAAAAACCACCCACCCTCCTTCCGCATCAGTTCGAGCGCGACCACCAATTACACACCACAGCCCCCAAGAAATGGACCATCATCTAGCTACTCCAGCACTGGATACTCCAGGTGGCTCTAAGGGAATGAGCTGTAAGATTTGCAAATATTTCGGGCAAGTTACCTCCCTCATGTCTCTAGTGAGAATCTTCAAGAACGAAGCCCACAGTTTAGCAAATTCCCTGCCTTTCCCATCTGCACTAAGCGACAGACGTTCCATAGCCAATCTAGAGATCTTCGTGGAAGTAGTGTAACTGGTATGTGCATGCAGGCATGATCAGAGGGATGTGGACACAGAGGGCCAGAAGTAGCCTCTGTGTCCAGAGGTCAGTGTGAGGTTGTTGTGTTGTGAGTGGAGCACGCATGACTAATAATGAGTATCTGGTCAGCATAAAGTAGAGAGGAGATTGTAATCTGTATGTGAGTGTTTGTGTATCTGTTACACACCCAAACCCCAAGAATTTACAGAGGGACCAGAGTGTGAAGGTGATCTAGAATGTTGTCAAGATCTTAAAATAAAGCTTTTGTGGGTTCAGGTCTATTGTACATAGCATGCGCATGTAATGGGGTGGTGACGGTGTCAATCAGTTAGTCAAGTGTTAGTGAGATATTGTTTTGGCGTATGGTTGGGAAAGTTGTCAGTGATGTTGTCACACAAAGGCTTAGTTAGCCAACTTTACATGATGATGGAGGGAAATAGTTGAAGTTTGCATGGTGAGTCACTAATGCAGAGTGTATTCAGAATTCTAGGCTTGACATTGACTTGCGAGAGGTACTGGACTTATGCTGGTCTTGAACTTCAAGGGGCGCACCAAGCGAAATCCTCATGTTGACAACTGGACTACAGTCCCGGTCAGGTGCTTCACATGTGTGGCACAGTGGTTGCAGCGTTAGTGTTCTGCTGGTCACTGTGATCTTGGGTCGTAGCACCAAGATCCTATGCACTTAAGCATGTGCGTGTATGCTAGTGTGGTGGTGTGCAGTGTATGAGTTAACAGAGTGCCACAGGTTAGAAGCCCTTGACTGTTCATATACACAACATGGCTATAAGTATGTTTTGCCAGTGGAAATGTATTGCTGACATTCCTGAGACTGGAGGAAGGGAACCCAGACACTGAAGTGTGAAAAGTTGAGACAAGCCTCCCCCTTATAATTCCGATCAGGTCTTCCTGATACAGAGAGCTGCTGATGGAACGGTCATTTGATGGACGGTAGGGTTGTGGAACTGCAGTATCTGTTAGTTGTAGTTCCCAAAACACTCTAATTTCATCCTTTTTGAAACTTTTTCCAATATTTGTTCGCATTCGTCTGGTAGGCCTTCTGTCTACAAGCCTTAAAAACATGCTAAAGGTTCAAGTGGTATGTAGTTGTTTTGGTAATCATGTATCAGGCTTCCTCAGCTGAGAATAGTTATATTTTATATTTCAGAAATATAAGATCATCTCCCCTGAAGCACACAGTTTGTCCGAAATGCATTGGTAGTTGATTGACAACAAAGGAGGTCTCTTAAGTTGTTTTGAGATAATGTAATATACTTGGGAAACAGTTAGTTAAAAAGATTTGTAAATAGTTGCACCATAAATAAAGCATTGGATAAACTTGGATTCACAGATGAATAATTGAAATTGGGCACAGCCTATCTCATACAGTGCAGTCTGAGACTATAATTGCTCGCCAATTAGTGCATTTGGCCTGCAGTATCTGATCTCAGGTTGTGAAAATTCCTTAGAAGGTGAACAGCCCATTGTCTCTCTTCCTGATGTCTATCAGTTTTGGCTGTTTATAGTGGAGGTGCAGACTGCTCACACCTCCTCTGTGCTTCTGTTGTGGGTGCTTCTGCCTCGAGCGAATCCCGCTGTAAGGAGCATCACTCAAGACAAAGGCTTAGGGGGCGATTTATATTAAGGCGGATGACCCGTAAATCTCTAGAAACTTGGGAGACAAATGTGCCACGACAGGCTGTATTTTGAACAGTCTGTCATGGTATGGGTGATCTTGGGGCAATGCAGCTGAATTATTATTGAAAAGCAACATAGACTCCAAAATCAAAAACCTAGCTGTGCTCATGACCAGTGCAAAGATGACATCAGTGCTAAGCAGACACACAGTACAGCTCCACTATGAGCAAAGGTTGAAAGAAAGTCCTTTGGGCCTTGTTACTGTTCAGGATTCAATATAGCTGCCTGGTACATATTTTTTGAAAAACACTAATTTATTAATGAGCTATTTTATAGACATCTTAAATTATTACATTAACAAATAAAATACATTGCACGGTTTATTGATTAACTTTCTATCAAAGTGCATTCATGTATCTGTATGTCTTCTTCGATGGCAACATTTCAACAGCATTTTGATTATCTGATTTCAGAATGGGATGACATTCAGTAGTTGAGGTTGTGGGTTAAGGATGTGAAAGAAGTGGCTTTTGGCGTTTGTCTTTTGGGGTGTAAAAGTGAAGAAGATTGGTTAACATAGCAGTGTTGCAGTCATGCACATATTTGAGTGAAATTATTCAACAGGTTCACTGGCAATAAGTGCAGAAGATGTGTTAGAATTGTGAAGTTGGGGAGCAGTAATGTTAAGGTAAGAGATAAAGGCTTTGATAAGGCTGGAATGAAGATGAGATTTCAGTATTAGTATGATTAGGTTTTAGACAAGAGCAGTGGTGAGGGCAAGAAGCACATTTTTTTAAGGTTTCAGGACTTTGATATTTTTTCCAGCTGCACATCTTGGATCGCATTTTAGGTATTAAAGATCAGTGCCAGGAAAGATCCAGGGTAATGTGCTTGTAATGTCATAGTTCACAAAGGGAAGTGTGAGTCTAATGTTAAGTGTAGCGTGTTGTGAGGTTACTGAAGGAGTTGAGATCAGGTGAAATAATGAGATTGTTGTGCACTGTGTTGTGGTAATCAGCGATGTCTGGAGATGGGTGATTTAGGTGACTACTGGGTGGAGGTACTGTGAGGAACAAGTGGATGAGGATGTGGTCAAAGAAGGATAAGCACAGGAAGATTTGGGAGTTATTGATGTGCTGAGTGATTTGTATGCAGTCAAGAGGATTACAGTGTGATTGAATGGAATATGTAATGTTTAGCTTAAGGTCAACAAGAAGTACCGCATGAGTAGAAGAACTGTACAGTTGGGTTTGTGTAGGTTTACCATGCTCAGTGTTAGACTCAGAATTTCTTTTAACTCCACAAGTGAAGTGTGAGTCTCCAGGTGTGCCCCAGAATACCTCCATGATTCCTCAGAAACTGAAAGGCATGTACATTTGTTTGGTGCTTAATTTCCTCAAAGAAATCTTCCTCCAGAAAAAGATGGAAGTAGTTAATGGAAACAAAATGCAGTATTGACCTTACATCCCAGCACCAACAGTGAGGGAATCTGTGCTTGAACTAAATTAGGAGTCTACCAAGTGAGCACTCTGCCTGTACTCTGCACAGTGCCTGCCTGCCTGGACTCTACAATACCATGGAAAACTATCTGAACATTGTAGGAAAGTGCCCCTTTTTGCATTTTTACCCCCTAACGTTTTGCCAGATACATGTTGCCAACTTGACTGAGTGTGCCCTGGGTCCCTGCCAATCAGACTCCCAGGGCCTGTGTTCTTTCCCAATACTGTACCTTTTTCTCCACAATCGGCACACCTCTGAGCCACATGCAAGTCCCTTGTAAAAGGTACCTCTGGTACCACAGGTCTTGTGACCATAATGAGCCTCTGAGGGCTGCAGCATGTATGATGCCACCCTCAGAGACCCCTCACCATAACACCCATAACCTGCCACAGCAGGCAACGTGTTTTGTTGCAGACCAAACTGAAGAGTTGACATGGCATACATCCTTGTGTGCCATGCCCATCCACATTGCCTGTGGCATGGGTAAGTCACCCTTCTAGCAGGCATTACAGCCATAAAGCAGGGTGCACCATACCACAGGTGAGGGCATAGCTGCATGAGCAATATGCTCCTACAGTGTTCTGTGCCATTCACAGACATTGTAAGTGCAGTGAAGCCATTTTTAATACGTAGGCTGATAGTTTGTCAGAACGAACTCCACAGCTCCATGGTGGCTTTAATGAAGACTGAGAAGTTTGATAATAAACTTCTCAGCACATTAAACCCACATTGATGTCAGTGTTGGATTTAATGTAAAATGCACTCATAGGGCTTCTTAGAGATTCCCCTTGGAAAACAACAAGCCCCTTGTGTGGTTCCTGAATGGCTACCCATCATCTACCACCTCTAGACAGTTTTCTGGCCCCTGCATTGAGAGCCTCTGCTCTCTGGGTTCTGAAACAAAGCACAACCTGGGCAGAGGTGTCATGCCTGCTCCCCCAGGATGGGCAGGGTCCACGAAGAGGATGCTTCAAAGGCCAGCTGCCTTTGTTAGCTACCCCTGCTGCTATCATCAACTGGCTACCACTGGCTCTGATTCCCACTTTGGGCAGGAGAATCGGCAGGAAAATTAAGAGGGAAAGGGAGGTGTGCCTGCCTTTGTCAACCCCACCCCTCAGGTAGGGGAGGTGAAGCAAAGCACACATCTCAGTCCCCTCCAACTTGAAGGTGAGGGGACTACCCCAATCAGGACGAGGCATATGCCCACCTCCCCCCCCACTGGATTGTGGCATATGAGGGGGTGTAGACACCCCAGGGAGGGGACCCTGTTACGTCCCTTAGTCTAGGTATTTAGTGGCACCCGTAACCTTGTTCCTTAGATACGACAACCTAATAAAAAGAAGGCCGGAAGAGCCGTGCTGCAGAGAAGAGGATAACAATACTGTTTGACCCCCGCTCTACCAGCCTGTCTCCTGCTTCAGAGACCCTGCGAGCGGAAACTGGTGAGTCCTGCAGCCAGCAGCCTCCAAGAACACTAGAGACCAACCCTGTCTTTGAAAAAGACTCTTGTATCCCGAGGACACGAATTGTCCAACAAAGAAACTCCAACTTCAAGAACTCTGAATCCAGGCAGATCCGTGTCCCCAGCACACTCTGCACCTGAGGCCAATGGCCCGAGATCAAGTGACTCACCTATTCTGTGAAGTCTCCCCAGCGATCCTGACCTCGTCTGTATCAGTGGCTGACCAATGCAGGAACACCTCTTCCCCTCGATGCCTGCAGCCCGACTGTGACTGGAACCAGTGCGAAACCCCAACACCAAAAGGCACCCGTGCATCTTCCGCCCCCTGACTTTATGGAGCCCAGTTGATGGTGTCCCCCAGCTATCCAACTTACCTGCATAACCGTAGGTCACCTTCATCCAGCCTCCTGGTCCAAGCCTGCAGCCTCTTTCCGAAAACGACGACCTCCGTTTGAAAGCATCGGTTGCCCGACACTGATTTGAACTCTACACCCAGCCACCCCTGTGCCGCTGGTGGTGTAGCTTTGGTGCTGCTTTGTGGCCACCCTGTGCTAACTTTAATCCCCGGGGCGTTTGCCCTAAGACCGTGGGTACCTACCAGCAAATCGTGCCTCTTCGAAGTACCCCCAGCCTCTATTGGATAACATTTTGTGCAGGGACCTCTGCATCCGGCTGCCTTATTGCTGCTCGTGGTGCAGTACCTACCTGGTCTTGAACCTTACCCTGTGTTGTCCTAAACCCCCAAGGCCTAGGGAAGTAAGTTGAGTACTTACATGCAAACTGTTTAACATTGTGGGTACCTACCTTCAAACTGTGCCTCTTCGAGGTACCCCTTGCTTCATTGGATAACATTAGGCCCAGTGACCTCTGCACTCAGCCGCCCAAGGGCCGCTGTTAGTTCAGCACCTACCTGGTCTTAAACCTTGCCTTGTGTTGTCCTAAACCCCCAAAGCCTGGGGAAGTAAGTTGAGTACTTACCTTCAAACTGTTTAACATTGTGGGTAGCTACCTTCAAACCGAGCCTCTATGACGTACCCCTCGGCTCCATTGGATAACATTAGGCCCAGTGACCTCTGCACTCAGCCGCCCAAGGGCCGCTGTTAGTTCAGTACCTACCTGGTCTTAAACTTTGCCTTGTGTTGTCCTAAAACCCCAAAGCCTGGGGAAATAAGTTTAGGTACTTACCTGCAAACTGTTTAACATTGTCTTCCTCAATAGATTTGCGTTGTAGTTCTATGTATTGCATTGAACTGTCAAACCTTATCACTGCAAAAGCATACAACTGTACTTGATTGACATCTACAGAAAACATTCTTAATATGATAAAGTATATAACTGCATTTACAAAACATTACTGCCTTCTTGAAAACTATTGCTACTTTTAAACCACTGTGAAACTTACCTGGACTAAGTGATTTTTGGTTCTAGTAAAAAAATAACAAAATAACAACATTTTGTACAACCTAATGGTCTGAATTCAGTCTTTGAGTGCCCCTTTTTGCATGGTTACCTCCTTACCTTTTTGCTAGATACATGATGCCTACTTGACTGAGTGTGCCCTGGGTACCTGCCAATCGGGCCTATGTTCTTTCCCAAAACGGTCCCTTTATCTCCACAATTGGCACACCTCTGGGCCACATGCAAGTACCTTGTAAACGGTACCCCTGGTACCAAGGGCATTGTGACCAGAGAGGACCTCTGAGGGCATGCCACCCTCGGAGAACCCTCACCTTAACAACCACACACTGCCACTGCAAGCGGTGTGTTTTGGTGCAGATCAAACTAAAGAGTTGATATGGCCCACTTCCCAGTGTGCAGTGCCCACCCACACTGCCTTTAGCATGGGTGTCACCCCTCTAGCAGGCATTACAGCCCTAAAGGCAGGTACACCATACCATAGGTGAGGGCATAGCTGCATGAGCAATATGCCCCTACAGTGTGTGCCATGCATCGACATTGTTAGTGCAGTGAAGCCATTTTGAGTACATAGGCTGGGAGTTTGTCAGAACGAACTCCACAGCTCCATGATGGCTTTACTGAAGACTGAGAAGTTTGATACCAAACTTCTCAGCACATTAAACCCACACTGATGCTAGTGTTGGATTTAATATAAAATGCACTCATAGGGCTTCTTAGAGATGCCCCCTGGAAAACGGCATGCGCCCCTTGCGTGGTTCCTGAATGGCTAACCACCATCTACCAGCTCTGGACAGGTTTTTGGTCCCTGCATAGAGAGCCTCTGTTCTTTGGGTCCTGAAACAAAGCACATCCTGGGCAGAGGTGTGATGCCTGCTCCCCCAGGATGGGCAGGATCCACGAAGGGGAAGCTTAAAGGACCAGCTGCATTTGTTAGCTATCCCTGCTGCTATCAGCAACTGGCTCCTGTTTGAAGGGTCCCCCTGACCGCAATACGAACCAGATGAGAAAACCCCAACACCAAAAGACACCCCTGCATCCTCCATCTCCGACTTTGGAGAGCCCAGCTGACAGTGCCCAGATTTCCCCCAGCTATCTAACTTACCTGCCCAGTTGTTGATCGCCTTCGTGCAGCTTCATTGTCCAAGGCTGCAGCCTCTTTCCGAAACCGACGACCTCCATTGGAGAACATTTGGCGTCAGATACTGATTTGCACCCTGCACCGACTGCCCTGTGCCGCTGGTGGTGTGGCTTTGTGCTGCATTGTGGCCCCACCCTGTGCCCACTTCATCCCCCAGGGCATTTGCCCTAAGACCGTGGGTACCTACCTGCAAAACGTGCCTCTTCGAGGTACCCCCAGGCTCTATTGGATAACATTGTGCCCAGCGACCTCTGCATCCGGCCACCCTAGAGCCGCTGGTAGTGCAGTACCTACCCGGTCTTGAACCTTGCCCTGTGTTGTCTTAAACCCCCAAAGCATGGGGAAGTAAGTTCAGTACTTACCTGCAAACTTTAACTTTGTTTTCCTCTATTGGATTGCATTGTAGTTCTATCTCTTGCACTGAACTGTCTAACCTTCTCTCTGCAAAAGCATTCAACTGTACTTAATTGACTTCTACAGAAAACATTCTTAATACTGTAAAGTATATAACTGCATTTACAAAACATTACTGCAGTCTTGAAAAGTATTGCTACTTTTAAACCACTGTGAAACTTACCTGCACTAAGTGATTTTTGGTTCTGCAAATAAAATAACAAAATAACAATGTTTTGTACCACCTAAAGGTCTGAATTCAGTCTTTCAGTGCCCCTTTTTGCATGGTTACCCCTTACCTTTTTGCCAGATACATGATGCCAACTTGACTGAGTGTGCCCTGAGTCCCTGCCAATCAGGCTTACGGGCCTATGTTCTTTCCTAAAACTGTAACTCTGTCTCCACAATTGGCACACCTCTGGGCCACATGCAAGTCCCTTGTAAATGGTACCCCTGATACCAAGAGCCTTGTGACCAGAAAGGTCCCTCTTTGGGCATGCCACCCCTGGAGACTCCCTCACCTTAACACCCACACACTGCCACTGCAGGCTGCGTGTTTTGGTGCAGACCAAACTAAAGAGTTGACATGGCCCACATCCCTGTGTGCACTGTCCACCCACACTGCCTTCAGTATGGATAAGTCACCCCTCTAGCAGGCATTACAGCTCTAAAGGCAGGTACACCATACCACACTTGAGGGCATAGCTGCATGAGCAATAGGGCAGAGGAGTTGCCTAACAGCTCGGGCAGTTGACCTTGAATATGGGGAACCGGGTTAGAGTCTCTGCAATGGTTCGAGTCTCGGCAATGACGCTGAACATCCTGTGATTCTTGGCAAATCAGTTAATCTCTCCGTGCATAACTAAAATGAATGTATCCTCATGTAACGCAACTGGTGCTATGTGAAGCACTCTGATACCCGAAACCTGGTCAAGTTCGCGCTATATAAAACTCCGTGAAAAAAAAAAACATCCGCTACAGTGTCTGTGCCATTAACAGGCGTTGTAAGTGCAGTGAAGCCATTTTGAGTACATGGGCTGGGAGTCTGTCAGCACGAACTCCACAGCTCCATGGTGTCTTTACTGAAAGACTGAAAAGTTTGGTACCAAACTTCACAGCACATTAAACCCACACTGATGCCAGTGTTGGATGTAATGTAAAATGCACTCGGGGGACATCTTAGTGATGCCCCCTGGAAAATGACCATCCCTGCAGTTGTTCCCGAATAGCTACCCTCCATCTGCCACATCTCTGGGTCCTGAAACAAAGCACATCCTGTGCAGAGATGTCATTCCTCCTCCCCCAGTGTGGGCAGATTCCACGAACTGGAAGATTAAAAGGCTTGCTTCCTTTTTAGGCTAGTCAAAGCCTCTGCTGCTATCAGGAGCTGGCTGCCACCGGTTCTGACCCCCACTTTGGGCAGGAGAATTGGCGGGAAAACCTAGAGAGAAAGGGAGTTGTGCCCACCTTTGTGAGGGGTGGGAGAGGCAAAGTGAAACACACATCTCAGTCCCCTCCATCTTGAAGATGAGGGGAGTCCCCCAATGAGGACGAGGCATATGCCTCCCCACTGGAGGGTGGCATAAGAGACACCCCAGGGAAGTGACCCATTGGTCCTAACCTGCATCCCCCAGTAATGCTCCTAAATCTAGGTATGTAGGGGCACCCCTGAACATTGCTCCTTACATACAACAACCTGAGATGAAGAAGAACCGAAGAGCCGTGCTGCAGAGAAGATGACAACAAACAAGCATTTGCAATGCAACGGTCTCGCCTTTGGGACCGTATACGTATTTAGCTATGCACCATATTATCCATGGGACCACCTGCACTCACTTTTTAGTTAAAGCCCATTGCTATCAAATACCCCGTCTTGTTAAGCACTAACTCCGGCCGTCAGGCCAACCTATTGCCCACTTTTGCTACTATTGTCCACCTCACCACTGCATCTCCCACAAAACATTAGACCAACTGTCTCTCTTGCTGAAATCACTTCCCTACCACCATCACCACTTACTAATCCAACAGTGCAGTGACATTTTTGTACATGTTTGGTGCAATTCTGTGTTAATATTAGCAGGACAGTACTATGAAAGTACAGGGACACCTCTAAATGTATAAATATACCCAATAATCCTCAGATTCTGAGATTGTTTGTTTTCTTGCAACTTTAGTGTACACAATTTTTGACCCCCCCCCCTCTCCATGTCAAGTAAAGTGTTTTTCAGTTTATGCCTGTTAAGTTAAATACTGTTTTGAGTGCTTTCTTCCGACTTCAGGAGAAGGCAGTGCTTTAGTAAATGCAAGAATGACACTCGCTATATGTTTGGAATTATGCCTTCACCAGTTAAAAGGGCTTAAGTAGGTACAGTCGGTGAGGTGGTGCTTTATTTTAAGAAAATGTAAATCTTGTACAGATTTTCACATGGGTTCAAAGAGTTCAGGTCAATTTGCCTCAGACACCAGGCAGCGCGAGATTCTCTTCTGTTTACTCCCCACATCGTCTCCACTGGTAAAACTGGAATGCTTTTCCTGTCACTTGTACACGACTGACATTGAAGCCGGTGCTCTTGCCCTTATAGCGACTGAGGGAATTAAACAAGTTCTACAGCTGTGAAAATGATTTATCTTGATAAACAGACGTGATTCAGTTCCACAAAGGAACACTGGAATGGGAATTTTGAGTAATCCCTTAATCCTTCCCTTATGCCTTAAACAACCTCGAGAACCTAAAAAAAACAATAAAACATAATTGTTGGGGCAACTGTTATGCTTCATTTCATTCGCTGCATGTCTCCTGGGTTACCTGATGTACATACACTGCAGCCGTAAATTGTAGATTTTCGTCTCATGAAACTACTACTGCACACAAACATGCCTCTGAGCAGGTGAACATTAAAACGATGAATGCAAAGCAAGAGGATGGGTTAAGGGGCCTCATGGCCGGGCCCCGTTGCAAGTGTCTGCTTAAATCATATGCAAAAACATCTGGGCAAATACCGCTAGCGTTCAGCATTGGTTTGGGCTTTGTGCCGGATTGCAAGATTTGCCCTGTGCACTAACGAATATACAACAAAAACTGTATTTTACTACCCAGTTTTGCTCTTACTGCACTCTTCTGCCACTGCAATTTGGTCCATGGAGGTAATAGTGCGTGCTTAAACCTGGATCTGAGCGCAATTTGCGTGACCCTCCTAGGAGGCTCTATGTATACATCCGGGAGCAAAGGAGATTCCGCCACACTCCACTCGGTAACTCTTATTCAAAGTGCTGCTATGACAAAGAGAACCGAACGTTTTCAAACAGTTTTAGAAATGTAGAACTTTTGTCTTAAATATGCATACTCAATATCCTCAGAAAGTGGAAACATCCTATTCTCTTCAAATTACAGACAGGCCACACCATAGATACAAAATAGAAAATATGAGTGTGTAGGTAACGCTATTGCTGAAGGGAGACGGAAGGCGTCAAGGTCACAAAATTAGCAAAACAGTGGTAACAAAGCGGAGTGATCATTCGGTCAGTGTGGTTAAGATAGAAGAAAAGGAAATGTAGACCGGAAGAAGTGTTGAGAATCTAGAAATGGGTTCACGAAACAGAAGGAAGTGGACCTGGGCGTGAAGGAGGGAAACGATCTGGCTGCGCTGCCGACTTTGGTGCAGGAAACCAGGGTTCGAGCCTCGAGGTCGCGTCCACGTCCTGTGATTCTGAGCAAGTCACTTAATCTCCCTGTGCCTGAATATGTAATGTAAATATGGTGCTCATGTACAGCGCTCCAATACCTTCGGGTCGAGTTCGCACTATATAAAAGATGCAAAAAAATAAAAAATCTCTAAATCTCCCGTGTTTAAAGAATGTGGAATCTTATGCCTTTGGTCCAAGTTTCAGCTATATAAAACTTCCATATACGAAGAGTCACACTAATGAAGGTAAATAGATCGTTAATGGCTATAAAACAGTTAAAGAAGGTCGCTTACAGGGTCACTCGAGAAACGAGGGCCAGCAGTTTGGTAATGCCAGTCTGGCGCAAGTGTGCACTTCCGAGCCATAATGAGGGAGTAATCAGACAGAGACAGCACACCTGAACACCGTGAACCTTATTGGGAGCCGGCGGGTCAGACAGCACTTTCCCGCAGCCCTGCACAGTGCAGAGGATGTTGCTTCGCCCCTCCCGTATCAAGTTGGTAACGGACGGCTTCACGATCTCCAAAACCCAAGGAGTCCGTGTTGTAATGAACTACGGCTTTTACTCTCCGCCCCTTTTCACCCCGTCACGCAGGCTAAAGAGCTGCTACAGAGTTAACAGCACGTAGATGTATCCATGATTAAACAGGATTTTGTGCGTCTGTACACGGACTCCAATCAGTAGAGAAACTGAATCTGCAGCTGACAGCAGATCACGTGCTCACAACAGGAAAAAGTGAAGCTGAGGAAGGTACCTAAACAGCACACGAGAAATCGAGTGTGGCGGTGCGGTGCGCGAAGGCATGAGCACGACCCGGAGTGTGTGGGAGGGGGGCGGGGCCCAAAGTAGTCACGGACTGAGGGAGGGAGAAAAGGACGGGAAGAAAGTAGTCTGTGCAGTGAAGGGGCCAGTAGCCATGAAAGGATACAAATGACTGACATGGCTGTCATGGGGAGGGACTAACAAGCTCAAAACCAATCGGAAGGCAGCATTTATAACCTAAGCCAATGAAGGAGATGGGCTGGATAGTGGGCGGAGCTTCAACAAAGCTTCCACACTATTGTGTATACTGCATACATGCTGCATCGCTAGGCGAGACCTAAAAATGCTTTGGCCCCATCCCTGCCAGCCTCGCCTCTGCTTCAGAGAACTTGCGAACTGAAGCCAGCGAGTCCTGCAGCTAAGCAGCCTCCAAGAACCCTGGAGACCTGCCCTGCCTTCGAAAAAGACTCTTGTCTTCTGAGGACACGCATTGTTCAAAAAAGAAACTCCAACTTCAAGGACTCCAGATCCAGGCAGATCCGTGTCCCCAGCACACTCTGCACCCGACACCCACGGCCCGAGTTCGAGTGACTCACCTATCCTGTGAAGTGTTCCCGGTGATCCTGACCTCATCTGCATCAGTGGCTGACCTATCCAGGACCCCATCTCCCCCTCGACGCCTGCAGCCTGACTGCGACTGGAACCAGTTGAGAAGCCCCGACACCAAAAGGCACCTCTGCATCCTCAGCCCCCTGACTTTAGGGAGCCCAGCTGATGGTGTCCCTCAGCTATCCAACTTACCTGCCCAACCGTTGGTCGTCTTCATCCAGCCTCCTGGTCCAAGCCTACAGACTCTTTCTGAAAATGACGAACACCGTTGGAAAGCATAAGGTGCCCGACAGTGATTTGCACCCTAGACACAGCCACCCCTCTGCCACTGTTGGTGTAGCTTAGGTGCTGTTTTGTGGCAACCCTGTGCTCACTTCAACCTGGGGCATTTGCCACTTCGAGGTACCCCGCGGCTCCATTGGATAACATTGGGCCCAGTGACCTCTGCACTCTGCCGCCCCAGTGCTGCTTGTGGTGCAGTACCTACCTGGTCTTGATCTTGTCTTGTGTTGTCCTAAACCCCCGAAGCCTAAGGAAGTAATTTTAGGTACATACCTGCAAACTGGTTAACATTGTTTTCCTCCATAGATTTGCATTGTAGTTCTATCTATTGCATTGAACTGTCAAACTTTATCACTGCAAAAGCATACAACTGTACTTGAATGACATCGACTGAAAACATTCTTAATACTGTAAAGTATATAACTGCATTTACAAAACATTACTACATTCTTAAAAAGTATTGCTACTTTTAAACCACTGTGAAACTTACCTGCAGTAAATGATTCTTAGTTCGAGAAATAAAACAACAAAGTAACAACTTTTTATACAACCCATTGGTATGGATTCAGCCTTTGAGTGTGAGACATAATGTATTTCCCGAAAGTGTACAATAAATGCTTAACACTACCCTCTGATAAGCCTAGCTGCTCAGCCCAGTTACCATTAAATTGAGAGAAAAGTATTATCTCCTTTAATCTCTGCCATACCTTTGGAGACTCACTGGACTCTGTGCACACTATACTTCTTTTTGGTACAGTATATAGAGAGCCAGCTTCCTACAAACATCCACACCCAAATTACAAAATGCAAGTGCAAGCCAAAGCCTTTAGCGCCCTCGCATTCTAAAGACATTCCTGACAACGTACAATCCATATGATACAGGTAGGAAAAACAGAACTCCTGAAGAGCTCTTGATAGTGAAGGCTCTCAGTTCAACATGCAGACAGGTCATCACATCAGCCTAAGTGCAGTACTACACCATCACCATCGATGAATCCACCAAAAGAAGCAGAAAGTTCTTCAAGACAATCAAGAACTGCATCCCTCCTTCCAGATTCACCTACTTCTCACTCCACAGAAAGGTGCAATGCCATCAACCTCTTCTTCAGTGAAAAAAATGCAGAAGATCCGAGAACGGATGTATGACGTTACAAAGCGTGCTGTTACAACGCATGCTGTTACAACGAAACTGTTACAACGCAAGTGGATTTACAACGCATGCCATTACAACGCAAGTCTTTACATCGACTTGCGCTAGATGGCGTGCTAACATTAGAAAAGTGTAATTTACTATTCCAACTCCAGTCCACTTAACAGTAGGGAAGGTGTTGGGATAGTAAACTACACTATTTGTAATGTTAGCACGCCATCTAGCGCAAGTCGATGTAAAGACTTGCGTTGTAATGGCATGCGTTGTAAATCCACTTGCGTTGTAACAGTTTCATTGTAATGGTAGTGCGTTGTAAAAGTTGCGTTGTAAAGGTTGTTCCCCTCCGAGAACACATTGATGGCCCTAAACCTACTTCATCTCATGAAGGACCTGGCCTGGCAGTTCAAGCTGGACTATTTCCATTGGAGCAGGGTCAAAACAGATTTCCATATGGCTAGGTCCAAACTAAGATGGTATGGTGTGCTAAATAATGGATTGGGATGCGACCTGCATAATTCCCAGTGGCTGAGATTAATTCAAGCATTCTATCCATCACAGTTTTATATACTTTAGTGTTGTCTTAAATACCGTGGGCATCCAAAAACTTGAATAGCTGGCTAACTGATCAGTAGTTAAAATTGGCTATCCTACTGCTTTGTGTTGTATGCTGTGCTAGGTGGAAGTAAAATGTGAATGACACAAAAACGTATGAGTAGCTGAAAAGGCAGACACTGCTGCCCAAGCAGGAGGCACCTGAAAAGCCCCGAGGCAGCAGCAGACACAAACAACCATGGACAAGGTCAATAGCTCTTGCCTATGCAAGACCTATTGGCTTTGCCAGTCTCTTAGCCATATTGATCAGCGGTGTGGCAGCTATTCAGCATGGCTAAAAGTTAGTGACATGGAATAGAATGGCATAGGGGAGAGTGGCATAGAGGACAGTGGCATGGAGTGGAGTAGCGTAGAGTAGTGTAGAGTAAAGTAGACTGGCAGGAGTAGAGCGATGTAGGGTAGAGTGCAGTGCCTTAGAGTGGAGTAACGTTGAGTAGAGTGGAGTGGTGTAGAGTGGAGTAGAGTGGTGTGGCATAGAGTAGAGTGGGCATAGAGTGAAGTGATAGAGTATAGTGGCATAGATTGGAGTGGAGTTGAATGAATGGAGTGGAGTGGAGTGGACTACAGTGGAGTAGCGTTGAACAGAGAGGTGTAGAGTGGCATAGACTTGTCTATAGTTAAATGGAATGGTGTGCAGTAGAATGGCATAGAGTAGAGTGGAGTGCTGTAGAGTAGGATGGCATAAAGTAGGGTGAAGTAGAGTAGAATTGCATAGATGTGGCATACAGTGAAGTGGCGTAGAGTAGAGTGGAATGGAGTTGTGTAGAGTGGCGTGGAGAAGAGTGGAATGAGGTAGAGGAGTGGTGTGGAGTGGGTTAGAGTGTTATAGAGTGGTGTGGTGTAGAGTAGGATGGTACGGAGTGGCGTTGTGTGGAGTGGAGTAGTGTAGAGTGCAGTAGAATGCAATTGAGTGTAGTGGTGTTGAGTGGAATGGCGTAGAGTGGAGTGGCGTAAAGTGGAGTGGTATAGAGTAGTACAATTGTGGGTGTAAGTAACTCAATCAAGGAACCAAAATTAAAATGAGTTCAAAGGTATGAGGCATGAAGGGGATGAATGTCTGAAAAGCAATGATGATAGGTGTGCGGTGGCGGCAAGCATTATGAGGGTGTAATCTGTTGTGATGGTGGAATTTTACATTGTAACGGCTTAAACCAAACCACATAGAATAGCAAAGGATGATCTAATAGTATAGATTTTTGGTAAGATGGTTCAACTTCTAAGGCAGTACATTTGGAATGGGTTGGTGATTTCTTGGGGGAGAGAATACAGTTCTAGTTTGCGCCTCAGTCTGTTCAGGCTAAGTTGATTTCAGTTAATCAAGTTCTGGAAATATGTACTTTGATTGTTCTATACTGTTCAGATGTTCTGATTTTCCATTGTGGATCAGTTGCTTCTTTCTTGGCTGTTGCACCAGCACTATGTTCTTCCTTACAGGCACTTGATGCTTTAATGGACTGTACCTCCATCTTTTGCTGCTTTTGAGAACTTCTTGTTTAGAGCCTAATGGCTTACATAATTTCCGCTTGCAATGCTCCCTCGCCAAATTCTAGCTGCTCTTTAAGAAACTGCACAAGACCCCTCATCCCAGCTCATCGCTCCCCACATTAGTGAGGATTCCTAGGATCCTTAGACTTCATTCTCTGGACTGTTCTCCAACACATCAGCTTCATTCTTGATGTTGTAGATAAGTTGCAAGTAGCACACTCACGGATACATATGAAAACCTCTGGAGCTGGTGTCCTTTTTTTATGGACCTCAGTATGAAACCCCATAAGGTAGTCCATGAGATGAATATATTCATGTTTTGCAAGATGGGAGCACAGCTCCAGCGTTTCTGCAGGGGAGAAAAGAAAAATAAACTTCAGCAGTTGATTGGATTCTTCACACAAGAGATTACTATGGAAGTTATAAGGAACAGATTGTCTAGTCTGTGTTTGATGGTGTGCTTGAATCTTATTTTTGAGGTATGTCTCAGATGGAGGGGGCGGACGGGGCACCCTCTCACATACACAGAACAATTAAAGCAATGTATTCACTCACACACACGCACACACAAACACAGTAATTCACAACACTCTTCACCAAACATTCATACATACATACACGCACGCACGCACGCACCAAACAGTTTAAAACTAAAACAAACACTTACTTGCAGCCTGCTCTGCCTCGGAGGTTCCAGAAGGCTTGGGACTGCTGCCTTTCCTCATTAAGTTCAGCCAATGAGGGAAGGCAGGAGTCCCAATGTCATCACAGAGCGGGATGCGGTCAGTGAGACTGCTGACCCCACCCTACTTTGTGATGAAGTGTCACTGATTGACACTCGACCCTGGTTGCATCGGCGCTTAAAACTGAAGCGTCCAGGTGCGAGGCAATCAGTGACACTACCCCTCTTCACTGAGAGAAGGGCCTCAGGGACCTTTGCTAAGCTGAGGACGTCAGGCCCACAGGAGCTATGACTTCCTCAGCCCAGTAAAGTTCAGCTCAGGCAGCCAGGAGCCTGCGCTAAATGCGCATTTCTGGCTCCTGGCAGCTTGATCTGAAAGTGAACAGTGTCTGTTAGGCGACCTTTGTGCAGCCTGACAGACACTGTACATGAGGGGCAAAAGGAGGAGGGCCGTGGCCCCTCTGCCCCAATGGACCGGTCACTTCCCATTTTAAACTGTATAGGATGAGGTCAAATAAAAAACAAGTATATGGACAGACATACATTTACTACCATTTTAAGCAAAGGTTTAGCTCAGTTGGTTTCCGTGCGAAATTAGAAAAATGGCAAAAGGAATTATTTAGAGTTTGGTGGATGTGGGAGAACTGCCAAAAAATGATAAATGTTCTGTGTGCACTATTAAGAGAGCATAGCCAGGATTAAACTCTAACTAGTATTGACAGTAATCCATCAGTTATTTGCAGGAGTCCCACATCCACCAAGCACTGAATAACCCCCAAAGTATTTTGTCATTTTTCACCAGTCTTTAAGCACTCAATAATCAATGGGGCATATTGACAAGCCCCTATTGCCAAAGAAACGTCACTTTTAGTGACGTTCCTGTGACTATAACTTATCACAAAGAAGATGGAGACGGCCTGAATATAGTGTGGAGCTACTATTATTATAAACCACTTTAATTGGCCCAATGATGATTGGTTTAATTACTTTTGCACTATTAGAAAAATATTGCTGTTTGTAGTTGATATCCTTGAGAACCATTCTTGTTTGTAGTGGCCCTGTATCATCTTTTAGACCTGCCGCATCAACTACAAATCTGTTACAAAAGGCTGATTATCATACCTAGCAGAAAACAGTCCATCTTTGGTGGTCACTGCAATACCAGAGGCCAAGGCATTGAGAGGCTCGAACCTGGGAGAAGAAAAATAATGTTACCCTCTTCAGTCGAGGCTCCAGTGATAATGAGCACCCACAATTTTACCTGACAACCCTTCATCCTCCCCAAGTAGCTGTTCCATCTTTCTTCTCAAATGGTGGTTCCGCATTGAAACAAAAACTCCACAAAAACATAATTTGCAGGGAGATAAACTCCATAATATGGATTGGCTTAATCTCAACCCTACTTAAATATCTCCCTGCAAAAATGTCATTTTGTATTTATTCTCTAAATTCAGCCATACTCACTACCTATATTAGTGGGTAAATTTACTGTTTGAGCTCCAGACGTGACATAATTCCACGCTGGTGCTTGATAAAGAATAAGTCCAATTTTTTTGTAGACACGTTCATATAAAACCAAAATTTTGCCCGACGATTTTACTTCCGCATTCAGAGTAAATAAGGTCGGAATAGGAAATGACGTGCAAATGCGGGTTTGCCACACCCAAAATCTGCACTTTTCCCCCATTACAATTTGTTATGCCTGACAACCGAGAGTGCAGCAATTTCTCACCACTCTGAATACGAGATTATGCTCAAACAGTGTTTATGCGCAATATACGATGTAACCCATCAAAACCATCTGTATTCGTCAATAAGCCATAAAAGCATAAAACACTCCCATAAGCAACATAGTAATAAAAAATATATATATCCGATGTAATCCAAACTTGTAATGATAATGGAGAAGTGGAATGTTGCAAAATGGGGATCAGGTGGGGTTTGGGTAAATTAAGGTTTGGGAAAATTGAAGTGCTTTGAAGTAAGGAGTCGAGGTGTAGAAGGTTGGGAAATAATGAAGGATGGAGTGTGCAAAATAGGAGACAAATTGAAGTGGGCGACAGTAAGAAGGATTTATTTATTTATTTTTAATAGAGTTTTATATAGCGTGAACTAGACCCGAAGAAATCAGGTATCAGAGCGCTTTACATGAGCACCGGTTTTGTTACAGTTGAACACGTTAATTTTTGTTAGACACAGGGAGATTAAGTGATTTGCCCAGGATGTTGAGTGTCATTGCCGGGACTCGAACTCGGCTCCCTGGTGGGCCGCTTTAGCCGTGAGGCTACATCCTCTAGAAATGGGGAACGAGTAATAGGGGTGATGGGCGTAATGTAGGGGAGTAGAATTAAACAGACTGGGTTTAAGGGAGGGACTGAAATATGATATGGGCAGCATGTGTGACAAGTTGAGGTGATCGAAGGTAACGAGAGTAAGGTATGGTGATTGAAGAGAGTAAGGTATGGGAGTCGGGGAGGTATAAATTGGAACAAGGAAAATAGATTTGTAAAAAGGCAGGTTTTGGAAATTGACACAGATTAGGGAAGGGCACGGATTGAGAAGATTGGAAGAAAAATATGTGGGTTCACAGAATTCGGGTGTAGAAGGCCTCATGAAGTGGTGTAAGAAGGAAGGATTTGCCTAGGACGATTTAGAGTGTGTATAGGTGTGAAGATATTTCGAAAATTGGGGTTAAGGTGGATTATCAAATCGGGTTTCAAGTCTGATTTGAGCGTTATTGCTTCATTGACTCACATTCTCTCTGTGGCAGGCAGCGTAACCCTCTCTCTTCCATTGAGGGAGTTCCTGTAATTCTGCCATGGACTCCGTCTTCTCGTTGGTCTCTGGCTCCAGCAGTGGTCGCCTCGTGACCATGTCAGGGTCTTCAGTGCTAGGGCTCCCTAGTAACTGAACTTTCTATATCCCCAGAATATGTCACAATGTATTTCTCATCACAATTGGGAAAGACCATTTGCCTCGCGGCTGTGGGGGTGGAACGGAAAGTCAGAGCAGCAATTGTGTTTTCCAAGTTATCTTTCTGCCTGTTTAATTCAAGGGTAGAAAGGTTTCAGGAGCAAAGGTCCTCATTATCAGCTTCACTAGAGTGGAGAGAAGGGACATGTCGATCAGCAGTACATCTTAAGCACTCTCTTGTAAAACTAGGCCTGCACTATCGGAGGCCCCTGCATCCCACAGGTAATGATCAGACCCCAACAATGGAATCAGCATCTTATTCTTATTTAGTCACTCACAGCCCTCGACCAGGTGCTTTGCTATCAGTGAGTCATTTCACAGTGTTCGGACTTTCCCTCCCTGTACCCAGTCGCCAACACTACTGCATGCGCTGCTCCATTTCCGGGTGCATCCAAGTGTGCCACCGACCCTCTCCGGCCTGAATGGGAACATATCCAATACATTTTCCTCCCTTGGGCCCTTTCTTTCTCCTTTTCTGGTGGTTTAGTGATCTGGGGGAATAAATAGCAAGGAGGCAAAGCAGTTTGCCACCAAGGTTGCTTATTTGGTACTCTAGTTTACCCTGAGTATTTTCAGCCCCCTGATGTGGGATTCAATATTTTTCTTTATGGGCCTTCTCATGCTGCAACAAAAACAGCGGCCACTGTTCAGCGACTATTTTGTTTTTAGGATCTTTCAATTTCTTCGGCAGGTTTCATAACCTTCCCATATCAAAAGGTACCATATTCAAGAATGGACTGTTCCCCATTCTTGCTGGTGACTCCCACTCGCTACTTGCATGTGGCTTTATCATACTGGTTGTACATAGTGTGGGAAGAAGACTCTTTCGATTCAGTCTTGCCAGCTTTAGATTTTTCGCCCCCATACTAATTCCTTATCCCAAGCACAAGTGGAGGAGTAGGAACGGGCCTGTGTGCCTTGAACCCACAGCTCATCCTGTGGAAGGGGATAGGAATGGGAAGGAACCGGTTGAGGGTTCTCCCAGTATTTTCTAGAACTGTTTTCGTGGAGGGTAAAGTAAGATATCTACACTCATGTGTTTGCCTTTTGGCTTTCGACATGCGCATGTAGGGGCTGCACAGGTGCCAGTGGGGCTGGATCAGGGGGCCTCTTTCTTGCAAACATTCATCCTTCAAACATCTGTGCTTCAAGCGTGGGTGCTCCTACCTATCTTCCCTGCTTCCGCACTATTTCTAGAGTATACTTCCTCTTAACCATGGATAGTAATTCACACATTCTCTACATCTCTGGACTCCCCCAATCCCACTTACCCACCCAGTCTATTATCCTGTTGTCTCCTACCCAGACCACTTTTATCTGTGCTCTTTCAACATTTTACAGACAACATGAATATGATATGTGCATGCAAGCAAGCAAACAGCATATCGAAACACAGTTGGACTTTACCTAAAATTGGTTTAGAGAGTTTGTGCAATCTAGTCTAATCAGCAGGTCCAGGCTGGGCCCTACCCCCACCCTAAACTTCCCTTACCTCTCACTCCTGGGGTCAATGTCTGGTGGCCAGCCCACGGGCCTCCTGTTCATTTAGCACAGACATTTTCCGCACATTCAACGCACCAGTTGTACAATTAAAAACACTTGGTAGACCTCAAATTCTAACATACAGTAATAGTATAATTGGTAATTTAGCAAGCAAAATAGTGATCAACATTTGCTGTTTCAAAGGACCAGAGAAGCTGCTGAGATTACGATGGAGCATATAATGATACATTTCCATACATTGCACACTCATTTTTATACACTTTTTCTCAATTCCATCAATGAGGGTTGTGCATGCTCTAAAGAAAAGCTGCTTAATGAACAAGTTACTTACCTTCAGTAACGCATTACCTGGTAGAGACTTCATCTAGCTGCAGATTCCTGATGCCTGGGAAATTCAAAGGTAATGATCTGCAGCTAGAAGTCTCTATCACATTTATATTTATTTCATCTGCACCTCCATCTGAATGTTCTCATCATGCCCAGCCCACGATTAAAGATTTTTTAATACAGCGTATTGTATTCATTCAATCAAGATTGATGGAACACACTCAGAGACAGGATCCAGACCAATTGAGTAAGTTAAAAAAATAAGTATACTTGTACTTCCTAGGACCAAGTAGGACTCGGTACAGGTAGGTAAAATATACTTTCAATTGAACACCTTTAAACAGAAATGCAATTTGGAATGGATTTGCAGTTGTTACAGTTTCAGGCTAGTATGACTTTAAAACGCAGCTTGAATTACACAGTAGTTACTTTTAGAATACTTTTTGATTACTTTCAGATTACATTGAGCTCTGGGAGTGGTATGCCTAAATACCACACCTAAAGATCTCACAATACAAGGCAAGACTTTTCTTGGCTTGAGCTATAGGGTCATATTAACAAGGGCTTTATCTCCGCTTTTTTGGCTTTAAAAGCCAAAGAAGTGGAGATAAAAATATCGCCCTATAAACAACAGGGTGCTAACATGCAAAATTGCATGTTAGCACCCTTTTTCACTACGCTTCCCTTTGCATCTCTAATGAGATGCAAAGTGGGCGCTCCAGAGCAAAATATTAGGAGAAATGTCGCTAAGCGACATTTCTCCTATTATCCAGCTTCACGCTAACCCACGGTTAACGCTGCTTTTTTACGTCTGCTAATTTTCAGACTTAGCCCATGGTGGATTTAGCCATGTAATCCATTGGATTACATGGCTATCAACAAGGATATCCCTATCCTTGTAGTTTTATCGCTGCATTACCAGCGATAACCTCTCAAAATGCCTCTATCGCTGGATTTTTTTATCGCCTAGGCGGTTAGCGTTGTTAATAACGCGATAACCAGGCGATATTATACAGTAGGGGCACAGGGCTCATGCCACTGTGCCCTCACCTGAGGGCTAGTACACCCTCCTAGAGGGGTGGCTTTAGTGGGCCTCAGGCAGTGGGTTGAAGGCATGGTATACAGGGATGTGTGCCATGTCGACTCTTCACTTTTCTCTGCACCAAAACAGGCAGCCTGCAATAGCAGTGTGTGGGTGTCATGGTACAGGGCCTCCAAGGGTGGCACAATAGGTGCTGCAGCCCTTAGAGGCCTTCTCCGGTCACAATGCCATTAGTACTCATGGTACCTATTACAAAGGGCTTACCTATGGCCAGAGATGTGTCAATTCTGGTTACAAAGGTACTGTTTTGTGAATGAACAGAGGCCCTGGGAGCCTGATTGGCAGGGACCCAGGACACATGAAGTCAGGTTGCATCAGATGTCAGCCAAAAAGTGAGTGGGAATCACGCAAAAGGGGCACTTTCCTACAGAAGGCCCATCTTTTTTGATTTCAGGAATTGTCCCACCTTGTTCACTTCCTTATTGTCTGGTTCTTAGCAACAACTTTTTTTATCAGTTGCTGTGGATCTCCCATCTGATCTCGATTTCATTGTGCCTGTTTAATTTTATTTGTCTGGTATTCTAGGCTCCCAGTTCTAAGCTTAACGTAGAGTCCCGAAAGCGCTGTTAGACTACAGACAAATTAAGAGTACGACACAGCCTGACATTAGGTGTGAGAATGTTGCTCACACCATGTGCTCTGCCTCACAAAATGTTTTAGGTTAAATGTTGACTGGAGGTTGAGGTGAGCCAGAAGTTTTTGTTTAACTTGTCTAAACTAGCAGATGGTCACTTACCTTAATGTTTTCCAAACTGTTTGCCATAGGTTTTAAACTATGTAGAAACATAATCAAAATGTTGCTGTTGCTTTCTCTTCAAGAAAGATTGGGTACTTTTGGATAGGGGTGATGCTCTTGACACAGTGTTCAAGGGCATTAATTTACTATTGAACAAGGACATAATGGGCCACCTGAATGTAGCATACGTAGAGGCAATCACATAAAGACCATAGTAAATAAATAGTGCTATAAAGAAATTAGAAAATACATGCACTGATAAAGTAGTTTTGATAGTGATAGTTAGCAGCCAGAGGGGGCAATTGTGCAGAGGTTCAAATGGTGCACACATCAAAAGAAAAGGACAAAATTAAGGCCCCACTGGGGCATAAAAAAAAGGAGAATGGGGGAACAGATGATTAAGCCCCTTCAAAAATATCTGTACAAGAGGTGATTTAAAAAGGGATGGCTGATTTGGCTGCTGAAGAAAAACAGACAAGGCCGAAAGGTAGCCCTTCAGAGGGTCAAGAGCAGAGCCCTGCTGGGCCAAGGAGGGACTGTAAAGAAGAATATATGATAGAGAGGCACATAAAGGGTTAAAAGACTGTTCTGTACAGTATTTACAAAAGGTGTGCCATCTGCAGGCGTATACCAACTTTGTGGGGGATGCATGGCTGCCAGAATTACCTCACACACTTCGACAGGAAGGTCAAAAGCTGTCAACTGTCGCTGCTCCATCTCCACGCAAGAAGGCAGAGAGTGGATATGTTCGGGTGGAGGACCCTCCCCTGCGGCTGTGACAAAAGATCCTCCCGAAGAGGCAGCCTGTTCGGAGGATCAATGCTCATTTACATAAGCCTGGGATAACAGACTCTCCGTGCCCAGTCCAGAGCCACAAGGATGCCTTGCGCCTAGTCGCTCCTGATCTTCTTGAGCACTCTGGGCAAGAGTGGCATGGGTGGAGAGGTGTATAGAAGGCCTGTGCTCCATTCGTGACTAAAAGCGTCCCGAGCGAGAGCCGCCTTAGAAATTCCAATGCGCAAAACTGCTGATATTGCGCGTTCTCTTCGGAGGCAAACATATCTAACCAATGCTCTCCCCACTGTTGAAAGAGACCTTGCACCACCTCCGGATGGAGACGCCACTCATGATCCGCAAGGCCTCGGTGGCTGAGTTTGCCAGTTCTGGCGTACAGAGAACCGGCCAGATATTGAAACACCAGGGAAATGCCCTATTGTTCCAGCCAAGTCCAGAGACGCAGGTCCTCTTAACAGAGGGTCTATGACCCCACTCCCCATGCTTGATACAGTACCACGTAGTGATAGTGTTGTCTATAAACACCTGAACTAGCCTTCCCTTGAGGGGTGGCAAAAAGGCTTTCAGTGCCAATCGGATTGCACGAAGCTCCAACAGGTTGATATGGAGCTTTGCTTCCGCCAGAGACCATAGTTCTGTGATCTCCCCCTCACCCTGATGGCCGCTCCATTCCAGAAAGGACGTATCCATCACTACTGTGAGATCTGGTTCTGGAGGGAGAGGGGTCTGCCTCTGACCCAATTGCAGTTTGTTAGCCACCACCACAGGTCGTTCATGGCGCCCTCCGATATTCAAAGAAGGTTGGTGAGATTTCAATAATGCTGTGCCTATTAGAACTTCAGGTCCCACTGCAGAGCCTGCAAGTGCCATCTGACATGGTCCAATAGCAAGATGCAGGAGGCCATGAGGCCCAACATCATAAGAGTCATTCACACCGAAATCCAGGATAGATGCTGAAACATCAGTATCATAGCCTGAATATCCTGGACTTGCCGGTCAGGAGGATAAGCTTGAAACTGCACCATGTGCAGAACTGCTCCGTTGAAAGGGAGTGTCCGTGAGGGATTCAGGTGTGACTTCCGCATGTTGATAGTGAACCCCAGTGGATGCAGGAGGTCCACCATAGTCTGAAGGTGGGAGATTACAGCCTCGCGTGAGCCCGCCTTCAGCGGCCAGTCATTGGGATGAGGGAAGACTAGCACTCCTGATCTGCGCAGATGATCTGTGACCACTGCCATCACCTTGATGAACACCAAAGGGGTTCTGGTAAGGCCAAAGGGGAGAACAAAGTACTGAAAGTGCTTGTGGCCTACTCTAAACCGCGAGGTTGGCAGGACAGGAATATGAAAATAGGCACCCTGCGAGTCCAATGCTACCATCCAGTCTCGTGGGTCCAGGGCAGACAAAACCCGAGCCAATGTGAGCGTCTTGAACTTTTCCTTCCTGAGGAAGAGCTTGAGGGTTCTGAGATCTGAAATAGGGTGAAGCCCTTTGTTCTTTTTGGGAATCAGAAATTAGCAGGAATAGCAACCACTGCCTACTTCTGTTATTGGATCTCTTGCTATGGTGCTCTTGGCCAAGAGTGCTATGACTTCCTCAGTCAGCCAGTCTTGAGATAGAGGCAAAAGGGAAGCGGAGGATTTGAAGGGAAGGGAGTATACCCTCCGAATGGTCTGTAAGACCCACCTGCCCGATGTGATGGATTGCCCGTGGTAGAGATGATGGCTGAATCTACCACTACCTGGACGCCCATTATATTGTAGGGCAAGATATGGAGGGCTTACAGGCTGCTGCTGCGGGGGGGGGGGTAAGGGGTGTTATTGCTTGTGGTTGACCTCCAGTAACCTGACCCATGGGCTCAGTATGAACCATGTTGACAACCCCTTACTGTCTGAGAAGCATGCATAGGGTGGTGGTTAGTGTATGGCTGACATGGTTGAAAGCCTCTTCGTAGCCAAGAAATGAGATATAAGCAGACTAGGGTTGATGCTGTGCAACTGAGAGGCACAAGGATTTGGCCATTGCCCACGAGTCTTTAAAGTGCTCCAGCACCATGTATGGTGGTTGCCATCAAAGGGCATGTCCATGAGGTAAGCCTGGATAGCCCCTGAAAAGCCAGATGTTCTGAGCCAGACATGGATTCTAAGCGCCAATGCTGTCAAAACAGCTCTTCCCAGCGAGTTTCCCACATCCAAACCACACCTAATGGTGACCTTTGCTGCATCTCTCCCATCCTTGACCACTTTGAAGAGCACTGCCTGGGCCTCCTGAAGGACCTACGGCAGCACATGCGCAATTGTGTCCCACAGAGTGTGGGAGTAGCAGCCAATAAGCATGCGATGTTCTCCGACAGCAACGCAAGGTTGGTGGAAGGAATCATTTTTTTTCCCAAGCTGTCCAGCCTCTTGGATTCCCTGCTCGGGGTGCGGCATGGAATCAATCAATCAATCAATCAATCAATCAATCAATCAGGGGGTTTATAAAGCACGCTACTTACCCATGAGGGTCTCAAGGCGCTGGGGTGGAGGTGGTGCAGCTCCGGTTCAGTCGAAAAGCCAGGTCTTGAGGTTCTTCCTAAAGGTGTGGAGGGTAGGGGAGCATCTGATGTTGATGGGGAGTTCATTCAGGCTTTGGCTGTGATGTAGGATAACGCTCTGCCGCCTGATCTGGTTTGGCAGATGCGAGGGGTCTCTGCAAGGGCAAGGTCGGCGGAGCGGAGGTTCCTCTTGGTTACGTGGAAGGAGACTCTCTCGTTGAGGTATTTGGGTCCTATGTTGTGGAGGGATTTGTGAGTGTGGGTGAGAAGCTTGAAGGTTATTCTCTTCTCGACGGGGAGCCAGTGGAGGTTTCGTAGGTGTTGTGTCATGTGCTCGTGCCGTGGGGTTTCAAGGATGAGTCTGGCTGCAGTGCTGGCTGCGGCGTTCTGGATGGTTTGGAGCTTGTGAAGGAGAGTTCTGTTGATGCCTATGTAGAGGACGTTGCCGTAGTCCAGTCTGCTGGGTATGAGAGTCTGGGTGACGGTTTTTCTGCATTCGAGGGGATCCATTTGAAGGTCTTGCGGAGGATCCGGAGGCAGATGAAGCTGGTGGAGGTGGTGGAGTTGATCTGGCGGATCATGGTGAGGGAGAAGTTGAGGATGATGCAGAGGTTCCACGTATGGTCTGTCGGGGTGGGCGGAATCCCGAAGGCAGAGGGCCACCAGGTGGTGTCCCAGGCGGTGGTGGAGGGTCCAAGGATGAGGACCTCAGTCTTCTCCGAGTTGAGCTTCAGGCAACTACTTTTCATCTAAGTAGCGACGTCCTTCATTCCTTCCTGGAAGCAGAGTCTGGTGTCTTCGGGGTTCTTGGTGAGAGAGAGGATGAGCTGGGTATCATCGGCGTATGACACTATGCTGAGCCCGTGCTGTCTGACGATGGTGGCGAGGGGGGCCATGTAGATGTTGAAAAGCGTGGGGCTGAGTGATGATCCTTGGGACACTCCGCAGTTGATCTCTGTGGGTTCGGAGATAAATGGGGTGAGTCTGATCCTCTGGGTTCTGCTGGAGAGAAAGGATCAGATCCAGGAGAGGGCGGTTCCTCTTATCCCAGCGTCGTGGAGTCTGGCAGTGAGGGTGTGATGTGAGATGATGTCGAAGGCTGCATAGAGGTCTAGTAGGATGAGGGCCGCGGCGTGTCCCTGGTCGAGTAGCATGCGGATGTCATTGGTAGGAGCAAGAAGGGTGGTCTTGGTGCTGTGGTTGCTGCGGAAGCCGGACTGGGAGGCATCTAGGATGTAGTTTTCTTCGATAAAGGTGGTCAGCTGGGTGTTTACGAGTCTCTCTGTGACTTTGGCGGCAAAGGGGAGGAGCAAGATCGGCAGGTAGTTTTTCAGGTCTGTCGGGTCAGCCGTGGCCTTCTTGAGAAGGGGTTTGATCTCTGCCCGCTTCTAGGCATCTAGGAAGATGCCGGGTTCATAGGTGCGTTGATGGTACGCCCTAGTTTAAGTGCGATGGTGGCGGCGGCCCTGTGGTAGATGTGCGGTAGGCATGGGTCTGTAGAGGCTCCTGAGTGGGTGTTCATCATGGTTACAGTGGTGTGTTCAACTGTGGCAGGATTCCAGGTTGTGATGGTAAGTGCTGTGTCGGTGGTGGTGGCGAGGGGGGTGGTGACCTTGATTTTCAAGTGGAAGTAGGAGCGGAGCTTGCTGCATAGTTCCTGGGAAGGTGTGACGTCCTTGGCTTCGCCGGGGGGTTTTGTGAGTTGCTGTATGACATTGAAGAGTTCTTTGGCGTTGGTTGCGTTGGTGTTGATTTTGTTCTTAATCAAAGTCCACTTGGTGTCTCTTATGTGCTGGTGGTATTCTTTCAGGGTGCTCCGTAGATGTTTTGGTCTTTCGTGGTTTTCCGGTTTAGCCAGGTTTTCTCGAGGCGTCTGCAGGAGCACCTGCCTTCTTGTAGTTCAGTGGTGAACCATGCGGCTTTCAAGGGACGTAGCTTGCTGGGGTATTGGAGGGGAGCGAGTTTGTCGGCGCAGCTGGAGATCCAGCAGTGGAGTTCCTTGGCTGCAGAGTTGGCGTCAGTCATGACTCCGGGTGGGTCTCGGAGGAGGGTAGTGTTGATGTGCTCCTCTGTGATCTTACTCCAGTTCCTTGGAGGCGGACGGGGGGGTTTGGCGGACTGTTGAAGTGTACGCAGTGGTGGTCCGTCCAGAGGGGCTGCAAGGTATGGCTGAACTGGATGTTTGTCCCTCCTGCGAAGATAGGTTTGACGGTGTGTCTTGCTCTGTGCGTGGGGTTGGTGACGAGCTGCTTCAGTCTGAGGTTGGAGAGGTTGTCTAGGAGGGTGATGGAGTCAGGGTCGCTGCGGCTGTGGACGTGAAAGTTCAGGTCTCCAAGTAGGATGTAGCTTGTGGAAGTGATGGCGTGGGGCGCGACAAGCTTGGCGATGGTGGTTGCAGCCTGGGAGCGAGGTCCAGGGGGTCTGTAGGCGAGGGTGCCACGTAGCGTGGTTCATCGGTTTGTCTGGATCTGGAAGTGTGGGTGTTCTGTGTTGGAGTGGGGATCACTGAGGTAGGAGGTGGAGAGTCGAAGGGAGATCCTGTGTGCGATGGCGAGTCCTCCTCCTGGGCGGTCTGGGCGGTCCCTTCTCTCGATCTTGTATCCGTTGGGGATGGCGGTGGCGATGTCCATGAGACGTAGAGGCTCGGACCACTAACCTCTCACTGGTGGGGTGTGGAATGAGGAAGTTCAGGTCCCCAGCTGCAGGGCGGTGATGGCGGGCAATTGTCCTGTTCACAGAAGCCCCTATGTTGAGCTTGGTCTAGGTTCCCAGAAGGACATCCGTAAGTGCTTCATTAAAACGGAGCAAGGGTTCGGAAGTAGAAGCTCCTGGCTGCAGCACTTCTGTTAAGATGTTAGTCTTGACTGCAACCAAGGGCAACTGGGCAACTTGAGTTCCAGGATGTCAGCTGCCCTCTTCTCCACCATAGAATAAGACGCTCCCTCCCCCATAGCTACGGTAGGGGGAGAAAACATACCAGTGTCTGTAGATGTGTTCAGACTACTGGTATCCCCAAGTTCCTCACACCAGTCCATATCACCTTCTAACTGGTATTCTACAGGGTCCAGTGATCCCTCCCACTCTTCTCCCATGCCTAGCCCTTCAGAAAATGGTTCATGCTCCAACCTAGAACGCAGCCGTCCTATCGGCGCCGGAAGCTGTGTCGGTCGACGTGGCTCCAACTCCCTGTCGACCGGGTATCTGAATGGGGCTGGTGCCAGCGGCGTCATGGAAGGTTGCAGTGGCATGACTGGTGCTGGTCCGGATCTCTGAATGGACCCAAGGGGGCCAATTGGAGCCGAGGCAGTCGGTGTCAGTACAGAACCTGATGAGGCCCCTATGTGGTCAGCCCACTCAGAACTTGGCACATAGCCTCGTAAAATTCTTTGACTTGAGTGGGGGTCACTCCGGCTCTTGAAAATGATAGGTAGCTTGGAGTCGGCCCAGACAGCGATTCCGAACAACCATGTCTCGAAAGTTGATGCTCCTTTGTTGCGTCGGCCAATGGACAGAGGGAAGTCGAAGAACGCTTTGACTTATTTTGTTTCTTGTGCTTCCTTCCTGAATAGCCCGAGGACCGGGAATGGGAAGAAGATGACGTGGGAATCCTGGAGTGGTCCCTCTTGATCAGGACCGGAATATCCCAGGAGGTGCGTGACGTGGTGTCAACTGCCAGGCTGCCAGCAGCTTCAGGAATCACTCCCTCAAAGCCTTTGTGTCATGACCCAGCAGTCCGAGCACAAATTCGAGTCGTGGTCGCTCTCAAGACACCACAGACTCACAAGGTGTGGGTCTGTAACCTACATGGCGCGACGACAGGCGCCACATGGTTTAAAACCTGCTTTCCTCAAAGACATCTCCTTGACTCAACAGGAGGAAGTATTTCCTTAAAAAATACGTGACCAAACATAGAAAAAATTCTATCAAAAACCGAGAGGGGTTGCTTTTTCGCTGAATCAGCGCTAACTGGCGCAGAAAGAAAAAAACTCATGTGAGAGCGCTGCTAAGGAACCTAAATAGATGCCTCGGACGTCACTTTCAGTGCAGACAACGCTAAGGGCGCCATTCGGAGCTGACCAACTTCACCTACCAGCGCACGCAGGGGTACTGCTCACGAGAAAATCTTACGGATCCAATCTGATGCCTAGGAAATTCAAAGGTACGGATCTCAAGCTAGATGTCTCTATCAGATACCAGAGTCCTCTGATCTCCATCTCTCCCAAATGACCTTCTGAACCCACTAATGATGTATCCATCATGAAGGTCAGTTCTGGATGAGGTCGAGAGAGAGTCAGCCACTGGTCCAACTGCAGTCAAGCACCCACCATTGCAGGTCATCCTTAGTCTCCATCAATACCTGGATGGAATCTGAGAGAGCTCCTTGGTTCGGAGCTCACTGAGATTTCAAATTCCACTGCAGAGCCCATATGTGCCACCTGGTGTGATCCACGAGATGGATGCAGGAGGCCAAAAGAACCAGAAGCCTCAGAGCCACTCTCATTGAAACCCAGGGTGTAGGTTGAAACATCGGGTGCATAACCTGGATGTCTGTCCTGTACTCGTTGAGGCAGAGTAATGGCCCAAAACAGCAACGTATACTGGATGGATCAGATGAAACGGAATCTCTGGAAAGGATTCAGGTGTGATTTCAGTACGTTATGGTAAAACCCATCAATGTTGACAGGTCAGCTGTCCTTTTAAGGTGGTTTGGGACTGTTTGAGGCAAATCCGTCTTCAGTAACTAGTCGTCTAAGTATGGGAAGTCTGACATCCCCAGCCGCCACAGATGAGTTGCGACCACTGCCATTACTTTTGTGAACATCCGAGGTGCTCTGTTCAGTCCAAAGGAGAGCACATAGAACTAAAAATACTCTTGTTGTACCGGAAACCGGCTGGTAGAGCCTGTTCTGGACTGTAGGATGTGGATATGAAAATACATATCCTGCAAGTTCAGTGGTACCATCCAGTCACCTGGGTTCAGGCCAGACAGAACTTGGGCCAGGGTGCGCATCTTTTAGGTTCTGAGTGCGAAGATCTAGAATGCTGTAGGAAGCTGGCTCTGTATATACCATTCTAGGGTAAAGTATAGTGTGCACAGAGTACGGGGGATGCCCAGAGGTAAAGCAGAGGCTAAATTAAATAGCTCTGTTTGCGGTTGGGTGGTCGAGCAGTTAGGCTTATCAGGAGGGTGTGTTAAGCATTTGTTGTATTCAATTAATCAAAACTGATGGCACACACTCAGTGACAGAATCCAGACCTATTAGGTAAGTATAAAAAAGGTATACTTATTTTTTATTTCTAGACCCAAGCAGAACTTGGTACAGGTAAGTGAAATATACTTCCAAATGCAAAACTTTACAAGGAAATGCAGTTGTGGTTAAAATTGCAATTGTTACAGGTTTGTATTTTCTTTTAAAACAGTTTAAAATACATAGAGATAACTTTCGAATACTTTTAGATTACTTTTGAATTACATTGACTATTCGGGTTGATATGCCTAGATATTACACCGGGATCCTACAATAAAAAGTCAAGTAAGACACTTTTTGATTTAAAGCACAGTTACTTTACTTTCATACAAAACACAGTTCAACAGAACAACTTTGGAACAAAAACTCGTAACATGGGTTACTATGCATAACAACCAGTTCTGATTTATGAAACTGGTACTCTCTCGATTGATCCCATGGTCAATGAGCCTGAACTTCTCCTTTGAGAATTGACAAGTGGGCACCCAGAAGATGTTGTGCTGGTGGTGGGATGTTTGGGGACAAGTATTGAAAGGGGCTGGGTAGAACACTGCCCCTGGGGCCCTGAGTGTTGACATCTTTCTCCATGAATGCGGCCTTTAAAAGGCTGGGTGACTTGCAACCAAGGTGAATACTGCCACTGTCTCTGAAAGCAACCTGTTCCAAAGCCTCAAAAGGTGTGTTGTTGCTGTGTAAGGTGGTGAACTAGAGGCACCAAGCCTAAAGTACTGGCTGTGGCCTTACTCTTTGTAAACCTCTCAAGTGCTTATGCTGCTTATTCCTCAAATAACCTGGGCTCATTAAAATGTGTATCTATTAATAAATGTTGATCATCTGTTGAAAACCAGTTGAAATTTTCATGCATGTCGCCTAATAGCCATAATTGTGCCCAATGCTCTTGACAAACTATCAGCCTTATTTAACCTGACTTAAATGAAAATTTGACTGTCTTGTCCATCACCAACAAAGGGCCACATGTATCATGCATTTTACTGGTCGCAAACCGTTTAAGAACGGTAAAATGCATTATGGTATGTACGAATTCCAATTTGCGATTCAGTATCATCCCTAAGGGACGCCTTCCCCTCTGGGAATTGTAGCAAAGACGTTTTTTCAGAGCACTGCCTGCTCTTAGAAAATGAAAAGAAATCTTTTCATTTTTCACTTTTAAATGCAACCTGTTTTTCTTTAAGGAAAAGGCTGTATTAAAAAAAAAAAAGATTGTTTTATTTAACAGCAATCACGGACATGGTGGTCTGCTGACTTCAGCAGGCCACCATCCCTGTGATTTTAGTGATTCCTAATGGGTCACAAATTGCAGCCTACCTCATGAACATTCATTAGGCAGGTCGATTTGCGACCCACTAGGAATCGCTAAATGAAACTCATGGAGTTTTATACATTATGAATAGCGATTACCTAATTGTGATTCACAGAAAATTGCAATTAGATAATCTCTATTTACACTAATGATGCATGTGGTCCCAAATTTTGTAAAAGTTTCCAAGTGTCCTACAAAACAGCTGGTAACACATATGATACCCTGTCCAATGAAGCATGAGAGTATCTTCCTATTAAACAGGAAGTATTCAAAGATCTTAAGGCTAAACTAGCCTTTTTTGCATAAGCCTCCATTTTCTTAGTTTCCCTTTTGGGAGGAGTAGTAGAGACGTGTAGGAGGCTGGCTTAGTATATGGTGCACACTTATTTAAGTGATACACCTTCCACCAATTCAGGCAACCCTTAAGGTGATTTAGTGGTCTTTGATAACCATAGAAAGCTCTCAAAGTGGTAGCTATGGAGAGCAGCCATCAGGCTTATCTTGAAGGAGTGTTAAGCAGCTTGTTTTACCAGTCTAATCATTTAGGGTAGGTTAAATTGAAAGTACCACACAGTGTATATATAAAAATATGCCTATTTATTTCACAACACTCAATAACATATTGGTATATCTCCTAACAGAAGATATAAAAACAAATGCATAACAATACTTCAATTGCAATCAGGAAAGTAAGCACAAGACACAGTGTCAAATTGTCAATTTAGGAGAGGAAGCGTAGTGCCTGGCATCCTGATTAGCAGTAGCCCAGTCCGATTAGGTCAAAAACACACTAACCAAGCATGAAGTGGGGGTAGCCATAAAAGGAGATCCTACTTTTCTACACAACCCCTCAACCCCCCTGAACGTAAGAAGGGAAGACAACCTTGCCCAGCTGAGTCTTCATTTTCTATATGGAAATATCTGGAAAGTCAATCTGTATTGGCATGGTTACTCCCAGAATAGTCCTTCCCCTGTAGGGAAATGGACTATCTCAAAAGTTCGGGATTTTCACCCTTCATTTGTTTAAGCCATAAGAGGGGAATATGGTCTGCCTGAACAATGAAGTTTGTGCTAAACAGGTATGGCCTCAACTTCTTCAAGGCCCAGACCACAGCAAAGGCCTCCCTCTCAATACCTGACCAACATTTCCCCCTGGAGGTCAAACTTCTGCTTAGAAAAGCTAGTGGTTGAGTCTCGCTATCTGCATTAAGTTGTGACAATACTGCACCTACCTGAATAATGAAGGTTTTGGAGTAATCAGGACTTTGCAAAATTGGAACAGAGCACATGGCTTGCTTCAGGTCATCAAATGCCTTCTGACAGGTAGCGGTACACTAAACTTTCTTAGGCATTCTTTTGGAGGCGAGATCTTTAGGGGTGTTACTATGGATCCATAGCCCTTAACAAACCTCCTGTGGTACCCACTCAGGCCCAAGAAAGCTCTGACCTGAGTCTGGTTGGTGAGAGCAACCCAGTCCATGATGGTCTGGATTGTGCTCTCCAATGGTTGAACTTGGCCTCCACCTACAAGGTGGCCCAAGTACACAACCTTACTCTGCCCTATCTGGCACTTTGTGGACTTGATAGTGAGGCCTGTCTTTTGCAGGGCCTCCAGAACATTTCTGAGGTGAACCAGGTGAGTAGTGCGCTATACAAGTATCAATTTCCCAGGTGGAGCTAAAGACAGCAGCACTAAAACCTAGTTCAAAGTCCTGATCTTCACCACTGGAATGAGCACTCAGACAACCCTCTGAACTATGAAGCCGTATCACAAGAAATATATCCAATAATATAATTAGTCTTGGCATAAATTTCCTACAATATAGTAAAATTCCAATACATACCTATTTCCTTGAAAAGCACGGAAGTGCGTTCAACCTAGGATGAGTAAATGCAGCCGGTAACTAACTTGCTGCACTATAGCCTTCCAGCTCTATTAGGACTTTGCTCACCATCCTCTGGAATGGAGCAGGTGCATTCTTCAAACCAAAAGGCATCACAAAGAATTGATAACGCCCACTCACGGTTTAAAATGCTGTTTTTGGTTTGGCATCCTCGGGGAGTCTGATTTGCCAGTAACCGGCAGTCAGGTCAAATGTACTGAGTTCCTGGCAGAGGCCAGAGTATCAATTAGCTCATCTGACCAGGGAATTGGATGGGCATCAGTCCTAGTGACTGCATTGAGACCTCTAAAGTCTACACAAAACCTCATCTCTCTTTTACCATCATGGCTGTGAGGTTTTGGCACAAGGACTACAAGATTAGTCCAGGGGCTATCTGAAGGCTCAATGATCCCTAACTCCAGCATATTTGGACCTCTTTCCTGACATGGTCAGGCTGTCTTTAGATTTTGCCCTTCAAAGGCAGACTGTCACCTGTGTCCACTTCACGGGTACACCAGGTGGTTTGACTGGGAGTCGGGGAGAATAAGTTGGGATAATGATTGAGAACCTTTCTACAAATAGCTTGCTGCTAATCAGTGAGGCTTCCTGCCAAGGGTACTCCATCAAGTAAGCCATCAACAGGGTCCTGAGAGAGGAGATCAGAGAGAGGGTCACTTTCTTCCACCTGTCCCTCATCAGTTGCTATGAGCAAGCTCATGTCAGCCCTGTCAATTAAAGGCTTTAGGCGGTTCACATGAAGAACTCTGTGAGGTCTTCTTGGAGTGCCTAGGTCAACCAAGTCAGTGACTTCACCTTTTTTTCAAGGATAGTGTGGGGGCCACTCCGCTTGTCCTGGAGAGCTGCTGGGGCCACAGGCTCCTACACCCACACTTTCTGTCCTGGTTGGTAAACAGTCAGTGCAGCCTTTTGGTCATGTCAAGCTTTCTGAAGCTCCTGGACGGCCTCAAGGATTTTGCTGGCCTTCTTCATATACGAGAACACAGGCCAAGGACATAGTCTAATATGTCCTGTTTAGGTGGTTTGAGAGGCTGCTCCCATTCCTCCTTAACCACACAAAATAGACCTCTAACTGGATCTCAAAAAAGTTAAAATGAGCTGTAGCCCACCCACTTCTGAGGACCTCTCTGTAGGAAAATATAAGTCAGGGTAGGCATTTTCACCTCAGTTTTTCTGGGAGTCTCATGATCATACTCTTTAGGGTCTTGTTGAACCTTTCAATAAGCCCATTGCACTGTGGATAAAAGGATGTTGTAAACTTATAGTTTACACCACAGTCTTCCCCCATCTGGGATTTCCACACAAGGTCCAAGTTACCATCCTCCTTGTTCTCTCCAAACTCGATTACGCCAACAGCCCCTACCACTGATCACCTTTAATGACTATGAAAAGACTACAACAGATTCAGAACTCGGCTGCCAGACTACTCTTGCATATCAAACTGCGAGACCACATTTCCCCTGCCCTGAAAGCCCTGCATTAGTTACTGGTTGCCAGAGGAACCACGTTCAAGCTGCTTTGTATCATCCACAAAGCGATAGATGGAATAAAATCACCAAACACATTCATCATAGGAACCTCCGCTCTAGAATGGAACCTCGCCTCAATATCCCAAGATACAAGAAAACAACCATGGGTGGCACATCCTTCTCCGTTCAAGTAGCCAAAATATGGAACTCCTTACCCCCCCAACATAAGATCCACCAACAACCACCTTATCTTCAGAAAACTACTCAAGAATTGGCTCTTACCCACTTAAGCACCATTCGCAAACAGAAACATACAGCATATCACTCTGTTTTTAAGCATTTATTTGTACTATAGATAGGTACCTATATATGTGTATTGCTTTGGGTACACATGAGGAATATTTATGTTTTAAAACACTTGAAAACCAGAGTTTATCGAATGCATCTTTAATATACTTATACTTACTTCCTTTATGCATCTATATACCTTCCATGTACTTGGATCTATGTATTTATTACTTTCCTCCAAAGAACCCCCACCCAAAGCATATTTAATGCATTACCCTATTTCTCACCCTATCCCTCTAGCAATATCTTTAATTTACATCTACTTACTTCCTTTATGCATCTATAAACTTTACATGTACATATGGATCTATATATTTATTACTTTCTTCTAATTTTGCATATCCAATGCGCTACTCTATTTCTCACCCTATACCTCTCTAAATATATCTTCTACCTCAACTCTCAGACTCATCCCAAACCTCTTTCTACTACTCTTTCCAATGCACCACCCTATCTCTCAACCTATACCTATATCAATATATCCTCTATGTCCACTCTCTCTTTCATCTCAAACCCATACCACTACTATGACCCCCAAAATAGCCCTTTCTAGACCCTCCCCTACTCTACCTCTCTGTGCACCATCTGACACCTCTTTTAATATACTGATCTCACAAAACAACCTTTCTAAACTCTTCCCTCTGACTTTTCCCCTCCACATCCCTTTACACTCATCCCAAGTCTCTCATTACTGCTATGACGTCACAAAAAAATCGAAATCCTTCACAATTCTATCCCTCCACTATCCTTTTCAAACAAAACAACAGATTAACATGTCCACTTAGCAATTTTCATATGTCACTATACAAATTCACCACTAATCCTCTCTGGGTTCCGAGCAGCGTGGTACTCACCAAATTAAGTGCTTCAACACCTCATTAGGGGTAGCAATCACTATCTACATGCAACCCTTTTCCCTCTTTTATCCCTCCGCTATCCTTCTCAATCCAAATAACTGACTAATATCCACCACTAAAATTACTTTCATATTTCACTATACTAATTCACCACTAATCCTTCTGGGTTCCCAGTAGCATTCTACTCACTGAAAAAAGCGCGTCAACACCTCATTAGGGGTAGCAAGCACTATAGAAATGCAACCCCTTTCCCTCTTTTATTCCTCCGCTATCCTTCTCAATCCAAATAACTGACCAATAACCACCACTCAAATTACTTTCCTATTTCACTATAATAATTCACCACTAATCCTTTATGGGTCCCGGAGTAACATGCTACTCGCCAAAAAAGCGCTTCAACACCCCATAAGGGGTAACAAGCGCTATATAAATGCAAACCTTTTCTCTCTTCTATCCCCCCGCTATCCTTCTGAATCCAAATAACTGACTAACTTATCCACCACTCAAATTACTTTCATATTTCACTATACTAATTCAACACTAATCCTTCTTGGGTTCCGGAGTTGCATGCTTCTCGCCCAAAAAGCGCTTTGACACCTCGTCAGGCGTAGCAAACACTATATAAATGCAATTACAATACAATACAATATGGATAGACATGAAGTTTGTATCTCGGTCTGACAAGATCTCATTAGGAACCTCACTCTGGGAAAGACTCCCAGAAGGGACATAGCCACTACAGGACCCTTAGGGATCCTAAGTAGAATAGCTTCTGGATACCTAGCGGCATGGTCCACCACCACTGGTATGTAACTATGTCCAGATGCTGTTGGAGGGTTTAAAGGACCAACAATGTCTATCCCTATCATTCAATCAATCAGGGGAATTGTAAGCGAGCTACTCACCTGTGAGGGTCTCTAGGTGCTGGGGGTGGAGGGTAAGCAGCTCAGTTCAGTCGAAAAGCCAGGTTGTGAGCGTCTTCCTGAAGATGTTCAAGGAGGGGGCGCATCTGATGTTGAGCGGGAGCTCGTTCCAGGTCTTGGCTGCTATGTAGGAGACGGTTCTTCCACCTGTTCTGGCTTTGCGGATGCAAAAGGTTTCGATGAGGGCAATGTTGGCGGATCAGAGGTTTCTCTTGGGTACGTGGAAGGAGATTCTCTCGTTGAGGAATAGGGGTCCGGTGTTGTGGAGACATTTGTAGGCATGGGTGAGTATCTTGAAAGGGACTCACTTCTCAACAGGGAGCCAGTGGAGGTTCCGTAGGGGTTGGGTGGTGTGTTCATGTCAAGGACGAGTCTGGCTGCGGTGTTCTGTATGGTCTGGAGCTTGAGGAGCAGAGACTTGTTTATCCCAGTGTAGAGGTTATTTACATAGTCCAGTCCCCTGGTTATGAGCGTGTGGATGACGGCCTTCCTTGATTCGGGGGCGGGATCCACTTGAAGGTCCTTCGGAGGATTCGTAGGGTGTTGAAACAGTTGGAGGTGACAGCGGTGACCTGTCAAGTCATGGAGAGGGATCCCTACCCTCTCAAAGGGAACCTCAACCACTGTAAGTAGAATTAAGGGGGCCTTTGTAGTGCAACATGACTTACCACTGACTTGGCAAGTGGCACAGGAGCACAAAACTCCCTAGTGTCTTCAGACATGTGGGGCCTGTAAAAGTGAGGGGCAAGCCTGCCTCAAGTTTGCTTTGCCTAAGTGTCCTAAAAGAGGAATATCATGTACCAGTGAGAGGAGGAAACCTCTGAACTTCTGGGGTATCACCAACCTCCTGGTGGCACCAGGCTCGGGGTCTGTACCTTTAGATTACAGTAAACCATCTTCCCAATAGATCTTATGGGACCCACTGATATTCCCTGCTTTTTCAGCAGCAGCTTGCTGTCTGAGGGGTTCAGGAGAGGGGCAGGACTGCTGCACCAAACTCAAGTCTGCCCTTGAAGGGCCCCCATGCCCCCAAGAACTCTGCCGTGCCAGGCCCACGTTCCTCTACGACGGTTCAATCACAGGGGCTGAGGTCATCTCCCGCAGGAGACTGATCCTCACTGGAAGTCTGAAAGGAGGATACATCTTTAGCCTTCCTGCTCCATCTCTTAGGAGCTGGCAGGTCCATTCTTCCAGGATCCAGAGTTTCCTCAGTGCTTAACTGTTGAGCCTGAGCCCAGGTAACAACAAAGGCACTGGCAGAGATTCCCATCATCTCTGCATGTGTCCTGGACTCCACTTCAGACCAGGCTGAAGTCTCTAAATCATTTCCCAAAAGACACTCAACAGGTAGGTTTGGGGAAACCACAATACTTTTAGGGCCAGTTACCCCTTCGCAGCTGAGATTCACAACTGCCAAGGAATTATCAATCCTGACATTACTTGCATTGGTTGCTTGGTAAATTTACCCAAGTATGATCTGTACAGAAGTCACATGTTTCTCAGCCACCATATTGACCCTGGCCCCTGTGTCCCGTATGCCACAGTTTCTTGTCCATTAATCAGGGGCTACTGTCTGTTCTTTCCCATGTTAATGTACAGGTAAAGTGACAAGTTCCGTGCCACTATTACAGACAAGGGCAGCCTGAGTGTGTGTTCGCACTAGGCCAGAACTCACTTCAGAACCTAAGGTTAACCATACTAATACCTTGGGGGCACTACTACTACTTTTACTGGTGCTAGGGGCGCTTGTTGCTTTAGGAGCAGTAGTAGTAGCATCTTTGGTGCCCGATTTAGAACAACTTGCATCTCTTGTTCTATGGCTTTTTTACTTGCACAGATAACACCAAGGTTTCTTGCCAGAGGAAGAGGAGGTGTGGGACTCACCCACAGAGGAAGACTTTTGGGGACCTTGTAGAGACTATCTTTTTGTCTGTACCTTTCTCCCCACCCTTCACTTGGGCCTTAGAAGAACCTTGCTTCTTCTGGTCACCACCACCTCCATCATGAGAATTCTTCTTGACCCTGGTGCAGACCCTTTTGTCTGCCTTCATTCCAATTTATTGGGGAGAGGTTAGATCACAGTTCACCAGGGACTAGTGCAGGTGCTGAATTTGACAATTATTAATGTGCTCATCATCAATAAATTGTACAGTGCCTCATAGTGATGTACATTACTTTCATGAAGCCTGCCTTCCAGAGCCTTAATAGCACTGTTTACAAAATGTGTGCCTTCTGTTTGCCCCTAAACGTAACCCTGTACTGTTCAGTGGTTAAAGCAAACCCATCTATGAGGGCCCTCTTCATGACTGAATAGTGGTCAGCTTCTTCCTCCCTGACACTGAGAAGTTAGTCTCTATCTTTGTTAGCAAAGGAGAGCCACAGGATAGCTGCCAACTACCCTGGAGGGACCTTCTGAACTTTACAGGCCCTCTCTAAAGCAGTGATCCATTTATGGAGATCATCCACCTCCGGTAAGGAGGGACTATTCTGTTCAGGTTCCTAGTATCAAAGAAAGTCTCCCTGATCCGAGGCTCGCTAGTGCTACCACCATGGGACCCAAGTACATAGTCCACTTTGTCATGTTTAGGGGGGGTTGAAAGGTTGCTCCCATCCCTTCTTAACCAGACACAATGGATCCCTAACTGGATGTCCAAACAGAAGTTCAAATGGGCTGCAGCCCACCCCCTTCTGAGGAACCTTGCTGTAGGCAAAGAGTAAGCAGGTAGTAAGACATCCAATTTTCACTTCAGCTTTTCTGGGAGTCCCATGATCATACCCTTTAGGGTCTTGTTGAACTTTTCAACACGCCCATTGTACTGTGGTGCACTGTGGAGGATAGAGTGCAGTAAACTTGTAGTTTACACAACATTCCTTCCACATAGCAGTGATGTAGCTAGGCATGAAGTTAGTACATTTGTGTGTCAAAACCTCCTTAGGAAACAGAACTCTGGAAAAGATTCCCAGGGAGGGTCCTAGCCACCACAGAAGCTGAGGTGGCCCTAAGGGGAATAACATCTGGATACCCAGTGGCATGGTCCACCACCACCAGGATGTAACCATGTCCAGTTGCTGTTGGATCGCTTAAGAGACCTACCATATCTATCCCTACCCTCTCAAAGTAAACCTCAACCACTGATAGTGGAATTAGGAGGGCCTTGGTTGTGCCACCTGACTTACCACTGGCTTGGCAGGTGAAACAAAACGTCTTGGTATCCTCAGACATGTGTGATCAGTGAACATGAGGGACAAGTCTGTCCCATGTCTTGCTTTGCCTAAGATGTCCTGCAAGGGGAATGTCATGTTATAGGGTCAATAGAAACCCCAGAATTTCTAAGGTATGATCAACCTCCTTTTGGCATAGGTTTGGGTCCCTCCTCTCAGAAAACAGGAGCCCATCTCCCCAATAGATCCTATGGGACCATCTGACTTTACCTGCCTCCTCAGCAGCAGCTTGCTGTCTGAGCTGTTCAAGAGAGGGGCAGATTTTCTGCTCCAGACTCAAGTCCTGGAAGGTCCTCCTGCGCCAAGAACTCTGCTGTCAGGTATAAGTTCCTGTGGGACAATTCCTTCACAGGTGTGGAGGTCAAGCCCCTCAGGAGACTGATCCTCACTGGGAGTCTGGGAAGAGGATAAATCTTTACCCTTCCTGTTTCTTCTCTTGGGAGCTGCCTCGCCCATTTCTCCAGGATTCAGGGCTTCCTCTTTGCCTAGTCTCTTGGCCTAAGCCCCAGTGACTGCAAAGGCACTGGCTGAGATGCCTAGCACCACTGCATGTGTCCTGAACTCCACTTCAGACCAGGTTGAAGTTTCTAAATCATTGCCCAACAGACAGTCTGCGGGTAGGTCTGTGTAAACCACAACTCCTTTAGGGCCAGTTACTCCTCCCCAGCTGAGATTCACAACTGCCAAGGGATGATCTGTGCTGAAACTGCTAGCATTGGTCACTTGGTAAATCAGACCAAGTAGGATCTCTTCAGGAGACACAAGTTTCTCTGTCACCATAGTGACACTGGCTCCTATATCCCTGTAAGCTACAGCGTCCTGACCATTGAGGGATTGTTGTCTGTACTTGGCCACGTAAGGGGGACTTACAAGTAAAGTGGCAAGTACCATGCCACTGTGGCAGACTAGAACAGCCTGAGTGGTGTCCTGACTAGGCCAGAAACTACCTCAGAGCCCAAGGTTAACCCTTTTTATCCCTTGGGGGTATTACTACAACTTGTACTGGTGCTAGGGGCTCTAGTTGCTTTAGGGGCAGTAGTAGTAGCATCCTTGGTGCCAGATTTAGAGCAATTGGCATCTCTTACACTACAGTCTTTTTCCTTACAGAGGTACCACCAAGGTTTCTTGAGGTAGATGTGGTTTGGGACCCAACCCCACAGGAAGACTTTTGGGGACCTTGGGAAGACTCTTTCTTGTCTTTACCTTTCTCCCTACCCTTCTCTTGGGCCTTAGAAGAGTCTTGCTTCTTCTGGTCACTACCACTATGAGATTTCTCCTTTACCCTGGTGCGGACCCACTAGTCTGCATTCTTTCCCAATTCTGGGGGAGAGGTCAAATCCGAGTCCACCAGGTACTGGTGCAGTTGTTGATTCTGGCATTTATTAAAGGTGAGTTCCCTCATCAATAAATACATTGTATAGTTCCTTAATCATGCACATTACTTCCATCAAGCCAGCCTTCCAGAGCCTTAAAAGCACTGTCTACAAAATCTACCCAGTCTTGGGTGTGTGCCTTCTATGTGTCCTAAACATAAGCCTGTATTGTTCAGTGGTTAAACCAAACCCATCTATGAGGGCACTCTTCAAGATGGAGTAATTATCTAAATCTTCCACCCTAACAGTGAGAAGTTTCCCTCTGCCTTTGTTAGCAAAGGAGAGCCACAGAATAGCTGTCCACTGCCCTTGAGTGATCTTCTGAACTTTACAGGCCCTCTCTAAAGCAGTGATCCATTTATGGCTGTCACCCCACTCCTGGTAAGGACGGACCATCCTGCTCAAGTTCCTAGTGTCAAAGGAGTGTTCCCTGACCGTATGTTAGTGCTGCCACCATTGGATCCTAATCACTAATTCTTCCTGGCCCTCTGAACTTTTAGGCTCTATTTATCAGGGTCCAACAGCTCCTTCTTGAGCCTGAGCTTAGCACTCTCAAGCTTGAGCAGGTGGCATTCCCTTTCTAAGGAGTCCTCCCTCTAGCTAGAGATGGAGGTTCCAATGCAAGAGTTAGAAGACGTTGAATTGACAGAGGATGGCCTAGACCTCCCCTGAACTCTTTTCACACTCCCAGGAGGAACAAAGTGGGACCTGATTATAGGGACTCCCTGTAGGACATCTAACCCATTCCCTGAGAGATCAGAGTTTACCAGTGTGAGGTCTTCAGACTCCTCCTGGTCAGGCTCAGAATTGGGGAAATTGGGGTGAGCCACCCCAACCAATCTTTTTGGACTCCACCCATCCCAAAGTCATCCTCCTCTTCGGGGTATGCAGTCAACCAAAATACTGATGTTTAACCCCTTGCATGCGTCAGACGCACGGGAGCATAAGAGACGTCCAACGCCATTGTACAGGGAATTCCTCTGGTGCAGGCACCAGAGGGGTTTCTTGTTCTCCCCGAAATCCTCAGGAGCTGGGGAAGAGCTCCTGAGCCCCCCCTGGGGGTTTCTAAGAAATGACGATCATCGCGCACGTCACGCTGATGGCATTTAATAGAAACCGAAATTGAAATGAGCCTTTAGGCTCATTTCAGTTTCACTTTCTATGTGCTCAGGGGGCTGTCTCAGCCCACTGAGCACGTAGAAAGACGGGAGGGGTATCATTGGAAAGTGGAGAATCTCCCCTTTCCAATGTTACACTCCCTAGTGGATCCCTGCTTCGGGATTGCCCCAGGAGGGCGATCCCCAAGCAGGGATCCACCCACTAGACACCAGGGAGGGGGAGCGGCCACTTGGGCAAGAGCCTTTGCTCCCCCCAAAACAAATTGGGCATATTCAGTCTTTCTGCCCCCCTGGGGGGCAATAGCCCCCAATCTGCCCCCCTTGGGGGCAAAAAGCCCACTAGGCGCCAGGGATTTTTTTGTTGGCATTTTTAATTATGGTGGGGCTGCCTAAAATGGGCATGCCAATACCCCCACCCCCTGTAAAAATTACAGTCTTTCTGCCCCACCTGGGGGGCAGATGGGGGTAGGAGCCCCCAATCAACCCCCCGGGGTAGCGAAAAGCCCACTAGATACCAGGGATATTTTTTGGGCAATCTGTATTAGGGTGGGGGCTGCCCAAAAAAGCCATGCCAATGGCCCCACTCCCCCCTGCAACAATTACAGCCTTTCTGCTCCTCTTGGGGGCAAATGAGGGCAGTAGCCCCCAATCTGCCCCCCTGGGGGGCAGAAAGTCCACTAGATGCCAGGTATTTTTTTGTTGCCATTTTTAATTAGGGTGGGGGCTGCCCAAAACGGGCACGCCAATGCCCCTACCCCCTGTCAAAATGACAGCCTTTCTGCCCCCCCGGGGGGCAGATGGGGGCAGTAGGCCCCAATCAGCACCCCCTGGGTGGCAAAAAGCCAACTAGACGGCAGGGATTTTTTGGGGGCAATTTGTTTTAGGATGGGGCTGCCCAGAATGGGCATGCCACTGCCCCCACCCCCACAGCAACAATGACAGTCTTTCTGCCCCCTTGGGGGGCAGACAGCCCACTAGACGCCAGGGATTTTTTTGTTGGCATTTTTAATTACGGTGGGGCTGCCTAAAATGGTCATGTCAATGCCCCCACCCCCTGTCAAAATTACAGTCTTTCTACCCTCTTAGGGGGTAGATTGGGGGCAGGAACCCACAATCTCCTCCCGGGGGAGCAAAAACCCCACTAGACCCCAGGGATTTTTTTTGCCAATTTGAATTAGGGGTTGGGGCTTCCCAAAACGGGCATGCCAATGCCTCCACCCCCTCCTGCAAAATTAGTCTTTCTGCCGCCCTGGAGGGCAGATAGGGGCAGAAGTCCCTAATCTGCCGCCCCCAGGGGTCAGAAAGCCCACTAGAAACCAGGGAGGTTTTTTTCTGTATTCATGTAGGGGTGGGGGCTGCCCAAAATGGGCATGACAATACCCCCCAGAGAAATTCCAGCCTTTCTACCCCCGGCAGTGGCCCCTGATTTGCCCCCCGGGGGGACAGAATGCACACTAGGCCACAGCGATTATGCTGGCTTATTTATGCGTGGGAGTGGGAGCTGCCCAGAATGGGCATACCAATGCCCCCACCCTCCTAAAAAATAGTCACAGTCTTTCTGACCCTCTTAGGGGCATATCGGGGCAAACCCACCTCCAAACCCCCCACCCCCACCACCACGCGGCAGAAAGCTTACTGGGCACAGACTTGTTTTTAGCAATGTGCCTACCTATGGACTTTGGCCCCTAGCGCAGTCGGCACATAGGGAAACCTATCAAACCTGTACATTTGTGAAAACTAGATGCCAAGGAGAATCCAGGATGGGGTGACTTGTGTGCCTCTCACCAGGTTCTCTTACCCAGAATCCTTTGCAAACCTCACACTTAGTTCAAAAAACACATTTTCCTCACATTTCTGTGGTGGAAAGTTCTGGAATCTTCATGGATCCACAAATTCCACACACCCCGCATTCCCCAAAGTCTTCCGAGAAAAATGGTACCTCACTTGTGTGGGTGGACATAGTGCACGCGACAGGAAACGGCCCAAAACGCAACGTGAACACATCTAATTTTACAGTGAAAACTGACACTATTTTGCAAAGTGCCTAGCTGTAGATTTTGAACCCTAGCTCTGCCGGCACCTAGGGAAACCTAGCAAACCTATACATTTTTGAAAATTAGACTCCCAGGGGAATACAGGATGGGGTAACTTGTCTGGCTCTCACCAAGGTTCAGTTACCCAGAATCCATTGAAAACCTCAAAATCTGTAAGAAAAACACATTTTCCCCACATTTCTGTGGTGGAAAGTTCTGGAATCTGTGTGGATCCACAAAATTCAACCCACCCTGCATTTTGCAAAGTCTTCTGAGAAAAATGGTACATCACTTGTGTGGGGGGGGGTCAAGTATCCGCGACAGGCAAGGCCCCAAAACCTATTTAGGAGACTTCAAAATTACCTATCACAAAACAACCTGGTTTTTCAAGGGGGGTTCCATTATTATTATTATCATTATTATTATTATTAGTTAAATTTATAAGGAGCGCCTGGCAGACCAAGGAGTGTATCCCCGTTTAAATGATTACTGGTTAAAAAGCCAAGTTTTTAGTTATTTACGAAATTGGACATATACCGTTTCGTTCCGAATAGATGTGGGAAGGGAATTCCAGAGTGAGGGCCTGAGATATGCAAACGATCTGCTACCCATCCGAGAAAGTCTGGCTCTGGGCACAGAGAATCCCACTTGGGTAGGTGAGCGAAGGCATCGCGGTGGCACATAGAGACAGGCCAGGAATTGCAGATATTGAGGTGCTACACCTATTTTGATTTTGAACATGTAGCTCAGGGCTTTGAACTTAATTTGGTTCTCAACCCTGAGCCAGTGCAGGTCGCGCACGTGACCAGAGACAGAGGTGGGTCTAGGGACCCGGCAAAGTAATCTTGCAGCAGAGTTCAGAACCATTTGCAACCTGTTGAGTCCCATGAGTTTTTGGACCCGGGCTCGGTGGCCATCTAGGGAAACCCACCAAACCCACACACTTCTGAAAACTAGACATCCAGGGGAGTCCAGCAAGGTATGGCTTGCGTGGGTCACCCAACATTTCCCTACCCAGAGTCCCCTGCAACCCTCAAATATTGTTGAAAAAATCAATTTTTTCTCACATTTATGTGTGGGAAAGTTGTAGGATCACCAGGCTGACACAAATTTCCTACCACCCAGTGTTTCCCTAGGTCTCCTGATGAAAATGGTACCTCACTTGTGTGGGTAGGCATAGTGGCTGCAACAGGAAATCGCCCAAATCGTACTGTGGAGACTTCAAAATTCCTACACCAAAAATACCTGGTTTTGGGGGGCCACTGGGGTTTTGGGCCCGGGCTCGCCTCCATCTATGGAAACCTACCAAACCCACACATTTCTGAAACCTAGACACCCTGGGGAGTCCAATGAGGTATGGCTTGCGTGATCCCCCAATGTTTCCCTAACCAGAATCCCCTGCAAACCTCAAATTTAGCTGAAAAAAACACATTTTCCACAAATTTTTGAGTGGAATTACTGTGACGGCACAAATATCCTACCCCACAGCGTTCTCCACAGTGTCCTAAGAAAAATTATACTTTACTTGTGTGGGTGTCCAGTGCAGAATTGGTTAAAAACTTATTTTTTTTTTAAATGTAGAGCTTAGAATACTTGGTGCTATACCCTTATTCCCTATGTTTTGGGCTCTTCCCAGTCACAGGCCCTGGCCCCACCCACCAAGTGAGGTATCATTTTACTCGGGAGACTTAGCGGAACGCTGTGGGGTAGGACATTTGTGCCGGTACGGTTATCCCACCCAAAAATATGTGGAAAATTTGTTTTTTTCCGCTAATTTTGAGGTTTGCTGGGCATTCTGGTCAGGAAAATGTTGGGGGATCCACGCAAGCCATACCTTGCTGGACTTCCCTGGGTGTCTAGTTTTCAAAAATGTGTAGGTTTGGTAGTTTTCCAAGATGGCCACCAAGCCTGGGGCCAAAAACCTAGGTGACCCCCTCTTGCAAAACCAGGTTGTTTTGTGATAGGTCATTTTGATGTCTCCTCAATAGGTTTTGGGCCCTTGCCTGTCACGGGTACTTGACCCACCCACGCAAGTGAGGTATCATTTTTATTGGGAGACCTGGGGGAACGCTGGGTAGTAGGTCATTTGTGGATCCAAGTGGATTCCAGAACTTTCCTACACAGAAATTTGAGAAAAAAGTGTTTTTTTCAGCTAAATTTGAGGTTTGCAAGGTATTCTGCGTAGGAAAAAGTTGGGGGATCAACGCAAGCCATACCTTGCTGGCCTCCCCCGGGTGTCTAGTTTTCAGAAATGTGTGGGTTTGGTAGGTTTCCCTAGATGGCCGCCAATCCCGGGACCAAAAACTCATGTGACACCCTTGCAAAACCAGGTCATTTTCAGATACATAGGGGGAATCTGAGTTTTTGGTCCCTAGTTGGCAGCCATCTAGAGAAACCTACCAAACCCACACATTTCTGAAAACTAGAGACCCAGGGGAGTCCAAGGAGGCATGGCTTGTGTGGGTCCCCCAACATTTTCCTACCCAGAATCCCCTGCAAACCTCAACTTTTGATGAAAAAAATCACTTTTTTCTTAAATTTGTGTGGGAAGGATCTGGAATCTACGTGGATCCACACATTTCCTACCACCCAGCGTTCCCCCTCAAGTCTTCCGATAAAAATGGTACCTCACTTGCGTGCGTAGGTCATGTACCTGCAACAGGCAAGGGCCCAAAATGTAATGAAGAGACATCAAAATGACCTATTGCAAAACAACCTGGTTTTGCAAGGGGGTCACCTCGGTTTTTGGCCCCGGGCTCTGTGGCCTTCTTGGGAGACCTACCAAACCCACACATTTCTGAAAACTAGGCACCCGGGGGAGTCCAGCGAGGTATGGCTTGCATGGATCCCCCAAAATGTTACTACCCAGAATGCCCTGCAAACCTCAAATTTAGCTGAAATGTTTTTTTTCCTCACATTTCTGTGTGGGAAAATTCTGGAATCCATGGGGATCCACAAATGTCTTACCACCCAGCTTTCTTCCAGGTCTCTCGATAAAAATGATGCCTCACTCACGTGGGTGGGTCAAGTACCCGCAACAGACTAGGGCCCAAAACGTATTGAGGAGACATCAAAATGACCTATTGCAAAACAACCTGGTTTTGCAAGGGGGGTCACCTCGGTTTTTGGCCCTGGGCTCGGTGGCCTTCTTGGGAAACCTACCAAACCCACACATTTTTGAAAACTAGACACCCTGGGGAGTCCAGCGAGGTATGGCTTCCATGGATTCCCCAACATTTTCCTACCCAGAATGCACTGCAAACCTCAAATTTAGCTGGAAAAAAAACACATTTTCCACATATTTTTGGGTTGAATCACCATGCCGGCACAAATGTCCTACCCCACAGCATTCCCCTCAGTCTCCCGAGTAAAATGATACCTCACTGTGCGTATTTTAGTTCAGTGGCGGGTTGTGGGTTTATAGGGGAATAGGATGAGACGCAATATAATGATAACATTTATTATTAATTTTTTAGAAGTTATTATTATTATTTTTGTTATTAAATATTGCTTTTTTGTTCCGTAGCGGGTTGTAGGTTGATAGAGGAATAGGGTGGGAAAAAAATTCATAGAAATTAATTAAATAATAATTTTATTAATTACTATTTTTGTATGTAATTATTTTTATTGTTACTTGTGTTAAATACATTTTTATTGATTATTAATAATTGGTTATTAATAAATAATTAATTGGGAAATATGTTAATTGTGTAATTGTTTAAGGAGCGGGTTGTGTGTTGATAGGGGAGTAGGGTGGGGAGTAATTTAATTATAAATAATTAATTCATATTTTTAATAATTAATATATATGTAATTACTATTTAATATTGTTAATTGTGTTAAAAAATGTTATTAATTAGTTAATATTTGGATATTAATTATTGATAATTAATTGGTAAACATGTCAATTGTGTCATTTTCTTTCCAAGGTATTCCATATGTATATGTTTGCTGATTGGACCTGTATGTACTGCTTATTTCTGATGTCGGGGGGAGGGGGGAGAAATCTGATTGTTTGTATTAAAATGAAAAATAAAGTTTTCAAAAAAAATTGTGTCATTTTCTTTAGGAGCAGGTTGTGGGTTGATAGGGGAGTAGGGTGGGAAGTCATTTAATTATAATAACATTGTTATAAATGTTTATATATAATATTTATTTAAAGTTATTTTATAGTGTTATTTGTGTTAACTAATTTATTTTTGATGGTTTCTAAATTGCTTGTTAATTGTTATTAGTAAATTAATTGTTGATTAATTATGTTAAGTGTGTAATATTTAACAATATTGGTGTTGTAGTTTATAGGGGAATATGTTGGGAGGAAAATTATTTATTTGGTAATTTATATTATCATTTTGCAGGAGTAGGAATAATAAATTATTCCCCTCCACTATCCAACACTTTCCCTACTGTTGTATTTGCTGGAGTGGGAATAGTACATTATTCCCCTACACTATCCAACACTTTCCCTACTGTTACACTTGGTGGAGTGGGAATAGTAAATTTTTCCCACCCGCTATCCAACACTTTCCCTACTGTTGCACTCACTGGAGTAGAAATAGTACTTTTTAGTCACCCGCTATCCAATACTTTCTCTACTGTTGCACTCACTGGAGTGGGAATAGTAATTTTTACCCACCTGCTATCCAACACTTTCCCTACTGTTGCACTCACTGGAGTGGGAATAGTAATTTTTATCCACCCGCTATCCAACACTTTCCCTACTGTTGCACTCACTGGAGTAGGAATAGTAATTTTTACCCCCCCCCCCCCCCCGCTATCCAACACTTTCCTTACTGGTGCACTCGCTGGAGTGGGAACAGTAATTTTTACCCACCCGCTTTCCAACACTTTGCCTATTTTTGCAATTACTGGAGTGGGAATAGTAATTTTAACCCCTCTGCTATCCAACACTTTCCCTACTGTTACAGTCTGTGGAGTGGGAATAGTAAATTATTCCCCTCTGCTATCCAACACTTTCCCTACTGTTGCAATTGCTGGAGTGGGAATAGTAATTGTATCCCCTATGCTATCCAACATTTTGTTTACTGTTATAGGTAATGTAGTGTAAAATATTTGTTTACAAATAATTATTAATTTAAATATTTTCATTTATTATATATTTTTATTTTATTTTTATATGACAGGTTTATTTATATATATGTATTTATAATTTGTATTATGTTTCTAACAATTTCTAATTAAATAAAATAATTAATTATTAATATTATTAAGTTAATATAGTTTAAATTTTTTTATGGTACATTTATTATTTATCATTTAAAAAAAAAATTAAACCATGGGGTCGATTAGGATGGCTGGCGGTGCGGAAAAATGCATATTAACGCCTGCGAGCAGCGGAGCTCACTCTCGCGATATTAGTATGGCCAAACATAGCCCATTTCCCGTCTGCCGCGGTGCGACGTGTACCGCCATCAAAGTGGGCCCGCCACCGCGGTGGTGTCAGCTAATTGAGACTCACCGCCGTGCAGAATGACGTCTGCCCCGCTCAACAAATTAGGATGCCCCAAACAACCAGTCGCACCGCAGCGGAGAAACCGCCCATCCAAAGACGGCGGCAGCTCGACAGCGGAGTGCAACCAGAGTCCCAGTCCACACCACCCGGTCCCGACCGCCATGGATCCAGCTCTACACGTTTTTCCGGTGCTGTACCTGCTACATCATGAGCAACTCATGGACCACCGCGGACGCCGCCGCCGGTACGCAATAACACAACCACAACACACAACACATGGGCTGATACAGGGTCCAAATCCACATCAGACACCCTGGTGGGGACAGGAACACATCCACAAGTGCACCCACACAAGACCCAGCTGCCACCAAATCACCCCACCGCATCCTGGACACACATTTTCTGAGATCATGCAGCAATGTCCTGGTCATGTCACCGCAGCGGTGAAGACAAGGGAATTCATGCGCACAATGCAGAAGACCGAGCCAGCGCCAGGCATGGGCAGGGCACAAAGAGCACAGTGCCACACCTCCAGCCTCCACACCCTAGCATACCCCCTGAAGGCACATGTCATGTGCCCCTCCTGTGCACCCCCAAGCACAACAACAAGCCAGGAGAATCCACACCCTGCACCACACAACATACACACATGGAGACAGCCACTGCAGGAGTGGCTGCACAGGAACACACAGCACAGTAGCACAGGGCCAGTGACAGAGGCATAGCTAGAGCTTGTGGCACCCAGGGCTATCCCTCAGATTGCCGCCCCTGGGGAGGGGGGTTGCTGGGGAAAAAGGATGGCGAGCACTTGAAAGAGGTCCGAGAGACACGTAGTATCGCCACTAATAGTTACCTCGATCATGCAAGTTACATGCACATACATGACACGGTCCAAGGCTACACAGTTGAATACATCAGTGACTGGCAGTACAAAAGAGAACTGCATGATCTATCTGGGGACTCAGAAAAACCACATGGGACATCCATCAGAGAGCTGTGTGAACAATTACCTGGTAATCCCCTCAGCACAATGCAAACATGCACATACATGACACTGTTCAGGGATCCATCATCTACAGCTGACATTAAATGACCATTCATCATGGTCCCCCCATTAAAGCAGTGCACTTTGTGATCTGCATGGTACATGTTCTTTGCAGCAGGCACATTAACCCTCTGTGCTACCTTTCCAGGAGTCAACCCTTCCACTAGACAAAACTCCGATCTCTCTCTAGGAAGAACTTTAATCACCGAATTTATCATGAAGATTTTTATTGTTTCTGAAAATTGCTGGAGGCCAGGAAGGAGGCAGCAAGTTTTTTTAAACCATAACGTACTTGCAAACACTACGCACCCACCCGAAATAGGAACCCAGTGCGGTCACACCGTTGGCATCGCCCTAACCTGCTCAAGGTTCATATGACCTCAGTGACAGAGTCACAGTGACTGGATCACTGTTGCTCTAGGGTGTGCTGCTTTGTAGGCCTGCCCGCAAGGCTGGAGATTAACTTCAGTATGGATTGTGGTGGACAGGCCTTCAAGGTTAACCCACAATTGACACCACTAGGGTACACCTGCTTGTGCTAAGACATCAAGCCTTCTAAGGTCTAGTGGGGCCTTCGAAGGTCTAGCATGGGAATGTGCTCCCTCAGTAGAGTGGTCTGGTGGACTGGTCATGAAGGCTGAACCCGGTTCCCCAGTTCCAAATTCGACAGCTCTGGCCATAGTGCCACATCCTCTCCCCCACTGAACACCATACTGCCCTACTGAGAGAAACTCGCACTGCCTTCAGCTACAACCTAATTGTGCCCGCTATAAACACTTGGATGTGGCTCAATTCAAATTATGCACTTGATAAGAGTAATATCCTGCCTAAAAAAAAAAAGTAAAAGCAAACACTCATAGGGAATGCAAGATTAAGTAAAGCATGTGAAATATAAGCAGAAACAACATGGTTACCTTAACCCCTTCGCCGTGGGGGTAATTCCCCTACGGGGAAGGGGGGGGGACGTGGCGCTGCAGTGCTCGTGACGAGCCCAGCTCGTCATGAGGCACAGTGGAGCTGAGCTCGTCACAAACCCGCCCACTGATTCATTCTCCCGCACAGGCGGGGAATCAATCGCACGTGGGTGGGCTGCGACCGTTATGACGAGTCCAGCTCGTCATGAGCACAGCTCCACTGTGCCTCATGACGAGCTGGGCTCGTCATGAGAATGCAAGCGGTTAAAGATATCTCACTCACTATTCAGAAATCAGTGAGTGGTTTTAACTGAAGAGTTAAGAACATGACTAGAGGGCCCTGAAGGGAACCGTTTCAATGTCATTGCTTATATCCTTAAAAAACGTAAGCAGTATGGTTTAAAAAGACCACATCCATAAACACAGAGCCATGGTACACATTTTGTTTTCCAATCCACCCATCAACCAGGTATTGCAGTATCTCCAGGAATGGTACACTTTCCCACCGGGGAACAAAAATGCTGTTCAAAGAAAGATGAGAAAACAAAAGTAGCGCTTCACTGGCAAACTCTGTAAAGTGAGGCTGATGTATTTGGATGTAAATAAAACCAATCTGGCTACTCTGCAACCACTCTTTCTTGCTTTATTTAGTTATGTATTTATTTTTCATATTTAAAACCTTCTATTCCTGACCATCCCGCTGCACTTTGGAATAGAAAAATTACAGAAAAAGGGCATTTCCCACAAGAGTGTTTTTCTTTTTGGATCCATTTCACAGGGAAGCAACTAAATGAAAGAAGGAAAGCGAGGTTGTGAACCGTTTCTTCAAGTCATGGTTTTCAGTAAGTGAGGAGCAAGACAGAAAGAGAGGGAATAATAGGAAGAGTGGGGGGGACAGCTGCCAGCACAAAAAGAAGAGGACATTGCCCGAGTCCTATTCCTTCTCTGCCCGTCCCCGAACGTCCATGAAAGCAAGCAGAGCCTTATCTAAATGTCTTTGTCCTCCCCCAAAATAGTGCCGCCTGGGGCGGACCGGCCCCCCGCCCCACCCTAGCTACGCCACTGGCCAGAGAAACACACACACCACAACACCACCACACTCAGGGCAATAAAAATGAGTACAAGCACCAAATGAACACACACACATACAAGGAACAAACATCCTACTGGACACACATCCTGCCAAGTCACACATACATACCCCATACTGACACACAGACACATACACACATCACAGGCCAACAGCAATGGAGCACAACAAGTAGGAAAGCCAAAGTGGGGTGCACACAAATGGAAGGCCATGGAGACAAACAAGCATGTGTACATCACAACAAGACAAGGAACATAGGACAACACCCTCAGACCATCAAAGCACACATGGCTGGTACAGTTAGTGAAGTCAAACCACAGACAACTCAGTGCAACAACACAGGGAGACGGCAAGGCAAACCATGTATAGGCACAAGGATGAAAGTAAGGCCCTGAAGTCAAACTGTGAACAGCCACACATATGTATACAACTACTTCACAGGAGTACACCAGCAGCACAACACACAGGACCCATTGACACACTACATGACTGCCAAACACCAGTAGGAATCTACATACCCCCCTCATACCAGCAGCACACAACACCAGTCTCAAACACACTGAAGGCTAGCAATACTTGCCAGCCAATACACAGACAAACAATCACACACCCTGGGGGTAGCCACAAACATCACACACACACAGGGATGCCAGAATAAATGTCTGCACAAAAACATCAGACAAACATATAACCCAACAGAAACACACACAGAACCACAACAAGAACAGACATGCCCTGTGCAGCTAAACTGTGGAAAGGCAATGGGAGCACAGACAGAACAGGAGTGGCATCAGTCAGGAACAATGCACAGACAACATACCACAACACAGACAAGAAGTGCACCAAACAGATGCGCAGACAAAAGAATCACAAAGCAAACACAGCAGGACATCATGGGAGGCACATCAGGCAATGACAAGGCAACATACACACACAGCACTGCATGCACAACAAGCAGTGTGTGCACACCAAGCATACCAGCCCCACACAGACATGAGTGACATAACATTAACACACACAACACCAACCAGCACAGCACAAAGACAACAGCACACCCAGGAAGTGAAGCAGTACCACAGCCAACACACATACATCCAACACAACACCAACAGAAGCACAAGTCTGGGAAAGAAAGGTGGAAACAACTTGACCAGAGGATTGGGCAGCACACACAGTTGAAGTGTGCATGAGCAACCATGACTTCCAAACAGCACAAGAACATCACATATAACCCATTGGGGAAATGCCCTGGGTGACACATTGATCCTGGCCAAAGAACTGCACCACAGTGTCACAAATGAAGTGATGGGGAGGCACTCACACATGTAAACCAAGGGGACAGTTGACATCAAAGTGAAGTGTACTGCATGTCAGCAGGGGACATGGCAGGGGTGTACCATACACAAATAGAGGTAGTGCAGACTCACAATGGGTAGGCATCTGAAGCACAGATAGGGGATGGTATGACACCACACACAACATGCCATACTGGAGGCAAAAAGGTACCATGTAACAGCAATGCATGAGAAAACACAACTACAATGGCAGTGTGGAGCAGCAGGTCTGCACAGTCTCCACAAACAGTAACAAGACACATGGACGTTCAACAAAATACAACACTGACTTGCCAGTCACACACTCTGCATACTCACAAGTGCCAAAAACAAAAACTAGGAGTCAGCCAGAACTGCAAGGACACACCAACACACTACACAGTGCACAACATACAACTCACACATGTGCATACAACCACATCCACAGAGCTGAACTATCAAAACAAAAGGCAGACAATTCATGGGTGACGTGTGTAGTTGACAATGCAGGGTCATGCACACATCAACACTCCCGACAAACTCACCCCCTTCACAATTCATACATCTCGCCCATCCAAGAGCACACATTGAAAGTAGGCCATGAGACTAGGATGACTGGCCATTATCACAAGATGACCACACACATACACCACTGGGCACAAATAAAGGAAAAATACACATACATGATGACCCTGGCCAGCCTGCCTGCAATACTGTGGATAGAATCCCACTCTGTGCTGGCAGTGCCCCCCAACCTGACATGTGTACAATATAGCCAACATGAACAACTTAAGAAAATGACAACTGCTTTCCATTTAAAATTGACATTATTGCCCCCACAAGTATCTGGGTCAGGAAGAACGGAAGTCCCTATCACCCCTGTAAAAAATAGCGTAAGTGAGCCAAGACATTGGCTATGTTGAAGTGGCACACAGACCATGTGGCACAGTAAACCAAATACACGCAGCAAAATAACTTTATTCAGTAAGGACACTGACAAAACAGACAACAGGAGCAACTGTCTTTATTCACATATTGCACAGATAGGCACCATGAGAAGAGAAGAGCAAGGCACAAAATGCAGAGTATGTCCATTAGAAGCTGCAAAGGCAAGGGCAAAACAGCAGTGAACAACAAGGCCAGTGGCCAGGGCAAAGTGCAGAGTATGTCAATGAGAAGCTGCACAGGCAAGGGCAAACCAGCAGTGAACGGCAAGGCCAGTAGCCAGGGCAAAGTGCAGCGTATGTCCATGAGAAGCTGCACAGGCAAAGGGCATACAGCAGTGAATGACAAGGCCAGTGGCCAGGGCTAAGGGCAGATTATGTCCATGAGAAGCTGCACAGGCAAGGGTCACACAGCAGTGAATGACAAGGCCAGTGGCCAGGGAACAGTGCAGAGTATGTCCATGAGAAGCTGCACAGGGAATACTTGAACACAGCAAAGAGCAATAAGGCCAGTGGCAAAAACGAAGTACAGAGTATGTCCAGGAGAAGCTGCACAGGGAACTGTACCTTTCCATGGTCAGCAACATAGTCAGGGGGTAACAATGTGCAGTACAGGCCCATCTGTGTGAGAGACAGGTGTGTGAGGGTGACTACCACTCAGACTTGGATGTCAGGCGGACTGGTAGCTGGCTGTGTCTCAGGGTCTGTCGGGGCACTTGACCGGAGAGAGAGCGGACCAGCTGAGGTAGAGCTATCAGTGGCTTGGCAAGCCAGAGGGCTGGTTGGACCAGCTGGTGTAGTGGCACGTGGAGGCAGAGTCATGCAGACGGGAGACACGGTGTGGCTGGGAGATTGTGGAGGGGTGTATTTCCACTTCTTGGTGATCCTAACTGGCTTGACTGACTTTGGATCAATGGGAAGTGGGGTGGACACAACAGGCACACTCACCACCAAAGCTGCATCAGGTGCAGACGCTGGCACTCCCTCTGGTGATGTGCTGGATCCAGCGGAACGCTTTGCCTGGCTTCGCCTTTGCCCCTCCTTCCCCTGTTTACTAGCTGTTACTCCTACAGTGCCCTCCTTCCCCTGCTTCAGTGGGCTTGGAATGGGAGTCGAGGTGGTGGGTGAATCTGCCTTGGAGCCCTTCCTAGGTGTACCCTTGGCATACACCACCTTCTCGGTGGGCACAGAAACTGAATGCTTCTCTTTGTTTTTTATTTTTATTTTAAAAAGTTTTATTTAGCGCTTGCTAGACCCGAAGGTATCAGAGCGCTTTAGATAAGGTTCCACATAGTTGCCAAATTACATCAGTTACAAAATAAAAAAAATACCATTAAAAACATTTAAAGGACATAGAGGGTAAGGAAAATGGAGTGAAGAAGGGAAAGGGGGTAGGGAAAGGGGGTAAGGTATAAATACGATGGAGAAACAAAGGGAAAGTCTGCCCCAGGTCCGGCTGGGTAGGTGACGGCCACGGGGGAATCCACAGCCCATCTCCTCTTCATCTTTGCCAGAAGCTTTAGGGACAGGAGAGTCCTAGGATGGGGATGCCTCTGAGGCATGTGAGCCTGAGGTCTGCTTCTTTGCATTTTGGCCCCTTGGTTCGCCTGATGGGCTTTTCTTTCTGCACTCTGGGGTGGCTTTGGTCTTCTGTGGGGATGGTGTCTGCACCCGGGACCACTTAGGTTGCTGCTGCTGTGTGCTTCGTGTGCTGTATCGTGACTTTGATGTATGTGGACCGTGGTCACTATCGTCAGATGTGGCCAATGCCAGGGGGCTGGACGAAGGGGCCGTAGCTGGACTGTATGTGCCTGTTGAAGGGCTGATGTCACTGTGGAGGGCAAAGCCTGGACAGTCCGGTGCAGCCCACCCACCTGTGAATGTATGCCCGCCATGAAGGCAACCAGCTGTGCTGATTTTTTTCATGGTCAATGAAGGCATTGAGGAGAGCTGTCTGGCCTACACACAGCTGGCGCAAAAGGTCCACAGACTCAGCACTGATGGCAGCAGGGGGGACAGGGGCAGGGGCAGCGGTGCCAGGGGTGAAGGACACTCTTCCCTCTTACTGAGGCGGACACGGGCAGCACCAGAGGAAGTGGCTGTGAGGGTGGGCACTGGCCACTGTGTGGTGGAAGATGATGCAAAGTCCATGTTCCCTGTGCCCGCCAACATGGATGCATCCCCGCTGGCATCAGATGATGTGGTACTTTGCGTCTCAGGCTTGGATTCCTCCAGCAGACTCCTGTCCCCCTCTGAGGCGCTGGTGACATCTGTGTCACTGGGCTCCTGTGCAGCTGTCAGGCTTGTTTTACCCCCACTGGTGTCCGTCTCCAGTCCCTCCGTGACCACAGGAGATGCTGAATGAGAGAGAGAGATGTAGGGTCAGTTCAGTGACAGCAACAGAGCAAACATATGCAAGCAATGCATAACAAAGGATGACTAAACCTACATATTGCACACCACCCTGTGCAATCACATTGTGCTAACTCACTATATTGACTCAAACAGTGCGTGGAAACTGGAAATTCAGGCATATGTAAGCCATATGATGACCACACAGCCAGCCCAACACCCTGCTAGTGGCTCCGTTCAACCAGACACACAACTAGCTCTGAGCACACCTAGGGGCATGATGGGGGCACACTACGTGTTGCCACTGACAGATCTTGATGGAACAGGAGTGGACAACACAGACACAGACTACAACATGACATTCCACAAAGGCCATTAGCCCATGCCACCCACCTGTTGTACTTTGGGGCCCAAAGACTGGTGCACATTGTTGTCAGATGTCTAAACCTCCCAAATCTGAGTGCATGCAATGGACGCATTGATGAAGGCACACTCATACTGGGCACACTGCCGTTCCCTCCCATGGGATTCCCCAGACTACCTCAATGCAGACAATACCTGAAGACCACGACTCAGAATGCAATGGGAATGTACAGCATTCAAATTAACTTTGGAAATACAGGTAGGGCAAATGCGTAACACCTGCACCCAGCCCAGCAGCCACTTACATGCCACTGCATCACACTACCAACATCACATAGGCCAGCGCTGGAACAGGCTCTGTACACATGCAGCCACTCTCAGCCAAAGTCACCCTTCCCTGAATCTTCACCCCTGGCTTGCTGCTGATGCTCCTTCAAATGTCCATCCAGCTCCGGCTGTGTCACCGCCAAGATGCGGCCCATTAGTGGTGTCATGCCGCGCCGTGCCAAATGCCCAGTGCGAAGAAGCAGCCCCAAGGTCATCTCCGCCACGTTCTTTCCAGCCGGCTGATGTCATCCCACCTCTTGTGGCAGTGGGTGCGCCATCGGTTTGAGACACCCAGAGCCCGCACCTTGGCCGCAATGGCCCTCCACACGGCCTTACACTGGTGTACCTTGAGCTGCAGGCATAGAAGACAATAGGGAGAAATGATCAGTGACACAGTGTTATGTACCTACATCTCTCAGTACAGCAGCAAGATGCAAAATCGTCACATATCCAAAGATATGTCTAACAGAGACAAGAATACATCTCACATGGTACATCTGCATGGGAAAAGCTGATGTAAATGCATGCAGGTGTGAGGGGTAACACAGTCCCTGCACATCTCACACACATGCAGGATGCCAGCACTGAAACACCTATATAGCCTGCCCAAATCTCCTGTCCATTTTTAGGTTGAGTAACACATACATCACATATCAACCTGTGTTTGGGGGTAGACTCACTGTGTCCAAGACTGTGTAGCCCTCAATGTCCCTGCCCTGTGAATAGATAACTGTGTCATGGATGTCACATTGAGGGACATGATCTCACAAATCAAAAATCCTCATCATAAGGCCAGTCGTGTGCAATCTACAATGCAGAGAGTGCAATATGAAAAGACTGATGTAATACTCTGTAAGTGAAGTGATGTTTCCTGGAGGCAGCAGCAGGTGAGGGGTCTCTGGCAGCACTCCCTGGAGGCAGCAGCAGGTGAGGGGTCTCTGGCAGCAGTCCCTGGAGGCAGCAGCAGGTGGGTGGTTACTGGCAGCAGTCCCTGGAGGCAGCAGCAGGTAAGGGGTCTCTGGCAGCAGGCTCTGGGAGCAGTGGAAATGTGAGGCTCCCTCCCACGCATATATAGCCCCCCTGGGGTCGTTTCAAAGGTGCCAAGCTGCAGCAATTGGTGGTCCCGGTCTGCCTCTTTCAAATGCATCCAATGACCGCCTCCTCGGTGGCGGAGACCGCCTACCACGATTTTCAAAATTGCATCATGCCACCGCAATCAAGGTTCCCATTGGCTGTAAGGGCATGCTCCATGGCGGTAACACACCGCTGGGGCCCGGCGTGCGCTACCGTGATGGTGCATCTTTCAAATGCATCCAATGACCGCCTCCCTGGTGGCGGAGCATGCCTACCGCGATTTTCAAAATGTAATCATGACACTGCGATTAAGGTTCCAATTGGCTGTAAGGGTATACTCCATGACGGTGACACACCGCAGGGGCCAGGTGGTAGCTACCGCGATTTGGGTGCCATACATTCACATGAGGCACCGCGAGTTGGGTGGCGGAGCATGCCAACCGCCATTTGGGCATGTCTCCATGCCTATCACTACCGCACTTGTGTATTGTAGATTGCTGGTGACACACCGCTAGGGCCAGGCAGTAGCTACCGTGATTTGTGTACCATACAATGGCCATCTTGAAAACATCAACAATGCACAGTGGGGGGAGGAGCTTCGCGCGCATCCAAGATGGTCGCGTGAGCACAGGGCTCCCCGGACCCTTGCCGCTCCTCGCAACTTATCCTGACATTATCCTGGATTTGTGGACGGATTCTGGAAGATGAACCTTGGCTGAATCCATAACTCTTTTCAGAACGTAAATCGGACCTGGGAGACCTGAAATACAGCGTCTTGCATTTTGGAGGCCCACCTGGAAGCTGTGCCCGGTGCTTTGGTGAACTGTGGGGCCGGGGAGTAGTTGAACAACAACGGCATCGGAGCCTTGCCAATGACCGCGCCCCCACTTTCAGTTTCGCTTTTGCACTTCTGCATGGCCTGATCGAGGAGCTACTTCGCGCGGCTGGGGCGTCCTCCGGCCTTTGTACTGGACTGATTTGTGCCTCTTTCTCAACTCTTCCGAGCGGGCTCTCGGACAGTCTGTGTCTGATCTGCTGGCGCCCCTTTGCTATCGGTCCGGGCGGACCCCTCCGGTGAGCATCGCTCAACATGGCGGGCAAGGGGGATCCCGAGAAACGGAGGACCAAGACATCCCAGCGTGGGGGACCAGTCCAGAGTAACATCATGGATCGTTATACCCAGGGTAAAGAATCCCCCGGGCCAGCAAATGCCGTCGTGGAGGACTCCGGTAGAGGCCCGTCCGTCCCCACGGAATTGTCGCTGCAGGACGTTATGGGCGCCATCAACAGCATAAGGGAGACCATCGCCCAGCAGTACGAGGCTCTGGCCCGTAAAATTGACACGGTTGCCATTGATGTTACGTTAATTCGGGCAGATCTCTCTAAGACTAACAAGAGGGTTCAGTCGCTGGACTTGAGGACATCCACTCTTGTTACGGATGTATCAGACCTCCAGGCAACTCTTGGCGATCTAAAGTCGGCAAACGACACGATGTCCCGGCGGCTGGAGGATTTCGAAGGTCGGCCACGACGCAACAATATCGGCGTCATAGGTGTACCGGAGACTTTCGACAATCGTCCGGTGGACCTCATGGTCGAAGATCTCATCCTCAATCATCTTGCTCCTTCAGGCCTGAGCAAGTTCTTCGCCGTGGAGCGTGCCCATCGTGTCCCGGGCGGTAGGCCTCGACCAGGAGCTCCCCCGAGGCCTATCATTGCAAAACTTTTTCATTACAGAGACCGGGATGCGATCCTGCAGGCCTCGAGGGTGCACGGCCCAGTTAAATATGAGAATTCCTCCATTAACTTCTTTCCGGACTTCACCCAACTCGTTCAGAAACAGAGAATGGGCTTTCAGGGGGTGAAGCGCCGTCTTCGAGATCTGGAACTTAAATACTCTATGCTTTTCCATGCCAGGCTTCGTGTGGAATATGAAGATCGGACTATCTTTTTTGAACACCCTGACACCGTGAGTGACTGGTTGGATTCCCTGCCGGACCGGGGCGAACGACCTGGGCGTACTGGCGGTGCCGAGGGCGGAGGGCCTCTGCAGGAATGATTCTTGGTCCTCCACTTTGACATTTCCTTCTGCGCCCAGCCAGGTTCTACTTCAATTGTATATTTTGTCTATTAATGTTTCGTTTGGGTGCGGGCGGGGACAGGTCCCTTTCCTCCTCTAGGGTCTTTTTGTAGCATGGGATTGTTAGGGCGACAGGCACACTGCAAGTTGGGGGGGCTGTATAGTCCGCAGGGGTGCAGGGTGGGGGGAGTTGCAATGGTGTGGGGGTGGGAGGGTGCCAGTGGTTGTTGGGTTGTGTGTTTTTTCTTTTCAAGGCGGTGTGTTTGTTCCCTTTCAGTTTCAGGTGTCTGGCTGCGTGCCCGGGGACTCCAGCTTCTTGTGTTGGGATGGGGGGGGACGGGTTGAAACTGATGTCTTGGAACGTCAACGGATTGGGGGACCGTATCAAACGTGGGGTTGTGTTGCAATATTTGCGCCAATTGGCCCCTGATGTGGTATTTCTTCAGGAGACGCACTTGGTGGGCAATGTATGTCATGCTATGAACAGGGGGGGCTACCGACTGGTTGCACATTCTGGCTTCACCACTGGATCCAGAGGGGTGGGCATCTTGCTGCGATCTTCCCTCCCGCTTGAGATTGACAAAGTCACTCTTGATGATAGAGGGCGCTATGCGTCCTTGACTGGACGGTGGGAGGGGCAGACTCTTTCATTGGTTTCGGTCTATGTCCCCCCGGGCCTCCAGACCTCCACTTTCTCTGATGTGGGTCGTATGTTACTTGAACTTCCTGATAGTCTCTTGCTTGTGGGTGGGGATTTTAATTCCGTGATTTCTGGCGAGTTGGATCGTTACCCTCCCAGAGCCCTCTCTGCCGCCCAGGCGTGGCTCGGCGGGTTCTTGGACACTTTCGGTCTAGTGGACTGCTGGAGGTTGATACATCCGACACAGAGTCAGTACACATTCCACTCCGGGGCCCACGGGAGTCTCTCCAGACTAGATTATTTCCTTATGCCCGTGGCCCAGACCACCCGGGTCCGGGAGGTTAAGCACCTGGCCCGGGGCATTTCCGATCATTCCCCATTGTGGCTCATCTTCGATACCGGGATGCGATCCGCCGGGCGGATCGCCCCCATTAACCCCTGGTACCTGCGTGACCCCAAGATTCGCACGGGTCTCATTAAGTCGCTTGATCAGTACTTTCTTGAGAATGAGGGGTCCGTCTTGTCCTCAGTGTCCTTGTGGGAGGCTTTCAAAATGATTCTCCGAGGACACGCCCTATCCCTGATCGTGGAGGCCAAGAAAGCTAAGAACGGGGAGGTGGTTGCGTTGGAGGCTGAGATATCGGAGTTGGAGGCTGCCTTGGAGACGTGTGTCACTCAGGACGGGCTCCACGCCATCAGCCTGAAGCAGTTCGAATATAAGTCCCTTGTTACGGATGCTGCTCGGACAATGTATAGGGAACAGCGGGGTAGACTGTATGATGCCGGGGATAAGGCGGGTAAATTGATTGCTTGGCTTGATAAGAAGGAGAGAGTGAATCGAGTGGTCCCCGTGCTTCAGACGTCGGAGGGAGTGAGTGTGACTGACCCTGGTGAGATTGTGGAGTGTTTTGCTGACTACTTCTGTGCTGTGTACTCCCCGGTGTCTGCTAGAGATGAGGCTGACTCTCGTCACTTGTTGAAGGATATTGCTTTGCCCTGCCTGTCGGTGGATGAGCGTGAGCAGATAGATGCCCCATTATCGGTCGACGAGATTGCTACCGCGATTCGTTCCCTTCGCTCAGGCAAGGCTATGGGCCCTAACGGACTCCCGATTGAACTCTATAAACTGCAACCGGATAAAATTGCGCCATTTCTCCGTCGTATGTTTTCGGAGTCGCTTGAACTTGGTTCTCTCCCTGTTGACCAACGTCTGGCCACTATAGTCGTGATTCCCAAGGACGGTAAGCCTCGGGACCGTTGCGCCTCATACAGGCCTATTTCTCTGTTAAACGCCGAGCCGAAAATCCTTGCCAAGGTTCTTGCTAACCGCCTGCTTACTGTTATTTGTGATCTGGTGCATCCGGACCAATCCGGTTTTATCCCGCACCGGAATACGGCCCTTAACTTGCGGCGCCTACATGGCGTACTTGCAAGGGCGGAATATCTTTCAGAGCCGGCCATCTTGGTTTCCTTGGACGCCACAATGGCCTTTGATACGATAGAATGGCTGTATCTTTGGGCCGCCCTGGCGAAGTTTGGCTTCGGGGCGGGATTTATTAGTTGGGTTAAACTCTTATACGCTGCTCCGTTGGCACAGGTTGTCGTTAATGGGAGGGTTTCCCGGCCTTTCATTCTTGGGAGGGGCACTAGGCAGGGGTGTCCGTTGTCTCCCCTGCTCTTCGCGTTGGCTTTGGAACCGCTCGCTGCTTGGCTTCGTTGGGAACCGTCGATAAGAGGGATCCAGTGGGCCCCTGGCTTCGAGGATCGTGTTTCGTTGTACGCGGACGACATTCTTTTGTACCTCACCTCACCACGTAAGTCACTCAATGTGCTCTTTGACATCCTCACTTCCTTTGGCAAGAACTCTGGTTTGATCATTAACTGGTCCAAATCTTGTGTCTATGCTCTATCCGGTGACTTTCCTCTCTTGCCTTCTCGTTTTCCCATTAAGGCGTCCCACTCCGGCTTTACGTACCTGGGGGTGTACGTCTCATTGGACCCGGCTGTCCGCTACGAGCATAATCTCCTCTCTCCACTTCGGAGATTGAGGTTAGACGTGGCCCGTTGGCGTAAGCTTCCCTTGTCTCCCCTCGGTCGTGCGGCACTTTTTAAAATGATGTCTCTTCCCCGATTCCTTTACGCACTTCAGAACTCCTTTGATATTATTCCGGCGGCCTACTTCCGGGAAGTGGAGAGCTTACAAAGGAGACTTGTTTGGGACGGTCGTGCACGTATTGCTCTTGCAAAACTGACTCTCCCCTGGTATGACGGGGGCATTGCGCTCCCGGACATCAGGAGGTACTATTGGGCTTCCCAGCTATCTGCTATTAACCATGCAACGTACGCACCTGGTCCGAATCCGGCTTTCGAAATGGATAGATTTTTGTTGCCTGGCGGCAACTTTAACAGAGCGCTTTACTCTCGATCGGCTGGGAGGAACTTAACCGGTCCCACTAAGATTGCAGTACACTTGTGGAAGGCTGCGAATGTGGCCATGGGCTGGAATGATCGTTTGACGGGTGCGACCCCTTTGTTTGCGTCTGAAAGATTGGGAAGCCTCTGGACGACGAAGGGCTTTGAGCGTTGGGACACGATTGGCATCAGCAGAGTAGGTGACCTTTGGGTGAAGGGTGCGGTTAAATCCTTTGCTGCGCTGCAGAGTGAGTACGAATTGAGTGAGAGGGAGTTCTTTCGGTACGTTCAGGTTCGGCACGCCTTGCTCTCGGTCTTCGGGGCTGAGACTGCAGTCCCTGTGTCTTTGCCACTCGAGGACCGCATACTCGACGGTCACTTGCCCGACAGTACTATTTCCCTTATCTATAAAAAACTAATAAACATTCCGACGAATCTCCTCGTGCGTCTTCGGGAGGCGTGGATCGGGGATGGGGTGGAACTGGACGATGAGGATTGGCAGTCTGCGCTGTCCTCCCCTAAGGAGGTGGCCATACCCGCGCGTCTCCGTCTTGTACAGCTTAAAATTCTCCACCGTGTCTACGTGACGGGCCCTCGTTTAGTTTTGATGGGTTTTTCTGAAGACGGGCTCTGTAGGCGCGGCTGTGGGCTCAGCGCCACTTTTCTCCATGTTCTCTGGGAGTGCTGTGAGGTGGCGGAGTATTGGCACCGGGTGCATGCTGTCATGGAATGTGTCACTGGGGTCGCTCTGTTGCATGAGGTTCGCCGATGTTTGCTGAACGTGTGGGAGCCTAATGACTATAATGCGGCTCAGACTCGGTGGGCGGCCCTTGGGAACATGATTGCTAAGAGGGACATCGCACAGCTTTGGGGTTCCCGGCGGCCTCCCACCGTGTCAGTATGGAAGGAGAACATGGATTGGTGCATGTGCAGAGAGAAGAGTGTGTATGTGGCTCGGGGTAAACATCTGCACACCCCCCCTCGTGGACACATCTGATGCTGCCTTGTCCCCCTGATCCAGAGGTTCCCGGACTATTACATTTTACCTGTAGATGGTTGTGGCTCTCCCGTCGCCCCCACCTCCCCCTTGATCATCCTCATTGACCACCCGAGGGTGGAGTATGTATTGTGTGGTCCCCCGGCTGTGGTTAGACGCCCTTTTTCGATGGTTTCCGCCTTGCTTTTTGGTGTTATTTTATTTTTATTTTTTGTTTGTATTTCTAAAATTTATGTATCCTGATAACCTCTGAGGTGCACCCAGTAATTTGTTAATTCGGCTGAGCCCCAGGGGGCCTGTTGCTGCCTTGATGTTGTTGAACATGTATATATTAGCGGCCGGCCCTGGTGGTTGTAGGCCCATGTTTGTATTGAGTTTTTATGTACAATAAAGGTTTTCGCACAAAAAAAAAAAAAACAATGCACAGTGGCCACATGGTAAATGGCACATGATTGTGCACACAAGGCCAATGTTCCATTTACCCCACTGGTGACTACACATGCCATGTTTGTTTATGTGGTTTCGTAGATTGGCATGTACTCCCCACATGTCACTTGTGATATTGATGGTCCTGTACAGGGGACAGTGTTGTTATGGACTCTACAATATGTACACATGTCAATGTGTTGAGGTGCTGTGACAATCACAGCAATGTTTGTCTCAATTAATGATGTTTTAGTTTGCATGTCCTCTCATGTCTGATCATGCACACAATCGTCAATTCTGCTCAGACTGTGGTCATTGTGTTGTTGATGTGTGCCAGGCTCAAATGATGCATGAAGGTGTGTCCGGTACAGCAGCTAGGTATGAGACAGTGGGGTTCATTTGTTACACATGTGCTGGATGCTACACTCCCAGGCATGCACATGGTAATTGTGGTCATATCCCTATGTGCATTTACATTGACCGAGATAGTGTTTGAGGGACTTGCTTTGTGTAAGTTTACAAGTGTGCCATTTGTGTGGCTGAGGTGTCCCTACATGTAGGCTGGTCTGTAAATCAATTTTGATGACAATCAGTGTTGGCATTGTGTCATCCAGAACATGAGATGCTGTGCCCATCTCATGATGTGTTGCATTGACATGTGTCCACTTTCATCTCAACTAGGAGGAGACCAAATCTGCTGCGTCACTTGACAGTGCTGTAAGACATGGAGGATGAGGCGATCATCAGAAAATGCAGTCTGGATAGAGCCACCCTAAGGACCCTTTGTGATATGTTGGAGCCCCACCTGCAGCCTCGCAGAACATATCCAACAGCTTTCACCCCAACGTATAAGGTGATGGCGGCCCTGCATTTTTTTGCCACCGGATCGTTCCAGCAGACAGTGGCCAGCGCAGGTGGGATGTCACAGCCGATGTTCAGCATAGTGCTGTGGGATGTACTGAACGCCATGATGATATACAAGGACAGATGTATCCATTTCCCCAAGGGTCCTGAATTGGCAGCTGTGAAGGGAGATTTCTATCCCCTCGAACACATCCCCCATGTTGTTGGTGCCATTGATTGCACCCATGTAGGGCTTGTGCCACATCAGACACGTGAGCACATCTACAGGAATCGTAAACATTACCACTCCATAAATGTGCAAGTGGTGTCCCTTGCAGATATGATCATCTCCCACATGAGGAGAGGAGGAAGGTGTTGACCTGCGTCAACAGCTCATCACCCGCTACTTCACTTGAAGGTGGGTGACAATGTACAACGCACCCATTGTGTGATGATGTTGCAGTTGTTGTGAAGGTGTATGTAAGATTTGTGACGGCAGCCGGTTGCAGACTCAGTGGTGGCTGACAATGTTTCTGGGACAGTTAATTTAGAACATCTAATGGATGTGTATGTTGACACTTGTTGCACATTGTGATGTGTGCATGTGGGATTCTCTTATTGTGAAGTGTTGTGTGATGTCTGTGATGCTACACCAAGACTAGTGAATGTTGTTATGTTGTGTTGTCCTAGGTGCCTTCAACCTCTCCTTGCCTACATACACTCCAGTCTCCTGGTACTTAGTAAACATGGTGAAGACCGTACATCCTGGAATAAAGACGGAGCAGACACAACAACTTGTGTGTAAGGATTTTGTATTTATAATGGTGACATGTGAGGGGGTGAACATTTACAGTGAGGTGATTAGTGGAGCAGTGAGTTGACAGTTGTGGTAAATGAGATAGTCGAGTAGTCACAACATTGATGCGGTGACCCACTCCAACAGACAGATGCCATTCACAAGGCAGTGTGGGGAAGGACAGTCAAGGAAGTCAATGCAGTGGTGAAGAGGGTTGCCATCATGGCTGGCTCCGTGACTGGCGTTTGGCAGGTGACTTGCCTCCTGTTACTCCCAGGGTTTTCTTTGGACGGTCCCTTTGTTGCTTGGCAGGGGGGGCCCCTGCTGTAGGGCCAGTGGGGTCTGAGGACTCACCCCTCTCTATGGCCGCAGGGGAGGATGGTGAACTGTCATCCTGCAGACCACCAGAGGGGAGTGGAGGTGTTGGGTGTGGCGCAGGTCTGTCCCTCAGTACCGCCACTTGCTGGCCCAAGAGATCCACAATTTGTTCCATGCGGGTGTCGATGGACCTCATCAGCAGGATGAGCTCGCGGAACAGTTCGTCCGACCGGACTGTTCATCCCTGGGCCCGTTCATATGCCCCAAGGACTCTGGTGATGTGGTCCAGGGATTGGGTCCCAGCCACTTGTTGTCTGTGGGTGACCCTGCCTCTCCCACCTTCCCTGCTGCCACGGACCTGTTGCCTCATCACTGTAGGCATCCTCTCCCTGCCCTCCTCAGTTGGTGGTGTGGATTGGTCATCTTCTTGGACAGGGAGGGTGTTGCAGGCAGCACTGGTGGTGGCAGTGGCAGTGGCAGTGGACGCACAGGCTGTAACAGCAGTGCTCTGCAGTGATATTGTTGGTGCAGCAGATGTGGTGGGGGGGCGATGGGGTCCTGGGACCTGTTGCTCCCTGGCACACCAGATGGGCCGGCTTCGAGCTCATCGTCCAGAGAATCCCGGGAGTCAACATCCGAGAGTCCATGTACCGGGGGGGGGACTGGCCGTACAGGTTGCTGGTGATGTCCTCTGCAGTGAGTTCTTGGTCACCTGTGGATCAGATGGGAGATGGTCATTGCAGTGCACACCAAAAGCTTTGTGTTAGCTGTATGTCATTCACTATTTGTACACCACACAATTGACTGATCATCACATTTTGTTGTGTTTGCACTACTGTGCCTCCTGACATGGTGATGTGGTACATGCATTACTTGTCAATGGTGTGAGTTGTCAATACCTACCATGTGTTACGTGCATGATTTATGAGTACAGGGACATGTTGCCATCTAGGGACGAGCGCATGGAAAAATATCTGTGAGGACTCTATTTTGCTCACTCAGCCCTGTCAGACATTACATCTGGCCATGTGCAGGCCATTGTCATCTCCTGCATACCTGTGTCTTGCCATGTGCAGATCTGGATTTGTACCACAAACAATGCTATCTAGTTTCACATTTGGTCCTTGTTGGTCTGGCCCCATGGACATGGAATTCAGTGCTATGCATGATTGTTCCCAGACTTTCTCCTACATGTGCATTGGTGTATCACACTTTGGTTGCTGTGACAGTCTCATTGGCTTAGCTGTGTGCACACTGTGAGTGGCAATAGGATCTGTGTGTATGTGTGTGCAATGAGGGGGCTGGTGTGGTCATGTGTCACCATGTTTTTTTGAGGACACTGGCTGTGTGCACATACTGGCTACTTACCTGTTCTGTTTTCCCATTTGGCTTTGACTTGACACATCTGTGTGTGTGTGTGGTGGGGTCTTGTATCCTGCTCAGGGGTGTGACTAGCAAGCATGAGAAGTCTACCTACCTGTTATTTTGTTTGTGGTGATACAATGGCTGACACATGCATCTGGGTGGGAGGGTAGGCTCTATCGTGATGGTCTGGGGGACGAGTTGGCCTGTGGTGAGTTGTTAGTCATGCCTCCCTGCCCCAAATACCCTCCCAGGGAAGATGGCTACCTACCTGTAAGTTTGCTTGGTGTACTGCAATGGCTTCCAATTGCTTCTGTGTGGGGTAGTGGTCCACCCTGCTCAGGTGTGGGACAGAGGGCATGGTGGGAGTAGTGGTACAGGCCTCACACCCACCCCCAAACACACTCACAGGGAAGATGGCTACCTACCTGTAAGTTTGCTTGGTGTATTGCAATGGCTGGCACATGCTTCTGGGTGGGGTGGGGGGAGTGCTCTATCCTGCTGGGGTGTGGGACAGGGGGCATGGTGGGAGTGGTGGTACAGGCCTCTCACCCACCCACAAACACCCTCTGAGGGAAGATGGCTACCTACCTGTAAGTTTGCTTGTTGTACTGCAATGGCTGACACATGCTTCTGGATGGGGTGGGGGAGTGCTCCATCCTGTTGAGGTGTGGAACAGGGGGCATGGTGGGACTGGTGGTACAGGCCTCCCAGCCACCCACAAACACACTCCTACGGAAGATGGCTACCTACCTGTAAGTTTGCTTGCTGTACTGCAATGGCTTCCAAATGCTTCTGGGTGGGGGAGTGCTCCATCCTGCTGAGGTGTGGGACAGGGAGCTTGATGGGAGTATTGGTACAGGCCTCCCACCCACCCACAAACACACTCCCAGTGAAGATGGCTACCTACCTGTAAGTTTGCTTGGTGTACTGCAATGGCTGACACATGCTTCTGGGTGGGGTGGGGGAGTGCTCCATCCTGCTGAGGTGTGGGACAGGGGGCATGGTGGGAGTAGTGGTACAGTCCCCCCACCCACAAACACCCTCCCAGGGAAAATGGCTACCTACCTGTAAGTTTGCTTTGTGTACTGCAATGGCTTCCAACTGCTTCTGGGTGGGGGGAAGACTCCATCCTGCTGAGGTGTGGGACAGGTTGCATGGTGGGAGTAGCGGTACCGGCCTCCCACTCACAAACACCCTCCCAGGGCAGATGGCTACCTACCTGTAAGTTTGCTTGGTGTACTGCAATGGCTTCCAACTGCTTCTGGGTGGGGTGGGGGAGTGCTCCATCCTGCTGAGGTGTGGGCCAGGGGGCATGGTGGGAGTAGTGGTGCAGGCCTCCCACCCACCCACAAACACCCTCCCAGGGAAGATGGCTACCTACCTGTAAGTTTGCTTGGTGTACTGCAATGGCTGACACATGCTTCTGGGTGAGGTGGGGGAGTGCTCCATCCTGCTGAGGTGTGGGACAGGGGGCATGGTGGGAGTAGTGGTACAGGCCACCCACCCACAAACACCCTCCTAGGGAAGATGGCTACCTACCTGCAAGTTTGATGTGGGTTATGTAATGGCTGACACATGCTTCTGGGTGGGGTGGGGGGTGGTCTCCATCTTGCTGATGCAGTGGGACAAGGGGGCCTGGTGGGAGTTGTAGTGCTGTCTGCCTGTACACATGCCCCCATGGTAATGTTGCTAGCGACATTTGGGGTGTATGGGAGTGAGTGGATGTTGGATCTGTGACACATGTTTTTGTGAGTGTGTGGTGCAGATGTATGGAATTTGTCCTAGGTGGTGTAGCTTTGTAGTTGTGCAAGACAGTACATAACAGTGTGGTGGTAGTCATTTGTTTGTACTTACCAGCCTCCACTCCCCCGGGTACTCCTGTGAGACTCTCTGGATGCAGTATGGCAAGCACCTTCTCCTCCCATGGTGTGTATGGTCTTGGTGGAATGGGAGGGCCACCTCCAGTCCTCTGAGCCAGCTCACAGTTCTTGCTCCTCCTCTCTTTGACATCCCTCTTCAAGTCATGCCACCGCTTCATGATTTCCTTTTTTGATCACAGGGTGATCCTTACTGCATTGACCTTCTCGACTACCTTGTCCACAATTGTGTTCTTGTGGCAAATGGTGTCTGTTGGACCAGGCTACCAAACAGTTGTGGTTCCACTCTGACTATCTCATCTACCATGACTGTCAACTCAGTCTCTGTGGATTTGGGCATTTTATGTGTTGCCATGGTGTGTGGTGTACAAAGTGGTTGTGGGTGCAGGGGTGAGAGTGATGGGTGTGGTTGTGATGTGTATGGTGTGTGATGTGCTGGGGGGTTAGTGGTGCAGGTGTGGTGTGGCTAGTGATGTTGGGTTCTTTGCCTCTCCTTTCAGCTGAGGTGTATGTCGCTTCACTCCTGGAGTATTGAAAAGGATTGTGGTCCTGGAAGGGGCTGGTTTTATACTCAGCTATGTGGGTGTTTCCAAATGGGGTATTGCTGTCAGGTGTGTTGTGTGTGTTGTCCTGGGAATTGGATTTTTCTTTTTGCCATGTGGTTGTGTCATTGGGGTGTGTTTTGGGGGGCATGGCTATTTTGCTGTGTGCACCTTTTGCCCTTCTTGTGGGTTTTTTCATTTGTCCGCCATATTTTTCATGGGCTCTCCCATTCATCACTGTTAGCGACCGCAGCGGTCGGAAACAGCGGAACGTACCGCGGGACCGTCAGGGATATCCTAATTTACCGCTTGGTGTCTCCGCTATACTTGCGGGGGTTGGTGTTTTTACGTTGCACATCCGACGGCCGCAGACGGATTTTGGCCATCTCCACCCACTACGGGCAGTTTTTCTTGACCCCGTTCCGCCGCGGTCGGTGTTTTTTGACGGTTGACCCTAATTTCACCGCAGGTTTTTCCATTGTGCCGGCGGCCGGTTGTTTTCCGCTTCCATGGCGGTCGGGGTGGTTTTCCGACCACCATCCTAATCGGCCCCCAAGTTTTTATTAATTATATTTAGTATTTAGTTAATTTTATATTATTTTTAAGACATTTAAAAAAACTTTATTTTATGCAACAATATTTCAAACAACAATAGTTTGGTTTCAATATTTTTGTACTTACCTTTTTAAAGATAGGATGTTGATATTCTGCCCATCAATATTCTACACTCAATGAACTTGTAGATCGATATTTGGTCCGTCGACATTCTGTCAGTGATCCGCTCTTCGGGCCTTTCAGGATTCTGAAGGTCATCCTGAAGGAGCATCTCCATGAGTTGCTCTTTGTTAGGGTTACAACCTGTCTTTAGCTTTCTAGATGCAGCCAGGGTCCTGAGTTCCTGGAACCTCAGACCACTGTACCTAGAGGGCTGGGACCCACTGGCCTCCCCAACTAAAGACATGGTAACCAGGTGTAGTGTAGTGCACCTACCTACCCTAATGAAAACTAAACTCTTAAATATTGGAGAAAGGGTTGTGCTAGACCCTTAACTGCCAGTCCAAAAAAGTTCAGTAGAACTTACTAATTACAAAAAGTATTTAATATGTGCCTAAGCTAGTGATGGGTTTCTATCTAACCACACAAAGATTAGCTGGTAAAACAGTGCAGGCTTAAATCCCAACCACTGCACACCAATGAAAGAGGCTGGCTTAGTATATGGTGCACACTTATTTAAGTGATGCACCTTGCACTAATCCAGGTAACATTTATGGTGAATTTAGTGGTCTTTGTTAACCACAGAAAGCTCTCAAAGTGGTAGATGTGGAGAGCAGCCTTCAGGCTAATCTTAAAGGAGCATTAAGCAACTTGTTTTACCAGTTTAATCGAACAAGTTACTTGCCTTCGGTAACGATATATCTGTAAGAAACATAGGTTAGTTATAGATTCCTTACCTTAGAATATTGTCCAGGCATCAGACTGGATCCGGAAAGTTTTTTCGTCAGCAGTACCCCTGCGCGTCGGTAGGTGGCGTTGGTTGACTCCCATCTGTCGGCGGCATCGTGGTTGGCGGGATGATGTTGCGGAGGTTACTTAGATGCCGCCCTCGCGCGCTAACGTCAGTTCTGTACACTACTTTCCACGCCAGGAACGCAGAGCCATGCATAACACTGACCACTGGTGCACAAATCCAGGGCCCTGAATGGATTTCCTTACCCTTGGAATCAGTTCGCCTAACGGGGAGGATGGGTGGGGCGGTAAGGAATCTATAACTAACCTATGTTTATTACAGATATATCATTACCGAAGGTAAGTAACTTGTTCATATGAAAGAAACCGTTAGTTATAGATTCCTTACCTTAGAATAGATACCCGAGCAATACCAACCCCGAAGCCAGAGAATAACAGGCTTTAATACACAAAACGACCCATCTAAAGATGGTCCGCTTGTGTACGGCCCGACCTTTCTTGGCGCCCACGTAGCCTACAAAGAGTTGGTCATCCATCCGGAACTGTTTTGTGCGATCCAGGTAGAAGGAAAGCGCACGTTTTGTTTCCAGACGGTGGAGCCTCTCAGCTCTTTAGAAGGATGGAGAGGTGGAAAGAAGGTGGGCAAAGTGATGGTCTGTCTGATGTGAAAGGTGTTGACAACTTTGGGAAGAAAGGATGGACAAGTTTGTAGGACAACCTTGTCCGGATGTACAGCCAGAAAAGTAGGCTTAAATGAAAGAGCCTGGAGCTCACTCACTCTTCTAGCAGATGTGATGGCCACCAGGAATGCAGTCTTAAGAGTCAAGAGACGTAAAGGACAATTGTGAAGCAGCTCAAAGGGAGCACACATCAAATAAGTCAAATACAAATTCAAGTACCACTGAGGCATCACGAAGGGAATAGGAGGAACGAGATGAGTGAGGCCTTTGAAGAAATGATTTACAACTGGGGACTTGAAGAGAGAAGGCTGATCAGGAAGCCTGAGAAAGGCAGAAATGGTGGAAGGATAGCCCTTGATAGTGCCCAGAGCAGAGCCCTGCTGGGCCAAGGAAAGAAGGAACAAGAGAACCTCAGAAAGAAGGGCAGAAAGGGGATCCACAGCCTTTGCTGTGCACCATGCCACATACTTATTCCATCTGCAGGCGTATACTGTCTTAGTGGAGGGACGCCTGGCTGCCAAGATTACATCACAGACTTCGGGAGGCAAGTCAAATGACATCAACTGCTGCCACTTAATCTCCATGCAAGGAGGTGGAGACTGGACAGGTTTGGGTGGTGGACCGTCACCGGCTTCTGCCACAGAAGATCCTCCCGCAGAGGCAGTCGGATGGGAGGATCGATGGCCATGTTGAGCAGCTCGGGATACCAGACTCTTCGTGCTCAATCCGGAGCCACAAGATTGACTTAGGCCTGTGAGAAAGTGCCCTCTTTCTTGCATGGTATGCCCCCACTTTTTGCTGAATTGTTGACGTGCTTTGACTGAGTGTGCCCTTGGCTCCTGCCAATCAGGTACCTAGGGCCTGTGTTCCTTCCCTAAAAACCGCATTGAAGCCTAAACCCAATTGACATCTCTGGCCACATGTCAGCCCCTGGTAAATGGTACCATAGGTATCCAGGGCACTGTGACCAGAGAAGGCCCCTAAGGACTGCAGCACTTATTGTGCTACCCTTAGAGGTCCTGTACCTTGACACACACACATACTGCCTTTGCAGGCTGAGTGTCTGGGTGCAGAACAAAACAAAGAGACGACATGGCACACATCCCTGTGTGCCATGCCCACAAACCACTGCCCTTGCATACATCAGTCACCCCTCTAGCTGGGTGCCCTATGCCAGTGGTGAGGGTACAGGTGCATGAGCCCTGTACCCCTACAGTGCCCAGGTCTATTCTTGGGCCCTGTAAGTGCAGTGCTGCCATTAAGAGTATATGGTGCTGGGAGGTTGTCATTACGAACGCCACAGCACCATAATGGCTGCACTGAAGACTGGGAAGTTTGGTATCAAACTTCTCAGCACATTAAACCCACACTGATGCCATTGTGGGATTTAATGTAAAATGCACCACAGAGGGCATCTTAGAGATGCCCCCTGAAAAACGACCAACTACCAGTGACCTGACTGAGTGGCTGCGCAGGCTGCCACCACCAGACATGAGCTTGCTGCTCTCGGGGGCCTGAAACAATGCACATCCTGGGACATGGTGCCAAGCCTCCTCCCCCAGGATGGGCATGGTTCATGAAGGAGAAGCTTCAAAGGCATGCCGCCTTTGTGAGCCTCTCCAGACCACTTACTATAATCAGCAACTGGTCCCCACTGGTTCTGGCCCCCCTTTGGGTGGGAGACCCGGCGGAAAAAACAAAGTGAGGTAGAGAGGTGTGCCCACCTCTGTCAACTCCACCCATAAGGTGGGGGAGGCGAGGTGAAGCACATCCTCGAGTCCCTGCCATCTTGAGGCTTGGGGGCCCAGCCAACCAGGAACAGGCTCCTGCCCCCTCCCACTGGAGAGTGGCAGAATAGGTCCCTGCCCTCTACCTACCTGTAACGCCCCTAAATGTAGTATTTAGGGGCACCCTGAACCTTCCTTCCTCAGATTCCGATTCCAAAACTACAAGAAGAACAAGAAGAAAGAAGAACAGCCGTGCAGCTGCTAACAAGAGGACGACACCAACTGACTTGGCCCCAGCCCTACCAGCCTGTCAACCCTCGAACCTGCTCCCGCTAAACCCCGGCATCTCCAGTGGTCAGCAACCTCAAAAACCCCAGAGGACCTGACTGCCTTGCTCAACTAAAGACTGGGACTCCCACGAGCAGTGGCTCTGCTCAAACATCTGCAACCCCAGGCCCCCGGCCTGAAACCGCGGATCCTGCCCACTCTGCACCTGCAGAGCCCGGCCCGAGCTAAAGTGGACAAAGACAACGAGGACATCCCCCCAGCGACTGTGACAAGAATCCAGCACCCAAGGACTCACCTCGACGCTCCTGACGATGCCTGCAGCCTCAACACCAGGGACCCCTCCAACCGCGACCATCAGAGGGTAAGATTTCCTGACGCCTAAAGACACCCCTGAAACCCAGTGCCCAACTCCTGGGTGTCTACCCAACCTACAGCTTCCCAACTTACCTCTCGAAGTGGTGGTCGCACCTGAAGAATCACCGTCCCAGAGTTTGCAGCCTTTGTTCGTCTCGCAGCTTTCCCATTGAAACCCATTGAGCGCCCCACGGCCCAGCCGCTGAGGGTGCACCAACTACCCTGTTCGACTTCCCCACTTGCCCTGAGTAAGTGACGAGGAGCTCCACTCCTACAGCCGTGTGGCCTGCCTGCTAGCAGTCACCAACCAAAGGCCCCCTGCCCGGAATAGGCTAGCATTGGGCCTACTCTCTCTACACCCGGCCGCCCCTGTGTCGCTGAGGGTGTAACAACGGCACAATCCTGTACCTGGGAGACCCCTGAGTCTTGCCCCAGAACCTTAACTCTGCCACCCGAGTACTTACCTGAAAGCCAATAACTTACATTTTCTATATAGGGTAACATTGACTGGTTTTCACTTGGAAATTCTTTTAAGTGTCGCGTTTTGAAACTTTTAAATATTCACTAAAAATCGTCCGATTAACGAAAACAAATTTACTCACCTGTTCTCAGGCGAGAACCCAGTGCTGGACTTAGGTGCACAACACTAACCAGAAAAAGGTATTACAACTGTGATTTTCTGATAACCTGATTTTCCTCCATAGGATAACATTGCCTGGTTTTTACCAGAAATTCCTCTGTGTCGATTTTTGCAACATACAAATATTCCTTAAAAATCGCATGTTTAACAAAAACGATTTCTTTCAATTGATTACAGGAAATGCACCAGGGCTGAATCCAGGATCCAGCCCTGAGTAAGAAAAACGTTCGTGAAATAATCCTATTGCAATTTTACTTAAAAATCCCATTGAGCTCAATGTTATACAAAATATTGTGTTGCCTATTTATTGCAACTTTTGTACCTTATTGCATTCAAAGTTCATATTGTTCATTGAAAGTATTCAACAACAGCATCTTATTTTGAGAAAGTATTTTATGCAAACCTGTGGTTCTAAAATAAAACAACAGTATATTTTTGTATTCAAACAATTGGCCTAGAGTTCAGTTCTTGAGTGTGTGAGACCATTTGCTGACTGAGTGTGAACACCAAATGCTTACTCTGATACTGCCTTGCTACTCGACCAAGCTACCACTTTAGAGAGTAAGGTTCTATCTAACTTTAACCTCTGCCAAACCTCTGGAGACTCTTGGACTCTATACACAGTGTACCTTACTTTGGTGCAGTATATATAGAGCCAGTTTCTTACAGGGCCCAGTCGCGCTTGATATTCTTCAGCACTCTGGGCAGAAGTGGTATAGGCGGAGAGGTGTATAGAAGACCGCAACTCCACTCGCTAGGAAAAACGTCGCCCAGCGAGTGCCGCCTTGGAAATTCCAATGCACAGAACTGCTGACATGGCGCGTTCTCTTCGGTGGCGAATAGATCTAACCGTGGCTATCCAAACTGCTGAAAGAGGCCGTGCGCCACCTCTGAGTGAAGACGCCATTCGTGATCCATCATTCACCTGCGGCTGAGTTCTTCCGCCCTGGCGTTCAGTAAACCTGCCAGGCGTTGAATCACCAGGGAAATGCCCTGATGCTCTAGCCATGTCCAGATGCAGAGGGCCTCCTGACAGAGGGTCCACGACCCCTCCCTGACCTGCTTGTTGCAGTACCACATGGCGGGGGTGTTGTCCGTGAACACCTGCATTACTCTTCCCCGGACAGAGGGAAAGAATGCCTTTAGTGAAAGACGGATCGCCAGAAGCTCCAGAAGGTTGATGTGGAGCTCGGTCTCCGCCGGAGACCAGAAGCCTCTGATCTCCGCCTCTCCAATGTGGCCGTCCCAACCCAAAAGGGATGCGTCTATCACCACTGTATGAACTGGTTGGGGAAGGGAGAGGGATTTGCAGTTGACCCAATCCTGGTTCGTGAGCCACCACTGCAATTGTCATGCAGTGCCCTCCGCGATCTGAATGCAATCGGATAGATTCCCCTGATGCTGTGCCTACTGGAACTTCAGGTCCCACTGCTGAGCCTGCATATGCCACCTGGCATGATAGACCAGCAGGATTCAGGAGGCCATGAGGCCTAGCAGTCTCAGAGTCATCCTGACTGAAACCCGGGATAGAGGCTGAAAGATCGGAATCATAGCCTGAATATCCCGGACTCGCTGTTCGGGAGGATAAACCCAAAACTGCGTCATGTCCAGAACTGCTCCGATGAAGAGGAGCTTCTGAGAGGGAATCAGGTGTGACTTTGGCACGTTGATGGAGAACCCCAGCAAATGCAGGATGTCAGCCATAGTCTAGAAGTGGGAAACGACTGCCTGGGGCGAGCCCGCCTTCAGCAATCAGTCGTCGAGATAGGGGAAGACTGCAACCCCTGATCTATGCAGATGAGCTGCGACCACCACCATTACTTTCTTAAACACCTGAGGGGTGCTGGTATGGTTAAAGGGGAGCACGGTAAACTGAAGAAGCTTGTGGCCTACCGTGAACCGTAGGTAAGGCCGGTGGGCTGGCAGGACGGAAATGTGACAGTAAGCGTCCTGCAAGTTCAACGCTACCAGCCAGTCTCCAGGGTCAAGAGGAGACAAGACCTGAGCGAGCGTCAACATTTTGAACTTCTCCTTCCAGAGGAAGCTGTTGACGTCCCTGAGATCCAAGATAGGACGCAGGCATTTGTGCTTCTTGGGCACTGGAAAGTAGTGGGAATAGCAACCATGACCTACTTCTGGGACAGGGATGCGCTCGATGGCCCCCTTGGCCAAGAGGGCCGCAACTTCCTGTTGGAGAAGAGCCAGGTGATCCCCCGACATGCGATGATACTGAGGTGGCATGGAGGGAGGGTTAGTCTTGAAGGGGAGGGAGTAGCCCTTTCGGACTATCTGCAGAACCCACCTGTCCGATGTGATGGTGCGCCAGTGGGGAAGGTGATGGCGGATCCTGCCACCCACTGGCGTTCGGTGGCCCTGGAAGGTCGGAATTGAAGGGTTTAGAGGTGGATGCAGAGGGGGCTGTGGTGGACTGGCGCCGCTCCCTGACTCCAGAACCATGGCGTTGGGTCCTACGTCCCCGGCCGCGCTGGGGCTGAACAGCCTGCGCCAGCCTGTGGCTCTGGGCGGGACGTAGGGGCACCCCTTCCATAGCCATGAAAGGGGCGAAAGGCAGACTGCGCAGGGCAGGTGGTGTAGAGGCCCAAGGACCTGGCCATTGCTCGAGAGTCCTTGAAGCGTTCTAGCACGTTTTCCGCCTTGTCACCGAAAAGACGACAGCCATCAAAGGGCTTGTCCATGAGTGTGGATTGGACATCCCCGGAAAAACCAGTCGAACGCCACCTGCCACCGAAGGGCTACTGACATGGCAATCATTCTGCCCGTGCGTCAGCGGTATCCAGCCCACAGCGGATGGTAAACTTTGCTGCGTCTCTCCCCGTGGCGACAGCAAGGGAGAGCACGGTTCGAGCCTCCTCCGGGCACTGAGGCAGCACCTGTGCCACTGTATCCCACACAGAGTGGGAATAACGGCCCTACAGACATACAGTGTTTACCGACCGTAGTCAAAAGCTGGAGCAAGAAAACAGCATCTTCCCAAGTTGGTCCAGCTTCTTGGATTCCCTGTCAGATGGAGCTGTAGGGAAGGGGCACTTGGACGTAGAGGCTTGGACCACCAAGCTCTCAGGAGAAGGGTTTTGGGAGAGGAAAGTGGGATCACCAGGGGCCGGGCGGTGCCGTCGGGCAACCATCCTATCCACAGGAGCCCCTGTGTTGGGCCTGGACCAGGTGCCCAAAAGGATGTCGGCGAGGTCCTAATTGAACGGCAGCAGGGGCTCCGAAGAGCTCGCTACCGGCTGGAGCACCTCTGTCAGGAGGTTAGTCCTGACTGCCACTGTAGGTAGCTCAAGGTTGAGAGCCTCTGCCGCCCTACGCAACACCACTGCGTATGACGCTCTCTCCTCCGTAGCCATGGTAGGAGAAGACAACAAGCCTAGGTCTGGGGAGGTAGCCAGACCACTGGCATCCCCCAGTTCCTCTCTTCATTCCTGCTCACACTCTAGCTGGGCAGTTAAAGGGTCATCCGACCCCTCCCAATCTTCCTCACCCTCCTCTGGCTGCCAATCAGGCTGAAAATGGCCAAGGTAGAACACAGGCACAAAAGTACCCCTCGGCGCCGGGTCTGGCATCGGACAACGACGGTCCAGCTCCGGTTCCACATCGGATTAGAAGCCGGGTCAACGTCGGCTGGGGGTCCAGTCGGCGTCGGCTGCAGACGTGGTACCAGTGGAATCGGCACTGGTGGAGGTGTCACTAGGTCGACCAGCGCCGATCCGGATCCAGGCCTAGATCCAAGGGGGCCCTACGGTGCCAGTACGAGTGGTGGTGATGGCTCAGCAATCGGTCCCGCGACCTTCCTCGCAACCGGGACCTTTAGCCATGCAGGGCCGACTGCTGGGTCTCGAGGTGCTTTTGGGAACGCTCCCGCAAAGACTTCGGGCCATGGTTCGGCAGTCAGAGCAGAACTTGGGGTCGTGGTCACGGTCCAGGCAGAAGAGGCACAAACGGTGCGGATCCGTAACAGACATCAGTTGGATACAGGAACCACAGGACTGGAAACCGGGCATCACTCGTGCACCAGGAGTCAATGAAGACGCAAAAAAGACGTCGACAAAAGTCGCAAAAACCCAGTCAGAAAATGACTTGGGGTACCGCTCTCTCCGGATCTGTGCTCGCTGATGCAAAAAAAGAAAGAACTGACGTCAGAGCGCGAGGGCGGCGTCTAAGTAACCTCTGGGAACTCATCCCAGCGACCACGACGCCGACGACAGACGCAGAGTCAACCGACGCCACCCACCGACACGCAGGGGTACTGTTGACGAAAAAACTTTCCAGATCCAGTCTGACGACGCCTGGGGAATATTCTAAGGTTAGGAATCTATAACTAACTGTTTCTTTCAAATATGTAGTTTAGGTTAAACGAAAACAAACCACACAGTATATATAAAAAAGATGTCTATTTATTACACAACACTCAGTAAAACATTGGTATATCTCCTGCGTGGAGAGATCAACACTGTGAGAAGTTGGCCTGGCATATGCTGGTCACTAGTTAAAGTGGCCACCTTGCACCAGTCCAATTCGACTCTTATGGTAGATAGGTTTAAGACAACCTTTTTAAAGAAAGCTATCCTAGTGGTAGCTGTGGAGAGCAGCCTTCAGGCTAAGCCTCTGAGGAATGTAAAGCAGCTTGGTTTACCTTATAATCTCTTGAATCACTAAATGAAAGGACACCACACAGGTATATATATAAAATATATATGTATTTATTACTAGACACACTCTACTAATCTCTTTATGAGATTAGAAGTCAGGAACATATGCACAAATCAATGTTTCACAACAAATTAAGCACTTATATGGCTGGGGCCCTAGGGGCGTACCAGACCATATACTAAAAAAGAGGTATAAGAAGGACGACTTGAGAAGGGAGAAGGCCTAAGGTCTTCAGAAGCACTGGGGCCTCACTAATCCACCCAAGGCAGGTAAGTAAAGGACCCACGGGAGACGCATGCAGTGTGAGAACACAGCCGCGGATCCCAATAGACTACAATGGAGCAAGTCGCGGTTGGACTTTTAAAGTTTTAGGGTACTTCGGGAGAGTCTACAAGAAAGTCACTTACAGGGTAAGTACTTCTAGAGCCAACACACACAGGAGCACCGGAGTGCATGAGTTACATCACCCAAGGAAGCCGGGTGCATAGGTGTCTTTTGGTGTCGGGTCGCAGCATCGTTTTCAATGGGAGCCAAAGAAGACTTGCTGCTTGTGAAGACAGGAGCAGTGTCCAGTGGAATCCAAGGATGGATTCTGAAGAAAGAAGACCTGAAAGCAGAGGAGACAGTGTTCAAAGTCACTTGCCAGTGACCCGGGCCCAGGAAGGTGGATGCCCACAGTCGTCGAGTGATTTCAGGTGATCATGGGTGTCTTAACTCTTCAGCCACAAGGTCCAGGAGGCATCAACGACAACCAGGAGCTGGATTCAGAGTGTCCCATGACGTCTGCAGCTTACTGAGGAGTCGGCAACTGCATTGGAGCCAACAAGCCTTGGCAACAGCAAGTCTCGTTGAATGTGAAAAAAGTCAGCGGTGCAGACCAGCAAGGTCTGAGGGACTCACCCAGCAAGGGTAAGTCAGGGCAGGCCTGCAGCAACCAGGGGAGCCCTTTGGTTCAATAGAAAAGTCTTCAGAGGACCCACAAGCCAGCAGGCAAGGGATCACAAAGACGCCTTGGGAGGATTCACTTCACAGGAGCCCATGGTCACTCGGGACAAGGTAGGCCTCTGAACTTCGGTATAAATCCTGCTGGAGGCTTGGAACACACGTGGTCCAATGCACAAGTTCGTAGAACGTCGTGAAGGGATTGCACTCGAAAATAGTGCACAGTACTCGGGTATTACTGTTCCTCGTCACTCGTGGGGTCCACTCGCCTCAGCTCTGCTGGGGACTCACGATTGCCGTCGAGAAGTCAGGAAATCTACTTCTGGGGCTGCAGGGTCTTTAGACTCCGGCGGGAGCGGGAAAGTTTGCGACCGTTGATTCAAAGTTTTGGTGCCTGCCAAGCAGGGGAGTCACTCCTTAACTCCAAGGGAGATTCTTCAGTCTTCCAAAGGTAGTGAAATGTCGAAGGTCCAGGATTCTTCTTGTAGAGCGTCGTCCAGGGATATCTAGTTTGCAATGGCAAGAGTTCCCTATCTTATACTAAAGGAAAGGGAGGGACTAGCTCTATGACTACTCCTATGGGAGGGTCAGGGGAGTGGGTGGTTACACCCACTTCCCTTTGTCCAGTTTCGCACCAGAGCAGGGACAGGTAGCCCCTGAACCGGTTTGAGCTGGCATATGCACAGAGGAGCCCACTGCTCCCCCAGTGCAGGACTTCAAAGCACTCTAGGAGTGCACCCACCCAGCCCCAATACACTAAATCCTGTCTGGAAGGAGGTGACACCTCCCTGTGACAGGATGCCTATTGTTGGGCCTCCTCCACTGTGAGTTTCGGTCAGCAGCAGGAGGGCAGCCCAGTGTCTGTGCTGGTGGCATCCCTTTTGTGATGCCAGGGCTCTTTCAGGATTCTACCGTGTTTCCACAGTAGGTACCTGTCTTTCCCTCTAGAAGGGTGGGATCATACTCCCACACCAGTTACTGGTGTGGGGGTATGATTCCAAAGCATTTGACACCAAATAGGACATGTTTTGATGCAGCCATCCCAGAGTTAGCATTTACCGTGAGGTTATAATGCACTTAAGAGTATATGGTTTAACCGCATCCACAAACAGCTACAGAGAATAAACTCTGAGAGCTGCAGATGGGCCCTGGTCAGGCAGAGTCACCCCCTCACATGTAAACCAAGCACCCTGCCCTCAGGATTGATAGGGTCTGCCTTAGGGGTGACTGATAGGCTTATATGTGTGTGTAAGGGGAGATATAGGGAACCTATACCTCAGTGAGGAGTGCTAACACCACCTCACCCAGGCTGCAGTAGCAGGCCTGTGGTGTCAGATTTAGTCTGCTTCCCAGGGGTGGCATAATACATGCTTCAGCCCCTGGTAGGCCTGTGAAGTACCTATGCCCTTGGTACCTAAGGTACCATATACTAGGGGCTCATAAGGTACCACAGTATCCAATCACTAGTGCATCTAATATGCACTCCAAGTTGTTTAGAGAGAACAGAGAGGCTGGGGCCCTGATTAGCAGGGACCCAGCCAGACTATAGCCAGAAACCTGTGTTAATATCAGAATAAAAATGGGGGCAACATAAGTGCAGATCCTACTCTCCTACACCTCCCCCCCCCCAAACGCAGGGACACTAAACTAACCTTGACCAGTTGAGTCTTTGCGTTCTAAGTGGAAATACCTTAAGAGTCCATCTGCATTGGCATGCTGGGTCCCAGGTCTATGTTCCACTGTATAGTCCATCCCCTGTAGGGAAATGGACCACCTTAAAAGTTTTGGGTTTTCACCTTTCATCTGTTTGAGCCATAGGAGGGGCTTGTGGTCAGTCTGAACTATGAAGTGAGTGCCAAACAAGTATGGCCTCAGCTTCTTCAGGGCCCACACCACAGCAAAGGCCTCCCTCTCTATAGCTGACCAACATTTCTTTCTAGGGGTCAGCCTTCTGCTTATAAAAGCTACTGGCTGCTCTTGACTTTCATCATTCAGTTGAGACAGTACAGCTCCCACACCCAGCTCAGAAGCATCTGTTTGGACAAATAACTTTTTGGTGTTGTCTGGACTCTGTAAGATGGGGGCAGTGTGCATGGCGTCTTTAGGTCTTCAAATGCCTTCTGACAGCTAGCTGTCACCGAACCTTTTTTGGCATTTTCTTTGAGGTAATATCATTTAAGGGGGTCACTATAGATTCATATCCCTTAACAAACCTCTTATAATACCCAGTCAGGCCCAAAAAGGCTCTCACCTGTGTCTGGGTGGTTGAAGCACCCATTCCATGATGGTTTGGATTTTGCTCTGCCAAGGTTGAACCTGGCCTCCACCTACAAGGTGGCCCAGGCACACAACCTGACTCTGCCCTATCTGGCACTTAGTGGCCTTGATAGTGAGGCCTGCTTTTTGCAGGGCCTCCAAAACATTTCTGAGGTGGACCAGGTGATCCTGCCAGGAGGAACTAAAGACAGCAATATCATCTAGATAAGCTGAGCAATAAGTTTCCATACCTGTCAGAACTTTGTTCACCAACCTCTGAAAAGTGGCAGGTGCATTTTTCAAACCAAAGGGCATCACCACAAAGTGCTAGTGCCCACCAGGGGTTGAAAATGCTGTTTTGGCCTTGGCATCCTCAGCTAACTTGATTTGCCAGTAGCCAGCTGTTAGGTCAAATGTCCTCAGATACTTGGCTGAGGCCAAAGTATCTATCAGTTCATCTGCCCTGGGAATTGGGTAGGCATCAGTCATGGTAACTGCATTGAGGCCTCTGTAGTCTACACAAAACGTCATTTCTTTCTTACCACCCTGGGTATGAGGTTTGGTTACTAGGACTACTGGACTAGCCCAAGGGCTATCTGAAGGCTCAATTACACCTAACTTCAACATTTTCTGGACATCAGTCCTGATACAGTCCCTGACATGGTCAGGTTGCCTGTAGATTTTACTCTTGACAGGCAGACTGTCTCCAGTGTCCACCTCATGGGTGCACCAGGAAGTCTGACTAGGGGTCAGGCTAAACATATGTCTAAACTGTTGCAGAACTTGTCTGCATTCAGTTTGTTGATGAGCAGTGAGGCTGCTTGCCAAAGCAACACCATCTACTGACCCATCATCAGGGATCTGTGAGAGCAGGTCAGGGAGAGGGTCACTCTCCTCCTCCTGTTCCTCATCAGTTGCCATGAGCAAGCCCATGTCTGCCCTGTCAACATATGACTTGAATCTGTTGACATGGAGCACCCTAAGGGGGCTCATGGGAGTTCCAAGATTCACCAAGTAGGTGACTTATCCCTTTTGCTCAACAATGGTATTGGGACCACTCCATTTGTCTTGGAGAGCATCTGGGGCCACAGGCTGCAACACCCACACTTTCTGTCCTGGCTGGTATACAGTCAGCACAGCCTTTTGGTCATGCCAAGTTTTTTGTAGTTCTTGGCTGGCCTCCAGGTTTTTGGTTGCCTTCTTCATGTATTCAGCCATCCTTGAGCGGAGACCAAGTACATAATCCATCACATCCTGCTTGGGAGGTTTGAGAGGTAACTCCCAGCCCTCCTTCACCAAACATAATGGACCTCTTACAGGATGCCCAAACAGAAGTTCAAAAGGGCTGTAGCCAACCCCCTTCTGTGGAACCTCTCTGTATGCAAACATAAGGCAGGAAAGTAAAAGGTCCCATTTTCGCCTAAGCTTTTCTGGGAGGCCTTTAATCATTCCCTTTAGGGTTTTGTTGTACCTTTCAACTAACCCATTGCATTGTGGGTGATAGGGAGTAGTGAATTTATATGTTACACCACACTCCTTCCACATTGCTTTTAGATACCCTGACATGAAGTTGGTACCTCTGTCAGATATAACCTCCTTTGGGAAACCCTCTCTGGAGAAAACTCCAATTAAGGCTCTTGCCACCACAGGGGCTGTGGTGGTCCTCAGGGGAATTGCTTCTGGGTACCTGGTGGCATGATCCACTACCACCAGGATAAACCTGTGCCCAGATGCTGCTGGAGGGTCAAGGGGACCAACAATGTCAATCCCTACCCTTTCAAAGGGAACCCCCACCACAGGTAGTAGTATCAGGGGGGCCTTTGTTGTGCCACCTGACTTGCCACTGGCTTGGCAAGTGACACAGGAGCGACAAAACTCCTTGGTGTCCTCTGACATATGTGGCCAATGAAAATGTGGAACAAGTCTATCCCAGGTCTTGTTTTGGCCCAAGTGTCCTGCTAAAGGGATGTCATGTGCTAGGGTCAAGAGGAACCCCCTAAACTTCTGAGGTATTAGCAACCTCCTGGTGGCTCCAGGGGTAGGATCTCTAGCCTCAGAATATAGGAGTTCCTCATCCCAATAAACTTTATGGGACCCACTAGCACTCCCAGCAGCCTCAGCAGCAGCCTGCTGTCTGAGGGGTTCAAGAGAGGGGCAGCACTGTTGCTCAGATCTTCCCTAGAAGGTCCCCCTGCCCCCAAGAACTCAACCTGATCAGGTTCAAGTCCTTCTGGGGCAGTTCCTTCTTCAGGATCTGCTTCTCCTCCCTCAGGAGGGGAATCTGTGATCTGAGACAGAGGGGAAGGCACTGCCTTAATCCTACTGCTCCTCCTCCTGGGTAGCACCTGGTCCATACTTTCAGGATCCAGAGCTGGTTCAGTTTTATGCATTTTGGCCTGTGACCTGGTCACAGCAAATACCTCTGCAGGTATGCCCAACATCTCAGCATGAGTCCATAACTCTACTTCAGACCAGGCTGAAGTCTCTAGATCATTGCCCAATAGACATTCGACAGGGAGGTCTGCACTGACTACTACTTTCTTAAGGCCAGTTACCCCTCCCCAGGAGAAATTCACAACTGCCAGACTATGGTTGGTCCTGACATTGCTTGCATTGGTAACCTGGTACATTTCACCCAGGATGATTTGTCCAGGGTCCACAAGATCCTCTGCCACCATGATGACACTATCACCTGTGTCCCTAAATGCCAAAGCCTGTTTGCCATTTATTACAGGCTGCTGTTTGTATTTGCCCAGATTACTGAGGCTCACTAGGAAGGACATATCAATGTCTCCATCACAAATCAGCAATGCCTGAGTGGGTACTCTGACTAGGCCAGAGTCCACTTCAGAAACCAGGGTCAACCATACTACACCCTTATTCTGATTACCACCTCCACCAGTTGCTGAACTAGGGGGAACAGTTGCCTTAAGGGCATGAGTGGTGGTGGTTTGGTCTTTGGACTTGTTACAGTCAGAAGTCCAGTGCCCTTTCTGTTTACAGAATTTGCACCCGGGCTTCTTTTGGCCTTTTCCCTTGTTGGATTGTGACTCCCCAGCAGTTGCAGATTTTTGGGGCCCTTGTGAAGACTTCTGGTCTTTTGACTTATCCCCACCTTTCTCAGAGCCCTTAGAATCCTGCTTCTTAGTGTCACCCCCTTGGTTCTGGGTTTTCTGCCTCACCCTGGTTCTGACCCCTTTGTCTGCCTTCTTTCCCAACTCTTGGGGAGAGGTCAGATCAGAGTCCACCAAGTATTGATGCAACAACTGGTTTTGGCAATTATTAAGGATCTGTTCTCTCATCATAAGATTATACAATCCCTTAAAATCAGTAACTCTACTACCAACCAGCCAACCCTCCAGAGCCTTGCACAATCAACAAAGTCAGTCCAGTCCTGAGTCTGTGCTTTCTGGGTATCCCTGAACTTCAACCTGTACTGTTCAGTGGTTAAGCCAAACCCATCTATCAATGCACTCTTCAGGACTTCATAATCATCAGCATCCTCTTCTCTAACAGTGAGGAGCTTGTCTCTACCTTTATCAGAAAAGGAGAGCCACAAGATTGCTGCCCATTGTTTCTGGGGCACCTGTTGTACTCTACAGGCTGTCTCCATAGCAGTTATCCATTTGTGGATATCATCCCCACTCTGGTAGGGAGGAACAACCTTGGACAGGTTCCTATGGCCTGGAATGTAATCTCTGACTCTAGGGACACTGTTGCTGCCACCAGGGGTTTCTAAACCCTCTCTTCTAGAAGCTCTCTGGAGCTCACAGGCTTCTTTGTCTAATGCCAACTGCTTGGCCTTAAGGGCAAATCTTGCTTCTTCATACTGCAACAGTTTGTACATTCTGTCAGAGGAGGTCTCCCTTCTAGGAAGGTGTAAGTTCCTCTGCTGGACAGATTCCCTGCGAGAGTGATATGAGTGGTCAGACTCCTTAGAAAGGGAACTAGGCCTCTCCTCCACTCTGTCAGTTCTCTTAGGGAGAATTCCTCTGTCCTTTTCAGATCCTTGTGGATCTGGCCCTTCAACCACAGATTCCAGGTCATCTTGATTCTCATCATCTGACCCAGAGACTATGACTGACCCACTCCCAGATTAAGATCTATTAGCTCCTAGAGCCAATCTAAGATCATCTGTGGTCCTCAGATCTATCAGGTGTAGTGTGGAGGGACTCTGTCCTATCCTCAGGTGCCTTGCAGCACACATGGCTTTCAAGTCAAAGAAAGTCATGTCCTTACACTGAGGTTGGGTGGACCCACTGGCTCCAGCCCTTGAGGACATTCTGGTGTTGTGCAGTGTTGTACTACCTACACTAGTTTGTGGCCTACTGATCCTAGCTTGAGCTGTAGCAAGGGTGCGCTATCCCTTCACAAACAGCTCTAACAGGCACATGCATCAAGCCAAAATGTGCTCGCAAAATTAGCAATTAGAAATTTGCGAGCGCATTTTACCCTTTCCCAATGCATCAACCAAATAACCAAAAATTGCAATAATACCGACTCGCTAATACCGGGAAACAAGAAATAGCGATTCCTTATCAGGGACAATAAGAAAAGCGTGAGCAATTAAAGAATCGCAAAAATAATTTGCTGATCTATGCATCAAACATCTCGAAAATCGCTATTTAGCAAGTGAAGATTAAGGGGAATCAGAAGCAGGTGGAAAAAAAAATTACTTCACTACGGCTGATAAGCTGCTGAGGGCTATTTAAACTGACCAATGAAGCCATAGAGGCCGTACACAATGGCGGCACTCTACGTGTTTGCGAGGAGGATGACGATCCATACAGAATGCCAGGGCAGAAGGAGAATCCAGGAGAGGACAAACTGATGAGGACATATATGATAAGTACAGGATTAACGCTGCTATGATACTTTACCTCATTGCTGAATTAGAACCACTAATGCAGCGCCAGACACGTAGGACCCATGCTATCCCCACCCATGTCCAGGTGTTATGTTGCCTGCATCTACTTGCATCAGGAAGTTTCCAGGGGGTAGTGGCAGTAGCGGGAGGAGTATCACAAAGCTCCCTCTCACGTTTCTTTAGATCCTTCCTGGCTGCCATGATGACGCTGATCCACAACCACATCACCTTCCCCACAACCCAAAGGGAATTGAACCAAACAAAACTCGATTTATATCGATTAGCCCAGTTCCCTCATGTGATAGGATGCATAGATTGCACCCACGTAGCCATATGTCCACCAGCAGTCAATGAGTATATCTTCCATAACCGGAAATCGTATCACTCCATCAATGTCCAAGTAGTGTGCAATGGGAAAAACATCATAACCGACATCGTAGCGCAATATCCTGGGAGCACCCATGATTCATACATCTTCCGACACAGTGGCATACACACACGCCTGCTCAGGGGGGAATTTGGCGAAGGACACCTGCTAGGTAAGACAATATACTTATGCACACTAATTCATTCTGAAATGGCAATGCATACCTGACACTAACACATTGCATACTACCCTGTAGGTGACAGTGCATTCGCCGTGAGGAACTATATCATGACTCCATACTTCAACCCAGCCTCCCCACAAGAGCAGCGGTACAACGCAGCACACATCAGGACACGTAATGTGATCGAACGGACATTTGGATTGCTCAAGAGTCGCTTCCGCATCCTGCACAAAACTGGTGGAGCGATGCTGTACCAGCCGGAAACCTGCTGTAGGATAGTGGCAGCATGTGCAATGTTGCACAACATAGCTACCAGGAGAGGCGTACCCATGGAGGCGTACGACACTGAGGACAACCAGCCCCCTGTACACCCACGACACCCGCATCCTGCAAGCTCAGCGGAAGGGCAGAGGAAACGTGCAGACCTCACCCAACATTACTTCAGAGGTACGTAATAATGAGACAAAAACTAGCATTCTTGACCGGCACAGTTTTAATTAGCACGTGAGCAGGTACTGTTGTGTGGCTAAACATAGACGTAGCTTAAGGGTACATTCACTGCATGTATCAAGGTACAAATCAAATAAAGATTTGGACTTCATTCCCAGTCACTATGTATGTCTTACATCAGCGGCTTAAACAACTCAAATTTCTCTCTAGGCGACAATTGAACCAACGCCTCCATGCCTCCACTTTAATTCAATACCACCGAGCCAAAAGAATACCTAGAGGTTTAAGACTTTCTATTAAACCAATGCTATTCAGATTTCATTTGAAAAAGGATTTTATGGATCGATGGTACGCAGTACTCGATAAATGTTTATTGGATCTTATATTATTACTGATTGAGGAGTTGGCAGTTGTCATTAAAGAAATTACAGAAGAAATTACAACGATTTAAACAGATCTGGATGAGGGGGATCTGAATAAAGTTCTAGAAGAAATGAACACTAAACTGGATGTTTATTCCAAAGAATTGCAGGAAGGAAAATTAAGAAAATATAAAAGAGACACGTTGGATTACAAACTCAACGAGGTATACACCTGGGCAGAGGTATATGCACAAAGAAGAACTTTTTATAATAAAAAGAATCCTATGACATCTTCTGAAGAAAGTGTGGCAACAGAAGGAGACACTAATATCAACAGACCTCCCCCACAAGTAGATAAGACTAGAGATACAAGTGGTGTTGCATCTAGAGGAGAATCTACCTCAATCTCTTTTTTTAGCTCAGGGAATGGACAGAAGTCAACCACCGGGCAAACCAGGAGGAAAACAAGGAGAAGTAAAAGAAAAACTAAGGCAAAATCTGAGAAGCCAGAAGATGACTTAGTAGTCAATATCTCCTCTAAAGAACTTTCGTCTCATCAAAAAAGGATTTTGAACAAAGGATTAGGATTTGTTCCTACTTATCACACCAATACTCTTGAGAATGAGATAGCATTATATAAATTCATGCGGATTTTACGTTTACGCTATTTCTTTTCTACATTGGACAATTCTGGATTTGAACGCCCTGAGATGGAACTTCTAGAAATTAAATGTAAATCTACTTTCCAAGCTCCAACTTCCCATAAAATCCTGGATGCATTTGAGAACTTGGTAAAAAATGACTTTCAAAAAATGAGTGTCAAACGCTCAAATCCCAGAAATTTCACAAAGCAAGAAAACAACATCTTGAAATCTCTGATTCAGGATACCAGTATTGTCATACAAAAGGCGGAAAAAGGTGGAGCCATAGTGATATTAGATAAAACATTTTACAATCAAAAGGTGGAAGAGCATATTTCAGATTCATCTACTTATCTTGCATTGGATCAAGATCCCACTCAACAACTGACATCCACATTGGAAATCATCTTAAATCAAGCCATAGAAATGGGTTGGATAACTAATAAAACCCGTTCATACCTAACCGAAGTCAACCCTAAAAGACCTGGATTTTACATGCTACCTAAGATCCATAAAAATCTAGTTAATCCACCATTTAGACCGATTGTGACAGGATGCGGGACTATCTTCGAACCTATCGGACAATACATTGACCACTTTTTACAGCCTTTTGTCCAGGAGTGGCAATCATACATTAAAGACACCACACATTTCTTACAAAAACTAAGTTCAGTCAAGATCAACGATAACACAATCTTGTGCACCCTGGATGTTAAAGCATTATACACCTCCATTCCACACCTGGGGGGAATGGAGGCGGTAGAATGGGCATTGCTGAAGCAGTCATGTGTAAGAGCGGATAAAGTATTTGTGCTAGAGATGTCAATCAATCAATCAATCAATCAAGCATTTGTATAGCGCGCTACTCACCCGGAAGGGTCTCAAGGCGCTGGGGGAGGGGGGTAAGTTACTGCACGAACAGCCAGGTCTTGAGTTGCTTCCTGAAGGCAAGATGGTCCTGGGTCAACCGAAGATGGATGGGGAGGGAGTTCCAAGTCTTGGCTGCCAGGTAGGAGAAGGATCTTCCTCCGGCGGTGGCTCTGCGGATGCGTGGTACGGCGGCGAGGGCGAGCTGGTCGATCGTAGCTGGCGGGTGGGCGCGTAGAAGGTCAGGCGGTCGTTGAGGTACTTGGGGCCCAGGTCGTGGAGAGCCTTGTGTGCATGGGTGAGGAGCCTGAACGTGATCTTCTTGCTGACGGGGAGCCAGTGCAGGTCTCTCAGGTGGCCGGAGATGTGGCTGTGTCGGGGGATGTCCAGGACAAGTCGTGCGGAGGCGTTCTGGATGCGTTGGAGTCTTTTCTGCAGTTTGGCTGTGGTTCCGGCGTAGAAGGTGTTCCCGTAGTCCAGTCGGCTGGTGACGAGTGCCTGGGTGACGGTCTTCCTGGTCTTGGTGGGGATCCAACGGAAGATCTTACGGAGCATACGCAGGGTGTTGAAGCACGATGAGGAGACGGCGTTGACTTCTCTGGTCATCGAGAGGGAGGAGTCCAGGATGACGCCCAGGTTGCGTGCGTGGTCCGTTGGCTTGGGAGTGGTGCCCAGGGCGGGGGGCCACCAAGAGTCGTCCCAGGCGGAGGGTGATGATCCCAGGATGAGGACTTCCGTTTTGTCTGAGTTCAGTTTCAGGCAGCTGTTCTTCATCCACTCGGCGACGTCTTTCATCCCTTCGTGTAGGCTGGTTCTGGCGGTGGCGGGGTCGTTGGTGAGGGAGAGGATCAGCTGGGTATCGTCGGCGTAGGAGATGATGTTGAGGTTGTGTTGGCGTGCAATGGCTGCGAGGGGGCTCATGTAGACGTTGAAGAGGGTTGGACTGAGTGATGATCCTTGTGGTACGCCGCAAATGACTTCGATGGCCTCGGATCTGAACGGGGGGAGGCGGACTCTCTGGGTTCTTCCGGCGAGGAATGAGATGATCCACTCTAGTGCTTTCCCTTGGATTCCGATGTTGCTGTTTCCCCGTTGTCGAGCAGGGATCTGATGTCATCGGTGGCTGCGATCAGGGCGGTCTCGGTGCTGTGGTTGGCTCGGAAGCCGGACTGCGAGGGGTCGAGGGATCCATTCGTCTCGAGGAAGGCGGCGAGCTGTCTGTTGACGGTCTTCTCGATGACTTTGGCAGGAAAAGGGAGGAGCGAGATGGGGCGGAAGTTCTTGAGGTCGGTGGCGTCCGCTGTTGGTTTCTTCAGGAGGGCGCTGAGCTCAGCGTGCTTCCAGCTCTCCGGAAAGGTGGCGGTGTGGAAGGAGGTGTTGATGATGTCCCGCAGTTGGGGTGCGATGATGGAGTCGGCCTTGTTGAAGACGTGGTGGGGGCAGGGGTCGGTGGGTGATCCGGAGTGGATGGTGTTCATCGTGCGGGTGGTGTCTTCGGTGCTGACCGGGGTCCAGTTGCAGAGGGTGGTGGTAGGGGGTGTTGGTTCGGCGGTTGGGTGCGTGGTTGGTGCGACGAAGCTGTTGTGTATGTCGGTGATCTTGTGGTGGAAGAACGAGGTGAGGGAATCGCAGAGGTCTTGCGAGGGTGTGATGTCGTTGTTTCCGGCGCTGGGGTTGGAGAGCTCTTTGGCGATGCTGAAGAGTTCCTTGCTGTCGTGGGCGTTGTTGTCCAGTCGTTCTTTGAATGCTGTCTTTTTGGTGTTGCGGATCAGCTGGTGGTGCTTGCGGGTGGCGTGCTTGAGGGCGGTCATGTTGTCTGAGGTCTGATCGTGGCGCCAGGCTTTCTCGAGGGTGCGGCAGTTCTTCTTGGAGTCCTTGAGTTCGTTGGTGAACCAGGGGGCTTTCTTGCTTCTGGGCCTGCTGGGAGGGTTCCTTAGTGGTGCGAGGTCGTCGGCGCAGTTGGTGAGCCACTGTGTGAGGTTGCTGGCTGCTTCGTGGGGGTCCGTTGTGCTGGTGGGGGGGGTTCTGGCGGAGGGAGTTGGTGAGCTGCTCGGCGGTGATCTTGCTCCAGCTCCGGCGAGGGATCTGTTGTGGGTGGTGGTGGGTCGTGTTTCTCCTGATGTTACATTTTTGTCTTCACCACAGTTATTTTTTGAGTGGGATAGTCATTTCTATTTACAACTCAATGGTACTTCAATGGGTTTTGCCGGTGCACCAGCATACGCTAATACGTATATGGCCACCTTCGAAGAACAGCATATTTACAATGATATGGAATGGACTGAGAACCTCCTGCTGTACAGCAGGTATATAGACGATATTTTCATATTGTGGAACAATAGTTTGGAACTATTGGAGACAAAGATCATTCAATTGAACACCAAAGATGAGCATATCCAGTTCACTAAGACGATCAGTAAACAATCATTACCATTTTTAGATGTTTTAGTAACTATACAAGAATGCGCTATCAGGGCGGAAGTATACCATAAACCGACGGACAAAAACAATGCATTACTTTTTACTAGTTTTCATTCTCCCAAACTAATTCACAATCTACCGTACTCTCAATTACTAAGAGCTAAAAGGATTTGTTCTGATGACACATCTTTACAAAACAATGTTACCATCCTAAAAGCAAGATATAAGGCAAAAGGATACCCAGATGGGATTCTCCATCAAGCTGTTCAGAACATGGATCTCAAAACACGTGAAAGTCTACCGACAGTTCAATCTAAATCTATAAGTACCAGACAGGTTTTTGTATCAAAGTATTCTACAAGTTCCAAACAGATTCGTAAGATCATTAATCTTCATTGGGAGATGTTGGAAAATGAAGGAGATTTTAAAGACCTGTTCAAAGCCAAACCCTTATTTGCTTATAAAAGATCAAGAAACATCAAAGAAATGTTAACTCATAAATTTGTGGATAACACACAAGAATACAAAGGGACACAACGATGTCTGAATTGTGTCCACTGTAATAATGTGATTTGTGGAAACAAAGCTCTTCACCCGTCTACAGGTGAAAGGATCAAACTAAGACATAATGCAGACTGCAATTCCAAACATCTGATATATGCTATAAAGTGTCCCTGTGGACTGCTTTATATAGGCAAGACAGAGCGCAAAATTAAAATTCGCATTTCCGAGGATAAGAGTACCATCCGGAATTGTAACATCAAAAGTAGCTTAGCAGCACATTGGATGAAATGCAGGCATTCCATAGCACAAATCAAATTTCAAGTAATAGAGATTGTAGTCCCAACTCCTGGGAGGAATCTTACTAAAACTCTGTTACAGAGGGAGGTCTATTGGATAAGGAGGTTGGATACCCAAGACCCTAAAGGGATTAACGATAAAGTTGACCTAGGATGTTATCTTTAATTAGATGGAACTTTGTAAATACGGCCGCATGGGCGTTGCTTCATTTTGTCTTTCCAATCGAAATGTAATATTCACGAGATGTATGAATTAACATGATATTAGAACACTGCCTTCTCTCATGTGCTCATTAAATGAGTTTGTTCTTTTCTTATTTCTTATTTCTCTATTTCTTACGTTCACCACGTTTTTCTATTTTCAAGCACGAGGTGTGATGTCACTGACATAGGTTCGTTATAGTTAGCGGTTCCACTATTGATTGGAGGTTTTAAATTTTACGAAGAATGCACATCGAGTAATTTTGGAAATAGACTTTGGAATTGTTGGTCTCGTTTCTTTGAGGCATCGCTCCGTTTCAAAATGGCGCCTAGGTTTGTGTAGGTGTTTAGTTAAGTTTTAGTCCGGTTTCGATCTCAATGAGGAGCATATACGTCAGACGCGGAACACTTGGTATCGTACGGGCGGTGTATGTCGGTGCAATCAGGATTTCTCGCGACTGTTGCACGAGTGCAAGCGGTCCGGTTAAGGTGAGGAAGGCATTAGAAATCTAAATTAGATTTGAAGCTGTTTCATATTAGTTATCACATTGAGTTTGGTTATGATTTTTTCAGGCGGTTGACGACCGAAACATACGCTCGAACTCTCTAAACTCCTCGGAGTTTCAAGAATTACTTAAGGTGGGTGATAGAGCTTGTTTGTGGCTTACAACTACCAGAACAGATTCTGCTTTGGGAGTATTGAGGCAGCAGTGATAATTGCTTGCTTATTTTCCAGATCATTTGTTCAGTCAGATTATTCACCAGGTACGAATTTTAAATAGGCGGTTCAGTATGGTCGCGGTAGGCGGGTTTCTTTTGTCACTATAGTTAGAAGGACTCTTTGTTGTCACATGTTTTTCATTGCACCACTCTGGGAATATGGTTTATTTTCTGTATTATTAATGATTGTTTTGGAATATTAAGGCAGTAGTTGTATTGTCTCTAAAATGATTGGATTTACTGTATAGCTGTACTGTATATGCTCCCAATGCGACTCGGTAAAATAGCGATCTCGCTAATTACGATTTCGCTAATAGCGATCTCGCTATTAACGATCTCGCTAATTGCGATATCGCTATTTGTGTGTCACCCAGCCTTTGCGATTTATTTTGGTTTTATCGCTATTATGTTTAGCGATTATTAGCGATTCGGTATTTAATCGCTATCTGCATCATGCATAGGTAATAGCGATTCCTTATTTGCGATTCCCTAAAATTTGCAAATAAGGAATCGCTATTTCTAAGCTTGATGCATGTGCCTGTAGCTTCAGTAGAACTTGTTGATACTAAGCTTGACTTTATATGTACCTTGAGTACCTTTAGTGGTTTTCAGTTAGTAATTCAAATAGAGATTTTCTGGTAAAACAATGGCAAGCTGGAATCCCACAAGCTGCCCACCAATGTGAGAAGTTGGCCTGGCATATGCTGGTCACTAGTTAAAGTGGCCACCTTGCACCAGTCCAATTCGACTCTTATGGTAGATAGGTTTAAGACAACCTTTTTAAAGAAAGCTATCCTAGTGGTAGCTGTGGAGATCAGCCTTCAGGCTAAGCCTCTGAGGAATGTAAAGCAGCTTGGTTTACCTTATAATCTCTTGAATCACTAAATGAAAGGACACCACACAGGTATATATATAAAATATATATGTATTTATTACTAGACACACTCTACTAATCTCTTTATGAGATTAGAAGTCAGGAACATATGCACAAATCAATGTTTCACAACAAATTAAGCACTTATATGGCTGGGGCCCTAGGGGCGTACCAGACGATATACTAAAAATGTGGTATAAGAAGAACGACTTGAGAAGGGAGAAGGCCTAAGGTCTTCAGAAGCATTGGGGCCTCACTAATCCACCCAAGGCAGGTAAGTAAAGGACCCACGGGAGACGCATGCAGTGTGAGAACAAAGCCGCGGATCCCAATAGACTTCAATGGAGCAAGTCGCGGTTGGAATTTTAAAGTTTTAGGGTACTTCGGGAGAGTCTACAAGCAAGTCACTTGCAAGGTAAGTAGTTCTAGAGCCAACACACACAGGAGCACCGGAGTGCATGAGTTACCTCACCCAGGGAAGCCGGGTGCATAGGTGTCTTTTGGTGTCGGGTTGCAGCGTCGTTTTCAATGGGAGCCAAAGAAGACTTGCTGCTTGTGAAGACAGGAGAAGTGTCCGGTGGAATCCAAGGATGGATTCTGAAGAAAGAAGACCTGAAAGCAGAGGAGACAGTGTTTACTCTCCTACAAACACAAATACACAACAATACTTCAATTGCAAGCAGGTAAGGAAGCACAAAATACAGTAGTCTCCAGGGGGAGACCAAACCATATACTTAAAAAGTGGAATGCGAAATGTGACCGAAGTTGGGACTTGGACCAGGAGACTCAGAGGAGCTGAGGACACATGGAACCACTCAAGGAACCCCACGAGGCTGTGTGTAGAGAGGAAATACAGCTGCATGATGACTAATAGAAGTAAATGGGAAAGTCATGGTTGCAGTTCCCACTGGGAAGGACCCTTCCCAGTGGGAAGCCCTCTGGAAGACAGAAGAAGGTTGGAGAGTCACCCCACCAGTGGATACTCCAGTAACAATTATACATAATCCAGGGAAGCCGGGTGCATAGGAGTGAAGTGACATCGAAACCACCGTAGACCATAATGGAGGACTTCATAGAAGATGCCGCTGAAGAAGACTGTGCTAGAGTCTGGTGGAATCCAAGAGTGGATTCTTGAAGAGGAGAACCTGCAACCAGAGGGGACAGAGTCTATGCAACTCAGAGGTGACCAGGAGGCACAGAAGAGCAATGCCCACCAATGTTGGACGGTATAAAAGTGTTGACAGTGACCTTGTTGCTGCAGCTGTGAGGACTAGGAGACTATGAGGAAGATCTGAAGCTGTGCATGAATTGTCCCATGTCGGAAGTGAAGAACCAGGGGGTCGGTGTCCACTGTGAGAACCAACAAGCCTTGGCAGCTTCAGCTAGTGTGGCGAACAAAGAAGGAGCAGCGTTGGGGTTAGCAAGGTCCAAGGGACTCACCACAAGCAGGAGAGTCAGAGCAGGACTGGAGTAAGCAGGGGAGCCCACTGAAGCAGGAGAAGACCCTCAGGAAAGCCCACAGACCAAAGACACAGGAGTCGCAGGAGGATCTTGAGCAGCTCACCAAGAAGTAAGGTCCACGGTGCAGAGGATGCGGTGAGGATGCTGTACTTGGTAGGAAGAGCCGCAGGAGGATGGAGCTTCTTGTAGCCCAAAGATCTCTGGAGTGCAGAGCTAACAAACCTTGGCAAAGGCAAGTCGATGCTGTACAGGGGTTTGGTCCCAGCTGTTCTGACGAGGGGTACTAGCCTCAAAATTGTAAATATGACAGGTTAGGCTTCAAGGTAGTTGCAGAACCTCCACCTATGTTGCTGAGCCTTTTGAAGTCCGTGGGACATCAGAAGCAGCAGACTGATCAGCTTTGTTGTGGAGCCTGCAGATGCAGGAGAGTGACTCCTACTCTCCAAGGGAATTTATGTTGGGTGTCCTTGATGCCCACAGGTCTGGTGAAGATCCTGGAAGTAGCACAGACGACGAAGGAGACTTGCAGAATGACGAGAGCAGGAGCAGCAGAAGTCTTCCTTGATGCAGTCTCAGTTCCAGGCAAAGTGCAGGTGTCCAGATGTTCAAAGAGTGACGTTGAGTCTTGCCCCACAAAAAATCTGATGAGCCACCCACAGGTAAGCCGTTAAATACCCTAGGGAAAGGGTTGGAACTCCTCAGCAGTCCATCCCAGAGGAGTAGCTGGGCAGAGGGGAGGATACTCCCATGTCCTTTGTCCAGTTTAGCACCATAGTGGAAGCCAAGGGCTCCCTGAACTGGTTGAAACTGGAGAATGCAAAGAGGGTACCACATTTGCCCTTCATAGCAGCCTGGTGGTGCTGGCAAGCGCCCGCACCCCAGCCCAATACACTAAGTCCTGTCTTGGAGGTGGTCCCACCGCCCTGTGACAGGGAACCTATTGTTCTACCTTCTCAGCAGCAGGAGGGCAGAATTGTGTCTGTGGTCAGCACTAGTTTGCTATCAGACCTGCAAAGGCTGTTACCGGTAGTACAAGGGAGTACCCCAAGGGAGCCCCAGTACATGAGATCATACTTCCAACACTAGAATCAGTGTTGGGGTATGATTCCATCATGTTTGATACCAAAAATGATCGGGTTCGGTGCAGCCACTATTTAGTTAGACATCTCGTAATGACTGATATCCACTATATGTATTAAAATGGCTGACCGCACTTACAGCGGCTGGAGAATTGACTCCGGGGTTTGTAGGTGTGTCCTGCTAATGCAGGGGTATTCTCACACATAACCAAGCACCCTGCCCGCAGGACTGAAGAGACTGCCATAGAGGTGACATAGGTTTTAGGTTTAGTGACCCCATATATAAGGAAACTTATATCTGTTGTGAGAGGTGTAAGCACCAACTAACACAGGCTGTAATGGCAGGCCTGTAGTGACAGTTTAAGTTGGCTCCCATGGGTGACACAATACATGCTGTAGCCCATGGGAGACCCCTGGTGTACCTATATCCCGTATAGACCCAGGGAAAGATCAGGAGGCACAGTACGGGTGAGTAGTTGCGCTTAACAAACCCCTGATTGATTCATTGAGCTTGCATCAAGGACGAATCTGCCCATGGAAAAGCAGACAGTGATTTCTTTGGATTCATGAAGTGCAAGGGCATTCCAGTGGGAATTGGTGTGGCGTGAAAGATCTTGTCCATATACATTTACGCTGTTTGAGCTGATCCGGTAACGTCACTTGATTAGATGGGATCAGAAACTAGATCAGCAATGAAGCTGAGTCCACTGTGGAGAACAGCTCCGAGGCCTAGAGATGCCAGCTGCATCATGTGAGAGTTGTGAGACACAGGTGAACCACGCTAGGACTTTTTATGGCTCTTCTTTTACTGACCTGACTGTGACAAAGACGGGTCATGAGAATGACCTCTGCAATGGGTCTGTGTTAGTGCCCTCAACTTGGACTGTGTTTGTTGCATGCTGGGCTTCATTTGAGAACAGGTCTTCGACTTCCACATCTCAGCAAATGCAAGCTTCGATTCTCTTGGTCACAGATGGTTTTTTCATTTATCTTGAAGCACGACTGGCTGGATGGAGCTAAAACACCAATGGTAGACATTGTCAGGATCTGTAACCGACATCTGTTGGATACAGTCTTCAAAGGGTTTAAAACCTGTAGGTTTAGGTGACATTTCTTCTACACACTCACAAGTTCTTTGAGGGGAAAAACAACCATATTTTCAGAATTACAGATGAAGCTCTCGATACCAGTCAGTTAGCATGCAGAGAAAGAAACTGATGCCAGCCGCTAGTGTATATATAGCGGTCCCCACATCACATCTGCACAGGATGGGGCAGCACCAGGTAGAGCAATGCCGCACAACCCCACCTGTTGCAGTGAGGGAGAATTGCTACGCTAATGTTTTCATCAGTGGAGAAGTGTGGCTCAATGGTTAGAGCGGCGGACCCTGATGCAGAGGTCTGACCCGGGACCAGGGTTCAATTCCCCGCCTCGGCGGGTCTTGGGCTCAAAAATTCCACGGACCTGACAATTCTCGCCTCGGTGCCTATTCCAATCACGGAGTCCCACTCTGCAACTCTGGGCAATAGCTTGCTTAATCTCCACAACGGCCCCCACAACGCTAAGGATGCCTGGCCTCCACCTTGGGGGTGCCCAGGAGTGGACACCTCACAGGGAAAGCCAGGATGGGTTCCACAGCGGTATTCGTACAAGCGCCTTGAGACCCTTGCGGGTGAGTAGTGCGCTACACAAGTATCAATTTACATTTATCAATTTACATCAGTCTGACAACTGGGGATATTCAAACGGTGTGGATTCTGCAGTTAGAAGTCTCTAGCAGAAAGGAAATGTGTATCCACTGTCTGAGGCCATGAAACCAATTTGGGGTACTTCCCTTTCAAATCTAATTGCTGACAAGTGTGAAGCCTCTGGACCTGGCTGTCATCAGCCTTCCTAAAGAAGCTATCATGGAAAGAGAAAGTGGCATGAATTGGCTAGAAATGTTTGCACATTTAACAACAGAAATGACAGATTTAATCCTTTTCCCATACCATATACTAAATAGTTATGCTTAGGGAGGAATGGCATGGAAAACATTCTTAAAAGAACCCCATACAGTTTCTAAGGAGAAATCAAAAAGGGATTCCACTATTCCCAGCATCGAGACTCTCACCACACAGGCTTGCTACCATAAATGTGCCACACATTCACCATGCTTATAAACATACACACTCAACAAGCACATGGAATATCAGTGCAAGGGTCTGAGTGGTAAATGTAAGAAGAACATTAGGGCTGTGTGAAATTATGATTTAGGGGTGTGTGAAATTATTCCTGAGATCTTTACCATGTCCACATGGGTTGGGCAAAATGGGCCACACCAATGTCACTGATTAAGCTTTGTACTTAAAATAAATCAATGAAACATAATTTTCAGCCATGACTCAGAGTTTAGAATTCTGAGCTGTCCTAGATAACCCAATGGGGCCTTAAATGAAGCTTCAGCCCCAGTCAGAGCTCCAGGAGGCTTGAGTCATTCTCTCAAATACCTCCTCTGTCACTCGGTGTGTGCACGGATTACAAGAATGGTTATTGGACTTCCTCTGAAGTAGTCGGATAAGGGTATAGATGACCTGCAGTCCAGATGGTTGTTTTCCCTGGATGGTGCAAGATTTCTAGAAGCCCCATATCAGTGACCAGATAGTCAGTCTCTGCTCTTGGTCGGGAGGAAAGATTTGCCAGTACCCCTGGCCAGAGTTCCAGCAAGGCCCACCATGAACCCACATGCTGGATTGGCATGTTGCAGAGTGCCCGTAGGGAGGGCTCCCCATTTTCTTCACTGGAACAGGGCCCTGCGTCAAAACTCTGGTGGCACGCAGGTAATGACACATGAGAGGATGGGTCCTTGCACTGTGTTGCAAGCTGATAGGATCCCAAAGGCACCACAAGGGCTCTTCAGCTTGGCCATGTTAAAAAGCTCTGACCAGGCCCCGGGTTAAAGCTGCATTAGGCCCAAGGGTAGAAATCTCTGGCCATGGGTTCCATCCTTCAGCAAAGTGCCCAGGACAGGGGTTACACAAGCACTGCTAGGGCTCCCCTGCTTGGCTCGGTTATGAAGCTATGACTAGGCCCTGGGTAAGTGCTCCAGTTGCCTACTCCAGGGGTCAAAGTCCAGGGCTCTATTTTTCAGCTCGCTGTGCTGCAAAGAGAACTAGGAGAGCCCATAGCCCACTACACCCACACAACTCTCCCATTAACAGTTTCTCTTCAGTTTAGCTGCTTTTTACAAATGGTAAAGAAAAGTCCACATATGTGCTTCTTTAAATTATAAGTTTCTTTATTATTGTATAATTAACACTTCTAGCTTAACAGCTCTGTCCAGAACTCAAAATGCGCCTAGAACAGATGTCGACGGGACAACCAAGAAAAAAAAAAACAATTTCATGAGGTCCATGGGAAAATAGTCTGGACTGCCTGCTTTATAATCAAAGCAGTGGATTCTACACCCAGCAACAGCATAGCAAGGGGCACAGCTACAGTTAGAGGGGAACACAATACAATATTTTCAGACACCTCAAACTGGTTAACAGCAGCAACTACAGAATGGAGACACGGAAAGAGTCTAGGTTCAACGGGGTCCAAGCTTGTAGGATAATAAGGTAAAGGCTTTTTTTGATCACCACAATCCTGAAACAATACACCTAGAGCAAATCCACTGCATTCATGAGAATACAGGGTAAAATGATTAACATAAGGCAGACCCAAGGCAAGTGCAAAAGTTAATGCTTGTTTCAATGTAAGAAATAATTTTTCAGCTTCATAAGACCACTGCGAGAGTTTAGTGGTGTCCTTTTAGACATAATCTTGCAAGGATTTGACCATAGCCACGTAGCTTAGAGTTCATTGTCTACAATAGCCAGCCATACGCAGAAAGGTACATACCAAGGAAACGTTTTTCAGACAAGGCAACTTACAAATGTCTGCAATTAAGTCGTGTGACAAGTGTCACTCACCAGCACAGATCTCATGACCAAGATTCTGTACCCAGAGGAGGCGAATTAAAATTTTTCCTTGGAAGCATTGTGCTCCTTCTTGACCAATTTGGTGAGGAAATAGACTTAGTCCACCTTGCACTTATCTAGGCCAACAGTAAGTCATCAATATACTGAACTAAACTAGAAGCATGAGGAAAGGCCAACATGTCCACATCTTTCTTTAGGGCATGATAAAAGATGGACGGAGATTGTAAATCTTTGTGGGATTCTATTCCATACAAGTTGAGACCACTGGAATGAGAAAACGAAAAGGAATTGGTTTCTTCATGTTTGGGGATAGAAAAGAACGCAGAACAGAGAGGAACCACAGTTAACTGTTTGGCATTTGCAGTGATGTAGAAAAGGATGATGGCAGAGTTGGGCACCAGAAGGGATAATCACATTATTAATTATTAATTGCCCAGAGATCATATACAAATCTGTACACCTTGGTCTTGCCTGCTTTGCTTGTTGTCAAAATCGGGGTGTTAGACTGTTAGGCAATAGGCACCAGAACACTTTATTTTACTAAATCAGCTATCACAGGCTCAACTCCTACTTCTGCTTCTGGTTTAATGAATACTGAGATACTCTTGGTAGTTTGTTCTGGTGGGACTTACTTGAATTTCACACTATATCCCTCCCTAATGAATTAGCCGGTGAAGCAGGGCTCAGTAAGAAGGAATGTTTTTCAGAGACAGAGGGCCTGATTTAGAGTTCAGTGGATGGGTTACTCTGTCATAAAGGTAACGGATATGCCATCAGCCACATAATAACTGCTTTTGGATACAATGTACTTGTAAAATGATGGATGGGACAGAGTAACTGGTCCACCAAACTCTAAATCAGGCCCTAAGTCAGATATGTGGTGAGAGTCTAGTTGGTTAGAAATATTGACTTTTCTATGGACTTGCAAAAGAGAGGTAAAGTTGGAAACTCAGACGTTTTTAAGCAGATCGACCAGCTCCTGTGTTTATGAGGCGAGTAGTGTGATGAAATTCAGGCAGATCTGCATGATCGGCCTGTTGTGAGGCAGTCTTGGGGCCTGAACTGGCCACAAGCAAAACAACCAGCTCACAGGGCCTCTCCTCTGCCCCAAACATTACCCCTTCCCAAACCTCTCCCTACTTGCCCCACTTTGTTCCCCATACTGTGCGGCTTCTCTTCCCCTTAACACTCTGCTGCTTGGTTTGCAATTGCAAAGACATACATTTTAATGCAACATTGTCTTTCTTTGTTTCTTGTGATTTAACACACAGTTACTAACTCAGCTAAGATCTTCGTTTGCCATGCAATGCAGATCATCATCAATTGGATTCTTACAATCTGTAACAATACGACACAAAAGAACAAGTTACTTACCTTCGGTAGCACTTTTTCTGGTGGATACAGTATCTGCCTGTGGATTCCTCACTTTTTGAATTACCCCTGCATCAGCATTCCACGTAAAAGTTTTCTTAGCTCTCCCATGTCGATGAGGACGTGACAACAGCACGGTTCCGCTCGCAACTCCATATGACATCATCTGAGCCATAAGAAGACCTTGTCGGCGTGCTGACATCAGTTCCACCCATTTTTTCCATGCCTTCGAGACGAACGGGTGTACTGACAACATAATTTGAGTATACACAGTGTACAATATATATACAAATATACACAGTTTATAGGTAAAAATGGAAAATCTAAAGAAACAGAGCATTTCCTAACAACCAACAACAAGGCAAGCAAAAGACATAGGAAAACAACCATGTCAAATAATGAAAAACTTTTTCGGTATACGAAGATGGACAATGGGGAGGAGGGTGGGTCAGTGAGGAATCCACAGGTAGATAACGTATCCACCAGAAAAAGCGTTACCGGAGGTAAGTAACTTGTTCTTCTGATGGATACATCTGCCTGTGGATTCCTCACATTTTGAATTAAATCCCACAGCAGTCCCGCTCCTGCAGGAAGGTGTCCACCTATTCCTACCAAAAAGTCCTGCAGCACTGAACGTGCAAAATGGCCATCCCTCCTCACCTCAGAATCCAAGTAATAATGCTTTGCGAAAGTGTGGCGGGAGGCCCATGTTGCAGCCTTACAAACGTTCACTACAGGAACACCTCTAGCCAAAGCAGATGTGGAAAACTTCGCTCTAGTAGAATGAGCTCTGAAACATTCAGGAGGCTCCTTCTTGGCCAGGGCGTAGCAAATCTTGATGCACAAGATGATCCACCTGGATAGCGTTCTCTTGTGGACGGCTCTGCCCTTCATCTTCCCAACAAAGCCAACAAAGAGCTGGTCATCCAGTCTGAAGTCCTTGGTTCTGAAGTCCCTGGTTCTGTCCAGGTAGAAACTGACTGCCCTCTTAGGGTCCTGGCAGTGAAGTCCCTCCTTCACCTTGGAAGGGTGATGGGGAGGATAGAAGGTAGGTAAGGTAATATATTGCCGGAGATGGAAAGGAGTGACCAACTTAGGCAGGAAAGCATCCTTGGTCCTGAGAACCATCTCTTCTGCATGAATGGTTAAAAACGGAGGTTTAGAACTAAGAGTCTGCAGCTCACTTACCCTCCTGGCTGAGGTAATAGCGATCAGAAAGACCATCTTGAAAGAAAAAAGGCCTCAACAGGCAACTATGAAGAGGCTAGAAAGGAGAAACCATTAAGAAAGTAAATACTACTTTCGTATCCCACTGAGGCATAATGAAGGGAGTGGGAGGAAACCTATTGGTGAAGCCCTTAATGAACCTCATAACAATGGGGGACTAAAACAAAGACGGCTGGCACGGCAAACAGAGGAAAGCTGACAAAGCTGTGGCTACGGTAAAATAACCCTTTACCGTAGCCACAGCACAACCCTGCTAAGCCAAGGAAAGAGAGCAACCAAGTACATCAAATAAATGGGCTTTTAAAGAATCAATGGACCTCTCTCCACACCATTTCACAAACTTGGACCACCTAGAGGAATAAATAGATTTGGTGGAGTGTCTCCTGGATGATAAAATAACATCCACCACATCTGGTGGGAGAGAGAATGAACTCAGATTGCCCCGTTCAATCTCCAGGCAGGAAAGTGCAGGCTCTAGAGGTGGGGGTGTAGAACCTGCCCCTGCAACTGCGAGAGGAGGTCTGCTCTGAGAGGGAGACGGAGCAGAGGGTGCGATGAGAGGTGAAGAAGGTCTGTGTACCACACCCTTCTTGGCCAATCCAGGGCGATCAATGCAACTTGGGCCCAGTCTTGGCGAATCTTCCTCAGATCCTGAGGAATCAAGGGTATAGGAGGAAACGCGTAAAGGAGCTGCGAACCCCATTCCAACTGAAACGCGTCCCCCAACGCTCCCCGCATCAGAAACTGAACACTGCAGAACGCCATGGCAGTGCGCATTCTCTTGAGTGGCGAGAAGGTCCAACCGAGGAAACCCCCACTTCTTGAAGATGCGTTGGACCATGTCCGGATGAAGCCTCCAATCATACTAGGACGAGAACTGCAGACTGAGACTGTCCGCAGAGATGATACGACCCTATGCCTCCCTGTTTGTTTATGTTCCACATCGCGGTAGTGTTGTCCGTTAGGACTTGAACCGACTGACCACGAAGGGAAGAAAGGAAAGCCTTGAGAGCCAAACGTATCACCCGCAATTCCAGAATGGTGATGTGGAGCAACCTTTCCTCTGGAGACCAAAGACTCTTGATCTCCAGATCCGCCAGATGAGCACCCACCCTAGAGTAGAGGCATCCGTGATCACCGTGGCCACCGGTGGAGGAAGTTGAACGGGCCTTCCTTGAGACAGGTTGCCCTCCACACTTCACCAAGACAACTCTGCTGCAGTCTCTGAAGATCCTGACCATCTCCCTGAGATCTCCGTTGTGCTGATACCACTGCCTGCAGAGGCACCACTGGAGTGCCCTCATGTGCCAGCAGGCATGGTGGACCAAGAGTATGCAGGAAGCGAACAGACCGAGCGGGCGTAGCACCGTCAGGACTGGAACAACCGTCCCTTTGTGAAACAAAGGAATCATCTGCTGAATGTCGAGAATCCGCTGTGGAGGGGCGAAAGCTCGACACACATCGTGTCCAGTACTGCCCCTATGAACAGGTTGCGCTGTGAGGGCACCAGGTGAGATTTGGGCACATTTATTGAGGAGCCCAAATCGAACAACAGCTGTGCTGTTACCTGCACATGGTGAAGCACCTTCTCTGGAGGGATGTATGATGTTACAACGCATGCTTTTACAACGCATGCTGTTACAACAAATTTTTTACAACGCAAATGCTGTGACAACGCAAGTCTTTACAACGCAAGTCTTTACATCGACTTGCAGTAGATGGCGTGCTAACATTAAAAAAGGGTAATTTACTATTCTAACTCCAGTCCACGTTGCAGTAGGGAAGGTGTTTGGATAGTAACCTACACTATTTTTAATGTTAGCACGCCATCTAGTGCAAGTCGATGTAAAGACTTGCGTTGTAATGGCATGCGTTGTCACAGCATTTGCGTTGTTACAGTTTCGTTGTAATGGCAGTGCGTTGTAAAAGTTGCATTGTAATGGTTGTTCCCCTCTCTGGAGACTTTGCTTTGAGCAGCCAGTCATCCAGATAGCGGAATACAGGAATCCCTGACTTTCTGAGATGAGCTGCCACCACCGCCATCACCTTTGTGAAGACCCGAGGCGCGGAAGTAAGACCGAAAGGGAGGACCACAAACTGTAAGTGCTGAGACCACACCGTGAAACGGAGATACTTCCCATGCATCGTCAGGATGGGAATGTGAAAATATGCATCTTGCAAGTTGACCGACACCATCCAGTCCTCCTGTTGCACCGCCAGAAGAACCTGAGCTAGGGTCAACATCTTGAATTTCTCCTGTTCGAGGTAAAAATTCAAGACCCTGATGTCTAGGATCGGTCTAAACCTGCCATCCTTCTTAGGGATCAAGAAATACCATCCCTGACCCCTTTCCTGCTCTGGAACCACCTCTATCACACCTTTCTGAAGTAAAACAGGAACCTCCTGCTGCAGAAGCAGCAAATGGTCCTCCGAACACCAGCCCTGGCGACAAGGTAAGGAGGTGGAAACTCTCAGAAGGGTAGGCCGTAGCCATTTTCCACAAGATTCAAAACCCAAAGGTCAGAAGGGATAGATTTCCAATCTTGCAGAAAATGGGACACCCAACCTCCTGCAGGACCAACATGCTCCAAGATGGGGGATCCAGAGCTGCTTTCCCGTGGCACCAGCGTTGGGGGCAGGGGAGGAAGAAGAGGAGGAGGAAAGTTGCCGGGAGGCCTCCTGCAAACGAACGGTACCCTTTGTACAGAGGATTCTGCTGCTGCTGTTGCAGAGGCTGCTGTCGGCAACGAAAGGAAGCAGTCTTACCAAAACCACGATACCTCCTATAACCGTAGCTCCTCAATTGGGACTGCAGACCCAAGGACTTTGCAGTAACTCTACTGTCTTTGAACCTCTGCAGTGCAGAATCCGCCTTTTCACCGAAAAGTCTGGATCCATCAAATGATAGATTAAGAAGAGAAGTCTGCACATCTGGAGAGAACCCCGAAGACCTGAGCCCAGAATGCCTCCTGGTAGCAGCAGAGGAACCCATCACCCTGGCCACCAAATTCGCAGTGTCCAGGCCAGACTGAATAACCTGAAGGGCCGCAGCCTGGTTATTCGCTAAGACCTCCAAAAAGGAGCTACGTTAATTGTCTGGTAACTTAGGAGCCAATTTCTTGGCCGACTCCATTAAGGCATGGATATACCTCCCCAACAAGCACGTGGCATTAGTAGATTTTGATGCCGTGCTTGAAGAAGAGAAAATCTTCTTGGCAGATTGCTCAAATTTCTTAGAGTCATTGTCTCCGGAGTTGCAGGAAACGACCCAGCCGACTGTTTAGAACAGAAAGCCTGCACCACCAAACTTTCTGGCAAAGTATGAGCAGTCAGAAAGGCAGCCTGTACCTTCTTGCCACAGTCCTTGAAACAGCAGGAGCAGATAAGGGCTTCTACCACACCTCAAGAATTGGCTCTGTCAAAGCCTCATTAAAAGGCAAAAGAAGCTCAATCAAAGAAGATGGAGAATGCAACACCTCAGTAAGAATATTGGGCCTGATGTCAGTTGTGGACAATTGAAGGTCTAAAGGTTCAGCAGCCTTCCTGATCACAGCATGGTATGGTGCAACATCCTGAGAAGGCAAGGACTTTGGAGAGAAAAGCTCCCATTCAGGGGAAGTATCCAGGCCACTGGCCTCCTGCAGACCTACGAAGTCGTCTACGGAGTCGAGGATCTCCCCTTCCTCATGTTTCTGCTAGTACTCCTCTTCCTCCAGCAGTCTCTGCACTTGCCTCCTGGAACACTGCTTCGGGATCGATGTCGGCCACGGTGCCGGTGATAACATCGCCGGCATTGAAGAGGGCCCCTACAAAGCAGGCAATGGCGTCGATCGAATCCGGAATGACACCGGTCCCACGCCAGACGGCGCAGGAGACTGCAGTATTGGAGTCAAAAACCTCGGCGCCAGAAACTGCTATGACAAAGTCGTCGGCATAAGAGGGACGAAAGGTGCCTGGGCATACCGTTGGGGAATACCCAAATTAAAGACAAGCGGATCTACTGGGCCAGACGGCGCACTGGTAGGGTAAGATGCCTTGGCAAACATGCCAAACATCGCATTCAGGAAATGCGATGGATCTGCTCCAGGTCCTGGAAAAGGAGGATAAGGACCCGGCGCCCCTTGGTCCTGTTCCACATGAGGGGGCTGAAGCTGCGGCGCAGGAGAAAATGGAGTCGGCGCAGGCAAAGCCGCAGGAACCGGAGAAGACTCTCTCTGAACCAGAGAACCTCTTGGTGTCAGTGAATACCGCAATGCCAGAGTATGGGCCGGAGTCGATTGTGGAGAAGGGAATTCAACGGCGAGACGGCATCCTTCTCATGACGCCACTTCACAGGTGAAGTCGACCTTGATGACCTGCCTTTCGAAGACTGACATCGAGATTCATGTCTCTCTTTTTCTTATGCTTCTTTGACTTCGAAGCATGCGAAGTCGACTACTTTGACTTTGACCTCTTATGACCCCTCTTCTCTTCCTTCGCACAAGCCATGAAGAGTTTCACCTCTTGCTCATTCAACGCTTTCGAGTTCATCTTCTGAAAGCACGAACACCCTTCGACGCCGTGGTCCGAAGAGAGACACTACAAGCAGTCTTCATGGGAATCTGTGATGGGCATATGACCCCCACACTCTCTGCAGGGCTTGAAACCCGATCTCTTTGAAGTAGCCGTTTCCAGTGCAACACGAAGAAATCTAGTAACAAAGTTAACCCAGTAAAAATGGAGAGTCCTTGAAAAAAAGGTTGCGCTTCGACGGCGCGGAAAAAAGGGAACTGATGTCAGCACACCGACGAGGTCTTCTTTTGGCTCCGATGACGTCATACGGAGTCAGGAGCAGAGCTGTGCTATTTTGACGTCCTCATCGACGTGTGGAGAACTAAGAAAACGTTTCTGTGGAATGCTGGCTCAGGGGTAATTCAAAAGGTGAGGAATCCACAGGCAGATGTTTCCATCAGAAGCAGCATTTACAGCTTTCTGTGTCATTTCTGTTGGACAAGCTATACCCGAGTATCTTTCAAACACATCCTCAAGCCAATCTAGCTAGTCCACAGGTGTTTTAATTTGAGATACTAGTCCAATCAATCTTTGCCAGACACACATCTGTTACCACTACATAAAATATATACGTGCGTAGAGGGTCTTTTTGTTAGCCTTCTACAAGTAGCAAGTCACTCTATTTCATATTGATCAGTGCACTCTCTGCTGACTTTATACCCACATCTTCATCCCACCAAAAAGGAGGAGAGTCTGCACTGTGTGGGGACTGGCAGGGCCCTCTGTTTTTACATTTCCATGACTGTGAGTACTGGATTGATGATCAGTTTTTCCTGGGCTAAGCTGGTTCCAAGTAAGGCAACGTGATTAGGAGTGGACTGTTTCTCAGTGGGTTGTGATGTGCATCAAAATTTGGTATGCCTTTGCCAAGAAGGAGTTTCCTCAGGGTATCAGGGTTCATACCACCCTTGGCAAACACTGCTCCTTTTGCATTATCCTCTGGATGCAATGTAGGCTTCATTCCTTACCATCCCCATGCATTATTGCCTTACCACTTAAGACTGCGTGCTTGGCCATTATGCCAGATCTGTGCTGCAAACTTTCCTATTTGACCATCTCTTCAGATCCGCCACTATGGCAATGCTGCTTGGGTAATGATTTAAAGAGTGCACAACCTGCAGTTAGAAGTATCCATCAGGAAAAAAAAGCTACTTAGCTTTGGTAGCAATCTATCTGGTGGATACTCAGTCTCTATGTACCTTCTCACCAATCCCATTCACCTCACCACTCAGAAGTGTAGTGATACATTTGACACTAGATACATTTCCCAAGTGTTTTGTTACTGGAATTTCTATCAATATCTTCGTCCTTGATGCTGCATCTGAGAGCATGAAAAAAAGGATGAGGAACTGATATCTAGGTCGTGGATAGGGTGGAAACTACCTGAGCTTTATGCTTCAGGTCCTCACCAAAGCGGGTAAATAAAGCCAGCCAACTGGAGATGTTCATAAGTATGCTGATCTGGGAGCCCGGAGAATTGGGAGAGGCACTGCTAATGAACATTTAGACGCAACAAGCTTGCCTGGCTGAAAAGAGCTCCATTGAAACTCAGAGCACATGTGGCTGGCAAATCCAAGATGGCCACAGTAATGCACATCATCCGTCAAGGCTTCCGAGCTGGACTGAACAGGCTCTAAGCAGTGTTTCCAGTGACCGCCATGGGATCAGCACTACAAACTGCAGGTGTACCTGAGACGGGGTGCAGCGTTACTCCTTGAAGAGCAAACATGCAGGAGAAACCCAGGTAACAATGCTTTGAGCTGCAAAATGGGGGAGAGAAGGGCCCTGACTTGAGAAACAGTCTTCACCATGCAGTCGAAACCACACAATACCATTACCATACAATGCCTTTACCATGCATTGCCTTTACAATGCTTGCCTTTACCACAAATATGCCTTTTCCATGGATGCCTTTACATTGCAAGGTAAGTATAATTAAGGTAAATGTGTGTGTGTGTGTGTGTGTGTGTGTGCGTGTGTGTGTGTGTGTATATATATCTCAAAAAAACCTCTTCCCAAAAGAAAGAGCAGAGGCCACATCGGGTAACAGAGGAAGCTTCTTTATTAAAATTACTTGGCAAATGCATTTCTGCCTTGTCCGGCCTTCGTCAGCGCCATGATGTATCAGGAGGCTTTTTTGCGCTGTGCATTTAAATATATCTTGCCGCACTGCGATTGGTGCATAGTCCGCTCCTCCCCTCTAATGATGTGCTCACCTATCACAGTTCCCAGCTTGCTTAAGGACTGCAATTCCCAGGGTGCATCTGTCGGCTCCCAGGTAAGTGGTGCATGGAGTTGTGCTCGGAACAGTCTGATTTCTTGGCGGAAGGCAGGATATTCCACACAACATTAAAAGTCCCCTGCTAATTAAACTTCAAGATGCCGCCTCAGGTCCCCATTGACCGCTTCAGCCCTCTTGTTCAGATTTCCAATAGGCGGGGGCAGATATGGCAATGCATTCCGCCCAGGCCGAGGTTGATAACCGCCACATATTCACCCAAACTTGAAGGGGGGCCTGGATCCTTCAATACCTTGAAGAGAGAAACGATGCCGAAGCAGGAGCCAGTAACATCCAGGCCTAATTAGGAAACGGGGGCCTCTATACCACGTCTCTGGTTGACGAGTTTAATTTCTGCAAAAAGCCTCCTCCCAAAAGAAAGAGCAGAGGCCACATCGGGGAACAGAGGAAGCTTCTTTATTAAAATTACTTGCCAAATGCATTTCTGCCTTGTCCGGCCTTCATCAGCGCCATGATGTATCAGGAGGCTTTTTTGCGCTGTGCATTTAAATATATCCTTCCCGCACTGCAATTGGTGTATAGTCCGCTCCTCCCCTCTAATGATGTGCTCACCTATCACAGTTCCCAGATTACTTAAGGACTGCGATTCCCAGGGTGCATCTTTCGGCTCCCAGGTAAGTGGTGCTTGGAGTTGTGCTCGGAATAGTCTGAGTACTTGGCGGAAGGCAGGATATTCCACACAACATTAAAAGTCCCCTGCTAATTAAAGTTCAAGATGCCGCCTCGGGTCCCCATTGACCGCTTCAGCCCTCTTTTTAAGATTTCTAATAGGTGGGGGCAGATATGGCAATGCATCCCACCCAGGCCGAGGTTGACAACCTCGCTGAAACGCCGCATATTCACCCAGCAGGGATCCACCCACTAGGCACCAGGAAGGGGGGCGCTGCCCCTTGGTCAAGGGCCTTTGCTCCCCCCATAAAAATGTTGGCATAATTGGTCTTTCTGCCACCCCTGGGGGGGTAGATTGGGGCAGTAGCCACCAATATGCCCACCGGGGGGGGTAGAAAGCCCAATTGACACCAGGGATTTTTTATGGAATATTTATTAGGGGTGTGGGCTGCCCAAAATGGGCATGCCGATGCCCCCACCCCCGGCTACAAAATTACAGTCTTTGTGCCCGCCCTCCTGCCACCATTCCAGCCTTTCTGCCCCCCCCGGGGGGGTAAACAGCCCACTAGATGCCAGGGTTATTTTGGGGCAAATATGAATTAGGGTGGGGGCTGCACAAAATGGACATGCCCATACCCCCACCCCCTCCCCCGCAAAAATTACAGCCTTCTTGTCCCCCTGCGGGCAGATGGGGCAGTAGCCCCAATCTACCCCCCGGAGGGGCAAAAAGCTCACTAGACGTCAGGGATTTTTTGGGGCAAATTTTTATTAGGGTGGGAGCATTGTCAAGCCCGTTTTTGGCAACCCCCACCCTAATTAAAATTTGCTCAAACAAATCCCTGGCGTCTTGTAGGCATTCTGCTCCCCCTGGGGGGCAGATGGGGACATTAGCTCCCAATCTCCACTCCCGGAGGGGCAAAAAGCCCACTAGTCACCAGGGATTTTTTGGGCAAATTTTAATTAGGGTGGGGGCATTGGCATACCCGTTTTGGGCGGCCCCCATCCTAATTAAAATGTGCCCAAAAAACTCCCTGGCATCTAGTGGACTTTCAGCCACCCCGGGGGGGGCAGATGGGGGCTTAAGCCCCCATCTGCCCCGCCGGGGGGGGGCAAAAAGCCCTCTAGACGACAGGGTTTTTTGGGGCAAATTTGAATTAGAGTGAGGCAGCCCAAAACGGGCATGCCATGCTCCCACCCCCTCCCCCACAAAAAGTACAGCCTTCCTGCCCCCCCAGGGGGCAGATGGGGGCATTAGCCCCAATCTGCACCCCCTGGGGGGGGCAAAAAGCCCACTAGTCACCAGGGATTTTTTGTGGCAAATTTGAATTAGGGTGGGGGCTGCCCAAAACAGGCATGTCCATGCCCCCACCCCCTCCCCCACAAACATTGCAGCCTTCCTGTCCCCCTTGGAGAGCAGGTGGGGCAGTAGTCCCCAATCTGCCCCCTGGGGGGGCAAAAAGCCCACTAGACTCCAGGGATTTTTTGGGGAAAATGTTTATTAGGGTGGGGGCAACGGCATGCCCATTTTGGCAACCCCCACCCCAACTAAAATTTGCTCAAAAAAATCCCTGGCATCTAGTAGGCTTTCTGCCCCCCCTGGGGGGCAGATGGGGGCATCAGCCCCCAATCTGTACCCCAGGGGGGGCAAAAAGCCCACTAGTCGCCAGGGATTTTTTTGGGGCAAATTTTAAATAGGGTGGGGGCTGCCCAAAACAGGCATGCCCATTCCCCCATCCCCTCCCCTGCAACAATTACAGCCTTCTTGCCCCCCGGGGGGGGGGCAGATTGGGGCATTAGCACCCAATCTCCCCCCTCCCGGGGTGGCAAAAAGCCTAGTAGATGCCAGGAATTTTTGGGGCAAATTTTAATTAGGGTGGGGGCATTGGCATGCCTGTTTTGGGAAGCCCCCACCCTAATTACAATTTGCCCAAAAAGCTCCCTGGCATCTAGTGGACTTTAAGCCCCCCTCTGGGGGGCAGATGGGGGCATTAGCCCCCAATGTGCCCCGCCGGGGGGGCGGGGGGGGGGGGGAAGCACACTAGATGGCAGGTTTTTTTGGGGGGCAACTTTGAATTAGAGTGGGGCTGCCAAAAACGTGCATGCCCATGCCCCCACCCCCTCCCCTGTAAAAATTACAGCCTTCCTAGCCCCCCTGGGGGGCAGATGGGGCAGTAGCCCCCAATCTGCCCCCAGGGGAGGGGGGCTAAAAGCCCATTAGAAGGCAGGGATTGTTTTGGGCAAATTTTAATTAGGGTGGGGGCTGCCCAAAAAGGGCATGCCAATGCCCCCACCTCCACCCGCAACAATAACAGCCTTTCTGCCCCCCCTGGGGGGAAGATGGGGGGCAGTAGCCCCCAATCTTCCCACCCCCCCAGAGGGCAAAAAGCCCACTAGACGTCAATGATTACGCTGGCTTTTTTATGTGTGGGGGTGGGGGCTGCCCAGAATGGGCATACCAATGCCCCCCCACCCCAAACAAATAGCCACAGTGTGTCTGACCTCCTTGGGGGCATATCAGGGCAACTCTACCCCCGATATCCCCCCCAGAGCGAGAGAAAGCAGACTAGGCACGGATTTGTTTTTAGCAATATGCGTACCTGTTGATTTGGGCCCTAGCGCAGCCGGCACATAGGGAAACCTAGCAAACCTGTACATTTTTAGAAACTAGACACCCAGGGGAATGCAGGATGGGGTGACCTGACTGCATCCCACCAGGTTCTGTTATCCAAAATCCCTAGCAAACCTAAAAATTTGTCCAAAAAAAACAAATTTTCCTCACATTTCTGTGGTGGAAAGTTCTGGAATCTGCGTGGATCCACGAAATTCCACCCACCCCGCGTTCTCCAAAGTCTTCCAAGAAAAATGGTACCTCACTTGCATGGGTAGGCCTAGTGCCGGGGACAGGAAACGGCCCAAAACACAACGTGGACACACCACATTTTCACAGTGAAAACTGACCCTTTTTTTGCAAAGTGCCTAGCTGTAGATTTTGAATCCTAGCTCTGCCGGCACCTAGGGAAACCTAGCAAACCTATACATTTCTGAAAACTAGACACCCAGGTGAATCCAGGATGGGGTGACTTGACTGGCTCTCACCAGGTTCTGCTACCCAGAATCCCTTTCAAACCTAAATATGTGTCAATAAAACACATTTTCCTCATATTTCTGTCGTGGAAAGTTCTGGAATCTGCGTGGATCCACAAAATTCCACCCACCCCACGTTCCCCAAAGCCTTCCGATAAAAACGGTGCCTCACTCGTGTGGGAGGCCCAAGTACCCACGACAGGCAGGGGCCCAAAACTTATTGAGGCGACATCAAAATTGCCTATCACCAAAAAACCTGGTTTTTTAGAGCTTCTCATTGCTAAAAAGGTTGTATTTCATTTACTTCATTGCTTGGTTTTATTCACAAGAAAGTGTGACTTTCAGTGCCACACATCTGCCAGTTTAATGTCACTCATAAGTACATTGAAACCACAATTGGAATGTTATGCGTTGCATTCTGAAAACTTGGCTGCTATGGTACAGTTTAATATACTGATGATTGCCACCTTATAACATACATGCCTTACTTTCAACACAGGAGATCTTTTACCAGAAGGACATTAACTACACTGTCCTCAGCCATGCGCGATTTTCAACTGACTGATTTTTTTCCACCCATACAAGACTTTCAGATCATTGTGATTATTTACCTACAGCCTCTCACTGAGGCCATACTTTTAGTACAAACGTTTTGTTTTTTTACCCACACAGGCCTTTTTCCACAAGACACGCCACCTTCCTTTAAGCCTCTTCCTGAGGTCAGGTCATCCTTTTTAAGCACCTGCACCAATTGGAAAGAAGCGATACTGAAGGAGTCTGGCGGGATTCAGGGGCCCTCAGAGAGAGATGGAGCCCTTCCCTACACTGCCTGCCTCAGCACTGCACCCACCATAGTCTTCCCTCTTCATCTCCTGGCTTCCCCTCTTCCCTTATATTTTACGCCTCTCTGGCATGTTCTCTCTTTTACCCCTCGGGCTCCTTCTTTGACTGAGCTCCCTCAGCCTTTCCCTTTCTGGCGGATGGAAAGTGCGAAGTTTGGGTGGGTCTGTGAGAGGACTGGAGTTCCCGACTGACAAGAGACTACCTGTTACAACTCCCTCCCTGGTGCTATATTGGCGCTATACTGTCTGCTATAGATCCGCCTGTGTGAAGTACAATGGGTGTCACTTCATAGATAAAGCCTCACAGAGCACATAGTGCTTTGAGGCTGGTCTTTGAGGAACAATGGCTCACCGTAAGTGCCAGGCAGCTCCTCGAGGCGCATGTAGTGCTTTGATTCCAGTGTTTCTGATGTACAGTAACACTTACACAACAACACTTAAAACACACTTTTTTACATAGTAGCACCATGACAGTAATACTCGTCGTCTCACCTTTGACCTGCAGCTACGGGGGTACTGTCAGGAGCAGACCGCTGGTGCTGGCAAATGGCTCCTCTATATTTCTACCTCGCGACGCCTGCATGTGCAATGTACACTGCGCATGACTGGACACACACAATACAGTCTGCGACGGACCAGAATTGTGAGGATCCAGACTGCCTAAACCCAGGTCACGCACGCCACCCAAAAGCCAGCCCCGTCCTCAACCATAATTAGCCAATGGAGGCGACATGCTCCTTGAAATGCAGGCGTGCAGTACTGGCATCACTAACGTGATCAGTCATCATGCCTGGCCCTGGCTAGGCGATCCTCTGCACATGCCAGGCAGACATGCATTGGAAGTTCGGGACGGAAGGTGTTCAAGACTGGTAATCACATGAATACATTTATTTTCAATAATAACTAGGCCCATCTCACAGGGGAGAAAATCAATAGCCCCGGTACTGTCAGATAAGTGCTAGTGCTAAGCACCGGCACAAATTAAGCACTGTTTCCACCACAGAAATGTGGGCAAAATGTGTTTTTTTTGACAGTTTTTAAGGTTTGCCAGGGATTCTGGTTAACAGAACCTGGTGGGAGGCAGTCAAGTCACCCTATCCTGGTTTCCCCTGGGTGTCTAGTTTTCAAAAATGTATAGGTTTGCTAAGTTTCCTTAGGTGCCGGCAGAGCTAGGGTTCAAAAACTACAGCTAGGCACTTTGCAAAAAAAGGGTCATTTTTCATTGTGAAAATGTGGTGTGTTCACGTTGGGTTTTGAGCCATTTCCTGTCGTGGCCACTATGCCTACCAACACAACTGAGGTAGCATTTTTATCGGGAGACTTAGGGTAGTTCAGATTTGTAAAGCAGCTGTTATTACCTATTGACTTTTGATGCATTTCCGCCTTCCAAATGAAAGACATTGTGCAAAAAAGAAGTCATTTTGAAAAATTACCGATTATTCTCAAGCTAGTATGAATATTACAAATTTCGAAAATGTGAAAATATCTACTGTTTCTAAACTCTATAATTTGTTCCCATTTCAGAAATACATAGGTGTCTTTCACACCGATTTTTCAATGTATACATTTTCCCACAATAATTGCTATATACCCGGTACATAATAAAAAGCCATTGCAAATTGCTGTTTTGACTCTGGGTTTGTCGGGTTCTTGGTGAACCTACATGTCCTATATATCCCCACAACCAGAAAGGTCCACCAAATGTAACGGTATATTGCTTTCAATGAGCTGTCATAATTAGAAGAAGTTACAGGTGAAAACTTTGACACAAAAGGCTGTTTTTTTCAACTAATTTAAATTTTTTCCTAAATTTAACTGTTAGTTTCTATAAAGAAACCTTGAAGGATCTACACAAATGACCCCTTGCTGAATTTAGAATTTTATCTACTTTTCTAAAATGTATAGCATTAACTGGAAGGAGGTTGAAAGCACAAAAAATAGCGAAATAGGCTACGTTCCAGAAAAATGCCAAAACTGTGTAAACAATTTTGGTTTTCTGACAATAGTCTGTGATCCCCTAAAAGCTGGAAAAATTGTGATTTCAGCCCCACAAACCCTTTTCTGATACCATTTGCAGGGAAAAACCCAGACGCTTTCATTTGCAGCCCTTTTTTCTGATTTGTCCCCCCACAAAACAAAATTTAGCTCTATTTTGGCTAATTTCTGGGACCCTCCAGGGGAATCCACAAACCCTGGGTACCTTTAGAATCCTTATGATGTTGGAAGAAAAGTACACCAATTTGGCGTAGATACCTTATGTGGTCAAAAAGTTACAGGGGCCTAAGCGCGCACTACCCCAAATAGCCAAAAAAAGGCTTAGCACAGGGGGGGGGGAAAGGCCTAGCAGCGAAGGGGTTAAAGCCTTGATAAACCCAGAGAATTCAAAGATGTAACCCCCTACCTGCTGAGAGAAAGTATGCCCAACAGCTGATGGTACCCTTTCTGCCTTCACTTCACCCTCAAGGCCCATTGACTCACCATTAATAGCCTCAAAGATTTCTGCATGACGCCAGGCCTGGTGCCGCCTCCACAACATCAGAGACACAGGACAGCTCAATCCCAGAGAGACCAGTAACAAATGACAGCATAAACAATCTTTCAAATCACTCATAGGAGAGCGACTCCGATGATTGCTGGAGAAAGAGGCTCATCCTCCATTATCCGATCAAAACAGACCGCCCATGGAGTATCTCACCCAGGTTTATCAGAGTGTTGATCATAGTGACCCAGTGTTTGCCATCCATCTCCTGGTATAGGTCCCATAGTTTTCAGCTGGGCAAGGGTGTTGGAGACCCTACCAGGTTTAACAGCGGTATAACCAATTTTTGACTTGACTGCTGATTCTCAATGTGGTTCTTAGCTAATTTATTATTGGATGGCCAAATTCATTCAGACCAGTTGGTCTCTCTTCAAATGAACATGCTCCTTGGGCCTACTAGTTTAATAAACATGCAAAGATGACCTCTACCAGTATGGATGCCCTATAACGCTGCCGTGCACCATGTCGTAAAATAGGGTGTGTTTCTTCTGCCCAACGGTCTGGCAATTTCTCAGCGTGCTGCAACCAATCCTACATCCCTAAAAGCTTGACATAAATCAAGGCAGGATTCTAAACATCCGACATCCCAAACAACATTACCCCAGTATGTGAAGGCACAGAGACGTCAGTGGTGCTACTGAGGCATTACGCAACCTCCTTCCAAAACACACGTAACTTCGACATTCCAAATAAGGAAAAAAGTACATGGTTGGCTACATCCTCTCAAACATAAATGATTATTCATTTTATCCAACCATAACATCTGTATTTGAGTGTAGTTAGATACAGGCCCTCATTATGAGCTGCCCTTTGAAATTCAATATGTACAGTAACTCCAAATCCTGCACATATATGTATCAGTAGTAATAAGTAGTGAAATAAAAATCACATCCTCTGAATAAATTTTAGCAGGTCAAACCTGTGGATATTACTTGAAAGGCAGTGTTGCCGGTAAGTACCAGAACATGCTGATTTCAATGTAGTAAGGACTAAAATCTGCACATTATTCTCTATTAACGAGGAAAGACTCATAATTGGGTGGCCTTTATGTCACACAATAAATTCCAACTTAGAGGAGTTGGATTTTATCCAGAGGAATACATTTCGCACCAATTACTTGTAATCAGAGACTCTATGTAAATGTTTATATTTTACCTGCCTGAAGCTTGGATGAATCCTCACAACTTTAGGTTACATAATTTATTCCTAAACAGTTTTCTCAATATGACCTAGATCAGCCAGCCATCGAGCCTGGAGACATTCCAGACTACATAGTTGTTGTACAGAGGTTTGTAGATCATGGATACCATTGTGTATGAAAAGATTAAATTAACACGTTATACTTTATGGGCGAGATGTCCTTTGCCTCACTTTCAATACCCTAGACCTACAACACTTTTAGGGCATGGCGCAGATGCAGGTAAGGAAAAGCCTCATTATCCACCATCGCATATTAAATTTTTAGTAAGTGAAATGCTTTTAGACTCTTTGGTCCTCAAACATCGCTCATGGTAGCAATGCCTATAGAATTCCATCTCCTGAATCCTGTCCTGAGAAAAGTCTGCATGTCCAGAATGTGTCCCTAAGGACAACATTTGACAACTGTCATAAAACCTACATTGCCTTGCCGCCTAAAGAAGTCTTTACGGGAGCACTTAAAAATTAACAATTACCACCTTCACTAATGAATTTAGTGTTGTTGTATTTTTAAGGAAAACAACTGTCCATTGTTCTCTTGAATGAAGACAACGAACTGTCTGCTAAAACATTAGTTCAAACACTTCTGCCTCTCTTTGTGATAGCCAAAATGGTTTTATACTTGCACAGAAGACATGTAAGTATATGTGGCTGGAATTTTGTATGATTGTGAAACTAAACTTAATAATTAAGGCTTGCGGGCTTCAGGGTACATAGTAGGTAGGATTAGCACAAGCGGTACTTGGCACATGAGACGGTGGGAGCTGTGAGCATTAGCAGATCAAAGTGATCAAGTTGAGGCGTGACAGGTGAGGGTCCAGGCCATAAATTGTTTTGAAGATTAGGGTACAGATTTTGAACTGTTTTTTGCCATTGGCTGCAACTCAAACACCCTAAAGGCAGGAGGGAGAGGTGGGTTTTATGTGAAACAGAGAAGAATGTTCAGGTTGGGAAGCTGATAACATAGACAATAGGAGAGAATACATACTTGTTGAGTTCCATGAACAAGCTATTGCAGTAATCTAGATTACTTAGATTACTGCAATTGCTTGTTCATTGAACAGGTGTACAAAGGAGATTTGTATTGGGATGAAAAGAGGGGTGATGCTGGATTTTTCTACTGCTTAGGAGCTGATACTCTGTCCCTAGGCTGTGGAGGAGATGATTCCTCAATAGTGAATCAATAGCATCAATAATCATTCCCTCGTTTCTCCCCGTGGAGAATGGAGTGATGGTCTCTGAGATGGGGAGGAGATGAGAAGGTTCCTGGAGGTTGGAAGTTTATCTATTTGATTTTACAGCATTAATTAGAAGGAAGTCCATGGCGATGTAGTAGCAGATAGTTAGGAGACAAGTAAATGAAAGGTAGATATGTAGGAATGTACCTTTAGGGTGAAAGAGTGGAAAGACAAGATTTCAGTATCATCCACATATAGGAGTACAATACAGGAAAGCAAGAAACAAGTGCCGCCTAAGAGGAGTTGCAAAGCATATTCATTGTGGTGGCTCCAACAGGATGAGAGATGGATGCTAAATAATCCGATATTGCAAAAAACAATTGGAGAGTTAAAAAGTGAACCACTCGAGCAACCCCATCAGTGACAAGGAGTGCGAAAAATTATTGGCCATGTGAATAGCACAGAACATTTAAAGATTACAGTAGGGATTCACATAAAATAAAAAACTACAGATGTGTGTATGTTGGGCGCATATCATGAAGTGAAGCTAAAAAAATATTTTGAGAGTGTGGGAAGGAAAAAGGACACTGCAAAACTATGTAGAAGTGCAACAGATAGATTTATGTGAAAATGTACAAGACGGTGTTAGAAGATGTTTGTAAAAATAATAAGAAAAATGGGAACATGGTTGGCATCTAGATGATGGAGATTAGAAAGAAATGGATAAACCACACTGTGTTGCTCATATAAATGAGGGACACTGATGAGCAAAGAATTACATATGCACATGCTTTATGTATCTGATGATGGACTGGAATTGCGAAGGGCATAAACTCAAATGAAAGTATGATCAGAGAGGTGATGGAAACAGATCTCTGAATAATGTTCTAATTGTGAACAACGTCTTGAATGTAGTTGAAACGCAAAGGAAATTAATGCAATGATGGGTTTACATGGGATCATGTGTGCACAGAAAGAATTGAGAGCATAAAAAACGATTACGAGTAATGATCCTGTGTTGGTAATTTTGGTGCTAAATGTCGCACTACGTTTACCATGTATTCTAGTAATGTATGTTTATGAGGTTTTGGACACAGCTTATGGAAGAATAAAATACTTGTTGCATTTGTCTCGTGGGGGGGTGAGTGGTGAGGTATGTTGTTCTACAATGGAGAAGGAGGAATTTGAATATTGTTGATCAATCATTTAGTTTAAAGCTATACTGATTTCAGACAAGAACAGCCAAAGGAATCAACTCTATAAAGAAGAGTCTAAGGACAGGGAATAATCCAGCAGTGTGACCACTGGACAACACAAAGGACTAGGAAGTGTGGCTATTCTAGGAACACTCATTAATATAGGTTTTCTGAAATTGTATAATTATACAAGGGCATCTTCACTTGATGAAGATTGAAAGTCTTCCATGTGATGGTGTTGCCAGTCGCGCGATGCATTTTCTTTCGATTTCCACAGTCTGCCCTCGTCTTCAAGTTTGATACAAATTGTATTATGTTTGTTACATGAGGGAGGTTTCTCATGAGAACCCTCTTACCTAAGCTAAGGATGCTCTTTAAACTCATTGGTTAGACAACAGCTAGTCAGCAACGGAGAGACAAGTATATATTTTATTCGGAAGCAATATTTTACAAAAGCCTATGTCGCCATTTATTCTATACAAATCTAGTAAGCTCGTAGCATTCTATTGCAATGATCTAACATGGGGTGAAAAGTTAAGCAAACATCTTATAGTAAGCACATTTCTAAGATGACATCAGTGCTAAGCAGACACACAGTACAGCTCCACTATGAGCAAAGGTTGGAAGAAAAGTCTTTTGGGCTTGTTACTGTTCAGGATTCAATATAGCTGCCTCGTACATATGTTTTTTTTAAAACACGCATTTATTAATGAGCCATTTTAAAGACATCCTAAATTATTACATTAACAAATAAAATACATTGCACGGTTTATTGATTAACATTCTATCAAGTGCATTCATGTATCTGTATGTCTTCTTCGATGGCAACATTTCAACTGCATTTATATTATCTGATTTCAGAATGGGATGACAATCAGTAGTTGAGGTTGTGGTTAAGGATGTGAAAGAAGTGGCTTTTGGCGTTTGTCTTTTGGAGTGTAAAAGTAAGAAGATTGTTTAATATAGCAGTGTGGCCGTCATGCACATATTTGAGAGAAATTATTCAATAGCTTCACTGGCAATAAGTGCAGAAGATGTGTTAGAATTGTGTAGTCGGGGAGCCGTAATGTTAAGGTAAGAGATAAAGGTTTTGATAAGGCTGGAATGAAGATGATATTTCAGTATTTGTATAATTAGGTTTTAGACAAGAGCAGTGGTGAGAGCAAGAAGCAAATGTTTTTGAGTTTTCAGAACTTTGATATTGTTTCCAGCAGCACATCTGGGATCGCACTTTAGTTATTAAAGATCAGTGTCAGGAAAGATCCAGGGTAATGTGCTTGTAACATCATAGTTCACAAAGGGAAGGGTGAGTTTAATGTTAAGTATAGTGTGTTGTGAGGTTATTGAAGGAGTTGGGATCAGGTGAAATAATGAGATTGTTATGCACTGTGTTGTGGTAATCAGGGATGGCTGGAGACGGGGGATTTAGGTGACTACTGGGTGGAGGTACTGTGAGGAACAAGTGGATGAGGATGTGGTCAAAGGAGGATAAGTGCAGGGAGATTTGAGAGTTATTGATGTGCTGTGGGATTTGTATGCAGTCAAGAGGATTGCAGTGTGATTGAGTGGCATATGTAATGTTTAGCTTACGGTCAACAAGAAGTTGTGAGAAGAGTGTGTTTCTTTTGTCGTTCTTTAGTTGAGTACAGTCTCCAAATATAATCAGTGGCAGAGGGGTTTAGTTGATCTAGGATGTTGTTCTAGATTCTTGAAAGTCTGGGTGGATGGCAGATGACAGTGTGTGCCTAAAATGGGACAATGATGCTAATGATCAGTTGTTCAAGTGTCACCAATTTAATGTATGGACAGGTAGCTCTCAATGATTTGTTTAGAAGCTGGCCTACTTTGTAGCCTGTTACGCATGATTGAGGTGAGTGTGTGTAGGGCTGGTAATGGTGAATTGCTCTTATGTTGATTGCATGCCTTGAGGCAGATGCTGTGCAATAGGTCTGGTTGTACGAGTATGGGGTGAATAAGAGAGCTAGGGGTATTGCACACCTAGTGGCCAGTGTGATCCTGATGTAAATGTTCTAGTAGAAATATTTATCAAAATTGGTGGCTGCAAGAGTTTCTGAAGTGACAGATATGGAATTTTGGAGGACAGTGATTGTAAGGAATGAAGAAGACATGTTGGATGACTCTGGAGCGAAGATAAAAATTTGTGATTGAAAAATGTTTGGTTTTGTCAAGTTATAGCAAGGACAAGGAGTGGGCTTTTGTAAGTTTCCAGGTATTGAGGGCATTGAGAGATTGGACATCAAAAAGGATCCATTGCTCTGCATGTGGTGCTGGAGGGTTAAAGGTTCTGAGATGCAAGTGTGGATCTAAGTGAGGGAAGTGTATTTCTGAGGTCATAGAAGATGGTGGGACTGGGTGAAGTAGAGAGATTGTTGTGCACTGTGGTACAGCAAGCAGGGATAAGGTACAGGATTTTATATCTAGAGATGGATGAGTTGACACTCGGTGAATCATCATGGAAGTATGCGTGACTATTAATGAGTAGCATGCGTGACTATTAATGAGTATCTGGTCAGCATGAAGTAGAGAGGAGATTGTATTCTGTATGTGGGTGTTTGTGTATCTGTTATAAACCCAAACCCCAAGAATGTTCAGAGGGACCAGAGTGGGAAGGTGATCTAAAATGTTATCAAGATCTTAAAATAAAGCTTTTGTGGGTTCAGGACCATTGTAAATAGCAGGCGCATGTAATGGGGTGGTGACAGTGTCAATCAATTGGTCAAGTGTTAGTGAGTTATTGTTTTGGTGCATGGTTGTGAAAGTTGTCAGTGATGTTGTCACACAAAGACTTAGTCAACTTTACATGATGATTGAGGGAAATAGTTTAAGTTTGCATGGTGAGTCACTAATGCAGTGTGTATTCAGAATTCTAGGCTTGACATTGGCTTGCGAGAGGTACTGGATGTATGCTGGTCTTGAACTTTGAGAGGTGCACCAAGCGAAATCCTCATGTTGACAGCTGTACTACTGTCCCGGTCAGGTGCTTCACACGTGTGGCACAGGGGTGGCAGCGTTAGTGTTCTGCTGGTCACTGTGATCTTGGGTCGTAGCACCAAGATCCTATGCACTTAAGCATGTGTGTGTATGCTAGTGTGGTGGTGTGCAGTGTATGAGTGAACAGATTGACACAGGTTAGAAGCCCTTGACTGTTCATATACACAACATGGCTATGAGTGTGCTTTGCCAGTGGAAATGTATTGAGACTGGAGGAAGGGATCCCAGACACTGAAGTGGGAAAAGTTGAGACAAGCCTCCCCCTTATAAATCTGATTAGGTCCTTTCTGATACAGAGAGCTGCTGAAGGAACAGTAATTTGATGGACAGTAGGGTTGTGGAACCGCAGTATCTGTTAGTTGTAGTTCCCAAAACACTGTAATTTCAACCTATATGAAACCTTTTCCAATATTTTGTCGCATTGGTCTGGTAAGCCTTCTGTCCACAAGCCTTAAAAACATGCGAAAGGGTCAAGTGGTATGTATTTGTTTTGGTAATCATGTATCAGGCTTCCTCAGTTGCGAATAGTTAAGATCACCTCCCCTGAAGCACTGCTTGTCTGAAATGCATTGGTAGTTGATTGACAACAAAGGAGGTCTCTTAAGTTGTTTTGAGATAATGTACTATACTTGGAAAACAGTTAGTTAAAAAGATTTGTAAATAGTTGCACCATAAATAAAGCATTGGATAACCTTGAATTCACAGATGAATAATTGAAATTGGGAGCAGCCTCTCTCATACAGTGCAGTCTGAGACTATAATTGCTCGCCAATTAGTGCATTTGGCCCGCAGTAATTGATCTCAGGTTGTGAAAGTTCCTTAGAAGGTGAACAGCCCATTGTCTCTCTTCCTGATTTCTATCAGATTTGGCTGTTTATAGTGAAGGTGCAGACTGCTCACACCTCCTCAGTGCATCTGTTGTGGGTGCTTCATCCTCAAGCGAATCCCGCTGTAAGGAGCATCACTCAAGACAAAGGCTTAGGGGGTGATTTATATTATGGCGAATGACCCGTAAACCTCTAGAAACTTGGCACACAAAAGTTCCACGACAGGCTGTATTTTGAACAGTCTGTCATGGAATGGGTGATCTTGGGGCAATGTAGCTGAATTATCATTGAAAAGCAACATAGAGTCCAAAATCAAAAACCTAGCTGTGATCATGAACAGTGCGAAGCTGGGTGTTGCCCAAACCGCATGAGTAGGACTGTACAGTTGGGTTTGTGTAGGATTCCCATGTTCAGTGTTAGGCTCAGAATTACTTTTAACTCCACAAGTGATGTGGAAGTCTCCAGGTGTGCCCCAGATTGAAGCAACAGAATATCTCCATTATTCCTCAGAAACTGAAAGGCATGTATATTTGTTTGGTACTTAATTTTTTCAAAGAAATCTTCCTCCTGAAAAAGATGGAAGTAGTTAATGGAAAAAAATGCAGTATTCACCTTACATCCCAGCACCAACAGGGAATGGGGGAATCTGTGCCTGAACTAAATTAGGAGTCTGCCAAGTGAGCACTCTGCCTGTACTATGCACGGTGCCTGCATGCCTGGACTCAACAATCCATTGAAAACTATGTGAACATTGTAGAAAAGTGAAACTTTTTGCATGGTTACTCCCTAACGTTTTGCCAGATACATGCTGCCAACTTGACTGAGTGTGCCCTGGGTCCCTGCCAATCAGACTCCCAGGGCCTGTGTTCTTTCCCAATAATGTACCTTTTTCTAAACAATTGGCACACCTCTGGTCCACATGCAAGTCTCTTGTAAAAGGTACCTCTGGTACCACAGGTCTTGTGACCAGAGAGGGCCTCTGAGGGCTGCAGCATGTATGATGCCAACCTCAGAGACCCTTCACCATAACACCCATAACCTGCCACAGCAGGCTGCATGTTTTGGTGCAGACCAAACTGCAGAGTCAAGATGGCATACATCCCTGTGTGCCATGCCCACCCACACTACCTGTGGCATGGGTATATTACCCCTCTATCAAGTCATAAAGCCATAAAGGCAGGGTGCACCATACCACAGGTGAGGGTATAGTTGTATGAGCAATATGCCCCTGCAGTGTCTGTGCAATTCACATACATTGTAAGTGCAGGAAAGCCATTTTGAGTACATGGGCTGGGACGTTTGTAAAGCAGAAACTCCACAGCTCCATGATGACTTTACTGAAGACTGAGAAGTTTGGTACCAAACTTCTCACCACTTTAGACCCACACTGATGCCAGTGTTGGATTCAATGTAAAATGCACTCAGAGGGAATCTTAGAGATGCCCCCTGGAACACGACAAGCCCTGGTGTGGTTCCTGAATGACTACCCACCATGTACCACCTCTAGGCGTGTTTCTGGCCCCTGGGTAGACAGTCTCCACTCTCTGGGTCCTGAAACAAAGTAAATCCTGAGCAGAGGTGTCATACCTGCTCCCCTATGATGGGCAGGGTCCACAAAGGGGAAGCTCCAAAGGCTGCTGCTTTTGTTAGCTACCCCTGCTACTATCAGCAACTGGCTCCCACTGGTTATGATTCCCACTTTAGGCAGGAGAATCAGCGGGAAAACCTAGACAGAAAGGGAGGTGTGCCCACCTTTGTCTACCCCAACCCTCAGATGGGGGAGGTGAAGCGAAGCACACATCTCAGTCCCTCCATCTTGAAGATGAGGGGACTCCTCCAATCAGGACGAGGCATATGCCCTCTCCCACTAGAGGGTGGCATAAGAGGGGGTGTAGACACCCCAGGGAAGGGACCCATTGGTCCCAACCTGTCCAGCCTGTAACACCACTAAATCTAGGTATTTAGGGCCACCCGTAAACCTTTTTCCTTAGATACGACAACCTAAGAAAAAGAAGGGCTGAAGAGCTGTTCTGCAGAGGAGAAGAGGACGATGACACTGCTTTTGGCCCAGCTCTACCAGCCTGTCTCCTGCTTCAGAGAACCTACAAGCTAAAACTGGTGAGTCATGCAGCCAGCAGCCTCCAAGAACCCCAGAGACCAGCCCTTGCCTTTGGAAAAGACTCTTGAATCCCGAGGACACGGATTGCCCAACAAGGAAACTCCAACTTCAAGGATTCCAGATCCAGGCAGATCCGCGTCCCCAGCACACTCTGCACCTGACGCCAATGGCCAGAGTTTGAGTGACTCACCTATACTGTGAAGTCTCCCCGGTGATCCTAACACTTCTCCCCATCGATGGCTGCAGCCCGGCTGCGACTGGAACCAGTTGCGAAACCCCAACACCAAAACGTACCCCTGCATCTTCCGCCCCCTGACTTTGTGGCGCCCAGCTGATGGTGTCCCCAGCTATCCAACTTACCTGCAGAACCGTAGGTCACCTTCATCCAGCCTCCTGGTCCAAGCCTGCAGCCTCTTTCCGAAAACGACAATCTCCATTGGAAAGCATTGGTTGCCCAACACTGATTTCAACCCTACACCCAGCCACCCCTGTGCCGCTGGTGGTGTAGATTTGGTACTGCTTTGTGGCCACCCTGTGCTCACTTTCATCCCCGCGGCATTTGCCCTAAGACCGTGGGTACCTACCTGCAAACTGAGCCTCTTCAAAGTACCCTCAGGCTCTATTGGATAACATTGTGTGCACAACCTCGGCATCCGGCCGCCCTAGTGCCGCTGGTGGTGTAGTACCTACCTGGTCTAGAACCTTACCCCATGTTGTCCTAAACCCCCAAAGCCAGGGGAAGTAAATTGAGTACTTACCTGCAAACTATTTAACATTGTGGGTACCTACCTTCAAACTGTGCCTCTTCGAAGTACCCCCGGCTCCATTGGATAACATTAGGCCCAGTGACCTCTGCACTCAGCTGCCCAAGTGCTGCTGTTAGTTCAGTACCTACCTGGACTTAAACCTTGCCTTGTGTTGTCCTCAACCCCTGAAGTCTGGGGAAGTAAGTTGAGTACTTACCTTCAAACTGTTTAACATTGTCTTCCTCAATAGATTTGCATTGTAGTTCTATGTATTGCATTGAACTGTCAAACCTTATCACTGCAAAAGCATACAACTGTACTTGATTGACATCTACAGAAAACATTCTTAATATGATACAGTATATAACTGCATTTACAAAACATTACTGAATTCCTTAAAAGTATTGCTACTTTTAAACCACTCTGGAACTTACCCGCGATAAGTGATTTTTGGTTCTAGAAATAAAATAGCAAAATAACAACGTTTTGTACAACCTAATGGTCTGAATTCAGCCTTTGAGTGCACCTTTTTGCATGGTTACCCCCTTACCTTTTTGCCAGATACATGATGCCAACTTGACTGAGTGTGCCCTGGGTACCTGCCAATCGGGCTAACAGGGCCTATGTTCTTTCCCAAAACGGTACCTTTGTCTCCACAATTGGCACACCTCTGGGCCACATGCAAGTAACTTGTAAACGGTAGCCCAGGTACCAAGTGCCTTGTGACCAGAGAGAGCCTCTGAGGGCATGCCAGCCTCGGAGACCCCTCACCTTAACACCCACACACTGCCACTGCAGGCTGCGTGTTTTGGTGCAAACCAAAAGAGTTGACATGGCCCACATCCCTGTGTGCAATGCCCACCCACACTGCCTGCAGCATGGGAAAGTCACCCCTCTAGCAGGCATTACCGCCTTAAAGGCAGGTACACCATACCACAGGTGAGGGCATAGCTGCATGATCAATATGCCCCTACGGTGTCTATGCCATTCACAGACATAGTAAGTGCAGTGAAGCCATTTTGAGTACGTGGGCTGAGAGTTTGCCCGAACGAACTCCACAGCTCCATGGTGGCTTTACTGAAGACTGAGAAGTTTGATACTAAACTTCTCAGCACATTAAACCCACACTGATGCTAGTGTTATATTTAATGTAAAATGCACTCAAAGGGCTTCTTAGAGATGTCCCCTGGAAAAAGACAAGCCCCTTGCATGGTTCCTGAATGGCTACCTACCCACTGTCTACCACCTCGAGACAGGTTTTTGGCCCCTGCGTAGAGAGCCCCTGTTCTCTGGGTCCTGAAACAAAGCACATCCTGGGCAGAGGTGTCATGCCTGCTCCCCCAGGATGGGCAGGATCCACGAAGGAGAAGCTTAAAGGACCAGCTGCCTTTGTAAGCTACCCCTGCTGCTATCAGCAACTGGCCCCTATTCGAAGGGTCCCCACGACCGCAATGCGAACCAGATGAGAAAACCCCAACACCAAAAGGCACCCCTGGATCCTCTCTCCCTGACTTTGGAGACCCCAGCTGACAGTGCCCAGGTGTCCCACCAGCTATCCAGCTTACCTGCCCAGTCGTTGATCACCTTCGTGCAGCTTCATGGTCCAAGTCCGCAGCCTCCTTCTGAAACCGACGACCTCCATTGGAGAACATTGGGCGTCAGATGCTGATTTGCACCTTGCACCCGACTGCCCTGTGCCGCTGGTGGTGTAGCTTTGGTGCTGCATTGTGGCCCCTCCCTGTGTCCACTTTATCCCCCAGGGCATTTGCCCTAAGACTGTGGGTGCCTACCTGCAAACCGTGCCTCTTCGAGGCACCCCTAGGCTCTATTGGATAACATTCTGCCCAGCTACCTCAGCATCCGGCCGACCTAGTGCCGCGGGTGGTGCAGTACTTACCTGCTCTTGAACCACGCCCTGTGTTGTCCTAAACCCCCAAAGCATGGGGAAGTAAGTTCAGTACTTACCTGCAAACCTTAACATTGTTTTCCTCTATTGGATTGCATTGTAGTTCTATCTATTGCACTGAACTGTCTAACCTTATCACTGCAAGAGCATACAACTGTACTTAATTGACTTCTACAGAAAACATTCTTAATATTGTAAAGTATATAACTGCATTTACAAAACATTACTGTATTCTTGAAAAGTATTGCTACTGTTAAACCACTGTGAAATTTACCTGCACTAAGTGGTTTTTGGTTCTAGAAAAAAAATAACAAAATAACGTTTTGTACAACCTAAAGGTCTGAATTCAGTCTTTGAGTGCCCCTTTTGTATGGTTACCCCTTACCTTTTTGCCAGATACATGATGCCAATTTGACTGAGTGTTCCCTAAGTCCGTGCCAATCAGGCTTAAAGGGCCTATGTTCTTTCACAAAACTGTACCTGTGTCTCCACAATTGGCACACCTCTGGGCCACATGCAAGTCCCTTGTAAATGGTACCCCTGATACCAAGGGCCTTGTGACCAGAGAGTTCCATCTGTGGGCATGCCACCCTCGGAGACCCCCTCACCTTAACACTCACACACTGCCACTGCAGGCTGCGTGTTTTGGTGCAGAGCAAACTAAAGAGTTGACATGGCCCACATCCCTGTGTGCAATGTCCACCCACACTGCCTGCGGCATGGGTACGTCACCCCTCTAGCAGGCATTACAGCCCTAAAGTCAGGTACACCATACTATAGGTGAGGGCATAGCTGCATGAGCAATAGGGAAGAGGAGTCAGCCTACCGGCTAGGGCTGTTGACCTCGAATCTGGGGAACCGGGTTCGAGTCTCAGCAACGACGCTGAACATTTTGTGATTCTGGGCAAATCACTTAATCTCCCTGTGCCTAACAAAAATGAATGTGTCCTTATGTAACACAACTGGTGCTATGTAAAGCGCTCTAATACCCAAAACCTGGTCAAGTTCACGCTATATAAAACTCCATGAAGAAAAAAAAAATCCTCTACAGTGACTGTGCCATTCACATACATTGTAAGTGTAGTGAAGCCATTTTGAGTACATGGTCTGGGAGTTTGTCAGCACGAACTCCACAGCTCCATGGTGGCTTTACTGAAGACTGAGAAGTTTGGTACCAAACTTCACAGCACATTAAACCCACACTGATGCCAGTGCTGGATTTAATGTAAAATACACTCAGGGGGCATCTTAGAGATGCCCCCTAGAAAACGACCATCCCTGCAGTGGTTCCTGAATGGCTACCCTCCCTCTGCCACTTCTCTGGGTCCTTAAACAAAGCACATCCTGTGCAGAGATGTCATTCCTCCTCCCCCAGGGTGGTCAGGTTCCACGAACTGGAAGCTTCAAAGGCTTGCTTCCTTTGTAAGCTAGCCAAAGACTCAGCTGCTATCAGGAGCTGGCTCCCACCGGTTCTGACCCCCACTTTAGGCAGGATAATTGGCGTGAGAACCTTGAGAGAAAGGGAGTTGTGCCCACCTTTGTGAGGGGTGGGGCAGGCAAAGTGAAACACACATCTCAGTCCCCTCCACCTTGAAGATGAGGGGACTCTCCCAATGAGGATGAGGCATTTGCCCCCCCCCAACTGGAGGGTGGCATAAGGGGGTGTAGACACCCCAGGGAAGCAACCAATTGGTGCCAACCTGCATACCCCTGTAACGCTCCTAAATCTAGGTATTTCGGGGCACCCCTGAACCTTGCATACGACAACCTAAGATGAAGAAGAACCGAAGAGTCGTGCTGTAGAGAAGATGATGACAACAACTGCTTTGGCCCCATCCCTGCCAGCCTGTCCTCTGCTTCAGAGAACCTGCGAGCTGAAGCCAGTGAGTCCTGTAGCTAAGCAGCCTCCAAGAACCCTGGAGACCTGCCCTGCCTTTGAAAAAGACACTTGTCTTCCGAGGACACAGATTGTCCAACAAAGAAACTCCAACTTCAAGGACTCTGGATCAAGGCGGATCTGTGTCCCCAGCACACACTGCACCCGACACCCACGGCCCAAGTTTGAGTGACTCACCTATCCTGTGAAGTCTCCCCGGTGATCCTGATCCCATCTGCATCAGTGTCTGACCTATCCAGGGCCCCATCTCCCCCTCAACGCCTGCAGCCAGACTTAGTTGAGAAGCCCAAATACCAAAAGACACCCCTGCATCCTCCGCCCCCTGACTTTATGGCGCCCAGCTGATGGTGTCCCCAGCTATCCAACTTACCTGCATAACTGTAGGTCGTCTTCATCCAGCCTCCTAGTCCAAAATTGCAGCCTCTTTCCGAAAACGATGACCTCCGTTGGATAGCATTGGTTGCCTGACACTGATTTGAACCCTACACCCAGCTACCTCTGTGCCGCTGGTGGTATAGATTTGGTGCTGCTTTTGGCCACCCTGTGCTCACTTTAATCCCCAGGGCGTTTGCCCTAAGACCGTGGGTATCTACCTGCAAACTGTGCCGCTTCGAAGTACCCCCAGGCTCTATTGGATAACATTGTGTGCAGCGACCTCTGCATCCGGCCGCCCTAGTGCCGCTGGTGGTACAGTACCTACCTGGTCTTGAACCTTACTCTGTGTTGTCCTAAACCCCCAAAGCCTGGGTAAGTAAGTTGAGTACTTACCTGCAAACTGTTTAGCATTGTAGGTACCTACCTTCAAACAGTGCCTCTTCGAGGTACCCCCAGGCTCCATTGGATAACATTAGGCCCAGTGACCTCTGCACTCAGCCGCCCAAGGGCCGCTGTTAGTTCAGTACCAACCTGGTCTTAAACCTTGCCTTGTGTTGTCCTAAAACCCCAAAGCTTGGGGAAATAAGTTTAGGTACTTACTTGAAAACTGTTTAACATTGTCTTCCTCAATAGATTTGCATTGTAGTTCAATGTATTGCATTAAACTGTAAAACCTTATCACTGCAAAAGCATACAACTGTACTTGATTGACATCTACAGAAAACATTCTTAATATGATAAAAGTATATAACTGTATTTACAAAACATTACTGCATTCTTGAAAAGTAACCACTGTGAAACTTACCTGCGCAAAGTGATTTTGGGTTCTAGAAATAAAATAACTAAATAACAACATTTTGTACAACCCCAGGGGTGGAAATAGAGAACTCGCACTCAGGAAGAAGGAAGCAGAATGGATATGTAGATTACGGAGTGTTGAGATGGGACATAACAGTGACAACGAGATGCATTATTTCCTATAAAAATTTTTGCCCTAACTGTGGCACTCCCTATACTAGTCGCTGTTAACACAACATGTATATTGAACTATGCAAAGCTGTTGTCATATGCTTTTGTTTCTGTCATTCAATCTTTCCTCAACTCCTGTATCATCTTCTCTATATATATATGAAACCAAGTATTAAACTTGCATGAAGTATCTTTTATTATACTGCTAATTCACCAAAGGGTACATCCTGATGTAGTTTTTGTAAACACATAGATTCTCCAATCTGAAAAGATGAAGCTGTAGACAATATAGAACAGGGCTATGTTGTGACCCGTTATTATATGTATACTTGGACTTGCCTGCATAACTGTAGATACAAATCGATTTGAAGCTGGTTGCAATATATTGAGTGTGTTTAAATGGAACCTAGTATCAAACTTACTCCAATTATTTTCTTTAAATACTATTATTTCAACATAAATATATATTTTCTGGTGTAGATAATTAAAGATACAGACTATGATAATTTTCAAATCGTTAATTAAACACGTGGATAATATGGAAGAACACAGGATAACATCAGTTCATTGATCACAATATGATTGTACATAGAATAGGTTTACTCTGTTGTCCCTACAGTATTTGTATAATTAGTACTATCTGTATGTTCATTTATATGAACCCACCCCAAGATGGCCGCCATACAGTGAACTTTACCCGTATACTCCTTCCGATTACCACACTGGTGTTGTTACTGATTAGGAACTGTAAAAAGCTTTCATCTCGAACTTAATAAATAAACTTTAGCTATCATCACAGGCAGACTATATACATACTATAGAATGATCGCCATATCCCTTGTTAGATCGGAAATTCATTGATATAGATCGAGATCTTTAAATAGCTCTAATACATATTTTGTCTTCTTATTTGCAATTCATATACTGCTTTTGCGACTCTGCATATGCCCAGCAGAAATTCAGGCCTTTTAAGACACATCCTTCCGTTGTTCACCACTCTCTGATGGGGATTTTATACATCCCAAGATGGCCACGCTGCTCATGCCGATAATCACATGACCCGCAAGGGCTTTCTAATGCGAATTTTTTTTTTACGAAATAACTTATGCGAGGAGATTACCTTTTAGTCAACTGACTACAAATTCTATTAGCACTATCTAACTACTCTAAAAAATCATACTTAATAAAGTGGCTTTGGTCTGACACACGTCTTTTATGAACATCGTTGGTTTCTCACTATTCTTTATATTAGGACAAAATACACAACTTAAAGATGGCCACGACGTTCACACTAAATGTCATGTGATCCACAAGGGGGCGTCGCCTTGTAACTCAACACAGGTGACTGAACTTGCCGGGCCATTTGAAAAATATATAAAGCGATTGCTTTCTACTAAATAGGTTGCCGGATCGAGGGACCGTTCCTGTTGCCGTAGACTGTTTTGCAGCTCGTTTGTCGTAACTAGCATATTACGGTAAGTACACGCTGGCCCTACTGCATTGTAGGTTAAAGATTACTACCGTAGGTTTCCCTATGGACTTAGCAAGATCAGTGATTTAGCGATTGTATTCTCTTATTGATTTTAATTGCTGAACTCTGTTTAAAACGACATGAAACACTGGGTTTGGACATTGCTCAGACATGGGCTTATGACGTTAGAGTGGCACATAGGAACTAGTCATCCTAGCATGAGGTGGATTTTAATATAGGATCTGAATGTTTCTCCTCTTGCATTGTATCCCAGGCTCTTATTATTGCTCAACATGTAGATGCAGCGCTAAGTGGAAAAGTGTAGGAGTGAAACACTGGGGAATAATTTGTAGAGTGGTTATATTTTTCGAATTTCACGCATTTAGTATATGGTAGCATATACAAGAGGGTCTTGCCCTAAATATTCTACACTTCGCTTTTTATTTTGTTTGGCTTTCCTCCTTTAGATCGGATTGTATGTCTTCTCCATATTTGTGAGTGGATCACTTCCTCATATCAAAGTCAGTTGAAAATGTATTCCTGCATAAAACTTCATAAAGGACATGGTTTTGAACATTCCATACTCTGACAAAGGTATGTGATATATGGACTAACCATGTGTTCTCATTTCATATTTTAAATTTAAATATTCTGTTGAATAGATACTATATGTTTTTATGTGGACAGCCTCTATAATGGATTTTGTGCCCACTCATAATATTTACAAAATAAATATAAACATTATACAGATCCTGCTTATTTTAAAAGTATCTGTCTCATATTACAGACTAAGCTAAATGGATGAAAAGAATTTGGACAGAAGACTCTCAGCCTCTATCGTACAAACTCAAATTATTATATTTAGGAGTGTTCTAACCTCCATTTACAACTTGGTAGGTATATTATAGACACATTATAGTGTATGGTCCGGTTTGGACACATAGGTGTTTTACACACAAATATCTGCAAATAAGGAATAACCCTACTTATAAGACATAATATAGATCGAAGAAACTAAGTGAATGGCAGTATAACTCTATCTCCCTATTCCTCCCTTCCTGCTCCCATCTGTTCTTTTCGTCCTTTCTTCCCCTCTTTCTCCGTGTTTCTGGATGCTTATGCAAGATGACTATCAACAGGAACATCTCATATAAAAAATAAAAAATATAAGATTGTTTAGCTGTGTTTTCAATGTGGGGTCCATTGAGAGATTATGGACATGAGATATAATACAACAACTCTCATTATACTTGTATTGGATTGCAAATCATTTCTCTGAATTTAAAAGATTTTATGAAAACTGTCTGTTGTAATGTAGGTTCAGTGTATTAGACCAATATCTAGTGTAGGATATTTTTAACTGTATGACTTGTTTGTAACTGTATTGTATCTATCTTTTGCCATCGTGCGCGTTGCTGACAGCTTTTACTTGCATTTTGTATACCTGTGGATATACCTTTTTAAACTGCGCCGTATGTAATTGCGCTGCTGTTATTCCTTATTTACCTAGCGTTTGTTTGGGGCAGCAAGCAGGGGCATAGTTCAGGCTTACCTGCACCATAATCTGTGTCCTCACTCGCATTTTGTGGGATTGTAGTCAGTGGGGTCGGGGTGTTCCGTCGGCCATCTTGGGTGGGTGCTGACGCTGGGCCACTTGTAAGCGCCATCTTGGTAGGGGATAGAGGCTCTAGTAGCCGGAAGCTCGGGCATTAGAGGGCTTATTTAAACGGCTCTGTAACCGCACTCAGCAGATCTTTTGCCATCGTGCGCGTTGCTGACAGCTTTTACTTGCATTTTGTATACCTGTGGATATACCTTTTTAAACTGCGCCGTATGTAATTGCGCTGCTGTTATTTCTTATTTACCTAGCGTTTGTTTGGGGCAGCAAGCAGGGGCATAGTTCAGGCTTACCTGCACCATAATCTGTGTCCTCACTCGCATTTTGCGGGATTGTAGTCAGTGGGGTCGGGGTGTTCCGTCGGCCATCTTGGGTGGGTGCTGACGCTGGGCCACTTGTAAGCGCCATCTTGGTAGGGGATAGAGGCTCTAGTAGCCGGAAGCTCGGGCATTAGAGGGCTTATTTAAACGGCTCTGTAACCGCACTCAGCAGATCTTTTGCCATCGTGCGCGTTGCTGACAGCTTTTACTTGCATTTTGTATACCTGTGGATATACCTTTTTAAACTGCGCCGTATGTAATTGCGCTGCTGTTATTTCTTATTTACCTAGCGTTTGTTTGGGGCAGCAAGCAGGGGCATAGTTCAGGCTTACCTGCACCATAATCTGTGTCCTCACTCGCATTTTGCGGGATTGTAGTCAGTGGGGTCGGGGTGTTCCGTCGGCCATCTTGGGTGGGTGCTGACGCTGGGCCACTTGTAAGCGCCATCTTGGTAGGGGATAGAGGCTCTAGTAGCCGGAAGTCCGTGCGGTGCTACACCTTAAATAGGGATGGGTGAACAGACGCGCAGCGGATGCGCGCAGCGGTTGCGCCGTAGACGCGCCGGAGGTGCGCCAGAGGTAAGCCCGTTTGCGCCCGTTCGCGTCCCGGGCGCTCCCGGCGCCACTCACTTGGTAGCTAACTACGAGGACGGTAATAAGGAATCGTATTGTAGGGGGGATGCAGCTCTACATCGGCCACGGCTATCATCTCGCAGGAGCTTGTCCTGTGGCCTATTAAACGTTCGTTCCCTCGTTAAGCACCACGCCGAGATAGCACTTTTAATAGAATCCCTACATTTGGACATATTATTTGTCACGGAAACATGGACCACGGTGGACTGTGGCTTGGAACTTGGTTGGGCTTGCCCACCAGGTTATCTTATAAGACACATTCCTCGAGCCTCTGGCAGGGGGGGTGGCATAGGCTTTATTTTCAAAGAATCTATCTCCCTGGTGGAATTGGCAGTAAAAGAAGTGCCAGGGTTTGAGCTCATGGGCTTTTCTATCATGATCCAGGGCGGTACTCTGGCTGCAGGGCTGCTATGTTATAGACCCCCCTCCTCGACCATATCTTCCCTTCAGTCACTGGTTGATTTGATCTATGATCTTTCAAACTCCCACGCTAAGTTTGTAGTATTGGGAGATTTCAACCTCTGGCCTTCTGGCCCTCAAGATCTGGCATATAGAGAACTTTGTCAAGCGTGTAGTAACATTCAACTTACACAGTTGGTTTCACTACCCACTCACGTTAAGGGGCACACGCTAGACCTGGTCTTCGCAGAGAGGGAACTGGTCGTAGTGAGGGAGGTCTTGGAACAGTGTTGGACTGATCATTCTCTGATTACTTTGTCCATTGCTCTGCCCGCCCCGTTAAAACCAAACAATCCAAGTGTCCTCAAATTTAATCGTCAATGGGCTCGCCTTATAAGGGAGCCGGTTCGCCCTACTCTTCTGCCTAAGGGTTTTGTGGTGGAGGACAGTGTGAGCAAGAGCTATGCTGCCCTCTGTCAGCAGATTCTGACATCTCTTGACGAGCTGGCCCCTCTACGGAGGGTGAGGGATAGACCTAGAGGTGCTAACGCCTGGTATAATGAGGATTTGAGACAGCATAAGATCTGCTGTAAACAGGCTGAGCGTACTTGGAGGAGGGGATATAAGGAAGTGGATAGGGTAGCTTACAAAGGAGCCTTACAGGTATATAAGACCCAGCTAAGAAGTGCGAAAGCAAAGTTCTTAGAAGATACCTTGGGGAAGGCCACTAATAAATCACAGACCCTATTCAAACTGGTTAACACCTTATCCAATCCATCTTGCACAGTCCCTACCATTCCGGCTTCTCAGGATCTGTGTGATTCTTTGGCCCTCGCATTTGAGGAGAAAATTAGAAACATCCTGAAAGGACTCTCAGTGCCTGGACAGTTGGCATCGTCGCTACCTTTCTCCTTGGAATCCTCTGGATCCTCGGCGTTGGTATGGGATAATAACAAGACGGATTCTCCTTGCATGCCTTGTTTTCCTATCTTTTCGCTAGAGGAATTTGGCGTCTTGGCCAATGGAGTATCCTCAGGGTCACCTCTTGACCCAATGCCTCATAAGATCTGGAAGGCATTTCAAGACGAGCTGTTTCCTCCACTCCATTCTATTTGCTGTCAGTCATTGATGACAGGGACAGTCCCAGACAGTTGGAAGTTGGCAATAGTTACTCCATTACTAAAAAAGGCCTCCTTAGATCCCTCATGCTCAGCAAACTATAGACCCATCTCGCTTTTACCGTTTGCGATAAAAATCCTTGAGAGATGGGTCACGAGAGCCTTGTCCAACTTCCTGGAAACTAACTCCTGCCTGGATGCAGCCCAATTTGGCTTTAGACCGGCCCACGGTACTGAAACTGCATTAGTTACAGTATTAGACGATTTGCGTACGCGTGTCGACAGGGGCAAGTCAGCTTTTCTGGTGCTGCTCGACATGTCGGCCGCGTTCGACACCGTTGACCACGAGGTTCTCTTGAATCGTCTCCGAAACGTGGGAGTGACCGATCTGGCTTTACAATGGCTAATGTCCTATCTCAGCAACAGACAGCAAGCAGTGGCGTTACCTCCATTTCGCTCAGCTACGCGTCAGGTAAACCAGGGTGTCCCTCAAGGGTCGGCGGTTAGTCCGATCCTGTTCAATCTATATCTCCAACCCCTGATAAAATTAATCAAGTCATTCGGCATATCAGTCATCAATTATGCCGATGACACTCAGCTGATTTTCTCATTTGAGGGTAGTGAGACTGTCTCGAAAGACACTTTCCATCGTTGCATGTCGGCCACTGCTGAGTGGCTGCGAGCTAATGCCCTTCAGTTTAATGGATCAAAAACGGAAGTTCTTTACTGCTCCTCTGATCGCTCTCCTCGTGTTCTACCGGATGACTTTTGGCCAAATTCTATCCCAGGCTCCGTGGAAGCCGCTAAATCGGCTCGCAACCTGGGAGTGCTGTTCGAACCTGGCCTGCAGCTGGATGCTTCAGTAAATAAGATCACAGCGACCTGTATGGGCCTGCTTCGGGCTTTGCGTAAAATTTTGCCATTGCTTCCACCAGGTGCAAGAGCAGAGGTAGTGCGTAGTACCATTCTCAGTAGGTTAGACTACTGCAACGCACTACTGTTAGGAGCTCCAAAAATTCTGATCCTTAAACTACAGAGGATTCAGAACATGGCTGCGAAACTGGCTTTGTCGCGACCACGCTCTGCTTCCTCTTCAGCAGCCTTGGCCGATCTGCATTGGCTGCCAGTGCAGCAGAGGATTGCTTTTAAGGCACTTTGCCTGGTATTTAGAGCGCTGCATGGATTGGGGCCTATCCCTCTTCAGCATCTCTTCTCATGGTATCAAACGGCTCGACCATTGAGATCGTCGTCGGCGTTTTTTGTGAGGATTCCTAGGATCACTAGAGTAAGGATGGGTGGCCGTGCTTTTAGCTATACGGCCGCCACATTGTGGAATTCTCTACCCTTGATACTGAGGAGTAGTCAACATCTGCCTTCCTTTAAAAAGGAGCTTAAGACCTTCCTGTTTCCAAGCGCAAGATAACATCTGTGATGGCTCGATAGGATCTCAGCGCCAGGATACCCTTTGGGTGACAGCCGCGCTTAACAAGTATTAAATACATACATACATCTATGTATTTTTTAAACAGCCCTGAAGAAGTCCTGTGTTAGGACGAAACGCGTCGGCTATATCGCTTTGCATTGTCCAATGAATTTGGAATAAAGAAACTGAAATCAAGGAATACTCTGTTCTCTGAAATTGATTTTGATATATATATATTGATATTTTTGGATTGTTTTACAAATCTGTGGTGCATCTTAGCTTTTGTCCAACTCATCTGATTATGTTCCCTAGGGAACTAGCATTGTAACAATGGGTGCTACTCAGAATGCACACATCCCATTGATCTATGTGTAATAACATATCATTGTGGGAAAGATACTAAAGGGTGATATTAATTTCAGGTGCTGGCAAAATAGAAGGTTCCATTGTTAGTTCCATTGGCACTTTTGTTTTACTTCCCTTCTGTGGCACTGATTAAACCCTTTACAAGTTTATAGAAGTCAATTTGAACTTGAAGTATTAATTCGAAAGTTCAATCATGCCTACATTTAAAGACAGACGACAGGAGTTGGCCCAAGACTTATTTGCCAGTGGCTCTAATACAAATATCCCAGCTACAGAGGGATTAAAAATAAAATTTCAGCGACTAGAAAAACTAAAAAAGCATGAGATGTCCAGGTGGTGGGACAGCACCACTCTGGAAAAATATATACAGAATGAAAAAATCCCACGAGGTCTTTGAATCTTAATCTTCCCCACATTTGAGGACTTAAACAAGGAGCAGCTGGAAGATTGGGAGGGTAACCTCCGCAATGCTTCATTCAATATGATGAGAATTTTGATAAAAAATGCAGAGATCAAGGGAGCCAAATTACAACAGGATATTGAAGAATTAGAAAAAGAAATTGAAACATCAGAGCTTAACGATACCATCAAAAAGAACTATGCAGTTTTGTATGGAATCCTTGAAGAATATCAATTATATTTAAGGGACAAAAAATTAAAAAAGATAAAGAGGGATGATAAGGACTACAGAGACGGTAGGGTCTATACATTCTCCCATAAATATGACAACATTAAGACACCAGGGGAGGGAAAAAGACAAAGGGAGGAGACGTCAGAACTCGCCTCTACAAATAGCATAACCTCCATCTCATCGGCAGTCAGTTCAGTAACCACAGAAGACTCGGTGGGGGCTGCAGATAGTGAAACAAGGTCCAATACTTTTTTATTGGAGATGAAGAGACTAAAACTAAGTGCAAAAACAACACCAAGAGATCAAAGACAAGAAGGGGAGGGAGGAAATGGCAGAAATCTAAACAAAAACGACAACAAGAAATCGAAACCAGAACCAGGGGTCAGAATCACGAGATCCAAGAGAACAGGGAAATAATGGGAACCAACGAGGAGGGGACACTGAAAACATTAATTGTAAACCTTTCAAATAGAGAATTGTCTAGAAATGAAATATCTGTCTTAAACAAGGGTTTGGGATTTTGCCCCAACCAACTGGGTGGTGATGTTGATATTTTTGTGCACCTATTTAAGTTTGTTAGATTGCTTAAACTTAAAGACCACTTCATACGTAACCCACCTACTTGTAACCAACCGCCTAATGAAATAACATTGTCTACGTATACTGTACAAGAAATAAAAACTATTCAAACAATGATGTCCATAGAGTTGGAAACTTCAATTGATATGGAATCTGTATGTGATGAACTTAATGTTGTTGAAAATACATGTATTGATAGCGGGTTGAAACTAAAATCTAAGTTTGTACCTATTGGCACCCATCCCAATATAGACATCTTCTTTGAAAGGGTTACACAAGGTTTTCACAAATTGTCAGCAAGTCCAATCCGTGCGAACACACGTGCCCATAATTTGACATCTGGGGAAAAAGCAGCCCTAAAAGATCTAAGAACTGACCACACAATTGTTATTCGCGAGGCGGACAAGGGGGGCAATGTGGTTCTGATGGAAAAAGATTGTTATATGAAGGAAATAGAACGACAACTTATGGACAGTAATTGCTATAGGAAAATCGCAATTAACCCTATGAAGACACTGGGAGACCACATTAATATGAGACTAGTGAAATGGCGGGAGGATGGTTTGATCAGTGATGACGAATGCAGATACCTGAAAGTAACAACGCCATCTTTCCCTTGCATCTATATACTACCCAAAATACATAAGGGCGGCCCTTTTCCACCTGGCCGCCCCATTATTTCAGGGGTAAACTCACCAACAGAAAAGCTATCTGAGTACGTGGACCAATACATTCAACCCTTGGTACAAAATTTACCAGCGTACATAAAAGATACAAAGGACATCTTGGGTAAATTTGAGGGCTTCACATGGTCCGAAACCCTAATTTTTGTCACCTTAGATGTGACAAGCTTGTATACCTGTATCAAAAAAGAGTTTGGTATTGTTGGAAAACCACTCCCACACTAGAAGGGGTGGTGGTGGTCTTCCGGACACACTGTGGTAGCTTGGCTCGAGTGGTCAGGAATCAGGCTCCGTGCTAAGCATACAACATACCCAAACAATAACCATGCGTGCATCCGTTCCAAAAACGACTCTACACCGTAAAAATTATGAAAATAACTTTCTTTATCTGCTTTTTCTCTTAGTTGCTGATTGGAGAAAATAAATAAGTCAATCACAATATACAAATTTTAAATAGTGCAGATCAAATAATTACTGTCTGGAGATTCAATAAATAGGGGTGATCATAAATACAAGGGACATAAATATAAGTGCAGGTAATACAGGCAATTAAATATTCTGAGGCATAAATACTGTACCAATAAATATTGTACACCAACCAGTCCTGTGGACCAATAAATATAGTGAAGCAATAAATAGGTTAAACACAATAAATACAGTGCCTTCAATAAGTAATTAAAAGTATACAGCAGCACTCATGTAATCAGATCACTTTTCAATCCCTAAGGGCTGATTTGGCCCAGGCACAGCTTGTAGGGTTGTGGAAGGCTTGAGGGGTACTACTCCCTGGCTGGGACAAGGCTGAGGCCTAAACTGAGGTAGATCAAGGGGGGGATACCAGTGCCCTGGCTTTCTCTCTCCACACAACCTCTCTAGGTTAGTCCCAATTCACCCCTGGCACAGTCAGGTTGGTTCCAGCACCTCCCTAGCCCCTTAGAGCAGTCTCTCAGGTCTCCACAGGGCCTTAGGCGCCCTCTACTCCACTTACTGCCCTTTTTCTGATGTTCCGACGCCGCTGGAGTCGTGTCGATGCCGTGAGGCGGTTCCGGTTCGGTCTCGGCGGCCTCGGCACAATGTCAGTTCTAGACGACGCCGGTAGGCGGGTCCGGTCCGATGTCGGCGGCCTCGGTTCGATCTCGACCTCCGATTCGACGGCGTCGGGCAGTCTCTACTCGATGTCGACTTCGGGCGGCTCCGGTCCGATGGCGCTCTCGGCTTCGATGACGTCGGCCGGCCTGGCCTCGATGTCGACTTCCGGCGACTCCGGGGTGCGATCCTCACCCCCGACCTCCGGTGCTCCTCCTCTCAGGTTCCGGGCGACTCCGGAGTGCGATCCTCACTCCCGACCTCCGGTACACCTCACCTCGGTCTCCGACGACTCCGGAGGGCGGACTTCACTCCTCCGATGACGCCGCTCACTCGACCTCGGTTAACTTCCTCCTCGACCTTTGGTATTCCTCACGACCTCCGTCGGCGCCCTCTCACGACCTCAGGCGGCTCCGGGTACGACGTCTGCTTCTTCAGTCAGCGCCGCTTCTCCACCTCGGGCTCCAGGTCTTAGGCTACTCGACGCCGGACTCCAGGGAAACCAGTTTCCAGGTCAGGATCTTGCTGCTTTCTGCCTCTAAGGCCTGTTCCTGCTGTCCAGGTCCTTAGGATGAGTTTTTCTGGCTTCTTCCCACACAGGGCTACAGGCTGGGATCCATCAGTAGGGACAAGTATCAAGGGTGGGTTTATGGACCCCACTCCAGGCACAAGTTTCCACCCCTGCTGCTTCACTCCTTCCTCCTTCACTGTTGTGCTGCTCTCTCTTCACCAGTCAGGTGCCAACTGCCAGCTCCAACTGCCAACTCTCTCTCTTAACTCCCCAACATTCCAAACCGCCTCCAACTGTCACAGGGTTCTGGAATGTTCTGGAAGGTGCTGGTAGGTTCCAGTGGATGCTGGTGATGTCACAGGTGGCCACCATTTTGTGCTTCAGGCCCTCAGACAGAAGTTTCAGGGGTAGGTAAAATGGCTCCCTGAATCTGCAGCAACACTAAAAAGTCTGGTGGTTCCCAAAAAGGAAAAATTCAAACAGGGTTTGAGGCAAAAGTGGGACAAAATAAATAATGATGAGGAGGGACCACCCAAAGGGCTGACAGGTCTAACACGCGTCCCCCCCAGCTGAAAGTGGGGGGAGAGCTACCCAACCCCTTGGGAGTTCTCATCACTAAGGCGGAAATACCTTGAGAGACCGTCTGCATTGGCGTGGTCCACTCCAGGCCGATGTTCCACCTGAAAGTCCATCCCCTGTAGGGAAATAGACCACCTCAACAACTTGGGATTCTCCCCCTTCATTTGCATCAGCCAACGAAGGGGTCTGTGGTCGGTCTGAACTAGGAAGTGCGAGCCAAACAGGTATGGCCGCAACTTCTTCAGAGCCCATACCACTGCAAAGGCTTCACGCTCTATTGCACTCCACTTCTGTTCCCTGGGAAGTAGTCTCCGGGATAGGAAGACCACGGGTTGATCCAGACCCTCTTCGTTGAGTTGCGATAACACTGCCCCAATGCCATGTTCTGATGCATCTGTCTGGACAATGAACTCCTTGGAAAAGTCTGGGGCCCTTAAGACCGGGGCCTCGCACATGGCTTTCTTCAATCTCTCAAAGGCTTGCTGACAAGCCTCCGTCCAGACTACCCGTCGAGGTTGTTTCTTGGACGTGAGCTCCGTGAGGGGGGCTACGATGGTACCGTACCCCTTCACGAAGCGGCGGTAGTATCCCGTGAGGCCCAAAAATGCTCGGACCTCAGTCTGAGTCTTGGGGGGTTTCCAGGCCATGATGGCCTCGATCTTCGCCTGGAGGGGTTGCACCGCTCCCCTACCCACCAAGTGTCCAAGGTACACTACCGACCCCTGCCCGATCTGGCACTTGCTGGCCTTGATCGTCAATCCAGCTTGTCTCAGGGCCTGGAGAACAGCTTGCAGGTGACGCAAGTGATCCTCCCAGCTGTTACTGAAGACGGCTATGTCATCCAGATAAGCAGCAGAGAAACTCTCCATTCCGGTGAGGATCTGGTTTACCAGGCGCTGAAACGTGGCAGGTGCGTTCTTGAGCCAAAAGGGCATCACACAGAACTGGTAGTGGCCATTGGGCGTGGAGAAGGCTGACCTTTCCCTTGCTCCATCAGTCAACGAGATCTGCCAGTACCCTGAAGTAAGGTCAAAGGTACTTAGATATTGGGCAGCTCCCAGCCGGTCAATCAATTCATCCGCCCTAGGGATCGGATGAGCATCAGTTTTTGTCACTGAATTCAGTCCCCGATAGTCCACACAGAACCTCAGTTCTGGTTGGGCACCCGGTGGTGCAGCTTTTGGTACTAACACCACCGGACTGGACCAGGGACTGCTAGAAGGTTCGATCACTCCTAGCTCCAGCATCTTAGTGACTTCACTATGAATGCTGGCCTTCACCTTGTCTGACATCCGGTAGATCTTGGACTTCACAGGTGGGCTGTCTCCTGTGTCCACGTCATGGACGCACAGGTGAGTCCTACCCGGGACAAGGGAGAACAACGAGGAGTACTGCCCCAGGACCTGGCGACAGTCCTCCTGCTGTTCAGGAGTTAGAGATGGGGAGAGAATCACTCCCTCCACCGACCCATCCTTCTCTTGAGACGCAAACAGATCAGGGAGAGGCTCGCTTTCCACGTCCTCTCCTCCGTCAGTCACCATCATCAAGATGACTTCGGGCCTCTCGTGGTGGGGTTTGAGGCGGTTGGCATGCAGCACCCGCAGGGGCTGACGAGGGGTCTTCAGGTCCACCAAGTAGGTAGCCTTACCCTTCTTCTCCAACACCTCAAAGGGTCCTGACCAGCGATCCTGGAGGGCACTAAGCTCTCCCGGTTCGATCACCCACACCTTCTGGCCAGGCTCCAACTCCACCGGGTGAGCATTGTGGTCATACCACGCCTTCATCACTGCTTGGCTGGCTTCCAAGTTGTCAGAAGCTTGCTTCCACAACTTAGCCATTTGGCTCCGGAAGGCCAGCATGTAGCTCACCACATCCTGGGGAAGCTTTCTGGGAGTTCTTTCCCATCCGTCTCTCACCAGGTTGAGAGGTCCACGTACAGGGTGCCCATACAGAAGCTCGAAGGGGCTGAAGCCCACTCCCTTCTGTGGCACTTCCCTGTAGGAAAAAAGTAAACAGGGTAGGAGGACGTCCCATTTCCTCCGCAGGCTTTCAGGCAGACTTCTGATCATGCCCTTCAAGGTTTTGTTAAACCTCTCCACCAGACCATTGGTCTGGGGGTGGTAAGGAGTTGTGAACCGGTAGGTCACTCCACACTCCTTCCACATCGCCCGCATATACGCTGACATGAAGTTGGTCCCCCTGTCGGACACAACTTCCTTGGGAAAACCCACTCGGGTAAAGATTCCCATCAGGGCCCTTGCCACAACAGGTGCTGTTATGGTCCTCAGAGGTATTGCCTCTGGGTACCGTGTGGCATGATCCACCAGAACCAGGATAAACCTGTGACCAGCTGTAGTCGGTGGATCTAACGGACCCACAATGTCGATGCCCACCCTTTCAAAGGGGGTGCTAACGACAGGAAGTGGTTCCAGGGGAGCTTTCAGCTTCACCCCTGTTTTCCCACTGGCTTGGCAAGACACACATGTCCGGCAGTAGGTATCGGACGACACTTTCATCTGAGGCCAATAAAAGTGTGGGACAAGACGGGCGAAGGTCTTGTCTTGCCCCAGGTGTCCTGCCAATGGTATCTCGTGAGCCAACTCCAGAAGGAAGGCTCGATAACGTTGAGGGACTACCAAGGCTCGTGACGATCCGTGTAGGGGTGCCTTGGGTTCACTGTAGAGGAGGCCATCCTCCCAGTAAACACTGTAGTTCCCTTCAACGTTCCCTGCTGCCTGGGCTTCGGCCTGTCGCCTCAGCCCCTCAAGGGTAGGGCACTCCCTCTGGCCCTGGCAGAATTCCTCCCTGGACGGGCCTCCCTCCACGTGCCACTCGGCCGGGATGGGTAGGTCCTCCAGGTTGGTAACGTCCCCCACCGCAGACTCCTGGTCCACCACCTCCGGTGGCCTATCCGTCCTACGGGGTGGGGACGCCGAGGCAGGCTCCTCCTGTCCTCGGTTCTTCCCTTGACTGGCAGCTGGCTGGGCCTTTGTTCCAGGCTCCAGCCGAAATGAACTCCCTCTTCGGGTAGTCGTGGACCTTGTGCTAACACAGGCCCAGTCAGGTGTACCCAGCATCTCGGTGTGAGTCCGGTATTCCACCTCCTTCCAAGCGTTGTGCTCCATGTCATTCCCCAGCAGACAATCGACTGGCACGGCAGGGCTTACGGCAACTCGAAGTGAACCTGCAACCCCCCCCCATTCAAAGGGAACCTCGGCCACTGGATAGTGGCCTGTTCTGCCGTCAGCCATCGCGGCTGGGTGGAGTACATCGGGAATTACCTGCTCTGGAGACACCAGTTGGCTACGCACCATAGTCATACTGGCTCCTGTGTCTCTCAGAGCCTCCCCTCTTTGGCCGTTGATGGTGACCCACTGCCCATACTTTGCGGTATTTGCGGGCACCTGGATCTTAGGAACCATCTCCCGTTCTCCCAGGGACACTAAAGTGACACCCGCCCACTCCCTTCCCTTAGTTAAGGGCATCTCCTCCCCGAGCACTACACTAGCTACTCCGGGGGTCTTTCCTCCAGTGGGAGGGGGTGGTCGTTTCAAGCACTTCGGATCTCCTTTATAGTGTCCAACGCCACCGCACTCATAGCAATGGACAACCCTTGGCTGCTGACTCTGGCCAGGATTAGGGTTTCTGGGTGGGTTAGCCTTAGAGGTGAATCCTGTTCCCTTCCCTTGGAAGTTATTTTGGGGGCCTTTGGAGAACTCCTTTTTCTTTTCCCCTCCCTCTTTCTTCTGGGGGGCGCCCTGTCCGGCCTTTTGAGTATCCCCTCCAGTCCCCCTTGTGGACACCCGGGTACTAGCCCAAATGTCCGCCTCCTCAGCAAGCTTCCGGGGACTGGTCAGCTTGCTATCCACCAGGTGTTGCCGCAGTTCAGGGAAACATTTCTCGAGCAGGTGTTCCTTCAGTACCAGGTCAAACAACCCCTCGTAGTTCCTCACTTCACTGCCCTGAATCCAACCTTCCATTGCCTTCTTCGCATAGTCCAGGAAGTCCACCCAATTCTGCGTGCCCAGCTTGTGACTACCCCTGAACTTCTGTCTGTACTTTTCAGGTGTTAGTCCAAACTTTCTGATGAGCGCCAGTTTCATGGTGGGGTAGTGGGTCTGCTCATCCTCCTCGAGGGCCAATAAAGCATCCCTACCAGCTGGAGGCATGTACTTGTACAATCCCCCTCCCCAGTACTTCTCTGGAACCCCATGGGCCCTCAACGAGACCTCATAGGCCGCTAGCCACTTGGCGATATCGTCGCCCACTCCATAGCTAGCCACTATGTCCTTTGGCAGGTAAGGTTTGGATTCCCTGGTGATCTCTTGGGTTTGGCTGCCACCATTAGGAACAGGTTGTGCCCCGATTCTCAAGATCTGAAGATCTATTTCTTTCAGTCGCAATTCGTGGGCCATCCTCTGCTCCTCCTTCTCCTTCTCCAGCCTTGCTAAGTCCCATGTGAGCTGTCTTTTCTCCCTCCGGTCTGTTAGCTCCACTTCAGACAAGCCACCGCTAGAGGCACTGCTGCCCTTCCTAGAAATGGTTCTGGGCCCTGCTGACAGGTTCCCCACCTCAGGTTGGTACATCTCAGCCCCCTCGGGGTCAGGCTCTCCATCCCTGTCTTCCTCCTCAGCCTTGCTTTCCCTGCGTGCCTCCCCCCAAGCCCTTAAGCTGGTTTGGAGTGCACCCTTCTTTGCTCCTGGGGGGCAGTACACCCCCTCCCGCTGGCAAAACTCCCTGAGTTGGGCCACAGTGTACGTTTCTAGATTTTCTAGTACAAACTCCATCTTGCCCACTCAGGTTAGAGGACAGGTTTTGTGCAGTAACAATGCAGGGGGGTACCTTTAATAATACCTCCTCCCACCACCAGAGTAAATTTGGAAAAAAACAAAAACCCACAATTAGGAAGGCCGCTCTTGAGAAAACTCCCGGTGTAGGCCTATGGACTACCCACAGTTATTGTTGAGTATGCGTAGGCACAGCTCTATCCCACCACTGAACACCAATTTATGTTGGAAAACCACTCCCACACTAGAAGGGGTGGTGGTGGTCTTCCGGACACACTGTGGTAGCTTGGCTCGAGTGGTCAGGAATCAGGCTCCGTGCTAAGCATACAACATACCCAAACAATAACCATGCGTGCATCCGTTCCAAAAACGACTCTACACCGTAAAAATTATGAAAATAACTTTCTTTATCTGCTTTTTCTCTTAGTTGCTGATTGGAGAAAATAAATAAGTCAATCACAATATACAAATTTTAAATAGTGCAGATCAAATAATTACTGTCTGGAGATTCAATAAATAGGGGTGATCATAAATACAAGGGACATAAATATAAGTGCAGGTAATACAGGCAATTAAATATTCTGAGGCATAAATACTGTACCAATAAATATTGTACACCAACCAGTCCTGTGGACCAATAAATATAGTGAAGCAATAAATAGGTTAAACACAATAAATACAGTGCCTTCAATAAGTAATTAAAAGTATACAGCAGCACTCATGTAATCAGATCACTTTTCAATCCCTAAGGGCTGATTTGGCCCAGGCACAGCTTGTAGGGTTGTGGAAGGCTTGAGGGGTACTACTCCCTGGCTGGGACAAGGCTGAGGCCTAAACTGAGGTAGATCAAGGGGGGGATACCAGTGCCCTGGCTTTCTCTCTCCACACAACCTCTCTAGGTTAGTCCCAATTCACCCCTGGCACAGTCAGGTTGGTTCCAGCACCTCCCTAGCCCCTTAGAGCAGTCTCTCAGGTCTCCACAGGGCCTTAGGCGCCCTCTACTCCACTTACTGCCCTTTTTCTGATGTTCCGACGCCGCTGGAGTCGTGTCGATGCCGTGAGGCGGTTCCGGTTCGGTCTCGGCGGCCTCGGCACAATGTCAGTTCTAGACGACGCCGGTAGGCGGGTCCGGTCCGATGTCGGCGGCCTCGGTTCGATCTCGACCTCCGATTCGACGGCGTCGGGCAGTCTCTACTCGATGTCGACTTCGGGCGGCTCCGGTCCGATGGCGCTCTCGGCTTCGATGACGTCGGCCGGCCTGGCCTCGATGTCGACTTCCGGCGACTCCGGGGTGCGATCCTCACCCCCGACCTCCGGTGCTCCTCCTCTCAGGTTCCGGGCGACTCCGGAGTGCGATCCTCACTCCCGACCTCCGGTACACCTCACCTCGGTCTCCGACGACTCCGGAGGGCGGACTTCACTCCTCCGATGACGCCGCTCACTCGACCTCGGTTAACTTCCTCCTCGACCTTTGGTATTCCTCACGACCTCCGTCGGCGCCCTCTCACGACCTCAGGCGGCTCCGGGTACGACGTCTGCTTCTTCAGTCAGCGCCGCTTCTCCACCTCGGGCTCCAGGTCTTAGGCTACTCGACGCCGGACTCCAGGGAAACCAGTTTCCAGGTCAGGATCTTGCTGCTTTCTGCTTCTAAGGCCTGTTCCTGCTGTCCAGGTCCTTAGGATGAGTTTTTCTGGCTTCTTCCCACACAGGGCTACAGGCTGGGATCCATCAGTAGGGACAAGTATCAAGGGTGGGTTTATGGACCCCACTCCAGGCACAAGTTTCCACCCCTGCTGCTTCACTCCTTCCTCCTTCACTGTTGTGCTGCTCTCTCTTCACCAGTCAGGTGCCAACTGCCAGCTCCAACTGCCAACTCTCTCTCTTAACTCCCCAACATTCCAAACCGCCTCCAACTGTCACAGGGTTCTGGAATGTTCTGGAAGGTGCTGGTAGGTTCCAGTGGATGCTGGTGATGTCACAGGTGGCCACCATTTTGTGCTTCAGGCCCTCAGACAGAAGTTTCAGGGGTAGGTAAAATGGCTCCCTGAATCTGCAGCAACACTAAAAAGTCTGGTGGTTCCCAAAAAGGAAAAATTCAAACAGGGTTTGAGGCAAAAGTGGGACAAAATAAATAATGATGAGGAGGGACCACCCAAAGGGCTGACAGGTCTAACAGGTATTATAGCATTACAATCCTTCCTGGGCCAGAGAGCTGCGGACCACTTCCATCACAATGAGATGCTATTGGAAATGACAGACATTATTTTATCCAAGAACAATTTCCTCCATGACTCTAACTGGTACCATCAAATCCAGGGCACTGCAATGGGCTCCAGGTTTGCTCCTGCTTACGCCGGGCTCTTCATGGGCTGGTTTGAGCGGGGGCATGCCTGGGGCAAACATGCATCACCATGGATGCACCATGTGATATTTTGGGGCAGGTATATTGATGACGTCATCATACTCTGGGACGGACTGGTAGAGGATTTGATGTCATACTATGACTATCTCAATGACAATCCTTTTAATGTTAAATTTACCATTAATCATAGCTCTGAAAAAATTGACTTCTTGGATATAACTTTTTTTATCCAAAACAACCATATCCATAGCCGAACACATAGAAAGACCACAGCCTGCAATAGTACTCTACACTATCAAAGCTCACATCCACAACATGTGATCAAAAATATCCCCTATGGGGAAATGATACGCATGCGCCGGAATTGCAGCATGGATGAGGACTTTACTTCCTATTTAAGGGAGACAGAAAGACTGTTTTTGGAAAGAGGATATCCTAAACATATCCTGAGTGAAGCACAAAACAAAGCAAAGAATATCAATAGAACTACTACGTTAGCCATTAAGAACAAGAAAGTGCCCAATAAAAGTTACATTTCATTTAATACTCAGTTTAATGAACAAAGTAGTAGGGTGTATAATACCCTCAGAAAGCACTGGCATCTACTAACAGACGTACCGGGTCTAAATGAACATTTGGACAAAAGGCCTATGGTGACATACAGAAGAGGACAAAATCTTCGAGATATGCTTTGTCCAAGTTATGTTACCACCACCAAGAAACAAACCTGGCTCACTACAAAAACAGTAGGGTTCTTTACATGTAACAAATGTAGCGTCTGTGATTTAGGGATGAATAAGACTAAGAATTTTAGCTTCAACACTAGACGCAAACATACAATTGAACATCTCATTAATTGTAACTCAAAATACATAGTTTACATAATATGCTGCCCCTGTAATAAAATATATGTGGGCAGTACAAAAAGACCCCTAAAAACCAGAATCCAAGAACATGTTCGAGCTGTCCGGAATGGGGACATGAGGTACCCATTGACTTTTCACATGCAGGAAAAACATTCTAGTGTAGACAAGCTTCGGTTCATGGGTATAGACCATGTCCCAGCACACCCCAGGGGTGGAAATAGAGAACTCGCACTCAGGAAGAAGGAAGCAGAATGGATATGTAGATTACGGAGTGTTGAGATGGGACATAACAGTGACAACGAGATGCATTATTTCCTATAAAAATTTTTGCCCTAACTGTGGCACTCCCTATACTAGTCGCTGTTAACACAACATGTATATTGAACTATGCAAAGCTGTTGTCATATGCTCTTGTTTCTGTCATTCAATCTTTCCTCAAAACCTGTATCATCTTCTCTATATATATGAAACCAAGTATTAAACTTGCATGAAGTATCTTTTATTATACTGCTAATTCACCAAAGGGTACATCCTGATGTAGTTTTTGGAAACACATAGATTCTCCAATCTGAAAAGATGAAGCTGTAGACAATATAGAACAGGGCTATGTTGTGACCAGTTATTATATGTATACTTGGACTTGCCTGCATGACTGTAGATACAAATCGATTTGAAGCTGGTTGCCATATATTGAGTGTGTTTAAATGGAACCTAGTATCAAACTTACTCCAATTATTTTCTTTAAATACTATTATTTCAACAAAAATATATATTTTCTGGTGTAGATAATTAAAGATACAGACTATGATAATTTTCAAATCGTTAATTAAACACGTGGATAATATGGAAGAACACAGGATAAGATCAGTTCATTGATCACAATATGATTGTACATAGAATAGGTTTACTCTGTTGTCCCTACAGTATTTGTATAATTAGTACTATCTGTATGTTCATTTATATGAACCCATCCCAAGATGGCCGCCATACAGTGAACTTTACCCGTATACTCCTTCCGATTACCACACTGGTGTTGTTACTGATTAGGAACTGTAAAAAGCTTTCATCTCGAACTTAATAAATAAACTTTAGCTATCATTACAGGCAGACCATATACATACTATAGAATGATCGCCATATCCCTTGTTAGATCGGAAATTCATTGATATAGATCGAGATCTTTAAATAGCTCTAATACATATTTTGTCTTCTTATTTGCAATTCATATACTGCTTTTGCGACTCTGCATATGCCCAGCAGAAATTCAGGCCTTTTAAGACACATCCTTCCGTTGTTCACCACTCTCTGATGGGGATTTTATACATCCCAAGATGGCCACGCTGCTCATGCCGATAATCACATGACCCGCAAGGGCTTTCTAATGCGAAATTTCTTTTTACGAAATAACTTATGCGAGGAGATTACCTTTTAGTCAACTGACTACAAATTCTATTAGCACTATCTAACTACTCTAAAAAATCATACTTAATAAAGTGGCTTTGGTCTGACACACGTCTTTTATGAACATCGTTGGTTTCTCACTATTCTTTATATTAGGAGAAAATACACAACTTAAAGATGGCCACGACGTTCACGCTAAATGTCATGTGATCCACAAGGGGGCGTCGCCTTGTAACTCAACACAGGTGACTGAACTTGCCGGGCCATTTGAAAAATATATAAAGCGATTGCTTTCTACTAAATAGGTTGCCGGATCGAGGGACCGTTCCTGTTGCCGTAGACTGTTTTGCAGCTCGTTTGTCGTAACTAGCATATTACGGTAAGTACACGCTGGCCCTACTGCATTGTAGGTTAAAGATTACTACCGTAGGTTTCAATATGGACTTAGCAAGATCAGTGATTTAGAGATTGTATTCTCTTATTGATTTTAATTGCTGAACTCTGTTTAAAACGAGATGAAACACTGGGTTTGGACATTGCTCAGACATGGGCTTATGACGTTAGAGTGGCACATAGGAACTAGTCATCCTAGCATGAGGTGGATTTTAATATAGGATCTGAATGTTTCTCCTCTTGCATTGTATCCCAGGCTCTTATTATTGCTCAACATGTAGATGCAGCGCTAAGTGGAAAAGTGTAGGAGTGAAACACTGGGGAATAATTTGTAGAGTGGTTATATTTTTCGAATTTCACGCATTTAGTATATGGTAGCATATACAAGAGGGTCTTGCCCTAAATATTCTACACTTCACTTTTTATTTTGTTTGGCTTTCCTCCTTTAGATCGGATTGTATGTCTTCTCCATATTTGTGAGTGGATCACTTCCTCATATCAAAGTCAGTTAAAAATTAATTCCTGCATAAAACTTCATAAAGGACATGGTTTTGAACATTCCATACTCTGACAAAGGTATGTGATATATGGACTAACCATGTGTTCTCATTTCATATTTTAAATTTAAATATTCTGTTGAATAGATACTAATGTTTTTATGTGGACAGCCTCTATAATGGATTTTGTGCCCACTCATAATATTTACAAAATAAATATAAACATTATACAGATCCTGCTTATTTTAAAAGTATCTGTCTCATATTACAGACTAAGCTAAATGGATGAAAATAATTTGGACAGAAGACTCTCAGCTTCTATCGTACAAACTCAAATTATTATATTTAGGAGTGTTCTAACCTCCATTTACAACTTGGTAGGTATATTATAGACACATTATAGTGTATGGTCCGGTTTGGACACATAGGTGTTTTACACACAAATATCTGCAAATAAGGAATAACCCTACTTATAAGACATAATATAGATCGAAGAAACTAAGTGAATGGCAGTATAACTCTATCTCCCTATTCCTCCCTTCCTGCTCCCATCTGTTCTTTTCGTCCTTTCTTCCCCTCTTTCTCCGTGTTTCTGGATGCTTATGCAAGATGACTATCAACAGGAACATCTCATATAAAAAATAAAAAATATAAGATTGTTTAGCTGTGTTTTCAATGTGGGGTCCATTGAGAGATTATGGACATGAGATATAATACAACAACTCTCATTATACTTGTATTGGATTGCAAATCATTTCTCTGAATTTAAAAGATTTTATGAAAACTGTCTGTTGTAATGTAGGTTCAGTGTATTAGACCAATATCTAGCGTAGGATATTTTTAACTGTATGACTTGTTTGTAACTGTATTGTATCTATGTATTTTTTAAACAGCCCTGAAGAAGTCCTGTGTTAGGACGAAACGCGTCGGCTGTATTGCTTTGCATTGTCCAATGAATTTGGAATAAAGAAACTGAAAACAAGGAATACTCTGTTCTCTGAAATTGATTTTGATATATATATATTGATATTTTTGGATTGTTTTACAAATCTGTGGTGCATCTTAGCTTTTGTCTAACTCATCTGATTATGTTCCCTAGGGAACTAGCATTGTAACAATGGGTGCTACTCAGAATGCACACATCCCCTTGATCTATGTGTAATAACATATCATTGTGGGAAAGATACTAAAGGGTGATATTAATTTCAGGTGCTGGCAAAATAGAAGGTTCCATTGTTAGTTCCATTGGCACTTTTATTTTGTACAACCTAATGGTCTGAATTCAGTCTTTGAGTGCCCCTTCTTGCATGGTTACCTCCTTACCTTTTTGCCAGATACATGATGCCAACTTGACTGAGTGTGCCCTGGGTACCTGACAATCAGGCTTACAGGGCCTATGTTCTTTCCCAAAACGGTACCTTTGTCTCCACAATTGGCACACCTCTGGGCCACATGCAAGTACCTTGTAAAAGGTACATCAAGTGCCTTGTGACCAGAGAGGGTCTCTGACGGCATGCCACCCTCCGAGACCCCTCCCCTTAACACCCACACACTGCCACTGCAGGCTGCGTGTTTTGGTGCAGACCAAACTAAAGAGTTGACATGGCCCACATCCCTGTGTGCAATGCCCACCCACACTACCTGCAGAATGGGTAAGTCACGCTTCTAGCAGGCATTACAGCCCTAAAGGCAGGTACACCATACCACAGATGAGGGCATAGCTGCATGAGCAATATGCTCCTACAGTGTTCTGTGCCATTCACAGACATTGTAAGTGCAGTGAAGCCATTTTGAGTACGTGTGCTGTGAGTTTGTCAGAACGAACTCCACAGCTCCATGGTGGCTTTACTGAAGACTGAGAAGTTTGATACTAAACTTCTCAGCACATTAATCCCACACTGATGCCACTGTTGGATTTAATGAAAAATGCACTAATAGGGTTTCTTAGAGATTCCCCCTTGAAAACATCAAGCCCCTTGTATTGTTCCTGAATGGCTACTTACCATCTACCACCTCTAGACAGGTTTCTGGCCCCTGCATAGAGAGCTTCCGCTCTCTGGGTCCTGAATCAAAGCACATCCTGGGCAGAGGTGTCATGCCTGCTCCCCCTGGATGGGCAGGGTCCACAAAGGGGAAGCTTCAAAGGGCAGCTGCCTTTGTTAGCTACCCCTGCTGATATCAGCAACTGGCTCCCACTGGCTCTGATTCCCACTTTGGGCAGGAGAATCGGCAGGAAAACCTAGAGAGGAAAGGGAGGTTTGCCTTCCTTTGTCAACCCCACCCCTGAGGTAGGGGAGGTGAAGCGAAGCACACATCTCAGTCCCCTCAAACTTGAAGATGAGGGGACTCCCCCAAACAGGATGAGGCATATGCCCCCCCCCCCACTGGAGGGTGGCATAAGAGGGGGCGTAAACACCCCAGGGAAGGGACCCTGTAACGTCATTAAATCTAGGTATTTAGTGGCACCCCTAACCTTGTTCCTTAGATACGACAACCTAAGAAAAAGAAGGCCTGAAGAGCTGTGCTGCAGAGAAGAGGATAACAATACTATTTGACCCCAGCTCTACCAGCTTGTCTCCTGCTTCAGAGACCCTGCGAGCTGAAACTGCTGAGTCCTGCAGCTAGCAGCCTCCAAGAACACCAGAGACCAACCCTGCCTTCGAAAAAGACTCTTGAATCCAGAGAGCATGAATTGTCCAACAAAGAAACTCCAACTTCAAGGACTCCAGATCCAGGCAGAGCCGTGTCCCCAGCACACTCTCCACCTGATGCCAGTGGCCCGAGATCGAGTGACTCACCTATCCAGTGAAGTCTCCCCAGCGATCCTGGCCTCCTCTGCATCAGTGGCTGACCTCTCAAGGTCCCCCCCTCAACTCCTGCCAGCCTCTGTTTGAAGGGTCCCCCCGACCGCGACAAGACCAGATGAGAAAACCCCAACACCAAAAGGCACCCCTGCATCCTCCGTCCCCGACTTTGGAGAGCCCGTCTGACGGTGCCCAGGTGTCCGCCAACTATCCAACTTACCTACCCAGTTGTTGATCGCCTTCCTGCAGCTTCATGGTCCAAGGCTGCAGACTCTTTCCGAAACTGACGTCCTCCAGTGGAAAACAGTGGGCGTCAGACGCTGATTTGCACCCTGTGCCTGACTGCTCTGTGCCGCTGGTGGTGTAGCTTTGGCGCTGCATTGTTGCTCCTCCCTGTGCCCACTTCAACCCCCAGGACATTTGCTCTAAGACCCTGGGTACCTACCTGCAAACTGTGCCTCTTCGAGGTACCGTCAGGCTCTATTGGATAACATTGTGCCCAGCGACCTCTGCACACGGCCGCCCTAGTGCCGCTGGTGGTGCAGTACCTATCTGGTCTTGGACCTTACCCTGAGTTGTCCTAAACTCCAAAGCCTGGGGAAGTAAGTTGAGTACTTACCTGCAAACTGTTTAACATTGTTTTCCTCTGCTGGATTGCAATGTCGTTCTATCTATTGCACTGAATTGTCTAACCTTATCACTGCAAAAGCATACAACTATACTTGATTGGCTTCTACAGAACACATTCTTAATACTGTAAAGTATATAACTGCATTTCCAAATCATTACTGCATTCTTGAAAAGTATTGCTACTTTTAAACCACTGTGAAACTTACCTGCACTAAGTGATTTTTGGTTCTAGAAATAAAATAACAAAATAACATTTTGTACAACCAAAAGGTCTGAATTCAGTCTTTGAGTGCCCCTTTTTTCATGTTTACCCCTTACATTTTTGCCAGATACATGATGCCAATTTGACTGAGTGTGCCCTTAGTCCCTTTCAACCAGGCTTACAGGGACTATGTTCTTTCCCAAAACTGTACCTTTGTCTCCACAATTGACACACCTCTGGGCCACATGCAAGTGCATGGCAAACGTTACCCCTGGTACCAAAGGCCTTGTGACCAGAGAGGGCCTCTGTGGGCATGCCACCCTCGGAGATCCCTCACCTTAAACACCCACACACTGCCACTGCAGGTTGCGTGTTTTGGTGCAGACCAAACTAAAGAGTTGATATGGCCCACATCCCAGTGTGCAATGCCCACCCACACTGCCTTTAGCATGGGTAAGTCACCGCTCTAGCAGGCATTACAGCCCTAAAGGCAGGTACACCATGCCACAGGTGAGGGCATAGCTGCATGGGCTATATGCCCCTACAGTGTATGTGCCATTGATAGACATTGTAAGTGCAGTGAAGCCATTTTGAGTACCTAGGCTGGGAGTTTGTCAGAACGAACTCCACAGCTCCATGATGGCTTTACTGAAGATTGAGAAGTTTGATACCAAACTTCTCAGCACATTAAACCCAGACTGATGCTAGTGTTGGATTTAATGTAAAATGCACTCATAGGGCTTCTTAGAGATGCCCCCTGGAAAACAACAAGCCCCTTGCGTGGTTCCTGAATGGCTACCCCCCATCTACCACCTCAAAACAGGTTTTTGGCCCCTGCGTAGAGAGCCTCTATTCTCTGCGTCCTGAAACAAAACACATCCTGGGCAGAGGTGTCATGCCTGCTCCCCCAGGATGGGTAGGATCCATGAAGGGGAAGCTTAAAGGACCAGCTGCCTTTGTTAGCTACCCCTGCTGCTATCAGCAACTGGCTCCTGTTCGAAGGGTCCCCCCGTCCGCAATCAGAACCAGATGAGAAAACCCCAACACCAAAAGGCACCCCTGCATCCTCCTTTCCTGACTTTGGAGAGCCCAGCTGACGGTGCCCAGGTGTCCCCCAGCATTCCAACTTACCTGCCCAGTCGTTGATCGCCTCGTGCAGCTTCATGGTCCAAGGCTGAAGCCTCTTTCCGAAACGGACGACTTCCATAGGAGAACATTGGGCGTCAGAGGCTGATTTGTACCTTTCACCCGACTGTCCTGTGCCGCTGGTGGTGTAGCTTTGGTCCTGCATTGTGGCCCCTCCCTGTGCCCACTTTATCCCCCAGGGCATTTGCCCTAAGACCCTGGGTACCTACCTGCAAACCGTGCCTCTTCGAGGTACCCCAAGGCTCTATTGGATAACATTGTGCCCAGCGACCTCTGCATCCGGCCGCCCTAGTGCCACTGGTGGTGCAGTACCTACCTGGTCTTGAATCTTGCCCTGTGTTGTCCTAAACCCTTAAAGCATGGGGAAGTAAGTTCAGTACTTAGCTGAAAACTTAAACATTGTTTTTCTCTATTGGATTTCATTGTAGTTCTATATATTGCGCTGAATTGTCTAACCTTATCACTGCAAAAGCATACAACTGTACTTAATTGACTTCTACAGAAAACATTCTTTATACTGTAAAGTATACAAATGCATTTACAAAAGATTACTGCATTCTTGAAAAGTATTGCTACTTTTAAACCACTGTGAAACTTACCTGCACTAAGTGATTTTTGGTTCTAGAAATAAAATAACAAAATAACGTTTTACAACCTAAAGGTCTGAATCCAGTCTTTGAGTGCCCTTTTTTGCATGGTTACCCCTTACCTTTTTGCCAGATACATGATGCCAACTTGACTGAGTGTGCCCTGAGTCCCTGCCAATCAGGCTTACAGGGCCTATGTTCTTTCCCAAAACTGTTCCTTTGTCTCCACAATTAGCACACCTCTGGCCCACATGCATGTCCCTTGTAAATGGTACCCCTGATACCAAGAGCCTTGTGACCAGAGAGGTCCCTCTGTGGGCATGCCACACTCGGAGACCCCCTCACCTTAACACCCACACACTGCCACTGCAGGCTGCGTGTTTTGGTGCAGACCAAACTAAAGAATTGACATGGCCCACATCTCTGTGTGCAATGTCCACTCACAGTGCCTGCAGCATGGGTAAGTCACCCCTCTAGCGTGCATTACAGCCCTAAAAGCAGGTACACCATACCGCGGGTGAGGGCATAGCTGCATGAGCAATAGGGGAGAGGAGTTGGCCTAACGGCTAGGGCGGTTGACCTCGAATCTGGGGAACCGAGTTCAAGTCTCTGCAATGACGCTGATTATCCTGTGTTTCTGGGCAAATCACTTAATCTCCCCGTGCCGAACAAAAATGAATCTGTCCTCATGTAACGCGCTCTGATACCCGAAACCTGGTCAAGTTCGCACTATATAAAACTCAGTGAAAAAAAATGCTAGTGTCTGTGCCATTCACAGACATTGTAAGTGCAGTGAAGCCATTTTGAGTACATGGGCTGGGAGTTTTTCAGCACGAACTCCACAGCTCCATGGTGGCTTTACTGAAGACTGAGAAGTTTGGTACCAAACTTCACAGCACATTAAACCCACAGTGATGCCAGTGTTGATTTAATGTAAAAGGCACTCAGGGGGCATCTTAGAGATGCCCCCTGGAAAATGACCATCCTGCAGTGGTTCCTGAATGGCTACCCTCCATCTGCCACCTCTATGGGTCCTGAAACTAAGCACATCCTGTGCAGAGGTGTCATTCCTCCTCCCCCAGGGTGGGCAGGTTCCACGAACTGGAAGCTTCAAAGGCTTGCTTCCTTTGTAAGTTAGCCAAAGCCTCTGCTGCTATCATGAACTGGCTCCCACCAGTTCTGACCCCCACTTTGGGCAGGAGTATTGGCGGAAAAATCTAGAGAGAAAGGAAGGTGAGCCCACCTTTGCGAGGGGTGGGGGATATGAAGTGAAACAAACATCTCATTCCCCTCCATTTTTAGGATGAGGGGTATCGGGTATCCCCCAATGAGGACGAGGCATATGCCCCCCCCACTGGAGGGTGGCATAAGAGGGATGTAGACACCCCAGGGAAGGGACCCATTGGTCCCAACCTGCATCCCCCTGTAACGCTCCTAAATCTAGGTGCTTAGGGGCACCCCTGAACCTTATTCCTTACATACGACAACCTGAGATGAAGAAGAACAGAAGAGCCGTGCTGCAGAGAAGATGACAACAAAAAATGCTTTGGCCCCATCCCTGCCAGCCTGTCCTCTGCTTCAGAGAACCTGCTAGCTGAAGCCAGCGAGTCCTGCAGCGAAGCAGCCTCCAGGAACCCTGGAGACCTGCCCTACCTTCGAAAAAGACTCTTGTCTTCCGAGGACACAGATTGTCCAACAAAGAAACTCCAACTTCAAGAACTCTGGATCCAGGCGGATGGGTGTCCCCAGCACACTCTGCACCTGACACCCACGGCCCGAGTTCGAGTGACTCACCGATCCTGTGAAGTCTCCCTGGTGATCCTGCCCTCATCTGCATCAGTGGCTGACCTATCCAGGACCCCATCTCCCCCTCGAAGCCTGCAGCCGGACTGCAACTGGAACCAGTTGAGAAGCCCAGACACCAAAATACACCCCAGCATCCTCCGCCCCCTGACTATAGGGAGCCCAGCTGATGGTGTCCCCCAGCTATCCAACTTACCTGCCCTACTGTTGGTCGCTGTCATCCAGCCTCCTAGTCCAAGCCTGCAGGTTCTTTCCAAAAACGACAAACTCCGTTGGAAAGCATAAGGTGCCCGACACTGATTTGCACCCTAGACCCGGCCACCCCTGTGCCGCTATTGGTGTAGCTTAGGTGCTGTTTTGTGGCCACCCTGTGCTCACTTCAACCCCGTGGAATTTGCCCTTAGACCATGGGTACCTACCTTCAAACCGTGCCACTTCGAGGTACCCCATGGCTCCATTGGATAACATTGGGCCCAGTGGCCTCTGCACTCTTCCGCCCCAGTGCCGCTTATGGTGCAGTACCTACCTGGTCTTGAACCTTGCCTGGTGTTGTCCTAAACCCTCAAATCCTGGGGAAGTAAGTTTAGATACTTACCTGCAAACTGTTTAACATTGTTTTCCTCCATAGATTTGCATTGTAGTTCTATCTATTGCATTGAACTGTCAATCTTTATCACTGCAAAAGCATACAGCTGTACTTAATTGACATCTACTGAAAAAATTCTTAATACTGTAAAGTATATAACTGCATTTACAAAACATTACTACATTCTTGAAACGTATTGCTAATTTTAAACCACTTTGAAACTTACCTGCAGTAAATGATCCTTAGTTCGAGAAATAAAACAACAAAGTAACAACTTTTTGTACAACCCATTGGTCTGGATTCAGTCTTTGAGTGTGAAACATCATTTCTTGCCTGAGAGTGTACAATAAATGCTTAACACTACCCTCTGATAAGCTTAGCTGCTCTGTCCAGTTACCACTAAATTGAGAGTACGGTATTTTCTACTTTAACCTCTGCCATACCTTTGGGGACTCACTGGACTCTGAGCACACTATACCTCTTTTTGGTACAGTATATACAGAGCCAGCTTCCTACAAACATCCACACCCAAATTACAAAATGCAAGTGCAAGCCAAATCCTTTAGCGCCCTTGCATTCTAAAGACATTCCTGGCAATATACAATCCATATGATACAGGTAAGAAAAACAGAACTCCTGAGAGCTCTTGATAGTGAAGGTCCTCAGTGCAACATGCAGACAGGTCATCACATCCGCCTAAGTACAGTACTACACCACCACCATCAACAAATCCACCAAGAGAAGCAGAACGTTCTTCAAGACAATCAAGAACTGCATCCCTGCTGCCAGATTCACCTATTTCTCACTCCACAGCAAAGTGCAATGCCATCAACCTCTTCTTCAGTGAAAAAAATGCAGACGATCCGAGAACACATTGATGGCCTAAACCTACTTCATCTCATGAAGGACCTGACCTGGTAGTTCAAGTTGGACTGTTTCCATTGGAGCAGGGTCAAAACAGATTTTCATATGGCTAGGTTCAAACTAAGATGGCATGGTGTGCTAAATAATGGATTGGGATGCGGCCTGAGTAATTACCAGTGGCTGAGATTAATTCAAGCATTCTATCCATCACAGTTTTATATACTTTAGTGTTGTCCTAAATACCGTGGGCATCCAAAAACTTGAATAGCTGGCTAACTGGTCAGTAGTTGAAATTGGCTATCGCACTGCCCTGTGTTGTATGCTGTGCTAGGTGGAAGTAAAATGTGAATGGCACAAAAACTTATCAGTAGCTGAAGTAGGCAGACACTGCTGCCCAAGCAGGAGGCACCTGAAAAGTTCTGGGGCAGCAGCAGACACAAACAACCATGGACAAAGACAATAGCTCTTGCCTTTGCAAGACCCATTGGCTTTGCCAGTCTCTTAGCCATATTGATCAGTGGCGTGGCAGCTGTTCCACATGGCTAAAAGTTAGTGGTGTGGCATGGCATAGGGGAGAGTGGCATAAAGGACAGTAGCATAGAGTGGAGTGGCCTAGAGTAGTGTAGAGTAGAATGGCATGGAGCAGAGCGATGTAGAGTAGAGTGCAGTGCCTTAGAGTGGAGTGATATTGAGTAGAGTGGAGTGGTGTGCCGTAGAGTGGGCGTAGAGTGAAGTGGTAGAGTATAGTGGCATAGATTGGAGTGGAGTTGAATGAATGGAGTGGGGTGGCATAGAGTGGAGTGGTTTAAGTGGAGTTGTGTAGACTACAGTGGAGTAGTGTTGAGCGGAGAGGTGTAGAGTAGAGTGGCATAGACTTGTGTAGAGTTAAATGGAATGGTGTGCAGTAGAATGGCATAGAGTAGAGTGGAATGCTGTAGAGTAGAATGGCATAAAGTAGGGTGAAGTAGAGTAGAATTGCATAGATGTGGCATACAGTGAAGTGGCGTAGAGTGGAATGGAGTGGTGTGGAGTGGCGTGGTGTAGAATGGAGTGGCGTAGAGTGGAATGGGGTAGAGGAGTGGTGTGGAGTGGGTTAGAGTAGAGAGGCATAGAGTGGTGTGGTGTAGAGTAGAGTGGTAAGGAGAGGCATTGTGTGGAGTGGAGTGGTGTAGAGTGCAGTAGAATGCAATTGTGTGGAGTGGTGTTGAGTGGAATGGCGTAGAGTGGAGTGGCGTAAAGTGGACTGGTATAGAGCAGTACAATTGTGGGTGTAAGTAACTCAAAACAAGGAACCAAAATTAAAATGAGTGCAAAGGTATGAGGCATGAAGGGGATGAATGTCTGAAAAGCAATGATGATAGGTGTGAGATGGCGGCAAGCATTATGAGGGTGTAATCTGTTGTTAGGGTACACTTTTACATTGCAACGGCTTAAACCAAACCACATAGAATAGCAAAGGATGATCTAATAGTAGAGATTTTGTTAAGATGGTTCAACTTCTAAGGCAGTACATTTGGAATGGGTTGGTGCTTTCTTGGGGGAGAGAATACAGTTCTAGTTTGCGCCCTAGTCTGTTAATCTGTTCAGGCTAAATTGATTTCAGTTAATCAAGTTCTGGAAATATGTACTTTGATTGTTCTATACTGTTCAGACGTTCTGATTTTCCATTGTGGATCAGTTGCTTCTTTCTTGGCTGCTGCATCAGCACTATGCTCTTCCTTCTAGCCACTTGATGCTTTGATGGACTGTACCTCCCTCTTAGGCTCTAAACAAGAAGTTCTCAAAAGTAGCCACACTGCTTACATAATTTCTACTTGCAATTCTCACTCGTCAAATTCTAGCTCCTCTTTAAGAAACTGCACAAGACCCCTCATCTCAGCTCTTCGCTCCTCACATGAGTAAGGATTCCTAGGATCTTTAGACTTCATTCTCTGGACTGTTCTCCAACACTTCAGCTTCATTCTTGATGTTGTAGATAAGTCGCAAGTAGCACACTCATGGATACATATGAAAACCTCTGGAGCGGGTGTCCTTTTTTTCACGGACCTCAGTATGAAACCCCACGAAAGAGGCATCAAATGCTGCAAATGCGGTGTAACGTAAAATGGACATTTACACCTTTGTCCAGAAGTCTGTCAAGGTAAGGGTAAACCATAAGGTAGTCCATGAGATGAATATATTCATATTTTACAGGATGGGAGCACAGCTCCAGTGTTTCTGCAGGGGAGAAAAGAAACATAAATGTCAGCAGTTGATTGGATTCTTCACACAAGAGATTACTATGGAAGTTATAAGGAACAGATTGTCTAGTCTGTGTTTCATGGTGTGCTTAAATCTTATTTTTGAGGTACGTTTTGGATGGGGGGGGCGGACGGGACACCCTGTCACGCAAACAAACACAGAACAATTAAAGCAATGTATTCACTCGCACGCACCCACAAGCACATTCACTCACAACACTCTTCACCAAACATTCATACATACATACACGCACGCACCAAACAGCTTACAACTAAAACAAACACTTACCTGCATCCAGCTCTGCCTCGGAGGTTCCAGAAGGCTTGGGACTGCTGCCTTCCTTCATTAAGGTCAGCCAATGAGGGAAGGCAGCAGTCCCAATGTCATCACAGAGTGGGATGGGGTCAGTGAGACTGCTGACCCCACCCTACTCTGTGATGAAGTGTCACTGATTGACACTCGACCCTGGCAGCTTCGGCGCTTAAAACTGAAGTGTCCAGGTGCGAAGCAATCAGTGACACTACCCCTCTGCACTGAGGGAGGGCCTCAGGGACCTATGCTAAGCTGAGGACGTCAGGCCCACAGGAGCTGTGACTTCCTCAGCCCAGCAAAGTTCGGCTCAGGCAGCCAGGTGCCTGCGCCAAATGCGCATGTCTGGCTCCTGGCAGCTTGAACTGAAAGTGAACAGTGTCTGTTAGGCGACCTTTGTGCAGCCTGACAGACACTGTTCATGAGGGCGAAAGGAGGAGGGGTGTGGCCCCTCAGCCCCAATGGACCAGTCACACCCCATTTTAAAGTGGATGAGGTCAAACAAAAAACAAATATATGGACAGACATACATTCACCGCCATTTTAAGCAAAGGTTTAGCTCAGTTGGCTTCCATGCAAAAATAGAAAAATGGCCAAAGGGATTATTTAGAGTTTGGTGGATGTGGGAGATTTACCAATAAATTATGAATGTTCTGTGTGCACTATTAAGAGAGCATATCCAGGATTAAATCTAACTAGTATTGACAGTAATCCATCAGTTATTTGCAGGTGTCCCACATCCACCAAGCACTGAATAACCTGCAAAGTATTTTGTCATTTTTCACCAGTCCTTAAGCACTCAATCTATGGGGCATATTTACAAGCCCCTATCGCCACAGAAACATCACTTTGAGTGACGTTCCTGTGGCAATATCGGCTTCGCCTTAGTTACAAGGCACCTTTAAGCCACTTAACGTGTCTTAATGCTGTCTTGTAAATAAGGTCCCCTTTCACGCTATACTTAGCGTGAAAGGGGCGGGCAATGGGTGTTGTGGTGGACGTTCCACCGCAACACCTATTGGTTTTGATGCTGCCCCATATTTACAAGGGCAGCGTAAATATGGGGCCGCACCAAAATTAAGACCAGGGAAAACCAGGTCTGAAACAGGTGCAACGAGGAGAAATGTTTCATTTCTCCTCGTTTTTGCTGTTTCTATGTGTGCTGCGTTGTGAAGCACAAATAGAAACAGCAAAAGACCACTGATGTGCAGAAAGGTGACCCTTCCTGTACATAAACAATCAATTAAGAAAATGTGACGTTTTGCAACTTCTACTTGTGCTGCATTAAGCAGCACACATAGAAGTTTCAAAATGCCATTTCAGATTGTTTATGTGCAGGAAGGGAAACCTTCTTGTGCAGGAAGGGACACCTTCCTGCACATAAACAGTCTTTCCCTACAACGCAGGCACCCTTGCACTATGGTGCAAGGGTGTCTGCGTTGGCACTGGGCAGCAAAAATTAGCACCAGTGCAGGGAGCAATGCAGGGCTGCACCGTATCCTTGTAAAAACGATGCAGCCCAGTATTTTGGAAGTGGTGGAGCACGGCGTTAAGCCAAGGTGGCTAACGCTGCGCTCCACTTCCTAGTAAATAGGACTGAAAGTGTCAAATATAAATTTAATTAATTATAGAGTGATTATTCAAGAAAGTTACTATATCCTAATGTAATAATAAGTTACATTTATAAACTAAATAATTCCCCATTTTCTAAATGTTTTTATATATTTTTTTTGTTTTAAACGAGCATTTGCTTATACATTAAAACAGCAACCTATATTTCAACCAACTTATCACAAAGAAGATGGAGACGGCCTGAATATAATGTGGAGCTACTATTATTATAAACCACTTTCATTGGCCCAATGATGTTTGGTTCAATTACTGTTGCACTATTAGAAAAATATTGCTCTGTTTGTAGTTGATATCCTTGGGAACCATTCTTGTTTGTAGTGGCCCTGTATCATCTTTAAGACCTGCTGCATCAACTACGAATCTGTTACAAAAGGCTAATTATCATACCTAGCAGAAAATACTCCATCTTCGGTGGTCACTACAATACCAGAGGCCAAGGCATTGAGAGGCTCGAACCTGGGAGAAGAAAAATACTGTTACCCTCTTCAGTCGAGGCTCCAGGGATAAAGAACACCCACAATTTTACCAGACAACCCTTCATCCTCCCCAAGTAGCTTTTCCATCTTTCTTCTCACATGGTGTTTCCGCATTGAAACAAAAACTCCAAAAACATAATTTGCAGAGAGATAAACTCCATAATATGGATTGGCTTAATCTCGACCCTACTTAAATATCTCCCTGCAAAAATGTCAATTTGTATTTAATCTCTAAATTCAGCCAAACTCCCTACCTATATTAGTGGGTACATTTACTGCTTGAGCTCCAGACGTGACATCATTCGCACTGGTGCTCGATAAATAATAAGTCCAATTTTTTTGTAGAAACGTTCATGGAAGACTAAAATTTGGGTGATTGGGGTTTACCAAAAGATTTTGGGAAATCAATGGCGTTGTTACAAATGCCACAGAATTACGGCGTAGTAAAAAAATCTATCCAGGGTAAAAATCTATCCAGGGTAATTCAATTAACAGTGTTTTGCCCCGACGATTTCACTTCCGCATTCAGAGTAAATGAGGTCGAATAGAAAATGATGTGCAAATGCGGGTTTGCCACTTGCAAAATCTGCACTTTTCCCCCATTACAATCTGTTATGCCTGACAGCAAAAAGTAAAGCAATTTCACACTACTCCGAATTCGAGATTAGGCTCAAACAGTGTTTATGCGCAATATACGATGTAACCCAAACTTGAAATGATAATGGAGAAGTGGAATTGTTGGGAAATTGGTCTCAAGTGAGGTTTGGGTAAATTAAGGTTTGAGACAAGTGAAGTGTTTTGAAGTAAGGAATTTGAATGTGGAAGTTTGGCAAATAATGGTGGATGGAATGTGAAAAACGGGAGACAAATTAAAGTGGGTGGCAGTCAAAAGGTTTTCTTTTTAGAGTTTTATATAGCGTGAACCGAAGATATCAGAGCGCTTTACAAGAATGCCAGTTTCATTCAGACAAACTCGGCTCCCTGGTGGACCGCTCTCGCCGTGAGGCTACATCCTCTAGAAATGGGTACGACTAACAGGGGTGATGGGCGTAAAGTAGGGGAGTAGAATTAAACAGACTGGGTTTAATGGAGCGACAGAAATATGATATGGGCAGCATGTGTGACAAGTTGAGGTAATTAAAGGTAAGGAGTGTAAGGTATGGTGATTGAAGAGAGTAAGGTATGGGAGTCGGGGAGGTATAAATTGGAACAAGGAAAACAGATTTGTAATAAGGCAGGTTTCGGAAAAGGACAGATTAGGGAAGGATTGGAAGAAAAATAAGTGGCTTTGCAGATTTCGGGTATAGAAGGCCTCATATTTTTTTTAATACAAACTTTATATCATTTTTTCTTAACATATGTATAATTACATTTGTTTCTAAGAAATAATGGCATCTAATTCTACAAGGATAGGCTAGCACTGGGATTCTGGATTATATAGTTACAATTTTCTGTCACATCTCGTACATTGGGGCGCATATCCATGTACCCATTGTCTGTGTACAGCTTGTGTTGTCTTCCTGCATGGGGGATAGAAGGCCTCATGAAGTGGTGTAAGAAGGGAGGATTTGCCTAGAACGATTTAGAGTGTGTATAGGTGTGAATAAGTTTCGAAAATTAGGGTTAAGGTGGATTATCATATCGGGTTTCAAGTCTGTTTTGAGCATTATTGCTTCATTGACTCACATTCTCTCTCTGTGGCAGGCAGCGTAACCCTCTCTCTTCCATTGAGGGAGTTCCTGTAATTCAGCCATGGACTCCGTCTTCTCGTTGGTCTCTGGCTCCAGCAGAGGTTGCCTCGTGACCATGTCAGGGTCTTCAGTGCAACGGCTCCCTAGTAACTGACCTTTATGTACCCCGAATATGTCACCATGTGTTCCTCATCACACTTCGGAAAGACGGTGTGCCTTTAGGCTGTGGGGGTGGAACGGAAAATCACAGCAGTTGTGTTTTCCAAGTAATGGATCTACCTGTTAATTCATTTAACCAGTAACGTGGACAGATCGTCGTGTATTCTCTGAGGTGATTGCTGATTTTACGATGTTCTTTCCTTGCTTCTGCTACAGCGAAGTCGTCCCCGTTAGAGTACGTTGTATTCATGTTCCTCGCGCCTTGTGACATCATAGTGCCGATGGTGTGATGTCATCAGGGTTTTATGCTGATGCTATGGAGATATGCAAAATCCATAAAAGGGTTAGGCTTTTGGCTTCTTTGAGATCACCTCATCGGTGTATTACTGTACTTTGCCCCCATTCTCTACGACAATTTAGTAAACATTCGAAAAGGGTGGAGAGGGTCACAGGTCACCTTTCAGTTTCAACAAATGCTCGGAAGCCTCTTTTCTGGATCGCGGTCAGACTTCGAATTATATTATTTACTTACATTTTTCATTTATTTGTTGCAATTTAAAAACACGATAATCACACCGCGCATCCCTGGAAAGGAATAAAAGAATATGACTGAATAAACAATGACCTCCGAACCACGTTTATGAGAGAGGAAATACTTTTGTAAGGCCTTTTTTAAACCAGTAGGAGATGGTTTATTGTTTATACCTAATTTAAGGCGTTCCATTTGATTTCTCCAGGCATGTACATTACAATACGACCAACAGCAGTGATGGAGAACTGAATGTGACTTCCGTTTCAGAGAGTCAGCAGTCAGTCTTATTTAAAAAGGAAAGACATCGTATTTAAAGGCAGCAATATTGAACGCCCACATAATAAAAATGTTGTGTGGCAAGAAAAGTGCATTTTTAAAAGATTATCAGACCGCAGTGATCTTTTAAATTTTCGTTAAATATACCCATAACGTGAACTAATCAGGTATTTGTGTATTTTTGTAGTGGTGTGTGTACGAATGGGCATGTCAACAGAGGGTGTATGAACTAATATTTGAAGGGAATATGTTAAAACGTCGCTTATTTTCGTAATATCTAATTGCATGGATGTTTTTCTACTTAGTGGAGCATTTAAACCCTGTGTGCTTAATTCTAGTCATTCAGCCCAGCCCAGTCTTAAATTTCTTCTTCATTGCATGGGAGATAATATAGCTTGCCTTTCTGTCAAGACCTGCTGCACCAACTACAAATCAGTTACAGGCGGCATACCCATAGGGCACAAGTCCTAAAATAAATAAGTAGGGGGCTAACCTAGTTAGGCAGTATCCAAGTGACATCACGGCGCGCAACATCACACATGGCATCACAGGAATTGACATTATAGAAAGTGGCATCACAAGCCACGACTTTACAGGAAGAGGTATCACAAGAAGTGACATCAGATCTAAAGCCCTCACATAAATGTTTAGCAGGTCTATCATGTGTTCGTTTGAGGGCATTGCGAGGATAATCGCACAGTGAGCTATGGAAGAGGATATGTGACTTCTACACCTTGCAATCCCCCCAGTTTTATGTAAAACACCCTGTACATTAATTTACAAACTTATACAATTTATTGTACATGTAATATGCACATGTTGATGTAAAGAGCTCTGACAATGTGCATTGGAATGAGCAGGGCTATACAAGAAAAAATAGTGGTACTTAAATTATTTATACGCCCCTATTTATTTTATTTATACGTTCTATATAAATGCAATTTGTTTTGTGTAAATACTGGAAAAGATCAACACATCTAACATTCTTACAGTGCATGCATATCCCATAAACAGAGGGAACAAAGTGAAAAGCTGCCTCTCTTGAGTATGTGTGAAGTGCTAACAAGGTGTAAGCCTTTGTTTCCCCTCTGCTTCATTTGCATCAGGTGAGGTGTGGGGCTATTGACTGCTCCCAGCCAAGAGACTCAAACAAAAGGAGGCCTGCTGACACCTCAAAGTCGGCCTTTGTTATGGGCCCAGCAGGAGTGTAAAATAAAGTCCTGTCCCCACCTGCAGGTTGTTGCTTTTGCAGACTGAAAGCAGACAACGTGCAGGCGCTGCTGAAAGTGTCCCGGTGTGGAAATTACACTGGGAGCAGTGCAGCACATTATTCAGTGAGGCCCAATTTCTAGGCAGGGTGGATGGCATTCACCCTGTGAAATTAGTGGGTGGACGCCGTCCACACGCGTGTACCCTCGACTCGTGCCCTGCATACCTAGCTTGGTGTTCACTGCAATACCAGAAGCCAAAGCATTGAAAGGCTTGAAACTGGGAGAAGAAAAATAATGTTACCCTCTTCAGTCGAGGCTCCAGGGAACACCCACAATTTTACCAGACAACCCTTCATCCTCCCCAAGTAGCTTTTCCATCCTTCTTCTCACATGGGGGTTCCGCATGGAAACAGAAACTCCAAAAACATAATTTGCAGAGAGATAAACTCCATAATATGGATTGGCTTAATCTCGACCCTACTTCATTATCTCCCTACAAAAATGTCAACTTGTAGATTCAGCCATGCTCCCTACCTATATTAGTGGGCAAATTTACTGTTTGAGCTCCAGACATGACATCATTCGCGCTGGTGCTCGATAAAGGATAAATAAGTCCAATTTATTTGTAGACACGTTCATGTAAGACCAACATTTGGGTGATCAGGATTTTACAGTCTGTTTTATCAAAAAATGTTTTTGAAATCAATGGCTTCGTTACAAATGCCACAGAATTACGGCGTAGTAAAAATCTCCCCAGGGTAACTCGATTAACATTGTTTTGCTCCGACGATTTCACTTCCGCATTCAGAGTAAATGAGGTCGGAATAGGAAATGACGTGCAAATGAGGGTTTGCCACGCCCAAAATCTGCACATTTCCCACTTTACAATCTGTTATGCCTGACAACCGAAAGGGCAGCAATTTCACACTACTCCGAATTCAAGATCAGGCTCAAACCGTGTTTATGGACAATATCCGAAGCAGCCAGTCAAAACCATCTGTATTCATCAATAAGCCATAAAAGCACAAAACACTTCCATAAACAACATAATAATATATATATATATATATATATATATATATATATTCACTGAAAAAACCATAGGTTTCACACACGTTATAGTTAGGAATTAGCATTTAAAAAACCTTGCAAATTCAGTGAAAAAACCATAGGTTTCGCACATGTTATAGTTAGCTGGACATTTTACTGATAAAAAACCAATGAAATTCCCCCGTTATAGTTAGTGCAGGCAACTATAACTCACGCGACCGCAATCCTCTGCTGATGCTAATACTGTATTTAGACAATTATTTGCCCAGGTCTTCTTCCATTAAATTTTAGCTATACATATATTACAAATATTTTTTTTTCATAAAGACACATATGTCATCAGCAGAGGATTGCGGTCGCGTGAGTTATAGTTGCCTGCACTAACTATAACGGGGGAATTTCATTGGTTTTTTATCAGTAAAATGTCCAGCTAACTATAACATGTGTGAAACCTATGGTTTTTTCACTGAATTTGCAAGGTTTTTTAAATGCTAATTCCTAACTATAACGTGTGTGAAACCTATGGTTTTTTCAGTGAATTTGTACGTTTTTTTAAATGCTAAGTTACTTTACGCCATTCGTGGCGTGCGCGCCCACTTAACGCAGTTCGTTCCGTGCGCGCACGGTGCGCTTCTTTCGTTGTGAAAGATAAGCTTTTACATTTTCTGCAGCTATACATATGCCATGCACAAATGGTGCCCTGCAGGTACCATTTGCACACGGGGTGGGGAAATAGAGGATTATTTTTTTTTGTTAAATTTTTTTTACCGTACGCGTACGGTAAGCGTAATCGGCGATTTTTTGTAAAAAAATAAAAATGAATTTTTGGCCTTGGGGGTTCTTTGGGGACACATTCATCAAGGCTAGGTGGTTAGGAGCTGTCTAAACAGTCCCTTTACATGTTTTTGGCCTTTGTTTTTCCTCCCCCCTCAGAGTGCGAGAGAGAAAATGGCGGCCGCCGCTTCCTGGTTTCGACCGATTCGAATGTTTACTAAGATCTAACAGCCAATCAGAATCGCGCTCGCGCACGTCACCGTACGCGTACGGTAAGCGCACCGTAAGCGCACCGTAAGCTGCCACAGATATATATATTGATTTAAATGCTATTTTCTCAGGAACTACTGAACAGATTTACACCAGACCTACAAAAGGCACTTCCTTGACCTGAGGACTACCTCTCTGCCAAATTTCAAATAACTCTGTTCAGCCGTTCGGGCTGTAGCTGTGTCTAAAGGTCCTATGGAAAAATGCATGGGAAAAACGTGTTTTGGGACCCCCCTTTTTTCTCAGCCCCCGCTTGACGAATCCCCCCGAGACTTTCAGGGTAGGAGCGGAGCGTAGCGCCCCATTAGTTTTGAAAATTTCGCAAGGATTCGTCGACCGGCGCCAAAGTTATTCCAAATAGAATGTTGCGGTTTTCCTATGGAAAAGGGGTCCTAATTATAACTACCTACTGGCGACCGCCAGTAGGTAATATATATATATATATATATATATATATCCGATGTAACCCAAACTTGTAATGATAATGGAGAAGTTGAATTGTTGCAAAATGGGGCTCAGGTAGGGTTTGGGTAAATTAAGGTTTCGGACAAGTGAAGTGCTTTGAAGTAAGGAGTCGAGGTGTGGAAGGTTGAAAAATAATGGAGGATGGAGTGTGCAAAATGGGAGACAAATTGAAGTGGGTGACAGTCAGAATTTTTTATTTTTTTTAGAGTTTTATATAGCGCAAACTAGACTTGAAGAAATCAGGTACCAGAGCGCTTTACATGAGCACCGGTTTTGTTATAGATGATCACGTTCATTTTTGTTAGGCACGGGGAGATTAAGTGATTTGCCTAGAATCACAGGATGTTGAGCGTCGTTGCGGAGACTCGAACTCGGCTCCCGGGTCAACCGCTCTAGCTGTGAGGCTACATCCTCTAGAAATGGGGTACGAGTAATAGGGGTGATGGGCGTAATGTAGGGGAGTAGAATTAAACAGACTGGGTTTAATGGAGGGACAGAAATATGATATGGGCAGCATGTGTGACAAGTTGAGGTAATTAAAGGTAAGGTGAGTAAGGTGTGGTGATTGAAGAGAGTAAGGTATGAGAGTCGGGGAGGTATAAATTGGAACAAGGAAAACAGATTTGCAATAAAGCAGGTTTTGGAAATGGACACAGATTAGGGAAGGGCAGGGATTGAGAAGATTGGAAGAAAGATATGTGGCTTCAGCAGAATTTGGGAGTAGAAGGCCCCATGAAGTGGTGTAAGTAGGGTGAACTTTCCTAGAATGATTTAGAGTGGGTACAGGTGTGAAGATATTTCGAAAATTGGGATTAAGCCGACAGACATCAAAGTATGAATGCACGTCTATCAGTTAAATAAATATGGAAATGTACAGTTTGACAACTTCATTTATACAGGAAACTGAGTACCAATCACTTGGGTAGTCATAATGATAAGTGCTATTTACAGCACTTAGTAAGAGATCGTCGACATGGAGTGGTAAATTAAAAGGAATTTATCATTAAAAACCTGGTTCCTTCGGCGCAGAGGTACTGTATGTTAATAGAGGCTTAGTTTACATTTCAAAAATAACAAACTGGAACTTAGCAGGGGGCTCACTGACATCCAAACTGAGTGTTATTGACCTAGATTACACCAAGGCCTGCGAATAGGAGTTTCGTTAAAGGCTCAACGGTGCAAATCCCGCTGAGTACTGGGTGCAATACAGTGAAAGACTACAACACCTATCTCACGTTGAATTAGAACATATAATTGTGTATAAAGTGTACATTTAAGTCGTCTTATCGATAGTCCTCTACCAAAACGCATTGAATCGGCTTACCAGTTAATTTTGTGTTTTCTGAATGTGCTATGTGTTTTAAGCAACTCTGAAAATATTGCTTTCTTGGGGAAAAGGGTGTGTTTGTGCTTGAGATGGGCATGGAGTTTGCTCATCCCTGGATGATACAGAATTCCTATGAGCACTGTGTTTCAGGAGGGAAAGCCAGGGCTCATGTTTGCCCGATGACCTTGAAGGGAAGTTGGCTGTAAGAAGCTGGAGCCTGCAGCCAGCAGCTAATTGTGATGCATGTCCAGACACTGGAGTTGGCATAGCGAGTGTGTCTGACTGTTCTCTTCCAAACGCATAGATTCTACCCTCACAAGCAACTCATTGTCCTCCGTGAGACAGGATGATTCTCCAAGTACAGAATGGGATCCCCAGGGATGTTTCCATGAATGTCGCCACACCATGAAGAAAGAACAAGTAAACATAAATTTGCAGATAGTGTCATACTTTAATAAAGGTATGGCAGGATATTGTTATTTCATAATTATGAAAGGAAGTACAGTAACTACAGCTCTCTAAAATGGACAGTTCAGTAGGCGTGATAGCAAGCGACTCACTGTCACACCATTTACCGTGCATGGGAGCAAGAAGATGGAATAACCAAGCTTTGGCCCCACGCCTTCTGGAACTACCTAAACCCTTCCAAAAGACGGAGCCTCCTGCTACCTTCAACATACCTCCGTCTCCGAATCACAAGCACAGCTTTATCTCCGGTCTCTTTCCCGTGCCACTCACAGAGAATGAAGCATGAACAAAGAAGGCGCTCACCAATTAATTTTAGAACTGATGGGGGCAGGGTCAAAGGGCAAAGCAACATTTTGATAGGTAGCGCATTCGCGCGCTACACAAGACTCTGGGGAGAAAGGGTGGGAAGGAAGCCGGATGTGTGCCGAGAGCAGCTGCGAGCCTTGTACTGGGAGCGAAAATAACCTTACTAGGAGGCAAGTGACGCCATCATAGAAAGCCCAGCTTTTGAGCATGGGGGACGGCGTTCACCCGGTAAAATAAGTGGGGGGACGCCGTCCAAAGGCGGAGTACCCTGACTCGTGCTCTGGGGTTAAGGTGGATTATCAAATCGGGTTTCAAGTCTGATTTGAGCGTTATTGCTTCATTGACTCACATTCTCTCTGTGGCAGGCAGCGTAACCCTCTCTCTTCCATTGAGGGAGTTCCTGTAATTCTGCCATGGACTCCGTCTTCTCGTTGGTCTCTGGCTCCAGCAGTGGTCGCCTCGTGACCATGTCAGGGTCTTCAGTGCGACGGCTCCCTAGTAACTGACCTTTCTATATCCCCAGAATATGTCACAATGTATTCCTCATCACAATTGGGAAAGACCATTTGCCTCGCGGCTGTGGGGGTGGAACGGAAAGTCAGAGCAGCAATTGTGTTTTCCAAGTAATCTTTCTGCCTGTTTAATTCAAGGGTAGAACGGTATCGGGAGCAAAGGTCCTCATTATCAGCTTCACTAGAGTGGAGAGAAGGAACATGTCGATCAGCAGTACAGCTTAAGCACTCTCTTGTAAAACTAGGCCTGCACTATCGGAGGCCCCTGCATCCCACAGGTAATGGAATTAGCATCTTATTTAGTCACTCACAGCCCTCTACCGGTGCTTTGCTTTCAGTGAGTCATTTCACAGTGTTCGGACTTTACCTCCTTGTACCTAGTCACCAACACAACACTACTGCATGCGCCGCTCCATTTCCGGGTGCATCCAAGTGTGCACCGACCCTCTCCGGCCTGAATGGGAACATATTCAATACATTTTGCTCCCTTGGGCCCTTTCTTTCTTTCTCCTGGTGGTTTAGTGATCTGGGGGAATAAATAGCAAGGAGGCAAAGCAGTTTGCCACCAAGGTTGCTTATTTGCTACTCTAGTTTACACCGAGTTATTTTCAGCCCCCTGACTTGGTTTCAATATTTTTGTTTATGCGCCTCAAGCTGCAACAAAAACAGCGGCCACTGTTCAGCGACTATTTTGTTTTTAGGATTTTTCAATTTCTTCTGCAGATTTCATCACCTTCCCATATCAAAAGGTACCATATTCAAGAATGGACTGTTCCCCATTCTTGCTGGTGACTCCCACTCGCTACTTGCATGTGGCTTTATCATACTGGTTGTACATAGTGTGGGAAGAAGACCCTTTCGATTCAGTCTTGCCAGCTTTAGATTTTTCGCCCCCATACTAATTCCTTATCCCAAGCACAAGTGGCGGAGTAGGAACGGGCCTGTGTGCCTTGAACCCACAGCTCATCCTGTGGAAGGGGATAGGAATGGGAAGGAACCGGTTGAGGGTTCTCCCAGTATTTTCTAGAACTGTTTTCGTGGAGGGTAAAGTAAGATATTCTACACACATGTGTTTGCCTTTTGGCTTTCGACATGCGCATGTAGGGGCTGCACAGGTGCCAGTGGGGCTGGATCAGGGGGCCTCTTTCTTGCAAACATTCATCCTTCAAACATCTGTGCTTCAAGTGTGGGTGCTTCTACCTATCTTCTCTGCTTCCGCACTATTTCTAGAGTATACTTCCTCTTAACCATGGATAATAATTCACACATTCTCTACATCTCTGGACTCCCCCAATCCCACTTACCCACCCAGACTATTATCCTGTTGTCTCCTACCCAGACCACTTTTATCTGTGCTCTTTCAACATTTACAGACAACATAAATATGATATATGCATGCAAGCAAGCAAACAGCATATGGAAACACAGTTGGACTTTACCTAAAATTGGTTTAGAGTGTTAGTGCTATCTAGTCTAATCGGCAGGTCCAGGGCTGGGCCCTACCCCCACCCTAAACTTCCCTTACCTCTCACTCCTGGGGTCAATGTCTGGTGGCCAGCCCACGGGCCTCCTGATCATTTAGCACAGACATTTTCCGCACATTCAATGCACCAGTTGTACAATTAAAATCACTTGGTAGCCCTCAAATTCTAACATACAGAGATAGCAAAAATGGTAATTTAGCAAGCGAAATAGTGATCGACATTTGCCATGTCAAAGGACCAGAGAAGCTGCTGAGATTATGATGGCGCAGATGATGATACATTTCCATACATTGCACACTCATTTTTATACACTTTTTCTCAATTCAATTAATGAGGGTTGTGCATGCTCTAAAGAACAAGCATTGGCATAGCCAATAGGTCTCGCTCTTGGGACCTTATAAGTATTTAGTTATGCAGCACAATATCATTCGTGCAACAACATCAACTGTTGCATCTCTAAACACTTATAAGGTCCCAAAGGCGAGACTTATTGGCTATGCCAATGCTTGTTTTTATATAGCGCAAACTCAACCGAAAGGTATTGGAGCGCTTTTCATGAGCACCAGTTAGATTACACAAGGGCACATTCATTTTTTAGGTATCACCTACGCAGCGAGCATGCGCTGCGTAGGAAAAAGACTTCCAGCAATCGATTCCCTTTTTTAGCCAAAAACGTGCAAGCGTTGCTTTGCTTTCAATGGCAACGCGTGCACGTTTGGCGATTCCCTTGCGGGAGCGAGCAGCGGCGCCATATGTTAGCAATTATCGCGCCTTGCTGCTCGCTCCGCGCGCGCTTGTTTCTGAATGTCCACAATGTAACCATATTTTTTTAAGTAGACAATTTAACAGTGTTCCTTACCTTGCTAATATTTTTTTGTAGTTGCTCTCTCGTGTCAGCTTTTTATTGCTTTTTTTGTGGGGGCTGGCAAAGTCTGCATATATTTATTTTCTTACTTGCATAAGAAAATCCCTGTTATATCCGTCTTGCTTCCACTGCCTTATAAACCTTTGAAAGGGCATTCCCTCGCAGAAGATGACGCGCAGGCAGAAAGTGGGCGTATACTCTGCAGCCAGTCAGCATGCCAGAAGCATTGGGGTACTTTGGCCACTCTGTGTCTTGAAGCATGCTTTTAGCTTTGATTCTGCTCGTGCTGTTGAGTATTGGATAATTATGCAATTTACGTAACAGATTCACCGCAAGGTGCTTTTAGCGGTTAGCTGGACCAGTGTTACTTACAGTCGTTTACATTTTGACCGTTGTCAGCAATGCCTAGTGGCAGTTTGAGTGTTAGTTGTGTAGGGAAGTGTGCAACGGCCTGGCCAGATTAACTGATTTGTAATCGTAGTGATGGATTTAAAGATTAAAGTGGCATGTACGCTGCTGAAGTTAGTGATTTTTTTTTTTTAAATCGGGGCACTCTAGCTTATGTATTAACTACTGCTTCCAAAAGAGGCCCTTGTCTGCATTCGGTGTTGTGTAATTGTGTTAAAAAATAAATATACACCTGTGTGTGTGTGTGTGTGTGTGTGTGTGTGTGTGTGTGTGTGTGTGTGTGTGTTTAACAATGATGCATTGTATATTTACATGTTTACATGTAATAAAAAGATGAACTTGTTACTTAATTATTACATGAAATCTCAAGAGGGTTAACTTTTGGAAGAGAAAAGGGACAGGGTATATGAATTGTCATTATCACACTTTTGAGGTAGGGTTAGGCTAATGTGTAATCTATCTATCTACAACTTCTGTGGAGATGTGGTTCTGGTAAAAGCAAGACCCTCACCCATGTATTGTGTTATGCTTCATCATCAAGTTTTCCATACCGGATGACCATGTGGGTTCAAGTAGGCTCTGCCATCTAATGTGAAGGCAGGTTTTTTTTTTTCTTTTGTTATAAACTCTTGTTTCTCGGCTGTTTTAATTTTAAAAAAATCACCACAGTCACTTTGTAATGTATTAAAAACATGAACCCCCCCTCATCATTGTTAACAGTGAACCCCAGGCAAGTTTATTTGTTGTTCATTTTTTTTTTGCAGATGTCACACCCCCTCCCCCTTTTGTACCTGTCTTAGGTGATTTTCTTTCTTATTTTTAGTTTGGGGAACAGTTGAAAATGTCATCGAATAGAGGGAAGACGCCATTTTTATTTGGCAAGCGCTTCAATCCCTGAGGCTCCGGTCCTTCACATAGCACATCAGTGCACACGTGCATTTAGTCTGCTTTACCCGTCATACTCACTCACATTGAAACCAGTTAGAGAGACTGGCTGGTGCAGAGCAAACCCCACAAGAGGGATTCAGTGGCCGTCAGTTCTCCAGTGGTATGCTCTTCCTATGGCGGCCCATGCGAATCACGTAATTCAGTATTTACCTTGTTCCTTCTTTTTCAGCACTTTAATATAGGTTCTTATGAAGCACAAATCTAGATAGGGTGCAGCAGAGTACTGTGCGTAATAGGTTACGTTTTGGAATGATTAAAAATGGCTAGCAGAAATGCCTTGATATTCAGTCCGGGAGACTGCTGGGCCAGAGAGATGGCTCGATTTTGGTCAGGGTGTTCTTTAAAGTGATGTGTTTTCATTTCCTTTTGAAGAAGCGGAGGTTAACAGCATACGCCTGATGTTTGAAGGGGACTTTGTTCCACATGAGCGGTGCATAGCTTGAGGTACCTTATTATCAGCCTTTTGCTTTTGGCATTTTAAGTTTCAGGTCTTGTGATCTGTGACTTCTATTGTTGACTTCTCCTACTGATAGGATTAGCTTTTAGCCAGTTTACGGCTGTGTGCTTGTCGTTTCTGTCTGTTAGCTGTTGCGCAAAGTCTTGAATATTAAGTAAGCCTAGAGGAGTAGGCTCTGCAGTTTTTTAGGATAGTGGCAATAGGGTCATCTTTAGCACCTAAATATGGTGCATATTGCGATGAGGATGAATTTGACCTTCTTTAGGCTCGCCTTGAGGTATACTCTGTATTCCTTGATAACAACGAGGCACCTTTTCAATTGGGTGAATGTCCCTGATTGACAAACCTTTCACCTATAATTCTGTAACAGTGTACACTTAAATATTCATTCAGTTGTTAACAAGAACGGCTGCAAGGGCTTTGACTTAAAAGATCCCAGTAATAGGATTTATCCTTGAGGGACACCATGAGTGACTTGAGGTCGTTGGGATATTGACAGGTCCACTTCGACAAGATTTCTGTCAAGAAGGCTGTGGAAGTACCAGTGTAGTGCAGTTGTTAAAGCTAATGTGTTTTGCCTGTGTTATGACCTCTAGATTTTGAAGAGCCGCTTTAAATCAGAAATCACGCACAATGACATGAATTTGTTTTGCTGCGGTCAGTGATTTGGAGGGTGTCTTCCACTAGTTTAATATGCTCCTTGTCAGAACATTATTGTGGTCTAAAGGCAAACTGGTAGACATTTAGGATGTGCCTTTATTGAATTGATCATCTGTTGCATGGCAAGTGGATTTTTGTGGTGCTCTTCGTGAGGAATCAAAGGTGAGGTGTGGCTGCACAGAAGTGAAATTGTTGGCTGGGAACTTGGTCCTGCCTTCAATAGCAGAAGGATTTGTCCTGTTTTCAGTGAGGTGGAGAAGATTTCTTAAATTAATTAGTTGTTGAGTATTTTAATGAAGGATGTGACTGCTTGTTAGCACAAGGATATCACTGTGATGGATGGAAGCATGTCATCTTCATATTTGATGACCATGTGCATGACTAGGGTGTCAATAAGTTCTGCATTTAAGGGCATCTTAAAGGTGAAGTAGCTTGAGCATGTTGCACTGCGGGGCCGAGCAAATTTTGTGGCCATGATGTGGCAATATTTTCACAGTAGAATGTGGCAGTGGCATTGCACTTGATAGCTGAGTGAGTCGGGGGGGGGGGGGGGGACTTTGAAAGTGGACTAAAGCAATGCTTGTTGGCGTTGAAGAGGGTTCTACCAGGGGCGGCTCCTCCACTTGGCAGGAGGAGCGTCACCCCACTGCTTTCTCGCAGTGTGAAAAGCATAAACATAAAAAGGTATTTTTTAAATACCATTTTATGTTTCTGCTTATTACACTGCGAGAAACCAGAAGGCAGGGATTGGTTGGCGGAGGGGAGGGAGGCTGCCTGCTTCCTGTATGTAGAGGAGAGAGGAGACCTGACGCGGGACAGGAGGAGATGGTAAGTAATTTTTTTTAATTAAATATACACCCCATTCCCGCCCTCCACCCGGGAGTCATACCGGCTGCCACTGAGTTCTACTTATATTGGAGGCTGTAGAAGTGGTTTTACTAACTTGTAGTAAACAGCTTTTGCTGTGGTGATGAGGTAGTACTTTGCTGCTATTTTGGTAAGAGTTTGATGCAGGTTATGATGCCTGAGGTGTTTGTGGTTCGTTTAAGGGTTATCTTGAAACATTTATTATACAGAAAATAGATTCAACCAAATTGTAACACAGTATATATAGCACAACCAAAAGTGTAATCTTCCACTTTAATTGCTAGTGTTTTCCAATCCAGTACAGCCTTAATTAACATACCACGCTTATCGGGGAATCACCAACATTTGATTTGTAACTTTTTATTATTGAATTTACATCTGTGGAAAAACGTATCCCCTCAATTACAAGCAGTTTGAAAAACAGCGAAATGCTTTCATTTATTGGTATTTACTAAAAATAAGGAAAACAAGCATTTGCAATGCAATAGGTCTCGCATTTACGCGAGTTTGGGCTATTGACATTGCAAATAACAATGCCTTTTATTTGTGTTTTCGTTTTTAAAACATAAATAAAAGGCATTGTCATTACAATACCAATAGCTTAAACCCAAGTAAATGCGAGACCTATTGCATTGCAAATGCTGGTTTTGTTTTTGTATTGTAGGCAAGGGGAGATTAAGTGAATTGCCCAGAATCACAGGATGTTGAATCAAGGCAGCTTGGCATTCACTTGAGCTCAATGTTGTAAATATGTATTATATATCTGTATTAACTTAATTTTGCCACCTCTTATTTTATTTTTACTTTTTAAATGATCCTGATTGTATTTGTAATTTATTAGTTGTATTTGTAATTTGTTAGTTTGTTAAATCTCCGTATGTAACACACTTGGTTCTATTGTAAAGCGCTCTGACACCTTTGGGTAAAGTTCGTGCTATATAAAACTGCATTAAATAAATATACTTTCATGTGTGTAGATGCCTGCGGCTATGCGGGAAATGCATATCCATGCAGGCTTCCTTAATACCTTCTCTAGGCAGGCCTGTGCGCCTAGTCGGTCCCCAGCTCTGCCTTTGACCTCATGCTGTGATGCACGCGGGGGGAGGGGAGCTCACGCCGGGCTTGTTTGTTACTACCAGACAGCTTGCTGCAGTGTTTCCAGCCATCTCGGTGAAGATCCTTCTCGGGGTAGCTTTGCTGCCTTGTAGTCCACCGTAGTCTGCGGGCCTCCGTACAAGCCCAGCCTTATTTCCAACAGTCGTAGCCTACCTACTGTAAAGAACGAGAAAGCAGGAGTAAAGGAGGCAGTCGGCAAAGCAAGGAAGTGAAGGGTGGGGTGTGAGGTTGAACAAAGGGGCAGTACTTAAACAGGGGAGAAGGCATAGGGTGTGAAGGGAAGAGTTGGTGCGCGGGGGGGAGGGGGTCAAGGCCGCAACAGCTGGAGAACGGGCAGAGGCCAGAGCTGCCCGACAGGGCTGGGATCAGAGTGTGTGTGGGGGAGAGAGTGGGTTAGAATGAGTGAAGTGGGGAGCAGGAACTGACCGGAGAAAAGGGAAATGGGCAGCTCCTGGGAGACAACTCCTGGGTGAGGGAACAGCACTCACAGAGGAGGTGGCTGTGGGGGAGTTCCTAGCCTACGTCAGTCGCATTGGGTCCCCAGGGCATTTATTAGATTGCTTTTGTAGAGTGCTGTGTCACCTTACAGTCCCTTCTCAGCGCTAGGCCACTAGGCCGATGCTGAGTAAGCGGAAGTTGCGCCGAGCTGCTTGCAGTTTTCCGATTGGTGGGAGACAGTCCCTCGTGCAGGGGTTGAGTGTAGCTGATCTGGTCCTTTCACGGAAGGTGATTGAGGGCATCTAAAAACAATGAGTAGTGCCTGGCCCTACAGCCGGTATTAGGTGCTACAAGGACCGGTATCATTGCCTCTATATGCACAATGGTGCCTGCAAGGTGTCTATGAGCAACATACAAGTTCTGCATTCCTACTGTTTTGTCTTAAATCCACCTACCACCAACAGAACACTGTCCACAGCACTTAGAAACTAGGCCACAGAATTCCACAGCCCGTTCCAACCATCAGCGTAGCTTCAGTGCACCGCACGGCTTTCGTGAGCAGGAGATGGTCATAGTATGCAAAATCGATAAATAGCCAACTATCGCTTCTTAAGGCATTCTTGGGAAGAGACGCTTGAATACTTATGGACCAAAATTCCATTTAAAACAACCACGGCCGTGCAAGCCAGGTTGGCAGCGAAAGTGCCGCATTTGGAGCAAAAGTGCACTAGGCCAGCGCGACCGCCATCTGTTTCCAATTAACGCGACCGCGAGACCTGGGCGCGATAATTGGAAACAGATGGCGCTGCTGCTCGATCCCGAGCTCCCTAGGCCAGGGGAGAGAGAAGGCGGTACATGCACCCGCCTTTGGCCAATTGCGGGCTGTCTTTCTTAGAAAGACAAGTTACTTACCTTCGGCAACGCATTATCTGGCAGAGACTTTATCTAGCTGCAGATGCCTAGGAAATTCAAAGATAATGAATCTGCAGCTAGAAGTCTCCATCACGTTTATATTTATTTCATCTGCACCTCCATCTGAAAGCTGTCATCATGCCCAGCCCACGATCAGTATTAAAGATGTTTTAATACAGCGTCATTCTTGACAAATGTATCCAAGACAACCACAACAGACAACCAGCTTTATATTTAACAAAGGGTACGATAACGGTATGATTAGCTAGATTTAAATATTCGTAACAGGTACAAGCATAATTAATCACAAGTAAACGTTTTATTTTATTGCAGACTAATATATTACTTCAATGAGTCTTCTTCAAATACATGAGGTCAGATAATAGTAGGCCATTCAAAATGTTACTTCCAAGTTATCAATTCTTACAAAATCTGTATTTTTCTTCATCAATTTTATGAATTATTATCACATAGTTAAAAGAGATGCATATCCGAGCTTCATTGCATTGTGCAAGCCACAATGTATATGTAAGCAAAATTACAAAGTACAAGGTAAACAACAATTCAAATGTTCTTTACATAGTGCAAGCCGAGTAGAAAAATATCATGGTACAGACGATAAGAAAAACATAAAAGTTAAACTGTAGTAAGATGACTGTTATGGGAGTGTGTATTGTTTTATAAATCTAACGGATTTCTGTTTCACCAGTTTCTTCTGTTGCCTTGTTGTCTGAGCTTCATCAATGGCTTTAGTTACAGTCTGTAAAGGAAACAAAATATCGACAAAAAATCGTAATGATTGGTGATGTTGTCTGTAAATTTAAAAACATTTAGCCAACATTCTGCTTTACTGGCTGTAAATTTAAAAACATTTAGCCAACATTCTGCTTTACTGGCTTCAAAAACAGAATATCATTTGCACCCTCTAGGATAAATGTGCCTGGCCAGTGCCATCCCTTGACATACATACAAATGTGTACTTTTAAAATACCGTACATATTATGCTGTTATTAACTGGCGATGAAAAGGGAATACACTTGCATTGTCCTAGTTCACAACCCACAATAATTATATTGATTCTGAGTAAGTAAAAAAAAAAGCAAAGAACAGGTACAGGCAACGCCAATTGCTTTGGCTTTTTTGATAGTGAGAGGGATTTTACCAGTGCTTTAATTGGGAAAAAATAAGTGCAGGTACTCACCTGAGATGTGGATTAGGGGGCGGGGTTAGGGGGGCAGGGCTATGGGGCGGGGCTACGGGCAGTGCTAAGGGACGAGGCCAGAGGCACACATTTAATTTGTTTGAGGTGTAATTGGTCTGCAGATATTCACACTGCAGACATCATGCATACAAGAAGAACATGCACAGGGATATAGAAGCACTTGTGCACGCAGACAGGGTATTTAGTTCATGTGTTTAAGGATCGCATATTCTGATGTGCACATTACTACACCTTGATTCCCTGCCCCCCCCCACCCGCCCCACAGCTGTGCTTACAGCGTCATCATCACCACCTTTCTCCTCGATCTGGCTCCAATCAAGTGCTGCCCTACTCTGCTATGCCAGCAGGAAGCATACTCTTAGGTCTGAGTCAGGAGATGTGCCTCTTAGCAGGCCCTTCTCGCGCACCTACTGTGCAATTGTCTCCACTCCCTGCCTGCTCTGATTGAATACATATGGGCGTTGTTCAATTAGCAGATTGTAAAGGGAGATAGCACTCGAGTGCTTCACGAAAACGGACCGACTCCTCAGCTGTGTCACGCTTCTTTCTTTACATGCCAAACTGCACTGAATTGGCTTGCTGTCCCGTGAGTACCGGTACTCTCTTTGAGACAAGAAAAAGTTCCGGTATTCAAAGGCAGAACATTTAGAAGTGCCGGTACTTACTATCGGTGAGTACCGGCCCATTTAAAGCACTGGATTTTACCAAAACACATTAACACCCAACACAGGAACGATATGGTAACAAGCAGTAAATACGTCTTTACCCAAAAATTAGAGGCACGGGACAAGTGGTAGGAAGGAAGTCAAGGTGCTCTCGCTCTCACAAACACACACACAGATACAACACAGATGGCAACAGGGCAAGTGTCACTCACATTGTGCAGAACAACTGCACATGCAGCAGTAAAAATACTAGCACATCTACAATATCAAATGTAATCCCTCTTCTGAGAGCGGGTAGCGCCTCCACCTGCACAAGGGTAAATCCTGAAGAAACAAATCTTGGGCTAAACACAGAGCGATACACTCACACTGGATGTAAAGGGCACACATGTCCAATTTTACCATAGGAACTAAGATGACTCCTTGTCCAATATTTTATCTGTGGCTGTTGAACCAGCAAGGAGGAAGGTCTACCGTGTCACAATTGAGGCCCTTTGATTATGATATTATTCAGGAACAAGGGAGGCATGGCAAGGGCAGGAGAGCACCCATGCTCATTGTCACATACTTCTAGTTATGTACATTCCTGTGCGTCATGATTTAGGAAGCAAAGGGACTGTGCAAATGTTAAGTATAATCCTTCTCACCCTAATAGCCAAAGTAGGCAGGCGGGGTGGGAGCGGTTACCTAACAAGTGGGCTCCTGTCCCATAGATGGGGAACACAGGGGTTCAGGCACACACGGTGCTAGAAGGACGGCAGCTAGGTGGGATCAGCAAATAGATGGGGCAATGTGAGCCTTGGTGTCTGAATTCGTTCCGTCCAGAGTTGGCATGGGGCTAGGTCATGTGAGGCAGTGGAACTTTCCCGCAGGAGGGTGAATAGTTCTAGGCACAGGTTCACAGGCCAGAAGGTTCTTTGGTTTCATCAGACACTAGCTGATCCAGGCTAACGTCAAGGCCTATTGTGTTATAGATGGGGTTCATCTATCAACAGTAGGGAGGGATCTCTTGCCTTAGATTTGCAGGAGGCCAGGAAATGAGCGGTCGCATTTGTGAAATGTGCGGTTTTGGTGAAATCAACAACTACATGGGTCAATGTGAGCTCTGGTGGTCTGAGATGATCCCCTGCAGAGGTGGCACAAAGCTAAGTCAGTGGAGGCCGCTGAACATCCCTGTAAGAGGGAACTGTTCATGGCGTAAGTTCGCAGACCAGAGGGGTCTGGGTTTCAGCTGACACAAGCTGATTCAGGCTAATGTTAAAGGCTACTTTGCTAAAGATGGGGTCCATTGTCACCATTGCCATCCAGGCGTACGCCTAGGTTAGGTTGACAAACATGGGGAGCATTTGTCACAGGCGGGCATGGACACTTTCCACTGGACATGCACGAGGCCCTAGAAAGCAGGTTGCAGGTCAGAAATGAGCTGTTTTGGTGGGGGGGGGGGGGCTCTGGCGGCAACGGGGGCCGCCTCCAGAGCTGTGGCGGAGTTACAGGGCAATCTGGAAGCAGACTGGTACAGTAAGGCTACCTCTGAGGCAGACAGGTACAGTAAGGGTACCTCAGCACGGCACTGTAGGAGTGCGAGAGCCAAAGACCAGGAGCCTCAGGGCAGGTTCCTGGAAAACCGCGATGGTGCCCCGTTAGTCCTTCGGGTGGTTGGGGGCCTGACCAACCAGGGGTTTGCCCTGCTACGCTCCGCCCTGAAAAGGGCGTGAGTAATAAGAGACCAGTGTGTCACGTGATCTGGAGGAGGAGGATCACAAAAAGGTGTAGCACTGATGGAGTGTCCCACAGTGCTGGCTCATCAGGCGGGTGGGGCAGCATAGGTTGGTACAGCTGCCTGCACTTGGATTGCCCGTAAGATAACCCACCATATTGCATACTTTTGTATGGAGTAAACCTGCAGTAATATTTCCCATAACAAAAGTGGTCTTGTGTATTTATTTATTCATGCATGCTCAGACTGTGGGTGGGGGGGAAGTTGCCGATAATGGCACTAAGGATATGTAGCAGGTTTACGTTGAGTGTATCATTTCCACTAACGTGGTTGCCGCTCATGTTGTTTTACTGAGCACAATACTACAAGATTTATCACCTACCTCTGAAGCTTCATTGACACTTTTGTGTTTGTAAGAAATGCGACACTAAGGGCACCCTAAGCAAGGAGATCAACTTCCTTGATTCTTGAAAATTAGAAAGATGTTGGCCTTAGATGGCAAGTTCAAGCGGTACTACTGCCCAGCAAATAACTAAAGCTGAAATGAACAAGAGTCCTACCTTTTTTTTTTTGCATATTCATATAGCGCGAACTCGATCCGAAGGTATTGGAGCGCTTTACACTAGCACCGTATTTACATTACACATTCAGGCACGGGGAGATTAAGTGATTTGCCCAGAATCACAGGATGTGGACGCGACCCCGAGGCTCGAACCCTGGCTTCCACCACCAAGGTCGGCAGTCTAGCCGACGGACCACATCCTCTCCCTTTGTTACATCCCTTTACCTTTGTTAATGTTCTTTTCTGATCGACATGACCCATATAGATTCTTTACTTAAATCCCTTCCCTTTGTCACAATTCCCAATCACCAGCATCAGGTAGCACTGTTTAGTTAACAGTGGCAACTTGAGGCTCCACTTGAAATGACGTGTCAAAAACTATGCAAGACACCACCATATGCACCTAGTTCAAGAGTCACAGATGTCGTTTCTTCCTGTTTGACGGTCGTTAGTGTGACATTTCTTACAAGCACAGAACAGAAGTATAAGAGAAGCTTCAGATTTAGATGACACACCTTTAAATATTATGGTCAGGTCCGTTCATTTTTACGCTCTAAGACACTCAAGGAAGTAAAAAAGACAGAGCAAACAACAATGCAGAATAACATAATATCCAGAAAGGGAGAATGGATGGGTGGCATTTGTACAAGTTATCATGTGCTGCAGAAAGGACACTTTCGGAGTACCTTGTTATTCTAGTGGACATTAATACCAGCAGATTCTTTGCACGCCTAAAGCAACCCAAAATATGAACTGGGTTAATGATATTACTCCACATTAAATCAGAAAGACTGCAACACTGCCAATACTTCAAATAATGCTGTGAGAAAGTGAAGACCTAATCAGCTGCTTTACAAATGTAAAAAGTGTCAAAGTAGCAGTCGCACCTCTCGTGGAATTAAATCTGAACAAAAACACTTTCTAGCCAGCTGATAGCATTGTTACACCATCAAGTCACCATCAAAATATCCAACAGGAAACCATCTTCTTCCAAACAACACAACCCATCTTCATGCCATGGAAATATACTAATAAATTATCATCCTCCTTAAAATGACTGGGTCTTTGTATATATGAATTTGCTGATCCTGCTTGTGGAGCTCTCCCATCCATGCAGGAAGAGCAGCTCCAGTCTTCAAGCATCTAAGGCTGCTGCCGCGGGAGACTTCTAGCCTCAGGATTCCCTGCATCTGCACATCTGAGTGCAGTTGACCTACCTCCATCAGGCTGACTGTAGTCCCGTGGCATGGGACATGCCCAGGTAGAGCCCAGGCCAAGGGCGGTCCCGTCTTGCACCCGGCAGCACCAGGAAGAAGCAGGGCAGGGCCACTCACCGTGGCTTTCTTCTGGTCTCCACTTTTGCTTGCCTGGGCCAATGTTTGACCAAATGAGGACCTACAATTTGAAGGGTAACTATTAATTTGAAGTGTTTATTGCATCTGACTGCTGGGATGGGTAAACACAAGGCTACCGAGCCCCTCCCTAAGAAAAAGGTAAAGCTCCCGGGTTGTTTCTGAATCGATTCCATGAAGCTCCATGACTATTACCACACTGAAGGATATAGACATTTTAATTAAGGAGGTGGAATCCCTCTGGAGTGGGAAAAAGGTGACGAGAGACCATAAATCGAGGAAAGGGGAGGCTGGGAAGATAGCCCCAATATTTTTTACAAAACTGAAATTAATCTCCCGCCCTGAAGTGACAATATCCCGGCCGGAGTGAAAATATTTCTCAGCAACTTGAAATCCCAGGGACGAATGAGGCTAATCCTTCTATAACTGGTACCTTTAACCAAGGGGTAGTTCCGATTGAGCCTGTGATTTTATGTTCGAATAGAATTCCTGTACTTGCCGACTTTCAAACTGATTTTGGTAATGTTGAGAATTGGCGGGGCCTGGGTTGGGAGCGAAACCCATATAATGCCCAATGAATCTGGGGCTGGCCAAGTATGGCACAGTATATATGGTATTGATGGGGGAGTGGATATGTTTAGAATTATCGCTCTTGTTAAGAGATTGTTGATCTGTGGGCACAATTGGCGTTTGTCACTTCAGAGGTTGAAAAACTCAAACCCACAGGAACAGTGTGTAATAATAAGTTACTCCCCCCCATTGTCCAATGGGGCATATTTTTAATGGCAGAACAAAACAAAAAAAGGGATTGTATAGCTGGAGTTAGCCAAGCTCCCTCACAGAAGAACAAAGGTTTGGCAGCAAAAGCCCATGCGGTGCGACCTCTTTCCATGGCTTTCCGTCTCCCACACATGCATGACTGGAAGGTCTAGAGCCCCTGGGGGGGACAAATAACTCCCACATCCAGCACACAGGGGCGCAACAAACTCTTGAAAGGATCATGTTGGCAACAGCAAGAGATTGAATTATGTTTATTTGACTATTGTCCCAAAATTGCCTGAGAGGTTGAGGGAGGATGAGGTTTCGTTATCTAACAAATATTTTTATTATATAAGATCAACACAGAATTTATATTCATTAATACGGGAGGATATTGTAGCCACAAAGAGATCCCATGACCTTTCGTCCAAAGGGAAGTCATGCATAACATGAGATATCCTAAAACAATCTCCTTGTAATACATAAAATCAAGTAGTGCTACTCAAACATTCTATAAAACATAAATCCTTATTCCGAAACAAATGCCGTTACCTCGTATCATCCAACCCATCACATACATGAGATGTTATACAAGCGCAAAACAAAGGGGCATTCAGCTTAACTAAGCCCCAAATTAAAACATTTGAAGGAGCAGCCATCACTAATTACATCACGAAAAATGATCCACCCCAGCACCGATTTCAGTTGCTTTGAAATGTTGACTCTAAGGTGCATCTCCTGGGTCTGTGTTAAATTGCCTTATCATCTTTGCTCTAATGCTCCAACTCCAATGGAGTTACTTCGCAACTGCGCAAACAATGGGTTCCTTTGTTTCAGCTGGCAAGAGCCTCAGGGCCATTTCACATTGCCTCACCCCAATTGCTTACAGATTGGGAGGATCCAGGATGTCTTTGGCTGGACATAAGCAGGGCAAAAGAAGAAAAAGTGATGCAGAGTTTCATCTGGGTATTGACACATTGGGCAGGCCAAACTCATGTCCACCATGTCTAAACCTAATAGACAGTTACCTAGGCAAAGGGACTGAAATGTAATTTAAAAAAGATTTGCACATACTGTGTGATTTTATATCTAAAAAGGCCACAGTTAGAGCTCCTTGTCTACTATTGCGCACCTCCAGTGCCCATTCATGGGCCCAATAAGCTTCCTTAAGTGCATTCTTGGAAAGAGACAGAGGGCTATCCCAATTATTTCAATAGTCTTCTATACAAATTTATGTGTCTCTTTAATGGAGCTGGTCCAATGGATCTTGTGGCTCTTATCTAGTTCAACTATTACTTTAAAAGCTTTATAATACTCTTGCTAAGGCATGTGATGACATAACTCTTCTCCAAAACAGAACTGTACTCAACTGCGCTTTGTGGACAATTAGTTTTACACCCAAATCCCAGCTCAAGGGTAACTGGGGCGTGCTCTTTGGGAGCCCAATCAGAGATCTCAGGAAATTATTTTCAGCTTTACCCAAACAGGACAATCCTGAAAAGCCCCACATCTCTGCTCCATAAAGGGCACTACCTTCACATTATATACTTTTGATGAAGGTAAAAAATGGCTAGTTTTACATTCTCTGTATCCCAGATGCATGTTAACATAAATTCATAGTACTCTTTTTCACCTGTAAAGACCCAGACACATTATGAATAAATCGTATACATACATTCTGAGACTCTTTCTAGTTCTGATCCCTTCAATGTGATACTTCCTCTAAAAGACTTATGCAGGGGAATAGTCATAAATTTAGTTTTTGATTGGTTTATTGTCTGCCCTCTTTCTACACAATAGTCCGCAAACCGATCAAAAAGTGTCTGCACACCCACTGGGGTTTTGTATACCAACAGAGTATTGTCTGCAAACAACAGGAGTGGAACTTTCTTTCCTACGATCTTCGGAGCATCACTTTCAAAATTTCTCAGCTAAGTTACCACGTCATTGAGATATATGAAAAATAAGGTCGAGGCAATACAGAGCCTTGGAGGGGCGTGGCCAGCGGCGGAAGGAAATGGCCGCTCATTAGCTCGGACTATAACGGATCCACAATAAATAGCGGAGGCATTTGCAGATTACTTTGAACAAAATGTATACTCCCTCGGTTGCTGCTACCGATGAAGACTCCAGACAGTTCTTGGCAAATGTGCCTCTGCCGGCCCTGTCCCCCAATAAAAGAGAGTCATTTGAGGATGAAATTACTGACTAAGAGGTCCAAAAAGCGGTAGGGAATATACAGTCTGGGAAAGCAATGGGTCCCAATGTGTTCCCTATTGAACTCCTCAAATTACTAGCTCCATAATAGTACCCTACCTAAGAGACATGTATAACAAGAGCTACGAGAGGGGGTGCTTGCCACAGGACCAGAGGCTCACTTCTATTGTAGTCATCCGTAAACTGGGGAAACGCAGGGACAAATGCGGTTCCTATCGGCCGATCTCATTAATTAATGCTGAGGCCAACATTTTTGTGAAATTACTAGCTTCTTAGTTGACACCACTCCTCCCCTCGCTCATGCTTGCGGACCAATCCTGTTTTATGCCGGGCCGCAACATGGCTCTTAACCTCCACAGGCTCAATAATGTGATTGGGGCAGGATTCTCTACTATCTGGAGAGGCTCGGGTCATATAACAGAAGCGGCAGGGCCTTTGAAGCTTCCTGCCATGGATTGCACATCCTGCGTGGAGGAGGGGTGAACATCTTGACCCAGAGTAGCTTTGTTCTTGGCCTCTGAGAGCAAAGGCTCTCACCTCAGGAAGTCAGAAACCTGTCTATGGTGGCTGTCTGGTCGAGACCAGTGAGTCAACACACTAGTTGCCAGTAGATTTTCAGGGGGTATCTCTAAGGTGCCCTCTGAGTGCCTTCATTAATAAATCTGCCACTGGCATCAGTGTGGGTTTATTAAGACAAGGTGTTTGGTACAAAATACCTTGGAGTACAGTGAAGCAAACATGTAGCTGGGGAACTCATAATCGCGAGTTTCCAGCCCATGTACTTACCATAGCTTCCCTGTGCATTTATAATACCTAAAGTTCTGCTTAAATATCACAAGGACACATCCACAGAGGCAGATATGCTCACACATGGGGTGTAGTGCACCCAGCCTTAGGGCAGTAAGGCCTGCTGTAGGGGTGACTTACCTCTATCAAATGGAGTGCTTTGCCGGTATGGCACACAGGGCTGTGTGCCTTGTTGACTCTTCGCTTTTCTCTGCACCAAGACACACAGGCTGAAATGGCAGTTTGCATGAGCTTGGCGAGGGGCATTATAGGGTGGCACACAACATAATATAACATGTGCATTTGTAAAGCGCACGTTCACCCGTAGGTCTCTTGGCGCTGAATAACAGATGTTTTTTATTACCCAGCTCAATGGTACTCATTTAAGCGACCTAAGAAGGATGGAAGGCTGAGTGGACCCGTCGGGATTTGAACCTGTGACCATAAGGTCGAACACCGGCCCCGACAGTAGACGCATTAGTCCAGTAAGCTACCAGATCCGGCACAATTCATGCTGCTGCCCTTAGGGAACCTCGTTAGTTCCAAGGCCCTAGATACCACTTACTTGGGACTTACAGGGATCCTAAAGGGGTGCCTATTGTGGTACAATGGTACAGTTTAGGGAAAGAACCCTGGTACTGGGGAAATGGTTAGCAGGAACTCAGAACACTTTCAGTCAAAGTTGCACCGGGACGCCAGGCAAACAGTGGGGGGTACGATGTCAAAAGGGGCACTTTCCTACAATTTTAATTAAAGATTATTTTCAAAGCTTAAATTATTAGTGCTGCAGCATTTTTTCTTTTGCTCCACATTTAAAATAAATATATAAAATTAATTTACAATAATATTTAACATTAAAATATTTTTACTCACTTTTTCCAAGTTTAATAAACTATACAATACAGAAATCTCTATCCCGACTGCGAAGTCTCCCTAAAGTAAAGTATAGGGAAAAGTAAAAATGTTTATTTACCAGTTTGTTTAATCTAGTTTGTGAAGTGTCTCATTTTTGGAACGAAAAGATGGTTTTAGCTGTAGTGTCACCTCTCCCTATTGCATACAGTAAAAGGACCAGAAGCAGACAAAGCTGAAGCTGCATCACTCTTCTATCCAACGTTCAATTCACTAGGAAAGCCCCTTTCAAGAAAGAAACATCAGAGTGCAAGAATCCGTTGGTTTGAATAGACAGCCTTTCAAAAAAACACAAAATCGAGACCCCAGGGCTAGAAATGTCAGTGAAACGTATTCTGAAGGTCCATAGTAGAGGTGAGATTAGAGAAGGCGGCTCCTCATTGACATGGTAAGAACTCCTTGGGGAGCCCAAGGGCCACATGTAAGGTTGCATCCATACATCAGCGCCTCCAACAAGAACGCTATATGAATTGAAATCAGCATGCATACAGATGAGACAACAGCCACAATCGTCCATCTACATCCAATATTAACAGAAAATTTAGAGAGAATGTCCAGGTCCAGCAAAATTGAGATACATGTGACACTAAGCGCATATGACATTTATACGAGATCTTAGACAACTCAATGAGAATTGCATTCAGTGATTTAGGCAGAGGAAGTTTCTTTTTCTTTTCAAAAGATTTTATTGATTTTTTTCTAAATGGAATAAAAGGGAAAGCACATGTACACAAGATGACTACAATGCCATTGTTTGTTTTAAAGCTTATAACACTCATTTTTTGCTTATAATAGAGATATTTACACAACAAAAGATGTTCAGAACAGGCGAAAGGCTAATACATCCATTAAGATATCATGTGGAAGCATAGTGACCTTATTGGAATCATTTTGTGGGCTTCATTGGGCGACGGGGGGGGGGGGGGGCTAAACAGGAGAGGAAGAGAAAAGAAGAGGGAGGCCAGGGCAAAACGGAGGGGGGAGTAAAAAAATCCAATCCATGCCACAATTTGTGAGTGCATGAGGGAGAGTATTTCTCTCAAACCACCTGAGTTCAGGTTGATGAACAAGTTAATTACCTTCGGTAACGATGCATCTGTAAGAAACATTAGTTAGTTAGATTCCTCACCTTAGAATATCCCCAGGCGTCAGACTCGATCCGGAAGATTTTTCGTCAGCAATACCCCTTGCGCGTCGCTAGGCGTCGTCTGCGGCTCAGCGTCCGTCGCCGGCGTCGTGCGCCGGGATGACGTCGTCGGAGTACTTAGATGCTGCCCTCACGCGCTGACGTTAGTTCTTGTACATAGCCTTCCGCGCCAGGAACGCAGAGCCATGCAAGAAACCGACACTGGTGCCAAAAAATTCTAGGGCCCTGAAAGGGATAGCCTTAACCCTAGATGTCAGTTCACAGAAACGGGGAGGATGGGTGGGTCGGTGAGGAATCTAACTAACTAATGTTTCTTACAGACACATCGTTACCGAAGGTAAGTAACTTGTTCATCTGAAAGAAACACGTTAGTTAGATTCCTCACCTTAGAATAGATACCCAAGCAATACCAACCCCGGTGGTGGGTCTGCGAACCAAGATCACACCAGAAAGTTCTGGAGGACAGAACGGCCAAAGAAGCCATCCCTCCGGACTTGGCTGTCAAGGCAATAATGCCTGGCAAACGTGTGCAGCGAAGCCCACGTTGCCGCCTGACAGATGTCCTGCAAAGGGACCCCCCGTCCCAAAGCAGTAGTAGCCGCTGTGGCCCGAGTAGAATGGGCGCGCAGCCCAACAGGCGGTTCCTTTTTTGCCAAGGAATAACAGATTTTTATACACAAAACGACCCACCGGGAGATGATCCGTTTGTGTACAGCTTTTCCCTCCTTTGCACCCACGTAGCCAACGAAAAGCTGGTCGTCCACTCGGAACTGTTTAGTGCGGTCCAAATAAAAGGAGAGCGCACGTTTTGGGTCCAGACGGTGGAGCCGCTCTTCCTCTTTGGAAGGATGCGGAGGCGGAAAGAAGGTGGGCAAGGTGACAGATTGCCCAAGATGAAAGGGGGTCACCACTTTCGGTAAAAAGGAAGGACGAGGCCGAAGGACAACCTTGTCCGGATGAACAGATAGAAAAGGAGGCTTGGACGATAGAGCCTGGAGCTCACTCACCCGTCTAGCCGAGGTGATGGCTACCAGAAAAGCAGTCTTAAGAGTTAGAAGACGAAGAGGACAATTGTGAAGAGGCTCAAAGGGAGCACACATCAGGAATGTCAAGACAAGATTCAAGTCCCACTGAGGCATTACGAAAGGGACAGGAGGGAACGTGTGAGTAATGCCTTTAAGAAAGCGTGACACTACAGGGGACTTGAAAAGAGAAGGCTGATCTGGAAGCCGTAAGAAGGCAGAGAGAGCAGCAAGATAACCTTTCAAGGTGCCCAGGGCAGAGCCCTGCCGGGCCAAAGAAAGAAGAAAGAGGAGAACCTCAGAAAGAGGGGCGGAAAGGGGATCCACAGCCTTTGCTGTGCACCATGCCACAAATTTGTTCCACCGGCAGGCGTATACCGTCTTCGTGGAGGGACGCCTGGCTTCCAGGATGATATCACAGACTTCAGGAGGCAAGTCAAATGGCATCAACTGCCGCCGCTCAATCTCCACGCTCAATCTCCACGCATGGAGGTGGAGGCTGGACAGGTTCGGGTGGAGGACCGTCCCCTGCTGCTTCGACAGAAGATCCTTCCGAAGGGGCAGACGTATCGGTCAACATACTGAGTAGCTCGGGATACCAGTACCTTCGTGCCCAATCCGGAGCCACCAAGATGACTTGGGCCCGGCTCTTCTTCAGCACTCTGGGCAGAAGTGGTATAGGCGGAAAGGCGTACAACAGACCGCAACTCCACTCGCGACGAAAAGCGTCGCAGAGTGAGTGCCGCCTTGGAAATTCCAACGCCCAGAACTGCTGACATTGCGCGTTCTCGTCGGTGGCGAATAGATCTAACCAAGGCTCTACCCTCTGCTGAAAGAGACCTTGCGCCACCTCGGAGTTCAGACGCCATTCGTGATCCATCATGCACCGGCGGCTGAGTTCGTTCGCTCTGGCGTTCAGAGAGCCCGCCAGATGTTGAACCACCAGGATGATGCCCTGGTGTTCCAGCCACGTCCAGAGGCGCAGAGCCTCCTGACAAAGGGTCCACGACCCCACCCCGCCCTGTTTGTTGCAATACCACATGGCGGTGGTGTTGTCCGTGAACACCTGCACGACACTTCCCCGGACAGAGGGAAGGAAGGCTTTCAGTGCAAGTCGGATCGCTCTCAGCTCCAACAAGTTGATGTGGAGGCGAGACTCCGCCGGAGACCAGAGGCCTCTGATCTCCGCCTCTCCCATATGGCCACCCCATCCCAGGAGGGACGCATCCGTCACTACGACATGCTCCGGTAGGGGTAGGGAGAGGCTCTTGCCCGTGACCCAATCGCGGTCCGTGAGCCACCACTGCAACTGCTGTGCAGTGCCTTCCGAGATCAAGATATGGTCGGACAGGTTGCCGTGATGCTGGGCCCACTGAAACTTCAGGTCCCACTGCAGAGCCCGCATGCGCCGCCTGGCGTGATGCACTAGTAGGATGCAGGAGGCCATCAGCCCCAGAAGCCGCAACACTAGCCTGACCGAAACCCAGGATAGAGGCCAAAAGATGGGAATCAGGGCCTGGAAATCCCGGACCCGCTGTTCCGGTGGATGAACCCGGAAGAGCGCCGAATCGAGAACCGCTCCGATGAAAAGGAGCTTCTGAGAGGGGCTCAGGTGTGACTTTGGCACATTGATGGAAAACCCCAGCAAATGCAGGAGATCCGCCGTAGTCTGGAGGTGGGAGACGACTGCTTGGGGCGAGGCCGCCTTCAACAACCAGTCGTCGAGATAGGGGAAGACTGGAACCCCTGATCTGCGCAGATGAGCTGCGACCACCGCCATCACTTTCGTGAACACCCTGGTAAGGCCGAAGGGGAGCACGGTGAACTGAAAGTGCTCCTGACCCACCGTGAACCGCAGGTAACGCCGGTGCGCCGGCAGGACGGGGATGTGGAAATATGCGTCCTGCAAGTCCAACGCTACCATCCAGTCTCCAGGGTCGAGGGCAGCTAGAACCTGAGCCAAAGTTAACATTTTGAACCGTTCCTTCCTGAGGAAGGCATTGACGTTCCGGAGGTCCAAGATAGGGCGTAGGCCCCCTTTGCCCTTCTTGGGAACCAGAAAGTAGTGGGAATAACAACCACGACCTACTTCTGGGCTCGGAACGCGCTTGACGGCCCCCTTGGCCAAGAGGGCCGAAACATCCTCGTGGAGAAGATTCAAATGATCCCCCGAGATACGGTGGTGCTGCGGTGGCATGGCTGGAGGGGTCGTCTCAAAGGGGAGGGAGTAGCCCCTTCAGACGATTTGCAGCACCCACCTGTCCGACGTGATGGAATGCCAGTGGAGCAGGTGATGGCGAACTCTGCCGCCCACTGGCGTGGAATGGGCCTGAAAGCTCGGACTAGGAAGGCTTTGAGGCGGATGCTGCCGGGGTGGATGTGGACTGACCGCGTCGTCCTCCAGTACCGCCTCCGCGGAAACCACGTCCGCGACCGCGTGCAGGCTGGTTCTGCGGCCGGTGGCTAGGCGGACATGAGGAGGTGCCCCTTCCTTGGCCATGAAAGGAGCCAAAAGCGGAAGTTTGTGGCCGCGGGGCCGAGAGGCCCAAGGACGTGGCCGTAGCCTGGGAGTCCTTGAAGCGAGCCAGCGCACTGTCCGCTTTCTCACCAAAAAGGCGAGCGCCATCAAAAGGCATGTCCATGAGGGTGCTCTGGACATCCCCTGAAAAGGACGTGGACCGCAGCCAGGCGTGACGTCGAAGCGCCACTGTGGTAGAAATCGCCCTACCCAGCGAGTCCGTAGTTTCGAGTCCACATCGGATTGCATGGCGCGCTGCATCTCTCCCATCGGCCAGGGCCGCGGAAAGCCGCGCCCTGGCCTCCTCCCGGCACAGTGGCAGCACGTCCTCCACCGCATCCCACAGAGAGTGGGAATAACGGTCCAAGAGACAGGCGGTGTTCAAAGACCGCAGGCCCAAACTGAGCGAAGAGAACAGCTTCTTGCCAAACTGTTCCAGTCTCTTGGAATCCCGGTCCGGAGGAGCGGACGGGAAGGAGGATTGGGATGTAGAGGCCTGGATAACCAGACTCTCGGGGGTGGGGTGTTGGGACAGGAAACTGGGGTCGCCCGGAGCAGGGCGGTGGCGCCTGGCAACGTTCCTATCCACAGGAGGGACTGTGGAGGGCTTGGACCAGGTGCCCTGCAGAACGTCAGTGAGGGCCTCATTGAATGGCAGCAGAGGCTCAGTGGAGCATGCGGCAGACTGAAGCACCTCAGTGAGGATGTTAGTCCTCACAGCCACGGCAGGCAGCTCAAGCCGAAGGGCTTCGGCCGCCTTGCGCAGCACCACAGAAAAAGCTGCACCCTCCTCCGAAGCCACAGTCGGAGGAGAGATGAATCCAGTGTCCGGTGAGGTATCCAAACCACTGGCCTCCCCCAGTTCATCTGCCCAGTCCTGTGCAAGTTGGCTCTGAAGGGCCATAGGGTCATCAGACCCCTCCCAGTCGCCCCCGTTATCCGATTCCTGGTAAACAGGAGGAATGATCGGAGCCGGTCGATAGACAATATGTGTCTCTAGCGGCGTCGGATGCGGCGTCGGGCTGCGCCGCAGCGGCGTCGGGACCGGACAGGGGCTGAACCGAGGATCGACCGGAGCCGGCGGTGGTATCGGTGTCGGCGCCGGCGGAGGAGGCGTAACGAGGTCGACCGGCGTCGACGGGGGCCCAGGCTCGGGCCCCTCGGGGACCTGCAGCGTCGGGGCCGGAGCCTCCAACGGCGCAGGGCCGGAGCCGCCGGCATGCGAGGTCGCCCAGTCGAGTTCGCGGGGCCCGAAGGCGCGCCAGCGGGCGTCGACGGCGGGGCCAGGTTCCTCATGGCCGAGAGGAAGGCATTGACCTCCGCCGGCGTCGCGTCAGTCCCAGGGACCGTCGGGTATGGGGACGTGCGCGGCGCCTGCGGCTCCTGCAGAGCTGCGGGGGTGGAACCACCCGGACCCTCGGCCAAGTCGCGCGACCAGCGAGGGGAGTCCGAAGAGCGGTGTCGCTTCTTGGACTTCTTGGAGTGCCTAGACTTACCCGAAGACTTTGAGCCAGACGAGTGACGATGTCGAGGGCGGCTCCACGACCGATCCTTGGACCTCCTCCTGGACCGGGATCGAGAGCGACGCGGAGCCGAGTGGCGAAGCTCGAGAAGCTTGCGGGACCGCTCCCGCCTAGCTTTCGAGCTCAGGGCCATACAATCGGAGCACGACGCCGCGTCGTGGTCGAGGCCCAAGCAGTACAGGCACCGGCGGTGATGATCGGTCACCGACATCAGTCGGTGACAGTCGTCGCAGGCCTTGGAACCAGGCATCCTACCGGCACCAGAGTCGAGAATTGACCAAAAAGAGTCAAAAAAGTTAGTCAAAAATTGACTAAAGGGGTAGCTCTCCCGGATCTGCGCTTACTGGCACGGAAAAAAGAAGAACTGACGTCAGCGTGTGAGGGCGGCGTCTAAGTACTCTGATGACGTCATCCCGGCGCACGACGCCGACGATGGACGCGGTGCCGCAGACGACGCCTAGCGACGCGCAAGGGGTATTGCTGACGAAAAATCTTCCGGATCCAGTCTGACGCCTGGGGATATTCTAAGGTGAGGAATCTAACTAACGTGTTTCTTTCAGATATGATGTATACATATGTGCATATATCCTTTGGCAGTATTAATGGGGGTTTTATCTTTTAGACATTCTTAGATATTCCTCTTGCTGTGCCGTGCTATTGTCCGCCGATAGCGCCGGGAGACCCTCTGGGGTAGCTGTGCGCTCTATAAGCTTCTTAAATGAAAATATATAAATAAATAAATAGACATATAATCAAGTTTGTGCCAAAGCTTGTGTGAGGATATTGGGTTGAAGTTTATATTGGCTACTGAGCTGTCAGTGTTTCTTGCGAAGCAAACAGAGGCACACCAGACATGTTGTGAGATATTCTCATATAATTTCCATTCACAGAGAATTTTTTGGACTGCTATAGTTATCAGAAGTTCAAGGAGGCAGAGGTCATTAGAGCTTAGCTTTGGAACAGGGTTACCGGGTGATAGTTTAGGGTGGTATCAGTTTGACATATATCTCTAAAGGTGTGTGTTATTTCTGTCCAGAACTTGTCAAGCAGTTTGCATTTGAAGAGCATGTGTGTGAGTGAGCCAGAAGCCTCGTGGAAATTCCAGCAATCATCTGATTCTATGAGTCCTCATTTCAAAGTTTCTAGGGTTTCAAGAAACGCTTTATGAAGTGTCCATAGTTTGCATTGGGATAAAATGGAGGAGATTTTACTTTTGAGGGAGAGTTTCCATATAGTTTTCCATGGGCCCTCATGGGGCTTTGTGGGGGTAATTGTCGTAGTGGTCTATTGCCATTTGCTTTGAATTGATATAGTGCTTATCTTATTCATGTTTGTAGGAGGCTGGCTTAGTACATGGCACACACTTATTGAAGTGAAGCACCCTGTACTAATCCAGTGGTGATTTAAGAGGTCTTAGACAACCATAGAAAGATCTCTAAGTGGTAGCTGTAGAGAGCATTAGTCAGAAGGAGTGTAAAGCAGCTTGTTTTACCAGTTACTAATCATATAGTGTAGGTTAAGTGAAAAAGAACCACACAGTTAAATTATAAAAATATGTTTTTATTATAAACACTCACTAACACATTGAGATATCTCCTACCCAGAGATATGATCACAATACACACCATATTTCAACAATAAAACAGGTAAGTAGCACAAATACACAGTGGTCTCCGGGCGACACCAAGTCATATACTAATAAAGTAGAATGCGAACCACGACCGAAGTCGAGACTGGACCCAGAAGAGCTGGGGACCCAAGCAACCACCCAAGGTAAGTACTCAGGAACTACATGGAGGCCGTGTGCAGAGTGGAAACACGGCTGTGTGCTCATACAAGTCAATGAGGAAGTTGTGGTTGCAGTTTTCAAGAAGAAGGACCCTTCCCAGAGGACCCTGAAGAAACCCGATGGAAGGTTGGAGAGTCACCGCACCCGTGGATACCCCAGGAAACCAGGATACCTAAACCAGGGAAGCCGGGTGCATAGGTGTTAAGTGACGTCGGAATCTGACGTAGACCACAATGGAGGACTTCAGTGAAGATGCTGCTGGTGCATAAGTCCAGTGGAATCCAAGGATGGATTCTAGAAGAGGAGTAACAGCAAGCAGAGGGGACAAAGTCTATGCCACTTGGGAGTGACCTGGAGGCCCAGAAGGTTCATGACCACCGATGAATGAAGATGCAAGAGAGTTGACGGTGACCTTGTCGCTTTAGCTGTGAGGACCAGACAATGCTGTGGAAGAACAGGAGTCATTCACGAGCTGTCCCACATTGGAGGTCAGGTGCCAGGGGGTCGGTGTTCGGCGGGAGCACCAACAAGCCTTTGCAGCAGCAACAGATGAAGAAAGCGAATAAGGTGCAGTGTCGGGACCAGCATTGTCCAAGGGACTCACCAAGTGCAGGAGAGTCTGAGCAAGCAGGGGAGCCTATTGGAGCCAAAGAAGACCCTCAAGAGGACCCACAGGTTGAAGGCACAGGAGTCGCAAGAGGACTTCGAGCAGCTCACCAAGAATACAGGCCCATGGTGTAGAGGATGCAATGAGGATGAAGATCTTTGTAGCAGGAGATGCTGGAGGCTGGAGCGTCTTGGAGTCCGAAGATCTCTGGAGAATTCTCAACAAGCCTTGGCAATGCCAAGTCGACACAGTGCACAGGGGTACCGCTCCAGCAGTTCCGACGAGGGATACTGACTTCAAACTTTATACGAAGACAGTACAGGCCTCGAGGGAATACAGAACCACAACCTGTGTTGCTGAGCCTTTTAGAGTCCATAGGACGTCAGGAGCAGCAGACTGGTCAGCTTAGTTGCAGTGCCTGCAGATGCAAAGGAGTGACTCCCTCACTCAAAGGGAGGTGTCTTAGATAGCCACTGGCCTGGAGAATAACCTGTATGGAGCACAGGCACAGACGACGCAGAAGACTGGCAGGACGGCTAGACCAGGAGCAGCAGGAGTCTTCCAGTTGCAGTCTCGGTTCCCAAAGTGAAGTCCAGATGGTTGAAGATGAAGTGGTTTCAGATATGAATCTTGTTCCATGACGAATCTGAAGAGCCACCCACAGGTAAGCCCTTAAGTACCCTAGGGAAAGGGTTAGCACGATTTAGGGAGCCCTCCCAGGGGAGGGGCTAGATAGAGGGGAGGATACTCCCATTTCCTTTGTCCAGTTTCACACCAGAGTGGGAGCCAACGGCTACCAGAACTGATTCCAACCGGAGTATGCAAGGAGAGCACCAAATGTGCCCTTCAAAGCAGGCTGGCAAGTGCCCCCACCCCAGCCCAATACATTAAGTCCTGTCTGGGAGGTGGTTAGACCTCCCTGTGACAGGAAACCTATTGTTCTGCCTCCCCCTGCTCGATCCTGGCTCAGCAGCAGGAGGGCAGAATCGTGCCCGTGGTCGGCAGCAGCACTAGCTTGCTGTAAGTCACTGAAGAACAAGTTACTTACCTTCGGTAACGATGTATCTGTAAGAAACATTAGTTAGTTAGATTCCTCACCTTAGAATATCCCCAGGCGTCAGGCTGGATCCGGAAAGATTTTGTGTCAGCAATACCCTTTGCACATCGCTAGGCGTCGTCTGCAGCTCCGCGTCCGTCGTCGTGCGCTGGAATGAGGTCGGAGTACTTAGACGCCTCCCTCGCGCGCTGACGTCAGTTCTTGTACATAGCTTTCCGCACCAGGAACGCAGAGCCATGCAAGAGACCGACATTGGTGCCAAAAAAATCTAGGGCCCTGAAGAGGATAGCCTTAACCCTAGATGTCGGTTCACAGAACTGGGAGGATGGGTGGGTCGGTGAGGAATCTAACTAACTAATGTTTCTTACATCGTTACAGAAGGTAAGTAACTTGTTCATCCGAAAGAAACATGTTAGTTAGATTCCTCACCTTAGAATAGATACCCCAGCAATACCAACCCCGGTGGTGGGTCTGCAAACCAAGATCACACCAGAAAGTCCTGGAGAACAGAACGGCCAAAGAAGCCGTCTCTCCGGACTTGGCTGTCCAGGCAATAATGCTTGGCAAACGTGTGCAGCGAGGCCCACGTTGCTGCCTGACAGATGTCCTGCAAGGGGACTCCCCGACCCAGGGCAGTTGTCGCCGCCGTGGCCCGAGTGGAATGGGCTCTCTGGTCATCCACCCGGAACTGCTTGGTGCGGTCCAAATAAAAGGAGAGCGCCCGTTTTGGGTCCAGACGGTGGAGCCTCTCTTCCTCTTTCGAAGGATGTGGAGGCGGAAAGAAGGTGGGCAACGTGACTGACTGCCCGATGTGAAAGGCAGTCACCACCTTAGGAAAAAAGGAAGGACGAGTCCGGAGAACAACCTTGTCCGGATGGACAGAAAGGAAAGGAGGCTTAGAAGATCGAGCCTGGAGCTCACTTACCCTCCTAGCAGAGGTGATGGCAACCAGGAAAGCAGTCTTAAGAGTTAGAAGAAGAAGGAGACAATTATGAAGTGGCTCAAAGGGAGCGCGCATCAGATATGTCAATACCAGGTTCAAATCCCACTGAGGCATTACGAAAGGAACAGGAGGAAACATGTGAGTAATGCCCTTGAAGAAGCGGGAAACAACAGGGGATTTGAAAAGAGAAGGATGATCAGGAAGCCGTAAGAAAGCAGAGATAGCAGAAAGATAACCTTTAAGAATGCCCAGAGCAGAGCCCTGCTGGGCCATGGAAAGAAGAAAGAGGAGAACCTCAGAAAGAGGGGCGGAAAGGGGATCCACAGCCTTTGCTGTGCACCATGCCACAAATTTGTTCCACCTGCAGGCGTATACCGATTTTGTGGAGGGACGCCTGGCTGCCAGAATCACATCACAGACTTCAGGAGGCAAGTCAAATGGCATCAACTGTCGCCGCTCAATCTCCACGCATGGAGGTGGAGACTGGACCGGTTCAGGTGGAGGACCGTCCCCTGCTGCTGCGACAGAAGGTCCTCCCGAAGAGGCAGTCGTATCGGGGGATCGATCGACAGATTGAGTAGCTCGGGATACCAGTACCTTCGTGCCCAGTCCGGAGCCACCAAGATGACTTGGGCCCGGTTGCGCCTGATCTTCTTCAGCACTCTGGGCAGAAGTGGTATAGGCGGAAAGGCGTACAACAGACCGCAACTCCACTCGTGATGAAAGGCATCCCCGAGCGAGTGCCGCCTTGGAAACTCCAACGTGCAGAATTGCTGACATTGCGCGTTCTCTTCGGTGGCGAATAGATCTAACCAAGGCTCTCCCCACTGCCGAAAGAGGCTTTGCGCCACGTCCGAGTTTAGAGGCCATTCGTGATCCATCATGCACCGGCGGCTGAGTTTGTCTGCTCTGGCGTTCAGAGAGCCAGCCAGATGTTGAACAACCAGGGTGATGCCCTGATGTTCCAGCCATGTCCAGAGGCGCAGAGCCTCTTGACAAAGGGTCCACGACCCCACCCCGCCCTGTTTGTTGCAATACCACATGGCAGTGGTGTTGTCCGTGAACACCTGCACTACACTTCCCTGGACAACGGGAAGGAATGCCTTCAGTGCAAGTCGGATCGCTCTCAGCTCCAAAATGTTGATATGGAGCCGAGACTCCGCCGGAGACCAGAGGCCTCTGATCTCCGCCTCTCCCATGTGGCCCCCCCATCCCAGGAGGGACGCATCCGTCACTACTACGTGCTCTGGTTGGGGTAGGGAGAGGGACCTGCCACTGACCCAATCGCGGTCCGTGAGCCACCACTGCAACTGTCTTGCAGTGCCCTCCGAGATCAAGACATGGTCGGACAGGTTGCCCCGATGCTGGGCCCACTGAAACTTCAGGTCCCACTGCAGAGCCCGCATTCGCCACCTGGCGTGATGCACTAACAGGATGCAGGAGGCCATCAGACCCAGAAGCCGTAGCACCAACCTGACCGAAACCCGGGATAGAGGACGAAAGAGGGGAAGCAGAGCCTGAATATCCCGGACTCGCTGTTCCGGAGGATAAGCCCGGAACTGCGCCGAGTCCAGAACCGCCCCGATAAAGAGGAGCGTTTGGGAGGGACTCAGATGCGACTTCGGCACATTGATGGAGAACCCCAGCAAATGCAGGAGGTCGGCCGTAGTCTGGAGGTGGGAGACGACTTGCTGGGGCGAGCCCGCCTTCAACAACCAGTCGTCGAGATAGGGGAAGGCTGGAATCCCCGCTCTGCGCAGATGAGCTGCGACCACTGCCATCACTTTCGTGAACACCCGAGGGGCACTGGTGAGGCCGAAGGGGAGCACGGTAAACTGAAAATGCTCCTGACCCACCATGAACCGCAGGTAACGCCGGCAGGACGGGGATGTTAAAATAAGCGTCCTGCAAGTCCAACCCTACCATCCAGTCTCCAGGGTCTAGGGCAGCCAGAACCTGAGCTAAGGTGAGCATCTTGAACCTCTCCTTCCGGAGGAAGGCGTTGACGCTCCTGAGGTCCAAGATAGGGCGTAGGCCCCCCTTGCCCTTCTTGGGAACCAGAAAGTAGTGGGAATAACAACCACGGCCTACTTCTGGACCAGGAACGCGCTCGACGGCCCCTTTGGCCAAGAGGGCCGCAATTTCCTCCCGTAGAAGAATCAAGTGATCCCCAGACATGCGGTGGCACTGCGGTGGCATGGCTGGAGGGGTCGTCTCGAAGGGGAGGGAGTAGCCCCTTCGGACGATTTGCAGCACCCACCTGTCCGAAGTGATGGAACGCCAGTGGAGCAGGTGATGGCGAACTCTGCCTCCCACTGGCGTGGAATGGGCCTGAAAGCACGGACTAGGAAGGCTTTGAGGCGGATGCTGCTGGGGTGGATGTGGATGGACCGGCACGTTGTCCCCCCTGTACCGCCTCAGTGAAAGCCACGTCCGCGACCGCGTGGAGGTTGGTTCTGCGGCCTGTGGCTAGGCGGACGTGAGGGGGCGTCCCTTCCTTGGCCACGAAAGGGGCGAAAAGCTGAAGTTTGCGGGCACGGGCTGAGAGACCCAAGGACTTGGCCGTAGCCCTGGAGTCCTTAAAGCGCTCCAGCGCACTATCCGCTTTGTCGCCAAAGAGGTGACTGCCATCAAAGGGCATGTCAATGAGGGTGCTCTGGACATCCCCGGAAAAAGTCGTGGACCACAGCCAGGCGTGACGATGAAGCGCCACTGTGGACGACATTGCCCTGCCTAGCGAGTCCGTCGTGTCCAAACCACATCGGATGGCATACGCATACCGCGCTGCGTCCTGCCCCTCGGCAAGAGCCTGGGCGAGCCTTGTCCGGGCCTCCTCCAGACATAGGGGCAGCACGTCCTCCACCGTATCCCACAGAGAGTGGGAGTAACGGTCCAAGAGATAAGCGGTGTTAATCGACCGCAGCCCTAAACTAAGGGAGGAGAACAGCTATTTACCAAACTGCTCCAGTCTCTTGGATTCCCGATCCGGGGGAGCGGACGGGAAGGAGGTCTGGGAAGTAGAGGCCTGGATAACCAGGCTCTCAGGCGTGGGGTGTTGGGACAGAAAACTGGGGTCGCCCTGTGCAGGGCGGTGGCGCCGGGCCACGTTCCGGTCCACAGGAGGTACTGTGGAGGGCTTGGACCAGGTGCCCTTCAGAACGTCCAGTAGTGCTTCATTAAACTGAAGCAGAGGCTCCGAGGAGCTTGCTGACAGTTGGAGCACTTCAGTGAGGAGGTTAGTCCTCACGGCCACAGTAGGTAGCTCCAGCCCCAGGGCTTCGGCCGCCTTATGCAACACCACAGAAAAGGTAGCACCTTCCTCCGAAGCCACGGTCGGAGGAGAGAGGAAGCCAGTGTCATGGGAGGTGTCAAGGCCACTGGCATCCCCCAGCTCAGATGCCCAGTCCTGTGATAACTGACCCTGGTGGGCCAGAGGGTCATCAGACCCCTCCCAGTTGCCACTGTCATCCGATTCCTGATAAACAGGAGGAATGATCGGAGCCGGGCGGAAAATGAAATGGTCACCCATCGGCGTCGGATGCGACGCAGCACTGGCGCCGGGCCTGGATCGGGGCTGAACCGGGTTACGGAGGAGACGCCGTGAGTTCGACCGCCATCGACTGAGATCCAGGCCTGGATCCCACTGGGACCTGCGGCGTCGGGACCGAAGTCGACAACGGCGCCGGGGCCGGAACCGCCGGCTCGCTAGGCCTCCCAGTCGAGCCCACGGGGCCCGAAGGCGCGCCGGCGGGCATAGACGGTGGAGCCAAGCCCCTCATGGCCGCGTGGAAGGCACTGATCTCCGCCGGAATCGTGTCAGTCCCAGGGACCGGTGGGTATGGGGACGGACGCGGCATCTGCGGCTCCGACGGAGCCACGGGGGTGGTACCACCCAGACCCTCGACCGAGTCGCGCGACCGGCAAGGGGAGCCTGAAGAGCGATGTCGTCTCTTGGACTTCTTACTATGCTTCAACTTACCCGAAGACTTGGAACCCGATAAGCGGTGATGGTGGCTGCAGCTCCGCAACCGGTCCCTCGACCTCCTCCTCGACCGGGAACGACGTGGAGCCGAGTGCCAGAGCTCAAGAAGCTTGAGGGACTGCACCCGCCTAGCCTTTGAGGTCAAGGCCCGGCAGTCGAGGCACGACTCCGCATCGTGGTCGGCCCCAAGGCAGTAAAGGCACCGGCGGTGGTGGTCCGTCACCGACATCAGTCGGTGACAGGAGTCACAGGCTTTGAAACCAGGCATCCTACCGGCACCAGTTCGAGTCGACGAAAGTAGACAAAAGAGTCCAAAAAGTTTAGTCAAAAAGTGACTAAAAGGGTAAGCTCTTCCCGGATCTGCGCTGTCTGGCGCGGAAAAAAGAAGAACTGACACCAGCGTGCGAGGGCGGCGTCTAAGTACTCCAACGATGTCATTCCGGCGCACGACCCCGACGACGGACGCGGAGCCGCAGACGCCGCCTAGCGACGCGCAAAGGGTATTGCTGATGAAAAATCTTTCCAGATCCAGCCTGACGCCTGGGAATATTCTAAGGTGAGGAATCTAACTGACTGACTGAATTATTTATTAAGCGCACTTATGCCGGGGCGTCTTGGCGCTGTATGAAGAATAGGGATTAAGACAGCCTGACTAGGATTTGGTGAATAGCCACGTTTTTAAGGCCTTTCTGAACAGTCTTATTGGTTCCTAATCATAGCTCTGTAGGTAAGGAATTCCATAATTTTGCTGCTTGAAATGAAAAGGCCTTACCGCCCCATCGGGCCCTCTTGATCTTAGGTAGACAAACCAGACCTAGACTACCAGATCTTGATGTACGTGTCGGTACATAACGAGGGAAACGAGATTTCATATCATCTGCACCTCCTCCATATACAGCTTTATGCACTAGGCATAAAGCCTTGAACTGTACCCTCCGACGTACAGAGAGCCAGTGAAGAAGCCTTATGCCCGATGATGTGGGATGGTGTTTCGGAAGATCTAACAGTACTCTTAAAGCAGCATTCTGCAACGACTGGAGTTTTGAAAGCTGTCTCTCTCCAATTCCGGCGTACAGTGCATTGCAGTAATCAATGCGAGATAGAACTAAGGCCCCTACTACTGTTTTCCTTAAAGAAAAAGGAATAAAAGGCAATATTTTCCGGAGAACCTTGATCGTAAATAAACAAGCCGAGGTGACCTGATTGACTTGAGAAGTTAGTGTTAAATCTTTGTCAATCAGGAAGCCTAGGTTCCTTACTTTTTGTGCTGGGACTGGACACATGCCTGCTTCCGGAGGCCACCATAAGTGGTTCCAAATAGAAGCTTTTTGGCCAAATTCAATCACCTCAGTTTTCTCTGTGTTGAGCTTTAGAAAATTCATATTCATCCAGCTCATAACACTAGAGAGGCAGTTTCTGAATCTCTCCGCTGTAACTTCCACACTCTGTCAGAAACTAACGTGTTTCTTTCAGATAGGCTAGTATGGTAATAGAGGGGGGCACCCTAAGGGAGCCGCCTAACATGGGATCCTACATCCAACACTAATTGGTGTTGGGGTAGATTCCAACTTGTTTGATCCCAAACATGACTGGTTTCGGTGCAGCCAATATATAGTTAGACATCTTGTAAATGACTTGATATCCACTATATGTTTAAAATGGCTAACTGCACTTATAAGCTGGGAGAATCGACTACTAGGTTTGTAGGGGTGTCCTGCTCATGCAGGGTACCCTCAAACTTATAACCAAGGAATAACTTATAACTTATAACCTTTAGGAATGAAAGGCCTATCTTAGGGGTGACATAGGTTTTAAGTGCAGTGGCAGAGTGGTGCTAGAACCAGCCCACACAGGTGGCATAATACATGATGCAAACCATGAGAGACCTCTGGTGTACCTATGCCCTAGGTACCTCACTACCAAATACTAGTAACTTAAAAGGGTACACCAGTAGCCAATTAGGAAGGTACCAGTACATACCAAGTCGAAGTTAGGGAGAAAGCACAGTGAATGGGCTCCGGATTAACAGGATCTCAGTCAGTCTAATCAGAAAAACAGAGTGACACCAGCAAAAAGTGGGGGTATCCATGAAAGCAGATCCTACTTTCCTACACAGTTGTTATACTACATATTCTGGCCACCACATGTGGTAAGGAGGATATCTTTGTAATTATACTAATGAGGTCAGATTTGTGTGTTCGTCTGATTTTGTTTAGCGCAACCTTTAATTTTAGGAATTTGTAGAAGTCCAAGTTACTTAGGGTGTGTGTTGTTTTGTAGCTCAGCGAAGGCTTTGGGAATTTTTGGAGAGCCCAGGTCTTGGACATTCAGAATGCTTTTGTCTGCCCAGCTGGGCCACACGGAGGAGCTACCATCTATTTGTAAGTTTGTGTTACCCAAAAGGGATGTGTGAAGTTTTGTCTAGGGTTTGGAGGGCCCAGATAATATCTTTCATAATGGAATAAGGGTGTTGCGTTTTGATTTTTTTCATTGCTAGGGCTGATATAAGGGAAAACGGTTTTAAGAAATCCTCTCCGATGTATGTCCATAAGGGTTTGTCCTCTCTTTTGGAAAGATCCAGCATAGAAAGTTTCTAAAATAGAAGCGGCTGAAGTAATTATTGGGAGTACCTTCACAGGTGTACGATGCACAGTGTAAGGAATGAAGAGGCCAGGTTAGTAGATTGCATAATCTGGACTGCTCACTGAGCCACTGCTGCCATAAAATATAAAGGAAAATGTTTATGTCTGGAATGTCTTTCTGTGCCAGATGCCCGTATTCCAGAAGGAAAAGGAAAGAAAGCTATGTGTAGGCCTGTTGAACCCCTGTACCACCATAAACAAACCGAGCAAGCTCTTAAAAAATGTATATATCATAGCAATGCATAAAACGAAAAAAAAAATGTGAAGGACAAGCCTTACCATACCAAGGCATGCTACAGTTAATATCGGTAAATCGTTTAATAAAGTTGGACAATGTACCTAAAATTGTACTTCTGTATTCAGCTCCAAGACAGCAGCATGTCTTGCAGAGAGCTTAACCGAACCAAATAACCCACTATACAGCATTAGTCGGATGATTCGATATTTTCAAGGTTTGTGGCAGCTAGTGTACTTCCTGATATAGTGCATTCCCTGAAAGTTGCCTAAACATTTTTGCAAACGTACAAGCAAATCTATGCAGGCGCTTTGATCAACCAAAAACACAATTATTAAATCTTTTAACAATAAAGCAAGCGTAAAGTGACCAAGAACTGCTCAAAATAATTCCTTGAAATAATTTTTTATATAATATAGCCTCTTTAAATGTAATCAATTACAAGATTTTATGAACTTCAAATGGTCCATTAGAGAGCCATGACTACGTTAATATGACTGACAGTATTTCTCTACGGCACAAACTCAAGTTGCTGTGGAGAGACATAGATAAATATAATGGTGTGAGAGGAAAACCCAAAATCTTGGCAGAGATCCAACTGTCTCAATTAAATGGGTGTAGTAATCAGAAAGATACACGACGTTTAAGAACCTTATTTTTCAGGAAACGTAATCCATATGACAAATGGATGGCTGTGTACGCAAGCGATGCAACTTAAAATTACTAAACGCCATTTTAACTATCTCAAAACCGTTACGTCTTCATGTAAATGTAATTCCGTATTTGTAAAGTGCAAACTACTCACCCTTACGGGTCTCAAGGCGCTGGGGGCTGTTGTGGAAATTAAGTGCGCTATTGCCCGGTGCTGAGCTGAGCTGCCGCCGGAGCCGGGGATCGAACCGTGAGCCCAGTGCTCCGAAGTCAGCTGCCCTGGCCTCTACACCACACCTCTCCACATAACTTATATATCCACAGCTTTCAACAAGCATTGGTAAAGCCAATAGGTGTGACATTTTTCCTAGTCTTTTGGCATTATCAGCACGTTATGTCAAGATCTGTGGAAAATGTTTTTGTTGAGGAACGGCCAGGCCCACCCCAAAATATAAGAAAAGATAAAGCAGCAAAAAACACGCATGGTATGTCCCTCTAGAGTAGCTGACTTCAAACACATGCTCTGGGATTCTTCCTCTCTAAAACATATTGGGCTGCGGAAACAAGGCACCTCGAGTTGATTGCTAAAATACCAGAGATAGATTTCTGGGAGGTGTTTGTGCTAGGGCTTTATTGGTGATCAAAGAAAGGCAAGGTCCCCTACCAATTCCTTAGCGTAGGAAAAGTCACTCCGGTGCAGAGAATAAGGAATCGAAGACGAAGTAGATCGAAGACGTGGTTTATTTCCAACAAGCCCGTCTGACTAGTAGAGAGGTTATCTCATGAATGCCCCCACAACATTCTCTCCCACCTCCCGCCTATCTACCATAATTGAAACAATACACTTCCACATATGCGCGATGCAACCACGACGTGGCAACCACGAGCTATGACAGGAGATGCCACGCTCGTGTCTGCCAAGCACCCGACTCACCTTCCCCGCTTACAAAAAGAAAAAAAATAATTTAAGTCACGACAAAATCTTTGAACCTTGTGGGAAGGAGATGATTTTGCACAATCTTGGAGGAGAGATTCTCATGATTGATAGGAAATGAAACATGGTTCCCTAAATCATTATGTTGCCCAACATCTAAAAATACATTAGAATCTTCCTGTCAGTTTATATCATGCCTTCAAACAGGGAGACTCTGTTTAGATTCCATACATTTCCTCCCTCGATTCTGACAGCATTTTTGAAAACCTGAATGACTCAACAGGGAGACCCTTGACAACCCCCTCCTTTTTCTTAATGTGTACCAGATCACCAATAACAATGCCACATTTCATTACAGAACCCATTTTCTATCCCATGGCTTGTTTCATTTTTGTTTTGTACGCTTCAACTCTCTGTCAAACTATTTTATAATCTACTTTTTAGAAATCATTCCTTTCACCTAGGTTTCTTCAACCACCAAGGAGCTAGTTTAGTACTGGGTTTGCGTCCTCTCAAAAGTTCGAAAGGACTAACCAAAGTGACGGAATTGGGCGAGGTCCTGTATGCCAATAACATGGATTGTAGGGCATTGCGCCAATTCAAACCCCCCTTAACTGAAAGTTGAATAGCCTCCTTCACGACACGGTTGAAACGTTCAACTTGACCATTGGCCTCGGGGTGGAAAACAGCACTTTTCCTATGAGAAATTCCACATTTCTCCCAAAAACTTTCCATTTCTTTAATAACAAATTGGGGCCCATTGTCTGTGACAATCTCTATAGGAATTCCCTCGCTACAAAAAATATAATCTAGAAACTCAATAACATTTTGTGAGGTAACTTCCTTAACTATCTTCACTTCCGGCCATTTGGAATAGTAATCAATGAGACCAATGCCAAAAGTCTCATGCTTTGGGTAAAACACTAGAAGTCAAGAAGCTCTAAGATGCAAGTTGCTAGGTACTCTCAGGGTTCCAGTTGAAGACGCTCTCGTCAGTTGGTAGGATGCAGACTCGCAGTAAGTGGAACGAGACTGAAATTGAAAGATGCACCCATCAACTGCTTTGGAAGTACGAAGCAGAAATATCCGAGAATGATGAAACTCACCAAAATATTATGCACGCACCCTTCGTGTACAGTACAGCTGAATCCTAGAATCACAGGAGCTGTGAAACCAATAGGATAGATGGCAACTGCAATGCGAGAGCGAGAAAATCTTCTGCAAAATCCAATTAAGTGTAGAGAAACGGTGGATAAGTGCCAGCTCGTCGCCAGTGTAGGAAAAGTCACTCTGGTGCAGAGAATAAGGAAGCAGAGACAAAGTAGATCGAAGACGTGGTTTATTTCCAACAAGCTCATCTGACTAGTACAGAAGTTATCTCATGAATGTCCCCACAATATTCTTTACCACCTCCCAACCTTCTACCATATTTGAAACAATTCACTTCTACATAAGCACGAGGCAACCACGAGCTATGACCGGAGATGCCATGCTCATGTCTGCCACGTACCCAAGCACCTGACACTTAACCTGACATTAGAGCAGACTAAAAAAAGTATCACCCTCAATTTAAAGCACACTTGCCCTCCCCTCACTGCCTCATGGAGTCAATCGCTCAAGCAAGGGGCAGAAGCAGATAGCCTGGCCCTCCACATGGAGGAAGCCAGAGATATATGCTGATAGCTGCGGACCGGGATATATTGATGTCCACGTTGGCTACTACCCTAGGTGACTATGACCCTCTCCTGAACGCTTTCCCATTCTCCTGAGACTGTAGTAATCTCCTTTTGCTGGACCACTACATTATACTGCCCATCGGTTGTCACCTTCTGTTTTCTCTGATTGTTTCCCTTTTCATTGTTTCCACAACTTTAATGTATTCAACGATCTCATTTTGTGGACATTTAACCTTCTTCTGCAGTGGAGGTATTGACCGCCGAATGCTGAATAACTTCCGCCAGTGGCAGTAGATACCTTAGGGTTGCCTAATTTGCTTCTCCCTTTTTTCACTCAGTTACAAACAGGCTACTCTCGTTGGTTGCTCTGCTATAGTCCTAGGAACCTGGCTTGTGTTCCAATGGGAGCAATGTTGCATGGAATGCTGTATGCTGTTTAGACAAAATGCAAATATAATATCTTTTTATAAAGAAAAAAAAGCACAAATAGCCATAGTAATACCTAGCACTGAAGGGATCTACTCTGTTTGGGGACGTGCTCCTCGCGAAAGAGCAGAATGCTGTCACTCACACTAAAGTTAGTCAGTGGCTCAAGCTGTGTACCGTTAGGGGCAGAACAAAAATGTGAATGACAAATTCATAGACCAATAGCTAAAGAGGTGTTGCTGAAAGCCTCTTTAAGTATATTAAGCACGTCATTTTTGTAAAATAAAAAGTTCTCGGGTAATGCCAGGCCTAAAATCACTAATAAAAGACACTTATAATTTAGTTTATCTCTGAAGGTATATTGTAGATGTCTTCTGGCAAAACAGAATATATTTCAATATATTTCCTCTATGAACTACAAAAAGAATCAACCATTCATCACAGCAATCTTAGGTAAATAGAAACATTTTAAAAAAATGACTCCAAGTTGGAAAAAAAGTATACCGCTCAATCTTTTATTAAAACTCCTTTTTTCTTGTTGGATTACTATTTAAGGGAAAGCCCTTTTACCATCCAATTTCCCAGTTCCCGTCTTCTCCATCCACAGCCTTCATACTCTTCTACTAAGTATGCAACTGTCCACAGCCCTATGCACTTCCTCGAAGCAGCTTGAAAATTATATCTTATAGAAAATACATTGTTTCTACACTTCTAACTATACAGGTTTTGCGCCTAACGTCAAGTATATTAGTTGGGCATTTCAATGGAAATTTTCCTTTTTACTGTCCTTTAGATCTGGAGTATGGACAAGCATAGGCAGCAAATACATGAGTGGTGTAGGAGAGTGCCTCTTTTGGACATGGTTAGCCCCCACTTTTTGCCTGGTAAATGATGTTATTTCGACTGGAAGTGCACAGGGTCTCTGCCAACAACTACTCTAAACTGTACCTATTGTTTCCACAATTGCCCCCCTTTAGCTAACATGTAAGTCCTTAGTAAAATATACTCCTGGTACCAAGGGCCATGTGGTTAAAGAGGGTCCCTAAGGACTTCAGTATGAATTGCACCACCCTAAGGGACCCCTCACAAAGCACATGCACACTGCTTCTGCAGCCTGGTTGTCTTGATGCAGACAGAACTGAAGAGTCAACACGGCACACATTCCTGTGTGTCATGACCACAGACACCGCATGGGATATGGGTAAGACACTCCTCTAGCAGGCCTATGCCCATAGCAAGGTGCAATATATCTCCTGTGAGGGAATATCTTCCTGAGCAGATATGCCCCTGCAATATTCTTGCAGATTCCTGGATGTTGTTAGTGACCAGGGAAGCCACCTCCAGACTATGAACTTCTGTTCCTGACGACCTAAAAAGAGCCGGACACCACCGAGTCGCACCAGCTGAGAAGACTGCAGAGAACTACTGACTTGGCCCCAGCCCTACCGGCATGTCTGCAGCCCTCGATGATCCTGCACCAAAAAACGACTCGTCCTACAGCTCATTGGCTTTCAAAACCTTGGGAGGACTGCCTGCCATTGACAAAGATCAATATCGCCAGAGAACAGCGAATCTGTTCACTAGCAACAACCTACATGCAAGGTCTCGGTGACCTGAAGAACCACAAATCCCTGTTCCTGGTTCCACTTCTGCACCCGACGCCTCTGGCCTGAGTTCAAGTGGGTTCCCCACCACTCCAGAGCCAGAGTCCATCGTGGGTTGACCCCTCCCGGACTCCTCGACATTGCCTGGAGCCTCTGCACAGAGACCCCCTCAGCCACGACCTGCTCCAGTAAGCCATTTCTGACATCAAAAGACACCCAAGCACCCACCAGCCCTGGGACTTGGTAAAGCAGACCAAAGGTGTCCCTAAGTCCCCAAGCATCACAACTTACCTCTCCAGCTAATGGTTTCCTTTGATCGGCCTCCTGGCCTGAGCCTGCAGCCCTTTTCCGGTTTTGCCTTTCTCCATTACTTTACATTGGGCAACCAACACTGTGTTGGCACCCTGCACCTGGCCGTCCCTGTGCCACTGGTGGTGTAGTATTGGTGCTACTTTGGACTGTGCCCAGTGCTTGCTTCAACCCCCGGAGACTGGCTGCCCAAGCTGCTTCTACTTACCTGTAAGCAGCCTCTGCCCAATACTTTATTGAGTTGTATTGGGCACGACACAGTATTGCCGCCCTGTACCGTTGGTGGTATAATGTTGGTGCTGAACTGAACCTTGCTCAATACTGACCTTAACTCCAGAAATCTGGTGTTGTAAGTTGATGTTACCTATCTGTATGCTGAATGTTTTCTTCCTCCCGTAGGTTAACATTACAAAGTCTGAAATTGCACTGTGTCCACTTTTGATATTGAAAAGTATGTCTTATTGTGAAACGGATTTACCCAGGATGAAGATCTGTGGTTCTCTAAATAAATATAACCAAGTATTATTTTTATAATTTGGTCTTGGATTGATTCGAGTAGGTGTCTCATTTATTGCCACTGGGAGTAAAACAAATGCTTAACACATAAGCCTAACTGCTCGCCCATACTAGCACAAAAGAGAGCATTAGTATTATCAACTTTAGCCTCTGTAAAGCCTCTGGGGATACACTGGACTGTCTGCACACAACACCACTTTTTGGTATAGTATATACAGAGCCAGCTTCATAAAAGTGGCCCTGGCTTGCAAAAAGCAATACCTCCCACTCCTCCTATTGAATAAAAAAGGCAGGAACCACCTCAATGAATATGCAAGCATGAACAATGCTTTTGTTAAAACTTTATGACATAATTATTAAAAACATTCCATTACAAATTCTCAAAATAGGTTTTATTAACGTAATATAAGTTTAAATTATTTATTGTATCAATGTGTGTTGCATAAAAAAAATAGGACAGAGTCTGACAAATATGCTGAAGCTGTAACTTAGTTTAAGCTCTGCAACTGGTTACGGTGATTACTGTACAACTATACGAAAAAGTTACTTGCCAACACTTTATGTGGTAGAGACTATCTAGCCGCGGAATCCTTACCTTAGAATATCCCCCAGCTGCCAAACTAGATGCGGAAATTTTCAAGCAGTACCCCTTGTAGATAAGATAGATGGCTTTGTTCAGCTTAATGTTGGTGCTGTCTGTGCCGAAAGTGATGTGAACAGAGCTTTTATAGGCATCATCCTGAGAGCTGATGTCAGTTTCTTTTCGCAACCTTCCATGGTAGAGGCACAGAGCCACAAGGAGCACTGACAACGGTGTGTCTTTCTAAGGCACTTAGAAGGGTAACCCTCACACTGTAATCAGTTCACACAAAGGGGAGAATGGGAGGGTCGGTAAGGAATATGCAGCTAGATAGAGTCTCTACCAAATAAGGCATTACCAAAAGTAAATAACTTTTTCACCTGAGAGAGACTTCTAGCTGCAGATTCCTTATCTTATAACCGATACCCAAGTAATGACTCCCCTAAGGTGGGTCTTGCAAACTGATTTAGACCAAAAAGTCCTGTACGACCAAATGGCACTAGTGCCATCACGACAGACCTGACTGCCCAGGCGTAATTAGGTAAACGTGTGCAGAGATACCCACATAGCTGCCTGACAGATGTCCAGTGGTTGCAGTCTTTGCTCTGATGAAATGAGCATGCGAGCCCTCCGGGGGTTGCTTTTTGGACAGTGTATTGCAGATCTTGATGCAGAGCACTATCCATGATAGGATGGTCCATTTCTACATGGCCTTCCCCTTCTTAGTTACAACATATCCTAAGAAGAGTTGATTGTCCACCCAGAACTCATTGGTATGATCAAGGTAAAATGATAATGCTCTTTTTGTGTCCAGACGGTGGAGTCTCTCTTTTTCTTTAGAAGGGTGAGGTGGAGGAAAGACGGTAGGTAAGGTGATATTCTGGTCTACATGAAAGGGTGTCACTACCTTCGGCTGTAAGAAGGCACGTGCTCGAAGGACCAGCTTGACTCAGTAGAAGGTAGTTTAAGGAGGCTGCACACACAGTGCCTACAGTTAGCTGACCCTCCTGGCCAATTTTATGAACAATAGGAAAGCTGTCTAACGAGTAGCAACCCCAGTGGGCAGTTGTACAGCGGCTAAAGAGGCGCGTCCATCAAAAAAGTCAGAACTAAGTTTAAGTCCCACTGGGGCATGATGAATGGCCTGCGAGGAAACATATATTGAAGTCCTTTGAGGAACCTAGTCACAACAGGAGACTTGAACAAAGAAGGTTGGTCCAGCATACACAAAGATTCTGCAATGGCTGATAAACTGCCCTTAACTGTGCCCAGAGCAGAGCTATGCTGGGCCAAAGATGGATCAAACTGTATAACGTGCGAAAGGGGTGTAGAGAGAAGGTCGATGTTCTTGGATGCACATCATGCCACAAATTTGTCCCAGCAGCAGGTGTGTAAGGTTTTAGTGGATGGACGTCTATCTGCCAGAATTACATCACAGACTTTTGAAAGAATGTTGAAAGCCGTAAACTCTCTGCAGAATCTCCACGCATCAAGGCGGAGGGTGTGCATGTTTGGGGCAGGACCCTCCCCTGTTGCTGTGACATAAGAGCCTCCCGAAGAGGCAGTCTGACTGGGGGACCGATGCTCATGCTCAACTGCAAGGGATACCAGACTCTCCATACCCAATCCGGAGTCACAAGAAGAATCTGAGCCCGGTTGCTCCTGATCTTCCTAAGAACTCTGGGCAGGAGTGGTATCAATGGGAAGGCATACAGGACGCCGGAACTCCACTTGAGACAAAAAGTGCAAGCAAGAGCTGCCTTGGAATCTCTTGTGCGCAAAACTGCTGACATTGCATATTCTCAGCAGTGGCAAACAGTTCTGACAAAGGTTCTCCCCATTCTTAAAAGAGACCTTGCACCACCTCTGGATGGAGACACCATTCATTATCCACTAGGCATCAATGGCTGAGTTTGTCTGCCCTGGCATTCAGAGAGCCTGTGAGTGATTGAACCACCAGGGAAATATCCTGACATTGCAGCCATGTCCAGAGATACATGGCCTCTTGACAGAGGATTCACAACCCCAACCAGCCCTGTTTGTTGAAGTATTGAATGGCGGTGTTACTGTCCGCGGAAGAAAACCTGCACCAGACTTCCCCTGATTGAGGTAAGAAAGGCCTTCAATGCCAATCAGATCGCCCGAAGCTCCAACAGGTTGATGTGGTGCATCAAACTCTGATAGAGACCAGAGTCCTCTGATCTCCACCTCTCCCAGATGGCCACCCTAACCCAGGAGTGATGTATCTGTCGCTACAGTAAACTGTGGCTGGGAAAGGGAGAGGCATCTGTCTCTGACCCAATCTCAGTTTGTCAGCCACTGCTGCAGGTTTTTTGTAGTTCCCGCTGAGATCTGGACCATGTCGGAGAGATTTAGCCGATGCTGTGCTTATTGGGACTTCAGGCTCCACTGCAGAGTCTGCATATGCCAACGGCATGTGTAAATCGCAAGATGCAGGAGGCTATGAGGCCAAACAGCCTCAGAATCAGTCACATAGAAATGTATGGTAGAGGCTGAAAATCAGTATTATAGCCTGTATATCCTGGAACTGCCGTTTGAGGTATTGACCCAAAACTGCACTATGTCCAGAATGGCTTAGATGAAAGGGATCATCTGAAAAGGAGTCCGGTGTGACTCTGGCACATTTACAGTGAACCCCAGTGATTACAGGAGGCCAGCCGTAGTCTAAAGGTGGAAGAGACTGCCTGGGGCAAGACCACTTTCACCAGTCAATTGTCAAGGTAGGGAAGACTGGAACTCCTGACCTCTGCAGACGTGCTGTATCCACCACCATCACTTTCATGAACACCCGCTGGGCACTGGTGAGGCAGAAAGGGAGCACAGCAGTCTGGATGTGCCCTTGGCCTACCATGAACCGCAGGTAACGCCTATGGGCAGGCACGATAAGAATGTGGTAGTACATGTCCTTCAAGTCCAATGTTGCCATCCAGTCTCTAGGGTCCAGGGAAGACAGGACTTGAGCTAATGTGAGCATTTTGAACTTCTCCTTTTTCAGGAAGAATTAGAGAAGGTCCAGGTCTAGAGTAGGATGAAGTCCTCCTTCCTTCTTCGACACCAGAAAGTAGTGAGAATAGCAACCATGACCTACTTTTGATGCTGGAACTATCTCGATGGCTCACTTGGCCCAGAGAGCCAACACTTCCTGACAGTGCAAGAAGAAATGGTCCACCGTCAGTCTGTCGTATGTGGGTGGCATTGATGGAGGGGATGGAGTAGCCCCTTTGGACTATCTGTAAAACCTATTTGTGGGATGTTATCGACTGTCAGTGGAGCAGGTGATGGTGTATCCTGCCCTACACTGGGTCCTGGCCTACCCTGACCCCCTTTCCCCCACTAGGTCCCCATGTTGGTATGATGGTGGACTGGACCAACCTCTGGCTAGTGGCCCCACTTGGTCTGTGGGAACTGCGTCATTGGCCACGAAAAGGCTGGGAAGCCTGTTGGCTGTGGTAGCTAGGTGGGAACGAATGTGGCTGTGAGCCCCTTCTGCAGCCACAAAAGGGGCAGAAGGCAGACTGGGGTTAGGAACAACCATGGATAGGCCCAAGGACTTGGCCGTAACTCTGCTATCCTTAAAGCGGTAGAGGGGTGAGCCTGCCTTCTCACCAAAATGGTGAGAGCCATCAAAGGGCATGTCAATGAGCGAAGCTAAGACATCTCCCCAAAAATGATGATGAAATCACACTGCCCGGTGAGTTGGTTGTGTCCAGCCCACATCTGATGGTGAACTTTGCGGAGTCTCTGCTGCCTGCCATTGCCTGCAACAGTATGGCTCGGGTCTCCTCTAATACCATGGGCAGCACTTGTGCAACCAAGTCCCAGATCGTGTGGGTGTATCGGCCCAAGAGGCATGTGATGTTCACTGATCACTGCGCTAGGCTGGTGGAAGAAAACAACCTCTTACCAAAGGTATCCAGGCTCTTGGATTCCCTATCCGATGCAGTGGTAGGGAACACACCAGGTTTGACTCTGGAAGTGGTGCCTTGGACCACCAAACTGTCAGAGGTGGGGCGCTGGGTGAGGAAATTGAGGCCCCCAGGAGCAGGGCGATGGTGGCAGTCAATTGTCCTGGGTACACGAGCCGCTATGTAGGGCTCAGAGGAGGACATCGGTAAGGACTTCATTAAGTGGGAGCAAGGCTTTGGTGGGGGCAAATCCAGGTTGAAGCACCTCTGTCAAGACATTCATCTTGGAAAGTCAGGGAGGCACAGAGTAGACCCTCGCACAGGCTCAACAGAGGAACAAGGTATGGAGTGCTCACACACCTTGTCCAAAGATTTGGATGGGTGCAACGAAGTTGAAGACGTCTTCGAATTTTTCTTTCAGTGGGACTTACTTGAGGACTTGGATCGAGACGATGACAATTTGGTGCGGCTATGTGAGCAGTCCCAAGACTTTTCACGTGACCAGAATGGTGAATGTTGCGGGGTCGTCCGACGTCAGAGAACTTAAAGAAATGCTGCCTCAGCACCTTTTGGTGCATGGCGCAGCAGTCCACGCCGGTCTTAGAGTCGTGGTCCCTCTCCAAGCACCATAGACAAATCATGTGAGAGTCTGTTATAGACATCTGCCTGTGAAAGGCACCACATGGTTTGAAACCTGAAGGTTTGTTAAGGGACATCCTTGTCACACCAGAAGAAGAAATTCTCAAAAACGTGTCAACAAAAAGTCGATGATAAAAAATAGTCAAAAATTGACTAAGGGTATCTCTTCAAGGATCATTGCTGACCGGCGCAGAAAGAAAAGAACTGACTTCAGCGCACTGGGCTGGCGCCTATATAGGCTACACCCACATCACATCTGGTGTGGCTGCCGACGCAGAGCCGAACAATACAACCTGCTTGTAAGTAGATGTACTGCTCGAAAATTTCTGAATCCACTCTGATGCCTGGGAAATATTCCCAGTTAAGGAATCTGTGGCTAGATGTTTCAATCAGATATTTAACTTTATTCTAAATTTCATTTCAACTTTGACTTAGAGGCCTTCCTAAATAAATTAGACGAGTTACCACAACACTTAATATGCTTACCAAAAACAAATGGTGGACTTCGTATTTAGTGAACTTATAAAAGGGCTAGGTTTAAGCATATATCCAGCTGCTCAGTAAAATATAACATTTCAAATGTGTGAGTGAAAGCTCCTTCGCCTCTTTTGCCTTCTTCATAACAAGGACTTGGTAATTGTTCCCAGTAATTAATATATTTTTAACATATGGTTTACCTTTGCTGTACTCTCATTTGGGAGTTGAACATTTCTAAGGCACTCTTGAACAGCACTGTCTTTTTTATGGAATACCGAAAGCCCTTGATCCTATTGAAAAGAGAAACCAAGATTAAACATCAATGCAGTTTACACAAACATACATATCTTCAAGTGTGCCACTTCATAACCGAAGAACGGTTTGCACAATTGCTTTCAGAAGTGGAGGTCACAATACAATGAGAATTAAAAAATAAATAAAAGTGCAGTGCAATACTCAGTATAGGGAACGGCAATGCCTTCTAAACATAACTGATATTCAAATTCTGTTAAGTGTTGGGTGCAAAATGCTTTGACACGTCATTAAAATTACACACTGATAATGATATACAAGTTGTGGGTATTTTATTCTAGTGTTATTTAAAGTAATTAAAATAGTACCATATTAACGTGCAGAAATGTCTTTTTCTACAATTTGTACAGTGCATGGCTACCCAAGAAGGGTCTTCCAGCGATAAGGACGTGTGCACAATCATTACTCATTTCGACAACACTATTCGAGTCTAATACAGAATGAGCAGAATAAATTATACAATGGAACCTATTGCTATACAACTACTGGTCTTTGATAAACTTGTGAATATGAATAGAATGGTAACACTTCTGATCAAAACGTGCAATGCTACAAAGAATTGGGTTTGCTCCTGTCAACCTCTGCCTGAAGTGTGGTAAGTGACCCAAAGCAGATGGGTAGCAGATCACATTCAATTACTAGTTGTGAAAAGGCTGAGAATTTCACTGAGAGGACTATGTTGGAAAATACCGAGCTACTGACTCCCAAAACAGTATATCTCGGACATTCTTTTCCACCGGTGCCTATAAAAGATGGCGTACTGATTAGAACATTATTTTCCTGCATTCATTTTTGGAACTTCTACAGAAGGTTGTTTCTCTAACCGCTTAATTTACACTTGAGACATTGCTGCTGCATATGCAGAACAACCTACTATGTTCATATGGGGACAATTAGGGTAACTCAGATTCGTAGGGGAATATATGGAGCTGGTCACAACAAAATGTGTACAAATCACATTGTTGAACCAAAAACTGTTCGTGTACAGAAAGCATACCGCTGGCATTTGCTAAATGTCGCTGGTGTGCTCCTAGTCAGTAGGCTGAATAAATGCTGGGCTAGGGAGTGAGTACATCATGGAAGCAGGCTAACTACAGTCTTTGCATTCATCGTCAAAGTCACAGAAATAAATGGGAGATTGACATGCCCATTGTCCAACAAGATTGAAGGCAGCAAGCTAAGGGAGCCACTGATGTCTTCCTTGAGAACTAGAAAGATCCATGATTAGTTAACTATGTCATATCGTTATGCCTGTCTTCCGGTTGTTCCGGAGTCAGGCATGGCTGGAGGGAGGAAAGGGAGGAGCCGCGGGGAAAAGGAAAAGTAAGTAGAGGAGATCGGGGTAAGTGAGGAATAAAGAAACTGCTCTCGCATCCCGTCTCCGCCTGTTTGTCCATTACTTTGCGGGATAGAACACTGGCGACGACAGGGTGGGATCAAAGGCACCCCCCTTCGATATCCCCGCAAACCTGAGGAAGCGCGCGCTGCCGCCAATGAGAGCGGAGCGCCAAAATCAAAGAAACACGAATGAGGACAGCAATCGTTGGCGGCCCATAATTAAAGAAACAATGCAGCGGAGGGCCTAATTGGCAAACAGAGAGAAAGAGAGGCAGCCTGCAAACTGGGGTAAGCTCACAATGCCCAATGAAACGTGGAATTGAAGCACCTGCATGAGTCCCCCCTGGCGGTCATTTTAAAGTCAGGCACTCTGCATTAGACAAGCTAAGTCCTGATGCGGCGGCCATCTTAAGGTCAGGCAGTTTACTAAAAAGATCCCTGGAGCCTGCCAAAGTGAGACTGAACTTTTCCAAATGTCTCTAAGGCCCACTAGAGTCACGTTGCGCCCCACCATGTCGGACCCTGACTCAACGCAGCAAGCTGCGCCCAGTACAGCACATGGTGCTCCGCATCCTGGACCGATACCCATGGGAGTATCATACCTTCGCCCCCCCTGAACCACTACCACTGATGTCTGGTAGCAGCATGGGCCCTGCATGGAAGAGGTGGCTTGAGGACTTCATGAAGGGGTCCAAGTCCGCGACTCCAACCAACAACTTGTAGCCCTACGTAATATTGTAGGCCAAGATGTCAGACAAATCATCAAAGACCTACCTCCGGTCAACGCTGCGTCATATGAGGACGTGAGAGAAGCTATGAACAAGAAGTTTCTTCCCAAGCAGAATCTAGACTACGAGCGCTACACATTCAACCTCGCGCCCCAAGAGCGAGACAAACCCATTCATCTCCCATCTAAAACACCTAGCTCATTATTGTGAATTCGACAACTTCACTGCAGAAGATGCACTACGTCGACGAATCATTGACTGATGTCAATCTGAATCACCACGCCGCCGACTACTGAAGAAGCACTACACTCTAGACGAAATAGAGGAACTTACTCGCATTAATGATCAAGCGGAAGAACACGCGAAGAAAACGGAGGCCAGCAAAATCGGAAAAAAAGAACACGTTCTGCGTGTGCGATCTCACACAGAACCGAGGCACCATCCAGACCGTCGCACCTCGAGAAGACTTGCGAGATCACCTCGTACGAAGTCACCCCACCGAGGGACAAAGAACAGTCACTCCCATAGGCACCCCTCACAGTGTTACCGGTGCGACCAAGACTACCCGCACACGGGTCAATATCCAGCCATTAGTCAACAATGCCACCAATGTGGGAAAGACAACCACTTTGAAGCCGCTTGCCTAGCCAGGCGCACAGAGACGAGACAGACCAAACAAAACACAGGAGCACGCCATCACGCAAGGGCTGTACAGGGACGGAGAGACCACTCGACAAGCTCATCAAAATCCAGTACACAGTCACACAGCTCATATCGATCTCAACGGTCACCATCCAGAGAATCATCCTCTCTTAGACCCATTTCACAAGACAGCGATGAATACGTCTGCATGGTGGCGGACCCAGATAGACTGAAGAAGTACCAGAGACTAAATATCTGAATAGGAAGTCACTCTGCCAAGTTTGTTCTCGATACAGGCGCATCACTCAACTACATTTGCGCCACTGAATACCAAAGCATGAACCCGAAACCGAAATTAGAGCCAGCCGCTGTACGGGCATACACGTGTATGTCCAGAAAACCATTACCTTGTCTAGGACAATTTCGTACTACACTGACCTACAAGGGCAGGAAATTTCAAGCACAAATTCACGTGATTGAATGACCTGAAGCAGGCAGACTGTCTTCTCAGCCTACCAACAGCGGAACGCCTAAAGCTGGTCGAGATCCTGTACAAAGTGGACGACTTGCCAGACATTGTCAACAAGTTCCCGAAGCTGTTTAACAGTTTAGGAAAGCTAGCTCATTTCAAGGTCAAGTTGCACATCAATGAGCAAGTGACGCCAGTGGCACAGCATCACAGGAAAGTGACATTTCACTTACAACAAGCGGTAGATGACGAACTCCAAGATCTACTAAAGGCAGACATCATAGAAAGATCAACGGGACCCACCCCATGGGCGTCGCCAGTTGTGGCTGTGCCCAAGAAAGGCCAGGACAACAAAAGTACGCCTGTGCGTAGTCATGCGAGCCCCGAACACAGCCATCGAAAGAGAGAGACACCCAGGCCCGCACATCAGCGACATGATCACACATGTGAACGGGGCAACAGTTTTCTCAAAATTAGACCTCAACAAGGGGTACCACCAGCCAGAACTGCATGAACTATCACGATATATCACCACCTTCACCACACACCAAGGACTTTTCAGGTACAAACGCCTCAATTTCAGGATCTCATCAGCTGCTGAGATTTTCCAAGAGGCTGTTCAGCGGGTCATACAAGACATCCCCAATGCTTTCAACTACAGCGATGACATCTTGGTGTTTGGAGAAACCCAGAAAGATCATGACAAAGTGCTGGACCGAGTGTGCCACGCCCTTCTCAACGCAAACCTCACACTCAATCAGGACAAATGTCAGTTCCACAAATCGACTCTCAAATTCTACGGCCACATATTCTCAAAAGAGGGCATGAAACCAGACCCCGAAAAAGTGTCAGCCCTATTGGACACTCCGCAGCCGCAAGATGTTACTGTGCCCACTACATCAAAGACAGCGCCACCATCAGTTACCCCCTGAGGGAACTAACTCGACAAGGACAAAGGTTTCAATGGTCAGCCACGTGTGATCGAGCTTTCAAAAAAATAAAGGCAGCGGTGAGCTCAGCCATCAACTTGGCGTATTTCAACCCCAAGCGAAAGACAGAAATCACTGTCATCATATTGCGCTAGAATCGCTCCTAACCCAACAGGGCTGGCATAGCCCTGTTGGGTTAGGAGCGATTCTAGCGCAATATGATGACGAAGCAGACCAACGCCACATTGTTGCATACGCCAGCCGCAGTCTTACCGACACCGAAAAGGCATATTTCCAACCTGAAAAGGAAAGCCTGGCAGTCGTATGGGCATGTGAACATTTTCACCTCTTCGTGTATGGCAAGCACTTCACACTCATCACCGACCACCAAGCGCTGATCACCATTTTTGGGAATCCCAGGGCGAAGGTGCCTCCGCGCATCGAACGATGGGGCATCCGCCTGCAAGACTACACGTACACCATTATTCACAAACAGGGGAAGGCGGAGAATCCAGCAGACTACATCTCACGGCATCCCCAAGCTCTAACACGAGCGCGACACTCGGTAGCGGAAGAATATCTCCATTTCGTCATTGATCGAGCTTGCCCACCGGCTGTTCCATTAGAAGCCATCATTGACGCGTCTACAAACGATGTCACTTTCTAAGACATCATGCATCGTGTTCGCACTGACTCCTGGCGGCACATAGAAGAACCAAAGATAAGTGACACCATCAACACACAGGAACTCAGGGCATTCAAACACGTCAAAGACAAACTCTCCATCAGTGGAAATGGACTATTACTAAGAGGTCAGAGAATCGTCATTCCCAGCCAGCTGCAACAAGGAATTGTAAATTTAGCACATGAAGGACATCGAGGAGTAGTAGCCACGAAGAAAGCGCTGCGAGAGCGTGTCTGGTTCCCCTCCCTTGATCAAATGGTGGAGACCACACTACAAGACTGCCCACACTGTCAACTGGTAGAGCGAGAAGAACCACACGCTCCCCTGCAGATGTCAGACTTACCAGATAGTGTCTGGCAACATGTGGCCATCGACTTCTTTGGCCCACTGAAGTCAGGAAAGTACATCCTCGTCATTATGGATGAATATTCCTGATTCCCCATTGCTCACCAGATTTCTTCCACCAAAGCGACCACTGTCATATCGGTGATTGATGAAGCATTTGCCGCATGGGGAATCCCCACGGTAGTGAAGTCTGATAACGGCCCACCTTTTAATGGACAAGGATTTGCAGAATTCGCGAGACACCTAAACTTCAAGCATCGGAAAATTACTCCCCTGTGGCCCCAGGTAAACGGGATGGTGGAGCGATTCATGGCCACCATCCAAAAGACAGTCCAACAAGCTGAAGTGACCCACCGTGATATTCAACCAGCACTAAATGAAGTACTGCGGGCATACAGGACCACGCCACACAGCACCACAAACCAATGTCCCGCCACTCTGATGCTCGGCCGGACCCCTCGCACCCGGATACCAACCACAGACACCATCATGCAGTCCAGAATCACAACGTCGGACCACGAGACTTTGGTCAATTTGGATCGGACCAAGAAGGCGAAAATGATGGAATATGCAGACCACCGCAGACACGCCAAGATATCTGATATCCAAGAAGGAGACTGGGTGCTGGTGAGACGATAAAGGAAATCCAAAACAGATAGCCGTTACCATGATCACCCGCTACAAGTAACAAAAAGGAAAGGAACTATGATTACAGCGGAGTCTGGAAGCAAAAGAACGACCAGAAACGTGTCGCACTTCAAAAGATGCAACCCGACAGCCTACACTAAGACTCGGAAGCCTGACTGGGACACAGGCGTTTCAAGTCAAGAAGAGAACAATCACGAAGAACCCATATGGGTATCGGAGACCCGTGATCTGAGACGAGAGCATCCTCACAGTCAATTACGACCCAGAAAACCGCGACGGAATATTCAAAGGCCCATCCGACTCATTGAAGAGCTCTGAGAGAGACATTGAACATTTAAAATACAAAAGGGGGAGATGTCATATCGTTATGCCTGTCTTCCGGTTGTTCTGAAGTCAGGCATGGCTGGAGGGAGGAAAGGGAGGAGCCACAGTGAAAAGGGAAAGTAAGTATAGGAGATAGGGGGAAGTGAGGAATAAAGAAACTGCTCCCGTCTCCGCCTGTTTGTCCATTACTTCGCGGGATAGAGCAGTCTAGAGTCTCATGATAGGCCGTATTCAGTTACTGGTTTGTGACCATAAAAGCATCTAAGAACATTTTTGGCCACATGTTGCACCATGTTAGAAAGGGGAGGGAACTCTTCCTGGACAATGGGACGCTAATTAATAACAGTGGTTAACTAACATTCAGAAAACAAAGTTTTGTTGAAAACTGGGCGTCCAAAATAGAATTTTCATCTTTTAAATTATTTCCAGTATTCAGACAGTCTATAAAAATGTGTTTTCTTTCTTCCCATGTGCTGCATTTGGAAGAAGGTATTGTGGCATGTGGGGCAATGAAAATAGTTAGGCACGGATGTGCTGAGCCAATAATGTTCCAAATAATGCCTCAATCAGATAAACTGAATTAAGGAATTCATATATGTTACATTCTTCTCTTACCTTTGTCGTGCCCTCCTAAGTCATTCTTAGAATTCATGGAGCGGGCTTGTTATCCTGCTGTTCAGTGTTCTTGAATCACTGAATGGCAGTTATCGGTTTGCTTTCTCCTTGGATGGATGTACTGTGCTGCTCTACAATAAAACTAAAGTTTTAACCAGTTGTAAGTCTAAAAGCTCCGCAGCCTTTCGAGAAGGGTATGATATGGAGCTACCTCATGAGGTGGAGAAGCCCTTGAAGAAGAAAGCGCCCACTCTGGGGAGGTGTCCAGGCCACTTGCCTCCTGAATCCCTTCGAATTCATCTACAGTTTACTCTATCTCACCCTCTTCAACCTCCTCTCTCTGATACTGTTCTTCCTCCAACAGTCTCTGCGTCTCTCCTCGAGCGCAACCTTGGTTGCGGTGTCAGCGGCGCAACACACGCGGTGCCGATAGGTCCGGAGCCGGCATCGAAGGAGGATCCGAAGGTGGAATCGGCACCGTACGAAGACGAGCGGAAGGCCCACCAGACGGCGCCGGGGACTCCATATACGGCTTCAAAAATCTCGGAGCCGGAAACTGCCATGACGGCTCCGTCGGCATGAAAGACGCGAAGGATGCCAGGGCATAATGCTGAGGCATGCCCAAATTGAAGGCCAGCGGACCCACGGGACCCAAAGGTGCTCCAGAGGGGAAGGCTGCCTTGGCAAATACTCCATACATTGCATTTAAAAAATGCATTGGATCTGAACCTGGAGTAGGAAATTGAGGATACAGAGTCGAGTCAGCATCCACACGAGGAGCATCCGACGTCAGAACAGCCAGACCCTCTGGCGGAGCCACAGATTCAGCCTTGTGTACAGGAGAAGGATCATCCTGAACTGGCAAACCCTCCGAGTCCAGTGAACCCCTCGGCGTCGGCGACCGCACCGGAGTACCTTTTGGAGAAGGAGATCTTTCCAGAGTCATCTGAGGAGATAGCGAAGGAGACACAAAGTCCTTCTGACGATGTTGAGGAGCCGGAGAAGGTGACCTCGAAGACTTCCCCTTCGACGAACGGTGCCGAGAGCCATGTCTCCTCTTCTTCTTGTGCTTCCACGACTTCGAAGCATGTTAAGTCGACGACTTTGACTTCGACTTTGACCTTTTACGTCCTCTCCTTTCCTTCTTTGCTTTTGCCATAAAAAACGTGGGCTCCCGTTCTTTAAGAGCCTTTGGGTTCATTTTACGACAGCTGGAACAGTCCTCCACGTCGTGATCCAACGACAAACACCAAAAACAGTCCTCATGGGGGTCAGTGATGGACACATGACCCACACACTCTCTAAAGGGCTTAAATCCTGACTTCCTCCAAGACGCCATCGCAAAGCAACAGTTAAAGCTGAAGAAATAACAAACTAACTCGACACAGTTTGGAGAGTCCCACAAAACAGTAACGTGTCGACGGCACGAAAAAGAGGGAACTGACATCACGCCGACGAGGCTCTCTTATGGCTCCGATGACGTCATGTGGAGCCGCCAGCGGAGTCGTAGCATTGTGACGACTTTGTCGGCGTGGAGAGCTAGGAAAAAGTTTCCACGCAATTCTGGCGCAGGGGATATTCAAAAGGTGAGGAATACACAGGCAGATGTATCCAACCGAAGAGTTCATTACGTACCTTAAAGCTATTGGGGAAAGGATGTCTGCGGAAAGGAAAAAAAAAATGTCTCCATAGTTTGGGTTCGGAAGGGCAAGTTGTATATAGGACTTTGCCTTCTGTCAGATCTGGTGGGGATTACAATGCCTATGATGAAGCCTTGTTGCGTATTGAGAATCGTTTTAAGCCAACCATTAGTGTTGCTCTTAATAGATTCAAATTTTATACTAGAGCTCAAGAAGAAGGTGAGAGCTTTGATGAGTTTCTTACAGCTTTGCGTGTTTTGTCTATTAATTGTAATTTTGGTATGATTACTGATGAAATGATAAGAGACAGATTATTGTTCATGTCAAAAGCAAAACAGTACAAGAGCAGTTATGGATAATGGGTGATCCTAATTTGGAAGCTGCCATTATCACTGCAAAAGCTTTAGAGCAATCAGAAAAGTGGATGAAGTCTCTTAACAAGGATGTTAAAAAAACCCTTGTCGGGAGTTGTAAATAGGGTCACTCCAGGTCCTTCTAGAAATGTTTTTGCCAACAAGATTAATAATTCCAAAAGTTTCCATTGCTTTAGGTGTGGTAACCCTGGTCATGTTGCCTCATTTCCACGTTGCCCTGCGATTGGCAAGGAATGTAGTAAGTGCGGACGTCTAGGACACTTTTCTAAAATGTTTTATTAGTAATTCCTCAAAAGGGAAAGTGTTGTGTGTATCTAGTGAGATTCCTGTTGAGGATGTTAGTCAGTGGGATCCCAAAATTGGTATAGTAGTTTCTATTCGCAATGTTTCCACTGACTCTCTTACTTCCAACATTGGTCCTCCCAAGTGTTTGGTTCATATGTTGGGCAAAGAATTGGAGCTTTTGGCAGATTCTGGCTCACCATGGACCATCATTACTGAAGAGTATTGCATTCAATGCTTTGGTGATTTAATCAATTTGTATTCCCTCACGGAGTCCGATATTGTTGTGGAGAGTTTTGATGGGTCAAAAATTGACATCGTTGGGTTTGAAGAGCTTGATATTGAATCCACAGAACGGTCATACCGCATCAAGTTGTATGTGGCTGTTAAAGGCGTAAATGTGTTGGGATGGCGAGATCAAGCCAAACTAGGTATCATTTTGAACCCCAGGAGTAAAGAACCTGTGTCTGTTGTTGCAGAGTCTTTTCTCAAGGTTGATTTTCCCAACCTTTATCCAAATGTTTTTTCAGAAAAACTGGGAAAGTTGGTTGGTTTCAGCCATAAAATTAAAGTTAAAGATGGTTCTGTGTCAGTTAAACAAAAGCTTAGAGGGGTGCACATTATTGTAAGGAAAGAATTGAAGAATATGTTAGATGGGATGGGTCAAGTAGGCATCATTGAAAAGGTTGAGTCCTCAGAGTGGGTTTCCCCCATTGTTTCACCCTGAAAGCCTGATAAAAGTTTGAGACTCTGTGTGGACGTAAGAGCACTTAATGCTACTTTAGTCATCGATTGCCATCCTCTTCCTAACATCAATGAAATGGTAAGTATGTTAGAAGGAGCTCACATTTTCTCCACGCTGGATCACCAATCGGCGTATCATCAAATTGAACTTACGGAAGATTCCAGAAAATTCACTGCCTTCATAACACCTCATGGTCTATTCCAGTTTGAATGGATGCCTTTTGGTTTAGCCTCTGCGGCATCAGTATTTCAGAGAGTGATGTACCATATCTTCAAAGACCTGAGTGTTTTTCAAATGTTTTCAAGATGACATTCTTATTTTTTCAAAAGACAATGAAGAGCATTTGAGCCATATCAAAATGGTGTGCGATAGACTAGAGAATTTTGGTTTGACACTGAAGGCTGAGAAGTGCAATTTTGTTTTTGTGAATCTTTGGAGTATCTTGGTCATACTTTGTCAGGTAATGGGGTTGTGCTAAAAAAATCCCTGGTTGATGCTATCGTTAAGGCACCATCACCTGACAATAAAGAAAAGCTGTTGTCCTTTGCTGGTTTATGCGAAAACTACAGCAGATATATGCCTAATTATGCTACCAAAATGGAGCCTCTCAGAGAGTTGACGAGAAAAGATTCTGATTTTCTTTGGTCTGTAAGACAAGAATCGGCTTTTCAGTTGATTAAGAGAGAGATTGTGGAGGCTCCTACCTTAAAATCTTTTTGTCTGAAAAAATTGTGTGTGATCACTGTTGATGCGAGTTTATACGGTTTGGGTGCTGTGTTAACTCAAAGGTGTGGTAGAGATGAGTGGTGTGTAGCTTTTGCTTCCAGAACTCTCTCGAGAACTAAAAGAAGGTATGCCGTTATTAAGAGGGAACTTTTGTAATGCAATTGGGCCATAGAACATTTCAGGAATTATGTCTGGGTTAGCAGGTCCTTACTGAGAACTGATCATAAACCTCTTGTTGGGATTTTACCCCCTGGGGGAGGCTGGAACTCCACTGCACGTATTGCCCGTCTTACTTCTAGACTTCAGGAATACAACTTTGAGGTTGAATTTGTTCCTGATGAAAGCAATGTTACAGCTGATTGCATGTCGAGATTACCCTGCCCTGATAACTGTAGCATTCATATTGAACATGACTTTGATATGATAGCTTCTGTCAAGGATTTTGTCTCCTCTGAGTTTTCAGGTGTATCTAAAGTTGAATGGAGAAAAGGTTTGGATAATGATGCTGTTTGCCAATCAATTTATTTTGCAGTATTTGAGAATGGGATGGCCAAAGCCAAAATGTGCTTCTTCAGAATTGACTTCTTTCTGTCAGGTTGCTGAGGAAATTGAGGAAGAGGAAGGTTTACTGTTTAAAGGTGGTAATATTATTCCCCCCGGTGGTCATGCAGAATAAGATTTTACAGCTTGCCCATGTTGGAGATTTGGGTATGTCTTCAATGAATCGTCTCATTAGGGCCAATTTTTGGTGACCTGGTCTCGATAAGATGGTGGATAGAACTGTCAGAGAGTGTTGTTCTGAGTGTATTAACAGTGACAAGATGCTTAGGGTTTTTTCTGCTCCCCTTAAACCGGTGACTCCCTGGCAGAAAGTAGATTTTGATATTTTTGGTCCCTTCAAATGTTTACCTTCTGATGCTCGTTTTGCTCTTGTTTTGGTAGACTATCACTCTAAGTGGCCTGAAGTTAAGTTTGTTGCTAATGCCACATCCTTAGTTGTTATTTCATTTTTCAAAGAAATGTTTGCTAGGGAGGGATGTCCGGAAACCCTAGTTTCTGACAATGGTGTGCAACTTGTTTCTCAAGAGATTAAGGAGTTCTTCACCAAATGTGGTATCAGACATATCACCACTTCCCTTTATGAACTTAGGGAAAATGGTCAAGTTGAAAGATTTAATAAAGTTCTTAAAGAGGGGATTAAGTCAGCCTGTAAATCAAGTGAGTCTTGGAGAGAGATTTTAAAGAAGAGATGGTGGATATACCGCATTACTCCTCACTCGGTGACAGGTGTGAGTCCTTTTAAGCTTTTGAAAGGTAAAAATCCCGTCTCTGGTATTTGCCCGTGGTGGATAAGGAAATCCAGCAAGAAGAGTGATGATATTGATTTGCATGTAATTGCTGGTAGGGTGAGAGAGAAGAAGATGAAGGAAGTCTTTGACAGAAAATGGAAGGTAAGGGTTCCTGATCTTGTTGTTGGGGATTTTTAGTTAGGATCAAGAAACCTGGGTTCTTGGTCAAAGGAAGTTCCAAGTTTGGCCATCCAATCAAAGTGGTGAAAGTTTGCAAGAATCGTGTGGTTACCCAGGATGGTAAAGTGTGGAACATGAGAAGAGTTGTCAAATGCAGGTCCTGTGAAGATTCCAAGTTTGCTGTTCCTAAAACCCTTTTGGGCTCTTGTCCTGATTTGGGTGAGGATTTGTCTGTTGCTTCAAGAGTAAAACTAAACAGTAGAACCAAGTGTGTACAAGCAAGATACAGGTCTTAGCGGGAACATTTTAGAGCAATTTTGTAGTATTTCTGTGTTGTTGGTTTATTGTTTTGCTATTTTGTTTTCTTTTGTATTATGGGGTGAGATGTGTTACATTCTTCGCTTACCTTTGTCGTGCCCTCCTATGTCATTCTTAGAATTTATGGAGTGTGCTTGTTATCCTGCTGTTCAGTGTTCTGGAATCACTGAAAGGCAGTTATCGGTTTGCTTCTCCTTGGAAGGATGCGCTGTGCTGCTCTACAATAAAACTAAAGTTTTAACCACTTACCTGCATCATTTCATCTTTACAATATATTTTTCAAACTGGTGCTAAAAGAATCACGTTGCTGCACTTCAAATTTCTTGAATGAAAACACATATCGAAGCCCACGTGAAAGGAAGCCTTGTCTGTTGTATTTAATTATATTAATGCTTTAGCAGGAAGGGGAGAGACAATGACAGGATGTACTAGTTTATATGATATTTGAAAAGTGATCAATTGGAAAAATAGGCTTTCCACAAAATTTCATTTTAACCATCTTAAAGCTAAGTGTGCTGATACTGCCTGTTACTCACACTTCGCGTTGATTGGTAGACACTGTAACTACCAAGAGTAGTATCTTGATTTTATGATCCTTACAAAAACAACTATATTCAAAGGCAAGGCCTAAATTCGTTTAATGAGGAAGCATTACATTCAAGTCCCACTGAGTTGCATGATAAGCTATTGGAGAAAAAGTGTTGGTCAACATCTTCAGTAACCGGGGTACACTGGGCATCTTAAAGAAATCCAAATTCTGGCTAATGCTTGCAAAAGATTGAGCTTCTTGGTAGCTAGGACATGTTGATACCGAAGTTGCTCTTTAAACAAAGAAAGGGCGAATGTAAAGATGTTTTGCAGCATGCACAAATATAATTGCAATACTATTCAATCACAAAAAAACAGAAAATGAAACCAATGACCACCTCACATTTTACCAACAAGTCTATCTGTCCGATGTGAGTCATCAATGAGAATATTTCTGTTTTTAACCACTCAAAGTGTCCCATCATCTGCAGTAGAGAATACACACAGACATAAACCAGTACTTCTATACACAACGAGCCCACAGGTCCAGAATGAGTGGCTGAGAAGAAGGTGGACTTGAGAAGGCCAAGCGCAATGTAGGGGATATCCCTTTTCAGGACGGTTCCCCTCACACACCATAGATGTCATGCTTCATCATAGGGGTGCCTCCTCGCGTCAAGTCCTAGTCCTAATGCGGGCTACATCCCCCTCTCTACGAGGGAGGAGCTCACCCGCCTCGGGAGACAACGATCTCCGCCTAACGTTGGTTGGCGCGTGTACCTACGGCTAAATTAGCCCCAGACAGAAGTGGGAACAATTTTACCTTAGATTGGTTCCATCGGTGAGGCCTACTGGACATAACCATTCTGGTTCAGTACAGGATACCGAGGCACCTTCACATCTAATTTTTGTTGTGCACCTTTACACCAGTTGCAGTAGCTGTTCGCTAACTGATCCTGATGAAAGCCTGAAGGCTGAAACATGTTGATCCTGTATATGTGGCTGTCTCTAATGGTGGTCAGCTCCATAACCCAGCTTACTGCTTTTTAATCCTGTCGCTAGGTAGCTAAAAAAGTTTGCTGTCAGCTAGCCTCGCAGGCAGTTATAAACTCACTATCACTTTCATTAGCACTGCACATTCTTTCATGATTTTTTCATACACCACACTCACATAGGGTTTTACTTCAAACCAGTTGCCCACATAAAAACATTCCTGAGCTCCTCCCTCGTAGAGAGGGGGTTGTAGCCTGCGTTAGGACTAGGTCTTGACGCGAGGAGGCACCCTTATGATGAAGCATGACACCTATGGTGTGTGAGGGGAACCGTCCTGAAAAGGGATATCCCCTACGTTGCGCATGGTCTTCTCAAGTCCACCTTCTTCTCAGACACTCATTCTGGACCCGTGGGCTCGTTATGTATAGTTGTTGATAAGTGGGGAGTGTGCCCACACAGGTCCCTAAATCTCCTCTAGGCCCTCTTTGTCTGTGCACATAAACCAGTACTTCCCTATGACCTTATATAGGTCATATTGCAAACTATATGTAATATCTGTACTCCAGGATCATAGCGCTCTGGGTTTTAGCAGCTAATATGAGGCCGATCGAGAGTACTAAATCTTTAAATATTTCTAAGACTCAAATATGTTGGCACATTGTAGGGACCTTTCCCTGTTCTGCTTGGAGCAAGCTATCTGCAATGCAGCGATATGAAAGGTGGAAAAATAGAAGTGAAAATGTTTACAGATAGTGCACGTTATAGCTTAACAGCAGTTTATTCTACTTACCTTCACAAAGAAATGTAATGTTTTTCCATCCACTGAAGGAGGGCGTGTGAAATCTTCGAACAGGTAATCCCAGTCTACAGTTCTATGTCCGAGTATCTCTACCTCCTTGACGCACATTACTCTCCTATTGATGAAGAACAGCAATAACCAACATGGTTTACAAAAAATGCCATCATATGCCATGTGAAATCTAAGAATAAATACATTTAGGCATGGTTGATACTATCTATAGAAAATATACTTGAGTTGTTTTGAACATTCTGAAAAGTTTAGCTTTTGGATTAATCTCGTAAAGTATTCAGGTATGTAAACGTAGATATTTAAAGGTAGGTTTGGCTAAAAAGTATTGAAATAAATTGAGTGGTTTGTTAAATTAAGCATTCTGATTAACAAGAGTGAACCCCGATCACCATATGTAAAGGAAACATTGTAAATCAGTGCACTGGTGTAACAAAACTGGGGGTGGGGGCCTGCAGGTGCGGTGAGGGGCCCCCTCTGAACTAAATTGGGAGCTCTCCGGCAATAGCTCTGTGCTGAGGGAGCCCCCTTGAGTTTGCTCCCCCCCCCGCAATGCGAGGGCTGCGGGGGCCTGTGTTATGCCACTGCTGCCCGAATCATGCTGTATTTTTCAGAGGCGCCATTCTGGCCGAAGACCGTTTCTGCCAGAGTCCTACCATCCTTTTGGGGGTATGGTGAGACCTGGGACTGACTTGACAGCGCTCCAATCAGCTTGCGATTAAGTTTACACCGTTCCAGAGGCGTAATGAAACTTGAAGGGGGGGGGGGCCCTGCAGGGTACGTGAAGGGGCCCCCTCCGGACTCAATATGGAGCTCTCCGGCCAAAGTGCGGTGCTGTGGGGGCCACCTGGAGGTTGCCCCCCCCCCCGCACCGTGGGGGCTGCAGAGGACCCTGTAATGTATACTAGCATACTGAACTGCTTCCAAAGAAGGATGAGACGTAGGTAAACTTTCCAACAGGAAGAAACATCACAAGCAAATAACCTCTTGAGCATGAAGCCCATCATCCGAGGCAAAAGGGAAGGGAAACACCTATGCAATAGGTTTTTTCTACCACATAATCTGTCAAAGACATTATTGAAAACAATAATATCTGCTAACCACAGGAACAGCACATTGGGTGTCACCAAAATGCGAAACATATAGCACCATGGCAATGCCATGACCTAGCCGTCCACGTAAGAACCTAAAGATTATTATCCCCCATACAACCCTAGTATAGGGAAAAACTCAAAGAGGATTATTATTAGAAAAATAGAAATTCGGACCCTGTTTCACTTCGTCTGTCATGGAAACGCTGTAAAGCGGAGTAGGCCTGGCCACCAAAATGATGGGTGCCATCAAAGGACATATTGACCAAGGTAGCCTGGACGGCTTCTGAAAAACCTGTGATCTGTAACCAGGCACGATGTTGTAGTGCCACAGAGGATGCCATGGCCCTACATTGGCTTGGTAATGATTTGAAGGCCTCAGTCTGGGCTGAGGCAGAACTGAGATTCCAAGCAAGAATGCTAGTTATCCCACACTGGGTGTGAGCAAAAATCAGAGCCCAGACTAAAAAAGAGGTTCTGGAATATGGAATAATGCTCAGCCCTCAAACAGAAAAAGCAGGAAGACTGGGGGACCAGCATCCAATCAGACACCAGACCCTTCTTGTCAGGAGAAAGAAGAGTCAGCCCAAGAGCGAACTGAGCCTTAGGGGTTTAGGCCCAGAGGAGCCTTTAGGAAAGAACTGTACGAGGGGCAGAGGACCTGCCACACTCTTAAAAGCCTGCGACAGCAAGCTGCAGCACAGGAAGGAGGTGATGTCAGTGGTTCCCTTAGGACCTACTTGGAGAAAGGGATTCTTTACTCTGAGGCCAGAGACCCCAAATCTGGAGCCACTAGGAGAGTGGTAGCTTCTCTGGTGTTTAGGGAATTCCTCTTCACTTTGGACCATGATATCCCCCTAGCTAGACACCTTGGCCAGATGAAAACCTGGAGTAGGCTAGTCATCCACTTTTACTGGCCAAGAATATACCAGAAGATGAAGGGGTTTTATATTCCTGTGCCACCTGTTAAGCCAATGGCAAGTCAGGTGGCCACTCAAAGGACCCCTTAATTCCATTCCCAGTGGTTAGGGTTCCCTTTAAGAGGGTGTGATTGACATTGTTGGTCCTCTTGACCCTTCTACAGCATCAAGAACCAGATATATTCTAGTGGTGGTGAATCATGCCACCAGGTATCCTGAGGCTATTCCCCTTAGGACTACCACTGCCCCTGCAGTGGCTAGGGCCCTCATTGGTATCTTTAGCAGGGGGGGCTTCCCTAAGGAGGTGGTGTCAGACAGAGGTACACACTTCATGTCTGGCTACCTGAAACACATGTTGAAGGAATATGGAGTGACCTACAAGTTCACTACCCCATACCATGCCAAGTGTAATAGCTTTATTGAAAGATTCAACAAAACCATGAAAGGTATGATTGGTGGACTCCCTAAAAAAGTCAGAAGGAGATGAGGTGTCCTACTTCCATGCCTGCTTTTCACCTACAAGAAAGTGCCACAGAAAGGAATGGGGTTCTCCCCATTTGAACTTCTGTTTGGTCATCCTGTCAGTGGACCATTGTGCCTTGTGTAGGAGGGATGGGAGAGACCTCTTGTTGAAGATAGTGGCCTATGTGATTAGCCTTCACTCCAGGAAAGCTGAATACATGGAGAAAGCAAATAAATACCTTGAGGCCAGCCAGGAGCGCCAGAAGCAATGGTATGACCAAAAGGCTGTTATGGCTGAGTTCCACCCAAGGCAGAAGGTGTGACTTTTGGAGCCTGTGGCTCCTAGGACTCTCCTTGATAAGTGGAGTGGACCCACCCTATCCTAGAAAGCAAATGGGAGGTCACCTATCTGTTGGACCTTGGCTCTTGCAGAAACCTCAAAAGGGTCATCCACGTAAATCGCCTTAACCCTACTATGACAGGGCAGATGTCACCATGCTCATGGTTACAATGAGGATCAGGAAGGAAAGAGTGAACCTCTCCCTGACCTCCTGACCAACAATCCAAAATATGGGTTAGTAGAAGGAGTGGTCTTGTCAGACACCCTAACTGCTCAGGCAAGTCCTAGTTCTTCTCTGTGACCCGTGGTCAGACACGCTGGTGTACCCATGATGTGGACACTGGTGAAAGCCTAACTGTCAGGTATAAAATACACAGGCAGTCTGATCATGTGAAAGAGAGCATCAAAACTGAAGTCAGCAATACGGTGGAATTGGGGGTCACAGATCCATCTAAGAGCCCCTGGGCTAGCCCAGTTGTTCTTGTCCCCAAACCTCATACCAAAGGAGGTAAGAAAGAAATTAGGTTTTGTGGACTATAGAGTCCTCAATGCTGTGACCAAAACCAATGCACACCCAATTCCTAGGGCAGATGAACTTGGGAGCAGCCAAGTATCTGAGTATCTTATATCTGGGTACTGGCAGATAAGTCTGACTCAAGGAGCAAAAGAAAGATCTGCATTTTAGACCCCAGATGGGCATTATCAGTTTAATGTCATGCCTTTTGGTTTGAAAAATGCACCTGCCACTCTTCAAAGGTTGGTGAGCAAAGTCCTTGCTGGATTGGAATCCTAAAGTGCATCTTATCTAGATGTTATTCAGCTCCACCTGGCAGGACCACCCGATCCACCTTGGTAAATTACTAGAGGCTCTGAGAAATGCAGACCTCACTATCAAGCCCAGTAAGTGCCACAGGGTGAGGGAAAGATTGTATACTTGGGTCACCTTGTTGGTGGATGCCACATTTAACCCTTACAACCCAAGTTCCAGACCATTCTGGACTGGGTGGCTCCAACAACCCAGACTGAAGTCAGGGCCTTCTTTGCTTGACTGGGTACTAAATGAGGTTCGTGAAGAATTATAACAACTCTCGGAACTGACCTCCAAAAGAATGCCAAATGGTGAACTGGACAGTGAACTGTCAAAAGGCTTTTGACACTCTGAAGGAAGTAATGTGCTCTGCATCTGTTCTGAAAGCTCCAGATCATGTCTAGCAATTCATTGCGCAGACAGATGCCTCTGAACATGGAATAGAGCAGTCCTATCCCACATAAATGACCACGGTCAAGAGCATCCAGTGGCTTTTGTCAGCAGAAGGCTGCTCCCCTGGGAACAGCGTTGGAGTGCCATTGAGAGGAAGGTCTTTGCTGTGGTCTGGCCCCTGAAGAAGGTGAGACCATACCTGTTTGGCTCTCACTACCTTGTTCAAACCGACTACAGGCTTCTCAGGTGGTTAATGCAAATAAAAGGCAAGAATCCCAAACTGCTAAGATGGTCCATATCCATATAGGGAATGGACTCTGAAGTGGAACACAGACCTGGGACTGCCCATGCCAATGCAGATGGCCTTTCCAGTGTATCCGCTTGGACGATGAATACTCTCTAGGGGAAGGTTAGTCTCATCCTCTTTCGTTTGGGGGTTATGTAGGAAAGTACCTCGTTTGGACATGGTTAGCCTTCACTTTTTGCCTGGAAAATGATGCAACTGCTACAGGGAGTGTGCATGGTCCCTGCCATCCTGTTCCTCTGTGCCAGAAGCTCTTACGCTACACTGTACCTTTTGTTTCCTACTTGGTACAACTTCAGTACTTCTTCTAAGGCCCTAGTAAATGGTACTCCTGGTACCTAGGGCATTGGCACTGAAGAGGGATGCCAAGGGTAGCAGCAATGAAAGAAGCTGGTTCTCCATATACTATACCAAAAAGAGACATAGTGTGCAGAGAGTCTGGTGGATCCCCAGAGGCTAAAGTAGATAATACTATTGCTCTCTTTTGTGGTAGTGTGAGCGAGCAGTTAGGCTTATCAGAGGACAGTGTTAAGACTTTGTTGAATACACAGTGGCAATAAACGAGACACACACTCCAATGAATAAATCTGAGACCAATTTATAAAAATAATACTCGGTTACATTTATTTTGCAGAACTTAGTCTTCGGTAAATACATTTTGCAATAGAAATACTTTTCAATATCAAAAGTGTACACTCAGTGCTATTTTCAGACTTAGCAATGTTAACCTATGGGAGGAAGAAAACCTTCAGCATACAAATAGGTAATATCGACTTACAACACCAGTCTTTTTGAGTTAAGGTCAGTATTGCGCAAAGTTCAGTTCAGCACCAACCGTACACCACCAGTGGCCACACTAAGGGTTGGTATGCTTCTGGGGACCCCTCTAAGGGTTCCTCTGTGTGCAATTACTATTAAAACCTGACACTGGAATCAGCACAGGTTTATTAAGATGAGATGTTTGGTACCAAACATCCCATAGTACAGTGATGTTATCATGAAGCTGGGGAACTCGTAATGACGAGTGTCCAGCCCATGTAGTCTCTATGGTTTTCCCTGTTAACCGGCTCTAGAGTGCATGTATACCTTCATTCATGTGCCCCAGTGTCAGGAAATAAACCCAAGGACACTACAGGAGTAAATCAGTCCTGCTTGAATGTGTCACCACCCTTCAGATCACCACAGAGTGTCTACCATATCTCTATAAAACATCCACAATAAGGGAGTTGTAACCCATACCATGATCAGCTATCACAATGTAAAGAGATTCCCGATGATGAAGCATGCCACCTTTGATGGGTGAGGGAAATCGTCTTTAAAAAAGAATAACCCATTTCAGCTGGGTTCCTCTTTTTTCCTTTCTCCTTTTCCTGTTGAAGACCTAGGTGTTTGCTTTGTGTGTTTATAGAGGTTTCGGCTACCACACTCTCTTTGCCAAGTCTGAAACCACTAAGATGATTTGGGCCTGGTCTCTCCTGATTTTCTTAAGCAACCTTCGCAGAGAGGTAGTAGTGGAAAGGCGTACAAGAGTCCCAAACCCAAGTGTTGGTGAAAGGCATCTCGTAAGGAAGGCTGCCTTGGGAACTACAAAGCACAAAATTTGGGACACTGCATTTTGTGTGGTGACAAATAGATTGGTATATAAGTATATGAATTATATATGATCCAATGTTCTCTTGTTTTTAACCTATTATATTTGTTTTATGTTTTTAATAAATTGATATGTATCAATTTTACTATCATTTGTGTGTTGGCGCACTGTTTTTACAATAGTAATTGTGTTCCCTTCGGTTGAATCTGTGTGAGAGAGATGATGTTAAATGAATAAGATTTTCAATATTGGTGGACCAAAGGACACTTCGTTGTGTTTTACTTCCTGACAAATAGATTGAGCCAAAGTTCTCCCCACTACTGGAAGACACGCTGTGCCACCTCACAGTGTATACACCATTCATAATCTGCTAGACACTGTTAGCTGAGTTCTTTAACCCTGGTGTTTAAAGATCCTGCCAGGTGGTGGGTAATCAAGGAAATGCCCTGAGCATTCAGCCACTTCCAAAGGTGTAGAGCCTTTGGCACAGATCCCATGACCCCATACCGCCCTATTTGTTCCAGTAAATATGCAAGTGCGTTGTCTGTGAGAATCTGTACCAGTCCCCCTTGATTGTCAAAAGGAACAGTGCCTACAAAATTGCTCATAAAACCAACAAGTTGATGTGGAGGTGAGCCTCAGCTGGAGACCACAGTGCTCTAATCTCCACTTATCACAGATGACCTCCCCAACCCAGTAACAATGCATCCGTCACAAATATTTCTCGGTGGGGTAGGGAGAGGGATCTGCCACTGGTTCAATTGCGGTTAAGCTGCCACCACTGCAGGTATTTTGCAGTCTCTGTCAACACCTAGATGGAATCCGACAGATTTTGTTTTTGCTGAGCCCACTGGGACTCAGATTGCACTGCAAAACCTGATTGTTCCACCTGATGTGGTGCACAAGCAGGATGTAGGAGGCAAAGAGGCCTCAGAGCCGATCTCACTGAGACCCAGGCTGCAGATTGAAACATCAGGATCATAGCCTAAAAGTACTGGACTCGTTGAGGCAGGAGTCGGTAACTCTGCCTTCTGTAGCCAGTCGATTAGATATGGGAATATTGGTATTCTCAAACTCCGCAAATAAGCTGCGACCATAACCTTTGTGAACACCCAAAGGGCACTGTTTAGGCCAGTGATACTCAAAGTATGGCCCAGGGACTGCATGCGGCCCTCCTGACCTTTACATGCGGCCCCATGAGCAGCAACAGCATTTCCTCGACTCAGCACTAACATAAAAAAAAAGAAAATCATATAGAGCAGGCATTTATATAAAGGTTAACTGCAAAAAAATAGGTAGTCTTTTCAAAATTCAAAAAGTGTATTTCATTGACCTGTAGAACTATTTCACCTTAATAAATCAAATTATAGCAGTGCATTCAGCAGTATATTTTTTGAATGATGTTTCTCAAACATGAATTTAGAAATGTTCATGCTTTCCACAACTCCCTCCCCAACAACATTGCCATTAGTGATTACATCCAAGCACAGGAGATGGTTTTGTACAGCACGCATCCTGAAGTCATGTATTTCGAGGTCCTTTTATATGTGATAATGACGAAAAAGGAGGGAAATTGAAATAAACAATTGCACAGGGTCACACAATTTGGTCAAGAGTAGAAGCTGGGATCTATCCCAGGTTTTCTGGTTTCACACTGGGCAATTGAGTTTAGCCAGTAGATATACATGCTTCACTTCCCCTACACCCATTTTACAACCCCCCATCCCCCGCTAGTATCAGTGAGGCCCTCGATCACACCAAAGACCAAACTTTGTAGCCCCCAGGAAAATGTTTGGAAGTACCTATAGTTTATGCCAAAGAAAAACACTGTGACAGTTGAAAATGCTCTTGTCCCACAGAAACTGCAGGTACCGTCTGTGAGATTGCGGGACAGAAATGTGGAACTATGCGTCCTGGAAATCCAGTGCTACCATCCAGTCGCTTGGAGAGAGGGCAGACTGAACTTGACTTTTGCTTAGGAAACAATTCAGAGGGCCAAGATCTAATAGTAGACAAAGGCCTCCACCTTCCTTCACGATCCGAAAATAACGGGATTAACTCCCAGTGCCAACTTCTGAAACTGGCACCCTCTCTATTGCTCCCTTGGCCAAGATAGCTAGAACCTCTCCTTGGAGTATAGACAAGTGGTCCCCCAGGAGATGTTTTGGTGCGGGTGATATGTCTGGAGGCTAGAACAGGATGGTTTGTGAGTTTACGTGTTTCATAATCTGGAGCACCCATTGATCGAAGGTGATGCTCATCCAAGCTGGGAGGTAAAAAATGATCCAACCTCCAACCGGTCAATTGTGTGTTGCCAAGGCAAAATTAAAGGGATTTCCTGGTGGCTGCAGAAGGGGGGTTAGGGCTTGGATAGAACGCTGTCCCTAGGACCGTGAACCCTGTTGACCGGCTCCCTCAACTCATACCCTAAAGGATTGAGAGGTCTGTTGTTTCTGAGACAAATACTGCCTAAGTCTCTCTAGATAAGCCCTTCCATAACCTCAAAAAAGGTGCTGTTTTGGGGGAAGTTGCCTAGCTCGTGAAGCTAAACTTAAAGAATGAACAGTGGACTTACTCTCATTGAGTCTTTCAAGGGCTGGATCCACTTTTGCTCCAAACAGTCTTTTTCTCTGATCAGTCAAAAGGCATGATTATAAGTGACTAATGGACATCAGTGGGGAACCCTGTGGACCACAACCAGGTGTGGCACCTAAGCATCATACTCTACCAAGAGAGTCAGTAATTGGAGGGCAAGATACTGGTTTTGCACAAGTGCCCACCAGTAAGAGCCTCATTAAAGGGCAATGAAGGTTCTTGTGAAGATTGTTTGGCCTTAATACTTCTGTCAGGAGTGTTGTTTTGACCTACTGTGTGGGTAAGGTAAGGTCAAGAGCCTCAGCCGCCCTTTTAATAACCTCAGCTAACAAAGAGGTCTCCTCAGTAGCTATTGCAGGATTTGAGGAAGAAAGACCAATGCCAGCGGAGGTATCCTTACCAATGGTATTCTGTAGATCTTCAAAAATATACCCTTGTTCACAAGAATGGTACTCCTCATCAAAAATAAACAACTCCTGAGAATAATCAGGCTTGGTTTGGGCACAGAATCTAGATCTAGGCTGCAGAAGGTGTGCCTCAGAATCTGAGAGAACAATCGGATCCTTGAGCGGCATCGATGACGCTGGTCTCTGCATGGACATTGATGATAATGGCAGCATTTCTGTCAACAACTCTGACGCTCTACCCAGCGCCATTAACGAAGCCATGGGTGTTGCCAGATCCGGAATCAACAGAAGTTGCGCCAAACATGGAATCGGCCTTCGAACGTGGTCTAAGGGCAGAGCTGGCATTGAGCACGAATCTGCTGACGGTGACCCAGTTAGAGGTAATTTCGGATCAATGGGACCCCAAAGCGCTCCAGTGGGATTCAGTATGACACCAAAGGTTCTGCCCACAGCTATTTTAAGCAGCAGGAGCTTGCATCACTAGCCATTTAGCAGGAATTCGCAAAGGAATAAGCATCAAACTTGACAATGCTTGGGGAATACAGCTCTGTGCCTAGAAATGCCAGGTTTGATGCTGAATATTGCAAGTAGCGAGAGGTAGGTGACCCATGTTTAGGTTTCTTATGTTTTTTTATTGCTCCTCCTTGACTTACGTTGACTTAATAAATGATTGAATAAACAACAGAAGAGTGAAGCCAAATTCATAAAGGACTAATAAGAGGAGTCACTCTTGTTTATCAAAAGAACCCTCACCCACCAACCTAGTTGGTGGCCTGTTTCATCATTGGGTTCCCACCAGAGAGGCAGAGTGCCTCTCTGTTGTACTGCGACGGCTGACTACAGCGGCGCGGGTTGTTTGTTTTTGTGAAGGTGCAAAGGTTAAAATTGCCCTTACCAGTCCCAAATTTGTTTTAATGATGGAACAGTAAGGTCAGATTAAAAACTACAGTGAAGTGAATGTTAAAACTGAGTAGATTGGTCAGTCACATCCTAAAGAGTGGTGAGGTATGGTCTACATGTTTCAGCCTCCTAGTGCCTTTCACGAGGCTTTCTTCAGGACCAGAAGCCACGGCGGTATGCAGACGCTACGGTGCACCCTAACCTATGGCTCAAAACAAAACCATACAACTTACTGTTACAGTGGCGCCTTCAGGACTTCTGACAGCGGTATGACTCTGCAAGACAAAATAACAAATAGGCAGACAAGAAAGTCACATTACAGGTTATATGCAAACAGTCTCGTAATGAGTCACAGTGTGAGTGACAATGCTCATGCTGCAGTGTGTGTCCTTCGAAATGAGACCATACATCATACATTTAACCTCTGGTGCTAGTGCTATAGTGTGTGACTGAATAAGCACTAATCCGATCGTATCAAATGGTGACCTGGTTAAATCCCAGGCAGGCTTTAAGAATAAGCCGATATCGTGGTGCTACGTAGCATTTTATTACTGGCACGCCAGCTCAGGCATTGTCGGTATGAAGTGATGTTGAAATTATGCGTGAACATGACTAAATAAAATAGCCACACGCGTTTGTGTAGTATTTGGCATCAGGCATCATAGGTGACTATTTACAAAAAATGGAGAAAGCCAAGCCTTACGTAGGGTGTAAGAATCCCTTACACCATGCATCCTGGCGGGGGCGGTGGCTGTGGAGAGGGAGTAATGCCCATCGTTATTAAAGAAAAGGTCCAATTTGTTACCTGAGTAGTTGGTGCAGCCGTCTCGTACTTACTCCTCCAAAGCCAGACATCTGCATGGCACATGGTTACACCCGTCAGCAGGACCCTGAAGATAGTGGAGCTCTGCCCCGGGCGGTATAAGAAGTAATGCGGCCGTGTTGGAAGCCGGAAGCACTGCCGCCCGGGTTGTGTGACGTCAGAACGTACACGCATACGTCTGCGTCCACAAACCCAAGGTAGAGGAGTGCAACGCTGTCCGCAGTTGTGGTGAGTTTTAAAAAAACTTTTCGCAGTATATAGAAACAATGTGAATAAAACGTTTTGTATTCACTACTATGTTTAAGAGTATAAAATCAAAGAACAGGCTGCAAAACATGTCCCGCAACTGCGAGCACAAATGATGGAGATAAGGGTAGGAAAAGCTGTATGTCAATTAATGGCATTGTAGTAGTAAGTAGTAAGTAGTTTTGTGTGTATATGTGCAAGCAATATGTTAGGTGAGTTCACAGACTAAACAAGGTATTACAATTATGGTACTGTAGCGTGGCCCACAGTATGAACAGTGCAGATGACATGTGCTAGGAGTAGAAATTATACGATAGACACACTGTGGTAGGAGGTAGTGGTCCAGAAGGGGTGCCCATGTGAATACTACACAATAGTAGGGAAGAGTGATCGCTGCCCTCCTTTGCTTGAAGAAGAAACCTATGGGGGGCCCCAGTATCAGACTTGTCAATGACTCCACTGATGATAATCTATTCAATCACCTCCCTACAAAAAGCGGCCTAATATCAGGATAGGGGGTTTTAGGTAACTACCGTTTTAGGATTGAGCCCCATGTGGCTTGCGATATCTATGGATGACTACCAGGAAAAACAAACAATGCATATGTGAGCACCGGAGCAATATACGGTGCAAGAAAAGTACTACTAGGATGACAGAACACTTTCTGCAGGCTAATCATACCACAAATGATATGCACTGGACTATAATTGAACAGATAAAACCAGGCAGAAACACACAAGGGGTCCTGTTCAAGAAAGAACAGCGCTGGAGCTACCGCCTTTCTACCCACAAACAAGGACTGAATGAGAACATCCCATGGGGCTCAGTCCTATAACGGTAGTTACCTAAAACCCACCCATCCTGATATTAGGCCGCTTTTTGTAGGGAGGTGATTGACTAGATTATTATCAATGGAGTCTTTGACAAGCCCAATACTGGGGCCCCCAATAGGTTTCTTCTTCAAGCGAAGGAGGGCAGCGATCACTGTTCCCTACTATTGTGTAGTATTCACATGGGCACCCCTTCTGGACCACTACCTCCTACCACAGTGTCTATCGTATAATTTCTACTGCTACTGGTGCCACTTACATCACATAGCATTAGAAGATAAACTTCCCCCTAGCATATGGCATCTGCACTGTTCATACTGTGGGCCATGCTACAGTAACATAATTTTAATACCTTGTTTAGTCTGAACTCACCTAACGTATTGCTTGCACATATACACACAAAACTACTTACTACTACAATGCCGTTAATTGACACACAGCTTTCCTACCCTTATCTCCATCAATAGTGCACGCAGTTCTAGGATATGTTTTGCAGACTGTTCCTTGATTTTATACTCTTAAACGTAGTAGTGAATACAAAATGTTTTATTCACGTTGTTTCTACACAGTGAGTAAAGTTTTTTTTAAAACGCACCACAACCGCGGTCAGCGTTGCACTCCTCTACCTTGGGTTTGTGGACGCAGACATACGCATGTACGTTCAGACGTCACACAATCCACGCGGCAGTGCTTCCGGCGTCCAACACGGCCACATTACTTCTTATACCGCCAGGGACAGACCTCCAGTATCTTCAGGGTCCTGCTGACGGATGTAACCAGGTGCCACATGGGCGTCTTGCTTTGGAGGAGTAAGTACGAGACGGCTGCACCAACTACTCAAGGTAACAAATTGGACCTTTTCTTTAATAACGATGGGCATTACTCCCTCTCTACAGCATGTGACTACAAGCCACCGCTCTCGCCACGATCCATGGTGTAAGGGTTTCCTACACCCTATGTAAGGCTTGGCTTTCTCCATTTTTTGTAAATAGTCACCTATGATGACTGATGCCAAAAACTACACAAATGCATGTGGTTATTTTATTTAGTCATGTTCACCCACAATTTCAACATCACTTCATCAGGCAGTGCCTGAGCTGGCGTGCCGGGTAATAAAACGCTACTTAGCACCACAATATCGGCTTATTCTTAAAGCCTGCCTGGGATTTAACCAGGTCACCATTTGATATGATCAGACTAGTGCTTATTCAGTCACACACTATAGCACTAGCACCATAGGTTAAATGTATGATTTATGGTCTCACCTCAAAGGACACACACTGCAGCATGAGCATTGTTACTAAGCCTGGGCGTAGTGGGCGTAGTGGGGCTAATTGGAGCAGCGCGTAGTGTGCCCAAATCCACACACACTCGCGCGCTCCGCGTAGCCCCACTACACACCGCCCGCCTCCCGCCCACCCTCCTTTTAAAATAATATCATGCGCATTTCTTGCGAAAAATGCGCATGCGCGGGCGTCCGCGCATGCGCATTTGTCACAAGAAGTTGGAAACGAGGAAGAGGGAGCACCGGAGACGCCGCGCTGCAGGTAAGTCTTTACATTTAATAATTTTATCATGCATGATATTATTTTAAAAGGAGGGCGGGCGGGAGGCGGGTGGCAGGCAGCTACGCTTCACCCTGGCGTGTGCGTAGCGCTGCCTGCTTCGAAAACTGCGAAGCAGGCAGCGCTACGTACACTACGTGGGCGAAGCTTAGTATAACGCCCAGGGTTAGTTGTTACTCACACTGTGACTCGTTACGAGACTGTTTGCATATAACCTGTAATGTGACTTTCTTGTCTGCCTATGTGTTATTTTGTCTTGCAGAGTCGTACCAGTTTCAGAAGCCCTGAAGGCGCCACTGTAACCGTAAGTTGTACGGTTTTGTTTTAAGCCACAGGTTAGGGTGCACCTTAGCGTGTGCATACCGCCGTGGCTTCTGGTACTGAAGAAAACCTTGCGAAAGGCACTAGGAGACTGAAACATGTAGACCATACCTCACGACTTTTTAGGGTGTGACTAACCAATCTACTCAGTTTTAACATCCACTTCACTGTAGTTTTTAATCTTGCCTTACTGTTCCGTCATTAAAAAAAATTGGGGACTGGTTAAGGCAATTTTAACCTTTGCACCACCACTTGCACCTTCACAAAAACAAACAACCCGCTCCGCTGTAGTCAGGCGTCGCAGCACACCAGAGAGGCACTCTGCCTCTCTGGTGGGAACCCAATGATGAGGCAGGTCACCAACTAGGTTGGTGAGTGAGGGTTCTTTTAATAAACAAGACTGACTCCTCTTATTAGTCCTTCAAGAATTTGGCTTCACTCTTCTGTTGTTTATTCATTATTCCCTAGGGGGACTAAGAGTGGACTCAATAATTCCCCTCTCTCTCGATGTTTATGTATTAATAAAAAATTGATCACGTGAACAACCTCTTGGCTCAGTGATAGCAAGCTTCTTCTCGGTCACAAATATCCTTTTTATTAATTTTGCCACACAACGAACACAACTTTGAGTCATGACTGGAGCCATGATACTAAGGGCAGACGTGGTGAGGATCCGTAACTAACATTTGTTGGGAACATCCTTACAAGTTTAAAATCCTGAAGTTTAGGTGACATTAATCTGCACACTGTTTAGGGAAAGGTAATATCTGTCAAACGGAAGCTGATGCTTCGCATCTGCATCGGTTGGCATGGAAGAAAGGACTGGAAGGCAGGTGGCACATATATATGGGTCCCAATGTCACATTTTGGTGGGATGGAGTGGTACAAGGTAGAACAATGCCACATGACGCCACCTGTCTGCACCCCAGGGAATTGCTATGCGAAAGTTTACAGATCCGTTCTGGCTTCTAAGGCTATTCAAAAGGTAAGGAATCTGCAGTTAGAAGTCTCTATCAGAAAATAGGTGAATTACTTTAGTTAACTCTCGACTTGGTGGATAGTCTATTCAAATATTCCACACCTTTTGAATACCCACAGGAGCAAACTGGGTCCAAAAAGGTTAGCACTAGCTCTTGCATACGAAGAGGTAGGACATCAACCTCAAAAACTTCCTTGATTCACTGTAATTCATAATGACATGGAGCCACACAAAGGCACCACACCTTCTTGCTGACAACATTCTGTACCCTAGAACGCAGAACATAGCTAACCTACTACCATTTTAATACCCAAAAGCCCACTTCACAGAAGAGGGAGGTGGGCAGATAGTGAAGAATATGCATTTTATAGAGCAGCCATCAAAAGAGTATTACTGAAGGTAAGTACATACTCTTCTGATATATACCTCTAAGTAGAGATTCCACACCTTGTGAATCAATACCAAAACAATGCTTCCTCCATGGAGGTGGGTCTGATGATGGAGTTTACACCGGAAAGTTGGAAGGACCGTGTTAGCAAAATGACCATCTCTTCTGGCTTCTGAATCAATGGAGTAGTGCCTGATGAAAGTATGGAAAGGTACTTATGTTGCTGGCTGGTCCAGAACACATAGCCAATGCAGTAGTAGCAGCCATCACTCTGGTGGATGAACCTGAAGGTCCTATTGAGGATCCTCTTCAGCCAAGACATAACACAGTTTGATGCAGGCAACAATCCATCATGCGAAGTTCTGTTTCAGGGCTACCTTTCCTTTGTTCACACGACTCATGAAGGAATCTACCAAAATGCTTATCCTCTACCCACTACTCCTTAGTGCTAACAACGTAGCATCTAAGGGGATACTGTGGATCAAACTGGAGAGCCTCTACTACTCTTTAAGCAGAGAAAAGATTGTAGGAAGTGTGACGGTTTGCCCTCCATGGAAGGTAGACACTACTTTTGAGAGAAATGAATGCATACATTCTAAGCACTGGTTTGTCAGGATAAAAGGTAGTATATGAGGGCTGAACTGAGAACACCTGTAGTTCAATGGACAGATACACTTACGTGATGGCAAGGAGAAATGCAGTCTTCAAAATTAAGAGTTTCAGAGTCTAACTGAAGAGGTTTGAAAGTAGAATGCATTAAAAGAATTGCAACCAAGTTGGGGTTCCAATGCAAGATAATGAAGCGGACAGGATGAAGCAAATGTCAAAGCCCTTTGAGAAAGCACATCACAATGGATGATTTTAATATTGAAAGCTGCTCAGGCATATAAAGACGGACCAGAAGAGCTAATAAGTAGCACTTCACAGTGCCCAAAGCAAAATCCTTTCTAAGCAAAGAACAATACAAACTGCAGAAAATCTGAAAGGGGGGTCGACATGATTCTTCTTGCAACAGGTGACAAATGTAGTCAACAGCCTAAGGAAATTGACTGGGTGGAAGGCCGGCGAGCAGCTAAAATGACATCCACCATCAAAGCCCCTCAGCTGATTTGGTTCAATCTCTATGCATAGAGGGTTTGGTGTTTGGGGTCAGCACCATTCACTACTGCGGAAACAGCATGTCCTCTTGAAGAAAAAGCCCAAGTTGGAGGGCAGATGCTCAGGGTCAACAATTCAGAGTTCCAAACTTTCCTGGCTCAATCTGGGGCCACCAGAATTAGCTGTGCTCGGGCCCTTTTACGTTATTGAGGACATGCAGTTTCAGGGTCAGAAGCGTAAATGAGTATATGATTCCAGGGACCCAGAAAGGTGGTGCAGTCCATTACAGACCTAAAAGGAGGAAATTACAGAGACCAAAAGACTGAAGTAGGAGTATTTTTAGAAACAGTGAGTAGGTCTATTGAGCGTAGGCCTCTAGGCGAAGATATCCCATGCCACCTCTGGGTGCACAAGCTGCTCATGATCCGCAAAATGATGCCTGCTGAGGTTGCCTGCTCTGATGTTGAGGGATCCTATATGGTGTTTAGCTGGCATTTATTGTGAAATGCTAGCCATCCTTAAAGCCTCCAGACACTGGGCACAAAACCCTGCACCATCCTGCTTTTTGATGTAGCACATGGTGTTTGTGTTGTCAATTAGCACATGCATCGACCTAGCCCTGTTTGACAGCAAAAAGGCCCTCAGGGCCAGCTGGAGAACTCAGTGCACCAAGAGATTTAATTGGTGGTGCTGCTCCATTTGAGACTGAAGACCTGTGGACTCCAATTATCAAGGATACTGCTCCACCATAACTATGCCGCATTCATCCCTACTTTGAGCTCTGGAGGGGACAAGGAAAATTGATTGCCATATGATGGATTGTCATCGTAAGCCCCTCAGATGCGGATTCTGTCTGAAACATAATATCACAATAGGGAAAGAGGTGGAAGATAATGCAAGGACATACATCATTCAGTAAATGTAATAACAACAGGTGTATCTTGCTTGGGAAGCAAAGGGTACTAATTTGAACGTACTGTGTTTGGGTCTTTTATTAACAGGACAAAACCCTAACCCATCCATAAAGTGCCATGCTTCATCAAGGCAAGGGACATCATGATCCAGTTGCGAGCTACAACCTGTATAAAGGAGCAAGTGGGTTATTCTATTTTGTCTGAAGACATTGTCTCCCATGGCGTGCTGTAGAATGTGGGTGCAGGTTTACAATGATGAGCTCTGGTGCAGAGAGGAATTAGTGTGACTTAAAACTATCTACTGGTGGATAGTATGGACAGTTTATCGTATCAGTAATGGTAAGAATAAAAGTGGTGGGGATTAATTTAACCCACAGGGAGAGGTAATCCTGTTTCTTCCCATGTAGCACCCTCAAATGAGGTGCAAAGCCATTTCTCAGAATCCTGCCAGCCTCGCTGCAGGTATGGCAGCTATGTGTGCATTAAATATAATGCGAAAAAGTTACAACCAGTGAGCTATAATAGACCCACCTGAATAGCACAGTCTGTGGTAAGAGATATAATGGGCAGGTTACCAATGGTTCAACATTGAAAACAGCATAGTGCATGCAGTTAAGGCTGGGTACATACAAGTGTCAACCAATCTGTGTAAGTGAATACAGCAAATCCTCTTCTCCTTTTTGTGCACTTCTATGGCAATCTTACCCTTCTTTAGAGTTCTATCTACTTTTCCAAGTGGTGGAAATATAGATCCAGGCTGCTGTGTCAATGTACATCTATACTTTGACTAAATGTGTCATCAATTATTTACAAAGTATATTCGTTGTATCTGCATTCCAGCTCTTATTGGGGTTAAGCATATCATACAATGGACAAATAGGAGCTTCATTTATTGCGATACTTTTTCAGGACATTCTGTATACATACTCTGGGGTTAGCACCTGTAAACATAGGCAGAAATGATTAAGCCCACGTGTGACCTCCATGAAGGGGGTATATGAGAAGAGGACACATCAAATTAGAGGGACAGTGAGCGTTATATCACAGAAGTGGGATGTGGTTAAACACTGTTGCGCAACTCATGTCTCTGGGCCCAGACCAGGTTTGCTTTCCTTCTAAGGGTAGAGACAGTGTCCTGAGTGCAGATTAAGAGTCATCATCGGTATCCCACGTGATGACACATGAATGCCAATGATGTCACCAAAACATAGTGCGTGGTTACGTTCTCAAAGAGTTCCTTATTTGCACGTGTGTGCAAGGACTAGTCATGAATGCAGTAATGCATTGAAAAGAATCGGAAATGCAGCGATAGCTCAACATAGAAGTAATGCGAGGAGTCTATTATAAAGTGTATTTATATGTATTGTATGTAATGTATTTATAAATCATACTCTGAAGCGTGGTGATTGCATTTCCATTTCATGTTTGAGAAGAATGTCAAAAAAGCCAAAGGGCCTCTGTATCAGTACTACAATGAAGGGTAAAAATGGACAAGTTACTTACCTTTGGAAACTCCTTATCAGGTAGAGACCTGATCTAGCCACAGATTCCTTACCATTTAATTTCCCAGGCATCAGGCTGGATCCGGAAGATTTTTCTTCAAGCAATACCTCTGCACGCCTGTGGGTGGTATAGATCGGCTCCGCGTGACATCGGTGTCGTTGTCTGCACCATAGTGACATCTGAGTCACCTATATAGGCACCACCTCAGCGCGATGACGTCAGTTACTTTTCACAGCTTTCCAAGCCACAAGTGCATAGCCATGAAGTGAACGGAGATTGGTTTGTTCTGAACAACTGGGGCCCGAAAGAGATCAACCCTGAACCTAAAATCCTATCCGCGGTGCAAGGAGGATGGGTGGGTCGGTAAGGAATTTGCATCTAGATCATGCCTCTACCATATAAGGCGTTACCAAAGGTAAGTTACTTGTCCATCTGATAGAGACATCTAGTCGCAGACTCCTTACCTTTGAATACATACCCAAGCAATACCATAGGAGGTGGGACTGCGGATAAGTCTGGACTAGGAAGTCCAGCAGGACAGAGTGGGCAAAAAGGCCGTCCCTGCTGTAGGAAAGTATGATCTTTCTGGCATAGTTAGCCCCACTTTTTGCCTGGTGTCAGAGTGTTTCGAATGTAATACACTGGAATCCTGCTAATCAGGACCCCAGTTTCCGTGCTCTATCTTCTGAATGTACTGGTAAATACTTTGTACACCCCACAATTGGCATACATGTGTACCCCTGTAAGTCCCTAGTATTTGGCACTAAGTTACCTAGGGCATTGATGCACCAGGGGTCTCCAATGGGCTACAGCATGTATTGTCCCGCCCATGGGAGCCCATGAAAACTGTGAATGAAGGTCTGCCATTGCAGTCTGTGTGGAATGGTGAACGCACCTTTCACTTGAGATATAACGTTTTCCTTATATCCCAGTCACTGCACTTAAAATGTATAAGTCACTGCTAACGTAGGCCTTAAAGTCTACAGGCAGCCTTCCAGACTGTTTTTAAGGGCACAGTTGGTGCCCTCCTTGCATAAACCAGTTTGGCCCAGTTCAGGAGCACTTGGCTCCCACTCTGGTGCGAAACTACTCAAAGGATAGGTGAGTGACCACTTCCCTGTCCATCTCCTCCCCTGGGAGGTGCCCAGAGCTCTTCCAAGTCGCCACTTGATTCTAGCATTTTTAATCTTTGATGGGCAAAGAACCCCGGGAGCATCTTACGGGTTAGGCCTCAAGAGTAGCGTCCCTGGCCCTTCATGATGCGTTGGTCACAGCAGAAGTAGTCCTACCCCCTTTCTGGGTTACTTAAGGGCTCCCATAAGGGTGGATCCTTAGATTTCATCCACATTTCGTCGCCAAGAACCAATTGGCTTACCCTGATTAACTGTCTAAAGACTCTTCTGCTGTCGGGCACCAAACTCTGCTGCTAGAACCGAGCCAGGAACCAAGGCAATAATGCCTCTGGGTAGGAAAACTCCTACTGCAACTTAGTCTCCGTGCTCTTCCAAGCTCTGCAACTTCCTTGGCTGTGTATCGTCCAGAGTCACCAAGGACTCTGACTGCATCAAGATAGATAGAAGGAATTTCACTTGGAGTGAAGGAGTCACTTCCCTGCATCCGCAAGCACCACAAAGACGACTATCAACATGTGGATCCTGCTGTCCCACGGATACCTCCCAGCTCTGCAACACAGTTGGCAATTTGTTGGCTCTCCAGAGGGGGAACAACCTTTACAACGCAACTTTTACAACGCACTACCATTACAACGCATTTTTTACAACGCATAATCCATTACACCGCATGACATTACAACGCATGACACTACAACGCATTTTTAAAAACTACCTTTACAACGCATTCCATTACAACGCATACTACCATTACAACGCATACCATTACAACACATAATATTACACTATACTATCCAACACTTACCCTACTGATGCACCCCCTGGAGTTAGAATAGTAATTTTTACCCCTACACTATCCAACACTTACCCTACTGTTGCACCCCCTGGAGTTAGAATAGTAATTTTTACCCCTATACTATCCAACACTTACCCTACTGATGCGCCCCCTGGAGTTAGAATAGTAATTTTTACCCCTATACTATCCAACACTTACCCTACTGATGCACCCCCTGGAGTTAGAATAGTAATTTTTACCCCTATACTATCCAACACTTACCCTACTGATGCACCCCCTGGAGTTAGAATAGTAATTTTTACCCCTACACTATCCAACACTTACCCTACTGTTGCACCCCCTGGAGTTAGAATAGTAATTTTTACCCCTCCACTATCCAACACTTACCCTACTGTTGCACCCCCTGGAGTTAGAATAGTAATTTTTACCCCTACACTATCCAACACTTACCCTACTGTTGCACCCCCTGGAGTTAGAATAGTAATTTTTACCCATACACTATCCAACACTTACCCTACTGTTGCACCCCCTGGAGTTAGAATAGTAATTTTTACCCCTATACTATCTAATACTTACCTTAAATGTAATTTAATATTATGCGTTGTAATGGTATGCGTTGTAAAGGTAGTATGCGTTGTAATGGTAATGCGTTGTAAAGGTATTTTTTAAAAATGCGTTGTAGTGTCCTGCGTTGTAATGGATTATGCGTTGTAAAAAATGCGTTGTAAGTGCATGCGTTGTAAAAGTGTGCGTTGTAACGTCATACATCCCTCCAGAGGCCTGACCAGTCTTGGAAGACTGTAATCCCTCTCCAGCCGACCAGAACCGCATCCCTGTGCACTGGGTCTGTTTGCCGTTGCCAAGGCTTGTTGGCTCTCCTGACCGTAGATCTTCAAGCTCCAAGAAGCCCCAGCCTCCAACATCACACATCTCCAAGAGAGATGTCCTCGCTGCTTCTCCAGCGACGTGGGCAGCCATCTTCTGTGTGCTGCCGAGGCCTCCGTGCAACTTTCTGTGCCAGCGGCCAGAGGGTCCTCCTGGGGTCTTCATCGATTCCTGCAACTCTGTTTACTGAGGGCCAGTCCTGACTTACCCTCGCTGCTTATCTGCAACACAGCATCTCTTTGTGCAACATGTCTGTTGGTGGTCCTGATGGCAACTGACCTTCCTGCATCTCGACAACTGACACAGGACAGCTCATGGACATCGCCCGTGCTTCTGCATCGTCGCCTGGGCTCCACAGATGCATCCTAATGACCATGTGCTACAGCAAAGTATCTCCTACTAGGGCTTACATCATGCTCCTGCTCCTCCTGGACATCTCTGGGTGGTTTGGACTCTGTCCCCTCTTTTTGCAGGTCCTCCTCGTCCAGAATCCACATCTGGGTTAAACCAACCTGGTCCACAAGACTCTGTAGCAGTTGGACATCCAGGGTTCCGCACTGACAGCAACAGGCAGTTCTGACACAACTTGGCACCTATGCATCCGGGCTCCATGGTGTAGGTATCCTGGTTCTCTGGTTATCTGTGGGTGGGGTGTCCTCCAACCTTCCAGTTTCCAAAAGGTTTCCTCTGGGAAAGGTCTTGATTACGTAAACTCCAACCGTGACTTTCCCACATTATTGTATGGACACTGACCATGGGTATCACCTCAGCACACAGGTGCATCGCAACATTTAGATACTTCATTGTGCTTCCCCTGGTCCCTAGTTCTTTGAGTGTTAGTCTTGGTTTGGTACTCACCTAGAATTCAATTTTTTTACTTTTTAATTATTATTTTTATTCAAATTTTAAGAATTCAATGAACAGCACATATTTTATATAACATATTTAACTGTGAGGTGGCATCGACACTTATTTTAACCAAAAGAAAAAAGAAACCGTTAAGAATTAATTCATCTAGATCCTAAATACAATACAATCCTATATACAATAAAACAAAAGATTCATCAATAACCTGGATACAGTTGATTCGGTTGATACTAAAGAAGAACTCACTCATATAACAAATCATACATCAAGGATTAAGTTTCCTAACATATTACTGATATATTGCACCAGATAATTACTCATGCATTTCAGCATAGAGTTCAGGGATCATCAACGAACAGTGTCTCCTTCCATCTTATTAAAGGGGCCCAAATACTTTGTCCCATAATTCTCGCTTTTTTGCCCCTTCTCTCATATACAGCTCTTTCCAAAGTAAAGATTGCGAGCAGATGTGACCACCACTGCTGAAAAGTTGGGGGCAACGGATCGAGCCAGTCAGAAGCAATATTAATCCATAACACAGCCATAGCCAGAAATTGATGAGAAGGATCTTGTACCTCGTTATTGCTAACTCCGAGGAGTATAAGGGCAGGAGTTAGCATGATTTTCAAGCCTAATGTTAAATCAAGAAACTTTATTATTGAGTCTATCAGGTTCTTGAGGGATGGACAGGATGCAAACATATGAACCAAATCAGCTTTTGGTGCATTGCACCAAGGGCAGCTGGATCCTGCCTGCCCACCCCACTGTGCAATCCTTGCCGGAGTATAATGGAGTGCAAAGAGAGTTTTATAATGCTGTGCTTGAAGCCCGGCTGAGCATATAACCATCTGACTCAGCTCTAAAGAATCCAGGAACCTCATCGGTTCAACACCCACCTGCTACGCCCATTTGATTGCATGTTTATCTAAATCATCTTCTTTAAGTGCAGTTAATTCTGCGTATATTAACATGATAGAAGATCTGTCATTATCTCTGATGACATCAATGACTTTAATTTTACTAAGCCCACTAAACCCCCAACCTTCTTGCTGAGGAAGCTGCACAGCTGCAGGTATTTAAAGAAATTACTATGATCCACACCATACTCCATCTGGATATCCCTAAACTAGCGAAAGCCCTCCCTCTGTATTAGATCCCCAACCTTTCGGACCCCCCGCTCATCCCAGTCTGCCATAATGCGTCCCAAAAATAATTCGGGAAACATAGTGTTTTTGTGAAGCTGTGTATAGTAGTTGATCCTTCCAAGACCAATCTTTCTTTTGAGTGCCGCCCCGATTTTAAAGGCGGCTAATAGTGTCTTAAATGTTGTCCTCTTATAGTAACTGGGCTCGCTAAATTTCATACAACAGTTCTCAGCTTGATCCCCGAGCAGCAGTTTATAAACATCAGGGAGTCTAGCTTCTTCAGCAGGTTTACCAGGAGAAGCACCAAACAGTATACTCATATACTGGAGAGCCGCCGCCCAGTAATACATTTTAAAATCAGGGACAGCAAATCCCCCCCTTTCCCATGGAAGTGACATGAACCCTAGGGCCCTCCTTGTTTTCCCCTGCGCCCAGATGAAACGGTTAACTATACTCTCTAATGTTAAAAACCAATGTTTTTCAAATTCTAGTGGTATTGCCCTAAATAAGTACAGTATTTTAGGTAAAAACATAATTTTAACCACATTGCAGCGGCCGACTAATGACATGTGTAGGTTATTAAATCTGTCAAAGTCAGCCCTCGCCTTCCTAATTACTGGTTGAATATTCCTGGCAACTATATTCCTCAGGTCCGACATGATAATGATACTTAAATACACTGCTGACTCAGATACATGCGGATCGGCCAAACTAAGATGTCTGTTCTTAATAATCTGAGTTTTGGCGTTATTTAAAACATACCCGGAGTGTCTACCAAACTCCTGGGCTACCGCCTCAACCACCATAATCGAGGTTGCCGGGTTTGCAGTAACTATGGCAACATCTTCCGCGTATGCCAGTACTTTAGATTCCATCCCTTGAGAGACTATAGGCTTGATTCCATTATTTGCCTTGAATAATCGTATTAGGGGATCAATGTATATGGCAAAGAGGAGGGGCGAACATGGGCACCCCTGCCTAGTTCCTCGCTTTATAAAAAAAGGTATTGTATAACCTGGATGGCTTTCATGAATTCTTCACCTAAACCAAACCATTCCAGTGTCACCCACAGGAAGTCCCAGGAGACCCTATCGAATGCCTTATCAGTATCCAAAAGCAAAGCAGCCATAGGGTCCCCTGAGATCTCCGTGGCATCAAACAATGTTATCAATCGGCGAACATGCTGCATTGTTCCACGACCTGTTATAAACCCGTGTTGGCAAGGATGAATAGATTTCCTCAGGATAGGGTTCAGCCTCGTTGCCAGGGCTTTGGAACACATTTTTACATCGCTGTTTAAAAGCGTTTGGGCGATATGAACCTAACTCCTTCGGTGATTTGTCTTTTTTTAAAGAAGATTACTATATCTGCTCCTGCCCATGACTCTAGGATACGGATCCACCCCTTTGGGCTTGCCGACTAACCTCCAATAGATCCGGTCCTATTATGTCCACAAAAGTTTTATAAAACTCCACTGGAATCTGGTCTGGGCCTGCAGCTTTGCTTGATGGTAAATAGTGCAGAGCAGCCATTACCTCCTCTTGCGTCAAGACCGCCTCTAGGGCCTCTTTATCAACTAAATCAACCCAAGATGGAGGGATCTTCCCTAGATATTCTTGTTTTTTTTTTCGGCTCTCTAGAGGGATCCTGGCTGTAAAGCTGTTGATAAAATTGCCGGAAAGCATCTCTGATACCGGGGGCATAATCTATTATGTTCCCACTAATATCCTGGTTTTCGGCAATCTCTCCTGAGCTAGTTTTTTGTATGAGCCTCACCGCAAGGGTGTGCCCAACCCGCTCACTGACTTCATAGCAATGTTCTCGTTTTGCCATATAGGTTTCCGCTGCTTTATTAGCGATCGGCTCTCCAGCCTCAGTCTTTTTTACAGCCAACTGTGATAATATATCCTCTATTGGGCTGCCCGAGTTGATGGCGCTAGCCAGATCCTTTTCTATTTTAGACAAGGTTTCCCTGCTTGATTCCTCTTGTAGTGCCACCCTCTTTTGGCGATGCAAGCTATAACTCATGGTCTCCCCTCTGACCTCTGCTTTGAAAGCATCCCAAGCTATCCCTATACATGTGCTCCCCAGATTAAAATACCCAAATTCCCTAATCCACCCCTTCATGTCTGATATAGAAGTCTGGATCATATAAAAGACCCAGTTCAAAAGTCCAAACCCATTCTTGCCTTGCCAACAGTAGCGGTCCGTGGAGGGAGTGACGGTGAGGCAGTGAGGCGGGGCGGGGGAGGGGCAGGGTGGTGAAATGTAAACACCGGAATATGGATGAACAGAGGTAAGTACACATTTAAATAAATAAAACGAATTCCTTTGTGCACGCTGCATCGCAAAATGGGATATATATAAGCCCAGAGACGCAGCGCCTCTTCAGAAATGGTTCACAACCCCAGCCCGTCCTGCTTGTTGCAGTATCACAATGCAGTGGTGTTGTCTGAAAACACTTTTACTAACAACCCCTTGATGGAAGGAAGAAAGGCTTTCAATGCCAAACAAATCCCTCAGAGCTCCAGCAGGTTGATGTGGAGTCCAGATTCCGTCGGAGACCGGAGTTCTACGGTCTCCACCTCTCCAAGGTGGACGCTCCATCTCAGGAGTGATGCATCTGTCACTACTGCGAGATTTGGTTGTGGAAGGGAGGGTGGTCTGCCTGTGACCCAATCATGGTTTGTCAGCCACCACTGCAAATTCTGTGCGGTTCCCTCCGATAGCTGGACCATGTCGGAGAGGTTCCCCTGATGCAACACTCACTGGAACTACAGGTCCCACTGCAGAGCCTGCATATGATATCTGGCATGTGCTACTAGCAAGATGCAGGAGGCCATGCGGCCCAGGAGCCTCAGAGTCATTCTCACTGAAAACCAGGATAGAGCTAGAATCATCAGTATCATAGCCTGAAAATAATGGACTCGCCACTTGGGACAATAGGCCTGAAACTGCGCTGTGTCCAGAACAGCTCAGATGAAAGGGGGCATCTCAGAGGGAGTTAGGTGTGACTTTAGCACATTGATATTGAACCCCAGTGAATGCAGAAGGTCCGCCGCAGTCTGGAGGTGGGAGATGACAGACTGGGGCGAGCCCACCTTCAACAGCCATTCATCTAGATAAGGGACGACTTAAACCCCTGATCAGAGCAGATGAGCTGCGAACACCGCCTTCACCTTCGTAAACACCCAAGGGGTGCTGGGAAGGCCAAAGGGGGGCACGGTTAACTGAAAAAGCTCAAACCGCAGGTAGCGCTAATAAGCAGGCAGAACGAGAATATGGAAATAGGCGTCCTGCAAGTCCAATGCTCACACCCAGTCTTCCGGGTCCAGGGCAGACAGGACATGTGCCAATGTGAGTGAGCATCTTGAACTTTTCCTTCTTGAGGAAGTAGTTAAGGGTTTGTAGATCTAGGATAGGATGAAGGCTCTTGTTCTTTTTCGGGAACAGAAAGTAGCTGGGTTAACAACTACAGCCTAATTATAGCGTCGGAACCCTCTCAATGGCTCCCTTGGACAAATGAGTCATGACTTCCTCTTGAAGCAAAATAAGATGATCCTCTGCCAGCCACTCATAAGATAGATCATGGAAGGAGGGAGTAGCCCCTTTGGACTATCTGGAGTACCCACCTGTCCAATGTGATATACCTCCCCCCCCCCAAATCAAGATCCATCCTTGTATGGAACACATTTGCAATTACTACATTTGCTCACATAGATGAACAACCCCAAAAGGGTTGAATATGTTCGCATTTAATGGAGCAAAAATACACATTGATAAAAATCTTTGTGTGCATGCATTATTACAAATATGGGAGAAAATCAGTAGTCCCATATGACCAAAAAAGAAGAACAAAACTTCAAAAGTTGGATGGAAAGTGTCCCATTTGATTTGATTAAATTTGACTTCATGAAGGGATGCTATAAAACAACCTTTTGGTGATGACCAAAGCTATCGACCCATAGGGCACAAAGTTGGCTGAAACATGTTGACCTGGTACTTCCAGAGAGAGACACCTAATACCTCTCTTTTCCCATCCCACATTTTTTAATCATACCACTACCTTTGATCTTCTTAATAATATATGTCATTCTAAAGGTAAGAGGCATTTTAAAACTTTTTTTCCTCACATGGTGGATCCCATATGATCTCATATTCAAGAGACAATCCCTCCTGGTGAAGGAAAAGACCCAATGATGTAACGATTAGTGGCTAAGTACGCCATTGGGAGACATACCTTTGGTGGAACAATACTGTTGAGGGTCTCGCAACAATTTTGGTGTTGCCTTCCCCACCCCTTGTCTCAACACAACTCTTCCACTCCTTTTTATTTTACAATGTGATATCGAGCCAGCAGTGGAAGTGATGGCAGATCCTGCCGCCAACTGGCCGCCCATAATCTTGAAGGGCAAGACTAGGAGGGTTTGGAGGCGGAGGCTGAGGCTGCATGGGGATAGGGGTAGTGGGCTGACCCGGCCTCTGGCACCCGACACACGGACCAGAACGAGCCACACCCTCAGCTGTGCTGAGGTTGCTGAACCTGCGTGGTCATGTGCCTGGGGTAGGGCTCGCCTTGCTGAAAGCCCCTTCTGCAGGCACGAAAAGGGCGAAAGACAGACTGGGGCTGAGTGGCCACTGAGAGGCCCAAGGACTTGGCCATAGCCCTTGAGTCCTTTTAGCACTCCAGCTCCTTGTCTGTCTTGTCTTCAAAGAGACAGGTGCCATCAAAGGGAATGTCCATGAGAGAGGCCTGGACGTCCCGCCAAATGCCAGAAGTCCTCAACCAGGCATCGAACAGCTACTGATTAAACCGCTATGTCTACAAGTTGGTTGTGCTGATACCACAACAGATGGCGAACTTTGCTGCATCTCTCCCGTCTGATACTGCTTGGGAGAGGATGGCCCGGGCATCCTTGGGGACCTGTGGCAGCACTTGTGCACCCATTTCCCACAGGATGTGGAAATAACAGCCCAATAAGCATGCAGTGTTCACCGACCGCAATGCAAGCCTGGCAGAAGAAAAAAATTACTTAACAACTATTCAGCCTCTTGGAATCCCTGTCCGGGGAAGCGGAAGGGAACGCGCTATGGGAGGTAGAGGCTTGGACTAGTTAGTGAGGAAGGTTGGGTCGCCCAGAGCAGGGCGATGGCAGCAGGAAATTGTCCTATTCACAGGAGCCGCTATGCTGGGCTTGGACCAGGTTCCCAGTAAGACATACAGAGCCCTGTTAAAGGCCAGCAAGGGTTCCAAAGAGACGCCTAGCTGTAGGACCTGTCAAGATATTAGTCTTGACTGCCAATGAAGGAAGCTGGAGGTCTAGGAACTCAGCCGCTCTTCGCACTTCCAAAGTATAATAAGCTCCCTCCTCCATAGCCATGGTAGGGAGAGAAAGCAGGCCAGAATCTGGAGAGGTGTCCAGTCCGCTGGCCTCACCCAATTCCTCATACCAGCCCGTGTCTTGATAAGGCAGATCTTCTAAAGAGAGGTTGTATTACCCTACTTAACTCGTCACCTTTTCGAACCACATTAAGCATAGATGGACATGACACAGCATAAATGTGGGAGGACAGCTATGTCTTCATTTAAAAATTGCTGGGAAAGTCTGTTTTTCACAAATCGGATATATGTAGCTGTGGTAAACTCTTATTCGAACAAAACACTAAACGAGTAATAAGGATAACTGTGGGAGGCAAGCTATGTCTTGGTTCCAGATAGCAGTATAAGTATTCCTACTAGCTACTTAAAGGTGTCTGGTGGGAGTGATGCTGTAGGCTCCGGGAAAAGTATGAATTGGAAACATAAAATATTCATGAATGTAGCCTGAGAACAACAGCAAAGCAGTCTGTGGAATGTGATTTTGGGTGAGAGTAAACCGACATGGGGCAACTATGGTAACCCGGGCTGTCTCATAAAATGCATGACCACCGGAGCAGGTAATATGAAACTCAATATTTACAGCACTGTGGTGTGACCTGGGTGAATTATATGTTTGGGGATTGAGTAGGAACACCTCCATGTGAGGTATGTTATCTACCAGTGTTCGAAGTTATGGACTTTTGGTTGATATCACAACCCCATGTGTAGGTGTAGGATGTACTTTGCATGAAAAGCACATCCAACTCAAGGGTGAGGGCCAGTCCACAGACAGCAGAATTTTCTCTGTAAATCGTACAGTTTTGAAGAATATCTTTTCTCAATTTGTAATAAAAAATTATGAACCAGTCCAGTTAAACTATAGGAGGATTCTTGAAAATAATGATATAGTGTCTGCTTGTCTTTGCTTTTAGATTTCCCCGTGTCCCCTCCTGAAGATAGATGCATACAGTGTAAATCAGTGGTTCCCAAACTGTGCGCCATGGCTCCCTGGGGAGCTGCCAAACCTACCCAGGGGAGCCGTGCACCAAGCACTTTAATGCATTTAATGTTGAAGGGTAAGTTGGCTTCAGTTAAACTAATTAGACTTAAAAGCATGATGTCAAAGATTTGTAAGTAACATGCCTAAAGGTGCAAACGTAGTGCTTAATTGATGGCATGTCGAGGGAGATGAACTCCACATTTCACTGGATCCCCACGTTCCAACACTCCCAAAGTAAGCAGAAGATGCCTGATTTATTTTGTTAGACTCGTTAATAGTTTAGTTTTTTATCCAAATGTTTCCAAATGCATTTTACACCAATGCAAGTTATCAGGAAAGTACAGTTGTCCTGTATATTAAGCACATTAAGTATTGACACTTGTACTTGAATCATAGGTACTTTCAGTACATATTTCTTTCAGTATACACACATTTCCAGACAGTCCTGCTCTCTCCTTGAGCACATGGAAGTAAAACACCATATACGGCATAAGGCCAACATTTGGAAGCAAGAAAGAGGGACGTATAAAAAAAGTAAAAGAATCCGAGAAATTTATTTGGCTTGCATTGATTTGGAGGTAATTTGAGGGAGGAGACGGCAAAACTAAAGCTGTATGTGGTTTAAAAAATTGTAAGTCACCCTGCTGAGACAGGTGTGTTGGCACGTATGACATGGGTAGAAATGGAAGTGCATGCAAATATTCTTCAAGCGCAGAAACACTTTGGCAACGGGGCCTACATGCATAGGGGTGCTATCTAGCGCTGTAAGTGGGATAACAAAGTTTGAGAGGGTACTCTAAAAAAGGCATGGGCAAAGAAGTGTAATTAGGAATATTTTATTAGAGACGCCACCTTAGTAATACGAAACACCCTGCGTATATGCAATACAATACCTGCATCAGCTTCATCCCAATTATTTTCAGGGAGAAAAATGCAAGCACTCCCGAGGCCGGGCTTACATCCCCCCCTCCTAGCAAAAAAAGAAAAAGTAGGGAGCCACGGGCATTGGCCAATGGGTCAAGGGAGCCGAAGGTCGAAAAAGATTGGGAACCACTGGTGTAAATCAATACTGTCCTGAAGAAGGTGGTAAAAAAGAAATATATATCCACCGAAACGTGCATTCACTGTTAAGTGTGTCCAGCTGGGGCCCATAAACCGAAAGGAGAGAAAAAAAAATCAAACTAGGCGTTTGTATGGTGTACGTGGTCTAACTGGATCTTTGCGTGTTGGATGTATGGAATGCAGAATGAATGGAATGTGAGATGGGAACATGCTATAGGGGAGGTGGGGTATTTTGTAGTGATTTGGTGTTTGTTTTTAAATAAATTAATATATTTTGCCTGTTGCAATGGAAGAGAATTTGTGTATAAACACAAATAATGTTATGAAAAATGTATGAAAGAACTGTTTTGTAGGAAAAGTATAAAAAAATAGAGTTGTATGACAGAACAAGTTACTTACCTTCGGTAACAATATATCTGTATGAAACATAGGTTAGTTATAGATTCCTTACCTAAGAATTACCCCCAGGCATCAGACTGGATCCGGACGGATTTTTCGTCAGCAGTACCTATGTACGTCGGAAGGTGGCGTCGGTCGGCATCGCTGGAATGACGTTGCGGTAGCTACTTAGATGCCGCCCTTGCGCGCTGACGTCAGTTCTGTACACAACATTTCGCGCCAGAAACGCAAAGCCATGCAAGACACTGACCACTGGTGCACAAAACTAGGGCCCTGAAAGGATATCCTTAACCCTAGAAATCAGTTCGCAGAATGGGGAGGATGGGTGTGGCAGTAAGGAATCTTTAACTAACCTATGTTTCTTACAGATATATCGTTACCGAAGGCATGTAACTTGTACATCTGAAAGAAACAGTTAGTTATAGATGCCTTACCTTAGAATAGATACCCCAGCAATACAAACCCCGGAGGTGGGTCTGCGAACCAAGATCACACCAGAAAGTTCTGGAGAACAGAACGGCCAAAGAAGTTGTCTCTCCGGACTTGGCTGTCGAGGCAGTAGTGTCTCGTAAACGTGTGCAGCAAAGCCCACGTAGGTGCCTGACAGATGTCATGTAGAGGGACCCCTCGGCCCAAAGCAGTGGTGGCTACCGTTGCCCTCGTGAAATGGGCACGCAGCCCCACTGGAGGCTCCTTCTTTGCAGGAGAATAGCAGGCTTTGACACACAAAATGACCCATCTGGAGATAGTCCATTTGTGTACGGCCTGACTTTTCTTGGCGCCCACGTAGCCAACAAAGAGCTGGTCTTCCACCGGAACTGTTTTGTGTGATCCCAAGTAAAAGGAAAGTGCACGTTTTGGGTCCAGATGATAGAGCCAAATGACGTCAACTGCCGCCGCTCAATCTCCACGCAAGGAGGTGGAGGCTGGACAGGTTCGGGTGGAGGACCGCCCCTGCTGCTGCGACAGAAGATTCACCGAAAGAGGCAGTCGGATCGGAGGAGCGATGGCAATTTTGAGCAGCTCGGGATACCAGACTCTTCATGCCCAATCCGGAGCCACAAGAATGAATTGGGCCCAGTCGCGCCTGATCTTCTTCAGCACTCTGGGCAAAAGTGGTACAGGCGGAAAGGCATACAACAGACCACAACTTCACTAGCGACGATAAAGCGTTGCCTAGCGAGTGCCGCGTTGGAAACTCCAACGTGCAGAATTGCTGACATTGCGCGTTCTCTTTGGTGGCGAACAGATCTAACCAAGGCTCTCTCCACTGCTGAAAGTGACCTTGAACCACCTCCGAGTGAAGATCCCATTCGTGATCCATCATGCACCTGCGGCTGAGTTCGTTTGCCCTGGCGTTCAGGGAAGCTGCCAGGTGTTGAACCACCAAGGATATGCCCTGATGTTCCAGCCATGTCCTGAGACGCAGGGCCTCCTGATATAGGGTTCACAACCCCACGCGCCCTGTTTTTTGCAGTGCCACATGGCGGTGGTGTTGTTCATGAACACTCGACTACTCTTCCCCGTACAGAAGGAAGGAATGCTTTCAGTGCAAGACAAATTGCCCGGTGCTCCAGAAGGTTGATGCGGAGCCCGGACTCTGATCTCCGCCTCTTCCATGTGGCAACCCTATCCCAGAAGGGATGCGTCCGTCACCACTCTGTGCTCTGGTTGGGGAATTGAGTGGAATCTGCCATTGTCGTGCAGTGCCCTCCGAGATCTGGAGGCAATCAGACAGATTCCCCTGATGCTGCTCCCACTGGAACTTCAGGTCCCACTGCAGAGCCCGCATATGCCACCTGGCATGATCGACCAGCAGGATGCAGGAGGCCATGAGGCCCAGCAGCCTCAGGGTCATCCTGACCGAAACCCGGGATAGAGGCTGAAAGATCGGAATCATAGCCTGAATATCCCCGACTCGCTGTTCGGGAGTACAGACCCGAAACTGCGTTGTGTCCAGAACCGCTCCGATAAAGAGGAGCTTCTGAGAGGGGATCAGGTGTGACGTCGGCACATTGATGGAGAACCCCAGCGAATGCAGGAGGTCGGCGATAGTCTGGAGATGGGAGACGACCGTCTGGGGTGAGCCTGCCTTCAACAGCCAGTCGTCGAGATAGTGGAAGACTGGAACCCCTAATCTGCGCAGATGAGCTGCGACCACCGCCATCACTTTCGTGAACACCCGAGGGGCGCTGGTAAGGCCAAAGGGGAGCACGGTAAACTGAAAGTGCTTTAGGCCTACCGTAACCCGCAGGTAATGCCGGTGGGCCGGCAGGGTAGGGATGTGAAAATAAGCATCCTGCAAGTCCAACCCTACCAACCAGTCTCCCGGGTCGAGGGCAGACAAGACCTAAGCGAGCGTCAACAACTTGAACTTCTCCTTCCGGAGGAAGCGGTTGACGTTCCTGAGATCCAAGACAGGACGCAGGCCCTTGTCCTTCTTGGGCACCAGAAAGTAGTGGGAGCAACAACCACAACCTACTTCTGGGACAGGAACCTGCTTGGTGGCTCCCTTGGCCAAGAGAGACGTGACTTCCTGTTGGAGAAGGCCCAGATGATCCTCCGACATACGGTGGTATTGGGGTGGCATGACTGGAGGGGTAGCCTCGAAGGGGAGGGAGTAGCCCCTTCAGACTATCTGACCACCTGTCCGATGTGATGGTGCGCCAGTGGGGGAGGTGATGGCGAATCTTGCCGCCCACTGGCGTTTGATGGGAAAGAAATGTCGGACTTGGAAGGTTTGGAGGCTGCTGCAGAGGGGGGGGGTTGGTGGACTGGCCCGCCTGCTGGCCCCTGAACCACGGCGGTGGTTCCCACGTCCACGGCCGTGCCAAGATTGGGAAACCTGCTGCGGGCTGTGGCTCTGGGGGGGGGGGATGTAGTGGGGCAAAAAGCCGACTGCGCAGGGCGGCTGGAGAGGCCCAAAGACTTGGCCATAGCCTGTGAGTCCTTGAAACGCTCTATAGTGTTGCCCGCTTTGTCGCCAAAAAGGCGACGGCCATCAAAAAGCATGTCCATGAGGGTATTCTGGACATCCCCAGAAAAGCCAGTCGATCTCATCAAGGCATAGCGTCGAAGAGCTACCGACGTGGAAATCGTCCTGCCCAGAGATTCGGCGGTATCCAGCCCACAATATATGGTTAACTTCGCCGCATCCCTCCCGGTGGCAATAGCCTGGGAGAACACCGTCCGGGCCTCCTCCGGACACTGAGGTAGCAACTGCGCATCCGTGTCCCACACAGAGTAGACATGCAGTGTTTACCGACCGCAGTCCCAAGCTGGCTGAGAAAATCTTCTTCCCAAGATGATCCAGCTTCTTGGATTCCCTTTCTGGTGGAGCGGTAGGGAATGCACTGTTGGAAGTAGAGGTTTGAACCACCAAGCTCTCATTGGTGGGGTGTTGGGAGAGGAAAGTGGGGTCGCCCGGAGACGGGTGGTGGTGTAGGGCAATCATCCTATCCACGGGAGAACCCGTGCTGGGCCTGGACCAGGTGCCCAAAAGGACGTTGGTAAGGGCTTCATTAAACTGCAGCAGAGGCTCTGAAGAGCTTGCTGCCGGCTGAAGCACCTCTGTCAGGAGGTTAGTCCTGAGCGCCACTGTAAGGAGCTCGAGGTTGAGATCCTCTGCCGCCCTATGCAACACCACTGCGTATGACGCTCCCTTCTCTTAGCCACAGTAGGAGGAGACAACATGCCAAGATAAGGGGAGGTGTCCAGACCACTGGCATCCCCCAGTTCCTCTCTTCAGTCCTGTCACTGTCTAACTGGTCAGTCAGAGGGTCACCTGACCCCTTCCAGTCCTCCTTCTCCTCATCCGGCGACGCCGGTCTGGATCCGGGTCCACATCAGGATGGAGGCCGGGGTCGAATGTGGTAGCAGTGCCGGAGGAAGCGGCGCCGGTGGAGGCGTAATAAGGTCAACCAGAGCCGATCCGGATCCAGGCCTGGATCCAAGGGGGGCCTGCGGCCAACCGAGTCCGCGGGGCCCGAAGGCGTGCCGGCAGGTTTGGGCCAACCAAAGATGGCATGCCTCGCCTCATAGAACGTACGAAGCTGGGCGGGAGTCTCTCTGGGTCCAGGGAAGGGAGGGAAACTCAGAATCGACTCTCCAGGCTCCATACGCGGAGCAGCGGGAGGGGCACCGCCCGTATCCCTTGTCGCATCGGCCAACCGACGAGGAGAAGTCGAAGAGCGACGATGCTTCTTTGACTTCTTCTTGTGCTTCGACATACCTGACTTCGAGTGCGAAGACTTGGAAGAATGGTGATGGCTCTGCGACCAGTCCTTCGACATCTCTCGCGACCGGGACCTCGAACGGCGCAGAGCCAACTGACTACACTCAAGAAGCTTTTGGGACCGCTCCCGCAAAGCCTTCAGAGCCATGGACCGGCAGTCGAAGCACGACTTGGGATCGTGGTCGTGCTCGAGGCAAAAGAGGCACATGCGGTGCGGATCCGTAACCGACATCAGTCGGGAACAGGATCCACAAGCCTTGAAGCCGGGCATCCCTACGTGCACCAGGAGTCGTAGACTCAAAAGACGTTGGCAAAAAGATCAGTGTAAAAACGACTGGAGGTACCGCTCTCTCCGAATCTGCGCTGGCTGGCGCGGAAAAAGAAAGAACTGACGTCAGCGCGCGAGGGTGGCGTATAAGTAGCTACCGCAACGACATGCCGGCGACACAATGCCAACGACGAACGCAGAGCCGACCGACGCCACCTTCCGACATGCAGAGGTACTGCTGACGAAAAATCTTTCCAGATCCAGTCTGACGCCTGGGGGTAATTCTAAGGAAAGGAATCTGTAACTAACTGTTTCTTACAGATTATATTGCTAAAACTCATCTGGCCTAGTTCATTGTATGATTTTTCCAAGGTGACGAGTTAAGCAAGGTAGTAGGCCCTCTCTTTAAGGCAGTTACATTTTTCCCACTGGTCCTAAACCTGATATGGAAAGTAATACAGTAGAGGAGGATCCCTTTGGTGAGTTTTGGTCTTCTAAAGGGTCCAGTCACCCATCCCAATCTTATTTCATACCTAGCCCTGCAGAATAATGCTGAGGAAACGACCTGGGACCTGTAGTTTCCGTTGACGCTGGCAATGGCATCAATAGGCGCTGAGTCGGGTCGTTGGGAATTAGAATGGGGCTGGCACCGCTGGGGGGTGCTGGCCCCGAGGACGCCGGTCTTCTACACAATACCTAAAATTCATAAAGGAAAAGTTCCACCACCAGGGAGGCCTATTGTATCCGGGATTGGTTCCCTTCTGGAACCCTTATCGAAATACACTGACTGGTTCCTCCGTCCCTTGGTTACTCGCATCAGGTCTTACATACAAGACACCAAACATCTATTGAATGTCCTACAGGATGTTACATACGATCCAAGACACAAGGTCTTTGTATGTTGGATGTAGAAGCATTATACACCAGCATTCCGCAGGACGAAAGCATTAGAGTAATCGAAACACTCTTACACCGGGAGGAATGGACCTGGGATGCTCCAGTCAGTTGGGTTGTCACACTAATGAGCCTAGCATTAAAAGAGAACTTCTTCAGGTTCGAGGATCAGTTGTACCTACAGGTACATGGTACATCGATGGGCAGCACATTCGCGCCAAGCATAGCGTGTTTGTATGTGGGGCAACTAGAAGAAGAACATGTTTGGACCACAAATCCTTATACTGACAACATCAATGGGTGGTGGCGCTACATAGATGACATCCTGGTGATTTGGGAGGGTGACACAGCCACTTTGACCAACTTTCATACATGGATTAACCAACTCAACCCACACCTGAAGTTCACTATGACATTTAACCAGGAACAGGTGTCATTTCTAGATGTCAAACTGAGTGCAAAAAACGGAGGTGGATACCAGTTCCCTTTTTTCTAAACCAACAAACAAAAATAGCTTATTACATTTTAATAGTGCTCATCCCCGTGCTCTTAGAGAGAACCTCCCGGTGGGCCAATTCTTACGAATCCGAAGAAATTGTGCGGACCTCAAAGAATACAAAGCGGAAGCAGAAAATCTGGCAAAGAAACTAGAAGAAAGATTTTATCCCAAGAAGATCATTGATAAAGCTAAGAAACGGTCCCGCAACACACCTAGAGAGGCCCTACTGGAATCACATCAGAAAGAGGAGCAGGACACACTTATATGTGTAACAACTTTTAATGCATCATCGAATGCAATTAAGAAAATCATCAACAAAAAGTGGGCAGTCTTAACCTCAAATCAATTGAAATTTGAGAAATCAATGTTCTCTTTCAAACGAAACCGGAGTCTTAAGGACTCCCTTATACACACTGATTTCAGGAAGACTAAAATGCAAACTACACACCAATTGACACTATGGAACCTACCAGGGGTCACTGGCCACTACCCATGTGGCTCATGTGTGGTTTGCCCCCTAACTGAACACACCAAAGAAATAGACCTAGGCATGCAGTATGCATGGGAACAACGTTCACACACAAACTGTAACACCGATAAGGTGATTTACCTCATCAAATGCCCCTGCCATCTCATGTATGTGGGGATGACAGGGAGAAAAGTTAAAGTGCATGAGCATAGAAGCACAATCAGAAGGGCTATTACATCAACTAAACTCACCGCTCACTATATAGAGAAAAAACACACGGACACAGACTTGTGGTGGACAATTATCGAGAAGGTGAAGGGTGATGGTGACATGTCCAAAACCCTACTCGAACGTGAACAGCGATGGGTGTATAGACTTAAAACCCACATTGTTGGACTGAATGATTCGATACCGTGAAATTAACTCAATGAAAGGTAATTGACTGTATATCTACATCTCTTGATAGAGAGGTAGTACCTTTATTAATTCAGGGAATCGCGACCCTTATGTATCCCTCTCCCAACAACACATATATCTAGGGCGAAGCAATAATGTAATGTTTCCAAAATCACGTGAATGAAGTTACCTAATTGTGTCACTACTGGGGCTGTGAATGTGTAATTGATAATTACAAATCTTAAGCACAACGCATTTCATTACAACCCATTCCACAATGACCACCCTATCTCCCATGCCCCCGAGATCATGGTAGGTCACAGGCAGGATCGGATTAATCAGATACTAAGACCGTGATGCAATTATATACAAGTCCAGCCCCTTCACTATGAATACTGAGGCGAACATTGAAAAACATCTAAATGTTCATTATGGCGGAATTTTCGTCATTAGTGTATTGATAATGCAACATCGTATAATATGATTGGGTATCTCCAGCCCTACAGTCCCAATAATTTGGGTTTTCACACATTTAATAGAACGAGAAAACAAAATGATATCCTCATAACCCGATATACCGCTGGGAGTGGCTGAGACTCCTATTCCACATTACAAACATAACTTTTATAATTTCCATTGAATATTCATAGCGCAATCGGAGCGGTCCTATTTTAGAACCGTAACACCCATGATTCATGCTAATGTCACGTTGACATACGTTTCACGACCATGAATAGGCAGGACACTACCAGCATTACTTTGTTGATTCCACATTAAAAACGGAGCTGTACGAGTGTAGAACTACAATACCCATAATTCCTGCTAGAGTCACTGTGACGTCCATTACGCAACCCGGCAATGGGCGTGACACCATCCAATAGACATCGATACATTTATAGTGAGAGATCGACGTAACTCAGAACCCCAAGCAGTGGAACCACCTCCAAATAGGACGGGACGAGGGGCAGGACCCTTGATGGCGTGAGTAAATATGAAGCCAAGTCACGAACATAAGGTATGAGAAGAGAGCTGGCTCCCTCGGGGTCCAGCCTCCAGCACTATTCTCATGGATATTGTCCTTTGTTTTGTTTTGTCTCCCCCATCACATCTGTGGGCCGACGGTTCGGGTGACTTGAAAATGGATTTATCTCTTAAACCTGGTGATTGTGCTCCTGTAAACACACAGTGTTTGACTACAGGGCTACCCCGAAGAGCGTTGGTTCTCCACTAGGAGTTGAAACCCCTTCCTAAACGGGGTAAGGATGAATGAGAGAGAGAGTGAAAGGTATATATACACGAATGAGCATGAAGTGAGAGCATGCGAATACGTTATTGCACTTCCAAAAGATATGGCGATTTTTAAAGCTACAAGTTTGATCATGAGGGAATGACACGGGTGTTGGATCAATATCAACAACGCACACCTAAGAGTGAAAGGTGATAGGATGCGGCATAATGCCGCCACTACAATCGGCATAATACAAACACGAGCGTTTGATAAACGAAGTGTGTTTTCACTCGCCACCTCCGCGTGTGTGGTGGGAAAACTGTTCACCACAGTTCAATGAACACGAACGTATGTAGATATGAACAATCTAGAACTCTATATACAACAATGTGTGGTATATTTTTTCTTTTCTTTTGTTTTTCTCTTCCTAGATGGAGTGATTCCGTGAGACTAATTTGTCTTAAAAAATCAATAAGGAGCACTAGCTGCCCTTATAACAAGTAGTATAGGGAAATTCTCTTTATTACTCATACCAGGGGGCACATTACTCCGCCCTGAAGAAAGTCCAGCACCCTTTATGGGGCTTACAAGGACTGAAACATGTTGGCTATAGGGTCTTAGGACCATAATATCCCTACTGACTTACTTTGTATTTTATTACCACCTCCAACAGATCCAAGAATAAAGGGAAACTGGGATCTGTTGGTGGGCTTTTAATCTTTATCCCCCTGGCCAAAAATATCTTCCTAAGAGCTCCCTGAAAGACGGTTGAGCCCACCCTGACTTCTAGGCGTCGGGGTGACCCTATGATGAAGCATGACACCACTAGGGTGTGTGAGGGAATATAAAACAAAAGGATTTGCCTCCTTCCCCACTCAATAGTGGTGTCCTATAGTGACTTCACGTAGGGATCTCCACACTATCAGAATTCCAGGATTGTTCAAATGGATCAAACCACTCATTAGCGAGTTGGTAGTGGGGAGTACTTTGTGGTAAAGCAGTGTTAAAACACGGGAGGGTGCACTCCCCTCTTTAGTTCCTCTCGGCCCCCCCGTAAGTCTGGAAGCTTTTCCTACTTACATTGTGCATTATGTTAGGGTGCTGCCAGCGTCAGGAGTCTTGGAGTCGTATACATGGGGGAGAGGGGTCATCAGTGTTGGGGCTGGAGTCGCCGCTGTAGAACCCGATGGAACCCCCTCTGACCCTCACGGGGCCCAAAGGTGTGCTGGTAGGGTCAGGCAGCCAAATACGAGACACATGCATCATAAAATTCTTTAACTTGGTGGGGGAGTCACTCTGGTTCCTGGAAAGGCGGGGAAGGGCAGAGCCAACCCAGGCGCAGGTTCAGAAGAATGAAGCTTAGAATATTGAGGCTTCTCTATCACGTCAACCGATGGACAAGGTGAAGTCGAAGCACGCTTTGTCTTCTTGTTTTTCTAATTCCTCTTACCTGACTGACCCCAAGACTTTGAGTGGTAGGACGAGGACTTGGGGCTCCCAGAGCGATGCCCGGACCTTCCTCTCGACTGAGACCATGAACGAGACTTCCTAGGAGTCACGCGGTGCGGGGTCAAAAATATCGGAGCCATGGCCAGCAGTTGAGCATGACTAAGTCGTGATCGCACTCCAGGCACCAGAGGCAAACCAGGTGTGGCTCCGTCACCAACATGGCGTGGTGAGAAGCGCCACATGGTTTGAATCCAGAAGTCTTCCTAGACATGATGGAAACAAGACTACACACCAAAAAGGGGTCGACAAAATGTTGAAAAAAACCTGTCAAAAAGTGACAGAGGATAGCTCTCTTCATGGATCAGTGCTTGACTGGTGTGGAAAGAAAATAACTGACATCAGTGTGCCGAGGTGGTGCTTAAATAGGTGACACGAACGTAACTACAGTACAGACGCCGCCGCCATCACGCAGACCCAACAGACGGCAATTATCGGTGAGCAGGGGTATAGCTCGAAAAAAAATCTTTCGGATCCAGTCTGACGCCTGGGAAATTAAAAGGTAAGGAATATGCGGTTAGATGTCTCTATCAAATGTATTAGTGCATTGAGGAGTGAGTTTCTCAGAGACAAGCAATGAAAAATGAAGTGTATGTGCCTCACTCCCTAGTTAAGCTTATAGGTAAGAAGTAGTTTCCTGTATTCACAGTATATTAGAGTAGGTAATGGCTATGTCAGTGTAATTGGAACAGAGAGAACCAAAGAATGTCATCGCTCAGACCTACTTAGTCAGTGTGAAGTCTGGGTATCCATCACTGTTCTCTCAGGAAAGGGAAGTATTCATTAGTTTAGTGGTCATAGTGCTTTTGTGTTCTATGACTCTTGTGCAAATCTTTCTGGTGGCCATCCCCATATAGATTCATTTACATTGGCAGTCAATAAATAAATACCCCCTATTACAGTTTGTGAATGACAGCAGTTCCCAAAGTGTATTCAGGTTCAAGTCAATCTCAGTCTCTGGTTGTGCCATGTGACAGACAGTACATGATCCACAGGGATCCCACTACTATAGTAAGGCCCAACAAGGGTGTTTGGACAGAGAGCTTTCCTCATCTCAGTCTAGTATGTACTAATATGTCCCTAAGTTTCTTGCTGCTACATTTGTATGTAAAAAGTGATGTCTGCATGTTTGAAAAGTTGTCCTTCAGGGACTTTGGATGGAAGCTGTTATATTTTAACAAGGAACTCCTATCCGTTGGTTTCCTTTCGACTTCAGTTGCATGCCTGCATTCAGATTAATAGGTTAGAATGACCAAGACTGAGAGGATTGTTTACTATCCTGGATGGTGAACTTTAAATGTGGGTTTATATTGTTGATCCAGGTCAGGAATCTGAGGATGCTGACCTGGTCTCCATGCCATATGATATGTAATCAGCATAGATTTTCCAGAGTCTTATGTGTCAATGGAATGGATAGGTTTCAAAGTAGATGTCGATGAACTCAAAATTATGTATATAGGTGTGCCACGCAAAGTACTTTCCATCAAAGTTCCTTTGACCTGCAGCTAAAACAGATCCTCAAAGTTGCAAAAGATTTCTGTGAGTGCCAGAGTGGCACATTGCATGGTGAAATCAATATGGGTCATTTGTTCTGTGAATTTTGAGTGTAAAAGAGATTCTATGGTGTGCAAGGCAACTGCCTGTGGGATACGGGTGTACAAAGAATCCACGCCCAATTAGAGGAGGATATCACTTTTGTGAACACTCAAGTGGCACTGGTGAGGCAGAATGGGAGCACCGAGAACTGAAAGTGATTGTGGCCTAACTGAAACCGCAGGTAGTCCCAGAGGGAATTCAGGACAGGGGTATGGAAGAAGGCTTACTGCAAGTCCAATGCCACAGAAATGTTTTCTGGATCCAGGCCAGACAGAGAGTGAGCATCATTAAGTCATCCCTTTTGAGGAAGAAGTTTAGAGGGAGAAGGTCTAAAATTGGACAAAGTCGTAGGTCCTCAGCACCAGGAAGTACCGGAGTAGCAGCCAGTCCCAATCTCTGACGCCTGCACCCTCTCTATGGCTCTTGTGTCCAAGAGAGCCTGGATATCCTTCTGAAGAATGTACAAGTGGTTCTCAGGATGTTGTTTTTGTGGTGGGGGTAGTATGTTTAGTGGTGGATAGGGCTGGGTATAACCATCCTGTACAAGTTGAAGCACCAATCTGTCCAATGTGATGCTTTGTCACTCGTGGATGTAATTGCTTATCCAGCCTCCAACCGTTTGACAGTGTGCTGCTGAAGATAAACCTATTGGGTTTTGCACAAGAGAGGGGAGGGAAATTTGGCAGAAGTAGATTGTTGCCCATGTGGGCTTGGACGCTGTAGGCTGTATCCTCAACCTCTACCTTGAAACGCCTGAGAGGTTTGTTGCTGCAGAGGCAGGATTTGGCATTGCCGCTGTGGATGCCTCTTATGCAGCCTCAAAAGGGGCAATATTGTTGGGAAAGTTGCCGTATGGGCAAGGCGAGGTCTACAGATCATGCTGCGGCCTTGCCTTCTTTGAAGTGCTCTAGTACAGTCTGCCTTACATCTAAAGAGATGGGCGGCATCAAATGACATGTCCATCAGGGATGCCTGGAAATCACTTGAGAAGACTGTAGTATGTGTGGTGCCGAAGAACACTCTGGTACCAACTGCCCTACCCAGAAAGTCGGTAGTGTCCAGGTCAGTCGTATCACATACTTCACTGTGTACTGGCCATCCTCAAATATCTGTTGGAGGTTAGCGCCTAGATCATTTCTAATTAACGGACCTGAGGGCAAGGCTGGCAGAGGAGAATATTCTGAGAGCATTTGATTTCCTAACACCTCCATGCATTTTGACTCTCATTCTAATCAGTGGTCAGAAATGCATTTGGGTTAAGTTTACTTGCAGAGGCTTGAACCACCAGGCTTTCTGGTGCGGGGTGCTGGAGGAGAAAATGCAGGTCTCCTGGACCTGGCTTGTGTCATTTTGCTGTCTGTTGACAGAAGGGCAAGTTCCTGGCTGTGACCAGGCGCCCAAATGGGTGCATGTAAGTGCCTCATTAAATGGTAGGAGTGGTTCCGAAGAGCTCCGCCCTGGCTGCAGAACCTCTTTAAGCATGTTTGTTTTAAACTCCAAAGAAGGTAGCTGGAGAGCAAGAACTTCTGCTGCAGTTTGCATGACCATTGTTAATGAGGCCAATCCACCCATGGAGGAGCCAGGATGAGAGTTGAGACCAGTGGCACGTGAAGTGTCAAGGTCACTGGCCTCATGGAGGTCAAGGAATTTTCTTTCAACTTTATACATGTGTTTCATCACTGCTGTCATCCTCATCGTGTAGTCTGGGACTGTAAATGCATGTGTTAGCGGAAACGTGACATAGTCAGAATGAGGGAGTCTGTCTGCATCAAAGCACAGGAAACTTGTGTGGTGTTTGGAGTTGTATGAAGAGTCGGAGCGGGCATTGGACCCAGATTCGGGGTGGGGTCAAGGGGGACGAAAAGAGTTGGAGACAGACCTCCTGGCAATAACCCGACTGTAGGTCTTCTCTGGTCAACGGGATCCAAAGGTGCACCAGAGGGCTGCAGAAGGGTACCAAAAATCCACAACATAGTTTCCTTGAAGGCATGTATCTACTGCAGTGTCACCCATGGCCCAGGGAACATGGGCTGGATTGGGAGTAGTGAGGGAGTCAGTTTCATATTGTACAACCAGGAAAGCGATTTAGTGGGACACTGATGTCCGCGCACCTTCTACTGATAAGAGTGGCAGGAAGAGAGAGAGCCATATTTTGACTTCTTGTCTTTTTTCTCTCTTGTATTTGGGATGGGATGACGACTTGTCTCCCGAAGGGCCTCAGGACCTAGAACGTGTCCACTGGGTTTGAGCCTTCTTGCAGTGCTCAGTGACATAAGGTTTGGCCTTGTGGTCCTGGATGACCCTCAGATTTATCCAAGAGCGTTCACCGCAGGTCTCTGCATCATGCGAGGAGCCTAGACAGAGAGAAGACTTCATGCGGGTCCGCACGGACATCTCTGCGTGGAAATTCTTGCAGGGTTGAAAGCCTGTTGAATCCTGTCGTTTTAGGGGAAAACATGTTCCTTGCACACAGCGAAAAAAATATTTGGGGGAAAAATTCACTAATAGATGGCAGAAATTGAGGGAGAGAGCTCTGGTTCCGAGTCGGAAGGTGCAGAAACAAAATAACTGACATTGACATGCAGAGTTAGTGGTAATATGCTATTGGCAACGTCAATCCCGAAGAGGAATGGACCCATCACAGAGCTGCACAATGTCACCGGTTAGCGCAAGGGAATTGCTGAAAATAATCTCCGGATACAGTCTGGCACTTGGGGGCGTTCACAAGCTGACGAATCTGAACTTCCAAGTATTCTTCAGAAAAGATAAATGTTTACTGCAGCTCTTTCATTGCAATCAAGCAATTTAGTAATTCGATCTCTAAAGGTAGTTATGTGTATGTTAAAAAAAAAATAATTATACATATACACACACACACACACACACAATGAGAGCTTACCTATTTGTGACAACCAGGTGTGCATTTTTGCCTTCTGGAAGAATGCAATTATACCTGAAGATTTCACCATCCAATCTCTTAATATTCGAGTTCTACAAAAAATATAAGCAATATTAATTCACATTCCATAACAATGCATAGAAATCAGAGACTTTTTAAATACATGGGCCTCTAATGCTCTAGATTATCAAAAAAAATGCTCCCTAGTTATAGGACAAGTGAATATCATTTAAAAAAAAGTTATCGGAAGCTGTTTTGATGCACAGCCACTAACTACACACTGTGTACCTCATCTGAGGCTATCATGTGGTCTGGATCATGTTGGGAAGTGGCAGGAGTACTCATCCTTGTTTATGGGGAAGAGTAAGTGGTTGCTTGACAAACTGTAATACACTGTCTTGGCCGTTAGCCCATCTAAATCACTTTATTTTATTCTAAAATGAAGCATTGTAGGACTTGGCCTTTTTCGCTAAAGTTCCCTAAACTTTTTGCTTTCCCCTAGACCGTTTTCCTGACATAGAGTTGCCAATTTAGATGCTTTGGGTACTTTGCCACTGCTGATCCAGTGTCAAAGTACAAGTGTTCTCTATGTAAAGTGTAATGGAAATTGGTTGGTCATGATTGGTATGTTTTCTTTACTAGTAAAGTCCTATTGATGTGCACTGTGTGCCAGGGCTAGTAAAGCAAAGGCGTGCGGAGAAGGGAACTCAGGCCTGCAGTGTAGGGCCTGTGCGCAGTTTACTAAGTTAGCATGTTGTCCTGACATATGCAACCACTTGTCAGGCCTTACTTTTCCTTTTGCATACACATTGGTCACCCCTGTGGTAGGTCCCGGGTAACCCCTGGGCAGGGTGCAGTGTAAGTAAAAGGCATACTAAGAAGGCGGGGCTGGCATTGGACACACCGCATGTATGGCGGTCGTGCCGGCCCCTGATGACCACACAGGGGCTGGCCTGTCGCACGCAACGGTGATGCGACAGGCGCGCCTCGCCAACGATTGGTCTCCGGGTTTTGGTGCGTGCCCCGGAAGTGATTGTATTCACTTCCGGGGCACGGGTCGCATTAACGCAAGGCCCGTTAGAACCGGCCTGGCCTGGGTTAATTAGGATTAGAATAAAAGGCTGGGGAGCGGCGGAGTCTACCTCTTTGCTCGCCGCTCCCACAGCCTGCCCTTAAGGACACCAGCCTCGCTAGGAAGCTGTATTTTAATTTCTTGTTTCTGTTTCTACAGGTCGCCAGTTCGTGAGCCAGGGAGATCGTCGGGGAGTCTTGTTTTGCCAGTCTTCTTCAGATCCCACAAGTTGGCAGAGCGGAGGACTTTCGGTGCTGGGCTATAGAGTGGGCGATCTTCACTGCGGGTGCTCTTCTGTGCGGGGATTTACGGAGGCACAGAGAGCGTGGGACCAGCGGTTACGGTCTTCGGAGAGCAGTTCGAGGAGTCGGGCGCTTTGCAGTGCGGTGAGCATCGGGCACGCAAGTGCTTGGTCTCTCCGAGTGGCTACACTATGCCCTTAATCGTCGGGAATGTGAAAGTTAGCGCACTTGCGGCCGGGGCCTAAAGCTGCAGACTTTTTTGTAGCTGCTGTTTTATTAGGCAAATATAGCGCATGTTGAGCGCTACCGGGGGCAAGTTAAAGCGCAAGGGTTATTTGTATGTGTGCTCGAGCAGCGCGAGTCGCGACAACTTGCTTAGAAGCGGACCGGTCCGCGTAGCCGTTAAGTGGTAATAGCTGTCGTGGATACCCATGTTCAGTAGACTTGGGCAGTATTTCAGCCCTGGTTCAGCTTAACAGGCAGAGTTACACTTACGCTGGAACACTGGTGCTCAGATTGATCAGTAGTCGTTTTTGGAACCCATTGAACAAGAGCAACGCGCGTGCTTAACGTAAAGGAGGTTGTGGTTTGTTTTAGAACAGCTGTGGGAGGTGCGCGATCTGGGGCAAACATTTAGGGAAGCGCGCGCTCTATTAAATGCGGTGGGGGCAGGCTTTTTTCCATTGTGTAATCTCCTCGTGTGTGCACGGTAAACAGGGGTGCAGGACATTTGTGGAGGGCACGTGTGTAGCGCCAATGTGTAGCTTGACAAGCGCATTGAAAGCGTGGTTGGGGCTGCCTAAAGATAGCTCTGTGTTGTAATATTTCTGCAGCTGACAGAGAAAGGTGCATGTGGCTAGCAGCCTCATTAGTTGGGCATTGTAGCAGTTTAGCCTGGAGCGTCACTGTGGCCTCAGGTGTTCAATTCCTGGTGTTTCAATGTCTCTTTTCTTCAATTAAAGGTGTAGACAAAAGTAAATTATTTAACCTCGATTGGAGGCTGCACTGGTTTTGTTTTGAGTATCGCAGGCTTCTTCTGAGACGATTTTATCTTGTAATTTCCTCGTGCAAGGGTTCAAGGGGATTGGGGAAGGCGTGTGTGTGGCACGAGGGTGCCAGAGCCAAGTTTTAGTGGGGGCAAAAAGCATTAAAAGCATAAATTGAAGCATTCTGTCTGGGTAGCGAATTTAAGCACAAAATTCACTGGACCTGGACAGTCAATGCCTGCACCGTGTGATTGTGAGCACAGCATCCATCGCCATAAGGGTGCATGGTGCTAACAGTTCCTTATTTGGGCATTGCAACAGTTTTTAGCCTCAATGAAAGGCTTCACTTGATTCGTTCTATGGGGCAAAAACAGGTGTGCTTCATGGGTCGATAGTGGACCAACAGCTTGGTTCTAGGACAAGTCTTACTGCGATCACAGTGCATAGGGCATAGAAGGTTAATAGCCTCACATGTAGTCGACACAACAGCCTTTCCAGCCTCGTTTTGAGGCTTTGCTTGGTTTGGTTTGCATTTTTGCTCTGCACCTAAAGGGTGAGTGGTTTTTAAAAGGCTCCTAGTGACTTTTTTCCGTAAGCGATCTCATGGTAGGAAGGATTTAGGAGCTGCGTTATAAGTGTAGCTATACAGTTAATAGCAGGGGACAAAAGTTGCTGATTTTCGCCATAACATGTGAAAAGTTGCGGGGAGATTTATCTCAGGCCTGTTTTCCTTCAAGGCTTTTTCTGCATGAGTTTGCATGTTGGCAATTAATAAACCAATACTAACAAATTCTCTACAGTATCCGTACATAAGTGGGGATATGTGAGTTAGAGTGTTCGCAGAGCTTGTGACTAGCGTTGTCCACAGCACAGTACACACATTGGTGATCACAGATGCCATGGTAATGAGGATTTCTGAGCTGCTTTACATGTGTAGCTGAAAATGGTAGGGTAAGCGAAACATCTAGTCTTATATAGGTACTTACCTACACCCCCTTCGTATATGAGTAAGCTGTTTTTGGAACACAGTTATTACACCTATGTGTTCGCATAAATCACATAGTCAAAGGGAGGATTTCACCTGGTTTGCCACAAGTGTTTTTCTCTAGGGTCCAATGGCCTTCTTGGCACAGTAGCCACGTCTGCCCGTAGCATTCATTGTGATTCACGAGTTGCTAGTTCAAGTGGCACAGGGCATACCATGCACAAACGTTGCATGAGCAGTCATGTCCAAGGGACTGCTTTGTAGATTTAGAGATAATGAAAAGGTCACACAGGGAGTGCACCCCCCGCCTCACCCCCCTCAAGCGATAGTGGGTTCGAATTTAATAGGTGCACTGCAGAGGCACGCGCTGGGTAACCCATCATGGGTGGATTCTGCCTTGATTTTATCCAAAAGTTTTTAGCTTCAGCATTCTTTAAGTAACCATGAATGCGCTATTACATTCAACTTTGCACTGCAGGTCCATTCTTTAATTAGTGGGGTGCGCACAATTGGTGTACACCTTCAGGGAAACCAGGTGCATGGTATGTGGGTAAATATTACCCCGTTTCTGTAACGGAATTAGTGGTTGCATTCCGCTCTCATCGGTCAAGGGGGGGCTTAGCCATGGGCATTTCCCTCTGTTTGCAGCTCTGCTTATAAGGGATCCGAGATGGCACTTGTCCTTCCCTTTTAAAGGTTTCATTTATCGGGTCATATCAATGACCTAGAACGCAGGTGATGCTGGGCAAAAAATCAGTTAATCTCCGGCGGAAATATATGAAGGGGTCCCCATGTAATGCAACTTGTGCTATGCTAAGCACTCTCACTGTAAGCCTAATTTCAATGTTCCTCATGTAGTACAACTGGTGCAATGCTGAGCGCTCTCAGTGGAAGTCTGATGGGAATGCGACTGGTGATATGCTAGGTGTCCTCAATGAAAGTCTGATTTCAATGTTCTTTAGGTTATACAACTAATGCTATGCTGGACTCTCACAAGAAAGCGTCTGATGTCAAATGTAAATTTTTAAACGCCCAGTTTCGGGTCAACCAGCCATCGCAGGCCGAGGACCATTCATGGTTCAGTTGAGTTTGGGCAGGTTCACAGGAAACTCAAAGTATATATTCAGCACATTACCGGTTACTCTTGGGGTTGCTCCATGAATTAACCCTTGCTGAAGCGAACATCTCTTCGCTTGCTAAAGATCTATGACAGCCGAATTGGCTTGCTCGAATTCTCATACCACATTTGTTGGTATTACTTACTGAGGGAGTTGCGCATGTTACAGCAATTTATTCCAAGGTTTTGAGGTCAGTCCTGCGAGGCACTGGCCTCGGTGAGGTCACTCAAGTACATTATTAGCACTTAAGGAGCTCTTGGTTCAGTGTAGTTGTCGCGTGAACTTTAGTGCTGATGTGAGGGGTTCGATCCTTTGATGATGTCAATTTAATACGTCCCAGGCCTTGTTGTCACACCTTCAAGAGTACCTCTGCACGCGTGCGTGGTTATGCATATGAATTAGGGGTCTGTGTAAAAAACATCTAGGCACCCATTGCAGGTACACGTATGCGTTGGAAGAGCATTATGTCACACAGCGCCTCGGCTCCGGGGCGCTGGTACACGTATGTATTATATACCGGTGGTTGTCACACGGTATCTCTACACCCTTGGTGATTCCTATCTGTTTACCAAATAACGGGGAAGAACCACATCACGAGGACGGCAATATGCTGTCAAAAGATTGGTCCGGAGGATCTGGAACAGGCGTGGGCTAGGGCCAAAAAGAGTATCACGGGGTCCCGGTGCACCCCTTGTGCTTGTGCAATCAAGCATTATATGCCTGTGGTTTGTCACACAGTATCTCTACACCCTTGTGGCTGAACACTTAGGCAGTAGATGCCCGTGTGGGGTCTCACACTACCTACGCGCCCCTGGGCCTGTGCAATTAAGCATGATATTCCTGTTTTACCAGACTGTACATTTTGCCCATGGGCTTGTGCACATGTAGTGCATTTGGATGCCTATGTTGTCATACATCCGCGTTGTGTCACACAGTACCTATGCATCCTGGGCTGGGGGGGGTGTGTCTAGGGGGGGGTACAGTCTCATGATGTAGTCAAAGGGACTGGCATGTAAACTATCTTTTATCAAAAAATTAAAGCACTAATCATCTGTTTGATTTTCATTTATGTTTGGCTGGATCCATGACTGTGATACATGGGAAGCGCTCCACACCACAAGGACTGCAAGAGGCGGACAGGCAATGGGACCGGAAGATCCGGAACGTGAGTGGCAAGCGATGGCATCAAGGCTGATGGGCGATCGATAGAAAAGCTCAAGAGGTGCCAGCGTGCATGGGTGAGATGGTGCAGCCCATGCACTATACTGGTTGAGTATAGGTGTATCAACCATTTGTTGTTGCCAGCCGGGATATTTTAGCAGTACGCTACTTTACAGGTGTATGCCTTGCCAGCTTGACCTAACCCAGGTGTAACGGGCGGATGTAACACCCCAACACCCCTGGTCGTGAAAAAGTATTCTGCTATTACAGCGCCTGTGCTCGCAGGTGCCATCGTAGTGTACACTGCGTGGTGTTGGGATGCTCCGTAGTAGGGGGTGAAGCTTGCGCAGAGCCTATCCCAGAACATAGTGGTCAGGTGGAGGTTGTTCACGATTCCATGATATGTGTATGGGAGATCTTGGGGCCTGTGGTGCACTCCCTGTGTAGCCTTCCAATGGTGGAGTTCCACCAGTAATGAGTATCATTGTCTGGGGCAACGTGTCTATCGGGCGCATCGTGCTGCGATCAATTGAGGCCATTTAGTGGTTCCCAGACGATGTGTCACTTTCCTCTTAGTCAGCCAGCCCTAGCATTATTATTCTACACTTGGGGGGGGGAATGACTGGGTACGCTTGGGTAGAAGGGGGCGGGTCAAAACACTAATCACTGAAGTAGGTTGGTAGACACGTCTATGCCCAAGGTACACCCTGGCACAGAGACTGCAGAGATTCCAATGGGTTGGAAGTGAGTATGTGAGGGCATTGAGCCACTCGGTAAAGGATTTATTAACAAAAACGGTGAGGCTATGTAGGGCTCTACACCTGCAGACCATAGCCCATGGGTGCATCCGGGAGGAGTCGTGCTTCTTAAAAGACGGCATCCATTTGTCCAAATTAGGGATTGTAATCTTCATGGAGGATCTTCTGGCCTAGGTAGTTGTGTATAGGGGCAGGGCATGACCTTTCAGTGAGTTTTTTTTGGGGGGGGGGCTGATAGTTGGGCAACTATGCAGGCCTGTGGCGGTAAGGTCATGATTGGTGAGCAGTAAATTTAAGGTCCTTAGAGGGCGGCACCATTCTTGAAGGGGGTCGCCCAAGGGGGAGGGACAAGTGGTCTCTCATAGAACTCCAGGGGCAGTTTCAGCCAGTTGGCTGGATGGGAAGGGAAGTTACGCTTTCCAGTAGGCTACTTGGCCACCCCGCACGTGCACAATGGCTCAAGTAAATGGCGCATAACTGCAAGGGCCCCTTATGGAGATAATTTACAGGGCATACTGGGGTGACCGGGGGGGGGGGGGGGCGAAGTACCTTCACAGTAAACGGGACCCCTGCGCATGCGCACTCTGGTTGGAGTGCGGGCATAATTTGATAAGGATCTGGCACGAGTTAATGACCTTGCCGTAGGCTCAAAATAGGGATAAGCAGAAAAATGAAATATTATTATGAATATTGATTATGGTATGTTTAGATTCGGATAGGAATATATTTGTATTAGAGATATGTTAAGGTTAGCAAAATGAAATCTGTACCCCCCCCAGGTCACCCTCGTATGCCCTTATGCCCACCCTCCAACTGGAGTGCGCATGCTCAGAGGGCCCATTCCCCGTGAGGGTACTTTCCGCCCCCCCAGGTCACCCCCTTGCGCCCTGTATATTAGCTCCATAAGTGGCCCTTGCAGTTACGCGTCGTTTACTTGCGCCATTGTGCACGTGCGGGGTGGCCAAGCAGCCTACTGGAAAGCGTAACTCCCCCTCCCCCGCACCCATCCAGCCAACCGGCTGTAACTGCCCCTGGAGTTCTATGAGAGACCACTTGTCCCTCCCCCTAGGGCGACCCCATTCAAGAATGGCGCTGCCCTCTAAGGACCTTAAATTCACTGCTCACCAATCATGACCTTACCGCCTGATCAAGGAATAGCACTAAATACGACATAAACATAACCTGTTCAAGGAAACAATATCCTAAAACAATGGGAAAGAAAAACCATCACACATATGATAAACAGAACCATGTCAACCTGAAAATTAAAAATTCCTAACAATACACCCTGTAAACCCTGCTTTTAGGGGACGGTGGGTGGGGAAATTAAAATACAGCCTCCTAGCGAGGCTGGTGTCCTTAAGGGCAGGTTCTGGGAGCGGCGAGCAAAGAGGTAGATTCTGCCGCTCCCTGCCTTTTATTCTAACCCTAATTAACCCAGGCCAGGCCGGTTCTAACCGGCCTAGCGTTAATGCGACGCGTGCCGCGGAAGTGATTACAGTCACTTCCGGGGCACGCACCAAAACCCGGAGACCAATTGTTGGCGAGGCGCGCCTGTCGCAGCCCCGTTGCACATGACAGGCCCGCCCCTGTGTGGTCATCGGGGGCCGGCATGACCACCATACATGCGACGTGTCCGATACCTGCCCCGCCTTCTTATATGGCCAGGTACGGCCTAGACCCCCTCCTCCCTTATCAATACTAAGACAGTAACACGTTTACCACAAGTACATTATTGGATTAGGGAGCCGTTAAACCCTCCCAGCCATATTTATTAACATAAAATTAAATCAACAATTTTATATATAATATTTTAAAAATACGCAGAAAACCATTACATTGATTACTTGGATAGGTACAGACCCGCAACTTTTCACATGTTATGGCGAAAATCAGCGACTTTTGTTCCCTGCTATTAATTGTATAGCTACAGTTTACTAAGTTAGCATGTTGTCCTGACAAGTGCAACCACTTGTCAGGCCTTACTTTCCCTTTTGCATACACATTGGTCACCTCTGTGGTAGGTCCCCGGGTAACCCCTGGGCAGGGTGCAGTAAAAGGCATGACATATACTGAGGTGTTTGTTATGTCCTGGCAGTGAAAAGCACTCCATTCCATTTTACACTGGTGAATGGCCATTCTGCCCATAGGACAGAATGGGGGAGGCTGGGTGTTGTGTTTTGTTAGCCTGTAAGTTTTTAATGGAGAGGTGAAGCTTAGTATGTATGAACTCACAGTGTCATAACACGTCTTTCTATGAAAGTGGTTTTGTCACTGTGTGTTCAGAAACCACTCTTTTTAGGAAGTGGCTGAGTTTTATGCTTTAAGCATTTCTGTGTGTCTCTGTTGAATGTGGATTGACTGTCTGGATCTGAAAGGTGAGAGAAGCTGGGAGAAGGCTTGACCCAGGGAGGGGTTGAGATGGCACCAGGCTGCCCTGCATCTGGAGAGTAGGGGGAGGAGAAGCCCGGAAGGTGAAAAGGCCTGGGCTGGTGCTATAAACCAATTGACCCATCTCCTGCTAAGTGATTAAGGATGCAGACCCCCAGTATCAAAGGGAGAAAGGTGACACTGGGAGGGAGACACTCAGAACTGATTTAGGGAAGAGTCAGGGTCCCCTGAGCACAAAGAACTTCAAAGACATGAAGAGGTATAACTTAGAGACATGAAACCCCTAGAATTTGGTGAGTTTTGAATGGCGAAATGGACCGGTCGAGTCTGCAAAGGCTTTGACCTCTTTCGTGGTCAAGAAGAACCTCTGCCAAGGAAGGAGTTGCTGAAGAGACTGCTGGATAGGACTGACCCTTGCTTCGTGATCTGGGGCTGACCTGCAGTTTGTAGCTTTTACTAAGGAAGAGACTGAAGGGACATTACAGTGGGTGGTGTATCCCCCTTCTTGAACAGGACTGTGCTTTGTGCTGTGTCCTGAACCCCAAGGGCCCGAGGTGAGCTGGCTCCCTGTTTGGAAACACAAGAACTTAAAAGTTTTCGGAGAAGTCCCAAGCAAAACGGTGTGCGTGTTGTGGTGCAGGCTGAGGCATTGGTGAAGAGCGCCTGGTCGTTGTGTGCTCCGGGAGAAGACAGGAGACTCGGATGCGCAGGGTGCGTGTCGTGGTGCAGGCCAGTGTGTTGGTGAAGAGCGCCTGGTCGTGGTGCGCACCAAGCGCAGAAGTGAGTCCAGATGTGCAGGGTGAGTGTCGTGGTGCAGCCGAGGCGTTGAAGAAGAGCGACTGGTCATCGTGTGCACCAGAGAAGAGGTGAGTCTCGGACACGCAGAGTGCGTGTCGAGGTGCAACACGAGTCATTGGTGAGGAGTGCCTGGGTAGTGTGTGCACCGATATCGAAGTAAGTCTCCACAGTGCTGACTGCGGTTCTCGGTGTCCAATGAGAACGCCAGAAGGAGGGCCAAGTCATTGGACCCTTGGAGTGAAACAGTAGCTGCCCGGACCGGCAGCCCTGAAGGAGCTGAGCCGCCGGCCCGAGCTCGCTGTGCCCATTGACAGAGTTCTGGATCAAGGCGCAAGTCGCTGAAGGAGGAGAGGAGAGTGGGGTCACGCCCCCAGGCAACGTGGATCACCACCTGGGGTTGGTGTGCGGGCTCGGAGGGACACTCTCTCGACCTCTCGCTTCTGTCAGCTGCGCAAGCCTGTTGCTTCGGCTTGGATCAAGGCCCGTGCTGGCCCAAGGAGGGGCAGTACTGGGGCCGGAGTGAGAAGTGGTACTTTTGTGTCATCATTGATCCAGGTTGGGGGCAACTGTTAACGGAGCACCTAGACTGTCGTATTACACTTTGCATTATTGCTGCTAACGAACTATCGAACCGTCGTAAGACGCCTGACCTTATTTGTGCCGGATGAACTACATGCTTGGTGTGCTACGCACTGCGTTATTTTTCTCTTAGAGAGTACATGATTGTAACGTGGCGCATTGCATTATTTCTTCATCGCACAGTACATGCTTATAACGTGGCGCATTGCATTATTTCTTCATTGCACAGTACATGATTGTAGCGTGACGCATTGCTTTGTTTCTTCCTTGCACAGGGCATGCTGGTAGTGATACGCATTGCATTATTCCTTCTATTGCAAAGTACATGACTGTGGCGCTACGTATGGCATTGTTTCTCCATTGCACGGTACAGGAGTATATTGTTACGCATTGCAGTATTTCTTTTCTTTTGCAACATGTGTGATTCTAGCAATACAACCTGCCTAACCTTTTGGAAACGGTTAGAAGTAAGCTTAACTGTTGGTTAGAAGCGGTGGTTGGGATTAGAACCTTCCAACCCACCGGAAGGAATACTACCCATTATTATATGTTGGTGTTGTATCATGTAGTCATATCGTATATCGTCTTATATAAAGATTATACTTGTTTTATACAAAACTCGTGTGGAGTCTATTTGTGGTGACATCATTGGCTTGCTATGAGTGTGGTTGCACATACTGTACACTCGTGCCTTGGAGATAAACCTGGCTGCTCGTGGCAATCTACTAAGGGGGTGAGCAGGGCTATCTCAGACGGTGTCCTTACTTAGCCTAACATTGAAACGAGGGGTCCGGATCTCGCACCTGGCAACAGCGGTGTGGGACAGGGACTCTTGCCTCCAGCATTTGGTGGCAGCGGTGAGGGATAAGGACCCCCCACTTCCAACAAGCAGGTTTTCCCCGCCACTGGAAAAAAGAAGTGAGCCTTGCTTTTTATTTAAATGCACAGATCCTGGCTAATCACTAGTCAGAAATTGATTAAGTTAGTTAGCCCAAGCTCTTGACCACAAATTTTGAACACCAGGGGCCTAATTCACAAAGGTAAACTTACACATTTGTGTAAGGTTACATTTTTGCAGTATTCCCAAAACTGAATTTTAATAGTAAGTTTACAAGTGCTGAGTCTCCGCAGTCGGGGCAGAGAACTCTGCACATACAAAGATAGGACAGTCCTATCTTTTTATGTGCAGAGTTGTACGCCCCGACTGCTCAGTCTCCGCACCCATAAACTTAGTATTAAAATGCAGGTTTGTCAATACTGCAAAAGAGTAAACTTACACAAACGTGCACGTTTTCCTATGTGAATCAGACCCAAGGTGTTTTAAAGTGCTGCATGTCCTAGGACTACTTGCAATTATTTGTAGTCCTTGGACTTCTCAATGTTCTACTAGCTTCATTGCTGATCTATGTTTCCATGGAGGATTCTGAGGGGAAGGCCTCCTTTATGAGAAATCCTTTTGCATGAGGCATTTTGGTGAAAAAAGGTCATCATGTTGTGGGTTCAATGCCTGGGCCTGACATGGCTCATCCCTTCATGGGAAAGACTTGAACAGCAGAACAAGTTACATACCTTCAGTGACGCGTTATCTGCTAGAGACAGGATCTAGCCATAGATTTCTTACTTTAGAATCCTCCTCAGAAGCGAGACTGGATCTGGAAATGTTTTCCCACAGCCCATCAACGCACAGGCAGAGGGCATCATGCTACTCCGTATCGACGTTGTCCACTGGATGTGATGCCAACGGAGTTCATATAACTCCCTGGCCAATGCCAGTTTCCTCCGTGACTATTTTCTGCACTCAAAACGCAGAGCCACAAACTAAAACTGTCTATTGAACAGTATAATTAAACAAAAGACACTCGTGTCAAATAAATACCGAATTACTAACCAAAATTCAGTATATAAATATCCCAATAAAAATCGAGAGATAAAAGAGAATTCATACAATAAGACTCTCCCTCTTCTTCTTTTTTAATGAAAAATTAAAACAATCATTTGAAACTCAAAAGGATTCAGTTTGCAAAGAGGGGAGGATGGGAGGGTCATTAAGGAATCTGCAGCTAGATCCTGTTTCTACCAGACAATGCGTTGCCGATGGTAAGTAACTTGTTCATCTGATGGATACATTAAGCCACAGATTCCTGACTTTATAATCAAATGCTAAAGCTATACCATCCCCGAAGAAGGGTCTGGGAACTGCAACCATGAAAAGTCTCTTACTAAGACTAACCCGGTACAGAACAAGAAAACAGACCGGCAATTTATAATAATGTAGGAGCGCATAAACATACCTAACCATAGGAGGGCCCATGGGTCAATACATTCGCAAGACATTTAAACCATGGGAATAAACTATCCATGTCAGTAAAATCAATCAGCCTAAGAACCTCTCACCTCACAATAACTGTGGACATAACCACAGGAACAAAAATTATAAGTCAATAAAATCACGGGAAAGGTGCTACCCATGGCCATAAGGCTTTATCCACAACCATCTGGTTATTTACTCAAGTCCCAACAGCATGTTCCAACCTGTAAACCAAAGAAGGCGATTACTGCTCTGTAAACTACACAGAGAAAATCCATCCTCCATGGAGAAAACCAAATGAACAAGTTACTTACCTTTGGTAACGCATTATCTGGTAGAGACTCTATCTAGCTGCAGATTCCTTACCTTTGAATTTCCCAGGTGTCAGGCTGGATCCGGAAACTTTTGCTGAGCAATACCCCTTCCGCGCGACGTCGGGTGGCTCCATTCAGCTCCGCGTGACATCATTGGTGTCGGTAGCGTCAGTTATGACGTCGCAGTGCCTATATAGGCGCCACCCAGGCATGCGACCATCAGTACTTTTCGTATTTCCACGCCAGAAGCGCAGAGCCACGAAGTGATTGACGTGATTGTGTGCAAAACTAAGGCCCTCCAAGGGGAGTAACCCTAGATCCGCTACATCAGTCCGCAAAGGGAGAGAATGTGGTCCGTCGGCTAAACTGCCGACTTTGGTGCTGGAAACCAGAGTTCGAGCCTCGAGGTCGCGTCCACATCCTGTGATTCTGGGCAAATCACTTAATCTCCCCGTGCCTGAATGTGTAATGTAAATACGGTGCTCATGTAAAGCGCTCCAATACCTTCGGGTCGAGTTCGCGCTATATAAATATGCAAAAATAAAAAACAGGGAGGCATGGGTGGGGCTGTAAGGAACCTAGACTAAGAAGTCTTGCAGGAATGAACGGGCAAAGTGCCCATCCCTGCACACTTGACCATCAAGGCAATGATGCTTTGCGAACGTGTGCAATGATGCTCATGTCGCTGCCTGACAGATGTCTTGGACTGGGACACCCCGAGCCAAGGCCGTATTTGCAGCCTTTCCCCTGGTGGAGTGGTCTCTTAATCCCTCAGGGGGCTGCTTCTTTGCCAAGGCGTAACATATTTTAATGCAGAGAACAACCCAGCGAGAGATGGTTCTTTTCTGCACTGCCTTTCCCTTCTTTGCTCCCACATACCACACAAAGAGTTGGTCATCCACGTGGACCTCTTTTGTGCGGTGAAGGTAGAATGACAATGCTCTTTTTGGGTCCAGACGGTGGAGACCCTAGTCTTCCTTAGAGGGATGTGGGGGACCAAAGAAGGTGGGCAAAGTAATGGATTGGCCCAGATGAAATGGGGTCACAATCTTTGGTAAAAATGATGCCCTGGTAAGAAGCACCACTTTGTCCGGAAAGGACATTAGATAGAGAGAGCTGGATAACACCTGCAATTCACTCACCCTCCGGGCCAATGTAATTGCCACTAAGAAGGCTGTTTTGATGGTCAATAGCCGGAGGAGACAATTGCTCAAAGGCTCGAAAGGAGCACACATCAGGTAAGTAGGACAAAATTAAGGTCCCATTGTGGCATAATAAAGGGTGTGGGTTGAAACAAGTGTCAGCCCTTTAAGAATTCTATTTACATCAGGAGATTTAAAAGAGAGAAGGCTGGTCTGGCAGCCACAAAAAAGCAGACAGAGCAGAGAGGTGACCCTTGAGAGTCCCCAAAGCAGAGCCCTGCTGAGCAAGGGTTAAAATGAATAAAAGGACAGTGGAAAGAGAATCAGAAATGGACCTTTCTGTACAGTAGAATACAATTTTCGGCCAACGGCAGGTGTATACCGACTTAGTGGAGGGGCACCAGAATAACATTACAGACTTCGGGAGGAAGGTCAAAAGCCATCAACTGCCCCTGCTCAATCTCCACGCATGGATGCGCAGAGATGACAGGTTCGGGTTAAGAACCCTCACCTACTGCTGCGACAGAAGATCCTCCTGATCCTGAAGAAGCGGCCTGATCAAAGGATCGATGCTCATTCTCAGAAGCTCTGGATACCAGACTCTCCTTGCACAGTCGGGACCCACAAGAATGACTTGGGCCCGGCCGCTCCTGATCTTCTTCAAAACCCTGGGCAGGAGTGGTATGAGAGGAAAGGCGTACAACAAGCCTGAACTCCACTTGCGACGAAACGTGTCGCTGAGCGATAGCCACCTTGGAAACTCCAGTGCGCACTACCGCTGACATTGCGCGTTCTCTTCGGAGGTGAACAAATCTAACCAAGGTTCTCCCACTGCTGAAAGAGACCTTACACCACCTCTGACTGGAGATCGTCTGCCCTGGCATTCAGAGAACCTTCCAGGTGTTGAACCACCAGGGTTATGCCCTGCTGTTCCAGCCATGTCCAGAGACGCAAGGCCACTCGACAAAGGGCCCACGACCCCACCCCGCCTTGCTTGTTGCAGTAGCAAATGGGGGTGGTGTTGTCCATGAACACCTGCACCAACTTCCCCTTGACAGAGGGAAGAAATGCTTTCAATGCCAAGCAGAATCGCTCGGAGCTCCAACAAGTTTATGTGGAGAACCCGTCTCCGCCGGAGACCAGTGACCGCTGATCTCCATCTCTCCCAAGTGGCTGCCCCATCCCAGAAGTGATGCATCTGTCACAATTGTGAAATCTGGTTGGGGCAGGCAGAGAGGTCTGCCGTTGACCCAATCTCGGTTTGTTAACCACCACTGCAGATCCTTCGCAGTTCCTTCCAAGATCTGTGCGCATTGGAACTTCAAGTCCCACTGCCGAGCCCACATATGCCATCTCGCGTGTCTTACCAACAGGATGCAGGAGGCCATGAGCCCAACAGCCTTAGAGTCAGTCTCACCGAAATCCAGGATAGAGGCTGAAATATCGGAATCATAGCCTGAATATCCAGGACTCGCTGGTTGGGAGGATAAGCCTGAAACTGCACTGTGTCCAGAACAGCTCCGATGGAAGGGAGCGCCTAAGAAAGAGTCAGGTGTAACTTCGGCACGTTTATAGAGAACCCCAGTGAATGTAGGAGGTTTGCTGTAGTCTGAAGGTGGGAGACGACTGTCTGGAGAGAGGCTGCCTTCAACAGCCAGTCATCGAGGTAGGGGAAGACTGACACCCCTAACCTGCGCAGTTGAGCTGCAACCACCACCATCACCTTGGTGAACACCTGAGGGGCACTGATAAGGCCGAAAGGGAGCATGGTAAACAAAGTGCTTGCGACCCAGCTTGAGCCGCAGGTAACGCCTGTGACCCGGCAGGATGGGAATATAAAAATACGCATCCTGCAGGTCCAACACAACCATGAGCAAAAGTGAGCATTTTGAATTTCTCCTTTTTGATGAAGAGATTGACAGTCCGAAGATCCAAAAATGTCTGAAGCCCCTTGTTCTTCGGAATCAGAAAGTAGCGGGAATAACAGCCACTGCCTACTTCTGAAACTGGAACCCTTTCTATAGCTCCTTTGGCCAAAAGAGCTGTAACTTCCTCTTGGAGCAGCTTTAAATGATCCTCCGTCAGCCGTTCCTGACTTGGCAGAATAGTAGGAGGAAAAGAAAGTAAAGGATGTTATAGATCTCCAGCTGGGGAGATGATGATGAATTCTCCCACCCACTGGAGTAGTGTGGTCCTGCAGAATCAGCCTAGGAGTGCTTGGAGGCTGCGGCTGCCAGGGGCAGTGTGGTAGGCGACTTCTGGCCTCCATTCCTAGCACGAAATGTACCGTGTCCACGTCCACGCACGGCTTGGGTAGTCTGAGCGGGTTGGTGGCTAAGATAGGGCTGACGTGGCTGGAAACCCCTTCCGCTGCCACGAAAGGAAGACTGGCCACGAGGAGTGGAGGAGAGGCCCAAGGATCTGGCCGTAGCTCCCGAGTCCTTGAACCTGACCAGGGCTGAGTCTGCCTGTTTCCCAAAAAAGCAGGTTCCAACAAAGGGCATGTCCATCAGATTGGCTTGGACATCCCCCGAAAAGCCAGTTGTACGAAGCCAGGCGTGGTGCCTCAAGGCCACCGTCGTTGAAATCTACCTGCCCAGCGAATCGGTCATATCTAATCCATACCGTATGGTGAATTTTGCTGCACCTTTCCCGTCCTTGACAGACAGAGAGCACAGCCTGGGCCTCCTCTGGGACTTGTGGCAGCACCTGCGCAACCGTCTCCCAAAGAGAGTGGGAGAAAAGGCCCAATAAGCATGCGGTATTCACCGACCGCAATGCCAGACTAGTGGAAGAAAACATCTTCTTCCCAAATGAGTCCAGCCTCTTGGAGGCCTGCATCATCAAACTTTCTGGGGTGAGGTGTTGGATGAGAAACTTTGGGTCGCACAGAGCTGGGCAATGGCGGCGTGCAATCGTCCTATTCACAGGAGCCCCTGTGCTAGGTTTGGACAATGTTCCTAGAAGGACATCCGTAAATGCCTCATTAAAGGGCAATATGGGTTTAAATGTTGAAGCCTCATGTTGAAGCACTTTGGTCTGGAGATTAGTCCTGACCTGCACTAAGAATTTATGAAAACCGAGCAATAAAACACGAATTGCGGAACACTTCAGAGCATTGAAGAATATGGATGATAGATACCCTATAGTTCATCATGCTCTAGAATGCTCGGAGCAGAACAAACAACAGAACTTTAAATTTCATGCTCTGGAATCAGTACCAAGTGATATTAGAGGTGGTAATCGAGAATTAAAGCTGCGGCAGACTGAAGCACGCTGGATTCTGAGGTTACATGCGGTGAATTTGGGGATTAATATTGAAAATGAATTACAGTATTTCTTGGGTACATAACTGAACACTAGCATCTATATTACTCCAGTTCACGTTAGCCTCAGGCAATGATGTTTACTTTAAATAACTCTGTTATATATTGAATAATTACTGTGAATAACTGTTAGTAACTTTATTATGTGCTTCCCTCTGTTTTTGCTTTCCCATGTGTTTACTGGATGATTGTAATATCATGTTCGAAGATAGGTATACAAAATAATATGTTGTACATTACTGTATGCTTTGCCTCACAGTGATCTAGCTATGGTGGGGTCACATTTGGTTTCTGGCAACTCATCTCTTCCTTCACTTCTTCTTTTTCTTTGGAGCTAATAATTCACTCGATAGATATTTATAAGTCTGTATATACATACCTATCGATCGTCCATCAACTAATTACCTGAATTTGAGATTTATTCGCATAGATATGCGTGTTTAGTTTTAGAAGTTAGCTAAAGAATTATTCTGTAGTGAACACTCTATATTTACGCCACTGGCGTCTCAGTCCTCTCAAAGATGGCGCGTTGCTTAGAAGCCTTAATTTTGGCGTGACGATCCCGATCTAATATGGCGCGCCACTTCCGATGCACTGTAAGTCAGCAACTGCTATGAGTAGGAATTAGGTAATGGCAGCCTTCACTTACAAGCATATCGTTTAGTTTGGCTCCGCCTCATTAAGTTCAATTTGTTAGCACTACTTATGCTGTCCGAAGAATTAAATGATGTACTGCTTTAATATGTCGCTTATCTGAAGCATTAATACCGAGCTACAGAGTCCGTCGTCTAACAGGACTATTTATTCCCATTTCAACATGGCGCTTATTGCTGACGCCGAGATGATTACACGAGGTTGAGATTACGGACCGTTCTGAACATACCGAGGTAAGCGCAGATCTAGCGCGATGGGATAATTTAGATATATTAACCTCTTGAGGAGTTAACTTGTGACGGAGTATTAGACTATGGAGATGCTAATTTATTCAGCCGTAGGAGCTCATTGGGCTCTATCAATTTGCGTTGCCATTATGTCATGGGTTTAATTTATTTTGCTTGCGGCACCACATTACTACTATTATATCTCATGGCCGTTTGCTGGCTGTGTTAGTCTCCCTATGGATTACAGTTGATAGTCTTCCGAACTAGTGTCCTTGACACATAGCGGATAGTGCGGTAAATTTCGGTTTTCTTCCTGTCTTAGGTCACATTACTGATAACTAGAACTAATACTACAGACCGATATACTCAAGAAATTGGATTGAAGCCAACAGCCTGAGATTTTACTGGTACGCTCTTTAATATTTACGCTACTGACGCTTAACAGAGGATTTTACTCTTGATTGAACACTAACTTTATTGATAATATTCTTGCTCACTTGTAGAATGCGGACGCAACATTAGGTCTCTGGACCTATTAGACAAAGCCCTTGATCATACCAAGTATTGGTGAGTTCTATGTATTATCTGTTCGAATTTTAATTTTCTAGCACTAATTAATATTATCAGATCACAATTGGCAATGGCTTTATCTCACTGGCGGGCCACTTGGATTCAGGTCTCTTATAAAATATCCTCTTCTTTCGTATGCCTCTATTTTAGGGCACTAGTTTCGAGGTTAGTAGCTGTCTTCTTATCAAGGTATATACAGCTTCCTAATCTTACTTGACTCTCGATATTCACATCTATTGTTTTTTTCATTGGGTTCTTTCTTAATAATTTTTTACTCCCTTTCTGTAGTCTCGCTTCCTTTCCTATAATCACTGATCACAACCCTTACTTTTCGGTGAACTTACACATCATATGTCTTGCTCCGACCATCACGTTTATCTATTAGGTTTGAATGGTACAATAAATTGTACAATTAGTATTATAGTTTCTGATGTTAGTACAGTTGTACGTATGTTTTTTGACTAGTTATATATACTTATGGAATTTGGTTATTTCTTTGCCTGCAGCCCTGATGAAGTCCATGACCTAATATAGTCAGGACGAAACACGTGTTGGCTGGCAGGGGGCTTGCAACAAAGAAGCTTTGTCAAGAAATAAAGACAAGACATGAACAGCTGGAATTTAATTTGTGACTTTCATTGATGTGCACTAGCACTATTACTTGATCTTTACTTTGAACCCTATTGCTCGGTTTTCATAAATTGTTGATGTTTAAGGTAAACTCTGTTTGCCTAAATTACGATGTTAGTGGTCGTCGTATTGCTAACCTAGTAGCAAGGGTTCTCACTTACACACAAGTACCAATACCTCATTTCCCAGCGCAAATTGTCCCTACCACTGTGGTTTCTTTTCTGACCTGCACTAAGGGCAGCTCCAGTCCAACGACCTCGGCTGCCCTCTTAACCACCATGGATTAGGATGCCTCCTGCGCCATAGCCACTGTAGGCGAAGAGAGCATGCCAGTGTGTGGGGAAGTATCCAGACCACTGGCTTCCCCAAGTTCCCCATAGCAGACCATTGTCTCCTCAGAGACATCCTGGTTCTCTAGAAGGTCTCCCTGGGTTCTGTCGAAATCGGCGTCGCTCTGCGATGATCCAGATCCGTGTCGTCAGGGATGAGGATGGGGCTTGCGCCACCGATGGGCATCGGCGATGTCACAGGCACCGACTTCGGATTCAGCGCCGGGGGAGGTCACATTGACACGACCGGCGTCGACCCGGATCGGATCCCTGAGGCCCCACTGATGCTGTGGCCGGAGCTGACAGCTTCGAATCCGATGGGGCCCCATCCACCCTGTGGGGCCAGAGGGCTCACCAGCGGGGTCGTTCCGCTCAAATACTCAGTGAATAGCTTCGTAAAACTCTTATTTGAGAAGGAGTCGCTCGGGCTCCCGGAAAGGGGGGGAGGCGACTCTGGCTCCGGCTCCGCAGAACCATGCCTAGAGCCTCGGTGCTCCTTACCTTTCTCGATGACGAACGCCAACTGAGGTGAAGAACAAGTCCACTTGGACTTCTTGTGCCTCTTCCCCGAGTGTCCAGATGACCTTGAATGGGAGAAAGAGGACTTAGGCTCCATGAGCGGTCCCGCGGCCTCCTCTTCCTCGAACGGGACCATGACCTTCTTGGAGTCTCGCTTGACGTTGTCGACTGCCGGGCCGGGAGCAACTTCATTGCTCGCTCCCTCAGGGTCTTACGGGGCCATCGCCCGACAGTCTAAACATAACTTCAAATCTTGGTCATGTTAAAGACACCACAGACATTCGCGGTGGGGATCGGTGACCAACATCATGAGAGAACAAGTCCCACAAGGTTGAAAACCTATCTTTCTACCAGACATCCCTCGCACACAAAGTCGTATCTCAAAGATTTCAACAAATGTCGAGAAAAAGCCTGCCAAAAAGTGGCAGAGGGGTAGCTCTTCCCGGATCGGCGCTTAAATGGCACGAAAAGAAAATAACTGACGTCCGCACGCCTGGGTGGCGCCTATATAGGCACCGCAACGTCATAACCGACGCTACCAATGCAGATGACATCACGCGGAGCCGAATAAAGCCACCCAACGTCACACGCAAGGGGTATTGCTCAGCAAAAGTTTCCGGATCCAGACTGACACCTGGGAAATTCAAAGGTAAGGAAGCTGCAGCTGGAAGTCTCTATCAGATGTTCATATAAAAGAGAAGTCAGAGGCAACATTGGCCCCTGTCAACAGAGAAGCAGTCCTTCCACAGAAAAAAGAACTAGAGATGTACAAGGACCTCTAGAAAATCCCATATACACAAAAGTACACACACACACACACACACATATATATATATATAAAGACATAGGAGTAACATGATAGTAAATAGAGACAGAAATCCGCAGGCAACAGTGACATAACAGCATGTGACTATAGTGAAATCATACCCATAGAAATGCAACGCCATCCATCCAATCACGGTAATGCGAGTTGACTAAAACAAAACCATTAAACAATGGTAACATAACATCAAATAAGATATCAAGAATAAAAAGAAATCTTAATAACCTAACCAAAACAAAAAGTCTGCATATGTCCTTGCTTTATGAATAGAGAGCATCTACTGATGGTCTGGTAAAAGACCAAAATCTAAAACTTTTTTTAAAACAAAGGGATTCCAAAGTAAAAGAATCTGACCATTGAGAAAGTCGAATATTAATCTGTCTGACCATCTAGGAACCACACTTTACAATGTGTGAACCCAACGTACAGTCCCTAGATAGGAAATAAGGAAAAGGATTGCCTACAAGCATCTGCAAACAGATATATAACAAAAGGAATTGACCCTTAAGAAAGCAAAGATCATGAATGTCAGGAATAAAATACTTCTACAAAGGGTAGAAACTGTGAAGCCCATGCTTCTCCCCCTAAAGAATCAACATATATTAAATCTTCATAGAGAATAATTGGTACACCATTAGAGGAAAATATTCTTAATAAACCTAGAAAAATCCTTAGTAATAATGCACAGCATTATGACAATCTACATTCAGCAGATGTAGAGAACTTCATCCATAAAGTAAAGGATAAGGCAAGTACCAGGGCAAAAAGCTGAAGCCACATCAAACATAATGACACCTAGTGCCATACCCTACAAAAACATAATAGACACTTAACATGCCTATTACAAAGGTATTTGCACCTAAGCCTCTCATTAAAGGGCAAATCATATACCCCAAGGCTCCATGGGGTACACATTTTGTAGTACCACAGAGAACTAATCCTACACATAGAGTAGGACTCAGTCCACTTAAACTTGTGTCAAAAAATGCCTAAGGTGAGTAAACTCCTGCCACACTATATATTGGCACATTTAAAAACGTTCCCAACAGCATCTCAACAATACTCTGCACAGAGTGTAGTATATACCGTAAGGGTAAAACTCTTCTCCTGAGTATATCAAACTGTAAGACCTTTATAACAGGGATCAAATAAACAACATAGTACACATTAAACTATGAAAAACTGCCTTCGACAGTGTCCAGCACTTCTGCAGTTAGTGGAATAACCAAGAAAACCACTTATCATGGAACACAATCTCTGTAATACCGACTACACAGGATTAAAATCACAAGGTATCAAACATCTGCATTAAGCAAAACACTATTCTGGACGTACCAGATAAAACCTATCATAACTCAGCCGTGTAGATATCACTCTACACAAGACCGAACACCAAACTCAAGATTACAAAAAAAACTGAAGTGGACTTATCAGCTCTACCATCTCTGCATCTTCTTTAAGCCGAATCAGCCTGTTCACCAAATAAATGGATGGCCATGGCTCTACCCACAGAATCAGTGGTGTCCATGCTACACTTGATGGTAAATCTTGCCGCGCCCTGGCAATCTTGTACCACCTGCAATAACTAATTTCAGGCTTCCTCTGACAGAGAAGGTAGACTTTATGTCCTATAAAGCATGAGAAAACCTGCCAAAAACACATGTAGTGTTTATAGACTTCAAAGACGACCTTAAAGAAGAAAATATATTCCTCCCACAACTTTCTAACCATCTGGATTCTCTGCCTGATGGAACTAAAGGATTTACACACACAATCTTGAAAACCAGCCTACCTTTTCTCAACCTTAATTTGGAATTCACACACACAGGATTGAGTACTCACCTGTACAGGAAACCCACAGACAGGAACAGTTTATTACTGTATCAGAGGCTCTCAAAGACAACCTCCTTTTGGACAGTTCCTCCGCATTAGGCAGAACTGTAGTTCCACCACTGACTACAAAATTGAGGCCAAAGTGCTAGAACAAAACCTAAAAGAAAGAGGTTATCCTGAACGAGTGCTAAGGGACTGCTCGAAGAGAGCGCTGAATTCACACCTGATTCCACACAGATCAAGGGTATCATTAAGAAGCACTGGAGCATCCTCAATACGGGCGAGATAGAGTTCCCAACACCCAGGTTCACCTTTAAGAGGACTAGGAACCTCAAGGACGTTATCATACACACTAGACCCCCCGCAACAGGTAGCAACAATACACAGAGGAGACTATGAGACCTCCCCCCCAGTTACCGGCCACTACCCATGTGGTACTTGTGTAGTCTGTGATGAGACCAAGGTGGTCAAAACTTTGACATTATCCAATACTTTCACCTGGACAATGAGAAGCCACACGAATTGCAACACACCAAAGTGCATTTACCTGATAGTTTGTCCATGTGGGAAGAGATATGTGGGTATGACTATGAGGCCAGTTAGGACCCGCATTATTGAACATAAAAGTAATATCAGATGCCAGAGGGTTAACACCAGGATGTATACACATTACCAAGAGCAGGGACACAGTCCTGACTCACTACAATGGGTAGTATTAGAGTCCCATCCTAGGATCACCCAACAGGCACTATTCAGGATAGAACAACGGTGGATACATCGCTTATCCACATCGGTGACTGGCCTGAATGATGAAATCCCGTGGGCATCCCTGAACATCAGATGAACTCATCATTAACTGTATGTATCCCCACTGCTACTGGAGTGTTGATCCACCTACCATAACCTCCTTACACAGATTACCCCTACTGTAGCTACTGGTGATTGATCCCCATACATACACCAGGGCAGCGTGGATTCTATCACCTCCACTCACGCTGGCTGGTTTTTCATCTTATAGGTTTTACAACTTGTAGGCTTTTCTAAGAACCCCCAAGCACCCGCCTGGATGTAGTTATCCTGCCTACAATGACCATTGCATCCTCCAATTATCAAACCTTGTCTATTATGGTCAGGATTGATAAAAGTAATAGTGCGGGTCATCTGCTTCCCTGCACAGACGATATAGATATACACAAACCTGTAGTAACCTACTGTTGAATGATTTCCATACACATCACCGCCAACCATGAAGGTTGATTTCTAATCCCTTTGGCCTCTTAAATACCGATAGGCGTCCATCTGGGCTATAGTAGCCCTCTTAAGATGGCTGCCGCGTTTACCAATTACCTGCCTTGACTATACACGGGGCAGCATTGGTAGTGATACAGGCATCGCTCCGCCTACCCTCCATTGCACGTGATACGGACGGTATTTGAGCTCACACGAGAGTCTCCTAGGTCCGATCCGGTGCCGGCATGGAGGTTAAGTGAGTCTGCTGAGCTTCTAACAACTGAATGGTGAGTATCCAACTGACTGAACTTGTGGACTGGTTCCCGCCCGTGACTGCTGGCGGGGTGGTGGGGGCCACTTGAGTGCACTTACGCTTGCAGTGCGGGTGCCTCATTTTAATAGACGCTCCTATCAGCATCAACGAACGAGCGGGGAGGTGCGCGGGTGGGCAGGGAGAACATGAGAGACGTCCCTGGGCACCTTGCTCCGCTCTACCTTCGCACCGCTGACTCCTTGGCCCGTTGTTGGTGATGTGCGTTGGGGTGGACGTAGGTTTGACCACCTCTGACTGGGCTACACATGAAGCTCAGCTCTGTTGATGATACACCACTGGGGAGCACGGGGTGGATGCGCGTGTGCACAGAGAGCGACAGGGCCCCCAAGTATGGGGGACACTTGCCACCTGTCTGCTGCAGCGCTTTCCCTGAGGCGATCGCAGCTGTGACTTTTGGGCGACCTGGGCAGTATGAGGGACTAATTGCAGGTTTGGATAATCCTTGTCACCTGACAGTATGAGTGATTGTACATAGTCATGGGTACTCGCTGGTCCCTATCACCAGGTGGGTGTCAGCAGGTGTGTGGTTACTATCCTCTGCTTCACGCACTGAGGACTCACCTGCCTGCGTATGACTTACACTCTTACAGGACACCAAGCTACAAGGTGTCCAATAGCATCGCCGCACAAGAATTGAGGCCCTATCCCCTACTATGGGAGGTGAGATATTGTATGACAAACCCTGTTTTTTCCATTTTACTTTAGTGACACACTACATGGGGCTCTGCAACCTCACCGATTTGACCACTTGTTTTTAATGCAATTGTGTTGCAACAACTGTTCCCCCCGCCCTTCTAGCCTCACCGACCTTGCCACTGGTTTTTAATTGTATTGCAACAACTGGCCCCCTCTAAGGGGTAGGTTAGTCCTCCATATGTAGCTGGACTGGTTCCAACTATTTTGTATATATTGCACCTTGACACACCCTCCCACATTGTTTGCATGCCTAGGTTGTTCCCCAACTTGATGGGAACATTGGAGGACACTAGGAGGGTTTCATTAACTGTATTAAGTACACCATGTGACAACATCAAGGGTACTAAATTGTATATGGTTTTTTATCCCTCTCTTTAGATTGATGAACCGCACTACTGAATATCATTATCATAGTTACCACTTGTGGTAGGCAGCTACTAGCCCCACCACTGAGTGTATATAGATTCACTTCACATAGAGTAGGTCCTGAAGAATTGTCCAGATTATTAGAACCAACAGGCAAGAAACATGTTGACCTTAGGAGATGAGCATAGCTTGTACTGAACCTAGAAGCCAGGAAAGCTGCCACTCCACACGTTTTTAGTCAAGGGGATAACCAACCTGAATAAAAGTATTATTTGGATTATCCAACTTGTTTTAACCACACACTTCACTGTATCTACACTTCACGGGCCACACACCCCCACTTCATCACACGGCAAGGAACAAAAAATCTCCGATAAAGAGCCCCTTTATGGGAGCCCGTTAGGTATTGCAGCGCCGACTCAACGAGGAGCAGGTCCATATGATGAAGCATGACACCAAGCTCGCTGGGTGTGTGAGGACCCTAGTTCCGACTAAGTGGGATCCCTCCTGACCCCCTCCTCTCTTAACAGTGCCTGACTTCCATACCATAATCCATGGTATTGGTGGATCGGACGTCTGTTTATCTTCTAGGCATCACCCTGTTGAGGAACAGCAACCCTCCATTGCATAGGAACTTAAGGAAGGCCATTAGGGTCTGAAGAAGCTGTAGCAGCTTGAACCACAGCCCTTTTGTAGTGGGATGTTGTAGGAGACAAAGAGAGTCCCCAGGGGCAGGTCGATGCCTATGATCCACAGCCCGTTCAACTGGAGCTTCCATCATGGGTTTTGCCCAAGCTCCTAAAAGCAGGTCAAGCAGAGACTCATTAAAAGGGAGCACAGGCTCCACTCCTGTCTCACCTTGATGAAGACTATTCACCAAAGGATCCACGGACAACTCCACTGAGGGAAATTGGCAATCCAGCACCACAGCTGCCCTCTTCAATATTTCAGCCAAGGACGAACTTTCCTCCGTTGCCATACCAGTTGGAGAAAGTAAATCTGAAACAGGAGAGGACTCCAATACACTAACCTCCCTCAGTTCAGTCAGCCAATTTTTCGCCACAGGAGGTTGAACAGCATGCAACGGGTTTTGACCCTCAATATTCTCTTCCTTAGTCACCAACCTTTGTATTCCCATAGGAAATACAGACAAGGGCTGAATAACAGGGGACGGAAAGTGATCCACAGAAGACGGAACTGTTGGCAATGGAGATGTGGGTGCCGCACCTGGCACCGTCCGATGCCGTTGCGGCGTCACCTCGACGTCAGAAAAAGGAATTGGATCAGTGTCCATCAGCACAACAGATGTCACTGGCTAAATAAACTCCGAAGCACCAGAGTCAGCGCCGACCAGGGCAGCGGACTTCAAAGGCTGAACGGACACCAAAGGTGTGAACCCCGAAGGGCTGTGCAGCGGTGTCATATCGAAGCCGATAGTTGAGTCAGAGGGCCCAACTGTCACTGAGTTCGAACCTGCCTGTGAGTATCCAGCCAGGGCACCTCCTACCTCATTGGAGCCATAGGGCGCACCAGAGAGAAACTGATGCCTAAAAACCTTTTGCAGGGAAAAATAATATTCCCACATTTGGGCTATATTCGCCCCGGCTCCTTGATATTTAGGTAGGTGTGGGGTAGACTCCTGTAAACAGTCCTCAACGGTGCTCTTTCCATGCCTTTGGTAAAAGATGCTGGCTGGAACCGTAGTCCTTGGAGTCGTGATGTTCTCTGAGGCACCACAAACAGACAGCATGCGGATCCGTGATCGATATTTGTCTATCACAATGTCCGCCACTTTAAACCCAGATGACATAGCTTGAAAAAGCACTTCTTCTCTCAACAAAACGTTCTGATGGGCCTGATAAAACAACCCTTAACGACTTTGGATCTGCATAGCAAGCGCAGAAAAGAAGGAACTGATGTCGGCGAGGGAGTTATATGGACTCCATTGACATCACATCCGGGGGACAATGTCGATAGAGTCGTGTAACTCTCTCTGCCAGCGCGCCGACGGGCTGTGGGAAAAGATTTCCGGATCCAGTCTCTTGCCAGGGGAGGATTCTAAATTAATGAAGCTGCACTTAGTTGAGGACCTCACTGGAGTGGAAAGTGAAGTTGAGCAAGTAAATTAATGTTGGAGAAATAGTATCCAGCAGCCTGTAGAAGTCTGGACAATGATATCTGTGGTAGCTAGATTTGGTCGCTAATAGGAGCTCTAAACAGATTGCAAGCTTGTGAATACTCCGTGGATCTATTTCTACTGACATATTTTCTGTTTTAATGCATTTGAGTTCATCAAAGTTTCCTCATGTTTTTCTAGGGTTTCGCACAGGTCGGGTGTACAAAGTTATAGTTGCCACTTCACGTAAACCCTGTAAAAAATGTCCAATTTCCAGCAATCCTACAGGGCTGATCCTTTCCTCACCCCTTCTACTTCTGATCTGATGGAGAATTAAACACGGGTCAGAACACAGAATATCCTGTATAATCTGCACAGTGGTAAGAAAAGACCTGTAATGGTATTAAGTATTGAAAGGTACTTTGAAGATACAGAACATTCAAAGGAATCCCTTATTGTTTTAACTCATCTCTGTATCAGTAATTAACTTCTTCACTCCCGCTTTCCTACACACCAAACCAGTGCTTAATTTGTAAAATAAATTAGTGCCAGGGCCCTCGTCAGGAGGACACTTCAGCTTGGACCATCCCTTGCCTCTGCCAGCGCTGCCAATGACAGTGCCAGCACAACTACTAACCATCACATTCTTACAAATGTGACAATTCATACTATTCCAGACCCCCAAAGCTACGACAATGGCTTGGGAGGCAGGTATTATTCCTTTTAAATAAATTAGTGCCAGGGCCCTCGTCAGGAGGACACTTCAGCTTGGACCATCCCTTGCCTCTGCCAGCGCTGCCAATGACAGTGCCAGCACAACTACTAACCATCACATTCTTACAAATGTGACAATTCATACTATTCCAGACCCCCAAAGCTACGACAATGGCTTGGGAGGCAGGTATTATTCCTTTTAAATGTAAATTGAATCAATAAATAGCTGTTGGGATCAAACCTAAATTAGGGAGACAGCACCACCATGTGGCAGACTGTCAAAAGCACTGGTGCTGGCAATTAAGTGCCAGTGCCGAGCACAGAAAACCAGCGGCTCAAATTAAGTAATGCCAAAACCCACTCAAATTCCAAATTTTACTTACATCCACTCTCACAGACTTACTAGGCACTTCTATAACTTTTAAAGATTCAGACAGTGTGGGTGACTCTTTCCCTGTAACAAAAGGCATTTTAATTAGAACCCAATCACCCACCTTGAATTGATAATTAGTAGGTTTACCCTTTCTGCGATTCACCACTTTATTTTCTCCTGATATCTCTCCACGTGTTCTCTAATTCTTCTGAAATCCACCTTTTTATCTTTTCTACTGCACTTCTTAAGCCACCAAAGCACAAACGTAGAATCTGTTTTCTTCCTCTTAGTGTTTCAAAAGGTAAATGTCCTGTTACTAAGTTGGGTGTAGGAAAGTGTAGCTTGAAAAGCCTTCCTTCTTGACAACCCACCTTTCACTGCAAGTTGTATAGATTCTCTAACTACCTGATAAAGAGCCTCATTTATAGTTTAGAATGATTGTGCTCCAAATATAGAGATGTCTGGCAGCCCATTGACAGCTCTTAAAATTGGCAGGAACCACGATCACGGTCGTTCCTATCAATGTATTATTAGTTTGACGGATGACTCTGACAACATGATGGTAGCATCCATCAAAATGTAAACATGTTTTTGTTTTTTCAAAAACAGAAACCCAAATCATGATTTTGTTTTTGAAATACAATGACCCCACAGCATGGGAGTTGTCTTCCATGGTGTGGGAGTCATTTTGCAGATTTCTCAACCCCTTACTGCCACGTTTTACCTGGCAGTGATTGACAGTGAAAACTGCCATTCGATGGGCCACTCTAAATCGGGTAAGTGGCAGAATGGCCAAACCTCCAACGGTCATTACTCTGTTGAGCATCGGAGGAGTATGTCAGGGGCGGAGATATAGTAGTCTCTGTTGCTGACATACTTAAATCCATCCATCTGTAAATCAAGCAGGCGGACTTTCAATTTGGCCTCTCCACCAAACTCTAAATCAGCCCTTAAATCTTTCTACTTGACCAGTAGATTGTGGGTAATAATAGACTGTTCTTTTATGCTTTATACCACATCTAAAAAGATAATCCTCAATGCTTACAAACGAAGGACTATTATCCAAAACCTGTTCATCTGACACATCCAGCCTATGAAATACATCCACTTAGAACTGGACAACCGCCTCTGTGATAACATTCACAGCCATTTTGACCTCTGGATTCTTAGTGAAATAATCTGTCAGAACCAAAGCTACAGCTTCTCAACACTAACACTAAACAGACCCAGAATGTCGATTCCCAATTTTCTCCGAGGCCCTGGAGCACGCTGGTAACAGTCTGTAGCACGAAGTTTGGTGGAATTGTCACTAATTGCACAAACACACTACAATCAAGTATCCAAGCATTCACCAATATGTCAATGCCAGGCCAAGAAATAAAATTCTATAATACATCTTTTAGCACCAGGCATATCTATATGTTCTTTGTGGTTCATGTTGAAAATTCTTTCCCTCAAAACCACAGGACAAGCCACAATCAATAATTCTTTTTTCACCTTAAAGACAGAACACAAACCTCCACTGAACATTCTTTCCTCTGGACAATCACCAGATACTCAAGGAACACATTTATTTCAACATCATTATTCATTATTCTCTCCCACAGTTCCCTACATAGATTTGTACTTCTCCAGTGTACTCCAACTATTGATATCCTCTATACTAAACTTTATCTTTCACTACTATAACTTTTCAGTAACAAAACCTGAATCCAAAGGCAACAGTGACATGTAATTCACATACATTTTGACCATTCTTGGGACATACTCCACAGTGAATAGGTAAGACTGAAGTTTGGCAGCCAAACAAGCTAACCCGGCCCTCCAAGTGATAGAGCATTAACAATTAACTTATGATCCATTCTAAGAACAAAATGGGTGCCCCAAAGGATCAGCAGCCTATGCACAGGCCAATGACTTCTTCTCAATCATGGATACATTTCTCTCTGACATCCTTAACGCTCTTGACTCATATTATACCATCCATTCCTTTGTTCTGTCATGCTGGGCCAATACTGTCTCAAGATTATAAGCACTTGCACCAACAGCAATAAAACACACTATACCTATCTCAAAAGCTTTTTTAAAAGGCGTTCCAACTAACTTATTCTTAAATTCTGTAAATTCTTTATGTTGTTCCATATGCCACACAAACTGCACATTCTTCAATAGACTATGCAATGGTTCAACTTTTGTAGCATAATTGTCACTGCTTTCTTGGAGGGTAAAAACATCTTTGCCACAAGGCACCAAGCTTGGATTACAATTAAGGCCTACAGGCAGTCTGGTAGGCAACCCTACCTGAACAGTTGTTACACAAAATCGACCAAGACTCAGTTCACATCCCAGTGTCTGGGGGCTTTCCCAACTTCAGATTATCGGCCCAGCTGGGTGGCTTACACCACCGATCTAACATGCAGATGGAGCAATCAAGCACAAGCATTGATACCTCATGTCATTTGTATTTGCCTGCCACTCCACTCTGAGCGCAAACTCTTATTGTGTCCTCATTTTAATTTCTTGGGCATGCGCGGTTGCAGACAAGCTGTTATAGAGTGCTACAATGGGGCCAACGTCTGGCTTAATTCTCTGGTGATTACATTTGAGATCTCGAAAGGAAAAAGACTCCCATCCTCACCCGAGTAGTTACTAAGAAACAGGTCCATCAGTCGAATGGGGGAAGGGGCATACTACCATTTTTCAGAGTTCAAACCAACGTCTCAAATCTTTGGCCCTTTGGAGTAGCTGTCAATGAACTGGTTTGTCAGCCGGATGGGGAGGTCTAGACTTGTTGGTGTATTTCCCAGTGCTATAACACTTTGACAATTTAAGCGGATTTGCATTTGGTCTAAACAATGTCAGGCACTTTGAGTATTAATCAATGTCTTCAATAATTGTTGTCTTTTAATGAAATCTGGCCTTTTTAAAATCTTGTATGATAGCAAGTTCCTTTTCCTGTTTTGTGTTGTTTACAACGATATTTTAATTACCTATGGATTAAAAATACATTAGACATTAGCATAATTGTTAAAAAACTGAGCATAAAACTCAGATAAAATAAGAAAGGGCAATAGTTGGGGAATTGGTGCATTCAAAATCACTCAAACATAGTTATGTTTAGGCTTAATACCATCCTTAGTGACATGATGCCCTAGATATTCTACCTCACTACATTGAATTTACATTTTGACTTGTTTAAAGTTAAAAGAAATTCCTCAATTCACACAGAACTTTGCTCAAATTTTCATTATAATCATTTACATCTTTACCAAACAGTAAAATGTCATCCTGGAAAGCCACTGCAAAATATACCCCTTCCACGGACTCTTTCATTAAGCTTTTGAAGACTGCTGCAGCGCTTAACAACCCAAAAGGCAGTCAACAAAGTTGAAACATCCCATCAGGCGTGACAAAAGCTGTCAAATGCTTGGATTCCTTTTCTAACTCAACTCAGCTTAATGATAGGCACTCACACTATCTAGTGTGGAAAATACTGTGGCTCCTGATAGCATAGACACTAACTTGTGTAGATTTGGGAAGGGATGCCTGTCTACCCAAATTTCTTCATTCAAGTCCATACACAATCTTAATTCCCATAAACCTTTTAATAATACCACTGGAGAAACTCAAGAGCAATATTTTTTTGGTTCAAATATCTTAGAAAACAACTCTTCTATTAAGAACCGTGTGTCAATTTGAAATGGGGCTATCTTATGAAATTATTCTGTGTTTAAATCCTTTACAATTTTCTAGACTAACTTTGAAATTGAGGAATCGATCTTTCAGCATGGACCCATATTCATCATTATAAAGATTGCCCTCTACAGAATACACAGGTGGCACAGCTTGAGGATCCAAAACGGAGGCGTAACTCCTGCTGATTGGGCAACCCCAAAACAGGATAACCTCTCAATATACATTTTCTTCATAGTCTTTGCCTTTAAATTCCAAAATGGCACAGATACTTGCATTGGGCAATGCTTTTTCTGGTGGATACTGCATTTACTTGCAGATTCCTCACCTTCAGAAAATCCCAGGGATCAGTCTGGTTCCGGAAACATTTCAATAGGTCTCCCATACGAGTAGGGGGTTCTGACTCCATCACCAGACCAAACACAGCACCCTGGGACATCACTGGAGTCATAAAGCACCTCCATTGACAGGCTGACGTCAGATACCATCAATTTGTTAGCCCCTTCAAGGTGACCGGATGAAACGAACATCTGATTCAGACAGGTGCAGTTTTCAGTAATGAACAAGCTACTTACCTTCGGTAATGCATTATCTGGTAGAGACGTAGTCTAGCCGCAGATTCCGTAACTTTTGAATTCTCTCGATGCGCAAGTCTGGATCCATACATTTGTTTGCAGTACCTCTGTGCACCAGGGGACGTCATCGTATGACGCTGTGATGATGTCAACGCCAGTTGTGACGTCAGTGGAATCATATAAGTCCCCTCCGGTGCGCGGGCGTCAGTTTCTGCTGTGAAACCTTCTGCGCCAACAAGCAGAGCCAATATAGAAATTGGCTGTGGAAACAGTGTGCCAAAAAAGATCCATGTATTTTTGAAACAATAATTATAAAAATGGAATGGTATGATAATGGCTGGAGAGGCCGTGTCACCGGCCCTAAAAATCTTCCAAGCCACCAAAGTGACGGCTGTTCTCTAAAGGACAGGGATCTGGGGTTATACTGATGCATCCATATTACCCATTGAGGAAAATAAATGTATCAAAGGTCTTCTCAATTTGCCACAAGCGCCCCATTGGTTCCGTTAAGATTTGATCTAGAACTTAACCCCATTGGCTTGGTATCTCTTCTTAAACCATTGCTATACTGGGTGAGGGTTTGGTCTACCCCGGAATTAAATATCTAGAGAGGCACTGAGGAACCCGATTAATTATGACAAACTCGTCCTTATCCCATTGTTGAAGCATATTAAAAAGTCTTTCGAACTGCTTAATCTGGGAAATCTATGGCCTACTCCCTGATAAAGTCACTAAAGGTAATAAAACGGTTCTAATTAAAATCTACTGGGATCAGGCCTTGACTAGAATCTGGGTTGATCACAGGGAGGGTTCCCTAACAGGGCAATTCCTGCTTCATAAATGCTCGCCCAGATTTGAAATATATCTGGATATGATTCATCCTGCCAGGGCAAAACGTCTGTATTTTCAGCTTAGATTGGGCACTCTACCTTTAACTTAGCGATGGTCTAAAATGGAGTGCGATCTAGAGAGCTGTCCCTTTTGCCCGTCACTAAAGGAAACAGTGCCCACTTTCTGCTTTTTTGCCTTAGATATTTCATACCACGCAGGAAATGGATAATTGAACTATGCAAGCTGGAAGGTGTAAGACAATATTGGGAGGATTTGTGATTATTGAAAAGTGACACGAAAGGGTCAATTGTATTTGCGGTCACACATTTTGTTTAGGGGACTTGGCCATTACGAATGAAGAACACGTTACTTACCTTCAGTAATGATATATCTGTAAGAGACATAGATTAGTTATAGATTCCTTACCTTGTGAATTACCCCAAGGCGTCAGACTGGATCCAGAGAATTTTCCGTCAACATTACCCCTGCGCGTCGAAAGGTGGCGTCGGTCAGCTACTCGTTCGTCGTCGGTGTCTTGGGCGCTGAAGTCAGTTCTGTACACGACTTTCCATGACAGCAGCGCAGAGCCATGCAAGACACTGACAACTGGGGCACAAAACTAGGGCCCTGAAAGGAAATCCTTAACCCTAGAAGTCAGGGGCGGGAAAGAATCTATAACTAATCTATGTCTCTTACAGATATATCGTTACCGAAGGTAATTAACTTGTGCATCTGAAAGAGACAATTAGTTATAGATTCCTTACCTTGTGAATAGATACCCCAGCAATACCAACCCAGAAGGTGGGTCTGCGAACCAAGTTCACACAAGAAAGTCCTGAAGAACAGAACGGCCAAAAAAGCAGTCTCTCTGGACTTGGCTGTCTAGACAGTAGTGTCACGGAAATGTGTGCAGAGATGCCCATGTAGCTGCCTGACGGATGTTGTTGAGAGGGACTCCCCGTCCCAACGCAGTAGTAGCTGCATCGCCCTGGTACAATGGGCATGCAGCCACACTGGAGGGTCCTTCTTAGCCAAACAATTACAGGTTTTGATGCACAGAACGACCTACCTGGAGATGGTCCATTTGTGCACGGCCCATCCGTTTGTGCATGCCCCAACCTTTCCTAGCGCCCACGTAACCAACAAAAAGCTGGTCGTCCACCCGGAATTGTTCGGTGCGATCCAAATAGAAGGGGAGCATACATTTTGGATCCATACTGAGGAGCCTCTCTCCCTCTTTTGAAGGATACGGAGCCGGAAAGAAGGTGGGCAAAGTGATGGTTTGGCCAATATGGAAAGAAGTGACCACCTTTGGAAGAAAGGAGGGTCGAGTTCTGAGGACAACCTTGTCCGGATGAACAGCCAGAAAGGGAGGCTTGAAAGACAGAACTCAAACTGCGCGCAGAGGTGATGGCCACCAGAAAAGCAGTTTTGAGAGTTAAGAGTCTGAGAGGGCAGTTATGGAGCGGCTCGAAGGGAGCGCACATAAGATAGGTTAACACCAAGTTCAAGTCCCACTAAGGCATTGCGAAGGGAACAGGAGGAAGCAGATGAAATCTATTTACAACAGGAGACTTGAAAAGAGAAGGCTGATCAGGAAGCCTGAGAAAAGCGGAAATGGCCAAGAAGTAGCCCTTGATAGTGCCCAGAGCAGAGCACTGCTGGGCCAAAGAAAGGAGGAACAAGAGAACCTCAGACAGAGGGGCAAAAAAGGGGATCCAGAGCCTTTGCTGTGCACCATGCCACAAACTTATTCCATCTGCAGGTGTACACTGTCTTAGTGGAGGGACGCCTGGCTGCTAAGATTACATCACAGACTTCAGGAGGCAAGTCAAATGATGTCAACTGTCGCCAATCAATCTCCACGCAAGGAGGTGGAGGCTGGACAGGTTCGGGTGGAGGACCATCCCTTGCTACTGCGACAGAAGATCCTCCCGAAGAGGCGGTCAGATCGGAGGATCGATGCCATGTTGAGCAGCTTGTGATACCAGACTCTTTGTGCCCAATCCGGAGCCACAAGAATGAGTTGGGCCCGGTCGTGCTTGATCTTCTTCAGCACTCTGGGCAGAAGTGGTATAGGTGGAAAGGTGAATAGAAGACGGCAACTCCACTCGCGACGAAAAGTGTCGCCTAGCGAGTGCCCCCTTGGAAATTCCAACGCGCAGAACTGCTGACATTGCGCGATCTCTTCAGTGGCGAATAGATCTCACCAAGGCTCTCCTCACTGCAGAAAGAGACCTTGCACCACCTCCGAGTGAAGACGCCATTCGTGATCCATCATGCACCTGCAGCTGCGTTCGTCCGCCCTGGCGTTCAGTGAACCTGCCAGGTGTTGAACCACCAGGGATATGCCCTGATGTTACAGCCATGTCCAGAGGCGCAGGGCCTCCTGACATAGGGTCCACGACCCCACCCCGCCCTGTTTGTAGCAGTACCACATGGTGGTGATGTTGTCCATAAACACCTGCACTACTCTTCCCCGGACAGAGGGAAAGAATGCCTTTAGTGTAAGACGGATTGCCTGAAGCTCCAGAAGGTTGATGTGGAGCTCAGACTTCGCCAGAGACCAGAGGCCTCTGATCTCAGCCTCTCCCATGTGGCTGCCCCATCCCAGAAGGGATGCGTCTGTCACCATTGTGTGATCTGGTGGGGGAAGGGAGAGGGATCTGCCGTTGACCCAATCCTGGTTCGTGAGCCACCACTGCAATTGTCGTGCAGTGCACTTCGAGATCTGGACGCAATCGGACAGATTTCCCTGATGCTGCGCCCACTGGAACTTCAGGTCCCACTGCAGAGCCCGCATATGCCACCTGGCATGATCGACCAGCAGGATGCCGGCGGCGATGAGGCCCAGCAGCCTCAGGATAATCCTGACCGCAACTCGGGATAGAGGCTGAAAGATCGGAATCATAGCCCAAATATCCCGGACTCACTGTTTGGGAGGATGAGCCCAAAACGGCGCCATGTCCAGAACCCCTCTGATGAAAATGAGCTTCTGAGAGGGAATCAGGTGCGACTTTGTCACGTTGATGGAGAACCCCAGCAAATGCAGGTCGTCTGCCGTAGTTTGGAGGTGTGAGACAACTGCCTGGGACGAGCCCTCCTTCAACAACCAGTCGTCGAGATAGGGGAAGACTGGAACCCCTGATCTGCACAGATGAACTACGACCATTGCCAGCACTTTCGTGAAGACCAGAGGGGCACTGGTAAGGCCAAAGGGGAGCACGGTAAACTGAAAGTGCTCGTGGCCTACCGTGAACCGCAGGTAACGTCGGTGGGCTGGCTTGACGGGGATGTGGAAATCAAGCATCCTGCAAGTCCAACGCTACCAACCAGGCTCCAGGGTCGAGGGCAGACAAGACCTGAGCGAGCGTCAACATTTTGTACTTCTCCTTCCGGAGGAAGTGGTTGACGTTCCTGAGATCCAAGATAGGACGCAGGCCTTTGTCCTTCTTGGGCACCAGAAAGTAGTGGGAATAGCAACCACTACCTACTTCTGGGACAGGAATGCGCTCAATGGCTCCCTTGACCAAGAGAGCTGTAACTTCCTGTTGGAGAAGGTCCAGATGATCCTCTGACATGCGATGGTACTGGGGTGGCATGGCTGGAGAGAGAGTCTCGAAGGGGAGAGAGTAGCCCTTTCGGACTTTCTGCAAAACCCACCTGTCCGACGTGATGGTGCGCCAGTGTGGGAGGTGATGGCAGATCCTGCCGCCCACTGGCGTTTGATGGGCCTGAAAGGTTAGACTATGAAGGTTTGGAGGCTGCTGCAGAGGGGGCGGTTATGAACTGGCCCGCCCGACTGCCCCCAGAACCATGTTGGTGGTTCCCACGTCCCAGGCCTCGCTGAGGTTGAACAGCTTGCGCTGGCCTGCGGCTCTGAAGGTAACGTGTTGGGGCACCCCTTCCGTGGCCACAAAAGGGGCGAAAAGCAGACCGTGCAGGGTGCGTTGTGGAGAGGCCCAAGGACTTGACCGTAGCCCGAGAGTTTTTGAAGCGCTCGAGGGCACTGTCTGCTCTGTCGCTGAACAGGCGACAGCCATCAAAGGGCATCTCCATCAAGATATTCTGGACATCCCCAGAAAAGTCAGTCATCCTCAAACAAGTGTGACGGCGAAGCACCCTCTGACATTGAAATGGTCCAACCAAGTGAGTCTGGAGTATCCAGTCCACAGTGGATGGCGAACTTTGCTGCGTCTCTCCCATCCGCAACAGCACGGGAGAGCACAGCCCAGCCCTCCTCCGGACACTGAGGCAGCACTTGCACCACCGTATCCCACACAGAGTGGGAATAACGGCCCAAGAGGCATGTGGTGTTCACTAACCGCAGCCCTAAGCTGGAGGAAGAAAACAACTTCTTCCCAAACTGATCCAGCATCTTGGATTCCCTGTCCGGTGGTGCGGTAGGGAATGCGCTCTGGGACGCTGAGGCTTGGACAACCAAGCTCTCGGGGGAGGGATGTTGGGAGAGGAAAGTGGGGTCGCCATGGGCCAGGCGGTGGTGTCGGGCAACTATCCTATCCACAGAAGCCCCTGTGGTGGGCGTGGACCAGGTGCCCAAAAGGATGTCTGTGAGGGCTTCATTAAACGGAAGCAGGGGCTCTGAAAAACTTGCTGCCGGTTGAAGCACCTCCGTCCGGAGGTTAGTCCTGACTGCCTCAGTAGGTAGCTCGAGGTTGAGAGCCTCGGCCGCCCTACGCAACACCACTGCCTAAGACGCTCACTCCTCCATAGCCACGGTAGTATGAGACAACAAACCAAGGTCTGGTGAGTTGTCCAGACCACTAGCATGCCCCAGGTTCTCTCTCCAGTCCAGATCGTACTCCAGTTGAGCAGTGAGAGTGTCCTCAGACCCCTCCCAGTCTTCCTCACCCTCCTCTGGCTGCCAAACTGGCTGAAAATGGCCAGGGTGGAATGCAGGCACAGAAGTACCCATCGGCACCAGATCCGGCTCCGTATCCACATCGGGGTGGAAGCCGGGGTCGATGTCGACTGGAGGTCCAGCCGACGTGGTGCCGGCAGAATTGGTGCCGGGGGAGGCGTCACAAGGTCGAACAGTGCTGATCCGGATCCAGGCCTGGATCCAAGGGGACTCTGCGGAGCCGCCGGCATCGGAGGCCTAGGGCCCCCAATCGAGTCCACGGGGCCCAAAGGCACACCGGTGGAGTCGGGCTGCCAAAATATGGCATGCATCGCTTCGTAAAATTGACAAAAGCTAGGCAGGGCTCACTCCCAGTCCCAGGAAGGCCCGGAGTCGACCCTGGAGGCTCTGCACATGGCGCCACGGGAGGGGCACCACCCGCACCCTGCATTGCATCAGCCGATGGACTAGGGAAAGTCGAAGAGCGACGATGCTTCTTCGACTTCTTCTTATGCTTCGACTTACCTGACCCAGAGTGCGAAGACTTAGACGACGAGTGGTGGTGATGGCTCCGTGATCTGTCCCACGACCTCCCTTGTGACCGGGACATTGAAAGACATACAGCCGACTGCCGGGCCTTGAGGAGCTTTCGGGACCACTCTTGAAAAGACTTTGGGGCCATGGTACAGCAGTCGGAGCACGACTTGGGGTCATGGTCGCGCTCCAGGCAGTAGAGGCACACGCAGTGCGGATCCATTATCGACATCAGTCGGTTACAGGAGCTGCAGGCCTTGAAACCGGGCATCCCTTGTGCACCACGAGTCGACGATAGACTCTAAAAAGAAGTCAACAAAAGTCTCAAAAACTCATTCAAAAATTGACTGGGGGTACCGCTCTCTCCGGATCTGCGCTTGCTGGTGTGGAAAAAGAAAGAACTGACATCAGGGGGCGAGGGAGGCGTCTAAGTAACTTCCGCTATGTCATCCCCGTGACCACGATTCCGACGATGGACGCAGAGCCGACCAACGCCACCTACCGATGTGCAGGGGTACTGCTGACGAAAAACTTTCCAGATCCAGTCTGACGCCTGGGGGATATTCTAAGGTAAGGAATCAATTGCTATCTTTTATCTGAAAGAAACAGTTAGCTATCAGGGGATCAGTAGACTTTTCCACAGAAGGAAGAGATAAGTCAAAGTCCATAGCCACTCTCCTTAACATGTCCGCAAAAGAGGAACTTGTCTCAGTACCAAGGCTAGGAGGGGGAAAGAAGTTCCTTAGATGGGGAAGACTCCAACCCAACAATAGGCAACACAATCACTCAACAACTAAAACAACTAGAATTCTTGGTCAGAAGAGAAATCAACCAGCGTCTCCATGCATCCACTTTGTCCAATATCACCGAGCTAAAAGGATTCCGCGTGGTCTGAGGTTGTCTATCAAACCTATGTTGTTTAGGTTTCATCTCAATAAAGATTTCATGGACAAAGGGTTTTCAATTCTAAATAAATGCTCGCTAGATTTAATTTTACTTTTAGTAGAAGATTTATCCAAAGCGATTAAAGAAATCAACACCGAAATTGATGAGATTAAACATAATTTAATCTCACGAATGGAAGACAGCGAATGGACAAAATCCCTTGAAGATATCAATGCTAGATTGGACAAATATACCAAAGAATTACAAGAAGGAAAATTGCCGAAATATAAGAGAGATACCTTGGATTATAAACTGAATGAGGTTTATACCTGGGCGGAAGTGTATGCCCAGCGACGTACTTATTTCAAAAAGTCTACTACTACCACTTCCTCAGAAGAGAGTGTGGCAACCGAGTTGGATACCAATACAACCAGACCTTCAGCAAAAAGCCAAATAAATAGTGGTTTACATCTGAAGGAGAGTACCGAAACCGCATCCACCTCTAGTTCAGTGCATTTTTTGTCCAAGGACCTGGATTCCAGTCAGCCACCAGGAACGACAAAATCCGTAAACCCAGGAGAAGCTGTCGGAAAATCAGGTCGAACACGGAGTCAGAAACAAATCTAGTTGTTAACATCTCTTCAAAGGAACTCACTCCATCTCAAATTCATGTTCTCAAAAAAGGTTTGGGCTTCGTCCCCACATACGACACCAACATTCTAGTATGTGAAATAGCACTTTTCAAATTTCTGAGAGTTTTACGCCCAAGACATTTTTTTACGAATGTGTTACCACCAATAAAAGACAAAGAAGCGGCTGAATTTTTGGAGTTTTGCCCGAAATCTAAATTTCAGGTTCCTATCTCTCATAAAACATTGGACACGTTTGAGAATTTGGTCAGAAAAGATTTCAATCACCTACATTTCAACAAAACCATAAAGACCAATCTATTTAAACATGAAATCCGAATGTTGCGATCTATTCAAAATGATGGTGATATACATGTACAAAAAGCGGACAAAGGAGGTGCCATTGTCATAATGGATAAATCTTTTTATTTTTCTGCAGTACGGGATCATGTCATAGATCCACAGACATACTTGTTGTTAGATGAGACCCTATACACGAACCTAAAACCACTCTAAAGTGCATTTTAGAACATGCCTTTGAGATGGGTTGGATCACAAGTGCTACTAAACAATTTTTGACTGTGGATTATCCCCGTAAACCTCTTCTGTACATGTTGCCCAAAATCCACAAGGATTTGCACAACCCTCCCATGCGGCCAATTGTCACAGGATGTGGCACCATCTTTGAACCACTCGGTCATTATATAGATTATTTCTTACAATTTTTCGTTCAGAGCTGGCCATCCTACATTAAAGATACCAAAGACTTTTTATCCAAACTTGAAGCCTTAGTTCTCACTGAGGAAGTTCTACTGTGCACGATCGATGTCAAATCGCTTTACACTTCCATACCACACATCGCTTTACTTGAACTTTTGCATTTTTGTTTGTATCACAGCTATTTTTATTGGGAAAATAATTTTTTCCTTCAACAGCAAGGAACTTCTATGGATTTTGCAGGGGCCCCTGCATATGCCAACACATTCATGGCATAATTTGAGCATGACCATATTTATAACGATGTTGACTGGACCAGGAACACTCTGCTTTACTGCAGATATATAGACGACATCTTTATTCTCTGGACCAATACCCAGGAGCTCTTGGATGAGAAAATTCAACTTCTCAATGCTGTAGATGACCATATCCAATTCACTCATGAAATAAGCAAGACGATGATTGTATACCTTGATGTGACTCTTACCATCAGGGACAAGCTGATCCATACACAAGTACACAGAAAACCTACTGATGCCAACAATTCCTTGCACTTCCAAAGTTTTCATCCTCCTAATCTAAAACAGAATTTACCTTATTCACAGTTTTTGCGGATAAAAAGAATTTGTTCTGAACCTGAGGACATGAGCAATCACTTTTCATTACAACAGAAATTGTATCTCAACAGAGGGTATCCCCTAGAAGTCATTGAGCAAGCTAAGTCACGTACTGAAAAACTGACAAGAAAGTGTTTATTCCAACCTCAACCTCACAAACAAAAGTCTAGACAAGTTTTTGTTTCAAAATTCTCAACCAGTTCTAAGAAGGTTAAAAATATCATCATCAAAAGGTGGGAAATACTGCAGAATGAATTGGATTTCAACAACATCTTTAATGACACTCCACTGTTCGCTTACACTCGCTCTAAGAATTTGAAAGAACTGATTCATTCTCCTCAAAAACCACTCGCCACCAACTTCAAAGGGATGAAAAAATGCCAGAATTGCATTCACTGCAACAGCGTCATTGTGGGTAATGTGTTATATCATCCAAACTCAGGAGAAACCATCAAATTGTTCCATAACTCTGATTGCAACTCTGAAAAACTAATTTATTACATCAAGTGTCCTTGCGGGAAACTATATGTTGGGAAGACCGAACGCAAAGCAAGATCAAAGTACGCATTTCTGAGCACAAGAGCACGATAAGAACAAAAACAAAAGCAGTAGCTTAGCAACTCATTGGCAAGAGGAAAGACACAGCATAGCCCAACTTCAATTCTCAGTGTTAGAGAGAGTTATACATCAGTCCGGTATGGACATCACGAGAGCTCTCCTTCAAAGGGAAACATTTTGGATAAAACGCCTTGACACCCTGATAGATAAGGGAATTAATGATCGTATAGATTATTCATGTTATTTGTAATTTCTGAACCAATTGATTGTTATTTGACATGTGTTTGCGTATTGACTGCTGTTTGCTTCATAAGGCAAATCTGACAAGCTCATATTCTTTTTGTCTCAATTTAATTTTCACCTCCTATTTTCACTTCCAATTCATTTCCCTCACCTCACTTCGTATTTTATTTCATTTAATTTATCTTTCACATTAGGAGTAGGTGTAGTTCACGCTTTTTCACTGCTGTTTATAAGAGTGAATATATGGACAGACTTGTGATAACATGGCGGCCATTGAGTCCTTCGCAGTAGGTATATCCCGTGGTCCTTCTTTCTTAGCGTTTTTCCGACTGTATTGGAGTCCGTTTTAAGTGTTTGTGTCATGAACGTGTACTTCCGGGTATCGGCGGTTGTGTATTTAACAGTGACGAGGACGCGGTTAAGAATTCCCGAGTCTGTCTCGTCGTCGACCAAGAGGGTCCAGATCTTTGAAGTGTTCCAGCCTTCTCTGGTAACAGTCCATTACTTTCGACATTTCAGTCCATTAGGTCATGTTTGTATTATCGCTCCCCATAGGTTTTTAGTACGAGTTTGTATCTTTAATTGCAGGCACACTTCCAGCGGTTCGCTTTTCAGCGGTTTTGTTGTGAGAATCAAGGTAGTTTTGTGGCATTTTCAAGTGCAGTGGGTGTTTCACGGGTGGCTCATTGAGCTAGGCACAGTAGCAGTTTGAATACATGTATGGATGCACGATAGTGTTTCTTACTTTCACTCGTTTCAACCGGTCGTGTTTATTTAAGTGGCACATTTCTGGTGAACGGAAGGCTTTCTTCTTCCTCTCTTTTTTTCTTTTTCTATGAGCTAACGTTTGCAAACCATAGCAATGTAACGAAGATTCATAACACTGCAATGATTTAGTGTTGTCATGATCTGTTAGATGCTTATAGCATACCTGTTGTATATATTGTCTATGTTCATTTATTCATTCTTTCTTAGAATTGAAGCCCCTGAAGAAGAGTCAGTCCGACTCGAAATGCATTGGGCATCCAGAAATTTCTTGATTCAATGTGAATGGATTTAATTTGGAAAAACTCCTGTAGTGAAGGATTCATGGACATTCTCTGATTATTTTTGAACTGATATTTGAAGACCATTTTGTAAATACATTTGAACAATCTCACGAGTTTATTGTGGATTTGATTTATGGTGTAAACACACCAATTTAAGTTGGTAAAATTGATCATGTTGATATACCAATAGGTAACAGCAACAGTGCACAGAGGTTGGGTCTCATCGACCCTTTATATTGAAGACTCCAACCCAGCCTACCCTAGTGCAGCTCACCAATTCTCCTCCATTAAAAGTGGAATAGCCTCAGATATAGGCTGCAGTAGCCCTGATTCCTCCGCATCATCTCTCAAAAGGTGACCCTCAGAAGTACCACCATGAGAGGAAAGTGGAAGGAAAACCTTCCCCACAAAGCTCCATCAACCCCGCACCAGACACCGAAAAAACGACGCTTCGACATCGAAAGGAAGAGAAATGGCTTTGATCGACCCTGCCAATGCAGTTGCTGGAGCCAGCTGATCAAGGACAGACAACGAAGTTGGAAATCCCGAAGGGCTGTGCACTGCAGCCTTAGCAGAGTCGGTCGACGCAGACCCAATAACTTAAAGGGCCCAACTGACACCAAGGGTGAACTGTAGGAAAGTGGGTTTCTGTTGTATTACCCCCCCCCCCACTTTGTGCCAGATTTCTGATGCACTTTGACTGAGTGTACGCTGGGTCCCTGCAAATCAGGTTCCCAGGGCCTGTGTTCTTTCCCAAAACTGTAGCTTTGTTTTCACAATTGGCAACCCTCTGGCTCACATGTAAGTCCCTTGTAAAAGGGACCAGTGGTACCAAGAGACCAGAGAGGGTCTCTAAGGGCTGCAGCATTTATTGTGCTACCCTCAAAGACCCCTCACCAAACACATACACACTGCCATTGCAGACTGTGTATTTTGGTGCAGACAAAACTTCAGAGTTGACATGGCACACATCATTGTGTACCATGCCCACCAACCACTGCCTGTGGCATAGGTAAGTCACCCCTCTAACAGGCCTCACAGCCCTAAGGCACAGTGCACTATACCACAGGTGAGGGCATACAACCATGAGCACTATGCTCCCCACAGTGTCTATGCCATTCAAAGATATTGTAAGTGCAGTGGAGCCATATTGAGTACATGGGCTGGGAGTTTATCAATACCCCACACCTTCATGATTGTGTTGCTGAATGCTAAGGAGTTTGGTATCAAACTCCCCAGCATGATAATGCTACACTGATGCCAATGTAGGACTTATTACAAAGGGCACTCAGAGGGCATCATAGAGATGCCCCCTTAAAAACTACCAACTTCCCTGTGTTCAGCTGACTGGTCTGCACCAGCCTGCCACACACAGACATGTTTCTGACCCCCTGAGGTGAGAGCCCTTGCACTCTTGTGGGTCAGGAACAAAGGCTGCTTGAAGTGAAGGTGCTTCACACTTACCCTCAAGCAGGAACAGCATTCAGGGTGGTGAGCATCAAAGGCTTCCTACCCTTTGTTATGATAGCCAGGGACTCTCCAGCTAGTGGAGATGCCCACCCCCTTGACCAAGCCCCACTTTTGGCATCAGGTTCGGTGGGAACATTAGTAATCAGGAGAGGTGTGTCCCCTCTCAGCCAGGACCACCCCTAAGGTGCCCTGGACCGAGTTGCCCCCTCCTTAGGAAATTCTCCATCTTGAATTGAAAGATTCAACCCAATCAGGTTAGGAAGATGCCCCCTCCCCAAAGGGAGGGGACATTCTAAAGGTGTAGTCACCATAAAGGCAAGTAGCCCATTGGCTACCATCTGCCGGTACCTGTAACACCCCTAAATTCAGTATTTAGGGGCACCCCTGAACCTTGATCCTCAGATTCCTGCAACCTAAGAAGAAGACGGACGCTGTGCAGCAAAGCAAGAAGACATCTACTGCATTGGCCCCAGCCCTACCGGCCTGTCTCCTGCTTCTCGAGCCTGCAAAGAAGATGACGTCTATCCCATGGCCAGCAACTTCCAAGAACCCTAGGAAGACTTCAACTTGTAAATGAAGACAAGATCTCCTGAGGACTGCCCCCATGTCAAGAAAAAAATCCATATTCCGGATTACAGCAGATTCGCAACACCTGCCCACTCTGCACCCGACCTCAGTTTGAGTGACTCACCTGCCCTGTGAAGTCTACCCAGCGATCCTGACCTCATCTCTAATGATGGCTAACCTCTCCTAGACCTCACAAAGTCACCTGCAGCCTCAACACGAAGGGTCCCCCTGACTGCGACCGGCTCCAACCCAGAAGATCTGCCACCAAAAGGTACCCCTGTATCCTCAGCCCTCTGGCCCTCGGGAACTCAACCCATGGTGCCTCGACCTCCCCAAGTCCTCCAACTTACCTGCACAGCCAGTGGTCACCTTCAACCAGCCTCCTAGTCCGAGCCTGCAGCCTCTTTGTGCGACTGACAACCTCCGCCGAAACGCATTGGGCGCACAACGCTGATCTTGCACCCTGCACTTGGCCACCCCTGTGCCGCTGGTGGTGTAGCTTTGTTGCTGCTTTGTGCCTCCTGTGCTGATCTTAACCCCTAGGCCTGTGCCCTAAAACCATGGGTACTTACCTGCAAACCGTACCTCTTCGAGGTGCCCCCAGCCTCTATTGATTTCCAATTGGCCCAGCGACCTCTGCACCTGACCGCCCCAGTGCAACTGGTGGTGCAGTACCTACCTAAAATGGAACCTTGCCCAGTGTTGGTCAAAACCCCCGAAGATTGGGATTGTAAGTCGAATACTTATCTGCTAATGCATAACAATGTTATCCTCCCATAAGATTGCATTGCATTTACAAAGCCTATTGCATATAAAAGTCTATCTATTTCTTTTGCAAAGTTCTAATCCGATTCTACAAAAGTATTTCTAATACTGTAAAGCATTTTCTACAGCTTGGCAAAACAATTCTTACTGTACTTGAAAAGTACTACTACTTTTGAAACTGTTACTTACCTGCAACTGAGTTCCTTCTGGTTCTAGAAATAAAATAACAAAATAATAACTTTTTATACATAACAATTGGTCTGGATTAAGTATTTGAATGTGTGCTATCATTTCTTGCCTGAGTGTGTACAATAAATGCTTAATACAGCCCTATGATAAGCCTAACTGCTCGACCACACAGCCACAAATAGAATTTTAGTATTATTTACTTAAGCATCTGTAAGCCTCTGGGGATCCACTTGACTCTGTGCAAACTATACCAGGCTTTGGCATAGTATATACAGAGCCAGCTTCCTACATAAACCCACTGCAGTGGCTCCTCTCACCTCCATGGGGCCCGACGGGTCTCCAGGGGTAGGTAGAGACCCAAAGATGTAGAGAGTTATAATTATCTCTCATTTGGGCATCGATGCCCCGGCTCCCGGAGAGACGGGTACACGTGGGGCAAAGTTGTGTATGGCCTCCTCAACTGGTAAACAGGAGGAGCATTGAAAGTCGGAGTCTCCATGCGGTGAAGTAGGGATGCCGCAACTTCAACCACCTGCGCTTGCCTTGGGATGTCGATGGTTCAAAGTGACATCCACAGGAATGACTCCAGCTCCTGGAACGGCTCGTGAATGGCCCGCAGAACAAGGAGAAGAAGACCGAGGCCGCTGTGAAGTCTCGGAGAACGGCGTCAATGGCTCTGCAGAGGTTTCATCCAGTGTTCTTTGAGCATCTTCTGCTTCTGACAGGAGCCGCAATGTTCGGAGTCATGGTGTTCTCCCAAACGCCACATACAAATGGAATGAGGGTCCGTGGCGGACATCTGTGATACACAAGACCCACAAATCTTAGAGACTGAGGACATGAGGAAAAAAAGGGCACAATGTTCCAACTAGCATGAGGAACAGCTTCTCTGGATCTGCGTTGCAGCTCAGAAAAGAACAAACTGACATCTGCGCATCAGAGGTGACTTATAACACTCCGCTGCCACAGCACTATTTCGTCACAGGAAAAAAGTGAGGTATGGACTATGCGCAGAGAGCACCTTTAGCACACTGACCCTCCAGGCAGATGTTATCGCCACTAAGAATGCAGTTTTGATGATTAAAGTATGAGTGCGAAGTTGTGGGCGGCTTAAAGAGAGAGCACATCAAAAAAGTAAGAACCATATTTAGGTCCCACTTGGCATAATAAAGCGCGCTGGTGGGAACATGTGTTGAAGGCCTTTTAAGAACCTATATACAATAATATATTTGAAAAGGGAGGACTAATTTGGCAACTGAAGATAAGCAGAAATCACAGAAAGTTAACCTTTTAAGGTGCACAGAGCAGAGCACTGCTGGGCCAAGGAACGAATAAACAAGAGGACCTGAGAAAGAGCTGTGAACACTTGTACTAGCCTTCCCCTGATTGAAGAAAGAAAAGCTTTAATTGGCAAATGGATCCCCCAAGGCACTAATAGATTGATGTGGAGTTCAGATTCCGCTAGAGACATGAGTCCTCTGATCTCCACCTCTCCCAGATGGCCACCCCAGCACAGGAGTGATGCATCTGTCAGTACATTCAGCTCTGGTTGGGAAAGGGAGAAGGGTCTGCCACTGACCGAATCGCGGTTCCTCAGAAAGCATGCTGCGCCCATTGGGACTTCACTTCTCAATGCAGAGCACGCATATTGTATTGTAATTGCATTTGTGCTAGCGGGCATGTGTTACAAGCAGGATGAAGAAGGCTATGAGGCCCAACAACGTCAGGGTCAGTCTCATCAAAGTCCAGGTTAGAAGCTGAAACATCACTAGCATAGCCTGAATATCCTGGATTTGCCGCTCGGGAGGATAAGCTCAAAACTGTACTGTGTCCAGAACAGCTCAGATGAAAAGGAGCTTCTGAGAGAGAGAGTTAGGTGTGACTGCGGTATATTGATAATGAACCTCAACAAGTGCAGAAGGTTCACCGTAGTCTGGAGGAGGTGAGAGACAGCTGCCTAGGGTGAGCCTGCCTTCAACAGCCAATCATCGAGGTAGGTAAAGACTGGAATCCATGACCTCCACAGGTGAGCTGCAACTACCCCCATCTATTTCTTGAACACCAAAGTGGAGCTGGTAAGGCTGAAGGGGAGCACGGCAAAGTGAAAGAGCTCTTGGCCCACTGTGAACCGAAGGTAACGTCTGTGGGCAGGCAGGATGGGGATGTGGAAATAGGCATCCTGCAAGTCCACTATCATCCAGTCTCCTGGATCTAGGGAAGACCGTGTAGGAGAGTAGGATCTGCCACTTATGGTTACCCCCACTTTTTGCTGATGTTTCACTGTTTTTCGACCTTAGTCTGGCTGGGGCCCTGCTATTCAGGACCCCAGCCTAGCTGCTTCCTCTCTAAATTGATTCCATGTACCTTAGGTACACCACAGATTGGATTCTGAGGTGCCCTTATATGTCCCTAGTATATGGTATACTATGTACCCAGGGCATAGGTACCCCAGAGGCCTACCAGGGGCTGAAGCATGTGTTATGCCACCCCTGGAAAGCCTTCCAAAATAACACCACAGGTCTGCTAATGCAGCCTTGGTAAGTGTTAGAATCCGGGTTCTCTGGTTGGCACAGGTAGGTACTTGTGACAAGCAGGGAACCTTTCCTCTAGTCAGGGTAAGGGGTTACACTCCTAAAATAACCCCTGCTCACCCTCTAGGTAGCTTGGTGCGAGCAGACAAGGCTTATCTCAGAGCTTTATAGGTTAAGCATTTGTGAACACATACAGCAACCAAGTGACAACACTACAGATGGACACCACACAGGTTTTTATGTTAAAAATAAGGATTCTTTATATAGAGTTACCACAAGACCATTAAACGACAAAAAATACACAATACTGTTACTTTACATGGTAGAAGTTTGCTTGTTTCTCTTAAGTTCTTAGATGTGACACTTTAAGTCAATGTACCTTAGATGCGACACACAGGGCAACAAAAGTGTTGCAACGATGCTGATGCAATTAAGTTTTTGGTGCAAAGAAATAAAGACGTGAAGATCTTCCAGATGCGCTACGCTTCTCCGATGTTGCGAGAAGACTCGACTCGATGCGTCAGCTACAGCAGTGTCACCCCTTTACACGATACGACGGCAGCGGCACTCTTCTCCGACGTTTGCGAGACGCTTCCGCTCGATGCGATGTTGCAGCGGCGTCACCCCTTTACGCGATGCGACGACAGCAGCTCTGACGGTGGCACGCTTCTCCGTGGATGCGAGGCGCTTTTCTTGATGCGGTGCAATGCGACAACTACGATGGCTGCGATGGCGACACGCTTCTTCCTCGATGCGAGACTCTTCTCTTGATGCGGTGCAATGCGTCAGCTACGATGGCTGTGATGGCGACACGCTTCTTCGGCGTTGCTAGACACTTCCGGAATGAGGCGAGACGCTTCCGCTCGATGCGATGCTGCAGCGGCGACACCTTTTGCGAGATGCGATGACAACCGCTCCGACGGCGGCACGCTTCTCCTTCTCGAGTCGCGCTTCCAGCTCATTGCGACACGCAGTCCCTCAGAATGCCCAACAACAGCAGCAGGCACTTCCAAAAGACTCTGGGGAGCTGGGGGTGAAGTCCACTGGTCCTGGGACTTCGTTCAGGGGCAAGCTCAGCACAAGCCCTTGGAGATCTTTTAAGCACAAGTTGAAATAAAGTCTTTGTAGTCTTTTCTCCTCTCCTTTCAGCAGCAAGGCAACCACTGCAGGCCAATCCCCCAGGTCAGGGACAGTACTCCTCCTTACAGCTTTCCCAGTTCCTTCTCCTCAGGCAGAGGTTCTTCTTGTCAAGCAGGATGTAATTTCTTGGGAGCAGGGTCCCAATACTTATATCCCTAATTCCTTTGTTCCTCTGGGGTAGAGGGGCCTTTGCCCAGTCCAAACCAGTTCTTGAGCACTTTGACATGACTCTGCCTTTCTATTCAGGGTGCAGGGCAGAGACATCAGCCGCTCCACAGGAGGTGGAGCCAGCATTGTGGTGGCAGAGCACAGTCCTATTCAGAGTCCAGGTGCACTCCTCCCACCCATCTGGATGTCAATCTCTCCATTCACCACCAGGCTACCTAGCCCTGCCCCTCTGGGTTTCCCCAGCCCTGGCACTCACACAAACCAGACAGGCAGATACACATCATAGCAGAGGCGGGCAGAAATGGTTAGGCAAGCAAATACCAACTTTCTAAAAGGGGTATTTGCAAACACAGAATATTAAAATAAACTTTACCAAAAGATGTATATTATAATTCTGAGTTCAGGCATACTAAACTCGATTTTCTACCATGTTCCCTGGGTCGGTTAGGATCATAGGATGTAACAATTCTAACAGCCCATTCTGGCCTATGGAGAACAGGTAGCCTTACAATAGTGAAAAACGAAAATGGCTGTAATTCACTATTAGGACATGCCACACACATCAGGGCTTGTCCTACCTTATGCTTACAATGCACCCTGCCCTTGGGCCTACCATAGGGGTGACTAATATGAAGTTAAGGGAATGTTTAGGGACTGGGAAGTGGGTGCACTTGCCCAGTCAGCATGGCAGTACCAGACTGCACGCAGGTTCTGCAATGGCAGACCTTAGACACATTTTACTAGGCCGCTTCTGTGGGTGGCACAACCAGTGCTGCAAGCCCACCAGCAGCATTTGTATTTACAAGCCCATGGCACTCCTGGTGCACTTTACTGGGGTCTGATAGTAAACCAAATAAGCCAATCATGGAATCCAACCAACATATACATTTTAAATAGGGAGCACTTGCACGGTGGCACTGGTTGGCAGTGGCACAGTGCTCTGAGCGGCCAACACCATAAAAACACATGAGGCACAGCGACAAAAAGTGGAAGGGAGACTCACGCCAAGGTGCCAGGTCTAACAGTAAGGTGGTGCATGCACCCCTTACAGAGATATAGGTTCACAATATCTCAACTATCGCTGCACATAGAAACCTATCAGTCACCCCTAAGGCCGGCCTTATCAATCCTGAAGGCAGGGTGCTTGGTTATATGTGAGTGGGTGCCCAGGCATGAGCTGAGCCCCTCTGCAGCCTTCGGGATCCATCCTCCGGGGTTGTCTGACCATATACTCTTTAGTGCATTATAACTAAACGGTAAAGGCTAACTTTGGACTGGCTGCACGGAAACATGTTGTGTTTGGTGTCAAATACCTTGGAATCATACCACCACACCAGTAACTGGTGTGGGAGTATGATCCCACCCTTCTAGAGGGAGAGACATGTCAGCACCGGTATACCCAGTACCAACTTAAAGGAGCCCAAGCATCACAAAATGGATGCTGCAGCCACAGACACAAGTCTGTCCTCCTGCTACTGACCAAAACTCCGGCAGGGGAGGCTTGGACAATAGGTTTCCTGTCACAGGGAGGTGTAACCACCTCCCAGACAGGCTTTAGAGTATTGGGGCTGGGTGGGAGCACTCCAAGAGTGCTTTGAAGTCTACACTGGGGGCACATTTGGTGTCCCTGTGCATAGTCCAGTTCAAATCGGTTGCAGGGACTACCAGCCCCTGCTCTGGCGTGAAACTGGACAAAGGAAATGGGTGTAGCCACCCCTCTTTCCAAACCCTCCCATAGGTGGGTCCCCTGAGTTAGTCCAACCCCTTTCTTAGGTATAAGTAAGGAACCCCTGGCAACAGAACTTTAGATATCCCTGGACAAAACTCTGCAACTGAATCCTGAAACTTCAACGCTCTACTCAAGACTAGAGGACTGAGGAAATCTCCCTTGAGGTCAAGGAGTGACTCCCCTGCTTGGCAGGTACCAAAGACACATCTGTCCGGTCTGCATCTCCGAAGCTCCCGCCGGACGTCGAAGACTTTGCAACACCAGTGGTGGACTTCCAGACTTCTCAGAGGCCGACCCAAGTCCCCAGCAAAGCTGAGACCCACAGCCCTTGTGAGTAACGTGGAACCGGAACCCATGGACACCGTGCACATTTGCAAGTGCATCAGCTTCTCGACGTCCCCTGAGGCTGTACATTGGGTTATGTGTAGCCCACACCCCGAGCAGAGAATCCACCAAACATTGTCGGGCCAGTCACCCCGAGTGACCCGTGGGCCACCATTTTGTGATTTCTCTCGAGGTCCCTTCGCGATCCCTGGTCCGTCGACTGGTGGGTCCCTGTGAAGGTAACTCTGATTTTCCTTGGGCTTCCCTGGTTGCTCCAGACGTGCCCTGACTCCCCACCGTGTGGTGAGTCCCTCAGACCTTCCTGGTCTGCACCAAAGCATCTTTCTCCGTGGGTTGCTGTTGCCAAGGCTTGTGGTGTCCAATCAGGGCACCGACGCTGCAGCACTCGACATCCTTCGTGGGACAGCTCGAATCCAGCTCCTGGTCGTCCTCGACGCCTCCTGGTCCTCGTGACTGAAGGGTCAAGCTTCACCTTCTTCACCTCAAATACCCTTCATTGGTGCCCCTGGTCACTGGCAAGTGACCCAGACTCTGTCCCCTCTGCTTTCAGGTTCTTCACATCTTCGATCCAGGCTTGGATCTCTTCGGACACTTCGCATCATCCTGGCAGCACCACTTCTTCGCCAGCTTCCATTGAAAACGGCGACCCGACACCATTTGACACCTATGCACCTGGCTTCCCTGGGTGAGGTAACTCGAGTACTCCGGTGTTCCCATGGGTGTTGACCCTAAAACTGCCTAAGTCCAAGAGGGTTTAGTCCTAGTCCATTTCTAAGTGTCCCTAATCTTTAAAAATCTAACAGCGACTTTCCCCATTGAAGCTAACGGGAGCTCGCGGCTGTGTTCTCACACTGCACATGGGCCCGTGGGTCCCCTGTGTCACTACCTAGGGTGGTTCTTTGGGGTCCCAACGATTCTACAGGCTCTAGGCCTTGTGTCTAGTTAAGTCGTGGTTCTTATACCACTATTTTAGTATAAGGTTTGGCTCGCCCCTAGGGCCTAACGTGTATTTGTGCTATTTTACTGTAATATTTGAAGTGTAACTTATGTGTTTTTGCTTCTAGCCTCATAAAGAGACTAGAGGGGTGTGTTTAGTAATAAATACATATATTTTATATATATACCTGGTGTGGTTCCCTTTCATTTGGTCATTCAAGAGATTATAGACTGGTAAAACAAGCTGCTTTACATTCCTTCAAGACTTAGCCTGAAGGCTGCTCTCCATAGCTACCACTAGGATAGCTTTCAATAAAGGTTGGCTATAACCTATCATCAATAAGGGGTTGTTTGGACTGGTACAGCGTGCCCACTCTAACAAGTGGACAGCATATACCAGGCCAACTTCTCACAGGCAGGACTTGTATGAGCATGAGCATCTTGAATTTCTTCTTGTTCATGAAGAAGTTGAGAAGGTGCAGTTCTAGAATAGTACGGAGGCCTCCATCCTTCTTGGGCACAAGAACGTAGACGGAATAGCAACCCCAACCTACTTCTGATGCGGGCACCCTCTCTATAGCTTTCTTGGCTAGGAAAGCTAACACTTCCGAGAGAAAAGAGAGGTGGCCCTCCATCAGCTTGTCTTAAGTAGGAGGCATGGGAGGGTGGTCGCAAAGGGGAGGGAGTAGCCCCTTTGAAAGCTGCAAAGTCCAGCAGTCAGATGTTATTGACCTCCAGTGGTGCAGGTGATGCCGTATCCTGCCCCCCACTGGATGTCGGAGGGCAAACTAAAGGGGTTTGGAAGCTGCATCTGCTGGCGGGATGGTACTCTAGCCTGACTTCTGGCTGCTTGTCGTACGAGTTACTTACCTTTGGTAACGTTGTCTAGAAGCAGAGTCCTTAACTTAGAATGTTTTCCCAAGCGTCAGACTGGATCCAAAAACTTTTTGCAGCAGCATTTGTGCATGCCGGGGGATGGCGCCACACGACCACGCCCTGACGTCGTCCACGGACGTGACATCAGCGAGGTCATATAAGTCCCTCCCGGCAAGCTGACGCCAGTTTTCTTCGGATAAACTTTTCCGCGGCACAACGCGGAGCCACCAACAAAACTGTGAAAGTATGGGAACAGTGTGCGAAGGGGAAAAAATCCTTAAGGCAAAGAAATCAGATGCTGCAAAACATCATCATAAAGGACAGTATTAGTCACTGCTTATTTACAAAGCAAGAAGTAAAGGATAGAGCAACGCTTTGAGAAACAACCCCGCAAAGCGAAGCGTTTACCCTCACCAGGGAAGAATATCCCAACAGACAAAGATAGACTGTTATTACAACGTAGAACTGTGTCGGCCAACAATGGCGGAGCGCAGAAAGAACAACAATCTACTGCGAGAAGGCATTACAAGAATGGCACTTCCCCTATAGTAATGGAAAGCTGAAACACAGCCCAGCAGATCCCAAAAGGACGACTGAACAGGAGATAAGATCCCCAAGTAGAAAGAGGAGGTGGGAGGGAGGGAAAGAAATAGGAAAGATCCCACACTGGAAGGACCAGGGTGGAGAAATGCAGAGAAAAGGAAGAAGAATCTCCCGGTGAAGGTGAAGCAAAAAGAACCGCTCTACAGGAAGAGAAGCCACCTGGAGGAAGGTGGCTGCATATTGTAAATCATAAAAGGGTTGCACCTCATTGAACACCTTGAATGAAGATCAGTGCCAACTGAAAGGTGGCAAAGTGGAGAAACCCACCTGGCAAGGTCCCCGCAGAATGGGGAGGATGGGTGAGCGTTAAGGAATCTGCGGCTAGACAACGTCTCTACCAGATACATCGTTAGCGAAGGTAAGTAACTCGTATATCTGATAGAGACATCTAGCCGCAGATTCCTTAACTTAGAATAGATACCACAGCCATACCCCAGGGGGAGGCGGGTCTGCGACAGAACAACAGAAAGTGCCCGAGAGCCCTGAGCCAGCAACAGGGTGACGGACTAAGAGGAAAGCTGCGGCGGTGCAACCCAAGCAGGTCGAAAGAGCAAAAGATAACAGGAGGCGAGGCATCACAAGACTGCCAAAATGGCACAACACCATACCTGTGTGGGTATAAGTAGAAACGGCACTAAGCCATATCCCAGAATGGTAGAGAGAGTACATAACAAAGGGAGGAAGGCGAAACCACCCCCAGAGCTCAACGGCACAGTAAATTGACACCAACCAAGCTAGAGGACAACATGGAGAGACGTACTCAGAGCCTACCAGGCAAGCCTATGCAAGGGAGGCCGGACAGGCAGCATCCAGGAAGCGAAGGGCAAGAGGCAGGAACAGAGCAGTGCTTCAGAAGCACAGGCGGGAACATAAGACATGCCAAGTGCACAGTTAGTCACCAGAACGCGATGGGGGCGGACATTACCACGCTGAACCACACCGAGGCGGGCCACAATGAGAACATGCACATAGCAGACAGCTACAGCGACAATAAGGTGGAGTAGCTATGATGAGTACGGGACTGCCCAGCAAGGCAGTTTGAAGGCCAAGGGGAGAACACTCCCGGAAGAAAGAAGCGCAGGGCGCAGCACCTGGGACAACCTTCAGCAGAGGAGCTGTCCCGCAGGCACATCAGACACAGATGAGGGTAACACCCAAAGTAAAAAGACACATCCGAAGAGTGTGGCATCCGAGGAACTGTGAAGAAGAACACACACAACTGTTGAGAACAACATCAGATCTCCAGACCACCACCTCCGACCCGGAGGGGAAATGCACCCCATAGAAGAGAGGGACTGTGCAGTACATGATCGGGACAGATAAGACTCCAGAAAGAGCACCAGGAGTGGAGGCCCACTTCAGGGAATGGAACCCTAGGAAACCTCATTGCTGAAGATGCAGGAACATGCACTGAAGTGCAGCCTAAACGTTGTAAGAAAAAACACCGCCGTGCAGAACGATGGCAAGGCTGAGTATAAGGCACCCGACTGCTCCCAGAAAAACAAGGATATAGGACCAGACCTCGCAGAAGCGAAGAGAGGTGAAGGTGTGTAGAAAGGGATACCCAACGGCCAATCAGAGGATATATCAAAAGGGCCCAGCCATGAGACCATGCAGCTGCAGGTACTATAGGAGGACCTGCCTGATGCACCCGGGGCAGGAGGCAGCTTCATTTTGAAGCATGTTGTAATACACTGAAAAGAGATAGAACAAGGGAAAAAAAACCTAGAAGAAGAGAATGAGGCACAAACGCATGGCTCAAGCAAGGCAAGACCTGTGGCGCGTAGGAGACAGTGCCAGAAGGCCCAATACTATAAACTGTACAACGGTAAGCAAATAGCATCAGTAGGCATAGGGAGCCCAAGGGGACTTCCACGCCTGCCTGGCACAAAGGGAAGCTACACAATAGCATACAGGTACCGCACCTGGAGTATATCAAACCCCCAAGAAAAACAGGGGGAACACCTCTTAAGGTAAACCATAGTCAGAGGACAGAAGAGAACCACCTGGGGAACACCGCCACAGTAGGCTTACTGCCAGCCCAAAAACGCATAGTCCAACAGGTGGACGTTTAATGAAATGGTAACCACCCCAGGATATGACAACATGAGACCCGCCAAGTACAGACCTATGGGGGAGGGCGAAAGCCTGCAAGGAGGTGCTGAACTGCCGAATCGGTGTGGGCATCAAACAAAAAGAGAATACAAACTGTGCACACGTTTAGTTCAGTGTATAATGCGTAATAGCAAATTAAATCACAATTATTTAATGTACAAAGCAACTGAAGAAAGCGAGGGACCACAGGAAACAAGCATGTATTCAGTCTTTCTGTTTATGTGGAGTTTGGATATTCCAGCAGTGGATTTGTGGTAGCCTCTTTGGATAAATCTCGTACTCATGTCGTGTAGGCAAGAATCAAAATCTGTGTCAATGCTGCAATTGCGTCTGGCCCTAGTGAATTCTCCCTTGGGTAAATTTTCCCTCTCCTGTGGCACCGTTTCTGATATATTCTAACTCACACGAGAACGTGAATAAGTAGCGCGCTCAGAAATAACCTGACGAAGAAAATAACACCCCCTTGTTTGATAAAAATCAAACAAAAGGACCCCATCAAAGGGCAGGTCAACAAGGCGTTCCTGGATATTCTCCGGGAAGACGCAATCCCGCAACCAAGCATGGCGTCGTAGTGCAACCAAGCCAGCCATAGCTCAGCCAAAGGAATCCGAGGTATCCAGGGCCGAGAGGATAGTAAATTCTGCCAGATCACGGCCGTCACAGATAAGACGGAGGAGGTCAACACGAGCACCCTCAGATGTGGAAGATAAAAGAGACTCGGCAGAGTCCCAAAGGGCAGAAGTAGCCCGAGCCAAAACACAGAGTGTATTGAGTGATCGAAGTGCTGCGATAGTGGAGGCGAAAATATTACGACCCCACGACTCCAGCCATCTGAACTCCCAGGAGGGAAGAAGCAGCAGCTGAGGCAAGGAAGGAAAAGCAGCTTGCAGAACCAACCCCTGAACGTCTGGGTGAACAAATAAGCAAACTGGATTGGAGCAGGGCGGTGGCGGTGCATGATAGAACGAGCCACCGGTTCACCCGATGCAGGCCGAGCCCAGGTGCCCAGAAGAGCATCATAAAGAGAAGCTTCGAAAGGCAGAAGCGGCACTACATTCCCCGAACCGTGGTGGAGGACATCCAACAGAGGGTCAACAGGCATAGGGACCGACGGGGGCTGCATACTCAGAATGCGGGCGGCCATGGAAACAACTCTTAGAAATGCCGTACCAGCCTCGGTAGCCCTCCGAGGAGAGGACAATAACTCATCTGTGGGTGAGGACTGTAAACTGTGCCTCCCACCCCAAGGAGGGTTTCCGATGAACAGAGGATGAGACCAATGTCCAAATGAAGGAAGCCCCATTGACGAATGAGGGTCGTGATGGGGTTCCTGAGGAGGCGGAGAATCCGCCGGAGCCATAAATTCCAAGGGGGGTGAGAGGCAATGACGGATCCGGGGTTGCCGGACGTTGGGGTGACGCCGAACTCCCCCCAGAAGTCTCCGGAGAGGAGTCAATGATCCGACGTCGAGGCGGCGCCAGGACGACCTAGGTCGGCGCCGACTCGGCCTCGTCCGGCGCCGACTCGGCCTCGTCCGGCACCGACTCGGCCTCGTCCGGCACCGACTCGGCCTCGTCCGGCGCCGACTCGGCCTCGTCCGGCGCCGACTCGGCCTTGTCCGGCACCGACTCGGCCTCGTCCGGCACCGACTCGGCCTCGTCCGGCAATAGGCTCCGGCTCCGAAGAATGGAACGTGCCCGAGCCGGGGAGGCAAATCTACGGCACTGACCCTGCCTCGACCACAACAGGCTCCGACTCTGAAGTAAGGGACGGAGGCGGGGAGGCAAGGCTTCGGCGTTGAACCGGCACCTGCTCGGCCTCCGAAAAGGCAGCCGCCTGTCCGGAAGGCCGAGGTTGGCTCGGAGTCAAGCTGCGAGCACCAGCAACAACCTGCGATGCCACAGGGCACCCCACTGGACTATGCGGCGTGGTATATGCGGCGCGGTAGGGGTGCTATGGGTCGAAGAGGGGGACCCAGCCAGGCCGCGCACTGACGATGCCATATTTCCATCATCCCTATAGGTGAGGTGCTCAGTCGGCGCCAGGGGAGAACCCACCGGTGAGCCCACTGGAGACCCCACACGTAGCGGAGGGTCCGAGGACACCCCAGGAGAGGAGGGGACCCAAGGGAGGCCTACAAGGCCTCGGCAAAGGCTGCCATCTGGGTCCGAGTCCCCCCATGCCGGGAAAGGCGAATAGTGGAGGGACGACTCCCGGGGGCGGAAGTACGGAGAGATCCGGGAACTAGTGCCCCCGACAACAGAAGGAAGGGAGGTCGAGGACCTCGGCAACGTGCACCGGGACTTATCAGGAAGGGGCGAGTGACGCACATGGGAACCAGACGGCAATCGAAGCCGCAAACAGAACCCACTGCCTCCGGGACCTGTCGCCGAAGAGGAGGCCAGGGGCTGTGACGACTCTGACCGGGACAGGCGAGCCGAAAGTAACTTCATCCGGCGCTCCATCGGGGACTTCGGCTTGAGCTGTTGGCAGGGGTCGCAATCCGTTGAGTCGTGGTGTTCGCCCAGATACCACATACAGATACGGTGTGGGTCCGTCGCAGACATTTGCCACGAACAGGAGGTACACGTTTTAAAGCCCGAAGGCATCGCACACTGTTCCAGACGCAAAGGTGTCAAAAGGGCCAGAGGAACCGCTTACTCCGGAGCCGCGTTGCACGCGGAAAACGAGGAAACTGATGTCAGCACGCCGGGAGGGACTTATACGACATCGCTGATTTTACATCCGTGGACGACGTCAGGGCGGAGTCGTGTGGCGCCGTCCCCGGCGTGCAGAGTTGCTGCTGCAAAAATGTTCCGGATCGAGTCTGACGCCTGGTGATAATTCTAAGTTAAGGGATCTGTGGCTAGATATCTCCATCAGATACACATTTTCTGTGGGAACCACGTTGTTGGCCGCAAAAGGATTGCTAACCTTGCTGGCAGTGGTAGTTGGGAGTGTAGAGAGGTGGCTGGAAGCCCATTCTGTTGCCACAAAAGGGGCAGAAGGCAAACTGGGGTTGACCTGCAAGGTCCTGGCCCTAGTTTTACTGTCGTTAAAGCACTCCAGCACTTAGTCTGCTGTCATCGAAGGGCATGTCCATGAGCGAAATTTGGACATCCCCCAAAAAGCTAGTGGTTCCCAGCCAGATGTTGCATCCTAGTGCAAAAGATTAGGAAATTGCTCTGCCCAGCTAGTAAGGTCATACCCAGCCCACATCTTATGGTGAACATGGCTGCATCTCTCCCATCGGCACATGTATGAGACAGTATGGCTCGGAGATCTTCTGAGACCATGAGACCATGGGCAGCACCTGCGCAACCGAGTCCTAGTTCATGTGGGAGTATCAACACAAGAGGCATGCAGTGTTCACCGACCGCAATGCTAGCTCGGCGGAAGAGAACATCCTCTTCCCAAAGATATTCAGCCTTTTGAATTCCCCATCTGGAGAAGCGGGGTGGGGATGGTGGAGGGGGATGGGGGAGAGAATGCGCAATGGAGAATTTTTGATGTGGAACCTTGGGCCACCATGCTCTCTAAGATGGGGTGTGGTGTGAGGCAGGGTGATGGCGGCGGACAATCGTCCTATGCATAGGCTTGAGAAGGACATCTGTAAGGGCTTCATTAAATGAGAGTAATGGTTCTGTGGCGGCAAGTCCTAGCTGAAGCACCTCCGTCAAGACATTTGTCATGACTGCCGCTTAGGGCTGCGTATGGTCCAGGACCTCAGCTGCCCTCTGCATGACCAAAGCAAATGAGGCACCCTCCTCCATAGCCACTATAGGAGGGGAGTCCAGGCCAGGATCTGGGAAGGTGTCCAGTCCACTGGCATCTGCCAGATCCTCATACCAGGTGCCCTCAGGATCTTATGGTGGTAACCATAAGGGTGTGTATACCCCCCCTCATCACCTAATCCAGGCTAGTCGTAGTAATAAGATGCTGGCCAGGGATATGAGAGCGTTTGCCCCCAGTCTTGCCGATGTCAAAGATGCCTCTCTGGCTCCATATCAGAGTTGGGAATGATGAAGGATGCGGCACCACCAATGGGCATCGGTGGCCTGGAGCGGGCGCTGGGGAAGGTCAAGGTCGACAGACCAGCGCTGCTCCAGATCCATAAATGGATCCCTGGGGCCCGACTGCTGCCAAGGGTGAACCAATCAGTGGAAGACTAGTAGGGGCCCCTCTCTGACTCGTGGGGCCCAAGGGTGCTTCAGAGGGTTCGGGGCACTCAAAAATGAGGTGCATGGTCTCATAAAATTCTTTAAGTTGGGTGGGGGTTGCTCCGGCTCCCAGAAACTCAGGGATGCGCAAAGAGAGCCCAGACGCAGGCTTCACCACAGAGTTAGGCCTCAAGTGCCAACGGCCCCACGGCTCGTACGAAGAATTGCACGGTGAAGTCAACTTCTTTTTTTTGTCACACTTCCCCGACTACTTGGAGTGGGACAAACATTTTCCGGGTTAAACTTCACAAACAATCTCAGAACCTTCCTAGCCAGCGAAAACTGGAGGAGAACGCAGCACCATTGGATGTGTGGCGTGGCAATCCTCTCACGTCCTGGCATCATAGTTGAGCTCAAGCCACCAGAGGCAAACCAAGAGCTGGTTTGTCACCGACATCAGCCGGTACCAGGCACTCCACAGTTTAAATCCAGCCTTTCTGTTGGTCATCAAAAGGTACAAAAAGGTAAGTCAAGAAGTGACTGGGGGCAGCTCTCTGGATCAGCGCTGACTGGTGTGGAAAGAAAAGAACTGATGTCAGCACACTAGAGTGGGGCCTATATAGACACCGTGCACGTCACTTCTTTCACAGACGCTACCATCACATGGAGCTGAATGATGCCACCTACTGGCATGCACTGTACTGCTCACCAAACGTTTTTGGATCCAGTCTGATGACTGGGGAATATTCTAAGGCGAAGAATCTGTGGCTAGAAGTCTCTATCAGATCACTGTTGCTACTGGAGGGAAAGGGTGAAACCGCTTTCTTTGATAAAGTTTGCTGGACATACTCCACCATTGCAGATCTGCTACTTGGAAATCTTGATAAAAGTTAACTGTTTCTGCTATGTTGCAAAAACTGCCTGTGGAGCCACCACTTGAAGGCCCTCATGCCAGTGTACATGGGTGAACCACAGAATGCTTGAAGACTGAGCACGCATAAGCATGTCAGTTCTGAAATGAACGCTCCATCCTGAAACATCAGAATCATAGGATGAATGTCTTGATGCCTCTGAGGACGAGTAAAGGCTCAATTTGTTATGGTGTTCAGTACTACACCCATAAACTGGATTTGCTGAGAGGGCAACAGGTGAGATTTTGGCTTGTTCATGGAAAAGGCCAGGTTGAAAAACAGCTGAGTTGTCACCTGCAAGTGGCAAGACACCATCTCTGGACTTCTTACTTTGAAGATGCAGTCTTCGAAGTAATGGAATACTGGAATTCCTGCCATTCTGAGCTGCAACCACTGCCATCACATTCGTGAAGACTCAAGTTGCGGAAGTGGGGCCAAAAGAAAGGACCACAAAATGGTAATGTGTGGACATGACAGTGACGTGAAGGAACTTTCTGTGCAACTGTATAATTGTGGAAGCAAGCATCCTTCAGGTCGACCAACACTATCCAATCTTTTGCTTCATGTAAAGATAGCATTTTGAACTTTTTCTATTTAAGTAACCAGTTCAAAACCTTGAGGTCTAGGATCAGACGAAGACCACCATGCTTTTTCGGTATCAAGAAGTAGAGAAGTGAGAATAAAATACTTGACTCTGTCCCTGCTCTGGAAACAACTCCACTGCACCCTGCTGGAGCAAGGATAGAACTTTCTGTTGTAGAATGTACAGATACTTTTGTGGGATTGCATCTGGGCCGGGAGGGCTAGGATGTGGTGATTGTTGGAAGGGTAGGGCATACCCTCACTCCACAATTTGCAAGACCCAAAGGTCTTACGTAATGGCCCAACATGCTTGTGGAAAGGAGGTTGCTGGTCCTTTAATGGGTAGTGTGAGCTCCAATAAGGCAGCATGAGGGTTGTTTCCTGTAGTGGCTGGAGAAGAGGATGAAGAATAGGAGGAGGGTTGAATAGACTAACCATGTTGTTTTCCTCTGCCACCCTGTCTGTATGGTCTGTAGAGGGGGTTGGCCTACTGTTGTTTTGCTAAGCAGTGCTTTCTAGATACCGTCAAAAGGAGAAGTCGCTCTTAAACCCACACAACATCTTGAACTTTCTGTAATCTCTGGGATGGGTCTACAGACTGAGGGATCTAGCTGTGGCTTTTCTATCATTTAATCTTTCTAATGCGGAGTCCACCACAGCACAAAAGAGATGAGATCCATCAAACTGTAAGCCCATCAGTGCTGTCAAGAAAAGTCTGAATTCCACAGGCATTCATGTCTCCTGTAAGAGACCCAAGTCCGCATCACTCTAACCAGTGAGTATGCAATATCAAGGTCGGATTGTATTACCTACTTTGCGGCTGCTTTACCATCATTTATGAACTCTGTGTAGTGTGTCAAAAACTCATACGGCAGATTAGGGAGCAGGGTCCAGTAGAGAATGCACATATCATGCCATAAGGCAGGTGGCATTGATGGACTTGAGAACCATACTTCCTGCTGACAACACCTCTTTGATGTTTTGTTCTATTTTCTTTGGCTCTTGTTCAGATGGTGAGGCTGGAAAGGATCCTGAAGTCAAATTGGAGGAACAAGAGCCTTCTACTATCAGGTTTTCTGGAGATGGATGGGTTGACAAAAGGTCAGGGTCTCCAGGGACCAGTTTGTAACATAGTGTTATCTATCTGGACATGGCCATGGAAGTCTTTGGTTTTTCTCAGATAGCCAAGTTAGGTTCAGTCAGTGCTTCATTGAAAGGTAGTAGTGGCTCTGAAGATTGGGAGGCAGAATGAAGCACTTCTGTCAGTATGTTGGATTTTACCCCTGTTGACAGAGGTTGTAGGTCCAGCATTTCAGCTGCTTTTCTTACTACAGAGCGGCATGAAGTTTCCTCTGGGAGAGGTAAACCCATGGGTGAGAGCAGTTCCCCCTCCAGGGATATGTTGAGGCCACTAGCATGTTTTAAGCATTCGAAGTCTGCGTCCATCAGCAATGAGGTGGTAGTTGCACTGGTGGTGTTTGCTGTGCCGAGGGAGCCAATTGTGGTGCTGTTGGAGTTGACTATGGCCAAAAACCTGGTGAGATCTGACAGAGAAGATGAGGAGGTTGGAATTACTAGTGGAGGTGGGGCTGGCACAGCCAGGGTCATAGAAGCCCAGGACACTTGAGGCAATCGCAGAAAAGACGTGCACATCAAAATTGTCAGGGTTTTCGAAAGGTGGTAATGTTCTAATTCTTTAAGTACAACCCTATCAAGACAATGTTTGAGCAATAATAGTTTTCTTTGTGCTGGACAGTCTTCACCTTCCAAAACACCAACATATGGTAGAGCTCCAGGATACAACATCCAGTCAATAGGGAGTTCTCCAACAACCTGGAGAAAAAATGGTGGAGTTGCTATGCTGACAAGGTCTAATTAGGAAATATATGGCAGAAATACTACCGATTCTGAATAAATCAGCAATTTTTCAAATTATTGCCATGTAAGGGAAACCATACTCCAAACAACATTTATAAAATAGCAGTAGGTAAGATTACCCAAGTCATTTTTAACACCATGAACTAGCAACTCAGCAGGTATTATTACAACCCCCAACAAAAGCTAAACCAAATAGAAAAAATATATGCTATGTAATATTTTATAACATTGTCACCTTTGAAAAGAAACTTCATTGAACAAATTGCCCATGTAGAATTGTGCAAAGCAGTGGCTCCTCTGTTAAGGCGGAGGAGCGTCGCTCCACTGCTCTCTCAGCAGTAAAAATATGGAAAATAATAAAACAGCTTATTATCATTTTATTTTCCTCGCTGAGCCAAGTCTAGAGTGAGGCTGGGCCATCCTAATGGAAAGCAGCAGCAGCCGTAAGGAGGAAGATTGGTGGGCACCGATGTAAAAACGCATGTCGGTTTGGCTGGCTGGCTAAGGATGGCCAAACCGGCATGCGCACTGGGATCTCTCCACCAGAACTGTGCTGCACAGCCAGGTGGAGAACAGACACAGGCTCCCAGGGCCTGACTAAGTGTCAAACCAGTCTGCTCAGGCCAATCATTACCAGCATGAGAGAAGCGTATGGATTGGTGTACGGAGTCTGGGAGCCTGTGCATGGTGTGCCAGGAGTCGAGAGGAGCAGAGGAACAGAAGAGCACTGAAGCGGTGGCCGCCAGGTAAGTGCTATTTTCTTTTTTTTTTCTTTTTCTCCCCTGTCTGTTGGCCCCTGCGCTGCACCCCCACTTTTATTTCACAGCAGCCGCCACTGTTAAGGAGAATATTTTTTTAATACTGTATGTAGAACAGCAGCACATAATCCAAGAAATGGATGAAACGGCCACAAATGTGAATAAGGTATGGCGATGCTGACACATTAACATGCACTAAAATGTGCATGTCCATGCCTCTCAATGCATATACACAGACACATACAATGCGTACCGTTGCAGACTATAGCATTTCCTGACCTGTCCTTTAACTGTTTGCCCTCATGTTCCCCGAGTGGGTAAGCACCATCCAGTACACCCTCATGCTACGTGCACGACCAGGTGCGATCCACATGACGAGGCACAATCCTTGTTCCTAATGTCTCCCTCTGCCAAAAAACCAACACCTTTACTCCATTCAGAATTGTGGCTTGACTGGGATTAAAAACCTACAAATGTCTTCCATCCAACAGGTGAACCACTTGCCTGCCTCCGCTTTTCCAGGGCCTCAATTTTCTGTAGTGGCACGTAGTTTAGTCCGCTCCAGCACTCTCACTCATCGACAGAGTAAGAAGGAAGCAGGAATCACAGTTGATGATTTCAAACAATGTATACTTCTTTAAACCGGAGCAGAAAACATCCAACCTCCAGTTTGCGGATGAGCTTCTCCAAATCATATTTCCTGAACCTACTGAACATTCTAGAACCATGCCCTCCCTCTAACATGACATTCTCAAACCCATTTTCAGGATTCAACAGGGATCATAGCCTGAATGTCCTGGTCTCATCATGGTGAAATGGAAGCCCGAAATTACACAATGTCCAGGATGGCTGCTATGAAAGGGAGCCTCTGCAAAGGAGTCAGATGTGACTTCTGCACGAGTGTGAAACCCAACGATGTCAGCAGATTCAGCTTCATCCGGAGGTAATCTACGACTGAGTGTGATAAGCCTGACTACAACAGCAGTGGTTGAGGTAGGAGAAAACGAACCTTCAATATCCGCATTTGTGCTACGACCACCACCATCACTTTTGGGAACACACAAGGGGAGCTGGTAAGGCTGAAGGGTAGCACTGCAAATTGGAAATTGTTCTGGCCCACGTCGGACTGCAAGTACCAACTGCAGGACTGCAGGATGGGTACATGAAAGTAGGCATCCTGCGGATCAAAAATCACTGCCCAGTGGCCTGGATCCAGGAAAGACAGAATTTGTCCTTCTGCAAGAAGGCATTTAGAGGTTGGAGTTCAAAAATAGGATAAAGGCCTCTATCTTCCTCCTACACAAAGAAATAACATGAATTACAGACAGTCCCTATTTCCTGGGCTGGAACTATCTTTGGCTAAAACAGCCAGCACTTCTTGGAGCAAGATAGATAAGTGCTTTGCCGAGAGATGCTCTGATGTGGACGGAAGGTGCAGTGGGTCAGAAAGGAATGCCAGGGCATATTCTTGTTGGATGATCTGGAGGACCCACTTTTGTCACCCCTCGGGAAAATATCTGATCCTGCCTCCCACAGGGTGGTTGTGTGCTACTAGGGACAAACGAAAGCAGCACGGACAAGGATACTGGATGGGGGGTAGGGACAGGGAAGAACATTGGGCCATATGTATCAAGCAAAAGTGCGTTCGCAAATGCCGAAATTCGCAGAATTTCGGTGTTTGCGATCACAATTTTGCTTAGTGGTATGTTCGAGGCAAATCTGCGTGCAAAATAAGGAATCGCAAAATTTGCAATTCCTTATTTTGCGATTGCATTTCAGGAATCGCAAATTTTGCGATTCCTTAAATGCAATGTAAGAAGGACCAAAAAAGTGCAATTTGGCCTTAAGGAATCGTAAATTACCACCAACTTCAAGTTGGTGGTAATTTGCGATTTCTGTGAAAAATTCACTTTTTTGCATTTTTTTTAAGTGCAATGTGAACCACATACATGCCCTCAGGGCATGTATGTGTGCCACATGTGCACCCATGCTTATTTCAGGGATGCAACAGGGTGTCCTTTTGTCACCCTTGAAATTGCATTCTCAATTTGCGATTCTCTAATTGCTAATCGCAAATTGAGAATGTCTTCCCATTCATTCTTATAGGCCTCTAGGCCCATAGGAATGAATAGGGAGGTATTCCTTAATTGCGAATCGCAATTTGAGATTCGCAATTAAGGAATATGTAGGATTCAAAAAATTTATTGCAAATCCTACATACATATCATTTTGCGATTCTCAAATAGCGATTCGCAAAAAATCGCTATTTGAGAATCGCAAATGAGGATTTTGATACATATGGCCCATTGTTCTTAATGGCCTAGGTGTGGCTGCTTGATGCCCACCCCCCAGAAACTGGACAGCATGTTGCGGGGAGATGAGCTTTAAAGTGGGCAACAAGCCAGCACTGTGGTGTAGCCTTGAAAGGGCAAAATTGTTGAGAATACTGTCTCACAGGAGTAAAAAGGCTTAGAGAATATAATGGGGCCATGCTTTCTTTAAAACGCTCCAAGGCGGAATCGGCTTTCTCACCAAATAGGTGAGACTCATCAAACACTATGTCCATTAGTGATGCTTGCATGTTCCCAGAAAGGTGCATGGATTGCATTCAAACATGCCGGTGAAAGCACCACACTAACATTCAGCCCAAGCAGTTAGTAGTGTTCGGTCCAGAACGAATTATGTCCTTCGCAGCGTCCGCACCATCATGGTTGATTTGAGCCAAATTGATCAGAACTTCCTCGGGGACCACCAGCAAGATTTCACCAACCATACCCATTAAAGCATGGGCATAACTTCCCAGCAAGCAGTTGGCATGGACTGACCAGAGGCCTTGGCTGGTCGAGGAGAGCATCTACTTTCTGAAAGTTTCAACATGTTTTGACTCCGTCAGGAGGATTCTTGGGAAAATAATTGATGTTCACCCTAGTATTGAAAACTTATATTTTATCTATACTTGGCATAGGGTGCTCCTGTGCTTGGATCTTGGATCAGGTGCCCATAAGGATGTCGGTCAGGGCTTCATTAAATTGAAGTAATGGTTCTGGTAAAGTTTGTCCTTGTTGCCATACGTCTGTTAACATGTTGGTTTTGACCTTCATAGTGGGCAATTTGAAGTCCAAACCCTTTTCTGCATGTCTTATTACCACAGTAAATGAAACACTTTCTTTAGTTGGTGGTTCAGCTGTAGTGTTTAACCCAGTGGCATCTTACAAATCCAGATATAAACTGCCATCATCATAATGCTGTGGAAAATACCCACTTTCCCTTTTTTAAATTGCTCTTTGTCGAATGTTTTGTATACCATGAAAGACAGCAAATAGGACAGTGCACACATCTGGATGCAGTGCACATTGCTACATACAGTTATGAACCATAAACCTGTCAAGCAGGCTCAACAGAGGACATGTCTGACCAGTCACAGTAAACAGTGCATAAAGACAAGGCGTGCAACAGAACATCGCATGTAGTTAAACATGCAAGGCGCCGTGCGGTCTTGGACCTAATGAGGGCTGCCAGTCATCACTGTCTGGGGTAGGGGACCCCCAGGTACTGTCAATGGTTGTGGGTGCAGAGGAACAGGGATCAGTACCACAACCAACAGGGGCTGCCAGCAACGTGATCACCAGGTGCCACAGGGAGACAAGGGCGGGCAGCCGTAAGTTTGACGCTGGTTCCAGGGCCAGTAAATATAACTTTGATCCTTTAATTTGCGTGCTCTGACCAGCCCTTTATCTTATCACATCGTCTTTGGCCCATGCCCAGCAGCAGACTTAAGTTTCCATATAGTTGCTGAGGGGAGAGAAACCACCCTCCAGTTTATTGTAATTACTGCTTTGTCAAGGTGAGGGCCAGGTTGATGAATTTGCTTGCAGCTTTGTTCACCTTGGGCCGGGGCATTTGACCCATCAGGATGGATTGTGTTGATGTGGTGTCTTACCATTACATGAGTGAGGTAGTCACAGACTTCAGTCCTGAATGCCCACAACGAACAGCATTTCCATGTCATGTGGTAAAAGTCAGCGTGGTCTAAGATGCACTGGGAATATGTGTGTGATGCAGTTTGAAACATCTTGTGTAGACAAGCAGAGTTCAAGTATGTGCTGTGGCACAATTAGAGTGTAACAGTTTAAGGCACACGTTCCTCGAAGTTGGAGGGATGCAGCTCAGAATGTGGTGCCAAAATGTGTTCAAAAAGTCGATTTGTAGATCTTAACTCCATTGATGTCGAAGGCCAGGCAAAAACGGCTCCACTACCTGTCCCAATGCCCTGTACACATTGGTTATCCTATACTTTGTGCAACTCCACGTCAGCAGCATATACAAGGCTGGGTCAGTGGCAGGTTCCACTTCCAAGTCACCCCACACACCACCTATTGTCTCCCGAAGTGCAGCATGTGCATGAAACTGTTCCGTCGGAATAGCGTTCGTCTCAGGCATGGAACATACTCACCCTTATAACCACAGTCATCCACTAAAGCTGGTTAGTTTGGATCAGAGTCTGAGCTGAAATGTTGCTGGAGTGCTTGGGTGCAGCTTCAAAACAAAGGCATGGTCTGTCTGAGTCAGAATGAACTGGGGACAGGTGGGTTGGTATGGCATTAAGACGTGACCTTGGTCGGAGCTGATATGGATTTGGCTGCGAGTTGGAGGGGACTATAGGGAGGGATTCATCCTCCAGTGCTAGTGACATATGTGCCAGTGTCGATGTCACAGGGACCGGCATGAATTTAACTGCCGGGTTTGAAATCCGCTCGGCTGTAGTAGCGGAACTTAAGGTGTGTTCCTGAGACACAAGTGGCACCAGGGATGGTCATGCCAGCAGCTTCCTCACTGGAGGCCTCAACCGATCGTTGGGGCCTGAAGACATGCTAGGGTAGGCGGAAAGGGACCGAAAATTTGCAACATGGCCTCTCTGTAGGCCTTAGTCTGATGTTGTCAATGGACCCGGAACCTCTAGGAACATTGGAATTGGTTACGTAATTGGCTCTTCGACAGGCTACCGAAAGTGATATCATGAGGCACCCTGAAAATCACACGGCTTTTCAGGATGAGAATGGCAGGACTGGTATGTATGTACCAGTCCGTGCCCTTGATTTCAAGTGCAAGTAGGACTACAAAGACTTCTTTTGGTGTCCGGCAACATACAGCTTCACCTTGCAGGACTTTGAGTTGTGCACCGAACCAAACCCCCCCAAAGGCAGAACATGTGGGAATCTGTCACAAACATCTGTTTGTGAAAGTCCTTACAAGGATTAAACCCTGTAGTTTTAGAAGGGAACATAGTTCCCTTACACATTAGAAAAAGGAATTTTGACGAAAAATAAAACAATTCTCAAATGGCAAGGAAAAGTTGGGAGCAAGATCCTGATCCACATACAAAAGTGTGGAAACAAACTAATGTCAGTGCACAGTCATCGCGCTCATACATAGTTCTATTTGTTGCTTCTGGGGCTGAATGAAGTTGGCACAGAGCAGCACAATGCCACCTACCGGCACATGGGAGCAATGCTGTTTAAATCTTCCTGATCCAGTATGGTGCCAGTGGATATTCTAAAGATGTGGAATCTAAGGTTAAAAGTATCCAAAATAACATGGAGAGCCATAGGAGATGAGAGAAGATAATAAAGAGGCCTGGTGGTGTGATAGGGACAGACAGAATGGAAGAAGACTGAGGGGGAAAAAGTGAGGACTGTGCAATAGGATCACAGCATGAAGGGCTACAGGCGATGAAGGGAAACGAGGCAGCCTGAAAATATCAAAGGCAGCATAGGATAGAGGAACAATGAAGTGATGTTGTCATAGAAGGTAGGGCAGAATAAGGTGCAAATGGGAGATATTAGAGAGCCTTGCAGTGTGAAAAGGAGGTAGACAGAAGGAGGCTGCAGGAGATGTGTTGATAGAAAAGGAAGACCTGGAATGTAGGAGTAAGAAAGTAGGAAGAACTACATTAAGGTGAGAGAGAATGCATGGCTTTGGAGGATGAGAATGGTATGGTAAAGAATAAAGGTAAGATTTAAGGAAAGGAAAGGCAAGGCAGGCTCCAATAGGTGTAAGAGGAACAGAAAGGGAGAGCTATACAAGGTTAGATGGAGCAGAGAAGGGATCGAAGGGGCTAAAGGATAGAGTAAAGGGAGGTCGGCAAGAAGTAATGCTTGGAGGACAAAGTGAGGAATAAAGGTCAGTTAGAAAGAAAGAGGCAACTGCAAAAGATGGTGATAATGGAGAAAAATAGAGGACTGTGTGCGTTGAGATTAAGAGAGAAGTTTAACCTGCAGAATGTAAGAGGCACACAGAAGGTTGATCACAGGAAGCACTTTGCCTAATAACATACATTTTCTGTAGTATACATCGATGTTCAAAAGAAAAACATGGCAAAAACCCACAACATGTTTACAGCTTCAATTAACAGTCTGATTGAATCATGTTTTCTTTTGTTGAGAGCGGAGTCTGTTAGTATGGTCTCTCCTACTTTATTGGCTAAGGATGCTGCACAGAGTAGGGAATGGTGGGCAGGATGCTCCTGAGTGTTCTCTGTAATGAAGCGGAAGGCAGGGAAAAGTATCTATGTTGAGTGAGGTGTAATACTTGGTAGAGTATCTGGTTGGGTACTATACAATATGGCATAAGACTTGCCCAAATTGACAACAGTGTGATTCAGAGCTGGTCAGAGTGCACACTGAAAGTTTAGTGAAATTTGGAAAATCACTATTTGTGATACATATGTTAGTTGATGATCAGTTTGCAGTTGGAAGAGGAGCCATTGATAAGTCTTTTCTAAACAACAAGCAATAAAGATTTGGATTAACAGACTTATAGCTTGGAGCTATGGCACACCCATTAAAGTAATGGAACATTTTAGGAATGTCCTTTCAAAGCCTATTAACAAACTTAAGTGGAATGTTTTTCCATAAAATGCACTACTTGACCCTATTTTTTCATTTTATTTTTAGTGGAGAAACCATCTGCTTCCATTATGACGAAGACAGGCCTGTTTGCTTCACATGCTCACTGCAATGTAGCTTTGAACAGTGTCCATGCAAGCTGAGAGGGCGCCAGAGGTGGAAGAGGGTAGTGTCCACCTAAAATAAAATGTGGGCACCTGTACTAATTTCATTACTTTGTTTTTCATTCTTTTTTTTTTTTTTTTTTTTACAAATTAAGCACTGCTACACCCTTCTCTCTAGAGGCTTCCGTGATTCCCCTGCCTCTAGTTTAAGTCCCTAATCTCAAACTTTCTCCTCAATTCCTACTACCCTCTCCCAGCTCTCTACTGCAACAATGACTGATGCTTGGAGCGATGTTCCCTTAAAAAAGTATCCCCAACTCCTGTTTCCATTTCTCTTCAAAATTCTCCCCACCATTGTCCCTTACTTCTGTCTTTTTGTTCCCTTCTGTGTCTTTTCCTGCATCCAACCTCTAGATTTCCTCTGCTGTTCATGTTTCTTTATTCAGATCACAGTAGGAATAAAAACAGTGTATGGAAACTCAAACGTCTTTGAATTTTTGCTTTCCCTTACTCCCTCCTTGAATGTTTCTATATAGACTTCTTATGGCCATTGTTTAAAAATGTGCTATTTTTTTCCTTTTTGTAGTCTGTTAATTAGGGATTTTGTCTGGGATGTTTCTCATTTTTTTTGTTGTAATTTTGTAAAATGAGTTTACATCCAAACTAGATTCAACTGTGTGGAGGAAAACTATTCGTTGTTTTGACAATCTGGTATTCACTGAGTCAGAAATGTGTCCTATTCACATAGGGAAGTATGAATATGTGCCATTTTCTTTTCGAATGAGCAATGTTGGAAAAGTGGGGACCAATTAAAAGACTGCTGCTAAATTTTTAAAAAGTCTGTTGTTATCAGCAACCAATCATGGTGGGAACAGATGGTTACTCCTGAAACAGCAAATCCTGAAAACATCAATCTGCCTCTAAAAATGGTGATAGGTGACCAGGTGGTGCTTGTTGCCTATTGCCAAACATACTGTAGAATCATTATTTTTGCATTATTTGATCTTTATCTTATGCCCTTATGATTGGATGAAACTCAGATGCATTAGAACATGATTATTTCTTGCCTGGAGACTTAAAAGCATGTGGCCCTAATAGCCTTAAACCAGATTTCGTTTGTATAAATCCTATGCAAAAGAAGTCTTAGAACCCAAATGTGATATAGAGTTGACCACTAGACTTGCCACCACATTTCATACCATTACATACAAAAAATTGTCTTCATGTAACTGTGAGAATGTCAAATAATAAGTCACTATGACAGAATCATACAGGAAATCAATTTAATAATGCAAAATGTTAGACAGACTTGTGCTTCTGGGTATCCGCCATCCTAATTACACGTGTCGACACATAATATTCAAGTAAGGAGGATGAAAATCTGTTAACTGCCATTTTTTCCATAATACACTTTTAAACAAGTTATTTAAAATATAGGAATGATACATAAAAATACATGTTTATATATCTTTCAATTACATTAGACATAGTACAAATTAAATGTTAAACATTCATAAGATACACCTTTAAATGACAACATAGAAACCAGTTTACTTTAACAGTCGGTGCACTGATCAGTTGAGAACCTCTAATCCCTCATTATCTAATTATTAATATTCTTACTCAAATTATTCACTTAAATGTTGACAGCTAGGACACACAATTTATAAGGCCTTTATATCAATATTTTATTACACCACTACAATAAAGTGAATTTGCTTTTTTAGTGTTTATTTTTCCCATAAAGTGAAAGGGCACTTAAACTATACTTTAAATCAAGTTACACTTTCAGTTAAAAATCCTAACCAATTTATCCTGAGAATTAACAAGCCTTTTTTTTATTCACATTAGTGCATCAGAGACAGATGGATGCAGAAACAATACTTTAAGGATTTGATTTTATTGACTTCATCTTTATTTTCCAAAGATTTCATTATTTTGGTTGGTTGATTTTCCTAGAAATACCACATCTCTATCCTTTTAACCATTCCCATCATCCGCAAAAAATATGGAACATTTTTATATGTAAAGAATTTCAACTATGCAACCTCAAACAAAGGGGATGTGGCACCAAATACACTTCCACCACCACAAATGTTGAAAAATATAAATGGTCTCTCTAGGTCAGAAAGTAGCTATTTATCAACCTCTTGGTAACTTTCCACAGACACACAAACCGAGGTAAAATATCATATTAGACCACCTTGTTTTGAAGTAGAAAGATTACATCTTATTTTGTATATACACGATGTAATAAAAGATTTTGAAGAGGAAGAAACAGTAGCTTGGGTCACATTTCCTTCAAATAAGGTCTTCATTGGGGGTTCAATTTGGAAAGGAAAGGGAGAAAGAGAAGCGATATGTTTTGACCTATAGGATTTTCTAGAACATATAAAAGATTCATGATTGTCAATAAGGGTGAGGGAAATTGTTGCACATATTTAGCAACCACTTTGTTGAGTGGTCTGAAAATAGCGGTCACTGTATTTTTGAAATGATAAAATGGTTCAGTTTTTTACCTGAAATGATTTCAAACAGTTTTCAAATTATGTAATGAGCAATTACTTGACAGTCAACTCATCAGGAAATGATCCTACTCTTTAAAATATGAATCTCATCAGTAGGAATTAAAATAAAGCACATGAAGTGACAAGAATCCTCCTCTTTGGTAGATTGACTGTCTAAATGAAGGGCATGGCAAGAAAAGAGGACCATGTCAGGTGAAATTGACCTGTCCCATTCCTATTGTTTGCAAAACAAAAGTCTTCAAATGCATCTATTTAGTTATTACAAATCAATAGGAGGGTTTTAGGAACAAAACACATCTAAAACTGTCCAGAAAATAGAATTACCGCATCAGGCACCCATGTGGCTTGTGGAAGCTGAACCAGAAGTGCCAGTGGGGCAATAACTGAAAAAGACTGAACTTCTCATAAACATCCAAGGATTCAGGTATCTAAGAGCCTGTGGTCTGCACGTGAACAGTTTCAAGAGGTAGACCATTGGCATGAACTAGGAATATCAACAAAAGGTGTGGTAATGAGTTGTAAATGAAAATATATAATTGCAAGTCCATGTGAAATAGCATCAAATCTAGGAAACACTTAACATTAAGAGGACATTTCTCACTCTTGCATTCCTAAGCTGTTTTCACTTTCTCTATTTTTCTCACTAGCAAAAAAGTGGTATAAAAAGCTGAAGAGGTACACCTGGAAGCAGAGTCTCGTTCTCTGAATTGAGAGCAGTGGTACTGTAGTTCACACATTATGGATACCAAATCCACAATAGTGAATTCCAGTATTGATCTTTCGGCATTGACCTCTTGAAAAATACAAACAACAACATGAAATTTCAAGAGAACCTTTCTTTCTGGACAAAGGAACAAGTTGAACTATGGTACCAATTTCACCTTGAAAAGCTGTACCTTGACCAAATGACAAATGGATTTGTAGTGAAAACTCCCATTGAACTGTCATTTAAAATTTGCCAATGCCATCTCTACCAAGGAGAAGAGAGCAGCAAATATGCTCCATGTTTCATTAAATGTTTAGTAATAATATTACAACAGATTATGAAATTCCATTAGAAAAAAATCTGAACTATTCTAGAAATTCAGAACACACTTTATTAATATAATTTACATGAGGTTAAAAATGTTTGGCTTTCAACTAAGTTGTCAGAAAGCATTTGCTAAAGCACAGGATAGTCTAAATATTTTGTACAATTGCTGTCTCATCAACCATGCAGGAACCTTTGTGCCTTGACAATAACAAACGCTTTAAGCAAATATGTTATTTTTTTTTTTCTTACCTTTGCATCTTTCGCAATTAAGTGTTTAAATAAATTCAAATGAATGAGTTGTGAAGTAAAACTAATTAATGGTTGGCAAACATCGAACGTAGTTAATCCTCAAACGAACTATAAGAACAAGTCCCTAAGATGACATTTTCCTTTCACTATTCGAGGCATATTTTTAAAATAAAAATCATCAGAAGGTGCCAGTGGAATGCTTCACATGGAGTACACTATTTGTTACATTAAAAAGGCATACACCTGGCATTCAGTAAGAATTATAAAATATCCAAATACCCATAAAGAACAAAACATTGTTTATTTGGTTACCCCAGTCCATTAACTCCTTCATATTATCAACTTCTTGAAAGATTGAGTGGCATGGTGGGACTACTGTATATTGTATCTACAGCTCTAATTTTAATCTCTCAGTCTCATGGAGTATAGAGTTTGCCACTTTTAAATGTTTATACATGTCAAAGTGGGACTTCCTGTTAAAAATATTCAGAAAATAAGACAAGCTCTGTAACTTTCATGTGTTACAATTTTCCTCCCTCCTCTCCTTCTCACTGTCCTGCTTTCCTCCATTTGACCTGTATCATCTCTTCCTAGTCTCACAAGTGCTCCTTTTTTTCCATTCTGAGCATTTTAATCCCTTCAAAACTTCCAGCAAATAATACTTTAATTTTTATTAATTGGTACGTTTTAATTCTGCATATGGACAATTATATATATGAACAGCCTCAGAAGCAACTTTCATACACCTTGTCTTACCCTTGACGTCCAGTGATCAATAAAATGCTTCATTGTTCCTCTTTACAATATATACTGCTGCTTGTGTTATGATTGTCTCTCTAGGCGACTACTATTTTCAACAATTAATTTTTCGACTTCATCTAAATTGATCTTTTCCACCCTTGTCCCTCATCAAGGTTGAATCACAACACACTCTGAACAAGCAAGACACCTCGCAGAGGTTAAGGTAAGGAGCCAAGTGAGGTTTTGTGCTGTGACGCCCCTCATACTAAAGATGAAGGCAGCACATGCCTCTTGGGATTCCTTACCTTTTTGACAACCTATGATACAGACGCCAAGACATTTTCCACCACACTAATTAATAAGTTAGGATTGGGTGTCTCATTCCTGGATGGAGTTGTTTCATTCCTCTAAGGTAGGTATTGGTTAATACATACTTAGACTTTTAGGCCCCTTGTCACCTTCTTAAGTGACACCTGTTTAGTGGGCATTTGTACATGAATCCCCTAGGAATAATCAAAGATCGACATAAGCAATCACCAGTATGCTCTAAAAAGGAGCATTATGGCACTGTGTCAACTAGTTTATTGTGACTCTGCCATGGGTGCTGTATGTTGTTTTGGAAACACACTTCACATTAAAGTCAGCTAGCCAACATTCACAGGGTGACTACATTTCAACTATGGCTATTACAGAAAACCAGACCGCTCATGCCCCTGAAGGGTTTTATGCACAGCTCTGCTAACCCTGGGGCCCTCACCCATTGACTTTCATTTATGGCCTTCCCAAATGGTTGCTGGCATCCAGAAAAGTAATTTGTGAAGCAACTACCCACTTCATTTTAGTTCATTTTTAAAGATGTTTTGACACTCAGCAGCAGAACACTTGCGTCCACAAACTACGAACTCTGTAAAAAAAGATTTAAATGTAGCTTAAGTTGCCAAAAGCAAAAAATAATAAAATGAAGCAGAAATTTGATTAGATTCTGATTATGGCAATTACCTTGTAAACCTCAATACAGGTCTCAATCATCCAGTGAATTAAAAAAATAATTATGAATTTTACAGGATCTTATATGGGAAGATCCACCGTCTGCTGCACCAATGCTTATGATCTAATGACATCAAAACTATAGCTGCAGAATCACCATCTAGTTCGAGGACTCCATAAGTGCAAAGCGTGAAGAAAATGTATGATAAAATACTGACTCCTTAAGTTGAGCACATTTTGCAAATCTATTCCTTGAAGTAGGCACATAGAAAATGTGAATATCAATCTCATAAGATGTTTCTCCACTATATCAGAGCCTAATAACATATGTGACACTCATTTTGGAATAAGCAAGTGTTGTTTAGAAAAATGCTTCACTGACCACCATGAGCAAATTCGTAATCATGGACGCCACCTCCCTGATTTGGTTTACGCCACTAAACTATTCATTTCATGTGCATTTGATTTTGTGGAAGGACGCCTGGCTGCTAAAATGGCATCTACAGCTTCGAGAAGAAGCTCAATGCAGTCAACTGTCACCACTTAGGGTCTAATTTAGAGTTTGGCGGATGGGTTACTCCATCACAAACTTGACGGATATCCCGTCCACCTTATTAAAAGTGCATTACATCCTATTGGCACTAGTAATACGGCAGAAGGGAGTATCCCATCCCCCAAACTCTAAATCAGACCCTTTATCTCCAAGCTTGGAGAAGAGGATTGCATGGTCCCAGGTGCAGGTCCCTGCCCTGCTGCAGCGACAGAAGATCCTCCTGAAGTGGCAGCCTGATCGAAGGACAAATGCTTATGCCCAGGAATTCCATATACCACACTCCTTGCCTAATCCCGTGCCACCAGTATGGCTTGGGCCCGGTTGTTCCTGATCTTCAGAACTCGGGGCAGAAGAGATAGCAGCAGGAAGGCATACAGGAGTCCTGAGTTCCAGTATAGGCAGAATGTATTTCGGAGAGACTGAGGTGTCTTGGAAACTTCAAAGCGAAAAAGTTCTGACACTGCAGCATTCTTGTTATTGGCGGCGAGATCGAGCTAGGGTTCTCCCCATTCGCGGAAGATACCCTACACCACCTTTTGATGAAACTTCCATTACTTGCCTGCTAGGCATCAGCAGCAGAGTTCATCTGCCTTGGTGTTAAAGATCCTGACAGGTGGTGCACCACCAGGAAAGAAAATACCCTGGTGATCCAGACACTTCCAGAGGTGTCGTACCTCCTGACCGAGAACCCACAACCCCATTCTACCTTGCTTGTTGCAGTACCACATTGTGATGGTGTTGTCTGGGAGCACCTGTACAAGTCTCCCTTTGATGGTGGGCAGAAAGGCTTTCAATGCCAAGCAAATGGCCGGTAACTTCAGCAAGTTGATGTGAAGCCAGGCTTCCACCAGAGGCCTGATGCCTTTGATCTCTACCTCATCCAGATGGCCTGCACAGCTCAGAATGATGGACATGCTACTTTCTTTCGGTAACGCCTTATCTGGTAGAGACATGATCTAACTGCAAATTCCTTATCTTTGAATTTTCCAGGCATCAGAATGGATCTGTAAGATTCTTCTTTGAGGAATACCCCTGCGTACCGGTAGGTGCCACTGGTTAGCTCCGCGTGACGTCGTTAGCATCCTCCGCACCGGTAGTGACGCCTGTGTCACTATGTAGGTGCTTGCTCGGCATGCTGATGTCTGTTACTTTTCACGATTTTCCACGCCAGAAACGCGGAGCTATGAAGAGTACTAACATTGGTGTGTTTTTTTAAGAAACTAGGGCCCTGAACGGGGAACAGCCCAGATCCTAGAAACTTGTCTGTAGCACAGGGAGGATGGGTGAGGTGGTAAGGAACCTGAGGCTAGATCATGTCTCTACCAGATAAGGCGTTACCATCCATTACTTGTCCATTTAGTTACTTGTCCATTTGATGCAGACATCTAGCCACAGATTCCTTACCTTTGTGTAGATACCCAAGCAATGCCATCCCCGGAGGAGGGACTGGAGACAAATTTACACTAGAAAGTCTTTGAGGGCTGAGTGGCCAAAATGGCCATCACTGCAGACTTGACAATCCAGGCAGTAATGTTGGGTGAACGTGTGCAGGAATGCCCACGTTGTTGCTTGACAGATGTCCAGGACTGGGACACCACATTGCAAAGCAGCAGTAGCAGCCTTAGCTCTGGTGGAGTAAGCCCTTAAGCCTTTAGGAGGCTGCTTCTTGGCCAGAGCATAGCAACGTTTGATGCAGAGGACAACCCACCGGGAGATGGTCATCTTCTGCACCGCATGACCTTTCTTTGCTCCAACGTACACCACAAAGAGTTCGACGTCCACCCGGAGCTCTTTTGTGAGGTCAAGGTAGAACAACAACGCTCTTTTTGTATTCAAGCAGTGGAGTCGCTCCTCATCTTTGGAGGGAAGCAAAGGTGCGTGGAAAGTGGGCAAGGAGACAGATCCCCTACAGGAAATAAAGTAACCACTTCCAGAAGGAAAGCGGCCCTAGTGCATATCACCAATTTGTCAGGGAATATTGCCAGAAAGGGGAGCTTGAGTGATAAAGCCTGAAGCTCGCTCACCCTCCTGGCAGATGTAATTGCTACTAAGAAGGCTGTTTTGATGGTGAGAAACCAGAGGGGGCAATTATGTAGGGGCTCGAAATTAGGGCACATTAGGAAAGTGAGAACCAAATTAAGGTCCCACTGAAGCATAATCAAAGGGGCAGGAGGGAACATATATACAAGGCCTTTCAGGAATCCATGCACAATTGGTGATTTGAATAGGGAGGGTTGGTCTGGCAGCATCAAGATGGCAGAAAAAGCCGAAAGATACCTTTTCAAGGTGCCCAGAGCAGAGCTATGCAGGGAAAGGGACAAAATAAAAAGCAAAATATCAGAAAGGGAATCAGAAAGAGGGTCAATAAACTTTTCTGTACAATATATATTACAAATTTGTTCCACACGCAAGCGTATACCTTCCTAGTGAAGGGACGCTTGGCTGCCAGAATAACATTGCAGACTTTGGGAGGAAGGTCGTATGCTATCTACTGCCGCCTTTCAGTTTCCCTGAAAGAAGGTGCAAGTTGACAGATTCAGGTGGAGGACCCTCCGCTGCTGCTGCAACAGAAGATTCTCCTGAAGGGTCAGCCGGATTGGAGGATCGATGCTCATCTGTAGAAGCTCTGGATATTAGACTCTCCGTGCCGAGTCCAGAGCCACAAGGATGTCTTGGGCTCGGTTGTTCCTGATCTTCTTGAGAATTCTTGGCAGAAGTGGTATGGACGGAAAGGCGTACAAATGGCCTGAGCTCCACTCACGATGAAAAGTGTCTCCGATTCAGAGCCTCCTTGCAAACTCTAGCGTGCAAAACTGCTAACATTTCACGCCTTCTGTGGAGGCAAACAGATCAAACCAAGGCTCTCCCCACTGCTGAAAATGACCTTGCACCACCTCCGGGTGGAGACGCCATTTGTGATCCGCTAGGTGTCATGGTTGAGTTCATCCGCTCTGGCCTTCAGAGAACCTTGCAGGTATTTGAGCCACCAGAGATATGCCCTGCTGTTCCAGCCTTGTCCAGAGATGCAGAACCTCTTGACAAAGAGTGCACGACCCAACCTCTGCCATATCTGTTGCAGTACCACATGGCAGTCGTGTTGTTTGTGAACACTTGAACCAGCCTTAATTTGATGGAGGGTAGAAAGGCTTTCAATGCCAATCGGATCACATGGAGCTCCAGCATGTCGATGTGGAGTCCAGATTCCACCGGAGAACAGAGTCCTCTGATCGCCACCTCTCCCAGAGGTCCATCACATCCCAGAAGTGATGCATCGGTGACTACTGTGAGATCTGGTTGGGGAAGGGAGGGGGGTCTACCACTGACCCAATCACGGTTCGTCAGCCACCACAGCAGGTCTCATGCTGTTCCCTCTGAGATCTGGACCATGTCAAAGAGATTCCCCTGATGCTATACCCACTGGAACTTCAGGTCCACCTGCAGAGCCCGTATATGCCATGTGGCTTGTGTCACTAGCAGGATGTAGGAGGCCATGAAGCCCAGCAGCCTTAGAGTCATTCTCTACAAAATCCAGGATAGAGGATGAATAGTCTGAATATCCTGGACTTGCCGTTCGGGAGGATAAGCTCAAAATTGCACTGTATCCAGAACGGCTTCGATGAAAGGGAGCGTCTGAGAGGGAGTCAGGCGTGACTACGGCACGTTGATAGTGAACCCCAGCAAATGCAGAAGGTTTGCCACAGTCTGAAGGTGGGAGACGACAGCCTGGGGTGAGCCCGCCGTCAGCAGCCTGTTGTTAAGATAGGGGAAGACAGGTACCCCGATCTGTGCAGATAAGGTGCGACCACTGCCATCTCCTTGGTGAACACATGAGGGGCCAAAAGGAAGCATGATCAATTGAAAATTCTCATAGCCTACCGTAAAACTGCAGGACAAGAATGTGGAAATAGGTGTCCTGCAAGTCCAACGGTACCATTCAGTCTCCTGGGTCCAGGGCAGACAGGACCTGAGCTAGAGTAAGCATCTTGAATTTTCTCCTTTTTGAGGAAGTAGTTGAGGGCTCGTAGGAATAGGATAGGATGAAAGCACTTGTCCGTTTTTGGACCAGAAAGAGCCGGAATAGCAACCATAGGCTACTTCTGGCTCCAGAACCCTCTCTATGGCTCCCTTGGTCAAGTGAGCCATGACTTCCTCCTCCTGGTCTCAAAGGGGAGCGGGTAGCCCCTTCAGACCATCTGGAGGACCCACCTACCCGATGTGATGGTCTACCAGTGGTGGAAGTGATGGCTGATCACACCCCCAACTGGATGGCCATTGCCTGGAAGAGCAAGACTATGAGGTTTTGGAGGCTGAAGCTGCTGGGGGGGTGGTAGTGGTGGACTGACTCGACATTTGGCTGCCCTACATGTGGTCAGAACGAACCACGCCTTTGGCCGCACAGGACATGCTAAACTTGTAGGGTCCAGTGGGGAAGGTATGGCTGGCATGGCTGAAATCTCCTTACATAGACATGAAAGGGGCGATAGGCAGACTGGGGACGTGCAGCCACTGAGGACTTGGCCATAGCCCACGAGTCCTTAAAGTGATCCAACGCCCTGTCTTCCTTGTCTCCACAGACAGGTGCAGTCAAAGGGCATGTCCATGAGGGAGGACTGGATATCCCCTGAAAGCCAGATGTTCTCAGCCAGGCGTGGTGTCTGACAGCCACCATCGATTAAATTTCTCTGCCCAGCGAGTCGGTCGCGTAGAGACCACATCGGATGGCTAACTTTGCTGCATCTCTCCCATCTTATATTACTTGGAATAGGACGGCCCGGGCCTCCTCCAGGGCCTGTGGTAGCACTTGTGCAACTGTGATTCCCACAGAGTGTGGAAATAATAGCCCAATAAGCATGCGGTGCTCACCGACCCCTATGCGAGGCTGGCGAAAGAAAATATGTTCTAACCTTTACTATCGAGCCTCTTGGATTGCCTGAACGGGGCAACGGAAGGGAAAGCACCTTGGGACATAGATGCCTAGACTGCAAAGTTCTCTGGTGTAGGGTGGGTAGTGTGGAAATTTGGGTCGCCGGGAGCAGGGTGCTGGCGGCGGGAAATTGTCCTATTCACAGGAGCCCCTGTGCTGGGCTTGGACCAGGTTCCCAGTAGGACATCAGTGAGGGCTTCATTAAATGGGAGTAAGGGTTCAGAGGAGGAAACTCCTGGATGTAGCACCTCTGTCAAGATATTAAGCATGACTGCCACTGATAGAAGCTGCAGGCCAAGGACCTCAGCCGCCCTTCGCACTACCATAGTATAAGATGCTCTCTCCTCCGGAGCCATGGTGGGGGGGGAGGGGGGAAGCATGCCAGTAACTGGAGAAGTATCCAATCCACTGGCCTCACCCAATTCTTCATACCAGTCAATTTCCTCATCAGTCTGGTCTTCTAAAGGGTCCAGCGACCCTTCCCAGTCTTGTCCCCCTTTTAGCCCTTCAGAAGAAGGCTCAGGAAACGACCTGGGACCTGTAGGTCCTGTTGGCGCCAGAATCAACGTCGAGCAACGCCGTACCAGTTTCGGGTCCTGAGGTTTAGAATGGGACTGACGCTGCTGGTGGGCACAGGCGGCATTGGTACCGGCACCGGGAAGGTCGCAGTTACACGACTGATGCCAGTTCAGAGCCAAGTCCGGATCCAAGAGGGAGGAACAGTGCCGGGGCTGGAGCCCCCAGCGTGGAACCCGATGTAGCCCCCTCTGACCTCATGGGCCCCGAAGACGCTCTGGAGGGGTCAGGCTACCCAAAAATGAGGCACATGGCTCATAGTTGGGTGAGGTTCACTCCGGCTCCCGGAAAATCGGGGGGGCGAAGAGCAGGTTCTGAAGAACATCGCCTTGAACACCGAGGGTCCTCAGTCACGTTGGCCGACGGATGTCAGAGCATGCTCCAACTTCTTGTGCTTCTTATGCCTCTCACCTGAATGTCCCAATGATTTTGAATGAGATGAAGAGGACATGGGACTCCTGGAACAGCGCCCAGACCTTCCTTCTGATCAGTACCGTGACCTCTGAGGTGTCAGCCAAGTGGTGTCGCATGCCGGGCCGCAAGCAGCTTCAGGGACCGCTCCCTCAAAGCTTTCAGAGCCATGGCCCGGCAGGCAGAGCTTAACTTTGAGTCATGGTCACGCTCCAGACACCAGAGGCATAGCAAATGCGCGTCCCTTACTGACTATGCATGGTGGCAGGCGCCGCACGGCGTGAACCCTGAAGTATTCCTCGACATGGTAAACCTTCACACCAATCAAGGGGTCGATAAAATGTAGAAAAAAGTCCTGTCAAAAAGTGACAGAGGGAAGCTCTCTTCATGGATCAGTGCTTGACCGGCGCAGAAAGAAAGAACTGATGTCAGCGTGCCGAGGTGGTGCCTATATAGGTGAAATGGACAACGTCGACATCGTCACGCAGAGCCGACCGATGCCACCTACGAGAGTGCAGGTGTATTGCTCGAAGAACAATCTTTTAGATCAAGTATGACACCTAGGAAATTCAAAGATAAGGAATCTGCGGCTATATGTTTCTATCAGATGCATCTGTCACTACTGTGAACTCTGAATGCGGTAAGGAGAGGGGTTTGCTGTTGACACAAACACTATCTAGTAGCTACCACTGCAGGTCTTTTGCAGACTCCTCCAAAATCTGCACTGTATTGGAGAGAACCCACTGGTGTTGTGCGCACTTGGACTTCAAATCTCAATGCAGAGCCGGCATATGTCATCTGGCATGCTTCACCAGCAGAATGAAAGAGCATAGTAACCACAGCAGCTTTAAAGCCATTCTCACTGTGATCCAGGACAAAGGCTGAAAACATCAGGATGATAGCATTAATGTACGGGACTCTTCGCTCTGGAGGGAATGCACAAATCTGTACCATGTCCAGAATAGCTCTGATTAACGGGAGCATCCGTGAAGGAGTGACTTCACCATGTTGCAAAGTTAACTTAAATTCTGTTAAGTGGTTTGACGTAGCCTGGAGGTGGGGGGTGACTGCCTGGGGAGAGCCCGCATTCAGCAGTCAGTCATCAAAGTAGAAGACTGGATCCCCTGACCTCCGAAGATGCGCTGCAACCACCACCATCACTTTTGTGAACACTTGATGGACACTGGTGAAGTCAAAGGGGAGCACTGCAAACTGAAAATGCTTTTGCCCCACCATAAAATGCAGATAGTGCCTAAGGGTCTATAGGACGAGGATGTTGAAATAGGAGTTTTTTGGCTCCAACACTACCATCCAAGCTCGAGGGTCTATGGCAGACAAGACCTGGGCCGGAGTGAACATCTTGAATCCGCCCTTTTGCAGAAAGGCTTTGAGAGGGCAAAGGTAAAAAATAGGTTAAAGACATCAATAACTTTAAGCACCAGGAAGCAGAGGGAGACTCCCGGTCTGACGTATTCCCGGTCTGACAGAGTAGTAGGGAAGACATTCAGTAAATCCTACTGGTAGACACACACCTTCACAACCAAACATTTGGGCTTCAGGTGCTGCGTCAGAAAAGCCAGGTTGCCTGGAGTGTTTTTGACCTGTTCGAAGGACCTCAGTCAGGAGATTTATCTTCACCTCTGATTGGTGGAATTTTGCGGTCAAGTGCCTCTGCACGGCTCCGCAGCGATGGGGGCACTGTCCTCAGTAGCAAGACCAGGGGGAGAGACCAATCCAGAGTCTGAAGAAGTGTTCAGACAACTAGCATCTTATAATTCTTCATACCAACTGTCATATGTGTACTAAGGGACAAGCCCATACCCTTCATCATATTGGTCATTATCCAAGTCTGTCCCCAAAAAATTGTGGAGCGCTTGAGCCATTCCTTGAGGTAAGGGCAATGTGTCAGAGATCGATGGGTTAAAAGAGGGCTGCAGCTTGGTGGCCTCAGTCGATGGGAGTGCAGCTAACAACTGGTTGTACCTCTTCCTCCAGTGCCAGCATCGGGACACGAAGGTTCGGAGCACGTTGCGACGCCGGGATCGAAGACGGCACCTAAGTCGCTGCAGAACCCATAGCAGGTTCAGAGGTTTCATCTGGCGCTGAGGGGGAACTGCTGGCGGGAATAAAATTGGAGGTCCCTGTGGTTCATTGGGGCCCAAAGGCGACATAAAAAAACAAGCATGGCTTAATAGAATTTCTCTTTCTACTGTGCTGCTGCTGATGATCCCGGGATTCGGTTGGAATCTGCTCCAGAGGTGATCAAGTTGGGAAGCAGGACTGAGGCCTGTTGATGCCTTTATGCACTCTAGGGTTTGAGTGTGGTGGGATAGGTCAAGTCCTGCTTTGATTTCTAGTGCTTCTTTTTAGATTTCCCAATGACTTAGACTGCGACAATGATCTACCCTGGGAACAACGTTGGCAGCTGGAACTGAACCTCCCTTTTAACCTCAACCAGTCACAGAGTGGCATTTTGTGATGATTGTGAACCACAGAAAGGACCGTTCCTAGTTGTGTCTAAGAGATGCCCAATTTAGTGGGGCAAATCACAAAAATTGACGGACTGGCATCACACACCACCAGGTGTCATGCTTCATCATCTGCCAGTCCTCGCCCTCTAAAAACCGCGTTTGATAGAGGGCGGGCATACACCTGGAGATAGGGATGCACTTCTAAACTAAGTGGGGGCCCAAACAAAAAAAGGAGTGAGTGAATTTAAAAACCATCATAGTATACCTGAACAATTTTTATTCTATTGGGTTACTATGTGGGATTAAAATATATAAGTGCGGTGAGTGGGGACCTTATCATCCCATCGCCGCTGTGAATCAGTGATTGTTAATAGGGGGTCAACATGTTTCTGCCTGTATTGTCCACTTGGGTACGTGGCATTCGTCAGGACCTTAAATATTGGGCTCCAATCTTACCACTGGGGGCGTAGGCCTATAGCCAGCTGCCACCTGTTTAGAGAAACCCTATTGGAAAAACCTATTTGCCCCATGGGAGGGGTAGGGGGAAATCCTTGTGGCCACATTAGTTCAAGGCGTACTCCCCGCTAGAAAACCTAGTGCTGCATGCATCCAGCCTCCTCCCCGGTGACCTTTGTGATGTTTGCCAAGAAAAAGCATCGCCTCATGGAGTTGTCTCCAACCCCAGGTACCAATGGCGTACGAGATGGGAATTGGGCACAGACATCGGTTTGAGACATCCCCGCAGGGATTGGGCCCTGTGGTGTTAGGAAGTGACCTTTCCCTTCCACACTCATATTTTCAATTCTGTAGAAAAATCTGTCTCCAGATCCATTGCTGGTGGCCTGAAAAGAAGGGAACTGACATCAGGGTGCTTGGGTGGTGCTTATATGCAGCTCAGCACGTCACTTCCAAAGGGCTGAAAAGTTTCTATATACTCTTTGACACCTGAGGGAATATTCACAATGTGAGGAATTTGTGGTTAGAAGGCATCTCATTAAATCCTACCAATAAAAGAAGCAATGTACATTTTAAAAAGTACAAGTCATGTAGTGTATAGGTACACTGAGTTTCCTGCTGAAACTCACATGACACTGGGTACGGATGTACATTAAAAATGTTCTATTGTGTAATTTATGGAATTCTGAGGCTTCAACTATTATAATATTCTGATGGCCCTAACGCTCTAATTCACCAGTGTCTAAGCTGCCTAAGCCTGAATGAACTGAGTTCATCCCTGCTCACAAGTACTACAAGTTATAGCTATAATGCTTACCCACACAGTTGACCAAATCCCACACTTAATAGGCTTTCTCCATACCGTCCAACCTATAAACAGAGCTCACCGTGGGAGAATGAGGCATGGCCTTGGAGGGGATGGAGCCTTGTGCCGAAAGCTACCTGAAAAGCACTCTGACCTCCATCAATGCATCCACTCCCTCCCAAAAGAACAAAGGGGCGTTGAGGCTGTCACTGATGTCTTGGTGTTTTTTAACAACCCTTAATGGACATTGGCAGCTTACAGCCTCCAAAGACAGGCTGGAAAGCCACTCTTTGCAGTGCTTTCCAGCTTGTCTTCCTTGCCACCGTGTGATTTCGACTCCCCACTGGGTGACTGTGTGAAGGGAGCAAAAATCATGAAGCACACTGTGGCACTGTGTGAGCTGGCAGGTCTGATTCTCTAAATGAATAGCTCTGGTGTTGGCTGCCAGCCTTTTGGCTTTGTTAATGCTTGTTGAGTTTGTTTAGACATGGTTTTTGTAAAAACTTATTGTTTGTGAGCTGCTGGGCCCTCACCAATATAAAAAAAAAAACATTGGCTACTGCAAAATTATCTTTTGGTCTCAAAAACCCATATTGCCATAGCAACCGTTAGCACTGAAGTTAACTACTTTGCGTGTGGATGCACTCCCTGTGAAAGAGTAGATTGCCCTAACTCACAGTGAAGTTTGCCAATTTCTGAGTTGGCTGAGTCTGGCCCATTGTGCCTTGCTAGGGTGAGTGGAAGGAAAAGTTGAATGACACAACAGGCTAATGGATGAAGTGGTCTGGTCGGAAGCCCCTATAAGCTCACACATATATATTTAGTAAAATCAAACGATCTTGGCTAGAACCAGCTCTGATAAAAATTAGTGTCTATACAATTACGCACAGATAGGGACAAATAAAAGCGGGGTCTAAACGTAACCAGATGCTAGATCTAACAAAGAAAGCATAAACAGGGTGGAAATGACTAAATTGCCATTGAAAAACAAATAGCGATACAGGGCGGTAAGAGGCTAATGTTGAGGGCAGGATGGAAGAAGGGCTTTAATAGTTAAGGGAAAAAAATGTTTAAAAAAAGGGAATGAACCACCCACCCTCAAAAAACAATGAGAAAATGTGGAAATAATTTCCATATTAAGGTTTTATATGTTAATATCGAGCACCACTCTTCTTCAGTGTTTCTTTCACTGTGCAAAGCACATATTTTTAAGCATAAGTTTTCAGAATCTAAGTACAGCATTAAAATTACCAAATTTAACATTCTATGAAGTTTGTGAAATTTCTCGAAAGTGCGCGTTGGGTGACTTCGCGCATTTTTTTTGTTTTGTTTCAAGCATGCACCTCATGTTAAAAAGTCTTCTAAGCAACACAGAAAAGGTCTCACCAAAAACATTTTCTACTCGAAGCAGTCCACTGCTGGTATCTTGTGAGAATATATCACATGAGGTATGTGCTTTAGATAACCAAAAAAAAAATGGGAAACGAGATACCATTAAATCACATTTTGCAACAAAACCATCATTTTGTTACATTGTCATGGAATTTGGTAAAAAAAATCAACAATTTTGATGAACTCGAATTCAAATGTAAAGTCATTTGTCACCCCTTCATGGAAAATGTTAGGAAATACATACAATAACACCACCCATTACAGGAAAAATACACTTTCGAATATAAATGAGATTAAAGGAAGGAAGATGTTCTTATTTTTAGCTCAACAACACGATCAGTTTATAAGAAAAACTAATGATTTTGACAAAACGAAAACGAACAACTAGTGACATGCAGAGGAGCACTGACTACCAGAAGCAGAGGAACTGCTCAAATGGAACTATTCTATCCGAGGAACGATCCAGTGCTTCATTTGAGTCGGTGGGGGGCACCAGCAATTATTTTGGGTGGCCAGCACTTATCTTTCTGCATCAGGCATTTACCGAGGAGAAAACAAAGCGGAAAGATGGATGAAGAGAAAGACGGAAAAATCGTCACAAAAGGGAGAAAGCGGGCTCCTGCAAGGGTTAGATAAACTGGCAGGAGTGTCAGTTATTGAATTAAAGAGGCATGCGGTGATTATAAGGCTACACAGCCTTGGTATTTGGCACCGACTGCAGGCTTCGGGCACCGGCACTCATTCTTTCACAAATTAACCACTGGTACCATCTATTGTATATGACCCAAGAATCCTGGTTGTATGAGAACTAAGTAGGTGAAAATGTACACAAGACCAATTTTTATACAAATATAAGTGAAATACGGGAAAGATGCTTAACGATACCTGGATTACTGTATAGATGGACACAATGGGGTAGGGTTACCATATTCTAAAATTCAATTTTCTTGTATACACAAGGAATGTATATTTTATTAAAAACAGCATGTACCACTAACCTAGGAAATATACAAACTGACATAGCTGTCTAAGAAGCATTAATAAATGTTATGATGCATTTACATAACACTATATGGCAGACCATCCAGGGCCCTAGGATAAGGGTGCAGAACATCAAAAGCAAGATTTTTCATATTCTTGGTTTAGTTTCTAATTCAGGAGGTATCTAAATTGACAGTTTACAAGACCCTTTGCATTCGGGAAGTAACTAAGAAATGGTCTTTTAAAGCCACACACGTCATAGGGAAACACATAAAAAGGTAATGATAATGGATTGGTAAGGAAAAGAATAGAATAAATGGAAAACATTTACTCCATCAATCCAGGTCTTGCTGCATGTACAGAAATAGAAAAGAAAGAAAAAGAGAACAGAGACAAATCAGAAGGATATAAACATTAAAGACTTAAATCAAACCTTTAAAGAAGGCCTTTTATTTTCAGGTACAGCACCATTTCTAAAGGCTTATAATTATGTTATTAATTACTTTAAACAGTTTTCTCTTAAAAAGGAGCACCATGCTTCAACCAAAAGGTTAAGTGTCTGTCTGAAGGACAGCAGTACATTCCAAAAAACATAAAAGCAAACTTGTCAATTGAGACAATATGCAACTTTATTTTTAATACAAAGTAAATCCTTTAACTTCAGAATGTAAATACTATTTATGTTTGAAGAACACAACCCCTCATGCACAAACCAAATCAGAACTAACACACTAATATACTTTTAGAACAAGTTACTTGCCTTTGGTAACGCCTTTTCTGGTTGAGACTCTATCTAAATGCAGATTCTTAACTTTGCGAATTTTCCGCAGGCACCTTACTGGATCCAGAAACTTCCATAGCAATTTCCTTGCTCTTCAACCAGTAGCACTGTGTTGCTCCATGTCGGGTCCATCCTGTCCATGACATCAGAACCATTAAATCTGTGCTTCTTCTAAGCCAAAGGACGAGGAGCCATTGAAATCGGAATATGGCAGTCTGCAGACATTCAGATTGGGATCTTATTAATAGGCTACATGAACCCATTCTATAGAACAGGGCGGATGGTGGGTCATTGCGGAATCTATGGTTAGACAGGGTATATACCAGAAAAGGCGTCACCGAAGGTAAGTAATTTGTTCTTCTGATAGACTTCTAATAGTAGATTCCTCACCTTGTGAATAGATACCTAAGCAGTACACTTCCCCTAGTGATGGGCCCGTGGAATAGCCTTCACCAGGAAATCCTGCAGGAAGATTGGGGAAAGTTCCAGACATGGCAATCTAGGTAGTAATGCTTCCGGAACGTGTGGAGAGACACCAATGTTGCAGACTTGCAAATGTTCAGAACTGGCACACCACATGCCAACGCAGTGGTAAAATGAGTGTCAAACCTTCTGTGGGCTGCTTCTTGGCTAGCCCATAAGAGATCTTGATATATAACACAATCCATCAGGAGTTGGTCCTCTTTTGCACTGCTTTTTTTTCTTAGCCCCAAAGAAAACATTGAAAAGTTTTCCGTCTTGTCTGTACGCCATGGTTCGGTCCACGTAGAAGCTATGGCTAAGTGCTCTCTTAGGGTGGAGGCGATGAAGACAGATTTCCTCCTTAGAGGGATGAGGTGGAGCAGAGGAAGCCGGCAAGGTGGTGGTTTGCCCTATGTGGAAAGGCATGACTACCTTGGGCAGGAATTAATTTTCCAGAAAGAAAGATGTGTATGGTGAAATTATGGACAACGCCTGGAGTTCACTGTCTCACCAAGCTGATGTAATGGGGATGAGGAATGTTTTGTTGGTAAGTAGCTGAAGAGGACAACTGTGCACCTGTTCTAAAGGAGTGCACATTAAGTAAGTCAGTATACCAAATTAGGGTTCCACATCAGTATCACAAATGTAGTGGGCAAGAAAATCTGAAACAGCTACTTAAAAAAACGCATCATAACAGGTGACTTGAAGAGAGATGGCTTTTAGGGTAAGCCTCAGACCGTTGAAATGGCTGAAAGCTAACCTTTAACTGTTGCCACAGGAAGACATTGCTGTGTCAAAGATAGACAAAATAAGAGAACATCTACCAACTGTGCATTCAGGGGTAAGATATGTCGGGTGGACCACCAGACAACAAACTTCTCCCAGCGTCTTGAGTAAACAGGTTTGGTCGACAGACGCCTGGCTTCCACAATGGCACCAATCACTTCAGGAGGAATGTTGAATGCCTTCAACTGTTGCCACTCAATCTCCACGCATGAAGGTGTAAGTTGTGCAGGCTCCAGTGGAGCACTAAACCCTGCTGCTGTGACAGGAGGTTCTTCCAAACAAGCAGCCAAATCAGCAGACGTGCCAGAAGGTCCAGGTACCATACTCAACTTGCCCACCATTGGACAACTAGGATGACTTGTCCTGGTCTTTCCTGGTCCTTTTCATCACTCTGCACAGGAGAGGGAGGGGTAGAAAGGCATAAAGGAATCCTTATGAACCAAAGTCTGCACATTGCATGTACTCTGTAATGGTGAATAGGTAGAGCCATGGTTCTCCCCATTCTTGGAACAAGCCCTCCGCTACCCCTGAGTTTACCTGTCATTCATAACTCACTAGGCACCATTGGCTGAGTTTGTCTACCCTGGTGTTTAAAGATCCCGCCAAGTGCTGGGAAATCCAGGGAGATGCACTGAGAGTTCAGCCATTACCAGAGGCGCATTGCCTCCTGGCACAGGACCCATGACCCCCCCACTCCACCCTGTTTGTGTAATATCACATAGCTGTCATGTTGTCCAACAGAACCTTCACCCATTCCCCATTGATGGTCAGGAAGAACACTTTTAGTGCCAAGCGAGTCCCTCACAACTCCAATAAGTTGTCCTCTGATCTCCAACACCCTCAGGTAACTTCAACAATGATGCATCTGTTACAACCTTTAGCTCTGTGTGGCACATGGAGAGGGCTCTGGTGCCAGATCAGTTACGGTCTAGCAGCCACCACTGCAGATCTTCCCTGGTCTCCCTGAATACGTGGATGGACTCCGATTGCTCCCTTTGGTGCGGAGTCCACTGACACTTCAGATCCCACTGCAGAGCCTGCATGTGCCATCTGGTGTGGTTCACAAACAGGATTCACTTTAGGCAGGTGAATCGGCAGGAAACCAAACTAGAAGGAGAGGTGTGCCCACCTTGGCCAACCCCACCCCTCAGGTGGGGGAGGTGAGGTTAGGCACACATCTAAGTCTCCTCCATCTTGAAGATGAGGAGACCCAGCCAATTGGGAAGAGGCTCATGCCCCCCTCCCTCTGGAGGGTGGCATAATAGGCAGTGTACCCACCCCAAGGAAGGGACCGATTGGTCCTGACCGGCACACCCCTTTTAATGCCCCTAAATTTAGTATTTGGGGGCAACCCTGAACTTTGCTACCTCATTTTCGAGGAAGAAATAAGAAGGAACAAAGAGCCGTGTCGACCCAGTAAGAAGAGAACACCTACGGCTGTGGACCCAGCCCTTCCATCCTGTCCTGAGACCTGGGGACCTGCCCTGCAACTCCCTTTAAGACTCTGTCTCCTGTGAGCACCAGATTTGCTCAAGCAAAGGTCTACCCACAGAATCTGGATCCAGGCAGCTCTGCGATTTTGCACCACTCTGCACCCGAGTTCCAGTGGCCCAACACCACGAGGAGGTCTCCCCAGCGATCCTGACCTGGGATCTGGTGATCCCTGACCTCCCTCAAGCTTCAGACCGACACCTGCAGCCTCAATCTAAAGGGTTCCCCCAACCGGATCTGGTAAGAAGAACCCGATGCCAAAAGACACCCCTGCACCGACGCCCAATGGCCTGGGGTGGCCCAACCGATGGTGTCCACTCATCCCTCAAGAACCTAACTTACCTCTCCAGTCGGTGGTTGCCTTCAGGAAGTCCCCCTACCCGAGCCTGCAGCATCTTTACTGAACCAAAGGTCTCCATTGGAATCCACAGGGTCCCCAAAGTCTTCCTGGCACACTGCACCTGGCTGCCCATGTGCCGCTGGTCGCGCAGCTCCTGTGCTGACTGTTGGCCCTTGCAGTCCTCACCTTACCCCAGGAGCTTTGCTCCCCCCCTGAGTGGCCTGCTCATAAGCAGTCCCTGACCGCAGGCCCCTTTAGCCCCATTGACTAACATTGGGCCCCTGCACTCTGTACCCGGCCGCCCCAGTGCCGCTGGCGGTGCATCTTGAGTATAGAACCAAAGATTGGGTTACTATTCCTATAGGTACACCATTTCTGTCCATGAGGAAAAGGAAAACAGGAGAACAGATGGGTCTAGGTTCTGACCTCACAGATAGAGACAATCACAGATTTTGTCTCTTGTTGCCCTCACACATCCCGAGGGATGTCTTGCTTCATCATTGGGTGTTGCTCCTCGTCAGGCCGGCACAGCAATGCCCTACGGGTCCCCCCGAAGAGTCACTTTGGTGGAGATCTTTTAATTAAGTTGTATAACGAGTGAGGGCGTGAGATTATCCAGTGGAAGAGAGGGTTCGTGAAAGATGGTGAGTGAGTAACTGACAAACTGGCTAGGTGATACCCTAAAGGCTTATTAATATGTTGGTTCCCCTGACAGGCTTAAAAAAACCCATTGGTTATGTGTTACTGGCTGGGTGATGATGTACCCTAGTAACTCTCAGGTCAACATGTTTCGTGCCCTTCAGTGGTCAAAACGATCCCTGGCACTTCATTAGGATCAAAAAGGTAATTGTGAAAAGTGAAAATAAAATAAATGAATAAAGAACCCTACATTGAAAGTAGAGCGGTTCCCCTTGTGAAAACTACAGGGTGGCGTCAGCTCAACTAATGGCCACTCTTGTTGCAACCTAGATAAATGAAGAGAAGATAAAAAACACGGACGATACACAGACAAACATGGAAACATATTTACTCTATAGTTCTCAATGGTGAGATGATTGATGGCATCTCAACCCAATCATGTACTCTCATGCTGGGCAGGAGAGCGGTGCTGTCGGCGCCCTAATAGGGTGTAGAACACATAGTGCATTCAGTGCACACGTTCACTTAGTGGGTCAGCGCAAGAACTCCAAAGCGCAGTTCACACTCATCAACACTAATCGACAGTGAGTATAACCCCAAAACAGGTTGTCGGTGCGAGGTATTGCCAGTAGCCTCGACTGCGAAATTCCATGCACTCTTACCTATTGGTAAACTTAAGATTGCTCCATAGGCTATCATGTCCGTCCGCATCGTAACGGACTGTGTTTCGTAGTGGGGTATTGATTATTGAAGCGGCTAGGTGGGAAGCCGCTGCTACAGTAGCAGTTCGGGCAGGATTGCCTGGTAGCTACCGGTGGAGGACCACAGATAGTATACTCACGGTTTCTGATGGGTGCACTCTTCTGCAGCACCTACCTTCACCTGCGTGCCTGCATACTGTTTGGCGTGTTCACCGGATCCCATAATATAGCTAGTGCCTGCCTTCCGATGGGCGTGTCTAAATCTTGAAGCGCGGGCGCCATCTTGCAATGGTATATCATACTATGTGATCCCATTTACTAAATGGAGGGCATCTGAACTCAGTTCTCCAAGAGGGACAGATTAGAATATACCAAAGAAAAAGTAATTAAACTGCAAACCCTGAAAAGTCTTACTTGCCTTGCATTGTGAGTTCCAGGTGCGGTACCTAAGCATACCACCCCGAGTAGTCAATGTAATTCAAAATGAATTCCTGTGTAATTTAAACTGCTTTTTAAACCAATACAAACCTGTAACGATTGCAAATCAATTCTCAATTGCACTTCTTGAAATATTCTATGATTGAAAGTATATTTTACCTACCAGTACCTAGATCTGTTTGGTTCTAGAAAATAAAACATAGTATACCTGTTTTATACTTACCTAATTGGTCTGGATTCAGTCTCTGAGTGTGTGCCCTCAGTCTTGAGTGAGTGAATACAATAAATGCACACCCTCTGGATAAGCCTAACTGCTCAAACCACACTACCACAAAGAGAGCTGTTTGTACTTACCTAATTTAGCCTCTGCTATACCCTGGGGATTTCCTGGGTTCTGTGCACACTATACCTTACTTGGTATAGTATATACAAAGCCAGCTTCCTCCAGTCGGTGTTCTGGTGTGGGTAGTATGTCCAGGAGCATAGGAAAGAAAGGATAGGGAGTATCCATTTTTCACGATCTGGAGCACCAATTGATCGCCATAATGCTCCTCCAGCAAGGGAGGTAAAGGGTGATGCAACCCTTTATCGTTGATTGTGTGCCGCCAAGGGGCCTGGACTCTGTCAGCCTGATTCCAGGCCTTGACCTCAAAAGCAATGGAAGGCCAGTTGCTTCTGAGATGCCTATAGTCTCTGCCTTTGCTCGTAGCCCCTACTGAAGCCTTAAAAGGAGTGCTGCTATTGGAGGAACTGCCCAGCAGGGAGAGCTAAGCCAAGAAAGAGGGAAGTGGCCTTACTCTCTTTAATTTTTTCAAAGGTAGAGTCTGCTTTTGCTCTAAATAGCCAAGCTCAATCAAAAGGCATGTCCATGAGGGACTGCTGGACGATGGATCAGAAATCGCGGAGTGAATTCAGGTGGCTGGTAGACGCTTGAACTAGCAATTTTACTGGTGTATAGTGCTGCAGAATAAAGTATGTAAATACATGAGCAGGCCTACGCCACCTCGCCACTTGTCTATTGACTGAGACTCTGGATCGGCCCAGGTGCCCACCAGAATATCTGTCAGGGCCTCATCAAAGGGGAATAGAGGCTCCTGGCTGGATTGTGCTGGGTTAAGGATCTCTGTAAGCACATTGCTATTGACCTGTTGAGTGAGCAAAGTAAGGTCTAGCACCTCAGCCACTCTCCTAATCACTGCTGCAAAAAGAGGAGGACTCTTAAGTAACCATGGAGTTAGATGAAGAGAGACCAATGTCTGGCGAAATGTCGAGATCACTGGCAACTTGGATGACATCAAACATGTCACAATCATCCTCGTACTGGTTGTTATTGTCAAAGTCACTATCCTTTGAGTCCTATTACATGACATGACTCAGCATGCCGAGATCTGGATGGTAAGGCATGGGTCTCCGAGTCCGATGAACGAGTTACTTACCTTCGGTAACGTTTTTTCTGGTGGATACAGTATCTGCCTGAGGATTCCTCACCTTATGAATATCCCCTGCACCAGCATTCCGTGGAAACTTTTTCCCTAGCTCTCCACACCGACGAGGTCGTCAGAATTCTACGGCTCCGCTCGCGACTCCGTATGATGTCACTGGAGTCATAAGAGAGCCTCGTCGGCATGATGACGTTAGTTCCACCCTTTTTTTCCGTGCCTCCGAGGCGAACAGGTGGCCGACAACCGATTAAAAGTATACACAGTACACAAAATTCATACCAATACACAGTGTGAAAAATTAAGAGGATAGCCAAAGAATAAAAGCATTTCCTATAAATACACAAAGGCAGATAGAAGAGACAATGCAAAACAAACATGTTAAACAATGCCACCTTTAAGGTATACAAGGGTGGACATCGGGAGGAGGGTGGGTCAGTGTGGAATCCACAGGCAGATACTGTATCCACCAGAAAAGGCATTACCGAAGGTAAGTAACTTGTTCTTCTGATGGATAAATCTGCCTGTGGATTCCTCACCTTATGAATAGAATCCCACAGCAGTCCCACTCCCGGAGGAGGGTGTCCACCCTTCTATACCAAAAAGTCCTGCAGGACAGAATGCGCAAAATGGCCCTCCCTCCTCATCTCAGAATCCAAGCAATATTGCTTTGCGAAAGTATGGAGGGAGGCTCAAGTCGCTGCCTTACAAATGTCCACTACAGGAACAATTCTGGACAAAGCAGAAGTGGTTGACTTGGCTCTGGTAGAATGAGCTCTAATACCTTCAGGCAGTTCCTTACCAGCCAGGGCATAGCAGATCTTGATGCACAAGATGATCTGGAAAGAGTGGGCTTGTGCACAGCCTTGCCCTTCATGCGTTCAACGTAGCCCACAAAGAGCTGATCATCCAATCGCAAGTCTTTAGTCCTATCCAAATAAAAGCTCACTGCTCTTTTAGGATCCAGGCGATGATGTCTCTCCTCCTCCTTGGAAGGGTGAGGGGGAGGATAAAATACGGGAAGAGTAATGGACTGTCCCAGATGGAAGGGAGTAACCACCTTAGGTAGAAAAGCAGCCCTGGTCTTGAGAAGAACAAGTTACTCACCTTCGGTAACGCTTTTTCTGGTGGATACAGTATCTGCCTGTGGATTCCTCACCTTGTGAATATCCCCTGCGCCAGCAACATTCGGAAACTTTTGTAGCAGTCCACGCCGATGAGGTCGAAGACGACGTCACAGAGGAACGGCACCGCTCGCGACTCCGCTGGCGTCACCGGCTCCATAAGAAGACCTCGTCGGCGTGATGACGTCAGTCCCACCCCTTTTTTCCGTGCCTTCGAGGCACACGGACGGACTGACAGCAATATATACACAGTATACACAGTACACAATATGCAGATCAACACACATAGTGTGGATAATGAATAGAAAGGCCAAAGAAAAACACAATGCCTTTGACAGTAACATACACGTTTTGAAATACCATCATCAGAATAGCAGACTAAAACATTATTAACAGAACCTTAGGTATAGAAGGATGGCCAACGGGGAGGCGGGTGGGTCAGTGAGGAATCCACAGGCAGATACTGTATCCACCAGAAAAAGCGTTACCGAAGGTAAGTAACTTGTTCTTCTGATGGATACATCTGCCAGTGGATTCCTCACCTTGTGAATAGATTCCACAGCAGTCCCCACTCCCGGAGGAGGGTGTCCACCCTTCTACACCAGAAAGTCCTGATGGACGGAACGAGCAAAGTGTCCGTCCCTCCTCACCTCGGTGTCTAAGCAATAATGTTTTGCGAAGGTGTGGAGGGAGGCCCAAGTTGCCGCCCTACAAATGTCCTCCACAGGAACACCCCTAGACAAAGCAGACGTGGAAGACTTTGCTCTAGTGGAATGAGCTCTCAAACCCTCCGGAGGTTCCTTACCAGCCAGGGAGTAGCAAATCTTGATGCACAAGACAATCCACCTGGAAAGGCTGCGCTTGTGCACCGCTCGACCCTTCCTGCAGCCAGCAAAGCCCACGAAGAGCTGGTCATCAACCCTGAAGTCCTTTGTCCTGTCCAGGTAGAAGCTCACCGCCCTCTTAGGGTCCAAGCGGTGAAGCCGCTCCTCCTCCTTGGAAGGGTGAGGGGGAGGATAGAAGGAAGGAAGGGTAACGGACTGCCTCAGATGGAAGGGAGTTACCACCTTAGGCACAAACGCAGCCCTGATCCTGAGTACCATTCGTTCAGCATGAACAGTCAAGAATGGAGGTTTTGAACTTAGAGCTTGAAACTCACTTACCCTCCTTGCCAAGGTGATTGCAATGAGGAATACCGTCTTAAAGGACAACAGCCTCAAGGGACATTTGTGTAAGGGCTCGAAGGGAGAACCCATAAGATAAGTTAATACAAGGTCTAAGTCCCATTGAGGCATAATAAAGGGAGTTGGAGGAAACTTGTTTGTAAGGCTCTTTATAAAACGAAGAACAACAGGTGACTTGAATAATGACGGCTGATCCGGCAAACAAAGGAAAGCCGACAAAGCCGATAAGTATCCTTTCACAGTAGCCACAGCAAAGCCTTGCCGTGCTAGAGAAAGGGCAAACTGTAAAATGTTAGATAGACAAGCCTTCAAAGGATCAATGGACCTCTCTCCACACCAAAGCACAAATTTAGACCACCTATATGAATATATAGATTTGGTGGAGTGTCGCCTGGCCGATAAAATAACATCCACCACATCTGGCGGGAGAGAGAAAGTATTCAGGTTGCCCCGTTCAATCTCCAGGCATGAAGGTGTAAGCTCTGGAGGTGGGGGTGTAGAACCTGCCCCTCCGATTGCGAGAGGAGATCTGCCCTCAGAGGGAGGCGGAGCGGAGGGCACGAGGAGAGGTGGCGAAGATCTGTGTACCACACCCTTCTTGGCCAATCCGGGGCGATCAATATAACTTGGGCCCGGTCTTGGCGAATCTTCCTCAGAACCCGAGGAATCAAGGGTATGGGAGGAAACGCGTAAAGGAGGCGCGAGCCCCAACTCAACTGAAACGCGTCCCCCAATGCTCCCTGCATCGGATACTGGAGACTGCAGAATGACGGGCAGTGAGCATGGTCGTGAGTGGCGAATAGGTCCACCCGAGGCGTCCCCCACGTCCGAAAGACGTGACGAACCACCTCCGGATGGAGCCTCCACTCGTGGTCAGCGGAGAACTGCCAACTGAGACTGTCCGCACGTACATTCAGAACCCCATCCAGATGATTTGCCATCAGAAAAATCTGATGGTCCTGAGCCCAGGACCATAGACGCAGGGCCTCTCTGCAGAGACAAAGAGACCCCACTCCTCCCTGCTTGTTGACATACCACATCGCGGTAGTGTTGTCCGTCAGGCCTTGAACAGACTGACCGCGAAGGGAAGGGAGGAAGGCCTTGAGCGCCAAACGTATCGCCCATAACTCCAGAAGGTTGATATGAAGCAACCTTTCCACTGGAGACCAAAGACCCTTGATCTCCAGATCCCCCAGATGAGCACCCCACCCTAAAGTGGATGCATCCGTTATCACCGTGGCCACCGATGGAGGTAGATGGAAGGGCTTTCCTTGGGACAGATTGCCCTCCACGCTCCACCAAGATAGTTCCGCTGCAGCTTCTCTGGAGATCCTTACAAACTCCCTGTGATCTCCTTTGTGCTGATACCACTGCTTGCAGAGGCACCACTGGAGCGCCCTCATGTGCCAGCGTGCATGGTTGACCAACAGGATGCAGGAGGCGAACAGACCAAGCAGGCGAAGGACCTTCAGAACTGGAACGACCGCTCCGTTGTAAAATAAAGGAATCATTTCCTGTGTGTCGAGAATCCTTTGAGGAGGAGGGAATGCTCGACAAACAGTAGTGTCCAGTACCGCACCTATGAACAGGTTGCGCTGAGAGGGCACCAGGTGAGATTTGGGCACGTTGATCGAAAACCCCAATTTGTACAACAGCCGAGTTGTATCCTGCAGATGACGCAGCACCTTCTCCGGCGACTCCGCCTTGATCAGCCAGTCATCTAAATAAGGGAAAACTGAGACCCCCGACCTTCTGAGATGGGCTGCCACCACTGCCATCACCTTCGTGAAGACTCGAGGTGCCGAAATAAGACCAAACGGGAGGACCGCAAATTGATAATGTTGCGACCCTACCGTAAACCGGAGATACTTCCTGTGTGACTTCAAAATGGGGATGTGAAAATACGCATCCTGCAAGTCGAGCGACACCATCCAGTCCTCCTGATTCAGCGCTTGAAGAACCTGCGCAAGGGTGAGCATCTTGAACTTCTCCTGTTTCAGGTAAAAGTTCAAGATTCTGAGGTCCAGTATCGGACGCAATTTGCCGTCCTTTTTGGGAATCAGGAAATAACGGGAGTAGCATCCCCGACCCCTCTCCTCCTCTGGAACCACCTCTATCGCACCTTTTTGAAACAGCTTCAAGACTTCCTCCTGTAGGAGAAGACGGTGGTCCTCCGAGCAAGCACCTTGACAAGGAGGGTAATTCGGAGGGAACGCCCGAAAGGGAAGGGCGTACCCATTTTCTACAAGATCCAGAACCCAGAGATCTGTAGTTACAGACTCCCAGTCTTGCAGAAAATGGGTAAGCCGCCCCCCACAGGACCAGCATGATCCGGAATGGCGGATCAAGGACTGCTTTGCGGTGGAGGGAGGGGCTGAGGAGGAGAGCTGACTACCACGTGAGGGACCCCTGATTCTTCCTCTGTAACCTCTAGACGAGGAACCTTGCTGCTGCTGCTGCTGGGTCTGCCTATAGGTTCGAAAAGATGTCCTTCCGAACCCTCTATATCTCTTAAAAGACCCCCTCGACTGAGACTGCAGGCTCAGAGATTTAGCTGTCGCCTTGCTGTCCTTGAATCGCTCCAGAGCAGCATCTGCCTTCTTGCCAAACAGGCCAGATCCATCAAATGACAGGTCTAATAGAGTCGATTGCACATCCTGTGAGAACTCAGAAGATCTTAACCAGGCACTCCTTCTGGTTGCGACAGAAGACCCCATGATCCTTGCAACAGAATCTGCAGTGTCCAGTCCACTCTGGATCACCTGACGTGCTGCCGCCTGAGCATCAGCCAAGATGTCACTGAAACCAGTCCTCTCCTCCTCAGGCAGTTTTGGCGCCAGTTTTTTAGCCGAATCCATCAGTGCGTGCACATAGCGTCCCAAAAGACAAGTGGCGTTTGTTGATTTCAAGGCCATGCTGGCCGATGAAAATACTTTTTTGGCAGACTGGTCTTGCCTTTTAGCCTCTCTGTCCCCAGGAACCTGAGGAAAAGCCCCTTTAGACTTTCCCGAACAAGCTGCCTGAATCACCAGGCTCTCAGGTGAAGGATGTGACGTCAAAAAGTCAGGATCTCCTGGGGCTGCTCTATATCTCCTAGTAATCGTCTTGGAGACCGCAGGAGCAGAAAAGGGCTTGCGCCACACCTCTAACACAGGTTCCACAATGGCCTCATTAAAGAGAAGCAAAGGCTCTGATACCGCCGTGGGAGAATGCAGTACCTCAGTTAAAATGTTCGACTTAAACTCCGTAGTTGGTAACTGGAGATCAAGCAGCTCCGCAGCCTTCCTGATAACTGAATGGTAGGCAGCAACGTCCTTAGAGGGTTCATCTGACGGTGGAGTAATCTCCCACTCAGGAGACAGATCCAACCCACTAGCTTCTTTAAGCTCTTCGAATATTTCATCCGACTCCACCAATTCCCCCTCTTCCGCTTCCTCCTGAAGGTACCTCTGCTCTTCAATAATCCTCTGAGACTCCCTTCTGGAACGAATCCGAATCATCGGCGTCGGCGGCGCCGTATTCGAATCCGATGGCGCCGGTGCCGAGTGTGGATCTGCCGGAGCCATCGGCGTCGAACGAGGTCGAGCCGGAGCCGGCGAGGCTTGAAGCGGCGTCGACGTCCTCGGAGCCCGAGGATTCCAAGACGGCGACGTTGGAAAGAATGGTATGAAAGGGGCCTGTGGATATACTTGCGGCACCCCCAAGTTAAATGCCATTGGACCCATCGGACCCGCAGGTGCACCAGAGGTATACATCGCTCGAGCAAACACCCCATACATCGCATTTAAGTAATGCGAGGGGTCCTGACCTGGTCCAGGGAAGGCAGGGTACTGGTCAGGCCTCACCGGACTCGGGTCAACCGTCGCCGACGGTGGAATCAGTGGCGTCGCAGGCTCACCCGGGGCTTGAAGATCTTCCGGAGGCGGAGCCGGAGATGGAACCGGCGTCGGAGTCCGAGCTGGAACAGGTGAAGCCGGAGACAAGGAGCCCACTGGAGATGAAGGACCAGCAGGCGAATCCGTCACAGGAGAAGGAGAAACAGAGTCCTTACGACGCCGAGCAGGTGACTTCGGCGCCGAGCTCTTATCAGAATGGTGTCGAGACGAGTGCCTTCTCTTTTTCTTATGTTTCTTAGCCCGAGAAGTATGTCCCGAAGTCGACTTCGACGCCGACCTAGACTTCGATCTAGACCTCGACCTCGTTCTCGATCTTCTTCTCCCTCTCTTCTCCTTCTTCATTATTGCAATGAAGAGTTTTGCCTCCCGTTCCTTAAGAGCCTTCGTGCTCATCTTCCGGCAGCTGGTACAGCCATCCACGTCGTGGTCCGACGATAAACACCACACACAGTCCTCATGAGGATCTGTGATGGACATGTGCTTGCCACACTCCCGGCAAGGCTTAAATCCAGACTTTTTTGTCGACATCCTCGAAAGAGAACAGGAAAAATAACCAGAATACACAAAGTATCAACGACGCTAACAACAGCGATTCCCGAAATCCGTTGGCTTTGACGGCGCGGAAAAAAGGGAACTGACGTCATCACGCCGACGAGGTCTTCTTATGGAGCCGGTGACGTCAGTGGAGTCGCGAGCGGTGCCGTTCCTCTGTGACGTCGTCTTCGACCTCATCGGCGTGGACTGCTACAAAAGTTTCCGAATGTTGCTGGCGCAGGGGATATTCACAAGGTGAGGAATCCACTGGCAGATGTATCCATCAGAACCATCCTTTCAGCATGAATGGTCAAAAACAGGCGTTTTGAACTATGAGCCTGAAGCTCACTTACCCTCCTTGCTGAGGTAACAACCACAAGAAAGACCGTTTTAAAAGACAGGAGTCTCAAAGGACAACTATGTAAGGGTTCAAAAGGGGAACCCATCAATAAAGTCAAAACAAGATTTAAATCCCATTGAGGCATAACAAAAGGAGTAGGTGGAAACCTATTGGTAAGGCACTTAATAAATCTCAAAACAATGGGAGAGTTAAATAAAGACAGCTGATCCAGCAAACAAAGAAACGCCGATAAAGCTGACAAATAGCCCTTAACAGTGACCACAGCACAACCCTGCTGGGCCAAATACAGCGAAAACTGAAGAATATCTGACAAGTGGGCCTTCAAAGGATCAACGGATCAATCGCCAGTCCAATTAACAAATATAGACCATCTGGAGTAAATAGACTTAGTGGCATGTCGCCTGGACGATAAAATAATATCCACCACATCCGGCGAGAGAGAGAAGGAACTCAGGTTGCCCCGTTCAATCTCCAGGCATAAAGGTGCAGGTTCTGGAGGTGAGGTGTAGAATCTGCCCCTGCGACTGCGAGAGGAGGTCTGCCCTGAGAGGGAGACGGAGTGGAGGGGCGATGAGAGGTGAAGTATATCTGTGTACCACACCCTTCTTGGCCAATCCGGAGCAATCAATATAACTTAGGCCCGGTCTTGGCGAATCTTCCTCAGAACCCGAGGAATCAAGGGTATGGGAGGAAACAAGTAAAGGAGCTGTGAACTCCAATCCAACTGAAACGCATCCCCAGCGCCCCTCCATCGGATACTAGAGACTGCAGAACGATGGGCAGTGCGTGTCCTCGTGAGTGGCAAACAGGTCCAACCAAGGAGACCCCACATCTCGAAGATGTGATGACCACCTCAGGATGAAGCCGCCACTCGTGATCGGCCGAGTAATGCCGATTGAGACTGTCCGCACGAACATTCAGCAACCCGGCTTGGTGATTTGCAAACACACAAATCTGATGGCCCTGAGCGCAGGACCAGAGTCGCAAGGCCTCTCGACAGAGACGAAACGACGCCACACCTCCCTGTTTGTTGATGTACCACATTGCGGTTGTGTTGTCCATCAGGACCTGAACTGACTGACAGCGAAGGGAAGGAAGGAAAGCCTTTAATGCCAAACGTATCGCCCGCAATTCCAGAAGGTTTATGTGAAGCAACCTTTCCTCTGAAGACCAAAGACCCTTGACCTCCAGATCCCCCAGATGAGCACCCCACCCTAGAGTGGAGGCATCCGTGATCACTGTGGCCACTGGCGGAGGAGGCTGAAAGGGGTTTCCTTGAGACCGATTGCCCTGCACAATCCACCAAGTCATCTCTGCTGCAGCATCTCTGGAGATTCTGACGGACTCCCTGAGATCTCTGATGTGTTGAAACCACTGCCTGCGGAGGCAACACTGGAGTGCCCTCATATGCCAGCGTGCATGACTGACCAACAGAATCCAGGAAGCAAACAGACCGAGCAGGAGTAGGACCTTCAGGACTGGAACAACCGCTCCATTGTGAAACAAAGGAATCATCTCCTGAATGTCGAGAATTCTCTGTGGTGGTGGAAAAGCTCGACACACAGTAGTATCCAGTACCACCCCTATGAACAGGTTGCGCTGAGAAGGCACCAGGTGAGAACAACCCAAGTCGAACAACAGCTGAGCTGTTACTCGCAGATGATGAAGCACCATCTCCGGTGACTCCGGTTGAGCAGCCAGTCGTCCAGGTAAGGGAAAACCGGGATTCCGACCTCCTGAGATGAGCTGCCACCACTGCCATCACCTTTGTGAAGGCTTGAGGTGCAGTAGTAAGACCAAATGGTAGGACCGCAAATTGGTAGTGCTGCGACCCTACAGTAAAATGGAGATACTTCCTGTGCAACTTCAGGATGAGGATGTGAAAATACGCATCCTGCAAATCAATCGACATCATCCAGTCCTCTTGCTGCAGTGCCAGAAGAACCTGAGCAAGGGTCAGCATCTTGAATTTCTCCTGTTTGAGGTAAAAATTCAATACCCGGAGATCCAAGATCGGACGTAACCTGCCATCCTTTTTGGGAATCAGGAAATACCAGGAGTAGCATCTCTGACCCCTTTCCTACTCCGGAACCACCTCTATCGCACCTTTTTGTAATAAGGCAAGGACCTCCTTTTGGAGAAGAAGCAAATGATCTTCCGAACAGAAACCTTAGCAAGAGGGGTAAGGAAGAGTAAACTTCCTAAAGGGAAGGGTGTACCCATTCTCTACAAGGTTTAAAACCCAAAGGTCTGACATGACCGATTTCCAACCTTGTAGAAAGTAAGACAGCCGACCCCCTACAGGACCCACATGTTTCAGGATGGGGGATCTAGGGCTGCTTTCCTGCGTTACCATGGGGAGCAGGGGAGGTAGAAGAGGAGAAGGAGAGATTGTGGGCCGACCCACGTTGGCAACCCCTGTTTCTTCCTCTGTAGGACTTGTAAAGAGGATTTTGCTGCTGTTGTTGCTGAGGCTGTCGTAAGTTACGAAAGGAAGACCTTCCAAATACTCAATACTTCTTATATCCAAATCCCCTTGACTGAGTTTGCAACCCTAAGGATTTTGCTGTGGCTTTACTAGCTTTGAACCTCTGAAGCGCAGAATCAGCCTTCTCTCCAAAAACCAAAGGTCAAATATCGAAGGGTAGCCTGTACATCTAGAGAAAACCCAGAGGATCTGAGCCAAGCCTGTCTCCTGGTAACTATGGAGGAGCTCATAACCCTGGCCACCGAGTCAGCTGTGTCCAAGCCAGACTGTATAACCAGACGAGCAGCAGCCTGAGCATTCGACAGAACCTCCATAAAATTTCCCCGGTCCTCATCAGGCAACTTGGGTGCCAATTGCTTAGCGGAATCCATCAAGGCATGTATGTAACGTCCCAACAAACAGGTAGCATTGGTTGACTTTAGTGCCATGCTAGAGGAAGAAAATACTTTTTAGCCGATTGCTTCAACTTCTTAGAGTACCTGTTGGCAGGAGCTTGAGGAAAAGCGCCTGAAGACTGTTTAGAACAGGACGCCTGTACCACCAAACTTTCCAGAGACGGATGTGAAGAAAGAAAGGGAGGGTCTCCTGGAGCAGACCTATATCTCCTTGCCACAGATTTAGATATAGCAGAAGAGAGTGGTTTACGCCACACTTCCAGGATAGGGCCAGTTAAAGCCTCATTAAAAGGCAACAGTGGCTCAACTATCGAAGCTGGTGAATGCAAAACCTCCGTGAGCAAATTTGGTTTATACTCTGCTGAAGGCAAGTGCAAGTCCAAAAGCTCCGCAGCCTTTCTGATAACAGTATAATACAGTATAAAACAGTATAATACGGAGCCACCTCTCCTGAAGCCCCTCAAAATCATCGACAGACTCCTCTATCTCACCCTCTTCAATCTCTTCTCTCTGATACTGTTCTGCCTCCAACAGTCTCTGCGTCTCTCTCCTCGAGCGCAACTTCGGTTGCGGCATCGGCGGTGCCACACGTGGTGCCGACAGCTCCGGAGTCGGCATCGAAGGAGGGTCCAATGCCAGAATCTGCGCCGTACGAAACTGAGAGGAAGGCCCACAAGATGGCGCCGGGGACTCAGTATACGGCGTCGTAAATCTCGGAGCCAGAAACTGCCATGACGGCGCCGTCGGCATAAAAGGCCTGAAGGGTGCCTGGGCATAATGCTGAGGCATGCCCAAATTGAAGTCCAGCGGACCCACGGGACCCGAAGGTACTCCAGGGGGGAAGGCTGCCTTGGCAAACATGCCATACATGGCATTTAAAAAATGTGTAGGATCTGAACCTGGTGTAGGAAATTGAGGATACGGAGCCGAGTCAGTATCCACACGAGGAGTATCTGACGTCAGAACAGTCGGATCCACAGACGGAGCTACAGGTCCAGTCTCGTGTACTCCGGAGAGCCCCTCGGCATCAGCGACCGTGCCGGAGTACCTTTTGGAGAAGGAGATTTTTCCAAAGTCACCTGAGGAGATGGCGAAGGAGACACAAAGTCTTTTTGATGACGTCGAGGCGCCGGAGAAGGGGATCTCGAAGTCTTTCCCTTCGACGAACGACGCTGAGAGCCATGTCTCCTCTTCTTCTTGTGCTTCCTTGACTTCAAAGCATGCAAAGTTGCCGACTTCGATTTAGATCTTTTTCGCCTTGCTTTTTGCATGAAAAGCTTAGCCTCACGTGCTTTCAGAGCCTTCGGGTTCATCGTACGACAGCATGAACAGCCCTCCACATGGTGGTCCGATGACAAACACCACAAACAGTCCTGATGGGGCTCAGTGATGAACATATGACCCCCACACTCTCTACAGGGCTTAAATCCTGACGAAGTCGCCATCACAAAGCTTTAGTTAAAACTGGAGAAACAACAAAGTAACTCGACACAGTATGGAGAGTCCCAGAAAACGGTTACAGGTCGACGGCGTGGAAAAAAGGGAACTGACGTCATCACGCCGACGAGGCTCTCTTATGGCTCCAGTGACGTCATACGGAGTTGCGACCGGAGCCGTAGTATTGTGACTACCTTGTCGGAATGGAGAGCTAAGAAAATGTTTCCGTGGAATGCTGGCGCAGGGAATATTGATAAGGGTAGGAATCCACAGGCAGATGTATCCATCAGAAATAACTATTGGTGCTGTGTCCACCATCGGCAACATCGGTATCTGCATCAATACTTGAGCCGGTGGCATCAGTCGCGACGCACTGAACATGGAATCATGGGTGGCACCAAAGCTGGAGTCGATGCCACAGATTCCAGGTAAGGGGTCGACCTCCTTGAGAGATTGAGGGGCACAGTCGGCATTAAGGAAGAATCCGCCTATGGTAACCCAACTGGAAGCTCCCTTGGTGCCCAGAAAGGCTCTAGAAGAATCTGAAGCGGCACCAACAATCTCCTCCATGGCTACCTTTAATTTTTGTAGTTGCATTGGTGTCACTGTCTGTTCAGGACAGAGCGGAAGCAGGACAAACATCGGAATCAGCACTGCATAGGTAGGGGGGCAGCTCTGTGGTCTAGAAGTGTCTGCAGCGCTGAGCAACTTAATGTGGTGGGAGTGGAGGGGATTGTTAAATATTTTTTGTGTGCCTTTTAGGAAATGCCTGAGCCTCACGATCTTGATGATGACTTATCACAGGAGTGGCCTTGGGAGCATGGTTACAATCTTGGCTCAACCAGGATCGCCTCATACCTGGCTTTGACCGTGATTGGATTGGGGAAGTTCGGTGACATTGAGCTTGACCTCGCAGTTGCAGATGGTCTTTTTATTCATCTTGGAGTAATACAGACACAATGCCAAGTCGTGTTTCGAGGCAAGGAATCACAGGTAGGCGACATGCGTGTCCGTCCATTGACATCTGTCAGTTGCAGTCACAACACGGCTTAAAACCTGTAGTCTTAGGAGGTGACATTGTCTGCACACAATAGAATTGTAGTAAAAATCTTTGTCTGCTATGACAAATCTGTTACTGGGGGTGAATGTTTTATTAGTTCAGCATTCCATCCATCATCTGTTCTTTTAGTATTTATCACCCTAAGTGGAAAGGGTATGCCCAGACGTAGGTCCAGCGCATGCTATGCCACCGGATTCCAGCTAACCAGACTGATGACTGGTGATATCTAGAAACAGATCCCAGGATGCTTGTTTCTGGTCCACGGACGAACTGGCATGACAGTTCTGTCTCAAATGCTCCCATGGGGAGCAGGGTCAAAATTGATCTGCATACAGCTGGGTCCAAACTGGAATGGTGTGGCGAGTAATAAACCTATAGATTTAACACAGATCAGTGACTGAGGGTGAACCTTTGAATAGTTTGGCATTCGGTCCATCATCTGTTCTTTTTGCATTTGTCACCTTATGTGGGAAAGCTTTGCCCAGATGTGGGCCCCATTCTCGCTATGGCACAGGATTCGAGCTAGCCTGGATGATGAGGGGTGATACCCCTAAACTGGTCGCAGGATGCTTGTTTCTGGTCCAAGGAGCACCTGGCCTGGCATTTCAGGCTTGACTGCTCCCAAGGGGAGCAAGATCAAGACTGATCTGTATATGGCTGGGTCCAACCTGAAATGGTGTGGCGAACAAAAAAACACCAATGGATTTAACCCAGATTTGTGACTGGGGGTGAATGTTTGATTAGCTCAGCTTTCTGTCCATTATTTGGCCTTTTAGTACTTATCGCCCTAAGTGAGAAGGGTATGTCTAGACGTAGGTCCTGAGCTCACTATACTACCATATTCTAGCTAACCTAGCTGATGAGGGGTGTTATCCTGAAATCAGTCCCAGGATGCTCGTTTCTGGTCCATGGACGAGCTGGCCTGGCAGTTCCAGCTGGGCAGCTCCCATGGGGTGCAGGGTCAAGACTGATTTGCATATGGCTGGCTCCAAACTGGAATGGAGTGGCAAACAAAAAAAACAATGGATTTAACCCAGACCTGTGACTGGGGGTGAATGTTTGATTAGTTCATCATTCCGTTCATCAGCTGCCTTTTTTACATTGGTCGCCTTAAGTGGGAAGGGTATGCCCAAACGTAGGTCACATGCTCGCTATGCCATAGGATTCTAGCTAACCTAGCTGATGAGGGGTGATATCCTGAAACCGGTCCCAGGATGCTTGTTTCTGGTCCATGGATGAGCTGGCCTGGCAGTACCAACTGGACAGCTCCCATTGGGGGGCCGGGTCAAGAGTCATTTGCATATGGCTGGGTCCAAAATGGAATGGTGTGTTTAACAAAAAAGCGATGGATTCAACCAAACCCTGTGACTGGGGGTGAATATCCGCTTAGTTCAGCATTCCGTTCATCAGCTGCCTTTTTTACATTTGTCGCCTTAAGTGGGAAAGGTATGCCCAACGGTAAGTCACATGCTCGCTATGCCATAGGATTCAAGCTAGCCTGGCTGATGAGGGGTGATACCCCAAAACCGGTTGCAGGATCTTTGTCTCTGTTCCCATGGGGAGCAGGGTCAAGACTGATTTGCATATGGCTGGGTCCGAACTGGAATGGCGTTGTGAGCAAAAAAACCTATGGATTTAACCCAGACCTGTGACTGGTAGTGAATGTTTGATTAGTTCAGCATTCAGTCCATTATCTGTTCTTTTAGTATTTATCGCTCTATGTGGAAAGGTTATGCCCGACGTGGGACCCGGGCATGCTATGCCACCGGATTCCAGCTAACCTCACTAATGAGGGGTGATACCCAGAAACCGGTCCCAGCATGCTTGCTTCTGGTCCATGGACAAGCTGGCATGACGGTTCCGACAGGACAGCACTCATAGGATGCAGGGTCAAGACTGATTTGCATATGGCTGGATCCAAACTGGAATCGAGTGGAGAACAAAAAAGCAATGGATTCAACCCAGAGCTGTTACTGGGAGCGAATTTTTGATTAGTTCAGCATTCTGTTCATCATCTGCCTTTTTTGCATTTGTCGCCTTAAGTGGGATGGGTATGCCGAGACGTAGGGCACATGCTCGCTATGCCACATGATTCAAGCTAGCCTGGCTGATGTGGAGTGATACCCCGAAACCCATCGCAGGATCCTTGTCTCTGGTCCAGGGAGGTCCTGGCCTGGTAGGTCAGGTCGGGCTGGACTGCTCCCCTGGGGAGCAGGGTCAAGACTGATTTGCATTGGCTGGGTCCAAACTGGAATGCCATGGCGAGCAAAAATACGATGGATTTAACTCTGTGACTCTTTGATTAGTTCAGCATTCCGTCCATCATCTATTTTTTTTGCATTTGTAGCCTCAAGAGGGAAAGGAATGGCCATATATTGGTTGCATGCTCGCTATGACACTGGATTCAGGATAACCAGGCTGATGAGGGGTAATACCCCAAAACAGGTCCCAGGATGCGTGTCTCTGGTGCAGGGAGGACCTGGCCTGGCAGTTCGGACTGGACTGTTCACATTGGCAGCAGGTTCAAAACTGATTTGCATATGACTGGGTCCAAACTGGAATGGCGTGGCGAGTGAAAAAACAATGGATTTAACCCAGATTTGTGATTGGGGGTAAATGTTTGATTAGTTCAGCATTTTGTCCATCATCTGTTCTTTTTGTATTTGTAGCCTTAAGAGGGAAGGGTATGCCCAGATGTTGGTCGCGTGCTTGCTATAACACTGGATTCAAACTAGCCTGGGTGATACACTGGGTGTTCCCAGGATGCTTGATTCTGGTCAAGGGAGAACCAGGCCTTGCAGTTCGTGCTGGACTGTTCCCATGGGGAGAAGGGTCAGAATGATCTGCACATGGCTGGGTCCAAAATGGAATGGAATGGCGTGATGAGCAAAAATACAATGAATTTTACCCAGATCTGTGACCAGGGGTGAATGTTTGATTAGTTTAGCATTCCGCCCATCATCTGCTATTTTTGCTCTTTTAGAATGGTGTGACACCTGTTGCAATGTCGGGGGTGAGGTGGGCTTGGGCCAGGTCTCAATAAGGAAGAGTCGTTCCGGGGACAGGTCGTGCAGAAGGTCCCAGATTTTGATGCAGTGTTGGGTGAAAGAGCTAGTGTTCAGGAAGGCACAAGTCAGAGTGGGGTGCAGGTTGTGAGTGGCTGTGTAGAAAGGTTCAGGTGTGCAACTGTTTTGTCTTGTCTGTGTTGTGAGGTGGGCATGTGAGATTGTTCAGAAGACAGTAATGAGGAGTACAGTGTTGGGGCGCAGGATACACATTCGAGCACATCTTCAGTGCTGGCCAGGACATCCAGGCAACAGCATGGGGAGAGGCGTCCGGGATCAGGGTATGAAGAAGCATGGTTGGGTTGGAGGAAATTGGCATGGGGTCTTGGCGCGGAGCACAGGCAGAACGCAGACAGGGGCAGATGGATTTGACTTTGGTGTGCCAGCAGCTCCTCCAACCTGCTGCCAGCATTAAGGAGGTCTGAGTGAGGAGGAGATTCTGGGATGGTGTTTAGTGTTGGGCAGCGCAGGGGCATGTGTCGGGAGAACGTGGGAAGCAGTGGTGGGAGACTCAGGTGAGACAAGGTACAGCGGGTCCCAAAGGTGGGAAGAAAAGGCTATGGAGCCTGAAAATAAACAAAAAGGAGCAAGAGAGGTTGATGATTCAGAAAGAGAAAAAAAGCACAAAAAGGGGGTTCTGAATAAAAGAGTAGAAACTGAGGCACAAAAAAGGGAAAAGATAGTCAAAAAGCAGACGAAGGTTTCAAAAGAGAAGTTATTGTGACAAAGTTTAATATGGGCTTAAGGATATTTTCCAGACTGATTCTTTTTTGTTATATCTCTTGACACGATAATATGTTTTTACTATAGAACTCTTGTTATTATGCCTGGAGTGACATTTTATGGAAAAGCAAAACCCATTTTATAGCCCGTCGCAAACATTCTCTGTTACTATCGCTGCTCCCCGTACGCAGGCTTAAAATATACTTTATTTTAGATTAGAAAGTGACCCTCTTCTTTCGATGAAAGCTCACTGATATATATCTCAGACACAATTATGTCTGACAAGCTGTTAAATTCTGCACAGGTTCCCCAAGAAAAAAAGTCTACAGTTTCAAATGCTGTTAGGATTCTAGAGCCATACATAAATGATTGGGATTTCTTAAAACATTTCCAAAGCAAATCAAAGGACACATCATGGAAATGGTCAATGATTTCTGATTCATTTACCCAAAGTTCCAAAAAGCACAGAAAGGCAGCATACTCTTTTATGAAATTAACTTAGCCCTGACTGGTAGGATTGACACTAGATAGGGGTTCCCTTCCCAAACATTCTGTGTATTAGAACAAGACAAGACTTGTATAGACTTTCCATTTGTTTGTAGCCTACACAGCAGGGACCCCACGCACCACCACGTTCTATGGGAAATTCAGAATATGCTCTATTGTATTCAATAACATATGTAACTATATACATATATTTATATGTAGGAGGCTTGCTTAGTACATGGTGCACACTTATTTAAGTGATGCACCTTGCACTGATCCAGGCAACATTTATGGTGACTTTAGTGGCCTTTGATAACCATATAAAGCTCTCAAAGTTGTAGCTGTGAGAGCAGCCTTCAGGCTTCTCTTGAAGTTGTGTAAATCTGCTTGTTTTACCAACTTTATTCAATAGTGTAAGTTAAATGAAAAAGAACCACACAGCGGCTTTATAAAAGTAAGTATTTATTACACAAAACAATCATTAGCACATTGGCATATCTCCTATCTGGAGATTTCAACATAATACACAAGAATACTTTGTAATAATTAGGAGCTGGGGAAACAAGGAACCATCCAAGGTAAGTACCCAGGAACCCCAAGGAGGCTGTATGTGAGTGGCTTTATGGGTGGGTGTGTAGGTGTGTAAATGGGTATGTAAGTGAGTTTGTGAGTGGCTGAATGTGTGTGAATGTGTGTGTGAGTGGTTTTGTGGGGTGTGTTAGTGGTTGCAGGAGTGGGTCTGAGTGGTTTTGTGGATCTGTGAGTGGGTGTGTGAGTGGCAGTATGGGTATGTGAGTGGTTGTGTGAGTGAGAGAGTGAGTAGATGCTTGGGTCTGTGAGTGGGTGTTTTTTAAAATTGGGATCTGGATCTTCAGATCCACCTGAATCCGCTCAAAATCCATGAGGATCCTCGCATGTTCAAAAGAAAAATGCTTTTGAACAAGTTCTTGCCCATGAGGGGTCTCTCACAGACTCCTCCATCAGTCCCATGGGGTCAGGGTACCTCTACCCTAACCATTTCTATCACTTTTACATTTTATTTTCCCCCCTGGTAGCCGTGTTCCGATGAACAAAACAACAGCCGTAAATTTCCTCCCAGGTTGCGGCAAGTCAATCACCACATTGCTGCTGGCACGTGGATCCGTGGCGGATCCAAGTCTCTAGATATATATAAATCTTTTTACTTTAATAACTCCCAAACTAGTGAACAGGTTACACCATATTACAAAAAGCACTCTTTCTGGACCAAGTTCTAGCTTTCTGCTAAATTTTGTGTAATTCCATTCGAGGATTCAGGCTGTTTGTCGTGTCTAAAATCCCTAAGGAAAATCGCATGAGGAAAATGTGCTTTAGGAACCACCCTTTTTCTCAGCCCCCACTTGACAGATCATCCCGAAACTTTCCATACAGCAGCGGAAGTGACTAGAAAACTAGTTTTGAAAATTTCATGAAGATATGTCAAACAGTGCCAATGTTTTTACCAAAACAAAAAATGCTTTTCCCATGGAAACTAGGTCCTAAATATAACTACCTACTGGAGCCTGTCAGTAGGTAATACATATGTATATGTCATTGACATCTTAAGTGTGTGATCAAGGCAGTAGTGACTGCTGAAATGCGTTATGCCATAAAATATGATCAAACCAATAAACCTGTTTTTTCACATAAGCGGGAGGTGGAAGGATATATATGTATATGTGTGTATTTTGGCAGTGAAGCAGAACTAGACTCAGAGTGTGCTTTTTTAAATTAGTGTAAATCCATTCAATAGTTTTTGAGATACTAATGCTTGAAAACTGTGTCGCATAGACGTTATAGAGTTAACATGTAGAGATGTCTCTGCCACTCAAACTCGTGAGCTAGAAACTTGCAAGTTCTGCCAATCACAGTGTAATGTTTAAAAAACGTGAATGACTGAATAGCTTCCATTATAATTTCCATCATCCTGAAGCTCGCAAATTTGCACAAACCTACAAGTTTCGCAGTGTGAAAAAAATCCATCATACAGCAAGGGGGTGGCTTAATGACAATTTGTAGGCCACAAAATGGAGTAAACAAGTCACCAGAGGAGTGAAAATAATTAACAAAATACCACGAAGAATGAAAACAGTCAGTGCTTAATTTGTAAAAATAACATTTTCTAGGGCGCTCATTACTAGGCTACTATCGCTTGCACCACCCATTGCCCCTGTCAGCACTCCCAATGACAGTACCTAACCAACTACTAACCATCACACTTGTACAAGTGTGGCAATAAAGACTATTCCACGCTATAAGAATGGCTTGGGTGGCAGGTATTAATCATTTTTAAAGTATATTGAATTAACAAACAACTGTTGTGCTTTTTTAGACATACAGCACTACCATGCGGGAGACTGTCATATGTGTTGGTGTTGACAGTTAAGTGCCAGTGCCGAGCACGGAAACCACCGGCTCAAATTATGCATTGAAATTAGTGGATAGTAACTTGACAAATAAGCAAAAATTCACAAGCAATTAGCCACCATTTTGTCATCAGAAATGGGCATTATTTTAACAGACTTATGAATTTGCATGTTTCAATACACTAAATTAAATACTATAATAAAACACCACTGAAAAAAAATGACTGGAGGACAGACAACGGCCATGTACGGTCAAAGGCAGTATGCAGTTGAGGTGGACGCATGTGTGAGTTCGTTGTAGGGCCTGCAGTCAATTCCTGCTTCACAGGACCAAAGGCCATGTGAAACGGGGGTTCGATGACTACAATAGTTTGGGTGCAGCCGTGCAAGCAAAAGATTGGATACAGTACATTTAAAAAAAATAATAAATGAAATAACAAAAGGTAAAGATTCGGTAGTATTCAGTGAACAAAACAAAATCTAATTGAAATTTGCTGTAACGGTATGAAATGCGTACCATGCACCATAACGGACTCCCAGTCATGGTTTTGCTCTGGGCAGACAAGTGTTTTTCATGTGCGTTCAACAAAGGAGTGTACTGTTCTAGGCGGGGGCGTCAGTTATGGTGTACAGTGTTGTGGTGTCTGTGCATCATTGTGCTTCAAATGTGAAATTTCTGTGTTTTTTTTGTTTCCTGATCCATATATACTCTAACTTTTGTTTTTCAGTAAAAATAAATAAATATATATACACATATATACATATACACACACACATACACACTAGATGAGACAGAGGGGTTTGACACTAGCACGCAGCTGGCTACATTTAAAACATAATTTTAATAATTTTCACAACTATTAACAACTGCCTAGTCTCGTAGTTTGTCAATAATGTAATGGTTACAAAAATAAGTTGCAATATTACCTCAAATAGATCATAGCCTTCAGCTTCACTCTGGTCATATGGGCGGATGATTCCATCCTCATGGATAAAGCGTGGAGCACGGAGTTTAACCACATCTTCTGTTGATTCTGCTACCCTGTTAATTGATAAGCATTAACTTTTCAGAACCTCTTCATGCTTCTTGATTTAGAGATATAAACAAGCAAATTCTAGCAGAGGAGGATGGCATCTGCTGAGGATGGGGAGGCGGGTAAAGAAAAGAAAGAGAAAAAAGAAAAGCAATTACCGGATCCTGACGTCCTCCTCACCCCGACTTCATCTGCTGCAACTGCAATACATGCCCCAGCAAACTCCCTCGACTAATCCAGGCCTGCTCACGTGCTGTTAAACAGAATGTGAGCAGTGCCCTAATTGGTGGGAGCAGCGTCTCTCAGCGCTCCCGAGGGCCCTGGATGCCTGCACTTGCTTTCAACCTACATATCTTAAGACAGCTGGATTGAGAAGTTTAAAGTGCACATGTGTGGCTGGCTGTCTCAAGATGGCCGGCCAAAGACACATGAATACTTTAAACAAGTGCAAAGGCAGCCTTCTGCCCACCACTCCTCCTGCTCACTCGGCAGGCCCTGCCCCATCCTGACGCTACGTTCAGGAAGGGATGATAAAAAATAAAATGGAAATCAATTGCCATTTTATTTTTTATCTCTGGTGCTTTGCGGGGCACGAAAGGGGGAAATGCTCTAATGGAGGAGTCGCCCTGGAATTCTAGAAAAAGGACTACTGTACAACAATTGGAACTGAAATTTAAAAAAAAACAACTACCTGGCTTAGCGCTTGTCATAATTGTCTTGCTGCAAGCATTAAACCTGAATATTCCTTAGGAAACACATTGAGCCCTATAAGTTTGCTTGCCTTGACAGAAAATGAAAGGATTCACAACATTCAGCTACTTAGCAACAAAAAATCTTCTTTTGGGTCCTGATGAAGCAAGGGTGCCTACTTTTGCTTTTTCCTACAGGAGTGCATTGGCACACTTTGGGGTTACTCGGGCAGAACAAATGGTGTAGGACTGACAAGAAGGGTCTTCATGCTACTGGGAAACTTCTTTCACTAGGCATCAGCCCACAATGTGGAGTATTCACCTACAACCAAGTGAGGTGTGGCGGAGGATGATCTGCACACTGTGGAGAGGATATCTTCATTACCGGGAGGGGGAGGTGTATCTTCTATACTGATTTGGTGCCAACAAGTTTTAAATTTGGTCATCATTTTTTTTTTCAGGTATTATGCATATTGCTTCTAAGAACGGATTGTTCCTGCTCAGTAGTGAAATTAATATAATTAATACGTTTTTTTTTTTTTTTTTTTTTTTTTCCAAGTCAATAAAGCTTTATTTCGACATGTGGTGTCATAAAAGCACAAAGTACATACAGACAATTGGAAATACATTTTAAAAACATGTCGTAAGAAAATCCAGTTGGATGCTATACAATAAATATCTAAGAACTAATTAAATTTTACAGCTTTGGAAGTTAAAAAGGGTAAAAAGGTTAGTTTAAATTAATAGATCGCTGTCTCAATAACCATGCCCAGCCTAGAAATTTGGCCACCCCACAGACTATAGTAGTGTTGGAAGAGGTCTTAAGGATTCTCATTGCTTCAGAGTGAACCCTTGTTCCTAGTAATAAACAAACAGGCCTAAGCCATTTCATTCTAGGTAGTAAATACGCTGGGCAGGCAAAGAAAAGATGGGAAGTATTTTCCAAAGTGCCGGTACAGAAGGGGCAATCAGGAAGGGTCTTGTGGGGGGAATTCCACCTGCTAGTACGGTCATGTAGTGGAAGTGTCCCGAATCTAAACTGAATAAAAAGAGATCTATCCTTGGGCTTGGTGATAAAATCAAGATAAGGTTCAAAGAGAGGTGTGAGTTTATGTTGATAAAAAGCCTCTGTCAGCCTTCCAATATTAGGGTCCCTTAATTCCGAGGCATCCACCCTCTAATTAATACCCAACTTCGCATAGCTCAGAGGTGAAATCCAGAAACTGCAGTGCAAAATTCAATGTGTCTTACAATCATCCAGTGGCACACAAAAAAAGCAACATGTGGCCCAACATTAATGTTCTATTGAAATTTACAGGTTCTTATAGAGTTCAGCAACACCACTTCCACTACCAACACCATTACCACCACTACCTTTACCACTACACCAGACATTACCACCATCACATTAGCACTTTTACCACCAAGTCCAATATCATACGTCTGGCACAACCATCAACATACCACAGATCATCTGCAAACAGACCGAATGTCAGAAATACACACAACCAACACCATACAAAACTACACCCTTCATTATGTCAATACAACCAGAATCATACTTTACTACTATCAGTTGGTGACACAACCAACCATACTACATCATAACTCACCATATACACCACCATGTTATAACACACATACAATTAATATAACAAACCCACCATCATACATCTGCAAAACCAACAGCACAAGTTACTACTTGTGTAACGATATATCTGTAAGAGACATTAGTTAGTGATAGATACCTTACCTTAGAATAATTCCCAGACGTCAGACTGGATCCGGAAAGTTTTGCGAGCAGTACCCCTGCACGTCAGTAGGTGGCGTTGTGCGGCTCAGCGTCAGTCACTGGCATCGTAAGCGCCGAGATGACGTTCTGACTTTCCGTGCCAGGAACACAGAGCCATGCAAGAAACTGACCACTGGTGCCATGAAACTAGGGCCCTGAAAAGGGGATGACCTTAACCTTAGAAATCAGTTCGCAGAACGGGGAGGATGGGTGGAGCGGTAAGGAATCTATCACTAACTAACGTCTCTTACAGATAAATCGTTACACAAGTAGTAACTTGTGCATCTGAAAGAGACACCTTAGTGATAGATTCCTTACCTTTAATAAATACCCCAGCAATATCAACCCTGCATGGAGGTGGAGGCTGGACAGGTTTGGGTGGAGGACCGGCCCCTGCTGCTGCGACAGAAGATCCTCCCGAAGAGGCAGTCGGATCAGAAGATCTATCACCATGCTGAGGAGCTTGGGATACCAGTATCTTCGTGCCCAATCCGGAGCCACAAGGATGACTTGGGCCCGGTCGCGCCGAATCTTCTTCAGCACTCTGGGCAGAAGTGGTATAGATGGAAAGGCGTACAACAGACCGCAACTCCACTCGTGATGAAAAGCGTCGCCGAGTGAGTGCCGTATTGGAAATTCCAAAGCGCAAAACTGATGACATTGCGCGTTCTCTTCGGTGGCGAATAGATCTAAACAAGGCTCTCCCCACTACTGAAAGAGACCTTGCGCCACGTCCGAGTTCAGACGCCACTCGTGATCCATCAGGCACCGGCGGCTGAGTTCGTCCGCCCTGGCGTTCAGAGAACCTGCCAGATGTTGAACCACCAAGGTAATGCCTTGATGTTCCAGCCATGTCCAGAAGCGCAGAGCTTCCTGACATAGGGTTCAGGACCCCGCCCTGCCCTGTTTGTTGCAATACCACATGGCGGTGGTGTTGTCCGTGAACACCTGCACCACACTTCCCCGAACAGAGGTAAGAAATGCTTTCAGTGCAAGTCGGATCGCCCGAAGCTCCAAAAGATTGATATGGAGCTGGGACTCCGCTGGAGACCAGAGTCCTCTGATCTCCGCCTCTCCCAAATGGCCTCCCCATCCCAGGAGGGACGCATCCGTCACCACTGTGTGCTCCGGTGGGGAAGGGAGAGGGATCTGCCACGGACCCAATCGTGATTCGTGAGCCACCACCGCATTTATCGAGCAGTGCCCTCCGAGATCTGGACATGATCGTACAGGTTGCCCTGATGCTGCGCCCACTGGAACTTCAGGACCCACCGCAGAGCCCGCATATGCCATCTGGCATGTTGCACTAGCAGGATGCAGGAGGCCATCAGGCCCAGGAGCCGGGGGGTCATCCTGACTGAAACCCGGGACAGAGGCTGAAAGATCGGAATCATAGCCTGAATATCCCGGACTCGCTGCTCGGGAGGGTAAACCCGAAACAGCATCAAACCCAGAACCGATCAGATGAAGGGGAGCTTCTGAGAGGGACTCAGGTGCGTATTCGGCACGTTGATGGAGAACCCCAGCAAATCCATAGTCTGAAGGTGGTTGACAACTGCCTGGGGTGAGCCAGCCTTCAACAACCAGTCGTTGAGGTAAGGGAAGACTGACACCCCCTGTAGGAGAGTAGGATCTGCTTCACATGGGTACCCCCACTTTTTGCTTGTGTTTCACTGTTTTTCGACCTTAGTCTGGCTGTGGCCCTGCTAATCAGGACGACAGCCTAGCTGCTTCCTCTCTAAAATGGTTTGCATGTACATTAGGTACATATCTAATTGGATTCTGGAGTGCCTTATAAGCCCCTGGTATGTGGTATACTATGTACCTAGGGCATAGGTACCTCAGAGGCCTACCAGGGGCTGAAGCATGTATTATGCCACCCCTGGGAAGCACTCCAAAATGGCACCACATGTCTGCTACTGCAGCCTGGGTAAGGGTGTGCTTGCACCCCTTACAGTGGTATTGGCTACATATATCCACATATATATACAGATGCATATAAACCTATAAGCCACTCCTATGGCAGGCCTTGACAATCCTGAAGGCAGAGTGCTTGGTTTTATGTGAGAGGGTGCCCAAGCATGAGCTGAGCCCCTCTGCAGCATTCGGAAATACTTCCTTATGGCTGTTCTGTGATACAGCCATACCATATACTCTTAAGTGCATTATAACCTCGCGGTAAATGCTAACTTTGGAATGGCTGCATCAAAACAGGTCGTGTTTGGTGTCAAACGCTTTGGAATACTAACCCTTCCCCCTCCCCCCCCCCCGCCAGTTCTGGCGGCGGGGGTAGCATTCCACCCTTCTAGAGGGAGAGACATGTTCACACTGGTCAAACCCAGTAGGACTTTCCTGAGCCCTGGCATCACAAAATGGATGCCTCCGCCACAGACACAGGTCTGGCCTCCTGCTGCTGACCGTAACTCCGGCAGGGGAGGCCTGGACAATAGGTTTCCTGTCGAAAGGAGGTGTAATCACCTCCCCAGACAGGCAGATGTGTATTGGGGCTTGGCAGGAGCACTCCCTGGTGCTTTGAAGTCCTGCACTGGGGGCACACTTGGTGTCTCTGTGCATAGTCCAGTTCAAACCGGTTGCAGGGGCTACCTGCCCCTGCTCTGGCGCAAAACTGGACAAAGGAAATGGGTGTAAGCACCCCTCTTTCCAAGACCACCCATAGGTGGGGCCTTAGAGTTAGTCCATCCCCTAAACTCAGTATAAGTATAGGAATCCAGTCCCTAGGACTTTAGATTACCCTGGACGAAACTCTGCAACATATATCCTGGACCTTTGACTTTCTATCTCGACTAGAAGACGGAAGAAATCTCCCTTGGGGTCAAGGAGTGACTCCCCTGCTTGGCAGACACCAAAGAAGCAACTGACCGGTCTGCATCGCTGAAGCTCCTGCCGGACGCCGAAGTCTTTGCATCACCAGAGGTGGATTTCCAGACTTCCCCGAGGCTACCATGAGTCCACAGCTAAGCTGAGGACCGTGGCTATCGTGGGTGATGTGGAACCGTGACCCCTGGACACCGTGAACTTTTGCAGCAACACTATCTTCCTGGACCTCCTCGAAGTTGTGCTTTGGGCTCCGAGTAACCGCAGCCTTGAGCACCTCTTGCACCGAAGATTATTGGCCTCCACTGCACAAGTAACCCGTGGGCCAGCTTCAAGTGCGACCGCTCGAGGCTCCTTCGCGATCACTAGCCCGTTGGCCAGCAGGTCCCCACGAAGGCAACTCCTTTTCTACTTGGGCTTTCCTGGTTGCTCCAGACGTGCCCTGACTTACCCTCGCTGGGTGAGTCCCTCAGACCTTTCTGTTCTGCACCGTAGTCCTTTCTCTGAATTCCAGTGACTTGCCGTTGCCAAGGCTTGCTGGGTCCATTCTGGTCACCGACACCGCAGCACTCGACAGACTTCTTGGGACAGTTTGAATCCAGCTCGTGGACTTTGTCCACACCTCCTGGACCTCCTGGCTGAGGAGTCAAGACACCCATCAACTCACCTGAAGCACCCAACATCTGTGGGCATTGGTCCATCATGCCCTTGGTCACTGGCTAGTGACCCAGACTCTGTCCCCTCTGCTTTCGGGTTCCTTCCATCCTAGATCCAGGCTCGGGTCACTTCGGACACTTCTCCTCTTTACGTCAGCAGCAGTTCTTTGCAGGATTCCATTGAAATCGACGACGCGATCCGACACCAAAAGACACCTATGCACCCGGCTTCCCTGTGTGAGGTAACTCAAGTACACCGGTGCTTCCATGGGTGTTGGCCCTAGAACTTCTTAAGTCCAAAAGGGTTTGGTCCTGACTCGATTCTAAGTGTCCCTAATCTTTAAATTTCCAATCGCGACATTGTCCATAGAAGATAACAGGAACCCGCGGTTGTGTTTACACACTGCATACAGTCCCTGTGGGTCCCCTGTGTCACTACCTTGGGTGGTTCCTTGGGGTCCCAGTGATTCTATAGGCTTTAGGCCTTGTGTCTATCCCAGTCGTGGTTCTTATACCACTTTTTTGGTTTATGGTTTGGTACGCCCCTAGGGCCCAAACGTGTATTTGTGCTATTACTGATAATTGCTAACTTGTAAACAAAGTACTTCGAACTCCAGTCTCATAAAGAGACTAGAGGGGTGTGTTTTATCTTAAATACATATATTTTGAATATATACCCGTTGTGGTTGTCCTTTCATTTGATCATTCAAGAGATTATAGACTGGTAAAACAAGCTGCTTTACATTCCTTCAAGACTTAGCCTGAAGGCTGCTCTCCATAGCTACCACTAGGATAGCTTTCAATAAAGGTTCTCTTGAACCATTCACCATAAGGGGTTGTTTGGACTGATACAAGGTGCCCACTAGAACTAGTGGACAGCATATATCAGGCCACCTTCTCACACCCCCAACCTGCGCAGATGAGCTGTGACCACCGCCATCACCTTCGTGAACACTCGAGGGGCGCTGGTAAGGCCGAAGGGGAGCACGGCAAACTGAAAATGCTCCTGGCCTACCGTGACCCGCAGGTAACGCCGGTGGGCCGGCAGGACGGGGATGTGAAAATATGCGTCCTGCAAGTCCAACGCTACCATCCAGTCTCCAGGGTCGAGGGCAGCCAGGACCTGAGCCAGGGTCAGCATTTTGAACTTCTCCTTCCGGAGGAAGCGATTGACGTTCTGGAGGTCCAAGATGGGGAGCAGGCCCCCTTTGTGCTTTTGGGGACCAGAAAGTAGTGTTAATAACAACCACTCCCTACTTCCGGCCCAGGAACGCACTCGTAGTCCCCTTGGCCAAGAGGGTCGTGACTTCCTGCTGTAGAAGTACCAAGTGATCCCCCGACATGCGGTGGCACCGAGGTGGCATGGCTGGAGGGGAGGACTGAAAGGGCAGAGAGTAACCTCTGCGGATGATCTGCAACACCCACTTGTCCGATGTTATATCACGCCATTGGGGGAGGTGGTGGCGGATCCTGCCACCCACTGGTGTGAGGTGCTCCCCAAAGCTCGGATTAGGAAGGGTTGGAGGTAGAAGCAGCGGGGGCAGAGATGGACTGACCCCCACGCTGATTCCCAGACCCGCCACCGCGAAAACCGCATCGGCGCTGAGGGTGGGTCTGCACAGGCTTGCTGAAGGAACATGCCTGGGCGCCTCTGCCGTGGCCACAAAAGGAACGAATCCCAGGAGTGGCTGGGCTTTTTGCAGAAAGACCCAAGGACTTGGCCATGGCCCCTGAGTCCTTAAAACGCGCCATTGCACTGTCGGCCTTATCGCCAAACAGGCGAGTGCTATCAAAGGGCATGTCCATGAGCGAGCTCTGGACATCGGGCGAGAACCCAGTAGATCACAACCAGGTGTGGCGACGCAGCGCCACAATCATAGAAATCCAAAAAAAACAATTGATGGACAGAATGCAGAACAATGTCATACATTCACCCCAGTACAGAGATCTGGGCCTAAATCCATCAATTTTTTGCTCACCATGCCATGCCAGTTTGAACCCAGCCATATGCAAATCAGTCTTGACCCTGTGCCCCATCACCACCCCTTTTATACTGCTTTGTTCGCCATAAGTTGGCAGGTTATGCTCAGACGTGAGTCCCTTGCTCACTTTGCCACTGGATTCAAGCAAGCCTGGCTGAAGACGGCTGAAATGCCAGAAACCGGTCCTAGGAAGCTTGTTTCCGGTCCAGGGAAGGCATGGCTTGGCAGTACGGGCTGGACTGTTCCCATGATGCACAGGGTCAGACTGATTTGCATATGGCTATGTCTGAACTGGGGTGGCAGAGTGGGCTAAAGAACGGTGATGGATCAAACCCAGATCTGTTGACTGGGTGTGAGTGTTTGATTGGTTCTGATGCTCAGTCCATCACCACCCCTTTTATACAATCATAGAAATCGCCCTGCCCAATGAGTCAGTGGTGTCCAAACCACACCGAATGGCAAACTTAGCCGCAACCTTACCCTCAGCAACCGTCTGGGAAAGCACAGCATGGACCTCCTCAGGACACTGAGGCAACACCTGAGCAACCGTATCCCACACCGCGTGGGAATAGCGGCCCAATAAGCAGGCGGTGTTCACCGACCACAGCCCCAAGCTGGCTGAAGAGAACAACCGCTTACCAAACTGTTCCAGCTTCTTAGAGTCCTTATCCGGCGGAGCCGTGGTAAAGGCACTCTGCGACGTCGAGGCCTGGATGACCAGACTCTCAGGCGTGGGATGAGTGGTCAGAAACGCAGGGTCACCAGACGCCGGGCGGTGACGCCTAGCGACATTCAAATACCCAACAAGACGTCGGTGAGGGCGTCGTTGAACAGAAGCAGAAGCTCCGACGAAGTAGACGCCGTTTGGAGCATTTCAGTGAGGAGATTAGTTTTGAGGGCCACCGTAGAAAGATCAAGGTTGAGGACCTCAGCAGCCCGACAGAGCACCATCGTGTAGGAAGCGCCCTCCTCCTTAGTAGGCAGGGGAGAAGCAAACCCCGGGTCAGAAGAGACATCAAGGTCGCCGGCGTCCTCCAAGTCGTCCACCCAGTCCTCCTCGGAGTCACTCTGATGGGCCAGCGGGTCCTCGGATCCCTCCCAGTCATCCTCCACCTCTGTTGCAGGAGGAACAGACCACGGAGGCGGAGCCGGCAAAGGAACATACGGCGTCAGAAACGGCACCGTGTACGGTGCCAACCGGGGCCGAGCCAGCGCCGCCTCCCAATGCGGATCCCAGGCAGGAACTAAATGGTTCTGGAACCGGGGCAAGGGCAGAACAAATGGCACCCACGCCGGAGGCAGAGCCGAGGGCGGCGCTGGGGCCGGAGCTGGCAGCGTTGAACCTCATGGCGCCACGGCCGGAGCCAATGGCGCAGGATCCTGTGGCGCCGAAGCTGGATCGCCGGCGGCCAATCAGGATCTGGACACGGGACCACGGGGCCCTAAGGCGCACCGGCGGGAGCCCGAGGCCTAAAAAGGCGGTCCATGGTGGCAAGAAAGTCTTGCACCTGTTCGGGAGTCGCCGATGGACCCGGGTAAGGCGGGTTGGCCGCGGGACTCCCAGGCTCCAAGGGAGCCGCAGGGGCAGAACCCCTGTCCCCCTCGTCCGCATCCGAGGACCGGCGGGGGGACGTCGGAGAGCGAACACGCTTCTTCAACTTCTTTTTTTGTGATCGCTTACCGGAATCCGAGGGCGAAGACTTGGAGCCCGAGGAGCGACGACTGCAGCCCCGCGAGTGAGCCTGGGAATGGTCCCTGGATCTGAAACAGTGCTGGGACGAGTGCCGGACCTCCAGCAGCTTCCGGCGCCGCTCCCTCAAGGCCTTCTGGGCCATGCCCCGACAGTCCCAGCAGGACTGGGAGTCGTGGTCAGTCTCCAGGCTGTAGAGGCAAACACCGTGGGGGTCTGCCACCAACATATTGCGACGGCAGGCCCCACAAGACTTAAATCCAGGTATCCCTACGTGCACCAGGAGAAAAGAGACAAAAATCTCAAAAGTGTAGTCAAAAAGTGACTAAGGTACGTGCTCTAACCGGATCTGCGCTTGCTGGCGCGGGAAAAGAAAGAACTGACGTCAGCGCGCATGAGTGGCACCTAAGTAGTCCGTGACTTCATCTCGGCGCTTACGACGCCAGCGACAGACGTGGAGCTGCACAACGCCACCTACTGAGGCACAGGGGTACTGCTAGCAAAACTTTCCGGATCCAGTCTGATGCCTGGGGATTATTCTAAGGTAAGGAATCTATCACTAACGTGTCTCTTTCAGATTCATATGTTAACACAAGCACAATCATATTGCAACAAAAGCACTTACATAATCATACACCAAGAAACTCACCATCATATACAAACACTAACTCATATATCCCAACAATCAACATAATTGGTCAAACATGTCCATTATTTTACACAGTATACCCATCGTCACACTGTATCACAATAATCAGCATATGACCTCACAAACAAGCTTATACGTTTACACAGCCATCAGGATACACCTTTAAATAGATCCAAAGCCATATCATCCTGGCGGTGGGCTGCAGACAAATTCTCGTACTAAAAAGTCCTGCAGGACTGAATGGGAGAAATGCCCGTCCCTGCGGACCGGACTGTCCAGGCAGTAATGCTTGGCAAACGTATGCAGAGATACCCATCTTGCTGCCTGACAGATGTCCAGGAATGGGACACCACGAGCCAACGCTGTGGCCGCATCCTTCCCCCTGGTAGAATGAGTTTGTAAGCCCTCAGGGGGCTGCTTCCTAGCCAGGGTATAGCAGATCTTAATGCAGAGAACGACCCAGTAAGAAATGGTCCCTTTCCGCACTGATCAACCTTTTTTAGCTGCCACATAATCCACAAAGTGTTGGTCGAAACTCTTTTGTACAGTCAAGGTAGAACGACAACACTCTATTTGGGTACAGACAATGGAGCTGACCCTCTTCCTTAGAAGGATGTGGGTTGAGCAAAAAAGGTGGGCAGCATGATCAATTGACCCAGATGGAATGGGGTTACCACTTTCGGTAAAAACGAAGCATGTGTGCAAACCACCACTTGATCCACATAAGTCATCATGTAGGGAGGCTTGCATGATAAAGCCTGCAATTCGCTCACCCTCCAAACAGATGTTATCACAACCAAAAAGGCTGTCTTGATGGTAAGCAGCCAGAGGGGACAGCTATGTAAAGGCTTGAAAGGAGCACATTAGGAATGTGAGAACCAAATTAAGTTTCCCAGTGTGGCATGAAAAAGGGCAAAGGTGGAAACATATGTACAAGCCCTTCCAAGAACCTATTTACAATAGGGGACTTGAACAATGAAGGTTGGTCCGGCAGCCGCTAGAAAGCGGACAGACCAGAAAGATAACCTGTGAGAGTACCCAATGCAGAGCCCTGCTGGGCAAGAGTAGGAATAAATTGAAGAATAGTAGATAGAGAAGCAGAGAGGGTCAATAGACCTCTCTGTACAATATTTGTTTTTAAATTGCCAATGGCAAGCGTGTACTATCTTAGTGGAGGGCAGCCTGGCCGCCAAAATAACAGTACATACTTCGAGAAGAAGGCTCAAAGCTATCAACTGTCGATGCTCAATCTACACGCATGGACGTGTAGAGTTGACATGCATGGATGGACGACCCTCCACTGCTGCTGCAACAGAAGATCCTCCCAAAAGGGCAGACTGATCAGAGGATCGATGCTCTTTTAAAGAAGCTCTGGATACCAGACTCTCCATGTCCAGTCCAGAGCCACAAGAATGACTTGGGCCCAGTTGTCCTTGATCTTCTTGAGAACTCTGGGCAGAAGTGATATGGGCAGAAGGCGTACAGGAGGTTTGAGCTCCAATAGCGACGAAAAGCATTGCAGAGCGGTAGCAGCCTTCGTAACTCCAACGAGCACAACTGCTGACATTGCGTGTTGTCTTCGGAGGCAAACAGATCTAACCAAGGCTCTCCCCACTGCTGAAAGAGACCTTGCGCCACCTCTGACTGAAGATGCCATTCGTGATCCACTATGCATCGGCAGCTGAGTTTGTCTGCCCTCACATTCAGAGGACCTGCCCGTGTTGAACCACCAGGGTTATGCCCTGCTGTACCAGCCATGTCCAGAGACGCAGGGCCTGTTTCTTGTTGCAGTACCACATGATGATGGTGTTTGTGAACACTTGCATTAACTTCCCCTTGACAGAGGTAATAAATACTTTAAATGCCAACCAGATCGCCTAGCGCTCCAACAAAATGATATGGAGCCCTGTCTACGCCAGAGGCCAGTGTCCTCTGATCTCCACCTCTCCCAGATGGCCAACCCATCCCAGGAGTGACGCATCTGTCAATATTGTGAGACCTGTTTAGGGAAGGGAGAGGGGTCTGCCTTTGACCCAATCATGGTTCACTAGCCACCACTTGCAAATCCTTCGCAGTTACTTCAGACTTGGTGCATGGCCTCATAAAACTCTTTTACTTGAGCGGGGATCGCTTTGACTCCCAGAAAAGGGGGGAGGCACAGAGTTGAACCTGGCTTTGCAGAACCGACAATGGAATGTTGATGTTCTTCCCTCATCTCGTCTTCGACTTCGCCTCAATGGATGAGGCGAAGTCGAAGTCTGCTTAGACCACTTCTTTTTCTTGTGTCTCTTCCCCGGTGCTCCAAGGACCTTGCGTTCAATGAAGAGGACTTGGGGCTCCTGGAGCGGTCCCGCAACCTTCTCTTCTTCGATTGGGACTGGGACCTCTGAGGGGTCACGCTTGATAGCGCCAACTGCCGGGCCACAAGGAGCTTCATAGACCGCTCCCTCAAGGCCTTCAGCGCTATGGCACAGCAGTCTGAGCATAACTTCATGTTGTGGTAGCGCTCGAGGCACTATAGGCTTCAGTGACCGACAAGACACGGGGAAAGGCGCCACATGGTTTAAAACCTACTCTTATAGAGGTCAAAGAGAGACAGAAGGGTAGCTCTTCTCTAGATCAGAGCTAACTGTCATGGAAAGAAAAGAACTGACATCCGTGCGCCTGTGTAGCACCTATATAGGTGACCGCGTAGTCACATCTGGCACCGATGACGCCACGAGGAGCTGAACTCAGCCACCCGAAGGCACGCAGGGGTACCGTTCACCCAAACGTTTCCGGATCCAGTCTTACGCCTGGTAAATATAAAGGAATCTGCAGCTAGAAGTCTCTACCAGATGTTCACTTTCTCGTCTAGCAGACGTAATAGTTATAAAGAACACGGTTATCAGAGTCAACAGCCGCAAAGAGCAACTGTGCATAGGCTCAAAAAGTAAGCACATTAGATAAGTTACAGTAGATTAAAAGCCCACAGCTGCATTATAAAAAGAAGAGGAGGAAAACATACGGACCAAACACTTTAAAAAACAAATCACAACAGGTGATTAAAAAAAACCACCTGTTGATCTGGTAACAGTAAGAAAGGCGAAAGGGTTGCTTAATAACCTTTAACTGTAGCTGCAGCTAAAACTTGCTGAGCCAATGATAACCAAAACAAGAGAATATCAGAAAGGGAAGCTTGTAAGGGTTGAATCTGATGTGAGGCACCCCACTCCACAAACTTCTTCCAGCACCCATCATAAGCAGTCTTTGTAGATGATCATCTGGTTGACAGGATTACAAACAACTTCTATAGGAATTTTATATGTTAACAACTGCCTCTGCTCAATCTCCATACATGGTGTCTCCCAGAGGCAGCAGAATTGAGGGGCTGATGCTCATGGCCAGAGTTTCAGGATACAACACAATCCTTGCCCAGTCTTGAGCGCCCAGGGCGACTTGGACCCAGTCTCTTTTGATTTTCTTGAGTATTCTTGGCAGGAGATGTAGTGGCAGATATGCATATAGAAGTCCCAGGCCCCAGTGAAGGCGAAAGGAGTCTCCTAGAATGGACTGACTGCCTTGGGTACACAAATGCACAAAATTCTAGACACTGTGCATTCTGTGTGATGGCAAATAGACCTAGCCATGGTTCTCCCCATTGTTGGAAGACACACTGTACCACCTCCGAGCACCATTCATGATCCAGTAAGTAGAGCAGGCGACGTTTATCGGCTCTAACATTTAGAGATCCCACCAGGTGTTGGACTATCAGAGATATATTCCCTGATCTCTCAGACATTCCCAAAGACGAAGAGCTTCCAGACACAGAACCCATTCAGCGCCATTTGTTCCAACACCATATGACAGTATTATTGTCCGTAAGTACCTGCATTTGTTGCCCTTTGATTCTGGGAAGAAAATCTTTTAAGGCAAATCAGATCATCATAAGCTCCAACAAATTTATGTAAAAACAAGTTTCTGCTATAGACCAGAGTACTCTAATCTCCATATGCCCCAGATGACCTCCCGAACCCAGTAAAGAAGCTTATGCCACAACAGTCAATTCTTGATGGGGCAATGAGAGGAGTCTGTCTCTCTTGTAGCCACCAATGCACATCTTTTGCAGTGTCCTCCAACACCTGAATGAAATCTGACAAATTTCCCTGTTGTGGAGACTACTGAGACTTCAAATTCGACTGCAAAGCCCGCATGTGCCACCTGGCATGGTCCACAATAAGAATGCAAGAGGCCAAGAATTCTCAGAACCTCTCTCACCAAGATGCGGGCTGCAGGCTGAAACTTCAGGATCATATCCTGAATGTCCTGGACTCACGAGGTGGAGATATGGCTTGAAACAACACTGTCTCCAGTATAGCTCCGATAAAAAGGAGTCTTAGCAAAGGAGTTAGATGTGACTTCAGCACAATGATGGTAAAACACAAAGACATCAATAGGTCGGCCGTCATCTGGGGATGGCCATCAACTGCCTGAGGCAAGCCAGCCTTTTACAGACAGTCATTGAAGTACTGGTATTCCCAACCTCCGCAGAAGTGCTGTTACAACTGCCATCCTGTGATGCACAGGTCTGCCCAAAATGGAGTGCGGAGAATTGAAAATGCTCCTGTACCACCTGAAAGCAAAGATGTCTGTAGGACTGCAGAATGGGAATGGGAAAAAACGCATCACACAGATATAATGCTACCAACCAGTCTCCAGGATTCAGGGCAGAAAGAACTTGAGCCAATGGAAATATTTTGAGCTTGTCTTTCCTCAAATAGAAGTTCAGGGGTCGAAGCTCTAAAATGCGGTGAAGACCCCGTCCTTTTTTGGTATTAGAAAATAATGGGAGTAACGACCAGTCTGTACTTCTGAAAGTGGAACTCTTTCTATTGCCCCTTTCGCTAACAGAGCCTGAACCTCTGTCTGAAGAATTGACAAATAGTCCACCAAAAGAAATTGTATTGGTGGAGGAATGTCCAGAGGCAATATTTGAAAAGGTTGGGAATAACTTTGTGCCACGATCCAGAGCACCCAATGGTCTTAAGTAATGCTCCTTCAGGCCGGAAGGTAGCAGGCGATAAAACCCCCAACCGGCCGAATGTGAGGCATCAACATCAACTTAGAGAGGCTTTCAAATTGTTGGAAAAGGGGCTGGGGTTTGGGCAGATCGTATTGTTTGGGAGGCTGTAGGCGGTCTACCTGCTCCTCGACCACATCCTCTAAATGTCTGGTTGGTCTGCTGCACTGCAGGTATGTACCGTCTCTGTCTCTCAAGGTATCCTCTACCAAACCCCTAAAAGGGGCACTGTTGTTGAGACAACTGATGCACTGAAGGTGCAATCCCTAAAGAATGAACAGTCTATTTGCTCACCTTCAGTCTCTCGAGCACTGCTTTCTCTCCAAACAACCTTGACTCATCAAATGGCATCTCCACCAAAGAATGCTGGACACCAGTTAAACTGATCCAAGTATGCCTTCTTATTACCACACTGGTCCCCATGATTCTACCCAAACAATCTGTTGTATCTAGTCCAGATGTAATAGAAATTTTGCAGCATCCTGCCCATCTAAAACTGAACTTTGGAAATGTTTCTGAATGTCCTTTGGTATTGCTGGTAAAACATCAGCAACTCTATCCCACAAAACATGAGAATATCTTCCCAACACACAGGAAGTATTCACATAATGTAAGGCCAAAATCACAGAAGGAAAAACCTTCTTTGCATATGCTTCCATCTTTTTAGACTGACTATCAGGTGGAGTGCATGGAAAAGCATTTGGGCTAGTAAGACTTGTAGAATCGTGAATATTAAACTTTCCAGAGTTAGATGCTGAAAGAGAAAATCTGGTCAATGCTTCCACAAAATCTGCCTGTTTATCGGCAGGCAAGATACAGGCTTAGCCCAAATGCCCATCAAAACATCTGTTAAAGCCTCACAAAATGGTAGTAAAGGCTCCTGTGAAGTTTGTGATGGATCCAACATTTCAGTCAGCAAAGTCGTTTTAACCTCCTGTATAGGTAAGCTAAATCAAGAGTGTCTGCTGCTCTGCAAATTACAGTAGCAAAGGATGATGCCTTCTCAGTAGCCATAGCTGGTGTAGGGAAGGATAAATCTACATCAGGAGAGTATCAAGGCCACTAGTATCCTGTAAATCCTGCATAATATCCTCTTGAGGATATTCTGCATCAAAAAGATACTCTCCTCTTGAAAGATCAGGCTCTGACCTAGCATACACCATAGTGGAAGGCAAATGACCTTCAGAATCTGATAAAACAATTAGATCCGCTACTGGCGTCGGAGACTCCAATCCCAGCATCGCATGCAACCTCGTACAACATACCTGTGGCATCAATTGTGGCACCGATGAGAATGAAGTCATAGGATTCACACCCATCAATCCAGACGTTGTCAGCCTCAAACTCAAAATAAGAGGCACAGTTGGATCTGGACTTACACCAAAGATCGAGCCCATAGCTTTCTTAAGCTGTTGGATCGGATCTGGCATCGCTACCTTATCCGTGTCAGGAATCCCCGCCACGCAAGTCATAGTTTGCCCTGTGTGATTTGTCAACATCCATATGGTGGATGCATTAATCATATTGCAGTACCCTTATAAAAGTGCTTTAATCAATGTTTATATTTATTTTGGTTGTTTGTTTTCTGTTGCATGTGCCAATGCTTTTTGTTTTCATTTGAAACCTTGCCAATGCTTGTTTGGGCTTCAAGAATCAGAGGACACATGTATTTAAATTAGAACTGCTCTTGGCAGTTGACACGGGAGCACACGCCCAAGGTCTGGGATATAAATAGCTCTGAGCTCTTCCACTCCTTGCTTGACTTTTTGTTCCGGTACTGAAAGGGGGATTTCCCAGCTCTTCATCTGAAAAGGATTTCCCCTGGAGAGCTTTGCCAGCTGATCACCTCTCCGTCTTCCAGCCAGCTCAGACTGATTTCAAAAGACTTTCCAGGAAGTTGGGACTACGCCTGCAGTCAAGCTAAGTGATTCTAATCACCTTAATCCACTTAGCTCTTTCCGTTTGGGTGAACAGTGTTCTGAAAATCTTTTAACTTGCTTTTGGAGGCTTATGGAAAGCATTTGGGCTCTAAATGTTTGTTGATTTTGACATTGTATAATTGTGCTGCTACACTTTGGGCTTATGTTCAGTGCTGGTAATTCTTGTTAAAATAGGGCAAATATTTTTTTTCTGTCATTAGAGAAGCTTGTTGCATGCATTTTAGCAGCATGTATGCAATTGTGTGTATTGTGTAATGCTAGATTCATGTATATGTTTTGAGTGATCACGGACACATTTGCTGATTTATAACAGGCGCTTGAGGCTATTTTAGAAGCGCTTCATTTTGAGTTTGAAGGACAACAAGAAAAGACTGGTTCACATTAAGGTGAGATTATTGCATATTACAATACATTAACATTGCTAAGTGAATTTTCATGACCTAAGAAAAGCGAAGTCTTATGTAAATTCTGCTTTATGTTTATAGAAAAGAAATCCTATTTCATATTCGCATATTTGTAAGAGACAACTTGTTTGAAGCGTCAGAATATCAAGAAAGGTAATTTTATGTGTTAGAATTTTAATGTGCAGTATTTTAGTTACCTTTAGGGATTTAGGGCATCCTGCGCTTACATGTTTTTTGTGTATTTTAGGAACGCATGAGTGTTTGGCCGTGTTAATGTTTCAGAACCTGGCAGGTCCAGACGGCATCCTTATTTCTTGGTGAACACACAAGGCGTAGCAGTCTCCCTTTCTTCTTGTCTCTTCCCATATTACCCTTCCCTCTTAGGACATCTGCCAGGGCTTCTGTTTTAGTCAGTAGCACTGAGAGGTGTTCAAGGGGGGTTGAGGAACAAGCATCGTTCCTGCAGACAGACCTGGATTTCAGGTGAGTGGCTGGACTCACATCTTACATAAAACCAAGCCACAAAAAATATAGTCTGCCTGAACGATGGATGTCACTACAGGAAAAGACACTATGAGTGTGCAAGATTTAACTAGGTTAGTACTAGGGTTACAGCAGGAAGTCACCACACTAAAACAGGAAAACCATACGTTAAACAGCGAGTTGCAATGATATAAGCCCCGAGAAAACGTTTGGGATAACACCTTGGTCAAAACAAAACCAGTGGTTCAACCACAACGTTTCACTTTTACCCCAGAGGGTGCAGGGGGGACACAACCTGTAAATGTTAGTGTTACGACTCCTAACCCGGTTCCTTTGGCTCCCCCGGAAAGGTTCTTTGGAGACCAGGCAAAGTTTAGCATTTTTATGAACCAGTGTCAGTTACATTTCTTGTGCAAGCCTGCAGCCTTCCCTGACGATGCCGCAAAAGTGGCATTCTTTTTGTCCTATCTAGGTGGTACAGCGGCCACGTGGTCAATACCCTTCATAGAAAGGGATGACCCAATCTTGCATAATTTTCGTCGCTTTAAGGAAACAATGCAAAAACTCTTTGCAAGACACCAGTTCATTCAAGAAAGTGACAATGAACTTCTGAACCTAAGGCAGGGCAATAAGGATTGATTGTCCTACATCACATCCTTTAATAGATTAATTGCTGAGACGCAATGGCCAGAGGAGAAAAGGACGTCACTTTTTTATCGTGGCCTTCGAGATGACTTAAAGGACGTGTTAGTGCAAATTGTTGATTTACCAACAGATTGCGTGGAATTTATTGACCTAGTGGTCCGGTTGGATCATCGTCTGGGTGAAAGGAAAAGTGAACGAATTCGTGGTGATATGCCCAGAGTTGTTGTAGTCAAACATGAGAAAAAGGAGATATCTAATTCCAGTACTTCTGTTGATCATTCTGAACCAATGCAGATAGGGGGAATTAGGGGACCGTTGTCTATGGAGGAAAAGGATAGGAGACGGCGCTTAAATCTCTGTTTATACTGTGGGAAGTCTGGGCATTTTGCCCGGGACTGTTTGACCAAAAATACCCCCAAGAAGGCAGTCGCTGTGCTAGAAACCCCTCTTTCCACTGTGGAATCTAAGCAGTCGGAAAACTTCCAGGCCCGATCAGGAATGAGGCCCCCTTTTCGAGCATAGACAACGGTTTGGCCTCTTACCATCATTTAGGAAATGCTATCACAGCAGAACCCCGTCATTTAACCTTGATTGTTACCTTGCTCTTTTCCACCCAGACAAGGAAAGTCATACCTATATTATTGGATTCAGGAGCTACCGGAAATGTTATGGATATAGGCTTAGCTAAAACTTTAAATGTTCCAACGATCAAGAAAGAGGTCCCTGAACCTGAGCGTGCCGTAGACGGCTCGGAGTTATCTTCTGGTTTAATACATTCCCAGACCTCTCCAGTAACCATGATCTGTGCTGATGGACACACTGAACAGATTCACTTCGATCTTATCAACACCCCGGTGTTTGGAGCCATATTGGGTATACCATGGATCCAATTACACAACCCAAAAATTGACTGGTGTAAACGAACAGTAACATTGGATTCCGCGCATTGTTGGCATAAATGCTACTCAACTGATCAACATCCCTTAACTCCTTTGCACTGTGCCTCTGTGATCGAGAATCCAGTTTTGGTACAAGGAGAAGAGTCCGCCATCGCCCTGCCAAATGAATACAATGATTTCCATGATGTGTTCTCTGAACAACAAGCGACCCAGTTACCACCCCACCGGTCGTACGACTGACGTAATGACTTACTCCCCGGAGCCACTCTTCCATGCAGTCGTGTGTACGCCTTATCTGAACCTGAGACCCTGTATTTGCGCGAATATTTGGACGACTTGTTGTTAAAGGGGTTTATTAGATACTCCACATCCTCTGTTAGTTCGCTACTCTTTTTCGTCCCTAAAAAGAATAAAGAACTTCGCCCCTGCATAGACTACCGCGCTTTAAATAAAGTGATGGTAAAAAAACGCTATCCACTCCCATTAATACCAGTGTTGTTAGAGCAGGTAAGACATTCCACCATCTTTACCAAGTTAGACCTGAAAGGTGCATACCACCTAATCCGGGTAAAAGATGGGGACAAGGGGAAGACCGCCTTTAGGACTAAATTCGGTCTATTTGAATATACAGTGATGCCCTTCGGTCTAAGCAATGCTCCTGCAGTATTTCAATATTTCATCAATGATGTGCTGCAGGATTTCCTGGACGTCTTTGTAATAGTCTACATAGACGATATCCTGATCTTTTCATCTTCAACTGAAGATCACGCGGGGCATGTCCGCGCGGTATTACAATGGCTTAGAGAACACCAACTATTTGTTAAATTAGAGAAATGTGTCTTTCATGCATCTCGCATTGAGTTCTTGGGTTACATAATTTCTCCGAACGGTATTGCTATGGATGATTCCAAGGTTCAGGCCATTTTGAAATGGGAAACACCCGGATCCGTAAAAGATATCCAGAGATTTCTGGGTTTTGCCAATTTTTATCGGCGATTCATCCCTCAGTTCTCCTCTGTTGCACCCATTACTCAGCTCCTCAAAAAGGGAGTTATTTTTCATTGGACTTACGTAGCAGAGGAAGCATTCCAGAAACTCAAAAAGGCCTTTTCCGAAGCTCCGTTGTTACATCACCCAGACCATTCACAACCCTTTTATGTGGAAGCCGATGCTTCTCGGGTTGCAGTAGGTGGAATTTTGTCCCAGAGAGACCCTACATCAGGACATCTTCATCCAGTGGCTTATTTTTCAAAAAAACTCCTACCTGCTGAGTAAAATTATACGGTGGGAGAGCGAGAGCTCTTAGCCATCAAACTTGCATTTGTAGAGTGCCGTCACCATTTGTTAGGAGCTCATCACACAATAACCATTTATTCAGACCATCAGAATTTGCAGTTTTATCAGAATGTCAAAGCATTAACCCCACGACAACTGAGTTGGCTTTTGTTTTTTAATGAATTCGATTTCGTGATCACGTACAGACCTGGCAAAGAACAACAGAAGGCAGACACACTATCACAAATAAATTTCCCAGCTCCTGACAAGGGCACTGACACGCCTACTACTATTATCCCAGAATGTAAGATTATCGCCTTATGTGCTCCCAATGATTTCTTAGAGCAAGTCCAAGTAGCACAACAAAAAGAGTCCATTCCCCCTAATGTTGTAAAACAGGGGGATCTTTGGTATCATGATAACCTATTGTACATTCCCACACAAGAGTTGCGTGATACTGTTCTCCATTGGTATCATGACACAGTATTGGCTGGTCATCCGGGGGTAAAGAAAACGGTGGAATTGTGTCAGAGAGATTTCTGGTGGCCCACTTTGCTATCGGATGTTGAAAATCACGTCAAAACATGCCCAACCTGTGTACAATCCAAATCACTCCATGCTGCTCCTGCAGGACTATTGCAATCCATGCCCATCCCACCTGCACCCTGGGATACGATAAGTATGGATTTCATTACCGGGTTGCCAACTTCAAATGGTTTTTCCATCATTTGGGTGGTAGTAGATTATTTAACTAAAATGGCACACTTTGTTCACTTAAAACATATGCCGTCAGCAAAAGAGTTAACCGACCTGTTTATTCAACATGTGGTGAAGTTACATGGATTACCAACAGCCATTGTTTCCGACAGGGGTTCACAGTTTGTGTCAAGGTTTTGGCGAAATTTTTGCTCCTCTACACAAATTGATGTATGTTTGTCCTCCGCCTATCATCCTCAAACGGATGGTCAGACGGAACGCCTTAAATCAGACCCTCGAACAAACATTGCGTTGTTTTCTTGCTACCATGACCACTGAATGGGATAAGGCTTTACCCCTGGCGGAATTTGTGTATAATAATTCAGTCCATTCAGCTACAGGGATTTCGCCTTTTCATTGTGTTTATGGTTATCACCCCAGAATGCTTCCAACATTGCAATCATCTGTTGCCACTCAGGTCCCGGCAGTACATGAACATCATCATCACTTAACACAAATCCCAAAACAGGCTATGAAACACTTAGAGTTATATCAGAAACAGGTTAAAACACAAGCAGATAAACACAGGCTACCAACCCCACAATACGCAGCTGGAGATCGAGTATGGTTGTCAACCAAAAATATGAATATTGATGGATCCCGTAAATTAAATCCAAAATTCCTGGGACCATTTACCATCACCAAAATAATCAATCCTGTGACAGTAAGATTAGAACTTCCATCAGATTACCGGATTCATCCTATTTTTCATGTCTCACTGCTTCGACCCTACTCTTCCACTACTAGCACAGGACCTCCACCACCCCCAGTTAAAGTTCATGGGGAATGGGAATTTGAGGTGGGCAACATTTTGGATGCTAAGAGAATTAGAGGAGTATTGCATTATTTATTAGCATGGAAAGGGTACAGTGCTGAAGACAATTCATGGGAACCGGCCTCCTCTGTTCATGCTCCTCGGTTGGTGCGACGATTCCACCAACAAAACCCCTCTAAGCCACGACCACTACCAGGGCTTTTGAGAGGGAGGACTGTCAGGAATCCCCGTCACACAAGTTATTAGTTGCCCTGTGTGATTTGTCAACATCCACATGGTGGATGCATTAATCATATTGCAGTACCCTTATAAAAGTGCTTTAACCAATGTTTATATTTATTTTGGTTGTTTGTTTTCTGTTGCATGTGCCAGTGCTTTTTGTTTTCATTTGAAACCTTGCCAATGCTTCTTTGGGCTTCAAGAATCAGAGGACACATGTATTTAAATTAGAACTGCTCTTGGCAGTTGACATGTGAACACACGCCCAAGGTCTGGGCTATAAATAGCTCTGAGCTCTTCCACTCCGTGCTTGGCTTTTTGTACTGAAAGGGGATTTCCCAGCTCTTCATCTGAAAAGGATTTCCCCTGCAGAGCTTTGCCAGCTGATCACCTCTCCGTCTTCCAGCCAGCTCAGACTGACTTCAAAAGACTTTCCAGGAAGTTGGGACTATGTCTGCAGTCAAGCAAAGTGATTCTAATCACCTTAATCCACTTAGCTCTTTCTGCTTGGGTGAACAGTGTTCTAAAAATCTTTTAACTTGCTTTTGAAGGCTTATGAAAAGCATTTGGACTCCAATTGTTTGAACATTGTACTAAAACACTTTAACTTGATTTTGGAGGCTTATGGAAAGCATTTGGGCTCTAAATGTTTGTTGATTTTGACATGGTCTAATTGTGCTGCTACACTTTTGGCTTATGTTCAGTGCTGGTAATTCTTGTTACAATAGGGCAAATAATTTCTTTCCGTCATTAGAGAAGCTGGTCGCATGCATTTTAGCAGCATGTATGCAATTGTGTGTATTGTTTGATGCTAGATTCATGTATATATTTTGAGTGATCACGGACACATTTGCTGATTTATAACAGGCGCTTGAGGCTTTTTTAGAAGCGCTTCATTTTGAGTTTGAAGGACAACAAGAAAAGACTAGTTCATATTAAGGTGAGATTATTGCAAATTACAATACTTTAACATTGCTAAGGGAATTTTCACGACCTAAGAAGAGCAAAGTCTTATGTAAATTCTTCTTTATGTTTATAGAAAAAAAAAACTATTTCATATTCGCATATTTTTAAGAGACAACTTGTTTGAAGCGTCAGAATACCAAGAAAGGTAATTTTGAGTGTTAGAATTTTAATGTGCAGGATTGCAGTTACCTTAAGGGATTTAGGGCATCCTGCGCTTACATGTTTTTTGTGTATTTTAGGAACGCATGAGTGTTTGGCCGTGTTAACGTTACAGAACCTGGCAGGTCCAGACGGCATCCTTATTTCTTGGTGAACACGCAAGGCGTAGCAGTCTCCCTTTCTTCTTGTCTCTTCTCATATTCCCCTTTCCTCTTAGGACATATGCCAGGGCTTCTGTTTTAGTCAGTAGCACTGAGAGGTGTTCAAGGCGGGTTGAGGAACAAGCATCGTTCCTGCAGACAGACCTGGATTTCAGGTGAGTGGCTGAACTCACATCTTACAATCCGCTGGAAGTCAAAAAGGAAAAACCGACCAAGGATGATCCCTAGCTGGTGAACAACTCCAAGCAGAAGGCCCCAGTACCACATGTGACTCCAAACGGCAGTAACGATGAGAGTGGTGAGACGCGGGAGACGCATGCTTCAACTTCTTATACTTCTTATGGCTCTTTCATGACTTGCTTGACTTCAACGAAGTCCTATCTTTCAACTGACCTCTTGATGGAGAACAAGACTGGTTTCTTGAACTTGACAGTAAATGGCGCGCCCTGAACTTAGAACGGGACCTAGTCTTTGATCACCTGAACTCTGCTACGGCGATTTTCATTTCCAGCTCTCAAATAGCTTTTTCGTTCTTCTCGGCACACGACGAACACGACTGAGTCAAGGCCAGAGCCAAGCCACCACAGTTATCAAGTGGATCTTTAACCAACATCAAGATTTTGGCAACAGAAGAAAAGTAATTTCTAGAAGAAATTAACTAACAATCATCTAATAACAGCTGAAGCTGCAGATCTGCATTGGTTGGTGCGGAAAGCAAGGAAATGACGCCAGCACAAGCGTATATGTAGGGAAACCAATGTCACAGTTGCATGAAATGGAATCGCACGCAGAACCATGACATCACACAACGCCACCTGTTGACGCTTGAGGATATTGCCCTACTAAAGTTTCCGGATTACATCTGATGCCTTGAGGTATTCAAACTGTGAAAAATCTGTGGTAAGATTTCGCTATCAGAAATACTGTTACAAAGGAATGGCTTTTTAACCAGATAATGTGGGCAAAGGTTCTCTAGAAGGCATTTGTTAGCCAAAATGTTCTTCTTTTCATCAGTTTGTCTGCCCTTGACTTATGACTCTTGCTATACTTACAACCCGTGTTAGGGAATTGGTGAAATATTACCAGTGATTTGTAGGAAATTCTATGTAGAGTAATTTGTTCTCAGGTCTTTAACATAAAAGAATGAGCTAAGATAAATGAAACAGCTGTAAATCCATACTGCTTACCTCTGTATTCCTTGGAATGTACTGCTTGCCATATCTATGATGCCACCAGTTGGTCTTGCCACTACACCAACAAGTCCTTTTCCAATTCCTTTAAAAAAGCCTGCTGCTCCTTCTTTTTTTGCGCCTATAGAAATAAAGCCGAATAATATATTTAAGACGACAGAAAAAAAAAAAACATTCCTCAAACAAAATAATATACCACAAACATTGTCTTATATTTTTCTAAACAGTTTTGCACTGAATGTGTGTCTGTAATGCCCGGACTCTCTTATTGCAAAATCTACTTTGGATAACAAAGACTACAACCTTTAATTATAAAACCGAATTTGTCTATGTGCGCCTACAAACTGATTTAGAGACCTATCCATCCCAATTCTTGAGCTTATTCGGTACTTACCAGACACAGCCCACCTATCAGGATCCGCACTTGACTCTAAGTGTGAATGGCTAATGCACTCCTGAATACCCTCCGGATCTACAACAAGTATTGACAACTTTTATGTTCTCCTGTGATCCACTCATATATATGTTCCCAGTTTTTTCCCCTCACCCTATCCATTTGACGTGATCTACAACCGTCATCATCTATCTTTTAAGGTTATACATGTTCCTAGTTTTTCATTTTATCTATTTGATGTAACATTTGTAAAGCGCTCGGATACTCTTCCAGGGTCTAGCTCGTGCTATATTAAACTTAAAAAAAATAATAATACATTAAGGAACCGAATACCTAGAAGGCAAAATAATTCTTCATTGTAAACCTCTGCCTTACAGCTGGCTTCTAGCGTTGCAAATTGACATGGAAGCAGGAACACGGGGCTAGTCATACTAACCATTTTTACGGTTGTAACACTCTGAATCAGAATTGGTGACCCAAAAAATTGGGTTTTCTATGAATACAGTTCATTTTAGGAGTGTGTAAAGTATCATGGACTCCTAAAACTAGACTGTAACTGGATACTGATTCAATATTTGGAAGAGGCATGTTTTGGGTGTCCCTTCCAAACACCAAATCTGCACACTATGTATCCATATTTGGTGACCGTAACCCCATTCTCACACCACTGAAAAATTACCAACCCCCATGTTGGGGCGTTAACTCATTCACAAAAGTAGAAGGGGTGAAATGTAGAAAATGTTTCTAGGATAATAGACAGTGGTCCAGGTGCTTGCTGCCAAATCCCAGAGAAAACTACAAAAAAGTATACTTGAGAGAAGAAAGAAACCCAGGCAGTTCAGTTTCCTTTAAGGAAATCAAGTTGCCGAAAAAAAAGGTTCTCTATTTAAATGCCATCACCGATATGGTGATTTGTTGACCCTTGCAAGCTATCATCCCTGCGATTGTATCCAATCAGAGGGAGTCGTAATTCCAATTCAGAATTTTATATAATGACCTAAAAGTACACATGACGGTTCACAACATTCAGTACTGCTTGCAAAAATGCTAGCCACAAATTGTGACCAGTTTTTGCGATCAGTATTTGTGCTATATCTGGCCCTAAAGCTTAAAGAGAATTTCTCCTGAGTGCCACCGGTGGTTGCATCAAAGTCTTCAAAAGCTGTCCCTTTCAAATCAAAGCAGTCTTTTGTAAATTATAATTATGTCAGGCATACGCTATCAAGTTTACAGAGGGACATCAGACACTCAACAGTGACATAGGCAAGACTGTTACGTCGTGCTGAAAAACAAGATATCTTTTGAAAACTTTACCTTCAGTAACACTGTTGCCCATAAACCCTGGCCTATACTCCAGATTACTAATGATTCAAAAATATCTCCAGGGATCAAACCTGAATCACACAAACTACAATTATCAGTGTGGAGCCCCAGGTAGTGACAGGGACTCTAATGTACTTCGCCGTAATATCACATGCACTGGAAGGCACAGCACCACGAATAAAACACATGACACCTTTGCCCCTAATGTACGTTTCATACATTTCCAGTGACAGACACAACATATAAGAACTGGACACCAAGTGGACACACACTGAATAGGAGAAAGGGGGCTAGAGAATCTGCAGGGAGATGTGGTGGAGTGTACTCCATAAAAGTAGCTACCTTCATTTGTAATACTATATCTGTATGCAGATTCTTTTGAAATACAGTTAAGGGCATCAGACTTGACTCAGAAATTCATGAAACAACTTTACCGATAAGTCATTCATTTTCTAAAAATATATTTGCAACATATTCCTGATTTTTTTAAAAGACTCCTCCACTAGAGCAGGAAAATCAAACCGGCCAAAACATTGTGGAGAGAGTGAAGAACCAATAAAATGTAAAATATTGAAGCAATGCCCCGCCTCAGTCCTTAGTATCTGAATTCAGGCAATGCTGCTTGGTAAATACTATGACTATGAAAAGCAACATAGAAGCCACAGAAGGCAGCTCTGTGCTTCCGAGGAAGTTGATGGGAGTAGAGGAATTCACAGCAAAAACCTGTACAAGAGGAGGGTAAAACAAAATTACTGACACTATGTACAAACCCTAAGATTTTAGCAAGAAGACAAAAAAACAGCTATTGCAAAGGGTCACTGAATAAACTGGTAGCATGGGTAGGCTTCAATTGAGAAGGAAGATTAGAATGAGGTCTTAGACAGCGGTTACATTTTCTCCCAAACTGGAATCAGGTCAGAGTCAAAACTGGAGGTCACCACCAACTGAGAAGCTGCAGGTGGAGCTGTGATGACTAGCTATCACAGAGCCATCGAAAACGTTATCTCAAGTGTGAATGAGAACTCCTCAGCCTCCCTAAGGAGGAGCAGAAGCACTCAGCTCTTGCAGTGAGAGTGGTGCTTAGTTTAGTTCTCCTACTCTTCTGCTACTTGGGCTCTTAAAGCTGCAAAATGGTATTCGTCTCATCCATAGATCAAGAATCTTAATTTCTAGGCATCAAAGGATGAAAGCTGTGAAGCCAGCAAGTAGCTGACCTGCATCAATGATCTGAGACTGACCAAACCTATGGGACTGTTGGCTAGTAATGAAAAATACGTTGGCTTCTCTCTTCCAGAACACCTTCGATGTAAAGAAAAACCAAAAGGATTCCAAGCCATAACAGGTTCCATAGCAGGATGTGTTTTAGCTCAGAGGGTCAGTCACCAATGTGAGCATCACAACCTCAAGATTAAAGCATTTCTGTTGGATACTTTTGAAAGCTTGAACAATCACGGTCAGAATGGTCCCTGCATGGTGAAGGAAATTCACCCCTGACCTGAGTGACCCAGCTGCATGAATATCTGGAACCCTGATATTAATTTTTTGTCATAGCCAAACACGGATTATGCATGTGTGGTAATGCACGCTTGTTAGACTGGGAAGGGCACACCAAGTGCTACACTCATAGTGGTAGAGGACCTCCGCCCTTGCCAGGAGTTAAGTAACAGAAGGGCGGTGGTGGCAGCTTACCAGTTTTGTGTTTAGTAAGAATCAGTAGTGTTAAAAAGGCTGTTTACCATTGTCAATGGAGTGGTGACTACCGGCCAACTCATGTAAAGTTTCACTGCTGTCTACTTAACTCATCCTTGGCCTGCACGGTGACTGTGTGTAATACTGAGCAGCGTGTGATACTTGCCTGTGCATGTTGGGATGTATGTGTGGCAGCGCATGGTACCTAACATGGAGGCCTGTGGGCTCCAATTTTTAAGTTCAGGTCCCGGAAAGGCGAGTGGAGGTGAGGACTGAAACCCCAAGACAGGAGATGTGGATTGCTGACATTCTTGAGTGGGAACACCCTTACTGGAGGAGGGGGAGCAGAGCATCCTCTGTACACAACAAAGGTCTTTTGGATTGCAGAAAGTGTTACTGTTCATTGGGCTTGTTGCAAAGCATGAGGGTGGGCCTTATAACAATAGCTCTGTAGGATCAGGGAATCATGAAAGAAAGAAAGGCTTAGACTTTTGAACCTTTGTGAAGCATATTTCAGTTGAGGCTGACAGCCAAGTGTACTCCCGGTTAATCCCTTTGCCTGTGTTGTGCGTCTATCAAAATTGGAGCTACTACTACTGTAGCAGGCTGTCCCTTTGACAAAGGACAGGGCAGGGAAAAGGATCATTCTAAGAAGTGAACCCCCACAACAAGCATATCAAAGGACCAGACACTAAATTGCATATGTGTCTGAATTTGGACTATAAAAGTGTGAACCTGTCCCCCACACGTTCTACAACAGCACTGTTCAAAAGGAGAAAAGATCAACAACACATAGTTGTGGGAGCTAGGACTAGGGGCCAAGTCCTGCTAGACTCTCTGTTGGGTAATAAGCCATCACATAGTCAAGACTACTTGCACCGAGTCTGGAGCACCAGCCTGCCAAGATCAGCAAACTCAGTGAGGAGGAGGAAGAGGAGAAGGAGAAAGTCGAGGAGGAAGAAAGCGTTTGGAGGGAGCGAGGCCCAGCAGGGATCCTGTCAAGTGGATCCCAGTGAGCAAAGTGAAATACGCTTAGTTGTAGTGCCATATGCACTCATATGTATTGGTACCACGTGATGACCGTTGACTACCATTGTTTTAATTGACTCTATGTGTTTTAACTTACTCAATCTTTGTGCACTTGTATTTTGAACTGTGATTTTGCTTTTTGTCTTCTTATAGCTTCAGAGTAGGAATATTTAGCACAGAGCAAATCACCCTTGCCTGGAACAGAATGTGTGGGATGTGTGTTTGAAAGCATGAGAGAGAGAAATGTGTGGAATGTACTTCTCTGTCTCGGAGTTTAGTGCTGTAGGCAATGGTGCGCAAATGTACATTATGTTGTACACTGGGAAATTAAGTTTTACCTATGGGCTTTAATGTGCCCTAACTCCATCTTGAATTTTCACTCTGTCTGGCTTGAGTTCTGCTCACGGTTATTTAGGTTATTCACGTTCAAGATTATTTTCCTCTTTGAAGGTGTTTTTGTACTCTTTGGGATATTTTCTACTTTCGCGGGCTTCACTATGATAAGGGGCTGTTACATGTAGTGTGGGAGTGCAAGGAGAAGGCGAGAGAAGTCTGTCGTACTTTAATATTCGGGACCGCGTAGGGGACAGGGCCCTACCCCTGTCTATCTTGGTATTAGCAAACCGCAAATGGTAAATGCGGCATGTACGAGTGCTTTATATACCGTTCTAGCTATGAATGCACTGTGTACACGTTATTCTGCTTCACTACGCGGGTTCCATTTTGGAAGCAGTGGCCATCTTGTCATTGCCCTCACATAGGCTATAATGGAGTAAATACGGGCCTCACAGTACATGGACTTTCCCTCTGACTTCTCTGTGACCTGGGCAGCTGGCTCTGCTGCCCCAGGTCAAACCGGTCTCACGAGCTCCCCTTCCTCCGTCCACCTGTGATTAGCACCAGGGCTTGACCCGTCATAAAACCCTTTCATTCTACACAATCCCCCGGCTAATCTCTTCCACACCTGCTTGTTCCTGCTTTATGACTTGTTTCCCAAAACAGGAGATGCTCATGTTTATTGGGGGGTCTATTGACATCCGATGTGGGATCTGAACCTTACTGTGTAAATCATTGTGGGCTGGCCGAACTGGAATGTGGGATTGTCATCATGACTCTGCTTTTTCGTTTGTAATGTATACTTATAATGGCCATATCGTAAACCAAGGAATGTGTGCCTGGAGCATGATATTTTGTACTTAAGGAGAAACCCGTTCCTATGATTTTCAGCAGTCTCCTGAGAACATACACGCTGTTGTACTTCTAGGATACCTGTCATTGGTCTGCAGTCAATAAACGAATCTTTGACTTCACCCAGAAGACTCTGTGTTTCTGTAGGTCTGGAACAGGGTGAACCCAGAAGTCATAGGGTGTGTGCCCCTGCACCGCTGGGTCTAAAATACCCAGTACTTCAAGTCCTTTGCCTTGAAATGCTTGCAGGAGCTTGGCCAGCACCAGTAAGTTTCCTTGGTGTAGAGGGTGTCTTCTTGTGCGTTGAGAATATTATTAAAACTGGGGTTTCTTGGCTCGATAACCAGGTTATCTCCTGAGAGGTGGATGCATCTGCTCAGTGCTGCATTTCCTGGCTTGAGGAGTTTCTTGACCCCAGGATTGTAATTTGGGATCTCTTAGTCTTGTGTGGGCTAAGATGAAGATATTACAGCCAGTGAGGTATTTCCTCTGATCATTGGTATTGAGATATATGTATAGATATATAGTTATTTCTACATGTGTTTTTGTCTGTGTGCTGAGTTACCAGCCTGTTAAGTATTTCTATTCTTATGTATATATTCATGTACGTACAGTTTCTCTTCTATACATTTATTCGCTTAGGTTTAGCTCCCTTGCATTTCACTTGTGAATGTTTCATTATTATCAGACTTGTATTATTATCTGCATGTGTTTTACCATAATTATCATCTTGTGTTTTATCCCATGCATATTAGTTGCTTGCAATTATATATATATATATATATATATATATATATATATATATATATATATATATATATATATATATATATATATATATATATATATATATATATTCAAATGTGCATGTTATTTTACCTAATTCATTGGACATCTGGGAAAGCCTTTCTGTTAAAGAGTGTTGCACTAATAAAACCCCACACTTTATTCTGAAAACTGTCTTTTGATGTGCCTCATTTCATGAGTGTGCAGACCCCATTCCAGGTGTTTTCTTGCTTTACAGATTGCCTTTGCTGGGGAGTGCTGAATTTCTTTTATTTGGTAGTGTAAAGAAAGACACTAGTCCTGCCAGGGCCATTGCTAGAGTGTGGGATGCCCACCTGTTCTTTCAAACCCCATGTGCCTTAAGGGGCCCACCGTGAAACTAGTGCCATCAATCTTGTGAAAGTGAAGTTGGTGACCCCCATGTACCAGGATGGGGCCCACAATGAAACTAGGGCCATCACCCTTGTGCAAGTGAAGTAAATAACCTCCTTGTGCCAGAATGGGGCCACCATGAAACTAGAGCCGTTGCTCTTCTGTAAGCGAAATAAGTATCCCCTGTGTGCTAGGAAGGGGCCATCCTGAAACTTGAGCCGTTGTCCTTGTGCAAGCAAAATTGGCAACCCCTGTGTGCCAAAAGGGGGCCACCATGAAGGCAGGGCCAATGCCCTGGATTCTCATACCAAGGTTGCTGTGTAGAACAAAACACCAAAGTGGGCTGTAGAATGACTGAGGAGGCTTGACGTGTCATTAGGGAAAGATCACAAGATGTTGCAGACCCTCAGCACCAGAAGATCGGAGTCCACTACGAAGCACCCCAGTCCTTCCTCACTTTCCAGCTGCCATTCAGTTTGGTAAGACTGTTCCAGGCAATCAGGCCTGCCAGGGACTAGCATGAACTTAGTGTGTATAGCTGATAAAGTTGACTCTTAAGGTTAAACTTTGACTTTGTTGTGTTGGGAGTAGCTTGGGCCACATCTGAAAGGCGCCTCCATTATTGAATGGGGAATAACAGGCCCCCCTAGAAAGGACCGAAGTTCTCAGAGATACTTCCCAGAGCAACAGTAGTGCACTGGTCTTAAGAGACTGTGGATGCACCTGCGCCCAGTGAATGGTACCGAGTCCTGAGAAGACTTGGGCATCATTTGCAACACCCCCAAAACAAAGAGCTACTCTCTGCTGAAGGACAACTATCCTGAAACACAGATCTGATAGAGACATCTGCCGCAGTTTCTTTTACATTTTAAATTCTCCCCAGGTGTCAGACTGGATCTGGAAATTTTTCAGCAGTACCTCTGCACGCCGGGGACGGCATCGTATGGCTCTGTAATGATGTTGACTCCGGTCAGAATGTCAGTGGCACCATATAGGTCCCATTCGGCGCGCAAATGTCGGTTTCTTCTTTTCCGCGCTGTACCGCGGATCCAGAGAGGCAGTTTCTTAGGTCGTTTTTTTGACCTGCGTTGACACTTTGTTGTCGGTGGAACAGTGTGCCATTCATCTATGTCTTCAGGTTTCAAACCTTGTGGGTCTTGTAGCCGACATATGTCGGTGAAGGACTGGCATACAATTTGTATGTGGTGTTTGGGCATGCACGAAATCGAAGATTGCAGTTCCTGTCAAAAGCTGAAGCCAAAGGCACTTAAGGAATGGCATTTGAAGTTGATGTTTGCGTAGGAGTCCAGTCCTCGGAGGCTTTCCGGCCTCGGTCTTTGTCGTCTCAGGAAGAGCATTTGCAGGGTCGATGTCGGAGCCGGTCTCGGGGACTTCATTCTCAGGTGAAGGTTAATTGTAGAGGCAGATGAAGATGCGCCAGTCTCGGATTTCACCGCGTAGTGGCTCAGTCTCCCATGACTCCTCTCACTCAATGGTTGAGGAGAACGTACGCAACTCTGCACCACATCTCCACGTGTTTCCGGGAGCCGGGGCATCGATGGCTCAGATGAGGAAATATTATGATTCTTTACACCTCATCTTTGGGACACCATCTCCCTCTGGAGAATCTTTAGGCCCCAAGGAGGGTTTGTCCTCAGTGATGGTCCGGTCATCAGAGTCGTCTGGTTAGCGCCGTTCAACGTCAGCCGGCTCCGCTTTGGCACATGTTCACAGTCCTTCCGGATCTTTGCCTACGACGCCAGTCTTAGACCAACCAACTCAGACATTGATGCGAATGGTGCCAGTCGAAGGCACCGCTCCTCCCCCAGCCAACATAGTGATAGCGCTGTTTCTGCATCGTACGGCGTCTGATGCGGAGCCAACTATGCATCCGGAGGGGATTCTACAGTGTGTGGTCCCTTTTCAGGAACAGAGTTTAGGTGGTCCACCTGTGTCAACTGGGGTAGGGCTTCATCAGCCCATTTCCAACACCAATGTGTTTCAGGTGGAAGAGAGCTGGTTGACAGCTCTTGGTGAGGCTAGTGCACTGGATTCTTCACCAGCCTCGGGGTTGCTATCTCCCCCTAGTCTTGCCACGGATAAAAGTTCCTCCTTTGCGGATATGCTGAGGAAAGGGGCTGCAGTATTACACTTGTCACTGCCCATGGTGCAGAGGTCTACAGACCCTCTGATTGAGGTCCTTTACCAGGGAAAGACAGGAGAAGAGCCTATTCCTCCATATAGTGAGGCCCTATATGACATTTTGTTAGGTGCTTGGGCCAAGTCTGAGACGGGGGCCTCAGTGGACTGTGATGTCGCACGCAGACATCCGCCTGCACCTGGGGCCCAGTTTGTTTACATAGACATCCTTCCATTCGTGGCCTAGTGACTCAGGCTCCAACGTCTTCACAGGATGTAGATTCTACTCCCAAGACTCCAGTGGGTAAGGATTCTAGAGGTCGTGATGCTTGTGGTAAGCACATATTTGCTTCAGCCAGCTCAGCATTGAGAGCCACCAACATGCCTTGTGTGCTAGGGCATTTGTCCCATGCTTTAGGAGATTCTTTACAGAACATGCTCCTATCTCTTCTGCATAATCTCCGTGCTGAGGTTGGTAACTTGATAAGAGATGGTCAACAGGCTGCTAGGCTTACCATACGATGTGGCATGGACACAACAGATTATGTGGGTCAGGCCATAGCACCTGCAGTGGCGCTAAGGCATCGGGCTTGGTTAGCAATTTCGGGATTTTCAGAGGCTATCCAGTCAACTTTGGCTGACATGCCATATGATGGTGCCCATCGTTTTGAGAGTTAGGCAGAGGCGGCATTAAGGCACTTCCAGGATAGGCAGAGAACTACAGAGTCATAGTTCTACATTTTCTGTTACTGTGTTGCTTTGCTTGTCCCTTAGCTTGGGATATATATTTTTATTGGTCAAGGAGTAGCCTTGTTAGGACATTGTATATGTCCAGTTTTGGTTCTACCACGTGTGCTCCTGTGAGGAGTGGTGGTTATAACCTCAGTACCATTTTCTTTTTTATTTGGGATTGATTTAGATGACTGAGAGAGGTTTCCTTTGTTCCCTTTTTCCTCAAGAGGCTATCATTAAGAGAAGTGACTTCCAGTATGGAAGCGTATCTGTCACATGCTTCTTCGAAGCAGTTCAGTATGCAAGTTGCATGACTTTATTCTTCATTGTTTCTTTTAGAGACATATTATTTTGCCAGTTGTAAGGCTAGTGTATAGGGACTTCTTGGTTTCTACTCTTGGAGTAATCAGTGGGTGCTTCAGCAAGTTAAAGCGTTGCGCTGGTACAATCCGAGTATATGCTGTGCATTCTTTTAAATGCATACACTAGTGAAGTTTTCCTTTATGGGAAAGAAACAGTGTTAGTAAAGACAAACATTTCCTCAACTGCTGGTAATTTCAATCCCTGCTCCATATTGTGGTGCTGTAAATTGCAGCCAAAGGGTTTGTGATGCACTGGCCTTGAGACAAGTTGACCCAACCCAAGTAAATTTGAAGGCTTGTTGTCCTTGGCCTCAGACAATATGTCCTAGGCGTCGGTCCGTTGGGGTCTCCGAAATGGACGCCAAACATCCATAAAAGTATGAGAATTCATAACCTGTTTTAATACTCAGTGAGACACTTTTAAAATAGAAGGATTTTTTGGGCTTTATAGAAAGCATTCTTGTTATGATCCTTTGATGTTTTTGGTATATGTGCTTTTGTCTGATCGACATTACCTGTCTTCTGGAGAGTATGAACCTATTATTTTCAGCATTTATGGGTTAAAGAATCCTGTCAAACTGCTGTTAGATGTTGGCTTGGGATTTTATCCCTGCCTTACGAGGCTCGATTGTCTTGTGCCTGCATGACTATTTTTTATTCCTATGGTCTGTGGTTTTGACCGCTGGTTTGGTTAAGAGCAAAGTTATTTTCCTGCTAATTCTACGCATGTTTGCTTGGTTGTAAGTCTTGGCTAGCTAGTTCTCTTTGAGAACGTTGTAGGGTTAGTATGCAGACCCTTCTCCAGGTGGGTATAGCTATGATATTTAATTCAAAGTTAAGGAATCTGCAGATAGGTGCCTCTATCAGATGTAAAAGTTACTTACCATCGGTAACGTAACATCTGGTAGAGACACAGTCTAGCCTCATATTCCTTAACGCCCTGCCCATCATCCCCACTCTGCGAACAACCTATGAGGTAAGGGTTATACCCCTTTTCAGTACTGGTTTTATATACCGGTGATCACTGCCTCATCTAATGCTGGGACTCAACAGACCACTTGGTCTTGCCACATAGGTTTTGTTTAGATGTTGCCATAACATCCATTTCCAAATGCGAGCGGTCGGTAGGGTGGGGGTTATTTTCTCTTTCACACTGGATTAGACACCAGTGAGCACTATTGATTTATTTGTTCTTTCTTTGTCTTTGTTTGGTATCATCATACCTTGTATTGGTCACATAATGGTCTGATTCAACAAACAGGTTGGCGTTGTTTTTAAAGGTTTTGCTTTGCTATTACCATGCCATTCATTACCATTGATGTATGGTCTACAGATTGTAAGGTTTTCTTTCCTTACATAGCATTTATTCACCAGAGTGCAGGTTTTATGTAGCCCTGTGCTTCATTGATTCTTTTAGGGGTTTTCTTTAAAATCCATGTCTGGTATTAAAATACCATTTGATGTTTCTTCTTTATTAATGTTTTAGGGATTTTTAGAGGGGTGAAACCCCGAAACCGGTCCTATGATGCTTGGTTCCGGCCCAGGGAGGACCTGGTTTAGCAGTTCAGGCTGGACTGTTCCCATGAGGCACAGGGTCAAGACTGATTTGCATATGGCCAGGTCTAAACTAGGGTGGGATTGTGAGCAAAAAAAATATGGATTTAACCCAGATCTCTTGATTGGGGGTGAATGTTTTGATTTGTTCTGCATTCCGTCCATCAATTGTGGGTCTTTTGCTGCTTACTGTGACCCCAAAGTGGATCGGGCCACAGGACAATGGGAGTAAAAGGCCACAACCACCACGGTTGGGCCCAGTAATTCTTCCCTGCCCTGTGGCCCTCTAAAAGGTATTTTGACAATGGCCTTGGCATTTAGGCATGCAGAAATTAGTAACTGACATCAGGGATGTAGGTGACAGTTTTATTATTGATGGTTTGTCACCATAAATGGCATCATCAACTCAGTTCCAACCACGATATGTGACCACAAATACGATTTAAGTGGCCTAATTAATGTGAGAAGTATACAAGATTTTCAGCAGTTAGTTTGTGTTTGTAATTTGTATTTCAGAAGATGAAGGATCTTAGAAATGACTTATCCACTGGAGGTACAGAAAACAGACAGGAAACTTGTTCTGCTAAAGGAATATTAATCCTACTCTCTAAATGTTATTTGCACTTAGAGTCTCAGGGAACGATAGGCAACCGATTAGGAATTTTACATTGTTGGTCACTTTACAGCATCATTTGGTAGATTAATTTCTCATCAAAAAGCAAAGTAATATCTAGCCTCCATAAGAATATTCTTGCATCTCACGGCTACATAAGGTTACCTTACACACCATTAATACCAGAGAGTTGTCTGAGATCATGCGATCATGCCAGAGTCATCTCGGTGAAGAGCATTTGAAGTAAGAAAGCAATCGAGTCTGGCTTTCCTGCAACAAAAAGATTATAGTGCTCTGCCTTTCTAACCAGCTCACTGGTAAACGGTGTTTACGCTTCACTAAGAAGGCTGCTTACATTCACAGAAATTAGTTTTAAATGTATCTCTACCCCCATTCAAGGCTCTGGTCTTCCCCTACATAAAACTGCTGTCAATGTTCACTGTAAAGCAACCAGAAACAAAGGTATCCTTTGTTATAGCATCCACTTTAGAAACTACTATGGAGTTGCCCACTAGACATATCATTGAATAAAATGAATAACTTGCACACACCTGTATTCTGTTAACACATTTTAATATCTACATCAATCGCATGGGAAGATGTGGTTCCAAGTCTGAAGTGTTTTTTTTTAGGAAATATGATTGAGAGACAGGATGCTGGCATGATGTTATATACTGCTCTTTCATGAAACAAGTCAATACCACATGCACCCAACAAGTCCTGCAAAGATTTGGAAACCTGCCCTCCATTATCTCCTCCCTGCCCATTATACAAGCATAAAATGCACACTAAAACTATATAAAAATAAGTAAGATGAACCATCCTTTGCTTTCTGAATATTGGCAATGAAGGAACAAATGGTGCAGATGAACTGTTAAATCAATGCACAGCTCTATTGTCAGGATGCAGATGCCAGGGTTTATGCCAGAAACCTTCATTGGGTCTCACCTACGCAGCACGCATGCGCTGCTTATGAAAAGGACCTTTAGCCATCGATTCCCTTTTTCAGGCAAAAACGTGCACGCGTTGCATTGCTTTGAATGGCAACGCGTGCATGTTTGGCGACTCCCTTGCGGGAGCGAGCGGCGCCATCTGGTAGAAATTATGGTAGAAATTATCGCGCTCGCTCCCGCAAGGGTCCCTGCTCTCGGCCGCACTCCCCCACTTGTGAGCGCGAGGCGCACGCGCTTGTTCTTATAATTAGGGAACCCTGTGCTGAAATGCAGCTTTGCTTGCCATGTGCCTCTGCTATGACACGACGGACCTGTGGCTCGCAAGGGGCTGTTTCGGACTGTTTGCTGACAGGTGATACGTTTGGATGGCCGCGGGAGTCGGAGGGGGTGTTTAACACCGGTGCTGTGCCCTTTGAACTCTTGTGTCAAAGGGAAAGAGACCCCCTCTCTGGATCACAGGGACAGCCGCTCGTATTCACCTCCTTGGGGTCATTAGATGCCCGTAGAAGTCCTGGAGGACCCCATGACTCCCCCAGGGGTTCTCTCTCTGCAGTCTATTTGCATCCTTCCCGTCTACTTTTATTTTCGTGGGGTCCCACACTCCCTCGTGTCATGTAGCTGCTAGGCGGTCAAGTGTCATGTATGACACATTCTGCAAGTCACCAGCGTTCCAGAGCTGCTGGCTGGGTCTGTGTCGTGACAGGGCACAGAGTCATACCCCATTTTCAGCTAACAGCACTATGCATGCTGGGAGTTGAAGTTTCACTTTTACTACTTTTTGCCCATGATCCTAGAAGTCCCAACATACTTAGATGCTGTTATATGAAAAAAAATGACATGGCTTACTCATCAAGGTTCAGATGTCATATATCCCCTTAGAATGCTGTCTGCTTGGCCCACACATACAACGAGACAAGTAAACCTACAAACGCACAATGCAATTTGCGGTTGGCTAAAAAGCGTGTCTGACTGGAAGCCTTACTCAAAATTACACATTTACGTGCAGGCTAGTTTTGTAACAAGAATGTTCACCACATTATGTAGTTCTTACCATAAACAAATATACATATACAATTGTTGTAATGTTTTTTTCCCTTTCGGGTAGACTATATGAAGGTGAAATTCTTCTACCAGTGCTATGGTCTCTATGTCTTGTACATGTATCTGTGTAACATGTCTTGTAAAGCGCCAATACCCTCGGGTCTATCCAGCACCATATAAAAGTCTGAAAATAAATAATTAAAGCGTCCATTGGCACTTAAATAACATTTTATTATCAGCTGTAAAAAAATAAGTGTATCTTCTGCTGGGACTGAAAGCTGCAGCTTGCACATAACACCGATGGCTCTCAGTATTTTGTCACCAACAAAGTTATCTTACCAGTTTCTTAGTTTTTCCCTGAGTAGCATAATGAGTATAGTGAACCGTGCCAGCAGTGCCTTGGGCCTAGCATGCCAGACCTGGGAAACCAACCGTGGTTGATGCTCCAATGTGTAAACAAAGGAATGCATAGTGTAGGTGCAGATAGGGGATGGCAGGTGAAAGCTCAGACTGCAATAAAAAACGTAAGACTCTAAAACACAAATTGAAAACATCGTGCCCTTACATGAGCGGTAGGAGGATGCGCCTAGAGCTGCCGACTATGGAACCTTTGGAATTCGGCGCTTAACGCAACATCGTGTAATCAAATCAATTTGGGCAAAATGAGAAATCACTTCATCAGCCTGTGCCTAAAATCATGTGAAAAGTAAGTTTGTAATTCCCATTTGGTGTGCACAGTAATGCGTTTGGATGAATTTAGGAATTGTATACAGATCACATGTCTTGAAGAGAGAGAGTGAGGGAGTGGGGTGGCCATATATTACCTGTTTTCTGAATCCTTCTCTGACACAGTAGCCAATATAATTGCTTACCTAGCTCACCCCCTTGTACTGTATGTAATTTCCTCCAGTTTCTCCCTTTAACTCGCAAATTCTACTTTTGTGTTCTGATTGCTTCAAAAGACAACATTTGATGGAGTTTACAGTCTATTGAACTCCATAAGAACACAAGAAAATTTACCAACAAGCCTGCACTTACCAACATGGTAAGGCGAGTGTGGACTTAGTGAGTAACTCACTCTGCCGCTGTCACTGGCAGTAAAGACCACTGGTTAGCCAGGCTTTACACGCAACTTATTTGAAAGAAAACAATACAGGGTGTCTGTACAGGCCAAACCCGATGCTGGAAGATGTCTCAGCAAGTTAACACTCACCACTGACGCATGCAGTGGTCTGGAGGTCAGGATTTAAATTCCAGTAAGGCCAACTCAGCTTTTTATCCTTTTAAGGTCATTAATTTAGGTATCAGTAAACTCTTTACCAGTAATGTGTTATTTACATCACTTTAAAAAGTCAGATCTGAGATACTGTACACTTTCGACTGCTCAGGGGTTAATGCCCAACTATTCTGACCTTAATTTAAATTACCTTCAATTGATTCCTCTCATTTGGTATTAAAACATATTGACGTTCTGCTGTGATCTTGAAATATTTGAGCACTAATCTTATTTAAATTAAGCACTGAAGAACCGCCCACTTAATCTATAAATGTTGGCTTGTGTGCTTCTAGCACCACCAGAAGTCCCTTGTATTTATGAGCGGTGTTTGAATAAGAACTTAAAAATTGGAAAAGAAATAGATGATTTAATATCGACCTTCTGAAGTCTTACTGGTTATTTGGGCTTCTAGTCTGTCTGTTCAAATTACAGTTTGAAGCAGGGTTAAGGAAGGGAAGCTGCCATCTTGAGACCTATGTGCCAGTCAGTCCTATGTCCTTCAAATTCCTACTCTACAGCTATTGAAATAAATACTATTGGAAGGGATGTTTTTGGTACCCGCTCCCTTTCTTCTCTCAATTGTTAATGCTTCACATAACATTTAATAAAGTAGGGGCACTGTTAATGTTTTTAGACTGATAGATTAAGCAGCAGCAAAAGAGGGTGCAGTTTTGTCAAGTAGTGACAGCGTGCCTCGAACTCTGGCCTCCTGGCTCCACAGCTTGTTCGAGTGCTGGATCACAGCCTTTCGCTTTTCCACTCATGTATGGCCCTGGCACCAACATGCACAGTCCTCGGGAGTGCCACTCACATGCCAGGCGGGCACAGAAGCCCGGAGACCCAAGGACACATTGCAGACAAGATGAATGAGCCATTTGTAGATTTCCTTGCATCCTCCTCCGAGGGTGTGCCCACATAAATGGGCGAGAGTCTCCTAGAGTCATGTCAAGCAACCTCTGCCAGAGCGAGCACAAATTTAGGAACCAGGGGAAATGATCAATTACTCTCGCCGATCAGAGGGCTTCTAAATATTGCACCAAAAGGATGGTGCCCTGGCGAGAAGGAGTCGTGCAACCTGGGGGCTGTTATTTGAGGAAGGGAAGCAGCACGAGAGAGAGTAAAAAAACACATACATTCTCTTTGAGAGCTTAATAAACAAGCACTGACATAGCCAATAGGTCTTGCCCTTGGGACCTTATAAGTGTTTAGCCATGCAACAGTTACTGTTGTTGCAGTAAGGATATTGTGCTGCATAACTAAATACTTATAAGGTCCCAAAGGTGAGACCTATTGGTTATGCCAATGCTTGTTTTTAGTGATGTGTCAGGGACCTCTGTTGGGAATACAATGGGGGGCAACATGCACATGGGTCCTGTGAGAGAGAAGAACTGCAAAGAGAATGGCGGGGCCATGATCCCCGAAGCCCAATGGTGTAACCAATTCAGCTTGCTTGACTACAATGCTGCAATATATACTGTGAGGGAAAATACCAGTGGTGGCTTCAGAGATTCCCACACACAGCTAGAGCACCCGAGGAAGCCTGCCTAATGAAAATGCATCTTTAGTGAGACCTTCCCTCAAGTACTGTGCACAGTCGAGTTCTGATAGTCCTAACTACGCAGATGAATGTACCTTTTGGGGTCAATAAGACAGTGAGAAGGAAACTAATAACATATATGACCAAAGGCATGTTCGGTTGTGTTGGATGTTTAGAGCAAATGTGCAGTTTGTTAATGCATAGTAGTTGAATGTGGCCCCATGAGTGAAGGTCAGAAAAGAGGGAACATATTAATCAGATGTTTGCTCTTATTTTCGTTCAGTATAGTATTTTATGCCTCATAATCTGGTTTGTGCCATAATATGCCATGGCTTGACTACAAAACCACCTTTGCTTTTGACACCAGATATGACAGCTTTCTTGTTATTCAATGCTTTCAGGACAAGACTCTTAAGGGTAGCCCTCACTAGAGGGCTCACAGTGGAACTTAGCGCCTCATCAAATTGGGTGATTTTGAGAAAATCACTTAATCTTCTTTTGCATCGGGCTCCTTCATTCATCAGTGCTAAATAAAAGCTAAAATGAACGTTCCGACTTATGCTTTTCTGGGGGAACTACCATTTACAGCAGAATGATGGGTTATTACACTGCACTGACTTCAATAGAAATCTTTTAAAATGAAACTTAAAAAGCAAAACATTCAAGAAAAAAATGGGCTTTACTTGCTAAAATACAGTTTCTTACCTTCCACGGGCTTTGTAATGATTCCTGTCACTCCACCAACAACACCCTGAAAAGAAGAAAAAAGGTGGGACAAAGTTGAAAAGGATAAGTGTACAGACGTTTGATATTTTAACATGTGGTCATTGTCAGCACTGTTAAAACATGTATTTCCACATCATTTGCTTAAAGTGAATTAATGTACATCATGCGACTGCATGAACGTATGATTTGCAAAATAACGAAGGAGTCTTTAGAAGGGCATTACTCTGCGCTATATGAACTTCCGGTGATGCGATGCGCAACCAGTAATACAGAATCTCTTGGTTGCTTGCTAAATATGTTCTTCTAAGTAGCACTTTCTGATGGATACATCTGCCAGTGGATTCCTCACCTTGTGAATATCCCCTGCGCCAGCATTTCACAGAATTTTTCCTAGCTCTCCACGCCGACGTGGACGTCATAATTCCATGGCTCTGCTCGCGACTCCGTATGATGTCACCGGAGCCATAAGAGAGCCACGTCGGCGTGATGACGTCAGTTCCCTTTTCTTCGTGCCGTCGACGCGTAACAGTTTTCTAGCACTCTCCTTGGTTGTAGAGTTACTTTGTAGTTACCTTGTGGGTTACTGTTTCTAAAGTACTAATGTCTTTGTCGAGGAAGTCAGGATTTAAGCCGTGTAGGGAATGTGGGGGTTACATGTCCATCACTGACCCCCATGAAGATTGCTCATGGTGTCTGTCGTCGGATCACGACATGGAAGACTGTTCCTGTTGCAGGAAAATGAACCCTAAGGCTCTAAAGGAACGGGAAGCGAAGCTGTTCATGGCCAAGGTGAGGAAGGAAGGTAGAGGTCGAAAGCGAGACAAGTCGAAGCCGGAGTCGTCGACTTCGCACTCGTCGAAGTCGAGAAGACACAAGAAAAAGAGGAAGCATGAGTCTCGGCACCGGTCGACGAAGAGTAGGGCTTCGAGGTCACCTTCACCTCGACGTCGCAGTAAGGACTTGGTCTCTCCTTCGCCTTCTCCTTCTCCTCGTGTCTCTCCGGAGAAGTCTCCTTCGCCAAAGATAACTCCGGCACAGTCTCCGGCGCCGATGGATTCACCAGCTTCAGACGCCGAGCCTGATCAGGTTGCTGAACTCTCTCCTGTGCCTGAAGGTGAACTAGTGGATCCAGTAGAGGATCTGTCGGCTCCGACTCCAGTTACTCCTTGGCTGGATACAGGTTCGAATCCATACCCGCAGTTCCCGACTCCGGGTGCGGATCTGTCGCATTTTTTGAATGCTATGTATGGAGTTTTTCAAAGAGCAACCTTCCCATCCGGTGCACCTTCAGGTCCCGTGGGTCCAATGGCATTCAGTTTGGACGTGCCACAACACTATGCTCAGGCACCATTTATGCCCTTCATGCCGATGTTGCCGTCATGGCAGTTCCCGGCGCAGTCTGGAGAGCCTTCCTCCCGACCTCGTCTGGATCGTGTGCCTTCGTAGGAGCCTCCCTCGACGCCGCCGACGGCTCCAGCTGCGCCGCGTGTGATGCCGCCGACTCCATCGGCGCAGCTGACTCCGCGAACAGCGCCGCCGACGCCGTGTCCACGGATCCGCTCTCGAAGAGAGGCTCAGAGACTTATAGAAGAGGAGCAATATCGTGCAGAGGAAGTGGAGGAAGGTGAATTGGGTGACTCAATAGATGAGTTTGAAGGTATTCAGGAGGCACGCGGATTGGACAACACTCCTGAGTGGGAACTTTCTTCTTCCTGGTCTTCTCCGCCTCAAGAGTTGGCTCCTTACCATTTGGTGATAAAGAAGGCTGCAGAGCTTTAGGACTTACAATTGCTTTCAGCGGAATATAAGCCGAACTTATTGACCGAGGTTCTTCATTCGCCTTCCTCTATTGTCGAGCCTCTGTTGCCTTTTAATGAGGTCATCTTGGATCCTATTATAGACGTTTGGCGCAAGCCACTTTCTTCGCCTGCTGTTTCTAGGGCTGTTGCGAGAAGATATAGAGTAGCTCCAGGGGATCCGAGCTTCCTTTCTTCTCATCCTTCTCCAGAGAGTTTGGTAGTGCAAGCATCCTGCTCCAAACAATCTTCGGGGGTTTTGACACAAGCACCAGCTGACAGAGACTCAAAGAAAATTGAACAGTCAGCTAAAAAGGTTTTCTCATCAGCTAGCATGGCATTAAAGTCAACTAATGCCACTTGTTTGTTGGGCCGCTACATTCATGCCTTGATGGACTCTGTAAAACAGTTGGCCCCCAAATTGCCTGATGAGGAGAAGGGTTCTTCATGGAGGTTCTTTCTGACACTCAAGCTGCAGCTAGGCAGGTTATTCAGTCAGGCCTAGATACTGCTGATTCTGTGGCCAGAGTTATGGGTTCTTCCATAGCCACTAGAAGGCAGGCTTGGCTCCACTCTTCTGGATTTTCATCTGATGTTCAGGCCTCTCTGGTTGACTTACCCTTTGGTGGGAAAAAGCTTTTTGGAGAGAAAGCGGATTCTGCCTTACAGAGGTTCAAAGATAGCAGAGCTACTGCGAAATCATTAGGATTGCAGACACAGCCGAAGGGTTTTGGCTTGAAAAAGTATAGGGGTTTTGGGAGGTCTTCCTTTCGCTCCTTCCGTCAACCTCAATAGCAGCAGCAGCAACACAATCCTCTCTATAGGTCCTATAGAGGAAGACAAAGGGGTCAACATGGTTCTGGCCGCAATCCCTCCTCCTCCTCAGCCTCCTCTGCTCCCAATGTTGCTACAGGGAAGCAGCCCTAGATCCCCCATCCTGGATCATGTGGGGCCGGTTGGGGGTCGGGTGTCCCACTTTCTGCAAGGTTGGAAATTGGTCACGACGGACCTTTGGGTTTTAAACCATGTGGAGAATGGGTACGCCCATCCTTTTCGGGAATATCCTCCCCCTTACCCTCCTTGCCAAGGTTTTTGCTCAGAGGACCATCTACTTCTTCTGCAGAAGGAGGTTCTTGCATTGCTTCAAAAAGGTGCGATAGAGGTGGTTCCTGATTTCCAAAAAGGACGGCAGATTGCATCCAATTCTGGACTTCAGAATCTTGAACTTTTACCTGAAGCAGGAGAAATTCAAGATGCTAACCCTTGCACAGGTTCTTCAGGCGTTGCAGCAAGAAGACTGGATGGTGTCGATCGACTTGCAGGATGCGTATTTCCACATCCCAATTCTGGGGACGCACAGGAAGTATCTCCGTTTTACGGTTGGGTCGCAACACTACCAGTTTGCGGGCCTCCCGTTTGGTCTTACTACTGCACCTCGAGTCTTCACCAAGGTGATGGCGGTGGTGGCTGCCCATCTCAGGAGGTCGGGGATTCCGGTTTTCCCCTACCTGGACGACTGGCTTCTGAAGTTGCCAGAGATGGTACAACATCATCTGCAGGTAACATCTCATCTGTTGTTCCACTTGGGTTTTTCAATCAATGTGCCCAAATCTCACCTTGTGCCCTCTCAGCGCAACCTGTTCATAGGGGCGGTACTGGACACTACTGTGTGTGAGCATTTCCTCCTCCTCAAAGAATTCTCGACATTCAGGAGATGATCCCTTTATTCCACAATGGAGTGGTTGTTCCAGTTCTGAAGGTCCTTCGTCTGCTCGGTCTGTTCACCTGCTGCATTCTGTTGGTCAACCATGCACGCTGGCACATGAGGGCGCTCCAGTGGTGTCTCCTCAGGCAGTGGTATCAGCACAACGGAGATCTCAGGGAGTCAGTCAGAATCTCCAGAGAAACTGCAGCGGATTTGTCTTGGTGGAGCGTGGAGGGCAATCTGTCTCAAGGAAAGCCCTTTCATCTTCCTCCAACGGTGGCCACAGTGATAACAGATGCCTCCACCCTAGGGTAGGGTGCTCATTTGGGGGATCTGGGGATCAAGGGGCTTTGGTCTCCAGAGGAAAGATTGTCTCATATCAATCTTCTAGAATTGCGGGCGATACGTTTGGCGCTCAAGGTTTTTCTCCCTTTCCTTCGTGGTCAGTCAGTTCAAGTCCTGACGGACAACACTACCGCGATGTGGTATGTCAACAAGCAGGGAGGAGTAGGGTCGTACCGTCTCTGCAGAGAGGCTTTGCGACTCTGGTCCTGGGCTCAGGACCATCGGATCTGCTTGATGGTGAATCATCTGGCCGGGGTGCTGAATGTACGTGCGGACAGTCACAGTTGACAGTTTTCCGCCGACCACGAGTGGAGGCTTCATCCAGAAGTAGTTCAGCACATCTTCCGGACGTGGGGGACTCCTCGAGTGGACCTGTTTGCCACTCAAGAGAACGCGCATTGCCTGTCATTCTGCAGTCTCCAGTTTCCGATGCAGGGGGCGTTGGGGGACGCGTTTCAGTTGAGTTGGGGCTCAACTCCTTTATGCGTTTCCTCCCATACCCTTGATTCCTCGGGTTCTGAGGAAGATTCGCCAAGACCGGGCCCAAGTTATATTGATCGGCCCAGATTGGCCAAGAATGGTGTGGTACACAGATCTACTTCACCTTTCATCGCACCCTCCGCTCCGTCTCCCTCTCAGGGAAGACCTCCTCTCGCAGTCGGAGGGGCAGGCAGGCACCTTCATGCCTGGAGATTGAATGGGGCAACCTGAGTTCTTTCTCTCTCCCGCCGGACGTAGTGGATGTTATATTATCATCCAGGCGACACTCCACTAAGTCGGTGTATTCCTATAGATGGTCTAAGTTTGTAAAATGGTGTGGACAGACATCCATTGACCCTTTGAAAACTCATCTTTCTAATGTGCTTCAGTTTGCTCTTTCCTTGGCTCAGCAGGGTTGTGCTGTGGCCACGGTTAAGGGCTATCTATCAGCCTTATCTGCTTTTCTGCGTCTTCCAGATCAGCCGTCGTTATTTAAATCTCCTATTGTTTTAAGATTTATCAAAGGCCTTACTAATAGGTTTCCACCTACTCCCTTTGTAATGCCACAGTGGGACCTTAATCTTGTTTTAACTTTTTTGATGGGGTCCCCTTCTGAACCCCTTAATAGCTGCCCTTTGAGGCTGTTGTCCTTTAAAACGGTCTTTCTTGTAGCCATAACCTCGGCAAGGAGGGTGAGTGAGCTTCAAGCTCTTAGTTCAAAACCCACGTTTGTATCCTTACATGCTGAAAGGATGGTCCTCAGGACCAGGGCTGCTTTCCTTCCTAAGGTAGTTACTCCCTTTCATCTGGGGCAGTCCATTACTCTCCCTGTGTTTTATACTCCCCCTCACCCTTCCAAGGACGAGGGGAGACTTCACCGCTTGGACCCTAAAAGAGCAGTGAGCTTTTATTTGGACAGAACAAAAGATTTTCGTTTGGAAGATCAGGTCTTCGTGGGCTATATTGGACACTCAAAAGGCAAAGCTGTGCACAAGCGCACTCTGTCCAGGTGGATCATCCTAACCATCAAGATCTGCTACGCCCTTACAGGTAAGGTTCCTTCTGAGGGTATTAGAGCTCATTCCACTAGAGCTAAGTCTTCCACCACTGCTTTGGCCAGGGGTGTTCCAGTTGCAGACATTTGTAAGGCGGCGACTTGGGCCTCCCTCCATACTTTTGCAAAGCATTATTGCTTAGATTCTGAGATGAGGAGGGAGGGCCATTTTGCGCACTCTGTCTTGCAGGACTTTTTGGTATAGGAAAGGTGGACACCCTCCTCCGGGAGTGGGACTGCTGTGGGAATCTATTCACAAGGTGAGGAATCCACTGGCAGATGTATCCATCAGAAGAACAAGTTACTTACCTTCGGTAACGCTTTTTCTAGTGGATACAGTATCTGCCTGTGGATTCCTCACTGACCCACTCGCCTCCCCGTTGTCCACCTTTGTATACCTAAAAAGATCCCCTTTTTTGGCTGGTTGTTTATTCATTGTATTTTCTATCTAGTACATTTATAGGAAATGCTGATGTTTTTAGCTTTCCTTTTTGACTTTGCGCTGTATATATTGGTTTAAATGTTGTGTACTATGTATACTTGAGTCTGTGTCCGTCCACCTGTTCGCCTCGGAGGCACGGAAAAAATGGGTGGAACAGACGTCATCACGCCGACGTGGCTCTCTTATAGCTCCGGTGACGTCATACGGAGTCGCGAGCAGAGGAATTATGACGTCCACGTCGGCGTGGAGAGCTAGGAAAAATTCCGTGGAATGCTGGCGCAGGGGATATTCACAAGGTGAGGAATCCACAGGCAGATCCTGTATCCACCAGAAAAAGCATTACCGAAGGTAAGTAACTTGTTCTTCCATACTCTGAGGTGGTACTGCTTCTCATAAGAGTCTAGCGGTGAGCAGTGATATGCGAGTAAATGCGATGAAAGAATTACAGTTCTGCTTCCTAAATGTACTGCATCTCAGAACTCCATTTCATGCAGACTCACACCAGAAGCATCAATTGACCAGGTCTTGCGTGGGGTGAGCTCTCCATCCGTAAGTGTTTATATTTCTTGAAGTATAAATAAAAACATGAGCAAGTTGTATTTAGTTATTGATTGCGTTCTTTGATGGACATTAATAGATGATTCACAAATTGGACCATCAATCAACTGCATAGTCCATTAAGACTGTGCGTTTGGGCAACACAAATGTCAAAATAATATGAGACAGAGTACTGCATCCCAAACAGGATTTGTTGACCTAAGCCCTGGCTAGCTCAAAGTGCACAATCTGGACCTCTAACTTGACAGGCTACTGGATGGTATATGAAACCTCAGAACATGACAACCCTGACTCCCCAAGGAAATTGTGGAAACAGATCTTACCCTTTCTATAATAGCTCAGGTATGCCCAAAGAGAGACACAAGATAATCTCAAATTGGCATTTCAAACATTTATTGAACCAATTGGATTAATGCCTTAAAATATGGGTGCAGCAATGATACATTGAATAGAGCAAAACAATGTTATTGGTGTTACACGAATGGTGAAAAGAATGTATAGTTCAACCACTGTACGATACATCATGAATACATATAATGGTACGCCTACCTAGCGATTCCTACCTAGCAAGCATAGGGTATGCGAGTTAGCCAGAATAACTTAGAGTGTTGTAACTCCCCATTTATCTGCAGGTGTGTGTCATCTGGAAGCCAGCCTTGGTGTGGAACAGACTGCTGTCCTTTTCAGGATGGTAATGGGATTCAGCTGGGCTAGAATTCTGGCGTGGGATGACCTCAACAATCCCATCAAAATACTCCTCTGCCTAAACAAGGGCTTGGTGCAGCTTATATAATAAACTGGATCCATTCTCTCTCTGCCAGAGTTCTGGTCTGGCTGTCGCAAATCAAACAACATTTTGCACAGTGAACGTTGTCCTACAAAATGTACCAAGGTCTGATAATGTGCCTACGAAGAAGTGTAAATGTGAGCAAACCATGTTCTGAGAACATTCTCTCATACCGGCACGCAAGCAAATGTGTGTTATAAGACATTGTTTCAAAAGATGTCAACTTTAAACGTAAACATCTTTTAGAAAAGTAGTATCTGCTTTCATGGTTATCCCCAATTTTTGCTTGGTGTCAGGGTGTTTTTGACTAGTCTGACTGGGTTTCTGCTTATCAGGACCCCAGTCACAATGCTATCTCCTTAATTGTCCATGGTAAGTACTGATGTACATCCACACTTGGCTACTGGTGTACCCTTGAAAGTCACTAGTATATGGTACTAAGGTACCCAGGACATAGGTACACCAGAGGTCTTCCATGGGCTGCAGCATGTATTGTGCCACCCATAGGATCCCACTCAAACTGTGACTAAAGGACCACCATTGCAGCCTGTGTGAGTTGGTGCTTGCACCTCTCATGCCAGATATAAGTTTCCTATAAGTCACCCCTATGGCAGGCTCTACAGTCCTGAGGGCAGGGTGCTGCGTTATAAGTCTGAGGGTGTCGCTGCATGAGCAGACCACACCTACAAGCCCCAGAGGCGATTCTCCAGGCTTTGTAAGTGTGGTCAGCCATTTTGATACATATAGTGGACATCAATCATTAAGAGAGGTCTAACTATACAGTGGCTGAACCTAACCCGGTCATTTTGGTATCAAACATGTTGGAATCATACCCCAACACCGATTCCAGTGTTGGAAGTAGGATCACTTGTACTGGGGGTCTCCCCTGGGTTTCGCCCCTGTACTCTCGGTTACAGCATTTCAGGGTCTGACAGCAAGTTAGTGCTGCTGCCGATCACAGACACGATTCTGCTCTCCTGCTGCTGAGCCAAGCTCGAGCAGGAGAAGGAAGAACAATTGGTTTCCTTTCGCAGGGCGGTGTGACCACATTCCAGACAGGAGTTAGTGCATTGGGCTGGGGTGGGGCGCTTGCCAAAGCCACCAGAGTGCTTTGAAGGGCACATTTGGTCTCCTACTTGATACTCCAGTTTGAACCAGTTCAGGGTAGCCCTTGGCTCCTGCTCTAGCGCAAAACTAGACAAAGGACATGGGAATATCCTCCTCTCTGTCCAGTCCCTCCTCTGGGAGGGACCCTTGAGTTGTTCCAACCCTTCCCTTAGGGATGGGTACTCAGATCCGTGGTGGGACAATACTCAAGCCTGAAACCATGTCACTCTTCGACCGTCTGGACAGTTGGACTTCACCTGGAATGGAGACTGCATCAAAAAAAAGACTCCTGCTGCACCTGGTCTCTCTGTTCTGCAAGTCTTCTCGTTGGTCTGTGTTTGTGCTTCTTCCAGGATCTTCAACAGACCAGTGGGCATCAAGGACACCCGAAGTAATCTCCCTTGGAGTGAAGGAGTCACTCCCCTGCATGTGCAGCCACCGCAACAAAGCTGACCGGTCCACTGCTCCCTACGTCCCATGCACTTTGAAAGGCTCAGCAAGACAGGTGGTGGTTCGGCAACTCCCACAAGGCCTCACCTGTCCTCTCTGCAATTTTGAGGCTAGTATCAGAACCGCTGGGACTAAACCCATGTGCACTGCGTCAACTTGCCGTTGTCAAGGTTTGTTGGTTCTGCACTCCAGAGATCTTTAGGCTACAAGAAGCTCCAGCCTCTCTTCCTGCCAAGTACAACATCCTCACCACATCCATTGAACTGTGAGCCTTTCTTCTTGGTGAGCTGCTCAAGGTCCTCTTTGGCTCTAGCGGGCACCCCTGCTTGCTCAGGGCCTGCTCTGACTTACTTGGTAGTGGTGAGTCCCTTGGACCTTGCTGGTCCTGACACTGCTCCAAGAAACTCCAGCACCTCCTGCTACCAAGATATTCGTCCTCACTGCATCCTCTGCACCTTGGGCCAGCATTCTTGGTGAGCTGCTCAAGGTCCTCCTGCGACTCCTGTTTGTTCGGCTTGTGGGTCCACTTGAGGGTCTTCTTTCGATCCAGTGGGCTCCCCTGCTTGCTCTGGGCCTGCTCTAACTCTCCTGTTTGTGGTGAGTCCCTTGGACCTTGCTGGTCCCAACGTTGCTCCTTCTTCTCTCTCCAGGCCAATTGCAGCTACCATGGCTTGTTGGTGCTCTCACCGGACACCACCCCCCTGGTCCTCGACTCCCGATGTGGGACAGCTTGTGCACAGCTCCTGGTATTCCACAACCTCCCTTAGTCCTCACACCTGCAGTGACAAGGTCACAGTCAATTCTTATAAACCATCTGACATCAGTGGGCATTGCTCTTCCGTACCTCCTGGTCACCTCCGAGTGGCATAAACTCTGGCCCCTCTGTTTACAGGTTCTTCTCTTCAAGAACCCACCCATGAATTCCACTGGACTCTTGCACTGTCTTCACCAGTGGCATCTTTACTGAAGTACTCCACTGTGGTCTACGGAAGTTTCTAATGTCACTTCGCACCTATGCACCTGGCTTCTCTGGTGTAGGTATCCTGGTTCCTGGGGTATTCACAGGTGGGGTGACTCTCCAATCTTCTGTTTTCCACAGGGTTTATTCAGGGTCCATTGGGAAGGGTCCTCCTTTAAATTGCAACTACGACTTCCCGTTGACTTCTATTGGGCACGCAGCTGTGTTTTCACTCTGCACACAGACTCCGTGGGGTTCCTAGGTACTTACCTTGGGTGGTACTTATGTCCCCAGCTCCTCTGACTCTCCTAGTCCAAGTCCCTACACTTTGGTCACAGTTCGCATTCCACTTTCTTAATATAGGGTTTGGTCTCCCCCTGGAGACGACCATATTTTGTGCTACTTTTCTTATTGCAATTGAAGTATTGTTATGAATTTGTGCTTATATCTCTGGGTAGGAGATATACCAATGTGTTAGTGAGTGTTGTGTAATAAAATAGACATATTTTTAAATATACACTGTGTGGTTCTTTTTCATTTAACCTACACTACATGATTAAACTGGTAGACCAAGCTGCTTAACACTCCATCTAGATAAGCCTGCAGGCTGCTCTCCACAGCTACCACTTTGAAAGCTTTCCAAGGTTAACAAAGACCACTAAAATCACCATACGGTTGTCTGGATTAGTGCAAGGTGCATCACTTAAATAAGTGTTCACCATATACTAAGCCAGCCTCTTACACATGTAAAATGGAGGCGTTTCTGCCCGTGGCCTATGCAACCCCACAACACCCACTCCTTGTCTGTAAGTTGACTTGGGCTTCATATTTAAACCTATAACCCATAATAACATCTACGTTTAAATTTATCATGAAACCTAAAAAACATAATGCTCTTTAATATTAAAAGTAGATAGAAAGAAGAATTGTATTTAAAAGTCAATTGACTATACACATTAAAACCTACATATAAAAGCAATTTTGTAAAAAAGCTTGCCGAATGAAAATAAAAATCATTTCTTCTCAAAGACTGCATGATTGTTTAAATGTTCAGAGAGTCAAACGAAACAATGTTTTTTCCTGCTGCCAAAGACAATGTTTGCATTGGCACCCTGTTCATAAGTTCCAAAGAACAAACCTGATTGCATCCAACCCAATCAGCAGCTGCTGAAGGTGTGACAGCCAGAGTGCATCTGCAGAGGATGAGCCAGAATCCAAAAATCCAGGATCCGAGGCATCTAAGGGAGGCTCATAATACGCATTTTGCAGCAATGGCAATCGCGCAGGACAACTCTGCAGGTGGACTCTCAACAGACCAATCACCAATTCTATGTCCGTAGATTGGACCGGCTACATTCCAAGGCATATAGCTAGGCCACACTCAAAAGTGACAGCAGTTAGCGGAACACAGGTTGTATTCTATGTAACCATAAAGGCCGCAATGACAAGGTCAAATTTTCATTTAGTTTCTGAAGAATGGGTTCACCAAAATACTGCATCATTCGTTCACGACACAATAGCGCATGTAGCAGTGCTATCCCCATTTGGACGTGTGACAGAATATCCATTGCGTAGCACCAAAAATAAAACCAAAGAGCTCCAAAAATAAAACCAAAATAGCAATAATCAGAAACAGGACAAGTGGGATGAAATGCTAGACAACACCGAGTGGTTGAAAGATGGAATCACTTCAAAGACAATCTGGAAGGTACTAACACACCCAGACCCACTTGCTTAAAAAAGTGAACTATTCCCACAGTATTTGAGGCATTAAAGAACAAGTTTCTTACCTTCGGTACTGGATTATCTGGTAGAGATTCTATCTAGCTGCAGATTCTTTACCTTTGGATTTCCCACGCATCAGGCGGGATTCGAAAACTTTTGCTGAACAATACCCCTTGAGCATGCCATCGGGTCGCTCCATTCGGCTCCGAGTGACATCATCGGTAGCATTGTTTATGACGTTGTGGTTACCTATATAGATGCCATCCAGGCGTGCGGATGTCAGCACTTTTTGTTTTTTCCACACCAGAAGCACAGAGCTACAAAGTAACTGATGGAGTCGTGTGCAAAACTAGGGCCCTGAAAAGGGAAGTAACCCTAGCCTAACAAAATCAGTACGAAAGTGGGGAGGTGTGGGTAGAGCTGTAAGGAATCTGCAGCTAGATAGAGTCTCTACTGCATAATGCGATACTATAGGTAAGCAACTTGTTCATCCGATTGAGACTTCTAGCTGCAGATTCCTTAACTTTGAATTAGATACCCAAGCCATACCATCAGGTGATGAGCTGCGAACCATTAGCTTACACTAGGAAGTCGCGCAGGATTGGACGGGCAAATGCCCATCCATGTGGACCTGACTGTCCAGGCAATAGTGCTTGGCAAACCTGTGCAAAGATGCCCACATTGCTACCTGACAGATGTCCATGACTGGGACACCCCTAGCCAAGGTCTTAGTCGCAGCCTTTCCCTTGGTAGAATGGTCCCTTAATCTCTCGGGGGGCTACCTCTTGGCCAGGGCTAGCAGATCTTAATGCAGAGAACGACTGCAAGAGATGGTCCTTTTCTGCGCTGCCTATCCCTTATTAGCTCTCACGTACCCCACAAAGAGTTGGTAGTCCACCCAGAACTCTTTAGTCTGGTCAAGGTAGAACAACAATGCTCTTTTTGAGTCCAGACGGTGGAGATGCTCCTCTTCCTTAGAGGGATGCGGGGGAGCAAAGAAGGTGGGCAGTGTGATGGACTGACTCAGATGGAATGGGTTCACAACTTTTGGCAAGAATGGAGCATGGGTGCGAAGCACCTCTGGGCAGATGTTATCGCCACTAAAAAGGCTGTCTTGATGGTAAGCAGCCGGAGGAGACAGTTGTGTAAAGGCTCGAAGGGAGCACACAAGATAATTAAGGACCAAATAAAGGTCCCACTGCGGCATAATAATGGCTGTGGGTAGAAACAAGTGAACCAGCCCTTTCAGAAACCTATTTACAATCGGAGACCAAAAGAGAGAGGGTTGGTCTGGCTGCTGCAGAAAAGCAGATGGAGCAGAAAGATAACCCTTGAGAGTTCCAAAAGCAGAGCACTGTTGGGCAAGGGTTAAAATAAACAGAAGAACAGTGGAAAGTGAAGCAGAACAGTATAATACAAACCTTTGCCGACGGCAGGCATATACTATCTTAGAGGAGGGACACATGACCACCAAGGTAACGTTACACACTTCAGGAGGAAGGTCAAAAGCCATCAGCTGCCATTGCTAAATCTCCACACATGGAGGTGCAGAGTTGACAGGTTCGGGGGGAGGACCCTCCTCTGCTGCTGCGACAGAAGATCCTCCTGAAGATCTGAATACCAGACTCTTCTCAACCAGTTTGGAGCCACAAGAATGACTTGAGCCGGGTCGCTCCTGATCTTTTTCAGAACCCTGGGCAGGAGTGGTATGGACGGAAAGGCGTACAGCAGGCATGAGCTCGGCTCGCGGTGAAAGGCGCCGCCAAGCGATATCTGCTTTGGAAACTGCTGCGCGCAGTTTCGCTGACACTGTGCGTTCTCCTCAGCGATAAGGTTCTTCCCACTGCTGAAAGAGACCTTGCGCCACCCCTGTCTGGATACACCATTTGTGATCTACTAGGCCTCGACGGCTGAGTCCGTTCGCCCTGGCGTTCAGAGAACATACCAGGTATTGAACCACCAGGGTTATGCCCTCCTGTACCGGCCATGTCCAAAGATGCAGGGCCTCTCGACAAAGGGTCCACAACCCTACCCCGTCCTCCTTGTTGTAGTACCACACGGCAGTGGTGTTGTCCGTGAACACTTGCACCAGCTTCCCCTTGACAAAGGAAAGAAATGCCTTCAATGCCAACTGAATCGCTCGAAGATCCAACAAATTGATGTAGAGCGCGATTCCGCCAGAGACCAGTGTCCCATGATCTCCACCTCTCCACGATGACCGCCCCATACCAGAAGTGACGTATCTGTCTTGACTGTGAGCTCTGGTTGGGGAAAGGAGAGGAGCCTGCCACTGACCGAATCGCGGTTCATCAGCCACCACTGCTGATCTCTCGCAGTTCATTCTGAGATCTGGACCACATCGGTGAGAATTATTCGATGCTGTGCCCACTGGACTTTCAGGTCCCACTGCAGAGCCCGCATACGCCACCTGGCATGCTTGACCAACTGGATGCAGGATGCCATGAGGCCCAACAAACTCAGAGTCAGTCTCACATAAATCTAGGATAGAGGCTGAAACATCGGAATCATAACCTGAATATTTGGATCTGGCAGCTTGGGAGGATAGGCCCAAAACTGCACTGTGTCCAGAACAGCTCCGATGAAAGGGAGCATATGAGAAGGGGTGGTGTGTGACTTCGGCGCATCTATAGAGAACCCCAGCGAATGCAGGAGGTCCACCGTAGTTTGAAGGTGGGAGACGACAGCCTGGGACAACGATGCCTTCAACAGCCACTTATCTAGGTTGGGGAAGACTGACAGCCCTAACATGCCCAGATGAGCTGCAACCACCGCCATCACATTGGTGAACACCCAAAGGGCACTAGTAAGGCAGAAGGGGAGTACAGTAAACTGAAAATGCTTGCGGCCTACCTTGAACCGCACTTAACGCCTGTGGCCTGGCAGGATGGTGATGTGAAAATACGCATCCTGCAGGTCCAGCGCTATTATCCAGTCTTCTTGGTCTGAAGCAGACACGGCCTGAGCTAGAGAAAGCATCTTGAACTTCTTCTTCTTGAGGAAGAGATTGACGGTCCGAAGATCTAAAATGGGCCCCAACCCTTTGTTCTTCTTCAAAACCAGAAAGTAGTGGGAATAACAGCCACTGCCTACTTCTGAAACCGGGACACTCTCTATAGCTCCGTTGGCCAAGAGAGCAGTAACTTCCTCCTGGAGCAATTTTAAATGATCCTCTGTCAGCCGTTCCTGATTTGGCAGAATAGGAGGAGGAGAAGAAAGGAAAGGCAGAGAGTAGCCCTCCTGAATGATCTGCAAGACCCACTTGTCCCATGTTATGGACCTCCATTGGGGGAGATGATGATGATGTAGTCACACACCAACTGGAGTTGTGTGGTCTTTCAGAGTCAGACTAGGAGTGCTTGGAGGCTGCGGATGCCGAGGGGAGGGTGGCCGATGACTTCTGGCTTCCATTTCTAGGTCAGAATGAACCGTGTCCATGTCCCCGAACGACTTCACTTGCCTGCGTAGGACGGTGGCTGGGTTAGGGCTGACGCATCTGGAAATCCCTTCCATTGCCATGAAAGGGTGGGGGGAGGTAGATTGGCCATGAGGAGTAGAAGAGATGCCTAAGGATCTGGCCATAGCTCGAGAGTCCTTGAATCTCACTAGGGTTGAATCTGCCTTTTCTCTAAAAAGACGGCTTCCATCAAATTTGCCTGGACATCCCTCAGGAAGCCAGTTGTCCTAAGCCAGGCATGGCGCCTCAAGTCCACTGTCGTGGAAATCGATCTGCCCAGAAAATGTGTTGTATCAAGGCCACACCCTTTGGTGAATTTTGCTGCATCTCTCCTGTCCTTCACTGCATGAGAGAGCACAGCCTGGGCCACCTCCAGGACTTGTGCCAGTACTTGTGCAACCTTCTCCCAAAGGGAGTTGGGGAAACGGCCCAATAGGCATGCAGTATTCACTGACTGCAATGCCAGGCTGGAGGAAGAAAACGTTTTCTTACCAAATGAATCCAGCCTCTTGGATTCCCTATCCAGAGGGATGTTCAGGCCTGCACTACCAAACTTTCTGGGGTGGGGTGTTGGCTGAGGAACTTTGGGTCACCCGGAGCTGGGCTATAACGGCGTGCAATTGTCCTATTCACAAGAGCCCCTCTGCTATGCTTGAACCACGTGCCTAGAGGGACATAGTCAGTGCTTCATTTAAGGGCTAAAGGGGTTCAGAGGTTGAAGCCCCAGGTTGAAGAACTTCGGTCAGGATATTCGTCCTCACCTGCATGGAAGGCAGCTTTAGTCCGTGGACCTCAGCTGTCCTTTGAACCACCATGCCATAAAATGCGCCATCCGCCATTGCCACAGTTGGTGGAGAGAGTATGCCAGTATCTGGAGAAGTGTCCAGTCCACTGGCTTCCCCAAGTTCCCCATACCAGTCTCATACCAGTCTGTAGGAAAGAAGGATCTGCTTTCATGGTTACCCCCACTTTTTGCTGGGGTCATTCTATTTTTCTGTCTAATCTGACTGGGATCCTGCAAATCCGGACTCCAGTTGCTGTGCTCTCTCCCTTAATTGGACTATGGTAAGTACTTAGGTATCTTCCTAATGGGTTACTTGGGTAACCTTCTATGTCCCTAGTATATGGTAGTAAGGTACTCAGGGCATAGGTATACGAGGGGTCTTCCATGGGGTACAGCATGTATTATGCCAATCATGAGAGACTACTCAAACTGTGACTACAGGCCAGCCAGTGCAACCCGTGTGAGCTGGTGCAAGCACCACTCACCACAGATATAAGTTTCCTCATATCTGAGGTCACTGCATTTAAAACCTATAAGTCACCCATAATGTAGGCCTTTCAATCCTAAAGGCAGGGTGCTTGGTTCTAAGTGTAGGGGTGCCCTGCATGAGCAGGACACCCCATACAAACCCAGGAGATGATTTTCCAGGCTTTGTAAGTGTGGTCAGCCATTTTATACATATAGTGGACATCAAGTCAAATACGAGATGTCTAACTATATATTGGCTGCACCGAAAACAGTCATATTTGGTATCAAACATTTTGGGATCCTACCCCAACACCGATTCCAGTGTTGGATGTCCATGTACTGGGGGTCTTCCCTAGGGAGCTCCCCTGCATTCCTGGTACCAGCCTTTGAGGGTCTAACAGCAAGCTAGTGCTGCTGCCGACCACAGACATGATTCTGCCCTCCTGCTGCTGAGCCAGGCTTGAGAAGAGGAAGGTAGAACAATAGGATTCCTGTCAAAAGGAGGTGTGACCACCTCCCAGACAGGAATTAGTGTATTGAGCTGGGGTGGGGGTGCTTGCCAACGCCCCCAGCCTGCTTTGAAGGGCACATTTGGTGTCCTCCTTGCATGTTCCAGTTGGAACCAGTTCAGAGAGCCACTTGATCCTGATCTGGCACAAAACTGGACAAAGGACATAGGAGTATCCCCCCTCCGCCCAGCCCCTCCTCTGGAATGGAACCCTGAATCATCCCAACCATTTTCTAGGGGTACTTAAGGGCTTACCTGTGGGTGGCTATTGAGATTTGTTTCAGGACAAGATTCAGATTTGAAACCACTTCTCCTTCAACCGTCTGGGCACTTTGGACTTTGTTGGACTTTGCCTTTGGAACCAAGACTGCATCTGGAAGACTCCTGTTGCTCCTTGTCTTGTCGTCCTGCTAGTCTTCTGAGTCATATGTGCCTGTTCTCCATTCCAGGTTCTTCTCCAGGCCTGTGGGCAGCAAAGACACTCAAAGGAATCTTCCTTGGAGTGAAGGAGGCACACCCCTGCATCTGCAGGCACCGCAAGGAAACTGATCGGTCTGCTGCTCCTGAGCTCCCATGGACTACCAAAGGCTCAGTAACACAGGTGGTGGTTCTCCAACTCCTTCGAGGCCTGCCCTGTCTTTACAGCAAGTTTGAAGTCAGAATCCCTTGAAGGAACCACTGGAGCAGTACCCCTGTGCGCTCGTTAACTTGCCGTTGCCAAGACTTGTTGACTCTCTTCTCCAGAGATCTTCGGGCTGCAAGAAGCTCCAGCATCTCCTGCTACCAAGATTGTTGTCCTGACTGCATCATCTGCACCGTGGGCCTGCATTCTTGGTGAGCTGCTCAAGGTCCTCTTGTGACTTCTGTGCGTTCCGCCTCTGGGTCCCCTTGAGGGTCTTCTTTCGCTCCAGTGGGCTCCCCTGCTTGCTCGGGTCTGCTCTCACTCTTCTGCACTTGTTGAGTCCCTTGGACCTTGCAGGTCCCGACACTGCACCTTCTTCGCTTTCCTCATCTGTTGCTGCTGCCAAGGCTTGTTGGTGCTCCCGCTGGACACCGACCCCCTGGTTCTAGACTTACGACGTGGTACAGCTCGTGAACGGCTCCTGGTCTTCTACAGCATCACATGGTCCTCACAGCTGCAGCGACAACATTACGTCAACTCTCCTGCATCTTCGTTCATCGGTGGTCATTGTCTTCCGTGCCTCTTGGTCACTCCTGAATGGCATAGACTCTGTCCCCTCTGCTTGCAGCTACTTCTCTTCAAGAATCCACCCTTGGATTCCACAGGACTCCTTCACCTTCTTTGCCAGTGGCATATTCACTGAAGTTCTTCATTGTGGTCTACGGCAATTTCCGGTGGCACTTCACACCTATGCACACAGCTTACCTGGTGTAGGTATCCTGGTTACTGGTGTGTTCATGGGTGGGGTGGCTCTCCAAACTTTCTTCTTACACTGGGTTCCTTCAGGGTCCTCTGGGACGGGTCCTCCTTCTTGAAAAGTGCAACCGCGACTTGCCCATTGACTTGTATTGAGCATGCGGTTGTGTTGCCACTCTACACACAGCCTCCGTGGGTTTCCTGTGTACTTACCTTGAGGGGAGTGGGGGGGGTCCTTGGGTCCCCATCTCTTCTAAGTCTTTGGGTCCAGTCTCGACTTCGGTCTTGGTTTGCATTCCACTTTCTTAGTATTATGGTTTGGTCTCTCCCTGGAGACCACTGTGTATTTGTGCTACTTACCTGTTCTATTATTGAAATACTGTATGTATTGTGTTTATATCTCCGGGTAGGAGATATACCGATGTGTTAGTGAGTGTTTATATTAATACCCAATATTATAACAACACTGTGTGGTTCTTCTTCACTTACCCTACACTATATGATTAGTTCTGGTAAAACAAGCTGCTTAACATTCCTTCTGGACTAAGACTGAAGGATGCTCTCCACAGCTACCACTTAGAGAGCTTTCTATGGTTGTGCAGGACCACTAAAATCACCATACAGGTTGTCTGGATAAGAGCAGGGTGCTCCTCTTAAATAACTGTGCACCATAAACGAAGCCAGCATGCTACGCATTCCAACTGCTCTGCCGAGTCATCTTGGTGTTCAAACGGGTCCATAGACCCCTCCCATTCTTCTCCTGAGCCAATCACATTCTCAAAGTTTTCAGGCGACAATGTAGAGCCCCATGGTTCAATCGGCATTGCAATCGGAGTTGAGAGACGTTGTTCCAACTCCGTGTCGTCGGGGATAAGGATGGGGATGGTACCGCCGGTGGGCACCAGCGGCACCGAAGGTACAGACTTTGGGTCCGATGCTAGAGAAGGTTCCGGTGGCCCAAATGGCGTCGACCTGGGTCCGGGATCGGATCCGTGAGGCCCCACTGATATCATGGTGCAATAGGAACGCTAGCCAACAGCATCAAATCCAATGTGGCCCCTTCCGAACCTGTGGGGGCAGAGGGCTCAAAAGAGGGGCAGTCAGCTCAAATACGAGGTGCATGGCCTTGTGAAATTCTTTAATTTGAGCGAGCCGCTCCGGCTCCCGGAAAGGGAGGGAGGCTCTAAGTCAACCCTGGCGCCCGCTCCACAGAACCATGCCTAGAGCGTCGGTGCTCCTTACCGCTTTTGTCAACAGACGACAGTCGAGGTGAAGATGAACTTCTGTTGGATTTCTTCCTCTTGTGCCTCTTCCCCTTGTGTCCCGAAGACCTTGTGTGGGACGAAGAGGGCTATGGGCTCCAGGAGCAGTTTGAGCTATGAAATGCACAAGTGGATAAAGACATTGAAAGTTTTGTTGAAAATTGGGGCCCTTGTATTTTGAATGACAAGACTCAAGTGACTCAGCCATTGCTGGCTAGAGTCCCTATTGCACCATGGTCTAAATTAGCTCTAGATATTGCCGGTCTGATAAAAGTTTTGGGAGAGAGTTCTAAATTTGCCCTAGTATTGATTCATTACGTGTCGAAATGGCCAGAGGTCAGATTTGCCAATAGTGTTAATACTGCACCTGTTATCCAGTTTTTACAGAAAGTATTTATAAGAGAGGGTTATTCCAACGAGTTGGTGACCGACAATGGCAACCAACTATTCTCTGAAAACCTAAGTCTTTTCTGGTTAACACTGGCCTTAAACATACCAGGACGTCTTTATATCAACCTAGGAGTAATGGGTTGGTTGAGCATTTCAATTGCACCTTGAAGGACCAATTGCAGCTGGCTATGACTATTAAGTTACCTTGGAAGCAAGTGACTGAAAATATGTATGTCATAAAGAACAATGCTCAACGTGTCAACAGGTGTGTCGCTATTTGTGCTTTTGAGGGGACATGTTAATGGGTCCAAATTAAATAGAGAATGGATGAGTAGGTAACTAGTTGATGTCACATGTTTGTCTGAAGTGGTTGACGTGAAAGAAAAGGTACAAAACAGATCTGCTGGTATGTTTAGAGATACAGACAATCAGAACATTGGAACTGGTTGTTGGGTCAGAATCAAGAAATAAGGTTGGGTAGCAAAAGGTGAATCCAGGTTTTCTGTTCCAGTACAAGTTATCAAAGTCCTATAAAATGTGGTGCACACCAGTGATGGGAAGGTTTGGAACAAAGAAGTGATAGTTAATATACTCCAAAGTAAAGATAACTTTGTTCATGCACAAATGGGAACCACACAGTTTGGGGTCGTACCAAATGATTACATTTGCAATCCGCATTTCACTCGGACACACGAGGTAAGACGTATGCCTGAAGCCTTTCATGGATTATGTCTGTTAGTAAATGAACGTATGTCACTATAGCTTTAATAAAATTAATCTTTATGATATTCTTACAGTATAAGGACATTGTTATGGCTCTTATGCAACAACTATTGCCTTTGCTCGTGGTTGTATTTGGGTTAGTAGCAGGATTGGCTTTATCTTTTGTACAGTTATCACTTAATTCTGATTTGTCGTGATCATCTTTCTGTTTATTAAAGGGTGAGATGTGTTTGGATGGCATAGATATGGCAGAATGTTGAGGTTGGATTGTGGTGGAAGGTTTCCATGAGGAACAGTTGAAGGTTGTGAGGTGCTTATGGTCGCATAGTATGAAGAGGCCTGGCGTGGCCGCTTCTTTTTACCACGGAAGAGACACAATCGCAAGGAGGATATGGTATCTTGAAATGTGTGCTCTATATTCCAACTAATTCTTTCATATCAATCGTTTGGCCCTTATAATATTCCCACAGCCGCTGAACTGCCAATGAATACAGTTCTCATGTTAAGAAATGGTTATATTATTGGGAGAAAAATCAATAGATATTATTTAAAAAAAATAATACTTGGGAATTTTAATATGGTTATGAAACCTGTATCAATCTTTATCAAAATCTATTTCCTATGATGAAGACAATGGGGGAAGAATTCGGTGTTTTTGTTTTTTTTTTTACAGAAAATTGACATTTTGTTATTCACTTCATCACTTACCATAGTACTACTGTCAGGGTACAAACAGCTTGCATGTAAACAGCTGTGATGTAACCGGCAAGGAAAGAAGAGGTCTGTCTTTCTCGCACAGATCATTTAAAACCATGCGGGAAAGCACACACACAAAGCACAGGATATTAAAAATACCATCCAAACACTCAGCCACACTATGTTCTCTAACAGAAAATGTTTACTTCTACTATTTGCCATATAAATCAGTTCTAATGACATGATGATACCCTAGCTTTACCTAAAAACGTTCATTTTAATTCATTCGTTATTCTTTTCAAAACATCAAACTGTGCCTCTTTTGCTACAGCTCCATTAATTTCTAAGTAGTTTCCAGAAAACAAATGGCCAATGGCTAATCGAGCAAACGAAACATAAACAGTGATCACCCGGGTAAACAGACAAGCCCTGCTCATTCTCCGTTCATTGCATCATTGAACTAATAACTCTTCCGGTAAATGTTATTCATGAGGCACATGCTCAGATCATTTAGCTATGTGTACTAAAAGGGTAGAGAAAGGAGCACTACATTTCAAATCCATCTTAATGGCCAACGCAGGAACCACATCCGCAAGCCATTATGTGCTCAATTATAGTGCAATTTGCCAATATATAGAGGTAAAGTGGCCAATGTACCTTGGTTTTGTTTTGCCCAAAAAATAAATGTAATTTACTTGAGTACGCTGATCCTGCGAGTAGCAAAAAACTGGACAGATGGAAGGTAAAACATAGCAGGTTAACAGAGGCAGTTATTGTCAGTTGCGCCGTTAAAGATGTTCAGATTTAAGAATTTAGGATATAATTTAGCATGGTTTGATTAACTTTGTCCAGAAGAAATAGGCCCACAGCAGAATCAAAGAACTACTGGGATTCGGTTCACACATACACTGATCTAACTGCTGAGTAGGTGCATGCGAAACTAGTCTCCGATATGTTTATAGCCCACACTGTGCCTATATTTTGGATACACAAGTCTGCACAAAACCATTTCAATTTTCTCTATCCCTTCAATTGCACGTTGCACTCGAGCCACAAAACACATCAGAGGAACAAGTTATTTATTCCTTGCGGTGAATACTAACACCAGATTCTTCAACTTTTGAATTCCCCCATGGTGCAGGCTGGAACTGGATTTCTTTTTAGCGATTGCTTGTTCATGCTGATAGTTGGTGCAATTGGACTCCACATTGACTTCTTCGTGACATCATAAGTGACATCGCAGAGCGAATATAGGTTCCACCACCACATTCTAATATCAGTTTACAATAAAGCATTCTGTACCCTTAGAAAGGGAGCATCACAAACAGGGTGAGAACCAAAAGAGGAGCAACATCTAATATAATAACACTGAGAAATACACTCCTTAGAAAGGTAGGAGAGCGGTAGTGAGGAATTTGTAGTAAGTTAGAGTATTCACCCAAAAGAGTGTTACCAAAGAGAAGAAACTTGTTTTTTTGAAGGCTACCTCGAACCACAGATTCTTCCTCTTTTGAATATATTCCGAATCAGTACCTCCCAATAGGTTGGGGGTCTGAGGAGTAGAGGCCACACCAGGAATATCTGCTCAGTCAAGTGGGAATATGGCCCTCCTGCAGACCTGAGAGACAAGGCAGTAATGCCTAGTGAAGGTGAGGACAGACACCAAGGTTGGTAGATGTCCTGTACCGAAAAACCCAAGCTAAGGACATAATGATGACCTGAGCTCTGGTCCATTGAGCCTGAAGGACATCATGAGGCTCATTGAAGACCAAGGTATCAAATATATTTTTGATACTCACATTTTATTGATTTTACTGTATGAGACAACACAAGAGAGAGAAAGGTACGTCTGTTACACACTGCAAGTTTTGTCGCACAATTACAGCAGAATGGTTAAGGGGGCAAAAAAGGAGTTGTGTTCCGCTGCAAAGGCACAAGTATATCATAGTAAGACCCCCCGCCCCAAACTTTCCCATGTTTGTGCAGCTCACCCTGTGTCCGATATATTGTCTCCTCTAGTTTGGCGCACAAGTCCTTTTCTGCTCTCCATTCAAACACAGCAGAGGCCTGGGTGGATTTCCCACGTTTTGCAATGTCTCCTTTAACTATAGTAATAATAATACCTAAAATTATGCTTTTGCCTCTAATATCACCCACATCATCCTGGATAGCCAGTAGTGCTATAATGGGACATTCCCAGACCCTGTGGAAGAGGCCACTTTCCACAATTGTGCATCTGGGGCAGGTGGGCCTCGCTAGCATCCCCATGTGCTTCAAGCGTGGGGGTGGGAAGAAGGCCATATGGAGTGATATTTCAGTGCAATGAAGTGAAGAAAGGAGGAGATGATCAGTTCCCTTGGACCATCTTTACATTTCACCAGTCACACTCATCTAGTTGATCTACCCAACTGTCCCATTGCTCCGGGAGGGGCACAAAGTGGGCATAAAACATTTTTATACAAACAACGATCCACCTGGATAAGGTCCATTTTAGACTGCCTTTCTTTTCATTAAATTCTTTCTGCAGCGTCAGATTCACAGATTTTACTTGCATCATTAGAATTATCCAATCTTTCCCAGTGCAGTCTTTAGAAGCCCCAGGTTAGAGATAACTAGGGAGAGTTAAATATTACTTGTTTCGATTGTGGGACTCATGTTGGGCCTCTGCATTGCTCCCTGCATCAACATACAGGGATTCTGAAACACCCTCACAGTCATGCTGTAACAAATGTCTCTTGGATCTCTGCAGTGTTACAGGCAGATCTTCTGTGAACCGTTGTTTCTGATCAGTGTCTTAAGTTCTGGAGCACTAACAACTACTATAGACAATTGGAACAAGAGATTCTTTAGGCTCTATCAAGACAAATGTACTGTCCAGTTGATAAGCTGAATGTTTACTGTAAGCAACTGGATTATTATTTAGGGTGTACCTTGATAAATAATCACAACCATTGTCAGGGTGAACCATCAAAGCTACTAAATGACCTTGAGCTCAACCCCATTTTATATATTGCACAGAGCAGACAGGCTTAACTCAGAGCAGTGGGTAAAGTATTTAAGCAGTATCAAAACATCAAAAAAGTTGAAATGCAAAACAATTAGTCTGTCCTGGCGTTCAATGAGCCCACCAGGTGTTGTACAACCAGGAAGATGTCCTGACGTTCTAGCAATTCCCAGAGATGCAGTGCCTCCGGCCACACAGTCCACGATCTCTCCCCGCCCTGTTTGTTGCAGTACCACACAGTAGTGGTGTTTCTGTCCATACCTGAATTAGCCCTCCCTTGATGGAAAAAAGGTCTTCAATGACAAGCAGATTGCTCTCAACTCCAACAAACTTCACTATCCCAGATAGCTACCCCAGCCCAGAAGTGATGCATCTTTCACCACTGTAAGATCTGGGTGGGGATAGGAGAGGGGCGTGCCGCTGATACAATTGGCCAACTCTACCGGTCTTTTGCAGTTCCATTAGATATCTGGACCAGTATTGAGAGATTTCCCTGGGATTTCAGGTCCCACTGCAGAGCCAGAGGGAATGTGTTTTAACAGCAGGATGCAGGAGGCCCAGCAGCCTAAGACTTACTCACCGAAATCCAGGATAGAGTCTGAAACATTGGAATCATAGCCTCAATATCCTGGTATTGCCTATCTGGAGGATAGGCCCAAAACTGCTCAATGCCCAGAATGGCTCTGATGAAAGCGAGCATCTGAGAGAAAGTCACGTGTGACAGGCAGGTTGAGAGTGAACTCCAAGGAATGCAGGAGGTCCGCTGAAGTCTGTAAGTGGGTGGCGACTGCCTGGGATGAGTCTGCCTTCAGCAGCTAGTCATGTGGTGGGCGAAGACTGCAACCCCTGACCTCCGCAGATGTGCTACAACCACGAGCGTCACCTTTGTGAACACCTGGGTGTGCTGTTCAGGCCAAGGGGAACACAGCAAACTGAAAGTACTCATGGCCGTGAACCGCCGGTAACATCGATAGGCCGGCAGGACAGGTATTTGAAAATAGGTGTCCATCCAGTCTCCATGGTCCATGTCTGACAGGATCTGAGCCAAGGTGAGCACTCTGAATTTCGCCTTTTTCAGGAAGTAGTTGCGAGGGTGCAGGTCCAGTATAGGATGGAGGTCACCAGCCTTTTTCTGAACCAGAAAGTAGCAGGAATAGCAATCACAGCCCACTTCTGGTGTTGGCACACTCTCAATGGCTCCCGTGGTCAAAATAGTCTGCACTTCCTGATGCAGCAGGGATAGGTGGTCCACCATCAGCTGGCCTGTGGATGGTGGCATGGGAGGCGGGGTTTCTATGAATAGAAGAGCATAGCCGAGCGGAACAATTTGAAGCACGCATTTGTCCGAAGTGATGGCTGTCCATTGGGGCAGGTGCTGCTTCATCTGGCCACTGGCAGGCTGCCCGCGATGTTGCAAGGGCATTTAAAAGGAGCATAAACAGTGACAGAAAGATTTTTTTAACTCAATTTTTAGACCAAATCCAAGCATTACAATGTTCAAAATATATCCAATATAGATAGTTTGAAGAAATTCAGCTTTTCAGGAGTCTTGTGTATGAGACCAGAATCCAACTTTATTGATTCCATATATCAAAAAACTTTTTTCATTCAGCCCAGTCAACGAGTTTCGTCCCTTAGGAATTCATCAGGTAATGTCCAAAACGTATCCAATATAGATAGTTTGACAAAATTCTACTTTCCAGAAGTCTTGTGTATTAGTTCGGAATGTAACGTTATCGATTCGATACATCAAAAAACATTTTCCAACCAACCGAGCTAACGCATTTTGTACCTCAGGAGTTCATCAGGGTTGTACATTCCAACAATATCAAGTTCCAAAGTTGTGTGTAATTTTGTCCTAAGTCCAATATCTTCGTGAACAACAAGTCTTTATATCGGGTGGTGTAGTACCCCCTATTTGATCTTTCTCCTTTGTGTCTTGGCACAAAAATACACACTGGGAGCAAAAGCTCATAAGAGTTTTACAAAGTATTGAAAAAAAGGTCCTAAAAATGGACTGAGCTAGCTCTCTCCGATTCTGCACTAATGGTGTGGAAAGAAAATAACTGATGTAAGCGTGCTGGGGTGGCACCTACATAGGCACCATGCATGTCACATCCTGTGTCAAAGATGCCGACACGGAGTCGATCGACGCCACCTACCGGCATGCAGAAGTACTGCATGGAAATTTCCGGATCCAGTATGATGCTTTGGCAATATTCTAAGTTAAGGATCCTGCATCTAGAAGTCTCTATCAGATTTAGAGTTTGGCAGACATTGTTCTCGATAACAAACATGACTGAGTACCCTGTCTGCCAACCCCTTGGCCTGGCCACTTCTTTAAGCTTTAGGCGGGCCATCAGTTTTGTCAGCAGAGCCCCGTTGGCTCTGTCGACGGAATACTTCCTTTTAATGGCTCAACAGAGTAGGGCCCATCAGAGAAGGACATTACACTGCCCACCTTATTTAGGGTGGACTGTGTGTTGTCCTTTCTTTCTGTCCATCACTACTATGTAAAACCTGGCATTGAGGTACAGAAAAATACTAAGACTCTGGGAAAAGACTCCCAGGTTGCTGGGGCCATTAGTTATCTGTATTCCGATAACAAACTCTGACTTTTGTAAAGGTTGGTGAATAACTATCAAGACCGACAGTTACCATCCACCAAATGTTTTGTACCTTGCCATGTTGGTGGTTTCTATCAAGGTCCAGAGATAACCACTGGGTTTGTGGTGATCTCTAAATCTGGAACTCTCTCTTGATAATATGCAAGGATGGCTTATGTTTATGAAGTAGGATATCATACACTACTGTAGTAACTGAACACCTTGCTTCTAGAATTTGTCAGGATAACAAATGGGACATCAAATTAATGTCACAAGACAATAGCTAATGTACATGAAACATGCATGACAAAGCAATACCAAGAAAGAAGAAAACTTACCTTCATTAACATTTTTACTGATGCACATAGAAACTACTGCAGAGTCTTGGGACTGAACCCTTTTTCAGGAATCTGACAGAACAGGGAAACTTTTCCACAGCTGCACAAGTCACTGGTGTCAGGTGATGTTTCATAATGTCACAGATGTCACTCTGTAGCTCTACTGAAAGTGACATCCTAAAAAATTAAAGAGCAGCTGGACCATTGGTGACCCAGGTGTGTCCCCAAGATTTTTCCATGCATTCATTAAATCAAAGAATGTAGGGGACAGAGCTAAGATAATAAAGAAACTAATAAAATAATATGTTGTCAAACGGGAGATTGAGGGGTCAAGTGAAATTTGTGGTAGCAGCCATATGTATTTATTTTGGGAATTTTATATAGCATGAACTACGCCCGAGGGTATCAGAGTGCTTTACATAAGCACCAGTTGTGTTACAGACAGACACATACATTTTTTTGTTGAGCACGGGAAGATTAAGCGATTTGCACAGAATCACAGGATGTTGAGCATCCCTGCAGAGACTCGAACTCGGTTCCCCAGCTTTGAGGTCGACCGCTCTAGCCGATAGGCCCCATAACTCTCCCCATCAACATGTATGTTTCTGAAGGAAAGTAACTTGTTCTTCTAATTGGTACATGCTCCTAAAGCTTCATAGAATGAAGTATTACAGGAGCAAAAAGGGGAAGAAAGGTTGAGGAACAAGGCAGATATCATTGTAAAAGGAAGAACTGCAACACTGCCCTACCAAACAGATTATTCTCTCTTCTCTGTGAGTATCATTAACATTTTCAGTTCCCAAACTGAAATGCTAAACAATATAGTTGTATTATCTGGAAGTTGTTATCCTCCTTTCTCCAGCTTTCTAGTTAATTTTTTAAGCTTTTCCTGGCACCTTTCACAGCAATAATAAAACAAATTATGTCATTCCGAATTTTAGCTACACTTTTTTTCTTTGAAGACCTAAGGGATAAACCTGAAGGGGAACGATAATTTCGGGAGTTTGTATACCTTAAGCAAATTAACTCTCACTTCTATCGTTAAGAGAAGTTTTGCCATTTTTGTAAATTAGATATCAATGCAATTTAATTTCTATTCTTGTCAAGATTTCTCGATGGAACATTCCAGGTATTCTCTGTTACGATATCAAAGAACCCTGGCTGCTTTGCTACTCTTTAATCCTAAATTCTACTTTTTTATTTCAGTCTTATCCTAGTTAAAGTGATATTGAGAGAATGGCCCAAATTCCCTTGCTAGCTTCTCTGTCTCTGCATGTATATTAGCTTTGTTGAGATCAGGAGTACATATAGCTACATCATTTGCATAAAAGGCTATTTTCCTCCAATTCTCACCAGGTGTGTATAACTGGTGTTCTAGAAGTTCCAGTGACTCCCCCCACTCTTCACAATGCCTGTATGCAACACAAAACTCTCAGGCAATGATCTAAAGCCAATGGGCTCTGTTGGCACCGGATTTGGCATTGACCAACATTGTTCTGACTCTGAGTCGTTGGGGATGAGATTGGGGCTGGTGTCGCATATGGGCGCTGGGAGCATCAACATCGGGACCGGCACTGCAGAAGGTCATGTTGGCATGACCGGCGCCGATCTGGAATCGAATTCATGAGATCCCACTGCAACAGAGGCGTCAGTGCAGAACTAGATAGGGCCTCCTCCGACCCCTTGGTGCCCAAAGGCACTTAAGAGGGGTCGGCCTGCTGAAATACTCAGCCCATGGCCTCGTAAAGCTCCTTTATTTGAGCAGGGTTAACTCCGGCTCCCCAAAACAGGAGAGGTGTGTAGTCGGGCCTTGCAACACTCCGCAGAACCGTGTCTGGAACATCAGTGTTCCCCACTCGTCTCGTCAGCCGGCGCATGAGGTGAAGTCAAAGTCCATTTAGATGACTACTACTTTTGCGCCTCCTTCCACAGTATCCGGAGGACCTTAAAAGCAACAAAGACGACTGAGGGCTCCTGAAGTGGTTCTGCGACCTTCTTTTCCCCAATTGGTTTCGAGACATCCTAGGAGTCGCATCGTGCTCGCGCTCAAGACACCATAAGAGCACATGGTGCAAGTCAGTAACTGACATGCCGCTGTGAAAGACGCCACACGGTTTAAACCCTACCTTTCAAGATCAAATTCTCAACACACAAGAAAAATCTTCAACAAAAGGCCGAAAAAAGTCTGTCAAAAAGAGACAGAAGAATATCTCTTCTCTGGATCAGCACTAACTGGCACAGAAAGAAAAAACTGACATGCCTGGTGGCACCCATATAGGTAAACCAATGTAATATCCAGCGGTGATTATGCCACGCGGAACTGAACGAAGCCACCTGACGGCACGCAGGAGTACTGCTAACGTAAAAGTGTCCGGATCCATTCCGACGCCCGGAAAATTCAAAAGGTAAGGAATCTAAAATTAGAATTTTCTATCAGATACTTTCCTTTTCCCTGCTAACAGTTTACCACATTTTTCTCCATTCTCAAAATAGTGTCACACATGATGTCAAATTGTGTTCTCGTCTCTATCCTAGTCATAAAGTAATTTCTCACATGCTACAATTTACTACTTAATAGTAGTGTTTCATTTTTCCTGTTCCAAGCTAGCTACCCTTCTTGACCACTTGTTGATCATTCCTCCTAAATATGCGTTATATGCATTCCAAACTATATGCATCCCAGTACTGCCCAAATGAAAACTAAACAACTCTTTTAAATAGATTTTCAGTGTCTGCGTCAAATGAGCATCTGCCAACTGGCGGTCTGTAGTCCATCTGTGACTGTTTGCCAGGTTACGATGTGAAAACTCCATCCAAACCGCTAAACGATCGGATAAGTGTGCGGGTAAATGTTTTTTGTAGTGTCCATTAATGGAAACTCTATGAACCATTAATCAATCCTTGAAAAATGTCTATGTCTCTTATAGTAAAATGTATAGCTTCTATGTACATTTTCCCTCCCTGTACAATTGAACCATCACACAGTATGTTTTTAAGCATTTTGATGATTTCTTTTTTGGGGGCATCTGTAGAACGACCTAACCTATTATCTAGAAGTGTGGTAAAATTACCTAGGATAATAATCAGAATCTTATACTCCACCAAACTTGAAAAAAGGCATGTGAAAGGGTCTGTATCATCTGTGTTGGTCCCAGAGAATCCAGTGCAGACCTATATCATATTATGAACTTTAATCTTTACCACAGCCCATGTGTGTTGTTTGTCTCGGACTCTAGCACCTCTATATTGTCATTGTTCCCTATCAATATAGCTACTCCCTTTACTGAGCATAATTTATCTTTGCAAATAGAATCCATATTTCTTTTTCAAGCCATGATTTATATTCCAGACGTGTCAAATGGGTTTCTTGTAATATTATCACCTGGGCCTCACTGGTTGTAAAAAAACAAGTTACTTACCTTCGGTAATGCATTATCTGGTAGATACTCTATCTAGCTGCAGATGCCTTACATTTGAATTTCCAAGGCGTCAGAGTGGTTCTGGAAACTTTCGCTGAGCAATACCACTTGCGGCTGGTGTCGGGTGGCTCCATTCAGCTCCGCGTGACGTTGTCGGCATTGGTAGCATAGGTTATGACATCACAGTGCCTATATAGGCACGGCCCAGGCGCAGGGACGTCAGTACTTTTAATTTTTTCCACACCAGAACCACAAAGCCACGTAGTAACTGACATAGTTGTGTGCAAATCTAGGGCCCAGAAAAGCGGAGTAACCCTAGCCCAACAATATTAGTCCACATATGGGGGAGGCATTGGTGGGCCTGTAAGGAATCTGCAGCTAGATATAGTCTCTAGCAGATAATGCATTACCGATGGTAAGTAACTTGTTCATCTGATAGAGACTTCAAGCTGCAGATTCCTTACCTTTGAATTAGATACCCAAGCCATACCATCCTGGTGATGGGTTGCAGACCAAAATCCTATACTAGGAAGTTCTGCAGGACTGAACGGGCTAAGTGCCCGTCCCTGTGGAACTGACCGTCTAGGTAGTAGTGTTTTGCAAACGTGTGAAAAGATGCCCACGTTGCCACCTGACAGGTGTCTTGAAAAGGGGCACCCCGAGCCAAGGCCGTAGTCGCAACCTTCCCCCTGGTGGAATGGGCCCTTAATCCCTCAGGGGGCTGCTCCTTGCCAGGCCATAACATATCTTGATGCAGAGTAACGACCCATCGAGAGATGGTCCTTTTCTGCACTGCCCTTCCCTTCTTAGTCCCCACATACCCCACAAAGAGTCGGTCATCCGATCGGAACTCTTTTGTGCGGTCAAGGTAAAACGATAACGCTCTTTTTGGGTGCAGATGGTGGAGATGCTCCTCTTCCTTAGAAGGATGCGAAGGAGCAAAGAAGGTGGGCAACAAGATTAACTGAGCCAGATGGAAAGGGGTCACAACCTTTTCTAAAAAGGATTCCCGTGTGCAAAGCACCACTTTGTCCAGAAAATACATAAGATAGGGAGGCATGCAAGATTACGCCTGCAGCTCACTAGCCCTCCGGGCCAATGTAATCACCACCAAGAATGCTGTTTTAAAGGTTGACAGTCGGGGGGGGGGGGGGGGGGGGACAATTGTGTAAAGGCTCAAAAGGAGCTCACATCAGGTAGGTGAGGACCGAATTAAGGTCCCACTGCGGAATAAAAAAGGGTGTTGTGAGCCAGCCCGTTTAGAAATATATGTACAATGGTAGATTTGAAGAGAAAGAGCTGGTCTGGAGGCCGCAAAAAAGCAGACAGTGCAGAAAGGTAACCCTTGAGAGTTCCCAAAGCAGAGCCCTGTTGGGCAAGGGTCAAAATGAACAAAAGGACAGTAGACAGAGAAACAGAAAGAGGGTCAATAGACCTTTCTGTGCTGTATAACACAAATTTCCACCAATGGCAGGCGTATACTGTCTTAGTGGGAGGCCACCTGACCGCCAGAATAACATTACAGAATGCAAGAGGAAGGTCAAAAGCGATCAACTGTTGCCACTCTATCTCCACGCAGGGAGGTGCGGAGTTGACAGGTTGACGGGTGGAGACAGAAGATCCCAAAGGGGCAGCCTGATCGGAGGATCGATGCTCATTCTCAGAAGCTCTGGATACCAGACTCTCCTTGCCCAGTCTGGAGACAAAAAAATGACTTGGGGCCAAATCACTCCTGATCTTCAGAACCCTGGGCAGGAGTGGTAAGGGCAGAAAGGCATACAGCAGGCCTGAACTCCACTTGCGACGAAAGGTGTCGCCGGGCAATAGCTGCCTTGGAAACTACAGTGCGCAGCACTGCTGACACTGCACGTTCTGTTTGGAGGCAAACAAATCTAACCAAGGTTCTCCCCACTGCTGAAAGAGACCTTGCACCACATCCGACTGGAGACGCCATTCGTGATCTGCTAAGCATCAACGGCTGAGTTTGTCCGCCCTGGCATTCAGAGAACCTGCTAGATGTTGAACCACCATGGTTATGCCCTGCTGTTCCAGCCATGTCCAGAGATACAGGGCCTCTAGACAAAGGGTCCATGACCCCACCCCGCCCTGCTACTTTCATTACCACATGGTGGTGGTGTTGTCCGTGAACACTTGCACTAGATTCCCCTTGATACAGGGAAGAAATGCTTTCAATGCCAATCGAATCACCCAAAGCTCCAACAAATTTATGTGGAGCCTGTCTCCACCAGAGACCAGTTTTCCCTGATCTCCACCTCCCCAGGTGACCTCTCCACCCCAGAAGTGACGCTTCTGTCACGACTGTGAGATCTGGTTGGGGAAGGGAGAGGGGTCTGCCATTGACCCAGTCGCGCTTCGTCAACCACCACTGCAGAACTCTTGTAGTTCTTTCCGTGATCTGGACCATGCCCTGAGATTTCCTCGATGCTGTGCCTACTGGAATTTCAAGTCCCACTGCAGAGCCCACATTCACCTCCTGGCATGCTTTACTAACAGGATGCAGGAGGCCATGAGGCCCAAGAGTCTCAGGGTCAGTCTCATCAAAATCCTGGATAGAGGCTGAAACATCAGAACCATACCCTGAATATCCTGGACTCGTAGCTCGGGAGAATAGGTCTGAAACTGCACAGTGTCCAGAACTGTCACAATAAAAGGGAGCATCTGAGAAGGAGACAGGTGTGACTTTGACACATTTATAGAGAACCTCAGCGAATGTAGGAGGTTCACCATAGTCTGAAGGTGGGAAACAACTGTTTGGGGCGAGGACGCCTTCAACAGACAGATGTCGAGGTAGGGGAAGATGGACACCCCTAACCTGCGCAGATGAGCTGTGACCACCGCCATCACCTTGGTGAACACCAGAGGGGCAAAGGTAAGGCCGAGGGGGAGCATAGTCAACTACAAGTGCTCGCAGCCTACCTTGAACCGCAGGAAACACCTGTGCCCGGTAGGATTGGGATGTGAAAATATGCATCCTGCAAGTCCAATGCTACATTCAGTCTTCTTGGTCTAGGGCAGACAATATCTGAGCCAAAATGAACTTCTACTTCTTGAGCCAGATATTGACGGTCCGAAGATCCAAAATGGGCTGCAACCCTTTGTTCTTCTTCGGAATCAAAAAGTAGCAAGAATAACAGCCACTGTCTACTTCTGAAATAGAGACCCTTTCTATAGCTCACTTAGTCAAGAGAGCAGTAACTTCCTCTTAGAGCAACCTTAAGGGATCCTCCATCAGCCATTGCTGATTCTGTAGAATGAGAGGAGGAATTGAGGGGAAAGGCAGAGAATAGCCCTCCTAGATGATCTGCAAGACCCACTTGTTATGGATTTCGAGTGGGTGGGATAGTGATGGATTCTCCCAGGGTTGGCCCCAAATGCTAGATTTAGGGGGTGCTTAAAGGGGTGTGCAGGTCGGGACCAAAGGGTCCCTTCCTTTGGGTGGGTACACCTCCCTATTATGCCACCCTCTAGTGGGAGGTTTGGCATGAGCATCTCCATAATTGGCTGAATCCACTCATCTTCAGGATGGAGGGGACTGAGATGTGTGCTTCACCTCGCCTCCCCCACCTGAGGGGTGGTGTTGGCAAAGGTGGGCACACCTTTCTTCCTAACTTGTTTTTCTCGCCGATTCTCCAGTCCAAAATTGGGGCCAGAACAGTCAAGAACCAGTTGCTGGGGAAACCAAAAGGCAGGGACAGGTTTCCCTTCGTGGACCCAGACCATCCTGGGGGGAGGAGACAAGACACCCCTGCCCAGGACTGGCTTTGTTTCTGGACCTATGGAGCAGAGGCTCTCTACTGAGGGCTCCAAGAACGTGCTGGTGGTGGCAAATGGTGGACAGCCATTCAGGAACCACACCTGGGCTGGTCGTTTTTCAGGGGGCATCTCTAAGAGTGCATTTTACATTATATGCCAAACTGGCATTAGAGTGGGTTTATCGTGCTGAGACGTTTGCTACCAAACTTCCCAGGTTTCAGTAAAGTCATTATGGTGCTGTGAAGTTCGTAATGTCCAACTACCAGACCATATACTCTTTATGGCTTTACTACACGTACAACGTCTAAGAACAGACTTAGACACTGTAGGGGCACAGGGTTCATGCCACTGTACCCTCACCCGGGCGCTTGTGCACCCTGCTAGAGGGGTGGCTTACCTAAGCCCCAGGCAGTGGGGTGCAGGCATGGAACACAGGGATGGGTGCCACGTCGACTCTTCACTTTCTTCTGCACCAAAACACGCAGCCTGCAATGGCAGTGTGTGGGTGTTAAGGTACAGGGCCTCTAAGGGCAACACAATAGGTGCTGCAGCCCTCAGGGGTCTTCTCAAGTCACAATGCCCTTGGAACCCATGGTACCTTTTACAAGGGGCTTACCTGTGGCCAGAGATGTGCCAATTGTGGGTACAAAGGTACATTTTTGCTGAATGTTAACATACCTGATGTGTGCTTCCCAGCTAAAATCTATATTAAGATGACTTGTATTCTATATTGTGCATTTTAATAGCAGGAACCGCCACCGATTTCTTAATGACTCAAGAAAATTGAATCTGCTCAGCCACAAAAAAGAACAGACACATGAAAACTGTGCTAAAGAGACATGTCAAGACCATTAGTATTCTGGTACTCCATTATCAACGTTTTTCTCCCAAGAGCAACATAATGTCTGCATCAGATCAGAATGTGAGCCAAATGCATGGGCTCCATGACAGAAACCTCTGGTAAGTCTGGAAAATAATGCTCTGTTAGGTAAGAGTCTGTATTTTTCTGTGCAGACAATAACATTCAATCAAGACTTAGAAGTTGGAGTGAGGCACAAAAGCAGTCACTGAAATTGATCCTTTTGAAATGATGCTGGAACAAACTTTGCTACTAGCAAGTCTTACCTCAACATAAATGCTGATTTTGGGCCTGAAGGAGCTAAGAAATTGGCAGACTAAGTTGAGACTGGTGACACAGCGAAAACTACTGGGGTCACAAAGGTCTCAGGCTCTGAAACAGGTGCCATAATAGACTGAATTAGTGCATTAGAGGGGCGTTGCCAGAAACCGCTCTGCAGTAAAACAAGTAGTAGGAAATTCAGTTTTTTGCAAAGGCTCCGGGACTATTAGTTCCTTACTCCCCACCTCTTCTTACCATGCGATGATCTATGGTGTTGCTTCGTCTGCTTCTAATATTTTCTGATTGGAGAACGACTCCTAGACTAAGAGCTAGAATGAGCCCTCTCTGTGGAATAGGATCTATATTAGTCCTTCAAAAGTCACAAACCAGTTTGGCTTTGGTCACACAAATTGCTTTCAGGTACACAACACGAGTTAGAAGGAGGGTTGGGGAATGACCCACAACACAAACACTGAGTGCAGATCCGTAACTGGCGTGAGTCAACAGCATTTGCAGCCGGACTTAAAGCACGAAGACTTTGTACGAGATACTGTCCCAAAATAGGAAAAACAACTTGACAAATACTGAAAGAAAACCAATGACACCTGCACCGCTCCAGATCCTGCATCAACAAAGGCGTGGGGAAAAAATTAACTGGGCTGCCAACTGCAGGGTCTGATTTATATAAGTGGGCATTTTTTCCATTTGTCTTTATCTGTAACGTTTTGAGGGGTCAACCGGCCTTGGTTTTGTGTATAACTGGCAGTGGGAGCTTCTGCTATAGGCCAAGGGGGTCAAGCCCTCCATTTTCCAGCACATTAAAATGCTTTGCCTCGGTCTTAAAAGCAATGCTCAAAAAGTATCTGGCTGCTGCTCCTCTTAATGAGCATAGTCATAAATTCAGGGCCTGAAGAACAAATTACTTACCTTTGGTAACCATATATCTGTAAGAAACATAGGTAGTTATAGATTCCTTACCTTAGATACGGAAAGTTTTTTGTCAGCAGTACCCCTGCTCATCAGGAGATGGCGTCGGTAGACTCCGCATTCGTCGTCGGCGTCGTGGTTGCCGGGATGACGTTGCGGTAGCTACATGGACGCCACCCTCGCGCGCAGACGTCAGTTCTGTGCACGCCTTTCTACGCCAGAAGCACAGAGCCATGCAAGACACTGACTACTGGTGCACAAAACTAGGGCCCTGAAAGGATGACCTTAACCCTGGAAGTCAGTTTGCAGAATGGGGAGGATGGGTGGAGCGGTAAGGAATCTATAACTAACCTATGTTTCTTACAGATATATTGTTACCGAAGGTAAGTAACTTGTTCATCTGAAAGAAACAGTTAGTTATAGATTCATTACCTTAGAATAGATACCCCAGCTATATTAGCTCCAGAAGTAGCTCTGCAAACTAAGTTCACGCCAGGAAGTCCTGGAGAACAGAATGGCCAAAGAAGCCATCTCTCTGGACTTGGATGTGCAGGCAGTAGTGTCTGGTGAACGTGTGCAGCGATGCCCACGTAGCTGCCTGACAAATGTCATGTAGGGGAACTCCTTGTCCCAAAGCAGTGGTAGCTGCCGTTGCCCTGGTGCAATGGGCGTGCAGTCCCACTGGTGGCTCCTTCCTTACCAAAGAACAGCAGGCTTTGATGCAAAGAACGACCCACCTGGAGATGGTCTGTTTGTGCATGGCCCGACCTTTCTTAGCGCCAACGTAACGAACAAAGAGCTGGTCGTCCATCCGGAATTGTTTTGTGCGATCCAAGTAGAAGGAAAGCGCACGTTTTGGATCCAGCCTGTGGAGCCTCTCTTCCTCTTTTGAAGGATGCTGAGGCGGAAAGAAGGTGGGCAAAGTGATGGTTTGGCCAATGTGGAAAGAAGTAACCACCTTGGGAAGAAAGGATGGTCTAGTTCTAAGGATGAGCTTGTACGGATGGGCAGCGAGAAAGGGAGGCTTGGAAGAAAGAGCTTGTAGCTCACTCACCCTTCATGCACAGGTGATGGCCACCAGAAAGGCAGTTTTCAAAGTGAGAAGCCTGAGAGGACAGTTATGTAGTGGCTAAAAGGGAGCGCACATAAGATAGGTAAGCACCAAGTTAAAGTCCCACTGGGGCATTACAAAGGGAACAGGAGGAAAAAGACGAGTAAGGAATCTATTTACAACAGGGGACTTGAAAAGAGAAGGCTGATCAGGAAGCCTAAGGAAGGGAGAAATGGCTGAGAGATAGCCTTTGAGTGCCCAGAGCAGATCCCTGCTGGGACACAGAAAGGAGAAACAAGAGAAACTCAGAAAGAGGGACTGAAAGGGGATCCACAGCCTTTGCTGTGCACCATACCACAAATGTATTTCATCAGCAGGCGTATACCGTCTTAGTAGAGGGACGCCCGGCTGCCAAGTTTACATCGCAGACTTCGGGAGGCAGGTCAAAAGATGTTAACTGCCGACGCTCAATCTCCATGCAAGGTTGTAGAGGCTGGACAGGTTTGGGTGAAGGCCCTGCCCCTGCTGCTGAGTCAGAAGATCCTCCCGAAGAGGCAGTCAGATCGGAGGATCGATGGCCATGCTGAGCAGCTCAGGATACCATACTCTTCTCGCCCAATCCGGAGCCACAAGAATGAATTGGGCCCGGACACTCTTGATCTTCTTCAGCACTCTGGGCAGAAGTGGTATAGGCGTATAGAATACCGCAACTCCACTCGCGACGAAAAGCGTTGCCTAGCAAGTGCCGCCTTGGAAATTCCAACGTGCAGAACTGCTGACATTGCGCGTTCTCTGCGGTGGCAAAAAGATCTAACCAGGGCTCTCCCCACTGCTGAAAAAGACCTTGCACCACCTCCGAGTGAACACGCCATTCGTGATCCATCATGCACCTGCGGCTGAGTTCGTCCGCTCTGGCTTTCAGAGAACCTGCCAGGTGTTGAACCACCATAGATATGCCTGATGTTCCAGCCAGGTGCAGGGGCGGAGGGCCTCCTGACATAGGGTCCATGACCCCATCCCGCCGGCAATCTGCATTACACAGATAAAGGTGACATAAGTTAAAATATATCGATATCTGACTAATCTCTATTCTTCGTATTTTTTACAATGGTACGTGTAGACCACACATATACCAATCTGGGAGGTTGAGTGCACGCCATATTATGCCCTAGACATAACTAGGGAGACATCAGGTACAGTGTAATCAACAGCGGCGGTTTACACAACATGGCCGCCAGTCCCTTCAGTAAACAACTGCACATGCGCGGTTCGCCGCGCTCATGACGCATTTAAACAGGAAGCAGGCTTCTCCCTAGCGATGGAGGATGAGTTAATACCTGACGAGCAGGCTGACGAGGTAAGACCTTCTTGGGCGAGCTGAGTAGCGGGCCCCACTCGCATACGCTTACAAGGGGAGTATCCACATTCTTGAGTCAGCATATGACAAGCGCCCATTGAACGACCGCTTAACACCAGGACAGCCCATGTTTTTCAAACAGAAGGCAGTCGCGGCACTAGCGTTACGTAGCGCAGTGATTGAATATTTATTTAATGGGCATTGGTCTATAACGAAAATAGATTGAAGCAACAATGTAATCAAGGGTTATTTTCTAATACAGTCATTATTGCTGGGCTCTGCACATATGACATCGTAGGTTATCGACAATGAGTTGACACATGATACATGAGCAGAGGGGACTGACCAGTATACACAGGGGCACTTTAATAACTGTTATATCTTTGTGCTTTTTCAGAAACGCGGTTCCGCAGCCTCTGAACAAGCAGTCCAGGTTTTTTAAGATACCACAGATATTCACACATACCGAAGGTTCAGGTATGCTGAAAGACATCATCTATGATGGTAAATATGAACGTCAGGTGTAAAGCAGGCATCTTGGAGGACGAGCAGATGCTCGTATGTACTGGTTTTGACCGGATGGGTGAGATACTGAGTATGTGTTTTTAATTGTGTTTCCCCCAGGTGCTGACAAAGTAATCGCTGGTCTACGCTAGCGACGCAGAGAGACCAGTCGACCCTAGCCCTGAAGAAGTTGCCGCTAAATTTAATTGGGCAACGAAACATGTTGGTTTTAATGAGCAGTGACACAGCATAGAATAAAGTTTCACACAGCCAGTGTAGTGCTGCTCGGTTTTAATAGGAGTGACTTGGGTCCTGATCAGACTCAGTCCCCGCTTTTGGGTCGACATTTCCTCTTTTTCTTTAGATTACTAGACACACATCACTATATAGTTTGCCCTTTAGACACTAGTTATTAGGATTAGCATGAGGGTTCCAGCACTCCTTATCGTTTTCCTCCTTTTCTGTTTCTGTTTGGGCGGCAGTAGCCGATGATGATAACAGGAGGTAGTAGGCGAGTACCTGTCTACACAAACCTCGTTGGGGCTGCTTCCGTGAGGCACTGCCGGCCTATCACACCTTTTTTGGTTTTGGTTGTGTACCTTTGCCTTTACCACTAGCAGGTTTTTACAGCACAATAGTGCAGGGAAACACATTGACATCTAGGAGCTTGTCGTTGTCACAGCCTGTAAGAACAGACACGGGCTGTGTATAACAGTAGTTTTTCCATTTCAGTGGCAGAAACACCAGAGGGTGTGAGTGAGATAGGCACTACAAGTAGTGGGTACCTAGAGCACAAATACATTTTAATTATTATTTCTTTTCCCGGGGTAGGTCTCGCTTTGTTATATGGTCCTGAGAGGGGGGCTACCTACCCTAGGCTCCCTTTTTTGAGAGTTGACTTAACTGACACCAAGTGCGAAGACTTAGAGGAAGAATGGTGTTTGCCTTGACCTCCTACACGACTGGGACCTCAAACAGCACGGAGCCAACTGCCAGGCCTTGAGTAGCTTTCGGGACCGCTCCCGCAAAGACTTTGGGCCGAGGTCTGGCAGTCGGACCACGACTTTGGGTCGTGGTTGCGCTCCAGGCAGTAGAGTCACACGTGGTGCGGATCAGTTACCGACATCAGTCGGGTACAGGAACCGCAAGTCTTAAAGCCGGGCATCCCTCGTGCACCAGGAGTCGATGACTCAAAAAATTCGACAGAAGTTGAGAAAAAGCTCAGTAAAAAAATGACTAGGGGTAAAGCGCTCTCCGTATCTGCGCTTGCTGGTGCGGAAAAAGAAAGAACTGTCGTCAGCGTGCGAGGGCAGCGTCTATGTAGCTACCGCGACGTCATCCAGACGACCACAACGCCAAATGCGGAGTTGACCGACGCCACCTTCTGACGCGCAGGGGTACTGCTGACGAAAACCTTTCCGGATCCAGTCTGACGCCTGGGGGTAATTCTAAGTTAAGTCATCTATAACTATCTGTTTCTTTCAGATTGGAAGCCCACTGCAAAGGTCCGGCCTTATTTTCTCACAACTCGTCGATATAATAAGAGAGGGGCTGCAGTCAATACAAGACTGATGCGGAAGGAATTTGGTGTCAAAGAGCGATGTACACCGAAGCCCTGCGTGATGCCATCATCCCCTCATATTAAGTTCAAGCTAAAGCTCCCTTTTCAGCAGTCCGCCTTCAGTGTTTACTTGAAGACACTTGCAGCCTGGGGAGTTTCAATGCCAGTGTACTGATGGAGCCGATGGATGTGGGTGAATCATAACAGCTTTAACTGAATTTAAAAAGCACAGATATATTGTCCGCTATTCAGCTTTATTCCATAGGCTGTATTTATGTATAATTATTATTGCCTTATTTTAATGAAGCTGCTGCAGTGCTTATTTCCCCATGTGGTAGCAAAAGGTATTGGCCTTTTTGTAATTCACTACATCCCCTCGAATTCCATATTGTGTGTGGCTCCTCTCACGTCTCCAAAGGACAACTGGGTGTGAGCCAAGTGTCTATTTGTACCTAGAGAAGAGAGTTCTGCTACTCTACACATGCCGTACCCCTGGTGCTACTGGTCTTGTGATTTATCGTGTGGTGTTTAAGTCCCGCATGGATTAAATAGGGTGAAGTTGAGGACGATTTGCTCGCTCCATGACCCCCTGAATTTATAACCGTTTATGATCGGCTCTTCAAACTGAGGTTGTCGAAGTCATCCCGACGCTTGCATATTATTTCAAGCGGCTTCTGAAATTTTGACCGCTGAAGTAAAATAACAGTGGTATCTAATTTGTTTAACACAGAAATTACTTGCTTAGGATGCTCAGTATATTTATCGTCCTGAAGATGACCATGGATTAACACCAAAGGTCGAAACGCCGTCGACGCAATTGTGGCCGCAACTATTGAAGGACACACTTCTTTGTCTACTGGAGTTTTATGAAAAATTGTGTAAACTCCCATGTTATGTACTTTTCTCCTTGTTTGCCACTTGTCTGGTCATGTATATGTTTTTAATGTTATATGTACCAGCTTAACACACTGAGCTGTTTTATTGAATACATTTTGTATGTTTTTCTCTTAGGGTGTTTTTCTTCTTTTTTCTTCTTTTTCTTTTTCTTCTTTCTTTTTCTTTTTTGTTTATATAAATGTCATGCTTTTATTGTTTTTGGATATTTGCTTTTGAATTGTACACTCTGAACCTTTTGTTTGGAATAATTATTGAATGCCCCTGGTTCAGGTGGTTTGGGCTGCCCTTGTGGTGGTTAATGATCAAGTATAATAAAGGACATGGGCCCCTGGCAACTCTTTAAACTGTTAAATACAGCAATAATCAGGCTTTAGCGGGCCCTGCAGGCCCCTTAGCCCCCCGGCGCCACTGCACCTGCACTTTAAAAAAACATGGGTTCTCTTGAAAAACATTTAAAGTTCGGCATTTAGTAGATTTTGCCAAAAGTGTCACTGTTACTGTACTGATCAATGCCATAATTCTCCCTAATCCCCCGTGGGAGAGATAAACTGGCTCTCATTGGTTCCTAGTAATTCGTGATGTAACGTTTCGCCACACCACTTACAAATGCCATCAGCTGCCACTGGTAACTGGGGGAAAATTCTGAATCTAGTTTAAGGCTTAGGACCTGAAAATCAAGGAAGCTGTAGGATGGACAACCTTCGATTTTTGGAAATTGAATGCTTTAAAACAGTAGCATATAATCTATTTCTTGGTGCAATGTAGAAATAAGGTTGCACCTTGTCAGCAAAGTAACACTATTTCATTGCGATATCCAAATATTTAGCAACGAATGTGTTAAAAGTGTGAAAATGCATACCCGCAAAAAACCCTTTCCTCCTTTTGCAAGGCTGTCGCCAAAGTCCTTCGGCTGCCGACCCATCTCTTCTCTGCGTTTTTGCTGGTACTCCTTGTCCATTGTCATAGCAGCCAATCCTTTTCCAACAGAACCAGTGATGCGGGACACGACGCCTGCTGCGCCCCCTGTATATCAAATATAACATGTCAAGCATTTGTTCCAGTCATTATGAACAAACAATGCTACTCCTCTTCCTTTGGAGAGAAAATTAAATTCAGGAATATAAATATAAATGTTATATAAATGTCAGATCTCCATTAAATATTGGTGTATAGCAATTAGTTGTGTCTTGCCGTATAAATTAGATCAATCTATTTTTTGTTGTTTTATTGAATATGTGAGTGGTATTCAAGGAATTCTATGTGACCAGAGAGATTCATATTTCTGGAAACCTTTCGCAGCCCTGGAATCTCGGACAGTGATTCAAGCATATTTAAGCGAAGTAGCTGAGTGAAAGGGCACCAGCATTGCCATTACCAAAGGAACTATCGAAGAAGGACTTTGTAAACAATAAGTTACTTACCTTCGGTAACGCTTTTTCTGGTGGATACAATATCTGCCTGTGGATTCCTCACCTTTTGAATACCTCCTGTGCCAGCATTCCACCGGAAAAAACTTTCCTAGCTCTCCCACGTCGATGAGGATGTCACAATGGACAGGCTCCGCTCGCGGCACCAAATGACGTCATCAGAGCCACAAAAGGACCTCGTCGGCGTGCTGACGTCAGTTGTACCCATTTTTTCCGTGCCACCGAGGCAATCGGGCAGACCGACACATTTTCAAATGCAAACATAGCATACCAAATATATACATGTATATAAATTTACAAATACATAATCAATAAAGGTATAGAGATATAGCAATAGAATAAGCAAATCTCATTATCTAAATACAAACATGATTAAGAAATATTAAATAAAATAATTCTTGGGTAGAAACAGGTGGACAATGGGGAGGTGGGTGGGAGCGTTAGGAATCCACAGGCAGATATTGTATCCACCATAAAAAGCATTACCGAAGGTAATTAACTTGTTCTTCTGATGGATACATCTGCCTGTGGATTCCTCACCTTTTGAAAAGATTCCCAAAGCCATACCTCTCCCGGAGGAGGGTGTCCACCTGACTAGACCAAAAATCCTGCAAAACAGAGCGAGCAAAATGGCCATCCCTCCTAACCCCAGAGACCAAGCAGTAATGATTTGCAAAGGTGTGGAGGGAGGCCCAAGTTGCTGCCTTACAGATATCAAGAACAGGAACACCTCTAGCCAAAGCAGAAGAAGTAGACTTCGCTCTGGTGGAATGAGCTCTGATACCTTCAGGCGGTTCCTTCTTGGCCAGGGCGTAGCAAATCTTGATGCACAAGATAATCCACCTGGAAAGCGTTCTCTTGTGCACTGCCTTGCCTTTCATTTTCCCAACATAGCCCACGAAGAGCTGATCGTCCAGCCTCAGATCTCTAGTCCGATCCAAATAAAAGCTGACAGCCCTCTTAGGGTCCAACCGATGCAGTCTCTCGTCCTCCTTGGAAGGGTGAGAGGGAGGATAAAAGGTGGGCAAAAGGTGGGTAAAGTGATGGATTGTCCCATATGAAAAGGGGTAACCACCTTGGGAAGGAAAGCAGTCCTGGTCCTTAGAACCAACTTATCCGCATGAATGGTCAGGAAAGGAGGTTTCGACCTAAGAGCTTGAAGCTCACTTACCCTCCTAGCCGAGGTAATGGCAATCAAGAAAACCGTTTTAAAAGAAAGAAGCCTCAACGGGCAGGAATGAAGAGGCTCAAACGGAGAACCCATTAAAAAAATGAGAACGAAATTCAAATCCCACTGAGGCATAATGAAAGGTGTGGGAGGAAACTTATTTGTAAGGCCCTTAATGAACCTCATGACAATGGGGGACTTAAATAAAGACGGCTGGTCCGGCAAACATAAAAAGGCCGACAAAGCCGATAAATAGCCCTTAACAGTGGCTACAGTACAACCTTGTTGTGCTAACGAAAGAGAAAACTCCAAAATATTAGACAAGCGGGCCTTCAAAGGGTCAATGTCTCTCTCTCCGCACCACTTAACAAATCTGGACCATCTGGAAGATTAAATAGACTTAGTTGAGAGTCCCCATGTATCATAAAATAACATCCACTATATCCGGCGGGAGAGAGAAAGAACTCCGGTTGCCCCGTTCAATCTCAAGGCATGAAGGTACAGGCTCTAGAGGTGGGGGTGTAGAACCTGCCCCTGCGACTGCGAGAGGAGGTCTGCCCTGGGAGGGAGACGTAGCGGAGGGTGCGACGAGAGGTGAAGTAGGTCTGTGTACCACACCCTTCTTGGCCAATCCGGGGTGATCAATATAACATGGGCCCGGTCTTGGCGAATCTTCCTCAGAACCCGAGGAATCAAGGGTATGGGAGGAAACGCGTAAAGGAGTTGTGAGCCCCAATCTATCTGAAACGCATCCCCCAAAGCTCCCTGCATCGGAAACTGGAGACTGCAGAATTACGGGCAGTATGCGTTCTCGTGAGTGTCAAACAGGTCCAACCGAGGAGATCCCCACATCTGAAAGATGCAATGGACCACCTCCGGATGAAGCTGCCACTCGTGATCGGCCGAGTAACGCCGACTGAGACTGTCCGCACGAACATTCAGTACACCGGCCAGATGATTTGCAAACACAAATCCGATGGCCCTGAGCCCAGGACCAGAGCCGCAGAGCCTCTTGACAGAGGCGATACGACCCTACACCTCCCTGTTTGTTGATGTACCACATCGCGGTAATGTTGTCCGTCAGGACCTAAACCGACTGACCGTGAAGGGAAGGGAGAAAAGCTTTCAGTGCCAAACGTATCACCCACAATTCCAGAAGGTTGATGTGAAGCAACCTTTCCTCTGGAGACCAAAGGCCTTTGACCTCCAGATCCCCCAGATGAGCACACCACCCTAGAGTGGAAGCATCCGTGATCACTGTGGCCACCGGCAGAGGAGGCTGAAAGGGCTTTCCTTGAGACAGGTTGCCCAGCACACTCGACCAAGACAGCTCCGCTGCAGCTTCTCTGGAGATTCTAATGTTCTCCCCGAGATCTCCGTTGCGCTGATACCACAGCATGCGAACAGACCGAACAGGCGAAGAACCTTCAGAACTGGAACAACTGCTCCATCGTGAAATAAAGGAATCATTTCCTGTATGTCGAGAATCTTCTGCGGAGGTGGGTATGCTGGACACACAGAAGTGTCCAGTATTGCCCCTATGAACAGGCTGCGTGAGAAGCCACCAGGTGAGATTTGGGTACATTTATCGAAAAATACAATTTCATCAACAGATGAGTTGTCACTTGCAAGTGGCGCGAAACCAAGTCTGGAGACTCCGCTTTCAATAGCCAGTCACCCAGGTAGGGGAAAACAGGAACCCCTGACCTTCTGTGATGAGCTGCTACCACCGCCATCACCTTTGTAAAGACTCGAGGCGTGGAAGTGAGACCGAATGGAAGAACCGCTAACTGGTAATGTTGCGATCCCACCGTGAACCGGAGATACTTCCGATGTGACTTCAGGATGGGAAGATGAAAATACGCATCCTGCAGATCGATGGACACCATTCAGTTTTCCTGTTGCAGCGCAGGAGAACCTGAGCAACATTTTGAACTTTTCCTGCCTGCGGTAAAGGTTCAAAATCCTGAGGTCCAAGATTGGTCTCAAGCGACCGTCCTTTTTGGGGATCAGGAAATATCGGGAGTAGCAACCCTGACCCCTTTCCTGCTCCGGAACCACCTCTATCGCACCTTTTTGAAGTAATGTTAGAACCTCCTGCTACATAAGCAGCCAGTGGTCTTCTGAACAACTGCCCTGGGGAGGAGGGTAAGGAGGAGGAAACTCCAAAAATGGAAGGGCGTACCCATTCTCTTCAGGATTCAAGACCCAATGATCTGATGTGATCAGTCTCCAGTCTTGTAGAAAGTGGGACACCCGACCACCAACTGGACCAACATGTTCTAAGATTGGGAATCTAGAACTGCTTTCCTGATGTACCAACGGTGGCGGGAGGGGAGGTAGAGGAAGAGCAGGAGGTCTGTTGTCGATTTGCACCCCTGAGGACTCTCCCTCTGAATGATTTGTACAAGGGATTCTGCTGTTGTTGACCCTGCTGAAATTGTTGGCGGCCACGAAAGGAAGAAGATCTCCCAAAGCCCGATATCTTTTGTATCCATAACCTCGAGACTGCACCTGGAGGCCTAAAGATCTTGCGGTACCTCTACTGTCCTTGAAACGTTCCAAGCCTGAATCTGCCTTTGAACCAAAGAGCCTTGACCCATCAAAGGGCAAATCCAGCAAAGTCGCCTGAACATCAGCCGAAAAACCAGAAGACTTTAGCCATGCCTGTCTCCTTGTAGCCACAGAAGACCCCATACACAAGCCACAGAGTCAGCAGTGTCCATGCCTGACTGAATCACTTGACGTGCTGCGGCCTGCGAATCCGAAAGGACTTCCAAGAAGTTGGCACGATCTTCCTCAGGCAACTTAGGAGTCAATTGAACAACAGAGTCCATCAATGCGTGAATATATCATCCAAGAAGGCAGGTTGCATTAGTTCACTTTAGAGCCATACTAGCAGAAGAAAACACCTTCTTCGCAGCTTGCTCCATCTTCTTCGAGTCTCTATCACCCAAAATGGTAGGAAAAGCACTAGAAGACTCTTTTGAGCAAGAAGCTTGGACAACTAGGCTCTCCGGTGTCGGATGCGATGATAAAAAGCTGGATCACTAGGGGAAGGTTTGTATCTTCTGGAGATAGAACGAGATACAGCCGGAGCAGACAAAGGCTTCTGCCACACCTCCAGAATTGGATCTGTTAAGGCATCTGTGAAAGGAAGTAGAGGCTCAGAAGTTGACGAAGGAGTATTTAAAACTTCTGTCAATATATTGAGCTTTATCTCCGCAGAGGGAAGTTTGAGGCCCAATAAATCAGCCGCCTTCTTTATGACTACATGGTAAGGTGCAACGTCCTGTACAACACATCCACTTGCAGATGGGAAGTCATACTCAGGGGAAGTATCTAGGCCACTAGCTTCCTGAAGGCCTTCAAACTCATCCACAGAGTCCACAATTTCTCCTTCCTCCTGAACTTGCAAATACTCCTCCTCCTCAAGCAATCTCTGAGCCTCTCTCCTGGAGCGTTGCTTAGGCAGCGGCGTTGATGGAGGAGCCTCGACATCAAAACTCGACGTCGATCGAATTCGAGGTGGAGCAGACTCAGCAGCTGAAGGAGTCCGGGGAGCCGGAATGGACGATCTCGGCGCCGGGAAATGCCAAGTCAGAGTCAACGGCATAAAAGGCGCCTGGGGATAGAACTGAGGCACACCCAGGTTGAAAGCCAAAGGACCCACGGGGCCTGAAGGCGCACCGGATGGAGTCGAGGCTCTTGTAAATAAACCAAACATCGCATTGAGAAAATGCAAAAAGTCAGCCCCAGGAGCAGGAAAAGGAGGATATGGAGGATATGGATCCGTACCTTCCTGTAGGGGAGTCACCTGAGGTCGCACTGGAGCCTGCGGAGCTGGGGACGGCGCCCGCACAGGTAAAGCCACACGGCCTGGAGAGGACCCTCCCGGCGCCGGTGACGTCGCTGGAGCCGGTTATTCTTTATGAAGCAAAGAAGCCTCTGAAAATCGGCGACGTCGCAGCCGTAGATGGTACTGGCATCACTTGAGGAGAAGGAGTTGGAGAGATAAAGTCCCTTCTCTAAGGTCGCTTGGCTGGAGTCGGCGACCTCGATCTCGAGACCCTGGCCTTCAAAGAACGATGACGAGAGGTATGTCTTCTCTTGGATTTTTTGTGCTTCTTTGACCTCGAAGTGTGAGAAGACGAAGACTTCGCCCTCTTCCTACCTCTCTTTTCCTTCTTGGCTTTCGCCATAAACAACTTGGCTTCACGTTCTTTGATAGCCTTCGAATTAATTTTCCTGCAGCTTCTGCATTCCTCGATGTCGTGGTCCGAGGATAAACACCACAGGCAGTCATCATGCGGATCCGTGATAGACATGTGTCCACCACACTCTCTGCAGGGTTTGAATCCGGTCTTCCTAGAAGTAGCCATTCTGAACAAACTACGAGATACAAAGTTTTCTACGATGAAAATGGAGAGCCCTGAAAAAAAACCGTTGACCGTCGATGGCGCGGAAATATTGGAACTGACGTCAGCACGCCGACGAGGTCCTTTTTTGGCTCCAATGAAGTCATTCGGTGCCGCGAGCGGAGCTTGTCCATTGTGACGTCCTCGTCAATGTGGGAGAGCTAGGAAAGAATTTTCTCGTGGAATGCTGGAGCAGGGGGTATTCAAAAGGTGAGGAATCCACAGGCAGAAGTATCCATCAGAATTACATTTACTTCCCACCCTTTTCATGTAAGTGCACTTACAGCAAGTTTCTGGGGTAAATGGCACCAGTCGCCCCATTTTCACAGAAGGTGCTAGGGGAAGGAATTAGGAAAGATGTTTCCTAAAAAAACGAAGTTTTCAATACATTCCTATCCCTACAATCCACAGATGGCTATAGATAGACGCCTCTCGTTTTCTGTTGTTTCTCACTTTAAATGTACATACTTTGTGTTGTTAAATAACTGAGGCATTTCCTTTACAAACTATGTATCTGGCAGGCCAGACAGAGGCTTTTACTCTGTAAAGAAATTATATGTTACCTTCCCACACAAATAGTTGTTAATAAGAAGTAAGGCTCACGGAAGAAAATCATAAGTCTCTACCTACAAGCATTTTGTGCTGTTATAAAACGTGACTGGATGGAGACTGTGGTTGTACCGGAACAGTTTATAACTCAATTAAGGTGTTGGTGACCTGTTTAAAGTGTGTATCTTTAGACTGGTGGGTTTACAAGGATATTTCTTCAACAAAGTAGGGTTTACATGGCCCAAGAATCACCAAGGGTAGATTGGTTCTATTGATAGAACCCATTATTTGAATGATTCCAAATTAAATGAACCACGCTTCACATTGAGCACTCAAAGTGGCAAATGCTACGATGGTGACTTGGGTAGTGGTATTCTGTTTTATTTAGAAATGTAGCACCATCTTTATAAATAATAATATACATATTAAAAGGCATTATCTCAATATACACTACTAAATGGTAGAGAAAAACACAAATGACAAGCTAATTTGCGTAAGTCATCACGACTGTATTATTGATCCATTCACATTAGCCAATAATGCCCCCCTTTTTTATTTTGAAAACTTAATTCACCTGAATCTGAAACGTTAGTCATTTCACTTTCAGCCTACCAGAATTAAACTAAATTGACTAATATTTTTCAACTGGTTCTGGTGCTTATAAAATATACATATTCATGTCGCATGATGGTGTGATTGGAATATCCCCTGCATGGTGTACCACCGTGTTCCCTGCCCAGAGTGCTTAACTGTGTACTATTTTTCTGAATATTTGGCCCCAGCCACAAGCCAATCTAGCATGTGAGCAAATACCTAGGCCTGCCACTTTACATGCGTGCAGTCCCGAACCTGGGGAACTGCACCAAACACACTCTCGTTAATGACAGTAGAGTACCATTCCTGTTATGGGTATCCACATGTTCAGCTATGGTGACAGATTGGAGGGTTTCAGTGATCATATAGTCACGACCAGACCTTTTTATCTGCATTTCAGGAATGGTGGACTACTCATCCACATGTGTAAAGTTACACTCTGACAAGCTAATCCCAGATGTTTTTGCTAACATCCCAGCCAAAATGTGCCTGTAGCATCAAGGGGGAGCATTGCGGGAGAAAAGTTTCCAGATCCAGTCTGGAACCCGTGACGATTTCTAAGGTGAGGAATCCGTGATTAGATGTATCCATCAGAAAGGTAATTTTGTTGCAAAGAACTGCTGATTGGTATTCCTGAAGTGCAGCCATTTAGTGTAGGGTAGGAATGAAGTTGGAAGGGCCCATTAGATGAGGGCAGCCTTTTGTCTCTCTACCAGATCATTCGTGTGGCTGTTGATGGCCAGGTAGAAAATGCTCAGAACTCTTTGTGCCTCTGTTAGGAGTACTTTGGTCTGGAGACGATCTTGCCGAGAGGAGCATCACTCTAGACAAAGGCTGAGTCTGGAAGTCAGCTTGAGAGGGACATTTGACTGGGGAACCAGCTCAAATCAGTTCTGAAAGTGGAAACATAGAGTACACATCTCCATTTTGCAATAGTTTTATCAAAGGAGGAGCTATTACAGCTCCGAGTTCTCTCTCACAAGGAGGGGGTGCTCAACAAAGTACCCAGAAAACTACTGCGCAACCAGGGCTGATGGTTGCAAGACAGTGTCCCATAGCTGAGGGGACATCACTTGAAGTGTGATCTGAAGGAAAACTCTCTCCCTATCCTGGGATGCATGGAGGTGACCTATCAGAGAGTAGAGGGATTGAGAGGCAACCCCACATGAGGACCTGACTGCTGGTATATAGACGAGTGGCTCATTTTGGAGCTGAGGGTCCGTCCACCAGAGACTCAAAAGAACCTGACTGGTGGACACCATTCTCGGAGGTGAAGTGGCAGATCAGCATCACTGCCAAAGTGTGCCCGGTTAATTACCCAGATTAATCATGTCTTCTGCTGCTTCATGCTTTTTGCAAAAAATTGCTCAAATGGACCACGGCACCAGGGACCGAAAACCTGGAGTTTTTCCCACCTAGTAGCCAACACAACAATCTCCAGGCAACCCACTGTGTGCACCAGCTGCAGCACTGGTGTTGCCTCTGGACTTTTCATGTGGCCCAGTGTCTGCTTCAAGGCTCAAAGCAGAGCACGAGCACCTTTGCGACCAGCATGTCTTGCCCCAACAAGAGGGAGACAGGGACTGAAATACATGGAGGCTCAGCAAGGCCTACTAGAGAGCCCTGCATTGGTGAGAGATCTAAAACTGAAAACTCACTGCGCACAATTCTGCTTGTGAGGAGAGGAGCACTGGACCTATGTTCGAGACCCGAACTAGGATTACCCTAAATGCTAGATGAGTGGGAGTTTGAAGGGGTCGGATCAGAAGGTTAACAACAACCGTAAGACAGTGGCCCCACACCATAGACTCTGAGTACCTGACTTTTGTAGCGTATAGTGTAGGAGGCTGGCTCAGTATATGGTGTACACCTATTGGTGATACACCCTGTAGGAAAGTAGGATCTTTCTGACACTTGTTGATATTGTCAGTGTGTTTTGACTGTAGGACACTAAAAGCCTGCTTACCAGGACACCAGTGTCAGTGTTCTCACCTCTAAATTGACTTGTAAGTACTTTGTACACCCCACAATTGGCATACTGGTCTACCTTGTAGTCCCTAGTATATGGTAGTATATGGTACTAAGGTACCCAAGGTATTGATACAACAGGGCTCTTCCATGGGATGCAGCATTTATTATGCCACCCCTGGGAGCCCATGCAAACTGTGTTTGCAGGACCACCACTACAGCCTGCGTGAAATGGTGCATGCACCTTTCACTACAGATATAAGGTTTATCATATATCCTTATCACTGCACTTAAACCCTATAAGTCGCCCCCAAGGTATGCCATTCAGTCCACGGGCGAGGTGCATGGTTCTAAGTGTGAGGGTGCCCCTGCATGAGAAGAAACACTCCTACAAACCACAAACTCAATTCTCTGGGCTTTGTAAATTCGGGGAAGCTGTTTTAAGGTATGTAGTGGACACTGGCAAACTCAAGATGTCCAACTACATAATGGCTTCACTAAACCTAGTCATATTTGGTATCAAACATGTTGAAATCATGCACCTACACCGATTCCAGTGTTAGTTGCATGATACTATGTACTGGGTGGCTTCTTAGAGGCCCTCCATGTCTACTTGTGTAGCCTTGCATGGCCTGCGTGCAAGCCAGTGCTGTGCCGACCCCAGGCATTATTCTGCCCTCCTCCTGGTGTGCCTAACTCGGGCAGGGGAAAGCAGAATAAAGGATTGCCTGTTGAGAGAATTAGGAGTCTCTGGGCTAGAGTGGGGTGCTTCTGAGTGCCACCAGACTGCTTTGAAGGGCACATTTGGTGCCCTCCTTGCATAAACTGACTTGCCCCAGTTCAGGAGCCGTTGGCTCCTACTCTGGTGTGAAATTACACAAAGGACAGGGGAGTGATTGACCCCCCCTATCTAGAACCTCCCTGAGGGAGGCGCCTAGAGCTCCACCAGGTGGCTACTTGGTTCTGCCATCTTTAATGCAAGATAGGCAGAGGTCCCTGGGAGCATCTGACTGGTCAGACCATCAGAATAGCGTCATTGGACCCACCCCTCCCCGATAGGTTGGTCACCGCAGAAGCTGACCAATCCCCATCCCGGGTTATTTAAGGGCACCCCAGAGAGCGGGACCCTAGATTCATCTGAGCAAGGATTCCACTGCAAGACTTGTCATCAATATTCTACAAAAGACTTTTCTGCTCCTGGACACTGATCTCTGCTGTTGGGCTGTGCCGAACACAATGACAAGGACAGCTGGAAAGAATCTCCCTTGGAGTGAAGGAGTCACTCCCCTGCAACCGCAGGCACCTCACCTTTGACGACCGGTCTGTGGATCCTGTTGTCCCAAAGACTCTTCAAGGCTCTATAACACAGGTGGTGATTCGATGGTTTTCCGGAGGCCTGAACCCCTTTTTATGCAACTTGGAATACTACAATCCCTCGTAGAGCAGTGTCTCTGTGCACTGTGTCTGGCTGCCGGTGCCAAGGCTTGTTGACTCTCCAATGCGAAGATCCTCGAGCTTCAAGAAGCCGCAGCCTAAAGCATCATTCTGCTGCAAGAGCAAAGTCATCCTTGCATCGCCTGAGTCGTTGGCCTCCATTTTTGTTGTGCTGCTGACGCCTCTGTGCGACTCACTATGCCTGCTGCCAGATTATCCTCCTTGGGTCTCTATCGATTCTTGCTGGCTCTCTTGTTTGCTGATGGCTGGCTCTGAATAACCTGAGGTGGGTGAGTTCCCTGAACCTTTCTGGCCCTCCTTTTTGCAACTCTGCCTGCAACACATGTGCTGCATTTGTCAAGGCATGGTAGTAGTCCTGCCAGCAATTTCTTCGACCGTGGTGGGGCAGCTCATGAGTGGCACCTGTGTTCTACATCCGCGCTTGGGCTCCACAGCTGCAACTCCAAGATGTTCTTCTGCCGTGAAGTATCGCCGAGAAGAGTGGGCATTGTGCTCCTGCACCTCCTGGATGACTCCAGGTGGTTTGGACTCTGCCTCCTCTCTCCTCAGGAGCGCCTCATCTGGAATCCACTTTTGGATTCCGCAGACCTGGTCCAAGGGTCACAGTAGCAGCTGGACATCCGAAGATCCCCATTGACTTCAACGGGTGGTTTCAAAACCACTTCCCACCTATGCACCCGGACTCCCTGGTGTAGGTATCCTACTTCTCTGGGTATCCACGGGTGGGGGTACTATCCAATCTCCCTGGTTACAGGATCCGGAACCCAAACCATGACTTCCCCTTGTTGTTCTATGAACTCTGACCTGGGGTATCACCTCTGCACCTTGAACATCTAGGGACTCATTACCTACCTTGGGTGGTTCCATGCTTCCCCTGGCCTACAGATCCTTGAGAGGTGCCTTGGTTAGGTTTCCCATTCACATTACACTCAGCATATGATTTGGCTCCCCCGTAGGGGCCCATGTGTTTTACTTACCTGTTTTACTGATTTTGTTATTGTGTATGCATATCCCTGGATAAGAGATACACCAAGATAGTTTAGTGTTGGTATCTAATAAATACTATAGTATTTTTCTAACAACTGGTGTGGTTCTTTCCTGTGGGATTTTCACTGACTGACCTGTGTGGTTTACACCCTCCTAGAGCTGATCTCCACAGCTACCCCTTGAGAACTTTGCTTATCAGGGACCTTCTAAACTATTACTAAGGGTTGGCTGGACTCAGTGTAGCGTGTATCACCAATAGGTGTACAGCATTTACTGAGCCAGCCTCCTACATGTGAATCCAATTACAAATCCTCGAGGACAAAACAAAAAACCAAGTCTTGTCCTAGGCAGGCTCCAGACAGAGGAACACTGCTAGAAACACCCAACATGGAGAACCAAAGATAGGTGGAGAAGAAAGGCAATGCATATAAAACTATTTTGAAATCTATCTTGAAAAGGTGACATGGAGATCGTGTTATGAAAAGATATATAGATATATAAACATCGAAATACAGATATATCCACATTTCTAAGACATACACATGTCCCTAGAGCATTGCCATACAGATAGGAGATAATACAGTGATATAGAAAAAGATATCAATGAAAGTATGAAAGCAGCACCACGCTGACGTTCATGAACATAGTTCCAAAAAATACAAGGCGAGCGAGCGAGCGAAAGAGAGAGGGGGAAATCACACCTCTCAGCAAAAGAAAAACCGGCAAAGCATTAGGAAATTATGCTTGCTTATTAGAAGCCTGAAGAAGGCTGGAAAGAGCCACATACTAAAAGAAAGCAAAAGGAAAAGGAACCTTATGATAAAGAATACAAGGGATAACTGGTCTAAAATAGGCAGAGGTCAGTAAAGGTCAACTACTGGAAGTCAGAGTCTTTCGGATCAGTGAAGGCTATCAGACAAAGCAGAAGCAGATGAAAAAGTAAAAAACACACAGTCTCATAGAAAAAGAAGCTGCATAAAGCATAACGTCCAAAATTTTGAACCAACAATAAAAAAAAAACGGTTGAAAGGAGAGGCACATGAAATAAAAAGAATATATTTTCAAAATAAACATTCCACTCCAATTGGAAGCACCCTATGTTTCAAGGACAAGATTAATTGTTTCTCAATGCACAAGGTTCCCCAATGTGATATCGCAGAACCCTGTGCGTGGAGAAACAATTAATCTTGTCCTTGAAACATAGGGTGCCACCAATTAGAGAGGAACGTTAATTTTGAATATTGTAAATGATAACACTTCTGACATCCATCTAAAACATTGCTGTATGACTAACAATCATGTGGATGCAACTCCTAATGAGAGGATAAAATAATCAGTGAAGCATACAAACGAAGACAGAAACATTAACAGAATTATACCGTCTAGCCAAATTGAGAAGAATTTTATTGAGAGCCTTGAAGAAGTCCGAGAGGACAAAACGTGTTGCCTACAGTTCCTAACTGATTAAAAAGATGACGAAAAAATTATAAATAAAGAATCATAAACTGAACATGCTTGATTGATGCTTTATGTTACGAAACATGTAATTTGTGTTATACTACTTAAAATGCCTTTGCTGAACTCTTGATCAATGCAAAATCATTTGATTTACACAATGTTGGGTGCTGAACCATTTTGTATCAACCATGGAAAACAACATTGTGAGAAAACGAAGCCAGGATATGCCTCGACTTCGATCCTTTGCGACGCGTCTTACAGCCGGACGTCAACAGTGAATGATGTCTATGGGAACGGCTCCTGGAACAGCTCTGTGAAGGCACTGTTGATCGGGAAGGTGACCGAGATCGGCGAGATTCAAAGGATTTCAACAACGCGCCGTCAGCAGCTCCATCCATCGCTTCTGTGACTCCTTCGGCTTCCTTTGTTGAAAATCATCACACTCCTCGGAGTTGTGGTGCTCGCCCAAGCACCACATACAGACAGAATTAGGGTCCATGCCTGACATATGTTGAGCACAAGACTCAGTATGTTTAAAACTAGAAGGCATAGAAAAAGGGCACACTGTTCCAAATGAAAAGATGTTGTAAAAGGCCAAAAAACAGCCAGAGGAGCCGCTTCTCTAGATCCACGTTGTAGCCTGGAAACGAAGAAACTGACATCAGTGCATTGGGGAAGGGCTTATATGGACTCCATCGACTCCACATCCGGTGGACGATGTCACTACTGAGTCGCACAACACCCTCAACCGACGCGCAGAGTTTCTGCAGGAAAAATATTCCGAAGGTAGTCTTGTGCCTGGGGAGAATTCTAAGGTAAGGAATCTGGGCTAGATGTCTCTATGAGATAAATAATTTCTGACTGCCAAACAGCCAAACTCACTCTTGCAATGTGAGCTTCCAAATTTTGAACTGCCAAACAACTAATTCTTGAACACTACAAAACAAACAAGAAGATGAGAGCATACGATTTTTTATCTTTAGCACTTTCATTGTGGAAAAACTCACCCCTTCCCCACCCACAGGCCACACACGACCTTGTGTTTAGGAAAAACGCTCTCATGTAATAAAAGCCTACCAAGTAACAACACATGCAACAGGGAGTGTCCTGATGGGAGTGTACAAAATGAGACAAAGCGGTACTAAGGCTATTAACCAATGAAAAGCCAAAATTTCCAAAGGACAATGACACAAGCCAATTAAAAATATGGGCAGAGCTTCCTGTCCATACCTGAATACAGCATGCCTCACAGAGCAGCGAATGCGCTTCCCAGGCCGACCTAAAAACCCGTACAGCAAGACATAAAAACGGTCTGCTATTATTTTGGTGGATGTCACAAGCCTCTGTCCTTCATTAAGAATGTATATCACTCTTTTTGAGAATAGAAATACTACTACTAATAATGACAGAGAACATCGATTTTTAATAACGTTTAACACTCTTTTTGGGCATAGAAAAATACTACTAATAATGGCAGAGAACATAGACCTTACACCCTTACTGCAGTTGCACTGGTCATGGCCTCAGTTCGGGTCATCACTTTGTGTTACAAAAATCAAAACATCTGGAGATAAGCAGAAATACATTAGAATCTTTGCACTATGTTTGTAGTCTAAAATCCTATATGTTCTTTTTGATTACTATGAATAGAAGACATTGATAACATTGTAAGAAGCCTTCAATGATTGTTAATAGACATAGGGCCTTGTAGACACAATGCAAAATCTTAACAATAACAATTGATGTGAAAGTATCATTATGACTATGCCCTGGAAAATAAAATTCAAATGGTCTGAGAAAATATAACATACCCACTGTATGGCCAAGCAGACTTCTCACTCCGATAACAAGCCCCTCTGCAAATTCTTCAGGGCCTTGAACTGCTCCCTAGAGTAAAATAAATGTACACAATGAAGTACTCAACTGTAAATCTAAAAAGCTTAAATGTAATGCAGTACTATTCAGCTTAAATGTATTTGTTTTGAGGTGATTAACTTTTATCAAAATGTATATGCATACACTAGCTAGGTTTTTCTGAGAAAATTCCTTTTCCATGCAATTTGTGTTACAGTATATCAAGATTGCCAAGTAATATTCAGAAACAGCCTATAAAGGTGAGGAATATACAAATATAATTAATGGTTCCTTGTTTTCAGTTGTTTATTTGTTGATACTGCCAGTAGGAGTCAACTTAGCTCTTTTCTCCTAGAATTAAAATGCCATGCATCTTGGACTCACTGGACAACAGAAGTGTTTTTGCATCACTCTTGGAACGAATGTGAATATGTACAAGTTTTCCACTAGTAAAGGTCATATGACTTACACAAGCACCATGTACAAAGTCCATGTAAATGTACTATATGGGAACTCGGAAAGGGTTGTCCTTTCTAAACAAAGGACTTTGGAGAACAGGAGCAGGACCATTTAAATAGGAGAAATAAAAATCAATTCTTTGTACTTTAATGTCAAAGGATATCCCAAAGTCTCTGAGTCTACTATTGTGGAAAAGTGGAACTAAAATTAGAGGGTGTGCATGAAAATTGAACCCTTGGAGCCAAGTACTAGTAAAACACATTTTATTAGAGCATATGTATCTCTTGGAATATTGATTTAGCAGGGTTGGAAGCCCCACTCAGGCAACAACCGCAATCGTAGACAGGGTGAACCACAAAAGTCACTCACTTAACCTGTGCTTAAACCTCTCGTAACATGGCATAAAAGCAGCCAGGCTTAACTTACAGGAAATGTGTAAAGCATTTATGCAGCACACAAACAGTAATAAAGCGAAAACACAACTCAAGAAAAACCCCAAAACAGTTTAGAAAACCAAAGTAAATATTGATGAATAAAGTGATACCAGAACTACAAAAATCCAATTCGTAGAGACCTCACACTTTGACTAAATAAACACATTTTCTCTCATTTCTGTGCAGAAAAGTTTCAGAATCTGTCCGGATCCACACATTTTGTGAAACCCAGAATTTCCACATGGATCTCAAAAATAAAGCTACGGCACTTGTATAGGTTGGCTAAAAGACCTCTCATTAAAACCTACCACCCATAGACATTTATGAAAACTAGACACCTTGGGAATTCCACAGTGGTGAGCCTTCCATGAATTCCACAAGGTTTTCTTACCCCCAATGTCCTTCAATCATCAAACTTTGTCTATAATCCCATATTTTCCATATATTTTAGTGATGGAAACTTCTGGAATCAGGAGGAACCCATAAAATTCCTAGCACACAGCATTCCTCCAATTAAACAGATAAAAAAGCCTCCCCCATTGGTCCTGGTTTGATACCTTCCTGTCTCGGTTGCTAAGCCCTGCCACGCAAGTGAGGTAGCTTTTTTATCAGGACAAGAGGGGTACCGCTGGTTGATAGAAATTTGAAGGATCCATGTAGATTCTGGAAGATTATGTCACATATAAGCAAGGGCAATTTGTGATTTTAGACAAAGTTTGAGGTGTACATGCATTGTGGGTAGGAAAACCTCATGGGAAACACGCAAAGCACACCACCCTGGACTCGCCTGGTTGTCTAGTCTTCAGAAATGTGTAGGTTTGGTAGGTTTCCCTACGTGGCAGCCGAGCCTGGGGTCAGTTAATGCATTTCCTTTTGTGGATTCCAAGCTCACCCAGACAAGAAGGGTAATGCTCTTTTTGGAATAAGTGGGGGAATGCCTGGCAGTAGGAATTTTGATGATCCCTGTGTACTCCAGAAGTTTATAAATCACAGAAATGTAAGGAAAAAGCATTATGTTAAGCAGTTTGAGGTATGCAGAGCTTTGTGTGTAAGAAAATGTCATGGGATCCATTTTTTTTTTTAGCGCACTCATAAAGCACATGGTTACACTCAGCCAGTGTGTCCCCGCGCTACGGTGAGAGCTGCTAAGTTAAGCTACCGGACCATTATCCTGAAGGAAATAAATGAGTCTTCAGATTTTTCCTCAAAGACGCCCTCTAAGGGCTCCAGTCGCAGACTCAGTGGAAGTTTATTCCAGAGTTGAGCCGCCAAAAGGCGAAAGGAACGACCCCCCATCCTGGCTCTCTTCACAACAGGAACACATACCAACCCTCTCCCCTCAGACCTTAAGCGGCGAGTTGGAACATAAGAAGTGAGAAAATCGAGTAGATAGGCTGGCGCAGTCCCATAAATAATGCGGTGGCAGACACACAACGCCTTAAACCAGACTCGTTCGCGAATCGGTAACCAATGGAGGGAGGCAAGAGCCGGCTTCGATGGGGCTCTCCTAGGACGCATCAGAACCAGGCGAACTGCTGCGTTCTGCACACACTGGAGTCCATGCAAGACATACCACCCTGGACAACCCTCAATGTCTTCTTTCCAAAATGTCTGGGTTTGATAGTTTTCTCCAGGTAGCTGCCTACCAAAGCCCAAACAGCACAGCAACTCCCCATGACAAGTGGGACGATATTGGGATTTAGCCACACTCTCCTAGCCCATAAGTAAAAACAACACCCAAAAGAATCAAATGTCCTCTCACTTGCCATTGGGATGGAATGTTTTAGTTTGCAGAGGAGCAAAAAGGCAGTTGAGGCTTTAGGGGTGATGTTGGGCCTAGCTGTCAGGATGGGCCAGACCCAACCCATTTTTTTTATATTAAAAAACAGCCCTGTCACCCAGTAGGCTTCTTGCTCCCGGGGACAAATTGGGGACAAACTCCCTCTGTACTCCGAGGAGTGGGCTTTGTATCCCCAGGGGTCAGATATGGGGCAACCTCCCCAATGGGAAGAAGCCTGCTTTCTGTCACTGTGGGGGCAGAAAGACACTATTGCCCCTACTGCGGCAGGGTTATGGGACAATGCTAGGGTAGGCCGCCCAATGTTTTTGTTTTGGCGCCATTTTTAAATCCCTGGTGTCTAGTGGGATTTCTGCCCCCCAAGGGGCAAATTGGGGGCAAACCATCTGTCTGTCCAGGGGGTCTAGTTCGTCCCTTTTTGGCAGAGTTGAATACCCACACACCCTTTCATTTGCTCTGTTGACCCAAATGCAAAATCCCTAGTGACTAGTGGGCTTTCTACCTCCTCCCCCGGATGCAGATTTCATGATGGGCCAGACCCACCCCATTTTTCTGTATAAAAAATGTCCTGTCACCCAGTGGGCTTACTGCTGCCGGGGGCAAATTGGGGGCAAACTCCCCTCTGCACTCTGGCGAGGTCAGAATACTGGTTTGTCCCCTATGTGGTGGGAGTATGGCCTAATGTTTGAGTGTGATGTCTGCACTCCTTTTCTTAGCCCCAAATACAAAATCTCTGGTGTTTAGTGGACTTTCTTCACACAGGTGGAGATTTGGACAACATTCTAATTTGGGCATGCCACCTATCTCACTCAGGGGGGCAGAAATACACTATTTCCTCTACAGGGGCAGGGATATGGATTGATGGGCGGGTAGGCTGCCCCATCCTTTTGTTTGGTTTGGTGCCCTTTTAAAATCCCTGGTGTCTAGTGGGCATTCTGCCCCTCACTGGGGAAAATTGGGGGCAAACTCTCTGAATGCCCATAGCGGAGGGCAGAAAGACTAGTTTGTCCATTTTATGGCCTGGGAATGGTAAATGCTAGAGTGTAAAGTTGACACCCCTTTTTTTTCCTCCAGATGCAAAATCCCTTGTAACTAGTGGACTTTCTACCCCTCCCGTGGTAGATTTGAAGCAACCTCTCCAATTTGGACAAGCCCTTCTATCTGCCCTGGGAGGGTGAGGGGGAAGTAAGCTACTATTGCCTCCATTCGGGCAAGCAAATGGCTTGATGTTAGTGTTGGCTGTCCCATCCTTTTGCTTGTTAGTGGGCTTTCTGCCACCTGGGGTTGCTTTTTAGTGGGCTATCTGCCACCCCAGGGTACAGATTGGGGGTAAATAACCCCATCTGCCCACGGGAGACAAAAAATCTATTGGGCCCCCGGTGGAGTGGTGCACGGGCTCATGCCCAGAAGGGCCACCCCTGCAAACAAATCTTGAATGAATGCAGTCCCTACTGTCTAGGGGGCTTTTTGACCCCCTCGCCAGGGGGAGATGGCATATTGGGGATGAACACCCCTATTCCTCTCTCTGGCGAGGCAGAAAGTAGATTGGGAACCGCAATGGGGATGGAAACTGGCCTACACTGAGGACCCCCCCCAAAAAAAAAAAATACTCAATGCTGCATAAATTCAGTCCCTGGTGTTAAGAGGGTTTTCTGCACCCATGGGGGACAGGTTGGGATCAACCACCCAATCCACCTCCATGCAGGGACAGAAAGACTGTCAGCGCATTTATTCCACATGGAATTGTGACCACCTCCATTGTACGCAGCCCCCACTCCTACAAATATATATTTTTATTCTGTGGTGTCAAGAGGGCTTTCTGCCTCCACAGGAGAACACATATAGGTTAATCACCACCATACATCTCCCTAGGGGGGTGGGGCAGGCGGCAGGGCAGAAAGACTGTCTGACTTGTTTATGCAGAGAAGGCATGGCCATGCCCATGGTGGGCAGCCCCACCCCTATATTATTTCTTAAAAAACTGACTTTTTTAGTTGGGGTATTGCCATGCCCAATGTGGGCAGCCACCACCTCTATATTATTTTCTACAAATTCCCTGGTGTCTACTGGGCACGTGTCCCCCTGGGGAGCAGCAAATTGGAGGTACTCACCCCCATATGCCCCACAGGTGTGGCAGAAAAACTGTTGCCACATTTATTTGGGGTGGGGGCATGGCCATGCCCATGCGGGGCAGTTCCCATGCATATATATTTATGCTTTCTTCTGCAATTATGTTTGAATATTGAGCAACAAACAATCCATTATTATTTTTACACTAGCAACACGTAATGAATTAAGCTAAGAAAATGTGTGCACATAGTCTGTTTTCCATATAGACTGTTTCTTTGAACCATGTGATCGGATGTGAATTGGTTTTAAACTCAGCACTGATTACGCTACCTCATGTGATCAAGGTCACGGTGGTGACAAACGCGTTGGGACAAGCTGGAACGTTTTACAAATGAACAGAAGTTTGGCACTTAAGTGGAGTCCGCACCCTTTCTTCTCCGTTGGAGCATGGATGATTTGGGAACGTGGTTACTGGATGAACAAGTTACTTACCTTCTGTAACAATATATCTGTAAGAAACATTAGTAGTGATAGATTCCTTACCTTAGAATTACCCCCAGGCGTCAAACTGGATCCGGAAAGCTTTCGTCAGCAGTACCTCTGCGTTTCGGAAGGTGGTGTTGTGCGGCTCCGTGTCGGTCGTTGGCGTCATGGTCAGCGAGATGACATCGCAGCAGGTACTTAGATGCCACCCTCACGCGCTGACGTCAGTTCTGTACACGATTTTCCGTGCCAGGAATGCAGAGCCATGCAAGATACTGACCACTGGTGCCTTGAAACTAAGGCCCTGAAAGGAATGACCTTATTCCTAGAAATCAGTTCGCAGAACAGGGAGGATGGGCGGGGTAGTAAGGAATCTATCACTACTAATGTTTCTTACAGATATATTGTTACTGAAGGTAAGTAACTTGTTCATCGGAAAGAAACACGTAGTGATAGATTCCTTACCTTAGAATAGATACCTCCGCAATACCAACCCCGGTGGTGGGTATGCGAACCAAGATCACACCAGGAAGTCCCGGAGAACAGAACGGTCAAAGAAGCTGTCTCTCCACACTTGGCTGTCCAGGCAGTAATGCTTAGTAAAAGTGTGCAGCGAGGCCCACGTACCTGCCTGACATATGTCTTGTAAGGGGGCACCATGTCCCAGCGCAGTAGTGGCAATCATCGCCGTTGTGGAATGGGCGCACAGCCCCAACGGAGGCTACTTCTTTGCCAAGGAATAACAGGCGTTGATACACAAGACGATCCATCGGGAGAAAGTCCGCGTGTGCATGGCCCGACCTTTCTTGGCGCCAACGTAGACGACAAAGAGTTGGTCATCCACCCAGAACTATTGTGTGCGGCTCAGGTAGAATGAGAGCACACGTTTTGGGTCCAGAAGGTGGAGCCTCTCTTCCTCTCTGGAAGGATGCAGAGGTGGAAAGAAGGTGGGCAAAGTGATGGTCTGCCCGTTGTGAAAAGCAGTGACAACTTTTGGCAGAAAGGATGGACGGGTTCAGAGCACAACCTTGTCCGGCTGGAAAGACAGAAAAGGAGGTTTACAAGAAAGAGCCTGGAGCTCACTCACTCTCCTAGCAGAGGTGATGGCAACCAGGAAAGCAGTCTTTAGAGTTAAGAGACGTAGAGGACACTAGTGAAGAGGGTCAAAGGAACTACACATCAAATATGTGAGAACTGGATTCAAATCCCACTCTGGCATCACAAAAGGAATAGGAGGGAAAAGGTGAGTAATGGCTTTGAGGAATCTATTTACAATAGGGGACTTGAAAAGAGAGGGCTGATCAGGGAGCCTGAGAAAGGCCGAAATAGCAGAAAGGTAGCTCTTGATAGTGCCCAGAGCAGAGCCCTGCTGGGCCGAAGAAAGAAGGAACAAAAGGACTTCTGAAAGAGGGGCAGAAAGGGGATCCACAGCCTTTGCTGTGCACCATGCCGCAAATGTGTTCCACCTGCAGGAGTATATCAACTTAGTGGAGGTCCGCCTGGCCGCCAGAATGACATTACAAACTTCAGGAGGCAAGTCAAAAGGAATCAACTGCCAACCGCTCAATCTCCACGCAAGGAGGTGGAGACTGGACAGCTTTGGGTGGAGGACCGTCCCCTGCTGCTGCGACAGATGATCCTCCAGAAGAGGCAGTCAGATCGGGGGATCGATGGTCATACTGAGTAGCTCGGGATACCATACTCTTCGAGCACAGTCTAGAGCCACAAGAATGACTTGGGTCCGGTCACTGACTGATCTTCTTCTTCAGCACTCTAGGCAGAAGAGGTATAGGCGGAAAGGTGTACAACAGACTGCAACTCCACTCGTGACAAAAAGTGTCACCGAGCGAGTGCCGCCTTGGAAATTCCAACGCGCAGAACTGCTGACATTGTGTCAGGGTCAAGATGACGTATCCTGAAGTGCTTGCACAGGAACAGAGATGCTAGTTCCCAACACCCTCTACACGGCAGCCAGAGTTCCAGGAACGTTCACCTGGACTCCGAAACTACCCCGCAGGGGGGAAGGGGAAGTGGATAAAATAATAAACAAAGAAGAGACTGGTCCTGAAACTCCGGTTCTTCACTATTCTCCTCGGCTTCTTCTTATTTCTGTTGTCAGCTCTGGTTAATGAGAACCTTGAAACAAACACGACACTATTACTTTCTACTCCCTTCGACTTCTAACACTCTCTATGTGTTTAACACCTACCCTGGGTTTCAAGCACTGTGCCCCTCTTCTGTATGTCTGTCTTGTTGTGTGGTTTTTTCTTTTCTTTTCAATTCTTTTCTGTGGGTCTGGTCACTTCTTGCCGACTCTCTTTCCTACAAAACATCTTTCTATTAATTCTTTCTTATTCCCCTTGCCTTTTCTATTTGTTTCTTTCTTAACTTAAAAAATAATTATTTTTTTGGGCTTACTTCTGGAGTGGGAATATTCTTGCTTGTCCTCTTCTCCTGTGTTTTGTCTAGCAGAGTTGTGCTTTCTCTCTATTCGGTTCTAGTACTAAACTTGTCTTTACTTTACTTTTCCTTATTTCTAGGTATCTTGTACTAGTGAACGGTGTTGAGTGTATTTTGTATTATTTTCTTCATCTCTATTTGACTGCACATAAATCTTTCTACTAAAGGGGTGAATTTCTGATTACTTGAGTTATCAGATACGTTTTCTATGCAATCTTTCCTGTCAAATACTTTTCTCATTCATCTCTCATGTTTCTCAAAAGTACTTAGCTTCGGTCTTCTTTTTTCTGTCACAGGATGGCGCCAAAAGACCTCCGACTATCTGCTCGGGATACTCGAAGATGCGTTGAATGTCTTCTCGAGGGTTGAAGAGAATTTCGTCGTCTTAACTGTCTCTGTAAATCTTCCTGAAAATTCTCTTCAGGGGGTTTCTTGGAGTGTGAAAAGGTTTCTGACTTGGAAATCTATTCTGTAAAACCTGGCGCTAACTAACTAACTCTAATTCTATTCTCTCTGACCTTTTCCTCAGGAACTCTAATGTCAAGATGCTACTCTCTGAATCTCCTCAGTGAAGTGCGTCGTCCTCTAGGAGCGCGCGCCTCTCCAAACCTCGGAACACCTGTGGGGAGAAAGACTAGACTGCCGCTTCTGCTTCCAGAGCGGCCGCCATCTTGGAATTCCTCTTTCTTTGTAGTTCTGTCCATGAATTGTTCTTTGCCCTTCTGTTCAGTTCTGGGCAGCAGAAAGACCCCAACGTTGCCCCCATTACCGCCTCTTCGTCCTCTGGAGGCCTGACAGTACCCCCCAACAAAGGAGGTCCTCTCATTCCTGGTTTGGTAGGGAATCTTTGATGGAATGATTTCACCAATCTAGGAGCATGAACATCTGACTCTAGTTCCCAAGATCGTTCCTCGGGCCCATAGCCCTTCCAATCTATCAAGTAATAAAGCCTTCCTTTAACTACTTTGGAATCCAGAACTTCTTTCACTTCGTACTCAACCCCTGATTCTAACTGAATGGGTTTTGGAGTCAATTCCCTGCGTAAGCCTGCTGATGCCTTTTTTAACAGGGAAACATGAAAAACAGGATGAATTTTCAATTTAGGAGGTAATTTTTAACTGGTAGTTAACTGGTGAGGTTTTCTCTTCTATCAGATATGGTCCTATGTATCTGGGCTGAAATTTCCTGTTCCCTTTTAGTCTAAGATTCTTTATGCTTAACCAGACTCTATCTCCTTTTTCTAGGGAAGGACCCTCTCGTCTCTTTTTATCTGCATATTGCTTGTATTTCTGTTTTGCCTGTTCTAAATTTTGTTTAGCAGTTTGATGAACTCTACCCAGATGGGTCACCAGATCTTTCACTGCTGGAACGGAAATATCCGTTTGTCTAATAGTTGCATTTGGGTGTCTCCCATAATTTAAATAAAATGGGGAATAACCTGTCGAGACATTTTTGGCGTTGTTATGTGCGAATTCTGCCGCCCATAACAACTCTGACCACTCTCCTTCTTGCTTCAGAAGGAACAACCTCAAATACTGCTCTAACTCCTGATTCGCTCTCTCAGTTTGCCCGTCTGTCTCCGGATGATAGCTAGTCGAATACTTGGCTTCGATTCCCAATCCACCCACAAAGGCCTTCCAAAAATGAGATACAAATTGTGTTCCCCTATCAGAAATAATGACCTTGGGGACCCCATGTATCTTTACAATTTGTGTAGTGAAGTGGTGGGCTAACTGTTTGGCTGTTGGAATTTCTTTTAGGGCCATAAAGTGCGCCATCTTAGAAAATGCATCTACGAACACTAGAATTGTATTATAACCTAAACTTGAAGGTAAATCCACTATTAGATCTAGTGTAACTGTATGCCATGGGTATGGTGGAGTGGGTAGAGGTTGCAACAACCCCTTGGGGGCCTGCCGTTCCGATTTTCCCTGTGCGCAGATCTCACAAGTTCTGACGTACTCCTCAATGTCTCTGGTCATATGCGGCCACCAATAATGTCTCTTGATCAGCTCTTCTGTTTTCGTTTCTCCTTTGTGCCCTGCCAAAAGATTGTCGTGACATTCAGCCATCACCTGATTCCGTAACTCCGGGGTTGGCAAGTAGAGAGCTTCCTTAAAGTAAGGCAACTGTTGCTGAATGTTTCTTTCCTTGTCTTCCTCTACCCATTCCTGTATTTCCTCTGGGCTCATTTGTTTGAGGATCTGCTCCTTTAAGTCAGAAGATATTGTAGCTCCAATTATTTTGTCTTCCGGAATTATTGTTTGATCTTTGATTTGATTCTTCTGGTCATTTGTTCCCAATCTGGATAGAGCGTCCGCCTTGCCATTCTGGGCTCCTGGTCTATAGGTAATGACAAAATCATAGTCCGCGAAGTACAATGACCAACGGAGTTGTCTTGGTGTTAGCGTCCGGGCAGACTTCAAAAATTTCAAATTTCTGTGGTCGGTGAAGACTGTCACTTGATGCTGAGCCCCCATGAGATAGTGTCGCCACTCTTTAAATGCGTCCTTAATTGCCAGTAACTCTTTTTCTGTTATGGTGTAATTTATCTCTGCAGGTGTTAGTTTTCGTGATCTATAGGCGACTGGATGTAGTTGGCCGGTTACCTTATGCCGTTGGGATAATACCCCTCCCACTGCCAGATCTGAGGCGTCCGTTTCCACGTAAAAAGGTTCAGTAGGGTCAGCATGCAGGAGTATCGGTGCGGTCGTGAAGTCTCTTTTTAGGAGTTGAAAGGCTCTCTCTGTTTCTTCCGTCCATTCGAAACGCACTCCTTTTCTCAGTAGACGCGTCAAGGGTAATATTTTCCGTGAAAATTCGCTTATGAATCTTCGATAGAAGTTCGCGAACCCGATGAAACTCTGAACCTCCTTGACACACTCTGGGGATTTCCAATCTACCACAGCCTTGACCTTCTGCTCGTCCATTTTCATTCCAGCCGGGGATAAAACAAACCCCAAAAATTCCACTTGGGAGACCCCGAATGCACATTTCTCCAATTTTACAAATAATTTGTTTTCTCTAAGCTTCTGTAGCACTCTCCTTACGTGTTCCTGATGTTGACTTGTGTCAGACGAATAGATTAAGATGTCGTCGATGTACACTATTGCGCATTGGTCTATGTACTCACTGAGAACATCGTTGATGAAATGCTGGAAGGCAGCCGGGGCGTTGCACAGACCGTAAGGCATAACTTGATATTCGAACAGCCCAAATCGAGTCCTGAAGGCTGTCTTCCATTCATCCCCCTCGCGTATCCTCACAAGATGGTAGGCTCCTCTAAGATCTAGTTTTGTATAGATCTGCCCTCCCTTCAACTGATCCAATAAAACAGAAATCAGAGGAAGCGGGTATCTGTTCTTTTTGGTGATCTTATTGATTGCGCGATAGTCTATACAAGTTCTGAGATCTCCCTCCTGCTTTTTGGGCACAAAGAAAAGCGGCGAAGATACGGGTGACTGGGATGGACGAATGAATCCATTCGCTAGATATTTATCCAAGTATTCCTTCAAGTGGTGATGTTCCTTTTCTGTCAACGCGTATACCCGACTGCAGGGGAGATTGCAACCTGGCTCTAGATCTATTTTACAATCATAAACCCGGTGGGGTGGCAATTGTTCCGCTTCTGTTTCGTCAAAAACATCGGCAAAATCTTCATATTCCGACGGAATCTTCTGGGAGTCTATCGCACAGACAGACATCTCCGCTGTGCACAAGGCCTGAGCAGGATTACACTCTCTGGTTCCTTCTTTTGTTTCAAAACTATTTTTTTGACAATATTCTGAATCCATCACTATGGTTCTTGCGCTCCAGTTTATTGTTGGGTTATGCTCCGTGAGCCATGGAAGGCCCAAAATAAGTTGAAACTGTGGTGCGTCAATTAGATTGAATTGAATCCGTTCGTCGTGTCCATCGCAGTAAATCAATTGTACCTGTTCAGTATGACTCACTATTGGTCCAGATGAGAGATTTGTCCCATCTACTGCCCGAACCGGTTCACTCTTGGGTTTCAAGATGGCCCGTAACCCCACCTTGGCAGCAAATTTTATATCACAGAAGTTTCCGGTGGCTCCGGAATCTATCATCACTGAAACTTCTGTCAACGTTTCTTGCCGGAACTTGAGTACCATGGATAGAATTAGATGTGGAGCTGACGACTGTAGAGTGTTAGCCACTTGATGTTCTGTTGGAGTTGACTTCTGATTAGCATCCACCGGTCCAACTCCCGCTACTGGTGGTGCTGCGAGTTTTCCTTCGGCTTAAAGGGGGTCTTCGGTTTTCTTGGACAACCCTTAACAAAATGCCCACTGGAGCCACAATACATACAAAGATTTCCTGCCCTTCTTTTCTCTTTCTCTTCTTTGGTTAGAGGACCTCTTATCGTTCCAATTTGCATGGGCTCCGAACCTTGTTGTCCGTCCACAGCCTTATTCCCTTCTGGCCGAACCCGATCAAATCTCGGAGCTACTGGCCTGAATTCTTTCCTTTTTTCTCCTCTCCTCTCTCCTTGACGAAAGTCTATTTCTAAGACCAGGTCCACTAATTCCGAGATCTCTGTGGGTCTATTAGGTATCTGTGCCAACACATCTTTAAGTTCATCTCTTAAACCTCTATAAAAAACTGCAGCTCTCTTGCTTTCTGGCCAGTCCGTTTCTACGACTAATTTATTGAATTGGGCCAAATATGCTACTAGATCTCGGTTTCCCTGTCTCAGGTCCAATAATTCATTGTCTACTGCTTGAGATATTCTCCGCCTGTCGAAAATTCGAAGAAATTCTTGTTTGAAGTCTTCATAGTTTTGTAACAGTGGATCATCCCGGGAAACCAGAGGCATTGACCAGGACGCTGCATCTCCGCTCAAGTACGACAGAACAAAGGCCACCCTAGACTGCGCATCTGGGAAAATGGAAGGGCGACACATAAAGTGCAAAGAAAACTGTGTGATGAATAGCTGTGCCTTTTGTGGGTCCCCACTAAAGCGCTCCGGAGGAGCCAACGGAATAACTGGGGACAGTGAATGGATCACTTGTGTAGTTATTCTATTTGGGTCTTCAGTGGATGAGTCTAAGGCGTTCCTCCCTGAGCCGAATGGCTGCTTAACCCGTTGAACTAACTCTGCTGTCTCTTTTCTCGAGTTAATTACCTCCTGCCTCAGGTTTTGGTTGTCTTCTCTCACTGCCACCAACTCCTTTTGAATGGTCTCTAGCACTACTCCCAAGGTCTGTAAGTTTATTCCTTCTGCCATCTCTGTCCGGGTGCAAGTTTACCACTTGGGCACTTCACTCTGTCAGGGTCAAGATGACGTATCCTGAAGTGCTTGCACAGGAACAGAGATGCTAGTTCCCAACACCCTCTACACGGCAGCCAGAGTTCCAGGAACGTTCACCTGGACTCCGAAACTACCCCGCAGGGGGGAAGGGGAAGTGGATAAAATAATAAACAAAGAAGAGACTGGTCCTGAAACTCCGGTTCTTCACTATTCTCCTCGGCTTCTTCTTATTTCTGTTGTCAGCTCTGGTTAATGAGAACCTTGAAACAAACACGACACTATTACTTTCTACTCCCTTCGACTTCTAACACTCTCTATGTGTTTAACACCTACCCTGGGTTTCAAGCACTGTGCCCCTCTTCTGTATGTCTGTCTTGTTGTGTGGTTTTTTTCTTTTCTTTTCAATTCTTTTCTGTGGGTCTGGTCACTTCTTGCCGACTCTCTTTCCTACAAAACATCTTTCTATTAATTCTTTCTTATTCCCCTTGCCTTTTCTATTTGTTTCTTTCTTAACTTAAAAAATAATTATTTTTTTGGGCTTACTTCTGGAGTGGGAATATTCTTGCTTGTCCTCTTCTCCTGTGTTTTGTCTAGCAGAGTTGTGCTTTCTCTCTATTCGGTTCTAGTACTAAACTTGTCTTTACTTTACTTTTCCTTATTTCTAGGTATCTTGTACTAGTGAACGGTGTTGAGTGTATTTTGTATTATTTTCTTCATCTCTATTTGACTGCACATAAATCTTTCTACTAAAGGGGTGAATTTCTGATTACTTGAGTTATCAGATACGTTTTCTATGCAATCTTTCCTGTCAAATACTTTTCTCATTCATCTCTCATGTTTCTCAAAAGTACTTAGCTTCGGTCTTCTTTTTTCTGTCACAGGATGGCGCCAAAAGACCTCCGACTATCTGCTCGGGATACTCGAAGATGCGTTGAATGTCTTCTCGAGGGTTGAAGAGAATTTCGTCGTCTTAACTGTCTCTGTAAATCTTCCTGAAAATTCTCTTCAGGGGGTTTCTTGGAGTGTGAAAAGGTTTCTGACTTGGAAATCTATTCTGTAAAACCTGGCGCTAACTAACTAACTCTAATTCTATTCTCTCTGACCTTTTCCTCAGGAACTCTAATGTCAAGATGCTACTCTCTGAATCTCCTCAGTGAAGTGCGTCGTCCTCTAGGAGCGCGCGCCTCTCCAAACCTCGGAACACCTGTGGGGAGAAAGACTAGACTGCCGCTTCTGCTTCCAGAGCGGCCGCCATCTTGGAATTCCTCTTTCTTTGTAGTTCTGTCCATGAATTGTTCTTTGCCCTTCTGTTCAGTTCTGGGCAGCAGAAAGACCCCAACGTTGCCCCCATTACCGCCTCTTCGTCCTCTGGAGGCCTGACACATTGCACGGTCTCTTCGGTGGTGAATAGATCTAACCAAGGCTCTCCCCACTGTTGAAAGAGATGTTGCGCCATTTCTGAGTTAAGACGCCAATCCTGTTCCATCATGCACCTACGGATGTGTTTGTCCGCCCTGGCGTTCAATGAACCTGCCAGGTGTTGAACCACCAGGGAAATGCCCTGATGTTCCAGCCATGTCCAGAGGTGCAGAGCCTCCTGAAATAGGGTCCACGACACAGCCTGCCCTGTTTGTTGCTGTACCACATGGCGGTGGTGTTGTCCGTGAACACCTGCACTACTCTTCCCCAGACAGAGGGAAGGAATGCCTTCAGTGCAAGTCCGATCGCCCGAAGCTTCAGAAGGTTGATATGGAGCTGGGACTCCACCGGAGACTAGAGGCCTCTGATCTCCGCCTCTCCCATGTGACCGCCCCATCCCAGGAGTGACGCATCCGTCACCACTGTGTGCTCCGGTTGGGGAAGGGAGAGGGATCTGTCATGGACCCAATGCCGGTTTGGGAGCCACCACTGCAACTGTCTTGCAGTGCCCTCTGAGATCTGGACGGACTCAGACAGGTTCCCCTGGTGCTGCGCCCACTGGAACTTCAGGTCCCACTGCAGAGCCCGCATATGCCATCTGGCATGATCGACCAGTAGGATGGAGGAGGCCATGAGGCCCAGCAGCCTCAGGGTCATCCTGACCGATACCCAGGATAGAGGCCAAAATATCGGAATCAGAACCTGAATATCCTGTACTCGCCGTTCGGGAGGATAGACCCGAAAGAGCGTTGTATCCAAAACCGCTCCTATGAAGAGAAGCTTCTGAGAGGGAATCAGGTGCGACTTCGGCACATTGATGGAGAACCCCAGCAAATGCAGGATGTCGGCTGTAGTCTGGAGGTGGGTGACGACTGCCTGGGGTGATCCCGCCTTCAACAGCCAGTCATCGACATAGGAGAAGACTGGAACCCCTGATCTGCGCAGATGAGCTGCAACCTCTGCCATCACTTTCGTGAACACCTGAGGGGCGCTGCTAAGGCCAAAGGGGAGCACGGTAAACTGAAAGTGCTCTTGTCCTGCCGTAAACCGCAGGAAACGCCGGTAGGACGGCAGGACAGGAATATGGAAATATTCGTCCTGCAGATCCAACACCACCATCCAGTCTCCAGGATCGAGGGCAGACAAGACCTGAGCCAGAGTTAACATCTTGAACTTCTCCTTCCGGAGGAAGCGATTGACGTTCAGGAGGTCTAAGATAGGATGCAGGCCCTTGTCCTTCTTGGGAACCAGAAAGTAGTGGGAATAACAACCACAACCTACTTCTGGCGCAGGAACGTGATCAATGGCCCCCTTGGCCAAGAGGGCCACAACTTCCTGTTGAAGAAGTGCCAAGTGATCCCCCGACATGCGGTGGTACTGGGGTGGCATGGCTGGAGGGGTAGTCTCGAAGGGGACGGAGTAGCCCCTTCGGACTATTTGTAAAACCCACCTATCAGTAGTGATGGTGGGCCAGTGGGGGAGGTGATGGCGAATCCTGCCACCCACTGGCGTTCGATGGGTCTGAAAAACCAGACTAGGAAGGTTTGGAGGCAGTGGAGGCCAGGGGGGAGGTGGACTGACCCGCCCACTGGCCCCCTGACCCACCCCGGCGGGTCCCACGTCCGCAGCTGCACTGGAACTGTTGCTGCGGAGGCTTGTGGCTCTGAAGCTAACATGTCAGGGCGCCCCTTCGATGGCCACGAAAGGAGCGAAAGGCAGATGAGGGCGAGTGGCCGAAAGGCCCAAGGACTCGGCCGTAGCCTGTGAGTCCTTAAAACGCTCCAACGCACTATCCGCCTTGTTGCCAAAAAGGCGAATGCCATCAAAGGGTATGTTCATGAGAGTGTTCTGGACATCCCCTGAGAAGCCAGTAGTCCTCAGACAGGTGTGGCAATGGAGCGCCACTGTCGTGGAAATCACTCTGCCCAGGGAGTCATCGAAATGTGAACTTGGCTGCATGTCTCCCTTCAGCAATAACCTGAGACAGCACTGTCTGGGCCTCATGCGGACACTGAGGCATCACTAGCGCCACCTTATCCCACACAGAGTGGGAATAACGGCCCAAGAGGCATGCGGTGTTCACAGACCGCAGCCCTGAACTGGCGGAAGAAAAAATCTTCTTCCCAACTGTTCCAGTCTTTTGGATTCCCTACCCAGGGGTGCGGTAGGGAAGGCACTTTGGGACGTGGAGGCTTGGACAACCAAGCTCTCAGGGGTGGGGTGTTGGGAGTGGAAAAAGGGGTCGGGCGGTGGTGCCCCTGTGTTGGGCCTGGACCAGGTACCCAAAAAATATCAGAAAGTGACTCATTAAAAGGCAGCAGTGGCTCTGCATAGGTAGCCGCCGGCTGAAGCACTTCTGTCAGGAGCTTAGTCCTGACGGCCACTGTAGGGAGTTGGAGGTGGAGGGCCTCGGCCGCCCTACGCAACACCACTGCATAACTTGCACCCTCCTCCGTAGCCATGGTAGGAGGAGCGAGCATGCCAAAGCCAGGAGAGGTGTACAGACCACTGGCATCCCCCAGTTCCTCTGCCCAGTCCGGGTCATACTGGGTTAGAACTGGGGGTCCCTAGTTGGCAGAGGTAGGTACCATTGACCAAATAGGGACCCTTGCTTCTAGTCAGGAAAAGGGGATTACACTCCTGGATAACCCCTACTCACCCCCTTGGTAGCTTGGCACGAGCAGACAGGCTTATCTCAGAGACAGTGAGTAAAGCATTTGTGAACACACACAGTAATACAGTGAAAACACTACAGATGGACACCACACAGGTTTTATAAAAATAAGTATTCTTTATATAGACTTAACACAAGACCAAAACGACAAACATCCACAATACTATAATCAAAAATAATACTTCAAGATAGTAGAAATAGCTCAAAAATAGGTTCTTCTCTTGGCAACAGATAACCCCAACTGGAGTTATCACGACGTCGAAGAAATCCCCAAGTACGGCGCGACCGCGAGGTGCGCGGCATCAGTCCCGGATGTGAGACAGGCCCACAAATAAGAGTACCTTGGAAAAGCAAAAACAAAGACAGCTCACGGCGTCGGGGAGATGTGGTGTCGGCGCTGTACGGCATCGGTTCCTTGCTTCGGGGGAGGCCATGCGTCGGGTCTTCGATGCTTGCGCAAAGCAGGAGAAGCATCTGTTCCTTACCGGAGAGGAGGTGACGTCACGATGGCGCCGAAACCAAGGTTCCGTATGATGTCACGATGCCGATGGGTTCTTGACCACACACGTCGAGGATCAGCTCCGCGAGGATGTCTGCTTCGGAGTCGATGCGGCACAGAAGCCGGCGTCGGGTCTACGTTGTAAGTCGGAGCAGCGCTCATGGCTTTGATGCAGAGTACGGTGTCGCTAGCCGGCGTCGGTGTTGCAATTTCCTTCTGTAGCAACTAGAACAGCATGTTCCAGATGCAGGCAAGCAGAAGGGTTGAAGTCTTGTATCCCTGTAGAGACTTCAGGCAGGAGGCAAGCTCAAATTCAAGCCCTTAGAGAAATATTCTGCAAGTTGATGGAAGTTCTTTAAAAATTCCTTCTCCTTTCCTTGGCAATAAAGAAACCACTGCAGGCCAACCCAGCAAAACAGCACACTGGCAGAGGGGAAGTCCAAACTCCTGCAGCTTCCTTGGTTGTTTTCCTTGGCAAAGGTTTGTCTTGTTTTCCCAGAAGTGAACTAAAGTCCTGGGGTCTGGGCCCCAATATTTATACCAGTAAATCATTTGTCCTCTGAAGGCAGAGGGTCCTGTACCTAGTTCAAACCAGTTCTGGATGCATTCTGCCAGTGCATAACTTCTTCCTTTGTTAGTGTGGCCCAGGGTCATCAGACGCACCACAGGAGGTGGAGCCAGCATCATGGAAGGCAGACACAGCCCTATTCAGGCCCAGGTGCTACTCCTCCCACCACTTCCAATGCAGATAGGTCTATTCAGCCTTGTGCTGACTCACCCTGTCTCCTGGGGCCTCCCTAGTCCCTGTCACTCACAAACCAGACATGCAATACACAACCCAGCAGAGGCAGGCTTGGATGGTTAGGCAAGAAAATACCTACTTTCTAAAAGTGGTATTTTCAAAAACAGAATGTTAAAACCAACTTCACTAAAATATGTATTTTATCATTCTGAGTTCACACTAAATTTGTTTTTCTACCATGTTCCCTGGGTCAGTTAGGATTATAAGATGTTATAATCAAACTGCCCATTCTGGCTTATGGGGACAGGTAGCCTTGAAATAGTGAAAAACGAAATTGGCTGCAATTCACTATCAGGACATGCTACACACATCAGGGCATGTCCTACCTTTCACGTACAATGCACCCTGCCCTAGGGCCCATCTTAGAGGAGGCAAACATGTAGAAAAGGGAAGGTTTAGGAACTGGTAAGTGGGTGCACTTACCAAGTCGACATGGCAGTACTAGACTGCACACAGGCTCTGCATTGGCAGGCCGGAGTCACACTTTACAAGCTGCTTCTGTGGGTGGCACAATCAGTGCAGCAAGCCCACTAGCAGCATTTCATCTATAGCCCCTGGGCACACATGGTGCACTATACTAGGGTCTGACAAGTACATCAAATAAGCCAATCATGGAGTCACTAATACATTATGTCAATTCAACATAGGGAGCACTTGCACTGTGGCACTCAATAGCAGTGGCACAGTGCCCAAAGCACCTAACCAGCAAAAACATATCAAAAACAGAGGAGACAACAGCATAAAAATGGAAGGCAGACTCACGCCAATGGAACCAGGTCTAACACTCACACTGAGCTGTGAGAGGATCCTCAAACCCATCCCAGTCCTCCCCTTCCTCCGAAGGCTGTTGAACAGGCCTAAAATAAGGAGGCTGGTCATAGTGATAGAAATCCCCCATCGGCATTGGAATCGGCATTGTGCGATGCCGTACCAGCTCCGTGTCCACATCGGGGATGAGACCGGGAGTGACGTCGTCCGGTGCCACGGGCGACATCGGAGGTGGTGCCGGTGGGGTCGACGTCAGTGGAGGGGTCACGAGGTCAACTGGCGTCAACCGGAATCCAGGCCTGGATCCTTGGGGCCCCAGCGGCGCTGGGGCCGAAGTCTACAGCGATGCCGGAGCTGCCGACAGTAAAGGGCGAGGACCCCCAGTCAGGCCCTCGGGCCTGGCAGGCCATGGCAGACAGATATTCCTGCAGCTGTGCGGGAGTCGCCGACGGACCCGGGAAGAGCGGGTAGGCCAGCGATACCGTAGGCTCCACCAGAGCCGCAGGGGAGGCACCACCCGCACCTTCAGCCGCGTCGGGAAGTCGGTGAGCGATGCCGCTTCTTCGACTTCTTGTGATGGTTCGTCTTACCTGACCCCGAGTGCGAAGACTTTGATCCCGACGAATGATGGTGATGGCTCTGCGACCAGTCCCTCGACCTCCCACAGGACCGGGACCTTGAGCAGTGCGGAGCCGATTGCCAGACTTCAAGCAACTTTCAGGACCGCTCCCGCAAAGTGTTTGTCACCATGGCCCGGCAGTCGGGGCACGACTTGGGGTCGTGGTCGTGCCCCAGGCAGTAGACACACACGCAGTGCGGGTCCGTCACTGACATCATACGATGACAGTCCCCGCAAGACTTGAAGCTAGGCATCCCTATGGCACCAGGAGTCGATCGAATCCAAAAAACAGAGAATAAAAGCCTCAAAAAAACCCAGTCAAGAAATGACGGGGGTACCGCTCTCACCGGATCAACGCTTGCTGGCGCGGAAAAAGAAAGAACTGACGTCAGCGCATGAGGGCGGCATCTAAGTGGCTGCCGCGACATCTCGGCGACCATGACGCCACCTTCTGACGCACGCGGAGCTGCACAACGCTACCTTCTGATGCACAAGGGTACTGCTGACAAAAACTTTCCGGCTCCTGTCTGACGCCTGGGGATAATTCTACGGTAAGGAATCTATCACTACGTGTTTCTTTCAGATATATATATATATATATATATATATATATATATATGCCAAACACCACGTTTCTGAAAAGAACGTGCGGCGCACTCGTGCTCGATTCAGACACGCGTTCCGGGACCCTGCCCTTCGTCAACACTGACGAAGGGCTGGGTCCCGGAACGCGTGTGTTTGTTTGTCTTCACGGAGAAGAACGAATAAAAGCAATTTCTTTGAATCGAGCACGAGTGCGCCGCACGTTCTTTTCAGAAACGTGGTGTTTGGCAGTAATAGATTGCGCTATCGCCCGCGCAAGTGGCGCACCCGCACTGCTGAGAGCAACGGAGTGGGGTGGTGTTGTTTTTCGAATATATATATATATATATATATGTATATATATATAGATTGTCAAAAACGACAAATGGTATACATCTAAAGAATGGTAGACTCTCAGTGTGTGGTCTTCAATCAGATTGGCTGAAGGTTGGTTCTTTAAAAAAAAAATGGTGTAATTAGGCTAACACTTGAGGTTACAGCCTATAACCAATGCTTTACATGGGATTGCTCTTAGAGAACAAGTTACTTACCTTCGGTAACAATATATCTATAAGAGACATTAGTTAGTGATAGATTCCTTACCTTAGAATTACCCCCAGGCGTCAGACTGGATCCGGAAAGTTTTCGTCAGCAGTACCCCTGCGCGTCAAGGGGCGACGTCATGCGGCTTAGCGTACGTCGGTGGCATCGTAGTCGCCAAGATGACATCGCTGGAGCTACTTAGACGCGCCCGATCGCGCTGACGTCAGTCCTGTACACGACTTTCCGCGCCAGGAACGCAGAGCCATGCAAGATACTGACCATTGCTGCATTGGAACTAGGGCCCTGAAAGGGATGACCTTAACCCTAGAAATCAGTTCGCAGAGCGGGGAGGATGGGCGGGGTGGTAAGGAATCTATCACTAACTAATGTCTCATACAGATATTTCGTTACCGAAGGTAAGTAACTTGTTAATCTGAAAGAGACGTTAGTGATAGATTCCTTACCTTAGAGTAGATACCCCAGCAATACCAACTCCGGTGGTGGGTCTGCGAACCAAGATCTCCCCAGAAAGTCACGGAGAACAGAACAGCCAAAGAAGCCGTCTCTCCTGTCTTGGCTGTCCAGGCAGTAATGCTTTATAAAAGTGTGCAGCAAAGCCCACTTGGCTGCTTGACAGATGTCTTGCAGGGGGCCACCACATCCCAAAGCAGTAGTAGCTGCTGTCGCCCTGGTAGAATAGGCGCGCAACCCCACCGGAGGTTCCTTTTTAGCCAGAGAATAACAGGCTTTGATACATGTTGGACTTGGCCCTTTTTGCAGGGTCATCCCTAAACTTTTTGCCTTACTCCTGCATTTTTTCTGACCTGTTGTTGGCTGTTTTATGACTCTGGGTACTTTAGCACTGCTGTTCAGCGCTAAAGTGCATATGTAAAATGTATATGTTGGTTGGAATCCATTATTGGCTTATTTGGTTTACTATCAGACCCCAGTAAAGTGCACCAGGAGTGCCAGGGCGTGTAAATAATATAAATACAAATGCCGCTGGTGGGCTTGCAGCACTGGTTGTGCCACCCACAGAAGCGGCCTGGTAAAATGTGTCTAGGTCTGCCATTGCAGAACCTGCGAGCAGTCTGGTACTGACATGCTGACTGGCAAGTGCACCCACTTGATAGTCCCTAAACCTTCCCTTCACTTCATGTTAGTCACACCTATGGTAGGCCCAAGGGCAGGGTGCATTGTAGCATAAGGTAGGACAAGCCCTGATGTGTGTGGCATGTCCTAATAGTGAATTACAGCCATTTTCGTTTTTCACTATTGTAAGGCTACCCTGTTCTCATAGGTCAGAATGGGCTGTTAAGATTGTTACATCCTATGATCCTAACAGACCCAGGGAACATGGTAGAAAATCGAGTTTAGTATGCCTGAACTCAGAATAATAAGGTACATCTTTTAGTAAGGTTTATTTTAATATTCTGCAGTTGCAAATGCCATTTTTGGCATTTGCTTGCCTAACCATTTCAGCCCGCCTCTGCGTGATGTGTATCTGCTGTCTGGCTTGTGTGAATGACAGGGCTGGGGAAACCCAGATGGGCAGGGCTAGGTAGCCTGGTGGTGAATAGAAAGATTGACCTGTAGATGGGTGGGAGGAGTACACCTGGACTCTGAATAGGGCTGTGCTCTGCCACCACAATGCTGGCTCCGCCCCCTGTGGAGCGTCTGATGGCTCTGCCCTGCACCCTGAAAGAAGAAGCCTGCAACGCATCAACAAAGTGCTCCAGAACTGGACTGAACTAGGCAAGGGCCCCCTGGCCTGAGAGAACAAAGGATTTGTGGTATAAATGTAGGAGCCCTGCTCCTAAGAAACTAGATCCTGTCCTGCCAAGAAGAAACCTCTGTCCGACGAGAAGGAACTGGGAAAGCTGCATGGAGGAGTACTGTCCCTGACCTGGGGGATTGGCCTGCAGTGGTTGCCTTGCTGCTGAAGAAGACGAACAAAGACTAAAAAGACTTTTATTTGACTTGTGCTGAAGATCTCCAGGGGCTTGTGAGTGAGCTGTGAGCTTGCCCCCTGAACGAAGTCCCAGGAACAGTGGACTTCACCGCCGTGGAATCACCTTGGAACACGGACCGTTTTCATCGCATGTTCGCTTCAAACTGCTGTGTACGTCTCGCTGATCGCGGCGTACTCCCCCGTGAGCTGATATCCCGCTGTCCGGCACGAACAACGCGTCTGTGGCCCCTCTACAAGCCGTAGCTCGCACCGCGAAGGAAGGTACTACCAGCCCGAGCAACGCGAGTTATCGCCCCTACAAGCCGTAGCTCGCACCATAACTGAAGGACATCACCGTACCAGCTCGCACCCCCCTACGGGCCGTACTATCACCGTACGCGCCTCTCCCCTGCTTTGGGAAAGGCTGTGGTACGTGTGGTGGTCGCGTACGTCTCCCGTCCGGAGCATACTGTTCGCTTGGCTCAGCAGCCAAAGTGAAGCCCAGCGATCCCGGTACGTCGCGTACCCGAACGTCTGGCAGTACGGACCGTACTCTCGCCCCGTCCCCTGAGCCGCGCACGCCCAAGGTCTCCCGTACCGTAGTACGCGCCGCCCGGAGGACTTCGCACCGTACTGTACGCCTGCTGCCAAGGAAGTGTCCGTGACGAACTCACCAAGCATCAAGGTACTGTGCCCGTTCGCGCCGTAGGGTGTACGCTTCACCTGGAGCGCCTGCAGCGCGTGTACGACCCGTCCCAAAGCCTGTGTCTACCGCGTACGACGCGTACGAAGAGGGACAATGCGCACAGAACTGTAAAAGTTCGCTAAACCCAAGAACTCTTTGAAAATAAGTATTGTGGGCTGTTTAAACGTTATTTGGTCTTGTGCTAAGCCTTATGATTCTATATAAAGTATTTTTGATATATATCCTGTGTGAAGTCCATTTGTGGAGGGTCACTGTATTACTGTGTGGGTATTTACAAATGCTTAACCTAAAAGCCCTGAGATAATGCCTTGTCTGCTCGCGCCAAGCTAGCTAGAGGGTGAGCAGGGGTTATTATTGGAGTGTATCCCCCTACCCTGATTAGAGGAAAGGTTCCCTGCTTGACACAAGTACCTACCTGTGCCAACCAGAGAACGCGGATTCTAACATTGGTGGTCAGCGGTGAGGATTACGAATTTGCATTTGTGATACATACACAGTGATTGGTGAACGCCACATAGTGAAGGCAGACCAATAGCGCAACCACTTACTTCTAATTCGCATTTTTGCTGGAAATCGCCAGTTGTTAAAGAAATCATGCCTGGTTCAGTTGTTGTGGAAAGGGCAGCATCCCTCATCTCTGAAACTGAAGACGTGGAATGGGAAGAAGAGAGATTAGAGAGCTACACCAAGGTCCAGCTGAAGGGCTTCTGCAGAAAATTCAAAGTCCCCACTGTTGGATGTAAGCTCAAAGTAGATCTTTGCAAGGCACTGAGGGCCTGGATGGAGTCAAGAAAAGACTCTGATGAGGTGGAGGAAATTGAGCAGGCAGAGAGCATCGCTAGCTTGGGCAGAGGCCTGTCGCCAGAGGAGTTGGCCGACAGGAAGGAAATCAGAGCTCATGAGATAGAGATGGCGAAACTAAATGGGCAACTGGAGCTGGAAAGCAAAAAGCTGGCTCTGGAAGAAAATAAAATGCAAATGGAGCATGACTTGATAATGGGGAAGCTTAATTTAGAGATCGAGAGGCTTGAGACCATGAGTGTCTCAGTCCAGCAACAAGAAATGTGTGTAGCTCAGAGATTGAGCTTTGCTGAGTGGGAGGAGGAATCCAGCTCAGATGGTGGCAGCAATATTGAATTTTCTAGTGCTGAGAGAGTAGTACACACACCCAGCGACATGGCACCTGACTTGAAGGAGGGGGTTAACATACACCAAGAGGTTCAAGGACATGAGGTAGCTTCCGTAGTGCGCAGTGTCCCTGAGAGGAATAGGGTAATTGGCGCAGGGGTTCATGGTCCTAGTGGTGGGAGGGACACTCTACTGACTCTAGATGAGAGGCGCAGGGAGAGGGGTTCCCCCAAAATTGAAGTCCTGGTATGTGAGTGTGAAGACCGCCCAGAAGAGTGTGGGTTGTGTGACAGAGACAGTCAGATACTGTCTTGCCAGTCTCAGGGGAGTGGTGTGGAGTACGTGTGTGAGGCACTGGATGGTGAGGTGAAGGATAGTTTGGTTAACCCTGCTAGGGGGCTGTGTGATCCAATTGTGGGAGAGCATATTGTAAGTCCCTGTTTTCCAGAGCTATGCCAACACCTGTGGGAGAGTGAGTTCTCTGACCGCAGGGAGCTCACATTGGAGGCAGACCTTTTGGTGGAGTCCAGAGGGTCTGGAAAGGCATTGGGGAGTGATCCCAAGAAGAGTGGTTCAGGTATCTTCAAACCCAGTGAGGTGGAAGTGGCTCAGAGGAGCCCAACTAGGTCCTGTAGTAGTGAGAGGGGTGTAGGGCCTCACGTCCTGTCTTTAAGGGGAAGGAGTGAGAACGGGTTATGTCCCGGTAGTGCCCAACCTCAGTCTCAGAGCTTGTTAAAGGAACACCAGGTGGGGAGCCTAGTCTGTCCTGAGGGGCTGCCCGTTGTGCGGGATCCCCTAGTGTCTGGTGAACGGGGAGTGTCTGTAAGCAGGCCTCCCTCAGTTCTGGTGTCTGGCAGTACCGCTCCAGTTGGGAGGGTTCAGAAGTCCAGATTGAGGGGTGAGAGGGGGGAAGAGTCCCCAGTGGAAGAACCAGTGGGTCAGGGGCCAGCCAGAAGGGCTGCGTCACCAGTGAATGACCATGGTGACGCCACTTCGGTCCTGGGGGATCTTCGTGCACTGTCAGATGGACAGGGGTCGGGAGATCTGCGCCAGGCAGACTGTCACACGACACATGAGTTATGTGTCACCCTCAGGGGGGGCCTGCGTGCTCCCTGGGAAGTCCTGGTGCGCCAGGCGGGCGTTCAACCGCATGGGTTGGTCCCAGGGTTGGGAAGCCAGGTTCAGGTGTTGTCTGACCTGGAGGGTAGGACAATTGTAATCAGTGTCCTGACCCATGTTGCTTCTAGGGGTACCACGCCAGTTGGGAGGGTGCAGTACTCTGGAAGGGGGTGCAGAGGGAGGGAGTCCTTGCCTCTGACCCCGGTGCAGCCTGAGGGTTTAGACCCTAGGTTGGAGAGCCAGGTTCAGGTGTTGTCTGACCTGGAGGGAGGGACATCTGTAATCAGTGTCCTGACCCATGTTGCTTCTTGGTGTACCACTCCAGGTGGAAGGGTACAGCCATCTGGAAGGGGGTGCAGAGGGAGGGAGTCCTCGCCTCTGACCCCGGCTCAACTAAAGGGTTTAGACCCTAGGTTGGAGGGCCAGGTTCAGGGTGTCCCCCCTGACCTGGACGCCCAGTTGCAGGATAGAACCCCTGAACTGGTGGGCGAGTTGCGCAGGACACCGGCCACAGGTGCCCTGGCAATTCTGGAAGGGGGTACCACTCCAAGAGGGAGGGTGCAGAGCCCCAAGGAGGAGGTCCGGGTGTGGGAGAGGCCACCCCAGTCTTCGGTCCAGCTGTCAGGTAGAGGCCTGGGGCCGGTGGGTCCGTGTCAGGATGTCATACCTGACCTGACAGGAGGGAGAATGGACAAAGGTTGCCAAGCACCTGGGGCTACTGTCCTCCCGCTCCCTGGTGCCACAGAGGTTTGAGAGCCCTGAGAGGTATAAGGCCTGGGTCTCATCCCAGACTACTGACAGTAGCCACTGTGGCATTTTACTGTCTGTCTGTTGGGACGCACCTGTGAGCCAGTTAAGGTTAGGTGCTGCACAGGTGGTGTCCACAGGTGAGGAGAAGGGTTCCCCATGGATTTGCTTGGTGGGCCCTGAGAGTATGGACAGAGGGATTCCATTAGGTTCAGATTGGCGGAGAACTGGAGTCTGCCCCTGCAGTTGCAGGCCAGGTCCTTGTTCTATCGCCCCAAGCAGGGAAGACCATCACAGTGGTGATTGGTCTGCCCTGCGTTTTGGCTGGAAGGGGGTAGTGTTGGACTTAGCCCTTTTTTCAGGGTCATCCCTAAACTTTTTGCCTTCCTCCTGCATTTTTTCTGACCTGTTGTTGGCTGTTTTATGACTCTGGGCACTTTACCACTGCTGTTCAGTGCTAAAGTGCATATGCTCTCCCTATGTAAAATGTATATGTTGGTTGGATTCCATGATTGGCTTATTTGGTTTACTATCAGACCCCAGTAAAGTGCACCAGGAGTGTCAGGGCGTGTAACTACAAATGCCGCTGGTGGGCTTGCAGCACTGATTGTGCCACCCACAGAAGCTGCCTGGTAAAATGTGTCTAGGTCTGCCATTGCAGAACCTGCGTGCAGTCTGGTACTGACATGCTGACTGGCAAGTGCACCCACTTGCCAGTCCCTAAACCTTCCCTTAACTTCATGTTAGTCACCCCTATGGTAGGCCCAAGGGCAGGGTGCATTGTAGCATAAGGTAGGACAAGCCCTGATGTGTGTGGCATATCCAAATAGTGAATTACAGCCATTTTCGTTTTTCACTATTGTAAGTCTACTCTGTTCTCATAGGCCAGAATGGGCTGTTAAGATTGTTACATCCTATGATCCTAACAGACCCAGGGAACATGGTAGAAAATCGAGTTTAGTATGCCTGAACTCAGAATAATACGGTACATCTTTTAGTAAGGTTTATTTTAATATTCTGCGGTTGCAAATGCCACTTTTAGAAAGTTGGCCTTTGCTTGCCTAACCATTTCAGCCCGCCTCTGCGTGATGTGTATCTGCTGTCTGGCTTGTGTGAATGACAGGGCTGGGGAAACCCAGATGGGCAGGGCTAGGTAGCCTGGTGGTGAATAGAAAGATTGACCTGTAGATGGGTGGGAGGAGTACACCTGGACTCTGAATAGGGCTGTGCTCTGCCACCACAATGCTGGCTCCGCCCCCTGTGGAGCGTCTGATGGCTCTGCCCTGCACCCTGAAAGAAGAATCCTGCATCGCATCAACAAAGTGCTCCAGAACTGGACTAAACTAGGCAAGGGCCCCCCTGGCCTGAGAGAACAAAGGATTTGTGGTATAAATGTAGGAGCCCTGCTCCTAAGAAACTAGATCCTGTCCTGCCAAGAAGAAACCTCTGCCCGAGGAGAAGGAACTGGGAAAACTGCATGGAAGAGTACTGTCCCTGACCTGGGGGATTGGCCTGCAGTGGTTGCCTTGCTGCTGAAGAAGAGGAACAAAGACTAAAAAGACTTTTATTTGACTTGTGCTGAAGCTCTCCAAGGGCTTGTGAGTGAGCTTGCCCCCTGAATGAAGTCCCAGCAACAGTGGACTTCACCGCCGTGGAATCGCCTTGGATAACGGACCGTTTTCCTCGCATCTTCGCTTCAAACTGTTGTGTACATCTCGCTGATCGCGGCGTACTCCCCATGAGCTGATATCCCGCTGTCCGGCACGAACAACGCGTCTGTGGCCCCTCTACGAGCCGTAGCTCGCACCGCGAAGGAAGGTACTACCAGCCCGAGCAACGCGAGTTATCGCCCCTACGAGCCGTAGCTCGCACCGTAACTGAAGGACATCACCGTACCAGCTCGCACCCCCCTACGGACCGTACTATCTCCATACGCGCATCTCCCCTGCTTTGGGAAAGGCCCTGGTATGTGTGGTGGTCGCGTACGTCTCCCGTCCGGAGCGTACTGTTCGCCTGTCTCAGCAGCCAAAGTGAAGCCCAGCGATCCCGGTACGTCGCGTCACCGAACGTCTGGCAGTACGGACCGTACTCTCGCCCCGTCCCCTGAGCCGTGCACGCCCAAGGTCTCCCGTACCATAGTACGCGCCGCCCGGAGGACTTCGCACCGTACTGTACGCCTGCTGCCAAGGAAGTGTCCGTGACGAACTCACCAAGCATCAAGGTACTGTGCCTGTTCGCGCCGTAGGGTGTATGCTTCACCTGGAGCGCCTACAGCGCGTGTACGACCCGTTCCAAAGCCTGTGTCTACCGCGTACAACGCGTACGAAGAGGGACGACGCGCATAGAACTGTAAAAGTACGCTAAACCCAAGAACTCTTTGAAAATAAGTATTGTGGGCTGTTTAAACGTTATTTGGTCTTGTGCTAAGCCTGATAATTCTATATAAAGTATTTTTGATATATATCCTGTGTGGAGTCCATTTGTGGAGGGTCACTGTATTACTGTGTGGGTATTTACAAATGCTTAACCTAAACGCCCTGAGATAACGCCTTGTCTGCTCACGCCAAGCTACCTAGAGGGTGAGCAGGGGTTATTATTGGAGTGTATCCCCCTACCCTGACTAGAGGAAAGGTTCCCTGCTTGACACAAGTACCTACCTGTGCCAACCAGAGAACCCGGATTCTAACAATACACAATACGACCCAGTGGGAGATAGCCCTCTAGTGTACAGCTCGGCCTTTCTTGGCACCTACGTAGCCAACAAAGAACTGGTCATCCACCCGGAACTCATGTGTGCGATTCAGCTAAAAGGAGAGCGCAAGTTTTGGGTCCAGATGGTGGAGCCTCTCTTCCTCTCTGAAAGGGTGCGGAGGCGGAAAAAAAGTGGGCAAGGTGATAGTTTGCCGTATGTGGAAGGGAGTAACGACCTTTGGCAAGAAGAAAGGACGAGTGCGGAGCACAACCTTGTCCAGATGAACCGACAGAAAAGGAGGTTTACAGGAAAGAGCCTGGAGCTCACTCACTCGCCTAGCGGAGGTGATGGCAACCAGGAAAGCAGTCTTCACAGTTAGTAAATTAAGAGGACAGTTATGAAGCGGCTCAAAAGGAGCGCACATCAAATAAGTAAGAACCACATCAAATAAGTAAGAACGAGATTCAAGTCCCACTGTGGCATCACAAACGGAATAGGAGGGAAAAGGTGAGTAATGCCTTTGAGAAATCTATTCACTACAGGGGACTTGAAAAGAGACGGCTGACCAGGGATCCTGAGAAAAGCCGATATTGCACAAAGATAGCCTTTAATAGTGCCTAGAGCAGAGCCCTGCCAGGACAAAGAAAGAAGGAACAAAAGGACCTCTGAAAGAGGGGCAGAAAGGGGATCCACAGCCTTTGCTGTGCACCATGCCACAAATTTGTTCCACCTGCAGGCGTATACCGATTTAGTGGAGGGACGCCTGGCTGCCAGAATGATATCACAGACTTCAGGAGGAAAGTCAAATGGAATCAACTGTCGCTGCTCAATCTCCATGCATGGAGGTGGAGGCTGGATAGGTTTCGGTGGAGGACCGTTCCCTGCTGCTGAGACAGAAGATCCTCCCGAAGAGGCAGTCCGCACTCATACTGAGTAGCTCGGGATACCAAACTCTTCAAGCCCAGTCCGGGGCCTCAAGAATGACTTGGGTCTGGTCACGCCTGATCTTCTTCAGCACTTCAGGAAAGGCGTACAATAGACCGCAACTCCACTCGTGATGAAAAGCGTCGCCGAGCGAGTGCCGCCTTGGCAGTTCGGGCTGGGGTGTACCCATGAGGCACAGGGTCAAGACTGATTTGCATATGGCTGGGTTCAAACTGAAACGGCATGGTGAGCAAAAAAACGATGGATTTAGACCCAGATCTCTGTACTGGGGTGAATGTATGAAATTGTTCTGCATTCTGTCCATCAACTGTTGTTTTTGCCTTGGAAATTCCAACACGCATAACTGCTGACATTGCGCGTTCTCTTTGGTGGCAAATAAATCTAACCAAGGCTCTCCCCACTGTTGAAAGAGACCTTGTGCCACCTCCGAGTGAAGACGACATTCGTGATCCATCATGCACCCGAGTTTGTCCGCCCTGGTGTTCAAAAAACCTGCCAAGTGTTGAACCACCAAGGAAATGCCTTGACGTTCCAGCCATGTCCAGAGATGCAGAGCCTCCTTACATAGGGTCCACGACCCCACCCAGCCTTGCTTCTTGCAGTACCACATGGCGGTTGTGTTATCTGTGAACACCTGCACTACTCTGACCTTGACAGAGGGAAGGAATGCCTTCAGTGCAAGTAGGATCGCCCGGAGCTCCAGAAGGTTGATATCGAGCCTGGACTCCACCGGAGGCCAGAGGCCTCTGATCTCCCCCTCTCCCATGTGGCCGTCCAACCCCAGGAGGGACGCATCCGTCACCACTGTGTGCTCCGGTTGGGGAAGGGAGAGTGATATGCCGCTGACCCAATGCTGGTTCGTCAGCCAGCACTGCAACAGCTGTTTAGTGCCCTCCGAGACCTGGACGTACTCGGATAGGTCCCCTTGATGCTGCGCCCACTGGAACTTCAGGTCCCACTTCAGAGTCCGCATATGCCACCTGGCATGATTGGTCAGCAGGATGCAGGAGGCCATGAGGCCAAGCAGCCTCAAGGTCATCCTGGCTGAAACCCAGGAGAAGGGCTGAAAGATCGGAATCATAGCCCGAATGTTCCGGACTCGCTGTTTGGGAGGATAAACCCGAAACTGCTCTGTGTCCAGAACCGCTCCGATAAAGAGGAGCTTCTGAGAGGGAATCGGGTGCGACTTCGGCTCATTGATGGAGAACCCCAGCAAGTGCAGGAGGTCGGCCGTCGTCTGGAGGTGGGAGACAACTGCCTTGGGCGAGCCCGCCTTCAACAGCCAGTCATCGAGATAGGGGAAGACTGAAACCCCTGATCTGCGCAGATCAGCTGCGACCACCACAATCACTTTTGTGAACACCCGAGGGGCGCTGGTAAGGCCGAAAGGGAGCATGGTGAAATGATAGTGCTCGTGGCCTACCGTGAACCGCAGGTAACGCCGGTGGGCCGGCAGGATATGGTTATGAAAATAAGCATCCTGCAAGTCCAATGCTACCATCCAGTCTTGCGGGTCTAGGGCAAACAAGACCTGAGCAAGTGTGAGCATCTTGAACTTCTCCTTCCAGAGGAAGCAATTGACGTTCCGAAGGTCTAAGATAGGACGCACGCCCTTGTCCTTCTTTGGAACGAAGTAGTGGGAGTAACATCCACGACCTACTTCTGGCATCGGAACGCGCTCGATGGCCCACTTGGCCAAGAGGGCCGCAACTTCCTGCTGGAGAAGTACCAAGTGATCCCTCGACATGCGGTGGTACTGAGGTGGCATGGCTGGAGGGGTAGTCTCGAAGGGGAGGGAGGAGCCCCTTCAGACTATCTGTACAACCCACCTGTCTGAAGTGATGGTGTGCCAGTGGGGGAGGTGATGGCGAATCCTGCCACCCACTGGCGTTTGATGGGCCTGAAACACCGGACTAGGAAGGTTTGGAGGCAGTGGCAGCAGGGGTGGTGGTGGACTGACCTGCCCGCTGGACCAGTGACCCATCTCGGCGGGTCCCACATCTGCGGCTGTGCTGAGACTGTTGCTGCGCAGGCCTGTGGCTCTGAAACAAACGTGCTGGAGCGCCCCTTCCTTAGCCACGTGAGGAGCGAAAAGCAAAAGCCGAAGGAGTGCACGTGGCCGAAAGGCCCTAGGACTTGGCCGTAGCCCGCGAGTCCTTAAAACGCTCCAACGCTCTATCTGCCTTATCGCCAAAAAGGTGAGTGCCATCAATGGGCATGTCCATCAGAGTGTTTTGGACATCCCCCGAAAAGCCAATCGTCCTCAGCCAAGCGTGACGGCATAGCGCCACTGTCATGGAAATCGCTCTGCCCAGCGAGTCAGCGGTGTCAAGGCCACAACGAATCTTGAACTCGGCTGCGTCTCTCCATCTGCAATAGCTTGAGAGAGCACCGTCCAAGCCTCCTCTGGACACTGAGGCAGCACCCGCACCACCGTATCCCACACAGAGTGGGAATAACGGCCCAAGAGGCATGCAGTGTTCACAGTCTGCAACCCTGAACTGGTGGAAGAGAATATCTTCCTCCCAAAGTTCTCCAGTTTCTTGGATTCCCTGTCCAGAGGTGCGGAAGGGAATGCGCTAGGGGACGCAGAGGCTTGGACAACCAAGCTCTCTGGGGTAGGGTGTTGGGAGAGGAAAATGGGGTCGCCCGACGCTGGGCGATGGCGTCGGGCCATGTTCCTATCCACAGGAGCCCCTGTGTTGGGCTTGTGCCAGGTGCCCAAAAGAACGTCCGAAAGTGCGTCATTGAAGGGCAGTAGCAGCTCCACAGAGGAAGACGCTGGCCGAAGCACTTCTGTCAGGAGGTTAGTCCTAACGGCCACTGTAGAGAGCTCGAGGTACGGGGCCCGATGGGCCAAATAGACGGGCCATAGCAGACAGGAATTCCTGCAGCTGGGCCGGAGTCGCCGACGGACCCAGGAAAGGCAGGTAGGCTGTCGGCAACTGTCTATGCTCCACCGGAGCCGCGGGGGTGGCACCACCCACACCCTCAGCCGTGTCGCGCGACAGGCTAGGCGAAGAGCAACGCCGCTCCTTCGACTTCTTGTGCTTCGTCTTACCTGACCCCGAGCGCGAAGACTTCGTCGAACGATGGTGGCGGCTCCGCAACCGGTCCCTCGACCTCCCATGGGATAGGGACTGTTAACGGCGCGGAGCTAACTCCCGGGCCTCAAGCAACTTTAGGGACCGAGTTTTTGGAGCCATGGCCCGGCAGTCGGGACACGACGAGGGGTCGTGGTCGTGCCCCAGGCAGTATTGTATTGTATTGTATTGGGGATTTATAACGTGCACGGCTACTCAGAAGAGTGTCCCGGCGCGAACCAGCAAAAAAGGGGCAAAAAAGAAAAAAAGAAGAAGCTAATAAAATAAGAAGGTTTTAAGTTGTTTTCTGAACAAGATGGGGTTTTGAAGGCTGCGGAGCTCGAAAGGAAGGGAGTTCCAAGACTTAGCCGCCAGGTAAGATAAGGAACTACCACCTTTTCTTTCCAAACAAATTTTGGGCACAGACACCAAGCACACATTCGAGGAGCGTAGATGTCTGCCCGGAACATTGAACGAGAAACGTTTCCTCAGGTACCAAGGGCCGTATTCGTAGAGTGCTGCATGGGCCGTCACCAAAGCCTTGAACAGAACTCTGGCTTTTAGCGGCAGCCAATGCAACCTACGAAGATGTTGTCTGACGCTGGTGTGCTTGGGAAGGTCCAACAACAGCCGCGCTGCGGCATTCTGCACCACCTGTAGTTTATCCATAAGATAGCCAGGGAGACCAACATATAGGGCATTGGCATAATCAAGGCGGGAGGTGACCAAGGCCTTGATTACCGTTTCTTTGGTGGAAAGGGGCAGAAGGGGCAGGAATTTCTTGAGCATCTTTAAAATGCCAAAACAAGTACCTGTCAGTTTGCTGATTTGATTGTTAAAACTAAGTTTTTCATCAAACCAGATGCCCATATTCTTCACGGGGAGACCCAAAGGAGATGGTGGTGAAACATCGACTGGCCAGCAGGCATGAAGGAACCCAGAAGGGAAGTCCCCAAAAAACATTATCTCTGTTTTATCTTCGTTACATTTCAACTGGGCCGAATTGAACCAGGTGAACACCGCAGACAGACAGGATCTTACATGGTTAATACTGGACTCATGCTTTTTCCAAGTGAACAAAAGTAGAGAGTAGAGAAAAAGTAGAGACACTGGCTGTGCGGGTCCGTCACCGACATCATGCCGGGACAAGCCTCACAGGATTTAAAACCGGGCATCCCTATACACCAGGAGTCAGAGACTCAAAAGAACAGAGACAAAAAGTCTCAAAAAGCTCACTCAAAAATTGACTGGGGGTACCACTCTCTCCGGATCTGCGCTTGCTGACGTCAGCGCACGTGGGCGCGTCTAAGTAGCTCCAGCGACGTCATCTCAGCAACTAAGACGCCACTGACGTACGCGGAGCCGCACGACGACACCTACCGACGCGCATGGGTACTGCTGACGAAAACTATCCGGATCCAGTCTGACGCCTGGGGGTAATTCTAAGGTAAAGAATCTATCACTAACATGTCTCTTTCAGATATGGTAGCATGGAACTCACAGCTGGGCAACATGGATGATTCAAGCATGTGAATCTATAAAAGATTCAATATTAGAGAAAGTAAGCCCCCGCATGCAGGGTGATGATGAGGCTAGGGTTAGAAAACACAGACTTAAAAACAATTGACACAGATCATGGCAAACTCCTCTAATCATTTTCTGAGCAATGTTTGATTACACCAAAGACTCTAAAGATGTTGTTCCTGGATATCAAAACGGCAGTGCAGCTTCTCCCTTCCCTAGTCAGCTTTAAATAGGCAGGATCCAGCAAAATCACTTGGACCTCCAAGACTTATATTAGCCAGTTGAGGTAGCGCCTGTCATTTGTGATTTTGCAAAGGTCTGACTAGGCAAAAACCACTTACTATAAACCAACACTGGACGATTGAGACACACCCTTCAATACAGATTCTTTATGGTAAAGGTTGCCAGTAATAATCAGCAATCCACGTAGTTCAAGCATTAGGAAATCAGTGTGTTTATATATATACCAATATCTCATTGCTGAATGTGTTGTAAACCCATATGAAAAGGTCAACCATACATTTTGTAGGGCTGCCACATTCCACTCCCTCCTTCCAACAAAAGTATGCAGGCCTGTTTCGGTTGTGGTGTCTCTTCAAATGCTACAGAGTTTTATACATATATGGCAATGGGGGGAGAGTGCTTGCACCTTCTGGCTCACAATTATCTCTATATTACTTGCCATGATGGGTTTCTACATTAGGAGTGATCATCCTTTGTATAGCAATTTTTTTTTTTTTTGTAAATTCTTTTTATTAAACCAATTCGACTGAGATACATCAATTACATCTTAGCAGGCGACTTCATTTTCTTTCCGCAACAATTTCTCATTCCAATATATTGTACAAGCAATGTTTCTTTGCGGCTAGGGGGTTCCACAAGCCTCGTCTTCCGCTTGCTGGCTAGGGTATAGCAACTTTTACAAGCATTAGAGCATTTCAGCACTTTCTTACATTATGTTGCCATATTCTCTAATTCATGGGATTCCCATCAACCTGATGTGTATGACTCTTTGGTTGTGTCAACTGCTACATAGTTTAATGTATCAATTTGCTGCACTTTCCCATTTGGGACTTGATTGGGAGGTAATCCTCTGAGCCTCTTTTAGGTGTACTTTTGTTGGACGCTAAATGGAGCTCATTGTCCGTTGTTCTTCTCATGGGACTAAAGATAGAGACCCACAAGAAACACATTTCTCCTTTCATATTTTGGCTGGATCAGCAAGTTTTCCTGCTACATTATCTCAGAAAAAGTGCTCGTCAGGTCTGAATCAATAAGTGTGCCATTATCCTCAGGCAACTTGCAGGATCGGACGTATGGTAAACAGCAAAATGTATCCTAATTGGGGAGTGGGGTTAGGAGTTTCTACCTCTTGTTCTCGAGAGACATCCTGTTTATTACTAACATCCCCTAACTAGTGAGATTTATAAGGCCAATTATTCTAATATAGAATTATTGAATGCTCATTCACAGCTATGGCAGCAAGATGTGTCACTGAGTTAAGCGATCGCTACTGACATCTGATGTTTAATCCTAGGAGACACACTTTAACCACTTATCTCATCTAGGTCATCACTTTGAGTGCTATTAGACTATACAAAAAAACATTATTAGCAATATGTGAAAGCCGAGACCCTGAAAGACCATTGGTGACATGCTTCTATGCAGTGTTTTGCTGTGTTTTAAGTCACACTGTGAGGAACCCAACTATTTTAGATGTAGCCGTTACAGAACCTTTTTTCATTGAGTTCCACATAATTAGGAGATCAAAAAGACACCGTTCATTCAAGCAGTCACGTTGACTCCGAATTGGTATTGGGCTGCATCCATGTTTGACTCACACGGATGATGACCCACCAGGATGATGACAATTCAACCTTCTTGAGTGAATGTTATTGCAGACTTTGTAGGTGAAGTAAACAGAGACACTGACTGCAGCGGTGAGCCAAACTTTCTAACATCTTTCAAACAGAGTAAATAAGGTTGTAACTAATTCCTCTCGGCCTTCAAGGTCTACAGATGGAACAACCTGAAATATGAATTGTCTTTCATAAAGAAAATGACGATGATGTTTAAATATTTAATTTAAATGTTTATTTGATCGTGATGGCCATGTTGTCATAACACAGCAACACAATGGAAAACTATCCGTGTTTGAGTAAACTGCTCATGATTTTGCCAAAGATAAAAATCCTGACTTAACCGGGCCAGATTGTCAAACTGTCTTTGGAGGGGTCGTCAGGCTCTTGATGAGCTGATCAAACATTTTCAATAGTTGAAGGGAAAGAGGCAAGCAAGAAAGCACCAAACGAAGTCTGGCTGTGCATCAAGTCAAGGTCTGCCTGCAATATAGGTTTTGGTAGATAATCATCTAGCTTGAAGCACAAGGTGGAACTTAAAGGTACCTCCCTAAGGCTAAGCAAGAGTAAATAAAAGAGCCCTGCCAACACCAGCATCCTGCAGGCAAAAATGTAGTTGAATAGGCTTTTTAACAAAGAAAATATTTCAGAGAGTTAATGTTCACCCCGCAGCTGGCTTTGCTCTGAAAGCTATGATTTTAGACGACAGCTACCCTTCCTTTCCAAAAAAAAAGAGAAAATAAGAAAATTGAATATTACTGTATGTTGTCTACGTATAACACAAGGATTTTTAATAACCAGGCACCTTGACTTAAGGGTAACACATGGTTTGTGTATAAATCACCAAACTGAAAATGACCTATATTTAACAAAACAAAAATGATTTCAGGGCCTCAATTACAAATCGTATGCATTGTTCCTGTTTGCACTGTGGCACACCTTTAACTAAGTGCAGCCAGCCAGCACATTCGTTATTATATATCCGCTATTTTTTGAGACAGTGCCCTCGATTATACTGAAAAATTAGCTGCCCTCAATGGAGACGTGTACTCTCAAAGTATGAACCTGGGCTGAGGAGAGTGGATTCGTGAAAGAGAGGGCCACAGTTTGAACCTGCAGCTCCGTCTTTCACTAGAGACAGATTGGCGTTATTACATCCATCTGCAGGGTGATGCCTGGGAGCCTTTCTACTCATGTAAGGGACTCTCACTTGGGAGGCGCACTGACTCTGTACCGACTCATACATGGTGCCCATTCAAGGTGTGGTTGAAGACCTCTTTATCAGTGCCCCCGCGTCTGTAATATGGTGCCATGATAAAGGGTTCTCTCATTTCGCTAATCGCATTAATAGTTTACGAGGTACAGCTTCATCATCTGTGCTATATTCATGAATATTTTGTTTGTGCGTTTGCATTGAGTGATGGATTTGTAATAGGGCTTGCATGTAGGAGATGAAAACCATTAGCTATCTATCAAACAGGTATCATATCAGAACCTAAAGTAGCTTTGATGGTCTGAAAATGCCTCGAGATACAATGTAACATCATACCTGGAAAGGTTCATAGAAGAAAGCTTCCACGCCCTCTGAAAGTCCTCTTATTAATCCAAAAGGATTTCCTAGGACATCAAGACCCAGCAAAAGGACATACATCTGTTTCAGAAACTGAAAGAAAATTGAATTAAGTGAAAACATTTACATTAAGAATACATAAAATAATTATTTGTCCATCACACATTGGGATATCCATAAGAGACATCGTAATTTGGATAGGTACCACAATTTAAGTGCTATACCTAAAAGCACCTGAAGGCGCTGGGAAATGTACTTACCATGTTACTAACTTTAGGCAATCCTTGAACCTAGCGAGACTCTTTAAATCTGCATACAGGCACTGGAAAAATATATGCTTCTGGTTCTCAAACATGCAGAGGCTTCTTAACAAGCTATATTTGTTAGAATGTTTGCCATTATTTAAAGATGTAACTAACCAGCCTTATAGATGGCTTGTATCTGGACATGAATTGAGGATTGACATAGGTAACCTGAAACAACTTACAGTAAGGACTAAAAGTTGATGGTTCACTGCCTCTCATGCTGTAACCTCATATGTTCATGTTTGCTCTGAGAACCATTTTTTATCTTTGCTGAACCTGATTGTACAGATAGTTGCTGAGCCAAGCCAGTGGCTAGATTTATGCTCAATGAATAGTGTTAAAAAAGAAATAGTGAATATTAACTAATCAAATGGGTAGTTGTTAGAAATGGCGATTTCTGGTTGGCTAGGGCTTGCGCCAAAGCCAGGCAGAAACCACCACTCTAGTCAGAGCTGGGGAGTTACACGCCAAAGATAACCCCTGCTCACCCCCTTGGTAGCTTGGCACGAGCAGTCAGGCTTATCCCGGAGGCGATGTGTAAAGCGTTTGCGCGCGCACCCTGCAACAACACCCAAGGCCCACCACAAAAGAAACTCCACACAAGGTATTATATAAAAATAGCCTTTGTATTACCACAACACATTAGATAAAAACAAACACTTTACAATGTGCCAACAGGCACGGGCAGAGTTTACAAGGGATTGTATGTACAGGGGACAGGGCCACATAGAGTCAGGAATTAGCACTTTGTAGAAATTAGCACTTAGAACATAGGAATAATGCTTTAGAACATAGCACATACAATCACTGTAGCACTAAATAACATATGTAGCACACGACCACTAACTACTGGTAACAGGTAAGTACCACCTACGCAACCCTAACCACCTTAGGAAAATATTGCGCAGGGAACCAGGACCTCACTAGCACCACCTGTACTAGGAGAAAACAACCACCTAAGTATCACAATACCTGTAGGGGTCTAAACACAGTACACATGATGCAGCGCAACACATTCAGAGGTGCAGGGAAGGAAAACACATGATGCATAAAATACATTCAGCGGTGTAAAACAAGGTACATGATGCATAAACACACATTCAGAGGTGTAGGAAAGGAAAACACAACTGCGTAAAACCCACATAAGCCACCACCTGTGGCAGTCCCTAGGCCAACTGGCCTTGTCGGGGCTAGGACGCCCTATGTCCCAATGTCAGGGCAAGATTGCGCAAGCTGCGCAAGCCAAAGCGCAAAGTAGCACTGGGTGTCCTAAACGTTGCAGCTGCCCACTAAGTGCTGGGCAGCTGGAGAAATACTGGGGCACCCCTGTGCCTTTTAAAACAAATCTGGCATGCCTTGGAGCCTCCCTGGGCTCTGCCAAAAAGAATGCCCCCAAGTGTTGGAGCGCACCAGCGCTCTAAACAAACAATGCCGTTGGAGCGCACCAGCACTCGAAGAAAACAATGCGGGGTGTTGGAGCCTCACTCGGCTCGTAAATACACAATGCCCACACAGCCAATGCGTGTACTTTGGAGCCCTCTAGGCTCTTCAGACCAAAAATGCGCCCCTTTGCTGGAGCCTCAACCAGCTCTGAAATACACAATGGGGGCCAACGTTGGAGCGGCCCGCTGCCTTCCGGGGCCGCTCTTCCTTGTAAAATAAATGCTCCTCTATGCTGGAGCGCCCCTCGGGGCTCGGTAAATACTGCCCCCTCCCCCTCCTTCGAGGGAGCGTCAGGCGCCCTGAAACCAACCAGGCTGCCCCCACTCACCGGGACTCCGGCGTCTGCTCCGGACACTCCGGCGGCGGGGCTCTCTCCTCCGGTTGCGAGAGCGGGGTGGGCTCCCGCCTCTCTTTGGTGCTGACTCGGGTCTCCCTCAGCTCACGGGAGGCCCGACCAGTCCGGGGGCGCGTCACAAGCCCCGCCCGCAATCAGGGGTTTCCTGACTCCTACCGGGTCGCTCCAGGCAGCGCGGCGGCCCAGGGTTTCGCGGCTGTTGTACGGTGGCAATGAGGGGTAGGCTCCCTCTTCCTTAATCATACGAGCGGGGTGGGCACCCGCTCGAGGTCGCAACAATGCAGGGTGGGCACCCGCTCGCCAATGAAAAATGCAATAAATCGAGGTGGGCACTCGATATGGGCGGCAATGTCCCTGGCAGGGTGGGCACCTGCCAGGGGAGTTCAGAATCGGCAAAGACCGGGCAAACGCCGGGTGGGCACCGGCTTTCAGAAATAAAGCGCTCCGAGCGCTAGGACAAATAAAAGCGCTTCCAGGCGCTTAGGGATGTAAATAAAGCGCTCCCAGCGCTTTAAGAAGGATAACAACAAAGTCCAGCAAAGTTCTCCCCTGCATACAGCAAGGCAGGGGTGGGGGGGGCAAGGCTGGACTCAGAGCCAGCTCACTGGGCCTCCAGGCAGGGAGGTAGTCCAAGTGGCAGTCCTCTGGTCCAGCAGCAGCCCCCCTCAGGTAGGATCCTGGAAGAGAACAAATTGCAAGGGGACACAGCCCCTTCTTATACACCTTTTCCCTTTGTTCTTGGTTCAGGGTGAGGGGGAAAACCAGTCGCAGCTGGTTGGGGAGCACCCTTGATGTGCTCAGCCCCTCACTCTATTCACTGGCAGGGCTAGGGTCATCAGTCGCACCACAGGGGGCGGAGCCAGCATTGTGTGGGGAAAGCCCTGCCCTATTCAGGTCCAAGGTGCACTCCTCCCCAGCCATCCGCATGCTAATCTCACACTCACCACTGGGGCAGACCCACCCAGACTCCTGGAACCAGGCTCACCAGCCAGCTCCAGCCAATCACATGCCAGACACCTTTTACACTAATATGCCAAATCCTAGAAGTGGCACTTCCGCACATGACATAATCACGCATTATACATCATTGCGAAGCATTCGATCACACGAGTCCGCACATACCAAACTCGAGCCTGCACACCCCACGCATCAGGAACTACCAGGGACACATACATTCCCCATGCATTCCTATGGGAAAGCAGGCCTATCTCACCACATGCACTCAGAGTGCGCACGCACTTTACTCTGGGACACAGGGAAAGTGCGCAGAAACCAAAAATCACTACCACCAGGTCACCAGTAAAAGCAAAAAGTTCAGGGGTGAACCTGCCAGAAGGGCCAAGTCCAACAGTAGTCCAGTGAAACCCCATTATAATGTGCATCTTGTACCCAGGGGAGAAAGCGAGTGGTCAGGTTGCAGTGTCTGCTGGGCCCTAAAAAAAAGTAATAATTAAAAAAAGATGGTGTGATCAGATGATCAGAAGATGCCAGCCCAGGAAACAGTCACCTAAAGTGAGTAGCCCAGCATTATTGTACAGTTACTTGACTCACAGAGATATAATAAAAAACTAATAAAAAGAAAACTGGTGGGGGTAGGGAGCATACAGAACAAGCATTTGCGATGCATTAGGTCTCGCATTTACGCAAGTTTGAGCTATTGGCATTTTAAATGACAATGCCTTTTATATATGTTTTTCCTTTTTAAAACATAAGTAAAAGACATTGTCATTTACAATGCCAATAGTTTCAACTTGCGTAAATGAGAGACCTATTGCAGTGCAAACGTTAGTTTCATCCCAGCTACTTGGCGCATCCCTGCATTGGAATTCCAGCCTGGAGAATGACAATGCTGTCCAGAACTGCTCATTCCTTCCTGACTTCATTGACGTTGCATGGCCTCCACTTTTAGCCTTACTTTATCAGTACCACAGAATCAGTACTTAGACGTTATTTTTTGCCCAAATATTCTTCTGGGGGGCAGTTCCATTGATTTACAAAACAGTCAGTAAATCAAGGCCATTACACTACAAGTCTTTGCTCATAGGCAGGACCACTGGAGAAACGCAATATTGTGGCCGCCGCGTTCTCAGAGTATTTACATATTTTCCACACTTGCCGCATGATTCAGATCTTCAGTTGCAAACATTGATTCTAGCTCAGATGGATCAAAAGAGGCTTTAAAAAGCATCAGCCGTGGCCCCCAGGGGGAAAGACGGTTTGCAAAGATTAGCTGTCCCCATTTCATTGCTGACGGCTGTATTCAGACGTTAGAGTGCTGCTAATGAGGAGAAATGTTTGCCCAGACAGTACTGCTGTGTGGTAAAATGTCAGAATAGCAAAATATTGTGACAGAATGTGCCATATTACGCTGCATTATTGCACCCCTTCTGTGTCTCATTATGTTTGTACCTCTCCAGTCCCATTAGCACCTGTTCTGACCTTTGTCTCAGCCTCTAAAATAGCTCTGCTGACCTTGTTCTCTGGCTCTACAGCAGCTTGCTGACCTGGTTCAATGGCTCTAGAGTGGCTCTGCTGACCTGGTACTCAGGCTCTACAGCAGCTTGCTGACCTGGTTCTCGGGCTCTAGAGCGGATCTGCTGGCCTGGTTCTCTGGCTCTAGAGAGGCTCTGCTGACCTGGTTCTCTGGCTCTACAGCTGCTCTGCTGACCTGGTTCTTTGGCTCTACAGCACCTCTACTGACCTGGTTCTCAAGCTCTACAGTAGCTTGCTAACCTGAATCTCTGGCTCTAGAGTGGATTTGCTGGCCTGGTTCTCTGGCTCTAGAGCGGTTCTGCTGACCTGGTACTCTGGCTCTAGAGCGGCTCTGCTGACCTGGTACTCTGGCTCTAGAGCGGCTCTGCTGACCTGGTACTCTGGCTCTAGAGCGGCTCTGCTGACCTGGTACTCTGGCTCTAGAGCGGCTCTGCTGACCGGGTTCTCTGGCTCTAGAGTGGCTCTGCTGACCCGGTACTCTGGCTCTAGAGTGGCTCTGCTGACCCGGTTCTCTGGCTCTAGAGCAGCTCTGCTGACTTGCTTCTATGGCTCTACAGCAGCTCTGCTGAACTGGTTCCCTGGCTCTAGAGTGGCTCTACTGACCTGGTTCTCAGGCTCTACAACGGCTCTGCTGACCTGGTTCTTAGGCTCTACAGCAGCTTGCTGACCTGGTTCAATGGCTCTAGAGTGGCTCTGCTGACCTGGTACTCCGGCTCTACAGCAGCTTGCTGACCTGGTTCTCGGGCTCTAGAGCGGATCAGCTGGCCTGATTCTCTGGCTCTAGAGAGGCTCTGCTGGCCTGGTTCTCTGGCTCTAGAGAGGCTCTGCAGACCTGGTTGTTTGGCTCTAGAGTGGCTCTACTGACCTAGTTCTCCGGCTCTAGAGCGGCTCAGCTGACCGGGTTCTCTGGCTCTAGAGAGGCTCTGCTGACCGGGTTCTCTGGCTCTAGAGTGGCTCTGCTGACCCGGTTCTCTGGCTCTGGAGTGGCTCTGCTGACCTGCTTCTATGGCTCTACAGCAGCTTTGCTGAACTGGTTCTCTGGCTCTAGAGTGGCTCTACTGACCAGGTTATCAGGCTCTACAATGGCTCTGCTGACCTGGTTCTCTGGCTCTAAGCAGCTCTGCTGACCTGTTTCTTTGGCTCTAGAGCGGCTCTGCTGACCTGGTTCTCTGGCTCTAGAGCAGCTCTGCTGACCTGGTTCTCTGGCTCCAGAGCGGCTCTGCTGTGATCTGGTTCTCTGGCTCTAGGATGGCTCTGCTGACCCGGTTCTTTGGCTCTACAGAAGATCTGCTGCCCTGGGTCTCAGGCTCTACAACGGCGCTGCTGACCGGGTTCTCTGGCTCTACAGTGGCTCTGCTGACCTGGTTCTCTAGCTCTAAAATGGCTCTGCCGACCCAGTTCTCTGGCTCTACAGCAGGTCTGCTGACCTGGTTCTCTGGCTCCAGAGCGGCACTGCTGACATGGTTCTCTCGCTTTACAGCAGCTCTGCTGACCTGGTTCTCTGGCTCTACAACGGCTCTACTGACCTGCTACTCTGGCTTAAGAGTGGCTCTGTTGGCCTGGTTCTCTAGCTCTAGAGTGGCTCTGCTGACCTGGTTTTCTGCCTCTAGAGCGGCTCTGCTGACCTGGTTCTCTGGCTTTACAGCAGCTCTGCTGACCTGGTTCTCTGGCTTTACAGCAGCTCTGCTGACCTGGTTCTCTGGCCCTACTACGGCTCTGCTGACCTGGTTCTCTGGCTCAAGAGTGGCTCTGTTGGCCTGGTTCTCTAGCTCTAGAGTGGATCTGCTGACCTGGTTTTCTGGCTCTATACCAGTTCTGCTGACCTGGTTCTCTAGCTCTAGAGCAGCTCTGCTGATCTGGTTCTCGGGATCTAGAATGGCTCTGCTGACCTGGTTTTCTGGCTCTAGAGCGGCTCTGCTGACCTAGTTCTCCGGCTCTACAGCAGCTCTGCTGACCTGGTTCTCTGGCTCTAAGCAGCTCTGCTGACCTGGTTCTTTGGCTCTAGAGCGGCTCTGCTGACCTGGTTCTCTAGCTCTAGAGCAGCTCTGCTGACCTGGTTCTCATGCTCCAGAGCGGCTCTGCTGACCGGGTTCTCTGGCTCTAGAGCGGCTCTGCTGACCGGGTTCTCTGGCTCTAGAGTGGCTCTGCTGACTGGGTTCTCTGGCTCTAGAGTGGCTCTGCTGACCCGGTTCTCTGGCTCTAGAGTGGCTCTGCTGACCCGGTTCTCTGGCTCTAGAGCAGCTCTGCTGACCTGCTTCTATGGCTCTAAAGCAGCTCTGCTGAACTGGTTCCCTGGCTCTAGTGCGGCTCTACTGACCTGGTTCTCAGGCTCTACAACGGCTCTGCTGACCTGGTACTCAGGCTCTACAGCAGCTTGCTGACCTGGTTCTCGGGCTCTAGAGCGGATCTGCTGGCCTGGTTCTCTGGCTCTAGAGAGGCTCTGCTGACCTGGTTCTCTGGCTCTAGAGAGGCTCTGCTGACCTGGTTCTCTGGCTCTAGAGAGGCTCTGCTGACCTGGTTGTTTGGCTCTAGAGCGGCTCTACTGACCTGGTTCTCAGGCTCTAGAGCGGCTCTGCTGAACTGGTTTTTCTGGCTCTAGAGCGTGCCTGCTGACCTGGTTCTATGGCTCTACAGCAGCTCTACTGACCTGGTTCGATGGCTCTACAGCAGCTCTGCTGACCTGGTTCTCTGGCTCAAGAGCGGCTCTGCTGACCTGGTTCTCTGGCTCTACAGCAGCTCTGCTGACCTGGGTCTCAGGCTCTACAATGGCTCTGCTGACCTGGTTCTCTGGCTCTACAATGGTTCTGCAGACCTGGTTCTAAGGCTCTACAGCAGCTTGCTGACCTGCTTCTCTGGCTCTACAGCAGCTTGATGACCTGCTTCTCTGGCTCTACAGCAGCTCTGCTGACCTGTTTCTCTGGCTCTACAGCAGCTTGATTACCTGCTTCTCTGGCTCTACAGCAGCTCTGCTGACCTGCTTCTCTGGCTGTACAGCATCTCTGCTGACCTAGTTCTAAGGATCTGCAGCAGCTCTTTAGACCCGATTCTCTGCTGGCTCTACAGCAGCTTGCTGACCTGTTTCTCTGCTGGCTCTACAGCAGCTTGTTGACCTGTTTCTCTGGCTCTACAACACCTCTGCTGACCTGGTTTGCTGACCTGGTTCTGTGGCCATCGAGCAGCTCTGCTGACCTGGTTCTCTGGCTCTACAGCAGCTTTAGTGACCTGTTTCTCTGACTCTACAGCAGCTCTGCTGACCTGGTTCTAAGGCTCGAGAGCGGCTCTGCTGACCTGGTTCTCAGGCTCTAGAGCGACTCTGCTGACCTGATTCTCTGGCTCAACAGCGGCTCTGCTGACCTGGTTCTCTGGCTCTAAAATGACTCTGCTGACCCAGTTCTCTGGCTTTACAGCAGCTCTGCTGACCTGGTTCTCTGGCTCTACAACGACTCTGCTGACCTGGTTCTCTGGCTCAAGAGTGGCTCTGTTGGCCTGGTTCTCTAGCTCTAGAGTGGCTCTGCTGACCTGGTTTTCTGCCTCTAGAGCGGCTCTGCTGACCTGGTTCTCTGGCTTTACAGCAGCTCTGCTGACCTGGTTCTCTGGCTCTACAACGACTCTGCTGACCTTGTTCTCTGGCTCAAGAGTGGCTCTGTTGGCCTGGTTCTCTAGCTCTAGAGTGGCTCTGCTGACCTGGTTTTCTGGCTCTAGAGCGGCTCTGCTGACCTGGTTCTCTGGCTCTCGAGCTGCTCTGCTGACCCGGTTCTTTGACTCTAAAATGACTCTGCTGACCCAGTTCTCTGGCTTTACAGCAGCTCTGCTGACCTGGTTCTCTGGCTCTACAACGACTCTGCTGACCTGGTTCTCTGGCTCAAGAGTGGCTCTGTTGGCCTGGTTCTCTAGCTCTAGAGTGGCTCTGCTGACCTGGTTTTCTGCCTCTAGAGCGGCTCTGCTGACCTGGTTCTCTGGCTTTACAGCAGCTCTGCTGACCTGGTTCTCTGGCTCTACAACGACTCTGCTGACCTTGTTCTCTGGCTCAAGAGTGGCTCTGTTGGCCTGGTTCTCTAGCTCTAGAGTGGCTCTGCTGACCTGGTTCTCTGGCTTTACAGCAGCTCTGCTGACCTGGTTCTCTGGCTCTACAACGACTCTGCTGACCTTGTTCTCTGGCTCAAGAGCGGCTCTGCTGACCGGGTTCTCTAGCTCTAAAATGGCTCTGCCGACCCAGTTCTCTGGCTCTACAGCAGGTCTGCTGACCTGGTTCTCTGGCTCCAGAGCGGCACTGCTGACATGGTTCTCTCGCTTTACAGCAGCTCTGCTGACCTGGTTCTCTGGCTCTACAACGGCTCTACTGACCTGCTACTCTGGCTTAAGAGTGGCTCTGTTGGCCTGGTTCTCTAGCTCTAGAGTGGCTCTGCTGACCTGGTTTTCTGCCTCTAGAGCGGCTCTGCTGACCTGGTTCTCTGGCTCTAAAATGACTCTGCTGACCCAGTTCTCTGGCTTTACAGCAGCTCTGCTGACCTGGTTCTCTGGCTCTACAACGACTCTGCTGACCTGGTTCTCTGGCTCAAGAGTGGCTCTGTTGGCCTGGTTCTCTAGCTCTAGAGTGGCTCTGCTGACCTGGTTTTCTGCCTCTAGAGCGGCTCTGCTGACCTGGTTCTCTGGCTTTACAGCAGCTCTGCTGACCTGGTTCTCTGGCTCTACAACGACTCTGCTGACCTTGTTCTCTGGCTCAAGAGTGGCTCTGTTGGCCTGGTTCTCTAGCTCTTGAGTGGCTCTGCTGACCTGGTTTTCTGGCTCTAGAGCGGCTCTGCTGACCTGGTTCTCTGGCTCTCGAGCTGCTCTGCTGACCCGGTTCTTTGACTCTAAAATGACTCTGCTGACCCAGTTCTCTGGCTTTACAGCAGCTCTGCTGACCTGGTTCTCTGGCTCTACAACGACTCTGCTGACCTGGTTCTCTGGCTCAAGAGTGGCTCTGTTGGCCTGGTTCTCTAGCTCTAGAGTGGCTCTGCTGACCTGGTTTTCTGCCTCTAGAGCGGCTCTGCTGACCTGGTTCTCTGGCTTTACAGCAGCTCTGCTGACCTGGTTCTCTGGCTCTACAACGACTCTGCTGACCTTGTTCTCTGGCTCAAGAGTGGCTCTGTTGGCCTGGTTCTCTAGCTCTAGAGTGGCTCTGCTGACCTGGTTCTCTGGCTTTACAGCAGCTCTGCTGACCTGGTTCTCTGGCTCTACAACGACTCTGCTGACCTTGTTCTCTGGCTCAAGAGCGGCTCTGCTGACCGGGTTCTCTAGCTCTAAAATGGCTCTGCCGACCCAGTTCTCTGGCTCTACAGCAGGTCTGCTGACCTGGTTCTCTGGCTCCAGAGCGGCACTGCTGACATGGTTCTCTCGCTTTACAGCAGCTCTGCTGACCTGGTTCTCTGGCTCTACAACGGCTCTACTGACCTGCTACTCTGGCTTAAGAGTGGCTCTGTTGGCCTGGTTCTCTAGCTCTAGAGTGGCTCTGCTGACCTGGTTTTCTGCCTCTAGAGCGGCTCTGATGACCTGGTTCTCTGGCTTTACAGCAGCTCTGCTGACCTGGTTCTCTGGCTTTACAGCAGCTCTGCTGACCTGGTTCTCTGGCCCTACTACGGCTCTGCTGACCTGGTTCTCTGGCTCAAGAGTGGCTCTGTTGGCCTGGTTCTCTAGCTCTAGAGTGGATCTGCTGACCTGGTTTTCTGGCTCTATACCAGTTCTGCTGACCTGGTTCTCTAGCTCTAGAGCAGCTCTGCTGATCTGGTTCTCGGGATCTAGAATGGCTCTGCTGACCTGGTTTTCTGGCTCTAGAGCGGCTCTGCTGACCTAGTTCTCCGGCTCTACAGCAGCTCTGCTGACCTGGTTCTCTGGCTCTAAGCAGCTCTGCTGACCTGGTTCTTTGGCTCTAGAGCGGCTCTGCTGACCTGGTTCTCTAGCTCTAGAGCAGCTCTGCTGACCTGGTTCTCATGCTCCAGAGCGGCTCTGCTGACCGGGTTCTCTGGCTCTAGAGCGGCTCTGCTGACCGGGTTCTCTGGCTCTAGAGTGGCTCTGCTGACTGGGTTCTCTGGCTCTAGAGTGGCTCTGCTGACCCGGTTCTCTGGCTCTAGAGTGGCTCTGCTGACCCGGTTCTCTGGCTCTAGAGCAGCTCTGCTGACCTGCTTCTATGGCTCTAAAGCAGCTCTGCTGAACTGGTTCCCTGGCTCTAGTGCGGCTGAACTGACCTGGTTCTCAGGCTCTACAACGGCTCTGCTGACCTGGTACTCAGGCTCTACAGCAGCTTGCTGACCTGGTTCTCGGGCTCTAGAGCGGATCTGCTGGCCTGGTTCTCTGGCTCTAGAGAGGCTCTGCTGACCTGGTTCTCTGGCTCTAGAGAGGCTCTGCTGACCTGGTTCTCTGGCTCTAGAGAGGCTCTGCTGACCTGGTTGTTTGGCTCTAGAGCGGCTCTACTGACCTGGTTCTCAGGCTCTAGAGCGGCTCTGCTGAACTGGTTTTTCTGGCTCTAGAGCGTGCCTGCTGACCTGGTTCTATGGCTCTACAGCAGCTCTACTGACCTGGTTCGATGGCTCTACAGCAGCTCTGCTGACCTGGTTCTCTGGCTCAAGAGCGGCTCTGCTGACCTGGTTCTCTGGCTCTACAGCAGCTCTGCTGACCTGGGTCTCAGGCTCTACAACGGCTCTGCTGACCTGGTTCTCTGACTCTACAATGGCTCTGCTGACCTGGTTCTCTGGCTCTACAATGGTTCTGCAGACCTGGTTCTAAGGCTCTACAGCAGCTTGCTGACCTGCTTCTCTGGCTCTACAGCAGCTTGATGACCTGCTTCTCTGGCTCTACAGCAGCTCTGCTGACCTGTTTCTCTGGCTCTACAGCAGCTTGATTACCTGCTTCTCTGGCTCTACAGCAGCTCTGCTGACCTGCTTCTCTGGCTGTACAGCATCTCTGCTGACCTAGTTCTAAGGATCTGCAGCAGCTCTTTAGACCCGATTCTCTGCTGGCTCTACAGCAGCTTGCTGACCTGTTTCTCTGCTGGCTCTACAGCAGCTTGTTGACCTGTTTCTCTGGCTCTACAACACCTCTGCTGACCTGGTTTGCTGACCTGGTTCTGTGGCCATCGAGCAGCTCTGCTGACCTGGTTCTCTGGCTCTACAGCAGCTTTAGTGACCTGTTTCTCTGACTCTACAGCAGCTCTGCTGACCTGGTTCTAAGGCTCGAGAGCGGCTCTGCTGACCTGGTTCTCAGGCTCTAGAGCGACTCTGCTGACCTGATTCTCTGGCTCAACAGCGGCTCTGCTGACCTGGTTCTCTGGCTCTAAAATGACTCTGCTGACCCAGTTCTCTGGCTTTACAGCAGCTCTGCTGACCTGGTTCTCTGGCTCTACAACGACTCTGCTGACCTGGTTCTCTGGCTCAAGAGTGGCTCTGTTGGCCTGGTTCTCTAGCTCTAGAGTGGCTCTGCTGACCTGGTTTTCTGCCTCTAGAGCGGCTCTGCTGACCTGGTTCTCTGGCTTTACAGCAGCTCTGCTGACCTGGTTCTCTGGCTCTACAACGACTCTGCTGACCTTGTTCTCTGGCTCAAGAGTGGCTCTGTTGGCCTGGTTCTCTAGCTCTAGAGTGGCTCTGCTGACCTGGTTTTCTGGCTCTAGAGCGGCTCTGCTGACCTGGTTCTCTGGCTCTCGAGCTGCTCTGCTGACCCGGTTCTTTGACTCTAAAATGACTCTGCTGACCCAGTTCTCTGGCTTTACAGCAGCTCTGCTGACCTGGTTCTCTGGCTCTACAACGACTCTGCTGACCTGGTTCTCTGGCTCAAGAGTGGCTCTGTTGGCCTGGTTCTCTAGCTCTAGAGTGGCTCTGCTGACCTGGTTTTCTGCCTCTAGAGCGGCTCTGCTGACCTGGTTCTCTGGCTTTACAGCAGCTCTGCTGACCTGGTTCTCTGGCTCTACAACGACTCTGCTGACCTTGTTCTCTGGCTCAAGAGTGGCTCTGTTGGCCTGGTTCTCTAGCTCTAGAGTGGCTCTGCTGACCTGGTTCTCTGGCTTTACAGCAGCTCTGCTGACCTGGTTCTCTGGCTCTACAACGACTCTGCTGACCTTGTTCTCTGGCTCAAGAGCGGCTCTGCTGACCGGGTTCTCTGGCTCTAGAGTGGCTCTGCTGACTGGGTTCTCTGGCTCTAGAGTGGCTCTGCTGACCCGGTTCTCTGGCTCTAGAGTGGCTCTGCTGACCCGGTTCTCTGGCTCTAGAGCAGCTCTGCTGACCTGCTTCTATGGCTCTAAAGCAGCTCTGCTGAACTGGTTCCCTGGCTCTAGTGCGGCTCTACTGACCTGGTTCTCAGGCTCTACAACGGCTCTGCTGACCTGGTACTCAGGCTCTACAGCAGCTTGCTGACCTGGTTCTCGGGCTCTAGAGCGGATCTGCTGGCCTGGTTCTCTGGCTCTAGAGAGGCTCTGCTGACCTGGTTCTCTGGCTCTAGAGAGGCTCTGCTGACCTGGTTCTCTGGCTCTAGAGAGGCTCTGCTGACCTGGTTGTTTGGCTCTAGAGCGGCTCTACTGACCTGGTTCTCAGGCTCTAGAGCGGCTCTGCTGAACTGGTTTTTCTGGCTCTAGAGCGTGCCTGCTGACCTGGTTCTATGGCTCTACAGCAGCTCTACTGACCTGGTTCGATGGCTCTACAGCAGCTCTGCTGACCTGGTTCTCTGGCTCAAGAGCGGCTCTGCTGACCTGGTTCTCTGGCTCTACAGCAGCTCTGCTGACCTGGGTCTCAGGCTCTACAACGGCTCTGCTGACCTGGTTCTCTGACTCTACAATGGCTCTGCTGACCTGGTTCTCTGGCTCTACAATGGTTCTGCAGACCTGGTTCTAAGGCTCTACAGCAGCTTGCTGACCTGCTTCTCTGGCTCTACAGCAGCTTGATGACCTGCTTCTCTGGCTCTACAGCAGCTCTGCTGACCTGTTTCTCTGGCTCTACAGCAGCTTGATTACCTGCTTCTCTGGCTCTACAGCAGCTCTGCTGACCTGCTTCTCTGGCTGTACAGCATCTCTGCTGACCTAGTTCTAAGGATCTGCAGCAGCTCTTTAGACCCGATTCTCTGCTGGCTCTACAGCAGCTTGCTGACCTGTTTCTCTGCTGGCTCTACAGCAGCTTGTTGACCTGTTTCTCTGGCTCTACAACACCTCTGCTGACCTGGTTTGCTGACCTGGTTCTGTGGCCATCGAGCAGCTCTGCTGACCTGGTTCTCTGGCTCTACAGCAGCTTTAGTGACCTGTTTCTCTGACTCTACAGCAGCTCTGCTGACCTGGTTCTAAGGCTCGAGAGCGGCTCTGCTGACCTGGTTCTCAGGCTCTAGAGCGACTCTGCTGACCTGATTCTCTGGCTCAACAGCGGCTCTGCTGACCTGGTTCTCTGGCTCTAAAATGACTCTGCTGACCCAGTTCTCTGGCTTTACAGCAGCTCTGCTGACCTGGTTCTCTGGCTCTACAACGACTCTGCTGACCTGGTTCTCTGGCTCAAGAGTGGCTCTGTTGGCCTGGTTCTCTAGCTCTAGAGTGGCTCTGCTGACCTGGTTTTCTGCCTCTAGAGCGGCTCTGCTGACCTGGTTCTCTGGCTTTACAGCAGCTCTGCTGACCTGGTTCTCTGGCTCTACAACGACTCTGCTGACCTTGTTCTCTGGCTCAAGAGTGGCTCTGTTGGCCTGGTTCTCTAGCTCTAGAGTGGCTCTGCTGACCTGGTTTTCTGGCTCTAGAGCGGCTCTGCTGACCTGGTTCTCTGGCTCTCGAGCTGCTCTGCTGACCCGGTTCTTTGACTCTAAAATGACTCTGCTGACCCAGTTCTCTGGCTTTACAGCAGCTCTGCTGACCTGGTTCTCTGGCTCTACAACGACTCTGCTGACCTGGTTCTCTGGCTCAAGAGTGGCTCTGTTGGCCTGGTTCTCTAGCTCTAGAGTGGCTCTGCTGACCTGGTTTTCTGCCTCTAGAGCGGCTCTGCTGACCTGGTTCTCTGGCTTTACAGCAGCTCTGCTGACCTGGTTCTCTGGCTCTACAACGACTCTGCTGACCTTGTTCTCTGGCTCAAGAGTGGCTCTGTTGGCCTGGTTCTCTAGCTCTAGAGTGGCTCTGCTGACCTGGTTCTCTGGCTTTACAGCAGCTCTGCTGACCTGGTTCTCTGGCTCTACAACGACTCTGCTGACCTTGTTCTCTGGCTCAAGAGTGGCTCTGTTGGCCTGGTTCTCTAGCTCTAGAGTGGCTCTGCAGACCAGGTTCTCTGGCTGTAGAGTGACTCTGCTGATCTGGTTCTCTGGCTCTAAAGCGGCTCTGCTGACCTGGGTCTCAGGCTCTACATCGGCTCTGCTGACCTGGGTCTCTGGCTCTACAGCATCTCTGCTGACCTAGTTCTCCAGCTCTAGAGCAGCTCTGCTGACCTGGGTCTCAGGCTCTACATCGGCTCTGCTGACCTGGGTCTCTGGCTCTACAGCATCTCTGCTGACCTAGTTCTCTCGCTCTATACCAGCTCTGCTGACCGGGTTCTCTGGCTGTAGAGCAGCTCTGCTGACCTGGTTCTCTGGCTCTATAACAGCCCTGCTGACCTGGTTCTCTAGCTCTAGAGCGGCTCTGCTGACCTAGTTCTCCAGCTCTACAGCAGCTCTGCTGACCTGGTTCTCTGGCTCTACAGCGGCTCTGCTGACCTAGTTCTCCGGCTCTACAGCGGCTCTGCTGAACTGGTTCTCTGGCTTTACAGTGGCTCTGCTGACCTGGCTCTCTGGCTTTACAGTGGCTCTGCTGACCTGGCTCTCTGGCTCTACAATGGCTCTGCTGACCTGGTTCTCTGGCGCTAAGCAGCTCTGCTGACCTGTTTCTTTGGCTCTAGAGCGGCTCTGCTGACCTGGTTCTCTGGCTCTAGAGCAGCTCTGCTGACCTGGTTCTCTGGCTCCAGAGCGGCTCTGCTGACCTGGGTCTCAGGCTCTACAACGGCTCTGCTGACCTGGGTCTCTGGCTCTACAGCATCTCTGCTGACTTGGTTCTCTCGCTCTATACCAGCTCTGCTGACCTGGTTCTCTGGCTGTAGAGCAGCTCTGCTGACCTGGTTCTATGGCTCTACAGCAGCTCTGCTGACTTGGTTCTATGGCTCTACAGCAGCTCTGCTGACCTGGTTCTCTGGCGCTAGAGCGGCTCTGCTGACCTGGTTCTCTGGCTCTACAGCAGCTCTGCTGACCTGGGTCTCAGGCTCTACAACGGTTCTGCTGACCTGGTTCTCTGACTCTACAATGGCTCTGCTGACCTGGTTCTCTGGCTCTACAATGGTTCTGCTGACCTGGTTCTAAGGCTCTACAGCAGCTTGCTGACCTGCTTCTCTGGCCCTACAGCAGCTTGATGACCTGCTTCTCTGGCTCTACAGCAGCTCTGCTGACCTGCTTCTCTGGCTCTACAGCAGCTTGATTACCTGCTTCTCTGGCTGTACAAAAAATAGAACAAAAGGGGATGCCGATGCTGCACTCAATTTGAGGAGAAATTTTGTCAAATGAATAGATTAAATCAAATCCATTTAAACCATTTAATGGCTATTTTTAATTCAAAATTTTTTGTTGTTTTATTGTCTGAATGTTTGAGGTATGCTAGTGGTGTGATGTTTTGGATGTGTCTATGTAATGTTATGTAAATATTTGAAATGTACTTTAATGTTTGTCTTAATTTTCATTGATATTGTTTAAATGTTCTAAATACTACCGTGCAAAAAATTAAAAATGTGCATAAATATATTTTCTGATTAAAAATAGCCATTAAATGGTTTAAATGGATTTGATTTAATCTATTCATTTGACAAAATTTCTCCTCAAATTGAGTGCAGCATCGGCATCCCCTTTTGTTCTATTTATTACTTTTGACTTGGCCCTGCTGCCTATGAGTCAAGACCCAAGCTTGTCTTGTAAGTTCTCTGGCTGTACAGCATCTCTGCTGACCTAGTTCTAGGGATCTGCAGCAGCTCTTTAGACCTGATACTCTGCTGGCTCTACAGCAGCTTGCTGACCTGTTTCTCCGCTGGCTCTACAGCAGCTTGTTGACCTGTTTCTCTGGCTCTACAACACCTCTGCTGACCTAGTTTGCTGACCTGGTTCTGTGGCCATCGAGCAGCTCTGCTGACCTGGTTCTCTGGCTCTACAGCAGCTCTGCTGATCTGGTTCTCGGGATCTAGAATGGCTCTGCTGACCTGGTTTTCTGGCTCTAGGATGGCTCTGCTGACCCGGTTCTTTGGCTCTACAGCAGATCTGCTGCCCTGGGTCTCAGGCTCTACAACGGCGCTGCCGACCTGGTTCCCTGGCTCTACAGCGGCTCTGCTGACCTGGTTCTCTGCCTCTACAATGGCTCTGCTGAATTGGTTCTCTGGCTCTAGAGCAGCTGTGCTGACCTTGTTCTCTGGCTCCAGAACAGCTCTGCTGACCTGGTTTTCTAGCTCTAGAGCAGCTCTGCTGACCTGGTTCTCTGGCTCTACAGCAGCTTTAGTGACCTCTTTCTCTGACTCTACAGCAGCTCTGCTGACCTGGTTCTAAGGCTCGAGAGCGGCTCTGCTGACCTGGTTCTCAGGCTCTAGAGTGGCCCTGCTGACCTGGTTCTCAGGCTCTAGAGCGGCTCTGCTGACCTGGTTCTCAGGCTCTACAGCAGCTCTACTGACCTGTTTCTGTGGCTCATGAGCAGCTCTGCTGACCTGGTTCTCTCGCTCTAGAGCAGCTCTGCTAACCTGGTTCTCTGGCTCTACAGCAGGTCTGCTGACCTGGTTCTCAGGCTCTAGAGTAACTCTGCTGACCTGATTCTCTGGCTCTAAAATGGCTCTCCTGACCCAGTTCTCTGGCTCTACAGCAGGTCTGCTGACCTGGTTCTCAGGCTCTAGAGCGACTCTGCTGACCTGGTTCTCTGCCTCTACAGCGGCTCTGCTGACCTGGTTCTCTGGCTCTAAAATGGCTCTGCTGACCCAGTTCTCTGGCTCTACCGCAGGTCTGCTGACCTGGTTCTCTGGCTCCAGAGCGGTTCTGCTGACCTGGTTCTCTGGCTTTACAGCAGCTCTGCTGACCTGGTTCTCTGGCTCTAGAGTGGCTCTGCTGACCTGGTTTTCTGGCTCTAGAGCGGCTCTGCTGACCTGGTTCTCTGGCTTTACAGCAGCTCTGCTGACCTGGTTCTCTGGCTCTACAACGGCTCTGCTGACCTGGTTCTCTGGCTGTAGAGTGGCTCTGCTGACCTGGTTCTCTGGCTCTAAAGCGGCTCTGCTGACCTGGGTCTCAGGCTCTACAACGGCTCTGCTGACCTGGGTCTCTGGCTCCTCAGCATCTCTGTTGACTTGGTTCTCTCGCTCTATACCAGCTCTGCTGACCTGGTTCTCTGGCTGTAGAGCAGCTCTGCTGACCTGGCTCTCTGGCTCTATAACAGCCCTGCTGACCTGGTTCTCTAGCTCTAGAGCAGCTCTGCTGATATGGTTCTCGGGATCTAGAATGGCTCTGCTGACCTGGTTTTCTGGCTCTAGAGCGGCTCTGCTGACCTAGTTCTCCGGCTCTACAGCAGCTCTGCTGACCTGGTTCTCTGGCTCTACAGCGGCTCTGCTGACCTGGCTCTCTGGCTCTACAATGGCTCTGCTGACCTGGTTCTCTGGCTCTAAGCAGCTCTGCTGACCTGGTTCTTTGGCTCTAGAGCGGCTCTGCTGACCTGGTTCTCTGGCTCTAGAGCAGCTCTGCTGACCTGGTTCTCTGGCTCCAGAGCGGCTCTGCTGACCTGGTTCTCTGGCTCCAGGATGGCTCTGCTGAATTGGCTCTTTGGCTCTCCAGCAGATCTGTTGCCCTGGGTCTCAGGCTCTAGAACGGCGCTGCTGACCTGGTTCTCTGGCTCTACAGCGGATCTGCTGACCTGGTTCTCTTGCTCCAGAGCGGCTCTGCTGTGACCTGGTTCTCTGGCTCTAGGATGGCTCTGCTGACCCTGTTCTTTGGCTCTACAGCAGATCTGCTGCCCTGGGTCTCAGGCTCTACAACAGCGCTGCTGACCTGGTTCTCTGTCTCTACAGCGGCTCTGCTGACCTGGTTCTCTAGCTCTAAAATGGCTCTGCTGACCCATTTCTCTGGCTCTACAGCAGGTCTGCTGACCTGGTTCTCTGGCTCAAGAGCGGCACTGCTGACATGGTTCTCTCGCTTTACAGCAGCTCTGCTGACCTGGTTCTCTGGCTCTACAACGGCTCTACTGACCTGCTACTCTGGCTTAAGAGTGGCTCTGTTGGCCTGGTTCTCTAGCTCTAGAGTGGCTCTGCTGACCTGGTTTTCTGCCTCTAGAGCGGCTCTGCTGACCTGGTTCTCTGGCTTTGCAGCAGCTCTGCTGACCTGGTTCTCTGGCTTTACAGCAGCTCTGCTGACCTGGTTCTCTGGCCCTACTACGGCTCTGCTGACCTGGTTCTCTGGCTCAAGAGTGGCTCTGTTGGCCTGGTTCTCTAGCTCTAGAGTGGATCGGCTGACCTGGTTTTCTGGCTCTATACCAGCTCTGCTGACCTGGTTCTCTAGCTCTAGAGCAGCTCTGCTGATCTGGTTCTCGGGATCTAGAATGGCTCTGCTGACCTGGTTTTCTGGCTCTAGAGCGGCTCTGCTGACCTAGTTCTCCGGCTCTACAGCAGCTCTGCTGACCTGGTTCTCTGGCTCTAAGCAGCTCTGCTGACCTGGTTCTTTGGCTCTAGAGCGGCTCTGCTGACCTGGTTCTCTAGCTCTAGAGCAGCTCTGCTGACCTGGTTCTCGTGCTCCAGAGCGGCTCTGCTGACCTGGTTCTCGTGCTCCAGAGCGGCTCTGCTGACCGGGTTCTCTGGCTCTATAGCGGCTCTGCTGACCGGGTTCTCTGGCTCTAGAGTGGCTCTGCTGACTGGGTTCTCTGGCTCTAGAGTGGCTCTGCTGACCCGGTTCTCTGGCTCTAGAGTGGCTCTGCTGACCCGGTTCTCTGGCTCTAGAGTGGCTCTGCTGACCCGGTTCTCTGGCTCTAGAGTGGCTCTGCTGACTGGGTTCTCTGGCTCTAGAGTGGCTCTGCTGACTGGGTTCTCTGGCTCTAGAGTGGCTCTGCTGACCCGGTTCTCTGGCTCTAGAGTGGCTCTGCTGACCCGGTTCTCTGGCTCTAGAGCAGCTCGGCTGACCTGCTTCTATGGCTCTACAGCAGCTCTGCTGAACTGGTTCCCTGGCTCTAGAGCGGCTCTACTGACCTGGTTCTCAGGCTCTACAACGGCTCTGCTGACCTGGTACTCAGGCTCTACAACAGCTTGCTGACCTGGTTCTCGGGCTCTAGAGCGGATCTGCTGGCCTGGGTCTCTGGCTCTAGAGAGGCTCTGCTGACCTGGTTCTCTGGCTCTAGAGAGGCTCTGCTGACCTGGTTCTCTGGCTCTAGAGAGGCTCTGCTGACCTGGTTGTTTGGCTCTAGAGCGGCTCTACTGACCTGGTTCTCAGGCTCTAGAGCGGCTCTGCTGAACTGGTTCTTTGGCTCTAGAGCGTGCCTGCTGACCTGGTTCTATGACTCTACAGCAGCTCTACTGACCTGGTTCTATGGCTCTACAGCAGCTCTGCTGACCTGGTTCTCTGGCTCAAGAGTGGCTCTGCTGACCTGGTTCTCTGGCTCTACAGCAGCTCTGCTGACGTGGGTCTCAGGCTCTACAACGGCTCTGCTGACCTGGTTCTCTGACTCTACAATGGCTCTGCTGACCTGGTTCTCTGGCTCTACAATGGTTCTGCAGACCTGGTTCTAAGGCTCTACAGCAGCTTGCTGACCTGCTTCTCTGGCTCTACAGCAGCTTGATGACCTGCTTCTCTGGCTCTACAGCAGCTCTGCTGACCTGCTTCTCTGGCTCTACAGCAGCTTGATTACCTGCTTCTCTGGCTCTACAGCAGCTCTGCTGACCTGCTTCTCTGGCTGTACAGCATCTCTGCTGACCTAGTTCTAAGGATCTGCAGCAGCTCTTTAGACCCGATTCTCTGCTGGCTGTACAGCAGCTTGCTGACCTGTTTCTCTGCTGGCTCTACAGCAGCTTGTTGACCTGTTTCTCTGGCTCTACAACACCTCTGCTGACCTGGTTTGCTGACCTGTTTGTGGCCATCGAGCAGCTCTGCTGACCTGGTTCTAAGGCTCGAGAGCGGCTCTGCTGACCTGGTTCTCTGGCTCTACAACGGCTCTGCTGACCTGGTTCTCTGGCTCAAGAGTGGCTCTGTTGGCCTGGTTCTCTAGCTCTAGAGTGGCTCTGCTGACCTGGTTTTCTGCCTCTAGAGCGGCTCTGCTGACCTGGTTCTCTGGCTTTACAGCAGCTCTGCTGACCTGGTTCTCTGGCTCTACAACGACTCTGCTGACCTGGTTCTCTGGCTCAAGAGTGGCTCTGTTGGCCTGGTTCTCTAGCTCTAGAGTGGCTCTGCTGACCTGGTTTTCTGGCTCTAGAGCGGCTCTGCTGACCTGGCTCTCTGGCTCTCGAGCGGCTCTGCTGACCCGGTTCTTTGACTCTAGAGCGGCTCTGCAGACCAGGTTCTCTGGCTGTAGAGTGGCTCTGCTGATCTGGTTCTCTGGCTCTAAAGCGGCTCTGCTGTCCTGGGTCTCAGGCTCTACATCGGCTCTGCTGACCTGGGTCTCTGGCTCTACAGCATCTCTGCTGACTTGGTTCTCTCGCTCTATACCAGCTCTGCTGACCAGGTTCTCTGGCTGTAGAGCAGCTCTGCTAACCTGGTTCTCTGGCTCTATAACAGCCCTGCTGACCTGGTTCTCTAGCTCTAGAGCAGCTCTGCTGACCTAGTTCTCCGGCTCTACAGCAGCTCTGCTGACCTGGTTCTCTGGCTCTACAGCGGCTCTGCTGACCTAGTTCTCCGGCTCTACAGCGGCTCTGCTGAACTGGTTCTCTGGCTTTACAGTGGCTCTGCTGACCTGGCTCTCTGGCTTTACAGTGGCTCTGCTGACCTGGCTCTCTGGCTCTACAATGGCTCTGCTGACCTGGTTCTCTGGCTCTAAGCAGCTCTGCTGACCTGTTTCTTTGGCTCTAGAGCGGCTCTGCTGACCTGGTTCTCTGGCTCTAGAGCAGCTCTGCTGACCTGGTTCTCTGGCTCCAGAGCGGCTCTGCTGACCTGGGTCTCAGGCTCTACAACGGCTCTGCTGACCTGGGTCTCTGGCTCTACAGCATCTCTGCTGACTTGGTTCTCTCGCTCTATACCAGCTCTGCTGACCTGGTTCTCTGGCTGTAGAGCAGCTCTGCTGACCTGGTTCTATGGCTCTACAGCAGCTCTGCTGACTTGGTTCTATGGCTCTACAGCAGCTCTGCTGACCTGGTTCTCTGGCGCTAGAGCGGCTCTGCTGACCTGGTTCTCTGGCTCTACAGCAGCTCTGCTGACCTGGGTCTCAGGCTCTACAACGGCTCTGCTGACCTGGTTCTCTGACTCTACAATGGCTCTGCTGACCTGGTTCTCTGGCTCTACAATGGTTCTGCTGACCTGGTTATAAGGCTCTACAGCAGCTTGCTGACCTGCTTCTCTGGCTCTACAGCAGCTTGATGACCTGCTTCTCTGGCTCTACAGCAGATCTGCTGACCTGCTTCTCTGGCTCTACAGCAGCTTGATTACCTGCTTCTCTGGCTCTACAGCAGCTCTGCTGACCTGCTTCTCTGGCTGTACAGCATCTCTGCTGACCTAGTTCTAAGGATCTGCTGAGGAAATATGAATTTTTATGATCAATTGTGTCCCCTATCTTAGACCCCAACGGCTCCATGTACGTGCTACAAGTACATGTATGTTCCCTCCACTTCCAGCTATGAAGACGCAAATACATTTGTGTCCAACGTTAACATGTCCTCTTTCAGATCCACCCTGAATGGGTCGAATATTCCGTTCCTAAGTATGCCTTGCCACCGTCTTTATGTGGTGCACCTTTCACGTTTTTCAGCTCTGGCGAGTTAGGCCCTGAATTCTGCCATCAAGCCTTTTCCTGCCTTCTGCCTCTGAATGCTCCTGCCTGCACAGGCATCTGTATCCATGACCTTTGTCTAACTCCCTGCGCGGCGAACGGTGCCCGGCTCGGCCTGTTGCCTGCCAAGACTGTATTTAGCCTTCAAGTTATCTGCTCCACTCCTCGAAAATACATTCCTGTCTAGTAGTTTAGGTAAACATCCTTCAGCTGCAGAGCAAAGGGCCCGGCCTTACTGTCTCCGTGCAAGTAATTCATAGCTCCTGTTACCATGGTAGGCCCATGCCCCCTCGCATCTCATGTAGACACGTAGACGCTTATACACGCACTAGCAGTCAGTATAGGATAGCCTCTGCCCGAGAGACCTTTCCTTCCAGATAATACAGTTCCTTAAACACAAGATATTAGATACGATTTGGGATTAGGTTGTTCTGACATCCCAGACTTCCGTCTCCTCATGTAGGGTTAAATGTCAAAGTCCCCTTCACCCTCCAGTTACACGTCAATCACACGTCATGCTGCTGCACGCGCATCTCTGCCATGTATTTCTGCTGACATTGCAGGATTCTCTTATGGATCCACCCACCAGTGACATCCTCATAATGACGTTTCTAGTACACGCCCTTATGCACGCCTATTGTAACGCCTTTTTCATTACGTATGTGTATTCTTATCTCTCCTCTCAACTGTTACGCCTTCTGCACCTGCCTTACTGTAATGCATTGACTATATATATGATAACCTGTCAATAAAGTATGCGTTATCCCTTCCCGAACCTTCGTGGTGACGGAATCCGATTGCCTGGTTCGAACCAATTCCTTTGTAAGGAATAAAACCCCTTTTAAAACCTCTAATATCACGGATCCTGCCTCTTATTTATTCTGAGTTATCCTTATTGAACTTTACCGCATAAATTAAGTACAGGTAATTAAAATTTACCACATAATTGGCGCCCGAATAGGGACTCCTCCCCCACCCCACGCGCCGGAGGTGCGTTGCAGACCCGGTCCCCTGCCACAGCCGGACGGACAACTACGCGTACCCGCAGGATTTCCTGTACCTCCCTCAGGCCAACGGAGGTGACTGAGGCTGCGATCAACACCCAGACGAGGCGGTGAGGAGTGCGGAGGATCCCGACCAGAGCCTAGCTGAGAGAGCAAGATCCGAGGTATACAGAGGCCCACCAGGTTCCGAATTTCCGAAGTACCCATGTCACGAGTCGAGTCGAGTCCAGTCCGGTCCAGTCCAGTCCAGAGTTTCCGAGGCCTTCCGTTCCGTTCCGTGCTTCCCGGTGAGTACCGTTGCTGGGGACGCATCCAGACGTGCGCATTAGTTTGTGCCGGTCAAGACGGGTTTGGGTACACAGACCCGGTCTGCACTGTTTTAGCGGTGTATCTGTACTGTTTAGCAGTACATCTAGTATTATGCAGTTAGCTAGTTTTATTCTAATTATCGTTGTCCGTTTTAAAATGTTTTAATATGTTTTAAATGTCGTGGTATGAGTGATTGTTCGATCTTCATTACTGTGTTTATTGTATTAATTGTGTTCAAGTCCGAGTCAGAATCAAGTAGCAAGGTTTAAGATGCCGTTCTTCTCAAAACTAAGACAGATAAAAACTAGAAAAGGGATACTCGAGGAAGCCGTTCCCATTCCACCTAGGGACACTCCAGGGTACTTTATGTACCATAAACATGGCCTAGATGCCGCATTGTATCTCGATTTGTGGGTGGACTACACCAAGGATTCAGCAGAGAATCAGAGATGGCCCGCTGCTGGGACATGGGATGCAGATTGCATCATGAGAGTAGAAGAAGCATTATGGAAAAAGAAAGCCAGACAGTCACAGAAAGATGCCATTGAATTATGGCGTAAAGAATCGCATAGACGCACAGAGAAAGCGCTCAGAAAAGATGAGAAAAGTAGGGAGGATTCAGACAAAGCCCGAGAAAACGTATTAGTTGAGGAGGGTATCCGAGTAAAAGCAGAACAAGTAGACAGACAACGAAACACCCTTATGAATGGTATGTATCCTCTTCTGGCCGAGGGTTTACCTAAGGCCACCCTGGAAGTACCAAAAGATCTGCCATCTCCATTGCTTCCGACTAAATTGCACCACAAGACCGCAAAGGACATTTTCCTTTCTTCCTATTTAGACGATGCAGCCCCCGAATATGTTAATGTTCCGCCGCCACGCACACCACCTGCTAACGACGTTCGACCCCGAGATAATCTGCCCCCACTTCTGCAGCAACATACTCCTCCTTCCGTTACAAACCTTCCGCCTGTTCCTCCACTCCTTCCTGCACCTATTCTCCCTACCTTACACCCAACAAATCCTTTTGGACCTAGCACCTCAGGAGGTGCGACAGGAGGTTTTCATACGCCACCACCAACACATCGATTGACTTATAGGGATTTAGCACACGAACGTACACCTCAAACAGCGAATTACGACATACTTAAAGAGCCTCTTACAGACTGTAGATATGATCCAGTACCCGGTAAAGACGACAGAATGATGCTATCATCAGTACGTCTACGACGAGTTGCGAACTATTTAATGATACTACCAGGAATGGTTGATCATCTAGACAAAATATATCACTTTGTCCAAACAGGGCAAGGTCCTGAAAGTATTGGCGAGGCCATGGCATACCAGAAAGTGGACACGCAAAAACTATTGTTACGCTTCTTCATAAACTGCCTGATAAGAAACAGAGATAGGCCTAGTGTAGACCCGGAAGAAATGAAAGCACTTAACAAATGGGGTCAGAATATAGCAGACGGAAAACATGATAAACAGAATAGTATAAAAAATATGTACCGAAGGATCCGAAAAACAGTAGAACAAATACGTGAAAGAGAACAGCCTGAAAGAGAACTAGATGCAGATAAGACTGAATCCTCGGAGGAGGAGGAACAACCAGAAACGACAACAGGACAATTACAATTACCAGCTAGAGAAATGATAGCTTATGTAGGTAAGGGAAGATCATTTAATAATTCAATGCGTCCGATACGTCCAGAAAGTAAGAGAATTTTTCAAGCAGCCATGTCAAATCAAAGGACCCCCGAACACTTATTTCAGGCTACTGATAAAATACTTCAAGAACGAATGGGGTACCATGTACTCGATGATATGGATGAACAAGAATTAGCCAGGTCAGCAGTACAATGGGCTGACAGTTCTGATAAATATAGTGATGATGCGCTAGCACACACGTTTTTTAATCTTTCACCAGACGAACAGCGTTTAGCTGGTATGTACATGATACAACACCTCCTTATATTGTATAAAGGTCAACACTCCGATCCTGGTCCCCTACCTGATATACTGATAGAACTACTCATGAAGAAATGGAGAGGTCTAAGTACCGATCTAATTAAAGTAATTCTAGAACATCGGCACAGATACAGTGCCTTCCTGTGTCCACAGCTTGATCCAGCTCCCTCCATGGAAAGAAAAATGTATTACATAGACAGACAGAATCCCTTACGCGAAGTGCACCCAGTTAGAAATGATGATAATACTTTTAGACGCGTGTTTGTGTACACGCCCATAACTAAAATAGAACTATTGGAAATGAAAAAGTTAGTGCCTAGCCATGACAGAGATCCAGCAGGTTTTCACCGTGAAATAAAAGACATGTTACTCATGGGTGATTATACCTATCCTGACATTATGAAAATATTAAAAGTATTATTGCCTGCCGGTATTTACGAGAAACTCAAAGAAAAAGAATGGGAGGTGGGAGAGCAAAAGATTGATTGGACTGCATTAGAAAACGAAGAAAATACCCGAACTCCAGGCCTAGGGCTTGGGGACAAAACTAAAGCGTTACCAGGATTATTAGTGCAAGTATTGCCACGTTTATTAACTACGAAAAATGAAGACTGGGGTGCAATCTCAGCCTGCAAACAGAAACCCGATGAAGACACTAGTGATTTTTATTCCCGATTTGAAAAATGTTTCGGTATTAATAGCGGCCTGAAAGCAAGTAGCGATTCATATCCACATCTTTTTGTAACAAAATTAGTCGAGAATTCCCTACCCCAGGTTAAGAACAGAGTATTGAAAGTCGAGAGCACTTGGCAAGCTAATTCCCCTTCACAAATGTTACAAATGTTACAGTACCACCAGAATAGAATTAGAGAAGAACAAGAACACGAACAAAGACGTATGAAAGATACGAAAATGAAAATGCTCGTTGCTCAGTCAGTTCCAGCTGACGGTCATAAAAAGGGTGCGACACAGTCCAGTAATTTAGCGGCTCCTGTTAAAGGGACATGCAACTATTGTAAACAGCCAGGTCATTATATAAACGATTGTGCAGTTCTGAAACACAATATCTCTACGGGTAAAACCAAGGAGAGACCGCGTCCACCTAGACAGGATCAGATCCAACCACAAGTACCTCAGAATGTACAGCCTATGCAAGCTTCACAACAGACCGTAGCAGCACCACAGCCACAGCCTAGTGCCGCAACACAAAACACGACACAACAGATGTACCAGTATGCACAAAATGACTATCCCGATTATCAGCGATACACATGAAACAGCCTAGAGAGGGAGGTTGGCTTGCCTCTTATTGAGGTTCCCGTAGATCAAGAGGGTCCTTATGTACATAGTCAAGTATTAGGGAAAGACAGAAAGTTTTTAATTGATACAGGGGCAAGCAGAACAACTATAAGTCACGACGAGATTCCAGGGGCACCCCTCTCAGGCTCGCAGAATGTTTCCCTTGGATTTTCAGGAAAGCCTATTGTTAACGAAGTATCGCAACCTCTTCCTCTTGCAGTTGGTCCATTGACACGGACTACAGATTTATTGCTTACAAAATCATGTCCAGAGAACTTGTTAGGTATAAAGACACTGAAAGCTCTAGGAGCTGTAATATGTTGTTCCCCAGAAGGGGTACGACTATTTTTGCGTGACTTTAAAGGTCACTACGTATTTAGAGACATAGATCACCGGTTACAGAATGTCCCTGCACATTTATGGGCACAAGGCCCCACTGATGTAGGTTGTATGCACATTACACCATATCGAGTCACACTCAAAGCAGGAGTGGTATTACCACGTATTCGACAATACAAGTTACCTCCAGATGCTGTAGTGGCTTTGCTGCAAATCATTGACGAGCTCATTGCACAAGGAGTGGTTGTGGAAACCGACTCCAATGTATGTAATTCTCCTATCATTCCAATTCTTAAACGTACTGATCCAAATGCGCCCCCAGTTTATCGATTAATTATTGACCTGCGCGAATTGAATAAATGTATTGTACCACAGTATCCCGTGGTTCCAGATATCTCTTCATTATTGACAGCTATTGATTCAGAAGCAACGTTCTTTACTGTAATTGACCTCAAGAACGCCTTCTTTAGCGTTCCAATCGATCCGGAAAGCCAATATTTGTTCGGATTCTGTTTAAATGGACGAAGCTTCAAATTTGCACGCGCACCTCAAGGATTCACAGAAAGCCCCAGCATCTATAGCCAAGCACTGAAAAGACAACTTGACGGTATCCACATGCCCGTTAACACTGCCCTGCTTCAGTATGTCGATGATCTGCTGATCACCGCCCGAAGCGAGCCCGAATGTGAAAAAGCATCACTGACGGTTTTACATTTTCTGGCCGACAAGGGGCACAAGGTGTCCCCTTCGAAGCTGCAATTCTGTGTTCAGCAAGTTGTGTACCTTGGGCACTTGCTGTCCAAAGGGGGGAGACAGCTCACACCTGACCGCATCCAGTTAATTGTAAACATGTCACCACCCAAGACACAAAAGGAGGTGCGGGCCTTCATAGGCCTCACTTCGTACTGTAGACAATGGATTCCCCAATATGCATTTCTAGTAAAACCACTCATTCAGTTGACAACCCAGGAGGCAGCGACATCGACTGTCCTCCCTTGGACTCAGGAACATACACAAGCTTTTGAAGACTTAAAGAAAGCCCTATGTCAAGCACCTGTTTTAGCGACACCATGTTACAATAAGCCTTTTACACTTTTTGTCACAGAACGCGAAGGTACTGCCTTGTCAGTACTCACCCAGGAACAAGCAGGTTCACACAAACCGTGTGCTTACTTTTCTAGCACATTAGATCCAGTAGCCCAGGCTCTGCCTACGTGCTTAAAATCAGTCGCAGCGACAGCTTTAGCGATCAGACAAAGCGATTCCATAGTATTAGGACATCAATTGACAGTGCAAGTTCCACATTCCGTGGAAGTTCTTTTAAACCGAACACAGACCCAGCACTTGACTATAGCACGACTGACAGGTTATGAATTGACATTGTTTCAGCCACACATAGAAATCAGACGCTGTAGTACATTAAATCCTGCCACACTTTTGCCATTAAGTGGAACAGACCCATTGGCACATGATTGTATCGAAGTCATTACTATTACGACGAAACCTAGACAAGACTTGACAGACATTCCATTACCAGATCCAGACCTACATTTTATGTGGATGGTTCATGCATGAGAACAAGTACAGGAGAGTTAGTGGCCGCTTACGAAGTCACGACAGACACCGAAGTTATTGAAACGAATTGTATTGACACCTTGTCAGCTCAAGCAGCAGAGCTCATCGCTCTGACACAAGCCTGTATTCAAGCCAAAAATAAGAGAGTTAACATATACACAGATTCACGTTATGCATTCGGAGTTGTACACGACTTCGGAGTCCTCTGGCGAGAGAGAGGTTATTTAACTTCTCACGGTGCCAACATTCAACACGGTCCCCTCATTCAAGCTCTGTTAGATGCAATACATCTGCCTACTGCGATATCTATCATGAAGTGCAAGGCACATACAAAAGTCACCGATATCATTTCCCAGGGTAACGACCTGGCAGACCGAACAGCTAAGCAAACAGCACAGAATCGGACTCATGCAACTGACTTGACAAAGACAATAGTTCCGACATCGACACATTGCATGACAGTTAGGGATCCCGCCCTTGATGTAATTGACATACAGACACATGCTACACCAGAGGAAATCAAGAAATGGACTGAACTAGGAGGGATCCAAACAGATCAGGGATGGATGACGAAGGGAAAATCTACATGGTTTCTCCCCGACTCCATGGTTCAAGTTATCATTAACACAATACATAGTCCAGCGCATCTAGGAGAGAAAGCTATGTTAGACAGTATTCAAAACATTTGGTTCAATAAACACTTACGAGCAGCAGCCAAACAGAAAGTGCGTACTTGCATGATTTGTTGTCAGTTCAACCCAGGTAAAAGCATTCCTGTAGAGCAAGGTGGATTTCAACCTCCCGATCACCCTTTTGAAGTCCTCCAGATGGATTATATCCAGATGGAACGTTATCGAGGATTCAAATATGTCCTCGTAGTTGTATGCGCACTTTCCCGATGGACAGAAGCATATCCAGTCCCGGATTACACTGCTCCGACCACTGCCAAGCAGCTGGTTCGTGAATTCTTCCCACGGTATGGTTTGCCCCGTATCGTGTACTCAGATAACGGTCAGCCGTTCTCATCCGAGCTAGTGAAACACATTACACTCCTGTTAGGCTATCAGTGGAAATTCCACTGTGTCCGGCATCCCGAGGCAGCAGGTCTCGTGGAGCGTCATAATGAGACTCTGAAAATTCGACTTTCTAAAATCTGCAGAGAGAAAGGCGTTGACTGGATAGTAGCTTTACCAGTTGCGCTCTTTTACATGAGAATGATAGCACATTCTCGAACAGGGCTATCCCCGTACGAGGTGGTCTTCGGTAGGCCACCAAATATGTGGGGGACGCCTATACCTCGTAAAATCACTGATGTTGATTGTAATATGCTGACAGATTACCTTGCTTCCTTGATGTCTGCACTACAATCTTGCCGATCACAGGTAGCTGCAGCCTTTCCCGACAACACCGAGGTGAAGCCCCATGAAGTGGTTCCCGGTGATTACGTGTTTATAAGAAATTTCGACAGGAGGAGCCCGCTGGAGCCTCGCTGGCAAACGCCGAAATTAGTACTTCTGACCACGAGGACAGCAGTGAAGATTGAGGGTCGCAAGGGTTGGCTGCACTCGAGCCACATCAAGAAATTTCACGGACTGCCTTCTGATTTGAACTCTCAGCCCTGCCCTCCTCCACAGACTGACTCAAAACTCCCCCTGGTCGAGAAAACTGCTTCCCAGGAATATAAACTGAAACTAAGGTCTAGCAAGTCAGACAATTTAATTGTTTAAGTCCTCTCCTAGGTGAATCGGTTAAATTAGTTTCTGACATGTATTATCCTCTAGACCGAAATAGAGAGAGAAATAGACAGCAACAGCTCAAGAAACGTGCATATTGTAAATTACTTCGTAGCCACTGTATAGTGACATTATTGATTATGTTTTTTCTAAATCTTCTGATTATTGCTGCAAGTATACTGTTGCACATATACTACCCTATTTTCAAGCGTGCACATTCTGCTTTCAATGTTACTGCCGAACACACTTTTAGCGAATTACCTCCGCATGAGTTGCCCTACAGACTTGCGCTGCGCAACAACACATTCATTAGTATGTTACATCACTCCCATCAGACCAACAACGCTACAAATTGTTGGATATGTGGCCGACTCCCTCCCTACCAGAAATACAAGGGAGTTCTGCCCCTCTTTCCGTATCCGTTCACACACAATGGTTCCTGTGGTGCATGGTTTAGTTTGATTAATTCTTTGGATTCAAATACCGTAGTTTACCAGGGCAACTGGGTATGGGGAAACCTGAACTTAGTTTTGCTTAAAGTCTGCTACCCTAACAAAGAGGGACTTCCCAAAAGGACAGGAACTGATCTAGAAAATGAAGTATATGGATTAGGTAACTTTACACTTAACCTCATGATTCTGAATGTTGAATCCGAAGCTGCACCAGTCTTGCCGGTTATGTCAGTATTACCAGTCAAAGGTGAATTATGTGCAAGAAAGAATGGTTCAGTACACCTGGGTCATAGTAAATGTACTACTGTGATCGAATTCAGTTATCAAGGCAAGTCTACATTTAGAGCTTCCCGTCATTCCTACTTCATTTGTGGTCATACCGCATATATACGTTTGCCTCTAGATTGGGATGGTACCTGTTACATTGCATTCCTTCTGCCACCTGTTTTCCTAGCCCCTCCTGATTATCATAGAAATACCCATCTAGTACACAATAGACCCCAGAGAGATCTCCCGATTGTCGACTACACTGAAACGGCATGGGAACAATACACAGACTTCAATAAAGGTCTCTTTCCCTACATAGGTGTTGTCTCTAATAGTAAACTGATACGTAAATTAACCAGAACCCTTGAAGCAGTAGTGAATGAAACTACTTCTGCCCTAGGCAACTTAACGGAGGAGCAGTCTGCGATGCGGATTGTTGTTCTCCAAAATCGTCTTGTCCTTGACGTCATCCTGGCCGATAGGGGCGGAGCCTGTAGAGTCATCGGATCAAGTTGCTGTGTTTTCATTCCAGAAAACGCGCCATCAGTATATAAAGCCATAACTCATCTTCATAAGATTGCAAGTCAGATACACCAGAATCCAGGCACCTGGACTTGGTCCGGTTGGTTCTGGAGTGTGTTGTCAGCCTGGGGATGGAAAGTCCTATCCTTCCTAGGTATTGCCCTTCTCGTAGTATTCAGTTGCTGCCTGTGTCTACAATGTGGGCCAGCGATTTGCGGCCTGTGTGCCACATCATGTATTCCACATTCAAGTTCTCATTCAAAATCCTGTAAGAAGAAAGAAGAGCAAATGATGTTATATGAACAGATTGATGGATTCATGAGGATCGATATATCATGAAGGGTCCGTAGGGGACAAGGAGGGAATGAGGAAATATGAATTTTTATGATCAATTGTGTCCCCTATCTTAGACCCCAACGGCTCCATGTACGTGCTACAAGTACATGTATGTTCCCTCCACTTCCAGCTATGAAGACGCAAATACATTTGTGTCCAACGTTAACATGTCCTCTTTCAGATCCACCCTGAATGGGTCGAATATTCCGTTCCTAAGTATGCCTTGCCACCGTCTTTATGTGGTGCACCTTTCACGTTTTTCAGCTCTGGCGAGTTAGGCCCTGAATTCTGCCATCAAGCCTTTTCCTGCCTTCTGCCTCTGAATGCTCCAGCCTGGACCGGCATCTGTATCCATGACCTTTGTCTAACTCCCTGCGTGGCTAACGGTGCCCGGCTCGGCCTGTTGCCTGTAAAGACTGTATTTAGCCTTCAAGTTATCTGCTCCTCGAAAATACATTCCTGTCTAGTAGTTTAGGTAAACATCCTTCAGCTGCAGAGCAAAGGGCCCGGCCTTACTGTCTCCGTGCAAGTAATTCATAGCTCCTGTTACCATGGTAGGCCCATGCCCCCTCGCATCTCATGTAGACACGTAGACGCTTATACACGCACTAGCAGTCAGTATAGGATAGCCTCTGCCCGAGAGACCTTTCCTTCCAGATAATACAGTTCCTTAAACACAAGATATTAGATACGATTTGGGATTAGGTTGTTCTGACATCCCAGACTTCCGTCTCCTCATGTAGGGCTAAATGTCAAAGTCCCCTTCACCCTCCAGTTACACGTCAATCACACGTCATGCTGCTGCACGCGCATCTCTGCCATGTATTTCTGCTGACATTGCAGGATTCTCTTATGGATCCACCCACCAGTGACATCCTCATAATGACGTTTCTAGTACACGCCCTTATGCACGCCTATTGTAACGCCTTTTTCATTACGTATGTGTATTCTTATCTCTCCTCTCAACTGTTACGCCTTCTGCACCTGCCTTACTGTAATGCATTGACTATATATATGATAACCTGTCAATAAAGTATGCGTTATCCCTTCCCGAACCTTCGTGGTGACGGAATCCGATTGCCTGGTTCGAACCAATTCCTTTGTAAGGAATAAAACCCCTTTTAAAACCTCTAATATCACGGATCCTGCCTCTTATTTATTCTGAGTTATCCTTATTGAACTTTACCGCATAAATTAAGTACAGGTAATTAAAATTTACCACACTGCAGCAGCTCTTTAGACCTGATACTCTGCTGGCTCTACAGCAGCTTGCTGACCTGTTTCTCCGCTGGCTCTACAGCAGCGTGTTGACCTGTGTCTCTGGCTCTACAACACCTCTGCTGACCTGGTTTGCTGACCTGGTTCTGTGGCCATCGAGCAGCTCTGCTGACCTGGTTCTCTGGCTCTACAGCAGCTCTGCTGATCTGGTTCTCGGGATCTAGAATGCCTCTGCTGACCTGGTTTTCTGGCTCTAGAGCGGCTCTGCTGACCTAGTTCTCCGGATCTACAGCAGCTCTGCTGACCTGGTTCTCTGGCTCCAGGATGGCTCTGCTGACCCGGTTCTTTGGCTCTACAGCAGATCTGCTGCCCTGGGTCTCAGGCTCTACAACGGCGCTGCCGACCTGGTTCCCTGGCTCTACAGCGGCTCTGCTGACCTGGTTCTCTGCCTCTACAACGGCTCTGCTGAATTGGTTCTCTGGCTCTAGAGCAGCTGTGCTGACCTTGTTCTCTGGCTCCAGAACAGCTCTGCTGACCTGGTTTTCTAGCTCTAGAGCAGCTCTGCTGACCTTGTTCTCTGGCTCCAGAGCAGCTCTGCTGACCTGGTTTTCTAGCTCTAGAGCAGCTCTGCTGACCTTGTTCTCTGGCTCCAGAGCAGCTCTGCTGACCTGGTTTTCTAGCTCTACAGCAGCTCTGCTGACCTGGTTCTAAGGCTCGAGAGCGGCTCTGCTGACCTGGTTCTCAGGCTCTAGAGCGGCTCTGCTGACCTGGTTCTCAGGCTCTAGAGCGGCTCTGCTGACCTGGTTCTCAGGCTCTACAGCAGCTCTACTGACCTGTTTCTGTGGCTCATGAGCAGCTCTGCTGACCTGGTTCTCTCGCTCTAGAGCAGCTCTGCTAACCTGGTTCTCTGGCTCTACAGCAGGTCTGCTGACCTGGTTCTCAGGCTCTAGAGTAACTCTGCTGACCTGATTCTCTGGCTCTAAAATGGCTCTCCTGACCCAGTTCTCTGGCTCTACAGCAGGTCTGCTGACCTGGTTCTCAGGCTCTAGAGCGACTCTTCTGACCTGGATCTCTGCCTCTACAGCGGCTCTGCTGACCTGGTTCTCTGGCTCTAAAATGGCTCTGCTGACCCAGTTCTCTGGCTCTACCGCAGGTCTGCTGACCTGGTTCTCTGGCTCCAGAGCGGTTCTGCTGACCTGGTTCTCTGGCTTTACAGCAGCTCTGCTGACCTGGTTCTCTGGCTCTAGAGTGGCTCTGCTGACCTGGTTTTCTGGCTCTAGAGCGGCTCTGCTGACCTGGTTCTCTGGCTTTACAGCAGCTCTGCTGACCTGGTTCTCTGGCTCTACAACGGCTCTGCTGACCTGGTTCTCTGGCTGTAGAGTGGCTCTGCTGACCTGGTTCTCTGGCTCTAAAGCGGCTCTGCTGACCTGGGTCTCAGGCTCTACAACGGCTCTGCTGACCTGGGTCTCTGGCTCCTCAGCATCTCTGTTGACTTGGTTCTCTCGCTCTATACCAGCTCTGCTGACCTGGTTTTCTGGTTCTAGAGCGGCTCTGCTGACCTAGTTCTCCGGCTCTACAGCAGCTCTGCTGACCTGGTTCTCTGGCTCTACAGCGGCTCTGCTGACCTGGCTCTCTGGCTCTACAATGGCTCTGCTGACCTGGTTCTCTGGCTCTAAGCAGCTCTGCTGACCTGGTTCTTTGGCTCTAGAGCGGCTCTGCTGACCTGGTTCTCTGGCTCTAGAGCAGCTCTGCTGACCTGGTTCTCTGGCTCCAGAGCGGCTCTGCTGACCTGGTTCTCTGGCTCCAGGATGGCTCTGCTGAATTGGCTCTTTGGCTCTCCAGCAGATCTGTTGCCCTGGGTCTCAGGCTCTACAACGGCGCTGCTGACCTGGTTCTCTGGCTCTACAGCGGATCTGCTGACCTGGTTCTCTGCCTCTACAATGGCTCTGCTGACTTGGTTCTCTGGCTCTAGAGCAACTCTGCTGACCTTGTTCTCTGGCTCTAGAGCAGCTCTGCTGACCTGGTTTTCTAGCTCTAGAGCAGCTCTGCTGACCTGGTTCTCTGGCTCTACAGCAGCTTTAGTGACCTGTTTCTCTGATTCTACAGCAGCTCTGCTGACCTGGTTCTAAGGCTCGAGAGTGGCTCTGCTGACCTGGTTCTCAGGCTCTATAGCGGCTCTGCTGACCTGGTTCTCAGGCTCTACAGCAGCTCTAATTACCTGTTTCTGTGGCTCATGAGCAGCTCTACTGACCTGGTGTAGGAGAGTAGGATCTGCACTTGTGTTGCCCCCACTTTTCTGATGTATACACTGGTTTCTGGCTATAGTCTGGCTGGGTCCCTGCTAATCAGGGCCCTAGTCTAACTGATCTCTCTAAACAACTTGGTGTGCATATTAGATGCACTAATGATTGGATACTGTGGTACCTTATGAGCCCCTAGTATATGGTACCTTAGGTACCTAGGGCATTGCTACTTCACAGGCCTACCAGGGGCTGCAGCATGTATTATGCCACCCCTGGGAAGCACTCACAATCTGACACCACAGGCCTGCTACTGCAGCCTGTGTGAGGTAGTGTTAGCACTCCTCACTGAGGTATAGGTTCCTATATCTCACCATACACACACATATAAACCTATCAGTCACCCCTATGGTAGGCCCTATCAATCCCAAGGGCAGGGTGCTTGGTTTACTATGTGAGGAGGTGCTTCTGCCTGAGCAGGACCCCTCTGCAGCTGGCAGAGTCTATTCTCTGCTGCTGTTTGTGGATGCGGTTAAACCATATACTCTTAAGTGCATTATAACCTCGCGGTAAATGCTAACTTTTGAAAGACTGCATCAAAACATGTCGTGTTTGGTGTCAAACAACTTGGAATCCTACCCCCACAGCAGTAACTGGTGTGGGAGTGGGATCCCACCCTTCTAGAAGGGACGACATGTAAACACTGTACTACACGGTAGAAATCATTCAGAGCCCTGGCATCACAAAATGGATGCCACCAGCACAGACACCGGGCTGCCCTCCTGCTGCTGACCGAAACTCGCAGTGGAGGGAGCCCAACAAAGGGTTTCCGGTCACAGGGAGGTGTCACCACCTCCCAGACAGGATTTAGTGTATTGGAGCTGGGTGGGTGCACTCCTAGAGTGCTTTGAAGTCCTGCACTGGGGGAGCAGTAGGCTCCTCTGTGCATATGCCAGCTCAAACCGGTTCAGGGGCTACCTGCCCCTGCTCTGGCGTGAAACTGGACAAAGGGAAGTGGGTGTAACCACCCACTACCCTGACCCTCCTAGAGGAGTGGTCATAGAGCTAGTCCCTCCCATCTTTTCACTATAAGATACCACACATTGTCAATGCAAATTAGATTACACCTGGACGACGCGCAACTAAGAAGAATCCTGGCCCTTCGACGTTCCACTATCTCTGGAAGACTGAAGAATCTCCCTTGGAGTCAAGGAGTGACTCCCCTGCTTGGCAGGCACCAAAACTACTGAACTACGGTTGCAAACTTTACCGCTCCCGCCGGAGCCCGAAGTCCCTGCGTCCCCTGAAGTGGATTTCCTGACCTCTCGACGGCCATTTTGAGTCCCCAGTGAAGCTGTGGCATCTGGACCCCACGAGTGACGAGGAACAGCAATACCAGAGAACCGTGCACTGATTTCGAGTGCAAGCCCTAAACTACGTCCAACGAAGTTGTGCTTTGGACCACTTGTTGTCCAAGTCCCGAGCAGGTCTAGTACCAAAGATCAGCGGCCTACCCTGTCCCGAGTGACCGTGGGCTGTTGGTAAACTTTTCCTGCAAAGGCGTCTTCGCGGTTGCTTGCCCGTTGGCTAGTAACTCTCCAGAAGACTTCCACATCCTCTTCAAGAGCTCGCCTGGTTGCTCTGGGCCTGCCCTCACTTACCCTCGCTGGGTAAGTCCATCAGACCTTGCTGGTCTGCTCCATCGACAATCTTCCATCCACACGAGACTTGCAGTTGCCAAGGCTTGTTGGCTCCAAACCGAGTGCCGACACCGTCAACAGCTGCAGACGTCGTGGGACCCTCCGAGTCCAGCTGCTGGTCTTCATCGATCTCTCCTGGTCCTCGTGAGCGAAGAGACAAAACGACATCAGCGACCTGAAGAGACGCGACAGCTGTGGTCATCCATCTTGCTGGCCACCGGTCACTGGCAAGTGACTCTGAACTTTGTCCCCTCAATTTCTAGGTCTTCTGCAACTCCAATCCATCTTCAGATTCCAGCGGACACTTCTCTCGACGACACAAGCAGCAAGTCTTCAGTGATCTCCATTGAAAACAGCATCGCGACCCGACACCAAAGGACACGTATGCACCCGGCTTCCCTGGGTGAGGTAACTCTTGCATTACGGTGCCCAAGTGTGCATTGGCTCTCGAAATACTTACCCTGTAAGATCTTTTGAATGTTTACCTGGCTTTAATCTCATAAAGAGATTAGTAGAGTATATTTAGAAATAAATGAACAAGTTACTTACCTTCGGTAACGATGTATCTGTAAGAAACATTAGTTAGTTAGATTCCTCACCTTAGAATATCCCCAGGCGTCAGACTGGATCCGGAAGATTTTTCGTCAGCAATACCCCTTGCGCGTCGCTAGGCGTCGTCTGCGGCTCCGCGTCCGTCGTCGGCGTCGTGCGCCGGAATGACGTCGGAGTACTTAGACGCCGCCCTCGCGCGCTGACGTCAGTTCTTGTACATAGCCTTCCACGCCAGGAACGCAGAGCCATGCAAAGACCGACACTGGTGCCAAAAATAAAATCTAGGGGCCTGAAAAGGATAACCTTAACCCTAGATGTCAGTTCGCAGAACGGGGAGGATGGGTGGGTCGGTGAGGAATCTAACTAATGTTTCTTACAGATACATCGTTACCGAAGGTAAGTAACTTGTTCATCTGAAAGAAACACGTTAGTTAGATTCCTCACCTTAGATTAGATACCCAAGCAATACCATCCCCAGTGGTGGGTCTGCGAACCAAGATCACACCAGAAAGTCCTGGAGGACAGAACGGCCAAAGAAGCCATCCCTCCGGACTTGGCTGTCAAGGCAATAATGCCTGGCAAACGTGTGTAGCGAAGCCCACGTCGCCGCCCGACAGATGTCCTGCAAAGGGACTCCCCGTCCCAAGGCAGTAGTAGCCGCTGTGGCCCGAGTAGAATGGGCGCGCAGCCCAACAGGAGGGTCCTTTTTTGCCAAAGAGTAACAAATTTTGATGCACAAAACGACCCACCGAGAGATGGTCCGTTTGTGCACAGCTTTCCCCTTCTTAGCACCCACGTATCCAACGAAAAGTTGGTCGTCCACCCGGAACTGCTTGGTGCGGTCCAAATAAAAGGAGAGCGCACGTTTTGGGTCCAGACGGTGGAGCCTCTCTTCCTCTTTGGAAGGATGCGGAGGCGGAAAGAAGGTGGGCAAGGTGACAGACTGCCCAAGATGAAATGGAGTCACCACTTTCGGAAGAAAGGAGGGACGAGGCCGAAGGACAACCTTGTCCGGATGAACAGACAGAAAAGGAGGCTTTGAAGATAAAGCCTGGAGCTCACTCCCCCGTCTAGCCGAGGTGATGGCTACCAGAAAAGCAGTCTTAAGAGTCAGAAGACGAAGAGGACAATTGTGAAGAGGCTCGAAGGGAGCGCACATCAGGAATGTCAAGACCAGATTCAAGTCCCACTAAGGCATTACAAAAGGGACAGGAGGGAACGTGTGAGTAATGCCTTTTAGAAAGCGTGTAACCACAGGGGACTTGAAAAGAGAAGGCTGATCAGGAAGCCGCAAGAAGGCAGAGATGGCAGCAAGATAACCTTTCAGGGTGCCCAGGGCAGAGCCCTGCCGGGCCAGAGAAAGAAGAAAGAGGAGAACCTCAGAAAGAGGGGCGGAAAGGGGATCCACAGCCTTTGCTGTGCACCATGCCACAAATTTGTTCCACCGGCAGGCGTATACCGTCTTTGTGGAGGGACGCCTGGCTGCCAGAATGATATCACAGACTTCAGGAGGCAAGTCAAATGGCATCAACTGCCGCCGCTCAATCTCCACGCATGGAGGTGGAGGCTGGACAGGTTCGAGTGGAGGACCGTCCCCTGCTGCTGCGACAGAAGATCCTCCCGAAGGGGCAGACGTATCGGAGGATCGGTCAACATACTGAGTAGCTCGGGATACCAGTACCTTCGTGCCCAATCCGGAGCCACCAAGATGACTTGGGCCCGGTCGTGCCTGATCTTCTTCAGCACTCTGGGCAGAAGTGGTATAGGCGGAAAGGCGTACAACAGACCGCAACTCCACTCGTGACGAAAAGCGTCGCCGAGCGAGTGCCGCCTTGGAAATTCCAACGTGCAGAACTGCTGACATTGCGCGTTCTCTTCGGTGGCGAATAGATCTAACCAAGGCTCTCCCCACTGCTGAAAGAGACCTTGCGCCACTTCGGAGTTCAGACGCCATTCGTGATCCATCATGCACCGGCGGCTGAGTTCGTCCGCTCTGGCGTTCAGAGAGCCCGCCAGATGTTGAACCACTAGGGTGACGCCCTGGTGTTAAAGCCACGTCCAGAGGCGCAGAGCCTCCTGACAAAGGGTCCACGACCCCACCCCGCCCTGTTTGTTGCAATACCACATGGCGGTGGTGTTGTCCGTGAACACCTGCACGACACTGCCCCTGACAGAGGGAAGGAAGGCTTTCAGTGCAAGTCGGATCGCCCTCAACTCCAACAGGTTGATGTGGAGACGAGACTCCGCCGGAGACCAGAGGCCTCTGATCTCCGCCTCTCCCATATGGCCACCCCATCCCAGGAGGGACGCATCCGTCACTACGACATGCTCCGGTTGGGGAAGGGAGAGGCTCCTGCCCATGACCCAATCGCGGTCCGTGAGCCACCACTGCAACTGCTGTGCAGTGCCCTCCGAGATCAAGACGTGGTCGGACAGGTAGCCGTGATGCTGGGCCCACTGAAACTTCAGGTCCCACTGCAGAGCCCGCATGCGCCGCCTGGCGTGATGCACTAGTAGGATGCAGGAAGCCATCAGCCCCAGAAGCCGCAACACTAGCCTGACCGAAACCCAGGATAGAGGCCGAAAGATGGGAATCAGGGCCTGTATATCCCAGACCCGCTGTTCCGGTGGATAGACCCGGAACTGCGCCGAATCGAGAACTGCTCCGATGAAGAGGAGCTTCTGAGAGGGACTCAGGTGTGACTTCGGCACGTTGATGGAAAACCCCAGCAAATGCAGGAGATCCGCCGTAGTCTGGAGGTGGGAGACGACTGTCTGGGGCGAGCCCGCCTTCAACAACCAGTCGTCGAGATAGAGGAAGACTGGAACCCCTGATCTGCGCAGATGAGCTGCGACCACCGCCATCACTTTCGTGAACACCCGAGGGGCACTGGTGAGGCCGAAGGGGAGCACGGTAAACTGAAAGTGCTCTTGGCCCACCGTGAACCGCAGGTAACGCCGGTGGGCCGGCAGGACGGGGATGTGGAAATAAGCGTCCTGCAAGTCCAACGCTACCATCCAGTCTCCGGGGTCTAGGGCAGCTAGAACCTGAGCCAAAGTCAACATCTTGAACCTTTCCTTCCGGAGGAAGGCATTGACGTTCCGAAGGTCCAAGATAGGGCGGAGGCCCCCTTTGCCCTTCTTGGGAACCAGAAAGTAGTGGGAATAACAACCACGACGTACTTCTGGGCTCGGAACGCGCTCGACGGCCCCCTTGGCCAAGAGGGCGGAAACCTCCTCGTGGAGAAGATGCAAGTGATCCCCCGAGATACGGTGGTGCTGCGGTGGCATGGCTGGAGGGGTCGTCTCGAAGGGGAGGGAGTAGCCCCTTCGGACGATTTGCAGCACCCACCTGTCCGATGTGATGGACCGCCAGTGGAGCAGGTGATGGCGAACTCTGCCGCCCACTGGCGTGGAATGGGCCTGAAAGCTCGGACTAGGAAGGCTTTGAGGCGGATGCTGCCGGGGTGGATGTGGGCTGACCTCGTCGTCCTCCAGATCCGCCTCGGCGGAAACCACGTCCGCGACCGCGTGCAGGTTGGTTCTGCGGCTGGTGGCTAGGCGCACGTGAAGAGGCACCCCTTCCTTGGCCACGAAAGGGGCGAAAAGCGGAAGATTGCGACCGCGGGGCCGAGAGGCCCAAGGACTTGGCCGTAGCCCGGGAGTCCTTAAAGCGGTTCAGCGCACTGTCCGCCTTCTTGCCAAACAGGCGAGTGCCATCAAACGGCATGTCCATGAGAGTGCTCTGGACATCGCCGGAAAACGACGTGGACCGCAGCCAGGCGTGACGTCGAAGCGCCACAGTGGTGGAAATGGCCCTACCCAGCGAGTCCGTGGTGTCAAGCCCACAACATATGGCATGTCGCGCGGCATCCCTCCCATCGGCCAGAGCCTGGGTAAGTCGTGTCCGGACCTCCTCCGGACACAGGGGCAGCGCGTCCTCCACCGCATCCCACAGAGAGTGGGAATAACGGTCCAAGAGACAAGCGGTGTTCAAAGACCGCAGGCCCAAACTAAGGGATGAGAACAGTTTCTTGCCAAACTGCTCCAGTCTCTTGGAATCCCGGTCCGGCGGGGCGGTCGGGAAAGAGGATTGGGAGGTGGAGGCCTGGATAACCAGGCTCTCAGGGGTAGGGTGTTGGGACAGAAAACTGGGGTCGCCCGGAGCAGGGCGGTGGCGCCTGGCAACGTTCCTGTCCACAGGAGGAACTGTGGAGGGCTTGGACCAGGTGCCCTGGAGAACGTCAGTGAGGGCTTCATTGAACGGCAGCAGAGGCTCAGTGGAGCTTGCTGCAGACTGAAGCACCTCAGTGAGGACGTTCGTCCTCACAGCCACGGCAGGTAGCTCGAGCCATAGGATCCTCGGATCCCTCCCAGTAGTCCCCATCATCCGACTCCTGGTGTAGAGGAGAAAGTAACGGAGCCGGGCGGTAGACAAAATGTGTCTCTAGCGGCGTCGATCTCGGCGTCCATCGACGCCGGACCGGCGCCGGGCCCGGACCGGGACTAAACTGGGGCATGGCGTCGAGCGGAGTCGACATCGGCGTCGGGGGTGGAACCGGAGTCGACGCCGGTGGAGGAGTGACAAGGTTGACCGGCGTCGACGGGGACTCGAGAACGGGTCCCTCGGGCACTTGCGGCGTCGAGGCCGGAGCCGTCAAAAGGCGCCGGAGCCGCCGGCTGGCAAGGCAGCCCAGTCGGGTCCGCGGGGCCCGAAGGCGCACCAGCGGGCGCCGACGGCGGAGCCAGGTTCCTCATGGCCGAGAGGAAGGCACTGGCTTCCGCCGGCGTCGCGTTAGTCCCAGGGACCGGAGGGTATGGGGACGGACGCGGCGCCTGCGGCTCCGCCGGAGCCGCGGGGGTGGAACCACCCTGACCCTCGACCGAGTCGCGCGACCCGCGAGGGGAGTCCGAAGAGCGATGTCGTCTCTTGGACTTCTTGGAATGCTTCGACTTACCCGAAGACTTTGATCCCGACGACCGATGGTGACGTCGGCTGCGGCTCCGCGACCGATCCTTGGACCTCCTCCTGGACCGGGATCGAGAGGCGCGCGGAGCCGAGTGGCGAATCTCGAGAAGCTTACGGGACCGCTCCCGTCTAGCCTTCGAGGTCAGGGCCTTACAGTCCGAGCACGACTCCGCGTCGTGGTCGAGGCCCAAACAGTACAGGCACCGGCGGTGATGGTCCGTAACCGACATCAATCGGCTACAGTCCGTACAGGCTTTAAACCCAGGCATCCTACCGGCACCGGTGTCGATAGACAGGATCAAAAAGGATCAAAAAGTTAGTCAAAAATTGACTAAAGGGGTAGCTCTCCCGGATCTGCGCTTACTGGCGCGGAAAAAAGAAGAACTGACGTCAGCGCGCGAGGGCGGCGTCTAAGTACTCCGACGACGTCATTCCGGCGCACGACGCCGACGACGGACGCGGAGCCGCAGACGACGCCTAGCGACGCGCAAGGGGTATTGCTGACGAAAAATCTTCCGGATCCCGTCTGACGCCTGGGGATATTCTAAGGTGAGGAATCTAACTAACGTGTTTCTTTCAGATACATATATATTTGATATATATACCTGTGTGGTGTCTTTTCATTTGGTAATTCAAGAGATTATAAGGTAAAACAAGCTGCTTTACATTCCTCAGAGACTTAGCCTGAAGGCTGCTCTCCACAGCTACCACTAGGATAGCTTTCTTTAAAAGGTTGTCTTTAAACCTATCTACCAAGAGTCGAATTGGACTGGTGCAAGGTGGCCACTATAACTAGTGACCAGCATATGCCAGGCCAACTTCTCACACCTGGTTCTCTCGCTCTAGAGCAGATCTGCTAACCTGGTTCTCTGGCTCTAGAGCAGATCTGCTGACCTGGTTCTCTGGCTCTTGAGCAGCTCTGCTGACTTGGTTCTCTGGCTCTGCAACGGCTCTGCTGACCTGGTTGTTTGGCTCTTGACTAGCTCTGCTGACCCTGTTCTCTGGCTCTAGAGCAGCTCTGCTGACCTGGTTCTCTGGCTCTAGAGAGGCTCTGCTCACCTGGTTCTAGAGCAGCGCCATTTGCTCCTCCTTTCAGCCGCGCAGTGCGTGTAAAAATTCCTGCGTGCAAAGAAAACTGCAAATGATTTAAAAAAATATATGAGAGTTGTTTAGGAACACAGACATGATAACGGCCTGGCATAGAAGTAAAAACGTGGACAAGTGCCAGCATTCAAATCCCAACATGCGACTCTAACCCAGCCCCACAGGCATTTCAGAAGTCTCCCACATGGAGGGAGAAAATCGAGGATCGGTTTACAGTTTTCTCGTATATTTTTGGAGTCCAGGTCGTTTCTGCACGTTTTAAATCCAGATGGCCAACAGTGACCGCCTCCCTCCTTAACACCCAGTGCCCTTTGCTCCTCCTTTCAGCCGTGCAGTGCGTGTAAAAATTCCTGCGTGGTATTTGGAGGCAAGGTCAGGGCGAAAGGGCATGGCTGGGAGCCAGTGTGTGATCGAACCTGAGCTGCAGGGAGCAGAGTCACAAAAGGAGACAGGGCGGTAACAAGGAGGGACTAAGAAGCCTCATTATCAATCGGGAGCCAGCATTTACCATGGACCATGACGCCAGCCAATGAAAAATATGAGCGGAGCTTCTACGCCACTTCAACAACTGTCCCTACTACAATATGTCTCGCAGAGCGAACAACGCATGCGCTGCAACGCTAGGCTCAACCTAAAAATGAGCAGCTGACAGCAGTGTGCCTTTGCCGCCCCTTCCACAAGCAAGAAGTAACTAACCTCCTTAGGAGCAAAGGCTTCCCCGCTTCCCCAAACATTGAGACTTTTTGATATTTGGTGCATCCTTAAGCATTCATAACTTTTTTTCCCACACAAGATATCAGACAAAATGTAAGTTCTATTTTTATTTTTGGGAAAATGTATATATTTATTTAAATGTCAGCAACTAAAGGTTTGCTGTGTTAAGATCAGCAATACTGTAAATAAATCCTTTTCCCACCACAGTTTTTCATGGGTGAACCTGGAAAGCTATATATTTCTGAAAAGCAGAAAAAAGTATGGAGTAGACTGCTGATTTTCCCATAAACTAATTGTTAAAATAAAAAAGTTAAAAAAAAGTAGCAATAGTTGACACAATGTTTTTGGCTGTAATTTTTATTGCACTGAATGTCAATTTACAAAAGCAATGCCTTTTTGTTTTCTGTCATACACTTTTGGTAACAAAAATATAGTGTTTGTCCGTGCACAAGTCACACCACCCTGGCTTCCCCACGGGTTTTTAGCTTTCGGATATTCCTGGCAATCAGAGTTTACTAGGCCCTACGTACTGGTTTCCCCCTGGGCCCAAATGTTGCAGTCATCCTTGTGGGGAAGAAAAGGAAATTGGGTGTTTTAGGGCATAGTTTTGACGCAGACAGGGCCTTCTTGGTAAAAAAACATGCTTGAAGCCATATAATCTATGCCACCTTGGATTCCTCTGGGTTGCTAGATTTCTGAAATGGGCAGGGTTTGTAGGTTGCCTGGGTGCTGGGAGGCCCAGTGCCCAAATTCTGCAGCCTTCTCCCATGAAAAGTGAGAGGAAATTTGGAGCTCTTTGGGCCTAGTTTAGACATATTGACAGATGAAGCCTCCATTCTCACTCGGTTAAGGGCAGATAGACTGTGTGGTGCTTGGAGGAGGGACTCGCAGCCACCACTTAACCTCATTCCTTTTCTTACTTTTTCCCTGGTGGCCTGGTCAGTTTACTAGCACACTAAGGTGGGACTGATGTTTGGTTGATCCCGAAATCTGCCCTTGAGGCACGCAGAAAGACTATCTGGAGCCCAGCGAGTTTGGGAGAAAGGGGCTCACTACCAGGTGGTACTAAACCCATCTTGATAATCTTTTTACGGTTGGGTCAATGTCCCCCTGCAGTGGAGATTGGAGTATTTACCTCCAGTCTTCCCACTTCTGGGGCATGGGGTTGGTAGACAGTCCACCAGACTACTGTGGAAAAAAGAGAGAAATGGAATGGTGTGTTTGGCTTGCCTGTCCTGGTACAAGCCTGAACCTCCACCCCTGGGCACAATCATTCTTTCTGCCTCCTTGTAGGGGAATGTAGGAGGATTTACCTCTAATATTCCTGCCACTGAGTAAAAATCTGACTAGACACAAGGAATTGGTGTCCAAATAATAGGAATGAAGTGGGGTGCCAGCCCGTGTTAGTACTGGGTCCTAGCTATGGCACCAGATGGTCTTTCTGCTCAGCAAGCAACTCAGAATAAGCTTTTGTCCCTCATAAAGTGCAGCCACACAGGTCAAAGCTGCATATAAATAAAGCCACATTTCCTCTCTTTTCCTTAGGGATAGCTGAAGCATTTGAGTGATTGGTGGCAAGACTTGGGCTGCCGTGACTTGGGCCACAAGGTTGGATGCCACCCCAGTGTCAGGACGGGCCAGCCCCCAAACTATTACTCCATTTTTAGGTTCAGCCTAGTGTGTCGCGCATGCACAGCTCTACTAGGAAATGGGGAATCTGGTATGTGTGGGTGAAGAACCTCCCATCTTTCCTATTGGCTTCTGCCCTTCTGCAATGACTCCTTTTGTTTGGTGGATATGGTATTTTAGTCCTGCCTTTTGCCGTTTTGGACCCTCACACGCAATTGTCAGTTACTGTGGCAGTACTCGGTTTTTCATATATGTTTGTTCCTGCGTATTCCCTTTTCCTTTCTCTTTGCTCGGCTTCACGAAGGCATTGATAATCCCTTCTGTCTGCTTGTTTGTGGCTCCCCCCTTGAGCTCAGAGTCCTCCCCCACCATCCAAGCACACACAACTGTGGGTTTCAAATGGCAGAGAGATCTCACACTGCGAATCCCCCATCCAGCACCAGCAGTCCTACCTGGCTGCCTCTATTTGCTTAGGCAGTGGCTGGGGCATGCAAAGGCGGCTAAGCAGTTTCTTTTCCTTTGTCCTTGTGTTCAGCTCTGTGAAGCCTCAGTGCATGCCCTGGCCAATGTTTGCAATAGATGTTTCTTCACTCACTCTCTCTCCTCTATCTAGCCCTTTCCCCCTCCCAATCCAGCCAGATGGTCCACACACTCCACCCTATTCAACGCCAGTCCAAGCAGTGACACTCAAGGCAATGTCATTCTAGGCAACACCACTCTGCTCAACGCATCGCCACTCCACGTAGCACCACTGCGCTCCACGCAACTCCACTCCATGCAGTACCACTCTGCTCTAGGCAACGCCACTCCAAGCAATGATACTCAAGGCAACACCACTCCAAACAGTGCCACTCAAGGCAACGTCACTCTACACAGCGCCACTCCATGCAACAACATCCATGTAACTCCACGCAGCTCCACTCCATGCAGTACCACTCCGCTCTATGCAACGCCAATCCAAGCAATGACACTGAAGGCAATGCCACTCTACGCAGTGCCACTCAACACACTTCATGAAACCCCTCTTCACGCAATGCCACTCCACAGAACGCCGCTCCACAGAACGCCGCTCCACAGAACACCACTGAACACTGCTACATTCCACAAAACTGCATGCCACACCCCACTCCACGCAATCCCACTCTATGCAGCACCACTCTGATCCACGCAACGCCACTCCATGCAACACCGCTCTAAGCAATAACCCTCAAGGCAATGCCACTCCATACACCGCCACGCAACCCCGCTCTACGGAATACCACTCCATTTTATGCAACGTCACGCAACGCAAATTCACTCTATGCAACTGTACTCCATACAACTGCATTTCACTCTATCCAACCCACTCCACTCTATGCAATGCCACTCAAAGCATTGACACTCGTGGCAACACCACTCTATGCAATGGCACTTCACACAATGGTGCTTCGCACAATGTCACTCCACGCAGCGGCATTCCACACAGTGCCGCTCTACGCAACGTGGCTCGACACAGGGCCAACCTACACAGTGCCACTCTACTCCACACAACGTCACACCACTCCACGCAATGCCACTGAAAGCACTGGCACTCACTGCAGCGCCGCTCTATTTAGTGCCGCTCTATGCAGTGACACTCCGGGCTGCGCCACTCTACACAGTGCCGATCAATACAGCACCTATCAACTCAGCCCCACTCCAAGCACTGACACTCCACCCAACGCCGCCACAAGCAATAACACTCAAGGCAACGCCACTCAGTACAATGCCACTCCATACATCGCAATGCCACCCGCTCTACGCAATGCCACTCTATTTTATGCAACTTCACGCAACGCAAATTCACTCTATGCATCTGTACTACACAAAACTGCACTTCATCCTACCCAACCCACACCACTCTATGCAATGCTACTACAAGCAATGCCACTTGGGGCAACACCACTCTACGCAATGCCACTTCATGCAATGCCGCTTCACACAACTCCACTCCATGCAACGCTGCTCCACACCAAGACGATACACACAGCACCACCCTACGCAGCGCCACTCCACTTCACTGCACTTCACACAACGGCATGCAGCACACCATTTCATGCAATGCCACTCTAAACAGCGCCACTCCATGCAATGCCACACTACACACCAATACTCTATGCAGCAACACTCTACGCAGCACCATTTCACGTAACTCTGCTCTATGCAGTGCCACCCTACGCAGCACTGCTTCACTCCACACAACTGCATGACACACGCCACTCTACGCAATGCCACCCTACGCAGCACCACTCCACACAACTGCACGATGCACGCCACTCCACGCAATGCCACACTACACAGCGCCACTCCACACAACACTCCAAGCACAGGCACTCATGGCAGCGACGAATAAGTTACTTACCTTCGGTAACGCTTTTTCTGGTGGGTACAGTATCTGCCTGTAGATTCCTCACCTTGTGAATATCCCCTGCGCCAGCATTCCACGGAACTTTTTTCCCCCAGCTCTCTACGCCGACGTGGACGACGTCATAATGCATCGGCTACGCTCGCGACTCCGTATGACGTCACCGGAGCCATAAGAGAGCCACGTCGGCGTGATGACATCAGTTCCACCCATTTTTTCCGTGCCCCCGAGGCGCACAGGTGGACCAACGACAGATTCAAAGTATACACAGTATACAATATACAATCAAATATACATAGTACATAAACAAAAGGAAAGCTAAATAAAACAAGCATTTCCTACCAATGTACCAGAAAGCATAACATCTCAAACAAGACAACTTTTAAGGTATACAAAGGTGGACAACTGGGAGGCAGGTGGGCCAGTGAGGAATCCACAGGCAGATACTGTATCCACCAGAAAAAGCGTTACCGAAGGTAAGTAACTTGTTCTTCTGATGGATACATCTGCCAGTGGATTCCTCACCTTGTGAATAGATTCCCACAGCAGTCCTCACTCCCGGAGGAGGGTGTCCACCTTCCTATACCAGAAAGTCTTGCAAGACAGAGCGCGCGAAGTGGCCCTCCCTCCTCATTTCAGACTCCAAGCAATAATGCTTTGCAAAAGTATGGAGGGAGGCCCAAGTCGCGGCTTTACAAATATCTGCCACAGGAACACCCCTGGCCAAAGCAGATGTAGATGATTTAGCTCTAGTTGAATGAGCCCTAATACCCTCAGGAGGAACCTTACCAGCCAGGGCATAGTAGATCTTGATGGCAAGGATGATCCATCTCGATAAAGTGCGCTTGTGCACCGCTCTTCCTTTAGAACGACCAACATAACCCAAGAAGAGCTGATCGTCCAGACGAAAGTCCTTCGTTCTGTCCAAGTAAAAGCTCACAGCTCTCTTTGGGTCCAGGCGATGAAGTCTTTCCTCCTCTTTGGAGGGATGAGGAGGCGGATAAAAGACAGGGAGAGTAATAGACTGCCCCAAATGAAACGGAGTAACTACTTTAGGTAGGAAAGCAGCCCTGGTCCTGAGTACCATCCTTTCAGCATGTAATGTTAGAAAAGGGGGTTTAGAACTAAGAGTTTGAAGCTCACTCACCCTCCTTGCCAAGGTTATGGCTACAAGAAAGACCGTCTTAAAGGACAACAGCCTCAGAGGACAACTATGAAGAGGCTCAAACGGGGACCCCATCAGAAAAGTTAAGACAAGATTAAGATCCCACTGTGGCATTACAAAAGGAGTAGGAGGAAACTTGTTTGTAAGGCCCTTGATAAACCTTAGTACAATCGGAGATTTAAATAATGACGGTTGATCAGGAAGACATAGAAAAGCCGATAAGGCCGAAAGATAGCCTTTGACCGTGGCCACAGCACAGCCCTGCTGAGCCAAGGAAAGAGCAAACTGAAGCACATCAGAAAGATGGGCTTTTAAAGGGTCAATGGATCTCTCTCCACACCATTTAACAAACTTAGACCACCTATATGAGTAAATGGACTTGGTGGAGTGTCGCCTGGCCGATAAAATAACATCCACCACATCAGGCGGGAAAGAGAAAGAACTCAGGTTGCCCCGTTCAATCTCCAGGCATGAAGGTGTAAGCTCTGGAGGTGGGGGTGTAGAACCTGCCCCTCCGACTGCAAAAGGAGGTCTGCCCTCAGAGGGAGATGGAGTGGAGGACACGAGGAGAGGTGGAGAAGATCTTTATACCACACCCTTCTTGGCCAATCCGGGGTGATCAATATGACTTGGGTCCGGTCTTGGCGAATCTTCCTCAAAACCTGAGGATTCAAGGGTATGGGAGGAAACGCGTAAAGGAGATGTGAGTCCCATCTCAACTGAAACGTGTCCCCCAAAGTTCCCTGCATCGGATACTGGAGACTGCAGAATGACGGGCAGTGAACGTTCTCGTGAGTGGCAAACAGGTCCACCCGAGGAGTTCCCCACATCCGAAAGACATGACGAACCACCTCCGGATGGAGCCTCCACTCGTGGTCGGCAGAGAACTGCCGACTGAGACTGTCCGCACGCACGTTCAGAACTCCGGCCAGATGATTTGCCATCAGACAAATCTGATCATCCTGAACCCAGGACCAGAGACGCAGAGCCTCTCTGCAGAGACAATGCGACCCCACTCCTCCCTGCTTGTTGACATACCACATCGCGGTAGTGTTTTACCGTCAGAACTTGAACAGACTGACCGCGAAGGGAAGGGAGGAAGGCCTTGAGTGCCAAACGAATCGCCCACAATTCCAGAAGGTTGATGTGAAGCAACCTTTTCTCTGGAGACCAAACTCCTTTGATCTCCAGATCCCCCAGATGCGCACCCCACCCTAAAGTGGATGCATCCGTTATCACTGTGGCCACCGATGGAGGTAGATGGAACGGCTTCCCTTGGGACAGATTGCCCTCCACGCTCCACCAAGACAGATCTGCTGCAGCTTCTCTGGAGATCCTGATCGACTCCCTGAGATCTCCGTTGTGCTGATACCAATGCCTGCGGAGGCACCACTGGAGCGCCCTCATGTGCCAGCATTCATGGTTGACCAACAGAATGCAGGAGGCGAACAGACCAAGCAGATGAAGGACCTTCAGAACTGGAACAACCGCTCCATTGTGGAATAAAGGGACCATCTCCTGAATGTCGAGAATTCTTTGAGGTGGAGGAAATGCTCGACACACAGTAGTGTCCAGTACCGCCCCTATGAACAGGTTGCGTTGAGAGGGCACCAGGTGAGATTTGAGCACATTGATCGAAAAACCCAAGTCGAATAACAGTTGAGATGTTACCTGCAGATGATGTTGCACCATCTCTGGGGACTCTGCCTTCAGAAGCCAGTCGTCCAGGTAGGGGAAAACCGGAATCCCCGACGTCCTGAGATGGGATGCCACCACTGCCATCACCTTCGTGAAGACTCGAGGTGCGGTAGTAAGACCAAACGGGAGGACCGCAAACTGGTAATGTTGCGACCCAACCGTAAAACGGAGATACTTCCTGTGCGACTTCAGGATTGGGACATGGAAGTACGCGTCCTGCAAGTCGAGTGACACCATCCAGTCTCCTTGCTGCAACACTTGAAGAACCTGCGCAAGGGTCAGCATCTTGAATTTCTCCTGTTTCAGGTAAAAGTTCAAGACTCTGAGGTCCAGTATCGGACGCAATCTGCCGTCCTTCTTGGGAATCAGGAAACACCGGGAGTAGCATCCCTGACCCCTTTCCTGCTCTGGAACCACCTCTATCGCACCCTTTTGAAGCAAAGCTAGCACCTCCTTCTGCAGAAGAAGTAGATGGTCCTCTGAGCAGTAACCCTGGCAAGGAGGGTAAGGGGGAGGAAACTCCCGAAAGGGAAGGGCGTACCCAGTCTCCACGAGGTTTAAAACCCAAAGGTCGGTTGTAACAGATTTCCAACCTCGCAGAAAGTGGGACACCCGACCCCCCCACAGGTCTTACATGATCCAGGATGGGGGGTCTAGGGCTGCTTCCCTGAAGCTTCATTGGGAGCAGAGGAGGCAGAAGATGAAGAGGGGTTGCGGCCAGAACCTCTCCGACCTCTTTGTCTCCCTCTATAGGACCAATAGAGGGGATTCTGCTGCTGCTGAGGCTGCCGGAAGGAGCGAAATGAAGACCTCCCAAAACCTCAATTTCTTAAGCCCAAATCCTTTAGCAGGAGCCTGCAGACCTAAAGATTTCGCCATCACCCTGCTCTCTTTAAATCTCTGCAAGACGGAATCAGCCTTTTCACCAAAAAGTCTCTGTCCGTCAAAAGGCAAATCCACCAATGTGGCCTGAACGTCCGTAGAGAAGCCAGACGAACGAAGCCACGCTTGCCTCCTAGTGGCTATAAATGACCCCATTATCCTTGCCACAGAATCAGCCGTATCAAGCCCCGACTGAATCACCTGCCTTGCAGCAGCCTGAGTGTCCGTGACCACTTCCATAAAGGACGCCTTATCACCTTCCGGCAACTTAGGGGCTAAAGATTTCATTGAGTCCATAAGAGCATGAACATAGAGGCCTAGCAAACAGGTGGCATTAGTGGACTTAAGCGCCATGCTCCCAGAAGAAAAGGTCTTTTTAGCGGCCTGATCCGCCTTCTTAGACTCCCTATCTGCAGGAGTCTGAGGAAAAGCTCCTGAAGCATGCTTCGAGCATGACGCCTGTACCACCAGACTTTCTGGAGAAGGGTGGGAAGATAGAAAACCTGGATCCCCAGGTCCCACACTATATCTTCTCGCCACCTGCCGGCGAAGAGAGTGGCTTACGCCAGACGTCCATAACTGGCTCCAAAATAGCCTCATTAAAAGGCAGCAAAGGCTCACTGGTCGAGGTAGGCGAATGTAACACCTCCGTCAGAAGGTTAGGTTTATACTCTGCAGAGGGCAACTGCAAGTCCAGCAACTCTGCGGCCTTCTTTATTACAAGATGGTAAGGAACCAGTTCCTGCGGGGGAGAGGACCTAGAGGAAGAATGCTCCCACTCCGGAGACGTATCAAGGTCACTAGCATCTTGAATCCCTTCAAATTCGTCGGAAGATGTATCCACCTCACCTTCTTCCACCTCCACTCTATAACGCTCCTCTTCCAAGACCCTCTGGGCCTCTCTCCTTGAACGGATCTGAGGAGCCGGCGTTGGCGGTGCCGTACGCGGAGTCGGTGGAACCGAACGTGGAGCCGGAGATGTCGTGGGTCGGCGGCGCCGGAGTCGGCGGCGCCGAAGGAGTCGGCAACGGCGTCGAGGAAGGCTCCGAAGAAGGTCGATCCAATCGAAGCCGAGATGGATCCCCAGACGGCGCCGGAAACTGTAGAAAGGGCATAAACGGGGCCTGAGCATAATGCTGCGGCACTCCCAGAGTGTACGCCATAGGACCCACGGGACCAGTAGGTGCGCCGGATGGGAAGGCAGCCCGTTGGAAAATCCCATACATCGCATTTAAAAAATGCGTTGAATCCGCACCCGGAGTCGGGAACTGCGGATAAGGGAATAATCCCGGATCCGGCTGAGGAGTACCTGGTACCAGAGCCGCAGTGTCCCCAACAGGCGCCGCAGGATTATTCGGCTCTTTTTCCTGTTCTTGCTCAGCCTCAGAAGCCGAAGACTCCACTGGAACCGATGACTGCGCCGGTGACTGCGTCGGTGACTGCGCCGGGGACCGCTTGGGCGAAGGAGATCCCTCTGGAGACTTAGATGGAGAAGGAGACACATCCTTACTTCGACGTCGAGGCGAAGTCGATCTCGACGCCTTGCTCTTCGAAGACCGGCGCCGAGAGGAATGCTTCCTCTTCTTATGATGTTTCTTCGACTTCGAAGAATGCGAAGTCGACGACTCCGGTCTCGATCTCTCCTTCTTCCTACCTCTCTTCTCCTTCTTAGCCTTGGCCATGAAGAGCTTCGCCTCCCTTTCTTTCAAGGCCTTGGGATTCATCCTTTTGCAGCTGGAACAATCTTCCACGTCGTTGTCAGAAGAAAGGCACCACAAACAATCTTCATGGGGGTCTGTCATTGGCATGTGGCCCCCACATTCCCTACAAGGTTTAAAACCCGACTTCCTAGTCGAAGACATGACAATTTTCTCCAACAGTAACACACTACATGACTACAAAGTAGCATGAGAGTGCTAGAAAACCGTTGCGCGTCGACGGCGCGGAAAAAAGGGAACTGACTTCATCACGCCGACGTGGCTCTCTTATGGCTCCAGTGACATCATACGGAGTCGCGAGCGGAGCCGATGCATTATGACGTCGTCCACGTCGGCGTAGAGAGCTGGGGAAAAAAAGTTCAGTGGAATGCTGGCGCAGAGGATATTCACAAGGTGAGTAATCCACTGGCAGATGTATCCATCAAACTCTATGCAGCAAAACCCTACGTAGCGTCACTCTACACAACGCCACTCTACAAAACCCCACTCCAAGCACTGACATTCCACACAACGCCACTCCATGCAATGCCACTCCACGCAACGCTGCTCCAAGCAATAACATTCAAGGCAACACCATTCAGTACAATGTCACTCCATACACCCCCACGCCACCCCGTTCTATGCAACACCACTCCATTTTATGCAACTCCATGCAAAGCAAATTCACTCTATACAACTGTACTCCACACAACTGCCCTTCTCCCTACCCAACCCACTACACTCCATGCAATGCCACTTCAAGCAGTGCCACTCAGGGCAACACCACTCCAAGCAGCGCCACTCCATGCAGCACTGCTTCACATGATGCCGCTCCACGCAACGCTGCTCCACGCAACGCCACTCCACGCCACTCCACTCCACGCCACTCCACTCCACTCCACTCCACGCCACTCCACTCCACTCCACGCCACGCCACTACACTCAACGCCACTACACTCAACGCCACTACACTCAACGCCACTAGACTCAACGCCACTAGACTCAACGCCACTACACTCTGCTGCACTCCACACAGCTGCACGCCACAAACCCCTCCAAGCAACACCACTCCATGCAATGCCACTTCAAGGACTTGCACTCATGGTAGTGCTACTGTATGCAGTGCCACTCTATGCAGCTCCACTCTACCCAGCTACACTGTAGGCAGCGACACTCCAAGCAACACCACACAGTACAATATCACTCCAGACAACACCACACAACCCCACTTCCAACCTCACTCCATTTTACACAGTGCCACTCCATGCAAAACGAATTCTCTCTACACAACTGTACTCCATACAAGTGCACTTCACTTTACCCAACCCACTCCACTATATCGAGCTCCACTCCTAGAAGCGACACGTATGGTAATGCCACTCTATGCTTCACCACTCCTCTCCACACAACCCCACTCCTCATAACGTTACTCCACTCCATGCAACACCACTCTAAGCAGCGCCACTCAGCTGCACGCCATGCCACACCACACCTCACCAGTGTACTCTATGAAATGGCACTCCATGCAACCGCACTCCATGCAATGCAACACCTCTACACTCCACAAAACTGCACGACATATGCTGCTCCATACAACGCCACTCTATACAGCGCCACTCCATTCAAAGCCACTCCAAGCAGTGGCACTTCTGGCAATGCCACTCTATGAAGTACCAATCCATGCAACCCAACTCTGCAACACGCAACGCCACTCTACGCAGCGCAATGCCACTCTACGCAGCACCACGCCACTCCACACAACGCCACTCCATGCAATGCCACTCCATGCAATGCCACTCCATGCCACTGCACTCCACACAACGTCACACTGCACCCAACCACACACAACACCACTCTACACAGTGCCACTCAAAGCAACCCCACTCCAAGCATGGACACTCCACGCAACGGCACTCCACACACCGGCACTCCACGCAGCAACACTCTGATTCAGGCAAAACCCCTCTGCTCCACACAACACCACTCCCCACAACACCACTGCCCTCCACGTCACTGCACGCCAGTCCACGCAACACCACCCTTCCACAAACTTGATATATCTAGCTACACATTCCTTAACTCCATTCCCACTTTACTTTAGCCACTCATACTTTCTTTAACTACCACTATCTCTTAATACCATAATCCTTTACCAAGAAACAACCTACAACATAATTACATTACACAAATACAGTCCACACCACACACAAATACACTAACAAATAAACAAATAAGCATAGTTCCACTACACAACACAGACACTAAAAAAAAACACATACATATAAAACATTACCATTTACAACATCAACAGCTCTAACTAACGAATGCGAGGACTATTGCATTAAAAATGCTTGTTTAATTATTATTTAGGGAGAGGTGTGGCGCAGTGGCCAGGGCGACTGACTCCGGAGCGCAGGGATCACGGTTCGATCCACAGCACAGTCGGCAGCTCTGCTCAGCATCATGTGACTCTGGGCAATAGCTCACTTAATCTCCCCAACGGACCCCAGCACCTTGAGACCTTCAGGGGGGAGTAGTTTGCGCTTTATAAATACCAGATTTGAAGGATTTATTTTATTTATTTTTAATTTTGCCTTGTGTCTTTTGGGCTATTTGCTCCTTGAGGTAGGCAAATTAACGGTAATCCCCTCCCAAAATAACGCCTGGGGGCAGAAAAATTGAATAATCTTTCAAGATGGGGGTGTGCAATACAATGCCGGGATGGGTGGCTCCCAACCACATGCCACAAGTGATAAAAAACAAGCCCTGGTGTTCTCGTGGGATTACTGCCCCTCTGGGCTGAAGATTGGGGGTCTCTCAAATCTGCACCAGAGAGAACAGAAAAAGGCTGTATTTGCCCCAGTGGTTGGAACCTGCAACCCAATGCCAGGAAGGCAGGCTCTCCCACCCAATTTATAACAACAACAACAAAAAAATCATGCCTAGTGCTCTATTAAGCTTTCGGACTCCCTGGGTTGGGCATATTGGGGATAAAGCCTAATCAACTGGTGTTCTAGTGCTCTTCAATGTGAGTTGACCTTACTGCAAGAAATTAACCTCTAGCCTCCTTAATTACTTTAAAAACCTTTTGTTCAAAGAAATGCAAATGAAAAAATGCTATGCCTAAACCCTATATACAGCTGCCTAGAGTATAATAAGCTATTCATTGCCACAGTTGAGAGAGGGGTAGGGCACCATGACCTACTTGGGACCTCCTCTCATGTGAGTCATAGCCCTGCCTCACACTCAACAATGGTAATAGCATAAAAGTGTGTCTGTGTGTACGTGTGTGTATTTAATACATACATACATATATACATACATATATATATATATATATATATATATATATATATTTATGTATATATGTATATATGTATATATATATATATAAAAGATTTCCTGCGTTTCCCCTCACTTCTGTCTCACCAAGATTTCTGAGGGACAGAGAAAGGCAGCACTCATGACAGCAAGTCCACGGCAGGTATAGTTATGAAAACATCTTTTTTTTTTTTTTAATTTACTCTCCATTGTTTTTTCAAACGTGCAAAGTGCATACAGAGACAAACAAACGACCTACGCATTTCGGCCAGAGGCCTTCATCCGGGTCACATGATATCAAGTGCAAGGTGATTATAAAGAGGTTGGTTTGACCATCCCTCTTCTACAAGAAAATCCCAAAATTGATGGTTCTTTAAAGGAACAGTGTCCTATTACAACATCTCATGGGTTACATATAGCCAGCTCAAAAAGCAGTTATCCATTTTAAACGGAGACCTGGTGACTGATAATATTATGTTTTGACATTTTGGTTTTATCACTTTAAAACTGTATTCTGGGTGGTGAAGTACCCGAGTTTTGTATGAGAATGCACAACGCCTTCATACTAAACAGTTATTCTCCATTTCTCAAGCAATGTTCTTAATACAGGCACCATGTAAAAAAATACAAAGATAAGTATACAGTGTAAAAGAGGTATATATAAAAGTACATTACAGCATTGGATGTCCAAATCCTTCCGGCTTTTGGTAAAGCATCAATATCATCACTTTCATACAACAGTACCTTAATGCGTATTTTCCAGTAAAATATATTCATTGGCCTATGGATGAATGATAATCCAGATATAGATACTATACTGTACTATAGAGGTTTGTAATCAATTGATATTAAGCATTGGTTGTGTGCAAAAGTACAAATTCAGGTGCATTGTGCAAAAATACAATTTAAAGTGCAGTGTGCAATTTATTTAGATATATAAAATATATAAAATTCCCTCACTCTTGTTGGCATATTGGCAAAGTACTTTTCTTTTTTAATCTTAATTTCTGGCAAATTTTGTATAGGTCTATTCTGGACACAGCTAGGTCCATGTTGTTAGAGGGGCAAAAAGTTAGCCCTTTATTCAATAATTTCAGATGTTTAGTTGTTAGGACCCTTGATGAAAGATTGATGACCAAGTTATTTTCTTTTCGTTTAATTTCTTGGTCTATGTTTTCCATTTTCATTTTTTTGAATCTCTCATTTTTTGGGGCTTGTTTTTGCGGCCCCGTCTGGTTCTTTTTGTTGATGTTCCGTTTTTTGGGCAACACCCCTTCCTCTGCCTCACGTCGTCATTCTCATGAGAAGCATTTTCCCGGGAAAATCCTTCCCCTGTCTGCCAGTGGATAGCACTTCGTCTCCTGAGCTCACCTCTGAGTTTTCGGCACTGGACATCCTTGTTGTCTCCATTCTAGTTGTTTCCAGGTGCAATACCCGGTCCATAGATTGTTTATTATAGTTTGCATCGTACTTTCTTGAGAAGGTGTATACCCTTCCTGTGGTGTAGTCAATCTTATCACGCTGAAATTTCCGTACTTTTTTGTTCTGTATTTCTTGTTCATGTTTATCCAGTTTCTTTTCCAGATCCTCAAATGCTCTATTGCCCTCTGGTGTTTCTTTAATCTTTTCCAACGATTTTTCCAGGTCTTTCACTTTCTCCATTGTTTGGGTCAAACTTCTTTCCACATGTATAATCAGCGTGTTGATTAACTTCATTGAGCATTCATTCGTGTCTGATTGCCATTTGGAGAGGAGGTCTGGATCTTAATCGCTCAGGGTGGGCAAGACAAAGATTCGTAGACCTCTGGGTATCCTTTTGCAGTCAATGTATTTCTTTAGGGTGACACTTTCCCACCATTTATTAATTTCAACTGTCCTCGCCTGTTCCAGTTCTCTCATAAGTTGCTTTGGCGTATTCATTGCCCCTGTTTTGTTTGTGCATGATTGACTATGCACCGCAGTGAGTTCTCCCTCATCGTCAAACATGTCTTTTAATAACTGCTCGCGTTTTGTCCAACGGTACACCATGTTGCCAGATGTTCTGTCAGTTTTTTATTTCTTCCGTTTCTGGTTCGGTTATTGAGATTGTTTTGTGATTTTTTATATATCCTGCTGTTTTGGTGTTCCTTTATGGCCAAATTGTCTCTGTTGCACTATTTGATCGAGAGTACGATCTTAGTAACTTGTTACCGTATTGCTGAGTTTACTCCAATGGGGAAAAACAGCTATAGTCTCCATCGGAATCCACTCTACCTTATCGCGGTTCCTTCCGAGATTCCCCTCGAGACCGAACTACGGGACCCATCAACCCCTTCGTCATTCAAAGTGACAGACTCACTGGATTGGAATATTGACACATGAATGTTAGGCAGTTGAAAAAGATTGCCGTGGTCAAAGCTACTGGTGACACCCCACTGCGGAGAAACCACCAATCAGCTCTCTCCTCTCTCACCTCCCACCCAGCCGAACGCCAAAAAGACCAGTTACCTTGTTAGAAAGTCGGTTTGCGAGTCTTGAGTCCAGGAAGCAGGCACCGTTCAGGAGTACACCGCCAAAGCGTTGGATGAAAGGGCCAGCCTCTTCGCATTCGAGTGCTTATCCTTCGTGGTCCGACACCACGTTTTACTGGAAAAAGATTTCCTGCGTTTCCCCTCACCAAGGTTTCCGAGGGACACAGATAGGCAGCACTCATGACAGCAAGTCCATGGCAGATAGTAGTTACGAAAAGATCCTTTTTTTTTCTAATTACTCTCCATTGCTTTTTCAAACGAGCAAAGTGCATACAGAGACAAACAAACGACCTACGTGTTTCGGCCAGAGGCCTTCGTCTGGGTCACATGATATCAAGTGCAAGGCGAATATAAAGAGGTTGGTTTGAACCTCCCTCTTTTACAAAAAAATCCCAAAATGGATGGTTCTTTAAAGGAACAGTGTCCTATTACAACATCTCATAGGTTACATATAGTCAGCTCAAAAAGCACTTATCTTTTTACAACGGAGACCTGGTGACTGATAATATGATGTTTTGACATTTTTGTTTTATCACTTTAAAACTGTATTCTGGGTGGTGAAATACCAGAGGTTTGTATAAGAATGCACAATGCCTTCATACTAAACAGTTATTCTTTATTTCTCAAGCAATGTTCTTAATACAAGCACCATGTGCAAAATACAAAGAGAAGTATATAGTGTAAACGAGGTATATATAAAAGCACATTACAGCATTGGATGTCCAAATCCTTCCGGCTTTTGGTAAAGCATCAGTATCATCACATTCATAAAACGGTACCTCAATGCGTATTTTCCAGTAAAATATATTCCTTGGTTTATGGATGAATGATACTCCAGATATAGATACTATACTGTACTATAGGGGTTTGTCATCAATTGATAGTAAGCATTGGTTGTGTGCAAAAGTACAATTTCAGGTGCATTGTGCAAAAATACAAAAATACAATTTAAAGTGCATTGTGCAATTCATTTAGATATATAAAATATATAAAAATGTTTCCAAAGGATGTCTCATAGTCGGTGAAGTACCTTAAAATACTGAGCACTATCAGATGCATGATATTGTACAATATACACAAGTTGCCAGGAGCAGTTGAAACACGCTGACAACAGTCCTACGCGTATTAATAAAAGATATGGAAAGTCACTGAGGAGTGCCGTTGTATCCCTACATGTAGAAGTTGAGAAGTTATTTAATTTTATTTATATATATATATACACACATATATATATATATACTCGGACCCCACATATCCCGTTGCCCGTCACTTTAAAGCCATTCATGCCAACAAGGTCAGTGACCTAACCTATTTTGTGATTGGGGCGGTACCACCTTCAATTCGGGGGGGTAACAGAGAAAAACAATTACGCCAGTTGGAATCCTCTTTCATCCTATTATTAGACACCAAGATGCCAAATGGGATGAACACGAGTGAGGATTTGCATAACTTCTTGTAGAATATGTTTCAGTTTGAATCTTTTATTTGCAATCTGAATGTGGCTATTCCAACAGCACTCACAACTTTGAAATTAGCGGTTTTTTCTGTTACTGGTAGTTCTGTATAGTATGAGTAATCATTCCAATGCTTCTTGCTCGAGTCTTTTTGTTTCATTCCCCTTTTTGTATTTATTAATTTTGTTCATCCCTATTTATGCTTTCAATTTCAATTTTTATTTTTATTTGTTCTTTAACCTTTTTTCATTGAGAGTGTGTTATTTGTAGATTTAAGGAATGAATTATTGTTGTTTCTTTCTAAAACATGCGAACCGTGGTGAAGATTTGTAAAACCAGCATTTTAGCACTTAAGGGCACTTGCCCTGTATTCTTTATGCTATGAACTGCTTTGTTGCATTTTATGTATCAATTTGTTTCTTTAACCCGGTTACTTATGTTTTTAACTGATTTGCGGCATCCCTTTAAGGAAAACACACTCCAATTTGTAATTTGTAGTATTTCAGTTATGTCTATTAACTCCAGCATCATGATTGGGTGAAACTGTTTTTAAATTGGATGGTCCGGCACCAGCGCGTCAGGTGATCAAGATCGCGGAGGCGATCGAAACGCGTCTGAGGCGGACACTTGTCTAACAAATGAATTAAACGTCAGAATTGAAAATTTGGATTCGTTTGCTGTCTTTACTTCTGGGCGTCAGCATTGTGCATGGTGAAGAGGTCCTTACCTGCCTTCAGCTCCCTTTGTCTCATTGGGGAGCTCAGGACTTTGCTTTCATATATATATATATATATATATATATATGTGTGTGTGTGTGTATATATATATATATATATATATAGAGAGAGAGAGAGAGACAGATGTAGTACTGCAAATCAGTGCTCTTAATACCGTTAACATTTTACACTTACTTGTTCGCTGTAATGTCGAACTACAATCCACATTAACTGGTCTCTCTTGTAGAACTGGTATTTCACCTCAAAGCAAGCGAGTCTAGAAAATGGAAAATAAAAATTCTTAATATGTATGTGCCTTAAATATGAGTTAATTTTAAACCTATTCAGGATAAAAACGAGAAACTTACTTGATGCAATAAGATGATCTTTAGTGTCAACAGGTGGAAGGAAACAGACAATATATAAGACAAGATACAGTGATTTTGTTGTTCTACTCTGCTGCCAACATCACCCAAACGTAAAACCAGAAATACAGTCAAGCTTGAATAACAGATGACATGCCGCTTTAACTTTTTTCTAAACAATATGGTGTGCAGTGCACTTCTAACATTCAGTGCATTATTCAATTTTCTCCTACGAAATCCTCGCCAATGCCAGCAACTCCAAGGAACTCTAAAACGTTATCCAGGAATTCACCAAACCCCCCAGCGAAACCACGGACATCACCCCCTCCCAGGACCTTTGCAACAACCTTAGCTCTTACTTCCATCTGAAGATCAAGGGCCTCTACGACAATTTTAACGACCAGACACCCGAGTCTGAGACCACTCCATCCTCCAGCAATGCCAGTCAGCACACCATCTCCTCCTGGACCCCAGTCACCACAGAAGACATTGCATCGACTATGAAAGGCATCCACTCAGGAGCCCCCACAGACCCCTGCCCCCCGCACATCTTCCACAGATCCGCTGTCCCCATCGCTCCGGAACTACGGCGCACCATGAATGCCACCTTCGAATCCGGCATCTTTCCCGATGACTGGAAATGCGCAGAAGTCAGACCCCCTACTGAAGGAGCCCTCAGCAGTTCCTACGGACCTCAAGAACTACCGACCCATCTCTCTCCTCTCCTTAGCGGCCAAGTCACCGAGAAGACCGTCAACGTCCAACTATCAAAGTTCATCAAAGAAAACTCCATCCTCGACCCCTCCTAATCCGGATTCCGCAGCAACCACAGCACTGAGACCGCTCTACTCGCCATCACAGAGGACATTCCCACCCTCCTAGACCAAGGACACACCTCAGCCCTGATCATACTCTACGTCCCTGCAGCCTTTGACACCACCTCCCACCACACTCTCACCGCCAGACTCCACAAAGCCGGCATACAGGGAACCACTCTTGACTGACTCCACTCCTTCCTCGCTGGCAGAACCCAAAGAATCAGACTTCCACCCTTCCGCTACAAACCCACGAAAATCAGCTGCAAGGATCGTCACTCAGCCTCAAGCTCTTCAACATCTACATGGCGGCCATTGCCCCAATTGTCAGACAGCACGGACTCAGCATAGTATCCTATGCCGACGACACACAACTCATCCTCTCGCTCACCAAGGACCCCACCACCACCAGACTCAACTTCCAGGAAGGAATGAAAGATGTTGCATCCTGGATGAGCAGCAGCTGCCTGAAGCTCAACTCGGAGAGGACAGAGGTCCTCGGATCCTGCCCTACTGCATGGGACAACTCCTGGTGGCCCATTGCCCTTGGCAGCCCCGTCACCCCCACCCCCTCGGACCACGCCCGAAACCTCAGCATCGTACTCCCCTCCTCCCTCTCCATGACCCAACAGGTCAACACCATCACCTCCACCTGTTCAACACCCTCCTCATCCTCCGAAAGACCTTCAAATGGATCCCCACGGAATCATGGATGACCACCCGAGCACTTATAACAAGCAGACTGGACTATGGAAATGCCCTCTATGCCGGGATCAACAAGTCTCTGTTCCGCAAACTCCAAACCATACAGAACACTGCAGCCAGACTTGTCCCCGGCATCCCTCGACACAAACACATCACCCAGCACCTGCGTAACCTCCGCTGGCTTCCTGTCGAGAAAAAAATAACTTTAAAGATACTCACCCACGCCTACAAATGCCTAAACAACACCGGACCCCAATACCTCAATGACTGAATCGCCTTCCAAGTACCCAAGAGGAACCTCCGATCTGCCGACCTCACCCTTGCTGAATCCCAATGCATCCGCAGAGCAAGAACAGGGGGAAGAACCTTCTCCTACATTGCAGCCAAGACCTAGAACAGGCTGCCGATCAACACCAGACGTATCCCCACCCTACAAATCTTCAGGAAGACCCTCAAGACCTGGCTCTTCGACTGACTGGAGCTACTACCCCCCAGCACCTTGAGACACTCACGAGTGACTAGCGTGCTTATAATCACCCTGATTTATTGATTGATGTAGAAAATTACTGCAGTCGGTAGAAAATTGCTACATGATAGATTTTATTGCGTGCCTTAAGACAGTTACAGGAGACTAACTCAATAAAAATAAATTATATATGTGAGTAAACAACGTACACATGGAGATGGATCACAAAACACTTTCGACTCACATTAATACATATCCTTGGCGAAAAGTTAAGGCAGTGTGCTTGGGGCAAACAGCTTTTAGCACTACTTATGAAAGCAGTTTTGTGTAGCTTGTAATGTGCCTCGAGAATATTTGCAGATATTTGCTGTGTTGCATTTTGTTGAGGAGAATTTGAGCTAATATGCTTATGTGCTCCATTATTTCATTGCATTTTTGAGTTGTATTCCAGTTGTTGCGTTTCGTTCTATTGTGATTGTTTGAAGTTTTGTGCTGTATGTTTTTCTTATTTTGCGTTGTGTTATTGTAATGTGTTCTGTTGTGCTCTGTAATTACTCTAGAAACGTCGGGCCAGACATATCAACAATCAGTTTGCAAAAAGTCCTTGCAAATTGTGCTTTGAATCTTAGCAAATCCATTCTGATTTTGTGAACTGACATATGTACTGATAAGATTGGCTGGCAAAATTCCCATTTGGAGTTAGGCTCAATCTGACCTACGTTTATGAATATTAATGAGGTAAGTTGAAAATTGTGACTCTCTCTGATTGGACGCCATCACAGAGATGGGGTCCTGCTAGGTTCAGGAGACCATGTTTGATCATCTTTGAATAATGTAAACTTTTTTTTTTTTAATGTAGCCTGTGTTTTTAAAAAAAAGAAACAGGGTTGCATTTGAAAATAAAAGTTTCTTTTTAAGTTAGTTTGTTCTCGTGAACCACTGTGTAGTAACGTACAAGTAAGTCTTTCAGTCTTTTTAGAATTTTCCCTTAAGGTTATGCTGTTTAGGATTAGCCATGTACATGTTAGGATTGAAAAATATTCTATTTTTCAAGGAGATTGAAATCATTTACCAGCTTGACTTTCAGTGCGTAGGTACTTACAATAAATGCCCTTGCTTTCTTACCTGACCATTGTCTTGTGTTTTTTACTAAATTTTGGCAACAAGGATTCCGGAGCACCCACAGTTTCAACTATCCTGTTGTGGTGCACTTTGGAATTCGTCATATAATAAGGAACTCATGCTGCTCAAGTGCTTTTGATAAGATATCACTCGATGTTGTGTTTTTCACATTCTGGCATGGCACTTCAGATTCTGTCGCGTGGAGTTGAAAGACATCTCTATTTCAAGGAATATCAGTAACTGTCCTTTGACAGAACTGTACAAATAACCATTGTTCCTAAACTTAGTATCTTGTGTAGATTTCAGAAATATGTGGGCTTCCTTAATACCCATTTTTCCATTCTTCATACTTTATCATATGAATAGCTATATTGTCGGTACACAATGAAAAATCATTAGAAGTTGCAACCTAATTGCTGTCTTTGGGTATGGTGTAAACTCTATATATTTCCTAGACCAGAGGGTAACGGTATATTGCGTATGTACATCGGCCATCGTGACATGAAGTTCACAAATGGCTTTGTTTTCCTATTCATTTAAATGTTTGTTTTAGTTAAGCAGTTTGTTTCTTTGAGGGATCTACACAACTGACCCAGACTTTAGTCTACTTTTTTTTTTTTAGAAACCTAAAGCATTCCGGGATCCCCAATGGGTTTCACAACTGTTTCCACTCCAAACTGCAAGTAGGCTGAAACCACAAAATTGGAAAAAAAGGAACTTCTTCTCAGAAATATGCAAAAACAATGGCAATTTTTGTATACAACTCTCGTTGCTCCTAAATGCTGGGAAGATGGTGACCTCAGCACTGCAAACTTTTTGTGAAGGCTGTTTTTAGAAAACAAGTATGCTTTCTTGCACAACATTTTTTCCCATTTTCCTCACAAAAAAAAACAAAAAGTAGCTATGGTTTAGCTACTTTCTTGATTCTCTCCAGGAGAATCTACAAACCCTGGGTACCTTTAGAATCCTCAGGATGTTGGAAAAAGACACCATTTTGGCATTTATACCTTTTATGGAAAATGTTATGAAGGTTTAAACACAAGAAACCCCAAACTTTCAAATAAGGGATTATCCCCAGGAGGGAAAACCCCAGCAGTGAAGAGGTTAAAGAGACTTAAAGGTCTCTTGGATTTGTAAACTTTTATTGACAATTTATCAAAGGCTTTGCTCAACTGACCACTAACATGACTCACATTTGGAAGAAAACATGAAGGTCTAGTTCTTCGTCATACAGATTCCACCAAGAGATTTAGATTGGAGAGTTATGCCTCTAAAAGGGTAGTTGGTGCCCTGAAGATGATGAGTCTCTCCAGAATACTATATAAATTTCAAACCCTGCCAATCCGGCCTCGACAGGGTACACTTGGGACCCTTCAGAAAGTTCTTCAAAACTTTGTCTGGGCAGGTAAGCGCCCTAGGATGAGACGATACCATAGCTGGCGGCCCCCTGAAGAGGGAAGCCTAGGTATTCCTTGCGTGGCGCGATATTATTAAGCATCACAACTAAGATACTTGGTAGAATGGCCCAAGCATGAATCAGAGAAGAGATGGCTATTTATGGACAGGGCACTAGCTAACACAGCGCTCTGGAAGACCCCCTTCCGGCCCGTGTTTACCGCCCGGCGAATTTATATCTATCGGCCATTGTGGAGCCCACTTTAAGGGTTTGGGATGTAGCGACACGAGTTGGACTGATGTCTTTCCTGCTACCCTCTCTCCTATAGTCGGAAACAGAGCGTTTCCCCCAGGCACAGATAGCACCACATTCTCAGCATGGAAGGAGACAGGATGCAGATCTATTGGTCACTTTTTTGACCAGGAAGGGCTCAAGTCATATCATGACCTGAAACAGGACTATGGGATCCCTGAGAGCGAACACTACAGATATAGACAGATACAGCACAGGGTGATGCATGACCATGGCAGCAGAGTGGATGAGAGCCAACTACTTGAAGCTCAACTCCGATAAGTCAGAAATACTGGCCTTCAGAAAGAAGACCTCCCAATGGGACACCACCTGGTCGCCAACAGAGCTAGGATCAACACCAACAACCATTGACCATGTCAGGTATCTGGGGATCATCCTGGATGACAAGATCGACAGGGTGGCTATCCGGATTCGACCCTTCCCACTCCCGTGGAGAGCCAGTGAGACTCACCTCTGGCAAATCCCTTTTCTTGTTCACAGCTTTCGGGTGCTGACGTTGCTATTGGTGATTCTGGGACTACGGACATCCCGGGCCCTTTAATTTCGGGACTCAGCTGAAACAAGGCCCCGCCCCTTAAGGCTATGCGGAACCGGATTCGCCTAAGTTTAAAAGGTGGATAGCCAGTCAGGAGAAGGACGTCCGGAGCAGTGAGGAAGGCGATCTGAAGTGGCCAAGACGAACGGACTCAGGAGGTTGGAGCGTTGCTGCAGAGGACCCGAGCCCCGACGCCGAACAACACGACGAGGAGCCAGGAAGCATTCACAGCCACGCGCCCAGCCACGAACCTGGAGGTTCGTGGCTCCAACAGGTTTGTGACAGATTCTGGGGGTCTGTGAGACAGGTGGTTACCTCGTACCCGGGTGGAACATACAGTGGGAGGAATTCAAGCCCTTGCTTACCGGGGCTGAGTCCCGTGTCTCGGTGTTGGTTCCCCTACCCTCTTCATGTCCCCAGCCTACTGGTGCTCCCGCACTATCCCTCCCCTCATTCAAGCAAAAACGCTTGATGATAAAGGTTTGTTTTTCTTTTCTTTTTACATGCCGTCGCTTGTGAAGCGCTTGAAGTAGATGTGACCTCTCATCAGAAAAGCGAAGAGCTGATTCCCCCTCCAAGAGGTCGTGGACCGTTCAGTTTTTTTGACGTATTATTTTCCCCGAACTCTGGTATTGGAATAAAGAACCTCTCACAATCTACCTACGTGCCTTGTGCGTTCCTTTACCTGCTACAGTGGCACAAGTCAAAGCAGTGAGTGCGGCTTTCTTTCAGAGCCTTTGTATGCTATGAAAGATCTTCAAATGGCAGCCACACCACACCAGATGAACCGACCCACAAGTACTCATCACGAGAAGTCTCGTCTACAGCAGTGCACTCTACACCAGAACCTCCAATCAGCTCCTAGACAGACTTCAGACAATTGAGAACGCCGCCGCAAGGCTCATACTAAACCTCCCACACTGTACCTACATCTCATCCCACCTCAGAGAACTCCACTCGGTCCCCATTCACAAATGCAGCAAATTCAGACTCTTCACACACACATACAAAGCTTTCTACCACCCTGGACCAGAATACCTTAACAGCTGCATACACTTTCACCAATCCTCCAGGCATCTGTGCTCAGCTTCACACTCACTTGCACACACCCTCCCACTTCACAAAAACAGAGCAGGAGGTTGTGCATTCTCATACATCACATCCAAAGCATAGAATGACCTCCTGCAACACATCAGGGCCGCTTCTTCAGTTCCGCAAGAGGCTGAAGACCTGGCTTGATTCAACACTGCGAGGACAAAAAATCTACACACCTGCTAAAGTGTCAGGAAACACTCAAGGATGAGTAGTGCACTATTTCTAATCATCATAACATAGCATAGAATAAAATAACATAACACAAATGTGACCAAGGCCAGATATCTGCCTTGTGACATGAGATTGATCTGGAGAATTTAAAAACCTCAGTCCATCAATATTGCATTCAAGAATTAGCCAATGTGAGGGTCACAGCTTGGCAACAGGCAGTAGGTAGGTATTTATGGATGGGTATACTTCGGAGTGTCTGCGTTTCTTAAAAGTACTGAAAAGGGCTTAAAACAAATTTTATGAAGCATATTTATCACCATATTATGATTCTTAATTGCGTCGACTCTGATAACTTTCAAGTCCACAGTAGAAGATGAGGCTTAGAAAACTGTTTAGAATGAGAATCTGCCAATTGTTCCTTTAGAGTAATTTGCAACCGAAATTTCAGTCTCTTGAGAACTCTATAAACCTTGTGTTGTTTGAGGAACAATATCCAATCCAGAAAGATTTAATTTGTTAAGGACTCTTTCTTTCTTTCTTGTCCTGAGACATCTCTCAACTACAACAACAAGGCTGATTGACTCACCTCCGACTGTAGCTTGGCCTAGACACGTTTTTATCTTTCAATGCTGTAAGGACATGATGATACTTTCAGGAGCATACAAAATATTAAAGTTGCATTTTGTGCTCCAGAGATCCTTCAGTCATTCCGATGTGGGTTCACCCACCATTGTACTATTTGGTTTGGAGCTCCTAATGTATTATAATTTTTACACAGGTGGCATTGACTCCATATTAAGAATTAGTTAAAGCATCTATTGCTGTTCGCAGTGAATCTATCCATGGTCATGCCGACGTGCACGTCAAGTCTACAACAATGGGCTTCAGCTCCTGCTGGCCCATCCTTCCATACCTTAGAATGAGATGAGTTCCATACTGATTATGGTAAGACAAATTCCTGAAGAGGACCACAATCTGTTTCATTTCTTCATCTTTAAATACCTAGGCTATTTTCTAGCACATTGTTTTTTCCCTCACAAGAGACAAGTTCCTAGCATTCTGCATGAATATTTCATGATGTAATACTAGTGGTAAGTACTATACTTATTTTGACACTTCTGCATTATTTAGCCTGACAAATCGAACTCATTTTCAGGTAATGAACATGACAGTAATTGGCGATCTATATGAAAAGTGACAGGGGCGGCTAGTGAACCTGAGGCTACCTGCACTTGCTGCTCGCCGAGTCGGGCGGCCATGCAGAACCATAGGCAGACCTACGAATTGGCCTCATCTCCTCACAGACCTCTTCTCTGGCTAATCGGTGAAGACAGCTACGCCACCGACAATGATAACTACGTAACTGAGAATGGGGAGTGAGAGGCCTAAGTGTAAGTGGCAGGGGAATGGGGCCATCCCTATGCTGGAGACACGCTATGCGACAGCCTTCAGAACATAAGCCAGTCGTTGTACTTCCTGCTGTGCTAATGGGGAGTGTGGCTTAATGCCTTTGGGATCTAGTGAGCAGTGCTTCTCGAATCGTGGCTATTAGCAGTATATTGTACCCTTGTAATGGTGGCTGGACTGCCAGGAAGGCCTTGCTCTGTGGTTTCCTTTGAGGGGTTGAGGTGCGGAGACCTTTGGGGTTCTGACTGTGCCTCAAGGTGGTGGAGAGTGGCAGACCTAGCTTTTTCTCATTTGCATGCGGTGAGGGCACCACTAGGAGGACTGAACTGCAAAGTAGGTTGCAAGGAAACCTCTTCGGGCCTTCTTATTAACAATATTACCCAGGCAGGTAGTTGAGGAGGTCTATATGCATCTTCTAGGTACTTTGAGTGAACCACCTCAATCACCCACCAGTTCAATGCCGAGCAGAAGAAGCAGAGCAGGCTCTTGTTCGAAAGTCACTGTGGCATAATAAATGGTGAAGGAGGAAAGAGATGTGTCGGACCTTTGAGAAACCTATGTACAATAGGGGACTTGAGCAAAGAAGGTTGGTCAGGCAACCGCAAGAAGGCAAAAATGGCAGATAGATAGCCCTTAAGAGTGCCCAAAGCAGAATTATGCTGGGCAAGGGAAAGAATGAAGAATAAGACTTCAGACAGAGGAGCAGAAAGGAGATAATTAGTTTTTTCTGCACAGCGTGCCACAAATACTTTCCAATGACAGGCATATACCGTCTTGGTGGAGGGGCACTTGGCTGCCAAAATGACATTACAGACTTCTGAAGGAAGGTCAAAAGCTGTCAACAGTCACAGCTCAATCATCATGCAAGAAGGCGGAGAGTGGATAGGTTCCGGTGAAGGATCCGCCTCTGCTGCTGCGACAGAAGCCTGATCGGAGGATCGATGACCATGCTCAGTAGCTCGGGATACCAGACTCTCCATGTCTAGTCCAGAGCCACAAGAATGACTTGTGTCCAGTCATTCTTGATCTTCTTGAGAACTCTGGGCAGGAGTGGTATGGGTGGAATGCTGGAAAGGCCTAAACTCCACTTAAGACAAAAAGCATCTCTGAGTAAGAGCCGCCTTGGACACTCCAACGTGCAAAACTGCTGACATCGCAGGTTCTCAGTGGAGGCGAACTGTTTTAACCAAGGCTCTCCCCACTGCTGAAAGAGACCTTGCACCACCTCCAGGTGGAGAGACTATTCGTGATCTGCTAGGCATGTTCGACAGATATCATCTGCTCTAGCGTTCAGAGAGCCCGCCAGGTGTTGAAGCACCAGGGACATGCCCTGCTGTTTTAGCCATGTCATACGAGTTACTTACCTTCGGTAACCATGTATCTGGTAGAGACAATTCTAGCCGCAGATTCTTTCACGTAGAATTATCCCCAGGCGTGAGACTGGATTTTTTGCCACAGCATCCCTGCGCGCCGGGCGACATCACGCGACTCCGCCCAGGTGTCGTCTGCGTACGTGATGTCAGAGAGGTCACATAAGACCCGCCCCGGCACGCCTGCGTCAGTTTTCTTCGGTGAACTTTTCCGCACCACAACACGGAATCACCAGATAAAAAACTGTGGAAGCATGGGAACAGTGTGCGAAGGGCAGAAAAATTGGAAAGAAACGGTGTCTAACAACACCACCAGAGTAGTGCCAACACCGCAGAACCCAAGGCAGGGAAAGAAGAAAGAAGAAGCAGAAACCTGCACAGTCACCCTGCCAGCACATAGACTGCCAGCACATAGACAGCCACCCATCCCTGTGTCCCTGAGGCAAAGAACAGGTGTAAACGCATGGCCCACATCGTACACCCCACCACCCCCCATCCTGAGCAAGGAATGGGACCAGTCCCAAGACAGACCGGGACAAAAAACTTCCAAGCCACACCAACCTAGAGGGCAACCACCCACAAGGGACAAGGAAAAACCTAGCCAGATGACCCTTAAGCAGAGAATAGCAATGGAAGGAAGGGAGTGGAGGGAGGATAGGGATAGAAGCAATCCCCCCCATACCTGGAGTAGCCAGAGCAGCAGGGCACCGGAGCACCGGAACCCCATCCTCCAAAGAACCAAAGGAGGAATGAACCGCCCCCAGACGGAGTCACCCGTCAAGAACAAGGAAGGCACTCACAGGAGACACAGCCCCCCACAGGAGGCGAGTACCGAAGACCAACCCAAGGGTCCTCACAGAAGAAGGGAGGAAGGGCGGGCCGTGAAGGAATCTGCAGCTAGAATCGTCTCTACCAGATACACTGTTACCGAAGGTCAGTAACTCGTACATCTGATAGAGACTACTAGCCGAAGATTCCTTCACGTAGAATAGATACCCTAGCAATACCCATGGGGAAGGAGGGTCTGCGAAAGGACCCCACCAGCCAATGCAGAACAGAGGGCCCCACAGGGAACCAGATCTGTGTACCAGGCAGAACCTCGCCCCTGCCATGCCAAGGGAACCCCAACAGCAGAACCCCACCTACCCCAAGGGGATGTAGGAGGAAAAGAAGGCTGAAGAGGCTCATACACTCACAGCAGAGGAACCAAGGGCAAGGACTGAGAGGCCGAAGCACCCCACTCCCCCACAAGGCAACATAGCTTCTGCCAAATGCCAGAACAGGAAGACGGAAGAGGAAGAAGAAGAAGCAGCCTAGAGAACCCAAGGAAACTAAGGAGAAGAAGGCGAGCCTACTCCAGATGGAGAGCAGCCTGTCAACCAGAACAATACCAATAGTCAAGGCCAGAAGCAAGAAGGACAGCCCGAGAGCCCGGGAAGGCCGAGGAGGCGACACCTGGCAAGGGAGAACACAAGAACATCCCAGACCTTAGAACAGGGGCAGGGAGAGGAGGAGAGGCCCGGGCCACCACTACGAATGGCCGCGCACCCGACCTCAGGAAGCAAAAGCAACCTACGTAAACACCAAGGAGAACAGGTACCCAAAGGTGACCAGAACCCTCCAGTAGAGCGCAAGCCATATGACAGCTACCACTACCTCACATAGGGCACGTGAAGCCCCAAAATACGGGAACCCTCTTTGGAAGACTTCCGCAGCAGAGGCAGAAACAAAAGAACCACGGGGGAAAAAAAGCACCCCTGCTGCAGGCTTGACAGCAGCCCAAGCAAGCAGAAGGCCCAATCTCAGGGCCAAGTCTGCGCAACAACTCCTGTGGAACTCACACAACAACAAAAGGGTCGTCCAGCAGCCAACAATGCCAAAGTCCCAAGGAAGGACATAACGGCCAGAAAAAACACACTCCACAACCATAACAGCCGGACTAAAATGGCCCAGAAGCAACCCTAACTCAGAAGTCACTGAGGAGGGGATGGAGGAGGAGGAGGGAGCCCTGCCAAGAGCCTCTGGATAGCGGAGTCGGCCGGGGAATGGAACAACAGACTGGAGACCGGAGTGGAGACCGGAGCAGAGCTGGAGCCGCCCGACCCCCACCTAGACAACCACCTGTGTGGGCTAATGGGATGAGCCCGGGGAGGGGCCTGAAGCCCCCCGTCGGCTGCAGCCCAGAAGGAGGCGAAGGTCGCTCGGCAACCCTTGTGGCGGCGCCGGGGACGATACAACGTCCGACTCACCCTCCAATGAGGCAGCCGCCTGGGAGGAGGTACGAGAAGGGCCCGGAGAGGGACAAGGGGTCCGCCCTCAGCCTCGACCCGGGGCAAGGAGTGTCCACTGACCCCTGTGATTCAGCACGGTCCAGCTGCTGCCAGCGCCGTAGCGGAGTCACCTGGGTCTTAGACAGGACCACCCTGCCAAGAGCCCAGGTGACCTCCTGTGACACCACAGGGACCCCCGCAGGAGTTTGCGGCGAGGCAGACACGCCGTGGCCTGAAGGAGGTGCCCCAGAGGAGTCACACCGCGACAGCACCACATCCTCCAAGCCTGTTTCCGACCCAGTCGGCGCCGGAGCAGCTGGCAGTGCAGCAGAGGGCCCTGCGCAGAGCGAGGTATCCGCCGACGCCCCAGGAGGGGAAGGAGGAGGAGACGCTAGCGAGGCCTGCAAAGCCGCCGCGTAAGTCTCCATCTGGACTCTCGATGCCCCAACACCGGGAAATGGTGGGTAGGACGACACGAGGGGCCGCATCACCTGCGGAGAGTCCACGCCCCCGGTAGGCCGGAAACCAGCCCCTGGGGACAAACTGCGACACTTACCCATCGGGGAACTAAGCTAACATGACATCAGAGAAAGACAAGGACGACGACCACGGGCAGACTTGAAGCCGTACTCCGAAGCAGACCGAGGGGAGGTCGTCGACCTGGAGAGGCGCGCCGAGAGAAGTTTCATTCGGCGCTCCCGCCACCACTTCGGCTTCAATTTCTGACACGCCGCACAATCCCCGGTGTCGTGATCCCCCCCCAAACACCACATGCAAATGAGGTGAGGGTCCGTCGCCGACATAAGACGCCCACAAAACGTGCAAGTTTTAAAGCCTGAAAGCATTCGCACACTGTTCCACCAAAAAGAATGGAAGAAAGGGACCCGAAACAGGCCCGTAGCAAGGAACGGACCCGCGTTGCACGCAGAAAAGGACAAAAATGACATAGGCGCGCTGGGGCGGGTCTTATGTGACCTCGCTGACGTCATGTACGCGGACGATGCCTGGGCGGAGTCGCGTGATGTCGCCCTGCCCCCGGCGCGCAGGGATGCTGTGGCAAAAAAGTTTCCGGATCCAGTCTCACGCCTGGGGATAATTCTACGTGAAGGAATCTGCGGCTAGTAGTCTCTATCAGATCAGAGGTGTAGGGTCTCAGGACAAAGGATCCACTATCCCACCGCCATGTTTGTTGCTGTACCACATGGCGGTGATGTTGTCCATCAACATCTGCACTAGCGTTCCCTAGATGGAGGGTAGAAAGGCTTTCAATGCCAGTCGGATCGCACAGAGCTCCAGAAACTTTATGTGGATTCCGGTATCGGCCAGATACCAGAGTCCTTTGATCTTCACCTCTCCCAGAAGACTGCTCTGAGGAGTGATGCATCTGTCACCACTGTCAGATCTGGTCCGGGAAGGGAAAGTGATCTGCCTCTTACCCAATCGTGATTAGTTAGCCACCACTGCCGATCCTGTGCAGTTCCCTCTGAGATCTGGACCATGTGGGAGAATTTCCCCTGATGCTGCACCCACTGGAACTTCAGGTCCCACTACGAAGCCCATGTTTGGCATGTGTTACAAGCAGGATGCAGGTGGCCATGAGGCCCAGCAGCCTCATTGTCATTCTCACCGAAACCCAGGATAGAGGCCGAAACATTGGTATCGTAGCCTGAATATCCTGGACTCGCCACTCGGGAGGATAAGCCAGAAACTGCATCTTGTCCAGAACAGCTCAGAGGAAAGGGAGCATCTGAGAGGAAGTAAGGTGTGACTTCGGCACATTGATAGTGAACCCAAGCGCGTGCTAAAGGTTCGCCATAATCTGGAGGTGGGAGACGTCAGCCTGGTGCAAGACCGCCTTCAGTCAGTCGTCGAGATAGGAGTAGACTGATACCCCTGATCTCTGCAGATGAGCTACAACCGCCACCATAACCTTGGTGAAAACCTGAGGGGCACTGGTAAGGCCAAGGGGGAGCACAGTGAACTGCAAATACTTGTGGCCTACCATAAACCGCAGATAGGGCTGGGCAGGCAGGACAGGAATATGGAAAAAGGCATTCTGCAAGACCAACGCTACCATCCAGTCTCCCAGGCCCAGGGGAGACAAGACCTGAGCCAACGTGAGCATTTTGAATTTCTTCTTCTTGAGGAAGAGATTGAGGGATGACAGATCTAGAATAGAACGAAGTCCTTTGTCCTTTTTGGGAACCAGAAAGTAGCGGGAACAGCAACCACAGCTTACTGCTGGTATTGGAACCCTCTCAATGTATGCCTTGGCCAAGGGAGACATGACCTCCTCGAGGGGAGGGAAGGGACAGATGATCCTCTGTCAGCTGATCGTGAGATGGTGGAATGGGGTGAGGGGTAGTAAAGAGGGGGGAGGGAGTAACCTCCTTTGAACTATCTGCAAAACCCACCTGTCGGATGTTGTGGAGTGCCAGTGGGGCAGATGATGGCAAATCCTGACACCAACTGGGTGCCGAAGGTGATAAAGGGGCAGACTAGGAGGGTTTGCAGGTTTTTGCAGTCGGGGAGGGGGATTTGAACTGACCAGACCACTAGCCACCTGACCCACAAGGTCCTTGTCCATGCAGAGGCTGGGGACCATGCAGGGCGTAGTGGCTGGGCAGAAACTGGTGAAGCTGGATGCCCCTTCCGATGCCACAAAAGGAGCAGAAGAGGGATTGGGAGGGACAGGAGACTGTCACAAGGCCCAAGATCCCGGATGTAGCAGAAGAATTCTTGAAGCACTCAGGCACTGAAAACGCCTTGTCTCTAAAGAGACGTGTGCCATCAAAGGACAGTTTCATGAAGGAAGCTTATTAAACATCCCCCAAAAAGCCAGTTGTCTGCAGTCAGGTGTGGCGCCTAAGAGCCCGTGCCATGGAAACTTCTCTGCCTAGCGATTTGGTTATGTCAAGTATGCATGAAATTATGAACTCTGCTGCATCCTTCCTGTCTATGACAGCTTGGGCGAGTATGGCCCGTGCCTCCTCCAGGACCTGTTGCAGCACTTGCACAACTATATCCCACAGAGTGTGGGAATAATGGCCCAAAAGACTTGCTGTGTTCATGGACCACAACACCAGGCTGGCAGAAGAAAACATCCTTTTCCCAAATGAGTCCAGCCGCTTGGATTCCCTAACCAGGGGAGCGGTAGAGAAAGTGCCTTGAGAGGTTGAGGCTTGGACCACCAAGCTCTCAGGGGTAGGGTGCTGCGTGAGAAAGCTTGGGTACCCAGACGTGGGATGATGGGGGCAGGCAATCGTCCCATTCACAGGAGCCTCTGAGTTGGATTTGGTCCAGGTTCCCAAAAGAACGTCAGTAAGGGCATCATTGAACAGGAACAGGGATCCGGACAGGGAGACACCTGGTTGCAGCACCTCCGTCAAGAGGATAGTCTTGACTGCCACAGAGAGTAGCTGAAGGTGAAATACCTCAGCCACCCTCCGCACTACCATTGTGCAGGAAGCTCTCTCCTACATAGCCAAGGTAGGTGAAGAAAGCAGACCAGCATTTGGAGACATATCCAGGCCACTGGCCTCACCCAGTTCCTCACACCTGTCCATATGTTGTTCTTTCTCATAGGGCTAAAGGGTCTAGTGACACAGCCCCCCACCCCCCTGTGTTCCCTGAGGCTTAGCCCAAGAGAATAGGGCTCATGCTCTGATCTAGAAGGCAGGGCTCCTGTTGGCATTGTAGTCGGGCTACACCCCTCTGCTCTGGGTCAGAGTCGAGGATGACAATGGGAATGATGCCGCCGGTAGATGTCGGCATCGTCAGGAGCATCGGCACCGGGAAAGGTCGAGATGTTACCACCGACATCTGTCTGGATCCAGGAATGGATCCATGGGACCCCACTGGAGCCTAGGCTGGAGTTGCCAGCGAGTAATGGACTGGGGCCTCCTCTGACCCCCTAGGGTCCAAAGGTACATCAGAGGGGTCGACCTGCCCAAACATGAGGTGCATGGCTTCTTAGAACTCTTTCAGTTGGGGTGGGGGTTGCTACGGCTCCTGGAAAGTCGACCCAGGCTCTGAGGAACAAGGCCTAGAATGCTGATGCTCTATCGCTGCCTTGACTAACAGATGAGGAGAAGTCAAAGAGCACTTTGACGACTTCTTTTTGTTGTGCTCGACTTACTTGAATGTCCTGAGGATGGATGGGACAATGTAGATTTCAGGCTCTGTGACCGGTCCTAGGTCCTTTCCCTTGAGTCGCATGCCCGGCCACAACAAGCTTTAGGGACCGCTCCTTCAAAGCCTTCGGGTGCATGGCACAGTAATCAGAGCATGACTTTGGGTCGTCATTGTGCTCCAAACACAACAGACAGAAAAGGTGCGGGTATGTAACCAACATCTGGCTCCATAGGGCTTGAATTCCAGCTTATGCAATGACATCCTCGACACACCAGGAGGAAAAACCTCAAAAACTGTTGACAAAACGTAGAAAAGGTTCAGTCAAAAACTGACTGAGGGGTAGCTCTTCTCTTGGATGACCGCTGTTTGGCGCGGAAAGAAAAAAAGTGACATCAGCGCACTTGGGTGGCACCTAGATAGGTACCGCAATGTCACATCTGGCGCGGACGACAGACGATGGATGCGAAGCTTAACAAAACCACCTACGGGTGCGCAGGGGTACTGCTTATGAAAAATCTTCCGGATCCAGTGTGATGCCTGCGGGAAATCAAAGGTAAGGAATCTGCGGATCGAAGTCGATCTGATTGGGGACTTGAATAATATTAATTTTAAATCTTCGCAGTGCACAAAGGAGAATCAAAGCCTCAGTATTAGGTTGGTAATAACAGCATTTTACACACCACCAACTTGTAATTGGACCCTAAAATTATTGACCTGGAATATTATGGGCCTTAATAATGGGTCAAAAGTGAGATGGGTGTTGGCATATCTAGAATGCCAAAAAATAGCCATTGTAATGTTACAGGAAACTCACAATTCACCTGTGCATTCAACCACATTGACATTGGGAACCAGTTGCAAATGGATTACGCCCATTTAATACACCCAGATCTTTTGCTTTTTGATCCCCCAGTTTTGGATCTGGATCGTAGGAGAGTCGCCTTATTTGAGTCTTACCCCCAGTAGTTATACTATAAATTGGACAATGCGGTTTTAGCACCAGTATTCGCCTTTTAAGATAAGCCCACTCTAAACCAACTAGGGTAAGGGGCACTGGTCTGATTACACGTGAGCACGTGTGCACATAAGTGTGCAAATGGGTACTACTGGACAATTGACCTGTCCAGACACAAAAAGCCTAAAAATTTCTTTCAAATATTAATAATCACCCATATGTAGGTCTCATTGCCTATAAAGGCAGGGTACAGATATTTAAAAGTAGGGTATGTAGAAAATAATCTTGAACATGTTCTCACAGTGGAATATCCCCTTTAGGAGGCTGGCTTGGTATCTGGTGCACACTTATGAAAGTGCACTAATCCAGAAAACCCTTATGGTGATTTTAGTTGTCCTAGGCAACCACAGAAAGCTCTCTAAGTGGTAGCTGTGGAGAGCAGCCTTCAGGCTTATCTAGGAGTGTTAAACAGCTTGTTTTACCAGATCTAATCATGTAGTGTAGGTTAAACGAAAAAGAACCACACAATGTATATATAAATATATGCCCATTTATTACCCAACACTCACTAACACATTAGTATATCTCCTACCCGGAGATTTAAACACAAATACACAATATACAGAGGTCTCCAGGGGAAGACCAAACCATATACTAAAAAAGTAGAATGCGAACTGCGACCCAAGTCGGGACTTGGACCAGGAGACTCAGAGTAGCTGGGGAATAAGGAACCACCGAAGGTAAGTACCAAGAAACCCCAAGGAGGTTATGTGCAGAGTGGAACTGCATCGTGTCCAATATAAGTCAACAGGAAAGTCACAGTTGCATTTTTGGAGAAGAAGGACCCTTTCCAGTGGACCCTAAAGAAACCCTGTTGAAGATAGGTTGGAAAGTCACTTCACTCATGGATGCCCTGGGAACCAGGATACCTACACCAGGGAAGCCGGGTGCATAGGTGCGAAGTGATGTTTAAACCCCCGTAGACCACAATGGAGGAATTTAGAAAAGATGCCGCTGGAGAAGACTGTGCAAGAGTCTGGTGGATTCCAATGGTGGATTCCTGAAGAGAACGTCCTGCAAGCAGAGTGGATAGAGTCTATGCCATTTGGAGATGACCAGGAGGCACGAAAGAGCAATGCCCACCAATGTCAGCTGGTTCAGGAGAGTTGACAGTGACCTTGTCGCTGCAGCTGTGGGAACTAGGGGATCGGTATCTGGCGGGAGCACAAACGAGCCTTGGCAGCTGCAAAAGGCGTGGAAAGCAAAGATGGAACAACAATGGGATCAGCAAGGTCCAAGGGACTCACCACAAGCAGGAGAGTGAGAGCAGGCCCTGAGCAAGCAGCATAGCCCACTGGAGCAAGAGAAGACCCTCAAGAGTACCCACAGGCCAAAGCACAGGAGTACCTCAAGCAGCTCACAAAAGATGAAGGCCCACGGTGCAGAGAATGTGGTGAGGATGCTGATCTTGGAAGGAAGAGATGCTGGAGGCTGGAGCTTCTTGTAGTCCAAAGATCTCTGGAGTGTAGAGCCAACAGCCTTGGCACTGGCAAGTCATCACAGTGCACAGGGGTTCAGTCCCAAAATTTCAACGAGGGATACTGGACTCAAACTTGCTTAGAGGACAGGTCAGGCCTCGACAGAGTTGCAGAACCACCATCTGTGTTGCTAAGCCTGTCGATGTCCTTGGGACGGCAGAAGCAGCAGACCAGTCAGCTTTGTTACGCTGCCTGCAAATGCAGGGGAGTGACTCCTTCACTCCAAGGGAGTTTACTTCGGGTTTCCTTGATGCCCACAGGTCTGTTGAAGATCCTGGAAGCAGCACAGACATAGACCTCAGAGACTTGCAGAACAGCGAGACCAGGAGCAGCAGGAGTCTTCCTTGATGCAGTCTCAGTTGCAGGCGAAGTCCAAGTGTCCAGATGGTCAAAGACTAATGTGGTTTCGTGCTTGAGTCTTGTCCCACGACGCATCTGAGGAGCCTCTCATAGGTAAGCCATTAAATACCCTAGGAAGGGGGTTAGGACGACTCAGGGTCCATCCCAGAGGAGGGGCTGGACAGACGGGAGGATACTCCCATGTCCTTTGTCCAGTTTCACGCCAGAGCGGGAACCAAGGGGTCCCTGAACTGGCTCAAACTGTAGTATGCAAGGAGGGCACCAAAGTGACTGTCAAAGCAATCTGGTGGTGCTGGCACACCTTCCTGTGACACAAAACCTATTGTTCTACATTACCTTGTTTGAGCTCAGCTCAGCAGCAGGAGGGCAGAATCGTGTCTAGGGTTGGCATCAGCATTAGCTTGCTGGCAGACCCTGAAAGGTTGTTACCGGGAGTACTGGGGGCTTCCCGGATGAATCCCCCAGTGCATGGAATCATACCTACAACACCGATAACTGTGTTGAGGTATGATTCCAACATGTTTGATACCAAACATGGCCAGGTTTGGCACAGCCACTACATAGTTAGCCATCGCATAATGACGGATGGCCACTATATGCATCAAAATGGCTGGCCGCACTTACAAAGCCTGGATAATCAACTCCAGGGTTTGTAGGGGTGTCCTGCTCACGCAGGGGCACCCTTACACTTATAACCCAGCACCTTGCTTTCGGGTGACTTACAGGTTTTAAGTGTAGTGACATCAGAAAAAATAAAACTTTAGTTGTCGTAAGTGGTGCTGGCACCAACTTACACAGGCTGCAATGGCAGGGCTGTAGTCATGGGTAGAGTGGTCTCTCATGGGTGGCTCAATACATACTGCAGCCCATGGGAGACCCCTGGTGTCCCTATGCCCTGGGTACCCAAGTACCATATACTAGGGACTTATAAGAGTGCACCAGTAGCCAATTGTGGATGTACAGAAGTACTTACCATAGTCAAATTTAGGTAGGAAGCACAGTCACTGGGGTCGTGATTAGCAGGATCCCAGTCAGACTAGTCAAAAACAAACAGCCACCAGGTTAAAAGTGGGGATGACCATGCTAGAAGGATCCTACCTTCCTACAGCCCCAAAAACGATATTCACTTTAGCAAAGCAGGCAGCTGCCATAAGGAATCACTGGCCTGCACTGCTACATTTATTAAATACTAAATTGGGATTTGTCGCAGCTCACAAAAGATTCATAAACCTTTTTTATTTGTACTTTCAAGTCCTCTTTAATGGTGAGATCGGATATCAAAATAGTGCTTTAGAAATGCCACTTATAGAAAATTGGCATTTTTCTGCCTAAAGTTTTATAAAAAGTGGAAAATTAGCTATCCAACAACTAAACCGTGTTACAGGGCAATTAAAAGAGCAAAACAAAACCATCAGAATGTGTTGAGACATATTTAAAAAAATACATTCTCATTTGAATGTGAATTGTCAATTAAAAGTCCCCAACATCAGTACAAAAAAATAGTGATAAAAATAAAGCGCAATCAAAAAGAGAAAGCATGGACCAAACTTACGGATTCCATTAATTCAAAAGAATTGAAAAGTTTCTGGTCCATGGTGAATAAAGGTTCAGCCAGACTTAGAGTACCAAATGGCTACTACATCTCTTGTGTGAAATGGAAAGCTCATGTCAAAAATCAATATTCAAAAGACAGTACAACATCGAATAAAAATGTATCACACTTTAATACATCAATATGCTTTACTCATGAATAAATTGCTTCGAAGGGCTTACCCATCGACATTTTTAAATATAATCCGTAACTTTGGAGTTCTCTTTTATATCAGCTATTTTCTAACGTGCTGTCTTTGAATATTGCACCTCAATTGTGGATAGGTTAAATTATTCATCTAATACAAAAAAAGGGAGTGAAAATTTACCCTACTACGATTTATTGGACTTCTGGACTGTGATCACAAGATCTTCGCAAAATATTTATTGCGCGAGCTTAAAACATGGGCAAATGAAAAAAATGTAATAACTTTAAATCAAACCGGCTTCAAGACAGGCTGTTCAACAATGGATAAGATGGGTACAGGCTTATCATTCAATAATTCAAAAGGCAATTGGCACACATTTTACAATAAACGTCTGCAATATAGATTACAGCAGCATGTTTGTCAAAGTAAATTGAAATCACTGTGGATCAAACGGTTGTCCCGGGGGAATTGATCATTCACTCCTCTATTTTACACTTGCATTACATCAAAATACATGGTTGCAAATCAAACTAGCTATTCAAAACACTATCACCGAAGATGCCAACTCAGGGGGGCTAATACCTTTTGGCATCTCTTTTGAATACCTTGTATATCTCAGATATGGCTGAGTACTCTGACTCAACAGAAGGTCTTGCGCCGAAACTGGGGAAGCAATATGTTACCCATCTGGATTATGTGGTTGACTTGGCAATATTCTTAATGCCATCTAAAGGCCTTTAATATCAATTATTGAGATGAGAGAAATACAGTCTAGTGAATGTCCTTACAGTAAATTGTTCAAAAACGAAAATAATGTGTTTTGGGAATCAGTGTAAGAAAAGAACATGGGCTATTGGCAATGTAACAACAAAAAAGATAATCAATTACAAGAATTTAGAAATAATCATTGATAAAACGCTCTTGTGGTCTCAGCATATCATCGCAAAGAAGCAAAAGACTGGTATGATCACTAAAGCTGTTGAAAGGTTGGCCAAGACTTACAGAGGAAGAGCGATAGAGCGTGCATTTCAAATATAAAAATTAGTCACTCACTTTATCCTGTCATCCGACATTTAGTGATAACATAATATCAGGTTTAACCATAATTTATATGCAAAACATAAGATCTCTGCTTGTCCTACGTATGACTATATCTCACTGTGTTTTTTATTACTCAGTTTTATGATCATGGTATTTATTGGGCTGTGTACTAAATGAGAAATTAATCTCATGTGTAATTTTAATTTTGTATGCTCTTTTATTATACTCTTTAATTAATACAATACACGTACACTTACTAACTGTCATGGTTTGTATCGTTTAAAAAGTATTATGGGTGCCCTGAGTTGAATCACATAGATTTCAATATATTAGTGGCGTAGGCCCTTGCCTTAGAAGAAGGCAGCTACCAGGCTGTCCCATCCCCTAATAATAACCAAATGAGCTCAGTTGAAAATGGCGGCAGGATGTGGGCACGTTTTTAGCACATTGTGTTCTTCCGTGTTTTTGTTTCTGAGCCTGTGCATTTCTTTATATAGATTGTCAGCCAGTGCCGGTTATTTCAGACACCCCACTTTATTGCTGTAATTAATGGTTAGTACTTTCGCGGTATGCTACAGTGTACAAACCATTATTGATAGCCTACCGTGCAAAGCAGTAACATTGATGACATATTATTTTGGTAAACTACTGTTAAGGGAGTTGTGACAATCATCCTTTGACAAAGCAGAACAACTTTATAATGAAAAAAAACCGATAAAGCAAACTGGTTTAGTTTGTGTTATAGCAAAATCTGTCTTAGGTACTGACACAAAAGTTGGCACACATGCCTTTTAGTAACAGGTATGTGTCTCAAACTTCACAACAAGACCTAAAACAGTTCCAGTATGCCATGGAAAAATGGGCATTATTAATTCCAGCTCAGTGTTGCAAGAAGCATCAGGCATTAGTAACAGCTTAATGTGCTTGAGTACAAACAGCATTAGCCAAACTCGGCGTGACAGGGAATAACAGGCAGGGAATTACAGCACACAGGTTTGCATAAATGACTAACAAATATTCATACAGGCCAAGTCTGCCACAGAACATGTCAGGTACATAAACAGAGCTGATCGTGGGTGAAGGATGAGATATCCTAAACCCTACCTCAGTGTGGGAACCATGGATGGCACCTTTGATTTTCATGCGGGCTACCCATATCCGCATGTGTTTCAAGTCCCCTGAGAACGCCGAGGCAGGGTCCACCGCCGCGTTTAATCGCAGCATAAGAACAGCCGTTCTGTAGCATCCAAGAACAGGAATTAGTGCAAACCCAGTAAGCGTTGTTAGAATGGGTAGCAGTGCAATCCCATCGAACCTGGGATCACCATTGTACATCTTAACATTTTCAGCTGTGTCATCTGAGAAAAACATGTCATTTTAAATCAGAGCCTACATATGTTATACCATCTCCCACCTTTTACCTTTTTTTCCACAGACAGATTGACTTTGATAACACAGACTTGGTCACCCTGTCTACAACATTTTCGTGCCTCTGACGTCAGTGTTTCATGCTGCAGTCAAATTAGTTATCAACTATACCAGGTTCTTGTAAGAAATTCGAGTATTAGTTGAGGTGGGTGAACACCCATCACAAATAATCACAGTCTTTGTCAGGACTAACCACAAAATTCCCTAAATAAACTGGTCTTAACCCTTCAGTAGCTTGGCACAAAACCAGTCAGGCTTAACTTAGAAGCAATGTGTAAAGTATTTATGCATTACTCATACAGTAATAAAGTGAAAAAACAACACAAGATAAATCCCAAACTAATCAGAAAAACAAAGTTTAATTTAATAAATAAAAAGACATCAATACGACAAAAATCCAATAAGTAGAACAGGAGTTATATATTTTTAAAATGTAAGTTTCAAATTTGTGTCAAAAAGTATTAGGTGCCAACCGTGGTCACGTGGTTGCACTTGACTGAGACAAAGTCAAAAGTTAAGACAGACTTCAATTGAGTGCAAGTGAGATACAGGGACCCTATTTGTCCCGATGGAAAGTTTACCATCTGACTTAGAATCTTTTATGGAGAAAAAGTGGTTGTTAACAATTCAACGGTGGGCCAAGATGGAAACTTGATACAAAATAGCGCTTGGCGACGGCAGGTGGCTGAAGTGCAGCTTCTAGGTGCCATAGTTAACAAAGGGGTGAAAGGTCTGAGCAGGCAAAGTCTGAAGTCTGTGCCCAGAAAGGTCTCGACGTGGATCAACTTTGACTCAGCATTAAACTAGGTCAAACCTTCTATGTTTAGATTCAGAAATGCTTCTGGAAGTCAGTTCTCCTTCAACTGGGTAAACCAGCACACTGAGACCGGCCAGCGATTCCACACTGACGGCTGCAGCTTTGATGGGGACTCCTGTCCCAGTCAGTTCTTCAGGCACAAAGTTGGCAAAATTTTTCCAAGTCCCAGCTCTTGCAATGTGGGAACCAGCCAGAGGCCAGGACTTGGGGGGGCTGGAGTGGAGGCACCATATGGAGATTAGGACTGACTCCAACAGAAGCCAGCAGCAGGGTTCAGGGCAGATCCAGTAGGTACTTGTCAGCTGTGTATTTGCAGGGAGAGAGGCCTGTGAAAGCTTGTTGTCTCTCGAGAGATCAAAAAGGAGGTCAGCCAACTGTCCCTTGGAGTCACTGCTACGGTCCTGGGTTCCAGGCAATCAGTCCAGTATTCCTTCAGCTTCCTCAGATATCAGGGTAGTCCTCATTCTGATTCTCCACAGATTCAGGAGTGCTATCAGAGGAGTCCTGGGGCTGTCATTTTATGCCCAGTGCAAGCCTGTGGGTGGGGAAACAAATCTGCCCACTCTCTAACCAATGGGGTAAAAGCTCAGAGAGATTACCCTACCCCCTTTGGCAGCACTCCCAGTGTAAACTATTACACAGTGCTATTCTTGACCTAAATCCATCATGGCAATACCCTTCTTCTCCTGGTCTGAGCTCCTTGTGCCCAGCCTAAACTTGCCACAGTGAACACCGACTTTGTTGGGTTTTCACTGCCAGGACATGTAAAACTCTAAATGTACATGTCCTAAATTTTAAATACAATGCACCCTGCCCTAAGGGCATGCCTTAGGGGTAACTTATAAGTACTAAAAGTGGAGATTTAGGCCTAGAAAAATATTTTGTTTGCCTGGTTGAAGTAGAAGTTTAAACCTGCCTATGTAGGCTGCAAGGGCAGGCCTGGATATATGTTTTACAGGGCTACTTTAGTGGGTGTCTCAATGAGTGCTGCAACCCACTTGCAGCATTGAATTTACAGGCTCTAGGTTAATGTAGAACCATATACTAGGAACGTATATGTAAATGGAATGTTTCAACTAAGTGCATGACGATTTTACAATGTTTAAAGGGGCGAGGACAAGCGCTTTACCACTGGTTAGCAGGAGTAAAGTGAGTAGAGTCCACAAGCAAACAAAAATAGGTTTAGTTATTGAAGGCAAAGATGTGGGAGAATACCATGCAAAAGATGACCATTTTCGGCAGTTTTCATTATAGATAACCTGTAAATTTAAGATCTTCACTGGATCTGATCCAGTTTAACTTAACATATCCTGTTTAGGTAAGGTAAAGCAAGGTAAAACACCCCAGAAGATTCTTGACACTAAACAGTGAACAGCAACAAACTCAGAGCACTAAACAAAGAAATAGAACAACCATGTTTTGAGTTACTTCTGTATGATAAATTAGTATGCATGGCTACAATTGATAGCTTACTGATCTAGTTGAGGAGATAACATTTGCAGAGTAATCTGAAGGACTTAGAAACAAGTTCTTTATTTGATTCGAAACTCAAATGTTCCACAAACGTATATATGGCACATGAGGATGCTTACTGGCAAGGCTATTTCATGATATGAGTTGAGACAATATCATCATCTATAGTGTGAAGCTTTCCATGATACTACCACGACTACAGGCTGGCCTGGCATGTACAGCTGGTGTATCTGGTCTGATTCTATAAGTAGGGTTCCTGTAAGAACCAGTAGAATTTGTCTAGCTCTAGTGTCTTCATCACTTACTGCAACACTTGTATCACTTTTTATTTTTCCAGTACTTGAAGAAGAAACCACTCAGTCAGTCATAAAATGTGTAGAGGCAGAAAGAAATACTGTACTGAAATGAATATATATATTTACAAAGATAAAATGTGTATTATTCACTGTTTATAATGCTGCTGACACATACCTTATGAAATTGATTTGTTTTAGGAATATTATGAATTTAAAAACAAAATTAGTGGTTGTGTCCCCTTCAAAACTGATATCTGTTTTTAATTGGTGGTGGTGAAAGTGAGTGTTCTATCTTTAAATTGACACTCTGCACCTTACTTTATGACCCAGTAGAAGGCACAAGCCAAAACGCGTAGGACATTTTCTGTTTGTATGCACCCCTGCACTTTGCTGGTTATGGCCCCATGATGAATGGAGGCTGATTTAACTTTGGAAAAATAAACAAGTTACCTCACACAAATGATTTGTTGGTGCTTGTTAGATTTGGGGGTCGCTAGTTGGCAGAGGTAGGTACCTTTGACCAAGTAGGGGCCCTTGTGTCTAGTCAGGGTATGGGGGTACACTCCTAAAATAATGTTAATGTTAATGTTAGGGGGTACTTGTAGAGCGCAAACAATCATCCCGGATAGGATATCACGGCGCTATAGTTGCAGTGAAAAAGTGAATAGGTAGTGAGGGTGAGTGCTAGATGGTTAGGTTTTAGTCGGGTTTAGGAAAGAGAAATGTTTTTAGCTGCTTCCTGAAGGACAGGTAATTAGTTGTTAATCTAAGGTTCACTGGCAGATTGTTCCAACTATTTGCCGCCAAGTGGGAGAAGGCTCGCCCCCCCATCTTTGCAGTTTTCACGCGTGTGGTTCTGGCTCTAGCAGTAGTTTGGGAGCGTAGATTTCTAGATGGGGTATAGAGTGTAACTTTGTTTTTTAGAATGCATGGGCCTGTATTATGCAGTGTTTTATGCGTTATGCATAGTAGCTTAAAAATAGCTCTTTGTCTCATCGGCAGCCAGTGCAAATCTCTCATACAGCACTTGGCTGAATCATATTTTCTTTTATTGCATATTGCCTTGGCTGCAGCATTTTGCACGGTTTGTAGTTTAGAGAAGAGATAATCACTCATTCCAACAAACAGAGAGTTTCCATAGTCCAGCCTGCTCATTAGTAGAGATTGGACCAAGATCTTTCTGCATTCTAATGGTATCCATGGAAAGACTCTTCTAAGCATTTTCAGTAATGCGAAGCCTTTACCACATATTGTAGATACGTGGGTTTTCATGCTTAAGGTGGTGTCCAATGACACCCCTAGATTCTTGGCCGTTGTAGTCGGGCCAGGGGGGGTGCCCAATGTTGTGGGCCACCAGCTGTTGTCCCATAGCTGGGAATGTCTGCCAAATAGCATTATTTCAGATTTGTCTGCATTAAGTTTAAGACAATGACTATGCATCCAAATGGCTAATTCCGTAAGGCAGTTGAGTAATCTGTCTTTGGGGTCATTCTCCTCATCCAGTGAAATCATCAGTTGGGTGTCGTCTGCAGAAGAACAGATCCCGACACCCCATTTTCGTCCTATTTTGGCAAGTGAGGACACAAATACATTGAACAGAGTCGGGCTCAATGAAGCCCCCTGTGGGACCCCATACTTGATGTTCCGGGGAGGAGATAGAAAATCACCCATCTGTACTGATTGTGTCCTATCTTGGATGAAGGACTGTAGCCACCCTAGGGCTTTTTCCCGAATTCCCTTTGCTGCAAGGATTTCCAGTAGACGATTGTGGGGTACGGTATCGAATGCCGCCGAGAGGTCCAATAGTATCAGGGCGACTGTTTTCCCCTGATCTACCTTGGTTCTGATGTTGTCCATTACTGCTAGGAGGGTTGTCTCCGTACTGTTGTTCGTTCGGAACCCTGTTTGAGATATATCCAATAAATCCTTGGTTTCCAGGAAGTTGGACAACTGTCTGTTGACTAGTTTTTCCAGCACTTTAGATAAATAGGGTAGTTGAGATATGGGCCGGTAATTTGCCGGGTTGTTAACATCAGTGCCCACTTTTTTTAGTAGAGGGGTCACTATGGCATTTTTCCAGATTTTGTGTAATTCCGCGGAATTTAGAGAGGAGTTCAAAGCTTTTGTAACAGCCGGACATATTATCGGGGTGAAAAAATGAAGTGAGGGCATGGATCTGAAGAGAAGCCTGATTTTACTTCTAGCATTACTTTGCTCACCTCTTCCTCTGAGAAGGGGCCGAACTTGGGACAGTTCGCCTGAGTAGAGGGTGGCCCCTGAGGTTTTATATGTTTCAGCTCAGTGCTGGGGAATGAAGTATAGATTGTATCTATTTTGTCACCGAAATAATCATTAATTTTATTGCAGTTTTCTTGAGAAGGAGGGAGGTTTGTTGAAAGATTCGTAGGATTGCAAAGTTCTTTGACTATTTTAAAAAGTTCTTTCGAGGAGTTTTTGTTTTCTGTTATTCTATGCGAAAAGTATTCCTTCTTTGCTTTCCTAATAGCTTTATTGTGAAGTGTATGTTCTTTTTTGTAGGTAGCTCTAGTTTCATCAGTTTTATTGAGTCTCCATTTGTGTTCGTATAGTGTGCATTTCCTTTTCATTAACTTTAGTTCTAATCCGTACCATTTCTCAGATCTAGTGGATCTGTTTTTGTGTTGGGATTGTGTGACAGAACAGTGGTCTAGAGCCTTACTAATGTTATTTTGGAGTAACTCTATTTCATCATTCGGGTCGATGATAGATGTATTTATGTGTGAAAAATGTTGCTGAAATTTTTCAACCGAGAATTTTTTCCAGCTCTTGGTTTTGGCTGATGCCCAGGTTTGTGGCTTGAAGTTTTTAGAAAAAAGTTTGATCGAAAACTCAATTAGAAAATGGTCTGTCCAGATCATTGGTTTTATTGTATTAATTTCGATAGTTTCTATGTTTGAAAAGATTAAGTCTAAAGTGTGTCCTGCTATATGTGTGGGCTGGTTGATTCTCTGAGTAAGCTGTAGAATTTCCATATCCTCTAGTAGTTGTTTAGTAAGGGCATTGTTACCATTATCATGGTGTACGTTGAAGTCACCTATCAGCAGGAAGTTTTTATTTTTAAGACAGACTGGCATTATTTGTGCAAGGAGCTGAGCATAAAAATCCATCGTACTGCCTGGGGGATTGTAAATTATTGCTCCACCAAGTAGAATGTTGGTGTTTATGGACACCGAGAAGGCCATGGCTTCGTGACTGTTGGCCTGTGTGATTACCTCCTGTCTACAAGAGAGGGAATCTTTAAATAGTAGGGCTACCCCTCCGCCTTTCTTCTCTGTCCGATTTAAATGAAGTATTTTATACTCATTTGGGAGGGCAGTTGCAATGTCGGGGGTGCTATGATGATCAAGCCAAGTTTCTGTTATAAAGGCTAAATCAGGATTCATTTCAGTCAAGATGTCCCATATTTCCATAGCATGTCTGGGTAGGGATCTGGCATTGATATAAATGCATTTAAGGATAAGATTTGGGGTATTTATTGAAGTGGGCTCGAGCCAGCTGACACTCTCCCATCTACAATTAATGCAACAGAAGGGGCCTGTGGTATTTACAGGTCCCATTCGTGCACATAGTGCTGGATTACTAGTTGTTATATTGTTGAGGCTCTTGAGCTCCTCACTAGAGTAGTAAGTGCGGTAGTTCGTTCTACCTGGGCAGGGGCTGCCCATTTGTGCAGGGGATGTGGCCCCTGGTCCCGGCCCGTCGCGGACGGGCGCAGACGGGCTTGCCTTTGGCGCGCCTTTGGCGCGCCGCCGGCGCGCCCGCTGCGCGCGTCCGCTGGTCATCGGGTTTTAACTTGTTTTGCCCTTAGCTGATTGGAGGGTTTGGACCGGAAGTGCCGGCCCCTTCCTGTTGCACGTGACTCCCTCCACACAATCCGAAAAATCGGTGGTGGACCGGGGATTATGTGCTTCGTAAGGCGGTAAGAATGCGGTGCTGATATTTGTTTAGTTAAAATGTAATTTTTAAAAGATACACAATTTTACACAATGTTAAAACAGTAAAACAATGTTAAAACTTAAGTGAATCTTACTAACGGCGATGTTGGGAGCCCTTTACCAGGAGCTCCAAGCTATCAAATTGTTCAATGACACAGAGGGCCCTTTGCCAGGCGCTCCTCTAACGTAAAAGCAGGCACTCTCGTTCTCGCTCTCACCATTCACTTTAAGCGCGTCCGCTGCGCGTTGCGCTGGTCATTGGGTTTATATCGGGTTAAATAACCCCTGCTCACTCCCTTGGTAGCTTGGCACGAGCATACAGGCGTATCTCAGAGGCAGTGTGTAAAGCATTTGTGAACACATACAGTAACTCAGTGACAACACTACAGATGGACACCACACAAGTTGTATATTAAAAATAAGTATACTTTACATAGATTTAAAACAAAATCATAAACGACAAAAATCCACAATACTTTACTTAAAATGGTAGAATTAGCTTAGTTTTCTTTAAATGGTAAATACAACACTTTGAGTTCAATGTACCTTAGGATGCGTAACGCTATACAATGAAAGTGTTGCAGGGAAGGTGATGCGTCGGTTCCTTACACGCAAGAACGGTGATGCGTCGGGTCCCTACTGATGCTTAGGGGATGCATCGGTTCTTCTCTGCGAGGGGAGGTGATGAGTCGGTTTCTTACTGCACTTTTGTGGCGATGTGACACACAGCGCTATGATGCGCTGAAGATCCGGTACAATGTGACAAAGATGGCGTCGTCTTCTTGATGCGACACGATGCGTACCGCAACAGGCCCTGTGACACGCTTCTCGCGATGCGACGGAGTCTGATGCGACGTCGATCCTCATCTCCGGCGATGCGAGACGGTTCGGCAACAATGCGAGCCGCGATAGGTCCTGCGACACGCTTCCCAGTGATGCGGCAGCATCTGATGCAACGTCAATCCTCTTCTCTGGCGATTAGAGATGCTTCGACAATGATGCGAGCCGCGACAGGCCCTGCGACACGCTTCCCGGTGATGCAGCGGCATCTGATGCGACGTCGATTCTCTTCTCTGGTGATGCGAGGCGCTTCAGTGACCCTGCGATGACTCAACGGTTCGTCCGAGCCGCGACAGGCCCTGCGACAAGCTTTCCGGTGATGCAGCGTTGTCTGATGCGACATCGATACTCTTCTCCGGTGATGCAAGGTGCTCTCGTGTTGTGAAGCGACAGCGGTAGTTCGGTGACATGCTTCTTGCTCGTGAGTCGCGCTTCCAGCTCCTTGCGACAAGCAGTCCCTCAGAAAGCTTAGCACAGCAGCAGGCCCTTCCAAAAGACTCTTGGGGAGCTGGTGGGTGAAGTCTGTTGTCCCTGAGACTTCAGTAGGAGGCAAGCTCTCTCTCAAGCCCTTGGAGATCCTTTACAAGTTGATGAAAGTACACACAAAGTTCCTCTCTCCTTTCTTTGGTAGTTTAGGCAACCACTGCAGGCCAATCCCCCAAGCAGCACCTCAGCTTAGGGATAGTTACTTCTCAGTCTCTCTGGTTCCTCTCCTCAGCAAAGGTTTCTTCTTGTTTCCCAAAGTAATCTAAAGTTCTTGGGTTTGGGTCCCAATATTTATACTCCGTTTCTCTTTGTTCTCTGAAGGCAGAGAGGCCTTTGCCTAGTCCAAACCAGTTCTGGTCAGTCCTGGAGCACTTTGTTGACAAGACTCCCTCCTTCCTTCCTTTCACAGTGCAGGGCAGTGACATCAGACGCACCACAGGAGGTGGAGCCAGCATTGTGGAGGGAAGGCACAGCCCTATTCAGGTCCCAGGTGCAGCTCCTCCCACCCATCTACATGCAGATCTTTCTATTCAGCCCTGTGCTGACTCACCCTGTCTCCTGGAATCCCCCAGCCCCTGTCACTCAAACTCCAGACAAGGAATACGCAACCTAGCAGAGGCAGGCTTGGATGGTTAGACAAGAAAATACCTACTTTCTAAAAGGGGCATTTTCAAACACAGAATGTTAAAACCAACTTGACTAAAAGATGCATTTTATCATTGTGAGTTCAGGCATACTAAACTCGAATTTCTACCTAGTTCCCTGAGTCATTTAGGATTATAAGATGTAACAATCAAACGACCCATTCTTGCCTATGGGGAACAAGTAGCCTTGAAATAGTGAAAAATGAAAATGGCTGTAATTCACTATTATGACATGCCACACACGTCAGGGCTTGTCCTACCTTTTACTTGCAATGCACCCTGCCCTTGGGCCTACCATAGGAGTGACTAATATGCAAAAAAGGGAAGGTTTAGGGACTGGCAAGTGGGTGCACTTGCCCAGTCAGCATGGCAGTGCCAGACTGCACACAGGCTTTGCAATGGCAGATCTGAGACACACTTTTACAGGCTGCTTCTGTGGGTGGCACTACCAGTGCTGCAAACCCACCAGCAGCATTTGGTTTACAAGCCCTGGGCACTCCTGGTGCACTGTATTAGGGTCTGACAGGTAAACCAAACAAGCCAATCATGGAATCACTAATCCATTCATCAATTTACAATAGGGAGCACTTGCACTGTGGCACTGGATAGCAGTGGCACAGTGCCAAAAGAATCTATAACCAGCAAAAACACATGAGGCAACAGCAAAAAAAAATGGAAGGGAGACCCACGCTAAGGTGCCAGGTCTAATACGTGTCTGCTCCAGCCGAAATGTGGGGAGAACTACCCTACCTCCTGGGAGTTCTCATCACTAAGGCGGAAAAATCTGGACAGACCATCAGCATTGGCGTGTTCTGTACCAGGGCGGTGTTTGTGACGTCCATGCCCTGTAGGGAAATGGATCACCTCAACAGCTTTGGATTCTCACCCCTCATCTGCATCAACCATCTGAGGGGCCTGTGGTCTGTCCGAAACCGGAAGTGAGTCCCAAACAGGTATGGTCTCAACTTCTTCAGCGCCCAGACCACAGCAAATGCCTCACGCTCAATCGCACTCCACCTCTGTTCCCGTGGAAGTAACCTCCTACTGATGAAGGCTACGGGTTGATCTAGGCCTGCCTCATTCATCTGTGACAAAACAGCCCCCCTACCATGCTCTGAAGCGTCTGTCTGAACGATAAACTCTCTGGAGAAGTTGGGTGCCAGGAGCACGGGCGCCGTGCACATAGCAGTTTTCAGGGCCTCAAAAGCTTTCCGACAGGTGTCAGTCCAAATCACTTTCTTGGGCTGCTTCCTGGAAGTCAGCTCTGTCAAGGGTGCAACAATGCTGCCATACCCCTTGACAAACCTCCTGTAATACCCAGCGAGTCCTAAAAAGGCTCTCACCTCTGTCTGGGTTTTGGGGGGTTCCCAAGCCAGGATGGTTTCAATCTTGGGCTGTAGGGGCGCCACCTGGCTGCTCCCAACCTGGTGTCCCAAGTGCACCACGGAACCCTGCCTGATCTGGCACTTGCTTGCCTTGAACGTGAGGCCTGCCCTCCCCTGCGCCATCAACATTTCCCAGAGGTGGCGCAGATTTTCTTCCCAACTGGCGCTGAACACTGCACTGTCATCCAGGTAGGCGGCACTGAACTCTTCCAGTCCAGACAACACCTGGTTGATCAACCTCTGAAAGGTGACAGGGGCATTCTTCATCCCAAAGGACCTAACCCAGAACTGGTAGTGCCCATCTGGTGTGGAGAATGCTGACACCTCTCTTGCCCCATCAGTCAAGGCGATCTGCCAGTACCCAGACGTTAAGTCAAACGTGCTGAGGTGCCAGGCAGCCCCTAACCGATCGATGAGCTCATCAGCTCTGGGGATAGGGGTGCGCGTCAGTCCTCGTGACTGAATTGAGCCCTGGTAGTCCACACAGAACTGGAGTTCTGGCGTGGCACCCGGTGCGGCAGCCTTTGGGACCAAGACAACTGGGCTGGCCCAAGGACTGTTGGAGGACTCAATCACCCCAAACGCAAGCATTTTGGAGGCCTCCTCCTTGATGCAAGCCCTCAACATGTCAGTCACCCTGTAAGTTTTGTGCTTCACAGGAAGAATGTCTCCAGTGTCCACATCATGGATGCACCAATCAGTGACACTGGGGATCAGGGAGAACAGATCAGAAAACTGTCCCAGCAACTGGCGGCAGTCATTTTGTTGCTCAGGGGTCAGGGTGGAAGAGAGGTTTACATCATCCACTGACCCATTTTGCTCTGTCGCCGACAGGAGGTCAGAAGGAGGCTAAGTCTCCTCCTCCGTTCCAGCATCCGTCGCTAAGAGCATGCCCACTTCGGGCCTCTCCAAGTGGGGCTTCAGGCGGTTGACATGCAGGACCCGCAAGGGGTTCCTGAGAGACCGCAAGTCCACCAAGTAAGTAACAGGACTTTTGAGCTCCCCCACCTCAAATGGTCCGGTCCACTTATCCTGGAGCGCACAAGGCTCCACTGGGGCCATGACCTACACTTTCTGACCAGGCTGAAGCTCTACCAGAGCGGCATTCTAGTCGTACCACCGCTTCACCTCCTCCTGGCTGGCTTCCAGATTCGCCTCAGCGAGTTGCCTGAAACGCCTAGTCTGGTTCCTGAAGGCAAGCATGTAGCTATATACATCCTGGGGAGGTTTCCTGGGAGATTGCTCCCAGCCTTCCTTTACCAAACTCAGAGGTCCTCTCACGGGGTGACCATAGAGAAGCTCAAAGGGACTGAACCCTAGAGATTTCTGTGGCACCTCACAGTATGCAAACAGCAGGCATGGTAAGAGGATGTCCCATTGATGCCTTATAGGTCCTCAAGACCCATAATCATGCCTTTTAGGGTTCAGTTGAATCTTTCAACCAACCAATTTCCGGGGGGGGAGTGGTAAACTTGTAGGTAACCCCACACTCCTGCCACAGGGACTTTATATAACTGGAGAACAAGTTACTTACCTTCGGTAACGATGTATCTGTAAGAAACATTAGTTAGTTAGATTCCTCACCTTAGAATATCCCCAGGCGTCAGACTGGATCCGGAAGATTTTTCGTCAGCAATACCCCTTGCGCGTCGCTAGGCGTCGTCTGCGGCTCCGCGTCCGTCGTCGGCGTCGTACGCCGGGATGACGTCGGAGTACTTAGACGCCGCCCTCGCACGCTGACGTCAGTTCTTGTACATAGCCTTCCGCGCCAGGAACGCAGAGCCATGCAAGAAACCGACACTGGTGCCAAAAAATTCTAGGGCCCTGAAAGGGATAGCCTTAACCCTAGATGTCAGTTCGCAGAAACGGGGAGGATGGGTGGGTCGGTGAGGAATCTAACTAACTAATGTTTCTTACAGATACATCGTTACCGAAGGTAAGTAACTTGTTCATCTGAAAGAAACAGTTAGATTCCTCACCTTAGAATAGATACCCAAGCAATACCAGCCCCGGTGGTGGGTCTGTGAACCAAGATCACACCAGAAAGTCCTGGAGGACAGAACGGCCAAAGAAGCCATCCCTCCAGACTTGGCTGTCAAGGCAATAATGCCTGGCAAACGTGTGCAGTGAAGCCCACGTTGCCGCCTGACAGATGTCCTGCAAAGGGACCCCCCGTCCCAAAGCAGTAGTAGACGCTGTGGCCCGAGTAGAATGGGCGCGCAGCCCAACAGGCGGTTCCTTTTTTGCCAAGGAAGAACATATTTTTATACACAAAACGACCCACCGGGAGATGGTCCGTTTGTGTACAGCTTTTCCCTTCTTTGCACCCACGTAGCCAACAAAAAGCTGGTCGTCCACTCGGAACTGTTAAGTGCGGACCAAATAAAAGGAGAGCGCACGTTTTGGGTCCAGACGGTGGAGCCGCTCTTCCTCTTTGGAAGGATGCGGAGGCGGAAAGAAGGTGGGCAAGGTGATAGATTGCCCAAGATGAAAGGGAGTCACCACTTTCGTAGAAAGGAAGGACGAGGCCGAAGGACAACCTTGTCCAGATGTTATGTTATGTTAGCCGGATTTGTATCGCGCACAGCTGCCCCAGCAAAGGGGCGTCCCGGCGCTTGAAGCAAGAAATCGGCACACAGACAACCCAGTGGGCGGGTGAAGGCAGAGCCTAAGCGCTCAGAGAAAACAGGAAGGTCTTAATGGCCCTCCTGAAAGTCAAGAGATCATCAATGGCCCGAATGTGGACAGGAAGAGAGTTCCAGAGCTTGGCGGCAAGCACACTAAAAGAGCGGCCCCCTGCTCTAACCTTTTTAAAGCGTGGAACTAAGGCCATATGGGACCCAGAAGATCTCAAAGTACGTGAAGGTACATACGGCAGAATAAGATTTTCTAAAATCTGAGGGGAAGAATGTTTCAAAATTTTGAATGAGAGGCAAAGAGATTTAAACTTAATCCTCTGGGATATAGGAAGCCAATGGAGTCCATAGATAGTTTTAGTTGCCGAGCAAAATCTCGGCAAGCCAACCAGAGCCCTGGCGGCAGCGTTTTGAACTCGCTGAAGTCTACAGAGTTCAGCCTGATTGACTCCAAGTAAAAGAGAGCTAGCATAGTCCAATCGAGACAGTATAGTGGCCTGTACAATAAGCTGTCTGGTAGGGGCGTCAAAGAATTTAAAAATAGATCTGAGCCTACGGAGAGTACCGAAGCAAGTGGCAGCGATTTTCTTAGTATGGGAAACAAAACCAAGTTTAGAATCAAGCCACATGCCTAGGTTCTTTACCTCGGCAACTGGGAGAGGGGTAGGGCCAAGCTCGGGAGGCCACCACTGATCACCCCAGAGATGACTCTGCTTACCAATAATAAGCACCTCCGTTTTTTTTGCATTCAGTTGCAAACAATTCTCAGTTAACCAACAAGCCACTGATCTAATTCCCTTACAAAACTTGGTAGCCTCTGAATCAGAAGCCCCACTTATGGCAACCGCCAGCTGAGTGTCGTCAGCGTAGGACACCATGGTCAGATTGCATTGCTTGGCGACCTCAGCCAGCGGCTGGACATAGATATTAAAGAGTGTGGGGCTCAGGGCCGATCCTTGCGGAACGCCCTGGGTGATAGAGTGGGGTTTAGACAAGTGGGGCGAGGTGGCAACCCTGAAGGTACGACCAGATAGAAACGATCGAAACCATTCAAGTGCCACATGCTCGACACCAACCTCAGCCAGACGCTGAAGTAAAATTGCGTGGGAAACGGTGTCGAAAGCGGCACTCAGATCTAAAAGCACCAGGGCTACCGTTTGGCCTAAGTCCACCAAAGTTCGTATATGCTCGACCATAGAGAGAAGCGCAGTCTCAGTACTATGGCCAGAGCAAAAGCCATTCTGGGTGAGATCTAAGATATTAGCAGAATGGATGTGGTTGCAGAGAATAGTATTAACATGAGCCTCGGTCAATTTAGCCACCCACGGAAGAAGGGAGATTGGGCGATAATTTTCAAATTTTAGAGGATCTAATGTCGGTTTTTTTAAAATGGGGATCACCTGCACTTGTTTCCAGCTGTCCGGAACCGAGCCAGATGTCAAAGATAGGTTGACCAAATCCCGTAGCGGAGGAAAGCAGAGTGTCGCTGAGTCTCTAAACTGAAAAGGGCGTAAAGGATCCACAGGAGAGCCAGATTTAACTTTTGTTGCGATTTTAGTAAATTCCTCCATCGAGAGCTCAGGAAAAGAGCACAAAAACCTGGTAGTTTTCCGGACAAAATCCAATTTTTCCAAAGGCACGGATGGAGCAGGAAACGAGCGGTAAATGGCCTCCACCTGTTCTACAAAGAAGGTTGCCAGGCCCTCACAATGAGAGGCCGAACAGACATTCGCGACTGGGGTTCTACTAGCTGTCAGGTCCTTAAGCACCCGAAATATTAGTTTGGTAGGGTTGTTACTACTATTAATTTCATGAGAGAAGAAAGCAGCACGAGCTTTACAAATCGCTTTATGATAGATTTTTAGCCTGGCCTGATACAGCAGTTTTTTCCCAGGCAGATAAGACTTACGCCAGGCTCTTTCTGCTTGTTTGCAGGATTTCCTATAGAGCCGGAGTGAATCATCAAACCAAGGATTAGATTCGGCACGGCGATGTTTACTCTCGCTTATAGGGATCAGACTGTCTAAGGCTCCCGTCAGCCAGTTACGGAAATGATCATAACCCGCCTCAACATCCGTAAAGGGATCCAGCGGGTGTAAGCTAAGAAGCAGATGAAAGTCAGCTAACTTTAGCTTTTTCCAGGGGCGTTTAAAAGATATAGGCACAGCTACTCTAAGGGGAGAATCCTCAATTGACAAGTGTAGCTCAATAAGATAATGGTCAGTCCAAACCATAGGCCTTGGGGATAGCACTTTCACCGTAGATAGATTAGTGAGAAACGGATCTAAAATATGCCCACCAGTATGAGTACAAAGTGTAATTAACTGAGATAGCTGAAGGGCTTCCAGATCATCAAGAATACTCTTAGTTGCGGGAGAGTGCAAGTCATCAAAATGGAGATTTAAATCCCCAATGATGCTGAAGTTGGCCGTCTTTAGAGCCAAAGCACTGACGACTTCAGGCAGAGCCGATCTAAATGCCGCATCAGGTCCTGGAGGACGATAAATAAGTAAACCAGAGAAGGTAAAATGGGGACTAACAGAGATGCGAAAGTAGGCACATTCGCAGCCATCTATATCCAAAGGCAAGTGTAACAAGACTTAATCACAGCCGCAATGCCCCCACCGCGTGAACCGCGGTTATGTGTATACAGGAAGAGCAAGATTGATCGCGACTAGGGCTTCATCATGCAGCCATGTCTCAGACATAAATAGAAAGTCTGGGCTTTCCTCGGTAAGAAATGTGTAAATATCCATATGATGTTTAACCAAGGATCTCACATTGAGATGACAGATCTTAAAGTCAAGGGAAACCTGTGGGATCGTTGGTGACGGATTAGAATACATTAGACACTCAGGAGGACTAGCCCTGTGGCCACTAATGAGACCAGGAGATGTAAGCCTGAAAGCACACCCCAGACACTGATAGGGGCCGGAGTGAGAATGTACGCAAACCTAGGTACAGCGCGACGCACCTTGGAATGGATGAACAGATAGAAAAGGAGGCTTGGACGATAGAGCCTGGAGCTCACTCACCCGTCTAGCCGAGGTGATGGCTACCAGAAAAGCAGTCTTAAGAGTTAGAAGACGAAGAGGACAATTGTGAAGAGGCTCAAAGGGAGCGCACATCAGGAATGTCAAGACAAGATTCAAGTCCCACTGAGGCATTACGAAAGGGACAGGAGGGAACGTGTGAGTAATGCCTTTAAGAAAGCGTGACACTACAGGGGACTTGAAAAGAGAAGGCTGATCTGGAAGCCGTAAGAAGGCAGAGAAAGCAGCAAGATAACCTTTCAAGGTGCCCAGGGCAGAGCCCTGCCGGGCCAAAGAAAGAAGAAAGAGGAGAACCTCAGAAAGAGGGGCGGAAAGGGGATCCGCAGCCTTTGCTGTGCACCATGCCACAAATTTGTTCCACCGGCAGGCGTATACCGTCTTCGTGGAGGGACGCCTGGCTGCCAGAATTATATCACAGACTTCAGGAGGCAAGTCAAATGGCATCAACTGCCGCCGCTCAATCTCCACGCATGGAGGTGGAGGCTGGACAGGTTCGGGTGGAGGACCGTCCCCTGCTGCTGCGACAGAAGATCCTCCAGAAGGGGCAGACGTATCGGAGGATCGGTCAACATACTGAGTAGCTCGGGATACCAGTACCTTCGTGCCCAATCCGGAGCCACCAAGATGACTTGGGCCCGGTCGCGCCTGATCTTCTTCAGCACTCTGGGCAGAAGTGGTATAGGCGGAAAGGCGTACAACAGACCGCAACTCCACTCGCGACGAAAAGCGTCGCCGAGCGAGTGCTGCCTTGGAAATTCCAACGCGCAGAACTGCTGACATTGCGCGTTCTCGTCGGTGGCGAATAGATCTAACCAAGGCTCTCCCCACTGCTGAAAGAGACCTTGCGCCACCTCGGAGTTCAGACGCCATTCGTGATCCATCATGCACCGGCGGCTGAGTTCGTCCGCTCTGGCGTTCAGAGAGCCCGCCAGATGTTGAACCACCAGGGTGATGCCCTGGTGTTCCAGCCACGTCCAGAGGCGCAGAGCCTCCTGACAAAGGGTCCACGACCCCACCCCGCCCTGTTTGTTGCAATACCACATGACGGTGGTGTTGTCCGTGAACACCTGCACGACACTTCCCCGGACAGAATCGAATCGAGAATCGAGAACCGCTCCGATGAAAAGGAGCTTCTGAGAGGGGCTCAGGTGTGACTTCGGCACGTTGATGGAAAACCCCAGCAAATGCAGGAGATCCGCCGTAGTCTGGAGGTGGGAGACGACTGCTTGGGGCGAGGCCGCCTTCAACAACCAGTCGTCGAGATAGGGGAAGACTGGAACCCCTGATCTGCGCAGATGAGCTGCGACCACCGCCATCACTTTCGTGAACACCCGAGGGGCACTGGTAAGGCCGAAGGGGAGCACGGTGAACTGAAAGTGCTCTTGGCCCACCGTGAACCGCAGGTAACGCCAGTGGGCCGGCAGGACGGGTATGTGGAAATATGCGTCCTGCAAGTCCAACGCTACCATCCAGTCTCTAGGGTCGAGGGCAGCTAGAACCTGAACCAAAGTTAACATTTTGAACCGTTCCTTCCGGAGGATGGCATTGACGTTCCGGAGGTCCAAGATAGGGCGTAGGCCCCCTTTGCCCTTCTTGGGAACCAGAAAGTAGTGGGAATAACAACCACGACCTACTTCTGGGCTCGGAACGCGCTCGACGGCCCCCTTGGCCAAGAGGGCCGAAACTTCCTCGTGGAGAAGATTCAAATGATCCCCCGAGATACGGAGGTGCTGCGGTGGCATGGCTGGAGGGGTCGTCTCGAAGGGGAGGGAGTAGCCCCTTCGGACGATTTGCAGCATCCACCTGTCCGACGTGATGGAACGCCAGTGGAGCAGGTGATGGCGAACTCTGCCGCCCACTGGCGTGGAATGGGCCTGAAAGCTCGGACTAGGAAGGCTTTGAGGCGGATGCTGCCGGGGTGGATGTGAACTGACCGCGTCGTCCTCCAGTACCGCCTCGGCGGAAACCACGTCCGCGACCGCGCGCAGGCTGGATCTGCGGCCGGTGGGTAGGCGGATGTGAGGAGGTGCCCCTTCCTTGGCCACGAAAGGAGCGAAAAGCGGAAGTTTGTGGCCGCGGGGCCGAGAGGCCCAAGGACGTGGCCGTAGCCCGGGAGTCCTTGAAGCGAGCCAGCGCACTGTCCGCTTTCTCACCAAAAAGGCGAGAGCCATCAAAAGGCATGTCCATGAGGGTGCTCTGGACATCCCCTGAAAAGGACGTGGACCGCAGCCAGGCGTGACGTCGAAGCACCACCGTGGTAGAAATCGCCCTACCCAGCGAGTCCGTAGTGTCGAGTCCACATCGGATTGCATGGTGCGCTGCATCTCTCCCATCGGCCAGGGCCGAGGAAAGCCGCGCCCGGGCCTCCTCCGGGCACAGTGGCAGCACGTCCTACACCACATCCCACAGAGAGTGGGAATAACGGTCCAAGAGACAGGCGGTGTTCAAAGACCGCAGGCCCAAACTGAGCGAAGAGAACAGCTTCTTGCCAAACTGTTCCAGTCTCTTGGAATCCCGGTCCGGAGGAGCGGACGGGAAGGAGGATTGGGATGTAGAGGCCTGGATAACCAGACTCTCGGGGGTGGGGTGTTGGGACAGGAAACTGGGGTCGCCCGGAGCAGGGCGGTGGTGCCTGGCAACGTTCCTATCCACAGGAGGGACTGTGGAGGGCTTGCACCAGGTGCCCTGCAGAACGTCAGTGAAGGCCTCATTGAATGGCAGCAGAGGCTCAGTGGAGCATGCGGCAGACTGAAGCACCTCAGTGAGGATGTTAGTCCTCACAGCCACGGCAGGCAGCTCAAGCCCAAGGGCTTCGGCCGCCTTGCGCAGCACCACAGAAAAAGCTGCACCCTCCTCCGAAGCCACAGTCGGAGGAGAGATGAATCCAGTTTTCGGTGAGGTATCCAAACCACTGGCCTCCCCCAGTTCATCTGCCCAGTCCTGTGCAAGTTGGCTCTGAAGGGCCATAGGGTCATCAGACCCCTCCCAGTCGCCCCCGTCATCCGATTCCTGGTAAACAGGAGGAATAATCTGAGCCGGTCGATAGACAATATGTGTCTCTAGCAGCGTCGGATGCGGCGTCGGGCGGCGCCGCAGCGGCGTCGGGACCGGACAGGGGCTGAAACGAGGACCGACGTCGACCGGAGCCGGCGTCGGGGGTGGTATCGGTGTCGGCGGAGGAGGCGTAACGAGGTCGACCAGTGTCGACGGGGGCCCTGGCTCGGGCCCCTCGGGGACCTGCGGCGTCGGGGCCGGAGCCTCCAACGGCGCCGGGGCCGGAGCCGCCAGCATGCGAGGTCGCCCAGTCGAGTCCGCGGGGCCCGAAGGCGCGCCAGCGGGCGTCGACGGCGGGGCCAGGTTCCTCATGGCCGAGAGGAAGGCATTGACCTCCGCCGGCATCGCGTCAGTCCCAGGGACCGTCGGGTATGGGGACGTGCGCGGCGCCTGTGGCTCCTGCGGAGCCGCGGGGGTGGAACCACCCGGACCCTCAGCCGAGTCGCGCGACCGGCGAGGGGAGTCCGAAGAGCGGTGTCGCTTCTTGGACTTCTTGGAGTGCCTCGACTTACCCGAAGACTTCGAGCCAGACGAGTGACGATGACGATGTCGAGGGCGGCTCCGCGACCGATCCTTGGACCTCCTCCTGGACCGGGATCGAGAGCGACGCGGAGCCGAGTGGCGAAGCTCGAGAAGCTTGCGGGACCGCTCCCGCCTAGCTTTCGAGGTCAGGGCCATACAATCGGAGCACGACGCCGCGTCGTGGTCGAGGCCCAAGCAGTACAGGCACCGGCGGTGATGATCGGTCACCGACATCAGTCGGTGACAGTCGTCGCAGGCCTTGAAACCAGGCATCCTACCGGCACCAGAGTCGAGAATTGACCAAAAAGAGTCAAAAAAGTTAGTCAAAAATTGACTAAAGGGGTAGCTCTCCCGAATCTGCGCTTACTGGCACGGAAAAAAGAAGAACTGACGTCAGCACGCGAGGGCGGCGTCTAAGTACTCCGACGACGTCATCCCGGCGCACGACGCCGACGACGGACGCGGAGCGCAAGGGGTATTGCTGACGAAAAATCTTCCGGATCCAGTCTGACACCTGGGGATATTCTAAGGTGAGGAATCTAACTAACGTGTTTCTTTCAGATAATGAAGTTTGTACCTCGGTCAGACACTACCTCTCGAGGGAATCCCACTCGGGAGAAAATTTCCATCAGTGCCCATCCCACCACGGGGGCCATCACTGTCCTCAGAGGTATGGCTTCCGGGTAACGGGTGGCATGATCCACCAAGACCAGGATGAACCTGTTGCCCATGGCTATCTTAGGGTCCAGTGGCCCCACAATGTCAGTACCCACCCGTTCAAAGGGGGTGCTGACCACAGGGAATGGCTGGAGAGGAGCCTTTTGCTTCCTCCCACTCTTTCCACTTGCCTGGCAAGTCTGACATGTCCTGCAATGAGTGTATGAACTCTTGTGCATTTGGGGCCAATAAAAGTGGGTGACAAGTCTCTCAAAATTCTTCTCCTGCCCCAAATGTCCTGCCAATGGCACATCATGAGCCAGCCCCAGCAGGAAGGCTCTGAAGCGCTGGGGTACCACCAGCACATGGGCTGACTCAGGCTCAGCAACCTTAGGCTCACTATACAGGAGACCATTCTCCCAGTAGATCCAATGTGATCCAGACTGATCACCTGCTGCCTGGCTTGCAGCCTGCTGCTGCAAACTCACAAGAGAAGGGCACTTGTTCTGCTTCTCACAGAACTCTTACCTGGAGGGTCCTCCTTCCTGCTGCCAATGGGTCAGCTCAGGCAGGTCCCCCAGTTCAGCTACCTGTTCCCCGGTAGGCTCCAGGGCTTCCCCCTCAGGGTCTGCCTCCTCCTGGGCCGTGGGAACTTCAGGGGCCGGTTTCCCATGCCACCTGCCTCTTCTCTTCAAGGCAGGTACCTGGGCCTCCCACTCAGGCTCCAGGTCCTCTTGTGCACCCTTACCGGCTGCCATGGACCGTGTGGTTACACACGCCCAGTCAGGCAGACCCAACATCTCCAAATGAGCACTTCACTCCATCTTCGCCCAAGGTGAGCTTTCCAAATCGTTCCCTAACAAACAGTCAACAGGCATGGCGGGCCTCACAGCTACCTGAAGAGTACCAGAGACACCCCCCCACTCAAAGGGAATCTGAGCCACCTTGCAGTGGCTCTCTGTGTTGTCAGCGGCAACAATTGGATAGAAAGCATTGGGGAAAACCTGCTCTTGAGATACCAGGTGACCCTTGACAGCTGTCACACTGGCTCCTGTGTCTCTAAGAGCCTCCACTCTATGGCCATTGATGGTCATCCACTGCCTGTACTTCTTAGTTTTATCAAGCAGTTGGGTCCTGGGGACCACCTCACAGTCTCCTAACAAGACAAGGGACATCTCTGCGGGACCCCACCCACCTTAGGCACCCATCTCCTCACCCAGGGCTACACTAGCCAACTGCCGGGGAGCTGCACCAGTCGGTGTTGTCTTCCCACTCTGGGGACATTTGGGATACCATGCACTGCGACCCACTAAGTCACACTTAAAACAGGTTATGGGCCCTCTTTGAACAGGTGTACCTGTCGGGCCCCTTGCTTCTTCTCAGGGGGAGGCTGGGAACCTTGCCCTTGGTTCCCCTGAGAACTACTTTGGGGCCCTTTCTGGAACCCCCTCTGTTTACCCTGTCCCCCCCCCAGTCTGCTGGGGACCCTGCCAACTCTTGGCTGAGCCTCCCACGTGACGTACGTGGACCCGGGTGCTTACCCAGCAGTCCGCCTCTTCAGCAAGATTCCTAGGGTTAGTCAGCCTACTATCAATCAGGTGCTGGCATAGCTCTGGAAAACAATTACTTGACAAGTGCTCCCATGCAATTAAATCAAAGAGTGACTCAAAATCATTCACTTTGCTACCCTTCACTCAACCATCCAATGCTCTGCAGAAAAAAGTGACATATTCTATCCAGGTACTGCCCTCTATCTTCTTGCAATTCCTGAACCTCTGCCTATACAATTCAGGAGTCAAACCATACCTGGACATCAATGCATCTTTACTGTGGCTATAATAATTATGGCCTTCAGAAGGCAAGTCTAACAGTGTGTCCCGCCCCTCACTAAGGAACCGCCCCCACAACCCTGCTCCCCAATCCTTCTCAGGGACCCGGTGGGAAGACATGGCTACCTCATAGGCCTTGAACCACTGCCCAATATCATCAGTCTTAAAAAAATCTTTCACCACATCTTTAGGAATATACACCCTAGCTTCCACATGCATTGATGGTGTGCTGCCACCAGAGGGAGTAATCTCTAAGCCCTTTGCTTTCAATTCCGTCTCCCTCAAACTTTTCTCATGCTCAAACTGCATCCTCTTTTCTTCCAGGGCCAACTTCCTAGTTTGGAACTCCAATTCTAACTGCCCACTTAACTTGAGCTAGGTCAGCTCCATCTCATGCATCCTACACCTCTCCCTGTCCTCCAACTCCTCTGGGGACAGGTCTATGGCAGAAACACTGCTACCTACTGGGGAAGTTGCTCTCCTCCTCCCTGGACCCAATGGCCCACCCAGCTGCTCCTCTGCATTCTCAACCCCTTCCTCATCCTCAGGGGTACTCCTTGCTGCGACCCAGGCCCTCAGCGCCTTCTGGTACTCATCCTTCTTGGAGAGACTGATCATTGCAACTTTAAATCTCCTGCAAAAGTTCTTCAGCTGCTTTACATTGTAGCATTCCAGTTTCTCCTCTTCCCAATCATAATCAATAGATGCTGTGGATGCTGCTTTCTCCATGGTGGTTAAACTTGGCAGTTCTTTGCAAAAATAGAAAATCCCAGGAAAAACAATCTACCAAAAGTATGTGGTCGCGTTTTGGTCTGCACTCACTAGCAGTGTTCACCAATCACTGTATATGAGTCACAAATGCAAGTCCAGAATCCTCACCGCTGATCACCAATGTTAGATTTGGGGGTCTCTAGTTGGCAGAGGTAGGTACCTTTGACCAAGTAGGGGCCCTTGCGTCTAGTCAGGGTAAGGGGGGTACACTCATAAAATAACCCCTTGGTAGCTTGGCACAAGCAGACAGGCTTATCTCAGAGGCAGTGTGTAAAGCATTTGTGAACACATACAGTAACTCAGTGACAACACTACAGATGGACACCACACAAGTTGTATATTAAAAATAAGTATTCTTTATATAGATTTAAAACAAGACCATAAACGACAATACTGTACTTAAAATGGTAGTATTAGCTTAATTCTCTTTAGATGGTAAATGCGATACTTTGAGTTCAATGTACCTTAGGATGCGTAACGCTATACAAAGAAAGTGTTGCAGGGAAGGTGATGCGTCGGTTCCTTACACGCAAGAATGGTGATGCGTCGGGTTCCTACTGATGCGTAGGGGATGCGTTGGTTCTTCTCTGCGAGGGGAGGTGATGCGTCGGTTTCTCACTGTGCTTTCGTGGCGATGCGGCACGCAACGCCGTGATGCGAGGAAAATCCGGTACTATGCAACAAAGATAGCGTCTTCTTGATGCAACATGATGTAGACCACAACAGGCCCTGCGACACGCTTCCCGGTGATGCGGCGGCGTCTGATGCGACGTCGATCCTCTTCTCCGGTTATGTGAGGAGCTCTCGTGTTGTGAAGCAGCAGTTCAGTGACACGCTTCTTGCTCGTGAGTCGCGCTTCCAGCTCCATGCAACACGCAGTCCCTCAGAAAGCCTCACACAGCAGCAGGCACTTCCAAAAGATTCTTGGGGTGCTGGTCTGTAGTCCCTGAGACTTCAGCAGGAGGCAAGCTCTCTCTCAAGCCCTTGGAGATCCTTTACAAGTTGATGAAAGTACACACAAAGTTCCTCTCTCCTTTCTTTGGTAGTTTAGGCAACCACTGCAGGCCAATCCCCCAAGCAGCACATCAGCTTAGGGATAGTCACCTCTCAGTCTCTCTGGTTCCTCTCCTCAGCAAAGGTTTCTTCTTGTTTCCCAAAGTGATCTAAAGTTCTTGGGTTTGGGTCCCATCATTTATACTCAGTTTCTCTTTGTTCTCTGAAGGCAGAGAGGCCTTTGTCTAGTCCAAACCAGTTCTGGTCAGTCCTGGAGCACTCTGTTGACAAGACTCCTTCCTTCCTTTCACAGTGCAGGGCAGAGACGTCAGACGCACCACAGGAGGTGGAGCCAGCATTGTGGAGGGAAGGCACAGCCCTATTCAGGTTCCAGGTGCAGCTCCTCCCACCCATCTACATGCAGATCTTTCTATTCAGCCCTGTGCTGACTCACCCTGTCTCCTGGAATCCCCCAGCCCCTGTCACGGAAACTTCAGACGAGGAATACACAACCTAGCAGAGGCAGACTTGGAGGGTTAGACAAGAAAATACCAACTTTATAAAAGGGGTATTTTCAAACACAGAATGTTAAAACCAACTTCACTAAACGATACATTTTATCATTCTGAGTTTAGGCATACTAAACTTTCTACCTAGTTCCTTGAGTCAGTTAGGATTATAAGATGTTATAATCAAACTGCCCATTCTGGCCTATGGAGATAAGGTAGCATTGCAATAGGGAAAAACGAAAATGGCTATAATTCAGTATTAGGACATGCCACACACATCAGGGCTTGTCCTACCTTTTATTTACAATGCACCCTGCCCTTTGGCTTACCATTGGGGTGACTAATATGCAGAAAAGGGAAGGTTTAGGGACTGGCAAGTGGGTGTACTTGCCCAGTCAGCATGGCAGACCTGAGACATTTTTACAAGCTGCTTCTGTGGGTGGCACAACCAGTGCTGCAAGCCCACCAGCAGCATTTGGTTTACAAGCCCTGGACACTCTTGGTGCACTGTACTAGGGTCTAACAGGTAAACCAAAATAGCCAATCATGGAATCACTAATCCATACATCAACTTACAATAGGGAGCACTTGAACTGTGGCACTGGATAGCAGTGGCACAGTGCCAAAAGCATCTATAACTAGCAAAAACACATGAGGCAACAGCAAACAAAATGGAAGGGAGACCCATGCCAAGGTGCAAGGTCTAACAGTGCTGTTCTTCTGCTCGCCCTCAAGACGTGTAGAGTATTGGAGGGCGGCGTGCATGAAGGTGTGAAGGAAATATGAAACGTAGAGCTGGCCACGTGAAACAAGCACCCGGAAGTGAAGCTGCTCCACAAGACCGGCAAACTGTGGCGTTGTAGCGAGAGAAAGAGGGAGAATGCTCAGACTATTGAGCCACTGCAGAATAAGGAGTAATGGTGAAAGGAGTTTGACAATTGCCCAAAACGGTGAGAGGCTTGGCGGTGGAACAATGGGAGACGGGACGCCTGCAGCATTTCTGTTAAGACGTTGTACGAGTGCCCTATTTTTCGTGTCTCCCAGCCCGGCGTTCGCTTTACTTTTAACCCACTTTGCAACATTGTATCCGCTTTGAGACTTTGAGAGTCGTATTTCGGAAACACAGCAGGCAGCACAAATCTGAAAGGCAGCCCTGCAAGTGTTTGACAAATCCGCTATGTATGAGGGGACAACAATATAAAAAATGAGACATTTTGGGTGCATACTTCTGACACTTATATTAACAATAAACGGAGGCATATTAGCCCTTTTTTAAAGGGACTTATTGCGGTATTTCACGTTTAACAGGGACAACAATTACGAGGCTTGCCTATTTGAAAACATGGCTGATAGGTGGAGTAAACGCGAATCAATGCTAAAAGACATGTTCAATGATTATGGAGACTCACAAGAAGGAGCAGGGTGTAGCCAGATTTCAAATACACTGAATACACCAAAACAGCAACTGAAAGAACTAGAGCAAGGCAGGATAATGGAGGTGAACAAATGGTGGGAAAGCGTCACCCTTAAGAAATACTTCGATTGCAAGTGCATTCCTAGGGGACTAAGAATTTTTGTCCTACCAACCCTCAGTGACCTGGACTCAGATCTATTACTCAAATGGCAAAGTGAGACAACGGAATGTTCTGTGAAATTAATAGAGACCCTAATAATTCATGCAGAGAGGACATTAAAAGCAGCAATGGAGAAGGTTGCAGCACTGAAAAAATCTCTAGAAAAATTCCTTGAAACTGCAGAAGGGAAAAAGGCTTCAGAGGAACTTGAGAATAGATTAGATAAAACATGAAAAGGAGATCCAGCTGAAAAAGGTGAAGAAATTGAACAGAGACAGAGTTGACTACACCACAGGTAGAGTCTACATATTTGCACGTCGTTACAATTCAAACTTCAAGAAACAAACTGGAACAGATCCAAGTACAGAAGCAACGAATAATCTCGAGTGTTGAAAGTTCTGAGATTAGTTCGGGGGACGAGGGAACACAGATGGTCAGATCAACAAGCATTTGCAATGCAATCGGTCTCGCCTTTGGGACCTTATATGTATTTAGTTATACAGCATATTAGCCTGGGTGCTAAAACATATTGGCATTTACTTTTCCTAACCATTTGGTGCCTGCAGCCTGGGTCCTGGGTCACATGACTATAAATAGCTAGGCAGTTGGCCTTTGTGTATTCCTCCCACACAGAGAGACACGGGAGGACAGGTGTTGGCAGGATGGCCAATCCTGCAAAAATGGATCGTGCTGAGCTGTTCCCTGCCCCAATTATATTTAAAAGGGCTGCTTCAAGCGCACAAAGGGGCATGGCACTGACCATTTGTAACCCTAGACTGCTTGGAGCTGTGACATGGGAAGGGAATAACTTTCAAGAGCAAGATGAGGGGGTATCTAGGTTGCCATTTCACTTCAAAGGCTGGCACCAAGTATAAATGTTGGACCTCCTAAACCATCTATTCACTACACTCCTGGACCTGCGGACTACAGAAGAAGGACTGCCTTGTTCCCCAGATGACTGTCCTGGTATTCGAAGCCTGCCTTGTCCTTTAGAGGACTGTCCTGCTGCTGCAAGAGGAGATCCCTGCTGATTATTGATGTCTACCTTGTTCTCCAGAGGACTGCCCTGCTGCTAGAGAACTGCCCTCTTTGAAGCAAGACTGAACCTGTTCCCTTCATCCCAAGCTAAACTGAGTGACTCCATGGGTCGGCTGGCTGTCCTCCTGTTCTATGCTGCAGGGACACAAGAAGCTCCAGACACCTACCAGCAACTGCCCAGTCTACCTGAGCTCTGCTGGCCTCTGGTAGAGTGAGTCCTTATTTCCTAAGAGGTGCCACCCCAGGACCTGGACGCTTGGCTGGCCTCAGAGTGCATTCCTCTGGAAGAAAATAAGAAAACCTGAAGTGTTGGGATCTTCACAACCAAGAAGACAGTCGAGACCTGCACTACAGCAACTGCTAGTGACAACAGGCATTGCAAGATCTATACTTTGTGCTACAGCAACGACAGCCAATGGTGACCATTAAAGTGAAGCTCCAGCAATGACCGTCTGCGATGCTTTGCAATATATTCATGCTAGAGTGATGACCGCCTATGATGTCCGACCTGTTCTTCATGCTACAGCAACGACCATTTGCTACACTCTTCTGGCAAGCATATGGCACTAACATAAAAAGAAGTAAAACAAAAGTATGCGGCACCAAACAATGGTGATTATATACTTGCAATAAAAACAAAGAAAAATGAAAGCAAAAGATGTGAAAAAAATGCGCCCACGAAAATATGGTGATCATACACTTGCAGTAAAAGCGTTCAAATACAAATAACTGTTGCTTTTAATTGTAATAAAACTATGGGTGCTTCCTTTCAAGTTGGGGTGCTTAGAGCATATATAAAAGCCCATTTAATTTTAATGCACTTCATAATAAAATATAAATCGTATAAGAAGAGAAAAGGCATAATTGGTTATAGTTCACTGCGTCCTAAATATATAGCGGCAGATTTATGTTCCCTGGCGCATCCCTGCAAATCAGCATGGATGCGCCAGGAAAGATGCGTCACGAAAGTTTACCCTTGTGCCACAATAGATGCGCCGCATTTACAATGCAGCGCATCGTGGCGCATGGATAAACAGATGCGTGACGCATCTGATGGCGGAAGGTTGGCGCATTGCTGGAGTTGCGTCGCAAGCACGACGCAGCTCCAGCAAGGCTCGGGGGTGCCCTATCGTCACAATGCTGCGTCAATCCTTACGCCTGCTTCAAGCAGGCGCAGGGTTTTGACGCAGCATAGCCGGAAAAGTGACTGAGTGAAATCTTGTAGATTTCACTCAGCCACTTTTCGGAGGCGTTCCTGCGCCGTAACGCCCCCCCCTGTGCAGGTACGCCCACATGTGGCGCAAGCTTTACTACGTGACGCATCTCCCTAGATGCGTCACGTTGTAAATGTGGCGCAACATGGCGCAGGGTTTACGCTGCCGCTGAGTCACAAAAGTGACGGAACGGCAGCGTAAAAGTGGCGCAAGTCCGTTATAAATCTGCCCCAGAGTTTAAACACATAAAAATTACCAAAAAATAGATTTAACACTAAAAGTGAATTAAAAAATAAAGGCAGATGAGAATTGAAAGGAAAACATCAATAGCCAACAAGTGTTACCCAAGAGCTGTGCCACTGAAGTACACATTTTTCAGGCAGACATGTACATTCGATCAGGTAAAAGGCTGTCAATTTTAGTGCAAGAGAGCCAATAGCTTAAGTGAGTTGACCCACTGCCAGAGGCAGTATGCTAAGCGAATGACAGTTGAACAGGGCAATGGAAGAGAGCTATCTCAAAGCACTCTTTATGTATGAATATTTACATGTATTTATTCATCTATAACGTTATTAGATTGCATGAGGCTGGGGAGACAGCTAAGGATGTCTCTAGGCCAGAAATACATTTGATGGTGACGTAATTACAGGCTACTTCACATCCCTGCATATAATTGGAAAATGAGCAGTTCGAGCGTGCCTGGTTTGAGTTTCTCTATCCCTGCATATCTATACTCTGTGACTGCCACAGTTAATGCGTGCCCATTACTGGATGTACAATGTGATGACAGCAATCATTCATTTGCGGCGCATGAGCAGAAACGGTTTTACAGCTCTGCGTCACTCGCCTGTCTTTGTGCTCATATTCTCGACCCCTGTGGGCTCTCAGAGCCTGGGTCTACTACTTCAGGAATATGACCTATTGGAAAATCTATTTCAGAGAAAAGTCAACAACAAAAGGAAAATATAAATAGCTCTCTTCTAAGAGTTATTGCATGCCTTCATCGCGTGAGATGCAGTACTGGTATGTACTATTGGACCAAAGAGAAACACGTTATTCTGCACAGCAGACTGCAGAAACAATAATAACGATACAAACAAGCATTTGCAAGACAATTGAACTTGCATTTACGAGAGTTTAAGCTATAGTCATTTACAATGGCATAGCTCAAACTCCTCTAAATGCAACACCTCGGTCGCCTTTGTCCCAGGCAGCTTGAAAGTGAAAGCGAACGGAGTGCTGTTGAAATACGACCCCTGCCAACCTAACACTATATTTCCTACTACTAGAGCTGTTCATTCGAAGTGACTACATGGGTGTAGGTTGTGACTGCACTTTCTTATAAAACACCTGGTTCTAAATTGTGTGTATTCTATTTCAAAGTTTGAAGTATCTAATTTGAGCCGCAAAAGTAATATTGTGATTTAAATTATTTGGCGTGTCCCCTGCTCTACGAAAGTCTTCGGAAGTCTGCCTAATGAACAGCTCGGCTAAACACAGTACCAACTGAAGGGGAGGGCGAACCTGTCCAGAGCCGTTCTCCGGGAAATGACTCAGTACACGGGTTTTCCAGCATGAAAGGCACACTGAAGTGGGTGCCTGCTTGTGCCCCGGGGGGACCGCAGAGTGCGTTCTTCTAAAGAAGCACTGTAGTAGGTCCCTGCTTGTGCCCCGGGGGGACACAGAGTGCGTTCTACTAACGAAGCACTCTAGTAGGTCCCTGCTTGTGCACGCATGCAATGTCGAACACAGCAACGGCACGAGATTAAACGATTGAAGTTTTTGAATATCACGGGCTTGCCTCAAGTAAATAAAAATTATCCGGAACGGGAAACACACTCGGCAACCAACTAACAAAATGTATCCATATATTGTAAACGGGATGGGCGGGCGATAATAAGACAGGAACAACGGAAGGGGTGGGGGGCGGAAGAGAAGGCTCGGACTGTGGGAGGAGTGGCAGGGAACAAAGTAGTGCTCAGGAAACATGCAGTAAAGGGGCCAATAGCCGTGGAAGGAGACATGGCTGTCATAAGGCGGGACTAGCAGCCTCTAAACCAATCAGAAGGCAGCACTTAGAAAGAAAAAAGCCACAAGCCAATGAAAAAGTCCACGGAGGAGTGGGCGGGGCTTCCCTCACCTATAGTGTATACTGCATGCCTCGCAAAGCGAGCAGCGCATGCGCTGCATCGCTAGGCGAGACCTAAAAATGGATTTTCCAGGGGAGATGTTGCTGCTGCGCATGATGACTAGGAGAAGGGGAAAAGGTCCCCCCCCCCCCCAACATCCGGAATGGAGGAACAAAAAGAACAAGGCACAGCAAGAAAAGGCAGAGGAAGAGGAAAGAAAGGGAAATTGCAAGGAGCATTAACCCTGGGTTGGAAAAGGAAGATAATTTGGTGATCAACTTATCCAGGAAGAATCTTAATGAGAAACACACAAAACTGTTACACAAGGGACTGGCATTTTGCATTGACTCTGGCATGGATCTTGCATCAGCCCAAGGAGCCCGAGTGGACCTTTACAAATTCTGCAGAAAATTAAAACTGAGTACGTTTTTTGCAAATAGGTCCAGTCAAATGCCAAGGACTATATATAGAACATCTCAAACTAACCTCACGGGAGACGACCTCGAACCCCTGAGGACAATGCAAGATTTAATGAGTGATAATGTATCACATGTGTCCATGCCTGAGGGGGCGAACACCTCGGACCTGTGTATAGCCATGGGTATTGATATCAATAGGTCTGTGAGTAGCGGACGCAAGGGGAAATCCAAATTTTGCCCACAGTTACCTCCTGGCAATAGGGTGAATGTCTTTCAGGAACTGGTGGCAGAAGACCTGAGGGACATCTACGTAAAAGAGAAAGATCACAGAAATCACAAGAACCTTAACATGAAAAAGGAGGATTGGTGGGCACTCACAGACCTACGAAATGACACGAATATCATTATCAAACAGTCCGACAAGGGCGGCAATATCGTGGTAATGGACCGCAATAAATATCATCAGGAGGTGAGAAGAAAAATGATGGATTCTACTAACTATAACAGATTATAGAACAATCTGATTCACAATATTAAATCCACCTTTCATGCAAAGTTACATCAATGGCATGAAGAGGGTCTTATAGACTATGGCGAATTACAGTACCTGAAGATAGACCATCCAACTATGCCGACCCTTTATGTACTGCCCAAGGTACACAAGTCTTAAAAAATCCCCCTGGGCACCCAATTTTCAGCTCATTTGAGTCTCTTCTTCAAAACATCTCAAGATTCATAGACCTCTTTCTCTTCCCATACGTTGCAGATCTACCATAGTACATTCGTTATTCTATGGACTTTCTGAACCGGATTAACAATACCCCTTGGAAAGCAGGTTATATTATGGACACGGTCAACGTGGTCTTGTTGTACACCTCAATAATCCATGAAGACGGTCTCAAAGCGTGCAAATATTTTATGAGATCAAGGTCACTCAACCTATTGAGTCATACCAAAATACTCCTCGAAATGATGTCCTTTTGCCTTACCAACAACGTTTTTATTTTTGATGGCAAGTTCTACAGGCAGAATTAAGGGACTGCCATGGGGACATCATTCACTCCATCCGACGCGAACCTGACCATAGGCTCTTAGGAGGCAGAATGTTTGTGGTCAGAGAGTAACAACCTCAACTTGGAGAGGGTGGTGTTATGGGTCCGCTATATCGATCTCTTCCTCATATGGGAGGGAGAAAAAGATCATCTGAAGGATTTTTTATCATCACTCAATGACAATTCCCTCAACCTACAGTTCACATACATATATAGTAGGACCTCTGTAGATTATCTAGATATACGGATCTACATTGAGGACGAACGAATATGCACCACCCTCTTTCGAAAGACCACATCCTGTAACAGCATTATGTCAGCAAACAGCGCACACCCAAGGGGAGTACACTAGACAAGTAGATTTGATGTTTGACCATTTTCTGAGGAGAGGATATCCAGTCATGGTTTTGGAAAATGTACTATCAAGGGCCACCAACATGAAGAGAGAGGATTTATTGTTGCCTAAAAGCACTGTGACACCAATCGAACCAACTGCTGAAACATCAAGGTTCATTACAGATTTTAGCAGATCCAACATTAAAGTTAAGCAAGTAATAAACAAACATTGGAGCATTTTAAAGAAAGATCAAGATCTTAAATCATTTATTACACAACATGCGAACATCACTTACAGAAAGGTACCATCTCTAGGCTATTTGCTGACACAGAGTTATTTTACCAACAAAAATGTCCCAAAAAGTACTTGGCTATCTCACAAGGGGCTCGTCAAATGTCATAAATGTAAAGTCTGTAATTATGGGCGCAATATGGTGGAAATAACAACTATCCAAGGTTTCAAAAAACCGATCAAAGAGAGGATCACATGTGAAACCACGCATGAGGTGTACCTGCTGGAGTGTGGATGCGGTCATGGTTATGTTGGTAGTACTGTGAACAAACTTAAATTACACATCCTCGAGTAACAAAGACTTTACATATGTGATGGCCAAGCACATTTGGGAAGAACATGAAGGCATTTTTTATACAAACCACCTGTTTGAATCTGGCATTGAATATATCCCAATAAAGATCAGAGGAGGGGATAGAGAATTAGCCCTGAGACGTGCCGAATCCAGATGGATAGTGAACTCAGGCACAGAGAATCTGTGGGGTTTGAATACGGACGCTGAACTATATACCTTTTTGTAAGACTATTGGATGAAATGTTTGAGAGTATCTTTTAATGGATCATGAACCTATAACAGCAGTGGTTTTGCAGGTATATGTATTTTAATTAGCATTAATACTATTATCTGGCCTTTGAAGTAATGTTTACTAGACTATGGAAAGTATTTTATTGGTGTCCCAAGATTGCACAAGTAACTTTCTCTATAACAGAGTACTGTCACACTTTGCACTTTACCGCTTTTGAGGGAAATTACACCAAGCACATTAAATGCATAGATTTAATGTTAGGGAAAATGCTTTTGAAAAAACAGAATCAAGAATAATTAATCTCCCCTGTATGTTTAAGCATCTTAAGAGCTATGCACCATGCACTTTATTCAGAATGTTTATGTTAGCATGAGTCACTTTATCAGCAGTTGTTTGCACCTAGAAATAGATTTCCTTTCTGCAAATATGTGGAAGTAGGATCAGAGAACTAATAGTTCTATCTGCATTTGATAGGAAACATGCACGGTGCAATTTAATAAGGGGCAAATGTGTTCTTAGTATCTATTACACATATTGGACCAAGAGCTCGGACAAACATGTTATTTTGTGCATTGGAATAAGTGATCAATATATAGATATCATCTATTGACCATTGAGCATTGTAAATCTATTGCTATCTTGTGCATTGGAATAAGTGAACTAACAAACAAGACAGTTTGAACGAGAGGGAGGAAGGATTGGAATAAGTGACCATTATGTGCACAATGTATATCCAGTATACCTAGGTAAAAGTATAAATTAATCTGATATTCGATAATATCTCTGGACACAGCTAAGTTATTTCTGGAGGCAGAGATGGATACTTTATCCTCAAAAGGTTTTACTTTTCATTGTGTAGTGGAGGTGGATACTTTATCCCCAAACTGTCTTACTTTAAATGTTGGGGTGACACCTCAACCCTAGGCGTATATGTGATATTGCATATTAATGACTGACATGATAACTTGCACGATGTGCCATAAACTTTCCATTCAACCTTAGCATACTTCACCTCATAGATCAAACTATAGAAAAGCCTCTACCTCTAACATATCAATTGTTACTCCCTGACAGTGTGTACTTTACAAGGAGAAAATGTGTATTAGTCACTGTTTATAATGCTACTGACACATACCCTATGAAACTGATTTGTTTTAGGAATATCATGAATTTGAAAACAAAATTAGTGGTTGTGTCCCCTTTAACCCCTTCGCTGCGGCGCGAATTCCGCCGCGGCGCTGGGTGGGTTCGGGGTGAGCGCGGCGCCGCCATGCACGTGACGGAACCACGCCGTCATGAGTCACGGGGAGCTGTGCTCGTGACGGCGTGGTTCCGTCACGACTCCGCCCACTCAGTACTTCGCCCGCACAGGCGGGGAATAAGTGCCGCGTGGGCGGAGCGGCCGCAGCATGACGGAACCACGCCGTCATGAGCACACGCCGTCCGTGACTCATGACGGCGTGGTTCCGTCATGAGCATGGAAGGGGTTAAAACTGATATCTGTTTTTAATTGGTGGTGGTGAAAGGGAGTGTTCTACCTTTAAATTGACACTCTGCACCTTACTCTATGACCCAGAAGAAGGTGCAAGCCGAAACGCGTGGGTCATTTCTCTGTTTGTATGCACCCCTGCACTTTGCTGGTTATGGCCCTGTGATGAATGGAGGCTGTTTTAACTTTAAAAAAATAAACAAATTACCTCACACAAAGTATTTGTTGGTGCTGTTCTTCTGCTCGCCCTCGAAACACGTGGAGTATTGGAGGGCGGCGTGCATGAAGGTGTAAAGGAGATATATATATATATATATCTACACGCTGAACGATATTAGCGTGTTCGTGAGTGCTTGAGTGGTCTATTCTCCATTGAACATGTCGACGTCAGCGGAGACGCTCCGGAGACGTGAGGCAATAGCGGATGCTTTGTTCCTTAATTTACCGAATATGAATGACAATATTCAAGCCACCAATACGGAAACTAGTTCCCATAATGATTTAAAATCGTCACTAAGAAAATTGGAAAAACTGCTTCGCACAGAAGTTACCAACTGGTGGGGAAAACGCTCATTGGAACAATCCAAGGAAGTGGGGCGCGTACCACGGGGGTTAAGGGTTCTCATAGCACCATCATTTGAGAACCCCAACCCCCTAATGTTGAAAGAATGGGCCACAAACAATTTAGAAGCATCTATGAATATGGTATGCATCTTGATCAAATATGCAGAAATAGATCGTAAGGAAATTATAAAAGAAATAGAGCAGTTAAATCAAGAACTTGACCAACATGACAACAAAGAGTTTGCAAAAAAGAACAGAGATGAAATTAATGTTCGATTATCTAAACATGAGGAAACAATAAGAACACGTAAACAGTTTAAATTTGCGCGAGACAAGCGTGATTACGAAACAGGTAGAATTTTCACGTTTGCCCACAAATACGATACAGCAAAAAGACAGGCTCTAGTTTTAAAATCCCCTGCAATACCTGCACAAAATATCTCTAGCAACATGGTGTCAGATGTGGATTCTAGTCCAGCAACTAGTAGTATTGATTCGGAGGATGGGGAATCCGTTAACATGGCACAAACCCAGGCACTGACAAAATATTCACCTTCAGAAGAATTGGGTTTTTTAATAGAGGACCGGCGCCAAACCCTTCGGCCGCGGACGCAACAACAACAAAAGAAAGACGTAGCAGAAACAATGAGCGGCGCAAACAAAGGAGGAAATGCAAGAGGACAAGGCTTCGCCAAGACAGGCAGGGGAAAGAAATGGTGAACAAGATTCCAACAACAACAATTCCTGATAATACTGTGGTTAATCTATCAGATACAGTGCTCACCAAAGCAGAATCTCAACTTCTATCACTGGGTTTGTCTTTTTGCCCACGTAATAGTTTCAACTATGTACAGACTCGAATAGATGTTTTCAAATTTATACGAAAACTCAAACTGAAAAAACATTTCAAACTGAATAAAGTACAAGATCAGGCAACAACTATATCTACTATAGAACGCCCCACTAGTAAATTTCAAGTTGCAGACACCAGCATTCTAATAACCATACATGCCTTATCAATGAATGGAGAAAGTATTACTGGTTCAACACAGGATGATTTGGCGTCTATGGGAATAATGAGTAACCTTCCATGCAACAGTCATTTCAAACCACCTTCAACATTCATACCTCTTATGCCAAAAGATGCTATTGATACCTTTAATGACATTGTAATTGAAGAGTTGAAAACATTGCAGGTTGTATCATCCCGAAAACAGAAAAGATATAAATACATGAAAATACAATATGCAAAGTTAATGAAAAAATTAAGAAGTAACTCTAACCTCATTATCAATAAGGCTGATAAAGGAGGCAACATTGATATTTGGCCACGTACGTTGTATATGGAAGAGGTAAATCGACATTTGGAGGACAACCTGTGTTACAGGAAAGGATCATTCAATGACATTAAATGTCTTAAAGAGACTGTCTTCAAAGAATTAAATCAATGGAAGAGGGAAGGTTTATTAAGTAAGCAAGAACATAGCTTTCTGAAAAATGAATTTCCGGTTACACATACACTTTATTTCATTCCGAAAATTCACAAACAAACTATACCAGTACCAGGACGGCCGATTATTTCAGCCCAAAGAAGTCTCCTGGAACCTATGTCCAAATATGTGGATCATTTTCTGCATGAATCAGTGGAAAATCTTCCTTCCTATATTAAGGATACAGGACACTTTCTGTCAAAGTTAAATAATGTGAAATGGGAAGAAGACTATGTACTAGTGGTTATGGATATTTGTACCCTATACACTAGTATTCATCATGCAAATGGACTAACAGCTGTAAAATATTTTTTAGACAAACGTAATATGAATTTTAGTCAACATAATGGTATGATTTTACGTATGATACAAATCTGTCTAGAAAATAACCATTTTCTTTTCAACAAAGATTTATCAGCAGCAGAGAGGAGTTGCCATGGGGCTTGTTTTTCACCAACCTATGCCTATTTACATGTTGGGTGGTGGGAGGAGCATGTCCTCATGGGCACCCATAAAATGATGCTTGACTCCAATGCAATAAGATTCTGGAGGTTTATAGATGACATATACATGATTTGGAAGGGTACCCCAGAATCAGCTAGTGTTTTTCTGAATACCATTAACAATAACAGTTTAAATTTACAATTTACTGCTGACATTAGTAAATCTTCTGTCCAATTTTTGGACGTTGAAATCTACATCAGCAATAATGAAATTCAAACCAGACTACCCAGAAAGAAAACGGCTGGGAATGCTATCCTTCATGCGAGTAGTGCCCACCCTGGTCACCTCATCAAAAGCATACCCTATGGAGAATTTTTACGTATGCGCAGAATCTGTAGTTCCAACATAGATTTAGAGAAATGTCAAGAAGAGGCCCAAAAAAGATTTCTTGCTCGTGAATACTGTTTTGATGAGTTAGAACAGGCCAGAATTAGGGCTAATAGTCATACGAGAGAGGAGTGTTTAAATACCACTGCTAAATCTAAAGCTAAAGGTTTAAAGAACAATGGTGAGGATCCACAAGTAAGTCAAGGAGAGATCAGACTTATAACCACATTTAGTGTGGAGGAAAAGAAAGTTAGGGGGGGGATCATAGATAAACACTGGCCCCTATTAAAGACTGATATAACTTTAGCCCCTCTTTTACAGGAGAAATCACTTATCACCTTCAGAAGAGCCTCCTCAATGAGAGATGCTCTGGTTAGATCTAATCCAGAGGTGATAAACTCTAGCAACTGGCTGTCTACTAAAACAGGTTTTCACAAGTGTATTTCATGCAGGGCCTGTAAATTTGGCATAAATACTACAGAATATTGGAGTGCATATGAGAGTAGCCCTGTCAAAATTCAAAATCTGTTTACGTGCCGCACTGATTATGCAGTATACGTATTGGAATGTACCTGCAAAATGAAGTATGTGGGAAGTACTAAACTGCAGGTACTCAATTGTATCCTGCAACATTTAAGAGCAATAGTCAATTCAGACGAAAGTTACCCGGTAGCACGTCATTTTAAATTGGTACATAATAAAAACCTGAATGACTTATGCTACTTCGTCATTGACTCTGTGAAAAAGAATCTGAGAGGCGGAAACAGAGAGAAGCAGTTAAGACAATTGGAATCTAAATATATCCTTTTGTTAGATACCAGAATTCCGAAGGGACTCAATACAGGAGAGGATCTCCATAATTTTCTGTAATTTCAAACTCCAATTCAAATTTCTGCTCTATGAATTTTAACCTAAGATAAGTGTCATCTCATCTGGTTACTATAGAGAGCTCCATTTGAGGTAATTCCAATCTTGCTCAGGGTACCCTCTTAGACCAATAATAATGGTACCAAATAATTATACATCAGCAAGTTTTCTTACCACAAGTGCATTATTGTACTATGTTTCCAACCTAGAAGGGGAAAAAGAGTCTATGGGGGCACAGTTCTGTAATTTCTGATGAATGATTATTGAATTATGATATTTTAAGTGGCTTTTGATTCACAATAACATTTTAGTCTAAATATTATAACAAAATTGAGGAGTTTTTTTATTGTTTAGGAACTGAGAAATTTAAGCATCGATCAGTATATTGCTCACACACATTAATTTGTAAATGTTTATATTTACCATCATCTTTTTTTAGACAATTGGTATGTTAGATGTGATATGAATTTAATATAATTTTAGGGACGAATAATTTATTTGCACAAATTTTGCACATCACAGGATTTTAGCACTAGCACTTTATTGGTTTTAAGGTTACTGCGTGAAGAGGAATTTTAATGTGGGCGAGATTCATATAATGTAGTATTGATTTAGCCACTTGGCTATAATTATGCTCTTGATTTAGACTTCACAAGAATAGCTTATTTATTAGCAAAATTGTTTTGTACATTATTAATATATATTCATAAATTTTATATATATTTAACTATGACAAAATATTTATTTACAAAGTTATTTATATATTTATGAATCTAACATATACTTTCGCAATAGTATTATTTTGTTTAGCTTTTTTTCAACTGAACGCGACGTAACCAGAACATCCAATGTGTCACTATAAAACAATCATGTGTTTCACCGGAGGGTCATGTGATCAAGGCTGTGGGTACACAGCCGAAACGCGTCATGCTGACTTTGGAGTAATAAAAGCACGGAGAAACTTTATGGCACATCTTGTGGTCTGTACCTGTTGGTGTTGTGCAATCGAAACAGGACTATTGGAAAATATATATAAATTTATATTACTCAATAATCCTTTTCCTTGTTATTTTTCAAAAGAAAAATGGAACGGACGCCACTTGATCAGTGCGTCATTATTTTATTTTGTGCTTTCTCGTCGCCATGACGCGTTTTGGGCTCCTCCGAGCCCTTGATCACATGACATGCCTTGAGTGTTTCTCCCATATTTAAAGTGACAACGTGCATACAATGGTGATAAGCATAAATAACAGACGTTTTGCTTATTTTTCTGTTTTTCAACAATACACAGATTAATTCAGAGAAATGTACAATATATCTATTCATTTAAATAATTGTAAATATGTCAATACATACAGTATATTATTAAATAAATAAATAATTCATGTTTCAAATATTTACATGTTTAAAATATTTGAATTTTCTGAGTCTGTTACAATGTTTAAACATCACCTCATTTCTATATATATACCCGTGAGTGTTTTGTATATTAAAAAACATCACCTATAGCCAGGATATTAATATCAGCATAATGCCTTCAAATCCAATGAGCACTATCCATCCCACCAAAAAACATATCCTTGAACATGCAAGAGCCATGGAAAAGAAGAATCCAGCATATCCTATTGCTAGGCACTTTGCCCAATCACATTCCAGTAACAGAAACCTTTTACGGTTTTTCTGTATCGATTATGTCCCTCAGAACGAAAGAGGAGGAAATAGAGAGCTCTGCTTACGTAGACTTGAGTCCAGATATATAACTGCTCTTCAGACTAAGACTCTGGGAGGCTTAAACACTGACGAAGAACTGGCCATTCCCGTAGGTTGAAGTATCTCTTTTGAATTTTATTAAGCATGAAATGTCAATCTAACTTCTTGTGATGTGCCTGAATGAATCATTTCACAATTCTAATGAATTTAGGGTCTCTTTTTAAGTTAAAATCATGGAATGGTAATGCTCATCCAGAGCTTAATCACTAAACATTAATATGTAAGTAATGTCAATATAATGTCAAGATGCATGAATTTATTGACATAAGTCGTTCAGAGTGTTTTGCGTAGAGTAAGGTCATTCAGAGCGGGATTTTGTAACGCGCCACGATGAAATATGAGAATTGTAAATATCAATAATGCGTTAATTGTTGAATTTTCTTGACATTAGATACAAGTGATTGAACCTACACTTATAATCAGATTACTGTTCTGGTTAAATCACGGTTTGGAAAAATTCATGTAAACTACTTAAAAATGGGGTCTACCTTTTAATGCCGATGAATTAGCGATGTCCGCTTTTTATTTTTATGATGGTATCACGTGTGAATGTAAAATAAAATGGCGGAGACAAATCGGTAAACATAGTGGACGAAAAAGGCACGAGCCGAAATGCGTCCCGCTTTTTGTTGAAATAAACATCGGATAAGATCACCCGTGAGTGCGGCATCTTCTTTTTTGAATAAAGAAGCGTGGGCTGACATTGATTCGTGGACCCACCGCCAGGTCAAGCCGCACCCGTTCCTATATATATATATATATAATCTACTGGCGGTCGCCAGTAGATAGTTAGGACCTATTTTTCCATAGGAAATCCGCAACATTCTATTGGGAATAACTTTGGCATCGGTTGACGAATCTTCGCGAAATTTTCCAAACTTTTGCCCAGCTCCGCTCCTACCCTGAAAGTTTCGTGGTGATTCGTCAAGTGGGGTCCGAGAAAAAAGGGGGGTCCCAAAACGCGTTTTCCCCATGCAATTTCCCATAGGATCTGTTGTCGCAGCTACAGCCTGAACCGCTGAACGGAATGACACCAAATTTGGCAAAGAGGTAGTCCTCAGTTCAGACTCGTGCCTTTTGCATAAATGGTGTGAATCCGTTCAGTAGTTCCTGCGAAGATTAGAGTTAAAAGTACATAAATATCTATGGCCGGGGAGTATCCGCGGACCCTACACGCACCGTAAGCGCACCCTTCCAGAACCGAGCACGCACCCTCCCGATCACGCGCTGAATGCTAATTGGCTGTCGAGTGTCTCTCTACATTCGAAACCAGGAACTGTTGGCGGCCATTTTCTGCCTCGGTAGAAGCGAGGCTGAAGAAGCAAGGGGAATAAGTGTTTAAAACATATAAAGGGGGCAGAGTGGAAATACTCTGACCCTCTAGAGGTGCTTAAGGGGTCCCAGAAAAACCCCCTGGGGCCCCCTTTTTAAAAAAAAAAAAAACAGCGAAATACGCGCAGGGTGCGTGCATCCTATCGTGTTGGGTGCACGGTTCCTCTCTCGTTGGGTGCGCGGATCCAAAAACATGGAAAAAAAATATATGAAATAAAGTTTTGAACATATAGTTAAAAAAATATTTTGACAAATATAAAAAAATATGTTTGAAAAACCCATTAAGTTCAAATAATAATTTTTAATTTTTAAAAGCATTAATTGAAAAAATAAGTTTAAAAAATGGTGATAAAGTATTTTTTAAAAAAAATGTAATTAATGAAATTGACACACTGAATTTGAAAAATATACAAATATAATCAAAACATTAAACATGATATCTTTAGAGATAAGTTATAGATAGGAATTAGCATTTAAAAAACCTTTGAAATTCACTGAAAAAACCATAGGTTTCATGCACGTTATAGTTAGGAATTGGCATTTAAAAAACCTTTGAAATTCACTGAAAAAAACAAAGGTTTCAGGGGCGTTATAGTTAGGAATTGGCATTTAAAAAACCTTAGAAATTCACTGAAAAAAACATAGGTTTCAGGGTCGTTATAGTTAGCTGGACATTTCCCTCGTACAAAACCCAATAAATTCCCCTGTTATAGTTAGTTCAGCTAACTATAACTCGCGCCCCCGCAATGCACTGCTGATGACGTCACATATTACATCACTCATGACATGGTCGTAAACTCAGCTTACTGCAGTTTTGCCCTTGAAGATTACAATGGAATGTGCTCCTCTTCTCCTCTTCCCTACCAACTTTCAATGAAAGGGCTTTGTTAATAAATCACGCCCTCCTGTTTCCGTCTCTTCGACCTTCACAATGTTGCATAATTTTGTAGCCTGTTTAAACTTTAAGTGAAGAGCACACATTTTTTTCCTAATCACAAGACTAAAATTTGAACGGGAACACGCCTGATTAATGATGACGTATCCAGTCAGCCTCTGGGGAATAATGTGTCTTGAAATTCTGATTGGATCAGCTATGAGGACCGAGCACGTGAACTTTTGCTTGAAATATGGCTTACAAGTGGGAGGAGTGCCTCTTTTTGCTAATTTTTTCTGAGGGCCAGGCCCAGTTTCTATGCTGGACACAGAGACAGGGAGGAGAGAGAAGGAGGGGCTGTGTCTGTGGGGGCTATTTTGCAGCCTGAGACAGAGAGACAGACCAGCACAGCGAGGCACAGAGAGAGAGAGAGCTGAAAGGATCAGAACAGGGTAGATTTTAGGTGCTAAACTTTAAATGTAATGCTTTAACTAACTGCTTTTGAAAAGATGTATTTGTCCTATGCATTTATTTCTCTTTAAGGGAGATTTTTGCCATTATTAATTATTGATTAACCTTGCAAGACTTACTCTTGTTCTTAGAAACTCTAAGAGTTTTGACTGACAATTTGCGCCACATTTCCCTTCCTATATGTGATACTTATATGCAGACTGTAATATGTTCTGTATTAATGCTATTTTTCCTATTTTTCAATTCTGTAACCTGATTGATATTTGACTAATGAATAAAAAGTCAGAGAACCTTAACTTTTGACTTAAAAATAAAACCCTTTAAAAAACTCACCACTCTCATTATTGCCTTAAATATTGTTTGCATTTAATTTAATAATGAATACACAAACAGTAACACCTCAGACAGTTTTGCATGAAGTGGCTCAAAATGCTGGTCTGAATACCAAGCCTCAAACTTATCCTAATGGCAGGTGTATACATATTTAATCGAGGGATGCCTGGCTACAAAATAGTATCCTTGGGTCTAAAATGCCCATACAGGCACGAAAAAACACTAAAGGTAATCTGCAGTAGCTTGTGGGGAAACCCCTTTCAGGACGAAATCACTCACCCACCATACAAGACCAGCCTGCAGCCACAACCAAAATAGCTAAACCGACTCAATCAGTCCTCGATTATACCATAATGGACCTGGAGGTACTTCAAAGGATCGCCAGCTAACAAATAATACACAAATTGGAGAGCGATAATAGTCTGAAATCAATTGATCTTAGCCTTCAATATGTAAGGGCACCAGCAAGTAACGACTTGACGGAAATCCCTAGCCCATATAACCTAAAACGACTCGCATGGAATGGAAAGAATGTCGAAGAAATTATGACCCACGTAAAAAAGGTACAGGAAAAAGGTGAAGAAAAAATGATCGGCAGAGCATCAGGCCAAAAGATGATCATAAGTTTAACAGACAAATTCGGTTCCCAAAACAAAAGCCATAGAGGAGAACCAATGACAGCATTCTTGGTACATCTTGGCTCTATAGGGTGTAAAAAAAGGATCCAAAACCAGGAAATTAGAAAGTTACAAGGAAAAGACCAGATCAGGGGTTAAGACAAAGCGACAAAACCACAAATTAAGGCAAAAATACAAAAAAGAGGTTTGGATAGCAAAGAAAAATCAACAAACAGAAACTTGGCAAAAACTACTGGAAACGAGCAAATCAAATAATAACAGGACATTTTGGGTAGGAATTAACAAAATAGCAAATGGAGCACTCCACGAACACAACGCAAATATACTAGAGGCAGATTGGATACATCACCTAGAGCAAAATCATCAAGGGAACAATTGCAACCTTTAAGTACTGAAATCAGATCACACTACTCATCACCAACACAAAAGGGAAGAATCCGAACAAAATTTTGGTGAAAATTGGATCAGACCACATCAAGTACAAATGGTTATAAAAAAACTGAGGACTACTGGCGCACCTGGACCAAACGGCTTGCCAAATAGGTTTTTTAGACACGACCAAATATTCTGGGCAGAATACCTCACCCCATTGTTCAACCACGCCTTTCAAACGGGAAGTATACCACCATCATGGAGAAGGAGCATTTTGCATCCAATTTTTAAAACAGGCGCTAGATCAGACCCGGCGAACTATAGGCTGATTGCTCTCCTTGACGTAGAGGCCAAAATATATGCATCAAACCTCCTGATAGCACTGGAAGAATGGGTCACCACGAATAAGATCCTCTCAATCACACAGACCGGGTTCAGGCCGGGAACAAACACGTTGTGCAACTTGTTCGCCTTAAATCTTCTTGTCGAAAAAGCAAAGGACAAATCAACAAAATTGTACACCTGTATTGTCGATTTAAAAGCAGTGTTCGACACGGTAGCAAGGGAGATCCTATGGCAAAAGATGGCAAACTGGGGTATCCCACCAAGGTTACTGCAGGCCATCATCAACCTATACACATCCATCTGGGTCAAGATAAAATTAGGGAATGGTGAAAGAACAACAGCAAAGATCCCAACCCACATTGGCCTAAAGCAGGGATGTGTACTGGCCCCCACCCTTTTTAACATTTTTACTGCAGACCTGGATAAGAGGATATCGGAAATTAAAAGCGATCCCCCAAATCTAGCACACCGCAAAATAAGTAGCATGCAGTACGTAGATGACATCGTCCTATGCGGCCAGACCCCAATGGGCCTACAGCGCTCCATCACAAGGTTGCACGAATACACCAGGGAGCATGGTTTGCTCATCAATTATAAAAAAACAAAGGTCATCTGTTTTTCATCATGTACAGGGCGGCAAAAATTCAAATGGCACGCAGCAGGTAACACCATAGAGCAAAGCGTCACATATAAGTACCTAGGAGTAGACTCATGGTTGACTCTAAAACATCACTTTCTGTGCAGAAAAACCCAGGCTAACAAACTACGCTTCGCTCTAAATTTACTAAAAACAAAATTTAAGTGTCCATCCAACTTATACTTGCTAAAAGTAATCGCAGCCAAATTTCTCCCAACTCTCACGTAAGGCTCGGAATTATTCAGAGGACAAGATGCAAACTTCCTGAATCTTCAACAATCAGAGTTATTCAAATACATCTTTCAGATCCCGAAATTTGTATCACAAGCACAAGTACGTCTGGAATTTGGGTTATCAAACCAGCACCCAGTAAGACAAGCAGCAATATTAAAAATGTGTTGGAAATTAAAAGCAGCACAAGAGGATTCGTTGATGGGGCACTGTTGGATCGAAACAAAGAAACAAAGAATCAAACAAAAGGAAAAAAAGCCTGGAACACAGTCCTAGAAGAAGTATTGATAAACCTCAAAATGCAAGAAGCATGGAACACCAATTACACCTTTGCAGCTTTAAAAAAAATAGCCAATAATGCGGCAAAACAAAAAGCCTGGATTACAGATAAAGCCGCATTAGCAAAGAAAAAACATGGCTGGACGGTATTAGCTACATATGAGAAATACTCCCCACAACCATATTTAGTCAACCACATCACAACCGCTACTCAACAACTGCTACTTCGAACTCGGATGGGGGCTTTTATATAAAAAAAACAGGTTCCAGCATGGAAACAAACATGGCCAACATCACTCTGCAGACTCTGCGGCCAAGCAGAAGAAACCCTGACTCATTTACTGTGTACTTGTCCATCCCTGAATAACTTGAGACGTTCTTATCTATTACATGCATTTCGGACATTTCAAATTAGATCATGTCAGCCAGCAGTCATGTTAGCATTGAATAGCCAACTGTTACAGGTAGCATGCAGGGCCACCAGATACCTGCAGAAAGTTAGCTTCTTAATACAGAAAACCGAAATATAGTGTATGAGACCAAATGTTTAAAATTAAAGGACCGAGGTGCAAATAATAGTTTAGAACCTAAGATAACTTCAAATTTTTAAATATGACAGTATAGATTGTCTGTGTACTTTCTACCTTTTAAACGCCAATCAGAAGATTTTAGCACAACAATTGTAAAGGTTTTAATTAACTATATACAATAAAATGTACTTGCTTACTTACATCTTGAACTTGTCTTCTCTCACAAAGACTTTGAGAGGGCAAAGATCTAGAATAGGACAGAGGCCTTTGTCCTTTTTTGCTACCAGAAACTAGGAGAAGTAGCAACCACAATCTACCCTCTCAATAGCTCCTTTGGCCAACAGAGCCAGCACCTCCTTTTTTGAGAAGAAGAGCTGGTCCTCCGACAGCCATTGTAAGGGAGGTGGTGGGTTTCAAGGAAAAGAAGGGTGTAACTCTGCCAAACAATCTGCAACAATCACTTGTCTGGTAGTATGTCACTTCAGTAAAAAGTGCCAGATTCTGCCTTCTACTAGATGGTGGTGCGTTGAGGAGGGTGCCCTAAAGAGGTTCGGGGCGTGGATGTGGGAGTGGTGGAGGACTGAGCAGCATGGTGTCCCTGGTGCCTGCGAGATATCGAAAAGGTTGGGAGCCTTCAGGCGATGTGGGTACAGCTGGTATTGGTGAGGCTGAAGTCCCCTACTATAGCCATGGGAGGGACGAAAGTATGAATTTGGTTGGCGTGGGGCAGCAGACAATCCCAAGGAGTATAACATGACCCTGCTAGCCTTAAAGCGCTCCAGCAATGCATCTGCCTTGTAGCAAAATAGGGGAGAGCCATTGAAGGGCATGTCCATAAGGCTTGCCTGGACAGCCACCAAAAAGCCTGTTGACCTCAACCACGGAGGCTCTTAAAAGACTGTGGAGCCCATTGCTCTGTCAATTGAGTCAGTGGTGTCCAATCCACAACTAATGGAAAATTTCACTGCGTTCCGGCCATCAAACATAGCTTGTGTGAGGATCACCAGAGCTTCTTCTGGGACTATTGGCGGCACGTGTGCCACCGAGTCCTACAGAGCGTGGGTGTAGCGGCCCAGACGACAAGCAGTAACCAACTGCGATGCCAGGTTGGTGGGGAGACAAGGTATTTTGGATTCCCTACCCGGGAATGAAGCGGGAAAAGCCCCTAGGTTGATCCTGACTGTTGAAGCCTGCACCACCCAATTCTCAGGGGTGGGGCGCTGGTTGAGGAATGTTGGTTCCCCAGGCATAGGGTCAACCTGACAGTTGACTGGAACACCTGAGCTGGGTTTGGACCAAGCCACCAAGAAGACATCTGTGATGGCTTTGTTAATGGGGGCTGCACACTGGTTTGCCCCAGCTGAAGCACCTCAGTTAAAACATCAGTTTTACCTGCCACTGATGCGAGCTTTTGATCAATGGCCTCAGCTGCCCTCCTGACCATGGCAAATGACACACTCTTCTAAGTGCCCAGACAAGGTGGAGAGGCCAAACCAGAGTCTGGAGAGGTGTCAAGCCAGCTGGCATCACCCAACTCCTCATACTAGTTCTCCTCAGGGAAAGAATGAGTGATATAATCAATGGGGTGAAAGGCCACACACTTTGCTTTGCCCTCAAACTCAGGCCTCCGAAAGGATAGGGGCACAGTATCTGAGCCTGAAGGCTGCCGTGGTACAGGCAGCACCAGTCTTGAATTCGGATGGGGTTGTCATCTTGGAGTCAACAGAACAATAGGGTCATCCTTGTCGTGCAGCGTTAGTTACGCTAGTAACTGCATCTAGGGACCAATCTCCAGCGAGGGTCTTGGAGTCGGAATGTGGCTAGAGACCAGAGTCGGTCTGAATCCGGGAACGGATCCAGAGGGTCCAAATGACATTAGGACCGAATGCCGGTAATTTGGGTGGAACATCGCTCAGCTCCTTGGAGCAAGAAGGCATGCCAGAGGAAGTCAGTTGCCCAAAGATGCTGGCCATGGCCTCACAAAACTCTAGAAGTTGGGCAGGAGTTGTTCCGGCACCAGGAAACTCTAGAGGGTACAGAGAAGGGGTCAGAGCTGGCTTCACGGTTGGCATGTGGGAGCTGGGCCCAGAGTCACGAGGACTCCCCGCTTTTTCCAAGGACTTGGAAGGGCATGGTGAAGTTGAGCGACACTCTGGCAACTTCTTCTTTGACTTTTATGATGACAACTTGGATTTCGAGGATGACCGGTCATGGGAACGGCTTCGGGAGTGGTCCTGAGATCCTCTGTGGGACCGAGACAATCAGTCTTTGCTGCTGCGAGGAGCTTTATCGCCTTCATATCATACAAATCGCTTTTCAGAGACAGTTGGAGCAAGACTTGGAGTTGTGGCTGGACTCCAAGCACCACAGACAAATCAAGTGGGTCATAAGTCACACGCATATGTCGTGACCATCCCCCAAGGCTTAAAACTGTCTGTTTTGGGGGGTGGGGGGGCATGCCCAAGCACACTGGAACCAATTGGAGAAAAATGGCTCAGCAAAAGTTAAGAAAAAGTTGATCAAAAAGTGACCGAGGTTGCTCTCCGGATCCGCGACTGTTAGCATGGAAAGATAGGAACTGACATCAGCGCACTGGGGTGGTGATTACATAGGCACCACACACGTCACATCTGATGCAGAAGAGGTCGACACAGAGCTGTCAGTGCTACCTACTGGTGCGTTGAGGTACTGTTCAAGATTTTCCATATCCAGTCTGACACCTAGGGATAAATCTAAGGTAAGAAATCTGAGGTTTGTAGTTTCTTCCAGAAAGCACCATGACGGGAGTCACACTGGAACAAGACTTATTAAAATGCTGGCAGAGTTCCATCACACACAAATGATAAATGATCAAATAAATATATTGCACTATGTTAGGCATTTTTCAAAAACCACATTCCTTATGTTTATGTTTATTTGATGTGACAATATGGGAGGTTTGGTGAGCGAGGGAGAGATTGCAAAGTATTAAATTCGTTTTTGTGATATACCACTATTTCCATTTCTAATTATACGTTAGCATTTTTATAACTAAACCAATGATGCTATGAAGGGGGCAATACAGAATTCGTTATTATGATGTGTTGGAAGCAACAGTTCTATTCTGCAGTCAGTCTTTTACTCTAGATAGCCAGGATATGCATAAGATTACTAACAGATTCATAAAATATCCTCTAAGAAAAAATAAAACGGGACAAAGCCATTATTGTTCCTGTTAGGTTGGACTGTGATGCAAAGGGATGTATACCATCACAGAGAGGTGTCCATTCAACTTTGGCCATCATCAAATATGAAATAGATTTTCGGCTGATGATCTTTCTGCTTGGTGACAAGGCTTGGGCAGAAAGAGTTCACAAAGCATGCATCACTATGAATGCCAGAGCAATGATGGGTGATAAAAATGCTTGGTAAAATATCGATTGGCAAACTATCACATGGGTTTTTGCATCCAGTTACAAATTCAACATGGCTTAACAAACAGCCTCCATGTATAATTTGTCCAGTAAGACAGAAACCTCACCAATATACAATGCTCTATTCTTGGGTTTGTGAGTTCCTGTTACACGTTGGTCTTTGGGTGCTCATGGTTAAGTTAAAATCTGGCAACAAAACATCAGAAAACAGTATTTTAGAAACAAAAATACTTAAAAGCAACTCACTTGAAGATCAGATCATCAACGTCAGTTAAGGTGGCACCAATACTTTTCAGCAGAAGATTGACAGAAGCGATTGCGACAAGTTCTTGTTCTTTACTGGATTCTTCTCCACCAGTGCCCAAAGAAAGGCTTAGATGCAGCTAAGAAAAGAAAATATATATAATGTAGACGGTAAAATGTTGTAATCTATTAAAGATTAGCTGAGGGAGCTTTGTATTGTAACTGCATGATAGAGTTCTTACTGTACAGTTTGTAGTGTCCTTGAATTTTCAAAAAATATTTTGCTACTGTTAAGTCTACTCTTTTTTTGCAAAACTGTAAAATCCTTCTTCCCAGTTAACTTTCTTATATTTAAAACACTAAAGATGATAGGTGGAATGCTTGCAATACGTCTCACCACTGCCAATCATTGGGGTAGCATTCTAACCCATCGTTTTCTTGCCCACCATACCACTTCCACCAGCTGTATGCGAATCAATATTGACCCTGCTCAAACAGGAACAGTGCAGCCTGACCTGCCAGGCCAGGTCTTCCTTGAACCGAAAAACAAGCCACCCATGACGAATTTCATCCTAATTGGGGCTGTTCAATCGGGTGTATTTGATATGGCGCCCTAAGCCACATCATCCGACAGAACTAACTGAACCAAATGTATGGTATGTCTATTAGTTTCCTACTGGATATTCTTCTCTCTATTGAGCCTTTAGCTTTAAAAGAATATAAACTAATAAAATCAACATGAAATAATTTGGATGGTAGAATGACAATTATTTAAAACAATATGCTTCGTCTGTGGTATCAGAGAGAAGGCAACAATGTTTTCTCAAAGTATAGAGAGAAGATCAAGTGGCTTCTTGTCTGATTTCACAGGAAATTAGCAGTAGCTACTCTACCCCTGGTAGAGAGAGCAATAATTATTTCACATAGAGTCCTTTTAGGTAAAATGGCACTCCCTGATCCACTGTTAATTAAGAAACTGTCTGTTATATTTTAATCACACCTTGGTAATACATTCACAATCAACAAAAGTTACTTACCTTCGGATTGAAGCTTGGACATCCCTCAAAAAGCCAGTGGTTCAGAGCCAGGCGTGGTGCTTAAGGGCCACCGACGATGAACCTGCTCTGCCTAGGGAGGCAGGCGTATCCAGCCTACAGTGTATGGCAGACTTAGCCACGTCTCTCCCATCAGCAATAGCTTGGGAAAGTTTGTTTTGGAACCATAGGCAGCACCTACCCAACAAAATCCCAGAGCAAAAGGGAGTATCGGACCAAATGGCGCATGGTGTTCACCGGCAGCAGTGCCAGGCTGACAGAAGAAAACATCTTATTTCCAAAGGTATCCAGGCACTTGGATTCCCTATCCAGTGGAGTGGAAAGGAATGTGCCAGGATTTACTCTGGGAGTGGAGGCTTGGATCACCAAGCTCTCTGGGGTGGGGTGCTGGGTCAGGAAATTGGGGTCCCTTGGGGTGGGGCAATGGTGAAGGGAAATTGTCCTATTCACAGGAGCCCCTGTGCAGGATGTCTGTGAAGGATTCGTTAAATGGGAGAAGTGGGTCAGATGGGGTCTCTCTCCGCTGAAGAACCTCCATCGAGACTTTTGTCTTGATAGCCACTGAGGGCAGCTGAAGGCCCAGGACCTCGACTGCCCTCCTCACCCCCATAGCAAATGAAGCAGCTGCATCCACAGACACGACAGGAGGAAAGACCAATCTAGTATCTGAGGAGGTGTCCAGTCCACTTGCATCCACCAAATCCTCACTCCAGGTGTTCTCGGTGGCATCTAGGGGCTGGTTTTCATCAGGGTCTATTGGCCCCTCCCAGTCATCCTCAATTCCTACCCCAGAGGAATAGCGTACAGGCTTCAATCTGGGTGGAATGCCTCCAGTCGGCATCAGACTACACCTATCCGGCTCCACGTAGGAGTCGAGGATGAATATGGGGGTGCACCAACGGTGGGTGCTGGCAGCACTGGGAATCGGTAGTGGAGCCGGTACCAGGGAAGGATTTAGTGGCTTGACTGGTGCCGGGGGCAAACCCGCCTGCGGAAGACCAGTAGTGGCACACCCTGAAGCCACGGAGCCAGTAGGCACTCCAGCGGGAACGGGCTGCCAAAATATGAGGTGCATAGCCTCATAAAATTCACAGAGTTGAGCGGGGGTTGCGCCAGAACATGGAAACTTGGGGAGGTGTGAAGATGGTCCAGGCGTACGTTCAACCGTGGAGAAAGGCGTTGAACGCAGACACTCCCTCATCTCAACAGATGACTGATGGATGGGGTGAAGTCAGAGCCTCTTCAACTTCGTGCTCTTGTTCGGTTTGTAGGACTCACCCTAATGCCTGGATGACTTCGACTGTGAGAATGAGTGCCTGGAGTGGTTCCGCGACAGATCCGGAGACCTTCCTCTCAACCCAGAAAGAGACCGTTGCGGCGTCACATATCAGTCAGCAAGAAGTTTGAAGGACTGCTCTCTTAAGGCCTTGGGGAACATGGCGTGACAATCAACACAGGTCTTGGATTTGTGCTTGCACTCGAGGCACCAAAGGCAGAGGATGTGTGGATTTGTCACTGGCATTTGCCGGTGACAGGCATCACAGAGCTTTAAACAAGCCTTCCTCCTGGACATCCCTGCCACACCAGGAGACAATGTGTAGTAAAGTGCCTCATTTGGGCATGTTCAGTCCTCACTTTTTGGCTGGAACATTATGTAATTTAGACTGCACAGGGTCTCCTCTGCGATATCTCCTTCCTTAACCTGTACCTATTGTTTCCACAATTGGTAGCCCTTTAGCTCACATATAAGTCCCTAGTAAAAGGTACCACTGGTACCAAGGGCCTCATGGTTAAAGAGGTCCCTAAGGGTTGCAGCGCAAATTGTGCCATCATAAGAGACCCCTCACCAAGTACTTGCACACTGCCAATGCAGTCTTGGTGCAAACAAAACTGAGGAATCGACATCCAACACATCCTTGTGTGTCATGCCTACAGACACTGCACAAAATATAGGTAAAACACCTGCATAGCAGGCCTTAGCCCTAAGGCAGGGTGCACTATATCTCCTGTGAGGGAATATCTGAATGAGCAGATATGCCCCTTCAATATTCTTATTGCTTCCTGGGTACTGTAAGTGTTCAGGGAAGCCATAGTAAGTTCCTGGGTTGGACACTTGTCGTAACTTGTCATTCACTGAAGTATGGAATGTTTGGTACCAAAAATCTCGTCATAATAAACCTGCACTGATTCCAGTGTCAGATTTATTAGATATTGCACACAGAGGACCCCTTAGAGGAGTCTAGTGAAACCTACCAACCCTTAGTCTGGTCAATGACTGGCCTAAGCCAACCTGCTACCACCAGACAGTGTTTTGACCTCATGGGGTGAGTGCATGCGCGCTCAGAGGTCAAGAAGAATACCTTTCCTGGGTAGAGATGTTCACACCTCCCCCTTGTCAGGAAGAGCCATCTGTGGTGGGGAGCTTCAAAGACCTTGCCGCCTTTGTAACAGGACCCCAGAATCTCATGTTAGAAGGAGCAGGCCCCCCTCCTGTCCCCGACTCCTTTTGGTGGAAAGACAGGCGGGAAAACTTAGCAAGAATAGAAGGGTGGCTCCCCTTTGCCAACTTGAAGATGGTGGGACTTATCCAATCAGGGCTAGGTCTATGTCTCCATCCCACAGGAGGTGAGCATAATAGAGGGTGTAGACACCCCAAGAAAGGGACCCATTGACCACCTGTCACTCCCTTTCAATACCCCTAAATCTAGCATTTAGGTGTCATCCCCTAGAGCCTGAACTTTAGTTGCTGATGACCTAAAAAGAGCCGCACACCACAGAGTCGCACCAGCAGAGAAGACTGCAGAGAACTACTGACTCAGTGTTCTGCTTGGGTTTTCGGATCAGATAGAACCCGCTCATCAGAGCCTCTCTAACCCAGTCAGAACGTTACCCTCTCCCTAGGGCCTATTCACAACAAGTAACCACCGATATATATATATATATATACCACCTAAGGACAGGGAATTCCTACTATATACATATATATATATATACACATACATACACACATATATATATATATATATATATACATACATCTAGACCTCTTATAATACAAGTGGCGGCCTCGCGATCCCAGACGGACCCAGGACTTCCTACCCAGACGGCAGCCTTAGCCTCGCGGTCCCAGACGGACCCAGGACTTCCTACCCAGACGGCAGCCTTAGCCTCGCGGTCCCAGACGGACCCAGGACTTCCTACCCAGACGGCAGCCTTAGCCTCGCGGTCCCAGACGGACCCAGGACTTCCTACCCAGACGGAAGCCTTAGCCTCGCGGTCCCAGACGGACCCAGGACTTCCTACCCAGACGGCAGCCTTAGCCTCGCGGTCCCAGACGGACCCAGGACTTCCTACCCAGACGGCAGCCTCAGCCTCGCGGTCTCAGACGGACCCAGGACTTCCTACCCAGACGGCAGCCTCAGCCTCGCGGTCCCAGACGGACCCAGGACTTCCTACCCAGACGGCAGCCTCAGCCTCGCGGTCCCAGACGGACCCAGGATTTCCTACCCAGGCGGCAGCCTTAGCCTCGCGGTCCCAGACGGACCCAGGACTTCCTACCCAGACGGCAGCCTTAGCCTCGCGGTCCCAGACGGACCCAGGACTTCCTACCCAGACGGCAGCCTCAGTACAAGTTCATCCTATGATTACCATAACATACAACAGGGGAATCAGTTTTACTATTTATCAGATCACACAAGAACTGCCAGTTTGAGCACAACCTGTTCTCTGGTTCGAGGGGCTCCTCTCTCCCTTATTCAGTTACCACTTACCTGATCAGGGTTAACATCTGTTCATGTCAAGTCACAGCTGACTAGAAGAATAGGCTACCCTCTTATACAAGAACACGCAGCACATGTTGATTCATTACAAACTGGATACTTTATTATTTATTATATACGCAATCACATAACATTACTGTGTAACACATAACCTGCAAAGAAAAGTGAAAGATTAGGTTGTACACTCTAATAAGAAAGGGGTCGACATCACCTTAGTCGTGTGTAGCCTGCACTCAATGGTCATCTAGGTTCCCTTCTCGTCTGTGCCTCGGCTCGCCTGGAGGTCACACCTCCGTAGTCACAGCTCCCTTCTCCGAGTCACTGGGACCTCTTCCTCATCGGCTACTCTCTCCTCTCTGGCAATTCTGCTAGAAGAGTATCTGTCTCTCGGTTTTTCTCCGCCTTCAAGTTTGTCATCTGTCTTCCCTGGAATAAGTAGCTTTACTGCTAACGGCTAGATGCCGCCTACGGACTGAAGTAAGTGTGTCCCGTAACTGCCTCAGACTTTCACTAATATAGAGGTGCATTTCCCCATGGAAAATTCCGGCCCGTAACCTGCCGCCCACCAAATTCTTGTACCTCCCCGTACCAAGGACACTTTCCCAGCCGGCCGGCCTGATGTAGTGTCTTCGGCATGAAGAAAAATACAATCCTTCGATAAGGGCCGGTCTGAACCGGTTCTCTCCAAGCGAATAACACCTCATAACTAAAACATCCCCTTTAACCTAGAAGCATCTCAAGCTGCCGGGGCAGAAAGAAAGATGGAGTCTCTCCCGTTTGAGGCCTACCAGGCCTGAATTCAGCACGGCTCCATGAAATACCCTCACTACAGGGCAGGTTATCCCTAATACTAACGAATCTATCCCCTAGGATATGTGTGCAAGCCCTAATCTATGGGGAAGAACACAGGATCATGTACTTCATTCACTACTCTAACCCTTAGGCTTGAATGGTAAGAGACTGAAGTCACCCTAATCACCCATCAACACAATAGGGCCGGGAAAATCGAGCAGTACACTCAGCCCCAGCCCTACAAGCCTGTCTGCAGGCCTCGATGATCCTGCACCAAAAGACGACTCGTCCTGCAACCCAGCAACCTCCAAAACCTTGGGAGCACTGCCTGTCTTCGACAAAGACACAAGATCTCCCAAGGACAGCAGACCTGTTCACAAGAAACAAACTTAAAGGAAAGGCCTCTGCGACCTGAAGCCACGCGAAATCCTGCTCTCGGTTCCACCTCAGAACCAGATACCTCCAGCCTGAGTCCAAGTGCCCCACCAGTCCCAGTGAGGTTTCCCAGCACTCCAGAGCCCGAGTCCATAATGGGTTGACCCCTCCCGGACTCATCAAGGTCTGCACGGGAAATCCCTCAACCGCGACCTGCTCTGGTAAGCCGTTTCCGATGCCAAAAGACACCCCTGCGCTAGTCTTCCCTGGGCCTTGGTGAAGAAGACCAAAGGTGTCTCTACGTCCCAGAGCATTGCAAATTACCTCTCCAACTGTTGGTTTCCTTCGACCGGCCTCCTGGCCTGAGCCTGCAGCCCTATTCCGATTTGGCTTTTCTTCATTGATTTTCATTGGGCACCAGATGCTGTGTTGGCACCCTGGGCCACTGGTGGTGTAGTGTTGGTGCTGCTTTGGACCCTGCCCAGTGCTAGCTTCAACTTCTGAAGACTGGCCCCACAAGCCGCATTTACTTAACTCTACAAAAAGAACTGTTGATGGACAGAGTGCAGAACAATGTCATACATTCACCCCAGTACAGAGATCTGGGCCTAAATCTATCGTTTTTTGCTCACCATGCCATTCCAGTTTGGACCCAGCCAGATGCAAATCAGTCTTGACCCTGTGCCCCATGGGAACAGTTCAGCACGAACTGCCACGCCAGGTCCTCCCTGGACTGGAAACAAGCATCCAAGGACCAGTTTCGGGGTTTCACCCCTCTTCAGCCAGGATAGCTTGATTCCAGTGGCATGGAGAGCACGGGACTCACGTCTGAGCAAACCCGTCCCACTCGGGGTGACAAATGCAAAAAGAACTGTTGATGGACAGAATGCAGAACAATGTCATACATTCACCCCAGTACAGAGATCTGGGCCTAAATCCATCGTTTTTTTGCTCACCATGCCATTCCAGTTCCAGTTCGGTCTGCACTGTTCCCTTGAGGCACAGGGTCAAGACTGATTTGAATATGGCAAGGTCTAAACTGGGGTAGCATGGTAAGCAAAAGAATGATGCATTTAACCCAGATCTCTTGACTGGGAGAGAATGTTTTGATTTGTTCTGCATTCCGTCCATCAATTGTGTGTCTTTTGCTTTCTCGCCCTAAGTGCACCGGGTAAGCCTAGACGTAGGTCCCGGGCTCACTCTGCCACTGGAATCAGCTATCCTGGCTGAAGAGGGGTAAAACCCCGAAACCGGTCCTAGGATGCTTGTTTCTGGTCCGGGGAGGACCTGGCTTGGCAGTTTGGTCTGGACTGTTCCCGTGAGGCACAGGGTCAAGACTGATTTGCATATGGCCGGGTCTAAACTGGGGTGGCATGGCGAGCAAAAGAATGATGGATTTAACCCAGATCTCTTGACTGGTGAAGAACCAGTACCTTATGGGCCTGGCGGCGCAGGGTACGCCTTAATCTCCTGAGTTCACCTGCTTTGTCGAACAGAGACACGGGACACTCCGTTAGGCGCAGAAGATAAGGTTTATTAGCTGCAGCTAAGTACAGTTGTCCCAGAAGTACACTCGGTATGTTCTTAGGAGACTGCCACTTTACTTTGTGGCGCACAATCTTTTATAACACACATATTCACAAAGAACACTCCCAATGCATACAGGGTTAACCAATGAGAAGATTGTGAAAACAAGATATTAAGTAACTCAAATAAGCCTCTCTTCCAACTGTGTTTGTCACCCTTCCCCACAAGTTAATCAGTGGTAGTGTTTATAAGTCGACTTGCAGGTGGCAGGACACATTTGTATGCCCCGGAGGACAGTTGTGAAATGAGAGAATACGAGTAAAGAATAGCGAAGGCCAGAGGATAAAATAAAGTCAGGAAAGAATGGTGCGAACCAATAGATAGTCGAGACAGGGATCAGTCAAACCAGACGAGAAATAGTGGAGTCGGCCAGACCCTGACACCAGCTTTAAACAGAGGCAGGAGGTTATTTGACACGTTGCACGAGTGAGGGCAACACAAAATGGCGGAAAGACACAAAATGGTGGCTAAATACGAACGGGATCGGAAAACTGAATTACCTCAGACCCTCCTTTTGCCATTACTCAGGCAAGACACACAGACTAATTTTAATCTGAGTCGACGTCAATGGCCATGAGGTCATCAAGCTGTTGCTGCAACATCATTTTAATGCTCTCCGTCTTTCGTGGCACAGGCCTTGGGACATACATAGTGGCACAAAGACCACAGATGGCGGGGCCACACTGCATACAGAGAGAACAGGAAAAAATGATGGCCAAAACCACTCCAAGGAATGTTAATACTTTCCATCCCCATTTGGACAGTAATCCCCAAAACCATTCCAATAAAGACCAATCTCCTTCGTCCCGATGAATCAACTCGGAGATCACATGTAATTTGGAGATGGCTTGGTATACCATAGGGGCGTCGTCAGGCATATAAATGCAACAGCTAGATCCGATCAATTTACAAACTCCACCACGATCCGCAAGAATAACATCCAGAGCAATCCGGTTCTGCAATGTCAGGAGACGATCCGCCTGAAGTTCAGCTGTGAGATTACTCAAGGCTCCCACAGTGACATCTATGATAGTCTCAACAACACGAACCAATTGTCTCATGTTTCTACTGTTGGCCATTGGGCCCCAAAAAGGGAGAAATCCTTTAAGGAAATCACCTCCCTCTTGTCCTGCCGTGTCTTTAGAATCAATAATCCCTCTGCCATATCTGTTTCTGTGATGTCCCGAAGGAGCAGTGTATGTAGGAGGGAGAAGAAAGGCTATATAGCACGTTTCTGAAAAATCTGTCGGTAGCCACGTGTATGCTCTATCGTGGCAGACAAAATACGTGCCCTGGGATGGCACTAACAGTGGTGAATTCTGAGATGTGTGAATGTATGTATGGGAACAAAAACTCTTTCCTTGTCCAGTGTCAGTAGTCTGGCCTTTCATTTGTAAACAAAATTTACCTCGATGAGGCACAGTCCAAATTGGTGGAGATTTTCCCTGTTTAACTACATCTGTAAGGCTAGTAGCGTAACGAGTCACGATCCAACCATCGTATGCCCGTTTCTCATCAACTGGAAGCCTACTATTCTCCACAATTCTAGCCATAGCCACTATTCCTTTTATCAGAGAACTATGACTAAAATCTTGTCCACTACCATATGAACCAGCTGGACGTCTAAATCGGTTCTGATATGCATTTGAAAACATCACAAAATAGGCCCAAGCGGAACCTTCATAAGAAAATGGAAGGGTTAAATATGGCATCCCTTTGTCTGTGGTATGAGGCATAAGTCCACACACCCAACAGTCGGTTGTGTTGACTACCAATTGGTGTTGATGCAACAACTGGACAACTTAATTGTTAAAATATTCTGTTCTCCTGATTAGTTCATGTTGGGGAAGCGTATGTAATTGATGTGGGGAGATAGTAGAATGGAGAGGCAAGGAAATAGAAGTAGGGACAGATTTGTGCTGCATAGCATGAACAATCCAACCTACACAAGCCAATAAGGTACTAAAAAACATAAGAACACACAATGTTATGCCACATTGACTGCACACTAATTTACAATATTTCTTTCTCATCTCTTCCTTCTTATTATTCTTTCCCACTTTGACATCCATCCTCTAAAATTGTTGCTCACGGCAATCTTCCTTACTCACTTGGCTGTGATTATTAGATGTCCTATGACACTGCAAGTCCTGGGGGCCTAGCCACTATACAGGTCACGAACCAAGACTCCTACCGTGACCCTGCAACCTGGACAGATGATACATGTCACGAAAGAGATGAAAATCTCAGGTGTCCTTGACCAGTCTAGGCCTTAAATTATATCGAGTTCTGTTCAGTACAGTTTGGTCCTGAAATATTGTCTGTGGATCTGTAGTGTTCAATCGGAGATGTGGCGGTACGGCTTCTTGTAAAACGTCGTCATCTTCTTTCTCTGACCGAGTTCCATCTAGGTGTGCACTACTGAAAGGTACAAACCGAGGGACCCTTTCGCCTTCAAAATCACCTACACCCTTACAGACCCACTGGTCAAAAGGCAAGGGCACCTTTTTGCAGTGCACGCCATGGATCCAGTTCTTTTTCCCTTCGACTTTCACTGCTGTACGTGTCACCAGAAGAACTTGTCGAGGCGCCTTCCAACAAGGTTCCAAATTCCTTGTTCTCTGAAAATTTTTCACACAGACCCAGTCCCCCGGTTGGATAGAATGAGCTGGGTCTGTGGAGGCCTCTGGTAAAGCGTTTTGAACCTGTTGGTGGAGAACACGTAATTTAGTGGTGAGGTCATGTAAGTAGTCAATCAGCATTGGATACTGTATGTCAGAATATTTTTTAGGGCGAGGGACTCCCCAAATATTAGCCGGGCGCCCAAAAACAACCTCGTATGGGCTGAGTCCCAAACAAGAATGTACAGCTGTTCTAGTGGATAGGAGAGCCAAAGGTAAAGCATCGGGCCAGGCAAGTCCCGTGCTAGCCTGTACCTTTGCAAGCTTAAGTTTGAGAGTGCCGTTATAGCACTCTACCAAACCCGCTGATTGGGGATGGTTCGCCGCATGGAATTTTTGCCTGATACCAAGACCGGCACACACCTTTTTCATAATTTGGCCCACAAATTAATATCCGTTGTCACTCCAGACAATGCGTGGCAAACCAAACCTAGGGAAGAACTCTTTCAGAAGAAATTTGGCAGTGGACAAAGCAGTGTTGTCTTTCAGGGAGTAGGCCTCTATCCATCTGGAGAAGGCACACACCACCACCAAAACATATTTGAGATTGTTGCATCGTTCCATGTGAATATAATCAATTTGCAACACCTCGAAAGGATATGTTGGGGGAGCAAAATGACCTGCTGGAGTTGGGGTTCCCTTTCCTGGATTATGCATCAAGCAAACGATACAATGCTTCACTAAATTATCTGCACATTTTGGAATCCCTTCGTTCAGCCACACTGGAGCCAGAAGCTTACATATTCCTTTCGCACTGATATGGGCTGGACCATGTGCCATAGAAACTACAGGCAGTACATAGGCATCTGGTAACAGCCAACGCTGATGTTCTGACAATTCTACCCAACATCCCATCGCGTCTAACATTCCTGTACTCTCTTTCCACTTACTCAACTCTTTCTCTGTAGCCTCTCCTTGAATCGATCTCACACTTTCTATTGTATCCTCACACATTCCTTTTTCCTTGACCCAATTTGCAGGGCCCGCAACATACATCCGACTCATAGCATCTCTGGCTGTTCCTTTCGCTACCTCATCCGCAAAAGCATTCCCGCGACCAACATCATCAGTAATCCTCTTATGCGCACTACACTTTATGATTGCTATCTGGGTAGGCAAAGCAAGTGACTCAAGAAGATCAGTTACCAACTGACCATGCTGTATTTTAGTACCGTGGGAGGTAAAGAATCCTCTTTCCTTCCACAAACGACCAAAACTATGGGCCACACCAAACGCATAATGGCTGTCGGTATATACATTCACTCTCTTCCCCTTAGATAACACACACGCTCTGGTCAAAGCTATCAGTTCAGCTGCCTGAGCTGAATTATGTCTGATGAGTGCTGTCTCCACGATTGTATGCAAGGTGGTAACAGCATAAGCTGAAGTTGTTTCACCATTAGGGAGTTTAAAACAAGAACCATCCACCCATAGGATCCCATCCGGGTCCATTAGTGGTGTATCTTTAAAATCAATCCTACCTTTTGTCTCCTCCTCAGTATGGAGAAAACAATCATGTTGTTCCTGAATACCTTTCTCCTCTGGAAGAGGTAACGATGTGGCTGGATTTAAAGTGTTACATCGTTTGATGTGCACATGACTAGCCAAGAGCGTCAGCTCATACCCAGACATGCGAGCGCTTGTAAGATGCTGTGTTTTTGTCCTATTTAGCAAGGTATCCACTGCATGTGGTACCATAACAATAAGAGTGTTATCTAGCACCACTCCAGCAGACTGACGAATAGAAATTGCTGCTGCTGCTGTAGCTTTAAGACAACTAGGCAATGCCTTGGCTACTGGATCTAATGTAGCCGAAAAGCAGGCACATGGCCGCTGCTTGTCTCCAAATCGTTGTGTTAAGACTGACAACGCACAACCCTCTCTTTCATGGACATAGAACGTGAAGGGCTTACTGTAATCCGGAGTACCCAACACAGGAGCAGAGCACAGAGCAGCACGTAAATCAGAAAAACTCTTCGGACATTTGTCAGGCAAGGAAGGGGTTAGGGTGTGTCTTTCAAAGTGAGTGCCAATAAAGGTTTAGCCAACAAAGAAAAATTTGGAATCCACTGTCTACAATAAGAGGTAATGCCCAGAAAGGCACGTACTTCTCTTTGTGTGGATGGCACAGACATTTGTGCAATTGCTTGAATACGATCTGGGGTCAGTCGCCTTCCCTCCTTCGACAAGAGATGACCTAAATAGGTAACCTCTTAGCGAGCATATTGTAATTTAGAAGGTGAAACCTTATGGTGAAGGTCAGACAAGTGACGCAATAGTGCAATAGTCACGTTCTTGCAAATATCCTCTGAATCAGCAGCAATCAATAAATCATCCACATATTGAATAAGGGTAGCACCTGGCGGCAAAGGAAAAGCATCAAGCTGGCATTTCAGAGCTTGGCCATAGATGGAGGGACTTTCACAATAGCCTTGGGGTGCACGCTTGAACCGGAAACTTCGGCCTCCTAAAGAGAAGCCAAAATTATCCCTACTCTCTTCAGCAATGGGGATGCTGAAGAAAGCATTTTTCAGATCAATAACAGAAAACCAAGCTGCAGAGGCAGGTATCATAGTTAACAGGGCAGTGATATCTGGAACAACAGGAAACTGCAGTACAACAATTGTATTAACCTCCCGGAGATCAATAACAAAGCGATAAACAGGAGGCTGAGAAGGATCAGTGCGTTTAAGAACCGGGAGAACTGGACTATTGCATACATTTCCCCTCGTCTCCTCAACCACACCTTTCTGAACCAAATCATAAATAATAGCAAAAAGTGCTCTTTCACCATCATTGGGAATTTTGTATTGAGGGATGCGTGGCAATTTAGCACTGGGCTTGAGGGTAACGACATAGGGTGGGATCTCAAGACAACCAACATCATTTGGACCCGTAGCCCAAAGTGTTGCAGGGAGAGAGAGCAATTCAGGTGGAAATGTATCTTTAGACAAATACATTGGAGAAGTCAGTTTCTGCCCCAAAACGAGATGTACACCAGAAGGAGAATAATATATTGTTGCATGCAATCTTTTCAATAAATCCAAGCCCAACAGATTTTCGCCGCAACCAGTCGTTAAAAGAAGCGGAGCTTCCAAATCATAAGAACCAATTGAAATAGGCAGAGGACAAGAGACCGGGCTATGAACTGGGGCGCCAGAAAATCCTACGGATACGTTGGTTAAGCCAGACAAAGGTGCCCCAGGGAGTTTGGAGTGAATAATAGAACTTCTCATCGCACCAGTATCTAAAAATAATTGGCTCTGAAACACCCATTGTAGTGACATTAACATAAGGCCCATTCTGATCTACTGGAATCGATACAACTCCCTCACTTTGTCTATGGCTGTCCTGGTTAGCGTGAAGACCGTCATTCTCACCTTCAACATAGTAATCATCATTGTAATATTGTGTAGACTGAGTATTTTACTGATCAAAGTAGTTCATAGAATGTGGAGGTGGAAGGGAACGCTGTGTCTGGGGCGACATACCTCGACCTCTACCCCTGGGCGCTAACTGGGAACCACCACGATCTTGTGGAGTAGATAGTCCTCCATTACGCTGTAATAAAACCGGGCAGCCATTCTTAAAATGACCTTCCTCCCTACAATAGGCGCATTGGTTAGGACCTAACAAAGGCCGTGGAATATAGGGCTCAGGTTTTTGAAACACCCTCTGAAACTGGGGAGGCTGTTGAAACTGGCGCTGAGCAGTGCGAGGAGGATAAGCTTGTTGCAGAAGAACCTTCGTTTTTAATTCTTTGGTCTTTTTTTCTTGCTTGTCTTTTTCCTCTTTATCCCTGTTTTCGTAATATTGAGCAGTAGCCAATATCTGAGCAGAAGAAGAAACAGCCTATGAACTTTCAGAGTCTTTTAACTTATGTGACAACTCGGGGAGCAAATTAAATACAAATTTGTCTACAAATAATCGCTGTCCACCCTCCGTAGTCATATCCTGACCACTGTGATCAATAAACGTTTCCTCAAAACGAGTGAAGAAATCGGAGACACTCATCTTTCTTCTGTCTACACGCAGCTAATTTATCCCAATTAACTCGTAAGGCGGGCATCATTGTTTTCATTAAAGTAATAATCCTACCAGGGAGTTCTGTGATCAAAACATCAGGCTTAGCACCACCCACTTGTGCTCTATCCGAGGCAGTTATAGCATTCCATGTACCACCCAATTCTTGAACGTGATCCTCTCTACGAATCCGAGCCCATAACGCTTGTGGGACTACATTTCCCATCAACAGGTCACTGTTTCATATAAATTCATAATACAGGCATCAACAGTCTGGGACAATTCTTTATAGTAACCAGCAGGGTTTTTACGGGGATCCGGTAAAGATTGTTTGAGGGCCAAAACATCAGATCTCTTCCAGGGCACATGTACCCATATACGCTGGAAGTGAGCGGGAATAGCTGGATTATTACCTGCTTGCACAACCTCTTCCCTCCATATCGGAGGAACCTCTCTCATTGGGTAATGTTTCAACGTCTGCCGAACAGCAGGATCAGAATCAAGAAAAGTTCGTCAAGAAAATAAGGACCTAAAAATAACAAGTGTCCTTACGGCGTCCTCAACCTTAGAACCCACAATGAGTCCTTTATCGAAATTAGCCTGAACGTCCAACAGACCCTGGGGAAGTAAACCCAAATCCATATCCTCCCATCCTTTAGCAAGAGTGTCACACAACATTAAATACATATCTCTGCGTGGGCGCATCCCACTGATGAAAGGTGATCATGATATCTTTCACACTATACTGGGGACCCTTCTCGATCCATTTGCGAGCGAGAGAGTCCAACACCACCCGCTCGTCGGAACCTGGAAGTTGACTATGAGACTGTCTTCGAGAAAAAGCCGGAGACATGTTCAGAGTCCCAAAGAAAGGGGACAAAAAACCAGAGACAGTATCTGTTATTCGTTTGCGCCCAGTAGGAGAATTAGACATAAGGACAGGGGACAAGGTATTAGGCGATACAGGAGAGGGACTGGCAGTTATAAGGGGAGCCGAAGGCAAAGAAGATTGATGTTCAGGAGATGGAGACAAAGGAATCGGTGGCACGAGAGGTGGGAGTGGCAATACCGGAAGGGGCAAATGTGGAAGAACCGGAACAGGTGGGGGGACAACAGGCAACTGAACAGGTTGTAACAACGGGGGTGCATTAGCACCTTGTACATAGGGTGGAGGCAATCTCAATAGGTGAGACATCAAAGGGTCTTCCTCCAGATCCTTACTTTTATCAGAAGGGGAATTAGGCAACACCGGATAGCATCTATCTATTGCCATACGATGCTGTCTCTCTGAAATCTCCATTGCATTATCAATCTCATTATCTTTAAACTGCTGAGCAGCCTGTATAATCGTCATATTTTGTGCTTTCTTATCTCGTTTTGCCTGCTTAATTTCTTTCTGTTTGGCTTCCTTACGCCAGAGGCGGAAAGAGTCAAACATTGCCGGCCGGGCTTGTCTTTTGAACAATAGCGCTTCCAAATTGTCTAATATGTCAGGCTCAAAACTACTATTTTGTGGCCACTGTAGAACGCCATCGTTCTTCGTGTATCAGATCCATGCCTTATTAAAGGCAATGGGGCCGACACCATGTTTTGAATAAAGCTCATAGGTGGGAGTTCCAACCGGAGGAATCGGACAAGAGTCCTCCAGCCGGGAATCCCTATTATAACCAAGGCAACAGCCTAAACTTACTCAGACCAGGCATCGTTATTTCACTGGACTGTTCACAAACATCAAGCGGTCAAATAATACAGTACAAACGTACTCACCCCTCGGCTTCGGCTTTTGCAATAGCCGAATCAAAGACCCAAATCAAAACAAAATAGTGGGAGCTACCCACCAATACTTAACTAAGTGTCTTCTTACGCCAACAGAGGCCCGTCTAATGTCTCGCGATACCAAACATCATCAAAGGGAACAAAGCAGGGCGGCAGTCAGGGCAGCAGTTGTCAGCAGCCGTCAAAAAAGAGAAACCGCGCTGCAAAAGACCTTCGGACCACTTCGACATACAGGGGTCGCTTGACGTGTGTAGGAAGGTGGATATCTGACTATGGTTACCCCCAACTTTTTGCCTAGTGTCTAGCTGGTTTTTCGACTTAGTTGGCCTGAGATTCTGCCATTCAGGGTCTCAGGCTGTCTGCTCTCTCTTTAAAATGGACTCCATGTACCCTAGGTACATAACCAATTGGTAAGGATCACCTTATTGGACCCTGTACAGTGTACCCTAGGTACCCAGGGCATAGGTGTACCCTAGGCCTCCCAGGGGCTGCAGCATGTATTATGCCACCCCTGGTCTGGCCTTCCAATCAGACACAACTGGCTGATCACTCAGCTGGGGCAAGGTCGTGTAATCACCCCTTGCTTAGATATAGTATGCCTATATCTACCCTTATATATAGACACATGTGTACCTATCAGTCACTCCTATGGCAGGCCTTAACAATCCTGGAGGCAGAGTGCTTGGTAACATGTGAGATGGTGCTCTAGCATGAGCTGAGCCTGTCTGCAGCTTTCGGAACCTTGTCCTTATAGCTGTTCTATGATATAGCCTACCATATACTCTTAAAGTGCCTTATAACCTTAGACGGTTATGGTAACTATGGTTTGGCTTTATCAAAACATGTCGTGTAAGGTGTCTAACACTTTGGAATAATACCCCCATGCCATTTCTGGACATGAGAATATTATTCCCCCCTTCTAGAGGGAAAGACATGTTAAAATCATACTCCAACTGTTAGCCTCTGACCAAAGCCTCAGCATCACAAAATGGATGCTGCTGCCACGACACAAGTCTGACCTCCTGCAGCTGGGAGTGGTCCCAGCCAGGGAGGCCTGGACAATAGGTTTCCTGCTTGGGGAGGTGCTAGCACCTCCCCAACAGCCTTTAGTGTATTGGGGCAGGGTGGGCTGAAAGGAATGAGACATGCCTGGGGCACACAAGGTGTTCCTTGCATAGTCCAGTTCAAACCGGCGCTGGGGCACTCCAGCCCCAGCTCTGGCGCGAAACTGGACAAAGGGAAGTGGGTGTAACCACCCCCTCCCAGGTCCCACCCATAAGGCGTGACCTAGCAGGTATCCCAGCCCCCCAGATTAGTATAAGAGTGGGAGTTGGGCCACAAGACTTTAGATTATCCTGAACCTGCAAAACTGAACAGAAACTCTGGACCTTCGACATTCGACGAAAGAAGAAGACTGAAGAATCTCCCTTGTAGCCAGGAGTGGCTACCCTGTGCAAACAGGCACCATCAAGAGACTACCCTTTGCTTTGCGACCGTTCTACGAGGAACCGACTGCAGAGCCCGACCAGAGCCTTGACTTCCAGACTTCTCCGACCCTCATCCACATCTGCAGCAGAGCTGAGATCCGTGGAGGCGACGAGCGACGTGGGACCGGCTACCTGGGAAAAGTGGCTAGTAACTTACAGCGCAGCTTCTGAGGTACCCTCGAAGTTGTGCACCGGGGATTGAGAAGCCCCAACCCCAAGCACCATCTGCACCGAAGATCAGCCCCCCACACTCCACGAGTCCTGCGTGGGGCCCTTCAGCATTTTTCTGCTTGCCGCGTCTGTCCGGTTGCTTGCCCGCTGGCTAGTGGCCTCTGTGACGACGCACCCTGAAATCTTCTGCGCTGGTTTGGCTCCTCCAGACTGGCTCCCGCTTCTCTGCAAAGAAGAAGCACCCCAGACCTTCCTGGTCTGCACCAGAAGCAAGTCCTCCGTTCTTCGTGGGTTCCGCTTGCCAAGGCTTGGTGAGTCCTAGTCCAACTTCGACGCCGCCGACAGCAAGAACCTTCGTGGGACAGCTCGCCTCCTGGTCCTGGTCGTCCTCGACGCTTCCTGGTCCTCCTGGCTGCAGCGACAAGCTTCACCTTCACCTGCAACTCTTCATGACATCGCCTGGTTCCTTCCTGGTTCCACGTGGTCACTGGCTAGTGACCTTGACTCTGTCCCTTCTGCTTGCAGGTTTCTTCTCTTCTTGATCCCAGCCTTGGGATCCACCGGACACTCTTCACTGACTGCCTGTCAGCATCTTTCTTCAGGCATCCATAGGAGTCGACGACGAAAACGACGCATCTTCACCCCTATGCACCCGCAGCCTGTGGGCTAGGTAACTTGGGTACTCCGGTGCTCATCAGGATAGTGACTATCCTAGTGTCTAGTTTTCAAGTCTCAACTTCCTAGCTACTCCAGAAGTGTCCTAAATCTACCGTTTTCTAAACTGTACTATTGCTATTGACTTTTACACATTACGCGTGAGTGTTTCCACTCTGCATACGAATCCCGTGGGCCTCCCACTTCCTAACTAACGCTAGTGTAGTGTAGCCCCAGCGATTCCCTAGGCCTAGGCCTATTCTAGTTCCGTGACAGTGGTTCTTATACCACTTACTTAGTATATGGTTTGCGTGGCCCCTAGGGCCTAACTGTATTACTTACCTGTGTGACTTACTGTATGCATTAATAAGACTGTGTTGTACTTACCTCTAATCTCATAAAGAGTGCTGAGGGTTTGCTTAGAATAAATACACTTTATTTTATATATATATCTGTTGTGGTGTCCTTTCATTTGGTATTCAAGGGATTATATGTGGTATCACAGCTGGCTTCACATGCCATTCAGAGTTTAGCCTAAGACTGCTCTTGTCCATGCTACCACTAGGATAGCTGGTCTATAAGGTTGACTTTACAACCAATCACCATAAGGGTATTTGGACTGATATAAGGTGTACACTAGAACTAGTGACATCATACATCAGGCCAACTTCTCACATTGGTGAGCAGCGGTTGGGATCTGAGCTTGCTGTTGTAATACCATTGTAATCTTGAGATACTAAATTGAAAGATCACACAGATATTGTCTAGGTACATATAACATAGATTATAATACTTAAGTCCTACTGGACTTTGTAGTTGTAGGTTGAAGGGAGTAACACACCCTGACTACAACTACTAGAGAGGTTTAGTAGATACAACTAGTGTAGGTAGGTGCACACACCACACCCTCACTAGATCATGTCTCTGAGAGGAGATCAAGTAGATGCTCCCTCAGGAGGATCAGGTCTGCAAAAGACCCCCTCTAGATATGATACCTTAACATTCCAGGAGATGAGACACTTGTGTACCTCCAGAGGAATAAAACAGGGTGCAAACCCTACCCTCCTTCAGTTAAGACAACTCCTAGAGGAGTATGACATTATTAGGGCATCTCAGGCAGGTACCCTAGGTACAGAGGAGGGTCTACCCACCACAGAGGAGTCAGAGGAGACTTCAGATGAAGAGGTAGAAAGCCAGGGCCAAGTAGGAAGACTTAGCCAGGCTAACCTAAGCTTACATGGGAGTTTGCATGGGGTCCCCCCTTACAGACCCCCAAGTAGGCTTACACAGAGAAGCAGGAGGGACAGATCCCCTTCAAGGGAATCCATCCACTCCCATGTCTCTAGCATCTCTAATGCTTCCTCTCACAGGGGAATGACTTCCCCTGAGAGAAAGGAGCATGAAGCCAGAATGAGGGAAGCTAATCTGAGGATTCAGAGGGAAGAACTTGCCCTTGCCAAAGAGAAGCTTGCTCTGGCTAGAGAACAAAAGTTAAGTGGGTTAGAACCCACTGGTGGCAGCAACATTCCTAGAGATAGGGATAGGTCTTATGACCATAGAAACCTAAGCAAGATAGTCCCCCCATATCAGAATGGGGATGACATCCACAAATGGATGACTGCTTTGGAGAGGGCCTGCAAAGTGCAGCAGGTTCCCCAGAGTCAGTGGGCAGATATCTTGTGGCTCTCCTTTTCTGACAAGACAAAGGTAGAGACAAGCTCCTCACAGTCAGTGATGAGGATGCAAACAATTACAAAGTCCTGAAGAGTGCTCTGATAGATGGGTTTGGCTTAACCACTGAGCAATATAGGTTGTTGTTCAGAGACACCCAGAAGACACAGACACAGGACTGGTCTGATTTTGTGGATTGTGCCACTAAGGCTTTGGAAGGTTGGTTAAATGGCAGCAAGGTGCAGGACTATACAGGATTGTACAACTTGATTATGAGGGAGCAGATCCTTAGTAATTGTCAGAACCAGCTTCTCCATCAACACCTGGTAGACTCAGATTTGACCTCTCCCCAAGAATTGGGAAAGAGGGCAGATAAATGGGTCAGGACCAGGATTAGGCCTAAAAATCAGGGTGGTGACCAAAAGAAAGATACCACCAAGCCTCAAGAGAAGGGTGGGGATAAAGCAAAAGAGAAATCTTCCTCAGGGCCCCAAAACTCCACACAGGGTGGTGGGTCCCAAGCTCCCTCCTCTACCACAGTTAAAAAGCCTTACTGCCATGTGTGTAAAACTCCTGGGCATTGGAAAACTGACAGCAGTTGTCCACAGGCTAAAAACAAAACTGTTCCTCCAACTACTCCTGTCACACCACCTATTCCTGTCAGCAGTAATCCCCCAGGTGGTGGGAGTGCCCCCAAAAATTTGGTTGGGTTTTCTTGGGGAACACAGGGGGATCCTGGCTTAGCCAATTCCCCTACAGCAGCTACTCTTGTCTGTGATGGTGGCATGGGGTTTGCCAACTTCACTGCCTGTCCCAACACTTTGGGTAGGTACAGACAGGAACCCTACATCAATGGTAGAAAAGCTGAGGCCTACAGAGACACTGGAGCTAGCATCACTATGGTGGCCCATAGGCTAGTTCCCTCTGAGCAGCTTTTGCCTGGTTTCTCATACCAGGTAACTAACATTGATGGCAAACAGAACAGTCATCCCATGGCAAAGGTATGTCTCAGCTGGGGAGGTGTCACTGGCCCTAAAAGGGTGGCAGTGTCTCCAACCTTGCCTGTGGACTGCTTACTGGGGAATGACTTAGAACTCTCAGCTTGGGCTGGAGTTGAACAAGACACCCATTCCAAAATGGTAGGCCTTTCAAAAAAGGGTAGTGGGGTTGTGCCAGCCACAACCCCTGTCCAAGTAGATTTCCTCCCTGAAAAGGTTGGAAGGGCAGTGGTAGCCACAGCCCAGGCAAAGACAGACTTCCCTGTAGAGATTGGCAGAGCTGTGACAGTCACAGCTCAAACACAAACTGAGTGCCTCCCTGAAAAGGTTGGCAAGGCTGTAATGGTCTCAGCCTATACTCAGACTGACATAGGTGTAGTGAAGCCTGAAACTATGGATCACTCCACACAAACAGAGAGTAGTGGGGAGGAAGAAAAGTCTCCCTCTCCCCAGACATTAGGAAAAGGTCAGCCTCCTCAGGGATCTGACCTCACCCCTTGTGAAGGAACTGCCCCAGAGGTAGCCAGGCCTGGCCTGGCCTGGCAGAGCCTCTGATGTCAGTGGCCCCTTTCAAGGTGGGACCCAGTCTGGTGCAGGTAGCCTGCCTCTCTCTACCCTGCCTCAGTCAGCCCAGGGCTGCAGAGGTCAGGGAGGCCAGTGGACCCCAAGAGGGCCCCTGTCCACAAGAACCCCCCAATCAAAAGAATGAGGATTGCCTGGCTAGTAGCCCTAGCCAGGTGATGGGTAAAAACATTCCGGAGGGATCCCCTTCACAGGTAGTTAGGGACCTCCCCCAGAGGGATTCTGTTGGGTACAGGCAAACATGGGACCTTAGGGCCCCAAACCTGACCTGTCCTTCCAGTAAGCCCACAAAAGGGACCCAGCCTCCAGCTTTAGGTAGCCAGAGGCTGACCCTGAGAGCACAGTGCAACTCAGTTAGAGAAAGAAAGGCATCCATGGTGGAGGATGATTGGAGGAAGCTGAGGCCTCACTTTGAGGACACTCACTTCAGTACTCCATCTCAACACCAGCCTTTTACTTTGCAAAGACACACCAAAGGTAGAGATTCCCTATGGTGGAGACCCTATGATATCTTTAGGATGAGGGATTGCTTAGTGGACCATGAGACAGGGGGTAACCATGCCAGTGCTGGTTCTTCCTTATATGGCCACTCAGGCAATAGAGGCTTACCTTGTCAAGGCCAGCCTTATCTCCTTTCGTTTGGGGGGGGGGTTGTGTAGGAAGGTGGATATCTGACTATGGTTACCCCCAACTTTTTGCATAGTGTCTAGCTGGTTTTTCGACTTAGTTGGCCTGAGATCCTGCCATTCAGGGTCTCAGGCTGTCTGCTCTCTCTTTAAAATGGACTCCATGTACCCTAGGTACATAACCAATTGGTAAGGATCACCTTATTGGACCCTGTACAGTGTACCCTAGGTACCCAGGGCATAGGTGTACCCTAGGCCTCCCAGGGGCTGCAGCATGTATTATGCCACCCCTGGTCTGGCCTTCCAATCAGACACAACTGGCTGATCACTCAGCTGGGGCAAGGTCGTGTAATCACCCCTTGCTTAGATATAGTATGCCTATATCTACCCTTATATATAGACACATGTGTACCTATCAGCCACTCCTATGGCAGGCCTTAACAATCCTGGAGGCAGAGTGCTTGGTAACATGTGAGATGGTGCTCTAGCATGAGCTGAGCCTGTCTGCAGCTTTCGGAACCTTGTCCTTATAGCTGTTCTATGATATAGCCTACCATATACTCTTAAAGTGCCTTATAACCTTAGACGGTTATGGTAACTAGGGTTTGGCTTTATCAAAACATGTCGTGTAAGGTGTCTAACACTAGGGAATAATACCCCCATGCCATTTCTGGACATGAGAATATTATTCCCCCCTTCTAGAGGGAAAGACATGTTAAAATCATACTTCAACTGTTAGCCTCTGACCAAAGCCTCAGCATCACAAAATGGATGCTGCTGCCACGACACAAGTCTGACCTCCTGCAGCTGGGAGTGGTCCCAGCCAGGGAGGCCTGGACAATAGGTTTCCTGCTTGGGGAGGTGCTAGCACCTCCCCAGACAGCCTTTAGTGTATTGGGGCAGGGTGGGCTGAAAGGAATGAGACATGCCTGGGGCACACAAGGTGTTCCTTGCATAGTCCAGTTCAAACCGGCGCTGGGGCACTCCAGCCCCAGCTCTGGCGCGAAACTGGACAAAGGGAAGTGGGTGTAACCACCCCCACCCAGGTCCCACCCATAAGGCGTGACCTAGCAGGTATCCCAGCCCCCCAGATTAGTATAAGAGTGGGAGTTGGGCCACAAGACTTTAGATTATCCTGAACCTGCAAAACTGAACAGAAACTCTGGACCTTCGACATTCGACGAAAGAAGAAGACTGAAGAATCTCCCTTGTAGCCAAGGAGTGGCTACCCTGTGCAAACAGGCACCATCAAGAGACTACCCTTTGCTTTGCGACCGTTCTACGAGGAACCGACTGCAGAGCCCGACCAGAGCCTTGACTTCCAGACTTCTCCGACCCTCATCCACATCTGCAGCAGAGCTGAGATCCGTGGAGGCGACGAGCGACGTGGGACCGGCTACCTGGGAAAAGTGGCTAGTAACTTACAGCGCAGCTTCTGAGGTACCCTCGAAGTTGTGCACCGGGGATTGAGAAGCCCCAACCCCAAGCACCATCTGCACCGAAGATCAGCCCCCCACACTCCACGAGTCCTGCGTGGGGCCCTTCAGCATTTTTCTGCTTGCCGCGTCTGTCCGGTTGCTTGCCCGCTGGCTAGTGGCCTCTGTGACGACGCACCCTGAAATCTTCTGCGCTGGTTTGGCTCCTCCAGACTGGCTCCCGCTTCTCTGCAAAGAAGAAGCACTCCAGACCTTCCTGGTCTGCACCAGAAGCAAGTCCTCCGTTCTTCGTGGGTTCCGCTTGCCAAGGCTTGGTGAGTCCTAGTCCAACTTCGACGCCGCCGACAGCAAGAACCTTCGTGGGACAGCTCGCCTCCTGGTCCTGGTCGTCCTCGACGCTTCCTGGTCCTCCTGGCTGCAGCGACAAGCTTCACCTTCACCTGCAACTCTTCACGACATCGCCTGGTTCCTTCCTGGTTCCACGTGGTCACTGGCTAGTGACCTTGACTCTGTCCCTTCTGCTTGCAGGTTTCTTCTCTTCTTGATCCCAGCCTTGGGATCCACCGGACACTCTTCACTGACTGCCTGTCAGCATCTTTCTTCAGGCATCCATAGGAGTCGACGACGAAAACGACGCATCTTCACCCCTATGCACCCGCAGCCTGTGGGCTAGGTAACTTGGGTACTCCGGTGCTCATCAGGATAGTGACTATCCTAGTGTCTAGTTTTCAAGTCTCAACTTCCTAGCTACTCCGGAAGTGTCCTAAATCTACCGTTTTCTAAACTGTACTATTGCTATTGACTTTTACTCATTACGCGTGAGTGTTTCCACTCTGCATACGAATCCCGTGGGCCTCCCACTTCCTAACTAACGCTAGTGTAGTGTAGCCCCAGTGATTCCCTATGCCTAGGCCTATTCTATTTCCGTGACAGTGGTTCTTATACCACTTACTTAGTATATGGTTTGCGTGGCCCCTAGGGCCTAACTGTATTACTTACCTGTGTGACTTACTGTATGCATTAATAAGACTGTGTTGTACTTACCTCTAATCTCATAAAGAGTGCTGAGGGTTTGCTTAGAATAAATACACTTTATTTTATATATATATCTGTTGTGGTGTCCTTTCATTTGGTATTCAAGGGATTATGTGTGGTATCACAGCTGGCTTCACATGCCATTCAGAGTTTAGCCGAAGACTGCTCTTGTCCATGCTACCACTAGGATAGCTGGTCTATAAGGTTGACTTTACAACCAATCACCATAAGGGTATTTGGACTGATATAAGGTGTACACTAGAACTAGTGACATCATACATCAGGCCAACTTCTCACAACGTGGTTCGCGATTCCTCCAGAATTTTCCTGCGGGGCTCCTCACGATCCTCGGGCAGAACTGCTACCTCTGAAGCCGGCCCACGTTCGGGCACCAAATTGAAGAACCAGTACCTTATGGGCCAGGCGGCGCAGGGTACGCCTTAATCTCCTGAGTTCACCTGCTTTGTCGAACAGAGACACGGGACACTCCGGGACACTCCGTTAGGCGTAGAAGATAAGGTTTATTAGCTGCAGCTAAGTACAGTTGTCCCAGAAGTACACTCTGTATGTTCTTATGAGACTGCCACTTTACTTCGTGGCGCACAATCTTTTATAACACACATATTCACAAAGAACACTCCCAATGCATACAGGGTTAACCAATGAGAAGAATGTGAAAACAAGATATTAAGTAACTCAAATAAGCCTCTCTTCCAACTGTGTTTGTCACCCTTCCCCACAAGTTAATCAGTGGTAGTGTTTATAAGTCGACTTGCATGTGGCAGGACACATTTGTATGCCCCGGAGGACAGTTGTGAAATGAGAGAATACGAGTAAAGAATAGCGCGAAGGCCAGATGATAAGATAAAGTCAGGAAAGAATGGTGCGAACCAACAGATAGTCGAGACAGGGATCAGTCAAACCAGACGAGGATTAGTGGAGTCGGCCAGTCCCTGACACCAGCTTTAAACAGAGGCAGGAGGTTATTTGACACGTTGCAGTAGGATGAGGAAAAACAACACCTCGTTCACCGTGCTGCCTGAGTGAGGGCAACACAAAATGGCGGAAAGACACAAAATGGTGGCTAAAAACGAACGGTATCGGAAAACTGAATTACCTCACTGGGGGAGAATGTTTTGATTTGATCTGCATTCCGTCCATCAATTGTGTGTCTTTTTTTTACTTAACTCTAAGCAGCCTCTGTCTGATTACCCCATTCTTCATTGAGTTGTATTGGGCCCCCGGCACCGTATTTGCACCCTGCACCTTGCCATCCTTGTGCCGCTGGTGGTGTATGGTTGGTGCTGAACAGAACCTTGCACAATACTGAACTTAACTCTCGAAGATTGGTCTTGCAAGCCGATGTTACCTATCTGTATCCTGCATGTTTTCTTCCTCCCACTGGTTAACATTGCAGAGTCTGAAGATTGCACTAAGTGTCCACTTTTGGTATTGAAAATTATTTTTATTGCAAAACGTATTTACCCAAGATGAATTCCTGTGGTTCTACAAAATAAATATAATCAAGTATTATTTTAATAAATTGGTCTCTTTAGCTTCTGTAAAAACCTCTGGGTATCCAGTGGATTCTCTGCACACTATACCTCTTTTTGGTATAGTATATAGTGAGCAAGCTTCCTAAACGATGTCTCCGAAAACTTTGACAAAAAAGGTCAGTCAAAAAGTGACTGGATGTGACTCTTCTCCAGATCTGCTGACTGACAAAGAAGGGAAAAAAATGATGTCAGCGTGCTGGGGTGGCACCTATATAGGGACCGCACGTCACTGCTGGCATGGAGGACGCCGCATGGAGCTGAACGATGCCACCTACTAGTGCGCTGGGGTACTGCTCACAAAACTTTTCCGGATCCAGTCTGAGGCAGGGGAAGTCTGTATCAGATACATCTGTTCATCATCTATGCAACAGGTGAGACGATAGAATAGCTGAAATTCATTTTTAGCTAAGTTGGGCAACTTCTTCCAATTTAGATGGCCAAGGACACTGAAAGAAAACTTGCAATTTATTAGACTGATTAAAATGAAAATCCATGACCACATTAGAACTAAGCACTGGTTAGAAATTACAGACATGGTTTGTAACACATGGCTGAAGTTACTGCCTCAAGGAAAATCATTGTAAGGGCAAGGGACTTTACACTAGCACTATAAAAAGATGCGAAAATAGAGTCCCCATCAACTAAGCCAGTTACTGGTTGAGGACCTAATAAATAGTAAAGTAATGAGCTTAAGGCACCTTTTTACCCTTCCATAACTGAGACACTGCAATGATCAGAAAATGGAAGGCATTAATAGTCCTACTACTAAAAGTGTAACACCCCACCAGACAACCTTCTAACAGTTCAAAGTTGCGAAACGACATTGAAAAGTAAAAAAAAGGTATAGATGATCTGACACTGAAAGCAATTTTTGACTGTTGTGTCTACAGAATCGCATCCAACTCATTGTTTCGAGATGTGCGTTTCTCTTTTGACTTGATTCCAATGTCACATTGAACAAATCATCAGAGAGACCATAAACAACAATTCTCAGCTTTTATAACTGCCTATCCTCCCATGCTAGGAGCACTGTATTCTGGGACAGTCAAACACTTAAGTGGGTAAACCTATTTTCATTGTGCAGGGATCTCTCATCTAAAATGATTCCTGTGTATATTTAACTGTGTTGAGCCAGGTAACCATCTTAGAAGAAATGGTCTCCCATACAATCCAATGGCATTCACTGATTTAGCTTTCACTTTAGTTTATGCACAATTCTTTAATGATAGCTCCCTGCTGATCAGCCAGTACCCTGATGTGCTCAGAACAATACACCTCCTTCGCAGTGCATGAACACTTCACCACCCATGCACTGCAAATGAAACACCCTTCAGGTGGAATAAAACACATAATAGCTAGTGAAACAGTGTGAAAGTGAAACAGATATATTCCTCTGGCTGAGCTAAAAACGTGAATGAAATTGTAGACTTTATCCAAGCAATGGCTGAAAGAGGCTGATTCAAACAAACTAGTGGCTGAATGGCCGAAAGGGACCGACATAAAGCCAACCTTTCCTTATTTTTAGAGGCCATGAGTGCTACAACAGCCAAAGCCATCTCTAGCAAGATGGCAAATCTAGAACGCTTTAAAACATGGTACACCAACTATAACTACATGTGCATTTTAAATGTGTGAAACCATTCAATTAACATTTCAACAGAAAAGAGGGTTCAGGGCATTTCTAAATGAGTCCTGAAGAACAAGTTACTTACATTCTGTGGTACTCTTTCTGGTAGAGACTATCTAACTGCAGATTCCTCACCTTTTGAATACTCCCCCAAGCAACAAACTGGAACTGGAAAGTCTTCAGCAGGAGTAATCCTGAACACCGGCATCTCTGCGTCAACATCGTTCCATGCCAGATGTGACAGGCCTGGGCCTGTATAGGCACCACCCATATGTGCTGACATCAGTTGCTTCTTGATACTTCTACACCAGCAGATGCGGAGCCAGTCAGATTGGTCTTTATGTGAAGAGACCAGTTCACGTTATGGAGATGCAGGAAGGTTGGTGATGAAGCACAAGTTACTACTTGTGTAACAATATATCTGGAAGAGACATTAGTTAGTGATAGATTCCTTACCTTATATATCCCCAGGCATCAGACTGGATCCGGAAAGTTTCGCTTAGCAGTACCCCTGCACGTCAGTAGGTGGCGTCGTGCGGCTCCGCGTCCATCACTGCCGTCGTAAGCGCCGAGATGACGCCACGGAGAGTACTTAGGCGCCACCCATGCGCGAGGACGTAAGTTGGGTACACGACTTTTCGCGCCAGGAACGCAGAGCCATGCAAGATACTGACCATTGGTGCAGAAAACTAGGGCCCTAAGAGCGATGACCTTAACCCTAGAAACCAGTTCGCAGAACGGGGAGGATGGGTAGGGCGGTAAGGAATCAATCACTAACTAACTAATGTCTCTTACAGATATATCGTTACAAAAGTAGTAACTTAAGCATCTGAAAGAGACACGTTAGTGATAGATTCCTTACCTTAGAATAGATACCCCAGCAATACCAACCCTGGTGGTGGGTCTGCGAACAAATCACACCAGAAAGTCACGGATAACAGAACGGCCAAAGAAGCCGTCTCTCCGGACTTTCCGCGCCAGGAACGCAGAGCCATGCAAGATACTGACCATTGGTGCAGAAAACTAGGGCCCTAAGAGGGATGACCTTAACCCTCGTAACCAGTTTGCAGAACGGGGAGGATGGATAGGGCGGTAAGGAATCAATCACTAACTAATGTCTCTTACAGATATATCGTTACACAAGTAGTAACTTGTGCATCTGAAAGAGACACGTTAGTGATAGATTCCTTACCTTAGAATAGATACCCCAGCAATACCAACCCCGGTGGTGGGCCTGCGAACAAATCACACCAGAAAGTCACGGAGAACAGAACGGCCAAAGAAGCCGTCTCTCCGGACTTGACTGTCAAGGCAGTAATGCTTGGTAAACGTGTGCAGCGAGGTCCATGTAGCTGCCTGACAAATGTCCTGCAAGGGAACGCCGCGGTCCAAGGCAGTAGTGGCTGCAGTTGCCCTGGTACAATGGGCACGCAGCCCCACAGGAGGCTCCTTCTTAGCCAAGGAGTAACATGCTTTGATGCACAGAACGACCCACCGCCAGAAGGTTCGTTTGTGCACGGACCTACCTTTTTTGGCGCCCCCGTAGCCAACAAAGAGCTGATCATCCACCCGGAACGCTGTGTACGCTGCAGACAGAACGCAAGCACACGTTTTGGGTCCAGACTATGGAGCCTCTCCTCCTGCCTTGAAGGATGCGGAGGCAGAAAGAAGGTGGGCAAAGTGATGGTCTGCCCAATGTGGAAGGGCGTGACAACCTTTGGCAAGAAAGAAGGACGGGTCCTTAAAACCAACTTGTCCGGATGAACAGAAAGGAAAGGAGGTTTGGAAGAAAGAGCCTGAAGCTCACTCACTCTTCTGGCAGAGGTGATAGCTACCAGGAAAGCCGTCTTGAGAGTGAGAAGACGCAGAGGACGGGTATGAAGGGGCTCGAAAGGAGCACACATCAGATAGGTCAAAACGAGATTTAAGTCCCATTGAGGCATGATGAACGGCACGGGAGGAAACGTGTGAGTAATGCTTTTAATGAAACGGTTAACAACCAGAGACTTAAAAAGAGAAGGCTGATCAGGAAGCCGGAGAAAGGCGGAGATGGCAGAAAGATAACCTTTAAGAGTGCCCAGAGCAGAGCTCTGCCGGGCCAAGGAAAGCAGGAACAGAAGAACTTCTGAAAGAGGGGCAGATAGGGGATCCACATCCTTCGCTGTGCACCATGCCACAAACTTGTTCCACCGACAGGCGTATACAATTTTAGTGGAGGGACGCCTGGCGGCCAAGATGACATCACAGACTTCAGGAGGAAGATCGAAAGCTGTCAACTGTCGCTGCTCAATCTCCACGCATGGAGGTGGAGGCTGGACAGGTTCGGGTGGAGGACCGTCCCCTGCTGCTGCGACAGAAGATCCTCCCGAAGAGGCAGATGGATCGGGGGATCGATCACCATGCTGAGTAGCTCGGGATACCAGTATCTTGGTGTCCAATCCAGAGCCACAAGGATGACTTGGGCCCAGTCGCGCCGAATCATCTTCAGCACTCTGGGCAGAAGTGGTATAGGTGGAAAAGAATACAAAAGACCGCAACTCCACTCGCGACGAAAAGCGTTGCCGAGCGAGTGCCGCCTTGGAAATTCCAACTTGCAGAACTGATGACATTGAGCGTTCTCTTTGGTGGTGAATAGATCTAACCAAGGCTCTCCCCACTGCTGAAAGAAACCTTGCGCCACGTCCGAGTGCAGACGCCATTCATGATCCATCAAGCACCGGCGGCTGAGTTCGTCCGCCCTGGCGTTCAGAGAACCTGCCAGGTGTTGAACCACCAAAGTAAAGCCCTGATGTTCCAGCCACGTCCAGAGGCGCAGAGCCTCCTGACATAGGGTCCAGGACCCCACCCCACCCTGTTTGTTGCAATACCAAATAGCGGAGGTGTTGTCTGTTAACACCTGCACCACACTTTCCCGGACAGAGGGAAGGAATGCCTTCAGTGCCAGTCGGATTGCCTGAAGCTCCAACAGATTGATATGGAGCCGGGGCTCCGCCAGAGACCAGAGTCCTCTGATCTGCGCCTCTCCCATGTGGCCTCCCCATCCCAGGAGGGATGCATCCGTCACCACCATGTGCTCCTGTTGGGGAAGGGAGAGGGATCTGCCATTGACCCAATCGCGATTCGTGAGCCACCAATGCAATTGTCGTGCAGTGTCCTCCGAGATCTGGACATGATCGGACAGGTTGCCCTGATGCTGTGCCCACTGGAACTTCAGGTCCCACTGCAGAGCCCGCATATGCCATGTGGCACTAGCAGGATGCAGGAGGCCACAGGCCCAGGAGCCGGAGGGTCACCCTGACTGAAACCCGGGACAGAGGCTGAAAGGTCGGAATCATAGCCTGAATATCCCGGACTCGCTGCTCGGGAGGATAAACCAGAAACAGAGTCGAATCCAGAACCGCTCCAATGAAGGGGAGCTTCTGAGAGGGACTCAGGTGCGACTTTGGCAAGTTGATGGAGAACCCCAGCAAATGCAGGAGGTTGGCCTCAGTCTGAAGGTGGTGGATGACTGCCTGGGGCGAGCCCACCTTCAACAACCAGTCGTCGAGGTAGGGGAAGACTGACACCCCCGACCTGCGCAGATAAGCTGCAACCACCGCCATCACTTTTGTGAACACCCGAGGGGCGCTGGTAAGGCCGAAGGGGAGCACGGCAAACTGAACATGCTCCTGGCCTACTGTGAACCGCAGGTAACGCCGGTGGGCCGGCAGGACGGGAATGTAAAAATATGCGTCCTGCAAGTCCAACGCTACCAACCAGTCTCCAGGGTCAAGGGCAGCCAAGACGTGAGCCAGAGTCAGCATCTTGAACTTCTCCTTCTGGAGGAAGCGATTGATGTCCCGGAGGTCCAAGATAGGACGCAGACCCCCTTTGTCCTTCTTGCGGACCAGAAAGTAGTGGGAATAACAACTACTCCCTACTTCTGGTCCAGGAACGCACTCGATGGCCCTCTTGGCCAGGAGGGCCGTGACTTCCTGTCGGAGAAGAGCCAAGTGATTCCCCGACATGCGGTGGCACCGAGGTGGCATGGCAGGTGGGGAGGAGTGGCAGATTATCTGCAGCACCCATCTGTCTGATGTAATCTGTGAGGGAGGTGGTGGCGGATCCTGCCACCCACCGGCATGGGGTGATCCCCGAAGCTGAGATTAGGAAGGTTTGGGGGCGGAAGCAGCGGGGGTGGAGGTGGACAGACCCGCACGCTGGTTCCCAGACCCCGCCCCTGCGAAAACCATGACGCCGGCTGCACTGTGGATGGTTATGCCCAACTTAGGGGACGGGCGCGCCTGACTACCTCTACCTTGGCCACGAAAGGAACGAAAACCAGGAGAGGCTGAACTCTTATTAGAAAGGCCCAAGGACTTGGCCGTAGCCCGCGAGTCCTTAAAACTGTCAGCCTTATCGCCAAACAGGCGGGTGCATCAAAGGGCATGTCCATGAGCGAGCTTTGGACATCAGGCGAAAACCCAGTCAAACGCAACCAGGCATTACATTGCAACGCCACAGTTGTAGAAATCACCCTGCCTAATGAGTCAGCGGTGTCCAACCCACACCGAATGGCGAACTTAGCTGCGTCCTTACCCTCAGCAATTGCCTGAGAAAGGACAGCCTGCACCTCCTCAGGACACTGAGGCAACACCTGAGCAATGGCATCCCTCACCACGTGGGAGTAGCGGCCCAACAAGCAGGCAGTGTTCACCGACTGCAGCCCTAAGCTGGCTGAAGAGAACAACCGCTTCCCAAACTGGTCCAGCCGTTTACAGTCCTTATCTGGCGGGGCCATAGGAAAAGTACTCTGTGACGTCGAGGCCTGAATGACCAGGCTCTCAGGGATAGGGTGAGTAGTCAAAAAGGCAGGGTCACCGGGCGCGAGTTGGTGGCGCTTTGCAACGTTTTTATCCACAGGGGCCCCCGTAGCCGGCCTCGACCAACTGCCCAAGAGGACGTCGGTAAGGGCGTCATTGAAGGGAAGCAATGGCTTCGACGAAGTAGACGCCGTCTGGAGCACCTCGGTGAGGAGGTTGGTCTTGAGGGCCACTGTGGGGAGGTCAAGATTAAGGACCTCAGCCACCCGACAGAGGACCATCGTGTAAGAGCCCCTTCCTCCATCGTAGGCAGGGGGAAGCGAACCCCAGGTCAGAGGAGACATCGAGGTCGCCTGCCTCCTCCAAGTCGCCCACCCAATCCTGCTCGGAGTCACATTGCCAGGTAAGAGGGTCCTCAGACCCTTCCCAGTCTTCGTCCACCTCTGGCGTAGAGGGAGCTGGTCACGGCGGCAAAGCCGGAGCAGGACAAGGGACGAATGGAATCGGAAACGGCGCCGAGAACGGCGCCGGCCGGGGTCGGACTGGCGCTGGCTCCCAATGCGGATCCCAGGCCGGAACAAAATGGTCCTGGTATCGGGGCAAGGGAGGAATAAACGGCACCCAGTGTGGTGCCAAGGGTGGAGCCGAGGGCGGCGCCAGGACCGGAGCCGGCTATGCCGCACCTCGTGACGCCGGGGCCAGAGCCGCTGGCACAGGATCCTGTGGCGCCGGGGCTGGCACTGGTGGTGGAGCCGCTGGGCCAACAGTATCTGGACACGGGACAGCGGGGCCCGAAGGTGGGACAGCGGGGCCCGAAGGTGCGCCGGCGGGAGCCCGAGGCCTAAAAAGGCAGTCCATGGTAGCAAGGAATTCTTGCACCTGTTCGGGAGTCGCCGACGGACCCGGGTATGGCGGGTAGGCCGCGGGACTCCCAGGCTCCAGGGGAGCCACAGGGGCAAAGCCCCTGTCCCCCTCTACCGCCTCCGGGGAACGACGGGGGGATGTCGGAGAGCGAACACGCTTCTTCGGCTTCTTTTTATGGCGTCGCTTACCGGAATCCTTAGGTGAAGACTTGGAGCCTGAGGAGCGACAACTCTGGTCCCGTGAGCGGTCTCGGGAACGGCCCCTGGACCTAGAGCGGCGGCGTGATGAATGCCAGACCTCCAGCAACTTCCTACACTGCTCCCACAAGGCCTTGGGAGCCATGGCTCAACAATCCCGGCAGTCTCGGGAGTCGTGGGCAGTCTCCAGGCAGTAGAGGAAAACATCGTGGAGGTCCGCCACCGACATATTCCGGCGGCAGGCCCCACAGGACTTAAAGCCGGGCATCCCTACGTGCACCTGAAGAAAAGAGAGGAGACAAAAAGTCTCAAAATAGTAGTCAAAAAGTGACTAGTGTACGTGCTCAATCCGGATCTGCGCTTGCTGGCGCGGAAAAAGAAAGAACTGACGTCAGCTCGCATGGTTGGCGCCTAAGTACTCGCCGTGGTGTAATCTCTGCGCTTACGACGCCAGTGACGGACGCGGAGCCGCACGACGCCACCTACTGACGCGCAGGGGTACTGCTAAGCGAAACTTTCCGAATCCAGTCTGACGCCTGGGGATATTCTAAGGTAACCCAGTGTCTCTTTCAGATCCTGCAGTTAGAGAGTCTCTACCAGAGGGAGTGTAACCAAAGTTAAGTAAATTTTTCTTCTGCTAGACACTTTTAAATGCAGACTCCTTGCCTTATGAATAGACTCATAAGTAACTCCTCCCAGGTGGTGGGGAGGTGAACTGACTCAAACTAAAAAAGCCCTGAAGGACCGGGCAGGCAAAGTGACCATTCCAGGAAGACCTGATTGTCTAGGAAACAGTGCCTCGTGAACTTGCACAGTGATGCCCACATAGCAGCCTGATAAATGTTGAGAACCATCACCCCACATGCCAAAACAGTGGCAGCAGCCTTGGCCCTTGTAGAATTAGCTTGAAAGCCTCAGGGGCTGCTTCTGGATCAATACATGTCATATATTAAAGCACAAACCAATCCAACGCGAGGTCATCCTTTTCTGCACAGTTTTACCCTTATTTGCTCCAGTGAATCCTGTAAAGAACTGATCTTCTACGACCGATGTAGAAGCTGAGACCCCTTTTTGGATCCAACCAGTGGAGTCTCTACTACTCCTGTGAAGGAAGAGGTGGAGCAAAAAATGCTGGTAAGGTGATGTTCTGGCCATTATGAAAAGCGAGTCATTACTTTCAGAAGGGAGGGGGCTTGAATCCGCAGAACCAAGCTTCAGCAGCAATCAATCAATCAATCAATCATAGTGTTTGTAAAGCGCGCTACTCACCCGTGAGGGTCTCAAGGCACTGACAGGGGATGGGGGGGGGGGAGTTTCGCTACTGCTCTAAGAGCCAGGTCTTGAGGAGTCTTCTGAAGGTGAGTAGGTCTTCGGTCTGCCGTAGGTGGGTAGGTAGGGTGTTCCAGGTCTTGGCGGCGAGGTAGGAGAAGGATCTGCCGCCGGAGGTTGTTCGTTGGATGCGGGGGACGGCGGCAAGGGTGAGGCTGGCGGAGTGGAGCTGGCGGGTGGGGGTGTGGAAGCGGAGTCTGCTGTTCAGGTAGGCTGGTCCGGTGTCGTGGAGTGCTTTGTGTGCGTGGGTGAGGAGTTTGAAGGTGATCCTCTTGTCGACGGGGAGCCAGTGTAGGTTTGTCAGGTGGGGGTTGATGTGGCTGCAGCGGGGTATGTTGACGATCAGTCGGGCGGAGGCATTTTGGATGCGCTGTAGTCGTCGTAGGTGTTTGGCTGGGATTCCGGTGTAGAGTGCGTTATTGTAGTCCAGCCTGCTGCTGACGAGGGCCTGTGTCACCGTTCTTCTTGTTTCGGTCGGGATCCACTTGTAGATCCTGCGAAGCGTGCGGAGGGTGTTGTAGCAGGAGGAGGAGATGGCGTTGACCTGTTTGGACATGGAGAGGGAGGAGTCGAGGATGAATCCTAGATTGCGTGCGTGGTCAGTGGGTGTCGGTGCTGTCCCCAGAGTGGTCGGCCACCAGGAGTCGTCCCAGGCCGAGGGGTTGGTTTTGGCGGTGCGTGGGTCCTTGGTGAGGGAGAGGATGAGCTGAGTGTCGTCGGCGTAGGAGATGATGTTGAGGTTGTGGTGGCGGGCCAATTGTGCGAGGGGGGCAGAGATGTTGAACAGTGTTGGGCTGAGGGAGGAGCCCTGGAGGACGCCGCAGATGATGTCGGTGGCTTCGGATCGGAAAGGTGGGAGGCGGACGCTCTGGGATCTGCCGGAGAGGAAGGATGTGGTCCAGTCGAGGGCCTTCTCTTGGATACCGGCTTCTTGGAGGCGTGTTTTTAGAGTGCGATGGCAGACCGTGTCGAAGGCGGCCGAGAGGTCCAGGAGGATGAGGGCTGATGTTTCGCCGTTGTCTAATTGGCGCCTGATGTCGTCTGTGGCGGCGATGAGGGCAGTCTCGGTGCTGTGGTTTCGTCAGAATCCGGATTGGGACGGGTCCAGGATGTTGTTGTCTTCGAGGTGGCGGGTCAGTTGCATGTTGACGATTTTCTCGATGACCTTCGCCGGGAACGGGAGCAGGGAGATGGGCCGGAAGTTCTTGAGGTCCTTGGGGTTCGCCTAGGGCTTCTTGAGGAGGGCGTTAATTTCGGCGTGCTTCCAGCTTTCCGGGAATGTCGCTGTTTCGAAGGAGATGTTGATGACCTTCCGTAGTTGGGGGGCGATGGCTGCGTCTGCCTTGTTGAATATGTGGTGTGGGCACGGGTCTGTCGGAGATCCTGAGTGGATGGAGTTCATGACCTTGCGTGTCTCGTCGTCGCTGACGTTGGACCAGGAAGTAAGGCAGTTGGCGTTGTTGGTGTTCGGAGGAGGGGTGGAGTCTGGCGTGGTCGGGTCGGTCGTGGTGTTGAAACTGTCGTGGATGTCAGCGATCTTGCGGTGGAAGTAGATGGCCAGTGAGTCGCACAGTTCCTGTTACGGCGGGATGTCGTTGGTGTTGGCGCTGGGGTTGGAGAGTTCTTTAACGACGCAGAAGAGATCTTTGCTGTCGTGTGCTTTGTTAGCCAGGCGGTCTTTGAAGAAGGACCTCTTGGCTGATCTGATGAGGTGGTGGTGCCTTGCGGTGGCGTCCTTGTGGGCTGCGTCGTTGTCCGGTGTACGTTCGTGGTGCCATTTCTTCTCCAGTTTCCGGCATGCGCGCTTGGAGGCCAGGAGCTCGTCGGTGAACCAGGTGGCTCTCTTGCTGGCGTGGCTGTTGGAGGGTTTCTTCAGTGGGGCAAGGCTGTTGGCACAGTCGTCGATCCACTGTCTGAGGTTGCGGGCTGCGGCGTCTGGGTTGGTGGGGTCAGTGGGTGGGTTCTGGGAGAGGGTGGTGAGCAGCAGGTCTTCGGTGACTTTGCTCCAGCCGCGGCGAGGCAGCTGTTGGGTGCGGTGGTGCGTGGTTGGTTTTTTGAAGGTGAAGTGAATGCATAATGCAGCGGTGGTCGGTCCAGTGGGGTTCGGTGGTGTGGTCGAAGGTGACGTGGGTGCTTGTGGAGAAGATGGCGTCCAGTGTGTGGCCGGCAGCGTAGGTGGGTGCAGTGACGAGTTGTCTGAGGCCGAGGTTGGCGAGGTTGCCGATCAGCGTGGTGGAGTTGACGTCGTTGTTGTTCTCGAGGTGGAAGTTCAGGTCCCCGAGGAGGATGTAGTCCGTGGAGGCGAGTGCGTGGGTGCTGGCGAGGTCGGCGATGGAGTCGCTGAACTGGGCCCGGGGTCCGGGGGGGTCTGTAGTTCCTCTGAGGGTGGTGTTGGGGTCGGTGTGGATCCGGAAGTGCAGGTGTTCGGCGGTGTTGAGGGTGTCGTCTGCGTGGGTGGTGACCTTGAGGGTGGACTTGTGGACGATGGCAATTCCTCCTCCGATGCCGTTGGCGCGGTCCCTGCGGGTGATCTTGTAGCCGTCTGGGATGGCAATGGCGATGTCTGATGCAGAGGAGTCGTTCCACCACGTCTCGGTCAGGAAGGCTACGTCTGGGGCAGTGGCGTCGAGACGGTCCCAGAGCTCGATGGCGTGTGATTGTGTGCAGAGCGGGTGTTGAGGAGTATGCAGCGGAGGTAGTTGGGTCTGGTCCTTGATGGTTTGGTGGTTTTGTCGCAGGTGAAGCTGCGGCAAGAAAAGTGTCTGTGGGTGCATTTCGGGGAGGCCTGGTTGCAGCGTTGGTCTCGGCCGGTGTTGAGAGCGTGTAGGGAGTCGGCGTTGTAGCTGAGGCTGGGTATGGTGCGGTGGGGTGCGCGGGGTCCAGGGGTTCTGGCACGGTCCAGGCGTGGACGGGCGCAAACGGGCTTGCTTCCGGCGCGCCTCCGACGCGCCAGCGTCGCAGCCGCGCAGCATCCTGCATTAAGAAGGGGTGGAGGGAGGGAGGAGCAGCTGGGAGGCGGGTAGCGAATGGGAGAGGAGGGGGGCAGGGGATGCAGCAGCGGGAAAGGAATGCGGGGAGTGCGGGGAGCGGGCAGCGAAGAACTTAAGGCACAGCAGAAAGGAAACAGGCAACAAAAACACAGGCAACAGTTATTTTAGCAGCGCACAGAAAAACAGGCAACAAATACAGGCAACAGTGACTAAAGCAGCGCACAGAGAAAACAGGCAAGAAATACAATACAAATACAGGAAACAGGCAGCAGATCAGACCGAATACTTACCGCCCACCACTGGGCCACCAGGGATGAGGCGCAGGCAGGAGCCTGCGGGTGGAGGAGGGCCTCGAACTCCCAGCAGCAGCAAAGGGCAGCAGACAGAGGACACAGCACCAGCAGGGAACGCTGGGGCGGTGGGGGGAGCGTCCTGGCCTGAGAACAGGTCAAGTTGTCGAGGTAGATGAAGACTAGAATCCCTGACCTTCTAAGATGTGCTGCTACAACCACCATCACTTTCGTAACACATGAGAGGCGCAGGCAAAACCAAAAGGAAGCACAGGGAACTGAAAATGCTTGTGGTCTCGCAGGATGGGGATGTGGAAATAAGCATCCTGCAGGTCAAGCACTACCATCTAGTCTACAGGATCAAGGGCAGACTTGACCGGGCCCAACGTGAGCATCTTGAATTTGTCTGTCCAAAGGAAGGCAATGAGATGATGAAGGCATAAAATAGGACGAAGGCCCCCGTCCTATGTGGTCCGTCGGCTGCGCTGCCACCTCTGGTGCAGGAAACCAGGGTTCAAGCCTCGAGGTCGCGTCCACATCCTGTGATTCTGGGCAAATCACTTAATCTCCCCGTGCCTGAATGTGTAATGTAAATACAGTGCTCTGTAAAGCGCTCCAATACCTTCGGGTCGAGTTTGCGCTATATAAATATGCAATCACAAAAAAACACACAAAAAACACAACCCATGTATGGCACCAATACCCTCTCTGTGGATGGCTCCTTTAACCAAAAGAACCTTCACTTTGAGGCAAAAGCGATAGATGGTCCTCCGTCAGCCGTTCTGAGGATGTTGGAAGGTGCAGCGGGTCTTGAGAAATGGTTAAGCGTTAACCCTATGAACAATTTGCAGGATACACTTGTATCCTTGTCTCTTACGCTGGTCTCTTGACCATGGTCTCTTACGCCGATGACACAGCTGGTGGTGGCTCTCTTGAGCGACTCTAAGCAGGACGCTCTTAAGTTTCAAAAGGATCTTCGAGTGGATGACCGCCAACTGTCTCCAACTTAATGCTGACAAGTCGGATGTGTTGTTGGTGGGAAAGGTTGGTGATCCAATGTATGAAATGATTGTCAGATATTTACAGGAATGTTCCATTGTTTCATATGAAATATGTTTAATGCTTTCAGAACACAAGTCCCCTGATGAAGGGCTCGCCCGAAATGCATTGGGCAGAAACTTGATAAATGATAAAACGTTTTTTGAATACCATGAGTGAAATAGTATGAACATCCTATGAATATAACAGAAGGACAATAAAAGAAAGTGTTTCAAACACACAAACGGTCGTCGTACAATTATTGGAAAATACACAAACAATGGAGTGCTGAGTAAGAGACGCTACTCCCGCGGGAGACAACGCTTTCATTTCTGTTGGTGGGAAAGGACCATGGTCTATGGAATGAGCTTTGGTGGCCTAATAGCCTAGGCACTTTCCCCTCCCCCAAGCAGGCAGTGAAGAATTTAGGGGTTTGGATGGTGGCTGGAACCTGTTTCGGGCTGTTGCGAGGACTCAAACCCATTATGGGCTACTTTGATGCCCCCACCAGGCAGATCATCATTCCAGCCTTGATTATGTCTAGACTTGATTACGCTAGCTCACTGTATCTGGGAGCTAACAAGACAGAAATACATAGGCTACAGAGAGTACAGAATGCGTCTCTCCTCGGTTTGCGTAGAGCCTGCTCGGTGACTAACACTATTCGCCGTCTCCACTGGCTAGCTGTGGCCAGGCGGATTGAGTTCAAGGATCTCTGTATAGCCTTCAAAGTCCTGAAATTTGCCTCTCCGGGTAGTCTGGCCGGCCTGCTTTTACCCTATGTTCCTGTCCGCCAGCTCCGTTCCATGGGACAACACCTGGTGGTGGTTCCCCGGGTTAGGAGGGTTCGCGCTGGAGGTCGTTCTTTCCGGCGCAGAGCAGCCATTCTTTGGAACTCGCTGCCTGCCCACATTCGTGGCCTTAACAATTATCTAGAATTCAGAAAAGCCATCAAAACCTTTCTCTTTCCCACTTCGTAGGTCTCCCTGGGGCCCTTTTCTTGACCTTGTCCACCTCATTGCTGTCAGCGCCGGGACGCCTCTTTGCCGGGGCAGCTGTCGCACTTCATACAACTCATTAACATAGCATAACATAACTTGTCTAAAGTTATCGCCTGCCACCCTGGCAGAAAGTGTTGGATCTGCCTCCAACAGGGAAGCTGTGTGCCATGAAGGACATGCTAAAGAGGTTTGAGGAAGTGGCAGCTAGGGGGTCAGAAGACTGCACTGCATGCAGTCCCTGCTGCCCTATCCAGTGGGTACTGTGAAGAAATGGGTGATATTATATGGTGTGGGGTGGTAGTTTGACCTCACCATCTAATACATTTACCAAACCCTTTAGGACCTGAAGGTTTCGTTTGTCAAACCTTCAGTTCAACCCTGGGTAACTGTGGCTCTGAGCAGCATGGCTTACACAAAGGAACAAGTGTAAAGCATTTAAACAGTACTAAAACAATTGAAGAAGAAATCGACAAGACACCAAAGAAAACTGACAATTTCTGATGATGGGACATCCCTACGTGCACCAGAAATCGTACAACTGGAAAAAGAGGTCGACAAAAGTTGAAAAATCACCAGACAAACAATGTCTAAGGGTACCACTCTCTCCGGATCTGCGCTGGCTGGCGCGGAAAAAGAAAGAACTGACATCAGCATGCGGGGGAGGCGTCTAATTAGATACCGCAACATCATTCCGGTGATCATGATGCCAAAGACGAGCGCGGAATCAACTGACGCCACCTACTGACTCGCAGGGGAACTGCTGAACAAAAATTCTCTGGAACCGGTCTGACGCATGGGGGTAATTCTAAGGTAAGGAATCTATAACTAATAGTCTCTTTCAGATACGTAGCGGCACTGTGTTGGAATAAGAAGGGTGGTGAAGGTTTTGCTGCGCGAATACTGGTGGGCCGGGTTGAAGCAATAAAGTGTTGGCTCTGTTTCTGTAGCCGCAGCACAGAGAAGCATTGGAGCAAAAGGCATAAACATTTGGAATCTGTATGGAGCCGTCAGCCCTGAAGGTGCGCCGGGCTGCAACAAAGCACTCGATAAGATCAAATGCATAGCATTAAAGAGCACTACCAGACCAAACCTGGTGCTGGAAACTCAGAAAAGGCTGCACTGGTGCTGGAATTGCGGGCATTGAAGGCCTCAGCAGAAAGTTATCAGAGAATGTTTGATGACAACCTGTAGCCTGGTCCAGTGGAATCACTGAAGTGGGCCACTCAGAGGGGGGGACCAACGGGGTCAAGTCGACTAACTCCGGCTCTGAGGACGAGTGTCCTGTGGGAGATGGAGAGTGATGAGGCGAGTTATATTTGGACCCTTCTTGTGCTTTATGTTTTTGCCCCCTTAAGATGAAGAAGAGTACTTGGGGTTAAGTATTAAGTGCTTGTGGCATTGACAGCCATACCCTGCCCTGGCCATAAAGAGTTTCACCTCCAGACCTGTTATGGCCTTGAGATGCATAATTTGACAGGAAGCAGTGGCCCAGGAGTCATGGTCCGAAACCAGGCACCAAGAAAACAGCTTTGGGGCCCATTATGGACATCTGTCCCTTACAAATCCTACAGAGTTTGAACTCCGATTTTTTAGGAGGGGACACATCACAGCACTGTTTTGAATATTTGTGAGAGGAAAACTTCTTAGAGAAAGTAATCTATGGATGCATCAGTGTCAAAGGTGCGAAAAAAGGGAACTGCTTTTCTTTCACAGGTGCGGGCGCTATATGGCTTCGATAATTTTGCCAAACACCACTTCTTATGTCGATACCAGGCCAGTGCCCCCTACTGGAGAAGTGAAAGCTTTGAAGTTTCCTGATCCAGTCTTATGCCTAGTATTGTTCTAAGGGTGAGGAATCTGCAGGTAAAAATATCCAGCAGAAGGCAGAGGCACTGTGTTGGAAGTAGAAGGGTGGTAAAAAGGTTGCATCTCAGATAAAGGAGAGTGCGGACTCTGTCGAAGTCAGGCGGCACCATCTTACTGTCGGACAGCACTATGAGCTGGCCATTGTCATATGGAGTCGGTGGCGCAGCCATCAGTGTCAGTGTATTGCGTTCAGGCATGGGTTGTGGCACCAGAGATGGAACGAGTACCAAAGTAGGTCGGGTGCCCTCAGCGGATCCACCAGGCCCAATTAGCGATGAGGGCAGACCGACTGGAGGAAACTCAGTTGTGAGGCCTCTTGGCTTCTTTGGGCCCACAGGTGTGCCAGAGGGAGCCAGTAATGTGCCAAAGACCCGCAGCATGGCTTCACAGAAGTCTTCTATTTGTTACAGCATCGCTGACAGTGCTGGAATTCCAGTTGCTTCAGAATAAGGTTCAGAACTACTTCGGGAGCGTGAGCTTGAGGTATGATGATTCTCTCGTGCCTTCTCTGGAGATCGAGGGTGGCAGGTGAGGCAGACTGCCACTTGGACTTCTTCTTAGGCTTGTCTGAGGACTTAGATCATAAAGAGGACCTGTACTGGGAGTGACCTTTGGATCCGAATCTACCTTTAGGCTGCTTTCCAGTCACAAATGTGCCTTGACACACCCCAAGGCCAATCACTGCAGGTCTTGGAGTCGTGGCCCAACCACAGGCTAATCGCATGCGTCAGTCATAGACATTTGTTAGTGTTAGTGACATTCCCCACAGGGTCTAAAACCTGTAGATGTGAGAGGATACCTATTTCCCTTGCATAATGTAGATTTTATTAGAAATATTTTGTAGAAAGTGTCTCAAAGAGGATCTGAATCCACGTCTGTTGGTTTGTAAAGAAGGGAGCGATGTCAGCACTCATAGGTGGTGCCTATACGGGGCCACACACTTCACAACAGGCAAAGAACGATGTTGATGCAGAGCCGGGTTGATGATTTTCTGGATCCAGTCTGACGCTCAAAAGGTGAGGAATCTGAAGATAAGTTTCTATCAGAAACTATATTTTAGTGCAATGTAACGCATATAATAACTCGAATTCATATGGTTATCATAACCGATATCTAGCTTGTAACTTTTTGAAATAGATACTGCCCACTCAATCATTTGCAATACAACTTAAACACGCAATTTCCCTTGAAAAAATATGCCACTGTTTTTTTTATAATTATTAAGATTCATTTGGTGACCACAATTAATTGAGCTAGTTGTGTTTTGTCTTTATGTTTTTATGTTAGCTGTAAGACACGGAGAATTCTTTTGATTATCTATTGTCAGTTTTAGCCTGGATAAAGCTGTAAATGTGAAAACAGGAGAAGTCCACAGCCCATGCGCACTGGCATTCATAGGGTTTAATGTACAACGGGAGCTTGCTCAAAAGGATAAGGTTTAGTGAAGCAACAACTGTAAATGAAGGGACAATTGTAACAAAATAGTCTCTTTGCTCATACATTACAAACGTTACTTCCAGTGAAAACCTCCACTAAGCTTTGAACGATATTAACCTGTCATGAATCAAACTAAAGGTTTTAAAATGATCTGCAGCTACTAAAAACTTTAAAGCAGTGTTTTTCTCTTTCAGTTTCACCCCGTTCAGCATTCTCTGAATTTGATTTGTTGTTCTCCTCTCAGGTTTCACATGTTAATAAATACGGAAAGAGACAGGAGAGCTATCTATCCTGTTTAAAACAAACAAAGCAAATATCTAAATGAAATTAATGCCTATTAAGGTCACTGAGCCAACCAAGAATGTAGATTATGGATTTCGATTTCTGATTTGGATCTTGATCTTCTATTCACACCTACTAGTTTGCTTACCTACATGCTTTCTGTCTTTTGATTTAATTTAATGACAGATTATTGCATTCTGATTTTTGTGGCTCTCTCCCATAAAATGTTATAATGCTATATGTATTATTTTGCATCCTATAACTATAATATCTTTTCTTTTTGACAATAAAAAAAAAAAAAGGAAAGAGACAGGAGAAAACAAGCATTTGCAATGCAATAGGTCTCGCATTTGCAAGAGTTTGAGTAATTGGCATTGTAAATGACAATTCCTTTCATTTATGTGCTTACCCACTGATATGCAGATCTGCATGCACCAAAAAGCAAGCAAAGCAAACAAAGCAATCCAAAGCAAGATTTCTGACTAAAAGTCACACTGACTGGCGTCTCACAGGTGACATGGTCTATGAGCCATTGTGTTTGTTCGGTTTTGCAATCCAGATGGAAATTGTATGTAGCATATAAACGAAAGTGTTTCATAAACTGACACTTTAAAAAGCATGACAAGCTCTTACACATTCATCATTCGCAAATGTAATTTTAGTGTGTGTAAAAGTATCAAATTACTGGTACCTAAGCACATCAGTGAAGTAGGTTATTCGCTACTGTGGCTCGATTTTAAAGATGGGTTAACAAACACTAGGCGCACGCTAAAAACAACAAAACGTCAAAGAAATTATAGTACAAAAACGTTGTACAAATAGTTCACAGTGGCGCTTTATTTTGACATTTCACAACAACATTTATCTATTCTGCACTTCTCCAGACTCCCTTTCACAGCTTGAAGGTCAACATGGGTCATATTTAGCAAAATCAAAGAACAGGAAGAGAGCTTGCATTTTTACTGTTTTATTAAAGAATATGAGTTTAGTTCTTTATAAACATTAACTGTTTTCAAAAAAAGCTCTGGGCCACTAAACTAGGACCAGGTTTAAGCCTGTTGTGCAAGTGCGGTTCCTTTATTTATTATAATCAATAGAGACAAAGAAAGCCATTTCTTCCACATCTGAAAAAAAAGCACCTTTCCTACAAAGATGACATAGCTCTTCTGGCATTTGCGTGCAGATAGCAGACAGGAAGCCAAGAACGTTTGACTCGTGGGCACATTTTATAAAGTTAATGAAACAGTAAGAGCAATTGCAGAACTGTGCTCACCGGCAGCTAAGGAAGCTATCCCTAAAGAAACCTGTTACAACACATGTAGTGCTTAATACGAGCGTCATTGTGAACTCGAATGAGGCTTCACAAAAGGGGTGTTCACTGTGCTGTGCGCCAACCATAAGCCCATCGGAGCGAGAATCCTGTGGGAGGCATTGGCAAGATAGGCAGGCTCTCGGGTGCCACTCCGTGTGAGCTAGCAGCGCTGCAGCCCACGCTGTGAAAAGGGAGCAGTGGTGTGAAACTCTCAAGGTGTGCAGCAGCTAAGTGAGCAAACCTTCTGCCTCTGTACGGCATGTTTGGAGGGGCTCCAGGAATATTGGCGCTACCTACGTCCAGGGCACACAACAGCCCACGTAGGAAAAGCGGCAACACCGAACATATGAAAATGGGAACATGGGCGCCAATGTTAAAGCTGGCATTTTTCCGCTTTTGAAAACAAATATTTTCAAAAGTTGATTTAGGCGAGCCACGCAGCTCAAAAGAAAGGTGTGTGGCTGCTTAGTTAAATCCAACACAGTGTGGCACTGTTTAAAGCACAACATTGCATTTGTGGTGAGCCACGCATAAAGATAGCTGCCTGCTATTCACACACACTGTAGCCCGGTGATGACTGACGAGGAGGGAGGGGGAGTGAGAGCAGAGAGAGCAGGGGGTGGAGGAGCAAGGAAAGAGACAACAAACCATTAACAGCGCGGCGCTTGTGAAAGGGCGCAACGCTGATAATGTATGTATGCGTGTCACACTTGAAAATTAAATAAAAAAACGTCGACATGCAGCACATTTCAAACATTGTATATAAGTTAAAGCGTAACGTTGCATTTGTGGTGAGCAACGCATAAAGATAGGCGCCTGCTGTTTACACAAGCTGGAGCCTGGTCACTGACGAGCAGGAGGGGTAGAGTGGAGTGGTGAGCGAGGGTGGAGGAAATAATGGGACCATTAACAGCGCGGCGCTCGTGAAAGGGCGCCGTGCTGATTATGTATGCATGTGTGTGTGTTTGATGCTCGACCTCAAAAAAAGTAGTCCCCAAAATAGGATATAAACACTCGCAGTGTAGGGAAACTGTAGTTGGTCGGTGTTGCTTCCTCCCAAAACGGAAGTGGCGTATGGGATCGCCAGCGAACAGTAAGCAAGATAACAACAGCAATGCTAGTGTTAACCAATTGCAAGCAGCAGGAGAAATTACCCTCGATATTGTATTTACTATAGGTCTTGCGACAGCGCAAGCGCTGTCTACGCGAGACCTAAAAAAGATACTTCCTCGGACGATCGGTAACTGAGGCTTCAGATGCAAATAAGAATACGAGCACGAAGAAATTAAGAAAAATACACAGTAGTTGAAAAGACCTGTGAAATAGGAAATAAGACACAATATATCAAGTATGGTTTGAATGATTTGAACATGCACAAATGCTTTCTGGAAACAATGACAGTGCTCTGTTGCGGCCATGAAAAATGTGTTTTTTACAGAGGAAGCAGTGTATATGAGAAACTAGACTTTTGAATACTGTATTGCAGAAAGAATGGCTATTTATTTAGTGTGTTTGTCGAAGGTTTGTAAAGTGCTGCACGTTGCCTTCGTGGCTCTTCAAAGTGTTCATTTACAATGTCAATAGGTTAAACTCTCGCAAATGGAGACCTATTGCCTTGCAAATGCTTGTTGATTATGGAATTAGCATGGACAGTAAACGAGAGCTCAGTGTTAAATAGGATTTCTAAATGTCCTAACTAATTAATGAGTGATAGCAATGGCATTCCCAAAAATTAAGGGCAATCCAAAAGCAGTAATTTCACTCTGTTCATAATAAAGCTAGATTCCCAGTCTTGCTCTTTAGCAAAATACATGTCCAGGCATGTGGTGGCGTTTCTAGTTCTTTGTGTTCCAGTTCATGAATGGCAATTAATTTTTGATTTGTAGGTAAAGATTTCAAAATGTACACGGTCATGCTCTAATAACTGGCCTGGATGGTATGCACCAGTTATAACACAGATATTACAGCAATAGACGCAAGAGGCTTGAACCCTCTGGCAATCCACACGATACCCTCCATGTTGATAATTAGTTGGGCCTTCTTCACTCTTTCGTGCTGCTATTGCATATACACAAACAAACGCAGTCCAGTCTTGAGACTCTTGCCTACTCTTTTATGATTTTTTACAAAACCTTTAACAGAAGGGTTAGTGTCAGCGTTTCAGTAACTCACATTGCAGCACCGTGCCACATTTCTTTTCTGATCTTTAATTATGACCTCCCACTGTATCCTCAGTTCTTTAACATTTTAATAAGTATGTCATGGTTCACTGTGCTGCTGAGAGGTTGGGGATGATTAGGGATGGCTGCTTATCTTTAATCATGATCCAAGGTGATTAAGCTGGGATGGTAGAGGGAAGCAGACACCAGGAAAACCATTTGGGACAGAGTTTTACCCATCGAGAACTGAACAGATCCTAAAGAACAGGAGCAAATTCCAATGAAAGCTGGTATGTTTAAATTATACTTAACAGCAGTTCAATGAATGACGTTTTTATAAAGCACAATAGTTACCCAAACAAGGGAGTCCAAGCTCTACGGCAACTGACTACTGAGAGGGACATGAATTTAATAGAAATATAAAGTCACGTTTTCAACTATTTACGAATATGAGTTCACATGTAGAATGCCCTGGTTTCCAGGAGATTGTGTTACAATGCCTAGCTGCCAGGTAAGCAAAGGGCCAGCCAGCGAGGCTGTATCAGCAGACTTGAGGCCTCTTTAAATTTTGGCCCCATATGATCTAGGAGCTCGAGATGGAATATACGGCTAGAGTTTGCAGACCAACCGTTCAATGGATCCCAAGGATAACCGAGGCAAATTACCTCAACCACTACAGTTGCAGTCAGTAGTCCCTGTGTGCTCTGTGACCACTGTAGGAGAGTAGGATCTGCTTCTTATAGTTACCCCCACTTTTTGCTGATGCTTCACTGGTTTTCGACTTTAGTCTGGCTGGGATCTTGTTATCCAGGACCCCAGCCTAGCCGCTTCCTCTCTAAATTGATTACATGTACTTTAGGTACACCACAGATTGGATTCTGCGGTACGCTTATAAGTCCCCAGTATATGGTATCCTATATACCTAGGGCATAGGCACCCCGGAGGCCTCTCAGGGGCTGCAGCATGTATTATGCCACCCCTGGGAGACCATTCAAAATGACACAAAAGGTCTGCTACAGCAGCCTGTGTAAGGTGGTGTATGCACCCCTTACTTAGATATAGGTTCACTATATCTATCCATATCACTGTACATATAAACCTATCAGTTACCCCTATGGCAGGCCTTATCAATCCTGAAGGCAGGGTGCTGGATTTATGTGAGAGGGTGCCCATGTATGAGCAGAGCCCCTCTGCAGCCTTCGGAACCTTTATCCCAGGGTTGTTTGTGATGCAGCCAAACTATATACTCTTAAGTGCATTATAACCTCACGGTAAATATTAACTTTGGAATGGCTGCATGGAAACATGTTGTGTTTGGTGTCAAACACCTTGGAATCATACCTCCCCGCCTGTAACTGGCGGGTGAGGTATGATTCCACCCTACTAGAGGGAGAAATAGGACTTCACCGGTACACCCGGTACCAGCTTCGCAGATCCTGGCATCACAAAATGGATGCTGCCAGCCACAGACACGAGTCTGCCCTTCAGCTGCTGGACAAAACTCCAGCAGGGGAGGCTGGAAAATAGGTTTTCCTGTCACAGGGAGGTGTGACCACCTCCCAGACAGGCTTTAGTGTATTGGAGCTGGGTGGGTGCACTCCAAGAGTGCTTTGATGTCTGCACTGGGGGCACATTTGGTGTCCCTGTGCATAGTCCAGCTCAAACCAGTTGCAGGGGCTACCAGCCCCTGCTCTGGCGTGAAACTGGACAAAGGACATGGGTGTAGCCACCCCTCTGTCCTGACCCTCCCATAGGTGGGTCCCCACAGTTTGCCCCACCCCTTCCTTGGGTATAAAAAAGGAACCACTGGCTACAGGACTTTAGATTTACCTGGACGAAACTCTGCTACAGAATCCCAGAACTTCAACTATCTACACGACGTTGGATTACCGAAGAATCTCCCTTGGAGTAAAGAAGTTACTCCCCTGCAAGGGAGGCACTAAAGACCCATCTGTCCAGTTTGCAACTATGCAGCTCCTGAAGGACTCCAAAGACTTTGCAACACAGGAGGTGGCTTTCCAAGCTTCCCAGAGGCCGATCCGTGCTCTCAGCAAACCTGAGATCCAAAGCCCTCGTGGGGACCGTGCAACTCGAACTCCTGGACACCGTGCACATTTGCAGCAGCATATGCTTTTTGGCGATCCCTGAGGCTGTACTTTGGGCTACTTGTAGTCCACACCCCAAGCAGTGATTCCACCTAAGATTACTGGCCTACACTCCTCGAGTGTCCCGTGGGCTGGTATTTAGTGATTCCTCTTGAGGTCCCTTCGCGATCCCTTGTCTGTCGACTTGTGGGTCCCTGAGAAGGGTACTTTAACTTTCAGTGGGGTTTCCTGGTTGCTCCAGATGTGCCCTGGCTCTCCATCTCTTGGGGAGTCCACAGGACCTTGCTGGTCCACACTGCAGCCTTTTTACTCTCTCTGTGTTGGCTTGTTGGTCTCCAATCCGGACACCGACCCCCCCAGCACTCGACATCCTTCGTGGGACAGCTCGCCTGCAGATTGTGGTCATCGTCGAAATCTCCTGGTCCCCGTGGCAGTGGAGTCAAGTTTCACCTCATCACACCTGAAACACCCGACATCGGTGGGTATTCGTCTATGGTGCCCCTGGTCACTGGCAAGTGACTCAGACTCTGTCCCCTCTGCTTTTAGGTTCGTCTCATCTTCGATCCAGGCTTGGATCACACGGGACACTTTTCCTTTCCACAGCAGCAGCACATTGCAGCAACTCGCCATTGAAAACAGCGAAGATTCCCGACACCATTTGACACCTATGCACTCTGCTTCCCTGGGTTAGGTAACACGAGTACTCCGGTGCTCACATGGGTGCTGGCCTTAGAACCTTCTAAGTCTAAAAGGGTTTGCTCCAAGTCCTCTCCTAAGTGTCCTTAATCTTTAAAATTCCAACCACGACTTTTCCATAGGATTGTACAGAGCTCGCAGCTGTGTTCTCACACTGCACGCATACCCCGTGGGTCCCCTGTGTAACTAGCTTGGGTGGTTCCTTGGGGTCCCAGCGATTCGACATGCTCTAGGCACTGTGTCTAGTCAAGTTGTGGTTCTTATACCACTTTCTTAATATATGGTTTGGTCTCCCCCTGGGGCCCATTGTATATTGTGTTATTTACTGTCGTTTTAGAACAGTAATAAACAAGTTACTTACCTTCGGTAACGCTTTTTCTGGTGGATACAGTATCTGCCTGTGGATTCCTCACCTTGTGAATATCCCCTCCGCTAGCATTCCACAGAACTTTTCTTTCCCAGCACTCCACGTCGACGTGGGCGACGTCATAATGCATCGGCTCCGCTGGCGACTCCGTACGACGTCACCGGAGCCATAAGAAGCCCACGTCGGCGTGATGACGTCAGTTCCACCCATTTTTTCCGAGCCTTCGAGGCGAACAGGTGAACCAACGACAACTCAAAGTATACACAGTATACAGTATACCAACACATATACACAGTATACAAAGGAAAAGGATGCTAAATAAACAAGCATTTCCAACAAATGTACAAGCATTCCAAACAAGACTTATTTCATGGTATACAAAGGTGGACAACGGGGAGGCGGGTGGGCCAGTGAGGAATCCACAGGCAGGTACTGTATCCACCAGAAAAAGCGTTACCGAAGGTAAGTAACTTGTTCTTCTGATGGATACATCTGCCAGTGGATTCCTCACCTTGTGAATAGATTCCCACAGCAGTCCCCACTCCCGGAGGAGGGTGTCCACCTTCCTATACCAGAAAGTCTTGCAACACAGAGCGCACGAAGTGGCCCTCCCTCCTCATCTCAGAGTCCAAGCAATAATGCTTCGCGAAAGTATGGAGGGAGGCCCAAGTCGCGGCTTTACAAATATCTGCCATAGGAACACCCCGGGCCAAAGCAGATGTAGATGATTTTGCTCTAGTCGAATGAGCTCTAATGCCCTTAGGAGGAGTCGAACAAGTTACTTACCTTTGGCAACGATGTCATCTGTAAGAAACATTAGTTAGTTAGATTCCTCACCTTAGAATATCCCCAGGCGTCAGACTGGATCCGGAAGATTTTTCGTCAGCAATACCCCTTGCGCGTCGCTAGGCGTCGTCTGCGGCTCCGCGTCCGTCGTTGGCGTCGTGCGCCGTAATGACGTCGGAGTACTTAGACGCCGCCCTCGCGCGCTGACGTCAGTTCTTGTACATAGCTTTCCGCGCCAGGAACGCAGAGCCATGCAAGAGACCGACACTGGTGCCAAAAAATTCTAAGGGCCTGAAAAGGACAACCTTAACCCTAGAAGTCAGTTCGCAGAACGGGGAGGATGGGTGGGTCGGTGAGGAATCTAACTAACTAATGTTTCTTACAGATACATCGTTACCGAAGGTAAGTAACTTGTTCATCTGAAAGAAACACGTTAGTTAGATTCCTCACCTTAGAATAGATACCCAAGCAATACCAACCCCGGTGGTGGGTCTGCGAACCAAGATCACACCAGAAAGTCCTGGAGGACAGAACGGCCAAAGAAGCCATCCCTCCCGACTTGGCTGTCTAGGCAATAATGCCTGGCAAACGTGTGTAGCGAAGCCCACGTAGCCGCCTGACAGATGTCCTGCAAAGGGACTCCCCGTCCCAAAGCAGTAGTAGCCGCTGTAGCCCGAGTAGAATGGGCACGCAGCCCAACAGGAGGGTCCTTTTTCGCCAAGGAGGAACAGATTTTGATGCACAAAACGACCCACCGGGAGATGGTCCGTTTGTGCACAGCTTTTCCCTTCTTAGCACCCACGTATCCAACGAAAAGTTGGTCGTCCACCCGGAACTGTTTGGTGCGGTCCAAATAAAAGGAGAGCGCACGTTTTGGGTCCAGACGGTGGAGCCTCTCTTCCTCTTTGGAAGGATGCGGAGGCGGAAAGAAGGTGGGCAAGGTGACAGATTGCCCAAGATGAAAGGGAGTCACCACTTTCGGTAGATAGGAAGGACGAGGCCGAAGGACAACCTTGTCCGGATGAACAGACAGAAAAGGAGGCTTGGACGATAGAGCCTGGAGCTCACTCACCCGTCTAGCCAAGGTGATGGCTACCAGGAAAGCAGTCTTAAGCGTCAGAAGATGAAGAGGACAATTGTGAAGAGGCTCAAAGGGAGCGCACATCAGAAATGTGAGAACAAGATTCAAGTCCCACTGAGGCATTACGAAAGGAACAGGAGGGAACGTATGAGTACTGCCTTTAAGAAAGCGTTGAACCACAGGGGACTTGACAAGAGATCAGGAAGCCGTAAGAAGGCATAGAGGGCAGCAAGATAACCTTTCAAGGTGCCCAGGGCAGAGCCTTGCCGGGCCAAAGAAAGAAGAAAGAGGAGAACCTCAGAAAGAGGGGCGGAAAGGGGATCCACAGCCTTTGCTGTGCACCATGCCACAAATTTGTTCCACCGGCAGGCGTATACCGTCTTTGTGGAGGGACGCCTGGCTGACAGAATGATATCACAGACTGCAGGAGGCAAGTCAAATGGAAACCACGTCCGCGACCGCGTGCAGGTTGGTTTTGCGGCCAGTGGCTCTGCGGACGTGAGGAGGCGCCCCTTCCTTGGCCACGAAAGGGGCGAAAAGCGGAAGCTTGCGGCCGCGGGGCTGAAAGGCCCAAGGACGTGGCCGTAGCCTGGGAGTCCTTAAAGCAAGCCAGCGCACTGTCCGCTTTCTCACCAAAAAGGCGAGCGCCATCAAAGGGCATGTCCATGAGAGAGCTCTGGACATCCCCCGAAAAGGACGTGGACCGCAGCCAGGCGTGACGCCGAAGCGCCACCGTGGTGGAAATCGCTGTAGGAGAGTAGGGTCTGCAATCCTATGATCACCCAGATTTTTTGCTTTTTGCTTCATTGGTTTACGACTTTCCCTGGCTGTGGGCCTGCCAATCAGACCCACAGCCTAGCTGTTCTCTCTCGAAATTAACACACATGTACATTAGGTGCATCCACTAATTGGAACTGGGCCGCCTTATCAGTCCCTGTATCAGCATACCACAGGTATCCAGGGCATCGGTGTACCCAGGGCCTACCAGGGGCTGCAGCATGTATTATGCCACCCCTGGATGGCCGCCCAAATCTGACACAACTGGCTGCACGACAGCTGGGGCAAGGTGGTGTATTCACCCGTTGCTGTAGGTATAGTATTCCTATACCTAACCCTAAAATGGACACATGGATTCCTATCAGTCACTCCTATGGCAGGCCTTATCAATCCTGAAGGCAGAGTGCGGGGAATCATGTGGGATGGTGCTCTGGCGCGAGCTGAGCCCGTCGACGGCTTGCGGAACCAAGTCCTAATAGCCGTTCCATGGTGACGCGTGCCAACTACCTTAAAATGCATTATAATCCTCGCGGTTACTTGCTAACTCTGGCATCGCATCACCCACACATGTCGAGTAAGGTGTCATACGAATTGGAATACGAACCCCTCGCCAATTCTGGCGACGGGGTTAGCATTCCCCCCTTTTAGAGGGGCACGACATGGAAGTAACCTTGAACCCCGGTTAAAGTTGACTCAAGCCTCAGCATCACAAAATGGATGCTGCCACCAGACACAAGTCTGACCTCCTGCTGCTGGGAGACCTTCCAGCGAGGGGAGGTTGGACAAAGGATTTCCTGTCGAGGGCGGTGTTAGCACCATCCCAGACAGGGTTTGTGTATCCCAGGTAGGCAGGGCTGAAAGGAAGGTGATTGCAAGTGGCACCCCGGTGCTCACTGTGCATAGCCCAGCTCAAACCAGTTTCGGGGGCAACCCTGCCCCTGAGCTGGGGCAAAGCCGGACAAAGGATAGGGGTGTAACCACCCCCCTCCTGGCCCCACCCATAGGTAGGACCTAGTCACGGGCCAGCCCCTTTTCCTAGAATAAAGGTAGGAGCGAGTCCCCTTCCCAAATTGGATAATTCTGAATCTTGAATTACTTTCCACGGAAGGAACTCTTGACTATTTCTGAAGACTCTCCCTTGTGGCTAAGGAGTAGCCACCCTGCACCAGCAGGAACAACCTAAGCGCTTGCGGTTTGCTGTACGTCTCTCCCACGGATAAAGACTGCCCAGCTCGACGAGACCCGGGTTCCCTGCCATCTCTGACCTCTACCTACATCGTCAGCCCAGCTGAGATTCGTAGGTGTGACGAGACCTGCGGGACCGGTCTTCTTCAGAACCTGCACGATGCTTATCTAGCACGCCCACCGAGGGACCCTCGAGTGAGTGCACCTAGGGTTTGAGAAGCCCTAACCCTGAGCGGCTCCAGCACCGAAGTCTGCCTCCCCAGCATCCACGAGATCTGCGTGGGGGCCCTTCTGCTCCTTGCTGCTCACCGCGTTGTCTGACCACTCGCCGACCGGCTTGTGGCCCTCTTCACGACGCACCACGACAGTCTTTCATCACTGGTCTGGTTGCTCCAGACTGGCTCTTGCTCCCCTTCAACAGAGGAGTACCTCGGACCCTCCTGGTCCACTCCAGACGCCATCTTGACTCCACCGCGTGGGTTTGCCACTGCCAAGACCTGCTGCCCCACTCCTGGGCCCAGCATCATCGACAGCAGACACCTTTGTGGGACAGCTCGCCCTCCATCCTGGTCGCCGCCGCGCCTCCTGGTCCGAGGAACAGCCGAGTCCGACGTCATCCACTTACCTGGTCGAGGTGACTTCATCCGGTACCTTCCTGGTACCCACACGATCGCTGGCTAGCGGTTGAGAACTGAGTCCCCTCTGCTTTCAGGTTTCCTTCATCACCGATCCAGGCTTGGATCTCGCTGAACATCGACACTGGTCGCCTGCCAGCAACTTCTTCTTTCAGGCTCCTGAGACTACAACGAGGACTCCCGACATCTTGCTGAACCCCACGCAGCCGCAGCCTCTGGGCTAGGTAACTCGAGCATCTCGGTGCTCCATCGTAGGTTCACTCTACAAGTGTCCAGTTCCTTTTTTCGTTTAGTCCCACTGATCGGATTCCTCCGGAATCAGTAACTTTAAACTTTCTAACCTCTCCCATTCCACTTGCAGTGTAAATGGTTTCGTGCCCTTCGGGCATTTGTGTAAATTGTGCAACCAGAAGTATTTTCCTAAGAGTTTTGTAGTGTTCTTAGCTCCCTGACTCATAAAGAGCCAGGGTAGTCTTGTTATAAATAAATATCCTTTATTTTCATAACAACTTGTGTGGTGTCCTTTCACTTGGCGTTCAAGGGGTATATGTGATGGTAAACAGCTGGCTTAACACGCCCTCTAGAGTTTAGCCTGAAGACTGCTCTTGTCCACGCTACTAGGATAGCTGGTCTATAAGGTTGACTTACAACCAATCATCAATAAGGGTCGTTTGGAATGATACACAGTGATCACTAGAATAGTGAGCACTAGATATCAGGCCAACTTCTCACAATCGCCCTACCCAGCGAGTCCGTGGTGTCAAGTCCACACCGGATAGCATGGCGCGCTGCACCCCTCCCATCGGCCAGAGCCTGGGAAAGTCGTGTCCGGGCCTCCTCCAGGCACAGGGGCAGCACGTCCTCCACCGCATGCCACAGAGAGTGGGAGAAACGGTCCAAGAGACAGGCGGTGTTTAAAGACCGTAGGCCTAAACTGAGGGAGGAGAACAGCTTCTTGCCAAACTGTTACAGTCTCTTGGAATCCCGGTCCGGAGGAGCGGACGGGAAAGAGGTTTGGGAGGTAGAGGCCTGGATAACCAGGCTCTCGGGGGTGGGGTGTTTTGCGACAGAAAACTGGGGTCGCCCGGAGCAGGGCGGTGGCGCCTGGCGACGTTCCTATCTACAGGAGGAACTGTGGAGGGCTTGGACCAGGTGCCCTGGAGAACGTCAGTGAGGGCCTCATTGAATGGCAGCAGAGGCTCAGTGGAGCTTGCTGCAGACTGAAGCACCTCAGTGAGGCCGTTAGTCCTCACAGCCACGGCAGGTAGCTCGAGCCCGAGGGCTTCGGCCGCCTTGCGCAGCACCACGGAAAAAGCAGCACCCTCCTCCGAAGCCACAGTCGGAGGAGAGATGAATCCAGCGTCCGGTGAGGTATCCAGACCACTGGCCTCCCCCAGTTAATCTGCCCAGTCCTGTGACAGTTGAGCCTGAACGGCCATAGGGTCATCGGACCCCTCCCAGTCGCCCCCTTCATCAGATTCCTGGTAAACAGGAGGAATGATCGGAGCCAGACGATAGACATAGTGAGTCTCGAGCGGCGTCGGGTGCGGCGTCGGTGGGCGCCGCATCGGCGTCGGGTCCGGAGAGGGGCTGAACCGGGGAACGGCGTAGACCGGAATCGGCGTCGGGGTGGAACCGGAGTCGGTGCCGGCGGAGGAGGCATGATGAGGTCGACCGGCGTCGATGGGGGCCCAGGCATGGGCCTCTCGGGGACCTGCGGCATTGGGGCCGGAGCCTCCAACGGCGCCGGGGCCGGAGCCGCCGGCGCGCAAGGTCGCCCAGTCGAGTCCGCGGGGCCCGAAGGCGTGCCGGCGGGCGTCGACGGCAGAGACAGTTTCCTCATGGCCGAGAGGAAGGCACCGATCTCCGCCGGCGTCGCGTCAGTCCCAGGGACCGGCGGTTATGGGGACGTGCGTAGCGCCTGCGGCTCCTATGGAGCCGCGGGAGTGGAACCACCCTGACCCTCGGCCGAGTCACGCGACCGGCGAGGGGAGTCCGAAGAGTGGTGTCGCCTCTTGGACTTCTTAGATAGCTTGGACTTACCCGAAGACTTAGAGCCAGACGAGCGATGACGTCTGTCGCGGCTCCGCGACCGATCCTTGGACCTCCTCCCGGACCGGGATCGAGAAGGGCGCGGTGCCGAGTGTCGGAGCTCGAGAAGCTTACGGGACCGCTCCCGCCTAGCTTTCGAGGTCAGGGCCTGGCAGTCGGAGCACGAGTCCGCGTCGTGGTCGAGGCCCAAACAGTAGAGGCACTGGCGATGGTGATCGGTCACCGACATCAGTCGGTGGCAATCGTCGCAAGCCTTGAACCCAGGCATCCTACCGGCACCAGATGTCGATTGACAAAGATCAAAAGGGATCAAAATATTTAGTCAAAAAAGACTAAAAGGGGTAGCTCTCCCGGATCGGCGCTTACTGGTGCGGAAAAAAGAAGAACTGACATCAGCGCGCGAGGGTGGCGTCTAAGTACTCCGACGACGTCATTACGGCGCACGACGCCAACGACGGACGCGGAGCCGCAGACGACGCCTAGCGACGCGCAAGGGGTATTGCGGATGAAAAATCTTCCGGAACCAGTCTGACGCCTGGGGATATTCTAAGGTGAGGAATCTAACGTGTTTCTTTCAGATTTACCAGACAGGGCGTAGCAGATCTTGATGGCAAGGATGATCCATCTTGATAGCGTGCGCTTGTGCACCGCTTTACCATTCAAATGACCAACGTAGCCAATGAAGAGTTGATCATCTAGACGAAAGTCTTTAGTCCTGTCCAGATAAAAATTCACAGCCCTCTTCGGGTCTAGGCGATGGAGTCTTTCCTCCTCTTTGGAAGGATGAGGAGGTGGATAAAAAACAGGGAGAGTAATAGACTGCCCCAAATGGAAAGGAGTAACAACTTTTGGCAGGAAGGCAGCCCTGGTCCTCAGAACCATCCTTTCAGCATGTAATGTAAGAAAAGGGGGTCTAGAACTAAGAGCTTGGAGCTCACTCACCCTCCTTGCCGAGGTTATGGCTACAAGAAACACCACCTTAAAGGACAACAGCCTCAACGGACAGCTATGTAGAGGCTCCAAAGGTGACCCCATCAGAAAGGTTAAAACAAGATTAAGGTCCCACTGGGGCATTACAAAAGGAGTGGGAGGAAACATGTTTGTAAGGCCCTTGATAAACCTCAGTACAACCGGAGATTTAAATAGTGACGGTTGATCAGGAAGGCATAGAAAAGCCGATAAGGCCGAAAGATAGCCCTTGACCGTGGCCACAGCACAGCCCTGCTGAGCCAAGGAAAGAGCAAACTGGAGCACATCAGAAAGATGGGCTTTTAAAGGGTCAATGGATCTCTCTCCACACCATTTAACAAACTTGGACCACCTGTAGGAGTAAATGGACTTGGTTGAGTGTCGCCTGGCCGATAAAATAATGTCCACCACATCAGGTGGGAGAGAGAATGAACTCAGGTTGCCCCGTTCAATCTCCAGGCATGAAGGTGTAAGCTCTGGAGGTGGGGGTGTAGAACCTGCCCCTCCGACTGCGAGAGGTCTGCCCTCAGAGGGAGACGGAGCGGAGGGCACGAGGAGAGGTGGAGAAGATCTGTAAACCACACCCTTCTTGGCCAATCCGGGGCGATCAATTTGACTTGGGCCCGGTCTTGGCGAATCTTCCTCAGAACCCGAGGAATCAAGGGTATGGGAGGAAACGCGTAAAGGAGTTGTGAACCCCAACTCAACTGAAACGCATCCCCCAACGCCCCCTGCATCGGATACTGGAGACTGCAAAATGACGGGCAGTGCGCGTTCTCACGGGTGGCGAACAGGTCCACCCGAGGGGTTCCCCACGTCCGAAAGACGTAACGAACCACCTCCGGATGGAGCCTCCACTCGTGATCGGCGGAGAACTGCCGACTGAGACTGTCCGCACGTACGTTCAGCACCCCGGGCAGATGATGTGCCATCAGACAAATCTGATGGTCCTGAGCCCAGGACCAGAGACGCAGAACCTCTCTGCAGAGACAACACGACCCCACTCCTCCCTGCTTGTTGACATACCACATCGCGGTAGTGTTGTCCGTCAGGACTTGAACCGACTGACCACGAAGGGAAGGGAGGAAGGCCTTGAGCGCCAAACGAATCGCCCGCAATTCCAGAAGGTTGATGTGAAGCAACCTCTCCTCTGGAGACCAAAGACCCTTGATCTCCAGATCCCCCAGATGAGCACCCCACCCTAGGGTGGATGCATCCGTTATCACTGTGGCCACCGATGGAGGAAGATGGAAGAGTTTCCTTGGGACAGATTGCCCTCCACGCTCCAACAAGACAGATCCACTGCAGTTTCTCCAGAGATCCTGATCGACTCCCTGAGATCTCCATTGTGCTGATACCACTGCCTGCGGAGGCACCACTGGAGCGCCCTCATGTGCCAGCGTGCATGGTTGACCAACAGAATGCAGGAGGCGAACAGACCGAGCAGGCGAAGGACCTTCAGAACTGGAACAACCGCTGCATTGTGGAATAAAGGGACCATTTCCTGAATGTCGAGAATACTTTGAGGAGGAGGGAATGCTCGACACACAGTAGTGTCCGGTACCGACCCTATGAACAGGCTGCGTTGAGAGGGCACCAGGTGAGATTTGGGCACATTGATTGAAAAACCCAAGTCGAATAACAGCCGAGATGTTACCTGCAGATGATGCTGCACCATCTCTGGGGACTCTGCCTTCAGAAGCCAGTCGTCCAGGTAAGGGAATACCTGAATCCCCGACCTCCTGAGATGAGCAGCTACCACCGCCATCACCTTTGTGAAGACTCGAGGTGCGGTAGTAAGACCAAACGGAAGGACCGCAAACTGGTAGTGTTGCGACCCAACCGTAAACCGCAGATACTTCCTGTGCGACCTCAGGATTGGGACATGAAAATATGCATCCTGCAAGTCGATCGACACCATCCAGTCTCCTTGCTGCAACGCCTGAAGAACCTGCGCAAGGGTCAGCATCTTGAATTTCTCCTGTCTCAGGTAGAAGTTCAAGACTCTGAGGTCCAGAATCGGACGCAATCTGCCATCCTTTTTGGGAATCAGAAAATACCGGGAGTAGCATCCCTGACCCCTTTCCTGCTCCGGAACCACCTCTATTGCACCCTTCTGAAGCAAGGCTAGAACCTCCTTCTGCAGGAGAAGCAGATGGTCTTCCGAGCAATAACCTTGGCAAGGAGGGTAAGGGGGAGGAAACTCCCGAAAGGGAAGGGCGTACCCAGTCTCTACGAGGTTCAAAACCCAAAGGTCTGTTGTAACAGATTTCCAACCCCGTAGAAAGTAGGACACCCGACCCCCCACAGGACCCAGGATGGGGGATCTAGAGCTGCTTCCCTGAAGCCTCATTGGGAGCAGAGGAGGAGGAGGAAGAAGAGGGGTTGCATCCAGAACCTCTCCGACCCCTTTGCCTCCCTCTATAGGATTTATAGAGGGGATTCTGCTGTTGCTGCTGTTGTTGCTGAGGCTGTCGGTAGGAGTGAAAAGACGATCTTCCAAAGCCCCTAAATTTTCTAAAACTAGAACCCCTAGTAGGTGCCTGCAGACCCAAGGACTTTGCCGTCAATCTGCTGTCCTTAAATCGTTGTAGGGCAGAGTCAGCCTTCTCCCCAAACAGTTTCTGTCCGTCGAATGGCAGATCCACCAATGTGGCCTGAACATCCGCAGAGAATCCAGAGGAACGGAGCCACGCCTGTCTTCTCGCGGCTATAGATGAACCCATAATTCTTGCCACCGAATCCGCCGTATACAGCCCTGACTGGATCACCTGTCTGGCAGCCACCTGACTGTCCGCAACCACCTCCAAGAAGGATGCCTTATCACCCTCAGGCAATTTAGGGGCTAAAGATTTTATTGAGTCCATCAAGGCATGAACATAAAGTCCCAGCAGGCACGTGGCATTAGATTACTTCAGTGCCATACTTCCTGAAGAGAAAGACTTTTTAGCCGCCTGGTCGACTTTCTTGGACTCCCTATCTGCTGGAGACTGAGGGAAAGCACCCGAAGCATGTTTCGAACAAGAAGCCTGCACAACTAGGCTCTCCGGAGATGGATGCATTGACAAATAAATCAGGATCCCCAGGTGCCACCCTGTACCTTCTTGCCACCTGTTTGGAAACCGCCGGAGAAGAAAGAGGTTTCCTCCACACCTCCAAAACCGGCTCCAAGATGTCCTCATTAAAAGGCAACCAAGGCTCCGAAGTTGATGTCGGAGAGTGCAACACCTCCGTAAGCAAGTTAGACTTGTACTCCACAGAGGACAGCTGCAAATCTAACAGATCTGCGGCCTTCTTAATTACCACATGGTAGGGTGCCAATTCCTGTGGTGGAGAAGATCTTGCAGAAGTATGTTCCCACTCTGGGGTCGTATCCAAACCACTTGCTTCTTCTATTCCCTCAAATTCATCAGAAGTGTCCACTTCACCTTCCTCCACCTCTGCTCTATACCTTCCTTCTTCCAATACCCTTTGGGCCTCCCTTCTTGATCGAATCCGGGGAACCGGCGTCGTCGACGTCGTACGTGGCGTCGGTGGAGCCAGAGGTGCCGGAGTCGGCGGAGCCACAGAAGGAGTCGGCGGCACCAGACGCGGCGCCGTCGGCAACGGCATCGAGGAAGGCTCCGAAACAGGATGATCCATCCGAAGCCTTGACGGATCCCCAGTCGGCGCCGGAAACTGCCACGAAGGCGCCATCGGCATAAAGGGCAGAAAGGGGGCCTGAGCATAATGCTGCGGCACCCCTAGCGTATACGCCATAGGACCCACGGGACCAGTTGGTGCACCAGATGGGAAGGCCGCCCTATTAAATATACCATACATGGCATTTAGAAATTGCGTCGAATCGGTACCTGGAGCCGGGAATTGTGGATAAGGAACAGAACCTGTATCCCTTTGTGGAGTATCCGGCGTCGGCTCCGCAGTGTCTTCTACCGGAGCCGCAGATTCCTCAGGCACCGGAGTAGGCTCTTCTTGTTCCTGCTCATCAATAGAAACCTCCGACTCCACTCGAACCGGAGACGACGCCTTTGACGGAGCCGGTGACTGCGCCGATGAACGCGCTGGAACCTGCTTCGGCGATGGAGATCCTTTTGGAGACTTCGAAGGAGAAGGTGACAAGTCCTTGCTTCGATGCCGACGGGGCGAAGTCGACCTCGATTTCCTGTTCTTCGAGGACCGACGTCGAGAAGAATACTTTCTTTTTTTATGATGCTTCTTCGACTTCGACGACCTCGAAGTCGACGACTCCAGCCTCGACTTCTCCTTCTTCCTCCCTCTCCTCTCCTCACCGATCTTTTTCATAAAGAGTTTAGTCTTCCTCTCCTTCAGTGCTTTAGGATTCATCCTCCTACAGCACGCACAACCTTCCACATCGTGGTCCTAAGAAAGGCACCACAAGCAGTCTTCATGTGGATCAGTCATGGACATTAGACCTCCACATTCCCTACAGGGCCTAAAGCCCGACTTCCTCGTCGAAGACATACCAGATTTTCAACAGTAACACAGCAAAACTACAAGGTAGCTAGAGAGCACTGGAAAAAACCGTTGCGCGTCGAAGGCGCGGAAAAAAGGGAACTGACGTCATCACGCCGACGTGGGCTTCCTATGGCTCCGGTGACGTCGTACGGAGTCGCGAGCGGAGCGATGCATTATGACGTCGCCCACGTCGACGTGGAGGGCTGGGAAAGAAAAGTTCCGTGGAATGCTGGCGCAGGGGATATTCACAAGGTGAGGAATCCACTGGCAGACGTATCCATCAGAAGTTGTGTGCCTTGCTCTCTCATCTCATAAAGAGGTTAGTAGAGAGTGTTTAGTAATAAATACATATATTTTATATATATACACCTTGTGTGGTTCTCCTTTCATTTAGTTATTCAAGAGGTTATAATCTGGTAAACCAAGCTGCTTTACACTCCTTCAAGACTTAGCCTGAAGGCTGCTCTCCATAGCTACCATTAGGATAGCTTTCAATAAAGGTTGTCTTTAACCTAATCATCAATAATGGTTGTTTGGACTGGTGCAAGGTGCCCACTATAACTAGTGGACAGCATCGCCACTCTATGTATCGTAACGGCTGATGCACTTACAGCCGGGGAGAATGGACTCCAAAGGCTGTAGGGGTGTCATGCTAATGCAGGTGGAACCGGACGCTTAGAACCAAGCACCCTGCCTTCAAGATTGAAAGGTCTGTTTTAGGGGAGACTTATAGGTTTTAAATGCAGTGACCATAGAAATAGGGAAACCAATATCTTTGTTAAGTGGTGCTAGCACCAGCTTACACAGGCTGCAATGGCAGGCCTGTAGATGCAGTTTGAGTGGTACCTCATGAGTGGCATAATACATGCTTCAGCCTGTGGGGGACCCCTGATGTACCTATGCCCTGGGTACCTCAGTACCATATACTAGGGACTTATAAGGTTACAATAGTATCCAATCTGGGGAGAAAGCACAGAGACCTGGGTCCTGATTAGCAGGATCCTAGTCAGACTGTTCAGAAAATAGCATACCACCAGGCAAAAAGTGGGGATAGCCATAAAAGCAGATACTACTTTCCTACATGTACCCATAGGGGTCTCCACTGTACATATACAGTCCACAAAGATAATAGGTCTTTCTGATAGTTAGGGATGCACCAATTTTCCCCCAGCCTCTCCAACTGTGCCACTCATTTTCGCCCACCACAAAAGCCCCTTCTCCACAAAAAGTACAAATAGAAAAGTCCATAAGCCTGGATTGTTTAACTGCATCCACTTGAATGGAGCACAAAGATCTCATAGTTTTCACCTCCTCTGGACCAAGCCAATTCTAGCAGGTCAGCCTGTTGTCTGAGAGAAATACCACTTAAACAATGCAGCCCACCATGCACAAAGAGATGGACTGTCTGCCCATCCCATATATTCTCTGTTCTGTCCTGCTGAAGACTGGATCTCAAAGCAGGATAGAATCGAATTGGCCAGAGGTTGCATGTTTCCCAATTCACAAGTTAGAATCGAATTGGCCAGAGGTCACCTGATTCCCAATTCACAAGCTGAGATGGACAATTCACCTGGTTGATGATTTTTATGGAGCTGTGGCACACCAGAAGGGAATTCACCTTTTATTGATTAGCTCTCTTTAATCATTTGGGGACAATTTTGAGAGTGCATGCCAAGATGGATGGTACAGTCCAAAATACCACTGTACTGAATATAAACTGATGTGCTTGATGTATTCAATGTTAGCTTTTACTTGGAAGATCTACACACACAGGTGCTTTGCTTATTCTCCACTGGACTTTATCCCAGGATTAAAATGCAGACTGTGCAGCTGCAGTCCAACAAAATAACATTGCAGAGGCATGCAACCAATACCCATCATTACGCAATCGATCATTAGCCCAGTATGGGGGACTTTGTGTTTCTGCAATTGTTGTTCCATTTGAGTGCCTCTGTGTGCCACCATTACCTGTAGCATGAGGGCATGTCTACCTCTGCATTCATAATTGTACCCAAGGGCCTCAGAGAGCAACTTCAATGGCAGCATGAGGTGCCACTAGAAGCTACACCAGTTCCTCTATCTGTGGATGTACTGATGTCTTTATACACCTGACAACGTTGCAGCTCTTGTTCCCTCTTCAGCAGCAGGATCTGTGAAACTGACAGCCTGTGTGCTTCTAATATGCCTCTACTCTGTCAAAGCTGTGCATAGAAAACAGAAGAGGCTACTGAGGAAACCAACACCTCCTAATGCAACATCCCAAGAGCAGTGAGTGTTCAGTCCACAGAATGAAGTACAATTTCTGAGGTGACCACATCAATCCAACATCACAATTAGGCTGTGGCATTAAGGCTATCTCTTTGGAAACAAAGTCTAACTAAAACAATAACACTGCATTGTTACAACATCTGTTGTGAGGGATACATGTGAAAGTTGAACTAGGGGGTTCTACACCACAAACTTCTCCAGGAGTAACTTCTCATCTTTATAGTCCACAAAAGTCAAAGCCCTCAGAGACAGTAATAAGAAATTCAGTGAGTTTGCACTAATACTTGATCCCAGTGATTCCAAGGACAATTGCCAGTGAGTCCCAGAGGTCCCGAAGAGAAGGCTTGAAAAGAAGGTGGTCTGAAGAACCACTGAATTAGTCATTTCACTTTATTCAAGTAAAAGAAACCACTTTCAGTGAAGCAGAGCCCATATAGTTCAACATCAGAGAAAGTTAACTGGCATAAGAAGTTAAAAATCATCCATGAGGGGTTATGCAATCATTCAAACCACTGCGGCAGTCAAGCCATATTTACTCTTTGTAACAATTTGATTCCTTCCTTCTCTATACTCTTGTGCTCTTGAGATGAATCTTCCCCATAGACACATTTTAATTTTTTGCCAATTTTTTTTATAAATGTTTTACTCATCACTTTTCAATTCCTATTTTTAAAATGTAAAATTTTTATAAAAGTAAATTGCATCCTATTTCTTATGGTCACTGGGTAACCGTATAATTTGTTACTCTGTAGGACAGTTTCTAAAGAAAGCTATGATATACTATAATCTATGCTTATTTAAGATAGAAGGAATTTGTTAATATGGACGAGAAGGCTTAGACTTTGGCATGATTACGATCTTGGCGGATGAGTTACTCTGTCACAAACGTGACGGATATCCCATCCACCGTTTTACAGGTTCCATATGATATAATGGGAATTGTAATACGGCAGACGGGATATCCGTCATGTTTGAGATGGAGTAACAGCATCCGCCAAGATCATTATCAGGCACATGCATCAATGTAAAAACCGGTCGCAAACGGGCAGATTCTCAGAATCTGCCCCTTTGCGACCGGTATTTTTGCATTTGGGATGCATCATCCCAAAAGCAAAAATCGCAATTTAAGGAATCTCTAAATTGCGATTCCTTAAATTGCGATTGCATTTAAAGAATCCCAAATTGAGATTCCTTAAATGCAATGCATGAAAGTGAAAAAATTAGCGATTTCGCTAATAGGGGGAGCAAATTACCATGAAGTTGAACTTCATGGTAATTTGCAAAAACTTTGAAAAATGCACTTTTGTGCATTTTTCAAAGTTTCATGTCGCGCACACACATGCCCTTAGAGCATGTGTGTGTGCAACATATGTGTACAGATCAATTTCAGGGGTGCAATAGGGTGTCATTTTGACACCCTTGCACCCTTGGAATTGCATGAGCAATTTGCGAGTACCTACTGGTACTCGCAAATTGCTCATGCAATCTCCTATTCATTCCTATGGGCCTGGAGGCCCATAGGAATGAATGGGACAGCATTCCTTAATTGCGACTCGCAATTTGCGAGTCGCAATTAAGGAATTTGTAGGAATCGCTATTTTTATAGCTATTCCTACATGCATAGGCTTTTGCAATTCCTTAATTGCGATTCCTTAAAAATCGCTATTAAGGAATCGCAAAAGTCTTTGTTGATGCATGTGCCAGTATGTCCTTTATTTGCCCGTTAATGTGAAAATGAGATTATACAGACACAGTTATCTGTTTTCTGTTTCCCCTGATACTGGAGATTTTTTCTGATAATTCATTTAGTGAATATAATATTTGTAGTGATTTTAGCACGTTCTGAAAATAAACGCTGCACTCTTACGAAGATTTGTAATACTCAAACCAAGCCTAAACTGAATTTCGTGGGGACCAGAAACAGCAAACAAACCCATCAATTCCTTAACACACTTAACTTGAGAAACAAAAACAAATCTGTGGCACTTTAACCAAACATCTAAGGGTTGTTTAGATGCCAACCCACTCATCCTGCAACAGTCACAAAATAAAGGCACTCTGCAGTAGGATGTATGGATTTCAACCAGCGATCTTGCGCCTTAAATATACTGCACGCAATTTCCAGCCAATTTACTGGTAACTTCACAGGAGTTTGTTCACATGCTCATATGTGGCCTTTATGCCTTCCTTAATCTTGACATTTTTAATAATATCTTACTGAAACTCAGACCTTACTGTATTTTGCACTGATTTATGAGAGCTAATATGATAATTTGTAGGATAGAAATTTCATTTTTATCTGCTGATTTTATGTAAAATTATGAAACAGATAAAACTGTCTTATGGAATTCCTTTTTCAACTAAATGTTGGTGGTTACTTAATCATTATCAGTGAAGTTTCTAGTCAACAGAATATAAAAAAATCTAACATTCTCCTCATGCAACTTGTTTTCACATTTCTTTCTATTTCATAGCCTACCTTCACAGGCGAGATGTGGAAGTGCTCAAAGAAGCTGAGAGTTGTGATATCAGTCATAGATGACTCCATTAATTCTGTATTAAGAGCTTCTAAGTCATGCTGTATCAGTTTGGTCTGTAAAGAACAAAACTGAAGTTAGTTCCTGCACAAACTTGGCAAAACCAAATTCCTAGACATGCTAAAACTCTTCTATTGCCCAAAATATTTAGTGTAAAAGATTCATCTCTCACTTGACATACAATAAAGATCTGTTTGAAAAATATTTTGAAGCTGTAGATGTATACATGTAAGGGCAAGGACTGAAGGGGGATTAAGGGCCACCAACAATCAATAGGATCCTGGAACCTCCCAAGTTCCTACCTACAGCATTTGCCTTTGGATGCTAAACATACTTAGAGAGAAAAGTTAGGACTAATTTATATTTTTAAACGTTTTCCTCTGCGAGATGGCTGGGTAGAAAATGGATATCCAAGGGTGACGTCAAAACAGTCCTGATACGACAACCGAAAGTTTGTGCTAACCATAAAAAACTTCAACATACCTTTTTTGTTTTCATAAATTACATGGATTGTCTACTGCCCCACCTCTTACCAAGACCGCAGAATGTACACTTGCTTCTGATGATGGAAGGAGAAATGGGAAATTATAAAAACTTTGTCTGGATAGACAGAAAGAAAATGAGGCTTTGAAGATAAGGCCTGAAGCTCACTCACCCTGCGAGCAGAGGTGATGGCAAGCAAGAAAGCAGTTTTCAAAGTAAGGGGTCGAAGAGTACAATTATGTAGTTGCTCAAAGGGAGCACACATAAGAATAGTGATAACAAGGTTCAAGTCCCACTGGTGCATTACAAAGGGAGAAGGAGGGAAGAGATGAGTAAAGCCCTTCAGAAATCGGTTAACTATAAGGGACTTCAAAAGAGAAGGCTGATCAGGAAGGCGAAGAAAGGCTGAAATGGTTTAAAGATAGCCTTTAGGAGTGCCCAGAGCAGAACCCTGCTGGGCCAAAGAAAGAATGAAGAGGTAAACCTCTGAAAGGGGGGCAGAAAGGGGATCCACAGCCTTTGCTGCGCACCATGCCACAAATTCGTTCCATTTACAGGCGTATACCGTTTTAGTGGAGGGACGCCTGGCTGCCAAGATTACATTACAGACTTTGGGAGGAAGGTTGAAAGCTGTCAACTGATGCCACTCAATCTCCATGCAAGGAGGTGGAGGCTGGACAGGTTCGGTTGGAGGACCATCCCCTACTGCTGTGACAGAAGATCCCCCTGAAGAGGCAGTCTGATCGGAGGATCAATGGCCATGCTCAAGACCTCGGGGTACCAGACTCTTCGTGCCTAGTCCGGAGCCACAAGAATGACTTGGGCCCAGTTGCACTTGATCTTCTTCAGCACTCTGGGTAGAAGTGGTACAGGTGGAAAGGCGTACAGGAGGCCGTAACTCCACTCGCAATCAAAAACGTTGTCTAGTGAGTGCCGCCTTGGAAATTCCAAAGCGCAGAACTGCTGACGTTGCGCGTTCTCTTCAGTGGTGAATAGATCTAACCAAGGCTCTCCCCACTGCTCAAAGAGACCTTGCACCACCTCCGAGTGAAGATGCCTTTCTTGATCCATCATGCACCGGCGGCTGATCTCAACTGCCCTGGCGTTCATGGAATCTGCCAGGAGTTGAACCAACAGAGTTATGCCCTGATGTTCCAGCCATGTCCAAAGGCAAAGAGCCTCTTGACATAGGGTCCACAGCCCCACCCCGCCCTTTTTGTTGCAGTACCACATAGCGGTGGTGTTGTCCGTGAACACCTGCACTACTCTTCCTTTGACAGAAGGAAGAAATGCCTTATGTGCTAGATGGATCGCCTGGAGCTCCAAAAGGTTGATGTGGAGCCCGGACTCTGCCAGAGACCAATGACCCCTGACCTCTGCCTCTCTCATGTGGTCGCCCCATCCCAGGAGTGAAGTATCCATCACCACTGTGGAGTCTGGTTGGAGAAGGGAGAAGGATCTGCCGTTGACCCAATCCTGGTTTGTGAGCCACCACTGCAACTGACTTGCAGCCCCCTCTGATTTCTGGACGACATCAGAAAGATTCCCCTAATGCTGAGCCCACTGGAACTTCAGGTCCCACTAAAGATCCAGCATATGCCATCTGCCATAATCTATCAGCAGGATCTCACCGAGACCCAGGATAGAGGCTGAAACATCGGTATCATAGCCCGAATATCCTGGACATGCTGCTCAGGAGGATAAGCCCAAAACTGCGCTGTATCCAGAACTGCTCCAAAGAAAAGGAGTTTCTGAGAGGGAATCAGGTGTGACTTTGGCACGCTGATAGTAAACCCCAGCGAATGCAGTAGGTCTGCCGTAGTCTGGAGGTGGGAAATGATAGCCTGGTGTGAGCCCGCCTTCAACAGCCAGTCGTCGAGATAGGGGAAGACTGGAACACCTGATCTGCGCAGATGAGCTGCAACCACCGCCATCAATTTCATGAACACCCAAGAGGCGCTGTTAAGGCCAAAGGGGAGCACCGTAAACTGAAAATGCTCGTGGCCTACCATGAAACATAGGAAACGTCTGTGGGCTGGCAGGACGGGGATGTGAAAATAGGCGTCCTGCAAGTCCGACGCTATCATCCAGTCTCCAGGGTCGAGGGCAGACAAGACCTGAGCTAAAGTTAGCATTTTCAACTTCTCCTTGCGGAGGAAGCGGTTGACGTCTCCGAGGTCTAAAAGAGGTTAGTCCTGACTGCCACCATAGGAAGCTCAAAGCCCAAGGCCTCAGCCACCCTACGCAACACCACAGCATAGGATGCTCCCTCCTCCATAGCCACAGTAGGGGGAGACGGCATGCCAAGGTCTGGGGAGGAATCCAAACCACTGGCATCACCCAACTACTCTCGCCAGTCCGGCTCCTCAAGTTGGTCAGTCAGTGGATCACCAGACCCATCCCAGTCCTCCTAACCCTCCTCTAGCTGCCAGTCAGGGCGATAGGGAATGCCAGGAATGAACAGTGGGACAAAAGTACCCTCCGGCGCCAGTACCAACATCGATCCGGTGCCGTGTCCATCTCGGAGGTGAGGTTGGGGTCGACGTCAGTTGGGGTCACAACCGGTGCCAGGGGCGTCATCGCTAGAATCAATGCTGTGGAAGGTACCGTGAGGTCGACCGGCATGATCCAAATCCAGGCCTGGATCCATGGGGGCCCTATAGCGCTGGAGCTGGAGCCGCCGGCATTGAAGGCCTAAGGCCCCCAGCCAAGTCCGTGAGGCCCGAAGGAGTCTCTGCAGAGTTGGGCTGCCCAAAAATGCTGTGCAGCGCTTTGTAGAAATGACGAACCTGGGCAGGGGACGATCCCACTCCGGGAAAGGGAGGGAAGTGCGGAGCTATCCCAGTAGGCTTTGAAGAAGAAGCCGGAGAGCGAAAATGCTCCAGGTCCTGCGTCTCATAAAGGGAGAAGGTGAAGAGCGATGGTGCTTCTTCGCCTTCTTCTTGTGCTTCGACTTACCCGATGAGTGTGAAGACTTTGAGGGCCCGGCAGTCGGAGCGCGACTTCGGGTCGTGATCACGCTCCTGGCACCAAAGGCACACGAGGTGTGTATCGGTCACCAACATCAACTTGTGACAGAATTCACAAGGTTTGAAGCCGGGTTGATGGATACACATCCCTCGTGCACCAGGAGTCGAGAGACTCAAAAAGATGTCGAAAAAATTTCGAGAAAGAGGTAGTCAAAAGGTGACTAAGGGCACTGTACTCTCCGAATCTGTGCTGGCTGGCGTGGAAAAGGAAGAACTGACGTCAGCGCGCAGGAGCGGCCTCTAAGTAGACACCACAACGTCATCCCAGCGACCACGACGCCGACTATGGATGCAGAGTTGATCGACGCCACCTACCGACACACAAGGGCACTACTACAAAAAAAATTCTCTTGATCCAGGGCCAGATGTACGACCCTATTTTGCATGCGCAACCGCTTTGTGACCCGTTTGCGCATGCAAAATCTAATAGGGCAATGTACAATCCCAATTTAGCGAGTCGCAATTTTTTGGCGACTCGCTAAATAGGAATTCGCTTGTCTATATTAGTCCCGTCCTAATAGCGAGTCAGAGGTCAATGTAAGAATGTTTTGCGACCGCAATTGCGGTTGCAAAACACTCGCAATTTACCGCCATCTTCAAGAGGGTGGTAAAGCACTCGCAAATGGGGAGGGGTCCCTTAGGGACCGATTCCCCTCTGCGAATGCAAAGGAAAATATATATATTTTTTTAAACGTTTCATTTTTCTTTTTTTAAATGCATCTTGTTTTCCTTTAAGGAAAATGGGCTGCATTAAAAAAAAAAACTGCTTCATTTAAAAGCCGTCCCAGACATGGAGGTCTGCTGAGCCCAGCAGGCCACCATACCTGAGAGGGCCAGCCATTCCTAATGGGGTCGCAAATTGCGAGTGCCTCATTAATATGCATGAGGAATGCAATTTGCGACCCCATTAGGAATTGCTAACAGTGTCTCAGACACTGTTCTACATGGCATTTAGCGACTCGCAAATTGCGACTCGCAATTGAGTCGCTAAATGACATGGTCGTACATCTTGCCCCCAGTCTGATGCCAGGGGGTAATTTTAAGGTAAGGAATCTATAACTAATAGTCTCTTTCAGATAGCTATACAAAATACGCTATTATTGTTAGTAATATCATTGTTATTCAGTGAGATAAAAGAGACATCAAAAGTGCAAGTTAAAAAGACTATACCCTTTGTCTTTCAAATTCTGGGTCAGTAGAAGGAGTGAAAAGTGCAGAAATTGCTCCCAAGAAGCCTTGGTCCACTTTCAATGCCATTTCCTGGATAAGGACCATGAAATATCTGCAAGAAGAAAGAGGAATAAAAAAGGCATTACCTTGTAACATTTTTTTTAATAAATGAAATAGAGTAACACATCCAGCACTTTCAAGCTTTTCCGAACTAAAATGGTTTGCCAATCACAGGCTTAATGAAACATCTTTTTCATGGCAGTGTGTGGATCACCAACCTGCAAGACCTCTGCTTGTTTAAAGTTGTTGAAGATTTTAGATCCGGCCTTGAACAAATTTAATGCAGAGTGGTTACAAATCCCTAGGGCATGCACTTTGGAAGACCTTAATAGACTTTTCTAGATGCCACTTGTACTTCCTGACTGTAAGCCCCTATTTGTAGAATTGTATGGCCACTTGCTCTTTTATTGGCTGGGAGTGAATACATCATCACATTTCTGGAGGCAGAGGTTAGGGCGAAGACTTGTAGCGGTTTTATATACCGTGCACTTGGCTCAAGGGCCTTCAAATGCTTCACATGACCAACAGATTACATTACACATTTATTTTACTTTTTAGGCAGGGGAGATTTAGTGGAAGAGTTACTCATTCTTCCCGCAAGCAAAGCTACTTAGCTACGTTGCATGAAAGGGAGACAGCACAAAAGCAGCATAACTTCTAAGATATGGTGCATTTCTGCTTTCTCGTAGCGCTGGCGCACTGTGTGCTCCATAGTGCCGACGCCGGCAATCTTGCAAAATGCAGCACATATATAGAAAGAGGAAGTAATGAGGAGAAATAAAGATATTTCTCCTCAATACGCTTGGTCCAGGGAGGCGTAGCATTTTGGTGCCATCCCAGATTTACTCACCTTAGTAAATCTGGAATTGCATCGAAATCCATGGGCTGATGTATGGGAACGCCCAAGCTCCATCCATGGAACGTCTCCCTGACGCAAACTAACACAAGGCAGTGCTGTGTGCTGCCCTTCTTTACACTTCGGGAAAAATCTCATGCAAATCTAATTTGCATGGCTTTGTAAATCACAACTAACTGTTTGCGTTGTGGCTGTACCCAAAAAAGTGGTGCATCCACAATGTAAAATTTCAATAAATATGGGACTTAGTGATGTGCCTAGAATCACAGGATGCTGAGCCAAGGCCGGGAATCAAATCTAGCTCTAGCTCCTCAGTTCTAAAGGTGGCAGCACTGGCCATTAGCTCCTTCCATTGCCCAGTGGCTCTCTGATGTAGGAGACAAGAGCATTTGCCTGGCAAGTTAGCACCCAAGTGTGCATGTTGTATCTTCAGGGAGCTCTGAGAAAATTTCCAACTGAAAGACCTGTAAATGAAGGTACTATCCAACCTGATAAGGCTCATCTACCAGCAGATTTCTCATCTTTTTAGTATTCTATAGGTACCAGACTGGAACAGGAAAATTCAAGCTCACGTCTGTGCCAATAGGTGATGCCTTAGTTCCAACAGATTTCTGCTTCCTCCCAGATAGCTGTATAAAGGAACCACCAGTCCACTAGTATCAGTTTACATTCCTTTTTTTCCATGCCCTCAAAGATACAGATGAGACTGGTTGATGAAACTGACAGAAATTGCGGTTTACCAAAACAAGGCTGCAACCTCAGTAATAAAATTTACATGACTAATCATCTGAATGTTGAGACAGTCGGAATTGATGAGGAATCTGCATTTAGGCAGAGAATCAACTAGAAAGAGCGTTTCTGATGGTAAGTAAGTGGTTCTTCTGATTGATACTTTTTGCTACATATTGTCCATTTCTGAATGGGCACCCAGGGAGTACCTGCAAAGTGGTGGGTCTGAGGAGATGGTCAAATTAGGAAGTCCTGCAACACCAAGCCGGCAAAATGATCATCCTTGTGGACAACTGACTCAAGGCAATACTGCCTCTCAACAATGCTTAATTTGAGCTTGTACCTGTAGATGGGGACCACCGGCACCTATTTTTGGAGACCAGCACTTATTTTTCTTCTTCAGCCTTTGAGTCTGAGCAACAGAGAGAAAATCACAAAAGGAAGAGAAAGCAGATAAACCATGAAAAATGAGAAAGAAAGAGCCTGCAAGAATGAGATAAAGGGACATGGAGTGCCTGGTGGTGGATTAATGAGGCATGATGTGGAATCACTACTACGCACCCTTGGTATTAGTCGCGGGGCTCTGGAAAAACTTTGGGCCACTGCAATTGTTTTGCAAACTAAGCACTGCTGCTGAAGGTGTCGACCAAACCCCATGTTGAAGCCCACCACAACAAGAATACTGCTGGGCAACACCAAAGAAAGTCTTCCTCCTGGTGGAATGGGCTCTGATGACTTCAGGAGGCTGGTTCATGGCAATATCATAGCAGTCCTTGATATGCAGCACAATCATGAAGAAAATGGTCTGCTTGTGAATCACCTTGTGTTTCTTGAAATCAGCATTGTCACAGTACATGTGGATCCTGTCAGCATAAAAGCTGAGGACCCAGGTGGTACAGTCTCTTTTCTTGTGGGAGGAGGAGGAGGCAGGTACAAGGTCAGTAGAATGATGCACGGACCCACATGAAACAGGCTTAGCAGCTTTGGCAAGGAAGGAGCCTTGATCTAAAGAACCAGTCTGTTCAGAAAAAATGTGCTAAAACATTCTTTACTCCTTCTTCCAGTCTTGCGCCTCAGTGGGACCTTAACTTGGTGCGCACTTTCTTCATGGTTACGCCGTCTGACCCAATGCACATTTGCCCTTTTCGACTGCTCCCTTTAAAGAATGCCTTCTTGATTGCCAGTACCTCAGCTCAGCAAGTTAGCCAGCTGCAGGTTTTTTTTCTGTTTGTCTTCTTGTCACACTATCAAAAACCAATAACAATAGGCAACTTGAACAATGTTGGCTTATCAAGCAAGCAAAGCTGAAAGAGGCAACAGATAATCTTTAAAAGTACCTAAAAGTAAAACATATCTGGGCCAAGGAAAGTGAAAGGTGCAGCACTTCAGGTAAGAGGGCCTTACGTAGGGCAAATTCAACCTTACTACATCAAACCAAGACAAATGTGCAGAATAAATAGATTTGGTAGAAGGGTGTAAGTTGACAAGATGATGCTCACCCCCTCTACAGGCAGATCAAAGAAGCTGAGATTTGCCCCACATCAGGCATGAAGTTGGAGGCACTCACGGTGCAGATGAAGATTTTGCGCCTGCCAGTGCGAGAGAAGGTCCACCCCCAACAGACTTGGAAGTGGTGAGCGCATGGATATGTGTTGCAGATCAGAGTATAAACCCTCTAAAGCTAATGTCGCACTTTTAACGTCAACAGTACACAATCCTGATTCATCTTCCTCAGAACCCTAGGAATGAGATGGATGGGAGGAAATGAGTAATGGAAATCCCACTTCAGGTGTAATGTCTCTCTCATAATAATAATAATCCACATTTATAAAGCGCGAACAATCACCCGTAAGGGTTTCTAGGCGCTGGGGGCCGTCGGGAAGATTAAGCAAGCTATTTCCCAGTCACATGGTGCTGGGCTAATCTGCCGCCGGCGCCGGGGATCGAACCGTGATCCCCAAATTTCGGAGTCAGTTGCCCTGGCCGCAGCGCGCCACACCTCTTCCCTCTTCTCAGGGCTCCCTGTGAACTGTAGGGCACAGATATGCATGCAGATAGTGTTCTTGTTAAGGATAACAAGAGCCATAAGAGGATTGCCCCTAGAAGGCTAAGATGGACTAAACCACCTGTTCTGGGAGTCCACCAGATATCATGATTTTGAGCCCAAGATCACAGTCTCAGAGCTTCCAGGTACAGGAAAGCTGACCAACCTCACCCTGTTTATTGGCGGACCTCATTGTGGTTGTATTGCCTGTTAGAACCTGAAGCGATTGTCTATGGATGGAAGACAGGAACGCCATGAGGGTCATGCAGATACCCCACAGCTGAAGCAGACCGATGTGCAATTTGACTACATGGATGACCACATGCCTTTGATGATCTATGGTCCATTGTGCTGGACTGCCAGAGTGGTAAATTAAAGGACACCATCCTCTTTACAAGCTTCACTTGTTTCTCAAGACTGAGTTAAAGTGGTTATGGGGAGGGGCCAGGGAGGAAGATTACAGTTGCTGCTGCCCACAATGTCCTTTAGCCTGCCACACTCCCATAGCTATGAAAGAACTCATTGATTTGCTGCATTAGTTTCAAGTGCTGGAGCTTCTTAAAAGGCATGCTCGGCGAATCTTCCCTGAACTTGTGGTAGTGCTAGTGAACCACGAGGGCAGTGGAAACCAATCTCAAGGCCTGATCCTATTTAATGCACATCACTGCTGAGTTGGCCTTCTTGAAAAAATGAAGGGCTTGTCCAGAAGGTTGTCCGAAGCACTGCCCATAAAGCCAGTGGGACACATCCAGGTATAGCAATGAATGGCTACATAAGAGTCAGTCCTCTACGCCAAAGACTCCAGTGTATCTAAGACATGAAGGAAGATCTATTTGGGTGCATATTTTCCATTAAGTGTGACCCATGCAAAATAGTTACAAAGGTGGACATGATTGTTTTAAATTATCATTTTCACCATTTGCCACAAGGTATGGGAATGATGTGGCACAAGGGAGGTCCATTTGTACAATGAAGGACGGCTCACAGAAGAGAAGACTTCCCTATTGCCTCAGTCCTCTTTGACTCCCTAAATATGTATATAAAGTGGTGAATGTGCCAGGGTTCTCTTTCGAGGAGGAGGAAGCCTGAACAACAAGACTCTCTAGAGAGGGATGAGCTATCTCTCAATTACGATATCACAAAATGATACAGGACAAAAATCGGTGTTGTATTTCGTCCAGTTTTTACGTTGCCCCACACTGCAACAGCACTACAGAGCTAAAGAGGACGTACCATACCAATATGCAATGTAAAAATTGGACGTTCTACGTATCCATCAGACCGACAGGACACCAAATAATACAGAAATTGTTGCAAACAAGTTATAAGTCCTGAGGAACATGTTGGCTGGATGTATTTTTGTGCTTGAAAATGATTAAACACGTACTAGCAGAAATATAACAAAATTTAATAACCTTCGGTGATCCATTGTCTGGTAGAGACAGGATTTAGTCACATATTCCTTACTTTAGAATCTTCCCTAGCCACAAGACTGGATCCAGAAATGTATTCCCAGAGCACGTCCGAGTTGGTAGAGGGCACCACGTGACTCCGTATCGACGTTGTCCACCAGATGTGACGTGGACGGAGTCCACATAACTCCCTAACCAACGTCAGTTTCATCCGTGACTATTTTCCATGCTCAAAATGTGGAGCCACATATACAAACTGCATATTGAAACAGTGCGCTAAAATAAAAGACACCCCTTTGTCTGATAATCACTGATCTTTTTTTTTTTTTGAAGGATGTGAATGCCACAAGGAACTGTGTGAGACCAAAAAGACTCAGTTTGCACGGCAGGGAGAATGGGCAGGTCGTTAAGGAATCTGGGCCTAGATCCTGCCAGATAATGTGTTACTGAGGGTAAATAACTTGTTCATCTGATAGAGACATCTAGTCACAGATTCCTTACTCTAGAATCAGATAACAAAGTAATACCCTCCCCAGAGGAGGGTCTGCGAACTGATACTGTAGGAGAGTAGGATCTGCTTCTTATAGTTACCCCCACTTTTTGCTGATGCTCCACTGTTTTTCGACTTAGTCTGGGTGGGATCCTCCTAATCTGGACCCCAGCCTAGCTGCTTTCTCTCTAAATGGATTGCATGTTCTTTAGGTACACTTCAGATCGGATTCTGCGGTACCCTTATAAGTCCCTAGTATATGGTATACTATATACCCAGGGCATAGGTACCCCAGAGGCCTCTCAGGGGCTGCAGCATGTATTATGCCACCCCTGGGAGACCATTCAAAATGACCCAACAGGTCTGCTACAGCAGCCTGTGTAAGGTGGTGTATGCACCCCTTACTTCGATATAGGTTCACTATATCTATCCAGATCACTGCACATATAAACCCATCAGTCAACCCTATGGCAGGCCTTATCAATCCTGAAGGCAGGGTGCTGGGTTTTATGGGAGAGGGTGCACCTGCATGAGCAGAGCCCCTCTGCAGCCTTTCGGAACCTCTATTTCAGGGTTGTTTGTGATGCAGCCATACCATATACTCTTAAGGGCATTATAACCTCACGGTAAATGCTAACTTTAAAACGGCTGCATGGAAACATGTTGTGTTTGGTGTCAAACACCTTGGAATCATACCTCCACATCAGTAACTGGTGTGGGAGGTATGATTCCACCCTACTAGATGGAGAAATATGACAGCACCGGTACACCCGGTACCAGCTTTGCAAGCCCTGGCATCACACAATGGATCAATAAACAAGAAGGAGGGACTATAGGGCTTTTATAGAGGTCCAGCATACATGGCATGTCAAGTAGTGGGAGAAGAGGGTATGCAGTTCCTCGGGTAGGACAGAGAGAAAAAAGTAAACAAAACAGAGCCGGCTTGTCAAAAGATTAGTCAGACTCACAAAAGAAGAGGAAGGGAATTCCTCTTGTCGGAACTAGGGTCCTCACACACCCAGCAAGCTAGGTGTGATGTTTCATCATATGGACCTGCTCCTCGTCGGGTCGGCGCTGCAATACCCGACGGGCACCCATAAAGGGGCTCTTTAGCGGAGATCTTTTGTTCCTGACCGTATGGTGCAGTACGTGTGAGGGGCCTAGTTGTGTAGATGTAGGAAAGTGAAGGTGGTTTAAAACAGGTTGGAAAGTCCAAAAAATTGCTTTTATTTAGGCTGGCTATCCACCTGATTAAAAACAAAATAAGAGTGGCAACTTGCTGACGTAAGGGTTCAGTTCAGCTATGCTCAACTCTGACGGTCAACATGTTTAATGCCTCGTGGTCATAGTGATCCTTGGCAATTCTTCAGGACCTAGTGCAAAAAAACTATCTACACAATGTGGTGGTGCAGGTGCTACCTACCACGTCTAGTACTATGGAAAACAGTCTCTCCACGAATGTTCGGTGACCTAAGAGAAATACATAAGGTAATCACGAGTATTAATGTGGAAAGTAGGGAGTGCTCTCTCCTGATTACACTAGCAACTCTCTCTCTCCGTGGTGAATCATACAGACGGTGGTGGTGATGACTAAGGAGGTATCAATGATTGCCTCTGTAAAGGTTAGGTAACCTATCTTAAAGTGAAGTTAAAACAAACAGGCGTTAAAATGTAAGTTAAAACAGAAGACTAAAGGACCAACTTTAACACGTGCATGAGTTGGGTTTTTAACGTCGGGTTTAAAACCACAAGCAACCGGGGCGCAACTGTCTCTGGTGGCACTCACCTAACTCAGTAATAATACATACTCCAATCCATGTACCGGGACACCTAAAGTCGGGTGTCCTGCGGGTGAAAAGATAGCATAGACAACTAAATAAGCCGTGGACAAATTAGTAAGGTTGGACAGGTACTGGTAAATTTCCCATGTATCACTGTACCGTGTGCGTTAGGGTAGTGAGTAGGCGACCAACCTGTAAAGCTCTCCAAAAAGAACCAGATCCCAGCCACACCCAGAAGGGGCCGATGGTGGTGTGCTAAATAGGCATACAAAAAACCGTATCAGGACGTATAGTGCCTTCAGAACCGGAAGAGTATGTCCGTGGCCCACTTTGCCTAATAACACCCAAAGGTGTGCCCAATAGTAGGTGCAAACGGAGGTGATAAGGGTGGAGGCATTCAAGAATGTATGGACAGAGCCTCCCAAGTATCTCCAATTGGTCAACAAGGTACCGTATGCAGGGTATAACCAACAACCATCTACTCACGATTTTGGCCGCCGGAGTGGGCTGGAAAACCTACCCCTCGCCGCTCGAACCGGGAGGACCAATGCTGCCAGCGACTCGCGTTAAAGTACTTGCCGGCACGGGCGGGGCTGGCTTCCGGGTTGTCATAGGGGGGTGGGGGGGGCACGTGACCGGAGCGAAGATCAGTGCTCCAAATGGTGAGCTGCTCCGTAGAGGTGGCGGCCATCTTGTAGTGTAGTTTAATCAGTTCTGTTCTCATGAGTGGAGCGGGATTGAACATGGCGACACCCCCGGGGGTGGGGGAAACAGCCAGTCCAATAGGTATTAAAACAAGTCAATGGTGCCGTCGAATGCAGCGGGTGTGGCATTGACGGCTGAAATTTCTGTTGTGCAATGACCAATGTCTGTCATAACTGGCTAGAAAAAGCAGGTAGAGTAAGTAATAGAGGGTCGCTCACAATACCCCTCAGACCCAAATGTTATAGACACTGGTGCTGTCCTACAGGTGCATCCTCAACTAGGTGTGTCAACTGTAGGAAGGGTTAACATGGTGCAAGCTGGTGAACCCGGAGGTGCCCTCATAAGGTGTGTCAGTTTCTGTTGCCATATGTGGTGTTAAGACAGCGTGGTCAATGTATGAGTGATGGATATCATCTATTAGTTAAGGAGGACCAGGGGATGTCATCATTTAAACTGTCCCTGTCTGATGAAAGGCGGTGAACCCATCTTTGTTCAATTCTGAACAGTGCCCGTTGTGTTATCTTGGGGTGGGTTTCCAAAACCAACCAACGTAAAGATTTCGGGGCATGGTTGTGTTCCTTGTAGTGTGTGTGTACATCTTAGTAGTGACCCTCTGACATCTTATGTTGCTCTTATGCTCTGTTATGTGTGTTTTCACTGATCTAAGGGTCATCCCCACGTATCTCATGTCGCACGGACAGGTGACCAAATATATACAGTGTGTTGTGTTACAATTTGTGTGTTTCAACATTCTCCAGGAAAAAGTATCTGAAAAAGCAATCTATTTGATCACTCCCATCTGGTTACACACTGGGCAGGTGCCGCAAGGGTAGTGCCCTGTTACTGGGGGAAGATCCTAAAGTGTTCTCTGCACAGTCTGCACGAGTCTGCCCTCCTGCTGCTGGATTAAACTCCGGCAGGGGGGGCTGGACAATAGGTTTCCTGTCACAGGGAGGTATGACCACCTCCCAGACAGGCTTTAGTGTATTGGGGCTGGGTGGGTGCACTCTGAAAGTGCTTTGAAGTCTGCACTGGGGGCATATTTGGTGTCCCTGTGCATAGTCCAGCTCAAACCGGTTGCAGGGGCTACCAGCCCCTGCTCTGTCGCGAAACTGGACAAAGGACATGGGTGTAGCCACCCCTCTGTCCTGACCCTACCATAGGTGGGCCCCCAGAGTTTGTTCCACCCCTTCCTTGGGTATAAAGTAGGAACCCCTGGCTACAGGACTTTAGATTTACCTGGACGAACTTCTGCTACAGAATCCCAGAACTGCAACTATCTACACGACGTTGGATGACCGAAGAATTTCCCTTGGAGTAAAGGAGTTACTCCCCTGCAAGGCAGGCACCAAAGACGCATCTGTCCAGTTTGCAACTACGCAGCTCCTGAAGGACTCCGAAGATTTTGCAACACAGGAGGTGGGTTTCCAAGCTTCCCCGAGGCCGATCCATGCTCTCAGCAAACCTGAGATCCAAAGCCCTCGTGGGGACCATGCAACCCGAACCCCTGGACACCGTGCACATTTGCAGCAGCATATGCTTTTTGGCGATCCCTGAGGCTGTGCTTTAGGCTACTCATAGTCCAGACCCCGAGCAGTGATTCCACCAAAGATTACTGGCCTACACTCCACGAGTGTCCTGTGGGCTGGTATTTAGTGATTCCTCTCGAGGTCCCTTCGCGATCCCTTGTCTGTCGACTTGTGGGTCCCTGAGAAGGGTACTTTAACTTTCAGTGGGCTTATCTGATTGCTCCAGACGTGCCCTGACTCTCCATGGCTTGGGGAGTCCACAGGACCTTGCTGGTCCACACCGCAGCCTTTTAACTCTCACCGCATTGGCTTGTTGGACTCCAATCCGGACACCGACCCCCCAGCACTCAACATCCTTCGTGGGACAGCTCCCCTGCGGATTTGGGTCATCGACCTCTCCTGGTACCTGTGGCAGTGGAGTCAAGCTTCACCTCTTCGCACCTGAAACACCCGACATTGGTGGGCATTGGTCTACCGTGCCCCTGGTCACTGGTAAGTGACCCAGACTCTGTCCCCTCTGCTTTCAGGTTCGTTTCATCTTCGATCCAGGCTTGGATCACACCGGACACTTTTCCTTTCCACAGCAGCAGCACTTTGCAGCAACTCGCCATTGAAATCAGTGAAGGTTCCGACACCATGTGATACCTATGCACCCGGCTTCCCTGGGTTAGGTAACACAAGTACCCCGGTGCTCAGGGTGCTGGCCTTAGAACCTTCTAAGTCTAAAAGGGTTTGTTCCAAGTCCTCTCCTAAGCATCCTTAATCCTTAAAATTCCAACCGCGACTTTCCCATAGGATTGTACAGAGCTTGCGGCTGTGTTTTCACACTGCACGCGTCCCCCATGGGTCCCCTGTGTCACTACCTTGGGTGGTTCCTTGGGGTCCCAGCGATTCTACGTGCTCTAGGCACTGTGTCTAGTCAAGTCGTGGTTCTTATACCACTTTCTTAATTGATGGTTTGTTCTCCCCCCTGGGGCCCATTGTATATTGTGCTATTTACTGTTGTTCTAGTGCTTTAATATTGTGTATCTTGTTCTCTAATCTCATAAAGAGATGAGTAGAGAGTTTTTAGAAATAAATACCTATATTTTATATATACCTTGTGTGGTTCTCCTTTCATTTGGTCATTCAAGAGGTTATAATCTGGTAAACCAAGCTGCTTTACACTCCTTCAAGACTTAGCCTGAAGGCTGCTCTCCATAGCTACCACTAGGATAGCTTTCAATAAAGGTTGTCTTTAACCTAATCATCAATAAGGGTTGTTTGGACTGGTACAAGGTGCCCACTATAACTAGTGCACAGCATATACCAGCCCAACTTCTCACAGATACCATTAAAATCTCTTACAAATACAAAACCTGTCTAGATCAAGGGAAAAAGACCGGACATTCATAGTAAAGTACCCATGAGAATATGACAGTTTTGCCAAAAGACTCTATGAATATAAACCCATTTGGTCTTATATGCAGGCCTGAACTGCATGTTCAAAACTTGTGTAACACAGAGCAGTAGGCCAGGCTACTGAACAATACCTGCATGTCATATAAAGTCCCATCCTAGCCATAACTGTCCTTCTAAAAGCACAGGGAAAAGTCCATCTCCTCTGGAGAAAACATAACAAATACTCTATGAAAAAGAAGTTGAAGACAACAATTGCAACTACTGTTATAGAAGCATTCTTTTGTTAGGAAAAAGATCTAGAAATGATACGAATACCTCTAGCCCAATTATCAGCAGACAATACTGACACAACAGTATGGAGCTATAGTGGAATCATACCACTTAGGAGAACAACAACCATCCAACCCGTCAGAGTAATGCAAGTTGAAGGAGAGAGTACAATTAAATAATAGCAGTGTAAAGCTAAATAACGAAAACCAAGGTTAGTGCGTGATCTTACATTATGAATAGAGACCCATCTACAGGTGATCAAGAAAAAGTCCCCCGTACTGAAACTGGACTTTTTAAAGGATTCCATAACAAAAGAGTCCAACCGATCTATCTATAAAATAAACATCAATTTGCATAGGTCATCTAGGGACCACAATTCGCAAAGTGTGAACCCAACTCCAAGGAACTATAGTCAGGTAAAATAAGCAAACAGTTGTCCCCTAGAAGAACAACGGTCCTGTAAGATAGAAATAAAAGTAATCTACAAATAGTAGAAGCTATGAGGCAAACGCCTATTCCCCTTATTGACCAACATATATGAACACCTTCATAAAAAAGAAAAGGTACACCATTAGAGGGAAATATCCTTCAGAAAAGAAGAAAATCTTTAGTAATAGCACTAAGCTTTATAACAACCCTAAAAGAGAAAAGAATCTTAAGTACCCTTCATAACAGAAGGAATAGAATCAACCAAGAGACTACGTCTCCCTAGAGACCTAAAATAGCATGACAATAGTAGACAACTTTTACTATCAATCATAAGTAACAGCATCTATCACCTAAACATAAGGCAAGTACCAGGGGAAAAGCAGAAGCCACATAAATCAATAATGTATTCTACCAGCTACCTTCTGTGAAAATACCACAAGGAATCTAGGAATAGACACCCTCAGTGCTGTACTGTCCCATCTACAACACATCAATCTATTGACAAACACCCATAAATAAAGCATAAGATCACACAAATACCATATAAAAGTAAAAGATACTTCATCATATTACCCAGACTAATAAGAGAATCACTGAAATTAAAAACCCTTATCACAAGGCAGAAAATACATACTGTAGAAGTTAATTCCTGGCTTCCTCTGAAACAGAAGGCAGCCGATGTGCCAAAGGAATCCCAAAAAGCATGAGAAAGTCTGCCCATGACACATGCTGTGCTTAACGACCACAATGCAGAACTAACGGAAGAGAATATATACCTCTCACAATTCTCTAACCATCTGGACTCTTAATTTGGTGGACTCAAAGGAAAGGACACTAGGGTCCGGCAAAGCCTTAGCAGCCTGTACGACCTGTAATTTTGTGGATGGATGTCGTACAAGACAAACTGGGTCCCCAGGGTAGGGTCGATGTCTATGGGCTAATGCTCGATCAACTGGAACTCCCAATACCGGTTTTGCCCTAGCTCCTAACAAAATGTCATGTAGAGACTCATTATAAGGGAGTAAAGGCTCCACTGCCCCATCTAACCTTGGTGAAGAACATCCACCAAAGAGTCCATTGACAATTCCACTGAGGGAAGCTGGCAACCTAAAACTACATCTGCTTTCCTCAATACAGCCGCATAAGAGGAACCCACCTCCATTGCCATATCAGAAGAAAGTAAATCTGAAACTGAAGAGGACTCAAGTCCACTAGCCTCACCGAGCTCAGTCAGCCAATTTTCCTCCAAAGGAGGCTGGACAGCATTGTCTAAAGGGTTTTGACACCTACAAAACTGTGCATTCCCATAGAAGAAGCAGAACAGGTTGCATAAGGGCAGATGGAGAGTTGCCTAAAACAGACGGCTCCATCGGTGCTGCATTCAACACCTTCCAGCGCCATTGCGTATCGATGTCCGAAATAGTAATGGGTTCGGTGTCGATCGACGCTGCCAACGTCATTGGCTGCCCCGACCCCGAAGGTGTGAACCCTGAAGGGCTGTGCACTGGTGGGGCCTCGCAACCGATTACGGATTCCAAGGGCCCAACTGTCATCAAGGGCTCTGGACCATTGATAACTGTAAAAGAATTTTAGATTTTGTTTTTCCAAACTCATCCTGCTTTCCTCAGCAGGCCACAATCCCAGTGATGGCAGAGATTCCTAGTCGGCATCAATTTGCGACCTACCTCGTTAATATTCATGAAGGAGGTCGAAATGCAACCCACTGCCAATCGTTTTATCTTAACCCGATTTATTAATACAAAATAAAGCACTGCTCACAAAAATACTGGACACAAATTGCGAACAGTAGTTTGAGATAAGTTGTTCGTACATCTGGTCCTTAGATTGTTATGTCCAGTGGGTAAGTGTTTGAGCCTTATAACTTTTTAGTACATAATATTAGAAATACATCTAGCAAGCAAAACATAACAGGGAGTGCATTTGCAATTCTAAGAATAGATGCACAAGGGATCATTTCCTTCTATACATTTTCTTCATACGTAATGTCAAACATCTTAAACAACATTTTAAACAAAAAAATAAAAAATAAATCTATCATAATGTTCTGAACTCTTCCGATTAACCTTCATAAGTAGGCTGCAAACAAGCAAAAATTATGCAATTAAATTAAACAATCTGTAGCCCAATAATGAATGAAAATGAACAATTTCCTTTTTGGGTCTGGGTTGGCAGCACGTCTGAATGCAAAGCATATTGCCTACAACATGCATAGAGTATTCTTTGGGTCCTGTCTCTTCAATCATTGGTTTACTTGGATCCGTCATTTTCTTTATTGGTTTGCAACATTGGCAATGATGTCTTAGATGAGCCAGAGAATTTCATTCTCACATTCATGCTATTGCCCATTTGTAGTCTTAGTCCGCCTACTAAGAAGTGTTTGAATTACAATGGATGAGGAGTTACTTACCTTCGGTAACGCTTTTTCTGGTGGATACAGTATCTGCCTGTGGATTCCTCACCTTGTGAATATCCCCTGCGCCAGCATTCCACTGAACTTTTTTCCCCAGCTCTCTACGCCGACGTGGACGACGTCATAATGCATCGCTTCGCTCGCGACTCTGTATGACGTCACCGGAGCCATAAGAGAGCCACGTCGGCGTGATGACGTCAGTTCCACCCATTTTTTCCGTGCCCCCGAGGCGCACAGGTGGACCAACGACAAATTCAAAGTATACACAGTATACAACAAACAATCAAATATACATAGTACATAAACAAAAGGAAAGCTAAATAAAACAAGCATTTCCTACCAATGTACCAGAAAGCATAACAACATCTCAAACAAGACAACTTTTAAGGTATACAAAGGTGGACAACGGGGAGGCAGGAGGGCCAGTGAGGAATCCACAGGCAGATACTGTACCCACCAGAAAAAGCGTTACCGAAGGTAAGTAACTTGTTCTTCTGATGGATACATCTGCCAGTGGATTCCTCACCTTGTGAATAGATTCCCACAGCAGTCCCCACCCCCGGAGGAGGGTGTCCACCTTGCTATACCAAAAAGTCTTGCAAGACAGAACGCGCAAAGTGGCCCTCCCTCCTCATCTCAGAGTCCAAGCAATAATGCTTTGCGAAAGTATGGAGGGAGGCCCAAGTCGCGGCTTTACAAATATCTGCCACAGGAACACCCCTGGCCAAAGCAGATGTAGATGATTTAGCTCTCGTTGAATGAGCCCTAATACCCTCAGGAGGAACCTTACCAGCCAGGGCATAGCAGATATTGATGGCAAGGATGATCAATCTCGATAAAGTGCGCTTGTGCACCGCTCTTCCTTTAGAATGACCAACATAACCCACGAAGAGCTGATCGTGCAGACGAAAGTCCTTCGTTCTGTCCAAGTAAAAGCTCACAGCTCTCTTTGGGTCCAGGTGATGAAGTCTTTCCTCCTCTTTGGAGGGATGAGGAGGTGGATAAAATACAGGGAGAGTAATAGACTGCCCCAAATGAAACGGAGTAACTACTTTAGGCAGGAAAGCAGCCCTGGTCCTAAGTACCATCCTTTCAGCATGTAATGTTAGAAAAGGGGGTTTAGAACTAAGAGCTCACTCATCCTCCTTGCCGAGGTTATGGCTACAAGAAAGACCGTCTTAAAGGACAAAAGCCTCAGAGGACAGCTATGAAGAGGCTCAAACGGGGACCCCATCAGAAAAGTTAAGACAAGATTAAGGTCCCACTGTGGCATTACAAAAGGAGTAGGAGGAAACTTGTTTGTAAGGCCCTTGATAAACCTTAGTACAATAGGAGATTTAAATAAAGACGGCTGATCTGGAAGACACAGAAAAGCCAATAAGGCCGAAAGATAGCCCTTGACCGTGGCCACAGCACAGCCCTGCTGAGCCAAGGAAAGAGCAAACTGAAGCACATCAGAAAGATGGGCTTTTAAAGGATCAATGGATCTCTCTCCACACCATTTAACAAACTTAGACCACCTATATGAGTAAATGGACTTGGTGGAGTGTCGCCTGGCCGATAAAATAACATCCACCACATCAGGCGGGAGAGAGAAGGAATTCAGATTGCCCCGTTCAATCTCCAGGCATGACGGTGTAAGCTCTCGAGGTGGGGGTGTAGAGCCTGCCCCTCCGACTGCGAGAGGAGGTCTGCCCTCAGAGGGAGACTGAGCGGAGGGCACGAGGAGAGGTGGAGAAGATCTGTATACCACACCCTTCTTGGCCAATCCGGGGCGACCAAAATAACTTGGGCCCGGTCTTGGCGAATCTTCCTCAGAACCCGAGGAATCAAGGGTATGGGAGGAAACGCGTAAAGGAGTTGCGAGCCCCAACTCAACTGAAACGCGTCCCCCAACGCCCCCTGCATCGGATACTGGAGACTGCAAATGACGGGCAGTGCGCGTTCTCGCAGGTGGCGAACAGGTCCACCCGAGGGGTTCCCCATGTCCGAAAGACGTAACGAACCACCTCCGGATGGAGCCTCCACTCGTGGTCGGCGGAGAACTGCCGACTGAGACTGTCCGCACATAAGTTCAGCACCCCGGCCAGATGATTTGCCATCAGACAAATCCGATGGTCCTGAGCCCAGGACCATAGGCGCAGAGCCTCTCTGCAGAGACAATGCGACCCCACGCCTCCCTGCTTGTTGACATACCACATCGCGGTAGTGTTGTCCGTCAGGACTTGAACCGACTGACCGCGAATGGAAGGGAGGAAGGCCTTGAGCGACAAACAAATCGCCGCAATTCCAGAAGGTTGATGTGAAGCAACCTTTCCTCTGGAGACCAAAAACCTTTGATCTCCAGATCCCCCAGATGCGCACCCCACCCTAAAGTGGATGCATCCGTTATCACTGTGGCCACCGATGGAGGTAGATGGAAGGGCTTTCCTTGGGACAGATTACCCTCCACGCTCCACCAAGATAGATCCGCTGCAGCTTCTCTGGAGATCCTGATAGACCCCCTGAGATCTCCCTTGTGCTGATACCACTGCCTGCGGAGGCACCACTGGAGCGCCCTTATGTGCCAGCGTGCATGGCTGACCAACAGAATGCAGGAGGTGAACAGACCGAGCAGGCGAAGGACCTTCAGAACTGGAACAACCGCTCCATAGTGGAATAAAGGGACCATCTCCTGAATGTCGAGAATTCTTTGAGGTGGAAGAAATGCTCGACACACAGTAGTGTCCAGTACTGCCCCTATGAACAGGTTGCGTTGAGAGGGCACCAGGTGAGATTTGGGCACATTGATCGAAAAACCCAAGTCGTATAACAGTCGAGATGTTACCTGCAGATGATGTTGCACCATCTCTGGGGACTCTGCCTTCAGAAGCCAGTCGTCCAGGTAGGGGAAAATCGGAATCCCCGACTACTGAGATGGGCTGCCACCACTGCCATCACTTTCGTGAAGACTCAAGGTGCGGTAGTAAGACCAAATGGGAGGACCGCAAACTGGTAATGTTGCGACCCAACCGTAAAACGGAGATACTTCCTGTGCGACTTCAGGATTAGGACATGGAAGTACACGTCCTGCAAGTCGAGCGAAACCATCCAGTCTCCTTGCTGCAACGCTTGAAGAACATGCGCAAGGGTCAGCATCTTGAACTTCTCCTGTTTCAGGTAAAAGTTCAAGACTCTGAGGTCCAGTATCGGACGCAATCTGCCGTCCTTCTTGGAAATCAGGAAATACCGGGAGTAGCATCCCTGACCCCTTTCCTGCTCTGGAACCACCTCTATCGCACCCTTTAGAAGCAAAGCTAACACCTCCTTCTGCAGAAGAAGTAGATGGTCCTCTGAGCAGTAACCCTGGCAAGGAGGGTAAGGGGGAGGAAACTCCCGAAAGGGAAGGGCGTACCCAGTCTCCACGAGGTTTAAAACCCAAAGGTCGGTTGTAACAGATTTCCAACCTCGCAGAAAGTGGGACACCCGACCCCCCACAGGTCTTACATGTTCCAGGATGGGGGATCTAGGGCTGCTTCCCTGAAGCTTCATTGGGAGCAGAGGAGGTAGAAGATAAAGAGGGGTTGCGGCCAGAACCTCTCCGACCTCTGTCTCCCTCTATAGGACCTATAGAGGGGATTCTGCTGCTGCTGTTGCTGCTGCTGCTGAGGCTGCCAGAAGGAGCGAAATGAAGACCTCCCAAAACCTTTGAACTTCTTAAGCCAAAATCCTTTAGCAGGAGCCTGCAGACCTAAAGATTTGGCCGTCACCCTGCTCTCTTTAAACCTCTGCAAGGCAGAATCAGCCTTTTCACCAAAAAGCCTCTGTCCGTCAAATGGCAAATCCACCAATGTGGCCTGAACGTCCATAGAGAAGCCAGACGAACAAAGCCACGCTTGCCTCCTAGTAGCTATAGATGACCCCATTATCCTTGCCACCAAATAAGCCGTATCAAGCCCCGAATGAATCACCTGCCTTGCAGCAGCCTGAGTGTCCGTGACCACTTCCATAAAGGACGCCTTATCACCTTCTGGCAACTTAGGGGCTAACGATTTCATTGAGTCCATAAGAGCATGAACATAGCGCCCTAGCAAGCAGGTGGCATTAGTGGACTTAAGCGCCATGCTCCCAGAAGAAAAGTTCTTTTTAGCCGCCTGATCCGCCTTCTTAGACTCCCTATCCGCAAGAGTCTGCGGAAAAGCCCCTGAAGCATGCTTCGAGCATGAGGCCTGTACCACCAGACTTTCTGGAGAAGGGTGTGAAGACAGAACACCTGGATCGCCACCTGCCTGGAGACTGCCGGCGAAGAGAGTGGCTTACGCCAGACGTCCATAACTGGCTCCAAAATAGCCTCATTAAAGGGCAGCAAAGGCTCACTGGTCGAGGTAGGCGAATGTAACACCTCCGTCAGAAGGTTAGGTTTATACTCCGCAGAGGGCAACTGCAAGTCCAGCAACTCTGCGGCCTTCTTTATCACAAGATGGTAAGGAGCCAGTTCCTGCGGTGGAGAGGACCTAGAGGAAGAATGCTCCCACTCCGGAGTCGTATCCAGGCTACTAGCCTCTTGAATCCCTTCAAATTCGTCGGAAGATGTATCCACCTCACCTTCTTCCACCTCCACTCTATAACGCTCCTCTTATAAGACCCTCTGGACCTCTCTCCTTGAACGGGTCCGAGGAGCCGGCGTCGGCGGTGCTGTATGCGAAGTCGGTGGAACCGAACGTGGAGCCGGAGGTGTCGGGGTCGGCGGCGCCGGAGTTGGAGTCGGCGGCGCCGAACGCGGTGCCGAAGGAGTCGGCAACGGCATCGAGGAAGGCTCCGAAGAAGGTCGATCCAATCGAAGCCGAGATGGATCCCCAGACGGCACCGGAAACTGCCACGAAGGCGCCGTCAGCAGAAAGGGCATAAACGGGGCCTGAGCATATTGCTGCGGCACTCCCAGAGTATATGCCATAGGACCCACAGGACCAGTAGGTGCGCCGGATGGGAAGGCAGCCCGTTGGAAAATCCCATACATCGCATTTAAAAAATGCGTCCAACCGCACCCGGAGTCGGGAACTGCGGATAAGGGAATAATCCCGGATCCGGCTGAGGAGCACCTGGTACCGGAGCCGCAGTGGCCTCAACAGGCGCCGCAGGATCATCCGGCTCTGGAGAAGGCTCTTTTTCTTGCTATTGCTCGGCCTCCGAAGCGGAAGACTCCACTGGAACCGGTGACTGCGCCAGTGACTGCGCCAGTGACTGCGCCGGTGACTGCGCCGGGGACTGCGCCGGGGACCGCTTCGGCGAAGGAGATCCCCTCTGGAGACTTAGATGGAGAAGGAGACACATCCTTACTTCGACGTCGAGGCGAAGTCGATCTCGACGCCTTGCTCTTCGAAGACCGGCGCTGAGAGGAATGCTTCCTCTTCTTATGATGTTTCTTTGACTTCGAAGAATGCGAAGTCGACGACTCCGGTCTCGATCTTTCCTTCTTCCTACCTCTCTTCTCCTTCTTAGCCTTGGCCATGAAGAGCTTCGCCTCCCTTTCTTTCAAGGCCTTGGGATTCATCCTTCTGCAGCTGGAACAATCTTCTACGTCGTGGTCAGATGTAAGGCACCACAAACAATCTTCATGGGGGTCTGTCATTGACATGTGGCCCCCACATTCCCTACAGGGTTTAAAACCTGACTTCCTAGTCGAAGACATGACAATTTTCTCCAACAGTAACACACTACACGACTACAAAGTAGCAGGAGAGTGCTGGAAAAACAGTTACGCGTCGACGGCGCGGAAAAAAGGGAACGGACGTCATCACGCCGACGTGGCTCTCTTATGGCTCCGGTGACGTCATACGAAGTCGCGAGCAGAGCCGATGCATTATGACATCGTCCACGTCGGCGTAGAGACCTTGGGAAAAAAGTTCAGTGGAATGCTGGCGCAGGGGATATTCACAAGGTGAGGAATCCACTGGCAGATGTATCCATCAGAAATTATCTTACATCTCAAAATTATTCTTAACCATAACACTTTATGTTAATATTCACTTCTTTATCTCATACATGACATGAAAACAGAAAATAATGTTCCTTTCTGCAGGAGGATTTTTAAGAATGCTTTTGTCATAACTATGTGTTGAATGTGACCCTAACATGGAAACCCTACAATGTTTTTTTGTTGTTTTTGGGGGGCAAATGTAAATGCAATATACATTCACATTTTATAACTAATAAAATCTGTCTAAAGTTTGTGTGCATATAAAAATGAGTACAAAACGACCCATCAAAATAAATCCGCAACATTCTATTTTGAATAACTTTGGCGCCGGTCGACGAATCCTCGTGAATTTCTCAAAATAGGTGGGGCGCTACGCTCCGCTCCTACCCTGAAAGTCTCGGGGGGATTCGTCAAGCGGGGGCTGAGATAAAAGGGGGGTCCCAAAACGCGTTTTTCCCATGCATTTTTCCATAGGACCTTTAGACAGGGCTACAGCCCGAACGGCTGAACAGAATTACTAGAAATTTGGCAGAGAGGTAGTCCTCAGGTCAAGGAAGTGCCTTTTGTAGGTTTGGTGTAAATCTGTTCAGTAGATTCTGAGAAAATAGCCTTTAAATCAATATATATATCTGTGGCAGCTTACGGTGCGCTTACCGTGCGCTTACCGTAAGCTTACCGTACGCGTACGGTGGCGTGCGCGAGCGCGATTCTGATTGGCTGTTACATCTAAGTAAACATTCGAATCGGTCGAAACCAGGAAGCGGCGGCCGCCATTTTCTCTCTCGCACTCTGAGGGGGGGGCTGTAAACAAAGGCAAAAAACATATAAAGGGGCTGTTTAGACAGCGCCCATGCACATAGCCATGTTAGTTGAGTCCTCAAAGATCCCCCAAGGCCAAAAACGGTAAATTTTTATTTTTTGAAAATTTCGCCGATTACGCTTACCGTACGCGTACGGTGCGCTTACGCTAAAAATTTTAATAAAAAAAAAAACACTCTCTGTGCATGGCATATTATTGTCTTCACTTACAAATTAAATTTAACAGATTACCTATCACAAGGAAGCGCATAATATGTCCTCCATGTGCGCACGGTGCGTAACGTGGGCACGCGGTGCGCGTAGCGCACTGCGTGCCCACCTTGCGTGTACGGCACTAACTGCGTAAAGTGGGTGCGCGTGCTCACTGTGCGCGCACGGTGCGCGAAGCGCACCGTGCGCGCACGGAACGAACTGCGTTAAGTGGGCGTGCACGCCACGAATGGCGTAAAGTAACTTAGCATTTAAAAAACCGTACAAATTCACTGAAAAAACCATAGGTTTCACACACGTTATAGTTAGGAATTAGCATTTAAAAAACCTTGCAAATTCACTGAAAAAACCATAGGTTTCAGACATGTTATAGTTAGCGGAAATTTTACTGATAAAAAACCAATGAAATTCCCCCGTTATAGTTAGTGCAGGCAACTATAACTCACGCGACCGCAATCTTCTGCTGATGACATATGTGTCTTTATGAAAATAAAATATTTGTAATATATGTATAGCTAAAAATTTATGGAAGAAGACATGGGCAAATAAGTGTCTAAATACAGTATTAGCATCAGCAGAGGATTGCGGTCGCGTGAGTTATAGTTGCCTGCACTAACTATAACGGGGGAATTTCATTGGTTTTTTATCAGTAAAATTTGGTTTTTTCAGTGAATTTGCAAGGTTTTTTAAATGCTAATTCCTAACTATAACGTGTGTGAAACCTATGGTTTTTTCAGTGAATATATATATATATATATTACCTACTGGCGGTCGCCAGTAGGTAGTTATAGTTAGGACCCCTTTTCCATAGGAAATCCGCAACATTCTATTTTGAATAACTTTGGCGCCGGTCGACGAATCCTCGCGAATTTCTCAAAATAGGTGGGGCGCTACGCTCCGCTCCTACCCTGAAAGTCTCGGGGGGATTCGTCAAGCGGGGGCTGAGATAAAAGGGGGGTCCCAAAACGCGTTTTTCCCATGCATTTTTCCATAGGACCTTTAGACAGGGCTACAGCCCGAACGGCTGAACAGAATTACTAGAAATTTGGCAGAGAGGTAGTCCTCAGGTCAAGGAAGTGCCTTTTGTAGGTTTGGTGTAAATCTGTTCAGTAGATTCTGAGAAAATAGCCTTTAAATCAATATATATATCTGAGCCAGCTTACGGTACGCTTACCGTAAGCTTACCGTACGCGTACGGTGGCGTGCGCGAGCGCGATTCTGATTGGCTGTTACATCTAAGTAAACATTCGAATCGGTCGAAACCAGGAAGCGGCGGCCGCCATTTTCTCTCTCGCACTCTGAGGGGGGGGCTGTAAATAAAGGCAAAAAACATATAAAGGGGCTGTTTAGACGGCGCCCATGCACATAGCCATGTTAGTTGAGTCCTCAAAGGCCAAAAACGGTAAATTTTTATTTTTTGAAAATTTCGCCGATTACGCTTACCGTACGCGTACGGTGCGCTTACGCTAAAAATTTTAATAAAAACAAAAAACACTCTCTGTGCATGGCATATTATTGTCATCACTTACAAATTAAATTTAACTGATTACCTATCACAAGGAAGCGCATAATATGTCCTCCATGTGCGCACGGTGCGTAACGTGGGCACGCGGTGTGCGTAGCGCACTGCGTGCCCACCTTGCGTGTATGGCACTAACTGCGTAAAGTGGGCGCGCGGTGCGCGAAGCGCACCGCGTGCTCACCGTGCGCGCACGCTGCGCGAAGCGCACCGTGCGCGCACGGAACGAACTGCGTTAAGTGGGCGTGCACGCCACGAATGGCGTAAAGTAACTTAGCATTTAAAAAACCGTACAAATTCACTGAAAAAACCATAGGTTTCACACACGTTATAGTTAGGAATTAGCATTTAAAAAACCTTGCAAATTCACTGAAAAAACCATAGGTTTCAGACATGTTATAGTTAGCGGAAATTTTACTGATAAAAAACCAATGAAATTCCCCCGTTATAGTTAGTGCAGGCAACTGTAACTCACGCGACCGCAATCTTCTGCTGATGACATATGTGTCTTTATGAAAAAAAAATATTTCTAATATATGTATAGCTAAAAATTTATGGAAGAAGACATGGGCAAATAAGTGTCTAAATACAGTATTAGCATCAGCAGAAGATTGCGGTCGCGTGAGTTATAGTTGCCTGCACTAACTATAACGGGGGAATTTCATTGGTTTTTTATCAGTAAAATTTCCGCTAACTATAACATGTCTGAAACCTATGGTTTTTTCAGTGAATATATATATATATATATATATATATATATATATATATATATATATATATATATATATATATATATATATATATATATATATATATATATATATGTTTAATATTATTCTTGGGGAAAACATGAGGCTGGTATGAAACTAAAATGTTTTCGAGGCCACACCTAAAAGTAATTAGGAGACGCATGTGCAATACGTACACATGTTAAAATGTGGATACTTAGCCCGAACTATCAATACGAAAAAGTGCAATACACTAACAATACCAACAAACATAACACTAATTCCTCAAATATTACTAATGCTACAAACATCACCAATCCCAATGTCAACAGCCTCAATACCACCAATACTGTGACTGATTATAATACCATCAAAACCAATACTATCAAATACCGCCACTATCAATACTACTAGCAAAACCACCACCAATATCATAATTATTACCAATGAATCTACCACTGATAGTACTGCTGTCAATATAAAAGCGACCTATACTACTACCATCAAAATAAATAATACTAACACTACTAATGCCACTATCAATATCATCACCAATTTAAAATGACTAGCATACCAATTTTAATACCACTACAGAAACGCCATCACCCATATCCTGCCAATATCAACATCAATATCACACTGCCACCACTAATATCACACCTCAAACACTACAAACACCATAGCTACAATAACAATACTAACACGAATATTATCACCATCAACAGATTCCCCACCAACACCAAACCACTAGTATTACACCACCAAAAATGCAACTTATACCAATATTACCTTTTCTAATTCCACCAAGAGTAGCACCATCAACTCCACCAAAAATAATTCCATTAATAGCACCACCAATAATGCCAATACCACCCCATACCACCAAAACCACAACCATAAATACCATCACTAACATTAGTAATTCCAACACACCCTAGCATCAATACTAGAAATGCCACATCATCACCCCTACTAGTACCACAACCATCAATAGCAATATACATTGATCACCACAATATCAACAGCCACCATTAATAACACCACTAATACAACCTGTTTCCCTGAAATGCTAGGTTCAAATGAATGAATTTCTATACCCTGCATAGAGCTTATCATAACACCTGGCAGAATTAACAAGTTCTATGTGACTGCTGCTGCAAAATGCCCAACATGTGGGGAGCTGGGGGCAGAAATATTCCACATGGGATGATCCTACCCTTCATTAGTGGGGTTCCGGAAGAAAGTAATGGAATATATTAATGGAATAACCTTGTGGGATATCCAGGGTACACCCCTGGTCTTCCTTTTAGGGGGATACCCCACCCTAAAAATAATAGAGCTACTACCAGATTTACTGATTTAGGTTTGATTTTGGCAAAATGAGAATTGTCTATGCACTGGAAATCAGCGCATGGTCCTCAAATTACTAGATGGCGTAAAGAAATGATTAAATGGGCACGTTTGAAGAGTGCTGTGTTTCGTGAGATAAAAAGAGGACTACGGACAATTGCAAGGGTTAAAGCATGGGAACATTTGGTGGATAGTTTATTGGCCCCAGAAGCTGACACAGATTCATCCAATATCTCTGTTTCATTGTGGGTGCAAAAAGGAAAATCTAGTTTAATACTGTTAAATTCGGTGATAATGGGTACTACGACGCTACTTCATGGACCACAATTCTTTGGTAACACGCTGGTAGGACTAGCAGAGTGCGGCCAATCGAATTTTTGTTTATATTCAGGCTCCCTTGAGCCGGTGGGGCTGACGAGCCCATGGCTACGCACCTGCGCGCCTTGAGTGGTACTTTACCTGAGAATATTTTTTGGCAGCCTACGCAGCCACCCTACACACACACCTACTCCCTGCTGACGAGAGGCAACTACCTCGAAACACGTGTCCAGGGATGGCTAACGCAACACTCATTTTTATTTTAAACTTTTGGCATAGTCGTACCCGCCGACGCTACTTCATGGACCACAATTCTTTGGGGTAACACGCTGGTAGGACTAGCAGAGTGCGGCCAATCGGATTTTTGTTTATATTCAGGCTCCCTTGAGCCGGTGGGGCTGACGAGCCCATGGCTATGCACCTGCGCGCCTTGAGTGGTACTTTACCTGAGAATATTTTTTGGCAGCCTACGCAGCAACCCTACACACACACCTACTCCCTGCTGACGAGAGGCAACTACCTCGAAACACGTGTCCAGGGATGGCTAACACGACACTCATTTTCATTTTAAACTTTTGGCATAGGCGTACCCGCCGACGCTACTTCATGGACCACAATTCTTTGGGGTAACACGCTGGTAGGACTAGTAGAGTGCGGCCAATCGGATTTTTGTTTATATTCAGGCTCCCTTGAGCCGGTGGGGCTGACGAGCCCATGGCTACGCACCTGCGCGCCTTGAGTGGTACTTTACCTGTGAATATTTTTTGGCAGCCTATGCAGCAACCCTACACACACACCTACTCCCTGCTGACGAGAGGCAACTACCTCGAAACACGTGTCCAGGGATGGCTAACGCGACACTCATTTTTATTTTAAACTTTTGGCATAGGCGTACCCGCCGACGCTACTTCATGGACCACAATTCTTTGGGGTAACACGCTGGTAGGACTAGCAGAGTGCGGCCAATCGGATTTTTACTGTGATATACTTGTCCATGTGGAATATTTTGACACTTTATTTATGACTGCTTTTATTGATTAGGGGTAACTTGGGTAAAGGGGATTATAGTTTTATTGTACTCATTTTAGTAGACCTAAGATATGTATGAAATGTACAGTAGTTTGAATGATTGTGCATGCACGTCATATAAGTTATATTGATTATCACTTCTAATCTGTAAATATTATCTGGGTATTTATTTTTTATGTTCATTTTAATCTATTATAATTATCTGTGTACATTTTTAAAGCAAATTATGATATGTATTATATGCCTGTCGAACAAGTTACTTACCTTCGGTAACGATGTATCTGTAAGAAACATTAGTTAGTTAAATTCCTCACCTTAGAATATCCCCAGGCGTCAGACTGGATCCGGAAGATTTCTCGTCAGCAATACCCCTTGCGCGTCGCTAGGCGTCGTCTGCGGCTCCGCGTCCGTCGTCGGCGTCGTGCGCCGGGATGACGTCAGAGTACTTAGACGCCGCCCTCGCGCGCTGACGTCAGTTCTTGTACATAGCCTTCCGCGCCAGGAACGCAGAGCAATGCAAGAAACCGACACTGGTGCCAAAAAATTCTAGGGCCCTGAAAGGGATAGCCTTAACCCTAGATGTCAGTTCGCAGAAACGGGGAGGATGGGTGGGTCGGTGAGGAATCTAACTAATGTTTCTTACAGATACATCGTTACCGAAGGTAAGTAACTTGTTCATCTGAAAGAAACACGTTAGTTAGATTCCTCACCTTAGAATAGATACCCAAGCAATACCAACCCCGGTGGTGGGTCTGCGAACCATGATCACACCAGAAAGTCCTGGAGGACAGAACGGCCAAAGAAGCCATCCCTCCGGACTTGGCTGTCAAGGCAATAATGCCTGGCAAACGTGTGCAGCGAAACCCACGTTGCCGCCTGACAGATGTCCTGCAAAGGGACCCCCCCGTCCCAAAGCAGTAGTAGCCGCTGTGGCCTGAGTAGAATGGGCGCGCAGCCCAACAGGCGGTTCCTTTTTTGCCAAGGAATAACAGATTTTTATACACAAAACGACCCACCGGGAGATGGTCCGTTTGTGTACAGCTTTTCCCTTCTTTGCACCCACGTAGCCAACGAAAAGCTGGTCGTCCACTCGGAACTGTTTAGTGCGGTCCAAATAAAAGGAGAGCGCACGTTTTGGGTCCTCTTTGGAAGGATGCGGAGGCGGAAAAAAGGTGGGCAAGGTGACAGATTGCCCAAGATGAAAGGGGGGTCACCACTTTCGGTAGAAAGGAAGGATGAGGCCGAAGGACAACCTTGTCCGGATGAACAGATAGAAAAGGAGGCTTGGATGATAGAGCCTGGAGCTCACTCACCCGTCTAGCCGAGGTGATGGCTACCAGAAAAGCAGTCTTAAGAGTTAGAAGACGAAGAGGACAATTGTGAAGAGGCTCAAAGGGAGCGCACATCAGGAATGTCAAGACAAGATTCAAGTCCCACTGAGGCATTACGAAAGGGACAGGAGGGAACGTGTGAGTAATGCCTTTAAGAAAGCGTGACACTACAGGGGACTTGAAAATAGAAGGCTGATCTGGAAGCCGTAAGAAGGCAGAGAGAGCAGAAAGATAACCTTTCAAGGTGCCCAGGGCAGAGCCCTGCCGGGCCAAAGAAAGAAGAAAGAGGAGAACTTCAGAAAGAGGGGCGGAAAGGGGATCCACAGCCTTTGCTGTGCACCATGCCACAAATTTGTTCCACCGGCAGGCGTATACCGTCTTCGTGGAGGGACGCCTGGCTGCCAGAATGATATCACAGACTTCAGGAGGCAAGTCAAATGGCATCAACTGCCGCCGCTCAATCTCCACGCATGGAGGTGGAGGCTGGACAGGTTCGGGTGGAGGACCGTCCCCTGCTGCTGCGACAGAAGATCCTCCCGAAGGGGCAGACGTATCGGAGGATCGGTCAACATACTGAGTAGCTCGGGATACCAGTACCTTCGTGCCCAATCCGGAGCCACCAAGATGACTTGGGCCCGGCCGCGCCTGATCTTCTTCAGCACTCTGGGCAGAAGTGGTATAGGCGGAAAGGCGTACAACAGACCGCAACTCCACTCGCGACGAAAAGCGTCGCTGAGCGAGTGCCGCCTTGGAAATTCCAACGCGCAGAACTGCTGACATTGCACGTTCTCGTCGGTGGCGAATAGATCTAACCAAGGCTCTCCCCACTGCTGAAAGAGACCTTGCGCCACCTCGGAGTTCAGACGCCATTCGTGATCCATCATGCACCTGCGGCTGAGTTCGTCCGCTCTGGCGTTCAGAGAGCCCGCCAGATGTTGAACCACCAGGGTGATGCCCTGGTGTTCCAGCCATGTCCAGAGGCGCAGAGCCTCCTGACAAAGGGTCCACGACCCCACCCCGCCCTGTTTGTTGCAATACCACATGGCGGTGGTGTTGTCCGTGAACACCTGCACGACACTTCCCCGGACAGAGGGAAGGAAGGCTTTCAGTGCAAGTCGGATCGCTCTCAGCTCCAACAAGTTGATGTGGAGGCGAGACTCCGCCGGAGACCAGAGGCCTCTGATCTCCGCCTCTCCCATATGGCCACCCCATCCCAGGAGGGACGCATCCGTCACTACGACATGCTCCGGTAGGGGTAGGGAGAGGCTCTTGCCCGTGACCCAATCGCGGTCCGTGAGCCACCACTGCAACTGCTGTGCAGTGCCCTCCGAGATCAAGACATGGTCGGACAGGTTGCCGTGATGCTGGGCCCACTGAAACTTCAAGTCCCACTGCAGAGCTAGCATGCGCCGCCTGGCGTGATGCACTAGTAGGATGCAGGAGGCCATCAGCCCCAGAAGCCGCAACACTAGCCTGACCGAAACCCAGGATAGAGGCCGAAAGATGGGAATGAGGGCCTGGATATCCCGGACCCGTTGTTCCGGTGGATGAACCCGGAACTGCGCCGAATCGAGAACCGCTCCGATGAAAGGAGCTTCTGAGAGGGGCTCAGGTGTGACTTCGGCACGGTGATGGAAAACCCCAGCAAATGCAGGAGATCCGCCGTAGTCTGGAGGTGGGAGACGACTGCTTGGGGCGAGGCCGCCTTCAAAAACCAGTCGTCGAGATAGGGGAAGACTGGAACCCCTGATCTGCGCAGATGAGCTAGGACCACCGCCATCACTTTCGTGAACACCCGAGGGGCACTGGTAAGACCGAAGGGGAGCACGGTGAACGGAAAGTGCTCCTGACCCACCGTGAACCGCAGGTAACGCCGGTGGGCCGGCAGGACGGGGATGTGGAAATATGCGTCCTGCAAGTCCAACGCTACCATCCAGTCTCCAGGGTCGAGGGCAGCTAGAACCTGAACCAAAGTCAACATTTTGAACCGTTCCTTCCGGAGGAAGGCATTGACGTTCTGGAAGTCCAAGATAGGGCGTAGGCCCCCTTTGCCCTTCTTGGGAACCAGAAAGTAGTGGGAATAACAACCACGACCTACTTCTGGGCTCGGAACGCGCTCAACGGCCCCCTTGGCCAAGATGGCCGAAACTTCCTTGTGGAGAAGATTCAAATGATCCCCCGAGATACGGTGGTGCTGCGGTGGCATGGCTGGAGGGGTCGTGTCGAAGGGGAGGGAGTAGCCCCTTCGGACGATTTGCAGCACCCACCTGTCCGACGTGATGGAACGCCAATGGAGCAGGTAATGGCGAACTCTGCCGCCCACTGGCGTGGAATGGGCCTGAAAGCTCAGACTAGGAAGGCTTTGAGGCGGATGCTGCCGGGCTGGATGTGGACTGACCGCGTCGTCCTCCAGTACCACCTCGGCGGAAACCACGTCCGTGACCGCGCGCAGGCTGGTTCTGCGGCCGGTGGCTAGGCGGGCGTGAGGAGGTGCCCCTTCCTTGGCCACGAAAGGAGCGAAAAGTGGAAGTTTGTGGCCGCGGGGCCGAGAGGCCCAAGGACGTGGCCGTAGCCCGGGAGTCCTTGAAGCGAGCCAGCGCACTGTCCGCTTTCTCACCAAAAAGGCGAGCGCCATCAAAAGGCATGTCCATGAGGGTGCTCTGGACATCCCCTGAAAAGGACGTGGACCGCAGCCAGGCGTGACGTCGAAGCGCCACCGTGGTAGAAATCGCCCTACCCAGCGAGTCCGTAGTGTCGAGTCCACATCGGATTGCATGGCACGCTGCATCTCTCCCATCAGCCAGGGCCGAGGAAAGCCGCGCCCGGGCCACCTCCGGGCACAGTGGCAGCACATCCTCCACCGCATCCCACAGAGAGTGGGGATAACGGTCCAAGAGACAGGCGGTGTTCAAAGACCGCAGGCCCAAACTGAGCGAAGAGAACAGCTTCTTGCCAAACTGTTCCAGTCTCTTGGAATCCCGGTCCGGAGGAGCGGACGGGAAGGAGGATTGGGATGTAGAGGCCTGGATAACCAGACTCTTGGGGGTGGGGTGTTGGGACAGGAAACTGGGGTCGCCCGGAGCAGGGCGGTGGCGCCTGGCAACGTTCCTATCCACAGGAGGGACTGTGGAGGGCTTGGACCAGGTGCCCTGCAGAACGTCAGTGAGGGCCTCATTGAATGGCAGCAGAGGCTCAGTGGAGCATGCGGCAGACTGAAGCACCTCAGTGAGGATGTTAGTCCTCACAGCCACGGCAGGCAGCTCAAGCCCTAGGGCTTCGGCCGCCTTGCGCAGCACCACAGAAAAAGCTGCACCCTCCTCCGAAGCCACAGTCGGAGGAGAGATGAATCCAGTGTCCGGTGAGGTATCCAGAACACTGGCCTCCCCCAGTTCATCTGCCCAGTCCTGTGCAAGTTGGCTCTGAAGGGCCATAGGGTCATCAGACCCCTCCCAGTCACCCCCGTCATCCGATTCCTGGTAAACAGGAGGAATGATCGGAGCCGGTCGATAGACAATATGTGTCTCTAGCGGCATCGGATGCGGCGTCGGGCGGCGCCGCAGCGGCGTCAGGACCGGACAGGGGCTGAACCGAGGATCGACGTCGACCGGAGCCGGCGTCGGGGGTGGTATCGGTGTCGGCGGAGGAGGCGTAACGAGGTCGACCAGCGTCGACGGGGGCTCAGGCTCGGGCCCCTCGGGGACCTGCGGCGTCGGGGCCGGAGCCTCCAACGGCGCCGGGGCCGGAGCCGCCGGCATGCGAGGTTGCCCAGTCGAGTCCGCGGGGCCCGAAGGAGCGCCAGCGGGCGTCGACGGCGGGGCCAGGTTCCTCATGGCCGAGAGTAAGGCATTGACCTCCGCCGGCGTCGCGTCAGTCCCAGGGACCGTCGGGTATGGGGACGTGCGCGGCGCCTGCGGCTCCTGCCGAGCCACGGGGGTGGAACCACCCGGACCCTCGGCCGAGTCGCGCGACCGGCGAGGGGAGTCCGAAGAGCGGTGTCACTTCCTGGACTTCTTGGAGTGCCTCGACTTGCCCGAAGACTTCGAGCCAGACGAGTGACGATGTCGAGGGCGGCTCCGCGACCGATCCTTGGACCTCCTCCTGGACCGGGATGGAGAGCGACGCGGAGCCGAGTGGCGAAGCTCGAGAAGCTTGCGGGACTGCTCCCGCCTAGCTTTCGAGGTCAGGGCCATACAATCTGAGCACGACGCCGCGTCGTGGTCGAGGCCCAAGCAGTACAGGCACCGGCGGTGATGATCGGTCACCGACATCAGTCGGTGACAGTCGTCGCAGGCCTTGAAACCAGGCATCCTACCGGCACCAGAGTCGAGAATTGACCAAAAAGAGTCAAAAAAGTTAGTCAAAAATTGACTAAAGGGGTAGCTCTCCCGGATCTGCGCTTACTGGCGCAGAAAAAAGAAGAACTGATGTCAGCGCGCGAGGGCGGCGTCTAAGTACTCCGGTGACGTCATCCCGGCGCACGACGCCGACGACAGACGCGGAGCCGCAGACGATGCCTAGCGACGCGCAAGGGGTATTGCTGACGAAAAATCTTCCGGATCCAGTCTGACGCCTGGGGATATTCTAAGGTGAGGAATCTAACTAACGTGTTTCTTTCAGATACTATTGCACTAAGGTCTATTTGGTGAAAATAATAGACATTATTTAAACTCTACCAGCATAAACACCACCACCTATACAATACCACCAGCACCAACACATCATCTCCAATAAATAGCCACAATAATGCCACTAATATGACCACCAACAGTACTAATAACACCAACAACAATATACCACCAACAAGGAAGATCCATGGCATAGATAGTCTACCACTCTGAGTTTTACAGGCTGGCTCCTGTCCTTTTTTTGGACAAACGCTGAATGGTGGCAGAAGAAGCCTACTGAGATGGCTATGTGCCAAATATAATGAGGGAAGCCCTGATCAGCACAATTCCTAATGAGGAAAAAATCGCAGAGGAGATAGGATTGACTGCCTTTTCTCTATGATCAGCACTGGTACTAAAATATTAGTAAACTATTGGCCTAGAGACTAACAAAAGTTATGTCACTTTTGGTAAACGAAGACCAAACAGGGTTTATACTGCATGGAAGTACTTTTTTCAACCTTCGTAGGTTGGCACATGTATTACACCACTTATGCACCATTGATGGAGACTAAGTGGTGGCCTCACTGGACCATGAAAATGTTTTCAACAGTCGGGTGGGAATATCCATATTTATGCCTTGAGCAACATGAATTTTGCACCCAATATTCTGCGTTACATGACTATTATATATACCCAACCTGAAGCTAGACTAAAACAAGGATGCTGGTGTCATCTAAGTGGGAGTTGGGGTGGGGTACATGTCAGGGATGCCCCTTGTCACCCCTACTGTTTACCTTGGCCACGGAGCCACTGCTGTGGCTGGAGATGACAGACAAGGAGCATACGTATAGGTCTTATAACCCATATTGTGTTGATATATGCAGATGACACCTTAGGGAGCAGTGAGATCGGTCCCATAAATGCTACATGGAGAAATGTAAACACATTTCTGGCCTAGCTACATACTGGACGAAATGAACAAGTTGCTTACCTTCAGTAACGCTTTTTCTGGTGGATACAGTATCTGCCTGTGGATTCCTCACCTTGTGAATATCCCCTGCGCCAGCAACATTCGGAAACTTTTGTAGCAGTCCACGTCGATGAGGTCGAAGACGACGTCACAGAGACACGGCTCCGCTCACGACTCCGCTGACATCACCGGCTCCATAAGAAGACCTCGTCGGCGTGATGACGTCAGTTCCGACCTTTTTTCCGTGCCTTCGAGGCATACGGACAGACTGACAGCACTATATACACAGTATACACAGTACATAATATATAAATCAACACACACAGTGTGGAGAATAAGTAGAAAGGCAAAAGAAATAACACAATGCCTTTGACAGTAACAAAACACATTTTGAAACACCATTAATAGAACTGCAGGTATAGAAGGATGGACAATGGGGAGGCGGGCGGGTCAGTGAGGAATCCACAGACAGATTCTGTATCCACCAGAAAAAGCGCTACCGAAGGTAAGTAACTTGTTCTTCTGATGGATACATCTGCCAGTGGATTCCTCACCTTGTGAATAGATTCCCACAGCAGTCCCCACTCCCGGAGGAGTGTGTCCACCCTTCTATACCAGAAAGTCCTGAAGGACAGAACAAGCAAAGTGTCCGTCCCTCCTCACCTCGGTGTCCAAGCAATAATGTTTTGCGAAGGTGTGAAGGGAGGCCCAAGTTGCCGCCCTAGAAATGTCCTCCACAGGAACGCCCCTAGACAAAGCAGAAGTGGAAGACTTTGCTCTAGTGGAATGAGCCCTTAAACCCTCTGGAGGCTCCTTACCAGCCAAAGAGTAGCAAATCTTGATGCACAAGACAATCCATCTGGAAAGGGTGCGCTTGTGCACCGCTCGACCTTTCCTGTAGCCAACAAAGCCCACGAAGAGCTGGTCATCAACTCTGAACTCTTTAGTCCTGACCAGATAGAAGCTCACCGCCCTCTTAGGGTCCAAGCGGTGAAATCTCTCCTCCTCCTTGGAAGGGTGAGGGGGAGGATAGAAAGAAGGAAGGGTAATGGACTGCCCCAGATGGAAGGGAGTTACCACCTTAGGCAGAAATGCAGCCCTGGTCCTGAGTACCATTCTTTCAGCATGAGTGGTCAAAAACGGGGGGTTTAAACTTAGAGCTTGAAGCTCACTTACCCTCCTTGCTGAGGTGATTGCAATGAGAAAAACCGTCTTAAAAGACAACAGTCTCAAGGGACACTTGTGCAAGGGCTCGAAGGGAGAACCCATAAGGTAAGTCAAGACAAGGTTTAAGTCCCATTGAGGAACAATAAAGGGAGTAGGAGGAAACCGGTTTGTGAGGCCCTTAAGAAAACGAAGAACAATAGGTGATTTGAATAATGACGGCTGATCCAGCAAGCAAAGGAAAGCCGACAAAGCCGATAAGTATCCTTTTACAGTAGCCACAGCAAAGCCTTGCTGAGCAAGAGAAAGGGCAAACTGCAGAATGTCAGATAAACGAGCCTTCAAAGGATCAATTGACTTCTCCCCACACCAGATAACAAATTTAGACCACCTATAGGAATAGATAGATTTGGTGGAATGACGTCTGGCAGACAAAATTACATCTACCACATCAGGTGGGAGAGAAAAAGAGTTCAGGTTGCCCCGTTCAATCTCCAGGCATGAAGGTGTAAGCTCTGGAGGTGGGGGTGAAGAACTTGCCCCTCCGATTGGGAGAGGAGGTCTGCTCTGAGAGGGAGACGGAGCGGAGGGCACGAGGAGAGGTGGAGAAGATCTGAATACCACACCCTTCTTGGCCAATCCGGGGCGATCAATATGACTTGGGCCCGGTCTTGGTGAATCGTCCTCAGAACCCGAGGAATCAAGGGTATGGGAGGAAACGCGTAAAGGAGTCGTGAACTCCAACCCAACTGAAAGGCGTCCCCCAACACTCCCTGCATCGGATACTGGAGACTGCAGAATGACGGGCAGTGAGCATTCTCGTGAGTGGCAAACAGGTCCACCCGAGGAGTTCCATGTGAGAAGTTGGCCTGATATATGATGTCACTAGTTCTAGTGTACACCTTGTATCAGTCCAAACAACCCTTATGGTGATTGGTTGTAAAGTCAACCTTATAGACCAGCTATCCTAGTGGTAGCATGGACAAGAGCAGTCTTAGGCTAAACTCTGTATGGCATGTGAAGCCAGCTGTTATACCATTATAATCCCTTGAATACCAAATGAAAGGACACCACACCAGGTATATATAAAATTAGAATGTATTTATTCTAACATATACCCTCAGCACTCTTTATGAGTTCAGAGGTCTAAGTACAAACAATTTCTTAAGTAGCATACGTTAAGTTACACAGGAAAATACAGTTAGACCCAGGGGCCACGCAAACCATATACTAAGAAAGTGGTATAAGTACCACGTCAAGAACAGGGAGTAGGCCTAGGGAATTGCTGGGGCTACACTACCCTACCAATAGTTAGGAAGTCGGAGTACTCGCGTTACCTCACCCACAGGAGACGGGTGCATAGGTGTGAAGATGTGTCGGGTGTCGTCGCTGGATCCTATGGATGCCTGAAGAACAGATGCTGGCAGGCGGCCAGGAGGATGATGTCCGGTGGATCCAAGGATGGATCTTGAAGGAAGAACACCTGCAAGCAGAGGGGACAAAGTCTGGGTCACTAGCCAGTGACCGTGTGGAACCAGGAAGGAACCAGGCGATGTCGTGCAGAACACAGGTGATGTCTTGAAGCTTGTCTCTGCAGCTGCGTGGACCAGGAGGCGTCGAGGACAACCAGAACCAGGGTACGAGTTGTCCCACGAAGGATATTGCTGCTGGCGGAGTCGACGTCCCGATTGGAGTCAACAAGCCTTGGCAAAGGCAACCCACGCGGAATGGGAAATTCGCTTCAGGTGCCGACCAGGAAGGTCTGAGGTGCTTCTCTTTCACAGGGAAGCAAGGGCCAGTCTGGAGGAGCCAAACCAGTGGTGAAAAGTCAAGGGTTCATCGTCACTGAGGCTACTAGCCAATGGGCAAGCAACCAGACAGACGCGTCGATCAGGAAAATGCAGAAGGGCCCCACGCAGAACTCGTGGAGTGTGGAGGGCTGATCTTCGGTGCAGATGGTGCTCGGGGTTGGGGCTTCTCAATCCCCAGAACACAACTTCGAGGATGCCTCAGAAGCTGCGCTGGAAGCTACTCGCCAATTTTCCCAGGTAGCTGGTCGCACGTCTCTCGTCGCCTCCACGGATCTCAGCTTGGCTGTGGATGTGGATAAGGGTCAGAGAAGTCTGGAGGTCAAGGCGCTGGTCGGGCTCTGCAGTCGGTTCCTCGTAGAATTTAGGCAAAGCAAATGGCAGGTCGCTTGTTGGTGCCTGTTTGCACAGGGTGGCCACTCCTTGGCCACAAGGGAGATTCTTCAGTCTTCTTGTCGTCGAATGTTGAAGGTCCAGAGTTTCGTGTCTAGTTTCAGTTCAGGATAATCCAAAATCCTAGGGACTCAGCTCCCACTCTTATACTAATCTGGGGGCCTGGGTTACCTGCTAGGTCCCTCCTATGGGTGGGACCAGGGAGGGGGGTAGTTACAACCCCCTTCCCTTTGTCCAGTTTCGCGCCAGGACTGGGGCTGGAGTGCCCCAGCACCGGTTTGAACCAGACTATGCATGGGACACCTTGTGTGCCCCAGGCAGTGTCTCGTTTCTTTCATCCCTCCCTGCCCCAATACACTAAGCCCTGTCTAGGGTGGTGCTAGCACCTCCCAAGGCAGGAAACCTATTGTCCAAGCCTCCCTCGCTGGAAGGACTCCCAGCAGCAGGAGGTCAGACTTGTGTCCGTGGCAGCAGCATCCATTTTGTGATGCTGGGGCTCTGGTTAACTTTAACCGGGTAGTAGGTCTTCAACATGTCTTCTCCCTCTAGAAGGGGGGAATACTATCCTCATCGCCAGAAATGGTGTGGAGGTAGTATTACAAATTGTTAGACACCTTACACGACATGTTTTGATAAAGCCAAACCATAGTTACCATAACCGCTAGGATTATAAGGCACTTTAAGAGTATATGGTAGGTGATATCATAGAACAGCTATAAGGACATGGTTCCGAAAGCTGCAGACAGGCTCAGCTCATGCTAGAGCACCATCTCACATGTTACCAAGCACTCTGCCTCCAGGATTGTTAAGGCCTGCCATAGGAGTGGCTGAAAGGTTACCCATGTGTCTATATATAAGGTAGGTATAGGAATACTATACCTAAGCAAGGGGTGATTACACGACCATGCCACAGCTGAGTGATCAGCCAGTTGTGTCATGATGGGAGGCCAGCCAGGGGTGGCATAATACATGCTTCAGCCCCTGGTAGGCCTAGGGTACACCATGCCCTGGGTACCTAAGGTACACTGTACAGGGCCCTATAAGGTGATCCTTACCAATTGGGTTATGTACCTAAAGTACATAGTATGAATTTAGAGAGAGAACAGCTGGGCCTGATTAGCAGGCCCACAGCCACATCTAAGTCGAAAACCAGTGAAGCAAAAGCAAAAAGTGGGGGTGACCATAGGAAGCAGACCCTACTCCTACATTTCCCACGTCCGAAAGACGTGACGAACCACCTCTGGATGGAGCCTCCACTCGTGGTCGGCGGAGAACTGCCGACTGAGACTGTCTGCACGCACGTTCAGCACCCCGGCCAGATGATTTGCCATCAGACAAATCTGATGGACCTGAGCCCAGGACCAGAGACGCAGGGCCTCTCTGCAGAGACAAAGAGACCCCACTCCTCCCTGCTTGTTGATATACCACATCGCTGTAGTGTTGTCCGTCAGGACTTGAACAGACAGATCACGAAGGGAAGGGAGGAAGTCCTTGAGTGCTAAACGAATCACCCGCAATTCCAGAAGGTTGATGTGAAGCAACCTTTCCTCTGGAGACTAAAGACCCTTGATCTCCTGATTCCCCAGATGCGCACCCCACCCTAAAGTGGATGCATCCTTTATCACTGTGGCCACCGATGGAGGTAGATGGAAGGGCTTTCCTTGGGACAGATTGCCCTCCACACTCCACCAAGACAGATCCGCCGCAGCTTCTCTGGAGATCCTCACAGACTCCCTGAGATCTCCTTTGTGCTGATACCACTGGAGCGCCCTCATGTGCCAGTGTGCATGGTTGACCAACAGAATGCAGGAAGCAAACAGACCGAGCAGGCGAAGGACCTTCAGGACTGGAACGACCGCTCCATTGCAAAATAAAGGAATCATTTCCTGTATGTCGAAAATCCTTTAAGGAGGAGGGAATGCTCGACACACAGTAGTGTCCAGTACCGCACCTATGAACAGGTTGCGCTGAGAGGGCACCAGGTGAGATTTGGGCACGTTTATCGAGAAACCCAATTTGAACAACAGCTGAGTTGTGTCCTGCAGATGATGTAGCACCTTCTCTGGCGACTCCGCTTTGATCAGCCAGTCGTCCAGATAGGGGAAAACGGAAATCCCCGACCTTCTGAGATGGGCTGCCACCACTGCCATCACCTTCGTGAAGACTCGGGGTGCAGTAGTAAGACCAAACGGAAGGACCGCAAACTGATAATGTTGCGATCCTACCGTAAACCGGAGATACTTCCTGTGCGACTTCAGGATGGGGATGTGGAAATGCGCATCCTGCAATTTGATCGACACCACCCAGTCCTCCTGATTCAGCACTTGAAGAACCTGCGCAAGAGTGAGCATCTTGAACTTCTCTTGCTTCAGATAAAGATTCAAGATCCTGAGGTCCAATATCGGACGCAATCTGACGTCCTTTTTCGGAATCAGGAAATACCGGGAGTAGCATCCCTGACCCCTCTACTGCTCTGGAACCACCTCTATCGCACCTTTCTGTAGTAACTTCAGGACTTCCTCCTGTAGGAGAAGACGGTGGTTCTCTGAGCAAGCCCCTTGTCAAGGAGGGTAATTTGGAGGGAATTCCCGAAAGGGAAGGGCGTACCCATTTTCTACAAGATCTAGAACCCAAAGATCTGTAGTTACAGATTCCCAATCTTGTAGAAAATGGGTAAGCCGGCCCCCCCACAGGACCAACATGATCCAGAATGGCGGATCTAGGGCTGCTTTGCGGTGCAAGGAGGGGCGGAAGAGGAAGAGGAAGAGGAGGAGAGTTGACAGCCACGTGAGCGACCCCTGATTCTACCTCTGTATCCTTTAGACAAAGAGCCTTGTTGCTGCTGCTGCTGGGTCTGCCTGTAGGAACGAAAGGTTGCCCCCTCCAAAACCTCTGCATCTTTTACACGTCCCCCATGACTGGGATTGAAGACCCAGAGACTTTGCCGTAGCCTTGCTCTCCTTAAAACGTTTAAGAGCAGCGTCTGCCTTTTTGCCAAATAAACCAGATCCATCAAATGTCAAGTCCAACAGAGTCGACTGTACATCCGGGGAAAACTCCGAAGACTTCAGTCACGCACCCCTCCTGGTGGCAAGAGAAGACCCCATGACCATTGCCACTGAATCCGCCGTGTTCTGCCCACTTTGGATCACCTGGCGTGCTGTTGCCTGGGCATCCGTTAAGATCTCATTAAAACCAACCCTATCATCCTCAGATAGTTTTGGTGCCAGTTTCTTAGCAGAGTCCATGAGCGCATGAATAAAGCATCCCAAAAGGCAAGTGGCATTTGTTGATTTTAGTGCCATGCTGGCCGACAAAAAGACCTTTTTGGCCAACTGGTCCAGCTTTTTAGCCTCTCTGTCCCCCGGAACCTGAGGAAAAGCACCCTTGGATTTTCCTGAACAAGCAGCCTGAACCACCAGGCTCTCAGGCGATGGATGTGATGTCAAGAACTCAGGGTCCCCTGGAGCTGCCCAATACCTCCTAGCAACCGTCTTAGAGACTGCGGGAGCAGGAAAAGGCTTACGCCACACCTCCAACACAGGGTCAATAATGGCCTCATTAAAAGGCAACAACGGCTCCGAAACTGCAGTAGGAGAATGCAACACTTCAGTCAGAATGTTTGATTTGAACTCAGTAGTTGGCAACTGAAGATCCAGCAGTTCCGCAGCCTTCCTGATGACTGCATGATATGGAGCCACATCCTTTGAGGGTTCATCGGAAGGTGGAGTAATTTCCCACTCAGGAGACAAATCCAGTCCACTAGCCTCTTTAAGCTCCTCAAACACCTCGTCAGACTCCACCAGCTCTCCTTCTTCTGCGTCTTCTAGAAGGTACCTTCGCTCATCAACCACTCTCTGAGCCTCCCTTCTGGACCGAATCTGCACAAGCGGCGTCGGCGGCGCCGTGTTCGAATCCGCCGGTGCCGGCGTCGAACATGGATCCGCAGGAGCAGCCGGCGTCGAACGAGGTTGAGCCGGTAGATGCCAAGACGGCGTCGCTGGAAAAAATGGCATGAAAGGGGCTTGCGGATAGACTTGCGGCACCCCCAAATTGAATGCCATTGGACCCATCGGACCCGCAGGTGCACCAGTGGTGTACATGGCTCTCGAAAATACCCCATAAATAGCATTTAAATAATGCGAGGGGTCCTGACCTGGTCCAGGGAACGCAGGGTACTGGTCAGGCATCACCGGACTCGGGCCAACCGGCGCCGACGGTGGAATAAGCGGCGTCGCAGGCTCACCCGGTACTTGAAGTTCCTCAACCGGGGCCGGAGACGGAGCCGGAGATGAAACCAGAGCCGGAGATGGAACCGGCGTCGGAGATGGAACCGGAGCCGGAGAAGTAGCCGGAGCCGGTGAAGCCACTGGAGAAGAAGGACCAGGAGGCGAAACTGGAATGGGTGAAGGAGACACAGAGTCCTTTCGGCGTCGAGTTGGTGACTTCGACTTCGGAGCCAAACTCTTGTCAGAGTGATGTCGAGAAGAATGCCTCCTCTTCTTCTTGTGCCTCTTGGATCGTGAAGCATTCCCCGAAGCCGACTTCGACGCCGACCTCGACCTCGATCGTGACCTCGACCTCGTCCCCGACTTCCTTCTTCCTCTCTTCTCCTTTTTCATCCTAGCGATGAAGAGTTTCGCCTCCCTTTCTTTTAGAGCCTTGGAGCTCATCTTGCGACAGCAAGAACAACCATCCACATCGTGGTCGGATGACAAACACCACACACAGTAGTCATGTGGATCCGTGATCGACATGTGTTTGCCACATTCATGACAGGGCTTGAAGCCAGACTTCTTTGTCGACATATTTCTCGAAAGAGAAACAGAGAAACCCAAAAAATACACAAAGTAACAGTAAAGCTACCAACAGCGATTCCCGAAATCCATTGGCGTCGACGGCACGGAAAAAAGGGAACTGAAGTCATCACGCCGACGAGGTCTTCTTATGGAGCCGGTGACGTCAGCGGAGTCGCGTGCGGAGCCGTGTCTCTGTGACGTCGTCTTCGACCTCATCGGCATGGACTGCTACAAAAGTTTCCGAATGCTGCTGGCGCAGGGGATATTCACAAGGTGAGGAATCTACTGGCAGATGTATCCATCAGAACATGACTGTTTGCTATGGGTGCTCTGGCCAGCAGACCACAAGGGGGACTTCCAGACTTGGGAATGAGGTGATAACCAACATCCATTGAATATTTGGGTATACATAGCTCGCATACACAGGCGGAGGACATTGACTTACATATTGAGAGGATTCTTCTGATGCTAAACTTTTCCCCACCTCTCTGGCAGCCTTGATACTGTCCCTTATGAATAGGGTAGTCCACAATAAACTTATTATACTCCCTACATGCATATAAGCATTTCAGGGTAGGATGAGCCCCAGCCCCTGATCTATCTTCCATAGAATTGATACTTTACTTACTGAACTGTTGTAGGATGGTGCATCATGTAGAATGGGAGAAAACTTGGCACTTCCAAATTTTGAGTATTACTATCTCGCTTCTCAGCTGCAGCACCTTCCACTGTGAATGGATAAGACCCCTAATAGGAAATGAACACTACTGCTGGGTTGTTGTCCTCTGGATGGATTGGGTACAGCGCATTTAGTTCTGAGATGAGAGACTCAGATAGTACCATACCTAGAGATTTAATGTCTCAGATTTGGGAAAGGTTTTGCAAATATGTGGTAAATGACCTCACTTTATGTCCACTATCGAAATAAGGACACACCAGTTTTTCTGTAAATTAAAGCGAATTGGAGAAACAGAGGCTGGATGAAGGAGGTTTCCGGGAGTTAGAGTACTTATATGAAGGAGAAACATTTATCACATTTAAAGAGGCCAAAAACAAAGTCCTGATTGGTCCGGGTCAATGTGTAACGTTTGCCAAAGTGGCATGAAGGTGTAGGGGTGGTTTTCAGGGATGCACCTCCATTTACACTGAATAGCACTGTGGGACTTTAGGGAGGGGGGAAGACGCGTTACCTTGTTTTATAAAGCCATGTTGTATTATTGGGTGCACAAATCCCTGACATTGTTAACATGATGGGAACAAAATACTAATAGTCTGTTTGCTGACCCAGACTGGAACGGGGAACTTGTCAAGGGGGTACCAAGTAATGCCATGTTTCACATGATCCAGTTGAACAAGTTACTTCCCTTCGGTAACGATATATCTGTAAGAAACATAGGTTAGTTATAGATTCCCTACATTAGAATTACCCCGAGGCATCAGACTGGATACGGATAATTTTTATGTCAGCAGTACCCCTGCACGTCGAAAGGCGGCGTCGGTCGGCTCCGCGTTAGTTGGTGGCGTTGTTGTCACCGGGATGGCGTTGCAGTAGCTACTTAGACACCGCCCTCGCATGCTGACGTCAGTTCTTTTACACAACATTCCATGCCAGAAGCGCAGAGCCATGCAAGACACTGACCACTGGTGCACAAAACTAGGGCCCTGAAAGGAATCCCCTGACCCTAGAAGTCAGTTTGCAGAATGGGGAGGATGGGTGGGGGGTAAGTAATCTATAACTAACCTATGTTTCTTACAGATATATCATTACCGAAGGTAAGTAACTTGTTCGTCTGAAAGAAACAGTTAGTTATAGATTCCTTACCCTAGAATAGATACAACAGCAATACCAACCTTGGACATGGGTCTGCGAACCAAGTTCACACCAGAAAGTCCTGGAGAACCGAACGTCCAAAGGAGCCGTCTCTCCGGACTTGGCTGTCCAGGCAGTAGTGTTATGTGGACGTGTGCAGAAATGCCCACCTAGCTGCCTGACAGATGTCATTGAGAGGGACTCCTCGTCCCAAAGCAGTAGTAGCTGCCACCGCCCTGGTGGAATGGGCGCACAGCCCGGCTGGAGGCTCCTTCTTTGCCAAGAAATAGCAAGCCTTAATGCACAAAATGACCCACCTAGATATGGTCTGTTTGTGCACGGACCAACCTTTCTTGGTGCCCACGTACCACACAAAGAGCTGGTCATCCACCTGGAATTGTTTGGTGCAATCCAAATAAAAGGAAAGAGACCGTTTTGGATCCAGACGGTGGAGCCTCTCTTCTTCTTTTGAAGGATGCAGAGGCGTAAAGAAGGTGGGCAAAGTGATGGTTTGGCCAATGTGGAAAGAAGTAACCATCTTAGGAAGAAAGGAAGGTCTGGTTCATAGTACAATCTTGTCCAGAAAGGAGGTTTTGAAGAAAGAGCCTGGCGCTCACTCATCCTGCGAGCAGAGGTGATGGCAACCAGAAAAGCAGTCTTTAAGGTAAGAAGATGAAGAGGACAATTATGAAGTGGCTCAAAGGGAGCGCACATAAAGTAAGTCAGAACCAAGTTCAAGTCCCACTGAGGCATTACGAAGGGAATAGGAGGAAAAAGATGAGTAATGCCCTTGAGGAAGCGATTTACAACAGGGGACTTGAAAAGAGAGGGCTGATCAGGAAGCCTAAGAAAGGCTGAAATGGCCGAGAGGCAGCATTTAAGAGTGCCCAGAGCAGAGCCCTGAACGAAGGAACAAGAGAGCCTCAGAAAGAGGGGCAGAAAGGGGATCCACAGCCTTTGCTGCACACCATGCCGCAAATTTGTTCTATCTACAGGCGTATAAAGTCTTAGTGGAGGGAAGCCTGGCTGCCAAGATAACATCACAGACTTCGGGAGGCAAGTCAAACGACGTCAACTGCCGCCGCTCAATCTCCACGCAAGGAGGTGGAGGCTGGATAGGTTCGGGTGGAGGACTGTCCCCTGCTGCTGCGACAGAAGATCCTCCCAAAGAGGCAGTCTGATAGGAGGATCGATGGCCATTTGTAGCAGCTCGGGATACCAGACTCTTTGTGCCAAATCCAGAGCCACAAGAATGAATTGGGCCCGGTTGCGCTTGATCTTCTTCAGCACTCGGGGCAGAAGTGGTATAGGGGGAAAGGCGTATAGAAGACCACAACTCTGGTGAACGTCCTGGATAATATTCGAATGCGAGCAGACAGGGGACATCGGCAACTTTAATATTGCTAGACCTGTCAGCCGCTTTTGATATGGTCAATCACACCATTCTTCTTACAAGGCTGGAAACTCTGGGTGTGACAGGTGTGGCACTGAGCTGGATGCGCTCTTATCTATCTGATAGATGGCAGGCAGTGGCGCTCCCCCCGTATCAATCGGATTTTCTCAAAAATGAACATGGGGTACCTCAGGGGTCTTCAATCAGCCCCATACTGTTTAACGCATATATGCGGCCACTTTTGGGCATCATTAAAACTCATAACATCAAACGTGCATGCTAGAATTGGTGAATTGGCTAAGGGACAACTCGCTTCAATTTAACAGTGAGAAAACAGAGATTTTGCACTGTAAGGTGGGTGGTGTCCCTTTAGGACTACCAGCTGATTTTTGGCCCATACCCACAGATGTCCCTCTGGTACCAGTGAGCACAGTACGCAATCTGGGGGTCAGTTTCAATGAGAGGTTGAATTTGGAATCCCATGTTAACAAGCTGGTGGGAGGCTGTTATACTCTTATCCGGAAAGTGCTACCATTGCTGCCAGTCCAGGCAAGAATCATGGTAGTAAGGAGCATTATTTTGAGTCGACTGGATTACTGCAATGCCCTGCTCTTGGAATCTCCGGGACATCTGATTGCTAGACTCCAGAGTATCGAGGCGGCAGGAGCAAAGCTTACTCTGACCCGGGCACGCCGCTCCTCGACGACCCAAACGCTGGCAGAGCTGCACTGGCTTCCAGTGACTCGAAGGATTTTGTTTAAATCTCTATGTATAGTGTTTAAGGCACTTCATGGACAGGGGCCTAAATCGCTTTAAGGCAGATTCAACTGGTATGAACCTGTACGTAATCTTCGCTCATCTTCTGCTAGTCTTGTTAGGATTCCCAGGATAGAGAAAGTAACTATGGGGGGGGAAGAGCGTTTGGCGTGGTGGCTGCCCGCCTTTGGAACCGTCTTCCTTTGGAAATTAGGAGAATACAGGACCTAATGACGTTCCGTAAGAAAGTCAAGATGTGGCTCTTTCCCAAAGTATGATTCTCTGCCCCTGTTCTGTAACTTCCATATCAACTTCCTTTTCCCACTGTCATAGCGCCAGGATACCCGAAGGGTTACAGTGCGCTCTATAAATGTTAAAAATAAATAAATGAATAAACTCCACTCGCTAAGAAAAACAGCGCCTTGCGAGTGCCGGCTTGGAAATTCCAACATGCAGATTTGCTGACACTATGCGCTCTCTTCGGTGGCGAATAGATCTAACCAAGGCTCTCCCCACTGCTGAAAGAGATCTTGCACCACCTCCGAGTGAACATGCCATTCGTGATCCATCATGCACCTGCGGCTGAGTTTGTCCGCCCTGGTGTTCAGGGAACCTGCAAGGTGTTGAACCACCAGGGATATGCCCTGATGTTCCAGCCTCTTGACATAGGGTCCATGACCCCACCCCGCCCTGTTTGTTGCAGTACCACATGGGGTGGTGTTGTTCATGTACACCTGCACTACTCTTCCCCGGACAGAGGAAAGGAAATCTTTTAGTGCAAGACGGATCACCCGAAGCTCCAGAAGGTTGATGTGGAGCCCAGACTCCGCCAGAGACCAGATGCCTCAGATTTCCGCCTCCTCCATGTGACCGCCCCATACCAGAAGTGATTCATCGGTCACCACTGTGAATTCTGGTTGGAGAAGGGAGAGGGACCTGCCATCAACCCAATCCTGGTTCGTTAGCCACCATTGCAATTTGTGTGCAGTGCGGGACGCAATCGGACAGGTTCCCCTGATGTTGAGCCCACTGGAACTTCAGGCCCCACTGCAGAACCCGCATATGCCACCTGGCATGGTCCACCAGCAGGATGTAGTATGCCATCAGGCCCAGTAGCCAGGGGGTCATCCTGACCGAAACCCGGGATAGAGGCTGAAAGATCAGAATCATAGCCCGAATATCCCGGACTCACTGTTAGGGGGGGTATACCTGAAACTGCGTCATGTCCAGAACCGCTCTGATGAAGAGGAGCTTCTGAGAGGGAGTCAGGTGCAACTTCGGCACGTTGATGGAGAACCCCAGAGAGTGCAGGAGGTATGCCATAGTCTGGTGGTGGGAGACAACAGCCTGGAGCGAGCCCGCCTTCACTAGCCAGTCATAGAGATAGGGGAAGACTGGAACCCCTGGTCTGCACAGATGAGCGCCGACTACTGCCATCACTTTCGTGAACACCCGATGGGTGCTGGTAAGGCAAAAGGGGAGCACGGTAAACTGAAAGTGCTTGTGGCCTACCATGAACCGCAGGTAATGCCAGTGGGCCAGCAGGATGAGGATGTGAAAATAAGCATCCTGCAAGTCCAACGCCACCATCCAGTCTCCAGGGTTGAGGGCAGACAGGACCTGAGCTAGCATCAACATATTGAACTTCTCCAGGAAACGGTTGACGTTCCTGAGATCCAAGATAGGACGCAGGCCTTATTCCTTCTTGGGCACCAGAAAGTAGTGCAAATAGCAACTACGACCTACTTCTGGGACAAGAACTCGCTCGATGGCTCCCTTGGCCCAAGAGTGCCAAAACTTCCTGTTGGAGAAGGGCCAGATGATCCTCCGTCATGCAATGGTACTGAGGTGGCATGGATGGAGGGGTAGTTTCGAAGGGGAGGGAGTAGCCCCTTCGGACTATTGCAAAACCCACCTGTCCAACGTGATGGTGCACCAGTGGGGAAGGTGATGGTGAATCCTGACTCCCATTGGCAATTGGTGGCCCAGAAAGGTCGGACTAGGAGGGTTTGGAGGCTGCTGCAGAGGGGGCTGTGGTGGACTGGTCCACCCGCTGGCCCCCAGAACCACAGCGGTGGATCCCATGTCTGCGGCTGCGCAGGGGCTGAACAACTTGGCTAGCCTGTGGATCTGGGCAGGACGTGGCAGGGCACCCCTTCCATAGCCACGAAAGGGGCAAAAAGCAGCGTGCCCATGGCGGGTGCCCAAGGGCCTGGCCGCAGTCTGAGAGTCCTTAAAGCGTTCCAGCGCGTTATCTGCCTTGTCGCTGAATAGGCGATGGCCATCAAAGGGCATATCCATAAGAGTGGATTGGACATCCCGGAAAAACCAGTCTACCTCAACCAGGAGTAGCGTCGAAGGGCTACGGACATGGAAATCTTCCTACCTAGTGAGTCAGCGGTATCCTGCCCACAACGGATGGCAAACTTTGCTGCATCTCTCCCTTCGGCAACTGCAAGGGAGAGTATGGCCCGGGCCTTCTCAGGGCACTGGGGCAGCACTTGCACCACCGTATCCCACACGGAGTGGGTGTAATGGCCCAACAGACATGTGGTGTTTACAAACCGCAGTCCCAAACTGAAGGAAGAAATCATCTTCGCAAGATGGTCCAGCTTTTTGGATTTCCTATCAGGTGGTGCGTTAGGGAATACGCCTTTGGAGGTGGAGGCTTGGACCATCAAGCTCTCAGGGCTCGGGTATTGGGAGAGGAAAGTGGAGTTGCCCAGGGCTGAGCGGTGGTGTTGGGCAATGATCCTATCCACAGGAGCCCATGTATGGGGCCTGGACCAGTTGTCCAAAAGGATGTCGGTGAGGGCTTCATTAAATGGTAGCAGGGGCTCCGAAGTGCTCGCTGCCAGTTGCAGCACCTCTGCCAGGAGGTTAGTCCTGACTGCCACCATAGGTAGCTTGAGAGCCTCGGACGTACAACACAACACCACGCTGTAAGACGCTCCCTTCTCCGTAGCCAGGGTAGGAGGAGACAACATGCGAAGGTCTGGTGATGTATCCAGACCACTGGCTTTCCCCAGTTCCTCTCTTCAGTCCGGTTCATAACCCAACTGGTCAGTTAAAGGGTCTCCAGACCCCTTCCAGTCCTTCTCACCCTCCTCTGGCTGCCAATCTGGTTTCAAAGAGCCAGGGTGGAACAAGGGCACAAAAGTACCCGTCGGCACCGGTTCCGGCGTTGTCCGGCTCTGTGTCTACCTCGAGGTGGAGACCGGGGTCGACGCCGGCTGGGGAAACAACCGGCATCGGCTGCAGATGTGGTGCCGGTGGATTCGGCACCGGGGGAGGTGTAATTAAGTCGACCGGCGCAGATCCGGCGTTGTCTGGCTCTGTGTCTACCTCGAGGTGGAGGCCGGGGTCGACGCCGGCTGGGGACACAATCAGCGTCGGCTGCAGATGTGGTGCCGGTGGATTCGGCACCGGGGAGGTGTAATTAGGTCATCCGTTCGAGGATCCGGATCCAGGCCTGGATCCAAGTGGACCCTGCGGTGCCAGGGCCGGAACTGCCCGCGTCGAAGCACCAGGGCCCCCACCGAGTCCACGGGGCCTAAAGGCACACTAGCAGAGTCGGACTGACCAAAGATGGCATGCATCGCTTCATAAAATTGGCGAAGCTGGGCAGGGGTAATCCGGGTCCCGGGAAGGGAGGAAAACTTGGAGTCGACCTTTTGGGCTCTGCACGCGGAGCCACGGGAGGGGCACCAGCCGCATCCCTCATCGCATCTGCCGACCAACAGGGAGAATTCGAAGAGCGACGATGCTTCTTTGACTACTTCTTGTGCTTTGACTTACCTGAGGAGTGCGAAGAATTGGAAGAAAACTAGTGGTGGTACCTCGAATGGCTTGGAGCCGACTGCCGGGCCTCAAGAAGCTTTTGGGACTGCTCCCGCAAAGACTTCGGATTCATGGTACCACAGTCGGAGCACGACTTGGGATCGTGGTCGCACTCCAAGGAGAAGAGGCACACACGGTGCGGATCCGTCACCGACATCAGTCGGCTACAGGAGCCGCAGGCCTTGAATCCGGGCATCCCTCATGCACCAGGAGCCAAAGACTCAAAATCTGTGTCAACAAAAGTAGACAAAAAGTCAGTCAAAAAGTGACAGGAGGTAGCGCTCTCTCCGGATCTGTGCTGGCTCACAAGGAAAAAGAAAGAGCTGACGTCAGCACGTGAGGGCTGCGTCTAAGTAGCTGCCGCGACATCATCCCGCAGACCAAGATGCCAACGGCGAACGCGGAGCCGACCGACGCCACATTTCAACACGCAGGGGTACTGCTGATGAAAAAATTCTCTGGATCCAGTCTGACCCCACCACCAGAGTACCAATACCAATACCACTACCAATACCAATACCACAAGACCACCAGCACAACCACTAATCCCACCGCAATCAGTGCCACTACCAAACATACCACTGCCACAAATATAAATATCACCACCTAAACCACCACCACCCAATACCATACTACAAGCCAGCGGCAGCTCCTTGTCCAAGGCGAAGGAGTGTCGCTCCATTACTTCTGAGCAATGAAACAAAGGAAAAATAAAATGATAATAACATGATGTTATTATCATTTTATTTTTCTCTATGGGATCGAGCGGGCTGGACTTCTCTCACAGTGCAGGAGGAGTAGTGGTATATGCACCTTAAGTCATGTGCCCTTAGCATGTTCTTCAGTGGGCTGTAATGCACAGCCTGGATGGAGATCATGCACAGGCTCGCACTCCCCGTCTGAGTGCCAAACCAGGGTGCTCAGACCAATCAGAACGCTGCTGTCATGGTGACAGCAGTGTCGTGATTGGCTTAGGGGAGCCTCGGTGCTTCCTGCTTCCAGGAGCGAGGAAGAGCAGAGGACAATGAGAAGCGTGCGGCGTGAACAGGTAAGTGATCTTTATTTTAATTTCTCAGCCCTCCCCGCTACGCAACCCCCGTTCCGCAGCAGCCGCCACTGCCACCAGCATTACTATCAAGCTTGCCATGGCTTTAATGTTCTCTTGTGGGAAAACGTTATTGTGCATGCTTGTATTTATCATGCAGTGTGGCATTAAACCAAGACTTATTGGCTTTCTGGAAGCTTATTTAATTTATGTCCTGCGCTCAACCCACTGCCAATTCAAGCCCCTAAGAACTGGCAGCATGCCATGCTCATTCATACAAACAGAACCAATGTTACAGATTCGTGCTGTACCGTTGAATGATTTATAATTAGTAGTGTGGTGTGTCTGTACTTACTTAAACTGCATCACTTTACTGTACTCATTAAATCGTGTAATAATGCTGACATCGATAAACGGCTTTGGCTCTACAAACAAAAAGAGTAAAGATTACATTAATTCAAATGCATGACTAAAATTCTGCTGAAGGATTCGCAATTATCATTGAAAGCCGTTGCGGAAAACAGATTAGACATTATGCTCATGGAATTTCTTCAATTTCTAACCATAGCTTTTAAGATATACAGAATTCATTTTACTCACAATAAGCATTGGCAAAGTCAATAGTTCTGCCTTTACACAGAAATAAAGGGCATTTTAATAGGTGGACGACCGTTATGTGTACACGGATGAACAAGTCAGCAGATGTTGGAATGGAGTGGGTGGGTGAAAGTGATTGGGTCAGTCCATTTGATTGGATAAATGTGAGTTGGAATATTTAATCAAACTTTAGTGCTAGATACAAACTGGACATTGAAAGACATCACAGTTGTAAACACAAGTGCAATGTTACTTCATGTTGAGAGGCTTAGCTACATGAAGGAGAGACTGTCTTTTGAAAGACAGTGGTATATGGTGGAAGTAACAAGTTTTTTTTTTTCAAATGTGTTATTATTGCAAACAGTAATGATTTTTCAGGAAACACTGCTTAATTAATTATAATGGGTGCAGATGGTTGTAATGCTTTATAAATAGGCTTTCCTGTTTTCAGTTTCTATGTTTGCTAAATTCTGGTGGGGTTTTTTCAGTTTTTTCAATACCTTAAAAAAACAGTGAAAGACGCACAATTGATGGACGGAATGCAGAACAAATCAAAACATTCACCCCCAGTCAAGAGATCTGGGTTAAATCCATCATTCTTTTGCTCACCATGCCACCCCAGGTTAGACCTGGCTATATACAAATCAGTCTTGACCCTGTGCCTCATGGGAACAGTCCAGCCCGAACTGCCAAGCCAGGTCCTCCCCGGACCGGAAACAAGCATCCTAGGACCGGTTTCGGGGTTTCTCTGTACTGGGGTGAATGTGTGACATTGTTCTGCATTCTGTCCATCAACTGTTTTTGCATTTGTCACCTCGAGTGGGAAGGGTATGCCCAGATGTGGGTCCCTTGCTCTTCATGCCACTGGAAACAAGCTATCCTGGCTGAAGAGGGGTGAAACCCCGAAACCGGTCCTAGGATGCTTGTTTCCAGTCCAGGGAGGACCTGTCTTGACAGTTCGGGCTGGACTGTTCCCATGAGGCACAGGGTCAAGACTGATCTGCATATGGCTGGGTTCAAACTGGAACGGCATGGTGAGCAAAAAAAGATGGATTTAGGCCCAGATCTCTGTACTGGGGTGAATGTATGACATTGTTCTGCATTCTGTCTGTCAACTGTTGCTATTAAAAAACAGTGGTTACACATTTTCTCACCAATAAAAACGACAGAAACAGTTTTTTTCCGGTGTTTATGGAATGTTTTGCTTTTAATTATTGCTTGCTTTTTGCACTGACAGTGCATGTGTATAGATAACGTGTGTACAGGGTATATGAGGTCCAAATACATTTTTACAAATCAAACTTTTTGTAGTACACCATACAATACTTCTTTAGTGATAGTAAATCGTTGGTCATACACGCTCTCTCTTTCCTTCCTATGTAAACATTTATCTTTGAAAAGGCCATCTCAACATTGCCACTAGAGACTGGCAATGCCAAAACAGCCAGTACAAAATGTTCTGACTCTGGCCAATGGCATAGCTTTCCATGCAAATACTGGTGTACCTGAAGATTGTGATTCTCAAGGACATATTCTGCAACATATGCGTTGAATTGGGCACATATGCCCTCAGTAATTGAAGCAGACAAAAATGAAGCAATACTTTTCAAAGTCTGGAGGAAGGAAAAGGAAGGGATCTAGAACTTGTGCAGAGTACCTCAGTGAGGCTTCATTAACTTTAAATGCCACGGTTAGTGAAGGGGCATTTCTATGCATCATTGCAAGCCATTTCCCATAGACTGTAAATGAAAATTTCCTGAATTGCTCCGCAATATTTCTTTGCTTACCAAGTGGAAAGAATTCTAACTTTGAGCATGTTGCAGTGCCAAAGTCACTAAAAGTGTCACCCAGCCTACGCGCAAGGAGATGTTACACATCTACACCAATTACGCGGAAGACTTGGTAGACAAGGGTGTTTTCAGACTTTAGTATTTTGATTGTGTCCACTACAGCAGTCATGTTTTCCTGTAAAAACATAACACGCAGTACACTGTACTTTTTTTCACATCACTATCAATATGTGACCAAAGATCATCACATTTCTTGTCTTGGGCATCATCACCAAGCAAATATTCTGCAAACGGTCACCACATGGATAATATGACATTCACAGCTTCTAGGACTGAGAACCGCCGTCTAAATGACACAGTTAGGGTGACTCTTTCTTTGATACCCCACAAAGCACAAAATGAGAAATATTTGCATTTTAGTTCCTGGGCATAACAAAACAGTGCACCAGAAGGGAATACAAAGTCAATCGCATTCTTCATTGACTCTGAAGATTGTAAAGATGCTTTCAACATACCATCTAGCAAGTGACAAGAATCTCTTACAGGGAAGCACTTCAGCTCAGGTATCAACTTTGACAGGTCATCATACAACGTTTTCATATACGTAGCTGAATTACTGCAAATACAAACAATATCACTCCAAGCTTTATTGAACTTGGAAGGAACGTTTTTCAGCAGCATTCCAAGTGACACTATGTTCCATGTTTTTCAATGTCTAGTGTCATGTTTTCACCACGATCTCCGATGTTTGATGACAACATTCTTTTCACATATACCTGTCACTACACCTTGCACTGAATGTTTAAAGCCTAGGGTGTTTGGTAATCAATACTGACCTGCTAGGAGGCTGATGTATCAGAGGATTTTACCCATTCTCTGTCTGTGGGTAAATGTGATGGTACATATTGGGAAAGATTCTTAAGAAACCAGCCATTTTACCCATCAGTGAAATCAAATGTAGCCAAAATATCAAACCTAATTTTTATATTTCCTGATTCTCTACAGTTTATAAAATAACTAAATAAGACCTAAAACATGCTTCTAAACACTGCATCTTCAGACCAAAGACCACAAAACTGAAAAAAGAAGAAGGAAGAAGAGGCAATATTTTAGTGACATCACAAAACAACAAAACTCAAGCAGAATAATGTTAGCCCAGTCTTGCTGCTGCCTTGTATAACAAAGTTACATTGTATTGGCCTCTTCAGGAAGAAATACAAATTACTCTTTCACTCAGCTTTTCCTTTCTTTGAATGGCATTTAGTTTGTGGTCGAGGAGGTGTTTTTTTCAGTGTTGATATGTTTACACCGGTGATTGCTATTTTCCTTTCGGTGGGGTTTTATCAGTTATTATAGGTTTTTAAACCTAAAACCAGATAGCCTATTTATAAATTAGAAAGATTGAAGATGGATTATGGTTACTGATTCAGGTATTTAAGTCTGATAATGATAAAGCCAACCTGCTTGATTTAAAGTAGCACCTTCCTATATGGTTATGTGCGATATGGTATGGGGGTGGGGTGTGCTGTGATGTTTGTTGTCATGACCCTATAGGGAACAAATCTAATGTTATCAAAAGGATTTGCACCAGCCTTATGTATATTTGTATATTACTGCATAGTATTAGGTAGTGTTTGTGTAATAAATGTCATTTTCTTTTTCTAAAGAAAAAGCACAGACTGGACAATCACTTATTGAGTGTTATTGCATACCAGTGAACAATGATTACTGGCCCACACCACCTACACCGAGTAGGCCTTGGACTGCTCCGCTTCGCTACCCTAAGAGAGTCAAACAGTACAATGGGGTGTTTGGTTCGTAGTGAGGGGTTAATTGTAGACCTAATACTTGCACAGGCCTCACATGCTTCACAACTAATAACACAGTTTCCTTCCAACTTCCAACAGTATAAGGGTAGCACTTTGTGAGACAAGTTCAGGTCATTGTGCATAAGTATGATCCTTGTTCACCAATGACCAAAAACCGGTACAAGGGAACCAGATATCTTACAGCTGGGGAACTCAGGGAGGGGTGTACATCTCTCTCCCCATATCAGAAAATGTTATATCCCAACAAATGCCCCTTCCAGATCAGACTACTCCAATTCAACTAACCTGGAGGGGTTGGGCCATCAGTAAATCTGGCACAAAAAGTCCATCTGCATTGCTAAAGCTCATTCAGCTCTGTGCTCAATCCGGCTCTGTGCTCAACTACAAAATCTAACCATTGCAGAGAAGAACAAGTTACTTAACTTTCGTGAAGCATTATCTGGTAAAGACAAATGGGCACATGCATCAAGCTAGGCAATTACGATTCCTTAATAGCGATTATTAAGGAATCGCTATTAAGGAATCGCAATTGCCTACATTTGCGATTCCTACACATTCCTTAATTGCGAATCCCAATTAGCGATTCGCAATTAAGGAATGCCTTCCCATTCAATGAATGGGAAGCCATTCGCAATTTGCGAGTACCAAATAGGTACTTGCAAATTGCATTCGCAATTTGAAGGGTGCTAGGGGGCCTTAAATGCCACCCAGCTGCACCCCCAAATTTGGCATGTATGCTCATGTGGCGCACACATATGCTCTAAGGGCATATGTGTGCGCCATATGGCCATTTGAAAAATGCACTATTGTGCATTTTTCAAAGTATTCGCAAATTACCATCAACTTGCAGGTGATGGTAATTAGCGTTTCCTAAATGCGAAGTCGCATTTAGGAAAGGCTTTGATGCATCCCAAATAGGGAATCACAATTTGCGATTCCCTGAAAGCATTTGCAATTTAGATAATCGCAAGATTTGCGATTACCTATATTGCGAATGGGTTTTGGGTTTGATAAATCGGAAATGGCATTTTAACGGCCGCAAACGGCCCGATTCTGCGAATCGTCCCGTTTGCGGCCAGTAAAATGCGTGATGCATGTGCCGGAAAGTCCAGCTGCAGATTCCTTAATTTTTTAATTCTCCCCAGGTGTAAGACTGGATCTGGACATTTTTCAGCAGTACCTCTGCACACCGGGGGATGGAGTGGTAGGATTCCATTAGAATGTCTACTTCAGTTGTGACATCAGTGGAGCCATATAAGTCCCCTCCGGAGCAGGGAAGTCAGTTTTTTCTATGTAACCTTCCACACCACAATCGCAATACCAAGTCAAGATCTATAAGGTAAGACCAAATGGTTTGTTAAATCACACAACTACATTAAAGAGCAAACACTAGTGTATAAAACCAGTGCTGAAAATGGGCAAATCCCTAACAACTAGACAAGGTCTATAAGGAAAGATCAAATGGTTTGATGAATCACATAGCTACTTTAAACACTGACCACCAGTGTATAAACAAGGCTTGTAAAAGGAAAAACCTCTTACACTACAAATTGTTTGCAGAGTGGGAAGGATGGGCATGATGTTAAGGCATCTGCAGCCAGATTATGTCTCCACCATATAATGCGTTACCGAAGGTGAGTAACTTGTTCATCTGATAGAGACATGCAGCTGCAGATTCCTTAACTTTTGAACCAAATACCACAGCTATACCCATCCACAGGAGGGTCTGCAAACTAATCCTACACAAGTTCTCAGAGAGAACAAGCTGGTCGAAATTAACAATAGACCAGACGTACATAGGAAATAGATGAAAAAGAGCATTAGCTCCTTATAAAAACTGTGGCAAGGACCACAGGCAATGTAAATAAAAACAACCCTACAGACACGGGGAAAACACATGGTGTAAAGAGTAAAGTTGAATTCCACAACAGTCTCTGTATCTCCCATTATTTTACTAAAGTTTGGGGCCTTTTTAAAAGGACTAAAAAAAAACTTCTAAGCACTTTTACTCCTAACTATAGTAGGCTTTAAACTTTTAGATATACTAAAGAGACTTAACCAAGGCCCTAATAAGAAAAACATGCAGAAAAAAAATTCAATTCAAAAATATATTTGGATCTAAAGGCAATTTTGGATTATAGTCCAGTGGTCACATTTGTCAAAGTGGTCCAGCAAATGCAAAGTCATAGACCCCACTACTGATCCACCAATGTACGAAGCAGGCTCTGTATATACTATACCAAAGTAAGATATAGTGTGCACAGAAACCAGTGGATCCCCAGAGACTTTACAGAGGCTCAAGTAGATAATACTAAATGCTCCCTTTTGTGGCAGTGAGGTCAAGCAGTTAGCTTATCAAAGGGCTGTGTTAAGCATTTGTTGTACACACTCAGGCAAGAATGACTTAATCAGAGACCAATTGTTTGTAAAAATATTACTTTTTGTATGTTTAATACTTAGAACCAAAGATACTTTGTAGCAGTAAAGAACAAGTTACTTACCTTTGGTAACACTATATCTGTAAGAAACATTAGTAGTGATAGATTCCTTACCTTAGAATTACCCCCAGGTGTCAAGACTGGATCCGGAAAGTTTTCGTCAGCAGTACCCCTGAGCGTCGGAAGGTAACGTCGTGTGGCTCTGCGTCCATCGTTGCGGTCGTGGTCGCCGAGATGACGCCGCAGCAGCTACTTAGACGCCGCCCTCGCGTGCTGACGTCAGTTCTGTACACGACTTTCCATGCCAGGAACGCAGAGACATGCAAGGTACTGACCACTGGTGCCTTCAAACGAGCGCCCTGAAAGGGATGACCTTAACCCTAGAAATCAGTTCGCAAAAGGGGTAACTTGTTCATCTGAAAGAAACACGTAGTGATAGATTCCTTACCTTATAGTAGATACCCCAGCAATACCAACCCCAGTGGTGGGTCTGTGAACCAAGATCACACCAGGAAGTCCCGTCTAAATGGCTAAAGAAGCAGTCTCTCCGGAGTTGGCTGTACAGGCAGTAATGCTTAGTAAAAGTGTGCAGCGAGGACCACGTAGCTGCCTGACAGATGTCTTGTAAGGGGACACCACGTCCCAACGCCGTAGTGGCAGCCATCTCCCTGGTGGAATGGGCATGCAGCCCCAACGGAGGCTCCTTTTTTGCCAGAGAATAACAGACTTTAATACACAAGACGACCCATTGCGAGATAGTCTGCTTGTGTACGGTCCGACCTTTCTTGGAGCCAACAAAGAGCTGGTCATCCACCCAGAACTATTATGTGCAGTTGAGGTAAAATGAGAGCGCACGTTTTGGGTCCAGACAGCGGTGCCTCTCTTCCTCTCTAGAAGGATGCGGAGGCAGAAATAAGGTGGGCAAAGTGATGGTTTGCCCGATGTGAAAAGCAGTGACAACTTTTGGCAGGATCGGGTCCTGAACACAACCTTGTCCGGATGGACAGACAGAAAGGGAGGTTTACAAGAAAGAGCCTGGAGCTCTAGCGGAGGTGATGGCAACTAGGAAAGCAGTCTTCAAAGTTAAGAGACATAGAGGACAGTTGTGAATAGGCTCAAAGAGAGCGCACATCAAATATGTGAGAACCAGGTTCAAGTCCCACTGCAGCACCACAAAAGGAATAGGAGGGAAAAGGTGAGTAAAGCCTTTGAGGAAACTATTTACCACAGGGGACTTGAAAAGAGAGGGCTGATCAGGGTGCCTGAGAATGGCTGAAATAGCAGAAAGGTAGCCCTGGATAGTGCCCAGAGCAGAGCCCTGCTGGGCCAAAGAAAGAAGGAACAAAAGTACTTCTGAAAGAGGGGCAGAAAGGGGATACACAGCCTATACTGTGCACTATGCCACACATTTGTTCCACCTGCAGGCATATACCAACTTAGTGGAGGGACGCCTGGCTGCCAGAATGACATTACAGACTTCAGGAGGCAAGTCTAAAGGAATCAACTGCAGCCCCTCAATCTCCACGCAAGGAGGTGGAGACTGGACAGATTTGGGTGGAGGACCGTCCCCTGCTGCTGTGACAGAAGATCCTCCCGAAGAGGCAGTTGGATCGGGGGATTGATGGTCTTACTGAGTTGCTCAGGATACCATACTCTTCGAGCCCAGTCCGGAGCCACAAGGATGACTTGTACCCGGTGACGCCTGATCTTCTTCAGCACTCTGGGCAGAAGTGGTATAGGTGGAAAGGCGTACAACAGACCGCAACGCCACTCATGACAAAAAGCGTCACTGAGCGAGCGTCGCCTTGGAAATTCCAACACGCAGAACTGCTGACATTGCGCGTTCTCTTCGGTGGCGAATAGATCTAACCAAGGCTCTCCCCAATGTTGAAAGAGATCTTGCGTCACGTCCGAGTGAAGACGCCATTCGTGATCCATCATGCACCTGCGGCTGAGTTCGTCCACCCTAGCGTTCAATGAACCTGCCATGTGTAAAACCACCAGGGAAATGCCCTAATGTTCCAGCCATGTCCAAAGGAGCAGAGCCTCCTGACATAGCGTCCATGACCCCACCCCGCCCTGTTTGTAGCAGTAGCACATGGCGGTGGTGTTGTCTGTGAACACTGGCACTACTCTCCCCTTGAAAGAGGGAAGGAAGGCCTTCAGTGCAAGTCAGATCGCCTGGAGGTTGATATGGAGCTGGGACTCCGCCAGAGAAAGGAGGCCTCTGATCGCCGCCTCTCCCATGTGGCCGCCCCATCCCAGGAGGGACATGTGTACTCCGGTTGGGGAAGGGAGAGGGATCTGCCATTGACCCAGTGCCCTCTGAGACCTGGACGGACTCGGACAGGTTCCCCTGATGCTGCACCCACTGGAACTTCAGGTCTCAATGCAGAGCCTGCATATGCCATCTGGCATGATCGACCAGCAGGAGGCCGTGAGGCCCAGGAGCCTCAGGGTCAGCCTGACCGAAACCAGATAGAGGCCGAAAGATTGGAATCAGAGCCACAATATCCTGGACTCGCCGTTCGGAAGGATAGACCCGAAAGAGCATCGTATCCAGAACCGCTCCGATGAAGAGGAGGGTCTGAGAGGGAATCAGGTGCGACTTCGGCCCATTGATGGAGAACCCCAGCAAATGCAGGAGGTCGGCCGTAGTCTGGAGGTGAGAGACGACTGCCTGGGACGATCCCGCCTTCAACAGCCAGTCGTCGAGACAGGGGAAGACTGGAACCCCTGCTGTGTAGATGAGCTGCGACCACCGCCATCCCTTTCGTGAACACCCGAGGGAAGCTGGTAAGGCCAAAGGGGAGCACGGTAAACTGAAAATGCTCGTGGCCTAACATAAACCGCAGGTAACGCCAGTGGGCCGGCAGGACGGGAATATGGAAATACGCATTCTGCAGATCCAACGCTACCATCCAGTCTCCAGGGTCGAGAGCAGACAACACCTGAGCCAGAGTTAACATCTTGAACTTCTCCTTCCGGAGGAAGCGATTGACGTTCCGGAGGCCTAAGATAGGACGCAGGTCCTTGTCCTTCTTGGGCACCAGAAAGTAGTGGAAATAACAACCATGACCTACTTCTGGCACAGGAACGCGCTTGATTGCCCACTTGGCCAAGAGGGCCACAACTTCCTGTTGAAGAAGTGCCAAGTGATCCCCCGACATGCGGTGGTACTGGGGTGGCATGGCTGGAGGGGTAGTCTCGAAGGGGAGGGAGTAGCCCCTTCAGAATATTTGCAAAACCCACCTGTCCATAGTGATGGTGTGCCAGTGGGGGAGGTGATTACAAATCCTGCCGACCACTGGCGTTTGATGGGCCTGAAAAACCGGACTAGGAAGGTTTGGCGGCAGTGGTGGCTGGGGTGGCGGTGGACTGACTCGCCCGCTGGCCCCCTGACCAACCGCGGCAGGTCCCACATCCGCGGCCGCACTGGGACTATTGCTGTTGGGGCGCCCGTTCCGTGGCCACGAAAGGAGCGAAAAGCAGAAGGCGGAGGAGGCAGAGTGGCCGAAAGGCCCAAGGACTTGGCCGTAGGCCGTGAGTCCTTAAAACGCTCCAACACATATATGCCTTGTAGCCAAAGAGGCGAATGCCATCAAAGGGTATGTCCATGAGAGTGTTCTGGACATCCCCAGAGAAGCCAGGAGTCCTCAGCCAGGCGTGGCAATGGAGCACCACTGTCATGGAAATCGCTCTGCCCAGCGAGTCGGCGGTGTCTAGGCCACATCAAATTGTGAACTTGCCTGCATCTCTCCCTTCAGCAATAGCCTGAGAGAGCACGGTCCGGGCCTCTTCCAGACACTGAAGCAGCACTTGTGCCACCGTATCCCACACAGAGTGGGAATAACGGCCCAAAAGGCATGCGGTGTTCACAGACTGCAGCCCTGAACTGGTGGAAGAAAAAATCTTCTTCCCAAACTGTTCCAGTCTCTTGGATTTCCTATCCAGGGGTGTGGTGGGGAATGCGCTTTGGGACGTGGATTCTTGCACAACCAAGCTCTCAGGGGTGGGGTGTTGAGAGAGGAAAAGGGGGTCGCCCAAGGCCGGGCGATGGCGTCGAGCCATGTTCCTATCCACAGGAGCCCCTGTGTTGGGCCTGGACCAGGTGCCCAAAAGAACGTCAGAAAGTGCATCATTAAAAGGCAGCAGTGGCTCCGCAGAGGTAGCCGCCGGCTGAAGCACTTCTGTCAGGAGGTTAGTCCTGACGGCCACTGTGGGGAGTTGGAGGTGGAGTGCCTCGGCTGCCCTACGCAACACCACTGTGTAGCTAGCACCCTTCTCCGTAGCCACGGTAGGAGGAGTTAGCATGCCAAGGTCAGGAGAGGTGTCAAGACTACTGGCATCCCCCAGCGCCTCTGCCCAGTCCAGGTCATACTCACACTGAGCAGTGAGAGGGTCTTCAGACCCCTCCCAGTCCTCCCCTTCCTCCGAAGGCTGATGTACAGGCCGAAAATACAGAGGTTGGACATAGGGAAAGAAGGTTCCCGTCAGCGTTGGAATCAGCGTCAAGCGACGCCGTTCCAGCTCCGTGTCCACATTGGAGCCAACGTCGTCCGGTGCCACGGGCGACGTCGGAGGTGGTGCCGGTGGGTTCGACGGGTTCGACATCGGTGGAGGTGTGAAAAGGTCAAACGGCGTCGACAGGGATCCAGGCCTGGATCCATGGGGGCCCTGCGGCGCCGGGGCCGAAGAAGACAGCGATGCCGGAGCCGCCGACAGTGAAGGGCGAGGACCCCCAGTCGGTCCCGCGCGTGGGGCCTGACGTTCAAAAGAGGCAGGCCACGGCTGACAGAAATTCCTGCAGCTGGGCCGGATTTGCCGACGGACCTGGGAAGGGCGAGTAGGCTGACAGCAACTGCGTAGGCTCCGCCGGAGCCGTGGGGGAGGCACCACCGGCACCCTCAGGCGCGTTGCACGACGGGCGAGGGGAAGTCGGAGAGCGATGGGGCTTCTTCGACTTCTTGTGATGCTTCGTCTTACCTGACCCCTAGTGCGAAGCCATCGATCCCGATGCACGATGGTGATGGCTCCGCGACTGTTCCCTCGACTTCCCACGGGACGGGACTGGAACCTTGAGCGGCACGGAGCCGACTGCCGGACTTCAAGCAACTTTCAGGACTGCTCCTGCAAAGTCTTCGGCGCCATGGCCTGGCAGTCGGGGCACGACTTGGGGTCGTGGTCACACCCCAGGCAGTAGAGACACACGCGATGCGGGTCCGTCACTGACATAATGCGATGACAGTCCCCACAAGACTTGAAGCCGGGCATCCCTACGGCACCAGGAGTCGATCGACTCGAAAAAATAGAGACAAAAAGCCTCGAAAACTCAGTCAAAAAATGACTGGGGGTACCGCTCTCTCCGGATCTGCGCTTGCTGGCGCAGAAAAAGAAAGAAATGACTTCAGCACGTGAGGGCGGCGTCTAAGTAGCTGCTGCGACGTCATCTCGGCGACCACAAGCCCAACGATGGACAAGGAGCCGCACAACGCCACCTTCCGACGCGCAGGAGTACTGCTGACGAAAACTTTATAGATCCAGTTGGGGTAATTCTAAGGTAAGGTATCTATCACTACGTGTTTCTTTCAGATATAGGTTTTGTAAAATCACAGTTTGTAAGTATACAAAGTGTACAGATCATTTTTCGAACAGTTCAGTGTTAACCTATGGAAGGAAAACATTCATGCAACTTTACAAGTAAATACAAGACTTACAAATCCAGTCTTTGGACTTTGGGAGCAACACTGGGCAAGAGTCAGGTAAATGTAGAAACTGCACCACCAGCAGCACTGTGGCGGGCGAGTGAAGACATCAAATTTGGTCACTGGGCCCAGTTAGTCAATGGAGACAAGGGGCATGCATAGAGGTGCTGGTTGCAGGTAGGTAAAATCTGAGTTGGGGGTCAATCTCAAGGGGTTAGGGGCTACTTCATTTTGAAGCTGCAGGATCGGTGGGCCACTTGCACTCGGGCAGGACGCATCGGGTGCAGAGATAGGACCAGGAGTCTGGTTGTACAGTTCAGCAGGGCACTTGAGTGCTTCCTGTTGGTTTCTTTGTGGACAGGGCCACTGTCCTCAGGAGTTCTTGGTCTTTAGGGAAGGCAGTCAGTCCTTCCAGGGATGTGGAAGTTGCTGGGCCTGCAGGACGAGTCGCTTTTCCGAGCAGGTTCCTTCGAGGGCTGCAGATAAGCCGGTAGGGCTAAGGCCAAGTTTGTTGTCATCTGGAGTCTTCACTGCTGCATGGCTGAACAGTTCTTCTTCTCCAGGTCACCAGGAATCTGACGATGAAGTTTCAGAGGAGCTGGATGGTGTTGAGCGCCGGGCAGCAAGGAGCTTCATTGCCCGCTCCCGCAAGGCCTTCAGAGCCATAGCTATAGTCTGAGCACAACTTCGAATCGTGGTTGCACTCGAGACTCCAGAGACAGATGAGGTGGGGGTCGGTAACCGACATTATGCGGTGACAGGCACTGCATGGTTTAAACCCTGCCTTCCTCAAAGACATCCTCGCACAAAAAGTTGGAAAAATTCAAAAGGCAACAAAAGTACAAATAAAGGCCTGTCCGAAGGCAACAAAGGGGTGACTCTTCCAACTAGTGCGTAAAGAAAAGATATGACATTGGCGTGCTTGGGTGATGCCTATATCGGTGAATGCGATGTCATTACTGACACTACTGACGCCAATAATGTCACGCAGAGTTGAATGGAGCCGCCCGATGGTGCACGCAAGGGGTGTTGCTTGAGCAAAGGTTTCTGGATCAAGATAGATGTCTCATCATATACTTAATTTTATGGCGGTATAGGTACTGGCAGGTAGTAGCCAATGGGTTACTTACCTTTTGGGTGACGACATCCTTTGTATGTTCACTCCCTTTGAAGAAGGGGCATATCCGTAATCCTATTGGCAAAAATCCTCACAACCAATGTGGAGGATTATCAAAGGAGGGGGTCAATTCAGCTCGGGACACCTTAGGGGTGGTCCTGGCTGAGAGAGGACACACCTTTCATGATTACTAATTTTCCCACCGACCTTGCTGCCAAAAGTAGGGCTTGGTCAGAAAGGAGGGCATCTCCACTAGCTGGAGAGGACCTGGCTTGCATGAGAAAGGTAAGAAAGCCTTTGAGGCTCACAGCTCTTGAATACTGTTCCTGCTTAGGGGAAGGTGTGAAGCACCTCCACCCAGAACAGGCATGGTTTCTGACCCATGGGAGCACAAGGATCCCACCTCCATGGGTCAGAAACATGTCTGGAAAGGGCAGGATGGTGCAGACCAGTCAGGTACACACTAGTGGTTGGCTAGTTTTTCAGGGGGCACCTCTGTGGTGCCCTCTGAGTGCATGTATTAATGAACCCAACACTGGTATCAGTTTGAGCTAATTATTATGAGATATTTTGTACCAAACATCTTGGAATTCAGTGAAGCCATCATGGAGCTGTGGAACTCTTATTGACAAGCTTGCAGCCCATGTACTCGGTATGGCTTCACCATGCACTTATAATGCCTAAGAATAGTCTTAGAAACTATAGCGCAATACTTGCTCATGTAGTTAGGCCCTCACCAGAGGTATAGTGCACCCTGCCTCAGGGTCTGCTGTAGAGGTGACTTACCTATGCCTCTGGCAGTGCTGGCCGGCCCAGCACATAGGAATGTGTGCCAGGTCGACTCTTCACTTATAGTTGCACCAAAACATGCAGGATGCAGTGACGGTGTGCATGTGTTTGGTGAGGGGTCTCTTAGGGTGGCATAGTACATGCTGCAGCCCTTAGAGACCCTTTCTAGACACAATGCCCTTGGTACCACTGGTACCTTGAATTTGTATATGCATCTATCAAGCGCATCACTCATCCCAAGGGATATCACAGTGCTAGGACAGACGAAAATCTGCTTAGGGGGAATATAGTGGCACAGGACAAAAAAACATCGGGACTTGCCCCTTAGCCCGTGAAGCACCATGGCTTAGGCCCTGAAAAGCCATGTTTTCAGTCTATTTCTGAACTTCATGTGTTCATCAATGATGCGAAGCTCCAGTGGGAGTTTGTTCTAGTGGGTAGCCGCCAAATGAGAATATGAGCGGCCTCCAGCTCTGGCTCTTTTTCTTCGTAAAGTTTTAGCTAGGGCGTGATTGTCTGACCTAAGGTCTCGTGGGGAGACATAGAATTCCAATTTGTCCAGCAGGATTCTTGGCCCGGATTTATGAAAGGCCTTATGCACATAACTTAATAGTATGAACTTGGCTCTTTATCTCATGGGCAGAACTAAACTTGTTCCTATTACAAACCGATTTGGCAGATGCATTCTGAATGACTTGTAAACGGGAAAACACAATTTCGGACATGCCAACATAAAGTGCACTTCCATAGTCTAGATTGCTAGTCATTAAGGCCTGAGTGATTGTTTTCCTCCAATTCAGTCGAATCCAAATGAAAAGTCTTCTCAGTAGCTTTAGCATGGCAAAACATCTACCACTCAGTGCTCGGACTTGGTCTTGTATGCTCAATGTGTTGTCTACCAGGAACTCACGGTTATTTACAACACGTTTTGGCTCAGGAGCGGAATAAGTGTGTGCTGCCAAAGAGCAGTATCTCCGATTTCTCTGCGTTTAATTTCAAGCAGTGGTCAGACATCCAACCTACGGTTTCTGAAAGGCAGTTACTTGAATCACTCTTTTTGTTCTCATATTTTTCATTGAAAGTTATTAAGAACTGCGTATCGTCAGCGGAAGACCATGTGTTAAAGCCCCTGCCAATCGAGGCCAAGGGGAGACATAGGCATTAAAAAGAAAAGGGCTGAGGGAGGCTCCCTACGGAGCACCACACTCTATTGTTATTGGGGCTGGAGGAAAAACAGCCCATTTGTACTGCCTGAGTCCTATTAAGCAAAAATGATGTAAACCAATGAAGAGTCTTAGAATGAAGCCCTATTTTGTATATAGTTCCCAAGAGGAGATTATGTGACACAGTGTCAAAAGCCACTGACAAGTCTAAAAGGATCAAGGCGGCAGCTTTATTGTGGTCCAGCGAAAGTCTTCTCTTGTCTATAACAGCTAGCAGGGTAGCCTCACTACTGTTAGAGGCCCTCAAGCCCGTCTGTGAGGGGTCTAGAAAATCATTCATCTCGAGCTAGTCAGAATATTGCTTGTTAATCTCTCCAAAAGTTTGCATAGATACGGAAGTTGGGAGATTGGTTGTTAGTTTGATAGATCAGTCACGTTAACACCAGCTTTTTTGCCAGAGGCGACACAATTGCTTGTATCCATGATTCTGGGAATACCGCTGTATCTAGTGATTGAATGAAGAATTTTGTGACGTAAGGGCATAGAACAGTTATGAGTCGAGAAAAAATTCAATATGGACAGGGGTCGAGCAGAGATCCTGATTTGACCTCTGACATTGCCTTGGCAACTTGTTATACCAAAAGAGGTACAAAATTACCTAAGTGGGATTGAGCACCAGGATAAGGTTCTAAGGCTTCCCAGTCAGTACCCTCCGGGGTAGGCTGCTTTTTAAAAGTAGAGTAAATTTGGGTTATTTTATCGACGAAAAATTCCTGACTTTCTCGTAGTTGTCTATTGACGCAGTTAAAGTTTGTGACATACCCACTGGCTTACATAATTCTTTCACGATTTTGAATAACTCTTTATTAGAATTTCTATTTGCTTAATTTCTTTTTACAAAGAATTCCTTTTTAGCATGTTTAACAGCTGTGAGATAACTCTTTAACTCTACCCTATAAGCTAATTTTTTGTCCTTATTTTTGGTCATTCTCCATTTCTGTTTCAAAGATTTTTATTTTATTTTTTGGGGTCTTAGATCGGAAGAATACCACTTTTCGCAGGGTGATTTCCTTATGGATTTTTTTACTTTCTTGGGAGAATGTAAATCCAGTGTGCAATTTACTGCTGAGTTTAGTATTTCAACCACTGTCTTTAAGTTAATTTGTTCTCTCAAAGGGAAATGAGAGGCAAATAGTTTGGCATTTGTAAGATTCCAATGTTTTTTTGTCCTGTTCGAGGGCATACTTGGGCTGATCTTATTGGCAGGTAGGGTGAGAGTAAAATTAATTAGAACATTTTACAAGGGACTTATGTGTGAGCCAGAGGTGTGCCTCACTCAGGATTCTATTGTATTCGTATTTTTTCTTGTTGGGAGGGGAGAGGGTTTAGGCATCTGAATCAGAGATATGGGCAGCCTCTACTGATTTAATATCTTTTTTCAGTTCCTCTAGGTCCTTATTATGGGCTTTATTTATTTTGGACTGAACGTCTATTACAGCACCCCTGACCGTGGCCTTGAGTGCATCCCAATGTACAGGGTGGCAGGAATTAAAGGGTGAATCATTTTCTTTCAGGTAATTTCGTATGGTCTTTTCAATAGTGTCCCTGGACGGAGCAGCCTTAATTGACTCATCACTGAATTTCCAAAGTTTGTTGGGGGTTCTTGTACTTCAGGCAGGGGGAGATTGGATAATAGCAGAATGGTCAGAGACTATGTCTGTCTGGTCCATTAAGTGAATGTGAGCTTTAGAGATCAGTAGGTAATCAACCTTGAATTAGGATTTCTGTGGGTTGGAGAAAAAGGTATAATCCCTAGTGTCAGGGTGTTGTAATCTACAGGTATCATGCAGACCTAATCTGGTGCATAGTTTGTGGAGTGATTTGTGGGACCCTAGAGAATTATACCGTCTGTCAGTGGTCACATCCAGGGGAAGATTAGGGGGACTGCCGAAGATAATAAGATCTTCGCTTGGGATCTAACTTAGAGGAGGAGAGAGGGAGTCCCAAAATTAGGGCCATATACGTTAAGAACATGGAAAGAGTTTGAGCGTTTGGAGAGTTTTGACAAAATCTATCAACCCTTATCATCTGTTATGTGCGCTTAGATGGACAAACCGAGGTTTTTAATGAGCAATGTGATTATACCACCCTTTCTTACATCTGCAAGGGGGCAGAGAATGTCACTGACCCAACTACTCCCAAACGTAGTCAACTCTTTATGGGTGACTTTCGTTTCCTGTAACAGTATTTACCGGGCTTGAGTTTAAAAAGGTAGTTTTCTATTTATTTTGCACTCAACTGGGTGGGGTAAGCCCCTTGATGTTTAGGGGGGAAAATTTTAGGTTTGTATCCAGGGAGCTGCTAGTCATGTAATAGAGGTATATGATTGGCTATGTGATGAATACATATAGGTTGTGGCTTGTGTTCTCGGAAAAGGAAGCCAGATATGAGCATGATCCCGATATCATGTCACAAGGTCTGTGTGCAATATCAGTAATATCCAACAGATGGTCTGTGTGCAATATCAGTAATATCCAACAGACCCTCTGCAAATACGTAAGATTAAAACAAGTCTCTGGGATGGAGCCAACGGCAAGGAGTAAAGGTCATTAGTAGAGCCACATAGGTGTAGAAGAAAAGGAATACAATAATAAGGTAAAACTGAATACAATCAAAAAAGGAAGAAGAATTCCACCCGTCATCGTGGCCTCACAACAAACAACAAACTATGTGATCTAACTGTAGTTCAAGAACAAAAAGAGGTTTATAAGCTCAGGTGTCTCAACCACTAATGGCAGCACATGAATTTAGGTAGTGGCAGATTGTAGCGATCAAGTGTTTGGAGGAGATTGAAGTTATTTCAGCAGGAGACGCATTATAAAAGTAAGCGATCTGCATAGGGTCTCTATGGGATAAATAGATGCCATGAGGTATTGTGACGTTGAGGCATGACAGTGTGTGAGAATGCTAAATTGCAGGTAACCTGGCTGGGAGGACTACCAGAGTGGTGCGTGAAATGTGGTGGATGGATTCTACCTGCCAAAAGCGGACTGCATATGTGAGATTTGGAGTAACTTAGGGAGTTGGGGACCCATGTGTCGCAAAGTGTGAAATAGGTGGAGAAATTTCTGTGGTGGCCTTCAGAACCTATGTCGCAGATGGGTAACGTGGTCACCGCAAATCAGTGTCAAGGGTAAGGATATGTTGAGGGGACCTCTTGGTTGTTGTAAGCTGAAGAAGCTATGGGAAGGAATATTATATCTTTGTTAATTAGACAAGTGCATAAGGGAGCTAGTTATGGTGCGCTACATCTAGGGCAATCAGAGTGAGTGTCAGAATAGGAGGAGAAGCATATCAAAACCAGATGAACCTAGGTCCTCTTGAACTTGATTGAACTACTTGAGTAATTCTCACAATATAATACAATTAAAGCCCCTATGAGGGTCTCAAAATGAGCAAACTGAGGGAATGCACATCTCCTAAGTCCACCAAAGGAGCTGAGGGAAGACCTCATAAACCTAGAAAAGCATATGGAAGAAGATATAGTCTTGGATGGTGGATGCTGGAAGGGTTCATGACTTGTGATTGGAGGGCGCTGGGTGGGTGTCTCTTGGCTCGTTGAATATATGGTGTCTCCCATCTGCATGGATTTTAAATTTCGCTGCGATGACGAAGGAGAATTGTAAGTTCGAAGCATTAAGTCTGGTGCACAGAGCGAGGAAGCCCTTCTTTGTCTCAAATGAAGGTCTGGAGTCATGCTGAGAGACGTAGATTTTGTGACCTTTCCATGGTATGTGGTTGTTTTTACACACACGGTTGAGCTTTAGTTCTGTATGTTGTTACCTCAGAGGGCAGCAGACAATCTATCAAATAGTGTTTCTGTTATTTGTTTTGAATGAAGGTACCCGTTGTGCTTTTTCATGCTCAAAGTCTTTCCTGAACTGAAGGCCTGTCATTTGAGGGATCAGTTTCTCTAAAAAGGCTATGCAAGAGTCTGATGAGTCTTCTGATCCTTTAGGCAACCCAAAGATGCTCAGGCTCCTCCCTCTGCTATTTCTATCCTCCAACAAGGCTACATCTCTTTGCAGGGTCTTGGTGGTGATCTGAAGCTTGAGTTTCCGTGATAGAGGGAGCTGACATCTTCCAAATGAACAGATTTGCCTCTCTGCCTCCGACATCCTAGTGTTAATGGAGCTGACGTTGATCCTGATAACACACAGTTCTTGTTACATCATGTCTGTGTTTAGTTTGGTGGAGTTTGCCAAGTTGTGCACCTCTGCTAGTTTTTTGAGTATCCTGTCCATGGTGCCATTTATGTCTGTCTTACTCTTGAGAGGTGAGTCCGGGATCGGTGGGTCCAGTTTGGAACACGTATTGCCAGGTTTAGACTCTTGTCAGCCATGTTTTTCCCAGGAGGTGGGTGGCTCAAATTGCAAACCAGAATTGTGCACGGTGTAGCTGAGATGCTGAAGTCGGGGTGCCGCTATAATGACAGTGACGACAGCACATGCGAAAGGTACACTGGACAGCCGGGATAAGAGTGAAATGGAGAATCAGCAGTGGAACCGGGCTGTATAAGCCTTGGATTGGTAAACTAGTGAAAGGAAGGGGGCCAGCGCACAGCGAAGCGTAGGACACGGGCTCTGTGGTTGAATTAACCAGGAACAGAGTAGATTAGCGAAGAGTTTCTCCTTGTCTGATAGTCTCAATCATTGGGGGGGGGGGGGGCTACCCCAGAGTAAGCAGAGCTGACTGGTTAAGAAAGAGTAGGGGAAGCAGGACCTGGTGGGCCAGCAGGACTAAGGATGGGCAGTCCTTTGGGTAACAGACTCAGAGCACAGCCTCACTGCTAAATGGATCACAGGGGCTCCAGCGATCACCGCGCCAACGCAGCGATCATTCTGAAGTCATTGGAATGTTCTCAGAGGAGGAATAACACAAAGAAGAAGCCCCTCAATGTGCTGGTTACTAAATTTTACATAGTTTTCACATGTTCAAATCACCAGTGCCTTACAATTCTTGGACAGCGAATAACTATTTCAGACTGGGATGAAGGAAGCAATGTTTGAGCGGTGAGTTCAACAGCCCTTTAGGCACTGCTTGATGGATTGAGATTTCTCGGTGTTTAAACTATGCCTCATAGACGGCTGCAATTTAAAGGTCAGGCAAAGCCTGGGAGGGTTTCACAGGGCTCCTCAGGTCAGAGTAGCATTCTCTGCACACATACAAATGGGCCGGCATTTACCAGAGAGCGAACGCTCACCTGGGGAAACACAGGTGCCGGTTAGAGCGGCTTACGTAAGTGGCGTGATGTTAGATGTCCCCGAGTTGCGCGTAGACTGGTCTGAGAGTGCGGCCATTTTGATCCTCGTTGCTCCAATCGCGCTTGGTGTTCAGGACAATGGGGGAGAAAACTGGTAGAGACAGCAGCAATTCATCCAAGTATTGTGCCTCCTAGATGCCTGTGGTGTTCCGATACATGAACTACCGCTCTTTCATCTCGAGAGGGGCTATAAGCTGCATTAATTCACCATTGGCTGCTGCTGTGGCAGGAGCAGCGTAGCGAAGCTTCTTTTCACCATTCCGTACTACCTAACATGAGGCATTCCCATCCACTATTATTATACGATGCAGTGTATCCTATTAAGATTGTTACTCGTTGCGATTGGAACATGCTGGGTTCTCTTTAACGCATGGTCTTGTCAACAGGGACCATGTGACTGTGTAAGTTGACACGGTTGTGGGGGGAAGGCCCTTTTAGTACACTGCTTTCGAAATGTGAAATTGCACGCCACAATAGTTGGATGTTGGAGGACATTCAATGAGGTACAGGATCAAGTGGGCGTTTTTGTACTATTTTGTAACATTGGTCTTGGGACAGGGAAACCTGACAACCAGGTGCAAGTGTTACTGCATGGGGGATGCTCGAAAGTTATATAGGTGTGGGCAAATTTTGACCACTATATCAGTTCAGTGTAACAGCTTTTGAAACCATGCAGTATGGGGTCTTTGCAATGGGACCTTAGTAGTTGTAATAGAGTCCATCGCATGAGGATTATACACACAGCACTATGGTGCCAAGAATCAATTAGTGTTTGATGTTGGGTGCTTTTGATTTTCACTTTAATATTGGATATTTAACAGCATTGCAGTAGACTGGACATGAGCAAACACCACCTCGTATATTAATAGTGGATGGAGATGCCTCATGTTAGATAATACGGATTACACATTCTTAACTTGGATAACATGCGATTAATATGGTTGAACTCATTAGGAGTGTGATATATCTCTGGTGAGACCAGGTATCAGACTTTGGAATGTAATGTCATATCATGCCGGAGGCCAGTGGGAGACATACAGGATTGATTACCGCGAACATAGGATGTATTGTGCCTTAACGGGGATGATATTAGGTGCTGCATCTTTTTGCTGATTTGTCCTCCAAATAGAATAAGCATATAAATGTTATTCCATTATTGCTGTTGTCAACAGGGGATTAATAGCCCTAACTGATTGATGTATTGGGATCAGTTCAGAATATGAGGATCTGATGTATGCAAGGGACCATGATCGTCCTACGATGGCTGGTATCAAGTAACGAGTTGTCCATTGGCAAATATAGAATTCTAAGTGGTATATAATGTACCCGTTATGGCTCACATGATTTATTGTGGGATACCCTGTGGGAGGAGCCAAATGTATCTGAGAACAATGTATTATTGCCCGCCACTCCAGTAAGGATGATTATTAAATTAGTAATAAGGGGATGCTGCCGGATTCCCTTGGGTGAGGAACTTATAACTTGGGACCAGTTGGGTGAGATGGTTGTCCCATCCATGTGTTAGGCCCACTGGAGCAGTGAGTACTTTTTTGTGAATCCTTGATTTGTGTTGAGTAATCCGGTGACTGACTTCTTGGTTGTTTTTTCCAATATATAATTTTGGACATGGACACAATATACCATAAATAACATTTTTGGTTTTACAGTTGGAAAAAGAGTTGTGTTTCCAATTAACGTTATTGTGTGAAAACAGGCATCCTTCAAAGGTTTAGTCGCAGCACACACACGTGCCACATCTGTGATGGCCTGCAATGGATGGCAAATGAAGACATTTTCGCAAAGAATGTTTCAATGATGTCTTAGGTAGTATGGCTTGTACCACTAGGTTGCCGATGCTGCTTTCTTTTTTAAGTGTGAACAAAGGGTTTTTGAAAGACTCATCGACATTTTGAATCAAAAGCCAATTTTGATTGATAACTTTTTTTAAATGATTAGTCTTGGGACAAAATGTGGCGACACACACCAGGCACTCAGTTTTTGATTTTGTAAGAATTCTTCACGAGGTGTACACCATGCACTCTTCATGGCATCCTGAGGGTTTATGAGCTCATTCCACCGGGGGGGGGGGGGGGGGAGTTGCAACCATAGCGTTGGCTCGGGGTGTCCCAGTACTGGACATCTGTCAGGAAGCCGCGTGGGTGTCTCTGCATGTTCTCTTCGAACAAACTGGTGCTGAGATCAGTGCGATCTGTGTGCTGGGACACTATACCCATGGCGTCTGGGACATGGCCAGTGAGATCTTGCCTTTGATCCAGGAAGATCTTAGGGCCTCTCTGGCGCAAGCAATTCATGATGGGCAGGTCTTGGGAGGTACATGATTTGTGCTTGCCTAGATACTAAGGACTGCCTGGGAAGGGCAAGAGGATTGAGCTCTCCTGTCAAGGGTGAATATGCTTCATGGGGTTATATGGAGGTGCACAAGCGTCTCACATGGAGATGCCTTTTGATGTCTCACACCTTTTTAATGAAACAGTTGATTCTGCGCTGGAGAATTTTAAGGGCTGTAGGGCCACTGAACACTCCCTGAGAATGTTGATTCCTTCCAGGCACTTCCCGCATCAGTTTAGGGAATTCAGAAACTACCGTTTAGACAGCATTAATCACCCCAACCACTGCAGCAGTCAGTTCGGTCCTTCCAAGGCTAGGGATGGGCATCTAGCAGGCATTGGGGAGGCCAGCAGGACACCATTCTTCCGTGTCCCCCTCCCACTTGGTTCCAAGCCTGTGTAGTTTCTCCTTAGTGGCAGAAATCAATTCTGTGAGTGGCAGCATCCATTATTTCTAGATGGGTCACACAGATATTTCATCACGGTTATACCCTCCACATCTGATCAACTTCAAGAGGAACACCTGTACATTGTGATGCAAGAGATGTGAGTGTTGCTCTCCAGGGGTGCTATAGAGAAGGTTCCAGGCTCAGAAAGCGAAGTGGGTTGTTACTCTTGCTATTTCTTTGCCCTGAAAAGGACCATTACCTCTGAGTGCCTTCCTATGGAAGGACACATTCAAAATGATCATGTTGACCCATATCTTGGTCGCTCTGGACCTAAAAGACTGGGTGGTGTCCTTGTTCTTTCAGGATGCATATGCAGTCCCACAGATGTTACTGGCAGTACAAAGTCATCCATGAGTATTTCCAGTTTGCAGTGCTCTCCTTTGGCCTCATCAGTGCCCCTTGGGTGTTAACATATGTCATGGCGGCAGTTGTACCACCATTCAGAAATTGGGTATAGGGTGTACCACTATTCCTCTACCTCGTTGATTAGCTCACCACAATCGGTCATGGTAAACCTCCAGATAATGGCGAATCCTCTGACCTCATTGTGGTTCATTATCAACATGCTGAAGTCTCACCTGACTCCTTCAGAGAGGATCTCTGTAGGCATCCTGTATATGGTGTGCTATACAGGCCTTCCCTCTAGATCAGTGAATGCAGGACAACTGGGCTATGATCCCAATGTTTCAGCCTCAAGCCTGGGTCTCAGTGAGTGTGGCTCTGAGTCTTCATGTCCTTTTGGCCTCCTTCATCCTGCTTGTCCACCATGCGAGATAACCTATGCAGGCTCTGCAGTGGGATCCGAAGTCTCAGTGGACCCAGCACCAAGGATGTGACGGAAAAAGATCTGCAGGGATGGCTGCCTTGACCACCTGTGGCAGACCCCTCTCCCTTCCCACTCAGAGCTGATGGTGTTGATGGAACAGTGGGGAGCCACGGGAAATGGACAATGGGTCAAGGGAGCCCCAGGTTGAACAAGTTTGGGAACCACTGTGTTAGGGTAATCACCTTTAGCAATACATCCCAATTAGCCTATAATTTCCCCGTTCTGGTACTTCAGGGTTCAAGGGTATTCAATTTGATATTTGGAGCTTCCAACTAAGTAACAAGGATAAGTGTATAGTGTGGCTGATATGTCACAAATAGTGATTTTGGCACTATCCATCCAATAAGTCACCCATATACTTAATATTACACACAAATGCATGTCATAATAATGGTAGTTATGTTACAGTTAGACAGTTTACTGAAAGCTAAGGATGACGGTTTGAAATTTTTATATATATGGCTCTGACTTGCTAAAATATATCTTCCATGCCGTGGCTATTTTCCATATTGCACTCCCTCACAGGTCTCAGCAGTTTTTAGTTTGTGTTTAACTTTATTTAATAATATGTGTATTTTGTAAATGATAGGAGGTACGCTAGGGGGTTCCTTTGGAATGGTTCCTTCTGTCCTGGTTTAGTTATTACATGACCGTTAGGTGTTTGTAAGGTTTATGTGAAATAGTCTTGTGTACTTTTTTTTTTTTTTAATATCTTTATTAAATTTTTGCAGCAACAAGAATAATTGATCGAGCATTGCGAATCATACATAGAATTGACAAAAATAATTGATTAAATCAAACCGGACTTCAGTTCTACAGCATTGAAATAGAAAAACAAATTAGCCTTTTAAGATTGGATCCAATTGCGAATAGGAGCCCAGATATTTAAACCAAAAGCTTTCTTTTATCTCCCCTTTAAACAATACACAGATTGCTCTAATTGATAGATGTTTAACAATTTCGATTGCCATTGGAAAAATGAGGGAGGGTCAGCGTCAAGCCAATGCGAGGTAATACAATATCTGAAGATAGACATAGATATAAATAAAAAGCCTTCTTCAGCAATTGTCCACATTTTGACCGGATTGGATTTCACACCAAGGATAACAAGTTCAGCAGAAAGTGTTACAGATGAATTCATAATATTGTTTAAAAATACTTGTATTTCAAAAATAAATTGAGTTAAGCTTGGACAAAAATAAAACATGTGAGCTGAATTTGCACCGAGAAGTTTGCATCGACTACATTTGTCACCTCTATTAGCTTTCCATTTCAGTAATTTGGCAGGGGTATAATATAAATCAAATATACTCATAAAGAATTGGCTTTTTAAAGATCCATTAAATAATACAATATCAGATAAAGATAAAGCATCAGATACATTAACAGACTCTATACCCAGGTCATTTTGCCATTTTAAATTGAAAGACTCGAGGTTATCTTCCATCCAAGTTAACATACTCTGATAAATTATACCAATTCTATTTTGTTTCTTGCAGCATTCAAGTATATCAATTTTTTCCATTTTATTAGTATATAGTAAATTTTTTGTATTTAAAAAACTGCGTATTTGCAAGTATTTAAAAAAATCTGTTTGGGGTACATTATATTGTTGTTGCAACTGCAAGAATAAAGCGAATCGTTCTCCTTGATACAGATCACCTAGTCGAAATATATTGAGCCTTTGCCATTGTTGCAAAGTCTGGTCTGAAAATATTAATGGAAGACTCGGATTATGAAATAATGGTGTATAATAACTGAGATTATTAAAGTTAAATCTTTTCTTGAATTGTTTCCATATCTGATAAGCAGTCAATGTAACTTTAAATCTTGTTTTTTATAATAGCTTGGTTCGGAAAAACGTACAAGACATTGTCGTGCCTGAGCACCTAGAATCATTTCATAAATTGAAAGATATGAAGGATCGGTTAATGATATTTCTTGAAAAATTAGAACACTCATGAGCTTAAGTGATACCGCCAGGTAATATAGACGACAATTTGGTAGTCCCCAGCCTCCTCTACATACAGGAAACGAGCACCAATTAAGAGATCGCCTAGCTCTTTTATATCCCCATAAAAATCTTGAAATTATTCTATCTATTTTAGTAAATAAACTAGAAGGAAATAATAAAGGTATGGTACGAAAAAAATAAAGAAATTTGGGAAAAAAGAGCATTTTAATAACATTAGTGCGACCATAGAGAGAAAGATGGAGATTATTTAGTCTTTCAAGAGATCTATTGGTAGAGGCAAGTAGTGGATCAAGATTAAGACCAACAATATCTTCAACCTTGGCCGAAAGTTTCACACCTAAATAAAAAGCCGTAGTAGAGTATATCAGATCAGTTGGTGGGCTGACGGCAGAATGGATTATTTGCGTTTTGGCTATATTTAATTTATATCCAGAGTATAAACCAAATTCCCGAGCTGCCTCTATAATTTTAGGAAATGCTGAATTAATATCCGAGGTAACGATCGCGACATCATCAGCGTATGCAAAAATTTTAAATTCTGTTTGATGGATTATGACCGGGGGAATACTTTCCTGGTTTATTAATTTTTGCAAGTACGGCTCTATGTAGAGCGCGAATAAAAGAGGGGAACAGGGACACCCTTGCCTAGTCCCCCTCGTTATTGATAATGTAGTAGATGTTTCAGAAGCTATTCGAAGTACAGCCCTAGGCTGTCTATATAAAGCTTTTAAAGCAGTTATAAATTCTGTAGAAAACTTTTTCCAGGTCAGAACTTGCCAAAGGAACCTCCAGTCGACCCTATCGAATGCTTTCTCAGCATCCAGTAGGGCTACTCCGACTGAGGATCCCGATGCCTGCGCCCAATCTTATATGGTAATAATACTTCTGACATGATCCGTTGTATCTCTCTTTTTAATGAAGCCATGCTGTGATTTAGCCACTAATTTTGGCATTAGATCATTTAATCGGTTTGCTAAGATTTTGGAAAAAATCTTACTGTCAGAGGTCATTAAAGATATAGGTCTATATGGCCCGAGGTCCATTGGATCTTTTCCTTTTTTTTTTAAATACGACGATAGGAGCTAATGACCATGATGGAGGCGGCCGGCCATTAAATGCTTCTTGAAAGATTTTCAGCAGCTCTGGTTGCAAAATTTTACGAAATGTTCGATAGAATTCTAAAGGAATGTTATCAGGTCTGACAGCTTTACCAGAGGCCAAACCAAGAATAGCCCCTTCTATCTCTTCCCAAGTGACCGGGACGGCTAGCATTGTTTTTTGTTCTTCAGGAAGAAAGGGAGAATGGTCAATATTTAAAAAATAATTAGCTGCATCATTTCTAACACTAGTACCGTCGTTTGACTGATTATACAAAGATTGATAAAAATCTTGAAATGCTTTCAATACACCTAACCTGGATTCCTGATTTACACCATTTATATCTGTAATTTGAGCTATTTCCGTAGCACAGGCTTTCTGTCTCAATCTTTGGGCTAGTACTCTACCTGTTTGTTCACTTAGTTCGTAACATTCTTTTAAAAATATTTTGTACTTCGCAGCTACCTGCGCAGCTAGAAAAGAGTAAACGACCGATCGTTCAGCAGCCAAAATTTTTTGAGCTTCCTGTACCCCCAAGCCCGATCTAACACAAGAGGCTAGATTCAAATTCTGCTTGCCTTATTTGATCCAGACTCACCCTAAATGCAGCTTGTTTTTTTTTTTGGCGGTAAATCGAATAGCTCAGAGTCTCACCCCTTATCATTGATTTGAAAGTATCCCAGACAATTTGCACCGAGGCAGTATTATTATTATTCAAAAAAAATTCCTTAATTGTCGAAGCCATATGAACTAAATAATCGTGGTCTAACAATACATTTCTTTGAAATGACCTTGGTCTTTTTTGAATATGTGCCTGAGAAGAAAGTAATAACTCTACAACAATAGGGTTATGATCAGAGATAATTTGGGGTAAGACATCAATACTTATGTTACCAACAAGCTGAGAAGAGATGAAAAAGTAATCTAAGCGAGCAAATTTTTGATGTGGAGCCAAAAAATAAGTAAAGCCTGGTTCTGTAGGTCTAAGTTTGTTCCACATGTCTAACAATCCATTGCTTAATATTAATTCTCTAAGAGCTTTGAACGTTTGGGGTTTGCGATCTTTATAATTCCAAGTATTTCTGATATTGCAATCAGCATTAATATTAATATTGAGATCTCCACAAAGGATTATAGGATAATTCCAAGCTGCTAGCTCAGAATTGATTGTATTAAATACCTCCTTATCGTCTAAGTTGGGGTCATATAAAAAACAGATAGTCAGTTTATTTCCCTCAATAATAATTTCTACAATCCCCCATCTTCCCCATTTGTCGCCTAAAGATCTAATACATTTACCAATTCCACGTTTTATAAGAATAGCGACACCTCTGGTTACTCCCAATTGTTTAGAGCAGATTAACAGCTCTAAGCCAAGATTTTTCAGCAGACTCCTCTTAGACCAAGAAATATGAGTCTCCTGTAAGCATAAGATATCAAATTGCAAAAAATGAATCAGATGTCGCAACATCCCCATCTTTTTAAAGTCATTCAAACCATTAATGTTAAGTGAACAAATTTTAATTTTTCTCTCTATTTTAGAAATTGAAAAAACACAAAAAGCAATAATCTATACAATTGGATCAGAATGTTCTTTGGATACTTGAGACTCTTATAATACGTAGAAGTCCGCCTATTAAGACTTGCAGAGCCCAGATCAATCATTAATGCTGCTTTAAACCCCACCACCCACCACCACCACCACAACCTCAACCCCCAGGTTGAGAACCACCCACCCACCCCCCTCCCCCACATATGAGGCTCAGGAACTCGCAGTTCCTGTAAAGTATGGAGTGCCGTATCTCTCTGGCTCCGCCCTCATACAAAAATCAGAGAATATGAGCGAACACAGAAAAAAAAGTATACATGGTCCTAAACATGTGCAGTCAGTCACCACCTTATTAGTTCATAAGTTAGATTTGATACTATAATATTGAAAGCCAAGAAAATATCTAATACTAACAATAATCCATACTTTACAGTGTGTGTAAAAATTCCTTAGCCTTGATTTCTGAGAAGAAAAATTTAGTCTGGCCTTTCCACATAATTTTAAGTTGGGCGGGATTCTGGAGGTATACGGTGGCCCCCTTCTCCTGAAATTTAGGTATTAGCTGTCTGAGATGCCAGCGCTGGGTCACCGTTGCCTGGCAGAAATCCGGCCGCACAAAAAACATACACCCTTTAGCGGATGCTTTTTTCTCAGGTCTAGCTAGTGATGAGATTTCTTCTCTTGCGAGAAAATTGTTGAAACTAACAAGAATTGCTCGAGGATATGCTTGATCGGTCTGTCGAGGATTCTTCATGTCTTGTGTACTTTTTAAATGTGTACCCATGTTTTTTGTATGTTTTCGTATGTTTCAATGTGAGCACGCAGATATGTCATTTTATGCGTCTTCTTACAGCCATGAGGAGGTTCACGTGTGGTGAACGAAACTCGTTGGCTGTCTCATGTTATCACAAAAGAAAATAAAGACAATTTGGAATACATGCAATTTGAACTGGACTTGCGTTTGAATGGACTGTAAGTTATCGGTGCAAAACTATCTGTGAAATATGAATTCAAAAACATAATATTATGCAGTGCATTTCATGCTTCAGGAAAGAGATTTATAATGGGTAACAGAAAAAGGTTCAGAGCCTCATGTGTTAACTCTAAAACAAAGAAGAAAAAATTGCTATGTACATTCACCATACCTGAATCTAGAGCTATAGATTTGGGTGGTGCAACTGGGTGAAACACTGCTGAGAACATTGCACCAGGTAACTGGTTATCGACCTATGAGGAGAAATAACAAAATACAGGTAAATGAGCGAAATATGCTTGATCTAGAAGTCGGTACCTTATTTACGGCACTGGCAAAGGAAAGTCCTGAAGAAAACTCTGAAATTCAATAGAGCGACTAAATCATTTTCTTTCAAAAAGTATTAAATTTACTATTGTTGAAGACTTCCTGAACAAAAGAAATACATTCCTGACACATACCACAGGTCAGTGGACAGGACGCAAAGGCCAGCTTCTACCTTCAATCTATACAACACTCCAAATCTACCATTCACAGACAGGTATTTTGGTCCATTATAAAGCCTTACAATTGAGTATCAGAAATCACAAATTAACCGCATAAAAAAATCTGAGAAGGTACAGCAAACAATAAGAAACACGATGCAAAGAGTTGAGAGATAAAGGCAATATATATATATATATATATATATACATATATATATATATACATATATGATATCCCACCAAACAACATGTCCATTGTTAACATTACCAGCAACAATTTCTGCAATACTATAACCCTCTAGGAGTTTTTAATGAATAACTGACAAAACTATATTTTCTATTTTTTATTACTGCATATCATCTAGGCCAGGATCAATCTACCATAAGTATGCAAGGCACTCTTAGCAACCAATGGAAGAAGTGCAGTATTATATTCACACTATCCTGTAGTTTTCAAGAATGTTTCCAATGCTTAAGGAAAGGAAGCATTATAACAACCTAATTGCCCAACATTGTTCACCCTCTTGAAAATAACCTGAATATTGAAAATGACCCTCAAGCAATAATGTTTACACAAATAGTGTTCCAAAACAGAAAAAATATAGGGACTGATGCTCGCAAATTATATTTAAGGATAAGTCCTTAATGGTGACAAATACCGAATCACAATTTAGGAATCGCTAAATATGATTTACGCACCTTTCCTGTTGCCAAATAGTGAATTTGAAACAAACACTATTTTTAACCCCTTAACTGCTTAGGCTTTTCCACCCCAGTGCTGAGTCCTATTTTGGCTATTTGGGATACTTTGCACTTAAGCCTCCATACCTTTTTTTTCCACATAGGTAGCCACACCAAATTGTTATCCTTTTTTGCCCAACATCATAGGGATTTTAAGAGTACCCAAGGTTGGTGGATTCCACTTAAACCACACTGTAGAGTTCACATTACTCTGGTACAGAATCATAGATATGTCAATTCCACTGTGGTGTGAGGACCGCTATCCATCGCTGGGCAAGTCTTGAAATAAAAATAGCTAAAATAAACTTAAATTTGTGTGGAAAAATAGAAAAAAGTGTGGCATAAAAAAGCATACCAGGGCTGTACCAAAGAATATTTTTTTTAGCACAGTTTCAGCATTCATCTAAGAGGTAGCCGGTTTTTAAAAAAAAATTGTAGTTTCAACCTACTGCCAGTTGATGCTGAAAACAGGTGTGAAACTCAGGGGTGATGCCGGAAAGCTATACATTTCGGAAAAGTAGACAAAAGTCTAAATTCAGCAAGGGGTCATTTGTGTAGATCACTCAAGGTTTTCTCAAAGAAACTAACTGTTGAAACAAAAAAATATTGAAAATAAGTCGGAAAAATCAGCCATTTGTGATGACTTTTTCAGCTGTTTTAATACCCTGTGAGGACTCCCATTGACCCTGGGTTGATCTGTTCCTGTCACAGGCACCAGACCCAGTCACGCCACACAAGTGGTGGGAATTTTATGTAGTCCTACAGATTCCAGAAGTTTACATCACGAATGCAAGGAAAATGTTTTGAGGTTTGCAGGACATTGTAATACATCTTTATGGGATCCACATGGGGCACACCACCCTGGACTCCCTCAGTTGTCTGGGGTGGGAGGGGAGGCTGGAGATTTGGGTGAACACCCCCATCTAACCTCAGGGCGGCAGAAAAACGAATGAGGCCTGGCCGAGTTGGGGAGGTGGCACAGCCGCATGGCATTAGGGCTGCTTCCCCTTCCCAAAATATATAAATCTTCACTAATCCCTGGAGTCTAGTGGGTTTCTGCCCCTCTACCCCTCCGGGAGTCAGATTGAAGTGAACATCTCCCTCTGGGGGATGGGGGGCAGGGGGCAGAAAGACTAATGAGGCCAGGTACAGGGGGGAGCACAGGCCCATGGCCTTGGGGCCGCTCCTCCCCCCATAAAAAATATTGCTACTCACTTATCCCTAGTGTCTAGTGGGCTTTGTGTCACACTAAGGGTGGGGTGGGAAGATCTGGGGTGAACACACCCGGGGGGAGCACTACTGAGGCCCAGAGCGGGGGGAGCACGGGCTCTTGGCACTGGGGTCACTCTTCCCTAAAAACAATACTGATGGGGCAGGTTGGGGGTGAACGCCATCATCCACCACCATGTGTCAGAAAGACTAATAATGCCCGGGATTGGGGGGATGACAGGGCACAGGCCCATTGCTTTAGAGCCCTCCCCCACCCAAAAAATAATTAATCTTGCTAATCCCTGGTGTCTATTGGGCTTTTGGCCACCCCTCAGAGGGGGAATATTGGGGGTGAAGACCCACTATTTCCCGCCTAGGGGCAGAAATACTAATGTAGTCCAGGGCAGGGGAGGGATCAATCTATTTCCCTCTGCATGGAGAACTCACACCTTCTGTGATCCCCAAGCAGGGATATCGTCCCCTTTCCAATGATTTACCCCCCATGAAAATTTGTGTTGAGGGGGCTGAGTTATGTCCCGAGCACTGAATGCAGTGAAAGTGAAATTACAGAGTCAGCACATTTCACTATCACTTTAACTGATATCTCAGCACTGCTCGCTTATCATCATTTCGGAGGAAAAAAAGATATGTGAGCACAATAGATTAACTTACAGCTCGCCCCATTGTTGGCCAATGGATGACGGACACACTGAAAAGGTTAAATAATGAATCAGAAATTGCAAATCTTAGGATAAGTATGAATAGCGACTGTCGCACTAGAAGTGAGTGATGAACTCACCAATTTAAGGAACTACATTTACATTCAGATGCATAGAAGAAATTGAACGTCTCTCCCATCACAGAAAGATATCTAAACACTATGTCCAACCAGGAGCCAAAGGAGGAGGTTGGCAGGAAGAGGAAGTGCAAATTTCACACCCAAGAGCTGGAAATACTTTTGAAAGAGTGTGCCTCTGAACAAGAGAAGATCTTTGGAATATCTTCCAGGTCTGTGCCTGAGGCAAAAAACAAAAACAAATTTGAACCAGAAAACAGTCCAGGAAAAATGCTGTGGGTTTCATCTAAAGGTTGGTGGAGATATCAGGAGGAGGTGGTACAAACTTTATTTTAGCAGCAACGAAAATGTAGCAACAAGACGGGAGACTGCAGCTACAGGGACCAAGTACAAAACCAAGTTCTACCCCTTTGGAAGAATCCGCTCTCCTTCCAGCCTGAATCCATCTCTGGAGTATCTCATATAGATGCATCAGGCGCTGTATCTTATGCCCCAGGTCTGTTCATTACAATGTACTTATATAAATATATGTACATTAAAAATAATTATAAAACCTTTTATACATATAATGGATGAAGGGATGTGAAAATATTATGGTCTTTATTTAGCAAGCAGTCAAAATAGTAGTGAAAGAAAATACTTAATTAAAAGGTATTCATTAATAGATTTCAGATTTCATAGTGCTCAAACATTGCGCTATGGGTAATGTAGTCCATGTGCATAACAGAACAAGTTACTTACCTTCGGTAACGATGTATCTGTAAGAAACATTAGTTAGTTAGTTTCCTCACCTTAGAATATCCCCAGGCGTCAGGCTTGATCCGGAAAGATTTTTGTAGCAATACCCATTGCGCGTCGCTAGGCGTCATCTGCGGCTCCGCGTCCGTCGTCGGCGTCGTGCGCCGGAATGACGTCGTCGGAGTACTTAGATGCCGTCCTCGCGCGCTGTCAGTTCTTATACATAGCTTTCCGCGCCAGGGACGCTGAGCCATGTAAGAGACCGACACTGGTGCCAAAAAATCTAGGGCCCTGAAAGGGAGAACCTTAACCCTAGATGTCGGTTCGCAGGACGGGGCGGCTGGGTGGGTCAGTGAGGAATCTAAGTAACTAATGTTTCTTACAGATACATCGTTACCGAAGAGAGGCGTGGCCGAGGCTCGAATGCAGGCGGACAGGTGAGCCTGCGGCTCCACCGAGGACCGGCCGAAACTCCTGATTTAAACGCCGAAAACGGCACCCCAGAGCGGCGTCCATCGGACCGCTGAACTGACACTACGGAGAGGAGTGTTGCGATGTAGGAAGCGAGAATACTGAAGGTGGCAGAGTGGGAATCAGCGAAGGACGAAGGAGCGCCGTAGCCGAGAAACAAGATGGCGGCTGCGGTGCCTCTCGGGGCCCACTCGAGCGATCGCTGATCTGGGTGTCTGCTGAGACGGAGGGCTGAGCACGACGGCGGGCGCGAGCTGGGCCGAGGCCGGGGGACGCTGTGGCGGCATAGCGAGGCGGCGCCTGGGCGGTGGCCAGTACTCGGAAGGAACTTGGGAGCGGAAGGAGACATGGCGGCGACGATCGAGAGGCAGGTGGGAGCAGCAGCACAGGCGCTGGAGGACGGAGGGGATCCAGGAGACCGGTGAGGAGTGCAGGGGGCTCGCCCAGAGAAGCATCGGAGCAGTATAGCCTGCGGGCCGGCCCCCGGTGCACGGCGGCAGCTGCGGGCCGCTTTCTACCCCCTCCTGGCCCCGGCACAGGCAGAAGGAGTAAGGGCGGACTGAGGGAGCTGGAGTAGAGACCACCAGGAGAGAAACAGCGGTGCAGTGGAGATGGGGGTACTTGAGAGCGGCAAAGGGATTCCTAACCCGGATCGTATTCACCCCCGAGCAGGAGCAGCCCTCTGTCACATCGAGGGCCCTGAACAGTGTCTGGCCCGGGACGCCCTAGCGCAGGAGGGTAGACGAGGCGCTGAGGGATTCAGTGGGGTTTGCAAGAGCGTGGCAACGAACCGCTATTTGACTCTGGACGGCTTGGCAGCCTGGAGTGGCAAACTTATTGCGAACAGCCGCAGCGAGAGAGGAGTTGGGGCCGGATCACCGAGTTCCATGCGGACCATGAGCCCGAGCGCGGATTCCCCCATGCGCTGAGCGGCGGAGAGTGGAGCAGGCCAGTGATAGGAAGCGAAGCGGGGGCCGCATGTGCAGGGAGTGTGTCGGGGGTGAGACAAGAACCGCGGGAAGGTAAGTCCTGGCAGAACGCGCTGCTTCGCTGAAGACCATACCAGGGGCCTGGAGTGGGAAGGATAGCCTGTCTCGATTGGATCTGCCATCGACAGGACTGTGACCGCTGTGGTAGCGGTGTAAGGAGCCGGGGGGGCCTGCGGGCATGATGGGGAAGACCCGACGCAGACAAGGCGGGGGACAGATAACCTGAGACAAAGAAGCGGGTCCTTCGGAGGAGCAGGTATTACAGCCGACGTCAAATGATGGCCTCCCGCAGCAGCAGGTTGACCAGATCTTGCAGGCCATAACCGCCACACGAGAAGCGCTGCAAGCAGATATAGCGCACGTCACACAGAGTTTGGGATTACTGAGAGCGGATCACGCCAAGTTGGCAGACAGAGTGAAATTGACTGAAGCAGCTCTGGAAAGTATGGAACCGACTACAAAGGCATTAACAGCACAAGTGAAAGATGTGCAGAGTCGGGTACATGCACTGGAACAAAGAGCGGAGGATGCAGAAGGGAGAAATCGGCGAAGTAATGTTCGCGTGGTGGGCTTGCCGGAAGGAACAGAGGGAAAGAACATGCTGGAATATTTGGAAACCTGGCTGAAAACGGTAGTAGCACCCGAAGGTTTGACCCCGTTCTACACGCCGGAAAGAGCGCATAGAGTGCCGGCGAGACCGCTGGCGCCGGGGCGCCCGCCCAGACCAGTGATTGCTAAGTTGCTGCACTATAAAGATAGAGACTGGCTACTGAATCAGGCACGCAGGAAAGGGCCGTTCAAAGTGGACAATGCCTCTGTGACACTATTCCCGGACTACACATGGGAGGTGCAGCGTAAACGGTCATCCTACCTGGCAGTCAAAAAGGCATTACGGGAAGAGGGACTGCAGTATGCCTTAAAGTATCCGGCGAACCTAAAAATCCTAGTTGACGGCAAGTCATCTTTCCACAGCAAACCGGAGGATGCCTGGGATTGGCTGGAGCGCTTCAAAACGGGAGCCACGCAACCTACTGGAGAAGGAAGGGGTGACCAGGCGCAGCCCAGACCCAGACGCACTCCAAAGGATTGGAAACGAAGACCAGGATCCCCGCGACCCACGTTGCAACAAGCAGAACAAGAGAGATCGGCAGCAGTGGAGGCGGTAGTGGCGCTCTCCAGGACGGGGTTGGACTCACAGAGCGACAGAGGGGACTCGGAGGGAGGCACAGATGGTTCGGATGCAGAAACCTCAGGAGCAGACAGCGTACGATTGCCGCATGTGACGGCAAGGACAACGGACGAGCTGATGGACTTATAATTCGCTACTCCCGAACATTCGAGGCAAACTCCTGCTGAGCTGGTCGATATATTGCTGGATGGGGAAGACATAGCTTACTAAAGGCTGGGACTCGGCGGGAGCGGGGTGAACTGGGCCTCTTTGGACCTTTGGGCCTACCCCCATTGATATAGGGTGTTTACGATTCCTTTGGGGTCCGAGCACTCTGGTTACTTTCTTAGTTTGGATGGGTGTTCTGTTTGGGGCATCTGTCTGGGGGTGGGGGAGTTGGGGGTGTTTGGTTTTGGTTGCGGGAATCAGGGGGGGACCAGTTTGCTCCAGACGACATGGCAGATAGATGGGGGTAGGAGATAGGACACAGGCCTCCAGCCCGGCTATTAAGTGCATAACCTGGAATGTCCGAGGACTCCACACTATGACCAGGCGCCACCAGGTACATGCTTACTTGGTGCGCAGGGGGGCACATATTGCTCTTTTACAAGAGACGCACCTCACAGTGACTGAGGGGAGGGCGCTTCAGTGCAGATGGCGTGGGCAGGTGTATTATACTACCTATTCAGTATACGCGAGAGGGACGTTGGTGTGGATTAGGGCGGGAGTTCCCTTCCAGCTGTTGCACAAGGAGATAGATCCTGAGGGGCGCTATGTTCTGCTGGCGGGGCGCTTAAACGGAATAGATGTCACAATCAGGAGCATATATGCCCCAAATGTTGATCAGGGTAGTTTCTTTGACCGCCTGTCCGGAATCATGGCCGCGCATTGTGGTAAATTTAAATTACCTAGACTTAATTTATGCGGTAAAATACAATACGAATAACTCAGTAAAAATAAGAGGCAGAATCCGTGGTATTCGAGGGTATAATAGGGTATTTATTCCTTACAAAGGAATGATGGTTCGAACCAGGCAATCGAGTTCCGTCACCACGAAGGTTCAGGAAGGGATCAGCAATACATTATTGACAGGTTATGGCATATATAGTAATGCTTTACAGTAAAGACAGATGCAGGAGGCGTAACAACTGATAAGAATACACATACGTAATAGAAAAGGCGTTACAATAGGCGTGCATAGAGGCGTATACTGAAAACGTCATTATGATGGTGACACAAATGGGTGGATCCATAAGAGAATCCTGCAAAGTCAGCAAAAATACATGGCAGAGATGCGCGCGCAGCCGCATGACGTGTGATTGACGTGTAACTAGAGGGTGAAGGGAACTTGACATTTAGCCCTACATGAGGAGACAGAAGTCTGGGGTGTCAGGACAACCTAGTCCTAAATCATATCTAATATCTTGTGTTTAAGGAACTATATTATCTAGAAGGAAAGGTCTTCTCGGACAGATCCTATTGTATACTGACTGTTAGTGCGTGTACAAGCGTCTAAGTGTCTACATGGGATGCGAGGGGGGCATGGGCCTACCATGGTAACGAGAGTCATGAATTACTTGCACGGAGACAGTAAGGCCGGGCCCTTTGCTCTGCAGCTGGAGGGATGTTTACCTAAGCTACTTAGACAGGAATGCATTTCTTGAGGAGCGGAACAGATAACTTGAAGGCTGAATACAGTTTTGGCAGGCAACAGGCCGGGCTTAGGCACCGTTAGCCGCGCAGGAAGTAAGACAAAGTTCATGGATACAGATGCAGGTCCAGGCTGGAGCATTCAGAGGCATTCAGAGGCAGAAGCAGAAAAAAGCTCGATGGCAGAATTCAGGGCCTACCTTGCCAGAGCTGGAAAACGTGAAAAGTACTTGTAGCATGTACATGGAGCCGTTGGGGTCTAGATAGGGGACACAATTGACCATAAAAATTCATATTTCCTCATTCCCTCCTTGTCCCCTACGGACCCTCATGAAATATCGATCTTCAGAAATCCATCAATCTGTTCATGTAACATCATTTGCTCTTCTTTCTTCTTCCGGGATCTTGAATGAAAACTTGAACGTGGAATACACGATGTGGCACACAGGCCAAAAATCGCTGGTCCACATTGTAGACATAGGCAGCAACTAAATACTATGAGAAGGCCAATACCTAGGAAGGATAGGACCTTCCATCCCCAGGCTGACAACACGCTTCAGAACCAACCGGACCATGTCCAAGTGCCTGCATTCTGATGTATCTGGTTTACAATCTTGTGAAGACGAGTTATGGCTTTATATACAGATGGCGCGTTTTCTGGGATGAAAACACAGCAACTTGATCCGATGACCCTACAAGCTCCGCCCCTATCTGCTAGGATGACGTCAAGGACAAGACGATTTTGAAGAACAACAATCCGCATCGCAGACTGCTCCTCTGTTAAGTTGCCTAGGGCAGAGGTAGTTTCATTCACTACTGCTTCAAGGGTTCTGGTTAATCTACGTATCAGTTTACTGTTTGAGACAACACCTATGTAAGGAAAGAGACCTTTATTGAAGTCTGTATATTGTTCCCATGCTGTTTCGGTGTAGTCAACAATCGGGGTATCTCTCTGGGGTCTATGGTGTACTAGATTGGTATTTCTATGATAATCAGGAGGGGCTAGGAAAACAGGTGGCAGAAGGAATGCAATGTAACAGGTACCATCCCAATCTAGGGGTAGGCGTATATATGCGGTATGGCCACAGATGAAGTAGGAGTGACGGGAAGCTCTAAATGTAGACTTGCCTTTATCACTGAATTCGATCACAGTAGTACATTTACTATGACCCAGGTGTACTGAACCATTCTTTCTTACACATAATTCACCTTTGACTGGTAATACGGACATAGCAGGCAAGACTAGTGTAGCTTCAGATTCAACATTTAGAATCATGAGGTAAAGTGTAAAATTACCTAATCCATATACTTCATTTTCTAGGTCAGTTCCTGTTCTTTTGGGAAGTCCCTCCATGTTAGGATAACAGGCTTTAAGCAAAACTAAGTTCAGGTTTCCCCATACCCAGTTGCTCTGGTAAACTACGGTGTTTGAATCTAAAGAGTTAATCAAACTAAACCATGCTCCACAGGAACCATTGTGTGTGAACGGATATGGAAAGAGAGGCAGAACTCCTTTGTATTTCTGATAGGGAGGGAGTCGGCCACATATCCAACAATTTGTAGCATTGCTGGTCTGGTGGGAATGATGTAACATACTAATGAATGTGTTGTTGCGCAGCGCAAATCTATAGGACAACTCATGTGGAGGTAGTTCACTAAAAGAATGTTCGGCTGTAACATTGTAAGCGCGCTTGAAAATAGGATAGTACATATGTAACAGTATACTTGCAGCAATAATAAAAAGACTTAGGAAAAACATAATCAACAATGTCACTATACAGTGACTATGAAGTGATTTACAGTATGCATGTTTCTTGAGCGGTTTCTGTCTATTTTTCTCTCTCATTCGGTCTAGAGGATACATGTCAAAGACTTAATTCAACCGATTCACCTTGGAGAGGACTTAAACAATCGAATTGTCTGACTTGCTAGACCTTAGTTTCAGTTTATAGTTTTGAGATTCGGTCGGTTCAACCAGGGGGAGTTTTGAATCAGTCTCTGGAAGGGGGCAGGGCTGAGAGTTCAGTTCGGATGGTAGTCCATGAAATTTCTTGATATGACTCGAGTGTAACCAACCCTTGCGACCTTCGACCTTCACTGCTGTCCTCGTCGTTAGGAGAACCAGCTTCGGTTGTAGCCAGCGAGGCTCCAACGGGCTCCTCCTGTCGAAATTTCTGACGAAAACGAGATTTCCCGGAACTACTTCATGGGGCTTTACCTCGGTGTTGTCGGGAAAGGCTGCAGCTACCTGTGAACGGCAAGATTGTAGTGCAGACATCAAGGAAGCAAGGTAATCTGTCAGCATATTACAATCAACATCAGTTATTTTACGAGGTATGGGCGTCCCCCACATATTTGGTGGCCTACCGAAGACCACCTCGTACGGGGATAGCCCTGTGCGAGAATGTGCTACCATTCTCATGTAAAATAGTGCAACCGGTAAGGCTACTATCCAGTCGACACCTTTCTCTCTACAGATTTTGGAAAGTCGTATTTTCAGGGTCTGATTATGACGTTCCACGAGACCTGCTGCCTCGGGATGTCGGACACAGTGGAATTTCCATTGATAGCCTAACAAGAGTGAAATGTGTTTCATTAGCTCGGATGAGAACGGCTGGCCATTATCTGAGTACACGATACGGGGCAAACCATACCGTGGGAAGAATTCACGAACTAATTGTTTGGCAGTAGTCGGGGCAGTGTAATCTGAGACGGGATACGCCTCTGTCCAACGGGAAAGAGCGCATACAACTACGAGGACATATTTGAATCCTCGACATCGTTCCATCTGGATATAATCCATCTGGAGGACTTCAAAAGGGTGATCGGGAGGTTGAAATCCACCCTGCTCTACAGGTACGCCTTTACCTGGGTTGAACTGACAACAAATCATACAAGTTCGGACTTTCTGTTTGGCTGCAGCTCGTAAGTGTTTGTTGAACCAGATGTGTTGAATACTGTCTAACATAGCTTTTTCTCCTAGATGTGCTGGACTATGTATTGTGTTAATGATAACTTGAACCATTGAGTCGGGGAGAAACCATATAGATTTTCCCTTCGTCATCCATCCCTGATCGGTTTGGATCCCTCCTAATTCAGTCCATTTCTTTATTTCCTCTGGTGTAGCATGTGTCTGTATGTCAATTACATCAAGAGCGGGATCCTTAACTGTCATGCAGTGTGTCGGCGTTGGAACTATTGTCTTTGTCAATTCAGTTGCATGAGTCTGATTCTGTGCTGTTTGCTTAGCTGTTCGGTCTGCTAGGTCGTTACCCTGGGAAATAATATCGGTGATTTTTGTATGGGCTTTGCACTTCATGATAGATATTGAAGTAGGTAGATGTATTGCATCTAATAGAGCTTGAATGAGGGGACCGTGTTGAATGTTGGCACCGTGAGAAGTCAAATAACCTCTCTCTCGCCAAAGGACTCCGAAGTCGTGTACGACTCCGAAAGCATAACGTGAATCTGTGTATATGTTAACTTTTCTATTCTTGGCTTGAATACAGGCTTGTGTCAGAGCAATAAGCTCTGCTGCTTGAGCTGATAATGTGTCGATACAATTTGTTTCAATGACTTCGGTGTCTGTCGTGACTGCATAGGCGGCCACTAACTTCCCTGTACTTGTTCTCATACATGAACCATCTACATAAAGTGTCAGGTCTGGATCTGGTAATGGGACGTCTGTCAAGTCTTGTCTGGGTTTTGTCGTAATAGTAATGACTTCAATACAATCATGTGCCAGTGGGTCTGTTCCACTTAATGGCAAAAGTGTGGCAGGATTTAATGTACTACAACGTCTGATTTCTATGTGTGGCTGAAACAATGTGAGTTCGTAACCTGTCAGTCGTGCTATAGTCAAGTGTTGTGTCTGTGTCCGGTTCAAGAGAACCTCTACTGCGTGTGGTACTTGTACTGTCAATTGATGTCCTAATACTATGGAATCGCTTTGTCTAATCGCTAAAGCTGTCGCTGCAACTGATTTCAGACACGCAGGAAGAGCCTGAGCTACGGGATCTAATGTGCTAGAAAAGTAAGCACATGGCTTGTGTGATCCTGCTTGTTCCTGCGTGAGTACTGACAAAGCAGTACCTTCACGTTCTGTAACAAAAAGTGTAAAAGGCTTACTGTAACATGGTGTCGCTAAAACAGGTGCTTGGCATAAAGCTTTCTTTAAGTCTTCAAAAGCTTGTGTATGTTCTGGAGTCCAAGGGAGGACAGTCGATGTCGCTGCCCCCTGGGTTGTCAACTGAATGAGTGGTTTAGCTAAAAATGCATATTGGGGAATCCACTGCCTGCAGTACGAAGTGAGGCCTATGAAGGCCCTTACCTCCTTTTGTGTCTTGGGTGGTGGCATGTTTATAATTAACTGGATACGATCAGGTGTGAGCTGTCTTCCCCATTTGGACAGCAAGTGCCCTAGGTACACAACTTGCTGGGCACAAAATTGCAGCTTTGAAGGGGACACCTTGTGCCCCTTGTCGGCTAAGAAATGTAAAACCGTCCGTGATGCTTTTTCACATTCGGGTTCGCTTCGGGCGGTGATCAGCAGATCATCGACATACTGAAGCAGTGCGGTGTTAACAGGCATGTGGATACTGTCAAGTTGTCTTTTCAGTGCTTGGCTGTAGATGCTAGGGCTTTCTGTAAATCCTTGAGGTGCGCGTGCGAACTTAAAACTTCGTCCATTTAAACTGAATCCGAACAAATATTGGCTTTCCGGATCGATTGGGACGCTGAAGAAGGCGTTCTTGAGGTCAATTACAGTAAAGAACGTTGCCTCTGAATCAATAGCTGTCAGTAATGAAGAGATATCTGGGACCACGGGATATTGTGGTACAATGCATTTATTCAATTCGCGCAGATCAATAACTAATCGATATACTGGGGGTGCTTTTGGATCAGTTCGTTTAAGAATCGGAATAATCGGAGAATTACATACATTGGAGTCGGTTTCTACAACCACTCCTTGTGCAATAAGCTCGTCAATGATTTGCAGTAAAGCCACTACAGCATCTGGCGGTAACTTGTATTGTCGCATTTGTGGTAGTACCACTCCTGTTTTGAGTGTAACTCGATATGGTGTGATGTGCATACAACCTACATCAGTGGGGCCTTGTGCCCATAAGTGTGCAGGTATATTCTGTAACCGGTGATCCATGTCTCTAGACACGTAGTGACCTTTAAAGTCACGCAAAAAGAGTTGTACTCCGTCCGGAGAACAGCATATTATAGCTCCTAGAGCTTTCAATGTTTTTATACCTAACAAGTTTTCTGGGCATGATTTCGTAAGCAATAGATCTGTAGTCCGTGTTAATGGACCGACTGTGAATGCAAGTGGTTGCGATACTTCGTTAATAGTGGGCCTTCCTGAAAAACCAAGGGAAATATTTTGTGAGCCTGAGAGGGGTGCCCCTGGAACTTCATCGTGACTTATAGTTGTTCTGCTTGCCCCTGTATCGAGTAGAAACTTTCTGTCTTTCCCTAATACTTGACTCTGCACATAGGGACCCTCTTGATCTACAGGAACCTCAATAAGGGGTAAGCCAACTTCCCTCTCTAGGCTATTTCATGTGTAGCGCTGATACTCTGGATAGTCATTTTGTGCATACTGGTACATCTGTTGTGTCGTGTTTTGTGTTGCGGCAATAGGCTGTGGCTGTTGTTGTGGTACGGTCTGTTGTGCAGTTTGCATAGGCTGTATATTCTGAGGTACTTGTTGTTGGATCTGATCCTGTCTAGGCGGACGTGGTCTCTCCTTTGTTTTACCTGTGGAGATATTATGTTTCAGAACTGCACAATCGTTTATATAATGACCTGGCTGTTTACAAAAGTTGCATGTCCCTTTAACGGGAACCGCTGAATTACTGGACTGTGTCGCACCCTTTTTATGACCGTCAGCTGGAACTGACTGAGCGACAAGCATTTTCATTTTCGTGTCTTTCATACGCCTTTGTTCGTGTTCTTGTTCTTCTCCAATTCTATTCTGGTGATACTGTAACATTTGTAACATTTGTGAAGGAGTGTTAGCTTGCCAAGTGCTCTCAACTTTCAATACTCTGTTTTTAACCTGCGGCAGTGAATTCTCGACTAATTTTGTTACAAAAAGGTGTGGATATGACTCACTATTTGCTTTCAGGCCGCTATTAATACCAAAACATTTTTCAAATCGGGAATAAAAGTCACTAGTGTCTTCATCGGGTTTCTGTTTACAAGCTGAAATTGCTCCCCAATCTTCCTTTTTCGTAGTTAATAGACGTGGCAATACTTGTACCAATAAACCTGGCAATGCTTTTGTTTTTCCCCCAAGCCCTACGCCTGCAGTTCTGCTATTTTCTTCAGTTTCTAATGCGGTCCAATCAATCTTTTGGTCTCCCACCTCCCATTCTTTTTCCTTGAGTTTCTCATAAATACCGGCAGGCAATAATACTTTCAATATTTTCATAATGTCAGGATAGGTATAATCACCCATGAGTAACATGTCCTTTAGTTCACGGTGAAAACCTGCTGGATCTTTGTCATGGCTGGGCACTAATTTTTTCATTTCCAATAGTTCTATTTTGGTTATGGGCGTGTACACAAACACGCGTCTAAACGTATTGTCATCATTCCTGACTGGGTGTACTTCGCGTAAGGGATTCTGTCTGTCTATGTAATACGGATTTCTCTCCATGGAAGGAGCTGGATCATGTTCTGGGCACAAAAAGGCACTATATCTGTGTCTGTATTCTAGAATTACTTTAATTAGATCGGTACCTAAACCTCTCCATTTATTCATGAGCAGTTCTATCAATATATCAGGTAGGGGACCAGGATCGGAGTGTTGGCCTTTATATAATATAAGGAGATGTTGTATCATGTATATACTAGCTAAACGCTGTTCATCTGGAGCGAGATTCAGAAACATGTGTGCTAGCGCATCATCACTATATTTTTCAGAGCTGTCAGCCCATTGTACTGCTGACCTGGCTAATTCTTGTTCATCCATAGAATCGAGCACATGGTACCCCCTTCGTTCTCGAAGTAATTTATCAGTAGCCTGGAATAAGTGTTCAGGGGTCCTTGAATTTGTAATAACTGTTTGAAAAATTCTGTTACATTCTGGATGTATCGGACGTATTGTTTTATTAAAAGATCTTCCTTTTCCTACATAAGCTATCATTTGTTTAGCTGGTAATTCAAATTGTCCTGTGTTTATTTCTGACTGTTCCTCCTCCTCTTCCTCTGATTCAGTTTTATCTGCTTCCACTCTGTTTTCATGTATTCGTTCTACTTCTTTTCTGATCCTTCGGCACATGGCTTCTATACACTTCTGTTTATCATGTCTCCCGTCTGTTATATTCTGACCCCATTTGGTAAGTGCTTGCATTTCCTCCGAATCTACCTCAGGCCTATCTCTATTTCTGATCAAACAGTTTATAAAAAAGCCTAACAGTAATTTTTGTATGTCTACTTTCTGGTATTCCATGGCTTCGGCAATACTTTCAGGACCTTGCCCTGATTGGATAAAGCGATATATTTTGTCTAGATGTTCAACCATTCCTGGTAACGTCATTAAATAGTTTGCAGCTCGTCGCAAACGTACTGAAGACAGCAACATTCTGTCGTGTTTTCCTGGCACTGGGTCATATCTACAATTGGAAAGAGGCTCGTTTAATATATTGTCTGATATTCTTTGGGGTGTGCGTCGGTATGCTAAATCTCTATAAGTCAATCTAGTGTTTGGCGGTGGCGTGGAAAAACCTCCTGTCGCACCCCCTGAGGTGCCAAGTCCAAAAGGATTTGTTGGGTGCAGGGTAGAGAGTGTCGGTGCAGGAAGGACTGTAGAAACAGATGGAATTGTTAGAACTTGAGTAGGAGTTTGTTGCTGCGGAGGTGAGTGCAGCTGATTTTGGGGTTGAGTGTAGTTAACGGGTGGTGTGCGTGGCTGCACACCATTTGCATATTCGGGGGCTGCATCGTCTAAATAGGAAGAAAGGAAAATGTCTTTTGCGGTCTTGGGATGTACTTTAATCGGGAGTAACGAAGGTGGCAGATCTTCTGGTACCTCAAAAGTGGCCTTAGGCAAACCCTCGGCCAGAAGAGGATACATACCATTCATAAGAGTGTTTCGTTGTCTGTCTACTTGTTCTGTTTTTATTCGGGTACCTTCGTCAATTAATATGTTTTCTCGGGCCCTTTCTGAATCTTCCCTACTTTTCTCTTCCTTTCTGAGCGCTTTCTCTGTGCGCCTATGCGATTCTTTACGCCATAGTTCAATGGCATCTTTCTGTGACTGTCTGGCTTTCTTTTTCCATAACGCTTCTTCTATTCTCATGATGCAATCTGCATCCCATGTTCCAGCAGCGGGCCATCTCTGACTCTCTGCCAAATCCTTGGTGTAGTCCACCCATAGATCAAGATATAATACGGCATCTAGGCCATGTTTATGGCACATAAAGTACCCTGGAGTGTCCCTAGGTGGGATAGGAACAGCTTCCTCGAGTATCCCTTTTCTAGTTTTTATCTGTCTTAATTTTGAAAATAACGGCATCTTGAACCTTGTTACTTAATTCTTACTCGGTTTTTGAACACAATAATTACAATAAACACAATAATGAAGATCGAACAATCACTCATACCACGACATTTAAAACATATCAAAACATTTTAGAACGAACAATAATAATTAGAATAAAACTAGTTAACTGCATAATACTAAATATACTGTATGTACTGCTAAACAGTACAGATACACTGCTAAAACAGTGCAGACCAGGTCTGTGTACCCAGACCCGTCTTGACCGGCACAAACTAATGTGCACGTCTAGATGCGTCCTCAGCAACGGTACTCACCGGGAAGCACGGAACGGAAAGCCTCGGAAGTCTGGACTGGACTAGACCAAACTGGACTGGACTCGACTCGTGACTTAGATACTTCGGAACTTCGGAATCTGGTGGGCCTCTGTATACCTCGGATCTTGCTCTCTCAGCTAGGCTCTGGTCGGGATTCTCCGCACTCCTCACCGCCTCGTCTGGGTGTTGATCGCAGCCTCAGTCGCCCCCGTTGGCCTGAGGGAGATACAGGAAATCCTGCGGGTACGCGTAATTGTCCGTCCGGCTGTGGCAGGAGACCGGGTCTGCAACGCACCTCCGGCGCGTGGGGTGTGAGAGGTGTCCCTGTTCGGGCGCCAATTATGTGGTAAATTTAAATTACCTAGACTTAATTTATGCGGTAAAATACAATACGAATAACTCAGTAAAAATAAGAGGCAGAATCCGTGGTATTCGAGGGTATAATAGGGTATTTATTCCTTACAAAGGAATGATGGTTCGAACCAGGCAATCGAGTTCCGTCACCACGAAGGTTCAGGAAGGGATCAGCAATACATTATTGACAGGTTATGGCATATATAGTAATGCTTTACAGTAAAGACAGATGCAGGAGGCGTAACAACTGATAAGAATACACATACGTAATAGAAAAGGCGTTACAATAGGCGTGCATAGAGGCGTATACTGAAAACGTCATTATGATGGTGACACAAATGGGTGGATCCATAAGAGAATCCTGCAAAGTCAGCAAAAATACATGGCAGAGATGCGCGCGCAGCCGCATGACGTGTGATTGACGTGTAACTAGAGGGTGAAGGGAACTTGACATTTAGCCCTACATGAGGAGACAGAAGTCTGGGGTGTCAGGACAACCTAGTCCTAAATCATATCTAATATCTTGTGTTTAAGGAACTATATTATCTAGAAGGAAAGGTCTTCTCGGACAGATCCTATTCTATACTGACTGTTAGTGCGTGTACAAGCGTCTAAGTGTCTACATGGGATGCGAGGGGGGCATGGGCCTACCATGGTAACGAGAGTCATGAATTACTTGCACGGAGACAGTAAGGCCGGGCCCTTTGCTCTGCAGCTAGAGGGATGTTTACCTAAGCTACTTAGACAGGAATGCATTTCTTGAGGAGCGGAACAGATAACTTGAAGGCTGAATACAGTTTTGGCAGGCAACAGGCCGGGCTTAGGCACCGTTAGCCGCGCAGGAAGTAAGACAAAGTTCATGGATACAGATGCAGGTCCAGGCTGGAGCATTCAGAGGCATTCAGAGGCAGAAGCAGAAAAAAGCTCGATGGCAGAATTCAGGGCCTACCTTGCCAGAGCTGGAAAACGTGAAAAGTACTTGTAGCATGTACATGGAGCCGTTGGGGTCTAGATAGGGGACACAATTGACCATAAAAATTCATATTTCCTCAGCATGCGCCGGGCTCGATGCTCCTGGGGGGTGATTTCAACTCAGTGTTGGATGTAACCATGGACAGATCTCACCCGCTGCTACCTGAGTCGGCGAGTGTGAAACTGGCAGACAGGAGGCGGAGATGGCAGTCAAATTGGAACTTGATGGATATATGGCGAGAACAGCACCAGCAGGAGCGCGATTACTCATACTACTCGGGCCTGCATGATCTGCATGTTAGGCTAGATGCGATGCTGGGAACGTCAGATGTATGTATTAACGTGCAACACAGTGAGTATCTGACCAAAACATTGTCAGATCACAACCCCCTGCTGGTCCATTTAGGATGGCGCAAAGACCGGGCGTTGGTCCCGACTTGGCGACTGAGCCCGGAACTCCTGGAGGATCCGGTATTCCGGGACGAACTCCAACAGGGGATCAGCCATTATTTTAATGAAAATGATAATACAGTGACAAATGTAGCGACAGAATGGGAGGCATTCAAGGTAGTAGTCTGAGGGATCTGTATTTCTAAGAAGGTGGGGGTGCGGAAAACATTGCTAGATGATGTTCAGAGAGCAGATGAGCGGTTGCGGGAAGCAGATAAGCAGAACCACACAGCGGAGAGGGCCCAGGATGCGGTGGCAGCAGCGAGGGAAGAGGTAGCGCGGCAAGTTGAAAGGCTCAGGGCGTTTGATTATAAAGCATACACAGCACGAATGCACGTTGAGGGGGACAAAACAGGTAGGCTTTTGGCGCGACTCATTGCTCCGGAAACCAGAGGAGCTCTGATATTGGGGCTCAGAACTACGGCCGCTACGATGGAGTACACCCAACAGGGTATAAATTAGATGTTTGTGAGCAATTATGCAGCGCTGTATCGTAGCCTGGGGGTGGCAGATGTAGCAGATATGGAGAATGATTTTGCCGGGTTGGATTGGCCCCAGTTAGAAGAGGAACAGTCAATAGTATTGGGACAAGAGATAACATTAGGGGAAATCCGGTCGGCGATCAAGCACATGGCGCGAAACAAGACCCCGGGAGTGGATGGACTACCAATCGAATTTTATGCCACGTTTGTGGACATACTAGCGCCCCGGCTACAGACGCTGTATAAAACAGGCCTGGAGGGCAGGAGCGCTGCCAACCACCGCTCGTGAGGCTATTTTAATTCCCCTTCTAAAGCCAGGCAAAGACTCTGCTGAACTAGCAGCATATAGGCCGCTATCGATGCCAACGGTGGATTATAAAATTCTGAGCAGGATACTGGCGACGCGACTGCTCCCTTACATGGCCTCCCTGGTCCACGGAGATCAGAGGGGGTTTATCCCCAAAAGGAACACGGCTGGTAATATTAGGCGTCTCCTGCGTATCCTAGAGGAACAGCGAGACACCACGCTGGGGGCAGCGGTGCTGGCCGTGGATATTGAAAAGGGCTTTGACAGCCTCGAATGGCCTTTCCTACATTATGTGATGGGGAAAATGGGATTAGGAGAGAACTACATAAGATGGACAAGGATTCTTTATAATGGGGCCACAGCAAGAGTAAGAACGGGTACGACAATTTCTAGAGCATATAAAGTAGAGCGAGGGACGAGACAGGGGTGCTCTCTCTCACCGCTGCTATTTGCAATAGCGATAGAGCCATTAGCTATGCTGGCAAGAACGGGGGAGCAGTACCGGGGCCTATCATTACAGGGAGATGCGCAATACATCTCGCTGTACGCCGATGACCTATTATTGTTTTTGGAAGATACCGGGGAGGCTCTGGCGGCGGCGAAACAATTGCTGACAGGGTATGGAAGTAGATCAGGGTTGCGGGTCAATTGGCTGAAAACTTGCCTATTTCTGGTGCAGCCGGACTTGCCGGCGCTACCCCGAGAGCACGGAATCCACTGGGAGGCACAGTGCCTGCCCTATTTGGGAGTTCACATCTATCACACGCAAGATGGGCTCCTGGAAGGCAACATTGGTAGGGCAATTCGAGGAGTCAAGGGGAGTATGGAGTTCTGGACAGCCTTAAGGATATCGGTGGCTGGGAAGGTGGCCTTGTTAAAAATGGTAGTGTTACTGAGACTGTTATATTATTTTAGGACCCTCCCGATATGGATACCTGGGGCGATATTTCGGCAGTTGAAAGCGATGGTAGGAGGCTTTATATGGGGGAACGGTAGGAGACGGGTTGCCATAGATATAATGATGCGCCCTAGAGTAGCAGGGGGATGGGCAGTTCCAGATTTTGAGTGTTATTATCTGGCGGCCCAATTACAGTGGCTTACGCAAGCAGTGGCAGCGACGTTTCGAGGGCCCTACCTAGGCAATAACTGCTGGATACCGCAACATGTGATCTCCTATATCTTGCTTGGGCAGAAACTGCATAAAGATACCATCACTAGTGAGGAGAGAACTCTACAGCGTTGCTGGATCAGGAGCCATAAAAAGCATGGAGTAGAGAGCCCTTATGCGCCTGAGCTCCCGATCGGGGCGTGTACAGCGTTGCCCCACGGAGGAGATTGGTCTGCTCTGGGAGATTAGGAAGAGAAGGGAGTATTCATGGTGGGTGACCTATATGAAGACGGCGCATTACTGCCATTCTCGAACCTGCAAGATAGATATGACCTGCCGCGGGGGCTCTACTTATTGCATGCGGCACTGGTAGCGGGGATCCAACGTAGGTGGAAGATGGGGCTGACGGAACCAGAGACATTGTTGGTTTGTCAATATGTGGCCATGGCAGCAGGCACGTTCAAGGCCGTCACGTGCCTTAACAGGAGAATGGAGCAGGAGGGAAGGCAACCGCTGGACAGACTAAAGGGGAAGTGGGAGCAGGACCTAGAGAGGATATCCCAGAAGCTACTGGGCCTAAACTAGTGGAAAGGTAATGGAAGATTACACGGAACGCTGGGTTTCAGCTCATACAATTTTATGTGCTCCATAGGGCATTTATGACCCCGAAGCTTATCCAACAGATCTTTAAGGCGGAGAACGCTAGCTGCCCTAGATGTGGGACTGCAGAAGCGGATTTTCAGCATATGCTGTGGTCCTGCCCGAATCTGATAGCATATTGGAGAGAAGTAATAACAGAGCTGGAGGTGATTAGAGAGCGAACACTTAGCAAGGATATAGGGGTGAGTTTGCTGCATTGGTACCCGCACACAAAACATAACAGGGTGACCAGCAAATTTATTGTTTTGGGACTGATAATAGCTAAAAGGGAGATAACCAGCCATTGGAAAAACAGTCAGGGACCTAGAGCACAGAGATGGAAACACGAATTTCTTAAGTGGGCAGCGAGCAAAAGTGTGACTAAACTGCGGCTGGCGCATAGATTGCAGAAAGAGGCAATGCTAGAAGGGGCACGGGCCTGGGAGGCACTAGTTGAGGCACTGCGTAGGCCTGTCAGAGACCTGGAAGATGAACCGGGACCTCCTTTAGACGGCGGACCACAAGGAGCTGTGGGGAGAGCGTGAGAACAGGAAGAGCTTTCGACAGGGAGGGCACCAGGAAACATGGGGAGGGAGGCCATACCATAGAGAAAGCACATTTCCGGTAAACCCCAAGGACCAGTTCGCATAAGACATGGAATACGGAAACGGAGCACACTGGAGGGGGGGAGGGGAAGCAGGGGTGGGAAGGAGATAATAGATGGGTTGTTGGGAAGGGTTGAATGATTCGGAATATATTTGCTGCAAAATATGAATATGTTAAGATGTTGATTGCAACCTAAAACAATAAAAAACTTTAAAAAAAAAACAAAATACATCGTTACCGAAGGTAAGTAACTTGTTCATCTGAAACAAACACGTTAGTTAGATTCCTCACCTTAGAATAGATACCCCAGCAATACCAACCCCGGAGGTGGGCCTGCGAACCAAGATCACACCAGAAAGTCCTGGAGAATAGAACGGCCAAAGTGGCCGTCTCTCCGGACTTGGCTGTCCAGGCAATAGTGCTTGGCGAACGTGTGCAGTGAAGCCCACGTCGCCGCCTGACAGATGTCCTGCAAGGGGACTCCCCGTCCCAGGGCAGTTGTCGCCACTGTGGCCCGGGTGGAATGGGCTCGCAGCCCAACAGGAGGGACCTTTTTCGCCAAAGAATAGCAGAGTTTAATACACAACATGACCCATCGCGAGATGGTCCACTTGTGCACAGCTTTACCCTTCTTCGCACCTACATATCCAACAAAAAGTTGGTCGTCCACCCGGAACTGTTTTGTGCGGTCCAAATAAAATGACAGCGCACGTTTTAGGTCCAGACGGTGAAGCCTCTCTTCATCTTTTGAAGGATGCGGAGGCGGAAAGAAGGTGGGCAGCGTGACAGATTGCCCGATGTGAAAGGGAGTCACGACTTTAGGAAGGAAAGAAGGAAGGGTCCGGAGGACAACCTCATCCGGATGAACCGAAAGGAAAGGAGGCTTAGCTGACAGAGCCTGGAGCTCACTCTCCCGCCTAGCGGAAGTGATAGCCAACAGGAAGGCAGTTTTCAGAGTCAGTAGACGAAGTGGACAGTTGTGAAGGGTCTCAAAGGGAGCGCACATCAGAAAAGTAAGAACAAGGTTCAAGTCCCACTGAGGCATTACGAATGGAACAGGAGGGAACATATGAGTAATGCCCTTGAGAAAACGGGAGACAACAGGGGACTTGAAAAGAGAAGGCTGATCAGGAAGCGTTAAGAAAGCAGAGATTGCAGCAAGATAACCCTTCAAGGTGCCCAGAGCAGAGCCCTGCTGGGCCAAAGAAAGAAGAAAGAGGAGAACCTCAGAAAGAGGGGCAGAAAGGGGATCCACAGCCTTTGCTGTGCACCATGCCACAAATTTGTTCCACCGGCAGGCGTATACCGTCTTTGTGTAGGGACGCCTGGCTGCCAGAATGACATCACAGACTTCAGGAGGCAAGTCAAATGGCATCAACTGCCGCCGCTCAATCTCCACGCATGGAGGTGGAGGCTGGACAGGTCCGGGTGGAGGACCGTCCCCTGTTGCTGCGACAGAAGGTCCTCCTGAAGAGGCAGTCGTATCGGGGGATCGATGGACATACTGAGTAGCTCGGGATACCAGTACCTTCGTGCCCAATCCGGAGCCACCAAGATGACTTGGGCCCGGTCGCGCCTGATCTTCTTCAGCACTCTGGTCAGAAGTGGTATAGGCGGAAAGGCGTACAGCAGACCGCAACTCCACTCGTGACGAAAAGCGTTTCCAAGCGAGTGCCGCCTTGGAAATTCCAACGTGCAGAACTGCTGACATTGCGCGTTCTCTTCGGTGGCGAATAGATCTAACCAAGGCTCTCCCCACTGCAGAAAGAGACCTTGCGCCACGTCCGAGTTCAGACGCCATTCGTGATCCATCATGCACCGGCGGCTGAGTTCGTCTGCTCTGGCCTTCAGAGAGCCCGCCAGATGTTAAACCACCAGGGTGATGCCCTGATGTGCCAGCCATGTCCAGAGGCGCAGAGCCTCCTGACAAAGGGTCCACGACCCCACCCCGCCCTGTTTGTTGCAATACCACATGGCGGTGGTGTTGTCCGTGAACACCTGCACGACACTTCCCCGGACAGAGGGAAGGAAGGCTTTCAGTGCAAGTCGGATCGCCCTCAGCTCCAATAGGTTGATATGGAGCCGAGTCTCCGCCGGAGACCAGAGTCCTCTGATCTCCGCCTCTCCTATATGGCCCCCCCATCCCAGGAGGGACGCATCCGTCACTACGACATGCTCCGGTTGGGGTAGGGAGAGGGATCTGCCGCTAACCCAATCGCGATTCGTGAGCCACCACTGCAGCTGGTTCGCAGTGCCCTCCGAGATCAGGACATGGTCAGACAGGTTGCCTCGATGCTGGGCCCACTGAAACTTCAGGTCCCACTGCAGAGCCCGCATCCGCCACCTGGCATGAGGTACCAACAGGATGCAGGAGGCCATCAGCCCCAGAAGCCGCAGCACCAACCTGACCGAAACCCAGGACAGAGGCCGGAAGATGGAAATCAGGGCCTGAATGTCCCGGACCCGCTGTTACGGCGGATAGACCCGGAACTGCGCCGAATCGAGATCCGCTCCAATGAAAAGGAGCTTCTGGGAGGGACTCAGGTGCTACTTCGGCACATTGATGGAGAACCCCAGCGAGTGCAGGAGGTCGGCCGTAGTCTGGAGGTGGGAGACGACTTGCTGGGGCGAGCCCGCCTTCAACAGCCAGTCGTCGAGATAAGGGAAGACTGGAAACCCTGATCTGCGCAGTTGAGCTGCGACCACCGCCATCACTTTCGTGAACACCTGAGGGGCACTGGTGAGGCCGAAGGGGAACACGGTGAACTGAAAGAGCCCTGACCCACCGTGAACCGCAGGTAACGCCGGTGATCCGGCAGGACGGGGATGTGGAAATAAGCATCCTGCAAGTCCAACGCTACCGTCCAGTCTCCAGGGTCTAGGGCAGCCAGAACCTGAGCTAAAGTGAGCATCTTGAACCGGTCCTTCCGGAGGAAGGCGTTGATGCTCCTGAGGTCCAAGATCGGGCGTAGGCCCCCTTTGCCCTTCTTGGGAACCAGAAAGTAGTGGGAATAACAACCACGACCTACTTCTGGACCAGGAACGCGCTCGACGGCCTCTTTGGCCAAGAGGGCCGAAACTTCCTCTCGTAGCAGATGCAAATGATCCCCCGACATACGGTGGTTCAGCGGTGGCATGGCTGGAGGGGTCGTCTCGAAGGGGAGGGAGTAGCCCCTTCGGACAATTTGCAGCACCCACCTGTCCGACGTGATGGAGCGCCAGTGGAGCAGGTGATGGCGAACTCTGCCGCCCACTGGCGTTGAATGGGCCTGAAAGCTCGGACTAGGAGGGCTTTGAGGCGGATGCTGCCGGGGTGGATGTGGACTGACCGGCACGTTGACCTCCAGTACCGCCTCGGCGGAATCCACGTCCGCGACCGCGTGCAGGTTGGTTCTGCGGTTGATGGCTGGGCGGACATGAGGAGGCGCCCCTTCCTTGGCCACGAAAGGGACGAAAGGCGGAAGTTTGCGGCTGCGGGGCCGAAAGACCCAAGGACTTGGCCGTGGCCCTGAACCGAGCCAGCGCACTGTCCGCCTTCTCATCAAAAAGGCGAGTGCCATCAAAGGGTATGTCTATGAGGGAACTCTAGACATCCCCCGAAAATGACGTGGACCTCAGCCAGGCGTGACGCCGAAGCGCCACCGTGGTGGAAATCGCCCGACCCAGCGAGTCCGTGGTGTCAAGTCCACACCGTATGGCATGCCGTGCTGCATCTCGACCATCAGCAAGCGCTTGAGTGAATCGTGTCTGGGCCTCCACCGGCCACAAGGGCAGCACGTCCTCCACCGTATCCCACAGAGAGTGGGAATAACGGTCCAAAAGGCAAGCGGTATTTAAAGACCGCAGCCCCAAACTCAGGGACGAGAACAGTTTCTTGTCAAACTGTTCCAACCACTTGGATTCCCAATCCGGAGGAGCGGACAGGAAGGAGGATTGGGAGGTTGAGGCCTGGATAACCAGACTCTCGGGGGTGGGGTGTTGGGAGAGGAAACTGGGGTCGCCCGGAGCAGGGCGGTGGCGCCGGGCAACGTTCCGGTCCACGGGGGGGACTGTGGAGGGCTTGGACCAAGTGCCCTGGAGAACGTCAATGAGGGCCTCATTAAACTGCAGCAGAGGCTCAGTGGAGCTTGCTGTCGGTTGAAGGACCTCTGTGAGGACGTTAGTCCTCACGGCCACAGCAGGCAACTCGAGCCCTAGGGCTTCGGCCGCCTTGCGCAGCACCACTGAGAAGGCTGCACCCTCCTCCGAGGCCACAGTCGGAGGAGAGATGAAACCAGCGTCCGGGGAGGTATCCAGACCGCTGGCATCCCCCAATTCCTCTGCCCAGTCCTGAGAGAGTTGGGCCTGAGCGGCCATAGGGTCTTCAGACCCTCCCAGTCGCCCTCGTCATCCGATTCCCGATAAACAGGAGGAATGATCGGAGCCGGGCAGTAGATGAAGCGTTCACCAATCGGAGCCGGCGTCGGGCCCGGACCGGGGCTAAACTGGGGAACGACGTCGTCCGAGGATGGCGTCGGAGGTGGAACCGGTGTCGGCGCCGGCGGTGAAGGCGTCGTGAGGTCGACCGGCGCCGACCGAGATGGTATGGGGACGGACGCGGCTCCTGCGGCTCCGACAGAGCCGCGGGGGTGGGACCACCCTGACCCCCGGCCGAGTCGCGCGACCGGTGAGGGGAGTCCGAAGAGCGATGTCGTCTCTTGGACTTCTTGGAGTGCTTCGACTTACCCGAAGACCCCGACGAGCGAGGACGATGGCTGCGGCTCCGCGATCGGTCCTTGGACCTCCTCTTGGACCGGGACAGAGAGCGGCGCGGAGCCGAGTGCCGAAGCTCGAGAAGCTTACGGGACCGCTCCCGCCTAGCTTTCGATGTCAAGGCCTGGCAATCGAGGCACGAATCCGCGTCATGGTCGGCCCCCAGGCAATAAAGGCACCGGCGATGGTGATCAGTCACCGACATCAGGCGATGACAGGCATCACAGGCTTTGAAACCAGGCATCCTACCGGCACCAGAGTTGAGTCGATAGACCAAAATAAGTCAAAAAAGTTAGTCAAAAAATGACTATGGGTAAGCTCTTCCCGGATCGGCGCTTACTGGCGCGGAAAAAAGAAGAACTGACGTCAGCGCGCGAGGGCGGCGTCTAAGTACTCCGACGACGTCATTCAGGCGCACGACGCCGACGACGGATGCGGAGCCGCAGATGACGCCTAGCGACGCGCAAGGGGTATTGCTACAAAAATCTTTCCGGATCCAGCCTGGAGATATTCTAAGGTGAGGAATCTAAATAACGTGTTTCTTTCAGATTCAAGACTTACATAAAAGTTTGCTATTTTTGCCTTATTAGCTTGATGCCTATGTAAAATACATTGTTAATGCTACATACATTATTAACATATAGTCCTTAATTTATTATGTACAAAACATATTTGAATTAACTTACTATAGCAAAATCTAAAAATTATAATAAACACAAATATTAAAGGTCAATCTACTCATTCATCAACACCAGAAACAGACCACGTTGGTGATTCCACCTGTCATACTGAAGTAGAAAATGGTGATACGATAACAATTTGAACATAAACAGTCTAACCAACAGGCAAAACTGCACCCCCACATTAGAAGAACTAGCTATATCTATTGCTTCCACTACAGGTTTTAAGGACTACTGTAAGGTCTATAATTAGAGGAGTCCATAAAAGCTCCCCTGCTCCACCATAGTTACATGCACTGGACAATGTTTAAAATATAAAGTAAGCAGAGCAGGGCTACCTCTGAAAACAGTAGATGCATAGCAAAATTAGATGGAACAATTTCTGAAGGTATTGCAGCCATTAGATTTGTTTTTTGATTTTTTTGTGCGTATCAGAGCGTTGTACATGAGCACTAGTTACGTTACACACGGACACATTAATTTTTGTTAGGCAAGGAGAGATGAAGTGATTTGCGTTCCTGCCAAGACTCGAACCTGGTTCCCCACATTCGAGGTCGACCGCCCAAGCCGTTTTGCCAAATTGACAATGACTATACAGGAAATGTCCACACAAATGGCTCAAGACTCTGTTGCACACACGTCAACAGAGACATGTGAATAATTGTCTCCAAACATTGGCTGTTCTGTTGAAACGTTAGCTACATTCACTTCAAACTAGTGTCAGAGAACTGCTAAGATGAAGGTAGAGTGAGTACATCACAGTGGTGATGTAGCAAGGAGCCTGGACCAAATAGGAAATCCTTTAGAGGAACTGTAAATTGCTAATGCAGGAATTAGGGAAGAAATGTCTGTTGGAGATAATGAGGACTCAAGTGTGAGTAGTATTTCTTTTGGTGCGCATGCTACACCAAGGGGCTCTAGAAGCCAGAGTGGAGAAGGACACAGAAGGGCCACACTAAGAACTAAGAACTGGACGTCAAAGACGCAAATAGAAATGGAGAAGATTAGACTGTTTTCTTGAAAGCTAAAATATTCTATTTACTTTTTGCAAACTAAATATTTTTCTAAATCTGGATTCATATGTTCAGAATTAAAATGTGTTTACTAATCTACACACTTTATTTGCTCTTTATTTACAAATATGTGCCATGTACCTTAAAAGAAGATGATAGTGACAGCATTCCTGCACGCACTTCCCACTACAGGTATTGCAACATCAGGTATGCAAAATGGTTATCAAGGGGGATTTTCTACATCATCTTCATCAGACTTACTTGCAGGGTCCATTGGGAGTCTTGTATGAATGGCTCAATTTTGCAACATGCACAGGTGGCTAAGATTTTACAGTCCATTGTTGGATCATACTGTAGGGTGCCCCTACTTTTGTGCAGACATCAGGATCTACCTTTAAGTTAACCAAATGTCCACCCTATAACACTCATTTTATGTTTATGAGCACAATTGTACGTCCTTTGTCTAGGTATTCAAAGCTGAAATTATGGAGTCATGATCTGGTGTCTCAATTCATATACACTATCACTTGAAATTTAACAACCTTGTTTTAGAAATGAATAAAAAAACTAAAAAAACAAAACATTAACCACTAAGGTTAAATTACCTAACAACCATTGATCTCCAAGTTCTCCTCTTGCTAGTCGCTCATATAGCCTACAGTCTCAAGATGTAAGAGCCATGAGTGTTATGTTATGCTTATTTGTATAGTGTGCTAATCACCCGTGAGGGTATACAGGTACTTTGCAGGTGGAGAGGCAGCTGTCTCCTAGGAGAGAATTATTCAAAGAGCCAGGAATTCAGCTTCTTGTGGAAGTCAAGAAGCGATGAGGAGGCTCTGATGTTGGGGGTCATTACACGCCTTGGGGGGAGATGTATGAAAAAGCAAATCCGTAGGCCATGGTCTTGCAGATGCCTGGCATGTGTGTGAATGAGAGTCTGACTGAGCAGAGGTATCTAGGAGCGACGTGGAAATGTATACGGTTGTTGAAGTAGGCCAGACCAATGTTGTGTAGTGCCCTGTATGAGTGAGCAGCTTGAACGGAGTGCATTTGTGTATGGAGAGCGAGTGGAGTTGCCGGAGATGTGGGTTATATGGGTTTGGAGAAGTAAGTTGAGGACGAGCCTTGCTGCTGTATTCTGTATGCTTTGGAGTCTGTTCAGGGGCTTTTGGTGGTTCTCGCATAGAGTGAGTTATCGTAGTCATATCTGCTGGTAAGGAGGGTCTCTGAGACAGTTTTTCTGGAAGCCATTTCAAAATCTTTCATAGCATTTTCAGGAGTGTATCCTGGTTATCGAACAACTACGCCTGTTATTACCTGTGCCAGTGTGAAGATCTCTAATATGGGACCTCCTTAGTTGGATTAGAGACCATTCCACAAAATGAGGCGGTAGAAGGGTGTTGCGCAATCTGCTGTTAGATAGGGTATTCCGGTAGGGACTCCATCAGAAACGGCCTTACTAACGGTAAATACATTTCCGCACCTTAAGAATAGATACCAAAGCAGTGCCTCGTCAGGTGGAGGCTCTGTGGGATGGCCCAGTCAAATAAAATCTGCAGGACTGAACAGCCAGAAAACAACTTCACATCGTATCTGGCTGTCAAAGCAGTCATGCTTTGTGAATGTGTGCACTGAAGTCCATGTTGCAGCCTGGCATATATCCAGGATAGGCACTCCACGTGCCAATCCAGTGATAACAGCTATGGCTCTGGTGGATTGGGCTCTCAGCCCTTCCGGTGGTTTCTTCTTGTCTAGAGCATGGCAGATCTTAATGCAGAGGGCCATCCATCTGGACAAAGTCCTTTTCAGCACTGCCTTGCCCTTCTTTGCCCCAGAGAACTCATAACTAGGTGATTGCCTACATAAGGGTCTTTGGTGGTGCTATCGATGTAAAAACAAAGCACTCTTTTTGGGTCCAAAAAAAAGTATCTCTACTTCTCCTTCGAGACATGAGGTGGAGCAAAGATTTTCGTTAGTGTGATGGATGTCTGACATAAAAGGGACCCACAAACATCAGTAGAAAGGCTGCTCAGGTACTCAGCACCAGTTTGTCATGAAAGCATGTGACATAGAGCAGCTGGACAGAAAGAGCTGGAAGCTCACTTATGCAATGAGCTTAAGTTATGGCGACAACAAAGAACATCCTCAAAGTCTCAAGGCATAGAGGGCAGCTGTGCATTGGGTCAAAATGGGCATACATAAGAAAAGGACTAAATTTAAATCTCACTGGGCATTATGAAGGGCTTAGAAGGAAACATATAAAGTAGGCCTTTAAGAAGTTGCATAACAATAGGTGATTTGAACAAGGATGGCTGGTCCAGTAAATGAAAAAAAGAGTAAAAGGTCCAACGAATAACTTTTAGCAATGCCCACTGCAAGTTCTTACTGAGTTAAAGACTAAACAAACAACAATATATCTGATAGTTTGGCCTGCAATGCTTCAATATTGTGGATGTCACACCAAGCCAAAACTTGTACCAGCATCCAACTTAATCAGACTTTTTAGATGGACCCCTGGCCGCTATTTCGGGAGATAGGCCGAATGTAGTGAACTGCCGCAGCTCAGATCTCCACACAGGGAGGTGTAGATTGCATAGGCCTGGGTTCAATAGTAACCAGTCCTGCTTCTACGACCTAAGATCCTCCTGAAACAGCAGTCTGAGCAGAGGAAAGATGCTTGTGCTCACAAATTCTATTTACCACAATCTCCTGGCTCAATCAGGTGCTACTTGGATAACTTGGGCAATATCAAGATGATAGCCCAAATATCCTGGATTCTCCACTTTGGGGAAAAGGAACAGAACTGTATCATATTCAGAATAGCTCAGATAAACAGGAGAGTCTGCGAAGGAGCCAGGTGTGACTTTGGCATGTTGTTGATGAACCGCAATGATGTGAGAAAGTTTGTGATTGTTTGGAAGTGGATAATGACTCCCTGGGGCAGGCCTGCCTTCAGCAACCAGTCATCACTGTAGGGGAAGACTGGTAGCCCTGACCTCTGAAGGTGTGCTTCAACCGGGGAGAGGAGTTGGCCAAACGGCTAGGGCGGTCAACCTCAAATCTGAGGAACCAGGTTTGAGTCTCGGCAATGACGCTGAACATCCTGTGATTCTGGGCACATCACTTAATCTCCAGTTGCGTAACAAAAATGAATGTGTGCATGTAACGCAACTGGTGCTCTGATACCCGATACCTTTGGGTCAAGTTTGCGCTATATAAAACTCCGTAAACCCCCCCCCCCCCCAAAAAAAAACACAGACATCACTTTCGTAACCACTTAGGTGGCACTGGTGAGATCAAAAGGGAGCACTGTTAACAGAGAATGCTCCTGGCCCACTGTGAACCACAGGGAGTGCCTGTGGCACTGTAGGACAGAGATGTGGAAATTAGTATTCTGCAGGTCCAATGCCACCATTCAGCCTCTGGATTTCAGGGCAGATAGGACTGTAGGTGGAAAGCTTCAGTTAGAAAAAGACTTTTGGGGAAATCCAGCATGCAACCATGCTGAATTGAGCTTTCTCGCTTCTGGAGTCCGAGATACGGTTCTCTCCACTGCCAGAAGACACCCTGCACCATTTCTGGGTGTAACTGCAGTTTGTGATCAGCTCGGCAATGCTTGCCGAGTTTGCCCACTCCAGCACCTAAAGATCCCACAGGGTCGTGTCCGCTCAGGGGAGTGCACTGATCACTCAGCCAGTTTATTCAGCCAGTTTTATGGATGCAGGCTTCCTGGAAAAGGGACCAGGGGCACACTTAGCCCTGTTTCTTGCAATACCACATGGTGGTAGTGTTGTCCATGAGGACCTGAGCCTGCAAGAAGGACGCCAAGAGAATGGCTCGCAACTCCAACAGGTTAATGTGGAGATTGTTCTCTACTGAAGACGAGTCTTTGGATCTCCACCTCTCCCCAACCCTGCAGCAATGCATCCATCAACACCATCAGCTCTGGGTGGGGAGGGAGAGGGGTCTGCCACAGGTGGTCAAGGCAGCCATCACTGCAGATCTTTTTCAGTCACATCCTTGGTGCTGGGTCCACTGATACTTCGGATCCCACTGCAGAGCCTGCATAGGTTATCTCGCATGGTGGACAAGCAGGATGAAGGAGGCCAAAAGGACAAGAAGACTCCGAGCCACCCTCACTGAGACCCAGGCTTGAGGCTGAAACATTGGGTTCATAGCCTAAATGTCCTGCATTCACTGATCTAGAGGCAAGGCATGTATAACCCACCATATACAGGATGCCAACAGAGATTCTCTCTGAGGGAGTCAGGTGAGACTTCAGCATGTTGATAATGAACCACAATGAAGTCAGAAATTTCGTCATTATCTGGATGTTTACCATGACCGATTGCGGTGAGCTAATCAACATGGTAGAGGAATAGTGGTACACCCAATACCCAATTTCTGAAGGGTGGTAACAACTGCCACCATGACATATGTTAACACTCAAGGAGCACTGTTGAGGCCAAAGGAGAGCACTGCAGACGGGAAATACTCATGGTTGACTTTGTACTGCCAGTAACATCTGTGGGACTGCATAACGGGTAAATGAATATATGCATCCTGGAAGCCCAAGGACATCACCTAGTCTCTTAGGTCCAGAGCAACCAATATGTGGGCCAACGTGAACATTTTGAATTTGTCATTTCATAGGAAGGCATTTAGAGGTAATGGTCCTTTTCAAGATAAAGAAATAGCAAGAGTAACATCCCACTTTGCTTTATGAGCCTGGAACCTTCTCTATAGCAACCCTGGAGAGCAACACAGCTCAGTGTACAGGTGTTCCTCGTAAAGTTGGTCAGATGTAGGGGGGATATGGCAAAGCAAACAGACAGGGTAGAGTATAACAATGTTGCAATATGTGGATGACCCATCTGGAAATAATGGATGCTGCCGCTCACAGAAGAAGTTTGTGCCACTAAGGCAAAACTACAGAGGCTTAGAATCAAGTGGAAGGGGGACTTGGAGGATTGGTGTCCTGCTGGCCTCCCCAATGCCTGCTAGATGCCCATCCCCAGCCTTGAAAGGACCGAAGTGACTGCTGAAGTGGTTGGGGTGATTAATACGATCTAAACGCCAGTTTCTGAATTGCCTAAACTGATGAGGGAAGTGCCTGGAAGGAGTCAACATTCTCAGGGATTGTCCTGTGGCCCTACAGCCCTTAAAATACTCCAGCGCATAATCAACTGTTTCGTTAAAAAGGTGTGAGACATCAAAGGGCATCTCCATATGAGAGGCTTGCCCACCCCCATAAAACCCCATGAAGCATATACAGCCGGGAAAGGAGAGCTCAATACTGTTGCCCTTCCCAGGCAGTTCTTAGTATCTACGCAAGCACGAATCATGCACCTGCCATGACCTGTCCATCATGAATTGTTTGCACCAGAGGGGCCCTAAGGTCTTCCTGGATCAAGGCCAAGATCTCACTGGCCATGTCCCAGACACCAAGCGTATAGTGGACCAGCATACAGATCGGACTGATCTCAGCACCAGCTTAGTCAAAGAGAATATGCAGAGACACCCATGCTGCTACCTGACAGATGTCCAGGACTGAGACACCCCGAGTCAATGTCATGGTCGCAACCTCCCCCCCTGTTGGAATGAGCTCGTAAGGCCTCAGGACACCATGTGAAGAACTCTTACAAAAGAAAGAAAAATCTAAAATTGAGCGCGTGCTGTGTCTCACCACATTTTTTAACCAGGACTAATCATTTTAAAAAGTTATCAATCAAAATTGACATTTGATTCAAAATTTGGACGAGTCTTTCAAAAAAACCTTTGTTCGCACTTCACAAAGAAAGCAGGATCGGCAACCTAGTGGTACAAGCCACACTACCTAAGACATCATTGAAACATTCCTTGCGAGAATGTCTTCATTTGCCACCCATTGCAGGGCATCACAGATGTGGCACGTGTGTGTGCTGTGACCTTTGAAGGATCCCTGTTTTCACACAATAACGTTAATTGAAAACACAACTCCTTTTCTAACTGTAAAACCAAATATTTTATTTATGATATATTGTGTACATGTCCAAAATTATATATTGGAAAAACCATCCAAGAAGTCAGTCACCGGATTACTCAACACAAATCAAGGATACGCAAAAAAGTACTCACTGCTCCAGTGGTTAACCCAGTGGCTCCGAAACTTTTTCAACCAGAGGCTCCCTTGACCCATTGGCCATTGCTCCCCACTGTTACTTTTTTTAGAGGGTGGGGTGGATGTAAGCCGGACCTCGGGAGTACTTGCATTTTTCTACCTGAAAATAATTGGGATGAAGCTGAGGAAGGTACTATAATCATATACGCAGGGTGTTTCGTATTACTAAGGCGGCTCCTCTAATAAAATATTCCTAATTACCACTTCTTTGCCCTTGCTTTTAGAGTACCCTCTTAAACTTTTTCATCCCACTTACAGTGCTAGATAGCACCCCTATGCATGTAGGCCCCATTGCCAAAGTGTTTCTGCGCTTGAAAAATATCTGCATGCACTTCCATTTCTATCCATGTCATAAGTGCTAAGTGTCAGCAGGGTGACTCGCGATTTTTTTAAACCACATACAGCTGTATTTTTGCTGTCTCTTCCCTAAAATTGCCTCCAAATCAATGCACGCAAAATAAGTGCCTCAGATTTGTTTGTTTTTAAACGTGCCTCTTTCTTGCTCCCAAATGTTGGCATTATACAGTATATGGTGTTTACTTCTCTGTGCTCAAGGAGAGAGCAGGACTGCAAGAAATGTGTGTGTACTGAAAGAAATGTGTTCTGGAAGTACCTATGATTCAAGTACAAATGTCAATACTTAGTGTGTATAAAAGACAGGACAACTGTACGTTATTGATAACTTGCATTGGTGTAAAATGCATTTGGAAAAAATAGAAACTATTATCGAGTCGAGGGAGCGCGTGCGGCACCAAACAAGATGGCCGCCTAGTCCCGGAGCTCTGCATCGTGGCGGGATTGTCGCTGCAATTTTCACGGCTCCAGAGTCTCTTTCCTCGTTGAAATGGAGAGCCCCATGCATCAGAAGTGCTCCTGAGTGACACCATGTCATTTTATTGCAATTTCTTGCTCTTTTGAAGGTAAAACCTTTTCAAATTGCTCCAGCTTCTTTGCGGCTGCCATTTTGTTTTACCTGAGAGGCTTTATTTGCTCTTCTCTTCAGGTACAATACTGCCTTCTTGATTTCTATCACCAAATATCTGCTTATCTACTATTTTATGCCTGACCAGACTTTTTTCTAATTTTAAGGAGGATTTCTTGGTATTTATTTGTTTGCGCAGTCAGTTTTTGGAGCGCGCTTCACATGCTGTGGGGTATTTGTGAGTACTTCAGGTGTTCTCTTTTGTCTCCACAAAATTATTCCTCCCGTGTTCCATGGGTAGGAGTAGGAAATTACTACTTACAAGCAAGAGTTCAATTGCTCATTCTCAGGTGTCGGACTTTCCTCCCTCTAACCATACACTTCACAATACTTGCATTATGGCGCAATCTGGATCATCAAGGTTAGCGGTTTCATCGCCTTCTCCAATTAAAACGCAAACCCCTGCTTCCGCTAACAAACGTCCCAAACTGGACCCTCCCTCTCCACCAAAGCCCGTTTCTCTGATGTCTCTGGACATTATCTTTGAGGAAATCCGCGCTTTGCGCCCTTTTGTTGAAGAGACTAACTCCCGCTTGCAAGCTATGGATACTAAATGGGTTTCTATGGACTCTCGTATTTCCATAGTGGAACAGCAAGTTGATGATCTACAAAATGTTTCCATATAATTGGTTGCCTTTGAGAGGGAGGTCCTTTCATTGAGGAAATCAGCGGAGGATCTTGAAAATAGAAAGAGGCGCAATAATTTATGCTTATATGGTTTTCCTGAGAATTTAGAGGGTGATGATCCCGTTCCCTTCTTCAATAATTTTCTCATAAAGCTTCTTGAGCTTCCTGCGTCTACTAATCTGAATATTCAAAGAGCCCACAGGCTGGGCCCCTGTCTGTCTTCATCATCTGTTCCTTCCAAACCACGAGGTGTGATTTTTCTATTTTTGAAATTTACAGAGTTACTACTTGTTTTAAATGCAGCCAAACTCAGAAAACAGCTTGTCTAGTCAGGTTCGAAGTTATTTCTCTCTCAAGATGTTTCCTCAGCAACAGCTAAACGGCGGAAAGAATTCCTGGATCTTTGACCAGCTTTGCGTACACTTGGAGCTTGATATGGACTTTTTCATCCGGGCTTATTCAAGGTCACTTACCAGAACAAAACTTCCACTTTTGAGGAACCGGCAGAATTGAAGAAATTAATTCACTCATACTCTGCATCTTTGATGGAAATCTCTGGCCCTCTACCTTCTATGTCCCCTATACCTAGATCATCATCTTTTTCATTACAGGATTTAATTTGCTTGGTTTTACTTCATGCTTTTCTCTTCGCAGGTTAATGTTATTAACTGTATTGTATCATCTTGCTCTTATTTATTCCTTTTATTTTTTCTCCTACATTTTTGCACATATTTATCTTCTTTGTCATATTTCTTTCTCTGTTTCCTATCTATCGCATAATATCCCCCGCTGTGATGCTCCCTCCCTGGTTCGTGGTGCCGTCTTCTCCCTTGTGTCGCCACTCGTCGTATTCTCTTTGTCCCCCCTTAGAAGGTACGTATTACAGTCGTCAATCCTTTATTTTCTTATTTTATATTTCTAATTTCTAGTTGTCATGTACTGTCTTCTCTTGTTATCTCTTCTTTCATTCTCCTCTTTTTTCAGTCCATTTATCCTTCTTCCCTCCTCCTTTTCATCTCCTTTCCTTCCTCTATTGCTACTTTTACCTATGGCTTGTATGTTTGATTGTTTTATTCCATGCATCTTTTTTACTACTGCATGCTTTTTTCTTTATGTATTTTTGATGGTTTTACATTCAGAGTTATTTCTTGGAATGTGAAGGGTTTTATTAACCCAATTAAGAGACAGAAAATACTATCACATCTTGCCTCTTACAACCCTGATTTGGTTCTTTTACAAGAGACCCATCTTACAGAAGCTAAGGCATTAAGATTAAAGAGAGGCAGATGGTTATTAGCCAAGTTGGCAATTAATAACATTTCTTTGACTGTTTTTAATGTTTATGGGCCTGATTGTTCCGTTTGGCCTCTGATCACACAGAAATGTATTCAATTCAGGGATGATTATTTTATACTAGGAGGCAATTGCAATCAAGTTGTTGATCCCTTTCTTGATCGCCAATCTCCGGTACGCTTCACTCCTCACAAATCGCATAAACATTTTCTTGACACTATTTCTCAATCACATCTAATTGACTCTTGGAGACTCTCTCACCCCGATACTCTTGACTTTTCTTTCATCTCTCCTCCTCACAATTCCCTTTCCTGTTTAGATTATATTTTTCTCTCTCAATCTTTATCTCAAAACCTGGTATCCTCCTCTAATGAACCTATTGTTATTTCTGATCATGCCCCAATTATAACTGACCTTGACTTATTACCTTCACATCCCATGTCCTTCCGTTGGTGTTTCAACAATTCGCTCCTTCTTGACGCTCTTTTCTCTTCTTCTTTCATCACTTTTGCTAACATATTTTTCGAACTAAATAGTGACTTCATTTCCTCCCCACTATATTATGGGACTTCTTTAAGGCTACAGCGAGAGGTTTCATCATAGACTTTGTTTTTTTTAAATAAAGAAACGTTTTCTTCAACAACATAAAGGTACCCTGGCACATATTAAGGCTTAGAATATAAATTCTATACTTCATCTGCAGATTCGGTCCTACCTGCTCTGATACGTGCCAAATTAGCATTTAATAAAACTTCAACTGACATTGCGTTGTACATACCTCTGTGTAGTAGTGCTCGTTATTACAGAGGTCGCAATAAAGTTGGAAAACTTTTTGCGAATAATCTTAAAACTCTAAAAGATCATACGCTGATTGACTATTTATTCTTCAGATGGTTCTCTTCTTCACAAAGATCAGGACATTCTTAACTAATTTAAGCTATTTTATAAAGATCTTTACACACCAGACTCTCCTCCCTCCAGTTCCCTCATCCAGTCCTATCTTGATAACCTTCCAACCCCATTTAATTCTCATCTCAATCTTTCTGATCTTGAAGTAGACTTATCCCTTAAAGAATTATCCTCTGCTCTAAACGCTTTAAAGACGGGGAAAACTCCTGGCCCGGATCGTTTTTCAGTTGAATTTTATTTGCATTTTTCTAACTTAATACTTCCTAAACTCTTAAATCTTTTCCATTCCTTCTTTCTCTCCGGTAAAACTGAGGGTACTTTTCAAGAGGCCACAATTTGTCTCATACATAAAGACGGATGAGATCCTATGTTTTGTAAAATTTATCGGCCAATTTCCCTGGTCAATGTTGATTATAAATTATTTGCCAAAACACTTGCTTTACGTTTAGACCATCTTATGCCTCATTTGATTGGCAAGGAGCAATGCGGTTTTTTCAGGGGCAGATTGACCTCGGATAAATCTTGCCTCTTTGTTCAAAACGTTAAGAAAGTGCCTTCCCTTTCCACATCCTTGGTGGCCATTTCTGTCTATGCTGAAAAAGCATTTGATAGAGTGGATTGGTCCTTTTTATCTGCATCTCTAAAATGGCATGGTTTTGGTCCTTAATTCACCTCCCTTATTTCTTTATTATACTCTGCCCCTAGAGCCTCGATACTAGTTAATGGTTGTATTTCATCCTATTTTCCTCTTCAACACGGAGTACATCAAGGCTGCCTTCTTTCCCCCCTTCTTTTTGTCTTAGCTCTTGAACCCTTCCTATCCTCAATCCGTAATAATGACTATCTGTTTTTTCTTATGGTGACCAATACTTAAAGCTATCCGCCTACACGGATGACATCCTGCTTTTTATTTCTGCTCCCAAAATCTCCATTCCCCCTTTATTATGTGAATTCCATTCCTTTTCCCTTGTCTCTGGATACAAAATCAATTCAGATAAAACAGAAATTCTCCCTCTCACTAAATTTTGTCTTCCACATTCCTTCTCTTCCACTGGTTTTGCATGGAATAGTTCTAAAATCAAATACTTAGGTATGTGGTTCCCCAGCTCCATTGCCTCTTCTATTAAATTAAATATAACTGCAGTCCTGTCTCAGATTGACAAACTACTTTCCTCTTAGAATCCTCTTTTCCTTTCGTGGTGGGGTCGGTTAGACTCAATTAAAATGATGATTACCCCTATTTTGATTTACACCCTTTCCATGCTTCCTGTCCAGATTCCTGCTTGTTATTTTAAACGTATTGATTATCGTCTTTCTAAATTTCTCTGGAAGAACAAAAGAGCCAGGATTCCTTTATCTTCTCTTCGTAAGACACAAACTAATGGGCGTGTAAGTTTTCCTGATTTTCGCCTTTATCATAAATCATTTTCCTTTTGTCATGCCTCGAAATGGCTCCTCTCCGATCCTTCCCCTTTGGCTTTCCATTGAACGTGCTTTATTGTTACCCTTCTCTTTAAAGGCAGTTCTAGCCTTTACTGGCAAAACTCCTCTTACCTCCCTCCCCTTGTTTAAACATAATTGTTCCTTATTGAAACCTTTGAGCCATCCAAAGTCTATTTTTAGAGAATAATTTTTAGTCTCCTATTTGGCATAATTCCCTTATTACTATCAATAGCAGAACCATCTTTTGGAGATCCTGGAGATCAAGGGGCATAATTTGGGTTAAAAATCTCTTTGATGGCCTATCTCCTTGCTACATTTCATTGTCCCCGCTCCTTTCTATAGAAATTCACTATTCTAATGGAGTTCATGGTTGAAACTTACTACTCTCTTCCATCTTCCCCTCTTCCCTCTGTTCAAAAGTCTCTTCATAAGATTTTTCTTTTGCTACCCAAAGCTTCTCTTATTTATAAATATTTCTCAGCTCCTAATCCAGAATGTGTTAAATCCAAATTGGAACTTTCATGGGAATCTGACCTGAGATGTGAATGGTCTATCCTCTTTTGGGACAAACTTTGGTCCCGTTCTCTCAAAATCTCTTGTTCCGCTTCTCTCACTCAATCTTTGTTCTTCCTTTATCATAGACTTTATCTTACCCCTTCCTCTATAGCTAAATTATCTCATTCGGCTGATACTAACTGTTGGACCTGTGGCTCTTCTAATGCTGACTTTCTACACCTTCTCTTCCTTTGCCCTTCGGTTTCTAATTTTTTTGGGGGGGGAAGTCTGGCCCTATATTTCTCGCTTGTTTCATATTTCCATTCCTTATTCCATTCCTCTCCTTTTCTCTGGGAGTCTATCAGATTCCTTAGGTCTTCTTCCCCATAAGCATGGTCTTTTTTGACCTTATGCTTGCTTTAGCTTTCCAACACATCGCTCTCAACTGGAAAACACTTACAAAACTTTCTATCCAACACTGGTGGAATAGTCTTTGTCATTTTCATCGACATGATATTGCTTTTGCCTCCTCCTGCAAACCATTGGTTAATAGAGATCTCTTTTGGTTACCTCTCACTACTTATCTAGATAATCTAGTGTTAGTAAATAATTCTCGTTTAAATGCTGAGAACTTTAAACCTCCTTGAATGTCTATTTTCTCTGTTTCTTGTTTTGTTTACCTTTTATTGATCTATTATATATATTAATTTGATTGAGCTTTTGATTACATGTCTTTGTACTATGCATATTCTCATTTTATCAATTTGTACACGTTTCCACCTCCCCACTTCCTTCCCTCCCCCTTCTCCCTCCCTTCCCTTATCTCCTAAACATTTTAAATAGCTTTCTCTTCTGCTTTTTATACTAGCCATTCTCTCATATGTCTTCAATTTATATGTTTTATTTTGTATTGCTGACCTTCTGTATTTCTTTATTACTCAAATAAAGCTTCTTAAACATAAAGAAGAAACTATTATCGAGTCTAAGAAACTAAATCGGGCATCTTTCACCTACTTTGGGATTGTTGGAATGTGGAGACCCAGTGAAATATGGAGGTCATCTCCCTCGACATGCCATCAATTAAGGACTACATGTACAGCTTTAGGCATGGTACTTACAAATCATCAACATCATGCATTTAAGTCTAATTAGTTTAACTGAAGTCAACAACCCCTTTAAAATTAAATGCATTAAAGTGCTTGGTGCTAAGCTCCCTGGCTAGGTTTGACGGTTCTCCAGGGAGCCACGGCGCACAGTTTGGGAACCACTGGATTAACCTTTGGATCAGTTAGAACCATGGAAAGAATTAATTGCGGTGGACCGTAATAGCAAGGATTGAAGTAAATCCCCAAGGTGGGGACCCAGAGAGACGCCTAACACAGCAGTAAATAGGCTAATTGAAATGACGGAACTCTATAACCTGTAAACACAGGGCATGGCCAAATAGCTATGAATTGTCATAGGCAAGTTACACCCTGTGACCTACATGGCTCAGTTTAAGATGCTAGTTCTGCGGACTACATCTCCCAGAAGTCTTTTTTGCACGTTTGAACCCCAACAAACCTCGAACAGTACTACAGACTTCGGATATATATCGGTAATCCACTTCAAGGAGAAACCGTTGACTCCTGTGCCTCTTGCAAATGTCGGTCATTGAATAAGGTATGTCAATGACAGTGGCAACTGCCATGCCGCGCTCACGCAGACTGCTTGGGCGGTCAGAATCTGAGAGTGATTCATTTTTCCGTTAGTAGTTCTAGCCAAAAGACTAACTATAGAGGAGTGACATTTACTGAAGAACCTGTGGATCCCACGACCGGGACACATTGTTACAAGACACATTGAGATAAGACTTAGTGTGTGTCTCCCTGTCATTCTTTGAGCTATTTGTATTGCGGTTTCGGCGATTACGGTCTCCTGAACATCGTTTTGAGTAGTACAATTAAAATACTTTTCTCTTTTGCTTCTTTTTACTTTTCAAATTCTAAATATTATCGAGGCGCTGTCCAAATAGGATAAAAATCAACATGTGAGGTTTTCAAAAGAAATACAAGGTAAAATAGTTGTGGATGGTGAGCCATGAATGCGTGCGCAATTTAAATTGAACACAAGCACTAATTTGAGTACTTTTCCTTTTACAATTTCCAGCTCTTTACAAGTTTGGAGTCCTGAGAAGAACCCTATAAAGAAATAATATTGGGTTTGAAACACATCGACGATCATTCTGCCAAACAAGTGTTAGACATACGGATTTACTATGCTGGCTCATGATGTAAACTAAGTAAAATTAAAACCGACAAAATGTCGTCCATTGAGCCGCAATAGTTCACTGTTTGTGTGAGTCCTCGGTTAAGGATTGTGTATATGCAGGCAAGTTAATGCCGTCCTCCCAGTAATTTGTCAGAACCAGAGCTTGAAAAATTATTCTCTTTTATAACTATTGTTTGGTGAATGTATTGTTTGAGGTTTTGTCTGACAATTTTGTAGGGTTGTGAAAAGAATCTGCAATGTAATTAATTGTTTGTTTTGTGTTCTTCTGTTGACTTTTGTACAAACTCTTGTGCTATTCTGAATGGAAAAAATCCATGAATTAGCAGATTAAAAATTCTCTTTCTTTTTAAAATGTACAAATAATAAAAAGAACAATCAAATTAAATTAAAAAACATGATCATATCTAGTGTCCAGTGTGATCATCAAAGTGTACATAACTGATATCAGTATTGGCATGCGTGTTGGTGTGTGATTATTAAACAGGCCTAGTCTTACTGATTTAGGGCCAAACCCTTTCTAGTTGAAAAGCTTCCTTGCCAGGGCGTAGCAGATCCTAATGCAGAGAACATCCCAGCGAGAAATGGTCTGTTTCTGCACTGCCCGACTGTTTTTTACTCCCACGTAGCCCCCAAAGAGTTCTTTGTCCACCCAGAACTCTTTTGTTTGGTCAAGGTAGAACAGCAATGTTCTTTTTGGGTCCAGAAGGTGGAGACGCTCCTCTTTCTTAGAGGGATGCGGGGGGAGCAAAAAAAGGTGGGCAGCATGATTAATTCATTCAGATGGAATGGGGCCACTTTTGGCAAGAATTAAGCTTGGGTGCGAAACACCAACTTATTTTCCAAAGTCATCAGTAGGGAGGCTTGCTTGACAATGCCTGCAATCGAGGGAGGAGCCTAGCGCGCAACCAAGATGGCCGCGTAGGTGCGAGGCTCCCGAGGACCTCCGCAACCTCCCACGACTATCCTGAATTTATCCTGTCTCGGATGAGGGGAATGTGTTGGTGAGCCTGAGCTGAGGTGGCACCCGTTTCCCGTTGTCAAATCGGACCTCGGACACCGGAGTGAGCACCGATTGGAGTCTGCGGCCTTCTCCTCGCCAGACCCCGGATTTGCGCTGAGGGGTGATCCAGTGACAAAGTGAACAACAGCGGCGGGCTGGGCCTGGCGAGTCGCGCACCCCGCGCTTTCGCTTTCGCACCCCCTTGCAATCACTGCAGGGTTGGGTCGCGGGGCTCTTTGTGTTGGTGTGGTCTCGCTGGGAGACTTGGCCTGCCCGCTGGCTGTGACCCACCCCGCCGATCGGGGGTGGCCCCCCTCGGAGCTTGTGGCCCTGATTGCCTGCCCTTCACGACGTGACTGGTGCGACCGGGAGACTAGTGGCCATGGCCACCAAACAAGATGGAGACCGGGCAAAGACCAAGCCGACCCGACGTGGCACCACCCATCAAGCCAACAGTATGGACCGCTATACCCTCCAGAAGGGATCTCCCAGCGGACCGCACAAATCCCCTGAGGACCCTCCTGATGCCCCGGACCTGCCCACGGATCTGACTCTGCGGGATGTAATGGGCGCCATTGCCAAGATGAAGGCCTCGGTAGGCCAGCGGTTTGACACACTGGCACAGAAGATCGACTCGGTCCTCGTGGATGTTGGCCTGGTGAGGGCCGATCTTTCCAAGAGCAACGACCGAGTTGATTCTTTGGCCCACACCGCATCGGGCCTTACTACTGATGTGGCGGCGCTACAAACAGAGGTGCGCCGGCTTAGTCAGGCGAGCGCGCTTATGGATCGGCGCCTGGAGGACTCCGAGAGTCGGGCCCGGAGAAACAACATCCGCATCATCGGAGTACCCGAGGGACGGGAGGAAGCGGCGGCGGACCTATTTGTGGAGGACCTGATCGCTACCTATCTCCAGCCACGGGGGCTGAGTAAATTCTTCGCGGTGGAGCGGGCCCACAGGGTTCCCGGGGGAAGGCCGAAGGTCGGAGCCCCTCCGCGGCCCCTCATTGCCCGGATTTTCAACTTTCGGGACAGAGACGCTATCCTGCAAGACTCCAGACTGTTGGGGCCGGTTAAGCTTGACAACATGGAGGTGAACTTTTATCCGGATTTCACCCCAGCGGTCCAGAAGCAGAGACTGAGCCGTCTTCGGGACTTGAACCTTAAATACGCAATGCTCTTCCCAGCCAAGCTGCGAGTGGGGGTAGAGGGTCGCACGCACTTTTTTGATCGCCCCGAAGCGGCCGGAGACTGGCTGGACACTCTGTCTGGGGATCGTGATCTGGGGGGTGGGGGGGGGGGGCGGCGGGGGGGAGACGGCACACTGGATCGGGACTGAGGGGGTGATGTTGGGCTTCACTCTGGACAAAAATGTTGCCACTCTCGATTAAGCATCTGTCTGTATAATTTCCCCTCCTATGGAGGTTGTGTGGGGTCTCTTGGGGGTTCTCCCTCCTCCTCTAGGGGGCTTAGCTAGTTTTTATTATATATATGGGGCGACAGGCACACTGCACGTTGGGGGGGCTGTTCGGGCTCATGCAGGGGTGCAGGGAGGGGGGAGTTTTGTTGGGGTGGGTGGGTAGGGATGGGGGGGTGTTGTTCGTTTTCACCACAAGGCAAAGGTATCATTGTGCTAGCTCTATAGTGCTCTCGGGGGGACGAATGGTGGCTCTTGTCTATGATGGGGGGTAGGGAACTAACTCTTTTGTCCTGGAACGTGAATGGACTGGGGGACAGGATTAAACGTGGGGTGGTCCTGCAGTTCTTGAAGCGAATCTCGCCCGATGTAGTTTTTCTGCAGGAGACACACCTCATTGGCAACTCCTTCTGCGCCATGAATCGGCGTGGCTATCGCCTAGTGGCCCATTCGGGCTTTATGTCTGGCTCTAGGGGTGTGGGCATCATGGTTAAGAACTCGCTTCCGCTGGAGATTGATGAGGTGCTCCATGACGACAGGGGACGTTACGCGGTCTTGGTGGGAAGGATGGAGGGCAAAGTGGTGGTTTTTGTGTCAGTATACGTCCCACCGGGGCTGCAGTCGACTACCTTTGCGGACCTGGGGCGCCTCCTCCTTGGCCTTCCGGGGGGGGATTCTGGTGGTGGGGGGGGGATTTCAATGCGGTGGTTTCCGGGACTGTGGATCGTCACCCCCCTAGGGACCTCCCCCGGGCCCAAGCGTGGCTCTCTGGTCTATTGGACACTTTGGGATTGGTGGATTGCGGGCGTTTAAAACATCCCACGCAGTTACAGTATACCTTCCATTCGGGGGCCCATGGTAGTCTCTCACGACTAGATTATGTCCTGGTCCCGGCGGCCTATGTTGGGAGGGTGGGAGAGGTGCGCCATTTGGCACGGGGTATCTCGGACCATTCCCCGCTCCTGTTACACCTGGACCTTTTTCCGAGGGGTGAGGGTAGGGTGGTCCCGATCAATCCCTGGTACTTGCGCGACCCCACTATTCGCGCTGAATTGATTAAATCCCTCCAGCGCTACTTTGACGAGAATGTGGGGTCCGTGCCTTCGGCTGTTTCATTGTGGGAGGCATTCAAGACAGTACTACGAGGAGAGGCCCTGTCCCTCATTTCCCACACCCGGAGGCGCGAGCGGGAGGAGGTGACCCGGGTGGAAGCTGAGATAGCCGAGTTGGAGGGTAATTTAGAAAGCGGGGTGACGGATGCTGTAGTGCATGTCCTCCAACTCAAGCAAGCGGCCTATAGGGCCCTCGTCACGGAGGCAGCCAGGGGCCTCAGTAGAGAGCAACAGGGGAGATTGTATGATGTGGGTGACAAGGCTGGTAAATTGATTGCGTGGCTGGACAAAAAGGAGAGAGCGAGTCGTGTAGTCCCGCTGATTTAGAAAACAGACGGTGTGTGTGTTACTGAGCCGGAAGAAATTGTCTCCTGCTTCGCGGACTATTTCCGTGGGGTGTATTCCCCGGTGTCTTCCTGCTCTGAAGAGGACTCCCGTACCCTGCTCAGGGATATCGCGCTGCCTTCCCTTTCGTAGGAGGACAGAGTGTCGTTGGACGCCGCTCCAACCTCCGACGAAATCGCCCTCGCCATACGTTCGGTCGCTTCCGGCAAGGCCATGGGTCCTAATGGTCTCCCCATCGAGTTGTACAAATTGAGACCGGATACACTGGCACCACATCTCCGATCGATGTTCCTGGAGGCCCATTCGGTGGGCTCCCTCCCGCTGGACCAGCGTCTGGCTACAATCGTGGTTATCCACAAGGAGGGGAGACCTCGGGACCGGGTTACATCCTATCGGCCCATTTCGCTACTGAACGCGGAGCCTAAAATTCTCGCCAAGGTCCTGGCCAATCGGCTGGTCGGAGTGGTGGGCGAACTGGTTCACCAGGATCAGTCCGGCTTTATTCCCCATCGTAACACAGCTCTTAACTTGCGGCGTTTGCATGGGGTGCTTGCACGTGTTCAGTACATACGGGAGCCGGCCATTTTGGCATCCCTGGACGCCACCATGGCGTTTGATATGCTTGAATGGCCATACATCTGGGCGATGCCTGCGAAGTTTGGCTTTGGCGCAGGGTTCATCAGTTGGGTCAAATTGCTGTATTCGGGCCCATTGGCGCAGGTGGTGGTGAACGGTGGAGTATCGGCTCCGTTCGAGCTGGGCCGGGGCACGCGGCAGGGCTGCCCCTTATCGCCACTCCTTTTTGCGCTTGCCCTGGAGCCCCTGGCGGAGTGGCTGCGGTGGGAGCCCTCCATCCGTGGTCTCCGTTGGACCCCCGAGCATGAGGACCGCGTATCCCTATACACTGATGACATACTCTTGTACCTAGCTTCCCCACGTAACTCACTTATAGTACTGGTTGATGTTTTGCATTCATTTGGTCGTAACTCCGGCCTTGTCATCAACTGGGCTAAATCGTGCATGTATGTTCTCTCTGGGGAGGCGCCCATTCTCCCGCAGGGTTGTCCGATCCAGATCGCCCCGCGGGGATTTCGGTACCTGGGTATCTTCATTACTCTGGACCCGGAGGCCCGGTATGATCGGAACTTGCTTCCCCCCCCTCCAGCGCCTGAAGGAAGATGTCACGCGCTGGCGGCGCTTGCCGCTCTCGCCGCTCGGCCGGGCGGCATTGTTTAAGATGATGTCTCTGCCGCGCTTCCTCTACGCTTTGCAGAATACTATGGACCCCGTCCCAGCGCGCTACTTCCGTGAGGTGGAGAGTTTGCAGCGCCGCCTGTTCTGGGACGGGAGGCCGCGTATCGCCCTGGCGAAGCTGACGCTCCCATGGAATGACGGCGGGATTGCCCTCCCGGATATCAAACGATACTATTGGGCCTCCCATCTGGCTGCGATTAATCACGGCCTGTATGGGCCCGCTTTAAACCCGGCATTCGAAATGGATAAGATGCTACTCCCGGGTGGGGACTATAATCGAGCGCTCTACTCCAGCACGCCCGACGCTCGGCTGACCGGCCCCACGCGTGTCATGGTGCGAGTGTGGCACGCGGCTAATGTGGCGATGGGGTGGAAGGATCGTCTGACCCGGGCGTCACCACTATACGCGTCCGAGCAGTTGGGCTCCCTGTGGACCTCGAAGGGCTTCGAGAAGTGGGACATGATAGGCATTAGCAAGGTGGGGGATCTCTGGACGAGGGGAGGATTTAAAACATTCGAGATGCTGCAGACGGAGTTCCACTTGCATGGCAGGGAGTACTTTCGGTATTTGCAGATCCGTCATGCACTGGGCTCCGTCTTCCCGGACGTTGCATCCATCCCGGAGTGTTCCCCCCTTGAGGATAGAGTGCTGGATGGACACGTTCCGGACAGCACGATCTCACTGATCTACAAAAAACTGATCAATGACTGCACGGGATTGCTGATTGCCCTTCGTGAGGCTTGGGTTGCCGATGGACTGGAGCTGGACGACGAGGACTGGACCCTTGCGGTGGCCTCCCCGAAAGAGGTGGCCATACCGGCCCGCCTTCGCTTCGTCCAGCTCAAGATACTCCACAGAGTCTACATGACGGGGCCGAGGCTTCTGTGTATGGGCTATGCTGTGGACGGGTTGTGTAGGCGTGGGTGTGGCGCTTTGGGGACCTTTCTGCATATATTGTGGGAATGCCCGGAGGTGGAGCGATTCTGGCGTGGTGTGCATGAGGTCCTGCGTGTGGTTACGCATGTGGTGCTGCTACCCGAAGCGAGGAGATGCCTGTTGAATGTGTGGGAACCTACCGACTACTCGGCGCCACAGACGCGGTGGGTGACTCTGAGATATATGGTGGCCAAGCGTGATATTGCTCAACTGTGGGGATCTCAGAGGTCCCCGACTGTCTCGGCATGGAAGGAACATATGGAATGGTGCATGTTTCGGGAAAAGGTGGTGTATGTTGCGAGAGGTAAGCCTGGGACATGGGTGAAAGTCTGGGGCCCCTGGAACGCCTACCGCGGGGGAATCTGTACTCCACCGTTATTGCCCGATCCGTCGCCTGCCCCATCCCCGTAGCCGACCCATCTTCCCTGTTCCGGGCATTGAGTTTTACCCAGCCCTAATCCTGATCTCTTCCCCTTCTTGATACTCCTATGGATCGGTAGGGTCCCCCTCTCAGGGGAGCACATGCTGCTATTTCTGATTGTAGATTGCCTTGTGGTTTTTGTTTTTTCTGGTTGTTATTTCAGTTTAAAATGAAACCGTACAGTGGGGTCCGGATGGTGTGGCTATCAACGCTGCTAACTCCTGTGCATCTTTCTTAGCCGCAACGCGCGCTCTACAATGTGTATCATATTCTCCTTTTGTTTACTAGCGGCCGGCCGTAAGGTTGTAGGCCCATCTTTGTATATTTTTTGAGTTTTGTAATAAACGGTTTCAAAAAAAAAAAAAAAGACTATGCCTGCAATCCACTCACCCTTAGGGCAGATGTTATTGCCACCAGGTTGTCTTGATGGTAAGCTGCAGGAGGGGACAATTGAGCCATGGGAGGACCAAATAAAGGACCCACTGCAGCATGACAAAAGGTGTAGGTGGAAACATACGTAGAAGCGCTTAGGGAGTGGAGTACATGTAGCAGTCCTCCTCCCCCCTCCAATGCCTAGGTCCCACCCCTCCCTACATTGCTGGCTAAGAGCCAGCAAATGCAATATAAAACGATGCAAGAACATCGTTTTGTTGTATATTTGCTAGCTCTGAGCTCTGAGCCAGGCAGTGGAGCACGCTACTCTCCCATTGCGGAGGTACTACCACAGGAAGGTTGAAACGAGACACCAAGAAGGGTGTAGGTAAAATGCATCGGAGTACACCGCATAGAAGGCCAGACGACCATATGAGCAAAATACACACATATTTACCTGAAGTAGAATACATCTACAAGAGATCCATTCAAGAGATAGGCCTATGTACGCAGAGACATCCAAAGATTAATGTGTATAAGGATAAATATGCATATAAAAACATAGAATTCCCATAGACACACAAGTTATACAGGGTACAGTAAAAGTATATTCACTCCTCCGAAGGTAACCCACATCCTCTGTCAGTGAGCGGATGGATGAGAAGTGGAGGAACAAGGTACACTCCAAGACCAGAGGTAACCAAGAAAGGAGAAAGATAGTCCATTCTAATGCTGTAAAAGAAGAGGTTACAACAGTAAAGGAGTTGGAGATAGAAAGACAAAGCTGGGAAACCACAACACAGTGCCACAGAAGAGTAGTAAGTGGAACGCATCACCCACTACAGGAAAACAAGGACACCCATCCAAGAACCAACACCATCATCTAAGGAAGGATACTAGCAGGCGGTAGCAGGAGAAGCAAGAATAAAAAACATGTGGAAGCCCACCATAAAAGACAAGAAGAAGAAGGAGAAGAAGAAGGAGAATACGAAGGCCAGCAGGAGAAACAGAGGGCTGGAGGAAATGACGGCAACAGATAGTTGATTATGACAATCACACACTGTTCAACTGAAGGAAGCAGGAGAAATAGGCAAGAAACCTCACCAACAGTTCATGGAAACTTTAGGAAAGATAGGATATGTTACAAGAAAATGTAATGAAATACCTCCCCCAATGAAGAGGGTTAAATGGAACTTGTCCCATAGAAAAAGAGGGACATCAAAAAGATGGGAGTGGAGTGAGAGAGATACAGGAAAGAAAGGGCAACCCAGACTTTTTTGAAAGAAGGATACTAGACAAGGATCCAAACAATCAAGGGGACTGGAGTCCCAGGTGAAGAGAGCTGAAAGAACAGCAGAGACAACAGCAACAGTCTGATGGCAGATATGGATAAAAAAAAAAAACGCAAGAGGCAACATCAGGGGCCATGCCTGAGGTTGGCAGGTCGAACACCAAAAGGGTAAAAATGCATACAAGAACACCAGACTGCTAAATATAAAAAGCATAAGGAGCATGATAGAAGTAGAAAAGGGTCTACACAAGAAAGCAGGGCCCAGGCGCAATTTGAAATAATACGCCAAAAAGAAGCCAATACTACAAGGGTATTAGAGAGGTGGAGTCGTGGAACCTAGGCCCGAACCAATATGGACACAATATGAATAGGAGAAAATCTAGATGACCTACAGAGTAAAACAGAACAAGGAGAAGATCCCACTAAAGAGCGTGAAGACTGGAATGAAAGCAAATCAGGCCAAGAGTTGCCTGCCATTTGGAGGGGGCAGAGAAAAGAGGAGGTTGACGTCCCTAGAAGGGATAATAAGTGCATAGATAGCTCACAAAATGCCTCTAAGGCATGCAAAACAAGGTCCCCAAATCCGGGGAACAAGGCTATAGTGCACCTGCACAACATAAACAGAATACCCGCGCGGAGTAAGCAGTTGGGTAAGAAAAATCAAGTAGCAAAAGTATCTGTAAGAACAGACTCCCATGAGACTGCAAAGCAAGATTTGTTCAAGAGCTGGAAACTAAACCTGTCACTGACAGCATAAATGAAAAGAAAAGTACCTGCAGAAAGCAGGCACACCACACTCGGTGTAACCCGAAAGAGAGAGAGTACTCGACCCTACGAAGGCGGACAAGAGTCAAAAAAGGGGAAACAAAATTCACCCAAAAACCCTAGAACAACAACAGATTTAAGACTCTGTACCACCATGACTATCTCTGAACCACCATAAATCCAAATCGGCATGCAGACCAAAAAGGGAGGTGCAATCAAAAGACATGTCAATTAAAGTAGTTTGCGCAGCCTCCAAAAACCTAGAAGTACGTAACCATGCACACTATCATGGAAATATGGAGAGGCCGTAGCCCAACCAACAGAATCGATTGTATCCATACCATAGCAAATGCTAAGAGTGACAGCTTGTTCCCCATCTCGTACCAGAGGAACAAGAGCATTCCAGACTTCTTATGGAATGGAGGGCAAGAGGTATTCCACTGAGTCCTATTAGGTGTGGGAGAAGTGGAGGAGGACACAAGAGGCGTTCAGAGAATGCAGGGCAGAGCTAGAAGAAGAGAAAATACACCTGCAACAAGCATCATGTTTTCTGGCCTCTCTTTGCGGAGGAACAGAAGGAAGAAAATCAATATTTTGGGTGGCTAAAGCAGCCTGAACCAAAAAGCTCCTAGTAAAGGATGTCTAAGGAGACAGGAGGGATTCCCCGTGCCTGGGCGATACATGTGATAAATAGAGCAATCCACAGGGAGCCCTGTTTCAGGTTTAGCCCAAGCACCCAGCAATATATTAAAAAGACAGTCCCTACAAGAAATACAGACTCAATGTTAGTTTGCTGAGGATGTAGAATGCCAATTAAGGGGTCTGTTGACAATTCTGCAGAAGGAAGTTCTAAATCTAGTACGACCAAAACTCGATTGAGCATGGCTGCCAGAGCAGAACCCGTCTCCTTAGGCAGACCAGGAGAAGACAAGAGGTTGGAGAAGATTCTAAGCCACTGGCATCACCCAAGTCAAGTAACCAACTAGACTGCATAGGGGGTGGAACAAATCCGAAATGGCGGGGGGGAGCACCACACAGTCTGTAGTACTACCACAATCAAGGTCCATCTGTGCTGCATCCGATGCTGTAACTAAAGCCGGTCAATGTCAAGAAGGTGATGCCTTGAAATCGGAAGGAATGTCGATTGGCAGCACCACTATGGGATATTCAAACAACAACGATCTGGCCATTGGGGCACTTTTTTCTCTTTTTAGTAAGACCAAAGTCAGGGGGCATTCACCTCTACCTAACAACTGTTTCAAGGATTATACAGTCTAATACGGTCCTCTATGCCAGAAATACTCGGGTTAACTTTAAAAGGAATCATAAAACAAGTGTATATCAGACCATTCACAACAACACATCTATTTAACATTAGAATATGTGTCCCACCCAAAAAATGTGTGTGGAAAAGAGAAAGTGCCTCACGTGCGCACCACCAGAGGAGCTACTGGTAGTTTCTCACCAGCATGCCCACGTAATCATCATCGGCAACTTTCTCATTTAAAATTATACAGTGTCCAGAAAAACAAATGTGTAGAGGTGTACTTAGTGAGAAAATCACTAATAGAGAAGAAAGAAAGAAAACCAGACCCTGTGAGGTGCAAGAGACAAAGTTGTCTCAAACCAAAATTAAAAATGAGCTAAGACTCACATGCACAATTTTGACCCTTTAATATGAAATCGTGAGCTTGCCCAATATTAAAAACATAGCATGTTATATACCCGTTCTAAGTAGACATACTTTCTCTTTTCCAAACACATTTTTTGGGTGAGACACACATTCTAATGTTAAGTGGATGTGTCATTGTGAATGGTCTGACATACACTTGTTTTATGATTCCTTTTTAAGATAACTGAGTATTTCGGGCATAGAGGACCGTATTAGACTGTATAATCCTTGAAACAGTTGTTAGGTTGAGGTGAATACTCCCTCACTTTGGTCTTACTAAAATGAGAAAAAAGTGCCCCAATGGCCAGATCTTTGTTGTTTGAATAGTTGATGGGTGGAGGGCGATCTGGCTTGAAACTGTCCCTTATAGCTCCTTGTTGTTTAGAGGTTAAGCACCACTATGGGAGCCAGGAGACAAAAGCTTGACACCGACACTAGAGTCGGCAGGTGCCGAAAGTGGGAGCCTTGACGGGCCGTGCCCCTTCATTGCTGAGAAGTCAGACACAAGAGGCTGACCTGAAGCTGACATGCAAACCAAGTGAGGGTCTGTGGCCGACATTTGTCATCCACAGTACTCACAAGGCTTAGACCCGGAAGACATTGACGGAGGGTAGAAAAAAGGACACACTGCCCCGTCGGTTAAAAAAACGTCAAGTAGGCCAAAAAGCTGCTCAGGTAAAAAAAAAAAAAAAAAACATGTTTGAATTCAAAGGAAGATAGATAAAAAACAATTCTGGCAACCAAATTATGTTGAAGAGATGTACAATACAAAGGGTCTACTAAATCAAGGTCCTATACGTAATTAAAAGTATTGTGGCTTTTTTATTTGGTTTCTTTTATTTTCTATTCTAGATGATCAAATCTAATATTAGATTTTGAAAAAAATGAATATCCCCTCCAAGAATCATTTTTCCCTGTAGCAGCATAAATCATATAAAAATATTATTGAAATATGTAGGATTATCCTCAGTCGGGAAAAGATGCTGGCTAACACCAACTGCTGAGACAAGATAGATCAATGGACCCATTGCTAACTACCTTCGTTATCGGTCTGTCAGTTATGCACTTCTAATTGAATGACTAAGTGGGAGGGCGCAGGGAATAATTTGTGAAGCCATATTCCTCTGCATTGCTGAAAGTAAACAGTTTAGTTGAAGACCAAGCTTTCAATACATTCATTTTCTGCTACCTGTCACATGGAATGTGACTCTCCTGTAAGAAAAATAATTGCAGGTTGGGAGCCAGTCTTCAATTTAACCACATCGTTGACCATTGTTACGGCCATTAGCGTTAAAAGAAAATATTTTTAAATCAGCAATAACCTGTTCTTATCCCTATTCTTGCAATGTCGGCTTCAGGCCTAAAAATGAAAATAACCTTAGCTACATATGTTAATGCTCTAACACTGCATATCCAGACGTAAAAGCCCTGCAAAAGAGAATTAAATAAAAAATAATTTTATAATTTCTCATAATGAAGTTCATTTGAGTGAATTTCTCCAAACAGAGTCTAGGTTTAAATACTAAATACAGTATATACAGAAGAGTTAGATAGCCAGCTAAGAAAGAACATTTCACATTTGGTTCTAGAATAAAGTACGTAATGTGCCTTGTGTCATTCTAAAGTGCAAAATACACACACCCATAAGCTCCCCAACCTTTTAAACTGCACTTTTATATCTACATTCCATGCGCCCCAACGGAAGTGCCTACGTATCCCCCCTGTCACCTTCTGCCATCTCTGCTTCAGGGGATCCCTCTGAGCCCCACACAGATAAGGGTACTTTGCTATGCACCATTGGTATCTGTTGAACAAAGACATGTTTATCATCTTTTTTTTTTTTTTTACTTTCAAGCTTAATTCTTGCAACAGGAACTGTGTAGATGTCAAAACACAACATATCTGCAATTTACGATACTCAGGTAAGTTCAATTTGGATTGCTGAAACAAATAGGCCATGCTACTGAGAGCTTGAAATTGGGGAGTAAACGGTCTAAACCTCTTTAGTTTCTGAGAAGAATCATGTCATATTGAAATAATCTTAAAGTCAAATCTGTTGTGCTCCTGAAGTTTTTACGAGAGAAAGCTCTAGAAAAGGATTCTCGCTCACTCTATAATCTGCACAACTGACAATTTTAGTAAGCGGGAACTTTGAATGTGAATTTTGGCACACAGGAATGCTTTGAGCCCACATGATTGCCAAACAATCACTGAATTGGGTAAATGTGTTCCTTAAGTAGTTGCTCAATTACCGTAATCACATTCTCTTCTTGCTCAAGAACCCGGATGAAACATAAATTGGACTGCCTTTGATCATCTTGCATTTCCGAGTAGAAATCTGCTGTGGATCTTAAACATACTCAATGTCAGAGATCTGCTGTTTAACTGCCATCACAAGCTAGACTTGTATCAAGCTTGTCATCTCAATTCTCTAGTTGTGTTTTTACTTAAAATTGATTGTGTATAGATTTGTTTCTACGCCTTGAGTTTATAAAATGTGTTCACCATCTGACCAACTGTTCAATCACGATGAGGTTGAGGCTCTTGCCCTTAGCAGACAGTAGGGTTTACATCTTTTTACATAAATGCTGGGAGCTGAAATGTGAGATCTGTAACTGGTGCCTCTGAATTCAGGGTACCATCACAGTAAACTCTCAACATTTGTGCCTCCGTTCGTGTAATTGCAGACTCGAAGCTCAGATTCCAGGATCTAGAGTTACAGAGTAGCAGTTCTAAGGGAACATCAGGAGTGTTTAAAACAGAGGATACCTACCAAACCCTCCTGATGTGCTAGAGGTTTTTCTTTGAATTGATCAATGAGCTTAATACCTTATGTGCACTTTTATGTAAAGCGAAAATGCGTAAAACTACTTCGGGTTTTAGAGAGTCCGGGTGTGTTAGACAGCTGCGCCTTTTTTGCAGCAGGGTGCCTAGGTAGATGTATGAGGGTAGAACATTAAACATTTGGTCATTTAAATGCAAATTCTCATTCTTTAGTCAATTTATTCTGAAGATGACTACAGTAATATACTTTGTTAGGTCAGGGCATCGGGAAAACATTTTAGGCCTGTAAGTGATCAGTTTAATAGCACTGGATTGTTGGCATACTGCATTGTTAATATACCATCCCCAACTACCCTGGCGGCTCAAGGGACAGGCTTAACTGTCTGATATTCCTAGTTCCAAGTGAGTCACATACACATCAAGTAGTATTCAGTTGCATGAGGTGGGGATCGCAGATTTTGCATATCGGCCTATGAATTCCTGAGTTATATTAATAACTGAAAATAAATTGTCTATTAATGTCACAATTTGTTTGAATTACTGTTTTATCATATAGCAAAACTTTGGACACATGAGAAAAATGATTTATTGAGGTGTTGGTCAAGAGGAACTGAGAGACAGTCTCAAGGGACCCTTTTATGATGGTTTAACTGTTTTGCAACAAACACAATAGCAATTGGCTAACTCTACTTCTTAGTGTGTTCTAATGTGTGAAGAAATATGGTCCCTCTTTGGAAGGACCCATTTGAAGCATTAATACATTAAATAAAACTACTTATAATATCATTCTTGTATACATTTGGAAATGCATGATGTGTTGCAGAATAATAAGAAATACAGTTTGCAGTATAGCCACTTTGCAAACCAGTATTCATTACAACTATAAATACGAACATATAATCACCTGAAGCCAATACAACTGGGCCCGTAAGCTTCTTTGGTGCGGCGACTGCTTGAACTCAATCTGGATACCAGATAGGAAGTTCCGTCTAATTTCACACTTGACTGGAACACGCATGCACATCGAAGTTCGGCTAAAATCGACCTACAAACATACATAGAGGTACATATTTTAGTAGTATTTTCATCATATTTTGCTCAGTGCTCTGTTGCTTCTTAGAAAGGTTTGTGCTATACACATACTGAAAATATATTATATCCATCATGGTTACATAGGAACATAGATTTGCGAGGAGACTGATGGTAGTATAAGGTGGTATAATCATAAAGGCATGCAGATGGGACAAACGTTTCCAGAGTTGAACTTTTCAATGTGCATCCAAAGGCCTCACAGTGTGACATTTAATGTTGTATACAGAGGACAAAAGCGTGCTAATATTTTATTTCCACATAAGCCTATTCTGCCATAGATTGCAGTCAGCTGAGATACTGTATATGAATATGTTGACTTCACAAGTATCTACTGCAATAGTATTTTAAACTTTTAACTGAAGAGCGGAGCTCAAATCTAGTGGCATCCACAGGGGACATAATGAATTATGGGCGTAGGTTGGGCAGGTGGTACCCAGAACAGGTTATGCATTTATATGGCTCAATCTGTTGCCCCAAAGTAATGTATGGGGCAGAAGTCTGGGGTTTTGTATGTACCCAGCAAATACAGATCGAGGAGAATACATTTCTGAGAAAGATCCTCCAAACTTCTCAAAGTACATCGGCCCACAATAGCCACGCTGAACTGGGAAGGGTATATATGGAAGATCTGATTAAGATCAGACCCCTTAGGGCCTGGCTAAGAATCTGGACCAATACAGAGGCAGGTTTGAGCAGACAAATAATTAGAGACTGCTTGGACAGAGATAAGGGAATGTGCATTCCGTGGCTGAATTATGTAAGGACTGCTCTGGAGGGATTGGGTTGTAGGGACCTTTTTTATAATCCAACAACAATAATCCCCGAGGATAAACTTAGAATCAAAAGAATCTTTTACGCAAAAGAGACTGCATGTAGAGCGGCTCTTGAAGAAAGCAAGCCCACAGTTCGTGCCTACAGTATGGTAAAGACAGTAGAAGGCATGGAACCGTATCTCGCCCTTATGTACAACGCACAGGATAGGTTTTTAATTACTCGATTTAGGCTCAACCTCTTACACCACCTGTTGGCTGATCCACCTGGTTTTACTGTTACAGTTGAACAGAATGGTAACTGCGGCTGCGACAATAGGTCTCCGCAGGATACCCTTCATTTTGTCTTATTATGCCTTTTTTACTCGGTACCCAGATGCAGATTTTTACTAAGGATTTTTAAACAAATGAAGTTTAGACATGCTAAGGTTGCTCTTTTATACTTACAAAGGTCAGAGAACCCATTAACACTGGCTTGCACTATAAATTTTATTAAAGTCGCAATAAGACTTAGGAATACTAGGGGTCAATTTTGAATGAATTGATGATAAATGAATTCTGTGTAGCCATTGTAATTGAAATGAATTGAATGATGTGTTTTTTTTTTAATGTATTTCTGTACTTTTATGATATTTTTTAAATATCGAATAAAGAATTTGAATTTGAATTTACTGCAATAGTATTGATTGAAAAATGCTGACTGCAAAAGTATTTAAAATACATTAATATCAATGAAAATACAAAAGTGTAAAAACAACTCTCAATGCCTGCCAAAATCATTTCTAGCACAGTGCACAACTGAAACAAATGACTATTTCGACTTCAGTCCAATGAAGTTGCTGTTGGGAATAGTTACACGCTGTAGGAAAGTGCTTCTTTTGGACATGGTTAGCCCACATTTTTTGCCTGGAAAATTGTGTGATTTCAACTGGAAGTTCACAGGGTCCCTGCCAAGCAAGGCCCTTGTGCCAGAAGCGCTTTCCCTAAACTGTACCTTTTGCTTCCCAATTGGTCACAACTTCAGAACTCCCTATGTAGGTCTCGAGAAAATGGTACCCCTGGTATCTAGGGCATTGGCTCTGAAGAGGGACCCCAAAGGTAGCAGTACCTTTTGTGCCAACCTAGGGTCCTCTCACCAAGTCCATGCACCCTACCATCGCAAACTGCATTCTTTGGTGAAGACAGAGTTCTGACCTCATGGTGTGAGCACCAGCACACTCAGAGATAGAGAACAAAGCATGTCCTGGGAAGGTGTTCACAACTTCCCAAGGTCACGAAAAGCCATATGTGGCGGGAAGCTTCAAAGGCCTTGCCGCCTTTGAAACGCAACCCCAGCTTCTCCTGATAGAAGATATTCAGTATTTAGGTGGCATCCCAAGACCGTGAACTTAGATTCCATAGACAAAAGAAGAAGACGAACAAAGAAACAGTTGGACTGAGAACTGCAGACCTCGTGGTGAACTTTGAGCGCAAACTCCTCCCTGCTACCATAGAACTCAACAATCGCCATCCTTCAGCTCATCTCGTGTAGGAATCTGGCTCTGTTATTTAGAGTAAGGTATAGTGTGGACAGAGTCCAGTGGATCCCTGGAGGCTTAATTAAGGCTAAAGTAGATAATAACTTACTCTATTTTGTAGTAGTGTGGTTGAGTAGTCAGGCTTATCAGAGGGCTGTGTTAAGCATTTGCGGTTCACACTCAGGCAAGAAATGATTACACACTCAAAAACTGAATCCAAGACCAATTGTTGTGCATAAAAATATTACTTTGTTACTTCTATTTCGAGACCAAGAGTAACTCAGTTGCAGGAAAGTACCGATTTTAAAATAGCAATACTTTTCAGGTACAATAGGATTTGTGTTGCAAAGGCAATAGTTAAATACTTTTGTGGTGTCAATCAACAATAGCAAAACTTAGCAAATGTAAAAGAAAGACACTTCGTGCAGATCAGAAGATATGCAGTGCAATCCTTTGGGAGGGAAACAGTGAAGGACATTTACCTGCAAGTACTCAGCTTACACAACCAGTCTTCGGGGGTTTTGACCAACACTGGGCAAGGGTCAGATCAAGGTAGGTACTGCACCTCCAGCGGCACGGGGGTGCCGGGTGCAGAGGACAGTGGGCCCAATGTAGGTCCATGGAGACTGGGGGCACTCACAAGAGGCGCTGGTTGCATGCAGATACCCGCTGTTTTGGTGGACATACCCTAGGAGTTAAAGCAAGCAAAGCACAGGGGGGCCACAAGGGAGCACCAAACTTACACCACCTGTGGCATTGGGGCGGCGAGGTGCACAGTGCAATTCAGCATCGGGCACCAAATGCAAGTAAAGGAGAATCTCGGTCTCACAAACAGGCTGCAGGCTCTGACCAGGAGACTGGGCGAAGGTGACCAACAGCTAGGCAGGTAAGTAGAGGTGCTGGTGGATGCCTGGGCACCATTGGCTGGGATCCCCAGAGTCGGGGGTCTGAGGATGCAGGGGTGCCCGTAGGTGTTGGAATTTCCTTGCCATAGCCGGTCGAAGTGGGCGGGACCCTTCAAGGTGAGGCTGCAGGCTGCTTTGTTGAATCCAGGTCAGCCACTAATGGAGTCGAGGTCTGGATGGTTGAGGAGACGTCACAGGACAGGTGATCCACTCAGACTCAGTCAGTGGGCACTGGGTGCAGAGTGGGCAGAAGTCACGGTTCCAGCTGAATCCGGAGTCCTTAAAGTTGGTTTCTTGTGGACAGGGCCGTTGTCCTCGGGAGATCTGTTCTTTGTTGATGAGCAGGCTGTCTTCCTCATGTTCTGGAAGTTGCTGGCCACAGGACAGGTGTCTTCTTGGTAGAGTCTTTAAAGTGGGAGACAGGCCGGTAGGGCTGGGGTCAAATCAGTAGTCATCTTCAGGCTTTGCTGCAAGGCATCTTCTTTCGTCCTTCTACTTTGTATGTTGCAGGAGTCTGAGGATCAAGCTTCAGGGGTGCCCCTAAATACTGAATTTAGAGGTGTTACTAGCACTGGCAGGTAGTAGCCAATGGGCTACTTACTTTTAGGGTGACTACATCCTTTGTATGTCTCCTCCCTTTGGGGAGGGGGCATTCCCTAACCTGATTGGTCATAATCCTTACATTCAAGATGGAGGATTTTCTAAGGACGGGGTCACCTCGGTCCAGGGCACCTTAAGGGTGCTCCTGGCTGAGAGAAGACACATCTCTCTTGCTTACTAATTTTCCTGCCGACCTCGCCGCCAAACGTGGGGCTTCGTCAGGAGGGCAGTCATCTCCACTAGCTAGAGAGGCCCTGGCTAGCATAACAAAGGGCAGGAAGCCTTTGTGCTGTTCCTGCTTGGGGCTAGGTGAGAAGCACCTCCACCCCAAGCAGTCTTTGTTTCTGACCCACAAGAGCACAAGGGCTCCCACCTCAGGGGGTTAGAAACAATGTCTGAGTATGGCAGGCTGGTGTAGACCAGTCAGCTGCACATTAGAGAGCTGGTCATTTTCCGGGGGCATCTTAGAGATTCCTTCTGAGTGCATTTTGTAATAAATCCAACACTGTCATCAGTGTGTATTTTTTATGCTGAGAAGTTTGATACCAACCTTTTTAGCATTTAGTAAAGCCATCATGGAGCTGTGGAGTTCGTACTGACAAACTTCCAGCCCATGTACTCAATATAGCTTCACTGCACTTACAATGTCTGAGAATGGACTCAGACACTGTAGGGGCATATTGCTCATGCTCACCTGTTGCATAGTGCACCCTGCCTTAGGGCTGTGAGGCCTGCTAGAGGGGTGACGTACCTATGCCACAGCCATTGCTTGGTAGGCATGGCACACAGAGATGTGTGCATGTTGACTCTTGTGTTTTGCCTGCACCAAGACACACAGTCTGCAATGGCTGTGTATATGTGTTAGGTAAGGGGTCTCAGAGGCTGTCACAATTCATGCCACAGCCTTTAGAGACCCTCTCTGGTCAAAAGGCCCTTGGTAGCACTGGTACCTTCAACAGGGGGTTTACATGTGGGCCAGAGGTGTGCCAATTGTAGAAACAAAGGTAAAGTTTTCGGGAAAGAACACAGGCACTGGGAATCTGATTGGCAGGGACCCAGTGCACACTCAGTCAAAGTGAATCACAATCGGGCAAAAAGTGGGAGGTAACATGCAAAAAGAGGAACTTTCCTAGATTGCGTCACTGTGTGGTCTCCACAAACCCCAGAGGATCAGCAGCACTTTGTGAATCACCAAAGAACTCCCTTGAGATATAGGTACTATCTCCCTTCAGCCACAGAGCCAAAAACAGCAAAGCCTGGCCCAGCGAAGACCAGCTCCCCAGCCTGACCAACGTCTCTGAGTACCAGCGAGAGGTACACCTGCTCTAGAGCATCAGCTCAGCCTCTGCTCCAGGTCTTGAGGCTCCAGGACCCACTGGAGCTGAAAGGCACGAATACCCGAGGTACCGGACCCCTTGCTACAAAAACCTACAAACCTGAGTCCAGGCAGACTCCAACACTACAGCAAGCCAGCACCCAACGAGGGACATCAGGACTCTGGAGACCCTCCTCGGTAGTGGCCCAGCAGCTTCAGAATCACTCCAAGGTGCCTGGCCCTGACCGTGAGGTGCTTCTTTGTGCACTGTGCCTCACTGCTGCCCGGCCGTGGGAAATCTTTATTCCAGCTTTGATCCCATGGCCCCGGAGTCCTAGCAACCCCTACTCGCCCTTGAGAGTCCTTGGACTTGCCTGCAAATCCCCTTTGATTTTCTTTTACAGGTTGCTCCTTTTCTTTGTAGTGCACAAGCTCCAAAGTCTCTTTGTTCCTTGTTTTCCAAGAAATTCAGGAAGCTACAGAGAACTTGACATTGGCACTTTGGACCTTGGCCCCAAACCCTTCAAATTCCCAAAAGAGTAACCACAATAATAACTGTACTGCATTTCTTTAAACAATTGCCTTTTTCCTTCCATAGGAAATGTATTGTGCGTAATTGTGCACACAGAATATATTGCATTTACTGTGATTTTCTCATATTGCAAAAAGTATTTACCTTGTATCCGAAGTTCTTGGCCTAAATATAAACGTAAAAAGAAGTATTATTTTGCTAATTTGGTCTCAACTCCATTCATTGAGTGTGTACAACAAATGCTTAGCACTACCCTCTGAAAAGCCTAACTGCTCTCCCACACTACCACAAAATAGAGCGTTAGTATCATCTACTTTTGCCTCTGTAAGCCAGTAAGGGTTTCCCCAACCTCTCTGCACAGTGTAACCTACTGTGGTGCACTATAAAGAGAGGTGGGTTTTTTATATACAAATGACACTCAATGTTATTGTAGTAGATATTCCTGAGCTCTGAAGATTCACTAGAGACCTAAGGCTAGATGTACAACCCTTACATTTTGCGACTCGCAAATTGTGTCGCTTTGCGACTCGCAATTTGCGACTCGCAAAATACAAAGTACAACAATGTCACAGACACTGTTAGCGATTTCCAATGGGGTCGCAAATTGCATGCCTTGTCAATTTCCATGAGGCAAGCACAATTTGCGATCCCATTGGGAATGGCTATCACTCCCAGGTTTTAAATGCATCCTGTTTTCCTTAAAGGAAAACGGGATGCATTTAAAAAAGTAAAATGAAACATTTCAGTTTCATTTTTTAAGGGCAGGCAGTGGTCCCTTGGACCACTGCCTGCTCTTAAAAAATATTTTCTTGCACACTCACAAAGGGGAAGGGATCCCCTGGGGACCCCTTCTTGTTTGCAAGTGATTTACCACCTACTTGAAGTAGGTGGTAAACTGCGAGTGTGTTGCGGCCGCAAATTTGGTCGCAAAACAATAGTACATGGCAGTGTGTCTCTTTATTAGGAAGGGATGCCCCTTCCTAATAGCGAGAGTCTCAAATGCTATTTTGCGAGTCAGTGACTCGCAAAATAGCGCTTGTACATGCCATTGGCCTTTTTTGCAGTCGCAAACGGGCTGATCTCCCATTTGCGTGTGCAAAAAAGGTTCGTACATCTGGCCAGTAAAAATCTAAAGGAGTCTTCATGTAACTGGCCTATTTCATTGATCAATTTATACAAAAAAAATGCTAACATAATTGGACCAATTTGATAAACACTGTCATACTAGTGTTGAATAACAGATACAGTCTATGGGCTAAAATAAATGCTTTGCAAATGAATGTATTATCTTCTGTTCTCCATATTTTTCCGAATATCTGAGCAGCACTGAAAACCTCCATTATGAGAAACTTGAAGGCATGATGAAAGTGTATTTTAGAGCCTAAAAGCAAACCTTTACTTTTTCTAAATATACTGGAGATATGCTGAGAAAGGGACAAATTAATTTTCCATGGTGCAAAAAACTATGATTTAGCAATAAACAATCATCACACTCAATGTGTTTTCCCTTGCTTTCCAATGAGAAGCCCACATGGGATGAAATTAAAACATTGGCCATAGAAAACATGCTATAATCTGTATTATATTCTTAATTGATGGGGACAAAGAATATAGCATGATTAGCCCACAAGGTTTATTTAAATAAAGGGCACAATATAAGCTGTATGATGCTTTGTACAACTGTGATTTGGCACATTATGATCGAAACCTCATAAAATGAATACTTAATTGGAAATGCTGGCTAGACTTGAACGTAGCATTGCGTCAAATGGTAGGCACCAAAAATAAATGTGATTTCTTCCATAGAATTCATGAACAAACTTCCTTTACAAAAAGATAATTGTGGAATGATTTGCAGAAGGCATGTTCAATGAAAGATTTCGCTGCGTTAAAAATATAAGGTGCCTGCTCGATTTCAAAACCTACTTCCTATCAAAACACAAAATTAACTGGGTGTACGGTTCTGGCTACATATCTGTGATCAGGACAGCTCAATATATATGTTAAGTCTACTGTCATTAAGTTAGGTGTGAACCAACAGTAAATGTTTCTGCAGGAAGGTGTTGAGAGGGTGAAGATCTAAAATAGGACGAAAGCCTCGGTCCTTCTTCGGCACAAAGAAGTAGCGGGAATAACACCCAGTTCGTACTGCTGAGGCTAGAACACTCACTAGGGGCCCTCTGGCCAAAAGGGCTGTCATTTCCTGCTAAAAGATAGAGAGGTGGTCCTCAATCAGCTGGCATGATGGACCCAAGGAACATGGCGGCCTTGCTTTCTTTAAACCGTTTCAGGGCCAAGCCCGCCTTGACGGTAAAGAGGCGAGGGCCATAAAATGGCCAGCCCATCAGGGATGCTTGGACATCGTTGGAGAAGACCGTAGAACTCATCGAGGCAAGGCATCAAAATGCTCCAATGGTGCCATCGCCCAACTGAGGCAGTCAGTTGTGTCCAAGCCCGATCTAATTGGAAAAGTTGCTTGCCTTCGGTAATGATGCATCTGGTAGGGACACACAATAGCCACAGATTCATCAACTTTTGAATTCTACCCAGGCTTCAGACTGGATCTGGAAATTTTCAAGCAGTACCTCTGCAAGCCAGCATAGTACGGCTCCGGGATGATGTAAACTCCTGTTGTGACGTTAGTAGAGCCATTTAAGTCCCCTCTGGTGCACAGACTTCAGTTTCTTCTGCGAAACCTTCTGCGGCAGAACGAGGAGTCACTATAGAAACTGGCTGTGGAAACAGTGTTTCAAAAAGATCAAAAATCTTTGAAACTATAATTAGTAGCAATGAACTGTATGTCAATACCAGGCAAGGGCTTTAAGGAAACGACCAAATGAATCAATGAAGCATAAGCACATACAAACCTATGCACTGGTGTATAATCAAGCTTTTCAAAAGAAAACACCTTTCACTATGAGGCAAGACTACATAGTTTGTTGAGTCACACAACTACATAAAACTGTGAACACTGGAGTATAAAACCAGTACTTAAAAGGAGAATAACTCGTACATCGAGGGTCGTTCACAGAGGAGGGAGGATGGGCAAGGCATTAAGGAATCTGCGGCTAGACAATGTCTCCAAGTACATCACTACAGAAGGTAAGTAACTTTTCCATCTGATAGAGACATCTAGCTGGATATTCTTTAACTTTTGAATTAAATACCATAGCTTTACCCAACCAGAAGGTGGGACTGTGAACCAGTACTACAAAAGGTCTCAGCCGGTCTAAACTAAAAAGAGACCAGGCACATGTAGGAAAAACTATTTATATGAACCGTGGCAAGGACCAGAGGTAAGTCAAGAGAAACCTGCTGTAGGCAAAGAAAAATGTGACTCCAGAGAAGGAGAATAAACTTCATTCAAACACAAGCATCAGCCATACCAACAACTACATGACCCCAAGGATGAAGTGAAACCATGGGTTAGGAAAGCCGAAGGTGAAACAAACGCCAATCCAATGTAAGGTTCCCGAGAACAAGACAGTGAGAATGAGAGACTCTAAACGGACCGCTGATCTAGATGGAAATCAGCAGGAACAAGATGAACAGAGTGGAAGACGCCACAGTCATTAATTTTTTTTTTTTAACAATGGTGTCTGCCATAAAAATTTGGCATAATTAAAGTACCCTCTTAATCACAGCTGAAGAGGGATAATCATATTTTTCATGTGTAACAATCATTGTCAGAATATAAGGGCTATGAGTCTGAGAGACCCACAGACAAGTGATTTCTGATCACGGTTATTGCGGAACATGGATAAAGAAGTATCTATGGATATGTCTGACAGACAAAAAATAAGAACAAGGACTGCTAAAATCGAGACCTATACTTGACTAAAAAGAATGATCACCAGAGTGAACTGCGAGGCTCACCTAGCATGTAACCCCACAGAGATGGAAAGGAAGAACAACAGCCTATATAAATACGCTGCAAGCTTGAAAAGACACATCTAAAATCCAACACCCACTGTATCCCAAAAGAAAAGTAACGATTATACAGAAATATATCTGCCATAAATATGTGTATCCACTTATACACAAAACACATATGCAAATCTGCATATTCAGTGGCAATAAATATGTACATCAATATACGACCCCATACATATAAGGACCAGTGAAGAAGATACTCAATGTCTCCTAATCAGTCAGGCAAATATATCGATACTTAATTTGCACCCTCACAAAGAACAGAATTATATCCAAAATGTAGCACCAGAAAACCTGCCTGTACATAATAGAAATACGCACTCCTAAAATAGAAAGGAGTTGGAGCTCCACAACAGGACATAATAACAGAACATATAATAACAGAACACTGAACGGAAAGACCAAAAAGAGATCTTCCATCAAACGACAATAAAGCTTTAGCCCATCAGTAAATCAGATGAGGATCACTCAAAGAAAGAAGAGAAAAACTGTCACCTACAAAAACCGGTAAGTGGTAGCACTTCCCAACCTACCATTTTAACCCTAAAAATGATAAGTGTAAGGTGTTGTCAAAGGAAAACACTAGAAAAGATGGTTCTTTTAAAAGAAAACCACCAAAATAAAACACAAACAATATAGGTGTAAAAGACACCAAAAATCCACATATATGGATATGCCCTTCATCCTACAGGAGGAGCATGGCAAACCTGCCTGAATAAAATACCTTGATGCCATACAAATGAAAGGAATCAAGAATAAATATGTCACAGTCTGCAATGATTGAAGAATACACCCCTGAAACGAGCGAAGAAAAAAACACCCCAGGAGGAGGGAAGTAAAAGCTGTATACCATCCCATCTAGGGATACAGCTTGCTGAAATAAGGCAAGAAGTTACCAAAAGAAAACCGTGATAAAAGAAACTGAAATTCCAATCAAATAACAGGTCAGGTCCTGCACCAACAGAGACCAACACTGAGTGAAAAGAAAAGGCAATAAGCCTTCTGCAAGCAGGTAACACAGGCAATCAATTTCACATGAGAAAAACAATAGAACTAAATCTTTTGAGAGAGGATCTCCTCAGGAGAGAGAACAGAAAAACCTACCTACAGGAAGGATACACCCCATGTAAAGACAACATGTCATTGACAGCAACAAATACCCTAAAATATAAGACCCGCAAAGGCAGGAACACCACATCTGGTGATGTTACACTGCAAAAGCATATCATAATGCAGTTTTGAGCCAAATTACGAACCAAGAGGAGACTTCTGTACAGGAACATCTCCCCTAAAATTACAACCAAAGTTGAAAGAAGGGAACAGGGCTAAGTGTCTGAATCATCTCAGCTGCCCCTAAACTGACACGAAGCAACATCTACATGGGCACCAAACAAATGAACCCCATCAAACGGCATGTCAATTAAAACTGACTGGACTGCCTTAGAAAAACCAGTAGCACAAAGCCAAGCTTGCCGGCGTAACATCACAGGAGAAGCCATGGTTCAACCAATCGAATCAGTGGTGTCCTTTCCACATCAAATGATTAATCTAGCCGCCTGTTGCCCATCTGAAATCAATTGAATCAGTTTGTTCCTATTAGCCTCCTGAAGCAATGGCAATAGCTGTACCAAATAATTCTATAAGGCATGAGAAAAACACCCAATGACGCAAGTTGTGTTAATGGAACGTGGCAGCGCACTGGTGAAAGAGAACATACATTTTCCACAAGAGTCTTGCTTTCGGGAATCTTTGTCAACTGGAGTATGAGGAAGACTATCCACATTGTGGGTAGCGGCTTGAACCACAAAACTGTGGTGTGTCAGTTGATGAAAATGGCAAGCAGGATCATCGGGGGCAGGGCGGTGCTTGTGGGGAACTAGTACAGCCTACAGGCGCCCCAGTATCAGGTCTTGCCCATGCCCCCAGTAAAATATCATATAATGCCTCACAAAAAGGTAGCACTGGCTCAATCCCTGATTGAACCGGGTGAAGAACTTCAATGAGGGTGTCTGTAGATTTCTCCACTGAAGGCAGAGTCAAAGGTAAAACATCAGCCACCTTTCTTAACATATCCGCCAAGGTGCAGCTGGCCTCCGAGGTAAGGCCAGGAGGAAATAGAAGGTCAGAAGCAGGGGATTATTCTAACCTGTATGCTTCACCTAACTCACAAATCCAGCTATACATCATAGGAGGATCTGTAGGCACTGGTTGCACAAAAAGACTCCTTGCTTATTTCCTTTCACAAACTGTTCTTGTGAATCTCCCACAGGACCATGATTTATCAGCTCCGTAAGCGGTGTTGTATTGAGCTCGGGATGAGAAAGTGGAAAGGCATCAGATGGCCCGACTGTCGTACTTTAATATTCGGGACCGCGTAGGGGACGGGGCCCTACCCCTGTCTATCTTGGTATTAGCAAACCGCAAATGGTAAATGCGGCATGTACGAGTGCTTTATATATCGTTCTAGCTATGAATGCACTGTGTATACGTTATTCTGCTTCACTACGCGGGTTCCATTTTGGAAGCAGTGGCCATCTTGTCATTGCCCTCACATAGGCTATAATGGAGTAAATACGGGCCTCACAGTACATGGGCTTCTCCTCTGACTTCTCTGTGACCTGGGCAGCTGGCTCTGCTGCCCCAGGTCAAACCGGTCTCACGAGCTCCCCTTCCTCCGTCCACATGTGATTAGCATCAGGGCTTGACCCGTCATAAAACCCTTTCATTCTACACAAACCTCCGGCTAATCTCTTCCACACCTGCTTGTTCCTGCTTTATGACTTGTTTCCCAAAACAGGAGATGCTCATGTTTATTGGGGGGTCTATTGACATCCAATGTGGGATCTGAACCTTACTGTGTAAATCATTGTGGGCTGGCCGAACTGGAATGTGGGATGGTCATCATGACTCTGCCTTTTCTTTGTAATGTACACTTGTATATTGCCGTATCATAAAACCTAGGAATGTATGCTTGAGGCAAGGAAAAGGGTATTTAAGATGAAGCCCGTTCCTATGATTTTCAGCAGTCTCCTGAGAACATACACGCTGTTGTACTTCTAGGATACCTGTCATTGGTCTGCAGCCAATAAACGATTCTTTGACTTCACCCAGAAGACTCTGTGTTTCTGTAGGTCCGGAACAGGGTGAACCCAGAAGTCATAGGGTGTGTGCCCCTGCACCGCTGGGACTAAAATACCCAGTACTTCAGTTTGGCGCCCAACTCGGGACGATTTCAGCGGTACCAGTCCAAGCCAGAGGTTCGTGAGGAGCTTCGTGTGGAAATTCCGGAGGAAGGCCGCCACTTCATCGACCCCTGCATGTCGACGTGGTCCGAAAGTCTTTTCTGCGAGGTTCTCCGCGTCCCGACGGCTACGAAGGACTGCTGCCCTGATTAATCGACCTGTTTTGGACCCTTGACGAATCTGAGAGAGCGAAACAATCGAGAGAGTCTTCTGGTGACGCCATCGATCAGCAATATTCAGTTAAGTATAAGTGGAGCGTCTCCTATTTGTTTTTGGTATCCTTCGGGATCGTTTGATTTGGTAATTTGGTACTTTGGAGTTTGCAAACGCCAAAACCAGAGGACTCGTGTATTCACGAGAATATCGTAATCGATAATCCTTTGACGTTTGGATCTAGACTAGTGAGCAAAGATGCCTGGTTCTGGACTATTTGGTAGATTATTCTGTTTGGGTTGTGGAAAAGATTTCCAGCTAGAGGAATCATGTCCGGTTCCTCCGGTTGGAACTCCAACTTATGAGCTCTATGTAAAACATGGCGTAGGCCCCATTGCATATAACGAAGTATGGATCCACTACACCAGGAAAGACGGTGTTTTAAAATGGCCCCAAAATGGTAGTTTTGATACCGATATTTTAGATAATTTGGAAATTAAATTATTTAAGAAGAAAGCCCGGCCGGCGATGTTTGACTCTTTCCGCTTATGGCGAAAGGAAGCCAAACAAAAGGAAATTAAGCTAGCGAAAAAGAATAAGAGAGAGAAAGGTATGACAGTGATGCAAGCAGCTGTACAATTTAAAGACAATGAAGAGGAGCAGATGAGTGAGCAATTGCATAGGCAGCGCAAGTTAGGGATTGACAAATGTTACCCAGCTTTACCACATTCTAAGCAGAATGAGTCCGAAGAAAAGGAGAAAGATCCCCTGATGTCACATTTGTTGAGTTCACCACCCCCGTATGCTCAAACTGCCGCGGCGCCTCCCCAGCTTGTAAATATGCCACCTCCAGTGCATATACTGCAAGCCTTGCCGCTACCGCCAGCTGCTTTGCAGCCGGTTCTTATCCCTGTAGCGCAGCCCTCTCAAGGACCGCCAGTTGTGCTTCCAACTGCCCCCGCACTTCCTGCGACTTTGCCTAATACAGCAGCTGCCTCCCCTGACACTCTTCCTTCCACCACTCCAGTACCTGTCTCTACATCCTCTTTTCTTCCCTCTGTTTTTCCCCCTGTTCTCGCCTCAGCTTCTCCTTCAGCGCGACAGCGCTTAGCTAATGTGGTTACTACATTAATGTCTCCTCTCTTTGAGTCATCTGGTGCGACTCCTGGTTTACAGCGTAAGCAATTGCGTAGCCAATTGCCTAACCCCGATGAGAAAAAGGTAATAGATAACATGGCGCGTAGATGGATTGTTTTTCCTTCACTGTATGATGTGGAATCAGTTGTCAACGTTTTCCATCAATGGGATGCCCCGAAACAGAGATATGTGTTTGAGAAAATGTGCGAAATTCTCTGTGAAGAATTGGAGGATAGTGGTAAAAATCCGAGCCCGCAGGAATTGTGTAGAGTAAGGTTCGATTTTGGAACTGGTATAATTGTGGACCGCGGAGTAGATAAAGCAGTTGCGGTTGTATTGTCCTTCAGGAATGATGATTGCCAACAATCATTGTTTGAACAAGATGTCCTTATGGGGAAAAAGGTAAAAGCGCGACAATACCCTATGAGAGAAGTTCCCCCGGTATGGAAGGAAGCGGTTGCAGCTGCCGGTGGTAACCCCGCTGTGGCAGCGCATTTCCAGCGTGTTTGGGTGCATGTTCCATGGAAGCGCTCTGAGGTGTTAGCGCTTAAGCAGTCCTTGCCTGATCCCCGTAAAAACCCAGCAGGTTATTATAAAGAGTTGTCACAGACGGCAGGGTCATGCATTATGAATCTGGCCGACATAGACATGTTGTTTGGTAATGTTGTTCCACAGCCTCTATGGGGGTCAATTCGTAATGTAGATCACAATGCAGAACTAGGGGATACATGGGCTAACATTGTTGCTGCTGATGCTAGACAAACGGGTGGCGCGAAACCAGAACCTTTAGTAGCTGAACTGCCTGGTAGAATCATCACGTATATGAAGACAATAATGCCTGCGATGCGCGTAAATTGGGACAAGTTATCTGCATGCAAGCAGAAGAAAGATGAGACAGTGTCAGACTTCTTTACTAGGTTTGAAGAAACGTTTATTGATCACAGTGGGCAGGATATGAGTACTGAGGGTGGCCAACGGTTGTTTGTGGATAAGTTTGTGCAGAATTTACTCCCTGACCTGTGTAAAAAGTTAAAAGATTCAGAAAGTTCTTGGGCTGTTTCTTCTTCAGCGCAAATACTGGCTACTGCACAGTATTCTGAAAATAGAGATAAAGACGAGAAAGATAGAACAGAAAAGAAAACGAAGGAACTAAAGACAAAGGTCCTTTTACAGCAGGCCTATCCGCCACGTGGAGGTCAGAATAATTATAGGCAACCCCAAGGTGTCTATCACCAACCCCAACAGTTTCAGAGCAACCAGCAAATGAATGGGTATTACCAACCACGTGTCCCTGTAGGTCCCAACCAATGTTCATACTGCAAAGAGGAAGGTCATTTTAAATACAGTTGCCCTAAATTGATGCAGCGGAACGGTAATGTGTATGGCGCCAGAGGTAGAGGTGGTCAGCAAGCTCCTAGAGGCAGAGGGCGTGGAAGTGCTCCCCAGAATGCGCGTCCTCTGCCGCCTCAAAGTACCATCAATAGCTTTGATCAGCAAGTTAACGCGATTAGGAATACGGCCCAGTATTACAATAATGATTATTATGCAGAGGACGGTGATGCAGACAGTAATGATTACTAGGACAACCATAGACAGAGAGAGGGAGTTGTTTCAGTGCCAGTGGATCAGAGTGGACCGTAAGTTGAGGTGACTACAGCAAATGTAACGGAGCCTTTTCTGCTAGACACTGGTGCTGCAAAGAGTTCAATCATGCATTCAAAACTCCCTGGCGCACCTTTGTCTGGCGATATAAATGTTTCAGTAGGTTTTTCTGGCGCCCCAGTTAGGAACCCGATTTCCAGTCCCATGTCACTTTCTGTTGGACCTTGCGAGCTGAAAGCACCCCTGATTCTGACAACAGGTTGTGGTGAGAATTTGCTGGGATTAGATTTGTTGAAAAGATTGCACGCTACGCTGTATTGTTCTTCTTCAGGAGTACAACTTACATTAGGCAAGAAAGTGATTTCCCCAATGTACTTGTCTAAAAACACAATGCCGCCTGAATTGTCATCCCTTCCGGATGCCCTTTGGGCTACTGGTCCCAATGATGTGGGCCTCTTGGAGATACCGCCATATGTGGTGACTTTAAAGGATAATGTCAGACTGCCACGTATTCCCCAGTACAAGATCTCTAATGAAGGGCAGAAAGCATTGTTAGACATTGTCAGCGACTTGATTAATAAGGGTGTGATTGAAGAGACAAGAGGCAACGTTTGCAATAGCCCGATTTTACCTGTCTTAAAACGAACGGATCCTTCACAGCCACCCGTTTACAGATTTGTGATCGATCTCAGAGAGGTTAATAAGATTGTTGTGCCACAGTTTCCGGTTGTCCCCGATATAACCGCCTTGTTAACGATGATTCCAGCCTCTGCTGCATGGTTTTCAGTGATCGATTTAAAGAATGCTTTCTTTAGTATCCCAATTGCAGAAGAGAGCAGGGACATTTTTGGTTTTAGTCTGGGAGGCCGAAGCTTCCGCTTCAAACGCGCTCCCCAGGGCTACTGTGAGAGTCCATCCATATACAGTCAGGCTTTGAAAGCGCAGCTTGATGCACTTATTTTACCTAGTGGCGCTATCCTGATTCAGTACGTGGACGATTTACTGATCGCTGCGGATACTGAGAAGATCTGTAAAGAAGCCACATTGTCACTGTTGCGTCATTTATCCGCTTTTCATCACAAAGTGTCTCTCTCTAAGCTGCAATATTGTCGACAAGAAGTGACCTACTTAGGTCATCTCTTATCGAAGGAGGGAAGGAAACTGACCCCAGAAAGAATTCAAGCCATTGCACAGTTGAGTGTGCCAAAAACACAGAGAGAAGTACGTGCTTTCTTGGGCATTACCTCATACTGTAGGCATTGGATTCCTAGTTTTTCTTTGTTGGCAAAACCTTTAGTAGCATTAACATGCAAAGACACACCGAATCCTATCCCATGGTCTGAAGAGTGCCAGAAAAGTTTTGTGGAATTGCGTAATGCATTATGTTCAGCACCTGTGTTGGGTACCCCCGACTACAGTAAGCCTTTTACATTGTATGTTCACGAGAAAGATGGTTGTGCGTTATCAGTGTTAACACAGCCTTTTGGCGACAGACCGCGCCCATGCGCATATTTCTCATCAACCTTAGATCCTGTAGCAAGGGCATTGCCAAGCTGTCTGAGAGCGACAGCTGCTGCAGCGATGTCTATCCGACAATATGCTGGTTTGGTAATGGACAATACATTGATCGTTATGGTTCCACACGCTGTAGACACATTATTAAATAGGACCAAGACACAACACTTGACTAGTGCGCGATTATCAGGTTATGAACTTACACTGTTAGCAAATCACATACACATAAAAAGATGCAATACGCTGAATCCAGCCACATTGTTGCCAATTCCAGCAGACTCAGATGAGATTGAGCAACATGACTGTCTGTTCAGAACAGAAGAAGAGACGAAAGGGAGAGTAGATCTAAAAGATACTCCCCTGACTGAGTGTGATGGCACTTTATGGGTGGATGGCTCCTGTTTCAAGCTCCCTAATGGTGACACGACTGCTGCATATGCTATCACGACTTTGCACACGGTCGTGGAAACTGCACGAGTGCCACATAATTCGGCCCAAGCAGCAGAATTAATCGCCCTCACGAGAGCATGTGTGTTGTCTGAAGGAATGAGAGTGAATATATACACAGATAGCCAGTACGCCTTTGGCGTGGCTCATAATTTTGGGCGTTTGTGGAAGGAACGTGGGTTCCTGACGTCGCATGGAGCTAAAATTCAGAATGGCAAGTTGGTGAATGATCTCCTTGAGTCACTGACCCTACCGTTGCAAGTTGCGATCATGAAATGCAGTGCGCACAGGAAAGTCACAGATGATGTTGGACGTGGGAATGCGTTTGCTGATGAGACCGCGAGAGAAACAGCACAGAATGTGAAGACTAGAATGTATGTTGCAGGCCCCGCAAGATGGGTTAATGATGTGGGAATGTGTGAGAATACAATAGAGAGTGTGAAGTCGCTTCAAGCTGAAGCCACAGAGGAAGAGTTAAGCAGGTGGAGAGAAAGTATGGGTAAGTTTGATGAGAATGGTTGTTGGATTGATCTGACAGAACATAGGCGATGGTTGTTGCCTGACGCATATGTGCTTCCAGTGGTTACTATGGCACATGGAATGGCACATATCAGTACGAAAGGTATATGCAAGTTGTTGGCTCCAGTATGGCAGAATGCTGGGATTCCCAAGTGTGCAGAGAATGTGGTCAAGAATTGCATAGTATGCCTGAAGTACAACCCTGGTAGGGGAACCCCAACTCCAGCTGGTCACTTTGCACCCCCATCATGTCCATTTGAAGTTTTGCAGCTGGACTTTATTCACATGGAAAGATGCAACAACCTGAAATATGTACTGGTGGTTGTTTGTGCTTTCTCAAAATGGATAGAGGCTTATCCTCTGAAAGATAACACTGCCCTATCCACAGCCAAAGCCCTTGTGAAGTAATTTTTCCCTAGGTTTGGGATGCCAAGAATGGTGTGGTGTGATAATGGAAGTGAGTTTGTGGGTAAGGTGATGAAGAATGTATGTGAAGGGCTAGGGATAAAGCAGAAGTTCCATGCTGCAAATCACCCCCAATCAGCTGGATTAGTAGAACGCTACAATGGAGCCTTAAAGCTCAAGCTGGCCAAAATCCAGGCGAGCACCGGTCTTAAATGGCCTGACGCTCTGCCTCTAGCACTCCTGTCCACCAGAATGACCATACACTCACGAGTGGGACTTAGCCCTTACGAGGTTGTCTTTGGCCGTCCGGCCAATGTATGGGGTGTACCGAGGCCCATGAAGTTCAGTGAGATAGAGCATCCAGTACTGCTCGATTACCTGTATGATTTGACTGTTAAACTGCGTGTTTTGCACCAACAGGTACATGATACTCTTCCCCAAGCTTCTGAACCTCCTGGACACCCTATCAACCCTGGTACGTGGGTGCTAGTCCGAAATTTCCAGCGCAAGAGCAACGACGAGCCTCGCTGGAGCGGCCCTCATCTTGTTCTTCTTTCGACAAGATCAGCAGTGCGAGTGAAAGGGAAGAAGCACTGGATCCATGGTACCCACTGTAAGGTAGTCCCCTTGCCTCTGCCATATGACCAGTGGGTCAAGGAGGGTATCGCTGACTCTGAGACAGACACTGTACCTCGTTTTGTACCATTCAGTGACGCACGCATAAGAGACACAGTTTCCGACCAAGAGAGTGACAATATTCTGCAGGAAGCTGTACCACCATCAAATCGACTGGACACCATTGAGCCTGAACTTTTGTTTCAAGACCAAACAGCACCTGGCCGTCTCCGCTATAATTTGAGACCTAGGCCCATGGACAAATAAAGATTTCCACACTATTTCCTTTTTGACATTTTTGCTCTCCCATCTGAAGGACTTTCTTGATTTTTGTTTTTCGAACCACCATCCGGGTTCTGCCGCAGGGTCGCGGTGCCAAGACTTTGGGGTACAGGCCGAAGACGCTAGGTCAACGGTTCTGGTTGGTCTAGGGCGTTTCCCTGGACTGACAGGCGTACTCCTTAGCAGAAGAAACTCATCCACCGCGAGCGGCCCGAGTAGAGGATGGAGTTTTTTAGGATGGAGAGACCGATTGAGGAAATGAACTTTAACGCAAGGATGTGTAAAATTATGAAAAGTAAATGTTTTGTCTTTTTGTGCCTTTTTACACTGTGTAGCATAATAATGTTTATTGTAGGATTTGTGTTTTTCTCCGCTCAAAAGCCCATTGAACCCACTGAACAGCCTATACCTCTTTCTACTGCCTCCTCTCACTCTTTTCACCCTTTGCCTGAGCATGAACAGACCAGACGATCAGAGTTCGTAAATAACTCGTTTATCCAACTCTTGCACCAGCATCAACTGGTAATGAATACGACCAATTGCTGGGTGTGTGGGTTAATGCCCCATACCATTAACAAGGGTATTCCCTACCTGGTGCTGCCGTATAGTTACAATGGATCGTCATGGGCATTCCAAACCATGTTTCTCTATGCTCTAGATACATATTCCCCTCGCCAACCGCGTTCCATCAGACCTATCACCAATAATAAGGCTTTGATGAAAGGAGTGGCCGATATGAGTAGGGATATTGATGCATACTCATCCATTCCCAAAGAAGAGTTGAGACCTTATGTAGGATGGAACGCGACGGGGTATAGTATTAGTCTGGGTGAAAGACAGCGAAAAATCTCGTCTCCAATCTGGGTCGTACCCCACATGGGTCGGTTCTGCTTACAGGGTAATGGTCAGAATCCTAGAGCTCAACTGGGAAGGAGTGACTGTACTGAAACGTACACTTTCCCGTCACAGTTTTCCCCTGCGTTTTTGGCTGCCAAGGGCACATATTTCATCTGTAATGACCGAGCATATACATGGCTGCCCCCTGATTTCTCGGGCACATGTTATATTGCGAACTTGCTACCGCCGACATTTACTGCCGCCTCTGACTATCACAAGACCAGAGTTGTGAGAGGTGTGATTAGTAAGGAGGATACTGCCGGTCAGGAAGCGGGAGACTTCTTCTTGGGTTTCCTGCCGTTTTGGGGACCTATGGTCAATAGTAGGAACCTGAGACAGCTGACTCGTGTGGTTGAATCCACTGTCAATGTAACAGCTGGTGCCCTTAGTAATCTGACAGCTGAGCTCCAAGCGGATCGCCTTATGACTTTGCAGAACCGCATGGTTCTAGACGTTATTCTTGCAGACCGCGGTGGGGTATGCAAGGTCATCCAATCCAGTTGCTGCATTTTCATACCAGATAATGCTCCAACAGTGTATCAAGCCATCTCCAAACTCCATAAAATATCTGAATCCATACACGTGGATAAGGGAGATTGGTCACTGGTGGGGTGGTTCTGGGAATTGATATCTGCCTGGGGTTGGAAAGTTTTGATGGTCATTGGAATGATCTTAGCCATTCTTTTCCTGTTCTGTCTGTGCATACAGTGTGCTCCTGCGATATGTGGCCTCTGTGCTACCTTATGTATAAGGAAACCTGTATCGAGGGACGAACTAAGTAATAGGATGATGCTACAGCAACATCTCCATGACTTTGTGAACATTGACCTAGACTCGGATTAAGATGAGTATAGTGATTGCCTATGTAAGGGCAAAAGGAGGGTCTGTCGTACTTTAATATTCGGGACCGCGTAGGGGACGGGGCCCTACCCCTGTCTATCTTGGTATTAGCAAACCGCAATGGTAAATGCGGCATGTACGAGTGCTTTATATATCGTTCTAGCTATGAATGCACTGTGTACACGTTATTCTGCTTCACTACGCGGGTTCCATTTTGGAAGCAGTGGCCATCTTGTCATTGCCCTCACATAGGCTATAATGGAGTAAATACGGGCCTCACAGTACATGGGCTTCTCCTCTGACTTCTCTGTGACCTGGGCAGCTGGCTCTGCTGCCCCAGGTCAAACCGGTCTCACGAGCTCCCCTTCCTCCGTCCACCTGTGATTAGCATCAGGGCTTGACCCGTCATAAAACCCTTTCATTCTACACAAACCTCCGGCTAATCTCTTCCACACCTGCTTGTTCCTGCTTTATGACTTGTTTCCCAAAACAGGAGATGCTCATGTTTATTGGGGGGTCTATTGACATCCGATGTGGGATCTGAACCTTACTGTGTAAATCATTGTGGGCTGGCCGAACTGGAATGTGGGATGGTCATCATGACTCTGCCTTTTCTTTGTAATGTACACTTGTATATTGCCGTATCATAAAACCTAGGAATGTATGCTTGAGGCAAGGAAAAGGGTATTTAAGATGAAGCCCGTTCCTATGATTTTCAGCAGTCTCCTGAGAACATACACGCTGTTGTACTTCTAGGATACCTGTCATTGGTCTGCAGCCAATAAACGATTCTTTGACTTCACCCAGAAGACTCTGTGTTTCTGTAGGTCCGGAACAGGGTGAACCCAGAAGTCATAGGGTGTGTGCCCCTGCACCGCTGGGACTAAAATACCCTGTACTTCACGACTGCGCCACCAACTAAATGAGTTGAGGGGATGTCAGGGTCATGCACCGACTCTGGTTCGGAGCCTACCGGTGTGGCCGAAACAAATCCTGGAGGAACAACAGATGTCGCTCCAGAGTCAGTTGGCATCACAAAAGTAAACCCTGAAGGGGCTGGCGTCCCTGTGTGTAAGGGCCTAACTACAGCCGAGGATGAACCCATCGGCGAGGAGACAGTCAATGCGCTTATCACCTCCTTGGAGCCCGGATGCGCTCCAGGGGAAGAAGATGAACCAAATATGATATAAAGAACATAATAATACTCTTTCATCTGGTCAGAGTCGCCCCGGTTCAAGGAAAGGCACAAAGGCATGGAAGCGAATCTCACGCAGAGTCCTCAGTACAAGGGCACGAGGAGCCGCTTGAAATCACGTTGTGAATCGAAGAAGCCCTGAAAAGTCATGACTTTGATCACTTATGGCAACGCTTACCATGGGACGGGGACTTGGACCGCTTCCGCCGTTCACGGGATGATGAACGACGCCCACGAGAATGCTGTCTGGAGCGGTTCTATTGCCGAACAGTAGACTGAAAAGCGACCGATGCTTAGGAGAACTGGATGTCCACGACAACTACAACTACTCCATCAGGGGCTTCATTCATCACTCCTACAGCGCCTTTGGTTCCAGCCATTGGCAGACATTGCACTCTTGGGCGTTGTGGTGCTCGCCCAAGGACCACATGCAAATAGAATGAGGATCCATATCACACATCTGTTGAGCAAAAGACCCACAGATTTTAAAGTCAGAAGGCATAGAGAGCTGGCACACTGTTTCAGATGAAAAATTGCCACAGCAGCCCGATAAATGGCCAGAGACAGGCCTTTCTCGGTCCGTGTTACATCACAGAAAAGAAGAAACTGACTTCCGCGCCACAGAGGGGACTTATATGGCTCCAACCAGAGTCAACTTCATCGCGGAGCTGTACGATGCCGTCCCCAGGCGCGCTGGGGAACTGCTGAAAAATTTCCAAATGTCCGAGGCCTGGGTAGAATTCAAAAGTTAAGGAATCTGCAGCTATATGTCTGTATCAGATACAAATTTTGCTACAGTGTGATCATCTTGGTAATTTGGGCAATGGATCAGTGAAGACCTTCCATAACTAACGGTAAAACTTGGGCCACCGTGACTCGTAGTGCATGGAAATAATGGCCTAAAAGACAGCTGGAATTTACTGAGTGCAGAGAATAGCTTGTAGAGGAATAAATACCATTGCCAAATGTTTCTGTTATCTTTTATCTCATGCTCAGGTTGAGTGCTAGGGAAGGCATTGGGACTGACTTAACTGGTGGACACCTATACCACCAAACTCTGTGACATTGAATGCTGCTGCTTGTGCCACTACTAAGCTGACTAGCTAGATGCTAGAAAGACCGGGTTGCCTGATGCTGGAAGGTGGTACTGAGTTACCTGCCTAATGGCCTGTGGTCCCAAACATGGTTTCACCCAAGTGTTCAAAATGGTAATCATAAGGACCTCATTAAATGATAATAGACAATCTGTAGATGCTGGACTAGGCAACAATACCTCTAGCAGAACATATGTCTTAACATCCATAGATGGACACTGTAGGTCTAATACTTTTGCGGCTCTTGGCATAACTGTGGCGAACAAAGCGTTTTCCTTCTTCATGCATTTACCTCATCATATTGGAGGTTATAATCATCCCCATCATCAAAATTGTCAATGTCCAAATCAGTGCCAAACAGATTGTCCAAACTTAGAGCCCAATCGTTTGGTTAGGGCAAAATGTCAGAATTGGAAGGATTGCCTGAGGGCTGCATGGCAGTGGAGGCCGGGTGCGGCGTCAATTGAGGTTGTGGTGGATTTATCTCGGAGTGGAATAACACAATGGGCTACAATCCTACTCCATCAGTGATGTTGGGACTGGCAGCGATGCAAAGGAAATGGACGCAGGGGACGATGCCGTAGCCGAAGTCGCCACAGGAGCAGGTGCTGAACTCAATGCAGGTTCGAGGATCACACACGGCAAACTTGACAGCAGAAGACAAATTGGAGGGCCCTGCTGATTCTTGGGACCATGGGGTGCATTAGAGGGAACTGGTAAAATGCCAAAAGCGCAGGCAGGGCCTCTCTGAAGCCCTCTACTTGCTGTGACTTCGCTGTTAGAACTGGAAACTCAGGCTGTATCAGGAATAGGCTTGGAATTGGCTTGGATGCCCAAGATTTCAAGGACAGGCACTCTTAGTGCCAACACATTGGTAGCAGCCTTTGCCAAGGGGTAACGGGCTCTTTCCTGGCCAGTGCGTAGCAAATCATAATGCAGAGGACCATCCACTTCAACAGGTTTCTTGTGGAGGGAAAGAAGGAAATAAGCCTTAGGAGGTGGTTCTTGTTTGCGAATGATGGCAGTTTATTGGATATACTAAACTTAGTTATCAAGGTGGGCTTCTTCACAAATAGGAAAGCTAAGTCAAAGTGTACATGGTGAGGAACAAACCAAACAAATTGTGAAGATATCATCCAGGTTCAGGACGGGCTTGTGATCCTGTAAACAGCGAGCTCTTCAGCACTTTCTTTTCTCTCTAGGTTATCCAGGATGGTGCCATCGATAATCCTCAAAAACAAAGAAAGGCCCAGGTAAGACTAAGGAATATAATCAATGAATAACAAAGTATCACCATTCATCTGTCTATCTGTTTTCTTAGGGGCTGGAGACTTCTTGTTCACTATCTGTTCGGTCAGACTCTCAGGTTGCAATCTCGCTTATGGGTCCTGACCGCTATTCCTGTCACTAAATGTGGGTTGTGGTGTGCTCAGTTAGTGGGGATTTTCCATATCCATTCCCTAGTCCTTCTTCCTTTTCTGACCTTTTTAGGGTATTCTCTCTCTAACTACAGGTTTCAGGGTCAACCCCACACCCTGTCTCCAAACCATGAACACCCTGCTGCACGTGAGTTACCAGATCACCCGAGGCGAAATACCATCACAAAAAGGTCCACCAAGTACGTCCAGATTAACACCAGTGCAGGGCACAGAGCAAACAAAAGAAATATGAGTGCACAGCTTATGAAGTTTCCCCTTATTTGGTCCTGACTATTCACCCGGGCAGCCAAAGCTCGCCTGAGCTGTGGCTAGTTCATCAGCCTTGGTCGGTGGCAACCACAAGTCCTTGGACCAGGTGTCATTGTTCTCCTCTCTGCTAGGCTCCAAGTCTCACCTCTGCCTCATGTCTCCTCCTCCCTTCCACGTCTCTCCACCATTATCACATCTCCTCCTTCACTCAGTGTCTCTCCTCTGCCTCACTGTTCTCCTTTTCCACTCCCTGTCACACCTCTCCTTCGAGTCTCCTCCTCCTTTTTGTTCCACGTCTCTCCATTGTCTTATCTCCTGTTGTCAACCCTCTTGCTCCTCCTGTTGGTTGCGCCCTTTGTTAGCCGTTCCTCTTTTTTCTGTGACATTCTTTTCTGTGTAATTCTTGTCCCTTCTATGTTTCTAGGTTTATAGGGTGGCAGGGATTGTCCAACATGGAAATGCCAGCCATTTCCTCAAGTAAGTAAACATAACAGGTCCTAGCCCTTTCCAGTTCTCTACTGCACAGCATTACTTTCCAATGCTCCATACCACAGCACAGTGGATTGTCCCTTTGTATGCCCTAAGCATGATCAATGTAAACGTTTTAACCTCCAGCCGATGAAGCCTCCTTTGTTTTTTCAGACTTAAGGGGGAGCAAAGAATGCTGGCAGGGTGATGGATTGCCAAATGCAGAAGGGAGTCACGAGATCTGGCAAGAATGTAACTGTACAGTAGAGGAACCACTGACTCATGCAGACGTACATCAGCTGATGTAATTGAAGCACAAGTTACTACTTGTGTAATGATATATCTGTAAGAGACATTAGTTAATGATAGATTCCTTACCTTAGAATATCCCCAGGCGTCAGACTGGATCCGGAAAGTTTTCGACAGCAGTACCCCTGCGCGTCGGAAGATGGCGTTGTGCGGCATCCCCTTCCGTCGCTGGCGTTGTATGTGCCAAGATGACGTCATGGAGACTACTTAGGCGCCACCCATGCGCACTGACGTCAATTCTGTACACGACTTTCTGCACCAGGAACGCAGAGCCATGCAAGAAACTGACCACTGGTGCCATGAAACTAGAGCCCTGAAAAGGATGACCTTAACCCTAGAAATCAGTTTGCAGAGTGGGGAGGATGGGCAGGGCGGTAAAGAATCTATCACTAACTAATGTCTCTTACAGATATATCGTTACACAAGTAGTAACTTATGCATCTGAAAGAGACACAGTGATAGATTCCTTACCTTAGAATAGATACCCCAGCAATACCAACCCCGGTGGTGGGTCTGCGAACAAGATTACACCAGAAAGTCACGGAGAACAGAAAGGCCAAAGAAGCCGTCCCTCTGGACTTGATGGTCAAGGCAAAAATGCTTGGTAAACGTGTGCAGCGAGGCCCACGTAGCTGCCTGACAAATGTCCTGCAAGGGAACGCCGCGTCCCAAGGCAGTAGTGGCTGCCGTTGCCCTGGTCGAATGGGCACGCAGCACCACAGGAGGCTCTTTCTCAGCCAACGAGTAACATGCTTTGATGCACAGAACGACCCACCGAGAGATGGTTCGTTTGTGCACGGCCCAACCTTTTTGGCGCCCACGTAGCCAACAAAAAGCTGGTCATCCACCCGAACTGTTGTGTGCGCTTTAGATAGAACGAGAGTGCACGTTTTGGGTCCAGACGGTGGAGCCTCTCTTCCTCTTTTGAAGGATGTGGAGGCGGAAAGAAGGTGGGCAAAGTGATGGTCTGCCCAATGTGGAAGGGCGTGACAACCTTTGGCAAGAAAGAAGGACGAGTCCTTAAAACCACCTTGTCCAGATGAACAGAAAGAAAAGGAGGTTTAGAAGAAAGCGCCTGGAGCTCACTCACTCTTCTGGCAGAGGTGATAGCTACCAGGAAACCGTCTTGAGGGTGAGACGACGTAAGGGACAGTTATGAAGGGGCTCAAAGGGAGTGCACATCAGATATGTCAAGACAAGATTTAAGTCCCATCGAGGCATTATGATAGGCACAGGAGGAAACGTGTGTGTAAATGCCTTTGAGGAAGCGATTAATAACTGGGGACTTAAAAAGAGACGGCTGACCTGGAAGCCGTAGAAAGGCGGAGATGGCCGAAAGATAAGCCTTGATAGTGCCCAGAGCAGAGCCCTGCTGGCCCAAAGAGAGAAGGAACAGAAGGACCTCAGAAAGAGGAGCAGAAAGGTGGTCCACAGCCTTTGCTGTGACCATGCCACAAATTTGTTCCACCTGCAGGCGTATACCGTTTTAGTGGAGGGACGCCCGGCTGCCAGAATGACATCACAGACTTCGGGAGGAAGGTCAAAAGCTGTCAACTGTAGCCGCTCAATCTCCACGCATGGAGGTGGAGGCTGGACAGGTTCGGGTGGAGGACCGTCCCCTGCAGCTGCGACAGAAGATCCTCCCGAAGACGCAGTCGGATCGGGGGATCGATGGCCTTGCTGAGTAGCTCGGGATACCAGTATCTTCATGCCCAATCTGGAGCCACAAGGATGACTTGGGCCCGGTCGCGCCAAATCTTCTCCAGCACCCTGGGCAGAAGTGATATAGGCGGAGAGGCGAACAACAGACCGCAGCTCCACTCGTGACGAAAAGCGTCACTGAGCGAGTGCCGCCTTGGAAATTCCAATGCGCAGAACTGATGACTGCGCGTTCTCTTCGGTGGCAAATAGATCTAACCAAGGATCTCTCCACTGCAGAAAGAGACCTTGCGCCACGTCCGAGTTCAGATGCCATTTGTGATCCATCATGCACCGGCGGCTGAGTTCGTCCGCCCTGGCTTTCACAGATCCTGCCAGGTGTTGAACCACCAAGGTGATACCTTGATGTTCCAGCCATGTCCAGAGGCGAAGAGCCTCCTGAAGAGGGTCCACGCCCCACCCCGCCCTGTTTGTTGCAGTACCACATGGCGGTGGTGCTGTCCGTGAGCACCTGCACTACACTTCACTGGACAGGGGGAAGGAATGCTTTCAGTGCATGCCGGATCGTCCGAAGCTCCAAAAGGTTGATATGGAGCTGGGACTCCACCAGAGACCAGAGGCCTCTGATCTCCGCCTCTCCCAAGTGGCGGCCCCATCCCAGGAGGGACGCATCCGTCACCACTGTGTGCTCCAGTTGGGGAAGGGAGAGGGATCTGCCATTGATCCAATCGCGATTCGTGCGTCACCACTGCAATTGTCGTGCAGTACCCTCCGAGATCTGGACATGATCGGACAGGTTGCCCTGATGCTGTGCCCACTGGAACCTCAGGTCCCACTGCAGAGTCCGCATATGCCATCTGGCATGTTTCACTAGCAGGAGGCCATCAGGCCCAGGAGCCGGAGGGTCATCCTGACTGAAACCTGGAATAGAGGCTTAAAGATCGGAATCATAGCCTGAATATCCCGGACTCGCTGCGCGGGAGGATAAACCCGAAACTGCGTCGAATCCAGAACCGCTCCGATGAAGGGGAGCTTCTGAGAGGGACTAAGGTGCGACTTCGGCACATTGATGGAGAACCCCTAGCAAATCCAGTAGTTTGGCCGTAGTCTGGAGGTGGCAGACGACTGCCTGTGTCGAGCCTGCCTTCAACAACCAGTCTTCGAGATAGGATAAGACGAACCCCTGATCTGTGCAGATGAGCTGCGACCACCACCATCTCTTTCGTGAACACCCGAGGGGTGCTGGTAAGTTCGAAGGGGAGCACGGCAAACTGAAAGTGCTCGCGGGCTACCGTGAACCGCAGGTAACACCTGTGGGCCGGCAGGACGGGGATATGAAAGTATGTGTCCTTCAAGTCCAACGCCACATCCAGTCGCCAGGGTCGAGGGCAGCAGAGACCTGAGCTAGAGTCAACATCTTGAACTTCTCCTTCTGGAGGGAGCAATTGACGTTCCTGAGGTCCAAGATGGGGCGCAGGTCCCCTTTCTCCTTTTTGGGTACCAGAAAGTAGTGGGAATAACAACCACGTCCTACTTCTGGCCCAGGAACGCGCTCAATGGCCCCCTTGGCCAAGAGGGCCGTGACTTCCTGTTGGGGAAGCGCAAAGTGATTCCCTAACATGCGGTGGAACTGAGGTGGCATGGCTGGGGGGGCAGACTTGAAGGGGAGGGAGTAGGCCCTTCGGATGATTTGCAGCACCCACCTGTCCGAGGTGACAGAACACCAGTGGGGGGGGGGGGGGGGGAGGAGTGATGGTGAATCCTGACGCCCACCGGCGTGGGGTGCATCCCAAAGCTCGGACTAGGAAGGCTTTGAGGCGGATCCTGCGGGAGCGGAGGTGGACTGACACGCTGGCCCCTTGTCCCGCCGCGGCGGGAACCACGTCTGCGAAGAGGTTGGTTCTGCGCAGGCTTCTGGTTGAACAAATGTGTCGAGCGCCCCTTCCGTGGCTACGAAAGGAGCGAAAAGCAGACATGGCGCATGGTGGAGAGACCCAAGGATTTGGCCGTAGCCCGGGAGTCCTTGAAACGCTCCAGCGCACTATCTGCCTTATCGCCAAACAGGCGAGTACCATCAAAGGGCATGTCCATAAGAGAACTTTGAACATCCCCTGAAAACTCAGTGGACCGCAACCAGGCGTGGCGACGGAGGGCGACTGTTGTGGAGATCGCCCTACCCAGTGAGTCCGCAGTGTCCAGTCCACACCTGATGGCGAACTTAGCCGCATCTTTCCCCTCAGCAACAGCCTGGGAAAGCACTGCCCGAACCTCCTCCGGACACTGAGGCAGCGTCTATGCAACCAAGTCCCACACAGCGTGAGAGTAGCGGCCCAAGAGGCATGTGGTGTTCACCAACCACAGCCCTAAGCTGGCAGAGGAAAACAGTTTCTTGCCAAACTGTTCCAGCTTCCTAGATTCCTTCTCCGGCGGAGCGGTAGGAAATGCGCTTTGGGAAGTGGAGGCCTGGATAACCAGGCTCTCTGAAGTCGGGTGGGTTGTCAAAAAGGCAGGGTCACCCGGGCCGGCCGATTGCGCCTGGCTACGTTCTTATCCACAGGAACCCCAGTGGCTGGTCTTAACCAGGTGCCCATCAACACATCAGTTAACGCTTCAGTAAACGGTAGCTGGGGCTCCATAGAGCTTGCCGCTGGCTGAAGGACTTCAGTGAGGAGGTTAGTCTTGAGGGTCACCGTAGGAAGGTCAAGGGCCTCAGATGCTCTACGGAGCACCACAGTGTATGTTGCGCCCTCCTCCATGGCCACAGCAGGAGGAGAAAGAAAACCAGGTTTAGAGGAGAGGTCAAGGCCACCTGCATCCTCCAACTCTTCCATCCATTCCTATTCTGACTCGCACTGCTGTGCAAGAGGGTCCTCAGACCCCTCCCAGTCATCCCCTTCCTCTACTGCCCGTGGCACAGGCTGCGGCCGTGGGGGAGGAACAGGGGAATATAAATGATCCAACGCCGGCTCCATGTCCCAATTAGGGCCCCAACTCAGAGGAAAATTGTCTGGAAACTCGGGCAAGGGCGGAGGCAGAACGAACGGAATCCATTGCGGTGCCAGGAATGGAGCCACGGGGGGCGCTGGAGCCGCTGGCGGCGGACCTTGTGGCACCAGAGCCGCCGGCGGAGGACCTAGTGGCACCGGGAGCGCCGGCGGTGGGCCTTGCGGGGTTGGGGTCGGAGCCCGAGGTCTGAAAAGGCAGTCCATGGCAGCAAGAAAATCTTGCACCTGGGCAGGAGTCGCCGACGGACCCGGATAAGGCGGGTAGGCTGCGGGACTCACAGGCTCCAACAGAGCCGCGGGGGAGGTACCCCTGGCCCCCTCGTCCGCATCCGGAGATCGACGGGGGGACGTCAGAGAGCGTAAGCGCTTCTTCGACTTCTTATAACGTCTCTTACCCGATTCAGAGTGTGAAGACTTCAACCCCGAGGAGCGATGATGGCTCCATGGTTGGTCCCTCGATCGACCCTTGGACCTCGAACGGCACGGAGACTGCTGTCGGGCCTCCAGCAGCTTACGGGACCACTCCCACAAGGCCTTCGGAGCCATAGCCAGACAGTCGGATTTTAACCGGGAGTCATGGTCGTGCTCCAGACAGTAGAGACAGACGCCATGGGGGTCGGCCACCGACATAGTACAGCGACAGGCCCCACAGGATTTAAACCCAGGCATCCCTATGTGGCACCAGGAGTCAAAGACTCAAAAAAGTAGAGCCAGAAGTCTCAAAAAAGTCAGTCAAAAAGTGACTAAGGTACGTGCTGTAACCGGATCTGCGCTTGCTGGCGCGGAAAAAGAAAGAACTGACGTCAGTGCGCATGGGTGGCGCCTAAGTAGTCTCTGTGATGTCATCTTGGCGCATACGAAGCCAGCAACGGACGCGGAGCCGCACGATGCCACCTTCCGACGTGCAGGGGTACTGCTGACCAAAACTTTCCGGATCCAGGCTGACATCTGGGGATATTCTAAGGTAAGGAATCTATCACTAACGTGTCTCTTTCAGATATGAAGAAGACATTCTTTAAAGACAGAATATACAGCAATCAGCTAAGCATCAACTCAAAGGGTGTACACATGACAAATGTCAAGACCTAGTTAAGATCTCACTGTGACACCAGGAATGGTTTGGGAGGCCACATGTGTCAATCCTTTCATACATCTCATCACAACAGCTAACTTTAACAAAGGACGGTTGTGAGAAGCTGGCTTAGTATTTGATGCACACTTATGTAAGTGGGCACCCTGCACTAATCCAGACAACCCTTATGGTGATTTTAGTGGTCTTAGAAAACCTTAGAAAGCTCTCTAAGTGGTAGCTGTGGAGAGCAGCGTTCAGGCTTAGTCCAGAAGGAGTGTAAAGCAGCTTGTTTTACCAGAACATAATCTTATAGGTATAGATTAGCTGAAAAAGAACCACACAGTGTATTTATAAAAAAAGGTATTTAGTATGATACACTCACTAACACATACAGATATCTCCTAGCTGGAGATATACACAATGCACACAATACTTTTACATAGAAACAGGTAAGTAGCACAAATACACAGTGGTCACCGGGGGAGACCAAACCATATACTAAAATAGAGGTATGCGAACCACGACTCGAGTCAAGACTATACCCAGAAGACGTAGAAGTGCTTGGGACCCAAGGAACCACTCGAGCTAAGTAACCAGGAACCCCATGGAGGCTGTGTGCAGAGTGGGAACACGACCGCTGCCTCAATATTAGTCAATGGGTAAGTCGCGGTTGCAATTTTAAAGAAGAAGGACCCTTCCCAGTGGACCCTGAAGAAACCCCGTGGAAGACAGGGAGATGGAGAGCCACCCCACCCGTGGATACCCCAGGAATCAAGATACCTTCACCAGGGAAACCTCCATCGAACTCAAATGGAGACTTCAGGAAGATGCCGCTGCTTGAGAAGGTGAAAGTTTCCGGTGGATTCCAGATGAGAAGTACCTGCAAGCAGAGGGGACAAACATTATGCCACACAGGAGGGACCAGGATGCACCGAAGACAAATACCCACAGATGTCGAGTGTTGCAGGAGAGTTGACGGTGCATTTGGAGTTGCAGCTGCGAGGACCTGGCGACGCTGTGGAAGACCAGGAGCCGTTCACGAGCTGTCCCACGTCGGATGTCGAGAGTTGAGTGGTCGGTGTCTGTCAAGTACACCAACAAGCCTTGGTAACGCAAACATCATGGAAAGCGAAGAAGGTGCAGTGTCGGGACCATCAAGGTCCAGGTGACTCACCACAAGCAGGGGAGTCAGGGCAGGCCCTGGGCAATCAGGGGAGCCTGCAGAAATTGAAGAAGGCCCTCAAGAGGACACACAGGCCGGAGGCACTGGAGTCACAAGAGGACCTCGAGCAGCTCACCAAAGTTGCAGGCCCACGAAGGAAATGTTGCGGTGAGGACAAAGATCTTAGTCAATGGAGATGGTTGAGGTTAGGGCTACTTGGAGCCCGAAGAGCTTGGAAGAAGGAAGCCAACAAGCCTTTGCAACAGAAAGTCGACGCAGTGCACAGAAGATCAGTTCCTGCGGCTCTGACGAGGGATACTGGCCTCAAACTTGCTGAGAGGACAGGGCAGGCATCATGGGATGTGAAGAACCACCACCTATGTTGCTGAGCCTTTCGGAGTCCGTGGGAGCTCAGGATCAGCAGACCTGTCAGCTTCATTGCAGTGCCTGCAGATGCAGTGAAGTGACTCCTTCACTTCAAGGAGATTCCTTCAGGTTTCTTGGATGCCACAGGTCTTGGAATGTTCCTGTATGAAGAACAGGCATGGACGTTGCAGCAGACAAGCAGGGTGATGTGACCAGCAGCAGCAGGAGTCTTCCCAGTTACAGTCTTAATGCCCAGAGTGAAGTACAGTGAAGTCCAGAGTGCCCATATGGACGAAGTAGAAGCGGACCCACCTACAGGTAAGCTCTTAAGTACCCTAAGGAAAGGGTTGGGACGATTCAGGGATCCTACCAGGAGAGGGGTTGGACAGTGGGGAGGATACTCCCATGTCCTTTGTCAAGTTTCGTGACAGAGCGGGAGCCAATGGCTCCTTGAGCTTGTTTGAACTGGAGTTTGCAAGGAGGGCATCAAATGTGCCCTTCAAGCAGACTGAGTTCTTCTGACCCCTGTCTGGGAGGTGGTCACACCTCCCTGTGACAGGATACATATTGTTCTGCCTTCTCCTGTTTGAGCTTGGCTCAGCAGCAGGAGGGCAGAATCATGTCTCTGGTCAGCAGCAACCATGTTGTGCTGTCTGGGTCTAGAAGACTGGTACCAGGAGCACTGAGGGCCTCCCGGAGGAGCTTTACAGTGGATGGAATCATACCTCCCACCCTGTTACCGGTGTGGGAGGTATGATTCCAACATGTTTGTTACCAAACATGACAGGGTTCATCACAGCCAGTTTAGAGATGGTCATCGCGTGATTGCCACTCTATGTATCGTAATGGCTGATGCACTTACAACCCGGGAGAATGGACTCCGAAGGTTGTAGAGGTGTCCTGCTTATGCAGGGGAACCCTCACAGTAAGAACCGAGCAGGGGTCAAAGGCCTGCTTTAGGGGTGACTTATAGGTTTTAAGTGCAGTAACCTCAGATATAGGAAAACCTATATCTGTCGTAAGTGGTGCTAGCACCAGCTTACACAGGCTGCAATGGCAGGCCTGTAGTAACAGTTTGAGTGACCCCCCATGGGTTGCATAATGCATGCTTCAGCCCATGGGAGACCCCGGGTGTATCTATGACCTGGGTACCTTAGTACCATATACTAGGGAATGATAAGGGTACACCAGTGTCCAATCTGGGATGTACGCAAGTACTTACCATACCAATTTAGGGGAGAAAGCACAGAGACTGGGGTCCTGATTAGCAGGATCCCAGTCAGACTAGCCAGAAAAAGCATAGCACCAGGCAGAAAGTGGGAGTTACCATAAAAGCAGATCCTCCTTTCTTACACTACCCCCTCCCCAAACGTAAGGAGATGAGATAACCTTGCCCAGTTGAGTCTTCATTTTCCAAGTGGAGATATCCATCTGCATTCGCATGGTTACTCCCAGGTCTATGTTCTACTGAATAGTCCACCCCCTGTAAGGAAATGGACCACCTCAAAAGTTTGGGGTTTTCACTGTTTAAGCCATAAGAGGGGCTTGTGGTCTGTCTGAACAATGAAGAGAGTGCCAAACACGTATGGGCTCAACTTCGTCAAGGCCCAGACCGCAGCAAAGGCTTCCCTCTCAATGGCTGACCAACGTTTCTCCCTGGGGGGTCAAACTTCTGCTTATAAAAGCTACTGCCTGATCCTGGCCCTCTGCATTAAGTTGTGATAATACAGCCACTACCCCTATCTCAGATGCATCTGTTTGGACAATGAAAGTTTTGGAGTAGTCGGGACTTTGCAGGATGAGATCAGGGCACATGGCCGACTTCAGGTCATTAAATGCCTTTTGACAGCTTACTGACAACAGAATTCTCTTGGGCATTTTCTTTGATGAAAGATCATTCAGGGGAGTCACAATGGACCCATATCCCTTGACAAATCTTCTGTAGTACCCAGTCAGGCCCAATAAAGCTCTGACCAGAGTCTGGGAAGTGGTAGCAATCCAATCCACAATGATCTGGATTTTGCTCTCCAATGGTTGAACTTAGCCTACACCTACTAGGTGGCCCAACTACACAACCTTACTCTGCCCTTCTAGCACTTATTGGACTTGATAGTGAGGCCTGCTTTTTGCAGAGCCTCCAGAACATTTCGGGGGTGGACCAGGTGATCCTCCCGGGTGGAGCTAAAGACAGCCATACCATCAGAGATAGGCTTCCAGACCTGTTAGGACTTAGTTCACCAACCTCTGAAATGTGGCAGATGCATTCTTCAAACCAAACGGCATCAGAATAAATTGATAATACCCACTGGGGGTTGAGAATGGGGTTATTGGCTTGGCATGCTCAGCTAGCCCAATTTCCCAGTAGCCAGCAGTCATGTCCAATGTACTCAGAAACTTGGCGGTGTCCAAAGTATCTATAAGTTCATCTGCCCTTGGAATAGGATGGGCATCAGTCCTAGTGACTGCATTGAGGCTTCTGTAGTCCACACAAAACCTCATCCCTAGTTTTCCACCCTTGGTGTGAGGTTTTGACACTAGGACTACTGGACTAGCCGCAGGCTCAATGACCTCCATTTCCAGCATTTTTTGGACTTCTGTCCTGATGCAATCCCCTTATAAATCAGCGAGAACAAGTCTGTCTAGACGTGTGGGGAAGTCGCAAAAGTGTATGTAGTATGATGTATGTAAAGGGGTAGAGTTTACCCTTTTAGAAAGCCCTCATTGGATGTGAATAGAGTTGTATTTAGGGTACTCCTACATCCGGTGTGCGGTCTACATGTTTCAGCCAGGCCTTGAATTGTAACTGGCTTTCCTCAGGACCTATGTGAAAGGTGATAAAATTATCTATGCTACAAGTAGTGACACAGAACATAGACTATGTGCTGCACGCGCTAAGGTGCATTATATGTAACAGGGGGTTTCCCTCTCAGGACAGTAACAAGTGTTATGTTGCTAGAGCCCCATGAGTATCCTGGCAGGGGTGCTGGTACAAATGAGTCCAGGACCCTCTCATCAACCTGTTGCTGCTGCCAAAGGATCTCCAGCAGCAGCAACAGGTTGATGAGAGGGTCCTGGACTCATTTGGCACACCGGATGTAGGAGCACCCTAAATACAACTCAACTCACATCCAACACCTTGCTTTTTTAACACTGCCAGAGGCCCAAACAATAAAGTAATCTTTTTTGGGACCACTTGACAGTTTTTTAACCTTTCACTCTTCACGTCACCCACACTGCACACTCAGCAACATACCTGCTCTGCTGTTAGGCGTAGAAGCACACCCGGAACACACTCGGTGTTACCGTGTGGGCCCAATGATGAAGCATGCCACCAACCAGGTTGGTGGGAGAGGGCTGTCTAAAAGGGTAAACTCTACCCCTTTGCATACATCATACTATATACACTTTTGCGACTTCCCCACACGTCTAGACAGACTAGTTCTCGCTGATTGATAAGATTACCACAGGGGATCTGGACTAGTCCTCCATTCCTCTGTCTCTTCTTGATATATAATAATACTGATGCAATCCCCGACATGATCAGTCTGTCTGTAGATTTTACTCTTAACAGGCAGGCTGTCACCTGTGTCCACTTAATGGGTATACCAGGTGGTCCGACTGGGTGTGAGGAAGTACATATGTCTATACTGATTGAGGACCTGCCTACAATCAGTTTGCTGTTGGTCAGTGAGGCTGTCTGTCAAGGCTGCTCCATCCACTGGCCCATCATCAGGGCTCTGAGAGAGGAGATCAGTGAGAGGATCACTCTCTTCCTCCTGTCCCTCATCAGTTGCCATGAGCAAGCCCATGTCAGCTCTGTCTACAAAAGGTTTTAGGTGGTTCACATGAAGTTCCCTATGGGGACTTCTGGGAGTGCCTAGGTATACCAAGTAGGTGGCCTCACCTTTTTGTTCAAGGATAGTGTGGGGGCCACTCCACTTGTCTTGGAGAGCTGCTGGGGCCACAGGCTCCAACACAAACACTTTCTGGGCTGGCTGGTAAACAGTCAAGACAGCCTTTTGGTCATTCCAAGCTTTTTGAAGTTCTTGGCTGGCCTCCAAGTTTTTGCTGGCCTTCTTCATGTAGTCAGCCATGCGTGAACACAGGCCAAGGCCATCGTCCACAATGTCCTGTTTAGGAGGTTTGAGAGGTTGCTCCCAGCCTTCCTTCACTAGACACAATGGACTCCTAACTGGATGTCCAAACAGAAGCTCAAATGGGCTGTAGCCAACCCCCTTCTGAACCTCTCTGTAGGCAAAGAGAAGGCAGGGTAGAAAGACAACCTATTTTCGCCTAAGCTTTTCTGGGAGTCCCATGATCATACCCTTGAGGGTCTTACTGAACCTTTCAACAAGCCCATTGCACTGTGGATGGTAGGGTGTGGGAAACTTGTAGTTTACTCCACACTCTTTCCACATGACAGTGATATAACTAGACATAAAGTTTGTACCTCTGTCTGTTCAGACCTTCTTAGAGAAGCACACTCTGAAAAAGATTCCCAGGGGGGTCCTGGCCACTAAAAGAGCTGTAGCGATTCTAAGGGGAATGGCCTCTGGGTATCTAGTGGCACCACTAGTAAATAACTGTGCCCAGATGCCTTTGGAGGGTTCAAGGGACCAACAATGTTAATTCCTACCCTCTCAAAGGGAACCCCAACCACTGGAAGTGGAATCAAGGGGGCCTTTGTGGTACCACCTGACTTACAACTGGCTTGGCAAGTGGCACAGGAGCGACAAAACTCCTTTGTGTCTTTAGGCATATGGGGCCAGTAAAAATGAGGGACAAGCCTGTCCCAAGTCTTGCTTTGCCCTAAGTGTCCTGCAAGAGGACTATCATGTGTCAGGGAGAGTAGGAAATATCTGAACCTCTGGGGTATTATCAACCTCCTGGTGGCTTCGGCTTGGGGTCTCTACCTTCAGAGTACAGAAGCCCATCTTCCCAATGGATCCTATGGGACCCACTGATTTTCCCTGCTTCATCAGCAGCAGCTTGCCGTCTGAGGGCTTCAAGAGAGGGGCAAATCTGCAACTCCAAACACAAGTCGGCCATGGAAGGGCTCCTTAGACCCAAGTTCCTCTGGGACAGTACCTCCACAGGGGCTGAGATTATTTCCCAAAGGAGGCTGATCTTCACTGGGAGTTTGTGAGGAGGAAAAAGCCTTACCCTTCCTGCTCCATCTCTTGGGAGGCACCTGGTCCATTTTTCCAGGATCCAGTTCCTTGTCAGTGCTGAGCTGTTTGGCCTGAGCCCTGGTGACAGCTAATACGCTGGCAGAGTTGCCCATCATCTCTGCATGGCTCCTGAACTTCACCTCAGCCCAAGCTGAAGTTTCTAGATTATTGCCCAACAAACAATCTATGGCAGCCGCGGCCCATACAGGTAAGAGCGGTGGGCCAGGTAAGGGGGGATTTCGACGGACGATGACCAGAGAAAATTAAATATATAATTAATTTGCCCTGGTCATTGTCTGGTTCCACCGCTCTGACCTGTACAGGCCATGGCTGTTCTACAGGTAGATCCAGAGATATCACCACCTTTTTAGGTCCAGTTACCCCTCCCCAGCAAAGGTTCACAACTGCCATGGAATGGACAGTCCTTCAATAGCTAGTGTTGGTGACATGGTACATTTGTCCAAGTATGATCTGATCAGGGGACACAAGTTTCTCTGTCACCATAGTCACACTGGCCCCTGTGTCCCTGTAAGCCTTTGCTTCTTTTCCATTTATCAAAGGCTGTTGACTCTACTTGCAGAAATAAGTGGGACTGATCAGTAAAGTGACAAGGTCTATGCCACCATCACAGACAAGAACAGCCTGAGCTGGAGTTCTGATTAAGTCAGAATCCATCTCAGAACCCAAGGTTAACCCCACTAATCCCTTGGTTGCTGTACTACCATTTGTACTTGTGCTAGGGGAGCCTGTGGAAGCAGGAGTTTCCATTGCCTTTGGACAATCAGCATCCCTTGTTAAATTGGTCTTTACCTTACAAATGTAGCACCAAGGTTTCTTTTGACCTTTCTTTGAATTTTGGGATTTACCCCCAGATGCAGATTTTTGGGGTCCTTGTGAAGACTCTTTTTGTATCTTTACCCTTGTCCCCGCTCTTATCCTGGGATTTAGAAGAATCTTGCTTCTTCTGGTCACCCCCATTACCATGGTTTTCCTGCTTAACCCTGTTGCGGACCCATTTGTCTGCCTTCTTTCACAATTCTTGGGGAGAGGTCAGATCAGAGCCCACCAGGTACTGATGCAAAAGTTGGTTCTGACAGTTATTAAAAATGTGCTTCCTCATAATCAAATTGTACAATCCTTCATAGTCATGCACCTTGCTTCCATGAAGCCAGCATTCCAGAGCCTTAATAGCACTGTCTACAAAATCTACCCAGTCCTGGGTGTGTGCCCTCTGTGTGTCTCTGAACTTAATCCTATAATGTTAAGTGGTTAACCCAAACCCATCTATGAGAGCACTCTTCAGTACTGAGTAATTGTCAGCATCCTCTTCTCTAATAGCGAGGAGCTTATCACTACCTTTGTTAGCAAAGGAGAGCCACAGGATATCTGCCCACTGCTCTTGAGGGATCCTCTAAACTTTGCAGTCCCTCTCCAAAGCAGGGATTCAATTATGGATATCATCCCCCTCCTGGTAAGGAGGGACTATCCTGCTCAAGTTCCTATTGTCAAAAGAAGTTTCTCTGATTCTAGGGTCTGTAGCTGCCACCATGGGACTCTAGTCCCAATCTTTTCATAGTCTTCTGTACTTCCAGGGACTCTTTATCTAGGGCCAACTGATCTCTCCTGAGCTGAAGTTTGACTTTCTCAAGTTTGAGTAATTGGAACTCCCTCTCAGAAGAGATGTCCCTCTTACTAGATATGGAGGTCCCTATGGAAGTCTCTGAAGTATAGGATTCTCTAGAGGAGGATCTAGACCGCCTTGGTCTACTCTGGACCCTCCCAGGAGGCACTATGCCCTGAGGGGTCAGAGTTTGGCAGGTCGGAATCATCTGAGTCCTCCTGCCCATACTCAGACTTGAGATCATCAAGGAGAGCCCATGATGCTCTCTCTTCAGGAGTATTCCCACCAATATTATCATGTACTTTTGCTTCTACAGGATGACCATCATCCTCATGTAGTAACTCTAAGAGCAGCTTAATGGTGGGGTTGCCACCTGTCTTTATCTTTCTAAGGCTACACAGGGTCCTTAGTTCCTGTAACTTTAGACCATTGTACTTAGTAGACTGGGGTATAATGGTATCCCCAACAAAAGACATGGTTCGAGGTATAATGGGGTGTTTCACCTACCTACCCTAGTGGAAACTAAACCTGGTGCAGACCCATGAGGTTGGATAAAGGATTATGCTAGACCCTTAACTACCCAACCCTAAGTTTAGTAGAACTTACTTATTCTAAGCTGTATTATATGTGCCTAATATTAGTGATGGATTTACAACTAATCTACACCAAGATTATCTGGTAAAACAATGCAGGCTTGAATCCCAACCGCTGCACAACAATGTGAGAAGCTGGCTTAGCATATGGTGGATACTTATGTACTAATCCAGACAACCCTTATGGTGATCTTAGTGGTCTTAGACAATCTTAGAAAGCTCTCTAAGTGGTAGCTGTGGAGAACATCCTTCAGGCTTAGTCCAGAAGAGGTGTAAAGCAGCTTGTTTTACCAGAACATAATTTTATAGGTATAGATTAAGTGAAAAAGAACCACCCAGTGTATTTATAAAAATAGGTATTTATTATAAGAGACTCACTAACACATACAGATATCTCCTAGCAGGAGATCTACACAATGCACACAATACTTTTCAATAGGAACAGGTAAGTAGCACAAATACACTGTGGTCACCAGGAGGAGACTAATCCATATACTAAAATAGTAGTATGTGAACCATGTCTCGAGTCAAGACTATACCCAGGAGACGTAGAAGTGCTGAGGACCCAAGGAATGACCCGAGGTAAGAAACCAGGGATCCCACGGAGGCCTTGTGGGAACATGTTCGCGGCCTCAATGAAGCCAATGGGTAAGTCGCATTTGCAATTTTAAAAAAGGACCTTTGCCAGTGGACCCTGAAGAAACTATGTGGAAGACAGGAAGTTGGAGAGCCACCCCACCTGCGGATACCCCATAAACCAGGAAACCTACACCAGGGAAGCCAGATGCATAGGTGTGAAGTGGCATTGGAAACCGTTTTCAAACTCAATGGGAGACTTCAGGAAGATGCAGCTGCTGGAGAAGGTGAAAGTGTCCGGTGGAAGCCAAAGGTGGATTCAGGATGAAAAGTAGCTGCAAGCAGAGAGGACAGAGTCTATGTCACTCAGGAGGGGCCAGGAGGCACGGAAGACAAATGCCCACTAATGTCGAGTGTTGCAGGAGAAACGATGGTGACCTTGGAACTGCAGCTGTGTGGACCAGGTGATGCTGTGGAAGACCAGGAGCCGTTCATGAGCTGTCCCACGTCGGATGTCGAGAGGTGAGGAGTCGGTGTTGGAGAACACCAACTAGCCCTGGCAACTGCAAGCAACATGGAAAGGGAAGAAGATGCAGTGTCGGGACCAGCAAGGTCCAGGTGACTCACCACAAGCAGGGGAGTCAGGGCAGGCTCAGAGCAATCGCGGGAGCCTGCAGAAATCAAAGAAGACCCTCAAGAGGACCCACAGGCCAGAGGCACTGGCGTCGCAAAAGGACCTCATTAAGCTCACCAAGGATGCAGGTCCACAATGCAAATTTTGTGGTGAGGACGAAGATCTTGGTCACAGAAGATGCTTGAAGTCAGGGCTACTAGGAGCCCAAAGATCTTAGTGGAAGGAAGCCAACAAGCCTCTGCAACAGCAAGTCGATGCAGTGCACAGGGGTTCGGTTCCCGCGGCTCCGATAAGGGATACTGGCCTCAAACTTGGCGAGAGGACAGGGCAGGCCTCGAGGGATGCGAAGAACCATCACCTGTGTTCCTGAGTCTTTCGGAGTCCGTGGGAGCTTGGTATCATAAGGCCTGACAGCTTCGTTGCGGTGCCTGCTGATGCAGGGAAGTGACTCCTTCACTTCAAGGGAGATTCCTTCAGGTGTCTTGGATGTCCACAGGTCTTGGAAGGTTCCTGTATGGAGCACAGAAATTGCAGCAGACAAGTAGGGCGATGAGACCTGGAGTAGCAGGAGTCTTCCCAGTTGCAGTCTTGATACCCAGAGCCAAGTCCAGAGTACCCAGATGGTCTAAGTATAAGTGGTGTCTTGAAATGAATCTTGTCCCACGACGAATCTAGGGACCCACCTCGAAGTAAGCCCTTATGTACCCTAAGGAAAGAGATTAAACGATTCAGGGATTCCTCCCAGGGGAGGGTTTGGACAGTGGGGAGGATACTCTCATGTCCTTTATCCAGTTTTGCTCCAGAGCGGGAGCCTACGACTCCCTTAGCTGGTTTGAACTGGACTATGCAAGGAGGACACCAAATGTGCCCTTCAAGCAGACTGAGTGGCTCTGGCAAGCGCTCCCACACAGCCCTAATACACTAAACCTTGTCTGGGAGGTGGTCACACCTCCCCGTGACAGGATACCTTTTGTTTTGCCTTCCCCTGCTCGAGCTTGGCTCAGCAGCAGGAGGGCAGAATCGTGTCTCTGGTCGGCAGCAGCCATTTTGAGCTGTCCAGGTCTAGAAGACTGATACTGGGAGGACTGAGGGCCTCCCTGATGAGCTTTACAGTGCATGGAATCATACTTCCTGCACTGTTTACGGTGTTGGGGTATGATTCCAACATGTTTGATACGAAACATGCCAGGGTTCGTTACAGCCAGTTTAGAGATGGTCATCGCATAATGGCACTCTATGTATCGTAATGACACTATGTATCGTAATGTCTGATGCACTTATAACCCGGAAGAATGGACTCCATGGATTGTAGGAGTGTACTGGACATGCAGGGGCACACTCACACTTAAAACCGATCACCCTGCATTCAGGATTGAAAGGCCTGCTTTAGGGGTGACTTATAGGTTTAAAGTGCAGTGACCTCAGATATAGGAAAACCTATATCTGTCGTAAGGGTTGCTAGCAGCAGCTTACACAGGCAACAATGGCAAGTCTGTAGTTACAGTTTGAGTGATCCCCAAGGGTGGCATAATGCATGCTTCTGCCCATGGGGGACCCCTGGTGTACCTAGGCCCTGGGTACCTTAGTACCATATACTAGGGTCTGATAAGGGTACACTAGTGTCCAATCTGGGGAGACAGCACAAAGACTGAGGTACTGATTAGCAGGATCCCAGTCAGACTAGTCATAAACAGCATAGCACCAAGGAAAAAGTGGGGGTAACCATAAAAACAGATCCTACCTTCCTACAAAGATTAATCTGGCAACAGCTGAAAGGGCCAACCTTTAATAATTCCCACTTCAAGACCTTCCTGGACCAGCGATAATACAAAAAAAAAAGACATCCAACAGCTTTGCCTGTAAAGATCAGTTACTTACCTCGGTAACACATTATCTGTTAGAGACAATATCTAGCTGCAGTTTCTTTACCTTTGAATTTCCCTGGCATCTTTTACTCTAGCAATACACCTTGCGCTCGCCAGCGGGTGGCTCCATTTGACTCCATGTATTGTCGTCGGCGTCGTTAGTGTCGGTTATGACATCGCGGCCACCTATATAGGTGTCACCCAGGCACGCGGAGATCAGTACTTTACGTTTTTTCCATGCCAGAAGCGCAGAGCCACAAAGTAACTGACTTAACCATGTGCAAAACTAGGGCCCTGAAAAAGGGAGTGACCCTAGCCCAAACAAAATCAGTCCGCAAAGTGGGGAGGCATGGATGGGCCTGTAAGGAAGCTGCAGCTAGATACTGGCTCTACCAGATAACGCCTTACCGATGGTAAGAAACTTGTTCATCTGATAGGGACTTCTAGCTGCAGATTCCTTACCTTTAAATTAGATACCCAAGCCATACTCTCCTGGCAGTGGGTTGCGGACCAATTCCTCACACTAGGAAGTCCTGCAGGAGCGAATGGGCAAAATGCCCGTCCCTGTGGGCCTGACTGTCTAGGCAGTAGTGCTTTGCAGACATGTGCAAAGATGCCCACGTTGCTGCCAGACAGATGTCCAGGACTGGGACATCCCTAGCCAAGGCCGCAGTATCAGCCTTTCCTCTGGTGGATTGGGCCCTTAATCCTTCTTGGGTATGCTACTTAGCCAGGGCACAGCAGATCTTAATGCAGAGAACGAACCATTGAGTAGTGGTCCTTTCTGCACTGTCTGACCCTTCTTAGCTCCCACGTACCCCACACAGAGTTGGTTGTCCACCCGGAACTCTTTTGTGCGGTCAAGGTAGAAAGACAACGCCCATTTTGGGTTTAGGCGGTGGAGACTCTCCTCTTCAATTGAGGGATGAGTGGGAGCAAAGAAGGTGGGCAGTGTGATAGATTGATCCAGTTAGGAAAGGGTCACCACATTAGCCAAAAATTATGCACGGGTGCGAAACACCATTTTGTCTGAAAAAGACATCATGTAGGGAAGCTAACAAGCTAGCGCCTGCAGCTCACACCCTTCCAGGCAGACGTTATCACCACATGAAAGGCTGTCTTGATTGTAAGCAGCTGGAGGAGAGAAAAGTGCAGAGGCTCAAAAGGAGAAAGCATAACTAATTGTATGACAAAGTTCTCCACCTGCTATAGTCCTTAAAATCCCGCATGACAAATTGACATTCTATCAAACTATTATTTACTTCCATCCCCTATTTTTTAAGTGCACCACTGTTTCCCTTCTTCCTTCTGCCTGCCTTTTCAGTATACAAGTTAATCTAAATCTCATGCCTATCATTAAGCTCTTTTTGGAAAACATAAGTATCTTATTAATTCCAGCAAACAGTTGCTTCTCAAATAGCCACTCTAAAGATCACAGTTGTATCAAAAACTGGACCACAATGAAACACGAGCATGCAATATTATCCCAATACCTAATAGATTGACCACTAACTTTGGGCTCCCGGGTAGCATTCTACTCGGCATAAAGCGCTTTAACGCATCGTCAGGAGTAGTAAGTGCTATATAAATGCAATTACATTTAAACCAGAGCAACCGTTTAATTTTTTTCCAAGAGCCCTGGCTGCCTTTTTTCTCCTCTAGGGAACAGTGGCCATTTGCAATCCATGTTCAGCTCAGCCTTTTTGTCCTCATATGCCAATCTGCAAAGCTCCCATTCTGCTGTGGACAAACTAGGAGAGGGTGCACTGCTCTCAGCACTAGACTCCAGAGGTGAAGATTATCTTTGAGGTAGGCTATCCAACTGCACTGCTGCCTCTTCTATTTCCTCATCCTTCTCGGAGGTAATCTGTCCCTGGTGCATGGGGTCAACTTCCCAGGACCCGATGCCTGTCTCATAATCCTCTTTTTTAGATTTATGGCTGTATTTGAGCTTCCTCTCCTTGCACTAGACCTTCATTTCCACAACAGGAATGCCAATCAAGGCAGCCAGATGCCACCACCAAAAATCAAAGTGCAAAAGGATGATCACAAATGAATAAAAGATAAACATAACAATGAAAAATCTATAAAAAATATTTTTTACTAATTGAAAGCCAAAAATAGGTTTTTGCCTCTAAATTGTAAGTAACATTTTTATTTCTTAACTGTAAAAATGAAACTGGAACTGCTGGATGAAAATCTATCTCCAATCGCTGAATACCAAGAAATTGGGTTATTATTTTGAGAAACCGGGACTGTTATCAACTTAATAAACTATCCCTGGTTACGTCTCAAGACAGATCTCAATGTGGCAGTTGTGGCACAAGCAGCAAATAATTCTCCAGAGAAATTCATGTTAAGTTTAAACATTACAAACAATACTAAAGAAAGGAAAGCATGATAAAATTTACAAATCAACTTACAAAAACAGATAAAACTGAATAAGCAAAACAACACTAAACAATAAAAACTGGATAAGGGGAACATGAGATATGAATTTATAAAGTTTTAAGACAAAAAGCCCCTAGAAAATATAAAGCACCAATCAACTTGAAGATGACTGAAGCCTAATGTGATTTGAGGCTGACAGGATGTTAGAGAAGTTGGCTACATCAAGAGGGTCACACAGGTAAAAATGTTTGCTTTGCACCCGAGTCTACTTTTTTAAATAAAAGGATATCAATTTATTTTAGCACAAAACAATACTATATGTAGGGGGGCATGGCTAGCCAGCCAACGTGGCAGACGTGAGCTTGTAGTGCTCCGACCGATAACTCCGGTAATCCGGCATAATTCTCCTCTCAGTGCGCCATCCACGCCTGTAGCTTTTGGATTCGGCCAGCTGAGGTGCAGCAGAGTTCAGGAGACTCTTCATTGTGCAGTTTCCGCGGCAGATGACGAGGTTGCAGGCGGGAAAGGAGCAGCGGCCTATGGGAGGCGAAGCTGCGCAGCAGAGACCCCTGCTGGGCGGCAGCTGCTCGCGCTGCTAAGAAGATCGAAGTCGAGAGCATAGTGCGGGCAAAGCGGGGGATGCGGCGGGCCTCCCTGTTGTCCCCTGTCCCGCTTCGTGGAACGGATTTGCCTGCCACCCTGGTGGAGCGTCCCGCGGACCAGCGTGTGGGCTGCCGCCACTGGCGGAACAGAGGCCCGGAGCGATTCAAAAGGTGAGAGGAGCGGGCGGACCCCGGGAAGTGAGCTGATCCACCCCCGGTGAAGAACTAAGCGAGAGCGGCGTGACTGACCCACTGGAGGGCCGCGCGACCCTTCAAGCTCAGCCCAGGCCCGGAGGGGGACCCCCCAGGGAACGTGACATCGTGGGGGCGAAGGCGACGGGGAGCAGCGCCTCCAGACCCGGCTGAGCCCTACGCGCTGGGGGCTTCCTATGCACAGACCTCCCAGCAGCGCTTTATTGGGTGCTGGAACCGTGAATTAATTGTGACAGCGCGAGGCGCCAGTGAGTGGAGCTGACGGCTGTGCACGCCTGCACCCATAAAGAGGAGCACTGTGGCAGCTTCGCTGGCCAAGTGGACAGCCCGCAAGGTGGTGGTGGTGCTTGGAGAGGCCTGCTTCGACAGGCCACGAACACGGAGGGAAACAGAGCCACACAGAGGAGACCCAAGGCCCATGCGCTCGGAAGTGCGCACTGGGGATGAGGTGAAGGGCGGCCTCTGCGGCAACATTGGGTGAGGCCTACACAGGGTAGAGTGCACACGAGGGCCGCATTCCTCAAGCCGCACCAGAAACAGAGTGATGTTGAAGCGAGGAGGCGGCAATCAGGGAAACTCCTGCTAGTGCGTATGGGCCCTATATGACACGAAGGACTCCCAACGGCCTGACGTAGGGAGGTACAAGAGAAGGGCACTCCTTTACAGACGAGCGGCAAGATCCGGCGGCGATTTGTGCTTGGGGGGCCGCAGCCAATTGCTGCCACTCCGAAGATGGCGTGCCCCTGAGACAGGACTTGCCGACGCGACTGCATGCCTTGCCCCGTGAGCTGTTAATGCAAAGGTGAGATATACGACACACACATTGCCGTCAGAGCTGTGACTGCACGAACGCATTGCGGGCTAGTATTTCCCCCCCCTTCCACCAACCGAGCCTCACCCAACCCCTGACAGCTGTGGGACTCCAACTACAGGGGGACGGATTTCCCCAGTATTTCAAAGGTGGGGACGTGATGGACATGTTGGCAATGATCACTGCCACAAGCAGTTGACAGTTTCTCCTAACGCAACAAGTGAACCGGAGGCAATAGACATGTACGTGCTCTTGGAGTTGCCCTTGCTGGATTAAACTGCCCCTAAGTCAGTGCACAGCCCATGCTTGGTGCGTTCTGAGTCGAACTACCACAAAAGCGGATGCAGACCTCCAACCGTAGGGAGACGTGTCTATCTGAGACTTCAGGGGTAAGAGAAGCGGCTGGCATTCCGACGTCGAGCACAACAAGTAGCTAACAGTCCCTCATTCCGCGACAAGTCACCTGGGACCACTAGATGCGGATGCTCTTCTGGAGCTGCCTTCGCTAATCCAAGCTGTTGCTGTAACAGGGTGTATCCCGCAGGCACTGCATTCTGTAGCGGACCGACTCACAAGAGCTCTTGGTGCGGGAAGAGAACATCGGCTGCCGCTAACCGGATGTGCAGGTTGCACAGCAACCATGGGGCTAATGCAGTAGGGAGCCTACCAGTTGCGGCCGTGATTGATGTCCCCATCAGGACACAAAGTCTCAGTGGTACACGCCTATGTGACAGTCGGTCTCTGAACTGAACCCCCAACGTGATTGCATTGTTTGCTGCGGACCTTGCCAAGCGCCGGCTGTGAATCCCCACGGCGCAACAACTCGTGATGGGCCGTATGTGGGCCAAGATGCAGCAGGGACTGCTACGAGCTGGCGCCCTGAATTCCTTACATATGAGGGATGAGAGCGAAATGGAGCTGGCATCCGCAGCACGGGCAGCCAAAATGAATTCTGTCCTCGCAGCAGTGGAGAAAATAGGGGCCGCACTGGATCATACCAGGACGCCCTTGGAAATGCGGATCGATAAGGTCACCTCTGACTTCACGCTCCTGCATGCTGACCATCGCAGGCTAACGGACAGGGTTGCTGCTCAAGGTCAAGTGCTCAAAGATCTCCAACCGGTCACTCACAGCCATGCAGCCGCATTGCAAGATATGATGGAGAGGATACATGCCCTTGAGGACAGGGCGGAGGACGCGCAAGGGCACTCGCATCGAAACAACATTCGAGTAGTGGGATTGCCAGAAGGGGAAGAAGGAAGGCACCCTGAACAGTACACAGAAACTGGCTGTGGGACCTTCTTCCGCAGGGAACACTATCAAGACAATTTGCGGTGGAGAGAGCTCACCGAGTGCCAGCCCAGAGGCCTCAGCCAGGAGCCAGGCCGCGCCCGTTCCTGTTCAAACTCCTTAACTACAGGGACAGGGATGCGGTGCTGCGGGAAACCCGGAAACTGGACAACCTGACAGTAGGTGGCAGCCGTGTCATGCTTTTCCCTGACTATACTAACCTGGTGCAGCGCTGTAGAAACAACTACACGGTGGTGAAGCGACGACTCAGAGCTGAAGTTCCTATACTCCCTGTTGTTCCCTGCCAGGCTGCGAGTGGTCGCGAAGGGTAAAATACTTCTTCGACACACCATTGGAGACATGGGACTGGCTAGAAGAGTCGGGTCTTTGGACGGGAAAGAGGCCGCCGGATCCGGATGACGCATGGCAACAGGCAGGAGAAACAGGCGTCGACCACGACGCAGGGCGGCCCACGGAGCAACGTCCAGAACGGTTGCCCCAAGCCCGGAGAGAATGAGAATGGAGCGTCAAAACCTGCTGGAGGCAGTCACGAACCTTGGCACACCGAACACTCTAGCTCACCGGGAACCTTCAATGTAACGCACAGTGGTGTCGAGCGGATCGTCGACCGCGTCGACCAAACTTTCTGAAGAACTTTGCATACCGGTAGTCACTCTGCAGACTGCGGATGGTATTCTAGGATGAGAAGGCTGATATCATGAACATTGTAGACGATCGCACATGCAAGTACTATATTGTGGGTTGCAATAGCTTGTTTATAATGTGAGGGGGCGGGGTGGACCAACGGGGACACTGTATGCACCCTTTGGTAGGCTGTTGCTTGAGTTTTGCCGCGCTTACGACAAAACACCTAGTGAGTCTTTGTACGGGTAGTCCTTACATGCACGTTGATAACTCATATTGGCGCTCGAGGGTGGCTGCCTTAGCGAACTGAGATAATGGGACTTTGAGTGGCGCACCGCATACGTGGGACATGACGGGGACGGTCACGGCAGATTGTTGACTGTGCGCACACCCCACCCGGCCACACACTGACCTACTTCCAACCTATGCATGGTCACACAGTTTGGACGAACAACCATGCGAAGTTCGCCCCACACGTTATGTTCTTCACAGTTCACAAGATGTTATGGTTACAACAGACCGGTTCACACATACCTGGACACGCCCGGTACTTACTATGACACACCCCACCTCTGGCCTCCCAGCAGACTGCACACCCTGAGCAATGGCACGGGTTAACATACTCACGTGGAACATACGTGGAATGCACACACCCTCACGTCGATACTCCATATTTGCATATCTTCAAAGACACTCAGTCGGAATCGCCCTATTACAGGAAACACACCTAACACAGTTGGCGCTAGACTGACTGCGCAGGAGAGGGCAGGTGTATGGCACAGTGTACTCCGCCGATGCTAGGGGCACACTCATTTGGGTGAGAGCGGGTGTCCCATTTGTTAGCACAGGCACGGTGGCAGACCCGGAAGGCAGGTACACTCTGGTGCGTGGAATGCTTAACGGTCAACAGACATTGTTAGCCTCGATCTATCCCCCCCCCCGAGTGTCGATAACACGTCATTCCTGATGTGGCTGTCACTAGTGCTGTACGCTGGCCTCCCCTGGCTGCTAGGCGGCGATTTCAACTCAGTGCTCGACGTACACATGGATAGATCCTTTCCCCCTCTTCGTGCCATGTCAGCAAGGTCCAATGCACAGGTACTCACGACTGGCTCTCACACTGGATATTGTGGGATGTGTGGCGGGTCCTCCAGCCAGCTGATTGTATTCACTCCTATTATTCTGTGATGCATGACCTACATGTCCGACTAGATAGGGTGGTGGGGTCCCAGTCTCTCCTGCCGTTAGTCGAGACCTCAGAATATTTAGGACGGACACATTCCGATCATAACCCCTTGCCGATTCAAATCAGCTGATAGGCCGACCGACCCCCTATTCCCACATGGCGCCTCTAGCCCAACGCGCTGGAAGATCCTGAATTCCGCTCGTCACTAGGGACAGCTATCCTGACATTCTTTGAACTTAACAAAGGCACAGCGAGTAGCACACTGGTGGCGTGGGATGCCTTCAAACAACACTCAGGGGTCACTGCTTAGGCACCACATGGAATATATGGAGGCAGTTGACAAAGGCCATCGCCTGCCTCGAATCCCAGCTACTGCAATTCGAACGCGAGGGAGGGGGCAGACATTCTAACCATCTAGAGGATCTTCAGACGCAGCTTGCGGAGCTCCTGGAGCAGTTACGGTGCCATAACTATGCAGCCCACACAGCCCGCACGCACGCTACAGCGGATAGGGCGGGCCGCTTGCTTGCCTGGCTTCTAAAACTAGACAATGCTCGTGCTCCAATCATGGTGATACGTACGCGGGAGGGGGAATTGGTTTAAACGCAAAGGGAGATTCACAAGGTCATGGTGGACCACTATGCGCAGCTGTATCGGTCAAGAGTCCGCTGTTCGGACCACGGGCTAGAGGGATTCCTAGAACGAATCCAGTTACCTATAGCTTTGGACGTGCACCAGGAGGCGCTTAATTGCCCTCCCACCCTGGAAGAGATACGGGAGGCTGTTGCATCCCTGGCATTCGGGAGAACACCAGGGCCGGATGGCCTACCGGCCGAATTCTATAAAGCTTATCGAGAGTCCTTGGTGCCACAATTACACGCGCTTTACTCAAAAGCACTGGAGGAAAATACGCTTCCCCCTTTCGCTGCATGAGGCGTAATTGGTGTCCCTGCTGAAGCCAGACCGAGAACCAACGAACTTGGGGTCTTATAGACCACTGGCACTTTTTAATGCAGACTATAAAATACTCGCCAAAGTCCTGGCGGTGCGTTTGGCGACAGTGGTTTCAGCTCTAGTCCACAGTGACCAAAATGGGTTTGTGCCCAAGCAGACCACGTCCCTGAACCTGCGGAGGCTCTTTAGAGTGGCAACAGAAAGTGTAAAAGAATGGCCAAGGGCGGGTTGCCTAATGTTGGACCTGGAAAAGGCCTTTGATTGTTTGGAGTGGAGGTACTTGTCGGCGCTGTGGCAACGCTATGATCTGGGGTTGGAATTTTTACAAATGGTAGGCCTCTTGTATAGGAACCCCACAGTCCGGGTAAGGTTGGGTCCATACATATCGGAAGCTGTGCCAGTATGCAGGGGCACCAGGCAGAGGTGTCCACTATCGCCACTCCTGTTCGCGTTAGCGATCGAAGCTCTAGCGGCAGCCCTCCGGGCATTGATGGGAGACGGTATACCGCTGGGAGACGCAGTACACCAGGTGTCGTTATATGCAGATGACCTGCTGGTGTATGTGAGAGACATTGAGAATATCCCAGCCCGGTTGGCCCTCATCCTGCGGGATTTCGCCGCTGTTTCGGGACTACAGGTAAATGCCAGTAAATCCTGTCTTTATGCGTTCAGGGAGGGGAGGCAGGATCTGGGATACACCCTTAATGGAACGAGGGTAGCGTGGAAAGGGGACACCTTCCGATACTTGGCAATACAGATATACCGTCAACCGTAGGGCCTTTTTGACGGAAACCTGGGTAGGGCAGTTACAGCCGTTAAGTCGCAGATGCATTTCTGGGGCATATTGCCGCTAACAGTCACGGGCAGGGTGGTACTGTCCAAAATGGTGATCCTCCCCAGGCTACTGTATTACTTTGCCAACCTACCATTATATATACAGGCGGCCTTTTTTGCCACACTCTCTAAGTTGCTCCGGGACTTAGAACATCTGGGGGAGAAGCCGGCACAGGTTGTCACTAGCGAAATTATATGGATCAGGGGGGCTTGCAGCACCTTGCTTAGAGAACTACTACTTAGCAGCACAGCTGCAATGGATTGCTCGCTGGTTTGCAGATAAAGGCCGGGAAGACACAGCGACTGTGCTTCCCCCATACTCTCTGGAGCGGCTCCTAATACTCTTTCATCCAGCTGTTAAACACGCGACACCAACGCCACCACTCCTGACGGTGGCATACAAATGCTATTGCAGAAGCCTATTTCTCACCAGAGCTGTGATCCCTTACGCGCCAGCATTACCATTTGAGGGCTCACCTAGTGGGATACGGACACTTACTTCTCTTGCACTAGCGCATTGGCGAGATGCTGGCATACAGACCCTAGGAGATTTGTACCGAGATGGCACACTAGCACCGTATGACTCACTAGTAGAAGACGAGGGATTACTACCGGGGCAATTCCTTATGCATCACTCACTGGTTGCAACACTGACTGCTCAATAGGGGGACATGTCCAAAGAACCCAATCAGCACCTTACCATACAATACCTCCACGTTATGGGGCGAGGCAGGCATTTGGTCCGCTGGTTCGCGGCATCATTACGTACCCACGCAGCGATCACACTGGAACCTCTTCGGCACAAATGGAAGTTGACCTGGGGAGGCCATTAGAAGATAGGGAATGGGAGCGGGTATTGAAGGGACCAGTGCGCATCCCCAGAAATATGAGGCTCTGACAGATTCAGTTGTTCATAGTACACAGGGCATACCTTACACCGGAGGCGGTTAACAGGTATTTTCACCGTACAGATGCAGTGTGCCCTAGATGCACTGAACCTGGGGTGGGTCTTGTCCACATGCTATGGAGCTGCCACAGAATACACATGTATTGGCATATGATCAGCGAACTGCTACATGTTCGTACCGGTCGTAGCCTGCCCTTTGAATGGAATGAATATCTGTTGCATCAGTTCCACAGAACTCCAGCCACGAAAGTAACATCCCGGTTTTTGGATCTGGGAATAGTGGTTGCCAAATGATTGCTCACCAGGGGATGGAAGGCACAAGACCCACCTCACGCGTGAGCATGGAGACACTCGCTCTACACATGGGCTAGGGCAGAGGGAACCGCCATCAGAAGGGAGGAAACGTTGGGATTGAGGAAGGAGCCTATAGCTGGTCAGTGGGAAGGTCTACTCCAGACACTTCAGAGGGTTGAGGAAGAGCGTACAGGGGGACAACCTGAGGGGAGAGACGGAGGTCCAGGGTAGGTGCTGGAATCTATAGCCGGGTGTGACTGTGGTGTTCCATGTATGAGTTGATTAGTATTGCCGTCAATGGACAGAGTGATAGATGTCGTTGCAGGGCAATCTGTAATGCTGAACTATTTTGCTGTGGAAGCCAAGATGGGTGGTGGGATGGGAGATATTGATACTAGTGCCGGTCTGAGTTGGGATTGTTGGGTGTTAACCGTTTTCATTCTACTATGTCTGTTTTGAAGTCCACGCGGAACCAAATGAAGGACTTTACACATTGGACTATAAAAAATATGCAGTCGCCGAATATTGATACATCTCATATACGAAATGCACCAAATGTTGTCCTTACATCTAATTCGGTGCGGCAGACGAGTCATGTATAGTTACAAGGCTCAACCTGTGTGTGATAAAAGCAGGTTTCTATTGCTATGAAGTGCAACCATGCATCGACAGTGCACAGCCTATGATGCGTTTCATGTATCTGTGAATTTCAATAAATTCCAATAAAAACAGATTAAAAAAAAAACACTACATATATATATATATATATATACACAATTTTTTTCATTAATTTAAAGTTATATATATATATTTTTCAAAAGTTGAATAAATAAATGTAGTTTAGCATTATTTCCTATGGAGTTCTATTTTAAGTCCCTGTCTGAATGATCTGCTATGGAGAGTATTTCAGTACCAGTGGGTGGCCATATGTGGTACTGCAAGTACTCCAGCTCCGAGCGAGCTGGAGTACATTTACTGCTGTTTTGGGTCTTTTGGGCTATAGTAACTTTAGAAGTGCAGTTTGTGAATAGCAATTGGCTTACTCTTTTGTGGTTGGTGTCTATCCCTTCCTAAACCCCACCCTGCTTCTCCATAAACCCCTCCCATTTAGCAGTAGGTAGTTCTCCTTATGCAGATGCTCTCCCGTTAGCTCCTACATTTACTACTAAGTAGTAAACTTACATGTGTGAGGATCTCCCCATAGAAAATATATTGGAGGTTGAGGCTGACATTTATACTCACAGGAATCGTATTTTGTGGAACGTAAGCAGTATTATTGTAGTACTACTTTAAGTACTACAAAGTGCAGCTTGTAAATCAGCCCCTATGATTACCTCTTAAGCGACTTAAAAGACCAATGTGGTATAACATAGTACTGTGTGGAATGTTCACAAGTTTGCAAAGTTGTGACATTTGAGGGCCGCAACTGAAGGGATAGTTTCCCCACAAATAAAAGCTACTGCTGGTGGATTTAGGTGAAAAAAGTGGGTTCTTCAAGTTTTTCCTCACACTTTTTTTTACAGGTTGATAAACTGCTTGTTGTTTATGATGTCAGCAAACTAAACAAATCACAAAGTGGATATAGGTTAACTTGGACAGCTGAGAAATTGAGATGGGTCCTAAGTAGCATGTCAAGTAAGCCCAGCATTGGAAACACTCGGACATTACCTATGAACGATTTCTTTTAAGATGACCTACCACTAAATGGATATGTAAGATATGGTATTTATAGAGAGACCCTCAAATGACCAAATGCAGTGTTGAGACGCTGCTTCTATGTAACACAATGTGACTTTAACTTCACCTCAAGATTGCTGTCTACTTTGATCCAGCCGGTTCCTTCTCCTGCACCAACAGCAGTTCTGTTTTTCTGATAAGCTTGTTCTAGCAGGAGTATCTGCTTCTGGTTGAAAGGTTTCCATTTGTTCTTTGGCTTCATTTCCCAAACAGAATCAGAACTATAAAGGAAAAAATCAAGCAATATGAAAAGTTTGCTAAATTGCCAAATATTTTGGGCATTTCCCATGGATCGTTGTATACAATATTTTCAGAGTCATCAAATGAGCACCGTCAATTGTATATTAGTTATTATAGCAATACATTTACTTTCAACTCAATCGTTACTTTAAGGTACAATAATACAGTTTTTATGCTAACGGGGACATACACACCGAAAGGGTGCATATTACACCTAAATACAGAAGCATTGTCACAGTCTTCCAAAGTTGTTCAGGAATCAACATGCGGTTCACCAAGTTTCGTTATCATTTATTTAAATTGTTGGCATGCTGTGAAATAAATAGCACTTATCAACTACAATCTGCAGTAAAGGAGCATACTGAGAAGCCCCTGAATGCCATAAGTCTGTGAGCATTGCATCTAGATCACCAACATTTGGTGAGAAATCATGAGAAAAGAAATAGCTGCAGCTGTTCCATAATGCAAAAAGGATTGGCAAAACCAAACGGTCTCGCATTTTGGACTTAATAGCTTTGCAAATGTTCTAATACAGTTGCAGCGCAGCACTAGACAATATAAATAAAAAATGAAAGGCTTGTGGTTGCCACCTCATTTTGTGAGCATGAACATGTGTGATGACATATGCATGCACATGCGCCACCACGCATGCACATGCCTCCAAAATGTGGTGGACACAATTTTGTTTTTTATCTACTAATCCAAGATGGATCCCAAAATTGGGGGAAAAAAATACAGAAGTGTGACAGCGCTTTTCTCTAAGGTAGAGGGGATGGTAGCAATTGGTTCGAGGTACTACAAGCAGACAAGGTGTGGATCGCTTACTGACATGGCACGGTGACCTGTACCACACGGTTTAAACCCTGTTCGTCTAGATGACATCCTCAACACACAAGGAAAAACATTTGACAAAAAGTTGAAAAATCCTGTTGAAAAAGAGACAGAGGGGAAGCTCTTCGGATCAGCGCTTAACTGGTGCGAAAAGAAAAGAATGGACGTCTGCGCCTATATAGGTGACCGCGAACCAAAACCAACACTAACAACGGCGACAATATCCTGACACCTAGGAAAATTCAAAGGTAAGGAATCTGAAGCTAGAAGTCTCTATCAGATGAATACTTATCTTGAATAGGTTGTACACATGTGATTAGAAAATGTAGTCATTCAAAGGGCAAGAGAGCCAAGGACTGATGTGGACTGAATTATTACCCAATGCAGTACTTTGTTATGGATGAAAGCATAGTGTAGATGGCACTCAAGCAGACCAATAGCAGAACAGAGCTGAACCAAAGGCCATTTATGTATCTATATGTAATGTAAATAGGTACTTATAAAGCTCTCGGCTACTCCACAGAGTATCCTGGAGCTCAAGGACCACGAGACAGGCACCAGCACTATGTCAGAAAGAAAAGCAGAAGACTTTTGCTGGAAAAGCCAAGTTTTTTGCTGTTTCCTGAATGAAAACAGATCCTGGACCTGCCTAAGAGACAATGGCAGACAATTCCATAAGCGGGAGTCCAGCACTTGGAAGGAACCAGACGGGAGCGGGAAAACTTGGGGATGGTCATCAAAAACTGCAGTGAAGACCTCAGGGCTATATATATATATATATATGGATGTATACATTAATTAAAGATTTATTATGCTACAAGATGCTGGCAGGCAGCTAAGAAGAGTGTCAAGCAAGAATGATTACAGTACAAATCTTCTCCCCTTAGGGTGTGTCACATGCAGTAACCAACAGCAAAACCCTTTCCTACAAGACATTTCATTTACAAAATACCTATCTGTAGGCTTTAAAACAGGCAAATAACAATCCACCCTTAAATGCCTATTCACTTTAACAATGCTTTGTACAATCGATATGGAAGGGCTACAACTTTTGTAATAACTTTTCAGAATAAACAGATCATAATTGTGGCGTCAGAATTATTTTTCCCAAGTGAACCAATCAGATCTTTACCTATTATCACTGGCTTGACACCATAAACAGCTCAGACCTATTATGTTAGTTTTAAGCTTCCCTCAAGGCGCCCATCAGGTATACCATAATAAAATTCAAACTATGTACACAATGATGTTCTCAAAACAATATAAATCACTCCTAATAGAGCCTAATAAGGATTACCATAGTGCAAATTGTCTAGCCCCCATAGTTTGTTCGGGTGGGACATCAACATCAATAACCTAAGGTAATCTGCGAGATTCCATGTAAAAAAATACTTGCCTACAGGCTTTAGCAGAGTGTAATAACAATTCACCCTTAAAGCCTATTGATTTTCACAATATATTAGTAAGGCCTACTAGGTTTGACATACTTTTCTTTATAAACAGATCACACCTAGGGAATCGGACATGTTTCTCAGGGTACTGATAAGGCCTCTAGGCTTTAGCAAAAGCTTGACACTCTATGCAACACAAGCCTACTGAGGTGCACATAAACTGGCAATCATCATACATAAAGGTGTAAAATAACAAATATGTGCAAAATTAAAGTTGGCAAAACAATATATGACTCCTCTCAAAAGGGAAATTCTGCTCCCAGGGTTTGTCAGAGTGGGTGACTATAGGAAACCCACCTCGCTATATAGTGCACCACAATGGGGTACACTGTGCAGAGAGGTCAGGGAGACCCTTATTGGTTTACAGAGGCAAAAGTAGATAATACTGATTTTCTATTTTGTGGTAGTGTGGGAGAGCAGTTAGGCTTACCAGAGATAGTGCTAAGCGTTTGTTGTACTCACAGTGGCAATGAATGATACACACACCCAATGAATGAAGTCGAGACCACATTAAAAAAATACTAACTTCTTTTTATATTAATAATTAGATGAAGAACTTTGGGTACAAGGTAAATACTCTTTGCAATATGATAAAATCACAAATAATGACACTCCCAGTTTTGAGCAATTACGCACAATACATTTCCTATAGAAGGAAAAAGGAAATTGGAAAATAAGTGCAATGTCATTACATTAGTGGTTTACCTCTTAGAATCGGATGGTTGGGGGCCAAGGGCTATAGCGCCAAAGGCAAGTTTTCAGGAGCTTCCCGGGTTTCTTGGGAAACAAAGAAAAAGGGGACATTGTAACTGCTGCGCTATGAAGACAAGGGCCCATCTGTTAAAGCAAAGCACAGGGGTACTTGCAGGCAAGTCCAAAGACTCTCAATGGACAGTAGAGGTCGCAAGGGCTCTCACGCCAGGAGGGCTGGGTGCAGTGAAGATGTGCAGCTGGGCAATGGGGCGCTAAGAAGCACCTCGTGGTCAAGGACAGGCACCCTAAAGCGACCATTATGGAGCTGCTGGGCCACTGCTGAGGTGGGTCTCTGGAGTCCTGACATCCCTCGTCGGGTACTGGTTCGCTGTAGAGTTGGAGTCTGCCTGGACTTTGTAGGTCTTTGCAGCAAGGGGTCTGGGACCTCAGGTATTGGTGCAATTTAGCTCCAAATGGATCCTGGGGCCTCAGAACTTGGTGCAGAGGCAGATATGACCCTCCAGAGCAAGTGTACCTTCGGCTGGCACACAGAGACGTCGGTCGGACTGGGGAGCTGGATGACGCTTGGCCAGACTTTGCTGTTTTGGAAACCTGCAGGGCGGTAGTACCTCTATCTCAAGGGAGTTTCTTTGGCAATCTTCGAAGTGCTGAAGACTCTCTGGGTGTTGTGGAGGCCACAAAGTGACAAGACAAGCTGGAGGATTGTGACTGTCGAGTTTTGTGGTGACAGGCTGAAATCTATGCCCAAAGTTCACCACGAGGTCTGCAGTTCTCAGTCCAACAGCGGTTCTTCATATGTCTTCTTCTTTTGCCTGTAGATACTACTGTTCAGGTCTGGAGATACCACCTGAATACTACATTTAGGGGCTTTTACAAGAGAGTTACAGGTTGTGGCCAATGGGCCCCTTACCTGGGGTGTCTACACCTCCAATTATTCCCACCTCTTGTGGGAGGGGGACATAGCCCTAGCCCTGATTGAAGAAGTCCCACCATCTTCAAGAAGGTGGGCACTGAAAAATGTGCTTCACCTCGTCTCCAGCACCTGAGGGGTGAAGTCTGCAGAAGGGGGCACACCTCCTATTCTTTCTAAGTTTTCCCACCTGTCTTCCCCCCAAAGGAGTTATAGGACGGGAGGGGAGCCTGCTCCTATCAGGAGAGACTGGGGTTGCATTACAAAGGTGGTAAGGCCTTTGAAGCTTCCCACCACAGATGGCTCTTCCTGACCGGAGTGAAGGTGTGAACACCTCCGCCCAGGACAGGCTTTGCTATCGACTTTTAAGCGCACTGGCGCGCACACAGTGAGGTCAAAACTCTGTCTGGTGGTAACAGACTGGCTTAGACCAGTCAGTGACCACACTGGTAGGTTTCAGGTGATCACTCTAAGAGGTCCTTTGTGTGCAGTTATTAATAAATCTGACACTGGAATCATTGCAGGTTTATTAAGACGGGATCTTTGGTACCAAAGAACAAGTTACTTACCATGGGTATCGCTATTTCTGGTGGATACAGTATCTGCCTGTGGATTCCTCTCCTTTTGAATTATGCCAATGTGCGGCATCCCACAGAAACCTTTATCCTTAGCTCTACCACATCGACGAGGACGTCACAATGGAACTGCTCTGCACGCAACTAAGCATGACGTCATCGGAGCCATATGAAGACCTCGTCGGCGTGCTGATTTTAGATCCACCCATTTTTTCTGTGCCTTCAAGACGAAACAGGCGAACTAACAAAATGTTCACAAATCTACATAGTATACAATACACAACCAGATAAGGAAAAACTACATTATAGATATTTCCCAAATGCAAGTAACCTCATGATTTAAGCAGAAAATCACTTAAAACATATGCATGAAAAATATATAACAATCCATTAATTTTCGGTATACGCAGACAGCCAAGAGATAGCCGGGTGGGTCAGTGAGGAATCCACGGGCAGATATCCACCAGAAAAAGCGTTGCCAAAGGTAAGTAACTTGTTCTTCCGATGGATACATCTGCCCGTGGATTCTTCACCTTTTGAATTGAATCCCCAAGTAGTCCTGCCCTCAGAGGAGGGTGCCTGCCTGCCTATACCAAAAAATGCTGTAACACAGGACTAGCAAAATGGATGTCGCTCCTTACTTCCGAATCCATGCCATATTGCTTGGCAAAGGTGTGGAGTGAAGCCCAAGTTGCCGCTTTGCAGATGTCAACCACAGGGACACCTCTAGCCAAAGCTGAAGAAGATGATTTAGCTCTGGTACAATGAGCCCAAACACCTTGAGAAGGCTCTTTCTTAGCCCCAGCATAGAAAATCTTGATGCACGGGATTATACACCTAGACAGCTTTCTTTTGTGGACAGCTTTGCCGTTCATCTTGCCCACATATCTTATGAAGAGTTGATCATCCAGCCTGAAGTTTTTGGCTCTATCGAAGTAGGAGCTCACTCCCCTCTTGGGGTCCAAACAAGGACGTCTCTCCTCCTCCTTAGAAGGATGAGGGGGAGTGTAGAAAGGTAATTGGGTGCCCCAAGTGGAATGGAGTGACCACCTTAGGCAGGAAATGAGCTCTGGTCCTAAGAACCATCTTATCCGCATGGAAAGATGTAAAAGGAGGCTTGGAACTAAGAGCCTGCAATTCGCTCACCCTCCTAGCTGAAGTGATTGCCACTAAAAATATAGTTTTATATGCGAGAAACCTTAAAGGGCAATTATGGAAAGGTTGAAAGGGCGAACCCATCAAAAATGTAAGAACTAGATTCAAATCCCACTGTGGCATAATAAAGGGAGTGGGAGGAAACCCATTAGTAAGACCCTTAATGAGTCTTAAAACTATAGGAGATGTAAATAGTGATGGTTGATACGGAGGCAATCAAAGAAATGCTTGTAAGGCAGATAAGTAACCTTTAACAGTTGCCACAGCGCAACCCTGTTGAGCAAGGGAAAGAGAAAAACTCAGAACATCAGATAACTGAGCTTTCAAGGAATCAATCGAGTTCTAATTACACCATTTAACAAATTTAGCACACCTACCAGCATAGACCGATTTGGTGGAGTGTGTTCTGGGAGATAAATTAACATGCACCACGTCCGGTGGGAGAGAGAAAGAACTCAGGTTTTCCATTCAATCTCCAGGCATGAAGGTGCAGGCTCTGGAGGTGGGGGTGTAGAAACTGCCTCTGCGATTGCGAGAGGAGGTCTGCCCTTCTGCCCTAAGAGGGAGACAGAGTGGAGGGTGCAATGAGAGGTAAAGGAGGTCTGTGTACGATCAATATGACTTGGGCCCGGTCTTGGCGATTCTTCCTCAGAACTTGAGGAATCAGGGGTATGGGAGAAACGCATAAAGAAGCTGTGAGCCCCAAATTAACAAACGCGTCCCCCAACGCTCCCTGTGTTGGACACTGGAGACTGCAGAATGACGGGCAGTGTGCATGCTTGTGAGTGGCAAACAGGTCCAATGGAGGAAACCCCCATATCCTGAAAATGAGAAGTACCGCCTCCGGATGGAGACGCCACTCGTCATCGGCCGAATATTGCAGACTGTGACTATCCGCAAGTACAATCAGCACTCAGGCCAGATGATTTGTGATTATTCAAATCTGATGGAATTGAGTCCAGGACCAGAGTTGTAGAGCCCCACTGCAGAGAATATGACCCTACTCCTCCCTGCGTGTTGATATTCCACGTTGTGGTCGTGTTGTCTGTTAAGATTTGAACCTTGAAGGGAAGGGAAGGAAGGAAGGTCTTGAGAGCCAAATGTATTGCCCGCAATTCCAGAAGATTGATGTGAAATAACTTTTCCTCTGGAGAGCAAAGACATTAGACCTCCAATTCCCCCAGATGAGCACCCCACCCTAGAGTGGAGGCATCTGTTATCACTGTGTCCACCGGAGAAGGAGATTGAAGCAGCTTACCTTGAAACAGGTTGACTGGAACACTCCACCACTGCAAATCTGCTGCAGTGTCTCTGGAGAGGTTGACCAATTCCTTGAGATCTCCGTTGTGTTGAAACCACTGCCTGTGAAGGCACCACTGGAGGGTCCTCTTATGCCAGCGTGCATGGTTGACCAACAGAATGCAGGAAACAAACAGACCTACCAGACACAAGACCCTCAGGACTGGAACAGAGGCTCCATTCTGAAACAATGGAGTCATAGCCTGGATGTCCTGAATCCTCTGTGGAGGCGGGAAAGCATGACTCACTGTAGTGTCCAGTACTGCCCCTATGAACAGATTGTGCTGAGAGGGCACCAGGTGCGAATTTAGGTACATTTATCAAAAAACCCGAGCAGAACACCAGCTGTGTTGTTACCTGCAAATGATGCATCATCTCTAGCGAATTTGCTTTGTGCTGCCAGTTGTCCAGATAGTGAAACACAGGAATACCTGTTGATGTTTGTTTCTGTTTATGCAATTTATAGAGCGCGCAAATACCCGTGGGTGTCTCGGTGCTATGGAGTGTCTAGAGGGCGAGATCAGTGATGGACATTGCCATGCCTTTAAAAGTTTCCTGAAGAAAAACAGATTTTGACATGTTTTGATGTGCGCGGGAAGGGTGTTCCATAATTTGGCACTGGCAACGATGAATCTTCTGTCGCCCCAGGAGACCTTCTTTATCCGGGGGACCTTTAAGAGGTTGGTTGTTAAAGAGCGCAAGGCTCTATTAGGAGTGTAGATACAGAATGCCTTTGTTAGAAAGTGGGGCCCTGTTTTGTGGATGGCCTTGAAGGCAATGCAAAGTGCTTTGAATTTAATAAGGCTTGTTATTGGTAACCAGTGGAGTTTCCGGACCTGTGATGCTATTGACTGGTACTTAGGGGTGTCTGTTATCAATCTGGCTGCGGCATTCTGCACCATCTGAAGTTTGTTGGTGACCTTTTTCTGTGCGTCAAGGAACAGGCCATTGCAGTAATCAATTTTTGACATTACTAATGTACTGATTAGAGCTTTTCTGGCACTGAGAGGTAGAAATGGAAGGAGTTTTTTATCATTCTAAGAGTGTAAAAGGCTGAGGATACAATTGAGTTAGCGTGTGATAGAAAGATGAGTTTGTCATCGAACATGACACCTAGATTTCTCACTTTGGTTACCGGGAGCGGTGGTGGGTCTAAGATGGTTGGCCACCATGTAGAAGACCAAACTGGGTGTAGCTTTCCAAAAATCAAAACTTCTGTTTTATCGGAATTTAACTTTAGGCAATTATTGGCCATCCAGGTGCTGATTGCACGCATTCCATCTTGGAAGCTGGCCGCATTTGCTCCTCCTTCATTATGGATAGTGAGCACCAGTTGTGTGTCATCAGCGTAGGAAGTGAGTCCCATCCCATGGTCTTTGATGACCCTGGCCAGGTCCTACACATAAATGTTAAAGAGTGTCGGACTAAGGGATGAACCTTGTGGCACACCGCACGGGAAGGAGAAAGGTGCTGATTTGAAGGTGCCGAGGGCAACAGCTTGTTTGCGATTGGAGAGAAACGAGGCCAGTAACTCTTTAGCCTCGTGTGTAATGCCTACGTTTGAGACACGATCGATCAGTGTGGTGTGATCGACCGTGTCAAAGGCTGCTGATAGGTCCAGCAGCACCAGTACTGCCGTGCCCCCCTGGTCTAGTATTGTCCTTACTTCGTCTGCAGCTTTAATGAGGGCGGTTTCTGTGCCGTGGCCCTTCCTGAAGCCAAATTTCGTCTCATCTAGGAGACTGTTGTCTTCAATATATTTGGCTAGTTGCTGGTTCATTAGTTTCTCGAATATTTTTGCCGGAAATGGTAAACTTGTGATAGGCCTATAGTTTTTGGAATCTAGTGGGTCAAGGTGTTGTTTCTTCAGCAGTGGTTTGATGATGGCCTTTTTCCAAATGTCAGGGTAAGTGCCGGTCATGAACATGGCATTGCAGATGTCGGTTAAATTTGATGCTAATAAATCAGGAAATAGCTTTAAGATGGAGGTCGGACAGGGGTCCAGCGGGGAGCCTGATTTAGTGGATAGAATGAGGTCTGTAATCTGTTTCGTGGAGACTTGGCTGAAATTTGCGATTGATGGCTGAGTATCGCTTTTGTCTGAAGTTGTATCAGACTGACCTGCTTTAGGGTGAGAAGTGAAATTGTTGTAGATGTTGCTGACATTATCTAGGAAGGAGCGGGTCAAAGCGGAACACAGGTCTTGAGTGGGGGCTATGGGAGGGTTGGTCTCTGACCCTGATAATTTGGTGATGACTTGAAAAAGTTGTTTAGTAGAGTTTTGAGCCGATTCAATCTGACTGATGTACTATTTACTCTTCTCTAGGTTAATGAGATTCTTGTATTTGGATAAAGCTTCCTTGTAAAGGGTCTTCTCTCTACAGTCGTAGTTTCTGCGCCAACATCTCTCCAGGTTCCTACAGCGTTGTTTTTCCATTCTAAGAGACTCTGAGAACCAGGGGGCTGTTGGGGTAATTCTCTTTTTAGAGATATTTTTCCAAGGTACTAAGGCGTTGAAAGCATTGTTAAGCCATTTAGAGTAATTGGCTGAAGCCAATGTGGGGTCTGGAGACGGGTCATAGTTGGTGGAGGGAAGATGTGTTTGGAGGAGCTTCTTGTCCAGGCAGCTCCACGCTTTAAATTGTGAGGGAGGGGATGACGTGGTCAGTGACGGGGTGGTTTTCATCGGAATGTCAAAGAGTATGGCCCAATGGTCAGTCCATACCAGAGGTAAGGTTTATTTATTTTTTTTTGATTATTTTTTTTTGATTTTTTTTTTGATTTTGAAAACCTTTATTTAAACATTTCGGTACACAGCAGAGAGCCTACAACCCTGCGGGCCGGCCGCGAAAAACCCATTTGGATGTATGTCGGATCACACAGCCCTGTGCCGTCAACCCGGAGGTACGGCGGCGTTGAGGAGTGCAAACGTACCGAGAGGTAGAGAAGAATATTACATGTCTCAGAATTAAGTAAACAATCACAAATTAGGGGCAAGCTGCCCCAGGAGGCATAAGGTGTCGAAACTTCCAACTCCCCCCCCTCCCTCCCGAAACATCGGTCAACACTGCGCTTTCATGTGTGCCCTTGGCTAGCCAGCACCCTCCCCCCCCCTTTCCCAGCTCCCCGAGCCGCGATAGCAAGTGTCTAAACATCTCCGGGTTCTTCCTGCACAATGGAAGGGGGCTCGCAGAGTCCCCCCCTAAAATCATTCCACTTGGACCACACCTCAACCCACTTGCGCGGGCACCCTCTCGCCACATATACTGTCTTTTCCTGCAGCATGCACCAGTCCATGTCGCTGGCCCAGTCTGAAGGTTTCGGTGTAACAGCGCTGCCCCAGAGCCTGGCAATGTTCCTTTTTGCTATCATTTGCCCGAGTGTCACCCAGAGCCTCCCCTTTGGCGGCAGGTCAGTTGGTTCCCATATGTTGAGGAGGCATCTCTTGGCTTCCGGGCGAATCTCCACCTCCCACACCTCCTCCATATCCCGCACCACCCTTCTCCAGTACCTCTGAATCTTCGAGCAGTCCCACAGCACGTGAAAAAAGGAGGTAAGGTTTATTGATAAGTGGCTATTGTTCGTGAAGAGTCTATCTTGTGTGTGCCCGGCTTTGTGGGTGGGGGTGGTCACCAATTGCAGTAGATTCGCGGTCTCTATTTCGGTGATGAAAGTGTAGGTGTCGTGGTCCTCATGGGGTTCTAGGTGGAAGTTGAAATCGCCTAAGATAGTGAAGGCATCTTCTCCTGCTAAAGGTTCTATTAATCTACCCATTTCAGAAAGGAATTTTGTGCGCGGACCTGGGGGACGATAAAGGAGCGTACCTTTAAATGATTGTGAGTGATTGAGTATTATGGTGAAAGTGACTGATTCGCAGGTCGAGGAAGGGATTATCTCTGTTTTGACTAAGTATTTGTCGCGGTATATGATAGCTAGACCGCCTCCCTTTTTTATGGTTCTGTCGTGTCGGAGTACGCAGAATCCTTCCAGGGTTGCAGTACAGAAATCTGGCCCGGCAGCGGGGCTTCCCCATGTTTCAGTCATAAATAGTATATCTAGCTTGTGATCGGTGATGAAGTCTGCTATTTCATGTTTGTGTTTAGGGAGTGAACGAGCATTTATGAGTGCTAGGTGGGTCTGATCCAGGATTGAGCACGGAGAATGGATCGGGACTGATGGTGCTCTATGGCGGGTTTCGAATTTGAAGGAGCAGTTGGGGCAGCTAAATTTTAAGTTGTTTGCTAAGGAGCATATGTGGGGGCAAGGACAAGAAGGTTGTTTGCAGGCATGGCAGATGTATATTAACTGGGTGCTGGAATAGGTTATAGTCGGTAGGTGCTTAGCTGGTAAAGCTGGGCCAGGACTCATGGCCCTAGGCCCAATCCAGGCGCGGACGGGAGCAGACGGGCCCTGATGTGAGATGTGCTGCCAACACTACTGTCACCTTTGTGAAACCTTGAGGTGCAGATGTAAGGCCGAAGGACTACCAACTGATAATGCCGAGTCCCCACCATAAAACGGAGATACTTCCGATGCTACTTCATGAATGGGAATGTGAAAATGCACATCCTGCAAACCTATCAACACCATCCAGTCTTCCTAATACAACACGAGAAGAACCTGTGCCAGGGTCAACATTTTGAACTTCTCCTGTTTGAGGTAAAAAATCTAAATCCAGAGGTCGAGAATAGTCTGTAAACATCCATCCTTTTTGGGAATTGGAAAGTACCGGGAGCAGCACCCCTGACACCCTTTCCAGCTCTGAAAATAAATCTATTGCACCCTTTTGAAGCAATGGCAGTACTTCCTACTGGAGAAGCAGAAGATGCTCTTCTGAGCAAAGGCCCTGACGGGGAGGGCAAGGAGGGGGAAACTCCCAGAAGGGTAGGGCATACCCATTTTATACGATGATTAAAACCCAGAGGTCTGTAGTGACAGACCTCCTATGAGGTAGAAAATAAGCCACCCACCCTTGCACAGCACAATCATGCTCTAAGATGGCAGAGCTAGAGCTACTTCCCTGTAACAACGGTTGGAGACACAAAGGAGGAGGAAAAGACTTGTTGCCAGGCAGAACCACACTGGCAACCTCTGCCCCTTCCTCTAAGATTTGTAAAGAGGATATGTCTGCTGCTGTCTCCCATGAAAGGACAGGTTCTTAGAAAAGCAATGAAGCATGTGGAACTGTCTATAGTCCCTGGTTGGGGACTGAAGTCCTAAGAACCCTGCAGTTGCCTTGCTGTCCTTAGAATGTTGCACCACAGAGTCTGCCTTGGCTCCAAACAATCGAGACCTATCGAGCCTGCACATCTGACGAAAACCCTGATCCCCTTAACCAGGCATGCCTTGTCGTCACCACCGAAGACTCCATTGCCCTTGCTACAGAGTCTGCAGTGCCTAGCCCAGATTGTATCACTTGGCGAGCAGCCGCCTAAGTGTGCTTCAAAAGTTCAGAAAAATGCCCCTGGATCTCCGTAGGCAACTTTGGGACGCCTTTGGGAGGGCTTGAATGTAGCGTCCTAACAGATAAAGTGGCATTTGTGGACTTCAAGTCCATACTTTCTGATGAGAAGACCTTCTTGGTCGATTGTTCCATCCTTTTGGATTCTCTATCAGCAGGCATGGATTGTAAAAACCCTGCTGACAATTTGGAGGAGCAAGAAGCCTGAACAACTAGGCTTTCTGGAGAAGGATGTGTGGACAAAAAGCTGGATCCCCAGGAGCCACTTTATATCTTCTACCCACTGTCCTTGAGACTGCAGCAGGAGACATCAGCATCTGCCAGATTTCCAAAATAGGTTCCGTCAAAGCCTCATTGAAAGGCAAAAATGGCTCAGACGCAGAGGCTGAACAATTGAGAACCTCAATGAGGATGTTAGATTTCAGTTCAGCCGAGGGTAGTGACAATTTCAACAAATTTGCAGCCTTGCGAACTACAGCATGGTAGGACGTCACTTCAGGAGGTGGTAAACTGTTAGAAGACACCAATACCCACTAAGGGGAGGTATCCAAACCACTTGCCTTTTGCAGGCCTTCAAAATCAGGGTCAAGATCCACAATTTCCCCTTCTTCAGCCTCCTCCTATTCCTCCTGGTATTCTGCGTCTTCCAAAAGCCTCTGTGCTTTTGTACGAGATCTTATTCTCTGTATTGGCATTGGTGGCGCCAGAAGCGGCACCTGTTACTTCGGAACCGGTGTCGCAGGAACAGCTGAGGACCAAGCTACTGGAGCTGGCTGAGGACAAAATGGCACCGGATCTGATCCAGATGTCGCCGGGGCTGATCCAGCCAAAGGGCCACGTCCTTCTTGAAAAGGCAACTGCGTCTGCAGTCTCGGCTCCGGTGGAGGCCAATTCACTCCCGTCATAGGTATAAAGGGCATGAAAGGTGACTGCGGAAAATGAGGAGAAAAATCTCCCAGACAATAAGCCATTGGAGCCATGGGGCCTGCAGGCACACCAGATGGAGTCACAACCCTTTAAAAAATGCTAAACATAGCATTCAAGAAGCGAGTTGGATCCGAGCCTGGAGTTGGGAAAGCTGGATACGCTGGATCTGGATTAAAGAGCTCTGGAGCTGTACGTGGAGGCACTATATCTGGCTCCGGCTGTGGAATCAAGAGTTCTCAGCACCTGCATCAGTGTCGCAGGCCTTGGTGCCGGTGGAGGAACACAAGATCTTGGAGACGGAAGAGTAGTAACCCTTGGTACCGGACCTGGAAACACCACCGGAGAGGGTGTTGGAGATATATCATCTCTACGGCGTCTTCTAGGACTCAGGGACACCGACTTCAGAGACTCATCCTTCGAGAAGCGATGCTGAGAACCATGGTGCTGCTTCTTCTTGTGCTTCTTGGACAACCTTGAAGTGTGAGGCATCAGTGACTTTTACCGGGTCCAAGACCTTCTACGACCCCTCTTCTGCTTCTTCTCTTTGGCCATGAATAACGTGGCCTCCCTCTCTTTCAAGGCCTTAGGATTCATGTGTTTGCATGATGAACAAGTCCCAACATCGTGATCCGAAGAAAAACACGATAAACAATTTTCATGCGGGTAAGTGATGGACATCTGACCTCCGCAGTCCCTGCATGGCTTGAATCTCGACTTCCTAGGAGAAGACATCTTCAGTAGCTACAAATGTCACAGCAACAGTATAGAAGAGATCTACCAGAACAGGAGAGCCTGGAAAACCCGTTACACATCAACGGAGCGGTAAAAGGGAACTGAAGTTAGCACACCAACAAGGTTTTCTTATGGATCTGATAACGTCACGCGGAAATGTGCGTGAAGACGTTCCATTGTAACGTCCTGGTCAACATGGGAGAGCTAAGAAGAAAGGTTTCAGTGGAATACTGCACATTGGGATCATTCAAAATGTGAGGAATCCACAGGCAGATGTATCCATCAGAACATCCCATGTTTCAGTGAAGTCATAATGGACCTGGGGAACTTGTATTGACAAGTATCCAGCCCATGTACTCCCTATGGCTTCCCTGTTCACTTCTAATATAGAAGAATCAACATGGATATTGCAAGGGCATATCTGCTCATGCAGATATGTCTTCACAGGAGTTATAGTGCACCCTGCATTAGGGCTATAATGCCTGCCAGAAGGTTGTCTTATTTTATGCAGTGTCTGTGGGAATGACACTTAGGGATGAGTGCCATGTCAACTCTTCGTTTTTAGTCTGCACCAAGGCACGCAGTCTGCACTGGCAGTGTGCATTGCCTTGATGAGGGGACCCTAGGGTGGCACAATTTGTGCCGCTACCCTTGGTGTCCCTCTTCAGTGCTAATGCCCTAGGTACCAGAGAAAACCCATAACACATCCAACCTGGAGCAAGCATAAATGAATGCCTGCACCAGAAATTCTGAAGGACAGCCCAAGAACAAGTACTGAATAAAAGGAACACTTGTCCCAGAAAAAACACTTAAAGGGAGAGTGAAGACCAACAGGATCACACTAAATGTGGACTTCAAAAAGTGGAAAAGAAGAGCAAGTGCATACACAATAACCAAATGAAGCTAGCAATGCCATGAGAAAGAGAGAAAGAAAGAGAGAGAACACATCTACGCAAGATATACGCAAATCCACTCTCAAATTGCAATTGTACAGAAGATGGACAATCATTCATATATATGTGTCATAAAAGATACAAACTCATATAAAAATGCACATAAGCATATAGCACCACTATATAGATATATATAAAAATATACAGCTATGTATATGTAAATATTTCAGTAACAGACATAAACCCACTATGAAGATGTTCAAAAAGAACAAGTAGCATGGGCTGAATAATCAGGAACAGAGTTCCAAAACAAATTGGTAAAGAGATAAAGTGGGAGACAATACCAATTAACAAAAAACCAGGATGGTAAAGCATTAAAAACCATGCTAGCCAACCAAGAGACACAAGTGAGGCTGTAAAGACTATAATCCTGAAGAAGACTACAGGAAAAGGAAACCAAGAAAATTAGGTTATCACTTGGCCTAAAGATGACAAGGAGATGAAAAAAACAATATTGGAAATCTCAGAAAAAGATATCCATTCTGGTTATTTAATGACAAAGTAGATACTGACTGAGGATTAGAATTTAAATATAAAATAGTTTAATGGGAGGAGATGCCAGAAATTGGCCCCAGCACTCATATATGCAAAGCATGCACTCCACAAAGCTGCATCCCCTATGAGACTGCAATAAGTCGACTATATTCCCACAGAGACAAAACCAAAAACCGAAAAGATAAGCAGCTGAGAAGATGCAAGCTAAACAAAAGGCACAACGCTCATTAGAGCAGACAATGTCTTATACAAGCAGAAAAGTCCTAAATCACAGAAAGTAGAACGCAGTAAGCAGAAACGTCCTTTATCACAATAAGTAGAAGAGCAGTAATCTGACAGCCCTTACTATACCCAGTTATACGCGTAAAAAGCATCCTTCAGAAAGAGGTGCAACCTATAATAGAAGGGTACATTCTCTGAAAAGGAAAGAAAGAAGAACTCCAATAATAAAACAATGCATAGTTGTAATAACAGCCCTGAAAGAAACCTTAAAGAGCATGAAACAAAAGATTTCCATGGACATAAATCTGCAGGAAATAGTCAAATCAAAAGAACAGCCAAGTCCACGAAGATGGACGATAACATTCTGATAGGCAATGGTAATGAACAATGGAGTCCACCCAAAGTGGATGAAACCATTAAGTGACATATGGAACTGCTAGAGAATAACAATGTAGCAATACCGAGGCCACATGTATGCAAACAAAAAGAAGAGTACACATATGAAGGGTATGTGGTTGTAGCAAATAAAAGGATCCCAAAATATTTGACGTCAATTTCCCCACCCTAATAGGCCAGATGCTTGCCACGCACCCTTTGTCTCATCCTAAAGCAAGTCGGAGCAGTGGCCACTACATCCTACAGCTAGCTCCGGAGGGTAGGTGCTTGCCGCCCACGTCTACCAAAACACAAGCTGCTACTCCTTGCTCCCTTGGCTCCTTATCACCCTCTCCCAAAGAATGGTTTGACACTAATCTCCCCACTGTGTTGTCCCTTCAGCACGGGACTCAAAACAGCTTCTTCCCGAAAGCCAATAGATTACCACTTACCTCACCACCTCAATCTTCCAATAACTCCATTAGAGTACCAAATATCTCACCACCTCAACCCCTCAAAAAGGCAACGTTTATAAATACACCAGCCGCTCATTGTCTCCATCCCACATCCCAAGCGGAAAACACACGGATCACCCAGAATTTGCTGCCTACCCCCCCAAAGGCCCCCTACCTCCCTGAATAGCACAATAGAAACACAGCCACTTGAAGACTGAACTCCAGTTCTCTTACCAGGATCCCTGACTATGCCACTCCAAACCCTGACTGCTTTGTCCTTTCGCCACTAGTACACCCTTCACTAACAGACCTTGAAGCTCTGAACCTACGAACAGCCAGCCTAGCTCAGAGCATCCATAACGCGACTCTGGAATTGAGGAACCTCCTACTCTTTCCTGATCACCCCCTCGGAAAACTCAAGCATAGTCATAATTCAGTACTCTGCCTGCATTCTAAGCCTTACCTTCAACCACTGTCGCTGACTAATAGACAATACCGACCTCACAATCAACCTAACTATCTATCAGAAGATGAAACCCTAGCTCTTCTTCTATCCTACGAGGAGACACCTGCCGCCTCTAACCCCCTTACTAAGGAAGGAGAAAACAAGATCAATACGGTCCCAATCAACACGAACAGATTCTCTAGTTGCAGAAACAGAGGGGTAATCAGCAGTAATCTAAAACTAATACCCTTATCCACTCCTACCCAAGACTCACCCCGGGGAACTCTGCGTCTCCGCTCTCTGGTCTCC